>NC_140587.1:620772085-630772085 GCF_964204655.1 Triturus cristatus
GACCCCCTTGTCTGGCCTTCCAGAACTTAATGTAGACTAAATTTGCAGTGCTGGGACTGAAGGTGTCACTCTGGAGTATACCCACGCAGTGCCTTGAATGAGAGAGAGAGAGGGGAGAGAGAAAAACCAAACTGGAGCTTACTCTATGATACCATAGCATCTCTCTCAGGGGAAGGCACAGCACGGAGTTGTGTTGTTAGTTGAAATGGACACTGCTGCAGAATGACTGTGGCAATTATGCATGTACAATTCACTGGTTGACAATGTCAGAAAAAGGCTAACCCCTATTCACTAGGTCTGGGAGCAGGGGGAAAATACCATATATATTATTGCTAATGCAAACTCCCACCCAACCTTTATTTCTTTAACTTTGGCTGTCTACAGCTCAACAAGCTGGGGCATTATCAAAAAGTTGTCTCCACACATCAATTTATTTGGTTATTATTTTGTTATGTTTGATGAAGATGGAGATTAATAACATCCTCCATTAAAATGTGCGTCGGCCAGGAATGTTTGACATCCCAGACTCCAACACAGCACAAGAGGGTGGATGTTACCACCCCTTAGTTGGTTCATCTGTGTATGTGGTGTTGGTCTGGGCGGTAGTATGATAGTGAGCGTATGGAATATGATTGTGATAGTTCTTTGAATGAGTTATGACTGTAGGGGATGGTATTTGTTAAATTTCTGTGTTGAATTATTCTATGTATAAGCAAGTGTACAAACAAATAAGAATGAAAACTGTTATTAGCTCATAAAAAGCAAAGTCTTGCTCAAATCAATTGTTAATTGTGAAATTGTGTAAATGTGTCTCTGGATAATATGTATACAAAAATAATTAATTCTGAAAAAATGTTACCTACAAAATAATCTTTACTAAATAATAACCAAAGAAATTGATGTGTGGAGATAACTTTTTGATAATGCCCAAGCTTGTTGAGCTGTAGACAGCCAAAGTTAAAGAAATAAAGGTCGGTGGGAGTTTGCATTAGCAATAATATATACAGTTCACTGGTTGAGCAGAAAGCTGCAGGAGCAATACGCTGAAAGGCTTACTGGTTTCAGCAGTGGGTATGACCTTCCCGAGCGTGAGCCAGCATGGAATACAGCGGAGTGCCTCAGGATGTTGCCTACAACACAACTGTATAAATCTAAAAGGTAAATTAGGATAAGGCGCAAACAATACAGGAATAGCAAGAGGTAAGGGAACAAACAGGTAACCAAGTGCACCAAGAGGTGAAAAAACAACAAAAGTGAAGGACAGTAGTGAAAACTGATGTGAAGAGCCCAATGGACTATTGACTTGTTGCCTGGCAAAATCCACAAGCCAATGGTTATAAATAGAGCTCTACCACTAACCACCTGAAAATGACCCCAACCCAGGACGTGAGTTAGAGTTTGACCTAAAGTTATTGGTATAGTCTATTGAATATTCATAGGGTTCATTGTCCTGTCTTTCACCTTCCTCAAACCCAGAATGCTCTTCATGTTGTGTTCCTGACATGCACCTGATTCCTAACAATACCCTGCCTAAAGAGACCCCCTCACGGGAACTAATGTAAGGTCCAGGATTGAAAGGAAGATGTTTTGAAACCTCTTTTCTAGCTTGTGGGCATGACCTCCCTGACACGTCATACCCCTTCCAGGCCACCAGATATTGTAATTGACCTTAGTGGATACGACAGTCAATAATCTCCGACTCTTCATAATACAGTGGTGAATAACCATACCATGTCCCCTTTCTGATAGTGAGATACCTGTCTGCAAATCATATATAAGCTGTTTGAAGCAGATGTTGATGGGCTGCTCTTTTAGATGGTGTAAACACACTGGAGAAGGACAGTGCTAGACCTGGCATCCTTGGTGTGGTCTTCCCCCAAACATTTTGGGGCCGATTCCGATCCGGGTCGGAGAGCACTCTGACCGAGCCGGATCCGGAGTGTTTTCCGACCGATCCGGAGTCCTGCAGTCCGACCGAGCGAGTACGATGCGGCCGTATGCTGTCGGACTTGGTTCGGTCGGACTCCCGTAGAAGTCAATGGGAGCCGGTCGTACAACGCGTACATGGGCTCCCATTGACTGAATGTAGTGCACCCCTACAGTGAGTACGCGTCGGTGCTATCCGTACCATACATGCCCGTGTTGTCTCCCCCTGTGACCGAGTCGTAGGGCTGTGGGTGACAGGGGGTCCGACGCGGACCCCCAAAGCCAACCACCAAGACGATTTGCGAGCCGGACACTCCGGCTCGCACAGGCTGTCTGACACGTGCATCGTACTGGCTCGGTCTTGAATCGCATCCATTGCACGCCACGGTTAGCTTACGACCGAGACGTACGGAGCGGTTCGGACCCGGAAACGAGTCGGTCGGTGAATTTCATGTAGCTCGCATCGTACTTGCTCGCTCGTACAGCTGTACGAGTCGGGCGGAAAACACGCGTAGGGCACGTAGTTTTTCCAGCCGGATCGCGTTTGGTGCCCTTCTGACCCGGATCGGAATCGGCCCTCTTGTCTCCCCCTTCTGTTTTATGATTTTGCTTTTGTTTTACTTTACTACTTGTAACTAGTGCAAAAGTGTTTGTACTCTCTTTCTCTCTCTCTAAAACATGATAAACTTAGCCTACACCTGATTGGCACCTTTAGTTTACTTATAAGTCCCTAGATGTAAGCAGGGCACGTAAATTAAATTGTACTACTGGGCCTGCAGCACTCATTGTGCAATCCACTAAAGAAGCCCTTTAGAACATGTCTCAGGTCTGCCATTCCAGTCTGTAGTGCAGTTTTAAACTGACAATTCAAACTGGCAAAATAAACCTTTTGCAAGGCCTAAGCCTTCATTTTTAATACATCTAAGTCATCCCTGATGTAGGCCCTGATAGTCCATAGGACATGGGGCATTGTATTTAAAATGTTGGACATGTGCTTATATGTTTTACAAGTCCTGGTAGCGAAACAATTCTAAATTCGTTTTTCACTACTTTAAGGCCTATCTGTCCCATTGAATAACATTGGGTGACCTTAGTACAATTAATAATACTAACTTTTGATTGGGAACAGAGAGTGATGGCAAGTTTGGACTCAAATGAATAATTTAACATCCTCTTTAATGGTGAAATCAGATTGTAAATCAGAATTCTGAAAGTGGCAACTTCTAGAGAGTTGGCATTTTCTTGTCCCTAACCATTTAGTGCCTGCTGCTACCACCCTGGGTCACATGAATGTAAATAGCTGACCTTTTGTGTATTCTGCCAAGAGAATGAGACAAAAATGGAAATAGAGGTTGACACGATGAGCCATTGTGCCAGGGTGGCAGGGTTCAGAGCTGTTCCCTGTCGCACTTACACTTCAAAGAGTTGCCTCAAGCTCACACTCAAAGGAACTTGATAGTAGCCTTTTGTCACCTCTGAGTTCTTAGAGCCTTGGCAGAGGCAGGAAAGAACTTTTCAATACCAGATGTAGGGGTAGCATAGGGAATCCCCCCACTTCAAATCCTGGCACAAGGTATAGATATTGGACCCTCCGAACACATCTTTAATGCACTCCTGGTCCTGTGGAAGACTTCAGACTGACTGCCTGGAGCCCTGGAGGACTGCCTTGCTGCTTGAGGCCTGCCTTGCTCCTCAGAGGAGTGCTGTGCTGTTTGATGCCTGCCTTGTTGCTTGACCCCAGAACTAGCAGAGTGACTTCAGGGGCTAGTTGTCTGACCCTCTGTGTGTACTACAGGGACATACCAAGCCCCAAACCTTGAACCCTGCACCTGGCTTTTGCTGGATGGAATCTTAGCCCCTAAGTGGTGCCCGCCAGGTTCTGGACCCCTGGAAGTGCTGCTCCAGCTACTCTGGTAGCTTGGCACAGAGCAGTCAGGCTTAACTTAAGAGGTAATGTGTAAAGTATTTGTTCACATGTTAATTACAGTAACACAATGAAAACACCACAAGAAGACTTAACACCAGTTTAGAAAAATAGAAAATATGTATCTGAGTAAAACAAGACCAAAACGACAAAAATCCAATGAGCTATAAATTTGTAAATATGAGATCCCAAAACAGTGCTTAGAAGTCAATAGCGCTAAAAGGTTACTTGCGGTTGTGCTAGACCGTGGTAAATCCAAAGTTCAGGGTGACCGTGATGGAGGAGAAGCTGGCTACAGGGCCCGCTGAAAAAATACCGTGTATGGAGCAAGAGTCAGCGACGAGGACACCTTGCGTCAGTTCCGATTTATGTAGTCAGGTCGATGCGTTGAAGTCGAGCCTTGCAGCAGCGCCGATGGGTCGGTGCTGCATAATTGAACCTCTCGGTAGGGACCTGTGTTGTCAATGAATCGCCACTGTGTCACGTCGTAGGGCACGGCATCGGTTCTGATCGACGCAAAGGGGTCGGTGTATCAATTTGTACAGAAAACAGCTGCAGAACCCACTTCTGAGGCCCAGGACTGAATGGGACACCTCAGGCAAGGGTAGGACTTACAGATGGCAGAGTCCAGCAGCACCAGCAGAGTTGAAAGATGTCTTTTGTGACCCTGAAGCTTCTGAGAACAGGAAGAAAGCCAACAAGCCCTTGGAGAAACTTGGGTTCAAGGATGTAGAGAGCAGGTCCAGTCCCTCTCACTTCCAGGCAAGAAGCAGCAGGCAGCAGCCAACACAGCAGAGCAGGTAGCAAAGTGGCAGTCCCCTACAGCACAGCAATCAGCAGGCAACAGGGCAGCAGAGCAATGTAGGTAGCAAAGTGGCAGTCCGCCCTACAGCACAGCAGTTCTATTTCCAGACGGAATGTCCTTGGTTCCAGCGAAGCTCTGAGTTGGTGGGGTCAGGTACCCAGTACTTATACCCAAATGTGCCTTTGAAGTGGGGGAGACTTCAAAAAGGGTACACTGACTGAATAGCGATTTAAAAAACTATAGAAGTAAAAAATATCAATGGAATGCAACAATATTGACTCCCTATACTTAAACAGGTAAGTACAAAAATATTGAAACAAATATATCGTTGCCAAAAATAATAGTTGTACAAAATATCAATTTTTCTATATATAAAATAAAATAATAAATATTACATATGTTAAATAATAAAATTAATATAAAAAATGAAGTAGATTTAATATACATTTTAAAAATAAACATAATTAAAAAAAGTTAAACACACATACATAATAATTAAAATATATATTTAATTTAAAACAATTAAACTATTATTTTTAATTTATTTTATAATTTTAAAATTGTTCACAAATGTACAAATATATATCTATATATCTATATATATAAATATCTCTCTCTCTCTCTCTATATATATATATATATATATATATACACATCTATATATAGATATAGATATAGATGTATATATGTACCAATAGCATAAAACCTAATTTAATTTATTTTTAATTACAAATTAAAACATTAAACTATTTAAAAAGCTTTAAACTTATATTTCCCACTCTAGTCAGTGCAACAGTAGGGAAAATGTTGGATAGCGGAGGTGTAGAAATTGCTATTTCCACTCCAGTTAGTGTAACAGTAGGTAATGTGTTGAATAGCGGAGGGGTAAAAATTACTATTCCCACGCCAGTGAGTGCAACAGTAGGGTAAGTGTTGGATAGCGGAGGGGTAAAAATTACTATTCCAACTCCAGTGAGTGTAACACTGAGGAAAGTGTTGGATAGTGGCGGGACAACATTTACTATTCCCACTCCAATGAGTGCAACTGTAGGGAAAGTGTTGGATTGCAGAGGGGTAACAATTAATATTCTCACTCCACAGTTCAAAATTAAAAAGAATCAAAATATTAAATACACAAATAATTAAAAAAACATAAATAAAAAGAATATAAATATGTTAGAAATTAAAATACAAATATATTTCATATTAAAAATAAAACAACATAGTATAATGTTGAACACATATGGCAAATACCTACAAATATTATATTAAACAAAATAAAAAAATTGTTTTCAAACAAATAAATATTTTTAATAAGCAATTATTTAGAAACATAAACATTAATTATTACATACATTTCTTTATTTATTTCCAACCCTATAACACCATACAATTCACAACCCACATCTAAATTAAAAAAATGGACTTCCATAATTAGCATAATTAATTACCAACTAAAGAAATATTATTACTTAAAAAATAAATTAAAACTCTTAAAAATGTATTAACTTTCCACACTTTACTCCTATAATTATAATTACACAAAGTGTATTTACAATTAAAAAACGAACAGTATTTAGCAACTAATTATAAGGTACCCCCCACCCTTTACCCCTATAAAAGGAAAACCCATACACAAAAATATATGAACAATTACCCTAATTAAATATCAATTAATTAATTAATATTGATTAACTAATTGTTAACTAATTAAACATAAATTACTTACCACCGTTTACACATATAAACCCCACAACCCACACCTACAATTAATCACACAATTTCCATATTTAAATTTCAATTAATTAAATAATATTTAACAACTAATTATTAATTAAAGATAAATTACTTCCCACCCTTTACCCCTGTAAACCTCACAACTCGCGCCTAAAATTAATTACACAATTTCCATAATTAATTTACAATTAATATAAAAACAACTAACTAATAATTAATTAAACATAAATTACTTCCCACCCTACACCCCTATGAACCCCACAACCTACACTTAAAATTAATTACACAATGTCCATGATTAATTTTCAATCAATTAATTAATATAAATTAACAACTAATTATTAATTACAAATGAATTACTTCCCATCCTTTACCCCTATAAACCCCAGAACCCGCACCTAAACAAAATTACACAATTACCATATTTAATAGCCAAATAATTAATTAATATTAATTAACAACCTGTCAATAATTAATTACAAATAAACTACTCCCCACGATTAACACTATGACATCCCAATTAAATAAGTATTAATAAATAAAATATAAACATTAATTTATTATAATTAAATTACTTCCCATCCTACTCCCCTATTAACTCACAACCTGCTACGTTAGCTAAATCCGGGTCTCAAGTGCTCTTTTAACTAGGACTAGAGTTCTTCTTTTAAGGTACACCACTATAGAATTTATGGACGGTGCACTTACAAGAGAGTTTTCTAAGTTGAGATGTCGGGTGCTTTTATCTACAGGAACCGGGTTTTTGTTTAATCAAATTTAAATATTGTAAAAGTTGTATTTGCTGAGATTGCAAAGGTTTTAACAAATCATGCAATAAAGTTCTACACTTCAGTACTCCCCTATTAACTCACAACCTGCTACGGGGGTAAAAAATGCAAAATTAAATTAAAATAAAATAAAAACTTCTAAAAATGAACACATATATTAAAAAAACATAAACAAAGCTCAAAAATCGATATTTTAAGTAACTATATTTAGACTTTGTCCGCCCGCCATCCTAGCGTAGAATGGGACCGCCCACCATTGGTGTGGGGTCCCGTTGGTGACATTAGGATGCATCCGCCACACTGGCGGGCGCATCCTGCATACTTGACATTGCGGCGCCGCAATGCCAAGAAGGCATGTCGTGCTGTTCCATGCACAACGTGGCAGGCACCGCGTGGTGCCTGCCATGTTGTGCATGGAACTGCAGGGGGGTACCATAGGTACCCCCCATGTGCACCCCTCACCCCCCAGAATCCCGGGAGGTCCGCTACGGGCCCCCAATGGCGAGAACCGCCTGCCTTTCCATGGCGGCATTGCCGCCACGGAAAGGCATGTCTCCGCACATATGCTAATATGGATAGCGGTGTCTCCCAGACACCGCCACCATGTTAACAACTGTTCCGCCCGGTAGGCAATCGGGCCGATTGCCTACCGGCGGAATACCGGTGGACGGTCTTTCCGTCCGCCGGGGTCCTGTCCGCCATGGTAATGTGGCAGTGGGAAATTGCTATGCGGGTGGTGGTTATTGGCAGGCAGATCGCTACCGCCATACGGGTGGTGGCGATCTGCCCGCTATCCTAATGGGCCTCTAAATCTCTAGCTTTTCCCAATTCAAAATTACACTTAAAAACACTGTTTCATGGCAATCCTAATGTTAACCTATGAGAGAGATAAGCCTTAAAATAGTAAAAAACAAATGTAGCAGTTTTTCACTACCAGGACATATGAAACTCAAAGGTTCATGCCCATATGGCTGTCTAGGGCCTGCCTTAGGGGTTGCTTATATGTAATAAAAGGGAAGGATTGGGCCTGACAAGTAGGTTAACTTTCCAGTTCGAAATGGCAGTTTAAACTGCACACACAGGCTCTGCAGTGGCAGGCCTGAGCCATGCTATAAGGGCTACTCAAGTGGGTGATAAAGGCAGTGCCTCAGGCCCACTAGTTGCATTTCATTTACAGGCCCTGGGCACACATAGTGCACTTTACTAGAGACGTATAAATAAATTAAATGTGCCAATTGTGGATAAACCAATGTTACAGTGTTTGAGTACAGAGCATATGCACTTTAGCACTGGTTAACAGTGGTAAAGTATCCAGAGTCCTAAAGCCAACAAAACAAATTCAGCCAAAATGGTAGGAGGAAGGCAAAATGTTTGGAGTGACCCCGCAGAAAGGCCCACTTCCAACAATGGGACTTTTAAAACTGTTCACCAAAAATTACCAGAAGAACAAACAGAAGACCAGCACCTACCTGCCAGCTGATCTGCCCAAGGTGCATCACTGGTTGGCCTGACTTTGCTGTAGCTACGGGTACGTTCTTCTCTCGAGAAACAGATCCTGTGCAGTGGGACCTATGTGCAATGGTATTTGGCCTCATGGAGCCCTCTTTGTCTACAGCTTGCAGTATCGTCCCCCTGGGGGTTTTCAACTTCCAAAACTTTGTCTAAATCCGAAGGTAAAAATCTTTGCCAGACTCATTGGCGACAGGCTCCCCATCGACGATGATTACCTGCTTGGAAATCCTGCTTCTCTCGCTTGAAGCTTTTTCCCGCCATTGTTGATAGCTTCACATAGATCTCGTCCAGTGCTGCCCGGCAATGAGGAAACAGCCTGCTGCATTGTCCTGCTGAACTCTACTTCTGGACTTTTCTTCAGAATTTTCGAAGGTAAGCCAAGACCAAGGCCACTTGACCTCTTGTATCTGAGGGTCTCAAGGCGCTTTGGGGGGGGGGGGGGAGTGCCGCTACTGCTCCAACAGCCAGGTCTTGAGCTTCTTCCTGAAGGAGAGGTGGTCTTGGGTCAGGCGCAGGTCGGCCGGGAGAGAGTTCCAGGTCTTGGCGACCAGGTAGGAGAAGGACCTTCCTCCTGTGGTGGCTCTACGGATGCGTGGGACGGCGGCGAGGGCGTGGCTGGCAGATCGGAGGTGGCGTTTGGGAGCGTAGAAGTTGATGCGGTCGTTGAGGTAGCTCAGGCCTTGGTCGTGGAGAGCTTTGTGAGCGTGGGTAAGGAGGCGGAAGGCGATTCTCTTGTTGACCGGGAGCCAGTGCAGGTCTCTTAGGTGTCCGGAGATGTGGCTGTGTCGTGGGACGTCGAGGATGAGTCTGGCTGAGGCGTTCTGGATGCGCTGGAGTCTCTTTTGGGTCTTGGCGGGGGTTCCGGCGTAGAGTGCATTGCCGTAGTCCAGTCGGCTGGTGACGAGGGCCTGGGTGACGGTCTTCCTGGTCTCCGTGGGGATCCACCAGAAGATCTTCCGAAGCATGCGCAGGATGTTGAAGCACGATGCAGAGACGGCGTTGACTTGCCTGGTCATGGAGAGGGAGGAGTCCAGGATGAAGCCCAGGTTGCGTGCGTGGTTCGTCGGTTTGGGTGCGGTGCCCAGGGCTGGGGGCCACCAGGAGTCGTCCCAGGCGGAGGGCGAGGAGCCCAGGATGAGGACCTCCGTCTTATCTGAGTTCAGTTTCAGGCGGCTCGTCGTCATCCATTCGGCTACCTCTTTCATCCCTTCGTGCAGGTTGGCTCTGGCGGCGGCGGGGTCGTTGGTCAGGGAGAGGATCAGCTGGGTGTCGTCGGCGTAGGAGATTATGTTGAGGTTGTGTTGGCGTGCGATGGCCGCGAGGGGGCTCATGTAGACGTTGAAGAGAGTAGGGCTCAGCGAGGATCCTTGAGGGACGCCGCAGATGACTTCGGTGGCCTCTGATTTGTACGGTGGTAGGCGGACTCTCTGTGTTCTTCCGTCGAGGAAGGAGACGATCCATTCCAGTGCCTTCTCCTGGATTCCGACATTGCTGAGGCGCTGCACTAGGGTGCGGTGGCAGACCGTGTCGAAAGCCGCGGAGAGGTCTAGGAGGATGAGGGCCGCTGTTTCTCCATTGTCCATCAGGGCTCGGATGTCGTCGGTGGCGGCGATGAGGGCGGTCTCGGTGCTGTGGTTGGCACGGAATCCGGACTGCGATGGGTCGACGGATCCATTCGTCTCGAGGAAGGCGGCCAGCTGTTTGTTGACGGTCTTCTCGATGACTTTGGCTGGGAACGGGAGTAGAGAGATGGGGCGGTAATTCTTGAGTTCGGTGGGGTCTGCTGTAGGTTTCTTGAGTAGAGCGTTGAGTTCGGCGTGCTTCCAGCTCTCGGGGAAGGTGGCGGTGTCGAATGAGGTGTTGATGATGTCCCGTAGGTGGGGTGCGATGACAGCGTCGGCTTTGTTGAAGACGTGGTGAGGGCAGGGGTCGGTCGGAGATCCGGAGTGGACGGAGTTCATCATGCGGACGGTGTCTTCGGTGTTGACCGCGGTCCAGGCGCGGAGGGTGGTGGTGGGTGGCGTTACTGCGGTCGTGGGGTGCGTCGGTTGAGTGCTGAAGCTGTTGCGTATGTCCGCGATCTTGTTGTGGAAGTAGGAGGCGAGGGAGTTGCAGAGGTCTTGCGATGGGGTGATGTCGTTGTTTCCGGCGTTGGGGTTGGAGAGCTCTTTCACGATGTTGAAGAGTTCCTTGCAGTTGTGTGCGTTGTTGTCCAGTCGGTTCTTGAAAGCCGTTTTCTTGGCGGTGCGGATCAGTTGGTGGTGTTTCCGGGTGGCGAGCTTGAGGGTGGTCCTGTTGTCCGGCGTGGGTTCCTTTCTCCAGGTTTTCTCGAGGGCTCGGCAGTTCTTCTTGGAGCTCTTGAGTTCGTCGGTGAACCATGGGGCTCTCTTGCTGCTGGGTCTGCTGGGCGGGATCCTCAGAGGGGCGAGTTCGTCTGCGCAGTTGCTGATCCACTTCGTGAGGTTGTCGGCGGCCTGGCTGGGGTTCGCTGAGCTGGCGGGAGGGTGCTGGCTCAGGGTGGCGGCGAGCTGGTCGGCTGTGATCTTGTTCCAGCATCTTCGGGCAACCTGTTGCTGGTGGTGGTGGATCGTCGTTCTTCTGAAGGTGAAGTGGATGCATCTGTGGTCCGTCCAGTGGAGTTCTGCGGCGTGGCTGAAGGTGATGTCTTTGCTGGATGAGAAGATGGCGTCGAGTGTGTGTCCGGCGAGGTGGGTGGGGGTGGACACCAGCTGCTTGAGTCCAAGGTTGGCGAGGTTGTCGAGCAGGGTGCTGGTGTTGCAGTCGTTGTTGTTTTCCAGGTGGAAGTTGAAGTCCCCCAGGAGGATGTAGTCAGCGGAGGGGAGGGCGTGCGGGCTGACGAAGTCGGCGATGTCCTCGCTGAATTGAGTGTGTGGTCCCGGCGGTCGGTAGATCAGGGTGCCTCTGAGGGTGGTCTTCGGGTCGGTGTGGATCTGGAAATGCAGGTGTTCGGCGGAGGGTGAGGTGTTGTCGGTGCTGGTCGTGATGCGGATGGTGTTCTTGTGGATGATGGCGATGCCTCCTCCCACCTGGTTGGCGTTGCGGTCCCTCCGGGTGATCTTGTAGCCGTCTGGGATGGCGATGGCGATGTCGGGCGCTGAGGAGGCGTTCATCCAGGTCTCCGTGAGGAAGGCAACGTCAGGGGCTGTGGCGTCTAGGAGGTTCCAGAGTTCGATGGCGTGTCTGTGGACGGAGCGGGTGTTGAGCAGGATGCACTTGAGGTGGTTGCTGTTGGTGTACGGCTTGGCGGGTGCTGGTGTCGGGCAGGTCCGGATGCAGGTGAACCTGCAGGTGTTGCAGCTGAAGGGTCCGTGGACGCGTCGTGGGGTGGCTCTGCAGCATCCCGGGACTCAGCCGGTGTTGAGTGCGATGAGGGTGGCGGCGGTGTACGTCAGGCGGGTCGGGCGGGGTCCTCGTGGGCCATATATGGCCAAGTGCGCGGGTGGGCGGAGCAGCTGGGAGGCGGGAGCGGGGAGGGAACAGAAGGAAAAAAGGGGCGGGGTCGGCGGTGGTGGCGGGAAGCGGGGAGCGGGGAGGGAAGACGGAGGGCGGCGACAGGCAGGGAGAGATAGGCAATACAGCGGGGGAAACAGCAAAGAAAACAAATACCAGTACAAATTATACAATTAAACACAGAGACAACCAATTATACAATTAAGCACAGTAAAAACACCAGGGGCACAGGGAGAGGTGCGCCGATCACGGACCACGCCGCTCGAAGGAGGGGGCGTGGTCACGAGGCGGCAGTCGGGCAGCGAGGCACAGAGGAAGGGGAGGCACACGCAGCAGCTGGTGGCCGTGCGGCGCGGGAGCGTCCCAGAGCTAGGACACACTCACCTGCGTCGCACGGTCGCCATATATGGCCAAGTGCGTGGGTGGGCGGAGCAGCTGGGAGGCGGGAGCGGGGAGGGAACAGAAGGAAAAAAGGGGCGGGGTCGGCGGTGGTGGCGGGAAGCGGGGAGCGGGGAGGGAAGACGGAGGGCGGCGACAGGCAGGGAGAGACAGGCAATACAGCGGGGGAAACAGCAAAGAAAACAAATACCAGTACAAATTATACAATTAAACACAGAGACAACCAATTATACAATTAAGCACAGTAAAAACACCAGGGGCACAGGGAGAGGTGCGCCGATCACGGACCACGCCGCTCGAAGGAGGGGGCGTGGTCACGAGGCGGCAGTCGGGCAGCGAGGCACAGAGGAAGGGGAGGCACACGCAGCAGCTGGTGGCCGTGCGGCGCGGGAGCGTCCCAGAGCTAGGACACACTCACCTGCGTCGCACGGTCGCCATATATGGCCAAGTGCGCGGGTGGGCGGAGCAGCTGGGAGGCGGGAGCGGGGAGGGAACAGAAGGAAAAAAGGGGTGGGGTCGGCGGTGGTGGCGGGAAGCGGGGAGCGGGGAGGGAAGACGGAGGGCGGAGACAGGCAATACAGCGGGGGAAACAGCAAAGAAAACAAATACCAGTACAAATTATACTATTAAACACAGAGACAACCAATTATACAATTAAGCACAGTAAAAACACCAGGGGCACAGGGAGAGGTGCGCCGATCACGGACCACGCCGCTCGAAGGAGGGGGCGTGGTCACGAGGCGGCAGTCGGGCAGCGAGGCACAGAGGAAGGGGAGGCACACGCAGCAGCTGGTGGCCGTGCGGCGCGGGAGCGTCCCAGAGCTAGGACAGCTAGTCAGCCTTAACTTTTGACTTTGTCCCGGTCTTGCATGACTAGATCTCCTCGGCTGCTCTTTGATCTTTTAGGTGCTAGATTTCACTAAAAACTGTAAAAAATCATAACCCCTGGTCTACTGATTTGATTTAATTTGTTTTGGTGTAATTTTATTCATTAACACTTACCTTCATTTTCTTATGAACTCCGGCAAATCTACCATGCCCCCAACATAAGGGGATAAAGCATGTCGCAATTGAAAATACTTGCAGAATTGGCTACAGTGGAGTTGGTGCTCTGCTTGTAATTGTTGGAATGATATAAGTGCTGTCTCCTTCATGACATCACCCAACATGGACAAGCATATGAGAGCCCATTCTTAAAACCCAGACCGCACCGCCACCGGACGCAGAAAAATTCCATGCCATAGCGGGGTCTACCGGGTCAGCTTCCCCCACCTCCTGACCGCTGAACCATCTGTCACCATAATTGGATGACCATCCGGGCCACCGGTGGTAGGTGTTCCATGCCCATCTGACTATAAAGAAAGTCTAGTACCAACCGGCTGCCCATCACCCATCTCTCAACAGCATACACTGTGTCGGCCTGGTCACTGTACCATCATTCGTTGATGTTAAGTAGGTGAGAGGCTGCATAATAGGAATAGACATCCACCGCGGCGATCCCCCCACAGTAAGTAGACTGGACACAGGTGTGGAGAGCTACCAGGACCACGCTGCCTCCCGACAAAAAGTGGTTAAGTACTGCATTCATTTGCTGGAACCACGAGTGTGGGATGCCATATGGATAATTCTGGAGCTGGTAAAACAATTGCGGTAGAGACACCATCTTAAAGATGGCGGACTTCCCTAATAATGACAAAGGCATGGGAAAACATGCCCTCATCTCTTCCCGGACCCGCAGCAGTAGAGGACTAATATTAGGTGACCAGGAGATAGTCGGGTCCAGGGAAATATACACCCCCAAATTTTGAAAGGCGTCAATAGCCTGAGTTAACTGGGCTGCCCATGTCCCTCATCCATGGTCGCCACAAGCAGCTAACAGTTCTTTTTTCGTCAGATTTATATTCAACCCTGAGGTCTCCCCAAACACCCACAGGATCTACAATATCCTACGGGCTGCTCCCTGTATCTGCCAAGCAGGCCCATCAGCTGCAAGTGCAGCCTAGATACATGGGCCGGCGGCCATAACACTGGCTATGAGGTGAGCGGGGCCCATCAAGAGGCGATGCCTTCCACCTTCACATGGCGGGAATGGCAGCACTGCCTGCAATCACCCATCAGTGCCCCAAGTGCACAGTGCCGCTCGCCTCCAGTGCCGGTGATGCTTGTGCTGCGCGGTTAGTGTGAGAAGAACCACACTTTAAAAAAAAAAAAAGAAAAATAGAGACATATAGAGATGCCTGCAGTAGTAAGACAAGCAAATCCAGCACCCCCCAAGAGGAAGAGCACTGTCCTTTCCCCCCAGGAGAAACAGCTGAAGCCGATTAAAAGCAGGTGTAGGAAAGAGGCTAATCACACACTGCGATGGTAAACTTACCTGCCATTAAGCCATTTGTCATTAAAGGGGCACCGCCAATAAAGTTTCAAACAGAGAGAGAGGGACCCCTGTACCAAGGGAGAGGTGTGCCAAGCAAGACCGTTAGTCAAAAGCCGGAAGGGCTTTTGAATAATTAAAGGGACGCTCTGTATCTGAGGTTCCATCCCCATTACGTCGGAAGGGTGTTCGAAGTGTCAAAGATACTTGATAGGATAACGACCTACGATTCCTTCAAACTTAGAATACTTTAGTCAAGGAAGTGTATATATACAACCTGGCTGCTCTAAGGATATATCGGTAACAGACTCCTATGAGAATATTGTCCATGAGTCAACCGATGGAACACTAGCCCTATGGTACTACGACTTATGCAAGCCTAAAATAATTTATAAAGAAAGGAACCTATAAGAATTAAATTGGGATCAGCAAAATATCCTGAGGAAGGTGTTGGCTTTAACCTGTGGCCTACCGAAACGCGTCGATGCTTTAACAAAAAAAAGAAAATCGGATAAAATCTATGACAATATGGGTTGTGTCATATATGTAATGTAATCATATTTCTATTGGGATCACAACCGAAGAATCTTTGATTAAGCGATTTTCTTCGTTGAGTAGGAATAATTTCTCTCTTCGTTCTTCTTTTTCCCAATTTCTTTGTTTTTATGAATTATTCAATTATGTATTGACATTGATTATTACTGTTGGTGCTTTGTTACATTGTGTGCCACTTTTTCATATGTAAATTTCCATTGATTTTAATTTGCTTACATGTTTGAGAAATTGTTTTTCAACTGTTTTTTAACTGATGTGTACAACTGCTCGCTTTGTGGGATATCATTGTGACTTATTTTAATAAATGAACTATTTTTTAGCTTGTTTGTTTCATTGATGCCGATTCTTACCCTGCCATTTGTTTAAAGTTTTGTGTGTTTGAATGATTGTTGGCATATATAGATCCAAGGGAGATCTTCCTTTTTTTGACTAACGGCCCCGCCAATAAAGGCATCCAAGTCGTGAGACTGGGTGGAGCGATTAGAACTGTATTTGAGGCTACAGAGGTCAGTGTCAATAGGAAAAGAGCACTACAACTTCACCTTGGGGCAAAGAGATTACACAAAATCACCAAAACCATTACAGAGGCCAATGGCCTACCAAGACTATTAGTACTTCCTATTCAGGTAGGGAAGGTCCTGAGGAGTCACAGGACAACTTCTACACCTGAATTAAGGAACTGGCCAGCACGTGTGCGTTTGCGGATGAGCAGGAAGAAATATGAGGACAGATTATAATGGGGTGTGCCTCCATGAAATTAAGAGATAACATCTTGCAGGAGTCAGGGAAGTTAGTCACTTCCTGGAGTTCCCGTATTTAGCGGTTAGTGTCAGCATCCCGCTGCCTCTCCCTGGGACCCTGTCAGATTAAAGCCAGGACCGCTGTTCGGGTGAGATTCTTAGTACTATTTGATACATGCCTTCTTCATTTTTCTGTTCTTGGAAGACTATCTGGTATAATTCCAAAGGGTGTCCATTTAGTCCGGCGAATAGTGGAATAGTTTAGAGAGTCATGTAGTCGGCTAGAGGGTTTGGGCACTACGCTTTCTCTGCATCTTTAGGGAGTCTCCTTAGCGCCACTGTGACCACTAGACTAAGGCTATATGGGGAATTTGTTTTTTCAACCCATGGCAGGGTAAAATTGACTATCATGTGGAAGTAGCTTGATGGTCTTGAGTCGGTACAGCTATATTTATGTTTTAACCCTGAGTACAGTGAACATGAGCGATCCAGTGAAGTGCGTAATATTCAGGCAGAGGTATAGAATGTTATGAAGGTGGGCGAGTTATTCCACTGATTGTTGTCAATGAGAGAACAATATGAGAGTGAGGTACACCGATCTGTGCTACAATGACAGTTTTGAAACTACATTGTCACTGCCATGTTTTCTTTAGATTCTCTGCTTTAGCCGAGCATTAATGGGGTACCCTTAGGCCGAAGAGGGTGGTAATTGAATGCATTTGACCAGGTAACCTCAAATAGTTTTTTCAGACACCTGGGATTAGTGTTGGTTGGGGATCTTTCTCCACTTTTTATTCTCTTCGCTGTTCTAAGATTATTTGTGCACATGCAAGCCGGAAGAATTCTGGTTATGTTTTGTTTTTATTTTTTACAGGTGAGACAACGTATTCCACAAATTCTGTATATAGGGGAACCGATCTTTGACTGCCAGTATAAATGTCTGTTTCCTGTTTGCACATTATCTTTATGTTTTATATGCAGAGTGACTAATCATTTTTCCGGTCCTGACGAACGCCCATTGAACCCCGTTGGGGGTCGAATAGAGGGTAGAAACATGTTGACCCTATAATAGGGGTATATTTGTTGGTAACCCGTAGTCCTCTGAGTTTTTAATCCTGTCCCGGGACACTGCACAATAAAGTTATTTGATTTCCTGGAGACATTTTTAACACTTGTCACACAGTTATTTTTTCATTTTTACACTCACTGTGTTTGTTGGTCCCCTCTATAAAACAAACAAACAAAGCACCTCAGCTCTTCTTCTATTCTGTTTGGAGAGTTGTAGCCCACACTGGGGACCTTGCGGTGTGTGAGGAGGGAACCCTATGATGAAGCATGTCACCTTCGGGTGAGTGAGGGTTCTCTCCTTAAAAAAGGATCCCCCCTATTTTGCACAACACCCTTGGTTTTTCCCTTGACATGAGTTAATGCAACTGTATCTGTTGTAGTTTGGTAGAGACCGTACCTAGTGTGGGTAATTATTCAGATAAGGAGTGGTACCCACTCTTGTGCTCCTTTTCGAGGGGCTCTCTCCTTTATGATCTTGAGTGTGGATAAATAATCTACAGCGTTGCCAGTATAGAAGCAGTTTAGCACAGATTTTTATTTGATCTGGTCTGGGTCATGCCTCAGTGGTGAAGCACGCAGAAGTCCTATGGTTGATTCAATGACCTTGCTTGTGGCTGATAAAATTATGTGTATTTATTTTTGACCCAGCATAATCCAAATATACTACTGTGACATGCACACCAGTACTGTGGTGTCTAGATGTCGCGTGTGGTTGTGTATAAACAGTGACACGCGCACCTGGATAAATCAGCAGCAAACACATTATTTCAGAATTGGCCTATTACTATTATAGTCTTTGCGGCTTTCTGTGCACCGATAACTTCTAGGCTGGACCAGATTTCTCCTTTAAAACATCATAAAAAAGTAGGTAGACCCTCGGCCCCATGGCTTAAAGAGAAATTAAAAAATCTGAGACAGGGATGTAAGAAGGCAGAGAGGAAATGGAGAAAGGTTTATGCAGACGAGGATAAAACCGTCTGGAAGACAGCAATTACTAATTACAAAAATGAAATTTTTATAGCGAAAGCAGACTACTTCGCTGACACCATTTTAAAAGCTCCCAATAGCACAAGAAGTATTTTTAAAATAATGAGTGATATGGTTAATCAGGATTGCTCTAAAAACAAGATTCACCCTACTCAGGACCTCTGCGATAGTCTAGCGACCTTTTTTGAAGACAAAATTAGAAAGATCATTGATGGACTCAAAATGGGCAATTTGCCTGAGGAAGAAGATCACAGTGGTAATACTAGAGGTTCATTATATACAAATAAGCTGAGAAGGGTAGGAATGGAGAACCCGAGTTCCTTAGACCACCTTGAGATATTCTCGGTGGAGGATTTTAACAGAGTGGCTCTGGGTGTCTCCTCAGGATCACCTATGGACCCACTACCACACAAAATTTGGAAGGAACTGGGAACAGAACTGTTCCCGATACTCCAGCAGATTTGTAATCAATCCTTGACCAGTGGGTCAGTGCCAGCTTGCTGGAAACAAGCATTGATGACACCACTTCTGAAAAAAACAACGCTTGATCCAATTTGCCCAAAAAACTATAGACCCAGCTCTCTGCTACCTTACCCAGTAAAGATCTTAGAGCGACTGGTCAGCAGGACACTCTCCAAGTTCCTAGAAACCAATAACATTCTGGAGGACATGCAATTTGGCTTCCGTCCCAAACATGAAATGGAGACTGCTCTGGTGACCGTGATGGACGATCTTCGAATGCGAGCAGACGGGACAATCAGCTATACTGATTTTGCTTGACCTGTCTGCCTCATTTGACACGGTCAACCATGAGGTCCTTCTGGCCAGACTCGAAGAGGTTGGGATAGTGGGCACAGCGTTGAAGTGGTTTCAATCTTACCTATCTAATAGGCGACAGGCTGTGGCCCTCCCTCCCTACCAATCTGAATTCACCAACATTCTGCATGGTGTCCCTAAGGGATCTGCGATCAGTCCAATATTGTTCAACATTTATATGAGCCCTCTGGTTGCTGTCATAAGGGCACACAATGTTAATATTGTAAACTACGCAGATGATACCCACCTTATTCTATCATTAGAGGGGGACCAGCCTATATCCTTGGAAGACTTTGACGCCTGTATGCAGGATACTGCCCACTGGCTGAGAGAGAACTCCTTACAATTTAATGCTGATAAGACTGAGGTCCTTTACTGTGCAGCAGGGAAGATTGCCCCCCACTTCCTATTAATTTTTGGCCCTTATCCACAGCCACTCCACCGGCTCCCTCTGAGACAGTGCCTAACTTGGGAGTTATGTTCAATGACAGACTGAGCCTTGAAACACAAGTCAATAAAACAGTGGGGAGCTGCTTCTCCATTATTAGAGCCCTTCGTAAGATTCTCCCGTTACTACCAGCACAAGCTTGAGCGCTGATAGTAAGAAGTACCATCTTGAGCAGGCTGGATTATTGCAGTGCCTTTCTGCTGGAGTCCCCAAGATATTTGATTGAGAGACTCCAGAGGATCCAGACAGTGGCAGCTAAGCTAGCCTTGAGAAGGCCACGACGCTCATCTGCCTCTCAGACTCTGTTGGAGCTGCATTGGCTCCCTGTATTGCAAAGAGTACAATTTAAGTCGCTTTGCATAGCGTTCAAGGCTCTGCATGGGGCTGGACCTAAACCAATGCAGAACAAATTTGCTTGGTATGCCCCTGCCCAAAGCCTTCGCTCTTCCTCCGCCAAGTTGGTGAAAGTGCCAAGATTTAAACGAACAAAATCAGGAGGTAGGGCCTTTAGCACCGCGGCTCTGGAACAATCTTCCATCTGAGATGAGACAGCTAGAAGATCTCCTTCAGTTTAGGAAAAGGCTGAAGGCATGGCTCTATACTAGAGCATTATTCCTTTCACTCTTTTAGTTACCTTCTGCTAGCGTTTCTCCACATACCATGGGCTCAGTTGGGCACGCGTATCACAGCACCAGGGTATCCGTAGGGTGACA
Organism: Triturus cristatus; assembly: GCF_964204655.1. Taxonomy (NCBI): domain Eukaryota; kingdom Metazoa; phylum Chordata; class Amphibia; order Caudata; family Salamandridae; genus Triturus; species Triturus cristatus. Next base: position 620,792,346 of record NC_140587.1, read on the forward strand.
GTGCGCTCTATAAGTGACGATAACAATAACAATAACAATAACAATGGTGGTTTAGGTATTCTGTTCACTGTCAAGCTTGTCATGTAGGCTGTGAATCCACCACCACCCTTTCTAGAGTCCCCTGGCATTTCTTGGAAACAATGGTTCAATGGATTGAAATGTATCTGGGTGCCATTGGGGCATCGCGATATAGACCAGAAAGAAAAAAATAGCGTCTTTGCATTCATTGGGTTTTGATAATAGGGAAGTCTTCAAACATCTACCCGATCTTTTTCTTGTTGAGGGAAAAGAATAGGATGACTATCAAGTTGTAAAAAAAATTGGTTGCCAGATTTGACGTTCAGCCCAGTTTGGTTGTTCTCTGTCATACGTTTTTCAAATGTTCACAAACACAAAATGAAGATGTTGACACTTACATTAGTGAATTAAGGAAACTATGATCTCAGTGTGAATTCAGGGAGTTCCATGACCAACTTGTAAGAGATCATTTCATTGGTCACTTCTCTGACAAGCATAGTTAACAAAATCTTTTGAGCATGGGTAATCCTACACTGGAAGATGTCATAAAGGTTGCAAAAAGTATGGAGCTGATGCAGATATCGATTAAATAACTCAATGCAACATCATCTACAAAAGAGACTGTAAATGTTAGTGCAATGACTTCTGGTCAAATGAATTGCAAAGATACTAAAAACATAGAAAAACGTTTTTTCAAATGTATAAATATATGTTTTAGTTGTGGTCACGTCAGAGAGGGTAGATGTTGTCCAACAAGAAATATCACATGTAGAAAGTATGGCAAAATAGGTCACTACGCTAAGGTTAGCAAGGGTGTACAGAGTAGGATACCAAAGGTCAACAGTGTTGTTTATGACATTGAAGAAGGTAGGGATCAAGTAATGGCCAAAGCTTTCCAAGATATGATTGTGGTAGTCACCGAAGACAAGATTGTCAGTGGGGATCAGAGTGAATGTGTGGATCCTTATGTTGGCATTGTGGTGGGTGGTAAGACTTAACAGTTGTTGGTTGACTCAGGAAAGCGTATTACTATGATAACGTCTGAACTGTATCCCAAAACTTGGGGATATAGAATGTTGTTTCCTCCAGACAGAGCTCCAGTGTCGTATGAAGGTAGGAACATTGAAGGGTTCATTGAGGATGTTTTAGAATTCAAAGAGCGCAGAATTCAAGGCAAAATCTATGTGGCAGTGAGAGGATTGAATATCTTGGGATGGTTCCACGAAGTCTGTCACACACAAAAGGAGAGCCAAGAGGAGGTTTTAGGACCAGCGTGAGCACACTCCCCACTCGTAATAATTAACACACAAAGAGCCCACGGGTCCAGGGTACCAGTCAAGTAAGAGTGTGGACTCAGAGGAACCATGTAGATAAAAAAGGGGGATATCCCTTTTTAAGGACGGTTCCCCCAACACACCAGAGGTGTCATGCTTCATCATAGGGGTGCCTCCTCGCATCAAGACCTAGTCTTAGCGTGGGCTCGACCCCCTCTCTATGAGGGACGAGCTCAGGGATGTTTTCAATTTGAGCACATGGGTTGTCCTAAAAACCCTATGTGAGCGTGGAGTGTGAAAAACTGATGTGCAGTGCTGAAGTGAATGTGTGAGTGAGTTAGGACTGCCCACAGAGCTAGTAACAAACTTTATTCAACTACCCTGTGACAGGATTAAAAACAATAAGCTGAATAATGAGCCTGTCAGCATTAGAGACTGCTACATTAGTGAGATCGACATGTTTCGGCCTTCGTGACCTATTAAAGTGTCATTGCCTTCATCAGGATCAGAAATGAACAGCTACTTCCAAGGTGTACGTGTGCACAAAATAAAAAGAAAATAAAGTGGAACAACGGTGTGTTATACTGAACCAGGAATCCTTGTATTCAGTCTAGTCCACCGATGGAGCCTACAATAAAAAGAAAAAGAAAAAGAACAACAGAGCATATGCATGGTTGTGCCACATACATACTGACATCCATTCTACAAGAACCGTGCCAGGCATGGCAAGTCACTGTTATGTTCAGTAAGTGACAGAAGAAGTGGCACTTACCTATTTAGGTCAAGAAAGTTACCCCTTCTGTCTGGGGCTCAATAGCCATTGGTACAAACGCCAACCAACCTAGGGAAGAAAGGTGGTTGCGTCAACCCAAGAGAAGAAACAAGAGGAGAGGAGCAAAAGTGCTGGATATCAGACAGTCCAGTCAAGAAAATGTGGTGAAGTGGACCAATGTTTAGATGACAGAGGAGTCGGGCGCTCATACTCCAGTTTGGAGCCGGCGCACTCAGCTCGGGGGAGAAGCTTGTATTGCAATAGTAGGAGAGCAAGGAAGTTCATGCCCAATTAACCCAATGGGAAGCAACTAAAAAGTACCAAGCAATGGCCCGTGTAAACGGGAATGAGTCTAGACTGTAAGAATGCCAAATGAGACTCGTGTGATACCCGGGAGGCTATTGGAGACTGCGCCTGGGATGATCTCTAAAGCCAGACCTCAGTCATTTGTCTGAGAGTCGAAAGGCAAAATGACAAGACCGCGTTGTTATCTCAGAAAGTTGGGGGCTGGTGAAAGGTACATCCACAGGTAGTGGAAGACCCAGGATATGACGACATCCAGGCAGGAAAGGAAACATAAAGCGAGACCAAAGGGGAGATATCCCCATGTGCCGGACTATAAAAGGAAGGGAATTAATGACCCGCATAGGTCATGCGTTTCTGTGTCTGGTGCAGATTCAACGCGTGTGTGAGCCTGAGGAATAGAAATGATTTAAGAAATCAAAAGCCGGCATGGAATAGGAAACAGCGGTAGAATAATCCCCGTCTGTCTGACTGGGGAAAGGGGAAGACCCATAATGGTGATGCGGCTCATGGCAAGCTCTAAGATGAGTGAGAGCCCAGGCTTGAGGTAACTTACGCGGGGCTGCTAAGAAGGCAAGACGAGCACAGCCGGGCCAAGGAGAAAGCCTGTGTGCTCGGCGGATTAGGGGAGAGAGGAGCAGCCCTGTCAAGATAGTACGGGGACAGCCCCTAAAAAGAAAGGGGTATATCAGCAAGGGCTTGCGATAATTATCGCTCAGCGCTTTTAGCGCGAGGATAATTATCGCAGGCTAACGCTGGATTCTATCACGGAGATAGCGTGCTATCAGCAACGCTTATCTCCCAAGGGATAGGAATCTAGGCGTTAGCTGGAAAACAGTGTGATTATCGCTGGAAATCCAGCGATAATCGCACTGCGACCAGCGATACCTTGCTGATAGGGCAGGGTGGTCTTAGCCATGTAATCCACCTGCCATTGGATTACATGGCTAAATCAGATTACAAGCAGGCGTAAGGAAAGTAGCGATAACTGTGGTAAACGCTACTTTTCCTATCGCTCTACTTGTTGGCGTGCGGCTTGATAATTGGAGAAATGTCGGTTAGCGACATTTCTCCAGTTATTTTGGAACGGAACCCCCACTTTGCATCTCATTAGAGATGCAAAGCTGGGCTTTGTTGTAAGGGGTGCTAAATCAGCAAAACACGCGATAGCGTGTCTTTGCTGATAAGGCGATGAAATTATCGCCGCTTTTCGCCCAAAAACGGATGCAAAAGCGGCAATAATTTCATAGCGCCGCCTTGCTGATACGCCCCAAAGTGCCTGGAAGCGTAGTAGAGACTTACCGCTTAGATGGAGCGTTGTATCCAGGGGCGTCAGTCTAGCCGGCAGGGTGCCTGCAATGTCCAGAAGAGCCGTATTTGACTGCGCAACAGTTTCTGTGATCTGATGCAGAGGTTCACGGGAGGTGTAGTAAAGCGTGCAAGTGCGGCAGGAAATGTAGTTAATATGACGCCGAGGGAGCATGGACTGTCCGGAAAAGAAGGGATTGTGGACAATAAAGTGTCGTAGTGAGCCAGGTCATAAGGGGCAAGGTTGCCAACCTCTCAGAAGAGCAATCAGGGGCACGGCAGGCCTGTGGATGTGTCGGTGTCAAGATCGCAGAGACCGGTGCACATTAGGAACTGTGGCCTGAACCAGCACGTGTTAAGCGCATGGTGTACTGTCAATGAGAGATCACTGGTGAGACACCCGGGGACAGCGAGTCCCCCGGGTACGGAGTCAAAAGGGGCAACTCTGAAAGTTGGCAAGTGTATGAGCCAAGATGACCTAATGGAGGAAACAGAAAAACCCCAAATGGGGGTTACAATGTGAGAAGCAGGGTGGCAAGATGAAGTGTGTGCACCCTGCAGGTATTCAGGTTAAGGCAAGCCATGGAATATCATCATTGGGTCTCACTCTGGAGGTCTTAAGTCTAAAAACCCATTGCTGCTCTACCCATAGAAGTTTCAGGGTAAGGTCAGGTGTTGTGGCAGCAAAATTGGGCTTGTCTAGTACTGTCCAGGTGAGAGAATCTGCCTGGGGATGCATCTCAAAGAGGTGCTTGGTCAGTCGCGTATTTTGTTTAGCACGTCTAATAGTGCTCTTGTGTTCGGGTATACGTCCGCGTATTTTGCTTGTAGTCATCCCCACATATCTGAGCCTGCAGGGGCAGGTAATGCAGTTGGTGTGGTGTTTCAGCTCCCATGGTCTGATGGTGCCCATGTCTATGCTTTTGGTGGCGTGTGTCAGGGCACAGACCGAACATGACCCACAAGGGTAGTGACCCTGAACAGTTGGTAATTGCCAGAGAGTGTTGGGATTTTGTGTGATCTGAGGTGGAGGTCTTGTGTGCACTAAAGTGTCCCTCAGGTTCAAGCTTCTTTTATAAGCAAACAAAGGTTTTTGTAATGTGAGTTGGCTTTTGTTAAGGATCTTCCAATTACGCAGGATACACTTCTTCAGATGCGAGATATTGTTGTAAATATGTGCTTTGAAAGTGACTCAGTGCGGCGCAGCCAAATGGCTTGCGTTCCGCACTGAGACACTTTCTTGTAAATCTGCCCCTTAGGCTCCCCGCGCCTTACAATTGTTTACCTTCTGTAATGTAACTAGTGCTCATGTAAAGCGCTCTATATATATTTGTGTTGAGTTTGCGCTCTATAAAACGGCAAAAAATGACAAACTTACCCAGGTCCTTCTACAAGCACAGACCTGAAAATTAGGAAGCCACGGTTTGTGGAACGTGTTAAGAAAGACCACGAGAGAATTTACCCCTCCCCACTGTGGAATAAGATTATTCCGCTGTCACAAAACGTAATGTTCCACGACATCATATAAAGGAAATTATGAAATTGATGCCTTGTCTTTTAACGGTGTTAAAAAATATGACCAATGCACAAAAGATAAGCCTTTTTTTTAAAAATGTTTAATAATGTTTTAAAATACATTACAATATCTGACCACATAGCGGAAATTAGGATTTTAAGAATATATTAATGCATTTCTTGATGGCATTTAGAAAAACATATTTTTAAAGTTCAAAAATAGTTAAACACAATTTTAAGGAACAAATTCGCTCGTGCAATCGTACTCGAATCCGTGCTAGGACGAAATAGGCCACTGGGTGGAGAACTTACATCATATATCAATGTTGAAGTAGGTTAAAATGCCAGCATGCAATCATCCCTGCCGCAAAAAATTCAATCAGGTTCTAAAATGAAATGTTTTGCAGACACAGTTGACCCCGTGCACCTTGAAATGTGATGTTTAGAGTTTCATGAAACAGACTGGAATTATGTATTGACGATATAAAGTTCACGGTGACTTACCGAATGTTATGCTATCACTAGGAAGAATAACGGGGGCGTTATTCATGCACACGTTTGTTTACAAACGATTCCTGCTATATGTAGGCATGCGAGTAATTAATTCTGTTTGTACTTAAATAGTACACGATGACTTGTGGCTTTATATCAATGCAGCTGCTTCCAGTCAGTTGATGGCTGGGGTTGGGGTCGGGGTAGGGGGTGGGGGCATTATTTTTACATGCTCTACACTTGTGCCAGAGAGGCAATAATGCGGCAAAACATATATCCACCAGGAAAGCTCAGCGGCAGACCTGCGTAGTGATTATCACTGCTTGGTGTATGTTATTGCTGATGTTTAGTCGCCCCTACCAAAAATAAGAGACACAAACACATACAGATACTAAACAAACATCTGCAGGCATGGCTGTGTCTGGGATTGTTCATGTCTGCCCGACCGTTTGTTGTATTTATGGTTTGTTTGCTCGTACCAGGTGTTCTGCCTATACCAGTTAAGAGGCACATCCGGCCTCTCAGACACTAAACCGAAACAAAAGCAAACACACAGAAAGGAAACCATTGTGTGAGCGGAAACATACGTAGTGTTTTGACTACGCTTGCAATGATGAAGACAATTAGGACTACCGAGGAATGGATGTTTGTTGCCATGAATGAGCTGGTATTTGTATAGGAGAAAAAATCTGTCATACATAAATGCGACATAGGAAGTGTATTACGTTTTATTTCGGAGAGATACAAGAAGCTAAACAGGCTTCTCGCAATAAGTCTGCTACATTTATCACAATGTACTAACAACTCTTGTCGTTCATGTCCGGGCCCTGTTCAGACATTCTTTCACTTGCCTGCTTTGAAGTGTAAAGCGTTGAAGAAACACATCTTAGGGCCCGATTATGAAGCCGTCAGTAAAGCAAGTCCTACCGACCGATTACGATGTGTCCGGATGCTTATGGACTCGGTTTGGCCAGACTCCCATTGACTTCAATGGGAGCCTTTGTCCCGAATGAGAACACAGACTCCCATTGAAAAATGGGTGGGGGAAACCTTGCACCCTGTGGCGGCACCCCATGGTGCCTGCCACACTGTGTATGGTTTGGAAGGGGGGGTTCCCCATCCGAAAGCCTGTGGGTGATGGGGCCTGCTACAGGACCGAAGTCCGATTCCCATAGCTGTTTCGTCTCGGCCAAACCGATTCGGAACGGCTGTCCGAATCGTTCATCGTACTCGCTAGTTCGGAAACCGACGCCATTGGTCTGTGCAATTCAGCTCCTAATGACTCGGGCTGCCTGAATCCTGTTCGGAACCGATTTGGACAGCCCGGATGGCTTCCTTGCATCGTACACGGGCACCTGGAAAGGTGACCGATTCAGTCGGGAACATAGGTCCCGAATCGGATTCGCAGATTCCGAATCACGTTTGGAGCCTTTCCTGACGACATCGTAATCGGCCCCTTAGTAGTAAGGGTATTTTAAATCAACTCTCATCTATTATGAGGGCAAATTCCCCTGATGATGCCTAATCCCCAGTGTTCAAATCCTTTGAGGAAGTTGGCCATAATAACTCATTTCTATTGGACCTTTTCACAAACCTTTGTAGTACATTTTGCAGTATGTTTAGTAGCACTACAATAGTACTACTAACGTACTACAAATTGGTATTCACTAACCAAGTTGCGGAAGTCTGCACTTTTGCCTCCCCTATATGTTATGTGCTGAGAGTCAGCCCACACTGTAAAGATTTCTGCACATGTAGATTAATATATGTTTTAGTAGTAAATGTTGGAGGTATCCGGGTAGTGGCCGGAAAATTAAAAATACTTACTACTGAAGGGACAGCATTTTGGGAGGAGTAAGGAGGGGCTAAGAAAGACCTAAGGAGGGGCTTAGGGAGGGACATGCACAATCCTCTTCTCCAACCCACAAAATAATAAGCTCATTGCTATTCACAAACTGCACTTCAATAGTCACTATATCAAAAAATGACCAAAAAGAGTCCTAAATGTACTCCAGCTCAGAGCTGGAGTAAGTCCAGAAGCACCCATGGCCACTAACTGCAACACCCTCCCATAGATAACAATGGAGGAAGGGACATAAAATAAAACCCCATAGAAAATAATGTTAATATAAATTAATGTATTTATACTTTTCAAAATATACCTATACATGTATTTTAATGTTAAAAAATAAAATTAGATATTCATATTTTTGTATCAACAAACTAATAATGTTTTTTAAATTAAAAACAGTAACTTTTTGAAACATTTCATGTAAATTAATACATAATAAATATAAAAATGTACTTTAGGTGGGTGCTATATCTTTAAAATATTTTTTAAAATACATCTTTAAAAATGATTTCATGTACTTTAATTCATTTTTGAATTACAAAGTAGTTTCAATGCTATTGGATTTTGTACAGAGGCGCAACTAGGGTCAAATTTCGTGGGGGGCTACTAACGTTTTTTGGGGGGGGCTAATTCTTCCAGAAATAGGAACAGTGGAGATGCAGGGGCTCTAAGAAGGGGTGAAAAAACAACAAAGCCTCGTTAACAAGTAAATGGTTTTTAATGATCTGTGAAGTACTTGGGTGCGGCTGCAATAAGACTGGCGCCAGACCAGCCATCCCAGAGGAGCTCAAAAACTGTCTGTGTGTGTGCCCGGGAAGTTGTCTCAGCCCGGGCTGACACACACAATGGGGGGAGGTCTGAAACCCTTTGAGTCGATTTAGATGCCAGTACATAGGTTCCCCTGAATCATGTCCTTATATAGGTACAATTCGCATTGCCCTTATTTAGTCATAGAATCACAGTCCTTATTTAGGTATTAGCCATGCTATCTAAATACAGACATGGTCACCTACATCCGTCCATCCCACGTCACAACGAGTTCTTAAAAACCAGACCCTTAAGCCATCGGGACTTTCCCCAGCTATGATTATTATTTCTACAATAACTCATCTATTATGCATGAACTACTATTCCTTAGGGGTTCATCCATGACGTCTTCCTCTGCCCGACTTACGTAAATTCTAGCATCCCTAAGCACCTTCCCTTACCATGGCAAACCACGGCACGGCTCGGTACAACTTGACTGCACGGTTCGCCACGGCAAGTTCGGAAGAGACCATATCCCGGCCTGAGGCACTGACCAGACGCTGTAATCCCTGCTCACAGAGAATCCAGCTTCCAGTGTTCTGACTCCCTTCGTAGGGTGTTAGAGTTTGAGACCCGGAAAGAGATTCCCACCTCTCTCATTCTAAAGGTATGGAGCGGACTAGAACCTAGAGGGACTCTTGGCATACAAACTTAGTATATAACATACTATAGAAAACAGCACCTACTCTTACCTCGTACTACACTTAGGTTAGGTACACCGGGGTAGAACTATTTAGAAGCACCAGACAAGTATTCACTTTTTAGCCTGTGTTATTTATGTATGTATATATGAATATATGTCATAGCTAAAAAAACAATGCTATTGCAGTATTATTTCTTCTTACTGCTTACGCTGTGCATATTATATCTTGCTTAGTGTCTAATGATTGTAACAGCTCATATCTACTACACGAGAAACAAGACTGTTCAATAAATCCCTTTTATTGAAACGCCAGTCTATCTATTTCTGTGTAACCCTGAAGAAACTAAGCCTGCACGATTGACTGAGTGAAACTGTTATCTATTGTTTCCACGATTCTGAGACGCGTTCCAATTCTAAGGGAAACAAAGTTGTCATGTTTATGCGGTAGTCAGAAACTAATCCCTTCTTGTTTATTCGAAAAGTTTCTAGTGACCTCTGAGTTAGCTGGCACACACAAGTAAGTAAGTTTAATGTACTTGATAGGAGCATACTGACCTTAGTCCTATGGAAAACTATAGTGTATATTATTCCAATGCGCAGAGCCTATAAGGGAAATAGGAACTACACTACACTATGGGAGTTGTGCGCCTAATTTTGTACACCTTTTTCAAATTTCCCATATACTTTAGCACAGGGAGGTCTCTCCTTCCATAGCGGAGGTCGCCACCAAATGTGCAGAACATCAAATTCTCGCCAACTAGGGTAGAAACCTTAGCTTGATAAAGCATAGACAAAACACTAAAAAAGTTTATTTAGATTGAAAATAAATACTACAACTAATTTATATTAAATATGAATGTAAAGTCTTTTTATTTTATATATTTATTATATATATTTTTTAAATGTAGTACACAGTTAAAAATGATATAGCACTATTAACTTAATTTTGAAATAAATCCTTCATTAATAGATTTAGTAAATTAAATTAAAATTATTTTTCAGAACTTCAAATTAAAAAAAATGATTCCCACCTAAAGAATTTTTTTTATGCATGAATAATTATCAAAACTGCTGCATACAACGAATTAACATTAATTTAATTATATTTTGATAAAAAATATTGTTATTTTAATATTTAAATTCAAACATGGTATTAAAATATTTGATAATTAAATGATAAATATGTATTATTTAGTAGTAACGTACGCTTGGACTTTGTAAATAAGCAAACAAGTGGTAAACTTACTCAAAAGTGTAAATTACTCAAATGTGTATTTTACTTTGGAACTCCTGCCCATCAAAAATTGGGCAAAGAAGATATATTTGGGAGTGCGGTGGTGAAGGGAGTTTATTTTTACTTTTCTAGCTCAAGTTTTACTAACATTGATGAAAATGCATATATTTGGGGCAGAGAGTAGATTTACTATTCTAACTCTAATCGCTCTAGGAAAAGTACATTGAGGTGCCGATTACGATCCGGCAAAAAAATTCCCCGTGCGACTCGTATCCGGACTTTTTACCGTACGAATCGTACAAGTGCCGTACGAACTGGCAATCACGATTCGCATGGTAAAAAGTCCATACGAACCGCATTGGGAATGATTCCCCACACGTCCTCGGGTCGGAAAATGTGTCCGACACGTCCTCGGACGATTTACCGTACAAATGTGAAAAGTCAAGTCCGACCGAGGAATCACGATCCATCCCGTGCGTCCGATGTTACAACCGTATGGAAAAAACACCGTCCGCACCGAACTCCCATTGCAACCATGGAGATATGTGCCCGCATACGCGCCAAACACTCCCCCCAGCACCCTTACGTTCGAGTCGTACTCCCCGTTAATGTACACCCCCCGTATGTACACCCGTGTACGTGTCGAACCCCCACCCGTGTATGTACACCCCAGTACGTTCGAGTCGTACCCCCACCCCTGTACGTGTCGTACCACCGTGTACCCACACCCCAGTATGTTCGAGTCGTACCCCCACCCCTGTACGTGTCACACCCCCGTGTACCCACACCCCAGAACGTTCGAGTCGTACCCCCACCCCTGTACGTGTCGTACCCCCGTGTACCCACACCCCAGTACGTTCGAGTCGTACCCCCACCCCTGAACGTGTCGTACCCCCGTGTACCCACACCCCAGTACGTTCGAGTCGTACCCCCACCCCTGTACGTGTCGTACCACCGTGTACCCACACCCCAGTACGTTCGAGTCGTACCCCCACCCCTGTACGTGTCACACCCCCGTGTACCCACACCCCAGTACGTTCGAGTCGTACCCCCACCCCAGTACGTGTCGTACCACCGTCTAAGTACACCCCAGTACGTTCGAGTCGTACCCCCACCCCTGTACGTGTCGTACCACCGTGTACCCACACCCCAGTATGTTCGAGTCGTACCCCCACCCCTGTATGTGTCGTACCACCGTGTACCCACACCCCAGTACGTTCGAGTCGTACCCCCACCCCAGTACGTGTCGTACCACCGTCTAAGTACACCCCAGTACGTTCGAGTCGTACCCCCACCCCTGTACGTGTCGTACCACCGTGTACCCACACCCCAGTACGTTCGAGTCGTACCCCCACCCCTGTACGTGTCGTACCACCGTGTACCCACACCCCAGTACGTTCGAGTCGTACCCCCACCCCTGTACGTGTCGTACCACCGTGTACCCACACCCCAGTACGTTCGAGTCGTACCCCCACCCCAGTACGTGTCGTACCACCATCTAAGTACACCCCAGTACGTTCGAGTCGTACCCCCACCCCTGTACGTGTCGTACCACCGTGTACCCACACCCCAGTACGTTCGAGTCGTACCCCCACCCCTGTACGTGTCACACCCCCGTGTACCCACACCCCAGTACGTTCGAGTCGTACCCCACCCCTGTACGTGTCACACCCCGTGTACCCACACCCCAGTACGTTCGAGTCGTACCCCGACCCCTGTACGTGTCGTACCACCGTGTACCCACACCCCAGTACGTTCGAGTCATACCCCCACCCTTGTACGTGTCGTACCACTGTCTAAGTACACCCCAGTACGTTCCAGTCGCACCCCCACCACAACCTCCTAAGTACGGAGCGCACCCCATGCCCCAACATCACAACCGCATGTACGAGTCGTGCCAAGCCACACACAAGGACAGCACCGTACAAATGGCCCATCTACACACCGTACACACGCTCAAAACGCACGTACACAACCAGGACAAAACAAAACAACACAAGAATACACTATTCGAATGGCACAAAGCCACTAAACATGGCCAACAAACACTCATAAAACACACATTCACTGACCTGCAACAGCCAAAAACAAACAGCGGCCCTAAACACCACCACTCCTTATAACACACCCACCCAAACTTCAAACACAGCCACACCCACCAATGGACCAATAAAAAGGGCCCACACACACAAACCATGAGCCTTTGCAACAGACTCACTGCTGCCAGACACCACAGACAACTTACAGCACCTTACTACAAGCTTCACCACACCTTACACTTGCACATCTCCACACAACCACCTTCACAAACACACCCTCATCACATTCACACACACACCTGCACAACCACACCCACACACCCACAACCATCCACACCCCCCCCACCATCCACACCCCCCCCACCATCCACACCCACACCCCTCACCATGCCCACTACCAAGAATCCAAAGTTCAGTAACCGAGAGTTGGAGGTTCTTGTCGACGAAATCCTCAGAGTCGAGCCACAGCTCTTTGGAACATTGATCAGAAACACCAGCATGGCAGCTAAAACAGCCATGTGGCAGACCATCGTCGATGCTGTGAATGCTGTTGCAGACACCAGAAGGACCAGGCAGGAATGCCAGAACAGGTGGTACGATCTGCGGAGGAGGGTCCGAGCCAAGAGGCAGGAGGAACACGACCAGGCCAACGCCACCGGAGGAGGGCCCTCCCGCAGACCCGTACACTACCAGCCCTGGGAGGAGAGGGTGATGGCCATACTGCCGGTGGAGGCAGTTGAAGGATTAGAAGGACTCCGAGACCCGGGTGAGTACACAAACAACGCACCTCACATGGGGGGAACGGCATCCACAACCAAAATCACTAACAGGCACGCAACCACCCCAAGCCATCGCATGACTCAACCACACTCCATGAGCACGCACATGCCACTGCTGCCACCATGCCCCATGCACCCAGCTGGACAATGTCAAGTCACAGGCCACAGTAGACACCAACACATGACACGGTAACCCGGATGGCGGGAGGGTGGGCCCCAAAAATCACATAGTGCAACTCAGAAGCAGACAACAATGCCCTCTGTCCATATGGCCCAGGTCACAGCCAGACAAACAGTGTGTCCCCACACAGGAAAGACTCGCCAGCAAATGGCGGACGCCTTGCATCAACACATGGGGGTGAAGGCACTGTTTTGCACATGACAGCAGCTAATGAACAGCCAACATTGTGAAAGAGTGGCAGCACACACCACCACAGCAGCAGCGCACAGACACACATCACACCCAATGGGTGCCTGGAGATCAGAAACAAACTCACATCAACAAGCCAAGGGCCACTCAAAGATCTGCTAACAGTGTGTGCCCAGGAAGCTGGGCTGAGGTGACAGAGGGTGACACACAGAGGGAGGGAGAGGGGGACAGAGAGGGAGGGAGACGGACAGAGGGAGGAGGCTGACACACGGAGGGAGGGAGAGGGGGACAGAGAGGGAGGGAGAGGGGGACAGAGAGGGAGGGAGAGGGGGACAGAGAGGGAGCGAGACACAGGGAGAGCAAATCAGCCGTGTGGCGTGTGCGAATGTCTGCTCATCAGCAGGTAGACTGCGTGCATGTAGACAAGGGTGGCCAGTCCCAGAACCCCCCCTCTTCACCATGGCAAGACACAGGGCCATGTCACAACCTGTTCACGAGCACAACGACAGCTACCTGGATCATATAAGTGTGTGGATCCACTCCATGTGCACATGTACAGTGCTACACGGAAGGCGCCAATGCATGGCTCGCCACACCTGCCCACTCCACTGCTGACTGCAGTCACACTTGATGCAGCAAGTAAGACCGTGCCACACATAGTTAAAGGGGCCAAAGTGGTGCCCAAGGGACACACCCATGCACAAGTGCACTGTGAGTGGAATGCAAGACAGATCCCAATTCCAAGAGGAAATGTGCCAACTTTGAAACTGATGAAACATGGATGTTGCATGGACCAAAATTAACATTGTCTCTCTCACACACAGGTCAACCTCGTGGTTCACCCCCCAACACTGGGGGGTAAGACTCACAGGACCCGGATCTGCGGGAGCCCGATCCCACCGGCAGCGACCACTCCCACCACTCTGTGGACGACCCCGACCGACCTGGCCCCTCTGGTGTCCAACCACCTGCAGCACCTGCGTCAGGTACAACTGTGCCAACCACCACCCCCACTCCTGCCACATCCCAGGAGACACCCAGGATCCCTGCCCCAACACCACAATGCAGCCAGGCTGGCCAGGAGGGACACGGTGTCCCGGGCACCCAGGAGGAGGCAGGCGACAACGCCAATGCCACCCCTCAGGGGTCCCGGAGACCCAATGTACCCACAAGGGCAGGCCAGGTGCAAGTGGGCAGGGGTGGTGGGAGTGGAGGACGGCGGAGGCGCGAGCCTGACCAGTTGGCTGGGGAACCGGTATTTGCCCATGTCCGCAACATCATGGACACATACCGGCAGGACACCACGGGCATGGCCCAGGTTGTGTCCACCCTCAATGAGATCAAGGGGACCCTCGATGAGATGAAGACCCAGCAGGCCCAGCAACATGCCTGTCTACTGCAACACCAACGGAGGATGGAGGCCAGACAGGCTGAGCAAGTGACGGCGTTCCAGGGGATTCACGATACACTCCGTCGGATGGCCGACAACATGGCCGACCCTCCCTGTGCCAGAAGGCGGAGAACATCACCACCCACAGGGAGGGATCAGGAGGAGGAGGAGGAAACATCCGATGGAGCATCCCAGACGTCGTCACGGCCTGCTGCTGAGGGTCCCCGCAGGAGGCCGGGTCGTCCACGGAAAGGACTGTGAGGGTCGGCGCTACATCACCAACTCCCAGGACACCTGGCCTGGCACCTGGCCCACTGGAGCAACAGCATCACAGCATCAAGAGACATTATCTGCCACATGGCCCTGCTGGTCACTGGCTGACCAATGTTGACAAAGACTGTGGCATGGACTCTGAGGATTTCAAATGGCAAGGACACCAACTCCCCTACTGAACTTTGGATTCCAAACTCCCGGAAAGCCCCTCACTTTGTCCCCCCCCCCCCCCCCCAATAATAAATCACACTATGAAGAGTAGATGCCTGCTGGTTGCATTATTACCTAACATGTGTCATGTAAAGTCTAAACATGCCTGAGTCATCTTTTGTCTTCAACCATCCACACCCTGGGGCCTGAGTCTGGCACAGGACACATGGGTCACAGTGTATTAGGCAAGACAGACATGGAGCACCATACACATCCGTGATGGGCCCAACCAGCTGAGGGGGTGGCCGAACTACCGTGCTGACAGACACATTGAGTACAGCAACAGTCATGCACAGAGGTCAGGGATCCAGTCCAGTGTCCTGGGGGGCATCCAGGTATGTGTAGACAGGTGACAGAACCATGTCCTGCAAGCTTGAGTCCGGTGGATGCAGAGAATGGGGTCCTGGACAACGTTGGATGCATGGGGATGGCACATGTCACAATACCCACACAGTCATGGACATCATGCCCAATACACAGTCTCAGCCCACACACACAGCTTGCATCTTGCTACTCGACACATTGACACATAGCCACAATCAGGGAATACCATGCCAGACATGCTGGATGCACCGTGGCAACACACCAGCATTGACTGAGAAGAGGCACCTTGGAGGCATAGGGACACCTTTATTAGTCATGTTTTCGGGATTGCAGAGGCAACTTGAAGTACACATGAACACATCATGTGGAGTAACATGTGGGTCCAACACTGGCACCCCCCTTCTGCAGCACAAATGCGTGTTCGCCATGGAACTGGCACACAAGCGTCGGCTAACAGCTAAACACCCACAGCTGCTCACAGAGAGCCTGCCATACACCATAGATCCGCTGATGTGGAAGTCCCACACCATGTCAAGCCAATGCTAACCGTATGTGTCCGAGGGCAGTGTCACACACATTGATGCCATCATCACAATCCCCTATCCCATCACTGATGACTGTCAACCAGGCAGACCATCTATTCAGGTGTACACAGCTGCATGTCGTGTCCCATGGTGATGCTACATGGCTGCAGAGGAACCAAACATCGACAGGGGCAGTGTGCATACATCGTGAACAACTGCCACACCCAATACACCCCAGATGCATCCCTTACCCTATGGAGACTTCCAAACGTGTCCGTGCCTGTAACGCTGAGTCAGCCCACGATGTCATGTCCATGAGGAATAGCAGTGCCACAACAATGCAAGCAGCAGACGGCATGCGCAAGTACCTGGGGAAGATAGACACACAAGTAGTCAGCCACAAAAATCACAGCCACTTGCATGTGCATTTACTCGACACATGTATGGATGACAACATGCTAGGTCACAATTATGACAGGGGAAATACAACCATCACTGCCACCATCACTCCAGTGACACACCCACCTCTGACTCACGTGCCATACATGCAGGTGGACACACACATCACAACACATGCCACACGGGGACCAATGCGTGCACACTCAGACACTGGTACTCACCACTAAGCAAAGAAGTCGCGTATGAGCCGAGTCCGGATGTCCTCTTGCGGCTCCACATCCTCCACATCACTAGCCCCATTGCCAAGCCCTTCGTCCTCCACGGGTGGATGGTCCTCGTCATGTTGATTCAGGATGAGTGGCACAGCTCTTTCAACTGCCATGTTGTGCAGCATGCAGCAGACCATGAAGATCTTGCAGACCTTCGCCGGGGCATATGGGAGTGCGCCGCCGGTCTTGTGTAGGCACCTGAAACGGCTCTTCAGCAGGCCAAACGTCCTCTCGATCACTCGCCTTGTCCGGCCATGGGCGGTGTTGTAGCAGAGCTGGGCCGGCGTGATGGGGTTGCGGAGAGGTGTGAGCAGCCAAGGCATGTTGGGATAGCCAGTGTCCCCTACATGGGAAGCACATGGAAATTGTTAGAAGTGGTGAAGCGGTCGTGCTGGTAGGTTATGCAAAATACAGGACAGACAGACTGTACCCACCAACAACACATGCCCGTTCGTTTGTGCAGCTGCATCATCATTTCAGGCATCCTGCTACGCCTCATGATGTAGGCATCGTGTGCTGATCCTGGAAAACGAGCACAGACATGTGAAATCACCATGTTGGCCTGACACACCACAAGGGCATTAATGGAGTGGTAGTGCTTTTGATTGCGGTACGCCACCTCCCGTGCGTGTGGTGGTACCAAAGCTACATGTGTCCCATCTATGGACCCAATGACATGGGGCATCCCTCCCAGGGCATAGAATCCACGCTTGACCGCAGTCATCTGTTCAGGGGTTGGGAACTTGATGAAGTCATCCAGGTGAATCAACATGGCCTCTAAGAAATCATGCAGCACACGGCAGAACATGCTCTGGGACATGCCACCAACATTAGCTATGGTATATTGAAAGGTACCCGTGGCAAGAAAATGTAGGGCAGCCATTACCTTCAGCTGGGGTGTCAGTGCCGTAGGATACCTGTGGTACGGTTGCAGGTGTGGTGCCAGTCTCGCCATCAACTCCAGAATCAACGGTTGGGTGAAGCGGTAGAGCTGGATGCTGTCATTCTCCTGCATGGCAGCCAAGTCCAGAATTGGTCGGGCAAGAGGCGGCGCTCTGCAGTAATTTGGAAGTGACAAGGAAGAGTGAGTGCACTACGACAACAAATCATATGTACTGAGAACATGTTAATCTGTCAATACACATATGCTACATAGGGAGTCAGGTATGTGCTACATGCCCAGGACACGTATGGATGCAAGGTGACATTCCTACCAAGACCCAGCTACACACGGAGATTGAGAACCTCCCCATGCCACGCCATGGGAATAGCTGTGTCCCAGTGCAAGTGAACAGCCAGACGCAAGACAGGAGTGACATACGCCCACACATCAGCAGAAGTAGGATGCCGATTGCAGAGACTGGTAGCGGGACACTAGAGCCACAGGTCACATGACATCACACTAGGACAGCCCACACACCTTGCCATGAAGGTGCACATGTCATGACTCACCACACATTCATTGTGAGGATGCAGACATGTCCTTGTCACGCTACTCCGTGTCCCATGCATACATGTGCACCTCACATCCGATACCACATGTGGCATGGTGTGCGGAACAGTGTGCAATGTCAATCTACACACAGACACATGTTGGTTGCTGCAACGGCTGCAGCTTTTGAGGGTGCTCCAACATCAACCTGATGGGTAGCCCCCACACATACATGACATAGTCACATTGTGCACCGTGGGTAGTGACAAGTCAGGTGTGGTAACCCCTGTACCCGGCATCAGGGGACACTTCCGTGTGTTGGTGTCCGTGCCATGCCAGTGACGCTCACCCCAAGTGTGCAGTACGACATGCACACATGTCAAATGAGTCAAGGGCATGCCTGGCACACATTGCACCATCACACAGTACATCTGTAGACATCTCATCATACATCTGGTGCCTTCTCGACTCAGGAGTCATGTTCCACATCACAGGCCGTCACACCTGTGCCCCACACATGTAGTAATGCACAGACGATGCCTCGATGTCATTTAATGGACAAGTATGTCCATTCATGGACAAGTATGTCCTTCCATGGACAAGTATGTCCATCCATGGACAAGTATGTCCGCCCTATCCCTACCTGTGTGCCGCCTGTCACCACTGTGATGTGTGAAAACCACTGTACTGCTGCGAAGAGGGCCTGTGTACGTTACCATTTTACTATGGGAGTGCTGCCGTATGTGTACCCATCGTGATGGCGAGCGTACAGGCATGTGTACGGCCCGTACCACTACGAGTACGCATACGCGACGCCACCCATAGTGATAGGGAGCGTACACACGCCTGTACGCTCCCTATCACTATGGGTGTCCTCGCGTATGCGTACTCCTAGTGGTACGGGCCGTACACACGCCTGTACGCTCCCTATCACTATGGGTGGCCTCGCGTATGCGTACTCCTAGTGGTACGGGCCGTACACACGCCTGTACGCTCCCTATCACTATGGGTGGCCTCGCGTATGCGTACTCCTAGTGGTACGGGCCGTACACACGCCTGTACGCTCCCTATCACTATGGGTGGCCTCGCGTATGCGTAGTCGTAGTGGTACGGGCCGTACACACGCCTGTACGCTCCCTATCACTATGGGTGGCCTCGCGTATGCGTACACGTTGTGATAGTGAGCGTACAGGCGTGTGTACGGCCCGTACCACTACGAGTACGCATACGCGACGCCACCCATAGTGATAGGGAGCGTACACACGCCTGTACGCTCCCTATCACTATGGGTGTCCTCGCGTATGCGTACTCCTAGTGGTACGGGCCGTACACACGCCTGCACGCTCCCTATCACTATGGGTGGCCTCGCGTATGCGTACACGTTGTGATAGTGAGCGTACAGGCGTGTGTACGGCCCGTACCACTACGAGTACGCATACGCGACGCCACCCATAGTGATAGGGAGCGTACACACGCCTGTACGCTCCCTATCACTATGGGTGTCCTCGCGTATGCGTACTCCTAGTGGTACGGGCCGTACACACGCCTGTACGCTCCCTATCACTATGGGTGGCCTCGCGTATGCGTACACGTTGTGATAGTGAGCGTACAGGCGTGTGTACGGCCCGTACCACTACGAGTACGCATACGCGAGGACACCCATAGTGATAGTGAACGTAGGCACGCGTGTACGGGCCGTTGCAATGCATTTGGGGTGTCCTAGGGCCCCGGAACGCACCGTACCTGTGTGTGAAGCTCCAAATTACATAGGGGACACATGAGGGACAAGTATTAAGGCCTACATGCATGCTGGTTGTCATGGGGACCAAGTTCAAATTTTGAATTTGTTCTGAAAGGTGCACAGCAGAAGTCAGTTGGAATTAATCTACTTTGCTGCAATGTGTTTGGGGGGCTGACATCATGCAGGAGAATGAAACCGATAGAGTACACACAGACTGCTAGGTTTGAAGGGATTGGTGGAAACATAGGATGCAAATGTGAGTGACCAATCACTCTGTACTCCTGTGCATGAGACAGGGCAGAAAGGCAGATATAAGGCAGCCAGGTCCCATGAGGGAGAACTTGCCTGCACATCTTTGAATTCGTCGACCCAGCTGCTGCTACTGATTCCCTGGAACCATGTCAAGGGCTGTGGAGAGGACACAGCCATTCACCCTGGAGGAGAACCTAGCATTGCTGGATGTGATCCTCCCACAGTACCCCCTTCTGTATGGGCGACCAGGGTATCAGGTGAGTGCATAGGCCACTGGCACAGACTGTCCCTTTGTTGTGATTGTGACTTCTGGCATTGTGTCCTGGTGTGACACACATGCTATGTACTGTAGGGGGCGTCCCAGGGGGGGATGCCTGATGTCTCCCAGCCAGAGCATGCTGTGGTGCATGTCTGCTCTCCTCACTTGCATTGTGTTTACTGTGACATTCACTGCATGTGGCATTACACATTGTGCCTGTCCAATCCTCCAGGGTATGGAGCTACTACAGTCCTCCTGTGATTCTGTGGTTACCCCAGTGTGACAGGTGACTGTACCTACAGATGTGTGTTTGTCCACTGTACCTATGCTGAGAGTGTCCACATGATGTGTTCGTCCCCTGGACATCTGTGTGTGTAAGTCCAATGTCATTTGTGTGGGTGCATATGTGTAGTGGACCACCCCAGATGCATGAGGCTTGGATATGCCCTGCACATCTCATGTGAGCAGGGAGCAGTGCTGTGTGTCTGACGTGCAGTGCCAGCCCCACACCTGTGAGCCCCCCCGATCTAGTGGCACATGTGTAGTGAGCTTTGTATCTGCATTTGGCAATGGCAGGTGTATGTCCTGTGTCTGTGTACTCTGCTGAGGTGGCGTCAGTGGCCTGTGGCATGTGACTGCTTTGAGGTGCTGGCCAGACACAGGAGGTGTGTGTGCAGAGTCCTCCCAGCAGTGCCCTGAGACAGGAGGTGTGGGTGCAGAGTCCTCCCAGCAGTGCCCTGAGACAGGAGGTGTGGGTGCAGAGTCCTCCCAGCAGTGCCCTGAGACAGGAGGGGTGGGTGCAGAGTCCTCCCAGCAGTGCCCTGAGACAGGAGGTGTGGGTGCAGAGTCCTCCCAGCAGTGCCCAGAGACAGGAGGGGTGGGTGCCTAACACTCCCAGCAGTGCCCTGAGACAGGAGGGGTGGGTGCAGAGTCCTCCCAGCAGTGCCCTGAGATAGGAGGTGTGGGTGCAGAGTCCTCCCAGCAGTACCCTGAGACAGGAGGGGTGGGTGCAGAGTCCTCCCAGCAGTGCCCAGAGACAGGAGGGGTGGGTGCCTAACACTCCCAGCAGTGCCCTGAGCCAGGAGGGGTGGGTGTGATGCACAGTGTGAGCCTTGATCATTGATTGTGACATTGCCATCATTCCACCTGTGTACCTACAATGGCACGTACTTCTTCTTCCCTCCCCAGAGGATCATGTCCCTATGACAAAGGTGCAATGCGTTGGCTGCATGACATGCCTTGTTGTAACCAGCTAATTTGTTCTCATATGTCTCTCTGTGACATGTGGCTGGTGTATTGATGTGGTGTCACTTGTTCTTCCTCACAGGTAGGCGCCACTGCCAAGGAGCAGATCTGGCTGACCGCCGTCAGTGCCGTGAGGGGTGTGGATGATCGGAGGTGGAGCCTGTCCCAGGTGAGGAAACGCTGGCAGGATATCCGGTGCTGGACGCGGAGGATCGCACGGGTCCTGCTGGGGGACTCACCTGTGAGCCACAAGAACCGCGGGCGCCGCCGTCTGAGCCACCTCCACAGGCGTGTGCTGCCGGTGGTCTTTCCAGACTTGGAGAGGCGCTTACAGGAGATGCAGCAGCCGGAAGGGGGTAGGTACATGTGTGTTTGTTGTGTGTCACCGGCATTTGTAAGGGCACAGTAGCATGATTTCACTGCCAGGGTTTAAAGGTGCTGTGCAGATCCAGTTTGCCCCAGTATAGCGCTGCACTCCTGCCACCCTTCCCCTCCTTGCAATGTGTTCCCTGGTCTGTGTGTAGTCACTCCTTCACAAGGTAATGTAGGCTGGCGCTTTGTCCACGAGAACGATGCCTGTAGCATCATGTGTGGGGGTGGTGTGTAACAGGTTTTGGGACCTTGCCTGTGCCCTGTCCAGTTCACTGCATGTGGGTTCCATGTCAGTTGGCACTGATGCTGAGTCCAGACATGGGAGTTAGTCTCTCAAGTGTCATGCCTTACAGCGCGCATGTCCTATGTAGTGGCCTGTGACATGATGTGCATGAGTGTGTGATACGCATAGTGCAGGGATGGTGGCGTGTGTTGCAGTCATTACCATTCAGGAGCATGGAGTTGTGTGGCCACTACTGTCCCCTGGGGCACCTTTTCCTCGGTGTTGTATGTGTCATCCCAAAACGTGGACACTCTCAGTGTCTACAGCGTAGGTTGTGCTCTGTGCCATTGTCCCCTGGCACCATGTATATAGACGTGAAATTTAGTACAGGTGTCCACTGTGCAGCCTGACCTGAATGTCCTTCTTCATACTCACAGTTGCCAGTGCCTGTGTGTCTTGTTATACTCATCTGAGGATGGGCACTGGTACCTCATTATTTGTACAGGCGCACCTTGGGTGTTTGGCGTCCAATCTTGCATTTTGCCTGCCCCTGTGTTTATCACCCAGACTATGAGATGTTGGTGCCACCTGTGTCTCAACAATTTGCCTCGTGTAGGGGGTGGTTGGGGCGGGCAAAGCCCATATATCAATTCCTGATTTCTACTTGCTGGGTCTGGGCAGTGTGTGATGTTTGTCTGGACATACACTCAAGGTGCAGTGACCCAGTCATGTTGGGCATGTTTTCAGCATTACCTATGCAGCATGTGTCTCAAGTTCATGGATATGGTCCCAGGTCATCCCTATTTTCGCCAACGCTGTGTGGTGCAGATGCAGTGCTGGATTGTCCCCAGGGCCTGGGTGCTATGTCAGACTCCGTTTCCTGTCATTTGCTATTGTCTCATGCTCTCCATGGTATTTCAGTGGCATGGTGGCTCAACCAACTGTGTTTCATGCCCTACATCGGTACCTTGTTTAGTGGATGTTAGGGATCTTCCTTTTCAGGCTATGCAATGTAACCTATGTAGATTGGACTCATGTGACAGATGTGTACAGGTTTCTGATTAATTTCTGTCTCTCCACCCTGCCCACAGCATCGTTGGGGGACACAGAGGGAGACATGGACACAGACCAGGCGGAGGGACCGAGCACCAGTGCCAGCCGTGACATCGGGGCTGGCACATCGAGTGGGACAGAGGCGGAGGAGAGTGCGGCCGAGGACCTGTCGACTGGCACGTCAGAATACGAAGCTGACAGGTCCGAGGAGGATGTCTCCGAGTGGGCGGAGGCTGCACCAGCAGCTGACAGCGGAACAACACCTCGCACCGCCCCCTCCGTTCCCATCAGCCGCCTCCCACTTGCTCGTGTCCCTTCCCAGCGTGCCCGGTCACCGCATGTCTCCTTCATGCCAGGCACCACACCCCCTGCCCCTGTCTCCACTGCTGCCGCCTATGCCGAGTCTGTGGACATCCAGCGGCAGCTGCAGGTTGGTCAGGCTGCGATCCTTAATGTCCTCCATGCCCATGGCCAGACCCTCAACAACATCGAGGCATACTTGGAGGGCATTCATTCATCGCAGGCTGACCAACGCAGCTTGCTTCGGTCGATAGACTCGACACTGACTGCAGCAGTGGGTCTCCTGCAGCGCGACCTCCCACCACCTACCCCTGCCCCATCCACACTTCCCACTCCCATGCCTGTCCCACGTACACCCAGACGTCGGCATGCACCCACATCAACAGACACAGGCACCACATCAGCAGGGAAGGTCCACCGCACTCCTCCTGACACGCACACACAGGGTGAGGTAGGCACACCCACTGGGTCGGGGGGCAAACGTGTGACACGCAGCCAGAGTGGGAGTCCGCATTCCACCCAGTCCACTCCCTCCAAATCCCCTCCCCTCAGCTCTCCTGGCCACCTCTCCCCCAAAGACTCCTTCATGGCCGCTCTGTCCCTGAGCCCCACAGTGACACCACCCGGCAAGCGGTCAAGGAGGTCCCCGGTCAGGGTGCTTGATTCCCCACCCCTGTCTACACCCTCCCACAGTGGGGCTGCGACCCATCCCTCTGACCCCCCCCCTCCTTGGGGCCTGTGGATCCTTCGGGTGCAGGGGATTCCCTGGAGGACCTTGCAAAGGTGTGTAGTGCCATCCTGGCCTCCGCCTTTGGCCCTGCCCCACCCCCTGTGGTGGAGTCCTCCATCCCTGCACCCACAACGCCTACCCTTTGCCCTGATGTCCCTGCGGTGCCTGGTGCTTCCCCCCCCCTGATGCCCTCACCCCTGTGGAAGACGACGGCATGTAACTGTGCAGGCAAGCTAGGGGACACGCATCCCACTGTGTCCCCCATCCAGCTGAGACTTATTGACTGCCCTATGTGCTTTGTGAATATTGAACTGCCTGCGATCCACGGACACTGTGATCATGCTGAATAAAGCTTTACTTTTTTTTTCATTCTGACACTACTGCTATGCTGGTATTGGTGTTGGTGGGGCTGCTACATGGTTTTGGGTGGTGTTTATGTGTTGGGTGTGTGGGAAATGTAGTAGTGGGCTGCTCATTGGGGGGACCCTGGGATCTGTGTGCCATCACAAGGTGTTAGCTAACTTTCTTTGTTCATGTAAGCAGTTACTGCATGGTGCAATTGTCCCAGGGTGTATTCCTCCCTCTGTGTACCCTGATATCTTCCCTGCAGGGTGTTCCCAATATTTAGCGCAGAGCTGTGTCTACATGAGCTGTGTGTGTGACGGAGCCCTTCTACTTTGGCCATGCATGCAGGGCCATGTCTCCACCTGCAACATTCGTGGCATCCTTGGTGATCACTGTACATGTGTATGGAGTCTGTTGACATGAGTTCATGGGGACATGTTCCCTTGTAGGCAGTATGCATGTGTGTACTTCCAGCCTCACACACATGTGTTACACCCCTCCTGTCTCAGGGCACTGCTGGGAGGACTCTGCACCCACCCCTCCTGTCTCAGGGCACTGCTGGGAGTGTTAGGCACCCACCCCTCCTGTCTCAGGGCACTGCTGGGAGGACTCTGCACCCACCCCTCCTGTCTCAGGGCACTGCTGGGAGTGTTAGGCACCCACCCCTCCTGTCTCAGGGCACTGCTGGGAGGACTCTGCACCCACCCCTCCTGTTTCTGGGCACTGCTGGGAGGACTCTGCACCCACCCCTCCTGTCTCAGGGCACTGCTGGGAGTGTTAGGCACCCACCCCTCCTGTCTCAGGGCACTGCTGGGAGGACTCTGCACCCACCCCTCCTGTCTCAGGGCACTGCTGGGAGTGTTAGGCACCCACCCCTACTGTCTCAGGGCACTGCTGGGAGGACTCTGCACCCACCCCTCCTGTCTCAGGGCACTGCTGGGAGGACTCTGCACCCACCCCTCCTGTCTCAGGGCACTGCTGGGAGGACTCAGCACCCACCCCTCCTGTCTCAGGGCACTGCTGGGAGTGTTAGGCACCCACCCCTCCTGTCTCAGGGCACTGCTGGGAGGACTCTGCACCCACCCCTCCTGTTTCTGGGCACTGCTGGGAGGACTCTGCACCCACCCCTCCTGTCTCAGGGCACTGCTGGGAGTGTTAGGCACCCACCCCTCCTGTCTCAGGGCACTGCTGGGAGGACTCTGCACCCACCCCTCCTGTCTCAGGGCACTGCTGGGAGGACTCAGCACCCACCCCTCCTGTCTCAGGGCACTGCTGGGAGGACTCAGCACCCACCCCTCCTGTCTCAGGGCACTGCTGGGAGTGTTAGGCACCCACCCCTCCTGTCTCAGGGCACTGCTGGGAGGACTCTGCACCCACCCCTCCTGTTTCTGGGCACTGCTGGGAGGACTCTGCACCCACCCCTCCTGTCTCAGGGCACTGCTGGGAGTGTTAGGCACCCACCCCTCCTGTCTCAGGGCACTGCTGGGAGGACTCTGCACCCACCCCTCCTGTCTCAGGGCACTGCTGGGAGGACTCTGCACACACACCTCCTATTTCTGGATATGTACGCTTGGAACATACACGGTGGGGGTACGCTCCATGCATACGCGGGTGAGGGTACGAGTCGTACTTACACTGGTGGGGTGGGGGTGGGCTCCATGCATACGGGGCTGGGGGTACGTGTCGTACTTACACTGGTGGGGGTGGGGGTACGGTCCGTATGTCCGCGGGTGAGGGTACGAGTCGTACTTACACTGTTGGGGTGGGGGTACGCTCCATGCATATGGGGGTGGGGGTACGTGTCGTACTTACACTGGTGGGGGTGAGGGTACGGTCCGTATGTCCGCGGGTGAGGGTACGAGTCGTACTTACACTGTTGGGGTGGGGGTACGCTCCATGCATACGGGAGTGGGGGTACGTGTCATACTTACACTGGTGGGGGTGGGGGTACGGTCCGTACGTCCGCGGGTGAGTGTACGAGTCGTACTTACACTGATGGGGTGGGGGTATGCTCCATGCATACGGGGTGAGGGTACGAGTCGTACTTACACTGTTGGGGTGGGGGTACGCTCCATGCATACGGGGTGAGGGTACGAGTCGTACTTACACTGGTGGGGTGGGGGTGGGCTCCATGCATACGGGGCTGGGGGTACGTGTCGTACTTACACTGGTGGGGGTGGGGGTACGGTCCGTATGTCCGCGGGTGAGGGTACGAGTCGTACTTACACTGTTGGGGTGGGGGTAGGCTCCATGCCTACGGGGGTGGGGGTACGTGTCGTACTTACACTGGTGGGGGTGGGGGTACGGTCCGTACGTCCGCGGGTGAGTGTACGAGTCGTACTTACACTGGTGGGGTGGGGGTACGCTCCATGCATACGGGGTGAGGGTACGAGTCGTACTTACACTGTTGGGGTGGGGGTACGCTCCATGCATACGGGGTGAGGGTACGAGTCGTACTTACACTGTTGGGGTGGGGGTAGGCTCCATGCCTACGGGGTGGGGGTACGTGTCGTACTTACACTGGTGGGGGTGGGGGTACGGTCCGTACATCCGCGGGTGAGTGTACGAGTCGTACTTACACTGGTGGGGTGGGGGTACGCTCCATGCATACGGGGTGAGGGTACGAGTTGTACTTACACTGTTGGGGTGGGGGTACGCTCCATGCATACGGGGTGAGGGTACGAGTCGTACTTACACTGTTGGGGTGGGGGTACGCTCCATGCATACGGGGTGAGGGTACGAGTCGTACTTACACTGGTGGGGTGGGGGTAGGCTCCATGCCTACGGGGGTGGGGGTACGTGTCGTACTTACACTGGTGGGGTGGGGGTACGGTCCGTACGTCCGCGGGTGAGGGTACGAGTCGTACTTACACTGGTGGGGTGGGGGTACGCTCCATGCATACGGGGTGAGGGTACGAGTCGTACTTACACTGTTGGGGTGGGGGTACGCTCCATGCATACGGGGTGAGGCTACGAGTCGTACTTACACTGGTGGGGTGGGGGTAGGCTCCATGCCTACGGGGGTGGGGGTACGTGTCGTACTTACACTGGTGGGGGTGGGGGTACGGTCCGTACGTCTGCGGGTGAGGGTGCGAGTCGTACTTACACTGGTGGGGTGGGGGTACGCTCCATACGTACGCGGGTGGGGGTAGGGTCCATACATATCCGTCCCCACGCTATGTGATGCTTGTGCGGGCCGTACCCAGGCCTTTGGCACGTGGGTACGATCCGTCCCGCCATTGTTGGGGTGACGTTGTGGTAAATATTTCATTACCGGTACTATTTTTTATGCGGTAAAGTCTAGTAAGAATAACTCAGTAAATATAAGAGGCAGAATCCGTGGTATTAGAGGTTCTAAAAGGCTTTATTCCTCTATAAAGGAATTACAGTTCGAACTGTAGGCTTCAAATTCCATCACCACGAAGGTTCAGGAAGGGAAGGCAATACATTATTGACAAGTAATGATATTTATATGAAAAGTATTACATTAAGACAGATGCAAGAGGCGTAACAGCTGATAATACAGATAATGATACACATACGTAATGAAAAAAGGCGTAAACATAGGCGTAACTAAATACGTCATTAAACATGATGTCACAAGTGGGTGGATCCATAAGAGAATCCTGCAATGTCAGCAGAAATACTTGGCAGAGATGCACGCGCAGCCGCATGACGTGTGATTGACGTGCAACTAGAGGGTGAAGGAGACTTGACATTTAGCTCTACATGTGGAGACAGAAGTCTGAGGGGTCATGTCAACCTAATCCCAAATCATATCTAATATCTTATGTTTAAAGAACTGTATTATCCAAAAGGAAAGGTCTCTCGGACGGAATCTATTCTATACTGACTGTTAGTGTGTGTACAAGCGTCTAAATGTCTACATGAGATGCGAGGGGGCAGGAATCTTCCATGGTAACAGGGGCTATGAATTACTTGCATGAGGACAGTGAGGCCTGGCCCTTTGCACGGTAGCTGGAAGAATGTTTACCTAAACTACTAGACAGGAATGCATCGGATGAGGAGCGGAGCAGATAATCTTGAAGGTGAAATACAGTTTTTGGCAGGCAACAGGCTGGATCAGGCACCGTTAGCCGCGCAGGGAGTAGGACAAAGTTCATGGATACAGATGCAGGTTTGGACTGGAGCTTTCAGAGGCAGAAGGCAGGAAAAGGCTTGATGGCAGAATTCAGGGCCTACTCACCTGAATCTGTAAAATGTGGAAAGTGAACCACATAAAGTCGGTGGCCTTTCATACTTAGGAATGGAATATCTGACCCAGTCATGGCGGATCTGAAAGAGGACATGTTGACGGTGGACGCACATGTATTTGCGTCTTCATAACTGGAACTGGAGGGAACATACATGTACTTGTAACATGCACATGGAGCCGTTGGGGTCTACGATAGGGGACATAACTGATCACAAAATTCATATTTCCTCATTCCCTCCTTGTCCCCTACGGACCCTCAGGAGATATCGATCTTCATCAATCCATCGATCTGGTCATATAGCATCATTTGTTCTTCTTTCTTCTTCCGGGATCTTGAACGAAAACTTGGATGCGGGATACACGATGTGGCACACAGACCACAAATCGCTGGCCCACATTGTAGACATAAGCAGCAACTGAATAGTATGAGAAAGCCAATACCTAGGAAGGATAGGATCCTCCATCCCCAGGCTGACAACACGCTCCAGAACCAACCGGACCAAGTCCAGGTGCCTGGACTCTGGTGTATCTGGCTTATAATCTTATGAAGGCGAGTTATGGCTTTATATACTGACGGCGAGTTTTCTGGTATGAAAACACAGCAACTTGATCCGATGACCCTACAAGCTCCGCCCCTATCGGCCAGGATGACGTCAAGGACAAGACGATTTTGAAGCACAACAATCCGCATCGCAGACTGCTCTTCTGTTAAATTTCCTAAGGCGGAAGTAGTCTCGTTCACTACTGCTTCAAGGGTTCTAGTTAATCTACGTATCAGCTTACTATTAGTGACTGTACCTATATAGGGAAAAAAACCTTTATTGAAATCTGTGTATTGTTCCCATGCCGTTTCAGTGTAATCGACAATCGGGAGATCTCTCTGCTGTCTATTGTGTACTAAATGGGTATTTCTGTGATACTCAGGAGGGGCTAGGAAAACAGGTGGCAGAAGGAATGCTATGTAACAGGTACCATCCCAATCTAGAGGTAGACGTATATATGCGGTCTGGCCACATATGAAGTAGGAATGACGGGAAGCTCTAAATGTAGACTTGCCTTGATCACTGAATTTTATTACAGTGGTGCATTTACTATGGCCCATGTGTATGGAACCATTCTTTCTTACACATAATTCCCCTTTAACTGGGAATACTGACATAACGGATAAGATTGGCGTAGCTTCGGATTCAACATTCAGAATCAGGAGGTTAAGTGTAAAATTACCTAATCCATATACTTCATTTTCTAGATCAGTTCCTGTTCTTTTGGGAAGTCCCTCCTTGTTAGGGTAGCAGACTTTAAGCAAAACTAGGTTCAGGTTTCCCCATACCCAGTTGTCTTGATAAACTACGGGATTTGAATCTAGGGAATTAATCAAACTAAACCATGCTCCACAGGAGCCATTGTGTGTGAACGGATACGGAAAGAGGGGCAAAACTCCCTTATAGTTCTGATAGGGAGGGAGTCGGCCACATATCCAACAATTTGTAGCATTGCTGGTCTGATGGGAATGATGTAACATACTAATGAAAGTGTTGTTGCGCAGCGCAAATCTATAAGACAACTCATGCGGAGGTAATTCGCTAAAAGAATGTTCTGCGGTAACATTGTAGGCATGCTTAGAAATAGGGTAATACATATGTAACAATACACTAGAAATGATGATCAAAAGACTTAGAAAAAACAAAATTAATAATGTAACTGTGCAGTGACTACGAAGCGATTTACAGTACGCATGTTTTTTAAGCTTTATCTGTCTATTTCTCTCTCTATTTCGGTCTAGAGGATACATGTCAGAGACAAATTCAACCGATTCACCTTGGAGAGGACTTAAACAATCAAATTGTCTGACTTGCTAGACCTTAATTTCAGTCTATAGAGTTCATTTTTTGTCTGGTCAACCAAGGGGAGCTTTGAGTCTGTCTGTGAGGGAATGCAGGGCTGAGTGTTTCTTGATATGACTCGAGTGTAACCACCCTTTACGTCCCTCAACCTTCACGGCTGTCCTTGTTGTCAGCAAGACGAGTTTGGGCGATTTCCACCTGGGCTCCAACTGGGTCTTCCGGTCGAAGTTCCTCACAAGAACCAAATCACCTGGAACCACGTCATGGGGCTTCACCTCAGTGTTATCGGGAAAAGCTGCAGCTACTTGTGAACGACAAGATTGTAGTGCAGACATCAAGGAAGCCAGGTAGTCTGTCAGCATATTACAGTCAACATCAGTGATTTTGCGAGGTATAGGCGTCCCCCACATATTTGGTGGTCTACCGAAGATCACCTCGTACGGGGATAGCCCTGTTCGAGAATGTGCTACCATTCTCATATAAAAGAGCGCAACTGGTAAGGCTACTATCCAATCGACACCTTTTTCTCTACATATTTTGGACAATCTAATTTTCAGAGTTTGATTATGACGTTCCACAAGACCTGCTGCCTCGGGATGTCGAACACAGTGGAATTTCCATTGGTAACCTAACAGAAGTGAAACGTGTTTCATTAGTTCAGATGAGAATGGCTGGCCGTTATCTGAGTACACGACACGTGGTAAACCGAATCGTGGGAAGAATTCTCGAACTAGCTGTTTGGCAGTAGTCGGGGCAGTGTAATCTGAAACCGGGTAGGCTTCTGTCCAACGGGAAAGAGCACAGACAACTACGAGAACATATTTGAATCCTCGACATCGTTCCATCTGGATATAATCCATCTGGAGGACTTCAAAAGCATGATCGGGAGGTTGAAATCCACCCTGCTCTACGGGGATGCTTTTACCTGGATTAAACTGACAACATATCATACAGGTACGTACTTTCTGTTTGGCTGCTGCTCGCAAGTGTTTGTTGAACCAAATGTGTTGAATACTGTCTAGCATAGCTTTTTCTCCTAGGTGCGCTGGACTATGTATTGTGTTAATGATGACTTGAACCATGGAGTCGGGAAGAAACCATATAGATTTTTCCTTCGTCATCCATCCTTGATCCGTTTGGATCCCTCCTAATTCAGTCCATTTCTTTATTTCTTCTGGTGTAGCATGTGTCTGTATGTCTATTACATCAAGTGCGGGATCCTTAACTGTCATGCAATGTGTCGGTGTCGGAACTATTGTCTTTGTCGTGTCCGTTGTGTGAGTTTGAGCAGTCTGTTTAGCTGTTCTGTCAGCTAGGTCATTACCTTGAGAAATGATATCGGTAACTTTTGTATGGGCTTTGCATTTCATAATCGATATTGCAGTGGGTAGATGAATTGCATCTAATAAAGCTTGAATGAGGGGTCCGTGTTGGATGTGGGCACCGTGAGAAGTTAAATAACCTCTCTCTCGCCACAGCACGCCGAAATCATGGACGACTCCGAATGCATAACGTGAATCTGTGTATATGTTGACTGTCTTATTTTTGGCTTGAATACAGGCTTGTGTCAGAGCGATGAGCTCTGCTGCTTGAGCTGACAAAGTGTTAATACAATTTGTTTCAATGACTTCAGTGTCTGTTGTGACTGCGTAAGCGGCCACTAACTCTCCTGTACTTGTTCTCATACATGAACCATCTACATACAATGTCAGGTCTGGATCTGATAAAGGGATGTCTGTCAAGTCTTGTCTGGGTTTCGTCGTGATAGTAATGACTTCAATACAATCATGTGCTAATGGATCTGTTCCATTTACGGGCAAAAGTGTGGCAGGATTTAACGTATTACAACGTCTGATTTCTATATGTGGCTGAAACAATGTTAATTCATAACCGGTGAGTCTTGCTATAGTCAAGTGTTGTGTTTGTGTGCGGTTCAAGAGAACCTCTACTGCGTGTGGTACTTGTACTGTCAATTGATGTCCTAACACTATGGCATCGCTTTGTCTGATTGCTAAAGCTGTTGCTGCCACTGATTTCAGGCACGCAGGAAGAGCCTGAGCTACTGGATCTAATGTACTAGAGAAATAAGCACATGGTTTGTGTGATCCTGCTTGTTCCTGAGTGAGTACTGACAAGGCAGTACCTTCGCGTTCTGTAACAAAGAGTGTAAAAGGCTTACTGTAACATGGTGTTGCTAAAACAGGTGCTTGGCATAAAGCTTTCTTTAGGCTTTCAAAGGCATGTGTATGTTCTTGAGTCCAAGGGAGGACAGTCGATGTGGCTGCCTCCTGTGTTGTCAACTGGATGAGTGGTTTTGCTAGAAATGCATATTGAGGGATCCACTGCCTACAGTATGAAGTGAGACCTATAAAAGCCCGCACCTCCTTTTGTGTCTTTGGTGGTGACATGTTAGCAATTAACTGGATGCGGTCGGGTGTAAGCTGTCTTCCCTCCTTGGACAGCGAGTGCCCAAGGTAAACAACTTGCAGGACACAGAATTGCAGCTTAGAAGGGGACACCTTGTGCCCCTTGTCGGCCAGAAATCTTAAAACCGTCAGTGACGCTTTTTCACATTCAGGTTCGCTTCGGGCGGTGATCAGCAGATCATCGACATATTGAAGCAAGGCAGTGTTAACTGGCATGTGGATACTGTCAAGTTCTCGTTTCAGTGCTTGGCTATAGATGCTGGGGCTTTCTGTAAATCCTTGAGGTGCGCGTGTGAATTTAAAACTTCGTCCATTCAAACTGAATCCGAACAAATATTGACTTTCCGGATCTATTGGGACGCTAAAGAAGGCATTCTTGAGATCAATTACAGTGAAGAACGTTGCTTCTGAGTCAATAGCTGTTAGTAATGAAGAGATATCTGGGACCACAGGGTATTGTGGTACAATACATTTATTTAATTCGCGCAGATCAATAACTAATCGATATACTGGTGATGCTTTTGGATCCGTTCTTTTAAGAATCGGAATTATCGGGGAATTACATACATTGGAGTCGGTTTCTACAACCACTCCTTGTGCAATGAGCTCGTCAATGATTTGCAGCAAAGCCACAACAGCATCTGGTGGTAACTTGTATTGTCGCATTCGTGGTAGTACTACTCCTGTTTTTAGTGTGACTCGATATGGTGTAATGTTCATGCAACCAACATCAGTTGGGCCTTGTGC
The DNA here is from genome assembly GCF_964204655.1 of Triturus cristatus. Classification (NCBI taxonomy): domain Eukaryota; kingdom Metazoa; phylum Chordata; class Amphibia; order Caudata; family Salamandridae; genus Triturus; species Triturus cristatus. Next base: position 620,826,326 of record NC_140587.1, read on the forward strand.
CCATAGATGTGTAGGTAAATTCTGCAGCCGGTGATCCATGTCTCTGGACACGTAGTGACCTTTGAAATCACGTAAAAATAATCGTACTCCTTCCGGAGAACAACATATTATAGCTCCTAGAGCTTTCAATGTTTTTATACCTAACAAGTTTTCTGGACATGATTTAGTAAGCAATAAATCTGTGGTTCGTGTCAATGGACCAACCGTAAGTGGAAGGGGTTGCGTTACTTCATTAATGATAGGCTTTCCTGAGAATCCAAGGGAAATATTCTGTGAGCCTGAGAGGGGGGCCCCTGGAACTTCACTGCGTCGTATAGTTGTTCTGCTTGCCCCTGTATCAAGTAAAAACTTTCTGTCTTCCCCTAATAGTTCACTATGTACATAAGGTCCCTCTTGATCTACAGGAACCTCGATAAGGGGTAAGCCAACTTCCCTCTCTAGGCTATTTCATGTGTATCGCTGATAATCGGGATAGTCATTTTGTGCATACTGGTACATCTGTTGCGTTGTTGCTTGTGTGGCAGCAATAGGCTGCGCTTGTGGTGGTGCTACGGTCTGTTGTAGAGCTGCCTGTTGCGGAGCTAGTTGTTGCGGAGCTGACCTAGGTTGTGCATGCTGAGGGATTTGTTGTTGATTCTGATCCTGTCTAGGTGGACGTGGTCTTTCCTGTGTTCTACCCGTGGCGATATTATGTTTCAGAACTGGACAATCGTGTATATAATGACCTTGTTGCTTACAATAGTTGCATGTCCCTTTCGTCGGACCTGCGGAATCACCTTTTTTATGACCATCAGCTGGAACTGACTGGGCAACAAGCATTTTCATTTTCGTATCTTTCATACGTCTTTGTTCATGTTCTTGTTCTTCTCTAATTCTATTGTGGTGATATTGTAACATCTGTAACATCTGTGACGGGGTGTTACCTTGCCAGGTACTCTCAAATTTCAATACTCTATTCTTAACTTGCGGCAGGGAATTTTCAACTAATTTTGTCACAAACAGATGTGGATATGACTCGCTACTTGCTTTTATGCCACTATTGATACCAAAACATTTTTCAAATCGCGAATAGAAATCACTAGTGTCTTCATCTTGCTTTTGTTTACAGGCTGAGATTGCACCCCAGTCCTACTTTTTCGTAGTTAATAAACGTGGCAGTACCTGTACTAGTAATCCTGGTAGTGCTGTAGTCTTTTCCCCAAGCCCTGATCCTGCAGCTCGGGCCTTTTCTTCGTTTTCTAATGCTGTCCAATCTATCTTTTGGTCTCCCACCTCCCATTCCTTTTCTTTGAGTTTCTCGTAAACACCGGCAGGCATTAACACTTTCAATATTTTCATAATGTCGGGGTAGGTATACTCTCCCATGAGCAACATGTCTTTTATCTCACGGTGGAAACCTGCTGGATCCTTGTCATGGCTGGGTACTACTTTCTTCATTTCTAATAATTCAATTTTAGTTATAGGCGTGTACACAAACACGCGTGTAAAGTTATTATCTTCACCTCTGATTGGGTGTACTTCGCGTAACGGATTCTGTCTATCTATGTGATACATTTTTCTTCCCATAGTGGGATTTGGAACGTGTTCTGGGTATGCGGAAACTATATACTGGTTTCGAAATTCTAGAATTTCTTTAATCAAATCAGTACCTGACCCTCTCCATTTATCCGTGAGTAGTTCTGTCAATATGTCAGGTAAGGGTCCAGGATCGGAGTGTTGGCTTTTATATAATATAAGGAGGTGTTGAATCATGTATATACTAGCTAAACGCTGTTCGTCTGGGGCAAGATTCAGAAACGTGTGTGCTAGTGCATCATCACTGTATTTGCTGGGACTGTCAGCCCATTGTACTGCTGACCTGGCTAATTCTTGTTCATCCATGGAATCGAGCATATGGTACCCCCTTCGATCTCGGAGTAATTTATCAGCGGCTTGGAATAGGTGTTCAGGGGACCTTGTATTTAACATAGGGGCTTGAAAATGTCTGTTACATTCTGGACGTATCGGACGTATCGGATCATTAAAGCCTCTAGTATTATTATGGGGTCTTCCTCTACCTACGTAAGCTATCGTATCTAATTGTTCTGATTCTTGCTCCTCCTCTCCCTCTGATTCAATTCTGTCTGCTTCTCGTCTTTCTTTATGTATTCGTTCTACTTCCTTGCGGATCTTTCGATACATGGCGATTATACACGCCTGTCTATCATGTTTCTCGTCTGATATGTTCACTTCTGACCCCATTTGGCAAGTTTTTGCATGGTATCATGATCTGCCTCAGGCCTGTCTTGGTTCCTGATCACGCAGTTTATGAAAAAACGTAGTAGTTGTCTTTGTACATCCACTTTCTGGTATTCCATAGCTTCGTTAATACTTTCTGGGCCTCGCCCTGTTTGGACAAAGTGATATATATTGTCTAGGTGTTCAACCATTCCTGGTATCGTCATTAAATACAATGTAGCTCGTCGTATACGTAGTGATGATAGTAGCAATCTGTCCTGTTTACCTGGCACTGGATCGTATCTACAATCCACAAGGTGTTCTTTAAACATGTCGGATGTCGCTAGTTGGGGTGTACGTTGGAGTGCTAAATCTCTAAGGGTCTGTTTATTTCGCGGCGGGGTGGCAAACATGTCTGTCGTACCTCTTGTAGCACCATCTGAGGTGCTGGGCAAGAAAGGATTTGTTGGATGTAAGATAGAAATTGTAGATGCGGGAAAAACGGTAGAAACGGACGGACCTGTGGGAATGGGCGTAGGAGTTTGTTGTTGCGGGGATACAGACGGATGATCTTGGCGTTGAGCACCATCGGTGGGCTGTGCGTGTGGCGGAGCATTAGCATATTCAGGAGCTACATCATCTAAATAGGAAGAAAGGAAAATATCTTTTGCTGTTTTGGGATGTGCTTTTATTGGGAGCAATGGGGGTGTCAAGTTTTTCGGTATTTCCGGGGTGGCCTGAGGTAACCCTTCGGCCAAAAGAGGATACATACCATTCATAAGAGTGTTTCGTTGTCTGTCTACTTGTTCTGCTTTTACTCGGGTACCTTCCTCAATTAATAAATTTTCTTGGGTTTTATTCGAGTTCTCCCTACCTTTCTCTTCTTGTCTGAGCGCTTTTTCTGTACGTCTATATGATTCTTTACGCCATAATTCAATGGCATCTTTCTGTGACTGTCTGGCTTTCTTTTTCCATAATTCTTCTTCTACTCTCATGATGCAATCTGCATCCCAGGTCCCAGCTGCGGGCCATCTCTGACTTTCTGGTAAATCTTTGGTGTAGTCCACCCATAAATCAAGAAATAACACGGCATCTAGGCCATGCTTATGATACATAAAGTATCCTGGAGTGTCCCTAGGTGGAATGGGAACAGCTTCTTCGAGTACCCCTTTTCTGGTTTTGATCTGTCTTAGTTTTGAAAAGAGCGGCATTTTTAGACCTTATTATTTGAACACACTTAATACAATAAATACAATAATGAACAATCATTCACACCACAATATGTAGAACGTATTAAAACATTTAACATTTAATGAACGATGATAATTAATAGAAAACTAGTTACTGACATAATACTGACACTAAATAATACTGAATTATATGCAAGACATACTAGATATACTGCTAAACAGTACAGATACACTGCTAAAACAGTGCAGACCGGATTTGTGTACCCAAACCCGTCTTGACCGGCACAACCTATGTGCACGTTTAAATGCCTCCCCGGCAATGGTACTCACCGGGTAGCGCGGAACGGAAGGCCTCGGAACTGAACTGAAACTGGACCGGACTGGACTCAACTCAACTGGACTCGGAACTTCGGAACCTGGTGGGCCTCTGTATACCTCGGATCTTGCTCTCTCAGCTAGGCTCTGGTCGGGATACTTCGCACTTCTCACCGCCTCGTCTGGGTGTTGATCGCAGCCTCAGTCGCCCCCGCTTGGCCGGAGGGAGATACAGGAAATCCTGCAGGTACGCGTTTTTGTCCGTTCAGCTGTGGCAGGAGACCGGGCCTGCAACGCACCTCCGGCGCGTGAGATGAGAAAGTGTCCCTATTCGGGCGCCAATTTATGTGGTAAATATTTCATTACCGGTACTATTTTTTATGCGGTAAAGTCTAGTAAGAATAACTCAGTAAATATAAGAGGCAGAATCCGTGGTATTAGAGGTTCTAAAAGGCTTTATTCCTCTATAAAGGAATTACAGTTCGAACTGTAGGCTTCAAATTCCATCACCACGAAGGTTCAGGAAGGGAAGGCAATACATTATTGACAAGTAATGATATTTATATGAAAAGTATTACATTAAGACAGATGCAAGAGGCGTAACAGCTGATAATACAGATAATGATACATATACGTAATGAAAAAAGGCGTAAACATAGGCGTAACTAAATACGTCATTAAACATGATGTCACAAGTGGGTGGATCCATAAGAGAATCCTGCAATGTCAGCAGAAATACTTGGCAGAGATGCACGCGCAGCCGCATGACGTGTGATTGACGTGCAACTAGAGGGTGAAGGAGACTTGACATTTAGCTCTACATGTGGAGACAGAAGTCTGAGGGGTCATGTCAACCTAATCCCAAATCATATCTAATATCTTATGTTTAAAGAACTGTATTATCCAAAAGGAAAGGTCTCTCGGACGGAATCTATTCTATACTGACTGTTAGTGTGTGTACAAGCGTCTAAATGTCTACATGAGATGCGAGGGGGCAGGAATCTTCCATGGTAACAGGGGCTATGAATTACTTGCATGAGGACAGTGAGGCCTGGCCCTTTGCACGGTAGCTGGAAGAATGTTTACCTAAACTACTAGACAGGAATGCATCGGATGAGGAGCGGAGCAGATAATCTTGAAGGTGAAATACAGTTTTTGGCAGGCAACAGGCTGGATCAGGCACCGTTAGCCGCGCAGGGAGTGGGACAAAGTTCATGGATACAGATGCAGGTTTGGACTGGAGCTTTCAGAGGCAGAAGGCAGGAAAAGGCTTGATGGCAGAATTCAGGGCCTACTCACCTGAATCTGTAAAATGTGGAAAGTGAACCACATAAAGTCGGTGGCCTTTCATACTTAGGAATGGAATATCTGACCCAGTCATGGCGGATCTGAAAGAGGACATGTTGACGGTGGACGCACATGTATTTGCGTCTTCATAACTGGAACTGGAGGGAACATACATGTACTTGTAACATGCACATGGAGCCGTTGGGGTCTACGATAGGGGACATAACTGATCACAAAATTCATATTTCCTCAACGTGGGTGTGGGCGTGGTACGTCTCGTACCCACGCTCTTCAGGCGTGGGTACGGGACGTACCGGTCTGGTTGTGTTGCCGGTTCGCGTGGTGACGGATTTCTGTTGTGGCGGTCGCTGGCTTGGCTGGACACGCCCCCACCCCCTCGTAGTGACCAGGGCATGGGAGTCAGGTATGTCCTGGGCATGTGTGCTGTGTGACTTTGGTGGGGGTTTTGTGGCCTGCCCTGGTCCTGCCACCCCCACCCCACCCAACTTTCCCCCCTCCCTTAGTTATTCTGACCTTCTGCGGCGTCTGCGTCCAAACCTGTAGAGGAGGTCGACTGCTATGAGGGCCGGGATGACACGTAGGTTCGGGTCCATGTCTGTCCGTCGCGTACTGGTCCTCCTTGATCGCGTCGTCCTGTCTGTCCGTCGCGTACTGGTACTCCTTGATCGCGTCGTCCTGTCGCGTACTGGTCCTCCTTGTTCGCGTCGTCCTGTCTGTCCGTCGCGTACTGGTGGTCCTTGTTCGCGTCGTCCTGATTTCCCAGCAGTTTTTGGCAGCCGGAAAATATTCACCGTGCGGGATAACGTCGGTGCGAATCGTAATTCCTGGTTCGTGAATGGCAGGCTGCGCGCGTCCCGACGTCACGTCGGCGCTTTCCCGGATCGCATTTGTAGGTTTATTTTGTTCGGTCGGGCTTTTTTACGATTCATACGGAAATGGTGTTCCCGTGCGAATCGTAATTCCTTGTTTGTAAATTTTGACGACCGGGTATTCTCCGTCCGATGGTTCGTACCCGGTTTTTACCGGATCGTAATCGGCACCATATTTGGGTCGGTGGTATCTTTATTATTCTAACCTAAGCCCTGCTAACATTGGGGAAACTGCATATATCTGGAGATATAGGACAGATTTAGTATTTTAACTCCAGTCCTAGTACCACTGAGGAAAGTGCATGTACTGGGCCATGCAGATTTACTATTCCGTCATATGTATACTAACAATGGTAAAAAGTAAATTTATTAATGTGGGTGTTTAAATTCACAAATCTAACCCCAGTCCAACATAGAATTGGGGAAAGTGCATTTATTTGGGGGTTGAGGGAGTGGCTATCACATTTCCTAATATAACTTCACAAGACCAACATAAAATAGGTGAAGGTGTATATATCTCAGGAGCTTACATTTATTATTTTAACTCCAGTGCAACATAAATTGAGGAAAGGGCATACATTTATTGGCAGGGCACATTTATTCTTCTAGCTTCAGTATCACAAACATTGGGGAAAGTACATATATTTGGGGGTTCGAATTGACTATATTATCTTCGATCCCACACAGATTGGTGATTAATTTAGAGGGGGCACAATTTAGTTTTATTACTAAAGTCCTACTAACATTAGAGAAAGTGCTTATATTTGGGGGATGAGATTTACTACACTAACACCAGTCCTGCTAAATTTGGGCTATGTCCTTATAATGGGAAGTGGGGGTGCTCAGATTTACTCTTCTAAGTCCAGTCCTATAAACACTGGGGATACCAGCAATTGTTTGTTGGAAAAGGGTCTGAATTACTGATGTAACTGTAGTCTCACTAACACAGGGGAAAGTGAATATAATTTGTGGGGAGGGGCAAATTTGCAATCGATACTTTAGCCCTACTAACATTGGGGAGAGTGCATGTATTTGGGGGTAGGATGGGGGGCTACAGGCCTACTAACATTCAATCATCCAATCAGGATTTGTATGGCACTGCTAATCAACCAATGGGTATCCAGGCACTTCCAGGTTCTAGTAGACTCATTTGAACAGCCAGGTCTTGAGGGTCCTTCGGAATTCTGAAAGTGAAGATGGTCTGGAGCTACGTAGGGAGGCTGTTCCTGATCTTTGCTGCAATGTAGGAGAAGGAGCGTCCTCCACTTCCACTTTGCAGGGAGCGTGGGCAAGGGAGGGAAGCATAATCTTCCTGATGGTTGTTGGAAGTTCAGGCAGTGGTTGATGTAGGCGGGTCCTTGGTTGTAAAGGGCCTTGTGTACATGGGTTAACAGCTTGAATTGGCATGTCTTCTGTACTGGGAACAGGTGGACTTGCCTGAGGTGGGGTGTGATGTGGGTGGAGGATGAGCCTGGCTCACATTCTGCATGTCCACAAGTCTCTGTAAGAGGTGTGCAACAGTTCCTACATAGAGAGCATTGCCATAGCCCAGTCGACTGGGCATGAGGGCTTGTGTCACAGTGCGTCTCATGTGCAGTAGTAGCCACTTGAAAATATTATGTAGCATACACAGGGTGAGAAAACAGGTGAAGGAGACGGCGTTGAATTTTGATTTCATGGTGAGGTTTTTTATCAATTATGATTCCGAGGTTTCTGGCATGGTCGGCGGAAGTGGGGGCGGGTCCTAGCTCTGGTTGCCCCCATGAGTTATTGCATGGGTTGCTGAGAGTGCTGAAGATCGGTATTCCGTCTTGCCAATGATCCGCTTCAGGCAGTTGTTCTTTATCCAGTCGGTGGCTCTTGTCGTGCATTTGTGGAAGTTGGTACTGGTGGTGGTGGGGTCGTCTGTGAATGGGAGGATGAGTTGGGTGTCGTCTGTGTACGATATTATGTTGAGGCTGTGAGATCTGACTATGTTGGCCAGAGTGGTCATGTAAACATTTAAGAGCGTGGGGCTGAAGAATAAGCCCTGGGGGACCCCGCAGATGATATCCTTGGGTGAAATATGGTAGGCAGACCCTCTGTGTTTTTCCAGTGAGGAAGGAGGTGATCCATCTAAGTGCGTCTCCTTGGATGCTGAAGTGGTAGAAACCTTTGATCAGCATGTGGTGGAATAAGGTTTAGAAGACTGCCTAGAGGTTGAGGAGGATCAGGGCTGCTGTTTCTCCTTCGTCAAGGAGGCTTGGGAGGTCATCGGTGGCTGCAATCAGAGCGATCTCAGTGCTGTGATTACTATGACAATTAAAGATTAATGGGGTAACGCAGTGTCTTACTGAATCTGGGAACTGGAACAGTATATGCTAATGGTTGGTTCTGTCGCGAAAGGCAGAATTGCTTCTAAACCTTTTCTTTGTCCTGACCACAAGGAAAACCAATCAATGGTATACAGTTAACAATGAATAATATACAAACACAAAAAACAATAAGAATGATGTTATAGACTCAAAAAGTGATCGATATATTATCAGTCATATATTGTGTAGCACACTACATGTAAGTATGTAAAAGCACAAGACAGTTCAACAACATATATAATTACATACATAAATAGGTGCCATATAATTCACAATCAACATAATCCAAACTTTTAACATTTCCAATACACATAGAAGAAAAACACTTAATTTGGCATCTGTTGTGACTTCGCATATATATTAACACATGTAGCTTTATTATATAGCATCAACATGTGAAGTACTAGTACGGAGTGCCTGATCTGTACGTCTATGTTTCAACCACTATTCAAAGAGTATACGTGATAAACATCTCCCAGGGTCCTCTTCAGGACTAAGATATTTTTCAAAGTAGCCAGTATTGTAAAGAAACAAGGTATCAATATCAATATAGTATACCTAATCTTAATAAGGTTAAGCAGGAGAGATTCTCCTACCCCTCTTACCTGCGAATGGGCCTTGTGATTGCTAAAAGTGGTGGAGGGCTTCTAAATGATTGAGAAAATCCTCCATGGTACATATATGGGAACCCAAAATAGGTAAACTTTCCTGCAGGGCCTCATCTGAGGGTGACTGTAAAGAAAAATATATATAGGGGGGAGGTATTAGCTCTACAAATCCAACACAGAGTGTGTTATGTGAGTAAATATATCCTGACGTATTCCTACCTTATTTAGTAATCGTGACTCAGGATCACGACCCCTAGACTTCATGTCTATCAGGGGATGATAGGAAGAGCACGCTGAAAGTTCTTCAAACGTCCTCGCAATTTTTCTACAGAGGACACAGACGTGGAATTTCCCCATGGTTAGGCCAAAATAATGATATATACCACCCATGTGAATATCAGCTTGGAAAAAGCTTTTTAGATTACCTCAGAAGACGGCGCATGCCTTCATACCTTATTCCGGTAATCTGTGACTCAGGATCACCATCCCTTGAATCTCTGTATATGTTCAGATGATAGGAAAAAATGTGCTGAAAGTACTTCTAATGTCCTCGTAATTCTACGGAGGACACAAAAGAGGAAAGTCCCACGGTAAAGCCAAACTAATGCTATACCCCACGCGTGAATATCAGCTTGAAAAAATCCACTTAGATTACCTTCAAAAGACGCATCTGCATCCGTATGTCCCGGCTGCCTGAATCAGATCTATTGGGAAGACATGGCCCAGTGGAGAACAAGGTTAAAAAAGGATTGCCATTGCATAAACGTGCACGTCCAACCCAGCGTAGAGTCAGACAGCTGGTTGATGACGCGGAAGCCGTAAGCCCTCATGTAGGCGGTTCCCATGGCAACCTAGCTGAGGAATGTACACTAAGGCCGCGCACAAGTAGAAATGCTGTGTGTTTCCGTCCAACATCTTCTATAATCATGTGCTGTCTTACAATCTTGCTCAATGGCTTGAACCAATTGCAAACACATTGTGCCTGTAAGCACATTCAATGGACCCTGAAAAAACGGCTAAAAACGTATGCTGCATTGCTCAAGGTTGCCAGGCTTGGACATGATATGTATTAACATATGTATATATTAGTGTAAATTGAGGTAGCTGTGAATGCTGCAGTGTGTCCTTGGTCATACCGATCATGTATGCAAGGTAGACTAATGCAGTGGTGCTCAATCTTGAATATTAAATGTAATCAACCATCATAAACCAACTTTCCCTTCATAAACCAACTGGTGTGTGTAATACCCTAGCCATCAAACAGCATGGTAGTGGAGTATTGGGCTAGGCTATCATGTTAGTTGGAGTTGCGCTCAATCTTAAATGGTGAATATTATCAATCTAGTAGCTGTACATGTTCATATCATTATTCATCCTGTCAATATATAATAACGCACAATTGTTCACATTTCATAGGTTGACCTCCCATAGGATAAGGTGGGTCATGGTAACATCATTGGTGTAGATTAAATACATTAATAAAGAATAAAAACTGATTAAATGAGAAACTTGGCAGCATAGAATACATGTTTGAATTTTGCATTTTTTATCTTTTAATCCATACAGAGGAGGGCTGTCTGCTTTGTTATTTCTTCCCATTCATTCAGCCCCTTCTCAACCGTGTCTAACAAGTGTATCCATTTGCATTCTCGCAAGTTGGGTATAGCTGACTGTAGTCCCGCGATCGGGACACCCAAGATGGCCGCCGCAGTGCCTCAGAAGGGCGCGCCGATCACCGCTGCAGCGGCTCGGCTCGCAGGTCACGTGAGTGCTGCTGAAGCAGGAAGAGCGCGGAACGAGGGGAGAGACGCGCTCGAGAATGGAGAACTGCTGCTGAGTGGAGACGCGAGGAGTAAGGAGCCCAGGAGTGAGGAGCCCAGGAGTGAGGAGCCCAGGAGTGAGGAGCCCAGGAGTGAGGAGTCCAGGAGAGAGGAGCCCAGGGGAGAAGACCTAGGAGGAGAAGAGACAGGGGCTGACTTCGGGGGCCAGCCCCGTGATAACACTGAGCAGTCCGTTCGTCCAGGGAGTGAGAGGGACGTCTGGACCCCTTCTGCCGCGACCCAGGAGGGCCGTGGCCAGAGGCAAGTGCCATTTTTCCGTTACTTCGCAGTCGGGAAGTGGTGGGAATTGTAAAGCACTACCAGAGCACTGCATGAGCACGAAATCACCTGGGTGTTAGGTGAAGGTCCATATTGGAATCCCTCAGCCCTCTCCTAATACAATATTTTGTTGTTGTTTTTTTTTTTCCGGCTATCACTGAGGAAGACGCCAAGCACAGTACCCAGCCCCGAAAACAGCCCACCGAGAGGAGGGGAGAAGGAGGCAAGCCCAGGCACGCCCAAGGACAATGTACAGAAAACAACAAGACTGTTGCCCCTGTCTGCGGACTTCTCTACAAACCTAGTTTCTTTTGTTTTTTTCTCTTTTTGCCTCCCTTCCGTCAGCAAGCATAAAAAACAAAACCCGTGGTACAAAAGGACAAAGCCCTCCCTTTCCTTCAGTACTAGGCCTTGCATGACCACTACCACACTACACTGACAAATAACCCCCCTAGGGTTAAGCGTCACCTTTTCTAATGCCCACCATCTTAAACTCTCTGTGGTGTGCTGCAACCTGATGCAGTGCTCTACAAGTGTTGCACCCTGCATCTTGCACAGGATCCTTGAGCCATGCTGGAAATTTCTGGTCTTACCTTTTTGTCTAGTCTGGTATACATTTTAAAAGATTGCAGGGGCATGTTATTGCTTAAATGACGTCTGTAGAGATACAATTTGTGTGATCTTTTAATATGTATGTACGGTCAGAGTAGGCAAACTCTTTCCTCTCAACAATAAGGTCACATGCCTTGCATCGTCCACATTTAAAATGGCCTATCGGTGGTGATAGCGAGAGTTGAGACCTGAGATCAGGGGCTGAATGGGTCTTCAGATAAAAAATGTACTACAAAGTCACGCATGTTGAGTCCCCTGTTAAAAGCAAAGAGTGGTTTCTCCTTGGTGTCAATCTCATATGAGATAAGTGTCCAATGTTGATTAATGATCTCAATGCTCCTATTGTTGAATATGGATACACAGACTACTCTCTCTTTGGTAACTCCACACTGGTTTTTGACTTCTAATAGGGTTTCACTGTAACAGTACCATGTTCTTTTTCTAGCTTTTTTGAATAAGCCCTTTGGGTACTCCTGATCTTTCAGTTGTGTCAAGAGGTCATCAGTTTCTTTGAAGAAATCATACAGTGTACAGTTTCTCCGGAGTCTCAGGAACTGCCCATAGTACAAATTATCTCTGAGATTCCCTGGATGGTGACTAGAGTACCTGAGCAATGTATTGCGTTCCATTGGTTTTTTGAATAATGAGGTGTTTAGTACATCATCCATAGTCTTAATACTTAGATCTAGGAAATTGATCATATCTTGGCTGTGTGACATGGTGAATTGTATGTCAGAAGACCTACCTTTCAGCCACGTAAAAAAATCCTGTAGTGCCTGCTCCTCTCCTGACCAGATCATCAGAACATCATCGATGTATCTTTTCCAAAGAGTTATATTCACACAAAAGGGGTTATCATTGTTGTAAATAAACTTCTCTTCATAAGTGTCCATAAAGAGGTTGGGTAGGTCTGGAGCAAAGCCAGCTCCCATCGCCACTCTGTTTGTTTGAAACAGTCCTCATTTATTAACACAAAAAAGGTTTTGGTCATGGCAATTCTAAGCAGCCCCACAATAAACTCGGTTTGAACCCAAGAGGGTCCAGCCCGTTTATTGAGGACCTTCTGGATCAATTCCAATGCCTTTTCTTTAGGAATGCTAGTATACACAGAAGTTACATCAAGAGTTACTAGTCGTCGTCTATCTCTATTGAAAGGTTGGTTCTCGACTAATTTTATAACTTTCATCCAAATATAGGAACGTTACCCACGGCTGCAGAAAAAGGTCAATATGTTTGCAGGGGGGTTCCAAAACAGAACCACAGCCTGAAACTATTGGCCTACCTGGCGGCTTCTCCCTGCTTTGATGTGACACGGTGTATAAAGTGGGAATACGAGGATCCTTCTTATTCAGGAAACCAAAATCCAATTCACTGAGATAGCCTTCCTTCAGTCCTTGTGAAGTTAGTTGATGTATCAGCCTGGCGGCTTCTTTCATTGGATTGTTCTGAATCTTTTTGTAACCGACAAATACCTGCAGTTGCAACTCAATCTCAGCACTATAGTCTTCAGTGTCCTGGATGACAATTGCCCCTCCTTTCTCAGCTGGTTTGATGACTATATCATTGTTTCCTTTAAGGGATTCAAGACCAAGTCTCTCTTCCAAATCATTTAGATGCCCTCCACCACTTTTAGCAATCACAGGGCCCATACCCAGGTGAGAGAGGTAGGAGAATCTCCCTGCTTCACCTTATTACGATTAGGTATACTATATTGATATTGACACCTTGTTTCTTTAACATACTGGCTACTTTGAAATATATTTATAGTCCTGAAGAAGACCCTGGGAGATCTTTATCACTTACACTCTTTGAATAGGGGTCAAAACGTCGATGTAGAGATCAGGCACTCCGAACTAGTACTTTACATACTGGTGCTAAATAATAAGGCTATATGTGTTAATATATATGCTAAGGCACAACGGATGCCGAATTAAGTGTTTTTGTTCTATGCGTATTGTAAATGTTAAACATTTGGATTATGTTGATTGTGATTTATATGGCACTTATGTATGTAATGATAATATTTTGCTGAACTATCTTGTGCATTTACATATCTATATGTAGTGTGCTACATGATATATGACGGATAATATATTAATCACTTTTTGAGTCTATAACATCAGTCTTATTGTTTTTTGTGTTTGTATTGCATTCAGTGTTGACTGTATACCATTGATTGGTTTTCCTAGCGGTCAGGATAAAGAAAACGTTTAAAAGCAATTCTGCCTTTCTCGACAGAACCAACCATTAGCTAATAGTGATTACTACCGAAGCCTGATTGGGAGGTGTTGAGCAGTTGGTTCTGCTCTAGGTGTGTCATGAGTTGTTTGTTGATAGCCTTCCCTAGTACCTTGGCTGGGAATGGGAGCAAGGACATTGGGTGGACATTTTTGAGTTCGCTGGGGTCAGCTGAGGGATTTTTGGGTAGTGGTCTGACTTTGGCTTGTTTCCAGGCGTAGGAAAATGTTGCGGTGGTGATTGAGTTGTTGCGCAGGGTAGTGAGTTCTTGGCCAATCCTTCGGTTTCCGAGGTTGAAGATGTGGTATGAGCATGGGTCACTGGTAGCTCCCGAGTGGATGGATTTCCTGATGGAGGTGCTATCCTAGGTTGAGAGGCGGTTCCAGGTAATCAGTCTTTGGTTCATGTCAGTTGTGGTGGGGGCAAATATATTGAGAAAATCTGGGTGTAGGTTGGGCTTTGAAATTTCTGTGTATGGTTGTGATCTTGTCCTGGAATAAGTCAGCAAGGTTGTTGCATCGCTCTTGTTAGGGTGTAATGTTGTTTTCACTGGCAATCAGGTTGAAGAATTCCTTGACGATGTTGAAAAGTTCCTTGGTGTTGTTGGGACTGGTTTCGATGCGTGCGGCTACGGTTGTCTTTTTTGTCGCTCTCAGCAGGCAGTAAGGCTACTCTGTCAGAGGTGACCTTGTTGGTGCGCCATTTCCTCTTTAGCTTTTTGCTGTCATGTTTCACTGCTCTGAGTTCTTGGGTATACCAGCTTGCTATTTTGGAAAATTTTCTCTGATTGTTACTCTTGTTACTGTTGATGGGTCGGCGGCGCAGGTGATCCAGATGTTGAAGTTCTTGATTCCCTGTTTCATGTTGGTGGTGGTAGCTGGGTGGGAGGTGTGGAGGGTGTCTCTCCAGCTGGCCTCTGAGATTTTGCTCCAGTTGTGGTAGAGGACGCGGGTCTACTGGAAATTTTGGTGCTGAGGCTGGAGTGAGTTCTATGTCGTTTCTGTATTTGACGCAGTTGCTGGAGGTGTAGCTGGGGTCCAGGCTGTGTCCTGCAGGGTACGTGGGGTCGTGGACAATTTTGGTTGGCTGCTCATGCTGTCAAGGATGTGGGTGGTGTTGTTGTCATTGGGGCCGTCAACCTGGATTCTGAGGTCACTGAGGAAGATGTAGTCCTTGGATTCCAGGGCTAGGAGTGCAATGAAATCTGTGACGGTGTTGCAGAAGCTTGACTATAGAGCCAGGGGTGGGAATGCGAGGATTCCTCTGATGGCTGTTTAATTGTCTGTGTGGAGCTTGAAGTGGAGGTGTTCCATGGGAGTTGTGGTGTTGTTGGTTGCGGTGGTGCACTGTATTGTCTCTCTGTAGAAGATGGCTTTTGGAAGGTGGTTTATTAGTAGGTGTAAGTAGGGCCCTACCACTATTGATAAGGCCACAATCACAATATAAGTTTCAGTTAAGGTCTCAATAAATGATACCCTTGCTCACCCTTGGTAGGTGGCTGCGAGCAGGCAGACTTAACTTAACTCCAACACCAATTTATAACAATTGGAAATATTTTTATGATTACAATGACATCAAATTAAAAAACATCCAATGTAGGGAACCAGAGATATGAATTTTTAAAGATTAAAAGTAAAACTAGTGCTTAGAAGCAAATAGCGCTTTAATTGTTAAAAAAGGTTGTGCTGAACCGGGACAAATTCAAAAGTTCAGGCCAACCATGATGTAACACTTTTACACAAACTTCCAGAAGTGTTTCTTGATGCAGGAAAGCAGTCCACAGCACCAGCCAAGGGTTTAAAACCTCTGGTTTGCCTCTTGGGGTCTGGGACTGCAACTCCTACAATGCACCTGGTCAATCCAAGTAAAATCCAGGTGAATCTTGAAAGCTGGAGTTGTCCTCATTGTTGATCTTGCAGGTAGCCCTTCCAGCACTTTTCTACTTGTTGCTGATCAGGCAGGCCACTCATCCTTTAAAACAGGCAAAGTCATTTTGTTGTGAAGCCTTGTGAGTGCAGCAGGTGCAGTCCTTATGAGTGCAGTCCTCTCTTGTACACTCAAAGAGTCCAGCAGGCCAGTCCTTTATCTCCAGATGTTTAATTTGGGTCTTCGACTGTCCACAACACCAATCCAATGTTCCAGAATCTCAGTTGTTCCTTGGGAAGTTGGGAGTACAGGACCCACAATGCACCTGGCCAAATCACTAGAAGTCCACTGAACACTGTCCAGCTGGGTCATTCTTGGTGGAGATGATACACATGAAGCTCTTTTAACCTTTTGCACACAGAAAGTTTACCCCTTCACTTTTCAAAGCAAGGCAAAGTCCTTAGGGCTGTAGTTCCAAGTGTGCAGCAGGTACAGTCATTCAGTGTGCAATCCTCTTCGTGCAGGCCAGGGTTCCAGCAGGGCGGTCCTTCGACTTCTTGTAGTTTCAGGCAAGGATCTGAGTTGCTGGGCAGCTCTCCCATATTTATCCATGCTTCTGGGGTGACAAGCAGGGGGCACTAGGACTCCTGCCTGGCTGGGGATGCAGGAAGTGGTGATGAGCCTGTGTCCTGCCCTAAGTGCCACTCCCCTTTTGAAGGCCAGTTTGGCTACTTCACTCCCTTCTGCCTTTTGCTCTACAGCTGCAGATCTCCTCCTACCAGACATCCTTTCTCGCTATGCAGGCCACTTCACAAATCATCAGAGCAGTTTGGCATAGCCTGTCAAAGGCTGGCCAATCAGGAGAGGCTTGTGAAGGGCTGGGTTTCAGTTCATCAGAAAAGCAAGTTCTATAACTTCTTTTGTGTAATAGTTATAATAAATCTAACATTGACAAGTTGTTGGATTTATCATAACTATTCTTGTAAGTCTTTGAATTATCTATATGTATATATTTTAAAACTTTGTTTTATTGAATTTCTCATAAAACATAACAGAAAAGAAAGAAGCAAGCAGTGCACAAAAAATGAATAGAGTATGTTCCAATAGGAACCTTGCTCCCTTACATCCAGCCCTTGTCATAATTGTTAAAAAAAAATACAAAACAACTGCTTGTAGGTCTTAGGAGGCATAAAAACATACATCTAGGAATCTAGGACATTTCCCAATTTTTAGGTGAAGACAGTAGTGTATAAATCCTCACATGTGTCTGTCACGATCCATACATGGCTTAAACCTTTCATTTAGAAATCTCACTCCTTTGAAATTATTCAGGACCAACCCCTGGTCCATAATATCATCTTCGGCTTTCTCATCAGTACGGATGAGGGGCATATAGGCCTCCTCCGCTGTCCTCCATTCACAGAGATTCTTGAGCCATGAAGTCACTTGCGGCAACCTGTCTCCTATCCACCCAATGGCTATTCTTTGTTTAGCTAAGAGCAAATCCAGCTGGGCCAGCCTGTATGGGATCTTGTGGCCCTTCGATTTCCCCACCTTTGAATTATATTTCCAGCTCGCTCCAATCAATAGTTATACTTTATTAGAGTATTCCCATGTTAGCCTATGGAGCCAATGTGCTACAATAGGGAAACACGAAATTGGCAGTTTACCCCTCACCAGGGCATATAAAACATCTTTAATATTGTCCCTGCTTATAGTTACAAGGCACCCTACCCCTGGGGCACCCAGTGGAGAACTTAGAGGTGACTTATAGGTAAACAAAAGGTAGTTTAAAACTTTGGAAGTACCTTTCTAAAGTTGAATTTGCATATACTTTAATTTTAAAAGCAGCCTGCAAAGCAGGACTGCCTTTAAAATGACAGCAGGTAACACAGCAGTTTACACTTAAGTGCATTAAATCTACTGGGACTCTACACCTACATGCCCTACATGTAGGTTGTCATACCAATTGTAATTACATCTAATAACCATACACCTTTTACACAGATCACTGGTCCTGGGTCTGGTTAGCAGAACCCAGGGCACAGTCAGAGTCAGAAAACCAGCATCTAGTAGTCAAAATGGGAACAAAAACTGGGGCACACTGCAAAAAGCCCTGGTTTCTCGCAGTGGCTATTCCTCCTCCTGGCTTGTTGGTGCTGTCCTGGTGAATGATTTGATAACCATCGGGGATTACTGCGGTTATGTCCGGGAAAGATGCAGTGTTGAGCCGGGTCTTGGTTTGGAAGACAATTTTAAGAGCGTGGGTAACGATGAGGTCTCATACCTCAGTGGAGTGTTTGCAGATAGACCGTGTGTTGAGGAGTAGGCAGGGGAGTTGGAGGGTCGATTCTTTTGTGGTATGTCTTGGTGTCAGCATGATGTTTTGCGGTTTGGTGGTGGTCGTGCTGGTGTAGGAGAGGGTGAATCTGATGCAGGAGAACGGCCCTACCATAGAGTGTGGTGTGGTGTGGCAACAGTGTTTGCTGGGGTGTCCATTGTTCAGGGCGCAGAGGGTGTCATCGCCGTATTTATGGTTGGACCATGATCCAGGGGTCCTGGCCCTGGGAGTGGTCCAGGTGCTGACGGACCCTGACCGGCCGGCCTTTGATATGCCGGTGGTACATCCGCTGCGCTCTTCTGTGCTGCCACAACTATTAAGTTAGTCCTCAGAGGAGAGAGGGCTGATGGGAGGGAGTGGCCAGGGCTAGGTGGGAGCCAGGAGGTAGCAGCAAGAGGAGTTTTGTCAGAGGTGGGAAACAGGCGGGAGGAGGAAAACGGGCTAGAGCATAAGATATTAGCAGAATCAGAGAGAAGTAGCAAGAAATAAGCACAAATCAAGCCCAAAGATGAGCAGAATCAGAGAGAAATAAGCAAGAATAAAGCAGAATAGAAAGAAGTAGCAATAAATAAGCAAGATTCAAGCACAAAGATTGGCAGAACCAGAGAGAAATAAGTAAGAATCAAGCAGAAGAGAGAGACGCAGAAAGAAATAAGCAGGAATTAAGCACAAGAATTGGCAGAAACGGTGAGGCACACATGAATGAAGCACAGGACGAAGGCTGGCACGAGGGAGAGCTGGGTCTTGGACCATTGTGGAATGTTCTTATATTTGGGGATGGGGGGCACATTTACTATTCTAACTCTAGCCTTATTAACACTTGGAAAAGTGCACTCAACCGGGGTACAGAGGCTAGGCTGCTCACTCACACTGGCCTCTGATTCTGTGAGTATGCTCCCGTCAGCACTCTGAGACCATGCCTCCAGGAGTAATGGCAGGAGCCAAATGCCACTGAGCATCAAGAGACAGAGGATGGAAGTAGAATGCTGTCAGTGAGTCTGGATTTTCGAATCTGGTTAACTTTTCTTGCTGGCTAAGGCTTGTCAGTCTCATATTATCAATACCTCAGGCCTAGCAGAAGTGAACTGGCAGAGAAGTTACAGAATAACAACTCCCTGATGGAAGAAACGTCATTGGGAGGACACACCAGCTGCAATATTGAGTGTCTCTGTGCAGCAGTGTGTTCAAATATATGTTACACCAAAGTAGGACACGCAAATGTTTTATGGAGTGCCCTTCAAAACAGCTGGAGAAGAAAGAATGTGGACAGCCATCCTTTAGATACAATGGATAGAGGGACAATGCCTTTCTGCCTGATACCAAAGGACTCAGGAAAGGCAAGTCTGTGGTTTTGCTACTGTGCAGATACTTGATAGCAGGATTTTCAGAGGACACACTTGCTGCAACACTATAGCATCATCGTGGGATGATGGGTCCACACTTTGCATAGAGGCAATTGAGAAGTTGTTATCAAACAAGAGTACTCATGCTCTTTGCAGAGAGGATCACTCTGAACCTGAGGTCAAGCTAACACAGCAGAGACCTGCAGTACAGCAGTGGCCACAGGTCAGGGCTAACCTGCTGATGCGTGTTGATGTCTGGAGACACTTGCCAGTCCAGGTTTATGTACAGACCTGAACTTGACCAGCAAGGCATCAATAGACTTGATCAACAGACTGTGGTTTGTGGCACCCCATTGATAGTAATCAGTGATTTTGGGAAAACCGTTTAGAGGCATACAGTTTAAGGCATGAAGTACTGAGACTATGACAAACACTAAAGTGCCTTATTCCTTATATCCTAATCGAATAATCCTAAAGGCGATTCCAGACAGAGGCGCCTATCATAAAAGACACCTTAGACGGGCTGCATCTGCAACTGTGGGTTGTAGCTGCTCTGGGTGGCTCCTGGAAGCCCGCCAATGCCACACCCAAAACTGAATCACGCCCACTTCAGATTCTTCGAATTGAATGACCTCAAAAGCGACCTTGGGTGGATGAGGTCCCTGATAATACTGCAACAGATGATCTCAGGGTTTTAACTGCACTGGAAATCCTTCTATCTGTGATCCTTGTACACAGAACTAGCACTTTTATTTCTATTCAGATCTGCAATCTCTGCACACAGAACTGGTATCTTATCTCTCTCCCACTAGGGACATGGAACCATTATACCCTGGTAATGTCATTTTTAAATTTTAACCAACTTCTTTTTGAATTTATATGTGAAACAAAGCTTTTGTAAAATCGGATAACCCAATTTTCTTCTTATTTAATTGTGTTTTATTAAGCAAACTGTTGCAATGGTTTTAATAATCAAGCAAATAAAGGATTTCTTCTTCTTCTTCTTCTTCTTGTATCCCAATTTCAGCTGAATGCATGTCTATAAACTCAGACTAATTCACTCTAAACCCAAGCTACTCTAACCGTGTTAGGAAGTGTTCTGTGGGGGCACCATACTTGAAAGGCAAATAAAAAAGCTAGAACTAAAGTTATATCAACCCAAGGGATAGAAGTGTTGAGCCAAAATCAACTAAATAAGACCTAGACTAGTGAACTTTTTCTGAACAAGAAATAGTTGAGGAAGATATTCAAAGGACGAGGCCTTACAAAAGAAAGCACTGTGAAGCAGAAGAAAAGCCTGAGAGACAAATAGACTCTGAAACTAGTGGAGTCAAGTGCCAATGACAAGCAGATCATTGAGAAAAATAGTTCCAAATAAAAAACAAGTCTTGCCTGAATGGGTGTATTTAGCCACAGTGCACGAAGAAGAAGATAAAACTGAGCTAAATGATTATACATTGGTGAATCAATGGCAGTACAAATTTGAGAGTTACTGAGAGGCTGAGTTTGAAACAGAAGAACCACCTTGAATTGAATAAAGAGACTTTTTGAGATAACATTTTTGAGATTGCTGTTAAACAAAGACAATTGAAAATCTAACTGAAATGAAGGTTTGAAAGAGATAACTAATGAGATGATTTTGAATTATATATTTGATTATTGTTTTAATGAAAAAGAATCAAAATCTTATTGTTTTAAAGGAAATGTTTGATTTTTACCTTTGTAAGAGTTTTTCTCAATAGGAGATGGAGTACAGCAAATGCTGTAAAATTGTACAGGTAATATGATTAATAACAATGATAATAATAATAATAATAATAGTTTTAATGGAACTGTTGTTGTGCTTACTTACTCCTGCAAGATATGCTGCCGTCATGTTAATGATGCTAATGTTGAAATTACTACTGAAAAAATGAGTTAAAACATGATGTACCAGTGCATAGAGAAAATTTAATTAGTTAACTTAAGGATAAAGTGGCTTATTTACAAGCCTGTTGCACCGCAAGTGCATCACTTTTATTAACGCACCAGCAGCACAATGGGTTTCCCCACATTTACAAGGCCCTGTAAAGACACCATGCATGACTTTTCATGGCCTTGTAAATATGTTTCCCTTCCACTCATAACTCTGCGTGAAAGGCGCATTCCATGGGTGTTGCTGTGGGTGTTTCCACACAACATCCATGGAACTTGACACATTCCCAGATTTACAACATTTTGTAAACCTGGGAATGCATCAGAATCTGATGCATCCCCAGGGGAGGCGTAAGAAGGCACAACGAGGAGAAATACTTCTATTTCTCCTTGTTTTTCCTCTTTCTAAGGGTGCTGCATTCTGCAGCACCCATGGAAAGAGGAAAATGCCTTTAATGATTGCTTTTGTGCAGGAAGGCTGACACAAGGGTGTCTGTGCTGGCGCAGGGCTGCTGTTTGTGTGCCGGCCAGGAGAGAAGGAGATAAATGTGCTGTATCTTGTAGATACAGGGCATTCCTGCCCTTTTATTTTGATGCAGGGCAGCGCATCAGGAAAGCTTGCTTGCTGCGCGCCTGTGCGTCAAAATATTGTAAATGAGGCCTAATGTGTATACTAAAATGACTAGAGAATTTGTATATGCAAGCAAGATTAGTGGATGCTATGTGTGTGCCTACCTTCCTACGTCAGTTGGACAGGGTTCTGCCTATGTACAACTTCCTATTTCTTACTCACTCTTGTGTAATATATATTGCAATTTTTAACCATTATATGTTTCTGTCTCCTTTTTTAATGTGCCTTTGGAGGATTTGCCTATTAGAGAAGGCAATACAGAAGTTAAAAATAATACATTTTTAAGGGTGATTACACAAAACAAGTATGATGCTAATACTAATCAAGGTTATGTTTGTCTTTAGATTAGTGAGGTGCATACGTTTATTAGAGAATACAATGAGAGAGGAGTAAAGATTGCGAGAAACTGGGAAGAACAGAAGGTTGCATTAGAACAGATGAAAGAGGAAGAGGAATTTCATTGCTTAATTTGTAAAACAAAATAAGTGCCAGGGCTCTTGTCAGGAGGCCACTGCAGTTTGCACCATACATTGCCCCTGCTATGCAGCAAATGAAAGCAATAATGCAACTACTAACCATCACAATCCTACAAGTGTGACAAATTAGACTATTTTAAGCCATTAAAGCTGTAAGAACGTCTTAGGAGGGAGGTAGTAGTCATTTTTAATGTATATTGAATTAATAATTACCTGTTCTTGCGGTCATCTCTAAATTAGCCTGACAGCAGCACCTTGTGACAGACTATCACAAGTGTCGGTGTTGACAATTAAGTGCCGGTGCGGAGCGCCGGAAACCACTGGCTCAAATTAAGCACTGAGGAATTCAGATTGTCTGGTTTCCATCCTAGATTGAGAATGAAGCAAGAGAGAAGAGGTGAGTTATACATGGTAAGGCATAGTTCTTCACACAGAGTACCGTAGAATTTGTAGGCTATAGTGTGTGTGATAGAACCCTTGAAGTTAGAAGAGACTATTTGTTAGGTGAAAAACCTATTTTGAGGGGAATTTATTATGTCTGTGGGGAAACAGCTTATTTCAATTTGCAGAGAAATTGGGTTGGTTCATGTTATTTAGCTTAGTGTCTCCTAAAGTTTACCATGTGGATGAATTACATAGTGAATAGTTTAATAAGAGTGAGATGTAGTGTTGAACATGTGGGTTTAGATATATTAGGTTCTATTATACCTTTTGTAGGTGCAGCAATTAATGATGTGAACATTTGGAGTTTGTCTACAGTTGTAGAGAGGCTTGGCGTAGATACAACCGTGTCATTTAAGACAGTAAATGTAGAAATGGGAGCTATTATGGCTATAGTAATAGGAAATCGTCTTGCATTAGACATCCTCATGGCAAAAGAGTGATAAAGGTGATAAAAGGTAAGAGATGTTGTACATTTGTACCGGATAACAGTAGAATTGTTGAGCCTTTTGTGAATAATCTTACTAATCTTTCACATGAGATTAAGGGCCTGATTTAGATCTTGGTGGTTCTGGTCCCGCTGGCACTTTTTCAACGGTTTCACCGCCCGCTTACTTGGCGGTCTGCCTACTCAATTTAGATGTTAGCCGGTCCATGGATGAAAGGCTGTCCAAGTGCCGATGACTTCACCAAGAAATTAGAAGGTAGAGGCAGCTGTCTGCAGGAGTCCAGCCAAGATTACCGCCATGCCAATCATGATGTGCCTTTCCATCGAAGAAAGTGTGTTGGGGAGACCTCCTACTTTGAGTTGGCAGAATTGAAGGAAAACGTGCCTTTTTTTCTGTTTCCCACTTCCGTTTCCATCGCGAACCTAATTGTCCAGGTCCTCCCTTTGCTGCTACTACTTGACCACAATGCTAATCAACTCCGTTGTTGCCGAGATCTAAGATAAGCTTCTTTTACTCTTGTCGTTCTATGAATAGTGTGTAGACAATTGCTTTAGCCTCATGTCGTTTTACATTGCTCTTACATGCAATTGTTTTTATATGTGTAATGCATTAGTGTTCATTTTAGGACTTATCAAGGTAAAATGAACACACCTGTATTGAAACTTTAAAAAAAAAAATCATGTTGTTGTGGGTGTTGTGCTTGTGGTGCCTTTGAGTGTGCATTCAATAGTATGTGTGTGCTGTTTGTGTGCAATGGAATATGTAAAAAAGGAGCATTATATGTTACATACATATATTTGAGAAGCAAATACAATATATATGTGTATTGATACAATAATAAGTATTACTTACCAGTCTCCACTCCACCAGGCACTCACTCCATCAGTAAACTGCAGCCAGGACATTGCCAGCACAGCGTGAACATCTAAATAGGCATGGCGTAAACCTGATAGGGCACTGTTAGCCAGCAAAGGAGTCCACCGTGTCAACGACAGTCTGTCAATGTGGACGGAGGTTCAGCCAGCACATATCTAAATACGCAGGCAGGATACCACCAGTTTGGAGGAATACTTGTATACTCCACCAAGGAGGGACGATCGGAGTCCTGCCAAGATCTAAATCAGGCCCTAAGTAATTAAGGGAGCTTGGCTTATGGGAACTGTAAGTTTTTGGTTTAGGGAGTTAGGGAAGAGTTTTGTTAAGGTTGGTGAATGGTTAGGTAATTTAGGTGGAAATGTTTTCCTAGCTATATTAACCCCTACAGTAATCATAATGATTTCTGCAATTGTTCTGTTTCTTTTACTAAAAGTTACTGAGTATATGATTAGTAGATATAAAAAGTTATGCCGTGCCGAATTTTCAGTTTTTGCTTATTAAATATTCATAAAATGTGTATAAAAACCCCTGGTTTTTGTTTTCCGCACAGAACTCTGTCTGATTACAAGAGACTCTATTCATTTACTGAGAGACTTTATTTCCATTAAAAATGCTGTCTTTTTGATTTTTGTTGCTTCTTGAGGCTTAAAATAATTCTGATTTCTGAATTTGTGCTTCATTGCATATTTTGCATTTCTCTGTAGTGCAAAATTTGCAATGTTTGTAATAAAACACTCTGATCTAGAACTAAGGCCTGATTATGGTGTCAGGTTGACCGTTGCGGATAGGAACTGCCTGACCATAGATCGGAGGTCCCAACCACACAATTGGATGTGACTGCCCTATGGATGGTCGGAAACATCCATTTTTCAATGGCAGCTTATGCAACGGGCAGAAAAGGCCCGCAGCACAAGCTGCCACTGAAAAAATGATGTTGTTAAACATCCCTGTACCTTGTGGCACCGTGTGGCAGTCACCATTTGGTGCCTGGCTCACATGGTGTAGAGATGTTTGGGGGAGCACCATAGGTGCCCCCCAGGCCCCATAGTGGAAGGTCGGGGAAGGTGCCCTTGATAGGTGCCCCCAAAGTCATTTTCTGACAGCCTTTCCATGTTGGAAAGGCTGACATGGAAAGGCTGTCAGAAAGAGATATCACAAACATGACAGCGGAGCCAGGGCTGGCTCCGCTGTCATTATGGGATTGTGATTCTTTCTGATGCTCTTATGAGCTCAAGGAGCCCGTTGGTACAGCAGGGGATGGTCCCTCCGAATGCCACAGCATAATGCAGTGGGCGGACCGCAAGGACAGATTTCAGGCAGACCGCAACGATGGTCGGTCAGTTGCGGTCCACCCAACATCGTAGTTGGGCCCTCAGTTATTGAACAGTCCCAGTTACTTCTTACTCTGCAAATCTTTGTTGGGTCTTATGATGAGGAGGGTGATTACTCTTATCTCAAGATCAAGGGTGCGGGAGTAGAAACTCTGAGGTGAATGTTGGGGTGATCTAAATTATTGAGGTGCACTAGAATCGTCCTTCCACATATGTCACGTTTGTCTCTACCTCAACCATCTCTTTCTAACTCATTGCTCTCATTCCATCACAAATACCAAAACAGGGTTTGGACTCCAATCAGTAAGGCTGAGCCTCAATTAAACAAAGAACTACAGGAATGCCAGTACTGATGCCTAGTCAAAGAAAAATATTCACAAGAATCCCACAATGAAATCAAACAATATGGTCTCAAGACCTCTTTTTCCGTCTGAATTAATCAAAATTTATTTATCAAAATTTCAATTATAATGGATTTCACAATTACTAAAGAGTTTTTTAAAAAAACATTCAAAACCTTTTTTCAACACCACGCAACTCCCATCCGTCAATTCAAATATCCATCTTACTCCCATTCATCAAATCTCTTGCATCCCACTTCTCTTCGTTCATTCTACATCCAAACAACATATTCAAACAACACTTTCAGTCACCATACAATCCAGCAGCAAAACAACAAAGACAACTGTACACCTAAAAACAATTCTTAGGTAATCTCAAGCTAAATGTTATTCAACACAGGCCAAATGGACACAACTCAAACAATGTATGCATGGAATCCAACAAAATTGACTCCAAATCCGAAATCCTTTTGGACCAAAACTCGGGTCTATGCATTTCGAACCCCCTCAACTCCCGGGGTTCTCCTCAGGACCTCCAGCTGCAAAAGAAAAAGAGAGCACTCTTGCGGTCATACTAAATACTATAGACCCCTCTCACTTCGCCCTACTCCTCTCTATGCACCATCAGCTTACCTCAATCGTCGGCTAGATCAGCCGATCTAGCACTTCACTGGTGACATGACTCTGAAAAC
Source organism: Triturus cristatus (assembly GCF_964204655.1). NCBI lineage: Eukaryota > Metazoa > Chordata > Amphibia > Caudata > Salamandridae > Triturus > Triturus cristatus. The sequence continues at coordinate 620,852,837 of NC_140587.1, forward strand.
AACAAAGAATATCTATAAATGACATTCTATAAATAACTGGTAGATGGGCTCAAACCTCAAAACAAATGCTCATCTTACTTTCAATGTAGTGGTTTTCCTACAAACAAATCGCCCATTAATTGCATGGATTCGAAGGACACCTTCCTGAAAAGATATGAAACAGACATCAGTCACATGTCCTGGTGTTAAGAATCAGGACGCTGCATTTTTTAGACGCTGCATTTTTTTAACCGGATTTAACTTACTTTAGGATTCGAAGGCGAGGGCTGGATTTGGACCGCTCAGGCGCTATAATTTCTTTTTTTACAAACAACAGCAAAACACGCCATAAGCTCGACTTACACATGGACACTCTACTTCGAAGCTACAAACGGGAGAGAAATCCCGGGTCCTCTAAAGGCAACAGTGAAATGGTATACCTTGCGGCGTCTGAAACCGGGCTTCAAAGGCTCCGTGGTACCCTTCTTTTCTTCGTACCGCGGGCTGTGGTGCAAATGAATTACAGCGCCGGCAGTCGTTCTTTGTAATGCGCCATACTTCCGGTTGGGTGCATTGCGCTTATGGGAAATGTAGTTTGCCCCCGATGTCATAGTAAATCCAACTACCAATTATGTTATGCAGGATGATAAACTTCATGTGTTGTTATCGCTCAGCAAATCAAAGATGTTTAAAAGTTATTAAAAATGTCGACATCCTGGCAATGCCAGCACTGGCGTTTGTTCTTTTCTTCAGCGCCATGTTTTTTGGTTAAGCATATGGCATTGTAGGCAATGTATTTTTCTCCCAACGTTTTGCTGAATCCAACTCCTTGTCTTATCAAAAAATGCATGATGCATAGAAAGTATTAGTGTAGCCCAATAAATGGATGATGTTAAAAAACTCTATCCAAATCAAGAGTGATTTTATGTGCTGACAGACAATTTTCTTATTGCTGTGAGAAGTCTCTTTCACATGGTGCTAAGTGCAGATAGGTGTTATGGTGCCTCAGCCCAATTTGTAAATCCCTGGCAATTCATTTAGCCTGTCTATTGCTGTGTTGAATTTCACAATCAACGTAGCCTCCCTGCGGGACAGTTTTATCTCCAAATCGCCACCTCTATGGTCTTGTTCTACTTTCGAAATCACAGTCCATTTTAGATCTTTTTCAGAATGGGTATTTAGTCTCCAATGGGGAACAATCACCTTTGGGGGTAAAAGCGCGAAGCCGAGCAGAGCACCGCTGAGGCACACGAGCACTTCCACTCCAGGCTCCAGTGCCGGCCGGGCTTTGCTCCTCCCCCTGACCGGGACCACAAGTACCAGCAGCCCCGTAGCCTCCAGACAGGCGACGCAGCCGCCAGTGACATCGGAGCGCGCCAGGAGGCGCTACAAAGCAGTGACTGGGGCCGAGTCCCTGGGGAACAATCACCTTTGGGGGTAAAAGCGCGAAGCCGAGCAGAGCACCGCTGAGGCACACGAGCAATTCCACTCCAGGCTCCAGTGCCGGCCAGGCTTTGCTCCGCCCCCTGACCGGGACCACAAGTACCAGCAGCCCCGCAGCCTCCAGACAGGCGACGCAGCCGCCAGCGACATCGGAGCGCGCCAGGAGGCGCTATAAAGCAGTGACTGGGGCCGAGTCCCTGGGGAACAATCACCTTTGGGGGTAAAAGCGCGAAGCAGAGCAGAGCACCGCTGAGGCACACGAGCACTTCCACTCCAGGCTCCAGTGCCGGCCGGGCTTTGCTCCTCCCCCTGACCGGGACCACAAGTACCAGCAGCCCCGCAGCCTCCAGACAGGCGACGCAGCCGCCAGCGACATCGGGGACGAGCGCGGGACGTGCCGGGAGAAGCCCGGGACAAGGGCGGGACCGTCTAAGGCCGTCTTAGGCTGACAGAGGCTGGGCTGAGCCAGGTCTCTAACCTTTGCTGTTACCCCTCGTGGCCATCCATGCAGGTAGAAACTCCTATTACACTGCATGTATTCTAGTCAGGCAGCAACTCTGTGAGTACTCCTCGGCCTATGTTCAGTCTGTTTTAATTGTTTCCGTTACACTCCTGAACCTTTATTACAATATTATTTGTTCAATAATTATGGAGACGCGCAATAGCTCTGCGGGGACATTGGACGCTTATCTTCTTCGGGCCGACTCAATAATAAGTAAAGAGATACATCTTATAGAGCGCACACTCTCTATCAACCCTTTCCAACAGTCCCCGCTCAGACACTCAGTCCAAAGCACCTTCTTTTCTCCCAACAAAACTCCTTCTTCTAGCTCTCCCTCTATGCCTGTTATTCCTACTACATAAATTCAATCTGGTTTTAGCGATCCTCTCCCCCACCCTACCGTATCCAGCAAGAAGGGTCCACAAACACGGGGGAAAGCTAAACATCTACAAGACACAGCTTCAGGGATTAACCAGAAAAAGAATAGGGCAATTAAACAATGCAACAACCCCAAAAAACCGAAAATGCAAACCACAGGTACACAAACAGACCCAGGGCAACTTTTTCTTGCCGCCCAGCCCATTCTCAACGAAACTTCACCTGATATTAATTTTCAATCTAACGTTAATCACTTAACAGATGAAATAAAAAGCATTCTTGACCAGAAACTTGAGGCTATGGCCTCTAGCCTTTTCACTAATCTGAATGACACACTTACGTCTTTCGAGCTCAAGCTGAATCAAATAGTACAAGCCAATGACCTATCCAGAACACGAGCACTAAGACCCGTTGGTCTTCGGACACCCGCCATTAACACTATCCATTTGACTGATCCTTCCTGTCAACATGAGGAACGTACTCATTCTCCTCATATTGAAACTCTACAACAACTCAACAAACCTCCCCCTGATAGGAGTACGACAGACAAGAACTTACCTATGACATATGTCCAACAAAATAAAGTTGATTCGAACAGTCACTCCAATATTTCCAACATAAGTTCCCATTCAATTCTAGATCGCCCAAACCTGCCGCCTGCCACTTGCCCTTACATAGTAGTCCTAACAGGTGTTCCCCCTCTAGACCAAGGAGTGACAGAATCCTGGTCCTCTTTGCGAAATAAAGTGGTGGATTGGCTAGTTAAACATAGACTCTTTAACATGCTCAATACCAACCAAATAATTATGGTACGGAGAGTCGCCTGGATTGGCCCTTCATCAAAAACCATCCAGGGCGACTGTATCATCGTCAACTTCAGTACTCCTAGAGCTGCCCGTTCCATCCTAGCACAAAAGGAAGACTCTTCGCCTCATGCAACAGCAATTTCTTCCGTTCCACTTGGCTTTTTTTATCGTCCGCCTAGTCATCCACTTAAAAAATCGAATGGTTCTATTCTAACGCAAAATAGATTCGATTCATTGTCACCAATAGAGGAGGTAGATTGACTATCCACGACCTCAAAGCTTTCTAATATTTTAAAATCTGTGTTAGTCATCAACAAAAAATCATGTCATCAATCCCCCACCCCAGAAATAGAGTCCTCCTCACTGAGCAATCCTCCATCTTCACTCCCCTCCCAACCTCTCCTACCTCCCACATCCCCACCAGTTACTTCACATTTCGTTACAAATACCATAGATATTCAAATTAACCAACTAACCATAACTCATTTGGATCCAAAACCAACTTCTATTCCCGAGGATTCTCTTTCTCTTCAAAGAACTCACCAACCCATTTTATCAAAGAAACCAGAAAAACTTTCTGCTCGCTACCTAGTTAGTGTAACCTATTGGAACATAGCAGGCCTTCACTCAAAAATTCACCATGAGGGCTGGCTAGCATTTGTAAGGCGCTACGACATCCTCTGCCTGCAGGAAACCTGGGCACTTTCTTCTATCCACCTAAATGGCTATAGGACCTTTTTCTCTCCTGCGCTCCCTTCACCTTCAGGACGGGCTAAGGGAGGTTTAGTGACTTACATTTCCAACTTAATTCCAGGTCAATCCATCAGTGTTCAAAAAACTCACCCTAATTACCAGATCATATCCATAATACTCAACAAATCTACCCACGTGCTGATTGTAAATTTTTATAACAACTTGCAAGATCTCCAACTGATTGGTTTGTTGAAAGAAATCCGTTCTTCTCTCCTAGAGTATTATAACCAGCCCCAAGCGAAAAATTCCATCTTAATCTGGGGAGGAGATTTCAACCTATCATTATGCGAGAAAAATAACTTCACCTGTGGCTTTATGGAATATAAAGAAACCCCTTCTACTAATTTTTCTCACTCTCCCAAAGGCTCGCTGATGAACGAAACTATGTCCCTGCTTCAACGAACTTTTTCGAACGAATTACTAACTCCCAATGTCAAGATAAGCCCTACTTACCATGGCAGAGGTGCTTCGACCTGTATAGATTTTGTATTAATGTCACTTAGTGCAGTCAACTTAATCACCAACTTTATTACTCACGACTGCACTTATAGTGACCATTTCCCCATTTCCATCACATTGGAACTACCTGGTTGTACCCCCCTTGTAAAAAACTTCCTACACCAAGAAAACTTGACAATGAACTGACCAAATGGCTATGCCCTAAAATGGTCTTGTATTGATCCTGAAAAAATCTTGAAAGAGATTGTAACAGGGAACAGGGCAGCTTTTACAACCTGTCTGTCGGACTCCTCCTCGTCATGGGCCTTATGTAGGTAAATTACATTTACCACTTCATAAATACCGAATTTTACCGATTCGGTATTTATGAATCGGTAAATGTAATGTAGGAAAAAAAATACCGATTCGGTAAGTGTCGGTATTTTAGAATCGGTATTTACCGATTCGGTAATGGTAACCTGTATCTCATTGATTCCTATGGGCCAGGAGGCCCATAGGAATCAATGGGAAGCCAGTTACCATTACCGAATCGGTAAATACCGAATCGGTAATGGGGGGAGCTCAATCAAGGGTGGCAGGGTGTCACATTGACACCCTGTTGCACCCCTGATTCCTGCATGTGTGCACATGTGGCACACATACATGCCCTAAGGGCATGTGTGTCTGCCACATTGCACCCATATACGGGCCCAATAATGCATTAACTGAGACATTCGTAATTTACCACCAACTTTCAGTTGGTGGTAATTAACAAATCCCTACACCCACCACACACTCCCCCTACATCTCATTTCTGTATTCGGTATTTACCGAATCGGTAAAATTACCGATTCGGTAATTTTACCGATTCGGTAACTTACCGAATACAGAAATGATCCCCCTACATAACAAAAGCCTAAATACCGGTCGGTAACGGTATATTTACCGAAAATCGGCCGTTACCGACCGGTATTGGGCTATCTACATATGGCCCCACATGAGGTAATAGTAAATTTCAAAATAATTACCACAGAGATAAATAAGGCTTTGACTATTTTTCCAAAAACCAAAAAGAAACCGAAAGTCAGCTGGTTTAATTCTACTTGTTCTAAAGCATACCAAGCACTTAAATTGGCCCTAAAGAGAGCCCCGAGAGACAAAATAGAGGTCTCCCAACGGAGGAAACTCTATAACGAGTCCCTTAAGCACCGCAAGAAAGAACTAAACGAAGAACATTGGATTGCCTTGCTAAAGAGCTCTAAATTAAAAGACACCTTAGCTTTCTGGGAGGTTATTAATTCTTCATTCCTCTCAGGCCCAAAAGATCAAGGCACTGTAGAGGTTACTATAACTGAGCATGAATGGATTAACCACTCCTCACATATGTTTAGCCTAATCGATTCACCTTTGTCACCTCCATGCCCCCCCGTTCAGACCATCCCAGCTCCCAGTCACATCTCTAACTTCCCCCCTCTAGATTTCACTCTGTCAGAAATCACCTCAGCACTTAAAGCTAGCCGGGGAGGGAAGGCTCCAGGGCCAGATGGGGTTCCCGTGGATTTATATAAATCCAACACTGAACTATGGGCCCCCCTCCTACTTAGAGTACTGGAAGCCACCAGCCAGACTGGACCAATGGACTCTTCGTCAGAGTCCATTTTGGTTCCAATCTTCAAAAAGGGGGATCGCGACAGCCCGTCCTGTTATCGACCCATCTCGTTACTTGATTCTTTGGGTAAAGTGGTGGGTCGTATTTTACTCGACCGGTTGCAAAGCTGGACGGAACACAACAACATTATTTCTGATCTTCAATACGGCTTTAGGGAGGGCCTGGGTACTATCGACCAGGTCCTGAACCTGGTCCTATTAAGAGGGAAATATGTAAACGCGAAGGGAGGTAGCCTTTACATGGCTTATGTCGACCTCTCTGCAGCGTTTGACTGCGTTTCCCACGCAAAATTATGGTCTATACTGCTGGACATAGGGGTGGACAAGACCCTAGTTAATTATATTAGAGAACTCTACTCTAACGCTACTGCTAGAGTGAGGTTCGGCATGGGGGGGCAGTTATCTACATTGTTCAGGGTCGAGCGGGGAGTTAGACAGGGCTGTGTCCTGGCTCCCTTCCTTTTCACCATCTATACTAACGGCCTGGAGGCAGCTATGCTCGAAGGGAGCAAGACCTGCCTCAGATCAACACCCACCCAATTCCCGCATTACTATACGCGGACGACGCGGTAATCCTCGCTCGTACCCCACTAGAATTACAACGCTGCCTAAACCGCTACCATAACTTCATGTCCAATTTAGACCTAAAACTTAACCCAAATAAAACTTTTATCATGACCTCTGGTAAAAAATCACCAAAGGGACCTGGCGTTTACATCACTAACACCAAGATCGACCATACAACAACTTATCCCTATCTAGGAGTGGTCATAGATGAAAGGGGGACCTGGAAAAGGGCAATCAAGGCCAGAAATCTCCAGTTTTTGAAGGCTACAAGGGCTCTAGTCTCTTTCACCCAGAGACTTGGATAGAGACCCCCCAAAGAAATTTTGGAAATCTTCCGCCCAAAGTGCATCACCACCGCCACTTATGGTGCGGGCATATGGGAATATGCCCAAGTCGACTCTATCCAAAAAACCGAAAACAGCTTTCTGAGATATTTATTATCAGTCCCTCAATCTTCATCCACCTACTCCTGCCACCAAGAACTCGGCTTGCCATTTATTACTGACTCCATCCGAATGCAACCGATTTTGTTGTGGCACCGCATCTGGACCTCAGAAAAGCTGTTTTTTACTCAAGCAATCATCAAAGACTACCAAAAACTGGATCATTCCCCAAAAATTCCTTGGCTACATTATGTTCAGAAATTTCTAAACGATTTGGGCCATCCTAACTTCTATTCCGCTCCCCAAGACATGTCAACGATCTCCCGTAAATTACTAAAGGCCGAATGCCTAAAACATCTTGACGATCTCCGTCTGGCTGTTGAAGCCAACAAACCCTCTGTTCAGCATTCTTTATTAATCCAAACCTCTGCCAACATTGAGCCCTACCTAACCCTAAACTTGCCAATTTATGATGTTTTTTTACTCACCAGATTTAGATTTAATAACTTTCCCCGCCTCATCACTTTTCCTAATATCAATGATTGGTCAAGGGAGCTTTCCACCTGCCCCTGTGACGACATTTCCCCACAGTCCCTTTTACATGTTATTTTCTTTTGTAAATATTTTTCTGAACCCAGAAAACGGTGGCTGAAACCTCTTTTGCTACAAATGACCCTACGTGTATGCCGTCCTGCCTTGTTGGCACTACAAATGTTGGACTCTCCTGTAATATGTTTTAATATTGCTTAAGTTCTTAAAATTCTGCATTAGGCATCGAACAAATCTACAATCATAATACTGTGATCTTACGATTGCCAGATGTATTTTTAACAAATTCTTAAAAATTGTGAGTCACAACTATACTCTTAAATGAACATTTAAATGAACTATTGTTTACAAACAAGATAATCTGCACTTGACACTTTTTGCTATCTCCGTGTCTAATAATCTCCATACTGAAAGACCAGTTTTTTCATGAATTTATCGGTTTGTTAAAAACCAGAGTGTAATATTTACAAATGACTCTCTTTTTAACCATGTTGTATTTGTATTTTGCTTTTATGGATGTGCTCCGCATTCCGAATAAAGCTTTTATTGATTGATAGTCTCCAATGATTGACCAATGGAGCTATGCCCAACCGGAAGTATGGCGCATTCCAAAGAACGACCGCAGGCGTTGTAATTCATTTGCACCACAGCCCGCGGTATGAAGAAAAGAAGGGTACCACGGAGCCTTTGAAGCCCGGTTTCAGATGCCGCAAGGTATGCCATTTCACTGTTGCCTTTAGAGGACCCGGGAGTTCTCTCCTGTTTGTAGCTTTGAAGTAGAGTGTCCATGTATAAGTCGAGCTTACGGCGTGATTTGTTGTTGATTGTAGAAAAAGAAATTATAGCACCTGAGCGGTCCAAATCAAGCCCTCGCCTTCGAATCCTAAAGTAAGTTGAATCCGGTTAAAAAAATGCACCGTCTAAAAAATGCAGCGTCCTGATTCTTCACACCAGGACGTGTGACTGATGTCTGTTTCGTATCTTTTCGGGATGGGCGATTTGTTTGTAGGAAAACCACTACATTGAAAGAAAGATGAGCATTTGTTTTGAGGTTTTAGCCCGTCTACCAGTCATTTATAGAATGTCATTTATAGATATTATTTGTTGTTTTCAGAGTCATGTCACCAGTGAAGTGCTAGATCGGCTGATCTAGCATACGATTGAGGTAAGCTGATGGTGTATAGAGAGGAATAGAGCGAAGTGAGGGGGGTCTATAGTATTTAGTATGTCTGCAAGAATGTTCTCTTTTTCTTTTGCAGCTAGGAGGTCCTGAGGAGAACCCCGGGAGTTGAGGGGGTTCGAAACGCGTAGACCCAAGTTTTGGGCCAAAAGGATTTCGGATTGGAGTAAATTTTGTTGGATTCCATGCATACATTGTTTGACTTGTGTCCATTTGGCCTTTGTTGAATAACATTTAGCTTGAGATTACCTAAGAATTTGTTTTTGGTGTACATTTGTCTTTATTGTTTTGCTGCTGGATTGTATGGTGACTGAAAGTGTTGTTTGATGATGTTGTTTGGATGTAGAATGAATTAAAAGAAGTGGGATGCAAGAAATTTGATGAATGGAAGTAAGATGGATATTTGAATTGACGGATGGGAGTTGCGTGGTGTTGAAAAAAGGTTTTGAATGTTTTTTTCAAAAACTCTTTAGTAATTGTGAAATCCATTATAAATGAATTTTTTTTTTTATTAAACTTTTTATTATATTTGCATTTAAGGCACAAACATGTTAGGTACATTATCCATATATTGCTAGACATTACATTTTTCATATTGGATGTTATGTCACTTTGTGCTCGAGCTTCACCGATGCCCCGACAACAGACAACCCTCCCCCATTACAATTCCAGTTCCTCCTCATTTTCAGTATCTGATTCCCCCTCCGCTCTTATGTCTGGTGGTTCACAAATGTATCCCCTGTATTTATTCCAGGGCCCCCATATCTTGTTCCATTTCCTCGGACAGCCACGGTTGACAAACACTGTTTTTTCGGCCACCATGGCAACATCAAGATCTCCACACCAGGCGGTAAGCGACGGTGTCTCTCTCGCACCCCATTTTTGCGCAATGTTGCGCTTCGTCACCATTATCCCCATTGTTGCCCACTCCTGTGCTGGGCGTGTAAGATCATTCGGCTCCCATATATTTAGTATACACCTCCTGGGTTCGGGAGCCAGCGACACCTCCACCGTCTGTGATATGGTCCTCATCGCTTGCACCCAATAGTCTGTTATTTTAGGACATTCCCACAGAGTATGAAAAAAGGTACCTTCCTCCCCACAGTGCCTCAGGCAGTACGGGTATGGTGCCGACCCTATTGTGTGAAGGAGATATCTGGTGTAGTAAGTTCTATGCAAAAATTTAAGTTGCACCAATTTAAGTCTTGACGGTATCCCCACCTCCCGCGGTGAAGCCAGTGCCTCCCGCCATTCAAAGTCGTCAAATTCACCGACATCTTGGGACCATTTGCCCCTGAGTGCCACATGGGGGTCTGGTAAATTGTTCATTAACTTTCGGTATGTAAAAGAGGTGGCCCGCCTATACATGCAGTCTGTCAACAGCCTATCCTCTAGGGGGTGGCCTCAGGGACCTCAGTACCGGGTGGTAGGGCCGCATGGAGCGCATGTCTGATCTGCAAGTATCTGAAGCTTTCAGAGTGCGCCAGGTCATATTGCGCCCGGAGGTTCTCAAACGTGGCGATTCCTCCTTTGTGCCACATATCGCCCACCGCCGATATTCCAATCGCGTCCCACTTGTCAAAGCCCCTGCAGTGTCTCAGGCCACCTAGCCTCTGTGTTACCCACAGAGGGGTAAGCTGGGTTATCTTTCCAGCCCATCCCATTTATAAATGAAATTTTGATAAATACATTTTGATTAATTCAGACGGAAAAAGAGGTCTTGAGACCATGTTGTTTGATTTCAATGTGGGATTCTTGTGAATAATTTTCTTTGAATAGGCATCAGTACTAGCATTCCTGTTGTTCTTTGTTGAATTGAGGCTCAGCCTTACTGATTGGAGTCCAAACCCTGTTTTGGTATTTGTATTCTTAGCAGATGAACATCTGCGAGCTTCTTTTGAGAGCTGTGACTAGTGACAAAGCATCAAAAGTAGGCGATTGTAGGAGTTTCTCCACATGTATGAGAGTAAAGTATTCGAGAGTTCCGGTGAGAGAGAAGGCGAAAAAAAGTTGTGTATATATATATTTTTGTGTGTATTGTTTGTGAGTACAACCATAGGTTATTATGTCAGAGCGAGACACTTTCGCTTTTAGCGAAGAACATATAAAAAAACTACTAGACAAATCCCCTCTCTTTGCTTCAGCCTCTTTGAGTGCCTCAGCAAAAAATCGAAATGAGTTTGATAAACTCCTGAGACTAAAGAAAAAACAAATTCGAACAGATTTGCACGGTCATTTCCTAATTCAACATCTAAAGGCAGGTACCATCCCTGGAGGTTTGCAAATAAAAAATGTTCCAGTGATTTTCACAGACGATCCGTTATATAAAAAAGGCTATAGTTTCGTAGAAACGAAATGTAGCAGAGACCTCATGGTCCTTACAGTGGAAATTGCCCAACGGATTTCAAAACAACAACTGGAAGAAATTGCGATTTTAGAATCAGAAATTAAAACAAACCAAACAATTACTGATTCCAAAGCATTATTGGAGAAAGTAGAAAAAGAAATATTAGAATTCAAAGATTATACCATCAACCAGAAGGGGAATACATTTGAAAAAGATAAAAGAAACTTTACATTGGAAAAGGTGAATCCATATCTCCAGCCGGTTTTTTATATGAGAACAGAGTCGCGTAGATATCTTCCGGAATTCCAAGGAAGATCTTCAAATAATTTCATCACGTTCTCTGAAACATCATCCTCCTCAAGTGGAATTGAGGGAGAAAATAACAAAGGACGTAGAGATATTAATAGAAGGGGAAATTTTCAACAGCAACAAACTCTGTTTTTTAGGGAGAGGTCAACAAAAAACACGGGGCAGAACCCGATTCAACAACCATCCATGGGAGATGTCAACACGATGACAGAATTACAAAAATTAGTCGATTTGCCTATTTACAAATTATCGGAAAAAATCCTAACTAAAGAAGAACAAAGCATCTTGGAAAAAGGCTTAGCTTTTGTTCCATCAAAAAGCACAAATTTTGTTAGGTTGAAAACAGAGGATATTGAATTTTGTAGAAAGATTCGATTAAAAACCTTTTTTGCAGAAAACCCGTATATGGAAACTATGGAAGTGACAGGTTAAAGGAAAAAATCATCTTTCTGTCCGCCAACCAATAAGATCCCAAAGGAAGTGGTAATCTTCGAAAAACAGTCTGGTCAGCAATTTCCGAGATGGAAAGAAAAAAGAAATGGGTAAAACATAATACATCAAAATCACAAATGGAAGCCTTATAAAATCTGAAGAATGACAATTCAATTACAATAAAGCAGGCCGACAAAGGGGGCTCCATTGTTGTATGGGGCACTTCAGAGTACACTGCGGAATTAATGAGACAGTTAGGAGATAGCAATTGTTACAGGAGGATTGCAAAAGATCCAACATTAGAGCTACAAAGTCAACTTTTTACCATCTTGGAAAGTGGTTTTCAACAAGGTTTCTTGGGCAAGAAGGAATATGAATATCTTCAAAACAAACATCCTAGAATTCCATTGTGCTACGTACTTCCAAAAGTACACAAAAATGAGACTTCACCCCCAGGACGACCCATCGTCTCGGGGTGCGAATCCTTGATGGAACCAATTAAAAAATTTGTGGACTATTTTTTAAAACCATTCATCCCGGAAATTCCATCTTTCCTGCGGGACACTACTGATTTCATTAATAAATTGGAATCAATACAATTTGAGAAAGATACACACCTTCTAGTAACATTGGACGTGGTGTCCTTATATACACAAATACCCCAAGAGGAAGGCCTGGCAGTCATTGCTTCCTTTGTGGAAAGCACGGCAAAACCAACACAAGTCCCTACAGAATTCATAATGGAACTAGCGAGTTTTGCGTTAAGGAAGAACTATTTCAATTTTAATGGAGACTTCTACTATCAAGTGAAAGGAGTAGTGATGGGGTGTCCTTTTGCCACAGAGCTAGCTGTACTTTTCATGGCAAACAAAGAGGAGCTGTTCATCTATAATAACAACCCATTTTCCAAATGCATTGGGAATTGGGTACGTTTTATAGACGACATCTTCATGGTGTGGACAGGTAATCAGGAAAACCTATGTAAGTTTTATGAGTGGTTGAACAACAGGACCGCTGATATAAAATTCAATACGAATCACTTGAATATTAAAATGGCATTTTTGGATGTGGAAGTATATGCAGCAGAAGGTGGTTTGCATTTTTCAAGCAACCACCCAAGGAACTTGAAAGAAAATTTGCCTTACGAGCAATTTCTAAGGATAAGACGTAACTGTTTCTACAAGGATGAATATATACTCCATGCAACAAATTTACTGGAGAATTTGAAAAAACGAGGTTACCCGAAAAAATTGTTGAAGAAGACAATGAAAAGAGCTTGGTGGACTCCACAGGAAGTTTTCATAGAAAAAAGAAAAGGCCCCTAGTGGAAAGAATTGTATGCGTTTCAACGTTCTGTCCTAATTCCAACCTTCTTAAGAAAGTTATCCATCAAAATTGGCATTTAGTCAAAAATTTGGATCAATCCTTAAAGTCCAGCCCCCTTTTTGCATTAAAAAAAGATGGAAGTATCGCCAACCAAGTGGTTAGAGCAGCTCTACCTCAAATAAAACAGAACGCGCTAAGGGAATATGTAGGTCTCCCCCCAGTTTCTGGCCATCATAAATGTGGAACATGCATATGTTGTGCAACCACCGAAGAGGGTTCATTGTTTACACATAATTCAATCCATTGGAAACATGAATCATTCACTAATTGCAAATCAAGGAATGTGATCTATGGAATACATTGTCCGTGCAACAAGCTATATATATAGGAAAAACAAACCAAGGGGTGAGATTTAGACTCTCCCAGCATAAATCAAGGATCAGGAAAAACGTGCAAACAGCTCCATTGGTCAATCATTCGAGACTAAATACCCATTCTGAAAAAGATCTAAAATGGACTGTGATTTCGAGTATAGAACAAGACCATAGAGGTGGCAATTTGGAGCTAAAACTGTCCCGCAGAGAGGCTATGTTGATTGTGAAATTCAACACAGCAATAGACGGGCTAAATGAATTGTCAGAGATTTACAAATTGGGCTGAGGCACCATAACACCTATCTGTACTTAGCACCATGTGAAAGAGACTTCTCACAGCAATATGAAAATTGCCTGTCAGTACGTAACATCACTCTTGATTTGGATAGAGTTTTTTAACATCATCCATTTGTTGGCCTACACTAATACTTTCTATGCATCATGCATTTTTTGAAAGGAGAAGAAGGAGTTGGATTCAGCAAAACGTTGGGAGCAAAATACACTGCCCACAATGCCATATGCTTAACCAAAAAACATGGCGCTGAAGAAAAGAACAAACGCCAGTGCTGGCATTGCCAGGATGTCAAAATTTTAAATAACTTTTAAATATCTTTCATTCGCTGACCGATAACAACACATGAAGCTTATCATCTTGCATAACATAATCGGTAGTTGGATTCACTATGACATCGGGGGCAAACTACATTTCCCATAAGCGCAATGCGCCCAACCGGAAGTATGGCGCATTACAAAGAACGACCGCCGGAGTTGTAATTAATTCGCTCCACAGCCCGCGGTACGAAGAAAAGAAGGGTACCACGGAGCCTTTGAAGCCCGGTTTCAGACGCCGCAAGGTATGCCATTTAACTGTTGCCTTTAGAGGACCCGGGAGTTCTCTCTCGTTAGTAGCTCCTAAGTAGAGTGTCCATGTGTAAGTCGAGCTTACGGCGTGTTTTGTTGTTGATTGTAGAAAAAGAAATTATAGCGCCTGAGCGGTCCAAATCAAGCCCTCGCCTTCGAATCCTAAAGTAAGTTGAATCTGGTTAAAAAAATGCAGCGTCTAAAAAATGCAGCGTCCTGATTCTTCACACCAGGACGTGTGACTGATGTCTGTTTCGTATCTTTTCGGGATGGGCGATTTGTTTGTAGGAAAACCACTACATTGATAGTAAGATGAGCATTTGTTTTGAGGTTTCAGCCTGTCTACGAGGTATTTATAGAATGTCATTTATAGATATTCTTTGTTGTTTTCAGAGTCATGTCACCAGTGAAGTGCTAGATCGGCTGATCTAGCCTACGATTGAGGTAAGCTGATGGTGCATAGAGAGGAATAGAGCATAGTGAGAGGGGTCTATAGTATTTAGTATGACTGCAAGAGTGTTCTCTTTTTCTTTTGCAGCTAGGAGGTCCTGAGGAGAACCCCGGGAGTTGAGGGGGTTCGAAACGTGTAGAACCGAGTTTTGGGCCAAAAGGATTTCAGATTTGGAGTCAATTTTGTTGGATTCCATGCATACATTGTTTGAGTTGTGTCCATTTGGCCAGTGTTGAATAACATTTAGCTTGAGATTACCTAAGAATTGGTTTTTGGTGTACAGTTGTCGTTGTTGTTTTGCTGCTGGATTGTATGGTGACTGAAAGTGTTGTTTGATGATGTTGTTTGGATGTAGAATGAATGAAGAGAAGTGGGATGCAAGAGATTTGATGAATGGGAGTAAGATGGATATTTGAATTGACCGATGGGAGTTGCATGGTGTTGAAAAAAGGTTTTGAATGTTTTTTTAAAAACTCATTCCATCACAGCTCCCCTAATCTATCATTCATCTACCTCAATTCTCTCAACCTCATCATCCGCCAGTTGCGGCTGGCAAAGCTCGCGGGTGGGGGAGTGGTCGCAGATACGGTGTTGCTGGTGTGGTCATAATAAAAAAAATCAATTAAAATAAAAACTTATCTTGAGGCTGGGTCCCTCGTCTTCTCTGCTTCTGCTCTCATGCCTCCGACTCGGAAAGGAACAGGCAGCAGGCAGCCAGGCTCCCTCCCCTAAGCCAATCACAACACAGCAATGCAGTGTTGTGATTGGTCTTAGAGCTGTGACACAGAACTCAGCCAGGGGCTGGAGGGGTGGGCATGGAGAAGGGAAAAGTGCGCATGACTGGTTTGGGCGGCCCAAGATGGCCGACCAAACAGTTCTCCAGTAAATATGATTAAAATATGGAAAAGAAAATGTGGAAAGTTTACTTGAGCTTAATGACCCTGTCTTCTTTCATGTGCTCGGTCTATATGTTTCTGCCACCCTTCCCTGTAGCTTTTGCCAGGACCATGAATCTCATTCACTTAGACCACTCCTGGCTTTACTTTATAATAAGTGCAAAGTGCTATACAGTCACACACTCTGCATGCCAAACATAAACCATACACCTATATGGTGTTTGTTCCAAATAATCTGCAACATAAAAAGAGAATTATCTTGCAATATAGTTGTGGGCACTAAACAAAATCCTGTTCACCCAAAAGCGGGGAAGCATTCATAAACGCCACTTGTATTAAAATTCAAAATTCACCATATCGTGTTATTGCCCATGCACCTGAAAAGGAGCTTCCAAATGCTGTGAAAATAAAGAAATATGTGAACACATCTATCTCACTCGCTGGACGTAAACCCTGTGATCAGACATTCACAATAAACATTCTGCACACATACTGGACAGTACATACATGAACTAACACTAATTAGTGCTCCATAGCTCCCACGGTGACGAGGCGAGCCTGTAGTCACAATCTACATATAAAGAGGGAGGCAAAATTAGTCATTAAGTATGTCGGGCATGATGCTATATTTAGGATCCACTTGGCCATGCCGGACTTACTACGTCAAGGTCTCACCTGGTTTAATAACCTAAATTAGCATCACCTGTACCTGCATGTTAAATGTGCAAGCTTGCTTGCCAAGCTTTTAAATGCTGTGCATTGCCGCATGTCTCCCACTAAAGATGCTGGGTGGCGGTAGTCTAGACTGCACACCCAGTGAAAATGGCGGGCTTCCTGTTTCCATTACCAACAATAAAGCTTACTTCAATGGCAGTATTGAGGAGGGGAATCGTCTGTATTGTTCGGTATTGTTGGCATATTTATTAGAAAAAAACAGTTAAAAAGGATTGGTGAATGCGATCCAAATAGGATGAAAAAGTATGGTCTGAATGGCAAGTTGGCACAAAATAGGCTCAAACAAAATCGCGGTGACAGCGGTATTCAACGGAATAGCAATTTATTCAAAGTCCTGCCCAAATGGGCGCATGGCATCCTGGTAATAGAAGTCCATGAAATGGTTGCCCGAACTTATCAAATCCAAGATAAACCCCCGTGGGTGCCGCATACTCCGTCAAACAATCTACCCAAGTGGGAATGTTTTTGCAATATCTCTCCCCATGTGGGTGGAGGCGAGTAGGGAAATAGCTGTCCTGTTCCCACTTGTATCCCGGCAGTGAGGCCCCTTTGCTCTAAACAGTGCCCGCGGTTGCGAGCACCTAGGATCTGCCTTACAAGCGGTAGTACATGGCACCCACGGGGGTTTATGATGGATTTGATAAGTTTGGACAACCATTTCATGGACTACTTTTACCAGGATGCCATGTACCCATTTGGGTGGGACTTTGAATAAATTGCTATTCCGTTGAATACCGCTGTCTCCGCGATTTTGTTTGAGACACTGATGAAGAGCAAACACATTGCTTGAAATGCGTATGGCGACTTTGACATGGAGGTGTGGGGGATAGCTGCCACTGTTGCTACCGGCAGTGGTTTGGGGTAACCCCTTTGAGTGTGATGTCTACAGTGGTGCAACCCTTTGTTTTGAAGAAGAAATGTGTATATATATATATATATATATATATATATATATATATATACACACATATATATATATATATACATATATATATATTAGTATAAAAAATGTATGATTAATGATACCTTATGATAAGATAAAACTGTAGATACATGTATATGCAGAAAGTTAATACTAAAGGGGGAAACACAGAACACTATTAAATTAATGCTGGAATTAGTAAAAAACTAACAGAAAGGAAAAGGGAAAAAAATTGTTAAAAATTGATAAATGAGGGGGTTCAGATAACTTCCAAATATCACAAATAATTCATATGTGGAAAACCAGATATATAAGTGGAAAAAATGAATTTGGGTTACATATGTCACACTCTTCCAGCTATCTTATTAACAATAAAAACCATTGCTTCAGAGGGTGTCCCATAAATAGAATCATGAGCTGTTATGTTGTAAATTGGCCCCAAGGGATGTTGTCATTCAGGCCCTCAGTATTTATGCTCAACGTTTCCAGTACGTAAAAGCACAGGACTTAGAAATGTTGTTTTTATTTTGGTTTCTCTTATGTGTAGGGCTGGTAGTCAGATGATTACATCCTGAAGAGACCCTAACAATCACACAGGGTCGAAACATCGACAAACCCCATTCTTGGTTATTACATGTAATTTAACTGCAAGGGATTCCACATTGACATATGCAAACCATGTTATAAATTTCATCAATCAATGCATACAACCATTGGGAATTGTCCAGTGTCTTTTATCTATGTTCTTTGTGTATGTAGTCACCATTGCGCACTGTGTCCTCTACACTATAATCACTTAAGATGTTGGTTGTTACTCTTAATTGAAGTCAGAACATTACAAGATGCGAATTATATCAGTCCTGTGTGTTGTCTTAATTGTAATTCATTTTGTCTTGATGAATAATTCTGTCTAACTCAGAGTTCCTCCTAATCAATCAATCAATCAATCAATCAATCAATCAATCAATCAATCAAACAATAATTTGTAAAGCGCACTACATACCCGCAAGGGTCTCAAGGCGCTGGGGGGGGGATACTGATCGAACAGCCAGGTCCTGAGCATCCTCCTGAAGGTTAGCAGGTCTTGGGTCTGTCGCAGGCTCAGTGGGAGGGTGTTCCGTGTCTTGGCGGTGAGGTGGGAGAAGGATCTCATGCCGGTGGTTGTTCTTTGGGTGTGCGGGATGGTGGCGAGTGAGAGGCCGGCGGAGCGTAGCTGGTGGTTGGGGATGTAGAAGGAGAGCCGTCTGCTGAGGTAGGCTGGGCCGGTCTTGTGGAGTGCCTTGTGTGCGTGGATAAGGTGCTTGAAGGATACCCTCTTGCTGATGGGGAGCCAGTGCAGGTCCCTCAGGTGGGGGGTGATGTGGCCGTGGTGTGGTACGTCGAGGATCAGTCATGCCAAGGCGTTTTGGATGCGTTGTAGTCGTTTGATGAGCTTGGTCGGGGCTCCCGCGTAGAGGGCGTTTCCGTTGTCGAGTCTGCTGCTGATGAGGGCCTGAGTAACTGTCTTTCTTGTATCTGTCGGGATCCATCTGTAGATCTTGCGGAGCATGCGGAGGGTGTTGAAGCAGGAGGAGAAGAAGGTGTTGACCTGTTTGGTCATTGAGAGCGTTGAGTCGAGGATGATTCCCAGGTTGCGTGCGTGGTCGGTGGGTGTCGGGGCTGCTCCCAGTGCCGTCGGCCACCAGGAGTCGTCCCAGGCTGAAGGGTTGGAGCCGAGGATGAGGACCTCTGTCTTGTCCGAGTTCAGCTTCAGACGGCTGGTCTTCATCCAGTTGGCGACGGCCTTCATTCCTTCATGGAGGTTGGCTTTGGCGGTGATGGGGTCCTTGGTGAGGGAGAGGATCAGTTGAGTGTCGTCGGCGTAGGAGATTATGTTGAGGTCGTGCTGTCGGGCGAAGTGTGCGAGCGGGGCCATGTAAATGTTGAACAGAGTCGGGCTGAGGGAGGATCCCTGGGGTACGCCGCAGATGATCTCGGAGGCTTCAGACCGGAATGGGGGAGGCGTACGCTCTGGGTTCTGCCGGAGAGGAAGGAGATGGTCCATTCCAGAGCCTTGTCTCAGATCGCTGCGGCGTGGAGGTGTGCGCGTAGTGTGTGGTAGCAGACGGTGTCGAAGACGGCGGAGAGGTCTAGGAGGATGAGTGCTGCGGTCTCGCTGTTGTTCAGCAGGGTCCTGATGTCGTCGGTGGCGGCGATGAGGGCGGTCTCGGTACTGTTGTTGCTGTGGAACCCTGACTGGGAAGGGTCCAGGATTCTGTTTTCTTCAAGGTATCGGGTTAACTGTCTGTTGACGATGTTCTCGATGACCTTGGCCGGGAAGGGAAGCAGAGAGTTGGGCCCGAAGTTCTTGAGGTCTCTTGGGTCAGCCTTGGGTTTTTTCAATAGGGTGTTGATCTCGGCGTGTTTCCAGCTCTCTGGGAAGGTCGCGGTCTCGAGGGAGAGATTGATGACGTTGCATAGGTGGGGTGCGATGGAGCTGCTTGCTTTGTTGAAGACGTGGTGCGGGAAGGGATCTGACGGAGAGCCGGAAGAGATTGTGCTCATGATCTTGATGGTATCATCGATGCTCACGCTGGCCCAGGCTGGCAGGGGGTCATGGTCGATGGTGTGCGGGGGGTCTGTTGTGTTGCTGTCTGTTGGGTCTGTCTGGGTGTTGAAGCTGTCGTGGATGTCTGCTATCTTGCGGTGGAAGAAGGTGGCGAGGGAGTCGCACAGGGCTTGTGACGGCGGGGAGTCGTTGGTGTTGGAGCTGGGGTTGGAGAGTTCCTTCACGATGTTGAAGAGCTCCTTGCTATTGTGCGCGTTGTTGTCGAGGCGGTCATTAAACGAGGTTGTCTTGGCGGCCCTGATGAGGTGGTGGTGGTTGCGGCAGGCGTCCTTGTGTGCTGCACGGTTGTCCGGAGTTTGTTCGCTGTGCCATTTCTTCTCTAGTTTCCGGCAGGCTTGCTTGGAGGCTAGGAGTTCTGGGGTGAACCAGCTGGCCCTCTTGCTGGTGTCTCTGTGGGGGGGGGTTTCTTCAGCGGGGCGAGGGTGTTGGCACAGTCTTCGATCCAGCGTCTGAGGCTGTGGGCAGCGTCGTCGGTGTTGGAGGGTTCGGTGGGTGGGCTGAGAGCGAGGTTTGCATGTAGTTGGTCTTCGGTGATTTTGCTCTAGCAGCGGTGGGGGATCTGTTGGGTACGGTGGTGTGTGGTGGGTTTCTGGAAGGTGAAGTGGATGCAGCGGTCCAGAGGAGTTCAGTGGTGTGGCTGACGGGGACGTGCGGGCTTGAGGAGAAGACGGGGTCGAGCGTATTGCCGGCGCAGTGGGTGGGCATTGTGACGAGTTGCTTTAGTCCGAGGTTGGCGAGGTTATCGATCAGGGTTGTGGGGTTGTTGTCGTTGTTGTTCTCAAGTTGAAAGTTCAGGTCTCCGAGGAGGATGTAGCCGGTGGAGGTCAGGGCGTGCGTGCTGATGAAGTCAGCGATGGAGTCGTTGAACTGGAGGCGGGGTCTGGGGGGCCTTAGACGAGGGTGCCTCTGAGGGTGGAGTTGGGGTCTGTGTGGATCTTGAAGTGCATGTGTTCGGCGGTGCTGAGCGCGTCGTCGGTGCTAGTCGAGACCCTGATGCTGTTCTTGTGGACGATGGCGATTCCTCCTCCGACTCCATTGGTGCAGTCTCTGCGGGTGATCTTGTAGCCGTCTGGGATGGCTGTGACGATGTCAGGTGCGGAGGAGTCGTTCAACCAGGTCTCTGTCAGGAAGGCGACATCCTAAGACACATAAGAATGTGTGACCTTTGACTGAGTCCCAAGGGACAATTGTTATATTAATACATACCTACCCTTGTCCATGTAGGCAGATAGGGTTGTCTTTGTTATTTAATCACAGCTTTCTAGAAGTGGCATTTTCAAAACTGTAATCAAAAACCTAACTTTACCATTAAATAGGCTTTATCATCACATTTCCTACGATGTCAAACATGACATAACCACCTGTTCCTAATTTGAAATTACTGCATATTAAATGTAATAATGAATCTCCAACATTAGCCTATGGGAGAGGTAGACCTCACAGTAGTGAACAACAAATGTAGGAGTTTTTCACTACCAGTACATGTAAAACTAAAAAGTATATGCCCAACCTTTCAAAACCAAGGCCTCCTTCCCCATGGGCTATGTAGTGCCTACCTTAGAGGTGATATATGTAATAAAAGGGGAGTTATGGGCTTGGCAAGGGGTTTTTATTGCCAAGTCGACATGGCAGTTTAAATCTGCATTCAGGCTGTAGTTGTAGGCCTGGGACATGTTTTAAGGTGCTACTTAAGTGGGTGGCACAACACGTGCTGCAGGATGGTATACCACTCTACAACGGACTTATAAGTAAAAACTATGCTAATTAGCTGTACCTCAATTTAACCATGTTTTAGGGGAGTGACCACAAATACTTTAGCATTGAACAAAAAAGTTAAAGGCATCCTTAGTGCTCCTTCACCTTCTGAAATCCTGAATGGTCATTTTGGGGGTGCTGCAGCACGCCCCGCACCACTACTTCCAGCACCCATAGCTCTGGCCTTAAAGCACGCTGAGCGAGTGGGGTAGATAAAATACTGCAAAGCACACAGTAAGATATATAAATAATCAAAAGTACTTCATAAAACAATATTCTGCTGACTTTCTCAGTTGTGGGACATATTTAGCAGATAGATAGTTTATTTCACATCATCAAGGCACCGTCCTCTTGAAAACTACCTCTCAACTCTAGCTACTGAGGTGACCTGTGGCAGCTTCATGAGCACAGTGGAGGTGTCTCGGTTCTAGAATAAAAACATGACCTCTCTCTAAAGTTGTAGGTAATTGCAGATGCCTTCTTCGGCTTCAAGAAAAGCCACAGGATCAGAGGTTGAAATTGGTAGGTGGCATTCTTCCAAAAATGTGGTAACCTACCGCCTAATATTTGCCAAATGGGTCTCTACCTACCTCTTCTTCTTAGTAACTATTTGCACATTTCTAACTCGTTACCTTCCCTTTCCCTCTTTACCTCATGCCTCTTCCTACCTCACTTATCTCTTTACCTTTTCACTATCACTACACCCCAACTGGCTCAAATTCACCTGTCCTGCTATGCCATTCTCGTTACCTCGGTGTCCTTCAACTGTCTCCCAGAGAAGTATACACATAGGAAGAGGGTAATGGGGGCAAGGTTGGAGAAGAAATCTAAATAGAAAAGTATCAGGTTTGACCCCATAGAATTGTGAAAATGTACAGAATAGCTCTTAGATTTTCACTGTTGTAGCTAGAATGCCGGTTGTGAAGGGGATTTATTTCCAATTACAAATACTTGGCAGGTGAAGCTACAATTTCAAGCATTATATGTATATATTTTATTTTAGAATTAAGACCTAGTTCACTAAACATTTCCAAATTCAACACTCATGGCACCCTGAGGGCGTGAAATAGCTGAACATGAAGATAACTGAAAAGGTGTTCCAAACAAGGTGACCCAAAATATACCTTGCCTAAGGCACGAACAATCCTAAAGATGGGACTGCATAGTTACACTCCTCTTTAATTTCCATCTGAATAGAAAGAATCCTTCCTAGATTAAACATTTTTTACATTACAAATGGTTACACCCGCTAAGCCTAAAAATAGCTATTGTTGAAAGAAGAGCCTGTCTCAGCACTTCCTATAAAAAGCAGAAATCAGTCTTGGCAGCTCTGACCTTTGAACCACGCCTTGCACTCTTGCTAAAGGAAAGACAATGCAGAATGACCTCTGAGCCGCACATCTTTGTAATGAAATGAAGTTCCGCTCTCTGCACGAGGCTCTGTTCGAGGAAACGGCTGTGTTTATATGGCCTGATGAATAAGTCTTCGGGGAATCAGTAAGCACATTTGAGTTTTTTTTAATATCATGCGTGTTTATGGTCGGTATGAAGCCTAATAAACCATATTTCGGTGGACGTTCTGTACGAGTGTCCAAATACTTTCCCTTTATACTCCGTGTGTTGTTTGCGCTGCACGGGCAGGCAGAGGGGGTCATGGGTTTAATAAAGCGTTTATTCAGGAAGGAAGACGGAAGGGATAGCCCGGGGCGGCAGTGGCATCGTCTTCCATTCTGAAACCACTGAAACAAAAGACGCAATGATAAACTCTTGATTTGGGAGTAAGAAAGACCAGAATGAGGCCCTGATCCAGTTTTCATTTTCATATTTAGAGACACTTGCCAAACCTTTATCGAGTTGAGATCGGCCGTGACAAAGTGTGTATGTGTTATGCCGAGGGTGAAATAAGATTTGATAGTTACATATTTGTATATCGCGGGGTCGTCAAAGAGCACCCCATGGAAATGTATGAGATTATGGTTACACGGCTTGGCTGGACGTGGACATAGACAGTTAGGCGAACTGTGTTGAAAAATGGCCCTCTCTGAAGGGTCACCCCAAACATTTTGCCTTCCTCCTCTTTTTCTGACATCTTTTTTGTTGGCCATAGGACCACTGACCAGTGCTAAAGTGCATGTGATTCGTCCCTAAACATGGCATCATTGGTGTATAAACAGTTGGCATATTTTGTTTACTTGTAAATCCCTTGTAAACCATATACCCAGAGCCTGCAACCTAAATGCTATTAGTGGGCCTGCAGCACTGATTGTGCCACCCACACAAGTAGCCTTGCTAACCTGTCTCAGACCTGTTACTGCAGGGCCTGTCTGTGCAGTTTACTGCGACTTTGATTTAGCATTTTAAACCCTTTGCCAAGCCTAAAAGTCTCCTCTTATTACACATAAGTCACTCCTAAAATAGGCCGTAGGTAGCCCATAAGGCAGGGTGCTGTGTAAGTAAAAGGTAGGACATGTACTTTTAAGTTTTGCATTTCCTTGTAGTGAAAAACACCTAAATTTGTTTTTCACCACTGTGAGGCCTACTCATCTCATAGGTTAACATTGGGCATTCCTAAATACACCTTTAAGTTGTAATTCCTGATTAGAAAGGAGCAGCTGTTGTAACAATACTGTTTTAGAAATGCCTATTTTAGAAAGTGGACATTTCTCTGCACTTATAGCTCTGTGTGCATTGCAGCCTGTCTCCAATAGACGTCTTGGGTGGATGACAGCCACAGTTTGTGCATT
Source organism: Triturus cristatus (assembly GCF_964204655.1). Classification (NCBI taxonomy): domain Eukaryota; kingdom Metazoa; phylum Chordata; class Amphibia; order Caudata; family Salamandridae; genus Triturus; species Triturus cristatus. Next base: position 620,877,243 of record NC_140587.1, read on the forward strand.
CCCTCTAGACAGCCACAAACACAGGAAGGCTAGGTGTGTCTGACTACCCATCTACATACACCTGCATTCTGATGCCTCTTCCTGGGCAGGACCCGAGGAAGGGGCTGACACTTCAATAGGTAGGGGCCTGACCACACACAAAGAGCTGATTACCCCTCCCCCCCAGGTAGTCTGGGGCCAGGGCTGAGTTGAAAGGATACTTGTGCACTGCAGAGACTCTTCTTTGAAATCACCTACACTTCGTAGGCACATGTGGGTATAACTAGTGGGTCTCTGTTCCCACCAAAACAGACACTTCTGGATCTACAATTGAAACTCCATCAAAATAACTGCTGTGCTGCTTAAAGGACTCCTTGTTGGACTGCTGACCTGGAAAGCCTGATTTTGTATTGTGCTGCCCTGCTGCCTGCTGCTCTCTGACTCTGCTGAAGGAGAGGTGGACTCTGCCTTCCCATCCAAGTGTGCTGCATGGGCTTGTTGGCTTGCCTCCTATTATTGAGACTCAGGGAAACCTCTACCCATGCTCCTGTGCCTGATTCACTGACGGGGACCCAGATGCTTGCACCAGTGAAATTGATGCATGTCCTGTGTGCTGGAAGCAGAATCTGCACATCGACCCTTTTGTGGGAACAGAACTGCCACATCGACTGACGCATCCCCGCCACCACTGAAGGACAATAGACGCATCCCTTCAACAAACGTGGAGAAACCTGGGGCATCGACTTTGGATTCAATGCATTGCTGCTCCTAGGCTTGCTTTCGGAAACCAATGCATCTCCATCAATGTGTGAGTGAAATCAACGCACCCCTTTGACTGCGGGAGTGACATCAACGCATCCATCCCACATCTTGTGTTTGTGACCAGGATCAAGGTACTCTGGGGACAGGGCTGAGTTGAAAGGATACTTGTGCACTTCAGAGACACTTTCTTGAAGTCACCCCCACTTCAAAGGCCTATTTGGGTATAAGTACTAGGTCGCTGACCCCACCAAAACAGACGCTTCTCGATCTTCAACTGAAACTCCACCAGAAGAACTGCTGTGCAGCTTAAAGAACTCCTTGTTGGACTGCTGACATGGAAGGCCTGCTTTTGTATTGTGTTGCCCAGCTGCCTGCTGCTCTCTGACTCTGCTGAAGGTGAGCTGGACTCAACTTTCCCATCCAAGTGTGCTCCAAGGGCTAGTGGGCTGGCCTCCTGTTATTGACACTCAGGGTAATCAAAGTCTCTACCCCTGCTCCTGTGCCAGGTTCACTGGAAGGGGACCCAGATACTTGCAACAGTGAAATGGACACATCTCCTTTCTGCTGGAAGCAGAATCAGCAGATTGACCCTATTGTGGTAACAGAAATTGGCGCCTCACATTTGAGGCCCGAGCAGCTTCCCCAGAACTGCCACATCGACCGACGCATCGCTGCCACTACTGAAGGACGATCAACACATCCCTTCAAGCAGCATTGAGAAACTCGGCACATCAGTTTCAAAATCAATGCATCGTGGCTCTAGCACTCGCCTTCGGAATCCAACGCATCACCATCAACGCATGAGTGAAATCAAAGCAGCGCGTCAACTGCGGGAGTACCATGAATGTATCGATCCCGCATTTCATGTTTGCGACTAGGATCAAGGTACTCTGTTCCCCAAGCCTGTGTGGCTCCTGTACCCGGCTAGCACTTCATCGCGGTCGGTTTGAACTGTTGACTTTGCCCTTGTCCTTCGCAACCTCAAGTAACTCCTAAAGTGCTATTGCTTCTAAGCACTATTTTTGCACTCATTCTTTTAAATCATATCTCTACTTATACTTATTGGTTTTTATTCGTTTTGGTCTTGATTTATTCATAAACTTATTGTGTGGAGTATTTTTGTGGTGTTTGTCTTGTGTTGCAAATACTTTACACATTGCCTCCTTAGATATGCCTGCCTGCTCTGTGCCAAGCTACCAGTGGGTGAGCACAGGTTATTTTTTAGTGTGCATCTAGTTTTCCTTGACTAGGATTGTGGTACCTTCTTGGACAGGGTGCATACCTCTGCCAACCATAAACCCCATTTCTAACAAATGGCATACACAAAAAGGAGTGTAACGCTTTTTAATAGGTTTTAAAGTGACAGATCAACACTACTACAAAGACAAATTCACAGCCTTTTGAAAATGTTGCAAAAATAGTCCCAGCGTTCCCAGATCTGATAATTTTTTCTTTTTTTGGCATGGCCACAGTGCTACTTTGGTGGAACAGAAATCTGCCTTTTCTAACAACCCGAAACCTAACTTCCTGCTAATTTCTTTCGGTTTGGCGCACATACCATTTAGTGCTGCCTACAGCTCCTCAATTTGGCACCGGCAGTTGAGGAGTAACCTTTTAATCAGCACAAATTGCTCCACATTAAGGCCTGGCCCTTATGCTTTTCCATTGGTCATACAAACAGAAATATGTAGCATTAATCTACTTATTGACATCCATGCATACATGCATACACAGCAACAAACATACAGACATCAATGCATACACAAATGAATACATGTACAAAATTACATCCGCGCAGACAATCACACCCTAAGGCACCTACACCGGAGCATAAATAAGCAGTTCTCATTGTAGATGCACACATACACAAACACACACAAAAACTTAAAAACACCCCCACAATCGCAAAAACGGACAGTACAAAACCATACAGATAGAGAGAATGCAGGAATGCACACAGAAGGTAATGGGTTGACAGATATGCAGACAGATGTGCAAGTAGATGCAAGCTCCCTGTCCAATTAATCTTGGGTCCTTTTGCCACAGAAAATAAAAATTTGAGATGAAGTGGAGTGTTGACACCCATTCATTTGTGGTCTTTTATTGAAGAAATGCCTTCTTGCACTGTGTTATAAATAGTACACTCTCCATGCCTATTCAGTGGTCAAAGTGTAAAAGAAAGATAGTACATCTGTGAATAAAAGAAACAATATAGGTGGCGGGGGTAGACTGGCTGTGTCTGTTGCCCATTCCCAGTGGGTTTCTATTTTTACTTCAAAAAATGTTCTCTTTTCCAATATTGATGGACTACTAAGTGATGGCAGGCAAATTTGAGCATGCCCTGAGAATTTTAAAGCACTGAATAGCCAAGCTTATCCTGATGGCCAATCTGGACAGTAATTTAGAACTTCTCGGTGAAAGGTCATACGTCTTGTGATGCACTGATGAGGCTGCATTTTTACTAGAAGTGTGGTCCTAGACAGCAAGTGGCCCCCAGATGAATGTTCCTTGATGAGCTCCAGATTCTGGGTAAATTAGTTTTAAAAATATTCCTCCTTTGCTGAGCTCATCCAGGAAGATTTTGGGACCTTATCTACTGCAACTGCAGTTTCAATTCAGGATGCTCTCTCACCTACATGCCTCATTGCTTCTTTCGATCACACTGGATGCTCTGTATCACCATTGCTGTATCTAATCCGAGGTACCTTATTACAGAATATAGTGGTACCGAGCATGACAAAATCTGAATAACCTGCCTGAGTCACATTATGGTGTATGCTGCTGGTTTGTGTGAGGTTATTTCTGACATATGCTTCCCTTGGCTAGCCACAAGACTCTCTTTTGTGCTTCTGGTCATGTCTGGCCCACTGCAGAGAAGAGCCTGGTGAGTCACCTAGTTGTGCAATGGTACTTGCCGCCCTGAACTCCCTGCTGGGTGGTAGCTCCCACTCCAGTGGTTCCACAGCTATACCTGCTGGCTCATAGTGGTGCCCACTATGCCAACTCGGATTAGACCCGTCCATATGCAAATCAGCCGTGGTCCTGCTTCAATAGGAACAGTCCAGCCTGAACTGTCTAGCCAGGCCCCCTTGAACCGGAGCACAAGCAACTTAATTTATTTATCAATTTATAAAGTGCATGGTTACACTGCTGGCGTGTGCCCGCTCTAACGTAGACTACTCAGTGGAGCCGGTATTGAATCTACCAGCTGTCTGTGCTCTGACCAAATAGTGGTACTCAATTATCTAGAAATTAGTTGGAAGACAGGAACAGCCAGGTTTTTAAATCCCTTGCAGAAAGTGCTTTAGCAACGTTCGTATCTCAGCACCACTGGCAGAATATTCCAGGTTTTAGCTGCGAGGTAACCAAATGCTCGAGCTCCCATCCTGGCTTTCTGTATTCTTGGCACCGTGACCAACGAAGTGCCTTTAGATCTTAAATTCAATGCCAGTATATAGGCAGTTATAACACGCCGGTCCGGAAGAGGCATATCACAGCCTTTCCCTCCGAAGCTGACAAGTTAAGCAGATGACCATATCTTTGACAAGCACACCTAATATATAAATGAAAATACGTCTCATTGTGTTTGGCGCCTATGGTGATCCTCAAATCCTGAATGAACTGTGTCTTCATACAAGTTCTCATTATGAGGATACTACGCATACAAGAATTTTGATACACACGTTCTTTTGAATTGAGGATTATTTCCATATACTTGAAAGGAATAAGAAATAAAACGCGTGGAGATTTTGGAGTATCCATCATATATACAACTAACATAATTAAAGCCTTGAAGAAGTTACTTTGTAATGAAGCACATGTCAGCTGTTTTTCCATCATTGCCAACAAAAGAGGCTACATGATCTTGACCTCCGTTCGAAACTTAAGGACTATATTTATATTTTGGATTACACCCCCATTTGTCTATTGCATTTAAACTGTGTATTACTTTTTGGGGAAAAAATATTTTGCAATAAACAACATTGTGCAGTATACTGACTATTTGGTTTGGTTTCCTGTGAGTCTACACATTGATTCTGGATTTATTACTTTGTTCAAATTATGTGACAGTTTGAGACATTTTAAGAGTGATGAGGTATTATGTATTTAAGCTTTAATCTCTCGTTGTTAGACACCAGTGGTAGTGGGGTGTCCTTGTTTGACTACCTTGAGGGGCACCGATACAATTAGTCTTTCTTATACACTGGGTAAGTTAGTCACTTTTGTAAAATTGATGTGCATCCCTGATTGACCATCACTACCATTTCTGTGTTCATATAGGCAGTTATCATAGAGCGGAGATACAGCGGCCCTTTTTTCCACATCATTCTGTGACAGTAGCACATGGCCTTAAACTTAATCCTCTTCTCCATGGGCAGCCAGTGGAGGGTAGCTAGGGTCCTCGCAGCTGCTGCTGTTTTTGGCAGGTTCAAAACTAGGCGAGAGTCTGCATTTTGAATAGATTGAAGCTTGGTTAGTGCTTTTTTTGATGCTGCCAGAAATAGGATGTTGCCATAGTCCATCTGGGAGGTGACCAAGGCATGTACTATTGTTTTCCTGGCAGTCATCGGTAAAAGATCATGGAGTTTCCTTAGGACTTTGAGAATCCCGAAACATTTCCCCACCACCCTCCGGATTTGGCTTTCAAATGTAAGTTTGGAATCTATCCAGACCCCTAGATTCTTTACTTCTGCTTTGGGGGCAGGAATTTGCCCTAATGCCTCAGGCCACCATGCAGATGTCCATAGTGAGGGGGCCTTACCAGCTACCATAACCTCAGTTTTGTTGCCATTAAGTTTAAGGCAGTGGTTGAACATCCATCAGTCTAGTTCCTCTAAGCATAGAGAAAATTGATTTGTTGTCCGCACCTGGTCCTGGGACAAGGTGACAATAAGTTGTGTATCATAAGGATATAAAACAATAGTCACATTGTGTTTTCCCACTACTTCTGCAAGGGGGCCCATGTAGAGATTAAACAGAGTGGGACTCCCTGCAACAGAGGGATGCTCTTTGAGGTGTGTGGGTGCTGAGCAACTTGAAAGCTCCGCAATGAGAGGATAAAGGTCAACCAGCGTAAAGCTGAGCCCTTGACCCCACAGTTGCACAATCTCTTGAGGAGTAGATTATGAGATACTGTATCAATTGCCGCGCTGAGATCCAGCAGGATCAGTGCAGCAGTCTGCCCTGCATCAACACATTTCCTTAGGGTTTCCATTGCAAGGAGTAGGGCCGACTCTGTGGAGTGAAAGGCTCTGAAGCCAGACTGAGAGGAGTGAAACAGGTCATTCTGATTAATATGATTTACAAGTTGGTTGTTTGTCACTTTCTCTGCAATTTTTTCAAAGAAAGGTAGCAGCGAAATAGGGCACAAGTTTTCTAGCAGTGCCGGATCCACTGATTATTTTTTTGTAATGGTAACACTGTCGCTTGTTTACATTTCTGAGGAATTTCACCCAGGTGAAAGGAGCGAGCAATAAGCTGTGAAACATAGGGCAGAATGCTGTTACCTCTGATGCAGCGGAAGCGTTAGGGGATTTTTCATCAGCTTACCTATCCACACCAACCACTATACAATAATTAGAATCGTAACTCTAATGACGAGCCAATAAGCCATTATCACTCAGATAGCTAAAAGGGACTGAATAATGAAAGACGGAATGCTATTTCTCCATTAGTACCTACAATGAAGAAATACACTAAACTTTGGTCATTATAAACATATCCAAATAACTCAGTAACTCAGTAATAAAGACAAACACTATTCTTTTCTATTAGTTTTTCTTGTTATTTCATAATATGAATGGTCAAGCACAAATACAAGTTAGAATGTAATTATTTGGTTAATAAAAATACAGATTAGTTTCACAATAATCATAACAGTTAATTTATGAAACCATCAGAACATCAGGTATAGAGGAGTGAGAAAGAGAAAACATCAGCGAAACACAGTTGAATTACGGAAAATGAATACTAATGCACTGTGTGCAATTAGTCTGAAAAGCCAACCCCCCCGCCGTTAGGGTATAGCGAGAGCAGCATCACCAGCCGATGAATTGCAAAGTCTCTTAGGAATTTGCAAGATGCGCCAGCCAGAGAATCAGGGATATGCACGGCATTTAGCATTTAGCAATTAGCATTTAAGCATTTAGCAAAACCACGAACACAGGGACAGGTCACCAATCTTGTGAACGAGCAGAGGAAATCTTTCCCACAGGAATCTTTATTGTACGCTACTTCCTTTTTTTCCCATTAAAATGTTGCATTCTCTTTCTTCAGCAAGCCTCTCTATTGGTTTATTCACAATGGTATGGCAATCTATTGACAGTGACTTTACTACTATTTTCTAAACACCCTTTGTCTAAATATTCTATAACTTCCAAGAGAGGAAGAGGAAAAGAAGCTGGTTACAAATGTATTTTACCTAGAAATAGTTACATTCATGTCATCTACAACCCTCGCTTGGACAGGAAAAAACTCTAAAAGACTTATACAAACAGGCTAAATATATGTACTCTAAGGAACTATTTGTAATATTTAAAAGACAGGAGCACGGAAAGCACATCCCCTAACAATTCTGAGGCCTACATTAATTTAACAAAACAGAGAATCATTTCTAAAAAGCCTACACTACTTTCACGAAAAATAAAGCTTTTTTTTTTGTCGTTTACTTTCTGCAGTTAGGAAGGCAGAATAACATTCAGTTAGCATGATTCTCATTATTTTGACTTAGAAGATCAAACTATCATGCCTTGTGCACATTTCACATGTTATACACTCTAGTGTTATATGTTAGAAATTTTGCGCAATTTATTACAAAGCATGCAATAGAGTGGATTTCATCAAGCAGATTTTATTTACAAAACTCGTGCTCCATCACCTACCTGCATTAAGATCTTGGGTGGGGCTGGGTCCAGAGACGATCCGGATTTGATAGCTGCAGCCATACCCTTCAGATCCTCCAGCACCAGCACCCTAAATTTATCAAGCATTTCCCCATCAAAAGTTGTTTCAGAAAAGGTATCCTTATTAATGCCACTACGTGCTTCAGCTGGTAAGGAGTCATACATTTTTGCCTCTTTGGCCGCAAAATAGTCAGCAATTTTATTACAGTTCTCCAGGGAGATAGACAACAGGGCTGTTATTCGTTCAGGCAATTTAAGAGTTTTGAAAATTGAGAACAATTCTTTCGAGGAATTTTTCACCCTTTCAATTTTATCAGTGTAATAATCACAGTGCTTTCTCCTGATTAGCTTGTGGTATTGTTTTAGCTCGTTTCTATAGCTGTCCCTTTTCATAGAACAGTAGCGCTTACTCCACCTACGTTCTCATTTTTGCATTTTTCCCGCAATAATTAAGGTGTCATTAAACCAGGGCGACGATATCCTCTTCCTATTAGTGTTCAACGTGGGCCAGGGTGCTAATTCATCCAATGCCCCTGCTATTCAGTTTTCCACCTCTCTGTTAGCTATGTTAATATCCTCCTCAAGTTTAGGGCTAGTATTAGAGAGTGTCTGAGAGAAGATCTCTGGGTTAAACCTAGTCCACTCCCTACTAGTGATTACCTGGCTAGGTTTGTGGGAATAGGCCTACCGAAAGGCACAGCAAAGGCCATCAAGTGGTGGTCTGACCAGGGGACTGCCATTGGTGCCCCCACCTCAATCTCAGCTGAATTGGTAAATATTGGATTTAAAATCTGTCCCAATTGAGTTGGAGCGCTCACTTTTTGCATCAGGTTCAGTGACATGAGATCCTTGCAAAGCGATTGCACTTCAATGTTGTCATTATTAGCAAAATGCAAGTTGAGCTTGCCCAGGATAAGCAATTTGTTATTGCACAGTGCTGGTTGAACCGTCTTCTCTACAAGGCTAGATATAAATTGTGCCGCGGGGCCTGGAGGACAATAAATTAAAACCCCCGCTATCGTATGATCTTCTGCTGCAGAAAGAGTGAAAAATAATTCCTCACAGTTCTCAAGATAGGTCTCCTTGATGGAGCATTTCAGTGATAGTTTATGTATTATCGCAATTCCTCCTCCTCTTTGCATTGAGCGGTCTTGTCTGAGTATCCCAAATCCTATTGGTAGTGCATCTAGGATATTCGGTACAGAGCACTCACTCAGCCATGTTTCAGTAAGAAACAGAGTATCCGGCTGTTTATCATTTAGGATCTCTAAAATCTCATTTTTGTGTTTGACTAATGAGTGACAATATATTAAGAGCTTGATGAACTGAGCAGACTGGGAGCCCCGTCTTTTGTTGAAGTGACAAATAAACTTACAGTTTTCTTCACCCTGCATGCGAACTTGGCATTATTTCCACTTCAACAAGCAGTTGCATTTTAGATGCATGAAATAAGACCTGTTTTTTAGATTCAAAATCAGCATTACAGTTAGAACATTTTAGCGGGAGGGAGTCTGCTGTTAATACGTTTCGACACACTTCAGAAATCTTAGAAGCTAAGCTGCGGAGAACATCCGATGAATAATAGAGATATTGAAGGACATTGCAACTGGCAGGGGTTCTGGTACGGTGCCGGCCGGGTACTTACGGGCGCAGATGGGCTTGCCTTTGGTGCTCCAGTGGTGCGTCCCCGCAGCGGTTCCGTGTCACGGCTCTCATTTATCGGATCGAAAAACGTAGATCCGAAACCACTAGCCTGCCAACCTTCCAAAATGGTGGTTGGATGGTGTCACGAATGAGGGAAGAGGCAAGAACACTCCCACTGACCCGTAGCCGAGGAGTGGAGCCCCAACCCTCCCAACTTGATACAAAGCAAGGAGCCCTACAATACAGGTAAAAAGGCCTGGCACAAAAAAAAGACTGGTTACGGGCTTGTTGAGCTCCTTCCGTTGGGTGCAAAATCAGTGCTGACCCTGCTCCTCACGGGAATAGTCCACTCCAGATTGCCAGGGGAGGCCCCAGACGGGAAAACAAGAAACTTCAGAACAGTTTCAGCCTTGTTACTATATAGGTTAGGGCAGGAAATCAGTTACAAAACCTTGAACTTCCTCAAAGTTACTTCTTAAGAATGGAGCTTCTTAAGAAGTAACTTTGAGGAAGTTCAAGGTTGATATTTTTCATATTGCCCAGGACAGGTTCTTATGTTGAGCTTCAAGATACGAGTAAAGTAGTGCGAATGCTTTATCTTTGGGGTATCCTTTCAAGTATATAGAGGTATACAATTCCTTTTAATTTTGGTTGTTTTTTTACAACACATTTTGTCACTTAATGCTTTTACAACAAATTAACTTGATAATGAAGATAATTAATATGAATAAATGTATTATAAACTGATTATAGTTCATCAGTATGTGTTATGAGTATCCTATTTTGAAATCTTTATAATAAACTAATGTTGCATTTGGGGTGGCAATATTGTTTAATGTGTTAGGTATATATGTTTAAATTGTAGCAATTCATGCCCAGCAAAATAGACTAAGAATTTGAAGAGATGTAAGAATAAGGGCCTATTTCTAACTAAAATTACTTAAATTGTATTTTCTTTGTAGGCTAAACATTACTTTAGGAGAAATATAACTAAAGAAAATTCATATGTTGATACATTATTGTAAATTGATTGTTCAATTTATGAATAGTTGAAATTCATGGAATGTACTTTTACAACACAAACTGATGGACTGCTATCCATGCACATTTTTAGTTTAGTAATTGATGATACTACTATGCTTGTTAAAACTACTGGATAATCAAATGGAACTAATCCGAAATCATCTCATTTAGACTTACTATTGCAATTTCTCAGAATTATTTTTCCCCCTCTCCTCAAAGTACTCAAATTTCCAGAATCCAGACTTTCAAACCGAGCCTTATATCATTGTGGTAGAAACTTCATTAAGGATTATCAGCTTGTCATCTTCTTTAAGATTATATTCACTTTTGCCTGATCACCTGCTTGCATTTTGAGACAAGGAAAAATGTGTAGTACTCCTCATACAGATGCACCACACTGATCAAAATCACTTCACAATTGTTAGTCTGCAATTTGTCAATGATTTAGCGTGAGTTGTAATCCCGCTGTTTCAGAGCACAAGGGGGTATCATACTTAATACTAGTAACAAAAAACCTTTCCCACAATAGTTAGAAAGAACCCTCAATATCAATCACGATGTCTATCTCTAGCACTGGGTTGTTAATTATCACCAAATATCACCGTAAAAGTGTGAGCACCTGTGCCACCACAACGGTAGCTGTAGCCTAGTATCAACTGTGTTGGAAGAGTTTGGCGGAGTCTTGTGGTTCATGGAATCCACTGACACTGGGGAAAGTTGTCAACAAAGCGGCTGTAGCAGTGCCATAGACTAATCTGACACTACACATTTTGTGGTGATAATAGGCGGATTGAGGAACCAGCTCTCCACGGGCATTCTACCACATGTTTGTGGATAATGCACCACAGCAGCTGCGGAGCACTGCAGCTGAGTACATGGCAGTAGTATTGGGTGGGTCGGGAATAGCCCCATGAATGAGTCTCTCATGTTCACCAACCCTAGTACACTCAGGAAATTGCTAGGACAACCTGACCCGTCCCTTTCGCAACACAAACCTTTTACCAAGCCTAAACATTCCTTTTTAATACATATAAGTCGCCCATAAGTTGGACCCTGAACAGCCCACTGGAAAGGGTATAGTATTTTTACAAAGTTAAACATGTACTTTTAAATTTTACATGCCCTTAAATTCATTTTTCACTACTGCAAGGCCCATCTCTCTCATAAGATAATATTGTGCTTCCTTATTACATTTAATATGTGCTAACTTTTGATTGGGAACTGGTAGAAATATCATGTTTGGCCTCAAAAGAGTTATAATTTAAAATAATTTTTAATGGTAAAGTCGGATTTCAAATCACATTTCTGAAAATGCCACTTTTCTAAAGTTAGGATTTTCTTCTCCTAATTATTTGGTGCCTAATATTTAATTCTGCTTGTGGAATTGGAAGAATTTAATGACTTCACGTTACTCTTCGAATGCGGAGGTCGGGCCAAATTCCGCCAATCGGTGCGAGGCGGAATCTTTTTCCCATTTGAGCAATGCAATGACAATGAGAACAGTGCAAGGCTCCAGCATGCAAACTGCCGAGTGCAAGACAGTTTTGACATCCCCTAGCATGATTTCTGGTAGCTAGGAAGCCTTTTGGTGCGATTTTCTGATGAGAGTGGTTGCGGGACTAGTCGCAGTCAGAGTGCTGCTTCGTGGGTAGATTTTCTACTCTAGCGGCAGTAAAATCAACCCAAATGGACGCGAGCTCATGCATACCATGTGTTGCTGTTCGGGCTGATTTTTCAGCATGGAATAAGCTACTGGCTCTTGGTTGCAGAACGGTGTGCATTTATTTCTACACTTTGGTGGAACTCTGCAGAATCTTGCTAAGTTTTTATGTAACTCAGTGGAATTCCACGGAGTGAAATTCCTTGAGCTCCACCGAACCCCCAGTGCCTGCAGCCTGTGTCCTGATCACATAACTGTGGGCCTTTGTGTATTCCTTCCAGACAGTGAGACAAAGGGGAACTAGTTGGTAGGATGGGCCATCCTGCCAGGTTGGGTGGGGTGGGGTCACCTTAGACCATCGAAATGGTCTGCACATGAGGGTCTGCAGTAGTTTTCCAAAGGAGAAGGAGGGGTGATGATTGCATGCATCCAACTGTGCAGTAAGAACAGAAGCGTTTTTATGTTTGCGTTTCTGCTGCGTGTGATGCAACAACATTCTTGATGAATGCATTTGGACCTAGTTTTATATGAAGCCTTGATCATTTGATTTCCTTGTTTGATGTGTTGCTTCCTCTTCGACCTGAATTTAAAGGAATGGTAAGAGGTTTGGAGTAGTGGTTGGTAGGGCAAAATAATTGTTCTTTTAGTGATTGATTCAAGGATGGTAGTTATCGCAGCCTCAAAGAAGTTCAGAAAAAAACTTCTTAATTTCCTTGTTCCCATGTGTTGCTTCCTCTCCGACCTGAATTGAAAGGAAAGGAAACCGGATTGGAGCAGTGGCTAGTAGGGCAAAAATATTATTCTTTTACTGATTGATTTAGGGTGTTAGTATTCACAGCCTCAAAGTTCAGCAATTCTCCACAATGTTGCTGGAAGGTGCAAGGAGATTTTAAAAGTACTTCAGGTTTGGCGATTTCTTGAAAAATGTTAAAGATTTCTGAAGTGAGCCTCATTAATGCACCTGGTGCAGTTCAACTTTTTTGCACATCTTGCTAGGTTTTGGCATTCACTCCTCCTAATATTACAGATGATGTTACCTGGTTTTGACATGGACATACGCAATTTGCGTTTCGTGTTGCAACATTTTCTTTTCATTTCACCCAGTCACTGTTGTACCACCTGTTAGTGGATATGATTTTGAGTTTTTATTTTCTAAGTTGGCAGGGTGCCAACCTGTCAGGAGAATATAACAATTCGTTATTGAGGGTGAGTAGGGCCTCGGAATCTGAGCAGAATGCAAGTTTTGAGGCTAATGTTTTATGGTAAAGTACTGGCTGTGAGTAAATGGCACATCAGCAAATCAAAATACATGTCAAGTGGTTTGAATTATGAGGTACAGATATGACATTCTCAGGAAATGGTGCATCTTTTAACATACAGCCTCATAACATATTCTGCTGTTAAGGACCATAATGCTTAAAACATGTTGATGGGCAATGCATACAGTCTGTTAAGCAACACATGTGAAAACACAGGACCATACAAAGCAAATTGTAATTCAGCATGCTCCCTATCGCATTTGGGATGATTTCTCACCCACCCTACTGATTTTGCTGACAGCACCAGATCAGACCTTTGCGTCATGTTGCAACCACACAGTCCATCAGAAACGCAGAAGCTGCTACCTGCATGCTGTTGTGTACTTCATCAAGCAACCCGAACACACAATATACCAAACCCACCAAATATTAGTACAGCCAGTAAGCCTTGTGCAGAGACACTTCCATGCCAGTAAATAGTAGCAAGCTGTATCTGAAGTCTATAGCACACAAGCTTTCCACAGCACATCTTATTCATAAAATCATACTCACTCACTACATAGTGCTAGGCGACATCATTTGCTGAAGTTTGTATTAAGTTCACACAGTTGGCAATACCAAAATCATCTATGACACTCCTAGTTTTGTTTCAAGAGTGCACAAAATGTAATCGAGGGAACAAATGAAAACACTGCTTTAATATAACAACTGCTCCAAGCAGCTGTTGTGCATGAGGAGACAAAACCAGGAAAAAAGATTAGTGAATAGAAGTAACTTTTATACAGTTTTTTGTTGAGATAAATACATGCTTCTAGTACAGAGTCTTTCTTTAATTAAGAAAGCTATCTCCAGGATAATAGATTAGTTTATGCTATTGATTACAGAGGACAATGTTATGAAATGAAGAATGGCACTTCTATAGCGAAAGAGGTGATGGTACTTACAAATGTATAACAAGTTATTGGAGAACAGGTACAAGGAAGGCGGAGTCAATCGATGGTATAGAAATGGAATTGTAGTAGTTTTTGTAGTATTCAACAGCAATCCATTGATATATTAAGGACATTTCTACATATCTTTCCATGAGAGACGTTTAAAACACAAAATAAGTTAAGATTGGACCCTTGCAAGATTAGAAAGCATACAAATTTGCAGGGACACTCACTAGCTTGTTTATCAAACAAAGTGTGCCAAAGCACCTTTAATCATTTCAGGATGTTAGCTGTACACCACTCAACTATGCGAACTTTAGTTAGGAAGCTGTACTGCGTGAAACCTCCTGCTTTATGTTTAGGAGAAGTGAATAGAGCTCTTTTGCATGGTACTGTGGCAGACGTAGAAAAGGTTTGTGATGATGTGCAGTTTCGTTTCTTTGGTCCTGAGCAGGATTCTAGGGAAAATGAAGAGTTGTTAAGAGGAGGAGTTGGTTGTAGAACAGGACACAGATATTCCAGTTAAATGTTTTGAAAAAGAAATTTCAAAATGTAACACTGTGTGGACTCAAAAACAAGAGTATGCTTGTAGATGTTGTCGACACACTCACTAATAGATTCAAACACAGAGTGTTGACTTGTATTCAAAAAGTGAAAACGTTCATAATAACTGGCAAAAGTTAGCTGTATTTATTTGTAGAGGAAAGCTTTGACTTGTCTGTATGGCAAGTTATATGTAAGTAGTGTTACAATAAATTAAAAGATAATAAAATGAACAACACATAGATATTAGATACCCATTTTGTAAGATAATAAAATGCCTGCTAATGTAGAAAAACAATGAGGGGCCAAAAATAAAACAAAATCAACATTTATAATTCTTGCAGCATTGCAAAGGGCTGTTATGGACTGCTCTCCAGCACTCCACCACAACTCCACAATCTATGCAGTATGATGCCATCCTGGAAAAGGGTGGAGCCAAATGTTGAAGTTGAAATTGGACCTCTGAAAGTACTCTCTACCTGGTGTTGTTGGGGCTGCTATTGAAGTTGAGGGTCCTTCAGCCTTGCTTTGCCTTCTTGCTGCTTTTACACTGTTGCTATAGTATGTTTTTAGATGGTAAACCATGGATGTAGTACTGCAAGAATATTTTGTATTTGTACCCCTTGACAATGTCTTGTGACATATTGTGCATTGTGCTTATCTGCTCACTATGAACTTCTCTTAAAGAATGCTCAAGATATATAAATGGGCATATTCTTCTTACGTGAACAATGTATTATCCAATGATATTCCTTTATTTCCCAGTGACATGATTTTCTGTTTTGGTTTTGAACTTTTGTTTTGAGGTTTTGTAAAGTTTTAAAATGTTTTTTTTCTTTTTTATGGTAGCAAAAGATGGCAACTGGGGCAGGAGGAATTCCACAAATGTGTACTGAGAAATGTAGAAAAGATATAAAAGGGGGAAAAAAATGCGTGTATGATTTTTGTAGCATTGCGGAAAGCTTTAACACACTGCTCACCAGCACATATAACAACACTTCAGTCCATGCAACACTTGGCCATTCTCGAAAACTCTGGAGCCATATCTGTTCTAGTAGTCTGCACCTCTGAAGGGACTTTCTGGCCGGGAATTGTTGCTGCTGCCACTGATGTAGATGGTCCTCCAGTTTCCCTCTGCTAGATCGCCAGTTGTAGACGTTTGCTATGATAGGTTTTAAGATGATATAAGATGGACGTCATCTGACATGAATATTTTTTGTTTATCCGTCTAGAGAGGGTCTTGTCACATCAGTAGCAGTTTTTGATACCCATTGAGTTTGGGTACTAATGGGTAGTTTGATGGGTGTTTGGTAGTTATGTTCTATTTTTGAGTTCAGATGTTGAAAGTTATTTTTTGAAACTGTTGGTTTTTACAAATGTGTTGTTAAAACAAAGTTAAACCAATATGTTACTAAACAGCTAGACTCAATTTTTGTGTAAAATATGTCTATATGTCTGTTTTACTCAAACGCCCAGTTACCAACCTATGCAGCAATTCACACACCCACTCTCAAAGTTTACATGTTACAGTTAGGAAATAAAATTAAGAAATACCTTTGAAATTCACTGAAAAGACCAAAGGTTACATGAACGTTATAGTTATGAATTAGCATTTAAAAAAACCTTTGAAATTCACTGAAAAAAAAACAAAGGTTACAGGGAGTTTACAGTTAGGAAAATTTTAAAAACCTTAGAAATTCACTGAATAAAGCAAAGGTTACAGAAATGTTATAGTTTGGCTAAAGTTTCACTTATAGTAAACCAGTGAGATTCAGCATTAGCTGAGCTAACTATATAACTGTAACTGGTGCCCCCGCAATGCATTGCTTATGACCTCACATATTACATCACTCATGACATGGTCAGTGACATCACTCATGACATCACCGATGACATCTCAAATGACATCACTGATGACATCTCAAATGACATTACCGATGACATCATCCTCAGAATCACTTACACACCCACTCACACCCCAATATAACCTTTCATACACCCACTCCAACTTCCACATTACCATTCTTAAAACCATTGATACACCCATACCAGTACTTACATACCCATTCACTGATTCATAGATCTACACACATATCCACTCATACATGAATACAGCTACTCATATACCAACTCACTCACTAATACAGCCAATGATATATTCACTCATACAGCCATACTGCCACTCACACACTCACACACTCAGTCACCCATAGAGCTACTCACACACCTACTCACTCACCCATAGAGTGAATCACACAGCCACTTAGTCACCTATATAGTTATACACATACCCAGTCACTTATTCATACAGATATTAACACATAATCACTCACCCATACTGCCAGTCACACATGCACACATTTACCCATATAGCCACTCTCACAATCACTCAGACACATAAACAGTCACTCATATGCTCTAACACCCACCTATACTGCCTTTCACAAATGCAGTTAATCGCCCATATACCACTGACACATCCATTCATCCATTCAGCCACTCACATACCCACTCCCACACACACATACAGCCACTTAGTCACCAATTGACAGACTGATACAGACATTCTGACAACCTAGTCACTCACCCATACATTAACTGAGACACCTAATTGCTCACTTATACTGTAAGTCGCGCACCCACTAAATCACCCACACAGGCACTCACACACCCACTGATTCATCAGTAAACCTTGGTATATATACTTAACACTCATAAACATTTTAAAAACACTCTCACTCACTTCATGATGTCATCAGTAATGTCACTGACTATGTCATGAGTGAAGTAATATGTTAGGTCATAAGCAGTGCATTGCAGGGGCATGAGTTATAGTTAACTCAGCTAACTATAACTGCTGAATTTCACTGGTTTTGTACGAGTGAAACTTGAGCCTAACTATAATGCCTCTGTAACCTTTGGTTTTTTCAGTGAATATATATATATATATATATGTATATATATATATATATATATATATATATATTCACTTAAAAAACCATAGGTTTCACACATGTTATAGTTAGTTGGATATTTCACTCGTAAAAAACCAATGAAATTCCCCCGTTATAGTTAGTTCAGATAACTATAACTCGCGCACCCGCAATCCACTGCTCATGACGTCACATATTACATCACTCATGACATGGTCAGTGGCATTACTCATGACATCACTGATGACATCATCCTTGTGATAGAGTGGCGGTCGCGCGAGTTATAGTTATCTGAACTAACTATAACGGGGGAATTTCATTGGTTTTTTACGAGTGAAATATCCACCTAACTATAACATGTGGGAAACCTATGGTTTTTTAAGTGAATTTGCAAGGTTTTTTAAATGCTAATTCCTAACTATAACGTGTGTGAAACCTATGGTTTTTTCAGTGAATTTGTACGCTTTTTTAAATGATAATTTATTTATGTATTATTATTTTTTTTATATATTTATTTTACAATAAACTACGCGTTTTTCACCGTGCGCGCACCCCCGCGATTAAAAAAAAATATATATATATTTTTTTCTGCCTTTGGGGTCCTTCAGGGACCCCCTTACAAAGGCTAGGGGGTCAGGAACTCTCTACCCTGCCCCCTTTTCACGTTCGACACCTTCCTTTTTCACTCCCGCACTGAAAACAAACAAAATGGCGGCCAACACTTCCTGATTTCGACCGATTCGAACGTTGACTAACATGTAACCACCAATCAGAATTACGCTCGCGCACGTTAGGGTGCTCGCACGGTGCGCGCATGGTGCGCGCACCCTGTGCGCGTATAGATATTGATATGCTTTTAAATGCTATTTTCTCAGGAAATACTGAACAGATTTACACCAGACCTGCAAAAGGCACTTCCTTGACCTTATGGCTACCTCTCTGCCAAATTTCAGATAATTCTGTTCAGCCGTTCGGGC
Source organism: Triturus cristatus (assembly GCF_964204655.1). Lineage (NCBI taxonomy): Eukaryota > Metazoa > Chordata > Amphibia > Caudata > Salamandridae > Triturus > Triturus cristatus. Next base: position 620,895,857 of record NC_140587.1, read on the forward strand.
TGTAGCTGCGTCTAAAGGTCCTATGGAAAAATGCATGGGGAAAATGCGTTTTGGGACCCCCCTTTTTTCTAGGCCCCCGCTTGACGAATCACCCCGAGACTTTCAGGGTAGGAGCTGAACGGAGCGCCCCATTAGTTTTGAAAATTTCGCGAGGATTCGTCAACCGGCGCCAAAGATATTCAAAATAGAATTTTGAGATTTCCTATGGAAACACGGTCCTAACTATAACTATCTACTGGCAATATATATATATATTATCTACTGGCGGTCGCCAGTAGATAGTGATAGTTATAGTTAGGACCGTGTTTCCATAGGAAATCCGCAACATTCTATTTGGAATAACTTTGGCGCCGGTTGATGAATCCTCGCGAAATTTTCAAAATAGGTGGGGCTCCTCTCCTACCCTGAAAGTCTTGGGGGGATTTGTCAAGCGGGGGCTGAGAAAAAAGGGGGGTCCCAAAATGCGTTTTCCCCATGCAATTTTCCATAGGGACCTTTAGTCCAAGGTACAGCCCAAACGGCTGAACAGAATTACTTGAAATTTGGCAGAGAGGTAGTCCTCAGCTCAGGGAAGTGCCTTTTGCAGGTCTGGTGTCAATCTGTTCAGTAGTTCCTGAGAAAATAAAAAGTAAAATCATATATATATGTGGGCGGAGCCTAACCACACATCTCATCCTGAGATCTGATTGGCTGTCAGCACTTCATCCAAGAAGTGTTGGCAGCCATCTTGGGACCAATATACATGATAGCACCTCATTAAAAAGCATTGCAGTTAATAGAAGGTTTTAAGACTTTAGTTACATTATAAATCATTTGTTGATGGTACCATACTCATTTTAGGAATTGTGGTATGTTCTAAGGTGATTTCACCATGTGAAAAAGCCTTCTGCTGGGATATCATGATTGAGAGAAAAATATTTTCTCATGCTTTTCCCACAGAAGTTTGGAAGGTGATCTATAAGCTAAACTGAAAGCTTATTTTCTGTAAATTCACATTATCTTTCTCAGTCCTGTGAGAATGAAGTCTGACATTCTCAGTAAAACATGTACATCCAACAAGGGCAGAGACTGTCAGTTGATTCCTTTGTGTTCTACTGCAGCTTCCCAGAGTGTTCCAAAGAACAACTAGAGCGCCAACAGTCCTACTTATGATAAACGTATGGCACACCTGAAGCCATCTTGCTTGGATTAAAGTGGTAACTCTTAAAACATTTAATTTAAAAAGGAACAAAATGAGGGGGTTCATTTTTCCATAACAAGTATGATTAGTGCTGCAGAAAGAAAAACTAGGGCACATTTTGACTTCTGAAATCCTCTTTTATTTCATTAAAAAATTCTGACATGCAGACTGAAACATGCACTTTCAATGCCAGCAGCAGTTTTCCCTGGTGAGCAGTAGTTTTACTACAGTGATCTAATGAGCAAAAAGAGTGCTAACATTCTGAATTTATGGCAAATGTGTGACACATCTGAATGCCTTCTTGATGGAATCAAAGTAAAAAACTGAAAGTATTTCCTACTGAGGAGACTGCAGTAAATGAGGAAATTAGGAAACTTCATAACAAATAAGTCTCCCAAGATGGCCACCAGAGACAAAAGAGCCCAAATGTAGCCCAAATATCACCCAGATGTAGCCCAAGTATAGCCCAATGACAGAATGTCCCAGAGTGTTCTTAAAAACAACTAGAGCGCTTACTGTCTTCATTATGACAAAAGTATGGCACACCTGAAGCCATCTTGATTGGAATAAACTGGTAACACTTAAAACATTTAATTTAAAAAGGAACCCAACGAGTGGGTTCATTTTGCCATAGAAATTATGATTAATGCTGAAGAAAGAAAATGAGGGCACATTTTGAGTGAATTCTCAAATCCTCTTCTATTTCATTAAAAAATTCTGACATGCAGACTGAAACATGCACTTTTAATACCAGGAGCAGACTTCCATGGTGAACAGTAGTTTTACTACAGTGATCTAATGAGCAACTAGAGTGCTAACTTTCAGAATTTATGGCAAATGTGTGACATATCTGAATACCTTCATGATGGAATAAAAGTAAAAAACTGAAAGCATTTCCTACTGAGGAGACTGCAGTACATGAGGAAATTAGGAAACTTCATAACAAATAAATCTCCCAAGATGGCCACCGGAGACAAAAGAGCCCAAATGTAGCCCAAAATCACCCAGATGTAGCCCAAATATAGCCTAATGACAGAAGTGTGCAAAACACTTAATATTTTGTGTTTTTGCAGTGTTATATAGTGCAGACTTGTCAGGTATTGGAGTGCTTTACATGAGCATTGGTTACATCACACAAGAACAAATTCATTTTGGTTGTAGACATGGGGAGACTAAGTGATTTGACCAGAATCACAGAATGTCGAGCTGAAGCAGAAACTCCAACCTGGTTCGCCAGTTGCAAAGTCTGTAGTTCTGGAAGTAACACCACATCCTCTCCCCTAAGTGCAACATTTAATCAAGTGGTCAACTGGATAAAAAAACATAAAGATAACAAATAATTTAAAAGTGCTTTGTCGCTATTTGAAAACTCAGAAAATATGTCCTTATTTTAGTCTTTTAGAGCACTAACCATAATTTTGATGCCAATAAGACCCTCTCATATATGTAATTTCTAAAGGAAATGCTCTAGGTATTACAGTTTTGATTACATCAAGATGACGTCAGGCGTTCCACACTTTTGTAATAAATATAGAATGTTAGCAATCTAGTTGTTCATTAGGATACTGTTGAGAAGCAGAGGCCAGGGGCACGGACTCTGAAAATTGAAGGCAGGTAGGAGGGTGCAAAGGCAACAATTTAACCACACTGAGCAGGCAGGAAGGGCCGTGGCAGCACAACAGACTATGGAGGGCAGTGGAAAGGGGGGCAGGGGCAACAAATCAACAATACAGGACTTGCAAGAGAGGCTGTGGCAATGTAATAGACCATTGTGGGCAGAAGGAAGAGGCAATGGTAGGACAACCATACATGCCAACAGACCCGATTCAGCCAGGAAACGTCCAATGTTTTTAAGCTCAAATGGGCTTTATTTGATCTGTCTCCTGTCTACAATCTCCTCTTTTTCAATGTAACTCAAAGGGGAAAATCAATACCCCAGTTTTTTTTCAAAATCTCCCTCTTACCAAGTTCAAAATGTTCGCAAGTATGGTACATTGGATCATGGAAGGAAATGGGGTAGGGACATGGACTTGGATAACAGAGGACAGGAGGGACATGGAGAGGTGCACCAAACTGACCCTGCAGGGCAGGCATCAGGGTTTGCAGCAGCACAATACACCACACAGGGCATGCGGGACGGGAGTGCAGCACAACAATCCATAGAAAGCAAGAGGGAGGGGACAGGACCATGCACATAGACAACAGAGAACAGAGGGGCAAGAGGCAATGGTAGCTAGCTGACCATAATGGACAGACAGGAGAGAAAGCTGCAGCATAACAGACCATAAAGGGCAGGAGGGACGGATCAGGGGCATTACAATGGAACAGACAAGCCAGGAGGGAGGGAGTAGGGGTCTGCACATGTAAACAGAGGGCTGGGGGCAAGGGCGCAGGGCAGGAGCAGCAAGATAGCCATGGAGGTCAGGCAGGATGGGCACTAGAAACAAGACACACCATGAAGAGCAACAGTGAGACTGTGATGGCATACACACAGACCATGGAGGGAAGGTGGGAGGGGGTCAGGGGCAGCTAACTGACCACACAGGGAAGGTGGGAGGGGCCATGGCAGCACAGAAGACCATGCATGGCAAGTGGGAGGGTTAGTGGCAGCACAATGGCTATGATGGGCAAGAAGGATGGTGCAGGGGCATGCACAAAGGACGATGGAGGATAGAAGGGAGGGTCAGGACCTGTGCACAGACAAGAAAGTTCAGGGGAAGGGGCCTCACAACAGACCGCACGGGGCAGGCAGGAGGAGCAGTTGCAGCACAACAGACCAGGGAGGGCAGAAGGTGTGGCAGTACAATGGACCATGTAGGACAGGAGGAAGAGGATAGGGGCATGGCATGTGGACAGGCAGGGTGGAGGTGGCAGGGACAGGTTACAGTCATCTGACAATGCTAGGCAGGTGGGAGGGGAGTGGCAGCTCAACAGAACACTCAGAGTAGATAGGAGTGGCAGGTCCATGGAACATGGTGGTCAAAAAGGATGGAGCAGGGGCATGCACAAAGACATCGGAGGGCAGGGGGAAGGAGAATAGGGGCAGCAAGCTAAGCACAGAGTTTAAGCATGAGGTCAATGATGAGGCATAGAATTGGGCAATGGAGGGCAGGAGGAGGGGACTGGTACATCATACTAAATTGAGGGCAGTGGCAGCACATCAGACCATGCATGGCAGGAGGGAGGAGGCTAGTCCATGGATTCACACAACAGAGGATAGGGAGGAGGGGGATGGGGCAGCAAGCTAACTGTTCAGAGAAGGCGGGTATTAGGAACTTTATTGTTTTTATAATGTGTGTCTGTGCAAACTACTTAAAATATGAACAAGTATGCAGCATAATCTCACTTTTATTCAGGAAGAAGAGGACTTTTGTGACTGTGACTCTGGGCTCACTTGGCAGAAACACCCCCTGACCCTCCACCCCCTATCGCAAAATGTAATGCCCGTGAAAAGGGTAGGTGAACACAGTGTTATATAGAACATGGTCCTGAGAGCACAATTGAACATGAAAACTAGATATAGTGTATGGTATAAACTGTGCACCAAAAAGTGGTATATAAGATGAACCGGGCGTGAAATATAATATGCAATACATTGTGCGCAATGACAGATTCATTGGAGAGCGCGAGATAGCACAGGCACTAGCGCGTGCTATGCGATGTGTGCCTTGGAGTGTAATATGCACAGGGCAGTGTTGTGTAACCTAACTAGTCTCTAAAGTTGTAATATAAAATATGTGCTGGGGAGTGTAACGTTGCATATGCACTGTAACAAAGATATGGATCCCAGATTGTAATATGTATGGCATAGCACTGTGCGTTATAACATAGGCATCGAGGAAGGCACGTTAGATGGGGCAATATAACCCGTGCGAAGACAAGTGTGGCATGACATATTCACGGGGTGGTGTTACAGTGCACATGGGCTAGAGAGTGTCATAGCATATGCACTAGCTGGTGGAATTCAACACAGAGGTGTGTGGCACTTGGCAGGCAATGGTGGGTGTAACACAGCATTGGGCTCTGCCAGGAGCGCGCTGTGACTCTAAAGTGATGTTCGTCCACTTTCCAGAGAGTAAAATAAAAAGTATTACACATCCGGCAGTGGATGTGTGTTATACTAACCGTAAGGGGGGTTTCTTACATAGTTTTGGTCGAATTTTTGTCGAATCCCCTTTGAATGGCTTGGTGTGCATGTGTATTAAATGTGCCCATCAATAGCTACCCATGTTTGTATAAATAAACGACAAGGGTGTCTACCGGGATTAGGCACGGTAGGGCATCAGACATGTCAGAGCTTCACTAGTGGTGTAAATACATTCCACGTGGGTTCATTGTATGCATAGTCGCTTTTTAATGAATATCACTCAAATCGTCATGGTGATAGGTACGTACGGTTTGTCCAGCATGTCTTAGGTGTGTCTATAAATATATATTTTTTAAAAATAATAAAAAACAGTGGCCGGCCCTGGGGATTGGGGTCAAAAAAATATAATTAGGAGACAGGCCCTGGGGGATGGGGTCCTCAGGGCCAATAAATTAGAATAAGAAGGGGAACCACACAGCCCCCCTTCTTAAAAAATTAAAATAAATAAAAGACTGAAATCGTGCCGGAGACCACGCCCCCTCCTTGCAGCACTCTGCAAACGCGCCCCCTGGCGAGTTGTACGTTGGGGAATTAATTCCTCTTCAATACTGAGGGTCCCTGAGGGCCAACTAGCCCAACAGGCATCTCCAGTATGCGCCAGGGAGCTGCGCTGCAGACAGGTGTTCTGAGGCCAAGCCCCTTTTTACACCTCTCTGCAACGCAGCTCTGTGGCGCTTACTGGAGGTACCTAATGGTCTAGTTTGACCCTAGGGACCCTTAGGATTCAAGGGGACTTAATCTCTCAACTTAGAACAGCCACAGGGCGCGTTTACACAGTGGTGAAGGGAGGGGACGGGGCCTGAGGTGACGTGTGCAAACACGCACTATGACACGTTTTAAATTGGGGATATAATTTCCCTTCAATACTGAGGGCCCCTGGGGGCTAACTAGCCCACCAAGTGCTTCCAGTAAGCGCCACTGAGCTGCATTGCAGAGAGGTGGTCCAGGCTGTGCCACTTTTTACACCTCTCTGCAACGCAGCTCTGTGGCACTTACTGGAGGTACCTAGTGGGCTAGTTGGACCCTAGGGACCCTCAGGATTCAAATGAACTTAATCTCCCAACTAAAAACAGACACAGGGCGTGTTTACACAGTGGTGAAGGGAGGGGACGGGGCCTGAGTTAACGTGTGCAAAAACACCCTGTGGACTGTTTTAAGAGGTAGTTTTAATCCCCCTGCCCTATTATATACTAGGGGCGTACAGAGGAGGTCATGCTAATCACAGGGGGACCCCAATGCATAATGTTCCCTAGTATATGTAGGTGTTTTCACTGTATTCTAAGTGTCTTTTAACATAGCACTGGCTCTAGGACTGGTTAGTCAGACTCAGTTACCACCAGTATCTGTCTGAAAAAGTTGAGGGTACAGGATTCTTTCTGCTCTTCTTTTTGTTCTTTCTGCACGTTATCCTTCTTCCTGCACTTTTCTTCGTCTTTGAGGACTTCTGTTGCTTCTTTCTGCACTTCTTTTTTTTCTTTCTGTGTATTTTTTCTTCTTTCTTCACATGTCCTATCTCTATAGGCATAGTTAGAAATTAGCATTTAAAAAACCTTTGAAATTCACAGAAAAAACCATAGGTTTCAGGCACGTTATAGTTAGGAATTAGCATTTAAAAAACCTCAGGAATTCACTGAAAAAACCATAGGTTTCAGGGGTGTTATAGTTAGCTGGATTTTCACTTGTGCAAAACCATTGAAATTCCCCCGTAATAGTTAGTTCAGCTAACTATAACTCGCGCGCCCGCAATGCACTGCTGATGACGTCACATATTACATCACTCATGACATGGTCAGTGACATCACTCATGACATCACTGATGACATCTCAAATGACATCACTGACGACATCACTGATGACATCATCCTTGTGATAGAGTGGCAGACCTCCTCTCACCCTAATATAACCTTTGATACACACATTCAAAAATGGAGACTAAAATTTTCAAAACAATGGACTTACCAATACCAGTTACAACAACCTCTTCAGTAATTCTAAGATCCACATACACATCCACTCATTCACCAACAGTCCTATACAGTCACTCATACATGTACTCACTCATCATATGTACTCATACACCTATACATCCTGTTACACAATGCCACTCATCCATAGTTACTCACACACATAGTCACTCATGCTAATAAAGAATCAAACATACATTTACTTGCATATACAGTTATACACACACCACCACACTTACTTCTACGGAAACTTACACATACTTAGTCTTTTAAACAATCACTTATAGAAACACATACTTATTCATACAGGAACTCTTTCAATCTCTCACTCTCACATATACTCACTTATATACACCAATAGTCACATATACTAGTTTAAAACATATGTAGTTACTCATAAAGACACTATTGAGACAGTCATTCACTCACTAACACACACATACACACACTCATCCACCCATACAGTCCTGCACACATGCTGTCTTCAACACATACAAACAGTGAGTCACTCATTCATGCACCTATGCACTACGTAATACCCCCCACCGAACCATGCAGACACTCAGACTGATACTCAAAAAACCAACTAATAACCTATATAGACACCCATGTAGCTACTCACCAACCCATGCAGCCACTTATACACAAAGTGAGAGACTGATACAGATATTTACATATTTAAACATTACTCACTAAGCCATATATTCACTATGATACACTTAATCAGTCAGTTACACAATCAATTTTTCAAAAACAAATCATCCATTTAGACACTTATATACCCATTTATTCTTCCATCGACCTTGAGATATACATATATAAAACATATTTAATTTTCAGAAAAACAGACATTCAATGGATGATGTCATCAGTGATGTCATCAGTGATGTCATTTGAGATGTCATCAGTGATGTCATGAGTGATGTCACTGACCATGTCATGAGTGATGTAATATGTGACGTCATCAGCAGTGCATTGCGGGCGCGCGAGTTATAGTTAGCTGAACTAACTATAACGGGGGAATTTCAATGGTTTTGTACAAGTGAAAGTCCAGCTAACTATAACACCCCTGAAACCTATGGTTTTTTCAGTGAATATATATATATATATATATATATATATATATATATATATATATATATATATATATATATATATTCCTTTCAAAGTCGCCCTGCATCAAGAAACGCACTCCACCAGCTGTAAAGTTTCAAACCCTTTATTTTCCAAAAACAGGAGTGCAACTCCGACAGATCGTGTCCATTTGCCTAATGCATTTCGAAGCCGTCATGCTCCTTCCTCAGAGGCATATTGTCAGCACACCATTTTGGGTTTCCACAGTTCCTTACGTCACTGCACCATTTTTATCGACCTCCGGTGTGTCCATTTCTTTGAGGTGCAATCTGGGACTTGTGGTACGGTACCCGCTTGTTAGCCTCCAATGGCTTTTGTGCTTCACAATAAATTTATGGACTAATTTTCACCCTCCAGTGGGCTTCGGGGTTGAATTCCTGTTTCTAAATTTAGGAAAACAGCTGCGCCATCCGATCCTGTACATTGCAGGTAAGACGGGCCCCAGATACTTCAAAGGGCGGTGCAGTCTCTCCGCGGCTGGACCTGCCGCGTGAAATTTTCCTTTCAAAGTCGCCCTGCATCAAGAAACGCACTCCACCAGCTGTAAAGTTTCAAACCCTTTATTTTCCAAAAACAGGAGTGCAACTCCGACAGCTCGTGTCCATTTGCCTAATGCATTTCGAAGCCGTCATGCTCCTTCCTCAGAGGCATATTGTCAGCACACCATTTTGGATTTCCACAGTTCCTTACGTCACTGCACCATTTTTATCGACCGGTGTGTCCATTTCTTTGAGGTGCACGCTGGGACTTGTGGTACGGTACCCGCTTGTTAGCCTCCAGTGGCTTTTGTGCTTCACTGGAAACAGGAATTCAACCCCGAAGCCCACTGGAGAGTAAAAATTAGTCCATAAATTGATTGTGAAGCACAAAAGCCACTGGAGGCTAACAAGCGGGTACCGTACCACAAGTCCCAGCGTGCACCTCAAAGAAATGGACACACCGGAGGTCGATAAAAATGGGGGAAGGGGCCTCACAACAGACCGCACGGGGCAGGCAGGAGGAGCAGTTGCAGCACAACAGACCAGGGAGGGCAGAAGGTGTGGCAGTACAATGGACCATGTAGGACAGGAGGAAGAGGATAGGGGCATGGCATGTGGACAGGCAGGGTGGAGGTGGCAGGGACAGGTTACAGTCATCTGACAATGCTAGGCAGGTGGGAGGGGAGTGGCAGCTCAACAGAACACTCAGAGTAGATAGGAGTGGCAGGTCCATGGAACATGGTGGTCAAAAAGGATGGAGCAGGGGCATGCACAAAGACATCGGAGGGCAGGGGGAACGAGAATAGGGGCAGCAAGCTAAGCACAGAGTTTAAGCATGAGGTCAATGATGAGGCATAGAATTGGGCAATGGAGGGCAGGAGGAGGAGACTGGTACATCATACTAAATTGAGGGCAGTGGCAGCACATCAGACCATGCATGGCAGGAGGGAGGAGGCTAGTCCATGGATTCACACAACAGAGGATAGGGAGGAGGGGGATGGGGCAGCAAGCTAACTGTTCAGAGAAGGCGGGTATTAGGAACTTTATTGTTTTTATAACGTGTGTCTGTGCAAACTACTTAAAATATGAACAAGTATGCAGCATAATCTCACTTTTATTCAGGAAGAAGAGGACTTTTGTGACTGTGACTCTGGGCTCACTTGGCAGAAACACCCCCTGACCCTCCACCCCCTATCGCAAAATGTAATGCCCGTGAAAAGGGTAGGTGAACACAGTGTTATATAGAACATGGTCCTGAGAGCACAATTGAACATGAAAACTAGATATAGTGTATGGTATAAACTGTGCACCAAAAAGTGGTATATAAGATGAACCGGGTGTGAAATATAATATGCAATACATTGTGCGCAATGACAGATTCATTGGAGAGCGCGAGATAGCACAGGCACTAGCGCGTGCTATGCGATGTGTGCCTTGGAGTGTAATATGCACAGGGCAGTGTTGTGTAACCTAACTAGTCTCTAAAGTTGTAATATAAAATATGTGCTGGGGAGTGTAACGTTGCATATGCACTGTAACAAAGATATGGATCCCAGATTGTAATATGTATGGCATAGCACTGTGCGTTATAACATAGGCATCGAGGAAGGCACGTTAGATGGGGCAATATAACCCGTGCGAAGACAAGTGTGGCATGACATATTCACGGGGTGGTGTTACAGTGCACATGGGCTAGAGAGTGTCATAGCATATGCACTAGCTGGTGGAATTCAACACAGAGGTGTGTGGCACTTGGCAGGCAATGGTGGGTGTAACACAGCATTGGGCTCTGCCAGGAGTGCGCTGTGACTCTAAAGTGATGTTCGTCCACTTTCCAGAGAGTAAAATAAAAAGTATTACACATCCGGCAGTGGATGTGTGTTATACTAACCGTAAGGGGGGTTTCTTACATAGTTTTGGTCGAATTTTTGTCGAATCCCCTTTGAATGGCTTGGTGTGCATGTGTATTAAATGTGCCCATCAATAGCTACCCATGTTTGTATAAATAAACGACAAGGGTGTCTACCGGGATTAGGCACGGTAGGGCATCAGACATGTCAGAGCTTCACTAGTGGTGTAAATACATTCCACGTGGGTTCATTGTATGCATAGTCGCTTTTTAATGAATATCACTCAAATCGTCATGGTGATAGGTACGTACGGTTTGTCCAGCATGTCTTAGGTGTGTCTATAAATATATATTTTTTTAAAATAATAAAAAACAGTGGCCGGCCCTGGGGATTGGGGTCAAAAAAATATAATTAGGAGACAGGCCCTGGGGGATGGGGTCCTCAGGGCCAATAAATTAGAATAAGAAGTGGAACCACACAGCCCCCCTTCTTAAAAAATTAAAATAAATAAAAGACTGAAATCGTGCCGGAGACCACGCCCCCTCCTTGCAGCACTCTGCAAACGCGCCCCCTGGCGAGTTGTAAGTTGGGGAATTAATTCCTCTTCAATACTGAGGGTCCCTGAGGGCCAACTAGCCCAACAGGCATCTCCAGTATGCGCCAGGGAGCTGTGCTGCAGACAGGTGTTCTGAGGCCAAGCCCCTTTTTACACCTCTCTGCAACGCAGCTCTGTGGCGCTTACTGGAGGTACCTAATGGTCTAGTTTGACCCTAGGGACCCTTAGGACTCAAGGGGACTTAATCTCTCAACTTAGAACAGCCACAGGGCGCGTTTACACAGTGGTGAAGGGAGGGGACGGGGCCTGAGGTGACGTGTGCAAACACGCACTATGACACGTTTTAAATTGGGGATATAATTTCCCTTCAATACTGAGGGCCCCTGGGGGCTAACTAGCCCACCAAGTGCTTCCAGTAAGCGCCACTGAGCTGCATTGCAGAGAGGTGGTCCAGGCTGTGCCACTTTTTACACCTCTCTGCAACGCAGCTCTGTGGCACTTACTGGAGGTACCTAGTGGGCTAGTTGGACCCTAGGGACCCTCAGGACTCAAATGAACTTAATCTCCCAACTAAAAACGGACACAGGGCGTGTTTACACAGTGGTGAAGGGAGGGGACGGGGCCTGAGTTAACGTGTGCAAAAACACCCTGTGGACTGTTTTAAGAGGTAGTTTTAATCCCCCTGCCGTATTATACACTAGGGGCTTACAGAGGAGGTCATGCTAATCACAGGGGGACCCCAACGCATAATGTTCCCTAGTATATGTAGGTGTTTTCACTGTATTCTAAGTGTCTTTTAACATAGCACTGGCTCTAGGACTGGTTAGTCAGACTCAGTTACCACCAGTATCTGTCTGAAAAAGTTGAGGGTACAGGATTCTTTCTGCTCTTCTTTTTGTTCTTTCTGCACGTTATCCTTCTTCCTGCACTTTTCTTCGTCTTTGAGGACTCCTGTTGCTTCTTTCTGCACTTCTTTTTTTTCTTTCTGTGCATTTTTTCTTCTTTCTTCACATGTCCTATCTCTGTAGGCATAGTTAGAAATTAGCATTTAAAAAACCTTTGAAATTCACAGAAAAAACCATAGGTTTCAGGCACGTTATAGTAGGAATTAGCATTTTTACTCTCCAGTGGGCTTCGGGGTTGAATTCCTGTTTCCAGTGAAGCACAAAAGCCACTGGAGGCTAACAAGCGGGTACCGTACCACAAGTCCCAGCGTGCACCTCAAAGAAATGGACACACCGGAGGTCGATAAAAATGGTGCAGTGACGTAAGGAACTGTGGAAACACAAAATGGTGTGCTGACAATATGCCTCTGAGGAAGGAGCATGACGGCTTCGAAATGCATTAGTCAAATGGACACGATCTGTCGGAGTTGCACTCCTGTTTTTGGAAAATAAAGGGTTTGAAACTTTACAGCTGGTGGAGTGCGTTTCTTGATGCAGGGCGACTTTGAAAGGAAGATTTCACGCGGCAGGTCCAGCCGCGGAGAGACTGCACCGCCCTTTGAAGTATCTGGGGCCCGTCTTACCTGCAATGTACAGGATCGGATGGCGCAGCTGTTTTCCTAAATTTAGAAACAGGAATTCAACCCCGAAGCCCATTGGAGAGTGAAAATTAGTCCATAAATTGATTGTGAAGCACAAAAGCCACTGGAGGCTAACAAGCGGGTACCGTACCACAAGTCCCAGTGTGCACCTCAAAGAAATGGACACACCGGAGGTCGATAAAAATGGTGCAGTGATGTAAGGAACTGTGGAAACCCAAAATGGTGTGCTGACAATATGCCTCTGAGGAAGGAGCATGACGGCTTCGCAATGCATTAGGCAAATGGACACGATCTGTCGGAGTTGCACTCCTGTTTTTGGAAAATAAAGGGTTTGAAACTTTACAGCTGGTGGAGTGCGTTTCTTGATGCAGGGCGACTTTGAAAGGAAGATTTCACGCGGCAGGTCCAGCCGCGGAGAGACTGCACCGCCCTTTGAAGTATCTGGGGCCCGTCTTACCTGCAATGTACAGGATCGGATGGCGCAGCTGTTTTCCTAAATTTAGAAACAGGAATTCAACCCCGAAGCCCACTGGAGAGTGAAAATTAGTCCATAAATTGATTGTGAAGCACAAAAGCCACTGGAGGCTAACAAGCGGGTACCGTACCACAAGTCCCAGCGTGCACCTCAAAGAAATGGACACACCGGAGGTCGATAAAAATGGTGCAGTGACGTAAGGAACTGTGGAAACCCAAAATGGTGTGCTGACAATATGCCTCTGGGGAAGGAGCATGACGGCTTCGAAATGCATTAGGCAAATGGACACGATCTGTCGGAGTTGCACTCCTGTTTTTGGAAAATAAAGGGTTTGAAACTTTACAGCTGGTGGAGTGCGTTTCTTGATGCAGGGCGACTTTGGAAGGAAGATTTCATGCGGCAGGTCCAGCCGCGGAGAGACTGCACCTCCCTTTGAAGTATCTGGGGCCCGTCTTACCTGCAATGTACAGGATCGGATGGCGCAGCTGTTTTCCTAAATTTAGAAACAGGAATTCAACCCCGAAGCCCACTGGAGAGTGAAAATTAGTCCATAAATTGATTGTGAAGCACAAAAGCCACTGGAGGCTAACAAGCGGGTACCGTACCACAAGTCCCAGCGTGCACCTCAAAGAAATGGACACACCGGAGGTCGATAAAAATGGTGCAGTGACGTAAGGAACTGTGGAAACCCAAAATGGTGTGCTGACAATATGCCTCTGAGGAAGGAGCATGACGGCTTCGAAATGCATTAGGCAAATGGACACGATCTGTCGGAGTTGCACTCCTGTTTTTGGAAAATAAAGGGTTTGAAACTTTACAGCTGGTGGAGTGCGTTTCTTGATGCAGGGCGACTTTGAAAGGAATATATATATATATATATATATATATATATATATATATATATATATATATATATATATATATATATATATAAAAAATATATATATATATCAGTAGATAGTTATAGTTAGGACCAAGTTTCCATAGGAAAAGCATTTTTTGATGAGCTTATAAGTTTGGCGTCGTTTAATGAATCTTTACGAAATTTTCCCCAAAAATTCTGTTTTTCAAATCAGCTCCTATCTTGAAAGTTTGGGGGTGATTCGTAAAGGGGGGCCGAGAAAAATGGGTGTCCCAAAACGTGTTTTCTCCATGCAATTTTCATAGGAAACTTTAGACAAGGCTACAGGTCAAACTGCTGAACGGAATTACGCCAAATTTGGCAGGGAGAAAGGTCTTGGTCCAGAAAGCACACTTGTGTTTAAATGGTGTAAATCCATTTGGTAGTTTTTGAGAAATATCAAAATTTACAGATATAGGTATTTGAGAATTCTGACATCTGATTGGCTGAGGCGTTACCAGCACGAGGTTGCAGCTCATTGGCTGTGAACGGTTGAAACTAGGAAGTGTTGGCAACCATTTTGTGACTCAGTTGAAAGGAGGAGGGGGAAAAAAGAGAAAAATTGTATAAGAGGGTATAGTAGAAACAGTGTGGACTTAGTTTTAGCAGTCTGTATGGTGTAGAGGCAGGGAGTTTGAATGTTGCGTAGGCCGTGTAAATCATGTCCGCAGAACAACGGTGCGTGGTATTGTGGCAATGTTCAGTAGGCTGCGGAAATCATATCGGGAAAACAACAATGCGCCGTATTGCGGCCTTCCTTAAATATAATGCGCTGTAATGTTTACTTATAATGAGGTGTTCACTTTTAGCACAGAGAGTGTCACTTTGTTAGAGGAAATTTAGTATTATGTGGGAGGGCGTGTTCTGTCCCTGTGCGCTGAACAAAATTAACGTTTAATTGGCTGAGGTGTTCCAAGAATGAGCTGAATGTTCATTGGCTGCAAACCATTGAAAGTAGAAGTGTTGCCAGTCATTCCCTCCCCCTCGGCAGAGTAGCAAGGACATCTGATTGGCTCACATGTTCCAAGCAGGACCTTCCAGAGCTTATTGTTCATTGGCTGTGAACCATTAAAAGTAGAAGTGTTGTCAGTGATTCCCTCCCCCTCCGCAGAGTATCAAAGACATCTGATTGGGTAACGTGTTCCAAGCAGGACCTTCTCAAGCTTAATGTTCATTGGCTGTGAAGCATTAAAAGTAGAAGTGTTGGCAGCCATTCCCTCCCCCACTGCAGAACACCATGGACATTTTATTGGCTAAAGTGTTCAGAGTAAAAGTTTGCTCCTTATTGTCTGGGAACTGTTCACTGTTGTCAGCCATTTTGTGACACACTTCAAAGGAGTACGGGAAAAAAAGTAGTAGGGGGAAGGGTAGGAACACTATTAACTCTGTAGAGTGGTCCCAAGGTGGTGGTCAGGAACTGTTTCTATATATTATAAGGGCCATTTATATAATTTGCGTGGGGCCTACAAATCACGTTGGGAAAATAACAGAGTGTGTTGCGGTCTTCTTTTTATTAAGTCAGTGGTTGGGATACTTCCCTGGAGCACTATTTACTTATAATGTGGTGTTTACTTTTGTGAAGGGGAGCGCTATATCTTTGGAGCAAATATAATATGGAGGAGGGGGTTGCAAAAACAAAGCGCACTGTTACGGTCTTCATTTAAATAAGGTTCTGAGTAGGCTACTTCTCGGGAGCAATGTTTACTTATAATGTATACTTATAGTGCAGTGCTTACTTCTGTCGAGGGGAGTGCAACTTCGTTGCAGCAAAATAGTAAGTGTGGTTGCGCTGCAAAAATGTCAGTCTAGGTTTGAAACTGTTTTTTACTAAGCAATCACAAATATTCTTTCTTAGGAAAGTGTTGCTGTATATATCAGAGGGCTGACAAATAAAAACACAATTCATAAAATATCCCGTAAGCGTGTCCCTTTTTTTGTCGCCTATAGTTTGTAAAAGTGTTGCCCCATATTCTTGTTAATATAAGAGGGTATCAGTTACTTTAGGATAAAGTAGAAAAGAAGTGCTACAAGGAACACTCCCGCACTACATCATCTCAGGTCACAACAACAATAACAAGTAAAAAAAAGTTAAACACAAATGACGTCATATCACATAGAAATGTACGCTTCATCAAAACATTAAATGAAGCACTATGTATACAACTTTTTTAGCAACTACTATTTAATAAAACATTAGCAGTGTTACAAACTGTGAAGTAGTAAGTTATCAACGGAAATAACTGTAGATAGATCTCCAACCCCTTTGAAGTACTATAAACACACAGTATTAAAATATACAGGGTGAGTTTATAGTATTCCACAGGAGAAGAAGAATAAGGACCACAAAAAAATCAAAAGTTTTACAATTTCTATTCTGTAGAACTCGGGAAAGTTCTGGCGTAGTGCTTAGACGTCGCTCACTGCTCCGCTAACAGATCACGTACTCCTTTAAGAACATATAGGATAGTAGTATAATATTATAGAATACTGGTCTTATATATTCTTCAGGGAGAAGTGAATAGGAAAAGTCCCAAAGAACAAAACAAGTGAAAGGAGTAAGAGGAACAGAAAGAAGAGACAACCAGATGCAATCGGGAGTGAATCTAGGAGCGGAATGATCGGATACCCATCAATTATCGATGTGATCAGTCTTATCATCAGGTTGTCCAATCCAAATCGAGATGCTTCTCTTGATCATAGAGAACATCTGAATGAAAAGATTACACTCATTAGTAGGCCAAGGTTGTCAAGGGATTGGAATGGAAAAACAAACCATAGTTGGATGATAGAATAATTGACAGGAGTGCAGTGCTAACAGTGAAGTGGTGTATTAAAATAGAATTGCGAGAAAACACTACCAATTTATTGCGTGTCTCGCATCCTAATTAAAACAACAGTGCAGAAAGGCAGAATTAAACAAATGACTGCCATATAAAGGTCGACATGTTTCAGCCAAATGAGATACAATCCCCTCTGAGGCTTTCTTCAGGACCTGTGTTGTTATTGTATCTAGCTACTGCAGTAAAGTGAAGAACACGTATAGTGATAAACATATAAATAAAGACAGACAAGTACGTTTATCTCACTATCATGTAGAGATGGCACATTGTACCATACTGAATGTATCCTCCGTCTCAAAAGGATGCTGCGTGCATCCGTAATGATCGGGGAGCAGACCTCACCTCGCCCGGATCCTGATTCCCGACTAAGAGGCCCCGCTCTCTCCGTCGTTGCCTCGTTGCCTCGTTGCGGCACCGCAATCAGGAGGGATTGCGGTGCCGCAACGAGGCAACGACGGAGAGAGCGGGGCCTCTTAGTCGGGAATCAGGATCCGGGCGAGGTGAGGTCTGCTCCCCGATCATTACGGATGCACGCAGCATCCTTTTGAGACGGAGGATACATTCAGTATGGTACAATGTGCCATCTCTACATGATAGTGAGATAAACGTACTTGTCTGTCTTTATTTATATGTTTATCACTATACGTGTTCTTCACTTTACTGCAGTAGCTAGATACAATAACAACACAGGTCCTGAAGAAAGCCTCAGAGGGGATTGTATCTCATTTGGCTGAAACATGTCGACCTTTATATGGCAGTCATTTGTTTAATTCTGCCTTTCTGCACTGTTGTTTTAATTAGGATGCGAGACACGCAATAAATTGGTAGTGTTTTCTCGCAATTCTATTTTAATACACCACTTCACTGTTAGCACTGCACTCCTGTCAATTATTCTATCATCCAACTATGGTTTGTTTTTCCATTCCAATCCCTTGACAACCTTGGCCTACTAATGAGTGTAATCTTTTCATTCAGATGTTCTCTATGATCAAGAGAAGCATCTCGATTTGGATTGGACAACCTGATGATAAGACTGATCACATCGATAATTGATGGGTATCCGATCATTCCGCTCCTAGATTCACTCCCGATTGCATCTGGTTGTCTCTTCTTTCTGTTCCTCTTACTCCTTTCACTTGTTTTGTTCTTTGGGACTTTTTTAGCCCGTTTCTCATTACTTTTCTGCTTAGCAAGCAGGATCTGACTAGACCCCCAGTTCTATGTTTTGTTTGTTTACAATATGGATTTAGGGGATTAGAACTGTGGCAGGTCACTAAAATTTCCCTTAGACCCTACAAAAAATCTTCATAGTGCCTAGAAGTGAATAGGAACCACAACAGAGAAAAAGAGAAATACCAAAATATCATTCAGAAAGGTAGGATTTATCAAAGGCATTCAGAAAAGAAAGTATCTATGCAAACAATCTTTTTTTAAACTGCAATTTTGAAAAATATTGTCACTGTAAAAATATCTGATCAAGTAAGTTATAAAGGTCAGTAAGCTGTATTTCAGATGGTTTACTCCTGGCACCGACAAATCTCCAACTGCTGTTGTCTGAAAATATGACACTGTACTAGAATATTCAGAGTGTCACTGATGCCAGAGAAAAGGAAAAGGAAAATAAAGCCATGAACACAAAACAAGATCAATAACAAAATATTTTCCAGCAGTGAATATGTTGAAAGCTTCTTTTCGCCGGGACTTCGAAATCTTTCGTCTTCGCGCCGACGGCTCATAAACTCCTCTAAGGTCAGTATAAATGTGAATATTACAATATACATACTCACACTATATGATCCCAGGAGGGAAACAGATTAAGAAACAGAAGCTGCTGACGTTACATATAAATCTTTAGTCTTCGCGCCGACGGGTCATAAACTCCTCTGAGATCATAATGACTGTGAATATTACAATATACATACTCACACTATATGATCCCAAGGGGGAAACAGAGTAAGAACCAGAAGCTACTGATGTTACTTATAAATCTTTAGTCTTCGCGCCCACGGTTCACCAACACATCTGAGGTCAAGTGTAGTGTCAATATTAAAATATACAAAGTCTCACTATATGAGCTCAAAGGAGCCAGAAAAGGAACAGTGTTTCCTCTATTCTGTCTGTTTCTGATTACAAGCTGTTGACGTTACATATAAATGTCAAAAACAACCATTAACACTTTTTGCAAAATACAAATCTTTAAATATTTACAAATAGCTACTTATTATAAATATCTACTATGGGTGTGGTTTATATACTTTTTGGTTATTGAGTAGTCTATGGAAGGAAGATGCGACTCCGCCCATTTAGATGTCACGTTTTACAGTTGACACGTGCTCACGTTTTCACTGTTTAACTTGTGCACGTGTTGGGAAAAGTTACAACATGTGAAGCGGTAAAGGTTTTGATTTCGATCCTCACAAGTATAAGCTCATTAATATGTACATACGTTGGAGAGCTTAAAAACTGTTACTCGGCAAACCGTGTCATTTCCTTTCTCGTGACTAAAAACATCTATTAATTGCCGTAATTCTAAATAGAAGATATAAAAAATATATCTTTCAGAATAGAAGAAAAAAAATACTTGCTAATATTTCTCATCACTATGGTTTTAAATTTTAAAAATGTAGCATTTGTATAGCGTACAGCTACCCCGGGAGAGGATTCCCGGCGCTCGGGGGTGTCGGGAAGGTTAAGCAAGGGGTTGCCCACAGTGACATAGTGGTGGGCTAACCTGCTGCTGGAGCCGGGAATCGAACTGTGAACGTTGTTGTTCAAAGTCAGGTATCATAGCTGCTGTATCACACTTTTTCCACACTTATATGTTAATTAGTGCTAGTTAAGTTTTAAACATTGTTAAATTATAACTTATAACACACTACTGTTACAGTTAATTTTTCACTACAAAAAGTATGCACGTCTTTTTAAAATTTACTTAAAAACAATATAGGTTTCAGGGACTTTGTAGTTAGAAATTAGCATTTATAAAACCTTTGAAATTCACTGAAAAAAACATAGGTTTTACAGATGTTACAGTTAGAGAAAAACAAACATGAAAAACAAGAAAAGGGAGCATGGTAGAAACACCCTGACCCCCTAGGCCTGCTCAGGGGGTCCCACAAAAGCATTAAAAAAAAAGAAATCGTCCGAATTTGCGCTGAGTGCGCAAATCCGGCCGAGAAAATAAAAAAAATGAAGTGCTGTTCATTCATTATTGATAAGTTTGGGTGCATCTTTGCTGGCTGTGTGGAATGGCTTTGTATTTTTTAGTTAACTACTGGGTGGTTGCTATGCAGATTAATTATCAGATTGTATTTGTCAGTCGGTGGTGTAGCATTGCATAGCCATGCTTCCCTCTGCATAATGAGCCTCTTCATAGAAATGCAACTTGGCCGCAACTCACTTTGCTGCTAAAATGATTAATAACCGGAACAAAGAAGATGCCGTTTTTTTCTGACAGCCAGAAGACCTCATGAAAGCTAATACAGCAGGGGCTCCTGCCTCATGTCTGTGCCCGTCTTGTATGAACTGTCTCACACTCCAAAAAACACAAGCATTCCTCAAAAGGCCAACTTGACACAAGAACAAAGTAAAACTGAGATATTCCACCTGAGTTGTTTGTATGGGACTTTGTTTTCCTTTCTTTTTGTTTCTGAATAGGTGGAATGAACAGGCAGTGGGCCTGGCAGACTGAGACGTGCCGGCAGCGCGCAGTTGCACAAACTCACGCACACACACACACACACACTCAGACACGCTCACCCTCCGACAGTCGCACACACATGAGCACACACTCACTAACCCGAGGACACTGACAGCCACATAACCTCAGACACATGAGCACGTGCACACACTTACACTCACAAACCAGCAGAAAGCCACAGTGCCACACACACTGAAGCACGCGCTCACACACCACCAGAGACATCGACGGTCTCACATAACATACTTACAAATCCGCACACACCGACGTTCACACCCACACGGCAGAAACTTTTGAGATGTCTGCCCTATAATGGGCAGATGGCTGACAGCCAACAGAGACAGACGCTGCTAGCGCCCACCTTGTGTTCAAAGAACCGTCTTGTCCTGAGCATCTGAACTAGCAACCAACTGTCCGCACAAGGGTCATTCAGCTAGAAGTAAGAACATGGAAATAGCGCTTGCTACCCAGCCTTGCAGCTTCCTAGTGCTGGATACAACAGATCTTACACAGGCCTTCCCCAACTCAGCTGCACTCGTTTTATCGGCTTTACAGTGGTGAAAGGCAGAGTCAGAATCCACATATTTCACCTGCACTATTTTCCCTGCAGATAACACTTATATTAACTGGGTTTTGCACAGTGGTCTGGTGAATGGTATGCCCTGTAGCCCTTCGGGACACCATGGGTCTTGTGTTTGCCCCAAGAGAGTGTTGCCTTGTTTTGGTGGCATCATGTGCACCGTCGCTGCTTGTCATGTCAGAGCAGAGTTGATGTGCGTGCCCAGTGTCAGGTGTGTTAGCATTGAGCAGTTTGCTTGTCGGAGAGCACCTCTTATAGTATATATTCCTTATGAAAATAATGTAAGTTGATTTAGTTGTCAACTTTTATTTCAATCTTCTATTCTCTGACAGGTTAATGTTTAACAGGAATAAAGTGGCTTTGATAGTTGACAAATGTTACTGTAAAAAACTATGACCCATACTTTCCAAAAAATTATTATTGGGGTTGTGCGTATCTTTTTGGGCTGAGAGGGGGGTCCACAGCGTGACAGCCTACAAACGATTACTGTTTGGTAGCAATTACTTGGAACACTTGCTTATGGGCAATTAAGTGCAGACCTAGCCGGCGAGACAACAAGGCGCTATGCGTGTTCACAGGATAGCCTAACAGCAATCAGCAAACCGACGTCACAAGGCATCTCAAAGCACAAGAGGACATCTTCGAACACAGCCACATACTCAAGTGTTTATTGGTGGGGCTTTTAGAGCCGCAAGTCTGGGTAGAACGAACACCCTTTCTCTACACTGGAGGCCCATGCACAGTCGTACCTTCACACCACATGCAGTGCCAGACACACGGTCCAAACGTCCCCTCGCATCAACAATGAGCAGATCAGATCCACCTGTTTTCCTTCTCGATAGGGACAGGAGAATGGGACTGTATGGGGAACCCGCCAGCCCCATTGAAAGGCCTGTAGCCAGAATGAGGCTGACCCTCTGCTCCAGGAGCGCCTTCAGTTTGCGCCCCTGCAGACTCCCTTTTTCTGGTGGAAGCGCCCTGGACTTCAGAGCCCACGCCTTCAGCACAACGTAGCAATGAAGGTGCAGGCAGGGCATTAACTCCTCTCTTCCCAGGCAAGCCTGTGCCTCCCCTGTGTGAGGCAACACTGCACACCCTCCCATCCATTCCTGAAGCCTTGGTTGGAAGATGGCACCCTGCATCACTTCACTGCTTTCACCCTGCATCACTCCACTGCTTTCACCCTGCATCGCTCCACTGCTTTCACCCTGCATCGCTCCACTGCTTTCACCGTGCATCGCTCCACTGCTTTAACCCTGCATCGTGCCACTGCTTTCAGCCTGCATCGCTCCACTGCTTACACCCTGCATTGCTCCACTGCTTTCTCCGTGCTTCGCTCCAGTGCTTTAACCCTGCATCGCGCCACTGCTTTCACCCTGCATCGCTCCACTGCTTTCACCCTGCA
This sequence comes from Triturus cristatus, assembly GCF_964204655.1. Taxonomy (NCBI): domain Eukaryota; kingdom Metazoa; phylum Chordata; class Amphibia; order Caudata; family Salamandridae; genus Triturus; species Triturus cristatus. Next base: position 620,918,614 of record NC_140587.1, read on the forward strand.
TCGCTCCACTGCTTTCACCCTGCATCACTCCACTGCTTTCACCGTGCATCACTCTACTGCTTTCACCCTGCATTGCTCCACTGCTTTCACCGTGCATCGCTCCACTGCTTTAACCCTGCATCACGCCACTGCTTTCACCGTGCATAGCTCCACTGCTTTCACCCAGCATTGCTCCACTGCTTTCACCGTGCATCGCTCCATTGCTTTAACCCTGCATTGCTCCACTGCTTTCACCCTGCATCACTCCACTGCTTTCACCGTGCATCGCTCCATTGCTTTAACCCTGCATCGCTCCACTGCTTTCACCCTGCATCGCTCCACTGCTTTCACCCTGCATCGCTCCACTGCTTTAACCTTGCATCGCGCCACTGCTTTCACCCTGCATCGCTCCACTGCTTTCACCTTGCATTGCTCCACTGCTTTCATCGCGCATCGCTCCATTGCTTTAACCCTGCATCGCTCCACTGCTTTAACCCGGCATCGCTCCACTGCTTTCACCCTGCATTGCTCCACTGCTTTCACCCTGGAGGTGTGTACCTTTCTGGGGATGGGAAACAGTACAGTAACACCATGCACAATGTGAACATGCGATTATGCAAAGTATAAATCACACCCCTTACAATATGAATTTCAGCCCGCCGCCCCCATCCTAGGTTAATATTTGGAGCCGGATTTATTTACGGCCTTCATAATAAATCGGAGTTAGTGTTTCTAGCCCCAGCACTCACCCCGCCCCAAAAAATAGTAGAAAAAGTCTTTGGCACCCAAGCAGACCCAAATATCTTATCAATTTACTATTTGTAAACCCGCCGTTTTGGGCAAAAGTAATATATTATTTAAGATTTCCCAGTGTTTTCGAAAATTCTGATTCGGCATCACCAAGGTTCACAAGTGCAAAGTAAATGTTCTAAAAGTACCAGACTTCGGAAACAGAAAGGCTTAGAAATTGCATTTGAAATTGACTTAATTTCAGAAGTATGGTACTTTTAGAACTTTTTTTGTTACTGAGTTTTATATAGCGCAAACTTGACCCGAAGGTATCGGGTATCAGAGCGCTTTACTCAAGCACCAGTTGTGTTACATGAGGATACATTGATTTTTGTTAGGCACGGGGAGATTAAGTGATTTGCCCTGAAACACAGGATGTTGCGCGTCTTTGCCGAGACTCGAACTCGGTTACCCAGATTTGAGGCCGACCGCCGTAGCCGTTAGGCCACATATTTTATGTGTGTGATGCAGTAAAACTCTTTCAAAATCCCGGTTGAAAGGTCTAGTGTTTTAAAAAGATTATACTTCAGGATGTGTGTTCAAATATCCTTAATTTATTAAGTACAGCAACAAGCGATAGCAGGTGGCCATGTAATAAGGATCTGTTGCCCTATCGTCAGAATCCGGTGACATTTTTTAAATATATTTTCAGTTTTATATAGAGCGAACTTGATCTGGAGGTATTGGAGTGCTTTACAGGATCACCCGCTCCATTACACAAACCCATTTTCGTTTTTTTGTGTGCAGGAAGAGATTGAGTGATTTACCCAGAATCACAGGATGTTGAGCCGCTGGCAGCCTCGAACCTGGTTCCCCAGCTCCAAACGCCACATCCTCTCACGTCTTCCTAATGTTTTACATCTCTCGGCCTTTAGGGGTTTTAATGTTTCATTCAGCACAATGCTGTGTTTTCAACGCATTAACCCAGTCCAGGCGGCGAGCACTCCCTCCCTGCTCCCCCATGGTTGTTGCCATCGCTGCGCGCTTTTCCCTTAATTAGCACTTGACCACTTCTTGGTGCCTGAAAAGGTCGCAGTTTTATTTTCACAACAAACATTTTGGTAACAGGAAATCTTCATATTTCAAATTTCAACATTCCTGGTCTTACTATGGTCCTTCAATGACCATGTTTCACTTTTATCTATTGTTCATTATTTTCTCTATTCGCATTCTGGACCCAGCCGCCTCAATTGCCTGGGAGAGGAGGGAGGGGCCCCACTCCCTGTGTTTCGATTCACGGGTCTAGGCTTCAACTTGCTACCGATTTGGAGGGTGTCCCTTTCTGGGCATGCCCGGGCTCATGATTCGACCTATATTTGGCCTAAAAGTCAATTCCCTGCCCTCGAAATCGCCATGTGCGCGTTTCTAGACTTAAACGCGGATCTTTCTAACTGGGAGGAGAATGCCGCTGTCGCCGTGACTCGCGCGCGCTAGTACCCGGGCACGTGGAGATTCGATGGTGTCTGCGGCGGGAACATGCACGCCACACCTATTTGTAAAATGTTAGGCTCGGAGAGTTTGCGGGATTTGCCCCGAGTCACAGGATGTTGAGCGTCCCTGCCGAGACTTGAACCTGGTTCCCCTGCTTTGAGCACAACCGCTCTAACCGTTAGGCCACACGCACGTCTCATTTTTCCATATGTCAGGGTGGGAATTATTTTATTTCGATATCCGCAGACAGCCTGTCGGGGAAATCACCTTCATTCAAAAAATGGACTACATGGGAGGCAGCGTTGCCTTAGCTACGTGCTCTAAAATAATCGACAGTGGCTTGCCTCGAATGAGATAATGCAACCTTTTACCCAGTTATTCTAGTGTCGCCATGCAAAACATTATGACAATTGCAAGCCTCAGAATCGGGCAACGTCCTCCGTCACTGAATATTAATTATAAACCCCTCATTATGCCGCGAATTTAAAATTTCAGAGGTAAGTGTTCGCAGGTGTGCAGCCGATGAAAAAATCGGCCACCCTGAACTCTATCTTCTTCCAGGGCCGGCTTTAGGGCGGAGCGGCCGGTGCCGCCGCACCGGGATCTAGCTTCCTGAGGGCGCCGTGTTTGAAAGTTTATTAAGCCTTTGCAGCACCTGCTGCAGCGTTTCTACCCGCCGGCAATTACCCGGCACCGCATAAATGTTAAGAAAAACTCGTGCGATTAATCATCTTCCTGGAGGGAGATCAGTGTTTTGTAAGGTTGAGGTTTTGACTTAGTGAAGTTAGTGCAGTTAGTGCAGAGGTTATATGCCTGCTGCAAAGATCGTGTACCAAGTAGATTACAGACTGCATAATATGTAAACAGATCAGCAGATTACTGCTTTCAAAAGAGACATCTTTTCGTTACTTGCAATTTATAACTTAAAGTCCCACTATAGAATAGTGAGCTATTAACTCATCCCCGAACTGCATATACATCGCAAAATATACATTACTAGCACATTCCTTAATGTTGCAAATAGTGGTTAATTTGGCTATAAATCGCTTCTTATTTTTAAAGAAAAACTCAACTATGCTGTTTCTTTTCCGACTCTGCGTGCGTGCTTCTCCACACCAAGCACTCGTAAACTATACTGCCTACCAGAATGAATGACATGTGACTCCTACAATTTCCGTCCTTTGGCTTATGTATCATTTCCTATACACGTATTTACACCCATGATTGATTGTCTCTGTGTAATGCGTGTGTGCCGAAAAGTGCTCGTACCCCTACACTGGTATGAAGGCGCTATATAACTAATTCAATGCATCTGCGAGAGTGTGATTATGGTGCCTTGGTCACTGTTAAAGGGTGCTTGTGAGCGAATGCGTGGTGGAGGTGGTCATTGTTGGGGGGGGGGCGCCAACAAACATTGTTGCACAGGGCGCCACCAGCACTAAAAACCGGCCCTGTCTTCTTCCCAGAGCGGTTCACAGAGATTGGACCCAGGCCGGGAAGGCTCAGGACTGTTTACCGGGCTCGAAACCTGCTCCGCCTTTTCGAGGTTGACCCACACGTAAGGTCACATTCTTTCTATTATCAATGCCAGGGTGGGGGACTTAGCGATTGTGAGTAGGCTGGCCGCAACCCTTCTTACCAAACTGAGTCGGCCGTACCCTAGCTCCGCGCAGCCCCGCTCCTTACCTTTTTCACTTAATGTTCCTTCCGGGCTCGTTATGGGGGCCCTGCCGCCCGCGCCAGTCTTCCTCCTTTCGGGGGCACCGCCGCCCGCACCGACCCACGCGTGGTTCGTGTACTGCCGTGCTTTTACCCAGTTGCTGCTCAAAGTCTGCCAACCGCCCCGGGGTGGGTTTTCACGAGTACCGCTGTTCTGGCTCCAGGTGCCTCCGGGTGGCGGTACCGGCGTACTGCCCAGTCTCGATCCAACTCCTCGCAAACCACCGGCCGTTGCTCCTGTTGCTCCGTATTGGCTCCAAGTGCACGTGAGTCCTGACTCTGTGGTGGACCCTGCCCGTACCCTCGACAATAGATGGGGCGGGGTTGGAAGTCGCCTTTTTTCTTTCCGACCAAAGGCGCGAAATGCCATATAGCGTCCTTGCGTCGTCCTCTTCTCCGGTCAGGTCGGTCAGCTTCCCCGGCATTCCTTTCTGTCTCTGCCTTCCGTCCGGTGGCGGGGCTTTCCGTCTTCGCTGCTAAGGCGCGAAACCCCCTGATACCGTTGTTCCTTTCCTTCTTCCTGCCTCAGGCGTGTATAACACAAAGGCCCCCAGCGACGCCCCGCAATGGCCGGAAGGTAAGGTCTATTCCCACGTCTTTACTAGGCAAATGGGGGTAACAGGGTACTTCTCTGGGAAGCAGGCAGTGCCCATCGCCACCCGTAGGCCCCCCGCTTGCGCCTCTTGGTTTATGCTGCTCACGGCGGAGGCGGCTCCACTCCTCCCGCGCTTTTCCGCAGCGAGTCGTCCGGCGGTACTTGGCGGCCAGCTGCTTCGCTCCTTTTTGAAAGGCGCTGTGAACGCCCGCTGCCGGCGCTGCCGTTGGGGAGGGAAAGCCGATGCCTGGGCCCCCTTTAGTTTGGACCACGGTTGTGCACGCTCCCCCGGTCTTACGCTGCTCACGAAGGGGGGGGGGCAATGGTCGCCGATGGTCGCCGATGGTCGCCTCCAGGTATGCCCCCCTTCTCTTCTTCTTCTTACGCAAGGGGGAGGCTTGAAATGAGATTTCCTGGGCCGTTGGCCCCTCTTAACCTCCCCCTTGCCTGCCTTTCTTGCCCCCTGATTGGGGGGAGCTTCCTTTGTTTGCGGGCCTATCCATGCCCTCCCAGGCCTAGCCGGGTTTCCTAATTGCGGGGGCGTGGCGTAGGGGGGGGGTCCCGCCGCCGGCCGGCGTTCTACCCAGGCCTCCATCGGTTCCGGCTTTGCCTTCCCCGGCCCGGGTCCTAACTAACGCAGTCAAGGTTTTTTAGAGTGTATCCTTCTTAACAATGAGAATACTGCGGAAACCGCCTTCGCTTGGATTCAGTGCTTTTGAAAGTCTTTTTTAAATGCATTATTGTGGATATCAGTTGCACAGGTCTATTTCAGTGATGTTGAAAGTGTGTGTGCAGAAAAAGTGATTAGCATAACTAGCAGCTTAACTCGTAAATTGTAATCGTTTTTAGTGGTATGTTTTTAAAGGTGTCATTTATTTTAAGCACCAACATATTACTATTTCAAAACTTGATTGTCATCTTAATTCAAAATGTTTATAAACAATCTTAAGCATGTCTTGCGGTTCATTCGCTTCGAGGCGCTGTGATGGGGGGATTCAGAATTGTGTGTGCCCCCTGTAAAAAGTGTCCTAACATCGGGTCCTAACCACTGGCCGATTCAATTCTGGGGGTCGTCTAGCCGAAGCCACGACAGACACCTGCTTTTATTCCTGCTGTTTCTACCTGAACGTTTGCATCACCAGTATCAATTCCGAGTCTCAGGGCTATCGGAGGATATCTAGCCACCTGGGCGAATCAACATATCAGCCTTCTGCCCTTGAAATGCAAGCAGGCCTCTCTTCTCCATTAATACCCTAAAACTGAGAAGCCTCTATAGTCCATTAATACCTGTAGATCGGCGGGGCCTCAAACCTCCGTTGAGGGCCTGGCATTGGACCTACATCTCTCGTGGGTGTTCAGGCCCCTGCACCCCACACATCCTCCGGAGCAGACCCCTGTCCCCATACATCCCACATCCTCACCCCGGATCCTTGCGCCTGGCTCGGTGTGGTCTTTTCCTCGCCCTGAAAACTGTCACTTTGAGGATAGCGGCCTCCCCGTGTCCCTTCCCAGCAGTCTGGGGTTTTTACAACTTCAAAACGATGGCCAACGTGCACACTTATACAAATGTTAAACCAAAAATAACACTTAGTTTAGAAAAATGTGCTCAGAACGCCATTTCGCCTTTCCAATGGCGACATAGGTAATTTGCCAGTCTATGATGCAAAGAGGACAATGCCATTTGCCGGCGTGAGCACTTTACAATGGGCTGTTCAATCAGCCATTGACATGTTATCTAAATAGTTCAAAATCTAATCCATGAAACATCGATGTTTGACCAATCAATTTATTGGTTTGAAAAAAATACTTGTTTTCAGTATTTTTCATGTAAATGATATTCAAAACAGCTGGGAAAAATCATCCAGTATATTTAAACGATGTACCCAATGCATTTCGGGTCCGATTGAACCCTTCTTCAGGGGTATTCTTAACGGTCAGAATAACTAAAAAGCAAAAGAAGCAAAAGAAGCAATCAATCGATGGCCCTCATAATCAATTTAAACAACAAGAAATCGCAAAATTTATATCTGAATATGGAAACAAGGTCTATATCTAGACAAAGAAAACATGCGGTGAGAGACGAATTTCAAAGAAATTAATAAGCACAAGACCTTCAAAGAGTGCCTGCATTAAACGGCAGTGGCTATAGTTCAAGAAGGTGTATGTAAAGTTTAAGAATAGTCCCTTAAAGAGATAAAAGCAAGTTGAAAATCTAAAGTTGAACTCGCTATGTGAAAAGACCGTGATTCATTATATGCTCATGTCAAGCTGATGCTCGTGTGGAAATAGATTCAGTTAAATTCAAAATATCACCCGTGAACTGAAAGCAAGTTGAGAATCTAAAATTGTGCTCGCTATGCGAAATACCGTGGTTCGTTATACAGCATGCTTGTGTCAAGCTGGTGCTCGTGTAAGAATAGATTCAGTTCAAGTCAAAATATCACCCGTAAACTTAACAGCAAGAGCATAAAGTGTGGACTTAAAAAAAAGAAGACTGTAAACGTACCCGTAAAAAGCTGAACCCGTGTCTAACGGAAACACGTCACTGCCAGAGACGCGTCAGTAGCAGGAAGGCGTGTTAGTATGAAAGTAGGGAGATATAAGTAGTAAAGAGAGAAAACAGATTGTGACACATTGGGAAAAGTCGTAGACATAGAAATAGGCTCATGAAGACGACAGAATCCATCAATAAAGTTACACAATCATTAAGATGAGCATAGAACATGTTATAAAAAACAATTAAATTCAATTCGGTCATTAAGGCCCAGGGGTTGAAGTGACTGCAATTTTTTGGTCCAATAGAATTCAGCACGTGCGAGAGATTTTTGCGGATCAATGTCGGATCTTGGCCTTTGTGCCTCCAGAATGGTAAAACGGAGTTGAGAAATATTGTGTTTAGCTTCTATCCAATGCATGGCAACAGTTGATTTCTCATTCATCAATCGAATGTTACTTTTATGTTCGCCAACTCGTATTTTAATTTTCCGTTCAGTTCTGCCAACATAAATTTTTCCGCACGGACATTTGAGTGCGTAGATGACATTGGAAGTGTCACAAGTGCTTGAATGACGTAAATCAATCTTATGGCCTTTTGTTGGGTGAATAAAACAATTGCCAATTATTACATTGTTGCAATGAACGCAGTTCTGACATTTTTGCATCCCTTTAAAGGTTTTCCCGGAGGTCTCTGATGTTTGGGTTAACACTTCTTTCAGGTGTTTTGACCTTTGCATCGCGAAGATAGGTTTCTCTGGGAATAAAGCCAGTAAGTCTGGTTCAGTGCGGATAATATTCCAATGTTTCATAATGATTGATTTAATATTGCCAGCTTGAGTGGAGTGTTTTAAAACACATACAAGAGGATTGCTTTGTTTTTTACAGGTTGGTTTTAATAAGCTTATACGATCTATGTTGTCAAGTTTTTGTTGAGCTTCCTCTAAGATCCATGATGGATAACCTCGTTCAAGGAACCGATCAGAGAAATGATTCGTGATGGAGATAGTATCTTGTGGATCAGACGTGATTCTTTTCAAGCGGAAGAATTGTGAAAAAGGTAAATGTCTCTTGAGATTAGGTTGATGAAAGCTTTCGAAATGAAGAGAATTGTTTCTGCCTGTGGGTTTAATGTAAACCTTTGTTTTGATGGATCCTTGATCAATGTCTTCTGATTGATCCAACCCATCTCGACAGCACGTGTGAGAATCTGGTTCAAAATGTTTTGATAGCTTTGAGTGGGATCTTGATCCAATTTGGTGTATGTGTCTGCATCCGTGATATGGTTCATAACGCTTTCTTCATAGAAGACCGTATCTAGCACAATAAGTGCGCCTCCCTTATCAGCCTTAGTAAATGTCATGGAAGGATTGTTAGCAAGTTGTTTCAAAGTGCTCCATTCCTTGGCTGTCAAATTCTCCTTAGTGCGTTTATGAAAATTAATGCTAGTGATTTCTGCTTTTACCAATCTTTCAAAAGAGTCAATGGATTTATGCGAAATAGGAGAACAAAATGTGCTTTTGCGTTTAAATTCTTTGATAGAATCAGCAGTCTCTGGAGATGTTAATTGAACAGATGTCGTGGTCGATGGTTCAATAGTGCTGAAAAAATATTTCAAACGCAATATTCTAACAAACTTGAAAAAAGCTATTTCTGTTTCAGCAACATTGCTCTTATAAGTTGGGACAAAAGAAGTGCCTTGATTTAAAACTGCAATTTGCGCTTGGGAAAGATGGTTTTTGGAAATGTTCACAACTAGGTTGCTCTTGTTTTGCTGCGTAGAGATCTCTTGTCCGTTTCTGAGAGTTGCTCTTTTCCTTTTGCTTCGCCTTGTTTTTGGGTGGATTGTTCGGGTTGGTTATTTGAGGCAGGGCTGGTGGCTAAAAAAGATTTGCGAGCTTCAGTGTTTGTGGCAATGTTGTCAACATTCTGTGGCGTTTTAGCAGGATGCCTCATTGGAGGACGGTTTTGAGCGAATCCTGAGGGTCCCTTGGATCCAACTAGCCCACCAGGTACCTCCAGTAAGCGCCACAGGGCTGCGTTGCAGAGAGGTAGTCTGAGGCCACGCCCCTTTATACACCTCTCTGCAAAACAGCTCTGTGGCGCTTACTGAAGATACCTGGTGGGCTAATTGGACCCCAGGGACCCTCTGGATTGTAGGGGGATATATATCGTCCAAATGTTTTCCACAAGTAGAGGCGCACAAGTAGAGCAAGTGCTCCAAAACGCTTTGGGAATGGATGTAAGGAAATATTCAGCGCGTTGTCGGTTTCGCGCTGAATAAAGGATTCTTCTGTGCAAGGTTGGGTCCGCCTGTCATTGTGTGCGCCAATACTTGTGGAAAACATTTGGACGATTTATGCCGGCCGGTCCAGGTTGGGGAGGCAGCACCACCACTTGGGAAGTAAATGTGGACTGTGGATACAGATCTCTGATTCCGCTATAAAGGATGGCAATTACGCGTGGATTTCAACCGTCAACGCTCTGAAGGCTCCATTGGGAGTTTGACTTGATTATGCTGGAGGCAGAACCCACCATGGTTCATATTGTAACAACAGTACTATGAGTCCTATAAGCACTGTGATGGAGGAAGCCCATTAGAGGGCGATATAATGGCTAATTAGGGACACGAGTTTGTATTCATCTGCCCATTTGCATTTTTCCCGTGAGCAAGGAACAAGCACTCCGAATCGTGTTGGGAATGGATGTAAGGAAATATTCAGTACGTTGTCGGTTTTCGCTGAATAAAGGATTATTCTGTGCAAGGTTGGGTCCACCTGTCATTGTGTGAGCCTCTGCTTATGGAAATCTTTTTGACGATATCTATCTATCTATCTATCTATCTATCTATCTATCTATCTATCTATCTATCTATCTATCTATCTATCTATCTATCTATCTATCTATCTATCTATCTATCTATCTATCTATCTATCTATCTATCTATCTATCTATCTATCTATCTATCTATCTATCTATCTATCTATCTATATACATATATACACACATATATACACATATATATATACATATAGAGATGTAGTCACTGAAAAAAACAAAGGTTAAAGTAACTTTATAGTTAGATGAAAATGTCAATAATAAGGTAACTTTTTAAACTTAAAAATCACTGAAATCCCCAGTCATCTCTAGTAACTATAACTCATGTACTAAGGTAATTGTCCCTCACCCCTTCTTCATGCACTGCTAATTACACTTATATATGACCTAACTCGTGACATGTTCTATGACACCATTGTTACCATCACTGCAACATTTGAAATGACATTATTAATGACAAGACTGTGCATTGTGGGGACTCAGAAAGCTAGATCTAGGTCCAGAAAGTGTGATTTTTTTGATTTGGCATAAATCTGTTCGGTAGTTTTCAGGTTCAAAATTATTTGTATATCTGGATGGTTGGGTTCAAGCTACTCTTGCACAAGTCCAGTGAGCACAGCTTCAAAAAATATAATGTTTTGACTGGCCAAGGGGGCTTTATTCTCAGGGGCCACCTCGCTACAGCGGTATTGGCTGACAACAACATGAACAAAAATGTTGTTGCAACCATTATAGGACTCCAGGGGACTTAGTCTTTGTTCCCTGCCCTGAAAATGATTAGAAGAAAAAGATATAAGGTGCACGGTAGGGATACCATGGTAGCTTAGCCCTTGAGGGACCCCTCCCCCCTTTCGGCCAAAATGTTTTGAAATATTGGGTTTTTGTTGCACTTCCAATCCCACTGCACTCCAACAAGATCGTGATAAAAATAAATGCCAGCTGCCTTTTTAAAAAAATGTATATGATCCGCGGAGTGGGCCAGGGCCCAGGGGTCAATATATGATTATTTGGGGAGAGGACATGTGTAGGGCCTCATTCGCTGAGCCAATTTTGGCCTGGAGACTCCACCTCCTGAGTTCTCCCAGGTAAATCTAAGGGCAGGAGGGCACATGGTCCCACTCCCTGAGTCACATAAGGCATCAGCGTCCGCATCCCCTGAGGCTGACACATACATTCAAAGAGGAGGTGGGCTTTTGGCACCCTCCTTGAGCCCCTACCCACCCCATAACCCTAAAACTATCCTTATCACCCTATGCCACTTATATACTTTACCCTTAACCACCCCTAAACCCTGAAAATGCCCTTACCACCCTATATATATCACGGAAAAAAACAAAGGTTAAAGTTATGTTATAGTTTGGTGAAATTGTATTAATAGAGAAATGGTTGTGGTATATAATCACCGCACACTGTTATTAATCTATGCTCACTCTTCAGGTCAATGGTTAGGAAAAACCAGGACAAGTAAAATTCAAACTACAAGAGTAGAGGAGCACAGTTTTCTAAGAGTATATAGTTCCGTAGAACATTACTGTCTCATATTTCCCAGAACACACTATGAGAGAACAATCAAACACTTCTTAAATTCAAAAGACACAACAAAATAATTTTTTCTCTCATATGTTGAACCTGTAATTTCTTTCTTTTTTGTTTTATTTGACAATCTTTTTCACATCAAATATGTTAAAAGATACAGCCTACACATTTCGTCCCAAACTCAGGTCACTTCTTCAGGGCAAATTTAGCATACCAAGGAACTAGAAGAGATGATGATTACTGCTGGAATGGGCTGAAATTCAGCCATTCTAGATAATTTGATTAGCGCACAAGAAATCCAATAAAGACGGAAAGGTACATATGGGCTGACTGCTCCTATGTAAATGGTCACAGAGAATTTGGGATGACTTTAACCAGAAAAACTATTTTGTGGCACGTGTAAGATTATAAACAAGAACTGCACATTAAAACGCATTATTTTCTCGGCACTATTTTTAATGTGAGCTGAACAATTATGGATACAACAGACTTTTGAGATAGTGACATTTTTTCTTTCAGCGAATTTGAATAATATTAAACTTTGTTTTGCCCTGGAGAAGTCCCCTGAGTTTGGGACAAAACGTGTAGGCTGTATCTTTTAACATATGTTATGTGAAGAAGATTGTCAAATAAAACCAAAAAAAGAAAGAAAATACAGATTCAACATATGTTGTTTCTTTTGAACTTAAGAAGTGTTTGATTGTTCACTCATAGGGTGTCCTGGGAGATATGAGACAATAATGTTCTACAGAACCTTATACTCTTATAAAACTCTGCTCCTTTACTCTTGAGTTTGGTGAAATTATTAGTAACCACGTAATGTTTTAAAATCTAAAAATTACTGATATTCTCCAGGTATAGTCACAGTTATCTCAAGAAACTATAACTCGTGCTCTCAGGTAACTCGCGTTCCCGGCCTGCACACTTTTATCTCAATAATTTCAATACAAATGTTGCAGTGGTATTATCAATTATGTCATAAAAGCTGTCATGAGTGATTTAATATGTGGGTTAATTACCATTGTATGGCAAGAGCGTGAATTATAGTTACCTTAGGGCACGAGTTATAGTTACTTGAGATAACTATAAGTATAACAGGTGAATTTCAGTGGGTTTTAGAATTTTAAGCGCTACGTTGCTACTGAACATATCACCTAACCATAAAGTTACTTTAACTTTTTTGTTGTTGTGAATTGTAGTCTTTTTTTAACGTAAAGTAATATTTAATTATGGGGGTTGGCTGCAGAGACTGGCCTGCAGTGAGGCCCAGCGGCTAACCTCCCTGCATGCAGCCAACTCCACACTGCAGGGGGTTGGTCACAAGGCCTGTAGCAAACTCCCCAAAATGCAGCCACCCCACACTGCGCAGCGCCTTTGCCTAGGAAAAGCATTTTTTGTGTTGCTAATAACTTTGTCCCCGTTTAATGAATCTCCACAAAACCTTCCAAAAAGATGCTACTTTTTGACTAATTGGGGAATGGAAAGTTTCAGGGTGATCCTTCAAGCTGGGACTGAGAAAAAATCGGGGTCCCAAAGTGCAAAATCCCTATACACTTTCCAGACTTTTTAGGTAGGGCTATAGCAAAAACAGCTGAACAGAACTATACCAAATTTGGCAGGAAGATAGATCTTGGTCCACAAATTGTGCTTTTTGTGATTTAGTGTACATCCATCCAGTAATTTTTGAGAAATTAAGGTAAAAATATTATTCTATATCTGCACGGATTGGTCCGCAAGAGGTTTGAGAGACTCTTGCCAGAGCACCAATTAAAAAATGGAGCGCTCTGATTGGCTCAGGGAGCTTTATTTACCTTGGGCCAACTGGTTGCCGCAGGAGTCAGAATCCCACGGGAGTGAGCGCTCCTATTGGCTGCCAGCAACAACTGAAAATTTTTCCTGGAAGCCATTCCAGGACTTAGGGAGATAGTTCCCTGTCCAGAAGTAAAAAAAAGAAAAGTAACATAAAGGTACAGGGCAGGCATACCCTGACCCCCTGGACCCCATGGAGGTGACCCAAAGGGACCCCGTGGGGCTAAAAACAAAATAAAGACAGCAAACGTTTGCCACGATCCCACAGAACTCCAGCAGAATCTGAAAAAACCCAAAATGGCGAGTGGGACACTTTGTTTTGTTAATGGGTGGAGGGATGCTGCAACCCCACTCCTGTAGCCTTTACAGGCCCTGGGGAGCTCACCCTTGGGGCCAAACAATTATATATATGGGGAGGAGTATATGCTGGGCCACTCCAAGAGCCATCATGGTCCCCAGGGGGCTGACCTCAGGGGCTGAAATTTCTCAAAATGGGGGAGGGTGGCTCCAAAGCTCCGTCATCGACCAATCACAGGCACTGGGGTGGCAATCCCAGTGTCAAAATTCGTGAAAAGGGGAGGGGGCCATGTGGCCCACTCCCCGAGCCTCTAAACTCCCTGGGGACCCCATCCCCTGGGTCCCCTAAGCTAAGTAAAAGGGAGGGGGGCCATGTGCCCTCCCTCCCTGAGCCATTATTTGCCCCCGGTACCCCATCCCCCAGGGACATCTATCTAGCTATGACCCGGGAAACCCACCACTGGGACACAGCCATTCCCCTGCCCTCACAGGCATAGTCAGGGAAACCTGTGTTTGCTCCTGCCAAGCTGGGAGCAGACTTTTGATCTGGAACCAGATCAAAATATCCCCCCCTCAGAGGGAGCAATATAAATTGCTGCTCCCTGTGTCACAGCGCATCAATGGGGAGCTCGGGTTTGGCAAAACATTGCCAGAAAACCCATGTTCCACGTCAAGTCCTGTAATCCCTCACATAAACTACATATCCCATGATTGCCCGGGATTCTAGCCATACTCTGACGTGGCCACGTCAGAGGAAGCTCAAGATCAAAAGAGGCTATACCGTATTGAGAGCCAAAGGTTCAGGGCTCCCGCTGCATGGAACTAAGCCGTGTTTCTCCAGGAGGCAACACCAGCATAAGGAAACCTTAAATCCAGTGTCATAAGGTTTCGATGAGTTACTGTCAATATAACCTAGACCAATGAATTGTAATTGGTGATCTGAGTTTGGAAGTAGTACCCAGGAGTCTATGGATATTGTTCTTTGAGAGGTTGCCTTTAACTTTGTTTTCTTATGGATGAAACAACATCGTCATTTCCTAGTACCAGTGTTGTTTACTGGGCTTGTTTATGTTTGTTTCTCACAGCAGGGGTTGTTCGAGAGTTTCAGGAGTGCAAGCTCTCTGCCCCTGTTACTCTTCCAACATGTATATCTTAGGATAGGTGTGTTTAATAGGTACACCACATGGTTCTGGGGGTAACATTACAGCACATTAGTATTCCATTGAACTGGTGTTGAACAATCTCTTCCTCGCATTAGATTTCGAAGTGGATACCCTGCATCAATGTCTTCAGAATTGGAATAAGGCAACCACCTATTTTATTTTCAGGTATATTTAGCAGTTTAGACACTTGAAGGCTTGATAGTTAAGGAGTACCAATATGAAATGAACTGTGTTATTATTGTTGTTTAATTGTTACAGGTCTTCTTCCCCGCTGTTCCCTTCCTTCCCTTCTCCCGCTTGATCACTCCATTAAGTCTGTATTCTCAAAACCAGACCTTGGGGCTATCAGGAGGTGGACCATTCATAGCAACATACAATCCTGAAGATTCAAGGCCTTGACACCCTATGTGCTGGAGCGATATCAGCTCCTGCTGCATGTGAGGAACTGGCTGGGGCCATGGGGGGCCTTGGGGTCCCCTGCGGCCCCCAACATATGTAGAGTGGGTGCGCTGCATAGGCACCGGGGCATCCACCTTTAATGAAGTGAGCCCGGGATGTGGAGTCCTCAGGGTCAGTAAAGGCTTGGGGAGTGGGCTACATGGCCATGCCCTTTTAATTAAAAAAACAGCTGTGGGGTATGAGGTGCCCTGGGCCTAATAAGGATCAGTGAGGTGGCTAATGCAGCCCCTCCCCTTTGATTAAAAAAAAACTGCTCTGGGTGATGGGGTCCCCAGGGCCTAATAAGGCTGGGAGAGGGCTGGTTGTGCGGCCCTCCTTAAAGGAATGACCTTTGAGCATGAAGTCCACGGGGCCTTTCAAAGACTCGGGGAGGGGGGAGGTGCCCCCTTCCCCTTAAAAAAAGACTGCCCTGGGGGTGGGGTCCCCAGGGCCAAAAAAAGGCTCACGGAGGGGAGCAACTTGGTCCCCCTTCCTTTTGAAAAACATGTGGGCCTGGGAAATGGGGTCTCTGGGGCCTAATGAGGCTGGGCGAGGGGGACCACTTGGCCACCAGCCCTTTTAAAAAAAGCCCTCTGGGGTGGGTTCCCCAGGTGCTAATCATACTCTGGGAGGGGGCCATTTGGCCTGCCCTCCCTTTTAAAAAGGATAAGGCCCTGGAGTCCACAGGGCCTTCTCGGCTTAGCGAGGCTAAGGGAAGGGGGGGCCACATGGCCACCTTTCCCTTTTAAAACCATAAGGCCCTGTCGGTCGTGTGGCATGGAGGGTTTTCGTAAGGTAATAAAATATTACTCTACGTTAAAAATACCCTAGAAATTCACTGAGAAAAACAAAGGTTAAAGTAACATTATAGTTAGTGATGTCATCATTGATGTAATTTTAAATGTCATTAGTGATGTAATAAATGATGTCACAGAACATGTCATGAGTGGTGTAATATGCGAGGTCATAAGCAGTGTATGGCGGGGGCACAAGTTATAGTTAGCTCTTCTAACTATAACTGGTGAATTTCTGTCTGTTTTTAAGTTCAAACGGAAATGTTGTCACTGACATATTCACCTAATTATAACGTTACTTTAACCTTTGTTTTTTGCAGTGAATTTCTAAGGTGTTTTTTTTAAAACAAAAAAGATCTTTTTATCACATCTAGCTATAACGTTACTGTAACCTTTGTTTTTTTGTGCGTGAATATATGCCAATCTTTTGGTAGGCTGGTGGGAGGAGCAGGTCCTATGGAACCAAGATCAGAATAGATTCATTGTCCAAATCAGTGTGTGGTTCAGGTACATTGATGACGTCTTCCTTGTTTGGGAGGGAAGCGAGGAAGACCTTAACATCTTTTTGACTGTCATCAATAATAATGTAAATCTGAGAATCACTATGAACTACAGTAAGGAAACCGTGGATTTACTTGACATTAAAGTCTCATTAAAAGATGGCACACTCCAGACAGATCTCTATTGGAAGAGCACTGCTGAGAATTTGATCCCACATGCAGATAGCTGTCATCCACCTAGCTTCCACTGGAGTATCCCCTATAGCGAGTTACTCAGAGCAAAAAGAAACAGCAGTAGCGAAGAAGGCTATAGGAGAACAAAATAGGACAAGTTAGATTGTTTTAGTGCCAGAAAATATCCCAAGAAGAGCTTGATGAAAGCTAGCATGAGAGCAGATGAGAAATCAAGAGAAGATTTATTACAAGGAAAACCACATACATTGAGGGAATTTGAAAAAGAACTGATAAGATTCATCACAAAATTTACCAGTCAGGCTAGCAATCTACGAAAGATCCTAAGGAGTAGATGGGCAATTTTAGCACAGGACACAATCTTAAAAACGAAGATAGGTAAAACACCCAACATTACCTTCAAAAGGAATCTCTCATTGAAAGATATGTTAGTACACAGCCATTCCACGAGTAACAACCAAACACGGTTACAGCAGAGTTGAGGATTTAGAAAATGTGGTCATTATAAGGCCTGTAAACACAGCACTAATGTCCATGAAATCACTCTAGACAGGATAAAGAAAAAGCATTGCATTACAAAACGAATAACATGCAAAACAGACTATGTAGTGTATGTAATCATCTGCCCGTGTGACAGATGTTACATTGGGTCAACTACTTTTCCCGTCCAAAAATGTATACTTGAACATTGGCGTGCTATCACCAACGCAGACATGAGCTACAGCACAACACTTTAGGGAATACCATGACCGAGACTGGACGAAAGACATATTTTTTGGTGTTGATACAGTCATAAAACATCCGAGTGGAGGCAATAGGACTGCTGCACTGCGCAGAATGGAATCTAGATACATACTATACATACTAGAAGCAGGTAGCCTTGCACCACATGGTATGAACCAGGAAGAAGAACTCTATAAATATTTGTAAATTAGAAGCTCCTATGGTGTAATCCATATTTACTATGTGATGATATTTCAAAATGACACAAATGTATATGGTTCCGACTGTAGATATATTGTGTTTCAGTTTTATCATTAATTTTTCCTCTTGCAGCAAGATCAAAAGAAAAGACACAAAAAAATACACATATTGGTTGTACGAGAATTAGCTGTGATACTAATCAGTTCTCTATCTCCTTTACAGATGAATGAAAGCCTCCATGCAAATTCTGCTAGGAGTTGCGAGGAGAGAGTAGAAGGCGATCCCCAAGTGGCAACACCTTTTGACCTTCACCTAAGTGAAAATATGATTTAGGTACTATACCCTCGGCAGTAGTTGCATGACCAAATAAGGGCACTAGACCCTCAAGGAACTTTACACTATTAATAGCTATGAAATTGATATTCAATTAAGTACAGCAAAAAGAACAAATGTTGAAACCAGCATGTTACTTTGAGAAACAGAATAATTATGCCAAACATATTATGGTTAATGTTAACAACATTGGTGAAACCTTGTTTATGTAATAATCATGTTGTTACTATCGATAAAGTTTTTGTTGATAAGAGCAGAGGAAAAATCACGGAAAGTGAAGTATTTTGTTTATGTTTGTTCGAGCACGTCATTGGACATTGTATAAATGCAAGTAACATATTGAAATTCGGGTTATGTGAGAAAGATTGTCAGATCGAAACGCGTCAGTTTCGTTTGCTAATAAAATACTCATGACAAATATCACCGCGTTGGATTGGCTGTTTCCTCAGGATTTACATGCAAGGAGGAATACGTATGGAATATCCGCTTCTATTGCCTGTATCTTCTTTAGGCAGAAAACGGATACGGACCCAACTCTGGTGCAAAATTAATTCATTTTCATGCAAGAGGTCGCCATGACGCGTTTCAGCCCTTCCCACGGGCCTTGATCACATGACACAGTACAGCATTGCACATTGGTTTAAATAGTGAGATATATGGACGTAATTATTGGTGCTAGAGGCATATAAGACCAAATAATATCGAAGACAGACATATTTTTGGGAACTACAAGTAAAAGAATTCAATTCGAGCCATACAGAATAAATTAAATGTATATACGTCTCCACAAATAATCACATGTGCAAAGAGATTTTTTGAATTGTGCAAAATTGTGCAAAAATGTGTTAAAGTGAAATAAAGTTTATTCAAAATATTGTCAACAAACGGTAATGCCAACAAGGAGTTTTTTCGGGCATTGTAACGCCATAAATATCTGTTTAAATACGTAAATCATTACTGTCATTGTTCGTGAGCACTAGTAAAGGTGTAGGTTACTGGAGCCCCAGTAATCATATGGTTGATCATAATAGGCTCAACACTATAATTAAGTACAAGTGCAGGACATTGCAATGGTCCACATTACAAGATAATTGTAGAACGCAAGTCAAAGAGCTGATAGGGTAACGGTTTGAATGCCAGAAGTCCTAATGAAAGAGCATGTGAGATAATAATATTATTGTTAAAAGGTTAATCCTAACATGGTGGAAATAAGATTTTCCCCTTTGCTATCCATGGACAAACCCTGATCCCTAAACACATAAATTGCTGAACACATAAGTAATAAATATTAAATAAGCAATGCAATACAATCTATAATAGATAAAAATCTGCTTAAATATTCATATATATGTAACCAATAAATATGTATATAAAAAGATCACTGGAATATCCATAAATAATCAATAAATACAGTTGTAAAATCCACAGTTCATAACATCTCATAAATAATGCTCTAAAAGGAAGATCTAAAATTCCTATATAAAAGGTCACAGTATGAATTTAGTTAAATAAACTGGAAAACATTCTACAGGTATGTAAAAAGATCCTCTGTTACATTTAGACCAAAAGGTTGTTTTGTGTTTAGTTCCAAGATGTATCTGTATCTAGTTTCCAGTAGGCGTAGTTTCTCTTTCCGTCTCTCCTACTAGCAGGGATTGAGTCAATTACAAAATATTTTAGATCTTTACGTTTGGAGTCATGTTTGGCTTTAAAATGTCGCGCCACCGGGTATGTGTTATCCTGATTGTTAATTGCCCTTAAATGTTGCAAGATTCTCTTGTGTACTTGGAGCTTGGTGCTCCCTACATAGCATAAATTGCATGGGCATGTTAACACATATACCGCAAACTCGGTTTTGCATGTATTAGTTTGCCAATTTTGTATTTTTTCTGATCAAATGGAGTAGTGTACGTAGATTTATTCTCACCCTGTTGGCAGGCTTTACACGATTTACACGATTTACAGTTAAAAAAACGGTATGGGTTTGCAGGACTAGTTTTAACTAAGTCGTCTCTCATTGGGCTCCCTCTGCTGTAGGTTATTGACAGTCTTTTGGGCAATCTGGGACCTATTATGGGGTCACTAAGAACTAAAGGCCAATTTCGAGATATTATTGTTTCGATCCTTTTACGTTGTTGACTATATTGAATTACGATTCTAAATTCCTTATCAGTTGTATTGTTATTAATTTCTGCTACGTTCACTGTGGTGTTGGTCCTAGATTTTGTCTCATCAAGTAGCTCAACTCTACTTTTACGCATAGATTTATTGATGGCATTATCTATGATCAGTTCAGAGTACCCCCTTAACTTGAACCTCTGTTTGCTGTCGGTCTGGGCTATCAACAAATAATTTTCCTTACTGTAAATCCGCTGCAGCCTAAGCATTTCACCATAGGGAATACTGGTTATCAAGTGTTTTACATGGGAGCTACTTGCATGGAGTGTCGAGTTTCCAGCGGTTGTCTTGCGATGAAGTTTAGTTTCAATTCTATTGTTATCAACATAGATCTCTGTACCAAGGAAACTCACTGTGGATGCGCTAATGCTGGCAGTAAAATGCAAATTAAAATCATTTACATTGATTGCTTGTACAAACTCCTGAGCTTTATCTGTACTGCCATCCCATATGATGAATAAGTCATCAATAAAGCGCAGCCATAACTTGACATTAGTTGTCATGGCTCCCAGGTGTTCAGTCAAGAGGACCAGCTCCTCCCACCAACCCATGTGCAAACATGCATAGCTAGGGGAGAAGCTGGCCCCCATCGCTACACCTCTGAGTGGTCTGTAAAGCAGGTTGTTGAACATAAAAACATTGTTCGTTAGACAGAAATCAACCATTTCAATAAGCATTTTTTTGTGGTCATTTGTTTTGCCCATTATTTTGTCCAAAAAGTAATCAAGTGCTCTCAATCCATCAGCATGTTGGATACTTGTGTAGAGCGAGCTGATGTCAAGAGCGATAAGTAGATAGCTTGGTTTCCATGTGAAATCCTTGATTTTCCGTTGGAAATCGCTTGTGTCGCTCAAATATGACGGAAGGGCCTTGACCAGACTCTGTAAGAAACAATCTACATATTGAGATGTATGTTCTAGACATCCATTTCTTGCAGATATCATGGGTCTCCCAGGTGGATTTTCAGAGTCCTTATGAATCTTGGGCAAAAAATAAATAGTGGGTACCACTGGGTGATTGTTTTTCAGGAATTTGAATTCTTGCCCTGTAATTCAAATTATTTGATTTCCATGTTGATAATTTCTTATAAAAGATTGTATACATTGTTTTAAGTTCCGATCCATTACACCTTGTGTAGCATGTTCTGTCAATTAACTGTCTATAGGCTTCCTTCGTGTACTTGTCTTTGGCCATCAATACAATGTTCCCACATTTGTCAGAGGCACAAATTACAATTTTGTTGTTTTCCCTGAGTTTAGACATCAAGGCAATGTAGTCTGATTTTTCTTTGTTATATTTGAATTTACCTCTGTAAGTTTTGATGTTTAGTTCCTCAAGTTGAGCTGTCACTTGGTCATGAAATAAATCGATCGAGTCTCGTAACATGACCGATTTAAAGTGGACTTCGGTTTGTACTGGGTTAGAGGGTGTTTTGCTTGTATCTGCAAAATACAGTGCTCTGTAGGTGGTTCACCTGCTTGTTCCTGAGGGTGGGCAGACAGTTTATCAAGATGCTGATTGTGTTCCATTTGTGGGTCCCATAGTTCCTGCATTTCATTAAGAAATGATTCCTCTGATAGTATAACTTCTGCGGGGCTCGATGCCCTCGTTTCCGCTGCCATGGGGAGATTTTGTTTTTTGGTATTCTGGTTAAGTAGATGATATTTTTTCAATTTTAGTTTTCGAGTACTTTTGAATATATCCAGTCTTGTTTTCACATAGTTGAAATTGTTTGTAGGGCAATATGTTAGACCCAGACTGAGTATTCTTGTATCATTGTCACTTAGTTCCATATCTGAAAGGTTCACAATCGTTTTATTAGTAACTGTTTGCACATTTATTTGCCCCTCCTCCATCCTCTCCTTCTTTTGCGATTTGTTTCTGTTTCAGCTTGCCTTCCGTCGTTGCTGTAGTTTCCAGTTCTTGTTTGGCCATAGTTAGTTTTTTGCGTGCGGGGACGGAGCGTTTGCCGTCTGTCCTCGCATAAAAAAGATAACTCTTCATCTAGTGTACGTTTTGGCCTGCCATGGTTAGAAGCTGATTCCCGCTCAGAATCGCTATCTGGAACTGAATTCAAGTCGGACTGTGATGTACTTGAAGATACCCCATCCATTTTTTTGGCATTTGGTTTGGCAAGTCCTAATTTTTTATCCTTGCTTGACCTTAGCGCTTCATATTTCTTGGAGAAGGTGAAGATCTGTCCCACCTCATAGTCTGTTTTATCCCGAAAGAATTTATATGTTTTTCTTTCCTTAATCTTTTCTTCTTCTATTTTGAGCCTCGATAGCATTTCTTGACGCAATTTTTGTTTCTCCTCAGCTTGTTCCATTGCATCAATGTCCTCATTGATCTTAGCTATTTCTTCCATTAGAGCAGTGCAGTCAATGTCTGCATATTTTAACAGGATTTGCATCAGGCGTTTAGACGAGTCTAAGTTACATTCCGCCCACTCCTGCATCATGAGTGGGTTAGGCGCCTCGTAGCTTGGTGCTAGAAGTATCCTTAGACCGCGTGGCACTCTGTCCACATCCAGGTACATTTGTAGGGAGAGCAATTCCCACCATTTACTTTGCTCCGAACGGATTTTCTTTTCCAATAATTTGAATTTGTCTCTTAACGAAGTATTTGTCTCCTTTGGGTTAGTATTAACGTGAGTTTCCTTATTGGTTTGAGTTCTGCAGTCATTGAACATCATTAATGATGCAGCTTCTCTTTCTCTGACTGTGTCAGCCGACATTGCACAATTGAAATACAAATATATGTTCCGAAGGTAAAGAAACTATCATAGAGTTTAAAAAATCGTCCCACACACCTCTCACCTCTTATCCGCTACTTATCACATACCTGAGCTGACAGAAGAAACGGCCTCTTCCTCCGAAACGGTCAGCTTCCAGTCCTCTCCGGGATCGTGTTTCTTTCGCGGTTCCGGGGGGTCCGACAGCACAACTCCTTCCGGATCAAACTTGCAATTTCCTGGAACAGGGAAATAGGTCTCTCCAAGAATATATATATTCCTTAAAACTTCGCTCTTTGGTGTTTCTTCTGCGGAAGAATGGACACGGACTCCTGTTAACTAGTGCTTATTGGTTTATTGACAGTTACTCCGCCATTACGCCTTTCAGCCTGAACAGGCCTCGATCACATGAAATGATACATGTATGTCTGTATTGACATATATATTCACTGAAAAAAACAGTGGTTACAGAGAGTTAGAGTTAGACTCAGGTTTCACTCGTACAAAACCAGAGAAATTCAGAAGTTACAGTTAGCTGAGCTAACTATAACTCGCACCCCCGCAATGCACTGGTTACGACCTCAAATATTACATCACTCAATACATGCTCAGTGACATCAATGATGACATCTCAAATGACATCATTGATGATATCAACAAGTAACTGGGAGTGTTTTTTAAAAAAGTTTACTGGTGTTAAATATATATACCAAGGTGTATAATCAGTGTGTGTATGAGTGCCTCTATGGATGGTTCAGTGGGTACATGATTGACTGTATAAGTCAGTGATTAGGTGTCTCAAACAATGCATTGGTGAGTGACTAGGTTGTGTGAATGTCTGTATCAGTCTGTCAGTTGGTGTCTAAGTGGCTGTATGGGTTGGTCAGTGGGTATGTAAGTGGCTGTATGGGTGATTGACTGGTTGTCTGAGTACCTGTTTGGGTGTCTGAGTGTCTCTGTGGGTGGGTGAGGGTGTGTGTGACTGCCTTTATGGATGGAGAGTCTGTGAGTCAGTGGATGTATGGGTTAGTGAGTGCATGTGAGAAAGGATGTATGGGTGAGTGTGTTTATGGCTGTGTCAGTGAGTCAGTAGAAGTGTCAGTGGTATATGGGTGAGTAACTGTGTTTGTGATTGTTGGGGTATATGAGTGACTGTATGGGTGAGTAAGTGATTGTGAAAGTGGCTGTATGGGTGAGTGTGTGCTTGTGTCAGTGACTGTTTAGGTGAGTCAGTACATGTTACTATCTGTATGTGTAAGTGAGTGGGTGTGTGTGTGTAAATGTATGGGTGAATAAGTGGCTGTGTGACTGTATGAGTGAGTGAGTAGGTGTGTGAGTAGGTCTATGGGTGACTTACTCAGTATATGAGTGGCTGTACGGGTGTATGAGTAGATATGTCAATGGCTGTATTAGTGAGTGAGTGGGTATATGAGAGGCTGTATGGGTGAGTGAGTGGATGTGTGTGTAGTCCTAAGAATCAGGGAGTGGCTGTGTAAGTACTGTTATGGGTGTGTGAATGGGTTTGAGAATGATAGTGTGGAAGTTGAAGTAGGTGTATGAAAGGTTATATGGGGGTGTGAATGGGTGCGTCAGAGAATCTGTGAATGATGTCATCAGAGATGTCGTGAGTAATGTCATTTGAGATGTCATCAGTAATGTCACTGATCATGTCATGAGTGGTGTAATATGTGGAGTCATAAGCAGTGCATTTTAGGGGAACGAGTTATAGTTAGCTCAGCTAACTATAACTGCTGAATTTCTCTGGTTTTGTATGAGTGAAACCTGTGTCTAACTATAACGTCTTTGTAACCGTTGTTTTTCCACTGAATTTCTAAGTTTTCTTTTTTTAATTCATTTTTATTAAACTTACAGATGCGTTATAGACATCACAGAGCAATATTCACATTTTAAGTTTAAATAGTTCAAGGACATTTCCTACGCTCAATACATTTTAAACTCTTGTATCTTCCCCTTTAGTTTACATTATGTAGATACTTTACACCAGACAGATCCTGGCACCCCCATCTTATTCCTGCATGTCCAGACTCATTTACTTCAATGTCACATTTCAGATTCCTCTATATTCCATCCATTTGTTCCATATCTTAGCCCGATTCTCAGGACATCCCTGGCTTTGAAAGACTACTTTTCCGGCTGCCCAACACCAGTCGAGATCGTTCTCCCAATCTGTAACTCTGGGTGGATATACTGCCCCATGCCCTAGCGATATTTCTTTTAGCCATCACAGCTGCTAGCAGTAGCCATGTCCTAGTATATCGCTGCCATATGGTCCCTCCAGTGATGCATAGTATAGGCCTTCTAGCGTCCAGTAGAACTGGTTGCCCTATGACTCTAGACATCGCCTGGATGAATTTGCAATATCTTTGCAATCTCGTACCCTCTTCTCTACATCCTTACGCATATGTTTGAATCATTTTTGTGGAGTGGTGTGGCTCACTGGTTAGAGGCGGCAGACCCGGAAGCAGAGGTCGGCCCGGGACCAGGGTTCGATTCCCGACGCAGCAGGGTCTTGGGCCAAGGTCAGCGGACTCGATAATTCTCGCCTCGGTGCCTACTCTAATCATAGATCACACTCAGCAACTCTGGGCAATAGCTTGCTTAATCTCCACTAACGGCCCCATCAGCGCTGGGGATGCTTGGTCTTCACCTTGGCGATGCCCAGTAGGGACCATCTCACAGGGAAAGCCAGGATGGGTTCCCCAGCGGTATACAGCGCCGGGACGCCCCGTTGCTGGGGCAGCTGTGCGCTTTACAAGTATACAACATTTACATTTACATTTTTACCCATCTTGTATAATCTTGTTCTCATTGTGTATGACCTGTCAAGGATTCTAAGTTGTTCGTGCCCTGACACCTACTTCTCTAGGGCTCTGTGTTGCCTCCTGCCAGTCATCATCTTCCATTGCCCCCACATCCTTCTCCTATGCCTCCCTCAGGGTCCCTAGTGGATCCGGGGCTTGGTTTATATGTTTTTTATATATATCAGGGAGGTAGCTTTCTCAGTGAGTGGGTCTAGGAGTATTCTATCTTCTAGTGATGCACTTTCGGGTATTTGTACTCCCGTTGTCATTTGCTTTCATGGCATGTCTCAATTGTGGTGAATTGTGGATCTGGGTTTAGTGGCATATAGGATTATGTCATCAGCATATAATGACATTTTTTCTACCACTCGCCTCTCATTCATCGGTATGCCTCTTATTAGTGGATCTCTCCTGATCCATGCATCTAGGGGTTCGAGTGCCATCGTCAAGAGCATGGGTGAGAGTGGGCAGACCTGCCTCATGCCCTTGTGGAGAGTGACCTGTCTGGAGACCACCCCGTTTACTCGTACCCTGGCTAGTGGCCCTGTATATAGTAATTGTAGCCAGGCATAAAATTTGGGGCAAAAGCCAAAATGTTCCAGCACCGTAAAGAGGTATTGCCATTCTATACTATCAAACGCCATGCGGGCGTCTGGGGATAGTAGTAGGGCATCATTGTCTGGCTCTGTTTTGGCCATTGGATTACACCATAGAGTCGCTGCAGGCTCAGTCTGATACTCCTGTGTGGCATGAAGCTTGACTGATCTGGGTGGATTAACGTGGTTATTACTTCAGTGAGCCTGGTTGCCAAGACCTTATCTAGCACCTTTGCTTCAATATTTAATAACGAGATCTGCCTATAGGAGGAGCAATCCTCCGGTGGTTTGCCCAGCTTCAGGATGACAACTATCGTGGCCAGTGACATGTTTTTCAACGCTATTAAGCATAATATTTTATAAACATCACAATTCACAAAATGTACTTACATTTCAAATGCATTATGGGATATGGATTCTCTAACTGAAAGTCACATGCTGAATTGGGATTTAAGGCCTATTACATTGTGCAGTAT
This sequence comes from Triturus cristatus, assembly GCF_964204655.1. Lineage (NCBI taxonomy): Eukaryota > Metazoa > Chordata > Amphibia > Caudata > Salamandridae > Triturus > Triturus cristatus. The sequence continues at coordinate 620,945,250 of NC_140587.1, forward strand.
GACTTGGTTCACCTATGATCAAGGCTGATTAGGACAGCCAAAACGCATAAGGATAGAGGGAAAATGCTGCCTCCCAGAATTAAATAAAAAACTCTGGTGTTTCATGAATATATATATGTCGCTGACCATGTAATGAGTGCTGTGATATGTGAGAGCATAAGCAGTGCAAGGGGGGCATAAGTTATAGTTAGCTCAGTTAACTTTAACTGCTGAAATTCACAGGTTTTGCACGAGGTAAATCTGAACCTAACTATAATGTCCTTGTAACCTAATTTTTTCAGTGAATTTCTAAAGATTATAACGTTATTTCCTTACTACAACATCCCTGTAACCTTCGTTTTTTGTGTGAATTTCTATGGTTGTTTAATGTTATTTTCTAACTATAACGTCCCTGTATATTTGTTTTTCTTTTGTTAATTCCAAAGGTTTTTATGTTTTTTGTTTCTATCTGTAACCTTTGTGAGTGAGTATGTGATAGGCTGTATGGGTCTGTGAGTGACTGTATAGGTCTGTGAGTGGGTGTGTGAGTTTCTGTATGGATCTGTACATTGATGTATGATTGGCTGTATTGGTGTGTGAGTAGTTTTCTGGGTGTGTGAGTGGCTGCATGGGTCTGTGAGAAGGTGTGTGAATGGTTATATGGGTGTGTGAATGGCTCTATGGGTGTGTGAGTGGCTGTGTGTGTCTGTTAGTGAGTGTGCTTGTGGCTGTATGAGTGTGTGAGTGGGTACATGATTGTTGGTATGGGTGTGTTAGTAGTTCTGTCAGTCACTGGCCAGAATGGAACCTCACCTGCCCCGTTATTGAACCAAAGTCCACATTCTTTCTGAACAAGTGTACCTAACAGGAGTACTTTCTACTGGTTAATCAATAAGTGCTACTTTGTTGGGTAATACTAGTGCATATTGTACACTACAGCTGTGTAATGGATTATGAGGAAATGCCTTCTGTGACCTTGTGTGCATGTAATTTTGCCAATGTGATTGTTCCTCAAGCGTATTGATCCACAAATCTGTGTGTGAGTGGATCTGTGGGTAATGTTTTCATCGATGACTTCAGTGATATTTGAGATGTCATCACTGATGTCATTGACCATGTCATGAGTGATGTAATATGTGAGGTCGTAAGCAGTGCACTGCGGGGGAGTAAGTTATAGTTAACTCATGTAACCAAAACTGCTGAATTTCTATGCTTTGTGAAATCTGAGCCTCACTATAAAGTCAATGTAACCTTTGTTTTTTCAGTGAATTTCTAAGTTTTTTAAATTCTATTTCCTAACTATAACATACCTGTAACCATTGTTTTATTTAGTGGATTTCTAAGGTATTTTTTTAATTCTATGCCCTAACTATAACATCCCCATAACCTTTGTTTTTTTTACGTGAAGTTCTAAGGATTTTTTTTTTTTTTTCTAACTGCAACCTGTAACCTTTGAGAACGAGTGTGTGAGTTTGTGCATGAGTATCTGAGTGGGTCTGTGAGGGTGTGTGAGAGTGTCTGAGTGGGCCTATCAGTAAGTATATGAGTGGGTCTGAGAGTGACTGCATAAGTGTCTCAATGGGTGTGTTAGTAGGTGCATGAGTGTCTGAGTCTGTGCGTGGGTGCATGAGTGCCTGAGTGGGTGTCTGAGTGGGTGCCTGATTGTCTGAGTGAGTGCTACCATGAGTGTGTGAGTCAGTCTGAGAGTGAGTGCATGAATGTCTGAATCAGTCTGTGAGTGGGTGCTTGAGTCTCTAAGGGGGTCTGTGAGTGGGTTGATACTATTCAGGACAGTCTCCCTCTGTACAAAGGCATATCACACACTGTCTAGTGAAATCCCATACTACTCTGACACCTAATATCTAATTGAGCCTACTAATGTGGCAAGTATTTGTAGAGTGAACATTCATCCAAGGGGGGGATTTTCACTGATGATGATGTTTATGGATTGACAACCCAATGGTACTCAAAACATTAACCTGGGAGCATGCAGGCTGAATGGGCACATTGGGAGTGAAACCTGTGACCTTGGAGTCAAACGCTGAAGTCTGCATTTGCTGTTTCTAGCGTGTTTCTTTTTAGAGTCACCCAGTGCTTTGTCAACCAGATGCCTATTTCTGTTGTAGAGCCAGGAAACCCTTAGGGGTAATCAAGTGGTCTTCAAAATCATGTAATCATTGGATGGATTGGTTGATGGTTCCCCATCTTCACATGTCAAAATGCATGGTTTATGTCAACATAGCGAAGCAGGCTGTGAGACCCTGCATGCCCACCTACCCAGCTAAACATCTGCTGTGCTGCTGTGAAGCCACAAGGTAGACCAGCAGCACTCTCTGTGCATGCGCACAGAACATCCTTTCGAGCAAATTACATTGTAGGCCTCACAACTAAAAATACATTTTAAAATTTCAATGACGTTACTGTGAAGTCAAAGCATGATTCTCACCTCCCCCCGGCGCACAACTTCATTGCACCCTTTGAGTTACTTGATCCTGACACCACTAAAAATCTATTTTGTTACTGGAGTTTCACAGGGCAGATAACCTCCTACCGCTGTTACTGCACCTCTGTGATTTCACCAAGATGTCATCCCTCTTCAGACCCCCTTCCAGAACACCCTTTCCTTGCATGGACACCTGTCACATCAGCACCTCTTGTAAACACCCTGCTCTCGTCATCTAGCTTCCCTGTATTTACCATACTGCAGCCCCACTGCCCAACATCCTTTCTGCAGGCCCCCATCTCTTTGGGTAGATTAGCACTGTCTGAGTACAGTGTTCATACAGTGACTCACTTCCAGCACACTGCCACCCTCTTCATGCACTCTCTAAACAAACCTACACACTGTGTGCTCACTGCACACTCTTAATAAATGCATTTTCCTTCCAGACAGTAACTACCCACGCTGCATCTCTACTGCACACCATTGCAGTGGTTGTCTGCACTGTGCATCCCAATGCACATACATCTGTTCCCTGCAGGAACTTCCTAGCTGGTGACCCTGATGCACACACTGACACTGCACACACACTCTCCCTACAATGATTTCATAGCCTTTGACCCCCATGTATGCACTCACACTACACACACACTCTCCTTGCAGTGATTTCCTAGCAGGTGACCCCTTGAATGGACACACCTTCTCCTTGCTTACTCACTCCCTGCATGGATGCAACCTTCACATGGTGATTCCATACACCATCACCCATGCATACATTCACTCTTCCCACAATGACTTCCTGCGGTGTGCACCCTATTTGCACACTACCCACATGCATTCATAAACACGCACACACACACAGTCTCGATAGAAACAGACATCCACCCATACAGACACTCTTCTTTCAAGATCTCACTGTGGATACCCTCACTCCTAGAAGGGCATCTTTGATCACTCCCTGAGTTACACTTTCAACCAGTCACGACCTGCCCCGTCTCCCTCCGAGGAGCATCCAATCTCACAGCCCTTGAGGAGCAGCAGTTTTCACCGTTTTCACACTAGCAACTCTATCCTTTTATTGTCATGGCACCTCTCACGCTGGCAGTGCCCCCATACTCATCCTATACAATGTCCCATATGACCTCTGCAGAGACCCTCCTCTCAAGAACGACTCCCCAAACATCCCTCAGTACCCTTCTCATACCAGCAATGATCCCTGTCACCCCTTGCAGGAAATTCCTTTGCCCCTGGCAGAACCGCTCTGAACCCTTCAGTAACCTTCTCACCCCCGAAGTGCCGTTCACCTCCTTCATGGCCCTTTCACTCACTCTGCAGCGCATCGATTACCCGCATCAGGCCCTATCCCGCTCTTGTATTGCACCTTTCACATCACATACAGTTCATTGTCACCCACAGTAGCACCCCTATCACCCCTTGCAGAGCCCTCTCATCCCCTGCAGTGCCCCTCTGATACCCAGCAGCACCTCACTTTCCCTCGCATCGCCTCTCTCATCATAGCAGCTCCCATCTCACCCCAGCTGCAGTTTTCACTCCACTTGCAGCACCATCTCACCCTTAGCAGTGCTCATCTCCAGCAGCACCCATCTCACCCCTCACAGTGCATTCTCACCCCCAGTAGCACCTCTCTCACCCTCACCACACCCCTTGCCTAGTGTGCCCTCTCACCACACTCTCACCAGTCTATTGCACATACCTGATGTTTTCGTTGTCATTAATGTTGATAATGTGAATTCCCTTGCCATTCGCCGGGATAATGCTGTACCTCTCGTTTGCCCTCACGGAGTCCCAGCTCAGCTCTGGATGCTGCCCAGAGCCTAATAAGATGGCGCCTGAGGAAGATCAGGTCAGCCAGATGAGAGACAGGCCCTGTGTTGTTCATCTAAACCATGGCTGCTTTTTTGGCTGCAAACTTACATAAGTCAGAAGCTACATTGTTCACCTCAAAACCAACTTAAAATGAAACAATTCATTATTTGTGGCATTTGACTGTCAATGATGTGGATATATTATGATGCTAGTAAACATGGAAACTACGGTATAGTTTGGTGTAGCTGCTACTCTCTATTGTATTATGTTGTATTTGCAGACTACATAAAGTAAGTAACATACTGGTTCATCACTTAACCGAATGCCTGGACAGAACAGTAGGTACATTTTAAAAAGAACAGCGGGTGTACTTTGGAGCATGAGAGAAAAGGGATGATTACATTTTTAAGCGAAGCGGGCGTATGTTTGAAGAGAGTCAGTCAGGTAGTATGCTTTAAAGACAGCCTGGTCTAGAGGAATGTTTCTGAGAAAGAGGCGACGTATGTTTTGAAGAGAGACATACAGAGGAAGGTCGGTAGTTTCATTCTTCAGGGCGAGATGAGACAAATATGTTTTAAAGGGAGAAAGAAACTAAATATACAGGCAATTTTTGAAGAGAGGGATTAGAATTTCAGGGATGTTTTGTATTGTGGCAAGCCACTCTGTTAAAAGGAATAAGTTATCACATCCTTATAAAATGAATATTGAAATGGACGTCAGCTATATTGTAAACAAGCACGGGAGACCACGCTTGTTTTTTTTTTTTTTCGCTGCAAATCCACAAATCTGTCCTAATTTTCCGTGAACATTTTAAAAAAATGCTTCTTTGCCCTAGCGGTGTCCCTCTGGGACCGCAGGACCAAATCTAAAGGGTCAAGGTAGTCCTACTCGGTCCCTTTTTCTTTTTTATTTAATGTTTTTCAGGGACTCAGCTGAAGTTGAGTCCCAAGATGGCTGCCAACACTTTCTGGTTGAAATGTTGGCAGCCAATGACATCTCAGCATGAGACCAGGAGAGTTTGCGGAACCTTCGCATCCCTAGACATAAAAAAAATATTTTACTTTAATATCTCTCAAACTACAGATCTACACCAATTCACAAAAATCGCTCTTTCTGATCCAAGAGCTAGCTTTCTACCAAATTTGGTGTAATTCCAGCAAGTAGTTTGGGCTGTAGTATTGTTCAAAGCTCCACCTTTTTCTTGCCCCCCCACTGGACAGATCACGCCAAAAATGTCCATGCACAGTTAGAATCAGCGGGGCGCCTTTTTTGAAAAATTTCATGAAGATTCATCCACTGGCGACAAAGATATAGGCAAGTCAAAAAACACTTTTTCTATGGAAACATTGTCCTAACTATGACCACCTGCTGGTGATTATATATACACACACATACATCCATGCACTCATTCGCCCATCCTCTCATTCGTAATCCACTAATCCAATCACTCACCCATACATCTATTCTGCCCCTCATCCATTCATCCATGCAAACATCCATTCATCCAATCATCCATTCATCCAATCTCTCACTCCTTCTTACTTTCAACTATTCGCATATCCACAAATACCAAATCTCAAATCAATGCTGAAAGATTTTAAAGTAAAGCTTTTGTTGCTTATGTTTTTCTGCTCATGGTAGTCATTTTACCAAGCTCAATTGGTGAAAGTTTGAGTAAACCTGCCAGGGTATCAACCTTTGATTTTATGGCAAGCACATATCTAGGCAGGTTATGCATTATTACACTGAGCCTTAAGACAGACTTACCCATATAATAATAAAAGTCCTTAAACCACCACAAGACTTAAGTTGTGGGCTTAAAAGTTTTAGCTAAATTATTATTTGGCCTCTTATATTAACTTAATTACTATAGTTTTTAGGAGGTGACATTTGAAAGAAAGGCCATTAAATGTGCGTTATAGAATGTGCAAAATGAAAAAGACACGCCAATAAACCTATCTTCTTCATTGCTTTTTAATAGTAAATGCTGGCACCCGAAAATCACGAATTCACCAATTTTTTGCGAACTGCTCACTAGAGTTTTGCAAACTGCTTCCCAGGGTTTAAGCAGAGTTCATTAGCTGCCCAGCCACAGTATTAATATTTTAAACCAAGGCTGCTTCACTCCCAGTGCCAAGGTGCCTCCATACAGGGTTCACAAGTATCCCAAGCCTACCCGTGCCACGGGTGCACGTAGATGACAGGTTTGCTAAGCAAAGCTGCCTGACCGACCTAGCAGCTCAGGCGTTGGAAATTGAAGTGGAAGTGCTGCATACCAAGGGATCCATGGCAGGGTTTCCAGCAAGGCTAATGGGTGTGATGAACACTGGATGAAAGTTTACAGCTGGTGCTTGTTGCCCTCCGGCCGAGGAAGAGACACACTTGTCTTTGACTTTTTCGTGAATGTGAGACTACCTAATACTAAAATTTTGTTTTTAAATTATACAATTAGTACTGCGGTTCTTGCATTTGTAGGTGTTATATAGCACGTGTTGTTACTGGTTTTTGCAGTGCACATGGTAATCGATCTAGGGAGATTGAAGGCTTTGCAGCTCCTTTCAAGGTTAAAAATCATGACCTATAGGTCAGTGCAGGTTCGACAGCTTAATATGTTGAGGTTCTTCACCGCCCCCTTCCAACCATGAGCCTGCAAGTTAACTTGGCGGGTTGAATGCCCTCTTTTATCCCCTCATCATGGGTTTAAATCCTAGCAAAGTAAACCCCCTACAGCTGTGCGAGCATCTCACTGGCCCTCCGGCCATTCCTCCTTTCCCCACAAACATACATCTGTACACGAAGACATTTGTGGCATTAGAACGGCCACTATTTATTCACATCTTAAATTGTTACACACTTGTCATGATGGTATTGGTCATCAACATTTTCATTCCTTGCTTATCATGAATTTCCCCATAAGGCAGTTAATAGCAGGTTATACTGCATACAGCTTGTATTCTGTTGCATGTTGGTAACCCTTGCCTAACCCTTCCATGTGCCAACCTTACAGCCATGCTGTCTCTTCGATGTTGTCACAAATTGCTTCCCAGTGCTGTGACAGTTCTACTTCTGTCACTTGGTATAGCGTGTCACGGCTTCCGGGCTTGAACTTGGTACTGAATGTGTGGCGTTAGTTGTCCTGTGTCCATGCCTGGGCTGCAAGTGATGTTTCCGCATAGAGCTGACCATTTCTTACTCTCTTGCTTGCCCTCAAGTATCTCTGCTGTGAGGGTTCCCAAAGACCTTGTCCGGGCACTTCTATCAAGACTCCCTGCCGTAAGGCATCCCAAGGACCTTGTTGGGGCAATTGCCCTTGTGTCAAGAGGCCATGCCGTTAAGGCATCACAAGGACCTTGTTCGGGCAATTCCCCTTTTACCTCCTTCGGTGAAGGTCTTTATTGGTAAAACCTTGTGACTCCCGGCCACCTCATCTCCTTGCAGCTGTGACGCCGTATTCCCTGGTGAGGGTGGGATGAATTTTCTAATGGCGACAAATCTGGGGACTGTTTGTCCCCTCTGCCTTTCTGGTCATGTTTAAGGTCACGCCCTTCCTTCCTTATTGGGTCCTTTGAACCCAAACCCGCTGGTCATTCACTGACCATTTCTTTCAGCGCGCTCTTGCGCCCTGCTCCTGCTGTGCCGATTTCTGTCACCCACAAGGAGGGGGGGGGGCGTTAGCCACCTACACACTAGGGTCAGCTGCACCTCCCGGTCGTTGGTAAAATCCACCCCAGCTGTGCGAGCATCTTACAGGCTCTACTGCAGTTCCTCCTTTCCCCACAAACATATTTCTGTACACCAAGACATTTGTGGTGTTAGAACGGCTGCAGTTTATTCACATCTTAAGTTGTTACACATTGTCATGATGGCATTGGTCATCAACATGTTCATTCCTCGCTTATCTTGGATTTCCCCATAAGGCATTTAATAGCAGGTTATACTGTATACATCTTGTATTCTATTGCATGGTGGTAACCCTTACTTGCCTAACCCTTCCATGTATCAACCTTACAGCCTTGCTGTTTCTTTGAGGTTGTCACAAATCGGTTCCCATTGCTGTGACAGCTCTACTTCTGTCACTTGGTACAGTGTATTGCGGCTTCCAGGCTTCAACTTGCTACCAAATGTGTAGCGTTTGTGGCCCTGTGTCCATGCCTGGGCTGGAAGTGCTGTTTCTGCCCAGCGCTGACCATTTCTTACTTTCTTGCTTGCCCTCAAGTATCTCTGCCATGAGGCAGTCCAAAGACCTTGTCCGGGCACTTCTCTCAAGAGCCCCTGCCATAAGGCATCCCAAGGACCTTGTTGGGGCAATTGCCCTTGTGTCAAGAGTCCCTGCCATTAAGGCATCCCAAGGACCTTGTTAGCCACCTACACCCTAGGGTCAGCTGCGCCTCCCTGGCAGTGGTAGGATTTTACTTTCCACTGGAAGTGTGGTAAACAAAGTACTTATCAATTTTTTACTGCCTTTGCCTAAGCGTGGTAAAGACGCTCTATAAATATTACTTGTTTGCTGGCACCTATCCCTATTCCTGCGCACAGCTTTGTGGTCAGTGCCTGTAGAAAGACTGTGCTCCAGTCTTTGCACCTATTGATTAGTGCGGGACTTTTCGCTGGTTTAACTTTGCAGCCTTGGCCTAAACGTTTCCCTAAACCGCCCCTCTCTTTCTGACCTACAGTCTTCCCTCCCTTTAAATTTTGGTTTCTGTTTGACCGATTTTGTTTTGTCTCTGTCGGCCCCTTTCTTTGGGCTTTAAGTATTTATGTGACTTTTACTTATATTTTTCCAAAGGTCTGCTTTAAATGGCCCAATTAACACCTAACATTGTGTGCGGTGGTGTAAATCAAAGTGAATGACTGGAGAGGGGGACTGCAGAATGTGTGAGAGGTCCCTGAAACTCCCATATCCATAGGCTTTAGAATGATTTTGGGACCCTGGGGGAGTGCCACTGACTCCATGGCATGCATAGGTATTTGCTTTGGTTTTAGCTTTAGTTGTGATACTCAAGGTTTAGTGCCCACAACCACTCAAATACATTTTAAATGTACTCCAATAGCCTATTGGGGTTGTCTTTGGGAATTGTGGCTGCTTTATCGAGTCTTTTTGAAGAAATGTAGCATTTTGATGGTTGTTCATATCTTTAGACCCAGGTAGAGGGTTGTGTTTAGAGGTGGTGTAATAAGTTTTTTTTTTATTACTGTAGCATGGTTTTGTAGATGGTTACAGGTTATTGGAAGCACTCAAACACTTATTCAGCATTGGTTTCAAAATTGATACCCGAAAACAAAATTCCCTACAATGTCCATTCCAATTGGGAGTTCATCAATTCAGATAGAGCCCACATTTGAATTCATTTATTACATTTATTTTCCTCTGTCGCTCGGGAGCTGTGGCGAGGTGACTACAAAATAACAATATATTCATACGGTCACGGTTTGTTGTGATGACTGTGAAAAGCCACTGATCTGTCTAGCTCCCTGGCCAGGTCTACCACCACATATTTATGCAGAATATTTTTTTGCTTTTGCAGGGTGGTAATGTCCTCACACCCTATGGGGATGCCAAAACTCAGATCTCCTTTAAAACTTGTTCAGTTGTGTCTGTCTGAGGGGTGTCTGTTGTGCTGTTCTTTGCCAGACATTGTACTTTTGTTTCTTACTCCCCAAGCGTTAGCCTTCCTAGAGATTCAAGACACCAGAGAGGAGGGTTCACTCACAACAAACCCTCTACTGTTCTTTAGTAGGGCCACAGATTTACCCTCACCACCTGATTTTATGAATGCTTTGAAGTGCTATATAGGGAGATTGGACTGGCTACGATGGACTAAAGCAATTTCTGTGCTCGTGTTTTTTAATGCACCCGAAATCTCTCTTAGCAATGCGAGGGGAAAAATGTGTGTTTCTTTCTTTAAAAAATGTTCTCACACGATAAATTAATCATGGACAGGGTATGAATACTTGATTATGTTCTATGACGCGCAGCTGCGTTTAAATACTTGGCAAAGTATAGAAAACTTTAAAGGTATTTTAGGGTTGCGGTTCTACATTGTTATAGGAGGCACAGAAAGGAGTCAATTGAAACACCGGTCACACTTGTGTGCTATATAACAGTAGAACCTTCTCACTGAAAACCGACACAGCCCCTGGCATGTTCCCAGTGCTACCTGTCATCGTCCTACATGGATGACTTTGTACACTGGTACCGAGACCAGGACTTTCTGGCAGCAGTCCTTGTTGACTTGAGCACCTCCGCTTCTTGGACGGAAAACCTCAAATATGCACTTATGACTGGACCAGTCCAAGATCATATACCTCAAACAGTCGAGTTATGCAGCATATTCATCTTGTGTGGTTTTTAGCCTTCTTCCCTGTGCATCTTGAGGCACTCACACGTTTACTCAATTGTGTACACTTTTACGCTTGCTCACTTTCCATCTCTCATGGGCTGGCGCGCAGTACATGAACACTTTTGTGTTTGATTTCATAAAAGAAATATAATCTCCTACTTGCCCTGCATTACACAATCGTGACCTGCGATTTTTACACCTTGCCCCGCCAGCTCAGAGGGAGTGGGGCAGAGGTGAGAGGTGAGGACATGCCCTTTCTCCCTGTGATTGGGATGTGGGTGAGGTGTGGGGGCAGTGGGTGAAGCCTTCCAAGTTGCGGTGGATGGTGGTTTCCCTTCAAAATTAATATCTTTGGTCAGGCTTTAGAACATGCAACTTTTGATGTCTTTTCAAAAATGTCCTACTTTTCCGCTGATGGGATGCGAGTGAAATATTGTTGCGAGTCTCTGAGAATACCCAAGAAGGAAGGGAATGCAGAAAAAGGACATTGTGGTGTTCCATTCGCATTGGGGTGCGTGGATCGGTTGTGTAGCGCTTGCGGCTGTCTCAAATCGCAAGAGGGATCTGGAAAAATGGAAGTGAGGAGCTGGTGAAGCTGAGGCCCAAGATAGCTGCCAGCACTTTGCAGTTGAAGTGTTGGCAGCCAATCAGATCTATGCACAAGATCGGGAGGGTTCGCAGAGGGTTCGGATATACATATTTAGATTTCTTTTAATAAATCTAAAACTAATGAATGGATTTACACTAGATAACAAAAAGCACTCTTTCTGGACCAAGAGCTACCTTTATGCCAAATGTGGAGTAATTCCATCCAGTGATTTGGGCTGTAGTAGTGTTCAAAATCCCTATGGGAATTAATAAGGGAAATACACTTTTTTGCCCCCCCTTTTTCATGGCCCCCACTTGATGAATCACCCCAAAACTTTCCTTGCACAACTAGAATCACCGGCGCACTTATGTTTTTGAAAATGTCGTGAAGAGTCGTTAAACGGCACCAAGGAGCTCGTTATTATTAGCGAATTAGCCGCGATCGCAGATGTACAAATTTGACCCCCCCTTTTTCTTGGCTCCCCACTTGACGAATCGCCCCAAAACTTTCCATGCACAACAAGACTCACTATGACACTTTTTTGGGAAAAATTATTGAAGATTTGTCAAATAATGCCAAAGATATAGGAAAGTCCAAAAACACTTTTTCTGAGGAAGCTGGTCCTAATTATAACTACCCACTGGCAATATATATATTCACTGAAAATTGCCAAAGGTTAGAGTGATTTTATAGAAAGGCTCAAATTTCACAAGTACAAAAACAGTTAAATTCAGTAGTTACAGTTACCTGAGCTAACTATAACTTACGCCTGCAATGCACTTGATATAGTCAGTGACATCACTTATGAAATCTCAAACAATATCACTGATGACGTCACTGATAACATCATCCACAGAACCCTTCACACACCCCTATACAACCTCTCATACACCCACTCACACCGACAGACCCACATTCACAGTCATGCCAAACTAGTTACCGAACTACAGGTACATGATTTACCAATAATTGGTTGCGTGATTGGTAATCTCACTTTTGAGAAGACATACCTAGAGATATCTGTCACTGTGTGGATCAGGGTAGTTATTAGGTCCTGTAGAATTGCTGCATGATCAGTTTTGACAAGAATAGGCGAGTAACATGTTAACTGATCAAACTAAACCCATTAAGGCTATCTAGGACCATTATATCCTGTGGTAGCGGTCACCATTTCAACTAGGCAAGTGGAACAATTCATTGAAATTTCTTTGTATCTGAGCTTCACTTAATTATTCTCACCAGCCTACACTAACCACCCACACACCATCTCTTCATCAAACAACTGTTCTATAAAAAGATCTCCAGCAAAGAGCCTCCCTGCGGGTGCCCATCGGGCATTGCAGTGCCGGCCCGCTGAGGAGCTAGCCCAGTGTTGAAGCATGACACCCACCCGAGTGTGTGAGGGCTTTTGCTCCTATTGTAGCTTATCCCCATCTGAAAATACCTTCCTAGTCATTCCATCCTACCCACCTTCACAAGGAACTGCATACTCTAGTTTAGTCTCTGTTTTTCATCCCCCGGGGTCCGGCCTTAATTAAATGGGGGAAGAGGGCCATTCAGCCCCTTTCTCTGGGACGATTTCAATCCCATCATCCGGTGCCCAGCCTTATTGCAATGAGAAGTAGGGCTACCGAGCCCAGCTATGGATCCCACACCCCATCCCCTGGGGCCATGCCTTAATGCAATGGAGGAGGGGGGCTGAGCGGACCCCGTCCCATGGCTGATTTCACCCTCAGGGGAATCATCCCCCCAGGGCCAAGCCACAATAGCATGGGGGAGAGAAGCCACATGGCCCCCTCCCCGGGCTGATTTTGGCCCCGGGGACCCCATCACCCTGGGCCTGGCTTTGTCTCCTGGGTACCCTTTGACACCCAGTGTGCAGGATTAAGACCGTGAGGGAAGTCTCAAGGCCCCTGCGGTCCCAGCTGGCTCCCCACCTCCAGTGGGAGCCAGCTTTGCTGTTGCACAGAGGGAGCTGTTGGAAAGGCAGCTTCCTCCATGCAGGAGCAATCGTTTGACCTCTTTCCCTGCCCGCATGTCTGCTTGTATTTGTTTGGTGGAAGCTGACGTTTAAAGCTATGTTTGTGAATAAACACATTTCTTAAAGTCATGCAAACCTAACCTCGTCCTGAGGTATCTCAAAATTGGTCTACTACATGTTCATGAAAAAACTCACAGTCGTCTGAGTTGGGAAAAGGCGTTTTTCAAAACAGTTTCTCTGCAAGCAACCCCCAGTTGTGCCTTGACGAGGAACTTGAAGTGCTCTGAATCGGACGGACTCAGTGGTCCGTGTACACTTTTGGGGCAGGGCTGGTCTGGATGAGAGACCTTCTTAAGCTGGAATTGGGGGAACTTTATGGCAATTAGTTTGTGAATTTTGGGAACATACAAGACTCAAGCACAGATACTTGTGAAACATATTTTACATCCTGTTTGGAATTATCACCGGACATATAGCTTTCATCACAGATTTTAGAGCCCTGATGAAGAAGTTGTGGTAACAGCGACGAAACATGTGTTGGCTGAGAGCAGACAGAATCACGAAGAAGAACAATAAAAGAAGTGGACATGAACATAATGTTTAAAATGTTTTGTGAATTGATATGAGCGTGTGCTGGGGAATCTAACAATACTGAATGGATTTACACTAAATAAGGGAAAGTGTGATCTATGTAAACAAAACTACCTTTCTGCCAAATTTGGAGTAATTCCGTCCAGCGGTTTGGGCTGTAGTGTTCAAAGCTGTATGGAAATTAACATGGGAAACACACTTTTTGTGACCCCCCCTTTTTCTTGGCTCCCATTTGACAGATCACCCCAAAACTTTCCATGCACAAGACTCACTATGACACTTTTTTAGGAAAAATTATTGAAACAAAATTTTTTGAAGATTCGTAATTCGTCAAGCAATGCCAAAGATGTTGGAAAGTCAAAAAACACTTTGTCTATGGAACATGGTCCTAATTATAACTACCTACTGCCAACCGCCAATAGGTAATATATATGTACACACATATATATATAATTCATTGAAAAAACATAGGTTTCAGGGGCGTTATAGTTAACTGGACATTTTCCTCATACAAAACCCTAGAAATTCCCCCGTTATAGTTAGTTCAGCTAACTTTAACTCGCGCCCCCGCAATGCACTGCGGATGACGTCACATATTACATCACTCATGACATGGTCAGTGACATCACTGATGACATTACTGATGACATCTCAAATGACATCACTAATGACATCACTGATGACGTCATCCATGTGATAAATTAGTGCATCTTCTCACACCCTAATATAACCTTTGATACACCGACTCAAAATTTCAGACGGCCATTTTGAAAACCATAGATACTCCAATACCAATAACTACATACCTACTCATTGACTCTTAGGTCTACATACATCTCCACTCACTCACCTGTACAGTCACTCATACTTACAGTCACTCCGTACAGGACTATCATATGCATTTATACACCTATATAGACACTCACACACCGCCAATCATCCATTGAGGTACTGACACACCTAGTCAGTCATGCAAATAATTAATCACAGTCCAATTTACTCACCTATACAGTTAAACACACTCAAGTTCACTTACTCATAAAAATACTGACAAATTCTGACGCTCTTATACAATTACTGATACAAGCACACACTCATCCATACAGCCACTCCCGCAATCACACACTCTCACATATAGATAGTAATATAATCTTACACACATATACACTGCATTTCACATATGTAGTTACTGACCCATGTACAACTGAGATATACATTCAATCACTAACACACCCATACAGACACTCACCCAACCATACAGTCCATCACAGTTGCACTCTTAAAACCATGCACCCATAGAAACACCCACTCACACATCTATGCACAGAGGCACACACACCCTACCCACACAAACACTCAGGCACCCATACAGATACTCAAACAACCAATCAATAACCCATATAGACACTCATATAGCTATTCACAAAACCATGCAGCCACTTATACACCAACACACAGACACATACAGACATTCACACAGTTTAGTCACTAGTCTGCAATAAGATACATTTAATGACTCACTTATAGAGTCAGTTACGCACCTAGAAAATCATCCATTCACACACTTGTACACCCACTCATTCTTCAACAGGCCTTTCCCGATATATATTAAACATATTAAAACTTTACAGAAACACAGACTCACTGGATGACGTCATCAGTGATGTCATTTGAGATGTCATCAGTGATGTCATCAGTGATGTCTCTGACCATGTCATGAGTGATGTAATATGTGACGTCATCAGCAGTGCATTGCGGGGGCGCGAGTTATAGTTAGCTGAACTAACTATAACGGGGGAATTTCTAGGGTTTTGTACGAGGGAAATGTCCAGCTAACTATAACGCCCCTGAAACCTATGTTTTTTTCAGTGAATTTCTAAGGTTTTTTAAATGCCAATTCCTAACTATGACGCCCCTGAAACCTATGGTTTTTTCAGTGAATTTCAAAGGTTTTTTAAATGCTAATTCCTAACTATATCAGGCCTGAAACCTATGGTTTTTTCAGTGAATTTCAAAGGTTTTGTAAATGACACTTTTTAATGTATTAATTGTTATACTGATTTTTATGATACTGATTTACTACATTTTTAAAACTATTTAATTTTAGATATATTTTTTATAATTACATTATACATTACAATACAAAATATACTTTCTCAGAATGAATTACTTTAGTTTAAATACTTGGCAAATAGGCAACAGACTTTTAAGTACAGTAGTTACAGTTGTTGCAATGGGCAACACAATTTAAAAAACAAAGCAACATTGAGCTCAATGTGAATGTCTAATTAAATGCAATCAGTTACTTCATGGATTACTTTTCTAACCACAGGACTGGATCCTAGATTCAGTCCTTGGACATCTCCTGTAAACAGTTGAGTAAAAGCACTTTGGTTACAGTAGTAATTTTTAAGGAATATTATTGTATTTTAAAAGTTGACACTTAGAAACTTTTTCTCACAGAATCACCAATGTTATCCTATGGCAGAAAATTCACTTAGCAGGTAAGTAGTGTTATCGTTACTTTTTCATACTCAGTGGTGGATCCTGGATCCAGCACTGGCCAACCTCCTGTAAACAGTTGAAAGAATGTGTTTAAGTCATACAGATGATTTTTTAGGAATATTTTTAGTTTGTGAAAATAGACACAGAAACTTTTCTGGTGAAAACCACACAATGGATTCCTATGGAAGGAAATACAAGTTACTGGTAAGTACGCTTAGAATTACTTTTCAGGGTCAGTGCTGGGCTAAAAGATGCAGCCCTGGGTTCTCTCCTGGTAACAGGTGAGTAAATCGGAATTCGTAGTTTGGGTGATTTTAGAGGAATATTTGTACAATGGTAAAGGAAGGGGGCGGGGCCTGAGGTGACGTGTGCAAACACTCCCTGTGGCGCGTTTTAAGTTGGGGAATTAATTCCTCTTCAATCCTGCGGTCCCCTGGGGGCCAACTAGCCCACCAGGTACCTCCAGTATGCGTCAGGGAGCTGCGTTGTAGAGAGGTGTTCAGAGGCCACGCCCCTTTTAACAGCACTCTGCAACGCAACTCTCTGGCGCTTCCTTGAGGTACCAGGTGGGCTAGTTTGCCCCTAGGGGACCTCTGGATTGACGAGGAATTAATTCCCCAACTTAAAATGTGCCACAGGGGCGTGGCCTCCGGCCCGATCCCGTTTTTTTTGTTCCTTCCTTTTTTTTCTATTTTTTGGGCCCTGGGGACCTCATCCCCCAGGGCCTGACCCCAATTAGAGGGCCGCGTGGCCCCCCTCCCGAGGCCATAATTTGCCCCGGGGACGCCATCCCCGGGGCATGGGCCTTTATTTTTAAAATTTGTTATGGAGGGGGGCTGCATAGCCCCCCTCCTCTGGCCGCTTTTAGGCCCTGGTGACCCCATCCCCCGGGGCTGGCCATTGCTTTTTTAATTATTATTTATTTTTTAATTTCATTTGGGAGGGGGGCCGTGTTGCCCCCCTCCCGGGCCACTTCTGGCCCCGGGGACCCCATCCCCCGGGGCCTGGCCTCTCATTGGAGACCATGGGGGGGTCCCCAATCCCCCCACGGTCCCAGCCGGCTCCCCGCCTCCTGCAGGAGCCGGCATTGCTTTTCCACATGGGGAGCAGCTAACATGCTGCTCCCCATGTGGAAAAGCAATTTGTTTTGCTTCATTGAAGCGAGACCTGCTCTCGCTTCAATGAAGCAAAGCAGTTTGCAATGGCAGGGTGGGAGCCGCGGCTCCCGCCCTGCCATTGCAAACAGCAGTGTCCTTGGTGTGGGCACCCCGGGACACTGCAAGAGCAGGCCCTGGGGGTGGCGGTCCCCAGGGCCAATACAAGGCTCCAGGAGGGGGGCTGCATGGCCCCCCTCCAACATGTAAAAGTTGCCCTGGGGGTGGCGGTCGCTGGGGGGGCCTGAGAGCCCCCCACATCAAATAGTTTTAAGCCCCGGGGAGTGGCACCTATGATAACGAAGCCCTGTTGGTGGCGGTCCCCGGGGCTGGGGGGGCTGTGAGCCCCCCCGCATATACAATCTCAGAGCCCCGGGGTGTGGCGGTCCCCGGGGCAGTGTGGGGGTGATTGGGAACCCCCCCACACTTTTTTTTTTTAATTAAGCCCCCGGGTTTTGGCCCCCGGGGGCAAATTAGAATATTCAGCGCGGGAGACCGCGCTGAATTTTTATTTATTTGTTCGGCCGAAAATCGCGCTGAGTGCGCGAATCTCGCCGATTTAAAAAAAAATACATTCTTTTTTGGGTCCTGGGGGTCCTTGTGGGACCCCCTGAGCAGGCCTAGGGGGTCAGGGTGTTTCTACCCTGCCCTCTTGTCGCGTTTTGCCCGTTTGTTTTTTAGGTTTCTTGTGCCTCGGTACTACTGAGGCACAAGATAGCTGCCAACACTTCCTGATCTGGAGTGTTGGCAGCCAATTAGAATACAGCTCGTGCACGGCAGGGTGCGCGCTGGGTGCGGGGAGGGTGTGCGGATCCTCCCCAGCCATAGACATCACTAACTTTTTTACCCTAATTTTCTCTGGAACTTCTGAATGGATTTACACCATTTAAGCAAAAGGCACGAGTCTGAACTGAGGACTACCTCTTTGCCAAATTTGGTGTAATTCCGTTCTGCAGTTTGGGCTGTAGCTGCGACAAATGATCCTATGGGAAATTGCATGGGGAAAACGCATTTTGGGACCCCCCTTTTTCTCAGCCCCCGCTTGACGAATCACCACGAAACTTTCATGGTAGGAGCTGGCCAAAAGTTTGGAAAATATCACGAAGATTAGTCAATCGCCGCCAGACTTATTGGGAATAGAATGTTTCGGATTTCCTATGGAAAATAGGTTCTAACTATAACTATCTACCGCCAGTAGATAATATATATATATATATATATTCACACACATACACATCATATATATATATATATATATATTCACACACATACACATCATTAGTTCAGCTAACTATAATTCGCGCACCCGCAATCCACTGCACATGACGTCACATATTACATCACTTATGACATGGTCAGTGGCATCACTCATGACATCACTGATGACGTCATCCTTGTGATAGAGTGGCGGTCGCGCGAGTTATAGTTATCTGAACTAACTATAACGGGGGAATTTCAATGGTTTTTTACGAGTGAAATGTCCAGCTAACTATAACATGTGTGAAACCTATGGTTTTTTTAGTGAATTTGCAAGGTTTTTTAAATGCTAATTCCTAACTATAACGTGTGTGAAACCTATGGTTTTTTAAGTGAATTTCTAAGGTTTTTTAAATGCTAAGTTATGTATGTATTATTATATTTTTTATATATTTATATTACAATAAGCTACCTATGTATATAGTTATAGATTGACTGTATCCTGTAATATGGAATGGCTCGTTGAAAATGTTTTTTTTTTTTAAGGTTTTTCAGAGTGCGCGCACTCCACGATTTTTTGAAAAAAAAATAAAATGTTTTTTTTACCCTTCGGGGTCCTTCAGGGACCCCCTGACAAAGGCTAGGGGGTCAGGAACTCTCTACCCTGACCCCTTTTCACATTCTCCACCTTTCTTTTTCCCTTTCACACACAAAACACACAAAATGGCGGCCGACACGTCCTGATTTCGACCAATTCGAATGTTGACTAACATGTAACCACCAATCAGAATTACGCTAGAGCACGTTACGGTGCGCGCTTATAGATATTTATGTACTTTTAACTGCAATTTTCTCAGGAAGTACTGAACAGATTGACACCATATATGCAAAAGGCACATGCCTGACCTGAGGACTACCTCTTTGCCAAATTTCAAGTAATTCTGTTCAGCCGTTCGGGCTGTACCTTCGATTAAAGGTCCTATGGGAAAATGCATGGGGAAAACGTGTTTTGGGACCCCCCTTTTTTCTCAGCCCCCGCTTGACGAATCACCCCGAGACTTTCAGGGTAGGAGCTGAGCGGAGCGCCCCATTAGTTTTGAAAATTTCTCGAGGATTCGTCAACCGGCGCCAAAGTTATTCAAAAGAGAATTTTCAGATTTCCTATGGAAACTCGGTCCTAACTAAAACTATCTACTGGCGACCACCAGTAGATAATATATGTATATATATATATATATATATATATATATATATATATATATATATATATATATATATATATATATATTCTGCACCAAAGTTTTCCACCTGTAAGTAGCACTCGACCAGCAGCTTGATTTATGTGTAGGTAGGGACGGGGATCCGCTTGTAGGAGCCGCTCCGTAGTGGATTTGCCTGACGCGTTTCGAAGCTCCATATGCTTCTCTTTGGAGGCTTTAACGGAAACGGTGTGCACAACCGCTAACCCACTTCGCCATTTAACATATGACACACCCACCAATGGGAGGCTCAAATGAGACTGTGCATTATGGGAAGTGTAGTGCGAAAGCACATAATCAAGTCCTGTATGGACCCTGCAAGTGGGCCCGTCCTCGATCCTATGTACGGCTGCTGTTCCACTTTCGTGGCCCCCCAAGACTTCCGGGGTGGTGCATACTCCGCGGCTGGATGGCCGCGTGTTATATTCTGCTCCAAAGTTGTCCACCTGTAAGTAGCACTCGACCAGCAGCTTGATTTATGTGTAGGTAGGGACGGGGATCCGCTTGTAGGAGCCGCTCCGTAGTGGATTTGCCTGACGCGTTTCGAAGCTCCATATGCTTCTCTTCAGAGGCTTTAACGGAAAAGGTGTGCACAACCGCTAACCCACTTCGCCATTTAACATATGACACACCCACCAATGGGAGGCTCAAATGAGACTATGCATTATGGGAAGTGTAGTGCGGAAAGCACATAATCAAGTCCTGTACGGACCCTGCAAGTGGGCCCATCCTCGATCCTATGTACGGCTGCTGTTCCACTTTCGTGGCCCCCAAGACTTCCGGGGTGGTGCATACTCCGCGGCTGGACGGCCGCGTGTTATATTCTGCTCCAAAGCTGTCCACCTGTAAGTAGCACTCGACCAGCAGCTTGATTTATGTGTAGGTAGGGACGGGGATCCGCTTGTAGGAGCGGCTCCGTAGTGGATTTGCCTGACGCGTTTCGAAGCTCCATATGCTTCTCTTCAGAGGCTTTAACGGAAACAGTGTGCACAACCGCTAACCCACTTCGCCATTTCACATATGACACACCCACCAATGGGAGGCTCAAATGAGACTGTGCATTATGGGAAGTGTAGTGCGGAAAGCACATAATCAAGTCCTGTATGGACCCTGCAAGTGGGCCCATCCTCAATCCTATGTACGGCTGCTGTTCCACTTTCGTGGCCCCCAAGACTTCCGGGGTGGTGCATACTCCATGGCTGGACGGCCCCGTGTTATATTCTGCTCCAAAGTTGTCCACCTGTAAGTAGCACTCGACCAGCAGCTTGATTTATGTGTAGGTAGGGACGGGGATCCGCTTGTAGGAGCTGCTCCGTAGTGGATTTGACTGACGTGTTTCGAAGCTCCATATGCTTCTCTTCAGAGGCTTTAACGGAAATGGTGTGCACAACCGCTAACCCACTTCGCCATTTAACATATGACACACCCACCAATGGGAGGTTCAAATGAGACTGCGCATCATGGGAAGTGTAGTGCGCAAAGCACATAATCAAGTCCTGTATGGACCCTGCAAGTGGGCCCGT
Organism: Triturus cristatus; assembly: GCF_964204655.1. Classification (NCBI taxonomy): domain Eukaryota; kingdom Metazoa; phylum Chordata; class Amphibia; order Caudata; family Salamandridae; genus Triturus; species Triturus cristatus. The sequence goes on from NC_140587.1 coordinate 620,966,636, forward strand.
CTTCAATCCTATGTACGGCTGCTGTTCCACTTTCGTGGCCCCCAAGACCTCCTGGGTGGTGCATACTCTGCGGCTGGACGGCCGCATGTTATATTCTGCTCCAAAGTTGTCCACCTGTAAGTAGCACTCGACCAGCAGCTTGATTTATGTGTAGGTAGGGACGGGGAAGCCAAAAAGAAATTGGGGGCTGAAACACGACCGCGTCAACAGACAGATAAAGGAGGAGTCCAACCATTTTTTTAATTAGATATTAGTTACTTTGCGCACACAATTGAATGAGAGAGTGGTGTGATACCTCTGGCGCTAAGAGGACTACCTCTGAATGTAACACTTAAATGTAGAAGTGTACATGGAGACAAAATAGTTAGGGGAATGTATATGTTGTGTATATTATATATATTGTGTATATGTACTTTGTCGTAATTTATGTTTGATCAGTTCATTTACATTTAAATTATGTCTTGTGTTTAATTTAATGTGAATATACATGTTTTTTGAGTCTCGCTGATCGATATATGTACCTGACAAAAATTTTGAATAATTGTTTCAACAAAAATATGAAACTGTCAAGGTAATTTATGGTTCCTTGTGCAAAAATAAATGAGAGATTGATCCCTCTATACTTTTTGCCTTATATAATATAGATATCCTTTAGAGTGGCAAAAGGGGCATTGACAGATGAAGTTAATACAATGGGTATGTTGGAATATTATAGCGTATTTGTTAATGTTCAAAATTTTGATTGTGTGGATGTACATATGATGATTTTTAAACTGTGTGTTGCATTTCGTTAGAAAAGATATTTGATGGAGTTCAAGTTGCCTTACTAACATGGAGTTGGGACATGAGGTAGAGGGGCACCTAACTCATGATTCACATGGCTTTTAGTTTTTATGGCAAGGGGACTGTTAACATATTAATCAAACTTAACTCTCTTTTAACCTTGTTTGTTTTAGGGGATTTTATGTTTTTTTTTATTTTTTAAAATATATGCAATGTGAATGTATGATGATAGATAAGTTTGGCATACTAGTGGTGTTAATGAAAATACCCACCAATCCATTGGCTCATTAAAACAAAGTCTGTCTTGATTATAATCAGCAATGGGAAATATTTTTAAATAAAAATGCTAATGAGGTCGAGGGGTTTACAAACAGCCTTCCCATGAAGGGGGAGGGGCATTAGAGGCGACTGCTCCCTGCGCTTCTTGGGGTATTGGGGCCACTCTGCCACTGTATCCTTCAGGGCTGCATTGGTTACAAGTCATTTCTAAATAAACAATGAAAAAAAAACGTAATTTAAAGTACTTTTTAAAGCCATTTGTTTTGCATTGTCTATTTAGATGCACCTACAGGTCCCTCGAAACTAAATTGGCTACCAACAGGAGTGTGACCGGCCCCCAAGCTGCCAGCCCACTGAAACGCTTGGTAGCCAGTACGTCCCTGCTGTCCCAAAGGTGACGGTGAAAAGTTAGCCCCTCCCCTTTCACTTTGCTCATGAGTGGGGGAGGTTTTAAAAAACAAACAGAGCATATGAGCTTCAGCCTTCTCTCTGTTCAGTTATTGGGAAAAGGGTTAAGGAGAGGGTGGCAAGTGACCCACTCTCCTTTGGCCTTGATATAGCAGATATAATGCACAGAGTATACAATTAAAACCAGAAGATTCATTGAAAGTCACTGTTAAATTGAGGTTGTGGTTAGCTTTGGTAATAATAGTTTAATGTAAATTTAAAAGAAATTTAAAATTCACTTGCAAAAAATGCAGTTAACCTAGAGTTCTGATTACAACATAAAATTGAAACAACCTTGACATTTGCCAGCTGTGGTAAGTATCTCAATTCATAACTCTCACAACAGCCAGGCACACCATAAGTCACACACCAAATGCAGTGCTCATGACCTCCCTCTTAATGTGACAGATACAATACAAATGACACAAAGGATCTCCTAGCTGAGATGATATAGCACATTTGATTAACTCCATATATTAGATAACTATGATTAGATTATTATTTATTGGTTTGTGTATATATGGTTATATAATGATGTTGTGCTGTTTTACATTTTTTTTATACATTTGTGAGTTCCTAAGCATTACATTTGGTATGTGAGTTATAATTTTCAGATCAATTGTGCAAGTTATGGATTACAACTGGTATACTTTTAGAGGGGAGTGTGACTTTTTTCATATGAATTTCTGAGGTTTTTTAAATATCCTTTAAGATAGTATTACCAAATGTATGAATGTAACTTCAATTTAACTTTGGGTTTTCAAGGAATCTGGAATTTTTTGATAATGTGTGCAAACATACAAGGGAGTTTAACCCCACTGTGCACAGCATGAATTGGCCACCTGTCCTCTGCAGTACCTACTGTGGGCTGGCAAAACCCTTCTGTAAATGGCAACAGGTCTTTCCCAACATGGTATAGCTGCATGGCCTGGCCTTTGGCTAGGCTCTGCACCCAGCTCGCTGCAGGTGGCCAATCTCCAAATCACAAATTTCTGACTTATGTGGTGAGAGTTTCAAAATGCCCTTAACAAAATGTTTGTAGAATAATAAAGATGGTTCTGAAATTAGCCTCTTTTTATGTTTTTTTTTAAATATATTTAATTTTTTATGTTTTTTCTGTCTTTTTCTTTTTTTTAACTACACAAAAACTGAATTGTGAAATGGCCATGTTTTACCTGCAACTGTTTTTGTTCTTCAAATTAGGCATGAAAGTTATAGTGCACTTCCACTATTTGATTCCCAGTGTTATGATGTTGTTCTTCACACCATATCTTTTTCTGGTACTCCATGCAATTCAATCAAGCAATCAATCAGGGATTTGTGAAGCGCACTACTCGCCCGTGAGGTGAGAGTCTCAAGGCGCTTGGAGGGGGGGATATCGGGCAGCTTCGTGTCAACCGAAAAGCCAGGTCTTGAGGCTCTTCCTGAAAGCTTGCAGTGTGGGGGATTGTCTGCTGCTGAGGGGTAGTTCCTTGCAGGTCTTGGCTGCAATGTAGAAAAAGGCTATTTCTCCTGTTCTGGCTTTCAGATGCAAGGGACTTCAGCCAGGGCAAGGTCGGCGGAGCGGAGGCTTCTCTTGGGCGGTGTGGTAAGGAGATTCTTTTGATGAGGTATTGGGGTCCGGTGTTGTGGAGGGATTTGTAGGCATAAGTGAGCAGCTTGGAGGTCACTCTCTTAACAGTGGGGAGCCAGTGGAGATCTTGTAGGTGCCGGGGGATGTGGTCTTGATGTGGGATGCCGAGGACGAGTCTGGCTGTGGTGTTCTGGACTATCTGGAGTTTGTGGAGTAGAGATTTGTTAATTCCGGCGTCGCGGGTGTTCCCGTAGTCCAGTCTGCTGGTTATGAGTGCGTGGGTGACTTTCTTCCTGGCTTCGGGGGGGATCCACTTGAAGGTCTTTCAGAGTATGCGGAGGGTGTTGAAGCACGTGGAAGATTCAGTGCAATAATTCTCTGGCGTGGAACATTTCTCCGATCCACCTGCTGTTGCACTGCCACAGGAGGATTCTCACCAGCTGGTCTTTCCTGCAACTTCATTCTGGTAAAGCCCCTGCTCTTCTCTCTTTTCATTCTATCTTCGAGTTCACATCTTGCCAACTTTTCTTTATGTTATAATTTAGGATGCCTATTCTATGTTGACATGTCCCTGGTTCACTGAAACTTACTAACTTATGCCTACTACCCCTCCTGGGGTAAGGCCGTCAACCAGGTCTCTCCAGCCATCTTTGTCTGGGGCTTTTCTTTCAATCTGACTCCAGGTGTAACCCATCTCTTTGCCGTCAGTCTGGAGGGCTCAGCACCGTGTGTTTTTGGGCCTTCCTCTTTCGCTTTTATCTTGAGGGTTCCAAGTCAGGGTTTGCCTGGTGGTGCTTCTTGTGAGCGTGCAGAGGGTATGACCTATCCAGCCCCAGTGTATTTTTATGATGTTTTGTTGAGCAGGGAGTTGGGAAGTCTGCTGCCATAGGTCGCTGTTGCTGATGGTGTTTGATGCATAACTAGACATCAAATCTGGAGGACACTGAAGAGTACAGTTGAGATTAATGAATTTGGGATACTCTATGTAACGAACAGTGATCCAAGAAGATTGATGATTGTAAAAAGACAAATGTGTTTGTCTGTAATGTACTCCCCATTTTTGATTTGTTGGTTTTAGATGTAATGTGTTTTTTGTAGATGGGTTGCATCTATTCTCCCTTCTTTAATAAAGGAGAATATCAGGATGAATTTTGAATGGTATTTTAATGTTTTATGTATTTTTAACTGTGGGAACTGCAATAGAAAATCATTGTTTCTTTACATGACTACATATGTATATTCTTCTTATCTAATGAGTTTCAAGAAATAATCAATGGATAAAGGAATACGTTCTTTTTATACTCAAATGAGTAAGCGGTGGCACTGAACCTTAGTACAGTCAAGGGGTGTGAAGAGTGGAAGTCCGTTATAGCTATAAGAGAAGAACCCAAAGGGAATTTGTATTTTGACTAAAAGTCTCTATTGGTGCCCTGTTCCCTCGGGTAAGCGGTGCCTGATGGTGTTTGGCCAGCGGATTCGGAAGACTTTAATGAAGGTATTGACTTTGTTGGTGGTGATCACTGTTGTCCTCCAAGTTTATGCTCCATACAGAAGGACCGATTTTATGTCCGTGTTAAAGAGCCTGGTTTTGGTTTGCAGCATTTGGTCCTTGGAGCTCCAGATCTTCTTTAGCTGAATGAAGGCAGCGCTTGCTTTGCCGATGCTTGCCATGACCTATGTGCTACTCTTCTTGTCTATGACACTGGCCAGGTAGGTGAAGGCCTCATCCTCTTCCAGTGTATCGCCTGCAATAGTGACCACAGGTGTGCTGGCTGTGTTAGCCTTCAGGATCTTGGTTTTCCCCTGTGGATGTTGAGACCAAGTTCTGCTGATTTGGCGGCCACATTTTCGTCTTCTCTTCATTCTGCAGAAGGGTATGAGAGAGTAGGGCATCTGCAAAGTCCAGGTCATAGAGCTGCATGCAAAGTGTCTGTTGATATTGATAAAAATTATGCCAATGCTTATAATGGTACACTCGCACACATGAATGAAATCGCATCACTATTCTCAAATTTGCCCTTCATGAACTCTCTATCAACCTGACTCAGAAATACGTGATCAGGCAAGCTCTGCAACCTAGACCCGCGTAACTGATTGACAGGTCACAGGTGGGGTGGCACTTAGCTGGCAGACTAATGCTCAAACAGGAAACTCAGGTCCGTCCCCAAGATAAGCGCAGCAACAGCACTATGGTCCAAGCAAATTGGCCCCAAGAAAGCACACATGCCCAGAGGGGTGCACACATTCTAAAAACACCATAAAGTCAGATGCAACACGGAGTTAGGAACACACAGCAAATCAGGATACAGCACACACAGCACACACAGTGATCACGCGTGCCCCTCATGCCAGACATCTGGATACATTACCCACTAGCCCATATTGTGTCCATGCAAGGTCGATGCCCACCTGCATTTGTGATCAGGGACTTTTTATTTACAACTCCCACAGAAAAGGCCTGCATTCGTTTACCAAACAAGGATCACCAAGTGCACTTTTATGACACCCAAAACTGAATGAAACGCAGCTTGGATTGATTGTACTTAGAGACAGTCCTATAAACCGTTTTTGTAAGCTGGTCTTCTTGCCGAAGTGTTTAATTTAACCAACTGTTCCTGCTTTGCCAAACACCTCTTGTCTTTTGTTTTTTCCAGGTAAATTCATATTCAAGCAACATTTTGGCAAGCCAGATAGGAGAGCTTGGTACCTCTAGCCTGACTGCAGCCGAAGGAAAAGGACCCTTCCCGAATGGATTCACATCTGAGCAGTAAGGATGGTAACCAGACACTGCAATTGATTCGAAGTTCTGCTGATTCCGTGCGGAAGAGGTTCATCCTGAAGCTGCCAGCAGAGGGTAAGAGACCACATGTGATCCTTAGTCCCCAGCATTTGGCATATGGCAAACCAGGAAGAAGCGCAACAATTTTACCTGAGTGCTCTGCCACCGACAGAAATCTGGCATGTTACCTATTTTAAGGGCCGAAATAAGTCGTCGCGTAGCGACTGCAGAGGCGTTCCCGCAGAGGTCACTTTTTTTATAATCCTTACGCTAGAAAAGGTAAATTGGTGGTTGCTTGGACCACTGTGTATGATACAGATGGTACGCTTGTCCCTGGGCATGATACAGTGTTGAGGCCTCACTGCTTGGACCGCTGGGCGTGCTATAGATGGTACGCATGGGCCCTGTGATACAGGGCCGGTACCTCAATCTAATTTTTGTCTAAAGGGTTTTCTCAGTGCTGCCGGTTTCTTAACACTGTTGGTATCTGAAAGAAGTGAGATGTGCTGTTCGATTGGACCCCTGGGCGTGACACATATGATATGCTAAGCTCCTGGGTGTGAAACGGTTTGCAATTCGTTTGTTAAGGAAACATTTGGATCTGAGAGATCAGGTGTAGCATGTGTTTGCCCATGAGGGGCCTGTGGTTCTTTGAGTTATTCCTGTTCTCTGTGGAAAAAATTGTCATTCTCTTTGTTACGGAGCCAATATTGACAGACTATCGGGCACACTTAGTCCCATGTACCACACAGGGCTTCCCCTGGTCACTGTATAGCATGCACTAGGCGCAGGCTATGTTTTTTAAATTGATGCAAGGTATTTGATGTTGTAATTATTTGATCCTGTGGTGCTGGTAGATTAATGCAACTGTATTTTTTCTGATTATTGTGTTTTGCCAATGTCTCAATGTGCTATATGATGGTGTTGCTATTTTCACAATCGTTATTTCATATCACAATAAAGTCTGCTATTTGCTGCCAATTACTTGACGCTTTAACAAATACACTTTCTTTAAGGTTGTGACCCTTCATTTGCATTGCTATTTTGTGTTTGTGAAATGTACATATTGATGCATCCTTACATACCGTTGAGCTCATAATAAGTAGTTAGGATAAGTCATAATATCTTCATGACCAGAGTAGACTTTAAAATTCCCAATAAAGCCCAGAAAGTCGCCTCTAAAACATATGCAAACCAGGTTCCTCACTTACAGGCAAAAACACTTAACAAGTATTGCCAAGAATGGCACGCACACACTAAGGCACACAAGTTTCCCTGGCCAGAAGAGGTAATCTCTGACACTAACATAATCAAGCACACAAGGACACACATCCAATCTAAATATCTAGGACAGAAGTAGGACAGAAGAGAGGCACTATTAGAATTGTAGGCCATCTTTGAGGAGGCCCATGCCGACAATCCTATCCCTCAGGCAATAAGCAAAGCGCCCGCACTTCCCCAGCCATATGCAAGCATGGAGGTGCTCTCCCCAATGCCAGCCATCCCAGCATTAGGATACACCAACCTGCCAGTTGAGGGGGCTCGAAGATCCCCTGCCAAGCAGCAGACTGTTAGGTCTAGGCACAAGGGCCTAACAGGCCGGCAGGCCCAGGCACAACCCCAGCCCGGTGCTACGGCTCCTTGAAGATCAACCCCCCTGTCCATTGCGTTCTGCTCATTAAGCCCCAGCGGCACGAAGGACACACATTACCACTGGATCAAGTGAACACAGTCAGGTAACAGGGTGATTCATATCGGTTCTTGACAACGATACAACTAGTGGGGTAAGGAATGGGGTCCAAGTCCTCTGGAAACCAACGACGATGTGGGAGCCACAGGGTTTGCTCAGGTAGCCGAGGAAATGACAGGTACTGAGTCTGAAGGCAAGTTCTGACCAAAGAGAACCGTGCATAGCTTGGAACGAAGGAGGCAATCTAGGTGGGAATTAGAGGAAAACGTGAACTAAGGAGAGAGAGGGGCAAGCCCACGCCATAGAAGATCAGGTAGAACTCAGAATAGCATGCCCTCCTCCTGAGGAAAGCGGAGGTAGCCAAAGAGCACCATTCGAGGAAGAACTAGGGGAGATCCTTACCAGATCGTCAGCATAGGTGAGGGACTGACTAGGAAATCAGAGTCCAAGGTCACCTTGTGCAAACTCAACTAAGAAATAGAGGTAGAATGGCAACTTTACTTGCGCACGAGGGAAGCAGCGATGAAGATGTCTGCTGCTTCTCCCAAATGCATGGGACAGATAGGCTCACCCCAAGGGAGATAGTGGCCTAAGTTGAAGGTAAGATCTTTGCATGGTCATTTTGCCACCTGTTAGCCCGCTGGACCGAGGGAAAGGACCAGTGTAATAGGGCCTGACTGAAGGAGGGATCCCTAGAACCAGAGGACATGGCTGTTGTAGAAGACTGCATCCGACATGGTGGGGAAGATCCCAAGTGGACCTTTCTCTACATGCAGGATTGCCTTAGAAGATGGGAATGCTATGTTAGGGAAAAACCAGTGGAGCTTCCTCATACCAACTTACACCCACTACTGCAGGAGGGCATGTCTGGGAGCATCTATGTGCCCTGGGCTCAGATGGATAAAGAAGGGCTAAGGACCAAATTGCCACCCTGCTGAATAGAGCGGGAAAATGGATCTCATATTTGGATAAGAACATCACAGGAGTATCAGGCACATGCATCACGCTTAGAAATAGCGAGTCCTTAATAGCGATTTTTAAGGAATCGCAAATAAGGAATTGCTATTTCCTATGCATGAAGCAGATAGCGAATAAATACCGATTCGCTAATAATCGCTAAACACAATAGCAATTAAACCTAAAAAACTCACAAATGCCGGGAAACACACAAATAGCGATCTCACAAATAGCGAGATCGCTATTAGCGAAATCGCTATTAGCGATATAGCTATTTTACCGAGTCGCATTGGGAGCAGGCTGATGACCTCACAACCAGGAAGTAACTCTTCCCATGCTGCAGTCTGTGCCCAGAGGAAGTGGGAGCAGGAAGCAGAGTGCTTGTGGAGAGCTGTGCAAAGGAATACATTGTATCCAGACAACTGCTAATACCAGAAATGGCCCACACATCAGCAGAAGAGGGGGCAGGGGCCAGAAAACGAAAGATCAAATTTAGTGAGAGGGAACTAGAGTACCTCATTGAAGAGGTGGTAAAGAACCATGATAAGCTCTTTGGGGGACTCTCACTAAAAGTTCCAGAGGCTGAAAAAAGAAGGATCTGGAACCGGATCAAAACCAAAGTCAATGCTGTGGGTGTGACACACCGCAGCATCGAAGAGTGAAAAAAAAGGTGGTATGACCTGCGGAGCCGTGCCAAGGAGAGAATTGCACAGAGACTGAAGGAGGCGAAGAGCACTGGAGGAGGACCCTCGACAGTTCCAGGCAATACAGCCCTGGAGGACCTGGTGGAGGGCACAATCCTGCCAGAAGCTGCAGTGGGAGTGATGCAGCTGGATACATCCGGCGCGGCCTGTAGTACACTAGAGGCACTATAATATACCCATCAATGTAAATACTAATTGCGCCCATACAGTAATAAAAAGCAATCAGCTGTAATCAACCCCAGGCCACATTTCACATAGAGATACTAATGCATCATGGGATTTGTAGTCCCCTGAACCAAATAGTGAGTCAAATACCACATAGTGTGGCCATGGTTCCAAAAATGCATTACAGACAGTGATTTCAGACTGTGAGAACCTAAGAGCTAAGGAATTTTTTATGTTGCTAAACATTAGCACAAAAAAAATTAATCTTGCACTGTTTCACACCACAGGCGCAGAAGAAGTAGACACTGATGACAGTGAATGCAGGGAGAGCACACAGACCACTGCAGAGACTGCCGTTGCCATACCAGTCACACCTCCGAGCACATCCCAGGCACCCCCAAGGCGCAGGGCCACAGTCCCTCCTCTTCAGCCAATGGAGAGCAATACGGAATGTGAAAGGGGACCTGCACCAAGTCTGCCTAGTGTGAGTACCACCACAACCACACCTCAGACACAAGTCCAGATGACGCGAAGACGCAGGTCAAGGGGCCACATAGCAGCACAGGAGGAAGCAACTCCAAATGTATGGGGAGGTGTGGAGTCGCAGATGATGAGAGTGCAGCACCTGCAAGCACGACACATGGTAGCCATCAACCTGCAAATGTCGAAAATGAACAAGAACTTTTCTGTTGTGGCAGATCGCGTGAGTGAACTGACTCAAGCAGTTGTGGAAGGCAACAGGCACACTAATGCCACATTGCAGGAGCTCGTGCGTGTGATGCAGGAGGGACACAACACCGAGAGGAGGAGGCATCGCCAATTCATGGCGCGCTTGGCTGGCTATACCAGATCAAACAATAAGTTGTGCAACGCTACTGCACTGCTGTCACGGAGGTCGGTGGCAATGCAGATTGACATGGGGCATTGTTGTGGGGATGTGGCCAGGGCCCTTGGCCAAGTTACCACTGCTGTTGAACAGCTCCAGGCTGGTGCTGGTGGCCTCAGCAATGTCACTGGAGATGAGGGGAGTGAGGGGGCATCCAGCCTGAGCAGCATGTCAGCGCCAGTCAGCACTGGCAGGAGGTTTAGTACACGTCGTTCAACACCTACACTTGCACCCATGGGTGGGGATGCCGATGCAGGCGAAAGACGTCTCGGTGTGTGTGGGAGGAAGCGCTGAGCATAAACATACCTCCGGACAATTAGCCATGGTGGCGTAACCATGTTCAGGACATACATAGGGACTATGAATAAAGTCCGAATCCTTATTTGATTTGTGCCTTGGTACATGCAGTGAATGTATACTTAAGCTACGTCTATGTTTAGCCACACAACAGTACCTGGTCATGTGCAAATAAAAACTGTGCAGGTCAATATTGCTAGTTTTTGTCTCATGATTACGTACCTCTGAAGTAATGTTGGGTGAGGTCTGCATGTTTCCTCTGTCCCTCCGCTGAGCTTGCAGGATGCGGGTGTCGTGGGTGTACAGGGGGCTGGTTGTCCTCAGTGTTGTACGCCTCTATGGGTATGCGTCTCCTGGTAGCTATGTTGTGCAACATTGCACATGCTGCCACTATCCTACAGCAGGTTTCCGGCTGGTATAGCATTGCACCACCAGTTTTGTGCAGGATGCAGAAGCGACTCTTGAGCGATCCAAATGTCCATTCAATCACATTACGTGCCCTGGTGTGTGCTGCGTTGTACCGCTGCTCTTGTGGGGAGCCTTGTTTTAAGTATGGAGTCATGATATAGTTCCTCACGACGTATGCACTGTCACCTACAGGGTAGTATGCAATGTGTTAGTGTCAGGTCTGCATTGCCATTTCAGAATGAATTAGTGTGCATAAGTATTTTGTCTTACCTAGCAGGTGTCCCTCGCCAAATTCCCCCCTGAGCAGGCGTGTGTGTATGCCAATGTGTCGGAAGATGTATGAATCATGGGTGCTCCCAGGATATTGCGCTACGATGTCGGTTATGATGTTTTTCCCATTGCACACTGCTTGGACATTGATGGAGTGATACGATTTCCGGTTACGGAAGATATACTTATTGACTGCTGGTGGACATATGGCTACGTGGGTGCAATCTATGCATCCTATCACATTAGGGAACTGGGCTAAAAGATATAAATCGAGTTTTGTTAGGTTCAATTCCCTTTGGGTTGTGGGGAAGGTGATGTGGTTGTGGATCAGAGTCATCATGGCAGCCAGGAAGGGTCTAAATAAACGTGAGAGGGAGCTTTGTGATACCCGTCCCGCTACTGCCACTACCCCCTGGAAACTTCCGGATGCAAGTAGGTGCAGGCAACATAACACCTGAACATGGGTAGGGATAGCATGGGTCCTACGTGTCTGGCACTGCATTATTGGTTCTAATTCAGCTATGAGGTAAAGTATCATAGCAGTGTTAATCCTGTACTTATCATATATGTCCTCACCAGTTTGTCCCAACAGAGTGATGCACAGGCAGAATATCCTCTCCTGGATTCTCCTTCTGCCCTGGCCTGCTGCATGGATCCTCATCCTCCTCGCAAACACGTAGAGTGCCGCCATTGTGTGCGGCCTCTATGGCCTCATTGGTCAGTTCAAATAGCCCTCACCAGCTTATCAGCTGTAGTGAATTTTTTTTTCTACCACCTGCTTCTGATTCCCCTTAAACCGCACTTGCTAAATTGCGAATTTCAAGAAAATCGCTATGTGCGATTTTTGATGCATTGATTAGCGATTAATTTTTGCGATTCTTTATTTGCTCACGCTTTTCTTATTGTCGCTGATAAGGATTCGCTATTTCTTGTTTCCCGGTATTAGCGAGCCGGTATTATTGCGATTTTTGGTTATTTGGTTGATGCATTGGGAAACGGTAAAATGCGCTCGCAAATTGCTAATCGCTAATTTTGCGAGCACATTTTGGCTTGATGCATGTGCCTGTCAATCTAGTGATAGGCGATATTAAAAGTCTGCAGCCTTAATGGTGAACAGACTAACACAGTGTTTTCCCGAGCTTGCATCACAGCAGTCAGGCTGACAAATGCCGAGCATGATGAGGCCACATTCAATTCATACAGGTACGTAATGTGGCCGGCCCTGAGGAAAATGTTTCCTGACTGCCCAGATGTAGGGGGGTTAATGGCGGAAACTATAAAACCTGGGGAGACAATAACTGAGTTTCTGGATAGAATGAGGGAATGATGGGGAGAAGAGACAGGACAGCCATGGACTTTCTTTTATAATCTCCTCAAAAAGGGGTTACCCACCGAGATACAGAGTGGTTTTGACAGTGTATTAGGGTTAGATACCAAACCCTGGTGGGAGATACAGGCCCACATATTGTACTTCTACAAAAAGAAACAAGAGACAGATATCAAGAAATGAGAGCAAACCCAGAGAGACACCACTAAGTTGGTCCAACATATGTTGAAAAAGACTACTCTTGAGGGGGTTGTGTTGGCTGCGAGCATACAAATGACACCAGTCTTGAAGGGGACTCTACCGCAGAACCCCAGAGGGTTCTAACCTGACTATAGTGGCAGCAGTCAGGGTGTTTGGAAGCAGCTAGACCTCTGAGAATGTTATCATTGCCCAGGTTGGGCCTCATGGCTGACCAATGTCAGCTAAAACCATATCACGCACAGAGGTCAATAGACATGGACCAGTCCCCTCAAAACACCTATCCACAAAACCAAACACAGGGGGACCTGAACCATCCATACACACAGCCTCAGGGAAGTCAGCCAGCTATCCACCCACTGCAACAGGGATAAGGTAGTTGGGCAAATGCATGGCAACAGCAACAACAGACAGGGATCCAAGCCCAGCAGGGACCCGGGCCACAACCACAGCAGGCAAGAGTAACTGTCCTGGGAGGCAATGCCTTCGTGCAAACACAAAATTCTAACATGCAATAACGAACCATCCATTTAATGCACCCCTCACAATTCAAAGTACCAAAATTCAAAAGAAGGACCAATTAGACAATATTAGGAATCCAAGCCTTTACTTATGTTTGGGAAATTGAGGGCTGCTGGACGTGATTTGCCAATCAGATATCCTCATGGGAGTCCACCATTCCAGGTGCCCATGGGAGCCTAGGCCCAACTCTGCTGCTTGACCCCACGGTGGGGCTGGCTGACCACACCCCAGGGGTAGGGCAGTTTGATGAGGGGAGCAGGGAAGCTCCCATCCAGTCCTTAAAAGCAGGCACCCAGGCCCCCACACCCACAAGTCAATTGAGACAGGTTCCGATCACTAAATCGAAAGGACCCTATTCTCGTACCCCCAGCCGTGACCAAATTTCCTTCATGGCGTGAGGTTCCAACCATGCCCCCCAAAGGTTAGCAGCCTCCAGCCAAAACAAAGCTGTCCTTCAGTGTTGGGAGTCGGGATTCTCGTACGCTCGGTATAGTGAAGACCCCATCACCTCCACCGCATAGGATCTGACAAGCTGCACGGTGCCGAGTCAGTCAGTAGAGGAGGTCTGCCCAAACAGCCAACTAACACAGTCAATCACCTTCGTTTGACACATTTTGACAAATGTTTGACATTAGGTTCCAGGTTTTCCATGCACCAATGATTTCTCCTCCCTTCTTCCTAAAACTTTTACAACCAGCTGAAAGCCTGCTCACCAGGTTGTGCCCCTCCAGAACAGCAAAATCAGCATGTTAAGGAGTCCCACGCCACCACTGGGAACCGTTGGTCCAATTACCCAGGAAATAGGATCAGAGGGAAAGAGTGTATTGGGGTAAGAGGGAGTCAGCAAAGATCCATCACAGCTCCATACGAGATTAGAACTCGAGAATGTGGTCACTCCCTTATCAGGCCAAGCAGTAAGCCAACACACCAGACCTCACACACACACAATCTGAAGGAGAGACTAAGCACAATCTCAGGCACTGCAATATCAGAAACAAACGGTGGCCACAGGACAGCTTTCCGACCACCTACATTCTCTCCTGATAAAATGGGATAGCCAAATCGCGCAAGATCTAGGGCAGCACCTAAAAGACTGATAAAAAAGAAGTCCAAAGCGAGCCCAAAATGAAGTTTTGAGAAGAGGGACATAGTAAAGACAGCTGGTGTCACTGGCAGGATCACATTGCATGTCGCATTCGGGTATTAGAGGGGTATACATGTGACCTCGGGACAAATTGTGATTGCCATCTACATTCATTTGCAACATGCCCCCTCTTATACATCACCCCGTGCGTGTGTAAGTCAAAACCACCAGCCACACCAATTGCATCTCCCATGTACACCTTGGAGAAAGAGGCTGGCGATGCTCATTGAACCCTTGCTAAGACTGATGACACCCTATGGTTGATTGAATTCTCTGTTGAATAGTTTGGTGACTCCCACGTTATCCTGAGTTTTATTTTGTGTGGGAATACACTACCGCCTATCACCAGATTGTTTAAGGCACAGAGATCTGTGAGCCTTTTACCATTTTCATTGATGTTGCCAAGTCGATGGTTGCCTATGACTTTTTTGTACCCAATTTATTTGCGGCCAATCTTGGCACTGAGATCCACCATTTGTGTGGTGATTTTTCCTCTTCTTTGCAGTCATTTGAGGGTGCATAGCCCTAGAAAAGATTCCTGATCCTCTTTTTCTTTGTGCGGAAGGTGGCTGTGATGAATCTGGGTCTGTGGGCTTCCCATCCAATCAGAGCTCTGTTGGCTGTTGTCGTTAGCATCAGTGCTAGTCCCTGAGTATGTGGGGCGTTGTCTTCCTTGTGTCCAGAATACAGCAGCATTCCTCCTGGAGTCATTTTTTTCTGTCCTGACTGTGTTCATCTGCTCTCGCTAATGCCAATCAGGGCAAGGTCATTGGGAACTACAAAAAACACAAAAATAGAAATTGAATACCACTCAGGGAAATCCAAAAAGTCAAAAATTAAAAAAATATTGTTGTTTTAAAATAAACTAAATACATTTAATTTAAAAAAAGCATTACAATAGGTGCAAGTAACATACCCACATCACAATATTTACATCCCAAATACAATACAAACATAACATTACAATGCTACAAACATAGTAGAAAACATAACTATGTACTTCCTGTACGGTGTGGCATACATGCCACACAGTGCAGGAAATGGGATACAAATCCTGCACTAAATGTGCTCCCATGCATGCAACCCCGCGCCCTTAGTTGCCTTACTGCCACCCTTTTCATGCGGGCTCACCACAATCGAAAGGGAGGTGGTTTGACAACTCATAACATGCTCGGCAGTGCTGCAGTGGATCCACCAGTATTCTACAATACCTTCACACCACGCTGCAGGATCCTAGATTACAGTGGAGGAAGCAGTCCTGTGGCGGTCTGACCACCACACTCCTAATGTGGCGCATGGTCCTGGAGTGTGGTGGCGGTTGGACCGCCACAGTGAATATGGTGGTCTTGTGGACCGCCGTACTTGTAATGAGGCCCTAAGTAGACCTACCCACATCCCCCACCAATAAAACCCTAAATAAAACGTAAAATAGGTCTTAACTTATCCAGCAATAGGGAACCGGGACCGACATGAACAAAATCCACCTCAAAATATTTCTAAATACAAGTAGCAGTAAAAAAATAACCATGAAATAAAAATATAAAGGTAGTATCTATCTACAAAAATCAATAGAAAAACTTGTTTAAAAGTGCTTAAAATGTATGTAAATAATTTATTAAACTGTTAAAAAAAATTGGAAAAAATATATTGAACAAATGAATATATATATAAAATAAATAGTATTATAAACTATATACTATAAACTATATTAAATAGTACAAATTAATATATACTAAACTGCATTATGAAAAATTAAAAATACATAGTATGTATATAAAATATATATATATGAAAAAATAATTATGTACCATTTTTGTATAACTATACATGTTGTAACAGTGTGTTAAAATATGCAGTAATGTGATACTACAGCAAAAAAGAAAAGAAAACGTACTACTGTAACATGTAAAAACTATGTTTTTATGCCTTTGCGAAAAAATTAAGCTTGAAAAATAAAAGTAAAA
Organism: Triturus cristatus; assembly: GCF_964204655.1. Lineage (NCBI taxonomy): Eukaryota > Metazoa > Chordata > Amphibia > Caudata > Salamandridae > Triturus > Triturus cristatus. Next base: position 620,983,029 of record NC_140587.1, read on the forward strand.
ATATACATGAAGTGAAATACAAATGCAAAGTATGTAAAACACTACACAAACATGGTAACTACACTCCCTAAAATATTACTGTTTACTATTCCCACTCCAAAGGAAACTATTGTGGGGACACTAAAAGGACAATATGTTGTACCATATGGCCATCTCAGGAATGTGTTTAGTGTATTTTACTAAACTATAGAGACTTGTCCAAAGGGCCGCCAGAAGGTGTCTTTACAGTGGCAAATGTATAGGTCACCCTCTTGACTTAAAATTGCAGGTCCCATGAGATCTTTAAGTGGGCAGTCCAATAAAGGTGAATAGAAAATTGTCCACAGGAGTAGGGCTTTAAATTACTCCGTCCATAGACCCTATAGGATGGTGTCACAGTGATTGTATGATCATCAGCAATGTCATCAATAATGTCATTTGAGATGTCACCAGTGATGTCATCAATTATGTCTTTTAACATGCCTTGAGTGATGTAATATGTGAGGTCATAAACAATGCAAGGTGGGTGTGCAAGTTATTGTTAGCTGAGTAAACCAGAACTGATGATTTCAGAGTATATTTTGTTTTTCAACATTACTTTTACCTTATTTTTACACCTATCTACAACACCTCTTTCAGCTCAGTTTTTTTCAGTGAATATATATATCTTACATGTTTGGGTGCTTTTATTGTACAACATGCAGTGGTGCAAAACTCATTAATCACTGGGGACCATGAAATATGAAGTATGGGAAATATTTCACTGTTACCTGAGAACTACGTTTTTAAAGACTGGTCCTCACCATTTTTCAGTGTTGTATAACGTTTTGTTTCATGAACCTAAACATTTTATTTCTAATCAGTGCCCATTATTAGTTTAAAGAAAACATAGAATATGGTCCTTTGTCATGAGTATTTATTCCGCTCTCACACAGTGAGGTTTCTTGGCTCTATGAGACCTAGAAATGCTGTAATTAAAGCCGGAGGGTCATGGAAACAGAAAACATTTCAATTGCTGGCTGAAGAGTGTAAAATAGAAGATTCTGCATGGGTAGACAGTGGTAATAAATTCCAGATGTTTGCAACAGCGGCTGAAAAGTCACAGTTCCCAAAGAAAGATGTTCTAGTTCTGGAAATATTTAACCGATATAGCTTATTCGATTATATATTATGAGAAGTTTATGCCACTCAAATCTGGTAACTATGACATCAGGGAACTGTTGAGAGATTGGTCAATCATCATGGTGTTGAAAGTAATCCTTTGTCGTAAAGGGAACCAGTTCAATTATAATCTCAGTGTATTCTATGCTAATTCATCATAGGAGATGCTAAGTTCTGCAAACCCCTTACATACTTTAATCAGAGATTTGGGACCTCCAATCTAACCAAGTAGGAGGACAGAAAGTGGTCTTATTCACAACAGGTGGACATCATCATGATGAATGAAGGCACCCTTTACAATAGAATATGAGCTATAGCTTGTAGGATTGATGTGCTTCGTGTTCTAGGTTACCCATTGCAGCCAATATGTAAGAATCTGGGCATACTAAGAAGGAAGGATGAGCAACAGAATAGTAGTTTGAGAAAATGTGAAGGAAGGTTGATTGCAAGTGTTTGAGTTAGAAACTTGAGAGGTATAAAAACATAGGTTGCACCAGTTCCTGCCCCTTTTGCACCAAGAATTTCAGATTAGACAAATAACTACAGTGCATATTTTCCTGACATTTGAATGGCCTACCAAATAAACAACCAATTGACCAGCAAATGTTGGTAGAAAGATGAACAGGTGCCAGTGTGATCTATAGGATTCAATAAATAGCAAAACAGAATCTGGGATTAGCTTAGAAAGTGGGATAGAAATGGTCAGAAGGGATTTTGTTAATGTTCAAATACAAAATTGTTTATAGGTCAAATTTACTAACGGTCAGACTGCATAGCTCTACATAAAAATGTGATGCACTCCATTGCGCTAACTTAAAATATTGTTTAGCTCCTAATTCTTCAAAATCATGTGCTGGCTTAGAATATTTGTTATGTCAATTACTTTATTGTGTATTTTAATGTATTGCTAGTTAGTTGATGAGTGTACTTGATAATACACATTTTAAAATACATATATTTATTATTTGTTCCAGTATTATTTGTATTATTTCATTACTATTGTAATGATATTAATGCATTGGTTATAACGTATTTGATATATTTTTGTTGGTATTTTTGTGAGTAGTAGGGAGGACAATGTGTTTGTTGTATATTTATTTATTTTGTTTTAGAAGTATTTGTATCATTAAATTATATTTTTCAATTACATTTGATATTTATTTATGATGTACATACTTTAAAAAAATATCTTTTAATATTTTAATGTTGTTAGGTAAATATTTGTTTAAAAATGAATAGGAATTGGAATGATATATCAAACTCCTTCAAAGTCCAACATGTTTCCTACTGTTGCTTACATTGGAATGGAAATAGTAAATATAACCCTTGTGTGATATATATTTTTGTTATTATATGTTTGTTACTTTACATTTTTAAGTTATTGTTATTATTTTTATATAATTGTAAGTTTAGGTATATATTATTTATACATTTAGGTCACATTAATTAAAACTATTTTTATATTACCTTAAATTTTTTAATTCAGTTTCATATATGTTTTTCCTATAAATATATTTTTTAATTTTTTAATTAAAGTTATCTATAATATTTGTAATTTAATATTTTTTAAACTGTTTAATTATAGTTTTTATAGTAAATATATATGTACACACATACATATATATATATATATATTATTCATATTACTGATAACTATTTAATTGTAATTACATTATTATTTTGTATATTAATATCTTCAATAAATTACATATGAAGGCTTATGAATGAAAATATGGATATAGTTACCCATCTTTTGTTGATATTCTGTTACACTATGTTTTTTTTTTTAAATATCTTTTTATTAATTTTGGTAACATAAACAAAAATTTGGCATATCACATGAAGGGAAACCAAAAGTATCAGTTCATATGGCAATTAATCTGGGAATCTAGGCAATTACACTAATACAACACAAGGGTTGGGATACGCATCAAGGGGACAATGATTCAGGCTGTCGGTGCAACACATATATCTCCCCTGTAGGCATTCCATTTTGCCCACACAAGAGACCATTTTTTAGGGCAGCCTCTTGCTACGTAAACTGTTTTCTCCCTGAACATGCACCAATCAAGATTTTGTTTCCATGTGGCAAGCGTTGGGGATGATGCCCCCCCTCCATTGCTGAGCTATATCTCTCTTAGCAACAATAGCTCCCAGGGTGGCCAAAAGTTTCTTTGCCCCTGTCAAGTCAGTGGGTCCCCACACGTTAAGCAAACACTTATTGGCCTCTGGATGGATTTCTTTGTGCAGGACGTCCCTCATGACTGTGTGTATTCCCCTCCAATACCCCTGAATCTGTTCACACTCCCAAAGAATATGCATAAAGGTGTCCACCTGGCCACACTGTTGTCTACAAGCGTCTCCCTCCCATCTTCCCATGCGGACCAGCTGGGACCCGGTGACATAGGTTCTGTGCAGAATTTTCGATTGAACCAGGCGCAGACACGCGGAGATGGCCACCTCACGGGGGGAGGACACCGCATCTCACCACTCTTCCTCATCAAGCACTAAGCCGTCCCTCTCCCAAGGCTCATGCAGCTTATCAAGAGGATCTGGCGTGTTATGATCAACTTTTTGTAAGTTAGTGATATGGCCTTCTGAGGAAGCAACCCATCCAATAACCAGTTTTCTAGTGGGGAGAACTCGGGGAGGGAGGAACCCTTCTTTAAGGTTGTGATTAGTGCGTGGGAGCCCTGCAGGTAGCGGAAAAACTCTGTGTTCGTGAGCTCGAATTGCTGTTGTAGCTTATCGAAACTAATCATGTCACCCTTCACCCAGAGGTCACCTATCTGAGAGATACCAATGAGGTCCCACTTGTCAAAACCCTTACAGGAATGTAAGCTACAGAGCTGCTCCGAATCCCATATGGGGGTCACCAGCGTCAGTCTACGGTCCCAACCCAGACTTCTGTTTACCTTATGCCAAACATGAACAGAGTGCATGGTGGGCCCAGTTAAAGGGAGTTTCTTGCCATTCGCATACAGGGCTCTGTATTTCCCATCCGGTAGCAGCCTCCTGTCCATGGCAAAGCCCAGGTCACCCAGTGTACGGTATGTACCTTGATTAATGGTGGCAAGGAGGGCTGCCCAATAATATTTCTTAATGTCAGGGAGACTTATACCCCCATCGTACCAGTTGAGAAATAATTTGTTGAGTGCTATTTTAGATCTCCCATCCCATAACAACTTCCTCTGTAAGCCTTCAATTTCTTTAAAATACCTCGCGGGACTGGGGCGGGATAGTTTTGTAGGGCATAGAGGAAGCGGGGCAGGGACATCATCTTAAAAAGGGCAGCTTGGCCGAGCAGCGAGAGAGGGAGCGCCCCCCAGGTGGCAACATCAAGCAGCAGGCGTTGCAAAGTCGGGAGCAGATTCTTCTCATAGCGCAGCTTGGGGTCGGTGGTGACAAAGAACCCTAGGTAGCGAAACCCATCTTTCATCACTTGTATTGGACAATCTCTGGGGAGAGCCGTAGCATCGCCACCCATCGTGTAAAGGAGAGATTTATTCCAATTGATAGAGTAGCCTGAAAATCTGCTGAAGGATGTGAAGATGTCTAAGACACATCTGAGAGACATTTTGGGGGAGGCCAAGTAAAGGAGAATATCATCCGCGTACAGCGCAATGCAATCTTCCCACTCCGCCGACCACCGCAGACCTCGCATGACCAGGTCACGCCGGATCCAGGCTGCGAGAGGCTCCAATGAAAGGGCGAAGAGCAAGGGTGACAACGTACACCCCTGTCTAGTACTCCGACTTAGACCAAAGGAGTCAGACCGTTTGTTGTTTACTATTACCTGAGCAAGAGGCGCCGAATAGAGGAGTCTGACCCATGATACAAATTCTGGCCCAAACCCCAACTTGGAAAAGACAGCAAAGAGGTAAGGCCATTCAATAGTATCAAACGCCATAGAAGCGTCCAGAGACAAAATCACAGCGGTCTCCTGGATGGTATCTGCCCTTCTCAGTACTCCATGCACCCGTCGCAAATTCAGGGCTGTATTGCGCTGGGGCATAAAGCCTGACTGGTCCGGGTGTACCAAGGTACTAATTACTCGCGACAGGTGCGTGGCCAAAAGTTTGGCAAGGATTTTCGGCTCTGCATTAAGCAGGGAGATGGGTATGTATGAGGCGCATCTATCTCTAGGTTCCCCTCCTTGAGGATGACCACTGTTGACGCCAGACATTGGTCAGGTGGCAACGCTCACACTTTTCTACTCTCCTCAAACATAGCCCTCAGATGCGGGGCGAGTTTATCGGGACGTAGTTTGTAGAGCTCGATAGGTAGCCCATTGGGACCCAGCACCTTTCCCGGCCGAAGGTTTCTGATCGTCTGCGCGATCTCGTCATTAGTGATGTCACTGTCCAAAAAACTCTTATCGTCCTCCGGGAGGACTTGGAGTTGGATATCTCGCAGGAGGTTGGCAGAGTCAGCTTCAAGGAGGTACGACTGTGCCCGATACACAGCACTATAGTGCTCAGCGAAATCGCCGGCAATTTGAGGTGAATCGGTGATCTTTGCACCCGTGTCAACCGTGGGTGCAGGAACAAGTCTGTTGGCCCTTTCCTTCTAGTCCAACAAGGCGAGTAGCTTCCAAGCTTTGACACCCCATTCGTACACCCTACCATCTCTCTCTCTCCCCCAGGATTTGGCTCGGTCCGTAGCGATGCCCTTATATTCATCCTTCTTTAGTTGCAAGATATGCAGTCTTTCTGGATCGTCCGCCGTACCAAGGACTGCTTCCAATCGAATAATCTCACACTCAACCGTCTCAAGCTCTTTAAATTTTTCTTTCGTGACCCCCGCAATTAGTCCCTCTAATAACTGAATGCTTCCCAGAGTATTTGGGGGGAGTCAACTGAGCCAAGGTTCTCCTGAAAGTAACAGTGGCTTTCAAAAGGTCTTTGCGAACAGTTGGACTTCGTAAGTACCAGGTATTAATGGGTGCTACAGTGTCAACCCTCCGGTCCCCTAGCACCAGCATGGCCCACACAGGGGAGTGGTCAGAGATGCCAGGCGCAAGGTGACGGACCTCGTGTAGGTGCAAGAGTTGGGAGGCAGGCAGGAGTAAATAGTCAATGCGTGAGGAGCCAAGGTGTGCGCCAGAGAAAAAGGTGTATTGCATGTCCTCGGGGTGGAGTGCCCTCCAAGCGTCCGATAGGCTGAACGCCTCTAGGAAGTCAGGGAGCTAGCGACTCAATGGGCTCACCTCACGAGGGGGTTGCGGTCCAATGTACCAGATGCCACAGCATTAAAGTCGCCTCCCACCAGCAGTAGGCCCTCTGGAAGGGACAGCAGGTGCGTACCTAGGTCCGTGAATGCTTGACTTTGCAGCCCGGGTGGAACATATACCGACACTAGGGTTAGCGTATTACCCTCCCACTGAGCAGGGATTGCAACATATCTCCCTCGCCCATCGGAGTGTGAAGATTGGACTAAGAAGGGGACGGAATTTTTAACCATGATTCCCCTGCCCCTAGACCCAGAAGTGAAGCTGGAGAGGGCGATGAGCCTATACCCACATCTATTTAGGGCTTTACACATGTTACCAACAAGATGTGATTCCTGGAGGAAGACCACATCCGGAGCTTTAGGTGTTGGAGCACGAGGGTATGTTTCACCTTGTCCCCGAGCCCATTAACATTTCAACTTAGCAAGGTAAAACTTTTATCCCTGTGCGTTCCCATAACAGTGGATCCTGTGGGAGTCCTCCTCCCAGAGTCATATTAATCAGTGATGCCGATTGAATAACAACAAACAAACAATTTCCCACAACCCCCAACTCAAGGCCCCCCTCCCTGCCCCCCTGTACTCTGGGCATAAACCGGCCCATGGAACGAACTGTGCAGAGTGCCTGTTGCCCCAAAAAATATACCAACAGTACTTAAATGCGGGGAAAGAAGCTCCAACCCCCGTCCCTCCACCCATCCCCTAAAAAAGGGAGAAGAAGTAATTCCCGAGTGGGGCAACCACCAGTGCTTTAACAAACAGGAGAAATAAGTCTCTAGTCCCACTTTGCACGGATCCGCACAGGAGCGTTGCCGACAGATTCTCAACCTCGACAGTCAGTGTGGACAAAAACCAAGGTTAGGGCCAGTCAAAGCAAGAACGGACGTTGTATGTGAGACCAGGCAGGACGAGAGTCAGCGCAGGTTGTGCTCCCCGGCATCTCTCTAACCCTCCAGCCAGTCTGCCACCGCCTCCGGATGCTCAAAAAACCAGGCCTTTCCATTTGCCTCGACCCGCAGGCTGGCGGGGAAGAGCATAGCGTACTTCATCCCGTTGTCTCTCAGAGTCTTTTTAACGGCTAGTAAGGACCGTCTCTGCTTCTGTACGGCCTGCGTGAAATCTGGGAAGAAAGAGACGGTGGAATTTTCATATTTGAGTGGCGGTGAGCTTCTGTAACTCTGCAGTATCACATCTCGGTCTCTGAACTTTAGGAGTCTAGCCAAAATAGGACGGGGAGGGGCTCCGGGCTTTCGGTGCACTCCCAGGACTCTGTAGGCCCTCTCAACCACAAAGAATTTCGAGAGGCCCTTAGGCCCAAGGTGGTTGAGTATGAGGTCCGCAACAAATAGGTCTGGAGTCTGCCCCTCTGACTTCTCCGGTACACCAATGATGCGGATGTTTTTGCGTCGGGAGCGCCCTCCGTAGTCATCCAGCTTATCTTTGGAAAATTTCCTGAAGGTTTGGAGGATATGAACCTCATTCTGGAGCTGTGAGACGTCGTCCACAAGGCTTTTGGTGGTTGCTTCAAGTTGTTTGACCTTTTCGTGTGTTTTGGTGAGATCCGCCCTAATCAATGTCATTTCCATAGTGACAGTGTCGGTGCATTGCTCCATTGAAGCCCGCACCCCAGCGATGGCCTCCATCACGTCTTTCAGGATCAGTTTGGGGGTCTCAGGACAGAAGCTCTGGGGCAGGTGTACTTGTCCAGCTTGCTCTGCTGCGTAACCTTAGGGCCCCTGCTGCCTGACACCGTGCCCCCAGTGAGATGGGCTGGGCCGCCCGAGTCCCCCCCAGCACCAAGGGCCCTGCCAACTGATTCACAAAGAATCCAGCAAAGTCCAAATGGGGCAGGGGCCCACACTGGCAGCGGAGTTTTTTTTTCACCACCCAATTCTAGGTAGCACCGAGGTCTGGGGATGAGACCCCCCTCTGTCTCCGCAGTATCTGGTCACACCACCCCCAAGCTGAACGCTCCCGGAGGGGCACCGGTGAGCTGCAGGCACCTGTCCCCTCAGAACCCACCGTCTCCTGCTACCAACACAGTCTCTTTGGAGGGGGGAGGCAGAACACACAGCTGCAGGGAGGCACGAGTCACACCAGCGCACCCCAGGGCGGAATACCTCACCGTTACGGGATGCCAGCACCGCGGGTCCTCAGGGGAAGGGGGAGCACTTCTGTTGCCGTTTCTGGCCGGCCCACACACCTCTCAGACCATGCCGCAAGCCACGGCGTAGATTTATGGCTCACCCCCACGTCAGCGCGGCCTCCGCGGCCTCAGGATTCACTCGAGGTCATGGCCTCGAGTTGCGGGCAGGCCCCAAGTTCCGGCGGGCAGCGCTCTGTCGGTCGAAGCCCGGTTGGTTGAGGAAGTGGCTCGATAAGGTCCTGAGCACTTCAGGCACCAGTGCCCTTCTTCGGGACACGGATTAGTGAGGCGGATCGGTGGGTTTCGGATGATGGGTCCGGAGCTGCCTTAAAACGTGGCCATCACGCTGCCGCGCATAACCACGCCCCCGTTACACTAAGTTTTTCACTTGGTATTTTGTTAGTTTGCTAATCAAGCTTGTAAATCCGATATTTTTGTAGTCAATCATTTTGACTCAATGGTCTGGTGTCACAATATTGTTGTTCTCAATATTCTGTGATGTAACTGGTAATATAAAGCAAACTCAATTACATTTAAATGCTAACTATTTTACAAACCACTAAATTACACAGCAAGTGGGTGAACGAAAACTGTTTAGAATATAAAACATTTCTTTTTAACCCCTTCGACGCTTATGACGGAACGGTTCCGTCATGCACGTCGGTTGGGCTGTGCTTATGACGGAACCGTTCCGTCATGGCCCCGCCCGCGCTCAGAACCTTCAGCACTGCGCGGAAATCCGCGCAGCGCTGAAGGGGTTAAAATAGAACCTGGCAGCTGTAAACAGACAAAATGAGTAGAAACCAACCATTTCACTATTAAGTCTACCAGGAAGTTGTTCAAAACTTTACAGTAAGGGGCATGCAGCAGGACATGAGAAAACTGAGCCACCTGGTTCCAGAGTTCCTGGACATTGTTTCTACCCACCAAAATCTGTTGAGTCAAACATCAGTGTGTTGCGAGCAAACCAAGGCATCAAGGACAGGCTTCAGTGTAAAACCCATTCAAATCAATGTGTTTGCTGTTCATTAACCAATGTGATTGGGGAAAAACAAATATTATGCATCGGGCAGGCAAAAAATATGCACCTATATATTGTGCACTAAGATGAATAAGTGACATTTGCAAAATGTACATTTTGTATACAAACACATATTTCTCGCTTGCAAACCAATGTGTTATTTGTAGGAACCATACAGCTATGCATGCTTTTCCTGAACCAAGACTGTACCCCCTAAATTTAAGATTCCCTAAAATTTAGATTTCCCCAAAACTTACCTCAGAGGACTCTCCCAAAGATTACATTTGCACATTAAGACACCCTTCTGAACATCAGTTTAGCAGAGTAACAACACATTAAATAAATGGGATCACTCAATAATTGAGTTCTAGATCAATAAAAAAGTTAAAGGATTTAATTACAAAATCCGCAAATCAAGTGTACAGAGTCAATTCCACGAAGGCTCTAAATGCATATTGAAACAGAGAGAGTAACAACTGAAATCCTCCTAATTGTCACAAGTGCAGCAAAAATCAAATAGAAATGGGGCAGCATCCCTAGTGGAATAGGAACGTCTTCTGGCTCACCCCAAAAACCAAGTGGTTCTTATATACAATTCTTGTATATCAAATTAGTAAAATAGCTAAATCATCATGGTGTGAGCAAAAGTATCAGCTCATTAGCATATCCGCACACAAATAATGATATACATCATTACTTTAACACGTAAACACAATCCCAATTTTGAGGAATTATACAACACCGTCTGAGCTAATGTCATCTAGAGATGCTCTAACAAAATGTGAAACATTCAACAATGAAACTTTCAGCATATGAATAGGACCACAATGGAAGAACCTTGAATTTGAAACAAGTCTTAGAGGTTGGGAAACGTCAATTGAAAGCTATGTAATCATAACAGCGGAAATAAAACATTACATGCCAGTTTGGCATTGTTCTGTGAGGAGAGAATGTACGCAGGTGGGAAAGCAGGAGTGAGTGACAGAGAGGGCATCCATCTTGTATTAAATGGTGTTTTCCACAGAACTCTGTTAGGTCATAGTTATAACTAAAATACATTAATAAACACATTTTCCACATCATAAGAAACTTGTTTAAATTGGAATTATATGAATTCATTATGTACATATAGAATCTTGTGTGAAAAGGCATAATCAAATGTTATTGATACTTAAAATATAAACCCAGAAAACACTTTAATACCTACTAGTACTTTATGCATACAAGTCTCTATGGTAAGCATGCAAACCAGCAGGTCGGGCATGAGTACCAGTTTATCATGCATGCAGATCAACATACAATGCTTTCCAACCAATGGGTTGTACATATAAACCAATATATTACACATTGAAGTCACTGCAAGAATGAAGCAAGATATTATGTATATGAACTATACAATTATTTATGTTGATCAGTGCAGTATGCATGAAAATTGGTGTGGTATTATTGCAAACCAGCAGGTTATGCATGTGAATCAAAGCATTATTTAGGGAAACCTGCATGAAATGCTTGCAAATCTGTAGGTTGCACATTTCAAAAAGCATATTACACATTCAAACGGGTACTGTACAGGAGTGAATTCATACATTATGTATGTGAACCAAACATTAATATATGTCTATTAGTAACTTATCACAGCAAACCTGCATATAATATTGTCAGACGAAAAGGTTGCACATTTCTACTCATATATTATGCACACACACCGGTACATTACAAGAATGAACCAATGTTGTATGCATATGTACAATTATATAAAAAATCTGCATCAATTGTTACTCTAACAAAGCTGTACAATATACATGTGAATCAGTGTAGTTTGCATACAACAAGTACATTGTGAGGGCACAGCAATGTATGACGTATCTCAACCAATATGTTACATGTCTGGACCATTATTTTATATATGCACAGCAGTAGGGCATGGTTGTATGAAAGCGGCACGCATGGCTAAACCATGTGTGCCTCTACCATGAATGCATCTCAACTATGCTTTCTTTTACCACGCAATTTCATTGTAAAGGCATGTCCTAAGCCCTAAAATTCTATCCTCCTCCCTCGCCCCCTCCCCTGAGGCCTAAAATCTGCTCTGTCCTTAAAACTACCCCTTCCCCTCTCCTGAGGCCTTAAACCCTGCCCTCTACCATAAACATCCCCAGCCCCCGCCCTCCCTCAGGTCTAAAACTTACCACTGTGCTGGCCATAAAACTACCCCAACCCCTTCCACTGCCCTGAGAACTAAACATCAAACCCTGCCCTAAATTTAAAAAGTACCCCCCACCCTGCCCTGCTCCCTAAAACCGCCCCACTCCTAAAAACTTCCCCAAACCCAGCCCCAGCCCTTAAAACCACCCCAACCCCCTCCATCCCTTCTGAGTCCTAAAACCCTGCCCCCTTCCCAAAAGTACCCCGACCCACCTTCTGAGCCCTAAAAGCGACCCCACCCCAAAAACCTTCCCATGAACCTGCACCAGCTCCACTCACCTGACGGCATCCAGAGCTTTCTGTTCCGACGCTTCCTCCTTTTCTCCCTGCCCCTCCTGAACACTAGACCGCTATCTGCCCTAGCAGATGCGTGGTTCCGGCAAGTGTGGTTGAGCTTGCGTTGGAATGGCACGCATGGCTCTGCCCGCATTCTTCCTGCTGTTTCCTGTAGGGCATGCATGCACACCACAAAGTTATGCACCGATTCATCATAAGGGCAAAGCAAAAGATTATGACTACAAAGCAATACATTGCGTAAACACACCATTGCGTTATACATACATGAGTACTTACTGTGCATACACCAATGCACTAAACATACACAAGAGTGTTCTGTTGATAAAAACCAGTATATTGAGATAATAAACCAATATGTTGTGTTAAAAAAACACACACTTAAAACGTTATGCTTTCTCTCAAAAGCCAATATGCTTTATTGGTGCTTCAATAGTTTCCATTTGTATTTAAAAACATATTAAGTCCTCAAACCACTGTTACTGTATACCAACCAGTATATTCCGTGCGAACCAATAAAACATTTGTGAACCAGTGCAGTATGAACATGGGCACATGCAAAATGTTTCATATTTAATGCAATGTAGTTGCACTGTGAACCACAATAATTCACATAAATCAATATGTGACCTAGAGGGGTTAATTTAAATTTCCCCTTTTTGGCACCCCATATCTCCTATGAACCTTCATTCTCATATAGAAGGCATACGACATTACCGTGCCTCATATGTTGCACTTGTACTGAGATCACTCGCTCCGTTTGTGTACCTTCACTGTTGATGTATCCAAGGAGTATCTGCTTTGTGTACGAATAAACTGAGATGAGTAAATACAGGAAGACACTACTTTACAAGGGCATTGTTTGCCTGCAACTGGAGTAGAATAGTTTGGAAATATAATTGCCAAATACTATAAACATTCTGTTTCATATGAAGTAGCCATCAGTGGAGCGATTCAGCAGGCGTATTTGATTTAAACTGGTGCAGGGCCAATTAAATCTTGTTGCTCTGGAGAGAACAATAGGACCTGGAACAGAATGATTTCACTGCATATTAAAAGATGCCGTATTGAAAATGATTCAACACATTATTCTGCTGCTACCTGAAACAAATAGCTGTTCAGTGTTTCCAAAAGTTTCATTATCATATCAAATAATTATGGTATAGAAAATTCCTTTTGCACTTTCTCATTGTCAGTTGTGCTTTATTCCCATCAGACTATTTTGAAAGAAATATAAACACAGGTAGATACTTCTGCTGGAATGCCTAATTACCATGCTACTGATGTAACTGGAAGAAGCATGCTTTAACTTTAGAGGCCCCTTTTTAGGTCGAAGCCTACCAGACAACAAGCTGTCTGGTTTGCTGACACCATCTTTGGGACATTCAGAAATCTTACCTGGAAATGTATTCCACCCATTGCTTACCATTGACTTTGTGGTTTGTAACATGTGCTTGCTTTCTATTTGCTGGCTCTATTTGTTTTAGGCAGTATAGTTTGAGTTCGTCCCTTCCATTGCCCGAACCCTATTTACTGTATTCTTCCACCAGTGCTAAATTTCTGTAAACAGGCCTTTAAATCTTGTTCTTATCTTGTCACATTTGCTGTGCATTCAAAGACAGAGGCCAAATGCCAGGCTCTGTCTTCCAGGGAGGTTGGTGTTTACTTATTTTCCTCTGACTTCAAAGTGAGAAGATTTAAGTGACAATCATGCTAGTTACTGGGATGTGTCTGAGAAAGGCTGTACGATGTTACTTTTGTTTCTAGCATACAGCAAAATCTAAATGTCTGTAAATTAACCATGCAGATATTTCAGAATATATCATAATTATAAAAGCACAAATGAAGGATATTTTTGGTAATTCTGAAGTGTGCTGGAAATTTTTTTTTCTATATGATCGCAACAAATCAATATACTAGGTGATGAAATTTCCACACATTATCATTTGTGCACTGTATAATTGTTTCAGTAAGACTGTATGTCTGTGCAAATGTAAGGGGCATTTCAATTGAAGGTGTGTTGTCTGTAATTGCAGTATGCTACCACACCATGCACCTTCACTTTTCCCCACTTCACTCTACTCTGCACCGCTCCACACATTGCCACTCCACTCCACATCACTCCACACTGTGTCACTGCGCTCTACTCTGCATCATTCCACTTTACGCCACTTCACTCTACACCTCTCTACTCTACACCACTCTACTCTATGCCAATGCATTCTACCCCACACTACTCTATTATGCATCTCTCCACTCTTTGCTACTGCACTCTACACTCAGAGCCACTCCATGCCACTCCACTCTATGCCACTCTATCCTACAACACTGCACCCTCTGACAATGCACTATACTCTGTATCACTCCACTCTACAGCCATGCACTCTATGCCAATCCACTCTATGCCACTCTAATCTACTCTGCCTTCTACGCCACTGTACTCTATCGTGCACCACTCCACTCTACTCTGAAACAATCCACTTGGTGTCACTTCACTTGGTGCCACTCCACTTGGTGCCACTCTACTCAGCACCACTCCTCTCTGAGCCACTCCACTCAACTCTGTGCCACTCCACTCTACTCTGCATCACTACATTCTATGCCAATGCACTCTACACCACTTTACTCAAAACAATGCACTCTATGCCACAGCACTCTATGCCAATCTATTCTGCACCACTGCATTCAGTGCCACTATACTCTACTATGAAGACTTTCTGCCACTGCACTATACGCTACTGCACTCTGTCACTGTACTCTATGCCACTTTACTCTATTCTTCACCACTGTACTCTACACCACTGCTCGCTACACCACTCCACTCTATGCCATTCTATGCCTTTTCACTCTGCACCACTACACTGTATGCCACTACACTTTTCATCACTCCACTCTATGTCACTACACTCTACCCTGCACCACTCTACTCAACTCTTCAGTACTCCACTCCATGCCACTTCACTCTATGCCTCTTTACTCTGCAACACTGTACTCTCTTCCACTCTTCTCTACACCACTGCACTCTATGCCACTGCAGTCTACTCTGCATCACTGTTCTCTACGCCACTCTGTTGCACTCTATGTAAATGCACTGTATGCCACTACATTCTACACCACTCTACTCTTTATTGCTCCGCTCAATGCCACTGCACTTTACACCAATCCCCTCTAAGCCACTATAATCTAGACTGCACTATATGCCACTGTACTCTAGGCCTCTTTACTCTGCAACACTGTACTCTCTGATACTGAACTCTCTGCCACACTTCTCTTCACCGCTGCACTCTATGCCACTGCAGTCCAATCTGCACCACTGTTCTCTAAGCCACTTTGTTGCACTCTATGCCAATGCACTGTATGCCACTACACTCTACACCACTCTACTCTGCATTTCCACTCAATGCCACTGCACTTTACGCCAATTTACTATAAGCCACTATAATCTACACTGCACTTCTGCTCTATATGCCACTGCACTCTATGCCTCTCTGAGAAGGTAGAAGTTCAGAAGGGCAAAACTGCAGGCAGTGTCCGAGGAAGGGCCGTCGTCGTTGGGGAGCCACTGGAGAGTCGTGGTGAAGATTTTTTCATTCCGACTTAGGGCCTGATTTAGATCTGGTCCCGCTGTCACTTTGTCGTTGGTTAATCCATCCATCCACTAGGCGTTCCTCCCGCTCAATTTAGATGCTAGTGAGTCTATGGACGATAGTCTGCCCGAGACCCGCCATCTTAGCCAGAATTTCCTCCGCGTCAATGGTGTCAAAGGCAAAAGTGGCTGTCAGAGGGAGTTCATACAATATTTCCGCTGGGCCAATTACGATGTGCCTTCCCATTGACGTAACTGTGGCGGGTAAACCTCCATTCCTGAGCTGTCGGGTTTGAAGGGATATAAGGTGGAAATGTACTTGTTTTTCTTTTTCCCACTTCCCTTTCCATCATGAACCCGATCATCCAAGTCCTTCTTTTGCTGCTGCTACTTGACGATGAAGCAAATCAATCCTGTCGTCACCAGAATTTAAGGTAAGCTCACCCTCTTGTCTATTTTGGACAAGCATGGTGGCCGAGGTGAAGACGGACCATGCAGGAGGGGTGGCGTTGTGGCTTGAAGGTATTGAACATCATGTACACTGGCCTGGTCTAACACCCCATGGGGCATCTGGTGCCCCCACCTTGTAGCCTGACTGCACCGTACTACTGGCGGGCTTAGACAGAGACGGGAAGATGTGGATCTGTGTGCTGGTGTGGACCGTAGCTGCAGGGGCAGGCGCCCCATAAGGTGCCTATAGTGTGAGTTGGGGGCTGCTCACACCCTTTGGTTATTTTTTACCAGTGTGGCTGCCGAGGTGCAGGTGTAGCTGTGTGTCTGGATAGGCCTTTCTGGCGCTGGGACATCATGTGCACTGAAGTGCCTTACACTCCACAGGGCAATCTGGCGCCCCCCTCCTTGTATCCTGACATCGCCGCAACGCTACCAAATACCGTCTGAAGGAGCCTTTCACAAGGCCTGCCCTGAATATCGTCCTATCTCTGGACCTGCGGAGTGTGCATGGTGCCATCAGACACAGGCAAACATTACTTGTTCCTAACGTTTGAGAAAGGTGGTTGGGACCCAGGCGGAGGTGGTGAGTGCAACCCCTTTTTTTAATGTTAGTAACTCCTCGTCAGTTATGCCCTGTGGACTGGACGTGGTTAACACGTCTTGCTGGATAGGGCCTGATGGTTCAACTATTAGTACATCAAGATCAGAATGGATTCATAGCCAATAGGAGCACTTTCCTTAACTTGCGTAGACTGTTTATGATAATAGACTGGGCAAATACAAACTAGGCACACTGCTGGGTGGCCTCTCTAGACATAGAGAAGGCTTTTGACACCTTGGGCTGGAGATACTTACGAGCAGTGCTCTCACGCTATGGACTAGGACCCCGTTATTTGAAATGGGTATCCTTACTATGCAATTTCCCAACTGCACGAGTACGGACTAGTTCTGTTATATCGGATCCATTTAATATTGAACGGGGCACCTGCAAAGGATGCCCCCTCTCACCAATCATATTTGCACTAGCAATGGAACCGCTTGCATGTGCGCTCGGCCTGCAAGCACTGGGCTGGGGGATAAGGGCTTATAACCAGTGGCACGTAGTCTCACTGTACACCAATGACGTGTTGATATACCTATGCTGAAACGCAGCTGACTTGCCAGACCTGATAAGGTTACTGGAGCGATTCGGGAGCATATCAGGTCTGATAGTTAATTAGGACAAGTCGCGCTTATTCCTGATGACATACTTAACTTCTGAGCAGAGAAGGGTACTTCATATTACACCGCTCCCCTGGTCTTGTGATTATTTTAAATACCTGGGTGTCCAGGTCTACCACTCGTCCACTAATTTATTAGATGGGAATCTCAGTAAAGCACTGATCACTGCCAGTTCCTCCCTACCATTTTGGAGAGATCTACTGCTCTCACCGATGGGACGCATAGCCATTTAAAAAATGCTATTACTGCCCAGACTGCTGCACTTCTTTGCAGCCCTCCCCCTCTAAGTGCCCCAGAAATTCTTTCAGGACTTGAGGTCACTACTATTAGCTCTTTTATGGGGCAAGAATAGGAAGCGAGTTTCGCTCTTGAAACTGTATGCACTAGTATCAGAGGGGGGATTGTGAGCCCTGAACTATGAGTATTACTATGCAGCTGCACAGCTGCAGTGGTCAATATGGTGGATATCCAGCCAAAACACTATAGAAATGGGGCAATGGGCAAATGTGATTCGCCCGACCGTGGTCCTAGAGTGGCTATTAGGTACTGAGACTATGATTCCAAAATGACCAAGGAACCTGCTGATGTCCATGGCACAGTTTTGCTGTTATCATTATTTGCATAGGAAATATTCCCTACTCCCATATGCTCCAGCGCTGCCTCTCTGGGTGGTGCTGGGCTACGTAACACCAGGCCTCAGACCTGAAGCAACAAATTTGGCCAATGCTGGAGTTACCTCATGGGGTGACATGTTCACCAACTCTATTTTTTACACGGTCAATGCTCTAGGGGCTGACTGTTGGATACCTTCAGGTTCCTTCCTTTTGTTTTCCTCCTTGGCAAATCAACTGCGAGTGGTATGGGGTAAGGGGTAAGGCGCGTGCAGAACCCGAGGCATCTAGACTCCTCCAACCGCTCCTAATGCATGGTACTGCCTGTTGAGCCATTACACTGCTTTACACCTCACTACATCAGAATAGCGCGCCCCATTAGCAACTCTCTGGGCTTACTGGGATGAGGAACTTTCACTTTGATTGACAAGCAATAGGAACAGTGCTTGGTAATTTCAAAAATCATTTCAATAAATGCAAGGCTTAAGTACACCCATTTTAATTATCTCCACCATATCTATCTTACGCCTCATAAGATAGCCAGGATGTGCCCTGGCTCCTCAGTGTGACACCCCTGTGGCAACATTTACGCATATGGTGTAGTCCTGCCTGAGAATAGCCACATACTGGATAGAAATAGCTGACATATTGAAGGAAACTACAGATAGGACATTACAGATGCAAGGCCTGCATTACCTACTAGGGATCACCAATGCTAATCAAAAGGCAAGACTCTGAATACATTTCTGGATTTGGCCTTGGTGGTTGCTAAGCGCAGACTGGCCATGTGCTGGGAGTCACTTTTGGCTCCCTCATCCCATTATGGCTTAAAGATTTATGAGGAGCCCCTATGGCCAACCTGGAGAAATCTCTCAAGGGGCCAGTGTCAGGCCACCTGAGCTTACCTAATCCTCCTGATTGGAGGGTATATCTCACTGCCATCGATGCTAAGCTGGTGGACAACCCCCTGCAGCTTCTGATGGTGCAGTTGGCCGCCACTCAGGTACGACAGGGTCGAGATCTCCGTCCCCGGTGGCTGAAACAGGGAGCAAGCCCCTCCTTTCACGTACGGTTTCCCCATCCCCATGATTATATTGCACTCACCCTCTCGATCACTGTTAAAGATTCACTAGGAACCCATGGTCCTACCCAACATGAACTCTTAACAACGGTTTGGTAATAGATTATGGTAACCCACTTGCAATACACTACATGTCATACTGAAAGTAGAGACTCTTCCCCCATTGTCATTTTCCTTTTTCTTCCTTCTTTTATATTGTTCTTGTTATTAATTGGGTATTTCTTGATAAGGAGGGCATCGGGTGTAACTCCCTCTCAAGTCTGTGAGCGCCAACAAATGAGTGAAGAGATACTGTAAAGTGTATTATGGTTTTATTAGTAATTTGCACTGATGTACCTTGAAACAGTTTGCTGAGCTGATGAGTTATATTACTGCGTCTTATTGAAAAGTAGTAAAGTACATCGTGCCTATTGCATCTTTAAAAAGCCAATAAAGAAACATCCCAAAAAAAGAAAGTAAGTAAGAACATATCTTTAAGTAGTATTATAATAAATTACAAAAACAGTTTAAATTACACACAAAACTAAAATAGTCAAAGGTAAAATGATGGCCTGCAATGAAAACAGAATTTGAAAGTATACATAAAATATATTAAACATTCAATACAATACAGTAGCGAGGAGAAATGAGAAATAAACAATTCCAAGGCCTAGAAGGTTAAAATTCTGTAAATGGAACAACTTATAAGGGATAAATAGCATTAGCCATCATATTTATATTGCAAAATATATTTATTAAAAACAAAATCTGATATTTACCATACAAAATAACATACATTAACATTTTAAAGTCAGCAAACTTTGATTAGTGAAACAAATAACATCAATTCAACAAAATAACAAGAAAAAGACAACATACAACATGAAACAAAAAAATTCAAAACATAGCATAAAATAGAGATTCATAATTACATAACACTTTAACAAATGTGAAAATGTGAACTAAAAGAGAGAATGATCAAAATAACATTGCAATTTTATTTTAGCAAAGCAAAAAAGGGCTTCATGGTAGTTGTAGTCATTTCAATTAAACATTAACAACACTGGAAAACTGTAAGTTAAACATACCTAGTAAAAATATGCAGTCAAAATAAACAGACATTTACAATATAAAACACATATATTAAATAGGGTCTTAGGAGAAAAAACATTTACAAGCACCATAACATCATGTGAAATTTAATGTAAATTGAAACCAATAATCCTAAATACAACAAAATACATTAAAATAAACAAACAATGCAAACAAAAGAGGAAAATTACACATATTAATAAAACATATTAACTATTAGTAAAACAAGAGAAACAACAATAAAGCTACAAATTTTCACACAAAAATAAAATAAAATTATATATAGGTTTATATATTTGAAAAAGGTGCAAAGCACATTAGCAACAGCTAAATTAAAAGCAAAAACGACATTTAGATTAAGTGACCAATACTTAATTATACTTTACCAGTCTCCACTCCACCAGGGATTCCTGTCAAGCCTTCAGGGTGTAGGATCGTCTCCTCTTAAGGATATAGTTGTAAGGGGGGGTTGGGAGAACCACCACCAATCATCTGGGCCTCCAAGTGACGCTTGGATGCCAGTCAATGCACTTTCCCTTGCAAGTCATTCCACCTCTTCCTAATTTTGGCATCTGTGTGTAGGTTGTTTGCTACAGCATTCACTCTGTCAACTATTCTGGCCCACATTTGCCTTTTCTGAGCTATAGTTGTATTTTTTACTTGGGATTAAATCAATTGTGGCTTTACTCTAATAATTTCATCCACCATGACTGACAATGCCCCCTCAGTAAAATGGGGATTTCTCATTCCTGCCATTATCAAATAATAAACTTAAATACTTTAGTAACCCACAAGGAAAAAAACAGAACAAAACAAAAAATTAACAAGAAACAGAGAAAGCAAAAAATAAAAACCTGACTTCACTGAAAACGTTCTCATGAACAATGTTCTGCTGCAGTGGAATGGCAAAGGACCATTGTATGAAATGGAGTGTGTTTAATAGTGTGGTATGCAGGTGAAAACAATTAGCCAAAACACATCAGGTGTGTGAGGCTAGCATCCATCCAAAAGCCACAGGAATAGTACAATGTTGACCGGGTACAGCAACGGAATTCCTCCCTCAGGAATCCACCGCTAGGACAACACCAGCACAACTGAGAAATATAAATAGGCTTGACACAATCCCACCACCCTGCCAGCAGCGGAGTAATGCTAGCTAACAGAGGAGTCCACAGCGTTGACGGAGGTGAGCAGCTTTCACAACGGAAAACAATCTGTAAACACGGATGGAGGATCAGTCAGCCCACATCTGAATAGGGTGGGTGGGAATCCGTCCGCTTGATGGAGTACTTGTAAACGTCAGCACGGAGGGACGACTGGAGACCCACCAAGAAATAAATCAGTCTCTTCGTCACTTTTTTGGAAGTCAAAAATCTCCAGCGGGATGAGGCTGGAGACTGTAGCCAATGAGAGCCCCAGGAGGCCAGATGCCCTTTTGCAAAGGACCGCTGAACAGGATTTGCTGCTGTGGTGAAGAACGTTGTGGGAGCGACCATGAAGTCAGGCGGACTGGCGATGCACCTTGGGCAGATAGACAAGCAGTTTGGTCTCTGTCTTCCCTTAGTTCACAGAGCAGTTTGTAGGCAAACATTTTGTAAATCCCAAGTTTTGGATTATGGCTATCTAGGCACCTTTACCACTACCACCAAGGGTCCAGGACTGGAGGGGCACCACTTGGGGGTTCAAGACTCACTTAGGCTGGATGGTTGTAGCCTTTTATGTCCCTGAGGCTCTGTTTAGGAGCCAGCCAACTAGCCCTTGGGGTCACTCTGTTAGACCTGCCAAGCAGGGGAGTCACTTTTGACCCCAAGGGAGATTTCTTCAGTCTTCTTGTTAAAGTAGAACGTCGAAGGTCCAGGATATTTGTTGCAGAGTTTCGTCCAGCGTAATCTAAAGTCGCAAGGACTGGGTTCCCATACTTCTACAAAGTTTGGGGGTTGGACATACTCTAGGGACCCACCTATGGGAGGGTTTGAAAAGAGGGGTGGTTACACCCATTTCCCTTGTCCAGTTTCGCACCAGAGCAGGGGCAGGTAGCCCCTGCACCGGTTTGAACTGGACTATGCACAGGGACACCAAGTGTGCCCCCAGTGCAGGACTTCAAAGCACCAGAGAGTGCTCCGGCCCAGCCCGAATACACATCTGCCTGTTTGGGGAGGTGGTTACACCTCCCTGGGACAGGAAACCTATTGTCCAGGCCTCCCAGCCGGAGTTTTGGTCAGCAGCAGGAGGCCAGACCCGTGTCTGTGGCAGTGGCATTCATTTTGTGATGCCAGGGCTTTAAAAAGTCTTTACCGGGTAGACCAGTGTGAACATGTCTCTCCCTCTAGAAGGGTGGAATGCTACCCCCGCCGCCAGAACTGGCGGGTGAGAGGTAGTATTCCAAAGCGTTTGACACCAAACACAACATGTTTCCGTGCAGCCAGTCCAAAGTTAGCATTTACCGCAAGGTTATAATGCACTTAAGAGTATATGGTCAGGCTGCATCACAAACAGCATCAGTGGAGGTACTCCGAACGCTGCAGAGGGGCTCTGCTCATGCAGGGGCACCCTCTCACATAAAAACCAAGCACACTGCCATCAGGATTGTTAAGGCCTGCCATAGGAGTGACTTATAGATTTTATATGTGTGTGCAATGATAGTGATATAGGTAGCCTATACCACAGTAAGGGGTGCAAGCACCACATTACCCATGCTGCAGTAGCAGACCTGTGGTGTCATTTTGGAGTGCTTCCCAGGGGTGGCATAATACATGCTTCAGCCCCTGGTAGGCCTCTGAGGTACCTATGCCCTAGGTACATAGTATACCATATAGTATGGGCTTATAAGGCACTCCAGAATCCAATTAGAAATGTACCTAATGTACATGGAAACCATTTTAGAGGGGAAGCAGGTAGGCGGGGGTCCTGATTTGCAGGACCACAGCCAGACTAAGGTCGAAAAACAGTGAAACAACAGCAAAAAGTGGGGGTACCTATGTGAAGCAGATCCTACTCTCCTACACTGGGGCTATCCAGGAAGGGTTAGAATAACCTTTTTGTCCACTATGGCAAGGTTTCAGCTGGGCATCAATCTGCAACGTTATACCAATCAGTACTCTTGTTATAATAGGCAGGTTCATCACTAAAAACAGGGCATCCTTCTGATAAAATGCAGGCGATGCTACCACATCCAACAAGGCTGACTCCGAGGCCAGATCCTTGAAGAAATTACTATATGTTGCAAGTTTTTTATGTCCTCATTTTAAGATCAACAACCGTGTATGAGTGGACTGCCTTGTCTGGCATTTACCAAAGATTGTGCTAGAGAAACTAATTCCAATTAGTAAGCCTAGGACTCTGGTGCAGAATTAAGGGAGCAGTCCACTTCATGGTGTTGTTGGTCAAGTAGGAAAGTACAAATGCTGTTTGTGCAGATTCTAAAGCAAACTATTGAGATTGTGCTAGAAAATACAATTGACAGTTTCCAAAAAGCTTTGAAATATCAGGGAATCTTCTCTATACTCTTCGGGAAGAGCTAAAGGTGACACACTAGCTTCAACGGTACTCCCTAATGCACCTGTTCCTGCCATTCTGCTATTTTTTAATTTAGTTCTACTTGCCAGAGGGCTAGTGTTAGTGGTTGTCTGAGGCTAGTGGTAGGGGTATGCAGGAAATAGGTCATTTGTTTTATGTGGGTTAACAGAGAAGCTCCATCTTGGTGGGCAATGTCCAATTCCTCCTGAATTTTATTATTGGCATAGGCATAACCTATAGGGTTTTTTCAGATGAGTCAATGGTCCTGGCAAACTGATTAGATGTGCCAAAAACTCCTGATATCCCTAAATACCTGCACAGAGGTATGGGATAGCTGATACACAAGTCAGAGAAAACAAGGGAAAACGGGAAAAGGGGAATGAGAAACCAGGACTGGATTTGCCCTCAAGGTGGATTAGCCGCCGGTGATGGTGCCATCTGGGACTGTCTATCAGGTGGACTCATAGTACACTTAGAGGAATATGGACCAGCTTTTTAGTTACAGTAGCAATAGTGCAGTTATGAATCAGGAATATGACATAAGCCAAAAAATATAGGTAATCAGATGGAATTAGATTTATCAATGAAATGAGGGATGATGAGCCCTGGTTATACCGGGCTATCAGCCTACAACCCCAGGATGCCAGTAGAATACATGTCCCCAGCTGAGGATCAAGGAATAGGATAGGAACACACAAGAAAACCATCTATAGCAGGAGTACCAAGGAAAGGGGCTAAAGGGCAACTCTAACCACAGGGATCCGATAGAGGAGAAAACAACAAAAGTGCAAGGACGGTAAATGGTGTGAACTAAATTGAAGTGGGTAAACCACAGCAACTATGCCACACATTGCCAGGGATCTGTTCCATTTTGAAAGGGTTCTAGATACTGACTCTCCAGGCTTTCCTGATCCTGCTAGTGACTCACAATGTGTGACCCTTCTGAACCTAACCTGAAACCATGCATTCTTACCTTTTCCTTCATTGCTCTTGTATTCAATACAAGTGTCACTGATCTATACATATAGGGGCATATTTATCCCAAAATCATGCAGCACAGCACGCCACCTAGCTGCACTGCGCAGCGTTGTGCTGCCTGGTAGGAAAGGGGCAGGAATGCGCAGTATTTAAGACAATATGGCACATTCCTGCCTTTCCCCTGTGCTGGTACCATTTTGCCAGCCTAACGCCAACACAGGCACCCTTGCACCATGGTGCAAGGGGGCCTGCATTGTAAGCTAGATTGTTTTTGGGTGAGAAGGGACACCTTGCTGCACAAAAACCTTCCCCGGTGGCATTTTTTTTTTTTTTTGTGGGATGCAGAGTGCAGCACACATAGAAAGAGTAAACAACACAAATAAATAAAGATATTTCTCCTCGTTATGCCTCAACTGGGAAAGCATAGCATTTTGACACATTCCCAGGTCTACCAGTAAAAGTAAATCTGGGAATGCACCAAAATCCGTGGGTGGATTCAGGGGAACACCTACGCTCCACCCATGGAACACCTCCCTGGGGCAGAGTAACACAATACAGCGATTTGCACTGCGTTGAGTTAATCCAGAATTATCAAGCCACTCAGGGCCATGCAAAGTGGCCTTCTGTGGCTTGAGAAATCTAACTTAAGAGTTGCGTCACTCTTTCGCCCCATTGCGTGGTGCAAGGGAGATGCAAATCTTTGATAAATGTGCCCCATAGTTTGGTGGAATATATATATATATATATATATATATATATATATATATATATATATATATATATATATATATATATACTCACGCTCCGTAGCCAGTCCCACCAGGTGAGCAGCACTCGAACACGCACTAAGGTGGCAAGCCTTTAATTCAGGGTACAAGCAGGTTCAGTTTGCAGTTTCAATCAAACAGCCAGAAAGCGATTCGCCTGACGCGTTTCGAAAGTCAATCTTTCTTCTTCAGAGGCAGTCGCTGTAATGAATGTGTGCTCAGGTCTCCATGCTTAAATGCCAAAATCACGCCCCCAGATGGGCCGGCCAAATGACCCTCGGCATTATGGGTGATGGAGTCCCGGTCAATCAGACCTCAGATGGTGCACTAATTTCTGTTAAAATATTTTCAGCCCACAGATGAGCCACCGCAAACGGTGCCTGCCATCAATCCCAAGCGCATGCTCCCACTTTACGGCTTGACACGTTTGCGGTGGCTCATCGTGAATATTAGGCGGCGACCCAGCCGTCGAGCTTGCACCACCCCGTGAAGAGAGGGGGCCACACTGCAGAGCATCTGTCAAGCCGTAAAGTGGGAGCATGCGCTTGGGATTGATGGCAGGCACCGTTTGCGGTGGCTCATCTGTGGGCTGAAAATATTTTAACAGAAATTAGTGCACCATCTGAGGTCTGATTGACCGGGACTCCATCACCCATAATGCCGAGGGTCATTTGGCCGGCCCATCTGGGGGCGTGATTTTGGCATTTAAGCATGGAGACCTGAGCACACATTCATTACAGTGACTGCCTCTGAAAAGAAAGATTGACTTTCGAAACGCGTCAGGCGAATCGCTTTCTGGCTGTTTGATTGAAACTGCAAACTGAACCTGCTTGTACCCTGAATTAAAGGCTTGCCACCTTAGTGCGTGTTCGAGTGCTGCTCACCTGGTGGGACTGGCTACGGAGCGTGAATATTAGGCGGCGACCCAGCCGTCGAGCTTGCACCACCCCGTGAAGAGAGGGGGCCACACTGCAGAGCATCTGTCAAGCCGTAAAGTGGGAGCATGCGCTTGGGATTGATGGCAGGCACCGTTTGCGGTGGCTCATCTGTGGGCTGAAAATATTTTAACAGAAATTAGTGCACCATCTGAGGTCTGATTGACCGGGACTCCATCACCCATAATGCCGAGGGTCATTTGGCCGGCCCATCTGGGGGCGTGATTTTGGCATTTAAGCATGGAGACCTGAGCACACATTCATTACAGCGACTGCCTCTGAAGAAGAAAGATTGACTTTCGAAACGCGTCAGGCGAATCGCTTTCTGGCTGTTTGATTGAAACTGCAAACTGAACCTGCTTGTACCCTGAATTAAAGGCTTGCCACCTTAGTGCGTGTTCGAGTGCTGCTCACCTGGTGGGACTGGCTACGGAGCGTGAATATATATATATACATATATATATACATATATATGAGAAGAAAAGGTTACCCTACGATTGAGAGGCACTCGCAGGGGGTCCATTACCAACCGGGCAAGAGCTCAAGGTTGTCGCGCAACCTGAGGCTGTTGGAGGTAGTAGCGGCTAACGGGCAGGGGGAATGGGAAAGCTGCTTATGTGGGAACCGTGCTTTGAAAGAACTGTGCATGCGAGACAACAGCAGCCCGCATGGATTCACTCACCTGAGATTAATCATGCTGAAAGAAATAAAAGAAATGGGAAAATACTGGGTCTCTTTTGGTGGTGACTTGTGTGCAGCATACCTTTGATAAAGGGCGTAGCCCGAAACGCGTTAGGTAGCGCGACAACCTTGAGCTCTTCCCGGGTTGGTAATGGACCCCCTGCGAGTGCCTCTCAATCGTAGGGTAACCTTTTCTTCTCATATATATATATTATCTACTGGCGGTCGCCAGTAGATAGTTATAGTTAGGATCGTGTTTCCATAGGAAATCCGCAACATTCTATTTGGAATAACTTTGGCGCCGATTGACGAATCCTCGCGAAATTTTCAAAATAGGTGGGGCGCTCCGCTCCGCTCCTACCCTAAAAGTCTCGGGGGGATTCGTCAAGCAGGGGCTGAGAAAAAGGGGGGGTCCCAAAACGCGTTTTCCCCATGCATTTTTCCATAGGACCTTTAGTCCAAGCTACAGCCCGAACGGCTGAACAGAATTACTTGAAATTTGGCAGAGAGGTAGTCCTCAGGTCAGGGATGTGCCTTTTGCAGGTGTAAATCTGTTCAGTATTTCCTGAGAAAATAGCATTTAAAAGCATATATATATCTATAGGCGCGCTCCGTGCGTGTACGGTAAAACTTACCGTACGCGCACGCTGCCATGCGCGAGCGCGATTCTGATTGGTTGTTAGATCTTAGTAAACATTCGAATCGGTCGAAACCAGGAAGTGTCGGCTGCCATTTTGTCTCTCGCAGTCTGAGGGGGGTGAAAAACAAAGGTGGAGAACGTGAAAAGGGGGCAGGGTGGACAGTTCCTGACCCCCTAGCCTTTGTCAGGGGGTCCCAGAAGGACCCCCAAGGACCAAAATTTCCTTTAATTTTTTTGCGAAAAATCGCGGAGTACGCGTAGCGTGCGCGTACGATAGAAACGGAAAAATTCCGCGAACTGTGTAACGTGGGCGCGCGGTACGCGCCCACGTAACTTAGCATTTAAAAAACCGTACAAATTCATTGCATTTAAAAAACCGTACAAATTCACTGAAAAAACCATAGGTTTCACACATGTTATAGTTAGGAATTAGCATTTAAAAAACCTTGCAAATTCACTTAAAAAACCATAGGTTTCACACATGTTATAGTTAGCTGGACATTTCACTCGTGAAAAACAATTGAAATTCCCCTGTTATAGTTAGTGCTGGCAACTATAACTCACGCGACTGCTGATGACGTCAGATATTACATCACTGATGACATATGTGTCTTTCTGAAAAAAAATATTTGTAATATATGTATAGCTAAAAATTAATGGAAGAAGACATGGGTAAATAAGTGTCTAAATACAGTGATGTAATATCTGACGTCATCAGCAGAGGATTGCGGTCGCGTGAGTTATAGTTGCCTGCACTAACTATAACGGGGGAATTTCAATGGTTTTTCACGAGTGAAATGTCCAGCTAACTATAACATGTGTGAAACCTATGGTTTTTTAAGTGAATTTGCAAGGTTTTTTAAATGCTAATTCCTAACTATAACGTGTGTGAAACCTATGGTTTTTTCAGTGAATATATATATATTTATATATATTCACTGAAAAAAACACAGGTTTTCAGGGATGTTATAGTTAAAAATTATCATTTAAAAAACCTTTGAAATTCACTGAAAAAAACAGGTTTCAGGGACATGATAATTAGAAATTAGTATTTAAAAAACCATAGAAATGTCTTGAAAAAAACACAGGTTTCAGGGATGTTATAGTTAGTTGGACATTTCACTCGTACAAAACCAGAGAAATTCGGCCGTTATAGTTAGTTGAGCTAAGTATAACTCGCACCCCGGCAATGCACTGCTGAAGACATCACATATTACATCACTCATGACATGGTCAGTGACATCACTGATGACATGTCAAATGACATCACTGATTACATCACTGATTACATCATCCAGTGAAAGTGTGTTTCTATAAAGTTTAAATATGTTTTATATATATATAGGCCAAGGTGTATTGAAGAATGAGTGGGTGTATGACTGTCTGAATGGATGATTTAGTAGGTGCATGACTGACTGAATAAGTGAGTGATTAAATGTGTCTTACTGAATGCATGGGTTAGTGACTAAACTGTGTGAATGTCCGTATCATTCTGTTTGTAGGTGTGTAAGCGGTTGCATGGGTTGGTGAGTACCAACATGAGTGTCTATGGGCTATTGATTGCTTGTCTAAGTATCTGTATGGGTGCCTGAGTGTCTGTGTGGGTGGGTGGGATGTATGTGACTCACTGCATGGGTGTATGAGTGGGTGATTCACTGGGTGTATGGGTTCAAGAGTGTGTCTGTGAGGGGCTGTATGGGTGGGTGAGTATGTGTATGGCTGGGCTTGGTGAGTGAATGGGTATCTCAGTGGTACATGTGTGAGTAACTACATATGTGAAAGGCAGTATATGTGAGTGTTGGAGTATATAAATTTCTATATGTGAGAGTGAGTGATTGTGAGAGTGGCTGTATGGATGAGTGTGTGCTTGTGTCAGTGATTGTATAAGAGAGTAAGTATGTGTTAGTATATGTGTGAACAGGGGAGGTGGTGTGTGTATAACTGTATAGGTGAAACAATGGGAGTGTGATTGATTCTTTGCATGACTAACTAGCTGTGAAAGTAACTCTGTGGGTGAGTGGCGATGTGTGTGTCTGTATAGGTGTATGAGTGCATAGGATAGTAACTGTGTAGATGAGTGACTGCATGTATGAGTCACTGTATGGGTGAGTGAGTGAATGTGTGTGTAGACCTAAGAATCAGTGAGTGGGTATGTAGTAACTGGTAATGTTGTGTCTATGTTTTTGAGAATGGCAGTCTGTATTTTAGAGTGGGTGTATCAAAGGTTATATTAGGCTGTGAGGAGGTGCATCAGAGGAGCACATGGATAATGTCATCAGTGATGTCATCAGTGATGTCATTTGAGATGTCATCAGTGATGTCACTGACCATGTCATGAGTGATGTAATATGTAATGTCATCATCGGCTCGAGTTATATACTTAGCGCAACTAACTATAATAGCCGAATTTCTCTGGTTTTGTATGAGTGATGTGTCCAACTAACTATAACGTCCCTGAAACCTATGGTTTTTTCAGTGTATTCCCAAGGTTTTTTAAATGCTAATTTCTAACTATAACGTCCCTGAAACGTATGGTTTTTGCTACTTTATAACTATGCCTACAGAGGTAGGACATGTGCAGAAAGAGGAAGAAAGGCGACGAAAGAAGCAAGAGAAATGCAGAAAGAGGCAACAGAAGTCCAGAAAGACAAAGAAAAGTGCAGAAAGAAGAAGAGATAGGCAGAAAAACCAACAGAGGTGCAGAAAGAGGCCTTGTTGCAAAGTCAACCTGGGCCCCAAAGTTTTGCTGACTGGAACTGGTGGTAACTGACGGACTAACCAGGCCCGGAGTCAGTGCTATGCTGAAAGACACTTGGAAAACAGTGAAAACACCTACATATACCAGGGTACACTATGGGTTGGGGTACCCCTGTGATTGGCATAACCTCCCCTGTAAGGCCCTAGTACATAATAGAGCAGAGGGATTAAAACTACCTCTAACTCAGAGGTGCAGAAAGAGGCAAGAGAAGTGCAGAAAGAAGTAACAGAGGTGCTGAAAGAGGCAAGAGAGGTGCAGAAAGAAGCAAGTGAAGTGCAGAAAAAGTCAAGAGAGGTGCAGAAAGCGGCAAGAGAGGTACAGAAACAGGCAGGAGGGGTGCAGAAAGAAAGAAGATAAGTGCAGAAAGAGGCAACAGAATTGCTTAAAGAAGCAACAGAGCTGCAGAAAGCAGCAAGAGAAATGCTGAAGGAGGCAAGTGAGGTGCAGAAAGAAGCTAGAGCAGCGCAGAAAGACCCAACAGTGGTGCAAAAAGAAGCAGGAGAGGTGCAGAAATAGGTAGGAAATTTGTAGAAAGAGGGAACAGGGGTGCAGAAAGAAGCACGAGGGGTACAGAAAGAGAAAAGAGGGGTACAGAAAGAGGCAAAAGGGGGCAGGAAGAAACAAGGGCAGTGCAGAAAGAAGCAACAGAGGTTGAAAAAGAGGCAAGAGAACTACAGAATGAACCAACAGAGGTGGAAAAAGAAGCAAGAGGGGTGCAGAAAGAGGCAGGAGGGGTACAGAAAAAAGGAAGAAAAATGCAGAAAGAGGCAAGAGAATTGCTGAAAGAAGCAACAGAGGTGTAGAAAGAAGTAAGAGATGTGCAGAAAGAACCAACAGAGGTGCTGAAAAAGGCGGGAAGGTTGCAGAAAGAGCAAGAGAAGTACAGAAAGAGGTAACAGAGGTACAGAAAGAGGCAAGCGAGGTGCAGAAACAGGTAGGAAAGGTACAGAAACAGGGAACAGGGGTGCAGAAAGAGGCGAGAGGGGAAGAAAGAGAAAAGAGGGGTAGAGAAAGAGGCAAGAGATCTGCAGAATAAAGCAACAGAGCTGCTAAAAGAGGCAAGTGATGTGCAGAAAGAGGGAAGAGATCTGAAGAAAAAAGCAAGAGAGGTGCTGAAAGAGGCAAGTCAGCTGCAGAAAGAAGCAAGAGAGGTCCAGAGAGAGTCAATAGAAGTGCAGAAAGAAGCAACAGAGGTGCAGAAATAGGCAAGACGGGTGCAGAAAGAGGAGAGAGACGTGCAGAAAGAAGCAAAAGAGGTGCTCAAAGAGGCAAGAGGGATGCAGAAAGAGGCTAGAGCAGTGCATAAAGAACCAAGAGAAGTGCAGAAAGAAGCAACAGAGGTGCTGAAAGAGGCACGAAGGGTGCAGAAAGAGGCAAGAGAAGTGCAGAAAGAAGCAACAGAGGTACAGAAAGAGGCAAGAGTGGTGCAGAAAGAGGGAAGTGAGATGCAGACAGAGACAACATAGTTGCACAAAGAGGGAAGATGGGTGCAGAAAGAGGCAGGAGGGGTGCAAAACGAAGCAACAGAGGTGTCGAATGAGGCAAGAGAGGTACAGAAAGAAGCAAGAGAAGTGCAGAAAGAGGCAAGAAAACTGCTAAAAGAACAAAAAGAGGTTTAGAAAGAACCAAGAGAGGTACAAAAATAGGCAAGTGAGCGTGAGAAGTTGGTCTGGTATATGCTGTCCACTAATTATAGAGGGCACCCTGTACCAGTCCAAATAATCCCTTATTGGTTATAGGTTAAAGACAACCTTTATTGAAAGATATCCTAGTGGTAGCTTTGGAGAGCAGCCTTCAGGCTAAGTCTTGAAGGAATGTAAAGCAGCTTGTTTTACCAGTCTATAATCTCTTGAGTGCCTAAATGAAAGACAACCACACCAGGTATATATATGAAATATATGTATTTATTTCTTATTTGAGCCTAGAGGTCAAAATACATAAGTTACACTTCAAATATGACAGTAAAATAGTACAAATACACGTCAGGCCCTAGGGGCGTACCAAACCATATACCAAAATAGTGGTATAAGAACCACGACTTAATTAGACACAAGGCCTAGAGCCTGTAGAATCCCTGGGACCCCAAGGAACCACGCAAGGTAGTGACACAGGGGACCCACGGGGACCATGTGCAGTTTGAGAACACAGCCGTGAGCTCCCGTTAGCTTCTATGGGGAAAGTTGCGGTTAGATTTTTAAAGATTAGGGACACTTAGAATTGAGTCAGGACCAAACCATTTGGGACTTGGGAAGTTCTAGGGCGAACACCCACGGGAGCACCGGAGTACTCGTGTTACCTTACCCAGGGAAGCCGGGTGCATAGGTGTCAAATGGTGTCGGGTCGCGTCGTTAATTTCAATGGGAGCTGGCGAACAAGTGCTGCTGCCAGTAAGATGCGAAGTGTCTGAAGAGATCCAAGCCTGGATCGAAGTCAAGAAGAACCTGAAAGCAGAGGGGACAGAGTCTGGGTCACTTGACAGTGACTAGGAAGGCGATAGGCAGATGCCCACCAATGTCAGGTGATTTCAGGAGAAGGAAGTGAAGCTTGCCTCTTCAGCAACGAGGACCAGGAGGCGTCCAGGACAACCAGGAGTTGGATTCCAGCTGTCCCATGAAGGATGTCGAGTGCTGCAGTGTCGGTGCCTGGATTGTGCACAACAAGCGTCGGCAACAGCAACCCACACAGAAAAGAGAAATATGGTTCAGTGCAGACCAGCAGGGTCAGGGAGACTCACCACTTGGTTGGGAGTCAGGGCACATCTGGAGCAACCAGAGAAGCCCAACGAAATTCAAAGTTACCCTCTCAGGGACCCACCAGTTGACGGACCAGGGATCACGATGGGACCTCAAGAGGAAACACAAAATGGCGGCCCACGGGTCACTCTGGGTGACTAGGCCAACAATCTTCAGTGGATTCTCTGCTCGAGGTGGGGGCTACAAGTAACCCCAAGCACGACTTCAGGAGATGTTGAGAAGTTAATGCACTTGCAAAAGTACACGGTGACCAGGAGTTCTGGTTTCACGCTACTCACGAGGGCTGCAGGTCTCAGCTTTGCTGGAGATTTGGGTTGGCCTCTGAGATGTCTGGAAATCCTCTTCCTGGGCTGCAAATACTTCGGAGTCTGTCGGGAGCTTCGGAGATGCAGACTGGCAAAATGCTTTGTTGGTGCCTGCCAAACAGGGGAGTCACTCCTTGACCCCAAGGGAGATTTCTTCAGTCCTCTAGTCTTTAGTAGAGCATCGAAGGTCCAGGATTCAGCTTCAGAGGTTTGTCCCAGGGATATCTAAAGTTCTGGTTACTTATACCTAAGGAAGGGGTTGGACTAACTCTGGGGACCCACCTATGGGAGGGTTTGGAAAGAGGGGTGGCTACACCCATTTCCTTTGTCCAGTTTCCCGCCAGAGCAGGGGCTAGAAGCCCCTAAACCGGTTTGAGCTGCACTATGCACAGGGACACCAAATGTGCCCCCAGTGCAGGACTTCAAAGCACTCAGAGAGTGCTCCCACCAGCCCCAATCCACATAAGCCTGTCTGGGAGGTGGTTACTGTTGGACAGGCCACATGAAGGGCTTGCTCCCTCCCCGCATGACAGGGCCCAAGCCCCGGGCCTCCAGGTGTTACCCACAGAAACAACCCGCACCCCGTCTCCAGACGGGACTCCTGCCCCCGGACATCTCTGTATCATGGGGCCGAACCACTACCGGCTCCCTCGCCCGGACCGGCCGCCATCTTGGACACTGCACCACGAGGCCGCGTGGCCTCAGCTCGACCCTAACCCTGGGCCTGGCCAGGCCCCGACATCCCGGCACCACCATCCACCCAGGAGGTGAACGGACCACTTGGCAGGTCGATGGGAGAAAGAAGTGTCGATGGCTCTCCCCCGCCAGGTGCCGATCGCCCCCAGCTCCCCCGGGCGCTGGCTCCACCCCCCTGCTGGCTGTCTGGACTCCCTCATCCCGGACCCCCCGACCTCCAAGTGCGAGGGTCCGGACATCAAAGGGCGCCAGACCTATAACTAGGGCAGCTCCAGAGCAGGAAGGCAGTTGTATCCTGGAGTCGAGAGACACCGAGAAGAACTCATCCTTGACGGACTACCGGCGCTGCCGTAGCCCTGCCTTGTGAACTATCGTCCTGCCTGCTGGCGCTGCCGCGGCCTTCTGCATCCTCCATCCTCGTCGGGAACTGCTGGCGCTGCCGCGGACCGTTGTAACTACCACCTTCGTTGGGACCTGCTGGCGCTGCCGCGGTCCGTTGGAACTACCACCTTCGTCGGGACCTGCTGGCGCTGCCGCGGACCGTTGTAACGACCACCTTCCCCGGGACCTGCTGGCGCTGCCGCGGCCCGTCCAGCTAGAACACCGAGCTCGAGGATTGTGAGCTATCCATCATATCATCGCATCTACCAGATTGGTAACCAGACTGTCCCGCTACCCCCTTTCCCAACCAAGAGACTAGAATCGAGGGGACCCCTGAGTCCAGACCTCCTTGTACCATTCTATCGTACCTAAGAGATTGCTTATAAAGAACGTAAAACCTTATCCTTGTGTGGTGTACATCTGTGGGGGGGAAGTTACTCGTCTGTACGATCGCTGGAGACGGCTCTCCCCGGAGACCTCTCCCCTTGTCCTCGGCCGACCCTCCCGGTCCGTCTAACATTGGTGGCCAGCGGCGCGATCCGAATCAACGCGTAATCGTACAGAGAGTAGCTCACCCCACGACAAAACCACAATGTCAACCAAAGAGAGCGGATCCACCGAGAAATTCCAGATGGAGAAATTGGAAGAGTACAGCCATCGTGAATTGAAACAATTCTGCATGGAACTAGGCATTGCTACCACCGGCCTGAGTACCAAAGACGATTTCAAGCACGCCATTGAGTCGTGGGCAGAAACCGGGGCCGCCGGATCCCCGGACCAGAACGTTGCAGCATCAGAGAGGAACACCACGGCTCCCGAGGAGCGAAGAACGGGCCTCTCGCAGGAAGAGATCCAAGAGAGAGAAAAAAACAGACTACATGAGTTAGAAATGGCACGGCTCAAAATGGATGGTGAACTAAAATTAGCCGAGCAAAAACTGAACCTAGAGCATCTGCGGCTCCGAGAAGAACGGGAAGAAAAACAGAGGCAGAGAGAGCTCGAAGAAAAGAGATTAGCATACGAACACGAGCGCAAACTGGCAGAAATAGACCTACGAAAGCAGAACAAAGAACCGGAGGTGCCCGAGCGACCGCGCACCCCGGGAGCGACAGAAAAGAAAGTCCACATCCCCAAGGATGTCGTTCGAGAGTATGTCCGAGAGGACGACATACAACAGTGGTTCAAGGCCTACGAGATCGCCATGACCTCCCACCGGATCGATCGAAGTGACTGGGGAGCCGGTCTATGGGGGAGGTTCGTCAATGAAGGCAGCGATGCCCTGCTACAGCTCCCAGACCATCAGATGTCATCCTATGACCACATGAAGGCTGCCCTCCTCACCCGATATGGACTCACACCCGAAATGTACCGCCAGAGGTTCCGAGACTGCACCCGGATCCCGGATACAACTTGGGTGGAATATGTCAACTATTTCAGCCGAGCCTTCGAGGGTTGGATCAAGGGAAGCCACGTAACGACCTACGAGCAACTTTTTAATCTCATGGTGTGGGAGCACCTCTCTAACAACTGCTTCGTCGAGCTCAGGCAGCACCTTCTCGACAGTAAATTGACTGACCCACGGCAACTCGCCGCCGAAGCTGACCGGTGGGAAAGCACCCGAGTGGGCCGGAGAGGGCCGCACGAACAGAACCGGAACAACCACGGTCAGCACCGTCCCCGAGGAGGAGGAGGAGGCCAGGGACGAGGAAGAGACACCGTCCCGGCCGCTCCCGCTGCCAGCACCCCGCCCCCGGCCAGCCGGGGCAACCCCCCGATGCGCCCGGGGTTCCGAGCCAACGTCACGTGTCACCGATGCCAGTGAGTCGGCCACTACGCCAATGACCCGAACTGTCCACAGAACCAAACTCCGAGACCCCGCCAGGTAGCTGCCGCCGCCCTGGGGGGAGAACAAATCTCTGAAGAACAGGAAGAATACGAACAGGCACAACAAGAGTGGGAACCGGCCGCCATGGTTCTAGCGTGCCTAGGGGGAAGAGACATGGTCCCGCGGGCTCCCCTACCCGCCAACACCAGGAAATATAGTCAGTGGGTGAACATTAATGGACGCCGGGCCGAAGCACTGCGGGACACGGGGGCCAGTGTGACGGCCGTCCGCTGTCACCTGGTAAAACCAGAGCAGATCCTGCCGAACATTCTCTGCCCCGTCCGTTCAGCCGACAATTCGGAGAGCCTATGTCGGATGGCCTGCGTCCCCTTCGAATGGGGAGGAGTCTCCGGCATGTTGAAGGTGACGGTCCGGGATGATGCCCCCGTGGACTGTCTCCTGGGGAATGATCTTGAGAGTTCCCCGTGGGCCACCGTAGAAAGAAGAGAACACCTGGGGATGTTGGGCCTCCCGGACTGGGCGTGCGTAACCACCCGGTCCATGGCCGCCCGTGCCATCCCCCGACCAGAAGAACCAGAATGGCCAGCACCTCCTCCCCCGATCGCTCCAGTAGAGGACACCGACCATACCGACCCCCCAGAGCAAACCCCCGAAGGGGTCGCTCAACCCCAGGACCTTCCCGACCTGGCTCAGTGGCGTCAAGAAGGGGGGCCCACCCAGGAACAGTTCCGTCAAGAACAGAAGACCTGTCCCTCCCTCGAGGGACTCCGCCAGCAAGCCCTCGCCCAAAGCGCAGGGGACACCACCGGAGCCCATTGGATCTATTGGGACAACGACCTATTGTACAGTGAACAGAGAATCGCGGAGTTGGGGGCCAGTCGAGTGCTGGTGGTGCCCCTCCGTTTTAGAGACTTCCTGTTAAATTTGGCCCACGATGTCCCTCTGGCTGGACACCTGGGCCAGGACAAAACCTACAGTCGCCTGGTGACCCACTTTTTCTGGCCAAAGATGAGAAACGACGTCCTCAACCACTGCCGGTCCTGCCCCACGTGCCAGGCCAGCAGGAAGAGCGGCCGCAAACTCAAAGCACCTCTGCAACCCTTCCCAGTTGTCACCACCCCGTTCGAGAGGGTGGGAATAGACATTGTGGGGCCCCTGGACCCCCGTACAGCACAAGGACATCGGTTCATCCTGGTACTGGTGGACCACGCCACCCGCTACCCCGAGGCTGTGCCCCTGCGAACTGTGACAGCCCCGGTGGTCGGCCGGGCCTTAATGGGGATCTTCTCCCGGGTGGGCTTCCCCCGAGAAGTCGTCAGCGACAGAGGCACAAACTTTATTTCGAAATATATGAAGTCCCTCTGGCAACAGTGCGGGGTCACCTACAGATTCACGACCCCCTATCACCCGCAAGGAAACGGACTAGTCGAGCGGTTCAACCGCACGCTCAAGGGAATGATTGGGGGGTTGGAAGAGCCCCTCCGTCGCCAGTGGGATGTACTACTTCCGTGCCTCCTCTTCGCCTATCGAGAAGTTCCCCAGAAGTCCCTCGGCTTTAGCCCTTTCGAACTCTTGTACGGGCACCCTGTGCGAGGGCCCCTCAGCCTAGTCAAAGAAGGTTGGGAGATGGCTCCCCTAAAGACCCCTCCAGACGTCTTCAAGTACCTCCTGACCCTACACAATCAGACCAGGCGATTCAGAGAAATGGCAAAAGCGAATCTTGAGGCCAGTCAGGAGGACATGAAAAAATGGTACGATCAAAATGCCTCCTCCATCGAATTCGAACCTGGCCAACAAGTGTGGGTGATGTCCCCCACCGAACCATGTGCCTTGCAGGACAAGTGGACGGGGCCCTTCAAAGTGGTCGAACGCAAGAGCCCCGTCACCTATCTCATCGATATGGAATCTCCCAGGAACCCCCTCCGGGTCCTCCACACCAACAGACTCAAACCCCACTTTGTGCGCTCGGAGCTCAGCCTCCTGATGGCTACAGACAGTGGAGCGGAAGAAGACTCCGAACCTCTCCCTGATCTCCTGAAGACTCGGGAGAAAGATGGTTCCGTGGACGGGGTCCGGCTCTCCGATGCCCTCACCCCGGAACAGCGCCAAGGCTGCCGGGACCTCCTGCTGCAGTTTGCTACCTTGTTTTCCCTCACCCCAGGGGTCACCCCCTGGTGCTTGCACGACGTGGACACTGGGGACAGTCCCCCTATCAGACACCGGGCATACCGCGTACCAGATCGGGTGCGGGCCTGCATCCAAGAGGAGGTAGCAAAGATGCTCACGCTCGGGGTCATCGAGCCCTCGGACAGCCCCTGGGCCAGCCCGATCGTGCTGGTCCCCAAAGCTGCTGCCCCCGGCACCACTCCTGAGCTCCGATTCTGCGTCGACTATCGGGGCTTGAATGCTGTTACCAGAACCGACGCTCATCCCATCCCCCGAGCGGATGAATTGATCGACCGCATGGGGGCTGCCCGCTACCTCAGCATCTTCGACCTGACAGCGGGCTACTGGCAGATCGGTCTCACACCCCGGGCCCAAGAACGATCCGCCTTTTCTACCCCCGATGGCCACTACCACTTCAAAGTCATGCCCTTCGGCATGAAGAATGCCCCAGCTACTTTTCAGCGACTGGTGAACCAGGTCTTGGCGGGGCTCGAGGAGTTCAGCGCCGCCTACCTGGACGATATCGCTGTGTACAGCCGCCACTGGTCCGACCACCTCCACCACCTCCGAGAGGTCCTGCAGGCCCTCCAACGGGCCGGCCTCACAATCAAGGCCAGCAAGTGCCAAATTGGTCAGGGGTCCGTGACCTACCTCGGACACCAGGTGGGAAGCGGTCTGGTGGCCCCTCTGCAACTCAAAATCGCTGCCATCCAGTCCTGGCAGCCCCCAGTCACGCAGACCGAGGTCCGAGCCTTCTTGGGGCTCACCGGCTACTACCGGCGGTTCGTGAGGGACTATGGCAGCATTGTGGGGCCCCTCACGGGACTCACATCCAAAAACCACCCGAAGAAGATCAACTGGACCCCAGACTGTCAAGCGGCCTTCGAGAAGCTGAAAGCCGCCATGTGCACTGCCCCTGTGCTCCAGGCCCCCGACTACAGTCGGGAATTCATCGTGCAAACAGATGCCTCCGACCATGGCATCGGGGCGGTCCTCTCCCAGCTGAACTCCGAGGGACTTGACCAACCGGTGGCCTTCATCAGCAGACGCCTCCTGGCCCGAGAACAGCGCTGGAGCACCATCGAGAGGGAGGCCTTCGCAGTGGTGTGGGCCCTCAAAAAGCTCCGGCCCTATCTCTTCGGTACCCACTTCCGGGTGCAAACAGATCATCGACCCCTGCAGTGGCTAATGCAGATGCGGGGGGAAAACCCCAAACTATTGCGTTGGTCCATCTCCCTGCAGGGGATGGACTTCACTGTGGAACATCGACCAGGCCAAGACCACGCCAACGCAGATGGCCTGTCACGCTTTTTCCGCCTCGACGAGGAGAGTCCCCAAGAGGATGGGTGACTCTCCCCGCCTTCAGCTGGGGGGGATGCATGTTGGACAGGCCACATGAAGGGCTTGCTCCCTCCCCGCATGACAGGGCCCAAGCCCCGGGCCTCCAGGTGTTACCCACAGAAACATCCCGCACCCCGTCTCCAGACGGGACTCCTGCCCCCGGACATCTCTGTATCATGGGGCCGAACCACTACCGGCTCCCTCGCCCGGACCGGCCGCCATCTTGGACACTGCACCACGAGGCCGCGTGGCCTCAGCTCGACCCTAACCCTGGGCCTGGCCAGGCCCCGACATCCCGGCACCACCATCCACCCAGGAGGTGAACGGACCACTTGGCAGGTCGATGGGAGAAAGAAGTGTCGATGGCTCTCCCCCGCCAGGTGCCGATCGCCCCCAGCTCCCCCGGGCGCTGGCTCCACCCCCCTGCTGGGTGTCTGGACTCCCTCATCCCGGACCCCCCGACCTCCAAGTGCGAGGGTCCGGATATCAAAGGGCGCCAGACCTATAACTAGGGCAGCTCCAGAGCAGGAAGGCAGTTGTATCCTGGAGTCGAGAGACACCGAGAAGAACTCATCCTTGACGGACTACCGGCGCTGCCGTAGCCCTGCCTTGTGAACTATCGTCCTGCCTGCTGGCGCTGCCGCGGCCTTCTGCATCCTCCAACCTCGTCGGGACCTGCTGGCGCTGCCGCGGACCATTGTAACTACCACCTTCGTTGGGACCTGCTGGCGCTGCCGCGGTCCGTTGGAACTACCACCTTCGTCGGGACCTGCTGGCGCTGCCGCGGACCGTTGTAACGACCACCTTCCCCCGGACCTGCTGACGCTGCCGCGGCCCGTCCAGCTAGAACACCGAGCTCGAGGATTGTGAGCTATCCATCATATCATCGCATCTACCAGATTGGTAACCAGACTGTCCCGCTACCCCCTTTCCCAACCAAGAGACTAGAATCGAGGGGACCCCTGAGTCCAGACCTCCTTGTACCATTCTATCGTACCTAAGAGATTGCTTATAAAGAACGTAAAACCTTATCCTTGTGTGGTGTACATCTGTGGGGGGGAAGTTACTCGTCTGTACGATCGCTGGAGACGGCTCTCCCCGGAGACCTCTCCCCTTGTCCTCGGCCGACCCTCCCGGTCCGTCTAACAGTTACACCTCCCTGTGACAGGAAACCTATTGTCCAGGCCTCCCCTGCTGGAGTTTCGGTCAGCAGCAGGAGGCCAGACCCGTGTCTGTGGCAGCAGCATCCATTTTGTGATGCCAGGGCTCTATTAGATTTCAACCAGGTATACCAGTACTGCCAAGTTTCTCCCTCTAGAAGGGTGGGATCATGTCCTCACATCAAGAACTGATGTGGGGGTATGATTCCAAGGTGTTTGACACCAAACACGACATCTTTCCGTGCAGTCAGTCCAAAGTTAGTATTAACCGTTTAAGATATAATGCACTTAAGAGTATATGGTCAGGCTGCACCACTGACAACCCCGGAGAAGAGATTCTGAAGCCTGCA
Organism: Triturus cristatus; assembly: GCF_964204655.1. Lineage (NCBI taxonomy): Eukaryota > Metazoa > Chordata > Amphibia > Caudata > Salamandridae > Triturus > Triturus cristatus. The sequence continues at coordinate 621,024,360 of NC_140587.1, forward strand.
GAGGGGCTCAGCTCATACCTGGGCACCCTCTCACATATAACCAAGCACCCTGCCTTCAGGATTGATAAGGCCTGCCATGGGGGTGACTGATAGTTTACTACGTGCAGTGATAAGTGAGGTATAGTGAACCTATACCTCAGTAAGGGGTGCATGCACCACCTTACCCAGGCTGCAGTAGCAGACCTATGGTGTCATTTTGCATGGCTTTCCAGGGGTGGCACAACACATGCTTCATCCCCTGGTAGGCCTCTGGGGAACCTATTCCCTGGGTATATAGTTGTCATGTTCCTTGCCCTTTCTCGCTCTTCTCTGGCCTGAACACACATTCTTGGCGCTCTTCATAACCTTTGCAGTCCTTGGAGTGCTGTGATTTCATGTGTTAACATTGAACATTCTTCATAACCTTTGCAGTCCGTGGAGCGCTGTGATTTCATGTGTTAACATTGAACTGAACTTTCTGCTGGGCTATGTGCCTTTAATTATATTTTTATGTCTGTGCTAATCGGTTGTTGCCAGAAACATTGTCACAAAAGGTTTCTTTCCCTTGCAAGCATTCCCGTTGATTGTTGTTTCATGTTCCGATGTTGATATGCAAAGTACCCCCCTTTTGCTCTGACGCTAAATATTTCCCTTGGCGACCGCCGTACTTTGTTCTCTTCCTATAAATAGCGACCGCACCCAGCCACACCCTGCAGGTTATTCAAGATCCTTCCCCGGAGCTGTTTAGTCCTTTACGCGCACCGCGCCTCCTCTTTGTTTGAAGATATTCTCTGTCTGGTAAGAGACAACGTAATCCAGTCTGAGAACCTGTCCTAGTCAGGTAAGGATCGTCGTTTGTTTTAATCGAGGACTGTTTATTCCTGGAAACAGCATTCATCGGCTAAAAGTAAAGAACGCAAAAGGCGCATCTAATTGGATTTCTGTTTCAGAGACGATAATTGGTGATTAAGATATCGCGTATGCTTTGAGGCTTACTTTTCAAAGACTTGCATGGACAATTCAAGTACTTGATTCACCAGCCTTTGGAAAGTGGCAGGTGCATTCTTCAAACCAAAGGGCATTACCACAAATTGATAGTGCCCACTAGAGATAGAAAATGCTGTCTTTGGCTTTGCATCATCAGCTAGTCTGATCTGCCAGTAGCCAGCTGTCAGGTCAAATGTGCTTAGAAACTTGGCTGAGGCCAAAGTATCTTTTTTTTTTTTTTTAAACTTTGTTTATTGAAAGTTTTATGTCATGGCAATACATACATACAAAAGCAAAAAGAAAACCATAAGCAGAGGCAGGTGGCAGTGCAAGTCTCAAATCACATTAGCATCAGATCCAGTGTGGTCGCAGGGAGCAAGTGAGCAGTCGTGTGCAATAGAATGAGTTTTGATCACTTGTATACAGGGTAGAAACATCAGGCAAAAGGCCAATACACATTATAAATACCTGGCAGGGGCGTGAGGGACCCCTCAGACAAAGTTTATCCATGCGCTGCACATCTCCCATAGCGTAATCTCAGTCAAAAAAGCTCGTATAACGAACGCTTACAAACAGTCCTCGCGCCCTGGAGCATCGTGGCGGAAAGGGCCAGAGGGACCATCCAAAGAGGAGGATGGAGAAAAAAAGAACAGAAAAAGCCGCAACCCACCCCCACATGTCCACAGCGGCACACAGTCTCCCCTATGCAGGATTCCCATCATTGAGGGCAGGGTCCGGACCGGCATCGGTCAGAGGAGGGGCGTCTGTTGTCAGGGCCTCCGGATACTGCAATAAGTAACTTTGTAATGGTCCCCAGATATCGGCAGGGCGGGACTGGGCAGGGAGCAGTTCGGAGTATGTCAGTACTTGCTCCTGGCAGTATACCAGGTCCTTGAGCCATTCCTTAAATTTCGGAGCCCGTCCCCGTCCCCACCGGCAAGCTACGCGCCGTTTCGCCAGCAGGAGCGCCGTCGTAACGAATTTGCGACTCGCCCGTGGGATAGGTTTTGTGTATCCCAGTAGCGCTTGTATGGGGTCCGGTGCGAAGGGCAGCTCTATCATCCGTGAAATGGCAGAGCACACCTGTGTCCAGTAGCTCTGAATAGTGGGGCATGTCCAGGACAAGTGTAAGAAGCCCGCCTGGGGGGCATGGCATCTCTCGCAGTTGTCCGAGTCCTGTAGCTGAAATCTGTATTTGGTGGCCGGGGTGCAGTAGAGACGGTTCAAGAATTTAAAGTGTATGATACGGTGTCTACTGCTCGCTGAAATCTGTGCCGTCTGCAAACAGCAGTATGTCCACCTGTCATCCCCGAGTTCTAGCCCCAGCTCCCGCTCCCACTCCCCGCGTGCCCGGGAGACGTCAGGTGCAGCATCAGAGCGGACTGCATGATACAGTATCGAAACCAAATGGGAGGGTGAGGTGGCCTGGAGGACCCCGTGTAGGGGAGCCATGGTGTCAGGCTCAGACGGGAAAGCCGGCAAGATGGCCTTCATGCCATGCCTCAGTCTAAGGTAGGTGAAAAGCTCCAGGGGGGTAGGCGTGTATCCATCAAAGAAGCTTTCCCGGTCACGAAAGATCCCGCCCGAGAACAGATCTCCCCATCTATGGAAGCCCAGCTTGCGAAGCAAATCTTGAAACAGTTTCTCTTGGAGAAGAGGAAGCTGTGAATGATAAGCAAGCGGGAGAAGAGGGGAGTACAGGAACGGACTTCCCACTCGCTTCGACAGCTCCAGCCAAGCCCTCACCGTGCCCTGCAAGGCGTTATAGCTGGCAGTGGTATGCGGGAGCACACCGTGCAGTAGGCCAGGCAGGGGCAGGGGCGCCGCTAGCCAGTCCTCCGCTGCGAGCTGGGGCATGAAAGCGATCGGGTGGAACCAGTAGTATGCATAGTGCGCTTGGGCGCAATGATAGTACAGTTCCAGGTCCGGTATATCGAACCCTCCGCGCGAATATGGAGAAGTCATCACAGCCCACTTCAAGCGAGGTCTCTTCCCACCCCATACCAATCGTATCAATTCAGATCTCAGACGAGTGAAGAAGTGCCTGCTCGGGGGGAAGGGAATATTCATAAAATAGTATAGGAGCCGGGGAAGCACCACCATCTTAATCAGGGCTGCGCGCCCAGCCATCGACAGGGGGAGCGCAATCCAGCGGTCGACACAAGAGGAGACGTGCAGCAATGTCGTGCTGTAGTTCATCCGCATAAGCTCCTCCCTGTCTCGAGAGATCTTAATGCCTAGGTACTTGACTTCGGACTCACTCCATTCTATGGGATAGTCGAGCGGGAAGGTCTGGGAGCCATCAGTTAGATGGAAGATCTGTGACTTCGACCAATTGATTTGTACTCCCGACATTTCCCCATATGTCAAGAATTCCCGGAGGAGAGGGTTCAGGTTATTTTGTGGGTCCTGCACGTACAGAGTGATATCGTCTGCATACATCGACAGCAATATCTGTCTCTGCTCACAGAACAGCGCTCGGTCTTGGTGGCGCTGTCGGAGCCGCGAGGCGAGAGGCTCAAGCACCAGTGCAAATAAGAGTGGGGAAAGTGGACACCACTGCCTGGTCCCTCTGGCAATTCCGAAGGGTGCGGACGTCCTGCCATTGATTAAGACCCTGGCACACGGACCGCCATAAAGAATAGCTATCCAGCCCAGGAACACCAGAGGGAAACCCATGTGAGTCAGTACAGCCACCAGATAATCCCACTCCAAGGAGTCGAACGCTTTCGTAGCATCCAAAAAAACCGCCACCATCTGTAGGCTGGGATCCACATTCTGCAAGGTCGCAAATAGCGTGCGCAAGTTGTGCGACGTCGCCCTTCCGGGTATAAAACCCGATTGATCCGGGAGTACCAGTCCCGCCATGAGGAGCGTCAAGCGATTAGCCAGGGTCTTAGCAAGGATCTTTGCATCACAGTTAAGAAGGGACAAGGGCCGATATGAGTCCGGGGACGTTGCCGGCTTGCCTGGTTTCAAGAGGGAGGTAATCAGTGCCTCTCTCATGGAAGGGGGAAGTTTCCCCAGCGTGTGAGCCTCGTCAAATACCTCTTTTAGAATCGGGGCAAGGATATCAATGTAGGATTTATAGAACTCTATCGGGAGGCCATCAAGGCCCGGGGCCTTCCCCGAGGCCATCTGCATTATGGCCTCCCGAATTTCGTCAACCCCCAGAGGAGCCATGAGGAACCGGCGCTGTCTATCAGAAAGCCAGCCTAATGTGATTTCCTCCAAATATCTGTCCAGCTCCGGCGTGTGTGCATGAGTAGAGGAGTACAGTGCAGTGTAGTGGGCAACAAACGTTTGCAGTATAGACTGGGTATCCCTGTGGAGTGCTCCCGAAGATCCATGAATCTCTAGGACATGGTTGTTGAAACGGGGCGGTCGTATCGCCCATGCCAGGAATTTACCCGGCCGTTCTCCCTCACCGTACCTACGCGCTTGGAAGTGTTTCCCCCTAAACCGAACCTCTCTATCCGCGGTGGCTTTATAGTCAGACAGGAGGTCTCGGAACCTGGCCTGCGCCTCCGCATCAGTGGGAAATTCAGGGGCGGTCTCCAAGGCCCTGAGGGCGATCTCCAGTTTACTAAGGCTATTGCGTAGGTCCCTGAGGACTCCCACCCCTGTTGAAATGCACAGCCCCCTGATGGTAGCCTTAAAGGCCTCCCAGACTACAGCGACACTGTCCACCGTCCCACCATTGCGCTGAAAGAAGCTCTCGGTCTCCTGTGCAATTTCCGAGCGAAAGACCTCATCCAAAAGGGCAGAAGGTTGCAATCTCCAGGACATCGGAGAGCCAGCAAGGTCGACCAGCTCCACACCCATCAGGACCGGGGCATGATCGGAATACGTGCGCGCTAGGTGTTTTACCCGGCATATCGTGGGAGCAAGGCCTGGGGAGACCAGGAAATAATCCAATCTTGCCCATGTGGCGTGTGCGGCCGACCAGTGTGTGCCCTCCAAGGTCGCCGGGTGCCTAGAGCGCCATGCGTCCAACAGATGGCGCTCAGTAAGAAGGTCATGAACATATGCCTGCGAGCGAGAGTAGTGTTGAGGGCTGGGGTTCGCCCTATCTTTCATGGGATCAATAGCTACATTAAAGTCACCTCCCCATACCAAGTAAGTGGAGCCTATGCCCAAGATCTCCCCCCAGAGCACCCGAAGGCATTGCGGATCATCAGAGTTGGGGCCATAATAACACGCCAGTGTGAGCGTGTCCGCACCAATGCGACCCCAGATAATACAATACCTGCCCTCCCTGTCAGTCAGTTCACCCAGGCACACAAAGGGGGTGTGTTTCTTAATAAGGATTGCGACCCCCCGTGAGTAAGTGGAGTAGGAAGAAAAGGAACGGTGCATGGCCCACCTTGATGCAAACAGTGATGGCCTGGACGGGTCCAGGTGCGTCTCTTGTAGGAAGGCCACGCTGATGTGATGTCTATCCAGGTACGCCAGGGTCTGTCTACGCTTTCTAGGGTCTCCCAAACCACTCACATTCCAGGTCAGAAAATTAAGTTGCCCAGTAAAGTCCCTGCGTGTCTGTGGATCACCCATGAGGAGCAACAGTTCTCAGAAATAGTAACCCAATGCCACCGCCGCCCCTAAAAGGATGTAAAAGAAATGATGCAAGCACTACAACACCCCAATTAACACTAACAAACAACAAAGAAAATTCCCCACCCCCCCCCCCCTCCACCCTCCACCCACAGCAGCATCCCAATCATGCCATCTGGACAGTTCCCTTCCTCCCCACCCCAAAACCAAACCCTTCTATGGCCAACGCCACAAGGGATTAACATTTAAACAGAGATACAATGGGGTAATACCCTTCGGAGGTCAGCCTAGGTGGATACACCGTGTCTCCTCGATCCACGGGAGTGCGCCCGGCCAGAGCCCGAGCCCACTCCAGGGACAGGGAGCGCCCAGCGAGGTGAAATGTCCTGAGAGTCAGGTGCGCGGTAAAAGGAGGTAGGGCCCTGGTTACATCCCCCCACCCACAGCGCAGCCAGGCCTTCAAGTCCCCATAACATGGTCCGTGGCAGCATACATCTGCATCAGCTTACCAACTGTCAATCATCTGCCACAGAAGCACCAGGTCGACGACCCCTCGCTGTCACACCGAGGCCGGCGAGGATGGGCTGTCCATATCTCGCCTCTTGACCCGCTTCAGAAATTCCTCTGCTTGTTGGGGTTTAGTGCAGAAAAATTGTTTCCCCTGGTGGGTGATGCGTAGTCGAGCAGGGTAGAGCAACGCATAATCAATTTGAGCAGCCCGCAATTTTTGTTTGACCTGGATGAATTTCTTCCGCTCCTCCTGGACCACTGGAGTGAAGTCTGGAAATATGGTAAAGGCAATGCCGTCGTACGAGAGGGTCTTCTTCTCCCTCGCCACTCGGAGCGCCGCATCCCGGTCCCGGAAGTTTAGCAAACGGGCGATGATAGGGCGGGGGGGGGCCCCCGGCGGCGGCCTCGGAGCCAGTGATCTGTGCGCCCTCTCAACAATGAACTGCGGGGAGAGGGAGTCAGCCCCCACCACCGCGCGCAGTAGGCCCTCCACATAGTCCTCCATCTTGCCTGTGTGGGTCGACTCTGGTATGCCAAGTAGGCGAACATTATTCCTCCTACTGCGCGCCTCTAATTCCTCATTCTTGGCCGCTATCACGAGAAGGACTTTGTCCATGCGCGCTACAGTGTCCGATAATTGTGCTGTGCGATCTTCGGAATCATAAACACGCCGCTCCGTTTCTGAGATACGCTCTCCATGACTGTCCACCTTGTGCACAATCGAGTCCATACGTGACTGCATGGAGTCCATTTTGTCCACTATGGTCGCCAGACTCTGCCGCATATCCAACAGTATGGATTTGACGTCGTCGCCCGCCTGGGCATCCACCGGTGCCGGACCCCCCGCGCCGGCCTCCGGCTGGGATCGGGTGGTCTTTTTCGACTCGAAGGTGAGGCGAGGCTGGCGGCTGTCCGGTTTCCCCATGCCGACACCGACAGGCAGACCACAGTAAGGGCAAGGATATGGTCGGAAAGACCGGATCGCACAGTAGGCCACGAGGTGGAAAAGGAACCAAGGGGGAACGCAGCTCCGCAGGGGCAGAAGCGACCCAGCAATCCGGGCGCAGGCACACCTCAACCTCCACGAGAGCGCCAATCAACTCCCTCCACCGGAGGTGAACCAGTGCGCCAGGGAAGGGTCCAGTGCCCGGAGCCGCCCTCGATCGCCTGGGGCCGCCACACCCCTCGACAGCAGGTCCCCCGCTATCAGGGCAGCAGGAGCGCCTTCACTCCGGGCCACCAATCGCCATGAGCCAGTCAGGGGAGGGGCAGAAGGGCCCGAACCGGGACCCTCAAGTACTCACTCGCATCAGCCGTAGCTCTCCAGAGGGATCCAGTCCGATGAGAGAAGCAGGCCCCAGCACCTCCAGGCCGATAGCGAGCTCCGCAGGTCCGCTGCAGCCTCAGCGCGATCTCAGACGCAGGCCTCTCCAAGCAGATTGCTACGCCGATCTGGCCATAGGCTCCCGCCTCCAGCTAACAGGTCTCCCCGGGTCTCAAACTCCTGCTGACTCCGCCGCTCGTCACATCACACCCAGCGGAGGAGGAAACAGGCCACAGCGGGGGTGGATGGGTCCCCACAGCGCAAAGGCAGGTGAGGCGGTGCCGCGCCGCGCCGCCGCAGCGTCCAGGGATGGCCGGGGGAGGTGACCGCCGCGGTCGCCGCGGTCGTCTGCAGCTCACCCCGTCAATGCGCGTGCCTTCCGCAAGTTCTCGACACAGCCGCCGCCGCGGCAGAAGAATCAGCCCAGGGTGAGGGCATCAGTCGGGGCACTCGAGGTCCGCCGCAGCCGTAATGCAGGGAGGCCCTCTGACCACGTGTGCAGCGCCGCCCTCGCGTAGCGGCAGCACCCCGGTCACGGTTCCAGATGATTGCACACGCCAGCCGGCGCGGTCGGCAGCAGCCCCTCAGTCCGGTCCCACCGAGGTACTCAGGGCAAGGCAAAGCTCTGGCAGCAGCAGCGGAGTACGGGAATTCACCAGGGCCCGTTCTGGCAGTGAGTCGCCACTCTCAGGAAGGATTTAAGTAGGATTTTGCCGCTGGGCTGCGGGAGCTTCACCCACAGGCAGCCATTCCGCTGTGCGCCACCTAGCGCCTCTGAGGCCAAAGTATCTATTAGCTCATCTGCCCTGGGGATGGGATGGGCATCAGTCCTAGTGACTGCATTGAGACCCATGTCGTCTACACAAAACCTCATCTCTCTCTTGCCATCTGTGGTGTGAGGTTTAGGTACCAGGACTACTGGACTAGCCCTAGGGCTAACTGAGGGTTCAATAACTCCCAAATCCAACATCTTTTAGACTTCTGTCCTTATACAGTCCCTGACATGGTCAGGTTGCCTGTAGATCTTATTCTTCACAGGCAGACTGTCCCCAGGGTCCACTTCATGAGTGTATCAGGTGGTCTGACTTGGAGTCAGAGAAAGCATATGTCTGAACTGGCTGAGAAGGTTTCTGCAGTCAGTTTGCTGCTGGGCAGTGAGGCTGCCTGCCAAGGCTACACCATCAACTGACCCATCATCAGGGTTCTGAGAAAGCAGGCCAGGGAGTGGGTCACTCCTGTCCTTCATCAGTAGCCATGAGCAAGCCCATGTCTGCCCTGTCAACCTATGGTTTTAGTCTGTTGACATGAAGTACCCTGTGGGGACTCCCAGGGGTTCCAAGGTCTACCAAGTAGGTGACCTCCCCTTTCTGCTCAACAATTATATGGGGGCCACTCCATTTGTCCTGGGGGGCTGCTGGGGCCACAGGCTCCAACACCCACACTTTCTGTCCTGGCTGGTAGACAGTCAGTACAGCCTTTTGGTCATGCCAGGCTTTTTGTAATTCCTGGCTAGCCTCAAGGGTTTTGGTTGCCTTGTTCATATACTCAGCCATCCTGGAGTGGAGACCAAGTACATAGTCCACTATGTCCTGTTTGGGGGGCTTGAGAGGTAACTCCCATCCTTCCTTAACCAGACACAATGGACCCCTGACAGGGAGGCCAAACAAAAGTTCAAAAGGGCTGCAACCAACACCCTTTTGAGGCACCTCCCTGTATGCAAATAAAAGGCAAGGTAAGAGTATGTTCCATCTCTGCCTAAGCTTTTCTGGGAGACCTTTAATCATGGAATTTCACCCCTAGGCACTTCCTAATGTGCTGTCCCACCCACTCTGCTTACCCCTTCAGACCCTATAGGTCTTCTGAGATCATCCAGCCTGAGTACCTCTATGAGATGCTGGGTAGTCGGACTTTTGCCTGTCTTCAGTTTCCTAGTAGTGCATAATGCTCTCAGTTCCATGAATGGGAGGTTATCATACTTGGAGACAAGAAGCCCATTGGCTTCTGGCAGGGACCCACTCTTTACTATTACTAGTGAGGTGTGGTGTATTGCACTACCTACTCTAGCGTTGCCTACTAAACTCTCTTGAGTTGTAGAAAGGGTGTGCTAAGCCCTTAACACACAACTCTAAGTTCAGTAGAACTTACTGTATTCTATAGCTTGTATTATCTGTACCTAGGGTACCTTTAGTGGTTTTCAGTTAGTTACTCAATTGAGATTATCTGGTAAAATAATTGCAAGCTGGAATCCCACACGCTGCACACCAATGTGAGAAGTAGGCTTGGTATATGCTGTCCACTAATTATAGTGACAAAGGTTGCTGATATTACATTTATCAGTCCCAGGATGAATCATTCCGATAGAGGTAATAAAATCCTCGTAAACCAAATGTATTCAATGTATTGTATTGTATTGTATTGTATAAAGATTTATATAGCGCGGAGAAACTGTAACCCTACGGGTATCCAGGCGCTCTGACCAGATAAGATGTTTTATCGCGCGAGAAAGGAAGATCAGGGACTTCAAGCTACTGGGAAAAGGCAGGTCTTAAGGCCCCTTCTGAAATCTGTCAATGACTGCGTCTGCCTAAGAGCGGGTGGGAGTGCATTCCAGCTTTGAGCTCCGACCACCCTAAAAGCCCTCCCTCCTAGTCTAGCCCGTTTAAAGCTGGGCTGTACCAGCAGGTTGGCCCTGGATGACCGCAGCTGCCTTATGGGGGAGTACCGGGCAAATCTTTCCTGTAGTAGGATCGGGCCTGTTCCGTGAATTGCCTTATGCACCAAGCACAGAGATTTGAAAAGGACCCTCTCTCTAACAGGTAACCAATGTAGTTCCCTTAGTGCCTGGGTGGAGGATGAGTCGAAATTGCGACCGAGTGCCAGCTTGGCAGCAGCTGACTGCACTCTCTGTAGCCCCTGCAGAATGTAATGGGGGGCTCCGAGGTACAGAGAGTTACAGTAATCCAGTCTGCTGAGGATGACGCTTCTAACAACCATGTTGCGAGAGTCTATAGGCAACAATGGGAGAACACGGCGTAGGAGTCGTAGCAGGCCGAAGCAGGTGCTGGAGGTTTTCCTAGCCTGTGAGACCAACTGGAGGTTATTATCAAATAAAACCCCCAGGTTCCGTACCGTACTAGCTGGGGTCAGTGGAGCTGAGTCTGGTGTAAGCCTAAGTTCCACAGGAAGATTTTGGATCCGTTTCGATGGTGCATAGAGCAGCAATTCAGTTTTGTCTCTGTTAAACTGTAAACAGCTTTTCCGTAGCCAATCCATGGTCTGCCTCATGCAGCTTTGGAACTGCTCCAGAGGAACTGCCTGTTTGCCTTCCAGGGAGAAGGCCAGTTGGGTGTCCACCACATTTTCTCACATAAGTTGCATTTTATTGTGCATTCGTTGAAATTATAGAACAGGGTGAATCCAATTTTCAAGTGCTGCATAATGCCCAAACGCCTTTACATACAGCATGTTTAAATCCCAAGCTCCATGAGAAATGTCCAAAGTTTAACCCAATGCATTTCGGGCAGTTACTGCCCTTCGTCAGGGGTTCTTTTCTGTGAAATTAAAAAACACAAGGATTTTCCATTAAAGCTGATGTAAACTCAGTACTCGCTGTATTGCATCTTTTCTTCCATGCTAAGAAAACCCCCATTAAAGCGACACTTTCCCTCTATGAAAGCGCAACTAGACACTTTCACAATCTGTTACCAAGTTGACCAGATCATTACCAACCTTTCTACCTATTCCGTATGTAACAGTAACCATAAACTACAAGTGATAAGGCGATCCTTCATACCTTAGGTATCCTTTCAGATGCGAGCATATTGTTTTTCTCCTTCCCCGTAAGGTTGAGTTCATTTTACCCTCCTGCGTAATTCAACTTCATTTATACGTAATTATTGTTCCCACCTGGTTAATCATGTGTTTCAACCCGCCCATTCAGACTTCTGTTAAGGAAATACATCTCCCATAAATCACTCTGTCGGTCAGTTCTACCCCAGACCAGATCTTTACCCCTTCATTTACTTGCTGTTATGAACTTGCTGTTATGAAACCTCCCTTGGTAATGAATGTAGAATACCCCGCCCTTCTCTTAACTGTCAATCGAATGTGCCGTTTATTCGCCTCACTATACACAATAACATTGTTGTTAACCAAAATTAGCATGTTAATGATGGAAATCGCGTATCAAGTTGAAACTTAATGCAATATTAAGAGTCCAAGAAAAAATTCTCGTGTTTCGATGTGACAATAAACCTATTGTTTTTCCAATTGTTATGATATCCATGAATGACCGCTTCTTTTTGAGTGTAATGTAGTCCTTGGGTGCTGGGTCATGATATAGGACGACAACAGTCAATACTATGAAAAGATTTCTGTCCCGCACTCCATTTTCTCAAGTTAATCAGTTGTTTTTATGGGAGCTATCCTGGTTTGCGCTTCGTCCTCCAGAGCGCAATGAGAATAATCACAAAGGTTGCTGATATTACATTTATCAGTCCCAGGATGCATCATGCAAATAGAGGTAATAAAATCCTCGTAAACCAAATTTATTCAATGTCCACCACATTTTCTCACATAAGTTGCATTTTGTTGTGCATTCGTTGAAATTATAGAACGAGGTGATTCCAATTTTCAAGTGCTGCATAATGCCCAAACGCCTTTAAATACAGCAGGTTTAAATCCCAAGCTCCTTGAGAAATGTCCAAAGTTTAACCCAATGCATTTCGGGCAGTTAGTGCTCTTCGTCAGGGGTTCCTTTCTGTGAAATTAAAAAACAAAAGGATTTGCCATTAAAGCTGATGTAAACTCAGTACTCGCTGTATTGCATCTTTTCTTCCATGCTAAAAAAACCCCATTAAAACAACACTTTCCCTCTATGAAAGCGCAACTAGACGCTTTCACAATCTGTTACCAAGTTGACCAGATCGTTACCAACCTTTCTACCTATTCCGTATGTATCAATAGCAAGCTGGAATCCCACACACTGTACACCAATGTGAGAAGTTGGCCTGATATATGCTGTCCACTAATTATAGTGGGCACCCTGTACCAGTCCAAACAACCCCTTATTGTTTATAGGTTAAAGACAACCTTTATTGAAAGCTATCCTAGTGGTAGCTATGGAGAGCAGCCTTCAGGCTAATTCTTGAAGGAATGTAAAGCAGCTTGTTTTACCAGTCTATAATCTCTTGAGTGGGTAAATGAAAGTCAACCACACCAGGTATCTATATAAAATATATGTATTTATTTTTAAACACACCCTCCTAGACTCTCTATAAGCCTAGAGGTCAAAACACATAAGTTACACTTCAAATATGACAGTAAAATAGCAGAAATACACGTCAGGCCCTAGGGGCGAGCCACACCATATACTAAAATAGTGCTATAAGAACCGCGACTTAACTAGACACAAGGCCTAGAGCCTGTAGAATCACTGGGACCCCAAGGAACCACCTAAGGTAGTGACACAGGGGACTCACCGGGGCCGTGTGTAGTGTGAGTACACAGCCGCGAGCTCCAGTTAGCTTCTATGGGGAAAGTCGCGGTTAGATTTTTAAAGATTAGGGACACTTAGAATTGAGTCAGGACCAAACCCTTTGGGTCTTAGGAAGTTCTAGGGCCAACACCCACTGGAGCACCGGAGTACTTGTGTTACCTCACCCAGGAAAGCCGGGTGCATAGGTGTCAAATGGTGTCAGGCCACGTCGTCCATTTCAATGGGAGCTGGCAAAGAAGTTCTGCTGCCGGGAACATGCGAAGTGTCCAAAGAGATCCAAGCCTGGATCAAAGTCGAGAAGAACCTGAAAGCAGAGGGGACAGAGTCTGGGCCAGGAAGGCGATAGACGGATGCCCACTGATGTCGGGTGATTTCAGGTGATGGAGGTGAAGCTTGACTCTTCAGACATGAGGACCAGGAGGCATTGAGGACAACCAGGAGCTGGATTCGAGCTGTCCCACAAAGGATGTTGAGTGCTGCAGCATCGGTGCCTGGATTGGACACAACAAGCCTTGGCAATAGCAACCCATGCAGAAAGGAGAAAGATGCTTCGGTACAGACCAGCAAGGTCTGGGGTACTCACCACTTGGTTGAGAGTCAGGGCACATCTGGAGCAACCAGGGAAGCCCAAGGAAATTTAAAGTAACCCCCTCAGGGACCCACCAGTTGACAGACCAGGGATCGTGAAGGGACCTCAAGAGGAAACACAAAATGGTGGCCGCCGGGTCACTTGGGGTGACTAGGCCAACAATATTCAGTGGATCTTCTGCTCAAGGTGGGGGCTTGAGGAACTTCGATTTTCGATCACGATCGAATCAACCCGCCATTTTGTGGCCCGCCGCCATTCTGTGTTGCCATCACTCAGGCAGCACGGCGAACAAAGTCTATTCTGCTTTTTCTGTAGCCTAGTGTCGAAATACGCCCTCGGCCTCTATTTGCAAAGCTGGTGTTAGAACTAGCCGAGTACACTAATCCCTGTCTGGCTTTTCTAATCCGCATCTCAACTATCTGTTGGCTCACACTATTCTTTCCTGACCTTATCTTATCGACTGGCCTTCACTGTCTCCTGCTAGCATTCTCTCGTTTCACGACTGTCCTCCAACACACACAAGCGTATCTCGCCACCTGCAAGTTAGTTATGAATCTGTTAATGTATTAGTTTGAGGGTGGGGTGACAAACATAGTTGGAGGAGAGGTCTCTTCGAGTCATCTGACACTTTGTTTTCAAACCTTTCTTATTGGTTCCGCCTTGTTTTCCAACTTTCCTTATTGGCTCTTTCTTGTATGCTCTGGGAGTGTATTTCGTCAATAATTGTATCATTGTATAGTATTTAACATGATGCGCCACAGAGTGAAGTGGCAGTCGCCTGAGAACCTACTTTGTGTACTTCTAGGATAACTGTACTAGCTGCAGCTAAATAAATCTGATCTTCTAACGCCGACAGAGTGTCCCGTGTCTCTGTGTAGCGAAGCAGGTGAACTCCGGAGACTTTGGACGTACCCTGCGCCGCCAGGCCCAAAAGGTTCTGGTTCTTCAACTGGCGCCCAACGTGGGGCGGCTTCAGTGGTACCGGTTATGCTCGAAGGTTGTGAGGAACCCCGCAAGAAAATTCCGGAGGGTTCGCGAGCCACACTAAGCGACCCCTGTATGTCGAAAGTGGTCCGAAGGTCTTTTGCAGCGCGGTTACTCCTTCCTGACGGCTACTGACGACCGCTGCCCTGACTGCCGCCCTGCTTTGGCCCTTCCTTTGATGATGTATGGTAAGGCGAGACGATAGACAGGCCTTTGTTGGTGGAAGAAGACATCCTTAGTTAAGTATTTTCGTGGGTCGCGCCCACAAGTTTTGTTCTTTGATTGATTTCCTTGGGTTCTTAGATTTATCTTTTGCAAAAGATAAAGCCGAGGGTAAGTGCATTTGTGCTGCGTAAACTGAGTTTTACTCCCTTGAAGTTTGTGAACAGTCCGGAGACATCTCGAGATGCCTGGTCTGACTAAGTTTGGAAGAATTTGTTGTCTCGGTTGTAATGGGGATTCCCGACTTGAGGACTCTTGTCCGATTCCTTCGGTTGGAACTCCCACATATGAGCCCTATTCAAAACATGGTATCGGCCCCATTGCCTTTAACGAGACATGGACCCGATACACGAAGAAAGATGGTGTTCTTAAATGGCCGGAAAATGGTAGTTTTGATCCTAATGTGCTAGACAATTTGGAAGCAGTTTTATTCAAAAGAAAAGCCCGGCCGGCAATGTTTGACTCTTTCCGCCTTTGGCGTAAGGAAGCCAAACAGAAAGAAATTAAACAAGCAAAACGAGATAGGAAAGCACAGGGTATGACAATCATACAGGCTGTACAACAGTTCAAAAATGATGAAATTGATAATGTGACTGAAATTTCAGAGAGACAACATCGTATGGCGATGGATAAATGCTATCCTATGTTGCCTGTTTCTTCTTCTGATAATAAGAAAGATATAGAAGAAGATCCCCTAATGTCCCATTTATTAGGGTTGCCTCCGCCCTATGCGCAAAATGCCAATGTACCTCAGCCGTTACAGCCTGTTCAGCCGCCAATGATACTTCCGCCTGTTCCGGCTCTTCCGCATTTGCCTCCTCCAGTATTGCCGCCCTTGCCGGTTTTACCGTTGGTCTCAACTTCTTTGCCCTCATCCCCTGATCTTAGATCTCCTTTGCCTTCTGCTCCTCCTGCAGTTATCCATTCTTCTCCTGACAGTTCCCCTAATACTCTGTCTCCAATTCTTATGTCTAATTCTCCGTCTGTGCGTAAGCGTCTCACAGACTCTGTCTCTAGTATTCTATCTCCTTTCTTTGGAGCTTTAAATGTGTCTCCGGCTTTTGTTCGAAGACAATCTCGTAGTCAGTTCCCAGATATTGAGGAATGAGAGAGGTTAGACTCTCTATCACGAAAATGGATCAAGAAGGGTCCACAATACAGTGTGCTTGATATTATGCCTACCTTTTTGCAATGGAATGCGCCTACGCAAAGATATGTTTGTAATGTATTATGCGACACTCTCATTAAAGAATGGGAAGATGTGAGCTCGAGTCCGAAACCACAAGATCTGTTAAATGTTCAGACTGATTTTGAAAAAGGACTTATTGTGGGTTCTAAGGTTGAGGAAGCTGTAAGGACGCTTATCTCTTATAGATCCTTATTGTTTTCTCAGATTTTCCTTGATTCCGATCCGTCGGTTAGACTGACGTCGAAAAATTATCCTATGAGGGAGGTTCCTTCAGTATGGAAGGAAGAAGTTCCAGCAGCAGGTGCTAATGCAGCTATTACTGCTCATTTCCAACGTATATGGGTACATGTCCCTTGGAAGAGATCTGAAGTTTTGGCCCTTAAGCAGACTCTACCAGATCCTCGTAAGAACCCTGCAGGTTATTATAAAGAATTATCGCAGACAGTTGACGCCTGCATTATGAATCTAGCAGATATCGACATGCTAATGGGAAATGTAGTCCCACAGACAATATGGGCTAAGATTCGTAGAGAGGATCATGCGCAGGAACTAGGTGCTACTTGGGATGTTATAACTAATACAGATAGAGACCAAGTGGGTGGCGCAAAGCCTGACGCTTTGATCTAGGAACTTCCTGGTAGAATCATTACGTTAATGAAAACTATGATGCCTGCACTGAGAGTTAACTGGGATAAACTAGCAGCATGCAAACAAAAGAAAGATGAAAGTGTCTCTGACTTCTTTACTCGTTTTGAGGAGACATTTATCGACCACAGTGGTCAAGACATGGCTACAGAGGGTGGACAGCGATTATTCGTGGACAAATTTGTATTCAATTTGCTTCCCGAGCTGTCGCACAAATTAAAAGATTCAGAAAGTTCATGGGCTGTTTCTTCTTCTGCTCAGATATTGGCTGCTGCACAATATTATGAGAATAGAGATAAGGAAGAAAAAGAAAAGCAAGAGAAAAAGACGAAAGAATTAAAAACGAAGGTTCTCTTGCAACAAGCCTATCCGCCACGTTATGCTCAGCCTCAAATTCAGCAGCCCCCGCAGTTTCAGAGGTTGTATCAAAAACCTGAGCCATACAATCCGCGACCTTTGTTAGGTCCTAATCAATGTGCCTATTGTAGAGAGGAAGGTCATTTTAAGAATAGTTGTCCGGTTTTATTGCAGCGCAATGGAGCGTTATCTGCTCCACTAGGTCGTGCTGGCCTCCAGTCAGCAAACAGAGGTAGAGGTCGAGGTGTGTTGACTCAAGAACAGCGTGCCCTTCCTTCTCCCAATTCTGTGAACTACTTTGATCAGCAAACTGTAAGGTCTGCACAGTATTACAATGAAGACCATTATGTTGAAAGCGAGAATGAAAGTCTTCATGCTAACTAGGACAGCCATGGACAAAGTAAGGGAGTTGTGCCAATCCCAGTAGATCAAAATGGACCTTATGTTAAAGTCACTACAATGGGTGTTTCAGAGCCATTTCTTCTGGATACTGGAGCAATGAGAAGTTCTATCATTCCTTCTAAACTCCCTGGGGCACCTTTGTCTGGCTTAACAAATGTTTTCGTAGGATTTTCTGGCGCCCCTGTTTGCAATCCAGTTTCTTGCCCCTTGCCTATTTCAGTTGGTCCCTATGATTTGGAAGCTCCACTTCTGTTAACGAATGGTTGCGGTGAGAATCTGTTGGGTCTTGACCTATTGAAAAGAATGTATGCTACAATATATTGTTCTCCTTCTGGCGTACATCTTACTTTAGGGCAGAAATTGGTCTCCCCAATGTATTTTTTCCAAAGATCAGTTTCCACCTGAATTACTTTCTCTTCCAACAGCACTTAGGGCCACGGGTCCGAACGATGTGGGTTGTCTTGAGATTCCGCCTTATGTTGTCACTCTCAAGCCCAATGTTGAATTACCACGCATCCCACAATATAGAATTTCTGCTGAAGGTGAGAAAGCGCTTTTGGAAATCATTCATGACTTAATTCAGAAGGGTGTGGTTGAAGAAACAAGAGGTAACACATGCAATAGTCCTATTCTTCCTGTTCGTAAACGCACTGATCCTTCTCAGCCTCCTGTATACCGTTTTGTAATTGATCTGCGAGAAGTAAACAAAATTGTGATCCCACAATTTCCTGTTATTCCAGATATCACTGCTTTGTTGACAATGATACCTTCCACAGCGACTTGGTTTTCTTTTATCGATCTAAAGAATGCTTTCTTTAGTATTCCCATTGCAGAAGAGAGTAGGGACATTTTTGGTTTCTCTCTTGGAGGCCGAAGCTTCCGGTTTAAGCGGGCACCCCAAGGCTATTGTGAAAGTCCTTCTATTTACAGCCAAGCTTTAAAATGTCATCTTGACACTTTTCATTTGCCGTCTGGTGCTGCTCTTATCCAATATATGGATGACTTATTAGTCGCTGCTGATTCAGAAAATATCTGCAAAGATGTCACTGTTGCATTGTTTCGCCACTTGTTTAAACTGAATCACAAGGTTTCACCTTCCAAACTACAATATGTTTGTCGAGAGGTTACCTACTTGGGTCATCTCCTCTCAAAGGAGGGACGACGATTGACACCAGAACGAATTCAGGCGATTGCGCGAATGTCTGTACCATCCACACAAAGGGAAGTACGTACCTTTCTGGGTATCACTTCTTATTGTAGACAGTGGATCCCTAACTTTTCTCTAATTGCTAAACCTTTGTTGGCACTCACTTTAAAAGATACGCCTCAGCCCCTTCCATGGACTGATGAGTGCCAAAAGAGTTTCACTGACTTACGTACCGCTCTGTGTTCTGCTCCTGTACTAGGTACTCCAGATTACACTAAGGGCCATATGTAGGTAGCAACACATTTACCGATTCATAAATACCGAATTTTACCGATTCGGTATTTATGAATCGGTAAATGTGATGTAGGTAATGATTCGGTAAATTTTACCGAATCGGAAAAATTCGGTAAATATGAATCGGTATATACCGATTCGGTAATGGGGCATACCTTCCCATTGATTCCTATGGGCCTGGAGGCCCATAGGAATCAATGGGAAGCCAGTCACCATTACCGATTCAGTAAATACCGATTCGGTAATGGGGGAGCATATACAAGGGTGGCAGGGTGTCACATTGACACCCTGTTGCACCCCTGATTCTTGCATGTGTGCACATGTGGCGCACATACATGCCCTAAGGGCATGTATGTCTGCCACATGGCACTCTTACATCTGCAAAATATTGCGTTTTGCAAGGTATTCGTTATTTATCACCAACCTGTATTTGGTGGTAAATAACGAATTCTTAATTCTAATTTGCACTCTTTAGAGTGCTCCCTACATTCAGGATTCGGTATTTACCGATTCGGTATTTTACCGATTCGGTAATTTACCGAACCCTGAATTATGCCTCCTACATCCCAAATAGCTAAATACCGGTCGGTAACGGGATATTTACCGAATTTCGGCCGTTACCGACCGGTATTTAGCTACCTACATGAGGCCCTAAGTCTTTTACGCTTTATGTACATGAGAGAGAAGGTTGTGCATTGTCAGTTTTAGCACAGCAATTTGGAGACAAACAGCGGCCATGTGCCTATTTTTCGGCTACGTTGGATCCTGTAGTTAAGCATTGCCTAGTTGTCTCAAAGCGACAGCAGCAACAGCAATTTCTATCCGACAGTCTGTTGGAATGGTGTTGGATAACACTCTCATTGTCATGGTGCCACATGCAGTGGATACTTTGCTAAGCAGAACAAAAACACAGCGGGCCCGATTCACAGAACTAACTTAAGACAAAATCCTAAACTTACTACCGTTTTGGAATTCACAGAAGGCACTTACTCATTTTGGTATTCACAGAAGGCACTTACTCATTTCGGTATTCACAGAACTTAGGAGTCCTAACTTTAGGACTCCTAAATGCCTTCTGTGAATACCGAAAGTCTTAAAATTAGGATTTTTCTCAGTTTAGTAGTAGTATAGTTAGGACTCCTAACTTTAGGACTCCTAAATGCCTTCTGTGAATACCGAAAGTCTTAAAATTAGGATTTTTCTCAATTTAGTAGTCCTAAATTTAGGACTCCTAACTTTAGGACTCCTAAATGCCTTCTATGAATACCGAAAGTCTTAAAATTAGGATTTTTCTCAGTTTAGTAGTAGTATAGTTAGGACTCCTAACTTTAGGACTCCTAAATGCCTTCTGTGAATACCGAAAGTCTTAAAATTAGGATTTTTCTCAATTTAGTAGTCCTAAATTTAGGACTCTAAATGCCTTCTGTGAATACCGAAAGCCTTAAAATTAGGATTTTTCTCAGTTTAGTAGTTGTAAAGTTAGGAGTCCTAACCTTGGGACTCCTAAACTGAGAAAAATCCTAATTTTAAGGCTTTCGGTATTCACAGAAGGCATTTAGGAGTCCTAACTTTAGGACTACTAAATTGAGAAAAATCCTAATTTTAAGACTTTCGGTATTCACAGAAGGCATTTAGGAGTCCTAAAGTTAGGAGTCCTAACTATACTACTACTAAACTGAGAAAAATCCTAATTTTAAGACTTTCGGTATTCACAGAAGGCATTTAGGAGTCCTAAAGTGAGGAGTCCTAAATTTAGGACTACTAAATTGAGAAAAATCCTAATTTTAAGACTTTCGGTATTCACAGAAGGCATTTAGGAGTCCTAAAGTTAGGAGTCCTAACTATACTACTACTAAACTGAGAAAAATCCTAATTTTAAGACTTTCGGTATTCACAGAAGGCATTTAGGAGTCCTAAAGTTAGGAGTCCTAAACTTAGGACTACTAAATTGAGAAAAATCCTAATTTTAAGACTTTCGGTATTCACAGAAGGCATTTAGGAGTCCTAAAGTTAGGAGTCCTAACTATACTACTACTAAACTGAGAAAAATCCAAATTTTAAGACTTTCGGTATTCACAGAAGGCATTTAGGAGTCCTAAAGTTAGGACTCCTAACTTCTGTGAATACCGAAATGAGTAAGTGCCTTCTGTGAATACCAAAATGAGTAAGTGCCTTCTCTGAATACCAAAATGGTAGTAAGTTTAGGATTTTGTCTTAAGTTAGTTCTGTGAATCGGGCCCAGTATCTTACAAGTGCACGTTTAACTGGTTACGAGCTGACGCTTTTGGCTAGTCACATACACATCAAGCGATGTAATACCCTGAACCCAGCTACTCTGTTGCCCCTTCCAAATGAGGAGAATGTTGAGGACCAGCATGATTGTTTCTTCCGTACTGAGGAAGAGACCAAAGGAAGAATTGACCTGAGAGACACACCGCTAGAGAATCCGGATGGAACTCTATGGGTAGATGGTTCTTGTTTTAAAATGCCTAATGGAGATACAGTTTCAGCTTATGCTGTAACTACTTTACATACGGTTGTGGAAACTGCACGCATTAGACACAATTCAGCGCAAGCAGCAGAATTGATAGCATTAACAAGAGCTTGTGTATTATCGAAAGGGAAAAGAGTGAACGTATACACTGACAGCCAATACGCTTTTGGTGTAGCGTTCAATTTTGGACGTCTCTGGAAGGAAAGGGGTTTCCTCACTTCACATGGCACCAAAATACAACATGGTCAGTTAGTGACTGATCTCCTCGAATCACTTGCCTTACCCACCCAAATAGCGATCGTGAAGTGTAGTGCACACAAAAAGATTACGGATGATGTAGGTCGGGGAAATGCATTTGCAGACGAAATAGCGAAGAAGACAGCGAGAGATTCAACGAGTCGAATGTATGTGGCAGGTCCTGCGAATTGGGTCAGAGAGAGAGGAATGTGTGAGAATACCGTAGAAAGTGTAAAAGCGATTCAGAAAGAGGCTTTAGAGAGGGAGATAATCAAGTGGAAAGAAAGTACGGGAATGTTAGATGAGATGGGTTGTTGGGTGGAATTATCTGAACATCAACGTTGGCTGTTACCAGATGCCTATGTTCTCCCAGTGGTTACTATGGCACATGGTCCAGCCCACTTAAGTGCAAAAGGAATTTGTAAACTTCTGGCTCCAGTGTGGCAGAATGAAAGTATCCCAAAATGTGCAGACAATGTAGTGAAGCACTGTATTGTTTGTTTAATGTACAACCCGGGAAAGGGAACCCCAACTCCAGCAGGACACTTTGCTCCTCCGACACATCCATTTGAGGTGTTGCAAATCGATTACATCCACATGGACCGATGCAACAACCTCAAATATGTTCTGGTGGTAGTATGCGCCTTTTCAAGATGGATAGAAGCATACCCTCTAAAGGATAACACAGCCCTATCCACAGCTAAAATCCTTCTAAAAGAATTCTTCCCCAGGTTTGGTTTGCCGCGCATTGTCTGGAGTGACAATGGGAGCGAATTTGTTGGCCAAGTCATGCAAAAAATTTGTGCAGGTCTTGGTATCAAGCAAAAGTTCCACGCGGCAAATCATCCACAGTCAGCGGGTTTCGTAGAATGTTACAATGGAACCTTAAAGTTAAAATTAGCAAAGGTTCAAGCAAGTACAGGACTCAATTGGCCCGATGCTTTGCCGTTAGCTCTGCTATCCACCAGAACTGCAGTACACTCTCGTTTGGGACTTAGCCCATACGAAGTGGTTTTTGGCCGTCCGGCCAACGTATGGGGAATCCCTCGCCCTAAGAAATACTCAGACTTGCCATATCCAATGTTGATTGATTATCTGCATGACCTTACGACTAAATTGCGTGTTCTTCATCAACAGGTTCAGAGTGCTCTGCCGGAGGCTTCCACAGACCCAGGTCACTCCATCCGACCAGGTGACTGGGTATGCGTGAAGAATTTTCAGAGGTCCAGCAATTTGCAACCCAGGTGGCGGGAGCCTTGAATGGTCTTGTTGACTACAAGGACAGCAGTTAAAGTCGAAGGAAAGAAAAATTGGATTCACGGTGTGCATTGTAAGAAAGTGCCTTTGCCTTTGCCATACGATCAATGGGTACACAGAGGTGTTGGTGACAGTGAAAGTGAAAGAGTTCCACGATTCGTACCCTTCAGCGATGCACACCTGAATGGGACACTGTCTGAGAAAGAGGACGACGACATTTTACAGGAAGCAATACCATCACATCGTCGCTTGGATACGACTGAACCACGAACATTGTTCCAAGACCAGAATGTTCCGGGGAAAGAACGGTATAATTTGAGATGGAGGCCAAAGAACATTTAAGACTCTCTTCTCCCTTGTGTAGTATTCTGTCCCAGTTGCAGGGTCACGGTAGGAGTCTAGGTCACGACCTGAGTAGTGGCAATAGGCCTGCAGGATCTTCAGTGTCATAGGACGGTAGTACATCGTGACTTGAGTGATTCAGGAAGATTGCCGTGAGCATCCATTAGTAAGATGGAAACTACACTAAGTAATAAAGAAAGAAGAGATGAAATGAAGAAAGCATCCTGTAAAATAATGTACAGTCGTTTCAGCATAACTTTATGTATTATTATATCATTATGTATTGTTTTGGCATTTATTAGTTGGATAATGTATGCTTTGCAGCCAAAAGATGCCTCCCCTTCTTCCTCTTTGCCTTCTTCTACTATCTCTCCACACCTCTTTCATACTCTTCCTTCACATGAACTCGTCAGAAGAACCGAGTATTATAACAATTCCTTTATCCAGCTATCACATCAGCACCAATTAGTGGTTAATACAACTGATTGTTGGGTGTGTGGTCTTATGCCACATACCACAGAGAAAGGAATGCCATATCTAGTTCTCCCTTTTTCTTATGAAGGTTCTGCTTGGGCTTACTTCGTCATCTTCTCCAATGCTTATCAAAGTAAATTCAGACGATCTGTTAGTTCACATATCAATTATCCAGATTTTAGTCATAGTTCTTTGATTAAAGGTATGGTAGTTATGGCTAAAATCATGGAAAATAGCAAAATCCCCTTTGACGAAAGAAAAGCATACACTAATTGGAACGTCACTCAATATATGTCTAGTCTTAGTAGTAAGGTTGGAAAAGGAAAGTCCTAGCCGATTTGGACTATACCACATCAGGGTAACTTCTGCTTACAGATAAATGATCGCCCTTCTGACACTACACAAAGGAATAACTGCTCCTACACGTACGTTTATTTCTCTCAGAACTTGCCTCCTCTAGTGCCTTCTCAAGGCACCTATTTCATCTGCTATGATAGAGCTTATACTTGGTTACCAACGGGTTTCTCCGGTACTTGTTATATAGCCTTTCTTCTTCCCCCCTACTTACACTGCTTCCGCAAATCATCACCAAACCCGATACGGCAGAGGGATTATTGATTCAAAGGACACAGCAGGACAAGAGGGAGGAGATTTCCTTAAAGGTTTTCTTCCCTTCTGGGGTCCAATAGCTAACAGCCGAAATATAAGGCAATTGGTCCGTGTCGTAGAGACTACAATAGACATCATTGTAGGAGCCTTAAGTAACATCACGGCAGAACTACAGGCGGATCGTCTTATGACCTTACAAAATCGAGTTGCCTTAGACTTTGTTCTTGCCGATCGTGGTGGAGTGTGCAAATTGATCGGGTCAAGTTGCTGTATTTTCATTCCTAATGACGCTCCGACAGTATACCAAGCTATCTCCAAGTTCCACATAATCTCTGAGTCTATTCATCAGGACGAAGGAGATTGTTCTTTAACGGAATGGTTTTGGGGACTACTGTCCAAATGGGGTTGGAAAGCATTGACGTTCCCTGGTATAATCCTGACCATTATATTTTCCTGTTGTCTTTGTATGCACTATGGTCCCGCTATCTGTGATCTTTGTGCTACTATGTGCATCCCAAAACCCAAACCACAAGTAACAGAAAACATAAGAATGATGTTACAGCAACAGCTCGATGACCTCATGGCTATTGATGTGGACTCAGATTAACATGAGTCTATCTTGCCTGAGTTCTGGCAAAAGGAGGGTCTGAGGAACTTCGATTTTCGATCACGATCGAATCGACCCACCATTTTGTGGCCTGCCGCCATTTTGTGTTGCCATCACTCAGGCAGCACGGCGAACAAAGTCTATTCTGCTTTTTCTGTAGCCTGGTGTCGAAATACGCCCTCGGCCTCTATTTGCAAAGCTGGTGTTAGAACTAGCCGAGTACACTAATCCCTGTCTGGCTTTTCTAATCCGCATCTCAACTATCTGTTGGCTCACACTATTCTTTCCTGACCTTATCTTATCGACTGGCCTTCACTGTCTCCTGCTAGCATTCTCTCGTTTCACGACTGTCCTCCAACACACACAAGTGTATCTCGCCACCTGCAAGTTAGTTATGAATCTGTTAATGTATTAATTTGAGGGTGGGGTGACAAACATAGTTGGAGGAGAGGTCTCTTCGAGTCATCTGACACTTTGTTTTCAAACCTTTCTTATTGGTTCCACCTTGCTTTCCAACTTTCCTTATTGGCTCTTTCTTGTATGCTCTGGGAGTGTATTTCGTCAATAATTGTATCATTGTATAGTATTTAACATGATGCGCCACAGAGTGAAGTGGCAGTCTCCTGAGAACCTACTTTGTGTACTTCTAGGATAACTGTACTAGCTGCAGCTAAATAAATCTGATCTTCTAACGCCGACAGAGTGTCCCGTGTCTCTGTGTAGCGAAGCAGGTGAACTCCGGAGACTTTGGGCGTACCCTGCGCCGCCAGGCCCAAAAGGTTCTGGTTCTTCAGGCTACAAGTAACCCCAAGAATGATTTCAAGAGACGTTGAGAAGTTAATGCACTTGCATAAGTGCACGGTGACCAGGAGCTCCAGTTCCACGCTACTCACGAGGGCTGCGGGTTTCAGCTTTGCTGGTGACTCGGGTCGGCCTCTGTGATGTCTGGAAATCATCTTCCTGGACTGCAAATACTTCGGAGTCCGGCGGGAGCTTTGTAGATGCAGACCGGCAAAATGCTTCATTGGTGCCTGCCAAGCAGGGGAGTCACTCCTTGACCCCAAGGGAGATTTCTTCAGTCCTCTAATCTTTAGTAGAGCCTCGAAGGTCCAGGATTCAGCTTCAGAGGTTCGTCCCAGGGATATCTAAAGTTCTGGTTACTTATACCTAAGGAAGGGGTTGGACTAACTCTGGGGGCCCACCTATGGGAGGGTTTGGAAAGAGGGGTGGCTACACCCATTTCCTTTGTCCAGTTTCCCACCAGAGCAGGGGCTGGAAGCCCCTAAACCAGTTTGAGCTGGACTATGCACTGGGACACCAAATGTGCCCCCAGTGCAGGACTTCAAAGCACTCAGAGAGTGCTCCCACCAGCCCCAATACACATAAGCCTGTCTGGGAGGTGGTTACACATCCCTGTGACAGGAAACCTATTGTCCAGGCGTCCCCTGCTGGAGTTTCGGTCAGCAGCAGGAGGCCAGACCCGTGTCTGTGGCTGCAGCATCCATTTTGTGATGCCAGGGCACTATTAGTTTCTACCGGGTATACCAATACTGCCATGTCTCTCCCTCTAGAAGGGTGGGATCATATCCTCACATCAAGAACTGATGTGGGGGTATGATTCCAAGGTGTTTGACACCGAACATGACATGTTTCCATGCAGTCAGTCCAAAGTTAGCATTAACCGTTTAAGATATAATGCACTTAAGAGTATATGGTCAGGCTGTACCACTGACAACCCCGGAGAAGAGTCTCCAAAGGCTGCAGAGAGGCTCAGCTCTTGCCTGGGCACCCTCTCACATATAACCAAGCACCCTGCCTTCAGGATTGATAAGGCCTGCCATAGGGGTGACTGTTAGGTTACTATGTGCAATGATAAGTGAAGTATAGTGAACCTATACCTCAGTAAGGGGTGCATGCACCACCTTACCCAGGCTGCAGCAGCATACCTGTGGTGTCATTTTGCATTGCTTTCCAGGGGTGGCACAATACATGCTTCAGCCCCTGGTATGCCTCTGGGGTACCTATGCCCTGGGTACATAGTATACCATATGCTAGGGACTCACAAGGGTACCCCAGAAACCAATTTAGAGAGGAAGCAGCTAGGCTGGGGCCCTGAATAGCAGGGTCCCAGCCAGACTAAAGTTAAAAAACAGTGAAACACCAGCAAAAAGTGGGGGTAATCATGTGAAGCAGATCCTACTCTCCTACAGTGAGGTACAGAAAGAAGCAAGAGCAGTGCAGAAAGAACCAACAGAGGTGCAAAAAGAGGCAAGAGGGGTGCAGAAAGAGGCAGAAGGGGTGCAGAAAGAAGGAAGAGAAGTGCAGAAAGAGGCATGCGAATTGCTAAAAGAAGCAACAGAGATGTAGAAAGAAGCAAGAGCAGTGCAGAAAGAGGCAAGTAAGGTACAGAAAGAAGCAAGAGCAGTGCAGAAAGAACCACCAGAGGTGCACAAAGAGGCAAGAGGGATGCAGAAAAAGGTAGGAGGAGTGCACAAAGAGGTAAGAGAGGTACAGAAAGAGGCAGGAAAGGTGCAGAAAGAGGGAACTGGGGTGCAGAAAGAGGCAAGAGGGGTGCAGAAAGAGAAAAGAGGGGTGCAGAAAGAGGCAAGAGGGGTGCAGAAAGAAGCAAGGGCAGTGCTGAAAAAAGCAACAAAGGTACAAAAAGGCAAGAGAACTGCAGAATGAACCAACAGAGGTGCAAAAAGAGGCAAAAGGGATGCAGAAAGAGGTGCAAAAACAGGCAAGAGAGGTGTAGAAAGAAAAAAAGAGGGGTGCAGTAAGAGGCAAGAGATCTGCAGAAAATAGCAACAGAGGTGCTAAGAGAGGCAAATGAGGTGCAGAAAGAGGCAAGAGATCTGCAGAAAAAAGTAACAGAGTTGCTGAAAGAGGCAAGTCAGCTGCAGAAAGAAGCAAGAGAGGTCCAGAAAGAGGCAATAGAAGTGCAGAAAGAAGCAACAGAGGTACAGAAAGAGGCAAGAGGGGTGCATAAAGAGGAGAGTGAAGTGCAGAAAGAAGCAAAAGAGGTGCTCAAAGAGGCAACAGGGATGCAGAAAGAGGCAAGAGCAGTGCAGAAAGAACCAAGAGAACTGCAGAAAGAAGCAACAGAGGTGTTGAAAGTGGCATGAAGGGTGCAGAAAGAGGTAAGAGTTGTGCAGAAAGAGGGAAGAGAGATGTAGAAAGAGGCAAGAGAGTTGCACAAAGAGGGAAGAGGGGTGCAGAAAGAGACAGGAGGGGTGCAGAAAGAAGCAACGGAGGTGCCAAATGAGGCAAGCGAGGTACAGAACAAAGCATGAGAAGTACAGAAAGAGGCAAGAATATTGCTAATAGAACAAAAAGAGGTTCAGAAAGAACTAACAGAAGTGTGAAAAGAGGCAAGTGAGGTACATAAAGAAGCAAGAGTAGTGCAGAAAGAACCAACAAAGGTGCAAAAAGAGGCAAAAGGGGTGCAGAAAGAGGTAGGATATGTGCACAAAGAGGCAAGAGAGGTAAAGAAAGAGGCAGGAGGGGTGCAGAAAGAAGGAAGAGAAGTGACGAAAGAGGCAAGAGAATTGCTAAAAGAAGCAACAGAGGTGTAGAAAGAAGCAAGAGAAGTGCAGAAAGAGACAAGTAGGGTGCAAAAAGAAGTAAGAGCAGTGCACAAAAAAACAACAGAGGTGCAAAAAGGGGCAAGAGGGGTGCAGAAAAAGGTAGGAGGAGTGCATAAAGAGGCAAGAGAGGTACATAAAGAGGCAGGAGGGGTACAGAAAGAAGGAAGAGAAGTGCAGAAAGAAGTAACAGAGGTGCTGAAAGAGGCACAAAGGGTGTAGAAAGACCAAGTACAGAGGTACAGCAACAGGCAGGAAATGTGCAGAAACAGGGAACAGGGCTGCAGATAGAGGCAAGAGAGGTACAGAAAGAGAAAAGAGGGATGCAGAAAGAGGCAAGAGATCTGCAGAAAAAAAGCAACAAAGGTACGGAAAGAGGCAAGTGAGGTGCATAAATGTGTAAGAGATGTGCAGAAAAAAGTAACAGACGTGCTGAAAGAGACAAGTGAGGTACATAAAGAAGCAAGTGAGGTGCAGAAAGAGGCAATAGAAGTGCAGGTGGAAGCAACAGATGTGGAGAAGAGGCAAAAGGGATGCAGAAAGAGGCATGAAAAGTACAGGAAGAGGCAACATAGGTACAGAAAGAGTTAAGAGAGGTGCAGAAACAGGCAGTAAAGGTGCAGAAAGAGGGAACTGGGGTGCAGAAAAAAGCGAGAGAGGTGCAGAAAGAAAATAGATGGGTGCAGAAAGAGATCTGCAGAAAAAGCAACAGAGGTGCTGAAAGAGGCAAGAGTGGTGCAGAAAGAGGAAAGAGGAGTGCAGAATGAGGCAAGAGAGGTGCAGAAAGAAGCAAGTGAAGTATAGAAACAGGCAACAGAGGTACAGAAAGACGCAAGAGAGGTGTAGGAACAAGCAATAGAAGTGCAGAAAGAGGCAAGAGAATTCCTGAAAGAAGCAACAGAGGGTTAGAATGTACAAAGAGAAGTGCAAACAGAGGCAAGTGAGGTGCAGAAAGAAGCACGAGCAGTGCAGAAAGAAGGAAGAGAAGTGCAAATAGAGGCAAGAGAATTGCTGAAAGAAGCAACAGAGGTGTAAAAGGAAGCAAGAGAAGTGCAGAAAGAGACAAGGTGCAGAAAGAAGCAAGAGCAGTGCAGAAAGAATCAACTGAGGTGCAAAAAGAAGCAAGAGGGGTGCAGAAAAAGGTAGGAGGGGTGCACAAAGAGGCAAGAGAGGTACAGAAAGAGGCAGGAGGGGTGCAGAAAGAAGGAAGAGAAGTGCAGAAAGAAGCAAGAGAGATGCACAAAACAGCATCAGAGGTGCAGAAAGAGGCAAGAGGGGTACAGAAAGAGGAGAAAGAAGTGCAGCAATAAGCAAAAGATGTGCTCAAAGAGGCAAGAGGGATGCAGAAAGAGCCAAGAGCAGTACATAAAGAACTAAGAGAAGTGCAAAAAGAAGCAACAGAGGTGGAGAAGGCGGCAGAAGGAGTGCAGAAAGAAGGAGAAAAGTACAGAAAGAAGGACAGAGGTGCTGCAAGAGGCACAAAGGGTGCAGAAAGAGTCAAGAGAGTTGCAGAAACAGGCAGGAAAGGTGCAGAAAGAGGGAACAGGGGTGTAGAAAAAGGCAAGAGATGTGCAGAAATAGAAACGAGGGGTGCAGAAAGAGGCAAGAGAGCTACAGAAAAAAGCAACAGAGGTGCTGAAAGAGGCAGGTGAGGTACAGAAAGAGGCAAGAGATCTGCAGAAAAAAGCAACAGAGGTGCTCAAAATGGCAAGTGAGAAAGAAGTAACAGGTGCTGAAAGAGGTGCAAAGGGTGCAGAAAGAGCAGGAGAAGTGCAGAAATAGGCAACAGAGGTGCAGATAGAGGCAAGAGAGGTGCAGAAAGAGGGAACAGGGGTGCAGAAAGAGGCAAGAGAGGTGCAGAAAGAGAAAAGAGGGGCACAGAAAGAGGCAAGAGATCTGCAGAAAAAAGCAACAGAGGTGCTGAAACAGGCAAGTGAGGTGCAGAAAGAAGCAAGAGAGGTGCATAAATAAACATTAGAGGTGCTGAAAGAGGCAAGAGGGGTACAGAAAGAGGAGAGAGAAGTGCTGAAAGAAGCAAAATAGGTGCTGAAAGAGGCAAGTGGGATGCAGAAAGAGGCAAGAGCCGTGCAGAAAGAACTAAGAGAAGTGCGGAAAGAAGCAACAGAAGTGCTGAAAGAGGCATGAAGGGTGCAGGAAGAGGCAAGAGAAGTGCAGAATGATGAAACAACAGAGGTACAGAAAGAGGGAAGAGAGTTGTAGAAAGAGGCAGAAGAGTTGCACAAAGAGGGAAGACGAGTGCAGAAAGAGGCAAGAGTGGTGCAGAAACAGGGAAGAGAGGTGCAGAAAGAGGCAAGAGAATTGCTGAAAGAAGCAACGGAGGTGTAGAAGGAAGCAAGAAAAGGGCAGACAGACGCAAGTGAGATGCAGAAAGAGGCAAGAAATATACAGAAAGAGACAACAGGGGTGCAGAAAGAAGCAAGACAGATGCAGAAAAAAGCATGGAAAGTGCAGAATGAAGCAACAGGGGTGCAGAACGAGGTAAGAGAAGTGCAGAAAGAAGCAACAGAGGTGTAGAAGGAGACAAGGAACTGCAAAAGGAGGCAAGAGAGTTGCAGGAAAGGCGAAAGAGGTACATAAAGAGACAACAGGATGCAGAAAGAAACAAGACAGGTGCAGAAAGAAGAATGGAAACAGTAGAATGAAGCAACGGGGTGCAGAAAGAGGCAAGCGAAGGGCAGAAAGAAGCAAGTGAGGTGCAGAAAGAGGCAAGAGAGGTACAGAAAGAGGCAAGAGAGGTGCAGAAACAGGCAAAGAAGTGCAGAAAGAGGCAAGAGAATTGCTGAAAGAGGCATGTGAGATGCAGAAACAGACAAAAAAGGTATAGAAAGAGGGAAGATGGGTGCAAAAGAGACAACAAGCGTGCGGAAAGAAGCAAGACAGGTGCAGAAAGAAGTATGGCAAGTGCAGAATGAAGCAACAGGGGTGCAGAAAAAGGCTAGAGAAGTTCAGAAAGAAGCAACAGAGGTGCAGAAGGAGGCAAGAGAAATGCAGAAATAGGCAAGAGAGGTGCAGAAACAGGCAAAAGAGGTACAGAAACAGGGAACAGAGGTGCAGAAGTTTGCAAGAGAGGTGCATAAAGATGCAAGAGAAGTGCAAAAGAACCAACAGAGGTGCAAAAAGAGGCAAGTGAGGTGCAGAAGGAGGCAAGAGACCTGCAGAAAGAGGGAAGAGAGTTGCAGAAACAGGCAAAAGGGTGCTGAAAGAGAGAGGGAACAGGTGGGCAGACTGAGGCAAGAAAGGTGCAGAAAGAGGGAAGAGGGGTGCAGAAAAAGGCAAGAGGGATGCAGAAATTTGGAACAGAGGTGTAGGAAGAAGCCAGAGCAGTGCAGAAAGAACCAACAGAGGTGCATAAAGAGGCAAGAAGGTACAGAAAGAGGCAAGAGGGGTACAGAAAGAAGCAAGTGAAGTGCAGAAGGAAGCAAAGGAGGTGCAGAAAGAACCAACATAGGTGGAAAAAGAGGCAAGAGGGGTGCAGAAAGGTGTAGGAGAGGTGCAGAAAGAGGCAAGCGGGGGTACAGAAAGAGGCTTGGAGGGGTGCAGAAAGAGGAAGAGAACTACAGAAAGAAGCAACAGAGGTGCTGACAGAGGCATGAAGGGTACAGAAAGAGACAAGACAGGTGAAGAAAGAAGGAACAGAGGTACTGAAAGAGGCAACAGTGGTGCACAAAGAGGGAAGAGGGGTGCAGAAACAGGCAAAAGGGGCGAAGAAAGAAGCAAGTGAGATGCAGAAAGAGGCAAGAGAGGTACAGAAAGAGGCAAGAGAGTTACAGAAAGAGGCAAGTGAAGTGCAGAAGGAGGCAAGAGAACTGCAGGAAGAGGCAATAGAGGTACAGAAAGAGGCAAGTGAGGTACAGAAAGAAGCTAGATAAGTGCAGAAAGAAGCAACAGAAGTGCAGAAAGAGGGCAGAGGGGTGGAGAGAGAGGCAAGAGGGTTGGAGAGAGAGGCAAGAGGGATGCAGAAAGAAGCAGGGCAAGTGCAGAAAGAAACAAAAGGAGTGCCGAAAGAAGGAACAGAGGTGCAGAAAGAGGCAAAAAGGTTGCAGTGCAGAAAGACGTAAGAGGGGTACAGAAAAAGGCAGGAGACCTGCAGTAAGATGGAAGAAGGGTGCAGAAAGAGGCAAGAAGGGTACAGAAAGAAGCAAATGAGGTGCAGAAAGAAGCAACAGACGTGCAGAAAGAGGGAAAAGAGGTGCAGTAAGTAGAAGAGATTTGCAGAAAGAGGCAAGAGAAGTGCAGAAAAAGAAAGAAATGTGCAGAAAGAACTAACAGAAATGTAGAAAGAGGCAAGAGAGGCGCAGAAGGAAGCAAGAGTGGCTTGCACACCATTAGTAGCAATTTAACACCCACATTTAGCAATAAGTAACAGGTGACCATTCTAGGTTTGCAAAGGGCCTTCCACCACACTGTAACACTTGTCGCTGCATTTTTTATAACGTTTGAGCCGTTTGAGCTAGAAACAAGGCTTTTTTTTGTTCAATTCTGCAGATTATGGAGTAGTTGATTAATTGTGTGGCTAATGCAGAAAATGTATAATTGTTCGATAGTCGATGCAGCCAAACAGTCGCATAATTCCAGTGGACCTGCTCATACCCCTGACTAGGTCCATAAGTGCTCCTCAGTGATTCCTTCTTTTTGTGTCTCACTGAGTTCATAGTTGAGCTTCTATGGAAACGAGGAAGACTAAACCTGACGTCACCACTCCACAACACAGAGTACCATACCACATAATTACTCTCCATAACACATAATCCCACTCTACATAATTCCTATACAATAAATACCACATACTTTCTATCCACGTAATTTCACTGCACAACATACCACACAATTCCACTACACATAATGTACATCCACTCCACTCCAAAAAACATTAGGAAAAACTTTTACATTTACAACACCAATAGCCCTAATTCTCGCAAATGCGAAACCTATTACATTGCAAACACTTCTTTAACTAGTAGTTGCATTTGCAGAGTGGTGGAGAAAGGGTGCTAGGCCTCTGACCAGCGCTCAGGAATTCTGCTGCATAGGACTTACAGGAAGTACCACGAGGGCTTCTTGGCCCCCAAAGTCCCTAGGAGTAAATTGAACTTCATCCCCATCCTGTAGTCTGCCAGGAGGCGCGTTTGCAGAGTGGTGGAGAAAGGGGGGCATGGCTTCCGAAGACGTCTTAGCAATCCCACTGTGTGAGACTTACTGGAGGTAACAAGAGGGGTAGTTGACCACCAAGGACATCCTTGGGGGCCAACAACCCCATCTATTACCTCCAGTAAGACCCACACAGCAGGATTGCTAAGTTCTCAGGCCACACCCCCCTTGCCCACCTCTCTGCAAACGTGCTCACTGGCACGCTCTTGGATGGGGATTGAAGTCCCCTTCGCTGCTGGGGGTCCTTTAGGGGCCAACTAGCCTACCTCTTACCTCCAGTAAGCCCCACACAGTGGGATTGCTGAGAGGTGGACAAAGGCCATGTCCCCTTCCCCCACCACTCTGCAAACGCGCCTCCTGGCGCATTCTAAGTTGGGGTATTAAATCCCCTTCATTCATGAGGGTCCCTGGGGGACAACTAGCCCACCAGGTACCTCCAGAAAGCGCCACACACCTGGTTTGCTGAGAGTGGTCCAAGGCCACGCACCCTTTTTACACCAATTTGCAAATAAATTTAAGCCCCAGGGAGGTGGTGGTCCCCGGCTCTTGGGGGTCATTATTAGAAATGCCCGGGGAGGTGGCTGTCCCTGGGGCAGCGTGGGGGAGCAGGAGCCCCCATGCATTTTTTAAGACAAAGCATCGGGGAAGTGGCAGTCCCCGGGGCTGCGGGGGGCGCATATGATAAGCAAAGCCCCAGGGAGGTGGCTGTCCCTGGGGCTATGCACAGCATAATTAAGAATTGCCCCCGGGACCTGGCCCACCCAGGGGCTTGAAACAAATATTTATTTTTATAATTTTGGCTGGATTCGCACTCACAGCACGAATTCGGATGAAATTATAACAAAATATGCTTTTTTTCGTCCTAGGGTCTCTGTGGGGCCCCCTGTGCAGGCCTAGGGGGTCAGGGTGTTTCTACCCTGCCCCCTTTTCTTGTTTTTTACCTTCTTTGTACTGTTTTCTTGTGACTCAGTTACCGAGTCACAAGATGGCTGCCCCCACGTTCTGCTTTGGCGTGTTGGCAGCCAATTAGAATGAAGCTTGTGCTCGGGAGGAGTCGCGACTCCTCCTCGGTGCTCAGATATATACATTTTTATTTTTTTAAATTCTCAGCAACTACTGAACGGATTTACTCCATTTAAAAAAAAATGGTTGCTTTCTGTACCAAGAGCTACCTTTTTGCCAAATATGGTGTAATTCCATTCAGCAGTTCTGGCTACAGCCGTGTCTAAAGTTCCTATGGAAATTAACCCGGGGGAAACGCGAGTGAACCATTCGTTTTGAAAATTTGATAAGGATTCGTCAAACGGCACCAAAGATATTGGCAAAAGAATAAATGCTTTTTGAATAGAAACAAGGTCCTAACTATTACTACCTACTGGCAACCGCTCCAAAAAAGTCAGATACACGTAGCAAATTAAAACTATGGGAAAAATTAAGCAGAAAGGAGATTAAATAATGGTGGGAGCTAACCACCCTGAAATAATATTTAGAAGTACAAAGATTACCGAGGGGACTTAGAATATCATTGATGCCCAGCCACCAAAACTCCACTAATGACTTACTCCAGGAATGGGGAGAACATATATTAAACTCGTCAATGGGCTTAATGGTCATTTTAGTGAAGCACATTGAAATAGCACTGAATACAATGAAAAGTGAATTACAGGACCTGGAAAAAGAACTGGAAAGCCTGGATTTAAATCCATAAATGAAAAAATTAAAAGAGAAAGTGGAAAGGAATATTGAAAAACATGAGCAACTAGTGAAATCCCGGAAACAAATGAAATTCCAGCGTGACAAGGATGATTATGCCGAAGGGCGAATTTTCACATATTCAAGAACATTTTATATATATAAACAACAGGACAGAATGGATGGCACAACTCAAATATCCAGCAGTATCTCGTCTCTAACATCGACGGACCTAAGCGAAGGGGAACTGGAAACCGGTGGAGAAAAAACAAAACTGAGTTTTTTAGGGGACATGAGACCGGTCCTACAACAAAGACAGTGGGAGCAGAATCAAAGCAGTCCACAAGGCCAGAGGGGAAAAGGAAGAGGACGCCAATGGGAATCAAGAAAACAACGAGAAGAGGAAAGAGGTGTAAGTGGCACAACTGAAAAAATTGGCACCACAACACAAAGCATGCGCCAGAAGAAGAACTTTTAACCCAAATGAATGAATTAACGGTGGTATACCTCTCTGACCGAAACAGATCAGAATGGGAAATATCCCTACTAAAACATGGTATACATTTTTGCCCAACACAACAAATGGACTTGGCCCATACAAGAATATATATATATATATATATATATATACGTGAGAAAAATAAAATTATCCAAAACTTTCCAGGAAAATAAGGAAATGAATGCTCACGCAATAAGGAAAAGGACAAAAACACCTGTCTCAAGTTTAACTACAACTGATGCAGTTCCCGTACTGACCCTGATAAATCTGGATGTAGATGAAGAATGTGATGAAGTGACACTGGATATGGCATACCTTCAAATGGGAACAGGCCTAAGTGGAAAGAAACCATTGTCACGCTTCTATCCTCAATTGGCACCAGGTAACAGAATTGATATTTTCCAGGAAGCCGTAATTCAAGGACTTTATAAACTGAAGAGATCTAAGTATCAAGACAACCTAACCAACCAAGAAAGAACAGCCCTTGCAGATCTAATACAAGACCAAGAGATCATTATAAAAATGGCCAAATATTGTCATCTGGGATAAAAAAGATTACAAAATAGAAGCCCATCAACAATGAAAAGATCAGGAATACTATCGGAAGTTGGACAGCAATCCCACAATGACTTTCAAGAACTCATTAGATCGGAAACTAACGGAATGGTTAACACAAGGGTTAATCAATGAAGACGAACGAAGATACCTGACAACAGAGTATCCTATAACAGCCACCATTTACTTTCTCTAGAAGCTGCATAAAGACCCCCAAAAACCACCAGGTCGGCCGATAGTATCGGCAAAAGGATCACTACTAGAACCTGTAGCAAACTACATAGATTTCTTTTTAAAGCCATTCATGCTGAGTCTCAGGTCATATATAAAGGACACAAGTGATCTGTTACAGCAACTACAAGGCATACAATGGCAAAATCTTGCACATTGATAACTATGGACATAGTATCGTTATATAC
Organism: Triturus cristatus; assembly: GCF_964204655.1. Taxonomy (NCBI): domain Eukaryota; kingdom Metazoa; phylum Chordata; class Amphibia; order Caudata; family Salamandridae; genus Triturus; species Triturus cristatus. The sequence continues at coordinate 621,060,978 of NC_140587.1, forward strand.
TAACATTGACAATGATATAGGAATGCAGGCCTCTGGTTTCTTCCTAAAAGAAAGAAACATTCAATATAAGTATCACAATCAAATGATCTTGGAGATGATCAACATATGCCTAACTCAGAATGTCTTCCTGTTTGGAGACGAAATATACAAACAGGTAAAAGGATGTGCAATGGGGTTCTCCTTCAGCCCAAGGTATTCCTGCATCATAATGGGATGGTGGGAGCAACAAATAGCTTGTTACCCAAACAATTATGTTTATGTAAACAAAACTGTACTATGGTTACGATTCATCGACGACCTGCTAATTATTTGGGATGGGTCGGAGAAAGAGTTCCAAGAATATTTTGAAATCCTCAACTCGACAAAAGCAAATTTAAAATTTACGCACACCATCAGCAAGGAAAGAGTAACTTTCTTGGACACAGAAATATCCATAGTGAATGACCAAATACAAATAATATTGCATCATAAGGAAACATCAACGAATGCCACATTGCACGCAGAAAGTTTTGACAAGCAATCTGTAATCCAAAATATACCCTATGGAAAATTCTTGCGAGTTCGACGTATCTGTTCAGAGGAAACTGAATGGGAAAAACACAGATTAATGACATCCGCAAGATTCAAACAAAGAGGATATAAAGAGGGCAACATAAAGAGATGTTGGCAAAGAGCTAAACAAAATACAAGAGATTAAACACTACAAATTAAATCCACTGTAGAATCAAAAGAAGAACCAATAAGACTGATCCTTGATTATTCCAGCGAATCAAAAAAAAATCACAGAAATCCTAAAAAAGAATTGGAAGTTGATTCAACTGGATCCCACGGTAGGAAAAATAATAGGAAACCACCCTATGGTAACATACCGAAGGGCAAAAAACCTAAAGGACAAACTAATTCATAGCCACTTCCAAGGAAAGAACACCAAGGGGAATCAGTGGCTAAAAACTAAGGGTTTAGTGAAATGCCATGGCTGCAAGGTTTGCCAGATAGCAAAAGCGACAACGGAAGCAAGAATGGCAAATAAAACGATGTGGAAAATCAAGGACCTAATAACTTGTAAAAGTCAATATGTGGTCTATGTCATAGAGTGCCCCTGCTGTTTGAAATACATAGGGAGCACCATGTGTGAGTTAAAAAAGAGAATTTTAGAACATGTCCGAGCCACAGTAAACAAAGACCAAAGAAATGCTGTGGCAAAACATATGGAGACCAACCACGATGGAAATTGAAAATTGCTCCAGTTTTTAGAAACAATAATAAGTAACCGGGGTGGAAACAGAGAGAAAAGACTATGTGAAAGGGAATCACGTCAGATCCTGAACTTTCGAACATACACCCCGTTCGGCCTAAACCAAAGTGAAGAGATACATGTGCACCTGTAACTAGAACTGAAATGTAGTGGAACTGAAAGATTGAATTGCCTCTCTCATGAAAAGAATTTTGTACACAATTATTTTACATAATTTTTCGCTTATCACTTAAATTTTAAAACATTTTTTTCACTTATCATAAGGAGGATCAGTAACAATGAGATAAAGAGGGGAAGAATTAAAAACTGGTAACATAGAGGGTATACATCAAAAGTGCAAATAATGTGACTATGGGTAAATGCCCACTAGAGGGCAAGATGGAGGGGATAAGAATCCCAAAAATCGCCTACAAATAGAGAACATCAAAGTACCATAATCACTTGAATAGGTACCAAACATATGACCCCTTCTAAAACATTTAGAACACACCTTGGTCTCAATGGCAGTAAAACATCATTGGGAAACAATCAAGTAAACCCCCTAACTTGCATTCATAGCTATCAAAAACGTGACCTTAGCGTTTTTGTCTCTACACACAGTGTAAACACGTGAAATGGTTTACTTATATTTCTAGCTCCTTACTATACATTCACGTTTCTTATTATTATCACAAACTATCCTAATAAATCACTTCTTTATAAAATTAATCCTTGTACTACAACTCCCATAATGCAAAACAGCAGGGAACATGAAAAAAGGCATCATGTGATGTTCAAAATGTTTTTTATTGGCCCTTGTGACTGTCGTCATGTAAACCGTGATCAAGTTCTCGGGGGAGAACGTAACGCGTTGGTGTGGCTTTTGAATACCTGACAAAATGAAAATAAAGGATTGTTAAACAGCTAATCCGAGAGTGCGACCCTATTTCCTTCATTCCGAAGGATTTGGAGAATATATATATACTAGTGGTGGTCGCCACTATGTAGTTGAAGTTAGGTCTGGTTTTCCATAGAAAGAGCATTTTTTGGTTTGCTGATAATCTTTGCCCCGTTTGACAAATTTTCACATAACTTCCCATAAAAACGTTCTTCCACCTCAGCTCATTCCTAGGAAGTTTGGGGATGATCAATTAAGCAGGGGCAAGAAAAAAGGAGTGGTCTCAAAACACTAAATCCCCATGCATTTTTCATAGACTTCTTTAAACAAGGCTACAGCAAAACTGCTGAACGGCATTGCACCAAATTCGTCAGGAAGTTATATTTTGGTCCGTAGATTGTGCTTTTTGGGAGTTGATGTAAAACACTTGTTTTTGAGAAATTTAGGGTAAAGAATTATAGTATACTTTGGCACTTTGGGCCACAACAGTCTCGGGAGACTCTTGTAGAAGCTCCAATTTAAAAATAGAGTGTTCTGATTGGCCCAGGAAGGTTTATTTTCCTTGGGCCATCTCGCTCCCATATGAGTCAGACTCCTGCAAGAATGAGCGCTCTAATTGGCTGCCATCAACATAAGAAAAATTTTGCTGGAAGCCATTACAGGACTCAAGGGCTTAGTTCCCTGTCATGTAGTTATAATAAAATAAGATATATAGGGCTGGGTAGGGATACACTGACCCCCTAGGCCTCAAGGGCAACCTCAGAGGGACCACCTATTAGTGCCAAAAAGGAAAACAAATGTCAAACAAATCTGAGATTCTGCAACACTCTTGCAGGATTGAAAATAACAAAACAAAACAAAATGACGGGTGAGCCACATTTATACATTATAAGCCCCAGGGATGCGCGGCCCCCTACCTGATCCATTAGAGGCCCTGGCTGGGGTCAAACATATGTAAGGGGAGAGGGGATGCGCAGCCCCCTCCCCGAGCCTCACGAGGCCCCAGGGGGCCCATCCCGGGGCAGAAATTTTGTAAAATGGGGAGGGGGCTCTCCCCTTCCTGAGCCTCTTATGGCCCTGAGGAGCCCACCCCAGGACTGAAAATGTTCAAAATTGGGAGGGGGCTGCATCAAACTATATACATATTGCAGTTAAGTAAGGTAAATCAATGCTTACCAATATTTACTTACCTTCACAATGTTTTGGTAGTCGCTATTCTGACAGTTTGGGCTAGACTGTTCCCACAGGAGCAGGACCAAGGCTGATTTGCATTTGGCTTGTTCCAGAGTCAGGTGGCATGCTGGGAAAAAATTGTGAACTGAGGTGTGGTCCAAGTAATTACCAGTGTGGCCGAGATTAATTCAAGCATTCCAGCCAATACTCTTTAATTGCCCTACATGTGACGGGTTTAAGCAGGCGAGGTTCCACAATCACTATACCGTAGGATAAAGCTCACTACCAAAGCCTAACTGGGCCAAAACTTGTCTTGGTTACTTGCTTCCTGTTCATAGGAGACTTGACCTGCCAGTTTGTGCTGGACTGTTCCAAGTGGAACAGGACCAAAGCTGATTTGCTTATGTCTGGTTCCTTTCTCAGGTGGCATGGAGGGCACAAAAACAACAGCGTGGAATGTGACCCTAATAAATGTCAGTGGCTAAGATTAAATAAAGCAATCCATCTAACAATGTTCTGTCTGTTCTGTTTTTGGTTTCCTCACTGTGACACCCTAAGGGGAATGGGTATCTCCATACGTAGGTCATGTGATCATTATGCAACAGGAATCAAGCTATACCTCACTAGGCCAAAAGCAGTCTGGAGTTGCTTGTGTTCCCATTCAGAGGTGACCTGATATGACTGGGCTAGACTGTTACCATCTGAGCAGGACCTAGGTTGATTTGCATATGCCTTGTTCCTGTCTCAGGTGGCATGGTGGGCAAAAGATTATTGACTGGAATGCAGCCTGAGTAATTACCAATGGCTAAGATTAATTCAAACATTCCACCCACATTTTTTTGTTTTCCTCAGTACGACACCCAAAGCATGATGGGTATGTCCAGACTTGGATCCTGTCCTTGCTGTGCCACAGAAACAAAGCTATTGCTAACTGACGAGGCCTAACTAGGCCAAAACGGTCTGAGGCTGCCTGTGTTTAGGGCCAGGCTGGAAAACAAGAGCAGGCTTAGCAAAAATGTTCAAAACAGTCCAACTACCTTTCTCCTCTCTCACTTCTCGTTCTTCTTTTCTCTTTCCTCTCTCTTATCTGAAACACCATGTGTGCCTGCTGTAATTACCTGGGGAATCTGGAAAAAGTGGAAGAGACACCTACAGTGGTCCTCTGCCTTAAAAAACCAGCGTTCAGTGGCTCCATCAAATCAGGAAAGTTCCCAGTGGAATAAATGGGCAGTCGAGGGATGCATCTGTTCCTGCTCAGAGGGATACTGGGGTGGCTGTGCGAGCTGGACTGTTCTCATGGGAGAAGGGCCAATACTTATTTACACATGAATGATTCCTGCTCGAGGTGGCATGGTGTGCAAAATAAAATAATGGACTGTAAAGAGGCCTCAAGTAATTACCAATGACTGAAATTGATGTTGTTTTCCTCAGTGCAATGGCCTGAGCATAATTGGTATGCCCGCCTGTGTGCCCTGTGTTCACTGTACCACAGGAACAGAGCTCTAACTCACTGACAAGCCTATCTAGGCAGAAGCCATTCTGGGGTGTTGTGTTCCTATTCCGAGGGGACCTAACAATGCAGTTCGGGCAGTCTGTTTGCATTGGACAGGACCAAGGGTGATTTGCACATGGCTGGTTCCTGTTTGAGGAGGCACGGTGGACAAAAAATGATTGACTGGAGTTCAAGCATTCCACCAATCACTTTTTTTTGTTTTTCTCAGTGTGATGTAATAAGTGTGATGGGTATACCAAGAGCAGGGTCCCATGCTTACAGTGCCAAAGGTCTCAATCTGTCTCCTTCTGACAAGGTCCAAGTTGGCCATAACTCAGTGTTGGTCTGGCGTATAGGGCCCGATAAGTCTAAGAGGCTGATGTGGATGGTCGCTATGTGGGCCGGTGTCAGAAGCCCTTTCAGCGGACCACATGGCATGGAGGGGATACTGGACTCAAGCATGGGAGTTGAGACTTTTACTCCAGACATCTTGGGCCTGAATTACTATGCATCCTGAGTAACTGGGACAAGTACCCCTTTTGCACTTGACTCTCAGGGTATATGTGATCTGAGCAGTCTAAGGCTCCCTTGTGGGGAGGTGTGGATACAGGATAATGAACATAGGCTAAACTCAAAATCTGAGCAGCAGCAGCAATAAATCATTTTCCAGGCAAATACTCACTTTTATGATAAAAAGAGAAGCATTTTATTTTCTACTGCAACCAACACAAGGGAAAAATAATTCACAAATAATCAGACAAGTCCCCTGGAGGTCAAAGTTCTGGTGTTTCTTTGGCTAGTCCCTGTCCCACTCTCTCCTTGTGTTAGTGATAGTGGCCATTTCTTATTCACTATTGGGAACATCCAAGGTATTCCCTTCTAGCAGTCTGAATCTCAAGACTCCACTTTGACTCTCAGTTAAAGTCAACAGTGTTCTAGCGCTACAGTGCTACTAGCAGCAAGTGTCCCCGGGGCTGACAGGCCCAAAACCACTCTTACCTGCACTGGTAGGTGGGAAGCTTTTGGAGTTCCTGAGTGCGCCTCATCTGCAGGCTCTCACAGTGGATTCAGACAAGTTTCGGTAAGGTGGCCACTTGCAGCCCAGGCAGCTGCACTCAGCTGGCGCTGAGTCTCTCATTCATGGTTGGACTCTTGAAACGACCAGAGGCTTTCTGTGGCACATCCTGCGTGGTAAATCTTCATTTGGCTCATGATGGGGTGTGACTACAATAATTCTGCCCTGGGTCCATTGCCTGGGTGATGGTGCTCCCAACTTCTCCAGAGGGGCAGAACAAGTTGCAATCCTTGGTGCTTCCAGAGTCCCTCTCTGGCATACGGGGTCATTGCAACTCATAGTCCACATGCTTCTGCCAGATCTGCACGGTAATACTCTCCCCAGCTCACCTCCTGGCCTACAAGGTAGCTGCTTTGCTACGGCACAGGGCTCCGCACAGCAGTTTCTCTCTGGTGAGCCTTCCTGGCATATGGGATTGCTGCTTCTCTACCACGCACGGGCTCTGGCCCGATCTACACCACAAGACAATTGGCTAAATTCAAGGCGGCCCTCTCCTGGCATACAGGCTCTGCCGACTTTGTCCGCCACATGGGCAGTGACCCAATCGGTGCAGCAGCCATTTTCTCACACCTTGCACAGGGAGTCCACTCAACAGGGCTCCCCACTGGACATCGTTCCCTCCAACACTCTCCTCTTCCTCACATGGCACACTGCTCTTGGCAAGCAGGCAGGCACTGGGGCTCCAGGATCCACAGCCGGTTGTCTTGGAGCCCGTTGGTGATGTTCCCTTACGCAGCTGGGAGACTGGCAGGCCTTGGCCCTCAGTCCTAGTCACAGGCAGAAGTCTTGCAGAGCTTCCCGTCCTCAAACAAACCATCTGACTTCTTGGCAGATTACACATTTTTGGGGTCTCATCTTCCCCTTCTTATAGTACATTTCCTTCCCAGCAGTCCATTGTTTGGTTATTTGTAGGCCTATTTTATGATCTGCTGGGCCAGGTTTTACTGTTGAATTCCCTGAAAATAAAGCAAACATTGCGAGCAACAAGCTCAAATCCATGCAGCGTTTCATACCCTGCGAAACACTTTTGCAACGTCTTTACAAGTTCCAAACTGTCCCAATTTGAAAAAATGGGCCACTTTTTTAGCTACCTAATTCACTAATAGGAACTACTTTTATTTTGCTGCCCGAGCCTATTTCCTGCCCTGGTTGAACCCCACCATCACCGGTCTAGGTTTGATTTTATATCCAGACAAGGGGGAGGGGAATAGAGCTGCACTGCCAGTTCTGGCTCGACTGTACCCACTGCAGCAGGACTGAGGCTAATTTGATTCGCTTTTAATTCAAGCATTCCACCCATCATTCCTTTTGTTTTCCTACAACCGATTTTCGGAAATCAGGATTTGTATAATCCGATATTCAGGTAGTATGCTGTCATAGGAGATCATTTTCAGTTGCTCTTACTAGACTAGTTTCAGGTTTCATAGTTTTCTGAAATATTGGCAAAGCTCATACCTTCTGACACAACATTGTCATGCCGTTGTTCCTCATAACGGATCTTAAAACTCACAGCTGACATCATCAAGAAACAATCATTAGCTGCATATCGTTGATGATTTAAGAGATGCAGGCCCGGCAAAGTTAACTTATTTTTCTTTACACTGGTAGAACCCTTAAATTCATCTTTTTTGGAGGATTTATGGCGGAAACATCATAAAAGATGAGCAATGGCAATTTTTGGTATGGACCTTAACTTAGAATCTGGAAATTTGCTTTCAGGAGCTTTAGCTGCTCCCAACATTTTGATAAAAGCGGTTTCAATATATTTTGGCAACACTGAAGTGCCTTAATCGAGTGACGTGGGAAATCACGCTGAGACATATGACGCCATCGTTCACGTATTTTTATTGTTTGTTTTTTACTAGCCACAATACGGTTCAAATATTTTGACAAATGTTAAATTGCAGCAAGATGAAAACAAAGGTTATCAATAAATTTTTTGGTGTGAATTGTCCTAGTAATAAAATATACAACTGTACATCCCAGTGAATCTGAAATGGCATCTTAATAGCCATAACTACCCATGAGAAAGCTATGAAGGTCTGCTCACCTCTGGACAGGATCAACTTACAGTGACTGATGAAAGACAGTAAGAAATTATCGTTAAAAAAATGATTTGTTAAGATAACACAATTTCAAGCATTGAATAATTTACCTCTGATTCACAGATATTCAGGAAATTTTGTTAAATGTAATCATTGAATAATCTACCCCTCTGCGAATTTTTAATGTAATGATTTTCATTAATTTGCAAGTATATTGTTGCGTCTGGTGTAAAATATGCATGTTATGAAATGTTCATGTAAATGTATCTGATCCACAAAAGTAAAGAATATTTTGTCCACACTTATGACCATGTGTGAGAAGTTGGCCTGGTATATTCTGTTCACTAGTTAAAGTGGACACCTTGCACCAGTACAATTCAACTCTTATGGTAGTAGGTTTAAGACAACCTTCAAAGAAAGCTATCCTAGTGGTAGCTGTGGAGAGCAGCCTTCAGGCTAAGTCTTTAGAGGAATGTAAAGCAGCTTGTTTTACCTTATAATCTCTTTAATTACCAAATGAAAGGACACCACACAGGTATATATATCAAATATATATGTATTTATTGCTAAACAACTCATCTAATCTGTTTGTGAGATTAGAAGTCAGGAACATATGCACAAATCAATGTTTCACAATAAAGTAAGCACAAATATGGCTGGGGCCCTAGGGGTGTACCAGACCATATACTTAAAACGAGATTTAAGAACAACGTCTTGCAAAGGGACCGGGCCTAGGGCCTTCAGAAGCGTTGGGGCCTCACAAAACCACCCAAGGCAGGACGCATGCTTTGTGTTAACACAGCCGTGAATCCCCGTTGACTTCAATGGTGCAAGTCGCGGTTGGAAATTAAGAGTTTAAGGGTACTTTGGGAGAGTCTACAAGCAAGTCACTTACAGGGTAAGTAGTTCTAGAGTCAACACCCACAGGAGCACCATAGTGCTGGAGTTACCTCACCCAGGGAAGCTGGGTGCATAGGGGCCTTTTGGTGTCGGGTCGCGGCGTCGTTTTCAATGGGAGCCAATGAAGACTTGCTGCTTGTGAAGACAGAAGAAGTGTCTGGTGGAATCCAAGCCTGGATTCAGAAGAAGAAATACCAGAAAGCAGAGGGGACAATGTTCAAAGTCACTTGGCAGTGACCCGGGGCAAGGAAGCTGGATGCCCACAGTCGTCGGGTGTTTTCAGGTGTTTTCAGGTAGTTCACGGGTGTCTTGACTCTTCAGCCACGAGGTCCAGGAGGCATTGACAATAACGAGGAGCTAGATTCGGAGTGTCCCACAAAGTCTGCAGCTTACTACGGTGTCGGTGACCAGATTGGAGCCAACAAGCCTTGGTAACAGCAAGTCTCGTGGAAAGGATAAAAAGTCAGCGGTGCAGACCAGCAAGGTCTGGGGGATTCACCCAGCGAAGGTAAGTCAGGGCAGACCTGGAGCAACCAGGGGAGCCCTTTGGATTTGTAGAAAAGTCTTCAGGGGACCCACAAGCCAGCTGGCAAGGGATTGCAAAGACGCCTCAGGAGGATCCACTCAACAGGGACCCACGGTCACTCGGGACGGGGTAGGCCTGTGAACTGCTAGAGGCTTGGACCATACGTGGCCCAATGCACAGGTTCATAGAACGTCGTGAAGGGGTTGCACTCGAAAATAGTGCACGGTACCCAGGTATTGCGGTTCCTCGTCACTGGTGGGGTCCACTTGCCTCAGCATTGCTGGGGACTCACGATGGCCTTGGAGAAGTCAGGAAATCCTCTTCCTGGGCTGCAGGGACCTCAGGCTCCGGCGGGAGCGGTGGAGTTTGCGACCGTAGTTTATAGTTTTTGGTGCCTGCCAAGTAGGGGAGTCACTTCTTGACTCCAAGGGAGATTCTCCAGTCTTCCAGAGGCAGTGGAACGTCAAAGGTCCGGGATTCATCTTCAGAGCATTGTCCAGGGGTATCTGGTTTGCAATGGCAAGGGTTCCTTAACTTATACTGGAAGGAAGGGAGGGACTAGCTCTATGTCCCCACCTATGGGAGGGTCAGGGGAGTGGGTGGCTACAAAGCACTCTAGGAGTGCCCCCACCCAGCCCCAATACACTAAACCCTGTCTGGGAGGTGGTCACACCTCCCTGTGACAGGATACCTGTTGTTGGGCTTCCTCCACTGCGAGTTTCGGTCACCAGCAGGAGGGCAGCCCAGCGTCTGTGACTGGTGGCATCCATTTTGTGATTCAAGGGCTCTGCAGGATTCTACAGCGTTTCCACAGTAGGTACATGTCTATCCCTCTAGCATGGTGGGATCATACTCCCACACCAGTTACTGGTGTGGGGGTATGATTCCAAAGCGTTTGACACCAAACACAACATGTTTTGATGCAGCCATTCCAAAGTTAGCATTTACTGTGAGGTTATAATGCACTTAAGAGTATATGGTTTGACCGCATTCACAAACAGCCCCAGAGAATGGACTCTGAGAGCTGCAGAGGGGCCCTGCTCAGGCAGAGGCACCCCTCACATGGAAACCAAGCACCCTGCCTTCAGGATTGATAGGGCCTGCTTTTAGGGGTGACTGATAGGTTTAAATATGTGTGCAGGAGAGATATAGGGAACCAATATCTCAGTGAGGAGTGCTAGCACCACCTCACACAGGCTGCAGTAGCAGGCCTGTGGTGTCAGATTTAGTCTGCTTCCCAGGGGTGGCATAATACATGCTTCAGCCCCTGGTAGGCCTGTGAAGTACCTATGCCCTTGGTACCTAAGGTACCATATACTAGGGACTCATAAGGCACCACAGTATCCAATCACTAGTGCACCTAATATGCACTCCATGTTGTTTAGAGAGAACAGTGAGGCTGGGGCCCTGATTAGCAGGGAGCCAGCCAGACTATAGCCAGAAACCAGTGTAAAAATCAGGAAAAAAGTGGGGGCAACATAAGAGGCAGATCCTACTCTCCTTCACCGTGAATTAGGCATTGGAAGGGATAGAAGTTGATACACTTGGCTTGCTCTTTGGCGCCCTTGGCCCTGCCCTTTTTAAGCCTCTTCTCTGGGGCTCAGGCAGCTGCAGAACCAACAAGTAAATAGGTTCTGGGAGCCATGTTGACTTTCTGTAATTTCTACTCTTCCTCTCGCTTCCTATTGCCCCTCAGTAGCTGATAAGAGGTCGTTAAGTAGTTACGTTTTGGGATTTCATCAGGAGTTAAGACCAGGAGTGTGAGGTCACTTACATTATCCCTGGCATTTTGGTGAATTAACATCAATGCCCATAGGTACACCCACCAATCTTTAGCATGAATCTTGCATATGCGCAAGTGTAAAGTGAAAACGGATGTTTGTTGTCCTACCTTTACAGAATAGCACTTTTTAACTGGAAGAAGCATTCCTTTTATCGGAAACACCAATTAAAAAAAAAAAATCCATGGTTGTATCCTTACATTTGCTTAGGTAAAATTAATAAATTACAAGATTACTCCGGGTTGAACTAGCAGCACATGACTAGCAGGAATACCGAGGAGCAAATCTGTTGCTAGCTATATTGGAAAAATCTAATCGTGTCCATCCAGTGAAGCATGCCACACTATTTCTCAAATTTCAAGCAGACCTTTTCAAACAAAGGAACATTCTGGAAGGATCATTGTAGGTTATTGTTACAGATGCAGGAGTCGAGAAAGAGAACTGTTTTTTCTCTGCTCTGGATGCCCCCTTCAAAGATTCATACACTATGCATTTATATAGTACACATATGCCAACGTAGTTTACATTCACACTTCTGTTTTCTTTTGCGATTCAGGCACTTTTTTCCTATACATCATCTCTAGTGAGTATAATGACTTTTGAGACCAGGTTTTCCTTTTTTGATTCAACTGTTCTCTGTTCTTTCTTCGGATGATACAATTCACTACCACCAGCAGAACACCTTGAATAAGGCGGGGTCCCTGGACTAGCGTTTGCAGGTGCACCCTTCCATATCTGGTTGCACAGTAAATGAGGTGAATAGATAAACCAAAAACATTATGTTTGTGGAGGCAGTGCCTGGTAGAGGTGATTGGATTTCCCTATCTTAGTGAAGCTGAACAAACAAGCTGTGCTCAGATTAAAACGCATGAGTCAAAATTGAAAGCACAGACACTCAATAAAAGGCAGATCAACCAAAACCTGATGGCAGGTTAGTGATAAAACTGTGATTGGCAACGTTTCAACGTGAAAAAAGGAGATTTGTCGGAGAGCAGATATCTTGAACTTCTATTTGGTGGGGCTTTTTAGAGAAGAGTGTGGTGTGAGGTGTGAACAGGCTAATGCCTCGCGTGATTTCAGGTGTGTCGCTCCCCTGAGGAAGGGGTTCTCCGAATGCTGGTTCGGGGGGTGTGAAGAAGCCCATCTAAGGCACAGGTCAATGGATGCTGAATCTCTGAGGCCACTGATAATGTTGATTGATGTACTTGGTCGAGGTTTTGTCTGCCATCAGTAAAACAGCTCTGGAAAATGCCATAAAACCGACCCAAAGCTGCAGTGAGCGAGAGAGCATAGCAAGTACCTCCGACTGTTAGGGACGGTTTTCGCAGGTGGAAAAGGAGGGTCCCCCAACAGGAAAAATTTTACAATTTGATGCCAAACCATGTATTTTTTGGCCCAATCTTACATATGTATTAGATAAACATTCACAGGTTTTAGAGGTAGCTCTGAAGGGACATGAATGAAATATTCAAAAACTTGAGGATCTGGCATCCAACCCAAGACCTTTTTCTCTCCACAGCAGCAAATCATGGGGCATATTAACAAGGGTTTTATCTCCGCTTTTTTGGCTTTAGAAGCCAAATAAGCGGAGATAAAAATATCGCCCTATCAACAACAGGGTGCTAACATGCAAAATCGCATGTTAGCACCCTTTTTCACTACGCTTCCCTTTTCATCTCTAATGAGATGCAAAGTGGGCGTTCCAGAGCAAAATAATAGGAGAAATGTCGCTAAGCAACATTTCTCCTATTATCAAGCTTCACGCTAACCCTGTTAGAGACAAAAAAAGCAGCGCTAACCACGGTTAACGCTGCTTTTTTACGTCTGCTAATTTTCAGACTTAGCCATGTAATCCAAAGGGAGGCGGATTACATGGCTAAATCCACCATGGGCTATCAACAAGGATATCCCTATCCTTGTAGTTTTATCGCTGCATTACCAGCGATAACCTCCCAAAATGCCGCTATCGCTGGAATTTTTATCGCCTAGGCGGTTAGCGTTGTTAATAACGCGATAACCAGGCGATATTATCCAGCGATAGCGTGCGTTAAAAAAATTAACGCTAAGCGCCCTTAGCGTTAATTTTCCCTGTTCCTTGTTAACATCCCCCCATGTATGTAACTATGAGAAAGCTGCTCCCCTCCTGGGATACTGCTGTTACCGTACATATTGGAATTACGTGTTTGGGCAGCAAACAGCGCGCAATCGCAAATTTTCCCAGGTAAATTTCGGCAGAGAAAAATGCTCGGTAAACAGGCCCGTAGCCAGAAGTATTTTTTGGGGGGCCTGGCCCCCAGCTATGACCAAACATTAAAGCTGTGCTCCATAGGTGCATTCTACCCCAAATACTGATTGCACTGCTAAATACCAACCCCTGGAATATTGGCATACAAGAATATCAAGGGCAGAATATTTAAAGGTAAATGCAGAAAAGGAAGTATAGATTTATTACTTCTAAGCCCACATCTACATACCTTGAAGGTATTAAGGTAGGTATATATATGTGGAGTAAGGTGTAGTCTTATATCTAGTTCATATGTCTATTTGTGAGTTGCATATTGCAATCCATACCTCGGTGACCCCTGACTTGGTAATGATTGCCACATGCCCAACATGCTACATGCATATTGTAATCTCGCTCCAGCTCCTCGTCAGTGAATTTCAGAGAAGCCCAGCAACTAAACTACTGTCTTCTGATGTTTACTTCTCTCACAGATGCGTGTGTTAATTACGTGGATAAAACACGCATTTGAGATATAAAACAACGTATTACGCACAAGAAAACACCTCAGTGTAGGCCCTCAGTAGGTTATTTGTATGAGAGAAATAGTGGCAGCCTGTGAGAAGTTGGCCTGGCATATGCTGGTCACTATTTATAGTGGCCACCTTGCACCAGTCAAATTCGACTCTTATAGTAGATAGGTTTAAGACAACCTTTTAAAGAAAGCTATCCTAGTGGTAGCTGTGCAGAGCAGCCTTCAGGCTAAGTCTCAGAGGAATGTAAAGCAGCTTGTTTTACCTTATAATCTCTTGAATTACCAAATGAAAGGATACCACACAGATATATATATATCAAATATATATGTATTTATTTCTAGACACACTCTACTAATCTCTTTATGAGATTAGAAGCCAGGAACACATTCAAATATCAATGTTTCACAATCAGTTAAGCACAAATATGGATGGGGCCCTAGGGATGTTCCAGACCATATACTAAAAAAGAGGTTTAGGAAAGTCGACTTGCAAGGGGACAAGGCCTAGGGCCTGTAGAATCGCTGGGGCTTCACTAATCCACCCAAGGTAGGTAAGTAAGAGACACACGGGAGACGCGTGCAGTGTGAGAACCCAGCCGCGGGTTCCCTATTGATTTCAATGGAGCAAGTCGCGGTTGGATTTTTAAAGTTCAAGGGTACTTCGAGGTAGTCTACAAGCAAGCCACTTACAAGGTAAGTAATTCGAGGGCCAACACACACTAGGGCACCGGAGTGCACGAGTTACCTCACCCAGGGAAGTCGGGTGCATAGGTGTCTTTTGGTGTCGGGTCGCATCGCTGTTTTCTATGGAAGCCAAAGAAGATTTGCTGCTTGTGAAGACTGAAGAAGTGTCTGGTGGAATCCAAGGCTGGATTCAAGATGAAGAAGACCTGAAAGCAGAAGGGACAGTGTTCACAATCACTTGCCAGTGACCTGCGGCCAGAAAGATGGATGCCCACGGATGTCGGGTGATTTCAGGTGATCAAGGGTGTTTTGACTCTTCAGCCACGAGGTCCAGGAGGCATCGAGGACAACCAGGAGCTGGATTCGGAGTGTCCCACAAAGTCTGCAGCTTACTGAGGTGTCAGCAACCAGATTGGAGCCAACAAGCCTTGGCAACAGCAAGTCTTGTGGAAATTGAAGAAAGTCAGCGGTGCAGACCAGCAAGGTCCGAGGGACTCACCCAGTGAGGGTGAGTAAGGGCGGGCCTGGAGCAACCAGGGGAGCCCTTTGGTTTGATAAGAAAGTCTTCAGGGGACCCACAAGCCAATGGGCAAGGGATCGCAAAGACGCCTTGTGAGGAAATGATTTACAGGAGCCCACGGTCACTCGGGACGGGGTAGGCCTCTGATTTTCGGTGCAAAACCTGCTGGAGGCTTGGGCCACAAATGGTCCAATGCACAAGTTCATAGAATGTTGTGAAGGGGTTGCACTCGACAATAGTGCACTGTACCCGGATATTGCTGTTCCTCGTCACTCGTGGGGTGCACTCACCTCAGCTCTGCTGGGGACTCACAATGACCATCGAGAAGTCAGGAAATCTACTTCTGGGGCTGCAGGGACTTCGGACTCCAGCGGGAAAGTTTGTGACCGTTGATTCAAGTTTTTGGTGCCTACCAAGCAGGGGAGTCACTCCTTGACTCCAAGGGAGATTCTTATGTCTTCCAAAGGTAGTGGAATGTCGAAGGGCCAGGATTCTTCTTGTAGAGCATCATCCAGGGATATCTAACTGGCAATGGCAAGGGTTCCCTAACTTATATTAAAAGGAAGGGAGGGACTGGCTCTATGACCACTCCTCTGGGAGGGTCAGGGGAGTGGGTAGTTACACCCACTTCCCTTTGTCCAGTTTCGCGCCAGAGCAGGTAGCCCCTGAACCAGATTGAGCTGGCATATGCACAGAGGAGCCTACTGCTCCCCCAGTGCAGGACTTCAAAGCACTCTAGGAGTGCACCCACCCAGCCCCAATACACTAAATCCTGTTTGGAAGGTGGTGACACCTCCCTGTGACAGGATGCCTATTGTTGGGCCTCCTCCACTGCGAGTTTCAGTCAGCAGCAGGAGGGCAGCCCAGTGTCTGTGCTGGTGGCATCCATTTTGTGATGCCAGGGCTCTTTCAGATTTCTACTGTGTTTCCACAGTAGGTACATGTCGTCCCCTCTAAAAGGGTGGGATCATACTCCCACATCAGTTACTGGTGTGGGGGTATGATTCCAAGTTGTTTGACACCAAACACGACATGTTTTGATGCAGTCATTCCAAAGGTAGCATTTACCGGGAGGTTATAATGCACTTAAGAGTATATGGTTTAACCGCATCCACAAACAGCCACAGAGAATAGACTCTGTCAGCTGCAGAGGGGCCCTGCTCAGGCAGAGGCACCCCCTCACATTGTAAACCAAGCACCCTGCCCTCACGATTGATAGGGCCTGCCTTAGGGGTGACTGATAGGTTTATATGTGTGTGTAAGGTGAGATATAGGAACCTATACCTCAGTGAGGAGTGCTAACACTACCTCACCCAGGCTGCAGTAGCAGGCCTGTGGTGTCAGATTTATTCTGCTTCCCAGGGGTGGCATAATACATGCTTCAGCCCCTGGTAGGTCTGTGAAGTACCTATGCCCTTGGTACCTAAGGTACCATATACTAGGGGCTCATAAGGTACCACAGTATCCAATCACTAGTGCATCTAATATGCACTCCAAGTTGTTTAGAGAGAACCGAGAGACTGGGGCCCTGATTAGCAGGGACCCAGCCAGACTATAGCCAGAAACCAGTGTTAAGATCAGAAAAATAGTGGGGGCAACATAAGTGCAGATCCTACTTTCCTACACAGCCGCACACTGCTGCTCTACGTGAACACTGTAATTACACTGTCTCCCCACTTGCATGCATCCACCCACCACCCATTTGTGTGCCATACCACTCTGGGTAGATGCCAGCCACCACTGGTGACTGATCTATCGCCAACGAAGGGACAGGCTCCCTAAGACACAAGCAAAGATCAAGACTGCCTTGCAAATTGAGCTAATTCTGGCGATGTGGGTAGCTGTGGTATTTAGGCCAGAGCTCAGTCGGCAGTGAGTGAATCCTTCCAGGCCCAGACATTTCTGAAAACAAGGTACCTAGTGAAGTCTAGGGTGGTGTAGTTTGTGTGAATCCCAATACTTTTTCTTTACCAAAATGTCCTGCAAACACCAAACTTTAGCTAAATCACAGATTATCCTCATATTTCTGTGAAAGGAAGTTCTGGAATCTGTGAGGATCCATAAAATTCCTACCATCCAGCATTACCACACTTCTCTCAATAAAACAACTACCCCAAATGTTCACCAAATAACATGGATTTAGTACATTAATTACATAAGATCTCATAACAGCAATTTATTTGCTATAGCCATAAATTAGATTAAGATAAAGTAGAATTTGAAAGGAGTCAATGCATTTCAAAAACTATATTCATGCTTCTCATCTTAAATTACAATATAGAAAAAATGTGAAAATGTTATTTGATGTTCTACGGAGATATCTAGAGAGGGGAACAACCTTTACAACGCAACTTTTACAACGCACTACCATTACAATGCATTTTTTACAACGCATAATCCATTACAACGCATGACATTACAACACATGACACTACAATGCATTTTTAAAAACTACCTTTACAACGCATTCCATTACAACGCATACTACCATTACAACGCATACCATTACAACGCATAATATTACACTATACTATCCAACACTTACCCTACTGATGCACCCCCTGGAGTTAGAATAGTAATTTTTACCCCTATACTATCCAACACTTACCCTACTGATGCACCCCCTGGAGTTAGAATAGTAATTTTTACCCCTATACTATCCAACACTTACCCTACTGATGCACCCCCTGGAGTTAGAATAGTAATTTTTACCCCTATACTATCCAACACTTACCCTACTGATGCACCCCCTGGAGTTAGAATAGTAATTTTTACCCCTATACTATCCAACACTTACCCTACTGATGCACCCCCTGGAGTTAGAATAGTAATTTTTACCCCTATACTATCCAACACTTACCCTACTGATGCACCCCCTGGAGTAAGAATAGTAATTTTTACCCCTATACTATCCAACACTTACCCTACTGATGCACCCCCTGGAGTTAGAATAGTAATTTTTACCCCTATACTATCCAACACTTACCCTACTGATGCACCCCCTGGAGTTAGAATAGTAATTTTTACCCCTACACTATCCAACACTTACCCTACTGTTGCACCCCCTGGAGTTAGAATAGTAATTTTTACCCCTACACTATCCAACACTTACCCTACTGTTGCACCCCCTGGAGTTAGAATAGTAATTTTTACCCCTATACTATCTAATACTTACCTTAAATGTAATTTAATATTATGCGTTGTAATGGTATGCGTTGTAAAGGTAGTATGCGTTGTAATGGTAATGCGTTGTAAAGGTATTTTTTAAAAATGCGTTGTAGTGTCATGCGTTGTAATGTCATGCGTTGTAATGGATTATGCGTTGTAAAAAATGCGTTGTAAGTGCATGCGTTGTAAAAGTGTGCGTTGTAACGTCATACATCCTCTAGAGAGGTCAATTATAATACAACATATTTCAACCTCAAATGCCCTGATTATGGTAGGAGATGTATTCTCAGTGTGTTTAACTTAGCAGAATTAACTAGCTGCATTTACCATAATGCTAAGGGGTGAACTGTGCTGGGAGGTGAAGCAGTGTGCTCCCACCCCTTCCTGTTTTGAAAAGGCTCCCTTGAGCCATTGAGCTGACGAGCTTGTGGAGATGCACCTGTGCGCCTGTGAGAGGTACTGAGACCTGTAAGGATTTAGGCAGCCTGCTCAACAACCCCATATAAAATATGTTTTATCTCTAGTGATGACGGATGAAATCCAGAAACACGTGTCTAGAGATGTACAGCACTAACCTGCACCAACTTTGGTGGAACACTCCAGTAAAATCTCAAGTAAGCATGTATTAAGAACTGCATTTACCATAATGCTAAGGGGCGAACTGTGCTGGGAGGTAAAGCAGTGTGCTCCCACCCCTTCCAGAATTAACTAGCTATTAATCCATTTTTGAAAGATTGTCTTTTATAGCAGCCCTTTGTGACATGGTAGGCTATTCAGCTTTACACTACTGCAAGGTAAGGTGTTTGCACCCCTCTGCAGCAGGCACATTAACCTAACAAACTATCTGACACCAGCAAACAAAATCTGCAGAGCAGATACATAAACTTACCAGGCTATATTTCACAATAGGCCAGTGTGTGTTGGAGTAATGTCACTCAAATATAAATCGTACTTGTGATAACTCTGCCCCAGCACAAGAGGCAAATCAAAGCAACATACCATATTGGAATATGGAGTTTCCTAACTGAACATTGCTTCTGAATGACTGGTAGGCCTAGGTAGTAGTGACAACTTATGTATCAGGAATAGGAAATGTCATGAAAGTTGCTGGCTTAAGAACAACATTACTCAATATCCTGTACAGTTGTGCAATCCCTTCACACAGACACTTCTTGTTTAAAACACTATATGTGGATAGTGATAAGGGAGTATAGCTAATGCCCATTTGAAGGAAAGTAGGATCTGCTTTCATGGTTACCCCCACTTTTTAGCTGGTGTTCAACTGTTTTCTGACTAGTCTGACTGGGATCCTAGTAACCAGGACCCCAATCACTGTGCTTCCTCCCTAAATTGGTTATGGTATATTCCTATTTGGCTCCTGGGGCACCCGGGTAAGTCCCTAGTATATGGTACTAAGGTAACTAGGGCATGGGTACCCCAGGGGTCCCCTATGGGCCGCAGCATGTGTTATGCCACCCATGAGGTACCCTCCAAACTGCCACTAAAGGCCTGCCATTGCAGCCTGTGTGAGTTGGTGTGTGCACCTCCTATGAAAGATACTTTTCCTGATATCTAACGTCACTGCCTTGGAACCTATGAGTCACCCCTCTAGCAGGCCTTTCAGTCCCAAAGGCAGGGTGCTCGGTTCTGCGTGTGAGGCTGGCCCTGCATGAACAGACCACCCCTACAAACCTGGAGTCTATTTTCCGAGCTTGGGAAGTGAATCAGCCATTACGATATAGAGAGGCCATGCATCATTACGCGATGACCATCTCTAAACTGGCTGTAATGAACGTCGGCATGTTTGGTATCAAACAAGTTGGAATCATACCTCCAGCACCATATCCGGTGTTGGAGGAATGATTCTATCCAAAGTAGGGCCCCTCCAGAGAGCCCTCCATGCTCCCGGGACTGATCTTACAGAGCCTGTCAGTAACCTAGGGCTGCTATCAACCCCAACATGATTCTGCCCTCCTGCTGCTGGGCCGAGCACTAGCAGGGGAAGGTAGGACAATAGGTTTCAAATCGCAGGAAGGTGTGACCACCTCCCAGACAGGATTTAGTGTATTTGGCTGGGGTGTGGGCACTTGCCAGCGCCTAATAGTCGGCTAGAAGGGCACATTTGTTGCCCTCCTTGCACACTCCAGTTCAAACCAGATCAGGGAGCCGTTGGCTCCACGCTCTGGGGCGAAACTGGACAAAGAACATGAGAGTATCCTCCCCACTGTCTGACCCATCCTCTGGGTGGGACCCCCAAATCGTCCCAGCCCTCCCCTTAGGGTACTTAAGAGCTTTCCTGTGGGTGGGTCCCTAGATTCGTCATGGGATTCGATTCAGATCCAACTCCCCTTATCACTTCACGCACTTTTCACATTTTGTGTGAGCACCAGGACTAGCTCCTTAACTGTGGATGACACTCCGTTTCTGATGTTAATAAATGTGATGTCATTCGTACAAACTTGTGTCCCTTCATGCATTGTTTTGCCAGTTCTGCTGGTTCTTTCTTTCCATTACTAAACCTAGACGAAGGCTATAATTTAAATATTAGTAGCCCCGCTACCCGAGGACCTTAGTGGCCTCCCCCAGATCACTTACATAAGTGAGCACCATATGCTGACCAGGCTTCTCACACAATTGAATTCTTTGACCTTCAGCTGTCAGAGCATAGTAGTGTAGATACCACCTTTTATATCAGCTAAACACACACCGAACACTGTGACGTCCCACAGGGGTCCATCATATCCCCTCTACTATTCATCATCTATCTAACTTAGTTACCAAACCTGAGTAAATCTTTCAACCTCACTGGTTACAACTCTGGCGTACAAGCATTTAGCCTATTCCACTGCCAGATGCCAAGATTTTTTATGTTTTAATGAATTCTATTTATAACTGTATTTTATATTGCAACAATATTGCTTAATCTAGCAATACCTTTTTTTTTTAACCTATTTATCTGTTACAACTATGTGGATGACACCCAATCATTTTTTTAATGGATGGTCAGAAAGATCTCTACAATTTAAAACTTGATGACTGACTTTGGGCCATGAACACATGGATGATGAATAACCCTTTAAAGCTAAATACTTCTAAGAAAAAGCTTATGACCTGCAGACAATGTCAAAAATATCAGACTACCGCCATTTGACCCAAGGAGCATGAAGCCCCTCCAACAATATCAAAAGAAGTAATAAACCTAGGAGTAACCATCGATTCATACCTATATTTGATACCACATTTTAACGACATAAAACAGAGTCCTTCTGCACAATGAAAATATTATGTTGATTCCTTGAATACCGAAACTGCATGCCATTATCTCACTCATAATCTCCAAGCTTGAATATGCCAACAGCCTATACCGTGGCACACCCTCATTCATCATACGCAAAATACAACGCATCCAAAATGTTGTTGCAAAATTTCTTCTCTACCTTCACCCAAGAGAACACATACACGTGACTCCCATCTTGTAATCATACCGCTAGCTACTTAAAGGAACAAGCATTTACAATGCAACGGTCTCGGCATTGTTAAAGTTAGAGCTATTGGCATTGCTCATGACATTATTTTTGTTTATGTTTTTGTTTTTAAAACATTTAAAGAAACGGCATTGTTATTTACAATGTCAATAGCTACAATGTCAAAGTCCTAGCATCCATGCCACAATTTCCCAACGGTTTGCTTACATGCCAGACATTTTAAATGTAAGCATCTTCTGCACAGTTCTTCAGCAATATAATGCCGACTACAGGAGCAAAGTCACACTAGGCCTACATTTAACTTACATGCTGTTGCCAAATGAATATGGTGTCATTGTATGCTTAACTAGAGGCACACATCCGCTATACACAAATTCTATTATGGGGCTAACCATCAGACAGGTTCAGTCCATGTTGGACCACCCAAGTACCAAATTACCTCAAACCCAGTAGCAACCACGATACAGGGAACGTCTCTGCTCTCAAGTGGCTAAAGCAATGGGCAGAAGAAACAGAGTCTACTTTACGCAGAGATGAATCGCCTGTGACCCAGCTAACATGCAAGACTGGGAGAGTGAATTAATAGATCTGCGATTAATGAAATACTTTTGTTAACATTAACATGTTTAACAAAAGACAGTTTATGTCTCCTAAATGACAAACAATGCATATAAATGGACAGTGGAAAAGCAGATAATTTGGGTTCACTCAGAGATCATCAGAGATCCACGCAAAGGCAATTCTGGTTCCAGGACGAGGCAATTCAAGATCTAGACATAGGCAATCTAAGATCCAGGCAGGCCAGGAACTTGAAATGTAACATCCAGGTGCAGACCTCACGAGTTATAAGCAGATATTACAGAAATGTAAAATTGCTGCGAGATGTACTGGATAGATATAAACAGATCTAAACAGAGGTAAAACCAAGGGAAAGAAAGCTATGACTCATCGACACACCGCCCTAAGAAGAGGCACGTTAATCAAAAGTACGAAACCATTTGGCAAAATGAAAAACAGGAATCTATAAAGAACACTCAGAATGAAACAAGAGACTCTCTGTGAAGCCTAGCTAGAAATATTCCAAGATCTTCCTATTCACAGTTCAAAACACTATAATTAGGGCTACTCCCATGATCGCAATAAATTAAGGAAACAGGCTTTTTTCTGTACTCCCCGTTTTTTTGTTTTTTTTATCTGGGTAATACTACGTGACAAAAACAGCCTCTCTTTGGTGGCAAAGCAACGCATACCTTGTTATTTGCAATTTATGATGCCACTGCAGTGCTTTCTGTAGTAAAAGGCTAGCTTACTAAAGGGTTTTAAGGCTTCCATCACAAACCAGTCAGATTGGGTCCACAATTATGCAATTTATTGGGCACTAGAACCCCCAAAAGACAATTTTTCCAGTTGCTGGTGAGCACTCATCTGACGGGAAACGGGCCCACACACATCCCAAATGAGAAGACATCGAAGTAACCTGGTGCAGTCCAATAATGGTACAAGTCACATCCACAAGTCAGAACGAGGCTTGCCTAAGAGACACACTCACAGCCTCCCCATAGCGAAAACACACAAAAAAAAAAATACGAACACGATTTGCGCCCTCTAACTGGTCGGATTGTAGACATCCCCATTCCACTGAGGTTCTGGAGCTCGGTAACTAGGGATCAATAACGGTCAACCTACGCTTTTACTCACCGGACTTGAAACGCCGATCCAAGAAACGCTGAGATCAGCCTTGCAGCAAGGAAGAGGCGACCCCACGTCCCGCTCCGTTCTGACCACGCACAAAATGGACGAACCTAACGATGGTAAAAAACCTAGAATAAAACAAGCCCACCACGTGTAAAAGGGGCGGAAAGGGGCGGGGCTTAAAAAGGCGAAAGAAGTGAACAAACACGCCCCCGAATCCGAAAAAGACGCGGCTTGTTTGGAGAGACAAAGCTCTTCTCCAATGGCTGACCAGCATTTAAGAGGCCAGCCAATGGAGAAGAGGGGAGAAGAGGGGCGGGTTCAAGCACCTCTTCTGAAAAACATTAAATCTCGTGAGCGAGACTGCGCAAGTGCAGCCTTCGCTAGCCGAGACCTAAAAAGGACAATGTTCAAGGCATTTTGGATTTTCACAGAGCCTCCAAGGAAAAGGACAGTTATTAACTACAAGCTGAATTCAAGCAATACAAACAAATCAGGACACTGTGCTCAAGGCTTCCACCACTTATACCCCCTTACCATAAGAAATCTGTACGACACACTGCTTTCTCAGTACAAGCCACCAAGCTCTGGAACATACTACAAGCAAGAATTAGAAGCATCAAGGAGCCTATACACTTCAGAAGACAGTTAAGAACATTGCTATTACAAAGACAACTTCACCACCACACACCTTGGCAACAGAACCTGGAAAGACAGTCGCACCCTCACTCTTTAGCTTACAATGCACAGATTGGAAACAATTCAACCAGCAAACTACTTTTAATAACTAAGGGGCATATCATCAAGGCGGCGATAAAAAATTATCGCCGCTTTTGTGGCCGTTTTCAGCTGAAAAGCGGCGATAATTATATCGCCTAATCCGCAAGGTCACGCTATCGTGTGAATCCTTGAATTATCACCCTTTCCCCCAACGCCCATCTTTGCATCTCTAATGAGATGCAAAGTGGGCGTTTCTGCCCTGACATAACTGGAGAAATGTCGCTAAGCGACATTTCTCCAATTATCAATGGGCACGCTAACCTGCAGAGCGACAAGCAAAGTAGCGATAACCTCTGTTATCGCTACTTTCCTTACGCCTGCTTCAAGACTGACTTAGCCATGATATCCTATGTAAGGTGGATATCATGGCTAAGTATGCCTTGCCCTATCAGCAAGCTATCGCCAAACTTTGTGAGATTATCGCTGGATTTCCAGCGATAATCTCACATTTGGCAGTTAGCGCTTGGAATTTTATCGCTTTTGAGATAAGCGTTGCTAATAGCACGCTATCTCAGCAATAAAATTCCACGTTACCCGGCGATAATTATACTAGCGCTAAGTGCGCTCAGCGATAATTATCGCCGGTCCTTGATGATATGCCCCTAGGTAAGTTAAGTAAGTTAAGTAGAGCTGACCTATGATTTTAGCACATCCCAGATATACTAAAGCTCATAATCCTGCGAATGCATCAAAATGATATGCCTTTCCTAGTGAGGCTCAATGAGGTGAAATCTCTTTATTTCTCCTTGTTATGTGCTGCATTCTGCAATACAAATAGAAGAAGGGATATACCTCTAACCATAGGAAGTTGACCCTTCATGCACAAAAACAATCCTACCTGTAACGCAGACATTCTTGCATCCTAGAGTAAAGGTGCCTGTGTTGGCGCTAGGCTGCACATAGTGTGCCAGGCCTAGGAGACAGCAGAAATGTGCCATATCTTTGTAAATATGGCGACTTTCTGCTCTCTGCCTTTCACACAATGCAGTGCAGCAAGTTGCCTTGCTGAGCTGCGTGAAATGGAAGTAAATCTGCCCCAAAACCCGGCACAGTAACCAGTTAAGCAGACCAAAATCAAAAAAGGAATACCACAAATGGGGCCCATGGAGCTGTTCAAAGCTGCCAGTGACTGAAGCATCTCTCACACCTTATCATCCACCACACTGCTACATGCTGCAACCCATAACACGATAACCGCACTCCGGTGGTCATTAAGCACAACATGAAAACACTTCCTACATTAGATCACAAATCAAAGACAATACACACACCACCACACACCACCCTATAGGGTGTAGCTTGCTGCCAATGTAGGGAAGCACTCCAGTGCCACACATAGGGATAGTAAGCTCTATAAAAATGGGCAACACATTACAATACAATATTCATCACTTTCATCACCAAGATTTGTTTTGATCCTGCTAAAACTTTGTTTCCATCACACTTCAGAATTAATTAAAAAAAATTACTGCTGGTATATGTGGGAATATGTGTACAGTTCCTTTACAGATATATTATGTTTTTGTGAATTAGAAACAAAATGACATCCTACAGTATTTATTTTTGTATTTCCTGTGCATAAGGTTCTGCGGTCATGGAATTATGGGGCATATTATCAAGGGCCTTATCTCTGCTTTTTTGGCTTAAAAAGCCAAAGAAGCGGAGATAATGTATTCGCCCTATTTACAAGGCAGTGCTAACATGCATTAGCGCATGTTAGCAGCCTTTTTACCTACGCCTCGCTTTGCATCTCTAATGAGATGCAAAGTGGGCGTTTCCTACTAACACAACACGGGAATCAAGGAGTTACAGCACTACTCCCTATCAACAAGCTGGCAATACCTATGTTAGAATCCGCGCTAACCGCGGATAACGCTGATAGCTAACGTCTGCTAAAAAGCAGACTTAGCTATACATATTATGGGAGGTGGATTCTATGGCTGAATCCACATCTCCCTATTAGCCTTATCGCTTCTGTTGTATCGCTGGATTTCCTGTGATGTGCGCGGATTTCACCACTATCGCCGGATTTGATATCGCCGTGGAGATATGCGTTGTAAATAACGCGATATCTCGGCGATTAAATCCGGCGATAGCCGGCGTTATGCTAAACCCGCTCAGCGATGTTTATCGCTATTCTTTGTTGATATGCTCCTATGTGATTCTGCGGCTGGTGCATTTTCAGCATTAATATCAATCAATCGCATTTGCCACATAATCCATCATCGCCTACATATTCTGCAGATTTTAACAAAATACCAATTTTGTTTCTACCTGAAACAGATCAAAATTTACTACAAATGTTGCAACATGTGTAGGAGTGCAATGGAAGTTCCTTCGCAAAGGTTGAATGGCCACCTATTAGTTACGCAGAGCTGTATTTGGATGTGGAACCATTACTAATGAAGAGAAGCCTTTGCCCAGACAGTGCTAAAGTGAAAAGGATTACAAAATAATGAAGTGATACTATAAAAAAATGGGGAGCATTAAGGCACAACATTTGTGTTTTCTTGCCACATAAATTAGTCACCTCTGCTACAGAATGTAAGCCTCAACTGCTGCCTAATTCCAGTGGCCCTGTCTATAACACAGACAGATTGTCATGAAGTTCACTTTAGACAGTCCTCTCACTTTCCAAAGGAAGAAAGGTAAACACAATTTTCATGTTAAAAGAAGCAATTTGTCATAAGACAGACTGACATTGAACATTTCTTGGAACACGCAGCAAATGTAACAAGATAAAAACAACACTTAGAGTGACTTTTATTGCTCATTCACCCTCTGAACTCCTGCATCTCTAAAGTATGCCAGCTGCCTCGCTCGTTTGGAGGGGGGCAAAGATAATTATGGGCTGGCCCGGCCCTCAAATGCACCCCGTGGCTAAAGCCCTGCCGTTAAATACTGGGGCATGAGGATTTGTATTGCAGAAAGGACCTAACTATGCACGACATATGCCCCATAAACTCTGATGCTTGCTGTGTCAAATGCAATAAATATTGCGTCTTTCTCTGCGGCAAGCTGAATTAGCTTTAGATAAACACTATCATATATAATCCAAAGCAACACAGCTAATAATCTTATTTAATTTACTTGACAACCTCTCTAACGCCCCCAAATCAAAATCTGCTCCACCTTGCTTTTCTCGTACCAAGCTTTCACAGATGCTTTCAATTACTCAATCCAAAATCTGAAAAAACAGAATCACTGTGATGCTACACCTGAGTACTTAGAGCGTGACTAACCCACTGTCAACTGGACGAATTTTGGGGCATATTATCAAGCCAGGCGATAACATGATCGCCGCTTTAGCGGCTGAAAACTGCCACTAAAACGGCGATAAAGGGCTTGATAATATGCTCTATGGAATTCCAATTGAAGCTCATGTTAAATGTGAAGGACATCTAACATGGGCTTCAATTGGAATTCCATAGAGCATATTATCAAGCCCCTTATCGCCGTTTTAGCGGCAGTTTTCTGCCGCTAAAGCGGCGATAATTGTATCGCCTATCTTGATAATATGCCCCTACAGGTTCCTTGTATGTCTCTTTCTGTCATCGCTGACAAATCAATTTTAACAGCATCAGCACTTGTTGGAATAGCTAACCAGTGCTTAATCAGTGAAAGAAAGAGTGTCAGGGGCTGAAGCTGTGCTCAGAAGCCCGTGGCCGGTGCAATTAAACATCGGCGTGCCGAACACCAAGGCTGGTAGTTATAAAACCAACTCTTGCCTCTTTAATCCACTGGTAAATATTTAGGGGAAGATTTACAAGCCCATTGCGCCACTTTTGCGTCACTTTTAACATGGGAAAAGTGACGCAAAAGTGGCGCAAGGGGCTTGTAAATCAGCCCCTTAGTGCCTCTTTAATTATCTCTTTCAGGTTCCTGGACTCTCCCTTTGTTACAGTCTTGCCGCCTTTCTCTTCCTCTGACTTTTTCCTTTGTGTCCCTACACCCCCTTGCTTCATTAAATACCTAATCGTGAAAACTAAGTGCCGGTCCCAAAAAATAATTACCGGTGGCCCCCACTGGTAACAACCAGCTCAATTTAAGCACTTACTAACGAATAAATGCATCATACGCGTAACAGCTGCCCAAAAAGTCGTTCTGTCTGCTAGTCACATCACAGAATTCCAGAAACATGATCTTGAGAAGGGTGGAGAGCAAGCTGAATGCGTGCATACTGCTCGAAGCAAGCACACTAATAGCAGTAGACGTGGGCAGATACAGCCTCTGTCATTGTTTTATCTATAGCTGCTCAATTGTTTCGCCCACACTTGTTACCTGATTGCCCATATAGATGCCAACACTGCAATGCTAGATGTTAGAGTGAAGCAGCTGCTCTCAGCTTGATCCCTGCAATCAGGAAGGTAGTGAAGGGGTTCCCCTGAAGCAAAGCGCTGAGGGTGGAGAGTAGAAATTGAGGTGATATAACTAGGAGGACTGCAAAGGCGACTGAGAGAGAGAAATAAGGTTTGAGACAACTGCGGAGCAGCATGAACCCCATCACTGTTTTTCAGACCAAATGATTTTGTATGCAAATCAAAAAAGGGGGGTGGAGATAAAAGCAGCTCAAAAGGTTAACTTGACTTCCCATCGTAAATGGTAGTAATCAATGGAAGTGAACCACAGCGTCTACATACCAAGGGCCCAAAGGAGATTGTCTCAAAGGCCCTCATCCACGTGTTCACCTCCAACAGTGTATGTTATCTCCGTTGGGGTGATGTTGTGGGAAGTGTCATTATAGGGTTTCTGTTCTCCTGGGTGTCCTGTTCTCCAGGTGAACCTGTCCTTCTACCAGAAGGACACTGTCTGATTAAAGACAGTGGTGACATGGGGTTTAAAATTACCTCCTATCCTAAGGTGTATATTTATTGAGAAACAGATAAAAAGGATAGGGAAAAGGTTAAAAACAAAAATAATTCTGGTACGTGGAAAAGATCCCAAGCAACTGAAGAGCCCAGGCCCAGACATTATGAAAACTAGACACACAGTAGAGTCCAGGGTATTGACTTGCATGGATCCCACTACATGTCCCTACTCAGAAAGCACTGGAAATGTCAAACTTGGGCTAAAATCACACATTTTCCTTGCATTGGTGTGGGGTAACGTTCTGGAATCTGTGGGTATCAACCAAATTCATACCACCCAACAAAATACCTGCCCTCATTGACTTTACACTTTTCCCCTATAACAATGGTACCCAACCTGTGTGGCTGGGCCTAAGATTTGTGATAGGAACCAGTCAAATGGTTTCAATGAGGTCTTCAAATAGTTATAGTCTTTGTCCTTTCCACTGAAGTGAGATATTCCCACCAGGCAGCAATCAAAGTGATCGCCTAAGTTGGGACGTGGCTTGCCTGACTTCAAGATGGCCGCAGCCTGTGTGCTCCTGCAGCTGCCCATACTATCCTCCAGATATCATCGCCATCCAGACAGATTATGGCAAAATAAGTAGCGGAATGTATGCAGCAGGCAGTGAACTGTGGTCCCTGAGGGTTTAGTGCAACAAAGCGGCTCCAGTGCCTGGCGACGACGAGTGACACGGGGCGGCCTTTCAGGGACCTGTGGGGCACTTTGTGAAGAGGTGGCCGTGTTACGCTGGCTTGCGGCTCGTCCCAGGAGCTGCGGTCCTGAAATCACAGTGAGGAGAATATTCTTCTGTCCTCGATCTGCCCCTGGATGGTATTGCTGCCGATATGAAGTGTATGTGCCTGCAGTCAGAGTGAGGCTACGGTGGGGCTGTGCAGGGCCTACAGAGTGCGGGGTGCATCCTATTGTGATTGGTGCTGCAGTCCCCTGGACCTACGTGTGGTGGACACTGTTTCAGACACAGTTCATGTGGGGGAATTGTACTGGGCCCCCCTCCGCTAAGACATTGCTTGTGCCTCCCGGGCGTATGTGATCGTCAGGGCTTTGCAGAAGGCAAGGAGCCTATGTCTCTCGCACCCATCGGCTGCCCTATTATCCTATGCACGAATAGTGCAAAAAGTGACTGTGCATCCAGGCGGAGGCTTCGCAGGTAGAGCGGCTGCAAATCATTCAGACGCGGCGGGGTGAGTCGGCGGACTGAGTGACTGGATTGCAGAGCCCAGTAAGTAATGCTCCACACGTGGTGCGACCACATGCACAACATTACACATATGGACAATTTGTAGTTACACACTAGTGCTCCCTTGTATCTGTGGCGGCGGTGACTCCACGCCCCTTTTATCCTACGACAGCGGTGGTCGATCACTCGGGGGTCAAGCAGGAGGGCTGCACTTCATCTGTGGCACCCCCCTTTGCGCTTGGGCGCTGTCCTGCTTGGCAGCGTGACTGGTTGGGCCTGGTTGAGAAGCGTGTGTGTGGGCCTCAGCAGAATGGTCATAGTGTTCCATTCATCAAGCATCAGAAAAACTGCGGCCTATCTATCTATTGCTGTCCTTGTGCGCCCTAGGAAATATCTGATTTTTACAGTATTGTTCTGACCCCGCTGAGTGGCATTTGGAGGCAGACATCATGAGACAAAATACAAACCAAAATCCAGTTCGATCAGAGGAAATGAATCAGGAATATAGCTGAGGATCCCAACCCCCCAATTGGAGGACAGAATGAGGACTTGAATGCCTCCGGTGATGAAATCCGACGAATACTCACAGCCGTTCGACAGAGCTTAGCCTCCATTGATGGCAAGATGGACGTGTCGGCGTTATGAATGGACCGGATGTCTGAACGTGTAGATAAACATGCTGAAAGGTTTGACATGGCAGAGCGCAGAATATCGGAGGCCAAGGACGCACGGTCAGAAATGGGGACGGTACAAAAACAAATGCCGAAGTTGCTAACAACAATGTGTGACAAGGCCGAAGATGTCGAAGCGGTCTCTAGGCGCAACAACGTGTGCATACTGAGTCTACCTGAAACCACTGCTACTGGAAACATGGAATTATTCGTTGAGCAACTGCTGGTGTCTCTGTTGGGCTGTGAAACTTTCTCAGAGGTATTTGTTGTTGAATGTGCCCATCGCTCTCTGGGCCTCAGACCTCCTCCTGGTGCGGCACCTCGGCCTTTGATTGCGGGAATCCTGAGCTACAGAGACAGAGATGCTGCCTTGCGACGCGCCAGAGATCGGAAAGTTCTTAAATATGAGGGGTCGGACTTGGCTCTCTTTCCGGAATTTACTCCGCAGGTGCAGGAGGCACGCAAGAAATTTGGGCCTGTCAAACGTAAACTGAGAGAACTCCAACTCGACTACGCGATGCTATATCCGGCCAGACTCCGGGTGAACTTTGCCGGCAAATCTAAAATTTATGGAGATCCTAACCAATTACAACAGGACCTCCAAAAATACCGTTCTGAGAAGTCACGAAACTCCACTCAGCCACCGACAGCTGAAGGGGACGACGCACCTGAAGTCTCCGAACAGCATATGCTGCTTGAGCTGGGCATGCCAGCTGTGTAAGTGCACCTAGGACACTAGACATGGCACAGGTGTAATAATAGACAATATCCACACTAAACGTCCTTGTCCATAGCTGCTTTGTTGTAATTACACCGTAATGATGTGCAGAAGGTAAAATTACTGCATAGATATATAATGCAATTATTCAGATGCCTGGATAGGAACTCAGTCGGTGTGCAGCAGTAGTTATCTAGAAACACCTCAGATCTGGCTGCCGCTCCCTCCGAGTGTATTACACCTGGTTAATATTTGTGGAAAAACTGTTTTTGGGTGGGAGGGTCTGCTCCAGGGTTGGAGGGGGATTAGGAGGGTTGTTCTAAAAGTGCCATGTCTAGGTTTTATGATAAGGAGTGGGTGAGGGCTGGGGGGTTGTTTTTGCTCAGCAGTCTATCTACAATGTCTAATGTATCAGCAGGGAATGTACAAACTAAACTACGTCGCTTCATATACATCGCATGATAGGTCAGTTTGGGTGCATAAATTTACGGATGTATGACGTTACAACGCATGCTTTTACAACGCATGCCGTTACAACGCATTTTTTTCAACGCAAAATCTGTTACAACGCAAGTCTTTACAACGCAAGTCTTTACATCGACTTGCAGTAGATGGCGTGCTAACATTAAAAAAGGGTAATTTACTATTCTAACTCCAGTCCACGTTGCAGTAGGGAAGGTGTTTGGATAGTAAACTACTCTATTTTTAATGTTAGCACGCCATCTAGTGCAAGTCGATGTAAAGACTTGCGTTGTAATGGCATGCGTTGTAACAGATTTTGCGTTGTAATAGTTTCGTTGTAATGGTAGTGCGTTGTAAAAGTTGCGTTGTAAAGGTTGTTCCCCTAAATTTACACATGTCGCAGCCCCCTAAAGCCAGAACTAATATTAGATTTATGTCCTGGAATGTCAGGGGCCTTAATGATCAGAGTAAAATACGAAAAGTGGTAGCCATTTTATACAGACATAATACTGATGTTGCCATCCTGCAAGAAACACATCTTACCCCAAAATCAGGGCTGCTGACCCCTAGAATGAAAGGCACATGCATATCAGCCAGATTCACTTCCCACGCTAGAGGAGTGCTCATCTGGGTACATAGAAAATCTGGCATACATGTACAAGAAATACAGGTAGACACAGGGGGCAGGTATGTGTTGGCAAAGTGCCGCAAGGAGAACTTAAATGTGTTGCTTGTGGGGGTCTATGGGCCAAATTATGACGATCCACAGTTTTATTATTCACTACAAGACAAAATAATGAGACACTCTCATATGCCTATACTCTTGGGGGGCGACTTCAATTGCGTTCAAAATACTGAAATTGATAGATCAAAAGGAGCCCCTAGGCGTCCATCACATGCGGCATACGCAATAGCCAGTATCGCAGAGTCGGAAGGTCTTTGTGATGTCTGGTGTTCTCGTTCTCCCCTGTGCAGGGAGTACACGCACTGCTCCTCTGTCCCTGACATGCACACTAGGATTGACTATTGGTATGCATCGCGTTCACTACTCCCTGAGATACAGGACTGCACACATTTGGCACGTACATTATCTGACCATTCCCGGTAACCTCGCAGATAACACTAAACAATTTGAGCAATGGCATGCAGACCTGGCGGTTTCCTCAACACTCTTTATTAGATACAGTGTTACGCACAGAATTAGGTAACGCAATTGATGAATTCTTTATCACGAACATTGGCAGCTTGTCTACCATGGGCTCCATCTGGGAGCCTTTAAAATTTACATAAGGGGCATGATGATTTCTAAACACGCAGGGGTCCTAAAATCTATTCACACCCAACAAAAAGAAGAGAACACTCTTAAAGACCTGGAGAGTAGACTTCAAGAAAAGGGGATCCCCAAATACTTGCACAAGTTAGAGCGCAGATTGATGAGTATAATGAGTTGGCAGAAACCGAAGCTAAGCATTTAGGAAAATATGCTGCAGCGAGGGTTTATGCGGAGGGTGATAGACCTAGTACCAACTTGGCAGCGACAGTTAGACCTGCCATATCTCAAAAATTTACAGTGAAAGCAGTGAGTTGGTGGATACCACGCCAGGGTTACTGGAGGCTTTTGCTGAACATTACACAGGCTTATATACCTCCAAGGGGTCCTCTGTCTCGGAATCGGATGAGGACTATCTTGCACATAAAGCTATGACGTGGCTTGAGAACAACAACAGGAAGAGACTTTTAGCTCCCTTAAGGCCTACCGAAATATTGGCAGTGCTAAAAGAAATGCCTAATGAAAAGGCCCCTGGGGCAGATGGATTAACTGTTGCCTTTTATAAGGCATAGCAAGATAAACGGATCCCGCACATGGTAAATTCATTTGAGGAAATGGCCAAGCTGGGCAAGATGCCACCATCTATGAGGGAGGCCACTTTGGTCATCCTATTAACATCTGGAAAATCTCTGGAGCACTGTTCCTCCTATAGACCCCTCTCACTGCTAAACACAGACACAAAACTGTTTGCCAAGATGTTGGCGAACAGATTAACTCTCTTGTTGCCTAGAGTGGTGGGTCCAGAACAGACAGGGTTTGTCATGGGGCGCTCTCTAACTAGTAATTACATACCCTATTTGGGACTATATGACGAATCAATCCAAATGTAAAGGCAGCAGCACTATTTATAGATATCGAGAAAGCATTTGACTTGGTAGAATGGAGTTTTTTTTATGCAGTCTGGAGGTCCTGTATACAAAACCAGTAGCATATGTACGAGTTAATGGTGTCCACTCTCCCCCCTTCTGTATGCTTTGGTGGCGGAGTTGCTGGCTTGTGCAATGCACAAATATCAGGCATACAGGGACATTCGTTCAACCCAATATAACCTAACCATTGCAGCATATGCGGATGATACATTACTTTATATACGTAACCCGGAGCAAAACCTTGAACCAATGTTGCAGGAGTAGGCGAGATTTGGGCAGCACTCTGGGTTGTACATTAATTGGCAGGAGTCAATAATATTTCTGTTAACAACGGTCATCACCCCATTCACACTAACTACCCAATTGAGTGGACCACGGACCCAGTGAGATATTTGGGCATGAAGGTACATACAGATCCGGAGGTCGTACTATTCGAGAACTACCGGTGCACAATACAAAAACTAACGGAGGTTATTGACAAATAGATCAAACTACCATTATCTCTGATAGCTCGTATTGCATTAATGAAGATGATGGTGCTCCCTCGCTTTCTATTTTTTTTCGCATCATCCCCATCAGTTTGCCTAAATCTTTTTTCCACAGTTTACTTAAATTGCCAACACACCTCGCCTGGGCTGGAAAACAACCTTGAGTAAAATGGGATGTGCTAACATGCCTTCTTCGAAGGGTAGGCTCAATGCTCCAGATATGGAAAGATACTATAGAGCTGCACATTCACTACATGCACATGGTTGGATACATGGCCCTTATAATTTGCCGCATCTATATCTAGAATATAATATGGTCTCCCCCACTCCACTACTGATATTGCTGACAGGTGGCTCTCGGAATAAGCGCCGCACAATTGACCCAGTAGGTTGCACAGGGTCTCAATTACCCAAAATAGCATCTTGGCGCAATATACTCTCCCAAACTACCCGTAATTTGGTGTGACTGGTTCCCACTCAGCAATGATCGTGCAACAATACAAACTTTGCACAAACTGAAAATAGCACACATGGGTGACCCTTTTCAGGATGGAGCTGTGAGAACATGGGAGCAGGTGTCCTCACAGGCTCAGGGCTTGACAACGCTAGACACTTATCAATACTACAGAGTGCGAGGGGCGTTGCGTGTGACACTAGGCCCTAGCATGTCGTAATAGCAAGAAATTAAATTACTGACATATCTATTACAATCGGAATCTCCACAACATGGCATTACAATAATTTACACACTCCTTAAAGGGCAGTCAGTCCAGGTGAAGCAGAAATTTCAGTTAGAGTGGAAGGAAGAGTTAGGAATGGAAATTACAGTTGCACAGCAGTCCCATTGTTTTAGTAACATTAAATCTATTTCACAGAACAGAAGGCACAGATTAATCCAATTTAAATATCTTCACAGAACTTATTACACCCTGGCACGGCTATATAGATATGGGCTGAGGGAGGACGATAGATGCATGATGTTATATTTGGGGGTCTCTAGTTGGCAATCGTTTGCACCTTTGTCCAAATAGGGACCCTTGCGTATAGTCAGGGTAAGGGGCTACACTCCTAAAATAACCCCTGCTCACCCCCTTGGTAGCTTGGCATGAGCAGGCAGGCTTATCTCAGAGGCAGTGTGTAAAGCATTTGTGAACACATACAGTAATACAGTGAAAACACTACAAATGGACTCCACACAGGTTTAGAAAAATAAGTAATCTTTACTAGACTTAACACCAGACCAACTACAAAAATCCACAATACTGTAATCAAAAATAGACTTAAAAATAGTAGGAAATAGCTCAGTTCACTTTAGATTGCAAATGCGACACTTTACTTTCAAAGTACCTCGGATGCGTAACGCAGAACAAACAAAAGGGTCGCAGGGAAGGTGATGAGTTGGTTGCCTACACTCAGGGGAGTGGATGCATCGGTTCCTTACTGCTGCGCAGGGGAGTTAATGCTCGCTTCCTTACTGTGTGGGGAGGTGATGCATCGGTTTCTTACTGCAATCCGTTGTGATGATGCACCAGTGCGATGCAACAAAATGGCATCTTGGTTACGATGCGACAACGTAGATGCGATGCGTGCATGCCCGACGGCCGTGTGGCGACTCTGTGATCTTCTGAGCCGCGACAGGCCCTGCGACATGCTTCTCTGGTGATGCGACGGTGACTTCTGGGGCAGCGGCACGCTTTCCCGGTGATGCTACGCACTTCGGCGATGCGATGGTGACTGCGGCAGTGGCGGCACGCTTCCTCGGCGTATGACAGCAACTGCTGTGGCGGCGACACACTTCTCGTCGTTGAGTCGCGCTTCCATCTCCCAGCGACACGCAGTCTCTCAGAAGGCCCAGCACAGCAGCAGGCACTTCAATTCCCAGCAAGGGAATTTGGGGGGGAGCTGGGGGTGAAGTCTTGTATCCCTGAGACTTCAGGCAGGAGGCAAGCTCAAAGTTCAAATCCTTGGAGATTCTTCTTCAAGATGATGAAAGCACACTCAGTCCTCTTCTCCTTTCTTTGGCAATGAAGCAACCACTGCAGGCCAACCCCCAAACACACAGCACAGGGGTATTCTCCTCCTTCAGCTTCCTGGTTCTTCTCCTCAGCAAAGGTTCGTCTTGATTCCCAGAAGTGATCTTAAGTTCTGGGATCTGGGTCCCATTTTTTATACACCAAAAATCCTTTGTCTCTGAAGGCAGAGAGTGTCTGTACCTAGTCCAAACCAGTTCTGGGTGCATTCTGCCAATGCACAACGTCTTCCTTTGTCAGTGTGGGCCAGGGTTCTCAGACGCACCCCAGGAGGTGGAGCCAGCATTGTTGAAGGCAGGCACAGCCCTATTCAGGCCCAGGTGCTACTCCTCTCACAACTCCTCATGCAGATAGGTCTATTCAGCCTTGTGCTGACTCACCCTGTCTCCTGGAGCCTCCCAGCCCCTGTCACTCACAAACCAGACATGGAATACACAACCTAGCAGAGGCAGGCTTGGATGGTTAGGCAAGAAAATACCTACTTTCTAAAAGTGGTATTTTCAAACACAAAATGTTAAACCAACTTCACAAAAAGATGTATTTTATCATACTGAGTTCAGGCATACTAAATTAATTTTTCTACCATGTTCCCTGGGTCAGTTATGATTATAAGGTGATATAATCAAACTGCCCATTCTGGCCAATGGGAACAGGTAGCCTTGCAATAGTGAAAAATGAAAATGGCTGTAATTCACTATCAGGACATGCCACACACATCAGGGCATGTCCTACCTTTCACATACAATGCGCCCTGCCCTTGGGCCTACCTTAGGGGTGGCTGACATGTTAAAAAGGGAAGGTTTAGGGACTGGTAAGTGGGTGCACTTACCAAGTTAGCATGGCAGCACTAGGCTGCACACAGGCTCTGCAATGGCAGGCCTGAGCCACAGGTTACAAGCTGCTCCGGTGGGTGGCACAATCAGTGCTGCAAGCCCACCAGCAGCATTTGATTTACAAGCCCTGGGCACACACAGAGCACTGTACTAGGGTCTGACAAGTAAACCAAATAAGCCAATCATGGAGTCACTAATCCAATACAACAATTTACCATAGGGAGCACTTGCACTGTGGCACTGATTAGCAGTGGCACAGTGCCCAAAGCATCCAGACCTGCAAAACATATAGCAAAAACACAGGAGGCAACAGCAAAACATGAAAGGGAGACCCACACCAATGGTGCCAGCTCTAACACTTGAGATGTACAGAAACAAATGCCAATTTCACACACCTGGCTTGGGCATGCCCTGGGGTCAGCGCGTTTTGGGGAGAGGTGTTCACTCCATTCAGTGACATGTTGGATCAGGTAATACCGGAATCACCTTTGTTTGCCCTCCTGGGGTTTGATAAAAATGTCCCAAAAGCTGTATGCAGACTAGCCTCCATTGGCCTACTACTTGCCAAGCGCAGGATAGCAATGAGGTTGATGCAGGCCCCTTGCCTAAGTTATCAGAATGGCATACTGATCTAGCCTATTGTTCTACGCAATCTGAGAACTATAATGCGCTAATGTCTGTTAAATGTCAACGTAAAGATATTTGGGGACCATACCATGCCTAATTGCTGAAAAAAGCTGCAGACGACTCTACTCACACAGAACAGGATAGGACCGGTGTAGGGTGAATAATGCTATTGCTAGTTGGTCGAATTATGGCATATGTATAAGTGGGGTGTACAGATTCAAACTAAGAAGCACGATAAAATATGTTGGAATTATGAACTATTATGACAATGAAGTGCATTGTAGACGTATACAGGATGTAACAGTATTATCTAGAATTGTAAAGGTGGGTTGCAGACTATGTGTTGTAATGATACCTACATTGGCTGTATAAGGCTATATCAGTTTTTGTATACTTGTTAGACTTGGCATCTTTTGGCTTGTTTCCCCTGAGTTTTTGCTTTCTGCCCTCCCGGTTTTAACTCTGTTTTTGCTGGTGTAACGTTTCTGCGCACTTTTCACACTGCTGATCAGTGGTAAAGTGCTGGTGCTCATGTGGTAAATTGTGTTATGATTGGATGTTTGATTTACTTGTCAGTCCCCAGTAAAGGGCACTGCGGGTGCAGGGGCTTGTGAGTCAACTGCTACTCGTGGGCCTGCAGCATGGATTGTGCCACCCATGTACGTAGCCCGAAAAAGGTATAAGTGAAGATTGGTATGCCTGAACTCAGCGTCTAAAGTCGCAGCCTTTAGCGAGGGTGCCCTTTTCATTCTGAGCTCATAAAACCCACTTTTAGAAAGTGGGTATTATTTTGCTCGGTCATCCCGTGTGCCTGGAATGTGAATTGCCTGTCTGGGTTTTGGACGGCAGATGGCTAGGAAGCAGGGTGACTCCCGATAATCTAGGTAGGTCAGGAAAGGGCTAAATTAACCTGGGCTGCGATAGGGGAAGAGGGAGGAGATTTCCTTGCACCTCAAAGGGCCTGGTCTGCCTCTGACAAAGCCGTCTCCACCTCCTGCCAGGAATTCACACCAGAGAAGGCCGAACTGGTTCTGGTCGGGCACAGACACCATCTGCCTGGAAGATCAAAGGATTTTTGTGTACAAATACTGGGGCCCAGACCCCTGAACTTTAGAACTCATCTGGATCAAGAAGACTGCCAAGAAGAAGAGCCGGAGAAGCTGGAAGAAGGAATGACTGCTTTGCTGCAGGCTTTGCTGGGCCAACCTGCAGTGGCTGCTTCTGTCTTGGACAGTGAAAGGCCTGGACTGGACTTTTTGCAACTGCATTGGTGAGACTCTCCAAGGGCTCGAAGTAGAGCTTACCCCCTGTTCACGGAGTCTCAGGAACATCAAAGACTCCAGGTTCTTTGACCCCCAGCACTGGGGACTGTGTGTTTCGTACTGCAACCCAAAGAACATCACTTTGATGATGCCTAGGACGACCCTGCCGACCCCGTGGCCTGAGGGCACCATAGAGGGCACCACCGCAACGCCGCACCGTGACCCTGGTCTCACCGATGACGATGCTGATACCATCACCGAGCCGCTGCTCACACTGTGACCTGTGGGCACCGCACTCTGCACCACCTCGCTACACGACGACGCTGTGGCCTTCCTGATGCTGCCACTTCCTTCCGAGATCAACGCCGCTGCTTGCACCGTGGGTCGGGGCACCGCTCAAAAGTTACACGACGTACCACCCTCATTCCACACTGCAGCCTTGGCCCACCGACGCCGGTGCCATCGACTCCCGCTCATCAGCTGACGACAGTGCTTCAGCAACGACGATGCCGTTTCTTGCACCGTGACCTGCTAGCACCGCGCCGCGCACTGCCTCCATCTCGCACCGCGACCCTGGTCCCATCGATGATGCCATCTGATGCTGCCACCGAGCCGCTGCTCTGCACCGCGGCACTGCACACCGCACCTCTGCCCTTTGCACCACAGCACCCGAAGCATGTTGGCGCCAGTGCTCCTGATC
This sequence comes from Triturus cristatus, assembly GCF_964204655.1. Classification (NCBI taxonomy): domain Eukaryota; kingdom Metazoa; phylum Chordata; class Amphibia; order Caudata; family Salamandridae; genus Triturus; species Triturus cristatus. The sequence continues at coordinate 621,101,226 of NC_140587.1, forward strand.
CCATCAGAAAGGAGTTCGACCTGCAACACGAGTGACTTCAAGGGCCCCATCGCCCCGCATCTCTGAAAGGTACTGTTTGGGGGTCTTCCCGACTCCGTAGCTGGCACGCAACCCCGCGGCCAGCCAGAACTGTTTCCAGATTTGTGTGCCCACGACGCCGTGGATGCCCGGACGGAGCTATCCACACAAGGAACTCTTTTCAATCAACGTATTTTTGAACTGTGAACTTCTAAGTATAGTATTGTGGATTTTTATCATTTTTGGTCATGTTTTAATTATATAAAAATATTGGATATTTTTCTAAACTGGTGTGGTGTCCTTTTGTAGTGCGTGCACTGTATTAATGTCGGTTATGTCCAAATGCTTTACACACTGCCTCTAAGATAAGCCTGGCTGCCCGTGACAAGCTACCAAGGGGGTGAGCAGGGGGTATTTTGGAAGTGTAACTCCCTTATCCTGACTAGAGTGGTGATTTTTACCTGGCTTTTGCCCACGCCCTAGACTACTAAAAATCTAATTTCTAACATTGGTTCTCAGTGGTGAGGATAGGACTTGCGTTTGCACTTGACTTGCAGTGATTGGTGTGCACTACTACCATATCGCAGACCATTACGTACAACATACTAACCCGTTTTATTTCATCATGCCGGAATAGCATCATCCGTTGCATCCATGGACCTTGCCTTTGAGGAGGATAGGTTGGAGATCTACCCTGTTCTGGAATTGAAATCCATTTGCAAAAACCTAAAAGTCCAAATCAGAGGCCTCACTAGAAAGGACGAGCTACAAAAGGCGCTGAGGGCCTGGGTAGCACCGAGAGACGCAAGTGGGCAATCTGGTGACCTTAGTGGAGAGGCAGGGAAGCCTAGACCTAAGATGGATGTGCTTTTGGGAAGGGGGAACCCTTCCCACCAGGCAGCAGTGGCCTATCCCCAGAGGAGCTGGAGGACAGGCAGGAAGCAAGGAGAGCAGCCACAGAGCTAGAAAAGATTAGATTGGCCATGGAGGAGAAGAGAATGCTATTGGAACATGAATGAGGTCTTAAAGAGCTGGAGCTGAAGAGTAGGCCCGGCTCAAATGGTGGCAGCAAATCGTCAAGGCAGACAGACCGAATTGTACACATCCCTAAGAATGTGGGCAGAGAGTTCAAGAAGGGGGATGACATACAGAGGTGGTTTCAGGGCTATGAGGCAGCGATACACATGAATGGGGTCCCTTAGGAGAATTGGAGAGCAGGATTGTGGTCTCTGTTTCCAGAGGAAGCCAGGGATACTTTGACAGCTTTGGGTAGGGGGCTTAATTCACCTATGCTGATATGAAGGAAGCCCTTCTCACTAGGTATGGTCTCACTCCTGAAAAGTACAGGGATCAGTTTAGGTCCTGGAAGAAATCTCATGCCAACACATGGCTGGAATTTGTGGATGGATTTTGTCGGTCGTTGGATGGCTGGGTGAAGGGCAGTAATGTGACAGATTTTCAGGGGCTCTACAATTTGATTGCGTGGAGCACCTTTCTAGTCTGTGTTTTGCAGATCTGCGCCAGCACCTGGTCGATAGCAAGCTAAATGACCCCAGGAAGCTTGCTATGGAGGCGGACCGCTGGATGAGTACCAGGGTCCACAAGAAAGCGTTTGGGGAAGATCCGGTCAAAGGTGGGCAGGGTCCCCAGCAGAAAAAGTGGGGGGGGACAAGGGTAAAACACAAGAGTTCTCGAGAGGGCCCCAAAATAACACCCAGGGAAAAGGTTCCCATCCCCCGGAGATAAGAAGCAAGGGGTCTCCACAGGAAAGCCTGCCGAGACCGGCCCCCCGCAAGTGTTTTGCCTCTGACTAGGTGGGGCACATGAAGGGAGACACCAGGTGCCCAAAGGGGACACAGCCACCCATCGGTGGACCGTCCAAAATGTTGGCTAGCGTAGCGTTGAGGAGGAGGAGGAGTCCCAACAGGAGGGTGAGGACCCCACAGAAATGTCCTTCATCTCACTAGGGGACAGTGAGATTGTCCCAGGAGCCCAGGTGCCCCCTAACACAAAGAAATACAGCACCTGGGTGACCATTAACAGGAAAAGGGTAGAGGCTCTCAAGGACACTGGAGCCAGTGTGACCTCAGTTCGGTGTCACCTGATCCCTGAGACACAGGTAGTCCCCGGGGCATTCCACCAGGTGATTACAGTCGACAATTCAGAGCGCCAGTGTCTGGTGGCGCAGGTTCCCTTCAAGTGGGGGGGGTCTCAGGTCCTTTAAGGGTAGTTGTGAGCCCTTCCATGCCTGTCGATTGTCTGCTCGGTAATGAACTGGAGCAGTCCTTATGGAAGGATGTTGAGCTCAGGTCCCACTTGGAAATGCTGGGGTTGTCAGAGTGGCCCTGGGTGTCCACTCGGTCGATGGCGGCCAAAGAGGGTGATCAGAGGGACCCGGAGCCTGAAACAGTGGCCCAGGTCCCTGCCAAGAGAAAGGGGCACGGGAAACCAGCCCCTGAAGATCCCATGGCCCGGGAAGAGGCGGACCTCGAGGGGGACGCCCCTGTGCCTACAGGGGAACAGGTAGGCGAACTGGGGGACATCTCTGAGCTGACCCATTGGCAGCAAGAAGGGGGGCCCACCACTGAGGAATTCTGCCGGGAGCAGAAAGAGTGACCTACTCTGGAGGGTCTGCAGCAGCAGGCCGTAGCCCAGGCAACTGGTGATCAGTCCGGATCATACTGGATAAATTGGGAGAATGATCTCCTATACAGCGAGCCTAAGGTCGCGGAACTTGGGTCAGCCCGTGTGCTGGTGGTACCCCAGCGCTTCCGGACCTTCCTACTGGGTCCGGCTCATGACGTGCCTTTGGCAGGACATTTGGGGCAGGACAAGACCTTTGACCGGCTTGTCACCCACTTCTTCTGGCCTCAAATGCGAAGGCAGTCTGATGTGCATTGTCGGTCTTGCCAAACTTGCCAGGCAAGTGGCAAGAGTGGGAAGAATGTCAAAGCTCCTCTCCAACCGTTCCCCATGGTGGGGACACCCTTTGAAAGGGTAGGAATGGACATCGTGGGGCCAATGGACCCCAAGACAGCCATGGGCAACAGGTACATCCTGGACTTGGTGGACCAGTCCAGGATAAGAGGCGGTATACTATGGAATAGTTGATTGTATTTTTTAACAGCAGAGTAACGAGGTGGTGGCCATATACTGAAGTAGATATATGTTTCTTTTTAGAGTTGATATCAGCATTGCTTTGGAATATTACTAGCCGTGATAGAGTTTGAGAAAGAATTTGATGATTGATGTGAGGTAAGATAGCCCTGATTTAGGACTGGGATTAATAATTAAGCGTATTGAGAAACCTATGCCTCATGTGCTTCATATTCCTAATAATGTTTTTATTACGGTTTGAATTTTCAGGCAATCGATAGGAACTGAAGTTTAAGGTACTGATTTACCCATATTGGGTAAATCAATTGAGCATGTCATTCACCTGGGCTGATTATGATAATAACTTTAGTGACTTGGCTATCAGACACCATAATGAACCAAATATATATGGTATTAAGGATGTATAGAACCCGTGATATTTAAATGGATATTACTTGAATTTTGAGCGAGTACTTCAGTTAATAAGTGCTAACGCATGCACAATCACTGAGCACTAGATTTTGGTTAAACGTCCGTCTTAAGCACATTGAATAGTCCCTGTGCATGAGGTTGAAATTTGGGCTCACTTATGATATTAAGTGTATAAATATATGTACTCCAATTTTGGTATTTGTGTTACTTCCAGCCCTGAGGAAGTCGTTTGGGTCTATCTCTGTAGCGACTAAACGCGCTGTGAGTGGAAGATTTTCTGAGAATAAAGGAAGAACAGAAGCCCAACTGATTATTGTTTTACCATAATAATTTGTCATATTGTAAATTGATATTGTGCGTGTGCATCAACATTTGTTATTAATCAAATCAATCTATGATTGAACCTTTTAGGGAATTGGGTGTTATTCCCCAAATTTGATTGCACCGCAGGGTACTGTCAGTACAAGTGAGAATATTGTGTAATATTATTGGAGTGCTTGGTTACCCTTTTACACCCAGTTGGAGTAGTACACTTCAGGAAACTCGCTCAGGCGAACCTCGAGGCCAGCCAGGACGAAATGAAGAAGTGGTATGACCAGAATGCCACTCTGGTCGACTTTCAACCTGGACAGAAAGTGTGGGTCATGGTTCCTGTGGAACCTTGTGCTTTGCAGGACAAGTGGACGGGGCCCTTTGAGATGGTGGAGCGCAAAAGTGAGGTCACCTACCTGGTGGATTTGCAGGCTCCTCTGAACCCGTTACGGGTCCTCTACGTGAACCGCCTCAAACCCCACTTCGAGAGGTCCGAAGTGAGCATGCTCTTGGCGACGGACGTCGGGGAGGAAGCGAGGACTGAGCCTCTCCCAGACCTCCTGTCTGCCCAAGAGGGGGATGGGTCTGTGGATGGTGGGACCCTCTCCCCGGCCCTGACTGCTGAGCAACAGAGCGAGTGTCGCCAGTTGTTGGGGCAGTCTGCCCCACTGTTCTCCTTGACCCTAGGTGTTACTCACTGGTGTACCCACGACGTGGATACCGTTGACAGCCCCCCGTGAAACACAAGATTTACCGACTGGCTGACCGTGTTAAGGCCAGCATCAAAGAGGAGGTCTTGAATATGTTGGTGTTGGGGGTGGTTGAGCCCTCCAGCAGCCCATGGGCCAGCCCCGTGGGCTTGGTCTCAAAGGCAACGGCACTCGGTGCCGCCCCAGAACTGCGGTTCTGTGTGGACTATCAGGGAACTCAATGCCATCACGCGGACAATGCCCACCCCATCCCCCAAGCTGATGAGCTCATCGACTGGTTTGAAGCAGCCAGATTCCTGAGTACATTCGATTTGGCGTCAGGGTACTGGCAGATCGCTCTAACCAAGGGAGCCAAAGAGAGATCAGCATTCTCAACCCTGGATGAGCATTACCAGTTCTGGGTGATGCCCTTCGGATTGAAGAATGCCCCTGCCACCTTTCAGAGGTTGGTCAACCAGGTGTTAGCCGGGCTGGAGGAATTCAGCGCCGCATACCTGGATGACATTGCGGTGTTCAGCTCCAGTTGGGACGAACACCTACAACACTTCAGGGAAGTGTTGAGGGCGCTGCAGACGGCAGGCCTCACGATTAAGGCCAATAAGTGCCAGATCGGGCAGGGGTCGGTCGTGTACTTGGGACACCAGGTGGGGAGCGGCTAGGTGGCACCACTACAGCCCAAGATTGACACCATTCTGGCTTGGGAGCCCCCCAAGACCCAGCCAGAGGTGAGGGCCTTCTTAGGACTCACCGGATACTACAGGAGGTTTGTTAAGGGGTATGGCACCCTTAACTGAGCTGACTTCCAAGAAGCAGCCGAAAATGGTGATCTGGACTGAGTCCTGCCAGAAGACGTCTGATACCTTGAAGGCCGCCATGTGCACGGCCCCCGTGCTCAAGGCCCCCGACTTCTCCAAAGAATTTGTCATGCAGACCGACGCGTCAGAGCATGGAGTGGGAGCAGTGCTCTCACAACTGAACAAAGAGGGCCTAGATCAGCCGGTAGTCTTAGGAGGAGACTTCTCCCCAGGGAGCAAAGGTGGAGTGCCATAGAACGGGAAACTTTCGCTGTGGTCTGGGCACTGAAGAAGCTGAGACCATACCTGTTTGGGACTCACTTCCGAGTTCAGACCGACCACAGGCCCCTCAGGTGGTTAATGCAGATGAGGGGGGAGAATCCAAAACTGTTGAGGTAATCCATCTCCATACAGGGAATGGACTTTACGGTGGAACACCACCCTGGCACAAAGCACACCAAGGCAGATAGCCTGTCCTGGTTCTTCCGCCTTAGTGAGGGGATCTCCCAGGCGAGTGGGTAGTTCCCCCTACTTTCAGCTGGAGGGGACGTGTGTTAGATTTGGCATCTTTTGGCATGTTTCCCCAGAGTTTTTGCTTTCTGCCTTCCCGGTTTTGACTCTGTTTTGCTGGTGTAACATTTCTGCATGCTTTGCGCACTGCTGATCAGTGGTAAAGTGCTGGTGCTCCTGTGGTAAATTGTGTTATGATTGGATGTTTGATTTATTTGTCAGTCCCCAGTAAAGGGCACTGCGGGTGCCAGGGCTTGTGAGTCAACAGCTACTCGTGGGCCTGCAGCACGGATTATGCCACCCACGTATGTAGCCTGAAAAAGGTATAAGTGAATGAAGATTGGTATGCCTGAACTCAGCGTCTAAAGACGCAGCCTTTAGCGAGGGTTACCTTTTAATTTTGAGTTCATAAAGGCCACTTTTAGAAAGTGGGTATTATTTTCGCGGTCATCCTGTTTGCCTCTGCTCGAATGTGGATTGCCTGTCTGGGTTTTGGACGACAGATGGCTAGGAAGCAGGGTGGCTCCCGATAATCTAGGTAGGTCAGGAAAGGGCTAAATAAACCTGGGCTACGATGAAGGAAGAGGGAGGAGATTTCCTTGCACCTCAAAGGGCCTGGTCTGACTCTGACAAAGCCGTCTCAACCTCCTGCCAAGGAATTCACACCAGAGAAGGCCAAACTGTTTCTGGCCGGGCACAGACACCCTCTGCCTGGAAGATCAAAGGATTTTTGTGTACAAATACTGGGGCCCAGACCCCTGAACTCTAGAACTCATCTGGATCAATAAGACTGCCAAGAAGAAGAGCCGGAGAAGCTGCAAGAAGCAACGGCTGCTTTGCTGCATGCTTTGCTGGGCCGACCTGCAGTGGCTGCTTCTGTCTTGGACAGTGAAAGGCCTGGACTGGACTTTCTGCAACCGCATTGGTGAGACTCTCCAAGGACTCAAAGTAGAGCTTGCCTACTGTTCACGAAGTCTCAGGAACATCAAAGACTCCAGGTTCTTCGACCCGCAGCACTGGGGACTTTGTTTCGTACTGTAACCCGAAGAACACCACCTCAACGACGCCTATGCTGACCCTGCCGAACCCGTGTCCTGAGGGCACCGCAGAGGGCACCGCCACAATGCCGCACCACAACTCTGGTCTGACCGATGATCACGCTGACGCCATCACCGAGGCGCTGCTTGCACCGCGACCTGTGGGCACCGCACTCTGCACCAACTCGCTACACAACGACACCGTGGCCTTTCTGATGCCGCCACTTCCTGCCGAGTTCGACGCCGCTGCTTGCACCGTGGTTCGGGGGCACCGCTTGTAAGTTACACGATGCACCACCCTCATTCCACACCGCAGCCTTGGCCCACCGATGCCGGTGCCATCGACTCCTGCTCGTCAGCCGACGACAGCGCTTCAGCAACGATGACGCCGCTGCTTACACCGTGACCTGCTAGCACTGCACTGCACACCGCCTCCATCTCGCACCGCGACCCTGGTCCCACCGATTACGCCATCTGATGCCACCAATGAGCCGCTGCTCGCACCACGACCTGGGGGCACCACACGCCACACTGCTGCCCTTCGCACCGCAGCACCAGACGCCTGTTGGCGCCATCGCTTCTGATCCCATCAGAAAGGAGCTCAACCTGCAACGCGAGTGACTTCAAGGGCTGCATCGCCCTACACCTCTGAAAGGTATTGTTTGCGGGTCTTCCTGACACCGTAGCTGGCCCGCGACCCCGCGGCCAGCCAGAACTGTTTTTGGATTTGTGTGCCCACGACGCCGTGAAAGCCCGGACAGAGCTAACTATACAAGGAACTCTTTTCAATCAACGTATTTTTGAACTGTGAACTTCTAAGTATAGTATTGTGGATTGTTTTAACTATATAAAAATATTGGATATTTTTCTAAACTGGTGTGGTGTCCTTTGTAGTGCGTACACTGTATTACTGTGGGTTATGTGCAAATGCGTTACACACTGCCTGTATGATAAGCCTGGCTGCCCGTGCCAAGCTACCAAGGGGGTGAGCAGGGGTTATTTTGGACGTGTAACTCCCTTATCCTGACTAGAGTGGCGATTTTTGCCTGGCTTTGGCCCATGCCCTAGCCTACTAAAAATCCAATTTCTAACAATACTCTATACTGATTGCATTGTGTGCACACTGTGAGGGCTGCTGTGATTTTTTTACTGTCTTTTTTTTGCTGAAAAATGAAAATAAAGTAAAAAAAAAGAAGTGATAGCTAATCGAGTGGCTGCTTTTACTCTCAATCAGGAGCATCCCGTGCAGGTAAGAGCAGTGGGGTGGGGTTAGGGGAACTTGAGCGATGAGGGAAATTTAATTACTTTAATTTTCCCTCGTCATCTGTCGAGATCCCCCCACCTTGCCTCACCGCTCTTACCTGCGAGGGCCGCTCATGCTTTCAATGTGTGACGTCAGCATGCTGTGTGCGCTTACCATCACACAAGGGAGAAAAAATAAACTCAAGATGTGAGGGGCACTCCTACCTTGAATCCCGAGTTTATTTAAAAGAAGAAAATCCTTCTGGTACTCACTTACCGTCAAGTATCACCACACATGGTTCCTCCTTTCACCCAGAGCTGTATTTGCTTGTGTGTTAATTTATTGTGTTGAATCTATGATGGAGGTTGAAGATATAGGGTAGGTGCCTGCCATTCAGAGAGTATTCACTTGTTCCTGTAAGCCCTGATAAATATAGTTATACAACCATGTGCTTGATTATTTAGTAAGGAGGCTGCCAAAGCTCAAGCACCGCTTCCTGATGCACTATAGTCTTTGTAGTCCTTTCTTTCTCCACACCCTGCCCAGATCACGCCCTGGCAGGCGTGGGGGCTGGTCTTTCTCCTGGCAATGGAATCGTACGTGCATTTTGATTCTTTTATACCAGCCTTCCGTACTTTTCTATCTCTTGTCTCTGATCAGCACTCTAATCCTGTAATTCCTGTTTCCAGTATTGTGCCTCCTGGTTTTCCTGGTCTATGCCTTCCCAAGTCTCAGTATAGCTGTCCCTTCCTAGCTGGTTCCCTGATTCTCTGCACTTGGTTTAATCATTTCAGCTGGCTGTGTTACTGGACCTGTGCTCTTCTCCAGAGCTTCAGGTAGTGGCTTGCAGCTACCTGACTGCTAAGTCTCCTTGTGCTCTAGTGTGATCCTGTTGCTATATTTCCAGGCTTGCTCTTTGATTTCAGTTTCCATTATTAATTGATTCAATCTTCTTGTTCTGGCTAGTCATTTGCATCTGTTCTCTGTCTCTTGTTTATCCTTCTTTTTTGTTCCCGTGATTGCCTTGTTCCTAGTTCTAAAGGCACACTTCCTGACTAGTACTGTGGATGCAGTCTTCTTTCCAGTTTTCACAGATCTGTGTATTTTAGGCCTCTTCCTGATTTTGATTCCAGTCCTGTTCCTTATCTTGATCAGAGTCCTGCTTTCCCCTGAGTCCAGTTAATTTTCTGTGCTCCCTGCTCTGTTCCCTGTTTTCCTTTATTGTGATTCTGTTATAATATTGATTATCATTGCTAACAAAGGTGGCAGCTAGATTCTCAATTAATCAATTGTGATTTATAAAGCAAGGTTAATCACCCAAAGGGAATCCAAGCGCTTGCAGGTCCAAAAGGTTTATTCGAACAGCCAGGTATTGAGAGCCCTTTAGAATTCTGGAAGTGTGGTGGGGGTCCATGTGGAGGCTGCCCAAAAAACAGGGGAAAAAGCAAGGAGAAAACAGTGAAAATGATGGAAAAGCAAGGAGAAGGCTTACTTGCGTGGGAATGCCCCACCCCTGCATACATTATACCTGATGCAGGTATAATGTAGCGCAAGGGTTTACAAAGTGACTCATCTGCTTAGATGAGTCACTTTGTAAATAGGGTGCAACAGGGGGCATGTTTTACGCCGCTGATGCGTCACAAAAAGTGACGCAACTGCAGCACAAAGCTGTCACAAGGCCACATAAATAAGGACCCCAAACTATAAAAACAGCCCCAGAATGAACCATAACCTTTTCAAAATGGCTGCCCTGTATGTGATAGCGAGGAGGATGCAGAGTCAGGCTGACATTGTTTGAGAAGACGGAGGAAGAGATATATGAACAGTAGAGGCTGAGTAGCACTGTCATCCTAGACGTCATAGACACCCTGAAGCCAGGGGCGTAACACAGGCTCCCGCATCCCCCGCATCCCCCGCAGTGCGGGTGTCCCCAAGCTCCAGGGGGCCCCCTCAGCGCTGCACTTCGGTCGGGGAGCTCCTGAAAGAGTCCGGAGGGGGCCCCTCCACGTACCTTGCAGGGGGGCCCCCTCAATTATTGTTACGCCACTGCCTGAAGCCACATTTGGAAAGCAGAACTGGGTCCAAACACATGTGCAGGTGTTGTGCTCCCTCCACCTATTGGCCACTGGTAGCTACCAAGATGTAATTGCAGTGGCTGGAGAATTGTCACAGAGTGTGCTTTCGCGTTTTTTCCACAATTTCCTAGATGCCATGCTACACTACATCCATCAACACATCTGTTAGATTTGGGGGTCTCTGGTTGGCACAGGTGGGAACTTGTGACAAGCAGGGACCCTCTCCTCCAGTCTGGATAAGGGGATCACCCTTTCAAATAACCCCTGCTCACCCTTTAGGTAGTGTGGCGCAAGCAGACAAGGCTAATCTCTGGGCGTCATAGGCTAAGCATTTGTAAAATACATACAGTAATCAAAATGACCCCACCACAAATGGACACCAGGCTGTCTTTGTAAAAAAAAATACGTAGACTTTATGTAAAAATATAAATTCTTATGCAGGCTTAATTACAAGACCATAAATAACGTGTTATCTTTGATACATACAATACTTTTTTATGTGGGGATAGGTGCCTTTTCTAAAAAAAGTGTCTCTAGATCATGAATAACGTTTTTAAATGCCCACAGCTCGTGTTAGGCAAGAATATGAGTTTCTTCTTCTTAAGAGAAAAAGCGGTTCTTTTGCGCTCATGTGCGTCGTCTTGAATGTGCGGGACGTGGTGGGATTAACTTGAAGCCAAAGAAGGGACTACGCCACGGGCGGTCTCTTGGGTCCGGTGCGCACAGGGCAGAGTTCCGTTGGTACTGTACCTTTGGTTATGCGGCCTCGGGGACAAGGTGCGGTGCGAAGTGGTACGCTTCAGGCGTACGACACGTACCTCGGTTCACTCAGGTAGGCATGTAGTGTGAGGCGTACTTGGCACGCGATCAAGGCGGTACGGCACCAAGGGTGCCCACAGGCGGGGCAAAGTGGTACGCTTCAGGCGTACGACACGTACCTCAGGAGATGCCCGTCTGAGCGGGGAAATGCTTCTTCTCTTTGTAGCGCGACGTCGGGGAGAGGGTACGCTTCGGCGTATGAGGCATCTCCGGGGGTGATGCACTGATCTTTTAAGGTCTCTCCACCCAGCGGGGATGCGGCAGGCAGAACAGGGCACCCTTCCGAGGAGGGCGAAGCGGGTGTGGGCAGCCCAGCGACATGGTGCAAGTACGGCTCGTAGTCAGAGCGGGTCACACGGGGCGGGCAGGCACAGGACAGCTTCGCGGCAGTCCAGCGATACGGGACGCACTTGGGGCGGCTCCAGTAGCAGGGGAAGAGTCCAGCAATTTCTTTACGGCTCAGATGCAGGCAGGCAGAGTCCAATGTTCCTGGGACTCAGGTCAGGGGGCCAGCTCGCTTCCAGGCCCTTGGAGATCGCTGTGAGCATAAGTTCCTTTTAGATAATAGTCAGTCTTTCAAACAGCAGCAAGTCTTTGTGGGGTTTCTTCTTGGTTCACAAGCAGGATCTCCTGTTTAGGAGCAGGGCTACTACCTTTATACCCAGTTTCTTTTGTCTTTCCAGGCCAGGGGGCCTGAGCCTGTTTCAACCCAGTTTTGGAGCACTTTGTTGTTGAGCCTCTTGCTGTTTCTTTCAAGGTGCAGGGCAGGGACATCAGACGCTCCGCAGGAGGTGGAGCCAGCATTGAGGTGGCAGAGCACAGCCCTATTCAGAGTCAAGGGGCACTCCTCCCACCTATCCTGGGGGTAATCCCTCTATTCACCACCTGGCAGCCCAGACTGTCCCTTGGAATCCCCCAGCCCTGTCACTCACAGAAACCAGACAGCAGATACACATCCTAACAGAGGCAGGCTGAAACAGTCGCGCAAGCAAATGCAAACTTTCTAAAAGTAGCATTTGCAAACACAGGATATTAAAATAAACTTTACTAAAAGAAGTATTTTATTATTCTGTGTTCAGGCATACTAAACTTGATTTTCTACCATGTTCCCTGAGCCTGCTGGGATTATAGAGTGTAATAATTCCAGCAGCCCATTCTGGCCTATGAGAACAGGTAGCCTTACAATAGTGAAAAACGAAAATGGCTGTGATTCACTATTAGGACATGCCACACACATCAGGGCTTGTCCTACCTTATGCTTACAATGCACCCTGCCCTTGGGCCTACCATAGGGGTGACTCACATGAAGTAAAGGGAAGGTTTAGGGGCTGGCAAGTGTGTGCACTTGCCCAGCCAGCATGACAGTACCAGACTGCACGCAGGTTCTGCAATGGCAGACCTTAGACATATTTTAAAAGGCTGCTTCTGTGGGTGGCGCATCCAGTGCTGCAGGCCCACTAGCAGCATTTGTATTTACAAGCCCTGGCACTCCTGGTGCACTTTACTGGGGACTGATAGTAAACCAAATAAGCCAATCATGGAAATCAATTACAGGTACACTTTTCATAGGGAGCACTTGCACTATGGCACTGATTGGCAGTGCCCTGAGCAGCTAACACCAGCAAAACATCTGAGGCACATCAGCTAAAAGTGGAAGGGAGATTCACGCCAAGGTGACAGGTCTAACAACATCTATCTGCCAAGGAATGATGAGGAACTTGAAAATACCAAAATGCAATTTTATATAACAGCAAGGTTTCCACAGGTCATAGGGTGCATAGATGGGACCCATGTGCCCATATGTCCAACCTCATGCATAGAATACATATTCTGCAATAGGAAAAGCGAACATTCACTCAACATCCAAGTTGTCTGTGACGCAAACCACATCATCACAGACATTGTAGCCAAATTTCCAGGAAGCACCCATGATTCATACATCTTCAGACACAGTGGCATATACCAGAAATTAGAAAGAGGGGTCTTTGATGAAGGATACCTACTAGGTAATAAATCCCCATACCCACAGTGAGATGTATTTGCATATAAATGTCTGTCTGCATGTTGTCTCAACTTCTTTCATCTCCTTGCAGGTGACAGTGCGTATGCCCTGTGTACATGGATCCTCACACCGTACCTGTCTTCCTCCAACGCACCTGAAAGGTGATACAACAGGGCACATAGACACACCAGGTCAGTCATCGAGCACACATTTGGCATCCTAAAATCACAATTCAGGTGTCTTCACAAGAGTGGTGGTGCATTGCAGTATATGCCTGAGATAGTCTGCAAAATTGTGGCAAGCTGTGCCATACTCCACAACATCGCCTGCAGGCGTGGCTTGCCCATGGAGGTGTCAGATTCAGACTCGGAAGATGAAGAAAAAACAGCACCAAATGCACCACTCAACTTGTACAATGTAATTTAAGTAAGTCCATATCCTTGGTGTTTTATTTTTTCAAAATGTTCTTCTTTATTGTTCAGTTTATCATGTAAATGTTAAAACAACCAAAACAGCCAAAGCAGCCGACGCGTTTCGTCCACCTCTGGACTTCTTCAGGGCTGCAACGAATTTGTACAAAAAGAATATACAATATAAATAACACACATAAGGACTAGGCACAAACAATTATGACACCACAATGGGAAAACACTATAAACATGACTAAATACAATTGGACTCAATTATCAATGTGATTACATACAACATCAATAGACAATTACAAACCAACATGAAATACACAAAGTGATCAATATTTCAAAGAATAACTATTCATTGTTTCCAACATCATAGTCATGACATATTGGCTGGTTGCAATGACAGGTAAGTGTGTTATATTTATATGAACACTCCTCTCAATATGTCATACAAAAAACCTCGCGAGACTAATTGATCAAAAATATATAATTCCAATATCAGGCAATAAGTGGCAGGCCAAAAGGCCTATTCTGAGGCATGATTTTACCAGAAGTTAAAAGTCAATCTCGGGCACGTGAGCGAAGTACCTAATTGGGTTAGAGCAACACTTGTTTTCCCGATTTCAATTTAAAACGAAATGAGGGGAGCCAGAAGGGATCAATTGCTAAGGAAAAGGGATGTATACCCACCAATGATGTAAATGTCTTAGTGTTTTATCTTTCTTTCTTCTCCCTCACTACTTCAATTTGTAGTGTTGCAGGAAACGATAATCAATGTCACTACGGGGGAAAAAACTGTATAAAAAAAGGCTAAACATGCAGAACATTTGAACTAATGAGGCATGATCATGAGATGATAAATTTTACTCACTTTCGAAATTTCAATCCAATGGAGGAAGGTTGTCTGCTAAGTAGCTCAAACGAATCATATCAATATAAAAACGGTCCTGTTCAGAAGGTCATCCAGTGATAAGAGCAGCAAAATCACTCTCTAAGATACCTATGGTTAAATGATAAAAAGACGTCCAATCAAAATAGAAAGCCAAAACCTCAAATGGCCATAATAAGTCTAAAAGTTAAAGAGGAAGAGCATCCTCCGATGGAAAAGCATAATGAGATATAGGGAAGTAGTCATTCCATCCTTAAAAATGTATACACGAAAAAACGACCTCATAACCTCAAAATGTTCCCCTGTAGTGTCTATCTCAGCACCCACTCGTTCCTCACAGCCTAAGAGAATCAGTGCGAAAGAAGAGAAATATAAATATGGAGAGCCCCGGTAAAGTCTACATAGAAAATCACCATAAAGCAATATCTGAATAAACGGGAGAGTGTACTATATAATATTGTACTAACCCCAAATAAACTCTTACATGTAAACCAAACAGCAAAGATAAAGGCTAAGGTACACCTCAGAAGGCAAGTATTGAAGTGCCCGACGAACCAACCTACCCGATTCCGTATCCTTGTTCTGATGAAAAGCACCGAGCCTGTCAGGTTGCAACAGGACAAGTGGTTGAAGGTACATGTTTATATAGTGTCAATAATTGGTGAGAATAGTAACACCTGAGTCTTGCTCCCGAAGCGCGGGAGTATCAATCGTAGGTCAAAGATATGATCGAGATGAGAAAACAGTAGCCGCCATCTTAGAAGGGTATTATGAACCTTCGTGGCGGTTAAGAAAAACGAAAAAAACAACTACTTAATTTCTAACAGCTATTTGAAATGCAAAATATAGTGTAATTCCTTGGTTTATTAAAGCAAAATAGTAATTAAGCAAACTATATAGATAATGCGAAAAAATAACGTCGCTGGGAGATCAAAGTAAGGATTTAGTGGCGTAAACGAGCGCCATTTTGGAGAGGTGAAAGAGTAACAATACCTATGAGAGTAAAGGAGGTACTAACAGAAAAACTACCATGAGATCAGTAGTCAAAAAGAACACCATATTGAAGCTGTCAAGAAAACCAATATCGGGAAGGGGAAAGGTATTGTGTATAGTAGTAGAAAAGACGGTAAAGAAACATAAGTTAAGGCTCACATCAAGCCAATTACCACAAAGTTCGTTTAGAAGAGGTCATTAGATTTAACAAAGCACCACTTGCACAGGTGAGAAAGTTAGAACGCCTATGAAAATAAAAGAGGTACTAACACAAAACTACCATGAGATCAGTAGTCAGTAAAAACGCCATTTTAAGCTGTCAAAACACCAATATCGGGAAGGAGAAAAGATTATATATAAAAGTGAGAAAGACGTTAAAGAAACATAAACTAAGGTTCACATCAAGCCAAATTTCACAAAGTTCGTAAGAAAAGGTCATTGGATTTAATAAAGAATATAGAATTTAAGAATAAGGTTATTGAAGGGGATAAGCAAATGTGCTCATAAACCACCATCAAGTGAAATACAAAGGTAAGCCTCCATCTTATAAGAATAAGGGCATTTGACAAGCCAGAGAGATCCAGAGTAGTTTGCTGAGTTAAAACCCCCTTGTGAGAGGCAAAAACAAAAGATAGGGGGCACTATGAGAAGAAATGGCCTGAGCTCATTCTTCCCAAAAAACATAATTGTAAAAGGCAAAGAGACAAGTATATTAGTAACCGAAGTCATATATCATAAGGAGAGGAGCGTGCATCAGAAGGCATGGTAATAAACATGTCATCTCATGAACTATAAAAACAGACAAACAAATGGTCGATCGTCAGGAGCATCCTGTAGAGCAGTAAATTTGTCATTTTTTACATTTTTTACAGAGAACAGCAGAAAGAGTAGAACATATTAATATTACCATTATAGGCATTGTGTGGCATAGATACAGAGAGTTAAGGGGCAGCCACCAATAAGGAAACTCATATGGTAGTCTGCAATTTCCCAGTATTCGGTGCAAATAACAGGGCATAGTTTAAAGAAAATAGTGCATTTCAGATTCACTATTATGACCCATTTCCACACAACGAAGTCTGCAAATCCAACCAGCTTCATTTCTTCTTAAATCCTGTTCTCTATTTCCTCCCCTGGGGGATATCGGTATATGATCTATTCCAAAAAACCATAACTCATTAGATTTGTGTTGTTTATTCTGGATATGAGATGTAAGGGGATATCTAAGATCCCCATTATTTACTGCTCTTAGGTGTTCTTGTATCCTGACCCTTAATTCTCTTTTGGTGCTACCCACATATATCATGTTACATGGGCAGCCCAGAATGTATGTAACAAACTTAGTTTTGCACGTGATGATGTGTTTGATCCTATGAACTCTTTCAGTATTAAATTGTAATGTACGAGTTCTATTTTTTCCTATTTTGCAGACGCAACACTTTGTGCATGTAAAGAAACCCCCTTGACCTTCTGTCAACCAATTAGGAATTTTTGGGGATGTTACAAAACTAGGGCAAAGCATATTTCTCAAATTTTGGCCACGCCTGTAGGTGACCCTAGGATTCTTGGTTATTTCATCCTTAAGGCCTGGAACTTCTTCAAGTAGTCTCCAGTGTTTCCGCAAGATGTTAAAGATCTTACTACTGTCCCTATTGTAACCAGTTACAAGGGCAGTAAGCGAACATTTCTCTTTCTTATTACGTGGCATTCTTTCTTCAAGTGTACTTTCTCGTTTAACATTCAAGGCCCTCCTCTCAATTTTATTCATCAGTGTGACAGGGTAACCCCTTGCCAAGAATCTCTTTTTGGTTTCCGTTACATTCTGAATAAATGTTTCCTGGGTGCTACAGATCCTTCTCATTCTTATCATCTCCCCGAAAGGGATATTGTTCACCACATGTCTGGGGTGGGCACTATCATAATGTAAAACGCTGTTACAGGCAGTATTTTTCCGATGGACTGTGCTTTGTATTACATTGTTGTAAACAAAAAATTGGATATCAAGAAAGTCAATCCTCTCCTTATTCCAATTTAAAGTGAATTTCAGGTTGTATGGATTATCATTAAGATAATTATGGTAATTCATGAGTTCAGGGACAGGTCCATTCCAGATAATAATAACATCATCGATGTACCTGCCCCAGAAAAGTACATACTCCATCCATGTGGTGGAATGTCGGCCCCAGACATGCACCCGCGCAAACCTGGAGCCCATGGCCGTACCCTGTATCTGCTGGAACCACTCCTTATCATGAAGGAAATAATTTTTGGACAAAATTATATCTGTCATTTCCATTAGCATTTCATTATGGGACAAGTGGTCAGCCGTCCTTTGTCCCAAGTAAAATTCCATGGCTCTAACACCAAACTCCTTTTTAATGCTGGTGTAGAGACTAGTTACGTCAAGGGTTACAAAAACCATAGAATCTGACCATTCCAATCCCTCAAATTTTGATAAAATGTCCTTACTGTCTTTCACATAAGCAGGTAATTTTTGCACCAATGGCTGAAGGAAACCATCCACATATTCAGATAATCCTTCCATTGGAGAGTTAATACCGGAAATGATCGGTCGACCAGGTGGAAAGAGGCCTCCCTTGTGGACCTTGGGTAGGATGTAAATACATGGGAAAGTAGGTTCCAAAACTGTCAAATACCTATATTCTTTTTCATCCAGAAGGCCAATTTCCCGCAACTCTAAAAGTTTAGTATTGATGTAATTACATAGTGGTCTGATGGGATTAAGGGTTAGTTTCTTATAGCAGGTGGTATCTGCTAATTGCCTCTCAATTTCCCCCATGAAATCTACCTTTTCCATGACAACAACGTTCCCTCCTTTATCCGCCTCACGGATAACTAGTGTGGAATTAGATCTCAATTCATTTAGTGCCTGATTTTCGGCCATGGAGAGGTTGAATGTCATATTACTCATTCTAGTGTGTGATGCCTGCAGTTTGTATAAATCTCGACTGACCTTCTCATGAAAGATGTCAATGTTAGGATGTGTCCCTGTTGGCATGAATTTGGATTTTGCTTTGAGGCCACTATTAATACCCAAATCTTCAGCTAGGTCCAATTCCATACGTAGGGAGTCCGTGTCTATTTCTGTCTCAAACTGAATTGATAACATAGATTTAAGGGTATTAAATTCCGAGACAGTTTGTTGAACACAAGTTCGGTCAGGGTATTTATCAATACATGGAGGCAAAGCATTTGAAAAATGGTCCTTTAATTTTAATTGTCGCACAAATTTATACAAATCATCAAAGATGTCAACATCATTACCTGATTGAGTCGGGCAAAAACCTAAGCCCTTACTAAGGACAGATATCTCACAATCAGAAAGTTCTTTTTTAGATAGGTTAACAATTTTCAATTTTTCAGTCGTGTTAGCATCAAGCTCTCTTAATTCCTGTTCGCTCCCTTCCTTGATCTGGTTGTTCTGTCTGAGATCTCGTTTATCGTGGTTTTGTTTTTTTCGCTGTTCCTGCCATCTCCTACCACCCCTTCTTGTCTTTGCTCCTTTCCTGAAGTTCTTCCACCTACTCTGACCTTTTCCATTTCCAATAAAAAAGAGGAGGAAGGTTGGATGTTATCAACCGGTTTTGGGGTTATATCTTCAGGGGGTATAGAACTGATGGAAGACGAGACCGACGACACACTACCCCCGTCACTTTAATATTATCTATATTTATATAGTCTTCCTCCACCTCCAGTTATGGTAGATACTATTCCTGATTATGAACTCGGTGCCATCCTAAATTCCTGTAGACATAGGTGGCAGTTACAGTGCGTAGTGGTCAGGAAAGTCTATGACATCTCTGACTGCTCATGGAAATATGCTGATAATTTTCCATGCTTCTCGCTTAGTAAAATATAGCATTATTCCCATAAAAAAGACTGGTTACATCTACTAGAATATCTACAAGAGTGGGGGTTCTTCAAGGGGTTGGGGAGGGAGTGACAGTCAATAGCTACAGGGCAGAGAGGTCTTACAGTCATACAGACTCACCTGAAAGAACTGTGAGAGAGAGTACCAGTCAAGCAATAGATCATTTGCACGGTCAGACAGGCAACTATCATAGTTTGGGTTGATGAGTCAAGATGGTGCTAAGCAGTAGTAGGAAGAAACAGGTCTGGGTTTGAGGTAATGAGAGACAAGCATGCACAAGTACTTCCATAGTACGAAAAGCAATAGCAGTATAGAACAATATACCTTTCAGAAAATGAAATCTGGCAGCTGAATGCCTTCTCAATCATACTGTTTGCTTTTCAGCACATTTGCTATTTTGTTCCCTTTTCACTCCCTTTTTAGGTCTCGCCTGAGCTATCGCGTAAGCGATGCTCTGCGAGACTTATTGAGAGGGCTCCAAAAAGTTCTACCAGGCCAGCCTAGCGATACAGTGCATGTGCGCGGGCGCGCGCCGCGCTTGAAGCGATTACTTTCACTTTGGCGGCCTCTGATGTTTGATCGCGATCACTTTTGCGGCTGCACGGCCGCGTGTTTCAATTAGCGTCCCTGTCACTGTGTCCTGCACTCTCTCTACCACTTTTCCTCATGCTTTTCACGCCCCATGGCTGTTACTCTGCTTTGTTGTTGCATATTTATATAGTGCGAACTCGACCCGAAGGTATTGGAGCGCTTTACATAGCATCGTACGCACGGCCTCGTTGTTCAATTAGCGTCCCTGTCATTCTTCTTTATATTCCAACCACCCTGTCCAAAAAGTTTAATATGTTAAAACTAGCCTTTTCTCCCCTCTGTTTCCTCCAGGCACTCCCTCGCTACCCGTTTTTTCCTCGCTTCCTCCTCGTTAGCTGCTATGTTTGTCTCCTATTATCTTGCGCTTTCTCCTCACTTCCTTGTCCTCTCTCTTTTCGTGTCCAGTGCAGAGTTGGCGTCGCTCTGTTTTTTTGCGTTGGTGGCAGGGTGTTAAGAAAGGGGCACGGTGGTCTGCCACCGCATTAGTTGTCTGGCACCCTGCTGCTACTGCCACAACAGAGGGCGACTTCGCCCCCTATAAGTGGCGTTTTGTGAAGTTGTTTTTGCATAGCGCATTGATCGCCATGCCCTTGGCCCGTGGGCACTGGGGCTGGAACACGTTAGCCTGGGAATGCCCTGTCTCCCAGTTTGTACTGGCTCGAAACATTGACAACACGTTTTGAATTGAATGCCCTATGTTATAAATTGGAACTTCTTGAGAAAAATGCTGTTGTTGAATTACACAAGAGGACGCACTTACAATATCAACCTTATGCAATTATCGCAATATTGCTTCCTATCGCTGTTTGTCTGATTTGATGACAGCCTGAGCGCCCTGCACATCAGTCATCAAAAAGTGCTTTCATGTGTTATCTGAATTTTTTTTATATCGAAAAAGACTCAGGAGCACTGAAGTTTCTGCAAAGCAGCTCTCTCCCTCTCAGAAAGAAATCAGTGCTCTTCGGATACGTTGCTGTCAGATTGGTGATATCTGACTCTGTCTCGGGGACATCACAGAGAGGGACAGAGCTAGGGGACGACTTGGCCTGAAGTGAGTGAGTGAGTGAATGGGAGAGGGAAGGAGTTTTGTCTGAGTAAACCTATGATTAGGGAGGGGGAGGTCAAGCCCATATTCCGACAGGCTGCTTTCCGTATGCACACTTTTCCTAAAACACATCTCTCATATCATATCATAATTTTTTACTGTCCTCACACACACTCATGCTCTCTCACCCCACCCTTCCCCGCGTCTCTCCTTTCCCTGCTAACCCCTCGCTCCTTCCCTCCTAATCATTACGAAGCACTTTTTTCTAGTTCATTCTCACTGGTACCTTGTCTGTCTGCTCGCCCTGTTGGTGTGCTCACTAATTCTACTTCAGCAACTGCTTAAAACAATTATTCATGTTTCATCTCTGTATAAGGAACGCTTCTGCACTTGGAGTCACATGCTGCTATCAGTTTATTTGTATTCTTAGTTAAAATATAAAGAAACCTCTCCACTTTTATTTATACACGTTGTCTCTGTTTTTTTTGCTTTCTCTTTTGCGTCACTCTACATGTCTTTTTCCCCATTCCCTCTCTCTTTGGTTTCTCATTCCTCCACCTTCTCTCTCACCCTTTTTACGCCTTTCCCTTTTTTTTGCTGACACATTCTCCCTTACTCTTTCTCCATCTCTCACTGTTTCACTCCATCTCACTCTTTCTTTACCCCCTCTTCTCTCTCTACCGCATCCTATCCACTCCAATTAGTTTCTGCGCCCTTCCTTCTTAGTCTTCCACTCTACTTTAGTCTCTCCCTGTTTAACCTTTTCTCTTCTTTTATTACTCTCGCTATTTTCTCTAGACCTTTCACTTACTCCTTTGCTCAAAATTCTCTCTCTTTAGTTCTATTGGCCTCTCCACGATGCTCTCCCCTTCTCTATAAGTGCTCCTCTCTCTCACTCAGCCCACACCTCCCTCTGTATTTTACTCTCCTTTTCCTTCCTTTGGTTTTTGTTTCAAACCTAACTCCACCTGAGAAAAATCCTTCTTTCATTCTTTCGCCTCCACTATCTCTCTCCCGTCTCTATATTATTCATTATCTTGCGCACTCTCATCTCTCAGTCCTTCTCCATGTATTTCTTCCTCCCTAAGTCCCCACTCCCTCTTCTACTCCCTCCTCCTCCACTCTTTACCTGTTTCTCCTTCCCTTCTCTTTATTTCACTGTCTTTTTCTTCCACCCAGCCCCAGGTTTCCTATTACTATATCCCTCCCCACTGATCTCTTTTCTCCCCACTGATCCTGGCTGCAGAGGTTCTCCACCCATACTGGCTGGATGGCTTCCTGCCCCAGACGCTCACGGGACCGACCTGATCCCTACTATGTGGAAGCCTTAAAATCAAGCATTGGCATAGACAATAGGTCTCGCCTTTGGGACCTTATAAGTGTTTGACCATGCAATAGTTGATGTTGTTGCACCAAGGATATTGTGCCGCATAACTAAATACTTATATGGTCCCAAAAGCGAGACCTATTGGCTATGCCAATGCTTGTTGTTAGTTGTTATTGAACAGGGGGTTTCTGCCTTTACTTCAGCTATTCTGTGCTTCTCCCTGCTCATCTCTTGCGCTAGATGAACCACACCCCTCAGAAGGTATCAGTTCTTGGGCTACATCCAGGTAGTCCAAGGACTATATATAGCACACTTCTTTGGAAGAGTTGGTAAGCCCGAATGTGAAAGGTAGGGGACTGCAGAATACTATGTTAGAATCTACATACGGTATCAAATGCATTGCTCCCAATACCGTCTATTGTAGATCCTGTCCATCCTGGCCAAATGGGCTAATATACCAGTGTATCAATCAGACCTGAGCTGGTGAAAAATGGCTAGCTTTCTTCTCATTTTTACCCTTCCCTTTTTCCCCAGATAACCGCTTGCCAACCTTTTCTATGTATTAAGATTTCGGGTGGCTTTGACAAGGAAGGAATAGAGTTTAATATCAGAATCATATGATGCCACTGGCAAATGGGAGATCATACATTTGTTTATTGTATTGTTTTGAGCTTACTGATCTGGAAATAAGTCTGGCGAAAAATTAAGGTGTTTGCATAGTCGAATCGGGGAGATTGATTACTCTATTCAAGAATGATCTATGCTAGAATGTAAAATTCCTGAGTAAAAGTTAAGAGTCACTTTAGTTGCATACTGTCACATTGTCCTTTACTCCCTATTGGGGGGCAGTGTTTTTGCTTTTCTGAAGAACAGGAGTAAGATTACATCACACTAGATCAGATTAATGATTAGGGTATTCCCTTCCTTTATCCAGGACCTCACAAACTCCTTAACCTTACTCCCTGCATTCTGCCCCATCAACCAGTGATGACGGGCAACATGAAAGCACACTTCGTGCCACAGCAACAACAGCCCGCAACGACCACCAATGCGAACCAACAGCAACGACAATCCATGATGCCAGACCTGCTCGTTGCGCTACAGTGAGGACCGTGCACGATGCACAGCCTTCTCCTTGTGGCCTCCTCAACCTCAAATAGAACTCTTTGCCCTGGACTTTTACGGGAACCTTTAAGTGGGATTAACCTGATCCCTGTCTTCAACCCTCTAGTTAACTTGTACTCCATTGGCCTAAAAGCTGGTCATTTCCCCAGTCAAGCGTGACCAGATGACTGCGCGTGGCACTTTGTGCTTTATTACAGTTTGTGTGCTGCATAAATACTTTAAACGTTGACTCTGAGTTAAGCTTGACTGCTTTTGTGGTTCACCCTGACACAGATTGTCATTATTCCCAGAGAGAGTGGCTTCCACCTACACAACCAATAATACAATTTCTTACAATAGTTACTGAAATATGTTGATAGTTTTGTGATGTAGTTTGCTTTAATATTGTACTGTGCACCTTTATAATTAAAATGTGGTATTTAAATATTTTTATTTAAATATTTACTCATTTAGAATTGATTTAAGAATTTGTTAGTTTTTAATCTTTTTTCAGGTGACTGTTTAAATTTGGGGACTGCAGTGTTTAAAATATAATTGATTTATTTTTTGGAGGTTCTTATTTGAACTGTTTTACATAATAATGTAAATAATGTGTAATGTTTCCAAATGGTAGGGGTGTATATATTTCAGTTTTTTGTTGTTATATTTCATATTATTTTTAGTGGGTTATGAGGTGTACAGGAAGATTGGATGGGTAACATTTTAATGTAACTATATTCTTATACTAATTATTTTTTAGGTTCAAGTTCAAATAATGGGGCTCTGGCTTATATATTTGAAGATATATTTTTAGGGTTTGTTCAATTTATTTGTGGTACACCCAGGGGACTAAAATATTGGAGGCTGTATGTAATAACTTATATTATTTTAATCAGGTTATCTGTTCATAAGTGGATTTGGTGGGTAACAATTTCATGTGGTTATATAATTGGATATATATTTGCATGCAATATTTTTGAGATTCAAGTGCTAGTAATGGGGTACAAGGTTCTGTTGGGTTTTATTTGGGTTGTTTTTTATTTGTACAGTGTGTTTATTACCTACCTTTTTTATTTTACTGTCATGGATTACATTTTGTGGTTTATTTAATGGTTAATTTGAGTTACTTTTTAAGGTTCGGGGGTTCTTTTTAATTGTAAATATTTATAGGTTATAATTTTAATGGTTTCACATAATTTAGGGTGCAATTGTGTTTACCATTACTAGGTGATATATATTTGTTGTTTGGTTTGTAATGTTTTTGAAATTATTTAAACAAAATTTTGGGGTGTTACTATATTCAATCTGTCTGTTGTTTGTAGTATTGATAATGGTAGCTATTGTTTTTGATTTGGTTTGGTATAGTAAATACTGTGCTAGAAAACAGTTTTAGTATGCAGTTTTCTAATTTTCTGATTTCTGCTACCCAAAATGTAGGCTACTAGAGATAGAAAAGTAATGCTTGAACCCCTACAGTTATGCAGTTTGTTTGTTTGTAGGGCAAGAGTTAGAATACCTAATCTGCACCCCACAATGTATGCACTTTTTCGAATATTTTTGGGATTGGCATTAGAATAGTAATTCTGAACCTCAACCCTTAAAGTACACACTTTTTTCCAATGTTTGTAGGAGTGGAGTTTGAATATTAAATCGGATCCCTTCCATTTAAACCCTTTCCACAATGTTTGTGAAACTGTTGTTATAATAGTAAATCTTACCCTCTTCTTTTATGAACTTTCCATAATGTTTGTGGGTCTGAAGCGCGAGTACTTAATATAACTACTCAATATGTCAACTTTCCATAATAGTTCATGGATTTCAGGATAATATTTCGAAGTGGAAGTTGAATAATTTTTAATGTAAAAAATAGAAGCATATTTAACACTTAATTTATAAATGTTATTAAAATAATCACACACATTGTATGTGTTTTAATATTTTTTTAATTTATTTGGCAAATGTAAATACATACCTTTGTTTTGACATTAAAATTAATTACTATAACAATACACAATCAAAACAAAGTTTATTAATGCATCAATGCACAGTCAATATATACACATGTAAATATAGGACAAATCTCCCTTCCAGAACAGATTCCCTCCCATCTAGAATTCCACCCCTCACATCCAATTCCTCCCTTCCCATTCCTTCTATCCCTCTACTTGCACAAAGTCAATCACCTATTTCAATTAGGAACCCTACTGGAGCACCTAATTTAAACCAAATAGAAGCAGGGCGAACTTGGTGACCGCATCCATTCAGACGTAGCTAATGTAAACTGGGAAAATGTAATTAACCTCCCCCCTGAAGCTTCACCCTACGTCACAATTTTAAGTGGTGTCCCAGAGCTTACTAACCCCGAGTCAGAAACCTATGCCTCTCTTAAAAACAAAGTGATTAGCTGGCTCAACACGCACAGGCCTCTTCCCTCAAATATTAGCTCTGAGGTTTTAATGGTTAGGAGGGTTCCTTGGTTGGGAAGCACTATAAAGAAAACTAAGGGTGACTGTATTTTGGTGAATTTTGCCAATCCTCAGATTGCATCTTATATTTGTAACTGTCCCGGTAATATCGGCGCCACTTCTATTAAACCCTTACCACTGTCCTTTTTTTACCCTCCAATTAATATCTTTCCCCAGGCTGAGATGGATGGTAACTGGACTAGGGTTGGATTCAGTTCGTCTAGAGGAAGACAGAGGCACATTCGTCTTGATGTGCCCTTACGTGGCGATTATTTGTGCAACAATAGGTATGCCTGTCTCGAAGAGGTTGACTGACTGAGTTTGGGAGACGTCATTCCTAATTTTCCCATTGAGGCGCTGTCACTTCCCAATCAGCAGTCTCTTTGCCCTGTTCTCTCTGCTCCCCCTTCTACTGATTTGCTGAATTTGTGTGAACCATCTGTGTGTAATAACTCTGATGCTGTTATAAACTGTCCATCAACACACAAAGTTCTCTCGTGGAACATAGCCGGTCTAGCTAGCAAGCTTGACTGCCCTTTTTTTTTGCAAAAACAATTTTTATTGCATAATTCAAGTACAATAGCCATCTGCAATGACCAGCATATCATTGGTCTTCTCCTAGTAATATACTCCAGTGCATAGTACAGTGCAGACCACTTCCAACTATCAATGCTTTGTCCCCCAACACTCCCCAAACACAAATATTCCCTCCCCCCACCCGCATGTCAGTGTGCCATAGTCGTAGGTACCGTGAGAAGTCCATCTCGTGATTGGCCGTGGGAGCGGCCGAGAGCCACTCTCCACCCCCATGATCAGGCGCCAAGCAGCAAGGAGAAGAGGAGCCCTCCCGCCCCCACGTGTGACCCGTCAGTAGCCTTTCCACCGCTACTCTGCTGCATGCTGCTCCTGTGCATCAATGCCCTCCTCTGCTTCTGCGCCCCACCCTCGGAGGTCCACCACTAATGCTTCCCATGCATGTGCCATGGCTAATGCTTTTTCATCATTTCCCCGCAACGCTAGCTGCAGCCTGAGTGTACTCTTGCTACCCGCCCATTTTGTGAAGGTGGTTCTCCACCTCTCAAAGCTGGGGCCAGTTCTTGATTTCCAGTGCAGGGTAATTTCTCTTTTAGCCATCACCAGCTCTAGGTCGCAAAACTTGCTTGTGACTTTCGTGCGTGGAGTGTGGGGGAACCACAGCAGCAGGCAAACTCCCATGTCCACCCCCAATTCCCGCCCCGTTACGTGGGTCAAGCAATCAATGACCTCCCCCCAATATCCGCAGAGGACGCCACAGGACCAAAACATGTGCTTAAAGTCGGCCCCCTCCTCCCCACAGCGAGGGCACCGCGGAGCGGGACCCCCAAAGTATTGAAATAATTTAGCTGGCGTCAAATAAGCCCTATGCAAGATAAAGTACTGCACCAATTGAAACCTGGCATCACGTGTGCTCTTCCAGGCCCGTCTCTGTAACCTGGGCCATTGTCAAGTCCGGAATGGGCTTCCCGATGTCCAATTCCCATTTATCCTTCAGCGCACTCAACGGGGCTAGGTGTTCCATCGCCATTCTTTGATAGAGGCATGTAACGGCCTTGACCGTGCCCGCCGCCATGACCACATACTGACAGCCGGCAGCCGTCTGCAGTTCAGAAAGTCCCGTGTTCCAGTGCTTTTGTAGGGCTGCCACCAAGGCTGCGTGGAGTAGGTAGTCTCCCCTCGGGATCCCGAAGGAATCCTGCAGTCCCTGGAATGGCTGGAGCGCTCCATTGAGGTACAGGTCCCCCACCATCTGTAGCCCTAGGTCTTCCCACTGAGCCAGCCCCTCCGTGGGGGAGGGCCGTGCACATGCCCAATGGGATCTCCGGGGCGTAGGGGTGAACAGTGCCGACCCTCCACAAGCTGCGGTTCCAACACAACCGGAGCGTCCGCTCCTCAAGCGTCAGTTGCGACAACTCTAGTCGCTGCTGGAAGACAATAAAAGAAAGGACATGCCGCGGGATCACCCTGCCCTGCGGGTCTTCGGGACCTCTAAACTCCCTTGCCACCGCCTGCGTTAGCCATTGCAGCTGGGCCGCCAGATAATACCACTCGAAGTCGGGCACAGCAAGCCCTCCCTCTGCTCTGGGCCGTCGTAGCGTGGCCAGCGCCACCCGCCGCCTGCCAGATCCCCAGATAAAACCCGTGATCATGGCTGTGAGCCTGCGGAAGAACGAAACCGGCACCCAAATAGGGAGCGTACGGAAAAAATACAACAATCGCGGGAGCGCCACCATCTTTAGTAGCGCTACCCTCCCGGCTACCGAAAGAGGTAGGGTGCTCCAGAATCTAATACTACCCGCTAGACCTCTAACCACCCTCCCAACATTCCCCTCCAACAGATCTTGCTGGGTGCGGTAGATATGCACTCCCAGGTACGGCAGACAGCGAGCTTCACAGCGGATAGCCCCGAGGGCGGGTGGGGGTCTCCTCCCACTGTGTAACAGGGTATACACAAGTCTTGCCCCAGTTGACCTTCAAGCCCGACAAGTGACCGAAGTCCCTCAGTAACGCTTTGGCACCCTGTAAGGCCCCCGCCGCGTCAGCCAGGAAGAGCAGTAGATCGTCTGCATAGAGGGAAATATAATGGGTTTCCCCCCGCAGTAACAGCCCAGCATATGCGCGTCCCAGTCGGGCATGGGCCGCCAGGGGCTCAACCGCCAGGGCGAACAGCAAAGGTGACAACAAGCAACCCTGCCTCGTACCCCTTCTCACCGGGTAGGAGGCCGATATCGTAGTCCCCGTTCGCACCCTGGCCACCGAGTTAGCGTAAAGCAACCTCGTCCAGCGCACGAACCCATCCCCCAAGCCGAACTCCTGCAAGACCCTAAACAGGTAAGGCCGCTCCACGCTATCGAAGGCTTTCTCCATGTCTACTGACAGCGTCAGAGCGGCCGGGTAATCTAGACAATCTACTTCCATAACCCGCAATAGTCTCCGGATACACGTCGACGTGTTCCGTCGGGGGATGAACCCAGCCTGATCAGGGTGTATCAAGGAGGGCATATGTGCCAACAATCGCGTGGCCAGGATTTTGCTCAGGATCTTATAGTCCACGGTGAGCATGGAGAGTGGGCGATACGCTGTCCTGGCACTCGGGTCCCCTCCCTTCTTCAAGAGC
This sequence comes from Triturus cristatus, assembly GCF_964204655.1. Lineage (NCBI taxonomy): Eukaryota > Metazoa > Chordata > Amphibia > Caudata > Salamandridae > Triturus > Triturus cristatus. The sequence continues at coordinate 621,130,150 of NC_140587.1, forward strand.
GGTATAATCAGCGCCTCACGTGTTGAGGCAGGCAACTGACCCTCTTTCCAGGCCTCCCGGTAGACCGACTGTAACTGTGGGGCAATTTGGTCAGTATAGGCCGCATAAAACTCCACTGGGAGCCCATCTGTGCCCGGGGTCTTCTTGTGCGCCATGTGCTTGATCGCCACACGGATCTCGCCTAGCGAGATATCCCCCCCCAGCACCTCCTTGAGAGTGGGGTCCAGTTTTGGCAAGTGGGCCGCCGTCAGAAAGTCCTCCAGTTCCCCAGGGGCGTCGTGTAGGGTATTAGTATAAAGGGCGGCATAATACGCCAAGAACTGACCATTAATCTCCCTCTGAGAGTGCACCGTCACCCCTTCCCCAGTGGTCAGCGAAAGTATGGGAGAGCCGCGCGCATCTGGATTCGCCAACCAGGCCAAAAGCGACCCGACTTTGTCCCTCTCCGCATGCGCCCTGGCAAGGTATGCCTTATAGTCAAAACAGCGGAGCCGCTCTACCTGCACTGCCACCTGTTCACGCGCCACAACCACCTCATCCTGGGATTGCTCCCCCAAGTGCTGTGCTCTCTCCGTGCCGCGCAGCGCGGCCTCCGCCTTCTCTATATCTCCTAATAACGTTTTCCGGAGACCGGCCGTGGAGGAGATACATATCCCTCTAATAACCGCCTTGAACGAGTCCCATTCCCACGCCCTCTTGGACGCTGTCCCTGAGTTCTCTGTAAAATAATTTGTGATGCCATCCCGGACCTCCGCATGGAAGACCGAGTTCTCCAGCATCCGCGGGTTCAGGCGCCAGGTGGGTATCGTCTGACGCAGCCTACTCCAGTGCACTATAATCAGACATGGGTTGTGGTCCGATATGGTTCTCGCCAAGTATTCACTATGACGAGTCAGAGCCTGTATGCCCGGAGAGCATAATATGCCATCCAGACGCACATGCAGCTCATGCGGGGCAGAGTAAAAAGAGTAGTCCCTCCCCAGTGGGTGGTGCTCCCTCCATGTGTCCATCAGCCCCCACGCAGTCTGCCAGTCCCGCCTACTTCTGGCCATCCTATGTCTTGCGGATTGAGTCAGGGGCGGGTGAGAACGATCTAAGTGGACATCAGTGATGGAGTTAAAGTCACCCCCAAGTATGGTCGGCCCCTTTAAATACTCCGCTAAGGCGCCCGAAACACGCGTGAAGAAGGCCGCTTGCTCTATATTTGGGGCATAAAGGCTGCATAGCGTCACGTCTCTCCCATCCAGCCGGCCCTGCACTGCCACAAACCGTCCCTCCGGGTCCACCTGCGAGGCGAGGGGCTGAAAAGGAAGACCAGCTCTAACCCAGATAAGGGTGCCCCTTGCAAATTTGGAATAGGTGGTGTAAAACAACTGACCCCGCCAGCGCCTGTGGAGTGCCCGCCCCTCCACCCGGTCCAAATGGGTCTCCTGTAGAAAAGCCACCTGCACTCCTCTGCGCACTAAATAAGCATGGACTTTGCAACGTTTCGTCATGGAGGTGAGCCCCCTCACATTCCAGGTTATACACTTCAACTCAGGGGGGGTAGCCATCACATTGTGCAATATGTACTATCCAACCACTCCCCATCCTAGGCACACTGACATCACCCCACCCTTTCGCAATTCCCCAACAACCCCCAGTCCCTCCCGCCCCCAGAACAGGTTCCCAACCGTAGTTACCCATCCAAATACAATACAATTAACCAACTTCTCTGATAGCCACCAGAGCCTCACAACTAGTGTGAGTGAGGGGAGGGAGGCCGGGGCCGAACGGGTGCAGAAAGTGTTCCCAACAGAAGTCCCAGCCCAGTCTCCACCGCGCCTCCCCAGACCTATCCCGCCCCCGGTGCCCCCGCCCTAGCCCACCCCCGACCCCGCAATCAAGGAGAGTCTGGCAGTCCCCCAAAGATCCATGGCAGTCCCATCCCCAGCGCAGAGTCAGCAGTACAGCAGTTTGCACCTCCAGCCCCCAGCTAGCCTCCTTACTGTCAGCGGCACTTCAGGAACAGTTCAAGTGTTTAACATGTCGTCCGCTGTCCCAGGTGTGACATGTGGCAGCTCCGTCACCTCGTCCTCTTCCTCCGCCTCATCACTACGTTGAGTGTCAGACCCCTTGCGGGAGTCCGGCTCCCCAGCAGGGGCGATCCAAAGTGCGCCGGAGATGGCGGAGACCGCCTGCAATGCCGCTTTCCGCTCCAGCTCCGTCTGTGACGCCAGGGGGGAGTCCCTTCCAGTCGGCCGAGTCTTGGCACGCCGGCTTCGGCGAGGTTTCGGCGAAGCCCTCCGTGATTCCCGTCCAGCGGAGTGTGCCCCCGTCCCGGTTCTGTGCAGCTCCAACCAGTCCCACGCGGCGGCCGGGTCGGTGAAAAAGAATGTCTTGCCACCCAGCATGATCCGCAGGCGCGCAGGAAACAACAGCGCATATTGGATGCCCTCGTCTCTGAGTGCCTTTTTGATCGCCAGGAACGATGACCGATGTCGCTGGACCTCGAGGGGGTAGTCTGGGTAGATAGAGACCGACGCGTTTTCCACCCGGTAGGGACCCTGATTCCTGGCCTTCTGGAGTATAATGTCCCGGTCTCTGAAGTGCAGTAGACGCGCAACCACCGGACGCGGCGGTCTCCCCGGGTCCAAGGGGCGGGCCGGGACCCTGTGCGCCCGCTCCAGCGTGTAGAACGGCGTTAGCCCCTCCGGCGCAACCACTTCTCGCAGCCAAGTCTCTAAGTAGGCCAGCATGTCGGTCCCTTCGATTTTTTCGGGCAGCCCCACCACCCGTATGTTATTGCGGCGATTACGTCCCTCCGCGTCCTCAGCCCTCTTCTCCAGCAGCTGCACTCTCCGTTTCAGATCATCCACGGCAGCCTCCGAGGCTTTCTGGGTTGGCGCCAGCTGTTCCAGCGTGACCTCCGTCTGCTTGACTCGGTCGGCCAGCTTCCGGTGATCCCCCCGCAGCAACCCCAGGTCCGTGGAGACTTGCGCTATGTCGCTCTGCAGCGCAATCCTTGTGTCCGAGATGGCTTGTAGGATCCGGTCCATCTGTTTTTGCTGTAGGCCCCCTGACAGGTCCCCCGTCTCGTCGCCATCGCGCTCGCCAGACGTGTCCCCGGTCGGGGCAGTGGCTCCCTGCCTCAGGCGTGTCTTTCCCATCGCACCGCTCAGGGGCGGTACGTCCGGGGTCCCGCTACCCCAACCTCCTGTCGCTCGCGCTACGCCGGAGAGGGCCTCCACTCCGCGGCGGGCTGCGGACGGCAGCACTTCAAACCCGCTCCGTGGCCCGGCTGAGCTCACCGCCGGCCCGAGTGGCCCCTTCAGCCACCAGGGGTCCCCCACCGATCCAGCATAGGGGGCCGGGGGAGGCCAGTCCACCCTCCGCACCTCACACAGGCAGGCTCACCAGTCCGCCCCAGCCACAGGTCCACAGCTCTCCAGGAGGGCCGGCCACCAGACTGGTCGTTTCTGCTCCGGGCGCCACCACGCAGCTCCCGCCGCTCTGGCCCAGCCGTTCCACCAACCAGCGCCCTGCAGTGGGCCGCGCTCTTCGTCCCGCGGTCCGGGGGCCGTCCACGACCACAGGGTCCGCCGCAAGGGCTCCGGGGCTGCCTACCGATCCTCGGTCCCGGTGTCCACACTCCGCTGTCGCGCCTCAGGCGCCACCATCACCGCAGAGACGCCTACGGGCCTCCGACGTTGACCCTGCACCTCCGGTGGTTTCCGGTCGGCACCTCTGATACGCCGACGTTGACCCTGCACTTCCGGTGGTCTCCGCCGGCGATCCTGCACTTCCAGTCGGCACCTCGGATACGCCGCTCCGCTGCTCCGTCCGCGGGTACAGGCCTCCCAAAATGGCCGGCGGCAGCCCAATCAGCCGCCGTTCCTCGGCGTCAGTCCAGCCGCAGCGGCCCCCGGCCGGCCGCAACACAGTGAAGGGAGTCGGGGGCGGCCAGGTCCGGCCCCCGGGATACTCGCGGCAGGTCCGGGCGTCAATAAACAGGATAACGGCCGGGCTGGGTGCGGAGCTCTCGGCTCACGCGTCCATCGCCATCGGCCTCCAAGCCACGCCCCCAAGCTTGACTGCCCTTTATGGGGTTCTTTTATAGACCTCCATCATATATGTTGTTTCCAAGAGTCATGGGCAAGGCAAGAATACCATCGAGTGGGCTTCGCCTCTTTTACAATTCCGGCTGTGTGGGGTGGCAGAGGCCGTCCTTCAGGTGGTTTAACTATTTGGGTCGCCCCCCACTTGGGCTGTAGTGCTACGATCTTAGAAACCGGGTCTGAGGACGTCCTTTGCTTGTTATTGGACTGGCGCTTAGGTACCAAGCTAGCGGTGATCAATGTGTATGCTAGGCCCGTGAATCTATGTGCGGAATCTCGGGTGATTGATGTTTTATCTAATGTCTTAACCATGATCCCCGAGGGTACAATGCTTCTCATTGCCGGGGATCTCAATTCTCATTTTGAACCACTCCAGGGGTTGGCGGACCAAATAAATCAAGAGGAGGATGAAATCTGGAACATCCCACAGGTCGCCGGCCCAATGGTCAGGTCCTGGCCCCCCATGGCTGTACAAATCACCTCCTTGACGATGGCCCATTCGATCAGGGCCTGCAATGGTCGAACAATTTCGGACAATCCCCCAAGGCCCACGTTTAATAAGCCGGGGAGGGAGGCTAGACTTGACTATATTTTTGTCCAGTGTAAGGAGTGGAACAGAGTATCTGATTTTCAGGTGATCCCTAGGGGGGAGAGTGATCATAATCCCCTGATATTGGATATTACTTTATCGGGTTTGTGTCCTGGTGATTCATTGCCACTACTCAATTGGGAGGCATCAAACAGAGGTATTCTGACTAACAACAAACGTAGAATCAAATGGGTTAAATTGGCTGGCAATCAAGGAGAACTATCTCAAGTCTATGCGATGGTCGGCCTAGCACTGGACGTTGTAGCAAAACTCACGGAACAGCACTCCTCCCCTGATTACTGTGGGAAATTGGCCAAGGTTAATAAAGAATTATTTTCTACCTTATTTGGTATATTTAACCCAACCGCCCCTTGTATGAAAAGGACCAGTAGTCGGCCTAAATGGTATAACAGGGCATGTAGATCGGCCAAGAGTGACTTGCTGGTTGCAATAAAAAAGAAAGCTTGTAGGGAGGACATCCAACACAAGAGACGGATTCTCAGGTCCCTAATACATCACGCTAAACTAGAGTGGGCTTCTGAAAACTGGGCTAGGTTAACATCTGCCCTACATTCCAGAGACTCACGGAGATTCTGGCTGATTGTGTCTACTGGCACAGCTGAACCTGACACAGCAGTAAAACCAAACATCGCTTCTGAAATTTGGGAAGAACACTTCAGCACTCTTTATAGGGGGGTTTCCCCTGTAATTGAGGCTTATCAGGCCGACGTCATTGGCCAAGAGCAGGTAAATTTTACCCTAAATGAGGTTCAACTTGCTATATCTACGCTTCCAGCGGGTAAAGCTCCTGGCTTGGATGGGGTCCCTGGTGATTTGTATAAACACGAACCCAGAGTCTGGGCACCATACCTCACAACATTATTTAACGCAATCCTTGGGGGTATGCCAGTTCCTCATACATGGCTGGGCGCAGAAGTTGTGCCTATTTTTAAAAAAGGGTCCCCTCTGCTCCCTGGTAATTATAGGCCTATCAGCCTGATAGATGTTGCTCAGAAATTCTTTTCAAGGCTGATTTTAGACCGCATTGTGGATTGGATGGAGGATTCTGAGATTCTGAGTCACTATCAGGCTGGATTCAGAAAGAGCGTTTCAACAACTGACCAGATTTTCAGATTATGTATGCTCTTCTGGAAGACAGTCAAGGTGGAGGGGGGTTCTCTCTACACTGTCTTTGTTGATCTACGAGTGGCCTTTGACTTGGTCCCACGTACGAAACTCTGGACTGTGCTGCAGGAATTAGGCCTCCCAGGTCCTCTTTTGCAGATCTTAGTGCGTCTCCACACTAATAATTTTGCAAGGGTCAGATGTGGAAGAGAAGGCGGTCTATCATCTAGTTTTCCAGTTGAAAGAGGGGTAAGACAGGGGTGCGTTCTGGCACCGACCCTGTTTTGCCTCTATGTAAATGGCCTCATTTCCCATCTGAACGAAGTACCAAATAGAGACGCCCCACGACTCGCTGGTATAGGCATCTCAGCTATTATGTTCGCTGATGATACCTTGCTCCTTGCGAAGACTCCTATGGGGGTCCAACGAGTCTTGGATGGCTTTGCCTCTCTCTGTGCCGACCGGGGGCTAGAGATCAATACGGCAAAGACAAAATTCATGATCTTTAACCCCCCCAGGTCTTCTCATCCCAACCCGATTATCAATGGTATTAGTCTGGAGAGAGTCCATACTTTCGAGTACTTGGGACTGACCCTGAACGAAAAGTTGACGTGGTCTCATCATCAGACAAAATCCAACTTAAAGCTAACTCAAAAGGTGGGGGGCATCCTGAATTTATGGAAGGAATCTATGACACATCCCATTGCCCCGCCGCTTGAAATTTATAAAATGCAGGCGCGTGGGGCTGTAATATATGGTGGAGAATTGTGGGGCAACAAATGTGCCCCTGAAATTGTTGCCACGGAAAACAAGTTCCTACGGAACCTGGCTGCTCTACCATCGAGCACACCACTTCTCCCCCTTAGGCTTGACATGGGATTGAGATCAATAAAGGAGGAATTAGGTGTGAAGCCCCTAACTTTCTGGAGGCGACTTTGGACAACCCCCGAACTTGGGAGTTACCGGTCCGAATTTATGGAACTATACCAACACTCAGCTTTACGCAATATCCCATGGCTCAAGTACATAAAGGATGAACTATCGGGGCTGGGATTATTGGCCCTGTGGATAAATCCGCAAGAGGCCTGTAGTACTATATCCCGTAAAGATTTGGTTGCACTATATTACGACCGCAAATTGACTGCTTCTTTAGCAAACGATACATTGGGGCTAATGTCTAACACCTTCCTAACAATGAAGGATTACTATAAGCTGGAGACAGTTTTGGATGATATCAACCCCATTGGTCTCAGAAAACTATTCCTCCAATGGAGACACAATGCATTGCCAATTAGAGCCCTTACCAGTAAATGGCACCCGCCTACTTTAAAAAACTGCCCAGCCTGCACCAACGAGCTGGAGAATGACATTCATTTAATGTTTTTTTGTCCATCTTACGCGATATCTAGGAAAAAGTGGATTACTCCACTTTGCAGAAATTGGGGTTTTAGGCACCACTTGGATGCCTATCGATTGTTGAAATCTGACCTATCCCCCCTTACTTTATTTGCTGTCAGTAAGTATTTAGCAGCTGTATGGAACACTAGAAGAACTTTTTTGATGAATTGAAATTTTAATTGCATTATATGAAGTTCTTATATGCGGCAAATACCTCTGCAAATGATGTATCCATTTTTAACTAAAGATGTTTTTTAATGTGTAAAAATGTTTCTGTATTTGTACTGTACTTCTTTTATGACTCTATGTAGTCGAAATAAAGATTAAAGAAAGAAAGAAATATAGGAACAGCTTATGTATAACATTTATAGTAAGGAGACCTTGAAATAGTACATTTATTTTACGGTTTTAAAATATATAAAGTTACCTATGCACACAAAAATGCATATACAAGATGCAAAAACAGTCATAAAGTTAGTCTGCATTTTAAAAAATATAACAACATGTATCCATATAGACTAAATGCAAACATTTTAAATTTACAAGAAAGTATACAGTGCATGAAATTTCTTTTTTGTGGTTTCTTAGCTTTTAATTTTTTTTGTTTTTAGTATTTTTTAGTATTAGACAAGCAATGTAAGAAATTATTCATTTCATTGTAATGAAAAACAAAGTATTGTTTTTATAGATGTGCTTTTTCTATACTATTGTTTTGAGTCTCTGTTTTATCTTCATTGTGATGCACTTTTATTTTTGTTCAGTACACTGTATGGACTGTGCGTGACATCATTTCATAGCGGACATCCTGGATCAGATTGCAGGTTCTCAGTTCTATTTTTATAGTCATGGTAGTAACTCTTTTTTTTTTTGTTAAACAATTTTTGTTTTTTTCAAAAAGTGCAGCCAATACCTCATGTTACGACTGTGTATCATGCAGGAGACCACAACAGTATAACTGGCAGTTTCCGCGGATGTGACCTTCCAACCCAGCTGACCCCACTCCATATATCTACATCTACAATGCACCAGAACCATACATAAACCCATTCTATACCCATCAGATCGTCACTGAGACCCTTATACCTGCCCCACATTTGCCAATTGTAAGAACTCTATATTTTACAGTAGGTTCGCAAATAGATTTTAAATCATTTTAGTATTATTATTTTTTAATGTTTGTTTTTTTGAGTTTGGTTGTTCTGCTTATTGCTAAATTGTTGTAAGCCAGTATAAAATTAGATATTTGTAGGTAGCAGCATAAGGTGTTTTTTTGCTGAGGCAACTGTTTATTTTGAGGTTCCTCTTTTAGTTACCTAAGCACTGTTAGAATGTTTGCAGTTATTTTTGTAATTATTTAGAGTGTGGGTATTTAAAACATATACATTTTTCAAATAGGTGTGAAGAACAGAAATGTTGAAGTTCTTTTGTATCTATTGTTTGTAAGTAACATATGTTGGAATATTTTACCACCTTAGTTTTACATTGTTTCTTCTATTTTCAGTTTTCCAGGTATGTTTTTATAACATTCTTTTTGTTTTTGCTGGATTTCCTTGAATTTGATACAGATGGTTTCATTGTAGCTTCCATTTAAAAAGAAAATTAGGCATTATTCTAATTTTGGGAAATTATTTTTAGAGTGTATATGTTTATGAAATTCCTTATAGTGGAATGTGAAAATCATCACAACTTTAGGAATATGTTTTAAATTATTATATTGTAACATACTTACTTTGTAGAATATTATTTACAATTAGCATTTCATGTAATGTAATTATTAAAGATTGTTATTTTAGTTGAGAAATGTGAGGCATGTGTAATTTAACATTATATTTATATTAGATAATTTAAATTGCAGACAATTGCAATTATTGAAGGTGTGTATCCACAAAAAAATAGATGTATTTTCTACTTATACTTTTCTGGCATTTTATGAAAGTTTATATTTTTATGTACATTTAATATATACATGTTTCATATGTTAAATATATTTTGTACAATTTATCAGTTTTGTAGTTGTATTAGTTGGTAGCGTGTGCAATTTTGTTTTTTATTTTGCATTCTGGGGCAGGTAGTTGAAACGCTCATGTAATTATATTAGGAATATGTCAGGAAACAACATATGCTTCAACGTTACTCAAGATTGGAGTAGGTTAATCTTTCAGTCAGTTGTCATTGTTGAGTTTTGTTTTTGGTTTGGTTTAGCGGGTTACTTTACTATTAATCCTTGGAAACTAGTTTAGGAATAGTAGAATAAATTAGGGTGTGAGGGATAGATTCCAAGACAATGTATGCCTTGAACATTTTCAAATAGTAGAGCTTTCTCTGCTAACATAATGTGCATTTGTTTGCTTTGTCTTTATATATTGGGGTGGAGGGTCTCGGCATGGACAGTTTTAGTTCCAGCTCCTTTAGCTCTGTTCATTTTTAATATCTTCACAAATTGTAGAGGGTGGGTGGTGTCTGCCTATAGTTCTTTGGGGAATGAGTATTGCCATCCTTCAGTTGTGTTATTAGTTTTGCCCTACTGATTGTAGTGGCTTTATAGACATTTAAGTATAATATGTGGAATCTGGGTGGGTGCCGTCCTGTGTCCTGAACAGTGGATGCAAACCACAAAGATGTCCTCAAAACAATTTAACAACAGTGAAATGTTCTCTTCATTGATTTTGTAATAGTCTGAAGCGGTTAGTGTGTTATGGAATTTTGTGACTTCAATGGAGGGCAAAAACACATGGTATATTACTTTTTAACCTCAAATACAAATTTTCTATTGTGCCTCCCAGTGCTCGGCTGCACTGGGAGGCAGGGCACTAGCAGGCTGAGCTGAGGCGGAGCTGCATGCTGGGACACCCTTTCTATTAGTGGAGAACTCTGCTATCAAGGACACCTCAAGTGACATGCATTTCCTTGCTCACCCAGCAACAGCCGCCCATATTGGAAGCCGCATATAGCGAAGGCAAAGTGCCCGCATTTAATTTGACATGTATTGTGCATGCACTGTCTGCTGACGCACAGGCATTTGGCATGTGAAAATCAGACCTGCAGCCATCTTGTATTGCGCTTGTATCACAAGATTTTATTGTACTCTGATTGGTCGTAGGCTTAATGCTTGTGTAATTCTTGCATCTTCTGATCAGCAACACATCATGTTCATAATGTTGAATAAATATTCCTTTTCTGTACCATTATTGGATGTATCAATACGGCTTTTGTGTTTTTTGTGTATAAAAGATCTAATGAAAGTTCCCAAATTGGTCATGATGCTGCCTTGCCCATGTTCCTGTGATCACGTATAAACCTACGTATACACCTTGAAAATTGTCTGTGTTTCTTTAACCATAAACAAGACAGATTTGAGGGAATTATAGATTGTATCTAAAATTATGTCAAACAAGTCCTAAAGAAAGAGCATTATTTTTATAGAACAAACTGAAGACTGTAAGCATCATAGTTACCCATACATTAACATGACAGTTGTCAACTTGCAAGCTAGTATGGATTCAAAGTACATTGGAACATATGCAAAAGTCCATAGCTCACTTTCACACTTTCTCAAACATACTTCGTGACACTGCCATATTCATAAATTCTCTCATGAACCATGGATTTCTTTCCCCGCCCCATCCAATATCCTCTATTCAGATATTCACTGTTTTTCTGTGTAGTTATTTTGGCAGTGATGTTCAAAACTGTCATTTGTACAAATGATCATGCCTTGGCCGTCCCTCGCACTTTTGGTCACTCTAAAGAGTGTAATACAACAAAACAGACCTGGTAACATCAAGGCACTCCTTTACACCAATTAATTACATGGGATTCCTAGTAGGGTAATGTAAAAATATATTACTCCTTCATTAGTAGTTCTTGTCATGAAATATCATTAAATCCCTGGTGCCATACAACTTAATATTTACTAATTCCCAAACGGTGAGAGTACCCAGCCATGTATAAAGTCACTCAACCAGCATCTATAGGTGGCTATGGTGCAATAGAACGAAAGCAAAAAGTGAAGCAAAAATGAGAAAGTATCTCAAGTGCGCAACACCAGAGGAGCTGCTGGCAGGTTCTCACCAGTTTGCTCACGATTTTATCATCATCGATATCATTCTCATAGTAATAATTGTGTGTCCCATTTAGGAAAGTGTCAAAAGTATGAAAAAAAGTTTTTTGCAAACCGCAAAACCAAAAAGAAAGAACAAAGAAAGACCTGTGAAGTCTTAAGTAAAATTAGGTCTGGCTCACATATACAATTCCAATTTCTTTATTCCGTTGTGTGAGTCATCCCAAGGTTAAAAACACGGTCATGTCATGTAACCACATTTAGGACTGGCCAACATGTTTCATTGCCTTGTCAAATTTATGGCAAATTCATCAGGGCATCGAGGGTCTGCGTTCACTTTCCCTGGACTTTTTCTCTTTGAAAGAAGAGTGACTAATGAGAGTCACGGGCCCGCATACCAGCTCTCAATTAGTTCAGGGAGTCAATGCTAGTTGCACTTCTTTTCCCTATTGTAAGCACATCCGTAACTTACACCTTTATCGTAAGGGTTCCTCGTCAGCACTATCACTCGTTTCGGGATCTAAAGAGTGACCAAAAGAGTGAGCTGAGTTGTCTTCTCAGAGTTAGAGATTCTGCCTTAACTCGTTAACGGAGTTACCCTTCATCTCTCCTGTGAGTGAATGTGTGGCCATTGCCTTCAGTCTAGGAACCCAAAATTTCAGAGTGTACTGATTTCTTCCTTTGCCCCTAGAGGTCGTTCTTGAACTTCTCTGGTCTTGAAGCTCATTTGGCATTCTGTTGTTAGTCTCTTGTTCACATTTTGTAGTGAAATAAATGTTTCTTTCATGTAATAAAATATCAGTGTCCTTAAAAGTCTCAATATGTATAAACAGTTTGCAGTTGCAGACTGTTTAGAACTTAGTGCACACCATTAGATTGTTCTGGGCGTTTTTGGAGAGGGTCGATAGTTCTTAGTATTCAACCCCATTGTCACTTTAGACACATGTAAAAGGCCTCCCCATAATTATGTCTTTCATTTGGAAATAGAACTCTTCTTTCCAAGCACTGTAGCTGCCACTGTCTGACTTTTTTTCTCCCAGGTACAACATTTAACTGCATTCCTGAACATTGTCTAAATCCTGCCTGACTGTGTCAATTTAAATGTCCAAAGGAAAAAGTACTATATACGGGTCATGCACTTCTCCACTAACAGATTAACTTTCCCGACTTCCTTTAAAAATAGCTCCACCGCATCCAGCGATCTGCTGCCCACCATCTGTGACCCCCTTCTGTGATCTGGAGCTGGACCTGCCTATCTACTTCTGCTGCTCCCATCTTCTTTAAAACTCTCCCCCTCACCTATCTCATCTCAGCCCTCCGTTTTTATCCTTTGAGGGACTGTTAGAAATGGGGGTCTCTAGTTGGCAGAGGTAGGTACCTTTGTGCAAATAGGCACCCTTGCTTCTAGTCAGGGTAAGGGGGAAACACACTCTAGATAACCCCTGTTCACCCCCTTAGTTGCTTGGCACGAGCAGACAGGCTTATCCCAAAGACAATGTGTAAAGTATTTGTACCAACACTCACAGTAACACAGTGAATACTCCACAAAGGTACACCACACCGGTTTAGAAAAATAAAGTATCTTTATGTAGACTAAACAAGACCAAAACAACAAAAATCCAACATACAGATATTCAAGAAAATGTCTTTAAACGGATATTGCAAAAATAAGCATGTAGAACTCAAATAGCACCAACTGGGGTTATCACGATGTCAGAACAGCACGAAATCCAAAGTACGGAGCCGCCCGCGAGGATTGTGGCATCGGGCTCGGAGTCACACAGACCCCCAAACAAACGATACCTTGAAAATGATGTCGGTGACGATGCACGTGTTGAAGAAGGCCGATGTCGGCTCCGGTGGTGAAGTGACGTCGGCAAGTTTCTCGAGTCGCCCTCGGCGGTTATCGGCGCCGAGATAACAAGATGCAGGCGCTGGTGAAGACAAAGCCAATGCAAGCGCTGGCGTCAGGCACGGCGATCACTGCGGGCGTTGGTGGGCGTCGTAGGGTGTCGGGGCTGCGGAGCAGTCCGGGCGCTGCGTTGTTCACTTCACGAGCGGCTCCCCGGGCCTAGGTGCAGGTCGCGGCATCACAGTGGTGGCGTCGACGGCATCGGAAACAGGATTTCGTCCTTCTCTTGAGTTTCTTCCAGCTCCCAACAGCAAAAACAACCTCCAGAGACCCAACACAGTTACAGGCACCTCCTGGCAGGTCAGAACTCCCAGCAAGGAAGTTCAGGGGAGCTGGGACTGAAGTCCGTTTGTTCCTGGGACTTCAAAACAGGAGGCAAGCTCTTCTTCAAGCCCTTGGAAACTTTCTTCAAGCCAGGGACACAGCACACAGCAAAGTCCTTCTTCAAGCAGGGGACACAGAACACAGCAAATTCCTTCTCCTTTCTTTGGCAGAAGCAGCAACTGCATGCCAACCCCAGACACATAGCAAGGGCAGTACTTTCTTCAGCTCTTCTCATCAGCAAAGGTTCCTCTTGATTCCAGCAATAGTGTAAAGTTTAGGAGTTTCAGGTCTAATAATTATACCCCAAAATGCCTTTGTTCTCTTTGTACAAGGGGCTCGGTTCGAACAAGTTCTGGGGTCACTCTGCCAGTACACAACTACATCCTTGGTTAGTGTGGGCCTTGGTCCCAGACACACCACAGAGTGGCGGAGCCAGCATTGTGGAAGGCAGACACAGCCCTATTCAGGGACAAGTGCTACTCCTCCCACCACTTCCAATGCAGATCAGGCCTATTCAGCCTAGTGCTGACTCACCCAGACTCCTGGAGCCACGACACCTCCCCAGCCCCTGTCACTTCCACATCCAGACAGTCAATCTACAACCAGGCAGAGGCACACTGAAAGGTTGAACAAATAGATAGCCACTTTATCAAAGTGCCATTTTCAAACACAGAATTTAAAAACCATCCTTACTAAAAGATGTGTTATTAAATTCTGAGTTCAGGGATACTAAACTCCATTTTTCTATCTTATCCCTATGGGAAGATGTACTTGTAAAATGTTACAAAGCATTCCCCATTCTGTCCTATGGGCAAGTTAGCCTTTCAATATTGAAAAACAAGATTGGCAGTATTTCACTATCAGGGCATGTTACACACACCGGTACATGTCCTACCTTTCACATACACTGCACCCTGCCTAAGGGGTATCTTGGGCCTACCATAGGGGTGTCCTGTGTGTAAAAAAAGGGAAGGGTAAGGCCTGGCAAGTGGGTGCACTTGCCAAGTCGACATGGCAGTTAACAAACTGTGCACAGGCACTGCAGTGACAGGCCTGAGACCTCATTTCAGGGCTACTCATGTGGGTGGCACAATCAGTGCTGCACGCCCACTAGTAGCATTTGATTTATCAGCCCTGGCACACTCAGTGCACTTTACTAGGGACCTACTGGCAGTATAAATATGCCACCAATCACAATAACAATTTACACAGAGAGCATATGCACTTTAGCGCTGATCAGCAGCGGTAAAGCGCCCAGAGTCCTATAGCCAACAACAACAGGTCAGAAAAAAATAGGAGGAAGAAGCAAAAAGTTTGGGGATAACCCTGCCAAAAGGGCCATTTCCAACAGGGAACCTCTGTGCTCTGCCTACCTTCCCTTTGTATCTGCAGCCTGTCCTCCTATGCCACGCTCATCATCCACCTGAACTCTGCCATTCTCTGCATTAACTCCTGTCTTGTCCTCCCCTTACCTCCTTTTACTCTTTCTCGTTTATCACCTGCTTATGTCACCCACAGGCTTCCCTGCCTTAGTTGATAGACCAATCATTGTCAGATTAGTCGTGTTCATTCTTGCAACTGTGCTACTGTCGTCTTGCCACTCTTTTCAGACCTACTGCTTCCACTTTCTTTTTATTTCCTTTTTCAGTACTGGTTGCCTTCTCCAAGATCTTGCCCTCAAAGTGCAATATTTTGCCTCTTTTGTTCTGCACCGATCATTTTGCTACCTGTTCCCTGTGGACTCTTTTCCCTTGGTTTTAGTTGTCCATTATGTCAAAATCGTTTAGCAAGGATTTCTTTGTATTAGTTTATTCCTTTGTCTTGGAAATACAGTTTCTTGCTGCTGCCCCTGTTGCCTTCACCTCTCTATTCCTTTAAATCCCCCATCTGCCTAACCAAGGTCTTTATCTTCTCCTCAATGTCCTTCAAACTATATTCATCTTATCCTAGCCACTGTACAAATATGCTTCATCTCTTCTATCGCCTTGCTCTTGAAAGCCATCATGCCCGTTGCTGCCTTGGATATCCTCTCTTTCACTACGCCCTGCTTGGACATCTTCAGTCACAAAGTAATTCTACCCTCATCTAATGCTATTGCACTCTTCTGCATCTACTACTAATCACCCTATCCTTTGGCCATTAACTTCTGCTGCCAAAAACTGTGCTCCATTGACTCATATCCCAGTGGCGGGTTCCTTCTCCAAACCGTACATGGGTTGATCACCCAGTGCTCATGGGCACCAATCCACCACCGTCATCCATTAACTCTGTAGGTCTTGTGGCCGCCTCTATACCATATTTTTAGCTCTCATTCCTTCTGGTGCTGTGGTTGACTGCTTGTTCCTCTCCTTGGTGGTCTAATGTTACCTCGCGAGTTTCCGTAACATGGTATAGATACTCATTTCCTTGGTGTTCCCGTAACTCGTTGTGAACCCCCTATACCCTGTTGGTCTACTTCATCTCCTAGTCTGCAAACCACTCTAAAAGATTTGGACCCTTACTCTTTCACTCTCTGGTCATCCATTGGCTGGTTGGTAGCCCCCTTATGGTCTAGAGTCCCGGACTCCGGGGATCATGCTGTAGTGTTGTACTAAGGACTGAAGGATTGTGATGTCAAAGTTTGGCATCACAAGTTGCCAAGCGTCCCCATTCGAAATGTAACCAGGCAATAGAGAGTTCAGAGCAGTGAAGAGCACTGGTGGCAATCTGGCAGCAGGGCTGCTAAGAAAGAAAACTATTTCTTTATGTCTACGATTGAATTGTCATTGCACTTACCATCACTTACATATCTCACCCCAAGTTCTGTTTGTAACACTAGTAGCATCCATCTTCTGGTAGATACCCATGTTTACTTTTCCGTACCCTGTGGCACAGCTAGGGCAGCATTCACAAGCAGTTTGTTATTTTCATCCAAAATACCACGAACATTTATAGTTTATTGTCAGTAAACGTCCTCTTCTTTTTTCAACAAGACATGTCCCTCCTATGTGGATCCTGGATTGCCATGAGGCCACGGTTCCCTCGGCAGCTCATGTCCACCTCTCCAGTTCTCTTGAAGATTGCTTATTTAGCTACACAACTGCGCAACTCTCTACATGATAACACACTGCTCTCTACATTTCAATCAAGATTCAGAGCAGGTCATAGCACAGAAATGGCGACACTATGAATCCTTGATGACATTAATTGAATTCCGAACGAATACTGTTTTTGTTAGATTTATCCAGTACAGTTGACACAGGTGACCCCAAAAACTACTGAAAACTCTAGAATGCCAAATGGGCTGTAAGGAACAGTACTCAAGTGGTTTAGGTCCTTTCTACATGGTTGCTCTTACATAGTTTAGCTAGGAAACTATACATCGCGGACAGAACAGGTTTCTTGTGGTGTCCTGCAAGGATTTCTCTATACTCATTGCTATTCAATCTGCACTTGGAATCCGTGACGTCTGCTACTGAAAAACCCAGACATTAAATGACACCAATACATGGATATCACACATGTCTACTAAACAATCATGGATAAAACATATCACTTGACAACGGGACCTAGAGAATTGAAGGTTGTCATCCAGTTGACTGAAATTAAATCTTCAGAAAACAGAATTCATAGGAATCTCCTGCAAACCTAAAAAAACATTGACCTAAAAATATCTGCAGAACTAAAAATGAAAGGTTTCTCACCGGCTTTTTCTACTTTGGTGAATTTGCCGTCGTGTCTGATTGGTCTCTTGCTTTCCTTGAAACAACACGTCAACGATCTAGTGCCATCATCAGACTTCCACAAATACGAATTAAAAAGAATGAAGAGTCTGCTTTCCAAAGTGCAATTGAAGGCAGCAGCACATGCACTAATTACCTCCAGGATTGAGGCTGCCCACGCCATTTTGGAAAGTCTTCTGGTGAATAGTATGACACCTATCTAAGCAATACTTCATTCTACTGTTCATCTGATTACAGCAACATATTAATTTGACAGCATCCCCTCAACTCCGGGGGACCTACACTGTCTCATGTTGGAGGCCTAGATAAACCTTAAAATTAGTTGTCTCACGTTTAAAGAACTACTCAAAGGTATACCGAGCTTCCTAGCAAATCTATTGACACTTTCAGGAGGCTTGAGAGACTGTAGGAACAAGAACCCTCTCCAACTGGAAACAATGCAATTCTGAGTCATGCAAGCCTCATGTGCTGTGGTGGCTATGCACCCTTCAGATGCAACTAAAAACATCCCCATGTATCATGCCATTCCGAAAAGGGCTAAAGACCCACCATATCAAGATGTATTTAAGAGGAGAATGTAGCACGACCTGCCGTAAAAGATTGAAACATGGAAGATAAATCATAAGGGACTGTGAACAGAAATAGTTTTTTTCCTTCCAACAAATGCCTTGTTTTGATTTCCTACTACCCTCTCACCGAATCTTTGCCATGATAGCAAGTTATCTCTCCTCTGCTTTCCTCCACCACAGCGCCATGTTCCCTCAGTGCAGATGTCCATATACCTTTACCCTCCTTACCAGAGTATTCTCAGTTCATTCATTCATTCAGTCTCACAGGTTGTTTTCTTTGTACACTCATCTTTTCTCGTGTGTTCGATGTAAAATGCTCCAATACTGCTTCGTACATTAACTCTAAAGAAAAAGTATAAATGTGCAGTCATTCGAAATTCAATTTGCGATATCTTATTTTTCTGCACTAAATCATAACGAATTGCAGCCCTGCTTTGGCGCCTCTGCATACATACATTTTAGTTGCTCGCGTTTTCGGAGCCAGTTGGATTCGCTTATTGGGAATCGATAAATGGGCATTCGAACCTCCTACAAATGTTAACCGAAACAGGATGCGTAAACAAAGGCGGCACTTGGTGCTCACAAGGTAAAACACGCATGCGCATTGCTGATGCCGCGCTTACATTCTTCGAAGAACAAGTGATTCCACGGCCTTCCTGGTTTTAAGGCCTCTTTCACAGGGATTTGTCTTTCGCTGTTTCCAATCAAATAAGCTTTGCTCAGACAAAAAGAGCGTGGTTCAAAATTAAAAGCACAGACGCTCAATGGTCGTGGACCAGGGTCAAAACAGACTCGATAATTCTCGCCTCGGTACCTACTCTAACCAGGAACACACTCGGCAACTCTGGGCATTAAGCTTGCCTCATCTCTACAACGGCCCCCCACAGACGCCGAGGATGCCTGGTTTCACCTTGGAGATACCCAGAAAGGGACCATCTCACAGGGAAAACCAGGACGGGTTCCCCAGCGGTCTTCAGCGCCGGGACACCTCCTTGTGAGGTAGCTGTTCGCGCTCTACAAAATGCTGTATTATTATTATTATTATTAATGAAAACACAATCAACCAAAATCCTATAGCAGTTGAAGTGATAACACCGGAATCGGTAATGTTGCACATGAACAAAAAGGTGATGTGTCGGCGAATTGATTTATGATGTCTCTTGCGTGATAAGTGATGTGTAATATTTAACAATAGAAGACGGGCAGCTTTATGGCCTGGTAATGCCCAGTCCCCTCCCTTGACATGATCAGTTAAACACTGTCCCCACAAACCTCTCCCCCCACAAAGCGTCAGTAATAATATCCAACACCAGTTCTTTGGTTTAGGGGTCGTATACCCCTGTCCGTATTTATTACAAATTAATAAAACATTATTAACAATTCATAATCAAAACGAATTTTGAACATATACGCAGAAAACCCAAACACATCCAATTAAATTTAGCAATACAGAGATTGATACATTTTATGGCTAACCTTAATAAGAGTGTAATACGAAGCCATACATAACCTAAAACTGTAATATGTACAATATGTTTTCTGCGTATCCTGGATGAGCCTACGTGCAAGGTCATGACGGTTCCCAACTAGTTGCCAGGTCCCCCTTACCGGAGTGACCTTGCGGAGGAGGCCCGTGTGCCCACCAGATTCCGTGGGTGCCCCCCACGCCCTTCCATTGTACATCCCAGGGGCTGATGTTGTGCCAGGTTGGCACCCAATGCGCCTGCGCAGGGGTTGGCCCAAGCAGCCTACTGGAAGCGGGACTTCCTAACCCCGTACCCTTCAGCCTACTGTCCGTAAGTGCCCCCTGGAGTGTGATGAGGGACCACTGTCCCCACAGGCATCCACGTTAAACAAAGGGATGCCTACTAAGAGAAGTAAATATTTTCTAGCAGTCATGACCTTACTGCCACAGGCCAGCATAGTCGACCGACTATCTGGCCTCACCATCCGCTACAGACCCCTATGTCCTGTGACTTGCCGCTACCAGCCAGGCTAGCATATTCTCTAAGAATATTTCATTACGCAGTTTCGAGAGGTGAACCCCGTCTTGTAAATGACAATGTTCTCCCCCGATGCACCCTTGTGGAATTGTATGGAGTTTTGGAGTCCTAAATAGTCTATCAATACTGTAATTGATCCTCTTTACAGAGTGATTCAAAGCCCAGACCGACTCCCCCCGCCATTGGACCCTCGGGATCATGTGAGAACATACTAAAGTCACTAGGGGACACTGCTTGGCCAACCATCTTACTTCTGTCATTAGAGCCTCCACTACCCCCTTCCTGCCCATGTGGACCAAATCGTTCACTCCTAGATGTATTATTATTGCAGCGGGTGCCGCAGGGAACCTAAGCAACAAGGGACCAACGAGCTTCTGGAACTGCTCCAGTCTCAACCCCCTTGACCATGCATTTATACGTCCCAACTTACCTTGCTGACCCTGTCCGCGAATTTGCCTGTGAAATGTTTTTGCTTCAACCTGTTTACATATGAATGCCCTATGATCCAGACTTCTCTGCGGCCCGGCCCCCCGGCGGGTACCTGGAGCGGGTGAGGTGCATTTGACCCACAGCTGATGACAAGTTCCCCTTCTGAAGGACAGGATGTGGAAACTGCAGAGAAATGGAAACAAGGCCAACGTTAGCGATAATACTTAAAGCAGATGCAACCGCACATAGCGCTTGTAGCAGTCCGAAGACCAACGCCCTATTCTTTGGACATCTTGACCAGTCAGTCCCCGGGCCGTGGCCTCTGTGGCTGCCCCAATCCTGAAAGAATGGGTCCCAAAGTTGGAAGCGTCTAAGCCTGCTGCTCCCAAAGCTAGAGTAAGGACCCTCCCAAACTGAAACCTTGTAAGAGGGGAACTGTCCTGGTGGATCAATAGGAGCCCACCTGCACCCTGCGATCTGCAAGCCATATATGACTCCAGGTTACCCACTGGACAACATGGGCTCCCTGATGCTTACTACAGGAGAACATGATCCCCCCTCCCATTCTGGTCCATTTTTGATCTGGGAATTGATAAGGATATTGAACCAGCCTGCCTTTGAACGTGGGCAAATTGCATCCCCCCCGCCAGTCCTTCTTGTTATGCGACACCAGCTCTCCCACCCTGAAAGTACAGTAGAACGCAAGGGAAAAAGCACACCTGAATAACTGGACCTCACTGCTGGAGCTACATACTTCCTAATGCCGCTATAACGGCTGTGAGTTCCTCAATGCTGATCGGGTGTCTAATGTCCGGCTGTGTGCCCTGCAAGCGTTGCCAACCCTTCAGAGCCCTTTGGACCAGGAATGTGCCTGTGGGATCCCGATGTCCCATCATTTTTGCAAAAAATGCCACCGCGGTCATGTGACACTTTGCGCAAGCCAATGACCGCCCTCTGTCCCTTAGTTCCCTTAAGAATTATAGGATGGATGCTGGATTGTGCCACGTTTTATCCCAGTCCTGCCCTAGGGATGCACAGTATGTGGTAAATGCCCCCTCATAGGCCCGCCTAGTCCTGGGCGCTAAGCTAGCTCCCACGAGCTCTGGTGGGGTACCAAGCTGCCACAGATGCTCCGTAAAAGGTGTGGGACAGTCCACTGCTTCCGGATGATGAGACCTGAAAACCTCCATCTTGAAACGAGACAATGCATCAGCCGCGTGGTTGAGAATGCCTGGGACGTGCCTAGCTCTAAACAACACATTTCATCTCATACATTGCAGCACAATTTCCTTAAGCAAGCGAAGTAACATTTTACATTTTGCGGACTGCAGGTTGATGCACTCTAACACTCCCATATTGTCTGACCAGAAAACCACGGACTGAATATGGAACTGTTGCAGCCAGAATGTCACAGCCACCAAAATGGGAAATAATTCAAAAAATGAAATGTTGTTTGTGACACCACTGTCGACCCACCAATTGGGCCACTGCTCTGTTGCCCAATGGGAACCCAGGATGGCTCCAAACCCCTCACTCCTTGACGCCTCTGTCATAAGACCAAGCTCTGGACTGGACCTGGCTGGGCTGGGCCACACTACCACGCCATTGAAGTCACGCAGAAATGCCATCCAAATCTGCATATTCTGCTTAACCTCGCTGGACAACCGAGTGTGGTGATGTTTATCTTTTAGCCCTGACATTGCCTGGGATAATTCTTAAGGCAAAGTTGAGCATGCCCACTATTTTTTGTAACTGGTGTAAAGTAACTTTTAACTTTTGCAAAAAGTCTGCTAATGCCAGCGAGAAACCTTTTACCTTGCTCAATGGCAAGTGTGACACTCCCTCAATAGAATCAAGCTCAATGCCCAAGAATTACATTTTTGTTGCTGGCACAACCATCTTACCCTGCGCCAGGGAGACCCCAAGTTCCCTCATCAGTGTGCAAAATGTTTCCTACGCCCTACTACACTCTTGTGACTGTGGTGCATCTAGCAGCAGGAAATCATCCAAGTAGTGCAATACCCAGTGGTGCCCTGAGACATGCCTGAAAACCCATTCCAAAAAGAGATGAATTTCTCAAAATATGAGCAAGAGACAGAGCACCCCATTGGCATGCATTTTTCCATGTAGAACTTCCCTTCCATCTGAAAGCCCAATAGATGGAAATCTTGTGGATGCACAGGTAATAACTGAAATGCTGACTCAATGTCAGACTTTGTTAATAGGGTGCCTGGGCCAGGCGACCGCAGCATAGCAATTGCCTGGTCCAATGATGCATATTTCACGGAGCCCAGGGCTTCATCAATGGCCTCATTCAAGGAGTGGCCCCTGGGAGCAGACAGCTTATGGATGAGGCGGAAATCCCCTGGGTCCTTTTTGGGTACTTCCCCCAGTGGTAGGCAGACATAATTATCCACAGGCATTGAATCAAAATGACCTGCCAATCTCCCCAAACACAGTTCTTTCAGTACTTTTTCTCTTGCCACAGATATGTTGTCCATCGCTGACTGCTGATTGCGGCAGTAAGTCACCCCTGAGTAACCAGTAGCTGGGATCCGGAAGCCGTCCCTAAAACCTTCTAACAAAATCTGGCCTGGGCTTGGGCAAGAATACTTATTCAACTAGGGTATCAGGGTCATACTGCCAATAGGTGAGTGTGCTTTCCCAAATAAATACACCTCCTTCTTGTTTCTTGGCTCCCTTTTCTTTTGATTGTTTAAAGCATTTAGACTCTGGGTGGGAGGAGAGGCCACTGAACGAGCTGGCATGCTTGAATTTACATGAACCACTGGTCCTGGTCCATTTCTCTCAGTTGAAATCCCAACATGCCCCCTTCCTGCTGCCCCCACCCCCGCTTTAGGGTGTACCTGACCGAAAGGACTGCCCTTTTGGCGCGTCCTTGCTTTGGTAATTCATGTCTTAACTACAAAATCATATCCACCTGGTCCCATGTGAGCGCTGGATCAGGTGCCTTTACCCTTCTAAAAGCTTTGTCATATTTTTTCCAGCACATTCCACCATACTCATCATGGGCACATGTTATTCTGTTCTGGTAGCACACCAATTCTGTGCTTAGCCCTGGAAAATTCTCTATCATTACCGCATGGAAGTTTCCAAATGCCTTTATCCAATTAATCAGTGTTTCCTCAACCTTTTTCCTGTACGGCCAATTGGCCCAGTCCCTTGGGTGAGCCCATTCCCCTAATTTCTTGGCCTCCTCCCTCTCATCTTTGTCCACCAACAAGGAAAACAGGTTTACGTAGTCCCCCTTCCAAATTTGCTCTTTTACAACCTGTGCGATGTGCCTAGCCAGACGCTCTCTGTTGGAACGCACCTCCCCCAAACCTAAACTTGGCAGCAGTTGTACTGTACCTGCAGATGTGCCTGCTTGCATCTTGGCGTCATCAGGTCCCGCAGTTGTGGCCTTCTTTGGGGGTCCAGAGTCAGTTGTGGTGCTACCCACTCTTTTGGGAACCTCAACTGGTGGCGGCACCACCAGTGCTGCTTTCTCCACTCACGCTACCAACTTCCTCACCTCCACTAACGCTTTCCCCTCAGCTGACAGGACCCCACTACCAGTAGATGGAAACACTGCCATTGCTTTTGCCAGCCATGGTAGCAATGCTGCTAGGCTCGCCACTACATCCTCTTGACCCTGCGCTAAGTTGGAGTACTGCCTGATGGTACTGATGGCTGAGCTGGGATCTCCGATTTGATGGAGTTGCCCCTCCTGGTGTCACCCCCCCTGCTGGGATGGCTGGTATTATTGGCAATGGGACCACTGGCCCTGGGATGGCTGGTGCTACTGGCTCTGTGGCTCGTGGCAGGGTCGGTACTAGCGGTTCTGGTAATACCGGTACCACGGGGATTTCTGGGACAGCCCCCCCTTCACACTTTTTTGCTTGGATCTCCGGGGTACCGGAGGAAAAGCTGCCCTGGGTGCCACACCAGAGTGCCTAAGCCTGTCCTCGGTGTCCTCTTGCCTGTCTACCCTTCTGCTTAGCTCTGCCACGGTTTGATTTAGATCACTCATGGAGTGCATCATGCTTGCCATCCACTCTTCCATTCTGGATGGAACCTGCCCCCTTTTAGCTTTTGGCGCCATCACTAACTAGGGTCACCTGCTCACTGTAATTGTGCCCGAGGTGCTAGCACTGATCAAAACACTGCTACCTAGTTCATGCAGTACACAAAATAACCCTAGGAACTGTGGTCAATGTAGTGGCGTCGGCGAGTACGCCTATGCCACGGTGTGTATAAAAAAGTATATATTGCATATATCCATCCCTGGACACGTGTTTCGAGGTAATTGCCTCTCGTCAGCAGGGAGCAGGTAAGTGTAAGGGGTGCCGCGTGGACTGCCAAAGTTTAAAAACAGGTAAAGTACCTCTCATGGCGCGCAGGTGCTGAGGTGCTGAGTTTGTTGGTGCTAGTCCTGATGAGGAAGGCAAAGGGTGCTGCCGGTCGCTCCAACCGATGGCTCCAATCTTGACTGTGAGCCTGCACGTGGGGAAAGAAATCGAACAAGGGGTTAAATTCCTTATGCCCCCGCCGCATAGGGCAGAGGTGAGGGTTAGGTTGGGTGGATGTGTGGGAACACCCATGCTCCTAGCAAAACCAAAGGGAATAATGAACGAAGTGTTAAACATTGCAAGCACTCACCCCCAGTCAACTGATCTGGGTTTCATCCATCATCATTCTTTAGCTCACTCCACCACCCCAGTTCAAACATGGCCATATGCAAATCAGTCTGACCCTTGTGCCTCATGGGAACAGTCCAGCCCAAACTGCCAAGCCATGTCTTCCCTGGACCGGAAACAAGCATACTGGGACCGGTTTCTGGCTAATCAGCCGTCATCAGCCAGGCTAGCTTGAATCCAGTGGCAAAGTGAGCAAGGGACCCACGTCTGGGCATAACCTGCCAACTTAGGGCAAACAAAGCAAAACCAACGGGGATGATGGACGGAGTGTTGAACATCGCAAGCACTCACCCCCAGTCAACTGATCTGGGTTTAATCCATCATCATTCTTTAGCTCACTCCGCCACCCCAGTTCAGACATGACCAACACCCATGCTTCTCCCATGGAACGCCTCCCTGCTGCAGAGTAATGCAAGGTTACGGTTTGTGCGGCCTCGTGCTACACTAGATTCACCAAGCTATGCAGGGCCATGCAAGGTGGCCTTGCGTGGTTTGATAAATCTCACTTAGGTTTTGCGCTGCCAGTGCGCCATCTTGCATGGCGCAAGGGCGATGCAAAACCCTAATAAAGCTGGCCCTTGATGTATACGACAATAACACTGATGAAACTAAAGACGCCTTTCCGTTGAATGTCTAAGTTTACAAACAGCAGGCAATACTTCCTGGGGTGCTTGTATCTTACTTCTATTCTTCCCTTCTTCTCAGATGTCCTTCCCAGTACATCTATTCTCCGTCTTCCTTCTGAGAATGTTTATGACCTCACTCCCCACATTTGGTTCACCTTCAAATTGCTGCTGTTAGCCTCCTTGCTATCCCTCCATATAGAAACAGAGAAAGAGTGGCCATAATCCCTGGTCCCTGTTTTTACTTGCCTGACTAATCCTAATGGTTCTGTGAATCACTGATAAGAACCAAGTGCATTTTGGTATATTTTGCATGTTCCAGAAACAGCTTATGTTTAAGGTCTGGATATGGGAACATTGGGGACATATTTATCAAGAGTTTTGTGTCACCCTTGCACCACACAAGGGGTTCCAGGGTGACTCAGAACCTATAATGGCATTTACCAAGCCACGCATGGCCACCTTGCATGGCCGTGCGTGGCTTGGTAAATGTGGAGAAATGCAAAGCACTCAAATCGCTGCCTTCCCTTACTCTGTCCCAGTGAGGCATTTCATGAGTATAATGTGGTGTTCTTCGCATTCACCCATGGATTGTGAGGCACTCCCAGATTTACCAAAACTGGTAGACCTGGGAATGTAGAAAACAAAAGAGAGAGCAAGAAACAAATACTGTGAACGTCCTTATCCCTAAGTACTTTTTTCATAAACAACGTTGACGAACCCACTAAGGACGACTCTGCTGCAACTATTGTACCAGGCACCACTTAGGTTTATAAAAAGAACCCTCACCCACCAACCTGGTTGGTGGCATGCTTCATCATAGGGTTCCCAACTGGGTAGCCAAATGCTACCCAGCTGTGCTTCTATACCTGATTACAGCGCAGCACGTTTTTTTGTTGGTGTGTAGTGCTCAAAGTGGTGAAATTAAAAATATCTCTGGGATTCCTTTCTGACCAACTTTTTTATTCCCAGCAGCCCAAGATATATTAAAAAGGAAAGGGATAAAAAGAAGATTAATTGGTCTTCATTATCCTACTGGTCGGCTACCCAATTGGGAACCCTATGATGATGCATGCAACCAACTAGGTTGGTGGGTGAGGGTTCTTTTTATAAACCTAAGTGGTGCCTTGAACAATAGTAGTAGCAGAGTCGTCCTTAGTGGGCTCGTCCACATTGTTTATGGGACCTGGGAATGTGTCAGAATGCTACATTCTCTTAGGAAAGGCTTAATGAGGAGAAAAATAGTTTTTTACTCTTTCTACTTGTGCTTCATTCTGCAGCACGTGTAGAAAGAGGAAATAACCTTAGAGGATTGTTTTTGTGCAGGAAGGAACACCTTCCTGCACAAAACCAATCCTGCCTGTAACGCAGACACCCTGGCACCATGGTGCAAGGGTGACTGTGTTAACACTGGGCATCCGTTTGTGCGCCAGTCCAGACTGAGAGCGAAAATGCATCATATCTTGGAAGATATGACTCATTCCTTCCATCTCCCTTTCACACAGTTTCGTGGGTTTGTTGGGTGTGCTTTTAGGGATAGATACTAGGGCACATATTTATCATAGGTTTGGGCCACCCATATAAGGGGGCATAAGGGCAATACAAAACCTGGAATGATATTTACCAAGCCATGCAAGGCCACCATACGTGGCTTAATAAATGTGGAGCAGCGCAAGGCAGCGCAAGTCACTGCCTTGCGCTACTCTGTCTCAGAGAGGCATTCCATGGGTGGAACATGGGTGTTCCCATGGATTTTGGCGCATTCCCAGATTTATCAGTAATGGTAAACCTGGGAATGCATCAAAATGCTACGCCTCCCCAGGGGAGGTGTAACAAGGAGAAATATGTTTATTTCTCCTTGTTTTTCCTCTTTTTATGTGTGCTGTATTCTGCAGCACACATAGAAAGAAGAAAATGCCACTTGAAGATTGTTATTGTGCAGGAAAGTGTCCCTTCCTGCACAACAACAATCCTGCCTAAAATGCAGGCACCCTTGCACCATAGTGCAAGGGTGCCTGCTTTGGATCTAGACAGCACATTGTGTGACAGCACATTGTGCACCAGCGCAGGCAGAAAGATGGAATGCACCATATCATGTATAATATGGTGCTGTTGGACTTGGCCCTTCTTAGGGGATTTCCCTAAAACGTTTTGCTTTTTGTCTTTCTGGTTTTTGATGACTCTCTTTTTGTGGCCTTAGGACTCTGGGCACCTTCCCACTGTACTGCAGTGGGAAAGCATGCACACCTTACACATGCCAGGAAGGGGTTCTTACTTGATTGGTTTAAGTGCCATACCTTTGAGTGCTCTGTAAAAAGTACACCACATGCCCAGGGTGGGTACTGCACTGGCTAATAGTGGGATGCAGCACTGATTATGCCACCCACTAGAATAGCCTGACAAACATGTATGAGACTTGCAATTGCAGACCTGTAGGTGCGCAGTTTAACTTGTGCTTAGGTTGGTATTCTCACTCCTTAGCCAATCCTGAGTGGGCCTTCCACTACCACTAGTGCACCCCCAAGGATAAGCCCTGAGGTGTGGATCATGTGGTAGGCGAAAGACAGGACAAGTGCACATGGGTGTTCCCCGACCAGGTAATGAAGTACCCCCATTTGGGTTCTCCGTTCCTAGGAGGTTGGTTTCTCCCATGGGATATCATCGGGATGTTGCTGATTCTCTATTTGTGGCCTTTGGACACTCTCCCACTGTAACTGCTGAGGGAAAGTGCACTCACGCTTCCTACACATGTTAGGAGGTGGTGCTTACCTGATGGTTTGAAACTATGTCACAAGCCTGCCATTGCAGTTCTGTGTGTGCGCTCTTGCACCAGTGGTGTGCTTAAACATGTGTCAGGTCTGCCATTGCCGGCCTGTGTGTGCGAACTTACACCTATGGTGTTTTTAAATATGTGTCCAGCCTGCTATTGCTGGTCTGTGTATGTGCAACTGCACTTGTGCTAAGGTTGGCCTCTTTAAATCACTAGCCATTCATGAGGTGAGCTTTCACTACCAGTAGAGCAGCCTTAGGGTATGTGTTAAGGGATGAATCAAGTAGTAGGTGAAAGGGAGGACAGGTGCAAATGTGTGTTCCCTGCCAAGGTAGTGAAGAATACTCATGTGTGTTTTCACTACCTATGAGGTTTGCACTTCCCATAGGCTAACGGGGGGAAGAATTGAAATTACTTCAGGCTGCAATAGTGGATTGCAGTGGAGCGGCCTCATAATGTTTCCTATTATTAGATTTGCAATGACAAACCCTTTCCTGTGGTGAAGGTGGTTTTGTCATAATTAGCTTAGAAATACCACTTCTAGAAAGTGGGAATTTCTCTGCTCTAAAACTCTTTGTGTGCCTTTTTGCCTAGCTTCAGTTCATTGGGAGAGTACATCAGGGCATTCCCCAGCAACAGATGTAAACATTGGGCATGCAACTGGAATGACAGACCTCTGCCATTTGAGGGCCTGGCTAGATAGATTGGGTGGAGAGGTTTAAACACTTGACCTCTTGGAGACAGATCATGGCCTCACTAAAAATTAAGATCTACATTCCGTAGCCTTGTGGCAGACAGGACTGAAATTTAGGGAAGACATCTGTGGTTCAAAGAAAGTCCCTCTGAACCACCCCAACTTAAAAGGCACACCAAAGTATAACTGCTGGTGCCATACTTCAGCAGGGCAGAGAGACAATTGTAGGGACATGAATCTGGGGCTCCTGGAACTGCGTGGTGTATCCTGCTTGGGGAATCTGTTGTGCACAAGGAGAATTACTGCCATTAGAAGGGACCGTGCATCCTTCCTGAATAGTGGCTGTCTTGGGATGACTACCCCCTGCTGTGTGTCACCCTGAAGTGTGCTCTCCAAGGGCTTGTTGGCTTGCCCCCTGTTTCTTTGGAGGTCTCGGTGACATCAAAGATCGCCTACGAGAGACCCACACCATTTACGTGTAACTCCTGGAGAGCGGTGCCCTCTTAAGTGCCCAAATCATCTGCTGGATCCCAACTGGGAGCGTGGCTTGAGCGTGGAACTAAGTATTGTGCCTGGGAGATTGGATTGCCCCAGAACCCCAGATGTCTTGCCCGCATCTGAGGAGGGGGGCCCTGCATTGTGGGGACCTCCACATACATTAGAGTCTTGTTGGTGGTGAGCGGATTCACTGGTTGCGGGATCCAGCGTGACCAGCTTCATCGATACCGGTTGCGGGATCCAGCGTGACCCGCTTCATCCATCGTTTTGTGACTCTGAGCAATGCGCACCAGACGTTGTGCCTCATTTCCAGGGAGGTACTGAGTTTGCAACTCTACATTGTGTGGGACCCCAATTGTCTGGGGTAACTCGTATCATCGCGCACCAGATGTTGTATCCGGATTGCCTTTATGCAACTCTGATCGATGTGTACCTGCTTCATTCCCCATTCATTGTTTTGTTCCTTTTGGGCCCTCAGTGTGGTGGCCCAACTGACCTCTCCTCACCCGGCCACCGACGACATCGTGCTGCTATGTAGTATTGCCTGGATTGGATCTGGGTAGTGAGAGTGATTGGGTTGAAGGAACGCTTCTGAGAGTGATCAGAAGTGGGCCAAGAGATTGCGTGACCACCCTGTGCTTCACAGAACTGGGCTGGTACCAGAAGGCACATTATGGAACCCTCTTGAGTGACCGGCTATCACCCTCAGCCCGCTTCTGCTCCGCATCCTGTGGGTAATCTTCCAGAGTGGTGGCCAAACCACCATTTGATGACTGCCTCCTAATAAGGTTTGCTACCTACCATCAACTACCTTCCGGGGGCTCTGACTAAGTGTGACTTCAGCAGTGATCGGCCTGGAATCCGGGTGGGAGGGCTGGTTTTCTCCAACCTGTGGGTGCAGGATAGTTGGCATGAGTTGGAGGGTGGAGGGAGGTTTGGGCCACGGGGTCTGAGGTATTCTCTCCATTGACATGCTGGACATCGTTGCCACTAGATTACAGTGCTGTGTCTGTATGTGTGTGAGTGTGTTCCATATGAACCTTCCTGATATCCGCTGCACCTCGTATTGGTGCTGTGAGTATGTGTTTGTGAGAGTGACTGCTTGCAGACTGGCCGGGATGCATTACACCACCTGGCAATGTCGATTTGCACGTTCATTGCTTGCCAACAGAATTCTACATTTGACTTTGGTTTTACCTGTGTGACTGTGCTGCCTAAAAGTGTTGTAATTCTTTGTATGTACATATTTTTTTATATCTGAGGTGCACACTATAACTCTTTGGTATTGAATTATAGTAAATGCCAGGGTGGACCTAGGTTTGACAATGTTTTGTACCGCATAATGGTGCAGGGGGGTAAAGAAGGATCTTTCCCAAGTGTGCATACTACTGATGTTATTTTAACACGGTAGGGCCTTGTACTGCTAGTAATATTTCCAAGTGTGATTTATGCCCAGAAATACATGATGTTCATGTTGTGTAAATTAATGTGTGTGTTGAATATAAACTTAATTTACATAAACCAAGTGTGAAGTCTATTTTGTGACGCTCAGTGTATTTATTGTGTAGTAGTGCTGTGCCAATGCTTTACACATTGTCTCTGTGATATGCTTGACTGCTCAGTCCCAAGCTACCCAAGGGTGAGCGCAGTTTATACAGTGAGCTTAAACTCTCACCCCTAATGGGAGTGGTAGGTTTGGCCTGGCTAGGGTCTTGCCTCAGCCAACCAGAACGTGCCAGTTCCAACAGGCGCATTTCTGCCCTTTCCATTTTATGCAGAACAGTCCAGAAAGGTGGCTTGTTGCATTGCCTAAAAAATTGATGAATATACCCCTATAGTAAAGAGCAAAGGTGATTAAAATAAAGAAGCAAAAAGAGGGACACAAAAATGACAATTTGTGTAAAGAAATGTTAGCATCTCTAGTTTTCATATTTATGGACAGCTTGGTTAGAGTGGTTGAGTCAGTATGGTTTGTGTTTGTGAGTGGCATTTCTCCTCCATGTCATGGCTAGCATACTTGTGAGGAGAGGATGTAAGGAGCGGCTGGGTGAATCCGTGGTGGCTGGGGATTTTTTAAAGTGATGAGGTGTAACACGTGCCCTGAATTTCAAGATGCGAGTTAGAGAAGCAGGAGAGCTTGATTTTCTCAGGTGGTTAGGATGGTAGGTCTCCCATCGAGAAAAAGTAGAAAAAAAGGGGGTTAAATATTGCATTTTAAGGCACATTTTTACATTAATTGTCGAAAGAGCATAGGCTCTGAAACAATATTTAATGAGTGCCTGAATGAGTACTCATGATATATTCCACCACTATTATCACATAACAACTAAGTCTGGCCCTTTCCAGAAGGTCCACCTACTTGAAGATAATCCAGAAATTTGTCTTTGGTATCTCACAATTCTAGACATTGCTACCAATATGGTATGGATAGCATTTTGTCCAATGAAGGTATCATCCTGCCATGGATTGCCCCAAAATACCAGTAAGTACCTTCAGTGTGCCATGGGTCAACTCAAAATGCTAAGAATTACAGTCAATGCGCATGCGCTAGGGTCAGCGTTTTGTGAGCGAGGACACCATGAAAAACAAATGATTAGAATTACCGCCAAATATGCTAGAAATCATTGGCTTTGTCTGTGCTTGTTTTATAGTAGTGTTACAGGTCTTAAGCTCCCGGGTGCTGCTAAGGTGATTTCAGTTGGCAACCTTTATGAAATGCATTCTGAAGGGTGCCTTTGCACGCTTGCACATTGCCAAATGAGTTATGCACCAGTCTCCCCCAAAAATCGTTTGCGCAATAAACAGACCACGCTGGTGTCTTGAGCGTAAAAGGCCATTTATTAGGACCAGGCTGCACAACATAATCAATAACCAAATAACAACAAATAACCAATAACCAAAACCCCCAACATCAACTCTTCATCCATTCACTCTCTTCACCCACTCCAAACTCACCTCTCATTCCACTCCATGACCCGTTCCGTTCTTCATCCATTTCCACAGATCTTTCCTAGCATTCTCCCCGGTATCATCTGGCATTACACTCATGCCTCCAGATCCTCCCATCATTCACTCTTCCCCCCCGAGGGATGGGTGCGCCTGCTATTGACTCCCCCACCCCTCCCAAGTTCCGCTAACCCTGCAGCCCATCCTAAACTGGCACGCTTCGCCAACCCTACTCCCGAACCCTAGTACCTGCAAGGTGGGTCGGGGGCCTTTTCTAACTATACCCTCTGGATGATGCCGAGAATGCAGGAAGAGCAAGTCGTCTTTCTCCCCTGCATTCTTATACCCACCCCCTAAAACCCCACCTCCTGACCCCACCTGGTCCTCCCCTGCGCGAAAAACCTCGGGGGAAGAGTAGTCTGTGACTGTGCTTCCCCCGGGGCCCACCATCGTGCAATAAACAGAACACGCTGATGTCTTGAGCGTAAAAGGCCATTTATTAGGACCAGGCTGCACAACATAATCAATAACCAAATAACAACAAATAACCAATAACCAAAATGCCCAACATCAACTCTTCATCCATTCACTCTCTTCACCCACTCCGAACTCACCTCTCATTCCACTCCATGACCCGTTCCGTTCTTCATCCATTTCCACAGATCTATCCTAGCATCCTCCCCGGTATCATCTGGCATTACATTCATTGCTCCACATCCCTCCATCATTCACTCCCCCCGAGGGATGGGTGCGCCCGCTATTGACTCCCCCACCCCTCCCAAGTACCGCCAACCAGGGAACCCCCTTTTAGGGTGGTTACCTGCCCCCCCCCGGGGTCCAACTGTGCATCTTTCGCCCCCACTAAAGCATTCCTATGACACCAAATCACCTCATTCCACAGTTTGCTGACCACATCCCTCATCTCCATCATATAATATGCGTTCCCCAGCCTCTAAAGACGCACACTGTCGTCCCTAAACAGTAGTGGTTCCTCCAGTCGCAGTCCAGCATGAGCAATCACTTGAATGTCCTTTTCCCCACAAAAAACCTGCATCGCTCTGTTTAGCTTCCGTCGTGCTTTTTCAACAGCTCCATGTTTTATTGCCCCCCTCCACACTCTTCAGGGAACAAATTCCGTCCCAGCAATGCATGTCCCAGCCAACCTGTGTTTCAATACCTCCAAGTCTCTTTGCATCAGCTGTAAGAGCGCCAAACCCGACAATCGAATCAAATCGTTCTCTCCCAAATGGATTATCAACAGATCAGGGCATCCTTTCTGGGGGACCATCTTCGCGAGCAAGGGCAATAGTGCCCCCCATCGCATCCCCCCTTTTCCCCACCAATGCACCTCATGATGTTGTCCTTTGAGTCCCAGGTTACGGCCGTACACCTGTTGCTCCGCATACTTGGAGGCCCAATGCACAAATGAATGCCCCACGATTCATGTGACCATCTTGGCCCCCGGTCCACCCACGCAACTTATGGGAGAAAAAGGCGTTAGTAACACATCCTGTAACGCTCCGCCTCATCGCCCCCGCCCCCCGGCAGCCACCGCGCCAGGGCAAGCTCCACTATTTTCGAACATATCGCTCACACCACCTAGACTTCCTCCTCCCAATCTGCCAAATCCTATCCCAGGACCAACCCAGTTGTGCTGTCGCTGCCCCAATACGGAAAAAATGCGTCCCAAAACCCGCCGGGTCCAGACCCAACCACCTCAAACCCATGCGCAGAACCGCCAATAACTGTGCCGCCATCACCTTTGCCCCAGACGCTTGACAAAAGATCTCACCATTCGCTGCCCGCGTATTCAGTAAAAAGTTCTGCCATTCAGCCACCAGGCACACACCCCCACAACCGCTCTCACACAACCAGACCCACTTTCCTCTTCCCAACTGATCAGTTTTAGACTGTCCCAGCCAAATCCCCAGACGACCCGCATCCAACATGACCTCCTCGTACCTTCTGCCACACACCTTCTTTGTCCCCAACAACTCAGAGACCCTAAAGGCCCCGAAAAACATCCATACCGTGCACAAACAAAAAACCAGAACCTCAAAACCATCATAACAACACAGCGGCAAAGCCTCAACCAATCGTACCAACAAGTCAAAAGTAATCGCCTCCCTCAACACCCCTCCCCCCTTTTTCTCCCTGCCCCAACCTCTGAGTACCCTACCTATAATCACATCTTTCGTAGAGTCAAAACAAAACAACATTAAAAATACACTCCCGCCAACTTTTTCGCAATCGTCGCAGAAGACAGCCCCTTGTCAATGCAATATAATACAAACCGCAACACTCCTTGTTCCACAGCTGAGCGATCTCCAAATGCAGAATCCCTGCGCCATCCCATAAAGGATCCAAACTCTGCCCATGCCAGTCTGTAGGTCCGTCTTGTGGTATCGGCTATAGATTTATCCACCAGGCCTATCACCCTCACTCCCCCAAGGCCCAGATGCCGTCCGTCCGGCCCGGTTTTGAACTGATCCGCTCCTGGTGCCAATCGCTGGAACCGCTGCCACTGCAAACGAGACAAAGCATCAGCAATGTCGTTATTTGCTCCAGGGACATGCTTGGCTCGAAACACCACATTCAATCTCAGACATTTCAGCATGAAACTAACAAGCGCAGCACTCTCAGATCCCTTGCCCTCTGTCAGTTGACCAACTCGACCACGGTCATTTTGTCCACATGGAAAAGCACGGACCTGTTCCGAAACTTGGACCCCACACCTCCAGTGCAACCAACAAAGGAAAAAATTCCAGAAAAGCAATGCTCCTCCCCTGCTTTACCCAATGAGCTGGCCATTCCTCCGCGCACCACCTGCCATCCCAGAAGATCCCAAAACCCGCTGCTCCAGCTGCATCAGAATAAATTTGTACTTGCCAAACCTTCCTGTCATCATCAAAATCCAGGGTCACCCCATTGAAATCAGTCAAGAACGTCGGCCATGTCCTCAAATTCGCCCGGACCCCATCATGGAAACCCGGACCCTGTGGTGTGGTAAAACTGCCCCCGACATGACCATGCCGAGCCGTCTGCAGAACGTCCATCCAGGCCTCACCACCTGGCATGCGAAGTTCAGGAACGCCAGCAGTTGTTGCACTGCCCTCAATGCGATCCTCTTTTGCCCGATCGCCCACAAGAGGCACGCCTGTATTTCCGACACTTTCGCGGCAGGGAGTCGAGCTATCCAATTAATGGAGTCCAGCTCAATTCCCAGGAATGTCAGGCTGCAGCTAGGTCCTGCTGTTTTCTCAGGCACCAAGGGGACTCCGAACCGCTGTGACATCTCCTAGAATTGCGACTGCCACAATCCCCAGAATGGGCCCTCCCCAGCAAGAGGAAGTCGTCCAGATAGTAAGTAACGTCCCGATGACCACTGATCTGTGTAAAAGCCCACTGCAAGAATGTGCTAAACATCTCGAACAGAGCACAGGAAATTGCACACCCCATGGGAAGAACCTTGTCCACGTAGATGGCCCCTGCAAACTGCATCCCTAGTAGAGAGAACTCCGCGGGGTGTATCGGCAGCAGGCGTAAAGCAGATTTCACATCACACTTTGCCAATTCTGCCCCCGGCCCACACACCCTCACTAGGCGGATCGCATCATCCACCGATGCATAGAGCACCCTCGAGTCTGCCTCTGTGATGAAGTCATTCACAGACTGCCCTTCCGGCCACGAGAGGTGATGGATCATGCGAAACTCACCCCTTTCTTTCTTAGGCACCACTCCCAATGGGGAGATGATCAAATTGTCAACTGGCCAGTCGGCAAACGGGCCTGCTATCCTCCCTTCATCCACTTCTTTCTGCAACTTGGCCGCCACCACTCCCAGCAATTCCTTGGCTGATTTCAGATTGTCCGCCCATCTCCACACCCGAGGTCCCTGATAGCCCACCCGAAAACCCTCTGTTAAACCCCACCAATCCGCAAAGTTGCCTCTCTGTCCGGGTAACACGAGAACCAGAGGGCCATCGCCCCCACCTTAACTGGTGTAGGCGCACTTCATTCCAGACTGTCCCCTTCCTTTTGTATTTCGCCACTGCTCTGACGGCGTGACCAAGGTGAAGCATTGGGTAAGGACATGCCGCCCTTCACACTTGGAGCGCTCATGCTTGAACTTGCACGGGTACTGGGAGCAGTAGCTCCTGTTGTAACCCCAACATGCACCGGTGTTGTTGCTACCTGGCTTAGCGGGCGGACCTGCGGTTCCTGTACCGGAGGTAGACCCTCCCGCCCCGCTATGGGCGGGACATGGCAGAAAAGACTGATAAGTGACCGGCAGGCCACTGGCCATGTGAGTGACGCCGATGAGTGCGTGGACGCCATCCACTGCATCCATAACTCCTGATCCACCTCCCCCCAAGGCTTGTCCAGGTTCACGCTAAGTTTGGCTCGAAAATCTTCGTCATAACTCAGCCAGGCAAAACCCCCAAAATGCATCTGGGCTTTCCTAATGATGTCCATATACTTCAGGAGTGCTATGGCCCTGTCCAAGTGTTTCTTGCAGTAAATACTAGCATAAATGAGAAACGCTGATGTCCAATTTTCCATATTTACCGGAACCCTGGGCCTTCTAGTCAGCTCCCATTCTTCTTCGTTAGACCCTTCCTTCGCTTGCACCTCCCTGTGCAATAATTTAAAAACGTCTACATACTTGTGTTTCCAAATCCTGCTCTTTGTCTTTTCAGACAAATGTGACCCCAGGGGCATAGCCAAACCCATGTAAGGTAACTTTTTCTGGTGTTTGTCCTCACTCTTGTCCCCCTTGTCCTCCTTCCCTTCTGCCTTGTCCGTCTGCACCCCCGCCGTGGCCATCGTCTTAATCCCTCCCGGTGTGTCACCCCCCCTTGGATCTGTCCTTTGGTAGCACTGCAACCTCCCTCACAGACCCCTCTCCCACACCCACCGACCTGCAGGCCTTCTTCCTCCCCCCTTTTGGCCCACCATCCCAAGCTGCCCACCATGCCCCCTCACCTGACGATGCGTGCGCCTCTCCGGACCGCCCTTTGGTGTTGGTGGCCTTGGTGGTCTCAGCCTTCACCTTGCCCTTCGATGGCGTGGGGTCCTGCAAAACACCAATGCCACTGTTGCTCCTCACCCCCCCATCCTGTCATTGTCATCCCTCACCTCCCCGTCTTCCAGCTCATCACTCTCCTCATCGTAATCCAGATCCACTTCAGGTTCCACCTCCACAGGCACCCACAACACCTCTCTCACCGCTCTCTTCACACCCTTACTCTTTTTGGCACTCAGAACACCCCCACTTGCCACACAGGACGCCGTTGCCCGCTCCCGCGCCAGAGGGATGGCTGCGGCGGACCCCCCTGCTGCTTCAAGCCGGCGTCTCAAGGCCATCTTGCGCCCCGCCGTGCCACCCAGCACTCTACCAACCTCCGCCGGCTTGGATCCCCCACAACCCCCCAGGTCGCTCCAACCTTGGCGGGCCCCTGCACCATCGGGCCTCAAAGCCGTCCTGGCCGTCCCTGTCTCAGACTGCGGCCCCTTAGTTCTACCACCCCACCCCCACTTGTCCTGGCCTGCCCTAACCCTCTCTTCCTGCTCAGCCAACCTTTCTTCTTCCGAAGAGGGCGTAGGGGGCCCCTCAGCCTCATCCTCCCAGACCGCCCCTCCCCATGCTGCATTTAACTCTGCCCAGCATGCCCCTTTCTGCTGCACCAGGAGACGCTGCTCCCTAATCCTATCTTCCCAGGCCAATGACTCCCACCGAGGAAGGAGGGGGGCAATACTCCCGGGCCCCCACACTGGGCAGCTGCAACCAAGGTCTCCTCTCCATATAAGGGCCAGTTGTCCCCCCTCCCCCCCACCTTGTTCCCCCTCCCCTGGGGTCACCACATCTCCCTTCACAGGCACTGGGGTGCCAACTCTTGATCCCCTGGAGAGGTCAATGGGAGCGTCCTCCCATTGCCACATGTCACCCCCCACCCCCAAGGTTCCCCCCGAAAGCAGGTACCAGTACCATGAGCCACTGGGCCCCCCCACCTCCACCTCCCTCTCAGCATGCTCCTGCGCACACACAACCACTGCTGTGCCTGGCTGGGTGCCCTCTGTTTCCCCTCACCTCAAATCCACAAATACCTGATGGCCACTCCTGCCTGGCAACTCCCCAGAGGGCCCCGTCGCTCCCTGAGGGCCTCCCACCTCCTGAACGCCATAATCCACGGAGGCAGGCTCTTATGCCGGCCTCCGTGCCCAGGCTCCCTTTTGCCTGCGCCCCTCCCCCTCTCCAACGTGCCTCTCCCATGCGGCAGCGGCTCATCTAAACAGGCCACTACTGCTGCCGCAACACCTGCAGAAGCCGCCCCCGGGGCACGCAACATCCCCACCCACGCTTGACTCAAAATGCCGGGCCGGAGGAGATCCTCCCAACCGGCACGGCCCAAAAGCCTCAGGGCCTCTCTCACCTCCTCAGCCGAAACTGCCGCCATGACCGAACCTCCGCAATTCCGCTCCCGCTGACACCCGAAACCACTGGCCAGTGGCTCTGCGCTCTCTACCCTGTGAGCCCCGCCCAAAAACCTGCAAGGCCCCATGTAACGAGGTGCCAACTGTTGAATAATCAGAAAACGAGGATCTTGGTATGTTCCCCCATCACCTTTCCCCCGTCCTCTCTTTGCAGTCATCCTCTTCTGCGGAGGTGTTATGGGCCTTTAAATATCAGGGCATTTTTTTCCCCTCCCTATACGGTGTCTCTACAACCAACCTTACGGAGCGGTTTGAGGATCTAAAACAGGAACTTTGAAGAACCACGAATAGAAGTGGCTACGTTTTATTTTCCTTTCACTTTCTTTGTGACTGTAGACCATTTACCTAATAAAAGTACTCCCTGAAACATACCGTCACGTATCTGCTCCTTGACAGGCCCACACGTGGTGGAGAATGCGGGCAAACTAGCTCTATAGCCAGCATGGAGAACCTGTTGCAACAAATAATCTCAGGGCAACAAAAACTAGAATGGGCCGTCGAGAAGCAGATGATGGCAGCCCAAGCCGATCGTGAACTCTTTAACCCCTTCTCTGCGGAGGTAATTCCCCCGCAGCGCGGGGGCGGCGGTGGCGCTATGCTCGTGACGAGCTCAGCTCCTCATGACTCACAGTGGCGCTGTGCTCATGACGAGCTGAGCTCGTCACGACCCCACCCACTGATTAATTCTCCCGCACAGGCGGGGAATTAATCGCGCGTGGGCAGGCCGCGGCCGTTATGACGAGCTCAGCTCGTCATGAGCACAGCTCCACTATGACTCATGACGAGCTGAGCTCATCATGAGCATGCAACGGGTTAAGGAGTCAATGAACCAACAAGTTGAATGTATTCACAAAGTTGCCATCGACCAGTACCAACTCACCACTCAGATACAAAACCGTCCTGGAGGACAGCCCAACAACCCCCATATCGTCTTACAGAAATATCTCCCAGGGGAAGACCCTGATGTTTTCCTTCCCAATTTTGAGCGGGCTGCACGGGCCTGTGGGTGGCCAGTTGACAAATGGTCCTTTTTCCTAGCCCCCTTGTTAAGCGAAGAGGCACAGACCAGCCTACTAAGTGGCCAACCCTACCGGAAACACCCCATATGCAGAAATAATCGTTTATGCTTCCGCAAAGAGAAAGGATTGCCTGGTGATAATCCCAAGACTTTGTATTTTAAACTCAAGGCAGCTGCTGACAAATGGCTCAGACCACAGGAACGGAGTAAAGAGGAAATCATGGAACTAATATATTTAGAACAGTTCTTAGAGTTCCTCCCTTATCCTACACAACGATGGCTAAAACAACACTCCCATCTAACAGTCATCCAAACAGTAGATATGGCTACCACATTCACCCGACCACAGCCCCGTTCCTTACTCACAGACAGCAACAAACAGCGCTTCTCCACGTCTACCCAAAGAACAGAGAAACAGACACCAAGACCTGTGCCGGAAGCACAGCGTCCCCGCCTCAGGACTGAGACCCCAACCTCTAAGGGCCCACGGTGCTTTGACTGTGGGGAGTGGGGACATATTGCTCGGTTCTGCCCCCTTAAGAAAACAACAGAGGAGCCCATGGACGTTAGCTGTATCCTGCACACCGTCCTGTATACTGAAGAGATGGGGCCATGTTTTTATGTGAGTGTACAGGTGAAGGGAAAAGAAGTAAAGGCCTTACTTGATTCAGGCTCCCAACAGTCGGTTGTCAGGAAGTCCGTGGTATCCCCTTTTCTTCATACTTCCACTGAATATGTGCCAATAAGATGCGTTCATGGGGATGTTCATCCCCATCCCGTTATACACCTCCCCATCCTTGTTCCAGGAGAAAAAACCCTACAGGCTAGACTCAGGGTACTACCTTATCTCCCAGAAGACTTAATATTAGGGTTAGATAACCCGCTATTCATACAGCTACTCAGAAAGAAATTGCAGGACCCCTACCCCATTCCCCAAGAGCAAGCTACTCTCCTCACACAAGCCCCTTGGCTCTCTGATCGTAGTTTTCGATATGCTCAAGAGCATGACCCCACCTTACAACATGCATGGACACAAGCCAAACAAACTCCTACCGGACAAACACCGGTTTATCCTCGGTTCATATCACAAATGGTCTCCTTTACAGAACAGCAAATGACAAAGCATCCCCCCAGCTAATAGTTCCACAGATTTTTCTGGACCAATTGTTGTTTTTTGCACACACCCACTTACTAGCTGGACATAGGGGTACAGAGAAAACGACAGAGATGATACTCCAAAATTTCTATTGGCCTGGCGTCTATCCCCAGGTCTCCAAATATTGTCAGGAATGCGAGGTCTGTCAACGTAAAAATCCCTACCGACTGCCACCTGTTCCATTCCAACCACTCCATATCATAGGGAATCCTTTCGAACGTATTGGGATGGACCTGATGGCCCCCTACCACGCACAAAAAAAGGAAACCTGTATGCACTAGTCGTTATAGATTATGCCACCCGTTATATCACGGCTTTTCCCCTGAGAGCACCCACGACCACTAACATCAGTGACCGCCTGATCGAACTATTCTCACGTGTCGGTTTCCCCAAAGAGATACTTACCGACCAAGGGACCTCCTTTGTCTCGTGGTTAATGACCCAAGTATGTAAATCCCTCAACATATCACACATAAAGACCTCGGTATACCACCCCTAAACCGATGGTCTTTGTGAGAGATATAATGCCACCTTAAATATATCCCTTAAGAAAATGCTAACTTCAGAGGGTAGAGACTGGGATATGCTCCTCCCGTTGGCCATCTTTGTAATCCGTAGCCAACCCCAGAGCAGTTTGGGTTGTCCGCCATTTGAGCTTCTTTTTTGGGAGGCGTCCGCGTGATTTGTTGGAGATCACCAAGGAAGCCTGGGAACAGGAGAAACAAGAAGAAACTCACTCTTTCCTTGACTATACCTCAGCTTTACATACTCGATTACACAAACTTCGTGAGTTTGCGGACGCTAACCTTGAAAAAGCTCAAATGAGACAACAACACTTTTATGACAAAGGGAAAAGATGGAGACATCTGAAGGTAGACGATTGGGTCCTTGTACAGATACCCTCTAGCCTACCTAAGGCACATTTGGAATGGAAGGGACCCTTTCGTGTCATAAAGAAAATAGGCCTTACCGCCCATTTAGTACAATTGTCCCCCAAGAAAACACAAGCGTACCACATAAATCTACTCAAGAAGTGGCTTGGTCCGCTACCTCATAACGTACATAACGTCCACTCCCCAAAAGAAAATGAGAGCACTCTTGAACAGTTAGATGTAAACCCGAGTCTATCAGTCGTACACAAAAAAAAAATTACAGGACACTCTTCTACCCTTTTCTCAGATTTCCCAGGAAAGACAAATCTAATTGAGCACTCCATACCCACTCCACCAGGCAATATCATCAGTCAAAGACCATATCGCATACCAGCTGCAAGACGGGAGGCCATCAACACAGAGATAGCAAAAATGCTGGCAATGGGAGTGATACAACCCTCCCAAAGCGAGTGGTCATCCCCCATAGTTCTCGTGCCAAAACCTGATGGTTCAGTGCGTTTTTACATAGATTTTAGGTTGGTCAAAGCCATTTCCAAATTCGATGCACACCCATTGCCGAGAGTCGACAAACTCATCAAACGACTCGGGATGCAAAATATATAACGACATTGGACCTTACAAAAGGTTACTGGCAGGTGCCTCTCAATCCAAGAGACCGAGAGAAGACTGCTTTCTCGACCCCCACGGGTCACTACGAGATTACAGTCCTTCCCTTCGGTCTCCACGGGGCACCTGCTACGTTTCAGAGGCTCATGAACCGAGTACTTTCAAATCATCAGAAATACTCGGCCACCTATCTTGACAATATCGTCATTTTTAGCCCCAATTGGGAAGACCATCTACAACATTGTCAGGCGGTTCTACAGGCCCTTCGAAGAGCTGACCTACATGTTAATGAGAAAAAGTCCCATGTAGGTTATCAGAGGGTCAAGTATCTTGGGTATGTCCTGGGAAATGGGGTTATTGAGCCGCAATCAGAAAAAATCAGAGCAGTAGTTAACACTCCTTTCCCTTCCTCTAAGAAAGAAATCCGGGCCTTCTACCGGAGGTTCATTCCCCGCTTTTCAGAAATAGCCGGTCCCTTAACTGATCTCCTTAAACAACAGGTAGGAAGCTGGGATCCCATTGGCAGAATCGAACCCTCCACAAGCGTCATAACGAGGCCAGGGACAACGGAAGAGGAGGAAGTCGACCGGACGAGGAAGAAGCCGGAACAGCTGACGAGTCCTCCACCTTCTGCGCTACCGGACGTCGGAAGCCCAGGACGAGAAGCAGACGAAGGAGGCGCGAGAGAAACGGATCC
This sequence comes from Triturus cristatus, assembly GCF_964204655.1. Taxonomy (NCBI): domain Eukaryota; kingdom Metazoa; phylum Chordata; class Amphibia; order Caudata; family Salamandridae; genus Triturus; species Triturus cristatus. The sequence continues at coordinate 621,173,473 of NC_140587.1, forward strand.
CTTTCTCTCCCAGGAGACGCCGGATCCATATCGGCATGGTGACAGTGCCCGCCACGTTGCCGGAGGAGCGTGGCTATGGCTGGTACGTGCTCGTATTCGGGCTGTGTTCTTTGAAAGTACTGAGGGTGGAACAGAATCTATCGGGAGGAGGGAGGCACGCAAACACCCCAATAGCGATAATAAAGGGCTTCTTGATTTTTTTTGTTTGTTTCTTCTACCCTATCATACAAGTGTGACGGACTGCGGTGCACTCTTTCGAACTCCCCCACTACCCCTTCCCAATTCTCCTCGAACCTCAGACGGAAGTACTGATGGCAGTGTTCTTTTCTTTTGTCTTTTTTTCCCCTCCCTATGCGGTGTCTCTACAACCAACCTTACGGAGCGGTTTGAGGATCTAAAACAGCAACTTCGAAGAACCACGAATAGAAGTGGCTACGTTTTATTTTCGTTTGACTTTCTTTGTGACTGTAGCCCATTTACCTAATAAAAGTACTCCCTGAAACATACCTTTGCTTATCTGCTCCTTGACTGGCTCACACCCCAGCTGCTAACAACTAACTAGCCTCTTTTCTAACCACACCCTCCCGATGATGCCAAGAATGCAGGAAGAGGAAGTCGGCTTCCTCCCGGCATTCTTATACCCACCCCGTAAAACCCCACCCCTTGACCCCACCTGCCCCCCCCCCCTGCACGAAAGACCCCGGGGTAAGACTAGTCTGCGACTGTGCTTCCCCCGGGGCCCACCATTGACGTCTGTTGTACCCTTAATGAATCTCACATTATCCTTGGTTTGTTGGTGCTTTTTTGTTTGCACCACCTCAAAATCAGATCTCAGTTTTGCATTCCGTTTTCTCTGCCTTCCAGGACTGATGGGCTCTTCTGTATGCTACTGCAGATTTTTCTCTCGAAGTCCTACCCATGTTATATGAACAATATTGTCTTTCATCAAGCACATAAAGCCAGTTTCTGGAGTGTATGCTAGCACTTTATTTAAAGCCAGAATACATAGGTAAGATTTTACATCATTTTATCAGTGGGAAACGGAGCAAAGGGACAGCAGTGTACACTCTTTGAAAGATAAGGGGTGCATTTTAATGGCTTGCATGGAAAAACACACGCTTTAAATTACTGCAAATAAGCCAGGAGTCAACTCGCACATGTGTTCACACATATGCAGCACACGACACACGCACACACACACACGTGTCTGCATGGTGTGCATCAACATGAGGGTTGTATCATTGCTTTGTGTGCGAGTGGTGTAAGTGTGTTTAGTGTGTGGAGATGAAGTGGGTGGTTTCTGTCAAATATAACAAAAGCATGTGTTATTGTAGACTTATTGCACATACTAGTGAGTGGTAAACGTGCTGATAATGAACGATATGGCTCGGGTAGAGTGTGTGCCCAGGGCTTTGATTGGGCCGGGTCCCTCCAGGTCTTAGACCCAGTAGCAATTTAAAACGAACATTAAAACGGGTCCCTACCGGGCGCCATATGTATCTCCTTAACTTCAATAACAAAAACAATGATCGATTTCTGAATAATGAATGTAAAAAACGTCAGGACAATTCTACAATTTAGTTCCTCTTTAAATTTCACGTTATTCATAATCTAGCATTCCCTAAGAGTGTTGGCTATTTCCAGGGAGTTATTTTTCTTTAATTTTTTCGTGTGGCAAGCATTCTACTCTTGCATAGTGCATACTTAGAACCGAGTCTCCTTCAGGTGTGTATAGGGCCATGATTAAGACCTCTGGAGTTGAGGCTGAAAGCAGTGTGAGTTTCTCACAGTGTCAGTGGGTCAAAATGTTTTCAGATTATCGTTGTCAATCCTTGGCATCTCTGCAGAGCGCAAAGGGCAATGATCATGCATTCCATTTCCAATTGTGATTCTGTGCAAATGTGTCTGGAGGAGGTATACAGTTGTCAAAATATTGACAAAGTGAAAGTAAAAGAAAATATAGTACTTAGAGGCAGGGCTTTAAGTGGGATGAAAAAACTGGGGGGTCTCTCAAAGGGGCGTGGTCAATGCAATTAAGGGCGTGGCTTAAAAACACATAAACTAAAAATCTGTGTTTAGCATAGTGTGATGCCCGACTTGGATTTTGCTGTTCCTGTCATTGCATCCAGATATATGATACAACAATTCACATCATACCTACAAGTCAGGACTACTGGCTTTGTTAATGGTTGCTAGCTGCATAAGATAAATAGGCAGCAACTATGGCTTGTATATAATATTGAAAAAACTTCCACTTAAAGCCCTGGTGATGCCACGACATTGTTGATGCTCCTGAATTTCAAAAAGAGAAGGGAAATCCAGAGAGAAAATGACTCTAAAGGATTTCCCTTCCTCTACAACGCTCACCACGCGCACATCGATGTGCCTGCTGTCACTGCAGTCCGGAAAAAAACCGGACCGCCTGTGCAAAGCCCGATAGAGATCCGTTTCGAGGCCCCCCCCGTAAAAAAAACTGCCGGTGCTCAGGACCGTGAGACCCGGCCCACTTAAAGCCCCCCATAGAGGTGAGTGGTGCTTTGTGTGTGATGGGAGTGTTGAAGTGAAGGCGGTGGAAGGCAGTGCAAATCACAAGAGAGCAAAGAGGGTGCTGAAAAGGAACAAGAAGAGGGCTAAGATATGCAGATTGGTGAGATATCGAGAGAAAAGGGGTATAAATCCAACGCAGAATGAACATAATATGAGTGATTGATGCTCTGAAAACCATTACTACTTCCTCAGGACTCCATAAGGTATAAGTCCCAATTTCAGAATTGAAGCACTTTTAATATTATATGTAACAAAACATTTTTACTCTTTTATCTGAAACAGCTAACAACCCGTGCCAAAGCCAATGGTCCTAGCTGGTTTTAGGCATATCCTAGCTGTAATGTTATATATCTGAAAGTTATATCAGAAAGCTCAGAGAGGAATTAAAATACTGGTCAGGTGGCAGACTATGGAAATTACAGAATTTAAGGATACATGTTTAATCCACATCTTTAATTACATACCCCACCTCCTTTTAAAGATCCTCTCCTTTTTTAATCCCACTTAAAGCCCGAAGTATGCATCAGTACAGAGGTCTTGGAAAGGTGACGTTTGTGTGTGTTTATATGTAAAGTAAGTTTCAGTAATTAAATATGTGCGTGTGGCGTGTATATGATAGGAAACCGTGATAGCGTTATGGGAGCTAGTCACATTCTGGAAGGAGGATGGCATGTAAGCATTGTCTTTGTATTTGTGTGGTTTATTGGTAAACAAGTGGAGCATTTGAGCATAAGTTAAGTGTATGTGCATAAACCCTATATTTTTCAGTTGGCGTTTATTGCAAGATGGCGCTCTTTGTGAAGCAGAAAAGAACCTGGAGTGAAGGAGATTGTGATTCGTGCGAATCCTGCACGGGGTGCATTTATGTGAGTGGATAATGTGTATAAGCCAATATAAATGGGTATGTATGAGAAGTTTAAGTTTATGGAGTGATGTAGGTGGCAGACTGTGTGTATATCTATCTATCTATCTATCTATCTATCTATCTATCTATCTATCTATCTATCTATCTATCTATCTATCTATCTATCTATCTATCTATCTATCTATCTATCTATCTATCTATCTATCTATCTATCTATCTATCTATCTATCTATCTATCTATATATATATATATATATATATTCACTGAAAAAACCATAGGTTTCACACATGTTATAGTTAGCGGAAATTTTACTGATAAAAAACCAGTGAAATTCCCCCGTTATAGTTAGTGCAGGCAACTATAACTCACGCGACCGCAATCCTCTGCTGATGCTAATACTGTATTTAGACACTTATTTGCCCATGTCTTCTTCCATACATTTTTAGCTATACATATATTTCAAATTTTTTTTTTTCATAAAGACACATATGTCATCAGCAGAAGATTGCGGTCGCGTGAGTTATAGTTGCCTGCACTAACTATAACGGGGGAATTTCACTGGTTTTTTATCAGTAAAATTTCCGCTAACTATAACATGTGTGAAACCTATGGTTTTTTCAGTGAATTTGCAAGGTTTTTTAAATGCTAATTCCTAACTATAACGTGTGTGAAACCTATGGTTTTTTCAGTGAATTTGTACGGTTTTTTAAATGCTAAGTTACTTTACGCCATTCGTGGCGTGCGCGCCCACTTAACGCAGTTCGTTCCGTGCGCGCACGGTGCGCTTTGCGCACCGTGCGCGCACAGTAAGCACGCGGTGCGCTTCGCGCACCGCGCGCCCACTTTACGCAGGATGGGCCATGTACGCACGATGCGCTTCGCGCACCGTGCGCACATGGAGGACATATGATGCACTTCGTTTTGAAAGGTAATATTTTAATTTTTCGAAATTTTTATAAGCCATGCACAAATGGTGCCCTTCGGGCACCATTTGCACACGGGGTGGAGAGAGTGTTGTTAATTTTTTCTTTTATTATTTTTGTTTAAAATATTGTGGTTTTTCACAATTATAATGAGCCATGCACATTTGGTGGCCTTCGGCCACGAAAAGCACAGGGGGTGGGGAGAGTGTGGATAGTGGTTTTTTTTTACATTTTTTACCGTACGCGTACGGTAAGCGTAATCGGCGAAATTAGCAAAAAAATAAAAATTGCATTTTTGGCCTTGGGGGGTCTTTGGGGACTCCCTCAACATGGCTATGTGTGGGAGCTGTCTAAACAGCCCCTTTACATGTTTATTGGTTTTATTTAACAACCTAGCTCTCAGTGCGAGAGAGAAAATGGCGGCCGCCGCTTCCTGGTTTCGGCTGTTTCGAATGTTTACTAAGATCTAAGAGCCAATCAGAATCGCGCTCGCGCACGCCACCGTACGCGTACGGTAAGCTTACGGTAAGCGTACCGTAAGCTGGCTCAGATATATATATTGATTTAAAGGCTATTTTCTCAGAATCTACTGAACAGATTTACACCAAACCTACAAAAGGCACTTCCTTGACCTGAGGACTACCTCTCTGCCAAATTTCTAGTAATTCTGTTCAGCCGTTCGGGCTGTAGCCCTGTCTAAAGGTCCTATGGAAAAATGCATGGGAAAAACGCGTTTTGGGACCCCCCTTTTATCTCAGCCCCCGCTTGACGAATCCCCCCGAGACTTCCAGAGTAGGAGCGGAGCGTAGCGCCCCACCTATTTTGAGAAATTCGCGAGGATTCGTCAACCGGCGCCAAAGTTATTCAAAATAGAATGTTGCGGATTTCCTATGGAAAAGGGGTCCTAACTATAACTACCTACTGGCGACCGCCAGTAGGTAATATAAAAATATATATATATATATATATATATATATATATATATATATAGGCATTTATATATGTATTACCTACTGTCAGTCGCCAGTAGGTAGTTATAGTTAGGACCTATTTTCCATAGGAAATCCGCAACATTCTATTTGGAATTACGTTGGCGCCGATTGACGAATTTTTTCAAAATTTTCCAAACTTTTGGCCAGCTCCGATCCGCTCCTATCCTGAAAATTTCACGGTGATTCGTCAAGTGGGGGCCGAGAAAAAAGGGGGGTCCCAAAACGCGTTTTCCCCATGCATTTTCCCATAGGACCTGTTGACGTAGCTACAGCCCGAACTGCTGAACGGAATTACACCAAATTTGGCAAAGAGGTAGCCCTCAGTTCAGACTCGTGCCTTTTGCTTAAATGGTGTAAATCCGTTCAGTAGTTCCTGAGAAAATTAGAGTTAAAAAGATAGATATATCTGGGTGGAGCCTAACCACACATCTCATCATGAGATCTGATTGGCTGTCAGTACTTCATCCAAGAAGTGTTGGCAGCCATCTTGGGACCAATATACATGATAGCACCTCATTAAAAAGCATTGCAGTTAATAGAAAGTTTTAAGACTTTAGTTACATTATACATCATTTGTTGATGGTACCATACTCATTTTAGGAATTGTGGTGTGTTCTAAGGTGATTTTACCATGTGAAAAAGCCTTCTGCTGTGATATCATGAATCATGTTTGAGAGAAAACTATTTTCTCATGCTTTTCCCACAGAGGTTAGGAAGGTGATCTATAAGCTAAACTGAGAGCATATTTTCTGTAAATTCACATTATCTTTCTCAGTCATGTGAGAATGAAGTCTGACATTCTCAGTAAAACATGTACATCCAACAAGGACAGAGACTGTCAGTTGATTCCTTTGTGTTCTACTGCAGCTTCCCAGAGTGCTCTAAAGAACAACTAGAGCGCTAACAGTCCTACTTATGACAAACGTATTGCACACCTGAAGCCATCTTGATTGGAATAAAGTGGTAACTTTTAAAACATTTAATTTACAAAGGAACAAAATGAGGGGGTTCATGTTGCCATAGAAAGTATGATTGGTGCTGCAGAAAGAAAAATGAGGGCACATTTTGAGTGACTTCTCAAATCCTCTTCTATTTCATTAAAAAATTCTGACATGCAGACTGAAACATGCACTTTGAATACCAGCAGCAGACTTCCCTGGTGAGCAGTAGCTTTACTACAGTGATCTAATGAGCAACTAGAGTGCTAACATTCTGAATTTTTGGCAAATGTGTGACACATCTGAATGTCTTCTTGATGGAATCAAAGTAAAAAACTGAAAGTATTTCCTACTGAGGAGAGTGTAGTAAATTAGGAAATTAGGAAATTTCATAACAAATAAGTCTCCCAAAATGGCCAACAGAGACAAAAGAGCCCAAATGTAGCACAAATATCACCCATATGTAGCCCAAGTATAGCCCAATGACAGAATGTGCCAGAGTGTTCTAACGAACAACCACAGCGCTAAAAGTCTTACTTATGACAAAAGTATGGCACACCTGAAGCCATCTTGATTGGAATAAAGTGGTAACACTTAAAACATTTAATTTACAAAGGAACAAAATGAGGGGGTTAATTTTGCCATAGAAATTATGATTAGTGCTGCAGAAAGAAAAATTAGGGCACATTTTGACTGCTCAAATCCTCTTCTATTTCATAAAATAATTCTGACATGCAGACTGAAACATGCACTTTGAATACCAGCAGCAGACTTCCCTGGTGAGCAGTAGCTTTACTACAGTGATCTAATGAGCAACTAGAGTGCTAACATTCAGAATTTATGGCAAATGTGTGACACATCTGAATGTCTTCTTGATGGAACCAAAGTAAAAAACTGAAAGTATTTCCTACTGCGGAGACTGCAGTAAATGAGGAAATTAGGAAACTTCATAACAAATAAATCTCCCAAGATGGCCACCAGAGACAAAAGAGCCCAAATGTAGCCAAAATATCACCCAGATGTAGCCCAATGACAGAATGTCCCAGAGTGTTCTTAAGAACAACTAGAACGCTTACTGTCTTACTTATGACAAAAGTATGGCACGCCTGATGCCATCTTGATTGGAATACACTGGTAACACTTAAAACCTTTAATTTAAAAAGGAACACAATGAGGGGGTTCATTTTTGAGTGACTTCTCAAATCCTCTTCTATTTCATTAAAGAATTTATGGCAAATGTGTGACATATCTGAATACCTTCTTGATGGAATCAAAGTAAAAAACTGAAAGCATTTCCTACTGAGGAGACTGCAGTAAATTAGGAAATTAGGAAACTTCATAACAAATAAATCTCCCAAGATGGCCACCAGAGACAAAAGAGCCCAAATGCCGCACAAATATCACCCAGATGTAGCCCACATGTAGCCCAATGACAGAGGTGTGCAAAACACTTATGTTTTGTGTATTTGCAGTTTTATATAGTGCAGACCTGTCAGGTATTGGAGTGCTTTACATGAGCATTGGTTACATCACTCAAGATCAAATAAATGTTGTTTGTAGACATGGGGAGATTAAGTGATTTGACCAGAATCACAGAATGTTGAGCTGAAGCAGAAACTCCAACCTGGTTCCCCAGTTGCAAAGTCTGCAGCTCTGGAAGTAACACCATATCCTCTCCACTAAGTGCAACATTTAATCAAGTGGTCAACTGGATAAAAAAAACATAAAGATTACAAATAATTTAAAAGTTCTTTGTCTCTATTTGAAAACTCAGAAAATATGTCCTCATTTTAGTTTTTTAGAGCACTAACCATAATTTTGATGCAAATAAGACCCTCTCTTATATGTAATTTCTAAAGGAAATGCTCTAGGCATTACAGTTTTGATTACATCAAGATGACGTCAGGCGTTCCACACTTTTGTAATAAATATAGAATGTTAGCAATCTAGTTGTTCATTGGGATACTGTTGAGAGGCAGAGGCCAGGGGCACGGACTCTGAAAATTGAAGGCAGGTAGGAGAGTGCAGAGGCAACAATTTGACCACACTGGGCAGGCAGGAAGGGCAGTGGCAGCACAACAGACTATGGAGGGCAGTGGAAAGGGGGGCAGGGGCAACAAACCAACAATACAGGACTGGCAAGAGAGGCTGGGGCAATATAATAGACCATTGTGGGCTGATGGAAGAGGCGGTGGTAGTACAACCATACATGCCAACAGACCCGATTCAGCCTGGAAACGTCCCATGTTTTTAAGCTCAAATGGGCTTTATTTGATCTGTCTCCTGTCTTCAATCTCCCCTTTTTCAATGTAACTCAAAGGGGAAAATCAATACCCCAGTTATTTTTCAAAATCTCCCTCTTACCAAGTTCAAAATGTTTGCAAGTATGGTATATTGGATCATGGTAGGCAGGAGGAATTGGGGTAGGGACATGGACTCGGATAACAGAGGACAGGAGGGACATGGAGAGGTGCACCAAACTGACCCTACAGGGCAGGCATCAGGGTTTGCAGCAGCATAATACACCACACAGGGCATGCGGGACGGGAGTGCAGCACAACAATCCATAGAAAGCAATAGGGAGGGGACAGGACCATGCACATGGACAACAGAGAACAGAGGGGAAAGAGGCAATGGTAGCTAGCTGACCATAATGGACAGACAGGAGAGAAAGCTGCAGCATAACAGACCATAAAGGGCAGGAGAGACAGATCAGGGGCATTACAATGGAACAGACAAGCCAGGAGGGAGGTAATAGGGGTCTGAACATGGAAACAGAGGGATGGGGGAAAGGGGGCAGGAGCAGCAAGATGACCATGGAGGTCAGGCAGGATGGGCACTAGAAACAAGACACACCATGGAGAGCAACAGTAAGACTATGATGGCATACACACAGATCATGGAGGGAAGGTGGGAGGGGGTCAGGGGCAGCTAGCTGACCACACAGGGAAGGTGGGAGGGGCCATGGCAGCGCAGAAGACCATGCATGGCAAGCGGGAGGGTTAGTGGCAGCACAATGGCTATGATGGGCAAGAAGGAGGGTGCAGGGGCATGCACAAAGGACCATGGAGGATAGAAGGGAGGGTCAGGACCTGGGCACAGACAAAAGAGTTCAGAGGAAGGGGCCTCACAACAGACCACGCGGGGCAGGCAGGAGGAGCAGTTGCAGCACAACAGACCAGGGAGGGCAGAAGGGTGTGGCAGTAAAATGGACCATGGAGGACAGGAGGAAGGGGATAGGGGCATGGCATGTGGACAGGCAGGGACAGGTTACAGTCATCTGACAATGCTAGGCAGGTGGGAGGGGAGTGGCAGCTCAACAGACCACTCAGAGTAGATAGGAGTGGCAGGTCCATGGAACATGGTGGGCAAAAAGGATGGAGCAGGGGCATGCACAAAGACATCGGAGGGCAGGGGGAAGGAGAATAGGGGCAGCAAGCTAAGCACAGAGGCTAAGCAGGAGGTCAATGATGGGCCATAGAATTGGGCCGTGGGGGGCAGGAGGAGTGGACTGGTACATCATGCTAAATGGAGGGCAGTGGCAGCACATCAGACCATGCATGGCAGGAGGGAGGAGGCTAGTCCATGGATTCAGACAACAGAGGGTAGGGAGGAGGTGGATGGGGCAGCAAGCTAACTGTTCAGAGAAGGTGGGTATTAGGAACTTTATTGTTTTTAAAATGTGTGTCTGTGCGAACTACTTAAAATATGAACAAGTATGCAGCATAATCTCACTTTTATTCAGGAAGAAGAGGACGTTTGTGACAGTGACTCCGGGCTCACTTGACAGAAACACCCCCTGACCCTCCACCCCCCACCGCAAAATGTAATGTCCGTGAAACGGGTAGGTGGACGCAGTGTTATCTAGAACATAGTCCTGAGAGCACGATTGAAAATGAAAACTAGATATAGTTAATGGTATAAACTATGCACCAAAAAGTGTGATTTAAGATGAACCGGGGCGTGAAATATAATATGCAATACATTGTGCACAATGACAGATTCATTGGAGAGCGCAAGATAGCACAGGTACTAGCGCGTGCTATGCGATATGCGCCTTGGAGTGTAATATGCACAGGGCAGTGTTGTGTAACCTAACTAGTCTCTAAAGTTGTAATATAAAATATGTGCTGGGGAGTGTAATGTTGCATATGCACTGTGACAAAGATATTGATCCCAGATTGTAATATGTATGGCATAGCGCTGTGCGTTATAACATAGGCATCGAGGAAGGCACGTTAGATGGGGCAATATAACCTGTGCGAAGGCAAGTGTGGCATGACATATTCACGGGGAGGTGTTACAGTGCACATGGGCTAGAGAGTGTCATAGCATACGCACTAGCTGGTGGAATACAACACAGAGGTGTGTGGCACTCGGCGGGCACTGGTGGATGTAACATAGCATTGGACTCAGCCAGGAGCACGCTGTGACACTCAAGTGAGGTTCGTCTCCTTTCCAGAGAGTAAAATAAAAAGTATTACACATCCGGCGGTGGATGTGTGTTTTATTAACCGTGAGTGGGGTTTCTTGCATAGTTTTTTCAAATTTTTGTCAAATCCCCTTTGAATGGCTTGGTGTGCGTGTGTATTAAATGTGCCCCTCAATAGCTACCCATGTTTGTATAAATAAACGACAAGGGTGTCTACTTGGAGAGTACCCCACAGCAGGGGCGCCTGGATTAGGCACGGTAGGGCGTCAGACACGTCAGAGTTTCACTAGTGGTGTAAATTCATTCCACGTGGATTCATTGTACGCATAGTCGCCTTTTAATGAATATCACGCAAATCGTCATGGTGATAGGTACATACGGTTTGTCCAGCATGTCCTAGGTGTTTCTATAAATATATATTTTTTTAAAATAATAAAAAACATAGGCCGGCCCTGTGGGATGGGGTCCCCGGGGCCATAAGTGGCCTGAGGAGGGGGGCAACGCAGCCCCCCTCCTAAAGAAAAAAAAAAAAAAAAGGCCATGACCCAGGAGTTGGGGTCCCCGGGGCCGATTAAGGCCTTGGGAGGGGGGCCACGCGGCCCCCTTCCAAATGTATTTTTTTCAACAACAAAAAATTAGGGTGCAGGCCCTGGCGGATGGGGTCCCCAGGGCCAATAAATTAGAAAAAGAAGGGGGGCCACACAGCCCTCCTTCTTAAAAAAATAAAATAAATAAAAGACCGGCATCGCGCCGGAGGCCAAGTCCCCTCCTTGCAGCACTCTGCAAACACGCTCCCTGGCCAGTTGTAAGTTGGGGAATTAATTCCCCTTCAATACTGATGGTCCCTGAGGGCCAACTAGCCCAACAGGTATCTCCAGTATGCGCCAGGGAGCTGCGTTGCAGACAGATGTTCTGAGGCCACGCCCCTTTTTACACCTCTATGCAACGCAGCTCTGTGGCGCCTAATGGAGGTAACTAGTGGGCTAGTTTGACCCTAGGGACCCTTAGGATTCAAGGGGACTTAATCTCTCAACTCAGAACGGCCACAGGGCGCGTTTACACAGTGGTGAAGGGAGGGGACGGGCCCTGTTGCGCATTTTAAGTTGGGGAAATAATTCCCTTTCAATCCTGAGGGACCCTGGGGGCCAACTAGCCCACCAGGTGCTTCCAGTAAGCGCCACTGATCTGCGTTGCAGAGAGGTGGTGCAGGCCGTGCACCTTTTTACACCTCTCTGCAATGGCGCTTACTGGACATACCTATTGGGCTATTTTGCCCCTAGGGACCCTCAGGATTCAAGGGGACTTAATCTCCCAACTTAAAAGGGCCACAGGGAGTGTTTACACAGTGGGGAAGGGAGGGGACGGGGCCTGAGGTGACGTGTGCAAACACGCCCTATGGCGAGTTTTAAGTTGGGGAAATAATTCCCCTTCAATCCTGAGGGCCCCTGGGGGCTAACTAGCCCACCAGGTGCTTCCAGTAAGCGCCACTGAGCTGTGTTGCAGAGAGGTGGTCCAGGCCGTGCCACTTTTTACTCCTCTATGCAACGCAGCTCTGTGGCGCTTACTGGAGGTACCTAGTGGGCTAGTTGGACCCTAGGGACCCTCTGGATTCAAATGAACTTCATCTCCCAACTAAAAGCGGCCACAGGGCGTGTTTACACAGTGGTGAAGGGAGGGGGCCGGGCCTGAGTTAACGCGTGCAAACACGCCCTGTGGCACGTTTTAAGTTGGGGAAATAATTCCCCTTCAATCCTGAGGGACCCTGGGGGCCAACTAGCCCACCAGGTGCTTCCAGTAAGCGCCACTGCGCTGCGTTGCAGAGAGGTGGTCTAGGCCATGCCCCTTTTTACATCTCTCTGCAACGCAGCTCTGTGGCGCTTACTAGAGGTACCTAGTGGGCTAGTTGGACCCTAGTGACCCTCATGATTCAAGGGGGCTTAATCTCCCAACTTAAAACGGCCACAGGGCGTGTTTACACAGTGGGGAAGGGGAGGAAAGGGGCCTGAGGTGACGTGTGCAAACACGCCCTATGAGGTAGTTTTAATCCCCTGCCCTATTATATACTAGGGGCTTACAGAGGAGGTCATGCTAATCACAGGGGGACCCCAACGCATAGTGTTCCCTAGTGTTTGTAGGTGTTTTCACTGTATTCTGAGTGTCTTTTAACATAGCACTGGCTCTAGGACTGGTTAGTCAGACTCAGTTACCACCAGTATATGTCTGAAAAAGTTGATATAGGTTATTAGTTTGTTTTTAGAGTATCAGTATGAGTGTCTGTATGGTTCAGTGGGGGATGTTACTTAGCGTATGGATGCATGAATGAGTGACTCACTGTTTGTATGTATTTTGAAGACAGTATGTGAGCAGGACAGTATGGGTGGATGAGTGTGTGTATGGGTGAGTAAGAGAGTGAATGACTGTCTCAATAGTGTCTTTATGAGTAAATCCATATGTTTTGAACTAGTATATGTGAGTATTGATGTATATAAGTGAGGATATATGAGAGTGAGAGATTGGAAGAGTTCCTGTATAAATAAGTATGTGTTTCTATAAGTGATTGTTTTAGAGAGTAAGTATGTGTACGTTTCTATAGAAGTAAGTGTACTGGTGTGTGTATAGCTGTACATGCAAGTAAATGGATGTTTATTTGCATGTGTGAGTATGTGTGTGAGTAACTCTATGTATGAGTGTAGGTGTGTAACAAGATGTATAGGTGTATGAGTACATATGATGACTGAGTACATTTATATGAGTGACTATATAGAAGTGTTGATGAATGAGTGGATGCATATGTAGATTTTGGAATTACTGAATAGGTTGTTCTAACTGGTATTGGTATCTCTATAGTTTTCATAACCTTAGTTTGTATTTTTCAATGTGTGTATCAAAGTTTATATTCGGATAAGAGGAGGTCTGCCACTCTTACACAATGATGATGTCATCAGTGATGTCATCAGTGATGTAATTTGAGATGTCATCAGTGATGTCATGAGTGATGTCACTGACCATGTCATGAGTGATGTAATATGTGACGTCATCAGCAGTGGATTGCGGGGGCGCGAGTTATAGTTAGCTGAACTAACTATAACGGGGGAATTTCAATGGTTTTGTACGAGTGAAATGTCCAGCTAACTATAACATGTGTGAAACCTATGGTTTTTTCAGTGAATTTGCAAGGTTTTTTAAATGCTAATTCCTAACTATAACGTGTGTGAAACCTATGGTTTTTTCAGTGAATTTGCAAGGTTTTATAAATGCTAATTCCTAACTATAACGTGTGTGAAACCTATGTTTTTTCCAGTGAATTTGCAAGGTTTTTTAAATGCTAATTCCTAACTATAACGTGTGTGAAACCTATGGTTTTTTCAGTGAATTTGCAAGGTTTTTTAAATGCTAATTTATGAATGTATTATTATATTTTTTAAATATTTATTTTACAATAAGCTACCTATGTATATAGTTATAGATTGACTGTATCCTGTAATATGGAATGGCTCAGCTCTTTTTTTTAAAAATGTGGATAAAGTTGAACAGCATAGTTAATATCTTCTATAAACTTATAAACACTTTATTTTATTTTTATTTTTTTAATGGATTTTGACCGTGCGCGCACGGTGCGCGCACGGTGCCCGCATGCGTACATGCTCCGTGTGCGCATGCGTACGTGCTGCACGTGCGCATGCGTACATCGTGCGTGCTCCGTGCGTGCTCCGTACACGCATGCGCGCGTGCTCCGTACGCGCGTTCTCCACAAGCGCATGCACGCGTGCTCCGTACGCGCATGCACGCGTGCTCCGTACGCGCATGCGTGTGTGCTCCGTGCGCGCACGGTGTGTGCACGGTGCACGCACAGCAAGTAATGTGATTAAGAAACAACACTTTTCATTGGTTCATAGTAGTTTCAGTTCCAGAATCTTCCAACACCACACCCACTCCCCTCATTATTTCTTCTGATTCCCTGGGAGAAGGAGCTGATCAGCTTTTCCAGTACTCCAGTACTTGAGAATGGCAGAGCAGCAGTCATCTTCTGGGAGTGAGCAGGAGACCCTTGTGCCACAGAGGCAGAGGAAACAGAAAGACTCTTTTATATGGCAATTTTTTACATTTCCAGATGGGCAGAAGAAGGTGAATGCTCCGAAAGTCACCTGCACTATTTGTGGTGTTGTCTTATCAAGAGGAGACCCTAAAAAGAAATACTCTTTTAGTATTTTCACTATGATCAGGCACGTTAAAGGAGTATATCCTGTGGCTTATGCTCGAGCTGCTAGAGACAACCCTCCAGCAGCTCAGCCGAGCACATCCGCAGCAGCTCAGCCGAGCACATCCGCAGAAGCTCAGCCGAGCAATTCATCTGCGGCGGCAGCTTCACCTGCTTCTGTTCCTCTGGATATGCACCCTCTGTTCCAGAGGGTGCATATACGGTGCAATCCGTGAAATGCTCTTCTCTCTTATGGTGACACCAGCATTCCCCTAATAGAGAGCAAGATACAGCAGCACACATGCGGCACCCCATAATTTTTTTCATTTTTTTGTTCCTCTGTTCCTCAATTAACACAACGGCTCTTTTTAGAGCCACCTAACATCTAAACACTTAAATTTGATTTTTAATTCTATTTTTTTAATCATTTTTTTCCACCGTGCGCCCTTCGGGGTCCTTCAGGGACCCCCTGACAAAGGCTAGGGGGTCAGGAACTCTCTACCCTGCCCCCTTTTCACGTTCTCCACCTTTCTTTTTCACTGTCACACACAAAATGGTGGCCGACACTTCCTGATTTCGACCGATTCGAATGTTGACTGACATGTAACCACCAATCACAATTACGCTCGCGCACGTTAGGGTGCGCGCACAGTGCGAACACGGTGCGCGCTTATAGATATTTATGTACTTTTTTTTTTTTTTGGGAAAACCTTTATTTCAAAATTCAGGACACAGCTATTCAGCCGACAGCCCGAAGGTTCGGCAGCATTGAGAGTTAGATACAGTGATGTGTCCCCAATACAGTTCAAAGAGTAATGCATAGGTCCAATTTTAAATAAACACAGAAAAAACTCACAACAAACCCCAGCAAGGCAGAACATTGAAAGCCCATGGCGAAAGCCCCCAGGGGAGGCCGGACCCCACTCATCTACTAGTTACAAGACTGTATACGGAGGAAGAAGGGGGACAGCAGAGGCCCAAAACGGTTCCTAAAACCAAACTGTGCTGGAAAGTAGGTCAGGGGGAAAGCTGTTCCTCGGGAGGTTCCAGATCCGGGGCAAGACATATTCCCCCCCTGTATTGGTTCCACCGCCCCCAGATGGCGTGCCACCTCCGGGGGCGACCTCTAGAGCAGTAGACCGTCTTCTCCCTAAACATGCTCCAGTCCATGTTCTCCTTCCACGCGGTCAGTGTAGGGGGTCCCGAGGAGCCCCACAATCGCGCGATATCCCTTTTAGCTACCATGTTACCCAGAGTCACCCATTGGGTCTGCGCCTCATCTAGGTCAGTGGGCCCCCAGACGTTCAGGAGGCAACACCGCGCCTCCGGCTGTACCGCAGTGCCCGTCACCTCCCCCATAACTGCATTGACTCTCCTCCAGAACTCCACAATGACACCACATTCCCAAATGATGTGCAGGAAAGTACCCACCATACTGTGGTAAATATTCTTTTTTACCTAAACTGAATTTCATACGGAATCTTTAAAATAAAGTAAAATAGCTCAGAATAACAAGAGGCAGAATCCGTGGTATAAGAGGTTTTCTAAATGGGCTTTATTCCATCAAAAATGGCCGACTCGAGTCGCGGCCTTCAGGTTCCGTCACCACGAGGGTTCAGGAAGTGAAGTACAATACTTTATTGACAGGAAGTAACTTTTATAGGTCATACACTTACAATGAAACAAATGCAAAAAAGGCGTAACAATTGATAAGATAAATTAACATAGTGATACGTAATTGAAACTAGGCGTAATAAGGAGCAAAAAGAAACATGATTGGCTCTGATTATCTTACATAGGTGGATCTATACGATAATACTTAACATAGATGCGTGCGCAGCAGTATGACGTGTGATTGACGTGCAACTAGGGGGTGAAGGGGACTTGACATTTAGCTCTACATGTGGAGACGAGAAGTCTGGGGGGTCAAGTCAACCTAATCCCAAATCATATCTACCATCCTATGTTTAGAGAACTATGTTATCCACAAGGAAGGACTCTCGGACAGAATCTATTCTATACTAACTGTGTGTGCGTGTACAAGCGTCTAAGTGTCTATATGAGATGCGAGGGGCAGAAAACTTTCCATGGCAACAGGGCTATGAATCACTTGCAGGAGGACGGAAAGGCTGAGTCCTTTGCTTGTGAGCTAAAGGAAATGTTTACCTAAATCACTAGACAGGAATGCATCGGCTGGAGAGCAAAATAGATAATTCGAAGGTGAAATACGGCTTCTTGGCAGGCAGGCGAAAACTGGCCGAGGCAGGCACCGTTAGCTGCACAGGGAGTAGGACAAAGTTCATGGATACAGATGCGAGCTCAAGCTGAAGCTGTCAGAGACAGAGAGCAGGGAAAGGCTTTGAGGACAGAATCGGGCCTACTTGCCTGAACTGTAAAAATGTAGTAACTTAGCCATATAAAGTCGGTGGCCTTTCATACTTAGGAATCGAATATCCAGCCCATCGATGGCGGATCTGACAGAGAACATGTCGACGGTAGACACACATATGTTTGCGTCTTAGAAACTGGAACTGGAGGGAACATACATGTACTTGTAACATGCATATAGATCCGTTGGGGTCCAAGATAGGGGACATAACTGATCAGGAAAATCCACATTTCCACATTCCCTCCTTGTCCCCTACTTGCCCTTCAAGAGATATCAATCTTCATCATTCCATCGATTTGCTCATGGAGCATCATTTCTTCTTCCTTCTTCTTCCGGTATTTTGAACGAGAACTGTGATATGGAATGCATGATGTGGCACACAGACCACAAATCGCTGGTCCACATTGTAGGCATAAACAACAACTGAAGAGCATAAGAAGGCCAATACCTAGGAAGGATAGAACTCTCCATCCCCAGGCTGATATCACACTCCAAAACCACCCGGACCACGTCCAAGTGCCTGGATTTTCGTGTATCTGGCTTACAATCTTATGAAGGCGTGTTATAGCTTTATATACAGATGGCGAATTTTCTGGTATGAATATGCAGCAGCTGGATCCGATGACCCTGCAAGCTCCGCCCCTATCGGCCAGGATGACGTCAAGGACAAGACGATTCTGGAGAACAACAATTCTCATCACTGATTGTTCCTCTGTCAGATTGCCTAGGGCGGCTATAGTCTCGTTTACTACAGCTTCAAGAGTCTTGGTGAGTCTGCGTATCAGCTTACTATTTGATATGGTACCTATATAGGGAAAGATACCTTTATTGAAATCTACATACTTGTCCCATGCCGTCTCAGTATAATCGACAACTGGGAGATCTCTACGCTCTCTTTTGTGTACTAAATGAACATTTCGATAATAATCAGGGGGAGCTAGGAAAACAGGTGGCAAAAGGAATGCTATGTAACAGGTACCATCCCAATCTAGAGGCAGACGCATATATGCCGTCTGACCACATATAAAGTAAGAATGGCGAGAAGCTCTAAATGAAGATTTACCTTGATCACTATATTCTACTATAGTAACGCATTGGCTATGGCCCATATGTATGGAACCAACTTTTCTCACACATAATTCACCCTTAACTGGAAATACAGACATAGTGGGCAGAATTAGTTCAACTTCGGATTTGACATTCAAAATCATAAGATTAGGCGTAAAATTACCTAATTTATACACTTCATTTTCTAAATCAGTTCCTGTTCTACTGGGGTGACCCTCCTTATTGGGGTGACAGACTTTGAATAAAACTAGATTCAGATTTCCCCATATCCAATGTTGTTGATAAACGGCTGTGTCTGGGTCTATGGAATTTAATAAACTAAACCATGCTCCACAGGAGCCATTGTGTGTGAATGGATGTGGAAAGAAAGGCAGAACTCCTTTGTTATTCTGATAGGGAGGGAGTCGGCCACACACCCAACAATTGGTGGCATTACTAGTCTGATGGGAATGATGTAACATACTAATGAATGTGTTATTGCGCAGCGCAAGTCTATAGGACAACTCATGTGGGGGTAGGTCACTAAAAGAATGTTCATCAGTTATATTGAAAGCACGTTTAGAAACAGGATAATACATATGCAACAATATACTTGCAGTAACTATTAAAAAACTCAAGGAAAACAAAATTAATAAAGTCACAATACAGTGGCTACGCAGTAATTTACAATAAGCATGTCGTTTCATTATGATTCTGGACTCTACATCATTCAGACCTAAGGGATACATGTCGGGACAGATTCAACCGCTTCACCTTGGAGAGGACTTAAACAATCAAATCGTCCGACAGTTTGGATCTGGACCTGAGTTTCTGCTTATAGAATTCGGTGCTACTGGCCTCAGCCAAGGGTAGCTTTGAGTCAATGGGGGAAGACACACGGGGAGTACTGTTTGTGTCAGGAGGAAGTCCATGAAATTTCTTGATATGGCTGGAATGCACCCAGCCTTTTCTCCCTTCGATCTTCACAGCTGTTCTGGTCGTCAGCAGGACCAACTTAGGAAGCCTCCACCTTGGCTCCAGTTGGGTTTTCCGATCGAAATTCCTGACGAGAACATAATCGCCGGGAATTACATCATGAGGTTTCACCTCGGTGTTGTCGGGAAAAGCTGCGACTACCTGTGAACGACAAGATTGTAGTGCAGACATCAAGGAAGCCAGGTAATCTGTCAGCATATTACAGTCAACATCAGTTATTTTACGGGGTATAGGCGTCCCCCACATATTCGGTGGTCTACCAAAGATCACCTCATAAGGGGATAACCCTGTTCGAGAGTGTGCTACCATCCTCATGTAAAATAGCGCAACTGGTAAGGCTACTATCCAGTCCACACCTTTTTCCTGACATATTTTAGACAATCTGATTTTTAAAAGTTGATTATGTCGTTCCACGAGACCTGCTGCCTCGGGGTGTCGGACACAGTGGAATTTCCACTGATATCCCAACAAAAGTGAGACATGTTTCATTAATTCGGATGAGAAAGGCTGGCCGTTATCTGAATATACAACACGTGGTAAACCGTACCGTGGGAAGAATTCTCGAACTAGCTGCTTGGCAGTAGTCGGGGCAGTGTAATCTGATACGGGATACGCCTCTGTCCAACGGGAGAGAGCGCAGACAACTACGAGAACATATTTGAATCCTCGACAACGTTCCATCTGAATATAATCCATCTGGAGGACTTCAAAAGGATGGTCAGGAGGCTGAAATCCACCCTGCTCTACGGGAACACTCTTTCCTGGATTAAACTGACAACATATCATACAGGTACGAACTTTTTGTTTAGCTGCTGCTCGTAAATGTTTGTTGAACCAAATGTGCTAAATGCTGTCTAGCATAGCCTTCTCTCCTAAATGTGCTGGACTGTGAACTGTAGCTATAATGGCTTGAACCATGGAATCAGGGAGAAACCATACAGATTTCTCCTTCGTCATCCATCCTTGATCTGTCTGGATCCCTCCTAGTTCAGTCCACTTCTTTATTTCTTCTGCTGTGGCATGTGTCTGTATGTCAATTACGTCAAGTGCGGGATCCTTAATTGTCATACACTGTGTTGGTGTCTGAACTATTGGCTTTGTCATGTCTAATGTGCGATTCTGAGCAGTCTGTTTAGCTGTTCTGTCAGCTAAATCATTGCCTTGAGAAATGGTATCAGTAACCTTCGTGTGTGCTTTACATTTCATAATCGATATAGCAGTGGGTAGATGTATTGCGTCTAACAAGGCATGAATGAGGGGTCCGTGCTGAATGTGGGCACCATGGGAGGTTAAATAACCTCTCTCTCGCCACAGCACGCCGAAGTCGTGTACAACTCCGAATGCATAACGTGAGTCAGTGTATACATTAACTTTCTTATTTGTGGCTTGAATACAGGCTTGCGTTAGAGCAATAAGTTCTGCTGCTTGGGCTGACAAAGTATCTATACAATGTGTCTCAATAACTTCAGTGTCTGTTGTGACTGCATACGCGGCCACTAAATCTCCTGTACTTGTTCTCATGCACGATCCGTCTACATACAACGTCAGGTCTGGATCTAACAATGGAACGTCTGTCAAGTCTTGTCTAGGTTTCGTCTTTATTTCAATGATTTCAACACAATCATGAGCTAGTGGGTCTGTTCCAATTACAGGTAATAGTGTAGCAGGATTCAATGTATTACACCGTCGGATCTCTATGTGTGGTTGAAACAATGTCAGTTCATAACCGGTAAGTCTTGCTATGGTCAAGTGTTGTGTTTGTGTTCGGTTCACAAGAACCTCTACTGCATGTGGTACTTGTACTGTCAATGGGTGTCCTAATACTATGGCATCGCTTTGTCTGATTGCTAAAGCTGTCGCTGCCACTGATTTCAGGCATGCAGGCAAAGCCTGAGCTACGGGATCTAATGTACTGGAAAAATAAGCACATGGCTTGCGTGATCCTGCTTGATCCTGAGTGAGTACTGACAAGGCAGTACCTTCGCGTTCTGTAACAAAGAGTGTAAACTGTTTACTGTAACATGGTGTTGCTAAAACAGGTGCTTGGCATAAAGCTTCCTTTAGGCTTTCAAAAGCTTGTGTATGTTCCTGAGTCCAAGGGAGAACAGTCGATGTGGCTGCCTCCTGTGTGGTTAACTGAATGAGTGGTTTTGCTAGAAATGCGTACTGAGGGATCCACTGCCTACAATATGAAGTGAGGCCTATGAAAGCCCGCACCTCCTTTTGTGTCTGGGGTATTGACATGTTAGCAATTAACTGGATGCGATCTGGTGTAAGCTGCCTTCCCTCCTTGGACAGCGAGTGACCAAGATAAATAACTCGCTGGACACAGAATTGCAGCTTAGAAGGAGACACCTTGTGCCCCTTGTCGGCTAGAAAATGTAAAACTGTCAGAGAAGCCTTTTCACATTCAGGTCCGCTTCTCGCGGTGATCAGCAGATCGTCGACATATTGAAGCAGTGCAGTATTGACTGGCATGTGGATACTGTCAAGTTCTCGTTTCAGTGCTTGGCTGTAAATGCTGGGGCTTTCTGTGAATCCTTGGGGAGCGCGTGAGAATTTAAAACTGCGCCCATTTAAACTGAATCCGAACAAATATTGGCTTTCCGGATCTATTGGGACGCTGAAAAAGGCATTCTTGAGATCGATTACAGTAAAGAATGTTGCTTCGGAATCAATTGCTGTCAACAATGATGATATATCAGGGACCACAGGGAATTGTGGTACAATACACTTGTTTAGTTCACGCAAATCAATAACCAATCGGTACACTGGTGGGGCAGTAGGATCAGTTCGTTTAAGAATCGGAATTATCGGTGAATTACATACATTGGAGTCTGTTTCTACAACTACTCCCTGGGCAATCAGCTCATCAATGATTTTCAGCAAAGCCACTACAGCATCATGCGGTAACTTGTATTGTCGCATTCGTGGTAGTACCACTCCTGCTTTCAGTGTGACTCGATAGGGTGTAATGTTCATGCAGCCAACATCCGTAGGGCCTTGTGCCCATAGATGTACTGGTAAAGTCTGTAGTCGGGGATCCATGTCTCTAGACACATAGTGACCTTTAAAATCACGCAAAAACAACCTTACTCCTTCCGGAGAACAACATATTATGGCTCCTAGTGCTTTCAGAGTTTTAATTCCTAACAGATTTTCTGGGCATGATTTAGTAAGCAATAAATCTGTAGTTCGTGTCAAAGGTCCTATCGTAAGTGGTAGAGGCTGTGATACTTCATTAACAATAGGTTTTCCCGAAAAACCAAGGGAAACATTTTGAGAGCCTGAGAGGGGTGCCCCTGGAACTTCACTTCGTTTTATAGTTGTTCGACTTGCCCCTGTATCGAGTAAGAATTTTCTATCTTGACCTAATAATTCACTATGTACATAAGGTCCTTCTTGATCTACAGGAATCTCGATAAGCGGTAAGTCAACTTCCCTCTCTAGGCTGGTTCATGCGTAGCGCTGATATTCAGGGTATTCATACTGTGCAGTCTGATACATTTGTCGTGTTGTGGTTTGTGTGGCAGTAGCAGGCAACGGTGGTGCAGCTGGCACAAACTGTATGGGTTGCTGTGAGGCTGGCATGGACTGTTGCTGAACTGGCATGGACTGTCCATGCTGCATAGCTCCTTGTTCATTCTGATCTTGTCTAACTAATCGTGGTCTCTCCTTTGCAATACCTGTAGCTATATTACGTTTCAGGACTGGACAATCGTGTACATAATGGCCTAGTTGTTTACAGTAATTGCAGGTTCCTTTTACAGGAACTGCAGAATCACCAGAATGTGTCACACCCTTTTTGTGACCATCTGCTGGTACTGTCTGAGAAACTAGCATTTTCATTTTTGTATCCTTCATGCGTCTATGCTCGTGTTCTTGTTCATCCCTAATTCTATTGTGATGATACTGTAACATTTGTAGCATTTGCGACGGAGTGTTACTTTGCCAGGTACTCTCGAATTTCAATATTCTATTCTTCACTGGGGGCAATGCATTTTCCACTAATTTTGTCACAAATAGATGTGGATATGAGTCACTACTTGCTTTTATACCACTATTTATACCAAAACATTTTTCAAATCGAGCATAATAATCGCTTGTGTCTTCATCTTGCTTTTGTTTGCAGGCTGTGATTGCACCCCAATCTTCCTTTTTTGTAGTTAATAAACGTGGCAGTACCTGTACTAGTAAACCTGGTAACAGTTTAACTTTATCCCCGAGCCCTGAACCTGCAGTTCGGGCCCTTTCTTCCTCTGCTAATGCTGTCCAGTCTATCTTTTGGTCTCCCACTTCCCACTCTTTTTCTTTCAGTTTTTCATAAATGTCAGCAGGCAAAAGCACCTTTAATATCGTCATAATATCAGGAAAGGTGTACTCTCCCATTAGTAACATGTCTTTAATTTCTCGGTGGAAACCCGCTGGGTCTTTATCATGACTAGGTACTACTTTCTTCATTTCTAATAATTCCATTTTTGATATGGGTGTGTAAACAAATACACGGTGAAACTCATTGTCTTCGCCTTTTATTGGGTGCACTTCCCGTAAAGGATTTTGTCTATCCATATAGTACGGCGTTCTTTCTCTGTGGGGCAGCGAGAGAGAATCCGGACTTACAAAAAGGACATACTGTTTACGTGACACTAATATCTCTTTAATTAGCTTGTTACTAGAACCTCTCCATCTGTTTGTGAGTAGTTCCGTTAATATATCAGGTAAAGGACCAGGGTCAGCATGTTGGCTCTTATATAATATGAGGAGTTGCTGAATCATATAGATTCCAGCTAAACGTTGTTCATCTGTACTGAGATTAAAAAACGTGTGTGCTACGGTCTCATCACCGTATTTTTCAGGACTGTCAATCCAGTGAACAGCTGATCTGGCTAATTCTTGCTCATCCATGGAATCGAGGAGGTGGTAACCCCTTCGTTCTCGTAGTATTTTATCTGCGGCTTGAAACGAATGTTCAGGAGACTTCAGATTTATTACAGGCGTCGGATACGTTCTGCTATTATTTGGGCATACAGAGTGTATGGGATCAGAAAAACATCTAGCATTATCACAGGATCTTCCTCTGCCTACATAGGCTATGGTCTCTGACTGTCTTGCGGAATTCCCTGATTCGGACACTTCATCTTGCTCATACTCGTCTGTTCCCAATCTTTCTTCATGAATACGCTCTATTTCTTTACGGATTTTTCGGCACATGGCTATTATACAATTTTGCTTATCGTGTCTCCCTTCTGATATATTCTGACTCCATCTTGTAAGAATAAGCATTGCATTCGGGTCTACCCCCGGACGATCTTGATTTCTGATCACACAGTTTATGAGGAAACGTAACAGTTCCCCCTGTATCTCTACTTTCTGGAATTCCATAGCTCTGTTAATACATCCTGGATCTCGTCCTGTTTGAACAAAATGATATATGTTATCTAGATGCGTAATCATCCCTGGTAACCTCGCTAAATACTCTGCGGCTCGCCTGATACGTAATGATGCCAGGACCATTTCATCCTCTTTACCAACCACCGGGTCATATCTACAATTTACAAGGAGTTCTTTAAGCGTACGTTCACTTACGAATTTAGGTGTACGTGAATGCGCTGACTCTTGAAAAACAAGTTTATTTATTCTGGGTGGTGTAAAGGTACTGCTAGCACCTCCCGTGGCCCCATCTGGGGCGTCGGGTGTGAATGGGTTCGTCGAACGTGACACAGCAACTATGGGCGTCGACGCCCCTGTAGAATCGACTGCGGAGACAGATGCGGAAACAGATGTGCTTGCCGAAGCTTGCGTCGGGACTTGCTGTTGCACGGGTACAGATACCTGATCCTGACGTTGAACCCCTCCGCCAGACGGTCTATGTGGTGTGGCGTTAGCATACTCGGGGGCTGCATCGTCTAGATATGAGGAAAGAAAAACATCTTCTGCGGTTCTGGGATGCCCTTTTGGATGTACCTTAATTGGAAATAATGGGGGTGGCAAGTCTTTTGGCATCTCTGGAGCAGCCTTAGGTAGTCCTTCGGCTAGAAGGGGATACATACCATTCATAAGAGCATTTCTTTGTCTATTTACTTGTTCTGATTTCACTCGGATACCTTCCTCAATTAATAGATTTTCTTGAACTTTATTTGAACTTTCTTTACTCCTCTCTTCTTGTCTACGTGCTTTTTCTGTTCGTCTATGAGATTCTTTACGCCATAACTCAACAGCGTCTTTCTGTGATTGTCTGACCTTTCTTTTCCATAACTCTTCCTCCACTTTCATGATGCACTCTGCATCCCAGGTTCCCGCTACGGGCCACCTTTGACTTTCCGGCAATCCCTTGGTATAATCTACCCATAGATCAAGAAACAATATGGCATCTAAGCCATGCTTATGGTACATAAAATGCCCTGGAGTGTCCCTAGGAGGAATAGGAACTGCTTCTTCAAGCACCCCTTTTCTGGTGGTAATCTGTCTTAATTTCGAGAAAAGCGGCATATTGACAACTGATCTGATACTTACTCTTGAATTCACTTAATACGAAAAAACACAATAATGAACAGTGAACAATGAACAATCATTTATACCACAATATGCAAGACATTTAAACACTTTAAATATTGAACATTAAATATTTTAACGATGACCGACAATGATGACAGTCTGCCTAACTAATCACCACGCTGAATTCTTGACAGTAACTGAATACTTCGGAATACTTGATATACTGCTAAACAGTACATATACACTGCTAAACAGTGCAGACCGGATTTGTGTACCCAAATCCGTCTTGACCGGCACAACCTATGTGCGCGTCAACACGCCTCCCCGGCGATGGTACTCACCGAGTAGCTCCTTGAAACGGAAGGCCTCAGAGAATGGACAGGACTCGATGACTGCGGACAGCGGACCCTCTGGACATCGGGATTTCGAGAAACCTGGTGGGCCTCTGTATACCTCGGATCTTGCTCTCTCAGCTAGGCTCTGGTCGGGATACTTCGCACTTCTCACCGCCTCGTCTGGGTTGATCGCAGCCTCAGTCGCCCCCGCTTGACCGGAGGGAGCTTACAGGAAATCCTGCTGGTACGCGTTTATGGTCCGTCCAGTTGTGGCAGGAGACCGGGCCTGCAACGCACCGCCGGCGCGTGAGATGAGAAAGTGTCCCTGTTCGGGCGCCATTATGTGGTAAATATTCTTTTTTACCTAAACTGAATTTCATACGGAATCTTTAAAATAAAGTAAAATAGCTCAGAATAACAAGAGGCAGAATCCGTGGTATAAGAGGTTTTCTAAATGGGCTTTATTCCATCAAAAATGGCCGACTCGAGTCGCGGCCTTCAGGTTCCGTCACCACGAGGGTTCAGGAAGTGAAGTACAATACTTTATTGACAGGAAGTAACTTTTATAGGTCATACACTTACAATGAAACAAATGCAAAAAAGGCGTAACAATTGATAAGATAAATTAACATAGTGATACGTAATTGAAACTAGGCGTAATAAGGAGCAAAAAGAAACATGATTGGCTCTGATTATCTTACATAGGTGGATCTATACGATAATACTTAACATAGATGCGTGCGCAGCAGTATGACGTGTGATTGACGTGCAACTAGGGGGTGAAGGGAACTTGACATTTAGCTCTACATGTGGAGACGAGAAGTCTGGGGGGTCAAGTCAACCTAATCCCAAATCATATCTACCATCCTATGTTTAGAGAACTATGTTATCCACAAGGAAGGACTCTCGGACAGAATCTATTCTATACTAACTGTGTGTGCGTGTACAAGCGTCTAAGTGTCTATATGAGATGCGAGGGGCAGAAAACTTTCCATGGCAACAGGGCTATGAATCACTTGCAGGAGGACGGAAAGGCTGAGTCCTTTGCTTGTGAGCTAAAGGAAATGTTTACCTAAATCACTAGACAGGAATGCATCGGCTGGAGAGCAAAATAGATAATTCGAAGGTGAAATACGGCTTCTTGGCAGGCAGGCGAAAACTGGCCGAGGCAGGCACCGTTAGCTGCACAGGGAGTAGGACAAAGTTCATGGATACAGATGCGAGCTCAAGCTGAAGCTGTCAGAGACAGAGAGCAGGGAAAGGCTTTGAGGACAGAATCGGGCCTACTTGCCTGAACTGTAAAAATGTAGTAACTTAGCCATATAAAGTCGGTGGCCTTTCATACTTAGGAATCGAATATCCAGCCCATCGATGGCGGATCTGACAGAGAACATGTCGACGGTAGACACACATATGTTTGCGTCTTAGAAACTGGAACTGGAGGGAACATACATGTACTTGTAACATGCATATAGATCCGTTGGGGTCCAAGATAGGGGACATAACTGATCAGGAAAATCCACATTTCCACAATACCACATCCCCTTCTGCACAGGCTGTCCTCCGAGAATCCCATGTGGACCAGCCTTGGCCCCGTCACATACACCCGGTGCAGTATTTTAAGCTGCACCAGCCTCAGACGCGACGGGATCGCAACCTCCTTAGGAGAAGAAACCGCTGACTGCCAGTCCTCATTATCCAACTCAAGGCCATCCCTAGTCCACTGTTCTCTCAGCCCCAAGAGCATATCTGCCCGGACGTTAATCAACTTCTTATATATGAGCGAGATCGTGCTCTCGGGCATATGACCATCAAGGACTCGGTCCTCAAGGGGAGAGGACTCCGGCACCTTCTCACCCTCCACGAGGACTGATCGGAGGGCGTGACGCAGCTGGATATACCTGAAATACTCTGAGGGCCCTAGCTCATACTCAGTCTGCAACTCCTCGAAGGACTTCACCCTCCCCTTATGCAGCACATCTCCCACCTTGGATATACCTATCAGGTCCCACTTATCAAAGCCCTTCGTATGCCAGAGTCTTCCCAATCTCTCCGATTCAAACAATGGGGTAGCGAGGGTGAGCCTATCCTTCCAGCCCAACGAATCAGTTGCCATCTTCCATACACGCACCGCCACACCTGTGGCCCCGTGAGGGACGAGTCTAAGGACCGAGAATACAACGCCCTGTAGTAGTTGCCGCCACGAAGCAGCCACCTATCCAGGGCATACCCAGGGCTGAGGGCAGGGCCATAAAACCCATGGTTGATCGCGCTCAGCTGCGTGGCCCAATAGTACCGTCGGATGTCTGGGAGCGCAATGCCCCCATCGTACCATGGTAGCGTCAACTTTGAAATAGCTATTCGCGGCCGCCCATCCCACAGCAACGTCCGTTGGAGGCCTTCGACCTCCCGAAAGTATTTGGCCGGTACCCAGTCCAAGGTGTTCTGGAGGGCATAGAGGAAGCGGGGAAGAGACATCATTTTAAACAGGGCCGCACGCCCAACAAGGGAGAGCGGCAGCCTCCGCCAACCTTCAACATCTCGCCTCAAGCGCGCCAAGGGGGGGAGCAGATTCCTCTCATAGCGCACAGCAGGATCCATGGATATAAAAATCCCCAAATACACGAAACCCTGCTGGGCAACCTGTATCGAACATGTTCTAGGGATCGGTGGGACCTCTCCACTAAGAACGTACAAGTACGATTTGCCCCAATTAATCACAAGCCCCGAGTTCCTACCGAACGATGCGAGTACGTCACAGACCACTATAAGTGACTTCTTAGGTGAGGCAAGATACAGTAGGATATCATCGGCATAAAGCGAAATACGGTCCTCGTGATCAGGCGACCACCGAAGGCCCCGTATATCCGGGTGCCAACGTATCCACGCAGCCAACGGTTCAAGGGCGAGGGCGAACAACAGAGGCGACAGGGGGCAACCCTGCCGAGTACCCCTACCAAGCTGAAACGGAGTAGATGCCCGACCATTCACCACAACATTCGCTAGTGGCCCCTCGTACAGCAACCGAACCCAACTCACAAAACCGCGACCGAAACCAAACTTGGCCAGCACGGCCCATAAGTATGCCCACTCCACCGTGTCAAAGGCCATCGTGGCATCAAGAGATGCCACAATAGCCGGTTCACGCAGCGTGCCCACCCTGGCGATGACGCCATGAAGACGCCTAAGGTTTAATGCTGTGTTTCGGTGCGGGATGAAGCCAGATTGATCCGGGTGGACCAAGTCGCCAAGCACCCTACTCAAACGGGTAGCCAGGAGTTTGGCCAGAATTTTCGGCTCAGCGTTGAGGAGTGAAATGGGCCGATAGAAGGCGCACCTATCTCGGGGTTTACCTTCTTTATGTATTACCACGATCGACGCGAGCCGCTGATCCAACGGAAGGATCCCATCCCCCCGCGCCTCCAAAAACATGGCGCGCAGGTGAGGGGCGACCCTATCCGGGAACAGTTTATACAGGTCGATCGGCAGTCCATTCGGTCCAGAGGCCTTACCCGAGTTTAACGCGCGAATCGCCCCCGCCACCTCGTCAACCGTTATGTCACCATCCAAATCATCCCTATCTACGTCAGAGAGGCAGGGCAATTCGATATCACGGAGGAGCTCAGACGAGTCCTCGGGCGGCCTGTCCGACACAGAGGAATAAACCCTACGAAAATACTCGGCGAAACACTTCACAATCCCCTCAGGTTCCACGATCGCCTCTCCCCACTCTCCCGTCAACTCTGGCACCACTCTATTGACCCGTTCTTTCCTGTCCAACCACGCCAGGAGTTTCCCTGCCTTATCACCAACGTCATACAGGCGGCCCTGTTGTTCCCTACTGAGGGTCTTAGCGGCGTTCGTAACCAGGTCCCTATACTCCGCCTGCTTCAAGCAAAGCTCATGCAGTGAGGACTCTGTAACCTCCTCCTCCATAGCCCCCTCAAGGGCCGCGATCTCCTCCTCCACTTGCCGCACCTCGCCATCCCTCCGATTCTTGGCAGCCACCACCAGGGAGAGGGCTTCCCCCCGAAGCACGGTCTTAAAGGCTTCCCACAGCGACACCGCCGAGTCCACGGTTCCCAGATTGTCCTTAAAGTAATTATCCACTTTCTTTACCAGGGCGCTGCGCATCTTGGGGTCTCGGAAATACCATGGGTTGATGGGGGCCACCCTCCCTCCTCCCTCCCGACCTAGATCCAGCCGGATCCACACTGGCGAGTGGTCAGAGATACCGCGTGCCATGTGCCTCGCCTCGGATATCAACGAGGCATGTGCGGCCAGAGTGAGCAGGTAATCAATCCTGGAGAGGCTACCATGCGCCCCGGAGTGAAACGTGTATTGACTCTGCGTGGGGTGCCGGAGCCTCCAGCAGTCTATCAGACCGAACGTATCCAGGAAATCTGGAAGCCATTTCTGAGCCCCCCCTGTGTCCCTGGGCGGGTATCTATCCAACAGTCCGGAGCCCACAGCGTTGAAATCCCCTCCCACTACCAGCATTCCCCCCGGGAGAGTCAGCAAAGCCCTGCCCAGTTCGGCAAGTGTGGAGGCCTGCAGGGCCGGCGGGACATAAACCAAAACCAAAACCAAAATCCTTCCTTCCCACCTCCCCGCCACCGCCACAAACCTCCCCCTATCGTCAACAATGGTGGAGTCCACCTCAAAAGGCAACGATGCTCTAACAAGGATGCCCGCACCCCTGGACCCAGAGGAGAATCCCGAGTGTGCAATGAATTTATACCCCTTCCTATTCAAGGCATAGCACATATTACCTATGAGATGCGTCTCCTGCAGCAGGACGACATCTGGCATTGAGCGTTTCAAAAATTGCAAAACAATCCCCCTCTTGATGCGATCCCCCAAACCATTAACATTCCAGCTTATAACACTTAAGCCCCTACCCCCCATCCTCAAACGGAAAGAGGCCCACCCCACACCCGAGGAGCCACCATGGAACAGCCCTGAGGATAATCATCATGCCTTGCAGAAATAAACCCCCCAACAACAAACTCAAAATCCCCAAAACTCCCCCCACCCTGCACCCCTGCTGCAGCTTACAAAGCCCCCCCAACTTGCAGTGTGCCTGTCGCCCTACAAAAACAAAAAATCTACAAAAAGTACCCTAAGGGAGGAAAAGAGCACCCCTCGTCCTCCCGCAACCCTCCACAGTTACTGCACTCTGTTCGAATCTTCAATTATGGTCAAATCAAGTCAGGCCGGCTTTGAGATCTCAGCCCTGTCCATCCCGGCCACTGTCTCCATGCTCGGCTGTGTCATCCCCCGTCCGTCGCCGGGGCAAAGCGTCCAGCCATTCGTCGGCCATAACAGGAGAGTCAAAAAAGAATGTCCGATCTTCATGCACCACCCGTAGTCTGGCAGGGAAAAGCATGGCATACTTCAGATCCAGTTCCCAAAGTCTCCGCTTCACCCCCAGGAAGCTCTGTCTCTGTCTCTGCACCTGCTGGGTGAAGTCCGGATAAAAATTCACCGACGCATTCTGGAAGGGGACTGGGCCCGTCACCCTCGAAGCTTGCAGGATAGCGTCCCGATCTCGAAAATGAAAGAGCCGGGCGACAATCGGCCGCGGCGGGACACCCGCCTTAGGCCGCCCGCCCGGCACCCTATGGGCCCTTTCCACCGCAAAAAACTTTCCAAGGCCCCTAGGCTTCAGATGATTGAGGACCAAATCCTCCACAAGCAGGTCCGCCAAAGCCTCATCCGAGGACTCCGGGACCCCGATGACGCGCACATTGTTGCGCCTGGCCCGGCTCTCGAAGTCCTCCAGCCGGCGGGCGGCGAGGTCACTCTCGGCCCTCAGCTTCCGAACCTCGGTCTGCAGATCCGCAACATCATCAGTGAGGCCCGTGGTCTTGTGGTCCAGGTTCTTAACTCGCTCGTTCGTCTTGCCCAGGTCCGAGCGGATCAGATTGACATCTACCAGGATGGCATCCACCTTATGCGCCAGGGCCTCGAACTGTCTCCCCATCGAGGTCTGCATCCCGTCGAGCGCGCCCATGACATCCTGTAGGGAGAGCTCCGGTGTCCCAGGCGAGTCCTCCTTCTGGGCATCCGGCGCCTGGCTCGATCCACTCGGCGATGCTTTCAGGAGGGCGTAGCGGTCCATACTGTTGACTTGGGAATACGTTCCCCGCCTGGTGGACTTAGTCTTCAGCCGATCCCCTTCTGCTTTGCCCGACATAATGGACTCCGGGCAGTCCAGTGCAGTTAAGACTGTTCCCTCTCAGCGAGAGGGATAAGGAGTGAGCAGCCCGCCGAGCGTCCTTGGGGTAATAAAACCACTCAGAGCCCTACAGTGTCCGGGCAGACAAAGGGAACGAAATCGAAAGTGACAGTGCGAGGACCTCCGTCCGACAGTTCACACCTCGCCAGGCCGTTGTTGATCAACTAGGAGTCGGGCATCCTGCCAACTCTAGCCCCTGGCATCCCCGGGAGTTAGGCCGCAATCTTCCGCCAGTCGTAAGTCCGGTTCCCGATGGGCGATCCGACCGCGGGTAGCATCAATCGCCTCCCTGACAACTCAGCAACACGGTGCCATGCATTCCATCAGGATTAGAGACAGGATAGTCGACGGAGGGCGCGAGGGTCTCGGGAGCTCTCAGCTCACGCGGCCATCTTGGTCAAGCGCTAGGCTCCTCCTATTTATGTACTTTTAACTGCAATTTTCTCAGGAACTACTGAACAGATTGACACCATATATGCAAAAGGCACATCCCTGACCTGAGGACTACCTCTTTGCCGAATTCCAAGTAATTCTGTTCTGCCGTTTGGGCTGTACCTTCGACTAAAGGTCCTATGGGAAAATGCATGGGGAAAACGTGTTTTGGGACCCCCCTTTTTTCTCGGCCCCTGCTTGACGAATCACCCCGAGACTTTCAGGGTAGGAGCTGAGCGGAGCGCCCCATTAGTTTTGAAAATTTCGCGAGGATTCGTCAACCGGCGCCAAAGGTATTCAAAATAGAATTTTCAGATTGCCTATGGAAACTCGGTCCTAATTATAACTATCTACTGGCGATCGCCAGTAGATAATATATACATATATATATATATATATATATATATATATATATATATATATATATATGTATATGTATATATATGTGTGTGTGTGGTGTGTCTTTGCTGCTAATTGCTGTCTGTGTGATGCCAGTACCTTGCTCCTAAAAATCGGAAGAAGAATATAAATATTTAATTTTCCTCTGTCCACTTTACGGGACCTAGAGGAAATAATAACCTCAAAATGTGTTGTTGAGATTAAAATTACGGGTCACCAACTAGATTTATAAAGTAATTTAAGTAATGGCGTTACGTAAAATGAGGACCCCCTCCCTGAATGTGATGAGGGGTCTCCCAAATCTCACAGATATTGATTGGTCTTGGTAGTAGTGGCTGCAGGGACCTGCGTTACGCCTCTAGATGTACGCACGCTGTTTGTGCTAACAGCATGGAGGAAATATGAAATAAACATTTATGGTATCCCTGTTTACCCAACTTCCGTAAACAAAATTGGAGCAGTGGGGCAAGGTATCCTCTGAGTGAGAGCTGTGACTTCGCACTTGAGATATGGGCATGTGTGGGGGATGTCTCAATTGGCGTTAGTTAGTCCAACTCTTTGAAAGAGAGAAAGGACACACAGACATGTTCCATGCAGGGGTTATTGTTGGATACTCTTGGCCAGTCGTCTTGCCCTGATGGATGTCGTCAAAGGAAAATCTTCGGAAAGTTATACACATGGAACAATGGGTGTTTGACATGCAGGCACCCCTTTTCTAGAGACGAGACAGGTATGGATTATGGTATGGATTTATGTTTGAATTGAATGGCCGAAATAGGAGTGTGAGTGTTGCGAAAGAGAAATAGCCATTGTTGATGTGCGATGATAGTTATTTTATTCGTGGTTGCTTGGCACGCAGACATGATGCATTAGGTACAATGTGTTCTTTACACATTTCAGAGCTTGTTAGCAGTAGTGTTCTGCATCCGAAGCTAAACCTCACATTTGTAAACTGAAGTGAATGCATCACAGAAAGCTCTGCTTTTAACACTATTTTAAGAGTACCAGCATAGCAGCTCTTTGCATGACAATATTCAATAGTTGCATTATACATAATTTACAAAAGTGACTTTACTCCAAAAAGCTACATGCACAGGCTTATCACATAGAATGTTTACGTGAGAATGAAACTTAGGTAAGAGGAATGGGTGTGCATTCATGTAGTTAATTTATAAGTAAAATACATCTGCCATTGAGTGCATGAATTATCCCATGTGAAAAATTGGATTGTTAGTTGAGGAGGATGTGAGCCCTTCTCAAACAACAGCCATAGAACCTGTCAGGTGAAACACAGAAGTCACAACAATAAACTGTGCTTAAGTCTCTGGTAGCTTGCACAAAAGCAGTCAGGCTTAACTTAAGGCAATGTGTAAAATATTTATGCAGCACTCAAATAGAAATAAATTAAAACCACAACAGAAGACAAATCTCGCATTAGTTTAGAAATATAGAGTAAAATGTGATGAATTGTTTGACATAACATCAACAATCCAATCAGTAGAATTGCACTCATAAATTTTCAAAGTTTTTAGTGCAATCACTAACCTGAAAAGATCAAAGCACCAACCACTGATATCTAGTCACACGAGACTGGGGTAAAGTTGAAAGTTATGGCTGACCAACATGGAGCGCAGCTTGGATACACTAGGTGGACGAGGAGGAGGCATCATGGTCAGGGAGCTGCTGGACAAAGTTAGGGTGAAAATTTATATGTACAGACTTACAGGCATATGTACAAGAACTGCAGCTAACTAACACTTACGCTAGTTAGCGGCAGTTTTCTTAACGCGGCCTATCACCAAAAACTATCGCCCTGTTAGGGATGTATTTACAATGAGAAACACCCTGAACAACGACCCTGTAACAAAGAGTTCCAGAGTTACGCAAGCTGAACAACGACTTGCCTGAACAACGACTCAACCTTAACCACGCATGTGCGTGGTTAAGGCTGATTCGATCTAGTGCTTTCTAGGTCGAGTTTGCTC
Organism: Triturus cristatus; assembly: GCF_964204655.1. Classification (NCBI taxonomy): domain Eukaryota; kingdom Metazoa; phylum Chordata; class Amphibia; order Caudata; family Salamandridae; genus Triturus; species Triturus cristatus. Next base: position 621,208,688 of record NC_140587.1, read on the forward strand.
CTTTGTAGGACTAGCATGTCCTTCCTGACTCTGCCGAAGAAGCGAATGCAGGTCTGAAATGTCCCTCTGGTGCATTCTTCAACAATGTCATTCTACGCTTCTGGCCTAAACCTTGCTGCCCGTCGTGTGTGTCAGCCCGGGCTGAGTCAGCTTCCTGGGCATACACACAGCCTCACCCGAGTACTTCACAGGTCTTTAAAAGACCATTTACTCGTCAACGAGGCTTTGTTGTTCTTTCACCCCTTCTTAGAGCCCCTGCATCTTCACTCTGCAGATTGCTGGAAGAATTAGCCCCCCCTGAAATTTCACTCTAGTTGCGCCTCTGAGTGCCAACTGTCTATCTGTGCATTTGTCATTCTCACACCACTATTTCCATAACAGACGTTATATGCCCTGATCTTAAACTACACACAACACTGCCACATTTGTTTCCGGTGTAGTACAACTTCAAGAGCTGAAATAGTGTGAGCTCACTGCACATCCACTCCATTATTTGTGATTTTCAGTTCACCTCAACTACAAGTTCTTTATCACGATAGATGCTTCTGCCCTCATGCTGATAATATATAAGTGCTCATTCTGTGATCAAGATACATGAAAAAGAAAATGACCACTAGATGGCAGGCTTGTATTCTGCTTAATCGATCTTTAACATCACAACATGAACTATATACCGCGCGCGCCAAACTGTTGAAGCTCCGGATAAGTACTCAGACACCAGGAAGTAGGGGAGGTGATGCTGTGGTAGGTCGACCTAGTGACAGGCGATGCACTAGCACACACCGGCAATGTGGCATCACGTGTCCCAATTACAGTACGTGCAAGCATGGCTTGTGTGTGGGTGATCGTATTTATTTTTAGGGTGGGAGAATTAGTATTTAAGGGGTGGGGGATCGGGGTCCTAGTTAGAAAGCATTTTTTTAATATCTATCCTTTACCACGAAAAACTGTGATAAAGGAATGCGTGAAAAAAAAATAGTGGTTTAGATGGGTTCGTGGTTACGACCTTGTTGTTAGGGAAGTCGTGGTTGGGGAACTCGTTGTTCCAACATACAACCATTTACAATATGTCACTACATGGAGATAGTTTCAGGTAGCTGTGGTGAAAACTGCCGGTAACACTAGCATGAAGGCGATACAAATTCTGACGTTATCGGGCGAAAACTGATGAAAGGTCCATTAGCGGCAATAAAACTCACGTTAGTTTAGAGGCAAAAATAGGCTTTAAGTCCACCTCCAATGAAAAATAGGAAATCAAACCAATGGAATGCATAATGGAGCAGCCAGGGCTAAGATCAACCCCCCTCCCAAGCCCCACAACATCCAGGATGATGAGCCAGAGTCCCATTGGAAGAAGAAATTCAGGGCTACATCTATGAAAAGAGGCTCATCCCTGTTCCAAACCAGCGATGCATAACTTTTCATTGCGCACTCCTTGCAACACAATGGCAACCAAAACCTTGAAAGTGGGGACAGTCCCCGGGGCCCAGAGACCTCGCTGGCCCTGCATCTGGACCTGGAGTGGGATGTGGAGGTGTTGTAGAGTCGCTGGGCCGTGGCAGTAGACATTGAGGCGTGGCGATCGCCCTTACCTGATGGTGTCATCTGGCAGGTCGCATGGAGACACGTTGCTGACCTGTGTGAGAAGACTATCTTGCGCCCCTTGGAGCTGTGAACGGTAGAGGCGCTCCTGTGCACCAATGTAGGGAGGTCTGCATCACATACTACAATCCACCACTACCCCGGGTGCATGGAGGAGATTATCAAAGGTGTGCCGCGCCTCTCTGCATCACAGGCCGTAGGATGTTGTGCTGGCCGGAAGCTGTGGAGGGTGAGGCCCTGCACTGAGCTATATCAAACTCGTGTGGTGGGAGCGCTGCAACTTTGCGCCTAAGGGGACCCTGTTGCAACACCTGCATCGGAAGGTTCCCCAGGAGACTTGACAGTGACTGCTGTACCCAGGCAGGTGAAATCCCACCTGGCTGAGACTCCTGCTGGCTGAGTAGCAGATTTGGAGAGAGTGCAGTGCATTGAGCCCCGTTGTCAATGTCCAGGAGAGGAGAAGGTGGGACGCACCATACAAGGAATTCCTTGTAAATATCGCGATGTGGGGTTAGTGGCAGTTTTTGCATGGGAATGCCTACCTTGCATCTCATTTCCGTTAACTCCCGCTAACAGAAGTGGCGATCTTAAAAATTAACGTTTTCACTAGAAAACTGCAGCTAACTGAGGTTAGCGGCAACTTGTAAATAAGGCGCTAAAAAAAAGCAGCTGTAACGTCAAAAAGTTGATGCTACAGCGGCGTTAACTCCTTGTACATATGCCCCTTAGTCTCTTTTTTAGAAGTGGAAAATCTCCAGCGGGATAAAGCTGCAGGCTGCATCTGACAAGGGCTCCAGGAGGCCATATACCTTTCCAGAGAGGAGCCACTGAGCAAGATTTGCTGCTGAGGTGTAGAGTGTAGAGGGAGCTACCGCTACGTCAGGTTACCAGTGATTCACCTTTGACAGATTGACAAGCAAGTAGATCACAGTCTCCTCTCGGTTTGCAAAGCACTATTTGGCAGAACATTTTCTAATTTCCCAGTTTTGGATTTTGATTGGTAGGGCACCTTTAGCACCACTCCGAAGGGCCCAGGACTTGGGGGGCATCACTCAGAAGGTTGGTCTTGATGTCATATATCACAAATACTGAACAGAGAGTGACTAACCTGTGATAAAGGGCCAGGCAGGAGTGATGAACATTGATTATCCTTCTACACCCCCTGATGCTCAACCAAGCAAGTCGTACAGAGCACTCTCACTGGAGGGACACCAAGGGGAATGGGAGAATGGAACAAAATAAGAAAATACCCAACCGCTGACTGTAGGACAGCTTCCTTGAATCACCCGTCAGGCTCGTCTGTCATCTGCCCTCAGTGTGCAAATGCTAGGACAACAACTTGAACAAATATTTAGTCTAAAGAAAAAAAGAACCTTTACAACTTTTGATTTACAGTTTAAATCATTCACATTGTTTCTCTCAATCTAAACTCAATAGACCTGTTAGTTCACATGAGAATCCATTAAAACATTATTTCATTCTCCTCTAGTTATTTCTTCTCTAGAATTAAATTAATCATTGGAATTGGCATACACTGCATGGTTTCCTGAATGCCTGTTTCTGGTTAGCACAGATTATGTGATTTGCTGAATAATAAAGGACCTTTTTTAAATAATCAAGTATCCTGCATTTTTGTCCAACAAGTTCTTTTAATTATGTTCAATCCTGATTCCTTTGTGTCAAATTTCTGACTTGGATGCATACATAAAAGAGCTAAACATTAAATGTACTTAGTTTTCTCTTATCTAATTTATCTCTTGCAGATTGTCAAGAACTTTCTCCAGGAAGCGCAAGGTTCACAGAGGAAGATTTCCTGAATGTGCAGGTAAGCTGGGTCATTGGGAGAAACATGGAGGATGTCCTCACTGAAATTCTGATTGCCTAGCAAAGAGTGTGGTCCAAATGAGTGGTATTTACATCCTCTTGAAATTAAATATGCCTGCCAACATGACATGGCTGTTTTCACAACCTTATGGCTTGTTCCTGAACCTTCTGGCTTGTTCCAAAACCTTCGGGATTGCTCCAGATAGATTGACATGTGCTTTCAAAGTCTAATTATAAGCAATTAGTTGAGAACCTTGTTTCCTTTTACCACCAATCTTAATTTATCTGTGTTCATTACAGTTCTATTACATTTTAACACTTGTGACTCCCCCATGCCTTCATAGCTTTGGGAACCATGTTTTTGCATCTCCACACACGTACCCAAAACAACCAACCCCCTGGGATATTCTGTGAAACACCTGACTCTATTTCCTGGGTGGCCATGTCACTTGATCAGTCTGGATCACGGTGCACTTTGAAAGTTGTTGGGGCTTTTTGTGTCCCTGTAGCTCTGAACAGAGGTCAGCAAACTGGCCCTTGGAGTCACTCTGGTGGTGTTAGGGTCAGGCAGAAAAGCAGGTCTCAAGTAGTAGGGCAGTGTTCTGAGTGCTTAGGCCAGGCTACAGGCAGCAGGGCAGTCCTCTGAGACAGGTTCTCCAGGTCCTATTTATATACCTTGTGCCAGTCTTGAAGTGGAAAGACTTCTGGAGTTTTCCCCCCACAGATGGTTCTGGAATTTCTTTCTTCCCTGCCATGGTCCCAGGATGTCTGGGGTGACAAAAGGCAAGTGTGAAGTCCTTAGTGTGTCTTCTGAGGCAGCTCCTTTGAAATGTAAGTGGGGCTGTGCACAGATCCACCCTTCCAATCCTGTCAGGATGGCACATCCTGTCAACACTTAGTCCCCCTTTGTGTTACTGTCTGAAAGGAATAAACAAAGGCCAGCTGTTAACTATACTTAGCCATATGACCCAGGGTACAAGCAGCAGGCACCAATGGCTGGGACAGGACAATGCCAACTACCTAAAAGCATGATACTGCAAGGCTTGTGAGGCAAGCTACATTTCCCAGGTGCCTTTCGTTATATGAAGTCTTGAACAATCTGCTAATACTGAAAAGCAATAGGATACAACTAGGTTCTTGATTAAAACCCCATGTCCCATGGAGCCTGTAGTCTCGAGACGCCTTAACTAATCCTTGAAACATTGTATAATATGCTCTGGTCAGTGTCTTTTTAGCGTGTGAGGGAAGTAAGGAGACTCAATGGATTGATTCAGCCAAGCACCACAGTCCCTGTGTGAAGACTACCCAGCGGGATACTGGAACAGCCTGACTAAATATGTCTTGGAAGTGGGGCACCTAACACTGTGAGTACAGTCATACCTCTAACAATGATCAATAATTTAGAAGTTCCCTCACAGCTATTAGACCCTGATTCACTTGTTTGTTTACATGGAAGGCTTGACCACCCATGTCCTGGTAGAAGCATGAGAAGCCTTCGGGGTACCCCATTGGTCGCCCTACTAATATGAGCTTCTCTTCAGAAATGGTTCACTTTAAGGTACAGTCTCTGTTCTTTTCAAATATTCAATGTGTTTAGCACCACCTATTGGTATCGCTTTTTCCTTTTGATATAATAGGTATGACCAGAAGATGATTCACTCTCTTAGGATCCAGTTATTTCCCAGTACCTCAGAGATCTAATTTGGTATGAGAACTATGAATAGTTAGTTCCCACAACTTTTTTATTGATTTATTTACCAGATGTCTGACATGGTGTCCTCTTGGTCTCTTTGTTCTGTCACTCAATTATGTACCAAAGTTTTCACCCTCAGTAAGACCTTCATATGAAAGTGGCCCCTGAGAGAAGGTCAAAACACGTTGCTATACAACAGATGGTTGAGGATGATGAGTCCAGGCAGTGTAGTTAATTGATTTAAAGGCACAATAATTGTTATATAGGGACTCAACTGAAGTTGTCTCACCCCATCCCATATGGGCCTATGAGCTTTAATGCCAATTAAGCTGACATTTATCTGTGTTAGTTCTTAATGTTTTTCTTTACGTGATATGTACTATGAATATAAATGAAGAATGTTCCATGTGTGAGTTTTTTGTGACACTAACTTTTGATTTTCAATTCTGAGTTTGTCGTATCTATGTGACCATATGATTTATTAATGTGAAATTATGTTGAGAAACATGATATCAAGGAAAAAGTAGATTCTCTTAAGGGCAATTGAAGTCATTGTTTTAGTTTTATATTAAGGCAGATTAACCTCAATAAGTCATAAAAGGAATAGTGTTAAGATAGATTAAATTGTTGGATTAATATATCTGGAATAAATACAAGATATATTTATTAAGGGATGTGAATTTAGGGGCAGCACTATACATAGAGGATCCAAGCCCCTGATTTCTGAATTGGATCAAACCCCATTTTTTTGTTGTTTTTTTGTAAAAGTGGCATTTTCTGAATTGTGATTTAAAATCTGACTTCACCATTAAAGAAGAGTTTGAATTACAATTCTTTAGACACAAACATGATAGCTCCAACTGTTCCCCTAAAAAAGTTATCACTTAATAAATGTAATAAGGTAACCCAATGTTATCCTATAGGAGAGGTAGGCCTCACAGTACTGAAAATCTAATTTATGAGTTTTTCACTATCAAAACATGAAAAAAAATAAAACCTTTAAATATAATGCACCTTGCCTGTGGGTTGTTTAGGGTCTATCCTAGGGAGTAACATTAAGACATGTTTTAAAGGGCTACTTAAGTGGGTGCCAGAATAAAAATAAGTAAATTAGTAAATTAAATGGTATTAGGCAATCTTCCCATGTTTAGGGCGTGAGCACAAGCACTTCATCACTGGTTAGCAGAGTCCTAAGGCCAACAAAAACAAAATCAGCAAAAGAGGAGGGGAGAAGGCAAAACGTTTGGTGGGCAAGATGATGCTATGACTGACAACTCCCACTATATTGAATATGATACATCACATGACACACATTTTGTGCCCACTATATCAACATAACTGCTGCACCACAGGGTAAATCTATATACTTACCATGCAGCTGCATTAGTAGGTGATGTAGTGAATAGAATATTTTTTTAGGTTGATATATTTAGCTCAGTATTGTGTAATACAATGTTATGTAGACATGAAGATTCTGTGCCAGTGTTTGAGTGCAACGTGGTGAGTGTATTGTGTATGCACACATAAAACATGATTGACCACTCAGTATAGTGGCAGTCAGTGGGTGGGGTTTAACGTAGGTGTTTGTGGATGACCTTCCATGAATGGCCGACACTCCACGGTCATCAGAGACTTTCTCCAGCTAGTAATCAGCAAAATGTGATTAAATATAGTACGTTTCAATCAAATATGATATATTTAGACTGAACTAACTATAACTTCAGTCCTGCGCAGTGGGTATTTGGCCACAGGCTCTGCATCCAACCCCCAGCAGGCAGCCACCCCCGCCTTCAGCCTTGCGCAGCATGGCTTTTGCCGGAGGGCCATACCCTGCTTCCCTCATACCCAACCCCTAACAGTCAGTCCCCCCACCATGCAGCAAAACTCACATACCCAACCAACCCCCCATAGATCAAGCAGATCCATTATCTTTCTCCGAAAATCAGCAATAATTTAAATCAAATGTATATTTCAATAAGGCACACAAATCAATGTTTATTAATATTGATGACTTAAAAATATATTTAAGAAAGTTTTATTAAAACACTTGTCTGTGACTCTTTACATAGTTTTTTTAATCACATTATGTGGATGAAAAATGTGAAAATAAATAGACAGAATGTATTATTTTTTTTAAGAAGCATGTCTCTAAATCTTTATTTTACCATTGTTTAGCCGAAAAAAATGCATTCAGGAAAACAACCATAAAATGACCTAATATATTCAAAATGACATCATCAAAAATAAAAAAAATAAAAATAAATAACCCTTGCAACGTATTATGGGGCACAATGTAGCATAAAACTACACAATGTTAGTGTTGATCCCAACTATAGTGACAATTAGCACTTCCAGGATAGCCAGCCTCCTGTAACACACTTAGCTTACTTAAAATGTCTACAACAAAAAAGCTCATGGAGACCCCATCTGGGACATTCATCCTTGATGTGTAACAGGACCTTATGATGGAGTGTTAGACTTGGCATCCATTGGGTTGTTTCCCTGACTTTTTGCCTCTACCTCCTGTATTTTTGATGCTGTACTGGATTTGATTTTTGCTGACTTTGATGCTTTGGGCACTTTGACACTGCTGATCCGTGTCAAAGTGCAAGTAATCCCAGTGTAAATTGTTATTACAATTGGATCTCGCTGATTGGCATATTTGATTTACTGCTAAGTCTCTAGTAAACTGCACTGTGTGTGCCAGGGCTTGTAGATCAAATGCTACTAGTGGGCCTGCAGCACTGATTGTGCCACCCACATGAGTAACCCTGAAAGGGTATCTCAGACCTGCCAATGTATTTCTGTGCACAGTTTTAACCTGCCATGTCGACCTGGCAAGTGCACCCACTAGCCATGCCCTAACCTTTCCTTTTTTTACATGTAAGGCACCCCTATGGTAGGCCCAAGGTACTCCATGGGCATGGTGCAGCGTATGTAAAAGGCAGGACATGTACTGGTGTGTGTGACATGTCTATATAGTGAAATACTGCAGTTCTTCACTATTGAAAGGATACCTGTCCCATAGGATAGAATGGGAGATACTTTGTAACATCTTACCAGTATAACCTCCCATTGGGACAAGATAGAGAAATATAAAAAGTAGGCTCTCTGAACTCAGAATTTAATAACACGTGTTTTAGTAAAGATGGGTTTTAAATTGTGTGTTTGAAAATGCCACTTTTATAAAGTAGGCATTTTCTTGTCTAACCAGTCTGTGTGCCACTGCCTGTTTGTGGATTGACTGTCTGGATTTGGAGTGACAGGGGCTTGGGATGTGCATTTACTGTAGACAGCCACTCAGGGTGGGAGGGTTGAGGTGTGCCTGCCCCTTCCTGGATTACTCAGAGCTGAGCCGAATAGACCTTGGCTGCATTTGGAGTAGTGGGAGGAGTTTACCTTGCACCTGAATAGGGCTTATCTCCCTTGCACAATTCTGTCTCCCGCCTGTGGCCATACTGCACCAGTGAAGACAGAACTGGTTTGGTCTGGGTTCAGGGACCCTTGCACAAAGAGAACCAAGAAAAAATTGGGTATAAGTAGTAGACCTTAAATCCCAGAACTTTAGATCACTTCTGGACTCAAGAGGAACTTTTGCCAAGGAGAAGAGCTGGAGAGCAGTGACGAGGAGTACTGCCCCTTTGCTGTGTGCTGTGTATGGTTGGCCTGCAGTTGCTACTACTGCCAAGGAAAGGACAAAGACTGGAACTTTGCTGTGAACCTTCTTGAAGAAGAATCTCAAAGGGCCTGTGTGTGCTGGCCTCCTTTTCTGAAGTCTCAGGGACATAAAGACTTCAACCCTAGCTTCCCTGAACTCTATTGCTAAGAGTTCTGACCTGCTAAGAGGTACCAATTTTTAGTTTTTTGGCCTCTAGAGGTTATTCCTGCTGTTGGGATCAGGAAGCAACTTGAAAAAAGCAAGAAAACCTGTCTTCAATGCCATCAGCAAGGCAGCAACCTGCATCGTGGCCAGGGACACCGCTCCTGAAGTGCACGAGGTACCACCCATTCTGCCCTGCAGCACCGACTCCCTTTGACACCTGTTGATTCCTGCAGTTATTGTCATTTCCCGACGCCAGAGCTCGCACCAACTCCATCATTGCCAGAGCCTGCATCCTGTTATCATGGCACGGATAACCGGCTACGGTGACTCCACAAACTCGCTGAACGTCACCAGAACCAATGCCTCACCGCCGACGCAACCGACTTCCCCTGTCCTGGATTCAGCATGATACCCCCTCGTGGTCACAATGCCTCTCCGCCCCGTGTCAGCCAGGGAGCCGGCCTCGACTTTGACCCCGACGCCTCACCTCCATGATGCTGTGCATCATCAAACACATCATTGTCCAAAGGTACTGTTTATTTGTTGGTCTGTGTGACACCTTGGCTTACGCCATGCACCTTCCAGGCGGCGCCACACTTTGAATTTATTGCTGCCACAACGTATCGCATCGTAGTAGCTCCAGGTAGAGTGAATTGTTTTCTACAAGTTCTATCTTTGTAATAACTTTTCTAAAGGCATATCTTATTACCTGTTTGTTGGAAATTTTGTTGTTTTGGTCTCGTTGAGTTTAGATAAAGATACTTTATTTTTCTAAACTGGTGTGGTGTCCATTTGTGGTGTTATCACTGTGTATCTCTGTGTTTTGAGGACAAATACTTTACACATGGCCTTTGGTATAAGCCTGTCTGCTTGTGGCAAGCTACTAAGGGGGTGAGCAGGGGTTATCTAAAGTGTGTATCCCCCTTACCCTGACTAGAAGCAAGGGTCCCTATTTGGACATAGCTACCGACCTCTGCCAACTAGAGAATCCCATTTCTAACATGGAGCATTCCAATTGTTGTGTATTCTGGTCCAGAATCCTGTTTTTAAAAGAAGTTCCCTCTGATCAGGGTCTCATAACAGGCAGATAGGGGAATATTCCTTATAGATATAAATACACCAGGCTTTCTAGGGTATAACTAAAAACTAATTCTCAGTGGCTCAAATCCCACTGACACTACCATCAAATATCAATAATATTTAGGCTTTATAATCAACACTGATTTTGGCAAGAGCAGAATTATCATTGATCGGTACAGTTCAGTTTCTTCAAATGTATTGTTTCCTGCCCAAAATATTAGAAAAAATGAAAACAATTGCTGTTATGAAAAAAGTCATGATGTATTAAGAATATACATAAGTTTATTTCCTTACATCAATAGTCCTCCTTGTTCGGTATGGACTTGTTCAGTAGTGAGGAAGAGTCTTTCACTTTATTAGTTAGCGTTCCGCTTTTTTAAACAGTTTCAGCAGAAACGTTATGAATCAGTTCTAAATTATTCCTCAAGAGTTTTTCCAACACATCTGGATTCACATCCTTCAATATAAGGAGTATATCTCTGCAGATCCAGTGTTTTGATAACAGTCAGCCAACACGTGTTTGTAGTAGTGTCCATTTTTTTTCAAACAGCAATACATTTGAAAAAAATAAAATATACTGATCAAAGGAGAATATTTCTTGTATGCCTCGGGCCAGCTGTGTGATATAGTAGCATGCCTATTATAATACAGGGGATTCAAGCATTCCTGTATAAACGGCAGTCTCTGATTTCTTTATGATCGGTGACTTGTGACACAACCAGTCGCTGATTATAAAGAAAAGATGTCAGAACTCTACCATCAAATGTTATTACAGTTATGTTCTGATGCCAGAGCCATCAGCAGAGGTGAAAGGCAGGTCCGGTCACTGAAAATAATTGAAGCAGCTGTTGAAAGCCAGAACATTCTTCAGCTCTATTTTAATAGCTTACAATGACAAGCGGGGAAAATATGTTTATTCTGTTCTCTCTTTAGATAGACAAAAGCTAGAATGTTTCTGCATATTTCTGCACATTCTGAGCTAATGCAGCTGACTTGTATAGAACTGTTTCTAATATCTGTTTGCCAGAAATATCTAACAGATTTTTGATGTGTTTCGTTTTGAACTAGAAGTCTTTTTTTTATTTTTGCAAACGCGCTTGCTCTTTCATATGTAAAAGCTATGCACCAAGGTTATGAGTGGCTTGTGGGAAAGGTAAAATTGTGACCATGTATTATATGGGATAAAGTACCTTATGTAATGATAAGGATATTGCAAGTCACCTTGAAGTTCCATAACCTTATAAAGGAACTCAGCCTTCAACCTTGTTCCTCTATATGGTTATGGGACTCCTCAGTAACTTGCAATATGCTGCTAATGTATGGCAGGGAGACTTTTTCCCTAATATTATCATTGCCTTACTATTAGCAATTACTCAGTCTTATCAGATACTTATTAATTAAATATCCTTAATGGCCCCATGTTATCAGTGAGCCTGTAAGATAAGAAATTCATTATCATCAGTGACTCGAATAAATGTCCCTCTATGGGTAAAAATCTATAGTGAATCAATATCTGAATTGCTCTTTATCTTCAGTGGTTTATTATAGTCTGTTATAAAGTATCATCACAAGACCTCATTCATCAATTGCCTGTCAGGAACTAGGTGCAAATGCCAAATTCCAATCTACTATGGCTTCCTAAGGTTAAGTTATATTTTCAGCCTAAAATATTTGGCCTCCAGGTTATAGCAACTATTAAGATGTGGTGATCCCAACAGTCCTATAGCACCCATAGTAGCTGATGAAGCTCCTAGGCACAGGAAGGGCCAGACATCTTTTAACATGTACTGTCTGGGGGTACAACTGAGGTGTGGGCCAAGGGAAGTTGTGTTGACTTAGAAGAGGAGATCACCAACTGTGAACAGACACCATTTCAAAAGCATTTCTGGATGAATTACCATCCAGATCACCGACACAATATCATTAGAAACAAATTTGTCAGAAATAAAATATCGATTAACACTAACATTGTCCAAAAACATACAAAAGTATAGTTAAAAAAAATATATAGTTTATAGTAGTAATTCTTTTGTGGCTATACCATTAATATTATGTAAATAACATACATTTCACTGATTCTTAACATAAATATACGTATAAATACACACACACATATATATATCTATATGTACACTGATCCACTCACTCATAGACTGACTCATACTCTAATGGATGCACTCGCAAACCCACTCAGACATGCTGATACCCACTCACAGACACCAATCCAGACACTCATGCCCCCACTCATAGAGCCATTCAGACACTCACACACTATCTCACACACCCAGTGAGACACTTGTGCAGCTTCTCCCAAACTCACTCATATACTCACACACTTACTGACAGACCCACTCAGACACTCTCACACCCACTCCCAGACCCACTCAAACACTCTTGCACTCACTCACACACTCACTCTCAAAGGTTACAGGTTACAGTTAGAAAAAAGCACTAAACAATTTAAATATTCACTTTAAAAACCAAAGGTTACAGGGATGTGATAGTTAGGAAATGACATTAAAAACTGTAGAAAACTAAAGGTTACAGGTACTTTATAGTTAGAAAATGGAATTAAAAAAACCTTAGAAATTCACTGAAAAAACAAAGGTTACAGGTTCATTATAGTTAGACTCATATTTCACAAAACCATAGATTTTCAGCAGTTAGAGATACCTCAGCTAACTATAACTTACGCCTGCAATGCACTGTTTATGACCTCACATATTACATCACAACTGAAATGTGAGCCTACTATAATGTCCTTGTAACCATTGGTTTGTTTAATGAATATATATATATATATATATATATATATATATATATATATATATATATATATATTACCTACTGGCGGTCGCCAGTAGGTAGTTATAGTTAGGACCACGTTTCCATAGGAAATCCGCAACATTCTATTTTGAATAACTTTGGCGCCGGTCGACGAATCCTCGCGAATTTTTCAAAATAGGTGGGGCGCTACGCTCCGCTCCTACCCTTAAAGTCTCGGGGGGATTCGTCAAGCGGGGGCTGAGATAAAAGGGGGGTCCCAAAACGCGTTTTTCCCATGCATTTTTCCATAGGACCTTTAGACAGGGCTACAGCCCGAACGGCTGAACAGAATTTAATGAAATTTGGCAGAGAGGTAGTCCCCAGGTCAGGGAAGTGCCTTTTGTAGGTTTGGTGTAAATCTGTTGAGTAGATTCTGAGAAAATAGCCTTTAAATCAATATATATATCTGTGGCAGCTTACGGTGCGCTTACGGTGCGCTTACCGTAAGCTTACCGTACGCGTACGGTGGTGTGCGCGAGCGCGATTCTGATTGGCTCTTAGATCTTAGTAAACATTCGAGTCGGTCGAAACCAGGAAGTGGCGGCCGCCATTTTCTCTCTCGCTTCCTGAGTTGGGCAGCAAAAACGTACCCCAAATATATGTAAAGAGGCAGTTTCATGAGATCCTAACCACCCAGCATTGATACAGGGGTCCCCAAACCACCCCCAAGCCCAAAAAAAAATAATTTTTTTTTTCGGAAAATCGCCGATTACGCTTACCGTACGCGCACGGTAAAAAATTATTAAAAAAAAAAAAAAACTATCCACATTCTCCCCACCCCGTGTGCAAATGGTGCCCGAAGAATACATTTCACAAAGATGCGCAAAATATGTCCCCCATGTGCGCACGGTGCGCGAAGCGCATCGTGCGTACATGGCCCATCCCGCTTAACGTGGGTGTGACCACTGTGCGTGCACGGCACTAACTGCGTAAAGTGGGCGCACGGTGCGCGAAGCGCACCGCGCGCATGGAACGAACTGCGTTAACTGGGCGCACACGCCACGAATGGCGTAAAGTAACTTAGCATTTAAAAAACCTTGCAAATTCACTGAAAAAACCATAGGTTTCACACATGTTATAGTTAGCTGGACATTTTACTGATAAAAAACCAATGAAATTCCCCCGTTATAGTTACTGCAGGCAACTATAACTCACGCGACCGCAATCTTCTGCTGATGACATATGTGTCTTTATGAAAAAAAAATATTTGTAATATATGTAAAGCTAAAATTTAATGGAAGAAGACATGGGCAAATAAGTGTCTAAATACAGTATTAGCATCAGCAGAGGATTGCGGTCGCGTGAGTTATAGTTGCCTGCAGTAACTATAACGGGGGAATTTCATTGGTTTTTTATCAGTAAAATGTCCAGCTAACTATAACATGTGTGAAACCTATGGTTTTTTCAGTGAATATATATATATATATATATATATATATATATATATTACCTACTGGCGGTCGCCAGTAGGTAGTTATAGTTAGGACCACGTTTCCATAGGAAATCCGCAACATTCTATTTTGAATAACTTTGGCGCCGGTCGACGAATCCTCGCGAATTTTTCAAAATAGGTGGGGCGCTACGCTCCGCTCCTACCCTGAAAGTCTCGGGGGGATTCGTCAAGCGGGGGCTGAGATAAAAGGGGGGTCCCAAAACGCGTTTTTCCCATGCATTTTTCCATAGGACCTTTAGACAGAGCTACAGCCCGAACGGCTGAACAGAATTACTAGAAATTTGGCAGAGAGGTAGTCCTCAGGTCAAGGAAGTGCCTTTTGTAGGTTTGGTGTAAATCTGTTCAGTAGATTCTGAGAAAATAGCCTTTAAATCAATATATATATCTGAGCCAGCTTACGGTGCGCTTACGGTACGCTTACCGTACGCGTACGGTGGCGTGCGCGAGCGCGATTCTGATTGGCTCTTAGATCTTAGTAAACATTCGAATCGGCCGAAACCAGGAATCGGCGGCCGCCATTTTCTCTCTCGCACTGAGAGTGATGTTTAAAATATAAAGCACAAAAACATGTAAAGGGGCTGTTTAGACAGCTCCCACACACATAGCAATGTTGAGGGAGTCCCCAAAGATCCCCCAAGGCCAAAAACGGAATTTTTATTTTTTCGCTAATTTCGCCGATTACGCTTACCGTACGCGTACGGTAAAAAATTATAAAAAAAAAAAAATTCTCCACACTCTCCCCACCCCGTGTGCAATTGGTGCCTGAAGGACACCAATTGACCAATCGAACTAAGATAAACTAAAATATTTAAAAAAAAAATAATAAAAAAAAAAATTATCCACACTCTCTCCACCCCGTGTGCAAATGGTGCCCGAAGAGCACCATTTGTGCATGGCTTATAACATCTGTGAAAAATTAAAATATTACCTTTCAAAACGAAGTGCATCATATGTCCTCCATGTGCGCACGGTGCGCGAAGCGCATCGTGCGTACATGGCCCATCTAGCGTAACGTGGGCACGCGGTGCGCGTAGCGCACCGCGTGCCCACCGTGCGTGCACGGCACTAACTGCGTAAAGTGGGCGCGCGGTGCGCGAAGCGCACCGCGTGCTCACTATGCGCGCACGGTGCGGGAAGCGCACCGTGCGCGCACGGAACGAACTGAGTTAAGTGGGCGCGCACGCCACGAATGGCGTAAAGTAACTTAGCATTTAAAAAACCGTACAAATTAACTGAAAAAACCATAGGTTTCACACACGTTATAGTTAGGAATTAGCATTTAAAAAACCTTGCAAATTCACTGAAAAAACCATAGGTTTCACACATGTTATGTTATGTTATGTTATTTATTTGTTAAAGCGCAAACAGCTGCCCCAGCAACGGAGCGTCCCGGCGCTGACCTAACCAGTACCTGAGGGGAGGGGGACCAGCAGAGGAATTAGATGACAGAGAAGAGATGGGTTTTGAGTTCCTTTCGGAAAGCGATCAGAATGGTTTGGGTACGGATGTGCAGAGGCAGGGAGTTCCATAGCTTAGCCCCTAAGACTTTGAAGGAACGTCCACCCTGTCTGCAGAGCTTAGTTCGGGGGACCGTCACGAGGTGTTGTCCCAGTGAGCGCAAGTTGCGCTGGGGCGTGTATGGTACCAGAAGAGGGCGCAGGAGTTCAGGACAATCAGAGTTGAGAATTTTAAATGCCATGGTCAGGGTTTTAAAGTGGATCTGAGATTCAATTGGCAGCCAGTGCAAATTACGAATGGTGGCTCTGGCAGAGCACCTACGTGGGAGACCAACCACTGCTCTGGCGGCCGAGTTCTGGATACGTTGCAGTCTTGCTAGTTCAGCTTTGTTTGCCCCCAAGAGTAAGACATTGGCATTATCCAGCCGGGCAAGAATCATAGATTGTATAATGAGTTGGCGGGTTTTGGAGTCAAAGAATCCAAGTATGGGGTTGAGGCTCCTCATGAGACCCACACACGTAGCTGCCACTTTCTTCGTGTGGGACTGAAAGCTAAGTGAGGGGTCGAGCCAGACACCTAGGTTTTTGACGACATCTTTTGGCACGGGGGTGGGGCCAAGTACAGAGGGCCACCAATGATGGTTCCAAAGGGTGGGGTTTTTTCCCAGGAGGAGGACCTCCGTTTTCCCGGCATTTAGCTGCAAGCAGTTGAGTGTCATCCACCTAGCGACTGCTGCGAGGCCATCTCTGAATTTGGTTGCCGAAGGTGATGGGCCTTCTGAGAGTGTGATGGCCAGCTGTGTGTCGTCAGCGTACGACACCAGCGTAAGGTCCCACTCTTTTGCCACCACTGCGAGAGGCTGAACATATAGGTTAAATAGGGATGGGCTAAGCGCCGACCCCTGTGGGACCCCTTGCCCGATGGAGTGGGGTTGAGAGATGTAGGGTGGGGCTGAAACTTGAAAGGACCTGTCTTTTAAGAAGGACTGGAACCATTCAAGGGCTAATTCGCCAATCCCAATGGCCTCAAGTCGTTTCAGCAAGATGTTGTGTGAGACCGTGTCAAAGGCCGCGCTGAGATCCAACAGGATCAGCGCGGCACTTTGACCGGCGTCTAGGATACCTCGAAGGTGCTCCGTAGTGGTCAGCAGAGCCGACTCAGTGCTGTGACCTGGCCTGAAGCCGTTTTGGGAGGGGTCCAGGACATGGTTTTGCTGCATGTGATGGGATAGTATTTTGTTGACATGAGCTTCAGCCAGTTTTGACGTCCAGGGGAGCAGTGAAATAGGCCGGAAATTTTCTGGTTTATTGGGGTCCAATGTGGGTTTTTTGATGATGGGTGAAACCCAAGCAGATTTCCAACAGGTGGGGACCACCGCTGAGGAAAAGGAGAGATTGAGTAGTTTGGCAAGCGGGGGGAGGAAGAAGTCGAGTGATTCCAAGAATTTGGATGGTCGCATGGGGTCTGCTGGGGAACCAGACTTGACCTGTCTACATAGTTTAGAAAGGTCGTCGAGGGATATGTCGGGTATTCTTAGCAGTTTTGATGTCTCTGCCGTCGGATAGGGGGTGTTAGTGGGCGTAGCATCGTCTTGTGGAAAGGACGCGTAGATCTTCCTCACCTTTTCGGTAAAAAAGGTGGCAAGGTCCTCACATTGTTTCAGGGAGGTGATGCAAGAGCCTGGATTGGGGATTTTCTGGAGATTTTGGACTAAGTTGAAGATGGTTTTGGTGGGATTGGAGCTGCGTTCGATTTCCTTTGCGTAGAAGGAGGCTCGAGTAGTGCGAATCGCCTTGTGGTAGGTGCGAAGTTTAGATAGGTAAAGGGTTTTGTTAGAGTCTAAGTAGTCTTTCCTCCACTCGCGTTCGGCTTTTTTGCACTCTTTCCGTAATATTTTGAGTGAGTCATTGTACCATGGGTTAGAGGGGGAACTGCGGGTTTTAGTCCATTTGGGCGGAATTAAGGCGTCAAGCCCTGTGACTATCCATTCGTGGAAGGCGGCGTATACTGTGTTAATATCCCTATTCTCATCGGGGAGGTGGAATTCTCCTAGGTGACATATGTGTGACATATGTGTCTTTATGAAAAAAAAATATTTGTAATATATGTATAGCTAAAAATGTATGGAAGAAGACATGGGCAAATAAGTGTCTAAATACAGTATTAGCATCAGCAGAGGATTGCGGTCGCGTGAGTTATAGTTGCCTGCACTAACTATAACGGGGGAATTTCATTGGTTTTTTATCAGTAAAATTTCCGCTAACTATAACATGTGTGAAACCTATGGTTTTTTCAGTGAATTTGCAAGGTTTTTTAAATGCTAATTCCTAACTATAACGTGTGTGAAACCTATGGTTTTTTCAGTTAATATATATATATATATATATATATATATATATATTTATATTTATTCACTGAATAAACTAAAGGTTAGAAAGACATTATAGTAAGGCTCACATTTCATCTATTGCTATACAAATTTGAAAATGTAAATAAAACTTAAACCAAAATATCAATTCAATTACAGAATATTAAATAAATGAAAAACAAAAAAATGTAAATCCAAAGAACAGAATTACAAAAATATTTTAAAAATTAAAACAAATTACAAATATAAACATATCTAAATTTCTTTTAAACTGTTTTCATAAAGGTGCCGATTCCGATCCGGCAAAATAAATTTGCGTACGACTCGTATCCGTATATTTTCACGTACGAATCGTACAAGTACAGTACAAACTGCGAAGTACGATTCGCACGTGAAAAATACATACGAATTGCATTGGGAAAAGGGTACGAGAGGGAGCCGGAAATTTTTACGTCCGAATAGCGTCGGTAAAAATGCACTATAGGGAGCCGGAAATTTTTGCGTGCAAATCGTAAAACCGAAGTCCGAGCGCGCAAGTACGATCCGTACCGCCCGTCCGAATACACAACCGCATGTAAAAGGCCCCGTACGGAGCGAACGCTGTGGCACCCATGTACACGGGTAAACTTGTGCCCGGATACAAGTCGTACAGCCCCCCTCCCCCGCATATGTCAGCACCGTACCCCCGTATGTCAGCACCGTACCCCCCTCTGCACCCCAGGACCGTACCCCAGCCCCACACCTGTATGTGCCACACCCCAGGCCCATCTCCCAGCCCTGTACCTGTACGCACCGTACCCCAACACCGTAGCCCAGCCCCACACCTGTACGCACCGTACCCCAACACCGTAGCCCAGCCCGGCACCTGTACGCACCATACCCCAGGCCCATACCCCAGCCCCCCACCTGTACGCGCCGCACCACAGGCGTGTACCCCAGCCCCGTACCTGTACGCACCGTACCCCAACACCGTACTCCAGCCCCGCACCTGTACGCACCGCACCCCAGGCCCATCTCCCAGCCCCGTACCTGTACGCACCGTACCCCAACACCATAGCCCAGCCCCGCACCTGTACGCACCGTACCCCAACACCGTAGCCCAGCCCCGCACCTGTACGCACCGTACCCCAACACCGTACCCCAGCCCCACACATGTATGCACCGTACCCCAACACCGTAGCCCAGTCCCGCACCTGTACGCACCGTACCCCAGCCCCCCACCTGTACGTGCCGCACCCCAGGCGCGTACCCCAGCCCCGTACCTGTATGCACCGTACCCCAGGACCGTACCCCAGCCCCACACCTGTACGCGCCGCACCCCAGGCCCGTCTCCCAGCCCCATACCTGTACGCACTGTACCCCAACACTGTAGCCCAGCCCCGCACCTGTACGCACCGTACCCCAACACCGAAGCCCAGCCCCGCACCTGTACGCACCGTACCCCAACACCGTACCCCAGCCCCGTACCTGTACGCACCGCACCCCAATACCGTACTCCAGCCCCCCACATATACGCGCCGCACCCCAGGCCCGTACCCCAGCCATGTACCTGTACGCACCGTACCCCAGGCCCATACCCCAGCCCCGCACCTGTACGCACTGTACCCCAACCCCGTACCCCAGCCCCCCACCTGTACGCGCCGCACCCCAGGCCCGTAGCCCAGCCCCGCAACTGTACGCACCTTACCCCAACACCGTAGCCCAGCCCAGCACCTGTACACGCCGCACCCCAGGCCCGTACCCCAGCCCCGTACCTGTACGCACCGTACCCCAACACCATACCCCAGCACCCTCACCCAGCATCGCATATGTACGGACCTTACCTACGCGAAAAAGACTCGTACAGAACCAGGACACTGTAAAACAGCACAAGGAGGGTAAAATCGACTCGCACAACACCACAAAACACGTCTACATGACAAAATACATCCCAATGACTGACCTGGCACATCCAAACAGGCAAACAAAGGCCCTAAACCACAACCACCTCTTATAACACACCCACCAAAATTTCAAACACAGCCACACCCACAAATGGACCAATAAAAAGGGACCACACACACAACCCATGAGCCTTTGCAACAGACCCACTGCTGACAGACCCCACAGACAAACAACTGCACCTTACTTACACCTTAACTACACCTTAACTTACACACCTTCACACAACCTCCTTCACAAACACCCCCTCTTCACATTCACACACACACCGTCACATTCACACCCACACACTCACAACCATCCACACCCACACCCCACACCATGCCCACAGACAAGAATCCAAAGTTCACAAGGGCGGAGCTGGACCTCCTTGTCAACGAAGTCATCAGAGTCGAGCCACAGCTGTTTGGAACATTGGTCAGACAGACCAGCATAGCCCAAAAAACTAGCCTGTGGCAGAGGATCGTTGATAAGGTGAATGATGTTGCGCCCAATCGAAGGACCAGGCATGAATGCCATGCCAGGTGGTACGATATGCGCAGGGCAGTCAAGAGGAAAATGAACGAGGAATATGCCCAGAGTAACATCACTGGAGGTGGGCTGCCCCGCAGACCCGTACATTACCATCCCTGTGAGGAGAAGGTGATGGCCATGCTTCCGCCGGTGGGAGTACACGGAGTCAAAGGAGTCGCAGAGCCTGGTGAGTACACAAACAACTCACGTAACATGGGGGGAATGGCATCCACACCACAAATACACCAAATGCACGCAACTTCCCCCAAGCCCTCACCGCACACAACCACACTCAAAAACCACGCTCATGCCACTAACGTCTCCATGCCCCATTCACAAATAAAGGCAATGCCATGTCCCAGGCCACACCAACCACAAACCCAAGACTGGATGTCCGGTATGCTGGGAGGGTGGGGCTCACACAACACATTGTGCAACTCAGAAGCAGACACCAATGCCCTCAGCCCATATGGCCTGGGTACATACCCATGCACCATGCCCAATGCACAGGGACTGGCAAAGTACTGACAAGGTAGCTGACACTTTGCCCTGCTGTATGCAGCACAAGGCCCTCCTGTGACCACTGTACACTCAAACACCAACTCCACAAGCTCAGATATCTAGCACAGGAACTCACACTCACTGTCATGCCAGCATGCACCATGAGGGGACAGACACATCACCTGGGAGACCCAATGACAAATCACACTACACCCAACAGCAGGCCCGGTCACACCCCCCCCTTACACAAGCACATACCCCCCGGGCAGGCAACGGATTTACCCACTCTCACAATGGACATGTGACACAACAAGACCAATCCATAGCCAAATAAGCATCCTAGCCAAAAATCTACTGGTCAAACACTCAGGAGAACATATCAATCTGTCCCCCCCAACATACCCATCCCCAAGTGTACATTGAGAGGAATGCTAGGCACATCCAACTACCTTGAGGAACTGTGACAACTTGAATATGTATGAAACATGGATGTGGCATGAAACATCATTAACATTGTCTCTCTCTCACACACAGGGCAACGTCATGGACCTCCCCCCAACAATGGGGGGGAACAATCACAGTCCCAGGCTCAGCGTGAAGATGATCCCACCTGCAGCGACGACTCTCACCACTCCGTGGATGACCCCGACCAACCTGGCCCCTCTGGAGCCCAAGCCCCTGCAGCACCTGCGTCAGGTACATCTGTGCCAACCCCCACCTCCATTCCTGCCACATCCCAGGAGACACCCAGGAGCCCTGCTCGCACTGAACAACAGAGACAGTCTGACCAGGAGGGACAAGGTTCTCCGGGCACCCAGGAGGAGGCAGACAACCCCGCAAATGCCATCCCTCAGGGGTCCCGTAGACCCGATGTGCCCACAACGGCAGGTCAGGCTCGTGTGGGCAGGGGTGGTGGGAGTGGAGGCAGGCGGAGGCGCGAACCTGACCAGCCAGCTGAGGGAACCGGTATGTCAACACATACGCCACATCCTGGACACATACCGGCGTGACACCAGGGGCATCAGCCAGGTAGTGTCGAGCCTCACAGAGATGAAGGGGACCCTTGACGAGATGAAGAACCTGCAGGCCAAGCAACATGCCAGTCAACAACAACACCAAGGACGGATGGAGGCAAGACTGGCTGAGCTCCTGGCGGTGCAAACGGACATGAGCCGTTCACTCCGTCGGATCGCCGACAACATGGGCATCCCTCCCTGTGCCACCAGGCGAAGACCACCACCAGCCACAGGGAGGGAGGAGGAGGAGGATTCGTCTGATGGAGCATCACAAGCATCGTCAAGGCCTGCATCTGAGGGTCCCCCCAGGAAGGTGGGTCATCCACGGAAAAGACCGTGAGAGTCAGCGGACCATCCACATCTCCCAGGTCACCTGGCCTGGCACCTGGCCCTCTGGCGCAACAGCAGCACCTCATCCAATGACATTCTCAGCCACATGGACTTGCTGGTCACAGTCTGACCAATGATGACCAATACTGTGGTCTGGACTCTGATGACTTCCAAAGCAAAGTATCCCATCTCCCCTTGTGAACTTTGGATTCTATGCACCCGGTAGAGCACCTTAGTTTATCTACCAAAACACGTACCCCACCATATATAAAAATCTTTATTTTTTCATGAGATGTTGCTGTCATTTTTCATTAGTCCACAACATATGTGTGTGTAAATGTCAAACTATGCCTGAGTGTTGAACTAACCACACCCATCCATACCCTGGGATCTGAGTCTGGTACAGGACACACATGGGTCACAATGTATCATTCAATGCAGACATGGAGCACAATACTCACCTGTGATGTCCTCAAGCTGCTGAGGGGGGGCTTGCAATAGTGTGCGGACAGACCTATTTGGAAGAGTATCATTAAGGCGCAGAGGTCATGGCTCATGTGGAGGTACCCGGGGAGGGAGTCCCAGGTATGTGTGGCCAGGTGGGAGGACTATGTCCTGCATGCTGGAGTAAGGTGGATGTGAAGAATGGTGTCCAGGGCAAGGTTGGATGCACAGAGATGGCCCAACGGGGTCTCGGATGACAGTGGTACAAGGTTGGTTTTGGTTCGGGGTTGTGGCCTGCCTCCTGAGTGTGGGTGTGTAGTGTGAAGGTCATCCTGCAGCAGACAGTGATCCATTGCAGCTATCTCTGCTGGACGTTGATGTGGCTGGTGCGCCGGATGTTGAAGCTGAGGTGTGCAGATGCACCCTGGATGCGGACAAGTTTCCCAGGAGTTTGGATGTGCCTGCTCCGTAGAGGGCAGGGCAGTATTTGACACGGATGTTTTCGTGGACCTGGGGGATGGTCCGTCTTTCCTTGGAGTGGATCTATCTGGGGATCATGTGCATAATGCAGAGGGTGTTGCAGTCTGAGGCACAGATGCTGGTGATTTCCATGGCAAATGTGAGCAAGCAATCCATGATGCACACCATCTTGTGTGCGTGAGCACTGGGTGCTTGTGCAGGGCTCTTGCGGGTGGGACACAAGCAGTTGACCCAGCTGTAAGGGGACAATCCTCAGATGTTGACCTCAGTCCTGTACAAGTCCTGCCTCAGGTGGCTGATGTTCTGCCATTCATCAATGGATCTCATGCAATCTTGAATATTGGAACTGGCAATGTCTGCGTCCTTGGTGAGGGTGAGGAGCACCTGGCTGTCAATGGCATACGAGTTGATGATGAGGATGTGTGCGCATGTGATGGTGGAGAGGGGGGTCCTGGACACATTGTAGATTGACATGCTGAGAGATGATACATGTGCCATGTGCCTGACGACGACACCATACTACATGCAGAAGCCTTGAGTCCCACTCCCATGGCCTTGCTGGGGTACAGAGCCGGTGGGGAGTAGGAGGGACATGACCTGGTTGGTGTGACAGGGCCTGGAAGGCATGGCAGCGCTGTGTAGGCAGTCGGAGTTGCACACTCATCATGCAAAGGTGTTGTGTGTGCGCTTAGTGTATGCCTGAGAGCAGGCGGGAGATTTGTGGATGGACATTGCTTGGAGGGTGTCTGCAACATCACACTGTAGTGTGATGTGGGTCATGCAAGGACCTGAGGGTGGTGCAATGTGCACGTTGCATGTGCAGACGGTCCAGCCTTTGGCCCCGCGTGGCCGCAACTGTGGCACAGACAAGCTGATGACAGCCAAAAGAATGGGTTGAGGGAGGAATGGAGGAGCATCTTTGATGTGTGTGTGTTGCCAAATCCGGAAACTTCGTGTGCCCTTGCTGCAGGGTCAGCAACAGCAGGCGGCATGTCCTGGAAACTATGCCACAAGTTCCACCCAAAGACTAGGATGTCAGAAAGGACCACTGCAACAGGTGTATGTAAAGGAAGGAGTGTCCGGTTTTCCATGGCACACCCAGAGACAAAGGATGCACAATCACCAAAGATGACTGACACCGGATCATGAAACTGAAGGGTGAGCTGCGCACAGGAAACACACCCTCAGCAGGTGTTGACGGCCCGTTGTGGGGACCAACATGCCAAAACACATACACAGCCATGGACTCCATGCACAATAGAGAATCAAATACATGAAGAACAGCATGCAGGTTGCTATTCTACACATAAACTCATATGCACAATCTTTGACAACTATGCCAGAGATGCCGCATGCACAGTGGCAAGAGACCTGCATTGACAGAGATGAGGCACCTTGGAGGGTGAGGAACACCTTTATTACTCAGCCTCACACCTATGGAAATGCATCAATATGAACAGACACACAGGTCTTTTGGATGAACATGTGGGACCTACACTGGACACCCCCTTCGCACCACAGATGCTGTAAATCTATTGGACTGGCACACAAGTGAAGGGGTGAGCCAAACATCCCCTGCTGCACACGGAGAGGCTGCAATTCCCCATTGAGCCTCTTATGGGGATTTCCCACACTATGTCCACCCGTAGCATCCCGTATGTTTCATAGGGAAGTTTTACACACATTGATGCCTTCATCACAATCCACAATCCCATTACAGATGACTGTCACAAAGTGTGACTATCAATTCATGTGAGTCATGCTACATGTCATGTGCCCCATGGTGAGTCGACATGTATGCATAGTGACAAAACCTGCACTGGAGCAGTGCCCACACATTCCAAACAACTACCACACCCAAAATGGCTTGCTGCAATCCTTACCTAAAGGAGACATCTCACCATGTCCGTGCATGTAACGCTGAGTCAGCACACGTTGCAATACTCAGGAGGAATAGCAGGAGCACAACGATGCCACGAGCAGACAGCATGCACAACTACCTGGGGATGACAGACACACAAGAAGCCAGGAAAAAGATAGTCATCCGCATGCATGGTCATGTACTCTACATGAATAAGGTTGACATCATGCTAGTTGTAAACTGAGTGTGTCAGCTAAAATGTGTGGATTGACATCATCACTCGAGTGACACATCAGAACACACCTCTAAGTCACTTAGCATACAGTCAGCTGTACACACACATTGCAACACATGCCACACAAGGCTCCAAGCGTGCACACTCATACCCAGGGACTCACCATTATGAGAAGAAGTTGCGTATGAGTTGACTCCGGATGTCCTCCTCCTCCTCCTCCTCCTCCTCCTCACTTGCCTCGTGACCAAGGCCTTCATCCTCCACGGGTGGATGTTCCTGCTCATCGGGATCCAGGATGAGTGGCACAGCTTTCTCCACTGCCATGTTGTGCAGCATGCAGCACACGAGGAAGATTTTGCAGACCTTCACCGGTGCATATGGGAGGGACCCGCCTGTCTTGTGGAGGCACCGGAATCGGCTCTTCAGGAGGCCAAACGTCCTCTCAATCACTCGCCTGGTCTGCCCATGGGCATTGTTGTAACGGTGATTTGCAGCTGTTCTGGGGTTACGGAGAGGCATCTTCAGCCATGGCATGTTGGGATAGCCAGAGTCCCCTACATGGAAACATCATGTAAAGAAGTGCGTCAGGAGATGCCGTAACATACAAAGATACCGCTAAATACAGGACAAACAGAGTATACCCACCAACAAGACATGCTCGTTCGTTGTGCAGCCGCAGCATCATTTCTGGCACCCTGCTACGCCTCATGATGTAGGCATCGTGTGCTGACCCTGGAAAATGTGCACAGACATGGGAAATCAGCATGTTAGCAAGACACACCACAAGGGCATTGATGGAGTGATAATGTTTTCGGTTGCGATAGGCTACCTCGTGTGCCTGTGGTGGTACCAAAGCAACATGTGTCCCATCAATGGACCCAATTACATGGGGCATCCCTCCCAGGGCATAGAACTCACCCTTGATACCTGTCAACTGCTCAGGAGTTGGAAAATGGATGAAATCATCCAGGTGCTCCAACATGGCTTCTAAAACATCATGCAGGACACGGCTGAACATAGTCTGGGACATGCCACCCACATCAGCTATGGTGAATTGAAAGGTACCGGTGGCAAAAAAATGTAGGGCTGCCATCACCTTCATCTTGGGTGTCAGCGCAGTAGGATACCTGTGTCACTGTTGGAGGTGTTGTTCAAGCTTTGCGGTCAAGTCCTCAATCAACTGTTGCGAAAAGCGGTAACCTCTTAGGCAGTCACGTTCCCTCATGGCAGCCAAGTCTGGCATTGGTCGGGGGAGAGGCGGTGCCCTGCAGATAATTGAAAGGAAGAACGAAGAGTGAGTACCTAACAACATCAATGTCAATGAACTGAGCACATGCTCAACTGCTAATACACATCAGCGAAATACAGAGTCAGGTCTGTGCTACACATACAGGACACGTATGGCAGCCAGGTGATACTCCTACGACAAGCCAGATACACCCGTTGATAGTCACGTTCTACATGACATGGCCCGGAACTAGCTGTGGGCCAGTGTAAGTGAACAGCCAGAGACATCACAGGAGTGACATACATCCACAAATTGGCATTAGAAGGATGTCATCTCATACAGACTGCTGGCGGCAAGCTAAACGCACAGGTCACATGTCATTGGAAATGTACAGATCACACAAATAGCAATGAAGGGGTACACGTGAAACACGAAAACACAGACATGGATATGGCGTAGATATGTCCTCATGTCATACAATCATCTTTGAATCATCCAGACACACGTAACGTGTGAATCCACATGTGGCATGGTGCGCGTATATGTGTGCCATGCCCATCTACACACAGACACATGTTGGATGTAGCAACAGCAGATGCATTTGACGGAACAACACCAGCAAGCTGATCGGAACACATGACACACACAGGACATGTTCACATCGGGGCACGCTGTTACTTAGATGTCAGGTGTTAGTGTCCCTGTCCCTGGCATCAGGGGACATTTGCGGGTGTTGGTGACTGTGCCATACCAGTGATGCAGTGTGTGACACGTTTGTACTACATGCACACATGTGCATTGTGGGAAGGGGAAGTGTGCCAGATACTGCCCCATCACACATGACATGTGTACACAGGTCATCACACATCTATTGTGCTAAAACATGAGGAGACATGTGCCACATCACTGCCTGACAAACCTAGGCCCTGCACATGTAGGACTGGAATGACTAAGACTTGATGTACAGCCGTGCACGAGTCTGACACCTCAATTACATTTGTGTGCGCCTCCTATCACCTGTGTAAGCTGTGAAGCGCACCATACACAGGCTCTGAGGGCGTGTGAACGGTCCGTATCATCACACTGTTGTTCCCGCCAGAGTACGGGTGTGTGTACGGACCGTACACATGTACGTGTACGACCAGTGTGCACACGTACGTTTACGCCCTGGTAGTCCACGTACGTGTACACACTGGTAGTCCACGTACGTGTACACACTGGTCGTACACATACGTGGACTACCAGGGCGTACACGTACGTGGACTACCTGTGTGTACACGTACGCGGACTACCAGGGCATACACGTACGTGTACGAACAGTGTGTACACGTACGTGGACTACCAGGGCGTACACGTACGTGTACGAACAGTGTGAACACGTACGTGGACTACCAGTGTGAACACGTACGTGGACTACCAGTGTGTACACGTACGTGGACTACCAGTGTGTACTCGTACGTGGACGCCCTGGTAGTCCACGTACATGTACACACTGGTCGTACACGTACGTGAACTACCAGGGCGTACACGTACGTGTACGAACAGTGTGAACACGTACGTGGACTACCAGTGTGAACATGTACGTGGACTACCAGTGTGTACACGTACATGGACTACCAGTGTGTACTCGTACGTGGACGCCCTGGTAGTCCACGTACGTGTACACACTGGTCGTACATGTACGTGGACACCCTGGTAGTCCACGTACGTGTACACACTGGTCGTACACGTACGTGAACTACCAGGGCGTACAAGTACGTGTACGAACAGTGTGAACACGTACGTGGACTACCAGTGTGAACACGTACGTGGACTACCAGTGTGTACACGTACGTGGACTACCAGTGTGTACTCGTACGTGGACGCCCTGGTAGTCCACGTACGTGTACACACTGGTAGTCCACGTACGTGTACACAATGGTCGTACATGTACGTGGACTACCAGGGCGTCCACGTACGAGTACACACTGGTAGTCCATGTATGTGTACACACTGGCCGTACACGTACGTGGCTAACGCAATGTGCAACTGGTGCGGTAGGAGTATGTGTGAAACGCACCGTACCTGTGTGTGGATAGCTAACTTACGTAGGGACACATGAGGGACAAGTATTGGGGCCTAAATGCATGCTGGTTGTCATGGATACCGATATTCAAGTTCAAATTTTCGATCATGTGGCCTGGAATAGGCAGTTGGCAACTAAATACAATGTTGCAAAGTGGTTGTTGACTTCACATCATGCTCAAATTTTGAACCATGCAAAGGCCCTCACTGGGGTATGTTTAAAGGGATTGGAGGAAACGTAGGATGCAAATGATACTGACCAATCACTCTGTACTCCTGTAAATGAAACAGCCCAGCAAGGCAGATATAAGTCAGCCAGAACCCATGAGAGGGCACTTGCCTGCACTACCTTACACTCGACACCACTGCTGCTGCTTGTGATTCCTCTGGGAACATGTCAGGGACTGTGGAGAGGGCCCAGACTTTCAGCCATGAGGAGAATGAGGCATTGCTGGATGTCATCCTCCCACAGTACACCAGCCTGAATGGGAGACCAGGGGAGCAGGTGAGTGCTGACTCCACTAGCTTTGACAGTGCCCCTTTTTTGTGACTGTCACTTCTGGCATTGTGACCAGGTGTGACAGACATGCAATGGTTTTTAGCGTGGGTCCCAGGGGGGGGGATGGCTTATGTCTCCCATGCAGAGCATGATGTAGTTCCTGTGTGCACTCCTCACTTGCATTGTGCTTACTGTGACATTCACTGCACAGTGCATGGCACATTCAGCCAACCTAATCCTTATGCCGAATTTTGTCCTATTGTCCTGAGCTGATTCCCTGCTTCTCCCCGGTGTGACAGGTGACTGTACCCACAGATGTGTGTGAGTTGAGTGGAGCTGTGCTGAGTGTCCAAATGATGTGTACGCCCCATGGACATTGATGTGTGTGAATGTTCCTTGTCATGTGGGTGAGTGTCTATGTGGAGTGTTGCACCCAAGCTGCATGGAAGAGGCAACAGCTCTACCCATCTGAGGGGTTTAAGTATGCCGTGCAGAGTGTCTGACTTGCTGAGCTAGCACCACACCTGTGACACCCCACAGGCATGTGGCACATGTGCAGAGGGAGGTTTGTATCCGCTGTTGCCAATGGCAGGTGATTGATCTGTGCCTGTGTGTGTCTGTGTACTCTGCTGAGGTTGAGTCAGTGGCCTGCGGCATGTGACTGCTTGGAGGTGCTGTCCATCAGACTGGTGTTGCATGTGATGCACAGTGTGTGCCATGATCATGGAGTGTGTTGCACCCCTCATGCCACCTGTGTACTTTCAATGCCATGTTCTGCTTTGCGGCTTCCACATAGGCTAATGTCCCTATGAGAAAGGTGCAATTGGTTGCCAGCATAATATGCCCTGTTCTAAAGATCAAAGATGTTCAAATGTGTGTCTCTGTGACATGGAGCAGGTGTAGTGATGTTGTCTCACTTTGTCATCCTCACAGGTAACCGCCTACGCCAAGGGGGAGATATGGAAGCAGGCCGTCAGGGCCGTGAGATCTGTGGAGGGTCACAGTCGGCGCCTCGCCCAGGTGAGGAAACGCTGGCAGGACATCCGGTGCTGGACCCGGAGGATCACCCGCTGGCAGCTCAAGGACTCACCTCCACACAAGCACGTTGGGGGCCAACGACTGACCCAACAGATGAAGCGTGTCCTGGCGGTGGTCTTCCCAGAGTTGGATAGGTGGTTACAGGAGTTGCAGCAGCAGGAAGGGGGTAGGTACATGTGTGTTTGTTGTGTGTCACCAGCTTTTGGAAGTGCTCAGTTGCCTGGATACACTGCGAGGGTTAATTTGTGCAGTGCATATCATGTTTCCCAAAGTCAAACGGGGCTGTTCCTCCTCCCTTCGCCTAAATGACATGTGTTCCCTGGTCTGTGTGTAATCACTATTGCACATGGTCATCTAGGCTGCCAGTTAATCCAAGTGCACATTGCTTTCTGCATCATGTGGGGGGGGGTCTGAGACATGTGTTGTTACCTTGCCTGTGCCCTGTCCTGTACAGTCATTTGGGTGTCCATGTTAGTTGGCACTGATGCTGAGTCTCAACATAGGAGTGTGAGTTTTCAAATGAACAGACTTGCAGCATGCATTAACAATGTTGTGGCCTCAGACATGATGTGAATGAGTGGGAGATATGCATAGTGCAGGGACGGTAGCTCAGGTTACAGTCAGATAATTCCAGGACAATGGAGCTGTGTTCCCACTACAGTCCCCTAAGACACCCTTGCCTCTGAATCATGTGTGTCATCCAACACTGTGCCCATTCTCTGTGTGTTCAGAATAGTTTGGCCTCTGTGGCATAGTTCCCTGCCCTCATTTGTATTTCTCTGAAGTGTGCTACATGTGCCCATTGTAAATGCTGACCCCACTTAGCTTGTGCATCCTCACACTGGGCAGTGCCTGTGTGTCTATGTACAACTATCTGTTGATGGTTGTTGGTCACAAATATGTGTTGGCAGCCTCACGAGGTGATGTGGAGTACATTTAGGAAGTCGTGATGCACATTGGAGTAAACCCAGATTAAGAGGTGTCACTTCTTGATCTGTCTCAATCACATTGTCTCAGGTATGGGGGGTTTGTGCGGGCAAGGCATACATGTCCAAACCTTATGTCTCCTTGCCGTGTCTGACCTGTGTGTGATAATCGTCTGGACAGACACTCAACATGCAGTGACCCAGTCAGGTTTTGCTGGGTTTAATGTTTGTGATTTACAGCATGTGTCAAAAATGGAAATACATGGCTCATGCTCATCCATTTTTGCCACCAGTGTGTGGTCGAGATGCTATGTAGTTTGGTCTGTGTGTGCTGACATCTGTGTGGACATTCTTGCTTGCCATGAGGGTGTCTCCTCAGTGCAGGTGCTCCTTATCCAGACACATTGCAGGCCCATTAGCTAATGCATTGTCCTGTGTTTGGATATGTGTGCCACTCCACATGACAGGCAGTGGGTCAGATGTGCTGCCAACTGTGTCATCATGGTACGGATGGCCATGTGACAGGTGGCATGATTCAAGTGTTCAGTCAATAAGTATTGTACCTTGGCACTGACTACACTTGTCAACATGTCTGCATTTTTTCCTATGCTTCTTTTTGCTAGTTGGTTGTGAAGGACAATATTGTGCCTGCATGACAGATGTCTCCCAGGGAAGTGCAAAAGAAAGTACTTTTACACTTTCCGTGGACACGCAGGCACATTTCACTGGAAGGCACAGTTTGATTACCACTTGTCTTCTGAATATACATATCCATGTTCACACAGTGTGTTTGCATGTGTGTAAGTCCTTGGTTGTAGCTGATACGAACTTACGAGTGTCAAGTCATCCAGATCACTGTGGTGCCATGTATATGTACTTACTTCTACACCATTTATTATTTACAGTGGCTTTTTAGAAATCGGCAGCCAGCTCATACAATAACTGTGTACAAGTATTTTTGTGTGCACATCATTGTGTGACTTCTGTCATGCAGGCAGATGTGTCTTCTGTTCACAAAGTTGCACATTCACACATTCTAAACATGTACATTGTGTAAAGTGTTGTGAGTCCCAAGGGTTTGCAATGTTTTTGGCTATGGTTTCCTAAGTACTCGCAGATCTCAGAGTGTGGGGACACCTTCAGTATTGAGGTGTGTTATTTGGCCTTGGGTGCACCAATACTGTTTCGTTCACAGTGAACAAGAGGTGGCATGGATTAATATTCTTGCGGTTCTCAACTGTCTCCAGACACTAGCTTCTCAGTACAATTCGATATCAAGTTATTTGCTGTTGTGTCATGATCTCCATTGTTTCCAAGTGTCATGGTGGGTCAACCAACTGGGGAGTGCAGGGTTACATATGTGCGGACTATTCTAGATGTTTCTCATGATGCATTTCCTGATATGCACTGTGACATTTTAATTTTGACTCATGTGTCTGTTGTATACAGGTGACTGATTATTTTCTGTCTCTTCACCTTGCCCACAGCATCATCGGAGGACACCGAGGGAGACACCTGCACGGACGTGGAGGAGGGATCCAGCACCGCTGCCACCACTGCTGCGGAGTCTGCGGGAGCAAGTGGCACGGAGGGCGAGGGGAGTCAGGCGGAGGACCTGTCTAGTGACTACACTGACTATGACGCAGACGGATCCGATGCTGAACTCCTCGAGGGGGCGGAGGCTGCTACGACACCTGGCAGCAGCACTACATCTGTCACCGCCCCCTCCATTCCCATCACCGCCCTCCCAGTTGCTCCGGTCCCTTCTGTCCGTGCTAGGCAACACCGTGTCTCCTTCGTGCCAGGCACCGCACCCCCTGCCCCTGTCCCCCCTGCTGCCCTCACTGCAGAGTCTGTGGACATTCTGCGACAGTTGCAGGTTGGACAGACATCGCTGCTGAATGTCCTCCATGGCCAGAGCCGAATGATGACGCAGATGGTGTCGTACATGGAGGACATTTCATCAGCGATGTCTGACCAACGGATGTTGCTGAGGTCCATGGACTCTTCACTGACGGCAGCAGTGAGTCTCCTGCAGCGCTTCATCCCCCTACCCCTGCACCATCCACACTTCCCACTCCCATACCTGTCCCAAGCACACACAGACATTCACAATCAAGCACCCCACCAGACACAGCCAGCACACCACCACGTAAGGGCAAGCGCACTCCTCCTGGCACGCATACTCAGGGGGATGAGGGCACACCCACTGTGTCTGGGGCACACAGGCATACACGCAGCCACAGTCCAAGGCCGCATGGCGCACTAACCAGTCCCTCCAAAGGCACTCCCCTCGGCTCCCCTACCACACCTCCAGAGAAAGAGGCCTACTTGGCTGTGCTGGGCTTCAGCCCCTCTGTCTCTCCAGCCCACAAACGGGAACGGCACTCCACGGGTAGGGGAGTTGAGCCCCCCACCCTGTCCCCCCCTCCCCCGGTAGCGCTGCACCCCATCACTCTGACCCCCCCCCTCCTTTGAGGCAGTGTTGTCTTCGGGTGAAGGGGAGACGCTTGACGACCTGGCAGCAGTGTGCAGCGCCGAGCTGACCTCCACCTTTGGTGCTGCCCCACCCCCTGTGGTGGAGACATCCGTCCCTGCACCCACCACACCTACCCTTCCACCTCTTGTCTCTGCGGTGCCTGGTCCTTCCCCACATGATGCCCACCCCCAGTCGAGGAACCTGCGGGTTCTAATGTGCAGGCAAGATAGGGGAGACGCGTGGCCATGTGTCCCCCCCAAGGACTTCATATCTTGACTAGCCATGTGCCTTTGTTAATAGTGTCGTTAACTACTTTTTATTTCATTGCTGAATAAAGCATTTTATTTTCCATTTGAACACATTTGCATTTCAGGTATTGATGTGGGTGCTGATGGTCCCGGAGTTGGGGTGGTGGTAATGTGTTATGTGTCAGGAGAAAGTTGTCGTCTGATGCTAATGGGGTGGACCATGGTATCTTCCTGCCATCACAATGTCTCTGCAAGGTATATTTGGTCGTGTGTGCTATTTGTGTTTGGAGACATTGTCCCAAGGACTGTTCCTTCCTCTGTGGCACCTGACATCTACCCTGCAGGGAGTAGCACTTTTGTAGTGCTGACCTGTTTCTAAATTTCCTTTGTTGGTGACGGATCCCTTCAACTATGGCCATGCCTGCTCAGCAATGTCTCCGGCTGCATCCTCTGTGCCATCCTTGCTAGTCACTGTACTTGTGTATTGAGTATGTTGTCATGCCTTAATGGCGACAATCAGCATTTTCCACACTATGCATGTGTGTTATCCCAGCCTAGCACACATTTGGTACTCGTTCTGCAGGGTATTTGAGCACCTGACTGACAATTGTGGGCATTGTATCTGTGGAAAGTCCACCCTATTCCTTCCATGAGAGGCAACATCTTGGTGGCTGTCCCGGCACCTGTACATTCCTATCAGTCCTGGGATGTGCGTGACAGTGTGTGTTCCCTTTGGCTCTGTTACTGTAGTGGGCATTGACATGAGTATACAGTCTTGTGGCATGATCTCTGTGTGTGTATTGTGCTGCATCCGCCAGGGGTGGGTATGCATGTGTCATTTGTCCTCACACCCACATGTGTGGTGTCATGCAGTGGGGGAAGGACATCCATCCTCATGGTAGTGGGACACTGCTGTCAGTGATGTGTTGTTATGAAACTATCAACATAGTTGAACATTAGGGATGCGTACATACACCCATGGAGTTGTGTTCATCTGATCATGATGTACACACACCCATGACTCTGTCCACTGCTGGGAGTCCTCTGCACCCACCCCTCACATGTCTCTGTCCACTGCTGGGAGTGATATGCACCCACCCCTCATATGTCTGTCCACTGCTGGGAGTCCTCTGCACCCACCCCTCATATGTCTGTCCACTGCTGGGAGTCCCCTGCACCCACCCCTCATATATCTGGGCACGGCTGGGAGTGATATGCACCCACCCCTCATATGTCTGTCCACTGCTGGGAGTGATATGCACCCACCCTTCATATGTCTGTCCACTGCTGGGAGTCCCCTGCACCCACCCCTCATATATCTGGGCACTTCTGGGAGTGATATGCACCCACCCCTCATGTCTCTGTCCACTGCTGGGAGTCCTCTGCACCCACCCCTCACATGTCTCTGTCCACTGCTGGGAGTGATATGCACCCACCCCTCACATGTCTCTGTCCACTGCTGGGAGTGATATGCACCCACCCCTCATATGTCTGTCCACTGCTGGGAGTCCTCTGCACCCACCCCTCATATGTCTGTCCACTGCTGGGAGTCCCCTGCACCCACCCCTCATATATCTGGGCACTGCTGGGAGTGATATGCACCCACCCCTCATGTCTCTGTCCACTGCTGGGAGTCCTCTGCACCCACCCCTCACATGTCTCTGTCCACTGCTGGGAGTGATATGCACCCACCCCTCATATGTCTGTCCACTGCTGGGAGTCCCCTTCACCCAGCCCTCATACATCTGGGCACTGCTGGGAGTGATATGCACCCACCCCTCAGGTCTCTGTCCACTGCTGGGAGTCCTCTGCACCCACCCCTCACATGTCTCTGTCCACTGCTGGGAGTGATATGCACCCACCCCTCATATGTCTGTCCACTGCTGGTAGTGATATACACCCACCCCTCATATGTCTGTCCACTGCTGGGATTGATATGCACCCACCCCTCATGTCTATGTCCACTGCTGGGACTCCTTGGCAGACACCCACCCACCCGCACCCTTGGTGCTGTACACTGCTGTCCTGCCCATGTACACACCCCAATATACTGGTTATATGCTGCACCAGGCCCTAAGCCAACATTTGTGGCGTGTGTACGCTTTGTATCACTAATGTACAGGTGCCCTAGAGGTACGGGTGATGCCGTCCGTACCCACGCCCTCATAGCGTGGGTACGGCCCGTCCCACCATTGGAGTGGTGATGTAGGGGTACGCGCCGTACCCACGCCCTCAGAGCGTGGGTACGGCCCGTACCACCATTGGAGTGGTGAAGTAGGTGTACACGTGGTACGGGCCATACCCACACTCTGAGGGCGTGGGTATGGCGCGTACCACACGTACACCTACTTCACCACTCCAATGGTGGTACGGCCCGTACCCACGCTCTGAGGACGTGGGTACGGGCCGTACCACCATTGGAGTGGTGATGTAGGGGTACGTGCTGTACCCACGCCCTCAGAGCGTGGGTACGGGCCGTACCACCATTGTAGTGGTGAAGTAGGTGTACGCGCTGTACCCACGCCCTCAGAGCATGGGTACGGGCCGTACCACCATTGGAGTGGTGATGTAGGGGTACGCGCCGTACCCACACCCTCAGAGCGTGGGTACGGCCCGTACCACGCGTACACCTACTTCACCACTCCAATGGTGGTACGGCCTGTACCCACGCTCTGAGGGCGTGGGTACGCCCCGTATCACGCGTACACCTGCTTCACCACTCCAATGGTGGTACGGGCCGTACCCACGCTCTGAGGGCATGGGTACGGCGCGTACCCCTACATCACCACTCCAATGGTGGTACGGCCCGTACCCATGCTCTGAGGGCGTGGGTACGGCCGTATCATGCGTACACCTACTTCACCACACCAATGGTGGTACGGGCCGTACCCACGCTCTGAGGGCGTGGGTACGGCGCGTACCCCTACATCACCACTCCAATGGTGGTACGGCCCGTACCCACGCTCTGAGGGCGTGGATACGGCCCGTATCACGCGTACACCTACTTCACCACTCCAATGGTGGTACGGCCCGTACCAACGCTCTGAGGGCGTGGGTACGGCGTGTACCCCTACATCACCACTCCAATGGTGGTACGGGCCGTACCCACGCTCTGAGGGCGTGGGTACGGCGCGTACCCCTACATCACCACTCCAATGGTGGTACGCGCCGTACCCACGCCCTCAGAGTGTGGGTACGGGCCGTACCACCATTGGAGTGGTGAAGTAGGTGTACGCGTGGTACGTGCCATACCCACGTCCTCAGAGCGTGGGTACGGCCTGTACCACGCGTACACCTACTTCACCACTCCAATGGTGGTACAGGCCGTACCCACACTCTGAGGGCGTGGGTACGGCGCGTACCACGCGTACCCCTACATCGCCACTCCAGCGGTGGGACGGGCCGTACCCACGCTCTGAGGGTGTGGGTACGGCACGTACCACGCGTACCCCTACATCGCCACTCCAATGGTGGTACGGGCCGTACCCACGCTCTGAGGGCGTGGTTACGGGCCGTACCACCATTGTAGTGGTGACGGATACACGTACGCGGGGATTGGTGGACACGCCCCCAAAGTGACCAGACCCTGGAGGTAATGTTAGGACAGTATATGGTATTTTAAAATTTGGTGGAGGTTATGTTTCCTGCCCCTCGCCCCCCCTTTGCCCCTGGGTGTTGTGCTGACCTTCTGCGGCGTCTGCGTCGGTTTCTGTGCACCAGGTCGTAGGCTAGGAGGGCCGGGATGACATGTAGAATGGGGTCCATGGCTGTCCGTCGCGTCCCGCAGCTCCTTCTTCGCTTCGTCCTCACTTTCCCGGGAGTTTTTAGCTGCCGTAAAAAATGGTCCGTGCGGAGTGATGTAGGCACGAATCGTACTTGCTGGTCCGTAGAACGCTGCCTGACTCCATCCGGACGTCGCGTACGCGATGTCCCGGATCAGAATTGTGGGTATTTTTTATCCGGTCGGTGTTTTGTACGACTTGTACGGAAATGGTATTTCTGTACGAATCGTACTTGCGGGTTTGTAAGGTGGTTTTCCCGGTAGAGTCGGACGGAGAATTCGCTCCGTACGACCATTCGTACCCGGGTTTTACAGGATCGGAATCGGCACCTAAATGTACGCCTTGCAACAAAAACATCTAAAATTGAAAAAAGAAAATATATATATGTAACCATTATCAGGAAAATCATTTGGGCCCGATTCACAGAACAAACTTAAGACTAAATCCTAAACTTAGTACCATTCTGGTATTCACAGAATGCACCTAGTACTTCTGGTATTCACAGAATGAACTTACTACTTTTGCTATTCACAGAATGAACTTAGTACTTTTGCTATTCACAGAATGGATTTACGACTACTAAACTTACGTCCGCACTCGGGCCGGAAATTCCGGGCCGGAGGCGGAGCTTCCGGGCCGGAGGCGGAGCTTCCGGGCCGGAGGTGGGGATTCCGGCAGATTTAGCTATGGCTGAAATCTCCACCTCCGGGCCGGAAGCTCCGCCTCCGGGCCGGAATTTCCGGCCCGAGTGCGGACGTAAGTTTAGTAGTCGTAAATCCATTCTGTGAATATCAAAAGTACTAAGTTCATTCTGTGAATAGCAAAAGTAGTAAGTTCATTCTGTGAATACCAGAAGTACTAGGTGCATTCTGTGAATACCAGAATGGTACTAAGTTTAGGATTTAGTCTTAAGTTTGTTCTGTGAATCGGGCCCACTGAGTCTGGGATTATTATAAATACTATTCCCACTCCAGTTTATTCAATAGTAGGGAAAGTGTAGGACTTCGGAGGAGTTAAATTTACTATTCCTACTTCAGTCAACACAACAGTAGGGAAGGTGTTGGACTTTGGAGGGGTTAGATTTCGTATTCCAACTCCTGACTAATCAACCTTGGTGAAAGTGTTAAACTTTGCAGGGGTTACTTTTACTATTCCTACTCCAGTCATAGCAAAGATAGGAAAAGTGTTGGACTTCGGAGAGGTTAAATATACCTTTCCCACTCCAAAAAGCATAACAGTAGGGCAAGTGTTGGACTTCGGAGTGGTAACATTTTGTATTCCCACTCCAGTCTATGCAATAGAAGGGAAAGCATTGGACTTCGGAGGAGTTAAATTTACTATTACCATTTCCAGCGTTAGATTTTGGATGGGTTACATTTTTATTCCCACTAGAGTCAGTGCAACAGTTGGGAAAGTGCTGGACTTTGGATGGGTGACATTTACAATTTCCACTCCAAACAGTTGAATAGTAGGAAAAGGTTTGGACTTCGGATGGGTAAGATTTACTATTTCCCAATCCAGTGTGTGCAACATTAGGGAA
The DNA here is from genome assembly GCF_964204655.1 of Triturus cristatus. Lineage (NCBI taxonomy): Eukaryota > Metazoa > Chordata > Amphibia > Caudata > Salamandridae > Triturus > Triturus cristatus. The sequence continues at coordinate 621,247,940 of NC_140587.1, forward strand.
GGCGTTGAACTTTGGAGGATTACATTTACTATTCCCACTCCAGTCTAAGCAACAGTATTGAAAGTACTTCACTTCAAACTCATTACATGTATGAATAACCATATTTGGTGATAAAACATATTAAACTCTTAGGGGCCGATTCGGCCGGAAGGGCTCCGAACGATGGTCGGAGCCCTTCCGAACGAATCGGAACGTGTCGGCCGGATTCCTTTCCGACCGAGTCATTCCGATGGGCTTGGTCGGAAAGGAGTCAAACTTGGATTTCCGGATGGCTGACGACAGGCTCGGAGAGCCTGTCTGCTGTCCGGAAATCCCTCAGTACTCCCCCTGGCCGCCTCTTTACGACCGAGGGAATATGATGGCAGTTTTTCACTGTGTTTTCGTGTCGGTCTTTCCGGCACGAAAAGGCAGTCAGAAACTGTCTTCGGGGGCCCGCAGTAGGGCCCCCATGGGTGCGAGACTGCCGAATGTGAAGTATACGAGTGCGACCGAACCCTGTTCGGTCGCATCGTACTTGCAGGGCCGTAACCGACGACAGCAGGTCAGTCAGTTACGGCTCCTGACCTGAGTCCGTCCGACATCGGAACCGGCCCCTCAATGTGAACATTATTAACTAATATTAAAATATATGCATATTTATTAAAAAAATAAACAATTTGCATAATTAATAATCAATTAAATAATTCATTATATTTTTTTCTAAGATGTAATTATTTCTTAATTAACTTCTCACCTTACACCCATACAAACCTAGCAGCCCACATCTAAAATAGGACTTTAATAAATAATTATAGAACAATTTACATAATTGATAATAAATTAAACAATTAATTAATAATTTCAAAATTACAAACCCAGAAACCCACACCTAAAATATAACTAAAATATGTAGGTATTACACAACCTACATAATTAACACTCAATTAAATAATTGATTAATAATTAATCTGTAATATTTATTAATTATTGCTTAACTGCTCACTCTATACCCCTACAAACCTAGCAATCCACACCTAAAAAATAACTAAAATATAAAGTGTTACATAATTTACAAAATTAGTTATCAATTAAATATTTAATCCTAAATTAATAATGAATTGTAAAATATTTATTACTTAAGTAACTTCCCACCCTATCCCCCTACAAACCCAGAAACCTGCTACAACACTATAAATTACGATTAACAATGTATTACAAAATTTTAAATCCCTTAATATTACAAACTATACTAAAAAAAATAATGACAATTACAAAAATAACAGTAACATATAAAATTATTATATGAACTAAAATACATTAAAATAATTAAAAAACAATATTTCACCAACAATATTACTGAAAATGATATTAAAGAGAATAAAATTCCTAAAAACAATATCATCTAAAAAAACTAAATTCTTGACAACAATATTCTTGTATCACAAATTTTTTGTATCATGATATTTTATTTCTTAAATTTCTGTCTCTTGATATTTATAACTTGATATTTTGTCTAAACACCTGCCATCCAACTCAACTTGGAAACGGTTGACTTGCTTACTGGCCCGCCATCTAAATATTTAGCAATTCCTGAAGCTTTTGTAAAATTGTTTTAAGTTTGGGTTGTTGGCAGTACTTGTCCAATTTAAAATGAAGGGAGGTCCATATAAGAGTTATTGAGGGCCAGTCCATGTGAGTATAACAGGAAATATTGATTACCCTATGAAGCCATTATACAGTTTCCTGATGTTTGAGTTGACTTTGGTAGGCAATTTATGTGCTCTACAATGGCAGTGTAATGGGCGGCACACTGGTTATTAAGGCCAGAGGATATTTACATTATTATTAAATTGTACTGATTTCAAATGGCGAGGTGTCTTTATGTAACCAGTTTAATCAATGATAGTAGCTAGAATAATTGGTACAGTGCAATGATTTATAGATATAAGGATTAAACTTAATTTTAGAAAGGAAAATGGAATATATTTTCATGGAGTTTGTTAGGTGAGCAATTTAGTAGCGTTAGACAATATGAAAAGGCAATTTTAGAGATAAACGAGAAAATGCCATTGGAATCTTTTGTGATCTCATCAATTCTTTTGGTAAAATATTCAACCTTTTTTTAGATTTCTGAAAATTAGGACGTTTTTGAATGGTTGGTTAATTGCAACATATGTAGTAACTGCTGTCACTATACATGGTGCAATTATGAGTTTTAAAATAAATACTACCAGTTCAACACTGTTGCTTTTTATTGGGTGAAAAATGCCTGATATATACCAGAACACAAGGATTTTATTCACTAAAAACTCATATTTGGGTGGTGTTATTGTAACCAATAAATTCCAGCTCAAAAAAGTTAGATTTAATCAGGTTTGATAAATATCAGACCAATTACCAGGCTACTTGTAAAGAGGACCTTAACGTTCAGTTTTTATGTTTGATTTGCAAGGATTTAGATGCCACCTATATTTCTATTGTTATTTTATTTGAAAGTTTTAAATAGTGCAAACAAGACCCTTACGGGTATCAGAGCTCTTTAGAATGTTAAAAAGAGACATATAGAATCAATATTATAATTGTCAAACGGCAGTACAGGATATGGCAGATCACAAATAAGGGTGAGATCACTTCAAAGATTAGACAGATAGATCCAAAACAATAGTATCAAAAGTGAGCAGTAATCAAGAGTGACTCTGAGGAGTCCTGATAATCTCAGACAGAAAAGTTCCAAGGGTCTAGAGCAGAAATGTGTTCATGAGTAGTTGTTTAACTTCTTTCTTGAAAGATGCCATTGAGGGATTCAGTCTGGTTTCCGGGGGGAGGGGGGGGGGGGAGGAGGAGTTCCAAATTCTCAGGGCAATGCCAGAAAAGGCTCTGTTGTAGGTTTTCTTGTTTTTGTGGTTTTGGCAGTAGAGTGCTGGAGCTTCTAGAAGATCTAGAGCCACCATAACGCCATGCTTCTGAGCAAGGTAGCTTGGGGTATTAAAGTGTAGGGCTGTGTGAGTCATGCATGCAATTTTCAGCTGAATTCTTGCTTCGTATGGAAGCCATTTGAGAGATTTAAAATCAGGGGTGATGTGATTGTTACCTTTTGATTCAGTGATGAGCCGTGCAGTGTAGTTGAGGAGGACATTAAAGGAGCCATTTAGGATTTGGGCAAACCACCTAGGATTGCGCTTCCGTAGTCCATTCTAGGAATCAGTAGGGCTTGGACAGCAGAGTTGAAGTCCTTTGGGGTAGGAAGAGTTTTAATTTTCTTAGGATGCTCATTTGGAGGTTTGCTCTTTTTGTGACAGCACTGATTGCTTCTGCATGTTACGGTTCTTATTGAGAGTTATCCCCAATAATCTTTCTGAGTCAATGACCTGAGGCAGGCAGTTAAAGGCTACTAGGTGCTTCATCTATTTGTTAATGACTGGTGATTGGGTGGGTTGAATAGGAGGAATTCGGTTTTGAGCGTGTTTAGTTTGAGGTGGTTGCATGTCAGTTGTTTTGTAATGTTAAGTTGAGGGCTCCGATGTCATCAGGGGAGGAGACTTTCAGGTATAGTTGGACATCGGCCTACATGTGATAGTGGATGTTTGATGAGCTCAGAATAGCCGTTAGCGGCTCTGTGGAAATGTGGATTTTCCTGGTCAGTTATGTCCCCTATCTTGGACCCCAACGGTTCTATGTGCATGTCGCAAGTACATGTATGTTCCCTCCAGTTCCAGTTTTGATGACGCAAACACATGTGCGTCCACCGTCAACATGTCCTCTGTCAGATCCGCCATAAATGGGCTGGATATTCCATTCCTAAATATGAAAGGCCACCGGCTTTATATGGTTCACTTATGCCATTTTACAGTCCAGGCAAGTAGGCCCTGATTCTGTCATCAAAACTCCTCTTGCCTTCTGCCTCTGAAAGCTCCAGTCCGAGCCTGCATCTGTGACCATGAACTTTGTCTCATTCTCTGCGCGGCTCACGAAGCCTGACATCAGCCTATTCTCTGCCAAGAACTGTATTTCACCTTCGAATTATCTGCTTCCCCCTCAGCCGATGCATTCCTGCCTAGTAGCTTAAATAAACATTCTTCCAGTTACCAAGCAAAAAGGCCCATCTTCTCTGTCCTCATGCAAGTAATTCATAGCCCTGTTACCATGGAATATTCCTACCCCCTCGCATTTAGTGTAGACACTTAGACGCTTGTACACGCACGCATAGTCAGTATAGAATAGATTCTGTCCGAGAGTCCTTCTTTTATGGATAACATAGTTCTTTAAACATAGGATGTTAGATATGATTTGGGATTAGGTTGACTTGACCCCCCAGACTTCTCGTCTCCACATATAGAGCTAAATGTCAAGTCCCCGCCACCCCCTAGTTACACGTCAATTACACGTCAGACTGCTGCGCGCGCATCAATGCCAAATATTATCTTATAGATCCACCTATGTATTTCATCATAACCAATCATGTTCCTTTTTACTCATTATTACACCCATTTTCGGTTACGCAAACCAGACGTCAATTTCCTTATCAATTGTTACGCCTACTGTATTCACTTCATTATAATGTATGTACTATAAAAGTTACTTCTTGTCAATAAAGTGTGTACTTCACTTCCTGAACCCCCGTGGTGATGGAACTTGAAGCATCCAATTATAATCGACCACCGGAATAAAGCCCATTCCGAAACTCTAATATCACGGATTCTGCCTCTCATTTCATTGAGCTATTTTACTATGTTCCTGTATCAAATTCTGTCCCGGTAAAGGAGAAATATTTACCACATGATGGCGCCCGAACAGGGACACTTTCTCATCTCACGCGCCGGCGGTGCGTTGCAGGCCCGGTCTCCTGCCACAGCTGGACGGACAATAACGCGTACCAGCAGGATTTCCTGTATCTCCCTCCGGTCAAGCGGGGGCGACTGAGACTGCAATCAACACCCAGACGAGGCGGTGAGAAGTGCGAAGTATCCCGACCAGAGCCTAGCTGAGAGAGCAAGATCCGAGGTATACAGAGACCCACCAGTCCGAAGTCAAGCCCAGTGTCCGACGAATCGAGTCGAGTCGAGTCCAGTCCGGTTCAAGTTCAAGTTACTGAGGCCTTCCGTTTCCGAAGCTACCCGGTGAGTACCATTGCTGGGGAGGCATTTCTGACGTGCACATAGGTTGTGCCGGTCAAGACGGGTTTGGGTACACAAATCCGGTCTGCACTGTTTTAGCAGTGTATCTGTACTGTTTAGCAGTATATCAAGTATTCCGAAGTATTCCGAAGTGTCTAGTTATTGTCTAGTTATTGTCGAGAATTAAGCTTGGTGATTAGTTATGCAGACAATCATCATTGTTGTTTCAGTTAAAGGTTTAATGTTTAATGTTTAAAGTGTTTAAGTATATCGTGGTATGAATGACTGTTCATTATCGTGTTTATTGTATTAAGTCTGTTCAAATTCAAGTATCAGGTCAAAATCAAGTATAAGGTCAGTTCTCAATATGCCGCTCTTTTCGAAATTAAGACAGATCACTACCAGAAAAGGGGTTCTCGAAGAAGCCGTCCCTATTCCTCCTAGGGACACCCCAGGGCACTTTATGTATCACAAACATGGCTTAGACGCTATATTATTTCTTGATTTATGGGTAGACTATACCAAGGGATTACCAGAAAGTCAGAGGTGGCCCACAGCAGGGACCTGGGATGCAGAGTGCATCATGAAAGTCGAGGAAGAGTTATGGAAAAGGAAAGTCAGACAGTCACAGAAGGACGCCGTTGAATTATGGCGTAAAGAATCACATAGGCGAACAGAAAAAGCACGTAGACAGGAAGAGAAGAGTAAAGAGAATTCCAATAAAGTTCGAGAGAATCTATTAATTGAGGAAGGTATCCGAGTGAAATCAGAACAAGTAGACAGACAAAGAAATGCCCTTATGAATGGTATGTATCCCCTTCTGGCCGAAGGATTACCTAAGGCTACTCCAGAAACACCAAAAGACTTGCCAACCCCATTGTTCCCAATAAAGGTACATCCTAAGGGGCATCCTAGAACCGCAGAAGATGTTTTTCTTTCCTCATATTTAGATGACGCAGCTCCCGAGTATGCTAATTCCACCCCACATAGACCGCATACCAGGGAGGTTCAACGCCAAGATCCAGTGCCCGTATCCCTACAGCAACAAATCGAGTCACAAGTTCCGGCAAGCACATCTGTTTCTGTATCCGCTCCTACAGCTACTTCTATGGCTGTGTCCACACCTGTAGTTGCTGTGTCACGTTCGACGAATCCTTTTACACCCGACGCCCCAGATGGGGCCGCGGGAGGAGCTACCAATGTCTTTTCTACGCCACCCAGAATAAATAAACTTACTTTTCAAGAGTCAGCACATTCACGTACACCCAAACTCCTTGGTGCCCGTGCGCTTAAGGAACTTCTTATAGATTGTAGATATGACCCGGTGCCTGGAAAGGAGGACGAAATGACCCTAGCATCATTGCGTATCAGACGAGCCGCAGTGTATTTAGCGAAGTTACCAGGAATGACTGCGCATCTAGATAATATATATCATTTTGTCCAAACAGGGCGAGATCCAGAATGTATTTACAGAGCTATGGAATACCAGAAAGTAGAGATACAGGGGGAACTGTTACGTTTCCTCATAAACTGTGTGATCAGAAATCAAGACCGACCGGGGGTAGACCCGGAAGCCATGAAAATTCTTACAAGATGGAGCCAGAATATATCAGAAGGGAGACATGATAAACAAAATTGTATAATAGCCATGTGCCGAAAGATCCGTAAAGAAATAGAACGCCTACACGAAGAGAGATTAGAGGTAGACGAGTTCGAACAAAACGAGGAAGAAGGGTCAGGACTGCCCACAGGACAGTCAGACACCATAGCCTATGTAGGTAGAGGAAGACCTTGTAATAGGAATCAGACTAGATATCATACTGACTCAATACATCCGACATGTCCAGATAATAACAGGAATTTTCAAATACCTATAATTAATATAAGGTCTAACGAGCATTCGTTCCAAACCGCCGACAAACTACTCCGAGAACGAAGGGGTTATCATTTCCTCGATTCTATGGATGAACAAGATTTAGCCAGGGCAGCTGTCCATTGGGTGGACAGTCCCGGAAAATATAGTGATGATACAGTAGTACGCACATTTTTGAATCTTACCCCAGATGAACAAAGGTTAGCTGGGATTTATATGATTCAACAACTCATTATACTATATCGGAGTCAGCATTCGGACCCTGGTCCCTTGCCTGACATACTGACTGAATTACTTATGAATAAATGGAGAGGTCTAGGTACTGAATTAATTAAAGAAATTCTAGAATCAAGAAAGCAGTATATTCTTTTTGTATGTTCAGAACATGTTCCATTGTCCGTCAAGGAAAGAACTACGTATCACATAGATAGACAGAATCCCTTACGAGAAGTGCACCCAATAAAGGGTGAGGACAATGAGTTTAAACGCGTATTTGTATATACGCCTATATCGAAAATAGAATTGTTAGAAATGAAGAAAGTAGTACCCAGTCATGACAAGGACCCAGCGGGGTTTCACCGAGAAATTAAAGACATGTTACTCATGGGAGAGTATACCTACCCCGACATTATGACAATATTAAAGGTGTTGATGCCTGCTGGCATTTATGAGAAACTCAAGGAAAAAGAGTGGGAGGTAGGTGATCAAAAGATAGAATGGTCAGCATTAGAAGCAGAAGAAAGGGCCCGAGGTCCAGGTTCGGGGCTTGGGGACAAAACTAAAGCACTACCAGGTCTACTAGTACAGGTACTGCCACGTTTATTAACTACGAAAAAGGAAGATTGGGGTACAATTTCAGCCTGTAAGCAGAAGCAAGATGAAGACACTAGTGATTACTATGCCCGTTTTGAAAAATGTTTTGGTATAAATAGTGGCATAAAAGCAAGTAGCGAATCATACCCGCATCTGTTTGTAACAAAATTAGTGGAAAATGCCCTGCCCCCAGTAAAGAATAGAGTATTAAAATTCGAAAGTACCTGGCAAGGTAACACTCCAACACAAATGTTACAAATGTTACAGTACCACCACAATAGAATTAAAGAGGAACAAGAACATGAACACAGACGCATGAAAGACACGAAAATGAAAATGCTAGTTTCCCAGACAGTTCCAGCTGAAGGACATAAAAAGGGTATGACACATTCCGATTCAGCAGGACCTGTAAAAGGGACATGCAATTATTGTAAAAAGCCAGGTCATTACGTACACGATTGTCCAGTGCTAAAACATAATATCGCCATAGGTAAAACACAAGAAAGATCACGGCCACTAAGACAAGATCAGAATGAACAAGGAGCTCCGCAGCATGCCCAGGCCATGCCAGCCGCACAACAGCCAATACAGTTTGTGCCAGCTGCACCACCGTTGCCTGTTGCTGCCACACAGACAACAGCACGACAAATGTATCAGACCGCACAGTATGAATATCCCGAGTATCAGCGTTACGCATGAACTAGCCTAGAGAGGGAAGTTGACTTACCCCTTATCGAGATTCCTGTAGATCAAGAAGGACCTTATGTACATAGTAAATTATTAGGTCAAGATAGAAAATTTTTACTCGATACAGGGGCAAGTCGAACAACTATAAAACGTAGTGAAGTTCCAGGGGCACCCCTCTCAGGCTCACAGAATATTTCCCTTGGTTTTTCAGGAAAACCTATTGTTAATGAAGTGTCACAGCCTCTTCCACTTACGATAGGACCTCTGACCCGAACTACAGATTTACTGCTTACTAAATCATGTCCAGAAAACTTGTTAGGAATAAAAACGTTGAAAGCCCTAGGAGCCATAATATGTTGTTCTCCGGAAGGAGTAAGGTTGTTTTTACGTGATTTTAAAGGTCACTATGTATCTAGAGACATGGATCCCCGACTGCAGACTTTACCTACACATCTATGGGCACAAGGCCCTACTGATGTTGGTTGCATGAATATTACACCATATCGAGTCACGCTAAAGGCAGGAGTGGTGCTACCACGAATGCGACAATACAAGTTACCACCAGATGCTGTAGTGGCTTTACTACAAATCATTGACGAACTCATTGCCCAAGGAGTAGTTGTGGAAACAGACTCCAATATATGTAATTCACCGATAATACCGATTCTTAAACGAACAGATCCGAAGGCCCCGCCAGTATATCGATTGGTTATTGATCTGCGCGAGTTAAACAAATGCATTGTGCCACAATTCCCTGTGGTCCCAGATATCTCGTCATTACTGACAGCTATTGATTCCGAAGCGACATTTTTCACTGTAATCGATCTCAAGAATGCCTTTTTCAGCGTCCCAATAGATCCGGAAAGCCAATATTTGTTCGGATTTAGTTTAAATGGACGTAGCTTTAAATTCTCACGCGCACCTCAAGGATTTACAGAAAGCCCCAGCATCTATAGCCAAGCACTGAAACGAGAACTTGACAGTATCCACATGCCAGTTAACACTGCTCTGCTTCAATACGTCGATGATCTGCTGATCACCGCCCGAAGCGAACCCGAATGTGAAAAAGCATCACTGACAGTTTTACAATTTCTAGCCGAAAAAGGGCACAAGGTGTCCCCTTCTAAGCTGCAATTCTGTGTCCAGCGAGTTGTTTATCTTGGACACTCGCTGGACAAGGAGGGAAGGCAGCTTACACCCGACCGCATTCAGTTGATAGCTAACATGCCAATACCCAAGACACAAAAGGAGGTGCGGGCTTTCATAGGCCTCACTTCATACTGTAGACAGTGGATCCCGCAATATGCATTTCTAGCAAAACCACTCATTCAGTTAACCACACAGGAGGCAGCCACATCGACTGTTCTCCCTTGGACTCAAGAACATACACAAGCTTTTGAAAACCTAAAGAAAGCTTTATGTCAAGCACCCGTTTTAGCAACACCATGTTACAGAAAACAGTTTACACTCTTTGTTACAGAGCGCGAAGGTACTGCCTTGTCAGTACTCACACAGGAACAAGCAGGAGCACACAAACCATGTGCTTATTTTTCTAGTACATTAGATCCCGTAGCTCAGGCTTTGCCTGCATGCCTAAAATCAGTAGCAGCAACAGCTTTAGCAATCAGACAAAGCGATGCCATAGTGTTAGGACATCCATTGACAGTTCAAGTACCCCATGCAGTAGAGGTTCTTGTAAATAGAACGCAAACACAACACTTGACCGTAGCACGACTTACAGGGTATGAACTTACATTGTTTCAGCCACATATAGAAATAAGACGCTGTAACACATTGAATCCTGCCACACTTTTACCAGTAGTCGGAACAGACCCACTAGCCCATGACTGTATTGAAGTTATTACTGTAACGACAAAACCCAGACAAGACTTGACCGATGTTCCATTGTCAGATCCAGACTTGACATTTTATGTCGATGGTTCATGCATGAGAACAAGTACAGGAGAGTTAGTAGCCGCCTACGCAGTCACAACAGATACTGAAGTCATTGAAACTAATCGTATAAATACTTTGTCAGCTCAAGCCGCAGAACTCATCGCTCTGACACAAGCCTGTATTCAAGCCACGAATAAAAAAGTCAACATATACACTGATTCACGTTATGCATTCGGAGTTGTACATGACTTCGGCGTGCTGTGGCGAGAGAGAGGTTATTTAACTTCTCACGGTGCCCACATTCAGCACGGACCCCTCATTCATGCATTATTAGATGCAATACATCTACCCGCTGCAATATCAATTATGAAATGTAAAGCCCATACAAAGGTTACTGATACCATTTCCCAAGGCAATGATCTAGCCGACAGAACAGCTAAACTGACTGCTCAAACTCAAACCCCCGATATGACAAAGACAATAGTCCCGACACCGACACATTGTATGACAGTTAAAGATCCTACTCTTGACGTAATTGACATACAGACACATGCTACACCGGACGAAATAAAGAAATGGACTGAATTAGGAGGGATCCAAACGGACCAAGGATGGATGATGAAGGAAAGGTCTGTATGGTTCCTTCCTGATTCAATGGTCCAAGTTGTAATTAACACTATACATAGTCCGGCACATCTAGGAGAAAAAGCTATGCTAGACAGCATTCAACACATTTGGTTTAATAAACATTTACGAGCAGCAGCCAAACAAAAGGTCCGTACCTGTATGATCTGTTGCCAGTTCAACCCAGGAAAAAGTGTTCCCGTAGAACAGGGTGGATTTCATCCTCCTGATCACCCTTTTGAAGTCCTACAGATGGATTATATCCAGATGGAACGATGTCGAGGTTTCAAATATGTTCTCGTAGTTGTCTGCGCTCTGTCCCGTTGGACAGAGGCGTACCCGGTTTCAGATTACACTGCCCCGACTACTGCCAAACAGTTGGTTCGAGAATTCTTCCCACGATACGGTTTACCACGTGTTGTCTACTCAGATAACGGCCAGCCGTTCTCATCCGAATTAATGAAACACGTTTCACTTCTGTTAGGATATCAGTGGAAATTTCACTGTGTCCGACACCCCGAGGCAGCAGGTCTCGTAGAAAGACATAACCAGATACTGAAAATCAGACTGTCCAAAATATGCAGAGAGAAAGGGGTCGACTGGATAGTAGCCTTACCAGTTGCACTCTTTTATATGAGAATGGTAGCACACTCTAGAACAGGGCTATCCCCGTATGAGGTGATCTTCGGTAGACCACCGAATATGTGGGGGACGCCCATACCACGCAAAATAACTGATATTGACTGTAATATGCTGACAGATTACTTGGCTTCCTTGATGTCTGCACTACAATCTTCTCGTTCACAGGTAGCTGCAGCCTTTCCCGACAACACTGAGGTGAAACCCCATGACGTTGTTCCGGGTAATCTTGTCTTTGTGAGAAATTTTGACCGAAAGACTCAGCTGGAGCCCAGGTGGAAAGCACCCAAGTTGGTTCTGCTGACCACAAGAACAGCCGTGAAGATCGAGGGCCGCAAGGGCTGGATTCATTCAAGCCACATCAAGAAATTTCATGGACTATCTTCGGATATAGACATTGTGCCCTGCACTCCCTCACAGACTGATACAAAACTCCCTTTTGTTGAACCTAACAAATCTGAAAATTACAAACTAAAGCTTAGGCCCAACCAGTCGAGCAATTTGATTGTTTAAGTCCTCTCCAAGGTGAAGCGGTTGAATTGTCTCTGACATGTATCCCTTGGACCTGAGTAGAGAAAATACCCGAAAAATGTTGAAACGACAGGCGTATTGTAAATCACTGCGTAGCCACTGCATAGTGACATTATTAATTTTGTTTTTATTGAGTCTTTTAATAATTATTACAAGTATGTTGTTGCACATATATTACCCTATTTCTAGACATGTTTATAATGTTGCTGCTGAACATTCTTTTAGTGACTTACCTCCGCATGAATTGTCTTATAGACTTGCGCTGCGCAATAACACTTTCATTAGTATGTTACATCATTCCCATCAGACTAGTAACGCCACCAATTGTTGGGTGTGTGGCCGACTCCCTCCCTATCAGAATTATGAAGGAGTCCTGCCTTTCTTTCCACATCCATTTACACATAATGGCTCCTGTGGAGCATGGTTTAGCTTAATTAATTCCATAGACTCAGACACAGCAGTTTACCAAGACCATTGGATATGGGGAAACCTGAACCTAGTTTTACTCAAGGTCTGTTACCCTGACAAGGAGGGTCGCCCCAAAAGAACAGGAACTGATCTAGAAAATGAAGTATATGGATTAGGTAATTTTACACCTAATCTCATGATTCTAAATGTCGTATCTGAAATTGAACTAGTCTTACCCACCATGTCAGTATTCCCAGCAAAAGGTGAATTATGTGTAAGAAAGGTTGGTTCCATACATATGGGCCATAGTCAATGCACTACTACAGTAGAATTCAGTGATCAAGGCAAATCTTCATTCAGAGCTTATCACCACTCCTACTTTATATGTGGTCAGACTGCATATATGCGTCTACCTCTAGATTGGGATGGTACCTGCTACATTGCATTCCTTTTGCCACCTGTTTTCCTAGCTCCTCCTGATTATTACAGAAATATTCATTTAGTACACAACAGAGAACGGAGAGATCTCCCCATTGTCGATTACACTGAGACGGCATGGGACAAGTATGTAGATTTTAATAAAGGCATCTTTCCCTATATAGGTACTGTTACTAATAGTAAGCTGATACGTAGATTAACTAGAACCCTTGAAGCAGTAGTGAATGAAACTATTTCCGCCTTAGGCAATTTAACAGAAGAGCAGTCTGCTATGCGGATTGTTGTGCTTCAAAATCGTCTTGTCCTTGACGTCATCCTGGCTGATAGAGGCGGAGCTTGTAGGGTCATCGGATCAAGCTGCTGCGTATTCATACCAGAAAATTCGCCATCTGTATATAAAGCCATCACTCGCCTTCATAAGATTGTAAGCCAGATACACCAGAACCCAGGCACTTGGACTTGGTCCAGTTGGTTTTGGAATGCGGTATCAGCCTGGGGATGGAGAGTTTTATCCTTCCTAGGTATTGGCCTTCTCATACTATTCAGTTGCTGTCTATGTCTACAATGTGGACCAGCAATTTGTGGTCTGTGTGCCACATCGTGCATTCCACATCAAGATTTTCATTCAAGATCCCGGAAGAAGAAAGAAGAACAAATGATGCTATATGAACAGATCAATGGATTAATGAAGATTGATATCTCTTGAAGGGCAAGTAGGGGACAAGGAGGGAATGTGGAAATGTGGATTTTCCTGGTCAGTTATGTCCCCTATCTTGGACCCCAACGGTTCTATGTGCATGTCGCAAGTACATGTATGTTCCCTCCAGTTCCAGTTTTGATGACGCAAACACATGTGCGTCCACCGTCAACATGTCCTCTGTCAGATCCGCCATAAATGGGCTGGATATTCCATTCCTAAATATGAAAGGCCACCGGCTTTATATGGTTCACTTATGCCATTTTACAGTCCAGGCAAGTAGGCCCTGATTCTGTCATCAAAACTCCTCTTGCCTTCTGCCTCTGAAAGCTCCAGTCCGAGCCTGCATCTGTGACCATGAACTTTGTCTCATTCTCTGCGCGGCTCACGAAGCCTGACATCAGCCTATTCTCTGCCAAGAACTGTATTTCACCTTCGAATTATCTGCTTCCCCCTCAGCCGATGCATTCCTGCCTAGTAGCTTAAATAAACATTCTTCCAGTTACCAAGCAAAAAGGCCCATCTTCTCTGTCCTCATGCAAGTAATTCATAGCCCTGTTACCATGGAATATTCCTACCCCCTCGCATTTAGTGTAGACACTTAGACGCTTGTACACGCACGCATAGTCAGTATAGAATAGATTCTGTCCGAGAGTCCTTCTTTTATGGATAACATAGTTCTTTAAACATAGGATGTTAGATATGATTTGGGATTAGGTTGACTTGACCCCCCAGACTTCTCGTCTCCACATATAGAGCTAAATGTCAAGTCCCCGCCACCCCCTAGTTACACGTCAATTACACGTCAGACTGCTGCGCGCGCATCAATGCCAAATATTATCTTATAGATCCACCTATGTATTTCATCATAACCAATCATGTTCCTTTTTACTCATTATTACACCCATTTTCGGTTACGCAAACCAGACGTCAATTTCCTTATCAATTGTTACGCCTACTGTATTCACTTCATTATAATGTATGTACTATAAAAGTTACTTCTTGTCAATAAAGTGTGTACTTCACTTCCTGAACCCCCGTGGTGATGGAACTTGAAGCATCCGATTATAATCGACCACCGGAATAAAGCCCATTCCGAAACTCTAATATCACGGATTCTGCCTCTCATTTCATTGAGCTATTTTACTATGTTCCTGTATCAAATTCTGTCCCGGTAAAGGAGAAATATTTACCACAGCTCCATGAACCGGTTAAAGAGATTAGGTGAGATGGAGATACTCTGTGTGACCCTCATGGTGACCAGAGTGGACTTAGAAAGAGATTGATTAACTTAGATTTTTTGAGTTCCGTTTTGGAGGAATTAGGTCAACCAGTTCATGATGGTCCCAGAGAGTCACATCCTACATTCCAATAGGTGTAGTACATATTCATGCTTAATTGTATTGAATGCTGAGGATAGGTCAAGGAGGATAAGGAGACAAGATTCGTTTTGATCTAACATTTTGAGCGGATCATCCACTATTTGTGTGAGTACCGATTCGGTGCTTTGCCCCAGGCGGAAGCCAGATGGAATTGGTCAAGAAGATGGAACTGATCAATGTGGTTACAGAGTTGGATGTTTTCCCCTTTTTTCCAGGAGCTTTGCAAGAGTTGGAATGTTGGAGATGGGGAAAATTATTTAGATCTGTGTGATCAGCTGCTGGCTTTTTTAAGTTAGGGGTGACCTCCCCAGACTTTAGGCAATCTGGGATTGTGCCTTGAAGTAGGGAGGCATTAAAAATCTTGGTCCAAAGTGGCTGTACAGATAGTTTGATCACCTTGAAGAAGTTGGGGGTAGTGAGTCATTGAAGTGGTTTGAGGGTTTCAGATCAGCTAGAATTTTAAGAATGGTATTTTCCTCAAAGGTTGTGAAAGAGATCCACGAAGCGTTGTTTTTGAGGATGTGCTCTGGTAGACCAGAGGATACATCAGTCCAGGAAGGAGAGGGGCTGGTGAGAGGTGAGAGATGACGGTGATCCTGTGCCTTCAGCAAGTCAGATCTCATATTTTCAATCTTCTCTGGGAAGAAGGAGGCAAATTCTTCGCAGTTTGGTAGTGGATTGGACCCAACTGGGTAAGAGTTGGGTAGGCTAGTTGATTGAAGTTTGACAAGCTCAAATAGTTTTTTGGTCAGTTTCTAGCGTGATCAAGTTGGTTTCTGAAGAAGTTTGCTTTCAAGTTTTTAATGCTTTTGTAATATGAATTCATCAGTGATCTCAAGTGCTTGAGGTGTTCAAGGGAAGGTAAGGATCTCCACTTTTGCTCCACTAGCCGCAGGTTATGTCTTTCAGTGTTAAGGCTACCATTGTACTATGGTTTGGAGTATTTGGTGGACAGTCCTTTTAGCTGTAAGGGTGCGATCGAGTCTAGAATGTTTTTCATGGAGAAGGTGTAGTGTTTTGTAGGATCTTTAAAATCTGATATGTCACCAGGAGGCAGAAGAATGTTATTACTGAGGGAGGTCAGTTTATTTAGTATAATGGTATGCAAGCTTCTTTTCCAAATTTTGGGTTTCATTAATTGAGTGGAATTTGTTCTCACAGAATCTGAAATGAAGAATGTGATGCAATGGTGGTCAGACCAGTCTCAGGGGAGGATAGATTCCAGTTGAATAGAGTTAGCTTTCACTGTGATTAGAGCTACGGTCACTCCTTTGTCATGAGTGGGGCTGTCGTAGAATTGTAACAGGTTGAGATCAGCAAGGAAGGATTTAAAACTGTTAACTATAGGGGCATTCTGATCATTCCATTGGAGGTTGAAGTCTCCAAGGAAGATTTGGGGGCATTGTTGGCCCGAGTACGTTGCAATGATTTCCATGATTTTTGTTCTGTTAAAGAAAGGTTATTTCCAGGTGGGTGATAGATTGTGTGTAATTTGCACAGTTGTCTATTGTTGCAAGCATTATCAATGCACGTAGCTCATCAAATCTCTGAATCCATGTTTTGATTAGATTTTATATCGTAGAAATGATGTCAGTAGCTTCGGAAAAGGGTGATATACAGTTTAAAAAATATGGTTTAACAGGATTGGAATTTGTGGATTGCAAGCAACAACTAACCTAATTGTGTGGTGAAAGCATCTGAAGCTGTTTTTCTTCAGGTCCTGGTACACTGAAGGAGGTTCTGTTATGACCAATTCATGGCATGATAGTGGAACAGTGAAATGCAGAGATTTGTGCTTTTACCAGAACACTTACAGAAGCAGATGTAGATGTGTGCAATTAGACAGTTGAAGAATATGAAATATAGGACATGGCCAGCTGAGTGGGTTGATTCATTACAACTTGATTAAATACCTGTATAGTAAAACATTCATGAACTGGAATAACATTGCAGTGTTTCCATTTATATTGACACGTTATTAACATGATGTTGTCATCAAATATCTTGATCACTATAAAGATATTGAGCACACTCTTTGTGATGAGTTGGGACTCATTTCCAAACTTTGAAGGTATTTGTTGGAATCCCTACTCTTTCTCCCCCCCAGAAAAATATTTACAGATTACAGATGTTTATTAGTTATTAAGTAAAATGTGAAACTTCAGTTTGTTTTATTTTATTTTATTTCTGAGGAGATGGAGGCTGTGCTCTTCCCTAAGCAAGCCATGGGTGTCATGTTTGCATTTTACTTATGCTTATCTTCTCAATCCTTATGCAAAGTGTTTGGTAAATGCTCAACCACTACAAGAATCTACCTTGCGCTGTGAGAAGAGATAAAAGTTTTTATATGTGCAATCGCTCATAAAATTTGTATAGTATAAATATGTATTGCACATCTAGATAAGCTGATTTCTGACATTCTTATCGTAGTTAATTTTTGAAATATTTAGATAGAGAATATCAATGTTTTACAGCCCAATATTATTTTCAAACCTTCTGGGGTTTTGAAATCATTTTATATTTAGAAGAAAAGGTTTTCGTTTGCATTTTATTAGAGCACATCAAATTGCTAAGTCAGTGTGACAACATATGCACTATTAGAATAACTACACACCATTAAGCAAGTAAATATTATTGAAGATTGGCTCCTCCATCAATCAGTCAAGGTTAGATGCTGTACTAATTTCCAGTTACCAAACCACACCCCACTGCTTAATAGAAGAATTCCAGCCCCAAGTATTGTTCTATTGGCCCTAGATTTTCCTAAATTCCCTTTGGAAGTCTCAAGGACTGATTTTCTGAAGAGTCCCATCGTTGGAAAATCACACAAAATATGGTACAAGGTACGCCTCATGTTACAGCTCCTCCAAAAAATGCCAGCTTGACTCCTTTCCATTTTATATGGAGATCTTGAAATATTGAGAAGGGGCCCTGAAGAGGAGTGACTAGAAAGTGATGGTAAAATATTTTCATTGGCTGTTAAACCTGACAATGCACACTAATACACACATATATTTTTCACTATAAAAACAAAGGTTACAAGGACATTATAGTTAGGAAATAGAATTTTAAATAACCTTAGAAATTCACCGAAAAAACAAAGGTTACAGGGAAGTTATAGTTAGCAAATAGAATTAAAGAAATGTAGAAATTTACTAAAAAAAACAAAGGTTACAGGGACATTAAGGTTAGGCTGACATTTCACTCGTACAAAACCAGAGAAATTCAGCAGTTATAGTTAGCTGAGCTAACTATAACTCACACCCTTGCAATGCACTTCTTATGTCCTCACATATTATATCACTCATCACATGGTCAGTGACATCACTGGTGACATCACTGATGAAGTCTTCCACAGAATCTCTGTCGCACCCACTCATACCCTATGTAACCTTTCATAAACCCACACCAACTTCCACACTACCATTCTCGAAACCATTGACACACCCATACCAGTACTTACATAACCACTTACTGATTCATAGGCCTACACACACATCCACTCAGTCACCTATACAGCCACTCATACACCAACTAAGTCACTAATAAAGTCACTGATATACAGCCACCCATATACTGTCAGTCGCTCATAGATCTACTCACACACCTACTCACTCACCTATAGAATCAGACAGCCATTTATTCACCTACAAAGTTATACATACACTCACTTACTTATTCATACAGATACTAACATATAATCACATACCCATACAGACCATCACACAAGCACTCAATAACCCATACCGCCACTATCACAATCTCTCATTCACACATTCATTCACAGATATACTCCCAGCACTCACCTACACTGCCTTTCATATATCCACTTACTCATGCATATACCACTGGCACATCCATTCACTCACCGGCACAGCCATAGACACACTCAGTCACTTATGCAACCCTTCTCTTGCACACTCACTAACCCATACACCCACTGACTCACCCAGTCATTCATCCCATGGCTTGGGGGTCAGGATATTCCTACCCTGTACTCTTTTCTTTATTTTTACTGTTTTGGGGGGGACTCAGATTGAAGCTGAGTCCCAAGATGGCTGACAACACTTCCTGGTTGAAGTGTTGGCAGCCAATCAGAGCAGTGTATTTCTCTGAACTAGCTCTCTTTGTTCGCGAAGACTACGCAGCCAGAGATATCACAATAATTTCAAACTTAAATTTCTCAAAAACTACTCAACAGATTTATACCAAATAGGTAAAAGGCACTTCCTGGAACCAACATCTACCTCCCTGCAAGATTTGGTGTAATTCTGGTCAGCAGTTCAGGCTGTAGCTGTGGCTAAAGGCTCTTATGGGAATTAACATTACAAACGCAACCTTATTTCGTGACAAAAATTCTTGGTCCCCAGTGCATGGATCACCCCAAGCTTTCCCAATCACTACTACCCACAGTGACACTTTTTTTGGCAAAATTTCATGCAGATTGGTCAAACGACGCCAAAGTTACAGCCAAGTCAAAAGAATGCTTTTCCAATGGAAATTAGGTCCTAACTATAACTACCTACTGATGATCGCCAGTAGGTAATAAACAAGAATCATATATATATATCTATATATATATATATATATATATATATATATATATATACATATATATATATATATATATATATATATATATATATATATATTCTGCTCGTTGGGGATTGTCCATACAATAAGCTGCACTCGGGCAATGAAGAAGCTTTCCCCAAAGCCTTTATTTAGGTCCAAACAGCCATTCTTTCCGGTAAATAGGGCATCGGACCGCAGCCCTGACACGTTTTAGTCTCCTCTTGCTCAAAGGGAAAATGCAGTCCACAAGCGCTTGATTCACCACATCGTCCTTATGTAGCAATATCGCCCGTCAGGATTGGACTACTCTGTATGAGGTAAGGTGTTGCATTATGGGGGATGCAGTTTATGATTAAATCCTCAGATGGAAGCGCTTGTCGATGTATGCCAGATAAAACTCCATATGAGCCCCAGAGAGAGCGACTGTTCATAATCCTCCTTCGCTGCCCCACATATGAAGCCCCCCATTATTGAGCTCCGTGGCCCGTGGTTATTGAGGTGGTGCGAACAGGCGGCAGGACTGTGGTAAATAAAATAAATATTACCGGACTGAATTTCATGCGGAATCTTAAATTAAAGTAAATAGCTCAAAATAACAAGAGGCAGAATCCGTGGTATAAGAGGTTTCTAATGGGCTTTATTCCATTCAAAATGGCCGACTCGAGTCGCGGCCCTCAGGTTCCGTCACCACGAAGGTTCAGGAAGTGAAGTACAATAATTTATTAACAGACATGTATTTTTATAATAAGTACATTACAATGAAACGAATGTAGAAGGCGTAACATTTGATAAGAAAAATGACGTGACAGTGACATAATCGAAACTAGGCGTAATAAGGAATAAAAGAAACATGATTGGTTAGAATTATCAGACATAGGTGGATCTATAAGATAATACTTGACATAGATGCGCGCGCAGCAGCATGACGTGTAATTGACGTGTAACTAGGGGGTGAAGGGGACTTGACATTTAGCTCTACATGTGGAGACGAGAAGTCTGGGGTCAAGTCATCCTAATCCCAAATCATATCTAACATCCTATGTTTAAAGAACTATGTTATCCACAAGGAAGAGACTCTCGGACAGAATCTATTCTATACTGACTGTGTGCGTGTACAAGCGTCTAAGTGTCTATATGAGATGCGAGGGGCAGAAAACTTTCCATGGCAACAGGGCTATGAATCACTTGCAGGAGGACGGAAAGGCTGAGTCCTTTGCTTGTGAGCTAAAGGAAATGTTTACCTAAATCACTGGACAGGAATGCATCGGCTGAAGAGCAAAATAGATAATTCGAAGGTGAAATACAACTTCTTGGCAGACAAGCGAAAACTGGCCGAGGCAGGCACCGTTAGCTGCACAGGGAGTAGAACAAAGTTCATGGATACAGATGCGAGCTCAAGCTGAAGCTGTCAGAGACAGAGAGCAGGGAAAGGCTTTGAGGACAGAATCGGCCTACTCGCCTGAACTGTAAAAATGGAGTAACTTAGCCATATAAAGTCGGTGGCCTTTCATACTTAGGAATCGAATATCCAGCCCATTGATGGCGGATCTGACAGAGAACATGTTGACGGTAGACACACATATGTTTGCGTCTTAGAAACTGGAACTGGAGGGAACATACATGTACTTGTAACATGCATATAGAACCGTTGGGGTCCAAGATAGGGGACATAACTGATCAGGAAAATCCACATTTCCACATTCCCTCCTTGTCCCCTTCTTGCCCTTCACGAGACATCAATCTTCATCATTCCATTGATTTGCTCATGGAGCATCATTTCTTCTTCTTTCTTCTTCCGAGATCTTGAGCGAAAACCTTGATGTGGAATACACGATGTGGCACACAGACCACAAATCGCTGGTCCACATTGCAGGCATAAACAACAACTGAAGAGCATAAGAAGGCCAATACCTAGGAAGGATAGAACTCTCCATCCCCAGGCTGATATCACACTCCAAAACCACCCGGACCACGTCCAAGTGCCTGAATTCTCGTGTATCTGGCTTACAATCTTATGAAGGCGTGTTATAGCTTTATATACAGATGGCGAATTTTCTGGTATGAAAATGCAGCAGCTGGATCCGATGACCCTGCAAGCTCCGCCCCTATCGGCCAGGATGACGTCAAGGACAAGACGATTCTGGAGAACAACAATTCTCATCACTGATTGTTCCTCTGTCAGATTGCCTAGGGCGGCTATAGTCTCGTTTACTACAGCTTCAAGAGTCTTGGTGAGTCTGCGTATCAGCTTACTATTTGATATAGTACCTATATAGGGAAAGATACCTTTATTGAAATCTACATACTTGTCCCATGATGTCTCAGTATAATCGACAACTGGGAGATCTCTTTGCTCTCTATTGTGTACTAAATGAACATTTCGATAATAATCAGGGGGAGCTAGGAAAACAGGTGGCAGAAGGAATGCTATATAACAGGTACCATCCCAATCTAGAGGCAGACGTATATACGCCGTCTGACCACATATAAAGTAAGAATGGCGAGAAGCTCTAAATGAAGATTTGCCTTGATCACTATATTCTACTATAGTAACGCATTGGCTATGGCCCATATGTATGGAACCAACTTTTCTCACACATAATTCACCCTTAACTGGAAATACTGACATAGTGGGCAGAATTAGTTCAACTTCGGATTTGACATTCAAAATCATAAGATTAGGCGTAAAATTACCTAATTTATACACTTCATTTTCTAAATCAGTTCCTGTTCTACTGGGGTGACCCTCCTTATTAGGGTGACAGACTTTGAATAAAACTAGATTCAGATTTCCCCATATCCAATGTTGTTGATAAACTGCTGTGTCTGGGTCTATGGAATTTAATAAACTAAACCATGCTCCACAGGAGCCATTGTGTGTGAACGGATGTGGAAAGAAAGGCAGAACTCCTTTGTTATTCTGATAGGGAGGAAGTCGGCCACACACCCAACAATTGGTGGCATTACTAGTCTGATGGGAATGATGTAACATACTAATGAATGTGTTATTGCGCAGCGCAAGTCTATAAGATAATTCATGTGGCGGTAGGTCACTAAAAGAATGTTCATCAGTTATATTGAAAACACGTTTAGAAACAGGATAATACATATGCAACAATATACTTGCAATAACTATTAAAAAACTCAAGGAAAACAAAATTAATAAAGTCACAATACAGTGGTTACGCAGTAATTTACAATAAGCATGTCGTTTCATTATGATTCTGGACTCTACATGATTCAGACCTAAGGGATACATGTCGGGACAGATTCAACCGCTTCACCTTGGAGAGGACTTAAACAATCAAATCGTCCGACAGTTTAGATCTGGACCTGAGTTTCTGTTTATAGCACTGAGAGTCATTCAGTTCAACAAAAGGAAGTTTTGAATCAGTCTGTGAGGGAGTGCAGGGCACAGTGTCTATATCTGAAGGTAGTCCATGAAATTTTTTCACGTGACTGGAATGAATCCACCCTTTTCGTCCCTCGATCTTCACGGCTGTTCTTGTGGTCAACAGGACCAACTTGGGTGCTTTCCACCTGGGCTCCAATTGACTCTTCCTGTCGAAATTTCTCACAAAGACAAGATTACCCGGAACAACGTCATGGGGTTTCGCCTCAGTGTTGTCGGGAAAGGCTGCAGCTACCTGTGAACGAGAAGATTGTAGTGCAGACATCAAGGAAGCCAGGTAATCTGTCAGCATATTACAGTCAACATCAGTTATTTTACGGGGTATAGGCGTCCCCCACATATTCGGTGGTCTACCAAAGATCACCTCATACGGGGATAGCCCTGTTCTAGAGTGTGCTACCATTCTCATGTAAAAGAGTGCAACTGGTAATGCTACTATCCAGTCGACACCTTTCTCTCTACATATTTTGGACAGTCTGATTTTCAGTGTCTGGTTATGTCTTTCTACGAGACCTGCTGCTTCGGGGTGTCGGACACAGTGGAATTTCCACTGATATCCCAACAAGAGTGAGACATGTTTCATTAATTCGGATGAGAAAGGCTGACCGTTGTCTGAATATACAACACGTGGTAAACCGTACCGTGGGAAGAATTCTCGAACTAGCTGCTTGGCAGTAGTCGGGGCAGTGTAATCTGATACGGGATACGCCTCTGTCCAACGGGAGAGAGCGCAGACAACTACGAGGACATATTTGAATCCTCGACAACGTTCCATCTGAATATAATCCATCTGGAGGACTTCAAAAGGATGGTCAGGAGGCTGAAATCCACCCTGCTCTACGGGAACACTCTTTCCTGGATTAAACTGACAACATATCATACAGGTACGAACTTTTTGTTTAGCTGCTGCTCGTAAATGTTTGTTGAACCAAATGTGCTGAATGCTGTCTAGCATAGCCTTCTCTCCTAAATGTGCTGGACTGTGAACTGTAGCTATAATGGCTTGAACCATGGAATCGGGGAGAAACCATACAGATTTCTCCTTCGTCATCCATCCTTGATCTGTCTGGATCCCTCCTAGTTCAGTCCACTTCTTTATTTCTTCTGCTGTGGCATGTGTCTGTATGTCAATTACGTCAAGTGCGGGATCCTTAATTGTCATACACTGTGTTGGTGTCTGAACTATTGGCTTTGTCATGTCTAATGTGCGATTCTGAGCAGTCTGTTTAGCTGTTCTGTCAGCTAAGTCATTGCCTTGAGAAATGGTATCAGTAACCTTCGTGTGTGCTTTACATTTCATAATTGATATAGCAGTGGGTAGATGTATTGCGTCTAACAAGGCATGAATGAGGGGTCCGTGCTGAATGTGGGCACCATGGGACGTTAAATAACCTCTCTCTCGCCATAGCACGCCGAAGTCGTGTACAACTCCGAATGCATAACGTGAGTCAGTGTATACATTAACTTTCTTATTTGTGGCTTGAATACAGGCTTGCGTTAGAGCAATAAGTTCTGCTGCTTGGGCTGACAAAGTATCTATACAATTTGTCTCAATAACTTCAGTGTCTGTTGTGACTGCATACGCGGCCACTAAATCTCCTGTATTTGTTCTCATGCACGATCCGTCTACATACAACGTCAGGTCTGGATCTAACAATGGAACGTCTGTCAAGTCTTGTCTAGGTTTCGTCTTTATTTCAATGATTTCAACACAATCATGAGCTAGTGGGTCTGTTCCAATTACAGGTAATAGTGTAGCAGGATTCAATGTATTACACCGTCGGATCTCTATGTGTGGTTGAAACAATGTCAGTTCATAACCAGTAAGTCTTGCTATGGTCAAGTGTTGTGTTTGTGTTCGGTTCACAAGAACCTCTACTGCATGTGGTACTTGTACTGTCAATGGGTGTCCTAAAACTATGGCATCGCTTTGTCTGATTGCTAAAGCTGTCGCTGCCACTGATTTCAGGCATGCAGGCAAAGCCTGAGCTACGGGATCTAATGTACTGGAAAAATAAGCACATGGCTTGCGTGATCCTGCTTGATCCTGAGTGAGTACTGATAAGGCAGTACCTTCGCGTTCTGTAACAAAGAGTGTAAAATGTTTGCTATAACATGGTGTTGCTAAAACAGGTGCTTGACATAAAGCTTCCTTTAGGCTTTCAAAAGCTTGTGTATGTTCCTGAGTCCAAGGGAGAACAGTCGATGTGGCTGCCTCCTGTGTGGTTAACTGAATGAGTGGTTTTGCTAGAAATGCGTACTGAGGGATCCACTGTCTACAATATGAAGTGAGGCCTATGAAAGCCCGCACCTCCTTTTGTGTCTGGGGTATTGACATGTTAGCAATTAACTGGATGCGATCTGGTGTAAGCTGCCTTCCCTCCTTGGACAGCGAGTGACCAAGATAAATAACTCGCTGAACACAGAATTGCAGCTTAGAAGGGGACACCTTGTGCCCCTTGTCGGCTAGGAAATGTAAAACTGTCAGAGAAGCTTTTTCACATTCTGGCTCGCTTCTCGCGGTGATCAGCAGATCATCGACATATTGAAGCAGTGCAGTATTGACTGGCATGTGGATACTGTCAAGTTCTCGTTTCAGTGCTTGGCTGTAGATGCTGGGGCTTTCTGTAAATCCTTGGGGAGCGCGTGAGAATTTAAAGCTGCGCCCATTTAAACTGAATCCGAACAAGTATTGGCTTTCCGGATCTATTGGGACGCTGAAAAAGGCATTCTTGAGATCAATTACAGTAAAGAATGTTGCTTCGGAATCAATTGCTGTCAACAATGATGATATATCAGGGACCACAGGGAATTGTGGTACAATACACTTGTTTAGTTCACGCAAATCAATAACCAATCGGTATACTGGCGGAGCAGTCGGATCAGTTCGTTTAAGAATCGGAATTATCGGTGAATTACATACATTGGAGTCTGTTTCTACAACTACTCCCTGGGCAATTAGTTCATCAATGATTTTCAACAAAGCCACTACAGCATCATGCGGTAACTTGTATTGTCGCATTCGTGGTAGTACCACTCCTGCTTTCAGTGTGACTCGATAGGGTGTAATGTTCATGCAGCCAACATCCGTAGGGCCTTGTGCCCATAGATGTACTGGTAAAATCTGTAGTCGGGGATCCATGTCTCTAGACACATAGTGACCTTTAAAATCACGCAAAAACAACCTTACTCCTTCCGGAGAACAACATATTATGGCTCCTAGTGCTTTCAGAGTTTTAATTCCTAGCAAATTTTCTGGGCATGATTTAGTAAGCAACAAATCTGTAGTTCGTGTCAAAGGTCCTATCGTAAGTGGTAGAGGCTGTGATACTTCATTAACAATAGGTTTTCCTGAAAAACCAAGGGAAACATTTTTAGAGCCTGAGAGGGGTGCCCCTGGAACTTCACTACGTTTTATTGTTGTTCGACTTGCCCCTGTATCGAGTAAGAATTTTCTATCTTGACCTAATAATTCACTATGTACATAAGGTCCTTCTTGATCTACCGGAATCTCGATAAGCGGTAAGTCAACTTCCCTCTCTAGGCTGGTTCATGCGTAACGCTGATACTCAGGGTATTCATACTGTGCAGTCTGATACATTTGTTGTGTTGTGGTTTGTGTGGCAGTAGTAGGCAACGGTGGTGCAGCTGGCACAAACTGTATGGGTTGCTGTGAGGCTGGCATAGACTGTTGCTGAACTGGCACGGACTGTCCATGCAGCATAGCTCCTTTTTCATTCTGATCTTGTCTAACTAATCGTGGTCTCTCTTTTGCAATACCTGTAGCTATATTACGTTTCAGGACTTGACAATCATGTACATAATGGCCTAGTTGTTTACAGTAATTGCAGGTTCCTTTTACAGGAACTGCAGAATCACCAGAATGTGTCACACCCTTTTTGTGACCATCTGCTGGTACTGTCTGAGAAACTAGCATTTTCATTTTTGTATCCTTCATGCGTCTATGCTCGTGTTCTTGTTCATCCCTAATTCTATTGTGATGATACTGTAACATTTGTAGCATTTGCGACGGAGTGTTACTTTGCCAGGTACTCTCGAATTTCAATATTCTATTCTTCACTGGAGGCAATGCATTTTCCACTAATTTTGTCACAAATAAATGTGGATATGAGTCACTACTTGCTTTTATACCACTATTTATACCAAAACATTTTTCAAATCGAGCATAATAATCGCTTGTGTCTTCATCTTGCTTTTGTTTGCAGGCTGTGATTGCACCCCAATCTTCCTTTTTTGTAGTTAATAAACGTGGCAGTACCTGTACTAGTAAACCTGGTAATAGTTTAACTTTATCCCCGAGCCCTGAACCTGCGGCTCGGCCCCTTTCTTCCTCTGCTAATGCTGTCCAGTCTATCTTTTGGTCTCCCACTTCCCACTCTTTTTCTTTCAGTTTTTCATATATGCCAGCAGGCAAAAGCACTTTTAAAATCGTCATAATATCAGGAAAGGTGTACTCTCCCATCAGTAACATGTCTTTAATTTCTCGGTGGAAACCCGCTGGGTCTTTGTCATGACTAGGTACTACTTTTTTCATTTCTAATAATTCCATTTTTGATATGGGTGTGTAAACAAATACACGGTGAAACTCATTGTCTTCGCCTTTTATTGGGTGCACTTCTCGTAGAGGATTTTGTCTATCCATGTAGTACGGTGCTCTTTCTCTGGGGGGCAGGGAGAGAGAATCTGGATTTACAAAAAGGACGTACTGCTTACGTGACACTAATATCTCTTTAATTAGCTTGTTACTAGAACCTCTCCATCTGTACGTAAGTAGTTCCGTTAATATATCAGGTAAAGGACCAGGATCAGCATGTTGGCTCTTATATAATATGAGGAGTTGCTGAATCATATAGATTCCAGCTAAACGTTGTTCATCTGTACTGAGGTTGAGAAACGTGTGTGCTACGGTCTCATCACCGTATTTTTCAGGACTAACAATCCAGTGAACGGCTGATCTGGCTAATTCTTGCTCATCCATGGAATCGAGGAGGTGATAACCCCTTCGTTCTCGTAGTATTTTATCTGCGGCTTGAAACGAATGTTCAGGAGACTTCAGATTTATTACAGGCGTTGGATACGTTCTGCTATTATTTGGACATACAGAGTGTATTGGATCAGAAAAACATCTAGTATTTTCACAAGATCTTCCTCTGCCTACATAGGCTATGGTCTCTGACTGTCTTGCAGAGTCCCCTGATTCGGACACTTCATCTTGCTCAAACTCGTCTGTTCCCAATCTCTCTTCATGAATACGCTCTATTTCTTTACGTATTTTTCGGCACATGGCTATTATACAATTTTGCTTATCGTGTCTCCCTTCTGATATATTCTGACTCCATCTTGTAAGAATAAGCATTGCATTCCGGTCTACCCCCGGACGATCTTGATTTCTGATCACACAGTTTATGAGGAAACGTAACAGTTCCCCTTGTATCTCTACTTTCTGGAATTCCATAGCTCTGTTAATACATCCTGGATCTCGTCCTGTTTGAACAAAATGATATATGTTATCCAGATGCGTAGTCATTCCTGGTAATCTTGCTAAATACTCTGCGGCTCGTCTGATACGTAATGATGCCAGGACCATTTCGTCCTCTTTACCAACCACCGGGTCATATCTACAATTTACAAGAAGTTCCTTAAGCGTACGTTCATTTACGAACTTAGGTGTACGTGAATGCGTTGACTCTTGAAAGACAAGTTTATTTATTCTAGGTGGTGTAAAAGTACTGCTAGCACCTCCCGTGGCCCCATCTGGGGCGTCGGGTGTGAATGGGTTCGTCGAACGTGATACAGCAACTATGGGTGTCGATACCCCTGTAGAGTCGACTGCGGAAACAGATGCGGAAACAGATGTGCTTGCCGATGCTTGTATCGGGACTTGCTGTTGCACGGGGACAGATACCTGATCCTGACGTTGAACCCCTCCGCCAGACGGTCTATGTGGTGTGGCGTTAGCATACTCGGGGGCTGCATCGTCTAGATATGAGGAAAGGAAAACATCTTCTGCGGTTCTGGGATGCCCCTTTGGATGTACCTTAATTGGAAATAACGGGGGTGGCAAGTCTTTTGGCACCTCCGTAACAGCCTTAGGTAGTCCTTCGGCTAGAAGGGGATACATACCATTCATAAGAGCATTTCTTTGTCTATTTACTTGTTCTGATTTCACTCGGATACCTTCCTCAATTAATAGATTTTCTTGAACTTTATTTGAACTTTCTTTACTCCTCTCTTCTTGTCTACGTGCTTTTTCTGTTCGTCTGTGAGATTCTTTACGCCATAACTCAACGGCGTCTTTCTGTGACTGTCTGACCTTTCTTTTCCATAACTCTTCCTCCACTTTCATGATGCACTCTGCATCCCAGGTTCCCGTTGCGGGCCACCTTTGACTTTCTGGTAATCCCTTGGTATAATCTACCCATAGATCAAGAAACAATATGGCATCTATGCCATGTTTATGGTACATGAAATGTCCTGGAGTGTCTCTAGGAGGAATAGGAACTGCTTCTTCAAGCACCCCTTTTCTGGTAGTAATCTGTCTTAACTTCGAGAAGAGCGGCATATTAACAACTGATCTGATACTTACTCTTGAACTTACTTAATACGAGAAACACAATAATGAACAGTGAACAATGAACAGTCATTCATACCACAATATGCAAGACATTTTCTGAATACTTTAAACATTAAACATTAAACATTTAATAATGGTCGACAATGATGACAGTCTGCTTAACTAATCACCACGCTGAATTCTTGACAATAACTGAATACTTCGGAATACTTGATATACTGCTAAACAGTACATATACACTGCTAAACAGTGCAGACCGGATTTGTGTACCCAAATCCGTCTTGACCGGCACAACCTATGTGCGCGTCAACACGCCTCCCCGGCGATGGTACTCACCGAGTAGCTCCTTGAAACGGAAGGCCTCAGAGAATGGACAGGACTCGATAACTGCGGACATCGGACCCTCTGGACGTCGGAATTTCGGAAAACCTGGTGGGCCTCTGTATACCTCGGATCTTGCTCTCTCAGCTAGGCTCTGGTCGGGATACTTCGCACTTCTCACCGCCTCGTCTGGGTTGATCGCAGCCTCAGTCGCCCCCGCTTAACCGGTGGGAGCTTACAGGAAATCCTGCTGGTACGCGTTTATGGTCCGTCCAGCTGTGGCAGGAGACCGGGCCTGCAACGCACCGCCGGCGCGTGAGATGAGAAAGTGTCCCTATTCGGGCGCCATTATGTGGTAAATAAAATAAATATTACCGGACTGAATTTCATGCGGAATCTTAAATTAAAGTAAATAGCTCAAAATAACAAGAGGCAGAATCCGTGGTATAAGAGGTTTCTAATGGGCTTTATTCCATTCAAAATGGCCGACTCGAGTCGCGGCCCTCAGGTTCCGTCACCACGAAGGTTCAGGAAGTGAAGTACAATAATTTATTAACAGACATGTATTTTTATAATAAGTACATTACAATGAAACGAATGTAGAAGGCGTAACATTTGATAAGAAAAATGACGTGACAGTGACATAATCGAAACTAGGCGTAATAAGGAATAAAAGAAACATGATTGGTTAGAATTATCAGACATAGGTGGATCTATAAGATAATACTTGACATAGATGCGCGCGCAGCAGCATGACGTGTAATTGACGTGTAACTAGGGGGTGAAGGGGACTTGACATTTAGCGCTACATGTGGAGACGAGAAGTCTGGGGTCAAGTCATCCTAATCCCAAATCATATCTAACATCCTATGTTTAAAGAACTATGTTATCCACAAGGAAGAGACTCTCGGACAGAATCTATTCTATACTGACTGTGTGCGTGTACAAGCGTCTAAGTGTCTATATGAGATGCGAGGGGCAGAAAACTTTCCATGGCAACAGGGCTATGAATCACTTGCAGGAGGACGGAAAGGCTGAGTCCTTTGCTTGTGAGCTAAAGGAAATGTTTACCTAAATCACTGGACAGGAATGCATCGGCTGAAGAGCAAAATAGATAATTCGAAGGTGAAATACAACTTCTTGGCAGACAAGCGAAAACTGGCCGAGGCAGGCACCGTTAGCTGCACAGGGAGTAGAACAAAGTTCATGGATACAGATGCGAGCTCAAGCTGAAGCTGTCAGAGACAGAGAGCAGGGAAAGGCTTTGAGGACAGAATCGGCCTACTCGCCTGAACTGTAAAAATGGAG
The DNA here is from genome assembly GCF_964204655.1 of Triturus cristatus. Taxonomy (NCBI): domain Eukaryota; kingdom Metazoa; phylum Chordata; class Amphibia; order Caudata; family Salamandridae; genus Triturus; species Triturus cristatus. Next base: position 621,279,232 of record NC_140587.1, read on the forward strand.
TAACTTAGCCATATAAAGTCGGTGGCCTTTCATACTTAGGAATCGAATATCCAGCCCATTGATGGCGGATCTGACAGAGAACATGTTGACGGTAGACACACATATGTTTGCGTCTTAGAAACTGGAACTGGAGGGAACATACATGTACTTGTAACATGCATATAGAACCGTTGGGGTCCAAGATAGGGGACATAACTGATCAGGAAAATCCACATTTCCACAGGACGGCCGCTTATACATTCAGCTCGTTGGGGATTGTCCATACAATGAGCTGCACTCGAGCAACGAAGAAGCTTTCCTACAGCCCTGGCGTGTTTCAAGTCTCCTCTTTCTCAAAGGGGAAATGCAGTCCACAAGTGCTTGATTCACCACATTGTCCTTTTGTAGCAATATCTCCCATCAGGATTGGACTACTCTGTATGAGGTAAGGCATTGCATTATGGGGATGCAGTTTATGATTAAATCCTCAGATGGAAGCGCTTGTCGATGTATGCCAGATGAAAGCTCCATATGAGCCCCAGAGAGCGTGACTGTTCGTAATCCTCCTTCGCTGCCCCACATATGAAGCCTCTCATTATTGAGCTCCGTGGCCCGCGGTTATTGAGGTGGTGCGAACTCAGCGGCAGGACGGCCGCTTATACATTCAGCTCATTGGGGATTGTCCATACAATGAGCTGCACTCGAGCAACGAAGAAGCTTTCCCCAAAGCCTTTATTTAAGTGCAAACAGCCATTTTTCCGGTAAATAGTGCATCGGACCGCAGCCCTGATGCATTTTGAGTCTCCTCTTTCTCAAAGGGGAAATGCAGTCCACAAGCGCTTGATTCACCACACTGTCCTTATGTAGCAATATCGCCCATCAGGATTGGACTACTCTGTATGAGGTAAGGCGTTGCATTATGGGGGATGCAGTTTATGATTAAATCCTCAGATGGAAGTGCTTGTCGATGTATGCCTGATAAAAGCTCCATATGAGCCCCAGAGAGCATGACTGTTCGTAATCCTCCTTCGCTGCCCCACATATGAAGCCCCTCATTATTGAGCTCCGTGGTCCTCGGTTATTGAGGTGGTGCGAATTCAGCGGCAGGACCGCCGCTTAGGCATTCTGCTCGTTGGGGATTGTCCATACAATGAGCTGCACTCGAGCAACGAAGAAGCTTTCCCCAAGACCTATATTTAGGTTTACCGGACAGAATGGCTGTTTGGACCTAAATAAAGGCTTTGGGGAAAGTTTCTTCGTTGCTAGAGTGCAGCTCATTGTATGGACAATCCCCAATGAGCTGAAGATATATATATATATATATACATATATATATCCCCCGAAATTGCCCAGAAGCTTGAGGCCGCGCACGTAGAAGGTGAGGTACAACCTTTATTCAAACAACTGCTGACAGCTTCCCATTCCATTTTAAAAGTCCTGGCCTGACGCGTTTCAAAGCAGTTCTCGCTTCTCTTCAGATACATATATATACATCCAAAGTATCTGCTCATAAGCAAAAACGCACTCTCAGTAGCTGTATGAGTAACAAATTTAATTTACACTGTAACGCGTTTCGGGAGACACGCTCCCTTGGTCACACAGTGTGGCATCACACCACAAGCATCCATAAGTACACGGTCAAGTAAACATAGTCAAAGGACTGCCGGTTGGAAGTGCAAACCGGAAGGTGACTTTGGCGGCCATCTTGTAATGTGTATTGGTATAAAATTATTCAACAACCAAGTGGTATAAATTATAGATAAACAAAACAAATTGGCCACTTGTACGTTACATGTTAAAGTTATTCATCAGAACCTTTGTCAATACATCTCGTCATAGTGACTAATTGATGAAAACGGCTGCCTCTTCTACATTATTACTGTTGTTAACTTATAGTAACAATGGAATTAAACACATTTCAAAACGATTAATGGCTTGGTATATGCATCGTAAATATAGCCTCTATACCTCATGGTGACAACATCTCTGACAACATTACAAAGGCAACAAATTTGGCTGTATGGAACACATTAATGTGACATAGCATTTACAGACTTTAGCAGACTTCCTGTACACGCAATGCACTTAGTAAATTATACGTAAATTGATTAAATACTCGCACCATAGTGGTTGTGCCATTACTGGGAGGAAGGGAAAGAGGAGCACAAAGATTCTCCAGACCGGCATATAAATCCATATATACTCGCTAGTGTACTCAGGTGCAGATGTGATCCTTTCAATAAAATTCAATATAACGTGAGAAAAAGAGAAAGAGAATATGTGGAACAATACTAGTGAGAAAGAAAGTAAATAAAGACAAATAAATAAAGAGTGTTCTCATATCTACTCATCTGCAGATTTCTTGTAAAAAGTGATCGACATATTTGGAGATGTTTTCAAATACACTACCCATGGATGAGACAATCGGTCTTCCAGGAGGTACAAGTGGGTCTTTGTGGATTTTGGGGAGAAAGTAAATTATGGGGAGTTTGGGATAATCTCTTTTGAGGAATAAGAATTCCTCCCATGAGATTAGACCCTGCTGCTGCCATATAGACAATTTTTCCCACGTTGTGGTGATACTTTCATTGTAGTCTCTTGAACTGCTCTTGGAGTAGAATTTGTCATTGAGAAAACGGGAATCTATGTGGATTATGGACCTTGAAACGAAATTCCCAAAAGGTCATAATCAAGACGAGGAATTGGCAACACACTTGATTGAGGACTAGCCCGACTTTCTGTTGTCTTTCATCCATTTTTGTATATGTAATTTTTACAGTCTGTGTAGATGTTTTTGAAAACATGATAATGGCATTATTTTAACCATATTCTTTTCTTTTGTTGTTTATCGTTTCAGGAGGAAAGGAAGGGGCCCTTTGTATCTTCACGAGCACTTCACGGGCTCCTACCCTTTTCTTCGTTTCCATTGAAATGAAATCTGCAGATGAGGAGCTGTTACCATCGTGGGTGTGGCTATCTTACCTCCACGTGATATTAACGAGCTCCTGGTGCAAGAACTGACTCAGAAACCGGGCACTGATGAAAGCCTTACCGGCTGAAACGCGTCTGCCACAGCGTTTCTGTATTCATGCAAACCTGCGCTTCAGAAGATTGCTTTGCAAATAAATTTAGTTGCCTTCCCAAGTGTGTGTCGGGCTCATTCAAACTCGGAGTGAGTATTGGACTTATATATATATATTATATATATATATATAGATATATATATATATATATATCTATTACCTACTGGCGGTCGCCAGTAGGTAGTTATAGTTGGGACCACGTTTCCATAGGAAATCCGCAACATTCTATTTTGAATAACTTTGGCGCCGGTCGACGAATCCTCGCGAATTTTTCAAAATAGGTGGGGCGCTACGCTCCGCTCCTACCCTGAAAGTCTCGGGGGGATTCGTCAAGCGGGGGCTGAGATAAAAGGGGGTCCCAAAACGCGTTTTTCCCATGCATTTTTCCATAGGACCTTTAGACACAGCTACAGCCCGAACGGCTGAACAGAATTACTTGAAATTTGGCAGAGAGGTAGTCCTCAGGTCAAGGAAGTGCCTTTTGTAGGTTTGGTGTAAATCTGTTCAGTAGATTCTGAGAAAATAGCCTTTAAATCAATATATATATCTGAGCCAGCTTACGGTGCGCTTACGGTACGCTTACCGTACGCGTACGGTGGCGTGCGCGAGCGCGATTCTGATTGGCCCTTAGATCTTAGTAAACATTTGAATCGGTCGAAACCAGGAAGCGGCGGCCGCCATTTTCTCTCTCGCACTCTGAGGGGGGAGCTGATAAACAAATGCCAAAAACATATAAAGGGGCTGTTTAGACAGCGCCCATGCACATAACCATGTTAGTTGAGTCTTCAAAGATCCCCCAAGGCAAAAAACGGTAATTTTTTATTTTTCGAAAATTTCGCCGATTACGCTTACCGTACGCTTACCGTACGCGTACGGTAAAAAATTATTAAAAAAAAAAAACCCACTCTCTCCACCCCGTGTGCAAATGGTGGCCGAAGGCCACCATTTGTGCATGGCATATAAGAGCACAGCATTTCCCCAAAAAATTTCAACAGATTACCTATCACAAGGAAGCGCATAATATGTCCTCCATGTGCGCACGGTGCGCGAAGCGCATCGTGCGTACATGGCCCATCTAGCGTAACGTGGGCACCTTGCGTGCACGGCACTAACTGCGTAAAGTGGGCGCGCGGTGCGCGAAGCGCACCGCGTGCTCACTGTGCGCGCACGGTGCGCGCACGGAACGAACTGCTTTAAGTGGGCGCGCACACCACGAATGGCGTAAAGTAACTTAGCATTTAAAAAAACGTACAAATTCACTGAAAAAACCATAGGTTTCACACACGTTATAGTTAGGAATTAGCATTTAAAAAACCTTGCAAATTCACTGAAAAAACCATAGGTTTCACACATGTTATAGTTAGCGGAAATTTTACTGATAAAAAACCAATGAAATTCCCCCGTTATAGTTAGTGCAGGAAACTATAACTCACGCGACCGCAATCTTCTGCTGATGACATATGTGTCTTTATGAAAAAAAAATATTTGTAATATATGTATAGCTAAAAATTTATGGAAGAAGACATGGGCAAATAAGTGTCTAAATACAGTATTAGCATCAGCAGAGGATTGCGGTCGCGTGAGTTATAGTTTCCTGCACTAACTATAACGGGGGAATTTCATTGGTTTTTTATCAGTAAAATTTCCGCTAACTATAACATGTGTGAAACCTATGGTTTTTTCAGTGAATCTATATATATATACATACATACATATATATATATATATATATATATATATATATATATATATACTCCTCATTGTCCCCTTCAAACCAAGGAAACACTCGGACACTCCGTAGAAAGCAAATTCTTTAATCCAGCAAGCAGAACGACGCGTTTCACCTTTACGGCTTTATCACGCTCGTAAAGTCAACACTACACCATGTTTAAATACACCATGAAAGTAAGTTAACCATAAAAATTGAAAACGGACTTCTCATACACGTGTGGCTTAATCCAAGTGCTAATGCAGCGGCCATTTTACAATGTTGTTTATACATAGAAATGCAAGTACGTTCGTCCCCAAATCCATTCATGACATAGAAAATTAATAATTATTGCTATGGATTCATGATCATTTAGATAAAATGCAAAAAACAGCTTATAAATCAATATGCCTTCTAAATCAAACCGTATCTTTACATAAACGAAATAATGTAAAAATCGCATTACCGAATGTTAGCTGTAAAAATTGGAAAAGAGGAAAACCACCACATAATCATCGTCCAAGTGGACAGTGAAAAACAAAATATTGGTACATGCCGCATATTAAGCATAGTAAACAATGGCCACATTAGCTGCGTGTATGGGTTTCATATCAGAAATGTGTCAACCAAACTCACGAAAATAATTTTTAGCTCAAATGCATAATAGAAGACAGGAGAGCATATTCTCTGATTAATGTGCCTCGAACAAATCACGCCCAAGTGGGCTACTGTGTCGACAAGAGCATATTGACAGAAGTCCACATACATATAGATCTTAGATAATCTTCAACTAAATAGTCCACACGTGAGAGAAGTATCTGAAAATAAACAAAATCTAGTTAAAATCATGAAAACCTCTTTACAGCAGACAATACATATTCAATTCAATTGTGCAAATGTACTGCCAGTTCTTCACTTAGATTCCTGTTCTCTAGAAAATTGAAACTGAAAAAATGGTTTATGACCAAACCTACGCAACATGGTACCGTGAGCAATACAGTGAGTAATAGTAACTTAGATTTGAGTGATATTCAATTGTTACATAACCTGTATACTACAACTGAGATTGGTACCAATAGTGATGGTGCTAGTCCTGATTTGGATACTTGGGGTATAGATCTTGATCAAAATCCCGGGAGTCAATTCAAACCCAAGTCAGTATTTTTGCCCAACATTCAATGTGACGCCATAGAGGTCTTTGAAAAGGGTGTCCTACATGATTTACACAAATTAAGATTAAAAAAGATACAAGGAGCCAGAAAGAACCTTACAGCTGCACAAATTGCTTCTATCGACAATTTGGTAGGGGATAAGAGCATTGTTATCAGACAATCTGATAAAGGTGGTAACGTTGTTGTCTTAGACAAACAAAAATATTTGGCTGAGGGTTTGAGACAACTGAATGATATCACCTGTTATTGTAAATCCAATATGGCTGAGGTTTTACAATCCAATATCATGTATAGAGAAACTCTTGTTGAATGGAGAGAGAGAGGTTTGATTGAATGGGAGGAATTCAATTATCTATATTGTGCTCATCCCAGAATACCTATTCTATACCTACTCCCCAAATTGCACAAGAATATCAGCAATCCCCCTGGTAGACCTATTGTGTCTTCTATGGGGTCATTGCTTGAAAATACATCTAAATTCATTGATTATTTCCTAAGACCCTATGTAGTGGCTCTACCTTCCTATTTGAAAGATACCACCCATTTCCTTACGACAGTTGATGGTATACATTGGGAGAAAGATTATCTCTTGGTCTCCCTTGATGTTAGCAGTTTGTACACCAGTATCCAACATGATCTGGGTGTGCGGGCTGTGAATCATTTTTTCAAATGCAGATCCATTTCATTGACTCACCATTCCCAGATGATTTTGAAGATGATTGAGATCTGTCTCAAAAATAATTTTTTTATTTTTGATGACATCATATACAGGCAGTCACAGGGCACGGCCATGGGAACCTGCTTCGCCCCCAGCTATGCGAATCTGTTCATGGGCTGGTGGGAGGAGCAGGTTGTCACGGAAATGGCGGAATTCATCAATGTGGCCCTGTGGCTGCGCTACATTGATGACATATTCTTTATATGGAGTGGTGACGAAAAATCAGTCAGAAATTTTATTGACAAACTTAATGACAATGAACTTAATCTTCAGTTCACTGAACATGTCAGTAATAAGTCATTGGAATTTCTGGATGTACTTTTGGAGGTAGTAGATAATCAACTATGTACCAAACTTTTCCGTAAGAAAACATCGGGAAACAGTATACTGAGTGCTAACAGCAGTCATCCACGCAATTTGATATACAGCATCCCTTACGGAGAGCTACTAAGAGCCAAAAGAAACTGTAGCTCTAGTGAGGCATATATGCAGGAAGAGAAAACTATGTGCCAGAGATTCAGAGAACGGGGATACACGAATAAAGCTATCCAGGAAGCAATTTCTAGAGTAGAATTGAAATCTAGGAACGAACTTCTGTATCCCCAATGTAAGAATGAACAGGAAGAATGTCTCAGATTTGTCACCACATTTTCAGGCCAGGCCACTGAAGTACGTAAGATCTTCAAAAAACATTGGCATGTGTTGCTTACTGATGATCATCTCAAAAAGGACTTGGCCAGTAACCCCCAAATTACCTTTAAGAGAGGACGATCATTGCGTGATTTATTAAGTCACAATCACATCACTGAACGGGAGAGTAATTTCTCTAAGGGGACATCAGGTTTCAGGTGCTGTCGTAAATGCAAAGCATGCAGAAACAGCAGTGATTGTAACACATTACCGGTACCTAACTCCAATAGAGAGTTTGTAATCAAGAAGAAACTTACATGTAACACCACATACTGTGTGTATGTTCTGATCTGTCCCTGTAATATGTGGTACATTGGGAGCACGAAACATGAGGCGAAAAAAAGAGTCTTGGAACATCTTCGTGCTATACGAAATAACAACAAACAATATTCCTTGGCACGACATTTCTTTGACAAACACATGCAAGATAACACACTGGTTCGCATGGTGGTAATAGACACAGTTGATCTGGGTGTAAGAGGTGGCAATAGAGAATTGTCACTAAGAAAGTTGGAATCTCGGTACATCATTGATTTGGGCAGTCTGGCCCCTATGGGGTTGAATCTAAGTGAAGAACTGGCAGTACATTTGCACAATTGAATTGAATATGTATTGTCTGCTGTAAAGAGGTTTTCATGATTTTAACTAGATTTTGTTTATTTTCAGATACTTCTCTCACGTGTGGACTATTTAGTTGAAGATTATCTAAGATCTATATGTATGTGGACTTCTGTCAATATGCTCTTGTCGACACAGTAGCCCACTTGGGCGTGATTTGTTCGAGGCACATTAATCAGAGAATATGCTCTCCTGTCTTCTATTATGCATTTGAGCTAAAAATTATTTTCGTGAGTTTGGTTGACACATTTCTGATATGAAACCCATACACGCAGCTAATGTGGCCATTGTTTACTATGTTTAATATGCGGCATGTACCAATATTTTGTTTTTCACTGTCCACTTGGACGATGATTATGTGGTGGTTTTCCTCTTTTCCAATTTTTACAGCTAACATTCGGTAATGCGATTTTTACATTATTTCGTTTATGTAAAGATACGGTTTGATTTAGAAGGCATATTGATTTATAAGCTGTTTTTTGCATTTTATCTAAATGATCATGAATCCATAGCAATAATTATTAATTTTCTATGTCATGAATGGATTTGGGGACGAACGTACTTGCATTTCTATGTGTAAACAACATTGTAAAATGGCCGCTGCATTAGCACTTGGATTAAGCCACACGTGTATGAGAAGTCCGTTTTCAATTTTTATGGTTAACTTACTTTCATGGTGTATTTAAACATGGTGTAGTGTTGACTTTACGAGCGTGATAAAGCCGTAAAGGTGAAACGCGTCGTTCTGCTTGCTGGATTAAAGAATTTGCTTTCTACGGAGTGTCCGAGTGTTTCCTTGGTTTGAAGGGGACAGTGAGGAGTTTATACGAGGAGTTCCGGTATCCTGACTCGGACCGCCCGTGACAGCCCTTGGTTCGTTACCGGAGTTGGTGGAGCGAAAAAAAAATATATATATATGTATATATATATATATATGTATATTCCAAACAAAAATTTGACATGAGGAGCGCCTCAGCCTCTCAGGTTGGCGGCCTGTTTCAGATGTGTTAGACACCTCTAATATTCCATAGAACACACATACTCTTCAGCAACGTGAACCAGGGCACACCAACAGTGCTATGTAGTTTCTTTATTTCAAGGTAGACCGGCATTACAAGTCTTGACTCATGCAAGTTTTAATCATATGCCCCTGTTCATGGGTGGGTTCGTTAGCTTTACAAACGTAACTAAAACATTGAAAAAGGACCAATGTCCGCTGAAATAGAAGTGCTTAATTCGAACAGTGACTGCCTCTTTAAATCAACCAAGCAGAAATCTGTCCTTTTTCAATATATATATATATATATATATATTGCCTACTGGCGGTCGCCAGTAGGTAGTTATAGTTAGGACCAAGTTTCCATAGGAAGAGCATTTTTTGTTTTGCTTATAACTTTGGCGTCATTTGATGAATGTTCATGAAATTTCCCAAACAAATTCTTTGTTCATATCAGCTCCTATGTCGAAAGTTTGGGGGTGATTCGTCAAGGGGGGGCCGAGAAAAAAGTGGGTCCCAAAATGTGTTTTCTCCATGTAATTTCCATAGGAAACTTTAGACACGGTTACAGGTCGAACGGGTGAACGGAATTACCCCAAATTTGGCATGGAGAAGGGTCTTGGTGTAGAAAGCATGTTTTTGTTTATTCGGTGTTAATCCGTTCAGAAGTTTTGGAGACATATCGAAATTTACAGATATCGATATTTGGGAATTATGCCATCTGATAGGCTGAGGCGTTACGAGCATGAGCTTGCTGCTTATTGGCTGCGAGCTGTTGCAACTAGGAAGTGTTGGCAGCCATTTTGTGATTCCGTTGAAACGAGTAAGGGAAAAAAGGGTGAAAAGAGTAGGAAACAGGAGGATAGGAGCATTGTAACCTCTGTGGGGGAGTGCGAAGTGAAGTACTCACTCCTAGCGGTCTGAAAGTGCGGTGTTGCTCAGAGTGACATGGTGCTGAGATGAGATGCTGCTAAACTTGGGTATGAAACTGAGAGCCTAAACCGTGAGCTTGTTGCTGTAAAGTGATGTGCTCTGGTCTTTGTAGCATACCTGTGCAAGTAGTGTTAGTAGGCCTTTATACCATACAGGGAGTGGGAAGCGAACTATTGACCCCTACCGTGCGTTTATACTACACCGGAAGTGGGAAGCGAAGTACTCACGCCTACAGGTGTGAAGACTCGGGGATCAAACTGAGCTGATTGCTGTAAAGTGATGGCCTCTGGGTGCTGTAGCATACTGGCCGCTGTAGTATAACTGTGTATGTAGTGTTAGTTTGCGTTTATACTATACAGGGAGTGGGAAGCAAACTACTCACCTCTACTGGTCTGAAGATTTGGGGATTAAACCGTGATCCTAAACCGTGAGCTCATTACTGTAAAGTGATATGCTCTGGGCGCTGTAGCATACCTGTGGAAGTAGTGTTAGTTTGTGTTTATACAATAGAGGGAATGGGAAGTGAACTTTTCACCCCTACCGGTCTGAAGACTCGTGGATGAAACCATGAGCTTATTGCTGTAAACTCATGTGCTCTGTGGTTAGTATTCCAATGGAAGTCATAGATGAATGTTAGTATGTAATGCTACTAGAATGTAAGTATTGTAATGTTAGAATTTAGGGCTGTCATGAGCGGAATCTTGGGGAGTTTGTATACGGTGCTGGAGAAGATGGTTGCCTTGCTGTCTTTTCCTGTTGGTGGCTGTTTAAGCTGTCTTCTTTTCCTGCAATAAACCTACTTATTGAATTCACTGCTGTCTGCCTCTTCACTACATAAATTTGGTGACGAGCGGGAGAAGGTAAAAAGAAGGCAGCACTCACCAATATTTTGAGCTTCCTTGCATTCTGCTGAAGACCCATTTTCTTCATGAAGCTGTTTCTACTCATCCCAGGGTCGTCGGCTCATCGAACTATGTCATCCGACCTCTGGTAGGATTTATATTTTTTAATTTTGGGCTTTCTCTGACTCTTCACTATACTCTGGTCGCTATACTACATGTGTGCAAGTAGTGTTAGTATGCAGTTATACTAATTCTGTAGTTATGCAGTAACCAATGCATCATGGCCCTATGGAGCGCCACCTCCCATGCGCAGCTCATACAATGTCCCGGGGTGTGCATCCGCGGCACCTTTATGTTTGCTATTACTGGGCGGGAGCATGGCTTCCACCCTGTGATAGCAAATCATTGTTTGCCTCGTTAAAGCGAGAGGAGGAAAACCTTGTATCGCTTCAATAAAGCGGATCCAGATGGTAAAAATGGAGAAAAAAAAAAATGAAGCGGAGTCTCACCCATTCATTTAAATGAGCCCCCTGGTGGGTAATGGTCAGGGCCCAATCCTATTATTATATTGTTGGGTCTCTGCAGCACTGGGGACTTTAATCTCACATGTAAATTAGGCGCGGGAGGGCACAGAGATGTTTCACAGCCTAGGGGATCGCCACCTCCCCGGGTATTGTTTACTAATTGTTCGGGGGGCTTCAAGGCCAACTCAAGTCCGGGGATCGCCACCCTCTGGGGCTTTACTTAAATATAAAGGATGGCCTCACCAGTCACTGAAGCCTCAGTGGCCCTAGGCAGTGCCTTATTGGTTCTGTAATCACACAGGCAGTACTCATGGTGTTATAAAGTGATGCACTTGCAGTTGTAGAATTACCCAGGGTTCATTTATGTAACAGTCTGTTGGTTTATATTTGGTAGGTGCACCGCAAAATTACAAATGTTTTCTCTCATAACCTCCTATCAACCGCCGATTTTCACAATAAACTACAGACAAGTGTTGGAAGAAAAAGAAGACCCACACACTCACTTATTTATTGATAAAAAAAATAACCTTTATTAAAACAACACAAATAAATGGAAACGCAACTTTATTCGAATAAACAACAGTATGATATGAAATAAGTGGGTGGGACTCATCCAGAAGCAGCGTACAAAACCTGCAAGACAAAAAAGAAACATAAGTATGTGTGCCATGTCCAAGAGAAAAAGAAAGGTAGTCAGAATGAAAGAAAGAAAGTGAGAATGGGACAGAGAGCGAGTGGGAAGAAGGAAGAAGAGGAGGGAGAGTCAAAAGAACAGAGGGAGGAGGAAACAGAGCGTCGGCCTACTGCAACCAGCCCTCACTGTTCACCTCCCGTCACCTGTGTGTCTGGGACACTGGGGTCCGTGAGAAAGAGTGCGGTCCAGCAAGTCCTTAAAATGAAACAGAGATATGAATGAGGCCAGAGATTACATTATTATCTACGGCAACATCACTTGCCTGCACCTGTGCACCCAGGCTGCTGCACCCCAGCCCCTTCCCCTGCACTGTGCTCAATTGCAGCTCCTGCGCACCAAGGCTTCACTGCTCACCTGCCACTACCGGTGTGTCCAAGGACGTGCCGGTGCGAGCTCTGACTTCGGGGTGCTTCTGTCAGGGTGGCACAGCAGGTCTCCGGTCGGGGACGGTGTCTTGATACCACGATGGAAGACGTCAGAATGCCCAGGGCATCATCACGGGCTGAGTACCTGCTCCGCCGATTTTGGTGCAACTAACTCCGTGTCTGAAAAGGGAGAAATAATATAATGCTGGAAACGTCTTGAGGTAAATGAAGGTTTATTTCAAGCTTAATAGAGAACACCAGTTGAGTGCATCCTTCCTTCTTAAATTATGATCTACCAACTGTTTGTGGTAATCGTGGTTCAAAGAGGAGTTGGAGTGTACAAGAATACACAAGGTTAAATAATAATATGTTATGCCAACGTTCACATACAAAAGGAACAGAGCACATGCTAGAAGCATAATGTGCGTGTGTAATGCAGTGGCGCAAGTCTGTGTGCATGTACACTTAGTAATCAGTACACTACAGTGCCCCAAAAGCCAACGCCACGTGTCTGTAGGACAGCGCTGCCCGCTGGCTCAGGCCTACAGTACGGTCCAGCAGGTCCTTAAAATGAGACAGAGATGTGACTGAATGAGGTCAGAGATCACATCACAGCCAGCAGGGATCACAATTCAGATAGAGTTTTGATTGCGAGGATGGTGTACACCTCATGGATACCTTTTTTTTATTGTACATTGTGATATGCGACGTGGATGCGGCCATATCACCTGAGGCAGTGTGGAAGAACTGGGACACGTGGCGTTGTCGTTATCCTATTTATACGTACGCAAAGTGGGCTGGGCTTGCGTACGCCAGGCCAGCGTAGGGGTGTGAATAATTATTCTGGGGTCCTGGGCGTTGTTCAGTTCCTGCCTGGCCAGGAAGTGTACTTATGTGTGTGTCCCTGTTGCAGTTTAGACGTCGCACAATCCGCAATTTACATGAATGTAGCTTGTACCGGGAGGGCGGCAACTATCGCTAATGAGATGATGTCTGAAAACATTGAATGGCCAACGTCACATGTCGTTGTCAAGCTTGTGGATATGCACAGACACGCATGTCAATGGTGTGCGGTGTTATTGAAAGTGTTGCTATCTCGAAGCGCACACATGTGAATGTGCTCGGATGGAGGGAGGATCAGCAGTGAGGCAACGTCATACACAGTGATAACGCTCATTACAGTCAAGCAATGCATGTCAAACGTGAATCTGAAAGTCTCACATATGACACACTACTATACTGGTAAAGCCTGACAACGGAGCATACAGCAACACAAAGCTACATATTACTCTTTACTGTTTGTCACATGTGATCTAGGATGTGCACTCTGCCCGTGGTTGATGATACCCCTTTGAGCCACCAATACCCAGGCCGAAAGGCAGCACAATAATGCGCACACACACACACCAGGGGCATCGTGTAACACACATTTGTTTTTTGATGTAACGTTTCAGATGCATGGCCATCACACATGGAAGGCTACTGTACAGACCATGAATATTGATCAAGATGATCGTTCATGTTGTGTGTAGCATAAGATATGTGTACTCAGCAAAAGACTTTTCAAAAAAGCTCTGTAAGTAGAAGAGGTGTCTCTCATCAAATGCTGTAGAGAGAATGACTAAAATGGGTGGGGTCCTCCAACTGTTACAATGGGAAATGTTATGAACCAATCAAATGCTTTTTTTAAGGTCACATGGCAATCGCGCTCCGAGCGTGCAAGGAGGCCGCACCCGATGCGATTTTGAGAAAATATATTTACCATAATATAAGTTTATGACAGTTAGAAATATATAAATGTTTTAAAATATTTTAGATTATCGCTTGCTCTCATATACATTTTACACTTATTTAGATATAGTTTTGAGAGATAAAAATAAAATGAGGTAATGGCGTAACCGGCGCGACACCATACGTCTATGACGTAAAACAGGGCCTGGCAGCGTGCATTCGTCGCATACGCAACGCGCAGTGGGCGCGACCCCATACGTACATGACGTAACGTGCGGCTTGGTACTGCGTACCCGTCGCATCCCAAAGTAGCAGCTGGCACGACCTCATATATATGATGTTACACGGGACGCGGTATCGGATATGATATGCGCATCATTTACGAGTTTAGCAATATGGCGGATAGGATTCATCATCAGCTGTGCATATATATATATATATTCAACTTTTCCTTTCCTCGGTACAGCCGCCGCTCGCCAAACCAACGGGTGCGTCGTCTCAAAGGACCACCAAGGTAAGGTCCGTGGTATTGTCTTTTTTCCTTCTCGAACCGACAAAGATTGACGACGCAGTGTTCTGACCAAAAATTTATTTGTACAGCTTAGGAGGACGCGTTTCGCCTGCCAAGCAGGCTTGTTCACCAATCCTGCTTGGCAGGCGAAACGCGTCCTCCTAAGCTGTTCAAATAAATTTTTGGTCAGAACACTGCGTCGTCAATCTTTGTCGGTTCGAGAAGGAAAAAAGACAATATATATATATATATATATATATTCGCTGAAAAAACATAGGTTTCAGGCATGTTATAGTTAGAAATTAGCATTTAAAAAACCTTAGATATTCACTGAAAAAAACCATAGGTTTCATTGATATAGTTAGTTGGACATTTCACTCGTACAAAACCAGAGAAATTCTGCCGTTTATAGTTAATTCAGCTAACTATAACTTGCGCACCCGCAAAGCACTGCTGATGACGTCAGATATTACATCATTCATGACATGGTCTGTGACATCACTGATGACATCAGTGATGTCATTTGAGATGTCACCATTGATGTCATCCAGTGACTGTGTGTTTCTATAAAGTTTAAATATGTTTTATATATATGCCAAGGTGTATGGGTTGGTGTATAAGTGTCTGGATGGATGATTTAGTAGGTGCGTGACTGACTGTATAAGTAAGTGATTAAATATGTCTTACTGAATATCTCTACTCCCATTCCCAGTGAAAGTTACAGAGAAAGCCATCAAAAGCCAACTCACCACATTCATCGAAGAGCACAACATCCTCGACTCCTCCCAATCCTGCTTCAGAAAAAACCACAGTACAGAAACCGCCCTCCTCGCCACAAAAGACAACATCCGCACCTTACTGGACAAAGGAGAAACAACAGCCCTCATCCTCCTTGACCTCTCAGCGGCGTTCGACACAGTCTCTCACCGCACCCTAATACGCAGACTCCACAACGCAGGGATCCAAGACAAGGCCCTCAACTGGATCTGCTCCTTCCTCTCCGGCAGAATGCAGTGGGTCAGACTCCCTCCTTTGCTCTCGGACCCTACACCTACCACCTGCGGACTCCCCTAGGGGTCCTCCCTCAGCCCTACGCTCTTCAGCATCTACATGGCTCTGCTCGTCCCCATCGTCAGAACCTACGGACTCAACATTGTGTCATATGTAGACGACACCCAACTCATCCTCTCCCTATCCAACGAACCCAACACCGCCAGACACAACTTTCGAGAAGGCATGGAAGCCATCGCCAAATGGATGAAAAACAGCTGCCTACAACTAAACACCAACAAAACGGAAGTACTCATCATGGGCCCAAACCCCGATGCCTGGAATTGCCCTTGGTGGCCCCCCGCCCTCGGAAGCCCGCCCACCCCCACGGTCCATGCATGCAACCTGGGAATCATCCTGGACTCAGAGCTCTAAATGGACCGCCAGATCAACTCTGTCTCGTCCTCCTGCTTCCGCACCCACCACCTCCTACATAAGACCTTCAAATGGATCCACCTCAAACACAGAAAGACGATCACTCACGCCCTGGTCACCAGCAGGCTCAACTACGGCAATGCACTCTATGCCGGAATAAATAAAAACCTCACCCACAAGCTACAGAACATCCAAAACGCCGCCGCAAGGATGGTCCTTAACCTGCCAAGACACTGTCACATCTCCCAGCACCTGCGCACACTCCACTGGCTCCCCATCAAAGCTGGAGTCACCTTAACGATGCTAACCCACGCTCACGAGGTCCTCCACGACACCGGACCAGCATACCTGAACAGCCGACTCAAATTCCATGCACCCCAAAGGACCCTACGATCAGCCCAGCTCTCCTACGCCGTGGTCCCCCGCACCAGAAAGACCAGATCGGGAGGCTGCTCCTTCTCCTTCCATGCAGCCAGAGCCTGGAACGACCTTCCGCTCCACCTCAGACAGACAACATTGCTCCCCATCTTCGCAAGAAACCTCAAAACCTGGCTCTTCGACAGACCCCCTCCTTGATGGACTGGAGCCTGTGACCCCCCACCCCCAGTGCCTTCAGACCCTTACAGGTGAGCAGTCACGCTTATCGAACACCTGATTGATTGAGTGACTGCATGGGTTAGTGACTAAACTGTGTGAATGTTTGTATCAGTCTGTCTGTTGTTGTCTAAGCTGCTGCTGAATGGTTGGTCAGTAGCTACATGAGTGTCTATATGGGTTATTGATTGGTTGCCTGAGAATTTGTATGGGTGCTTGAGTGTGCGTGTGGGTGGTTGGGAGGTGTGTGACTCTGTGCATAGATGTGTGAGTGGCTGATTCACTGGGTGTATGGGTTCAAGAGTGCATGTGGAAACAGCTGTATGGGTGTGTGAGTGTGCGTATGGGTGTATTGGTGAGTGAATAGATGTTTCATTGGTATATGTACAAGTAACTACATATGTAAAAGGCAGTGTATGTAAGAGTTGGAGTATATAAATGACTATACGTGAGAGTCAGTGATTGTGAGAGTGGCTGCATGGATGAGTGTGTACTTGTAACAGTGATTATATAAGAGAGTAAGTATGCGTTAGTATCTGTATGAATAAGTGAAGTGGTGTGTGTATAACTGTATAGGTGGGTAAATGGGAGTGTGATTGATTCTTTGCATGACTGACTAGGTGTGTGAGTAAGTCCATGGAGGAGTGGCGGTGTGTGAGTGTCTGTATAGGTGTATGAGTGCATATGATAGCTTTGTATTGATGGGTGACTGCACATATGAGTGATTGTATGGGTGAATGAGTGAATGTGTGTGTAGACCTAGGAATCAATGAGTGCGCATGTAGTAACTGGTTGGTGTGTCGATTGTTTCGAAAATGGTAGTCTGTATTTTACAGTGGGTGTATCAAAGGTTATATTAGAGTATGAGGAGGTACATCAGATTTTCACGTGGATGATGTAATCAGTGATGTCATTTAAGATGTCATTAGTGATATCATCAGTGATGTCACTGACCATGTCATGAATGATGTAATATGTGATGTCATCAGCAGTGCATTGCGGGGGCGCGAGTTATAGTTAGCTGAACTGACTATAACTGCGGAATGTCTCTGGTTTTGTATGAGTGAAATGTCCAACTAACTATAACGTGCCTGAAACCTATTTTTTTCAGTGAATTTCAATGGTTTTTTAAATGCTAATTTTTAACTATAACGTCCCTGAAACCTATGGTTTTTTCAGTGAATTTCAATGGTTTTTTAAATGAAAATTTCTAATTATAATGTGCCTCAATCCTATGCTTTTTTCAGTGAATTTCTAAGGTTTAATAAATGCTAATTTCTAACTATAAAATCCCTATTAAGTCCCCTTGAATCCTAAAGGTCCCTGATGGCCAAGTAGCCCACCAGGTACCTCCAGTGTGCCACAGAGCTGCGTTGCAGCGACGTGTTCCTAGGCCACGCACCTTTTTACACCACATTGCAAACGCGGCTTCTGGTGCACTGCTGCTCGTACGCTGAAGTCCACTTGTGTCCTAAGATCCTCAGGACACAAGAGGACCTCATCGCCCCCCTCCTCAGGCCATTTTCAGCCCCGGGGACCCCATCCCCTGGGGTATGGCCAGTATTTTTTTAATTTTTGTATTATTTTGGAGGGGGACCACGTGGCCCCCCTCCTCAGGCCAAATATGGCCCCGGGGATCCCATCCCCAGGAGCTGACCTTTCTTTTCATTTATTTAAAAAAAATGTATATTTTTTAGGGGAGGGGGGCCGTGTGGCCCCCCTCCTGGGCCACCTCTGGCCCCGGGGACCCCATCCCCTGGGGCGGCCCTATCCGTTGGGAACCATGGGGGGAGCCCCAATTCCTCCACGGTCCTGCCGGCTCCCTGCCTCCTGCGGGAGCCGGCATTGTTTTTCCACACGGGGAGCTTCTAACATGCAGCTCCCCGTGTGGACAAGCAATCTGCTTTGAATTTTGGAAGCAAGAGCAGGAAACCTGCTCTCGCTTTCAAAATCAAAAGCAGAGTTTGCTATGACATGGAGGGGGGCATGCTCCCGCCCTGTCATAGCAAACAGCAGTGTCCTGGGGTGGGCATCCCAGGACAATGCAGGAGCTGGCCCTGGGGGGTGGCGGTCCCCAGGGCCATGAAGGGCTCCAGGAGGGGGGCTGCACGCCCCCCCCTTCAATTAGTAAACCCTGGGGAGCTGTTGGTCCCCGGGGCTCGGGGGTTGCATTATTAGTGCCCTAGGGTGGTGACGGTCCCTGGGGCGTGTGGGGGCTCAAGCCCCCACACAGGTTTATTTTGTTTTAAACTAAGCCCCTGGGTGTGGCGGTGCCCGGGGCAGTGGGGGGCCTTGTACCCCCTGCGAATATTTAACAAAAGCCCCGGGGTGGCGGTCCCTGGGGCTTGGGGGGGCATTGGAGGCCCCCCACAGATTAATAAAAAAACAAGCCCCGGGGGTTGGTGGTCCCCGTGGCTGCGGGAGCCCTCCCGCATATTATTAATATAGCCCCGGGGAGGTGGCGGTCCCCAAGGCTGCGGCCCCCATGGGCCCCCGCAATTATGAAATATGAATTGGGCGATGCCCCAGGGACCTGGCCCACCCAGGGGCCTCATTTAAATGAAGCGCGGGAGCCCACGCTTCATTTTTTTATATAATTTCGGTGGGATTCACGACCCCATCACAATTTCCGCTGAAATCATTTGTTTAAAATGCTGTTTTTGGCCCTGGGAGTCCTTGTGGGACCCCCTGAGCAGGCCTAGGGGGTCATGGTGTTTCTACCCTGCCTCCTTTTCTTGTTTTTTTAACGTTTTTTCTACTGTTTTCCTGTGACTCGGTTCCGAGTCACATGATGACTGCCAACACTTCCTGGTTTGGAGTGTCGGCAGCCAATCACAGTGAAGCTCATGCTCGAGAGGGTTCACAAACCCACCGCTGCCCCAGATATCAAAACTTTTTCTTTTTCTAATTTCTCAGGAACTACAGAATGGATTTACACCATTTAACAAAAAGGGCTCTTTCTGAACCAAGGTCTACCATTTTGCCAAATTTGGTGTAATTCCGTTCAGCAGTTCGGGTTGTAGCCTTGGCTAAAGTTTCCTATGGAAAATTACATGGGGAAAAGGCGTTTTGAGACCCCCCTTTTTTCTCGGCCCCCGCTTGACGAATCAACCCGAAACTTTCAAGACAGGAGCAGACCTGAGCGCCCCACTAGTTTTGAAAATTTTGCGATGATTCGTGAAACGGCACCAAAGTTATTGGGAAAAAATAATGCTTTTTCTATGAATAACTAGGTCCTAACTATAACTACCTACTGGCGACCACCAGTAGGTAATATGTATATATATATATTTCTATATCTATCTATCTATCTATCTATCTATCTATCTATCTATCTATCTATCTATCTATCTATCTATCTATCTATCTATCTATCTATCTATCTATCTATCTATCTATCTATCTATCTATCTATATATAAATTCACTGAAAAAACCATAGGTTTCAGGGGCGTTATAGTTAGCTGGATATTTCCCTCGTACAAAACCCTAGAAATTCCCCTGTTATAGTTAGTTCAGCTAACTATAACTCGCGCCCCCGCAATGCACTGCTGATGACGTCACATATTACATCACTCATGACATGGTCAGTGACATCACTGATGACATCACTGATGACATCTCAAATGACATCACTGATGACATCACTGATGACATCATCCATTGAGTATGTGTTTCTGAACAGTTTTAATATGTTTAATATATATAGGGAAAGGCCTGTTGAAAAATAAGTGGGTGTACAAGTGTGTGAATGGATGATTTTCTAGGTGCGTAACTGACTCAATAAGTGAGTCATTAAATGTATCTTACTGCAGACTAGTGACTAAACTGTGTGAATGTCTGTATGTGTCTGTGTGTTGGTGTATAAGTGGCTGCATGGTTTTGTGAATAGCTATATGAGTGTCTATGTGGGTTATTGATTGGTTGTCTGAGTATCTGTATGGGTGCCTGAGTGTTTGTGTGGGTAGGGTGTGTGTGACTCTGTGACTAGATGTGTGAGTGGGTGATTCAGTGGGTGCATGGTTTTAAGAGTGCATCTGTGATGGACTGTATGGTTGGGTGCGTGTATGTATGGGTATGTTAGTGATTGAATGTATATCTCAGTTGTAAATGTGTCAGTAACAACATATGTGAAACGCAGTGTATATGTGTGTAAGAGTATATAACTATCTATATGTGAGAGTGTGTGATTTTGGAAGGGGCTGTATGCGCCATAGTGCAAGGATATCTGTGTCATGTGCTGTTTGTTTTTCTGCAGGAAGGCACAGAATTTGTTAGTATTTTTATGAGTAAGTGAACTTGAGTGTGTTTAAGTGTATAGGTGAGTAAATTGGACTGTGATTAATTATTTGCATGACTGACTAGATGTGTCAGTACCTCAATGGATGATTGGCGGTGTGTGAGTGTCTATATAGGTGTATAAATGCACAGTGAGTGACTGTAAGTATGAGTGACTGTACAGGTGAGTGAGTGGACATGTATGTAGACCTAAAAGTCAATGAGTGGGTGTGTAGTTATTGGTATTGGAGTATCTATGGTTGTCAAAATGGCCGTTTGAAATTTTGAGTCGGTGTATCAAAGGTTATATTAGGGTGTGAGAAGATGCACTAATTTCTCACATGGTTGACGTCATCAGTGATGTCATTAGTGATGTAATTTGAGATGTCATCAGTGATGTCATCAGTGATGTCACTGACCATGTCATGAGTGATGTAATATGTGACGTCATCAGCAGTGCATTGCGGGGGCGCGAGTTATAGTTAGCTGAACTAACTATAACAGGGGAATTTCTAGGGTTTTGTACGAGGGAAATGTCCAGCTAACTATAACGCCCCTGAAACCTATGTTTTTTTCAGTGAATTTCTAAGGTTTTTTAAATGCTAATTCCTAACTATAACGTGCCTGAAACCTCTGGTTTTTTCAGTGAATTTCAAAGGTTTTTTAAATGCCAATTCCTAACTATAACGTGCATGAAACCTATGGTTTTTTCAGTGAATTTCAAAGGTTTTTTAAATGCTAATTCCTATCTATAACTTATCTCTGAAGATATCATGTTTAATGATTTTGATTGGATTTCTATATTTTTCAAATTCAGTGTGTCAATTTCATTAATTACATTTTTTTAAAAATACTTTTTTATCACCATGTTTTAAACTTATTTTTTCAATTAATTCTTTTAAAAATTAAAAAAATATTATTTGAACTTAATGAGTTTTTCAAACATATTTTTTTATATTTTTCAAAATATTTTTTTAACTACCTGTTCAAAACTTTATTTTATATATTTTTTTCCATGTTTTTTGGATCCGCGCACCCAACGCGTTAGGAACCGGTCTCCCAACGCGAGAGAATCCGTGCACCCAACGCGATAGGATGTGCGCACCATGCGTGCATTTCGCCGTTTTTGTTTTTAAAAGGGGGGCCCCAGGGGGTCCTTCTAGGACTCCCTAAGCACCTCTAGAGGGTCAAAGCATTTCCACTCTGCCCCCTTTATATGTTTTACACACTTTTTCCCCTTGCTTCTTCAGCCTCGCTTCTACCGAGGCAGAAAATGGCCGCCAACAGTTCCTGGTTTCGAATGTAGAGAGACACTCGACAGCCAATTAGCATTCGGTTTGGGGAGGGTGCGCTTACGGCGCGGGTACGGTCCGCGGATCCTCCGCGGCCATAGATATTTATGTACTTTTAACTCTAATTTTCTCAGGAACTACTGAACGAATTCACACCATATATGCAAAAGGCACGAGTCCGAACTGAGGACTACCTCTTTGCCAAATTTGGTGTCATTCCGTTCAGCGTTTCGGGCTGTAGCTGCGACAACAGATCCTATGGGAAATTGCATGGGGAAAATGCGTTTTGGGACCCCCCTTTTTTCTCGGCCCCCGCTTGACGAATCACCGCGAAACTTTCAGGGTAGGAGCGGAGCGGAGCTGGCCAAAAGTTTGGAAACCACATGATAGCACCTCATTAAAAAGCATTGCAGTTAATAGAAGGTTTTAAGACTTTAGTTACTTCATAAATCATTTGTTGATGGTACCATACTCATTTTAGGAATTGTGGTGTGTTCTAAGGTGATTTTACCATGTGAAAAAGCCTTCTGCTGGGATATCATGAATCATGTGTGAGAGAAAACTATTTTCTCATGCTTTTCCCGCAGAGGTTTGGAAGGTGATCTATAAGCTAAACTGAGAGCATATTTTCTGTACATTCACATTATCTTTCTCAGTCATGTGAGAATGAAGTCTGAAATTCTCAGTAAAACATGTACATCCAACAAGGGCAGAGACTGTCAGTTGACACCTGAAGCCATCTTGATTGGAATAAAGTGGTAACTCTTAAAACATTTAATTTAAAAAGGAACACAATGTTGGGGGTTCATTTTGCCATAGAAATTATGATTAGTGCTGAAGAAAGAAAAATTAGGGCACATTTTGAGTGACTTCTCAAACCCTCTTCTATTTCATTAAAAAATTCTGACATGCAGACTGAAACATAACAAATAAGTCTCCTAAGATGGCCACCAGAGACAAAAGAGCCCAAATGTAGCACAAATATCACCCAGATGTAGCCTAAGTATAGCCCAATGACAGAATGTCCCAGAGTGTTCTAAAGAACAACTAGAGCGCTAACACTCTTACTTATGACAAAAGTATGGCATACCTGAAGCCATCTTGATTGGAATAAACTGGTAACACTTTAAACATTTAATTTAAAAAGAACACAATGAGAGGGTTCATTTTGCCATAGAAATTATGATTAGTGCTGAAGAAAGAAAAATTAGGGCACATTTTGAGTGACTTCTCAAATCCTCTTCTATTTCATTAAGAAATTCTGACATGCAGACTGAAACATGCACTTTTAATACCAGCAGCAGACTTCCGTGGTGAGCAGTAGCTTTACTACAGTGATCTAATGAGCAACTAGAGTGCTAACATTCAGAATTTATGACAAATGTGTAACATATCTGAATACCTTCTTGATGGAATCAAAGTAAAAAACTGAAAGCATTTCCTACTGATGAGACTGCAGTAAATGAGGAAATTAGGAAACTTCATAACAAATAAATCTCCCAAGATGGCCACTAGAGACAAAAGAGCCCAAATGCAGCACAAATATCACCCAGATGTAGCCCATATGTAGCCCAATGACAGAAGTGTTTTTTCAGTTTTATATAGGGCAGACTTGTCAGGTATTGGAGTGCTTTACATGAGCATTGGTTACATCACACAAGAACAAATTCATTTTGGTTGTAGACATGGGGAGATTAAGTGATTTGACCAGACTCACAGAATGTCGAGCTGAAGCAGAAACTCCAACCTCGTTCTCCAGTTGCAAAGTCTGCAGCTCTGGAAGTAACACCACATCCTCTCCCCTAAGTGCAACATTTAATCAAGTGGTCAATTGGATAAAAAAACATAAGTATAACAAATAATTTAAAAGTGCGTTGTCGCTATTTGAAAACTCAGAAAATATGTCCTCATTTTTGTTTTTTAGAGCACTAACCATAATTTTGATGCAAATAAAACCCTCTCATATATGTAATTTCTAAAGGAAATGCTCTAGGTATTACAGTTTTGATTACATCAAGATGACGTCAGCCGTTCCATAGAATGTTAGCAATCTAGTTGTTCATTAGGATACTGCTGAGAGGCAGAGGCCAGGGGCACGGACTCTGAAAATTGAAGGCAGGTAGGAGGGTGCAGAGGCAACAATTTGACCACACTGGGCAGGCAGGAAGGGCAGTGGCAGCACAACAGACTATGGAGGGCAGAGGAAAGGGGAGCAGGGGCAACAAACCAACAATACAGGACTGGCAAGAGAGGCTGTGTCAATATAATAGACCATAGTGGGCAGAAGGAAGAGGCAGTGGTAGTACAACCATACATGCCAACAGACCCGATTCAGCCAGGAAACGTCCAATGTTTTTAAGCTCAAATGGGCTTTATTTGATCTGTCTCCTGTCTACAATCTCCTCTTTTTCAATGTAACTCAAAGGGGAAAATCGATACCCCAGTTTTTTTTCAAAATCTCCCTCTTACCAAGTTCAAAATGTTCACAAGTATGGTACATTGGATCATGGAAGGCAGGAGGGATTGGGGTAGGGACATGGACTTGGATAACAGAGGACAGGAGGGACATGGAGAGGTGCACCAAACTGACCCTACAGGGCAGGCATCAGGGTTTGCAGCAGCACAATACACCACACAGGGCATTCGGGATGGGAGTGCAGCACAACAATCCATAGAAAGAAATAGGGAGGGGACAGGACCATGCACATGGACAACAGAGAACAGAGGGGAAAGAGGCAGTGGTAGCTAGCTGACCATAATGCACAGACAGGAGAGAAAGCTGCAGCATAACAGACCATAAAGGGCAGGAGGGACGGGTCAGGGGCATTACAATGGAACAGACAAGCCAGGAGGAAGGGAATAGGGGTCTGCACAAGGGGGCAGGGCAGGAGCAGCAAGATGACCATGGAGGTCAGGCAGGATGGGCACTAGAAGCAAGACACACCATGGAGAGCAACAGTGAGCCTATGATGGCATACACACAGACCATGGAGGGAAGGTGGGAGGGGGTCAGGGGCATCTAGCTGACCACACAGGGAAGGTGGGAGGGGCTGTGGCAGCACAGAGGACCATGCATGGCAAGCAGGAGGGTTAGTGGCAGCACAATGGCTATGATGGGCAAGAAGGAGGGTGCAGGGTCATGCCCAAAGGACCATGGAGGATAGAAGGGAGGGTCAGGACCTGGGCACAGACAAGAGAGTTCAGAGGAAGGGGCTACACAACAGACCACACAGGGCAGGCAGGAGGATCAGTTGCAGCACAACAGACCAGGGAGGGCAGAAGGGTGTGGCAGTAAAATGGACCATGGAGGACAGGAGGAAGGGGATAGGGGCATGGAATGTGGACAGGCAGGGTGGAGGTGGCAGGGACAGGTTACAGTCATCTGACAATGCTAGGCAGGTGGGAGGGGAGTGGCAGCTGAACATCACACTCAGAGTAGACAGGAGTGGCAGGTCCATGGAACATGGTGGGCAAAAAGGATGAGAGGATGTGGTCCGTCGGCTGCGCTGCCACCTCTGGTGCAGGAAACCAGGGTTCGAGCCTCGAGGTCGCGTCCACATCCTGTGATTCTGGTCAAATCACTTAATCTCCCTGTGCCTGAATGTGTAATGTAAATACGGTGCCATGTAAAGCGCTCCAATACCTTCGGGTCGAGTTCGCGCTATATAAATATGCAAGAAAAAAAATAAAAGAAAAAAAGGATGGAGCAGGGACATGCACAAAGGCATCGGAGGGCAGGAGGAAGGAGAATATGGGCAGCAAGCTAAGCACAGAGGCTAAGCAGGAGGTCAATGATGGGGCATAGAATTGGGCAATGGAGGACAGGAGGAGTGGACTGGTACATCATGCTAAATGGAGGGCTGTGGCAGCACATCAGACCATGCATGGCAGGAGGGAGGAGGCTAGTCCATGGAATCAGACAACAGAGGATAGGGAGGAGGTGGATGGGGCAGCAAGCTAACTGTTCGGCGGGAAGGCCAGTGGCAGAACAACGGCCACACAGGGCTGTAATAAGGGAACAGGGACATGGACTTGGACAATGGATGGCTAGGAGGAGGGAAGGCAGGAGCAGCAAGCTTGGGTGGGGGCAGTACAATGCTAGGCCCTACTTCCAACCCCCCACCATCCATTGTGATATGCATCTTATTTAACGTTGAAAAAAAACCTAGAAATTTGCTGAAAAAAACAAAGATTACAGGGACGGTATAGTTCGACTCAGATTTCACTCATACACAACCAGTGAAATTTAGCAGTTATAGTTACATGAGCTAGCTATAACTTACGCCCCCACAATGTACTGCTAATGACCTCAGACATTACATCATTCATGACATGGTCAGTTACATCACTCATTACATCACTCATGACATCTCTAATGAGCTGTGAATGAAATGGAACTATAATCGCTAGAACTTTATTTAGGGTTAGTGTGTGTATATTAACACCCCTTTTTTTCCTTTTCTTTCGTGTAAGAACCATTATAATACGCAACTTGCCCAGATTAATATGGCCGATAGCCTTTTACTTGAAAGTAATGTGTAGTCCATTGTTTATGTTGATGTTTGCAATTCTAAGTATGTTTATTATGAATAAGTCACATTGATGGACATACAGGTATGGTGATCACGGGGCAAGATATGCTGAAATGACATTGTGTGCATATTAACACTTGTGTTCTTTATTGTATCAATTCCTGAATTTTCACATCGTGACCAGGCCAATATGTCCGCCAGCTTTTTGGATTAACGTAATGCACTGCTGATGACATTACATATTACATCACTCATGACATGGTCAGTGACATCACCGATGACATTATCTACGTGATCATCCTCACACCCTAAAATACAGACTACCATTCTCAAAACCATAGACACACCAATACTAGTACAGCTACAATATTCTGTGCACTATGCATGCAGACCTCTAATCAGCTACATAGCTTTGATACAGTCTTCTAAATACTCAGTTAGTACCTATGTAGTCTAGGAATCCTTCTGTCTGTCCCATGCACTTCTCCATTCAACCATCCAGCACTATCTACGTTTCCTATCACTCTGCCAATACCTAAGCACTAATAAATTTAGCATGCACTCTCTTTGCAGCACTGAAATTACTCCAGTTATTAGTCATATACTTAAGGAATGGCATAGCCACTAACACAAGTGCAGGTACAGTATTTTGTACACTATGCATGCAGACCTCTAACCAGCTACATACTATTGATACGCTCTTCTAAATACCCAGTTAGTACCTATGCAGTCTAGGAATCCATCTGTCTGTCCCATGCACTTCTCCATTCACCCATCCAGCACTATCTACGTATCCTATCACTCTACCAATACCTAAGCACTTATAAATTCAGCACGCACTTTCTTTGCAACACTGATATTACTCCAGTTATTAGTCGTATACTTCAGGAATGGTGTAGTCAAAAACACAAGGGCAGGTACAATATTTTGTACACTATGCATGCACACCTCTAACCAGCTACAAACTAATGATATGCTCTTCTAAATACCCAGTTAGTACCTATGCAGTGTAGGAATCCTCCTGTCTGTCCCATGCATTTCTCTAATCACTCATCCAGCACTATCTACTTATCCTATTACTCCACCAATACCTAAGCACTTTTAAATTCACTATACACTCTGTTTGTAATACTGTAATTATTCTAGTTACTAGTCATGAACTTATGGAATGGCCTTGCTACTAACACAAGTACATCTATAATATTTTGTGCACTATCAAAGCAGGCCTCTAACTAGCTACATACTATTGATACACTCTTCTAAATACCCAGTTAGTACTCATGCAGTGTAGTAACCGTCCAGTCTGTCCCATGCACTTCTTTAATCACTTATCTACCACTATCTACTTATCCTATCACTCCACCAATACGTAAGCACTTATAAATTAAGTGTTCACTCTGTTTGCAGCACTGTCCTCATTCCAGTTACTAGCGGTATTCTTATAAAATGACCTAGGCACCAACACAAGTACACATAAAATATTCTGTGCATAATCCCTACAAATCTCTAAGCAGATCCATACTATTGGTCCACTCTATTAAATACTGAAGTAGTACCCATGCAGCGTAGGATACCTCCTGTCAGTCTCATGCAATTCTTCAGTCACCCATCCAGCACTTTGTTCTTATTGTATCAGTCTGCCAATGCCTAAGCACTTATGGGGCAGATTTTCAAGCACCGTGCGCCACCAGTACGTCACTTTTTGTAACGTAGTGATGGCGCCAGGCACTCCTTCATATTTACAAGGAGAGGAAAAGCCACCCTGCAGTGATGTCACTGACCATGTCATGAATGATGTAATATGTGACATCATCACCAGTGCATTGCGGGCGCGCGAGTTATAGTTAGCAGAACTAACTATAACAGAGGAATTTCTATGGTTTTGTACGAGTGAAATGTCCAGCTAACCAGAACACCCCTGAAACCTATGGTTTTTTCTGTGAATATATATATATATATATTTTTTTTTGCTGCAATATGGTTTACTGCCGGATCGCACAACAGTGGGTGCAGGCGTTGGGCTAAACCAAAGCCAAAGTCAATTTTCAAACAAAGGACGCCGCACTCTGGAACCGGTGATATTATTAGAATTTATTTAGTTAAACAGAGCCAAGTCTGTCATACCGACGCGTTTCGGCCACAACGGCCTTTCTCACGGTAGGTGGCACTACTTTTTGCTACTGTTTTATCTCATTTCCTGTCAATTAACTTCTCCCATTGACTTCTGGGAGTTGTAGTTTCAGTTATTTTCACATGTACAGATCACCTTATGACAGATACAATGTATTTAACGCATTGTTGTTAATGTTTCAAAATTAACCAGTGCAATTATAATCACCGAATATCCCAATGACATGTAAATTAACTATCGATATGAAAATGTGTTTTTTAAATATCGATTGATTAATGATAATTTAATTCAAGCATTGAAAAGTAAAAAATGCTGAAGTATCAGGTTGCATTTAGTTGTGTAGTACACATGTTAATTTGAAGTTCATTGTGTATATATAGAGTTTTCTATATATATAGGATATTTTCTGATGGTTTCCTGATAAAAGGTATAGTACACTAGTAGTACGATTGTTCATTGGCTCTCATGGTTCCACGGAGATGTTTGAATTTGTGTTGTCAAGTTCACGTTATAGCACAATTTACAGTCAAGAACTCTCATTCACAGTGTACCTCATAAATAAACGAAAAGTTCTTCATCCACGTTCATCCCCTTTGGGTTTTTGGTACGCAACCGGATAATGTATTTAGACTCTAGCTGTCTGAGTTTTTTCTTTCGGTCTCCCATTCGTTCATCATCTTCTACTGTATCAATTGCAAATAAGCTCATGTTACGCCAGTCCCCTTGTTGGCATGAGAGTAGATGTTTAGCAGTGGCATACGTTAGATCTTGATTTTTTACTGCTCTTATGTGCTCAAGAATCCTCTTCTTCAGCATCCCGATGGTACTGCCTATATATCTCATCCCACAGTTGCATTGAATGCAATAAACTACAAACTTTGTTGAGCATGTTATTTTGTGGTTGATTTGAATTTTTCTTCCATCTGGATCTCTTATTGATGCCAATTTTGCAAGCTTTGCAATTGTTACATTTGTTGAAGCCAATTTGTTGTTGTTCCAGCCAATTTTTGGTTTTATTTCTTGATTGAAAATGGCTTTGAACTATTGCATCCTTGATTGAGGGTGCCTTTCTGAAGATAATTTGGGGTTTAGTTCCAATGATTTTGGCCAGATCTTGATCCTGTTGAAGCAGAGGCCAATATTTTTGGACGCTTTGTCTAATTTTGTGTGCCTCTTTGCTATACATCAGAATTAGTCTGGGATTTGTTTGTTTTTCCATTGGGTTGTTTGTGGGTTTTTGAACCAAAATTTCAGTTCGTGTTAACTCAGTGATTTTTCTTTTGCTGATGTTGGGGTCTCGATCTCTGTATCCTCTTTTGCTGAGTCTGCTTGCACTTTTCTCGATTTCATTCTGTGCATCTTCATTTTTAGAACAGTTTCTTTTCATTCTAACGAATTCACCAAAGGGAATGCTTCTTATAAGGGCTTTCGGATGAAAGCTTTCAGCATGGAGAATGCTGTTAGTAGCAGTTTTCTTTCTGTATAAAGTCGTTTGAAATTGCCCTTGGTCAATGTAGACTGAAATGTCCAGAACATCTATCTTGTGGTGATTGACATTGCAGGTGAAGGAGAGCCCAATTTCATTGTTGTTAAGAACTTCAAAGTATTCCATAAAATCCTCCTTGTCCCCATTCCAAATCAAGAATAGGTCGTCAATATATCGTGACCAAATGATGATCTTTTCCAAAGCTTTTCTGTTATTTGGACCCCACGCTATTTCCTACTCCCACCAGCCCATGGTCAGGTTCGCATAGTTGGGGGAGAAGGAAACGCCCATGGCGCAGCCGCACAGTTGATGGTATATTTCATGGTCAAAAAGAAAGATGTTATTGTTTAAGCATATCTGTATCATTGTAAGTAGCATTGCAGAGTGTTCTAGTTCGCTTATATTTCTTTGTTTCAAAAAATATGCACAAGCATTTAGTCCCACTGTATGCTTAATAGATGTATATAAGGAGACCACGTCAATTGTGACCATCAGATAAGTCGGATCCCATGTTGTATTTGAGAGTATCCGAAGAAAGTCTCCTGTGTCTTGAATGTACGAATTCAAGTTTTTGACCATAGGGGCCAAGTAATGGTCAACATAAGAGGAAATGTTTTCATACAAGGAATTGCAAGATGATACGATAGGTCTGCCAGGGGGGTTGATTAAGGTTTTGTGGATCTTTGGCAGGAAATAGATTGTGGGAATTGTTGGGTTTTCAATAAAGAGAAATTTACGCTCTTCAATGTCAATTAATTTATGATGGTACCATTCGTCCAAATTTTTTCGAACTTCCTCAATCATTTTATAAATCGAATTTGTATTGAGTTTTATGTATTTGTCCCTATCATTTAGTTGTCGATAAGCTTCTTTTTTGTAGTCACGTATGTTCTAAATTACTATATTTCCGCCCTTATCTGCAGGCTTGATAATGATGTTTTGATTATTGGCCAATGATTTTAATGCTAGATTTTCCTTTTGTGATGTATGTTCCCTGGATTTGGTGTTTCTCAATTTCTCCATTTTATCGATTTAATACACAACTGCTTCTGAGAACGAATCAATTTTGTTGCCTGGATGTAGTTGTGGACAATATTTTGATTTATTCTTCAGGCAGCTCTTTTTGTGTTGTTTTGTGTTAATTTCAAGATTCTGAAGTATTTCAATTTCTGTGGTTTCTTCACCTTCAAAATCGTTTGCTAAATCAAATAGAGTTTTGAGGTCAGGTATTTCTTCTATGGTTAAAGGAGTATCTTGTTCCATTTGATTACTTGCTCTGTCTGTGATGTTTTGCGGACATATTTCCGTGTTGAGATCGTGGGCATGAGTTTTAGCAAGTTTTAGTTTGCGCACATATTTGTATAGATCAATTTTGGTGTTGGTATAGTTAAAATGTTTTTGAGGGCAAAAGGAGAGGCCTTTATTCAATATCTGGTATTCTGTCTTCGTAGGAGTGTAGTCTGATAGGTTTATTACCACATTTTCATGATTTAATTCTTCTTGGTTCTGTTTCGTAACGGGTATTGCGTTCTTAGACTTGGATCTTCTCGTTTTCCTGAGGCTTCTGAAGACTTTGTATTGCCTCTTCCAAACCCTCTGCCTCTGCCTCTTCCTCTGCCCTGTCCCTGATTCCTGGACAGGTTTTGATCTAAATTGACTAGGCGCATTTCTTCTAAAAAAGTGATTGTGCCAGTAGTATTAGTGCTGACTGTTGCCTCATTTTCACTCCCACTGATGTCTGATTCACTTCCTAGATCCCCCATCATTTGTTGTGGTTTTTTAGCATAGTCGTTTTTCAATGCATCGAATCTTTTTGTGAAAGTCAATATTTGACCCAGCTTGTAATCTGCTTCATCTCGCAAATTTTCTATGTTTTCTTTGTTGGATTTCGTCTTCATATTTCTCAAGACGATACTCCATTTCTTTGCGCAGTTTTTCAAGATTCCTCTTTGTCTTTTTGTGAGATTTTGGCTTCGAGGTTCGTAATCAGGATATGTATTTCTTCCAGATCTTTTTCCGCATATTTAATTAAAATCCGCATCATGTTTTGGCTACAAGCCATGTTGTTGGCTCCCCACTCCTCCAACATATCTGTTCGTGTATCCGGGTGTGTCGGCATAGTAAATATTCTTAGACCACGTGGTACTCTTTCAACTTCAAGATACTTTTGTAGGGCAAGTGCTTCCCAGCTTTTGCTTATCTCCCGTTTATATTGTTTCTCAACTTGGATAAATAAATGTTTGAGTGTCAGTTCTGATTCGGTAGGTTTGGCTGATCTTGTGTTTGTTAGCGATTCTTCGTTCCCATTTGGTAGAAACAGAGTTGCTGCTTTCAGAGCGCGTTTGACTTTCCGTGCTTCCATTGTTGCCTCTGAATCAATTGCTCTGGTGCGAGTGAAACAGTGTAACAAATGTTAGATAGTCCGTGTAAATAGTTGGGGCTGGTGTTTTAAATGTATCAAAACAAGTTCCCGCTTCAGTGGTTTCGACCAGATCTAACACAGCGCAGTATTGCGATAGTATCTGTTTGTTTATGTCACCACTCTCAAGTCGCTTCGATAGAAATATTAGTGCCGTTATTTCAAAACATGTGCATTTGTTTGAGCACTTACCCCGAAGGGGAGACTCCTGTACAGGCGGCGCTCTCTGCTCCGTCCTCCAGCGCTCGATCCTACGTGGGTTCCGGTGTCTTGCTCTGGCGTGTCTCGGCGTTACACTCTATCGGGCGCTTCCGGCTTGAATTCAGTTTGCTGCAATGTGGTTTACTGCCGGATCGCACAACAGCGGGTGCAGGCGTTGGGCTAAACCAAAGCCAAAGTCAATTTTCAAACAAAGGACGCCGCACTCTGGAACCTGTGATAATATTAGAATTTATTTAGTTGAACAGAGCCCAGTCTGTCATACCGACGCGTTTCGGCCACAACGGCCTTTCTCACGGTAGGTGGCACTACTTTTTGCTACTGTTTTATCTCATTTCCTGTCAATTAACTTCTCCCATTGACTTCTGGGAGTTGTAGTTTCAGTTATTTTCACATGTACAGATCACCTTATGACAGATACAATGTATTTAACGCATTGTTGTTAATGTTTCAAAATTAACCAATGCAATTATAATCACTGAATATCCCAATGACATGTAAATTAACTATTGATATGAAAATGTGTTTTTTAAATATCGATTGATTAATGATAATTTAATTCAAGCATTGAAAAGTAAAAAATGCTGAAGTATCAGGTTGCATTTCGTTGTGTAGTACACATGTTAATTTGAAGTTCATTGTGTATATATAGAGTTTTCTATATATATAGGATATTTTCTGATGATTTCTATCAAGAAATCATCAGAAAATATCCTATATATATATAAAACTCTATATATACACAATGAACTTCAAATTAACTTGTGTACTACACAACGAAATGCACGGGAAGTCAAACGCGCTCTGAAAGCAGCAACTCTGTTTCTACCAACTGGGAACGAAGAATCGCTAACAAACACAAGATCAGCCAAACCTACCGAATCAGAACTGACACTCAAACATTTATTTATCCAAGTTGAGAAACAATATAAACGGGAGATAAGCAAAAGCTGGGAAGCCCTTGCCCTACAAAAGTATCTTGAAGTTGAAAGAGTACCACGTGGTCTAAGAATATTTACTATGCCGACACACCCGGATACACGAACAGATATGTTGGAGGAGTGGGGAGCCAACAACATGGCTTGTAGCCAAAACATGATGCGGATTTTAATTAAATATGCGGAAAAAGATCTGGAAGAAATACATATCCTGATTACAAACCTCGAAGCCAAAATCTCACAAAAAGACAAAGAGGAATCTGAAAAATTGCGCAAAGAAATGGAGGATCGTCTTGAGAAATATGAAGACGAAATCCAACAAAGAAAACATAGAAAATTTGCGAGAGATGAAGCAGATTACAAGCTGGGTCAAATATTGACTTTCGCAAAAAGATTCGATGCATTGAAAAACAACTATGCTAAAAAACCACAACAAATGATGGGGGATCTAGGGAGTGAATCAGACATCAGTGGGAGTGAAAATGAGGCAACAGTCAGCACTAATACTACTGGCACAATCACTTTTTTAGAAGAAATGCGCCTAGTCAATTTAGATCAAAACCTGTCCAGGAATCAGGGACAGGGCAGAGGAAGAGGCAGAGGCAGAGGGTTTGGAAGAGGCAATACAAAGTCTTCAGAAGCCTCAGGAAAACAAGAAGATCCAAGTCTAAGAAGGCAATACCCGTTACGAAACACAACCAAGAAGAATTAAATCATGAAAATTTGGTAATAAACCTATCAGACTACACTCCTACGAAGACAGAATACCAGATATTGAATAAAGGCCTCTCCTTTTGCCCTCAAAAACATTTTAACTATACCAACACCAAAATTGATCTATACAAATATGTGCGCAAACTACAACTTGCTAAAACTCATGCCCACGATCTCAACACGGAAATATGTCCGCAAAACATCACAGACAGAGCAAGTAATCAAATGGAACAAGATACTCCTTTAACCATAGAAGAAATACCTGACCTCAAAACTCTATTTGATTTAGCAAACGATTTTGAAGGTGAAGAAACCACAGAAATTGAAATACTTCAGAATCTTGAAATTAACACAAAACAACACGAAAAGAGCGGCCTGAAGAATAAATCAAAATATTGTCCACAACTACATCCAGGCAACGAAATTGATTCGTTCTCAGAAGCAGTTGTGTATGAAATCGATAAAATGGAGAAATTGAGAAACACCAAATCCAGGGAAAATACATCACAAAAGGAAAATCTAGCATTAAAATCATTGGCCAATAATCAAAACATCATTATCAAGCCTGCAGATAAGGGCGGAAATATAGTAATTCAGAACATACGTGACTACAAAAAAGAAGCTTATCGACAACTAAATGACAGGGACAAATACATAAAACTCAATACCAATCCGATTTATAAAATGATTGAGGAAGTTCGAAAAAATTTGGACGAATGGTACCATCATAAATTAATTGACATTGAAGAGCGTAAATTTCTCTTTATTGAAAACCCAACAATGCCCACAATCTATTTACTGCCAAAGATCCACAAAACCTTAATCAACCCCCCTGGCAGACCTATCGTATCATCTTGCAATTCCTTGTATGAAAACATTTCCTCTTATGTTGACCATTACTTGGCCCCTATGGTCAAAAACTTGAATTCGTACATTCAAGACACAGGAGACTTTCTTCGGATACTCTCAAATACAACATGGGATCCGACTTATCTGATGGTCACAATTTATGTGGTCTCCTTATATACATCTATTATGCATACAGTGGGACTAAATGCATGTGCATATTTTTTTAAACAAAGAAATATAAGCGAACTATAACACTCTGCAATGCTACTTACAATGATACAGATATGCTTAAACAATAACATCTTTCTTTTTGATCATGAAATATACCATCAACTGTGCGGCTGCGCCATGGGCGTTTCCTTCTCCCCCCAACTATGCGAACCTGACCATGGGCTGGTGGGAGAAGGAAATAGCGTGGGGTCCAAATAACAGAAAAGCTTTGGAAAAGATCATCCTTTGGTCACGATATATTGATGACCTATTCTTGATTTGGAATGGGGACAAGGAGGATTTTATGGAATACTTTGAAGTTCTTAACAACAATGAAATTGGGCTCTCCTTCACCTGCAATGTCAATCGCCACAAGATAGATTTTCTGGACATTTCAGTCTACATTGACCAAGGGCAATTTCAAACGACTTTATACAGAAAGAAAACTGCTACTAACAGCATTCTCCATGCTGAAAGCTTTCATCCGAAAGCCCTTATAAGAAGCATTCCCTTTGGTGAATTCGTTAGAATGAAAAGAAACTGTTCTAAAAATGAATATGCACAGAAGTAAATCGAGAAAAGTGCAAGCAGACTCAGCAAAAGTGGATACAGAGATCGAGACCTCAACATCAGCAAAAGAAAAATCACTGAGTTAACACAAACTGAAATTTTGGTTCAAAAACCCACAAACAACGCAATGGAAAAACAAACAAATCCCAGACTAATTCTGACGTATAGCAAAGAGGCACACAAAATTAGACAAAGCGTCCAAAAATATTGGCCTCTGCTTCAACAGGATCGAGATCTGGCCAAAATCATTGGAACTAAACCCCAAATTACCTTCAGAAAGGCACCCTCAATCAAGGATGCAATAGTTCAAAGCCATTTTCAATCAAGAAATAAAACCAAAAATTGGCTGGAACAACAACAAATTGGCTTCAACAAATGTAACAATTGCAAAGCTTGCAAAATTGGCATCAATAAGAAAAACATAAGAGATCCAGATGGAAGAAAAATTTAAATCAACCACAAAATAACATGCTCAACAAAGTTTGTAGTTTATTGCATTCAATGCAACTGTGGGATGAGATATATAGGCAGTACCATCTGTATGCTGAAGAAGAGGATTCTTGAGCACATAAGAGCAGTAAAAAATCAAGATCTAACGTATGCCACTGCTAAACATCTACTCTCATGCCAACAAGGGGACTGGCGTAACATGAGCTTCTTTGCAATTATACAGTAGAAGATGATGAATGAATGGGAGACCGAAAGAAAAAACTCAGACAGCTACAGTCTAAATACATTATCCGGTTGCGTACCAAAAACCCGAAGGGGATGAAAGTGGATGAAGAACTTTTAGTTCATTTATGAGGTACTCTGTGAATGAGAGTTCTTGACTGTAAATTGTGCTATAACGTGAACTTGACAACACAAATTCAAACATCTCCGTGGAACCATGAGAGCCAATGAACAATTGTACTACGAGGGTACTATACCTTTTATCAAGAAATCATCAGAAAATATCCTATATATATAGATAACTCTATATATACACAATGAACTTCAAATTAACATGTGTCCTACACAACGAAATGCAACCTGATACTTCAGCATTTTTTACTTTTCAATGCTTGAATTAAATTATCATTAATCAATCGATATTTAAAAAACACATTTTCATATCGATAGTTAATTTACATGTCATTGGGATATTCAGTGATTATAATTGCACTGGTTAATTTTGAAACATTAACAACAATGCGTTAAATACATTGGGCCTCATTTATGAAAAGTGACGCATCACTGCGTGAAAACAGTGATGCGCCACTTTTCACTGCGCCCTCCCTGCGACTCCAGTGATGCATCATATTTACAGTATGACGCATCATGTCGCAAGGAGTCACAGATACGTCAGTATTTCTGACGTATCTGTAGGCGCAAAAGTGACGCATCGCTGGAGTGTGTCACAAAAGTGACGCAACTCCAGCAATGTGTCCTTTCACATGGGGCAAGCCCCATGTGAAAGGGCCTGCGTCAGTCTTACGCCTGCTGTGAGGCAGGCGCAAGAAATTGACGCATTTGCACACTAGAAGTGGCGCAGTGAAATCTCGTAGATTTCACTGCGTCACTTCTACGACCCTTTGTTGCGTCAAAACGCCCCCCTTGCATACATTATCCCTGGCGCAGGTATAATGTGGCGCAGGGGTTTACAAAGTGACGCATCTACCTAGATGCGTCACTTTGTAAATATGGCGCAACATGGCGCATGTTTTCTGCCACTGGTGCGTCACAAAAAGTGACGCACCGGCGGGGCAAAAGTGACGCAGGGGCTCATAAATGAGCCCCATTGTATCTGTCATAAGGTGATCTGTACATGTGAAAATAACTGAAACTACAACTCCCAGAAGTCAATGGGAGAAGTTAATTGACAGGAAATGAGATAAAACAGTAGCAAAAAGTAGTGCCACCTACCGTGAGAAAGGCCGTTGTGGCCGAAACGCGTCGGTATGACAGACTGGGCTCTGTTTAACTAAATAAATTCTAATAATATCACAGGTTCCAGAGTGCGGCGTTCTTTGTTTGAAAAAAAAAAAAATATATATATATACATATATATATTACCTACTGGCGGTCGCCAGTAGGTAGTTATAGTTAGGACCTATTTTCCATAGGAAATCCGCAACATTCTATTCCCAATAAGTCTGGCGCCGGTTGATGAATCCTCGCAAAATTTTCCAAACTTTTGGCCAGCTCCGCTCCGCTCCGCTCCTACCCTGAAAGTTTCGTGGTGATTCATCAAGCAGGGGCTGAGAAAAAAGGGGGGTCCCAAAACGCGTTTTGCCAATGCAATAGGATCTGTTGTCGCAGCTACAGCCCGAACCGCTGAACGGAATGACACCAAATTTGGCAAAGAGGTAGTCCTCAGTTCGGATTCATGCCTTTTGCATATATGGTGTGAATCCGTTCTGTAGTTCCTGAGAAAATGAGAGTTAAAAGTACATACATTTCTATGGCCGCGGAGGATCCGCGCACCCTATACGCACCGTAAGCGCACCCTCCCAGAACTGAGCGCGCACCCTCCCGATCGCGCACTGAATGCTAATTGGCTGTCGAGTGTCTCTCTACATTCGAAACCAGGAACTCTTGGCGGCCATTTTCTGCCTCGGTAGAAGCGAGGCTGAAGAAGCAAGGGGAATAAGTGTGTAAAACATATAAAGGGGGCAGAGTGGAAATACTCTGACCCTCTAGAGGTGCTTAGGGGGTCCCAGAAGGACACCCTGGGGCCCCCTTTTTAAAAAAAAAGAAAACGCCGAAATGCGTGCATGGTGCGCGCATCCTATCGCGTTGGGTGCACGGATTCTCACGCGCTGGGTGCGCGTATCTATGGCAATGTTTTTTGAAAAAAGACAAGAAATCATTGGTTGTATGACTACTTTCTACAGTAAGGTAGGGTTTATATTTCTGTTTTTTAAAGGTATGATTCTTATTGGTTAACAAAAACAGATTGTAAGGAACATTATATATGATAAGCTCATATGTTGAAAAGTCAAGCACACTTCCTGTCTTGTTTAGTAACATTGTGAGCTGAACTTGTGACCTGTGAGCTCAGTGCAGTGTTCCATGAGCTGTGTCTATGGTGACAGGCAGAAGGCAGATTGGGGGAAGGGTTGAAATGTATTTCAGTTGGAAAGGGTTGAAATGTTTAACCAATAGAAATGTGTGTTTGCTTTTGAGTTTATGTGTGAAGGATTGTGATTTGATGTTTACATGTATATGTTTGGAAAATGAAAGGGAAACTTTTCCATTCTTTGTTTTTGCTGAGAGGTGCACAGTGCAGAGATTCTGTAAAAGAAAATATGGTGAGTGACTGATATACTTCTTAATCTACAAAAGAACTTGAAAGATGAGTTATTTAATTGTGAGGGGATGTATGTAGACTATTTTGATTTTAATCAGACTAATGTATTTCTTTTGCTAAAGTGTAGGGAGTACTTTTTTTCTCTACAATCTTATTGACAGTGTGTGTGCATGTAGAAACCATTTTGTGATAAGCATTTGTGTTTTTCATGTGTTTGCAGACAGATAACTGTGTTGTTTTTATATTTTGGTAGAATTAGAAACCAGTCATTGTTTGTGAATTTGTGAAATGAGTTATGTTATGTTTCTATACTAAAATGTAGTACTACTTCTAGATGAAGAAATGTGTTTTGGTATAGTGCAAGGGATAGTGTTGTTTGTCTAGAATCACACAGTGAGTCTGTGTGCATTTCGGAACCTCTGTGAGAGAAGCATTTGGTAACATTGTGTATTTGATGACAGATAACTGTTTTAACTTGTCATGTTGTGAAGTTTTAGTAGCATTAGAAGACAGTTATGGCTTATGATTTGATTAAATGAGTCAGGCTTTGACAGAAAAGTGCAGTCCTGAAATATATAGATTGTGTGCAGTTTCGTTACCAGTTGCACTGTAGTGAATGAGTTTTGGTAAACTCCTAGGGATAGTGGTGCTTGTCTAGAATCACAGTGTGAGTTAGTGTGTATTTGGGACCAGTGTGAGAGAAGCATTTGGTGACATCATGTATTTGCTGACAGATAACTGTTTTAAAACCTGTCATGTTGTGAAGTTTTAGTAGCATTAGAATCCAGTCTTTGCTTATGCGTTGATTAAATGAATCATGCTTTGACACTGATGTGCTGTACTTAAATATGTAGATTGTGTTCAGTACCATTAACTCTTCTAGACTAGTGAATGAGTTTTGGTAAACTCCTAGGATAGTGTTGATTGTCTAAAATCACACTGTGAGTCTGTGTGCATTTGGGTAAGGATTGTGAGAGAAGCATTTGATAACATCGTGTATTTGCTGACAGATAACTGTTTTAAAACTGGTCATGTTGTCAAGTTTTAGTAGCATTAGAAGCCAGTCTTTGCTTATGCTTTGATTAAATGAGTCAGGCTTTGACACAAAAGTGCAGTCCTGAAATATGAAGATTGTGTGCAGTTCCCTTACCACTTTCACAGTAGTGAATGATTTTTGGTAAACTCCTAGGTATAGTGGTTGTTGTCTAGAATCACACTGTGAGTCTGTGTGCATTTGGGAACCACTGTGAGAGAAGCATTTGGTAACATCATGTATTTGCTGACAGATAACTATTTTAAAACCTGTCATGTTGTCAAGTTTTAGTAGCATTAGAAGCCAGTCATTGCTTATGCATTGATTAAATGAGTCAGGCATTGACACAAAAGTGCAGTCCTGAAATATGAAGATTGTGTGCAGTTCCCTTACCACTTTCACAGTAGTGAATGATTTTTGGTAAACTCCTAGGGATAGTGGTGCTTGTCTAGAATCACACTGTGAGTCTGTGTGCATTTGGGAACCACTGTGAGAGAAGTGTTTGGTAACATCGTGTATTTGCTGACAGATAACTGTTTTAAAACATGTCATGTTGTCAAGTTTTAGTAGCATTAGAAGACAGTTATGGCTTATGCTTTCATTAAATGAGTCAGGCATTGACAGTAAATTGCAGTCGTGAAATATGTAGATTGTTTGCAGTTCCCTTACCTCTTGCACTGTAGTGAATGAGTTTTGGTAAACTCCTAGGGATAGTGGTGCTTGTCTAGAATCACACTGTGAGTTAGTGTGTATTTGGGATCACTGTGAGAGAAGCATTTGGTAACATCATGTATTTGCTGACAGATAACTGTTTTAAAACCTGCCATGTTGTGAAGTTTTAGTAGCATTAGAATCCAGTCTTTGCTTATGCGTTGATTAAATGAGTCATGCTTTGACACTGATGTGCAGTACTTAAATATGTAGATTGTGTGCAGTACCATTAACTCTTCCAGACTAGTGAATGAGTTTTGGTAAACTCATAGGATAGTGTTGCTTGTCTAAAATCACACTGTGAGTCTGTGTGCATTTGGGTAAGGATTATGAGAGAAGCATTTGGTAACATCGTGTATTTGCTGACAGATAACTGTTTTAAAACCGGTCATTTTGTCAAGTTTTAGTAGCATTAGAAGCCAGTCTTTGCTTATGCTTTGATTAAATGAGTCAGACTTTGACATAAAAGTGCAGTCCTGAAATATGAAGATTGTGTGCAGTTCCCTTACCACTTCCACAGTAGTGAATGAATTTTGGTAAACTCCTAGGTATAGTGGTTGTTGTCTAGAATCACACTGTGAGTCTGTATGCATTTGGGAAGCACTGTGAGAGAAGCATTTGGTAACATTGTGTATTTTTTAGCAGATAACTCTTTTAAAACCTGTCATGTTGTCAAGTTTTAGTAGCATTAGAAGGTAGTCTTTGCTTATGCATTGATAAAATGAGTCAGGGTTTGACACTAAGGTGCAGTACCATGTACTATTCTGTTCACTGTGGAAGAACTGAAAATGTAAAGGTTTTACCTAAGCACTGTCCTAGAAGTAGTCTGATTATTTAGTCAGTTTCTAAGTACCAAATAGATTGCTTCAAATGTCTATGCAGTATGCATGTAGTGTTCTAACATTCTATATACTTGTCTTTTACACCTTCAATTCCCTAGTCAGTATCCATACACTTCCAGGAAACACCATGTCACTTCCTTTTCAGTCCTCTAGAGACCCATTCAACAGCATGTACTAATCCATTCACTGTGCCAAAACCCAAACACTTATAAATTCACAAAGACACTCTCTTTCCAGTACTCTAATGATTCAGTCACTGCCTAAGTATTCATGCACTGAGCCAGGTCTTAGCACATGGACTTCTTCAAACCCCTATCCACTATGCATGCAGTCCTCTAACCACCTACACACTTGTCTTTCACACCTTCAATTCCCTAGTCAGTATCCATACACTTCCACGAAATACCC
Organism: Triturus cristatus; assembly: GCF_964204655.1. Classification (NCBI taxonomy): domain Eukaryota; kingdom Metazoa; phylum Chordata; class Amphibia; order Caudata; family Salamandridae; genus Triturus; species Triturus cristatus. The sequence continues at coordinate 621,321,739 of NC_140587.1, forward strand.
TGTCACTCCCTTTGCAGTCCTCTAGTGACCCATTCAGCACCATGTACTAATCCATTCACTGTGCCAAAACCCAAACACTTATAAATTCACAAAGACACTCTCTTTCCAGTACTCTAATGATTCAGTCACTGCCTAAGTATTCATGCACTGAGCCAGGTCTTAGCACATGGACTTCTTCAAACCCCTATCCACTATGCATGCAGTCCTCTAACCACCTACACACTTGTCTTTCACACCTTCAATTCCCCAGTCAGTATCGATTCACTTCCAGCAAACACCCTGTCACTCCCGTTGCACTCCTCTAGTGACCCATTCAGCATCATGTACTAATCCATTCACTGCGCCAAAACCCAACCACTTATAAATTCACCCAGGCACACTCCTTGCAGTACTCTAATCATTCAGTCAGTACCCAAGTACTGATCCAGTGACTCAGGCCTTAGCACATGGACTTCTTCAAACCCCTATCCACTATGCATGCAGTCCTCTAACCACCTACACAATTGTCTTTCACACCTTCAATTCCCTAGTCAGTATCCATATACTTCCAGGAAACACCCTGTCACTCCCTTTGCAGTCCTCTAGTGACCCATTCAGCACCATGTACTAATCCATTCACTGTGCTAAAACCCAAACACTTATAAATTCACCAAGATACTATCTTTGCAGTACTGTAATCATTCACTCAGTGCCTAAGTATTCAGGCACTGAGCCAGGCCTTAGCACATGGACTGCTTTAAGCCCCTATGCACTATGCATGCAGTCTTCTAACCACCTAGACACTTGTCTTTCACACTTTCAATTTCCTAGTCAGTATCCATACAGTCCAGCACTTGTCACTGCCTTTGCACTCCTCTAGTGACCCATTCAGTACGAAGTACTAATTCATTCCCTGTGCGAAAAGCCTAGCACTTATAAATTCACCTAGGCACTCTCCTTGCTGTACTCTAATCATTCAGTCAGTACCCAAGTAGTCATGCAGTGAGCCAGGCCTTAGCACATGGACTGCTTTAAATGCCTTTGCAGTGTGGATGCAGTCCTCTAATCACCTACACAGTTGTGTTTCACACCTTCAATTCCCTAGTTAGTATTCATACTCTTCTAGCAAACACCCTGTCACTCACCCATTGTGTCTCCTTATAGTACTGTAATCATTTAGTCAGTTAGCATGTAGAGTTTTAGTGAGGTAGGCTTTAGGGCATGAACTGCTTCAAAGTAGTATGCACTATGCACGTAGTGTTTTAACCATCGTCACACTTGTGGTTCAGGGACATAGTTTCTTAGTCAGTATTTATATAAAATGTGTTTGTACAGTAATGGAATAGTATAATTTTGAAAGTTATTAATATACATTTATTTGTGATTCTTTTTTACAGATACAGAATAGGAGTGTTTCTCATCTGTTTGCACTCTTCTCGTGCAAGATTGTTCGGATGAAGGGTCCTTAGGTGTTTCATCATACTTGCCGTGCCATACGAGTATTTCTTGTGTAGGATCCCCTCGTGAGAGAACTCTTTTGCAAATCTTGCACGTGATCAAGGTGGCATTGGTCTTTGTTTGCCCCTTGGGAAAAGTAAAAAATTTCCTCACCACTGAAGAAAAACGTTGTGGGCGTGGTGCCTTCTGCAAAAAATGTTCCTCAGATTCGGTAAATATTTTAAAGCGGCAACATTTACAGCTTTTGTAAGTTAAACTTATAAAATTTTGTGAGCTGTATGCATTTTATATATCTGTGATTTGTTTCTTGTGGTATTTTGTTGAGAATACCATGTTGTTTTTTTTTTAACAATCTTGCTGATTTTCCAGGTCTGTCGTCGACATCCATGGTCTCCACAGGAGTGTTCTGCCTTGTTGTTTTGTATTATTGTTGTTACATTTTGTTTATTAGTTTATCGTTCATATATATGTTAATAAAAAAATAAAGTTTGAAAATAGTTTATCGTTTACATATTTATGATTATAAAAAATAAAGTTTGAAAAAAAAATTTATAACGTTTTTGGTTGTTCTCTTAACTGCTGTGTGACTCTTTCTTGTTCTTATTACTGTTATTTGATGGAGTCCACCATGGTGTTAAAATTTGGGGCACTTATCGCTGGAATACTGGTGATATCTGCAGTTTGCACCAACTTCTGAATAGTGTGTTAGATTTATCTCAACTTTAATTCCGTCAAAGTGCTGATAATGAAATGGAGACTAGCCGTTCTCGTGCAAAAAGACACGAGGTGCACCTTTCCAATTTATTCTAAATACTAAAATCCTGTTTTGTATTGCACTGAGGTATTGGCTGCACTTACAGTGTACACACAAAATCTATTAAGAAATCTCATTGTATTTATATTGATTGGGAATAGTGCGTCAGGTGCTGGATCTTGACGAGATACACTGCTCAGTTCGTATATTGTTCTGCACATGAAAAAAATCACATCACAACTTTCACACCAATTGCAATGCAAAACAAATTCCGGAGAAAAGGCACGTTAGCACCAGGGATTTTACACCTTCTTTCTGCTGGTGTTAAGCAGGACAACTACCTGCACCATGAAAGGGAACACAGCCAAGAGCCACACCAGAACACCCACAGGTGCCATAGAGTCAATGAGCATGATACAGGGATATCCATGAGGGCCAGAAGACTCATCTCAACAACTCCAGGACTGCCAATGCCTACCAAACCCACATGTTAGTAAGTGTGTCCCTGTGGTCATTGTCTTAGCATGATAGGCACGAGCCCTGCAACATCACAGTTTGCTGTCACCTCAGCGTTGGCAGTTAGCCTGGACGTGTAGCTACGCACGCATCCACATGCATGCACAACTGGCATGTGCTGGTCTGGGGTTCACAGGTCAGTGCAGGGGTGTGCCTATCCGGCAAGGGGAACGGGGTGTCTCGGACATGTCCGTGTACAGGAAGTGCGGTAAGTGTGTCTCTGTGTTCTGGTGTGGCCTGCTACAAGAGCTGCAGCAGTCGATGTTGTAAAGTGGCATGCACCACCTCCAAACGGCACTGTGATGGTGTAGTTGGAATGTAGCAGGACATGCGCAACTAGGCATTACAATGGTGTGCCATACGAGTGTACGATATACAACAGCGCACTGTACAAAAGTGTGGGGGCTCGTGGGAGGGAGGAGCAGCCATTTGGCAACATAACACACAGTGAACTCGACCATGTGCCACATGCTGGCCATCTCATCCTTGATGACCATGGTCGCAGACATCCCACAACACCAACGACTGGCCTTTGTACACATCCTGTATGAATGCAGCATGGTTTTCACTTCTATGCTCGTTTAGTGGTGTGATGTTGGTGGGTTGTGTGACTTGTGTTCCTTGTTGGTGTGTTTCATTTTGGCCATTGTTAGTCTATATGTGTGTTGTACTTAATTGTGCATGTGTGCCATTCTGCCCATCTCTCCCCTCCCCCCACTCCCTGCTTCTTCCTCTTCCTAGTGCTGTTGTGTCTATAATTTTGTTGCTGCACACATAAATACATGTAAAGAATAAATTAGAATAGTTCCTTGATTCTTTTAGGTTTCAAAACTTCTCTATTGGTTTCTTTTTAATTTTCCATATGAATCGTTTTTTTAATATTCAACAACACATGGAAGTCAGAAGTGCAACGTATTCAATCAACACACTTTCTAGAACATTCTACAACACGTGCAGGTTAAAAGTTCATCAATTTTTTAAAACTTAACGATATTTTTTTGCAACTTTTTCATGAACATTTAATGACACGTGCAGGTTAAAAGTTCACGATTGTTTTAAGTTCCAACAGTACCTTCCAATTGCAAGTAGCAGGTGTGGTTGAGCTGAGCAAATTTTATCCTATGATATGTACTCCACGTTGAAACTGCTTTTTCTTATCCAATCACAAAGATGCTTTTCCACAAAACTAATGTGCACCCTACTTTTAAAAAAGAATGCTTTTCATGATATCTTTAGAGATAAGTTATAGATAGGAATTAGCATTTAAAAAACCTTTGAAATTCACTGAAAAAACCATAGGTTTCATGCACGTTATAGTTAGGAATTGGCATTTAAAAAAATCTTTGAAATTCACTGAAAAAACCATAGGTTTCAGGCACGTTATAGTTAGGAATTAGCATTTAAAAAACCTTAGAAATTCACTCAAAAAACCATTGGTTTCAGGGGCATTATAGTTAGCTGGACATTTCCCTCGTACAAAACCCTAGAAATTCCCCTGTTATAGTTAGTTCAGCTAACTATAACTCGTGCCCCCGCAGTGCACTGCTGATGACGTCACATATTACATCACTCATGACATGGTCAGTGACATCACTCATGACATCACTGATGACATCTCAAATGACATCACTGATGACAGCACTGATGACATCATCCATTGAGTATGTGTTTCTGAACAGTTTTAATATGTTTAATATATATAGGAAAAGGCCTGTTGAAAAATAAGTGGGTGTACAAGTGTGTGAATGGATGATTTTCTAGGTGTGTAACTGACTCTATAAGTGAGTCATTAAATGTATCTTACTGCAGACTAGTGACTAAACTGTGTGAATGTCTGTATGTGTCTGTGTGTTGGTGTATAAGTGGCTGCATGGTTTTGTGAATAGCTATATGAGTGTCTATATGGGTTCTTGATTGGTTGTCTGAGTATCTGTATGGGTGCCTGAGTGTTTGTGTGGGTAGGGTGTGTGTGACTCTGTGACTAGATGTGTGAGTGGGTGATTCAGTGGGTGCATGGTTTTAAGAGTGCATCTGTGATGGACTGTATGGTTGGGTGAGTGTATGTATGGGTATGTTAGTGATTGAATGTATATCTCAGTTGTACATGTGTCAGTAACTACATATGTGAAACGCAGTGTATATGTGTGTAAGAGTATATAACTATCTATATATGAGAGTGTGTGATTTTGGGAGTGGCTGTATGCGCCATAGTGCAAGGATATCTGTGTCATGTGCTGTTTGTTTTTCTGCAGGAAGACACAGAATTTGTTAGTATTTTTATGAGTAAGTGAACTTGAGTGTGTTTAAGTGTATAGGTGAGTAAATTGGACTGTGATTAATTATTTGCATGACTGACTAGATGTGTCAGTACCTCAATGGATGATTGGCGGTGTGTGAGTGTCTATATAGGTGTATAAATGCACAGAGTGACTGTAAGTATGAGTGACTGTACAGGTGAGTGAGTGGACATGTATGTAGACCTAAAAGTCAATGAGTGGGTGTGTAGTTACTGGTATTGGAGTATCTATGCTTGTCCAAATGGCCGTTTGAAATTTTGAGTTGGTGTATCAAAGGTTATATTAGGGTGTGAGAAGATGCACTAATTTATCACATGGATGACGTCATCAGTGATGTCATTTGAGATGTCATCAGTGATGTCATCAGTGATGTCACTGACCATGTCATGAGTGATGTAATATGTGACGTCATCAGCAGTGCATTGCGGGGGCGCGAGTTATAGTTAGCTGAACTAACTATAACAGGGGAATTTCTAGGGTTCTGTATGAGGGAAATGTCCAGCTAACTATAACGCCCCTGAAACCTATGGTTTTTTCAGTGAATTTCGAAGGTTTTTTAAATGCTAATTCCTAACTATAACAAGCCTGAAACCTATGGTTTTTTCAGTGAATTTCAAAGGTTTTTTAAATGCCAATTCCTAACTATAACATGCATGAAACCTATGGTTTTTTCAGTGAATATATATATATATATATATATATATATATTCACTGAAAAAACCATAGGTTTCACACATGTTATAGTTAGCGGAAATTTTACTGATAAAAAACCAATGAAATTCCCCCGTTATAGTTAGTGCAGGCAACTATAACTCACGCGACCGCAATCCTCTGCTGATGCTAATACTGTATTTAGACACTTATTTGCCCATGTCTTCTTCCATACATTTTTAGCTATACATATATTACAAATATTTTTTTTTCATAAAGACACATATGTCATCAGCAGAAGATTGCGGTCGCGTGAGTTATAGTTGCCTGCACTAACTATAACGGGGGAATTTCATTGGTTTTTTATCAGTAAAATTTCCGCTAACTATAACATGTGTGAAACCTATGGTTTTTTCAGTGAATTTGCAAGGTTTTTTAAATGCTAATTCCTAACTATAACGTGTGTGAAACCTATGGTTTTTTCAGTGAATTTGTACGTTTTTTTAAATGCTAAGTTACTTTACGCCATTCGTGGCGTGCGCGCCCACTTAACGCAGTTCGTTCCGTGCACGCACGGTGCGCTTCGCGCACCGTGCGCGCACAGTGAGCACGCGGTGCGCTTCGCGCACCGCACGCCCACTTTACGCAGTTAGTGCCGTGCACGCACGGTGGGCACGCGGTGCGATGACAAAGCAAGAAAGCACGTCAACAAATCTGTTTCTGCTTTCCTCCGTGACTATGGTATGGGTGCCATTTACCACAACAACTTGCGTTATGACATGCAAGACATTTATAGAGGAGATGGTGTGCACTTCAATGATGAAGGCTCTTTTTAGAGCCCCCTAATATCTAAACACTTAAATCTGATTTTCATTTTTTTTTTTTTTTTTTCTACCGTACGCTTACCGTAAGCTTACCGTACGCGTACCCCGTGATTTTTTTTAAAATCAATAAATGTTTTTTTTGTACTTTTCTGTCCTTCTTTGACCCCCTTACAAATGTTAGGGGGTCTGTAACTCTCCTCATTGCCCCCTTTCCTTGTTTTCACTCTTTTTTTTCAGAGTGAAATACACAAAATGGCGGCCGCCGCTTCCTGGTTTCGGTCGATTCGAATGTTTACTAAGATCTAAGAGCCAATCAGAATCGCGCTCACGCACGCCACCGTACGCTTACCGTAAGCGTACGGTAAGCGTACCGTAAGCGGGCTCAGATATATATATTGATTTAAAGGCTATTTTCTCAGAATCTACTGAACAGATTTACACCAAACCTACAAAAGGCACTTCCTTGACCTAGGGACTACCTCTCTGCCACATTTTGAGTAATTCTGTTCAGCCGTTCGGGCTGTAGCTCGTTCTAAAGGTCCTATGGAAAAATGCATGGGAAAAACGCGTTTTGGGACCCCCCTTTTATCTCAGCCCCCGCTTGACGGATCCCCCCGAGACTTTCAGGGTAGGAGCGGAGCGTAGCGCCCCACCTATTTTGAGAAATTCGCGAGGATTCGTCGACCGGCGCCAAAGTTATTCAAAATAGAATGTTGAGGTTTTCCTATGGAAACGTGGTCCTAACTATAACTACCTACTGGCGACCGCCAGTAGGTAATATATATATATATATATATATATATATATATACACATATATATTTTTTTTAATTTTTATTGTGTTGCTAATAACTTTGGCACAGATTGACAAATTTCTACAAAACTTTCTAAAAAAGTGCTACTTTTTAACTAGTGGAAAGTTTCAGGCTGAACTGATAAGCAGGGGCTGAGAAAAAAGGGTGAGGGTGTCCCAAAATGCGTTTTCCCTATGCATTTTCCAATACGAACTTTAGACAAAGCTACATCCTAAACCTCTGAATGGATTTACACCATATTTGGAAGAAAGCTAGATCTTGGTCCAGAAAGAGTGCTTCTTGTGTAATCCGTTTAGTATTTTGTTAGCAATTAATGCTCAGAAATTTTGTGTATCTAATGACGTGACGCCGCCATGGATCTCGACAGATCTCAAGATGAGATCTGATTGGTTGCCACCACCTCAACCAGGAAGTTGTGGCGTTTACCTTAAGACATGGGACTCAGTCCCGAGTCCTAATTTTTTGAAGAAGAAATATATAAGGGAGCAGGGTAGGGATACCCTGACTCCCTAGGCCTGATGATGGGGTCCAAGAGGGACTCCCCCTGAGGCTAAAAACATTTTTTTTAAATGGTGCCGCAAATTTCTGAAGGATCTGTGAATCCATAGTAAAATTAAAAGACAAAAATGCATGTTCCTACACATTCTAAAATAACCCCTGTGGGCCAGAGCGAGGGGGGAATGCTGACATTAATTAAAGGGGGAGAGGGGCATATAGCTATGAGGCCTTGATAACCCCATCCCTTGGGGCTGGCAAGCTAATGGAAGGGGTGGGGAGCCATGTGGCCCCCACTTCCAGACCTAGGAGAGGCCCTGGGGACTCCATCCCCAAAACTGAAGGGGAACGGGGCCAAGCAGCCTACCTCCCTGGACAGAAGAGGGCAAGGGGATCCCATCCCCTAGGCCTGGTAAGTAAATAAAAGGGGAGGGGACCAGGACAGCCCTCCTCCCTGAGCCATAGATTTTCCCGGGCGATCACATCACCCGGGGCAAGGACGGTGACGGTGTCCCAGGGTCCCCAACCCCCGAGACTCCATCTATTTCCCAGTCCACAAGCACGGGCAGGTAAAATGCACGGTTCTCTCAGCTGGCGGAATTATGAAGCTGCTCCCACCCAGAGAGAGAACAAAGCATTTTTCTGCCCACAGTCTATGGCAGGAAAACTCTTTGTATTGCTCCAACTCTGTTGAGCAATACAGTGTTACATAGATGGTAATTCCTAAAAGCAATTACCATGCTTTTAAATTATCCTGAAACCGCAGCATTCACTGCCTTGGCCTGCCGAGTCCATTCCCCGAGGCGAGGTCGCCCCCACTCCTCTGCTCTTACCTGCTGCCTGCCAGCCTTGCTCCTGCCTGCTGGCTGGAAGCCCCGCTCCTGCCCGCTGCCTGCCTTACCTTGCTCCGCTGCCTCGTTGCTGCCCTTGGGTCCCCTGCCGTCCACCGGACGACCCAGCCGCCGCAGAGCCGCCCTCTGAGCCCCTTCCCGCCACAGTCCACCGCCGACTCCGCCCCCCCTGCCCATTGGCCGCCCCGCTCCCGCCACCGAGCTGACCCGCCCTCCCGGCTCCTCTCTTATGACGCCCCCTGACCGACCGCGCAGCGGACGCGCGCAGCGGGAGCACCGATTGAGCGCTGAAGGTGCGCCAAAGGTAAGCCCGTCTGTGCCCGTCCGCGCCTGGACCACGCCCAGCACCAGGACCCCTGGCCCCGGGCAGACCCCAGCCCACCCGCCGGACGTACGACGCCGCCACCCTCAACGCTCTCAACGCTGGCCGAATCCCAGGATGCTACCGAGCCACCCCGAGACGCACCCACGGACCCTTCTGCTGCAACACCTGCAAGTTCACCTGCATCCAGACCAGCACAACTCCAGCACCGACCAAGACGTGCAACAGCAGCAGCCACCTGAAATGCATCCTGCTCAACACCCGCTCCGTCCACAGACACGCCGTCGAGCTCTGGAACCTGCTCGACACCACAGCCCCAGACATCGCCTTCCTCACGGAAACCTGGATGAACGCCTCCTCAACGCCCGACATTGCCATCGCCATCCCAGACGGCTACAAGATCATCCGAAGGGACCGCTTCAACCACACCGGAGGAGGCATCGCCATCATCCACAGGAACACCATCCGCATCACGACCAACACCGACGACACCCTCGCACCCGCCGAACACCTGCACTTCCAGGTCCACATCAACCCCAAGACCATCCTCAGAGGCACCCTCATCTACAGACCCCCGGGACCTCGCACACAATTCAGTGAAGACATCGCCGACTTCATCAGCCCGCACGCCCTCCCCTCCGCTGACTACATCCTCCTCGGGGACCTCAACTTCCACCTGGAGAACAACAACGACCGCAACACCACCACCCTGCTGGACAACCTCGCCAACCTCGGACTCAAGCAGCTGGTCACCACCCCCACCCACTACACCGGACACACACTCGACCCCGTCTTCTCATCCAGCAAGGACATCGCCTTCAGCCACGCCACCGGACTCCACTGGATGGACCACAGCTGCGTCCACTTCAGCTTCAGAAGGACCATGATCCACCACCACCAGCCACAGGTTGCACGAAGAAGCTGGAACAAGATCACAGCCGACCAGCTCGCGACCGCCCTGAGCAAGAACCCACCCACCAGCGCAACGAACCCCAGCCAAGCGGCCACCAACCTCACGAAGTGGATCAGCGACTGCGCTGACGACCTCGCCCCTCTGAAGACCCCGACTAGCAGACCCGGCAGCAAGAAAGCCCCATGGTTCACCGACGAACTCAAGAGCTCCAAGAAGAACTGCCGAGACCTCGAGAGAACCTGGCGCAGAGACCCAACACCGGACAACATGACTGCCCTCAAGCTCGCCACCCGAAAACACCACCAACTCATCCACGCCACCAAGAAAACCGCATTCAAGGAACGACTGGACAACAACGCACACAACAGCAAGGAACTCTTCAACATCGTCAAAGAGCTCTCCAACCCCAACGCCGGTAACAACGACATCACCCCTTCACAAGACCTCTGCAACTCCCTCGCCTCCTACTTCCACAACAAGATCGCGGACATACACAACAGCTTCAGCACTCAACTGACGCACGCCACGACCGAACCACCGCCCCCCACCACCACCCTCCGCGCCTGGACCCCGATCAGCACCGAAGACACCGTCCGCACGATGAACTCCATCCACTCCGGATCTCCTACCGACCCCTGCCCTCACCACGTCTTCAACAAGGCCGACGCTGTCATCGCACCCCACCTGCGGGACATCATCAACACCTCCTTTGACACCGCTACCTTCCCGGAGAGCTGGAAGCACGCCGAACTCAGCGCTCTACTAAAGAAGCCATCAGCCGACCCCACTGACCTCAAGAACTACCGCCCCATCTCGCTGCTCCCGTTTCCTGCAAAAGTCATCGAGAAGACCGTCAACAAGCAGCTGGCCGCCTTCCTCGAGACGAACGGATCCCTCGACCTCTCGCAGTCTGGCTTCCGGGCCAACCACAGCACCGAGACCGCCCTGATCGCAGCCACCGATGACATCCGAGCTCTGCTTGACAATGGAGAAACAGCGGCCCTCATCCTCCTAGGCCTCTCCGCGGCCTTCGACACTGTCTGCCACTGTACACTAGTGCAGCGACTCAGCAACGTCGGAATCCAGGAGAAGGCACTGGAGTGGATCACCTCCTTCCTCGCCGGAAGGACACAGAGAGTCCGCCTCCCCCCGTTCAGATCTGAAGCCACCGAAGTCATCTGCGGCGTTCCTCAAGGCTCCTCGCTCAGTCCAACCCTCTTCAACGTGTACATGAGCCCCCTCGCAGACATCGCACGCCAGCACAACCTCAACATCATCTCCTACGCCAACGACACCCAGCTGATTCTCTCCCTCACCAACGACCCCGCCACCGCCAGAGCCAACCTCCACGAAGGGATGAAAGAGGTAGCCGAATGGATGAAGAACAGCCGCCTGAAACTGAACTCGGACAAGACGGAAGTCCTCATCCTGGATTCCTCACCCTCTGCCTGGGACGACTCCTGGTGGCCCCCCGCCCTAGGCAGCGCACCCAAACCAACAGACCACGCACGCAACCTGGGCTTCATTCTGGACTCCACCCTCTCCATGACCAGACAAGTCAACGCCGTCTCCTCGTCGTGCTTCAACATCCTGCGCATGCTACTAAAGATCTTCCGGTGGATCCCCACCGAGACCAGGAAGACGGTCACCCAGGCCCTCGTCACCAGCCGTCTGGACTACGGCAACTCCCTCTACGCCGGAACCACCGCCAAACTCCAGAAAAGACTTCAGCGGATCCAGAACGCCTCAGCACGACTCATCCTGGACATCCCCCGTCGCAGCCACATCTCCGGACACCTGAGAGACCTGCACTGGCTCCCGGTCACCAAGAGATTCACCTTCCGCCTCCTCACCCACGCACACAAAGCCCTACACAACCAAGGCCCAGGATACCTCAACAGCCGCCTCAACTTCTACGCTCCCAAACGCCAGCTTCGATCGACCAGCCACGCCCTCGCCACCGTCCCCCGCATCCGAAGAGCCACCACAGGGGGACGGTCCTTCTCCTTCCTCGCCGCCAGGACGTGGAACTCCCTCCCGACCCACCTCCGCCTGACCCAGGACCACTTCGCCTTCAGGAAGCAACTCAAGACCTGGCTGTTCGAGCAGTAGCGGACCCCCCTCCCCTAGCGCCTTGAGACCCTCTGGGTGAGTAGTGCGCTATATAAATGCTTTGATTGATTGATTGATTGATTCTACAACACGGACGTCAAGCAGTAAGGCAGTTTTAATTTAAACAACTGCGCTAGCGCGCATGTGTCTATCGACAGCAGCAGCACTGCAGCACTAAAAGTTAAGCAGTGGGGGCTGACATACTGTCAGTCCAATTCTGCAATAATTAGGGTCCTCTGGACCTGCCCAGAAATGATGTTTTAGAAACGTCACGCTCTAAAGCAGCCCCGGGCATTTAAAGTATCAGTCCTGTACTCCCGGGAGGCTTGTCTATCATCAGCTGCCTTTCAGCACTCCTCCCTTTGCCATGTCATCAAAATGATGACATTGAAAGAGAGGGGTTGCAGCATTACTACCAGATTGGCTGACATCTCACGTGCTCTAAACAGTTACACAGCGCATGCTTCTGTGCCTTGTGTATTCTGTTTAGGGCATTCCAGCACCAGCAGAGAGGTCCTGAGAGGTGATTTTATGACCTGCAGCCTGCAACTGGGCTTTGTTGAAAGCACTGCCATGGATTGTTGGTGTGCAGCACCTCTGTCTACTGCTACACCGTGACCGGACTAGAAGACTTTTGTGGGTGAGTGGTGTTATCTCTACTTTACGTAGTGTTGGGCTCACTTTATCTCTCATCCTCCCTTCCTTTTCTGCACTGTCCTTGCCTGTCGCTCTCTCATTTTCCCGCTGTTTTCTCTCCCTCAGTCTTTTAGAAGCAGCTGAGATGGGGAATTCCATTAGTTTAAATTAAATGGTTTCCTGTGCTGAATGCCAGGCAGACAGCTGTTCAAAATCAGACCTTCCTCTCAGGGTGCCTTCTGGCTTGAAAGCAACACATATGTGCACTACACCAAGTTAATCTGCAAGTGTAAAGTGTGGTTGAGCCTGATACTGGTTTGAAATGTTCTAAGCACTTCAAGGTTTGTGACAAAGATTTATTGTTTTTGAGCGGTAGTGCATGGAGTTTACTGAGCTGTGAAGTGCACACTTTTAATTATAATTGTATTTATATTGTGCTTACTACCCCTGAGCAGGTGTTGAAGGGACAGGTATGTTAAAAAAAGAACGCATTAAGTACAGTCTCAGTATCACTAGAATCTATATTTTGGAAGCACCATTTTATCTTAAGACATTTTGTGCATTTTGTTGCAATCTATCTTACTGTGTGTAATACAAGTTTAAAATAATGACTTGCATATTCACAAAGCTTTCTGTCACAGGCTGTGACTTTGTGCCATTAAAAATACAGTAGTTACTATTCTGCATTGCACCAACCAAGATTTAATTCTGTGGCTCTCTGGTAATACACAGACCTCAGCAGTGTATTAACTAATAGACTTTCATAATGTACTATAGTGCATTTGACACTGAGTACTAACTTTTTAAAATTATTTTTCACTTAAGTTCTGTGTTATTTTATATGTAGCTACCTGCTGGTGAAACTTACAAACTATTTTGGTTTTTTTAGCCACATCTTTTGTACAACTGATATTCTTAATTCACATACATAAAAGTGCTTTCATTCGGCATAATGAAGAAAATTGAGTTTTGGTGAAATAACATATCACAAAATGTGACATGCAGCTCCCCTTGTCCAAAAGCAATCTGCTTTGCTTCGTGGAAGCGAGAGCAGGTTTCCTACTCTCGCTTCCACGAAGCAAAGCAAAAGTTTGCAATGACAGTGCCCCCGCCCTCCCAATGCAAACTGCAATGTCCCAGAGGTAGGCACCCCGGGACAATACTTGAGCCGACCCTGGGGTTGGTGGTCCCGAGGGCCATCCCCGGACTGCAACGGACCCCCAGCTTCTTTAAATTAGTGCCCCAGAAGGGTGGTGGACCCAGGGTGTGTGGGGTGCTCGAGCCCCCCACACTACTTTATTGAAATCAGAGCCCAGGAGAGGTGGTGGTCTACGGGGCCAGGGTTCTGCAACGGACCGCCAGCTTCTTTAAATTAGTGTCCCGGGGGTAGTGGTCCCTGGGGAGTATGGGTGGGCTCAAGCCCCCCACACTACTTTATTTAAAGTTAGAGCCCCGGGGAGGTGCCAGTCCCCAGGGCTACAGGGGAGCCACATGCCCCCCGCATTTGTTAATTTAAGCCCTAGGGAGGTAGAAGCCTCCGTGGCTGCGTGAGGGGGGCAGGAGCCCCCCATGCTTTTTTTAAATAATAATAAAGCCCCGGGGAAGTGACGGACCCCAGGGCTGAGGGTGGCCACGAACCCCCCTGCATTTGAATAAGTATTGCCCCGGGGAGGTGGTGGTCCCTGGAGCTGTAGAGGCCCCGCAGAGACCCTGCATAAACATATTGAAATGCCCCCGGGACCTGGCCCACCCGGGGGGGCTCATTAAAACGAAGCAAAGGGAGCCGCCGCTTAGTTTTTTTTTTGGTGGGATTTGAATGCTTTTTCCCCCTTTGGGTCCCTCTGGGACCCCCTGACCAGGCCTGGGGGTCTGGGTGTTTCTACCCTGGCCCCTTTTCTTTTTTTTTAACCTTTTTATTCACCTTTTTTCTTCTTTTGGTTAGAAGGGGGACTGTGTAACCCTCCTTCTCTTAATATTTTCTAGGCTCTGGGGACCCCACCACCAGGGGCTGACCCATTTAAAAAAAATGGGAAGGGGGCCATGCGGCCCCTGGGCCCCGGGGCATGACCCTGTTTTTAATTTTTTCTTATTATTTATACGGGTGGGCCCCCCTTCCCTGGGCCACTTTTGGCCCCCGGGACCCCATCCCCCAGGGCCTGGCTTTGTTTTTTTTTAAATAACAGGAGGGGGGCAACGTGGCCCTCCTTCCCTGGGCCACTTCTGGTGCCATGGACCCCATCCCCTGGGGCCTGGCCAGCCTTTATTTATTTTTTTATTATAAAGGGGGGCCGCGTGGTCCCCGTCCTGATTATTGCCCCAGAGACCCCATCCCCGGGGTCTGCCTTCGTTAAAAAAAAAAGTTAAATGGAGGGGGCCGAGTAGCCCCTCTCTTGGGCCACTTCTGGCCCTGTGGACCCCATACCCTGGGGCTGGCCTTCACATTAGGGACCGCGGGGAAGCCCCAATGCCCCCGGCAGTCCCTTCCAGCTGCCCGCTTCCTGCGGGAGCCGGCATTGCTTTTGGACAAGGGGAGCTGCTGATATGCAGCTCCCCTTGTCCAAAAGCAATCTGCTTTGCTTCGTGGAAGTCAGAGCAGGTTTCCTGCTCTCGCTTCCACGAAGCAAAGCAGAAGTTTGGAATGACACTGCTCCCACCCTGCCATTGCAAACTGCAATGTCCCGGGGGTAGGCACGCCGGGACATTGCTGGAGCCGGTCCTGGTGTTGGTGGTCCTCAGGGCCATTTAGGGCTTCAGGAGGGGGGCCATACATCCCCCCTCCCTTTGTATATAAAGCCCCAGGGAGGTGGTGGTCCCTGGGGCCGGGGGTCTGCAGCGGACCCCTAGCTTCTTTAAATTAGTGTCCCGGGGTAGTGGTCCCCAGGGCGTGTGGGGGGCTCGAGCCCCCCACACTACTTTATTTAAAGCAGAACCCTGGGGAGGTGCCAGTCCCAGGGCTGCGGGGTGGGGGGGGTGACACGCCCCCTGCTTTTGTTAATTAAAGCCCTAGGGAGGTGGTGGTCCCCGGGGCCAGGAGTCTGCAACGGACCCCCAGCTTCTTTAAATCAGTGCCCCAGGAGTGGTGGTCTCTGGGGCGTGTGGGGGGGTCTAGCCCCCACACTATTTAATTTAAAGCATAGCCCTGGGGAGGTGGAGGTCCCTGTGGCTGTGGGAGGGGGCAGGAGCCCCCCATGCTTTTTGAAAAAAATAATAAAAAAGCCCCAGGGAAGTGGTGGTCCCTCAGGCTGCGGGGGCCACAAGCATGAGGCCCCGCATTTGAATAAGTGTCATTCTGGGGAGCTGGCGGTCCCTAGGACTGTGGGGGGCCCCGTATGGCCCCTGCATAAACATACTGAAATGCCCCCGGGACGTGGCACACCAGTGGGATCATTAAAATGAAGCACAGAAGTCCGCGCTTCGGTTTTTATTCCAGCGAGATTCGCGAATCATGCCGAATTGTTTTTAAAATGCTCTTTTAGGCCCTGGGGTCCAGGGTCAGGGTGCTTCTACCCTGCCCCCTTTTCTTTTTTTCACCTTTTTTCTTCACCTTTTTTCACCTTTTTCTTCTTTTGTTAGAAGGAGGTTTTGTGGCCCCCCTTCGCTTAATATTTTGTGGCCCTGGGGACCCCATCCCCCAGGGCCTGACCCATTTTTTTCTAAATAAAAAAACTGCAAGGGGGCCACAAGGCCCCCTCCCATGGCCTCTTTTGGCCCCAGGGACCCCATCGCCTGGGACATGGCCTCATGTAAAAAAATGTTTTTTAATTATTTATATGGGATGGGGCCGCGTGGCCCCCCTTCCCTGGACCACTTCTGGCCCCGGGGACCACATCCCCGGGCCTGGCCAGTCTTTATTTATTTTTTTATTGTAGAGGGGACCGGCCCTCACATTGGGGACCACGGGGGGAGCCCCAGTGCCCCCGCAGTTCCTGCCAGCGGGAGCCGGCATTGCTTTTGGACAAGGGGACTGCTGACATGCAGCTCCCCTTGTGCAAAAGCAATCGGCTTTGTGGAAGCGAGAGCAGGTTTCCTGCTCTCGCTTCCACTAAGCAAAGCAGAAGTCTGCAATGACAGGGTGGGAGTAGTGCTCCAGCCGTGCCATTGCAAACTGCAATGTTTTGGGGTAGGCACGCCGGGAAATTGCTGGTGTAGTCGGTCCCCAGGGCCATCTAGCGCTCCAAGAGGGGGCCTTGCGGCCCCCCTCCCTTCATATACAAAGCCCCGGGGAGGTGGTGGTCCCCAGGGCCGGGGGTCTGCAGCGGACCCCCAGCATTTTTAAATTAGTGTCCTGGGGTAGTGGTCTCCGGGGAGTATGGGGGGCTCAAGATACTTTATTTAAAGCAGAGCCCCGGGGAGGTGCCAGTCCCCTGGGCTACAGGGGAGCCACATGCCCCCAGCATTTGTTAATTTAAGCCCCAGGGAGGTGATGGTTCCATTGGCGGCGTGAGGGGGGGCAGGAGCCCCCAACACTTTTTTAAAAATAATAAAGCCCTGTTGCTGTCCCTGGGGCTGCGGGGGGCTGCGAGCCCCTCCGCATTTGAATAAGTATCGCCCTGGGGAGGTGGCGGTCCCTAGGGCCCCCGCAGGGCCCCCTGCATAAACATACTAAAATGCCCCTTGATCCTGGCCCACCGGAAGCTCATTAAAACGAAGTGAGGGAGCCTGTGCTTCGTTTTTTTTTGGGCAGGATTCTTTTTTTAGAAAAAAAAAGCTTTTTTGGGCCCCGGGGGTCCCTCTTGGATCCCCTGACCAGTCTAGGGGGTCAGGGTGTTTTTACCCTGCCCCCTTTTCTTCTTCTTACCTTTATTTCTTGTGACTCGGTTTAACCGAGTCACAAGATGGCTTCCAACACTTCCTGGTTTGAAGTGTTGGCACCCAATCAGACTCAAGCTCATGCACGGGAGAGTTCGCAGATCCACCACAGTCACCAGATATCGATATTTTTAATTTTTATATTTCTCAGGATTTATATGGACTTATACCATTTAAAGCAAAGAATGCACTCTGGACCAAGAGCTACCTCTCTTCTAAATTTGGTGTAATTCCGTTTAGCAGTTCAGGCTGTAGCCACGACAAAAGTTCCTCCAGAAATGAACACTGCAGAAACGTGTTTTGGGACCCCCCTTTTTCTTGGTCCCGCTTGACGAATCACCGCAAAACTTTTAAGACAGCCTCTGACTGGAGTGGGCTATTAGTATTGAAAATTTCGCGAAGATTCGTCAAACGGCGCCAAAGATATTGGCAAATGAAGAAATGCTTTTCCTATGGAATCTAGGTCCTAACTATAATATATATATATATATATAATATATATATATAATATATTATATATATATAATATATTATATATATATATATCGCTTTAATACTCTTTCACCACATTTCCTTCCTTTTGGATACTTGATACTGGATATGAAGAGCACGGACCACAAAATCCTTTCGAAATACCGCTCAGTTTATTTCGTGATTACATAAACAGGAACGGCAGCCATTACGCGTTTCGTCCCTCCCTGGGGACTTGATCACATGACGCGCATTTGCCAATAGGACTGCTTTTTATAGGTTACACACTTTTTTTCAGAGCTTATTATATATCCACCAATTCTCCCCTCTATGCGAAGGAAGCAGAGCACACTCAGGATTTTCAGTTCAAACTGCTTTTATTCCCCAATTGGCTTTGCATGACGCGTTTCGCTATAGAAGCTTTCTCAAATGCTGCCAAACAATTCACGGTTCTCCCGCCCTCCCTTTAAACTGCCTGCATCATTTCGATTGGTAGATGCAGTGCTGACGTCATGCCACCGGGAAAAGCCGAACCCAGGAATCCAGGTCCAAGCGGAGCAGACACCAATGTAAGTACATGCCCCAGTGGGCGGTGTCTGCTCCCATCTCCCCATGGCCGCCTAGTTCATGAAGGCTACGATGTAAATATGAGCGGGGTAGCATTGTCCTGAGTCCTTCACCCCACCGCCATAACTCCTGACGTTAGCCTGTGCACACCGCTTAAGTAAGCAGTGCGTCCCCCGCGAAGTCGCCGTCCATCGTTGATAGCCAGGCACTATTCAGGTAAGCGGTGTTCCAGCGTCTACCACAATGTCTGTAGTTTCACCAAAGTTTGCCACATAACCGCTGGACACTTAGGGGTTGGTACTCTCAAGGTGCTCGTGGCTCGCACCAACAACATCCACCAATTCTCCCCTCTATGCGAAGGAAGCAGAGCACAATCAGGATTTTCAGTTCAAACTGCTTTTATTCCCCAATTGGCTTTGCATGACGCGTTTCGCTATAGTAGCTTTCTCAAATGCTGCCAAACAATTCACGGTTCTCCCGCCCTCCCTTTAAACTGCCTGCATCATTCCGATTGGTAGATGCAGTGCTGACGTCATGCCACCGGGAAAAGCCGAACCCAGGAATCCAGGTCCAAGCGGAGCTGACACCAATGTAAGTACATGTCCCAGTGGGCGGTGTCTGCTCCCATCTCCCCATGGCCGCCTAGTTCATGAAGGCTACGATGTAAATATGAGCGGGGTAGCATTGTCCTGAGTCCTTCACCCCACCGCCATAACTCCCGACGTTAGCCTGTGCACACCGCTTAAGTAAGCAGTGAGTCCCCTGCGAAGTCGCATCGTTGATAGCCAGGCACTATTCAGGTAAGCGGTGTTCCAGCGTCTACCACAACGTCTGTAGTTTCACCAAAGTTTGCCACATAACCGCTGGACACTTAGGGGTTGGTACTCTCAAGGTGCTCGTGGCTCACACCAACAACATCCACCAATTCTCCCCTCTATGCGAAGGAAGCAGAGCACACTCAGGATTTTAAGTACATGCCCCATATGCCCCATACACATATGCCCTCCCTTTAAACTGCCTGCATCATTTCGATTGGTAGATGCAGTGCTGACGTCATGCCACCGGGAAAAGCCGAACCCAGGAATCCAGGTCCAAGCGGAGCAGACACCAATGTAAGTACATGCCCCATATGCCCCATACACATATGTATATATTATCTACTGGCGGTCGCCAGTAGATAGTTATAGTTAGGACCTATTTTCCATAGGAAATCCGGAACATTCTATTTGGAATAACGCTGGCGCCGGTTGACGAATCCTCGCGAAATGATCCAAACTTTTGGCCAGCTCCGCTCTGCTCCTACCCTGAAAGTTTTGCGGTGATCTGTCAAGCGGGGGCCGAGAAAAAAGGGGGTCCCAAAACGCGTTTTCCCCATGCAATTTCCCATAGGATCTGTTGTCGCAGCTACAGCCAGAACCGCTGAACGGAAGGACACCAAATTTGGCAAAGAGGTAGTCCTCAGTTCGGACTCATGCCTTTTGCATATATGGTGTGAATCTGTTCAGTAGTTCCTGAGAAAATTAGGGTAAAAAAGTTAGTGATATCTATGGCCGCGGAGGATCCGCGGACCGTACCCGCACCGTAAGCGCACCCTCCCCGAACCGAGCGCGCACCCTCACGATCGCGCGCTGAATGCTAATTGGCTGTCGAGTGTCTCTCTACATTCAAAACCAGGAACTGTTGGCGCCCATTTTCTGCCTCGGTAGAAGCGAGGCTGAAGATGCAAGGGGAATAAGTGTGTAAAACATATAAAGGGGTCAGAGTGGAAATACTCTGACCCTCTAGAGGTGCTTAGGGGGTCCCAGAAGGACCCCCTGGGGCCCCCTTTTTTTTTTTAAATGGGGAAATGCGCGCACGGTGCGCGCATCCTTTCGCGTTGGATGCACGGATTCTCTCGCGGTGGATGCGCGGATCCACAGCAACGTTTTTTGAAAAATGACAAGAAATCATTGGTTATATGACAACTTTCTACACTGAAAGGTAGGGTGTATATTTCTGTTTTTTAAAGGTATGATTGTTATTGGTTAACAAAAACAGATTGTAAGGAACATTATAGATGATAAGCTGATATGTTGAAAAGTCAAGCACACTTCCTGTCTTGTGTAGGAACATTGTGTGCTGAACTTGTGACCTGTGATCTCAGTGCAGTGTTCCATGACCTGTTTCTATGGTAACAGGCAGAAGGCAGATTGGGGGAAGGGTTGAAATGTATTTCAGTTGGAAAGGGTTGAAATGTTTAACCAATAGAAATGTGTGTTTGCTTTTGAGTTTATGTGCGAAGGATTGTGATTTGATGTTTACATGTATAGGTGTGGAAAATGAAAGGGAAACCTTTCCATTTTTGCTTTTGCTGAGAGGTGCACAGTGCAGAGATTCTGTAAAAGAAAATATGAGGAGTGATTGATATACTTCTTAACCTACAAAAGAACTTGAAAGATGAGTTATTTAATAGTGAGGGGATGTATGTAAACTATTTTGATTTTAATCAGACTAATGTATTTTTCCTGCTAAAGTGTACGGAGGACTTTTTTTTCTACAATGTGTGTGCATGTAGAAACCATTCTGTGATAAGCATTTGTGTTTTTCATGTGTTTGTAGACAGATAACTGTGCTGTTTTTATATTTTGGTAGAAATAGAAACCAGTCATTGTTTATGAATTTGTGAAATGAGTTATGTTATGTTTCTATACTAAAATGTAGTACTACTTCTAGATGAAGAAATGTGTTTTGGTATAGTGCAAGGGATAGTTTTGTTTGTCTAGAATCACACAGTGAGTCTGTGTGCATTTGGGAACCACTGTGAGAGAAGCATTTGCTAACATTGTGTATTTGCTGACAGATAACTGTTTTAACTTGTCATGTTGTGAAGTTTTAGTTGCATTAGAAGACATTTATGGCTTATGATTAGATTAAATGAGTCAGGCTTTGACAGAAAAGTGCAGTCCTGAAATATGTAGATTGTGTGCAGTTCCCTTACCAGTTGCACTGTAGTGAATGTGTTTTGGTAAACTCCTAGGGATAGTGGTGCATGTCTAGAATCACAGTGTGAGTTAGTGTGTATTTGGGATTACTGTGAGAGAAGCATTTGGTAACATCATGTATTTGCTGACAGATAACTGTTTTAAAACCTGTCATGTTGTGAAGTTTTAGTAGGATTAGAATCCAGTCTTTGCTTATGCGTTGATTAAATGAGTCATGCTTTGACACTGATGTAGTGTACTTAAATATGTAGATTGTGTGCAGTACCATTAACTCTTCCAGACTAGTGAATGAGTTTTGGTAAACTCCTAGGATAGTGTTGATTGTCTAAAATCACACTTTGAGTCTGTGTGCATTTGGGTAAGGATTGTGAGAGAAGTATTTGGTAACATCGTGTATTTGCTGACAGATACCTGTTTTAAAACTGGTCATGTTGTGAAGTTTTAGTAGCATTAGAAGCCAGTCTTTGCTTATGCTTTGATTATATGAGTCAGGCTTTGACATAAAAGTGCAGTCCTGAAATATGAAGATTGTGTGCAGTTCCCTTACCACTTCCACAGTAGTGAATGATTTTTGGTAAACTCCTAGGTATAGTGGTTGTTGTCTAGAATCACACTGTGAGTCTGTGTGCATTTGAGAACCACTGTGAGAGAAGCATTTGGTAACATCATGTATTTGCTGACAGATAACTAATTTAAAACCTCTCATGTTGTCAAGTTTTAGTAGCATTAGAAGCTAGTCTTTGCTTATGCATTGATAAAATGAGTCAAGGTTTGACACTAAGGTGTTCACTGTGGCAGAACTGAAAATTTAAAAGTTTTACCTAAGCACTGTCCTAGAAGTAGTCTGATTATTTAGTCAGTTTCTAAGTACCAAATAGATTGCTTCAAATGTCCATGCAGTATGCATGTAGTGTTCTAACATACTATACACTTGTCTCTTACACCTTCAATTCCCTAGTCAGTATCCATACACTTCCAGGAAACATCCTGTCACTTCCTTTGCAGTTCTCTAGAGAACCATTCAACAGCATGTACTAATCCATTTACTGTGCTAAAAGCCAAACACTTATAAATTCACCAAGACACTCTCTTTCCAGTACTCTAATGATTCAGTCACTACCTAAGTATTCATGCACTGAGCCAGGTCTTAGCACATGGACTTCTTCAAACCCCTGTCCACTATGCATGCTGTCCTCTAACCATCTACACACTTGTCTTTCATACCTTCAATTCCCTAGTCAGTATCCATACACTTCCACGAAATACCCTGTCACTCCCTTTGCAGTCCTCTAGTGACCCATTCAGCACCATGTACTAATCCATTCACTGTGCTAAAACCCAAACACTTATAAATTCACCCAAGATACTATCTTTGCAGTACTCTAATCATCCAGTCAGTGTCTAAGTATTCACACACTGAGCCAGGCCTTAGCACATGGACTGCTTCAAACCCCTATGCACTATGCATACAGTCTTGTATCCACCTAGATACTTGTCTTTCACACTTTCAATTTCCTAGTCAGTATCCATACAGTCCAGCACTTGTCACTGCCTTTGCACTCCTCTAGTGACCCATTCAGTACTAAGTACTAATCCATTCCTTGTGCGAAAAGCCTAGCACTTATAAATTCACCTAGGCACTCTCCTTGCTGTACTCTAATCATTCAGTCAGTACCCAAGTAGTCATGCAGTGAGCCAGGCCTTAGCACATGGACTGCTTTAAATGCCTATGCAGTATGGATGCAGTCCTCTAATCACCTACACAGTTGTGTTTCACACCTTCAATTCCCTAGTTAGTATTCATACTCTTCTAGCAAACACTCTGTCACTCACCCAGTGTGTCTCCATATAGTACTGTAATCATTTAGTCAGTTAGCATGTAGTCTTTTAGTGTGGTAGGCTTTAGGGCATGAACTGCTTCAAAGTAGTATGCACTATGCATGTAGTGTTTTAACGATCGTCACACTTGTGGTTCAGGGCTATAGTTTCTCAGTCAGTTTTTATATAAAATGTGTTTGTACAGTAATGGAATAGTATAAATTTGAAAGTTATTAATATACATTTATTTGTGATTCTTTTTTACAGATACAGAACAGGAGTGTTTCTCATCTGTTTGCACTCTTCTCGTGCAAGATTGTTAGGATGAAGGGTCCTTAGGTGTTTCATCATACTTGCTGTGCCGCACGAGTATTTTTTGTTAGGATCCCCTCGTAACAGAATTCTTTGGCAAATCTTGCGAGTGACGAAGGTGGCATTGGTCTTTGTTTGCCCCTTGGAAAAAGTAAAACATTTCCTCACCACTGAAGAAAAACGTTGTGGGCGTGGTGCCTTCTGCAAAAACAATTCCTCAGATTCGGTAAATATTTTAAAGCGGCAACAATTACAGTTTTTGTAAGTTAAACTTATAACATTTTGTTAACTGTATGCATTTTATATATCTGTGATTTGTTTCTTGTGGTATTTTGTTCAGAATACCATGTTGTTTTTTTTTAACAATCTTTCTGATTTTCCAGGTCTGTCGTCGACATCCGTGGTTCCCACAGGAGTGTTCCGCCTTGTTGTTTTGTATTATTGTTGTTACATTTTGTTTATCAGTTCATTGCTTATATTTATGTTAATAAAAAATAAAGTTTGAAAATAGTTTATCGTTTATATATTTATTATTATAAAAAATAAAGTTTGAAAAAAAAATTCATAATGTTTTTGGTTGTTCTCTTAACTGCTGTGTGACTCTTTTTTGTTCTTATTACTGTTATTTGATGGAGTCCACCATGGTGTTAAATTTTGGGGCACTTATCGCTGGAATACTGGTTATATCTGCAGTTTGCACCAACTTCTGAATAGTGTGTTAGATTTATCTCAACTTTACTTCCGTTAAAGTGCTGATAATGAAATGGAGAGCAGCCGTTCCCGTGCAAAAAAACACGAGGTGCACCTTTCCGATTTATTCTAAATACTAAAATCCTGTTTTGTATTGCACTGAGGTATTGGCTGCACTTACAGTGTACACACAAAATCTATTAAGAAATCTCGTTGTATTTATATTGATTGGGAATAGTGCGTCAGGTGCTGGATCTTGACGAGATACACTTCTCAGTTCGTATATTGTTCTGCACACGAAAAAAATCACATCACAACTTTCACACCAATTGCAATGCGAAACAAATTCCGGAGATAAGACACGTTAGCACCAGGGATTTTACACCTGCTTTCTGCTGGTGTTAAGCAGGACAACTACATGCACCATGAAAGGGAACACAGCCAAGAGCCACACCAGAACACCCACAGGTGCCATAGAGTCAATGAGCATGATACAGGGATACCCATGAGGGCCAGAAGACTTATCTCAACAACTCCAGGACCGCCAATGCCCCCCAAACCCACATCTTAGTAAGTGTGTCCCTGTGGTCATTGTCTTAGCATGATAGGCACGAGCCATGCAACATCACAGTTTGCTGTCACCTCAGCGTTGGCAGTGAGCCTGGATGTGTAGCTACGCACGCATCCTCCTGCATGCACAACTGGCGTGTGCTGGTCTGGGGTTCAAAGGTCAGTGGAGGGGTGTGCCTATCCGGCAAGGGGAACGGGGTGTCTTGAACATGTCCGTGTACAGGAAGTGCGGTAAGTGTGTCTCTGTGTTCTGGTGTGGCCTGTTTCAAGAGCCGCAGCAGTCGATGTTGTAAAGTGGCATGCACCACCTCCAAACGGCACTGTGATGTTGTAGTTGGAATGTAGCAGGACATGCGCAAATAGGCATTACAATGGTGTGCCGTACCAGTGCACGAGATACAACAGCGCACTGTACAAAAGTGTGGGGGCTCGTGGGAGGGAGGAGCAGCCATTTGGCAGAATAACACACAGTGAACTCGACCATGTGCCACATGCTGGGCATCTCATCCATGATGACCACGGTCGCAGACATCCCACAACCCCAACGACTGGCCTTTGTACACATCCTGTATGAATACAGCGTGGTTTTCACTTTTATGCTCGTTCAGTGGTGTGATGTTGGCGGGTTGTGTGACTTGTGCTCCTTGTTAGTGTGTTTCATTTTGGCCATTGTTTGCCTATACTTGTGATGTACTTAATTTTGCATGTGTGCCATTCTGCCCATCTCCCCCGTCCCCCCACTCCCTGCTTCTTCCTCTTCCTAGTGCTGTTGTGTCTATAATTTTGTTGCTGCACACATAAATACATGTAAAGAATAAATTAGAATAGTTCCTTGATTCTTTTAGTTTTCAAAACTTCTCTATTGGTTTCTTTTTAATTTTCCATATGAACCGTTTTTTTTTTATATTCAACAACACATAGAAGTCAGAAGTGCAACGTATTCTATCAGCACACTTTCTAGAACATTCTACAATACGTGCAGGTTAAAAGTTCATCAATTTTTTAAAACTTTACGATATTTTTTTGTAAAATTTTCTTGAACATTTAACGACACATGCAGGTTAAAAGTTGATGATTGTTTTAAGTTCGAACAGTGCCTTCCAAATGCAAGTAGCAGGTGTGGTTGAGCTAAGCAAATTTTATCCTATGATATGTACTCCACGTTGAAACTGCTTTTTTTTAACCAATCACAAAGATGCTTTTCCACAAAACTAATGTGCACCCTACTTTTAAAAAAGAATGATTTTCATGATATCTTTAGAGATAATTTATAGATAGGAATTAGCATTTAAAAAACCTTAGAAATTCACTGAAAAAAAACATAGGTTTCAGGGGTGTTATAGTTAGCTGGACATTTCCCTCGTACAAAACCCTAGAAATTCCCCTGTTATAGTTAGTTCAGCTAACTATAACTCGCGGCCCCGCAATGCACTGCTGATGACGTCACATATTATATCACTCCTGACATGGTCAGTGACATCACTGATGACATCACTGATGACATCTCAAATGACATCACTGATGACATCACTGATGATGTCATCCATGTGATAAATTAGTGCATCTTCTCACACCCTAATATAACCTTTGATACACTGACTCAAAATTTCAAACGGCCATTTTGACAACCATACATACTCCAATACAAATAACTACACACCAACTCATTGACTTTTAGGTCTACATACATGTCCACTCACTCACCTGTACAGTCACTCATACTTACAGTCACTCTGTGCATTTATACACCCATATAGACACTCACACACCGCCAATCATCCATTGAGGTACTGACACATCTAGTCAGTCATGAAAATAATTAATCACAGTCCAATTTACTCACCTATACAGTTAAACACACTCAAGTTCACTTACTCATAAAAATACTAACAAATTCTGTGTCTTCCTGCAGAAAAACAAACAGCACATGACACAGATATCCTTGCATTATGGCGCATACAGCTACTCCCAAAATCACACTCTCTCACATATAGATAGTTATATACTCTTACACACATATACACTGCGTTTCACATATGTAGTTACTGACACATGTACAACTGAGATATACATTCAATCACTAACACACCCATACATACACTCACCCAACCATACAGTCCATCACACATGCACTCTTAAAACCATGCACCCACTGAATCACCCACTCACACATCTAGTCACAGAGTCACACACACCCTACCCACACAAACACTCAGGCACCCATACAGATACTCAGACAACCAATCAATAACCCATATAGACACTCATATAGCTATTCACAAAACCATGCAGCCACTTATACACCAAGACACAGACACATACAGACATTCACACAGTTTAGTCACTAGTCTGCAGTAAGATACATTTAATGACTCACTTATAGAGTCAGTTACGCACCTAGAATATCATCCATTCACACACTTCTACACCCACTTATTTTTCAACAGGCCTTGCCCTATATATATTAAACATATTAAAACTGTTCAGAAACACATACTCAATGGATGACGTCATCAGTGATGTCATCAGTGATGTCATTTGAGATGTCATGAGTGATGTCATCAGTGATGTCACTGACCATGTCATGAGAGATGTAATATGTGACGTCATCAGCAGTGCATTGCGGGGGAGCGAGTTATAGTTAGCTGAACTAACTATAACGGGAATTGCTAGGGTTTTGTACGAGGGAAATGTCCAGCTAACTATAACACCCCTGAAACCTATGTTTTTTTCAGTGAATATATATATATACATAAATACCAACATATATATGTATATATATATATATATATATATATATATATATATATATATATATATATATATATATTTCTTTTTCTTTTTTCCGATTGAAGCCAAAATAAAGTGATCACTTAGGGTATATGTCCTCTAGGTAGTTGTCTAATCCAGTTACATGTTTTGACTGCCACACAGTCTTGGTCATACACTGGATATCTGGTTGATCTGATAATACATACAGCCAACAGGAAATAGAAAGAGGACATTTTGAAAACATAGGAGTGGTAATGGTATCCATATTGGAATGTCTAAATACATAACCCAATTCTCTCATCGTGCTTAATGTATACATAACAAACAAACAAATAAACAACTAATTGTAATCCTTGAGCATATTAATTGAAAGACATAGGGGCCTATTAGGATGGCGGGCGGTGCTGGGACCGGCCACCAGTGGTGCGGCGGTCCCGCGGCGGCAATTAGGATGCCACCGCCATTGTGGCATCCCCCATCCACTTCATTGTGGCGGGCGGCGCACGCAGCACCGCCCGCCACAATGCTTTGCGTGCACATTGTGCATTTGCATGCACAACGTGGCAGGCACCTCGCGTTGTCCATGCAAATGCAGGGGGTACCCCCCATGTGCCCCCTCCACCCCCCAACATCCTGGGGGCCTGCAACAGGCTCCCAACTGTGGAATCTGCATGCTGTTGCCACCACAGAAAGGCTGCTTTCTGCTCCCATTGTAATATGGAAGGCGGTGTCTAGCAGACACCGACACCATATTCAACCCTTTTCCGCCCGGTCGACTCATCGACCGGGCGGTCTTCCCGTCAGCTGCGGTATCCCCTGCCATCATAATATGGAGGGGGAAAAATGGGAGGCAGTTGAGGGATGATGTCGGGCGGATCGCCACCGCCATGCGGACGGTGGCGATCCGCCCAACATCATAAGAGATCCCATTGTGTCTTGTGTATACTTCATACGGTGTCAAGGCATACCTATTTAGTGACATTGTGTCAGAAGGCACATCATGTGAAAATATCACATAGCATGTAAAATTTCAAACGCCAAAATCATGGCCTCATATGTGGATGTACAGCATGAAATTCCGCCAAGAAGACAACAATATTCTGGGCTGTAATCTGTTTCCAATGTGTCCTTATGTACTGATATTGTCCTGGTATTTGTTAGCGGTCAACCTGTGCCAATTTAGAATTCCATATACAATACATATCATGTGATGCACAATTTCAATCCAAAATATTGTGAAATTAAATTTTTTTAAAACCTCTTATCTGTACAGTGCCCTCCACCACGATGACGTGATGTTGAAGAAAAGGGTAGAGACTTCTGAGGTCACCTACATCCGATATTAGGCCCCTTCCTTTCCTCCTGAATTGTAAAGAAAACACAAAATATTTTTATAAAGTCAGATTAAAATCATTGAAATTCACCATTCCATAGGAACATACAGTATTAACCAATTTACAGATCCGAATAAGGAGAGAGAACAGTTGCCCTGGATATTACAGGAGGAGGTTACGAGTGGAAGCTAATTTTCATGTAGATGGATTCCTAGTTCCTCGTCCAGATTGTGTCCCTCAGGATTCTTGGTCTGTAGGTCTAAGATATGCCAAGATTCTGTTATCCTGAACTGGAGGACTCTATTGCCCCCCTGTAATTCTCATGTACCTGTTCTATTGCAAGGTATTTGAGGAGAGAGCTATTGGACAGATGGTATTCTGCAAAATGCCTTGCCACAGGGTAGTGTGGATCTTTATTATTAATTGCCCTCTTGTGCTCAAGCACTCTTTTCTCTACTGTCAGTGTAGTGCTACCCACGTAGCATAGGTTGCAGGGGCATTCTAGCATGTAAATAACAACGCTAGAGCTGCATGTCAAAAATTGGCTGACGGTTTTCACTCTGGTGGGTGAATCATATGTTTTTTTCATGTAATTACTGCAGTAGGCCTTGCAGTGGCCACATGGAAAGGAACCTTGCAAACTGTGTTGAGTGATTAAGTGTTTATTAGTAATGTCACCTTTTACCAATATATCTTTGACGCTCCTCCCTTTTCTGTATGTGATCATTGGACGTTTAGCTAAATTGCGTCTAAAAACTGGGTCACTGGCTAAAATGTTCCAATTTGTGCTAATATTTTGACGATTTTTGTTGATTCAGTATTGTGTGTGAGAATCACTCTAGTGGTGTTCTTTTCCTCTACAGTGCCTTGTTTCTCCAAAAGTGTGTTACCGAGTGATCCTGCTGACTTTTTCTTTTGCTCTCTCTAAGACCCACATGGGGTAGGCTCGTTCCCGTAATCTTTTAATCATATTTGTTTGCTCCGTGTGATAATCTTCTTAAGTGATACGGTTTCTCCTTGCTCTCAGGAGTTCACTGTATGGAATGCTCCATTTAAGAGTGTCTGGTTGACTGCTAAGATCATGGAGAAGACTCCATAGCAGTTCCTAGGATTTGTTTGTACAGTGAACACAAACAAATTGCTGTGAAGACAAAATGTCATCCTTTCCAGCAACATAAAATACATTCAATTGAGGTAGTAGTGGTCTCCAATGGGAAAATTACCGCACCTCAAATATTAGTACCTAGTGCTCGATCAAGTCATGTGTGAGTACATTGAAAGAACGAATTTTAGTCAGATTGAGGTGCTATATAGGTTCAGTTCACCTACTACATAGAGGTGATAATTGCACATTAGAAATCTAATGTGTACCAACATATATAGAGTAGAACCTTGTTCAGCACTCTCATAAATAAATGCAATTGACCATCATGTCATGGGTAAGTTAAACAACATAAGTATGTGCAAACACAACTTCACATTTAGCAAAACAATTCAAAGGTCAATGATATCTCTTCTCGAAATTGAAATCAAACAAGTACCAGGAGGTCTTAGAGTCATTATTTTTCCCTCATTTGAGGATCTAGATCCAGACTTATTAAATGAATGGGAGAATTTGATTTTATCATCATCCTTTGGTATGATGGATATATTGGCATGCAGAGAGAAAAAGATCCAAATTGTTGAGTGAATTTTGACCAGTAGAAGATTTCAAATCACTTAACTTAAAGAAGCCACTGAAAAAAACTATTAGATTTTGAAAGAAGTTCTGAGTGCACACCAAACTTATATCAGGGATAAGAAAATGCGAAAACTCAAAAGAAATTATAATGAATATAGAAATAGTATACTATTTACTTTTGCCAAAAAATGTGATAAATTCAAACCAAAAGGTATACAGAATGTGCCAAGTGGAATAATACCTGTGGCTTCGACCTCAGCCAGTGAGTCGGATCTATCTAGTATCACAAGCGAAATAGGTGAAGCCAGAGGTGAAATAACTATAACTGAAGGGGGAGGGGAAAACACAATTGCAGCTTCCTCTTTTTTAACGGTACAGAAAGGGAACCAGAACATGTTTTTACAAAAAGACTTCAGGAACAAAAGAACAAGACGAGGAGGGAAGAAAGATCAGGCACAAATCAGCAAGTAAAAAAAGTAACAAGATCTGCATCACGCATTCAAAAGAACTAATTGCTAGAGAGAGAGGTGTATCTAATGATATGTCTGTATCCACAACGACATGGCCAAAGATATAAGTGAGGATGTTTCAATTGTCACCCTATCACAACATGTACTATCTACTGCAGAAAAGAATGTGCTTAACAAAGGCTTGAGTTTTTGCCCTATGTCTAAACCAGATTTCACTCAGATCCATATTGACTTATTCAAATTTGTACGTAGGCTAAAACTAAAGAAATACTTTGATGCTAATCATAAACCGTGCCCTATGCCAATCTTTCGGTGAACAAAAGTGACAAAACAATTAAAGATATTCAAGATTTACAAATGTTGTTATCATTGGATGAGAGTATGGGGCCTGCACCAACTATTGGTGAAGTCTTACAGGATTTGGACATAGCCACTAACATAAACTTGGACAGTGGGTTTAGGACTAAGTCCACCTTTGTACCCATGTTACCACTAGAGAATTTGATTGATTCATTTTATAAGGCCGCAACAAATGATCTATATATGTTAGAAGGCAAATTTCATCACAAACATATTAGATTTAGAGACAATCTTTGCAAAGATGAGCGCACAGTGTTACAAAAACTGTCAGGTTACTCCGATATGGCTATCAAAGAGGCAGACAAAGGGGGCAATATTGTCCTATTGGACATAGAATATTATATCCAGGAAATTGACAATCAGTTAGCAGACACTGACGCTTACATCAAAATACTGCAGAATCCATTGAAGGAGGTAACAGGGTCAATTGAAAAAACACTGAGCTATTGGCGAAACTAATGTCTTCTTACTGATATGGAATTTAAATATGTTTTCAATCCAACACCACGGGCAGCATGCATTTATAATTTGCCAAAAATATATGAGAACTGTACCTCCCCTCCAGGTAGACCCATCATTTCAGGGATTGGGTCACCCGCGGAGCGCATTTCGGAATATATTGATATTTTTCTGCAGCTGATAGTACAAAACTTACCACCATTCATTTTAGACACTAAGGACCTATTAAACAAACTGGATGATCTAGTTTAATCTAATGAGTTTACTTTTGTTTCCCTAGATGTCAATGCTTTATATACCAGCATCCCTTTGAACAAAGGCATGGAGGCCCTAATTTACTATTTATCCAGACGTGAAGCTACTCTCTATGAGAATACTCAAATGATCTTGAAGCTCACACGTTTGATGTTGGAAAACAACTTTTTCTTACAAAATGGTACATGGTTTAGACAAATATCTGGGGTTGCTATGGGGTCAAACTGTTTCCCCTCTTTTGCTAACATTTATATGGGTTTCTTTGAACAGCACTATATTTGGAGGAGCTGTCTGTCAAACATGACAGGCCCAATCATTTATTGGGGATGATTTATAGATGACATCCTCATGATTTGGGGTGGAGATAATGAGACTCTCAATGAATTTATCATACATCTCAATAACAATGAATACAACCTGAGTTTCACACACAAGACCAGTAAGAAAGAGATTTATTTTTTAGACATCACTTTATATGTTGAAAATGGCAAAATTGCATCCAAGCTTTATCGCAAACCCACTGCGTGCAGCTCTGTGTTACACTCTGACAGTGCACACCCCAGCACACAAATCAGAGCCATTCCCTTTGGGGAAATGATGCGTCTGAGAAGAAATTGCAGCAATTACATAATATTCCAAGACAAATTGGATCTCTTGAAAGCTCGCTTTTCAACTAGGGGTTATGACAAAACCACCTTAGATAAAGCACAAAGTAAGATAAGTAAAATATGTCGCACTGGGCATCTAAGATCTAGTAGCAAACAAAGTGAAAAAAAACCCAGAGGACTAATGTTGCAATCATCAAGCAATATAACACACACATTCAGGATATATTCAAAATCCTACATAAGCATTGCCATCTTTTGAAACTTGATTACAGTTTGGACCAATATATTTCTAAAAACCCCACATCACGTACAGCACAGGGAGGACACTTAGAAATATTCTGTGTCCATCATATATTCCACCAAAAAAAACAGGACAGGTCAAAACTAGGCTACCCAATAAACCCATGGGTTTCTATTGGTGTACTGTGTATAATGTCTGCCAATATGCAACAAACAAAACAACATGCTTTAGTTTCAATACAGGACAGGTCCACAAAATAAACCATTTCATAAAGTGTAACACTAAATTTGTAGTGTACTGTATTGCTTGCCATTGAGGGCCTAATCTACGTGGGCAGTACAATGAGGCCACTTAAAGAATGAATTCAGAAGCATATTAGAGCTATCCGTAATGGCAACACCAATTATCCATTGGCGGCTCACTATAACAGTACACATGCTGTGTCAGAAATTATAAGACTCAGTTTCCATGGAATTTCAGTAGCAGATGAAAATACATGAGGTGGGGATAGAACTCTTGCAATGAGAAAGCTTGAAACAAAGTGGTTGATAAAACTCAGATGTGTAGATCTAGGACGCAATGTAGATAGCTACATGTTTTTCTACGTGACTGATATTACTCAGTGTTTATGTGAATTGCTCTTGTACAATGCTGCATAACATGCCTCGTGTCTTGATAAAACATAGGAGGATGTAATAACATCATGTACTGTGGCATAAGAACTAATGTATAAATATTCTTCATACACATCATCTCCCTTTTTGTCCTCTTTATCAAGCTCTTCTAATCTGGTGGGCATTTCAACTCTTGACACAGTTGTGAACGATGTAGGGAGACGCGTAAACAAATCGTATTAAATGCTTTAGATTTGTTTATGACACTATAGACCCAAAACTATTCTAAAACCTCGCTGCGGTAAATCTTATGAATATTTCATAAAAGTCTGCACTGGGACTAATTTCAATTGACACACTGATAATATTTCTGTCATTAATAGTATATGGAGACCATTCCAAAATGGCACTGCCGATAAATAAAAATGAAAATTCACCAGTCACTACAATGTTCACGTACACGCATGTGATTAAGTTATTCTGCAAGCGGCACTATGCATCATACGCATAGTTCTTTTCGACCACCAAAAATGTACAGGTACAGGCACATTAGGTCATGACCGCTTTAAGACCTACAGTGTCGCTGTATACATGAACTTCAACAATTACGTCTTTTGTACTTAATTTACTGTTAAGAAGTAATGTTTCATATCATTAAACTGTGATCAGGACTCAGACACATGGTCAAATGCTAATCTCATGACTATTTAATGCCGGCACGTGAATTGTAGGCAGGCGAGTCATGTCACTGCAGCTTCCACTCAAAACACTGTGGGGAACGAACGCAGTAACTCAGTGCGGGGAACACAGACTCGCATTTGGACAACGCTGATATATTTTGCTCTGGTAAGTGAAGTCATCAGACTTTAAAGATAAGGCATTATAGTTTTGGGGGATGTTTGCACTGTCGGACAATTTACTTATAATTTTTGTTTGTTACTTTTATACTCAGTGAGGGAGCTTATCAGGGACCGCCTCTTGACCGGACTACATTTCTTTCGACTGGACTATATTTCCTTGGACCGTGATCTTACACTAGGAGTCATTAATACCATAAGATCACATATATATTTTTCCTAACGGTAAATTTTAAAACTTTATTGAGCATTTTCAACCCACCAATCTAGATTACATGGCTCGGGTATCTATAGATTTGAACTGTTATAAGAATTAACCTAAGGGCCACCGAGTTTTTTGTGCAACATATATCTTTTCACCTTGAGAAACTTGGGGTCATGACAGGACACAAACACTGTATTGTCTTGACTATCACTTATTTATTTGTTAGAGATAACACTGGTTGAACTTATACGTCGCAGAATGGCCAATAAAACGTGGACGCCATACAGGGATGTGGAATGATTACCATCGGCTTTAAAAGTATGTTAACCTGATATAATTTCAATAAAATAATGAGACTATACAGGTTATGGTTCAGTATCAAGAGCGATACATGGATTCCGCACTTGTTTTCAGAAAAGGTAATTTTTTGTCCCGTTTTAAAATTAGAAGAAAACGGATCCTTCCGTTACTATGATTTCTACTTTCAACAGGATAGTGGCTTAATATAGTGTTCTTCCATTGTTACCGATTTCTTTTGATATGTATTTTCTTGCGCAGGCTATTTCATGATGTCGCGGTGGTGAAAACCGAATGTCAGGGACGTCTAGATATTTAACTTTGAACTGGTGGGTTTTTCAAAAATATTATTTCACAAACTACTGGGTAGAATCACGTGTGAAATTCCTGAATAATTTTATCTTCATTGACAATTATTGAGGTGACGCATGGATTCCACTATTGGTGGCTAATGGAGAGTATTACTTCTCTTTTTTTATTTATCTTTCCAATATTCTTCTCTTCTTTTTCTCTTATGGTGACACTTCAGGTCTAAGAAACATCGGATCCTTTCAATTTCTCTTCTTCAATGAAATAATTGACAATAATTCTCTCTTTTCGCAATTTGGTCTCTCATCACTAGAGATTTGCTTTACTGCCACTCAATCTTTGAAAATAATGGCTAATTGCTATGAATAATCAATGTTTTATTCTCACCATCATTTTTGTACGAACAAAGACAACATGTGTGATATCTTTATTTCCAGCCTTGAAAAAGTCTATGTTAGACGAAACACGTGTTGGCTGAATCCTTGCTGGAATGACCGAATGAATAAATGAACAAGTTGAATAATTTCCAGCAACATGTTGGTATGCTCAAGATTACAAATTTCCCTGTTCTTGAGAAAATGTTGACAAGATTTTATACCCAGAGAACGGTCAATTATGGAATATAATGAATTCACATCCATTGTGATCAAAAGAAAGTCTTTTTCCCATTCAATGTCTTCAAGTTTCACCAAAAAGTATTTGGTATCTCTTACATATGATGGGAGGGCTGTGACATACTGTCTAAGGAAGTGATCTACATATTTAGAGATGTATTCTGCTGCACTTCCTATTGAGGAGACAATACGTCTTCCTGGGGATGTATTGGTGTTTTTGTGAATCTTAAGGAGGAGATAAAAGACAGGTAGTTTAGCGTTTCAGATAGCAGAGTTCCTCCCATTGTAAGATGCCATTGTCTTTTCAACCGTTCAGCACATCCCTTATACAAATAATGCTTTCATTGTATTCTTGTATGCTGATTTTAAGTTGAATTAGGCTTAAAATTTGTCATAGCTGGACGATCGGTAATCACACCCAAAGATTCTCCTATTGGTTCAAGTTCCAAATCTGTATCTGTCAAAAGTTCTTGTAGAGTTATGAGAGTATCCACATCACCTACTTTCAGATAGGAGCTCATATTAGTGATGGTGTAACAGTTAGTTGAGAGCAGTGGTCCTGTCTCAACCAGATTTGCTGATATTGTGCCCCTGAGGTGATGCCATTTTCGGAGTTTGAACTTTCTAATACATTTATATATGCCTATCCTGGTTTCCAGATAACTGAAGTGATGTGATGGGGAAAATTAAAGGACTAAGCATATAGTTCTTTTTTCTAACATAAAGGTCAGTGAGACAGATTAACGTTACTTTTATTTACCATAATGTCATCCATTATGTTTGTTTCTTCGGGCCAGTTGATTTGTTTCCCATTGGCTCTTTCTCTTCTTCTTCTGTTCCTTTTGTTGGAGTTGCTTTCTTCTCCACCGGTTTCTTCCTAATTTCTTCCTTTTCCTCCTCCCCGTTGACCTCGCCCCCTTCCCTGTGTCTTCGGTGGTTGCACTGTTCTTGTTGTTTGTCATCCTGTTCAAACAAGGAGATACTTGTCTAAAAAAGTCAGTAGGAGTTTCTTTAGTACTTCTCCCTTAGATGATATACTTGCTGTTGAGCTTGACGGATCTCCATCTGTGCGGCTGCTTGCTATTGACTCCGAGCCACTGGTAATGCCAGTTGCCTGTTCTATTAGTTCTCCCAGTGAAAGTTTCTCGTAGAGATGGTCATACTTGTGTCTGTAAGTGAGAATTCTCCCACTCTCATAATCAGTGCAATCCCTGTGTAGCTTTCTTTGTTTGCGTGCTTTAATATCGTCCTCATACCATTTGAGTTTGGATTTTAATTCTTCAGTGTATTTTCTTATAATGTCCTGTTCCTTATGTACTTTTAATTCTTCTTCCAGTTGTTTTAATTCATGTAGGATCGATTCTCTGTCCTCCCAAGCATACTTCACTGGAATGATTAGCATCTGTTTTGCGGTTTGTGCAGAGTTCTGCACCCATTCCTCCAACATTCAAGGGCTTGGACATTCATAGGATGGTGTTGTATATATCCTACGGCCTTGTGGAACCATCTCCTTAACAATGTCATCTTGTAGAGATAGTGCCTCCCACCATTTTAAAGTTTCAGATTTTTGAATTTTTCTAATCTCCTGAGTTTGTCATGAAGGGTGGTGTCTTTGGCACTTGTTTCCTTTATTTGTTCACCATTGTTAGCGGCTCGTGCAAAAAGGCTCTGGGCAGCCGCCCTTCTTTTTATCTCTTCTTCCATGTTTTAATGTGCCATTGCAATCTTTTCGGTAATTCGTCTTTCAGTTGTACAGTATGTCCTTCAGAAAAGAAAGAATGGCTAGCGAAGACATGGCTTGGCAGTTTGGGCTGGACTGTTCCCATGAGGCACAGGATCAAGACTGATTTGCATATGGCCATGTCTGAACCCAGCTCTGTGACTGGGGGTGAATTTTTTGCCAATGTGCAACATTCCGTCCATCATCCTGTGTGTTTTGCTATTGAACAACCTAGCACGATTCACCTACCTCTTGGACGCGATTCCTGGTTTGCTCCACCGTCCTCTCCATCATAATCACAAACTAAAGTTCGTAACCTTCTCCAAGCTTGTCCTTCTGTGTTCAGTTACCAGCAACCGGCTCGGGAGAACTCCGTCAATTTCAATTACTGTTTTGCTCCTTCCGTTCTCACACTTAAGCCTGCGGAGCGCGCCGGACATCGTATTTCAATTGAAGCCAAAATAAAGCGATCACTCAGGGGATATTTCCTCTAGGTAGTTGTTTAATCCAGTTACGCGTTTCGACTGCCACGCAGTCTTGGTCACACATCAGGTGCATGGTTGATCGCGTAATACATACAGGCAACAGGAAATACAAAGAGGACATTTTGAAAACATAGAAGTGTTAGTCATACTGGTAATGACATCCATATAGCAATGTATAAATACATAGCCCACTTCTCTCATTGTGCTTAATGTAAACGGAATAAATAACTTATTAAAAAATACAGCGGTAAATACAGAATGGGTTGTATAATAGTCCATGTAACAAATCAAATGCAATGATAAATATTGAGTGGGTCTGTGAGTGGGTGCATTAGTGTTTTAGTGGGTCTGTGAGTGGGTGCATCAGTTCCTGAGTAAATCTGTAATTGGGTGCATGAGTGTCTGGGTGGGTCTTTGAGTGGGCGTATGAGTGTCTCAGTGGATCTGTGATTGGGTGCAGGAGTGTCAGAGTGAGTCTGTGAGTGGGTGCGTTAGTGTTTCAGATTGTCTTTGACAGGGTGTGTTAATATCTGAGTGGAACTGACTGGGGGCATGAGTGTCTGATTGGGTGTGTAAGTAGATGTGTGAGTCTTTGAGTGGGTCTGTAAGTGGGTGAGTGTGTGCTTGAGTGTGGCTAAGCTCAACTGATCACAGCACTCATAGATCCCTATCTCTCTACGACAAAACATTTTCAAGCTGAAACTGTATAATTTCTTGGTTAGAGTCTTTTTTGCTGAAATCTCCTCCAACATCTCCTTTACCTCTGTCCTCTCTGATTTTGTAATATATGTAGTGACATAACGAGCAACAGCGATGGAGTTGTCTGCAACAAATTGCAAATCCATATTAGCTTCCCACATTTTGGGAATCACAGGGTTATAGTCCTTATTATACTTGGAGGCCTCTGTTCTTCTGAGGTTGAATGTTTTTTTGGTGATTTTTGTGTCAGTGTATGTCTGACTGCAGATAAAAAGCGGTTCAATCTTCCTTGGAAAATTATAGGTCGTGGAAATCCAAACGAACATCTTTGTGTAAAAGATTCCTTTGCATTTGCATTTTTGGTGACAGTGTTTTCCACATCTATGTGATTGAAAGCACAGAACTTTGTGCATCAGACCTTTTTCACCACTGTTTTTCGGGAAGGTATATGTCACATACTGTTCTATGAAAGAGAATACAGACTCATTACTGTCTGTTCCAAATATTGTTGCATCTTTTATCCATAACAACATGTGAATATGAGGAGCACCTCTTGCTTGGTGATTTTTACGGAAAAAAACCTCTGTTACTTTGCCTAGAAGAGGATTTGTTTTGTTGCAGATAAAAGACAGCATGGCTTGAAGCTTGTGGTTAAAATATTTACAAGCACTAGCAGGATCGAAAAAACAAAGTTCTCCTGCTGTCTTCACATTGATGTCCATAATGTTTGAGTTCACTTCTCTCAAAAATTCAAGCAGATCATCCCACGCGTACTCAGCACAACTGAGTGGCCGAAACCAAGTTGATGCACCTAGGTTTCTGAACATACATTTTATTTCTCCATGATGATGCTATTATTATTCATTGGTGCCACATTGGTACACCATCAAATTAATCAAGTTGTATTCTAACTTTTCATTCTTTCCATGAACTTTGTCAACAAATTCCTTTGCAGAGAGATTTTGAAGATTAACTCCTGTCTTCAGTATGTGATTTAGAGCTTATGATAGTCCAGATTAGTCATTCTTAAACAGAAGATGGATTATGTTTGGAACACTGTGGTGATATGAAGGATCTTCTGAATATAATCCGGTTGACTAGTATATAGCTACTGGTCGTAGTATTGGGTGGTCATCATATCGGCAACCTGCTAGTGGGAAACAGTTGTGGAAAACAGTGAGCCTCTAAACCTTTCTCCCACACACTCATGGGAGCTGCTTTTGCTTGTTTCATTTGAAAGAGACCAATAGCTTCACCAATAACTTCTTTACAATGCAGGGGATGAATGCTGTCGTGTTCATAAATTTCTTCTGATCTGCATTGATCCGCTTTTTCAATCTGTCCACTTGATGGTAATGTTTCATCCTCTGTACAACTTACATCTACAAAATTATCGACATTGTGATAATAATATTTAGCTTGAGGTAGAATATAGCTTTTTTAACTTCTTTAACATCTCCAGTCTCTTGCCATATTTTTTTGTTTTTGGTGGGGACACCATTAACAAGAATGATAAGTCAATCAATCAATCAGGTGTTTGTTAAGCGCGACTACTCACCCGTAAGGGTCTCAAGGCGCTGGGGGGTGGGGGAGGTCACAGGTTCCAGTTCATCAAGGAGGGGGTCTGTCGAAAAGACCAAGGTTTTGAGGTTTATTGCGAAGATGGGGAGAAATGTTGTCTGTCTGAGGTGGAGCGGAAGGTCGTTCCAGGCTCTGGCCGTGCGGAAGGAGAAGGAGCGGCCTCCCGATCTGGTCTTTCTGGTGCGGGGGACCACGGCGTAGGAGAGCTGGGCTGATCGTAGGGTCCTTTAGGGTGTGTGGAATTCGAGTCGGCTATTCAGCTATGCTGGTCCGGTGTCGTGGAGGGCCTTGTGAGCGTGGGTTAGCATCTTGAAGGTGACTCTAGCTTCGATGGGGAGCCAGTGGAGTGTGAGTAGGTGCTCGGAGATGTGGCAGTGTCTTGGCAGGTTGAGGACCAGTCTTGCGGCAGCGTTTTGGATGTTCTGTAGCTTGCGGGTGAGGTTTTTGTTTATTTCGGCATAGAGTGTGTTGCCGTAGTCGAACCTGCTGGTGACTAGGGCATGAGTGACGGTCTTTCTGTGTTCAAGGGGGATCCATTTGAAGGTCTTACGTAGGAGGTGGAGGGTGTGCAAGAAGGAAGACAAGACAGAGTTGATCTGGCGGTCCATTTTGAGCTCTGAGTCCAGGATGATTCCCAGGTTGCGTGCATAGTCGCTGGGGTGGGCGGGCTTCCGAGGGTGGGGGGCCACCAGGTGTCGTTCCAGGTGTCGGGGTTTGGGCCCAAGATGAGTACTTCCGTTTTGTTGGTGTTTAGTTGTAGGCAGCTGTTTTTCATCCATTTTGTGACGGCTTCCATGCCTTCTCAAAAGTTGTGTCTGGCGGTGATTGGGTTCGTTGGATAGGGAGAGGATGAGTTGTGTGTTGTCTGCGTATGACACAATGTTGAGTTCATAGGTTCTGACGATGGGGGCGAGCGGAGCCATGCAGACGTTGAAGGGCATAGGGCTGAGGGAAGTGGTTCATCAATATCTCTGCGCACACCAACAGTTTCAAGATTCCATTTAAAATCTAAAGGTAAGTAGACAACCTTTACCTTTAAGGCCTTTCTGAAGCTCAGTTGGTGCAACTTCCCTGTCTTTGGCTCCATACAAATGATAGCCTGAAATGGGTGTATATATTGTATGAGAATTGATTCATAAACATTTAATTCTTGCAGTAAGTAAGTTAATAATAATTAAGTAAAGTTGGTTTAGTCAACTAAAACCATAACAATTTTACAGCATATATCAAGTTAAGTTAAAAAACAGGAATTTAAAATCATTTCATCAATTTAATGTATCAAAGTATTATAAAATCATCAATTATCAGGAAATACTTTCCAAGATCCTATAAAGTAGTTTTGAAAACATATAAGACCAGTTTTTCGTTTGGGACACACAACTATAAAAACATCGATTAGCAGGTAACAAACAGATTAGTTTCATAGCCGGACAGAATTAATTATGAATAGGTGTAAGAGTCTCTCAGTTCCTTATCTACCGGACTTAACATTCATAGGCCCTGTACGAGTCATGATTATTTGCTCCAAATAACCAAAAGGGGGGAGTGAAGAGGTAATGCTCAAAAGAGTAATGGAGGTGGATACGCCCTCCTGTAGTCGATATATAAGAAACAAAGAGATCCTCCCTCACACAAGTGTATGACCGTGTTCTCCCAGACTACGTGTGTTTCCTACAGTGGTGGAAAGCACACAGCATTGTTTAAATACCCCTCACACACCAAAATGACTGTTGGTGTCATGCTTCATCATACAGGTCTTCCCGTCCCGCTGCAGTACGGGGCAGGCTACAAACTACGACTACGTGGGAGCACTGTTTATGAAAAACAAGACTATGTGTAGTGTAGGAATGTGAGTGGAAGGGTCATGAGTGAGTGAAGGAGTGATTATGAATTAAAAAATACCTGGCTCTTTGGAAAAAAGACTTTAATATTCCTGTGAGCTGGTATTGTTAAAAATGGGGAATAAGTTGGAGGTACATTGCTATGATGAACAGTCTCTCCTATGTCAACATGTTTCGAAGACCTCCCCTGGCTTCTTCATCAGACCAAAAGGATCCCTTCTCCACTCAAAATATAATACAAAGAAATATCAGAAAAAAGTGTATGTACATGTAGTCACTACTACGTGGTGCGCATGCCAAATAAACATGCACAATATACAATACCCCAATAGGTATGCTGCTCTATGAAAATCTGGAAGAAAAACACAGCATTTAAAAACATGACATATACATCATCCATCGTAATAGGTGGTGTGCTGTAAGGAAGGTGATATATATTGATATATTTTCCTTATTTTTATCAGTGATGCTAAGCCGGTGTTGTGTCCTGCTGGCAGAAAAAAGGAACAATACGAAGACAAACATACATTAAACATAAACCACACACTCTATGTCAAACTACCGGTAAATGTGGGTCCAAGGTGATAAATGCAGCCTATGGTATTATGCATTATACAGATACGTTTCTGTGCCATGAGAGAGAAAACGATAATCAGGTAGAGCACGTACTTGTTTTGAGTAGGGATATTACCCCATGAGCCTTAAAACGGGTAGGAAGGGGTGCCTACTGTCACACACTGGGGAAAAAAATGAAAAGGGAACACTGCTAGTTATAATGTTCTGCCTTCGTGGCATAGTCATAAAGAGTCCTACAGGTTGTAAGCAGCTATGCCGTACTCACAATACCAAGGTCACCGCCTCTCCTCGACACTGCCTCCCCGCGGCACCATCGATTGATGGGCCTGCGGAGGGGGTGTCCTTAAGTAGTGCAGTTGATTGATAGAGTTGCTGCCAAAATATTATTGGTTGGAAAAACCATGCTAGACTGCTGAAAAATCCCCGGTCGTAGTCCTAATAACCCACTTCCTGTAGATGATGTTTCTAGGCTGAGGGGCTTGAGAAAAACGTGTTTATTTGTCGGGCCCACTCTCCGTTAGTTACTAGACCTCTAACCTCGTTTGGAGCCATGGAAAAATGAACCACTTCCGGTATATTGCACGCTTCTTCAGGGAGTCAGGTATGCATCTGCACTGTACATACAACCCAGCATGGAGTTTAAAAAGTATAAAAATTACATACATAAAGAGGCCGACCTGGATAGGGTCGTGAAACTTTAAAAACAACTGTCGGCAAAAGTTTCACGTGACAGTATCAGACGCCGATGAGGCGAGAACCTCAACAAACACGTAACCATTCT
The DNA here is from genome assembly GCF_964204655.1 of Triturus cristatus. Lineage (NCBI taxonomy): Eukaryota > Metazoa > Chordata > Amphibia > Caudata > Salamandridae > Triturus > Triturus cristatus. Next base: position 621,365,338 of record NC_140587.1, read on the forward strand.
GTCTCCATAATTAGACACAAATATGGGGAGAAACATATGATACATGTCATATGTTAGGTATATAGTGTCTAGTAACGCAAGAAAAGGGGAAGGTTGGCATACTATAGAAATAGCTCGTATCACTAAAAACATTTTTTTCCATATAAGCTGAGAACAATTAGACAGCTATGGGCAAAATTATTCCGCGGAAGAAGATATGGTATAAATATTGCCTAGTGCGTAATTCATCTGAACTGTTATGTAGAGGTGGTGTCAGTGGACCAAAAGTGGTGTCCTCACTTAATGGAAAAGGTGTCACAGACTGGGGTAAGTTCAGGTAAATTGACCCCAGGGTATGTCGTAGTTCAGACCCTCGGCGTGTGTCCCCAGATGGAACACCCACCATTGTTCTTTTTCATAGAAGTCATTCTCGCTGTTCAGTTGTTCATTGACCGTCCATTGTAAATCATCCATAGTGTGGTGGGTAGTCAGATAGCGGGTCGCCATCTTGGTTGTGCTCTTCTTGCAATGTACGTTGCTCCTATGTTCTCCAATACGAGTCTTGACTGGTCTCGTCGTCATACCAATGTGCTTCAGACCGCTTGGGCAGGGGACCATGTACACTACGTTCTTGCTGTTCGAAACCTCCTCTGTTCCCATTCAGTGCCATTCCTGAATTTTATGTATCTACTCTTCTTCGTGAGGTGGCATGTACTACAGTTGCCACAAGGGTGGTGGCCCTGTAGAGGTAGGGAAGTAGGCTCTCAGTGGTCCTTGGTGGTTCTGCTGGCGGTCTTGTGTGGACTAACATATCCTTCAAATTCCTTCCCATCTTGTGTGCAAACATTGGTTTCGGGAGGTTGAGGTTGCAGCAATTGAGGAATCTCCAGTGTTTGTTTCCAATTTTCGATACCTGGTTAGAGTTGGTATTAAAAGTGGTGACACATATTGGTCTCTCTTCTTGTTCTTTGGGTAATTTGTCCTCCAGCAAGGCATCCCTGCTATTGTTCTGGGCCCTTTTCATAGCTTTGTTAATGATTGCTGTGGGATAGTTTTGTTTCTTTAATTTGATTTTTAGGTTAGAGGCTTGCATTTTGAAATCCTTCAACTCTGTACAATTCCTCCGGAGACGGAGGAATTGCCCATAAGGAAGATTGTCCCGGAGGTGGCGAGGATGAAAACTGTTATACAGCAGTAAACAGTTCTTGGCTGTAACCTTGAAATGGGTAGTGGTCTTCAGAGTACCCTCATCTGGGTATATATTAAGATCCAGGAAAAGCAGGTTCTCCCGGGAAGTGGTGTTCATGAATTTTAGGAAGGCATTTTGTTGGTTAAGCCAGGTCATGAAGGCTTCAGTGGATGGAACACCCCCGTCCCATATCACAAGGACATCATCAAAGTAACGTTTCCATGTCTTTATGTTTGAAAAAAATGGGTTGTTGGGGTGTAGGATTTTCTTCCCTCCAGATGATGCACGTAGAGACCAGCCATGCTGGGAGCAAAGGTGCTCCCCATGCTGGTCCAATGCTTCTGTATGTAGATGGTGCCCTCGTACATAAAGAAATTCTTTGTGAGTGCCAATGACACACACTCCATAACCACATTGTGTGATGTTTGATATTTCCATGCAGTGGTAAACAGGACCTCCTCAATTCTGGTTTATGTCTCATCATGAGGAAGAATCGTATAGAGACTTTCCACATCTAGTCCCATGAGAAGGTGTTTATCAGGGTCAAATTCAATGTCTTGTAGGAGCTGCAGGACTGCTTTGGTGTCTTTCAAGTAGGTCCCAGTTTTTTGGACCAAAGGACGGAGGAAAGCATCTGAAAACTTCAATAGAGGTTCCAGAATCGAATCTATACCCAAAACTATGGGGCGGCCTGGTGGTCGTCCAAGATTATTGTGAATCTTGGGAATGGTGTAGAAGGAAGGGGTTCTAGGAGACTTCTTGGTGAGGAACTCCGCTTCCTTTTTGGAGACCCAGTCGTGAGCGATTGCTTCTTCCACCATAGAGGCTATCTGGATTTTGATGGATTCCGTAGGGTCATTGTGTATGATCTCATAATTCCTACGATCTTCGAGGAGTTTCCTACACTCGTTGTCATAGGCAGTGGTGGTCTGGATAACTTTAGCCCCGCCTTTATCGGCCGACTTGATGACAATGTTGCCATTGGATGACAGTAGATGTATTGCCTCCTTCTCCCCCTTGGATGTATTTTGAAAGGTCTTGTGCTCTTGTGTCTATTTCCTCCATAACAGCCTTCTCGAAAGTCAATAGTTCAACCTGCAGTGTGGAGCCCGGGGGGGTAAAAGTGGATTTCACTCGAAGTCCTGTGTCCTCCCTGTCTCCCGCGGGGGTTTCCTTCTCCCTGAAAAAAGCCCGCAGCTTGAGTTTACGGATGAGCTCCTTCATCTCCGCACACAGTTTGAATTTGTCCAGTCTGTTTCTAGGTACAAATCCTAGTCCACGTTCCAAAACACGTTCCTGTGCCGGTGTCAATTCGTAATCGGTTGGGTTCACTACTAAGTTCCCCTCCTGCTGGTTGATGGCAGGTTGTTCGATGCGCCTGTCATGCTCCTCGTTGAGACACATGGTGTCTCGTCCTCTAGAGTTGACCAATGGACATTGTTGCCCCTCCGTGGTCCAGGGCGTGCCCCTAAAAAAGGTGGTGGTCCATAGAAGTTATAGTTGTTTTCTTGTGGTGGGGGTAGCCAGTGAAGATAGGGTCCCCCCATTGGTGGTGGCCCATAGGGGTAGGGTGGGAAAGCAGGTGGTCCTTGTTATTCTCCTATCCTCTCTGTCCTTTGTTGTATGGTAGTTGGTATTGGCCTCCCCCTCGATGGTGTCGTGGGCCACTTCCTCTGCTGGAGTTGGAGCTATTGGATCCTGTGTCCGATGTGTCGCCTTCTGAGCTCTGGTCTTGATTTGAATTCTTAGATGTGTAATCGTATATATGGGTAAACCTTCTCATGGCTAAAGCGTGCAGTGTCCTTCTTTAGTTTGTTGTACTTGCTCTGCTGTACGTGATCTCAAAATTGTTCATCTGCTGATTCAGTTCTTCCAGGCGTTTCTTGAGGATGCTTGGAGATTGGTAACTTTTTAGTTGTACTTCCAGTTGTTGGATCTCGATCTTGAGTTCTTGGGTCAATCATGTGGCTGTCTTGATGATGAGGATCAGTCAATCATGGGTACAATGCCACGATATTAGTGACCAGTCTTTCTTGAACACCTTGTCATGCTGGAAAATGGTTTGTTGTGGACGATTAAACCCTGTGGTGCTGCATTCACCCATAGGTATTCAGTCATCAGCAACCCATGGAGAGCTGTCTTAATCTGAGTTCTTCTCAAGTTGGCAAGTTCATCCCAGTTGGCATTATTAGGACCAGGGTCGGTACTGTTTAACCCTTCAGAAGGATGGATGGCTGCTAGAATCCTGTCCACTTCCTCATCTGCGAATGTGAGGCCTGTAGTTTCGGCCATGATCTATTTCTGATGCTTTTCGGATAGAAATGGTGAGGATAGAAATAGAGGTGTGTGTGTGTCTAGTGGTGTTTGAGAAAAAAGAGTCCCCGCATTGCTTCTCGGAACTTCGGCTGCATTGTGTAACTGCTCACATCCAGGCCATATGCGACAATTCTCAGATGACCTAGCCTGGTCCCTGTATCCGGCCCGCACTTCATTGCGGGTAGCCTGAATTTGTAACTTTGCCCCGTTCCAGCATGACCAGATAACCACAGTTGACTCTTTGTGCTTTTAGGCACTATTTTAACAGAAAATTACATATACCCGCCTTTACTGATTGGAATTTTGTCATTTTGGTGTCAAACAATGTACTACATTTTTGTGTAAGTGATGTGGGAGTTTTCTTGTGTGTTTTTTTCCATTTACAACCGTTTGTGTTCTGCATAAATACTTTACACATTGCCTCTAAGTTAACCCTTTTGGTGCTCATGACGGAATGGTTTCATCATGAGCACCGGTGCTCCTGTGCTCATGACGGAACCATTCCGTCATGAGGACAGGGGCAGGAAATCCCTCTGCTGTAAACAGCAGAGGGATTTCCATTTTTTTTTGTGCCTCGGGAGGTGGGGAAGAGCTTCCCCAACCTCCAGAGGTCCCTAACATGTTTTCAATATAATGACGATCGCGCGCATGGCACGCTGTCGTCATTAGCTTGAAAACGAAACTGAAACTTACTTTCAGTTTTAGTATTTCAGTGCTCGTGGGGCTATCTCAGCCCCCCCAAGCACCGAAACACTTGGGAGAGGTATCGTTGGAAAGGGGAGAATCTCCCCTTTCCAATGGTACCTCTCCCTCGTGGATCCTTGCTTGGGGATCGCCCCAGGAATGCAGAAAGCTGCCCAAGATGGTCATGCCAATGCCCCCACCACTCCCCCCACAAAAATCCAGTCTTTCTGCCCCCCCGGGGGGCAGGTGGGGAAGTAGCACCTAATCTGCCCCCCGGGGGGCAGAAAGCCCACTAGAATCCGGGAATTTATTTTATTATGTAAATTAGGGGTGACCAATATGGGCAAGCCAAAGCCCACAACCCCCTCTGCACAATAACAGTCTTTCTTTAGGGATGGGGCTGCCAAAGATGGGCATGCCAATGCCCCCACCCCCCACAAAATTCCAGTCTTTCTGCTCCCCTGGTGGACAGATGAGGGTGGTAGCCCCAAATCTGCCCCTCGGGGGCAGAAAACATCCTAGATGTCAGGGATTTTTTTTGTATGCTCTAGGGGTGGGGGCTGCCCAGAATGGGCATGCCAAAACCCCCACCCTACCCCACCCAAAGTAAGAATAAGACTTTCTGCCCCCCCAGGAAGCAGATGGGGCAATAGCCCCTAATCTGCCTCCCTGGGGGGCAGAAAGCCCACTAGGCCCCAGGGATTATTTTTGTATATCTACGTAGGGGTGGGGGCTGCCCAGAATGGGCATGCAAATACCTCCACCCAAAATGAAAAAATTCTACAGCCTCTCTGCCACCCCTGCTGGCATATGAGGGTAGTAGCCCTCAATCTGACCCCTTGGGGGGCAGACAGCACCCTAGACACCAGGGATTTTTTTATGCTCCAGGGGTGGGGGCTGCCCGGAATAGGCATGCCAAAACCCCTACCCTACCCCCAAAGTAAGAATAGGACTTTCTGCCCTCCCCAGGAGGCAGATGGGGCATAGCCCCTGATCTGCCCCGGGGGGGGGGGGGGGGGCAGAAAACCCACTAGGCCCCAGGGATTTTTTTTTCATATATACATAGGGGTTGGGGCTGCCCAGAATAGGCATTCAAATACTCCCACCCAAAAGAAAAAATGCTACAGTCTTTCTGCCCCTCCTGGAAGGCAGATGTGGCAATAGCCCCTTATCTACCCCCCCCCCCGGGGGTGCAGAAATCCCACTAGGCACCAGGGATTTTTATTTTTAAAAAGTTCGGGGCGGGGGCTGCCCAGAATGGGCATGCCAATGCCCCGACCCCCACAAAAAATGCCACAGTCTTTCTCTCCCCCCTCAGGAGGCAGATAGGGGCAGTGCCTCTGATCTGCCCCCGTGGGGCAGATAGCCCACTTCTAGGGAATCCACGCAAGCCATACCTCCCTGGAATCTGCCGGGTGTCTAGTTTTCATAAATGTGTGGGTTTGGTAAGTCTCCCTAGCTGGTCACTGAGCACGTGGCCAAAAACCCAGGTGAGCCCTCTTGCAAAACCAGGTCGTTTTGTGATAGGCAATTTTGATGTCGCCTCAATACGTTTTGGGCCCTTGTCGCGGGTACTTGGGCATCACTCACAAGTGAGGCACCATTTGAATCGGGAGACCTGGGGAAATGCTGGGTGAAAAGAAATTTGTGTCTGTCTGATGATGGCACAACTTTCCCATACAAAAAATGTGTGGAAAAAGAGATTTGTTTCAGCTAAATTTGAGGTTTGCTTGGGATTCTGGGTAAGAAAACGTTGGGAAATGCACAAAAGCCATACCTCCCTAGAATATCCCAGGTGTCTAGTTTTCAGAAATGTATTGGTTTGGTAGGTTTCCCTAGCTGGCCGCCAAGCAAGGGGCCAAAAACCCAGGTGACCCACCTTGCAAAACCAGATCGTTTTGTGATATGCAATTTTGATTTCTGCTCAATACGTTTTGGGCAATTGCCTGTCGCGGGTACTTGGGCCTCCCACACGAGTGAAGCACCATTTCTATCTGGACACCTAGGGGAACGCTGGGTGGTAGGAAATTTGTGTCTGCCCGGTGATGCCACAACTTTCCCACACACAAATGTGTGTGAAAAAAGTGATTTTCAACAGCTAAATTTGAGGTTTGCAGGGGATTCTGGGTAAGAAAATGTTGGGGAATCCACGCAAGCCATACCTCCCTTGAATCCCCTGGTTGTCTAGTTTTCAACAATGTATAGGTTGGCTAGGTTTCCCTAGGTGCCGGCAGAGCTAGGGTTCAAAATCTACAGCTAGGCCCTTTGCAAAAAAGGGTCCATTTTCACCATGAAAATGTGTTGTGTCCACGTTGCGTTTTGGGCTGTTTTCTGTCGCGGGCACTACGCCAACCCACACAAGTGAGGTACCATTTTTCTTGAAAGTCTTTGGGGAATGCGGGGTGGGTGGAATTTTGTGGATCCACACAGATTCCAGAACTTTCCACCACAGAAATGTGAGGAAAATGTGTTTTTTTGACAAATGTTTAGGTTTGCAAGGAATTCTGGGTAACAGAACCTGGTGAGAGCCAGTCAAGCCACCATATCCTGGGTTCCACTGGGTGTCTAGTTTTCAAAATTGTATAGGTTTGCCAGGTTTCCTTAGGTGTTGGCAGAGTTAAGGTTCAAAATCTAGAGCTAGGCACTTTGCAAAGAAAGGGTCTGTTTTCCCTGTGAAAATATGGTGTGTCCACGTTGCGTTTTGGGCAGTTTCCTGTTACGGGCCCTAGGCCTACCCACACAAGTGAGGTACCATTTTTCTCGGAAGACTTTAGGGAATGCGGGGTGGGTGGAATTTTGTGGATCTACGCAGATTCCAGAACTTTCCACCACAAAAATGTGAGGAAAATATGTTTTTTGACAAATGTTTTGGTTTGTAAGGGATTCTGGGTAACAGAACCTGGTGAGAGCCAGTCAAGTCACCCCATCCTGGATTTCCCTGGGTGTCTAGTTAAAAAAAATTATAGGTTTGCTAGGTTTCCCTCAGTGCCGGCAGAGCTAGGGTTCAAAATCTACAGCTAGGCACTTTGCATGAAAATAATCTGTTTTCAATGTGAAAATGTGGTGTGTCCATGTTGTGTTTTGGGCTGTTTCCTGTCACGGGCACAAGGCCTACCCACACAAGTGAGGTACCATTGTTCTTGGAAGACTCTGGGGAATACGGGGTGGGGGGAATTTTGTGTATCCAAGTAGATTCCAGAACCTTCCACCACAGAAATGTGAGGAAAATGTGTTTGTTATTTTTACAAATGTTTAGGTTTGCAACGGATTTTGGGTAATAGAACCTGGTGAGAGCCAGTCAAGTCACCCCATCCTGGATTTCCCAAGGTGTCTAGTTTTCTAAAATGTATAGATTTGATAGGTTTCCCTAGGTGCCGGCAGAGCTAGGGTTCAAAATCTACAGCTAGGCACTTTGCAAAAAAAGGGTCCATTTTCACCATGAAAATGTGGTGTGTCCACGTTGCGTTTTGGGCCGTTTCCTGTCACGGGCACTAGGCCTACCCAAACAAGTGAGGTACCATTTTTCTTGGAAGACTTTGGAGAACATGGGGTTGGGGGAATTTTGTGGATCCACACAGATTCCAGAACTGTGTGGAAAATGTTTTTTTTTTACAAATTTGTAGGTTTGCAAGGGATTCTGGGTAATAGAACCTGGTGAGAGCCAGTCAAGTCACCCCATCCTGGATTCCCCTGAGTGTCTAGTTTTCAAAACTGTATAAGTTTGCTAGGTTACCCTAGGTGTCAGCAGAGCTAGGGTTCAAAATCTACAGCTAGGCACTCTACAAAAAGGGTCAGTTTTCACTGTAAAAATAAAGTGTGTCCATGTTGCGTTTCGAGTCGTTTCCTGTCGCGGGCACTAGGCCTACCCACAAAAGTGAGGTACCATTTCTATCGGGAGACTTAGGATAACACAGAATTGTAGAACAACTGTTATTACCTATTGACTTTTGATGCTTTTCTGCCTTCCAAATGAAAGACAATGTGTAAAAATGAAGTCATTTTGAAAAATGACCTATAATTCTCATGCTGGTATGGGTACTCACAATTTGGAAAATGTGCAAATATCTACTGTTTCTAAACTCTACATTTTGTTACAATTTCAGAAATACATCGGTGTCTTTCATACTGATTTTTCCATGTATATATTTTCCCAAATGAATTGCTATATACCCGGTAGATATTTAAAACACCATTGCAAAATGCTGCTCAGTTATTGGCTCTGGGTTCGTTGGGTTCGTGGTGAATGTAGAAGAGTAGGATCTGCTTCACATGGGTACCCCCACTTTTTGCTGGTGTTTCACTGTTTTTCGACCTTAGTCTGGCTGTGGCCCTGCTAATCAGGACCACAGCCTAGCTGCTTCCTCTCAAAAATTATTTCCATGTACATTAGGTACATATCTAATTGGATTCTGGAGTGCCTTATAAGCCCCTAGTATATGGTATGCTATGTACCTAGGGCATAGGTACCTCAGAGGCCTACCAGGGGCTGCAGCATATATTATGCCATCCCTGGGAAGAAGTCCAAAATGACACCACAGGTCTGCTACTGCAGCCTGGGTAAGGGTGTGATTGCACCCCTTACTGTGGTATAGGCTACCTATATCACTACCTTATACAGACACATATAAACCTATAAGACACTCCTATGGCAGGCTTTGACAATCCTGAAGGCAGAGTGCTTGGTTTTATGTGAGAGGGTGCCCAAGCATGAGCTGAGCCCCTCTGCAGCTTTCGGAAATACTTCCTTATGGCTGTTCTGTGATACAGCCATACCATATACTCTTAAGTGCATTATAACCTCGCAGTAAATGCTAACATTGGAATGGCTGCATCAAAGCATGTCGTGTTTGGTGTCAAACGCTTTGGAATACTACCCCCCGCCAGTCCTGGCGGCGGGGGTAGCATTCCACCCTTCCAGAGGGAGAGACATGTTCACACTGGCTAAACCCGGTAGGACTTTCCTGAGCCCTGGCATCACAAAATAGATGCCTCTGCCACAGACACGGGTCTGGCCTCCTGCTGCTGACGCAAACTCCGGCAGGGGAGGCCTGGACAGTAGGTTTCCTGTCGAGGGGAGGTGTCCCCACCTCCCCAGACAGGCTGATGTGTATTGGGGCTGGGCGGGAGCACTCTCTGGTGCTTTGAAGTCCTGTACTGAGGGCACAGTTGGTGTCCCTGTGCATACTCCAGTTCAAACCGGTTGCAGGGGCTACCTGCCCCTGCTCTGGCGTGAAACTGGTCAAAGGAAATGGGTGTAACCACCCCTCTTTCCTGGCCCACCCATAGGTGGGGCCTTAGAGTTAGTCCATCCCCTAAACTTAGTATAAGTATAGGAATCCAGTCCCTAGGACTTTAGATCACCCTGGACGAAACTCTGCAACGTACATCCTGGACCTTCGACGTTCTATCCTGACTAGAAGACTGAAAAGATCTCCCTTGGGGTCAAGGAGTGACTCCCCTGCTTGGCAGGCACCAAAAAAGCAACTGACTGGTCTGCAATTCTGAAGCTCCCGCCGGATGCCAAAGTCTCTACGTCCCCAGAGGTGGATTTCCAGACTTCCCCATGGCTACCCTGAGTCCACAGCAAAGCTGAGGCCCATGGCTATTGTGGGTAACGTGGAACCGTGACCCCTGGACACCGTGAACTTTTGCAGCAACACTATCTTTCTGGTACTCCTCGAAGTTGTGTTTTGGGCTCCGAGTAGCCCCAGCCTTGAGCACCTACTGCACCGAAGATTGTTGGCCTCCACTTCACGAGTGATCCGTGGGCCAGCTCCAAGTTCGACCACTCGAGGCTCCTTCGCGATCACTAGCCTGTTGGCTAGCAGGTCCCTACGAAGGAACTCCTTCTCTGCTTGGGCTTTCCTGGTTGCTCCAGACATGCCCTTACTTACCCTTGCTGGGTGAGTCCATCAGACCTTGCTGGTCTGCACCGCAGTCCTTTCTCTGATTTCCAGTGACTTGCCGTTGCCAAGGCTTTTTGAGTCCATTCTGGTCGCCGACACCGCAGCACTCGACAGACTTCGTGGGACAGCTCGAATCCGGCTCATGGACTTTGTCGATGCCTCCTGGACCTCGTGGCTGAAGAGTCAAGACACCCATCAACTCACCTGAAGCACCCGACATCTGTGGGCATTGGTCCATCCTGCCCTAGGTCACTGGCTAGTGACCCAGACTCTGTCCCCTCTGCTTCAAGGTTCCTTACATCCTAGATCCAGGCTTGGATCTCTTCGGACACTTCTCCTCTTCATGGCAGCAGCAGTTCTTTGCAGGCTTCCATTGATATCGACGACGCAACCTGACACCAAAAGACACTTATGCACCCGGCTTCCCTGGGTGAGGTAACTCGAGTACTCCGGTGCTCTTGTGGGTGCTAGCCCTAGAACTTCTTAAGTCCAAAAGGGTTTGGTCCTGACTCGATTAGAAGTGTCCCTAATCTTTAAAATTCCATCCGCGACATTGCATAGAAGATAATAGGAACCCGCGGTTGTGTTTTCACACTGCATACAGCTCCCCTGTGTCACTACCTTGGGTGGTTCCTTGGGGTCCCAGCGATTCTAGAGGCAATAGGCCTAGTGCCTATTCCAGTCGTGGTTCTTATACCATTTTTTTGGTATATGGTTTGGAACGCCCCTAGGGCCCAAACGTGTATTTGTGCTTTTGCTGATGCTTGATCACTTGTAACTTAAGTACTTCGAACTCCAGTCTCATAAAGAGACTAGAGGGGTGTGTGTTAACCTAAATACATATAATTTATATATATACCTGGTGTGGTTGTCCTTTCATTTGATCATTCAAGAGATTATAGACTGGTAAAACAAGCTGCTTTACATTCCTTCAAGACTTAGCCTGAAGGCTGCTCTCCATAGCTACCACTAGGATAGCTTTCATATAAGGTTGTCTTTAACCATTCACCATAAGGGGTTGTTTGGACTGATACAAGATGCCCACTAGAACTAGTGGACAGCATATATCAGGCCACCTTCTCACATTGGTGTGCAGCGTGTGGGATTCCAGCTTGTTATTGTTTTACCAGATAATCTCAATTGAATTGATCAACTGAAAACCACTAAAGGTACCTGAGGTACATAGAATATCAAGTTTAGCTACATTAAGTTCTACTGAACTTAGAGTTGTGTGTTAAGGGATAGCACACCCTTTCTACAACTCAAGAGAGTTTAGTAGGCCACACTAGTGTAGGTAGTGCAATATACCACACCACATTAGTAATGTCTAACCAGCCAGGAACCAGTGGGTCCCTACCAGGAACTACTGAACTCCTTCCCTATAAATATGAGGATCTCTCCTTTGCTCAGCTTAGGGCCTTATGTACCATTAGGCAGCTGAAGACAGGCAAAAGTCCATCCACCCAGCATCTCATAAAGATACTGAAACTGGATGATATCACAGGGCCTAGTGGGCCTGTTGATGTAGACAGTGTGGGTGGGGCAGCACCTGAGGGTGGGTCATGGGGTGGAAATTTCCCTGACCCTAACTCTAATGCTGACCAGACTGGTGACAATGACCAGACTCTGGTGAACACAGACCATCAGGATGAGGATGAGGATGATGACAATAATGCCACTTCCTTTATTCCTCCTGGTAGGCCTGACAACAGGGCTAGAAGGGCTAGATCTCTTTCAAAGGGATATATTCAGTCTAACTCTTCTATTGGAACCTCTGTTTCTTCTCACAGAGGGAGGGAAACCTCCCAGGAGAGGAGAGAGAGACGGCTGAAGTATGAGCAAGACAAGTTCAACCTCTGAAAGCAGCAGATGGCCTTAGATAGGGAAGCCCTGGAGCTCTACAGAGCTAGTAAAAAGGAGGGACTAGAGTCCCTTGGTGGCAGCAATTTCCCTAGAGATAGGGAGAGGTCTTATGACCATAGAAACCTGAGTAAGATTGTCCCTCCCTGCCAGAGTGGGGATGACATCCACAAATGGATAACTGCCTTGGAGAGGGCCTGTAAAGTACAGAAGGTCCCTCAAGGTCAGTGGGCAGCAATCTTATGGCTCTCCTTTGATGACAAAGGTAGAGACAAGCTCCTCACTGTAAGAGAAGAATATGCTGATGACTACAAAGTCTTGAAAAGTGCTCTGATAGATGGGTTTGGCCTATCCACTGAACAATTCAGGTTAAAATTCAGAGACACCCAAAAGGCACAAAATCAGGACTGGGTTGACTTTGTTGACTGTGCTGCTAATGCTCTGGAAGGTTGGTTATTGGGCAGTAAAGTGTGTGACTTCATAGGATTGTACAATCTGATAATGAGGGAGCAGATTCTTAATAACTGTCAAAATCAGCTGTTGCACCAGTACCTGGTAGACTCTGATCTGACCTCTCCCCAAGAATTGGGAAAGAAGGCAGACAAATGGGTCAGAACCAGGGTGAGGCAGAAAGTACAGAACCAAGGTGGTGACCCTAAGAAGCAAGATTCGAAAAACTATGATAACGGTGGGGGCAAGGGTAAAGACCAGAAGTCTTCACAAGGGCCCCAAAAATCTTCTTCGGGTGAGGATTCACAGGCTAACAAAGGGAAAGGCCAAAAGAAGCCCTGGTGCAAAATCTGTAAGCAGAAAACTCACTGGACTAGTGACTGCACCAAGGCCAAAGAAAATACTTTAGCCCCCACCAATGCCCCTAAGGTACCTGCTCCTCCTAGTGCAGTTACAATTGGTGGCGGGAATACACAGAATAAGGGTGTAGTAGGGTTGACCCTGGGTTCTGAGATGGACTCTGGCCTAGTCAGAGTACCAACTTAGGCTGTGCTTGTCAGTGATGAGGGCATGGATATGTCCCCCCTTGTGAGCCCCAGTAACCTGGGCAAATACAGACAGCAGCCTTTAATTAATGGAGTAGAAGCTTGGGCATTCAGGGACACAGGAGCAAGTGTCACAATGGTGACAAAAGATCTTGTGGATCCTGGGCAGATTATACTTGGTGAAATGTACCAAGTGACCAATGCTAGCAATGTCAGAACAGACCATTCTCTGGCAGTTGTTAACTTCTCCTGGGGAGGGGTAACTGGCCTTAAGAAGGTTGTGGTAAGTGCAGACCTACCAGTACAGTTCTTGCTTGGCAATGATCTGGAAACTCCAGCTTGGGCTGAAGTGGAGCTCAGGACACATGCAGAAATGTTAGGGATCCCTGCACATGTCTTTGCTGTGACTACGTCACAAGTTAACATGTCAAAAGCTGGACAGGCCCTGAATTCTGGAATAATGGACCAGGTGCCTCACAAGAAGAGGAGCAGTAGGGTTAAGGCAGAGCCTTCCCACCTGTCTCGGGATACTGATCAGTCTCCTCAGGGAGATGATCTTGAACTGTTCCAGAGGAGCTTGAACCTGACCAGATTGAGTTCTTGGGGACAGGGGGCCCTTCCAGGTCTGATCTGAGCTAGGAGCAGAAAACCTGCCCCTCTCTTGAAACCTTCAAACAGCAAGCTGCTGATGAGGCTGCTGGGAATTCTAGTGGCACCCATAAAGTTTATTGGGATGATGGACTCCTTTACTCAGAGAGTATAGACCCCAAGCCTGGTGCATCCAGGACGTTGTTTATACCTCTGAAGTTTAGGGGTTTCCTATTGACACTAGCCCATGATATTCCCCTAGCAGGACACTTAGGCCAGAACAAGACTTGGGACAGAATTGTTCCTCACTTTCACTGGCCACACATGTCTGAAGACACAAAGGAGCTTTGTCGCTCCTGTGTAACCTGTCAAGCCAGTGGCAAGGCAGGTGGCACTACAAAGGCCCCCCTGATACCACTACCTGTGGTGGGGGTTCCCTTTGAGAGGATTGGGATTGACATTGTTGGTCCCATGGATCCTCAAACAGCATCTGGGCACAGATTTATACGGGTGGTAGTGGATCATGCCACCAGTTATCCAGAAGCTATTCCCCTAAGGACCACTACAGCACCTGTAGTGGCAAGAGCTCTCTTGAGTGTGTTCTCAAGAGTAGGCTTTCCTAAGGAGGTGGTATCTGACAGAGATGCAAACTTTATGTCAAGTTACTTAACTGCTATGTGGAAGGAATGTGGAGTGAATTACAAATTCACCACACCCTATCACCCACAATGCAATGGTTTAGTTGAGAGATTCAACAAAATCTTAAAGGGCATGATCAAAGGACTCCCAGAGAAGCTTAGGCGAAAATGGGACCTGCTCTTGCCCTGCCTTTTATTTGCATACAGGGAGGTGCCTCAGAAGGGGGTTGGCTACAGCCCATTTGAACTTCTGTTTGGTCACCCTGTCAGGGGTCCATTGTGTTTGGTGAAGGAAGGATGGGAGTTACCTCTCAAGCCCCCAAAGCAAGACATAGTGGACTATGTACTTGGTCTCTGCTCCAGGATGGCTGAGTACATGAAAAAGGCAAACAAAATCCTTGAGGCTAGCCAGGAACTGCAAAAAGCCTGGCATGACCAAAAGGCTGTACTGACTGTTTATCAGCCAGGACAGAAAATGTGGATGTTGGAGCCTGTGGCCCCAGAAGCTCTCCAGGACAAGTGGAGTGGACCCCACACTATTGTTGAACAGAAGGGAGAGGTTACTTATTTAGTAGACCTAGGAACTCCCAGGAGTCCCCATAGGGTTCTCCATGTCAACAGGCTGAAGCCATATGTGGACAGGGCTGACATCGGCTTGCTCATGGCAACTGATGAGGGATAGGAGTAAGAGAGTGACCCACTCCCTGACCTCCTCTCACAGAACCCTAATGATGGGTCAGTTGATGGTGTAGCCTTGGCAGGCAGCCTCATTGCCCAGCAGCAAACTGATTGCAGACAGGTTCTCAATCAGTTCAGACACAGGTTTTCACTGACTCCAAGTCAGACTACCTGGTGCACTCATGAAATGGACACTGGGGACAGTCTGCCTATTAAAAATAAGATTTATAGGCAATCTGACCATGTGAGGGACTGTATCAGGACAGAAGTCCAGAAAATGTTGGATTTTGGTGTGATTGAACCCTCAGATAGCCCTTGGGCCAGTCCAGTGGTCCTTGTGCCAAAACCTCACACCAGTGGTGGAAAAAGAGAGATGAGGTTTTGTGTGGACTACAGGGGTCTCAATGCAGTCACTAGGACTGATGCCCATCCAATACCAAGGGCAGATGCGCTTATAGATACTTTGGCCTCAGCCAAGTACCTTAGCACATTTGACTTGACAGCTGGCTACTGGCAGATCAGACTAGCTGATGATGCAAAGCCAAAGACAGCATTTTCTACCCCTAGTGGGCACTATCAATTTGGGGCAATGCCCTTTGGTTTGAAGAATGCACCTGACACTTTCCAAGGGTTGGTGAATACAGTTCTCACAGGCCTGGAAGCCTTTAGTGCAGCATATCTAGATGATATTGCTGTCTTTAGCTCCACCTGGGAGGATCACCTGGTCCACCTAAGGAATGTTTTGGAAGCCCTGCGAAAAGCAGGCCTAACTATCAAGGCTACTAAGTGCCAGATAGGGCAGAGTCAGGTTGTGTACCTGGGCCACCTTGTAGGTGGAGGCCAGGTTCAACCATTGCAGAGCAAGAGCCAGACCATAATGGAATGGACTGCTCCAACTACCCAGACTCAGGTGAGAGCCTTCTTAGGCCTGACTGGGTACTATATGAGATTTGTCAAAGGGTATGGATCAATAGTGACACCCTTGAATGACTTAACTTCCAAGAAAATGCCCAAAAAGGTTCAGTGGACAGCTAGCTATCAAAAGGCAATTGGAGACCTGAAGAAGGCCATGTGTACTGCTCCCATTCTGACTACTCCAAAAAGTTCATTGTTCAAACTGGTGCATCTGAATTGGGGGTTGGGGCTGTACTGTCACAATTAAATGAAGAAGGTCAGGATCAGCCAGTAGCTTTCATAAGCAGAAGGCTGACCCCTAGAGAGAAACGTTAGTCAGCCATTGAGAGGGAGGCCTTTGCTGTGGTTTGGGTTCTGAAGAAATTGAGGCCATACTTGCTTGGTACTCACTTCCTTGTTCAGACAGACCATAATCCCCTCTTATGGCTAAAACAAATGAAGGGTGAAAACCCCAAACTGCTTAGGTGGTCCATTTTCCTGCAGGGGATGGACTTTACAGTGGAACATAGACCTGGGAGTAACCATGCCAATGCAGATGGACTCTCTAGGTATTTCCACTTAGAACATGAAGACTCAACTGGTCAAGGTTAGTTTAATGTCCCTGCATTTGGGGGGGGGGGGGGTTGTGTAGGAGAGTAGGATCTGCTTCACATGGGTACCCCCACTTTTTGCTGGTGTTTCACTATTTTTCGACCTTAGTCTGGCTGTGGCCCTGCTAATCAGGACCACAGCCTAGCTGCTTCCTCTCTAAAATGGTTTCCATGTACATTAGGTACATATCTAATTGGATTCTGGAGTGCCTTATAAGCCCCTAGTATATGGTATACTATGTACCTAGGGCAAAGGTACCTCAGAGGCCTACCAGGGGCTGCAGCATATATTATGCCACCCCTGGGAAGCACTCCAAAATGACACCACAGGTCTGCTACTGCAGCCTGGGTAAGGGTGTGCTTGCACCCCTTACTGTGGTATAGGCTACCTATATCACTATCTTATACAGACACATATAAACCTATAAGCCATTCCTATGGCAGGCCTTGACAATCCTGAAGGCAGAGTGCTTGGTTTCGCGCCACATCTAGTCACACTGCTGCATCGCGCATCGCCAGCGCGCATTGAAATGTTCAACATCCTCCTCAAAATTGCTCTGTGTAATCCGGAAAATGGCATGAAAACCCTGCAAGTGGATTAAACATGAGTAGAAGTTAAAGTGAAATACTGGATTACACAGAGCAATTTTGAGGAGGATGTTGAACATTTCAATGCGCGCTGGCGATGCGCGATGCAGCAGTGCGACTGGATGTGGCGCGAAATTGCTCCACCTCTTGTTTTTCTAACTAATAGTGTCAGTCGGGGCAGACACGTTTCCAGTTCAACGCACGCATGTTAAGAGTACTATGTTTAACTTAGGATAAATTTTGAATAAATAGGTGTGCACTCCAAAACTCATTTCATGTTCTGTTATACAGCCATACCATATACTCTTAAGTGCATTATAACATCGCAGTAAATGCTAACTTTGGAATGGCTGCATCAAAACATGTTGTGTATGGTGTCAAACGCTTTGGAATTCTACCCCCCCCGCCAGTCCTGGCGGCGGGGGTAGCATTCCACCGTTCTAGAGGGAGAGACATGTTCACACTGGCTAAACCTGGTAGGACTTTCCTGAGCCCTGGCATCACAAAATGGATGCCTCTGTCACAGACACGGGTCTGGCCTCCTGCTGCTGACCGAAACTCCGGCAGGGGAGGCCTGGACAATAGGTTTCCTGTCGAGGGGAGGTGTCCCCACCTCCCCAGACAGGCTGATGTGTATTGGGGCTGGGCGGGAGCACTCTCTGGTGCTTTGAAGTCCTGCACTGGGGGCACACTTGGTGTTCCTGTGCATACTCCAATTCAAACCGGCTGCAGGGGCTACTTGCCCCTGCCCTGGTGCGAAGCTGGACAAAGGAAATAGGTGTAACCACCCCTCTTTCCTGGCCCACCCATAGGTAGGGCCTTAGAGTTAGTCCATCCCCTAAACTTAGAATAGGAATATGAATCCAGTCCCTAGGACTTTATATTACCCTGGACGAAACTCTGCAACATACATCCTGGACCTTCGAAGTTCTATCCTGATTAGAAGGCTGAAGAGATCTCCCTTGGGGTCAAGGAGTGACTCCCTTGCTTGGCAGGCACCAAAGAAGCAACTAACTGGTCTGCAATTCTGAAGCTCACGCCGGACGCCGAAGTCTCTGCATCCCCAGAGTTGGATTTCCAGACTTCACTGAGGCTACCCTGAGTCCACAGCAAAGCTGAGGCCCGTGGCTATCGTGGGTGACGTGGGACCGTGAACCCTGGACACCGTGAACTTTTGCAGCAACACTATCTTCCTGGTCCTCCTCGAAGTTGTGCTTTGGGCACTATGTAGCCCCAGCCTTGAGCACCTCTTGTACCAAAAATTGTTGGCCTACACTCCACGAGTGACCCGTGGGCCAGCTCCAAGTATGACCACTTGAGGCTCCTTCGCGATCAGTAGCCTGTGGGCTAGCAGGTCCCCACGAAGGCGACTCCTTCTCTGCTTGGGCTTTCCTGGTTGCTTCACACGTGCCCTTACTTACCCTTGCTGGGTGAGTGCATCAGACCTTGCTAGTCTGCACCGCAGTCCTTTCTCTGATTTCCAGTGACTTGCCATTGCCAAGGCTTGTTGGGTCCATTCTGGTCGCTGACACCGCAGCACTCGACAGACTTCGTGGGACAGCTCGAATCCGGCTCGTGGACTTCGTCGACACCTCCTGGACCTCGTGGCTGAAGAGTCAAGACACCCATCAACTCACCTGAAGCACCCGACATCTGTGGGCATTGGTCCATCCTGCCCTAGGTCACTGGCTAGTGACCCAGAATCTGTCCCCGCTGCTTTCAGGTTCCTTACATCCTAGATCCAGGCTTGGATCTCTTTGACACTTCTCCTCTTCACGGCAGCAGCAGTTCTTTGCAGGCTTCCATTGAAATCGACGACGCGACCCGACACCAAAAGACACCTATGCACCCGGCTTCCCTGGGTGAGGTAACTCAAGTACTTCGGTGCTCTCGTGGGTGCTAGCCCTAGAACTTCTTAAGTCCAAAAGGGTTCGGTCCTGACTCTATTAGAAGTGTCCCTAATCTTTAAAATTCCAACCGCGACATTGCCCATAGAAGATAATAGGAACCCGCAGTTGTGTTTTCACACTGCATACAGCTCCCGTGGGTCCCCTGTGTCAATACCTTGGGTGGTTCCTTGGGGTCCCAGTGATTCTAGAGGCAATAGGCCTAGTGCCTATTCCAGTCGTGGTTCTTATACCTTTTTTTGGTATATGGTTTGGTGCGCCCCTTGGGCCCAAACGTGTATTTGTGCTTTTACTGATGCTTGATCACTTGTAACTTAAGTACTTCAAACTCCAGTCTCATTAGAGACTAGAGGGGTGTGTGTTAACCTAAATACATATATTTTAAATATATACCTGGTGTGGTTGTCCTTTCATTTGATCATTCAAGAGATTATAGACTGGTAAAACAAGCTGCTTTACATTCCTTCAAGACTTAGCCTGAAGGTTGCTCTCCATAGCTACCACTAGAATAGCTTTCATATAAGGTTGTCTTTAACCATTCACCATAAGGGGTTGTTTGGACTGATAGAAGGTTCCCACTAGAACGAGTGGACAGCATATATCAGGCCACCTTCTCACAGTGAACCTAGACGTCCTATATATCCCCACAACCAGAAAGGTCCAGCAGATGTAACGGTATATTGCTTTCAAACAGCTGTCATAATTAGAAGTTACAGTTGAAAACGTTGACACAAAAGGCTGTTTTTTCAACTAATTTTCGATGTCTCCCATATTCAACAGTTAGTTTCTATAAAGAAACTTTGAAGGGTCTACACAAATGATCCTTTGCTGAATTCAGAATATTGTCTACTTTTCTAAAATGTATAGCTTTCCAGGATCCATTATTGCTTTCATGCCCATTTCTACCATTAACTGGAAAGAGGCTGATAGCACAAAAAATAGCAGAAATAGGCTATGTCCCAGAAATTACCAGAACTGTGTAAAAAATGTTGGTTTTCTGACAAAAGTCTGCTTGTCCCTGAAAGCTGGGAAGATGGTGATTTCAGCACTACAACCCCTTTTTTGATACCATTTGCAGGGAAAAAAACAGACACTTTCATCTGTAGCCCTTTTTTTCCATTTAAAAAAAAAAATTTAAAAATGTAGCTGTATTTTGGCTAATTTCTGGGTCCCCTCCAGGGGAATCCACAAACCCTGGGTACCTTTAGAATCCCGATGATGTTGCAAAAAATGACGCAAATTTGGCATGGATACCTTGTGTGGTCAAAATGTTACAAGAGGCCTAAGCGTGAACTACCCCAAATAGCCAAAAAAAGGCTTAGTATAGGGGGGGAAAGGCCTAGCAGCGAAGGGGTTAATCCTGAATTTTTTGTGCCAAGCTACCAGAAGGTTAAGCACAGGTTAATTTAGTGAATATTTAGTGGTAACATTAGGGTGGCACTCAATGATGACGTTCGTATATTGCAGCACAGCCCCCTGTTATTAGAACTATTCAGGTTATTTTGCTGTTGCCAGGCGACGCTGGCGAACTGTAAGAATTAAGGGGCATATTATCAAGCACGGCGTAAAAATTATCGCCACTTTAGCGGCAGAAAACTCTAAAATGGCGATAATGGGCTTGATAATATACCGCAGAGAATTCCAATAGAAGCCCATGTTCACACCGAACTGATGCAGTTTTCTGCCGCTATAGCGGCGATAATTCTAACGCCGTTTCTTGATAATATGCCCCTACGTTTTGGCACAGTATTAAGTTTTGTTGCCACCTAGCAGTTAAACATGGCAGAGAGTGTGTTAAGGCTGGCTTGTATGTATCATAATGGTATATGGTGACATTTTCTGAGACTGTTTTTGAGATTTTTTCAAAATGGAATAGATGCATTTCAGTAGAACTAATACAAGTTTTTTTTAAAAAAATATAAAAGAACTAAGCTATATGTCTCACACAAGGCAAGGTGAGAAGCTTGTGAGGAAAAAACAGTGAGCAGTTATGAGGGAGAGAGCAAAGAAAGCACAGGAGTGGGTATTTGGTGTGGGAAGGAGGGGAGAGTTGGAAAACAAATGCACTCTTATGGAGTTCTTGCCAAATACTTCCCTAAAAGTGAGCAGTGGAAGGACACAAATCAGCCAGTCAAGAGGATGGTAAAGAGTCTATTCTCGGGGCGAGGAACAAACACAAGATGGACAAGGAAAGACATCCAATAAGAAGCAAGCAAATGGGAGTGACAATAAAGCCTACAAAGGATCAGCAATTGTTGGGATGTAAGCCCCTGTAGTTCATAGTAGGCCCACAATATGTACTTAGCAACCAAACAGCACCCCTATCTTGGAGGTCGCCAAAAATATGGTATTCACGTGGGCAAAAAAAGTCACTGGTACATTTAAAAGTATTAAAAAAAATCCTCTCTTGTTTTATCTTTCATCTCACTTTTTCCTTGCACTGTTGCTCTGTGGCGCAGTCATGGATAACCCTCACACAGGTGCTAGTGTGAGGTAGTTCTATTTACTTATTTGAAGAGGCCCAGGGTCTGAAACACCAAAAAGGGTATGTGGCACTTGTTTTTTTTGTAGTAGCAGACATTATATATGTGTCTCGTTGTTAATTGAGTTTTTGCCGCACGTCGATGTTTTTAGCGGTTGAGACTGTATTTTAGTCAGACCCTGCTATTTTATGACCTGTGATTCACGTGTCACGACCACGTAATTACTCCTTATCCTATCGGTAATTAGCATGATTATGTTTGTACCTCCTATTTGCGGTTTACATAACGACACACCGACTCCTATCTCCATCACCTCCCTTCTTAGGCCGCAGATTCACATCTAAAAGAAAGTTTTTCCTTACGACTGGTCTATAATGCACACCAGTGTTTAACATAAAACCACTCGTCTGGGTGGCTAACTCCCAAATAACGCAGAGGCCCTTCTGAGTCTACAAGGAAACCCATGTTTTTTCCATCATGCAATCCACACGAAGACAAGGGTGAACTCAGATTGACGTTTAGAAGCCAAGGGGCATATTATCAAGACAGGCGATAAAATTATCGTCGCTTTTAGCTGCAGAAAACTGCCGCTAAAACGACGATAATGGGCTTGATATGGAATTCTAATTGAAGCCCATGTTAAACGTCCTTCACATTTAACGTGGGCTGCAATTGGAATTCCATAGAGCATATTATCAAGCCCATTATCGCCGTTTTAGCGGCAGTTTTCTGCCGCTAAAGCTGCGATAATTTTATCGCCTGTCTTGATAATATGCCCCAAAGTTCGTCTTCTGAACAAAAAAGCAGCCTAGAATCTAACCTAATGTTTGTTATTTAACAAGTACTGACAACATCTTGCTCTGTGGAGCAAACCACAGAGACAGATTTGTGTTGGCGAACTTTGAATTTGTCGGTCGTATTGAGATGCTGCATAAACATATTTGTGTCAGTGATTTTTAAATTTGTCAGGCTGGCGGTCATTAAATATGTTGTGAAAATGCTCTTTATTGAATGACAGGGGACTGCAATAACAAATAAATTGTATTCTGCATTATACTGCTAAGATCAAGGACTCTGAAGTTCAAAGCTGGCAAGCTAAATCCGTGATAGTAAAATTTTCAAATACATAGGCCTCTGACAAAAATCTGTAAGTTTGACACGGTGAATGCCGCCCTCAAAATGAGCCATCTCCAGACAAAGCTGTGCACACTGTTGCTTGCTACAGTCCATGTAGATGTGTTCCTCGCATTTGATTGCATGGTGGGAAAATTCATTGTTGCAGTTTTTTGTATTTTCTACTTACAATCTGATTTAATAAGATTACCGACCATTAAATATTTTCCCACAACATGTTTATTACCAGATTTTGAATGACTGACCTACCCGGGGCTAAGAGCCATGAATATTTGCTTGCAAAAATAATATTGTCCTAGTATCGCAGCTGGCAATAAGCTCTTGCCCTTTTATCAGGTATTTCCTGGCGCTTATGATACAGTTGTTTGTTTCAGATATATTTCTAAATACCCATTGTGCAAAGCCTCTGTAGACAGATTGAGTGTTTGCAACGTCTAACGTTTTTCTTGGACTAAAAGAAAACATTTTTTGATGAGTTTTGCTGAAAGTGAAAACTTACCCATCTACTCTCAGTCATGCGAGGCGGCAAAAAGACGGGCTACTAATGCTCACACAGATTTACCTCAAAGCCATTATAAATTGCACGAAAATAGTGCATGGAAAATGCATTTCAATTGTTTGTAAAAAGCTGGCGTTAATAGGGTTCAGGTAAATGTAGTATTAATGTACAGTAGGATGGCCACGAATTCGTTGTAATTTTTCGCAAACGAATTTACATAAACGGTAAATAGTACCATGTAATAATGTTATTACCGCATCAGGTTATTCCCCTTGGATTTAGCGCGTGATCCACACTGAGATATAGAATAGTGAGAAAAAATGTATAGTGCTACTATCAGATAGTTCATTTTGCATTCTATGTGAATATACTTTCATACTGGCTATACTGTTGGGATTCCCGAATCAACTGATTCCATTTTAAGTGACTCTCTGAAAGTGTCTTTGTCATACAAAGTGAAAATTAATTTTCCTTAGAAAGTTTGTACAAGAAATTACAGCCCATCTTGGTCTATAGTTAAGACAATCGAAAGTGAAATGAGTAAAATATAAAAAACACAAGCTACATGGTGAGATTAAAACCCACCTCCGCACACACAATTTCTCCCCTACGACCACACTACATATGCATTAAACCTTTAGGTCTCAACTTAAACCAGTTTTAACTGTATCAAGTCAAGTCAAGTCAATAGTTTATTGTATATGATTACTTAAAATCGTTACAATGTACAATTTAAAATATTTGGACATACAGCTCCAAATAAAACTCAACAGCAACAAGCTTTGCGATTTTTAAAATCCAAACAACATTAATAATACGCATAAGATGTTAACTAATAGTTTGAACAATCTACGAAAGTTCTATTATTCAGATTTTTCAAGGAGCTCAGGTGACTGAAATTGTCCAAAAAGTGAATTAACTGGGTCCTGTTAAGATAAAATGTGCCTATAAAAGATGCAGAACTTTACATTAAAATTTGATCAACTACCATTTTTCTGTTATTCAAATTATCCCATGATTGGTTAGGCTTTTAGTCCGCTTATTTCCTGGGCTTGTGAAGTGGTGCCATGCTTAAACTAAGCCCATGCCGACCTTGTTCATGCTTTTCTGGTTTCCTCCAAATCGGCTTGCCGTAAAAGTTTCCTTACTTTTGCCAGATATTTTACGTCCCGGCAAGCCAAGATTATAGAGGACCCTTCCAACCAACGTATCACAGCTTGCCTGCATGTGCAAATGTTCTCCCTAAATCCTTGACTGTGGGGCAAGCACACAGCAGGTGAGTTATTGTTTCATTACAAAAACCGCATAGGCGACAGTGTGCTGCTTGTTGGTTGCTTTTCCAGGAAGGCTGTAGGTCTTTCGAGTCATGCATACCCAACCGGTAATCAATAAAGCTCTTTTTTAACTCAGCGTTGAAATGAGTTACTTGGGGCCATATTATCAAGGAACGGCGATAACATTATTGTTGCTTTAGCGGCAGGAAACTGCAGCTAAAGCGGCGATAATGGGCTTGATAATATGCCCTTGTGAATTCCCATAGAAGCCCAGGTTCTGGTGTAAACCTGGGCTTCTATGGGAATTCACATTGGCATATTATCAAGCCCATTATCATTGCTTTAGCGGCAGTTTCCTGCCGCCAAAGCGGCGATAATGTTATCGCCGTTCCTTGATAATATGGCCCTAAGTAAGCCAGAGGCTTTGTTGATATGTAAGAGTTGATCACAGTCCACCCATGCCGGCGTTTCGAAGTTGTTATTTTATCTTTTAAGAAAGACTTCTTCTTTGCTATATTATTTACCGATTTACCAAATACTGCCCGGTATACCAAGCTGTCCCATGTCATTTGTATGTCCAGTTCCGCCAGTGATTTTCTCAGATGGGCTCCCAATGAATTTGGAATGTCTTGATCCATCTGGATTTTAATTTCTTTCAAGCATAGACTATTCAATGACCCCGGCTCAGATGTACGAAATTTATGGCATAGCTTCACAAAGCCACTCATGCTCCGGAATTTCTGATTCTGAAGGTCGAATTCCAGCCGAACCTGAGCTGGGGAGGCAGACTTTGGTAAGTTGAAAACGGCTTTAAAAACCTTCATCTGGAGTTCGTTTAACAATTCAACCTCTTTACCGCACCAGACTACTAGGGCATACGACAATGTGGGAAGAATTTGTGCTGCCATCACTTTTAAAAGATGGGCATGGTTCGGGCAACCCAATTGTTTATACAGTATTCTATATGCAAAAATTAACAATAGCGTTTTTGCTTTCCTTATATGTTGAACCTCGCCCCAGTTTTAAACTGAGGTATTTGTAGGACGCTTGCTCTTCTACTATTGTCCTTTTTACCAACCATTTGAACTTGGTATTTTTAGGGTCCACTAGACGTACAACCTTAGTTTTCTCTTTATTTAGTTCCAGATTATCTTGGTCCAAATAGGTTACTAAGTTATTGATCGCTCTTTGTAGCCCAATAGGGCTCTGGCTCAGCACCACAATATCGTCTGCATACTGTAAGAAGGGTATTGGCTCTTTGACCAGGTTTGGCGGATGGCAATCGGCTGCTTGCATGTATTTAATGATGTCTGCCATAAATAAGTTGAATAGGCTCGGGGCCAGGACGCAGCCTTGTTTTAGGCCTTGCTGTGTGTAAATACTGGCAGTGGTACTACGTCCATCGCCTAATTTCACTCTTGCCCAGGTTTCACTGTATAGGGCTATTATTGCGTCCAGTAATTTACTCGGCAACGCCTATGCTCTTAGTTTTTCCCATAGACGATTTCTGCTTACTCTGTCGAATGTCGACAAAACATGCAAACAACTGTGTTTTCTTTTTTGCATTTTTTCAGTTAAAAGTGCCAAAGTGGCCAGGTTTGTTAAGGTGCCCATCCCTGGTCTAAAACCCGTTTGAAACGTGGGGATTATGCTCATTTTATCCATCCAATCTTGAAGGTGAAGTAATAGGCATGATCCATATAATTTGGCATCTACGTCGATCAATGATATAAATCTGTAGTTTTCAGGCTTATTATGATCTCGCTGTTTAAATATTGGATGAATGATGTCCCCTTTCCAAGATTTGGGAACGTTGTTCTGTCTGTAGATCTGATTAAAAAGCGGCGCGAGGTAGTCAGGCCAAAAATCGGGAGCATGTTTAAATAGTGCATTGGGGAGTCCATTCGGTCCTACCGCCCCCTCAGTTTTTAATCGTTTTATTATTCCTCTTAACTGCTTAGTGCCGATCAGATCATTTGCATCGTTGCAACTTGCGCCTTGTTCTAGGTCTTTATATTCTGGCTGGGGCGGTCTGGTGTTTTCGTCTACATTGGGTCTTTGATCTTGCGGTGATTCTGTGGCGACTGTTGCCATAGCACACTTATCCTACTTCGTACTGCTTTACCTATTTTGTACGTGCTGTATCCAGATTTTTTCGCCGATTCCTGCTTCTTGTTGTAATTTTAAACCCTTTGTCACATTATTTATGATGCCCCAGAATTCCCTACTATTTGGCAATTTACTTGCCCACAGTAGTTTTGTCCAGAATTTTTCTTTATATGATGTTTTTGCTTCCCTCAGCATCTTCTTGTATTTATTCCGTAATTCCTTCAGTTTGCCCTTATCTGTTTTCTTACCCGTTTTTGCCACCATGGCTTGAATTCGCGCCTCTCTTGCAATCCTTCTCTTTTCTTCTCGTAGAGAGAGGTTAAACCATGGCTCCTGCCTGGTGTCTATTCTTTTTTTGCTTCTGTTAATGGCTGGAAATTTTCGGGTGAGGATGAGGCACAAATCTTCCCAACATTTTAGTTGATTTTCTTCTGTCGGGGGCTCTATTTCTTTCATGTATTCCTTAAGTGTGTCCATTATGGTTGTCATATTTAATCCTCGCCATTTTAATTTCCGCAGGTTAAACTTTTCTGCGAGTTGTACAAGCGTTTTTATTTTTTGGGCCTGGGCAAGGGTTATGTAGATGTTTGTAATATGCGGGAAGTGGTCACTTTCTATGCGTGGGCAAACTTGGAATGAGACTATTCTTGGGACAAGATTACTGCTGGTGATGGTGAAATCTATTGTAGATTGTCTTTTTCCACTTGAGTGTGTTATGGCCGCTGGCATATCTCCTGTTGTGTTACCATTCAGGATTGAGAGACCATGGCTTTCTAACTCTCGCGTTATTATTTGGAATCCCCAGTCCTCCTGCCTCTTTCTTTTGTTCTGTTTGTTTATTAGGTTACTATTAAAGTTTCCTGAGATGATCAAAGGGCAGAGTTTGTGTGATTTATGCAGCACATTGATCAAATTCATTAGTATTGTGAATTTTTCCTTCTGAGTTTTTATTGCAGGTTGAACATATACGTTGACTAGTATTAGTTGCCAATTTAATTTGTTAGAATGAAGCTTTCCGGTAAGTTTTATAACTTTCAACCAGTTTACCCCAGCGTCTAATTCTTCTGTTTGCCAGCCATATTTTTGTGATATGTATAGTGATAAGCCTCCTCTCTGGTGACCAAATATTGAGAATCTTTCTGCTAGGATGTGATGTTCTATATAACCCATTATTGTTGCTGGGTTCATGTTCCACGTTTCTTGGAGTAGTATTAGGTCTTGTTGTTCAAAGAATGACTGAGTTTCATGGTCATTACCCATATTTTTAAATCCATGGACATTCCATGAGCAGATCTTTATCATGTCCTGGCTTCCATCCCTAAGGACACGGTCATGCCTCGGGACTTCTATTGAATCCTGCCCATTAGCCCGAGCTAGCTGCCCCCACATTTTGTCATTCATAATTGAGCTTGACTGTTCGTTAGGTACCCGTGTTACTTAGTACTTTTGGCACCCAAGACCAATCCATGCTATCACCTGTATGGTGTTCGAAGTTTGATTAACTCACTATTACCTTGACCTCTTTTGAATTGGATGGCCTTGGTGGCGTGGTAGAATGGGTGCCACATAGGCATGTTTTTTTATTTTTTGTGTATTCAATTTTTTGGTTTGTATGATTTGTTAGGAAGGGGTGAGGGTACCTTGGGCGTTTATTGGTTCTCAGCGTGATTCCCCAGAATTCAAACGTTGATCTTGTTGCATATATCCTGTCCACTAGTTCTATTGAGGACCAGGTAGCCAAGGTCTCTTCAATGTCTGGGGTATCTGTAGTATGGTTAAATTCCATGGCTAAAAGATCTTGCGAAGTTATTCCTTTTAGTTCTGGATAACAGCCATAACAGGTTCCCTCGGTTTAGTATATTTTGCCTTCCTTTTGTGGAATAATCTGGCACGAATGTCAGTTTTGATGTATTCTCCCTTGAGTTATTTTCAAGGCAAGTGGCAATTTCCAAACTTTCATCTTTTTCTACCTGGACATTTCGGGTGTTAGGGATTTCATTGTCAATATGTATTTCTTGTCCCCTTTGTTTTTTGCTGACCTTTTCCTGTGGTGTAGCCGGCTTGCTTACTTCCTTTAAATCTTGCTCTAATTTTCCAGCTTCTATACGTGTTAATGGCCGTTTTGGCTTGATTTGCTGGTCGGTAAAGAGCAGCCTACATGTTCTACCTTTTCTATTTATTATGACTTTTACTGAATTCTGGCTACTTTGTTCTTTGTTATCTATTTTATCGTACGCCCTATTACCTGGTGTTATTTCCCTTCTTTCTGGTTTTTCTTTCTTTTTGCCCTCCTCTTTCCTAATAAGTGTTTGTACCCCGTTATCTGGACTGGTACCTCTATCGTCCTTGGGTATAATTCTTACTTGGACCTGCAATGTTTTGTCTGCCCCTTCTCCCTTTTCAGTAAGTTGGATTTGTTCTAATCGCCTTTTTTCAATTCTAGTGGTTTGCGCAGATTCTTCTGTTGACCGATGGTTAGGTGTTGTATGCAGAACCCGATTCATCTTCTCTTGATTAATGACGACCAGAGGGCTCAATGCAGTTTGCTTTGTATTAAATCCGTTAGAGTCTGTTGTATGACTTGATTGGTCTGGGCCCATTATTGAGTCCTCCAATGTGCCTTCTTTCAATGATTTATTTTCTTTCCTTTGTATATTTTGATTTGTGAAAATTGAGAAGATTTTCTGTGATTTTGTGGATGGTTGAATGTTATGTTTAGCCCTACCCTTTCTGGCACATTTTCTTTGCCTTTTTGTGGGTTTTGCAATTTTTGAGGTGTCAATGGTGCTCTGTGTAACTTTGATTTGATGGTCCCTTGTTTCAGGACATAAATCCTCTATTTCCACTTGTTCTGCTTCTCCCTTATCAATAATGCATGTCCCTTTGATTGTATTTTTGTCTTTGGATGGTACCTTTTTCTCTGCGTCCTTTTGAGTTTCCCTTGCTTGTTTGGACTTTATTATTAATTGAACTGCCCCTAAGATATCCCTTAATTTTTTGGGCCGATTTACCAATGTGTCTATTATTTTGCCACAGCCGCATTTGAGCTGCAGTTGGGGATTGCTTATTTGTGGCTCCGGGTTTCCCATGCGCATTAAAAGGGAGGTAATTGGGTCCAGCTTGGTATTTATGCCTGCAATGTGACCGGAAATTAAGTTTATAAGGTCTATCTGGACTTCCATTTTGTCTGATTGAAAATTCAGTACCCTGATTGCTTGTTCCAATGTGCTTAGCAGAGTATTACTCCATGGTGCAGTATGCAAATCTTCGAGGGAATTTCCTGATGCCCTAGACCCATGATCAAATCCAAAATGAATTTGTTATTGGAGATGACATGTTTAATTGATTTATTTTCGTTGAAAATCTTCCTTCCTCCTGGGTGTTCGCCTCTTGGACGATTCTATGGGTCGGATTTGATGGGGTAGATACCACCGTTACTGCTCCTCCAGGTGCTCCCTTCCCAAAAGCCAGTGACGAGGCATTCCCTTGAATTGCCTCGTTCGGTGTTTCCGGCGTTTGTGTATTGGTTTCCAATATTTGTAACAGGTTGGCGTCACTGGATAGTGAAAATGAGCTTGACCAGGCATCGTCCAAAAGAACTACCTGTTCAACTGAATTGTTTGTTTTTTCTTCCAAGTGCTCGTTTTTATTGTCCTCTTTTGCGCCTCTTCCAATTACTTTATTTTGGTTTGTTGAGGGATTGATCTGGTGTACCTGGGCTGTTATAGTTACCAACCTACTTGCTGGAATTTCTATGATTGATTTCTGTAAAGCTGAATTTACTTTTAGCGCATTAATGATATTTGGCTGTTGCTTTGTAGAAGGAGGACTTTTTTAATGGTAATAGATGCCCACTTTTCCTGTTGGTCAGTCGTTCCTGAATTAACGTGTCCTTTATTAGCCCTTGTGTCTGGTGCTATTTGGCTTGGCAGCCGAACTGTCTCTAAGGTTGGTGCGTAAATGGCGGCCATTGGGTCCTCTAAAAAGAAGAATTTCTGGATCCCAATGTTGTTACCAGGACTGAGGGATGTCATTTCCGGTGTCGGCGCTGAGACTAGCCTCTCTCCGTCTGGGGGCCTTTCTTTTTTGGCTTGTTACTGGCCCTTGTTCTGTAAGTTTTTTATTTTTGTTTTTATTTTTGCCTATAGTCGCATGATGAACTTTCCCAGATCTCATGTTCCTTGTTGCAGTATTGGATTGTTTAAGTTGTTTAGCTCGTTTTTCCTTGGGTGCACCAGAGCAGGGCACACTGGTGAGCTGCTAGCTAAGTCCAACCTAGTTGGACTGCTTCCGCAGCCTCACCGGGCCTC
Source organism: Triturus cristatus (assembly GCF_964204655.1). Lineage (NCBI taxonomy): Eukaryota > Metazoa > Chordata > Amphibia > Caudata > Salamandridae > Triturus > Triturus cristatus. The sequence continues at coordinate 621,395,980 of NC_140587.1, forward strand.
ACTTATCGTCAGCCGCTAATGGCTGCCGTTCTCAATACCCGGTGCTTCCCTCTGTATTAGCGCTGTTGTAACATTTGCTGTTGCTGCTATCTCTGCTGATCCTTAATTGCCCCTTGACCAGCACTATCACTAGCTCTGGCTTCTGCCACTCTTACTGCCAGAGCCACTGTGCTGTGTTAAGCTGGGGCTTGCTGTGGCTTGGTGTAGATTTGTTGAAAGTTTTCAAATTACTATAAGAACATGGAGTTGGTAAAGTTGCTGGAGGGTTAAGTGATAACTTTCCCGCAAATTTCCACTACTGAAGGTCACTTCTGGGAAAACCAAGGGAGTATGGGGCTAGATGGGACAATGCTGGGAAATGCTGGAGGTTTACTCAATTGCTGTGGCTGCTGGGGTTGGTGTAGTCTAAGTTGCTGGGGGTGGCTGGGGGTTTGCTGCAATCCTAATCAAACCCACATGATCTTTCCCATGTTCTCTCCCACAGCTCACCTCTGATCTGTTCTCTGAAAGGTTTTGCGGCTCCTGTCGCATTGAAGAATGCCTCGCGGCCTCTGCAAATGTTCTGCAGCTCTTGCCGCATTGAGCAAAGGTTTTCCCACGCCGCTGTGCTGAAGAGTGACTCGCGGCTCCTGCTACACCGGGGAGCTGCCAGGCGAAGGCCTCGCAGCGCCTGCCGCATTGTAAAATAACCCGCAGCTTCGGGCGTGCTTAGCAAGTGATTTGCAGCTCCTGCCACGTTAAACAAACTTTCACGGCTCCCACCGTGCCGGGCAGCCGGGTAGCACCACCATGGCACAGAGAGTCTGGTAGCCTTGCCTCAGACGAGGGAGGGCCAGGTGGGGGGCCGAGTCATACCCAGCTCACTGTCTGCGGCTTGCCGACGGCCAGCAGCTGTTGCGGCGGTGTTTTGCAGCACGCAACGCTCACGGCCGCTGACAGCCTGCTCACCCTCCGCTCTGCTCCTCTGCTCCTCGCTGACCGGCAAAACGTGGACCGTACATGAACTGTCTCATCAGCCTCATGAAAACAAACCCAATATGTCTGTGTTGGTTGCCAGCCTACTGGCCTTGAGAATGCTTGTTTTTATAATGTTTTTTGTAAATCTTTATTTAAAAAAAATTAAATTAAAAAACAAAAGGGGCCTTTCGTGTGGACAAGCACAGACAAGCAGATGTCTTTTTGTAAATTTTACAGAAACATTGGAAGCTCATTCACAGATGCCTGCCATTATGTGCTCATATTAGCTGGCGGCCATATTTGAATTGATCATAACCTATTAGAAAAAATGCACAATGCTTGCAGTAACCATACAGGGTGCAGCACAATGCAAGCTGCAGCAAAGGTATGATAGCCATATATGGAGAGCTGCTGGTCCCTTCCAGGATAAAACATTGGAAAAGCTGCTAAAAATCAATACAGTCCTTGGCACTTAAGGGGACTGTTTTGTTTAGGCGGAAGTGCACTTGGTACTCAAGCAGAATGCTATCACTCACAGTGAAAGGAGCGAATGGCTAAAGTGAACTGACCCATTGCTTGGTGATGATGCTGTGATGGACGGAAATAGTAAAACATGAGTAATAAAAGGAGATGCGCCTGTTTAAGTAGACACACTCTATGTTGTATAGTGCTTTGAAGGTATGAGTGAGGAGTTTGAGCAGTTATCTGTCTATCTTACTTAATAATTCGAGGTTTGTAAGGTGCAAACTTTTCACCCCTAAGGGTATCCAGGTGCTGGGAGCCGTGAGGGAGATTAAGTGAGCTGTTGCCAAGAGTCACATGATGCTGAGCTAGCACCAGCACCGGGAATCGGACCGTGAGCCCCTCGCTGCAGAGTCAACTTCTATCTATCTATCTATCTATCTATCTATCTATCTATCTATCTATCTATCTATCTATCTATCTATCTATCTATCTATCTATCTATCTATCTATCTATCTATCTATCTATCTATCTATCTATCTATCTATCTATCTATCTATCTATCTATCTATCTATCTATCTATCTATCTATCTATCTATCTATCTATCTATCTATCTATCTATCTATCTATCTATCTATCTATCTATCCTAAGGCGTTGCAAATGAGCTACCTTATGAACATTAATGAGGTAAGTCGCAACTTGCGACCCCCTAGGAATCACAAAAATCACAGGGATGGTGGCCGAATGAGATCAGCAGACCACCATGTCTGTGATTGCTTTTAAAAAAAGCAATCTTTTTTTTTGTAAAGCAGCCCGTTTTCCTTAAAGGAAAACGAGATGCTTTACAAAAAGAAAAATGAAAAGTTTTCACCTGCTCTTAAAAATGCTTTTACAAACATCCACTTGGAGACTCGTTCCCATTTGCGAATGGGTTACCACCTACTTGAAGTAGGTGGTAAAATGCGAATGTTTTGCGACTGCATTCACGGTCACAAAACATTCATGTATACATTAGGATACGCTATTTGGAAGGGATGCCCTAAACACTCCCCTTCCAAATAGCGAATCGCAAACCCATTTTGCGATTCGGTAACAGGTTACGAATCTCAAAATTGGGTTTGAAGCATCGCAAAAGCATTTTTTGTGATCACAAACGGTTCAAGGAGTGCTAGCGTGTTTTCTAAACATGGGACTATCAAATATAAAGGGGAGGCAGAGGGACAGAAATGCTAGTTCTCCTACCAATAAGTACCAAAACCAAAAAGAGGCAATCAGTTTTCGATGAATTTACCCTCCACAAGGTGAAAAAAACAAATGTTTTCTTATATAACCCTCACCTGTGATGTGTAAATCAGTAGCCTTAGGCCTGGGTCACAGGGCCTTCCTGACCATGTATTTCTTACTTGCGGTTGATGGAGAGGTCGTCTCGGGAGATTTCAACAACAGTGATTCGATCTTGTTTCTAAACATACACACATACACGTATCGTTGCGTATATTGGCATCAATATTACCATATCAAATCATGAAATGGTTTCGCCCATTCTGCATAACCTAGAATGTATCTTCTAAAGTTGTAGCTTTTCAAATGCGTTTGGTGGTTGTAGGAGTACACACTTCTCTAGGAAGTGTGGTGCTAAGCTTTTGCCTTCATTTTATTGCTCGTATCCAGAAACAGGACATTGATATAAGCAATTTATTTTTTGGGGAAGTTAAATTTGTTCAGCAAAGCCTACGATTATGCATTCTACTCGGGCTAGATGTGTGTTTAAGTCATGGTCCATAAGATATATGCCATCGACATAAAACAATGCTTCTGAGTCAATTTCAAATAAAATTGATGTTACTCAGGCAGAGAACAGGCCAGGGCTGTTTTATTCCCCTGATGGAGACAATAGAATATTTTTGTGACCCCAATACGGGAAACGCGGTTAAATTCATGCTTTCAGCTAAAATGAAAAAGACAATTAAAATGTCCAACGTTGTTTTATACTTTTTGCATACAATGGCCCTCACTTCGATGTTGGTCGGAGTTGCCTCCGACTGACACACTGAAGGGAAAGGAACCCTGTGACCATAGGTTGGCGGTTCCAACAACCCCATTAAGATGCAACCACACATGGTGCGGTGCCAAACTTCAATTTTTCAATGGGAGCTAGTGCGGCGGGCTGAAAACACCCACAGCACAAGCTCCCATTGAAAAAATGGAAGGATGTAAACAACCCACACAGTGCAGGGATGTTTAGGACCTAAATGCATAGGGCCAGGGGGCAAGGGTCTCTGCTGGGGGCCCCCAAAGTCAGTTTCATACAGCCAATCCATTTCGGAAAGGTCGACATGGATTGGCTGTTGGAAACCAGCATCATAATCCCGACAGCGGAAACGTCTTCATTAAGGGATTATGGTGCAGATCCGACTGACCGACGGGCTCCTTGAGCCTGTGGAAAATGAGTCGGAGTCCCCCGCTGGTTTAAACGCCAACTGCCACATTAGGATGACTGCAGTGTTGGTCAGGAAGCCTCTGACTAGTTGTCGAAGGCTCCCTGACCGACATTGTAATTAGGCCCTTAGTTGTTCATTAGTGCTGCACTGTGTGCATTTTGAACCACAAATGTGCGTGTGTGACTGTTAAAATGTCTGTATTCTAAACCTAGGTAGCACGATTGATCTAGTTTTGCTACAGGGCACAAAGGATTGTTCATTGGTGAGATACAAGTCTCAATAACGTTCTAGTTGTGTTAGAATTTATTTAGCAGGGTGTTTAGCTTTGTGCTTAATAGAGTATTGTTGTACTTGCGGGCTGGACCTTATAGGTATGATGTGATAAGGTGAGTCTTTATTCCAGCCAACATGGTTGCGGTATAATGAGGTATTAAGCCGCAGCTTGTGCAAGAGCCCACTCCGTAGCATAAGCTTGTTTAGCAGCTTCCGGAACGAGGACGGAGAAAAATGGTATTATTATATCTCCCCCTTGTGGGACTTTCAGAACAAACTCAGATTGGCAATCCCTTTCAGCTAAGAGAATGTCTTAGGTAAGTGTTACATTTTCTCAAGAAATTATCTTAATGGTATGAGGTATATTACCCTCAATTTGGTTGCCCAAATCAAATAATCTGTCTGGAGAACTAACTCGCTGATCAGGTGTTTCCACTTGAATAAAATCATTAAGAGTCTGGTGAACTATCGTGACCTCTGCTGTGCTGTCTAGCAATGTCAGCGCCCACTCCTTGTTCTGAAGCAGCATCCTCAATGTGTGTGGCATATATAGCAGAAATACCTGCCATTTTCTTCTTTTTGAATTGAGGCTTTTATTGTGGAAGTTTCTCTTCTTTTTTATGATAATGCCAGACGAGCATAGTAAGTCCTTTTTTGATTTGACATGGCCTTCTGATCTGTGCTCTGATCATTATCCTCTCTACAAGTGTTTATTGGATGTGTCCTGAATGGAATGAAAAGGAAATGTATCGGTATACTGATACCTATAAGGCTGTTTAAGAGTTTCTCGGTTACGCAGAATATAGCACTTTGGACTCTGGTTGGGAAGATGCACCCAGTGTCTTTGTTTTTTCTTTATTATTTTGTTTATCCCAGCACTTTTTAGAATGCTCTCATGCCCGTTTTGAGTTATCCTTTTCAGATTCACAATTAAATTGTGGTTTATGTGGTCTGGTTGCCAAATTATCTTGACCTATAGATGTACAGCAATAATTTTGGGTAGTTTGCTCTCCTGGTCTGCTAATGAAACCTGCGCAAGACGTTGGCATACTGCCAATGATGCTGCTTCCCCTTTTATGTTACATAAAATATTTGTGGTGACGATGGCATAATTTCCAATAAGTTTCACCTCCAAATCCGTGGCAGGGGCCGCCCCGTACTCATTGTGAATCTGTATTAGCACTTCAGGCAAAACAGCTATGGATGGTGTACCATGCAGTATGGTATATATTGCAGCAAAAACTGTGCCCCAGGTGGCACATTCATCTATCAGGGGTACCATCCCTGATGCTAGACACACTGTGAGATTTCTATGTTTATCTTGGGGTCCTGTATAGGGAAATACTGCTTCAAGCTGGTTTGTTTTTTGTGCTCTCCAGAACAGAATCTCCTCCCGTCTGGTGGGGACCTTACACATAATTGCATTCAATAATAGTCACTGAACTAATTGCAGGTACATCCATGTGTGGCTGCACAGCTTGAACTGCCCTCACTTCGGTTGCTGTTATTTTTGCATAATAAACTGTCCTAAACATCTGTATAGCCTTACTAGACCTGTGTAGAGAGCAGGTATATTTAAAGCAGTGAGTGGGAATAATGGTGGATATGGTGTATAGCTAGCTAAGACTTGCCAGGTTGCTCCATCATTAATGAGGGAACCCAGTCTTCCATTGTTTAGTAAATGCAGTAGGGCACCGTGTAACCAATTTGTATGTTCCCAAAATGTTAATGGTATTTCAAAATCTTCATAGGCTCTATATTGGCCTGTATTGGCCTGGTACTACAGCAGCTATGTATGCATGAAATGTTTATGTGTTGGCATCTGCTGCAGGAAAAGTGACCTATGAATAGAATACCTCTGTTATGTATGCTCTGTGGGCCTCTACAATGAATGTAATTTGTCCCCTCGTAAAAGGAAGCCCTTGTTGTTGTAACATCTGTGTTACAGCATGTCTGCAATACAGTGGAATAGCCACAGGTTGCTGTACCATATTTAATTAATGGAATTCAAAGAAGGGAAAAAACTAGTGATGTGATCATTTTTAAAGGTTTGAACAACCTACAGACATTCCTCCTCAACTAAATAGGGTTTCCTATTTAGTTGAGGAGGATTATTCCCTAGCACCATGGACTTTTCCATATAAGGTGACTAGGGGCTCTGGGAATACATAAGAACTACCAAGGATATCCATTAAATAAGCACCTGACCTAAAACATTGGTGGCACCATGTCATATTTTTCCTACAAATTAAGTATGACTGTGTAACCGGACAACATAAATGGCAGAATGTGGGGACTGAGTCCATCCATACCATCAGAGTATGTTGCCCCAATTCCTAGCTAACACATAGGACCCCTAACCTTACAGGGTACTAGATTTTGTCTGCAACCTCAGAAAAGTTCCACTCTCGTTCCCTCAAGTAAATCTAGGAAACATGTCAACGCTTTTGTTATTACTAAGGTATGCATAAAGGGAGACAAAATAAACATACAAATTGGCATTTCAAAACATGTATTGAAGCAATTGTATTCTTGTGTAAAAAATATGAGCTGCAATTATTAGCAGGAGGAAACAAAGGATTATTACCAGCATAATAAGAAAGGTGGAAAATATAAACAGTTCAACCATTATGACAATATAGTGTGATTCTATGATTCTATGATAATGAATATATCAATATTCCTACCCTAAATCTACCTGCACTATCAAGAGCATAGTGAGAGCACTGTCTGCCAGATCTCTTAGGACAACCCAACTCCCCATACCTGTGTATAATGTATCAGGAAGTCAGTCTGGTGTACAATGGGCACCTGTCCTTTGAGGGATAGGGATTGGAATCAGCAGGGCTGAATCTCAGTCACAGTGTCCAGGATAATCCATAAAAGTGCTCCTCTGAAGAAGTTAGAGCAGAGGCAGGTTAGATAATCAAAGCCCAGTTCTATTCATGCCATGTCAAAAAGCGCAATGCTGGTGTGAATGTTTGTATTTCCGATTCAGAGATGCCTCTAACTGGACAAATATCAAGGGCATTGTGTGCAATGTTCTTAGCCTTGCACGGCGTGTACTAAGTAACTTGATAATATGCATACTAAGAAATGTGCTGCCTGAAGAATGATTTCTAAACATATTATAATGTGCATGCAAAGCATGAAAAAATTACAGTCCAAAAAGATGTCAAGTTTAAATGTGTATTACAAAATGGAGGCTTTTGTTCACAGGCCATGTTGAATCCCACAATACTCTCACTGGGATGGAGGCAGTCTGACTACTTTGTATCCTGGGATCAAGGATGAAGGCAGGGGGGTGAACTCCGCTCTGCAGAGTTTGCAGCGTTTTACAACTCCACTCTCCACTTGGAACACGGAGTTCATGCAAAAAACACTGCACTTCACTCACGGAGCGGAGTTCACCATCAACCAAGACACTGCCGCACCAACCAATCCAATATCTGGGCTTCTATCCCGCTGCCCTCCATCTGTGTGCGTGTGTAGGCACATGCAACACTCATCTGGAGTCCTGTCCTACATTTCCCATGGCGCCTTCTGAAAGTGTACTTCCGTCCTTTCCTGTTTCCTGGTCAGTGAGAGCATGATCAACCCAGTGCCAGCGCTTCATCGGGATCTTACCCAGACAGCTGCTGCTCATCACAACGTCAAGCGCTCCCGTACAGCCGGCGGGGTGTTGAATTGGCGACACCTAGCAGATCACTCCTGCAGCAACCAGCCATGCAGCTTTGGTGGAGAGGGGGGAGCCAGATTCTAGCTATGAAGGCCTGCTAGCCCCCAAAGCTGTGGCATGAGCAGACTGGCCTGAAGCCCTCAGAATTTCTACCTCCCTGTGCACTGGACCCAGCCACCAACAGCCCCTCTGGGACAGAGAAGGTAAGGGACCGGCTTGTGTCCCCGCATGACTTGGAAGGCAGGAGGCAGGGCAATAAAGGGTTAATTAATATTTATATTACAGGGGTAGCAGGGGTGTGGCACATTTACTTTCAGCTACCACGTACATAATGCAAAGGGGGTGCCTGGTGTGTAGCCTGAGGTGCATATCCACCACTGGTGCGCGCCTCTCACCTCAAATGCTGCTGCATGTGGAAGGGTCCACCAGGGGGAATGTCTGGCCTAGCACTCACACGGAGCCAGACGGCGCTTAAATCTAGCTTCGAGCTACACATTCAGAAGCATGTGAGCCACACTCAAAACTAGAGCGCACTAAGGACAAGTGCCAACTCAGACCCAAACTCCACTCTGGAGCGGCACCCCTCAGAAGTAGACTGCACCCAGGAGCTGCTTGCACTCATAACGAAGCCCACTTAAGCCTGCCCCCAAAGGATTCGGATCACATGTAGGGCAGTGTGGAACTCCATGGAATTCCACTGAGTTTTAATGCAACTCCGTGGAATTCAGCGTAGTGCAACTCCACCCACTACGCCCACCCCTGATCAAGGAGTTTCCCCATTACAAGTAAGCCCTTATACTAAACTATAAAGGGTCAGGCTTCACCTCTGCTCATTTCAAATTAATGAACTTTTCAGAACCTCATCAGCTGCTCTCCCTGAGCTGATAGGGAACATATGAATCACAATCAGCCCATTCTGTCACTAGACCCAAGCCTTTGTCCTGCTCTGCTAGCACTTTTCACACTTCATTGAAGTCAAACACTGGCACAGGCATCTGCTGGCAGGCTAATGCAAATTAGCCTCAAAGAGCGTCAGACAAGAAAAGATAACCTTCTAAACATTACTTTCCCTAACTATTTAGTAAAATTGGAATTTCGCCATTGACTTGGCTTTAAAATATATATTAAAATAGTGTTTGAACAATTTCTTTAGCTTGTCCCAAACCCGAGATAGCAGAATTACTAAATTATCCCACACATTTAGTTTTCCTCATAGGAGATTTAAAGCCTTCCACAGTGAGAATAGTTTTAAGGGGCATTCCAAAATTACATTTCTACATGTCACACTCTTAAATCTACCTTTTGTGCTACAATGCCTACTTAGGGATGGCATTAATAGTTTTGAAAAACATATGTCCTACTATCAAGAGGGTTACTTTGACAGGCTGGATTGCAGGTTTAAACTGCAGCAGTAAGACTCCATTGGTAGTCCACAAGCCATGTTCTTTTGTCACACTAGTGGATGGCACAGTATTTGCTGCAATTTACAGGTAACATTTAACTTTCCATACCATGGGTGTAGTTTCCACACTATATACTCTGCCTTATTGGTGAGTTTAATCCAATCAGGGATTAGCCAAAATTGACATGTATTAGGGGTCTGAGCACATACACTGGGCACTGGATAGCAGCGCCCTAGTCTGCAGAGCCTAAAACCGAGCAATAAAATTCTGAAAAAATGGGTGATGATGCAAAAAGGGGTATTTTCTTAAATCACTTTTTCAGTTTTTCACATATCCGCGGCCATACTTTACCCTCTTTGGCAACCAATGCCACTACTTTGTTACCTTATAATTCACTTTTCTGTTTTTCCTTTTGTTGTTGTGGTATGCAGTGGAGACATGTTGAAAATAACATTTAAAATGTCCCTTCAAACTTCTGAAATGACGATGATTTGCAGCTTTACAGGTACCACAAAGTCACAACATGATCTAAAATGAGCACAGAGCCCACCACCGAATCAACTAATAAAACAGCGGAGAAGGCAGCGATAGATGACAGCAGTATTAGTATAAAAAAAATACTGAATATCCCTCTAAAAGTTCCAAGACAAATAGAAAGAGAACTAAAGAAGATATTCAAACAATGAAGACGGAAATAGCACCAGGAAATGCATGTTTGACTTGTTCAGTGACTAGTACACTGAAAATGCTCACAAGCAGTCAGTCAGTCTACAAACATTATTCGATTGTACATACAAACATGCTACATGCAAACAACTCCTATAAACATCGATAATGTACTCTAATCTTATATAAAAGTAATCACATAGAACTGCAATGGTCAATTAAGCCATATAGGTCCTTAGGCAGGCAAACATTAGTCACTGTAGGTCCTTCTTATGTGTGTTGCATTTCAAATATAGGTGGAATCTTTAAGACAGACCAGGGCTGAATGTAAGTATTAGCAAAAGGTCAATGCTGGTCTTTATTGTCTAATGTGATTTTTCGTTTGTAAGGGTTTAATAAAATTTGGTCTGGGACCTCTTAAAATCAACAAAAATACATAAGTGCAGCGTGCCTTAAGTCAAATTTCTGTCACATGGACAGTACTCTCACCAGTGACAATATATGATTAACCATATTAATATAAAATCTAGTGAGTAATACCAATGTTGACTATTCGTGATGTTGACCAGGAAGGGATGTAGGCCTTCATCTACTGTCAGTGGCGACTCCTTCAGATCCGAAGTGGTGGAGCAGCGGGGTGAGGGATAAAAAAGTAAGCTCAGACCAAAAATATATTTATATGTAAAACTTTACTTACCTGCTGCTGCGGTAGCCTCATGGCTCCTCTCTCTATCCTCAACTCCAGGTCTGGTACACACTGCGCAGGCTCCCAGATGCCAATCCTGATGCTGCTCTCATGCTGGAAATAGGATTCCCAGCATGAGAGCAGCACTGGGTTTGGTCTCAGTGGACTGATTTGCCACTCAGACAGTGACTGGGAGCCTGTGGCTTTTCTCCACCCAGCTGTACAACACAGCCGGGTGTAGAAATGCTAAGTGCGCTTGACGGTTTGTCTGGCCTAAGAAGGCAGCCAAATCGTCATTCGCCCTCAGTAGTGCCCATCACCCCTCCTCCCGACTGTTATACATAGATTGCATGGCCCCGCCCTTTGATGCGGTTTGCTGGCAGCCTGCAGGAGGTAAGAAGAAAAATAAACTGTTAATACAATTGTTTTATTACCATTTTATTTTTCATATGTCTAAATCTGCTGCCACCTAGTGGGGCAACACTCCGCCGCCATAACAGAGGAGCTCCCCCTGTCTACTGGCAATGTATAACACAGGGCATAGCTTTCTTAGTGTCTAACTAAAGAGAGTTTCTCAGCTTCAAACAGCCTAGGACACAAATGCTTTAGTTCTGCCTTACCAACTGTGCCTCCTGTTTAGTGCAAACCGAGTGCCACAAAAGAAGAGGAAAAAGGCCAATGAGATCTTTTATAAATGCCACACCCAGTTCTCTGTGGCACAGAATGGATGAACTGCTAGAGGAGGGTTGACAGCAATCTCCTCGGGCAGGCATTTTCAGAAAATTGTAACTTGGCAGCATTAAAATGACCCCAAATGCCTGCCCCATATGTGGCCACCAAAATGCACTCAGTCTTGACCCAATAAATATTGCACAATTCCTTCATGGGCTTCATCCCCAGTTTGGAAGAGAAGGCAAAAAGTGCAGTTGAGGCCTTCACAAATTTATCGTTTCTGATGTTCACTTGCTGTGTCGAAGTGCCAGCTGCATCAGAGTACTCTCAAATAGGAGAATGTACTTATCCGTTTTAACTGCGCATCCTTGACACTAAAGTTATAAGGGGGGTGAGATAGTCCTGTACATTATAATAAAGGACTTATCCAGGTTGATTTTCAGGTCCAAATCACCCATAAATATCACAACTGCATCCAATAACTGCTGAAGGGCTTTTGGTGTGTGGGCTGTTAACACAGCATTGTCTGCATACAGAAGGGCAGGGACAGGACGATACCCAATTAAGGGCATGTTCTTGCAATTCTCCAATAACACCCTCTGCAGGTTTATGCAGAGGAATGTTGCAAGGACTCAGCCTTGCCTTACACCCCTGGCTAGATTAAACTCATCAGAGCATTCCCCATCAAAGAATTTCCCCACCCCTAACAGTCATACCAGTGTATGTACATTTATACACACACATATATATACATATATATGTTTAAAGCTACAGGTTGCCCACCGGATTGGGGAGCACTCCAGGACAGGCAATACTATGTGGACCCAGCAGTGCACGTAGTGCGACCTGACGCGTTTCGCTTCTTGCTTTCTCAAAGGCCGATCACTCCTTTTACCCAGCAGCTAGCGCAACCACTTAAATTTGATGTGCCGCCTCCTGATAGGCTCTTCGTTTTCTCACAGCATTGTGGTACTTGTAGTGTCTATGTTGCGCTGTGTAAACCTTGAATAGGTGCCAAACTCCAGAAGATCTCTAATGCATGCCCGTAGATGGGCCTCGTGAACCTGTGAGTCTTTGATTTCAGTGTCGCTCCTCCCGCAGTAAGCCGGGCGTATTCCCAGCTTATTGGCCCGCTTTGATTCTCGCAGTGGTGCTTCCCCCGCGACCAGGCCGGCCGCGTATAGATTAAAGCTACAGGTTGCCCACCGGATTGGAAAGCACTCCAGGACAGGCAATACTATGTGGACCCAGCAGTGCACATAGTGCGACCTGACGCGTTTCGCTTCTTGCTTTCTCAAAGGTCGATCACTCCTTTTACCCAGCAGCTAGCGCAACCACTAAAAATTGATGTGCCGCCTCCTGATAAGCTCTTCGTTTTCTCACAGCATTGTGGTACTTGTAGTGTCTATGTTGCGCTGTGTAAACCTTGAATAGGTGCCAGACACCAGAAGATCTCTAATGCATGCCCGTAGATGGGCCTCGTGAACCTGTGAGTCTTTGATTTCAGTGCCGGTCCTCCCGCAGTAAGCCGGGCGTATTCCCAGCTTATTGGCCCGCTTTGATTCTCGCAGTGGTGCTTCCCCCGCGACCAGGCCGGCCGCGTATAGATTAAAGCTACAGGTTGCCCACCTATATAGATATATATATATATATATATTTTCACTGAAAAAACCATAGGTTTCAGGGACGTTATAGTTCGTTGGACATTTCACTCATACAAAACCAGAGAAATTCCACCATTATAGTTATTTCAGCTAACTATAACTCGCGCCCCAGCAATGCACTTCTGATGACATCACATATTACATCATTCATGACATGGTCAGTGACATCACTGATGACATCACTGACCATGTCATGAATAATGTAATATGTGACATCATCAGCAGTGCATTGCAGGGGCGTGAGTTATAGCTAGCTGAACTAACTATAACGGCGGAATTTCTCTGGTTTTGTACGAGTGACTATAACGTCCCTGAAACCTATGGTGTTTTCAGTGAATTTCAAAGGTTTTTTAAATGCTAATTTCTAACTATAACGTCCCTGAAACCTATATTTTTTTCAGTGAATTTCAAAGGTTTTTAAAATGCTAATTTCTAACTATATCATACCAGTCGCGTTTCCAGAGTAGTGGAGAAAGGTGAGCGTGGCCTTCGAAACACCTCTTAGCAATCCCACTGTGTGGGATTTACTGGAGGTAACAGGAGTAGTCAGCCTTCAACATCAACCTTGGAGACCAACTACGCATTTTATTACCACCAGGAAGTCCCAGACAGCAGGACTGCTAACTTCTTATATCAGGCCCTGTCCCCTCCGTGCAGCCCTCTGCAAACGCGACCCTTGGTGTGTTGTAAGTTGGGGGATTAAGTCCCCTTAAATTCTAAGGGTCCCTAGTGGCCAACTAGCCCACCAGGTACCTCCAGTAAGCGTCACAGAGCTGCTTTGCAGAGAGGTGGTCTGAGGCCATGCCTCTTTTTACACCTCTCTACAACGCAGCTCTGTTGCGCTTACTGGAGGTGCCTGGTGGGCTAGTTGGCCCCCAGGGACCCTCAGGATTCAAGGGGACTTATTCCCCCAACTTAAAACGCACCACGGAGCACGTTTGCACACTTGTCACATCAGCCCCTGTCCCCTGCCTTCACCACTGTGCAAACAAGCCCCGTGGCGTGTTTTAAGTTGGGGGATTAAGTCCCCTTGAATCCTGTGGGTCCCTTGGGTCCAATTAGCCCACTAGGTATCTCCAGTAAGGGCCACAGAGCTGTGTTGCAGAGAGGCGTAAAAAGGGGCGTGGCCTCAGACCACCTCTCTGCAACACAGCCCTGTGGCACTTACTGGAGGTACCAGGTGGGCTAGTTGGCCCACAGGGACCCTCAGGATTGAAGGGGAATTAATCCCCCAACTTAAAATGTGCCACAGGGCACGTTTGCAGAGTGGTGCAGGGTGGGGGCGGGGCCTCCAGTGCAATGCCGGCTTTTTTTTTTATTTTTTAGAAGGGGTCTGTGTGGCCTCCCTTCTTTTACTATTTTTGGGGCCCTGGGGACCCCATCCCCGAGGGCCTGACCCCTTTTTTTTAAATGGGAGGGGGCCACGTGGCCCCCCTCCATTGACCACTTCTGGCCCCGGGGGCCCCATCCCCCGGGGCCTGGCCTCTTCGTTGGGGACTGTGGGGGGAGGTCCAATGCCCCTACGGTCCCGCCAGCTCCCTGCCTCCTGTGGGAACCGGCATTGCTTTTGGGCAAGGGAAGCTGCTAACATGCAGCTCTCCTTGCCCAAAAGCAATTCTGCTTTGCTTCATTGAAGCGAGAGCAGGTTTTCCTGCTCTCGCTTCAATGAAGTAAAGCAGGGCTTGTTATGGCAGGGCGGGAGTCGTGCTCCCGCTCTGCCATAGCAAACTGCAATATCCCGGGGTGGGCACCCCGGTACATTGCAGGAGCCGGCCCTGGGGGATGGCGGTCCCCAGGGCCATGAAGGGCTCCAGAGGGGGGCTGTGCGGGCCCCCTCCCTACCAGTGCAAAGCGGTGTTGTTCCCCGGGGCTCGGAGGTCTGTAACGGACCTCCGCATTTACATATTTAGTGCCCCGGGGAGGTGGTGGTCCCCAGGGTGTTTGGGGGGCTCGAGCCGCCCCACAAAGGTTTAAAAAACAAAAAATAGAGCCCCCGGGGAGGTGGTGGTCCCTGGGGCTGCGTGCCCCCCTCAAAATATAAATAAAGCCCCGGAGAGGTGGCGGTCCCAGGGGAGTGTGGTTCGGGCTGCGTGCCCTCCTGCAAAACATAAATAAAACCTTGGGCTCCCGCTATTAAATTTGCGCATGCCTCGAGACCTGGCCCACCCAGGAGCCCAACAATAACGAAGTGCGGGAGCCCACGCTTCTTTTTTATTTATTTTTTATCGGCAGGATTCACACACCCAGCGTGAATTCTGCCATTTAAAAAAATATATATGCTTTTTTTGGCCCTGGGGGTCCTTGTGGGACCCCCTTAGCAGGCCTGGGGGGTCAGGGTGTGTCTACCCTGCCCCCTTTTCTTGTTTTTTAACCTTTATTTTACTGTTTTCTTGTACAAGATGGCTGCCAACCGTTCCTGGTTTGGAGTGTTGGCAGCCAATGAGAATGAAGCTCGTGCTCGGGAGGGATCGCGAACCCACAGCTGCCATAAATATCGAAACTTTTTCTTTTTCTAATTCATCAGGAACTACTGAACGGAATTACACCCTTTAACAAAAAGGGCTCTTTCTAAACCAAAGGTGACCTTTTTGCCAAATTTGGTGGAATTCCGTTCAGTAGTTCGGGCTGTAGCTTTGTCTAAGGTTTCCTATGGAAAATAAAATGGGGAAAACGCATTTTGGGACCCTCCTTTTTTCTCGGCCCTCGCTTGACGATTCACCCCGAAACTTTCAAGACAGGAACTGACTGGAGCGCCATGCTAGTTTTGGAAATTTCGTAAAGATTCGTCAAACGGCCCAAAGTTATTGGAAAATCAAAAAACTTTTTCCTATGGAAACTAGGGCCTAACTATAACTACCTACTGGCGACTGCCAGTAGGTAATATATATTATATAGGTGTGTGGACCTGACCTCAGTCTAGGCAGCACGCTCCCCAGCAGCTCCGCCAGCCGATCCCTGCCTCAGCAGCCCCAGCAGCAGAGTTCGAGCCTCGCGCTCGACTCTGTCACAGGTTTCTGCTTTTTGGGATTTCGCACTCTGACAAGCGCTTGTGTGTGACATTTGTGTTTTCTTGTGTTATTTTGCTCCACAGGTACTGCTCCTTGCCTAACTCGGTGCCTCGCGCCTCCTGCCACATAAGCTCCGTGCCCTCCTCTTAGCCCTGCCCCCTACCTCACTCCCGTCCACCTCCTCCTCGATCCCACCCCCTTCCCCTTCATTACGGCGACCGCTGCGGGGGAGCACGTGTGTTGACCTGACCTCGGTCTAGGCAGCATGCTCCCCGGCAGCTCTGCCAGCCGATCACCGCCTCAGCAGCCCCAGCAGCAGAGTTCGAGCCTCGCGCTGGACTCTGTCACATGTTTCTGCTTTTTGGGATTTCGTTCTCTGACAAGCGCTTGTGTGACATTTGTGTTTTCTTGTGTTATTTTGCTCCACAGGTTCTGCTCCTTGCCTAACTCGGCGCCTCACGCCTCCCACCACATAAGCTCTGCGCCCTCCTCTTAGCCCCACCCCCTACCTGACTCCCATCCGCCTCCTCCTCGATCCCACCCCCTTCCCCTTCATTACGGCGACTGCTGCGGGGGAGCACGTGTGTTGACCTGACTGCGGTCTAGGCAGCACGCTCCCCGGCAGCTCCGCCAGCCGATCACCGCCTCAGCAGCCCCAGCAGCAGAGTTCGAGCCTCGTGCTGGACTCTGTCACAGGTTTCTGCTTTTTGGGATTTCGTGCTCTGACAAGCGCTTGTGTGTGACATTTGTGTTTTCTTGTGTTATTTTGCCACACAGGTTTTGCTCCTTGCCTAACTCGGCGCCTCACGCCTCCCGCCACATAAGCTCCGTCTCCTCCTCAATCCCACCCCCTCCCCTTCATTACGGCGACGCAGCAGGCGCGCCGCTGGTGCGCCAAAGGCGTGCCTAAGGCAAGCCCGTCTGCGCCCGTCCGCGCCTGGACCGTGCCCAGCGCCAGGGACCCTGGTTCTCCAAGCCTCCACCACTACACCCTCGCCAGCCTCCTTGCACTCAAACCCAACCACCTCGAGAACTGCGCACAAGCCTCGCCCGTCAACACTCAAGGAGCCTTCTCTTGCACTCACTGCCAAAGCACCTTCTCCATGGACGCCACACCAGTAGCCAGCAAAGTACCGCCTGCTGCCAAACCTGCCAACACCATTAACTGCATCTTTCTCAATGTGCGATCCCTTCCCCGGGACGCCATCGAGATATGAGACTTACTCGACACTCTCGCTCCTGACGTTGCCTTCTTCACTGAGACCTGGACTAACGCAAGCTCTGGACCAGACATCGCCACGGCTATACCAGACGGCTACAAGCTCAAGAGATTTGACCGCCCTAATCGCCCGGGGGGAGGCCTTGCCATCGCTCACAAAACCTCCCTCCAACTCTCCACCTCCAGCCCAAGCAACGCTCTCCCCAGCATAGAACACCTCCACTTCCAGATCCACACCAACCCCAGGACAACGCTACGGGGCACACTCATCTACAGATCACCAGGACCTCGCGCCCAACCCACTACCACCATCACAGAACTCGCCGCATCCCACGCCATCACCTCCATGGACTACATTCTGCTAGGAGATCTAAATTTCCACCTCGAGAACCGGCAGGACCCTGCTTCCAACGCGCTACTTGAGAATCTCGCCAACCTGGGACTCAATCAACTGGTAAACACTCCCACCCACATTGCAGGACACACTCTGGACCCCATCTTCGCGGAAGGGTCGAACATCCGGTTCACCCACACCACCTGGCACCCCTAGACAGACCACCACTGCATCCATTTCACTTTCACTTCCAGGACCGCACCCAAACAAGCCCCTTGCCCGCCTCGACGGAACTTGAGTAAGATCACCGAAGACCTTCTTAACACCACCTTCCTCCACGACCCCCCCTCAGCCACCGCCGACACCGCCGCCACCTCCAAGGAACTCCACCGGTGAATCACCAGCTGCACCGATAAACTGGCCCCTCTCCGGCAGACAACCACCATACGCCTTCCTAAGGCTGCCTGGTTCCCCACCGAACTCCTAGAAGCCAGGCGCGCCTGCAGGCGCCTCGAGAAAACATGGAGGAACCAGAAGACCACTGAAGCCCACACCGACCACAAGATCGCCATGAAGAACTACCACCAGATGATAAGGGACACCAAAAGAACCTTTATCAGGGGAAAAAATCAACACCAACTCAGGCAACACAAGGGAACTCTTCAACGTTATTAAGCATTTCACCAAACCATCATGCGAAGCATCTGACATCACACCATCCCAAGATCTCTGAAACTCTCTGGTGATAATAAAACATACATAACTTAGCATTTAAAAAACCTTACAAATTCACTTAAAAAACCATAGGTTTCACACACATCATAGTTAGGAATTAGCATTTAAAAAACCTTGCAAATTCACTTAAAAACCATAGGTTTCACACATGTTATAGTTAGCTGGACATTTCACTCATAAAAAACCATTGAAATTCCCCCGTTATAGTTAGTTCAGATAACTATAACTCGCGTGACCGCCACTCTCTCACAAGAATGATGTCATCAGTGATGTCATGAGTGATGCCACCGACCATGTCATGAGTGATGTAATATGTGACGTCATGAGCAGTGGATTGCGGGCGCGCGAGTTATAGTTATCTGAACTAACTATATTGGGGGAATTTCAATGGTTTTTTATGAGTGAACTATAACATGTGTGAAACCTATGGTTTTTTTAAGTGAATTTGCAAGGTTTTTTAAATGCTAATTCCTAACTATAACGTGTGTGAAACCTATGGTTTTTAAGTGAATATATATATATATATATATATATATATATATATATATATATATATATATATATATATATATATATATATATATATATATATACGTGTGAGCAAGGGGACGGTTTTCCCCGAAACGCGTAACTGGAAATAAAACCGAAGTCTGTTATATATATATATATATACGCTACGTAGAAGGTAGGCAGCACAAGGGCGATTGTGGGGCGGAGAGATGTGCTTAGTTGGGGAAGGTACACAACTGCTGTTACGGCCAATATCCCCCACAGTATAAACTTACAACATTGCTATGTCGGCAGACACGGTACGAGACAGAGAAGCAGCGGCTCTGGAAATGTTTGATGATTGCCCAGCAACAACAAATAGTGCTACTACACCCAAACCGACACAAAATCAAGCAAACACATTGAAAGAAAAATTTTAAATCCTAGAAAAAAAGAGCAAAGCAGAACAAAGCAAATGGTGGCAGTCCCGCTCCCTGCAGCGCTATATCGACGTTGGCAGAATCCCCCGCGGCCTTTGTATATTTTTAGCACCTAGTTACGAAAATCCGAACACCGAAATGATGCGTGAATGGGTGGAGTGTAACTTAGATTCTTCAAAATGTTTGGTATTGATTCTTATTAAATATGCAGACATTGACCGGGCAGCCCTTTTAGAGGAAATAAATAAACTGAATGAGGAACTTGAGAGTATGGGAACCAGTGAAGAAAGAGACAAACTCCGCAAAGAAATGATGACTCACCTCAAAAAGGAAGAGGACTCAATCAAAGAAAGGAAGAAATATAAATTCCTTCGAGACAAGATGGATTATGAATGAGGTCAGATTTTTACGTTTGCCAAGAAGTTCGAGGCAATGCGTACATCTAAATTCAAATCGGCCACAGCTAACAAAGCCGGTACATCTAAAGCTGCGGAAACAGGTTCCAACACATCACTATCTGAACTCAGTTCCACGGTCGATAGCGGATCTGAACACAAATCTAGCGGCCATGAAAGAGATCCACAAGCAAAGAAAACCACATTAGATGAAGAATTATCTTTATTATACTACGATCGAAGACAGACACTCCGCCCGAGAATACCGTGGCATAACACAGAACAACCAACAACTTCAGGAGGCGACAAAGGCGGAAGGCAAACAGAAAACTACAGAAAATCAAAGAAAACAATCAATGGCAGAACAGACAACAGAGGTCAACAAAGAAACCGAAGACAAAAACCATTATGAACTTAGCCAAAGTTGATTTAAGCACTGAAGAACAACGAATTCTTGGCCTGGGATTATTTTATTGCCCAATAAACTATTTCAATTATGTGAACACTAGACTGGAGATATACAAAAATGTGAGAAAATTTAAATTAAAGAAATTCCACAAATTATCCAACAAAGCAGGAACTAAAACAATGACACCAGAGATCGGCTTGGGCCTAGGTGACCTTGTAGGCAACTTAACATAATCAGATATACCCTTAATAAATACCTTACAAGATCTATGGATTCAACCTAATGAGACATCAGAAAGGAAAAATAACGCAACAGACAACAATGCGCCTGACATGTCTACCACTCTAACTGTCAAGACCAAAGATGAAACACCTTTCAGACCTAAATTTACATTCAATCCGGTGACTATACATGACTCAATTGATGTATTTCATGAATTTGTGTCAGATCAAAACAATTAAATCGCAAAATACAAAGTACAAGAAACAACTATAAATGGCAAGATCGAAAATACCAGGAACTGATGAACAAATTGAAAGAAAACAATGCTATTGTGATACGCAATTCAGATATGGGCGGCAACATTGTGATTTGGGGTAAAGCGGACTATACAAAGGAAGCATACGCCCAATGAAATAACAGATCCTGCCATGCAAGAATAAGCAGTGTGAACCTTAAGTCTGTTTATACTGAATTTTACCAAAAACTGCAGAAATGGAAAAGTATGGGTTTAATCACAACACAGGTATTTATGTTTAAAAAAAATGATAATCCAGTTATACCCACAATTAATTTTATTCCAAAGGTTCATAATGATCCAGTCAGACCACCGGGTAGACCTATAATATCAGCCCACAACAGTCTGCTCGAGCATACATCACAGTATGTAGATTACTTTCTTCAAAATCACGTAAAAACGTTCGCGACACGAGCGACTTCCTGAGAAAACTGAAAACAATTGAATGGAAAAGCAGTTATTACATGTTGGCATTAGACGTGATGTCATTTTATACGAGCATCCAACATGATGACGCTGTGAAGGCTATGTAATATTTTCTGAACAAAGATCCGGATCATTCTAGTGAACACAAGAAAATGTTGTCAGAAATGGTGACTTTTTGTTTACACAATAACGTGTTCATGTTTAACAGTAGACTGTACCAGCAAACAAGGGGCATAGCCATGGGGGCCAGCTTCTCCCTCAGTTATGCCTGTCTCCATATGGGATGGTGGGAGGAGCTGGTCCTACATACCACACATCTTCATTATGTTAACAACAATATCAGAACATGGCTACACTATATTGATGACCTATTTGTTCTATGGGAAGGCACTGAGGAGTTCACTTCACTGCCACCGTCAGCAACATCACGGTGACATTTCTAGATACACAGGTGTACATCAATGACAACAAAATAGAGACTAAACTGTACAGGAAGACAACATCAGTGAACTCTACCCAACACACCAGTAGCGCCCATCCCCGACACCTCGTCAACAGTATTCCCTATGGCGAGATGTTGCGGCTCAAACGAATACACAGTAAACATGAAGATCTTGTGGCAGCTCATAGAAATAGGTTCCTAGATAGGGGCTATTCAAGAAAAACTATTGAATCTGCTATAACTAAATCCATAGCCCGCACTAGAGAGGAGTTATTACAGGACAAACTAGAGGGCACACAGATTGGAGCAAAGTCGACTACTAATGATAGCAAGGAAGATGGCAAAGACTTCAGCTTAATCATGCAATATAGTAACCAGCATAAACAATTTCAGGCCATTATCAAGCGAAACTGGCCCTTGGTACTTAATGATCCGGTTATTGGATCTGATCTACCACGAAGACTAGCTATCACATACAGTAGGGGTCCCTCTATGAGGGACCAGCTGGTCAAAACAAGTCCTGAAATCATAGAGGGGTCAAGCTGGCTCCAAAAACACAAAGGATTCTTCAAATGCAAAACATGCAAGGCATGTCAGCATGGGGAGAACATAATCAGCTACCAAATACCATTTAGCTCCAGATGACACAATATAACAAAACTCTTAACTTGTAAAACTGAGTATGCAATGTATGTCCTATCTTGTCCCTGTAATCTGCTATATATTGGCAACACAAAATTACAAGTACATAAAAGTGTGCTGAAACATCTGAGGGTCATCAGCAATCAAGATAATACCTATCCGGTTGCCAGACATTTTAGAGATTGTCACCTATCAAACAACAAGGGTTTTAAGTACTATGTGATTGATGCTGTTCCACCCAGCAGAAGAGGCGAGAACAGAGAAAGTACCCTGAGAAAGTTAGAGACTAGGTATATCATAGAGATGGACACAAAGCAACCAAATGGGCTCAATATGTCAGAGAACCTATATACATCTCTATGAATCTAGTCATTACTAACTTAGAGAAAGCAATCTCCAAGGACACTAACACATACAGAATGTCCGATGTTTAGAAAGAGTTTTAAAGGGTTTTAAGAGTCTTATTTGATTATTTTTATCCAATGATTTTATTTATTATTATATGTATACGTTGTATTCTAAGAGAAGTGCTTATTAGATAGCATATTTATGCAATATACGCATTTAAGATGTTTAAGTATTTATTGCATTGATTTGCACTGTATATTTATAAGAATATTTATTTCAGCATCTATGTATTTATATCTATATTGTAAAATGTGCAATGAATATTTATTGGAATTTTAAGAAAGTAGGCTCTTACAGAATAGTCCTTACAGTAGATGTCACCAGATAAACAAGATGGTACATGACATACCTGGCTCACAGGACTCTTTCGAAAACAAGCTCTGACATTGGTTAAATTAAAGAAATCAAGTGGAACATCTTTTGGTATTCACACCGACATTGCTCTCGCATTCGGTAAATTAAGTAGACATACATAGTGCAGAGAACATCAGCATGAGTAATCTAATTGAATGGCAATACAAACATAGGAGGCTTTGCATGGACATAGAGACAAATACACATTTTGAGTCGATACCAAGCTCACTCAATTAACAGTGTAAATAAAAATAACAATAGTAACTTTTTTAATTCAATCACTGAACTTTGCACATCAAGCACTTTTTGTAAATAAACACGTTCTTTTGTCATCAATTTACTTGGCAGTCAGCAATACGAGCAGACTAAAAACACAAAAACTTATATAAATATTAAAACTAAACTAAAGCGATCCATTATAAAGCGTATGTTTAGAAATTAATATGAAATATATGTTCAAAGAAATCGAGAAAATAAATGATTTTATTGTATCAAGTAGAGTGTATATATATCTGCTCATAACAATATCCATATACACTGTTATGTATAAATATTTCTTTTATGTCTATTGCTGATTTGCACATGTGATGTCTCACAACAAGCACTCGTCACTATAAATACGAGAGGTTTTCTTACTTCCGTGTCATGTGATCAAGGCTCTTTTGAGCCAAAACGCGTCAGACCGAGCAATTAGCAATAAAGAAAACTGCAGCACGACTCTGTGGTCCATCTCCGTCTGTGGAATGAATGCTGAGGAGTGACGGAGTGACTGGATATATATATATACATATATATATATATACATATATATATATTACCTACTGGCGGTCACCAGTAGGTAGTTATAGTTAGGACCCTGTTTCCATAGGAAAACCGCAACATTCTATTTGGAATAACTTTGGCGCCGGTCGACGAATCCTCGCGAATTTTTCAAAACTAATGGGGCGCTATGCTCCGCTCCTACCCTGAAAGTCTCGGGGGGATTCGTCAAGCGGGGGCTGAGATAAAAGGGG
The DNA here is from genome assembly GCF_964204655.1 of Triturus cristatus. NCBI lineage: Eukaryota > Metazoa > Chordata > Amphibia > Caudata > Salamandridae > Triturus > Triturus cristatus. The sequence continues at coordinate 621,419,717 of NC_140587.1, forward strand.
GGTCCCAAAACGCGTTTTTCCCATGCATTTTTCCATAGGACCTTTAGACACAGCTACAGCCCGAACGGCTGAACAGAGTTCCTTGAAATTTGGCAGAGAGGTAGTCTACAGGTCAAGGAAGTGCCTTTTGTAGGTTTGGTGTAAATCTGTTCAGTAGATTCTGAGAAAATAGCCTTTAAATCAATATATATATCTGAGCCAGCTTACGGTGCGCTTACGGTGCGCTTACCGTACGCGCACGCCGCCGTGCGCGAGCGCGATTCTGATTGGCTGTTAGATCTTAGTAAACATTCGAATCGGTCGAAACCAGGAAGCGGCGGCCGCCATTTTCTCTCTCGCAGTCTGAGAGGGGGTTAAAAAACAAAGGCCAAAAACATGTAAAGTGGCTGTTTAGACAGCTCCTAAGCACCCAGCCATGTTGAGGGAGTCCTCAAAGACCCCCCAAGGCCAAAAACGGAATTTTAATTTTTTCGATAATTTCGCCGATTACGCTTACGGTAAAAATTAATAAAAATAAAAAAATTATCCATACTCTCCCCACCCCATGTGCAAATGGTGCCCGAAGGACACCATTTGTGCATGGCATATCGAAGCAGTGAAAAATTAAAATATTACCTTTCACAACGAAGCGCATCATATGTCCTCCATGTGCGCACGGAACGAACTGCGTTAAGTGGGCGCGCACGCCACGAATGGCGTAAAGTAACTTAGCATTTAAAAAACCGTACAAATTCACTGAAAAAACCATAGGTTTCACACATGTTATAGTTAGGAATTAGCATTTAAAAAACCTTGCAAATTCAGTGAAAAAACCATAGGTTTCACACATGTTATAGTTAGCTGGAAATTTTACTGATAAAAAACCAATGAAATTCCCCCGTTATAGGCAACTATAACTCACGCGACCGCAATCTTCTGCTGATGCTAATACTGTATTTAGACACTTATTTGCCCATGTCTTCTTCCATTAAATTTTAGCTATACATATATTACAAATATTTTTTTTTCATAAAGACACATATGTCATCAGCAGAGGATTGCGGTCGCGTGAGTTATAGTTGCCTGCACTAACTATAACCGGGGAATTTCATTGGTTTTTTATCAGTAACATTTCCAGCTAACTATAACATGTGTGAAACCTATGGTTTTTTCACTGAATTATATATATATATATGAACAAGGGCTTCCATAGCCCGAAACGCAGCATCGTTTTGTGAGGAGAGGTTTTATTAAAAAACATCTTGCCTGATACTCCTGGGTCCATCTCTCTCTCATCGCCATATGGAGGTTGCGGGAGTTCGTGAATCTTTGGCTATATATATATATATATATATATATATTCACTTAAAAAACCATAGGTTTCACACACGTTATAGTTAGGAATTAGCATTTAAAAAACCTTGCAAATTCACTTAAAAAACCATAGGTTTCACACATGTTATAGTTAGCTGGACATTTCACTCGTAAAAAACCATTGAAATTCCCCCGTTATAGTTAGTTCAGATAACTATAACTCGCGCGACCGCAATCCACTGCTGATGACGTCACATATTACATCACTCATGACATGGTCAGTGGCATCACTCATGACATCACTGATGACATCATCCTTGTGATAGAGTGGCGGTCGAGCGAGTTATAGTTATCTGAACTAACTATAACGGGGCAATTTCAGTGGTTTTTTACGAGTGAAATAAAATGTTTTTTTCACCCTTCGGGGTCCTTCAGGGACCCCCTGACAAAGGCTAGGGGGTCAGGAACTCTCTACCCTGCCCCCTTTTCATGTTCTCCACCTTTCTTTTTCACTGTCACACACAAAACACACAAAATGGCGGCCGACACTTCCTGATTTCGACCGATTCGAATGTTGACTGACATGTAACCAGCAATCAGAATTACGCTCACGCACGTTATGGTGCGCGCACGGTGCGCTCTTATATTTATGTGCTTTTAAATGCAATTTTCTCAGGAACTGCTGAACAGATTGACACATCCCTGACCTGAGGACTACCTCTTTGCCAAATTTCAAGTAATTCTGTTCAGCCGTTCGGGCTGTACCTTCGACTAAATGTCCTATGGGAAAATGCATGGGGAAAACGCGTTTTAGGACCCCCCTTTTTTCTCAGCCCCCGCTTGACGAATCACCCCAAGACTTTCAGGGTAGGAGCTGAGCGGAGCGCCCCATTAGTTTTGAAAATTTCGCGAGGATTCGTCAACCGGCGCCAAAGTTATTCAAAATAGAATTTTCAGATTTCCTATGGAAACACGGTCCTAACTATAACTATCTACTGGCGACCGCCAGTAGATAATATATATATATATGTATCAATCCAGGTATCGTTTGTCGATCTCCCGCTTCCTGCTTTGGAACACAAATAAATGCGAACTCGGTAATTCTACTGCAAAATCAGAGATTTTTTGTAGCTCATACACCACCGCCAATATCGCATTTCGGCCTGAACAGGCCTTGATCACATCACAGTTTCTGATTTACAGGTTATAATATTGTTCATTTTAGGTTCTCTAGTGTGGTCTGGTGATTTATAATGTTTTACCCTTTTGCTATATCTACATGCCTTGCACTTGCCATATGGATTAAAGTCTGTGTTCATTTCAGCCTGTGGATTATCTTCATCCAAGGGATCTAAAAACTTTGGGCCTCATTTATGAAAAGTGTTGAATCGCTGGTTGAAAACAGCGATGCAACACTTTTCATTGCACCCTCCTTGCGACACCTTGGATGCACCGTATTTACAGTACAGCGCTCCATGTCGCAAGGATTTTCCAGGTATGTCAGGAATCCTGACGTATCTGTTGGCGCAGTAATGATGCATTGCTGGAGTGTGTTGATAAACAGACGTAACTCTAGCAATGTTCCATTACACATGGGCGAGTCCAGGGCCGGACTGCCTACTGGGCGTTTTGGCATGCTGCCGAGCTGGGGGCTGATGTCACTGCGGTGGGGGCTAATTTAGTTGATGGAGACCTGCGTGTGCTTTGAAATAAACAAAGCAAAATGAATTTCGTTCATCACACGCAGGTCCCCATCAACAAAATCAGCCCCCAGCTCGGCAGCATGCCAAAACGCCCGGTAGGCAGTCCGGCCCTGGGCGAGTCCCATGTTTAAGGGTCTGCATCAGTCCGAAGGCATAAGGATTTGACGCAGTGAACTTGTAGAAGTGGCTCAGTGAAATCTCATAGATTCCACTGCACCACTTCTAAAAGCCTTTTTTATGGGGGAACACCCACCTGCATACATTATACCTTATGGAGGTATAATGTACTGCAGAGGTTTACAAAGTGACGCATCCCTTTAGAAATATACACAGTGTGGTTAATTGTTTACACCCCCGCAGCGTCACAAAAAAGTGATGCAATGGTGGCCTAAGGCCTCACAAATAAGGCCCCTTGAGACTAACATGTACATGAGAGACCAACTCCTTCAGTACATGACGTGGTGTGTTGTGCAGGTGTCTGCCCAATATGATATCATTCTTAGGAATGTTCCTGTGTTGCTGTATTACATTTCGGATAGAGCAGGCTTGGTCCGAGAATGTTGTAATGAACCTGATTGCATTTGCAGCTCTAATATCACCATGAAAGGACCTCCCTACTCGGTGTATCCGAACATTGCCAATCCTTTATATATGCTTGACTAGGAAGAAAAACACAACCATTGTTGGTCTGTTTTAATTGATAACCACATTGTGCAGTTAAGTAAAGCCTATTCCAGTATGGAGTTCACTATGAGCAAGGCTGAATTAATCAGCCGATTCCCAGCTATTCCACTGCATGTTTGGTTGACTTTACACATGCTGCATCAAGCTTTGGAGTGTGTATTTTTCTTCTGCTGGAGGTTTCAGTTCATTAAATATATACATACTATACAGATATATATGTTTCAGATTAAATCACTTCTGAATGCCGTCTGCCTCTGCCAATTTGAGACAAACAAGACTTGATGGGCTAAGCATTTTCTATGATTTGAACCTCAATATAATACACAAAAATTTAGAAACAAGTATACAGCAAATGCATGCTCATATATTGAAACATTTTGCTTATTTCACAATCAAATATAAACAAAGTTTTAAAAATGTCAATTTTTCTTCTTTATATGTATTGACTTTATTAATTTTAGTGCATTAATTTTAATATGAATGAATTTTGTATAAACTGTTGTGGACCCCCTGATAGGCCTCATGGACCTTTTAGTGTCCTCGAACCATAGATTAAGAGCCACTGCCTTATCACGTACTCTCAGAACAGCAGCATGATTCCTTAAAATGAGTGCCCAAGATTTTCTTGAAAACATTTAGGGCAATGATGAAATTCTTTAGTGCAAACTCATGAATCTCATGGTGTGTCAATGTGATATAAATGAGTAGCCAAGCTGAGCTAAAGTGAATGATGCATAACTTAGGTGCATCCACCCATTCTGAGTTGTGCTGAGTGTGCTTGGAATGGTCTCCACAACTTCCTCAGGCAAGATTATATAAACATTGCTGGAATCAATTTTAAAATGCCTGGAGGGTTGTGCTTGAAGAATCTGAAATATGTGTGTATTTATTAATAATAGGGGAGAGGATGCTGCCTAATGGCTAGAGCAGTCGACCGTGAAGCTGAGGAAGTTCAAGACACTTAGAGGTATGTTCACAATGAAGTGGCGGTGAGAGGCGTTAGCCTTCTTGGCTTAAGGCCTCTCATCGGCACTTAGGAAACGCAAGGCTGCACCCTATTCTCAAGAACGTGGTGCAGCCTGGTGTTTCCTCCTGCGATGGCGCTAAGTTTCATGACTTAACGCCAACGCATGCACCCTTGCACCAGTGTGCAAGGGTGTCTGCAAGCAGGGAGGTTTGTTTATGCACAGGAAGGTATCCTGTCCTGCACATAAACAAACCAAAAAGGCCAGTTTGTAACTTACATGTGTGCTGCCTCATGTAAGTTACAAAACGGCATTAAAAAAAGGTTTGTTTATATACAGGAAGGGACACCTTCCTGTACATGAACAAACTGTGGCATTTTGCATTTTCCATGTGTGCTGTAACGAGAAGAAATGAATCATTCTCCTCGTTTCGCCTACTTAAGACCAGGATTTTTCTGGTCTTAAGTTCGGCGCTGCCACCTATTATCGCCACCCCTCGATAATAGGTGGAAGCGTCAAATTCAATGGGTGTTGCGGTGGTACGCCCTCCGCAACACCCACTGCATGCCCCTTTCACGCTAAGTTTAGAGTGAAAGGGGCCCTATTCTCAAGGCAGCTTTAAGCCACTTAACGTGGATTTAACCAACGTTAAGTGGGTTAACGCTGCCTTGAGAATAGGGCGCTGGCCCTATCTCCATGGGAACGTAAAAAAAAGTGACGTTCCCGTGGCGATAGGGGCTTGAGAATATGCCCCTTAATCTCCCTGTGCCTAGCAAAAGGAATGTGTCCAATTGTTGCGCAAGTAGTGCTCATTTAAAGTGATCTGATACCTTGGGCTCAAGTTCGCGCTATATAAAACTCCTGGAAAAAAAAGCATACTTCACTACATCTGCCACAAAAAAATCCTCCAATCGGTGAAGTAATTGACTGTGTTTAGAGGAAAAATTACTAACCTTGAGGTACACCAAATATTCACATTTTGCTGTGGGTAAAAGATGCACCCAAAGTCGGACAGGATACTGATATATCAGCATTGTCATTTATTGAGCAATATGTTACATGTGAAATTCCAATGAGTCTCAAAACAAAACTCTTAGGCAACAGGTGGTATGATTTCAGTCCCCCAAATGTGGAAAATACTGTTGTTGCAAATACACAGCCAAAAGGAAATGCTACACAAAGTGTCTCTTCGGATTCCATCGTTCTGTTCTTTCCAAAGGAGAGTAAACAATTTTGTGTCTTTGGTTAGACATACTGTCACTGGTAAATCTCCTAAGCATACATATAATATCCAGAAAAGTGAGGATTCTAAAGTTATTAATGACTACAATCCTGTCATTTTCTCTATGAGGAATGCAAACATGGACATTCAGTTTGTAAGAGACAATTTCATTACTGTTGCTCGATATGTCACTTTATACACAGCAAAGTCTGAAAAGATTGAAATGAATGGCACATGGGAAGAAATCTCAGCAGAGAAATCTTTAACTAAAAAGCTGTAAAACTTCTGCTTGACGACACTGTGCACAGAGAAATCGGTTTCTTTTATGAAACGTGCAGTACATGGAGCTCTTCCGGATTATACTGTAAACACAAATCCATCATTTGGAGTAGGTTAGGGCCTACTTCAACATAGAGACGAGTATTGGAGTCATTTCCAGAGAGTCAATATCTTGGTCACTCTGATTCTGATAGCACAGAGGTTATGATGGGCCTTTAGTATGCCAATCTGTGTCTGTATGAAGTAGTTCAGTTCTACACTTACAGAAACAATGTGTGCTGTCTCTGGCTGTAACGGTTGTTTAAATTCAGATTCAATGTTGAGTGTTTTCTACCTATCTGAACATGTTGAATGATGAAATTCAACAGGAGAACTCAACAGCAGCTGAGGTTGCAAAGAACTGCAGATAGAAGTTCACAAGGAAGCCAGACTTCAGGCACAGGTAGTTAAGATCCATTTGGCTTGCCTATCATAGAAAATGAGGCAGACATAGCAATGCATGAACTGGAAAGTGCTATGAATCAAGTGAGGACTGAAGCCATTTATTTAGAACAGTGTTTCCCAAACTGTGGTCCGCGGACCCCCAGGGGTCCCTGACACATTCCTAGGGGGTCCGCAGGCAGCAGTTTTGAAAGCACGGCAAAGTATCTTGTTTAATTAGCAGTTTTCAAAGAACAATATAAGTGTTAAGAGAACACCAGTGATTAATGTCCCTGCTGGAGAGAGATGAGTTTTGTCCAGTGGCAGCTTTGACTTATCTAATGCAGCAAGGGGGTTAATATGCCTACTGCAAAGAAAGTGTACCATGCATTTTAAAAAACAGTATTTTATATGCATAGGTCAGTGGGTTACTGCTTTTGTCAGAGAGATTCTTTTGTTACTGTGCAGTTCATAAGTGACAATCATAATCTAGCACAGTGACCTATAAACTGTCATCAAACAGCTGCTTGCAAACTGCAAGGTACAAGTTAGTGACTTATGTTTTTTCCCAGTCTTTCATTATCCTGATGCTGCTAAAAAGGTTTATTTGGGTGGAAATACATTTTGATTGTTAAAATCAATGCTAACCACTGTGTTATGTTCTGAATCCTGAGTTTGTGCTTCACCAAACCAAGCACTCTTTAAAAATGCCTACCAGTATGAATGACATGTGAATTCTACATCTTGTAGTCCCTTTTGCCTTATGTAACAATTTCTATACACTGATTTACACGTATGATTCACTGTCTCTATATGTGTGTGATGTAAAGTGCTCTGAAATCCTACAATGGTATGAGAGATGCTATAAAAAATGAAATACAGGTGACAGAGGGGCTATGGGGAGATGAGAAGCACTGTTGGAGGGTGATAGTGGGGGAATCATTGAAGACCCCCCAGAAAGATTGTCGTATTCTGGTGCATAGTCAGGTCTACATTTACTATGCTTTAAAAGCTAATACAATTCAATATATAATGATAAATGTGTTGTAGACTGCACCATTGTTTCCTAAATGTTTTAGGGGGAGAGCCTCCCATAGCCCCCTTTGTAGTGGTCAGGCTCACTTACTGCACTTGGTGTGCACCGTATGGGGACTGGTCTGAAATCATTTGCCAGGGCTGCTTTGGATTTCCAGTCTGACCCTGGCAGGAGCCTCGTACTGTGAAATAAAACCAACCATTGAAAAGTTAGTCACAGAGATGCAGCACCAACCTTCCCATTAACTTTTTTCGTTTTCTTGCAAATTCTTTCAATATAAAATACAACAGAAGTGGCGGAGAGTGTTGTTAGCCACCTTGGCTTAACATCACACTCCGCCACTTCAGAAACGCAGGGCTGCACCATATTTACAAGAATATGGTGCAGCCCTGCATTTCCCCTGCGCTGGCGCTACACTTAACAGGGGAAGATTGTTTATGTACAGGAAGGTCCCCCTTCCTGCACATAAAAAATCTTGAAATGTCGTTTTGTCACTTCTATGTGTGCTGCTTAATGCAGCACATATGGAAGTTACAAAATGTCATTTTTTTTTTAAAAGATTGTTGATGTGCAGGAAGGGTCACCTTCCTGAACATAAACAATCCAAGGTGTTTTGCAAAAAAGAGGAGAAATTAAGCATTTCTCTTTGTTTCGCCAAGTTAAGACCAGGTTTTCCCTGGTATTAATTTTGGTGCTGCCTCCCGTTTAAGCTGCCCTTGTAAATAGGGGGCCGCGTCAAAATCAATGGGTGGTGCAGGGGAAACGCCTACCGTAACACCCACTGCCCACCCCTTTCACGCTAGGCATTGGGTGAAAGGGGGTCTTATTTACAAGGCAGCGTTAAGCCACGTTAAGTGCCTTAACGCTGCCTTGTAAATAAGGCGAAGCCCCTATCGCCACGGGAACGTCTCAAAAAGTGATGTTCCCATGGTGATAGGGGCTTGTAAATATGCACATAAAATCATTAGTAATTCGAGTATTTGTTTTGTGTGCACACGTGTGTTAATTTTTTTCGAATTACTGTTTTAATGTTTGAAATTTAAATCCTACAAATTGCTTGGGGGTCCCCTGTTTCCAGTGGTGACTCAATGGCGGTCCTCAGGAGTCAAAAGTTTGGGAACCACTGATTTAGAAAATTTAGTAGCAGCTCAACTTAATGAAGAGCAGCTACAGATATTCTGTAAAATAACAGCACCGGTTGACCATGGCATTCTACATGATAAATCTGAATGTGCATGCACCACATTCAAGCCTACACTTCTTTACGTTAGCGGTCTGGCAAACATTGGAAAAGGTTTTCCCAGGAAGCGCTTTCTCTATATGTTTAAAAAAGACAGATTGCAAACTTTCATGCATTATAACAGTACCCACAGAACTAGCTGCACACAACATAAAAGGTATTCGTTTGCATTGTCTTCTCATGTTGCCGGAGGAGCATACTAACATACTTGAGTGCCTCACGTTATTCAGTGATGCTTGTTATAAAGTGTCAATGGTTCTAAAAACACATGAAGGCCCTCATCATCGATGAGGTTAGTATGGTTTTAATCAGGAACATGAGAAAGACTGCAGATGTGAAGTATAGCAGCATGTTAAAAGACGAAAGAATAGGTGTAGCCACTAAAGGACCTAAGACTGCTCTTGAGAGTTCTCTCACACAGCATCAGCTGCAAGTGAAGTGGAGGAACTCTTAAAAACTTGCAAGCAGATTATTTAACTCATTCTATCGTTAGATGAGTTTGCAAGAAGAGATGGAGTTTCGCAACTCAAACTTACCACTATGTCACAGTGATAAAGAAACATGACGGACTCAAAAAATCAGTTTTACATACAGCTGGTTTAGAAAAAACTCAGCCACTGTAAACCTTGAGGTTAAATCCATTTGACCATATAAAAAAAGCCTAAACATATAGTAGTATAGTGCCCAGTTGTTCTTAGTGAAAGATCTCTACATTCATAGAGAACAGTGTCCACTCTGTTTGGCCTATTCTGTCACCATTAATAAATCACAGGGATTAAATCTGGATGCACCTGTGATAAATAAAGGCCAAAAGGTTTTTAAAAAGATCATGTATTATGTTGTACTGCCATGGGTTAGGTCACGTTATGTGCTGTACCTTCTAGATTTTGATGAGAAAAAAGTAAATGCAGGCAACTCATCTAGTAGAGAATTCAATTGAGTGGCAAGTCTATATGCTCTTCATATAGGTCAATACCATATCAATGACAAATGTGCAATCTTTAGCAAACATAGGTTTGGCAAAACTTCTGAAGACAGGAAAGGCACAATAGTTGGTAAGATAGATCAAGAGCTAAATAAAAAAGTAAAAGACGAAGTAAAGAAAATGGTAGGCTCTCAATTTTCCAATTCATATGGAGTAAACAGTTACTGCACTGTAGCTGTCAATGTTTTTTCAGTTAACTCCACTTACTGACAATTGAGGCAATCTCAGTCATGCAGATATGCAGAGCACTGTCAACGTTTCTCAGCACATGTGGGAGATGACAAACATGAGTCTCACTCTGCTACGGGTATATGTGACGTCGATATCTGAATTGGTACAACACAATTTACACTAAACTGCGTAGAGGATTACCAGGAAATTATTATGGTAATGCCAGGTATCTGAGAAAATGAACACCTTATCTTCCACCTCATGGAGGCGATGTTGTGAGACCATTATGTGGGCTTTAGCATAACTTTGTGCCAGTGCACGATATTCTGCTTGGAGTGCCTGGAGTTCTGCGATTCTGCAGAGCGCCAGAGGATCCACCCGAGCCCTAGGCTCCCACTCTGTGCTTAGTCCCTTACAACTGTATTATAGGCTTCCCAGAGGGTGATCACAGAGTCAACAATGTCTGTGTTTTCAGTGAAATACAGTTTCGGTATCCTCCCTTAATTTTCACACACCCGTCGCATCCCGAATCTCCCATGCATTCAGATACGATCGCGATCACTAGGCAAGGGGTCTCCTCCCAACTCTCACCAAAAGTGAGAAGTGATCCGACAGGCCCCCAGCAAGATATTCAGCCTGCTCTATTCTATCTATCTCACTCACTGGTGCAAATATATAATCCAGCCTGGAGAACACTTTGGGCCAGATGTATGACCAGTCCGTTTTGCAGGTCGCAAATTGCAATTTTTTGCTACTCACAATTTGCGATTCGCAAATCGGAATGCACTAATGTGTCTAATGACCTGCCTCATCAATATTCATGAAGTGGGTCGCAATTTGTGACCAATTGGGAATGGGCTATAAACACAGGGATGGTGGCCTTCCCATTTGCGAATGGCTTACCACTAAATTGAAGTTGGTTGTAACTGCGATTGTTTTGCAACCGCATTTGCAGTCGCAGGACAATCATGCATCCCCCTGCAACTCTCTATTAGGAAGGGATGCCCTTGGCATGCCCCTTCCAAATAGCGACTCGCAAACCCTATTTTACAAGTCAGTAATAGGATACCAACTAGCAAAATAGGATTTGTACGCGCTACAACCCATTTTTGCGGTCGCAAACGGGCCGATTTCGCCTTGTCAACCACTAAAAAGTCGTACATCTGGCCCTTTATGTGGCCCTGAGAAATTGGAGTAACCTCTGTCTCCCGGGTGGTGTCAACACCAGAGATCTGAAAGCTCTAGTGTGGTTAGAAAGTGGGCTAATTACATTGGCTTGGAGGCATCCAAGGTGGAGCCAGTGCGGTCCATCTCTGGGTCGAAAAAGTTGTTGGACTACCCTCCAATTACATGCAAGAGGAGTCTGTTTCACCATGTCTGTTCTACCCAATAACCTTTGTATCACTACATAGGTTCCATTAGGGTCCACCCAGGTTTTTTTAATCTGAAAGGGAAGTGTTTTTCGTACTGAAATTGCTATGTCTCCTAGAGCCCAAGGTGTGTTCCGCATGGGCTGGTGCAGTGTATGCCCCTCTGCCAAGAAATCAACACTGGGTGCCCAGTCTCCTGAAGGATGACTACCTCTGGCCTTCATATTCGAATGCTGGTGGCTACTAAACCATGTTTAACCTTATTCCCCAGCCTATTGACATTCCACGTCAGAATAGAACAGTCAATTATTCCCTGCACCTCTGAGCAAGCCATATCCATTGCACATGTTGTTCACCATTGCCTACCACCTTGGACTTATCATGAAACCCAATTTGTGAGTACACCTTCATCACAAAGCTAAGCATTTGACCCATTAAAAAACATCTTACCACTAACTTCCCTTCTGAAGTTCCCCTATTCAATCACAACTAGTACTACACATGCAGGGTCTGAGAGGTCCATAGCCCACCCTCTACACTGTAAACTATAAACTAACAAATACTGAACAAGTTGCATCACGCACCAACACTCACTACACGCACTTTCTCACTCAGTCACTCAAATTCACACTGTCACTCTAGGTGTCTCTCTGCAGTGCTTAAAAGGGGGATGCCCTAGGTCATGCAACTGCACATTCACTCAATTGGACACAATAGTTGATTTCCACACTGACTCTTATTTCATACCCACCTATCGTTACCCACTCTCACTCATTATTTGCTGCTCTCTTCAACACAAGGGTCTAAGGAGGGGGAGGACCGATGAGCAATTCTCATTCTCAAAGCTCATCTATACCTCATACCCATTCCTACAGGCCATAAAGTCAATGCTACTCCTTCAGAGTCTCTCGCCAGTCCCCCCTATATATTCCTCCACCCCCTTCAGGACCCAGAATGGCCCATTTCCACAAGGTCAGTGCCTCCTTGATTGGATACAGGTGCATTGGCATTAGAGTCTCTATTCAGTGCCCCTGTCTCCCTCCTCGCCGAGTGTGCCACTTACTCTCCATCCATGTGAGATCTTAGACTACCCTGCCGGTGGTTTTCACCATTTTAGGTTGAGGTTTCTCCCCCTTTCTCCGATCAGTGGGAGTAATTTCTGGGACATCTTACTGCCTCCTTGTGAACGGTTGCACTTCTTAGTGACTGATGACCAAAGTTTAGGTCTAGCTCCCAGTCGGTTGCTTTCCAGACGAGACCAAGCCGCCTCTTGTGCAGATGATTTGAAGTGTGGGTGCTCTTTCAGCCAGCTCCAAGCTTCTTCTTGCAAAGTGAAAAAAATGGGTTTGGTCATTATAGATGATTACGGGGTAGAGAAACGTATTGCATGTTGAGTGAGTGGAGTTTAGCTTTTAATGAGTTGAATGTTAGATGCTGCTTCTAGACCTCTCTGAAATATTCTGGAAACATTGTAATAACCAATGATTTGTGTTTTATTTCCCCCATTCGTCTCACCTCTTGTAAGATCATATCTCTGTCTTGAAAGTTCAACAGTCGGCCTATGATGCCTCATGAAAGGGGGTCCTGAAAGGTGGCCGAGCCGCCAGGGCCTGTGTGCTCTTTCTATGAGAAAACAGCTGGACAGTTTCTACTCAGGGAAAGTAGATCTAAGCCATTGACCAAGGAAGTCCATCATGTCAGTTTTCTCCAATCCCTAAGGAAATCCCACTAGTCTGATATTATTACACCATGACGTATTTTCTGCATCATCAATTCGCAAGATCTAGTCCTTAGTCATTGCTTGCAGCTCCTTGCATTTGTGAGTCATGTTTTGATTAACATCCTCCATTTCTGACATTCTTTCTTCTACCTTTGTTACTCCATTGGCCATGATTCGGAGGAAGTAAAGAAAGGGGGGTATCCTCTGATCCCACCTCCCCTATCTTGGTTTCCAGGGCCGATCTGGGAAGATGAATGGCACTATTGAGCGCAGCATTCTCTGGCATTTAGGGAGACACAGACACATCCTTTGGGGTCTCTATCACTTTGGCGTATCTATCTATCTTCCCATGGCGGGGGGGGCAGCGATTCCTAGTCTTTCATCATGTTCATGGGAGCCCCTCAGTCAAGCCTATACCTTTAGTAGGGAACACCAGTGGCCCCCTGGAGAGTCAAATTCTAGTTGCTGGACTGTACCCCAGTCTCACAGATGTCAGTCCATCTCAGTGCCAGGTGGCTAGAGGGGCGAAGAATGCTGATTGTGACTGTTACACTGGGTTTGCACCTGCACCAGTCAGGCTGGAATATAAACGGCAGAGTGCACTACACCCCACTCTCATGCCCTGCCACCCTTTCAGATATCTGAACACTTCATTGCACCAGTTATCTCAGTCCCAGTAGTTTCTTGCCTCCTTTCAAAGTATCGAACTGGGCATGTCCACTAGTCCGTTAAAAAAAGACGGGGTAGTGATTCAGGGTAGTGCCACCACAGGCCACCCTGGTATGTTTCCCAGGTTCTCATTCCCTCTGCAGGATCTGTAGTGGCTTACAAGTGAAGATGCAATGTGACACAGGTGAGGGCCCCTGGGCAATGTGCAGCCCGGTGAGCCTGTTCTTGGTGGGAGTCCTTCTGCAAGGGGAGAAGAGTGGGGGTATTACATCCTCATTCCCACAGCAAACGGGACAGGACACTTCAATTTGCGAAGGGCCTCCCGACCAGCCCCCCATAACTGTAGGCCCCATGTCACTGGTTCATCACGCCAGAACTCTCCATTCATCCCTTTCCCCACAAAGTGCTCCTCACAGCTTGGAGTGTTCTGGATGGGGAATGTAGGGGGGCTGCCATTCAGGGAGCCGGTCTCCAGACGCAAACTCCTTCTTCTCATTCCCTGTCTTCACCCCCATCACCTCCACCATCAAGTCAACACCCATGAAAGCACACCAAGGGAGAGGGGAATTACAGTTCTTTTGCTGCAGGCCTGTGCGCTGAGTCACCTCCTCCACTGCACCATGAAGCGGCTCACTGTGGACCGCCGGTGTGACGCTTTGTCGGAAGTCAACGCATGCATCAGGCAGCCAGGGGTTACTAGTCTCCTCTTCAGGGGAGTCAGGACCGGCTGAACAACAAACCAGGCTTCCACAGGCCTTTAATACGACACCAGTACGGGCCTCTCCACCGTCTCCGACACTGCCTATAAGAAGGTCGCCATTTTTATGCCACCTCACAGCAATTGCCTCACTGGTGTCACAATGGCCGGGAAAGGATCGCCCCTGCTTTGCCTTCTCAGAAACTTGTTAGTGTTGGCCAGAACATGTTGGTACAAAAGGGGGTGGTGATGGACAGAGCATCAGAACCAATCAAACACTCACACCCAGTCAACAGATCTGGGTTTAATCCATCACCGTTCTTTAGCCCACTCTGCCACCCCAGTTCAGACATGGCCATATGCAAATCAGTCTGACCCTGTGCCTCATGGGAACAGTCCAGCCCGAACTGCCAAGCCATGCCTTCCCTTGACCGGACCGGAAACAAGCTTCCTAGGACCGGTTTCTGGCATTTCAGCCATCTTCAGCCAGGCTTGCTTGAATCCAGTGGCAAAGTGAGCAAGGGACTCACGTCTGAGCATACCCTGCCAACTTATGGCCATCACCACCCCCTTTTGTACCGCTTTGTTCGCCATACGTTGGCAGGGTATGCTCAGACGTGAGTCCCTTGCTCACTTTGCCACTGGATTCAAGCAAGCCTGGCTGAAGACGGCTGAAATGCCAGAAACCGGTCCTAGGAAGCTTGTTTCCGGTACAGGGAAGGCATGGCTTGGCAGTTTGGGCTGGACTGTTCCCATGAGGCACAGGGTCAGACTGATTTACATATGGCCATGTCTGAACTGGGGTGGCAGAGTGGGCTAAAGAACGGTGATGGATCAAACCCAGATCTGTTGACTGGGTGTGAGTGTTTGATTGGTTCTGATGCTCCGTCCATCACCACCCCATTTTGTACCGCTTTATTCGCCATACGTTGGCAGGGTATGCTCAGACGTGAGTCCCTTGCTCACTTTGCCACTGGATTCAAGCAAGCCTGGCTGAAGACGGCTGAAATGCCAGAAACCGGTCCTAGGAAGCTTGTTTCCGGTACAGGGAAGGCATGGCTTGGCAGTTCGGGCTGGACTGTTCCCATGAGGCACAGGGTCAGACTGATTTGCATATGGCCATGTCTGAACTGGGGTGGCAGAGTGGGCTAAAGAACGGTGATGGATCAAACCCGGATCTGTTGACTGGGTGTGAGTGTTTGATTGGTTCTGATGCTCCGTCCATCACCACCCCCTTTTGTACCGGCCAGAACATGTTGGGCGGTGATACTGGGAGTCTGATGTGGCTCCGGGATACCTGATTACAGCAGGATTACAGTAGGGCCTGGCTGAGCTCTGGGATTACATGTCTACTCCACCATCTTGTTGGCCACACCCCGACAATTACACTCTCAAACCAGACCTAAACTCCATGTAGGTTAATGACTGACCTACTCTCTTCTGTTCTGCTGCCAGAGAAAAACAACTAAACTATCTAGTTCTCAAAGACACTTTAACAGCTTTCCAATGTCTTGTGTGTGCCACTGAAAATTCAAGCTTCGGCAGCTGGATAAATAAACAAAATGGTCAAAGATGTGAAAGGCAGGCACTTTTCAAAACTTGTACTCCTGGTCTCAACATCTGGGAGGAGCCAAATCCTCTCAATAGTGATTCTCACATAATTGACTGCTGACAGATGCGCTATCAAGCCAGACCTTAAAAAGGTACATTTGGGGGGCGTGGTTTGCTGCCGACGGGAATGGCCGCTCAGTAGCGAGGCTCTGAAGCGCCACTCCCGCAATATCCTGAACCTTCGTGCCCCGTGGTCCCGACCCGTGCTGTGAGATGTCCCTGGTGGTCCCGAGGCTACCGCCGACCCAGCTGCGAAATTTGGGGCCGATTGGAGGTGGTGCCGAGATGGGGCTCCGTTCCCCGAGTTCTGGGCGGTGGCCGGGCTGGGTGAGACGCGGCCCTGACGGGCACAAGGACTACGCGAGGCCGCAACCGTGGCCTGTTTTCTCCGGAGAGCGGCGATTTGAGGCTCGGCGCCTCCAGCACTACAGAAGCTTGTTCCGCTGTGTCCTGTGGCCTCCCCTGTGGCCCGGGGATTCCAACTGATCCACGGGGCTGATTGCGGCGAAATTGAGGAGGCGTCGTGGCGGAGCTCCGGGCCCGGTGCTTCGGCCGATATACTGCCTGTGGAGGACATGCCCGACCGGGGAGTGAACGGCGTGAGGCTGTGGCTGCGATCGGCCGCTCCTGGAGGAAGCTTGGTGCCTGCGTCGGTACCGTGGTGGGGCCCGGTGCGAGCGGACGGGCGCCCTGCCTGATTGGGATTTACAAGCATTGATGGCTGCTGCGAGGGCCCTGCTTGGAGAAGAGAGACCAGACTGCTGCCCTGATGCTACCTGGGCGATACGCTGAGGGGGTTCTCCCCGGAGGCTGGGTGTCCCGCTAAGGAGTGAATGACTGCGGTTCCGGCACGATTGGCGCGATTGGTGCGCTTGCTTGGGGCAGTGGGGGCGGTCCTCTGGCTCCTCTGCCCCTGTAGACCGATCCGGGTTGTTGGGTAATACCCGGTGGGGGTGAAGGCATCCGGGAGGGGCCCAACGCCTACACAGCGCTACTTGAACGCAACGTGCGGGGACCGGCTGGGAGGTCCTCGATTCCCCGCTCCTGCTGTGTGGCGGGCCTCGGACGCCAGTGGTGAGTGGATGGCGAGTGGCCTGCGGGACTGGAGGGAGGCCTTTCTAGACGGTTTGGCACTGGGGCGGATCAACGGACGGCGACGCCTGGCTTCCCCGGGTTGGCAATGACGGCTGGATCGCGACAATACTGAAGAGGCGAATCGAGCGTGCAGAGGGCAGAGGCCTGCCATATCCTCGATCCATTGCTGGGTATCTGGGCCTTGGTGGGGTGTCCTTGCGGCTGGGGTGTAGCCAGCGAAAGCGACAGGCCGGGTGGAATTCTCCACAGCGCCCCCTGAATTGTGATCATGCCATCCGGGCGGAGCAACAAAACGGTGAAGCAGACTAAACTGGTGAAATTCGCATGGCAACACCAGCAGTGCGGTGATCGGGTCGGGATGCCGGCCTCGGACGGCAAGGTAGAACCGACGAATAAAGACCTTCTGGATGCTATCACTGCTGTCAAGGCGTCCCTTGAAACTCGGATCGATACCGTGGCCACCGATGTGGGTCTGATTCGTGATGGAGTGAGGAAGATTGCCGACCGTGTGGGTGCCGTGGAAAGTGTAACCAAAGAACTGTCAAGCGACACTGGCCTTCTCAAACGAGAGGTCGCAGACCTGCATGCCTCCCATGAGGTACTGGCTCGGCAGTTAGATGACTATGAAGGCAGGATGTGCCGGAATAACGTTCAAATTATTGGTGTCCCGGAACGGGCGGAGAGACAGGCAGTGGTCCTCTTTGTCGAGGACCTGGTCCTCAAACACCTACAGCCCCGAGGGCTCTCAAAGTGTTTTTCGATTGAAAGAGCCCATCGAGTGCCGGGTGGTCGCCCTCGACCGGGGGCACCTCCTCAACCACTTCTTGCCCGAGTGTTTAATTTCCGTGACCGACGTTATTTTTCAAACGGCGAGGGCGGCTCCACCCGTCACTGTTGAGAACAGCAAAATCACGTTCTTTCCTGATTTTACCCTAAGAGTTCAGAAACAAAGACGTAGCTTCCTGGAGGTAAAAAAGGCTCTTCGTGAACAGGAAGTCAAGTAGGCAATGATGTTCCATGCCAAGCTGCGGGTGGAGGCCGATGGAAAATCATGGTTCTGTCCTCGCCCGGAGGATGCTTGGGACTGGTTGGAGGGCTGGTGCACTGTGGATAAAAGGAAGAAAAAGGGACCATCGGCGGCGGATAAGGCCGAAGATTGGCGCCAGCAAAGGCGTTCTCCTTCACGCTCAGACTCTGATGCCCCGGGCCCAGCTGGGGAACCCTAATTCTGGACGTTGGTAAGATGGTATAGTGTTTTGTATGGCCACATCAGAACTCCCTGGAACGTGTCAGAGGGCTGACTAGTATTCTCACGAGGATAGGATGACTAGTATGGGTGTGCTCCGGGATGTGGGGAGTGTTCACCCCTTTGGTACGTTGTCACCATGGGCCTCAATTGATGACATTGGGGGGACGATAGACTGGCTTCCACAATCGTAGAGTGGCTTTCCTCAAATGTATACTTATTCGTTAGAACTGTTTTCTAGATAGACACGGGTGTGACAAATGCCGCTACGATGGGGCTGGTTTGGAGGGGCTCTGGCAATCCAAGCAGTGCTAAGAATTTTCTTTCCTAGTGGGGTTGTGGTCGGGTGGAGGGGGACGGATCCTATGCGATGTCAGTTCATATGATGGGAGTGGGGCGGCACACGTTTCCTTGAATTGTTCATGGGGGGGCGACAGGCGCTCTGCATGTTGGGGGAGGCGGGCGGTTCTAGTCCCATTATGCAGGGAGGCATGGTGGGAGATGCCTTTTCAGGGGTATCGCTTTGTTTGATTTGGTTTGTTTGGGGGGTTGTTTTTTATTGTTTTATTGCAGCAGTACTAAATGGCATTCTTTATCAATACGTGGCACGGAGTACTTACCTACAGGCTCCTGGTCTCATCTCCTTCGTCTTCATGAAGGGCGAGGTGGCGACTGGTGCTGTATTTAGAGAGGTGGCTGAAGGACCTCTCTGCAAGGGTCACTCCGACCATTCTAGCATATTACTGTTGGGATCTTATGGCTATGACTCAGGGACTTAGCCTAATGACCTGGAACATCAATGGGCTGGGAGACAAAATCAAACGGGGTACAGTGCAACAATATATTCATCGACACCGACTAGACTTGGTGTTGCTCCAAGAAACGCACCTCGTAGGTAACTCCTGTCTGGACAGAAAGGGGTATCGTATGGTAGCGCATTCTGGCTTTACCTCGGGATCCAGAGGGGTGGAGATCCTCCTACGTAAGGGTTGCCCCTATGTGATTCACACTACACGGACTGAACCGCAGGGTAGGTATGTTGCTTGCTCAGGTAGCTGGGAGGGGAGGGTCCTCAATGTGCTCTCAGTGTATGCACCACCGGGCCTTCAGCGCCAGACCCTAGCAGATGTGGGTACACTCTTGATGACCTTGCCTGAGGGTGCCCTGGTTGTGGG
Organism: Triturus cristatus; assembly: GCF_964204655.1. NCBI lineage: Eukaryota > Metazoa > Chordata > Amphibia > Caudata > Salamandridae > Triturus > Triturus cristatus. Next base: position 621,439,298 of record NC_140587.1, read on the forward strand.
CGGCGACTTTAACTTGACGATGGACGGTGCCATAGATCGCACTCCGCCCCGACAGGAAGCTCCACAAGGCTCGCAACTGCGCAATTTTACAGATGCGTTCGGTTTGGTAGACATTTGGGGATGTCACATCCCCGGGACGCACTTTACACTTTTCAATCTGGTGTTCCTGGCAGTCACTCACGGCTTGACTACCTGTTCACCCAGGCGCAACATATTCAACACTTCACTGAGTCCACGAGCTTAGCACGGGGGATATCCGACCACTCCCCGGTAAAATCTATCTTCGGAGCCCGTCGGGTACGGCAACCTGGCCGCATCATGATTCAGCCCTGGTTGCTGAAAATCCCACACATTAGAGATTCCTTGCGGCAAGACACTGATCACTATTTTGAAGAAAACATGGGGTCTGTGGCGTCGGCGATAACGCTATGGGGCGCTTACGGAGCAGTTATCAAGGGACGGGCGTTGTTCATGATAGTGGGACACAGGGCTGAACGTAAGCGGCGAGTTAGCGAGTTAGAGGCGGAGATACTACACCTCGAGCGCGATCTTTCGCATACCCCTACCCACGAGACCCAACACATACTTAATGTTAAGAGACAGGATTATAGGCAACTGCTCTTTGAAGATGCCAACCGACGCACCCTTGCTACCCGGCACAGAATATGTGAGCTGGGTGAACACACCAGTAAACTGTTGGCATGGCTGGAACGTAAGGAATTGGCTGCGCGGTGGGTGGGCGCGATCAAAGGGCCGGATGGTTACTGATCACTGACCCTCAAAACATTGCTGAAACGTTTGCAAAGTATTATGAGCAAATATATACTCCGCCGCAGAACTCACAGGCACGATGGGCGGCAGACCTCCATGCCACTATTGAAATGCGCTATGTTTCCCAGCAAGATAAGGAGGCCCTGGAGGCGGATATTTCGATTGAGGAGATTCAAAAAGCCATTCGAGATATCCGGTCCAGCAAGGCCATGGGCCCCAATGGAATCCCGATAGAACTCCTGAAACCTATGGCTCTGAAACTTGCGCCCCACTAGCTGAACTTGTATAATGAATGTTATGAGACTGGCGTCCTCCCAGCCGATATCCGCACCGCCACCATAGTGGTTATCCGCAAACCCAGTAAACCAGAGGACGAGTGTGCATCGTACCGACCCATTTCCCTGATCACAGTTGAGGCCAAAATTTTGGCCAAACTGCTGGCCAATCGTCTGCTTCCATATCTCACTTCATTGATCCACCCGGACCAGTCGGGATTCATTACAGGCCGTAATACTGCACGTAATTTGCGCCGTGTTCACGGGGCACTGGGCCGTGCTGCGACACTCCAAGAAGAAGCACTTTTGCTTGCGCTTGATGCCAAAATGGTGTTTGATACGGTGGCGTGGGAGTATCTCTTCGCTGTCCTGGCTCGTGTGGGGCTGGGTCCCCGGCTGATCGGATGGATCAGGCTGCTATATAACTTGCCCACGGCCCACGTATCAGTTAACAACCACCGTTCGAGCTCCTTCTCCTTATGCCGTGGCACGAGACAGGGCTGTCCACTGTCGCCGCTTCTTTTTGCCTTGGCACTTGAGCCACTCGCGGTCTGGATCCGGAGTGACCCTGAAATCAGAGGCCTTAAATGGACAGCAGATCATGAAGACCGTATTTCTTTATATGCAGACGATATTTTGTTGTACCTAGCTTCCCCGGCGCGCTCGGTCCGTCGGGTACTTCATTTTTTTCATATTTTTGGGGCCCACTCCGGGTACCGGATCAACTGGTCCAAATCCCAGATGTACCCCCTCTGGGGTGACCCACCACATAGTCCCAGGGGGTATATCATTCCGGTGGCATCACAGGGTTTCCAATACCTCGGCATCTTTATAACATTGGACCATCCCTATTTCATGAGCGAAACCTAGTGGGCCCATTGCAGCGGTTCAGGGCAGATGTGGTCCATTGGAAGACATTGCCCCTCACACTCCTGGGTCGGGCAGGCCTTTTTAAGATGCTAGCCCTCCCCCGTTTTCTCTATGCCCTACAGAATACGCCCATCCCGATTCCCGAATCCTATTTTTTGAAGATTGAGGCAGCACTGCGAGGTTTGTTATGGGATACTGGGCCGCCTCGAATCGCAATGCAAAAACTCACTATGGGCTGGTACGATGGTGGGATAGGCCTGCCGGACATACGCCTTTATTACCAGACAGCACAACTGATCGCAGTCAACCAGTGGGTGTTCGGATCTCACGATGATCCTAGCTTCCGTACTGACCGCTGGCTTTTGGGGAAGGGAGGGTATAACAGGGCACTATACTCGAACCAAAAAAATCTAGGCTTGACTGGCCCTACGGCCCGGACGGTGGAAACCTGGCACAGGCTCCAGCGGCGCATGGGTTTGTATGGGCGGCTAAATAAGGCCACCCACTCTGGAAGCCTGATTGTCTGGGGCGTCTGAGCACCTGCGCAGGTTTCGATAAATGGGACCTTATTGGTATCTCTACGGTGGGGGATGTATGGATTAAAGGCAAGAAGGCGTCATTCGCGGAGCTTCAGCTTAAATACCAGCCCACACCCTCAGAGTATTATCGATATCTTCAAATTAGCCATGCTATCAACGGCGCCCTTCCCGCCGGTGCCCCCCTTCCAGACTCCTCTCCTTTGGAGGACAGGCTGTTGCTGGATCCAATGGACCGCAGGGCTATCTCCTTGACATATAAGAAGTTAATTAATAATTGTACCGACCCGATGCGGAAATTACGGGCCAGGTGGGAGACGGACTTGGGAGAAATGGTTGACGAGGACTGGATTGAAGTGCTAGCTTCCCCTCGTGAGGTGGCAATACCGATGCGACTCCGCCTCGTTCAGCTCAAAATTCTGCACCGTGTGTATTTTGATGCTAAACTGTTGTATAAATTGGGAAGACGTCCAGACACGCTCTGCCTACGACACTGTCACCAGACAGGTACATTTCTACACATTCTATGGGCTTGCCCCCTTATTCAGCAATACTGGATAGAAGTCACCCGACAGATGGCGAGGTCCATAGGTAAGCCCATCGCCCCGTCTCCCCAGCTCTGCCTCCTTAATGTGTGGGAAGATACGGACCTCACCCAGGCGGAGCAGGAGTGGTCGGCGGTGGGTTGGGCCATTGCTAAAAGGAATATTGCCCAGAAATGGGGGGTAGACACCATGCCGCTGTTGCACGTTTGGGCCACTGATATGGATCAGGCCATGGTGGCGGAGAAAACGGTATACAAAAGTCGAGGCTGCCCACGGAAGTGGGATCACAAGTGGGGACCTTGGAACAAATATCGGGGGGACATCTGTATTTCTCCTACGGTGGAACTTAGAAGGGAGAGACTGGCTATCCTGGGTAAAATGGGGGCAAGCGCGGTGACCTGAAAGCTTAAGGCCACCATTCATATACTGTATACGGGGGGCCCCCCGATCCTAACATGTATATGTAACCACCTCTGTAATGCTTCACTGATTGGTTTGATTCAATGCTTACTACCCTGAGTGTATCGCTTGTTGTCTCCAAAGCCCGAATGTATACTTCGCCTGTGAAGGTGCTAATTAAGTGTCATGACTGCTGCAATGTTGTGGATTTTGTTTTCAATAAAATTGTTTTTTAAAAAAAAAGGTACATTCAGACATATACAAACATAAATCTTGAACTGAAATATGTTGCATTAGGAAATAATTTTGCACATCCAAAAAGCACTTTCATGCTATATCTTAACTCCAGTTAATTGGAGATAACAGATAAATAAAGGGAAGACAATGCATGGCACACACAATAGAAACCGACAATTGATGTAACCAACTACATGCAAGCAAAGTAGACTGACAGATAATTAAAACAGTATAACCAGGTTTGATCATTTCATATCACACTACAGCTCAGGTTGGAGACTATAGCTGCATAATCAATAGATTCATAAATGCATCAGAATTATAAACACATTTGGATCCCAATATTCTATTAATGTGTGGAAAAATAAAGGTCTTAAATAGATCTGCTGAAGCTGAACATGAAGAACTATTTATGAAAATTGTATTCACTCGTACTCTGTATGATTGCAAGTTTTATTTGCTATTCACATAACATAGTTTTACACTCGGAAAATTCCCACATGTAATATGTAGTGGTTAAAATTCTTCCAGGTCAGGGAATCACTCGGTATTCTGTGCACATCCATATACTTGCAAATTTCTGGCTACTGCAAAATTACTTTCTTTGTTAATTTTCACCCTACAGTCAGTTAGAAATGTACTCTTGGTAAGGGCAGGAATACATCGTTTTTCAGCGTTTGTCCATGCATAAATGTACAATTACGCAGGTAGAAATCTCTTACCAAAAATGCAAATGGGAACACTGAAAAAAAATTCAGGGGCATTTCTAGAAACCTGTAACTACGGAAGTGTCCTATCCATTCTCTCGGAAACCCTTGAAAGTCAAGAAGTCGTCATACAAACAGGTGTAAACCTACAAGTGGAGATTTTACAACGCCTTTCTAAATCAACTGGAACAAAGTCAACAGATTTCTTTTAGTGTATAGCCTTAAGAACCCTGCAGGCCCATTGAAATTAGAAAAGTAAATATTATGCAGTCGACTGTGTTTAGCAGATGCATGTTTCCTGACTCCTGACAACAGAGACACATACAGCGTCTTTAGTGAAAGTGTCATTGAACATAACTGCAGGTTCCCAGGTGCACAAGTAGGGGTTAATGGTTAGGGATACACCAGATAGAGAATGTGCTCTGTTTATTTCCCAACCCTAAAATAGCTATGGTGTCAGGAAAACAATGAGAGCACTATTTTGGAAAATTAATTTTCATTCTGGCAAACAACCAAAAATGATCTCAGAAGACATTACGTCGTTGGTTGAATGGAAAAAAAATGGAGTTTGCTGCCAAGTGCAAAATTTCAGATACCTTTCAAGATTCCAGAATGCCTTTCTGACAGCTAATTGTTAAACTTACTTGGAAGCAAAAGCAGTTAAGTTTAATTGAGAGGGGAACTCCATGTAATTCTCTATAATCATACCAAAGAAACTGTGAAGAGGAATGGTGCCTGATTCTCAAACTGCACTTTGTAGTGTGTTTTGTAGCATTTCAAAACATATTACAAAACCTACTACAAAATGTAAGTTGAGCCTACGCTTATGTGTGCGTAGTTCTCTGCCCCATTGTGGAGTCTCTGCACATGAGCATATAGATTTCAGTGGTAAATGTGGTAGGGACACATAGGAGTGCGGGGGCGAACTTACTGCTAAAGGGAATGGGATTAGGGAGGAATAAGAGGGGTGTGGGGAGGATCAGACAGGGGCTTAGAGTGGGATGTTACCCACCCACACAAGAGTAAGCCAATTGCATTACTCTGGGGTACATACACTTTTGTAGTAAGTTTACTCTCCGAGTATGTGAATACCAACACAAAAATTGTAAATTTACAAACTATAACCTTTATAAAATGACCAGTTCATTTGTATATATTCAACTAATGTATGAATTGTCAAAGACTAAGGAAATTCAGAGCTGAGATTTATTTTTCATGAGGCGTTGTGACATTGTTTGCTGAACACGCATAGAATGTTTTATAAACTTGTGCATATATGTTTTGAGAGGTTGTGGGGTGCACTGATTTGAGAAAGTCTTGAAAGGTGTACTCCAAAATGTGTTATCATCTGGAATAAATTCTATATTCAACCAGTAGTCTTGGAGTGCTGTTTGTTCATTAAGAAATGTATATCTATGTGTGTGTGTGTGTGTGTGTGTGTATATAAAATAAATATGGTTAAAGTGACGTTATAGATAGGAATTGTAATTATAACGTAATTTTAAAAACCTTGGAAATTCACAGATAAAAACCAACGTTAAGGTGACGTTATTGTTAGGTGAATATCTCAGTGCCAACATAATGTTTTGAACTCACAAAAGCCACATTCGCGAGTTATAGAACAAATAATAACTTGTGCCCCCCCATGATCTTACATATTACATTACTCATGACATGTTCTATGACATCATTTATGACATCACTGATACCACCTCAAATCACATCACTGATGACATCATCCAACCTTTGTTTGTACTCATTACTCTATAAAGGAAGATGGCATTAGAGTTATCAAAGTAAATATAAAATAGTTCAGAATAAAATAAAGCATTATGAATGCCTTCACACATACAACCCCCTAAGGTGAAGCAAGCTTGTGTTAAATACAACTTTGACCCTATACCATACACTTCATGTGTGGCCGAGTTCATATTAACAATCAACCACATGTAGATGGGTAACCCCTACGGCACACAGTGTTCAATCTGTATACAACAGTTCAGAGAAGACCAAGTTCCTCCAGATACTCAACTTGTTACATAACTAATGCCTTACTATGGACAGCTTTTACCTGTATCAAACCCTTCACAGTCACCAAACCTACAGTGAGAAATGAAGTGGATGTGAGTAAAAAAGTAGGTACTGTAAACAATGTTTACTCTATATAGAGAGTGTACTCTGTACCACACTGTTTGCAGATAGTGAAACTCTCATCAGAAATACACCACAGGGTATTGAAAAGTACCTACTAACACTGTATGCAAAGCTTGTCTATAAAGAGACTATTCACTGAAAATACCCAAGGTCTGAAGGTGCTAAATGTCATACTACTTGCAGTCTTTATACCGTGGTGAAAACTTTACAGATAGCCCATCTTCTGAAGCTAATCAAGCACATGTACAGAGGTTAGTACCTGGTCTTCTATCTTATGTAGAAATTGTCATGCTGAGAGGATTTTGTCTAAATACTCAATCAAGGATGCTTATGATACTAAGGGGCCTATTAGCATGGCGGGCAGATTGCCACCACCCAACCGGCGGTGGCAATCCGCCCGCCAAAACACCCCACTGGACGGCCTTTTACTCCCGCCACATTAGAATGGCGGGGGTACCGCGGCGGACGTAAAGACCGTCCGCCGCATTTCCGCCGATAGGCAATCGTCATGATTGCCTACTGGGTGGAAAAGGCCTATAACATGGTGGCTGTGCCTATACATGTTATGATGTGGGCGGTGTCATGCCTTTCCATGGCGGAGACTTCGCCATGGAAAGGCATGTGGGGATTGCTTTGGGGGCCCGTTGTGGGCCCCCGGGGGTGTGGGGGGCTGCACTTGGAGGGTACCCATGGTACCCCCCTACATTGGCATACACAAGGTGGCAGGCACCTCGCGGTGCCTGTCATGTTGGGCATGCCAATGCACAACACGCATTTTCTACATTATGGCGGGTGCTGCTCACAGCACTGCCTGCCACAATGTTGAATATGCGGGATGCGACCGCCACGGTGGTGGTCGCATCCTAATTGGCGGTGCAGGACTGCTGCGCCACTGGCGGCCGGTCCTAGCACCGCTAGGGTGGCAGCATCCTAATGGACCCCTTAGTTCTAATACGTAGAATCTTTGCCTTGTGAGAAGCTTTTTCTGCTGAACCAAAAAAATTGAACATACTGAAGTGGAAGAGCATACAGTGCTAGTGTTGTAGAGTGTTGTGGCATACAGCAGAGTGGTATACAGTAGAATAGTGTACAGTGGAGTGGTGTAAAGTAGAGTGGCGTAGACTGGAGTGGCAAAGAGTGGATTGGCGTTGAATGGAGTGTGTTAAAGTGTAATAGCATACAGTGAAGTATCGTAGAGTGCAGTAATATCAGTAGAGCAGCCTACAGTGGAGTTAAATACAGTGTAGTGGCATACAGTACAATAGTGTAGGGTGGAGTGGATTAGAGTGGAATAGCGTAAAGTGGAATGGTGTGCAGTAGAATGGGGAAGAGTGGAGTGATGTAGACTAGAGTGGCATACAGTGGAAATGCACACAGTGGAGTAGCATACACTGAGAGAGCTTAAAATGGAGTGGTGTAGAGTGGAGTAGCAAACAGTGGAGTACCGTACACTGTACAGGCGAACAACAGAGGAGCATTGATTGGAATAGCGTAGAGTGGAGTGGTGTAGAGTGGAGTGGAGTGGAGTAGAGAGGAGTGGTGCACAGTGGAATACTGTACAGTGGAATAGCATACAATGGAATGGGATAGGGTAGAATAGTGTAGAGTTGAGTGGTGTAGAGTGTAGTTGCGTAGAGTGGAATAATGTATAGAGAAGTTGCATAGTGTGTGGTGGTGTACAGTAGAGCGGTGTAGAGAGTATTGGCGTACAGTGGAGTTGCATAGAGTAGAATAGCATACAGTGTCGTTTTGTAGAGTGTAATGGCATAGAGTGAAGTGGCGTACAGTAGAATAGCAGACAGTAGAGTGGTAAAGAGTAGAGTGGCCTAGAGTGGAGCGGTGTACAGTGAGGTATGTTATGGTGGCATAAGATTAGCATAGAGTATAGTATCGTAGAGTACAACTCCAGTCCCCTCTACGCCACTCCACTGTATTGCACTTTAAAAAAATTAGACTCAATGACATTACATTGTACAGCACTGTCCTTTCCTGTACACTGTACTTAACAACACTCAATTAAATGACACTCCACATTATAATTTTAAACACAGTTATATTACAAAAGAAAAACCATTTAAATGCAATGAAACTGCATTACCTATAACTCACACTTTCTCCATGCACTGGTTATACCCTTGCATAGTATATAAGTTATTGTATGTGACATCAAAGGGTCTGATTCACAAAACTAACTTAAGACAAAATGCTAAACTTACTATCATTTTGGTATTCACAGAAGGCACTTAATCATGTTGGTATTCACAGAAGGTACTTACTCATTTTGGTATTCACAGAAGGCACTTACTCATTGATGAGTAAGTGCCTTCTGTGAATACCAGAATGAGTAACTTACTCATTTTGAGTAACTTACTCATTTTGAGTAACTTACTCATTTTGGAATTCACAGAAGGCACTTATTCATTGATGAGTAAGTGCCTTCTGTGAATACCAAAATGAGTAAGTGCCTTCTGTGAAGTAGCACTACTACATGGGGGACTCATGGGGAGACCGAACCATATACTAAAATAGTGGTATAAGAACCACAGCTCAAGTCAAGACAGTGTCAAGAGGATATAGAATCGCTGGGCCCCAAGGAACCACACAAGGTGAGTAAGTAGGGACCCCAGGGAGGAGGGTGCAGTGTAGAAACACGACCACGGGCGCCGTACAATTCTATGAGAGAGAGTCGTGGTTGCAGTTTTACAGTTTAAGGCCCCTTCCATGTGGATTACGAGGAAACCCTTTGGATCATAGAAGGTTGGAGAGCCAACCCACCCGTGGATACCATAGTAACAGAGTTACCTATCCCAGGGAAGCTGGGTGCATAGGACTGAAGTGTTGTCGGAAACTGCCGGCGATCTCAATGGAGGACTTCAAGGAAATGCCACCGTGGAAAAGAACAAAAGTGTCCGTCGGAATCCAAAGGTAGATTCTTGATGAAGATTACCTGAAAGCAGAGGGGACAGAGTCTGGGTCACTCAGGAGTGACCAGGGGCTCAGTAAACGAATGCCCACCGATGTCATGTGCTTCAGGTGAGAAGGAGGGGTTCTTGACTCTGCAGCCACAGGAACCAGGAGACGTTGAGGATGACCAGGAGCCAGATTCGAGCTGTCTCATGAATGACGTCAAGTGATGAGGCGTCATTGTCCGGCTGGAGCACCAACAAGGCTTGGCAGTGTCAACCCACAAAGTAAAGTCATGGTTCAGACCAGCAAGGTCCAGGCGACTCACCAAACACAGAGGGTGTGAGGGCATGCCTGGAGCAACCAGTGGAGCCCAAGAAAAGCAATGTTGACCCTCAAGAGGACCCACAGGCTGGAGGCACAGGAGTCGTGAGGGGACCTCGAGCAGAATGACAAAGCAACAGCCCACAGAGCACTCAGTGTGAGGAGGCCAAAGTTCTTTAGTAGAAATGGTGCCAGAGGTTGGGGCTACTCGGAGCCCAGTGCACTTGTTTTGGAAATACCAACAAGCATATGCACTTGCAAAAGTACGAAGTACGTGGTGCACATGGGTACAGGTATTGCAGCCCACACGAGGGTTGATGGGGAGTGACTATTTCACTCCAAGGGAGATATCTTTGGTTGTCCTTGATGTTCCACAGTTCCTGCATGGAACCTGTATGGTGCACGGGCACAGATGCTGCTTTGGACGGAGAGGGAGATGGCTGCAGCACTAACAACCCAGGAAAATGGACTCTGTAGGCTGCAGGGGTGTTCTACTCATGCAGTGGCACCCTCTCACTTAGAACTAAGCACCCTGCCTTCAGGATTGTCAAGGCCTGCTCTAGGGGTGACTTTAGGTTTTAAGTAGTGACCCTTGGCTATAGTAAACCTATAACTTAAGTAAGTGGTGCATGCACCAACTTACACAGGCTGCAATGGCAGGCCTGTAGATCCATTTTTCATGACCTCTCATGCGTGGCATAATACATGCTTCAGCCCATGGGAGGCCTCAGTGGTATCTATGCCCTGGGTACATGGGTACCATATACTAGGGGCTGACAAGGGTACACCTGTATCCAATCTGGAGTGTACGTAAGTACATGACATAACATTTTCGGGAGAAAGCAGATAGACTGGGGTACTGAATAGCAGGATCCCAGTCAGACTAGTCAAAAAGAGTAGAAACATCAAGTAAAAAGTGGGGGTAACCATAAGTAGCAGATCCTACTTTCCTACAACATTGTTTCTACTTAATTTTGATTAAGTGTGCAATTCCTACTTTGGATGAATGCATAGCCCTCAAGCTGACTTTGGCGGGTGCCACACGCTTTCCCCCTCTTTCAACAGCCTACATACATGCCCCTTTCCTTTCACTAGTGGCAGTGGAGCAGCAGGAACAATATGGGCACTGGTGGATTCACCTATGATGCCTTTAGTTCAATTGTCTGCTCGCTGTTTACCTCTGGCAAATCCACAAAGCAGAAGAAATCACAAACAGAGGAATCACCAAATGAATTTTACTCTCTCCCTCTCTGCACAGTGCTCCAAAGCATATTTCAGATGCTATATTTACCATGCGTACACATAAGCATACAGATAAGTGATTCACTTAGGATCACAGGATGTGCCAAAGCTAGGATTCAACCAGAGTTACGAAGTTTGTGAGTTTTAGCTTGGAGTGTGCAGATTCAATTGCTTCTTCTTAGCTGGTGATGTTTTGTATACAAAATAACATATGGTTCATGGACAGGAATCAGAGTCAGCACACCCATACTTATCAATTGGCTGTATCTGCCCTGAGAATAAAATGTTACTGGTGGTGTTTTGGTAAAAACATGATTTTAGTGTCAGCATGCCTCCGAGGCAATTATCTTTGAGGTTTGTGAACCTATGGAGCCCATGGGACTCTGCCCTGGGTACGGAATAGGTCTGTAGCTGCTGCCTGGAACTCTGGCCCGGGGAAGCAGACTTCAGGTGTTTCCACACGCTTTCTCTCACTTCTCCCTGGGTTTCCTTAAGGTGGTTGCCCGGGAGAAATACGAGAATCCTCCTCTGCCTGGTGGAACACTGGCCTAGGTAGGGAGGTGACTCTGGCCAATGCCTGGAGCCCTGGAGTGCGGACTGGTTCCGTCTGCATCCACAAGGGCTTCCTCCACCTCTCACTTGGGGCTAATTGAAGGTGATCAGCCTGGAGGAGCACAATAATTCTTCCTGGTCTGATTTCACCCTCCCCTGAATGGGGAGGTGCCTGTGACCAGTGCCTGTGGCCCTGGCCCAGTCTGATGGCACACTACTGTGGTAAGTAAGGTGGTTCTGGACAGTACCTAGGGCCTCTCACTGAATACTCCTTGGTGTCATAGCACCGTGTTCTGAAAAGAGGAGGTGGCTCTGCCAAGAGACTGTAGTTCCAGCCAGGGGCAGGGTAGGCCTCTGGCTTGTCCATGTATTCCACTGTCCTTACTTGTCACATGGATTGTTGTTGTCACGTGTGCTGCCCAGTTGGTAACCCCCATCAACAGCACAGTCAATCCTATCTTCATGCAGGAACCCTAAAAGCCATGACCATATTCCTCATCTGGATTGCTGGCTATTCGAGAAACTACTATTTGATTCGAGGCTCTACCACAGGTTTCAAGGATCCCGGGACTTAAACATCTACTGCAGGATCTGGAGATCCTGCAGTTTATTTAATTCCACACCCGGGGCATGGCCAGGTGCTTGGTTTATCTCCTTGTTGCTGAGAGAAAGCCTCTGCCTGGGCTCTGCTCTACACCCATGTTCCCCTGCTTGGGCTCAGTCTAGAGTATTTATCTTTGTTAGACCCAAGAGCCTTAAGGTGGTCTTCCCCCCAACTTTTTGCCTTCCTTCCACTTTTCTGGCCCCATTTATGCTGGTATTAGGTAACCCTGGGCGGTAAAATCCACCCCGCTCGAGGAGTTTGCGGATTTTTCTCAACTCCGCGTTCCGCATAGAACATGGAGTTACCGAAAACTCCACGATCAGCAGAGTAGCATAGTTTTTCCCTTGTTCACGCTTTCAAAATGCTTTTTCTTTGCGCGCGGTAGCGACTTACCGTGATCCCTGTGTTCGCCAGAGTTTTCCTATCCATTCGTCTCCCCACAAGATTTTGGTAGCCGGCCGCGCAATCCCCCGAAAGTGGGCGATCGCGAACACGTCATTCAGACGTGTCATCGGACATCCGGTGGACGCGCAACATATGCAATCTGGAGAAGAATATCTCTCGAGCAGCGTAAAACCTTCTAAAAAATGATGATTTGGATGAAAAAAACTCCTCAGATTGACATTTGGCTGTACTTTCTTGTGCAAGGAGTCCTTTTTCTTTTTTTACTTTTTCTTGGAGAGGAAGGTAGTGCCCCAGAGTCTACAATTTCCTGTTCCTGTCCAGCAGGCTCCTCCCAGTGCTTAAGAAAGATTTAGTTGGTATAGTTAATAGGATGTAGGCGCTATAGGTGGTTTCACTGGAATTTAATGGTAAGCTTCTGATTATTGGCGGTGCTATAGGGTGAGGGAGAACCACCTGCCTCCCCAGGTTATTGTGGCAAAAGCAACAAGATACAATGATTAAACACCCTAGCACACGTGCTATTCAAATTATGGTTCTTTTTCCGTGTTATTCACAACAAAACAATAAATCCATTGGTCGAGTTCTTTTTCTTTTTCTTGTCTTTAATCCAGTAAGATGTTCATAGGCCAACACGTGTTTCGTCGCCTCAGTAATTTAATACACGCGACTTGTTCACGGCTAGGTAAGAAAACAGTACGGTACCTTGTGTTACATATTTTAGGAACAACGTATACATTCGTCTAATCAGAACAAATGAAAAGGTGCTCGTACGTGGCTATGATACAGTGACTGTAAAGGTCTTGATTTAGGACCCAGATGAACAGAGATCCCTATCATCTCAAATCATTTGAACAAGGATTCAATTGCACAAGTGAATAGAGAAATTTGTATGTGACAGAATTAAATTCTATTTGGCTTTGTACCCAGAAGCAAAAAACTATATCAAAAGGTGAACAATACAACTCAAAATTACAATGTGCCCTATGACTAAACAGAAGAAACCACCACTTCCTTCATCCAAGAGATCCGACTCTTAAAACGTGCAGTAACAGTCCAAGAAGAATAGTGACAAACAACCTGAACAGTAATACTGAAGAGTAGTCAAGGGGGAGACATAAAAGAAACGCATATATGTAGTGCAGTATACGTCAATATAATTCTATCCTAAGTCATAAACTGTGTTGAAAGCTCCTATAAAAGTGTGTCTACAAGAGTAGAGTCAGTATACGTACTCCTATTGTGGTGATAATTCCAGGCCACAATATCCCTGTGGCGTGGGGTGTGGGGTATTCTCCAAATTATAACAAAATTGTGATCTCCGTAGTGCGGTCAATAACTAGCACCCTTCCTCAGCAAATAAGCTTCAAAGTCTAAATAGGAGATAAAACGAAAAACAAGAAAAGTCTTGCTTACTAACCGATCAGTCCTTGAAAAGTAAAATAAACGAAACCTAAGGTCAAGTAAGACCTAAATTCCGCGCTCTAACGCATAACAATTCGATTTGTGTGTCAGTACTTACTAGACAGAAGTCTTGTCAGTCCGTAAAACGTTCCCCCACGCCGGTCTCCTCATGTGCGAGTGCCGGCATTCAAGCGTAGTGTATCTAAATTAAAGCGCCCATGCGATCATGTGATCACGTCTCGTGCGTGATCACGTGGGTGTTTGGAAATCAGCGCCATGTTCGAATGGGCTGATTTAGAGAGAGAAAGACGATTATAACGTCTATATCCAAACCTCAAGTTAAGTGTATTAATTTGTTTGTCCCCGATATTTTGGCTAAAAATAGAATATAGCAACATGATTAAAATAAATACACTAAATTGATAAGAAAAGAAAGTGGAATCGGTCGTAGTATAGTTACTCACAACTGCCTCTCTGTGAAGGTTTCAAACGGAAGGTAAGATCGGCGTACCGTAGTATCTATAGGTGTGGGAAAGACTATTTGTGGCCAGATAAAACACAAAAAGGGGGGGACATCTGTCTGCGTCGATCCCTACTATAAAGTGCATTTGGTTCCCAATATTAGCAGTGGTAGTACCTAGATGATAATTGGTTGGACTTTGTCCCTAAGCAAACAAATAATATCCAAATAATATCCAAACCGGACTCTGAGTAACGACGTCAGAGCCTAATTGTACGCAGCCTGATTTGATCGGCTATAACCGGAAATATATCCAACTGGCCTATATTTACAGTTGGACGAGCACATAAGTTCCCGTCCTCCAAGGTTGTCAACCAGACTAGTTCAAGTTTTCCATTATGTGTTTGTATTTACTCCAAACAGAGAGATCGTTTTCAGTGACTATTTTGTGAGGGTGACATTCATATACATGTGACCAAATACTTGTACATTATTGTAACCTTTAAGAAGATAGTATATTTTTTCTCACTTTGTGGTGATTGGTGGTTTCATTGGATCAACATACTAATTAAGTAGATTGACAGGCTCCGCTTAGTTAGCATAACATGTATATATAGGCAGTACAAAAAAACCAAAAGAAAACACAACATGGTGGTTAAGCATCAGAATACATCTTGGTTTTAAGTTACTGAAGTGGGCTCGGATCTAACTCAACATCTCATTTGCCCAAAAAGTAATGCATCTCCTGGTCAACATTCCTCCCTATGTCAGCTGTTCGTAGCTTCAGAATCCAGGATGCCTCATTTCTACGTAATTGTAATTCTCTGTTACCACCTCTCGGGTGTCTTAAGGTTTGTTCTATCCCATAAAAGGAAAATTCTTTATGTTGTCTTTGTGTATGGCAGTCTGCGATGTGTGTCGCTATGGGGTATCTGAGGTCGCCCTGTTTGACCGCCCTCATATGTTCCCCAATTCTCTCACGTAGTGGTCTTATAGTGCTCCCCACATATTTTTTGTGGCATCTGCATTCTATTATATAGACAACAAAATTTGTGCTGCAATTTATATTGGTGTTAATCTTGTAGCATTTGCCGTCAGGGCCAAAGAAATCTAGTTTGTTTTTAATGGCCCATTTGCATGCCGTGCAGTGCCCACACCCATGAAAGCCCTTTGATCGTGTTGTTAACCAGTCAGTGTTTGTTTTCATTGTGGGGTAGCTTGGGCTCAAAAGGTTCCTGAGGCACATACCTGTTTTATAGGTTATTTCTGGTCTTTTGTCAATCGTACCGGATAATGTCATGTCCTCCTTTAGAATGTGCCAGTGTCTATTTAGGCTCCTATTTAGGACTCTCGATAGGTTATTGTAGTTGGTAATGAACCTGACTCTGCCGTCAATATTCCTCTTTTGGGGATTTTCTCTAAGTGTTTGTGCTCTCTCTGTTTTTTCAATCCTGTTTTTTGCCTTTTCAAGTATGCCTCCACCATAGCCCCGTTGTTTAAAACGTTGTGTCATTGCCTCAGTGCATGCTTTAAAGTCAGAACCCGAGCTGCAATTATGTCTAGCCCATACAAATTCCCCGTTGGGGATGGCATTAATTTGGTGTGACGGGTGTGCGCTGGATGCATGTAAGATTGTGTTGCTAGCTGTGCTCTTGCGGTAAAGTCTACTGTTGATTTGGTCATCTCTGATATGTAGTTCTATGTCAAGAAAGGCTATTTTTTCTTTGCTATATTCATAGGTGAATCTGATGTTCATGGCGTTGTTGTGTACGGTGTTCCACGAATTCCACCAGTTTATCCGTGTCTCCCCTCCAGATCATCAAACAGTCGTCGATGTATCTGCCCCAAAACATGATGTAATCTGTCCATTCTGTACCATCTGGGCCCCAGATCCACCTCTTCTCTAGCCAGCCCATGAAGAGGTTGGCATACGAAGGAGAGAATCTGGAGCCCATGGCTACTCCCTGTTTTTGTCGATATCATTTGTCTTTGAAAATAAAGACATTGTTGTCTAGAATCAGTTCTATCATTGTAATCAACATTTCTGTGTGCTCCCATGTGCTTGCTGAGCGTGTGCTGAGTACTTTTCTGATAGCTTTCAGTCCACACTCTCTTTTTATGCTGGTATAGAGAGCGGTGACATCAAGGGTCACAAGCGTCATTTCATTGTCCCAAGTTATATCTGCCAACAGCCCCAAAACATGTTTTGTGTCCCGTATGAACGACGGTAAATTGTTAACCATAGGTTTGAGGAAGATGTCTACATATTCGGATATTCTCTCTGTGGGGCCCTCTATTCCTGAATTATGGGCCTCCCAGGTGGAAAGGGTAGGTTTTTGAGAACCGTTTTTTAAAAGAAGTTTTAAGAATAAAGAGAGGAAACAGAGAACAAAACCGATGCCCTATGATAAGTCCAAAACAAGGAGAGGGAAGAGAGGAGGTACAAGGAGAGGAGAAACAAGGCATGAGAACAAGGTC
Source organism: Triturus cristatus (assembly GCF_964204655.1). Classification (NCBI taxonomy): domain Eukaryota; kingdom Metazoa; phylum Chordata; class Amphibia; order Caudata; family Salamandridae; genus Triturus; species Triturus cristatus. The sequence goes on from NC_140587.1 coordinate 621,456,162, forward strand.
TTGGAACAAAAAGAAGTAAACAATGTTAGCATAATCAACCTGTCCGCCAAAACCCTTACTAAGGATGACATGTCTCTCTTGCAAAAAGGTTTACGTTTTTGTCCCAAAAGTGATGGCAATGTGGTTAATTTGAAAATTGATTTGTACAAATGTATCAGAAAACTAAAAATTAAAAAGCATTTCATGATGTGTAATGATGCCAATAAAAGAATGAATGTGGAGCAGCAACCAAACCCTCTGAGTGAGATCACTATCCAAGAAATAATTGATACTAGACTATTGCTTTCACTTACAGATTGTGAGGACGAATTAATCACTGTTGATATCATCATGAGGGATTTGAATGTCATCAATGATAGACAGATTGCAAGTGGTTTGAAAGAGAAATCAAAATGGACACCCACCCTACACATAGGCAATACCATTGATATTTTTCACAAACTTGTTTTGAATGATTTGGATAAATTTGACTCCAAAAGACGTAGGCCACATGTAGCCAGGGACAATCTGACACACGGGCAAAGGAGATCATTTAAATCAATAAGGAATGATCAGAGTATTATCATTAAGGAAGCAGATAAGGGGGGCAACATTGTCATCATGACCAGCACAGACTACGACAACCAGATCTTATCTCAACTTGAAGATGTAGAATGTTACGAAGCACTGATCACCAACCCAATTTGGAAACTGACAGACCACATAAATAGACACCTTAAACAATGGCATGGGATGGGTATCTTGGACCAAGAGGAAAACAGCTACGTACGGGTTGACAGACCCAGATACCCGTGTTTATACACACTACCAAAGGTACACAAAAACCTACCCTTTCCACCTGGGAGGCCCATAATATCAGAAATAGAGGGCCCCACGGAGAGAATATCCGGATATGTAGACATCTTCCTCAAACCTATGGTTAACAATTTACCGTCGTTCATACGGGACACAAAACATGTTTTGGGGCTGTTGGCAGATATAACTTTGGACAATGAAATGACGCTTGTGACCCTTGATGTCACCGCTCTCTATACCAGCATAAAAAGAGAGTGTGGACTGAAAGCTATCAGAAAAGTACTCAGCACACGCTCAGCCAGCACATGGGAGCACACAGAAATGTTGATTACAATGATAGAACTGATTCTAGACAACAATGTCTTTATTTTCAAAGACAAATGGTATCGACAATAACAGGGAGTAGCCATGGGCTCCAGATTCTCTCCTTCGTATGCCAACCTCTTCATGGGCTGGCCAGAGGAGAGGTGGATCTGGGGCCCAGATGGTACAGAATGGACAGATTACATCATGTTTTGGGGCAGATACATCGACGACTGTTTGATGATCTGGAGGGGAGACACGGGTAAACTGGTGGAATTCGTGGAACACCTTAACAACAACGCCATGAACATCAGATTCACCTATGAATATAGCAAAGAAAAAATAGCCTTTCTTGACATAGAACTATATATCAGAGATGACCAAATCAACAGTAGACTTTACCGCAAGAGCACAGCTAGCAACACAATCTTACATGCATCCAGTGCACACCGTCACACCAAATTAATGCCATCCCCTACGGGGAATTTGTATGGGCTAGACGTAATTGCAGCTCGGATTCTGACTTTAAAGCATGCACTGAGGCAATGACACAACGTTTTAAACAACGGGGCTATGGTGGAGGCATACTTGAAAAGGCAAAAAACAGGATTGAAAAAACAGAGAGAGCACAAACACTTAGAGAAAATCCCAAAAAGAGGAATATTGACGGCAGAGTCAGGTTCATTACCAACTACAATAACCTATCGAGAGTTCTAAATAAGAGCCTAAATAGACGCTGGCACATTCTAAAGGAGGACATGACATTATCCGGTACGATTGACAAAAGACCGGAAATAACCTATAAAAGAGGTATGTGCCTCAGGAACCTTTTGAGCCCAAGCTACCCCACAATGAAAACAAACACTGACTGGTTAACAACACGGTCAAAGGGCTTTCATGGGTGTGGGCACTGCACGGCATGCAAATGGGCCATTAAAAACAAACTAGATTTCTTTGGCCCTGACGGCAAATGCTACAAGATTAACACCAATATAAATTGCAGCACAAATTTTGTTGTCTATATAATAGAATGCAGATGCCACAAAAAATATGTGGGGTGCACTATAAGACCACTACGTGAGAGGATTGGGGAACATATGAGGGCGGTCAAACAGGGCGACCTCAGATACCCTGTAGTGACACACATCGCAGACTGCCATACACAAAGACAACATAAAGAATTTTCCTTTTATGGGATAGAACAAACCTTAAGACACCCGAGAGGTGGTAACAGAGAAATACAATTACGTAGAAATGAGGCATCCTGGATTCTGAAGCTACGAACAGCTGACATAGGGATTAATGTTGACCAGGAGATGCATTACTGTGAGAAATTGGCCTGGTATATGATGCTCACTAGTTAAAGTGATCACCTTGTACCATGCCAAGCAACCCTTATGGTGTGGTTGTAAGTCAACCTTTTCGGACTAGCTGCCCTAGTGGTAGCGTAGGCTAAGCAGTCTTTGAGGCTAAACTCGTGAAGCGTGTTAAGCCAGCTGTTTTACCAAATGCAACCCCCTTTTATACCAATGAAAGGACACCACACAGATATATATTCAAAATATATATGTATTTATTTCTCAAAGTAACCCCTAGTCTCTTTATGAGCACAGGAGCACAAATCGTCAAACAAGATTACAGTAGAATACACAGAAGTTGCACTTTATATGGATAGGCCCTGGTGGCCACTCGAACCATATACTAAAATAGTGGTATAAGTACCACGAACAGAAAAGGGAAAAGGCCTAGGGCCTCTAGAATCGCTGGGCCTACAAGGAGCTAACTTCAGTTAGTGACCAGGAGGTCCACGGGTGGCGTGTGCAGAGCAAATAGTCACACGCGTGCTCCCATAGGTTTCAATGGGTGCGTAAAAAGTACAAAGTTACTGCAAGGAGGATCTTCCGGATGGACTAGGAACTCAAGATTTGGAACACAGGCACTAGAGATGTAATACTACACTTGGGCACAGGTGTGCCAGCTTTACCTCACCCACAGGAAGCGGGTGCATAGGCCTCGAAGTGCGTCGGGTTTCTTCTATCTGTTCCGTGGAGCCTGAAGACAAAGATGCTGCAGGCGGTCGGTCCGGGAGAGATGCAGTGGATCCAAGAGTGGATCGGAGATGTTGAAGACCTGTAAGCAGAGGGGACAGTGTTCACAGTCACTAGCCAGTGACCGGCGTGGCACCAGGTGGGTACCAGGCAATGTCGGGTGCAAACAGGAAGAAAGGTGTAGCTTGTCTCTGCAGCCACGTGGTCCCTGGAGGTCGACGACGTCCAGGAGTCAGTTCACGAGCTGTCCCACACAGGCTCTCGCTGTCGGCGGTGTCGGCGACTCGATCGAAGCAAACAAGCCTTGGCAAAAGCAATTGTTGTAGGAGATGAAATAAGCTGATGGTTCTGACCAGCAAGGTCAGAAGGACTGCTCCTTTGGAGGGGAGCAAGGGCCAGTCTGGAGCAACCAGACCAGCGGTGTATTTCTTGAAGTTCGTCGCCAAGATGGCTACTAGCCAGCGGCCAGCAACCGGTTAGGCGCGTCGAGTGGCAAAATGCAGAAGGGCCCCACGCAGATCGTGGAGATGCTGGAGGGCTCACCTTTGGTGCAGATGCTGCTCGGGTGTTGGGCTTCTCAGATCCCAAAGCACAACTTGGAGGGAGCCTCGGTTGTTGCACTTGTCAGCTTGTCGTAGTCGTTCCAAGATGGCTGGCTCCACGTGTCTCGGTGCCTCCACGGGTCTCCTCTTTTCAGGGACTGTGGATCGGGCGGTGAGAGGTCTGGAGGTCCAGGTCTTGTCAGTCTCTGGGCTCGGGCTCCGGCGGGAGGCGGCAGCAAAGCAGACGTTGATTCGCTGGATGGTGCTTGCGTTAGCAAGGTGGTCTCTGATATGAGCGTTCAATTTAAGCATTTTATTCTTTTAGGTGATTTTAATGTCCACTTTGATAAGACGGAGGCGTCAGATACCATCAAAATTTTAGATATCACTAACCCACTGGGCCTCTTTCCCTATGTCACGTTGCCCACCCATAACAAAGGACATACCCTGGACCAGATTTTTTCCACCACTTCTGTGACAGTTATGCCCCCTCGCCCAGTGCTATGGTCCGACCATTTTATGGTTACTTTTAATATCCAGGCACAAGCCAGCAAGACTAGCAGAAGCGCGGGGCGTCTGGCCCTGCGGTCGCGTCCGTTCCACTTAGTAACCGTGGAAATGATCGATCAGTATCGACTAACCCACCCCTGCTCTCTCACGGGCGAGCTTGAGTCGGACCTTGCGCTCTCTCAAGAGTGGCTCGAACAGTGCCTTGAGGCGTTAGCCCCGCCTAGGCAGCTGTTAAAAAAATCCCCTCGTGCTTCAGCCCCATGGTTCACTCCTGCGCTTAACTCTAGCAGAAGGCTCTGCAAAAAAGCAGAAAGAGCATGGCGAGCAAAGTACCTGGATCCACTGAAGGAGGCATACAGAAGTTGCGTCAGGGCCTATCATAAGGATATCTTCCGAGCCAAAAAAACCTATTTTGCTCATCGGATTGAGGAGGCTGCTAACACCAGCAAAGAAATCTTCACAATTGTGAAAGAATTTACCTCTCCAGCGGCTATTACACCCAGGTGCTCTTTTTCGGAACCGTGGGTTCGGCAATTAGCAAGTTTTTTTGCTGATAAAATTAAAACCATCCAGGCTACCTTCTCCGCTCTTGCACAGGGAGGAGCACCGTGTCAGGAAACTAAGGCCACTACCTCGGACCTGGTAAATCCTAGTCTGGTGAGTTTTCCACCGATTGCACCACAATCTTCACTGGAACTCCTCGCCAAAATAAGATCTGGTTCTCCTCTGGACCCATGTCCCGCTAAGTTTTTGGCCAAAATAGCTGGTGCCTTTAACCCTCTGGTGAACCCTATTCTAAATTGTTCATTGCTCACAGGGACTGTGCCGTCTGCCTGGAAACAGGCAATGGTCATTCCGCTCCTGAAAAAACCGTCATTGGACCGGCATGTTCATGCGAACTATCGACCTATCTCCTTACTCCCTGCTTTGGCTAAAGTGACAGAAAAGCACGTCCAGTCTGTCCTTTCTCATTTCGTGGAGGCTCACGGCCTCCTCCACCACACCCAATCCGGTTTCCGTACGAACATGAGCACAGAGACAGCCCTGTTAGAGGTAGTGGAGGCCATCAAGGAAGTTCAGGACTCTGGGGGTAAAGCGATGTTGGTGTTACTCGATCTCTCGGCGGCGTTTGACACCGTTCCTCACGACCGCCTTCTGACCCGTTTGGGGGAGATCGGGATTGGAGGTACGGTGTTTAAATGGTTTAAGTCTTTTCTGACTAACCGCCAACAGACAGTCTGGGCACCTCCGTACTCGGCGACAGTGCCGCCTCTGGAAGTAGGAGTTCCTCAAGGATCTATACTCAGCCCGATCCTTTTCAATATTTATATGACCCCGCTGGCTGCACTGGTCGAGTCCTTTGGAGCCCAGATTGTTTCCTACGCCGATGACACTCAGCTTCTTTTCACGTGCAGCAAAAATATGGATTTCAACGGTGACCGTATTAAGAGCTGTTTGGCCGCGGTCTTCAAATGGTTCCACTGCAACCAGCTAAAATGTAACTCTGATAAATCGGAGGTTCTTTTCTTCGGCTGCCCTCCTGATCCATGCTGGAGGTCTTGGTGGCCTGCGGATATGTTTCCCCCTGCGGACGTGGCCTCGGTGGCCAAAAATCTCGGAGTTAAATTGGACAACTGTCTCTCCCTGAAACCACAGATCCAGAGCCTTGTTGGTCAATGCTTCGGCATCTTAAAAATGCTAAGAAAATTTCTTCCTGTTTTGTCCATCGCCCACAGGAAGATCATGGTGCAGGCCCTGATAGGCTCCAGGCTTGACTATGCCAATGTCCTGTACCTGGGTCTCCCCAAATGCCTTCTCTCTCGCTTACAGGTTGTACAGAACTCGGCCGCGCGAGCTATCTTCGGCCTTAGCCATCGCTCCCATGCCACGGGACTACTGCAATCTCTGCACTGGCTCCCCATCAAGAAGCGTATTGAGTTTAAGGCACTTATCACGACATTTAAATCGCTTCATGGTATTGGCCCTCTCTATCTGAGAAAAAGGACTAGTTTCTATCGACCCACCAGATCTTTGCGCTCTGCGTCACTATCCCTCACTGCGGTCCCGGCAATTAAGCGCTCCCGGATCGGAGGGCGGTCCTTTCAACATCTAGCACCACTCGCTTGGAATGCCCTCCCTCTGGCGTTAAGAAAGTGTGATAACCTGACGACCTTTCGAAAGAAGCTCAAAACTTGGCTTTTCAGCCTCTAAGTCCTCCCCTTGGTAGATGCTCTGTGGTCTAGGGTCTGTCAGCGCCGGGACACTCTGTCTGAGTAGCTGAGCGCTTAACAAAACTCTGGATAACATAACATAACATAACATAACACTCCCTGACCACAGGGGAGATTGGCTTCAGTCCTCTGTGCAGCAGAGCGTCGAAGTTCCCGTCTTCTTCTTAGTGTTAAGTTGATTCCATGATGTCTGAAGTCTTAGGACACAGCTCCTACCTTTAAGCGGATTCTAGGGGCCGGACTACCTGCTAGGTCCCTCCCTATGGGTGGGACCAGGAAGGGGGGTGGTTACACCCCCAATCCTTTGTCCAGCTCGCCCCAGGCCCGGGACTGGTGTGCCCCAGGACCGGTTTGAACTGGCATATGCACCGAGGCTCCTTGTGAGCCACAGGCATGTCTGGTTTCTTTCAAGCCCTACCTGACCAATACACAAAATCCTGTCTGGGGTGGTGCACGCACCTCCCCTGGCAGGAAACCCTTTGTCCACACCTCCCAAGCTGGAAGGACTCCCAGCAGCAGGAGGGCAGACTTGTGTCTGTGGTGGCAGCATCCATTTTGTGGAGCTGAGGCTATGTCTGATTTTACCCGGGTTTCAGGTACTGTACATGTCGTGTCCCTCTAGAAGGGTGGAATGCTAACCCCGTAGCCAGAATTGGCGAGGGGTTAGTATTCCAATTCGTATGACACCTTACTCGACATGTTTTGATAAAGCCAAACCAAAGATAGCATTTAACCGCGAGGTTCATAATGCACTTAAGAGTATATGGTATGACGATATCTGGAAACAGTAGAAGGAAGTTGTTCCGACCACTGCAGACAGGCTCAGCTCATGCCAGAGCACCATCTCACATGGAACCAAGCACTCTGCCTTCAGGATTGTTAAGGCCTGCCATAGGAGTGACTTATAGGTTACCAGGTGTCCCATTTAAGGTTAGGTATAGGTATACTACACCTAAGTAAGAGGTGATTACACCAACTTACCCCAGCTGAGTGATCAGCCAGTTGTGTCAAATTGTTAGGCCAAGCCTGGGGTGGCATAATACATGCTTCAGCCCCTGGCAGGCCTTGGGTACACCAATGCCCTGGGTACCTAGTGTATACTGGTACAGGGGCTCAGAGGGTGATCCACTTCCAATTGGTTATGCACCTAGGGTGCATAGTTTTAATTTAGTAGAGAGAACAGCAGGCTGGGGGTCTGATTGGCAGGCCCACAGCCTCAATATGTCAAAAACCAGTGAAGCAAAAAGCAAAAATTTGGGGTGACCATAGGATAGCAGACCCTACTCTCCTACACAACCCCCCCCCAAACGCTGGGACATTAAACTAGCCTTGACCAGTCTCGTCTTCATGTCCTAAGTGGAAGTACCTGGAGAGACCATCTGCATTCCCATGGTCAGTACCTGGCCGGTGCTCCACTGTAAAGTCCATCCCCTGTAGGGAAATGGACCACCTAAGCAGTTTGGGGTTTTCACCCTTCATCTGATTTAGCCACAAGAGGGGCTTATGGTCGGTCTGAATCTTGAAGTGAGTGCCAAACAAGTATGGCCTCAGCTTCTTCAGGGCCCACACCACAGCAAAGGCCTCCCTCTCAATAGCTGACCAATTCTTCTCTCTGGGGGTCAACCTTCTGCTAATAAAAGCAATGGGTTGGTCTTGACCATCTACATTAAGTTGTGACAGCACAGCTCCCACACCCAACTCAGAAGCATCTGTTTGGACAATAAACTCTTTGGAGTAGTCAGGACTTTTCAGGATAGGTGCAGAGCACATGGCCTCCTTCAGGTCATCAAATGCCTTTTGACAGCTTACTGTCCACTGAACCTTTTTGGGCATCTTCTTGGATGTCAGATCATTAAGAGGAGTCACAATGGACCCATAGTTCTTAACAAACTTCCTGTAGTACCCAGTCAAGCCCAAGAAAGCTCGAACTTGAGTCTGCGTGGTTGGAGGGGACCAGTCCTTGATGGATTGTATCTTACTCTCCAGTGGTTGAACTTGGCCTCCACCCACAAGGTGGCCCAAATATACAACCTTACTCTGCCCTATCTGGCACTTAGTAGCCTTGATAGTGAGGCCTGCCCTTTGCAGAGCCTCAAGAGCCTTCTTCAGGTGGATCAGGTGATCCTCCCAGGTGGAGCTAAAGACAGCAATGTCATCAAGATATGCTGCGCAAAAGTCATCCAACCCAGTAAGGACTTGGTTCACCAGCCTTTGGAAGGTGGCAGGTGCATTCTTCAGACCAAAGGGCATCACCACAAACTGGTAGTGCCCACCTGGGGTTGAGAATGCTGTTTTGGCCTTAGACTCCTCAGCTAATCTGATTTGCCAATAGCCAGCTGTTAAGTCAAATGTGCTCAAAAACTTTGCAGAAGCTAGTTTGTCTATGAGCTCATCTGCGCTTGGAATAGGGTGTGCATCTGTCCTGGTGACAGCATTGAGTCCTCTGTAATCCACACAGAACCTCATCTCTCTCTTGCCATCTTTGGTGTGAGGTTTGGGGACCAGAACCACTGGGCTAGCCCAGGGGCTCTCTGAGGGTTCAATGACACCTAATTCCAGCATTTTATGTACCTCAGCCTTTATACGGTCCCTGACGTGGTCAGGTTGTCTGTAAAGCTTGTTCTTTACAGGCAGACTGTCACCAGTGTCCACCACATGGGTACACCAGTCAGTTTGACTAGGTATCAAGGAAAACATATGTGAAAATGATTGTAGAACCTGTCTACATTCAGTCTGCTGATGGGCAGTGAGGTTGCCTCCAAGGGTCACTCCTTCAACTGAGCCATCTTCAGGGTTCTGAGACAACAGGTCTGGGAGAGGGTCACTCTCTTCCTCCTGTCCCTCATCTGTAGCCATGAGCAAGCCCATGTCTGCCCTGTCAACATATGCTTTAAGCCTGTTAACATGGAGTACCCTGTGGGGACTCCTGGGAGTTCCTAGGTCGACCAAGTAGGTGACCTCTCCCTTCTTTTCCAGGATTGTATGGGGTCCAGACCATTTGTCTTGGAGTGCTGCTGGGGCCACTGGCTCCAACACCCATACCTTCTGTCCTGGCTGAAACTCAACCAAGACAGCCTTTTGGTCATGCCAAGCTTTCTGTAAGGCCTGGCTTGCCTCAAGGTTTTTGGATGCCTTCTCCATATACTCAGCCATCCTGGAGCGGAGACCAAGTACATAGTCCACTATGTCTAGCTTAGGCTTTTTGAGAGGTAACTCCCATCCTTCCTTCACCAAACACAGTGGGCCTCTTACAGGGTGCCCAAACAACAATTCAAAGGGGCTGTAACCAACTCCTTTTTGTGGGACCTCTCTGTAAGCAAACAGAAGGCAGGGTAGAAGGATGTCCCATCTTCGCCTGAGCTTTTCAGGTAATCCTTTGATCATACCCTTTAGGGTCTTGTTGAATCTCTCAACAAGCCCATTGCATTGTGGGTGATAAGGGGTGGTGAACTTGTAGTTGACACCACATTCCTTCCACATAGCTGTCAAGTATCCTGACATAAAGTTGGTACCTCTGTCAGATACTACCTCCTTAGGAAACCCCACTCTGGAGAATACTCCCAGCAGGGCCCTGGCCACAACAGGAGCTGTAGTGGTCCTAAGGGGAATTGCCTCTGGATACCTGGTGGCATGATCCACTACCACCAGTATAAATCTGTGCCCAGATGCAGTGGGAGGATCCATGGGACCCACTATGTCTATTCCCACTCTTTCAAAGGGGACCCCCACCACAGGTAGTGGTATTAGGGGGGCCTTTGTTGTGCCACCTGATTTGCCACTGGCTTGGCAGGTCACACAGGAGCGACAAAACTCCTTTGTATCTTCATTCATATGAGGCCAGTGAAAGTGAGGGACAAGCCTGTCCCAAGTCTTGTTCTGGCCTAAGTGTCCTGCTAAAGGAATATCATGGGCCAAGGTAAGAAGGAAGCCCCTAAATTGCAGAGGTATAACCAACCTCCTGGTAGCACCAGGCTTGGGGTCTCTAGCCTCTGAATAAAGGAGCCCTTCATCCCAATACACTTTATGGGTACCTTGAGCATTCCCAGCAGCCTCAGCAGCAGCCAGCTGTCTGAGGGGTTCAAGAGAGGGACAGGATAACTGAGCCTGCCTCAAGTCAGCCCTTGAAGGTCCCCCTGTCCCCAGAAACTCAACCTGATCAGGTTCAAGCTCTTCAGGGACAGTTCCTTCAGGGTCCTCTAGATCAGCTTCCTGGGAAGGCTGATCATCACTCTGAGGCAGGGGGGAAGGCACAGCCTTGACCCTCCTGTTCTTCTTCTTGGTAGGTGCTTGGTCCATTGTTCCAGGATCCAAGACCTGAGGTTCAGTGAGGCACTTTTTGGCCTGTGACCTGGTCACAGCAAGGACATGTGATGATATACCTAACATCTCTGCATGAGTCCTGTACTCCACTTCTGACCATAGAGAACTCTCTAGGTCATTGCCCAACAAACATTCTACTGGGAGGTCTGCACTAACCACAACCCTTTTGAGGCCAGTTACCCCTCCCCATGAGAAGTTAACAACTGCCACACTATGTGAAGTAGTGGCATTGCTGGCATTGGTCACCAGGTAGTTCTCACCTGGTACGTACTGTCCAGGGTCCACAAAGCCTGGTGTCACCATAGTGACACTGGCACATGTGTCCCTGTAGGCTTGAGCCACTTTGTCATTAATTAAAGGAGTCTGTCTGTACTTGCCCAGGTTACTGGGGCTCACAGTCAGGGACAAATCAATGTCCCCATCACAGATCAAGACTGCCTGTGTCAGGGTTCTGTCTAAGTCAGAATCTCCTTCAGTTCCCATAGTGATTCCCACTACACCCTTTGTCTGGGGACCAACACTGCTAACAGTAGTACTGGGAGCAGGTGCCTTAGGGGCAACAGTGTTGGGGGCTCCACCCTTTTTGCAATCACTAGTCCAGTGAGTTGTATTTTTGCAATGATTGCACCAGGGTTTCTTTTGACCTTCTTTCTTCTTTTTGGACTGTTGTTGGGACCCACCCTCCTTAGCAGTAGTTTGGGGCCCTGTTGAAGACTTCTGGTCTTTAGATTTCTGATCTCCACCCTTTTGGTCTGTTTTCTTCTGCTCACCCCCTTGGCCCTGGTTCTGGTTCTTTTGCTTAACCCTGGTTCTGACCCATTTGTCTGCCTTCTTTCCCAATTCTTGGGGAGAGGTCAGATCAGAGTCAACCAAGTGTTGATGCAGTTGCTGGTTTTGACAGTTATTTAAAATCTGTTCTCTCATCATCAAATTATACAATCCTGTAAAATCAGATACCTTACTTCCCAGCAACCAACCCTCCAAAGCCTTAGTGGCACATTCAACATATTCAGACCAGTCCTGAGTCTGTGTCTTTTGGGTGTCTCTGAACATTAACCTGTACTGTTCAGTGGTTAAGCCTAACCCATCTACCAGAACTCTCTTCAGGACTCTGTAATTTCTGACATCCTCTTCTCTAACAGTGAGGAGTCTGTCTCTGCCTCTTCCTTCAAAGGAGAGCCAGAGGATTGCTGCCCACTGGTCTTCAGGAACCTGCTGTACTTTGCAGGCTCTCTCAAGAGCAGTTATCCATTTGTGGATGTCATCCCCACTTTTGTAGGGGGGCACAACCTTAGACAGGTTCCTATTATCAAAGACCCTATCTTTGTCCTTAGGGACAATGCTGCCACCAGTGGGTATAGACCCACTCTCTCTAGGTTGCCTAGCCTTGTTCAGTTTTTCTTCCATCAGGGCTACCTCTAGCTCCTGCTTCCTGATCCTCAGCTGGGCTTCCTGCATCCTGGCCTCATGTTCCCTCCTCTGAGGGGTGGTCATCCTTTTCCTGGAGTGACCTTGAGAGCCTCTAGAGCCATGGGAAGCATTGGAGTCACCTGAGCGATTCCTTTGCCTCCCAAGCCCTGTGTTAAGTCCACTGGGGAGATCCAATGGGGTAAACCCACTGTCAATCCCCAATAGCCTTAGTTTAGCTGGGCCGAGTATAATACTTGGCACTGGGCTAGTTCTCCCTTCATCATCACTACTTTCTGTCTCCTCACCACATTCCTCCCCTGTAGTATGATTCTCATCTAAGGGATGGCTATTGGAACTGGGTACCTCTGTAGCATCTTCAGAAGGGGGGCCTCCTGTTCCTGACCCTAAGGGGGCTAACTGGGAGGCTTTCCTGAGTTCTCTCTGATTCTCATCATTCTGTAAGAGTTCTCTGAGCTCAGCAGAGGTAGGGTTCTTGGGCTGTTTAAGGCCTCTAAGAGTTGCCAAATGCCTGAGCTCATTCTGATTAAGGGTAGCAAAACTGGATGGTGCCCTCTGGGGGTCACTCTCAACAGAGATGGGTACAGTGGACCCCTCTGCCCCGGCCATTGCTCTTAAGTGTGGGTGGATGTGTTGCAATCTACCTACACTTGTGTTTACCTACTAAACCTATCTAGTAGTTGTAGTCAGGGTGTGCTACTCCCTTTGCTCTACAACAACTAAGTTCAGTAGAACTTATGTATATCTAATCTTGTTTTATATGTACCTACAGGTACCTATGTGATCTTTCAATTGGTAACCAAGAGATTACAATGGTAAAACACAGCAAGCTCAAATCCCACCGCTGCTCACCAATGTGAGAAATTGGCCTGGTATATGATGCTCACTAGTTAAAGTGATCACCTTGTACCATGCCAAGCAACCCTTATGGTGTGGTTGTAAGTCAACCTTTTCGGACTAGCTGCCCTAGTGGTAGCGTAGGCTAAGCAGTCTTTGAGGCTAAACTCGTGAAGCGTGTTAAGCCAGCTGTTTTACCAAATGCAACCCCCTTTTATACCAATGAAAGGACACCACACAGATATATATTCAAAATATATATGTATTTATTTCTCAAAGTAACCCCTAGTCTCTTTATGAGCACAGGAGCACAAATCGTCAAACAAGATTACAGTAGAATACACAGAAGTTGCACTTTATATGGATAGGCCCTGGTGGCCACTCGAACCATATACTAAAATAGTGGTATAAGTACCACGAACAGAAAAGGGAAAAGGCCTAGGGCCTCTAGAATCGCTGGGCCTACAAGGAGCTAACTTCAGTTAGTGACCAGGAGGTCCACGGGTGGCGTGTGCAGAGCAAATAGTCACACGCGTGCTCCCATAGGTTTCAATGGGTGCGTAAAAAGTACAAAGTTACTGCAAGGAGGATCTTCCGGATGGACTAGGAACTCAAGATTTGGAACACAGGCACTAGAGATGTAATACTACACTTGGGCACAGGTGTGCCAGCTTTACCTCACCCACAGGAAGCGGGTGCATAGGCCTCGAAGTGCGTCGGGTTTCTTCTATCTGTTCCGTGGAGCCTGAAGACAAAGATGCTGCAGGCGGTCGGTCCGGGAGAGATGCAGTGGATCCAAGAGTGGATTGGAGATGTTGAAGACCTGTAAGCAGAGGGGACAGTGTTCACAGTCACTAGCCAGTGACCGGCGTGGCACCAGGTGGGTACCAGGCAATGTCGGGTGCAAACAGGAAGAAAGGTGTAGCTTGTCTCTGCAGCCACGTGGTCCCTGGAGGTCGACGACGTCCAGGAGTCAGTTCACGAGCTGTCCCACACAGGCTCTCGCTGTCGGCGGTGTCGGCGACTCGATCGAAGCAAACAAGCCTTGGCAAAAGCAATTGTTGTAGGAGATGAAATAAGCTGATGGTTCTGACCAGCAAGGTCAGAAGGACTGCTCCTTTGGAGGGGAGCAAGGGCCAGTCTGGAGCAACCAGACCAGCGGTGTATTTCTTGAAGTTCGTCGCCAAGATGGCTACTAGCCAGCGGCCAGCAACCGGTTAGGCGCGTCGAGTGGCAAAATGCAGAAGGGCCCCACGCAGATCGTGGAGATGCTGGAGGGCTCACCTTTGGTGCAGATGCTGCTCGGGTGTTGGGCTTCTCAGATCCCAAAGCACAACTTGGAGGGAGCCTCGGTTGTTGCACTTGTCAGCTTGTCGTAGTCGTTCCAAGATGGCTGGCTCCACGTGTCTCGGTGCCTCCACGGGTCTCCTCTTTTCAGGGACTGTGGATCGGGTGGTGAGAGGTCTGGAGGTCCAGGTCTTGTCAGTCTCTGGGCTCGGGCTCCGGCGGGAGGCGGCGGCAAAGCAGACGTTGATTCGCTGGATGGTGCTTGCGTTAGCAAGGTGGTCACTCCCTGACCACAGGGGAGATTGGCTTCAGTCCTCTGTGCAGCAGAGCGTCGAAGTTCCCGTCTTCTTCTTAGTGTTAAGTTGATTCCAGGATGTCTGAAGTCTTAGGACACAGCTCCTACCTTTAAGCGGATTCTAGGGGCCGGACTACCTGCTAGGTCCCTCCCTATGGGTGGGACCAGGAAGGGGGGTGGTTACACCCCCAATCCTTTGTCCAGATCGCCCCAGGCCCGGGACTGGTGTGCCCCAGGACCGGTTTGAACTGGCATATGCACCGAGGCTCCTTGTGAGCCACAGGCATGTCTGGTTTCTTTCAAGCCCTACCTGACCAATACACAAAATCCTGTCTGGGGTGGTGCACGCACCTCCCCTGGCAGGAAACCCTTTGTCCACACCTCCCAAGCTGGAAGGACTCCCAGCAGCAGGAGGGCAGACTTGTGTCTGTGGTGGCAGCATCCATTTTGTGGAGCTGAGGCTATGTCTGATTTTACCCGGGTTTCAGGTACTGTACATGTCGTGTCCCTCTAGAAGGGTGGAATGCTAACCCCGTCGCCAGAATTGGCGAGGGGTTAGTATTCCAATTCGTATGACACCTTACTCGACATGTTTTGATAAAGCCAAACCAAAGATAGCATTTAACCGCGAGGTTCATAATGCACTTAAGAGTATATGGTATGACGATATCTGGAAACAGTAGAAGGAAGTTGTTCCGACCACTGCAGACAGGCTCAGCTCATGCCAGAGCACCGTCTCACATGGAACCAAGCACTCTGCCTTCAGGATTGTTAAGGCCTGCCATAGGAGTGACTTATAGGTTACCAGGTGTCCCATTTAAGGTTAGGTATAGGTATACTACACCTAAGTAAGAGGTGATTACACCAACTTACCCCAGCTGAGTGATCAGCCAGTTGTGTCAAATTGTTAGGCCAAGCCTGGGGTGGCATAATACATGCTTCAGCCCCTGGCAGGCCTTGGGTACACCAATGCCCTGGGTACCTAGTGTACACTGGTACAGGGGCTCACAGGGTGATCCACTTCCAATTGGTTACCTAGGGTGCATAGTTTTAATTTAGTAGAGAGAACAGCAGGCTGGGGGTCTGATTGGCAGGCCCACAGCCTCAATATGTCAAAAACCAGTGAAGCAAAAAGCAAAAATTTGGGGTGACCATAGGATAGCAGACCCTACTCTCCTACAATTACTTTTTGGGCTAATGAGATGTTGAGTTAGAACCGAGCCCACTTATCAGTAACTTAAAACCAAGGGGCCCGATTAACAGAGTTAACTTAAGACAAAATCCTAAACTTACTACTTTTGGTATTCACAGAATGCACTTACTACTTTGGGTATTCACAGAATGCACTTACTACTTTTGGTATTCACAGAATGGATTTACGACTACTAACTTTACGTCCGCACTCGGGCCGGAAATTCCACCTCCGGGCCGGAAATTCCACCTCCGGGCCTGAAGCTCTGCCTCCGGCCCGGAAGCCCCGCCTCCGGGCTGGAAACTCCTCCTCCGGGATGGAAACAAAAAAAAAAATTCCGGCCCGAGTGCGGACGTAAAGTTAGTAGTCGTAAATCCATTCTGTGAATACCAAAAGTAGTGAATGCATTCTGTGAATACCAAAAGTAGTAAGTGCATTCTGTGAATACCAAAAGTAGTACGTTTAGGATTTTGTCTTAAGTTAATTCTGTGAATCGGGCCCAAGATGTATTCTGATGCTTAACCACCATGTTGTGTTTTTTTTTTTTTTTGTACTGCATATATATACATGTTATGCTAACTAAGCGGAGCCTGTCAATCTACTTAATTAGTATGTTGATCCAATGAAACCACCAATCACCACAAAGTGAGAAAAAATATACTATCTTCTTAAATGTTACAATAATGTACAAGTATCTGGTCATATGTATATGAATGTCACCCACACAAAATAGTCACTGAAAACGATCTCTCTGTTTGGAGTAAATACAAACACATAATGGGAAACTTGAACTAGTCTGGTTGACAACCTTGGAGGACGGGAACTTATGTGCTCGTCCAACTGTAAATATAGGCCAGTTGGATATATTTCCGGTTATAGCCGATCAAATCAGGCTGCGTACAATTAGTCTCTGATGTCGTTACTCAGACTCCGGTTTGGATATTATTTGTTTGCTTAGGGACAAAGTCCAACCAATTATCATCTAGGTACTACCACTGCTAATATTGGGAGCCACATGCACTTTATAGTAGGCATCGACGCAGACAGATGCCCCGCCCCCTTTTGTGTTTTATCTGGCCACAAATAGTCTTTCCCACACCTATAGATACTACGGTACACCGATCTTACCTTCCGTTTCAAATCTTCACAGAGAGGCAGTTGTGAGTAACTATACTACGACCTATTCCACTTTCTTTTGTTATCAATTTAGTGTTTTTATTTTAATCATGTTGCTATACTCTATTTTTAGCCAAAATATCGGGGACAAACAAATTAATACACTTAACTTGAGGTTTGGATATAGACGTTATAATCGTCTTTCTCTCTCTAAATCAGCCCATTCGAACATGGCGCTGATTTCCAAACACCCACGTGATCACGCACGAGACGTGATCACATGAACGTATGGGCGCTTTAATTTAGATACACTACGCTTGAATGCCGTCACTCGCACACGAGGAGACCGGCGTGGGGGAATGTTTTACGGACTGACAAGACTTCTGTCTAGTAAGTACTGACACACAAATCGAATTGTTACGCATTAGAGCGCGGAATTTAGGTCTTACTTGACCTTAGGTTTAGTTTATTTTACTTTTCAAGGACTGCTCGGTTAGTAAGCAAGACTTTTCTTGTTTTTCGTTTTATCTCCTATTTAGACTTTGAAGCTTATTTGCTGAGGAAGGGTGCTTATTGACCGCACTACGGAGATCACAATTTTGTTATAATTTGGAGAATACCCCACACCCCACGCCACAGGGATACTGTGGCCTGGAATTATCGCCACAATAGGAGTACGTATACTGACTCTACTCTTGTAGACACACTTTTATAGGAGCTTTCAACATAGTTTATGACTTAGGATAGAATTATATTGACGTATACTGCACTACATATATGCGTTTTTTTATGTCTCCCCCTAGACTACTCTTCAGTATTACTGTTCAGGTTGGTTGTCACTATTCTTCTTGGACTGTTACTGCACGTTTTAAGAGTCGGATCTCTTGGATGAAGGAAGTGGTGGTTTCTTCTGTTTGGTCATAGGGCACATTGTGATTTTGAGTTGTATCGTTCACCTTTTGATATAGTTTTTTGCTTCTGGGTGCAAAGCCAAATAGAATTTAATTCTGTCACATACAAATTTCACTATTCACTTATGCAATTGAATCCTTGTTCAAATGATTTGAGATGATAGGGATCTCTTTTCATCTGGGTCCTAAATCAAGACCTTTACAGTCACTGTATCATATGGACGTACGAGCACCTTTTCATTTGTTCTGATTAGATGAATGTATACGTTGTTCCTAAACTATGTAAAACAAGCTAACGTACTGTTTTCTTACTTAGCCGTGAACAAGTCGCGTGTGTTAAATCACTGAGGCGATGAAACACGTGTTGGCCTAAGAACATCTTACTGGATTAAAGACAAGAAAAAGAAAAAGAATTCAATCAATGGATTTATTGTTTTGTTGTGAATAACATGGAAAAAGAACCATAAATTGAACAGCATGTGTGCTAGGGTGTTTAATCATCCTCCCAGTGCCATGTCCATGTCCATGTCTTGTTTACTTTTCATTTGGATTTGGAGCTGGAAGGATCACTCTTTGTGTCTGCTGCATCATATATCATTGGATTTGAGGACTTTTAGATTTGAGGACTTTTGATTTGAGGACTTTTGGATTTGAGATTTTACAAGTAAGTTGGTGTTGTTTGTTTGATTGGGGCATTGCCGTTGCTGCAACTACAATTTTTGCACTTTTCATCATTTATTTTTCAACTTATTGTGGGTAGCCAGTAGGCCCAGAGATAGTCATGGGTGGATGAAACAACTGTTTCTGTGGTGTCTGTTGAATATAAACATCATTTAGGGCATGGATAGCATTGGATTGAATTGCAAAATGTGTATTTTTTGGGGTATTTCACTTTTTTTGTTGTGTGTTAAATAAATGCCTTTGTTGGATGTGTGTGTGTGTGTGTGTGTGTGGTGTGGTTGTTGTGTAATTTACACACCTTGTTTAGCCCTGTGGATTTTCATTTTTGCATATTATTGCATTAAAGCTGTGTTGTTTAGCATGCCTCCTTTGCCTGGCCATTATAGGCCTGTTTCAGTTAATTGTTTTCCAGGCCCTCCTGCTTGTTGTGACTGGGAGTGACCATGTGGCTGGTGGCCATTTTGTGGTGTTAGTTTAGAAGTGTGCTGCTTTTGCCATATAGGCCTGCATGTGTTTCCTTTGTTCCTTTTGGCCTAGGCTTCTTGTTGTGGGCCTGGCAATGTGTCTGGCAGCCGTTTTGAAGCCAGGCAGTGTGCTTTTGCCATAGGCCTGCATTGTCTGTCTTTCCTTTCTTGTTGTTTTGGGCCTTGTCATGTGGCTGGTGGCCATTTTGAAGCCAGGCAGTGTGCTTTCGCCCTAGGCCTGCATTGTCTGTCTTCCCTTTCTTGTTGTTGTGGGCCTGGCCATGTGGCTGGTGGCCATTTTGTGGAGCCAGCCAGTGTGCTTTTGCCATAAACCTGCAAGCTTGTGGCCTAGTCTGCCAATAGGCCTGTCAGCCAGTAGGCCAAGAGCTACTCATGGGTGCATAAAACAACTGTCTCTGTGGTGTCTGTTGAATTCAAAAATCATTTAAGGCATGTATGGCATTGGACTGAATTGCAAAATGTGTTTTTTGGAGGCTATTTCACTTTTTGGGTGTGTGTTAAATACATGCCTTTGTTAGATGTGTATGTGTGTGGTGTGGTTGTTGTGTAACTTTCCAACTTTTTTATAGCCCTGAGGATTTTTGCTTTTGCATTTTTGCAATAAAGCTGTGTTGTTTAGCATGCCTCCTTTTTCTGGCCATATAGGCCTGCTTGAGTTCATTGATTTCCAGGCCTCCTGCTTCTTGTGACTGTGAGTGACTATGTGGCTGGTGGCCATTTTGTGGTGGTAATTTAGTAGTGAGCTTCTTTTGCCATATAGGCCTGCATGTCTTTCCTTTGTTCCTGTTGGCTTACTGTTTCTATCGCCTTTGCCAGCTGCAGCTCCGTGAATGACGTGATGTGAAAAATTAATGCCAAATAGGTTCCATTTCCATTACATTTGGATTTTTGTTTTTATTCTTCTTCTTTCCTATCCTTCCTGAGTGTACACAGTATACCATGAAAGCCCTTGTTGTCAAAGTCTCAAAAATGGCTACACTGTTATGTTTTTTATAACTTAAACTGAGTTAATAAAATGTAATAATATAACACTAACAAGTGTGACCACCACACACTAAGTTATATATTATATTTGTTTGTTTGTACTAGTAGTAATTGAACCACAACAACAACTACAACATTTCACTGATGTTCATCTGGCTTTTTTGCTTTTAGGTGCTCAAAAAGACTGAGGAGGAGGTGTCATCATCACCCATTGTACTGCCAGACAGAAGTCCTGCTGCACACCACATCATGTGATGTGTGTCCACAGACATCTCTGCAACTTGCGCACCTGCGTCCTGCCGACATCAGAAGAAGATGGCCCCAAAGAAAGGTACCAGGTCCTCCAGTACCAAGAAAGTTGCCAGTGAGAAGCAGGAACAGAAGACGGAAGTGGCACTGCCACTTACCAAGACTGGTGTGCCACCCAATATGTTTTTTGGGAAACAGAAAATTATGCCTGCATCAGCGGTGTCCGGGGACCAAGCTAGGAGCAGCACCTCGGCATCAGCGGGCCCACCCAACCAACCTAGGCCCAAGCCCATGAGTGTCGCAGAGGTAGCCAGTCTACTTTCGCAAACGCCAACGAGCAGTGATGTTGAAATGTCAAATATCACAAGGTCGTACCCAATCAACGCAGGCAGAAACTCAGCAGATAAGTGGGCAACAACAGCCGGAACAACAGCCAGAACAACAGCCGCAACAACAGCCCACAATAGTAGTTGTTCCTCCCGAAGTTGGGGCAGCTCAGGAAATCGAGATTCATGCAGAGGAAGAAGAGCAAGCCACTCTTTCAGAACATCCATTGTCTTCCAGATCCCCAGCAAGGAAAAGGAGGGTTAGTCGATCTACTTCTTCTTCAAGCCCCCATTCTGATGATCTAGATACCACTTGAAACCCACCAGCTCAGTCTGAGAGTGAAGCACACCACGCGACAAGGCTAGGAAAAGGAAGGTTCCAGAAAGCCTTAGAGTTATGGAGGAAGATGTAGAAGAGGAGGATGATGATGAGCCAGTCATCATGAAGATCACTCTCACCCCAGTGGAGATGGAGACCGACATTATTATTAATCCATCCCAAATTGCTGTGAGGGATGTGGCATGGATACCACCAACACAGGTAACACCAACACGACCTCCAGCTTCCATATTTGCATTTGCAAAGGCCTGGCAGGGACCTACATCAGCACAACCACCACCTCAGTAGGTAGTGGTACTGTAACTGTACAGAGTCAAATTCCAGGCACACCCTCCAGTTCATCCGGCATTGCAAGTGGTACCTCCAGCAGCACAAGAAAGTTCACCTCTCCAGTTTGGGACTTCTATTTGGTTAGCAATAAGGAGGACAACGTTGCTATATGCTCAAATTGTCTACAAGGTGTTAGTCAGCGTAAGCTTGGTACAAACTATGGTACCGGAGGCCAAACAACCCATCTGAAAAAACACCACATGATCCAGTCAGTGGGAAGCACACCTACTTAGCGCACAGAAAAGTAAAACTGCACCCATTGCTGTTGGTGGGGATGAAGATGTAGAAGAAGATATGATTGCGGTGGAAGGTGAACAAGGGGGAGACATTTTCTCTGGTACACAAAGTAGCCCTGTCCCTAGCAGTGTAGTGGTACTGGCCACATCCTCAGGAACATCTCAGTGGCACCATAGTAAGAGTCAGGCTGAGACACCAAGGCAACAGAGTACCGCAATGAAAAAAAGTTTGTCGTTGAGCCTAACTGGGTTCAAGAAGTCACCTGCATCAGTTGCACCAGAAAGGAAAAAAATCCAGCTTACCATTGTCAGTATGCTTAGGTCGGAGGGGCAGTATGAACGCAACCACCCAACGACACGTTTGTACAATGCGAAGCTGGCAAAAAAATGTTAGAGCTGGACATTCTCCCTTTTTCTTTTGTGGAAGGGGTGGGTTTACTTGAATTTGTGACAGCCATCTGCCCAAAATGGAATGTTCCCAGCTGGTCCTATTTCACCAGAGTTGCTGTTCCAGCACTACATGACGGTGTGCTGGAATTGCTTGGACAAGCTTTGCAGCAGAGTGCTGTTCACAATATCCACCTGACAACAGACATGGGGACCAGTTGCCAAGCCACTGATTACATGTGCATCACTGCTCACTGGATCTCTTTTGTGGGGGGTTAATGAAAAGATATCTGAAGCAGGTGTTGTTGACACTGCTGAGATTTTTATTGCTACTCGGAAACATGCAACTGTAGCCATATTCGCAATGGAGAAATCTCATACTACTGCAAACATTTTGGAAGAGTTTAACAGCAAGGTCTTTGAATGGCTGCGCCCAAGAGGACTCTACATTGGCTTGTTGCCACAGATAATGACAGTAATATAGTTAAGGCCATGCAGGATGGTGGCTATTTCAGGGTCCTGTGTTTCGCACACTGCATTAACATTATTGTTCAAGACTTTGTTAAAAAAGAAGCCCGAGTCAGCAACTTACTGACTACCTGCAGAAAAATATGCAAACATTTCAGCCATTCTTTTAAAGCTTGAAAGCAGCTGAGGATCATTCAACGTGAGCATAAAATGCCAGTCAAAACACTCATCCAGGAGGTGCCAACACGTTGGAACTCAACTTATTACATGCCTGATCATCTGTTTGATCAGTACAGACCAATCAATGACTATGCCATGCAAAGAATAAGGGATGCGACTGTGAAAGGCATGACCCTACAGATGGACCATTGGGGCCTAGTTAAATGCCTGTCAGAGATGCTACTTCCTTTCGAGCTCTTCACACGTGAAGTCAGCAAGGAGGACTGTACTATGGGTCAAGCTAACTCATTGTTGCACATGCTAGAGCAACAGCTAAAGGAGGTGTCTGAAATGTACACAGGTGAGGAGGAAGAAAATTAAGCATATGAGTTGGTGGAGAGCTTATCCCGTCGCTTAGCTGAAAATACAAGGGTGCAAACTTGCATTGTTTTAGAAAAACATTACATTTGTGCCACAATTCTGGATCCATGGTACAAATTGGCACTGAACACTAAGACATTAATTCCTTTTTCAGAAGTTGATGTTGCCCAGTACAAAACTTGGATAGCTGAGGCAGCCAGTGACTTGGAAAATGAACGGCTGGTAATTAAAGGCCCGCTACTCAAACCCACAACTGCAGCAGGGCATCCGGCGTCAAGTTCAACTTCAGAGCCTGAGGGCAGTTCGTTTGTCTCAGAGCGGTCACCAACACTATCGACAACAGCAAAAACCGGATCATCAGCCCCGGTAAAATTGGCACAGGATTGGTATTTACTGCAAGGGCTTGCTAGATCCAGTGCTGATGCAAAGACGAAAGAGGCCCAACAAAGTGGAGCACCCCTGAACATTGAGCGGATGGTCCAGGCCTATATGGATGACCCAGCAGAGGTCTACATTGATCAAAACCCATTGCTGTATTGGTATCGGAAAAGAGGCCAATGGCCAGTGCTTAGCAGGCTGGCGATAAACTATCTGGCCAGCCCTGTCGCAAGTGTCTCTTCTGAGCGTGTTTTCAGTGCTGCTCATGCCACTGTAACACTGAAAACGACCAGTCTTTTGACCAAAAACGTGGAGAGGTCAACCATGATCAAAATGAATCAGCACTTTATACCACCGAATCACAAAATACGTCAATCAACGTAGGAAGATGAGGACAGTGACTTAGATGATGGAAGTAGTATGTTAGATGGTTACCTACTTGTGGTTGAACCATCAGAGTTTGAGGACGAGCTATACTTCCCTGACAACTAGGCTTTGAACTTCTTACTTTCTTTTTTCCTTATTTACTTTTATTTGTGTGTGTCTCTGTCTTTCTGGTTCGAAACTTCGAATCACATCAACTCCATCACCATCGTCTTCTAGTCTTTATATTGCCATATTGGAGTTGCAGCTGTGTGCATTTAACTTAAGTCCACTCCTCTGAGTCCTGCTCCCTCCTCCTGACTCGCCCTAAATCCATTTCCCTCAAGCCAGATGATGATTGGATAGAGAATAGTACAAGAAAATGTTGCCTCATCGAGTCCCTCCAAAAGAAGTGGAACATGATGACTACTACAGCTATCCTCCTTTCCGAGCCGAGAGAGACTGCCCCTTAACTTACGATGAGAACAACAAACAGGTAATGATGGCATGCATGGAAATGAATTAATTAATTCACACACCCCTTGAGTCCTCCTGTTGCAGAATGCATAGACTAGGAGGAGAGACTGACAGTACTAATAGTACATGTCACTCAGTGAGGTGTACCGCATCTATCTGTTTGTGTGTTACAAAAACAGCAGATTATTTAAATCAAACACTGGCTGCGGCCCTACAGCAGCAAGGAAACCATGTGACGTAAAACAGTACCCCCCACAAAACATTAACATTGTATGTAAAGTTTAAGTATAAATATAATTTAATCCCCTAACAAAAATAAACTATGTAAAAAATCCCACAACACCTGACCCACCCCTCTCCCTAACCCCAACCACAGTCCAACAAGAAAAAGTCCAACCAATGTCCGGTGAATAATAAAACACCAACGCCCAATTCCCACCCACCAAAAAAAGGAATAAAAAAGGGGCAATCCAACAAGGTCTTTCTTATCGGCGGGCTCTGAGTTGCTTGTGCACCAGGACCTTTACCCGCTCCTCTAAGTGCTCCTCTAGGCATGCCATTCGGAGGAGCATGCGGCACTTGAATGCCTTACAATTGCATCCACAAGGGGGGGCAGCAGGGTTGGGTGTAGTGTGGCGGCGGGTTGCTGCCTGACCGCGGAGCCGTACCATTGGAGGGGACTGGGCCTGGCTGGGGCCCGGGGCATTGGAGGAGGCTGCAGCTGCTGCCGCCTCCTCCTCCGCTAGAACCACCAGCTGCTGGTATTCGGTTTGTATGGCCTCCAGCTGCCGGCGCCGGGCCATCGCTGCCAACTCCTTCCTGTCCGGTTTAGATTTTCCTTTGGAAGGAGTAGCTATATCAAGAAGAAAAAAAAGACTATTGTAACAATATACTCTTAGCAAAACAGTAAGACAAATTAATTCTACACATAGTGGCACAGTAGCACTAGCAAGCACAGTACATAACATTTGTGGTATGTATCTATCCTCTCACTTCCTTCGCCTCTAACATTTGTGGGAGTTTCAGGCATTATACTAGCACTATGGACTTGACTACACAGTACACCCGTCTTCTTTTTCTCTCTTGTTTAGCGAAATTACGTAACCTTGTTGTAGCCAGCATGCCAGCTCAGTCAGCTTGCGCCCAAGACAAACATACTCGTGACGCAGACTCACATTAGTTTTATTTACTACTGTCTGCCGGTGGGGAAGCTGACTACACAATCATTGTATTTTTCTATCACAGTGTGCACTGGCCATACTCTGTTACATCAAGGGCAAAGGCTCAATTTCACTTTCACCCTGCCCTGACTACTACAAAAAGGCAGATGATATCTGATCCAAATGATCATTGCTTTTATATGGGACGACATGAGGTACTTTGTTTTGATTGATTGTGTAAACAATAAACATGCAGCCGATAGGTCACCTATTGCAGGCTGGCACAGTCGAAAATCAATTAACATAGATAGGGAGTGGGCCTCGGAGTCGGAGGGAGGTGCTTGATAAAACATACATACCCAATACATGTGCTGTGCTTGCAAACTACTGTGAGTCAAGGGTGTATTCTGGAAATACAACTTCTATTCTCCTTAGCTTTGCAATTCTGACGCAGTTTCTTCTACATTCTCTTCAAAATAATGAAATGAAATGAAATGAAAAGAACGTTTGTAAAGCGCGGTAGCCACCCTGAGGCATCCTAGCGCTGCAGACAAATGCGGGGAGGGAGGCTGTTAGAGTCTATACAGGTTTGTTATAGAGCAGGGTTTTTAGAAGTTTGCGGAAGGGTAGCAGGTTGGGCTCTGCTCGCAGGTGGAGGGGGAGAGAGTTCCATAGCTTAGCTGAGTTGTAGATAAAGGAGCGGCCACCACACCTAGCTCTATTGATCTTGGGGACTAGGGCAAGGAAGGAGGATGCTGATCGGAGCTGTCTATTTGGTTGGTAGGGAGTGATCAGCGATTGGTTAATGGCTGGCCCCGTCTTCCAGAAGGCCCAATGAGCAATGCACAGGGCCTTAAATTGAATGTTTTCCCTGACCGGGAGACAGTGCAGGCTCTTTAGTCCTGAAATGATTGAGTGCAGATGGGGAATCTGTAGGAGTGTGCGGGCTGCACAATTTTGAATAATTTGGAGTTTGCGTGTGGTGGATTGAGGGGCCCCTAGATAGAGGGCGTTCCCATAGTCCAGGCATGATAGAAGACTCTTCATCCAGTGACAGTCTCCACCTATGCTATCTATGATGAATACCATCCAGGCATCCATCCATTCAAAGTAAACATGTCTACCATTGTTCTTAATCTCTCAACAAACCTTAGTTTGTTTCACCAAAAACAAAGATGTATTCTTTTTTTTTAAACCACCACTTATGCGTCCTTCCTTCCTTGCTTGCCTTGGCTTTGAGTTTAACTCCTGAAACACCCCAGAGGAATCTCGCTATCCACCCATACAGTTTCACCCACCCAGACAGGCACATTTTCTTTCACCTTCCATCCATCCTTCAACCACCCATGCATCTGATTCCTATCAGCCACCTTTGCATGCATCCTGCGTATCCTACTCTGCCAGTCATAAATATTACATCTCGCCCATCCTTCCTCCTTGGCTTCCGCCCTTCTTTCCCTTTTCTTTCAACCCATCCATCAAGGTCATCTGATCTGACTCTTAGTCTTCTCTATAAAACTTTCATAGCTGAGTTGAAGTCAGATAGAAGAGGCCATTAGTTACTCAACTCCGGCCGCTAATGCTATTTGTAATGCTAAGTAAAGGGTGTCTTCTTCAACCGTTGTTCACAACAACTTAGTCTCTCTCAACAGTACAGTGTACACCCTTGCAGAGAGTGTAATGTCAATAAGTAAGGAATATAACTTACCACCGCCCGCCACTGCTGCTGGCTCACCCCCTGCAGCTGCTGCATCTTCTGCTCCCTCCTTACTGGCCACGTTGCCTTTGCCGCTGGCCCCTGCACTGGTGGTCGGTACGCCTAGAAAGAACATTACACATTTTTTAGATGCCATATACACCTCCCCCTATTTATTCTTTTTCACTAGCAAGATTGAAAAAAAAGTTAATACATATGTTATGCTATGTTATGTTATGTTATATACTCTTATAACGCGTGCAGCTACTCCGAGGAGTGTCCCGGCGCGAGTCCAAGAGGAGTCACCGAGCTGTCACTAGGGGAAGAGGTAGGTTTTTAGAAGTTTCTTGAAGGCCAATGGGTCTTGGGTATTGCGCAGTGGGAATGGAAGGGCATTCCATGCCTGGGCAGCCTTTACGGCCAGGGAGCTGCCGCCCATCTTGTGGCGAATGAAGTGGGCACTTTAGCTCAAAGAAGTGATGATGAGCGTAGTTGTCTCAGTGGGACATAGAAGGAAAACTGCTTCTGCAAGTAGGCAGGACCATGACCATGGAGGGCACGATGGGCGAAGACAAGGGATTTGAATTTGACCCGATCAGCCACGGGAAGCCAGTGGAGTGAGCGGAAATGTTTGCGCATGCTACTCCTCTTGGCGATTCAGAGGAGAAGCCTGGCGGCCGCATTCTGGATTAGCTGGAGTCTATTCAAAGAGTATCCCGGGATGCCCACATACAAATCATTGGCGTAATCCAAACGGGAGAGGATCAAGGAATGGATGAACGTCTCTTTAGCAGGCCTAGGGAGAAGAGGAAGAAAGCTCTGTGGTGTTTTAAGGAGGCCAAAGCAGCTGCCTGATAGCTTCTTTACCTGGGTGGAAAAAGAAAGGTTATCCTCAAACCACACTTGCGGATTTTACATTGGAAGTTGGTAGGGGGAACCCAGGAGGCCAGATCGTGTCTCTGAAGCCAGGGGGAATTTGCCATAGAGGAGAATCTCTGACTTGTCTTCGTTACATTTGAGCTGAGCGGCAGCAAGCCACTCAAAAACCGAAGACAAGCAGTGCTGAACAAAGGACACAGAATCCTCATCCTTTTCCCAGGTGAGCAGAATCTGGGTGTCATCTGTGTAGGCAATCACCTTAGCCCCCAATTCCTCGGCCAAATAGACCAGAGGAGGGACATAGATGTTAAAAAGAAGGGGGCTAAGGGAAGACCCCTGCGGGACCCCTGTGGTGCCCGACTGAGGGGCTGAAGCAGCCGGCGGCAGCCAGTCCTTTTGAACCCGCCCTTCCAAGAAGGACCTCAGCCAGCCCCAGGCAGAGCCTTCGACACCAATCTCAGTAAGCTGGGCAAGCAGCAGTGAGTGTGGGACCGTGTCAAATGCCGCCGATAGGTCGAGCATTACTAAAGCTGCTCTCCCACCGGCATCTAGACTCTCATGAATGGTCTCGGAACCCTCCACCAGTGCTGTCTCGGTGCTATAAGAGAAACGAAACCCTGACTGTGCAGGATGCAGGACATATACAACATACATCACTAGTACAAATCGGGTACTAGAGTAGAGTAGACTAGTTGTAGTATGTCCTATCCTATCAAAAATAGTAAAAATATCTGGTTGGGCATTTTGTTGGTGGGGATTGTCGAAAAGCCCCAAGATTATGAAGACTAGAAGAGGACAGCCCAAAGGACTGGACTCAGTGGCTAGAGCTGTTGGTGAATCTGATTTTTAAAACCTTTTAAATAAAGAGTGGCCAACTGGGCAAGCTTAGCTACAGACAGACTAATAGTAGTAGTAGTACAGAGAGTCATAGCAGAGCCAGTTAGAGGCAGGGATAACAAGAATTTAGAAACAGATAGTCTAGATCAAAGAAGAATTGGTAAAAAATAGAATTAGGAAACGTAAATAATAGTTCAGAAAAAATAAGGTGCAGTATAATTTAAGGAAGTATAATTATTAATATTAACAACAGGAGGACTTACTGGGGCCAGCAGCAGAGCCCTCGGTAGAAGAGCGGTCCTGGCTGGCATCTTCTGCAGCTGCTCCCGCCGACTCCAAAGACCCCGTCTTCTTGCCCCTGGATGCTGATCATGAAAGATATAAGAAGAAAGAGGCAAACATTGATAATTGGTGTAAAACAAATAAAATATTTTAAAAAACAGTCAAAAAAACATTTATGGACACAACAATTGCAATAAAATCGACCTATCTAATCTGGTCGACTAGTAGTATCGCGGGATGTCCAGTGTTCTATTCTGAATACTAACTAAGCCTAACTACCACCTGACCTAGCCCACCTATTCCAGATGGGCCAATTGTTCACTAAGTCTGCATTACCATTTATTTTAGTCCTCAAAAATGCATAGATCAAGGACACATGCATACATTTTTGCAAACACCAAATTGTTGATTGGTTGCTGCTGATGTTCTGCTAGTGCTAAGCCTATTACCACTCATTAAAAAACTACAAAAGGTTCTACTAAGGACTGGGGTAAGCACCACTCAGCAGCACGTGACATAACAGAGGATGCGCCACGCAGACCGCTAGAAAATTACCAACTCATACTAATAAGTAACTAAACCTATCAATCCACCACTATCTCTCAGTGACAGGAGAGAACAAAGGAAGGACTAGAGTCTCACTAGCATTACCTAATTTACGTTCTCTTAAGTAGACTCTTACATAATCAGTCCAAGCGAGCGCAAAGTTGCAAACAAGTAAGATTAGTAGCGCTGAGCACCTGTGGTATAACAATCACAGAAGATTTTCAAACGTAATTTACCTGCAATGTAAATAGCAGCATTCTTGCTATTCAGAAAAACATTATATTTGCAATATATAACACAGAGCAGAACACAAAGTAGTAATATTAAATAGCTACTCACCAAGCCCCGGGACATCAACTCCTAGCAGGTCCAGAAGGTCCACCTTCCGGTCCAGGATTTTGGACCACCGGTGCGTTAGCTGGTTAGGGGTGCGCCTGATGACGCCGCCGCCTGCTGCCAGGGTGAAGGGGAGGTGGCGCTGCAAAAAAAAACAAGTGCAGCCACCTCCGCTTCTCCAAATAAGGCCCGTGCCTGCACCCCTTAGGGCGCCGCCTTCCACAAGGCGGGCGGTCGCGGCTCTGGCTGCGGCTACAAGCCTTGCCCTTTGCCATGGTTCTGGTACTCGGGGGATGGAAAAGAAAAGGTAGGAATTAAAAAAGTAAGTAAAAGAAATGGAAAAAGCAAGTAATAGAAAAAGAGCGAAAAAGTAGTGAAAAACACACAAAAAGTAGAAAAAACTCAAAACAAAGGATTGAAAAGTTAGAGGGAGGATAGAAAAGCAGGCCCAGAACCGTAGCAAAAAAGTGAAAAACAAGATGGCAGCGCACATTGCGACCGCATCGGAAAGTTTGCGCGATATTTCCCCCAGAGCACGCAAAAAGCATCGCGAACACCCAAAACGTGTTCGCGAACAGGAAATATGCATCGTGAATGGGAGGGAACACGCAATACGCGTTCCGGAACAGGAAATTTGCATTGCGAACGGTCGGGACAAGTGAAAAAGCAAAATGGCCGCGCCCATTGGCGACCGCATGTGCAAGTTCGCAAGATATTTCCCTTGAGCACGCAAACAGCGCCCCGAACACAGAGACGTTTTAAGGCATGGGCAAAGTGGGCTCTGGCCCAGGGCACCAGTCTTTCAAGGGGGCCCCCGTGATAGAGCCAGCTCTGTTCTGCAGAGAGTTTTGCCCTGATGACTATGAATAATATTTAAATAGACTGTTGTAAATAGCGTTTTTCTATCATTTATTTTTTATGTGTGAGAGTCTCTTACAAACAGTTTGTTTCATGCAACATTCATATAAAACGTTTCTTTTAGATAAAAACAGGACCTCACATATGAGAAATGGGAGGGTGTCACTGCGATTATTTGCAGTAATACGAGTAGGCTGCTGCTGTGTTACAATACTGAACACAGGTCACTATCCCTGAATGTTAGATGTAAAAGCATTTTCGAATTTGATCAAAGAGGGCTTGAAAGAGTTGAAACGGGATCATAAAATATGAGCTGTTCTGTACAGGGGCCCCCAAAATGCATTTGGCCCAGGGCCCCCAAAACCTTAAAACGTCCCTGCCCGAACATGGAATACGTGTTCCCGAACAGGAAAAACACATCGTGAACAAGCGGAAAAAGCCACTCCGCATGCTCACAGAATTCTGCGTAGCTCACAGAGTATTTTCACCACTTCGCGGAACTCAGCGTGACTACGCAAACTCCTCCCAGGGTTAGTATTAGGACTCTGAGCTTTTCAATACTGATAAACAGTGCTGAAGTGCTTGTGCTCCCCTAAACATGGTAGTATTGGCTCATCCCCAGTTGGTATATTTAATTTACTTATAAGTCCCTAGTAAAGTGCACTCTGTGTGCACATGGCCTTTAATTGAATACTACTAGTGGCCTGAAGCACTGATTGTTCCATCCACTTAAGAAGCCCCTCTAACCATAGCTCATGCCTGCCAGTTCACACTATGCAGCTCTGGGCGACAAGCTTGCTTAATCTCCACAACGGCCCTCCGCGGCGGGATGCCTGGCTTTCACCTTGGGGATGCCCAGTACGGGTTATCTCACAGGGAAAAACCAGGACGGGTTCCCAATGCAAGCGCCGAGATGCCCAAGGGTAATTTGAGCGCTATATAAGACCGCACATACATACATACATACATACATTTCAGAGCCTGTGTGTGCAGTTTACACTGCCATGTTGACCTTGAAAAATAAACCCTTTAACATGAGAGGTAGAATGTACTCCATAAAATCATCAAAAATGCAACACATGCTCAAAGGCAGAATGTTGGTGTACAACCCTGGTGGGTGCTCTGTCCCACAAATCAAGCATGTGTGTTTGTTACTAGCTAATACTCAAACGGTGCACCAGACCCACGATGTAGAACATACTGGCATAGGCCAATGTAATCAACAGTCTTAGTCCAATTTGATCCGTGTTTTCTTGTTTAATTGATTTTTTTTCAACATCTGCTTAAGTGCGTATTCAAGGACTTCATGATTCCAATTTTCAAATGCATGAGAAATGCAAATCCAGCCTTATTTCTGCAATATGTAGAAATGCACGATTCACCATAAGTAACCATGACGGTATAAACTCAATGTATTTTGGGCCAGAGCCCATCATCAAGGTTAACTACAATGTGTATGTTGTTTATTTCTATTCCTCTGGGTGGTTCTGAGTGACATAGTTTAACTTCATGGCACGTTCATGAGTACTCGTTTCACCTGCCTCTTTTTAGGGTCGTTATAGAACTGTTCACTATCATGCAATCAGTTTGTTGGAGGATTTCATTCGGGTCATCATTGGCACACAGGTAGGTTGCACCCAAATTACGGTGTTGATGCATCGGTTTTCACATTATAGCAGAATCATATTTGGTTACCACGAGTTTACAGTGAATTCACATGTGGTGTTTTTTACCATGTGTCTCCAGCAGTGAGCATGTCTTTCACATATATTTGATAAACATGGGGTATATTTTTAGTCACAATGTAATGGTGGTTTTAGGTATAACTTTCTAGTACAAGTAATCTAAGCTTATTTTATCATTAGGTGATAGTTTAAGACTTTTTTATCATATGTTCTCGCACAGCATGTGTTTCATGGTCACTTTACTTAAAGAATGTTTTAGTGAATGGTGGATGTGTCATTCAGCAGTTGCACATTATGAATGCAGTACCAGCACAATTAAGTGCTCAATTATTTATAACTGATTATAGATATGCTGCTTTTGATGGTTCTAATGTGAATTTCTTTCACATTACAGCAGTCCTTCTTCCTGGCAGAGTATCCACAGGTCTAGACGTGTACTGAAGTGTTGGTGTCTGAGGTCCAGTACTTATAACCAGTTGTGCTTTTGAAGTTGGGTAGACTTGAAAGAGAGACCGTTGAAGTGCGCAGAATCCCCGCCCTTCCTGCCCTGGCTCCAGGCTCACTTCAGGGGTATGCACCCCTTTGAGGGGGGCAGGACACAGCCTATTTAAGTTGGAGTGTCAGCTCCTACCTCCCATCAGGATGTGGGTGGCCCATCAGTCATACCTAAGCTTCCTTTTTGATTGTCTGTCTAGAGGGAATGCACAAAGCCTAGCTGTCACCCACCCCAGACGTGTATTCAGAGGCAGAAGGCACCAAATGACTAAAGTAAGAAAATGCCAACTTTCTACAAGTGTTATATTCAGAATTACAATTTATAATACAATGTCATCATAAGTTGTGATTTTAAATTGTGATTCCAGGGACACCAAACCTGGGGGTCCAATCCCTTCTCTATTAGAGGTTACACTTTCAGGATGTAATAAGGTAATCCCAATGTTATTCTATGGGAGAGATAAGCCTTGCAATAGTGAAAAACGAAAAAATTGTTTTTCATTACTAGGACATGCAAAACTTAAAAGCACATGTCCTTCTTTTTAAATGCATTGCACCTTGCTCTTGGGCTGTCCAGGGTCTACCTCAGAGGTGACTTATTAGTATTAAAATGGAAGGTTCGGGTCTGGTAAGAAGGTTAACTTGCCAGGTCACATGGCAGTTTGAAACAGCCCTCATAGCCTCTGCTATGGTATGCCTCAGACCTGTATAAAGAGCCACTTAAGAGGGTGGCACAATCAGTGCTGCCGGCCCACTAGTAGCATTTAATGTACAGGGTGTAGGTGCAGGTGGTGCACTTTATTATGGACCTATAAGTAAATTAAATATGCCAAAGGTGGATAAGCCTATATTACAATTTTAAAGCAGAAAGCACCTGCACTTTAGCACAGGTTAGCAGTGATAAAGTTCCAGAGTCCTAAACCCAGCAAAAAAGAAGTCACCAATACAGGAAGTCTGAAGGCAAATATTTATGGGAAACCACACCAAGGATGCCAGGTCTAACAGCTGTCTTCCTAATTCAAAGTCTCAGGGACATAAAAGACTTCCAACTCCTTCAAATAGACTCTGCCCTCTGTTAGTCTACCCTGCCAAGTGGTGCAACTCCAGTCCTGGATCCTTGTAAGTGGGTCTAAGGTGCTTGATAGTGGAACCAATGCATCTTCTCTACTGAGTGATGCATCCCAGAGCAGAACCAATGCATCACCAACTTTGCTTGGAGTGGGTCCATTGCAAAAGACTTGCATCGCCACCACCTCCCGCATCTGGGACTGACGCATTGCCTTCGGAACTGCTGCTATGCAACGCTTTCCCTGGCGTAAAGCTACTGGAGCCCCTTTGCTGATGGCAGCCCCAACAATGACAACGAAACTCCACATCACAGCTTCAACACTCTTCGGAATCAACCCATCGCCTCTGCTATGTCTCGCATCCTCAACACCGGACTTCGCATCGTAAGCACATATTGACCGGATCTTCTGCATTGAAACATCAGGACCTTGCATCACAGCCTCGTCGCATCTTGGAACCGTCGCACTGCCTCTGCATCGTGACGCATCTTCTACGCGGATCCACGCAATGCTCCGCAACTAGGATTTAGGGTACTTTGTTCAGTGGGCCTAACCAAGTCCCTGTAGTTGACGTGAACTTCTGACTTTGTACTGGGCCAGTGCGAAAATATATCTCCAATATCGCTTTTTGCTTCTTGGCTCTATTTTACTTATAAACTTTGAAATGTAATATCTTCAGTTCTACTTTGTCTTGTTTTATTTATTAAAACCAGAGCTCTTTTTCTAACCTAGTGTGGAATCTTTTTGTGTGATGTTTTCACTAATTTACTGTTTGAAGTGTTGCACAAATACGTTATACACAGCCTCTAAACTAAGCCTGACTGCTCTGTGCCAAGCTACTAGAGGGTGAGCACAGGATAATTTAGGGATTTCCTGCCCCTGATGGTGACTAGGAGTATTGGTTGCTGCTTGGCCAGGATTAATACCCCAGTCAATCAACAACCCAATTTCTAGCAAGCTTCAATCCAGAAGTCAAGAACATCTTCCTATACATTTTCTATTTGTGGCTGTTCTTGAAATTTCTTATACACAGCATCACCTGAAAGACTTTCCTTGCATCTTTGGACTTATTCGACCTCTCCCACAGCTGTTTTCAGAGAGCTCAGGTTAGGGATAGCAAGGGAGAGTTAAATGTTACTTGTTTGGATTGTAGGACCACTGGTGGGCCCAGGACCGGACTGGGAACCAAAATTAGCCCTGGCAATGTGCTCGGCCGCCCCCCCCATCCCCTCCTCCGGGGGATGGAGGTGCTGCCGAGCTCTTTGCCAGGGCCGGTTTTCGGCCTATTTTGTTACAGGGCCGATTTTGCAGCTAAGCTGCAAAAAACGGCCCTGTAACAAAAACGGCCCCCAGGGCCCATAACCAGCCCCCGCCCGTGCGGTCCACCAGGGGATTGCCCTGTGCCCGCTACGGCCAGTCCGGCCCTGAGTGGGCCTCTGAACTGTCCATGGCACCTAGCTACCAGGATTCTAGCAAGCCATCAAAGTTGTACTGTAATAATCGTCTCTTGGGCTGCAACAGTGTTCTATGTAGATGCTGCATGACCCATGAGTTAGCCCTGGTGGTTTATTCCCCCAGGGCTTCAAATATTAAGCTGGGGCCTGGGCTCGGGTCCTGATCTATCAGTGGCACCTCCCAGTGCTCCAACTGTGGCCTGGTCAGAACTTTTCATGCCAACAAAGCAGGGGAAACCTCCACAGACTTGGGTAACCCTGTCCTGGAAACATTGTGACACCATGGGCTAGCAAATGGAGCCCAGGAGCTGGGGGCCACATCCAGGCCTTCTGGAGCTCTGACGAGGTCTGAAGTCGAGCGTTTCATCTCGCTGAATTAGGGGAGTCTGCCCCAGACCTTCAGATCCTCATCCTGGGTGCTCTGTCGTTCCACAGGCTAGTGAATGAAATCCATAACCATGAGGCCTCACCTCTGCAATGCCCGAGCTCTGACCAGGGAGCTGGTCAGTGCTTTCAACCCAGCACTAATGAGGGGAGGCCTCCCTGGTCCAAAAGCAGTGTGCCTTTGGTAGATCAGGACACCAACAGTAGGTGCCTCGAGCCCATGGTCCCTCTGGGTCTGCACAGTTCTTAGTTAGACCTGTCAGAGCTTTCAAGCCTGTGGCAGCTGGGAAGTCCTCCATGGGTCTGCGGTTCCCTGCCCTGGGTACAGAAGGATGCCTCTAGTTGGTGGATGAGCCCGACAGTCCCCATGGAGGCTAAAGTCAACCTTGTCAAACCCTCTTGACTAGAAGAAGCATCTGGTTGGTGAAGCAGCTTCTCTTTCCCCCAACAATATCTATCTGTGGGAAGGTAACGAGGCTTTCTTATAAAATGCAGTGACAGAGGGGGAATGAGCAGAAGGTCCTGACCTCGTGGTGCCTTGGCTGCAAGTAAATTTCAAGTGAGCCTTCATCAGGACCGCAAGGGCAGCTTTAAATTGTGACCTCTGAGTCCCGCCCTGAATTTTTACAAACAAAGTGCCAGTTGTGATGTTGATGTTACAAATTTTGCACTCCACTACAAATGATAATTGTGACATTTTAGCGTAAATTTATTTTGTTCATTGATAAGTAGCATACTTTAAAAATCAAGATTCACCCTCTAAAATTGCGAATCTCACCCGCCATTACAAATGGTGAGAGATGTGTAAATTATAGCCCCTTTTGGACCAGATGTTTGCATTTAATTTTCGATATGCTGTGACCATTTGCTTTGACACTAATACTGGTGAATTTCTTTGCGCAAATAGATAGTTGCTTCGTTTAGAATATGCTATTTTCAAAAGTGGAGATATACCGAGGGGACCCAATAGTGACATTATCGTTCCTGGCTTGGTTTCTCCTCCAGACCATATGGTTTCACCATCTTGCTGACAGGACATAATCTAACCTTGAAGTGCTGCTCTGCAGGCTTTAAGTGGTCAGTGGCTAGGATCACTGTCACTAATCAAGTCTGCTCTCCCGGGACACTGTCCCTTGTCACCCTGCAATGTTCAATGGCTATGTTTCAACATACACAATTATACATCCATATTCAATTGTCCCACGACTGTTACTTACATGGAGGCGCTTGTGATCTTAATTTTGCATAGACCTAGACTATTGGGTTTCTGGCACTGCTTAGATTTTGTTTTTTTCAATGTCATTTCTATGACATTAGACTAGTATGATCGTCCATTATCAACTTTCATCAGGTGACTTTGGAAAACTGTATGAAAAACACGTTGAACAGGTTTCTCGCTGAGGGAGACACACCTTGTTTGTTTCATGTAACACACATCATTTTCATAAAAAATATTGATACTATGTGTGGAACCTACTTTGCATTTACATCCTGGTCTGTTCATAATTCACTTATAAATGCGCAGTTTTCAACTATGCCCCCTAGTCACTCTTCAGCTTAAGTACTGTATGAGAAAACAGGGCCTGTTGAAAAGATCTTCACATTGGCTCACACTCCATTGGCATATTTAATTTACTTATAAATCCCTGGTAACGTGCACTACATGTGCCCAGGGCCTGTAAATTAAATGCTACTAGTAGGCTTGAAGCAATCATTGCAACACTCAATTAAGTAGTCCTTACACCATGGCTCAGGTCTACCATTTCAGAGCCTGTATGTGCAGTTAAAACTGACATTTTGACCTGGCAGGGTAACTCTCTTGCCAGGCCTAAAACTTACCTTTTTATACTTGTAAGTCACCCCTAAAGTAGGCCCTGTCTAAGCCATAGGGCAAGGTGCCATATATTTAAAGTGTAATCAAAAGGGGGGGACTGAGGGCTTTTTAATAGGTCTAGCATACGTGTCCACGAACAATCAAAATAAAATGAGTATGCAGTTCCTAACAAGGGAAAGGGGTCCTAGGTTGATAAAAGTGTCAAACCATGTACATAGAACGTAGGGAGGAAAGGGAGGAAGGGGAATCCCTCCTTTCAGAATAAGTGCCCTCACACACCCAGCCAGCCAGGTGTCATGCTTCGATCTCCAAGAAGCCAGACGCACCTGGAGACGCCTGGAGAAGAACTGGAGAAACACCAAAACACCCGAAAGCAACACCACCTACAAGCACGCCATGACGGAATACCATCAACGCATCAGAACCACCGAAAGGACCTTCATCTACAACAGAATCCTCGCCAACTCCAGCAACTCCAAGGAACTTTTCAGCATCATCCAGGAATTCTCCAAGCCCCACAGCAAAGCCAAGGACATCACCCCCTCCCTGGACCTCTGTGACAAACTCGAATCCTACTTCCACCTGAAGATAAAGAACCTCTACGACAACTTCAACGACCGCACATCTGACCCGGTAGTCAACCCGCCAAGCAGCAACGCCAGCCAGACCACCATCTCTGACTGGACACTGATCACAACCGGGGAGACTGCCGCAACCATGAAGCGTATCCACTCCAGATCCCCCACAGACCTATGCACTCCCCACATATACCTCAAAGCCGCCACTACTATCGCACCTGTGTTACAACGCACAATCAGTACCACCTTCGAGACTGGCTTCTTCCCGGACCACTGGAAACATGCACAAGTCAGACCCCTGCTCAAGAAACCCTCAGCAGACCCGACGGACCTAAAAAACTACCAGCCCATCTCGCTCCTCCCGTTTGCCGCAAAAGTCGCCGATAAGACAGTCAACGTAGAACCAATGAGGTTCATCGAAGGGAACGTCATCCTCGACCCTTTTTGATCCGGTTTCCGAAGCAACAACAACACTGAGACCGCCCTACTCACAGCCACTGATGACATCTGCTTCCTCCTCGACCAAGGTCACACCGCAGCCCTGATTATAGTCGACCTGTCAGCAGCTTTCGACACCGTCTCCCACCGCACACTCGCAGCCAGAGTACTACACGATGCCAGCATACAAGGCGCCGCCCTCGAATGGATCAGATCGTTCCTCACCGGCAGTAACCAAAGGATCTGATTGCCACCCTTCCTCTCCGAGCCCACGGAAATCAAGTGCCGAGTCCCACAGGGATCCTCACTGAGCTCAACCCTGTTCAACATCTACACGGCCCCCCTCGCCGCCATCATCCGACAGCAGGGCCTCAGCATAGTCTCCTACACCGACGACACCCAGCTCATCCTCTTCCTCACCAAGGACCCCACCACCACTAGACTCAACTTCTGGGAAGGAATGCAGGATTTTGCAGCATGGATGAGCAATAGCTGCCTAAAACTCAACTAGGACAAAACAGAAGTCCTTGTCCTTGGAAACACCCCCTCTGCGTGGAACAACACCTGGTGGCCCACCACCCTCAGCAACCCACCGACCCCCACAGACCACGCCAAGAACCTTGGCACCATACTCGACTCCTCCCTCTCCATGAATCCACAGGTCAACGCCGTCACCTCCAGCTGCTACCTGCTTGGACACGGTGCATACCTCTGTCAGCCAGAAACCCATTTTCTAACAGCCTCTTTATGAGGTACAAAAACTGAAAGGTGTGCAACTAGGGCTTCTCCCTTTTTTGCCAGATGCCTTATTCATGCCTGTTGGACTTGGCCCTCTGTGCAGGGTCATTCCCAAACGTTTTCCTTAACCTTCTTTGTTTTCTGAAACAGTTTTATTTTTCGCCTTTAGGACTCTGCACACTTCACCACTGGTAACCAAAGCTAAAGTGCTTGTGCTCTCTTCTTTAATCATGGTAAATTTGGCTCACACCCACTTGGCACATTTAATTTACTGTTAAGTCCATAGTAAAGTGGTGCTACAGGGACCTAGTGCCTGTAAATCACATGCTACTAGTGGTCATGCAGCACTTATTGTGCAACCCACTTAAGTAATCCTTGAAAACATGCCTCAGACCTGCCTGTTGATGCAGTTTTAAACTGCCATTTCGACATGACAAAATGCACTTTTTGCCAGGCCTAAATCTTCCTTTTCAATACATATAAGTCACCCCTAGGGTAGGCCCTAAACAACCTTTAGGGTAGGGTGCATTGTATTTAAAAAGTTGGACATGCACCTTTAAGTTGTACATGCCCTGGTAGTCAAAAACACTGAAATCTATTTTTCACTATTACAAGGCCTACTTCTCTCATAGGATAACATTGAGCAGCTTATTACAGTTAATAAGTAATAAAGTTTGATTGGGAGCTGATAAGAAAGTCATGTTTGGTGGCTGAGGAATTGTAATTTAAAACACTCTTCAATGGTGAAGTAGGATATCAAGTCACAATTCTGAAAATGCCACTTTTAGAAAACTGGAATTACTTGTCCTAACCATTTGGTCCTTGCCGCCTGTTCCTGGGTAACATAACTAGATGTAGATGGCAGTTAGCCTTTGTGTATTCCTCCTAGACTGTATCACTAATGACAGTCTAGATGTCGGCAGGCTCGGCCATCTCTTACTTGATAGGTGGTGGAGCTGTCACCCTACACGATGCGAAGCCTCTGTTCTCAGCTGCAAGCTTCATCTGAATCAACCTCGAGCGACACGAAGCCCCACAAAGCCTCACCATTCAGCTGCCAGCCTCATAGAAATTGATTTTGCACCGCTGCCAGCGCCATCTGAACTGACTCAGAGCGACATAACTCAATGTGGGACCTCACATCGCAGCCCTCGTAGCTCCTCATTGGAACCAATGCAGTGTGACGCAGCTAGACACAGGACCTTGCATTGCAGCCCTTTCAGCTCCTCCGAACCAAAGACGGACAATGTGAAGCCTCGCAAAAGAATGCAGAGCAGACCGCACACCAGGGACATAAGCGGGCCAAACTTTGTCCTGTACCTGACCTGCGCTGCATCTGTCGGCCTGAACTTGTGTCTATGTCCTGGTCCAGCGTGTCCAGATACCCTCAGTTACCGTTTTTTGTCTTTTGGCACTACTTTTAAATAAATCTTTAAAATTGCATATCTCCAGTTCTACTGGTTGGATTTTAGTTGTTTTGGTCTCAAATTATTTATTAAACTTTACTCTATTTTTCTAAATTGGTGTGGGATTTTTCTTCTGTTGTGCCTTCACTTTATTTCTGTTTAGGTGTTGTATAAATACTTTATCCATTGGCTTTAATTTGAGCCTGACTGCGTTTGTGCCAAGCTGCTAGAAGGTTGAGCACAGTATAACAACCCAGTTTCTCATCCGGCCACCTCTATATGGCCCACTAAATACTAAAAATGTGTATGCTAAAAACATGTCAGACTACTTGCAGTATTTTTGGAGTACAAAGCTTTCGCAGATAAGAACCACAAAAAATTGTATTTGTTTTCAGCATTCGCTATAGGTATCACAGTAGTGAAATCTAGCAAATGAATATAGCATGCTTTCTTATACACACATGGTATATTGTACACCGTTGATTTTGAACAATTGCTTTCTTGCCTGCTTAGCTTTAGTGAATACATAATATTCATTCCTTTGCACACCATTATTTCTCACAGCGTGAAGTCTATAAATTGACTCAAACGCTCTTTGTCTAGCTTTGAAGTAGATACATTGTGCATCTCTGTCCTTGAGCGTTAGGGTATGCAGAACAATAGATGATTTGTATTGTAGGAAAATGTTGCGAACAATTGAGGTGAAAAGAAAAACGTGTTTGAAGCCAACAATAAAAAGAATGGACAACTGACTATCTGAAATATTGACAGAAGATACGGTCTCATTTATTTTAACTGTGTCAGTATTTTGAGGAAATATAAAAAAGAAACTTGTCTGAGGTTGGTTTTTTGCTGTTCAGATCCTACATAGTTTGACAGTTCGGGCGGTCTGTTGAATTTCCACCCACTAGTTTTGCTCTTTTCCCCTCATTTTTACTCATTAGGGCATCAGCCGCATACATTAAGCTTACACATGAGGAGCTAATGTTGCTGGCTTTGCACGTTAATATTTACTAAAAATGAAAAACTGAAAAACACGTTAAGATTGTTCAATGCATTTAACTTTTTCAGGGAGAATGTGGCCGTTTGGTGGACACAAGTCTTTTTATTGGTTCATCTACACCAACGAACCACTGTTGGTTAAATATAATGACGCTGACCTCTGCACAAAACCAAAAAACACAAAGGTATAATTGCTCATTATGCACCATTGGAACCAATAAATGAGTAAGTGGAATGCATCCTTTACATAATACCGCACTGTAACTCACCGGCACTAGGTTAGACCAGAACAAAAAAGCTATCGAGTTTCGTTGAAAAGGAGAAATTCTAGAAGGGGCTCATATCTGCGCATTATATGAATTGTTTAAACCTTGTTTTTGAAGCAGCTATGAAGAGATCAGTGTGTCTCTGACACAGCGTTTATGTTCCATACTAATGCAAGCCAGCATTTGGGCCTTTCTGGAAAAGGAGATTGTTAGTTGGGCAGACCCAGGTGCGTGAGCCAATCACCCGAGAGCCCTAGCTCTGAATTCAGTGAATTTCGTGAACTGAGCATAGCTAGAATCGGATGTTTTTGCAGACCGTGACATTTGACATTCACAGAGTGATGGCTGCCATGTTTGTATGGTGGGTAAGGAAGACATTTTTTTGGTTTGACTCAGCTTTGGAGAAAAACAAAACATGAAGGGTGTTGTCAATGCAATGCTCGCGGGATAGGGGTTGTAGGGGGGAGCGAACTTTAATCCAATATTGCAATCTGTTGCGTGTTGATAAAGAGGAGCAAGATTTTGACTTTGGTCATGAAATATTTTGTGTTCATTTGAAGGTGAGCTAATAAGCTGTTAATTTAGGTAATTATGTTTGCATATATTACATAAAACATGCAGAATCCTGCCTTGAGGTTATCGTGCAGAGAACTTGCTGAGCGAAGGTTATCCCTCACTAGGGAGGGCTCCTCCTTGACCACGCTTAGTGATCGCTGTCCTGCTGAGGTCCCTGCTACATCCACTGATCCTTGTGCTGCACGCTCATGAAGGGCCGTTCAGGATGTGCCCCGGGAGGTGTTTCCCCAATACAACGGGGTGTCATTAGGGAGGGTGGTGCCCAGGGGCCAAATACTGATTTAAGCCCTACCATCCTCCCTAGGTGTAAGTGCAGAAGGTGAATGGCTGCTTAAAAACAGAAAGCCGCTTCAGTCACTGTGGGGGACAGGCGGAGCCATATCTGTGCTGTTTCCAACTTGCCGGCCAGCCTGTTCTGCCACAGAATGTTTACGTCTGGGTCCTTAACAGCACTGGGATTACTAAATTAGTTCTACTAACTGATGAGTATATAACTAATCCATTTAACATACACAATATAATGTTCCACTCCACCTCCAGTGGCCCACCGTTATAACCACTCACATACAAAGAATATATCAATCTATGGAAGGAATGGAAAAATAATCAATATCTAACAATTAAATATTGCAGTCCAAAAGAAGTATGATCCAGAAAGTTCTCTTCCAATTGGATTTCTTTTATTTTTTCCTTGTATTTTTCATATATGTTGCTCCAACAATTCTCAGTAGTCCAATCAATTATTTAAACAAATTTTTACATAACCACACCTAACGCGTTTCGACCCTCTTAGGACCTCATCATGGCTGTAAAAATAAAAAAGAATATATCACTAATCTGTACAATAAGAGCCTATGTATATTATTATAAAAAAACTGGAATACGAGGCATTTCCCCAAAACCAAATCACATAATTATTATAAAATGTATAGCCATTCAGTCATGTGCTGTGTACATACAATCTCAATTTTTGATTTAGTGCTGATCCCAAATTTCTTAGCCTAGTATTTTTACTCCTATTATCATTCATTTAGAACATTTTTAATCAACTGCTCTTAACATCATTGTAATTAAATATTGCAGTCTAATCTGATTGTCACCAATATCAACTATATATAATGATATATCACATACCTCCTGAGTAATATCACGTCAATACAAATCTCAATCAAGTAGGAATGCTAATATTCATGGAGCCCTGAATAAGGCCCACACCATGAGCCCTATTGGGTCTGGGGCCTTCTTCAGGGCTATACTGTCTAATTGATGGTTTCCCTGACTATTGTTTAACGGTCTACTTCATGTAAACAATGACTAAAATGAGGCCTATTGCACTCATCTATTTTTTGTATTCCAGTAGATTATCTGGAAAAGATTTATATTAAAGCAACACGGTTGTAATAAGACCCATAGAAATACCACGTAGGGGTTGACACTTATCACGTAAAACCCTTGGTATATTGGAATAGATCACAGTAACATAAATATTCACAGATGTCATGAATGGTGGTAGTTCAACATAGAGTACTAATATGTGTATATATTTGTTTTTTCTTTTTCCAGATAATCTACTGGAATACAAAAAATAGGTGAGTGCAATAGGCCTCATTTTAGTCATTGTTTACATGAAGTACACCGTTAAACAATAGTCAGGGAAACCATAAATTAGACAGTATAGCCCTGAAGAAGGCCCCAGACCCGATAGGGCTCATGTTGTGGGCCGAAACATGTTGGCATCAGAAAGTGGGTACATTTGAAACAAATAGTTCAAAAT
Source organism: Triturus cristatus (assembly GCF_964204655.1). Classification (NCBI taxonomy): domain Eukaryota; kingdom Metazoa; phylum Chordata; class Amphibia; order Caudata; family Salamandridae; genus Triturus; species Triturus cristatus. Next base: position 621,500,512 of record NC_140587.1, read on the forward strand.
AACCCCATAAAAACATACCTTTTTTTATTTGATACCCCAGGTACCCCACAAATAAAGCAAAGCATTGGGGTATACCTGAAAGTAGTTTTAAATTTATTACCAAACTGGTTCCCTGCATAACCAGAAAAAATGTATATAAGAACTCCCATAACATCTTTTGGTTGAGTCCGCCCAGGTAGTACCATCTTACCTGGGTGTGGAAAGACGCCTATGATGAAGCATGTCACTATTAGTGAGTGAGGCGTCTTCTCCAATATCTGTGGATATCCTAACATCTAGAATGGTTATGTCTTAGGATAACATCTGTTATATAGGACTTATCGGGACAAATTCAAAAATTGATTCCGGGAATCTATTGAACAAACCTTTGGAAATAGATATCAGCAGTTGCTCTTTGTGAAAATATATATACTTGGGAGATTGCAACTGTACTGCTTCTCTCACTCTCTCTAGTGATATAAGGTATAGAGGGGCCTCCATAGCCCCAAGAGTTTATAAATTTGAGACCAAATAGGTTTTCAGCCATATTAGACACTAATTGATCCACACATAGATTTGTCTATAACTCTTTCTTCTTTTTAGTCTTCCAGACATCTTCTTTCAACAAACCTTCTTTCTCCATTACCTACAATGGCAGAAGGGTTGGCATATGTTGAGGATGTAATGTCATCCATTTTAGCCCTCCCCCCCCGATCTCAGACACCACATTGACCCAAGTCACCCAAAACAGTGGTGATTGGGATTCACTCACTGAACTGAAAAGGACACAACTAAAGACACTTCTTCATGGGGCCATAATGACTGAATACCTTCGGGGCAATATAGCCCCGAATGGTATAATTGTCGCTAATGCCCCTAGAATTTTTCTAAATGATCCCGAATTTCGACACAGCTGGTCTCTCATAGCATGGAAATGCTCAAGAGACTGGCTGGTCTTAATCATAAAAACAGCTAGGAGACTTTCGGATGCCCTCCTAATAGAAATTAAAACACTGGAAAATGGTTTAAAAACCCAGATTACCATCAGTGCCTTTAAAAAGAAATTGGATGAAAACAATAAGATAATTAATGAGTACAAGGATTATTTGACACAAGCAAAGATTACAAAGTTCCAAAAGGACCTGAAACGCTTCAAGTATGAGAACGTCTTCCCATATTCTAAAAAGGATTATAATCCCACTGATAAAGACAAATCTGATTTTTCCGATACAGACAGCACAGGATCGACTAGAACCTCGAGCGATTCTTCATTTGATGGCCAATATCAAAGGTGGAACAACAATAAAAAGAGGGGGGGTCGCTCCCGTAGAAACAGGGGCAACTATCAGACTATGGGTCCTTTCCAATAACAACCATTTGGATGGGGTCCCTATATGCAACCCCTTCTCCCACCTCTACAGTTTGGATATCAATGGCCACCCTTCCAAACGTCTTTTTTAGGGAGGGGTCCAACCAAAGGAGGAAACAACTGGAGAGGCCCCAGGGTTCAATGGGGAGCAAATCAGGAAGAACAAACAATGCAAGATGCGAGACCCAGCACGAGCAAGAACCAACAGGAATTTTGAACCTGAGTACTAAGACTCTCTCTCCGGTACAACAAACTGTTCTGAATAAGGGATCAGGCTTTGTGCCCACGGCAAAGACCAATCTATTCAACTTGAGCATTGAACTTTCTGAATTCTTCCGAAAATTTAGATTATCAGTGTTTTTCGCTGAAACAGATGACACACAAGAAATAGAAGAGGACAAAAACACCGGCCTCAGAAGAAAATCTCATTTTACCCCCCCAAATCATACTATGCCACCCGCTTTATTGGCGTTTGAAAAAGGGGTCACATTAGAAGTTGACAAACTGAAAACCAATGAAAAGAAAGTCTTCAACAATTTGACCTCAACGGAACAAGATGCCATCAAAAGTATTGATTGTATGAATGATATTATAATAAAACCAGCAGACAAGGGGGGCGCTACAGTGGTCATGCCAGTGGAAATGTACCATAAGGAATGTAAAAAACTACTAGATGATCCACGCAACTATAAACATCTGCAGAGAGATCCAACGGAAATGTTGAAACAAAACATAGTGAAAATGGTAAATGTAGCAGCTGAAGAGGGTTGGATTACGACAACAGAAGCAACATTCTTGATAGAAACAAATCCAAAGGTTCCCTACTTCTACATTTTACCCAAAGTGCAAAAAAAAAAGGTATCCACCTCCTGGAAGACCAATCGTATCCGGGATCGGATCAATTTTGGAACCATTGTCCAAATTTACAGACCATTTTTTAAGACCTATGGTCCAAAGAATGCCATCATACTTGAAAGATACTCGAGATATCTCTTAATCAAACTTCAAACATTACCATACAATGAATCAACAGATCTCCTCATTACTCTAGACGTGGAGGCGCTGTATACCAGCATTCCCCAAGAAGCCTCCTTAGAAGTAATAGAAACATTGTTGAAGAAGGAACAATGGACATCTATTACTCCTATAAAGTTCATCATTGAATGTGCAAGACTAGCATTACCAAAAAACTATTTTGAGTACGAAGGAGAATTCTTTTTACAGACCCATGGCACTTCTATGGGCATGACCTGTGCGCCCAGCATAGCCTGCCTTTATGTCCATGACTTCGAAACGATGTCGGTTTGGGAGCGATTCATAGACGGCATTTTCCTCATATGGAAAGGGAATGAACTTGAAGCAAAGGACTTTTTAAATTGGCTAACCTCAAGAGACCAATATCTCAATTTCACAATGACTATAATAAAAGACTGGATCACCTTTTTGGACCTTAAAATCTGGCCTGACAAAGGAAAATTAAAAACTAAAGTCTTCTACAAACCCACAGACGTGAACAATTTATTGAGATATGACAGTTTTCATCCCAAAACCTTGAAAGACAATTTACCAGTAGGACAATTTCTAAGACTACGTAGAAATTGCACAGAAAAAGAATCCTACCTGGTCCACGCTAAGAAGCTGTCCAAAAAGTTACATTCGAAATCGTATCCACCAAGGTTGGTTAAACAAGCATACAAAAGGGCAATCAACAACCCAAGAGAAGCACTACTGGAGACACATCAAAAACCAGAAAATAAGAGAATGGTATGTGTAACCACATATGGCACAGAATCAAACACGTTGAAGGGGATCATACTAAGACATTGGAAGACTTTAAATTCAGGGACCCTTAAAATGGAAAAACCTCGCTTTGCATTCAAACGTGGAAAATCCCTACGTGACTCAATAGCGCATACCCGTCCTAAGGTAAAAACAGGAACTAGAGACAATACCAACACGCTCTGGAATCTACCCGTGGTGGTGGGACACTTCCCATGTGGGAGTTGCAATGTATGTTGCCTAACGAAAGTAAGTAAAAACATTGATCTGTGTTTGCAAACACCATGGGAACAGAAGACGTTCTCAAATTGTAACAGTCAAAACGTGGTATATATTATGACCTGTGAATGTCAATTGGTGTACATTGGTATGACCTCACGAAAAGTCAAGACGCGATTAAACGAACACCGCAGCACCTTTCGGTGCGGGAAAACAGTCACCAGGATGATGCATCATTTCCAAACAACAGGACACAGTGAGAATGACTTCACATGGTCAATTATTGAGAAACTAGCAAACAAGTGTAATGAAAAACAACTTTTGAAATTAGAACAACGTTGGATTTACCGGACCTCAAGTGTCACACACGGGTTAAAAGAAGAAATTCCATGGTCAATGTTAACATGAGTTTGCCTCCACAAAATGAGTGAAAAGATAATATTTACTGTTGGTCAAGCCATCAATCATACGCGAGTTTACATATAGATCTCACACAACAAATAGAAAAATGAGCCTTGTTATATGTGCGAATTCAGGAATTAACGCTGCAATTCCAGTGAGCAAATACTAGAAATATTCAGAGAATTTTGATCATCTAACAATATAGGTTCATGGCGGGTCAAACAATTGTTGCAATTCATGGATCTAAAGGTGATTTATTCGACTTGACTTTGTAAACTACTGCAGTAACATTAATAACTATAGACAGGCACTTGCATTATGAAGCTTGACTCATGAAGTAGGGACTAAACTATGAAGTACTAATCACAACGATGCGGATATGAATCCCCGAATAATGGGCAGGGCCCATGAGTAACACATATACACATATCAACTGTGTATTTACGTTGCATAACAAGAATGTTACCCCAATGTATAGCGTACTTGATTTATACCAATCATACTAGAAAAACCGGGGCACTAACATACTTTAAACATAATGGTAATAACGAGGAACATCCTTGTGTAAAATCAACTCCCTTTGAAATACCCTACAACTCCCACAAATCCCAAAAGACGTCGTCCACGGCTGACGGCTGAACAGTACGTCACACACACGCCTAAACGCGTCCTATCAGAGGACGAGTTAGATACAGAGCCGATCGCAACATCGCGGAGCAAATGAACTATTTAAACCACTGCCCGACCACCGGATCGGTACGGCGGCAGGCAGTGAACAACCTAGGTGGGGATACGGTGACCGATCTTTGATGAAGTAAGTCGGTTGGGAGCATTCTGTGTGTGTGTTTAAAAAAAAAGAGAATGGGTGTCATGAATACGTATGGCGGTATAAAAGGACGTAGTATTAGGGGCACAGAGCAACGCGCACAAATGTCTGAAAGTTCTTTGATGCGCGATATAGCCACATTCAGAAGAAATAGAGCGGCTATGTTTGTTTTAGATTGACGAGCATGGAAGTACAGAGCAGTGGGGAGATTTATTTGAACTGCTATACAGGACTGAGAGAGCTCAGTAGAATGAGGCAATACCCACTACCGGGATTACCATAACAACTGAGATGCACCCGTTATAGTCCGTAGTGGACGTAGAAATACAGTAAAAGCAACCTTTTTCTAAAAAACTAGTGGATGTTGTAAGAATTAGGAGGCACCAGAGGCTACAAACGACTAATATAGTGTCCGAGGATCCCGAGTTCTGTATAATCGAAATATCTATCCTTAAAAAATACAGATCCTTGATACCGGACAGAAGGGAAATATACCAATTACCATGATAAAAGAACACACAGCTTAAAATTCGTGTGACTCCGTCACTACACCATAAAGTAATACTAACCAGACTTTGAATCCAAACAAAGATCGGCCTAAACAGAAAAGAGAATAGCATATGGCTTTTACGGATTTTCATGTTTATAATTATGTTCTTTCCCCAGGGTGTGACTACAAGACGGCACCTTAAGTCACGAGATCCGCATGGTGCAAAATAGCACTAACCAGTAGGTGAGGCTAGTGTACCCAAGGATCCCCTGCTTAACACCTTAAATAACATCAGAAAAAGGAGCATGTACATGGAAGGGATGTGAAATTTAACATCACCAAGCATGTCACCCCAAAGACACTATATGGAACCCCTTACCTAAAAGTTGATAGTTGGGTGTCCACAGTAACTAATCACGCTGTCAAAAGACGGTATGTAAAGAACTAGTATAGAGATCAGAGAAGTTGTTTGGAAGCCGTAATTTGTAATCGAGTTATATTAAAGCAACACGGGTGTAATAAGACACATAGAAATACCACTTAGGGGTTGACACTTATCACGTAAAACCCTTGGTATATTGAAATAGATCACAGTAACATAAATATTCACAGATGTCATGAATGGTGGTAGTTCAACATAGAGTACTAATATGTGTATATATTTGTTTTTTCTTTTTCCACATAATCTACTGGAATACAAAAAATAGGTGAGTGCAATAGGCCTCATTTTAGTCATTGTTTACATGAAGTACACCATTAAACAATAGTCAGGGAAACCATAAATTAGACAGTATAGCCCTGAAGAAGGCCCCAGACCCGATAGGGCTCATGGTATGGGCCGAAACATGTTGGCATCAGAAAGTGGGTACATTTGAAACAAATAGTTCAAAATAACCCCATAAAAACATACCTTTTTTTATTTGATACCCCGGGTACCCCACGAATAAAGCAAAGCATTGGGGTATACCTGAAGATATTTTTAAATTTATTACCAAACTGGTTCCCTGCATAACCAGAAATTTTTTATATAAGAACTCCCATAACATCTTTTGGTTGAGTCCGCCCAGGAAGTACCATCTTACCTGGGTGTGGAAAGACGCCTATGATGAAGCATGTCACTATTAGTGAGTGAGTATTCATGGAGTATCCGGTCTCATTTCTAAATAAATTCACTTCTTCTTTCAGTGAGAATTATTAAAGTTTTCTAAATGTATAAAACATAATATTTAATTAGCACCCAATCTATGATCCAAAAGATAATATCATTGCTATTTTCAAAGCAACAGTGTTTCCTAAAATACTAGATCCATGTCTGTTCCCCTCTTGTCTAAAGCGTCCTCCACCAAGCAAATCGTCAATAATGAAACCAATATCTCTATGGGAATCTAAAAATAAAATATAAGGGAGGACAGAATCAATATTGCCCCCTGAACCTATTTTAAGGAACCGTCCAGATATCAGAGCGTTGACCCCAACGAGCATACCTTGCTATTCACATCGATACGTTCCTGATAGCATCCACCGCAGGTCTGGTATCTCAGCTTGAATGCATGTTTCCCACCGCTTCGTTTTAAAAGTGTAACCCACCAATAACCATCTCCGCTGGTTAACCTATTCATTTGCATATTGTTACGGTTGCTTTCATTGAATTGTTGGAGCAACATATATGAAAAATACAAGGAAAAAATAAAAGAAATCCAATTGGAAGAGAACTTTCTGGATCATAATTCTTTTGGACTGCAATATTTAATGATTACTAAATTAGATTCAAGCTCTTTAAGGCTAGAATCAAGTGAAGCTGGTGTCCTGAGCTAGGGAATCAGTTGAAAGTCTTAGTTGCTTTACACAAGGATTTGAGACCTACTCTAAGAGTGGGGCCTGCTAGCACTGGGCCAGCACGGTCTCAATGTGCTGCAGTGAACCCCCCACTGCCACACATGCAAACTCGAGTTCTATTCCCCTTCCCATGGGTCAATGTCCCCCTGTAGCAATTCATCCATTACCCTCCAGGCCTGGGGTGGTGATTAACTTGCCGCCGAAAACAACCCCACGTGTAGTAGTTTTAGGGAACATTGCCCCACACAACAACTCTACACCAGAAACCTTTGTGGAACTAAAGAACAAGATGGTGCATTGGTTTAAGGCTCACTCTAATTTGGGTATGGAAATGAATGACTCCAATATCATGGTGAGGAGGGTAGGCTGGTTGGGCCTGATGCTAAGAGATGGCCTGGGAATAGTGTAATGGTTACTTTAAAAAAACCTACTATAGCCGCATGTGTCCGGATCACATTAGGCTCCCACAAATTATCCAAATTGACCTAAATTCTGGTGCCACTACTGGGTTTCTTCTATAAACCTGAGATTGTGTGACAGCCTCTTGGTTCCCGGTAGGGGTCGGTTTGGCTCGTTATGGTAGTCCTACCTCGATTCCATTGGTTTCCACACCCCTGTTTCTGGGTAACAGATATTCTCCCTTGAGTAATCTTGAGTCCTGTGATTGACTCAATGTCCTGGAGACATACCCTCTATTGGCCGTGCCTTTAACTCTCATCTTGAATATTCCATCTGGTAACTTGGAGGAACTAAGGCTGCTATCTCGGAATATTGCGGGTTTGTCTGAAAAGTTTAATGATAATAAGTGGGTGCAGTTTGTCAAGACATATCACGTGATTTGTCTGTGGGAAACCTGGGAAGTTAGTAATCTTTTCTTCCTTGAAGGTTTTAAAATCTACTTCTCCTCTGCAGAGGTGTCAGCATCAGGGAGGGCTAAAGGGGGCCTAGTCATTTTTGTGATATTCGAACTGTGTGGTCACGTTAAAGACCTGAAGTGGAACTCACACTTCTTTCAACCCTTTATGCTGCATGTCTCTGGCACCACACCTACTATCCTGATTAACTTATATAATGCTAAATCAGTATCAAGTGGGACATCCAACCTTTCCAGTCGAAGCTCTTCTATTTACTGTCTGGATGGGCACAGAGTGGGTTGGGAGAAGCTTGTTTTAGTGGGAGATTTAAATTCCATCTGTGTATCAGTCCCTTAGTCTCAGTTAATGTCTCCATATGCCACATACACCTGAAGGCAGTGAGCTAAACACTTTTTAATACACTTACAATTTGGTTTTCGACCTAGAGAAGTTGACAAATTCGACTAAGCCTTATATTTCTCCCATGTTATAGATTTCATTTTTGTCTCAGCCCCCTTGTTTGTTTGTTTCTCTTTATCTCAAATTTTCACAAAATCTACAGCTTTTTAGTGACCACAACCCTTTGTTACTAGTCATTGGTAGAGTAAGGGGTGGGATTAGGCCATTTGTAGAAACACAAGGAGGGCTCTCCCTCTCAGATCAGGACAGACTGCTGAGGTGGTCACTTGAAGACCCAAAAGAATTTAACCTGTCAGCAGGAAATATCTACTTGTTTGGTTATGAGTGCCTCGGGTGGGGCGATCCTTAGTACACTATGGCACTGATAAAACACAGATCAGATAACCCTAAATGGTTTGACGGAGACTGCTCCAAGCGTCTTCGTCTTCTGAAGGCTGCTCTCAAACAGTTTCCTAGAGATAGTGAGTATGTTGTCGAGTGCCCGAAAGAATTTAAGAAGGCCCTTACACGACGTCAGCACATTCTGTGTGAGTCCGCATGGGAGGACCTAGTGAAACAAGAGATAGCGCCCTCTTTTGGTGGGTGATAAAGAGGCCTTTTTTTGCTTAGCTGTCAGGGCCCACTTCGTGTCATCATATTTCAGGGCAGCAGTGGATGGATCAGTTCATGGGTGTGTACAACTTTGGGCTCCCTGATGGAGCAGAGGATCAGGTTGGTTTACCATTGGGGAGAGCCAACTGTGTCTTTACCCTTGAGGAAGTTTCCCAGGGCTTTTAGGCTTTATATTGTAACAAGGTTCCAGGCCTGATGGTACACCTCCTGATCTATTTTGAGATAACATCGAGGTCTGGGGCCCAGTTCTGACTCTGGTTTTAAATGCTACATTGTGAGAGGGGGCCCTGTAGTTGTGGTCCTCTACCATCATTGTCCCAATATTTAAGAAGGGGTACTAGGACATTCCACAGTGTTACCATCCCATCTCACTAATTGATGCAGTAGTGAAAGTTCTTGGGAGGATACTTCTAGATAGGTTGTTGTTGTGGGCAGTTGAAAATGATATATTTAAAGAGGAACAATGTGGTTTCAGGCCAACAAATCCACCACCGATTAATGCCTAAATCTTTACTCAATTATAAATAAGTACACTATTGCTCAGCCTGGATCTCTCCACCTGGTGTTTATGAACCTTATGTCCGCATTTGATAGGTCAAACATAAGAATTTATGGGATTTTCTCCTTCCAATGGATATGGACCCAGAGATTGTACTTCTCTTATCAAACTTACACTAGCACTTCTGCTGCGGTGAGGTATTCACAGGGGGCGGAACTCACTGAACACTTTGCCATCACAAGGGGAGTGTGCCAGGGTTGTATACTTGTGCCATCTTTGTTTACCCTTTATATTAATGGACTGGACAAAGCCCTCCTCTCAGTGCAGGCTGACTGTCCTAGGGTGGGAACGAGATTGTTACCAGTCTTTTTACACTCCGACAATGCAGTGCTTATGGGTTGCAAGACTGTGGGTCTGCAATACCTGTTGGATAAGTTTGTCGCAAATATGGACAGTTTTGACCTGGTGGTCAACTTCACAAAATCACCCATTTTGGTGGTTGGCCCTCTGTCCACCAGTTCCAAAACCTTCAGGGTGGGGAGCCATACCCTGGCTAAGGTCCCAGCTTTCTCTTATTTCAGGGTGCTATTTTATGCTAACAGGAATTGGAATCCTCTAGTGGAAGGTAAGACTTGCGACTTGGTCAAAACCACTGGGATGGTAGTTAGCTTTGCACAGAGGTTGGGCTCGTGGTCACCGGACACCCTAGTCAAGCGTTTTCAGTACAAGTGCATTTCTAAGCGCTATATGGCAGTAAAGTATGGGGTTACAAATCAGTCGATAAGATTCAACTCACAGAAAATATGTTTTTAAGACATATTCTGAAGGTTCCACAATGTACTCCAGCCTTCTCTGTTCATGAGGGTCTTGGCATTAGATACATTAGTAACCTTGTTCCTCTCAAGCACTTGCTGTGCTGGATAAAAATATGGACCTGGGAGGGATCCAAGCTACACAGACTGATTTTGTCTGATTGTCTAGCCCTTGATCGTATGGAGTAAATACATTGGTTTGCCTATGTGAAGGCTGCTTTTCCCAGCACGGGTAGGGAAAACATATTTCACAACTATTATCACTCCCTGTGACCCCTGGAGCTTAATAGGGTGAGTAATTTGCTTTTTGAACGCGCTTTATTGCAACACCAACACACAGAGCGTTATTAAAAACTGTTCAGGGTATGGAGCCATACGTTTCTTTCTAATCCAATGAGAGGGACAGATTTGTTATGATTCAGGTTTAACTTGTTACTTTATCTTTTAGCCACTCCTTTTGGCTGGTCTCACTCAGTCACATTAGGGCCCTGTGGCTGTGACACTATTTCTCCATATAATATCCTACATTTTGTGTTGTTGTGTAAATATTTTAGTCTGCCTAGTAAGCGATTCCTTCTCCTGTTACTGAATTTTTCACAAACTCGTCCGGTGTTTATGTATCCGCAGCTTCTGCAGAACGAGCACGTTCTTTTTGCTGTTTCGTGCTTTTTACGTACTACATTGAGATCAAGACGATCTAGACCTGATTAATCTCGATGTGGTACTTGAGACTATTTAATGCATCGCACTGTTGTCATTATCATATTTCTTTTAACTTTTTAAGCTGGTTTATGAATGAATGCCTACTGTTTTTAATGCGGATCGCTTTTTATATATATGTGTTTTTTATGATTGTATGCTCTTTTACGGTTGTATTTATAAGCGAATAAAAATGTGCATGATGATGATGATTATGGAGTGAATGAATACCAAAATTCCTTTTAACAGTTGTAAACTGGATTCTTAGGCCCATATTACAAGTTATCTTTATTCTGGAGCAGGAATACCAAGCGACAAATTAAGGTAAAACAATATTTTAAGCACAATTTGCTCCAAAATCAACAAGTGAATATCACCAAAACGATACATAGAAGAAAATAAATAAAAGTATGTTTTCCCAACAACCATTTAGAAAATCCCTAAAAATAACTTTTACTTAGAAAAATACATCCAACCAATTACATTCATAATCTTCACTTCCTACCAATGAAATCCATGCCAAAACTCAGAATACTCTAGGTTGGGAAGATCAAAACCTTTGATAATGTGGAGGGATAATCCTTGCATCGGAGTCCTTAATAGAATTGAAACTTTCCATTACAAGAGCTAGGAAGTTTTGTATTTTATGGCAAAGATTATGTTAGTTTAGAGCTTATTAATTGCAATTGTAGCAATATCTAAAACTGGTTTGAAAAAGAATCTCTTAAAAGTAGAGTCAGAAGACCAGTCGGATGCATTTAAGGTATCTTCCATTCTAACACCCAAAGAAAAAGCTTTGGATACCAAAGCCCTCCTCCATCTAGACTGTGCCCCAAAAGCTTTAGTGCCAATCCCTGTTTCTTGCTTTACCTAACCCCCCATCTGGCTATAGTAAGGGGAGAGACTCCTGTGTGGTTTACAAATATAAATTAGCAGCTGATGTTTATCAGTCAGGCAAAGGTCCACTGTCATCATCTCATAGGCTTTAATACATTGAACCACACACACGTTTGGTTCATCTCTAAAAAGCAGGGCATGATGCCACTCTAGAATTGCATTTGGTTCTCCTAGAAATGTTGAAGGCAACCCCATACTGAGTGTATACTCTACCTGTTACATCTAGGGCTCTGATATCCAATTAACTCCTACAGGACACTAAAGAAAGAATCATTGCCAATTTAGCAGAGAATTCCTTTCATGACAAATATTTAATGCTTCACCAGGAAAGGAAAACATTTAAAACCATATTGACATCTGTTAGAAATTGCGTTACTGGTTGACTGGGTAATGAGACCTGGTCAAGCAGCAACCTCAATCCTGCGGGTTATTAGTAGGGGTAAATATGCATCTACAATTGGCAATAAGGCCACTAACACAGTCTAGGGCTCAGTACAGGTCTCAATAAATTATTCCCATGCTCAACCCGGGGTAGCTTGGCTGCGAGCAGGCAGGCTTAACTTAGGAGACAGGCATGTCAATAACTTTAAAAACACCAATTCAGTTAATAATCAAGACACAACGCACACTAAAAATCCCACACCAATTTATAAGAATGGGAAAAATTTTTATCTTTGAAATGACACCAAAACAACAAACATCCAATAGAGGGAACCGAGGATGTGAATTTTAAAGAATAAATACTTTCTAGCACGTAGTCACCTTACGGAGCTTTTTTTCCAAAGTTGCTCCAAACTTCTGTAATTGCTTCTTGAAGTCACTTTTGAGGGCCCAAAACACAATCCAAGAGTTTGGAAGCTACAAGAGGGTCCTTGAAAATTTGGGATCAGAATTCCCACAATGCACCTGGCCAAAACCCTTAAAAGTCCATTGGATGCACTCCAGGCAAGGGACTCTTGGTAGAGGTGGAGTTGACTCTTGGTAGAGGTGGAGTTGACGCAGGTGAACTTTGTTAACCTGTAGCTTGCAGGGAGCCCACTCTTTATTCCTCTTGAAGCAAGGTACATCCAAAGGGTTATAGTTCTAGATAATACAGCAGGCACAGTCAGTTAGAATGCAGGGCTTGCGTGTGCAAAACACGTTTCCAGCTTGGCAATCTTTCGTCTTTTCTTAGTTTCAAGCAGCAGAGCTGAGATGCTCTGCAACTCTTACATATTTATTCAGTGGTCTCTGGGATCAAGCTGGAGAGCACTCCTGTCCAATGAGATGTGGGGAAACGCCCCAGAGCATGACCACTTCCTCCAAAGTGTGGCCTAATCTTCTCCCAGAAAGCACTATTTTTCCAAAATTCAAGAAGGCTGGACTTGCAGAACAGGAGCAGTTAAACCAACCTCCAGTAAGCCTCATTTCCATAGGTTCCCCCCCCTAAGAACTTCCTACCTTAAACCTGCCATCCTGCTGGGTCAGTGGAGCTGATGGTAGATGGACCTGGCATTCCCTGTCTGTCATAACCCCCTTTGAAAGTCCATGGTTTACAACCTATCCCCCCTGCTCTGGCATTCCTTTGTAGCAGAGCTCTGCCTAAAAGATAGCCTCCCACTTGGTGAGCCACCTATCACTTCATCATAGCAGCCTGGCTACTCCTCTTACGTCTGACTAATCAGGGGAGGCCTCAGGAATGCTGAATTTTGGTTTACAGACAAGAAAGTCTTATAATTTATTTTCTGTATACTTTAGGATAAATTCAACAATAGCATATTGTTGGATTTATCCATACCATTCTCCTAAGCACTTGAATCATACTTTTGTTCTTTGATTCCTACCAATTGTTGTGCATTAATAAACTATTGCCATGTTAACCTATGTGGCTGGGGATCTACACTGGAGAAAATGAAATGTGCAATTCCTCCAGGGCTTATAAAACATCTTTTATAAGGACCCTGTGTATAGCTACATGATCCCCACCCCTGGGACACCTAACGGAGGCTTTAGGGGTTCCTGAATATGCAAAAATAGAGTAGATCCTCACTTCACAGTGCTCCATTCACGAACACAATTCTGAGAAGTACTTTACTACAATGGAGGGAGTGAAAAGTGCAATTTCCCTATTCTCAGGGCATATCAAACCTCTTTTATAAGGGTCCTCCTTATAATTACTTGACCGCCCCAACCCGGGGACACCTACAGGAGACCCTGGGGATACCTAATATGCCAAAGTTTTGTAGTTTATCTGTTTTTAAATGCTCCTACCACCAAAGCCGAGTTTGGGCACAATTTACATTTAAAAGGAGTTCTGCAACACAGGGCTGCTTTTAAAATGACCTCAGGCTCTCAGCAGTGCACACATGTAAGTACAAAAAACGCTGCTGGCCGCTAAACTGCCATGCTCTATTATATACTAGGGACTTAAAGGTAGTTTTAATCCCACTGCCCTATTATGTACTAGGGATTTATAGGTTAGGTCCTGCCAATTATAAGTGTACCCTAATAAATATTGAACCCTAATGTATGTGTGTGTTTTCACCATAGCACTGTCCCTGGACCTCGTTAGGCAGAGCCCTGGGACAGTCAGAGTCAGTTACCACCAGTACCCATCATAAAACAATAGGGGTGTCCAGGGCACAAGATGACTTTGCAACACCATGGTAGCTTGGCACAGAACAGTCAGGCTTCAAACAGTTAAACAGGGAAAACACCATACAAAATGATCCCACACCAGGTTATAAAAATAGAGCTCACTTGAATATAAAAAAACGAGACCAAAACTACCAAAGTCTAATTAGTAGAACTGAAGATATTGAATTTAAAAGTTTTTAGAGAAAATGGAGCCAAAAGGCAAAACCGGTAACTGTGAATATCTGGCTGTGTCACAAAACCAGACCAGAACAAAGTTTCGAGTTCAGGCTTATCTCGATGGAGTGTGGGCTGGCTACAGGGACCTAGTTAGGCCAGCTGAACAAAAGTACCTTAAATCCTGTGTTGCTGAGCGTTGTGTGAATCAGCGTTGAAGATAAGTTACACAATCAAAGCGGAGCATTGGTACTGAGGTGTGATGAAGCTGCGATGTTAGGTCCTGTTGCATAGTTGTCAAGGATCCAATCACCAAGGGCTGGCAATGTGAAGGCTGATGTCGAGGATACCGCACCCAGTTGGGGTGATGAGTTGGCTCCAAAGACCTGTGAGGCTGCGATGCGGAGTATGGTGTCATTGTCGAGACTGCCATCGACGAGGGATGCAAGGGCCTCCATCGAGGATGTGACACATAGTTTCAGCAGTTCGGAAAAACTGCATCGGTTCTGAAAAAAAGGTGATGTGATGTGGGTCTTTGCGACAGGTGCAATCATGCAGGAGAGGAGATGCGTCAGTTCTCCTGGACCTTTAGAGGCAGGTAAAGCACCTTAAGCCCACTTCCAAGGGTCCAGGACTGGGGTGGTACCACTTGGCGGGGATACTCACAAATGGCAGTGTCCAGATGCAAGGTTGTTGGAAGCCTGTTATGTCCCTGAAGCTTCAGATCAGGAGGCTAGACAAGTAGCCTTTGGAGTCACTTTGGGTTCTGAGTTAAAAAGATGCAGGTCCAGTACTTCTCACCCAGGCAGAGGGCAGAAGACAGCAGTTCAGCACAGCAGGGCAGCAGTTCCTTCAGAGCAGCAGTCCATCAGAGTGGCATTCCTTGTAGCAGCACTGCAGTCCTTCATCCTAGCAGATTATCCACAGTACCCCGGAAGAAGGTTTCCAAGAACACGAAATGCATCAGGGCTGGCATAAGAAATAGGATCACCGATTCAGTTTGATACATTCTATTTTATGAAATCTTGAATTGATAAATACATGTGTATATCAAATATGACTTTTAGTTGAGTTGTTGAAAATGTGTTTACCATTGATTATGCACACATTTTTTGTAGAACCTCTTGGGGTCATTGCATAGTGCGCTTCAATACAGTGCGCAGGGTTCTGCGTACTCAGCTTTGCAAAGTATTCACAGGTCCAGAAGTGTACTGAAGAGTTGGTGCCTGAGATCCTTTTTTATTACACAATTGTGCCTTTGGAATGTGGAGAAGCTTCTAGAGGTATGCCTTTGAAGTGCACAGATGCCCTGTATTCATGGCCCAGGCTTCAGACTTCAGACTCACTACAGCGGGAGTATGAAGCCCTTTTTATGAAGACAGGACACAGCCTATTCAGGTTAAAGTGAGGCTATGTCCAGCTCCTCCCTCACATCTGCCAGTGATGGCCCATCAAGTCACAACTAAGTTCTCATTGTGTGTGGCTGTTTAGGAGGACTACACAAAGCCTAACTGCCAACTACACCCAGCTATGGGCTGCAGGAAACAAATGGTTAAAAGTGACATTTTCAGAATTGTAATTTAAAATCCCACTTCACCATAAGGTAGGATTTTAAATTTTGATTCCAGAGACCCTAAACATGCGCTGGTCATCTCTTCCCATTTGGATATTACACATAAAATGTAATAAGGCAATTCCAATGCAATCCTATGGGAGAGATTGGCCCTGCACTAGTGAAAAACGAATCTAAGTGTTTTTCACTACCAGGACATTTAAAGCTTTTTAAATACACTTCACCCTGCCCATGAGCTGACCAGGGCCTACCCTAGAGGTGATGTATTTGTATTAAAAAGGAAGTTTTAGGCCTGGCAAAAGGTTTATTTTGCCAGGTTGAAATGGTACTTTAAACTTGCACACACAAGATCTGCAATGGCAGGCCTCAGATATGTTTAAAGGGCTTCTTAAGTGAGTGGCACAACCAGTGCTGCAAGCTGACTAGTAGCATTTAATTTACAGGGTCTGGACACAAGTGCTGCCAGTTTACTGAGGACTTACAAGTGAATTAAATATGCCCATTGGGCATAAACCAATGTTACCATGTTTTATGGAAAGGGCAGAAGCACTTTAGAACTGGTTAGCAGTGGTAAAGTGCACATACTTCTAAGGCCAGCACAAATGAAGTCAGCAGAAACACGAGGTCTGAAGGCAAAAAGTTAGGGGGAAACCACGCAAAGGATACCAGGTCTGACAGCATCTCAAAGTGAAGAATATCTACCCTCTGCTAGGCTCTGGAGGGAAAGAAAGATGAACACCTCTGAGTAATTTCCTTACCAAAGAATGTTCCTTCACTGGATTGCCATCTATTGTCTCATGTCCTGCTGAACTAGCCAATTGAAAGGTATATACCAAATTGTAAGCCATTCCTTAATCAGTCATGGCTGCAAGAATACTCAAGATGTCTACAATATCTGACCCCGCGGGATCAACACTCCTTTGCATTCACCAATGTAGCCATCAGGACCGTGCTGATATATACCTTGTTAATATTGAAAAAGTCGATGCCAATATAAATTAGAATAAGTTCATGTATGAAAAAAATAATGCATCTTTATTGACTAATTCACCCGTTGTGAACTCCACGTCAGTGCCGAATCAGAAATACGTGGTTAGTCAAGCCCTGAGACCCAAGCCTGAGGTCACCGATTGACAGATCACAGCTGGGGTGGCACATAGTCTGCAGACAAACGCGCGAACAGGAAATCCCAGATCAATACCACAGATAGGTACAGTGATACCACAATCGTCCAGGGAGATTGGCCCCAGTAAAGCACACATGGCCCGAGGGGTGGGCATTCCCAAAACACCATAAAGTCCGATGCCACTGTTATGAACCGCAATGTACCCCAATATAGGCCTAGGTAGTTACACAACATTTACCTACATCTGTCCTACCATTGTTCTACATAACGGGTCTGGTGCAGACCTTTTACCTAGTTAGGTGCTACATAAATGTTGTGTGGTTCTCTCAGAAAACTAGCCTCATGTATTATGCATGAGGATTCTCAGTATCACAGTAGGATTTCCATCTTCTGCATAATAACTCTGCATAAGGGTCATCTCTATCGTCATCCTTGCCCGACATGCCCATAGTACACTTCTAGGTAGAATCACTGAGGGTACCATTTGGGTACATAAGCACTACAGCTCCGCTGGGCAAACTAGAGGAGAAAGACTTCCATGCTGACACGAGACACTGAGGTCCCTGCACGCAGACACTCCAGCACACAGTGTTTTGACATTTCTTCCGGGGTGTTCATCTCGAGACCAAAGGGGGGTCCTTCGCTCTCCCACATCAGGTAATCGGGTTGGCTCTATCGTGAGGGGTTTCTTGGCTCCACACCTACATACATGCTAGGTACATTTAGGTACATCTAGTTAGGGTTTGCATCGTAGGGGTATGTATTATTACTGTCATGTATTCATATGCCTGCTTAAATGCATTGTTTTAGCACTATGGTAAGATTCTACCTTTTCTTTACTCTGCTGGTGCTTATAATGGTATATATCTATTTCTGTCTCATGGTTGTTATAGCACACAAATGTTATACCAGAACGACGCTGATCAATAAATTCTTATTGAAAACGTCCCCATTATTTTTCTGTGTATCTCTTTAAGACAAAGTAAGCACGAGTGACTGAGAAAAAAGCACTATACTGTTTCCATGATTCCTGAGGGGTCAGGGTTGTCATGTTCGATAGTTGCCAGAAGCTTTTCGCTCCTAGGTAAGAGGGGCTAGTAGTGGCACTGTGAGCTAGCTGGACTAACAGACTAACATTTCATTTGGGGGTGTCTGGAATCAGGCTGGAGACCAATCCCCTAGTTTATGTTGTCTAAATGCGCAGATCCTACATAGATTTGTAGGAACTACACAACACCACATGAAGTTAGGAACATTTAGTCTATCAGGACACAGCACACACAGGACATGCAGTGATCACACGCTCCCCTTGCTAGACACATGGACATTTTATCCACTGGCCTCATTGTGTCCACGCAAGGTCGAGGCCCATCTGGATTTCTCAACCAGTACATACATTTATGGCTCCAAAGACAGAGGTTCACAGTCCTCACCAAAAAAGCATCGCCTGAACTATTTTATTGGAGTGAACTGTATAAAAGTCTATGTTAGGCCAATTGTAAATTGAGACAACCCTCAGACCCAATGCCTTTGACTGTGCTCCCTGCTGCATTGTTTAATTAAAGGAACTGTTCCTGTTTTGCAGTCCTGGGTGTAGTGCGCGGAGTTTTGCTATGCAGAACTCCGTGAAGTTACAAAAAAACTCAGTGGAGTTCCGCAAGTGGTGGAGTATAGTGCGAACTCCCTTTTGCGCTGGTGTTCCTGCCACTCGGGTAGAGATTCTACCCGAGTAGCAGCTCGCACTCGCGAACTTGCTATTCGCGACCACGGGCGGGAAAAAACTTTGCTGCACTACACGAAGCAGAGTTTTCTGCACTCCACTAGCTGCACAGAGTGCAGAAAACTCTGCAAACTCCGGCAACGGAGCAGAGTTCACCACCCAGGACTACTGTTTTGCCAAACGTCTCTTCTCTCCTGTTTTTTCAAGGTATTTCATGCTCAAGCAATATTTTGGTGAGCCACCACTGGAGCTGATTGGTACCTCGAATCTTACTGCAGCCGAAGGAAGGGGACAACACCCGGACGTTTCCACATTTGCACAACAAGGAAGATGAGCAGAGACCACAATTGATTGGAAGTTCTGCTCAATCGGCAGGGTGGAGTTCCGTCCTGAAGCAGCCATCACAGAGGGTAAGAGACTACATCAGGACAATAGTAAAGTATGTGGTATATGGCAAATTAGGGAGAAGCATAAAAAGATAACCTGAGTGCCCTGCTACTGACAGAAATCTGGCACATTACCTATTTTATATGTCCTAGCTGAGTAGTTGCAAGGTGCCGTTAGAGGCGATCCCACAGAAGTCACCTTTTTTCTATAGTCAGCACGTTAGGAAAGGTGAATATTTATTGTATGTAGTGTCGGAGTTGATACCTCAATCTTATTTTTTAGTCTAAAAGGGTTTCTCAGTGCCACTGGTTTCTCAACACCATTGGCATCTGAAAGAAGTGAAAGGTGCAGGTCGCTTGGACCACTGGTCGTAAAACAGATGGTATGTTATTTCCGCTGGGCGTGACACAGCTGGTATGCTTGGACCACAGGGAATGAAATACATGATATGCTTGGCCCCTGTGTGTGAGCCAGAGTGTTAATTGAACAATTAGGGAAAAAATTAGGACCTGGGATATTAGGTGTAACTTGTGTTTGGCCGAGAGGGGCCTATGGTACTAAAGTACTTCCCTTTTGTCCGCACACTATTGCTATTATCTTTGTTCAGGAGCCGATATTGACAAACTATCAGACTCACTTAGCCCATGCACCGTGAAGAGCTTCCCCTGGTCACATGAGAGCATGCGCTAGGAGCAGGCTAAGGAATTTTTGACATCGTTTTTTCTCTGCCAGTTTTTTAGGTGTTGGTCGATTCGACTGCTGGGCGTGCTATAGATGGTACATAACACTTGGCCCCTGGGCATGATACAGGGTGCGATTATTGATGTAAGTTATATGTGTAATTTTGTGGTGCTGTTAATTGCTGCAAACTGTGTTTTGTTCTAAGTATTGTATTTTTTTCGATGACCTAAGCTTTCATATGAAGATGCTGCTATTTCTCACAAACCGTATTTGATGCCAGCAGTCAATATTATTTAGATACTGTTTTATTGACACATTGCAATTTTTCTATGTTGCAACCCTTCATATGCTTTGTTATTTGTGTTTATGAAATGTTCATGTTGAATTGTTGATGTATCTGTAGATAGCCCTGCGCTTGTAGTTACATAATTAGAAGCAGTAACCCCGTGTTTATTTTCCTAATGATTCAGAATGAAACCAGAGAGTACCTAAAACAAAGAAGCTACAGTATCTTATCCTCTAAAACTACCACACTTATCATGTAGACACCACCAAAACACATGCAAACGAGGTTCCCCATCCTGGCCAAACAACTTAATTAGGTTTGCCAAGATTGGCACTCACATATGAAGGCACATACATTTCCCAGGCCAAAGGACAGAACTTTCAACACTAACATACTTGAACACATGAGAACATATATACAAACCAAATACACAGGTCAAAAGAAAGATAAGTGAGAGGCATTATTAGAACTATGGGCCATTTTCGGGGAAACCCAGATCCACAGTCCTGCACTACAGATAGCAAACAAGGCATCAGCACCTCCCCTACCATATGCAGAAATGGAAGTGCTATAGCCTACTCTCCTCAAATTAGGATACTTTAATCTTTCAGTTGAAAAAGTTGGTGGACTCCCCACCGAACAATGTAAGGTCAGTCATAGGCATAAGAGATTGACAGGCCAGCAGGCCCAGGCAGTCACAGTGCAACTCCAGTCCAGTCCAAGGGCTCCCAGAAGTTCGACCCCCCCATTCATCGTGCCTGACACATAGAACCCCAGCAGCACAGAGAACACCCTCACTGATGTAGGTGAAACACCAAGAAATGACATGGACATTTGTTATGGTTCTAGACAGTGGTACAGCTAGCAGGACTGAGGAAAGGGGCCCAGTCCTTGGATCTGATAATGAGGGTGGAGATACAGGACTTGCTCAGGTAACTGAGGAAACAATAGAGAGCGAATTTGAGGGCAAAGCTCAGCCAAAAAGAACAGCACATAGCTCAGAGGGAAGTAGGCAACCTAGATGGAATGTGGAAGAAAGGCGCAGCAAAGGAGGGAAAGAGAAAGAGCTCCCATTCAGGGAGCACAGTGAGAAAACAGAGCAGCATGCCTCCCACATGAGGAGAGCAAAGGGCACAGGGCACAGATCTGGGGAAGAGTCAGAGCTAGAATTAGATGAGAGCCTTCTGGCTGGGATCCAAGCCTTGACAAATTTTCAACAAAGGAGAGGGGCTGACTGGAATATAAGAGTCCAAGGTAGCCTTGTGCTGACCCAACCAAGATATAGGAAAAACAGGATGGCACCTTAGCACGCACACGAGGGGAACAGCGACAAAGACATACACTGCTCTACCCAAACGCATGGAATATACTGACTAACCCCAAGGGAAAGAGTGGCCAAAGAGGAAGGCGAGATCCTTGCTCTGTCATTCTGCCACCTGCTAGCCCACTGGACTGAGGAAAAAGACCAGTAGGAAAGACCTTGACCAAAGGAGAAATCCTTCGAACAAGAGGCGATGGCCATAGCGAAAGAATGCATTCAGCGAGGCGGAGATCCAGAGTGAAACTTCCACTACATACAGGAATGACTAAAAAGATAGTAACACAATGTTAGGGAGAAACCAGTAGAGTTACCCAAAGTAAAAATTTACCTGCTGCTACAGATGGACATATCAGGGACCACCTATGTTCCGTAGGCACAAATGGATAAGGAAGTGTTAAGGATAAAGTTACCGCCATTGCTGGATAGGGCAAGAAAATGGATCTCATGCTTTGAGAAGAACACATTGGGAATAAACCTAGCGATAGGCCTTATCAAAAGTCGGGTAAGTAGTTTAATCGAAGAGCAGACTAACATGGTTTTCACCTGAGCTCGTATCCCAGCAATTACGCTGACAAACACTGAGCATGTCGGACTGCATTCAATTCATACAGGAACCAAATATGGATGGTCCTGAGGGAGATATTAACAGCCTGCCCTGACGTAGGAGGGCTAATTTTGGAGACTATGCAGCCAGGGGAGACAATAACCGATTCTCTGAATAGGATAAGATAAAGATGGGGACAAGAGACAGGACAGCCGTGGACTGGCATAGGCCCACAAGTTGCAATATTTTTATAATATTCTCAAAAAGGGGCTGCCGATTGAGATACAAAGTGGATTGGACAGTGTGGTTGGATTAAACACCAAGCCCAGGTGGGAGATACAAGACCATATATTGCATCAGCACAAAAGAAGCAAGAGAAGGATAGAGAAAAATAGGACCAAACTCAGAGAGACACTGCTAAATTGGTCCAACACAAATTGAAAATGACCACTCTCGAGGGGGCCGCGTTGGCCGTGAGCATATTAATGGCGCCAGTCTTAAAGGGGGCTCCACCGCGAAACCCCAGAGGGTTTAAACCTAGCTATGGCAGCAGAGGCCAGGGAGGTTGCCAGCAACCAAACCCTAGAGAATGTTGGTCTTGCCACAGGATGGGCCACCTGTCAGACAGGTGTCGATTAAAAGCATACCACAAACAGAAATCAATGGGACAAGGCCAGCAACCTCAAAGACCTCATTCACAGAACCAAACTCAGGGAAGCCCGAATACACCTCACATTCAGAGGCAGGGAGGCCAGTCAGCAGCCTCATCACCGCAACAGGGATCAGTTAGTTGGACAAACACGCTGCAACAGCAACCGCAGACAGGGAGCCTAGCCCAACAGGGACTGGAGCCACAGTCTTCGCAGGGTGGGGTAACTGTCTGAGGAGGTAATGACTTCACACAAACACAGAGTCCAAATGTGCATTAAGATAAAACCCCAAAGTTAAGTACCACCCATACACCTGCATCTCTAGAATAAACTGCACCAAAACCAAAAGAAGGACCAATGAGACAACATTGGGAATACAAACATTTACTTGCGTCTGAAGATTTGGTATCTCTGCAATAGGTCTGCCATATGTGTTCTGCCGATTGAGTATCCTCACTAAAGTTTGCCATTAGGGGTTCATGTCGGTGCCAAGGCCCCACTCGGCTGCTGATCCCCTATGGTGTGGTTGGCTGGCCACACCTCAGAGGGCAGGCAGTCTGATGAGGGGGGCAGGGTGACTCCCAGAGCAAGTACTTAAAAAGCAGGCACCCAGGTTCCTGCATCCAACGTTAATGGGACAGGCGCCAATTACCAATTTGAAAGGTCTCCATTCTCAGGCATTTGGCCTAAGACCCATTTACCTGCATGTCATGAAGTTTCAACAGCACCACCAAAAACTAGAAGCCTCTGGCCATATGAAGGCCCCCTTTCAGAACAAAGCTGTTCGCAAGTGACAGGAACAAGGATTCCCATAAGCTTGGGATAGTAAAGATCCCATAACCTCCACAGCACAGGCACAAGAGTCAATAAAGTGCAAGGCACCCACATGACACCAAGTCGTTTCAGAGGTTTGTCAGGTTAGCCAGAAATCCTGGAGTTGCAAGGCAGTTCTGGTCCAGTCATCATCTCCAGGCAATGTTTAATGAGGGTTCTTGGCCTTGGCCCTGGGTTCCCCATGTTCTTAGGATCTCTGCGATGTTTTCTTTTCATTCCTTTGGGTTTTTCAAATCTCTGAAGTCTGGTCACCATGCCATACCCCTCCAAAATAGTCACAGGAGCACAACCGCTAATTGTAAGTCCCTATCCACAGCCAGAAACTGCAGATCCACACACAACTGAGAAGATGTGGTCCGAGGGAGAGGTGTGTGCCTTTGAGAGGGGAGGCTGCAAAGTCCATAACAGCTCCAGGTGAGAGTAGAATGCAGAATGCGCTCACCCCGTATCAGGCTTAGCAATTAACCAACTCACCTACACCATCCAGAGAAAGCAGTAAGCC
This sequence comes from Triturus cristatus, assembly GCF_964204655.1. Lineage (NCBI taxonomy): Eukaryota > Metazoa > Chordata > Amphibia > Caudata > Salamandridae > Triturus > Triturus cristatus. Next base: position 621,524,619 of record NC_140587.1, read on the forward strand.
CCGACGTCAGACGCCACAAGACGGCATGATCAGAGGTACACGGGGGCCACGGAATTACTTTCCTAGCCCATCTGCCTCTTGATAAGTGAAATAGCAGATCACGCAAGATCTAGGGAAGCGGTCAAAAACCAACAAAAGTAGCCCAAAGCTAGCCCAAAAAGAAGCGTCTGCAGAAAAAGTGGCACTGAGATATCTGGCGCCTCAAGGGAGGGGCGTGTTGTACACCGCATGCCAAGACACACATGATCTTGGGGCACTGTGCAACCACAAACTACACTTAACAGCAACATGCTCTCTCCTCATACAGTCCAGAGCAAATGTTGGTTGAAAGCATACCGCACTGATGGAGCCCCCATGGACACATCAGGAGAGACAGGGTTTCGGAAAACTGGTGACGCCCATAAAACCCTAGATAAAAATGGTTACAATCTATACCTATGATCACATGAACACTCCATAAAACACTAATGCAAGCACCCAGTTAAGTACGAAGGCTCATAAAACAGATTAATTTGCCTGATTACCCATAAACCACCTTTAAGCTTTAACCATCAAAAGATACCACGTTCGGGTCCAACTTCCGGTATCTCACTAAAAGTTGGGTAAATGGTGTGTAGAGAACATATGCTTGAGGGAAATACAGAAACCCCGAAGAAAAGATCATTAACAATGGCGCACATGCAATGTTTTGCTTTATTAACAAATGAACCAAGGTCTCATCCAACAGGTCTGCAATTGAACCTCCAAGTGCACCACCTTTCAGCTGTTACATCATCAACCCAACAGGGATCTAAAGTTTGTGAATCAAACTTACGAGCTGCACTGTGAACTTTTTGATCAAACTGTTGAACGAAAACAAAACACCAAATAACCAGAGGACCACAGACATCTCCCCTGGATCAATATAAAAGACCTGCAATGTTTAATCACCAGTTATGTATTTTTGCACTTTTATGTACCCTCTGTCTAGTTTGGGTGCTGCTGCACCTATTCGCTGCTATAGAACCGCTTGGCCAAATGGAGTCTGTTCAGAAACTATCACAGTGCTTGCGTGGGGATATCTCCCATGTCACTCATAATTACACCAACCCAAACACTATCACACTACACAGTGCCCTTTTACACAACACCTTGTATCAGCACATCACTTGCATGGGTTCTAGGACATCAGCCAGGTCGTGCCACGTCTGTTTGCTGATACTGCATGCACCAGGCACAGCTACACATTACTTGTCCCAAGAGGTAGCCCCTTAAAAAGCAAAGCGCCTTCTCCACTTATACTTATGCCGAATCAGGGAAAAAATCCAGACTAACAATGTAGAACCCCCACAGTGCAGTAGTGAATCTGACCCATTACGAGACCAACCAAACGGCTGTATACCTTTTCACCGAAACAGAGCTAGTATGATGCGTAGAAAGGGTACCATAGGGGACAATACTGTTTGGCCCTGAGACTTCCCAGAAAAGAGATTCTTGGAGGTAGAAAAACTCCCAACTCAATGCACAAACACACCCAGTCCTGCCTCATTTGTGGTCCAAGGGTGGCCCTCAGCGTATCTGGGGCATATCTGGGGCAATCTTCTTTAACAACAATTGTACCCCCGACATGGAGTTCCCGTCTAGGGCTATCCAGCTCGAAGATACAAAGGGAACTGGGTCTCGTAGGGAAGGGTTGAACTAAAGCATAGGCACCCCATGTCAGGAAATCTGGGATACTGAGGTGGGGGATACACTTGGCTAGAAGGGATGGAGCAACCCCTAATTGTATAGAAACTTACACTGTTATGTATCAGAGGTTAATGAATGCTTCAACTGGGCTCCAAATAAAATTGAAGCACAATCCTGCACATTCCAGATATGCAATTGGGCACCTCCAGGCTGATGGATATGTACTGGCAGAGTGGCGAGTTTGCATACACTCAGCTCAGCCCTAGATGGTGAGGACTCTGTTCTCAGGTAACCACACACACCCCTTCCCTGGTCATTCCTGGAAAAGGACTACCAGCACCCACTATGGAAGAAGACAACCTTGCTGTTTCAGACTCATGAAAAAAACCTGCAGATTATTTTGGCTGGGCACAGTACAAGGGCATTCCAGAAGAAATTAGACTGTTCTCGGACTCATAAGCATCAGCAGGAGGGTCCATACCTTTCTTCACCATGCACACGAAAGCCAATGCCTGCTGGCTCCAAATCACCAGATGGGAAATGCTTAAAAGGATGACCAGCACTGAGCTTGGCCTTAGATGTGGGAAGAACTGAGAGCAATTAGCCTCACAGTGATGCAGCATCGGTATGTGTTAGACCTAATGACTGCAATGGAGGGAGGGTTGTGCCAAGATTGGTGTGTCATGCTGCACGTTTATCCTATGGAATGACCTGGATAATGGGACATTGACTCTTGCCATCTAAGCACTGCACCATTTACAAAGAGACATATGCAAGGTGCCCCTGAGCAGGAGTGATTGTCGAATTGGTTCTCTTGGCTCCCCAGGTGGCTTTCTGGATTGTGCATGTCATTGTTGCTGGTTTTCATCATGTTCTTGTTTGTGTGTGGTTCTGTGCAATTCGGGATTTCCTGATGTAAAATTGGGAAGAATGATAGTAACTAGGAAAGTAGTAATTGTCAAAACCGAAAAACGTCATGAATCAAACCAAAAGGGTGAGAGAGAGGTGAGGTTCTACTGTGGACTCGACCTCCTTTCTTATATAAATAACCAAAAAGAGTCCACCCGTACTCAAAGAAAAATTAGCTATCTTTCCAGGGAACTTTATAGTATTTACGAAAAATTATAGGTTTTCTTAAAATGACCCTCACTCACCAAAAATGTTCATGATGGCATGCTTCATCATTGGGTTCTTATCCACCCCACTGCGGGACGGAGCGGGCTACGACTGACGGAGACGTGGGAGCACTTTGTAGGGTGTGGACTATAAAGTGATTAGTGATAAGAGTGGAAGGGTCAAACTTGTGAATTTAAAAAAAGACCTGGCTATGTGGAAAATACGTTTTATTAGCTCCTGTAGCTGATATTATAAAAAGGGTGTAACAGAGTAACACACAGTAATGGGTGTGTGTCTGCTGGCCTACATGATGAGCATCGGAGCCATGGGCAGGCAAAGGAAGCTGGGCGAGGGGGCAGCTTTGAGGATTGTGTGACTCCACGCGCCCCTCCCATGTAGAGCTCATGTGGTCTGAATCAGGTAAAATACATATTATAGGCAGGAAATATATTGATTAGGTATTGTATGTGCATGACAAACTCTCACCTTCATAATAATTAAGAAGACCACTAAGGTATTGTTCTAGGAGTGGAATTTGGGATCATTAATCTGGTCCTGAAGAAAAGCCTTAGGGGATAGGCTTGAAACATGTAGACCAGGAGACACACACCTATCACAGTGTGTTACTCCATAGCCAAGGATTTTTTAAATTCACAAGTTTGACCCTCCCGCTCTTATCACTAATCACTTTATAGTCCACACCCTACAAAGTGCTCCCAAGTCTCCGTCGGTCGTAGCATACCCCAACCCTCAGCGGGGCGGGAAGAACCCGATGATGAAGCATGCCACCATGGTACATTTTGGTGGGTGAGGTTTATTTTAAGAAAACATTTTGCTTTTCTTAAATACTATAAAGTTCCCTGGAAAGATAGCTGATTTTTCTTTGAGTACAGGTGGACTCTTTTTGGTTATTTATACAAAACCTAAAAACAACGGTCCCCCAATAAAGTACCTGTCATGAAGCATGGGTTAGATACTGTAGTTGAAATTTCAAGTAGAGGGGTGAATGTTAATATTGAAAAAATTGATGTCAATATGAAAAACGATACATATTCTTGTATGAATGAAATCTCATATTTACAGACGAATCTGCCCTTTGTGAACCCATGTCAACTCCAACTCAGAAATACATCGGGGCATATCAACAAGGGCTTTATCTCTGCTTTTTTGGCTTTAAAAGCCCAAAAAGCAGAGATAAAACTAGCACCCTATGCACAACAGGGTGCTAACATGCAAATTCGCATGTTAGCAACCTTTTACTCTATGCTTCCCTTGCATCTCTAATGAGATGCAAAGGGGGCGTTCCAGAGTAAAATAATAGGAGAAATGTCGCTAAGCGACATTTTTCCTATTATCAAGAATATCGCTAACCCTGTTAGAGACAAAAAAAGCAGCGCTAACCGCAGTTAACGCTGCTTTTTTACGTCTGGTATTTTTCTGACTTAGCCATGATATCCTATGGAAGGAGGATATCATGGCTAAGTTTGTCTGTCCCTATCAACAAGCTAATGTGAGATTATCGCTGGGTTTCCAGCGATAATCTCACGTTAGCCACTTAGCACCAGGATCTTATCGCTATTGAGATAAGTGTTGCTAATAGCACGCTATCTCAGCGATAAAAATCGGCGCTAGCCGGCGATAATTATCCGAGCGCTAAATGCGCTCACCGATAATTATCGCCGGTTGTTGTTGATATGCCCCATAGTTAGGCAGGCCCAGAGACCCAGGCCTGAGGTCACTGATTGATAGATCACAGTTGAGGTGGCTAGTAGCAGGCAGGCAAATTCACAAACAGGAAATCCCAGATCAATCCTACAGAGAGGCATAGCGACACCACAATTGTCCAGGGAAATTGGCCCCAATAAAGCATACTTGCCAGGAAGGGTGCAGGTGTTCCCAAAACACCATAAAGTCAGATGCCACAAAACTCAGCCAATCAGGACACACACACAGTACACGCACTGATCATGAGCTCCCTATGCCAGACATTTGAACACATTACCCACTGGCCGCATTATGTCCTTACCAAAAAAAGGATCACTGGAACTATTTTATTGCATTCAATGAACCATATAAAAGTCTATGTTAGACCGATTGTAAATTGAGAGAGTTCTCAGACACTATGCCTCTGACTGTGCTCCAGGCCCCATTGTTTAAATAAACAAACTGTTCCTTTTTTGCCAAACTCCTCTTGTCTCTTGTTTTTTCAAGGTATCTCATATTCAAGCAACAACCTCTTAACTGTTCCATCTGCCCATTCCTTGGAGAGGAGGCATTGTTTTGTAAGGCTAGGGATTTCCCAGTGTTTCCTACAATCCTCCGAGCCATGAGATATAACATGCTTTCTGAGACTAGGCAGCAGGGTTTCCCTAGGGGATCCTGAAGAAGATCTGGGTGATGGGGTAGAGGGATTGGAAAATACCAGAAATGTTCAATCAGAACTAGATATCATATATGAAATTTCCAAGTCAACATCACCCCTACCAGGTTCACTGTGTGTCTCCTCGTTATTGCTGAGAAGCAGATTATCATTGAAAAGGGAGGAAAGGCATAATCCTGCTCTTTGGACAAATCTTGTAGGAAAGAATCTGTTGTATCTGAATCCAGTTTCTAGCGGAAATACTTGGGACGTTGACTGTCCAGCCTGGAGGAAAAAAGGTTGACTGAGAATAAATCCCAATGCTTTAAGGTTTGTTTGAAAATAGTCAGATGGAGATTCCAAGCACTGAAATCCCGAAATGCAGATTGCCAATCTGCTATTATGTTCGATTTTCCTGGCAGGTATTCCGCAGTTACTGAGAACCACAAAAGTCACTAAATTAACCTGTGCTTAACCTTCTAGTAGCTTGGCACAAAAGCAGTCAGGCTTAACTAGTATTTATGCAGCACACAAACAGTAATCAAGTAAAAACTCAACACCATAAAAGTCCCTTAACAATTTTATAAAAATAGAGAAAATGTTAGTAAATTATTTGACACCAGAACCACAATAATCCAATCGGTAGAACCAGAGTTGTGAGTTTTAAAAGTTTCTTAGTAAAAGCTAGAGATGAAAAGATCAAAGCCTTAACCATGGACATCAAGTCCCATAACACCGGGTTAAAGTCGAAAGACATTTTGAAGAAAAGGCCTTAGGCAAATGTTGTACTACTTTACTAGGGACTTATATATGTAAATTAAATATGGCAATCAGGTGCAGGCCAATTTGACCATGTTTTAAGGAGTGCGCACAAGCACTTTAGCACTGGTTAGCAGTGGTAAAGTGCCAGTGCCAAATAAACAAATTACAAAAATAGGAGTGAAGCTAAACATTTGGGGTTGACCTCGCAGAGAGACCAAGTCCAACACCACCCCCTGGTTCTGTTGGCCTGGTAGGCACTAAAAGTGAGTGGTAATACATTATATCATTGTTTGATGATTCCTCGGACACATTTGCTGAGGTGGACGTAAAAAACTGTGAGAATAATGTTTAAATTGGGGACAGGCAGGCCACCACGATGGTTGGTCTACTTCTTTAAGTGAAATGTAAGATGACACTGGAACCCCTGAGACCCTTATAATATATCTATAGGGTTAAGTGCACTCAAACCCTATCAATGGTTATTAAAATGTGAGCGAAGGTTATGTGCCCACCTATTATTCCTTCACATACATATCAGCTATCTGGTTAGGGAGATGGCAGTGACAGGCAGATGTTTGCCAAAATTGGGCCACGAGTATGTGCATTTTCTGTTCGTCTGTGATGAAATGGTGATATTAGACAATGCACTAATTTGAATTGCTTGTTTATGGAAAGACACTGCAGAAAACAACCTGTTTGTAGTAATTTATAATTATAACTATCTGGGCTACAAGATTGATGATTAATTAACAGGGAGCATATCCTGGCAGCCAAAACACATGCTTTAATTGCCTCGGTGAGTGGTTGGCAGGGTAAAATACCAGTTATGCTGGAAATTCTGTTCTGGCATACAGAGACATAGATGAGCACGGTGCTTTCTGTCTTGGTCAATGAAGCCACTGTTTTGTTTCTATGGATAAACTTTAATGTTGACAAAATACAAGCTCAGATTGGAGTTGTATTCTTGGGCTGAGAAACCTATTTTCCTATGAGCCTGTGTATATAGAATTGTTAATACTATCTGCATGGCGAATGGCCATAATGACCTTACTTGAATGGGAGTATCAACTCGGCCATGCTGCTCCGGATAGTTTGCGGGCCCTTATATGGGAAGAACAAAGCATAACATTTTTAATTCACTTTTAACAGGGGATTGGCTATTCTGCTAGATTATTTTTCGTTAGAGACATTTTCTTTAGTAAAGTTTTGTCAATACCCCAACTTTAGCTTGACAGCATATTTGACTACAAGATTATTTCATCGTACTGGTGAATGGTCTTGCCTCTTGAAAGGAAATGTTCGTACATATTATTCACATTGGGATTTTTCAATTTTTGAGAGTCAGTGCTTGTTGACATAACATTTCTTTAAACGCCATACGTTGTCCCTATTCCATTGCTTTTCTGCACTCAGTTGAGTTTATCATTTAGATTGCTGGGTCTTACATTTGAAGAAAAACAACTTGCGTTGCTTTTATTGGTCTAGTTGGGAACTGAATATACTCTCCTGTGGTGTATAGTTTTAAAGGGGGTATTAAATAAGAATAAGAGAGCTGATTCTACTGCAGTCTAAGCCTTTTTTAAAGCAAGTCCTGGCATAAATTATGTACATTCTTCTGACTTATTAACAAGACATACTTCAAGGTTTTTGAGTTAAACATGTTTAATGATTGATTCTAATACCTACATGATTTTTCAAAGCTTTAAAACAGACATCCTGTTCTTCTTACATATAAATTGCTTAAAGTGGGAAGAAAAAGGTGGGTGGGAGAATGGTGTCTAAAAAGGGCCATAGTCAAAGAAGCATAATTAAGAATCCTGTTCAAGAGGCGTGGACTGTGTAATTAACAGCATGGCTTAAAAAGGGAAGTAAAATCCTGTGCTTCACACAGCGTGTCACCTGACTAGTATTTGGGTGCCTCTTTTTATGTTTTCAGTTATTGCAGCCCAACATGCCACACAACAAATAACCTCAATGTGCAAAGCAACCATGTTTCTTAGCTTTGCCAATCCTTTCTGGCTTTATCAGATAAACGAATAGCAATTATTTTGTTGTGAATAATTAGAAATGAAAATGTTTCAATTCTGAAAATAGGAGACTGTTAATTAAACAATTATAAGGTCTGTAGCGGTCATCAGAGTGTCTCAATCACTCTCGTTCTCTCATTTACAACATTTCTCTAATCAGTCTCTCTGTTACAGACTCGAGCCTCTTTTCTTCCCACATCTTCCTTTTATCCTCATCTGCACATTTCAGACCTCATCTCTTTCCTCTTCAGCACCCTCTTTTCACTCTCTTCTTGCGCATGTACTTCCTCCTTCACTTCACCATATGTACATGAACACACCTATTCTCCTGTAAGAACCAACATTTCCTTTTACTTTTGCCTTACCAATATTCTGAAAGCTTTGCATCTCCTTTATACACTTTCTCGTACGATGACAATAACAATTGGAGCATGTGACCATTGCTCTAATCACTTTGCAGAGGCCAAGGATGGGATATGCATGTATTATGAACAGCTTTATGACCCACTAAGAAAAACTGTGTGGAACAGCCACTGCGTCACACTTTTATGTTAAATATTAATGTAAATTAATTTTATATATTTATTTTAAATGTAGAGCAAAATATGCAGCAGCACTATTAACTTACTTTTTAATTACATTGTTAATTAATTTAAATATTAAATAAAATAAAAATTACAGTACTGAAATTTAAATTAACAAATGCATTTCCACTTAAAGTAAAACATATTTTATTTTATTCATTGTTAAATATGATGTATAAAGTTAATTAGAAGCAATTAAATCATGTTTTAATAAAAGTTAAAGTTACATTAATTTATACATGAAAAAGGTTGCTAAAATATTTTGCAATTAAATGATAAATGCATTTTATATTTAGATTTTGTTTACATGAAATTATATCCATGTATATTTTTAACAATTTAAAAAAATGTAATTTAATTTAAAATTATTCCCTATGTGTGGTGCTGGACTTACTCCACTTCTGAGCTGGAGTAATTTACTATTGTTTTGGGTCCCTTTTGGCTGTAGTAAATTTAAAAGTGCAATTTGTGAATAGTGATGGGCTTACTCTTTTGTAAGTGGGCGCATGTCACTCCCTAGACCCCTGCCCAATGCTCCCTAAACCCTTCCTTTCTCCTCCATAAACCCCTCAGACTTAGTAGTAAGTATGTACGTTTTCCAGCCTATCTCCGGTCCATCCCACATTTCGAACTGAGTAGCAAACTTAAATGCAGGAGGATCTTTCCAAAGAAAGGAAAGGAGAAGAGTAGATGGCATTTTTAGTACTTTAGTATTTTTAGTACTATTGATGTACTACTAAATGTACTGCAAAATGATGTTTGTGAATACGCCCCTATGAGACCAAAATACTGCCGGTTGGAATAAACACAAGAATCGAGATAAAAGACATCGAATCAGGGGCAGGCAAATGAGACAGAGAACAATACTAGCTAATCATGGCCAAGGGGCGGACCCAAAGCACACTCTAAGTATACAATATGCATTGGAAAGTCTAAGTCTTACCAACAGACAGTTAAAGCTATCTGGAGCTGTGACCTAAGAAGTTGCAGCACAATAGGAGATCCACTGCTACATAACGCAAAGGTTGTCAGATCTTTGAACATGCTCACTCTGCTTTCCTAAATCTCTTTAGTATGCTTTTTTTCCAATACAAACATTAATAGAACACAATTCATTAGTGGACAAATTCATACTGCAGATCATTAAAATATATACAAACAACGGCATAGAATCCATTACAGTGATCAACTCAGTCAAGTGAGAATCAAATACATTAGGCACCAGATGCGGTGAAGCAGCAGGCAGCTGCCATGTTACATCTTTCCCATAATAACACTGTGAAAGAGCCCAGATTTGTTGGTGTTTTTTTTGGCACAGCCAAATGCTTTGTATATTGTTTCCTTTGCTTTTCAATCAATCAATCAGCATTTGTAAAGTTCAGCACTGTCACCCCTGGAGTGCTGGGTGTGAGGACTTTGTTGAAAACCCAGGTCTAGAGGAAACAGCAGGAAGAGGGAAGAAATGAGGAGAAAAGGCTAAACAAAGGGCAGAAAAATGAGTGAGCAGAAAAGGCATGACAGAGGGCAGAAAACAAAAGGCAAAAGAGAGGGCAGGAAAACAAAAAGAAATAGCAAAACAGAGCAGAAGAGTGCAAAACATAGGGCAGAAAAACAAGCAGAAAAGGCAAAATGGAGGGCAGAAAAACAAGCAGACAACGGCAAAACAGAGGGCAGAAAAACAAACAGAAATGGAAAAGCAGAGGGCAGAAAAACAAGCTGAAAAGGCAAAACAGAGGGCAGAAAAACAATCAGAAATGGCAAAACAGAGCAGAAGAGAACAATACAGAGGGCAGAAAAATTAACAGAAAAGGCTAAACGGAGGGAAGAAAACAGAGCAGATATAGGCAAAACAGAGGGCAGAAAAACAAGCAGAAATGGCAAAATGAAGGGTAGAAAAATAATTAGAAAAGGCCAAACAGAACAGATGAGGGCAAAACAGAGGGTGGAAAAACAAGCAGAAACGTCAAAACGGAAGGCAGAAAAACTAGCAGAAAATGCCAAACCAAGGGCAGGAAAGGTGCAACAGAAGGCAGAAAAATGATCAGAAAAAGGCAAAACAGAGGGCAGAAAAACAAACAGAAAAGGCAAAACAGAGCAAGAAACAAGCTGAGGAGGCATAAACAGAGGTCAGAAGGTAGACAGGCAGCAGAGGGTGGCAAACTGTGGTCAACCTGGATAGGGGAACTGTCACAGGAGGAGCTGGCAGGAGGACTTTCGAAGCATTTTGAACAATTGTCCAATTTCCCTGAGCCATTCCTCCATTGTTGGGACTTCTTTATATTTTCACCTTCAGAAATGTTCTTCTTAGCCATCAACAATCATGCACCCATCAAATTGTGGATATCAGTTGATCCCCTCTAAGCTATCCATGATACCCAACAGAGCCTTCTTGGAGTAATAATCTACCTAATTACGTCACCCACTGATCTGTGGATTCATTTTCAATACTGAGCAATAACTGGCACATCCAAATGACATGCATGAAAGTAACTTTTGCTTGATTGCAGTGGAAACTGCCAGGATCAGGAACTTTACCCATCTGCGATTGTAAGTAGGCTTTTTGAAGTATTTAACCCATATTAATAGGAGTCATGCGGATATAGCAAAGCCGTGGAAGGCCTTCCTGACTTCTGTCCATTCTACTTCCACCAGCTCACTCACATCGCACTCTCATCTGGCCTGCGGCTCAATAGGAACTTTAGGCAAATTAATTAACAGTGATTTTATAGTCTGGAAGTCTCTTTCCTCCCCAGCTTCTGTATTGTTATTTTAGCCTCCACAGGGCTATACTCAGACACCATTGTCATCTTGTTTTTACATACATTTAAAGCATGGAGAATTTGCAGGTATCAACTGAACTGGGATCTGCAGAGTGCATAATCATTAGGTAAGTGCTCAATAGCTCAATGTGACTTAACTCTCAGAAATCACCCAACTTTGAGATTCCTATAAGATATCAGACCTGGAAGCTATTGAGGTACATGACTTGAGAAATCCAGGAGCCACACCTCAGCGAGGTTTTATTTGTTAGTGTTTCGTGTCATCTAATACACAGCACATCATACCAGCAGTGCAAGGACAGCTTTGTAACATACAGAACAGAGTGGGTATTTGCCAATCCACACAACAATGAATGCATGCAATGCAGCTCAAGTAGCTCTCTGTATAATCTAATGCCAGGGTTGTTTCTACTGTCAAGAAACCAATCCTTGAGCAGGACTAAATGAGAAGCCCAGCAGTATAACTGAATGCCAGTGGTTCCCAGTCGTATTGTGATTGTGTTAATTTCAACAGAGACTTTTGGTGAGCCCTCGTTCCATAGAAATGTGCTTAAGAAGTATTGCACAGCATGAAAGAATTGGGGGGAGCAGAGGATGCATGAGGTTTTGCAGCTAGCACAAAAACTGGGCTACTTAAATAATCTTACAAATTGTACTACGCCCCTAGATGATAATGGGTAGAGAAGGCCAGACCTCCTGCTCACTCATAGCATGTTTAAGCAGTGTAGTGTTATTCAAGTACCTTCCCAATTCGACACCTCTCATGACCTACATTCCAAAGTATTTAAACTGTCTATCACTCACTTTTATGTGGAGATGGCTCAGAGACTGTGATAGACTGTGGTAGACTCCCATGCATTGGTAGCAATAGGGGCTTGTTCCAATTTACCTCTAGCACTGTTGAGTTGCCATTAACCTGTAGTCTCTTGCTCACTCTGTTGAGAGAAAAATGGGGATACTGTATGTAGAGCAGAAGGTCATCCGCGTAGAAAGAAACCATATCCTTGTAGTCATTCCTGACCAATGCAAATGTACTAAGCTCTATGGCAAAGGTCGAGGATGGTGCTCTGTTCACTGTGAATTGGGCCCAAGAGTCGGTAGAGAGGATCTTTGGATACTGCCTGAAAAGTGGACAAAAAGTCAACCTCTGCATTACTAAGTACAGGCAGGGTCAATGCACTGTATCATAAGCTTTGTTGACCAATAGCAAGGCTAAATCTCACTGCAATTCATGAGCCTGGATCAGTGCGATGCGTAGGTGTTGGAGATATTCTCAGAAGCCATGGCCTGGTATAAAGCTATTTTGCTCGCCATGAATGAGAGTGAGTACCACCTTAGCCAATCTGATTGCTAAAACCTTGGCCAGCAGCTTCACTTTAATGTTTAGATGTGACATTGGTCAGAACCACACTCACTGGGGGTGTTTGTCAGCTTTTAAGATAACGGAGATACTTGGTCCCTGTAAGTAATGGCCAGATGTGCGAGCCATCACAAACACTGTGCGGTATCAAGATCTATGCATGTTTCTTTAGGAACTCCTGCAGAAAATTATTTGGACCCAATGTCTTGCCCAAAGGCATGGCAGATATCTGATATTGCCTGCTATATTTCCCCGGCTGTGATGGTGAGATCCAGTTCACCTCGATCCGAGTCAGAAAGAGCAGGGAGGGTGGGAGATCATTATGCAATGGGTGGTCCAGCTCCATTTGTAGGGGAACATGTTTTTTATGCTGGTGTTTGTAGTACTTGGCAAATGTCTTGTCAATCCATTCATTGTCTTTTATTGGTAGCTTGGAACTTTCCACCATCATCGGAACTATCCTAGCCTCCACCTGCCTTTGGCAAGCCAACATAGCGGCTTTTTCTACTTTCTTCCACCATTAATAGACTCTGTGTTGGGAGAATACCTACACAAGTTGGGCCGAATCCATTAAGGTCTACTTTTGGATGGATCAATCTAGCTACAGCTTTCTGAAGGTATTCAATGACAACCCAACGGTGAATCGAGTTTCTAAGATTTATATTTCATGCTCCAGGTTCTTGACCTCCCATTCCCTCCTCCTAACACATCCCCTCAGGTAGAGTATAGCCATCCCTCAGATGGCAGTTTTGAATGCCTCTGATAGGGTTGATGCCATGGGAACTGTAAATTATGTTATTCTGTTATGACCTCCTTGCTGCCTGCTCACTTGAGCTTCCTCTCCCCGGGGAAAGGCTGCAACTAGAAGGGGATTTAGCTCCAGCACATTTTACCTGACCAGGACTGAGAGGGAGTTAATAAAAATGAGCCCGCCTTTCCCAAGGGCGAGAATGCTCTATGTGAATCCTACTTGACCTTGCCAATGGCAGGAAAGGAATACCTTCTTTTCCACTTGCACACCAGGAGGCATGGGGAGTGGTTAGGGCTTCCAAAATAAATATTAGCCTCACTTGCTCTTAAGGGTCAAGTGGACATTTTTTATTTTAATTTCTTTTTATTATTTGAATAGTATAGAAAGTACAGGTACAACAACAGCGCAGTGCAGAAAATGATTGCAGTCAGCATTCTTAATCAGTAAGGCAATCTTCTACATCACATCTTTCCATTTCTGAATACAGGTCTTGTGCGCCGTGAGTCTGATCACTGTGTTACTCAACAGTCCCTGCGAACCACAGGGGGGGTCAAAGAGAGGGGAAAGAAAAAGATCAGGGACATTTATGGGGGGGGGCTGGCCTTTGAGGGGGTATGACACTATGGGCCTGCTGGGTTAATTAGATCTGTGCACGGGTCAGTTGTTTCCTACGACTTGCATTCATTCATTGCAGAAGGGAAGTCTCATCTGGGCCTAGATGGGTGAGAGTTTAGGTACTTTTGCATCAGTTTCCAGATGTCCCTGGGGTGGGTCTGTGTAGGCATCAACTCCCAGTAATCAGTCAGCTGTCCCTGACGGAACGCCGTGTCGCCCAACCAGTGAGCAGCATAGGGGCTACGTCATCTGCCCCAGCACATGGCTACCCGCCTCTCGGCAAGCAGCAGGAGCAGAGCTGCCAGCTTCCCACATGGTGCCGGCACAGGTCTCACATGTCCCAAGAGGGCAGTCAGTGGGGATAGCTCCAACTCATATTAAAGCATTTCAACTACCACTTTAAAGATGCGCTCCCAATACCGTGCAACCTCCGGTCAGGTCCAAGCTAGATTCAAGAAAACGCCTCGGATGCCCGGCATCTCACACACCTCGCGTCCTCATTCAGACCAGCTCTATGCAGCCAGACAGGTTCTTTAAAAGCGGTGGAGGAACTTGAAGTGGATTAACTTCAATCTATAGTTTGGAGATATGTCTCTGGCCTGCGCGCAGCAATAAGCCCATTGCTTATGCTTCAGAGGGGCACCCAGTAGCTCCTCTCATCATTTACGCACTGCTGGTACACATATTGGCCCCTCACGCTGCATATCCGTGTACAGTCGGGCGAAGAGTTTACATCATGATGGGTTGTTTAGGAAGTCCACGAGGACTGGGAACTTAGGGGGTGCCGCTGGGAACGAGGCATATCTCGCTTGCAGTGCCGCGAGGATCTGGAAATGTGTAATTCGTTCGAGAAATCCGCTATCCTCGCATCCAAGAACACCATCAATTGACGTGAAGGTCCCCTTGGGGAAGACAATCCTCATTGTATGAATACGGAGCTTGTCCAATCTCTGACATGCTCCTGTGTCGTCAAGGAATGGCAGATTAGGGTGATGCAGCAGAGGCAATTAGGGAGCGTGCATCTCCACCAAGTGTGCTCTTTGGCCCAGCTCTTGCCAAGCCCATACCATGCAACCGGCAGTGTCTACCTCTGAGCGCAGTCTAGGTCACGATTTATAAAGTACCATATGCAACGGTGTGAAGGGACGCCTGGTGGTGTTCCGGCGCCATATGTGCCATAAATGGGATGAGGAAGATCCAGTGAAAGGAGAACTGGGTTTGAGCGCAGTTGTAATAGAGCTCCATGTCTGGGTCTCCTAGTCCCCCTTGCTCAAAAGGCAGTGTTAGGGTCTCCCATGATACTCTGGGTAGTTTGCCCGCCCAATCGAGCGATATCAAATTAGAATGCAATCTGCGCTTAAACTCCTCAGTGAGAGGAAGCAGGAGATTAAGAAATTCATACAATAACTTAGCAATTGCGAAACGCCCATCAAGGGACAGCAGTAAGGAGATCCAGTGCCCCATCCAGCTCACAAGCCAGTCCATGATTCTCCCGTAGTTGCAGTGCCATAATTCTTCAACATTTTGGCTGAGCCAGATCCCAAGATACTTCACTGAGCCGTCAGCTCATCCGAGTTGTGGCCACCATTAGTGGAAAAATTATTGATTTCCCCCAATTGATAGTCACCCAAGAGAGACCACCAAATCGTGTAATTTACCTGATCAGGGAGTCTAAATTTCCGCCGGGTCCTTGACATATAATGTCATGTCAGCAGCATACAGAGACACCAGATTTACTCTAGGTACAAATGCCAGGCCTCGGTGTGCATGATGTTTTCGCAGCTGGGGGGCTAGTGGCTCTGTGGCGATAGCAAATATGAGCGGGGACAGTGGGCACCCCTGTCGGGTACCCGAGACACAGAGAAAGGGAAAGAGACAATTCCAGCCATGCTGTTTGGGGATGTGTATAATAGGGCAATAGTTTTCAAACCTTTGGGGCTGATGCCCAATCTGGTTAGCAGAGCAAATATATACGGCCACTCCAGGGTTTATTGCAGGAACACCCATTACAGCCATACATTCACCCAGAAGGCATACTTCTCAGAGACGCTTCTTGCGGGTAGCCCAGCAGGACAAGGGGAGGGAGGGAGCAGAGAGAAGAAAGAAAGGAAAGAGCCACATGAAGAACTAACTTATCCCAAAAACGTCTACTCTCCACTACAGCCACTCAACAAGGCTTAATTACAACCCCTCACCCACAAGGCCACTTAAGGCCAGTGATAAGCGACAGTTTAGGAATCATCCCTGCAGGGGAGCCACCAGGGACCTTGCAATTCCCAGCAAGGGAGGCTGGGTGGGCGGTCGGCAGTCAAGAGGCCGGGAGTCTAGCTTCCTGTGCAGCTAACAAAATTAGTCAATGTTTTGCAGTGCAGTTCGAATGGAGTACATCAGAACATTACTATAGAAATAGAAAGGCAAGGTACAAAGAGTTCAGTTCACAAGCAGGAGTTCTCAGGTTCGGCCCACTCAATGACCTCAATCATTTTCCCTGAGGCGGTCCTCTTCTCTCGCCGATTTGTCCGCGAGCAGGGGTGATTTAGTGCGGCGCAGGTCACGCACATATGTGGCAGCTGATTTAGGGTCTGTGAAGTATGAGGTTTTCCCAGCTTAAAAGATACTAAATTCTGCCGGGTAGAGGAGGGAATACTTAATGTCCTGTTACTGGAGCATCCTTTTAATAGGTACAAACTCTATTCTTGCCACTTGAACTACGAGGGTAAAGTCCGGAAAAAATTATATAGTGTTTCCTTGGAACCTGATTTCTTGTTGATCTCTGGCATTACACAGCACAGTGTCCCCGCGTGGTAATTGAGCAAGTGTGCAATTATTTTCCTGGGGGAGGGCTCCAATGGGGGGCCGAGGGCCAAGCGCCCGGTGGGCCCCTCTCCACTATATAAACCGCAGACAAGGAGTTCCTAGCAATGGACTTCAGCATCTCCTCAACACAGTCCTCAACACAAGACATTGCAGTGGATTTGCTAATTCCGATAATACGCAAATTGTTACGCCTCAATCTGGCCTCTAGGTCTTCGTTCTTGTTTTTTAAAACCTCCAGTACTTTTTTCCATGCTTAACAGTTTTTTGCTTACCATTGCTCTGTCGTCCTCGAATGCCTACGTGTGCTTTTCTGTCTGTCCAATACACTCTTCATGGCTGCGGACCTTGTCTCTTAGTCTGTCCAACCTGTTGGCCATAGTGTCTATTTTCTGGTCAATGGCTGTTAGGGATTGCTTAAGCTCGTGGAACATTTCATAAATGTCTAGTTCTGGCATGGCTGTAGCGCTCCCATTTGGTTTCAGCAGCTCTTCCATTGGTGGTCCATTGTTCTTCAGGGGACTGTGTTGGTCAAAGGACAGTTTGGGTTGTCGGGCATCTGGTTTCCCCATGTCCCCTTAGTGCCACTTAGTCAAGTTTGGGTACTCTGACCGGGCTCCCCCTTAGGTGGACACCTTATCAGTTCTCTCCATTAAGGCGCATAGGCCCCTCGAACGCACCCAGCCCATCCAGCGCGGATCGCATGGGGCTCAGTGCTTCTCTGTTTCTGTGTGCCACTCAGCCGCCTCCCGGCACCTAGATCTTCATCGAGTAGCCTTTAGCCATTGGGCCCCACTGTGTACCACCCACTTGTGCCCCCCCCAGCTGCCCCAGGCCAGGGACCTCCACCCCTCTGGAGGGGCCAGGATCTGGTTGCCTCACAGGTGAGTACAGCACCCAAGCTAACCCAGCAATTTTCACTTTTTGGTTGAGGGGGACCAGTCCAGCACATTACCTCACTCCCCGCAAGGGCCGGACTGGCTACCGGGAGTTTTGGTGTGCTGCCAAGCTGGGGGCTGATTTCGTTGATAGGGACCTGACCAGTCTTCTGCCAGTCCGCTCAGGCCTCCCGCTGTAGGGGGGCAATGCCAGTGGACCAGGCTGTCTATCTCACTACTTTGCAGGACTTCAACTGCCTGGGGGCCCCCACCCACACCCATGATCTGGGGGCACCTCCTACAAGTCCTGAATTTCCAAGAGCCTTGTTCGTGCCCTGGAAAGCAGGATCAGTCTGCCAGTGCACAGAGCTTGGGCCTGTAACACCGCCGAAAAGGGGGAGACCGGTCTCATCCTGGAGCTTCCTATCAGGCTGTCTTGCTGCTGCTATGCGGACTTGGGGGTGCATGCTGTTCTCTGCTTAGTGCCCCCCTGCCCGCTCCTCTCACCTGATGCTCTGTGGGACCTCAATGGCCTAGTCACCTGCGCCAGCCTGCCGCACTTGGCCAGTCGCTCCACAGCTGCTTCAGTGGCACCTCCTGCACTCAGCCCAGAGCCGGGCAGGTCTCCATGGTGCCTCTGTAGAACCACAGGCCGTCCGCTCCTCCGCCTAAGCACCTTGGGGTCACAGCATCGCCTGCACCGCTCCTCTCAATGCTGCTGGTTGGTTCTCAGCTTCACGGTCCATCTCTGAGATGTCGCCTGGTTATAGCCGCAGTCTCACTCAGCTGGACTGTGCCGGAGCCCTTCCAGTTATGACAGGGCCAGCGAAGACAGGCGGGCTAGCAAGGGAACCACAGCCTTGGTCTCAGGCTTCACCGGGCCACCATCTTGTCTGCGGCCCGGTCTCCTTCTGCTGTGCTCTGTACAGGGCAATTCCTCTCCTTTCCGGCTCATCGGGGTTTGCCTCAGTGGCAGTGAGGCACTCTCCTGTCAGTTGAAGCTGACGATGCCCAGTGTAACTGGTGGACTATGTTGAATTCGCCAAATGGCCTGCAGAACCTCACAAGGTGGTGACCATCTTGTGGCCAGGCTCCCTAGCGCCCCTCCTAAGTGTCAAGTTGGTGTTTAACACTCTCATCATACCACACAAGCTGGAGAGGGACTGCTTATCCAAATCAAAGAAATCCTCCCTGGCCTTTACCAGTATGGCAGTGGGAGAAACAGTGATTAATTCCCCTGCACCCAATGACAAGAGAAGGACCAAAAAAGGACATAAAGACTTACAAAATCAATAACATCAGTGGTGACATCAGATATCACATCACTATTGACAGTACCTAGGACTTACCCAACAGGCTGTGGCCATGATGACTTTGCTTCATCGATGCCCTTGGTAGAGAGTGTATGTTGAGAGCAGAATCTACTTTGACAGTGCCCTACAGGTCCAATTTTCAGGTTGGCTCTGCCTTGACAATGCATGGGAGCAAAATCCAAAGCCTGGAACCTGGCTAGGTGCTGTACCTAGGCCATCAACTCTACATCCCCACTCCAACATTCTATTGTACATGGCCTTCAACCATGCTCAACGGATTTGAGAAGCAACCCTGGCCTTTGGTTAGACACTGCACTGAATATACCAGTCCCAAAACCTGCATAGTATGGTTTATGGCCATGCCTATAAGGGTGGAGGTACAGGCTCTATAACCTTAGGGTAAGCCACTCATTTCCATGAGAAATGTTCTGTAAGCACATGGCCTGGCAAACAGGATGTTAAGATCTCATATAACTCTCCTTCCATCTCACTACCTCATAAAGCATTCTGCTTGAAGATTCAACCGTCAATGCAAGGCCTGTGTGAACAGATTTATATAAGACAGAATAGTGTGCAGAGCTTTATTCAACCATAGCACTTTTAGACAGTAAGCACATGTATTGAATTAAATGGCAAGCTCCTATCACAAATAAAAATAAATACATTTTTGTCATCTACCTAAAAAATATAATACTGCCAAGATGATAAAAGACCTTAAAACCTTTGAGAAAGGATGCAGAACATTTTAACCCCTCTACTGCTGAAGTGATGAGCCTTTTTTCTTTACTATTTGAGGTAGTTCAAGCTTAGGGATCCATAACTTCTTTTCTCACGTAAGATATCCAAGCCACATGTGCGTCATTCTTTTCCAACATCCTGGGGATTCTAAATGTGCCCAGGATCCGTGGAAATCGATGAAGGGGACTGAGAAAATTGGCAAAATATAGCAACATTTTGAGTATTTTGTTAAACAAAAAATAGGACAAAAGTACTCCGCAAAAAAGTTTCTGTTTTGATTTGCTCTGTTAAAAGTCACCTTACATCTTCACAGCTTTCAGGAACATGCAGAGATCCATTTAAAAATAAATATATTTTGACCACAGTTTTGGCATTTTTCAAAGAGATAGCCAAATTTAACTACGTTTGTGCTTTCAACCTACTTCCAGTTTGTGGTGGAAACCAATGTGAAACCCAAGGGTAATTTAGGAAAGCTATAGATTTCTGAAAAGAGGACAAAATTCTGAATTCAGCAAAGGGGCATATGTGTAGATCCTTCAAGAGTTTTCCAAAGAAACTAACTGTTGACTTAAAGAAAAATTGAAAATGAGTAGGAAAAAATGGCCATTTGTGACGTTTTTATCTGTAGCATTTTGTCACGATGACTGATTTACAAGAGCAATAACCCATTATGTCCGATTATCACTTCTGGTTGTGAAGATTTAGGGTTTGTAGGCTGTCCAAGAACCCGAGGTTGCCAGAGCCAAAAGTTGAGTTGCAACTTACAATGGTATTTCATTGTGTACTGAGCTATAAACCAATTCATGTGGTGAAATAAGTAGAGTGAAAAATGGGTATTTCTGAAATTTACACCAGGTGCTGAGTTTGGGAACAGTAGTTATCAGTACATCTCTCGATTTCTGTGTACCCGTACTAGCATATGATTCAGAGGGCATTTCTCAAAATGTATTCTTTTTTACACACTAGCTTACGTTTGGAAGGCACAAATGTAGTGAAATCCAGTTGGTAATAACAAATACTCTACTAGTCTATGTTTCTGATAAAAACGGTACCTGACTTGTGTGCATAGGCCTAGTGCCAGCGACAGGAAAGGGCCCAAACGCAACATGGGCACATTACATTTTTCCACTGTAACTGACCCTTTTTTTGCAGTGTGAGTAGCTCTTGATTTTGGATCCTAGTTCAGTCGGCAACTAAGGAAACCTAGCACCCCTGCACATTTTTTAATACTATACAGCTAGGAAAATCTAGGGTGAGGTGACTAGCGTGGCTCTTACCTTCTTTCTTATACGGAAGCCTTTGCAAACTTCAAATTTTGATTAAAAACACATTATCCTCACATTTCTGTGATGCAAAGTTCCCGGAATCTGTTGGAAACCTTGAACTTTCTACCACCTAGCATTCCCCGAAGTCTCCTGATAAAATTCTACATCAATTGAGTGGGAAGGCCTATTGTGCAGTACATGAAAGGGCCCAAAACACAACATGGACAATGTACATTTTTTCACTGAAATCTGTACCTTTTTGGGGAATGTTGGTAGTTGTGGATTTTGGGCCCTAGCTTAGCCTGCACCTAGGAAAACCTAGCAGACCTGTACAATTTTTTTAAACTAGACACTCTGGAGATTTCAGGGTGGAGTGACCTGCATGGCCCTCACCAGGATTCAATTCAATTCAATTCAATTAATCTTTATTCGGATATTAAAAAATAGCCATAAAAGACACATGTTATACAATCGGGCCTTCAGAAACACAGTATTTCATACATTAATAAATAATTTATTTTAAAACAAGCGTATTAAAAACTAACAATCGGTGTCATCCTTAAGCGGGAGAGCTATACGCTAATACTCTACTCCTTTCTGGGTTTTACATTTTTTGTTCCTGCTCCTTTTGATGCGGTCGACCCAATTACTCCTCTCCCCTGGTTTTTCTCAGCTTGACTGCCAGACGCAAGAAATGTACCATGCTAAACAATGTAAAAGGATCAGCGGCAAGCTTGAGAAATAAAAGGGCCACTTTGGCCTGTCCAATATTGGCACGTTTGAGGATTGTTTTTAAAAACAGTGAACGTGGATAAGCAAAAAAGGGACAAAGTAAGACAAAGTGAAGGGTGTCTTGCGGAGATCTGAGATCGCAGCCGCAGCACCCTTTTGAGCTTACATCATGTACAAAACCTGCTGGGACGGCCAGGATATGGTGCAGCAAGTCTAATCTAAATCTTGACATTAAGAATCTGTCATGTCTATTGTACATGTTGGCCAGATAGAATTCCATGCCCGGCTTGACTTTGATGAGCTGGTATGATCTCACTGTACTTTTAGGCCCTTCTGTTGCCTCTCTGGTCCTGGCCAGATACTGCCTACAGGCTTTCTTTATACTGCCCTTGTCTCTATTGGCCAACGTACTTGGTTCCTTAAAGAACTTTTCGTGACCCAGCCTGGTCAGAGCGCCCCTTACATATTTTAGCCATGGTATTCGAGACCACTTATCCCCTTTCATACAGTCCTCTATGATTGATCTACTCAAGTTTGCCTCAGGATTAGTCCATATTTTTGCCCAACAGGAAATTGGGTTAGAGGCAGCCTGATCAGTAAGATAGTCTATGCCCAATTCCTCGTGGGCAACATACGAAGAGATACTTGTGGGCACCTGCAGAAGCCTTTTTAGGAATTTGTCTTCTTCTTTTTGGATGTTCCCCATGTCACGAATGCCCCAAACCTCGCTTCCATATAGAGTCTTCGAACAGCATACTGAGCTATATAGTTGGACAATTTCGTGCGGAGACCATCGACCCAATCTCGTCGCATAATTCATAATGGATCCCACGGCACTCGGATGTTGACTACATTTGAGGCCTACTAGGGGTTTAAAACTAAGATCTTGGTCAAAAACGATCTCCAGATAATTAAAGGTTTTTACTTTTTCCAGTGTGTGGGTACCTATTGAGAAACTATAGTTCTTGGCCGGTTTTTTACCAACTTCCATGACATAAGATTTGGATAAATTGGGCACTAGCACTAAGTCCTCCATGAACCTGACAAACCCATTGATGAGCAGCTGCAGGCTCCTTCCTGTGCGGGCCAAAAGGACTGCATCATCTGCATATAGGAGGACTGGTATGCTTCTCTTCCCTATAGAGGGGCAGTCTGCCTCCAGCACTCCCAGTGCCTTGTCTAGCCCATTTATATAAAGCGTAAATAAAAATGGAGCTAGGATGCAGCCTTGCCGCACCCCTCCCCGGCAGTGGAAGTCCTCTGTCAGGTCACCGTCATCAGAGAATCTCACCTGTGCCGTGGTTTCAAGGTGAAGTGTCTGCAGTGCTCGTAACAATCCTAAATCTATGCCCTTCTCAGCCAACATCTCCCACAGCTTCCTTCTGTTGACACAGTCAAAAGCTGCTGAGAGGTCCATGAACGCTAAGTACACAGTACCTTCCCTGGCCAGGGTGTATTTGGCCACTAGAAGGTAAAGGTTAAGGCACTGATCTGTTGTCGAGTGCCCATTTCGGAACCCATACTGGAGATCGGTAATGATATTATGTTCTTCGGCCCAATCCAAAAGGCGGTTAAGAATGACTCTCCCTATGACTTTCGC
Source organism: Triturus cristatus (assembly GCF_964204655.1). Lineage (NCBI taxonomy): Eukaryota > Metazoa > Chordata > Amphibia > Caudata > Salamandridae > Triturus > Triturus cristatus. The sequence goes on from NC_140587.1 coordinate 621,547,981, forward strand.
CGTGACATCTATGAGGGATATTGGGCGGTAGCATTGGGGGTCATTTCTATTACCCTTTTTGAATATTGGGACGATAACCGCCGTGGATCATGATCTCGGCATGCCCCCCTGGCAGGCAACATTTAATACCCTGGCCAATATTGGTGCCCACAGATCCACTTGACTTTTAAATAGGTCTGGCGGGATCCCATCGGGTCCAGGCGCTTTTCTTAAAGCCAGGCCGTCTATTCCCAGTTTCACTTCTGCAACCGTGAATGGAATGCACTCGCCCTCAGGTAATTCTAGAGATTAGAATTGCAACGTCTCTGGGTTACCCCGATTATATAATTTTGTAAAGTGCGCTACCCACTCCTCCACTAAGATGTGGGATGCTACTTGAGGCTTGTTCGAGTCTTGGAAACATGGGTCATTTATTGTTTTCCAAAAGCTTGTCATGTCACGATGCTCCGCTGCTTCTTTTAGTGACTCCCAAGCTTGAGATTGAAGGCAATACTTCCTTCTGTTGGTGGCCTTTTTGTATTGTTTCCTACAGTCCATGATCGTACCTCTATCCCTTGGGACTATTTTAAGCGCCTGCTTCAGATTTCTGAGGGCCTTCGAGCATTCCTTATCGAACCATCTCGGGCAGAGGTCGGTCTGCTTTTTCATCTTACGCCTTAAAAGGCTATCAATGTGTTGGGCGGTGCCCTCAAATGCTGTAATCAAGTCGCTCCCCTCAATACTACTGTCTAAGCATTTCCACATATGACTATCATTGTCTGCCAGGAGCGCTCTATGTAATGCTAGCCCATCAATCTTACACCATTTGATTCTCCTGCCCTGATCCATTGCCTTGTATTGTCCCCCGGCGGTCCTTTTGTCTATTTTGGTACACCGATCTAAAAACTCTATTGTTAATTCTAGGGGATTGTGGTCGCTAAATATGCTGGGGACTATCGAAAAGTGACTGACCCTACCAAGTAAGGCATGAGAAACAAAGATACAGTCGATGATGGAATCACAGCCCCACCCCTTGAACGATGGGGTCATTAAATCTGGTGATCCATCCGCGACTAGATCCATTGTATGTGTTAAGGCCAATTTGCCTAAAATTGTACCTAATGCCATGCCTTCTCTGGAGTGCTCTATATGCCATCCCTTTGTAGAGGGACAGGCATCCCATGAGCCTCCTTCCCATTTCAGGTATGGGCACGGGTGAGTGTTAAAGTCCCCCATCAAAATTAACCGGGCACTAGGGTCCCCCATATCATTTAACCCAGTTAGTCTTTGGTCTAACTCCGCCAAATTTGACATTGATTGTCCTGCATTATAAAAATTTATAAAAAAAAACCTTAAGGCCCTTTGCAACGTATCTTATACCCTGGAGGCAATCAGAATCCCACCCCAGGTCTTGCCAGCTACCTTGCAGCGTCAATGCCGCATACATAATAAGGCCTCCCTTGGCACGACCCATGGGCGATTTGCGGGCTGGGACAAAAAACAATTTATAACCCTCCAGGAACAGGCCACTGCAGTCCGTTTCCCAGGTTTCCTGCAGGCAAATGATTTTATATTCTTTAATAAAACTATGCCATTCCTGATTGGCGACTTTAGATGCGAGTCCCGCAATGTTCCAGGATAGCAGCCTCAGCTCAGAAGTTGTACGAGCCCTGCCACTAGTTCCGTCTCTGGGCCTCCTTTGTGTAGGATTTATCTCCATACTAATTTCTTGTGGGGGTATATCTTCCACCACCCTGACCTGTCCTGTAAGTATACCAGTGTTTACATCCTGGGTATTGATTCCTATTTTAATTACTGTTCCCTGGTTCCTTTCAGAATCTTGTACTCTCTCGCCCACTGTACTCACTAAATTCCCCAGTCAATCTTGTTCATCCAAGGCAGAGGGATCAGTGAGGGTTGCAAATCTATTTGGGGCCAAGCGCATGTTATCCAATCTGCTTTTCATGGCTATTCTTGGCCCTTGCAGAGTTTGCCCGGGATCGAGGGCACTGTCCCTATAAAAATAATACAATGGGAGCATCCTTACACAAGACCCTCTCTTACTCTCCCCATGGCGGTTATCTAGAAGTTCTTTTACTAGTCCCGGATATCTAAAATTTACAATGATACAGTCGCCCGGGAACTTTTTCTCTCCGCCACCAATCCAGGCTACCCTCCTGGCCATAAGAATGTGATCGTGCTGGAATCTATTGGCTGGTATATTATTGTTGATCCAGTGCGCTGCCTTGTTAATCAGAGTACTAGTCGATTCCTCAGAGCCCTTGCTTAGTCCAGGAACTCCTACAAGCACCACTGAGTAAGGACAAGAGGCCGGGGGTAGGTCTAATGTCTGGAGCCCTGGGGTGACCAGGATACAATCTGCGCGGTCTGTCCCGCAGTGCCTCTTGCGTTCCCTATGTGCCGAACCACTAACTCTAGTCTCAAGTCGAGTACCTGAGTGATCCGGGGTTTCTCTACGCAAATTCTTATTACCAGCATTAGCTACATTTGGTGATGATTTACTACGCTCAGTTTGTTCAGTCCCTCTTTTATTTAATGCCTTATTACTTCGGTCAGTCGCTATGCTACCCTCCTCCCTCTCCTGCCCGAGGTCTCTAATGTGTTGTGCCTGTATTTTGACCACGAATTTGTTTATAATCCCTTCCATGTTCGAGATTTTCGCCATTACTGGCCCTAGCAGGTGATGGAGGAGTTGTTCCATTTTATTTTCTAATGCTGAGATGATTTCTTGGGTCCCACATGACCCATTTTCGTGGCAGCATCTAGGGCTGACTATTTTCTCTGCGTTTTTAATACTGCCTTTGGTAGACTTGGCCGCACCCTTCCGGCTGGGTTTACTGGCACGCGTAGAGCATTGTGAGCCACCCGTCACTAAGGGCCCCGCTGAAACTTGATGTGTTTTGGAGCGTGTAATTACCTCTTCACCCAAGCTCTGTTCCAAATCAATCTCGCCTACTACTCGATGGTTACTAAACCCCTCCCTTGTGGCGTCCTCCTGCATTGCTCTCTGTAGTGTGGTTGGCTGTGAACCCTCTCTACCATATGGGCTCAGTGCGGCAGTTTGATTATGTTGGACAGGCCTCACAGACGGCTTGCTTCCTCCCCGCTCGACAGGGCCCGTACTCCGGCCCACCTGGCATATCCCCACGACAAGCACCAGTCCTCCGTCTCCCGACGGCCCTCTGCCCTCGGACCCCTACTCATCACGGGGTCCAGCCCCACTGGCTTCCCCGGCCGGGCCAAGCCGCCATCTGGGGCCCTGCACCACGCGGCCGCATGGCCTCCCCTCGACCCTAACCCCGGGCCTGGCCGGCCCCGACATCCCGGCACCACCATCCACCCAGGAGGTGAGCGGACCACTTGGCAAGTCAATGGGAGAACGAACTGTCAAGGGCTCTCCCCCGCCAGGTGCCGATCGCCCCCAGCTCCCCCAGGCACTGGCTCCACCCCCTGCTGGGTGTCTGGACACCTTCATCCCGGACCCTCCGACCTCCAAGTGCGAGGGTCCGGACATCAAAGGGCACCAGCCCTATAACTGAGGCAGCTCCGGAGCAGGAAGGCAGTTGTATCCTGGAGTCGAGAGACACCGAGTGAACTCAACCTTGACGGTCTACTGGCGCTGCCGTAGCCCGCTCTTGTGAACCATCGTCCTGCCTGCTGGCGCTGCCGCGGCCTTCTGCAACAGTCATCTTCCTGGGACCTGCTGGCGCTGCCGCGGCCCGTTGTAACGACCATCCTCACCGGGACCTGCTGGCGCTGCCGCGGACCGTATATCTCCCGGGGACCTGCTGGCGCTGCCGCGGCCCGTTGTAACGACCATCCTCACCGGGACCTGCTGGCGCTGCCGCGGCCCGTTGTAACGACCATCCTCACCGGGACCTGCTGGCGCTGCCGCGGACCGTATATCTTCCGGGGACCTGCTGGCGCTGCCGCGGCCCGTTGTATCGACCATCCACACCGGGACCTGCTGGCGCTGCCGCGGCCCGTACCACCTAACCACCAAGCTCGAGGATTGTGAGCTCATCATCATCTCATCAGAACTACCTGATTGGTAAATAGACTGCCCCGCTACCCCCTTCCCTACCTTGCGAGACTCTAATCGAGGGGACCCCTGAGTCCAGACCTCCTTGTACCATTCAACCGTACCTTAAATAAGTGCTTATAAAGAACGCTGAACCTTATCCGTGTGTGATATCTGTCTGTGGGGGGGAAGTTACTTGTCTGTACGATCGCTGGAGACGGCTCTCCCCGGAGACCTCTCCTCCTGACCCCGGCCGACCCTCCCGGTCCGTCTACCTTTTCTAACATTGGTGGCCAGCGGCGCGATCCGAATCAACGCGTAATCGTACAGAGAGTAGCTCACCCCACGACAAAACACGATGTCGACCAAAGATAGCAGCTCCACCGAGAAGTTCCAAATGGAGAAATTAGAAGAATACAACCACCGCGAACTGAGACAATTTTGCATAGAACTTGGCATTGCTACCACCGGCCTGAGTACCAAGGATGATCTAAAGCGCGCTCTTGAGTCATGGACAGAAACTGGGGTCGCAGGACCCTCCGACCAAAGCAGCGTCACACCAGACCAAAACAGCATCACACCAGAGGGGAATGCCACGGCTCCCGAGGAACGGGGAACGGGCCTCTCGCAGGAGGAGATACGAGAAAGAGACAGAGTCAGATTACACGAATTAGAGATGGCACGACTCAAGATGGATGGGGAACTCAAGTTAGCCGAACAGAAACTCAACCTCGAGCATATGCGGCTTCGAGAGGAACGAGAAGAAAAGCAGAGACAGAGAGAGCTGGAAGAGAAAAAAATAACGCTCGAGCACGAGCGCCGACTGGCGGAAATAGAACTGCGCAAACAGAATAAGGAACTGGGGGTGCCTGAGCGACCACACACCCCGGGGCCAATTGAGAAAAAAGTTCACATCCCCAAGGATGTGGTCCGCGAGTATGTCCGGGAAGACGACATACAACAGTGGTTTAAAGCCTATGAGATCGCAATGACCTCCCACCGGATCGACCGGAGTGATTGGGGAGCCGGACTTTGGGGGAGATTTATCAACGAGGGTCGCGATGCCCTACTACAGCTCCCCGATCACCAAATGTCGTCCTACGACCACATGAAGGCTGCCCTCCTCGCCCGCTACGGCCTCACGCCCGAGATGTACCGCCAGAGGTTCCGAGACTGCACCCGGATCCCAGGTACAACTTGGGTAGAATACGTGAACTATTTCAGCCGGGCCTTCGAGGGTTGGATCAAGGGAAGTCAGGTCACCACCTACGAACAACTCTTCAACCTTATGGTATGGGAGCACCTGTCAAACAACTGTTTCGTCGAGCTCAGGCAGCACCTACTCGACAGTAAGCTGACTGACCCCCGGCAGCTCGCCGCCGAAGCTGACCGATGGGAAAGCACCCGAGTGGGCCGGAGAGGGCCACACGAGCAGAATCGAAGCAACCAAAGCCAGCACCGTCCTCGGGGTGGAGGAGGAGGCCAGGGGCGAGGGAGAGACGCCTTGCCGGCAACCCCCGTGGCCAGCACCCCGCCTCCGGCCGGCCGGAGCAACCCCCCGTTGCGTCCTGGGTTCCGGGCCAACGTCACGTGCCACCGATGCCAGCGAGTCGGCCACTACGCCAATGACCCGAGCTGCCCGCAGAACCAAACACCCAAGCCCCGCCAGGTAGCTGCCGCTGCCCTCGGGGAAGAGCAATCATCGGAGGGACCCGAAGAGTATGAGCCGGCCCAGCAAGGGTGGGAACCGGCCGCCATGGTCCTGGCATGCTTAGGGGGAAGAGACATGGTTCCGCGGGCTCCCCTACCCGCCAACACCAGAAAATACGGTCAGTGGGTGACCATTAATGGACAGAGAGCCGAGGCCTTGCGTGACACCGGCGCCAGCGTGACGGCCGTCCGCTGTCACCTGGTAAAGCCCGAGCAGATCCTGCCGAACATTCTCTGCCCCGTCCGCTCGGCGGATAACTCTGAGAGCATGTGTAAGATGGCCTGCGTTCCGTTTGAATGGGGAGGGGTCTCCGGCCTACTGAAGGTGACGGTCCGGGACGATGCCCCCGTGGACTGCCTCCTGGGGAATGACCTCGAGAGTTCCCCGTGGGCCACCGTCGAGAGAAGAGAGCACTTGGGGATGCTGGGCCTCCCGGACTGGGCCTGCGTAACCACCCGATCCATGGCCGCCCGTGCCGCCCCCCGATCAGAAGAAACCGAATGGCCAGCACCTCCGCCCCCGGTTGCCCCCGTAGAGGACAACGGCGAGTCCGACCTCCCGGACCCGACTACCGAAGAAGACGCGCAACACCAGGACCTTCCGGATCTGGCTCAGTGGCGGCAAGAAGGGGGGCCCACCCAAGAACAGTTCCGCCAGGAACAAAAGACCTGTCCCTCCCTCGAGGGACTCCGCCAACAAGCCAGCACCCAAAATGCCGGGGACACCACCGGAACCCACTGGGTCTACTGGGATAACGACCTGCTCTACAGCGAGCAAATAATCGCCGAGCTGGGGGCCGGTCGAGTTCTGGTGGTACCGCTCCGCTTCCGAGACTTTCTGCTCAACCTGGCCCACGACGTCCCCCTGGCTGGACACCTGGGCCAGGACAAAACGTACAGTCGCCTGGTGACCCACTTTTTCTGGCCGAAAATGAGGAATGACGTCCTGAACCACTGCCGATCTTGCCCCACGTGCCAAGCCAGCGGGAAGAGTGGTCGGAAGCTGAAAGCCCCTCTGCAACCCTTCCCTGTGGTCACCACCCCGTTCGAGAGGGTGGGGATAGACATTGTGGGACCTCTGGACCCCCGCACGGCGCAAGGACACAGGTTCATCTTGGTACTAGTGGACCATGCCACCCGCTACCCCGAGGCGGTGCCCCTACGGACAGTGACCGCTCCGGTGGTTGGCCGGGCCCTGATGGGGATCTTCTCCCGGGTAGGCTTCCCCCGAGAAGTCGTCAGCGACCGAGGTACGAATTTCATATCCAAATACATGAAGTCCCTCTGGCAACAATGCGGGGTCACCTACAGATTCACGACCCCCTATCACCCCCAAGGGAACGGACTAGTGGAGCGTTTTAACCGCACTCTCAAAGGGATGATTGGGGGATTGGAAGAGCCTCTCCGTCGCCAGTGGGATGTACTGCTCCCGTGCCTCCTCTTCGCCTACCGAGAAGTTCCCCAGAAGTCCCTCGGTTTTAGCCCCTTTGAACTCCTCTACGGGCACCCTGTGCGAGGGCCCCTCAGCCTAGTCAAGGAAGGTTGGGAGATGGCCCCCCTCACGACCCCTCCAGACGTCTTCAAATACATCCTGGCCTTACGAAACCAGACCCGGCGCTTCAGGGAGATGGCCAAGGCGAACCTCGAGGCCAGCCAGGAGGACATGAAGAGGTGGTATGATCACAATGCCTCCTCCGTTGAATTCGAGCCTGGGCAGCAAGTATGGGTGATGTCCCCCACCGAACCATGTGCCTTGCAGGATAAGTGGACGGGGCCCTTCAAAGTGGTCGAGCGCAAAAGCCCCGTCACTTACCTCATCGACATGGGGTCTTCCCGGAACCCCCTTCGGGTCCTCCACACCAACCGGCTCAAACCACACTTTGTGCGATCCGAACTAAGCCTCTTGATGGCTACAGACAGTGGCACGGAAGAAGACTCCGAGCCCCTCCCGGATCTCCTGAAGACTCAGGAGAAGGACGGCTCCGTGGACGGGGTCCGGCTCTCTGACGCCCTCACTTCGGAGCAACGCCAGGACTGCCGGGACCTCCTGCTGCAGTTCGCTGCCCTGTTCTCCCTCACCCCCGGGGTCACCCCCTGGTGTCTGCACGACGTAGACACCGGGGACAGTCCCCCTGTCCGGCACCGGGCCTACCGCGTACCAGATCGGGTACGGGCCTGCATACAGGAGGAAGTGGCCAAGATGCTCACGATCGGGGTCATCGAGCCCTCGGACAGTCCCTGGGCCAGTCCGGTCGTATTAGTTCCCAAGGCCGCTGCCCCCGGCTCCGCCCCTGAACTAAGATTCTGCGTCGACTACCGGGGCTTGAACGCTGTCACCCGGACCGACGCTCATCCCATCCCCCGAGCAGACGAGCTGATCGACCGGCTGGGTGCCGCCCGCTACCTTAGTATCTTCGACCTAACGGCGGGCTACTGGCAGATCGGCCTCACACCCAGGGCTCAGGAACGGTCAGCCTTCTCTACCCCCGATGGCCACTATCAATTTAAGGTCATGCCCTTTGGCATGAAGAATGCCCCCGCCACGTTCCAACGCCTTGTGAACCAGGTCTTGGCGGGACTTGAAGAATTCAGCGCTGCCTACCTGGACGATATCGCTGTATACAGCCGCCACTGGTCCGACCACCTCCGTCACCTCCAGGAGGTCCTACACGCCCTCCAGCGGGCCGGCCTCACCATTAAGGCCGGCAAGTGCCAGATTGGCCAAGGGTCTGTGACCTACCTTGGGCACCAAGTGGGGAGCGGGCTGGTGGCCCCACTACAACTTAAGATTGCTGCCATCCAGTCCTGGCAGCCCCCCGTCACCCAGACCGAAGTCCGAGCCTTCCTGGGGCTCACCGGCTACTACCGGCGGTTCGTGAAGGACTACGGCAGCATCGTGGGGCCCCTCACGGGTCTCACATCCAAGAACCAACCGAAGCGGGTCAACTGGACTCCTGATTGTCAAGCGGCCTTCGAGGAGCTGAAGGCCGCCCTGTGCACCGCCCCGGTGCTCCAGGCCCCCGATTACAGTCGGGAATTTGTGGTGCAGACCGACGCCTCCGACCACGGCATCGGAGCCGTCCTCTCTCAGTTGAACCCCGAAGGTCATGACCAGCCGGTGGCCTTCATCAGTCGACGTCTCCTGGCCCGAGAACAGCGTTGGAGCACCATCGAGAGGGAGGCATTTGCAGTAGTGTGGGCCCTCAAAAAGCTCCGACCCTATCTCTTCGGTACCCACTTCCGGGTACAAACCGACCATCGACCCCTGCAATGGCTGATGCAGATGCGGGGGGAAAACCCAAAACTCTTGCGCTGGTCCATTTCCCTGCAGGGAATGGACTTCACCGTGGAGCACCGACCAGGCCAAGACCACGCCAACGCGGATGGCCTGTCCCGCTTTTTCCGCCTCGACGAAGAGAGTCCCCAAGGAGATGGGTGACTCTCCCCGCCTTCAGCTGGGGGGGACGCATGTTGGACAGGCCTCACAGACGGCTTGCTTCCTCCCCGCTCGACAGGGCCCGTACTCCGGCCCACCTGGCATATCCCCACGACAAGCACCTGTCCTCCGTCTCCCGACGGACCCTCTGCCCTCGGACCCCTACTCATCACGGGGTCCAGCCCCACCGGCTTCCCCGGCCGGGCCAAGCCGCCATCTGGGGCCCTGCACCACGCGGCCGCATGGCCTCCCCTCGACCCTAACCCCGGGCCTGGCCGGCCCCGACATCCCGGCACCACCATCCACCCAGGAGGTGAGCGGACCACTTGGCAAGTCAATGGGAGAACGAACTGTCAAGGGCTCTCCCCCGCCAGGTGCCGATCGCCCCCAGCTCCCCCAGGCACTGGCTCCACCCCCTGCTGGGTGTCTGGACACCTTCATCCCGGACCCTCCGACCTCCAAGTGCGAGGGTCCGGACATCAAAGGGCACCAGCCCTATAACTGAGGCAGCTCCGGAGCAGGAAGGCAGTTGTATCCTGGAGTCGAGAGACACCGAGTGAACTCAACCTTGACGGTCTACTGGCGCTGCCGTAGCCCGCTCTTGTGAACCATCGTCCTGCCTGCTGGCGCTGCCGCGGCCTTCTGCAACAGTCATCTTCCTGGGACCTGCTGGCGCTGCCGCGGCCCGTTGTAACGACCATCCTCACCGGGACCTGCTGGCGCTGCCGCGGACCGTATATCTCCCGGGGACCTGCTGGCGCTGCCGCGGCCCGTTGTAACGACCATCCTCACCGGGACCTGCTGGCGCTGCCGCGGCCCGTTGTAACGACCATCCTCACCGGGACCTGCTGGCGCTGCCGCGGACCGTATATCTTCCGGGGACCTGCTGGCGCTGCCGCGGCCCGTTGTATCGACCATCCACACCGGGACCTGCTGGCGCTGCCGCGGCCCGTACCACCTAACCACCAAGCTCGAGGATTGTGAGCTCATCATCATCTCATCAGAACTACCTGATTGGTAAATAGACTGCCCCGCTACCCCCTTCCCTACCTTGCGAGACTCTAATCGAGGGGACCCCTGAGTCCAGACCTCCTTGTACCATTTAACCGTACCTTAAATAAGTGCTTATAAAGAACGCTGAACCTTATCCGTGTGTGATATCTGTCTGTGGGGGGGAAGTTACTTGTCTGTACGATCGCTGGAGACGGCTCTCCCCGGAGACCTCTCCTCCTGACCCCGGCCGACCCTCCCGGTCCGTCTACCTTTTCTAACAGATTATCATTCGGTGACCCTATCAAACCTATACTCATTGTGTCTCCCTGCAAGTTATGAGCTATAGTTAGTGGTGTGACAGTAGTGTCAGCCTGGTTGTGATGCTCCAAGGGAGGCTCATTTGGATTTACCCGGCCTCCAGGCGTTAAACAAGAAGCTATATTGCCCAACGACGATCTTTTCATTGCTAATTGGGGGTCCAGGGACAATCTGCGCTCAGCCAGTTGGATTTCATGTACTAACAACGATTCTGCTCTAGTAATAAAAGCATCTAGAGTCCCTTTAACTCCTCCCCCTGCCCTCGGTTTAGCAATCTTATTTTTAACCATAATAGCACAATCTGCTGCCTAATATTCCTTCTTCAGTCCCCCTGGTTTAAGGTTACACTTTTGTTCTGGCGCCAATCTAATAAACTGACCATGGAGCAGAGAAGCCGTCTGCACTCAGTGTCCTGCGTTTGCGTGTTGGCCGCCAGGGAGATAAGCAAACAAAAAACAGCCGGATCAGTGTAAGTTCCAGTAGTTCTCCCGGGTGCCAACATCCAATGTGAGTTATCAAGTTATGAATGTCACGATACACAGGTGGGACACGATACCTCAATAGACAGCACAACCACCGATGCTCAGTACAAGGTGTAAGGGACGTGGCCCAGCCCGGCCTCCGTTGGCCCCGGACGGCCACAGACGGCCCGCCCTCTGCCCGGGCTCAGCCTGGCACCGCCCGCACGCGGTCCCGCGACGCGGAGGGTGAGCTGAAATTTGTAGCGCCTCTAGGCGCGTCCAGTGGGCATGCACTTCCGCCCCGCCCCACCAGGTTCTACTGGGAAGTGTGGTCCCCATCCTGGCCGCAACCGCGAGTGTGTCAAGCGCGGCGGCGGGAGGGAGACACGGGCACAGGCAGGCAGGAGGCGACAGAAATCCCGGGCACACAGGGCAGCACACAGAATCCTCCGCTGGAACCACAAGCAGGTAGGACACCCCCGCTTCACTGAGGGTGAGCTCAAATTTGTAGCGCCTCCAGGCGCGTCCAGTGGGCGTGCACTTCCGCTCCGCCCCACCAGGTGCTACTGGGAAGTGTGGTCCCCCTCCTGGCCGCAACCACGAGCGTGTCAAGTGCGGCGGCGGGAGGGAGACACGGGCACAGGCAGGCAGGAGGCGACAGAAATCCCAGGCACACAGGGCAGCACACAGAATCCTCCGCTGGAACCACAAGCAGGTAGGACACCCCCGCTTCACCGAGGGTGAGCTCAAATTTGTAGCGCCTCCAGGCGCGTCCAGTGGGCGTGCACTTCCGCCCCGCCCCACCAGGTGCTACTGGGAAGTGTGGTCCCCCTCCTGGCCGCAACCGTGAGCGTGTCAAGCGCGGCGGTGGGAGGGAGACACGGGCACAGGCAAGCAGGAGGCGACAGAAATCCCGGGCACACAGGGCAGCACACAGAATCCTCCGCTGGAACCACAAGCAGGTAGGACACCCACCTCACCAGGATTCATTACCCATAAGCCATCGCAAACTTCAAACTTTGGCTAAAAACACACATTTTCCTCACATTTCTGTGATGTAAACTTCTGGAATCTATGAGAAGCCGCACATTTCCTGCCACCCAGCATTCCCCCAAGTCCCCTGATAAAAATGGTACATTATTTGTGTGGGTTTGCAAGGTGCCCGTCACAGGAAATGTGCACATCACATTTTTCCACTGAAAACTGACCCATTTTTTCAGTGTGGGTAGCAGTGGATTTTTTGCCATAGCACAGCTGTCACCTAGGGAAACCTAGCAAACTAGCACATTTGAAAAAACTAGACAGCTAGTGAAATCCAGAGTGGGGTGACATACGTGGCTCTCACAAACATTTCTTACAAGAAGCCCTTGCAAACCTCAAACTTTGACCTAAAACACAAATGTTCCTCACATTTCTGCAAAGGAAAGTCCTGAAATCTGCAGGTTGCCCCAGATATGTACCTAGGGGGTGGGGCTAGTAAGCCAATTACACACCTGGGATTTTGCAATTGGGGCAAAAGAAAGGAGTGCCAATGTTTCACTATGGCTTTGGCCAAGCCCCTCACCGGAAAAAGGAACAAACCCATCTTTCTGTACCACCAGGGGCAGACAGGAGGTTTGCCCCAGGTAATTCAAAATGGTGCTTAAACACACAAAGGTAGGGGCGGCCTACCTAGGTATAGAGAAATACTCCTGCCCAAGAAGGGGCAATAGTGTCTTTCTACCTGCTTGGGGGAAGATAGGAGGTTTGTCCCAATTGTGGATGTTGCCCCAAATCTGCCCTGGGAGGATAGAAAGCCCACTAGACACCAGAGATTTTCTTTGGAGAGGGGAAAGAAAGGATTGCAGGCATTGCACCCTGGCATCAGCCACACCCCCACCCTAAAAGGGGACAAAACAGCCTTTCTGCCCACCGGGACAGAAATGGTGCTTGACCCGGCAAGGGGTTGGGGGGCAGAAAGCCCTCTAGAAATTCAAAATAGCACCAAAAAAACCAAAAGGAGGTAGTGGCTGTCCTGGCATCCTTCTATGCTCTACAGGCAAGTGATAATCGTTTTAAGGTATTGTTAATGTGATTTTAAGACGTGGCTGGAACTGCATACACCTATAAGGAGGCAAGCAATTGGCTTTGGTCTATTGTATTTTTAAGGGACTAACATGCAGGATGGATCTAGCAGGTGAACAACCTTTACAACGCAACTTTTACACCGCACTACCATTACAACGAAACTATTACAACGCGAAATCTGTTACAACGCATGCCATTACAACGCATGCCATTACAACGAAATGCACTAGATGGCGTGCTAACATTAGAAATAGTGTAGTTTTACTATCCAAACACCTTCCCTACTGCAACGTGGACTGGAGTTAGAATAGTAAATTATACATTTCTAATGTCAGCACTCCATCTAGTGTACGTCGTTGTAAAAGCATGCGTTGTAAAGGCTGGCGTTGTAACAGATCTTGCGGTGTAAAAAATGCGTTGTAACGGCATGCGGTGTAAAAGCATGCGTTGTAACGTCATACATCCGATCTAGCACCCTGACCGATATTCAGTGAAGGCCACATTGATCAGTGAATTATTGGTATCATTATAGAGTGAGGTGAATTCCTTTGGCCAAAAAGTGATGATGGAAGTTCTCTCCTATCAATTAATTAGGAAAGGAATGAAAGAAAGTATCCCTTTATTCTCCTTGATGAGAGAAGGATTTTTAAGTGACAGAAAGCCCCAATATGGACATCACCAATAAATGTTTCTATCAAATTATTTAGGAGAAAATATTTGTATAGTCCTGAACAAGGTGGTTATTAATCAACACGTCCAGCAAAACACGTCAACAGAATATTAAAGCAGAATCTGACATGCACAGACAGTCTCCATAGAGGTAACAGTATTTTTATGGACACCTATTGATACAATGACCAGATTTGCTGTTTTATGAAGACTAATTATTATGTCTCAGTTGTTCTCCCTCATGTTATTGTGCTTTTATTTGTTATCTTTAATCTTTACACTTTTTATTATTTTTTGTGATGCATGTGTGTTTTAAAGATAAAGGTGTTATTTGATGAAGAACATTAGTGTGAAACTATTTTTTATAAGAGGATTAAAACCATATATATTTTCCTAAACTTCTGTAGTATTTGAATGTAAGGTGTATGCAGAGGAAAGTTTGAGTGGTTTATGTGATTTACATATTTTTATCCCGAGTGGAGTATTGAAATTCTTCTGCCCTGGCACCAAGCGAGTTAGTTATGTCACTCATTAAGTCGGTAGGCGACAGCACTGAACTCCTGGCCTGGACTTCTATCAAGGGCGGAGGCAGTTCTGCATGGCTAGGTACCACCGTCATGTTCTATTTTGTTGCTCTGTCTGTTTTTGGTGTGTTGATCCTTCCCCATGGTGGTGACTGAAAGGAGCAGGCCGAGTTGGCACCTCCCATGCAAGGTCCTCTGTTCATGAATGGGGCCAACCGGTACATTTAGGTATCACGCCGTGAGGCGCCTTTGCTCCACCTAGCGTCCACCAGATCTTAAGACTCTGCATTCTTGGGACAGATATAACTCTTGTTCTGAGTACTTGGCTGCAGGTGACGGAACGTTTAGTGTGGATAACACAAAGGCTGGTTTAAATACTGTTGAGTATCTGTCAGCTATTTGTACATATCTGTTACATTCTTGTGTTTGTGAATGATAATTAGTGCATCCAGAAATGAGAGTTTTGTGTTATGTTATGTTATTGTATTTTATAACGCACACAGCTACTCCTGGGAGTGTCCCGGCGTGAGCCTGAAGGTCAGCAGAGCAAAGAAAAGAATTAAAACAAGAAAGTTTTGAGCTGCTTCTTGAAATGATTAGACTCTTGAATAGCACGCATAGAAAAAGGCAGCAAATTCCACAACGTAGCTGCCCTAAAGGCCAGAGATCTACCCCCATTCGTTGAAGACGCACACGAGGAATAAGCGCAAGCAGCTGAGACGACGATCTCAGATGCCTGGTAGGCAGGTAGAAAGCAAAACGCTTTCTAAGATAGGGAGGACCTCTATCACACAAAGCGTGATGCGCAAGGACGAAGGCCTTAAATTCAACCCGTTTCCTGACCGGGAGCCAATGCAGCGTGCGCAGATAATGTCCAATGCAATTCCTAATAGGAATGTTCAACACCAGCCGGGCTGCTGCGTTCTGAACCACCTGCAATTTTTTGAACATATAGTCCGGAAGACCAAGATATAGTCCATTAGCATAATCGAGACGAGAGAGGATCAGTGCCCGGACCACTGTTTCCTTCGCCGGTCTCGGTAACAATGGCAGGAACTTCTTGAGAGACCTTAGTATACCGAAGCAGCACCCTGTAAGTTTTTTAATCTGCGTCGAGAAAGACAGCTGCTCATCAAACCAAACCCCCACATTTTTAACTGGGAGGCCCGTACAAGATGGTAAAGGATAAACAGAAGGCCAAAGAGAATCCCTGAAATGAGGAGGAAATTTACCATAGAGGAGAATTTCCGTCTTATCCTCATTACATTTCAATTGAGCGGCAGAAAGCCATTGAAAAACGGCTGTCAGACACCCCTGCACTCTGGATGTGGAGAATTCCGATTTGCCCCAGGTAAACAGGAGCTGAGTGTCATCGGCGTAGGCAACGATCTTGGCACCACGTTCCTCTGCCAATTGAACCAAAAAGCAGGGGGCTCAGCGAAGACCCCCGCGGAACTCCTGTGGTAACAGATCGAGGAGGAGACAAAAAAGGCGGAAGCCAGACCTGTTGCGATCGCCGTGTGAGAAAGGATTCCAGCCACTTCCAGGCTTGACCAGTGATACCAATATCCGCTAGCCGAGCCAACAACAGAGCATGCGGAACAGTGACGAATGCAGCCGACAAATCCAACAATATAAGGGCTGCACTTCCACCCGAATCCAGACACTCACGAATAGCTTCTGAAACCTCGACTAAGGCAGACTCCGTACTGTAGGTGGCTCTAAATCCTGACTGTGCTGGATGAAGTAGACTAGAGCCCTCAACAAAATCGGTAAGCTGTTTGTTAACTACCTTTTCGCAAATTTTCGCAAGACAGGGGAGTAAAGAAATAGGGCGATAGTTAGCTGGGTCCCCGGAGTCGAGGGATGGCTTTTTTAGCAGCGGGATGGTTTTTGCTTGTTTCCACTCCAACGGGACAACTGCCTCATTGAGGGAAAGATTAATGAGTGTATTGACCTCATAATTAACTGACTCGGCAATCGAGGCCAAAAGCCTAGCCGAGCACGGATCCGAAGGGGACCCAGACTTTATAGATTGCAATAATTTGAGGGACTCAGAGAGATCGACAGAGGCAAAGGCTGGGAGCAAAAAAGCAGCGGTAGGACCCACAGCCGGAGCAAGGCTCTGGCAAGCAAACGTCGCCTGAATGGTCCGAATCTTAGCTACAAAAAAATCAGATAGCTTTTCGCACTAAGCCGCTGAAACTGGGAGTTTAGTGGCCATGGCTTCGGGAGCCATGAAACTCTGGACGATATAGAAAATTTCCTTGGAATTATTGCTGGCGGCCTTCTTGGCCACTGAGCAGAAGTCAGTGCGCCAGCAATGTTCAAGCTTTTTACAGTGTTGTTTGAGCATTTTCATATCAGCTGAAAACCAAGGTTTCGAGGGGGAGTCCCTATAGCGACGGCGACATAACGGGGGAGAGAGACTATCCACTGCCCGCCCAATCCACCCCAAGGAACAGGCTAAAGCCCCTTTCAAATCGACCGGGAGAATGACCCTAGAGTTGTCTAAAAAAGACCCTAAAAGCTGCCGGATCAATTTTGGCTGTCGGAGGACTGGGATTATCCTGTTGGTCAACAGCCCCATCACTCATAGACCACGTAAAACAGGATAAGAGATGATCTGACCAGGAGACTGGGAGAGGGTTTTCAATGGAAATAGGGAAATTAGAGCAGATAGGGTCTAGGATATGGCTGCCACAATGGGTAGGAAGACTCACCCATTGAGTGAGCTGGGCCAGATCCACAGAATCTAAAAAAGCTCGAGTATTGCCCAGATCCCGTTCATCCAGGTGAATATTAAGATCTCCCAGAAAAAGATATTGCGAGAAACGCAGAGCACGAGGAACAATCACCTCTTCAAGACCGCTTAGAAAAGGTCCAGCAAAGCCAGGCGGCCTGTAAACTAAAGTACCACCTAGCGTAGAGTGGGCGGAAAAAGCAATGGTGAAGTCCAGGAATTCGCCCTGCCCCAGTTCGATATTGTGACCCTGGGTCACCTCCCAAACATCTCTATAAACGATGGCAACGCCACCCCCCCTGCCACAAAGGCGGTCCGTCCGGGAAATCTTATAGCCCGCCGGAATCAGGGGGTCGAGATGTCGGTCCAGGATAAGATCAAATATCTCCTGGTAGTGTTTCACCAACGACCGACTGTTTATCAATAGTAGGGCGGACTTTGGATCTCATCGTGCCGCCGTAGCGAAAGTTCAACCCTCTTAGGGAAGAGCTCAGGTGGAATTGACACTCGGTACAAATTAACGATCTGAGGCAACCCACATCCCAACTAGGGTTAGCAGTACATATGCTGGGTCTAAGTACCAACAAATCCCCACGGCTGTATGCCAGCGGGGCCACCAAAGGCCGAGGGCCGCAAACAGCGTGGCAGGCGCTGGCCGCTTTCGGGACGCGGACGGGCGCAGACGGGCTTGCCTTGGGCGTGCCTTCGGCAGGCCCGCGGCGTGACCGCTGTGCGCATCCGCTGCGCGTCTGTCCGGCACGCATCCAAATAGTCCCATGTGCCCGAGAGCTAGACCGCCCCTGTACAAAGATCGCGGCTCTCGCCGGCACCACGGAGGACCAGGAAGTCGGTAATCCCCGTAACCCACGTAAGCTCAAAATATCATAAAACACAATGTGAAAATAGTTAAAAAGGTCAATGAATGATTCTAGTTCGTTTTTTTAAGGTGCAAGTATGAGGGCTAAAACAGAATGTGGAAAATAAGCAAGAAAACTCCAGACCAGCGCGTAGCAGCAAAACTGAGCCTCTAAGCGATGAGCGTCCGTCCGGCGCGCATCCAAATAGTCCCGTGTGCCCGAGAGCTAGACCGCTCCTGTACAAAGATGGCGGCTCTCGCCGGCACCACTGAGGACCAGGAAGTCGGTAATCCCCGTAACCCACGTAAGCTCAAAATATCATAAAACACAATGTGAAAATAGTTAAAAAGGTCAATGAATGATTCTAGTTCGTTTTTTGTAAGGTGCAAGTATGAGGGCTAAAACAGAATGTGCAAAATAAGCAAGAAAACGCCTGACCAGCGCGTCTGACTCGTATTCGTATATTTTTACGTACGAATCGTACAAGTACCGTACAAACTGCGAAGTACGATTCGTACGTGAAAAATACATACGAATTGCGTCAGGAAAATGGTCCGAGAGGGAGCCATACATTTTTACGTCTGAATAGCGTCGGGAAAAGTGTCCGATAGGGAGCCGGACATTTTTACGTGCAAATCGTAAAACAGAAGTCCGAGCGCGCAAGTACAATCCGTACCGCCCGTCCAAATAAACAACCGCATGTAAAAGGCCCCGTACGGAGCGAACGCTGTAGCCTGCATGTACACGGGTAAACTTGTGCCCAATACGTGTCGTACATCCCCCCTCACCCCGAACATGTCAGCTCCGTACCCCCGTATGTCAGCACCGTACCCCCCCTCCGCACCGTACCCCAACACCGTAGCACAGCCTGCACCTGTACGCGCCGCACCCCAACACCGTAGCACAACCCGCACCTGTACGCGCCGCACCCCAACACCGTAGTACAGCCCGCACCTGTACGCGCCACACCCCAACACCGTAGCACAACCCGCACCTGTACGCGCCGCACCCCAACACCGTAGCACAGCCCGCACCTGTACGCGGCGCACCCCAACACCGTAGCACAGGCCGCAACTGTACGCGCCGCACCCCAACACCGTAGCACAGCCCCGCACCTGTACGCGCCGTACCCTAACACCGAGGACGCAGATGAAGTGAACGCCGAAAGAAGCAAGTCTGTACCCACCATTTAAGGAGCAGTAAGAGAAAGTAGCAGCTAAAAGCGAGATCGGACCAGAACACATGCCACTTCCTTCACCCTAGGAATCAAGCAAAAGGGCAAAGAAGATGACAGCCATCCAAAACTGGTAGTACGAAAAAGATGTCCCACCGGAAACATTTATGATCCCTGATGAAGACCTTACCATTTAAGACACAGGTCCAACACAACATAGGTCGAAACGCGTCGGCTAGAAACTAGCAGCGATTCAGACACGCCTGGGATAAAAACTAGACATTAGCGTCCCCCAAAGAGCAGAAATAACAATTCAGTTACCGCTCCTTTTAGAACTAGTTTGAAACAACTATTTCTGACCTTGCTTAGGACCATAAGAAGTAGTCAACGTTGAGGACCCAACAAGTTTGAGTCCTCACAACTTATAAAATTGGATATCTAAGTACTGTAGTGCAACAATTTATCTGTTTGTTTAAAGTACTTTATTTATGTTTGTATGATAAGCCACAAAGTTATGTGCTAAAATTAAGAAAAATGTAAAGAATTTCTCTTGTTTTATGTAAAGGGCATGTGTTTGCCAAAATGAAGAAGCGTTCTTGTTGTTTCAAACAATTGCAGATTGAAAAAATTAAATAAATAACTCGCAGTCAATAAATAGGCTTGCTTAGAAAATTAAAAGTGTGATTTATGGTATCAGAGGCATTTGTGTGTTAAAAAAGTGCCCCAACACCGTAGCACAGCCCGCACCTGTACGCGCCGCACCCCAACACCGTAGCAAAGCCCCGCACCTGTACGCACTGTACCCCAACACCGTAGCACAGCCCGCACCTGTACACGCCGCACCCTAACACCGTAGCACAGCCCGCACCTGTACGCGCCGCACCCCAACACCGTAGCACAGGCCGCAACTGTACGCGCCGCACCCCAACACCGTAGCACAGCCCCGCACCTGTACGCGCCGTACCCCAACACCAAGGACGCAGACGAAGTGAACGCCGAAAGAAGCAAGTCTTTACCCAACATTTAAGGAGCAGTAAGAGAAAGTAGCAGCTAAAAGCGAGATCGGACCAGAACACATGCCACTTCCTTCACCCTAGGAATCAAGCAAAAGGGCAAAGAAGATGACAGTCATCCAAAACTGGTAGTACGAAAAAGATGTCCCACCGGAAACATTTATGATCCCTGATGAAGACCTTACCATTTAAGACACAGGTCCAACACAACATAGGTCGAAACGCGTCGGCTAGAAACTAGCAGAGATTCAGACATGCCTGGGATAAAAACTAGACATTAGCGTCCCCCAAAGAGCAGAAATAACAATTCAGTTACCGCTCCTTTTAGAACTAGTTTGAAACAACTATTTCTGACCCTGCTTAGGACCATAAGAAGTAGTCAACGTTGAGGACCCAACAAGTTTGAGTCCTCACAACTTATAAAATTGGATATCTAAGTACTGTAGCGCAACAATTTATCTGTTTGTTTAAAGTACTTTATTTATGTTTGTATGATAAGCCACAAAGTTATGTGCTAAAATTGTGAAAAATGTAAAGAATTTCTCATGTTTTATGTAAAGGGCATGTGTTTGCCAAAATGAAGAAGCGTTCTTCTTGTTTCAAACAATTGCAGATTGTAAAAATTAAATAAATAACTCGCAGTCAATAAATAGGCTTGCTGAGAAAAGTAAAAGTGTGATTTATGGTATCAGAGGCATTTGTGTGTTAAAAAAGTACCCCAACACCGTAGCAGAGCCTGCACCTGTACGCGCCGCACCCCAACACCGTAGCAAAGCCCCGCACCTGTACGCACTGTACCCCAACACCGTAGCACAGCCCGCACCTGTACACGCCGCACCCTAACACCGTAGCACAGCCCGCACCTGTACGTGCGGCACCCCAACACTGTAGCACAGCCCGCACCTGTACGTGCCGCACCCCAACACCGTAGCACAGCCTGCACCTGTACGCGCCGCACCCCAACACTGTAGCACAGCCCGCACCTGTACGCGCCGCACCCCAACACCGTAGCACAGCCCGCACCTGTACGCGCCGCACCCCAACACCGTAGCACAGCCCCGCACCTGTACGCACCGTACCCCAACACTGTAGCACAGCCTGCACCTGTACGCGCCGCACCCCAACACCGCAGCACAGCCCCGCACCTGTACGCACCGTACCCCAACACCATAGCACAGCCCGCACCTGTATGCGCCGCACCCCAACACCGTAGCACAACCCCGCACCTGTACGCACCATATCCCAACACCATATCCCAACACCGTACCCCAGCACCCTCACCCAGCATCGCGTATGTACGGACCGTACCAACGCGAAAAAGACTCGTACAGAACCAGGACACAGTAAAACAGCACAAGGAGGGTCAATTCGACTCGCACAACACCACAAAACACGTCAACATGACAAAATACATCTCTATGACTGACCTGCCACATCCAAACAGCCAAACAGAGGACCAAATCACAACCACCTCTTATAACACACCCACCACAAATTCAAACACAGCCACACCCAAAAATAGGACCAATAAAAAGGGCCCACACACACAACCCATGAGCCATTGCAACAGACCCACTGCTCACAGACACCACAGACAAACAACTGCACCTTACTCGCACCTTACTCACACCTAAACTACACCTTCACTTACACACCTTTACACAACCTCCTTCACAAACACCCCCTCTTCACCTTCACACACACACCCTCACATTCACACCCACACACCCACAACCATCCACATCCACACCCCACACCATGCCCACTGACAAGAATTCAAAGTTCACTACGGCGGAGCTGGAGCTCCTTCTCAACGAAGTCATCAGAGTCAAGCCACAGCTGTTTGGAACATTGGTCAGACAGACCAGCATAGCCAAAAAAAACAGCCTGTGGCAGAGGATCGTCGATAAGGTGAATGCTGTTGCCCCCATCCGAAGGACCAGGCATGAATGCCAAGCCAGGTGGTACGATATGCGCAGGGCAGTCATGAGGAAAATGAATGAGGAATACGCCCAGAGTAACATCACTGGAGGCGGGCTGCCCCGCAGACCCGTACATTACCATCCCTGGGAGGAGAAGGTGATGGCCACGCTTCCGCCGGTGGGAGTACACGGAGTCGAAGGAGTCGCAGAGCCTGGTGAGTACACAAACAACTCACGTAACATGGGGGGAATGCCATCCACACCCCAACTACAACAAATGCACTCACCTACCCCCAAGCCCTCACCGCACACAACCACACCCTAAAAACCACGCTCATGCCACTAACGTCTCCATGCCCCATTCACAAATAAAGGCAATGCCATGTCCAAGGCAACACCAACCACAAACCCAAGACTGGATGTCCGGGATGCTGGGAGGGTGAGGCTCACACAACACATTGTGCAACTCAGAACCAGACACCAATGCCCACAGCTCATATGGCCTAGGTACATACCCATGTACCATGCCCAATGCACAGGGACTGGCAAAGTAATGACAAGGTAGCTGACACTTGGCCCTGCTGTAGGCAGCACAAGGCCCTCCTGTGACCACTGTACACTCAACCAACAACTCCACTAGCTCACATACCCAGCACAGGAACTCACACACACTGTCATGCCAGCATGCACCATGAGGGGACAGACACATCACCTGGGAGACCCAATGACAAATCACACTACACACAACAGCAGGCCTGGTCACACACCCCCCCTCACACAAGCACACACCCCCGGGGCAGGCAACGGATTTACCCACTCTCACAATTGACATGTGACACAACAAGACCAATCCATAGCCAAATAAGCATCCCAGCAAAAAACTACTGGCAAACACTCAGGAGCACATACCAATCTGTCCCTCGCAACATACCAATCCCCAAGTGTACATTGAGAGGAATGCTAGGCACATCCAACCACCTGGAGGAACTGTGACTACTTGAATATGTATGAAACATGGATGTGGCATGAAACAGCATTAACATTGTCTCTCTCTCACACACAGGGCAACGTCATCGACCTCCCCCCAACAATGGGGGGGAACAATCACAGTCCCAGGCTCAGCGTGAAGATGACCCCACCGGCAGTGACGACTCTCACCACTCCGTGGATGACCCCGTCCAACCTGGCCCCTCTGGTGCACAAGCCCCTGCAGCACCTGCGTCAGGTACATCTGTGCCAACCACCACCCCCATTCCTGCCACATCCCAGGAGAAACCCAGGAGCCCTGCTCGCACCGAACAACACAGCCAGTCTGACCAGGAGGGACAAGGTTCTCCGGGCACCCAGGAGGAGGCAGGCAACCCTGCAAATGCCATCCCTCAGGGGTCCCGTAGACCTGATGTGCCCACAACGGCAGGCCCGGCTCGTGTGGGCAGGTGTGGTGGGAGTGGAGGCAGGCGGAGGTGAGAACCTGACCAGCCAGCTGAGGGAACCGATATAGCACACATGCGCCACATCCTGGACACATACCGGCGTGACACCAGGGGCATCAGCCAGGTAGTGGCGACCCTCAACGAGATTAAGAACCTGCAGGCCGAGCAACATGCCAGTCAACAACAACACCAAGAACGGATGGAGGCAAGACTGGCTGAGCTCATGGCGGTGCAAACGGACATGAGCCGTTCACTCCGTCGGATTGCCGACAACATGGGCAACCCTCCCTGTGACACCAGGCGAAGACTAGCACCAGCCACAGGGAGGGAGGAGGAGGAGGAGGATTCCTCCGACGAAGCATCACAGACATCGTCAAGGCCTGCATCTGAGGGTCCCCGGAGGAAGGTGGGTCATCCACGGAAAAGACCGTGAGAGTCAGCGGACCATCCACATCTCCCAGGTCACCTGGCCTGGCACCTGGCCCTCTGGCGCAACAGCACCACCTCACCAAATGACATTCTCTGCCACATGGACTTGCTGGTCACAGTCTGACCAATGATGACCAACACTGTGGTCTGGACTCTGATGACTCCAACTGACAAGGATGCCATCTCCCCCTGTGAACTTTGGATTCTATGCACCCGGTAGAGCACCTTACTTTTTCCACCAAAAGACTTACCCCACCAAAAATAAATACTTAAGTTTGTCATGAGATGTTGCTGTCATTTGGCATTATTCACCAACATATGTGTGTGTAAATGTCAAACTATGCCTGAGTGTTGAACTAACTCCACACATCCATACCCTGGGAACGGAGTCTGGTACAGGACACACATGGGTCACAATGTATCATTCAATGCAGACATGGAGCACAATACTCACCTGTGATGGCCTCAAGCTGCTGAGGGGGTGCTAGGGAAACTGTGAGGACACACCTATTTGGAAGAGTAACATTAAGGCGTAGAGGTCATGGCTCATTTGTAGGTTCCCCGGGAGGGAGTCCCAGGTATGTGTTCCCAGGTGGGAGAACTATGTCCTGCATGCAGGAGTATGGTGGATCAGAAGAATGGTGGCCAGGTCAAGGTTGGATGTACGGAGATGGCACTACGGGGTCTCGGATGACAGTGGTACAAGGTTGGTTTTGGGTCAGGGTTGTGGCCTGCCTCCTGAGTGTGGGTGAGGAGTCTGAAGGTCATCCTGCAGCACACAGTGATCCATTGCAGCTATCTCTGCTGGACGGTGATGTGGCTGGGGCACGGGATGTTGACGCTGAGGTGTGCAGATGCAGCCTGGATGTGGACAAGTGTCCCTGGATTTTGGATGTGGCTGCTCTGTAGAGGGCAGGGCAGTATTTGACACGGATGTTGTCGTGGATGGTCCGTCTTACCTTGGAGTGAATCTATCTGGGGATCATGTGCATAATGCTGAGGGTGTTGCAGTGTGAGGTACAGATACTGGTGATTAGCATGGCAAATTAGAGCAAGCAATCCATGATGCACAACATCTTGTGTGTGTGGACACTGGGTGCCTGTTCGGGGCCTCTGTGGGTAGGACACAAGCAGTTGAGCCAGCTGTAAGGGGACAATCCTCAGATGTTGACCTCTGTCCTGTACAAGTACAGCCTCAGGTGGCTGCTGTTCTGCCATTCATCTATGGATCCCATGCAATCTTGAAAATTGGAACTGGAAATATCTGCGTCCTTGGTGAGGGTGAGTAGCGCCTGGCTGTCAATGGCATACGAGTTGATGATGAGGGCGTGTGCGCATGTGATGGTGGATAGGGGGTCCTGGACACATTGTAGATTGACACGCTGAAAGATGATACCTGTGCCATGTGCCTCACGACGAAAGCATACTACATGCAGAAGCCTTGAGTCCCACTCCTATGGCCTTGCAGGGGTACAGATCCGGTGGGGAGTAGGAGGGACATGACCTGGTGGGTGTGACAGGTCCTGGAAGGCGTGGCAGCGCTGTGTAGGCAGTCGGAGTTGCACACTCATCATGCAAAGGTGTTGTGTGTGTGCTCAGTGCATGCCTGAGAGCAGGCGGGAGATGTGTGGATGGACCTTGCTTGGAGGGTGGCTGCAACATCACACTGTAGTGTGATGTGGGTCATGCAAGGACCTGAGGGTCATGCAATGTGCACGTTGCATGTGCAGACGGTCCAGCCTTTGGTACCACATGGCCGCAACTGTGGCACAGACAAGCCGAAGACAGCCAAATTAATGTGTTGAGGGAGGAAGGGAGGAGCACCTTTGATGTGTGTGTGTGTTGCCAAATCTGGAAACTACGTGTGCCCTTGCTGCAGTGGCTGCAACAGCAGGCGGCATGTCCTGGGAATTATGCCACAATATCCACACAAATTCTAGGATGTCAGAAAGGACTACTGCAACAGGTGTATGTCAAGGAAGGAGTAACCGGTTTGCAATGGCACACACAGAGACAAAGGATGCACAATCACCAAAGATGACTGACACCGGATCATGAAACTGAAGGCCGAGCTGCGCACAGGAAACACACCCCAGAAGGTGTTGACGGCCCGTGGGGGGGACTAACATGCCAAAACACATATACAGCCATGGACATTATGCACAATAGAGAATCAAATACACGAAGAACAGCATGCAGGTTGCTAATCTACACATAGACTCATATGCACAATCCTTGACAACCATGCCAGAGATGCCGCATGCACAGTGGCAAGAGACCTGCATTGACAGAGATGAGGCACCTTGGAGGCTGAGGAACACCTTTATTACTCATGCTCACACCTATGCAAAAGCATCAACATTAACAGACTCACAGGTCTATTGGATTAACATGTGGGACCTACACCGGACACCCTCTTTGCACCACAGATGCTGTAAATCCATTGTACTGGCACACAAGTGAAGGGGTTGAGCCAAACAGCCCCTGCTGCACACGGAGAGGCTGCAATTCCCCATTGAGCATCATATGGGGATGTCCCGCAATATGTCCACCCGTAGCCTCCCGTATGTTTCAGAGGGAAGTTGTACACACATTGATGCCTTCATCACAAACCCCAATCCCATAACAGATGACTGTCACGAAGTGTGACTATCAATTCATGTGAGTCATGCCCCATGTCATGTGCCCCATGGTGAGTCGACATGTATGCATAGTAACATAACCTGCACAGGAGCAGTGCCCACACATTACAAACAACTACCACACCCAAAAAGCCTTGCTGCAATCCTTACCCAAAGGAGAATTTTCACCATGTCCATGCATGTAATGCTGATTCAGCACACGTTGCATTACTCATGAGGAATAGCAGGAGCACAACGATGCCACGAGCAGACAGCATGCGCAAATACATGGGGATGAGAGACACACAAGAAGTCAGGAAAAACATAGTCATCCGCATGCATGGTCATGTACTCTACATGAATAAGGTTGACACCATGCCAGTTGTCAATTGAGTGTGTCAGCTAAAATGTGTGGAATGACATCAGCACTCGAGTGACACATCAGCACACACCTCAAAGTCACTTAGCATACAGTCAGCTGGACACACACATTGCAACACATGCCACACAAGGCTCAAAGCATGCACACTCAGACCCAGGGACTCACCATTATGAGAAGAAGTTGCGTATGAGCTGACTCCGGATGTCCTCCTCCTCCTCCTCCTCCTCCTCCTCCTCCTCCTCCTCCTCACTTGCCTTGTGACCAAGGCTGTCATCATCCACGGGTGGATGTTCCTGCTCATCGGGATCCAGGATGAGTGGCACAGCTTTCTCCACTGCCATGTTGTGCAGCATGCAGCACACGAGGAAGATTTTGCAGACCTTCACCGGTGCATATGGGAGGGACCCGCCGGTCTTGTGGAGGCACCGGAATCGGCTCTTCAGGAGGCCAAACGTCCTCTCAATCACTCGCCTGGTCTGCCCATGGGCGTTGTTGTAGCGGTGATCAGCAGCTGTTCTCGGGTTGCGGAGAGGCGTCACCTACATGGAAACATCATGTAAAGAAGTGGGTCAGGAGATGCCGTCACATACTAAGATAACGCTGAATACTGGACAAACAGAGTCTACTCACCAACAAGACATGCTCGTTCGTTGTGCAGCTGCAGCATCATTTCTGGCACCCTGCTACGCCTCATGATGTAGGCATCGTGTGCTGACACTGGAAAACGTGCACAGACATGGGAAATCACCATGTTAGCAAGACACACCACAAGGGCATTAATGGAGTTGTAATGTTTACGGTTACGGAAGGCTACCTCCTGTGCCTGTGGTGGTACCAAAGCCACATGTGTCCCATCAATGGACCCAATTACATGGGGCATCCCTCCCAGGGCATAGAACTCACCCTTGATACCTGTCAACTGCTCACGAGTTGGAAAATGGATGAATTCATCCAGGTGCTCCAACATGGCTTCTAAAATATCATGCAGGACACAGCTGAACATGGTCTGAGACATGCCACCCACATCAGCTATGGTCAATTGAAACGTACCGGTGGCAAAGAAATGTAGGGCTGACATCACCTTCATCTTGGGGGTCAGCGCAGTCGGATAACTGTGTCGCGGTTGGAGGTGTGGTGCCAGCCTGTTTGTCAGGTCCACAATTAACCGTTGGGGGAATCGGTAGCGGCGTATGCAGTCACGTTCCCTCATGGCAGCCAAGTCTGGCATTGGTCGGGGGAGAGGCGGTGCCCTGCAGAAAATTGGAAGGAATAACGAAGATTGAGTACATTACTACACCAATGTCAATGAACTGAGCACATGTTCAACAGCTAATACACATATGCCACATAAAGAGTCTGGTCTGTGCAATACATCCTGCACACGTATGCCAGCCAGGTGATACTCCTACCAAGAGCCAGCTACAAACATGGATTGTCAAGGTCTACATGACATGCCATGAAAGTAGCTATGGGCCAGTGTGAGTGAACAGCCAGACACATTACAGGAGTGACATACATCCACATATGTGCATTTGAAGGATGTCATCTCATACAGACAGCTGCCGGCAAGCACTCGGTCTCCATGATAACCAGCATGCATTTAGGCCTTTATACTTGTCCCTCATATGTCCCCTATGTAATTTCACTATCCACCCACAGGTACGGTGCGTTCCACACGTACCCCTAGGGCACCACTACTCCAGTGCTACGGGTCGTACCCGCGTATGTACGGCCCGTATCACTATGGCATACGCCTACGGCAACACTACCCTAGTGCTACGGGCCCTACACACGCGGGTACGGCCCGTAGCACTGGAGTAGTGGTGCCCTAGGGGTACGTGTGGAACGCACCGTACCTGTGTGTGAATAGTGAAATTACATAGGGGACACATGAGGGACAAGTATAAGGGCCTAAATGCATGCTGGTTGTCATGGAGACCGAGTTTCCAGTTCAAAATTTTGCATCAGGTGGCCAGCAAAAGTCGGTTGGAGACAATATACTATGTTGCAAAGTGGTTGTTGACTTGACATCATGCTCAAATTTTGAACCATGCAAAGGCCCTCACTGGAGTAGGTTAAAGGGATTGGAGGAAACGTAGGATGCAAATGAGATTGACCAATCACTCTGTACTCCTGTAAATGAAACAGCCCAGCAAGGGAGATATAAGGCAGCCAGGACCCATGAGAGATCACTTGCCTGCACAACCTTTCATTCCACACCACTGCTGCTGCTCGTGATTTCTCTGGCACCATGTCCAGGTCTGTGGAGAGGGTCCAGCCTTTCACCCAAGAGGAGAATGAGGCGTTGCTGGATGTCACCCTCCCACAGTAGCCCTGCCTATATGGGAGACCAGGGGAGCAGGTGAGTGCTGACTCCACTAGCTGTGACTGTGCCCCTTTTTTGTGTCTGTCACTTCTGGCATTGTGTCCAGGTGTGACAGACATGCAATGTTGTTCATGGTGGGTCCCAGGGGGGGGAATGCCTTATGTCTCCCATGCAGAGCCTGATGTGGTTCATATCTGCACTCCTCACTTGCATTGTGCTTACTGTGACAATCAATGCATGGTGCATGCCACATTCAGCCTGGCTAATCCCCTTGGGAATGTTGTTTCCATAGTCCTCATGTGATTCTGTGGTCCCCCCAGTGTGACAGGCGACTGTACCCACAGATGTGTGTGAGTTGAGTGTACCTGTGGTGATAGTGTCCAAATGATGTGTACGGCCCCTGGACATTGGTGTGTGTGTAAGTCCCCTGTCATGTGGGTGAGTGTCTATGTGGAGTGTTGCACACCAGCTGCATGGAGGATGCATATGCCCTACCCATCTGATGTGAGCAGGGAGCCGTGCTGTGTGTCTGACGTGCTGAGCTAGGCCCACACCTGTGACTCCCCCCAGTCAAGTGGCGCATGTGCAGAGTGATGTTTGTGCCCGCAGTTGCCAATGGCAGGTGATTGTCCTGTGCCTGTGTGTGTCTGTGTACTCCGCTGAAGTTGCGTCAGTGGCCTGGGGCATGTGACTGCTTTGAGGTGCTGTCCATTATCCTGGTGTTGCTTGTGATGCACAGTGTGAGCCATGATCATCGATTCTCTCGCACCCCTCATGCCACCTGTGTACTTTAAATGCCACGTAGTGCATTTGGCCTTCCCCAGAGGATAATGTCCCTATGACAAAGGTACAATGAGTTTGCTGCATACTATGCCCTGTTCAAACAAGCCCAATTGTTCTAATGTGTGTCTCTGTGACATGGAGCAGGTGTATTGATGTTGTCTTACTTTGTCATCCTCACAGGTAGCCACCTACGCCAAGGGGGAGATTTGGAAGCGGGCCGTCAGGGCAGAGAGGTCGGTGGAGGGTCGCAGTCGGTGCCTGGCCCATGTTAGGAAACGCTGGCAGGATATCCGGTGCTGGACCAGGAGGATCGCCCGGGTCCTGCTGGGGGACTCACCAGAGGGCAAGAACCGCGGGTGCCGGCGCCTGACCCACCAAATGAAGCGTGTCCTGGTCCCTGACATGGATAGGCGGCTACAGGAGAAGCAGCAGCAGGAAGGGGGTAGGTACATGTGTGTTTGTTGTGTGTCACCAGCTTTTGGAAGTGCTCAGTCGCCTGGATACACTGCCAGAGTTTGTATGTGCAGTGCATATCCTGTTCCCCAAAGTCAACTGGTCCTGTTCTTCCTCCCTTCCCCTCCTTGACATGTGTTCCCTGGTCTGTGCGTAGTCACTCTTGCACAAGGTAATCTAGGCTGGCAGTTAATCCAAGTGCCCAATGCTTGCAGCATCATGTGTGGGGGTGGTCTGTGACATGTGTTGGGACCTTGCCTGTGCCCTGTCCAGTTCAGTCATTTGGGGGTCCATGATTGTTGGCACTGATGCAGAGTCTCAACATAGGAGTGTGAGGCTTAAAATGAACTGCCTTGCAGCATGCATGACCGATGTTGTGGCCTCAGACATGATGTGCATAAGGGGGAGATATGCATAGTGCAGGGACGGTTGCTCCTGTTGCAGTCAGATCTATCCAGGACCATGGAGCAGTGTGGCCACTACAGTCCCCTGAGACACCTTTTCCTAGGAATCATGTGTGTCATCCAACACTGTGGACATTCTCAGTGTCTTCAGCATAGTTTGGCCTCTGTGGCATTGTACCCTGGCCTCATTTGTATTTACGTAAAGTGTGCTACATGTGTACACTGTACAGGGTGACCCAATGTGGCTTGTGCATCCTCACACTGGCCAGTGCCTGTGTGTCTGTGTACAACTATCTGATGATGGTTGTTTGTCAATAATATGTGTGGTCAGCCCCTCGAGGGGTAGTTAGAGTGCAATTAGGCTTTAATGGAGCCCATTAATGTGATCCCTGATTAAGAGGTGTAAGTCCTTCCTCTGTCTCAATCACATTGTCTCAGGTAGGGGGGGTTTGTGCGGGCAAGGCCTACATGTCCAAAGCTTATGTCTCCTTGCCAGGTCTGGCCTGTGTGTGATGATAGTCGGAACAGACACTCAACAAGTATTGACCCAGTCATGTTGTGCAGGGTTTAATGTTTGTGCTTTGCAGCATGTGTCAAAAGTTAAAAGACATGGTTCCTGCTCATCCATTTTTGGCAACAGTGTGTGGTCCAGATGCTGTGCTCGACTGTCCACAGACACTAGCTTCTCTGTATAATTCGATATCAAGTTCTTTGCTGTTGTGTCATGCTCTCCATTGTTGCAAAGTGGCATGGTGGCTCAACCAACTGTGTAGTGCATGGCCTACATATGTATGTAGTATTGTAGATGTTACTCATGATGCTTTTCATGCTATGCACTGTGACCTATGTAGTTTGGACTCATGTGTCATATGTATACAGGTGTCTGATTATTTCCTGTCTCTTCACCTTGCCCACAGCATCGTCGGGGGACACCGAGGGAGACACCGGCATGGACGTGAAGGAGGGATCCAGCACCGGTGCCACCAGTGCTGGGGAGTCTGGCGCAGCAAGTGGCACGGAGGGCGAGGGGAGTCAGGCGGAGGACCTGTCCAGTCCCAACACCGACTATGACGCTGACGGGTCCGAGGCTGAGCTCCCAGAGGGGGCCGAGGCTGCTCCCACAGCTGAAAGCAGCAGTACATCTCCCGCCGCCCCCTCCATTCCCATCACCGCCCTCCCACTTGCTCGGGTCTCTTCTGTCCGTGCTAGGCGACCACATGTCTCCTTCGTGCCAGGCACTGCACCCCCTGCCCCTGTCTCCCCTGCTGCCGTCAATGCCGAGTATGTGGACATCCTGCGGCAGTTGCAGGTTGGTCAGACATCGCTGGTTAATGTCCTCCATGGCCACACCAGACTGCTGACACAGATGTGTCGTACATGGAGGGCATGTCATCAGCGATGTCTGACCAACGGATGTTGCTGAGGTCCATGGACTCATCACTGACGGCAGCAGTGGGTCTCCTGCAGCGCTCTGTCCCCCCCCACCCCTGCCCCATCCACACTTCCCACTCCCATGCCTGTCCCAAGCACACTCAGACATCCCCATGCATGCACCCCACCAGACACAGGCAGCACACCAACAGGGAAGGCCAAGCGCACTCCTCCAGTCACGCACACACAGGGGGAAGTATGCACACCCACTGAGTCGGGGGGCAAACGGCAGCCACGCAGCCACAGTGGGAGTCCGCAGTCTTCACGAGCCACTTCCTCCAAAACCACTCCCCTTAGCTCCCCTGCCCAACAGTCGGACAAAGAGTCCTTCATGGCCAGTCTGTCCTTCAGCGACAGTGTGACACCACCCCGCAAGCGGTCGAGGAAGTCCCCAGGCAGGGGAGTTGAGTCCCCCCCCTGTCCACACCCTCCCCCAGTAGCGCTGCAACCCATCCCTCCGACCCCCCCCTCCTTGGGGCCTGTGGTTCCTTCGGGTGCAGGGGAGACGCTGGCAGACCTTGCAACCGTGTGCAGCACCATCCTAACCACCACCTTTGGCGCTGCCCCACCCCCTGTGGTGGAGTCGTCCGTCCCTACACCCACAACACCTACCCTTGCCCCTCCTGTCCCTGCAGTGCCTGGTCCTTCCCCCCCACATGATGCCCCCCCCTGTGGATGGAAAGGAACTGTGAACTGTGCAGGCAAGCTAGGGGAGACGCGTCCCAATGTTTCCCCCCCCCCCCCGGAATACGCATATGGACTGGCCTATGGGCCTTGTATTTAGTGTACATTTCAAATCCAATTTTTTTTAATGTTGAATAAAGCATTTTGTTTTTCATTTGCACACAAATGCTTCTCTGGTATTGCTGTTGGTGCTGCTGCTCCCTGAGTTGGGGTGGAGATAATGTGTTAGGTGTCTGGGAAATGTTGTAGTGTGCTGCTCATGGGGAGGACCCTGGTATCTGCGTGCCATCACAAGGTCTCTGCAAATAATCTTTGGTCATGTAAGCTCTTACTGTATGGTGACATTGTCCCAAGGAGTGTTCCTTCCTCTGTGGCACCTGACTTCTTCCCTGCAGGGTGTTTCCCAATTGTTGTGCTGACCTGTGTCTACAGTTCCTTGCTGTGTGAGGGATCCCTTCAACTTTGCCCATGCCTGCTCAGCAATGTCTACGCCTGCATCGTCTGTGCCATCCTTGG
The DNA here is from genome assembly GCF_964204655.1 of Triturus cristatus. Lineage (NCBI taxonomy): Eukaryota > Metazoa > Chordata > Amphibia > Caudata > Salamandridae > Triturus > Triturus cristatus. The sequence continues at coordinate 621,581,351 of NC_140587.1, forward strand.
TAGTCACTGTACTTGTGTATGGAGTATGTTGCCATGACTTCATGTGGACATGGTCCCTTTTCCGCACTATGCATGTGTGTACTCCCAGCCTAGCACACATGTGTTACCTGTTCTGCAGGGTATTTGGGCACCTGACTGACAATTGTGGGCATTGTATCTGTGGGTACTCCACCCTTTTCCTTCCATGGGAGGCAACAACTTGTTGGCTGCCCCAGCACCTGCACATTCCTATCAGTCCTGGAATGTGGGTGACAGTGTGTGTTCCCTTAGGCTCTCTTAGTTTAGTGGGGTTTCACATGAGGATACAGTCTTGTTGCATGATCTCAGTGTGTGTATTGTGCTGCCACTTCCAAGGGTGGGTATGCATGTGTAATTTGTCATCACACCCACATGTGGTGTGTCATGCAGTGGGGGAAGGACATCCATCCTCATGGGAGTGGGACACTGCTGTCAGTGATGTGTTGTCATGGCACTATCAACATAGTCGCACATTGTGGATGCCTTCATGCACCCATGGAGTTTTGCTAATGGGAGGATGATGTACACACACCCATGTCTCTGTCCACTGCTGGGAGGCCTCTGCACCCACCCCTCATATGTCTGGGCACTGCTGGGTGTGATAGGCACTCACCCCTCATATGTCTGGGCACTGCAGGGGGTCCTCTGCACCCACCCCTCATATGTCTGGGCACTGCTGGGAGTCCTCTGCACCCACCCCTCATATTTCTGGGCACTGCTGGGAGTGATGGGCACCCACCCCTCATATGTCTGGGCACTGCTGGGAGTGATAGGCACCCACCCCTCATATGTCTGGGCACTGCTGGGGGTCCTCTGCACCCACCCCTCATATGTCTGGGCACTGCTGGGAGTGATGGGCACCCACCCCTCATATGTCTGGGCACTGCTGGGAGTGATATGCACACACCCCTCATATGTCTGGGCACTGCTGGGAGTGATAGGCACCCACCCCTCATATGTCTGGGAACTGCTGGGGGTCCTCTGCACCCACCCCTCATATGTCTGGGCACTGCTAGGGGTCCTCTGCACCCACCCCTCATATGTCTGTGCACTGCTGGGAGTCCTCTGCACCCACCCCTCATATGTCTGGGCACTGCTGGGAGTCCTCTGCACCCACCCCTCATATGTCTGGGCACTCATGGAAGTGATAGGCACACACCCCTATGTCTCTGTCCACTGATGTGGATCGTAGCACGACACCCACCCACCCAAACGCTCTGAAGCCCTGGGTACGGGCCGTACCACCATTGTTGGGGTGATGTAGGGGTACGGCCCGTACCCAGGCCTACAGAGCGTGGGTACGGGTCGTACCACGCGTACCCCTACGTCACCCCAACAATGGTGGAACGGCCCGTACGCAGGCCTGAAGAGTGTGGGTACGGGTCGCACCACGTGTACCCCTACGTCACCCAACAATGGTGGTAAGGCCCATACCCAGGCCTGAAGAGCGTGGGTACGGGCTGTACCGCCATTGTTGGTGTGACGTAGGGGTAAGCGTGGTGTGACCCGTACCCATGATCTTCAGGCCTGGGTACGGGCCGTCCCACCATTGTTGGTGTGACGTAGGGGTACGCGTGGTGTGACCCGTACCCACGCTCTTCAGGCCTGGGTACGGGCCGTCCCACCATTGTTGGGGTGACGTAGGGGTACGCGTGGTGCGACCCGTACCCACGCTCTTCAGGCCTGGGTACGGGCCGTCCCACCATTGTTGGGGTGACGTAGGGGTACGCGTGGTGCAACCCTTACCCACGCTCTTCAGGCCTGGGTACGGGCCGTACCACCATTGTTGGGGTGACAAAGGGGTACGCGTGGTGCGACCCGTACCCACGCTCTTCAGGCCTGGGTACGGGCCGTACCACCATTGTTGGGGTGACGTAGGGGTAGGCGTGGTGCGACCCGTACCCACGCTCTTCAGGCCTGGGTACGGGCCATACCACCATTGTTGGTGTGATGTAGGGGTACGCGTGGTGCGACCCGCACCCACGCTCTTCAGGCCTGGGTACGGGCCGTACCCCCAATATTGGGGTGACGTAGGGGTAGGCGTGGTACGACCCGTACCCACGCTCTTCAGGCCTGGGTACGGTGCATACCACAATTGTTGGTGTGACGTAGGGGTACGCGTGGTGCGACCCGTACCCACGCTCTTCAGGCCTGGGTACGGGCCGTCCCGCCATTGTTGGGGTGACGTAGGGGTACGCGTGGTGTGACCCGTACCCATGCTCTTCAGGCCTGGGTACGGGCCGTCCCACCATTGTTGGGGTGACGTAGGGGTACGCGTGGTGCGACCCGTACCCACGCTCTTCAGGCCTGGGTACGGGCCGTCCCACCATTGTTGGGGTGACGTAGGGGTACGCGTGGTGCAACCCTTACCCACGCTCTTCAGGCCTGGGTACGGGCCGTACCACCATTGTTGGGGTGACAAAGGGGTACGCGTGGTGCGACCCGTACCCACGCTCTTCAGGCCTGGGTACGGGCCGTACCACCATTGTTGGGGTGACGTAGGGGTAGGCGTGGTGCGACCCGTACCCACGCTCTTCAGGCCTGGGTACGGGCCATACCACCATTGTTGGTGTGATGTAGGGGTACGCGTGGTGCGACCCGCACCCACGCTCTTCAGGCCTGGGTACGGGCCGTACCCCCAATATTGGGGTGACGTAGGGGTAGGCGTGGTACGACCCGTACCCACGCTCTTCAGGCCTGGGTACGGTGCATACCACAATTGTTGGTGTGACGTAGGGGTACGCGTGGTGCGACCCGTACCCACGCTCTTCAGGCCTGGGTACGGGCCGTCCCGCCATTGTTGGGGTGACGTAGGGGTACGCGTGGTGTGACCCGTACCCATGCTCTTCAGGCCTGGGTATGGGCCCTCCCACCATTGTTGGGGTGACGTAGGGGTACGCGTGGTGCAACCCTTACCCACGCTCTTCAGGCCTGGGTACGGGCCGTACCACCATTGTTGGGGTGACAGAGGGGTACGCGTGGTGCAACCCGTACCCACACTCTTCAGGCCTGGGTACGGGCCGTACCACCATTGTTGGGGTGACGTAGGGGTAGGCGTGGTGCGACCCGTACCCATGCTCTTCAGGCCTGGGTACGGGCCGTACCACCATTGTTGGTGTGACATAGGGGTACGCGTGGTGCGACCCGTACCCACGCTCTTCAGGCCTGGGAACGGGCCGTACCCCCAATATTGGGGTGACGTAGGGGTAGGCGTGGTACGACCCGTACCCACACTCTTCAGGCCTGGGTACGGTGCATACCACAATTGTTGGTGTGACGTAGGGGTACGTGTGGTGCGACCCGTACCCACGCTCTTCAGGCCTGGGTACGGGCCGTCCCACCATTGTTGGGGTGACGTAGGGGTACGCGTGGTGCGACCCGTACCCACGCTCTTCAGGCCTGGGTATGGGCCCTCCCACCATTGTTGGGGTGACGTAGGGGTACGTGTGGTGCAACCCTTACCCACGCTCTTCAGGCCTGGGTACGGGCCGTACCACCATTGTTGGGGTGACATAGGGGTACGCGTGGTGCAACCCGTACCCACGCTCTTCAGGCCTGGGTACGGGCCGTACCACCATTGTTGGGGTGACGTAGGGGTAGGCGTGGGCGTGCGACCCGTACCCATGCTCTTCAGGCCTGGGTATGGGCCGTACCACCATTGTTGGTGTGACGTAGGGGTACGCGTGGTGCGACCCGTACCCACGCTCTTCAGGCCTGGGTATGGGCCGTACCCCCAATGTTGGGGTGACGTAGGGGTAGGCGTGGTACGACCCGTACCCACGCTCTTCAGGCCTGGGTACGGTGCATACCACAATTGTTGTGGTGACGGGACACGTCCACGTCCACTTCCGTTGTGGCGGGATGCAGGTCTTGGTGGACACGCCCCCCCGAGTGGAGGTACGGTATGTACAGGGCATGTATACATTTTGCCTTGGGTGGGGGTTATGTTTCCTGCCCCTGCCCCCCACCTTTGCCCCTGGGTGTTGTTCTGACCTTCTGCGGCATCTGCGACGGTTCCTGTGCACCAGGTCGTAGGCTATGAGGGCTGGGATGACACATAGGATGGGGTCCATGGCTGTCCGTCGCGTACAGGTGTTCCTTCCTCGCGTCGTCCTCAATTTCCCGGCAATTTTTGTCTCCCGTAAAAAATGTTACGTGCGGAGTGACGTAGGCACGAATCGTACTTGCTGGTTCGTAAAACGCTGCCTGACTCCGTCCGGACGTCATGTACGTGGTGTCCCGGTTCGGAATTGTCGGTGTTTTGTACGAATCGTACGGAAATGATATTTCTGTACGAATCGTACTTGCGGGTTTGTAAGGTGGTTTTCCCGGGTACGAGTCGGACGGTGAAAACGCTCCGTACGACGGTTCGTACCCGGGTTTTACAGGATCGGAATCGGCACCCAAATGTGTGTCCTTTTCTTCCAACATCTTTGGGGATTTTAAAGGTACCCAGAAATTAGCCAAAATACAGCTAAATCTTTTTTTTTTTTTTAATTGGGAAATAAAGTTCTGCAGATGAAAGCGTCTGTTTTTTCTCTGCAAATGGTATCAACAAAGGGTTTGTGGTGCTGAAAACACCATCTTCCCAGCTTTCAGGGACTGACAGACTTTTGTCAGAAAACCAACATTTTTTAAACAGTTTTGGCATTTTACTGGGACACAGGCTATTTTGGCTATTTTTTGTGCTTCCAACCTCCTTCCAGTTAATGGTAAAAATGGGTATAAAAGCAATAATGTATCATGGAAAGCTGTACACTTCTGAAAGGTAGACAACATTCTGAATTCAGCAAGGGGTCATTTGTGCTAATCCTTCAAGGTTTTCTTATAGAAACTAAAAGTTGAACATAGGAAAAATTTAAAATGAATCAAAAAACAGCCATTTGTGCCAACATTTTCACCTTTAATATCTTCAAAGTATGACAGATTTTTAAATTAATATACTGTTACATCCGCTGGACCCTTCTGGTTGTGTGGATATATAGGACTTGTAGGTTCACCAAGAACCTGAGGAACCCAGAGCCAATAACTGAGCTGCATCTTACAATGTTTTTTTATTGTGTACCGGATGTATAGCAATTTATATGGGAAAATATAAATAGTGACAAACCAGTATGAAAGACACCTAGTATTTCTGACATGGAAACAAAATATAGAGTATAGAAACCATTGCTATTTGCACATATTCGAAATTTTGGGTACCTATACTAGCATGTGTATTATAGGACATTTTTTAATGTGACTTTTTTTTTACACATTGTCTTACATTTGGAAGGCAGAAATGCATTGAAAGTCAATAGGTAATAACAGTTACCCCACAATTCTGTGTTTCCCTAAGTCTCCCGATAAAAATGGTACCTCACTTGTGTGGGTAGGCTTAGTGCCCGCGACAGGAAATGGCCCAAAATGTGGACTTACCATATTTTTACAGTGAAAACAGACCCTTTTTTAGCAATGTTCCTAGCTGTAGATTATGAACCCTAGCTCTGCCGGCACCTAGGGAAACCTAGAAAATCTATACATTTTTTTAAACTAGACACCCAGGGGAATACAGCATGGGGTACCTTGTCTGGCTTTCACCAAGTTCTGTTACCCAGAATCCCTTGCAAACCTCCAACTTTGTAAAAAAAAAATCCCCATATTTCTGTGATGGAAAGTTCTAGAATCTGCGTGGATCCACAAAATTCTACCCACCCCGCATTCCACAATGTCTTCAGATAAAAATGGTTCCTCACTTGTGTGGGTAGGTCTAGTGCCCATGACAGAAAACGTCCCAAAACGCAACGTGGACACACCACAATTTCACAGTGAAAACTGACCCTTTTTTTGCAAAGTGCCTAGCTGTAGATTTTGAACCCTTCCTCTGCCAGCACCTAGGGAAACCTAGCAAACTTATACATTTTTAAAAACTAGACAGACACCCAGGGGAATCCAGGATGGGGAGACTTGTCTGGCACCAGGTTCTGTTTCCCAGAATCCCGTGCCAACCTCAAACTCTGTAAAACAAAAACACATTTTCCTCACATTTCTGTGATGGAAAGTTCTGGAATCTGTGTGGATAGTACCTCACAAATGTGGGTAGCCCAAGTACCCACGACAGGCAAGGGCTCAAAACATATTGAGGAGACATCAAAATTACCTATCACAAAACAACTAGGTTTTGCAAGGTGGGTCACCTGGGTTTTTGGCCCCGGGCTTGGCGGCCATCTAGGGAAACCTACCAAACCCACACATGTTTTAAAACTAGACACTCGGGGGAGTTCAGGGAGGTATGGCTTGTGTGGATCCCCCAACATTTTCCAACCCAGAATCCCCTGCAAACCTCATATTTTGCTGACAAAACCACATTTTTCACATATTTTTGTGTGGGATCACTGTACCTGCACAAATGTCCTACCACACAGCGTTCCCCTCAGTCTACTGAGTAAAATGATACCTATTGCCACGATATACCCCCAAGGGGGACAGAAAGACTGTGGCTATTTTTTGGGGGGGGGACATTGGGGTGCCCATTCTGGGCAGCCCCCACCCCTACGTATAAGAGCCAGCATAATCGCTGGCACCTAGTGAGTTCTCTGCCCCCCGGGGGTACATCAGGGCCTACTGCCCCATCTGCCTCCTTGAGGGGCAGAAAGACTGTGACATCTGTTTTTTTTTGGGGGGGGGGCGGTGGGGGCATTGGCATGCCAATTCTGGGCAGCCCCCATCCCAAACTTTGGAGAAAAAAATCCCTGGCGCCTAGAGGGCTTTCTTCCCCCCGGGCGGGGGCAGATAAGGGGCTATTGCCCTATATGCATCTGGGGGGCAGAAATACTGTAGCATTATTTTTTTGGGTGAGGGCATTGGCAAGCCCAATCTGGGCAGCCACCACCCCTATGTATGAATACAAAATCCCTAGTGCCAGTGGGCTGTCTTCCCCCCCGGGGGCAGATCAGGGGCTATTGCCCCCATCTTCCTCCTGGGAAGGCAGAAAGTCTTTTGCCTTCTTTGGGGGGGGTAGGGTGGGGGCATTGGGATGCCCATTCTGGGCAGCCCCCACCCCTGGCCCACAAGAAAATTATCCCTGGTGCCTAGGGTGCTTTCTGCCTCCCAGGGGGGCAGAAAGACTGTCTCTGGCAAACATTTATGGGGGGAGCAAAGGCCCTTGCCCAAGGGGCCACTCCCCCCTGCCTGGTGCAACTGGGTGGATCCCTGCTTGGGGATAGCCCTCGTGGGGCGATCCCCGATCAGGGATCCACTAGGGAAGGGTACCATTGAAAAGGGGAGATTCTCCCCTTTCCAACAATACCTCTCCCATTTGTTTCAGTGCTCGGGGCTGAGATAGCACCACAAGCACCAAAACTGTGAAACTGAAACTAAGTTGCAGTTTCGTTTTTGGTGTAATGACGACAGCGAACCATGCACACAATCATCATTACAAGGAAAACCAAAATCCTCTTCCCCATCTCCCAAGGCAAAAAAAAGGGAAATCCCTCTGCTGTTGACAGCAGAGGTTTTTGCAAGTGTGCTCCTGACTGAATGGTTCCGTCATGAGCACACTTGCACTTGTGCTCATGACGGAACCATTCCGTCATGAACATGGAAGGGGTTAAAAGTGCCTTATATCTGCAGATGGCGTTTACGATTGAAAGTTAAGATGTTGAATTTAAGGCTCTGTTTAGCTAAGTAAAACGTTGTTTCTGATAGCCTTATTTTTCAATTGTTTAAATAAAAGCCTCAGATAGCGCCATGCAACCATCCTTATCAGCTAAACTGGTGCATTACGATGTAACATCAGATGTAGCCAAGCAAGCATTATCATCAAATGTGTAGGTTTGGTTTGATTTCTCAATAATCGGAAAGAAGTGAGTGGTATACTTAACAAATAATGGAAGTTCCCAGACAATGGGCTGGATATGCAAGTCAAGTGTGTGCATCATTACCAGAGTGATGACCTGGCAAAGGTTGCTCAGTTTTCCTGTTTTAGGGAGCATATCAAGCCTCAGATATCTGGCTCTAGGATAAACAGGTATACCTGATTTTTTTGTCAATGAGATTTAAACTCCTGTGTTTTGTGATTTGGGTATATGGCCACATTTAATTGAGCAATAAAAATATACTTACATTTAAACGTCCAACCAGTTTCAGCCATTGACAGTATATATGGTAATCTGAACATATTTGCATTGTAAGACATTGCAGAACAGCTAAAACAGCTGTACAGCTGCTATTTTTTAAGCCTCATTAGGGAATCTTTTTTTTAACTCCCCTACCTGTCAATCTGCACAGCTACTTGACTTGAATTTTATGATTAACAGTAGTTAGTATAATCCAAATGAAGACTTATTTTCCAAATCTTTCCATAGTTAACAATAAATACAGACAGGAAAATAGATATGTTTTAATCTTTATTTGTAAACATCAATAAAAATAGAAAACTGAGAGCCTTTAAACATAATCAATTGCTTTAATGGCAATCTTATTTTTCCATTTTTATAATGACTTCTATTCTTTGGTGAAAGTGCTAGCTGGCTTTTCTTTCTTGCCTTGTAATGTTGTCATTAATCTATTTAGGTGTTGCTTTTTTGATTAGTGTATTGAAGGAGAGCATGTGCATTTCAAGAACAGTATTCATAGCACATTGGGAAGTCTGTGATTTAGAAAAGTGGAACCTCTCATAGAGCACTAGCGCCACTGCTGATACCTGGAACCTCCCCCCCTCAAACGATCATATCCCACTTCTTAAACATTTGTGATAGGGACGCTATCCTGCAGTGGGCTCGACGAAGCGGCGTGGCACACTAGAAAAGTACAACCATTCAAAATTACATTGATTATACAAGGGGTGTTTAACTGGGCAGGAGATTCTTTAAAGAAGTAATGAGAAATCTCTGGGAGTCCGGATTGAAGTATATGCTCCTCTACCCGGCCAAGCTAAAGGTCATCATGGATGACAAGACCAACTTCTTCGCATCTCCAGAATCAACCTAGGATTGGCTCGAAACCTGCTGTGGCCTGTAGAGGACCAGAACTTGTGGTGCTTGTCTGGCTCTGAAGCAAAGTCTGCAGGCGGCAACCCGCTGATGCACTGGAGCATTCTCTTCTTCAGGTCGAGGTTGATGTTGATTGCAAACTGGTCTCCAAATTACTACACCTTTTGAGGCGCGCCTAACCTTTTCATGACGATGGTCAATTGGTGATGAGTATGGTTGAACGTACTGTTATACGTTTGAATGTTACTATAACCTCTGACAGACACTAAGTGGGATGGAGGGAGGCACCCCCCTCATATGGTTCACACTTCTGTGATTGCTGGATGACATGAAGGCTGTTGTGGAGTGGTGTCTCCAGCACTGCTGTTGTAGATGGAGGGGTCCGGTTTCATCCTGCCCGGATAGTGGTAAATAATGGCACCTTATTATGTTATTGTAATTGTTGGTTGATTTTACTCGCTGACACATGTTCGGTGGGGGTATGAAATGGTGGTCCGGGGCCTGAATTTAATCCGGCATACTTAATACAATGCATGTTACCTTTTTTCTATTGCACCATCTCTTTGACTATGTATGGCTTGTGTGGACATGGGTTTATGCTGATTTGAAATGACAAGAGGCCCCATTTAGCTTCCGAGAGGAGGTAGGTAACTATTGCCTTTACATGAACCCCTATACTGGGAAACAATGCACTTCCTACACTAGGTATACTGTCATGATTACAGACCTAGCTGGTCTGGTGAGATTTGAATTATGGAGATTATTCTTACTGAGAACCAAACCAATATGCAAGACAATCTTAAACAAATTTTGTAATGATCAGGGTCTTGAGAACTACACCAAAAGACACAGGGTATTTTCTTATGTAAACTCATACATGTAAACATACTTTTTCTACAGGAAACACACTTAACTTCACAAGAACATTCTAAATTGGCTGCCAAAGGGAGGGCATGACTGTATTCAGCTGTTTACTCCTCCTATGCTTGAGGGATTTCAATTTTGGTGGAGGGCAAAATCCCATTTACATCCACTGGGGTAATTCAGGAGCTAAAGGGTAGATACCTCTTGGTTAGGGCACCTCGAATGGAAAACCAATTTGTCTACTCAATGTGTATGGCCCCAACATAGAGGATGCTTCTTTTTTTCCTGAGCTCTAGAGGCTGATACTACCCACTAGGATATGACAGTGAACTGGGTGGGAGATTTTAAGTATATCCCCTACACTAGATAGACACCCAATCAGACAGGACCCCCATACTAAAACATCAGCTCATCTAGTAGACATGATAAAACAACTGCACATGGAGGATATTTAACACAAAATGAATAACCCCACATGGCCATCAAACAACATTCACTTTCTTAACACCACATCCACTTGAATCCGGGATGTTAGAGAATAAATCTCACATTTTAATTTTTTTACTCTTTTTTATCAAGAGTTTTTCATTTTATTTTGATCTCTTCATCTGCTGTACTTTTAACATTGCCAATACACATATAACAATACATCCAATTGACAAGACACATAACACCCTAGACATAACAACTGAGACATCTCTACAGAAAACAAACAGAAAGGTTTTTGTGATAAATCATAACAACTAAAGACTAAAGCGAACTCATTAAATATGATCGTAAATCTCATGAAATTCATGAGAACATACATTGTCCAAAGATTTTTTGTCAACTCACTACACCGAATGTGTTCCGATTCTGGGAATGAAAGTACATTTTTCGGATCCCTTCTCTATGAAAAAAAAATAATATTTATTTTTTAGTCTCTTTTTTCACTGTTAAGTATCCACAAGTGGTATACTTTAATTGAATTTAGTGATGAGTTTTACATTTTTTCCCCAAGATTTATGCCAACGCGTTTCGACCTCTGTATTGACCGGGGATACATGCGTTTTATAGCGAGGTCATCATCAGGGCGTAATTTTCAATTGCTGTTAATGCAATAATTTGCATACATGGTGCGGGTTTTTTCCATGTGGTCTTTTTCTTTTATAAATTCTTTATAAGTATAGCAGACAAAGTTTCAGTATTCTCAGTTTGTTTTTGGTCTTGGACCTGACTGGTGCAGATTCAACCAGTTTTTTTTATATTGGCATCTCAAATACCTGGGTGAGAAGATGTATTTGTTTTACTCTTCACCGCACAGCTCTTATGGCAGACTGAATTATTTCTCCTTCCTCTGAGAATTATGCCCTTACTGTTTGGAGGTGACGTATGTGCGAAGACTTTTGTATGGTCATTCCCTTTTGCTACTAGTGCTCCGATAGGGACATAGACGCACCTGTATCCCCACCTGTAGGGGTGGGCGGAATTTGCGGAATTAACCTTCGCAAATTATCGCGAAAATGTTTAAAATTATCGCAAACAAGCAGAAATATCGCGAAGATGCGGAAGTTTTTTTCCGGCATGTTCGCGAGATTTTCTGCATGGTTGCGGGTCGCCAACTTACCCATGTGGTTGCTTGCGGGCGCGGCCATCTTGTTTTGAGTTGTTCTCGCGGTGCATGATCGCGAGAAGAAAGACGTGATCGCGCGACGCATGACGTCACTGCGGGCGCGAACTGTCGCGAGACAGCGCAAATGGCTAAAAACAATACAACATCTCATGGAGAACGCGACCGGATCAAGAAAACTTGTCGGCGAACGCAGGGATTCAGGTAAGGCGATCGCGCGCGCGCGAGAATGTATTATTTTACAGCGCGAGCAAGAAACAAATTATCGCCAAGCTGCGGAAACCGGAATTTTTGACATTTTCGCGCTCTCCGCGGAACGCAAAAATGTCAAATTATCGCAATTTCCGCGAACGGAACGAAATTTTTGCCCAGGCCTACCCACCTGGTGACAGTGAGCCCAGGCCCTCACTGATGAACAGCTTGCATCTGAGCAAGAACCACTTTGCAGTGGCCTCCCTAGATACTGAAAAGGCATTTGACACTGGTGGGTGGGGATATGTGTAGGAGAATAATTTTGGCCCTGGTATACTCAGATGGATACATGTGCTAAACACCCGTCCACAGGCCATGGTCTGAACGGGCATACTGGTGCCATCCAAGTGGGGATTGGAGAGGGGCATGCATTAGGGATGTCCCGTTTCACCTCTACTGTTTGCCTTGGCCATTGAACCACTGGCAAATACAGTATACAAGCACATGGTTAATAGGGGTATCAATGTATGCTGATGATACCCTGCTGTATGTGTCTAACTCAGTGGAATCAGTTCCCTGTCTGCTGCCCCTCCTTGGGAACTTCCGACGGGTATCTTGACTAGCCACTAACTGGATTAAATCAAACTTGTTCCCCATATGCGGTATAGCACAAGTACTACCGGAACACCTCTCGTGAATGATGTGGCAAACCGTATCCCTCTGATACCTGGGTATATACTTCTCCTACACCATACAGGAAGATATACAACTGAATATAAAGGGTTTATTGGGGGGCATAGAGAGCTCCCTAGCCTTTTGGTGACAATTTACCATTATCCCGCATAGGCAGAGTGGCACTTAGTAATATGATTATACTCCTGAGGTGCTTGTACGTCTTCAATGGGCCTCCTACTCTGTTCAATATTTCAGAGGATTGGCAGGATGCTTAAGGCATTCCTCTGGGATCGCGATTGCCCCAGGACCAAGTTAAACACACTTAAAATAGCATATGAGAAGGGAGGACTGTCACTCACAGATTTTGAAGTTGATTATATAGCTTCCCAACTCAAACTTCACCTACTGTGGGTGATGGACTCCCTCAATCGTGAGAGGGCACTGTTGGCTGGGTGTTACCAGCCAGGGTCCTATTTGTGGTATTCTTGACACTACAACATGACTCTCAGACAACCCCACACCTGATACAGTTGATGTACTGGGTCTGGGAGCACTACTGTAAACATGTAGCGAGAGACACACCCTTCTTGTCTGATCTGGGAAAATGGACTCACCCAGGATTCTGTGCCTTGGCAAGGACTACTGAAACAGCAGGGGGAATTGAGGGTGGATGCTGCACGAAGGGGGATCCATACGAGAATGATCCATTTATCACCTGTGAAGAGGCCCAGGTCAGGTTTCATATTAGCCCAGGACAATTTCTGACAGTTGCTAAAATATCTGCGGTGATACACAGATATTGGCCCGGATTCCCAGGACCCACCCAGAATCACACAGGTCTACAGCTATTATAGAACTACAGGGGGTGGGAACAAACATGTCTCTTTATTATACAGAGCGCTACTGAAGGACAGTTAAATCATGACCCCCTGGCTATATAAACCAAATGGGAACGGGATTGCCAGAGAGTTTATTACAGACCGTGACTGGGACAGAATATAAGGATATTATAGGGTGGTATTTAGTAATGCTCCCTTCTGCCTCATGCAGTTTAAACTCTTACCTCATACATGTAAGACCTGACAGCCTTAGGGTGCTCTTCCCCCAACTTTTTACCTACCTCCTCCACTTTGTTTACCTTGTTTTTGCTGGCTTTAAGACTCTGTGCACTTTACCACTGCTATCCAGTGCTAACGTGCTTGTGCTCTCTCCCCTAAACATGGTAATATTGGCTCATCCCCAAATGGCATAGTTCATTTACTTATAAATCCCTAGTAAAGCACATTACATGTGCTCAGGGCCTGAAAATCAAATACTACTAGTGGGTCTGGAGCTCTTATTTTGCCATCCACTTAAGTAGTCCTCTAACCATGGCTCAGGCCTGCTATTGCAGAGCCTACATGTGCAGCTTACACTGTGATCTTGACCTTCCCTTTTTATACACATACGTTACCCCTAAGGTAGGCCCTGAATAAATCACTGGGCTGGGTGCAAGGTATTTCAAAGCAAGGACACTTACATTAAAGGTTTACCTGGCCTTGTATTGAAAAACTATCAAATTCATTCTTCACTACTGCAAGGCCTATATCTCTTATAGAATAACATTGGGATTATGTTATTACATGTTTTAGAGTAATTCCCAATTGTGAAGAGATAGACATTTCAACTTTTCAAGTTGGATGTCACTAAAATCACAATTAATTTAAAATCCAAATTTATGGTGAAGTAGGTTTCTAAATTGCAATCCCGAAAATACCACTGTTAGAACGTAAAAAGAACTATTGATGGACAGAATGCAGAACAATGTCATACATTCACCCCAGTACAGAGATCTGGGCCTAAAGCCATTGTTTTTTGCTCACCATGCCATTCCAGTTTGGACCCAGCCATATGCAAATCAGTCTTGACCCTGTGCCCAATGGGAACAGTCCAGCCCGAACTGCCAGGCCAGGTCCTCCCTGTACTGGAAACAAGCATCCTATGACCGGTTTCGGGGTTTCATCCCTCTTCAGCCAGGATAGCTTGATTCCAGTGGCATGGAGAGCACGGTACTCACGTCTGAGCATACCCGTCACACTTGGGGTGAACAATGCAAAAAGAAATATTGATGGACAGAATGCAGAACAATGTCATACATTCACCCCAGTACAGAGATCTGTGCCTAAATCCATCTTTTTTTGCTCACCATGCCATTCCAGTTTATACCCAGCCATATGCAAATCAGTCTTGACCCTGTGTCCAATGGGAACAGTCCAGCCCGAACTGCCAAGCCAGGTCGTCCCTGGACTGGAAACAAGCATCCTAGGACCGGTTTTGGGGTTTTACCCCTCTTCAACCAGGATAGCTTGATTCCAGTGGCATGGAGAGCACGGGACTCACGTCTGAGCACACCCGTCCCACTCGGGGTGACAAATGCAAAAAGAACTATTGATGGACAGAATGCAGAAAAATGTCATACATTCACCCCAGTACAGAGATCTGGGCCTTAATCCATAGTTTTTTTGCCCACCATGCCATTCCAATTTGGACCCATCCATATGCAAATCAGTCTCGACCCTGTGCCCAATGGGAACAGTCCACCCGAACTGGGGGTGAATGTTTGCATTGTCCAGCATTCCGTCCATGTTAGAAAGGGTAGATGGACCGGGAGGGTCGGCCGGGGTCAGGAGGAGAGGTCTCCGGGGAGAGCCGTCTCCAGCGATCGTACAGACAAGTAACTTCCCCCTCACAGACAGATACCACACACAGATAAGGTTCGGTGTTCTTTATAAGCACTTCTTAAGGTACGGTTGAATGGTACAAGGAGGTCTGGACTCAGGGGTCCCCTCGATTCAAGTCTCTCAAAGCAGGGTAAGGGGTAGCGGGACAGTCTGTCTACCAGTCAGGTAGTTCGGATGAGATGATGACTAGCTCACAATCCTCGAGCTTGGTGGCTTAGTTGGTACGGGCCGCGGCAGCGCCAGCAGGTCCCGGTTGAGATGGTCGGTACACGGTCCGCGGCAGCGCCAGCAGGTCCCGGAAAGATGGTCGATATACGGTCCGCGGCAGCGCCAGCAGGTCCCGGTGAGGATGGTCGTTACAACGGGCCGCGGCAGCGCCAGCAGGTCCCGACGAGGATGGATGTTGCAGAAGGCCGCGGCAGCGCCAGCAGGCAGGACGATGGTTCACAAGAGCGGGCTACGGCAGCGCCAGTAGTCCGTCAAGGCTGAGTTCTCTCGGTGTCTCTCGACTCCAGGATACAACTGCCTTCCTGCTCCGGAGTTGCCCCAGTTATAGGGCAGGCGCCCTTTGATGTCCGGACCCTCGCACTTGGAGGTCGGAGGGCCCGGGATGAAGGTGTCCAGACACCCGGCAGGGGGTGGAGCCAGCGCCTGGGGGGAGCTGGAGGCGATCGGCACCTGGCGGGGGGAAGAGCTCTTGACACTTCGTTCTCCCATTGACCTGCCAAGTGGTCCGCTCACCTCCTGGGTGGAGGGTGGTGCCGGGATGTCGGGGCCGGCCAGGCCCGGGGTTAGGGTCGGGCCGAGGCCACGCGGCCTCGGGGTGCAGGGCCCAAGATGGCGGCTTGAACCGGCCGGGAGAGCCGGTGGGGCTGGGCCCCGTGATGAGTAGAGGTCCGAGGGCCGAAGATCCGTCGGGAGACGGGGTACAGGTGCTTTTCGTGGGTTATGCCTGGTGGGCCGGAGCTCGGGCCCTGTCGTGCGGGGAGGGAGCAAGCCCTTCGTGTGGCCTGTCCAACATGCGTCCCCCCCAGCTGAAGGCGGGGAGAGTCACCCATCTCCCTGGGGACTCTCTTCGTCGAGGTGGAAAAAGCGGGACAGGCCGTCCGCGTTGGCGTGGTCTTGGCCTGGTCGGTGCTCCACAGTGAAGTCCATTCCCTGCAGGGAAATGGACCAGCGCAAGAGTTTTGGGTTCTCCCCCCGCATCTGCATCAGCCACTGCAGGGGTCGATGGTCGGTTTGTACCCGGAAGTGGGTACCGAAGAGATAGGGCCGGAGCTTTTTGAGGGCCACACCACTGCGAATGCCTCCCTCTCGATGGTGCTCCAGCGCTGTTCTCGGGCCAGGAGACGTCGACTGATGAAGGCCACCGGCTGGTCATGACCCTCGGGGTTTAACTGAGAAAGGACGGCCCCGATGCCGTGGTCGAAGGGCGTCGGTCTGTACCACGAATTCCTGACTGTAATCGGGGGCCTGGAGCACAGGGGCGGTGCACAGGGCGGCCTTCAGTTTCTCGAAGGCCGCTTGACAATCGGGGGTCCAGTTAATCCGCTTCAGCTGGTTCTTGGACGTGAGACCCGTGAGGGGCCCCACGATGCTGCCGTAGTCTTTCACGAACCGCCGGTAGTAGCCGGTGAGCCCCAAGAAGGCTCGGACCTCGGTCTGGGTGACGGGGGGCTGCCAGGACTGGATGGCAGCAATCTTAAGTTGTAGCGGGGCCACCAGCCCGCTTCCCACTTGGTGCCCAAGGTAGGTCACAGACCCTTGGCCAATTTGGCACTTGCCGGCCTTAATTGTGAGACCGGCCCGCTGGAGGGCCTGTAGGACCTCTTGGAGGTGACGGAGGTGGTCGGGCCAGTGGCGGCTGTATACAGCGATATCGTCCAGGTAGGCAGCGCTGAACTCTTCGAGCCCCGCCAAGACCTGGTTCACGAGGCGTTGAAACGTGGCGGGGGCATTCTTCATGCCGAAGGGCATGACCTTGAATTGGTAGTGGCCATCGGGGGTAGAAAAGGCTGACCGTTCCTGAGCCCTGGGTGTGAGGCCGATCTGCCAGTAGCCCGCTGTTAGGTCGAAGATACTGAGGTAGCGGGCGGCCCCCAGCCGGTCGATCAGCTCGTCTGCTCGGGGAATCGGATGAGCGTCGGTCCGGGTGACAGCGTTCAAGCTCCGGTAGTCGACGCAGAATCTCAGTTCAGGTGCGGTGCCGGGGGCAGCGGCTTTGGGAACCAATACAACCGGACTGGCCCAGGGACTGTCCGAGGGCTCGATGACCCCGATTGTGAGCATCTTGGCCACTTCCTCCTGTATGCAGGCCCGTACCCGATCTGGTACGCGGTAGGCCCGGTGTCGGACAGGGGGACTGTCCCCGGTGTTCACGTCGTGCAAACACCAAGGGGTGACCCCGGGGGTGAGGGAGAACAGGGTAGCGAACTGCAGCAGGAGGTTCCGGCAGCCCTGGCGTTGCTCCGAAGTGAGGGCGTCAGAGAGCCGGACCCCGTCCACGGAGCCGTCATTCTCCTGAGTTTTCAGAAGATCCGGGAGGGGTTCGGAGTCTTCCTCTGCCCCACTGTCCGTAGCCATCAGGAGGCTGAGTTCTGAGCGCACAAAGTGTGGTTTGAGTCGGTTGGTGTGGAGGACCCGGAGGGGGTTCCGGGAGGTCCCCAGGTCGATGAGGTAAGTGACGGGGCTTTTGCGCTCGACCACTGTGAAGGGCCCCGTCCACTTATCTTGCAAGGCACATGGTTCGGTGGGGGACATCACCCATACTTGTTGTCCAGGCTCGAACTCAACGGAGGAGGCATTGTGATCATACCACCTCTTCATGTCCTCCTGGCTGGCCTCGAGGTTCGCCTTGGCCATCTGTCTGAAGCGCCGGGTCTGATTGCGTAGGGCCAGGAGGTATTTGAAGACGTCTGGGGGGGTCTTTAGGGGGGCCATCTCCCAACCTTCTTTTACTAGGCTGAGGGGCCCTCGCACAGGGTGCCCGTACAGGAGTTCGAAAGGGCTAAAACCGAGGGACTTCTGGGGAACTTCTCGGTAAGCGAAGAGGAGGCACGGGAGTAGTACATCCCACTGGCGACGGAGGGGCTCTTCCAATCCCCCAATCATCCCCTTGAGAGTGCGGTTAAACCGCTCCACTAGTCCGTTCCCTTGGGGGTGATAGGGGGTCGTGAATCTGTAGGTGACCCCGCATTGTTGCCAGAGGGACTTCATGTATTTGGATATAAAGTTCGTGCCTCGGTCGCTGACGACTTCTCGGGGGAAGCCTACCCGGGAGAAGATCCCCATTAGGGCCCGGCCAACCACCGGAGCTGTCACGGTCCGTAGAGGCACCGCCTCGGGGTAGCGGGTGGCATGGTCCACCAGTACTAAGATGAACCTGTGTCCTTGTGCCGTGCGGGGGTCCAGAGGCCCCACAATGTCTATCCCCACCCTCTCGAACGGGGTGGTGACCACAGGGAAGGGTTGCAGAGGGGCTTTCAGCTTCCGACCATTCTTCCCGCTGGCTTGGCAAGTGGGGCAAGATCGGCAGTGGTTCAGGACGTCGTTCCTCATTTTCGGCCAGAAAAAGTGGGTCACTAGGCGGCTGTACGTTTTGTCCTGGCCCAGGTGTCCAGCCAGGGGGACATCGTGTGCCAGGTTGAGCAGAAAGTCTCTGAAGCGGAGAGGTACCACCAGTACTCGACCGGCCCCCAGCTCGGCGATTCTTTGCTCGCTGTATAGCAGGTCGTTATCCCAGTAGACCCAGTGAGTTCCGGTGGAGTCCCCTGCGTTCTGGGCGCTGGCTTGTTGGCGGAGTCCCTCGAGGGAGGGACAGGTCTTTTGTTCCTGGCGGAACTGTTCCTGGGTGGGCCCCCCTTCTTGACGCCACTGAGCCAGGTCAGGAAGGTCCTGGGATTGTGCGTCCCCTTCGGTCGTCGGGTCTGGGAGGCTGGCCTTGTCGTTGTCTTCTACTGGGGCGACCGGGGGCGGAGGTGCCGGCCATTCCGGTTCTTCTGATCGAGGGACGGCACGGGCGGCCATGGACCGGGTGGTTATGCAGGCCCAGTCCGGGAGGCCCAGCATCCCCAGGTGCTCCCTTCTCTCAACGGTGGCCCACGGGGAACTCTTGAGGTCATTCCCCAGGAGGCAGTCCACGGGGGCATCGTCCCGGACCGTCACCTTCAACAGGCCGGAGACCCCTCCCCATTCGAATGGGACGCAGGCCATTTGACACATACTTTCAGAGTTGTCCGCCGAGCGGACGGGGCAGAGAATGTTCGGCAGGATCTGCTCGGGCTTCACCAGGTGACAGCGGACGGCCGTCACACTGGCGCCTGTGTCACGCAAGGCCTCGGCTCGCTGTCCATTAATGGTCACCCACTGACCGTATTTCCTGGTGTTAGCGGGTAGGGGAGCCCGCGGGACCATGTCTCTTCCCCCTAAGCACGCCAGGACCATGGCGGCCGGCTCCCACTCTTGCTGGGCCGGCTCATACTCTTCTGGTTCCTCCGATGATCGCTCTTCCCCCAGGGCGGCGGCAGCTACCTGGCGGGGCTTGGGTGCTTGGTTCTGCGGGCAGCTCGGGTCATTGGCGTAGTGGCCGACTCGCTGGCATCGGTGGCACGTGACGTTGGCTCGGGCCCCAGGACGCCACGGGGGGTTGCCCCGGCCGGCCGGAGGCGGGGTGCTGGCCACGGGTGTTGTTGGCAAGGCGTCTCTCCCTCGCCCCTGGCCCCCTCCTCCTCCCCGAGGACGGTGCTGGCCTGGGTTGCTTCTGTTCTGTTCGTGTGGCCCCCTCCGGCCCACTCGGGTGCTTTCCCATCGGTCAGCTTCGGCGGCGAGCTGCCGGGGGTCAGTCAGCTTACTGTCGAGGAGGTGCTGCCTGAGCTCGACGAAACAGTTGTTCGACAGGTGCTCCCATACCATAAGGTTAAAGAGTTGTTCGTAAGTGGTGACATGGCTCCCCTTTATCCAACCCTCGAAGGCACGGCTGAAATAGTTCACGTATTCTACCCAAGTTGTACCTGGGATCCGGGTGCAATCTCTGAACCTCTGGCGGTACATCTCGGGTGTGAGGCCGTAGCGGGTGAGGAGGGCAGCCTTCATGTGGTCGTAGGACGACATTTGGTGATCTGGGAGCTGCAGTAGGGCATCGCGACCCTCGTTGATAAACCTCCCCCAAAGTCCGGCTCCCCAATCACTCCGGTCGATCCGGTGGGAGGTCATGGCGATCTCGTAGGCTTTAAACCACTGTTGTATGTCGTCTTCTCGGACATACTCGCGGACAACATCCTTGGGGATGTGGACTTTTTTCTCGATTGGCCCCGGGGTGTGTGGTCGCTCAGGCACCCCCAGTTCTTTATTTTGTTTCCGAAGTTCTATCTCCGCTAGTTGGCGCTCGTGCTCGAGCGTTATTTTTTTCTCCTCCAGCTCTCTCTGTCTCTGCTTCTCTTCTCGTTCGTCTCGGAGCCGCATATGCTCGAGGTTGAGTTTCTGTTCAGCTAACTTGAGTTCCCCATCCATCTTGAGTCGTGCCATTTCCAACTCGTGCAATCTGGTTCTTTCTCTTTCTCGGATCTCCTCCTGCGAGAGGCCCGTTCCCCGCTCCTCGGGAGCCGTGGCGTTCCCCTCTGGTGTGATGCTGCTTTGGTCGGAGGGTTCGGCGACCCCAGTTTCTGTCCACGACTCTAGGGCGTGCTTTAGATCATCCTTGGTACTCAGGCCGGTGGTAGCAATGCCAAGTTCTATGCAGAATTGTCTCAGTTCGCGGTGGTTGTATTCTTCTAATTTATCCATTTGGAAATTCTCGGTGGAGCTGCTATCTTTGGCTGACATCGTGTTTTTGTCGTGGGGTGAGCTACTCTCTGTACGATTACGCGTTGATTCGGATCGCGCCGCTGGCCACCAATGTTAGAAAGGGTAGATGGACCGGGAGGGTCGGCCGGGGTCAGGAGGAGAGGTCTCCGGGGAGAGCCGTCTCCAGCGATCGTACAGACAAGTAACTTCCCCCTCACAGACAGATACCACACACAGATAAGGTTCGGTGTTCTTTATAAGCACTTCTTAAGGTACGGTTGAATGGTACAAGGAGGTCTGGACTCAGGGGTCCCCTCGATTCAAGTCTCTCAAAGCAGGGTAAGGGGTAGCGGGACAGTCTGTCTACCAGTCAGGTAGTTCGGATGAGATGATGACTAGCTCACAATCCTCGAGCTTGGTGGCTTAGTTGGTACGGGCCGCGGCAGCGCCAGCAGGTCCCGGTTGAGATGGTCGGTACACGGTCCGCGGCAGCGCCAGCAGGTCCCGGAAAGATGGTCGATATACGGTCCGCGGCAGCGCCAGCAGGTCCCGGTGAGGATGGTCGTTACAACGGGCCGCGGCAGCGCCAGCAGGTCCCGACGAGGATGGATGTTGCAGAAGGCCGCGGCAGCGCCAGCAGGCAGGACGATGGTTCACAAGAGCGGGCTACGGCAGCGCCAGTAGTCCGTCAAGGCTGAGTTCTCTCGGTGTCTCTCGACTCCAGGATACAACTGCCTTCCTGCTCCGGAGTTGCCCCAGTTATAGGGAAGGCGCCCTTTGATGTCCGGACCCTCGCACTTGGAGGTCGGAGGGCCCGGGATGAAGGTGTCCAGACACCCGGCAGGGGGTGGAGCCAGCGCCTGGGGGGAGCTGGAGGCGATCGGCACCTGGCGGGGGGAAGAGCTCTTGACACTTCGTTCTCCCATTGACCTGCCAAGTGGTCCGCTCACCTCCTGGGTGGAGGGTGGTGCCGGGATGTCGGGGCCGGCCAGGCCCGGGGTTAGGGTCGGGCCGAGGCCACGCGGCCTCGGGGTGCAGGGCCCAAGATGGCGGCTTGAACCGGCCGGGGGAGCCGGTGGGGCTGGGCCCCGTGATGAGTAGAGGTCCGAGGGCCGAAGATCCGTCGGGAGATGGGGTACAGGTGCTTTTCGTGGGTTATGCCTGGTGGGCCGGAGCTCGGGCCCTGTCGTGCGGGGAGGGAGCAAGCCCTTCGTGTGGCCTGTCCAACAGTCCATCAATTGTTTCTTTTGCATATGTCGCCCCAAGTGGGAAGGGGTATGCCCAGACGTGGGTCCCGTGCTCACTACACCACTGGATTCACGCTAGCCAGGCTGAAGAAGGGTGATGCCCTGAAACCGGTCCCAGGATGCTTGTTTCTGGTCCAGGGAGGACCTGGCTTGGCAGTTCGGGCTGGACTGTTGCCACAAGGAACAGGGTCAAGAC
Organism: Triturus cristatus; assembly: GCF_964204655.1. Taxonomy (NCBI): domain Eukaryota; kingdom Metazoa; phylum Chordata; class Amphibia; order Caudata; family Salamandridae; genus Triturus; species Triturus cristatus. The sequence continues at coordinate 621,603,625 of NC_140587.1, forward strand.
TGATTTGCATATGGCTGGGTCCAAACTGGGGTGGTGTAGTGAGCAAAAGAATGATGGATTAAACCCAGATCCTTGTGACTGGGGGTGAATGATTGCTTTGTCCATCATTCTGTCCATCAATTATTTCTTTTGCATATGTTGCCCTAAGTGGGAAGGGTATGCCCAGACGTGGGTCCCGTGCTCACTACACCACTGGATTCATGCTAACCTGGCTGAAGAAGGGTGATGCCCTGAAACCAGTCCCAGGATGCTTGTTTCCGGTCCAGGGAGGACCTGGCTTGGCAGTTCGGGCTAGACTGTTCCCACAAGGAACAGGGTCAAGACTGATTTGCATATGGCTGGGTCCAAACTGGGGTGGTGTGGTGAGCAAAAGAATGATGGATTAAACCCAGATCCTTGTGACTGGGGGTGAATGTTTGCATTGTGCAGCATTCTGTCCATCAATTGTTGCTTTTGCATATGTCGCCCTAAGTGGGAAGGGTATGCCCAGACGCGGGTCCCGTGCTCAATACACCACTGGATTCATGCTTGCCTGGCTGAAGAAGGGTGATGCCCTGAAACCAGTCCCAGGATGCTTGTTTCCGGTCCAGGGAGGACCTGCCTTGGCAGTTTGGGCTGGACTGTTGCCACAAGGAAGAGGATCAAGACTGATTTGCATATGGCTGGGTCCAAACTGGGGTGGTGTGGTGAGCAAAAGAATGATGGATTAAACCCAGATCCTTGTGACTGGGGGTGAATGATTGCATTGTCCATCATTCCGTCCATCAATTGTTTCTTTTGCACTGTTAGAAAGTAAGCATTTTCCTACTTTAGCCATTTTGTGCCTGCTGCCTGCCTCTGTTACAGGTGTGATTAGGTGTGACTTGATGGACCAGCCCAACAGGATGGGAGAGAGGAGCTGAACCCAGCCTCACTTACAGCTGAATAGGCTGTGTCCTGTCTCCACCCTGTAGTAAGTCTGGATCAAGAACAGGAAGGGAGGACCTCTGTGCAATTCAAAGACCTATCTTTCAAGTCTCACCCACTTCAAAAGCACAACTGGGTTCAAGTACTGGACCTCTGATACCACATTTCTGGACTTGTGAAGGCTCGGCCAGTAAGAAGGACTGGTGTGGTGCTGCAGGACTGCCACTCTGCTGGACTACTGACATACTAAACCCCTGCCTTGTTGTACTGCCCTACTGCCTGCTGTTCCCCTGCATGGGTGAGAAGGACTGGACCGGCATCACTTGAACCCAGAGTGACTCTATGGGCTCCCTAGGTGTCCTCCTGATCTCAGGGACACAAAAGAGTTCTTACGTACCTGGACGCTGTCCTCTGTGAGTCTGCCCTGCCAAGTGGTGAAACCCCAGTGCTTCACCCTTGGAAGAGAGACCTAAGGCGCTTGCTTCAGTTGCGAGGATAGGAACTGGTGTATCTCTCCTGGTGAATGACCAGAACCAGCGCATTACCTCTACTGCATGAATAGACCAGACACATCACCTTTGGAACCACCACTTCAGAAGGTCTTCGCATCGCCATAGACAGCATCCTCCACCTGATCAAAGCTGATTCATAGTTAATGCTGTGCACTTAAGGGTCAGCAATTTGCACCAGGTGTGTGGATTGACACAGAGCAACGCTTTGGCTGCACCCCGCATCATTGACACAGCCAAGACCAATATACTTTTGTTCAGCGAGCCTCACTTGGCCCTTGTATCTGGCCCATGCTCCATCGCAGTCAGCCTGATCCTTTGACTTTGTCCTGGTCCGCATGACCAGATATCCCATGTAAGCACTTATTGCTTCTAATAGCTATTTCACAGTTTATTTCTTAAAATTTCATATCTCAAGTTCTACTTATTTGATTTTTGTTGTTTTGATCTTGTTTTATTTATTAAATTAAGCTCTATTTTTCAAACATGGTGTGGAATCTTTTTGTGCGGTGGTTTCACCGTTTTACTATTTGAAGTGTTGCACAAATACTTTACACATTTCCTCTAAATTAAGCCCAACTGCTTAGTGCTGAGCTACTACAGGGTGAGCACAGGATAATTTAGGATGTGCCTGCTTCTTAACCCTGAATAGGATTGTGGTTGCTGCTTGACTACACCTCATACTCCAGCCAACCTACAACCCAATTTCCAACATTACATATTTAACCCCATAAGTCCTTAGAAAGGTTTACCCCACACACACAGGAGATTATCAGTGAAGCACTCACTCTATGGCCGATTTGTTGCACATGATCACGAGCTGCATAATGATTACTGAATACTGGAGGTTGGTGAGTGAGACCCTGGCTGAAATACTGGTGAGAAAGATCGAAAGGTCACTGCAATACTGCATACTAGGGTTACACCCAATACCACGAAAGAGTAAAATACATTATAGGTTCACATCACTGGGGCTGGGACTGGCCTAGCATATGCTTATGATCCATTAGACCCAACCCCAGGAGACCGCCCCAGCCGCCCCCTTTACAGTTCTGGTACAAAAATCTCAAAGTGTGGCTGTTAGTGGAGGACATACAAATGAAACTGGTCAATATGGGTCAGCATGTCTATAGGGACATTTCGACTGGTGTTTAATGACAGACACACTTCTGTGGGATGATGTACTGCCTCCAGACTTATCCCAGAGCTAGAAACTGTGCTAGTGCTCTATAAATGCTTTTGCTAGATGTACTGTTGTTATGTATATAACTGAAGGTGAACCACTGCTAACTGGATACATCGTTTGTATATCACTTTGCCTCTGTATTGTATCTCCTCTGACAAATTGTTGGTATGGAAAGTAATGATTCGTGTCATTCTTCCATAATAAAGACAAATAAAATTGCCTTAAAAAAATCAACTTCCATTTATTGTTTATTTCAAAGCGCCCAATTTACAAGTACTTTTTGTGGAAACTAAAATCACATAAGCTGTAACAAATGTAAAATGTAAAACATGAATGTTCTAATGACTGGAAATTTGTAAAGGGAAAACTTTTGTCAAGAGTCTTCGTGACGCTAGAATTGATGGACCAACAATGACAGAGGGAAGCTTAGCACAGATGACTGACCTTAAGTACCTTGTTGAATGAGGCAGATGAAGACACAGGGCCTTCCCCAGAGACAGCAGCTCAGCAGATAAACAGCACTGACCGAGATTTGAAGAAATCCAGTAAAGCCAACAAGAGCAAAGGGCCTCATTGAAGGAGTCAGGCAGCAGATTCTGAAGGAAAATAGGGTCAGTCCTGTAGAAGGCTATGCTGAATCTGTAGAGAAATCAGCAGCCAATATAGCTATCTACAAGCCTCTATTACCCAGCAAATTTCCAAAAATTTCTGATGAGTTGTACCTAGAAGTAAGCGAATAGAGGAAACAGGTAAGCATGATTAGCATTCATAGGCATAATCTAATCTGGCGATAATATGCTGACATTCACAGAACACACTGAGGTGTGCAGGGATAGATGCAAGGGTGTCTTCAAGATCCTGATTTGAAAACAGCAAGAGGAAACTACTTCATGGTCTAGGAGGACAAGCTACGATCTTTTCCCAATCAGAAACCTTAAATGTTCACCCTAATAACTGACATGGGCCACACCGCATACCAGAAGGTCAAACTGCAGGGGAAAAAGGAGACTCCTGTCCCAGTAGGAGTAATTCTTTTTTAAAGCCTTTATTTTCTGATTTTTCAAAAACATAGAAAGGGATTACAGACAAATATCATCGTACTGTGAATAAGAACAGTGAATTTGAAACACAATAATGCATGACAACATTTGAGCCGAGACTTCCGATTGACTCACATAGCTACAACAAATTACCTCAAAACTGGCTCGGCGCTCACATGAGATAAACAGTAATCCGGCTGAATGACCGGTGATTATGTCCCAACAATCCTACCAAGGACATTGAAAGGACCTTAATTAAACTCCTACTTTAGTGAGGTTTTCGCAATATGTATTTTTCTAAACCTGAATCTGAAACAGACACTGGATTTTAAACTCCTCACCACCCCCGCAGATGCCCCGTGGAGTAGGCACTCTCTTCAAACACATTGTAGTAATTAAAATTAAACAGCTTTTTACCACGGTGCCTTAGAATCAGGCAATAGTTCACATGAACAGTTTCTCTTAACTGCATTCGGGCTTTAGGCCAATCTGGTCTCTCTGACCCTCAGCAAGAAGCGGCACCAAATACATTGAATTATGTGAGCATGGTCATAGAGATCTGTCATTCATGCCCAGACATGAGCCTCAGTTATTTGACCCGCTTTTCAAGAGCAGGGATATTAGGGGCCTCAGTTAATAACATTTGACGCAACGAAAAAGACAACTTGCTGCTCTGCGTCAAATGGAGAGATTAGGAAAGAACCATATTTACTAACATATGGGGCATTCCCGCTCTCTGCACTTAAGCAGTGTGAGCAGCCTAACACCAAGGCAGGCTCCTTTCCGCCATGGTGCAAGGGTGCCTGTGTTACAGGCAGGATTGTTTTTGTACAGGAAGGGACACCATCCTGTACAAAAACAATCTGCAGGGGCATTTTCATTTTTCTATGTGTGCTGTAGAATGCAGAACAAGCAGAAAGTGGAAATAATGAATAGAAATATACATATTTCCCCTCTTTAGGCCTGTTTTGGGATGGTGTAGCATTTTTACGCATTACTAAGTTTAATACCTTTAGCAAATCTGGGAATGCATCAAAATCCATGGGTGGATGCGTGGGCGACACCCTCACTCCACCCATGGAATGCCTTCGCAATGCAGTGTATTGCCTTACGTGTCATAATGGCAACGCAAGGGCTTAGGAAATCTGGGACTAGGTGTTTTCCATTGGCTCAGAATGCAGAGTTTGGCAAGCATGATTGCACACCATCTCTTCCAATGTTTCATCTCACCAGGGATAACAGAAATATCATCTTAGAGAGTAAGTTGTGCAGTGGTTTCAAAGCTGTAGCCACATGCTTCTCGCATAATGCGCAATACTTGCTCTCCAAAATTTGAGAAGTGTTTTTAAGACCACAATATGTATTAGCTGCCACATTCTCAAGAAGGTTGCGCTGGGTCTCAAGTTTGCTGATATCAGTTCCTTTGGTGACCAGTGCCATTCATGCATCCTTTTGCAACCACAACGTCACTTTTAACGACGTTGTGGTGGTGATAGGGGCTTAGCCTTATTTACAAGGCAGCGTTAACCCACTTAACATGGTTTAATGCTGCCTTGCAAATAAGGCACCCTTTCACGCTATGCTTAGCGTAAAAGGGGTGGGCAGTGGGTGTTGCGGTGCGTGTTCCACTGCAACACTCATTGATTTTTACACTGCCCCCTATGTTCAAGGGCAGCGTACACAGGAGGCAGCGCCAAACATTTAGACCAGGGAAAAACTGGTCTTAACCAGGCGAAACGAGGAGAAATTTATTATTTCTACTCGTTTTTGCTTTTTCCATGTGTGCTGCCTTGTGCATCACACATGGAAAAAGCAAAATGCCATTGATTGTTTATGTACAGGAAGGTCCCCCTTCCTGGACATAATCAATCTGTAAAAAAATGCTATTTTGTGACTTGTGACATGAAGCAGCACACATAAAAGTGACAAAATTGCATTTTAAGATTGTTTATGTGCAGGAAGGAACACCTTCCTGCACTCAGACACCCTTGCACTATGGACAAGCGTGCCTGCGTTGGCGCTACACTGCTAAGTGTAGCGCCAGCGCAGGGGGAAATGCAAGGCTGCACCATATCCTTGTGAATATGTTTCAGCCCTGTGTTTGAGAAGTGGCGGAGTGAGGCGTTAAGCCATGACGGCTAACGTCTCACTCCGCCACTTCACTTGTACATATCCCCCTTTGTCTTCTACTTCTGTATCCAACAGGCGTTGGTATTGGCTTTTCATAATGTTGCTAGTTCTATCAGGGAATAGACTCACTGTAGCAGAGTCATATAATCCAGACGCTACTCCTCTGGACTGACCCCAGTTCTGTAGGTATTTCGAGATTGGCGATTTTCAAGACTTTTAAGTTATTTGTACATCTGTAAGGAAGTGCACCTGCTGTCTACCTTTCCAAATTTGGAATTATTCAAGGGAGAATTCTTTCTGGATGTGCTGAATGCTTTATAGGAATTACTGCTTCTGACACCTCACTGGGGTCACAATATAGTAAGTCTGTTGAGTTCGGGTGCTTGATGATGTCTCCTTCCCAGACCACCAAAGTAGGTGACTGGATGCAGATGGGTAGCATGTCCCTAATACTCGTGTGCTGCATAAGTAGAAGCCTTGTGCGGCATCTTCAACCCTTCTGCAGTTGTTTAAGCACAAGGTTTTGCAGCTTTCAATGGTGGCTCAATGGAGTACCACACAAAGCGACTGATGTCCATGCCTATAGACTTCAGCACTGACATCAGCACTTTCAGAGGCAACATACTGTAACTGAACCTCGGTGTGATGTTCATCTTAATTATTTTCACCTGCACCCAAAGGAAGAGTCAGAGTTTAGACCACCTCTGGAAATCCACAGCCATTTTCTGTATTAGAGAATTTAAGTCGTCTTGCACCACGCATTGTGGTCGGGGATTGACATTGCAGTGTCCTATGCACTGTCATCTGGTGTAAGTCGTGAGTGGGAGAGCCTCACATTTGGGCCAATCGATCCTATAACCAGAAAAGGTCACAATGCTTGTGACCGGGCCATCTAGTTAGGCATCGATAGGGCACGATGATTCTAGAGTGCGCGCAATATCTTCAGCACAGTGCCAGCCTTGGTGTTCATCCCATGAAGGCCTTCATTTTTCCAAATGGCTGCAGCCAGTGGGTCCAAAGCAAGGAAGAACAACAGCAATGACAGAGGGCATCGCAGCCTAGTCTGGCCACTGGGTATGAGTGGAGACAATTGTCTAGAGTTATAAAGTTGGGACCAAAGCCCGCACTCTACACGGTGCAGAGCACATATCCCCATTCTACACAGCCAAATACTTTCTTCCCATGCAGGGAAAGAACGAATGTGTCTTTCCGTGATTGCCATAACATGTGCATCAAGGTTCACATAATACATCTAGGGGACAAACCTGGAGCAGCCCCTGCTTGAGAGAGCTGCATCAACCGTGGTACCACTCTTTTCAACTTTTTCTTCCAGTACTTTTGCAAACATTTCGCATCTGGTTTGAGTCGCCAGATAGGGGGTAGCTAGCACATTGTTGTTATTCCCCTTTTAAACCCCAGTTTAACTTCCTTGAGAACTTTATTGAGTAACATTTCTCTTTTCGATTTCTGTACTTTGTCTAACTCTACGGGGGCTGGTCTTTCCCCGGAGTGCATGGTCTTTAAGGATCCCTTTATTTCCTCTACTGAAACATAATTTTCCAGTTCATATTCTATATCCGAGGGTAGATTTTTTTTGTGTAAAATCTTTTTTATTAAAGATAAACATAAAAAAACAAAAGCAACAAAAACAAATTAGCAGTACAATACAATAATCAAGCATTCCAAAAAGCTCAATACACAAAAACAAAAAACACACTTCATTATTCCATATTTAGAGCATTTAAAGATCTTCATCTTCCACCACTAGGGAGGGAGGAAGGACCACCGGAGTACACACCAAACCTCTGGCTTCATTCCATGGGCCACATATTTTGGTCCATTTTTGTGGGCAACCTCTACTTTCATAAACCACCATATCAGCCTGCATGCACCAATTCCGAGGGTAGATTTGACAATTTTACGGAGTGTAAGTAACTCAGTTCCAACTTGGTTCTATATTTTTGTTTAGAATTTAACAATTTAAATGAAAACTTTTACCAACGTTTACAGCTGAGGGATGTGAAAACAATTCTCCCTCATCCGACTTGATCAACAGTATTGTGATGGAGGATTCCATTTGCCTGAGTTGCAAGGGTAGGAGTCTTCCAGCCTTCTAGCCATGCTCATATTGCTTTCTTTTTAACCTTGTTAGTGCAAATTCTGCTTGCTTTAAGTGGGACGGGTATGCCCAGACGTGGATTCCGTGCTAACCATGCTGCTGGATTCAAGCTATCCTGGCTGATGAGGGCCAATACCCCGAAATCGATCCTAGGATGTTTGTTTCTGGTCCAGGGAGGATCTGGCCTGGCAGTTCAGGCTGGACAGTTCCCATGGGCAGCAGGATCAAGACTGATTTGCATATGGCTTGGTCAAAACTGGGGTGGCGTAGTAACCCCAAAAATAGATGGATTTTGGCCCAGATCTCTGACTGTGGGTGAGTGTTTGACGTTGTTCAGCATTCCGTCCATCAATTGTTCTTTTTGCATGTGTCATCTCAAGTGGGACGAGGATGCCCAGACATGAGTTCTGTGTTCAACATACCACTGGATTCAAGCTTTCCTGGCTGATGAGGGTTATTCCCCGGAACTGGTACTAGGATGCTGTTTCCAGTCCCGAGAGGACCTGGCCTGGCAGTTCGGGCTGGGCTTTTTTCATGAGGAACGGAGTCAAGACTGATGTGCATATGACTGAGTCCATATTGGGGTGCCGTGGGGAGCACAAAAAATGATGAATTTAGACCAAGATCTCTGGCTGGGTTGACATTGAGGTTGACATTTTTTAGCATTCTGTCCATCAATTGTTCATTTTGCTTCATAAAATAAGCATTGCGCTCAGGTTTTGACTCCATTAATTCCAGGAGTTAATGGCTAGCTTTTTATTGTATTCTGCTATTAGGCTTGCAATCTGACGTAACAGCTGTAGTTGTCAGTTGTTTTCCTTCCTCTTCCTAAATGTTGACTTTCCTATCATGAAACCCCCAGGCACACTATTCCCGCTGCTCATAGTATTTGATCACGCTGACCTGAGTCTTGTTTTTCTGTAAAGTACTATTGTAGCATTTTTGTAGCCTTTTTCTTTTGTTGGGTGTTTGAAGTGAATCATGAGAAGATATGAAACCTTGCAGGAGCATGGCCAGAAGTACTGCCTTCTAGTACATCAAAGCTTGCAATGAGTTGAAGTAAGGGGCTAGCGTTGAGTAAACATTCAAACCTAGTACAAGTCCAGTACACACAGAACGCTAAAGAGTACTCAGTCTGTTGCATGTATTAGTCTTGCCGCATCACTAAGTGTGTGGTCTGTTATCAGGTCCGTTAGCATACCTCTATCCCAATCATTTTTCAAGTCTAGGTTGCCAAATGTGTCCATTAAAGCGTCAACAGCTCCCTCCCACAATAACTCTGGTGTTGCCAAAGTTTCTGAGAGCCTATATTGTGAAGAGAAAAAGCCTATCTTAGAACTGTTCATCGCATAGGTCAAGACAAGAGTCAATGTTCAGACTTGTACATAGATTTTTGCAACTAGATGTCTATCAAGGGGGGGGGTCATTCCAAGTATTGGATTTCATATATTTATTGATTTTCTAATGAGAATGACGTTCCTATTTTCTTGCATGAGAATGGCCAATAATATTTGGGTTCATCAGTACTGTGATACTTGCATGTATGACTTTGCCTAACCAGTCTCTCCTCAATTTTTCAAGTTCCATAGTGATGTGTCTCCTAGAGTAAGGCTACATCACTATGTTTAAAGGCCCAGAAAGAACAGGATTTTTTTCTTTTTATGTAATGTTTCATCCCATTTACATCTAATAATATAATCGTCAAGTCTTGGACAGCATTCTGGAGTGTGTCTGTGGACATTATGATTAAGATTTCCCGGGGTAGAAGAGACATCTGTCTCTTATACTATAGTAGGCGATACCTTCTCTCAGAGTGAAAGAGTTCTTCATCATAGGTCCATGTCACAAAATACATATAGGCTTACTCATTTTGCACAGCTAGTGTTTCTATTATATGCTCCATTTACTTGTAAAACTGTGAAAAATATGTGTACTTTTTTTTACTAGGAACTTTTTATTATGTATAAGTTTTTTCGAATTGTAATGGTTTTAAGTAACCACACAATAAAGAAATTATTATAAAGAGGCCAGTCAATGTTTGATTGTATTAAAACCCCAGTTATGGTGTAACCAGTTGTAGGTCAATGAGGGGAGGTAGTTGAGTAGAGAGTAAAGTGGAAAGGTTTCTATATGAGTCAGGCAAAAGTCAGAAAATGTAGAAGGATGTAAAAAAAAGGGAAGGAGGATTACCTGCAGCATCAGTCCATTGGCTCTTCTCAGCAATACCCTGGTGGGGGTATCTTCCACAATTGTCATCCCACAGGCCCTTCCCCTTCACCCTTAATAGTTGTAGATCTGGTAATTTGTGCTGTCATTAAAAGGGCACAAGGGGGGCACACTTTCGAAAGCGGAGAAAGTCGGTACTATTGTTCACCTTGTTACCTATATATTAATGGGTTTTGTGGGATAGATATTCCGTATGGCTGGTCATTTAGGAATTCTAGTATTATTTTGGTTCTGTTTTCAAAGGAGATCTGGACTTGTCCCTGGCTCATCACAGTGTAGATTGTTGTGTGTTGTTTTGTCTCTCTCTGCCCATTTCATTATAACTGCATCCAGACATTCTCTTTTTTTCTGGTAATCTACATCATTCTCATCTCCCGTGAATGTGTTTTTAGATGGGGGCTAATCTCCCACACCCCTATCAAGTAGATATTTAAAGTATCCATTGCTGTTTGATCTAACACATCTAGAAATCACTCTACCTCTTCAGGCTCAAAACATTTTCAGTGTTTGCCATCCATTGTTATTAGATACTAGCTTGTTCTTGTATTCTGTATCCGATGTTCAACTTTTGTGTCTGGTTCTCAGACCCACAATATTTTTCTATTTTATTGCATGGGAGAATTCTGACGGATGAAATGTTATGGATTCCATAGGTGAATGAGCTGTTCTTTTTTGTTACCATAATCATCATTCTCATCTGTTGGTGCCTGATAAAACACACAATTATTGGTCATAGTGCTTCGTGGGTATCAGTATTTCTTGTGCAAAGTCTGGGATTCCTTTGGAGTTACAGAGGGCGTTCAAACATAAGTGCAGTAATCTCTTGCAGGAACTTTAACAAGAACACAGTATATTGTTTTTCTCCTCACTCTCTGGGACTCCCAATATTCTGCTATTGTTCCTGCTACCAGTGTTCTCCAAACCCATAATCTTCCTACTTACAGTTTATAATTCTTTGCCCAGCTGGAGCACATTCATACCTATCCAATACTTCTGAACTGCCTTCAATTTTCTCTGCATGAAATCTTAGTTTATTTGTGTTGAGGTCTGCTCTAATAGGTTTCACCTCTGTTACAGTTTCTTTCGGATCGCTCTTTATTTATTCCATGGTCATCCCAGTGGAAGTAATTTCCGTCATGAGAGACACCATTGAAACTTCGCTCATCTTACATGCCTCCGGGTTAGCAGTCTCAGACTTTTGTCTCCCAGCCACAATATCACTAAACAATATTTGTCTAGTTAATTTAGGCTTAGCAATGAAGGATGGATCTCGGGGGCCACAGGCCTCTTTCCTTTGTGGTTTTCTAGTTTTAGAAATTAGGTTTTTGTTTGAACACAATAAACACAATCCTAAATTAACCCATGCTTATCCCTCTGGTAGCTTGCCACACAATCAGTCAGGCTTAACTTATAGGCCCTGTGATAAGTATTTATGTATCACAAAAATCTCACACCAATTTCGAAAAATTGAGAAATATTAATACATTATTTGACACCAAAATAATAAAACGGAGGTTAATAATGTTTAAAGTTTTTAGTAAAAAGTAGTTCCTAATAGATCAAAGTGCCAACTGTGGGCATCTTGTCGCGCGAGACCGGGGCAAATTCAAAAGTTATGGCCGATCTCTATGGAGCATTATTCGGATACAACAGGTGGATTGGGCATGGTCTTGGTCTGCCTTTGGACTTAGAAGAAAAATGTCTGAGAATGTAAAGTTCAACCGGGCAAGCCTGCCAGCGTTGCCCAAGGAGGAGGTGCCATTGTCACCGAAGAGCCACTGGACGAAATTGCAGAGAGGTTTTATATGTTTGGACTTTGTCGATATTCGAAATCGAAAATCTCCAGTCCTACTATGATGCAAGCTATGGCTGATGAGAGCTCCGTGAGCCTGGACTACCCTTGTGTGAGGAGTAGCTGAATAGTATTTGCTGCTGTGAAGGAGAAGAATGAAGCAGGAGTTACCACTAAACCAGGCCGACTGGCAATGCACCTTTGGCAGATCAGTGAGCAGGTAGGTCTCAGTCTTTTGTTGGTTCTGAGAACACTTTATGGGTGAATAATTTATAACTCCCAAGTTTTGGGTTTAGGCTGTTTGGGCACCTTTAGCACCACTTCCAAGGGTATAGCACTGAGTGGACACCACTTTAATGGTAGACTCAGGCAGGGTCCAGGTGCAGGGTTCAAGTTATTGGAGATTTTTCTGTCTATGTAGCTCAGATGTTGGAGGCCAGGCAACTACCCATTGGAGTCACTCTGATAGCCTTGGGTTCAAGCAGCAAGGCAGTCTTCTAGCAGTAGGGCAGTCCTCTGAGGGTTTAAGGCAGTCTTCAAGCAGCAGGGCAAGCCTCTGGAAGTGGCAAGGCAGTACTCTGAAGTAAAAAGCACACCTCAAGCAGCAGGGCAGTCCTCTGAAGTACAAGGCAGGCCTTCTAGTTGTCCTCTGTAGGCCCTGGGGTGAACTGAAGAGTGAGTCTGAGGGTACTATTTTTATACCTGTTGCCAGCTTTGAAGTGGAAGAAACTACTTCTCCCATAGTTGGTTCTGGAATTTCCTTCTCTCTTGCCCAGGCTCAGAGAAGTCTAGGATGACAAAAGGCTGCATTCTCAAACCCCACCCTGTTAGTTAGTTATGGGACAGGGTGGGGTTGGTGTGGGATGGGGGTGGAGATTGCTTTGATTATGATTTTATGGGATATGTTAGTTGTGAGCTTCATGTAAAATAAGTAAAGTGGATGTTCGCTTTGAATATTCTATATACCCCTGACAAAGGGCTAATCAGCCCAAAATGCATTGAGTGGACAAAGTTGTGGCTGTCCTGAATTAGCTAGGTATTCCTGCATGTTATAGAGTATGCCTGGATGGGCAATTCCCTAGCATTTGAAAAAAGTGGAATCATGGTACCTTTGATGTGAATGGAGAAAATATAGCAGAAACTTGCAAAGCAATACGGATTAAAAGTGGATTAAAATGGATTACAACTCAAAAGTTTGTTTCTTGTTTAAATTGTGTTTAAGGCTGTGTGACTTGTTGGTGGTGCGAAATGGAGCACCGCAAATTTTCCGAACTTTCTAATAGTGGCATTTTCAGATTTATGATTTACAATCCGACTTTACCATTAAAGAGGATTTTTAAATATATTTCTTTAGAGCTCAAGCATGATATTTCTACTTGTTGCCAAACAAAAGTAAAAACGTATTAAATGTAATAAGGTAAACCAATGTTATCTTATGAGAGAGGTAGGCCTCACAATAGTGAACAACAGAGTTAAGAGCTTTTCACTGCCAGGAGATTTAAAACTTGAAAGTACATATCCTACTTTTAAAATATATTGCACCCTGCCCTATGGGCTGTTTAGGGCCTAACATAGGGGTGACAGTTTAAAGCCTGGCAAAAGGTTTATTTTGCCAGGTTGAATTGGCAGTTTAAAACCGTACACAAGCTGCAACTGCAGGCCTGAGACATGTTTTAAAAGGCCACTTAAGTGGGTGGCACAATAAGTGTTGCAGGCTCACTAGTAGCAAATTTACAGGCACTGGGTATATGGTTTGCAACTTTAGTAGGTGCTTACCAGTGAATTAAATGTGCCAATCAGGTGTAGGCCAATTTACCATGTTTTAAAGAGTGGGCACAAGTACTTTAATACTGGTTAGCAGTAGTAAATTGCGCAAAGTCCTAAAACAAAACAAAACGAATTTCAGCTAACAGGAGGATATGAGGCAAAACGTTTGGGGGAAGAGCACCCACAGGTTGACAGGTCTAACACACAAGTTGTATAGCTCCTTTGAAAGGCAACCAACATTAGTGTAGCGACCAAGCACAAGAGTTTATTTTATTTGTCACACAGAACTGTATTGCAGTGCCCCAGCACACTTTTGTATTCAGTGGTGATACCTATATTGCACATGCTAAGGTGTTAGGGATGTTTGTAAATTTTTTAGCACATGCCTTGTTGAAAACATTGGACCACTGTTACTTGAGTGAAAACAATAGTGAAGTGGAACACGACTATCTATGAGACTCCATTGTTCAGTAAAGTAGAGAGTGATTCAGGAAGCAAGATAATATTATGCATCCAGTTGACATGAGGAATGAATCTGCGCCACTTTTATAGCTCTGATTTTGCAGTTTGAAGGTGTAGAAGGCAGCTCCTGAGAGTTTTTTGTGGTGACATACTCCTCTCAGTGGCTCTGATCGAACGGATGTCTTCTCACTATTTAAGTAAACACTTTGCTCCTGAGGAAAGTGGACCACCGAAATTTGCAAACTTGATGATTCCTTCTAGTGCCCCACTTTAGACATGCTGACCACAGAGGTGTCCTTCTACAAGTCCAGTCCCTTTGGTGTTGCTGCCCACTTGGCTTGGTGTTAATAAAGTGTGCATTCAGTCTGCAGGTTTCAGATATGATGGCTAGATTACCACTTGCTCACATCAGCTCCAAGGAGTTTTAGTTCCATATGTTTTTACATTTGGTAGCACATCCGTGATTTTATTGGTGATTGCCCTAGAATCTGGAGAATGCTTACCCTGTTTATGCCATTCATAGAGCTTGAGCCTTGAAGGTCCCACAGAGCAACATTAGAGAGTGGTCATCTTGTTCACTGTTCAGCCCCTAACAGTACTTCTGATTTAGAGCATTAGGCCTAAATAAGTTAACTTTCATACTTTGGAGAGCAGCAATGTGGTAAATCAAAGAGTCTTTGGGACCTTCACATTTGACTGGGTGTGATTTCATGTGATAAGAGTAAATGGCAAAAGATTTGGCAAGCAGGTTGAGGCAGATGAGTGAGCCCTTATCAGTGCTCAGTTGGAGGCCATAGGTTGTGATTGCAGTGGACCTTTGAAAAGGCAGTTCAGTCTCAATTCCTAGACTGGGTCTGAGACCCATCCGGCTCACTTCTAAAAGGTGAAGCTCTTCCAAATATTGAGAATGCAAACATGCAGGAAATATCTCATCACGTTTAGTAATAGCCAGCATCAGAGACATTTCTCTGACTAAAGGGTCCAGATTAAGTTTCCTCAACAGGAGTTTTACAACTCCATCTTTCTGTTCGTTAGGAGCAATGTCGAAGTGCTGAGAATAGAAGTGAGCACAGGAATGTCCTTGAGGATAAACGATTTAGGACACTGACAGGGTAACTGTCATCCTCAAGCCTGACTTTTAAGGTGGTGAGACACCTCTTCTTCCAATATCAAGGGGGAGCTGTAGGAAACTGCCTCTCTGTACATTGTACTAAAATGAAGTTTACTATATAGAGAGTACAAGAAATCACCAAAAGGTAGGTAGAGGTGAATGTAGATACAACTGACTCACTTTTTGTTGTAGTGTGGGCGAGCAGTTATGCTTATCAGAGGGCGGTGTTCAACATTTATTGTACTCACAAAGAAAATAAATGGGACATACACTCAAAAATAAAATGAGACTACCTTGTAAAAATAATGTACATTTTTATATAATTTCTAAGACCCAGAAAACAGTTCTAAGGTAAGTACTTTTGAAGATACAATTTTGCAAAGTTCCATAAATATATCACTTCTATGCGCAATTACGCACCATAGAAAACCACGGGGGAAAAGCAGAAAAATTCATAGAAATTCAGACAATGCTTTCATGAAGTTCACCTTCTCATTTTAGGTCAATGTCAGGACCAGGTCCAAAGTTCCAGCAGAAGAAGTTTGGAAGCATCCCAGATCAGCCGGGAACAGGGGTGCTGTGGTCCTGAAAGCTGGTGCGCAAAGACATAGGGGGCCACTTGAAGAAACACTGCACAGAGGGACTTGCAGGTGAGTCACCTTAGGGTGAGGTCGCAATATGCTAGGGACCATGGGAGCAGAGCATTTTAACCAGTGCTGGGGCCGGTAGGGCCGTGTGCCGAACGAACACATCAGCCGGGCGCTGTGCGTCTTGAGGTCCTTGTGGTCAGAGACAGGTGATCTTGGGACAGCTGGGCCACTCAGGAAGTGGGTCTGAAGTGTTTTGATGTCCCTCATACGGTACTTGCTTCTGGTACCTCAGGAGTCTGTTGTGAACTCTTCTTCTTGGTGTTTGCTATAGGGTGTCTGGTATCACGGGTATTGGTATGGCACGGCTCCGGTAGGTCCTGCTGTCTCCAAACTTGGAGGGGAGCTGTATCTTACCCTCAGAAGCTGTTGTACCTTTTCTCGCTTTGGTGCTTTTTAGAGTTCTTTGGGGGGCAGCACATCGACAAATCGGGCTTCACAGGATTCGAAGCCTGCGGAGTGCAGGGAAGTGATACTTTCCCTCCAATGGAGCTTCACGGCTTAAAGGCTGGAAGTGCTCCTGGGTTCTTGGAGTCCTTTCAGGGTTCACGACAACACAGAAGCAATGATTGTCGAGTTCTGGGAGCAGCAGGCAGGGTTTGGTGCCCTTTTCTTCTGCAGCAGGTCTACAGTTATTAAGCAACAGGTATTTTTTGTCCTGGTCTTCTCTTGTCTTTTAAATATGAGGCTCAGGTCTCCGGGTGCTGCCTAAATACATAATCTAGCGGTGTTGCAAGAGAACACAGGCAGTATCCAACAGGCCCCCTCTCTCTAGGGTGTCTACACCCTCTTGTGACCACTTCCTGTCGGAAAAGGCACTACCCTATCCCCGATAGGAGGTTTTCACACCATCTCAAGATGATGGAATTTCAGGATAGGGATACCCGAATCCTGCCCTACCCTAGGGGTGGTGTAGGCTATGCGGGGACCCTCCTCCTATTCTAACTAATTTCCCCATCTTTCCTCCCAATAAAAAGTGGGGCAGGCAAGGGGGCTTGGCTTCCCAAACTATCTGGAGGTTCCTGGGTTGGATTTCAAAGGTGGCATTGCCTTTGAAGCTTCCCGCTCAGGAAGTCCATCCTGTCCTGGAGAAGGTGTGAAGCACCTCCACTCACAGCAGGCTTTGTCTCTTCCAGCTGGGAGCGTGGGTTCTCACCCCATGAGGTCAAAGACATTTCTGGTAGTACCAAGGCTGGCAAAAATAAGCCAGGAAACACACCAGTGCTTGGTAGGTTTTCAGGGGACCCTCTAAAAGGATCTCCTGTATGAATGTATTAATAAAGTTACCACTGGCATCCGTGAGGATTTATTAAGACAAGATGCTTGGCACCAAACACCTTAAAAATCTGTGAAGTCTTAATGGAGCTAGGGAATTTGGGTTGACAAGTATCCAGCCCATGCACTCTTCGTGGCTTCCCTGTGCACTTACATCTCAGAATAGACTGGAAATTGCAGGGGCATATCTGCTCATGGTGATCTGCCCTCACATAGGATATAGTGCATACTGCCTTAGGGCTTAAGGCCTGCAGTAGGGGTGACTTAGTAATACCATATGCAATAAATGGGAGGCATGGCACACAGGGCTGAGTGTTATTTCGACTCTTCAGATTTCTCTGCACCAAAACACACAGCCTGTAATGGCAGAGAGAATAGCCTTGGTGAGGTGTCCCTGGGGTAGCACAACCATTTCTGCAGCCCCAGATGACCCTCTTCAGTACCCATGCCCTAAGTACCAGAGGTACCATTTACTAGGGACTTACAGGGGTAACTGAAGTTGTGCCTATTGTGGTATAATTGTAGGAAAAGAACACTGGTACTGGGAAGCTAGTCAGCAGGGACACAGTAGACCTCAGTCAAAGTTGCATCAAAAGCCAGGCAAAAAGTGGAGGGTTACTGTAACGAAACCCAGTTTTCTACAAGAGCTCTCCAAGTAGTAATACCAGAAGGATGGTTCAGCTCCTCTTGATGATCAGGAAACATAGGGGCATATCATCAAGCGGCAGCAATATTTTTCGCAGGCCGCAATTAGCGTGTAAAATTTTAACGCCGACTATCGACAAAATCTATCGCCCGGTTAGCGCACTATTACCATCGCTGAGGCGATAGAAATTCAGGCAAAAGCGGCGGAAAGAGTAAAAATCGCCGGAATTCCAGTGATAGAAAACCGCGTATGGGAAAACCTTGTAGATAGGGAGACGTGGACTCAGCATAACAATCCACCTCCCATTATAGATATGGCTTAGTAAGAAAAATAGAAGGCATTACAAACCGGCGAAATACCCGGTTAGCACTGATTTTAATATTGCTATGCGTGTTAGCGATACACTTGTAAATAGAGAGAAGCTGGCTTAGCGATAAGATCCCATGTTGTTTCATGGGACACGCCTCCCTTGCATCTCATTAGGGATGCAAGGCGATGCGATGTTGAAGCCAGTGCTAATCCTATTAAACACGCGTGCTCTTATAAATAAAGCAATATTTTTATCGTCGCGTTTCGTCCAAAAACGGACGCAAACGCAGCGATAAAAATATCGCTAGCCCTTGATAATATACCCCATAGTGCTTAGGTACTGAGAGATACTGTCATTTTTTTCTTGACTTTGGTTGTGGAAAATAGTGGCCAAACTATCACATAAGAACTGGGAAGGGGTAGTTGTCATCTTGGTGGTATCAGAGCTGGTATGATTAAAAACTGCTTGAAATATGACTCTTGAAGAGTTATCAACCTGGGTAAAAGAATCATCAAACAAAGTTGTTTTATCCTTGAAAAGACACTATTTATGGAGTCTTAATTATGTCTTGAAGCCCATATGAGAATTATCTGAATAGGATTGGTACCGCAAAAGATCCGCCTTTAGTCTTTCTTTTGTTAGTTCAGAAGTAACCAAGGATTTTTGAGTATATGAAATGTTTGATTACTACTATTTGAAGGCAGGAACTGCTGAAATGTTCGTGAAAGACAAACACTACAATTATGGTCCAGTTCAGAAGGGTTGGAAAAGAAGCAGAAGATTTTAGTCCTGGCCCTTGATTTACCTCTGTAAAAATATTGTTGTCCAGAGATTTTCATTTTAGATTCATGTTTTGGTATCAGTAGAGAAGCAATTGAGCTTGGCCAGACATTGCTAATCCATGCTGAATTTTTCTGGACGACATTTTTTAAAATGGCTGATGTGTTGCAGTGATGATGTAATATTTAAGGAACCATGATACCTATATACTTCATTTTGGTGTCTACACATAGGTTTTTGGGGTTGCAAAATGGCGGCTTTATAATGATGTGTTTTAGTCATCATATTAGTAATCTATTTTAATATTGTTTTTGGTTCAGGTTTTCAGTTGATTCAAATTCATGAACATGAGCGTAGCAGGTGGTAGAAGAGGATCTTTACCTCCTGACAGTGTTGCTAACTACAAAATCTGAGAACTTCTTCAACAAAGAAAAATGTGTCATATGCCAAACTAATTTGAATGAAAAGCTAACATAACTGTGGCTGGACAAAAGAGAGTAATTGTAAGTACAAGTCATATACCATGGGAAAAAGTCTGAAAAACAATTGTCAAAAAATAGCAGAAAGCAGTGAATCATAACAAGAAGCTGAGTCTTTTGAGAAAGCAACAAAACCAAACCCAATACCCATTTGCTTAAAAGATCCATGGCTACCCCTCATCCACCTCCAACAACTGATTAGAAAACAGAGGATCTTCAATGTGTTATCAGTGGGTTAGCCAGGACAAGGTCCAAAGGGATTGACTAAAGAACAAAGTACATAGTATGTAAGTCTCAAACGGCAAACATGTTTTTATCTGTAGCTAGTTTCTTCTAAGATGAAGATTTCAGCCGAGTAGCTGATCTGAACAGCTAGGTAAATGTATTTGCAGGGGATTTTTATGCTCTCCCCAAACTGCATGCTTGCAAACATTCGAAAATATGAATGAAAATATGATTTTCCAGCGGTGTTGGGTCATGTAACTATAAGCAAGCTCCCTACAATGAGGTTTTATAAACCCTGGTGAGTGAAAGCTGCCCATTTTCTTTTTTGCCATGCATGAACTTCACTATAAATTGGCCTTTGGTGCTCTGGGCACTGGGAAAAAATAACCAAAGTCATTTTGCATTTTAGGAACCCCCTAGCTCTCCCCTAAGTGTCCCAGGGGTGGGGGAGCATCCTGCAATTATGAGCAGAGGCTTTATAAAAGAGGTTTTATAAACCCAGTGTGGAAGAAATTGCACATTTTTTTTTTCCATGAAGATAGATGGCCTCATAGGCTAGCATGTCAATATGTTATGGAAGCATAACCATTGCTAGGAGAGTGTGAAAAATATAATTCAAAGACTGAACAGAATGGTATTGATGAATCCAGCAACTTGGCATTGTTGAATGTATCATAACGTGTACAGAAAATAAGTTATACGACTTTCTTTTCTATAAGCCCAAATCTAGCCTCTATCCCTCTTTCCTGATTGTTCACCCCTGAGTGGATTAGCCAGGCTTCCTTGATTAGGTGATAAGTGTCATGCCAGTCTAGGCTATCTGATGGCGAGAGCTCTGTGGGGCACAGGAATGCCAAAGCAGGGAGTTGGGCCTTAAAGCATCAGCTTCAAAGAACAAGCCAAGCAAGCGTTTCAGCCAAAGCCACCCCCTCTCCCTGCCTGATGGGAGGCGTAAGGAAATAATTCACAGATGTGAGTAGGAGGAAGTTTATGGAAATAGGCCATACTCTGAGTTTGGTTTATTTAGCTCTTGCTGCTCTGCTGAAATTTAAGCCATGATGGATTTAGAGAGAAATCTGCATTCTGGGACAATACTATGTCACTCTTTGGAGGAAGATGATATATTTGGGGTGTTGCCCTGCACCTCATTGAACAGAGGTGCTCCTCTGCTTGTTGCCAGTAAACACTGAATAAATATGTGAGAGGTGCAGAGCCTGTCAGTTCTGCTGCCTGAAATTACAAGAAGAGTGTCCTTCTAAAATCCTGATCTGCACCCAAGAGCCTACCTGGTGAAGACTGCACCTACTGCACTATCTGGGACTACAGCTCTGAGTAGACTCCCTGCAGCTACAGGTCAGCAGAGCTTAACTGATCCACCTCCTGCCAGAGTCCTCCTCTTGGAGTGCATCCAGTGGAGTTTTAAGTGGGTGAACAAGTGTGTTGTGGGAAGCCCAGACCTGCCAAGGATCATTTCGGAGATTACAGACCCTTGGATTTGTGTTTTGGATACTTGGAACCCACCAGGAGACCTTCTGGAAGGACCTACAGAAGTTTAGGAATGTTTGGGAAATTTTGGGGAAAAAGCTCCAGGAGGGGACCACACCGACCACGACAGCCAAGCCGGCCACCTTCAAACACGACCCGGCCAGTATTACAGGTTCATCCCACTGAAGAGATTCGTAGGTCTGACTTTTAGAGTTTCACTCTGAACTTCCTAAAAGTCAAGCCAGCAAACCCTCACCGAATCCAGACTGGTGGAGAGCAGCGAAGGCCCTCAGCGAAAAAAGCTCCAGAAAGGTTTTGAAGTCCGAAAGTAACATTTTGACTGAGGCTTACCGCATGGGATATCCAGCAGGGTTCCATCACGGTCAGCCTCAAACTTTGACTTTGTCCCAGTGAAGCGCGACCAGGGGCCACATTACACAATATGCAAATTTTTAGTGCTTACGCCGGGCACACCTTTAAAAAGGGGCGCCCAACATAAATAAGGAAAGTGCGCCCTATTCAATGAATGTGCTGCCCCCGGTGCAGCTGATTTATGTGAAAAACGGAACGGCTGCTTTACAGTCGTTCCGTGTTTTCACAGTATAGGCGGCAACCCACCTGGACTTTTGAAGGAGATTAGAGATCCTCTATGAAGGCGCGTGCAGTCTGTGACTGCACCCACCTGCAAGGGGATGTCTGGGGGCTCCATGAGACCCCCTTTCCCCCCCAGAGGACTGTCATCAGGGGGCGCACTGACAGTGCACCTCCTGAGGGCTTCTTTGCCTCTGCGTCCATGTCTGTAAAATACTAGGGTGCAGAGGCAAAGGGATTCCCTCATGTGCATGGGGCACACCCCCATGCAAATGCGGGAACAGCCCCTGCGGATAGCACTGGCGCTTTATGTGCGCCAGTGCTATTGGTATCACAGAAGGGGCCGCACAAGTGTCTGCGGCCCCTTCTGTAATATCAAAGTGCCCTGGGGTGCACAAAGTGGGCACAAATGCCTGTTGCTCCTCCCTGGGGTGCTTACTGTAATACGGCCCGTGATGTCCAGAAGTGGCGATATTGGTTACTAAGCACTAGAAAGTGTTTATTCTTTAAAATTCATGTCTCCAGTTCCCTACGTTGGATTTCCATGTTTTTTGTGTCATTTTCAGGATTAAAATATCTGTGGGATTTTTATTGTGTGTTGTGTCTTACTTATTCACTGTATTGGTGCTTTTTAATGCTTTACATGCCTATCTGCTAAGTTAAGCCTCATTGCTAGGTGTCAGCTACCAAGGGTTGAGCAAGGGACTGATTAATAGAGACCCTACATAGGACCCAGTACTGTGTTGGGGGCCTTGTTGCTGGTGTTTGGAGCCTACCTACCACTCGCTATAATCCACCTTCCTACAAAAGTAAGGGGTGAATTTATCAAGTACATTCTGTTGCTTGAGCTTTTTCCAACAAACAAATTATTGATGGAGATGCTGCAACCAAACCAGTGAAGAGCAAACTCTTAAAAAAACTTTTTTAAAAAGCTTTCACCTGAAGAATTTCAATTCGAAAAGGTGTCCTCATTTAAAACTGCCTTTGTTGTGAACTATTTGCCACAATTGCGAATTGTCAAGATTTCATCAATGCAAAACTTTGGAGAGGTTGTTCAGACTGTTCTACAGATATCAAAGTCAGTGTGCACCTTGCAAGAACTGCACATTGA
This sequence comes from Triturus cristatus, assembly GCF_964204655.1. Lineage (NCBI taxonomy): Eukaryota > Metazoa > Chordata > Amphibia > Caudata > Salamandridae > Triturus > Triturus cristatus. The sequence continues at coordinate 621,626,422 of NC_140587.1, forward strand.
CTTTGACAGTTATCTTGAAATATCTGTCAAAGAATGTGAGAGACTCAGATGAATGTCTACAATTGAAATAATTGACCTTGCCTGCATCAAAAATTCGAAAACTGTGCACCTTTTAAATTTTGGTCGTCCACATCAAACAAGATGAACTTGGACATGTTAACTCGCCAAAACATTGCTGATGCTTCAATGAACACTGAATTTCCAATTATGGCAAGTGTAATGATTGTCAATTAGGAGTTGGTGCCTGCAGAGATATATTCAAAAGGTATGGGCCATATTGTTCAAGAACTTAACAGCAAATTGAAGGAAACTGACCTTTGTGTTGTGCCACATGTTGAGAGGGCTGTTTGAAACAGATCCAATTGAGTCATTGTACTGTCAAATGACACAGATATTATTATTGTCCTATTTAGATTTGTTGCAAAGTTCATAAGTCAAGGATTGTCTGAGTTATGTATACATTGTGGAACAGGCAAGAAAAGACATTTAATCCCACTTCAAATTTTGTACAGGAAACTTGACCCAAAGATGCCCAGTGTTCTTATCAAGGCACATATTCTTAATGATGATGACACTATGAGCAAATTTGGAACAAAGCTTGGAGCTTTAACTGCTGAACCTGTGTAGTTTCTCAAAGGATTTGCTGAGACTTAAAAGACATAGAAAAATATCTTGTGCATGTGTGGAAAACGAGTTCTGATTGTCACACATTTGGTGACCTATGGTACAGTGAGTTCAAGAGTTCAGTCCCGCTAAGTGACTTTCCACCAATGTCATATTCTGTTGGACAGATTAAAAGAGCATTCTACTTGATCAGAAGATGTGTCAATGATTTGGTTCATGCATATGTAGAGAAAGATCAGTGTGAATTTGGTTGGAAAGAAATTGATAGGGTGCCCAAACCCATGAAATTTCTTAAGCCTCTTCCCACAGAATGTGCAAGTACATGTACTTGCAAAACCTGTTCTACAAAAAGATGTCCTTGTTGATATACTCTTCTAAAATGTTCAACATTCTGCAAATGTACCATGAGTGATTGCCAAAACAAATAAATAAATAAAGTGGATTATGAAAATGTGTCTAAAATATGAGTGACAAACATTATTTTTATACATCTTCAGATCCTAAACATTATTTGGTGTATATATGAAGGAATTAAAAACCATTATTATTTGTTTCATTTCTTTATATGTCTCTTCTTCCTCTATTATGGCTGCCATTTAGGAAAATGGTGCAAGGGTTGCTCTAAGGAGTGATTTACTGTCTCTGTAAGACTACTGGACCGCAAAACCTATGATTTGACACCAAAATGTAAATATATAGGTCTCATGGTTTCTGAGATATTACATCATCACTGCAACACAGCTGCCATTTTTAAAAATGTCATCCAGCAATATCTACCCAAGCTAAAAGACTTCTCTAATGATCCAAAAACACAAATCAAAAATGAAAATCTCTGAACAACAATATTTTTATGGAGGTATATCAGGTGGCCAGGATTATTCTCTCACTTCACAAGTCTGTGACCCAATAATGAACTCATTTGTTTTATGCACTCACATTTCCATGCTTCCTAAGTTTGAAAACTATATGCCTTTCTAATTAGTGCTCAGAACAAAACGTATAAATCAGTTGTCAGAGAAGATAAAATCCAAGTGACAACGCCGTTTTCAAGAAGTTGTTGACTTGGTCACAGGTGGGGGTCATCAGGCCAAATGTTGAAGTCTACCAGAACGGTTTTCCTGACTCCCTTAATAGACACAGTGCAAGCTAGTTGACAACGATTTCTCACAAAAACTAGGGGGAAAAGTTAAGGGTGAAATCTGGAACACCAAAAAGGGAGACTCCCAGCCCCATCATCTCCTCCAGTAGTAGGACACAATGCCAGGTATACTCAATAAGTATGACTGAAACACAAAAGCACTACCATTGTCCCTTTCAGCCCTTCTAATGGTGCTCCAGTTGGGGCCTGAATCAAATTTAATGTGCGCCAAATTAATTTAGGGTTTTCATATTTACCTGCGGACGTAAGCAGATCAGAGTTGCTTTGCACACTGTTTTCTGATTCCATTGTAAGAGGCTCTAAGAGTGGCATGTTTGCCAAAGAACAGGCTTAGTCAAATCAACTAGGCACATTACAATCAGGATGTTGCATGGGTTTAACAGGAAGTTTTAACTAACAAACAGAAATTCCCATATGATTGAGCAATATTAGCTTGGCCAGTCACTTCAGAAAGACACATGGTGAAGTGTGTTAACTGTTCTTTTTAAATTAAATATTTAAGAAACGCACACGCATCAGGTAACTTAGAAATCAATTTCAAACCAATATCCATTGTAGAAAGGTGCAAGTTGTCCCGATCGGGATAACACACAAGGGCCACAGATTGAAAAAAACAATGGTTAAAGGTTGAGATCACCCACATTACGTCACTCTTTAATAAATGATTTATTAAACTGCGAGTTATAAAAATATCAACAATGACGGAAGCACCTTTCCAACCAAAAAAAAAACGTGGGAATGATCACAGTTTGCCTGGATCAAAGTAATGCATGCTCACAAAATCTCTTGCTTTTAAATAGTTATCTAGAGCTGTACCTCTCAGGTCAGCCCGATATGGAATAGACTTGACAGCACAAAGGGAGCAGGAATGGAGTTTTGCATTAAAATCCACACAGCGGACCAAATTGAATCTATTGACAGAAGGCTTTGCACAGCTACACAAATCATCAATAATGTCAAACAATAAAAGAAAATTTTAATAAATAAAAACTAAGGGGCATTATTACAAGGGGATACCAACGTTCCAGTGGTGAAATGCCCTGCACCATATTTACAAAGTGGTGTTAAGCCACTTTTTTTGGCTTAGCGCCGCTTTGTAAATGTGGTAACCTTTCACACAGGTGTCTGAGTGAAAGGGGCGTGCAATGGATGTTGCTGCGGGCAACAAGGAAACCTGTAAATCTGAGTCAGTGCCAGAAACTAATGACATGCAATAGCAGGCGTTAGAATGGTGCATAGAGGAGAAATACGTTTATTTCTCCTTGTTTTTGCTTTTTTTATGTGTGTGGCATTATTTAGAATGAGGAAAATGCCCTTAATGATCGTTTATGTACAGGAAGGAACACCTTCCTGCACATAAAAAATCATTCATCATATGGTGCAAGAGTGTCTGTATTGGTGCTAGGCAGCTATTTTTAGCACCAGCGCTAGGAAAAACACAGGGGGGCACTGTATTGTTGTAAATACGGCGCATCCCATCGTTTTTTGGCTAGGGTGGAGCATTGCACTGAGAAATTTGCTGCAGTGCTGCGCTCCACCATTTCCTTATATACATGCCCCCATAATCGTTAGATTTAACATGGAATTCTTTGAATCATATTGCTCTTCACGTCAATAGGTCTAATGTTAAAAAAAGGTGCTGCCTATACCACTCTGAGTCCACCCTTAGCTCAACCAGAGTTTGAGGAGACAGCCGGAACAAACAAAAACAAGCTGTAACCTTCAGAAATTGAAGATATCACAAGAGTTTATCAGTGACAGCCATTCCTTCAGCTTTATTTTTGAAACAATGCCTGCAATATTCCAGCTAATTCTGCTCAACGTGTTTTGAGAGAGATGAAATGGGGTTTCAGGGTCAAGAATAGAATTAGTAACTACGGGGACATTGATCCAGACACCAGGGGCAGTAGCAGTGGGGCGTCAGTCTATAGGCTCTAACCTCTCTAAAGGCAAGAACCTATTGCCTAACAGTCCTAGGGGCATATTTGCAAGTAATTAACGTAGCTGCTGCGTAATTTGTTTGTCGCTGCGTGTCAGCTCTGATAGCTGCGCACGATGGTCGGATGGAACCTCGGAGTTGGTTTCATGCAAACAAGGGGTCCACCTCTTGATAGTCACAATTGTGAATGGTCTTACAACACTGAATGTTGATTTGGTCAAGCGAGGAAATGAAAGGAAGGGGACATAGGGGATGGAGAAAACATACAATTCATACCAGCTAGAACTAACAGTTATATGAAGGATATACATCTACATGAAATTCTATACCACCATCAGTACCTGCAAAAGAAAATAACAAAGACTGCATCTTCCTAGCAAATCTAGAATGGTAATGAGTCTCTTTTTTTTTAAGATCAGAAAGAAAATGTTATTAATAGAAGTAAAGGTATCAATACAGAAGTCATAACAATAAATTCATGTCGAAACAATACAGTAGGTTGCACTACACAAAATGAAATCGGACTTGTGAATAAAAAATAAACAGTTAATACATAAAAAATAAATCATATAAGTATTAAAGTTATAAATAATCTGGGAACGCACAAGGGGTTAAATGGGGTTTCAGAACTTATTGCTGAGAAGGTTTTAGCTGGTAACATCGTTTGGCACATACATCCAGGTAAAGTGTAACAGGGGACCACAGGTCCAAACGCTTCGCTGCCATCTGTATAGGATATACAAAGGAAGTGTCTAACCTATGATTATGGCAAACAGCATACCACCATGACTTATAAGAAATTTTTGTGAAATCCTTCCAATTAACAGTGATTTGCTGAAAGGCAGCCGCTAATAACAAATCGATAATTTTAACATTAACTGTAACATTCTTCCAGCAAGGTGAAAGACTCCCTAAGAAAACATGGGTGATGGAAAATGAAAATTTAGTATAAAAAATTAGATTAATTTGGGATCGGACTTGTTTCCAAAAACTGTCTACAAGTGGGCACAAAAATAACATATGCAATAAGTCAGCATTAGGGAAGGAGCATGACCAGCAAACATCTGAAGTAGTCGCAAATCTGTTGCTCAAAGCACTTGGAGTAAATAAAAGTCGATTATACACAAAGAACAACGTTTGTATTATGTTAGCTGCTCTGGAGGATTTGTGCAATTTAATCCATATATTATTCCATAGAGATACTGGCCACGAGAGTTGAAAATCTCGTTCCCATGCTTCTTCTATTTTAGATTTCTGCCTGACGATATCTTTTCCTTGTAAATACTTGTAAATAATGGAGGTTGTGGGTTTAGTTTTAAGCAGGGTAGAAAGCTGTGAAGAGGGGGTCTGGAGAGTAGGGGCATTGGATGTAGCGGATAATTGAACGAACTTATCCATCACAGCCAACTTGAGTAAATTATATTTATGTATGAATGAGGCAGGTAAATTGAATAGTTGTCTGAGTGAGTGAAAGGATAAAAAACTTGAATGTGAGAATAGCTGGTCTATCCATATTAAACCTTTCCGTCGCCAAGTCTTCCAATAAATTGGTTTATTACGAATAACCAAATCTTTGTTGTGCCAAATTGTTGAACTCAGGAAATAGTCAATAGTGTTAGGGGGCGGAGAAAGTGTAGAAGCCAAAAGTTAGAAGTCAAATTAATTATAGGAGTGGACACCGCCTGCGGTTTACGTGAGAAGGAAAGATATTCAGAGAAGGAAAAAGGAGATAAGAAAAGACGTTCAATTGTGATCCATAAGGGGAACTCCTCCGAAGGGTTGAGCAACCAAAGTGAGGCCTGACGTAGGAGAAAAGCTTTTTGATAGACCTGAAAATCGGGAAAGTTAACTCCACCTTCTGTTTTAGGACGCACTAATTTAGCTAGAGACATTCAAGACCTCTTTGAATTCCACAAAAATGAGGAGAGGGTGGAATTGATCTTTTTAAAAAATTTAGCAGGGATGGGAACTGGAATGTTAGAGATGGGGTACAGTACAATGGGTGACAACATCATCTTTATAGTGTCCAAGCGACCCCACCATGATAAGTAGAGGGGGTGCTATTTGGCCGCTAGGTCAGCAATTTTCTGTATACATCTATTCATGCATAACGCCACCGTGACTGATATTGAGGAGGTAACGTGCAAGCCTAGGTATTTAATATGGGAGGGGCTCCATGTGAAATTTGAGGCACTGAAGTCCGCCTTAAAAGTGTACTTGGTCAGGGGGAGAATTTCACATTTATCATTGTTTAACTTATAACCAGAAATATTAGAGTAAGCTTGGACCTCTGCCAGAAAGGAAGAAATGGAGTCACTAGGATTGGACATAAAAAGTAAGATGTCATCAGCGTAGGCAGCTAATATAATGTGAGCGTTTGCTGTTTGAAAGCCGTATAAGTTTGGATTTTGACGTAGCTTAGAAAGAAATGGCTCCAAGGCTAAGTTAAAAAGGGAAGGAGAAAGAGGGCAGCCCTGACGCACTCCTCTACCTAAGTCAAAAAACGAGGAAATCAAGCCATTAGCGCAAATAGCCGCACGTGGATTGGAATAAAGAAGAGAAATCAAGGATATAAATTTGGGACCAATACCAAACCATCTAAGAGTATAGAACAGATAGGTCCACTCAACCCTGTCAAATGCTTTCTCAGCATCAAGTGCAATTGCCGCGAGGGTATGTTTTAAGTGTGAAGATTTAGACAGAACATTAAAAAGGAGTCTTGTGTTATCAGTTATAAATCTACCCTTGACAAATCCAGATTGTTCCTTACCTAATAAGTCGGGCAAGTAAGAGTCTAGACGTATGGCTAAGGCTTTGGAAAAAAAATTATAATCAATATTTACCAGGGAAATGGGTCTGTAATTTTTGCAATACCTGTGATCCTTACCTTCCTTGGGTATGAGACAGATGTGTGCTTCTGAGAAAGACCCTGAGGAACTACCTAATGTATTAAAGAGAGTTATTAGAGAATGTAGCTTGGGCAATATGAGTTTGGAAAAGTGCTGATAAAATTCTACTGTCAAACCATCAGGCCCTGGTGCCTTGTCTTTCTCTTTCTTAAGTTGCTGAAGAGCATTTGATAGTTCTTGCTGTGTTAGGTCCAACTCCAGAGGGGCCAGATCCGGCAAAGTGTGAGGGGGTCTTTGGAGATTCGAGAAAAAGTGAGATCAAGAATGATCAGAGGGTTGAGATTCCGAGGCATAGAGAGATTTGTAAAATAGAGAAAATTCGTTCAAAATATCGGCATCTTTGAATTTTAAGTCTGAGCAATCATCGTAAATAGATTCAATATTAAGTTTGTTGTGTTTAACTTTTAAATAATTAGCCAATATTTTCCCTGCTTTGTTTTTACCCCCATAAAACTTGGCACTGGATTTTAACAAAAATAATGAGGCTTCCTCCGTTGATTTCTTGTTAAATTGCAATTTAGCATTAATGAGAGCTGTGAGAGACTGTTTGAATGCGAGGTGTAAAAAGAGTGCTCCAGGTTTTTTAATGTCCTGTAAAAGATCTTTGGTGAATTTGCGGGAGATTTTCGGCCTCTTAGCAACAAAGCCAATAATAAAATCAGCACAAAAAACTCATCAAAGAAGGTGGTAAAAGAGGCAGTACATTTTGGGTCCAAGAGGAGGGCATTATTGAAACACCACCTTTTGGGACCTGTAACCTTAGGCAGAATCTCTAGATCAATTGAAACAGGGGCATGATCTGACAGTAAAATAGGACCAATTTCCGCATGTGTAAGGGTTTGTGAGATGGAGTGAGAAACAAAAATGTAATCAATTCTTGATTGAGTTTGATGCGATGGGGAATAAAAAGTGTACTCTCTGGTGGTCGGATTATAGAGACGCCAAGCGTCCAAAAGCTTGTGCTGAGATATAGCTCGTACAAATGATTTCTGAGGCTTGTTAGGAATATAGGAAGCTCTGGAATTCCTGTCTATAAATGGGTCAAAGGTCTGGTTACAGTCGCCAGCTAAAATGAAATTGTCCTCCATGAAGAGAGTAATTTGTTTAGCCAGCGTGAACCAAAAAGAGGGTTCGCCACTTGTAGGGGCGTAAACGTTAAAAAGAGAAACAGGAACTCCCTTCAAGGACAATTTAACATGCAACCATCTTCCATTAACATCTGAATCTTGAGCCAGTAATAAAAACGGGAGGGACTTACTGCAAAGAATCATCACCCCATTCCGTTTACCATCACCTGGGGAAGAGAAAACTTCCCCCACCCAACCCCTTTTCAACTTTAATGATTCAACATCAGAGAGGTGAGTTTCCTGCAAAAAAACAGTATCCGCATCTAGCTTGGCTAAGTGGGTCAAGATTCTTTGCCTTTTGATGGGAGAATTTAAACCCTTAACGTTCCATGTAACCAATTTCAAAGGCATGGGTATACAAAAACAGAACATAATGCAACCATAAAGCAAAAGTCCGATGCAATACAAGAGCAATATAGGATAAGAAAGAGGTAAAGCAAAAGGAAGCAGTTTGTCCAGTGACGTAGATAAAATGAGAAGATGAATCAAATAGCCAGAGCAGGAAAGGATAATCAGAGATCACGACATGAAGAAGGGTAAGCCAAATGGATAGGTAATAGGGAAGTGAAGAAATAGTTATGACAGAGAGGATAGTCAGAAAGAATAGATAGGATGAAATGAATAGACGGGGAACATCTGCTGACGCAAAACTACAAGCAATCAAAGTAGAGAAAAAAACACAAAAGAGAAAATAGCTAAGGGAAGACGAAAAGAAAACATACCTACAAAGGAAGAATCAGGAATATGCGGGGGTGGAGCCACAAGGAGTAGGCAATGCATCTGGGGTCGGCTGAGTGGAAAGTCGGGGAGAAATCACAATACAACGATGAACATCTGTGGAGACAACATAAGAGATAATCCTGTAGAGCCAACAATAAAACACATAAATCCAACATACAATGAATCAGGCAAGAACAAAAAAACCAACAATAACGATAGAGAACCAAGCATGAGAATGCAACTTCATAAAAACGACATCAAGGTAATCAAATTCTATCAGGGAGACATATCTACAAACTTTAAATGTGAGGAGAAGGCTGGCAAAGTCTGAAGAACCTGTGTGAGAAAAAAAAAAAAGGAAAAAGGAAACCATTCAAGTGGTCGATGATGAAGAAGGTCTAGAGGAATCCATAGCAACTTCTTCGCAGGAATTAATAAAGCTTTGTAAACTAATTGGATCTTCATATGTCGTTGTTCTGTTATTATATGTAACTTTGAAGAGGCACGGATGAAAAAGACCAAATCTGGCTCCTAAGGAGCGAAGATCGGCTCTCATATTGAGGAATGCTTTACGCCTGTTGGCTGTGGCTTTAGCGTAGTCTTGTACGAAAAACAAAGATGAGCCTGACCATGTAATCCTCGGAGAAGCTTTGACTGCTGAGACCACCTTCATCAGATCAGTATATTCCAAGAAGTATAAGATGACGCCCCTTGGTTTCTGCGAAGGATTAGCGTGGGATGGAGCCCGGCCCAACCTGTGAGCCCGTTGAATGTTGAGCTGCGTCCCTTCTGATAGATGAAGCACTTTGGGCAGAAATGATTTAAAGAAGGCGATCGGGTCTGACCCTTCAAGTCCCTCTCCCAGGCCGTAGATGTGCAGGTTGTTCCATCTGTTGCAATTTTCAAGATCCTCAACCTGTTTCTGCAACACAGAGACCTGAGAATGTAGATGAGAAACAACTGAGCAGGACTCTTGTAGAGAGGAGACAGACTGCTCAACAGTAGAGATCCTTGCATCCAGTTGGGACCAGTTATCCGTTAAAATTTGCAGCTTGGTATTAGTCTCTTCCATAAAAGGTCTGAAGGCCCTAATCTCCTCGAGTAGTAATTCCATTGATACAGGTGAGGTCGACTTGGGCGGCGAGGGAGGGTCTTTTTTAAGACGTTTAGTGTGAGATTTGCCAGTGGCTCCAGAGGAAGAGTCTATAGTTGCGTTTGAGCACTGAGGCGTAGTCACTAACGGGATGTCGAGCTTAGAAAGTTCCGTAAAAAGCTTCGAGTTTTTTATAAAAATATGCTTCTTGGGTGGAGAAATACGCTTCCCTGTTGTTCTTCCCATAAAATCCTGACCTAAAATTCCCACCACCAGGGCACGATGGGTGCTCGTCAAGTGAGAACTGTGAGGCGCAGTGAGAAGGCAGCAAAGAGGAGGTGCACAAGTGGCTCAAATACAGGGGCTTGCAAGACGCATTGAAAACAAAACCCAAGTACAATGTTTACCAGTCAACGACGTCGAGGCATCGATGAAAGAGCTCCTCGAGGGTTTCCTCAGAATCCTAAAATGGCCGCCATGCTTAGTTTCCACAGATTCCTAGGAGACCCCCAGCAATACTCTACAGTCACAATCCTCAGGATAATGGGTTGAGACCTTGTCAAAAACAATTTGTGAGCAAACTGGAGGCATGAGAGGCAGTTGGCTAGAGTTCTGCTAAAGAATTCGCAGATCTGAGATTCGCGGTAAAAAACAAAATGGCGGCCGTGAAAGGACGCGACCACAAAAGGGATTAAAACATATACTTGCTGGCGAAAAATGAAGGTTTCGTTGGTCGCAACATCATCCCCGGGTCTTCATCTGCCCAAATCCGCTGCCATTGCGAGTCAGCCCGGTCCAGAAACGTGATTCTACCGCCGACCGCCGGAGAGCTTCACCCGAGCGCCGCCATCTCCATCGGGCGCCAAGCCACGCCCCCCTTAATGACTCTCTTTTCTTGATTCCAATAAACCAATGACTCTTTTCTTGATTCCAATAAACCAAGCACCGTGCAAAATTAATTTTCATATGCTGTAATTTGCTTCACAGGGGGGTAATCCTCACAACATCCATATCCCCCTGTTACTACAAGACAGTGAAAAGATATGGAATCAATGAAGGCATGATTCACTAAACAGAATACCCAAGGCTATATTTGCAGCGTAAATGCTAGTGCCAGCTTTTCTTATACTGTGTAAGAATTGATAAGATTGTAAAAAGCGAAGGACAGCTATAATGGACTGCTGTCATTTCTCCATAAGAACCCAAAAGGAAGACGGATTCCAATTCTTGTACTGCCATTTCTAAACATGGCTTTGTCACTTGGTATTCCCAGGTATAACCACACAGGTGCAGTTTTTTAAACACATCTTCGGTAGTGTTAGTGATTGCTCCCAAAACAAAACTTGTCCGCTTCCTTCACGTTGAACAAGACTCTATCACGTTGCACATCGATACGCCATTTCCGTCACGGCTGACTGAAACACACACACACCAGCATGTACTTCACCGGATGCAGTTTCCTTTACGGCTAGGATATTTATGAATTAGCCAATGCAGGGGCTCAAACCGTTTCCATCATGGCGGCGTGAGCTGCACCAGTAACCAAGTGCCCAGGAAATGTTAATGGACTTCGGCGGTAAGTATGACCCCGAAAACACAAGACTCCAAAAAGGAAGTTATTAAACACTGGTGCTGAAGCACCCTTACCACATCGCCAAGGACCGGGAAGTGAAGAGAAGCGTCTGTCTTCTCTCAGGATGCGGGAAGAATAAACGGCTCAGATTCTTTGCCTGGCTTCACTAAATTCCCATCCCGCCAACGGAAATATGTCACCACGTATTCCAATGTGGTGACCAGTATGATGGGAAATGTAGTTTGATGAACGCGGGTTAAGTCAGGATCCATCCTGACAACGTTCAATATTGGCTCCACATAACACTGCGTCAGTTTGTGTTTTACGCCATATTAACAAAATAATGCTAGAGCCCTCTAGTGTCACTTTTCCACTGCTAGCGCCTATTTTATGACATGATTGATGTCATGAGTTATGAGAAAGGGGAAAAAGTTTGTGTGGAAGACTGGCAAGTTTAGCAGTTAGGGTACAGGAATTTGACTGCAAATTAGACTATGTTCCTGGGTGGAAGAACAGAGTGGCTGATTGCCTGTCCAATTTGCCAGACAAGGTGGCTGAAGTTGAAGAGGTAAAAGTGGTAGGGGCTGGCATAAAAGATGTAACTTAGGTGTCCTTGGGTTCTGTTTTCGAGAAGGATTAGATTGGTTCCATGGAACAGGATACCACACTTGCTGCTGTTATGGAGATGGTCAAGAAACGATTGAGGAGGCAGAGTTCTGTACCAGAGGCGGTTTCTCAAGGTGATGGATCAATTAGCCATACATGATGACTATTTAGTACTAAGAGAAGACAAGTTTGTACAGCCATGTACCATCAGATTAAAATTTATCAAACTGGTGAATGAGGGGAATAAGGGACAAACCATGACTATCAAAAGATTGAGTTAGAAGTTCTGGTGGCCTCTCATGGGTGACCAGGTCAGGGAATGGATTTAGAGATGTGAGGTGTGTAGGGGTTCAGAGAAACATTTGAGGGTAGGTTTGGATCGTTTTGCCCAAAGAACAGCATGTGGCTGAAGCTGATGCTGTGTGGAAGAAAATTTGCCTTGATTTCGTTGGACCTTTTGCTATGCTTGCTGAGCATGAGAAATTTGCTGCGGTATAAGTTGATGCCAAGTTAAAATGGTTGGAGGTAGTTTTTGTGAGGAATATTTTTATAACATACACTATTCAGATGTTGAGTGAGGTTTTTAGGAGGGAGGGAATATCCTCCATGTTACTTGCTGACAATGGAACCCAACATGTTTTGTGAGACATGAGAGTTTTTAATGAGTCATTGGGGATTTGGCATGCATGCTCTTCTTTGTATAATCCTCAAGGAAATGGACTGGTGGAAAGCTTAACAAATTGGTGAAAGGGACCATGCAGTTAGCTGCGAACGCTGGTTTATCTGTTCAGGTTGCAGTCAAGGACATATTGAGGGCATACCATACCACCGTGAATTCCAGCAATGGTTTGTCTCCATTTTGAAATAATGCGGGCAGGAAGGCTGGTACAAAACTGGTTCCTTCATGGATGCGGGAAGGAATGTCTAAACATGCAAATGGAAATGGCTTGGAAAGTCTACCAAAGAAAATATCCATTAATGTGGGTGATTGGGTCAAAGTGATGCCTGGTGATGTGAGCGTAGGTTTGACCAAATTCAGGGGGCCTTTCAAGGTAACAGATCGGGGGTGTGAATTGTGTCAAGTAAGAAAATGGACAGACGTGGAATCTCAGATAAGTGGCTTTGTATCGAAGACAGAGTATGTGTGCAATTAATTACACTATGTTTATTTCCTTGAAGCCATGTTATTGTCGTTTTGTGATTTACCTTATCCTATAATTGAATTTGTATTTGTGTTCTGGTGGGTTTGGGGGGTGTGTTATTTATAGTTTGGGGTGGGTTTGTTTCTGGTTTTCTTTTATACGAGCGGGAGCTGTGTTGTAGCGTGCTTACTCTGCACAAGTAGGTCATGACGCTCAGGTGCTCTGTGAGTGGTGGCTAACTGCGCCTGGCACGACTGTGGTGTGAGGTTTTCTCTCTTGCTAAATAAATTACTTAGATGAAGGAAAGTGTCCTCTAATTACTACAGTGTCCCAATCAGTTCGGTGTGAAAGGTTTTTTCCCTTTTTTTAAATACATAAAAATACAATTCATCCTAAACAAAAATTTCCAATAAGTCGTAATCAATAACCAGGCTAGCAACATAGTTATAAAAATATATTTTGCCATTTTGATCTTCCAGAAAAAATGCATCTACCAAACCCAAACCTAAAAGAGCTGTTTTGGGGGAATCTGGGATGGCTCTCTGAACCGTTATTCTCAACGCCTTGAATATGTTGCATATGTTGCTGAAAAATGTTGTTAATGCACTGCAAGACCAGAACATGTGTGGTCAATCCCCATCTGCAGTACATTTAGGACATTTCCTGGCTGCAGAGAGGAATATTTTATTTTGAATGTATGGCGGGTGATATAACATCAACCTATTAAAAAAGCCATATGATGAAAGTTGAAAAATTCACCTTCCTCTACCTGGAATAGACAAGTCTAAAATTTCTCTGATCCTTCCCCAGTGCGTTGCTTCCATTTTTATCTTATTTCACTAGATATGAGGTTTGATTTTGGCAGAGTTATCTATATCAGAAACTAAGGGATAAGTTAAGGCTTTCTCCATTGAACATCTTTTTTTTACTAAATTCTATGAACTGGTGCTTCGCTTGCTAATTCATGTAAAAGTTTATTTATTTGAACATAGATAAAACGATGATAATGACTGTGAACTAAGTTCGCTGGGAAATGGTTTTGAAAAGTTTTTACTCTAGAACCATCAAAGAAGTCCCATATTTTCATTACTACTATATTCCGAATTGTTCCGTGAAGATTGGCGATAAACGACTGCGGCAACACAGAGAGATTTCAGCATGAATCGAGTAAAGTTCACATTTAGTTAAGACTTTCTATCTCATAGTCAAAATCAAATTCAGAGACTCGTATTTAACTTTTTTGAGATTTTGAGGGTTTTAATCCACCAATCTGGGCCTTTTATGTCATACTTTTAAAAGTTAGTTGTTAAAATAGAGTTCGCGAAGTTAGTGTTCCTTATAAAGAGATGGCATAGCCGTGACATGAAGGATGCCATATAGTATGAGCGAAAGTCTGGAAGGCCTAGTTCTCCCTCATCTTTACTAATTTCTAAAAACTTTAACTTCGCTTGCAGATGTGTCTGGCTCCAAACATAGGAAATCACAGCCCTGTTCTATTTGTCAAAAAAAGAATAAGCTATATTGCAGGAGATGGCAAGAAAACCACAATAAAAAAAACATTAAAAATAAAGGTAAGATGGGCATTTTAAATAGCTCTATACGACCAATAATTGACAGCAGGAGAGTTTTCTATACATCAAGAAGGTTACAAGTTTTTTTCATCACTGGGACATAGTTGTTAAGAAATAAATCATCTTGCTGTTATTAATAATGCAAACATAGATATCTTTTCAGAACCCGTTTGTAGTTTTATTTTAGTATTGGTGGAAGAATCCCTTAGATAGTATTGAATAATTAACACCACCTTTGTTGCAATAATCCTATAGCCTTCTAGTATAGTAAGGGGCATATTCTCAAGGAGCCATCGACAAGTTATCGGCACTCTATCGCAGCCAAATTGGCGATAAATTTATCGCCCCTTTCATAAGCTGGTGCAAACAACCAATATCACCAGTTTTCCGGCGATAGCATCCTCAAAAAACATCGCCACAGATGACCCCGGCAACTATCGCTAATGATAATGAGATGCAGAGTAGGCGTTCCCAAGGAAAAATCAGCAACAACACCACCCCTCAACATTCTCAACGACAAGCCTGATCTGCGATGAGATCACAAAACAGGTGATGAGGCGTGTTAGCAGCAGGAAATTAACACCTGCTCTGACCTGGCGCAAAGTCAGACTGCAACCGGTACAGAAAAGGGAGCCCAGATCACAGCCACACCTGAAGAACAACAGATGCCATGGATCCACTGATCATGCAGCTCAGAGCCCCAACAGGGCCACAACATCCTCCGCCACCACCCGAGGACCCCCCTGATCCCCCCACCCCCTTCCCAGACCAACACTGAGGCAGCTCAGACAAAAACAGCGACCTCCTGAAAACGCACCAACCTCACAGACCCAAAACCAGGGAATGTCATTGCCCACCACAGGCTCACAAGAACAACCATCCCACGCATCCAGACCACCATTGCCCACACGTTTACGGTACCAACACAGCGGAAAACCAACATCCCACCTCAGACAAAGCTGCTGGCTGTGCTGATCTGTTGTCCTCTGGTACCTTCCAACCAACAACTGCCAGAGTCAGAGGAGTCTCACAGCCAGCCCACTCCAAGTTCCCCACAACTGTATGCCATCATCAGCTTGGAACCACACTACCTATCCTTACGCCATACTGCGCAGGAACAGCTGGAAACCAAGCAATGCGTCTATGCCATAGCTGGCTTCCCGCACGTATCAGGGGGCAATTGACTGCACACATGTCCTACTTTTGCCCCCTGGCAACACTGCACACAAATTCCGCTACCGAAAGCACACGTATTTTATCAATGTGCAGGCAATAGTGGACCACCGTGGAATCTACACCAACGTTGATGCCAACCACCCAGGCAGAGTGCATGAGTCCTACAGCTTCCAACAGTCCATCATCAACCGGCGCTTCCAGGCTGGCATCTATGGAAATGCGCTGCTCGTTGGCAAGTACCAAATGAACACACCACACACCTCAACTCCACAATTATGCAACTCACAACACTGGGAATGCACACATCACAAACTCACATACAACATGCCAAACAACATGCCCACCCACCAGACATCATCTTGAGCAGTGCTGCTCTGCCAAGAAGGGAGAGCGGAAGTGACGTCCAATGTTGGACATCGCTTTTAAGTTGTGTCAGTGGGCCTTGGAGATTTCTGGTGGCAAATATGTCAGGATCAGTGGTAACGTAAATTCCAAGGTAGTTGAAACCGTCTATTACTATGCATGCCTCGCAACTGGATGGTAGGCATGGTGCCTGTCCACACAGGACCCACACTGTGTCTTTGGACCAGTTAATGTTATAACCAGAGTATCTACCAAAGTTGGTGAATATTTTCAATATTCTGGGAGTGGAGGATTGTGGAGCCGGCGACGTATAGCAGGATGTTGTCGGCCTAAAGTCATATCCTGTCCTCTCAATCCCCTGTCCAGAGCAGTCAACGTATTAATGGATCCACCAGATCCAAGCCGCCAGAGGCTCAAGGATCTGATCAAAAATAAGTGGTGAAAGAGGGCAGCTTTCTCTGGTTCCAACCTGGATGGGGAACACATGGGGTGTCTTCCCATTTACCACCAACTGAGTCAGAGGTTCAGAGTAGAGAAGTCTCAACCAGGACAAAAACTTTGGGCCGAAACCCAGGTGCTATAATACTGTAGAGAGGTATGACCATTTACCCGTATTAAAGGCGATACGTGCATCAAGGAACAGGACTACTGCATCTTCTCGGATTCCATTATCTCATCACAGCACCCCATAGAGCCGTTGTAGGTTAAGGGCTGTGTTTCACCCTGGCATAAAGCCGGATTGATCCAGATGCACAAATTTGGAGATAATTTGAACAAGTCAGAACGCAAGGCATTTGGCGAGAACATTGGCTACTTCATTGAGGAGCGAGATGGGTCGGTAGGGTGCACACTGCTCCGCTGTCCTACCATCTTTGTATATGACCACTATTGAAGGTAATAGTTGATCCATGGGGAGTGTGAACTTTTACAGACTCTCCACATACATCCACAGCAGATATGGTGGTTGTGGTGAGCATATACAGATCTTTTGACAGATTGTTAGGTCCTATCGCCTTGCCCGATTTTATATTTCAAATCTCCTGGGCTACCTCCTCCTCAGTAGGGTTGCTCACCAAAAGTACTATATAAGCAGTAGAGAAAATTGGAAGATGTAAATCAGTCAAAAGGTCATGGGATATCTCTGCTGTAGCC
Organism: Triturus cristatus; assembly: GCF_964204655.1. Classification (NCBI taxonomy): domain Eukaryota; kingdom Metazoa; phylum Chordata; class Amphibia; order Caudata; family Salamandridae; genus Triturus; species Triturus cristatus. Next base: position 621,643,576 of record NC_140587.1, read on the forward strand.
ATTTCCGCAGAAGAATAGAGATGAAAATAATATGTTACAATGGCATTGGTGATATCCTGTGGATCTTGCAGGTGGTCCCCGTCGTCTGAGCATATACCTGTTAACCATTGATTCACTCCCTCACACCTGTCTAACCATGCAAGCAACTTCCCTGACTTGTCCCCTATTTTGTAGACATGATGTTGCAGTGCGCAATTCCTGACTCTGGCTGCCTCTGACTCGAGATCTCTATATTCCTGCCGGTTGAAGCACAAGTTGTGTCCTGTTTCTCCGGTCTCATCCGCCCCCAGGTTATCCTCTTGGTCTAGAGCATGGGTACTCACAAACTTTCTCTCAAGGGCCAAATTTACAGTGTGGTTTGTGGCCGAGGGCCGCACTGGTGGGGGCGGGGTCAGTGAGAGAGGGGGCGGAGCTAGCGCAACAATAAAAACTGACCATGAGGTTGAACACAGGCCCCTGCAGCGGACGCCTTCGTCCACTGAGCCACCAGACCGGGCATACACACATCTCTCTCTCTCTCTCACTCTCTCTGTGTCCCTCCTTCTCTCTCCCTCCCTCTCTCCATCCCTCCCTCTGTCTGTCTCTCTCTCCATCCCTCCCTCTGTCTGTCTGTCTGTCTCTCTCTCCATCCTTCCCTCTGTCTGTCTGTCTCTCTCCATCCCTCCCTCTGTCTGTCTCTCTCTCTCTCTCCCTCCCACTGTCTGCATCTCTCTCTCCCACTCTGTCTGTCTCTCTCTCTCCCTCCCTCCCTCTGTCTCTCTCTCTCTCCATCCCTCCCTCTGTCTGTCTCTCTCTCCATCCCTCCCTCAGTCTGTCTCTCTCCATCCCTCCCTCTGTCTGTCTCTCTCCCTCCCTCTGTCTCTCTCTCTCCCTCCCTCTGTCTCTCTCTCTCTCTCTCTCCCTCCGTCTCTCTCCCTCCCTCTGTCTCTCTCTCTCCCTCCGTCTCTCTCTCTCTCTCCCTCCCTCTGTCTCTCTCTCTCTCTCTCTCTCCCTCCGTCTCTCTCCCTCGCCCTCCCTCTCCCTTCCTCTCCCTCCGTCTCCCTCACTCTGTCTAGGCGAGGTGTAATAATTGTATTAGAAATGCCTCGAAAAGCAAGAGCTCTTTGCTGCACACATTGAACCACCTTCCCCAGCCTTCCCAAAATCTGCAGAACGTTATTAATGACACCCTAATGTAGAGGGTGCACGAGAGCTGGCTGAACCGCCGCGGCAGAGATCAGGTGTAATCCGGAGGGCAGAGATTCCAAGTAAGGCTGGGCCGACTCAGACTTTCATCCCTTCAGTGTGGATAAAACAAATGCCACTCAGGGGAGCACCAGCTGCGCAGAGTGATCTCAGAGTTCACCTCAGTTCAATCAGTCACAGGGTTTGTCTTCGAGTCCTGGTCACTGTAATTGTGCAACAATTCCCGGATTACAAGAGAGCAGAGAAAGAAGCGAAGTGGGAGGACTGCTCCCCCCAACCGCAGGGGTGGCCCCTGAGTCACAGAGCCAAAGGGGCTCCTGGTCAGATGCTTCCCAAGGCCCGGCTCCAGCCATGCGCTGGGTGTAAAGTGAAGCTTTGGACCCTTATTAAGAGTAGGTTGTGAAGGACAGCCCTGCCGTCAGCCAATGACAAGCAAACTTATGTATGTGACCACCATAAACCTGCGTGTCAGTCCAAAGACCTGCAGGAAATATGTGTGCCACATACAGGAGTGCATCGCCCATTCAGTTCAAAGGGCTTCGCCCCCTTCCCTCTCGAGTGTGTCAGCGCGGCTGAGACATCTTCCTGGGCACGCACACAGCCGCATCTGAGTACTTCACAGGTCTTTTAAAGAGCATTTATATGCTAATGAGGCTTTGTTGTATTTCACCTCCTGTTCACGCCCCTGCATCTCTACTCTGAATATCACTGCCCATAGAGCAGAGGCTCTTGGAGTCGCACTGCTGCAACCGGCGGTGTTTGCTGACACCCTTTCAAACATTTTCTAAGAAACAGGTACGATGTGGGCAAGGTCCGCGGGCCGCCAAGGAAGGCTTGCCGGGCCGCTGGCGACCCGCGGGCCGTACTATGAGTACCCGTGGTCTAGAGTGTCATGTTCAAGCGTCTTTATCGCTGCCTTCTGATCTCGCCTGTGTCTCACTGCCAAGAAGAGTGCTTGCCCCTTAACCACCATATTATAGGCCTCGCCAAGAACCTATGAGGACTTGCCCGAGTACTAATTCTCTTTGAAATATTGCTCTGTGGCTTTCGCCAGCCCCTCCTTCACACCCAGGATCTTAAGATACCAACACTTTAATGTAATGGCCTGTCTTGTCTGCGGTCTACCCAAACTATAACTGGCCCACAATGCGGAATGGTCAGAGATTCCTCACACCAAGTGGTGTGCATCTTGAAAATTTGGAATATGGTAAGGAAATGCTAGGACAAAATCAATACGTTAAAGGCTACCGTGGGCCACTGAGTGGAATGTATAATGCTGTACATTTGGGTGATGGGTTTGCCAAACATGGACCAATCTCATTGCATTGAGGTCCACTAGTTGGAAGCAGGAGGGTGCTGATTGCCGTGGGATTAACTGATTCCTACTATCACACATTGCCATGTTAAAATCCCCTCCCAGGAGGAGCTCCCCAACAGACAACTCAAGCAGATGATTGCTCAGGTCTAGGAAAGCGAAGCCATGCATAGCTGGTGGGACATAGACAGATAGGATATTAATTGTTACCCCCTTTCACATTCCCGAGAGGGCTGCTATCTGGCCTGTTTGTCAGACCAAAGTCAAATCAAATCAAATCAAATAAGCTTTATTCGGAAGGTTAATTTCAGTCCATAAAAGCATATACAATATTATATTTCATTTTATACAATAAAACAAATAGCTTTAAAAATATATGTACAAGATATGTAGCAGGAGACTTTCATGTAGGTGATACTGGTTAGTATATGTGCAAATGGCAATCTATAGGCATGGAATAATTTCATCTTTGATTTATAAATTCATGAGTTTGGCTCTCGGTTAAAAAAGAGGTGATATAGAGCAATAGCTGCAATACAACTGATAAAAGTACAATTTGTTGAAGTATCAGACATAATAAAAGATTAATGATGTTTTAGAGCGGGAAAGAAGAAAAAATAACCCCCGTCTGCAGTATTAGGATGCATTGGGGGATATATCCAAAACAACGTTTGGTACCTAATAATTACAATACTTCATCACAACAGCTCTAATAAACAATTTGCTCTATCCTCAATTATACTTGTGTGCTATCGCTATTAAAAGAGTCTAAAACAATACTCTTTCGGCATTTGATAAGATTTTTTAAGAAAATAGTAATGTTAAAATTTATACAATCATTATCAAGACATTGGAGAGCCAGAAATGCTGGGTGACATTGTCGAATGCCCCAGATTTTAAGGATTGGGGTTAACCATTTCCTTCTCAAGTCTTTATAGAATTTACTAAATAAAATAACATGAATAGTTGATTGTTCGGAAACAGAATCACATGGACATTTTGGTAATATTTTTGACCAGTTATTAACAGTTGGAAATGCCACCAGCCTATGAAAAATGTTCATCCGAAAACGAGTAAGAACAAATCTGTCATATCCTTTTTCAGTTTTTAGTAAATACAATTGCATGCCAAATGAGGATGAAATCATAAGGTTATGGCTGACAGAAGATTTTGAAACTTCACTCGTAAATCTCAATCTCTCCATGTGATTCAGACAACATTTCTTGAAATCTTTCCTTGAGACAGTCAACATGGAGAAAGGGTTATTAAAATATTCAGGATTTCCAATGTCTTTCATGAAGTCCCTCACATATCTTATCCATTCTATGTCACAGGAATGATCCAGTTTAAGAGCATCCTGTAGCACTAGGTGATTGAAGCGATTTGTCTCTGACTTCCAAATGCGATGCCACAGGATTGCAGGTTGGATTTTTATAATGTCTGTTAGATAGGGGACTCCCAGCTCGGCGTGACAGACAAAGGTAGATGTAGAAGGCGGAACCGCCAATAAATATCTAAAAAAAAGCGTTTTCCACTTTCTGCAGTTCGTAAACATTGCGGTGTCCCCAAATCCCTGCCCCATATGTCGCTACACTCGTACATTTTGCATTATATATTTTTATTAATTCCAAGGGAGCTCTTTTTCCTAATTGTTGAGAAAAATTAACAAGGGCAGAAGTGGCTCTCATAAAAAGGAGTTTTCTTAAAGTAATTGCTTGGCCCCAAGAGCCCTTTTCATCTATTAGAATCCCCAGGTATGAATAAGTGGAAGTAGTGGCCAGTTTACTCCCATTTAGATAGATATCCTTTACCTTTTTATTACCTTTGCCACAATTCATCACAAAGGTTTTTGAGACATTTATCCTCAAATCAATGCCTTGCATAAATTTATTATAGGATTCCAATGCCTGCTGAAGAGCTAAAGGTGTTCTTGCTAAAATAACGGCATCGTCCGCATAGAGCAATGCTGGTATGCGTCTGGTAACCGAATTTAGTTGCACTTGGGGGACGTCCGGACTTCCCTCCAATAAGGCCTTCTCGAGTCCGTTGGTATATAGGGTAAAAAGGAATGGGGCCAGGACACACCCCTGTCTTACCCCTCTGTGGACCCTAAAAGATGAGGTACATTCGCCCGCTCTACCAAATCGGACACGCGCTGAGGCATTACTGTAGAGCGCTTTCAGGAAGTCGATTAGGTGTTCCTCTACCTGCATTTCTTTTAAAATACGCCATAGTTTCGTATGAGAGACGCAATCGAAGGCCGAGGAGAGATCGACAAAGGCTAGATGGAGTTTTCCTCTCCTTGCCTTCGTATATTTAGCCAGCAGAATAGCAAGGTTAAGGCCCTGATCTATGGTCCCCAAGCCTTCCCTAAAACCAAACTGTAGATCAGACAGTATGTTCTTTTCTGTGGCCCATGTTTGCAACCTCGTAAGGAGAATCCTTCCTGCTACTTTTCCTAGTGAATCTAGGAGTGAAATAGGTCTGTAGCAGGAGGGATCCTGTCTATTGCCTTTTTTAAAAATAGGGACCATAATAGATTCTGTCCAACTATTAATAAGGCCCTGCGAAGAGGTCGCATTGAGAACGCGTGTTAGAATCGGAGCCCACAGGTCTGTGTTGTATTTATAAATATCTACAGGTACCCCATCTGGTCCTGGGGCCTTAGAGCCTTTACTATCATTTAATGCTACTAAGACTTCGTCTAATGAAAAGGATATCTCAATTGGGTGGACCACAATGTGTTCAGGAGGGGGTAATAATGATATGTCCGTGCTTTCTATCACCTCCGGAGGGCCAAAGATTTTTGTAAAATGGCTCACCCATTGAGCTTCGTCTATCGTTACCTCTATAGAGGGAGAATTATCGAATAGAAAGAATGGGGACCTAATTACTTTCCAAAATGCTTTACTGTCATTCTGGATACTGGCCCTATGTAGGTCTTCCCACAAGGAATTTTTCATTGTCTTTTTTCTAGTCTTAATAGCCTGGTTATATAATTTTCTTGCTTGCTGGACGGCATATCTGTCTCTTTCCTTATTATGGATGGCTTTTTTTAATGCACGGTAAGCTTTTGTGCAATTTTTATCAAACCAGCCTGTTTTCTTATAGTCTCCCATTTTTTTCTCCACAAACAGGCAGTTTTTTTATTATTGCTGTAATGTGATTAAAACTTTCTAGTACCAGTGAAGGGGGTGAAGTCTCATTTAAAGTTGTCAGAATATGGGCTAAGGCCTTAACCACTACAGAAGATGTGGTAGTGTCAGGATCTGCGAGTTCCCATTTCAGAGAATAGCCATTCGTACTGTCAATAGCCAAATTAGCACAGGTATGATGTAATTTTTTCATTGTGTTTTTATTATGAAAGGTGGGATTTTTACTCGTAACCTTTATTGTTTGAGGGAAGTGATCACTGATAGCAATCTTATGTTTTGTAAATTGTTTTACCCTACTAGCTAAATTGTTTGAGACCAAAATGTAATCTATTACCGAGCCTGCACCTCTCCCATTATATGTTGGTGAAAAAGAGATGGGAGGAATTACTATTTCATTAGCAAAGGTCAGGTTCAGCAAAAATACAGTCTCATTCAGTGCGTTTCCAAGAGTGTTATGGGAGAAATGCGTTAAATTACAGTTCTCCTCGTCAATCAGACCACATAGCTGTTTGTTGTTGTTAGAACACAGGTTAGCATTAAAATCCCCTCCCCAGACAATCTGGGCGTTCCCTGAACTAATCATCTGGATATTGTGGATAATTTGTCTAAGTTGATCTATTACTTCAAACTCTTTTTCTTTAGAGATGTTATTATAGAAATTCACAAGCGTTAGTATATTTTTCCTATCCGTTGTGAGGGAAAGAATTTGGTAATGAAAATCAGAAATTTCAAGTGTGATTTTTTTTACTATCATCAAGTTGGAGACGTAGATGCAAAGGCCTCCCTTTGATCTTCCATGAATAGAAGGACAGGCTGGAGTGTGGAAGGTTTTAAAACCATTAATGTGAATTTAATTTTGAGACCATGTCTCTTGAAGACAAAGAATATCCATATTCTTAATAAGATCAAGGAAGAGGTCGTTATGAAGTTTAGAATATAAACCCCATATATTCCAAAATGTAATGTTGAAATGCCCTTCCTCTTTCCAGGGTATTATAAATGGCTGGGGATCTGATCCTAGTACATCTGGGTTGGGTGAATTAAAGATTATGAGTTCCTCTCTGATTGCAACAGGAACAGGTATTACCTCGGGCAATGAATTATTCTGTGCCTGACTATAAATACTGTGATCTCGTGCTTCTAATTGTTTTTCTGACTCAGATATGCCCCTTTGGGATAAACTAAGGGGGCCAATACCCAGATTTTCAGGTAAAGTCTCTGATTTATTTGTTAACTTCTGGGGTAGTCAGTCGGGGACCACAATGTGTTCAGGAGGGGGTAATAATGATATGTCCGTGCTTTCTATCATCTCCGGAGGGCCAAAGATTTTTGTAAAATGGCTCACCCATGAGTTAAGTACACTAAAGCGATTATGAACTGGAACACTAAAATTTTGAATTTTGATTAGACAGGATTTGGTGATGGGCCAGTTTCGCTAAGTCAGGGGGAGGACGATAAAAGAAACCTAGGGGGAGAATATTAATCCCCGTTTCAAGTGTACTCCTACCAGCCCTCCTCAAGATTTTTTCGACTAGCCAAGGTGAGCGGAAGGTCAATACCAGACAATCCCCGGTAAAGGGTTTCCTAGTTCCTCCGATCCATCCTATCCTACGTGCCATCTTAAACTCTTCAAACAAGATTCTAGTCTCACCCACTCTATCCCCCAACCAATGTAATGCTTTGTTCCTTAATGATTCGCAAGTCTCCTGGTCATGTTGTCCTAATTGTGGTACATTTGCTAAAATCACTGTATAGGGAGTACAGGCTGGAGGAAGGTCCAAGTGTGTGGGGGGTACTGACTTTATATATGTTGTTTTAGAGGCAGGAGGGATATGTTTATCAACAACTGGATCACCGATGGTGGTATGATTTTGTTGTGTCTTGGGTGTCCTAGAATGATTACTCAGTTCGTTTGTAATAGTGTTACCGGATAAATCGGTTTGAGGCAGGAGTCGTCGTGTTTTCCTGATATCGTTCACCTCACTGCTAATAGTCTTAGAACTAGGAGATAGAATAACCTTGATGTCATTACCAGAAGGGAGCTCGGCCATGAGGGACTCGATCCGATCTAATCTGGCGCCAATGGACTCAACTGCTCCTCTCACGAAGGAGGCTAGGCTTTTTATGGATAAGAGAATACTCTCCAAATCAATCCCCTTGATATGTTGTTTTTTGGTGTTTGCTGTTATTAAAGATAATGAGGGGGTTTGTGGTATGCTAAAAGGCTTATCTTCGCCCTTATTCTTTGCTGTGTACTCTCTATCGCTGAGTGCACTTGGTTTACTCGTAACCCTCGTACCCCTTCCTGAATTGCCAAACTGTTTCCTGACTATTTTTTTCTTATTCAATTGTGGAGAAGTTGTGTCGCCATGGTTGTTATGCACTATAATATCACAGACAGTTTGTTGAATACAGCCATTTGCTGAGGGTCTGATGATGAGATCCACATTAGGAATAGGGTCTTGAGTAAGAGTAACGTGCTCATCCGCCACTCTAACTTCTCCAGTCGTCAACATCCCTGCTGCTAAAGTTTGTTCCACTGTAGAAATTTGTTTTTCTATTGCCCCCATAGCCCCAGTCAGGTATGTTAGAAGTGTTTGCTTTTTGGGCTTTTTAGTGTCCAATCCCTCTGGTGGGTCGCAGCTCAGAGCTTTCCTTTTCCCCATAGTGAAAGGACCTTATTAGATCGTGGGGACAATACAGAATATCAGCTTGTTTGAGTTCTAGCTAGCAAATTACTGTGATATGAATCATTTGATATCAACTCCGGAGCTATTTCCCCTATACCAGAAGATTACCTTCAGGATTGCTCCGGTCCGTGAAAGGAGATCGGTTGGGCTGATGGAAGAGACGCAGCAAGACCACGAGGGAGGGTCCGGCCCGGACTTACACGGGCACAGACGGGCAAGGACGGGCCAGCCCTTGGCCCGGGCTTCGCCCGGGCGCCGCCCGCGCGCGTCCCGCGGTGTGGAAAGCGCTCCTCGATCTTATGCCCCTCGGTCTGGTCCTGATAATGTCACTAGCGTGCGCGGGGAATGAGCGGGGCTGCTGGGAGTTGTAGTGTGGCCCAGGATGCCCAGCCACTCGCCCCGGTCCGCCGATTCAATCGTGACTTCCTATCCTGAAGGAAATGCTCCGAGAGGGTCAGTTGCAGTGATTCCCTCACTCCGCTGGAAAACAGGCAAGTAAGAGTGCTCCCGGTGTGCGCGTCCCGCGGTGCGGAGAGCGCTCCTCGATCTTATGCCCCTATGTCTGGTCCTGATGATGTCACTAGCGTGCTCTGGGAATGAGCGGGGCTGCTGGGAGTGTAGTGTGGCCCAGGATGCCCAGCCACTTGCCCCGGTCCGCCGATTCAATCGTGACTTCCTATCCTGAAGGAAATGCTCCGAGAGGGTCAGTTGCAGTGATTCCCTCACTCCGCTGGAAAACAGGCAAGTAAGAGTGCTCCCGGTGTGCACGACCAAAGTCTATTTATGGTAAAGTGGAACTGTTTCCAAAGAAGTATTCTAAGAATCAATAAGAGAGCGAGGAAGAAAAAAGAGAAACAGTTCAATTCCCCTAGGTATAAGTATAATTAATCAACAAGAACTGGTCCCCAAAGAAGTATTCCCATGCCCCTAGAACTGGAAGTGAACCCAGCATGGACCACCATTCTGTACCCAGAATGATCCAGAGCCCTACAAGCATTGCCCATGAAGTGCATCACCTGTAGAAGGACCATGTCAGAATAATGTATTTTGATATACTGGAGCACCACCCCAAGCTTAATTTTGTCTCCTAAACCATTTACATTCCAGGAGAGCCTCCTAAATTCGGAAATGTGTTTGCAGTTGCTATAATCTTCTACAACAGTGCAACACCCCCCACTCTCCATCATGTCAGGTGTGTCAAAAGGTCTAGGCCAGAAATGACCACATGAGCATAACTATACAACTTCAATCAGTGTGATGTGAAAGAACTGCTGCCAGTCAATCAAATAAACTGGAAAACAAAAGAAACAGAACTACCCCCTCCCAACCCTGTCCACCACTCATACTAGTCACTGAAAACCATGTTAAAACTGCTAATAATGAGAAAAAGATCCTCCCCACATCCCTGCATGATGGACCTAGAACTGCCCGCCCCCCTACTCTGCAGACCTCCTGTCGCCCCAATACAACAGAAAACAATAAGAAGACTGCGCCCTTCCCTAATTACCCACCCCCATCCTGTGATGTGAGACATACTGTTACCAATGGTCCTTCAGGATAAGTGAATGATCTGGGGAAGCGGGCTGGCCCAGGCCCCTGGTTCCTGCACAGATCCCAAAAGAGGAAAACTTGCAGCATCTCAGAGGGTCCATTATCTACAACCGCAACAGAAGGATACACAGAACTGCTGCTGAGGAACTATATCACAGTGTCTCCAGCATCTGACGCATTAAACAGAGATAAAGCTTTACATCTGTTAGACTGTGATCAAGTCAGTTGTCATCATGGTGATTCCCCCTCAGCTTGCCCATTGGTCCTTATTTGATTTCTGTTGGACACCTCAGATTGCTGGCTCTGCTGTACTTGTCAGATTCTGGGCCTGGAGCCCACAACCATTTGCCATCCCTGAAGCCACTCCCAGGTCTCCTTAGGAGTCGAGAAAGACCACGCTTTCCTGTTTGGCTTCAGTCGCAGCCGTGCAGGAAAGAGCAATGAGTATCTCATTGCTTTGTCCCTTAGGGTTTTCCTAACTTCCAAGAAACAACGTCTTTGCTTTTGGACTTGGAGTGTAAAATCAGGGAAAAAAGTTATGTTTTCATTCTCATAAGTCCCTGGAGGGGTGCTGCAGACCATCTGAAGCACCACATCGCGGTCACAAAATTTGAAGAGGTGGGCAGGGATAGGGGGCGGCAGAGTCCCAGGCCGAGGTAACCCAACCAGGACTCGATGAACCTTATCCATAGAAAAGTACTTGGAGACACCGCGGGGTTGCAGGTCCTTAAGGATGAGGTGTTTCACAAAAAAATCAATCGCAGGCCCCTCCACCCATTCACAAACTTCCATAATGTGAACATTATTAAATCTGGACCTGCCCTCATTGTCTTCAAATGTGGTGGATTTTTATATGTTTGGATTGCTGTTAGCTCAATAAAAAGATGCTGTAAAACAAATGAGACAAGGGGCTGCAATATTTTCTGTTTCACTAGTATACAAATGCAGAGCTTACGATCGGAATTTAGCAGCATTATTTTCAGGTAGAATGGAGGCTCAAACTAAGATTTTCCCTGTTAAAGAAAATTAATCAATACACCTTTGCATAATAAATCGGGAATCTGCCATTCGTCTAGTATAGTATTAAAAAGATTGGCAAGAGGTTTAATAAGGGAATGAGCAAATGTCCTGTAAGATTCAGGTGTATAACCATATTCTCCAGTAGCTTTATAGCTTGGCAGATGTCCAACAGCTCACCATACCTGCTTTTCAGTTGTAGGGTCTGTAAAAATGGCAGCCATGATAGGGATCAAACAAGAAAGTCAGAGCTTTTTGAGAGATCCACCTAATTTATGTTCCAAATACAAACCACCTGGCTGTGGATTTAAAAAAAGATAGTAATTTCCCCTGCATTTTCAGTTAATTGGTTGGAACTTGCAACTTTTATTTGAAAGATCCAGTTCAGTTTTTTTTTTCTTTGAGCTCAACACCAAGAATCATCCCACCCTGTCCCCCTCCTCATTAATCTGTAACTGAAACATCTTGATATTTGCAATTTCCCTTTGGAGCAGTAGCGGCTTGTGGAGGGAGTTCGGTGGGGCGGGGGAGGGGCAGGGTGGGGAAATGTAAACACTGGAATATGGATGAACGGAGGTAAGTACACATTTAAATTAATAAAACAAATTCCTTTGCGCGCACTGCATCGCATTTTGCGATTCATTCATATTCCGGTGTTTACAAAACATTCTGGTTTGGCAGCATAGAAAATGGAGCGAAAAACTTCACAACACATGAGATTGTGTATTTAAGCAAAGTTTGGTTTTCAACCGCCCCAATCAGTAAGAGAAAACACGAAGGGTGTTTTGTTGAGGATTCAGGCACTTAATCAGTCTAGATGGAATCTATATAAGGACCATTCACAGTGTGGCCTTACCTCTTCATTTTGTCTTACCGAAATAAGTAGGATGATCAATAGTCTAAGGTATCAGGACATAAAACTCTCCATGCCTGCCCATTTCTAAGAGGAACTATCCTCTAGAAGTTTTTTGCGCCTAATGCCCTATTTGAAATATGGATCAAGCTTTTTAGAACCGGAGGCAACGTCAATAAATACACAGAGAACCCCCACTCTTTTCATCGTATAGACGACAAAGACACCTCCAAAATATACTTTGGTCCTGAAGAAGGAGACGCGAAAATTGCACATAGTCTCCGAAACGTACGTAGACCAAGAGTACCAACCATACATCTGGGAGACCCATAGAAAGAATCTAACATCAACGTCCTGACTATACAATCATAGGACTCTGTAAGAACTATTCAAAATCCAACTCCTTGGATTGCAATATAGTAGGATCTCATACCAGAGTTGGTTCATGTTTTTACCAAAAAAAACTTACATTTCTTTTGTTCCTTTTTTTCCCTTATTCTTGTGTAGAATGTCTGATGGTATGTAAGAGTGATTGATAGGTGAGCATTCGAATACAATGTTCTTTTGGAAACAATCAGTTTGAGGGTTCCTTGTATGAGCTTTTTAAACTGTTTTGCCTTTCAAATTTGTTCATGTAAATCAATCAGTAAAGAAACATCTGTGTAGTAATATTTGAACTGTATACAAATTACACACTAAAAGAACATATATGAATGTTTTATTATCTATAAAAAAAGAAAATAATAAAAAGAATGAAAATGTTTTTGAAATAACTTTGTTTCCTGGGTTTTTGTAAAGAATTAGTGATTAACACGATATACAAAAAAAGATAGGTCAGATAAGAGGTCTCTCTCTTTAATTTGTCTTTCTCCCCTCCTCTTGGACCTAAAAGTACCTAGGGGAAACCTTTGCACACACAATTCATATTCCGGTGTTTACATTTCCCCACCCTGCCCCTCCCCCGCCCCGCCTCACTGCCCCACCGAACTCCCTCCTTAAGCCGCTACTGCTTTGGAGATAAATGTTTCTGATTTTCTCCTTCATCTCCCACCACTTTTTATATAGCTTTCAGGCCGATCTATTACCATAACTTGATAGGCTGCATCTAATTGTACCCGTAATGATTGTATGACTTCTTTCTCTTTTTTAGATATATACACTCTTAGTGATTCCAAAAATCCCCTAATAGTACTTTTAAAAACTTCCCATACTATGGCGTCAGCTGCTGTTGACTCGTTATGTGTGAAATAGTATGGATTTCTAATTTGATTAACTTTATTTTGTCCTCTTATTAGAAACGAGCATTATCCATATACCATCTGGAAAATGTAGCAGGTGTAGACATAACTCAGAAAACACCTACCCCTAGGTGGTTAGAAAATGCTATTAACATAATACTGTATGTCTGTTTCGGAGAGGAGGGACAACCCTAAAAACGTGTCAGTTCTGGAAGCAGAAGCAAAGCGCTTTGAAGAACAAATATAGGTTTAAATGTTGAAATTGTTTTTGTCTCCAAACGTCACAAATGACAAAATGAGAACAGATATCTTTCAAAATATTTTTGATGTTTCTATTGTAGTGGGTTCAATGGGGTAAAAAAATGTAAAAGATGGTCTGGTAAAAAGTTGAACTCTTCTCCTAAGATTATGTCACCCAGCAGACTGTACAGTTCCCATCCTAACCTTTTGAAGTGACTTCTCATTGTCATACACCAGGCCATATTTGCAAAAATAGTTACATTTCTGCCCCGATTTCCACTGATACAATTACCCTGTGTCCTTCTTTATCTTTGATAGGGGACTGGCACATAAGGTGGAATTTGTTTTTATCAAGATCTGTACCTCCCCCCTGCTCCCCCATGGGTAACATTCGCAGGCGAGAAGAGCCTGTCGCCAAACTATGGATATTTAATAATGTCTTTTTGTTTCACCTTAGTAAAGTGTGTTTCTTGTAGAAAAATATTACATGGGTCAATTTGGTCAGAATGGCATCCCTCTTAAATTTATTATTAAGGTAGTTTCCATTAAAACTAATGAAGGTTACTATCTCCATAAATAAGTGGTAGATCATGCTCATATCATAAGTAAGGCTAGATACTCTGAACCTTTTCCCACCAACCTCATCACATCACTGTTCTTTTTTGCCACCATAAAAATTAACCTTTTGCCCATTCCAATGCTTAGCCCTCCAACACATCCACCTTGTCCTTTCCTAATTTGTTTTATGTTAGTTCTTCTTCTGTTTCCCTCCATCCCATGTATTTCACTCCCCTTTTTTGAGCCCATCCTCTGTCAGCTAGGCGCACACGTGCACATTTATATGGTGCGGTAATTTTGCACCTGTGGTGTCACTAAGGCTTAACCCCACAGAGAAACAAAAACAAAATGCGGAATCAGGTGTAACAATCATTTCCTCAGAGCCTCCGTTAGAGGGCACCAGATTTTCTGTTTCTGATATTTAAGAAAGGGTGTGGCCATAAGCCTTCCAGTTTTGCTGGCTGTAGAATCTGTGAATGAGTACTGTAAGTGTAAAAGTTTTCAGCAAGTTCTTTAAACTCCCATCAACATCTAGAAGCTTCAAAATAATCATTGGTAAAAATCTTAAATGAACAATCTCCAGTTTAAGTGTTAAGCTGAATTGCCTTCAGCAATTCTTTCCTTCACGCTAAAGGCTTTAAAACATAGGACCCCTGTACATGGTCTGTGTCTTTCCATGAGTTTATTAAAGGGTACTCTGTGAACCCTAGCAATTACAGGATCAAAATGGGGGTCTTTCAAAAAAGCAGGAGGAAACAAGCCTTGACCGGTTCTCAAGGTGTATTTTCATTTTATGTATACTGAAAACTTTTTGCAGCTGAGCAAAAAGAATGTACTGAGTCTAGTTTACCCTACATAGTCGAGACTTGGTCTTCTATCTCTCATCTAGACCTTGCAGCTTCACTTCAATTGCTTCTAATTTAAACTCGATTTTCTGAGAAGTCACCACTTGAGCATTTTTCAAGTTCTTAACTTATGCCATTATCTGTTGAAGCAGTGAATAAACTTGTTGTAAAGCTGGTGTAAGTACAGTTGTAGGAGCCCTTCTATCCCCCATATGTTCTTCTTAGGGCTCATTTAATTCTACACTAAGAATTGAATCACAATGATTCATTGACGTACTGCCAGAGCTTGAGCCAAATGTGAATTCTTCTTTGAGGCTCTAACGTGTCTCACTTCCAAGTGTCCAATAGCTGTCTCTGCACCAAGCAGAGCTGTCAATTGTATCTCTACTATAGTTTCTGTTAGTCCATTTGCTTTCACTGTGCCTAGCTGGTCATATTGAGCCTTATTATTGAGGCAACTGGTGGCACTGCTGTTGCTGTTGGCATGATTATTTTTATTAGTGCCTAATCAATATTTCATGTATAGATCGAGGTTTATAACCTCCTGCTGTGCTAAATATAGAATATTGCTGTGGCCTTGCTGTTATATTTTCTGTATTATGGAGATCCCTTTCTTTCCATATCTCATTCTGTAGTTCCATAAGCATCTCTTCTGATAATGGTTGCGCTCCCTTCTACGCAATCTGCTCTGCAGATTTCAGGACCCCCCCCCTGCTCTAGTTTCCTGTTCTGTTAATTTGTTTCTTAGTTTAGCCGTTAGGCAGTCAGCAGTCTCAGTGATGTCAGTAGTGACAATCAATTGAGTATTTGCACAAGGATTTACGAGAATTGTTTGCTATTCCCTCCTCAAGCAGACATAGTTATAGTAATATAAAGAGTATAGGATATCTGTGGAAATCAGTAATTGTCAGTTGAACTGTTTAAACTATCTAAACTGATGCAGCTAGTTAAGCTCTTGAGAATTGTTTTCCTATTGTTTCTCTATTTTTGGTCTCCTTCCAGTCTTTGCAATCTTTCAAGCATTGTGCTTCTTATGGGTCCCTCCCATTTAGTATGCCTGGATTCTTAGTTTTTTGGTTCACTCAGTTTTGTACTTTTTACTCTGAGTGAGTGATTCTACCTACATGTGTCTCACCCACGGCAATCACATGCCAAATGGACTGCACATGTTTAATACTAATGTCTGCTTTTTAAGATAAGGCCGCTGCGACCCAGCAAGAGTAAGGTGCCCTTGGATGGTTATACATGTACACATGATCATACGTTGTATGCTCACATGTAATGACTATGCATGGCAGACTACTGTTGTGGGCAGCATGGTAAATGCACACTGGTTGCCTGGTGCAGTGGGGACTCAGCAGGATTAGATATTCATAGAGATAGTGTGATTTACTGTTTTGTCTGTAGTGACACTTTATTATACACAAAAAGAGAAAACTGTCTTAGAGTGCAGTTGTGCATCCCTTTGCCCACAGAGACCAGCAACGCATTGAAATGGAGTGTACTCTGAGCGGGATAATCAATCCTGCAAGTTATAAAAAGATATCTGTCCCATTTAGGCATCCAGAATTATTATATTTTTCTGGGTCATCTCAGGATAAGAGCTCAGGCCTTTTGTGACCCTGCTGTGCCAGGTTAATTCTATTTCTCTCTAGCAGCAGACCTCCCCACACAAAACGAAGAGTGCTTCACTCAGCTCCTAAGGAGGAAAAGGGGGGGGGGAGGGATCTACATCAATCAATCAGCTGTCACAAGGTATCACTCAGACATCTAGAACCAACACAGGAGGGGCTCCTGTTTGACAATCTAGTGAGGAAGGCCCTCACAGTGATGTCAGCGAGGGGTGGAGCTAAGGCCTACAGAGATGTGACCAGTGACTCATGGATGATGCCATTTTGAACCTGTCCCAGCGGGCTGTGAAGGAGGGCTGGGACCAGGTGGAGAGGTGGAATGGCACCCTAGTATTGGCCAGGGGAACCTGGTTTCTGGAAACTTCCACTCCACTTTAAAAACTCTTGTACAAGGTGGAAAATCTCTCTAACGTGGTGATTTCTCTGTGCTTCGCTGCTGGACCCTGTTACTGCCTGGTCTGTGTGGCCCTGCTTGGTTTGATAAATCTGGAGAAACTCAAGGTAGCGCAAATTGCTGCCTTGTGTTTCTCTGTCCCAGGATGAAATTCCATGGGTGGAGCATGTTCCTACACATCTACCCATGGATTTTGGCACATTTCTATTAGTGGTAGACCTGGGAATGTGTCAAAATACTATGCCTGCTCAGGTGAGGCACATCAAGGAAAAATATCTTTATTGCTTCTTGTTTTTTTCTCCTACGATGTATGCTGCATTCTGCAGCACACATAGTAGGAGGAAAATGCATTTGAAGATTGTTTTGTGCAGGAAGGTGTCCCTTCCTGCACAAAATAATCCCGCCTGCAACGCAGGCACCCGTGCTCCACAACGCAAGGGCGCCTGCATTGGCACTAGGCTGCTATTTGGGAACCTGTGAGGGCAGGGGACAGGAATGCACTATATCTTGATAGATATGGTGAATTCCTGCCCTTCCTCTTTCATGCAGCGCAGCAAGGTGTTTTGCTGCATTGCTTTGCACTCATTGAAAATTTGATAAATATGGCCCGTCATCTTTAATGGGAGGTTGTATACTTGCTTTCTTATGATCAAGCACATCATGGAAACCCTTATAGCATTCAAGTGACGTGGTTATGCTAACAATGACATGAGGTGTTACAATGCTTACTAATGTCTTTCAAGGGCTACCATGAGGCAACCCAGTATTTGGAAGTCAATGGCTGACACAACAATATTAATTCAATCATACTGTCCAAGTTATTTAAACCATGGCATGTTTAGGATAAATTTAAATTGAGGCACATCAATCAAATTACAATAAATCTCATGATGACTTCCAAAACATATCAAAATAAATCGTATGTTTCTGTACAGGACCTGAAGACAACATGGCACCATCTACTGCCTTAGTCTCTGTAGGATTTTGTTCTAAATCATTGGTAATTGTAAAGATTGAGTAAATCCGATGGTTACAGCAAGCATGGCTTACTGGCATCAGAAGGCTGCGATACTGCCCCACAGGTGCTCACTGTGTCTGAGGACACCTGGTCCTATCTATGTGTCTGTCTGTCTGTCTGTCTGTCTGTCTGTCTGTCTGTCTGTCTGTCTGTCTGTCTGTCTGTCTATCTATCTATCTATCTATCTATCTATCTATCTATCTATCTATCTATCTATCTATCTATCTATCTATCTATCTATCTATCTATCTATCTATCTATCTATCTATCTATCTATCTATCTGTCTGTCTGTCTGTCTGTCTGTCTGTCTATTTTACATGGTTAGGCATTCTTATTGATTGTTTGAGTGATTTCAAAGCTCAGAGGTATTTTACAGAAAAGGTGTTTAACTATGAATTGTTCCCATAGTTTACAGTGCTGAATTCATTTGCAGGATATTTATTTTCCTAAACAAATAACAAAGTTAAACATAACATTTCATTTTTCCTTCAGTGCTGGTAAAATACAAATGTTTTCGCAATGACAGTGCTGCTCTTTATCTTCAATCTTAATCTGCACACCTGACAGAGTCACCCTTGCAGGCCCATCCCTAATGCAAGCATTTACCACTGAATCCTCCCTGTGTGTGTGAAAATATATGTTATAAAAACGAACTGTGTGCCATTATGTATGACATGTTTCATATTTACACATCTACGTTGCGTTGCGTACTGACGGACTGAGAGTCCGCTTTTTCATATTATTCACTGGTGCAGAGTGTCCATTTACTCTGTACTAGGCTTAGCGCCAGTGTCAAACCTGTGAAATACACGCAACCTTTGTTCTAGATCATAGCCCATAGCCAATACACCTTACCACACGTTAAATAATTTTGCTGATACTTTTATGATCAAAATTTTCTGTTCCATCAGCGAATGTATCTGATCTAAACAATTTATACTCGCTTGGGACAAAACAGTCTCCACTATGAAGTTTTCCATACAGTATGCAAAGAGGATGCGTCAACTGAGCAATAGCACCAACTACAAGGAATTGAATAACAATCAAGTCAATGTCCTAGTAGAAGAGTTGAAAAGCAAACTCAATCACTGGCGTGAAAGAGGACTACTTAGTGATGAAGAAACTACATTCCTAATGAATGAAAATCCGATTATACCCACCATTTATTTTTTGCCTAAAGTGCATAATACATTGACCAAACCACCAGGCAGCCCCATAATATCGAGTTGTGGATCATTGTATGAAAATCTGGCTATGTATGTGGACCATTTCTTGGCACCAATAGTACCGTCCTTGAACTCCTATATTAAAGACACCGGTGACTTTCTCAGGGTCTTAATGGAAACTAGCTGGCAGGAAAAGTACTTACTTGTTACAATCGATGTTGTTTCCCTCTATACGTCGATAAGCCATGAAATTGGATTGCAGGCTGTTATGTACTTTTTCAAACAAAGACCCATAGGAGAACTACAACATACTCAAATGTTATTAGAGATGATCGAACTCTGTTTGAAAAACAATATCTTCATGTTTAATAAAATACTTTACTCCCAAAGTTGCGGGACCGCCATGGGAGTTTACTTCTCTCCAAGCTATGCAAACCTCATGATGGGAAAAAACCATAGCTTGGAGAGAAGACAATGACCAACACACAGCCATAGTGGCACTTTGGATGAGATTCATAGATGATTTGTATCTTCTATGGAAAGGTACTGAAGCAGAATTCATGGAATATCTAGCTATTCTCAAAAACAATGAGGTAGGCCTAAAGTTTACTTATAACATCAATGCCATGGAGATTGACTTTCAAGATACAAAAGTGTATGTTACGTCTAATAAAATACAGACGATAGTCTTCAGAAAA
This sequence comes from Triturus cristatus, assembly GCF_964204655.1. NCBI lineage: Eukaryota > Metazoa > Chordata > Amphibia > Caudata > Salamandridae > Triturus > Triturus cristatus. The sequence continues at coordinate 621,663,131 of NC_140587.1, forward strand.
AGTACAGCTACAAACAGTGTGCTCCATGGCTCGAGCTTTCATCCGCACTCTCTAAAGAAAAGCATACCGTATGGTGAGTTCATTAGGATGAAAAAATACTGCTCTGAGGCTAAAGAAATGGAATCAAAATTCAAAGAAACAAAACAGCGATTCCTCAGGAGAGGGTACAAATTCAGTGATATTCACTGTGGGAAAGCCAAAGCAAGAAGTAAAACAAGGGCACAAACTTTGCTAAACAACAAAAAACAACAAAAAAGGAGTAATGAACATCAACCAGACAACACGATTCAAATGATCTTAACTTACAGCAAAGAAAGCTTTAAAATACAAAAAATATTGAACAACCATTGGAATGTCCTAAAAAAGGATCCGGACATCGGAGCAAAGTTGGGTGAATGCTCAGAAATATCCTTTAGAAATTTAGAAATAATTGTGATGCAGGATGTAATATGCCATTGAATGTGACACTAAGTAGATAACATTACAGCAAACGGTTAGGATTAACAAGTAGCAGTCTTTCAAAACAGGGTATGGATATATATACGTATATTTCTGCCATATATTATGTATGCCGAAAAGAGCTGGGAAGTGTATCCTTGCACCATGATAAACGTTAAATATAATTTTAATTTAAATGTCTGTGTGTAGAAACTACTGATCCCACAATGCCTCATTATGGGTGGAGTGGCAATCGTGTATATAATTTTAAAAGTGAAAAGGGACTAAGCTATTTAGATATTTTAAAATGGAGCAGAAAGGAAATGCTGCGGCCCCGCAACAAGGGACTTACCGCAACACCAATGCATAAAGGAGAAGGGGGAGACGCCAGGCCTGCAGGAGGTGTGGAAATCAAGAAACGTGGTCGAGGACGAGGCAAGCGCCAGTAACCAATGCAGCAGACGAAGGCAGTGAGGGCAATAACGGTCTCCAAAGTCATACAGGGACACAAGAAGCTAATACCATCATTAATTTAGCTAATATTGATCTTACAGCAGCAGAAACCCAATTATTATCTCTGGGACTATCCTATTGGCCTGAATCAAACTTCAATTATACAAGGACGAGAGCAGATATTTACAAATACATCAGGAAATTGAAGCTCAAAAAATTCCACCAACAAAGGTCAGCCCCTGACCATATGGACATCACTGTACCATCACAAAGTATTGATGGTCCTCCGGGTCTAATGGTCTCAGATGCAGGTCTGCTCCAGGATCTGCGAGAATTGGAAAGTGGAATTGAGATCCCAAATCAAGACCAGCCTTTTTCCCCCTTAGGAGTATGTGCAAGACTGATTACTCCTTTTAGGGCCAAATCCAAATTTGTCCCCATCATGGCTCGAGATGCCCTGGATGTTTTCAGTGAGCATGTTGTAGCTCAGATCAAGAAATTGAATATCACTATAAATGGATCACTAGAAAATATACCAACCAGGAAAGAAAATATAATCAATTAATCACCAAGTTAAGAGAAGAAAAAAATGTGGTGATTAGGAACTCCGACAAGGGTGGCAATATCGTCCTATGGCCATTGGAGGAATATATGAAGGAGGCGTACAGTCAATTGAATGATCAGGAGTGTTATAGGAAAAGCTCTCCACTCAAATTCAAAAACACACAAGACTCATTTTTCAAACATCTATTGGCATGGAAGAGTTTGGGACTTCTCAGCTGGGAGGAATATACATTTATCAAAAAAGAGCATCCCTTGGTCCCGGTGATCTATTTTATACCAAAAATACACAAGAATGTCAAGAAATTACCGGGGAGGCCCATCATTAAATTGCAGCTTGCGATGGACCCTTGGAGAACTTGTTCCGATATATTGACTTCTTCCTGCAGATGTATGTCAAATTTTGAAGTCCTATGTGGGGGATACATGTGATTTTTTAAGAAAGATCAAGGATATATATTGGATGTCTGAATATTTGCTTATAGCCCTAGACGTATCCTCTTTATACACATGTATCAGAAATAAGGATGGCATTAGAGCTGTGGAGTACTTTTTAAACACCAGGTCAATCATATATGTACAGCACACCAAAATGATACTTGACATGTTGCTTTTCTGTTTAGAGAACAATTTATTCCTGTTCAATGGTCAGATGTTTCCGCAGATACAGGGAGTGGCAATGGGGGCCAGCTTCTCCCCCAGTTATGCCTGTTTGTTTATGGGCTGGTGGGAGGAGCTGGTCCTCATCCGGCAATATGAAGAGATTTATGAGACAAATATTATTTCCTTGCTGCGTTTCATTGATGATCTTTTTATACATAGTGTGGCGAGGAAGTGAAGAAGGCGCCATTAAGTTTATTGAGCAGATCAACCACAATGACATCAATTTTAAATTCACATCCACTATCAGCAGAGACACAGTGACATTTTTAAATGTGCAAGTCCAAGTCAAACATTTTTTTTATCAACTACCCTTTTTAGGAAGCCTACGGCCGGCAATACGGTGTTGCATGCATCGAGTGCCCATCCTCCCTATCTTATAAAATGTATCCCATATGGGTAGATGTTGCGCATCCGACAAAGTTGTAGTAACAATGGGGACACAGAAGCAAAGCAGGCAGAGAGCCGAGCCCGGTTTCTAGCCAGGGTGTACAGAACAGAAATTGTTGACACAGCTATAACTAGGTTCAGGGAGTGGGCCCGTGATGACCTATTAATTTACAAGGTCAAATAGGGAAGTGGGGAGGCCAACAAGGAAACTGAAATACAACAACCCACTAGGCTAATCCTATCGTACTCCAGACAAGAAAGACAAATAAGGGCTATAGTTAGGCGCAACTGGCATCTCATTCAAGATGACCCGGTGATCGGCAGGATGGAACCACCCAACCCCTCTATTACATTTAGGAAAACTATAAGTATGGGTAATATACTAGTAAGTAACAGCCAAGAAGAACATTGTAAGCACATGTGGCTTACAGCTAGAAAAGGCTTTTTTAAATGTTCTACATTTAAAGCCTGCCAATATGGGATAAATATGAATTCCTATATAACTGCTTTCTCTACTAAGGCACGGGAGATCAATCAGCACCTTACTTGCAAAACAGAATTTTCTGTTTATGTATTAGAATGCAGTTGCAAACTTGAATAAATAGGAAGCACAAAACTAGCCGTCCATAAAAGAATCTTACATCACATCCCGGCCATATCTAATAATGACCCCAGTTACCCAGTGGCCAGGCATTTTAAGGCAACTCATGACAGTAATACCAGGCATCTTAAATATTATGTCACTGAGGCAATTCCTCTATCGAAAAGAGGTGAGGATCGAGAAGCCAAACTGAGACGCCTGGAAACAAGTTTTATATTGGAATTTGATTCGAAACAGCCAGGTGGCCTGAATACGACCGAGGATCTGGAAACGTTTTTATGAATAGATTTTTAGGTAAGGTTTTATGAATTTTATGAAATTTATGAAACTGTCACTTTGAATCTGTTTAAATGAATTGTAACATGATTATATGAGAGATGTCTATCAGCTGTGCGCTTTCGTGAGGATGCAGGGGCTTGATTCTGAAAATCCAATATTTAATAATCTCAAGAAATCAGAATAATACTATGTTTTTACTGCATCGTCCTATTTATAATCTGAGAAATGTGATAAATTGGTCTAAGAATGTTTTGTATATGCATTGGGCTCATATTTCTAGTGGGATTTTATTTATATTTATATCTATATTGATCTATTTTAGCGGTTGATCCTGGGCATATAGTCATCATTTTATGTGTCTCATTGGGAATCAGCTGTGAATTCTTACATCAATGATATATTTATTGATATATTTATGATTGACCCTCATGCTCCCTTGAACCCCTCGAACTTGAAAATGTTTTTTACAAACAAAAAACTATTTTTTGCACATTGTTTGCTATATTGGCCCACATATGCTATTTCTGACAAAAGATATTGATAGGGTTAACATCCTGTCTTATACAAGACATAGCTCTAACCCAACAGTTTCCCAGCATTTAGCACTTTATAGTTAGACTGGCACTTTCGATATTGGTACTGTAGCACATCGTCACTTTTTCTATGATATATGTGGGGCATAAATATTGTAGGGTGATAAATATAGACCCACACGGACTGGAACTAGAGTTAATACATTGATCTTGTCCATCATGTTTAGCCTTACACACTGTGGAACATCAGTAATCTGATGCTACAAATTTTGATTTTGCAGTGACAGTGGGGGCATGTACCTGATTTTAACTTATATAATTTTTTTTTCACTACATTTGGAAGGGGCACTTTTTACAAATTCACTTATTTTAACAAAGGACTGGAAAGGAGACTATCCATTTGGCATTTAAGCAGTTATGAGTGATAACTAATATGATTGTTTTCTACATTGTATAACAGAAACTCATTAGTGTGTTGTATGGATTTGAATATTTGGGTATTTTACAGTTATTATATTGAAATATAGTATCTAAAATGTAATAGTCTATCTATGCATTTAAGCACAGGAAGTAGTCTATGCAAGAAAAATGTTTTCTATGTCCATTGTTCAATTGTTTGCACTAGCACTTTAAAAGGCGGTTGCACAGTCTAAGCTTTGACATGTGATCAAGGCCCCTAGTTTGGCAGAAACACGTCATGGCAGACTAATTTGGCAAATAAAACTACAATTACACTTACTTTGGTCCGCGCTCATTTTTCCTTGGAGTTGGAGTGGCGCGAAGCGTTGGAGATATATATATATATATATATCATGTGATCAAGGGCTGAGAGGCTCGAAACGCGTCATGAACTGTGCACATATCGTTGATTAAATAAAGAAGGTTATTTCAGCATTGGCGATTGAAGTTGTCCGTTCCTGTTGTTGTGCGCCACTGCACATTTGGAGAGTTCTTTCGAACATATATATATATATATATATATATATATCTATATATATATCTATATATATATCTATTTATATATATATATATATATATATCCACACGAAAAGCAAGTTAGTTGGTGCGCTCTCAGTAAGAAACAGGTAAACAGCGAGGTAGGTAATCCAAGTGTTTAATTCACACTACGCGTTTCGGCGACAAGCCTTGATCACGTGATCAAGGCTTGTCGCCGAAACGCGTAGTGTGAATTAAACACTTGGATTACCTACCTCGCTGTTTACCTGTTTCTTACTGAGAGCGCACCAACTAACTTGCTTTTCGTGTGGATATTATCTTTGCCGGCGTGCTCCGCCGGCGTGTGCGCCACCTCTCAAGGGTCCCAGCAGATCCGGAAGGAGCTTCTCATTTGGTGGATATATATATATATATATATATAAATATCTATATATAGATATATTACCTACTGGCGGTCGCCAGTAGGTAGTTATAGTTAGGACCACGTTTCCATAGGAAAACCTCAACATTCTATTTTGAATAACTTTGGCGCCGGTCGATGAATCCTCGCGAATTTCTCAAAATAGGTGGGGCGCTACGCTCCGCTCCTACCCTGAAAGTCTCGGGGGGATCCGTCAAGCGGGGGCTGAGATAAAAGGGGGGTCCCAAAACGCGTTTTTCCCATGCATTTTTCCATAGGACCTTTAGAACGAGCTACAGCCCGAACGGCTGAACAGAATTACTCAAAATTTGGCAGAGAGGTAGTCCCTAGGTCAAGGAAGTGCCTTTTGTAGGTTTGGTGTAAATCTGTTCAGTAGATTCTGAGAAAATAGCCTTTAAATCAATATATATATCTGAGCCCGCTTACGGTACGCTTACCGTACGCTTACGGTAAGCGTACGGTGGCGTGCGCGAGCGCGATTCTGATTGGCTCTTAGATCTTAGTAAACATTCGAATCGGTCGAAACCAGGAAGCGGCGGCCGCCATTTTGTGTATTTCACTCTGAAAAAAAAGAGTGAAAACAAGGAAAGGGGGCAATGAGGAGAGTTACAGACCCCTTAACATTTGTAAGGGGGTCAAAGAAGGACAGAAAAGTACAAAAAAAACATTTATTGATTTTAAAAAAAATCACGGGGTACGCGTACGGTAAGCTTACGGTAAGCGTACGGTAAAAAAAATAAAAAAAAAATAAATGAAAAGCAGATTTAAGAGTTTAGATATTAGGGAGCTCTAAAAAGAGCTGTTGTGTTTATGAAGTCATTTTTTAAGTGGTACCTACAAGTAAGTACCGATGCAGAGTCTAAGGTTCAAGAGGAAGACTCTGTTCCCTTCATCATTGAAGTGCACACCATCTCCTCTATAAATGTCTTGCATGTCATAACGCAAGTTGTTGTGGTAAATGGCACCCATACCATAGTCACGGAGGAAAGCAGAAACAGATTTGTTGACGTGCTTTCTTGCTTTGTCAATCTGTGGACAGAAATGATTGGACCAGTTCCATTTTTGCCTTTGGCATATGTTGGAAAACACAAAGGCAGTTTTAGGGAAAAGTGTAAACAGTTGTGCAAAGGTGTCCTTCATAAGCATTTCCAGACCTACCCCAGTCAAAGTGCCTAGGTCATTGCCACCACAGTGCACTATTATGAGGTCAGGGTGTTGGATTTGAATGAAGGATTTCACCAATGGCATCAATTGGTGCCACTTTAACCCTCTCTGACCAATACATTTAATGTCTACATTTGGCAAAGCAAGGTCTCTCACCATACCTGTTTTCTCTGCAAACTTTTCACTCCAGAAGACATAGCTGTGCCCTACAATCCACACTGTGAACATCTTCAAAGGAGAACTGGATGCACTCAGGAGGTGTCTTTCAGTAGAATGGCAATATGAAAAGAAAGACAGTTTGGAAATGGAGGCATACATTTTTTTTTCAAAACAAAAAGAACTGATTGGCTGTTTCATACCATTCTAGAATAAAAACTAGGCTGTATGTGTAAATTAATAGAAGCATGTTTTGTATTGGTAAAAAAAAATGTGTAACCAAAGAACAGTACTATGGATTTGCTGTTAGGTTTGAAAAGTCAAGCACTCTTGCTCTGTGGAATAGAAACATTGTTTGGCGAACTTCTGACCTAACTCAACACAGCAGTGTTCCATGAGCTGTTGCTATGGTAGCAGGCAGAAGTCAAGTTGGGGGAAGGGTACTAGGCAGAAGTCAAGTTGGGGGAAGGGTACTTTTGGAAAAGGGTTGGTTTTCAACCAATAGAAATGTGTGATTTCATTTGAAAAAAAGGGGGAAGCACTGAGATTTGAAACTTACAAGTATATGTGTGGAAAAATAGAGGGAAAGTTTGCCATTATCTGGTTCTGCTGAGAGGAGAGAGGTGAACACAACAGAGATCCTGGCTCTGATAATCTGCTGTTTGAGTGTCACATTTCTTTCACAACTAACTAATTTTAAAGGTGAGTTTACAGTTTGAGAGGGGATGTATGTGGTAACTTAAGAAATGAATAATAGAAATGGAAATTGTTTTTGTTGTAGTTACACATGGTGGTTTCATAATGTGTCAGTCTGTAAAAGTGATTTTCACTTGCCCCGAAAAAAAAAAGAGCAGTAAGTGTGCTTTCAAATTGGCAAAGAAATTTCGTTTTGGGACTAATGTGAAAACATGACTCTGTGTGCAGAGAGGAATTATAGGCAGAGATTTATTGCGTATTGCTCTGGTGATTTCACAGTTGCATTAGATGGAAAGGGGGAGCGAATTTTTGGGGGAAGAAGCAGAGTCTTAGCACACACCCATGTGCTTGCCATGTATAGTCATGCACAGTATTTACAAGCGAGTGGGGTTTTCAGGTTTCAGTCTGTAATGCAAATACATTCAGCATCACTAAGGCTGGTTGCCCTTGCTGGAGTGTAGGCAGTCACCGAGAATACACATGGTGGTGGTCTGAAAAAACAGTTTGGACATGTGCATTTAAATAAATCAAAAAAAGTGGTTTCATAATGTGTCAGTCTGTAAAAGTGATTTTCACTTGTAAAAAGTGAGTTTCACTTGCCCCGAAAAAAAAAAGAGCAGTAAGTGTGCTTTCAAATTGGCAAAGAAATTTCGTTTTGGGACTAATGTGAAAACATGACTCTGTGTGCAGAGAGGAATTATAGGCAGAGATTTATTGCGTCTTGCTCTGGTGATTTCACAGTTGCATTAGATGGAAAGGGGGAGCGAATTTTTGGGGGAAGAAGCAGAGTCTTAGCACACACCCATGTGCTTGCCATGTATAGTCATGCACAGTATTTACAAGCGAGTGGGGTTTTCAGGTTTCAGTCTGTAATGCAAATACATTCAGCATCACTAAGGCTGGTTGCCCTTGCTGGAGTGTAGGCAGTCACCGAGAATACACATGGTGGTGGTCTGAAAAAACAGTTTGGACATGTGCATTTAAATAAATCAAAAAAAGTGGTTTCATAATGTGTCAGTCTGTAAAAGTGATTTTCACTTGTAAAAAGTGAGTTTCACTTGCGCCGAAAAAAAAAAGAGCAGTAAGTGTGCTTTCAAATTGGCAAAGAAATTTCGTTTTGGGACAAATGTGAAAACATGACTCTGTGTGCAGAGAGGAATTATAGGCAGAGATTTATTGCGTCTTGCTCTGGTGATTTCACAGTTGCATTAGATGGAAAGGGGGAGCGAATTTTTGGGGGAAGAAGCAGAGTCTTAGCACACACCCATGTGCTTGCCATGTATAGTCATGCACAGTATTTACAAGCGAGTGGGGTTTTCAGGTTTCAGTCTGTAATGCAAATACATTCAGCATCACTAAGGCTGGTTGCCCTTGCTGGAGTGTAGGCAGTCACCGAGAATACACATGGTGGTGGTCTGAAAAAACAGTTTGGACATGTGCATTTAAATAAATCAAAAAAAGTGGTTTCATAATGTGTCAGTCTGTAAAAGTGATTTTCACTTGTAAAAAGTGATTTTCACTTGCCCCGAAAAAAAAAAGAGCAGTAAGTGTGCTTTCAAATTGGCAAAGAAATTTCGTTTTGGGACTAATGTGAAAACATGACTCTGTGTGCAGAGAGGAATTATAGGCAGAGATTTATTGCGTCTTGCTCTGGTGATTTCACAGTTGCATTAGATGGAAAGGGGGAGCGAATTTTTGGGGGAAGAAGCAGAGTCTTAGCACACACCCATGTGCTTGCCATGTATAGTCATGCACAGTATTTACAAGCGAGTGGGGTTTTCAGGTTTCAGTCTGTAATGCAAATACATTCAGCATCACTAAGGCTGGTTGCCCTTGCTGGAGTGTAGGCAGTCACCGAGAATACACATGGTGGTGGTCTGAAAAAACAGTTTGGACATGTGCATTTAAATAAATCAAAAAAAGTGGTTTCATAATGTGTCAGTCTGTAAAAGTGATTTTCACTTGTAAAAAGTGAGTTTCACTTGCGCCGAAAAAAAAAGAGCAGTACGTGTGCTTTCAAATTGGCAAAGAAATTTCGTTTTGGGACTAATGTGAAAACATGACTCTGTGTGCAGAGAGGAATTATAGGCAGAGATTTATTGCGTCTTGCTCTGGTGATTTCACAGTTGCATTAGATGGAAAGGGGGAGCGAATTTTTGGGGGAAGAAGCAGAGTCTTAGCACACACCCATGTGCTTGCCATGTATAGTCATGCACAGTATTTACAAGCGAGTGGGGTTTTCAGGTTTCAGTCTGTAATGCAAATACATTCAGCATCACTAAGGCTGGTTGCCCTTGCTGGAGTGTAGCACTCTGGACATGGGCTTTTTAAAAAATCTGAAAAGTGGTTTCATAATGTGACAGTTTGTAAAAGTGATTTTCACTTGCCCAAAAAAAAGAGCAGTTTGTGTGCATTCAAATTGGCAAAGAAATTTCGTTTTGTGACTATTGTGAAAAGAAATGTAGAAAATATATTTAAATACAATAAAGGATTTTTTTTTTAGTTTTTTTCAGGTATTGCTGAAGAGCAGTGAACAAAATTTAAGATGCCTACAAAATCCAGAGTTAAAAAAACGCTAAAAAAAAAACTATATTTGAAGACAACTGGAGGACCAAAGTTAGTAGAAGATGCTCAAGTTGGGAAAAAGAAAAAATCTTCTGGTAAGCAGAAAAAACAATTTCTTAAAAATATTCAAAACAAAGAAAAATGTACAAAATGTCTGTACTGGAAAGAATGTTACAAAAGGAAGAGAACAGGAAAAAATTGAGAATTTAGTTAATGCAAATATACCTTCTGCAACTGAAAAGATTTACATAAACAGAAAAACAGCGTTTAAAGAGATACGTAGAAAAATGTTTCAGAGAAGAGTTATGTCCAATTTGATAAAGGATGTGAAGAAATATAAGCAAAAGGCAAAATATTACAAGAGAAAAAAAGAAATTGAAGCCATTGCAGCAAAGGCATTAGAATTAAAAAGGAAACTTTTCATATTAATTTTGAATAGGATGCGTACATTAGACAAAATGGTTAATGTACTGAAATCACATAGCAAAAGGAAAAGAGTAGTGAACAGAACAAACTTTTGTAAAGTGTTTTTAGGAAAGTGGATGCATAGTTCAAGTAGTGAACCTTTTTTTAATGAAGAGAGCTATTTTCAAAGTAATAGTTTGCTGCATGCAGTTGACACCAGAGGTCGTTCATAAGAAGTAACAAATGGTTGCATAATGGAGAAGGAGATAATGGTTCCAAGAGATGAGGTACAAGTGATGGCAGATGAGGCAATGGGGAGACGTCCTAAAGCCCCAGTGTACACTTGGAATTGTAGTAGTATTTGCACTGTGCGTCAGGAATCTATTGACAAATTTCGAGAGTTTCTAAGAGAATATAGTAAAAAAAGTGTAAAACAGAAGATTAAGGTGCTTCAAAGTCTGGATCCATGCAGAGTGAGAGAGAATACTGGTTTGCAGGGTCATTCTCTGGCTTGTCTATCTAGAAAAGTGTGCAATAGTGTTTTCCATCATTTTAGGATGCTGGCTGTTCATCATACTGGAATGAGAAAGTTTGTGAGACGGTTGTATTTTGCCAAAAGTCCAGCAATAAAGTTAAATGAATTGAATAGGGCTCTGTTCCGAGGAACGGTATCAGATGTAGAGAAGGTTGTTGATGAAATTCAGTTTTGTTACTTTGGTCCTGAACAAAACAGTGCAGAGAAGGACACAGTAAATGAGGAAGAAGTGGAAGAGAATGTAGAACCTTCTGTAAGTAAGACATTTAATGATCACATAACAAAATTTGCAATAGTCTCTAATGAAAGACCAAATGTTACTTGTATTTGTTGCCGCAGAACTCATTATAGAAAACAAACTAGGAATGTTGATCTCTACAGAAAGAGTGAAAATGAAGATAATTATAAGTGGAAGGATTTTGCCACATATATATTTCTAGAAAATTGTTTTGAATTGGGTGAAGATCAGCGTATTTGTAAATACTGTTACAACAAGTTAGAGGAAAATAGAATGCCGACCAGAGCTGTACATAATAATTTAGAATTGGATGCTATTCCTGCTGAACTTTCTGAATTAAATACATATGAGTCTATACTCATTCAATGTGTTCATCCGTTCCAGACCATAGTACGTATGGAGCCCAAAACTGGTAAATTACCTCCTTCAGATTTACTGAGAGGTTTAAAAGGTAGAGTGGTGTATTTGCCCTTGGATTTGAAAAAAAATATGGAAACTATTGATGCGGATACTTTGGAAACTGAACCATTAATTATTCTGGTTAATGGTGTACCTACAAAGAATAAGAAGATTTGGCAGGAGCTGGTAGATGTGCGGAAAGTACAAAGAGCAAATTTGTATTTGAAAAAAATAACAAATGGTATGAATCAATTTATATAGAAGAAGAAGAAGAAGAAGAAGATTTTCAAGAAGACACAGAAACACCAACTGGACAAATTGAAAAAGTGGACAAGTCAAAGGAAGAAGAAATTTATGAACATTTTAGCATACATCCTCTTCATTCGAAAGAAGTTATGGGAGACAATATTGATCTCTTTCAGATGAAGAAAGCAAAAGGAACTCCTGTGAGTGTATGGAAGGAGAGCTTGGAAGCTCGATGTTTTCCTCAGCTGTTTCCTAAAGGAAAAGGAGGACGATACGATGAACGTCCAGAACAGATTCCAGCTTCAGAGTATCGGACTACAAGACTATATGCTGAAGATCCCAGATTTCGACAAAGTATTCCTTATTTGTTCCATCTTTTATTTGAAAGCGACTTGTCTGCACTGTCTTATGCAGTAAATCACATTTTAAAAAGTGGAGTACATTTACAAAATGTGTCTGCTAAGGATTTTATGGAGAAAGTGCAGCACCGAGATGATCATTTGGAAACACAACTGATCAATCTGATGGCTTGTCAGCGTGGGACAAATGAATATTGGTACCGACGCCATGGTGAACTAAAATGCATGTTACGGAATTTAGGAACACCAACATGGTTCCTTACCCTAAGCTGTGCCGAGTACGCTTGGGATGATTTACTGGATTTTCTACGAGAGGCCAATTCAAACATTAAAAACATCGAATACAAGACAGCAGGAGAACTGTGCTCATTAGATCTGGTTAATGTTTGCAGATATTTCAATCATAGATTTGAGGCTATGATGTCCTTCATCTGCAATAAAAAAAATCCACCCCTTGGAGAAGTAGTGGATTTCTTTTGGAGAAAAGAGTACCAGGCAAGAGGTGCTCCTCATATTCATATGCTGTTGTGGATCAAGGATGCCCCAAAGTTTGGAACAGATGCTGATGAAGCAGTGTTATCTTACATTCAAGAATATGCAACATGTGCTATACCAAAAAGCACAGAAGAGAACAAGTTAAAGGAGCAAGTTTTACGTTTCCAAAGTCATCGGTGTGGAAAATACTGTCGACGGAAATACAAGAGCAAAGAAAAATACTACACTAAATGTCGATTTGGATTTCCTAGACCTGTTCTTTCAAATTGAAGAGTCAACAGTTTTATGTCAGCTGTGAGACATACTATCACAAGAAAATCACCTAAGAATACCTACAACCTTAAAAGAAAAGAAGAATCAAAAAATATAAATGACTACAACCCAGTCATTTTATCCATGTGGAACGCTAACATGGATATACAGTATGTAGCTGACAATTCCATTGCTGTTGCACGATATGTAACGTCTTACATTACGAAATCAGAAAAAACAGAATTGAAGGAAATGTGGGAAGAGATTTCTCACGAGAAGACTGTCAGTAAGAAGCTGTACAGTTTCAGTTTGAAGATGTTATCGCATCGAGAAATTGGATCCTACGAATGTTCAGATAGGTTATCTTCTGCAAGTCTGTACTCGAAGTCAAGAAGAATAATTTGGGCAAGTTTAGGCCTTGCAGCAATGAGAAATCGGGTACTGAAATCTGTAGGAGAAATTGAATATTTGGTCGAGAATGACCCAGAAAGTACAGATATATTGAAAACAAACATGTTGGACACATATTATCCCAAGAGAAGTCAACATCTGGAGAACATGTGTCTCTATGAAGTGCTGCAGAACTACATTTATTCAAGGAAAGCCGCAGAAGACATCAATAATGGAAAATATAAAGTCATTGGTGAAGAAGGATGTTTGGTGAAGCAAACAAAAGGAAGTTTGATAAATCACCGGAAGCTGAGTTGCGACACTACTGACAAGAAAGAATTTTACTACTTGGCTCTTTTACAGTTGTTTAAACCATGGCGTACAGAGGATGAACTACTGGGAGAATTTCAAAGCTATGAAGATTCATTTAATGCTTGCAAAGACAGCATACAATGCAATACATTCACAACTTATCTGCAAATGTTAAATGAAGAAATTGAACAGGAAACTACAATTGCAGCAGAAATAGCTAGAGACAGTTCTCAGGACAGCCAAAGTTCAGGAACACACAGTCAAGATCCCCTAGGACAACCAATCATTGAAAATGAAGCATCAATAGCCATGAATGAAGTGGAAACGGCTATGAATCAAGCTCAAGAAGAATTTATAGACTTAGAAAATTTGGAAAGACAACTGAATCAAGAGCAGCAACAAATTTATGAAGAGATCAAAAACAAAATTGATCACGGATTTCTACATGTAAAAAAAGAGTGCTCATGCACATCATTTCATCCAATCAGGATGTATGTAAGCGGACAAGCTGGAACTGGAAAAAGTTTCCTAATAAAAGTCATCAGAAGCTACCTACAGCAAAAAACGGATTCTACTTTGTCTTGTGTGGTTACTGCTCCAACTGGGTTAGCAGCATATAACATAAAAGGAATCACCTTACATCGTTTGCTAATGTTACCAGTGGAGCATGAGAACAAAATACAATTCAACAAGCTAACTGGAGAAGCATCCTTGGAAGTTTCAAGAGTATTGAAGAAGATGCAAGTTCTCATTATTGATGAGGTGAGCATGGTATCAAACCTAATGCTTGCCTTTGTGCATTTAAGAATGCAGCAAATTTTGAAGACAGACTATGACATGTTATTTGGTGGAAAACACGTCATAGTTTTTGGAGATCTTTTGCAACTTACTCCAGTTAAAGGACAACCAGTGTTTAATACTGTGACACCTGAAGACACGAAGAAGTCATTGGGAAGCATCGGAAATACAAATATTTGGTCCTTCTTTGAGTACAAGGAACTTACTACTAATATGAGGCAAGCAAACGATGAAGAATATGGAAGTATTCTGAAAGATATCAGGATTGGACTACTGACAGAAGTTGGCAAAAAAGCATTACAGAGTCGGCTGCTACATAATTTATTTCCAAAGGAAGAAATAGTTGCAGAGAAGATATACAAGAACATTGCAGAAAACAAAAGTGTCATCTGCTTAATGCCAACTCTACGTGAATGCTCAATATTCAATGAGGAGCTTTTGAAATTGGAAAAGGAAGAGATCAGGAAATTGGAAGCAGTGGACAAAATTGAGGATGGAAGAATTACTGTCACAGTAACAGGCAAACTGAAAAATAAATTGGACTCACTAGAGAAGAACATCTCCAAAACAGCTGGATTAGAAAAAAATCTATATGTTTGCATGAACTGTAGAGTGTTTTTAAGGAGAAATTTGGATGTTGAGAAAGGTTTAGTTAATGGAGCGATGGGAAGAGTTGTGGGTTTTATTAATTACCAGAAAAAAGAAGGAGTTGAATGTTTAAAAATAAAATTTGATCAGATAGATGAAGTTAAAGATATTTGTCGTTGTACAGTTCGTTTTATGCTTGTGAAAGACTTATATGTACGTAGGAAGCAGTTTCCGTTTTCTCTAGCATATGCTGTAACTATTCACAAGTCTCAAGGATTGACTGTAGATTGTGCATTTGTGAACATTGGTTCAACTGTGTTCAAAGAAGGTATGGCATATGTTGCTTTGTCACGAGTCAAAACATTATCAGGTTTATTCATGATAGACTTTGATGAGTCAAAAGTTAGTGCTGATACAAACTGTGTAAAAGAGTATAATAGATTAAGAAGAAGCTATGCTCCTCATTTAGGTCAGTATCCTGTGTTGGAGAAACGTGTAGTTTCTCGTAAAAGAAAAAATGAGAATATCTGTAGTGAAGATGTAGAGAAGAGGAAAAAAAAGAGGAGTGATGTAATTGCAAGCAAAAAGAAAAAGGAAAATGAAGAACAGGTTGTAGGATGTCATTTTGAAAATAGCTCTGGTGTCAACTGCTACGCAAATGTAGTGCTGAATGTTGCATTTTATCTGGAAAGTTTGCAAGAGCAGATAATAGTAAATCAGGGAAAAAGATTCTGTTCAGAGCTGAGTCTCCTTTTTCAAAAGCTGAGTAAAGATAAAACTCAAATAGAAAGTGCTACTGACATTAGAAAACTTTTAGATGTATGTTCAGGACGAACACAGTTTTCTCAAAATGAACAGCAAGATGCACATGAATTTTTGATGTATTTTCTTCAGGTAGTGGAAGAAGAAGGAGTTCCCATTGACATTTTTTTTGGTCTCTCTTATAAATGGGAACATAGTTGTGATAATTGTTATAATATATGTGGCTCTATTGTTGATAATGAAAGGTTTATTTATTTGACATTGCCAGAGAGTAAAACAGTCACTTTTGCAAAATTAGTTAAAGATGCTAATCATAGCATGAAATGTAGTGAGTGTAATTCTGACATGTTTTCAACATTAATTTTAAAGGAATACGGACAGTATGTAATTTTAATGATGCAACGATGTAGAGCTGTTGGTTCAAAATTGGATACTTTAATAAAGAAGTTTACAGGACAGCAATTATCAATTTCAGGAAAAACTTTTGTAACTGTTGCAATAATTTTCCATGAAGGACCTACTGTTACTTCTGGACATTACACAGTTTATCTTAAATGTGAAAAAGGCTGGACACTGTGTAATGATTCCCAATTGGTTTTTAAGCAATGTTTGCCTTTTGATTTAGCAAATTCCTATTTAATCTTCCTGAAACCTAAATTTTAGAGAGACTTGGCAAGATCTGGACAAAACAATTTTACCATTTTAATGGATTACCATTGCAATTTTGTAAAAAAAAGATTTTTTAAATTATCATTTGGCCTAATGGAAAGATAACCAATTGTAATGTGGACTTTTTTAATTTTTAATGAAACTTTGAAAAACCAATAATTTAGAGATTATCGGTAACTTCTGCACATTTTAAATTTTGGAATGTTATTGGACTGCCATTGGAAATTTTTTCAAAAATGTTTTAAAAAATTACTATTTGGCCATGTGGAAAAGTAACCATTTCTATTGTGGACTTAATAAATTATTCAAAAAATTTTCGAGAACCAAAATGTTACAGAGAATCAGTGAGATCTGGACAAATTAAACTTTAGAATTTTATTGGATTACCGTTGGTAATTTATTCCCAAAAAAAATTTAAAATTACTATTTGGTCTAAAGGAAATGGAATCAGATGTATTTTGGAGTTATTTGAGATATCATATTGTGATTATACTTCTGAAACAAACATATCAGACGGTATTTTAAAGAAATAAGTATTGGTATTAGATGATATTTTTTTAGAATATTATGCATTTCTATAATGTTAAGTTTAAGTAAAAAGAGATTCTGGGCTTTTTTATTACAATCTTTGTGATTGTTATTTTTTTTTGCCCGCTGTAAAATGATGAATGCAATTGCTTTCACAATTTATAGTGAAATGCAATATATTCTGAAAACAGCAAAAGTAAGGCAAAAATATTTTTGGGAAAAAAATGTAAATATGTGTACTGTATTATAAAATGTTTTAAAAATATTAATACTTTTTTCTTTTTTTCCAGATAGATATTGAAAATTTTCGAAAACTACAAACATTTTTAAAACTATTTTTAAAAAAAACAAATGAATAAATATTTTTTCAGTGAATATGGTAAGTCAATAATAATAATTGTAGTCTCTCAAGGACAATGTAATGTGATAAATGATTTTTAGTGTTTTTAAAAAAAAAAAAAAAAAAGTACGCGCACCGTACGCGTACGGTAAAAAAAAATAAAAAAAAGTTTTTAAAAACATGTAAAAAAAAGATGAAAGATAAGGTTGGCTCTTAAAAGAACCGTTGTGTTCATGCAGGGACAGAGGAAAGGAAGCATGGGAAAATTATTCAAAGCGACAAATGTGCTGATCTATTTTGTTGTTCACTAGGGAAACACTGGTGTCCCTATGGCAAATTAGATCTTTACAAAATGTGCAATGAATATCAACCTTCCGAAATCGAGGGTTCATTTCCAGAGGGCCAGCAAAAGGAGATTCTCCCCCCACAGATGAAGGGCTCACCTGACCTGCAGAAGAAGGAGTCAGCCCTGCAGATGATGGTTCAGGCTGAGCTACTGTGGATGTACTGGCTCGTCTTTCTGAAGAGTTACCTCCAAAAAGATGACCATGTGTCCTTCTGTGTTCATCCTGGAGGTGTCTCTTCATGGTGTGATTCCCAAAGGAATACTTCCTGTTAGGATTACCTCTAGAAAGTACACGCTTACACAGCTTACAAGTCACTAAGGGTGCATTTACCTTTTGCTGGCCTTCAGGAAAAGTAAAATAATCCCATACATAAGAGGGCTTTTGTTTCCTCGATCTCTGCCTCAAGACAGTGCTGCTAGTGCTAGCCTCACTCTCAGAAGAGCTCTGCTGTTCTGCCATCGTATCCCAAAGACAAACCAGCTCCTTCTCCCAAGGGATCACAAGCAGAAATGAGGGGAATGGGTGTGGTGTAGGAGAGTTCTAGAACTGAAAGTAGTTTCAACCAATCAAAAGTTGTGTTTCATGATCACATGACCTACCGTACGCTTACGGTACGCTTACGGCAAAAGTGCGCATGCGCGTAAAAAAGACACGCGCTTGCGCGCATGCGCATAACAGTCACTCCCGGCACTTCCGCGTAACGTGCGCGTGTAGCGTACACGCGTACGCGTCCCACGCGGAGTACGCGCGGCTACGCAAATTGCGTAACTATACGCAAGCAGCGTAGGAAAATTACGGACGTTGCGTAAACCGTACGCTTACCGTGAGCTTACGGTACGCGTACTAAAAAAATTAAAAAAAAAAAACAAAAAAAAAAAATTAGCATTTAAAAAACCTTGCAAATTCACTGAAAAAACCATGGGTTTCACACACGTTATAGTTAGGAATTAGCATTTAAAAAACCTTAGAAATTCAGTGAAAAAACCATAGGTTTCACACATGTTATAGTTAGCTGGACATTTTACTCGTAAAAAACCAATGAAATTGCCCCGTTATAGTTAGTTCAGCTAACTATAACTCGCGCGCCCGCAATGCACTGCTGATAACGTCACATATTACATCACTCATGACATGGTCAGTGACATCACTCATGACATCACTGATGACATCTCAAATGACATCACTGATGACATCACTGATGACATCATCCTTGTGATAGAGTGGTAGACCTCCTCTCACCCTAATATAACCTTTGACACACACATTCAAAAATAGAGACTAAAATTTTCAAAACAATGGACATACCAATACCAGTTACAACAACCTCTTCAGTAATTCTAAGATCCACATACACATCCACTCATTGACCAACAGTCCAATACAGTCACTCATACATGTACTCACTCATCATATGTACTCATACACCTATACATCCTGTTACACAATGCCACTCATGCATAGAGTTACTCACACACATAGTCACTCGTGCTAATAAAGAATCAAACATACATTTACTTGCATATACAGTTATACACACACCACCATACTTACTTCTACGGAAACTTACACATACTTAGTCTTTTAAACAATCACTTATAGAAACACATACTTATTCATACAGGAACTCTTCCAACCTCTCACCCTTGCATATACTCACATATATACACCAATAGTCACATATACTAGTTTTAAACATATGTAGTTACTCATAAAGACACTATTGAGACAGTCATTCACTCACTAACACACCCATACACACACTCATCCACCCATGCAGTCCTGCACACATGGTCTGTTCAACACATACAAACAGTGAGTCACTCATTCATGCACCTATGCACTACGTAATACCCCCCACCGAACCATGCAGACACTCAGACTGATACTCAAAAAACCAACTAATAACCTATATAGTCACCCATGTAGCTACTCACCAACCCATGCAGCCACTTATACACAAAGTGAGAGACTGATACAGATATATACATATTTAAACATTACTCACTAAGCCATGTATTCACTAAGATACACTTAATCAGTCAGTTAAACAATCAATTTTTCAAAAACAAATCATCCATTTAGACACTTATATACCCATTTATTCTTCCATCGACCTTGAGATATACATATATAAAACATATTTAATTTTCAGAAAAACACACATTCACTGGATGATGTCATCAGTGATGTCATCAGTGATGTCATTTGAGATGTCATCAGTGATGTCATGAGTGATGTCACTGACCATGTCATGAGTGATGTAATATGTGACGTCATCAGCAGTGCATTGCGGGCGCGCGAGTTATAGTTAGCTGAACTAACTATAACGGGGCAATTTCATTGGTTTTTTACGAGTAAAATGTCCAGCTAACTATAACATGTGTGAAACCTATGGTTTTTTCACTGAATTTCTAAGGTTTTTTAAATGCTAATTCCTAACTATAACGTGTGTGAAACCCATGGTTTTTTCAGTGAATATATATATGTATATATTCCAACCAAGACCGACTTCCATAAAATCGGACACCGACACAGGAGATGCTTTTAGCAATCCGGCTTGGGTTTTATTCTTCTTTCGCTACGCGTTTCGGAAAAACAAAGATTACAGGGACGTTATAGTTGGATTCAGAGTTTAAAGTAACTAAAAGTCGCGCCCTAAGGTAACTATAACTCATGCCCCCACAATGCACAGTTTTTATTGCAAATATTGCAAATTTTGCAGTGTTAATATCAATGATGCCATAGAAGGTGTCAACAATGATGTAATATGTGGAGTAATTAGCTGTGCATGATAAGAGTGTGAATTATAGTTACCTTAGGTTGCGAGTTATAGGTATTTGAGACAGTGTGACAGCCGGCATGTAAACAGATGAAATGATGGCTCCTGCATGCAGAGAGCTGCATATTTAGCTGCATGCAGGAACAATGCCGGCTTACTCAGAAGACAGGGAGCTGACTGGGAGTGTGGGGGCCTTGAGGCTCCCCCTGCTGTCCCCATCATAGCACACTGGGTGCCCTGGGTGGGTTCTGGGGTAACCAGGGAGATGTGGCAGGGTGCAGGGGGATGGGGCCCCCAGGGCCAATATTGGCCCAGGGAGGGGGGCTGTGCACCTCCCCACCCTATTGGCTTTGGTGTGCCTTAGGGATGGGGCCCCCGGGGCTGAAATCTGCCCAGGAAGGGGGCTATATGGCTCCCCTCCCCCATTGAAAAAGAGGGTAAAAAGGAGGCAGGAAAACTACAGAAAATGGAAGACATTAAAACAAACAGGAAAGGCCAAACAGAGAGCTGAATAATGAGGAGAAAAATGCAAAACAGAGGGTAGAAAAATAAGTAGAGAAGGCAAAACAAAGGGCAGAAAAATTAACAGGAGAGCCAAGTCAGAGGGCTAAAAAGTGAGCCAAAAGGGCACAACATATCAGAAGAGGGCAACACAGAAGGCACTCAGACACTCACACATATATTCACAGACCCACTCAAACTCACGCACCTACTCACAGACCCACTGAGATACTCATATACCTACTCACAGACCCAATCAGAGATTTATTTACCCACTCACAGATCCACTCAGGCACTCATGCACCCACTCACAGACTCAATCAGACACTCATGCACCCACTCACGGAACCACACAAAGACTCATGCCCTCACTCACAGACCCACTGAGACACTTCCACTGACAGATCTACTCAGGCACTCACATACCCGCTTATAGAACCACTAATACACACACTCACAGACCCAATCAGAAATTCATGCATCCTCTCACTGACCCACTCAGGCACTCATAAAACCACTCAGAGACTCATGCACCCTCTCACAGAACCACAGAAAGACTCATGCACTCACTCACAGACCCACTGAAACACGTACACATATCCACTCGCAGATCCACTCAGGCACTCACTCACCCCCTCATAGACTCACTGATAAACTAATACACCCACTCACAGACCCACCCAGACACTCATACACCCACAGACCCACTCAGAGACTCATGCACTCACTCACAGACCCATTCAAAGACTCATGCACTCACTCACAGACCTACTGAGTTACTCATGTACTTACTCACAGACCCACTCAGACACTTACTTATCCACTGCCAGCTCTACTCAGACACTTACACACCCACTCACAGACCCACTGAGAGACTTGCACACCCATTCACAGACCCACTGAGACACTAATATACCCACTGACAGACCCACTCACACACCCACTGACAGACCCACTCAGAGACTCAAGAGCTCACTCACAGACCCACTTAGAGACTCATACACTCACTCACAGACCCACTCAGAGACTCGCAAACCCCCTAACAGACCCACTCAGAGACTCATGTACTCACTCAAAGACTCAGAGGCTTGCACACCTACTCACAGATAGACACACCCACTCACAGACTCACTCAGACACTCATGGAGGCACTCGCAAATCCACTCCAACACTCTGATACCCAGGCACAGACCCACAAAGACACTCATGCACCCACTCAAACACTCACCTACCCACTCACACACTCATTCAGATCTCGGGCACCCACTCTCACACAGAGTGATACACTTATAGGGCCGCTCCCAGACCCACTCACACACACACACACACACCCCCATCGAGACACTCATACACTCACTCCCACACCCACTGAGACACACATGCATTCACTCACACACTCACTCTCAAAGGTTAAAGGTTACAATAAGGAAATAACATAAAAAACCTTAGAAATTCACTTAAAAAACAAAGATTATAGGGACATTATAGTTAGCATATCAGTATGTGCATCAAATTATCACGTGGAGGATGTCATCAGTGATGTCATTTGAGATGTCATCAGTGATGTCACTGACCATGTCATGAGTGATGTAATATGTGACATCATCAGCAGTGCATTGCGGGTGCGCAAGTTATAGTTAGCTCAACTAATTTTAACGGGCGAATTTCTCTGGTTTTATATGAGTCAAATGTCCAACTAACTATAACCTTCCTGTAACCTATGTTTTTTTAGTGAATATATGTGGATTTCCTATTTAAAATAGGTCCTAACTATAACTATCTACTGGCAACCGCCAGTAGATGATTGATATATATATATATATACATATATATATATATATATATTAAAACCGCAAAAAACAGCATCTGCTGTTGTTAGCCTCCCCCCTCACTCACTTCTGATGGCTGTTCGTGGCGAGGTGGCAATCCTCGAAAATCACATATACGCCGTTATCCCTCCGTACTCCGTACCTGGACAAACACAGCAGCCACGAACACTCTTGAGCTTCACCCACAGTTCTTTTATTGGGAGCAATTGCCAAAACGACCGACTCAACGCGTTTCGGGATGAAAATCCCTTGCTCACTCGTGAGCAAGGGATTTTCATCCCGAAACGCGTTGAGTCGGTCGTTTTGGCAATTGCTCCCAATAAAAGAACTGTGGGTGAAGCTCAAGAGTGTTCGTGGCTGCTGTGTTTGTCCAGGTACGGAGTATGGAGGGATAACGGCGTATATGTGATATATATATATATATATATATATATATATATATATATATATATATATATATATATATATATATATATATTCACTGAAAAAACCAGAGGTTTCACACATGTTATAGTTAGCTGGACATTTCACTCGTACAAAACCATTGAAATTTCCCCGTTATAGTTAGTTCAGCTGACTATAACTCGCGCGCCCGCAATCCACTGCTGATGACGTCACATATTACATCACTCATGACATGGTCAGTGACATCACTCATGACATCACTGATGACATCTCAAATGACATCACTGATAACATCACTGATGACATCATCCATTGAGTATGTGTTTCTGAACAATTTTAATATGTTTAATATATATAGGGAAAGGCCTGTTGAAGAATGAGTGGGTGTACAAGTGTGTAAATGGATGATTTTCTGTGGTGCGTAACATGAATCTTTTTTCATGATTTAGTATTATCTGCTCTTGCAAACTTTCAAGATAAAATACAACATTCAGCACTACATTAGCGTAGCAGTTGACACCAGAGCTATTTTCAAAATGACAACCAACAACCTCTTCTTTTTCTTTTTGCTTGCAATCACATCACTCTCCTTTTGTTTTCTCTTCTGTACATCCTCATTACAGATATTATCAATTCTCCTTTTCCGACAAACAACACGTTTTTCAAACACAGGATACTGACCTAAATGAGGAGCATAGCTTCTTCTTATTCTATTATATTCCTTTACACAGTTTGCATCAGCACTAACTTTTGAGTCATCAAAGTCTATCATGAATAAACCAGATAATGTTTTCACTCGTGACAAAGCAACATATGCCATACCTTCTTTGAACACAGTTGAACCAATGTTTACAAAAGCACTATCTACAGTTAATCCTTGAGATTTGTGAATAGTTACAGCATATGCTAGAGAAAACGGAAACTGCTTCCTACGTACATATAAGTCTTTCACAAGCAAGAAACGAACTGAACAACGACAAATGTCTTTAACCTCTTCAATCTGATCAAATTTTATTTTTAAAAATTCAATTCCATCTTTTTTCTAGTATTTCACAAAACCCACAACTTCACCCATAGCTCCATTCACTAAACCTTTTTCTACATCCAAATTTCTTCTTAAAAATACTCGACAGTTCATACAAACATAAAGATTTTTTTCTAATCCAGCTGTTTTCGAAATGTTCTTCTCTAGAGAATCCAATTTATTTTTCAGTTTGCCTGTTAATGTAATAGTAATTCCTTCATGCTGAATTTTGTCCACTGCTTCCATTTTCTTAATCTCTTCCTTTTCCAATTTCAAAAGTTCCTCATTGAATATCGAGCATTCATGTAGTGTTGGCATTAAGCAGATTACAGTATTTTTTTCTGCAATGTTCTGGTATATTTTCTCTGCAACTATTTCTTCACTTGGAAATAAATTATGTAGCAACCGACTCTGTAATGCTTCTCTGCCAATTTCTGTGAGTAGTCCAATTCTGATATCTTCCAGAATACTTGCATAATCTTCATTGTTTGCTTGCCTCATATTGGTAGTGAGTTCTTTGTACTCAAAGAATGACCAAATATTCGCATTACCAATACTTCCTAATGACTTCTTTGTGTCTTCATGTGTCACAGTATTAAACACTGATGTCCTTTAACTGGAGTGAGCTGCAGAAGATCCCCAAAAACTATAACATGTTTTCCTCCAAATAACACGTCATAGTCTCTCTTTAAGATTTGCTGCATTCTTAAATGCACAAAGGCAAGCATTAAGTTTGATACCATGCTTACCTCATCAATAATGAGAACTTGCATCTTCTTCAACACTCTTGAAACTTCGAAGCATGCTTCTCCTGTTAACTTGTGATATTCTATTTTATTCTCATGCTCCACTGGTAACATTAGCAAGCGATGTAAGGTAATTCCTTTTATGTTATATGCTGCTAACCCAGTTGGAGCAGTAACAACACAAGACAAAGTTGAATCTGTTTTTTGCTGTAGGTAGCTTCGGATGACTTTAATTAAGAAACTTTTTCCAGTTACAGCTTGTCCACTCACATACATCCTGATTGGTTCAAATGATGCACATGAGCACTCTTTCTTTTCATGTAGTAATCCATGATCAATTTTTTTTGTGACTTCTTCATAAATTTGTTTTTGTTCTTCATTCAGTTGCTGTTCCAAATATGTTAAGTCTACTAAATCTTCCTGAGCTTGATTCATAGCTGTTTCCACTTCAGTCATTGCTATTGCAGCTTCATTTTCTACGATTGGTTGTCCTAGGGGATCTTGACTAAGTGTTCCAGAACTTTGGCTGTCTTGAGAACTGTCTCTAGCTACTTCAGCTGCAATTGTAGCTTCCTGTTCAATTTCTTCATTTAACATTTGCACATAATTTGTGAAAGTACTGCATTCAATCGTATCTTTACATGCATTAAAGGAATCTTCATAGCTGTGAAAATCTCCAAGTAATTCATCCTCTGAACGCCATGGTTTAAATAGCTGTAAAAGTGCTAAGTAGTAAAATTCCTTTTTGTCAGGAGTGTCGCAACTCAGCTTCCTGTGATTAATCAAGCTTCCTTTTGTTTGCTTCACCAAACATCCTTCCTCACCAATGACTTTATATTTTCCATTGTTGATGTCTTCTGTGGCTTTCCGTGGAAAAATGTAGTTCTGCAGCACTTCATAGAGACACATGTTCTCAAGATGACGACTTCTTTTTGGGTAATATGTGTCCAACATGTTTGATTTCAAAATATCTGTACTTTCCGGGTCATTCTCTGCCAAATATTCAATTTCTCCAACAGATTTCAGTACCCGATTTCGCATTCCTGCAAGGCCTAAACTTACCCAAATTATTCTTCTGGATTTGGAGTACAGACTTGCAGATGATAACCTATCTGAGCATTCGTAGGATCCAATTTCTCGATGCGATAACATCTTTAAACTGAAACTGTATAGCTTTTTACTGACAGTCTTCTCGTGAGAAATCTCTTCTCACATTTCCTTCAATTCCGTTTTCTCAGATTTAGTGATGTAAGATGTGACATACCGAGCAACAGCAATAGAATTGTCAGCTACATACTGAATTTCCATGTTAGCATTCCACATGGATAATATGACTGGGTTGTAGTCATTTATATATTTTGACTCTTCTTTTCTTCTTAGGTTGTAGGTATTTTTAGGCGATTTTCTTGTAATAGTATGTCGCACAGCTGACATAAAACTGTTGACTCTTTCTTTTGAAAGAACAGGTCGTGGAAATCCAAATCGACATTTTGTGTAGAACTTTTCTTTACTCTTGTTCTTTCGTCGACAGTATTTTCCACAGCGATGACTTTGGAAACGTAAAACTTGCTCTTTTAAGTGTTTCTCTTCTGTGCTTTTAGGTATAGCACATGTTGCATATCCTTAGATGAAACTTAAAACTGCATCATCAGAATCTGTTCCAAATTTTGGGACATCCTTGATCCACAACACCATATGAATATGAGGAGCACCTCTTGCTTGGTACTCTTTTCTCCAAAAGAAATCCACAACTTCTCCAAGAGGTGGATTTTTTTTATTGCAGATGAAGGACATCATAGCCTCAAATCTATGATTGAAATATCTGCAAACATTAACCGGATCCAAGGAGCACAATTCTCCTGCTGTCTTGTATTGGATGTTTTCAATATTTAAATTTGCCTCTCGAAGAAAATCCAGAAGATCATCCCAAGCGTACTCAGCACAGCTTAGGGTGAGAAACCATGTAGGAGTTCCTAAATTCCGTAACATACACTTCAATTCTCCATGGCGTCAGTACCAATATTCATTTGTCCCACGCTGACAAGCCATTAGATTAATCAATTGAGATTCCAAATGATCATCTTGCTGTTGCACTTTGTTCATAAAATTAGGCCTGGGCAAAATTTCCGTTCCGTTCGCGGAATTTGCGATAATTTGGCATTTCCGCGTTCCGCGGAGAGCGCGGAAATGTCAAAATTTCCGCATTCGCAGCTTTGCGATAATTTGGTTCTTGCTCGCGCTGTAAAATAATACATTCTCGCGCGCGCGCAATCGCCTTACCTGAATTCCCGCGTTCGCCGACAAGTTTTCCCGATCCGGTCGCGTTCTCCATGAGATGTTGTATTGTTTTAGCCATTTGCGCTGTCTTGCGACAGTTCGTGTCCGCAGTGACGTCATGCGTCGCGCGATCATGTCTTTTTTCTCGCGATCATGCACCGCGAGACAACTGAAAACAAGATGGCCGCGCCCGCAAGCAACCACATGGGTAAGTTGGCGACCCGCAACCATGCAGAAAATCTCGCGAACATGCCGGAAAAAAACTTCCGCATCTTCGCGATATTTCCGCTTGTTTGCGGAGATTTTTAACATTTTCGCGATAATTTGCGAAAGTCGCTTTCGCAAATTCCGCCCACCTCTACATGGATGTACTCCAGTTTTCAAAATGTGATTTACTGCATAAGATAGTGCTGACAAGTCACTTTCAAATAAAAGATGGAACAAATAAGGAATACTTTGACGAAATCTGGGATCTTCTGCATATAATCTTGTAGTCCGATACTCAGAAGCAGGAATCTGTACTGGACGTTCATCATATCGTCCACCTTTTCCTGTAGGAAACAGCTGGGGAAAACAACGAGTTTCCAAGCTCCCCTCCCATACACTCACGGGAGTTCCTTGTGCTTTTTTCATCTGAAACAGATCAATAGTGTTTGCCATAACTTCTTTTGAATGAAGAGGATGTATGCTGAAATGTTCATAAATTTCTTCTTCTTTTGACTTATTCACTTTTTCAATTTGCCCAGCTGGTATTCCTGAGTCTGGTAGTAAAACTTCTTCATCTTCATCCATATAAATTGTTTCATTCCATTTATTATTTCTTTTCAAATATAAATTTGCTCTTTGTACTTTTCGTACATCTACCAGCTCCTGCCAAATTTTCTAGTTCTTTGTTGGTACTCCATTAACCAAAATAACTAATGGTTCAGTTTCCAATCTATCTGCATCAATAGTTTCCATATTTTTTTTCAAATCCAATGGCAAATACACAACTCTTCCTTTTAAACCTCTTTGTAAATCCGAAGGAGGTAATTTGCTTGTTTTGGGCTCCATACGAACTATAGTCTGAAAAGGATGGACACATTGAATGAGTATAGACTCATACGTATTTAAATCACTAAGTTCTGCAGGAATTTCAACCAATTCTAAATTATTATGTACAGCTCTTGCTGGCATTTTATTTTCTTCTAACTTCTTATAACAGTATTTCCAAATACGGTGATATTCACCCAAATCAAAACAATTTTCCAGAAATAAATATGTAGCAAAATCCAACCACTTAGTATTATTTTCTTTTTCACTTTTTTTATAGAGATCAACATACCTTGTTTGATTTTTATAATGGCTTCTCCGGCAACAAATACAAGTAATATTTGGTATTTCATTAAAGATGATAGTAAATTTTGTCATTTGATCTTCAACATTTTTACTAATAGTAGGTTCTACATTCTCTTCCACATTTTCTTCAATTACTGTGTCATTATCTGCACTTTCTTGTTCCGGACCAAAGTAACAAAACTGAATTTCATCAGTAACCTTCTCTACATCTGATACAGATCCACGGAACAGAGCCCTATTCAACTCATTTAACTTTAGTGCTGGACTTTTAGCAAAATACAATCTTCTCACAAACTTTCTCATTTCAGTATGATGAACTGCCAGCATCCTAAAATGGTGAAAAACACTTTGGCAAACTTTCCTAGAAAGACAAGCCAGAGAATGTCCTTGCAAACCAGTATTCTCTCTCACTCTACATGGATCTAGTCTTTGAAGCACCTTAATCTTCTGTTTAACACTTTTTTTTTACGATATTCTCTTAGAAATTCACGTAATTTATCAATAGATTCCTGTCGTACAGTACAAATACTACTACAATTCCAAGTGTACACTGGGGCTTTAGGACGTCTCCCCATAACCTCATCAGCTATCACTTCTTCCTCATTTCTTGGAACCATTTTCTCCTTTTCCATTATACAACCATCTTTCACTTCATAAGCACGACCTCTGGTGTCAACTGCATGCAGCAAACTATTACTTTGAAGATAACTCTCTTCATTAAAAAATGGTTCAGTACTTGAACTATGCATCCATTCTCCTAAAAAATTTTTACAAAAGTTATTTCTTTTCACTACTCTTTTCGTTTTGCTTTGTGACTTCATTACATTGACCATTTTATCTAATGTACGGATCCTGTTCAAAATTAAAATGAATAGTTTTCTTTTTAAATCTAAAGCCTTAGCTACAATTGATTCAATATTTTTTTTTTCGCTTATAAAATTTCGCTTTCTTCTTATATTTTTTCACATCCTTTAGCAAATTGGACATCACTCTTCTCTGAAACATTTTTCTATGAATGTCTTTAAATGCTGTTTTTCTTTTTAAGTCAATCTTTATTGCTTCTAATTGTACATTAACATTTTGTAATTTCTCACTTTTGTCCTGTTGTTTTCTACTTGAAACTCTATTTGCAGTGGAGACATTTTTCAAATTTGTTCTTTTTTTGAAGATATTTTTAAAAAAATCCTTGGTTTGCTTACCAGAAGACTTTTTCTTTTTTCCAACATGAGGATCTTCAACTAATTTGGGTCCTCTAGTTGTCTTCAAATATAAATGTTTTTTCTGTTCTTTTCTCTTCCTTGATTTTATAGGCATCTTTAACTTATTTCACTGTTGTTCAGCAATACCTGAAAGAAACTAAAAAAAAAATACCTTTATGTAATTTAAATGTATTACTATATTTTTTTGTGCTTTTCAAATCTTATAAAACGATCTACCCCTTTCCTAAAAGTGAAAAACACAATAAATCCATCACAAATTAAAGCTTCCCCTTTCCTACGAATGTAATTCTAAAAGAACCAGAATACCACAAATTAAAACTCAGACAACAATTCCTGTGTGCGCACAGACTCATGTTGTGATTCTAGGTAGAAAATGAAATTTGATTTGCAATTTGAAAGCACACTTACTATTGTGGTAGAGCAAGTGATAATTACTGTAACAGTCTGACACATTTTCATTATTTCTTTCAGAAACAGAAAACAGCACTTGACCAAACAGCTATTTGAGACCATGAACATGTGCAACCTGAATGACATACTACGCTCTACCAAAGGAAATGTGCCTTGGTGATGTTCAATGTATTAGCGTTCCTCACTGCTATTTGAAACATTACACAGCGCTGAATAGTAAGCATGACTGTACATTTGAAACAGCTTGCTCTCTGCTAAGATTGTCCTTCTGGAGACTGTCTACTGTCAGGTGCAAAAGAGATCTGCATGGACGCTTGCACAACTGCATAAACATTGGAGACATGTATGTCACACTACATGTGTGGTAAGGGTTAATTGGACTTTTGAACATGTACAAACTACATGACCCATTGCAGGAGTGGAAGGAAAATCTACCATGTTGATATCAAATGTGTTTGCATTGCCCTCTCATTTGTGACATATTAATTTGGGCTCAATGGTAGCCATCACAGTTCAATAAAACAAGCTTCCCCTTTCCTACGAATACAATTCTGAAAGAACCAGAGTAACACGAATTGAATCTCTGAGAACAATTCCTGTGTGCGCACAGACTCATGGTGTGATTCTAGGCAGAAAACGAAATTTGATTTGCAATTTGAAAGCACACTTACGACTGTGGTAGAGCAAGTGATAATTACTGTAACAGTCTGACACATTTTCATTATATTTTTCAGAAACAGAAAACAGCACTTGCCCAAACTGCTTTTTGAGACCATGAACATGTGCAACCTGAATGACATACTACACTCTAGCAAAGGAAATGTGCCTTGGTGATGTTCAATGTATTAGCGTTACTCACTGCTATCTGAAACATTACACAGCGCTGAATAGTAAGCATGACTGTACATGAGAAACAGCTTGCTCTCTGCTAAGATTGTCCTTCTGGAGACTGTCTACTGTCAGGTGCAAAAGAGATCTGCATTGATCCTTGCGCAACTGCATAAACATTGGAGACATGTATATAACACTACATGTGTGGTAAGGGTTAATTGGACTTTTGAACATGTACAAACTACATGACCCATTGCAGGAGTGGAAGGAAAATCTACCATGTTGATATCAAATGTGTTTGCATTGCCCTCTCATTTGTGACATATTAATTTGGGCTCAATGGTAGCCATCACAGTTCAATAAAACAAGCTTCCCCTTTCCTACGAATACAATTCTGAAAGAACCAGAGTAATACAAATTTGAATCTCTGAGAACAATTCCTGTGTGCGCACAGACTCATGGTGTGTTTCTAGGCAGAAAACAAAATTTGATTTGCAATTTGAAAGCACACTTACGACTGTGGTAGAGCAAGTGATAATTACTGTAACAGTCTGACACATTTTCATAATATTTTTCAGAAACAGAAAACAGCACATGCCCAAACTGCTTTTTGAGACCATGAACATGTGCAACCTGAATGACATACTACACTCTAGCAAAGGAAATGAGCCTTGGTGAGGTTCAATGTATTAGCGTTACTCACTGCTATCTGAAACACCACACAGCACTGAATAGTAAGCTTGACTGTACATGAGAAACAGCTTGCTTTCTGCTAAAAGTGTGCTTCTGGAGACTGTCTACTGTCAAGTGCAAAAGAGATCTGCATTGATCCTTGCGCAACTGCATAAACATTGGAGACATGTATGTAACACTACATGTGTGGTAAGGGTTAATTGGACTTTTGAACATGTACAAACTAAATGACCCATTGCAGGAGTGGAAGGAAAATCTACCATGTTGATGTCAAATGTGTTTGCATTGCCCTCTCATTTGTGATATATTAATTTAGGCTCAATGCTAGCCATCACAGTTCAATAAAACAAGCTGCCCCTTTCCTACGAATGCAATTCTGAAAGAACCAGAGTAACACGAATTGAATCTCTGAGAACAATTCCTGTGTGCGCACAGACTCATGGTGTGATTCTAGGCAGAAAACGAAATTTAATTTGCAATTTGAAAGCACACTTACTACTGTGGTAGAGCAAGTGATAATTACTCTAACAGTCTGACACATTTTCATTTTATTTTTCAGAAACAGAAAATAGCACATGCCCAAACAGCTTTTTTATGCTGAATACAAACCATCACAGTTCCAAAAAACAAGCTGCCCCTTTCCTGCGAGTGCAAGGCTAACAGAGCAAGAGCAACACAAATTAAATCTCTGATAACAATTCCTGTGTGCACACTGTCTCGTGGTGTGATTCTAGGCAGAAAACAGTATTCCTGGGTGATACCACTACACCTTAACTTATGGTGAAGACATACTCCATAATATCTAACATGTTCAAGGCACTTAAATATCTTCCTTAACATAAAATGTAAAACACAACTTTTAAAGTGGTAGGAAAATGTACCATGCTATTTTCAAATGTGTTTGCATTTGCCTCTCATTTGTGAGAAAGTGATTTCTACTGAATGCTAACCATCACACTTCAAGAAAACAAACTGCCCCTTTCCTGCGAGTGCAAGGCTAACAGAGCAAGAGCAACACGAATTAAATCTCTGACAACAATTCCTGTGTGCACACACACTCATGGTGTGATTCTAGGCAGAAAACATTATTCCTGGGTGATACCAGTACACCTTAACTTATGGTGAAGACATACTCAATAATATCTCACAACTTCAAGACAGTTAAATATCTCCCAAAACACAAAATGTGAAAAACAACTTTAAAAGAAGAATCACATTTCTATTATTTATATCAAAATGCTCCACATACATTCCCTCTCAAATTCATAACTCACCTTTAAAAGTAGTTAGTTCAGAAATAAATGTGGCACTCAAACAGCAGATTATCAGAGACAGAATCTCTGAGCTGTACACCTCTCTCCTCTCACCAGAACCAGTTAATGGCAATGTTAACTCCAAATCACAGTGCTTCCCACAATTTTTTCAAATGGAAACACACATTTCTATTGGTTGCAAATTTCAACCCTTTCCAAATGATCCCTTCCCCCAACATGACTTCTGACTGCTACCATAGCAACAGATCATGGAACACTGGTGTGAGCAGAGAGGTCAGAAGTTCAGCACACAATGTTTCTAATCCAAAGAGCAAGATTGCTTGACTTTTCAAACCTAACAGCAAATCCAAAATAATGTTCTGTGGGTACACATTTTTCTGAGCCAATACAAAACATGCTTGTAAATATCTAAACATACATCCTAGTTTTAACTGTAAAATTGTTTGAATCAGCCAATCAGTTCTTTTTAAAAAAAAAAAAAGTATGTTAGCCTCCATTTTACAACTATCTTTCTTTCTTTTCATATTGCCATTCTACTGAAAGACACCTTCTGAGTGCATCCAGATCTCCTTGAAAGATGTTCACATGTGGATTGTAGGTCACAGCTATGTCTTCTGGAGTGAAAAGTTTGCAGAAAAAAGAGGTATTGTGAAAGACCTTGCTTTGCCAAATGTAGACATTAAATGGATTGGTCAGAGAGGGTTAAAGTGGCACCAATTAACGCCTTTGGTGAAAACCTTTCTACATCTCCCACAGCCTAACCTTATTATTGTGCACTGTGGTGGAAATGACCTAGGCACTTTAACTGGGGTAGGTCTGGAAATGCTTATTAAGGACACCTTTGTGCAATTGATGTCACTTTTTCCACAAACTGCCTTTGTATATTCTAATATATGCCAAAGGCAAAAGTGGAACTGGTCCAACCAATTTTGTCCGCAGATTGACAAAGCAAGAAATCACGTCAATAAGTCTGTTTCTGCTTTCCTCAGAGACTATGGTATGGGTTCTATATACCACAACAACTTGCGTTACAACATGCAAGACATTTATAGAGGAGACGGTGTACATTTCAATGATGAAGGGAACAGAGTCTTCCTCTTGAACTTTAGACTCTGCATCGGTACTTACTTGTAGGTACAAAAAAACACTCAATGAACACAACGGCTCTTTTTAGAGCCAACCAACATCCAAACATTTCATTTTGATTTTTAATTCTATTTTTTTTACCGCTGTACACGTACCGTACGCGTAATGAACACGTACGCCGCAATTTTTTTAAAAATAAAAATAAAAATGGATTTTTCACACTTCTGGGTCCTTTTTGGACCCCCTGACAAAGGCTAGGGTGTCTGCAACTCTCAACCTTGCCCCCTTTTCACGTTCTCCACCTTTGTTTTTTAGTGTGAGACACACAAAATGGAGGCCGACACTTCCTGATTTCGACCGACTGGAATGTTTACTGCCATGTAACCACCAATCAGAATTACGCTCGCGCACGGCAGCCTGCGCGTACGGTATGCTTACCGTACGCGCACGGTGCGCGCCTATAGATATATATGTACTTTTAACTAAAATTTTCTCAGGAACTACTGAACAGATTGACTCCAGATATTCAAAAGGCACATCCCTGACCTGAGGACTACCTCTTTCCCAAATTTCAAATAATTCTGTTCAGCCGTTCGGGCTGTACCTTGGACTAAAGGTCCCTATGGAAAAATGTTTTGGGACCCCCCTTTTTTCTCAGCCCCCGCTTGACTAGTCACCCCGAGACTTTCAGGGTAGGAGCGGAGCGGAGCGCCCCACCTATTTTGAAAAATTTGCGAGGATTCGTCAACCGGGGCCAAAGTTATTCAAAATAGAATTTTCAGATTTCCTATGGAAACACGGTCCTAACTATAACTATCTACTGGCGACCGCCAGTAGATAATATATATATATATTTTTTTCCCAGGTTCACCCAATTGTACTTTTAGTTTTCTTTGAACTATGTGTCTGGACTGCTATTATCCCCAGCCCAGGCCGACAGACGATATGCTTTTTGTGAACCTATTTATGAGTTCAGTTGAGTCTTTCTCCTCCCTTCAGTCCAGATGTTTCAGAATTATGTAGCTAACAGGCTATTTTCTGTCTAACAAGGTAATAAATTCAAAGACTGTTTAGGGAGGTTTTACAATTTAGGCCCACTTGGGCTCTATAATTAATTAATTATTTAATTTGGCTTATGTTCTGTGTTCTGCTGAATTTACACTGTTTAAATTTTTGTATAATTGTGAATTTAATTGTAACAATTTTTCAGCAGTAAGGAACCTATATATGTTAACCAAAATAGTCTGTCTTTCAATTCTGGGCTGAGACTACATCAGTTTTTGTTTTCCATGTTAATTGTATATCGTTGCCATGACGATTTTTCGATGACACACAGTACTTAATGGCTGCCATTGGTATTACCTGTGATATTGACAAAGGCGGCTTGCCGTCGAAACGCGTCTTTGGTCTCTTAACGGAAATAAATTCCTACATGCTTTATTCTCACGGAATCTACGCCTGTTTAGAATTTCTACAGCAGGACTGGTTGTATATATATATATATTCAGTGAAAAAACCATAGGTTTCACACATGTTATAGTTAGCTGGACATTTTACTCGTAAAAAACCAATGAAATTGCCCCGTTATAGTTAGTTCAGCTAACTATAACTCGCGCGCCCGCAATACACTGCTGATGACGTCACATATTACATCACTCATGACATGGTCAGTGACATCACTCATGACATCACTGATGACATCTCAAATGACATCACTGATGACATCACTGATGACATCATCCAGTGAATGTGTGTTTTTCTGAAAATTAAATATGTGTTATATATGTATATCTCAAGGTTGATAGAAGAATAAATGGGTATATTACTGTCTAAATGGATGATTTCTTTTTGAAAAATTGATTGTGTAACTGACTGATTAAGTGTATCATAGTGAATACATGGCTTAGTGAGTAATATTTAAATATGTAAATATCTGTATCATTTTTTCACTTTGTGTATAAGTGGCTGCATGGGTTGGTGAGTAGCTACATGGGTGTCTATATAGGTTATTAGTTGGTTTTTTTGAGTATTAGTCTGAGTGTCTGCATGGTTCGGTGGGGGGTATGACGTAGTGCATAGGTGCATGAATGAGTGACTCACTGTTTGTATGTGTTGAACAGAGCATGTGTGCAGGACTGCATGGGTGGATGCGTGTGTGTATTGGTGTGTTAGTGAGTGAATGACTGTCTCAATAGTGTCTTTATGAGTAACTACATATGTTTTAAACTAGTATATGTGACTATTGGTGTATATATGTGAGTATATGTGAGAGGGAGAGATTGAAAGAGTTCCTGTATGAATAAGTATGTGTTTCTATAAGTGATTGTTTAAAAGACTAAGTATGTGTAAGTTTCCGTAGAAGTAAGTGTGGTGGTGTGTGTATAACTGTATATGCAGGTGAATGTATGTTTGATTCTTTATTAGCATGAGTGACTATGTGTGTGAGTAACTCTATGGATGAGTGGCATTATGTAACAGGATGTATAGGTGTATGAGTACATATGATGAGTGAGTACATGTATGAGTGACTGTATAGGACTGTTGGTGAATGAGTGGATGTGTATGTTGATCTTAGAATTACTGAAGAGGTTGTTGTAACTGGTATTGGTATGTCCATTGTTTTGAAAATTTTAGTCTCTATTTTTGAATGTGTGTATCAAAGCTTATATTAAGGTGAGAGGAGGTCTGCCACTCTATCACAAGGATGATGTCATCAGTGATGTCATCAGTGATGTCATTTGAGATGTCATCAGTGATGTCATGAGTGATGTCACTGACCATGTCATGAGTGATGTAATATGTGAGGTCATCAGCAGTGCATTGCGGGCGCGCGAGTTATAGTTAGCTGAACTAACTATAACGGGGCAATTTCATTGGTTTTTTACGAGTAAAATGTCCAGCTAACTATAACATGTGTGAAACCTATGGTTTTTTCACTGAATTTCTAAGGTTTTTTAAATGCTAATTCCTAACTATAACGTGTGTGAAACCTATGGTTTTTTCAGTGAATTTCTAAGGTTTTTTAAATGCTAATTCCTAACTATAACGTGTGTGAAACCCATGGTTTTTTCAGTGAATTTGCAAGGTTTTTTAAATGCTATTTTTTTTTTTTATTCTTCATTTTTTTCAAACATATTTTTAATTTAATTTTCTTACCTTTTATAAAGACTATGCTTAAATTTTTAAAATCATTAAATATTTATTTTATATAAATTTTTTAAAATAAACATGTAAAATTTATTTCCAGATTTTTTTTTTTTTTTTTTTTTTTTTTATAGTACGCGTACCGTAAGCTCACGGTAAGCGTACGGTTTACGCAACGCCCGTAATCTATCTACGCTGCTTGCGTATAGTTACGTACTTTGCGTAGCCGCGCGTACTGCGCGTGGGTCGCGTGCGCGCTTACGCCACACGCGCACGTTACGCGGAAGTGCCGGGGAGTGACTGTTATGCGCATGCGCGCAAGCGCGTGTCTTTTTTACGCGCATGCGTACTTTTTGCCGTAAGCGCACCGTAAGCGTACCGTAAGCGTACGGTAGGTCATGTGATCATGAAACACAACTTTTGATTGGTTGAAAGTACTTTCAGTTCTAGAACTCTCCTACACCACACCCATTCCCCTCATTTCTGCTTGTGATCCCTTGGGAGAAGGAGCTGGTTTGTCTTTGGGATACGATGGCAGAACAGCAGAGCTCTTCTGAGAGTGAGGCTAGCACCAGCAGCACTGTCTTGAGGCAGAGAGCGAGGAAAGTAAAGCCTTCTTATGTTTGGGATTATTTTACTTTTCCAGAAGGCCAGCAAAAGGTGAATGCACCCTTAGTTACTTGCAAGCTGTGTAAGCGTGTACTTTCTAGAGGTAATCCTAACAGGAAGTATTCCTTTGGGAATCACACCATGAAGAGACACCTCCAGGATGTACACAGAAGGACACATGGTCATCTTTTTGGAGGTAACTCTTCAGAAAGACGAGCCAGTACATCCACAGCAGCTCAGCCTGGACCATCACCTGCAGGGCTTACTCCTTCTTCTGCAGGTCAGGTGAGCCCTTCATCTGTGGGGGGAGAATCTCCTTTTGCTGGCCCTCTGGAAATGAACCTTCGATTTCGGAAGGTTGATATTCATTGCACATTTTGTAAAGGTCTAATTTGTCATAGGGAGACCAGTGTTTCCCTAGTGAACAACAAAATAGATCAGCACATTTGTAGCTTTGAATGATTTTCCCATGCTTCCTTTCCTCTGTCCCTGCATGAACACAACGGTTCTTTTAAGAGCCAACCTTATCTTCCATCTTTTTTTTACTTGTTTTTAAAAACTTTTTTTTTTTTTTTTTTACCGTACGCGTACGGTAAGCGTACCTTTTTTTTATTTTTAAAAAAAAAACACTAAAAATCATTTATCACATTATAAAGTCCTTGAGAGACTACAATTTTTATTATTGACTTACCATACTCACTCAAAAAAATATTTATTCATTTGTTTTTTTTAAAAATAGTTTTTAAAATGGTTGTAGTTTCCGAAA
This sequence comes from Triturus cristatus, assembly GCF_964204655.1. Lineage (NCBI taxonomy): Eukaryota > Metazoa > Chordata > Amphibia > Caudata > Salamandridae > Triturus > Triturus cristatus. Next base: position 621,701,601 of record NC_140587.1, read on the forward strand.
ATTTTCTATATCGATCTGAAAATAAAGAAAAAAGTATTAATATTTTTAAACCATTTAATAATACAGTACACATATTTACATTTTTTACCAAAAAATATTTTTGCCTTATTTTTGCTGTTTTCAGAATAAATTGCATTTCACTATTAATTGTGAAAGCAATTGCATTCATCATTTTACAGCGGGCAAAAAAAATTAACAATCACAAAGATTGTATTAAAAAAGCCCAGAATCTCTTCTCACTTAAACTTATCATTACAGAAATGCATATTATTCTAAAAAAATATCATCTAAAAATAATACTTTTTTCTTTAAAATACCGTCTGATATGTTTGTTTGAGAAGTATAATCACAATATTATATCTCAAATAACTCCAAAATACATCTGATTTTATTTCCTTTAGGCCAAATAGTATTTTTTTTTTTTTTCCTGGAATAAATTTCCAAGGGAAATCCATTAAAATTCTAAAGTTTAATCTGTCCAGATCTCACCGATTCTCTGTAACATTTTGGTTCACGAAAATTTTTTGAATAATTTATTTAGTCCACAATAGAATTGCTTACTTTTCCACATGGCCAAATAGTAATTTTTTAAATCATTTTTGAAAAAAATTTCCAATGGCAGTTCAATAGCATTCCAAAATTTAAAATGTGCAGAAGTTACCGATTATCTCTAAATTATTGGTTTTTCAAAATTGCATTAAAAATTAAAAAAGTCCACATTACAATTGGTTATCTTTCCATTAGGCCAAATGATAATTTTAAAAATCTTTTTTTTACAAAATTGCAATGGTAATCCAGTAAAATGGTAAAATTATTTTGTCCAGATCTTGCCAAGTCTCTCTAAAATTTAGGTTTCAGGAAGATTAGATAGGAATTTGCTAAATCAAAAGGCAAACGTTGTTTGAAAATCAATTGGGAATCATTACACAGTGTCCAGCCTTTTTCACATTTTAGATAAACTGTGTAATGTCCAGAAGTAACAGTAGGTCCATCATGGAAAATTATTGCAACAGTTACAAAAGTTTTTCCTGAAATTGATAATTGCTGTCCTGTAAACTTCTTTATTAAAGTATCCAATTTTGATCCATCAGCTCTACATCGTTGCATCATTAAAATTACATACTGTCCGTATTCCCTTAAAATTAATGTTGATAACATGTCAGAATTACACTCACCACATTTCATGCTATGATTAGCATCTTTAACTAATTTTGCAAAAGTGACTGTTTTACTCTCTGGCAATGTCAAATAAATAAACCTTTCATTATCAACAATAGAGCCACATATATTATAACAATTATCACAACTATGTTCCCATTTATAAGAGAGACCAAAAAAAATGTCAATGGGAACTCCTTCTTCTTCCACTACCTAAAGAAAATACATCAACAATTCGTGTGCATCTTGCTGTTCATTTTGAGAAAACTGTGTTCGTCCTGAACATACATCTAAAAGTTTTCTAATGTCAGTAGCACTTTCTATTTGAGTTTTATCTTTACTCAGCTTTTGAAAAAGGAGACTCAGCTCTGAACAGAATCTTTTTCCCTGATTTACTATTATCTGCTCTTGCAAACTTTCCAGATAAAATGCAACATTCAGCACTACATTTGCATAGCAGTTGACACCAGAGCTATTTTCAAAATGACATCCTACAACCTGTTCTTCATTTTCCTTTTTCTTTTTGCTTGCAATTACATCACTCCTCTTTTTTTTCCTCTTCTCTATATCTTCATTACAGATATTCTCATTTCTCCTTTTACGAGAAACTACACGTTTCTCCAACACAGGATACTGACCTAAATGAGGAGCATAGCTTCTTCTTAATCTATTATACTCCTTTACACAGTTTGTATCAGCACTAACTTTTGAGTCATCAAAGTCTATCATGAATAAACCTGATAATGTTTTGACTCGTGACAAAGCTACATATGCCATACCTTCTTTGAACACAGTTGAACCAATGTTCACAAATGCACAATCTACAGTCAATCCTTGAGACTTGTGAATAGTTACAGCATATGCTAGAGAAAACGGAAACTGCTTCCTACGTACATATAAGTCTTTCACAAGCATAAAACGAACTGTACAACGACAAATATCTTTAACTTCTTCTATCTGATCAAATTTTATTTTTAAACATTCAATTCCTTCTTTTTTCTGATAATTAATAAAACCCACAACTCTTCCCATTGCTCCATTCACTAAGCCTTTCTCAACATCCAAATTTCTCCTTAAAAACACTCTACAGTTCATGCAAACATATAGATTTTTTTCTAATCCTGCTGTTTTGGAGATGTTCTTCTCTAGTGAGTCCAATTTATTTTTCAGTTTGCCTGTTACTGTGACAGTAATTCTTCCATCCTCAATTTTGTCCACTGCTTCCAATTTCCTGATGTCTTCCTTTTCCAATTTCAAAAGCTCCTCATTAAATATTGAGCATTCACGTAGAGTTGGCATTAAGCAGATGACACTTTTGTTTTCTGCAATATTCTTGTATATTTTCTCTGCAACTATTTCTTCCTTTGGAAATAAATTATGTAGCAGCCGACTCTGTAATGCTTTTTTCCCAACTTCTGTGAGTATTCCAATCCTGATATCTTTCAGAATACTTCCATATTCTTCATCGTTTGCTTGCCTCATATTAGTTGTAAGTTCCTTGTACTCAAAGAAGGACCAAATATTTGTATTTCCAATGCTTCCCAATGACTTCTTCGTGTCTTCATGTGTCACAGTATTAAACACTGGTTGTCCTTTAACTGGAGTAAGTTGCAAAAGATCCCCAAAAACTATGACGTGTTTTCCACCAAATAACACGTCATAGTCTGTCTTCAAAATTTGCTGCATTCTTAAATGCACAAAGGCAAGCATTAAGTTCGATACCATGCTCACCTCATCAATAATGAGAACTTGCATCTTCTTCAATACTCTTGAAACTTCCAAGGATGCTTCTCCAGTTAGCTTGTTGAATTGTATTTTGTTCTCATGCTCCACTGGTAACATTAGCAAACGATGTAAGGTGATTCCTTTTATGTTATATGCTGCTAACCCAGTTGGAGCAGTAACCACACAAGACAAAGTAGAATCCGTTTTTTGCTTTAGGTAGCTTCTGATGACTTTAATTAGGAAACTTTTTCCAGTGCCAGCTTGTCCGCTTACATACATCCTGATTGGATGAAATGATGTGCATGAGCACTCTTTTTTGATATGTAGAAATCCGTGATCAATTTTGTTTTTGATCTCTTCATAAATTTGTTGCTGCTCTTGATTCAGTTGTCTTTCCAAATTTTCTAAGTCTATAAATTCTTCTTGACCTTGATTCATAGCCGTTTCCACTTCATTCATGGCTATTGATGCTTCATTTTCAACGATTGGTTGTCCTAGGGGATCTTGACTGTATGTTCCTGAACTTTGGCTGTCCTGAGAACTGTCTCTAGCTATTTCTGCTGCAATTGTAGTTTCCTGTTCAATTTCTTCATTTAACATTTGCAGATAAGTTGAGAATGTACTGCATTGTATGCTGTCTTTACAAGCATTAAAAGAATCTTCATAGCTCTGGAATTCTCCCAGTAGTTCATCCTCTGTACGCCATGGTTTAAACAACTGTAAAAGAGCCAAGTAGTAAAATTCTTTCTTGTCGGTAGTGTCGCAACTCAGCTTCCGGTGATTTATCAAACTTCCTTTGGTTTGCTTCACCAAACATCCTTCTTCACCAACAACTTTATATTTTCCACTGTTGATGTCTTCTGCAGCTTTCCGTGAATAAATGTAGTTCTGTAACACTTCATAGAGACACATGTTCTCCAGATGATGACTTCTCTTGGGATAATATGTGTCCAACATGTTTGTTTTCAATATATCTGTACTTTCTGGGTCATTCTCAGCCAAATATTCAATTTATCCAACAGATTTCAGTACCCGATTTCTCATTGCTGCAAGGCCTAAACTTGCCCAAATTATTCTTCTTGACTTCGAGTAGAGACTTGCAGAAGATAACCTATCTGAACATTCGTAGGATCCAATTTCTCGATGCGATAACATCTTCAAACTGAAACTGTACAGCTTCTTACTGACAGTCTTCTCGTGAGAAATCTCTTCCCACATTTCCTTCAATTCTGTTTTTTCTGATTTCGTAATGTAAGACGTTACATATCGAGCAACAGCAATGGAATTGTCAGCAACATACTGTATATCCATGTTAGCGTTCCACATGGATAAAATGACTGGGTTGTAGTCATTTATATTTTTAGATTCTTCTTTTCTTTTAAGGTTGTAGGTATTCTTAGGTGATTTTCTTGTGATAGTATGTCTCACAGCTGACATAAAACTGTTGACTCTTCCATTTGAAAGAACAGGTCTAGGAAATCCAAATCGACATTTAGTGTAGTATTTTTCTTTGCTCTTGTATTTCCGTCGACAGTATTTTCCACACCGATGACTTTGGAAACGTAGAACTTGCTCCTTTAACTTGTTCTCTTCTGTGCTTTTTGGTATAGCACATGTTGCATATTCTTCAATGTAAGATAACACTGCTTCATCAGTATCTGTTCCAAACTTTGGGGCATCCTTGATCCACAGCAGCATATGAATATGAGGAGCACCTCTTGCCTGGTACTCTTTTCTCCAAAAGAAATCCACTACTTCTCCAAGGGGTGGATTTTTTTTATTGCAGATGAAGGACATCATAGCCTCAAATCTATGATTGAAATATCTGCAAACATTAACCGGATCCAATGAGCACAGTTCTCCTGCTGTCTTGTATTCGATGTTTTTAATGTTTGAATTGGCCTCTCGTAGAAAATCCAGTAAATCATCCCAAGCGTACTCGGCACAGCTTAGGGTAAGGAACCATGTTGGTGTTCCTAAATTGCGTAACATGCATTTTAGTTCACCATGGCGTCGGTACCAATATTCATTTGTCCCACGCTGACAAGCCATCAGATTGATCAGTTGTGTTTCCAAATGATCATCTCGGTGCTGCACTTTCTCCATAAAATCCTTAGCAGACACATTTTGTAAATGTACTCCACTTTTTAAAATGTGATTTACTGCATAAGACAGTGCAGACAAGTCGCTTTCAAATAAAAGATGGAACAGATAAGGAATACTTTGTCGAAATCTGGGATCTTCAGCATATAGTCTTGTAGTTCGATACTCTGAAGCTGGAATCTGTTCTGGACGTTCATCGTATCGTCCTCCTTTTCCTTTAGGAAACAGCTGGGGAAAACATCGAGCTTCCAAGCTCTCCTCCCATACACTCACGGGATTTCCTTTTGCTTTCTTCATCTGAAAGAGATCAATATTGTCTCCCATAACTTCTTTCGAATGGAGAGGATGTATGCTAAAATGTTCATAAATTTCTTCTTCCTTTGACTTGTCCACTTTTTCAATTTGTCCAGTTGGTGTTTCTGTGTCTCCTTGTAAATCTTCTTCTTCTTCTTCTTCTTCTATATAAATTGATTCATACCATTTGTTATTTTTTTTCAAATACAAATTTGCTCTTTGTACTTTCCGCACATCTACCAGCTCCTGCCAAATCTTCTTATTCTTTGTAGGTACACCATTAACCAGAATAATTAATGGTTCAGTTTCCAAAGTATCCGCATCAATAGTTTCCATATTTTTTTTCAAATCCAAGGGCAAATACACCACTCTACCTTTTAAACCTCTCAGTAAATCTGAAGGAGGTAATTTACCAGTTTTGGGCTCCATACGTACTATGATCTGGAACGGATGAACACATTGAATGAGTATAGACTCATATGTATTTAATTCAGAAAGTTCAGCAGGAATAGCATCCAATTCTAAATTATTATGTACAGCTCTGGTCGGCATTCTATTTTCCTCTAACTTGTTATAACAGTATTTACAAATACGCTGATCTTCACCCAATTCAAAACAATTTTCTAGAAATATATATGTGGCAAAATCCTTCCACTTATAATTATCTTCATTTTCACTCTTTCTGTAGAGATCAACATTCCTAGTTTGTTTTCTATAATGAGTTCTGCGGCAACAAATACAAGTAAAATTTGGTCTTTCATTAGAGACTATTGCAAATTTTGTTATGTGATCATTAAATGTGTTACTTACAGAGGGTTCTACATTCTCTTCCACTTCTTCCTCATTTACTGTGTCCTTCTCTGCACTGTTTTGTTCAGGACCAAAGTAACAAAACTGAATTTCATCAACAACCTTCTCTACATCTGATACCGTTCCTCGGAACAGAGCCCTATTCAATTCATTTAACTTTATTGCTGGACTTTTGGCAAAATACAACCGTCTCACAAACTTTCTCATTTCAGTATGATGAACAGCCAGCATCCTAAAATGATGGAAAACACTATTGCACACTTTTCTAGATAGACAAGCAAGAGAATGACCCTGCAAACCAGTATTCTCTCTCACTCTGCATGGATCCAGACTTTGAAGCACCTTAATCTTTTGTTTTACACTTTTTTTACTATATTCTCTTAGAAACTCTCGAAATCTGTCAATAGATTCCTGACGCACAGTGCAAATACTACTACAATTCCAAGTGTACACTGGGGCTTTAGGACGTCTCCCCATTGCCTCATCTGCCATCACTTGTACCTCATCTCTTGGAACCATTATCTCCTTCTCCATTATGCAACCATTTTTTACTTCGTATGAACGACCTCTGGTGTCAACTGCATGCAGCAAACTATTACTTTGAAAATAGCTCTCTTCATTAAAAAAAGGTTCACTACTTGAACTATGCATCCACTTTCCTAAAAACACTTTACAAAAGTTTGTTCTGTTCACTACTCTTTTGCTTTTGCTTTGTGATTTCAGTACATTAACCATTTTATCTAATGTACGCATCCTATTCAAAATTAATATGAATAGTTTCCTTTTTAATTCTAATGCTTTTGCTGCAATGGCTTCAATTTCTTTTTTTCTCTTGTAATATTTAGCCTTTTGCTTATATTTCTTTATATCCTTTATCAAATTGGACATAACTCTTCTCTGAAACATTTTTCTACGTATCTCTTTAAATGCTGTTTTTCTGTTTATGTTAAACTTTTCAATTGCAGAAGGTATATTTGCATTAACTAAATTCTCAATTTTTTGCTGTTCTCTATGTTTTGTTACATTTTTCCGAGAACAGACATTTTGTACATTTTTCTTTGTTTTAAATATTTTGTTTAGGAATTGTTTTTTTTGCTTACCAGAAGATTTTTTCTTTTTCCCAACATCAGCATCTTCTACTAACTTTGGTCCTCCAGTTGTCTTCAAATATAGTTTTTTTTTTAGCGTTTTTTGAACTCGAGATTTTGTAGGCATCTTAAATTTTGTTCACTGTTCTTCAGCAATACCTGAAAAAAACTAAAAAAAAAATCTGTTATTGTATTTAAATATATTACTACATTTCTTTTCACAATAGTCACAAAACGAAATTTCTTTGCCAATTTGAATGCACACAAACTGCTCTTTTTTTTGGGCAAGTGAAAATCTCTTTTACAAACTGTCACATTATGAAACCACTTTTCAGATTTTTTAAAAAGCCCATGTCCACAGTGCTACACTCCACCAAGGGCAACCAGCCTTAGTGATGCTGAATGTATTTGCATTACAGACTTAAACCTGAAAACCCCACTGGCTTGTAAATACTGTGCATGACTATACACGGCAAGGACATGGGTGTGTGCTAAGCCTCTGCTTCTTCCCCCAATAATTCGCTCCCCCTTTCCATCTAATGCAACTGTGAAATCACCAGAGCAAGACGCAATAAATCTCTGCCTATAATTCTTCTATGCACACAGAGTCATGTTTTCACATTAGTGCCAAAACGAAATTTCTTTGCCAATTTCAAAGCACACTTACTGCTCTTTTTTTTTCGGGCCAAGTGAAAATCTCTTTTTACAATTTGAAATCACTTTTACAGACTGACACATTATGAAACCACTATTTTTGATTTATTTAATTGCACGTGTCCAAGCTGTTTTTTTTTCAGACCACCACCATGTGCATTCTCTGTGACTGCCTACACTCCAGCAAGGGCAACCAGCCTTAGTGATGCTGAATGTATTTGCATTACAGACTTAAACCTGAAAACCCCACTGGCTTCTAAATACTGTGCATGACTATACACGGCAAGCACATGGGTGTGTGCTAAGACTCTGCTTCTTCCCCCAAAAATTCGCTCCCCCTTTCCATCTAATGCAACTGTGAAATCACCAGAGCAAGACGCAATAAATCTCTGCCTATAATTCTTCTATGCACACAGAGTCATGTTTTCACATTAGTGCCAAAACGAAATTTCTTTGCCAATTTGAAAGCACACTTACTGCTCTTTTTTTTTCGGGCCAAGTGAAAATCTCTTTTTACAATTTGAAATCACTTTTACAGACTGACACATTATGAAACCACTATTTTTGATTTATTTAATTGCACGTGTCCAAGCTGTTTTTTTTTCAGACCACCACCATGTGCATTCTCTGTGACTGCCTACACTCCACCAAGGGCAACCAGCCTTAGTGATGCTGAATGTATTTGCATTACAGACTTAAACCTGAAAACCCCACTGGCTTGTAAATACTGTGCATGACTATACACGGCAAGGACATGGGTGTGTGCTAAGCCTCTGCTTCTTCCCCCAAAAATTCGCTCCCCCTTTCCATCTAATGCAACTGTGAAATCACCAGAGCAAGACGCAATAAATCTCTGCCTATATTTCTTCTATGCACACAGAGTCATGTTTTCACATTAGTGCCAAAACGAAATTTCTTTGCCAATTTGAAAGCACACTTACTGCTCTTTTTTTTTCTGGCCAAGTGAAAATCTCTTTTTACAATTTGAAATCACTTTTACAGACTGACACATTATGAAACCACTATTTTTGATTTATTTAATTGCACGTGTCCAAGCTGCTTTTTTTTCAGACCACCACCATGTGCATTCTCTGTGACTGCCTACACTCCAGCAAGGGCAACCAGCCTTAGTGATGCTGAATGTATTTGCATTACAGACTTAAACCTGAAAACCCCACTGGCTTGTAAATACTGTGCATGACTATACACGGCAAGGACATGGGTGTGTGCTAAGCCTCTGCTTCTTCCCCCAATAATTCGCTCCCCCTTTCCATCTAATGCAACTGTGAAATCACCAGAGCAAGACGCAATAAATCTCTGCCTATAATTCTTCTATGCACACAGAGTCATGTTTTCACATTAGTGCCAAAACGAAATTTTTTTGCCAATTTCAAAGCACACTTACTGCTCTTTTTTTTTCGGGCCAAGTGAAAATCTCTTTTTACAATTTGAAATCACTTTTACAGACTGACACATTATGAAACCACTATTTTTGATTTATTTAATTGCACGTGTCCAAGCTGTTTTTTTTTCAGACCACCACCATGTGCATTCTCTGTGACTGCCTACACTCCAGCAAGGGCAACCAGCCTTAGTGATGCTGAATGTATTTGCATTACAGACTTAAACCTGAAAACCCCACTGGCTTGTAAATACTGTGCATGACTATACACGGCAAGGACATGGGTGTGTGCTAAGCCTCTGCTTCTTCCCCCAATAATTCGCTCCCCCTTTCCATCTAATGCAACTGTGAAATCACCAGAGCAAGACGCAATAAATCTCTGCCTATAATTCTTCTATGCACACAGAGTCATGTTTTCACATTAGTGCCAAAACGAAATTTCTTTACCAATTTGAAAGCACACTTACTGCTCTTTTTTTTTCGGGCCAAGTGAAAATCTCTTTTTACAATTTGAAATCACTTTTACAGACTGACACATTATGAAACCACTATTTTTGATTTATTTAATTGGACGTGTCCAAGCTGTTTTTTTTTCAGACCAACACCATGTGCATTCTCTGTGACTGCCTACACTCCAGCAAGGGCAACCAGCCTTAGTGATGCTGAATGTATTTGCATTACAGACTTAAACCTGAAAACCCCACTGGCTTGTAAATACTGTGCATGACTATACACGGCAAGGACATGGGTGTGTGCTAAGCCTCTGCTTCTTCCCCCAATAATTCGCTCCCCCTTTCCATCTAATGCAACTGTGAAATCACCAGAGCAAGACGCAATAAATCTCTGCCTATAATTCTTCTATGCACACAGAGTCATGTTTTCACATTAGTCCCACAACGAAATTTCTTTGCCAATTTGAAAGCACACTTACTGCTCTTTTTTTTTTCGGGCCAAGTGAAAATCTCTTTTTACAATTTGAAATCACTTTTACAGACTGACACATTATGAAACCACTATTTTTGATTTATTTAATTGCACGTGTCCAAGCTGTTTTTTTTTCAGACCACCACCATGTGCATTCTCTGTGACTGCCTACACTCCACCAAGGGCAACCAGCCTTAGTGATGCTGAATGTATTTGCATTACAGACTTAAACCTGAAAACCCCACTGGCTTGTAAATACTGTGCATGACTATACACGGCAAGGACATGGGTGTGTGCTAAGCCTCTGCTTCTTCCCCCAAAAATTCGCTCCCCCTTTCCATCTAATGCAACTGTGAAATCACCAGAGCAAGACGCAATAAATCTCTGCCTATAATTCTTCTATGCACACAGAGTCATGTTTTCACATTAGTGCCAAAACGAAATTTCTTTGCCATTTTTAAAGCACACTTACTGCTCTTTTTTTTTTCGGGGCAAGTGAAAATCACTTTTTACAATTGGAAATCACTTTTACAGACTGACACATTATGAAACCACTATTTTTGATTTATTTAATTGGACGTGTCCAAGCTGTTTTTTTTTCAGACCAACACCATGTGCATTCTCTGTGACTGCCTACACTCCAGCAAGGGCAACCAGCCTTAGTGATGCTGAATGTATTTGCATTACAGACTTAAACCTGAAAACCCCACTGGCTTCTAAATACTGTGCATGACTATACACGGCAAGCACATGGGTGTGTGCTAAGACTCTGCTTCTTCCCCCAAAAATTCGCTCCCCCTTTCCATCTAATGCAACTGTGAAATCACCAGAGCAAGACGCAATAAATCTCTGCCTATAATTCTTCTATGCACACAGAGTCATGTTTTCACATTAGTGCCAAAACGAAATTTCTTTGCCAATTTGAAAGCACACTTACTGCTCTTTTTTTTTCGGGCCAAGTGAAAATCTCTTTTTACAATTTGAAATCACTTTTACAGACTGACACATTATGAAACCACTATTTTTGATTTATTTAATTGCACGTGTCCAAGCTGTTTTTTTTTCAGACCACCACCATGTGCATTCTCTGTGACTGCCTACACTCCACCAAGGGCAACCAGCCTTAGTGATGCTGAATGTATTTGCATTACAGACTGAAACCTGAAAACCCCACTCGCTTGTAAATACTGTGCATGACTATACACGGCAAGGACATGGGTGTGTGCTAAGCCTCTGCTTCTTCCCCCAAAAATTCGCTCCCCCTTTCCATCTAATGCAACTGTGAAATCACCAGAGCAAGACGCAATAAATCTCTGCCTATAATTCTTCTATGCACACAGAGTCATGTTTTCACATTAGTGCCAAAACGAAATTTCTTTGCCAATTTGAAAGCACACTTACTGCTCTTTTTTTTTTTCGGGGCAAGTGTAAATCACTTTTACACACTGACACATTATGAAACCACCATGTGTAACTACAACAAAAACAATTCCCATTTCTATTATTCATTTCTTAAGTTACCACATACATCCCCTCTCAAACTGTAAACTCACCTTTAAAATTAGTTAGTTGTGAAAGAAATGTGACACTCAAACAGCAGATTATCAGAGCCAGGATCTCTGTTCTGTTCACCTCTCTCCTCTCAGCAGAACCAGATAATGGCAAACTTTCCCTCTATTTTTCCACACATATACATGTAAGTTTCAAATCTCAGTGCTTCCCCCTTTTTTTCACATGTATTCACACATTTCTATTGGTTGAAAACCAACCCTTTTCCAAAAGTACCCTGCCCCCAACTTGACTTCTGCCTAGTACCCTTCCCCCAACTTGACTTCTGCCTGCTACCATAGCAACAGCTCATGGAACACTGCTGTGTGCAGTTAGGTCAGAAGTTCGACACACAATGTTTCAATTCCACAGAGCAAGAGTGCTTGACTTTTCAAACCTTACAGCAAATCCATAGTACTGTTCTTTGGTTACACATTTTTTTGTACCAATACAAAACATGCTTCTATTAATTTTCACATACAGCCTAGTTTTTATTCTAGAATGGTATGAAACAGCCAATCAGTTCTTTTTGTTTTAAAAAAATATGTATGCCTCCATTTCCAAACTGTCTTTCTTTTCTTATTGCCATTCTACTGAAAGACACCTCCTGAGTGCATCCAGTTCTCCTTTGAAGATGTTCACAGTGTGGATTGTAGGGCACAGCTATGTCTTCTGGAGTGAAAAGTTTGCAGAAAAAACAGATATGGTGAGAGACCTTGCTTTGCCAAATGTAGACATTAAATGGATTGGTCAGAGAGGGTTAAAGTGGCACCAATTGATGCCATTGGTGAAATCCTTCATTCAAATCCAACACCCTGACCTCATAATAGTGCACTGTGGTGGCAATGACCTAGGCACTTTGACTGGGGTAGGTCTGGAAATGCTTATGAAGGACACCTTTGCACAACTGTTTACACTTTTCCCTAAAACTGCCTTTGTGTTTTCCAACATATGCCAAAGGCAAAAATGGAACTGGTCCAATCATTTCTGTCCACAGATTGACAAAGCAAGAAAGCACGTCAACAAATCTGTTTCTGCTTTCCTCCGTGACTATGGTATGGGTGCCATTTACCACAACAACTTGCGTTATGACATGCAAGACATTTATAGAGGAGATGGTGTGCACTTCAATGATGAAGGGAACAGAGTCTTCCTCTTGAACCTTAGACTCTGCATCGGTACTTACTTGTAGGTACCACTAAAAAAATGACTTCATAAACACAACAGCTCTTTTTAGAGCTCCCTAATTTCTAAACTCTTAAATCTGCTTTTCATTTATCTTTTTTTTTTTTTTTTACCGTACGCTTACCGTAAGCTTACCGTACGCGTACCCCGTGATTTTTTTTTAAATCAATAAATGTTTTTTTTGTACTTTTCTGTCCTTCTTTGACCCCCTTACAAATGTTAGGGGGTCTGTAACTCTCCTCATTGCCCCCTTTCCTTGTTTTCACTCTTTTTTTTCAGAGTGAAATACACAAAATGGCGGCCGCCGCTTCCTGGTTTCGACCGATTCGAATGTTTACTAAGATCTAACAGCCAATCAGAATCGCGCTCGCGCACGCCGCCGTACGCTTACCGTAAGCGTACGGTAAGCGTACCGTAAGCGGGCTCAGATATATATATTGATTTAAAGGCTATTTTCTCAGAATCTACTGAACAGATTTACACCAAACCTACAAAAGGCACTTCCTTGACCTGAGGACTACCTCTCTGCCAAATTTCAAGTAATTCTGTTCAGCCGTTCGGGCTGTAGCTCGTTCTAAAGGTCCTATGGAAAAATGCATGGGAAAAACGCGTTTTGGGACCCCCCTTTTATCTCAGCCCCCGCTTGACGAATCCCCCCGAGACTTTCAGGGTAGGAGCGGAGCGTAGCGCCCCACCTATTTTGAGAAATTCGCGAGGATTCGTCGACCGGCGCCAAAGTTATTCAAAATAGAATGTTGAGGTTTTCCTATGGAAACGTGGTCCTAACTATAACTACCTACTGGCGACCGCCAGTAGGTAATATATATATATATATATATATATATATATATATATATATATATATATTGCTGCTCCGTGGGTCTTGCCTGTTACCGCAGTCGTGAGCGGGTGCCCGGTCCAGCAGTGGCAAATCGCATATTGAAATATGTATGTAAACATGTTAAAATATGGCGCTTGAGTTCATGTCCATATAGCGCAAGCCCATCCAGGGCGAAATCATGCTATTTAAAGAATGTAATTGAATCATACAATTTCATTCAGGCGCTAATACGATTAGTTTTGTAAAATAACCCGCTAATTAATTGTGGCTATGATTTAATTACTGGATAATATGACCAGATGAATGTATTATAAGTTGAATTATTTTGCAAGGCACGATATGTGAATAATAACATATTCTAAGATGGCGCTCAAAGTTGAGCATAAGTCCTTTGTTTGTTGCATGCATTAGTTTTTGAATTTAAGTTGCCACGACAACGGCGCTCGTCGACACCGACGAAGGCTTACGCCGAAATGCGTTTGTTTTTACTATTGATTCTCGTGAATAAATCTATAACGGATTATACCTAACGTGAGTGCTGGCCCTAATTTACTGTGAAAGTAAGGAGCTGGATATATATATACACGGGGAAGTGAGTATGATTTCAGCTCGCTTCGCGGTCCTGCCTGTTCCCGAATTTGAGGCTGGACGTAGGGGACTTGAGGGGGACCTGAACACAGTTATTGCGCGATCACCAGCTGCTACACAGCCCCCCCTTTGCAAGGCAATATCAGCGTTCACAAGGACAATATCAAATCCTGCTGCGGTACTTACCAAATCTAGTGCATGCTGGGAACTTTAGTCGGACATTGAACTACCTTATTCCTGATTGCAGCAGGGTCAGCTGATCTCCCACCAATGGGAGCGCCATGAGAGATTCAAAGGTGGGAGATGGTGATAACGAGTTGACAGCGGCATCTGAGGAAGGCTTCGGCCGAAATGCATTATGCTACGCTGCAACCTGTGAATAAAGGACTTCCCTCAAAATTCCCCGCTTGGTCTTGGATTGCTTTCGGAGTGAAGTGGTCGTTTTGGTGATATATATATATATATATTACCTACTGGCGGTCGCCAGTAGGTAGTTATAGTTAGGACCACGTTTCCATAGGAAATCCGCAACATTCTATTTTGAATAACTTTGGCGCCGGTCGACGAATCCTCGCGAATTTCTCAAAATAGGTGGGGCGCTACGCTCCGCTCCTACCCTGAAAGTCTCGGGGGGATTCGTCAAGCGGGGGCTGAGATAAAAGGGGGGTCCCAAAACGCGTTTTTCCCATGCATTTTTCCATAGGACCTTTAGAACGAGCTACAGCCCGAACGGCTGAACAGAATTACTCAAAATTTGGCAGAGAGGTAGTCCCTAGGTCAAGGAAGTGCCTTTTGTAGGTTTGGTGTAAATCTGTTCAGTAGATTCTGAGAAAATAGCCTTTAAATCAATATATATATCTGAGCCCGCTTACGGTACGCTTACCGTACGCTTACGGTAAGCGTACGGCGGCGTGCGCGAGCGCGATTCTGATTGGCTCTTAGATCTTAGTAAACATTCGAATCGGCCGAAACCAGGAAGCGGCGGCCGCCATTTTGTGTATTTCACTCTGAAAAAAAAGAGTGAAAACAAGGAAAGGGGGCAATGAGGAGAGTTACAGACCCCCTAACATTTGTAAGGGGGTCAAAGAAGGACAGAAAAGTACAAAAAAAACATTTATTGATTTTAAAAAAAATCACGGGGTACGCGTACAGTAAGCTTACGGTAAGCGTACGGTAAAAAAATAAAAATAGATAAATGAAAAGCAGATTTAAGAGTTTAGAAATTAGGGAGCTCTAAAAAGAGCTGTTGTGTTTATGAAGTCATTTTTTTAGTGGTACCTACAAGTAAGTACCGATGCAGAGTCTAAGGTTCAAGAGGAAGACTCTGTTCCCTTCATCATTGAAGTGCACACCATCTCCTCTATAAATGTCTTGCATGTCATAACGCAAGTTGTTGTGGTAAATGGCACCCATACCATAGTCACGGAGGAAAGCAGAAACAGATTTGTTGACGTGCTTTCTTGCTTTGTCAATCTGTGGACAGAAATGATTGGACCAGTTCCATTTTTGCCTTTGGCATATGTTGGAAAACACAAAGGCAGTTTTAGGGAAAAGTGTAAACAGTTGTGCAAAGGTGTCCTTCATAAGCATTTCCAGACCTACCCCAGTCAAAGTGCCTAGGTCATTGCCACCACAGTGCACTATTATGAGGTCAGGGTGTTGGATTTGAATGAAGGATTTCACCAATGGCATCAATTGGTGCCACTTTAACCCTCTCTGACCAATCCATTTAATGTCTACATTTGGCAAAGCAAGGTCTCTCACCATATCTGTTTTCTCTGCAAACTTTTCACTCCAGAAGACATAGCTGTGCCCTACAATCCACACTGTGAACATCTTCAAAGGAGAACTGGATGCACTCAGGAGGTGTCTTTCAGTAGGATGGCAATATGAAAAGAAAGACAGTTTGGAAATGGAGGCATACATATTTTTTTAAAACAAAAAGAACTGATTGGCTGTTTCATACCATTCTAGAATAAAAACTAGGCTGTATGTGAAAATTAATAGAAGCATGTTTTGTATTGGTACAAAACAATGTGTAACCAAAGAACAGTACTATGGATTTGCTGTTAGGTTTGAAAAGTCAAGCACTCTTGCTCTGTGGAATTGAAACATTGTGTGTCGAACTTCTGACCTAACTGCACACAGCAGTGTTCCATGAGCTGTTGCTATGGTAGCAGGCAGAAGTCAAGTTGGGGGAAGGGTACTAGGCAGAAGTCAAGTTGGGGGAAGGGTACTTTTGGAAAAGGGTTCGTTTTCAACCAATAGAAATGTGTGATTACATGTGAAAAAAAGGGGGAAGCACTGAGATTTGAAACTTACATGTATATGTGTGGAAAAATAGAGGGAAAGTTTGCCATTATCTGGTTCTGCTGAGAGGAGAGAGGTGAACACAACAGAGATCCTGGCTCTGATAATCTGCTGTTTGAGTGTCACATTTCTTTCACAACTAACTAATTTTAAAGGTGAGTTTACAGTTTGAGAGGGTATGTATGTGGTAACTTAAGAAATGAATAATAGAAATGGGAATTGTTTTTGTTGTAGTTACACATGGTGGTTTCATAATGTGTCAGTGTGTAAAAGTGATTTACACTTGCCCCGAAAAAAAAAAGAGCAGTAAGTGTGCTTTCAAATTGGCAAAGAAATTTCGTTTTGGGACTAATGTGATAACATGACTCTGTGTGCATAGAAGAATTATAGGCAGAGATTTATTGCGTCTTGCTCTGGTGATTTCACAGTTGCATTAGATGGAAAGGGGGAGCGAATTTTTTGGGGAAGAAGCAGAGGCTTAGCACACACCCATGTGCTTGCCGTGTATAGTCATGCACAGTATTTAGAAGCCAGTGGGGTTTTCAGGTTTAAGTCTGTAATGCAAATTCATTCAGCATCACTAAGGCTGGTTGCCCTTGCTGGAGTGTAGGCAGACACAGAGAATACACATGGTGTTGGTCTGAAAAAAAAACAGCTTGGACACATGCAATTAAATAAATCAAAAATAGTGGTTTCATAATGTGTCAGTCTGTAAAAGTGATTTCAAATTGTAAAAAGAGATTTTCACTTGGCCCGAAAAAAAAAGAGCAGTAAGTGTGCTTTCAAATTGGCAAAGAAATTTCGTTTTGGGACTAATGTGAAAACATGACTCTGTGTGCATAGAAGAATTATAGGCAGAGATTTATTGCGTCTTGCTCTGGTGATTTCACAGTTGCATTAGATGGAAAGGGGGAGCGAATTTTTGGGGGAAGAAGCAGAGGCTTAGCACACACCCATGTGCTTGCCATGTATAGTCATGCACAGTATTTAGAAGCCAGTGGGGTTTTCAGGTTTAAGTCTGTAATGCAAATACATTCAGCATCACTAAGGCTGGTTGCCCTTGGTGGAGTGTAGGCAGTCACAGAGAATGCACATGGTGGTGGTCTGAAAAAAAAACAGCTTGGACACGTGCAATTAAATAAATCAAAAATAGTGGTTTCATAATGTGTCAGTCTGTAAAAGTGATTTCAAATTGTAAAAAGAGATTTTCACTTGGCCCGAAAAAAAAAGAGCAGTAAGTGTGCTTTCAAATTGGCAAAGAAATTTCGTTTTAGGACTAATGTGAAAACATGACTCTGTGTGCATAGAGGAATTATAGGCAGAGATTTATTGCGTCTTGCTCTGGTGATTTCACAGTTGCATTAGATGGAAAGGGGGAGCGAATTTTTGGGGGAAGAAGCAGAGGCTTAGCACACACCCATGTGCTTGCCGTGTATAGTCATGCACAGTATTTAGAAGCCAGTGGGGTTTTCAGGTTTAAGTCTGTAATGCAAATACATTCAGCATCACTAAGGCTGGTTGCCCTTGCTGGAGTGTAGGCAGACACAGAGAATACACATGGTGGTGGTCTGAAAAAAAAACAGCTTGGACATGTGCATTTAAATAAAAGAAAAAAAAGTGGTTTCATAATGTGTCAGTCTGTAAAAGTGATTTCAAATTGTAAAAAGAGATTTTCAGTTGGCCCTAAAAAAAAAGAGCAGTAAGTGTGCTTTCAAATTGGCAAAGAAATTTCGTTTTAGGACTAATGTGAAAACATGACTCTGTGTGCATAGAGGAATTATAGGCAGAGATTTATTGCGTCTTGCTCTGGTGATTTCACAGTTGCATTAGATGGAAAGGGGGAGCAAATTTTTGGGGGAAGAAGCAGAGGCTTAGCACACACCCATGTGCTTGCCATGTATAGTCATGCACAGTATTTAGAAGCCAGTGGGGTTTTCAGGTTTAAGTCTGTAATGCAAATACATTCAGCATCACTAAGGCTGGTTGCCCTTGCTGGAGTGTAGGCAGTCACAGAGAATGCACATGGTGGTGGTCTGAAAAAAAAACAGTTTGTACATGTGCAATTAAATAAATCAAAAAAAGTGGTTTCATAATGTGTCAGTCTGTAAAAGTGATTTCAAATTGTAAAAAGAGATTTTCACTTGGCCCGAAAAAAAAAGAGCAGTAAGTGTGCTTTCAAATTGGCAAAGAAATTTTGTTTTGGGACTAATGTGAAAACATGACTCTGTGTGCATAGAGGAATTATAGGCAGAGATTTATTGCGTCTTGCTCTGGTGATTTCACAGTTGCATTAGATGGAAAGGGGGAGCGAATTTTTTGGGGAAGAAGCAGAGGCTTAGCACACACCCATGTGCTTGCCGTGTATAGTCATGCACAGTATTTAGAAGCCAGTGGGGTTTTCAGGTTTAAGTCTGTAATGCAAATACATTCAGCATCACTAAGGCTGGTTGCCCTTGCTGGAGTGTAGGCAGACACAGAGAATACACATGGTGGTGGTCTGAAAAAAAAACAGCTTGGACATGTGCATTTAAATAAAAGAAAAAAAAGTGGTTTCATAATGTGTCAGTCTGTAAAAGTGATTTCAAATTGTAAAAAGAGATTTTCACTTGGCCCTAAAAAAAAAGAGCAGTAAGTGTGCTTTCAAATTGGCAAAGAAATTTCGTTTTAGGACTAATGTGAAAACATGACTCTGTGTGCATAGAGGAATTATAGGCAGAGATTTATTGCGTCTTGCTCTGGTGATTTCACAGTTGCATTAGATGGAAAGGGGGAGCGAATTTTTGGGGGAAGAAGCAGAGGCTTAGCACACACCCATGTGCTTGCCATGTATAGTCATGCACAGTATTTAGAAGCCAGTGGGGTTTTCAGGTTTAAGTCTGTAATGCAAATACATTCAGCATCACTAAGGCTGGTTGCCCTTGGTGGAGTGTAGGCAGTCACAGAGAATGCACATGGTGGTGGTCTGAAAAAACAGCTTGGACATGTGCATTTAAATAAAAGAAAAAAAAGTGGTTTCATAATGTGTCAGTCTGTAAAAGTGATTTCAAATTGTAAAAAGAGATTTTCACTTGGCCCGAAAAAAAAAGAGCAGTAAGTGTGCTTTCAAATTGGCAAAGAAATTTCGTTTTGGGACTAATGTGAAAACATGACTCTGTGTGCATAGAGGAATTATAGGCAGAGATTTATTGCGTCTTGCTCTGGTGATTTCACAGTTGCATTAGATGGAAAGGGGGAGCGAATTTTTGGGGGAAGAAGCAGAGGCTTAGCACACACCCATGTGCTTGCCGTGTATAGTCATGCACAGTATTTAGAAGCCAGTGGGGTTTTCAGGTTTAAGTCTGTAATGCAAATACATTCAGCATCACTAAGGCTGGTTGCCCTTGCTGGAGTGTAGGCAGACACAGAGAATACACATGGTGGTGGTCTGAAAAAAAAACAGCTTGGACATGTGCAATTAAATAAATTTTTAAAAAAGGTTTCATAATGTGTCAGTCTGTAAAAGTGATTTTCACTCGGCCCGAAAAAAAAAGAGCAGTAAGTGTGCTTTCAAAATGGCAAAGAAATTTCGTTTTGGGACTAATGTGAAAACATGACTCTGTGTGCATAGAGGAATTATAGGCAGAGATTTATTGCGTCTTGCTCTGGTGATTTCACAGTTGCATTAGATGGAAAGGGGGAGCGAATTTTTTGGGGAAGAAGCAGAGGCTTAGCACACACCCATGTGCTTGCCATGTATAGTCATGCACAGTATTTAGAAGCCAGTGAGGTTTTCAGGTTTAAGTCTGTAATGCAAATACATTCAGCATCACTAAGGCTGGTTGCCCTTGCTGGAGTGTAGGCAGACACAGAGAATACACATGGTGGTGGTCTGAAAAAAAAACAGCTTGGACATGTGCAATTAAATAAATTTTTAAAAAAGGTTTCATAATGTGTCAGTCTGTAAAAGTGATTTTCACTCGGCCCGAAAAAAAAAGAGCAGTAAGTGTGCTTTCAAAATGGCAAAGAAATTTCGTTTTGGGACTAATGTGAAAACATGACTCTGTGTGCATAGAGGAATTATAGGCAGAGATTTATTGCGTCTTGCTCTGGTGATTTCACAGTTGCATTAGATGGAAAGGGGGAGCGAATTTTTGGGGGAAGAAGCAGAGTCTTAGCACACACCCATGTGCTTGCCGTGTATAGTCATGCAAAGTATTTACAAGCGAGTGGGGTTTTCAGGTTTCAGTCTGTAATGCAAATACATTGAGCTTCACTAAGGCTGGTTGCCCTTGCTGGAGTGTAGCACTGTGGACATGGGCTTTTTAAAAAATCTGAAAAGTGGTTTCATAATGTGACAGTTTGTAAAAGAGATTTTCACTTGCCCAAAAAAAAGAGCAGTTTGTGTGCATTCAAATTGGCAAAGAAATTTTGTTTTGTGACTATTGTGAAAACAAATGTAGTAATATATTTAAATACAATAAAGGATTTTTTTTTAGTTTTTTTCAGGTATTGCTGAAGAACAGTGAACAAAATTTAAGATGCCTACAAAATCTCGAGTTCAAAAAACGCTAAAAAAAAAACTATATTTGAAGACAACTGGGGGACCAAAGTTACTAGAAGATGCTCATGTTGGGAAAAAGAAAAAATCTTCTGGTAAGCAGAAAAAACAATTTCTTAACAAAATATTCAAAACAAAGAAAAATGTACAAAATGTCTGTCCTCGGAAAAATGTAACAAAACATAGAGAACAGCAAAAAATTGAGAATTTAGTTAATGCAAATATACCTTCTGCAATTGAAAAGTTTAACATAAACAGAAAAACAGCGTTTAAAGAGATACGTAGAAAAATGTTTCAGAGAAGAGTTATGTCCAATTTGATAAAGGATGTGAAGAAATATAAGCAAAAGGCTAAGTTTTATAAGAGAAAAAAAGAAATTGAAGCCATTGCAGCAAAAGCATTAGAATTAAAAAGGAAACTATTCATATTAATTTTGAATAGGATGCGTACATTAGATAAAATGGTTAATGTACTGAAATCACAAAGCAAAAGCAAAAGAGTAGTGAACAGAACAAACTTTTGTAAAGTGTTTTTAGGAAAGTGGATGCATAGTTCAAGTAGTGAACCTTTTTTTAATGAAGAGAGCTATTTTCAAAGTAATAGTTTGCTGCATGCAGTTGACACCAGAGGTCGTTCATACGAAGTAAAAAATGGTTGCATAATGGAGAAGGAGATAATGGTTCCAAGAGATGAGGTACAAGTGATGGCAGATGAGGCAATGGGGAGACGTCCTAAAGCCCCAGTGTACACTTGGAATTGTAGTAGTATTTGCACTGTGCGTCAGGAATCTATTGACAGATTTCGAGAGTTTCTAAGAGAATATAGTAAAAAAAGTGTAAAACAAAAGATTAAGGTGCTTCAAAGTCTGGATTCATGCAGAGTGAGAGAGAATACTGGTTTGCAGGGTCATTCTCTTGCTTGTCTATCTAGAAAAGTGTGCAATAGTGTTTTCCATCATTTTAGGATGCTGGCTGTTCATCATACTGAAATGAGAAAGTTTGTGAGACGGTTGTATTTTGCCAAAAGTCCAGCAATAAAGTTAAATGAATTGAATAGGGCTCTGTTCCGAGGAACGGTATCAGATGTAGAGAAGGTTGTTGATGAAATTCAGTTTTGTTACTTTGGTCCTGAACAAAACAGTGCAGAGAAGGACACAGTAAATGAGGCAGAAGTGGAAGAGAATGTAGAACCCTCTGTAAGTAACACATTTAATGATCACATAACAAAATTTGCAATAGTCTCTAATGAAAGACCAAATGTTACTTGTATTTGTTGCCGCAGAACTCATTATAGAAAACAAACTAGGAATGTTGATCTCTACAGAAAGAGTGAAAATGAAGATAATTATAAGTGGATGGATTTTGCCACATATATATTTCTTGAAAATTGTTTTGAATTGGGTGAAGATCAGCGTATTTGTAAATACTGTTACAACAAGTTAGAGGAAAATAGAATGCCGACCAGAGCTGTACATAATAATTTAGAATTGGATGCTATTCCTGCTGAACTTTCTGAATTAAATACATATGAGTCTATACTCATTCAATGTGTTCATCCGTTCCAGACCATAGTACGTATGGAGCCCAAAACTGGTAAATTACCTCCTTCAGATTTACTGAGAGGTTTAAAAGGTAGAGTGGTGTATTTGCCCTTGGATTTGAAAAAAAATATGGAAACTATTGATGCGGATACTTTGGAAACTGAACCATTAATTATTCTGGTTAATGGTGTACCTACAAAGAATAAGAAGATTTGGCAGGAGCTGGTAGATGTGCGGAAAGTACAAAGAGCAAATTTGTATTTGAAAAAAAATAACAAATGGTATGAATCAATTTATATAGAAGAAGAAGAAGAAGAAGAAGAAGAAGATTTTCAAGAACACACAGAAACACCAACTGGACAAATTGAAAAACTGGACAAGTCAAAGGAAGAAGAAATTTATGAACATTTTAGCATACATCCTCTCCATTCGAAAGAAGTTATGGGAGACAATATTGATCTCTTTCAGATGAAGAAAGCAAAAGGAAATCCCGTGAGTGTATGGGAGGAGAGCTTGGAAGCTCGATGTTTTCCCCAGCTGTTTCCTAAAGGAAAAGGAGGACGATACGATGAACGTCCAGAACAGATTCCAGCTTCAGAGTATCGGACTACAAGACTATATGCTGAAGATCCCAGATTTCGACAAAGTATTCCTTATTTGTTCCATCTTTTATTTGAAAGCGACTTGTCTGCACTGTCTTATGCAGTAAATCACATTTTAAAAAGTGGAGTACATTTACAAAATGTGTCTGCTAAGGATTTTATGGAGAAAGTGCAGCACCGAGATGATCATTTGGAAACACAACTGATCAATCTGATGGCTTGTCAGCGTGGGACAAATGAATATTGGTACCGACGCCATGGTGAACTAAAATGCATGTTACGCAATTTAGGAACACCAACATGGTTCCTTACCCTAAGCTGTGCCGAGTACGCTTGGGATGATTTACTGGATTTTCTACGAGAGGCCAATTCAAACATTAAAAACATCGAATACAAGACAGCAGGAGAACTGTGCTCATTGGATCCGGTTAATGTTTGCAGATATTTCAATCATAGATTTGAGGCTATGATGTCCTTCATCTGCAATAAAAAAAATCCACCCCTTGGAGAAGTAGTGGATTTCTTTTGGAGAAAAGAGTACCAGGCAAGAGGTGCTCCTCATATTCATATGCTGCTGTGGATCAAGGATGCCCCAAAGTTTGGAACAGATACTGATGAAGCAGTGTTATCTTACATTGAAGAATATGCAACATGTGGTATACCAAAAAGCACAGAAGAGAACAAGTTAAAGGAGCAAGTTCTACGTTTCCAAAGTCATCGGTGTGGAAAATACTGTCGACGGAAATACAAGAGCAAAGAAAAATACTACACTAAATGTCGATTTGGATTTCCTAGACCTGTTCTTTCAAATGGAAGAGTCAACAGTTTTATGTCAGCTGTGAGACATACTATCACAAGAAAATCACCTAAGAATACCTACAACCTTAAAAGAAAAGAAGAATCAAAAAATATAAATGACTACAACCCAGTCATTTTATCCATGTGGAACGCTAACATGGATATACAGTATGTAGCTGACAATTCCATTGCTGTTGCACGATATGTAACGTCTTACATTACGAAATCAGAAAAAACAGAATTGAAGGAAATGTGGGAAGAGATTTCTCACGAGAAGACTGTCAGTAAGAAGCTGTACAGTTTCAGTTTGAAGATGTTATCGCATCGAGAAATTGGATCCTACGAATGTTCAGATAGGTTATCTTCTGCAAGTCTCTACTCGAAGTCAAGAAGAAGAATTTGGGCAAGTTTAGGCCTTGCAGCAATGAGAAATCGGGTACTGAAATCTGTTGGAGAAATTGAATATTTGGCTGAGAATGACCCAGAAAGTACAGATATATTGAAAACAAACATGTTGGACACATATTATCCCAAGAGAAGTCATCATCTGGAGAACATGTGTCTCTATGAAGTGTTGCAGAACTACATTTATTCACGGAAAGCTGCAGAAGACATCAACAGTGGAAAATATAAAGTTGTTGGTGAAGAAGGATGTTTGGTGAAGCAAACCAAAGGAAGTTTGATAAATCACCGGAAGCTGAGTTGCGACACTACCGACAAGAAAGAATTTTACTACTTGGCTCTTTTACAGTTGTTTAAACCATGGCGTACAGAGGATGAACTACTGGGAGAATTCCAGAGCTATGAAGATTCTTTTAATGCTTGCAAAGACAGCATACAATGCAGTACATTCTCAACTTATCTGCAAATGTTAAATGAAGAAATTGAACAGGAAACTACAATTGCAGCAGAAATAGCTAGAGACAGTTCTCAGGACAGCCAAAGTTCAGGAACATACAGTCAAGATCCCCTAGGACAACCAATCGTTGAAAATGAAGCATCAATAGCCATGAATGAAGTGGAAACGGCTATGAATCAAGCTCAAGAAGAATTTATAGACTTACAAAATTTGGAAAGACAACTGAATCAAGAGCAGCAACACATTTATGAAGAGATCAAAAACAAAATTGATCACGGATTTCTACATATAAAAAAAGAGTGCTCATGCACATCATTTCATCCAATCAGGATGTATGTAAGCGGACAAGCTGGCACTGGAAAAAGTTTCCTAATTAAAGTCATCAGAAGCTACCTAAAGCAAAAAACGGATTCTACTTTGTCTTGTGTGGTTACTGCTCCAACTGGGTTAGCAGCATATAACATAAAAGGAATCACCTTACATCGTTTGCTAATGTTACCAGTGGAGCATGAGAACAAAATACAATTCAACAAGCTAACTGGAGAAGCATCCTTGGAAGTTTCAAGAGTATTGAAGAAGATGCAAGTTCTCATTATTGATGAGGTGAGCATGGTATCAAACTTAATGCTTGCCTTTGTGCATTTAAGAATGCAGCAAATTTTGAAGACAGACTATGACGTGTTATTTGGTGGAAAACACGTCATAGTTTTTGGGGATCTTTTGCAACTTACTCCAGTTAAAGGACAACCAGTGTTTAATACTGTGACACATGAAGACACGAAGAAGTCATTGGGAAGCATTGGAAATACAAATATTTGGTCCTTCTTTGAGTACAAGGAACTTACAACTAATATGAGGCAAGCAAACGATGAAGAATATGGAAGTATTCTGAAAGATATCAGAATTGGACTACTCACAGAAGTTGGGAAAAAAGCATTACAGAGTCGGCTGCTACATAATTTATTTCCAAAGGAAGAAATAGTTGCAGAGAAAATATACCAGAATATTGCAGAAAACAAAAGTGTCATCTGCTTAATGCCAACTCTACGTGAATGCTCAATATTTAATGAGGAGCTTTTGAAATTGGAAAAGGAAGAGATCAGGAAATTGGAAGCAGTGGACAAAATTGAGGATGGAAGAATTACTGTCACAGTAACAGGCAAACTGAAAAATAAATTGGACTCACTAGAGAAGAACATCTCCAAAACAGCAGGATTAGAAAAAAATCTATATGTTTGCATGAACTGTAGAGTATTTTTAAGGAGAAATTTGGATGTTGAGAAAGGCTTAGTGAATGGAGCGATGGGAAGAGTTGTGGGTTTTATTAATTATCAGAAAAAAGAAGGAATTGAATGTTTACAGATAAAATTTGATCAGATAGATGAAGTTAAAGATATTTGTCGTTGTACAGTTCGTTTTATGCTTGTGAAAGACTTATATGTACGTAGGAAGCAGTTTCCGTTTTCTCTAGCATATGCTGTAACTATCCACAAGTCTCAAGGATTGACTGTAGATTGTGCATTTGTTAACATTGGTTCAACTGTGTTCAAAGAAGGTATGGCATATGTAGCTTTGTCACGAGTCAAAACATTATCAGGTTTATTCATGATAGACTTTGATGACTCAAAAGTTAGTGCTGATACAAACAGTGTAAAGGAGTATAATAGATTAAGAAGAAGCTATGCTCCTCATTTAGGTCAGTATCCTGTGTTGGAGAAACGTGTAGTTTCTCGTAAAAGGAGAAATGAGAATATCTGTAATGAAGATATAGAGAAGAGGAAAAGAAAGAGGAGTGATGTAATTGCAAGCAAAAAGAAAAAGGACAATGAAGAACAGGTTGTAGGATGTCATTTTGAAAATAGCTCTGGTGTCAACTGCTACGCTAATGTAGTGCTGAATGTTGCATTTTATCTGGAAAGTTTGCAAGAGCAGATAATAGTAAATCAGGGAAAAAGATTCTGTTCAGAGCTGAGTCTCCTTTTTCAAAAGCTGAGTAAAGATAAAACTCAAATAGAAAGTGCTACTGATATTAGAAAACTTTTAGATGTATGTTCAGGACGAACACAGTTTTCTCAAAATGAACAGCAAGATGCACACGAATTTTTGATGTATTTTCTTCAGGTAGTGGAAGAAGAAGGAGTTCCCATTGACATTTTTTTTGGTCTCTCTTATAAATGGGAACATAGTTGTGATAATTGTTATAATATATGTGGCTCTATTGTTGATAATGAAAGGTTTATTTATTTGACATTGCCAGAGAGTAAAACAGTCACTTTTGCAAAATTAGTTAAAGATGCTAATCATAGCATGAAATGTGGTGAGTGTAATTCTGACATGTTTTCAACATTAATTTTAAGGGAATACGGACAGTATGTAATTTTAATGATGCAACGATGTAGAGCTGATGGTTCAAAAATGGATACTTTAATAAAGAAGTTTACAGGACAGCAATTATCAATTTCAGGAAAAACTTTTGTAACTGTTGCAATAATTTTCCATGAAGGACCTACTGTTACTTCTGGACATTACACAGTTTATCTAAAATGTGAAAAAGGCTGGACACTGTGTAATGATTCCCAATTGATTTTCAAACAACGTTTGCCTTTTGATTTAGCAAATTCCTATCTAATCTTCCTGAAACCTAAATTTTAGAGAGACTTGGCAAGATCTGGACAAAATAATTTTACCATTTTACTGGATTACCATTGCAATTTTGTAGAAAAAATATTTTTAAAATTATCATTTGGCCTAAAGGAAAGATAACCAATTGTAATGTGGACTTTTTTAATTTTTAATGCAATTTTGAAAAACCAATAATTTAGAGATAATCGGTAACTTCTGCACATTTTAAATTTTGGAATGCTATTGGACTGCCATTGGAAATGTTTTCAAAAATGATTTAAAAAATTACTATTTGGCCATGTGGAAAAGTAAGCAATTCTATTGTGGACTAAATAAATTATTCAAAAAATTTTCGTGAACCAAAATGTTACAGAGAATCGGTGAGATCTGGACAGATTAAACTTTAGAATTTTAATGGATTTCCCTTGGAAATTTATTCCAAAAAAAAAAAAAAAAATACTATTTGGCCTAAAGGAAATGAAATCAGATGTATTTTGGAGTTATTTGAGATATAATATTGTGATTATACTTCTGAAACAAACATATCAGACGGTATTTTAAAGAAATAAGTATTGTTTTTAGATGATATTTTTTAAGAATAATATGCATTTCTGTAATGATAAGTTTAAGTGAGAAGAGATTCTGGGCTTTTTTAATACAATCTTTGAGATTGTTATTTTTTTTTGCCCGCTGTAAAATGATGAATGCAATTGCTTTCACAATTTATAGTGAAATGTAATATATTCTGAAAACAGCAAAAATAAGGCAAAAATATTTTTTGGAAAAAAATGTAAATATGTATACTGTATTATAAATTGTTAAAAAAATATTAATACTTTTTTCTTTTTTTTCAGATCGATATAGAAAATTTTCGAAAACTACAACCATTTTTAAAACTATTTTTAAAAAAAACAAATGAATAAATATTTTTTTGAGTGAGTATGGTAAGTCAATAATAATAATTGTAGTCTCTCAAGGACCTTGTAATGTGATAATTGATTTTTAGTGTTTTTTTTTAAAAAATAAAAAAAAGGTACGCGCACCGTACGCGTACGGTAAAAAAAAAAAAAAAAGGTTTTTAAAAACATATGTAAAAAAAAGATGAAAGATAAGGTTGGCTCTTAAAAGAACCGTTGTGTTCATGCAGGGACAGAGGAAAGGAAGCATGGGAAAATTAGTCTCTGTGACAAGTGTGCTGATCTATTTTGAGGTTCACTAGGGAAACACTGGTCTCCCTATGACAAATTAGATCATGACAAGAGGCACATCGAATATCAACCCTCAGAAATCGAGGGTTAATTTCCAGAGGGCCAGCAGAAGGAGATGCTCCCCCCACAGATGAAGGGCTCACCTGACCTGCAGAGGAAGGAGTCAGCCCTGCAGATGATGGTCCAGGCTGAGCTGCTGTGGATGTACTGGCTCGTCTTTCTGAAGAGTTACCTCCAAAAAGATGACCATGTGTCCTTCCGTGTACATCCTGGAGGTGCCTCTTCATGGTGTGATTCCCAAAGGAATACTTCCTGTCAGGATTACCTCTAGAAAGTACACGCTTACACAGACAGCAAGTAACTAAGGGTGCATTCACCTTTTGCTGGCCTTCTGGAAAAGTACAATAATCCCAAACATAAGAAGGCTTTTGTTTCCTCGATCTCTGCCTCAAGACAGTGCTGCTGGTGCTAGCCTCACTCTCAGAAGAGCTCTGCTGTTCTGCCATCGTATCCCAAAGACAAACCAGCTCCTTCTCCCAAGGGATCACAAGCAGAAATGAGGGGAATGGGTGTGGTGTAGGAGAGTTCTAGAACTGAAAGTAGTTTCAACCAATCAAAAGTTGTGTTTCAAGATCACATGACCTACCGTACGCTTACGGTACGCTTACGGTACGCTTACGGCAAAAAGTACGCGTGCGCGTAAAAAAGACACGCGCTTGCGCGCATGCGCATAACAGTCATTTCCCGGCACTTCCGCATAACGTGCGCGTGTGGCGTAAGCGCGCACGCGTCCCACGCGCAGTACGCGCAGCTACGCAAAGTGCGTAACTATACGCAAGCAGCGTAGATAGATTACGGACGTTGCGTAAACCGTACGCTTACCGTGAGCTTACGGTACGGGTACTATTAAAAAAAAAAAAAAAAAAAAAAAAGAAAATCTGGAAATAAATTTTACATGTTTATTTTAAAAAATATATTAAACAAAAATATTTAAGGATTTTAAAAATTTAAGCATAGTCTTTATAAAAGGAAAGAAAATTAAATTAAAAATATGTTTGAAAAAAATGAAGAATAAAAAAAAAAAATAGCATTTAAAAAACCTTGCAAATTCACTGAAAAAACCATGGGTTTCACACACGTTATAGTTAGGAATTAGCATTTAAAAAACCTTGCAAATTCACTGAAAAAACCATGGGTTTCACACACGTTATAGTTAGGAATTAGCATTTAAAAAACCTTAGAAATTCACTGAAAAAACCATAGGTTTCACACACGTTATAGTTAGGAATTAGCATTTAAAAAACCTTAGAAATTCAGTGAAAAAACCATAGGTTTCACACATGTTATAGTTAGCTGGACATTTTACTCGTAAAAAACCAATGAAATTGCCCCGTTATAGTTAGTTCAGCTAACTATAACTCGCGCGCCCGCAATGCACTGCTGATGACGTCACATATTACATCACTCATGACATGGTCAGTGACATCACTCATGACATCACTGATGACATCTCAAATGACATCACTGATGACATCACTGATGACATCATCCTTGTGATAGAGTGGCAGACCTCCTCTCACCTTAATATAAGCTTTGATACACACATTCAAAAATAGAGACTAAAATTTTCAAAACAATGGACATACCAATACCAGTTACAACAACCTCTTCAGTAATTCTAAGATCCACATACACATCCACTCATTCACCAACAGTCCTATACAGTCACTCATACATGTACTCACTCATCATATGTACTCATACACCTATACATCCTGTTACACAATGCCACTCATCCATAGAGTTACTCACACACATAGTCACTCATGCTAATAAAGAATCAAACATACATTCACCTGCATATACAGTTATACACACACCACCACACTTACTTCTACGGAAACTTACACATACTTAGTCTTTTAAACAATCACTTATAGAAACACATACTTATTCATACAGGAACTCTTTCAATCTCCTTCTCTCACATATACTCACATATATACACCAATAGTCACATATACTAGTTTAAAACATATGTAGTTACTCCTGAAGACACTATTGAGACAGTCATTCATTCACTAACACACCCATACACACACTCATCCACCCATACAGTCCTGCACACATGCTGTCTTCAACACATACAAACAGTGAGTCACTCATTCATGCACCTATGCACTACGTAATACCCCCCACCGAACCATACAGACACTCAGACTGATACTCAAAAAAACAACTAATAACCTATATAGACACCCATGTAGCTACTCACCAACCCATGCAGCCACTTATACACAAAGTGAGAGATACACTTAATCAGTCAGTTACACAATCAATTTTTCAAAAACAAATCATCCATTTAGACACTTATATACCCATTTATTCTTCCATCGACCTTGAGATATACATATATAAAACATATTTAATTTTCAGAAAAACACACATTCACTGGATGATGTCATCAGTGAGGTCATCAGTGATGTCATTTGAGATGTCATCAGTGATGTCATGAGTGATGTCACTGACCATGTCATGAGTGATGTAATATGTGACGTCATCAGCAGTGCATTGCGGGCGCGCGAGTTATAGTTAGCTGAACTAACTATAACGGGGCAATTTCATTGGTTTTTTACGAGTAAAATGTCCAGCTAACTATAACATGTGTGAAACCTATGGTTTTTTCACTGAATTTCTAAGGTTTTTTAAATGCTAATTCCTAACTATAACGTGTGTGAAACCTATGGTTTTTTCAGTGAATATATATATATATATATATATATGCAGAAATCGCTGGTGCATGGAAGACGTAGTAGACATCCGTAACTCCAAAGACACTCGCTGACACGGACCTTTGGTAAAGTGCTTAATTTAATTAATTCGTGAGGCTGTCGTCATAACGTTTCGGCTCCGTGGAGCCTTGATCACATGACAACGTCAGTACATTACAAAGACCAATAAATAGCCCGTTTACAAGGTTCAAAGTGCACCATTCGATACCATGTGACTTATGTTTTCATGAATATAAAGAAAACACTGCTTCTTTTACATGGTGTTGTGCAACATGACGCAAATGGCTTGATCCCAATATTAAAAAGGAAACAGAATTTTAGAATGTGCAAATTGTCGCAATAATACATGATAATATATATTAAGACAATAAATAGATAAATAAGTTTTAAAATAAAAACATACAATCCATTAAAATTCTATAATTAAGCATCACCCTTATTGGTGAAGGCATATCCTAGAATCATGGCTTAAATGCCTGTTTGAAATATGCCTATAGTCCCAACTTAAGCCAGACAATGCATTCTAATAAATAGGTTAAAGGAACATATTAATGGCATAAATGCCAAATGTATCGATTGTCTGAGGTGTGGACATCCAAATATGTGTGTGTTGGGGCTATCCAGTAGGTGGATTTGAACATCTGTTTGTCTCTACAACTAAAGGGAAGAAACCTGTGTATGTAGAAGCATTCGTATATAAAACACATGTATCAGTAGGTCTCACATAATGTGTATCAGGGCTAAAATGGTTTCATAAATAGATATAAATAAAGTTATGTGTGCACATGTGGTGAAAGAGATAGAAAAGTGACTAAAAATGGTGTACCTCATCCAACGTAAATGTGAAACGATAAAGTGTTGGATGAAAGACCACTACAATTAGAGCTAAACGCACAAGGTTGATCAGGATCATAACCCTTAAAGAAGTCTCATTGATAAATTATTCATAGGGTAGAGCCTTAAGCACAATGGATATAAATAGAGGAGATATCGGATCACTGCTAGGAATGAAATAAATTCTTCAATAGATTAGAATAATAAAAGAATCAATTTCATAAACAATCACATCTCATAATCAAGGTAAGCAGGTATAAAGGTCCTCGGTTGTATTGAGCCCTTTCGGATGTTTGGTATCAAGGCGTAATATGTATTGGGTTTCTAATTTACGCAATTTCGCCTCCCTGTTGCCACCTCGTCTGCTCGCATTGATGGCATCAATGACATAAAATCTGAGTTGGCGACTATCACAGTTGTGGGACTCCCTGAAGTGTCTGGCCACTGGGTATGTGTTATCTTGATTGTTGATTGCCCTAAGATGTTGGAGGATGCGTTTATGCACCGGTAATTTGGTGCTCCCCACATACCTTAATGGACAAGGGCATGTCAGGATATAAACTGCGAACTCCGTTTTACATGTAAGCAGTTTAGTGATCGGGTGATCCTTGCTACTAAACCCATCCTGATAATTTCTAGTGTTTACGCCTTGGATAGATATGTATATATATATATTTATATATATCATATATATATTTATTACCTACTGGCTGTCGCCAGTCGGTAGTTATAGTTAGGACCTATTATCCATAGGAAATCTGCAACAATCTATTTGGAATAACTTTGGCTCCTGCTGACGAATCTTCGTGAAATTTTCAAAACTATTGGGGCGCTCCGGTCTGCTCCTATCCTGAAAGTCTCGGGGTGATTCGTCAAGCGGGGGCTGAGAAAAAAGAAGGGTCCCAAAACATGTTTTCCCCATGCAATTTTCAATAGGAACCTTTAATGGCAGCTACAGCCCGACCTGCTTAACGGAATTACACCAAATTTGGCAAAGAGGTAGCCCTTGGTTCACACTCATGCCTTTTGGTTAAATGGTGTAAATCTGTTCAGTAGTTGCTGAGAAACTCAAGAGTAAAAACATAGATATATCTATGGCCTCGGAGGATCCACGCACCCAGCGTGCACCCTCCCGATCACGAGCTGCATGCTATTTGGCTGTCAACTGGCTGTCAACACTCCAAACCAGGAAGTGTTGGCAGCCATTTTGTGCCTCGGTAGAAGCAAGGCTCAAGAAATCAGTGGATCAAGTGTGCAAAACGTATAAAGGAGGCAGGGTAGAAATACCCTGACCCTCTAGACCTGCTTAGGGGGTCCCACAAGGACCCCCAGGGCCCCCCCAAAAATTTTGGGGGAAAAACAGCAAAATGCGCGCAGGGTGCGCAGATCCTGCCATAAAAACAAAACAAAAAAAAAGCGCTTCTTTAATATTTAGCCCCCAGGGGGGCAACATCCCAGGGGCAAAAATGTTTGGGCCCTCCAGCCCCGGGGACCGCCCCCCCAGGGCTATAAAATAAATGGGTGGGGGGGCTCAAAGGTCCCCCAGCCCCGTGGACCGCTACCCCCCGGGGCTTTAAAAAAAATGGGTGGGGGAGCTTAAAGGCCCCCCCAAGCCCTGGGGACCACCACCCCCGGGGCTTTTTATATTGTGGGAGGGGAGCTGCGTGGCCCCCCTCCTGGAGCCGTCGATGGCCCTGGTGACCGCCACCCCCCAGGGCCGGCTCCTGCAGTGTCTCAGGGTGCCCAGGGACCCTCAGGATTGTGGAGGAATTAATTCTCCAACTTAAAACACACCACAGGGCGAGTTTGCAGACATGTCACCTCAGGCCACGCCCCCTTCCTTCACAATTGTGCAAACGCACCTTGTGCTGAGTTGTAATTTGGGGAATTAATTCTCATTCAATACTGAGACTCTATTAAGGCCAACTAGACCAAAAGGTATCTCCAGTATGCGCCAGGGAGCTGCGTTGGGAACAGGTGTTCAGAGGCCATGCCCCTTTTTACACCTCTCTGCAACGCTGCTCTGTGGTACTTACTGGAGGTACCTAGAGGGATAGTTTGGCCCTAGGGACCCTTAGGATTCAAGGGGACTTAATCTCTCAACTTAGAATGGCCACAGGGCACGTTTACACAGTGGTGAAGGGAAGGTGCGGGGCTTGAGGTGATATGTGCAAACATACCCTGTGGTGCGTTTTAAGTTGGGGAAATAATTCCCCTTCAATCCAGAGGGACCCTGGGGTCCAACTAGCCCACCAGGTGCTTCCAGTAAGCGCCACTGCACTGCGTTGCAGAGAGGAGGTGCTGACCGTGCCTCTCTTTACACCTGTCTGCAATGGTGCTTACTGGAGGTACCTAGTGGGCTAATTTGACCCAATAGACCCTCAGGATTTAAGGGGACTTAATCTCCCAACTTAAAATGGCCACAGGGCGTGTTTACACAGTGGGGAAGGGAGGGGACAGGGCCTTAGGTGACGTGTGCAAACACGCCCTGTGGCGCATTTTAAGTTGGGGAAATAATTCCCCTTCAATTTTGAGGGCCCCTGGGGGCCAACTAGCCCACCAGGTGCTTCCAGTAAGCACTACTGCGCTGCGTTGCAGAGAAGTGGTCTAGGCCGTGCCCGTTTTTACATCTCTCTGCAACGCAGCTCTGTGGCGCTTACTGGAGGTACCTAGTGGGCTAGTTGGACCCTAGGGACCCTCAGGATTCAAGGGGACTTAATCTTCCAACTTAGACGCATTTACACAGTGGGGAAGGGAGTGGACGGGGCCTGAGGTGAGGTGTGCAAACATGCTGTGTGGTGCATTTTAAGAGGTAGTTTTAATCCCCCTGCCCTATTATATACTAGGGGCTTACAGAGGAGGTCATGCTAATCACAGGGAGACTCCAACACATAGTCTTCCCTAGTGTATGTAGGTGTTTTCACTGTATTCTAAGTGTCTTTTAACATAGCACTGGCTCTAGGACTGGTTAGTCAGACTCAGCTACCATCAGTATCCATCTGAAATAGTTGAGCGTACAGAATGATTTTGCAACAAGGCTTCTTTCTGCTCTTTGGTTTGTTCTTTCTGCACGTTTTCCTTCTTCCTGCACTTTTCTTCGTCTTTGAGGACTTCTGTTGCTTCTTTCTGCATTTCTTTTTTTTCTTTCTGTGCGTTTTTTCTTCTTTCTTCACATGTCCTATCTCTGTAGCCATAGTTAGAAATTAGCATTTAAAAATCCTTTGAAATTAACTGAAAAAACAATAGGCTTCAGGCATGTTATAGTTAGGAATTAGCATTTAAAAAACCTTAGAAATTCACAGAAAAAACCATAGGTTTCAGGTGCGTTATAGTTAGTTGGACATTTCACTCGTACAAAACCATTCAAATTCTACAGTTATAGTTAGTTCAGCTTACTATAACTCGCGCCCCCGCAATGAACTGCTGATTGCGTCACATATTATATCACTCATGACATGGTCAGTGACATCACTCATGACATCACTGATGACATCTCAAATTACATCACTGATGACATCATCCTTGTGATAGAGTGGCAGACCTCCTCTCACCCTCAGATAACCTTTTGATACACACATACAAAAACTAAAATTTGCAAAACAATGGACATACCAATACCAGTTACAACAACCTATTCAGTAATTCTAAGATCTACATACACATCCACTCATTCACCAACAGTCCTATATAGTCACTCATACATGTACTCACTCATCATATGTACTCATACACCTATACATCCTGTTACACACCGCCACTCATTCATAGAGTTACTCACACACATAGTCACTTATGCTAATAAAGCCGCAGCAGTTGAAACCTAAAAGAAGAGAGTTTTGAAACCTAAAAGAATCAAGGAACTATTCTAATTTATTCTTTACATGTATTTATGTGTGCAGCAACAAAATTATAGACACAACAGCACTAGGAAGAGGAAGAAGCAGGGAGTGGGGGGAGGGGGGAGATGGGCAGAATGGCACACATGCACAATTAAGTACAACACACATATAGACTAACAATGGCCAAAATGAAACACACCAACAAGCAGCACAAGTCACACAACCCGCCAACATCACACCACTGAACGAGCATAGAAGTGAAAACCACGCTGCATTCATACAGGATGTGTACAAAGGCCAGTCGTTGGTGTTGTGGGATGTCTGCGACCGTGGTCATCATGGATGAGATGCCCAGCATGTGGCACATGGTCGAGTTCACTGTGTGTTATGTTGCCAAACGGCTGCACCTCCCTCCCACAAGCCCCCACACTTTTGTGCGGTGCGCTGTTGTATCTCGTGAACTCGTACGGCACACCATTGTAATGCCTATTTGCGCATGTCCTGCTACATTCCAACAACAACATCACAGTGCCGTTTGGAGGTGGTGCATGCCAGTTTACAACATCAACTGCTGCGGCTCTTGTAGCAGGCCACACCAGAACACAGAGACACACTTACCGCACTTCCTGTACACGGACATGTCCGAGACACCCCGTTCCCCTTGCCGGATAGGCACACGCCTGCACTGACCTCTGAACCCCAGACCAGCACACGCCAGTTGTGCATGCAGGAGGATGCGTGTGTAGCTACACATTGAGGAACTTCGATTTCCGATCGCGATCGAATCGACCCGCCATTTTGTGCTCCGCCGCCATTTTGTGTTGCCGTCACTCAGGCAGCACGGCGAACAAAGTCTATTCTGCTTTTTCTGCAGCTTCATGTTAAAACAGCCCTTCTGCCTCTATTTGCAAAGCTGGTGTTAGGACTGGCCGAGTACACTAATCCCCATCTGGTTTTCTAATCCCCGTCTCAACTATCTGTTGGTTCACACTATTCTTTTCTGACTTTATCTTATCGTCTGGCCTTCACTGTCTTCTGCTAGCATTCTCTCATTTCACAACTGTCCTCCAACACACAAACGTATCTCGCCACCTGCAAGTTAGTTACAAATCCATTAATAAATTAGATTGAGGGAGGGGTGACAAACATAGTTGGAGGAGAGGTTTCTTCGAGTCATATGACACTTTTGTTTTCCAATCTCTCCTATTGGTTCTGTCCTGTTTTTCAACTTTCCTTATTGGCTCTTTCTTATGTGTTCTGGGTGTGTATTTGGTTAATGTATATGTTACCTATAAGGTATATAAGTTTGTGCGCCACAGAGTGAAGTGGCAGTCTCCTGAGAACCTACCTTGTGTACTTCTGGGATAACTGTACTAGCTGCAGCTAATAAATCTGATCTTCTAATGCCGACAGAGTGTCCCGTGTCTCTGTGTAGCTGAGCAGGTGAATCCAGGAGATTAAGGCGTACCCTGCGCCACCAGGCCCAAAAGGTTCTGGTTCTTCAACTGGCGCCCAACGTGGGGCGGCTTCAGTGGTACCGGTTCTGCCCGAAGGTCGTGAGGAACCCCGCAAGAAAATTCCGGAGGGTTCGCGAGCCACGTTAAGCGACCCCTGTATGTCGAAAGTGGTCCGAAGGTCTTTTGCAGCGCGGTTACTCCTTCCTGACGGCTACTAACAACTGCTGCCCTGACTGCCGCCCTGCCTTGGCCCTTCCTTTGATGATGTATGGTAAGGCGAGACGATAGACAGGCCTCTGTTGGTGTGAGAAGACGTCCTTAGTTAAGTATCTTCGTGGGTCGCGCCCACAATTTTTTCTTTGTTTTCTTAGCATTTGTGGTCCTTAGATTCGACTATTGCAATAGCCGAAGCCGAGGGTAAGTGCATTTGTGCTGCGTAAACTGAGTTTTTACCCCCTTGAAGTTTGTGAACAGTCCGGTGAAATCACGAGATGCCTGGTCTGACTAAGTTTGGAAGAATTTGTTGCTTTGGTTGTAATAGGGATTCCCGACTTGAGGACTCTTGTCCGATTCCTTCGGTTGGAACTCCCACATATGAGCTCTATTCGAAACATGGTATTGGCCCCATTGCCTTTAACGAGGCGTGGACCCGATACACAAGGAAAGATGGTGTTCTAAAATGGCCAGAAAATGGTAGTTTTGATCCCGATGTGCTAGATAATTTAGAAGCAGTCTTATTCAAAAGAAAAGCCCGGCTGGCAATTTTTGACTCTTTCCGCCTTTGGCGTAAGGAAGCCAAACAGAAAGAAATTAAGCAAGCAAAACGAGATAGAAAAGCACAGGGTATGACAATTATACAGGCTGCCCAACAGTTTAAAGACGATGAAATTGATAATGCGACAGAAATCTCAGAGAGACAGCATCGTATGGCGATAGATAAATGCTATCCGGTGTTGCCTGTTTCCCCTTCCGATAATAAGAAAGATATAGAAGAAGATCCCCTAATGTCCCATTTATTGAGGTTGCCTCTGACCTATGCACAAAGTGCCAACGTACCCCAATTGTTACAGCCTGTTCAGCCGCCAGCGGTACCTCCGCCTGTTCCGGCTCTTCCGCATTTGCCTCCTCCAGTATTACCGCCTTTGCCAGTCTTACCGTTAGCTTCAACTTCTTTGCCCTCATCTCCTGATCTTAGATCTCCTTTGCCTTCTGCTCCTCCTGCAATAATAGGTTCTCCTCCTGTCAGTTCTCCTAATACTTTGTCTCCAATTCTTATGTCTAATTCTCCGTCTGTGCGTAAGCGTCTCACAGACACTGTCACTGGTATTCTATCTCCTTTCTTTGGAGCTTTAAATGTGTCTCCGGCTTTTGCTTGAAGACAATCTCGTAGTCAGTTCCCAGATTTTGAAGAACGAGAAAAGTTGGAGACTCTTGCACGTAAATGGATCAAAAAGGGTCCTCAATACAGTGTGCCCGATATTATGCCTACTTTTTCACAATGGAATGCGCCTACGCAAAGATATGTTTTTAATGCAATGTGCGATGCTCTCATTAAAGAATGGGAAGATATGAATTCGAGTCCAATCCCACAAGATCTGTTAGATGTTCAGACTGATTTTGATAAAGGACTTGTTGTGGGTTCTAAGGTTGAGAAAGCTGTAAGGACACTTATTTCTTATAGATCCTTATTGTTCTCTCAGGCTTTCCTTGATTCTGATCCGTCGGTTAAACTGACATTGAAAAATTATCCCATGAGAGAGGTTCCTCCAGTATGGAAGGAAGAGGTTGCGGGAGTAGGTGCTAATCCAGCTATTCCTGCTCATTTTCAACGTATATGGGTACATGTCCCTTGGAAGTTATCTGAAGTTTTGGCCCTTAAGCAGACTCTACCGGATCCTCGCAAAAACCCTGCGGGGTATTATAAAGAATTATCACAGACAGTTGATGCTTGCATCATGAACCTAGCTGATATCGATATGTTAATGGGAAATGTAGTCCAACAGACAATATGGGCTAAGATTCGTAAAGAGGATCACGCCCAGGAATTAGGTGCTACTTGGGATGTTATAACTACCACTGACAGAGACCAAGTGGGTGGTGCAAAGCCTGAAGCATTGATTTCAGAACTCCCTGGTAGGATTATTACATTAATGAAAACTATGATGCCTACATTGAGAGTTAATTGGGATAAACTAGCAGCATGCAAACAAAAGAAAGATGAAAGTGTCTCTGATTTCTTTACTCGTTTCGAGGAGACCTTTATTGATCACAGTGGTCAAGACATGGCTACAGAAGGTGGACAGCGATTATTTGTGGACAAATTCGTATTTAATTTGCTTCCCGAGCTGTCACACAAATTGAAAGATTCAGAAAGTTCATGGGCTGTTTCCTCTTCTGCCCAGATATTGGCTACTGCACAATCTTATGAAAACAGGGATAAAGAAGAAAAAGAAAAGCAAGAGAAAAAGACGAAAGAATTAAAAACGAAGGTTCTCTTGCAACAAGCTTATCCTCCTCGTTATGTCCAGCCTCAGTCTCAACAGCCTCCGCAGTTTTAGAGGTTGTATCAAAAGCCTGAGCCATACAATCCACGACCTTTGTTAGGACGTAATCAA
The DNA here is from genome assembly GCF_964204655.1 of Triturus cristatus. Classification (NCBI taxonomy): domain Eukaryota; kingdom Metazoa; phylum Chordata; class Amphibia; order Caudata; family Salamandridae; genus Triturus; species Triturus cristatus. The sequence goes on from NC_140587.1 coordinate 621,741,934, forward strand.
TGTGCCTATTGTAGAGAGGAAGGTCATTTTAAGAATAGTTGTCCGGTTTTATTGCAGCACAATGGAGCACTATCTGCTCCACGAGGTCGTGCTGGCCTCCAGTCAGCAAACAGAGGTAGAGGTCGAGGTGTGTTGACTCAAGAACAACGTGCCCTTCCTTCTCCCAATTTCATGAACTACTTCGATCAGCAGAATGTTAGGTCTACACAGTACTACAATGAAGATCATTACATTGAAAACAGGAATGAAAGTCTTCATGCCAACTAGGACAGCCATGGACAAAGTAAGGGAGTTGTGTCGATTCCAGTAGATCAGAATGGACCTTATGTTAACGTCACTACAATGGGTGTTTCAGAGCCATTTCTTCTAGATACTGGGGCGATGAGAAGTTCTATCATTCATTCTAAACTCCCTGGGGCACCTTTGTCTGGCTTAACAAATGTTTCTGTAGGATTTTCTGGCGCCCCTTTTCGCAATCCAGTTTCTTGCCCTTTGCCTATTTCAATTGGCCCTTACGATTTGGAAGCTCCATTTCTGTTGACGAATGGTTGTGGTTTAAATCTGTTGGGTTTAGACCTATTGAAAAGAATGCATGCTACGATATATTGTTCTCCTTCTGGTGTACATCTTACTTTAGGACAGAAATTGATTTCCCCAATGTATTTGTCCAAAGATCAGTTTCCACCTGAACTGCTTTCTCTTCCAGCAACGCTTTGGGCCACGGGGTCCGAATGATGTAGGCTGTCTTGAGATTCCACCTCATGTTGTCACACTCAAGCCCAATGTTGAATTACCGCGCATCCCGCAGTATAGAATTTCTACTGAAGGTGAAAATGCGCTTTTAGAAACACCAGAACAAATTCAGGCGATTACGCAAATGTCTGTGCCATCCACACAAAGGGAGGTACGTGCCTTTCTGGGTATCACCTCTTACTGTAGGCAGTGGATCCCTAACTTCTCTCTGATGGCCAAGCCTTTGTTGACACTCACTTTGAAAGATACGCCTCAACCCCTTCCATGGACTGATGAGTGCCAAAAGAGTTTTACCGACTTACGTACTGCCCTGTGTTCTGCTCCTGTATTGGGTACTCCTGATTACAGTAAGCCTTTTACGCTCTATGTTCACGAGAGAGAAGGTTGTGCGTTGTCAGTTTTAACACAGCAATTCGGAGACAAACAGCGGCCATGTGTCTATTTTTTGGCTACATTAGATCCTGTAGCTAAAGCATTGCCCAGTTGCCTTAAAGCGACAGCGGCAGCAGCAATTTCTATTCAACAGTCTGCTGGAGTGGTGTTGGATAACACTCTCATTGTCATGGTACCACATGCAGTGGATACCTTACTAAACAGAACGAAAACGCAGCATCTTACGAGTGCTCGTCTAACTGGATACGAGCTGACGCTTTTGGCTAGTCACGTACACATCAAATGATGTAATACCCTGAATCCGGCCACTCTGTTGCCCCTTCCAGATGAGAAAAGTGTTGAGGAGCAACATAATTGTTTCTTTCGTACCGAGGAAGAGACAAAAGGAAGAATTGACTTAAAAGATACGCCGCTAGAGAATCCGGATGGAACTCTATGGGTAGATGGTTCTTGCTTTAAAATGCCTAATGGAGATACAGTTTCAGCCTACGCTGAAGCACGCATCAGACATAATTCAGGTCAATCAGCAGAATTGATAGCATTAACAAGAGCATGTGTATTGTCAAAGGGGAAGAGAGTGAACGTGTACACCGACAGTCAGTATGCCTTTGGTGTAGCGTTCAATTTTGGGCGTCTTTGGAAGGAAAGGGGTTTTCTCACTTCACTTGGCACCAAAATACAACATGGTCAGTTAGTGACTGTTCTTCTTGAATCACTTGCCTTACCCACCCAAATAGCGATTGTGAAGTGTAGTGCACACAAAAAGATTACAGATGATGTTGGCTGAGGAAATGCATTTGCAGATGAAATAGCGAAAAAGACAGTGAGAGATGCAACAAGTCGAATGTATGTGGCGGGTCCTGCAAATTGGGTTAGAGAGAGAGGAATGTATGAGGACACAGTGGAAAGTGTAAGAGCAATTCAGAAAGAGGCTTCAGAGAAAGAGTTGAGCAAGTGGAAAGAAAGTACAGGAATGTTGCATGAGATGGGTTGTTGGGTCGAATTATCTGAACACTAACGATGGCTGTTACCAGATGCCTATGTACCCCCAGTGGTTACTATGGCGCATGGTCCAGACCACTTAAGTGCAAAAGGTATATGCAAACTTCTGGCTCCAGTGTGGCAAAATGAACAAATCCCAAAATGCGCAGACAATATAGTAAAACATTGTATTGTTTGTTTAATGTACAATCCAGGAAAGGGAACCCCAACTCCAGCAGGTCACTTTGCTCCTCCAACATATCCATTTGAGGTGTTGCAAATCGATTATATCCATATGGAGCGATGCAACAACCTTAAATACGTTCTGGTGGTAGTATGTGCCTTTTCAAGATGGATAGAAGCATACCCTTTAAAAGACAACATAGCCTTATCCACAGCTAAAGTTTTATTAAAAGAGTTATTCCCCGATGAGGAACATGGCGACCGCTTGACGTTAGCGGCCGTAGACGGAAGTCCGGAGGGCAGCGCAGACGTTGGAATGCTGGCGCGCGAGTGAAGCGGCAGAAGACGCGCTACGCAACACGAACCCATTATGGAGAGAGGCTGCATAGCAGAAATAGCGGGAATATTGTTTGTTTAGCCCGTGGTGGAGGAAAGTAGGCACTTACCAGGTAAATGCCTGCGGAGCTTGTTTGGGACCAGGGGAGACGCCCGGAAGCACAGCTGACGCGCTGGGAGGAGGCAGCAGGAAGCCTGCGGCGGATCTGGTGGCCGGCTTCGGGGATAGAGGCAGAGGCAGAACAAGCAGGATTTACCTGATACAGTTGGGAGCCGAGAGGGAAGTCTCGAGCAAAGAGTTGGCTGTACAGACGAGCAGGTTAAGAGAAGGGGGAGATACCCCTCTGCTTATGGAGAGAGAGATTCCTAAGGAAGGTGAGGCGCTTTCCAGGTATACGCTGAGAACCAGGAACGTTTGCGGTAAGAGTTTTCTTTCTACTTTGGCTGATGTACCACAAGGGGAAAGGACTGATGCTAAAGTAAAAAGAGGGCGACAGGGGGGCTCCTTCCAAGCAAAAGAGCCCAGGGAGACCACTAGGAAATCCAGCGAGGGAAAGAATATAAGGAAATCCTCCCTTCTAACTACAAGAGTAAAAGTGACTCCTTCACTTAAATCCTTTTTTCGTGTTCTCCCTCATATGCAGAAGGATAAAACAGTAAACGCAAGCTCCTATCCTGAAGAGTGTTTACCTAAAGATACAAGGACGTGCAAAGCTAATTCACCAAAGATTAATGATATGGAAACCACTGCAGGAAAAAGTCCCCCTAGTGTTTTAGGAGTGGAGAATAGGGTCTCACAACAAGATATAATAACAATTCCAACTAGTAATAAATACTCAGTTTTAACTGCAGTTGAAGAGTTGGAATCTTCACCATCACCACTAACGCTTGCGCAAATTCCAGAATCAATCTCGGTACCAAACAGAGATAATCTAGATTGTGTAACCCCTCCAGAAGGAACAGCAGAGGAGGAGACGGAGTCCTCACTGGCTAATATCCAACTGGAATTAAAGAAGGCTATTAAAGAGCGTTTTGAGGTGTCAGAGGCTAATCAAACAAATATACAAGTATCCTGCTCATTATTGGCCCAGTAACTTGATGAGGTCACGACTCGCACAAAAAAATTAGAGGAAGAAGTCAGCACCATTAGACAAGATGTTGTGAAAAATAAAACTGAGATCTCTAACCTGGGGAAATAAAACCAGATGTTAAAAGATGACATAGAGAGAATTGAGAATCATTCCCGAAGGAATAACATAAGATTTCTGAATATTCCTGAGAATGAAGAAGGCGCAGATACGAAGGCCTTTATCATTGGATTGCTTCGGGAAACGATTCTGAAGGATAAGGCGGAGATTAATCTTGAGAGCGAAATACAGAGAGCGCACAGAGAGCCGTTTCGTCGGAACCCGCAGAAAACTAAACCCAGAAAGATTTTGGTGAACTTTCTTTCTTATAGCATCAAGGAGGAGATACTAAATAGAGCCTTAAAAAATGGTCCATATCTGGTTAATGGTTTCTCTCTCCTGGTGAGGTCTGACGTATGTAGGGCTACAGAACAAAAACAGTGGGAGTTAGGCGGGAAGATTAAAGAGCTCAGAAGGTTGGGAGCGAAAGTCCAGTTAAAATTTCCAGCTATGCTCCGTATAATGTGGAACAATAAAATGTATAACTACCGCTCATTCGAAGATGTTGATGAATTAATCAGCAGAATGTCCCATGAGAATGGATATAAGTAAGAAATAGTAAGCTAGCTCACCAGCATTCTTCTTAAAGATATAAATAAGTTGGTTTGATTCCCTCCGGACTGTCCGTCAATAGGCATCTCTTATGCCTAATAATCTAGGGAGGGTTACTCGGGGGGGCACAGCAGCGGAGCAGGGGGGGTTGGGGAGCACGGGTGGGGAGCAGGGGGAAAAAAAGAAAAAAAGTTCTCAACACCATGTATGCAGGGTTATTTTGTTAGAATCAGGCTGAGATCAGGAAAATAATCTATTAAGGAAAGATGAGTTCGACTAATGTTTTGAGTATTAAAATTATTACTTGGAACGTGAATGGTATGAGATCTAAACCTAGACAGAGACGAATACTCGAGCATTTAAAAAAATAGCCAGGCACAGATAATGATGCTGCAGGAGACACATCTCCTGGCAAGTGAGAGTAAGGAATTGTTTTGGAAAATATGGATGGCTGCAAAATTTTGTTGTTTCAGATCAACCATTTTGTTGTAAGGGTGTGGCTATTCTGATTAAGAGCGGTTGTGGTATAGTATTACGAGAGTCAAATACAGATAGTTCAGGTAGGTAGGCATCAGCCCAAGTTAGGTGGGCAGATATGGATCTTTTATGTATTAGCTATTACGGCCCAAATGAGGATAACTCTCAATACATTGTCGATTTAGAACTCAGGATGGCAGCAACCTCAGTTCCTGTAATCTTAGGTGGCTATTTTAATGTATTATTAGACCCAGTGTTAGATAGGTCTACCAAAGAGAGAACATATCTGTCCCTAGAATGAGAGGTGCTCTGAGGAATATGATATCTGATTTTAATTTAGTAGATGTATGGAGGCATATGAAGGGTAAAACAAGGGAGTATACATACCATAGCAAAAAATACCATCACTTTTCAAGGCTTGATTATTTTCTAGTCGAAAGTTCATTTTCAGCAAATATTAAAAAGATTGAGCATCTTCCCGTCCATATCTCAGACCACTCACTAGTAATGATAACTGTACAAGCCCAGAGTCCACAACCCCTCAGAAGATGGACTTTAAGGCGGGCATTACTATTAGGAGAAGGGGTGGAGAAAGCTTTAAAGGAAGCAGCGAGGGGATATTTTATTAACAATCAAGACACTGCTTCCTCGCATATTGTCTGGGATGCCTTTAAGACGTATATAAGGGGAAACCTAAAAAGCCTAAACATATCGGAAAATCAGAAAGAGCAAATAGAATTAAAGGACAGTGAAAAGAAGGTCAGGGTTTTAGAAGAGGCCTTATATTCTATGAGTTCAGAGGAAGAAAATGCGAGGATAGAGGAAAAGCTGTATGAGGCTCAATTGGAATTTAAAATGAAAATAGATCAGAAGTATAAAGCTAGATGGCAAGCGGCAAATTTTAAAGAGTTTGAATATGGGGAGAAAGCCGGAGCGTTACTTGCATGGAAAGCTAAAGTGGAAAGGTCTAGAAATGATATTAAGGAGTTAAAAAGTGAAACAGGAGAAAAGATGAATAATTGGGACTCTATGCAGGAGCATATAGTATCAGTGTTTTCAAAGCTATATACAGAAAATATTGTTGCTGACCCTATAAAATCTAGATGTTGGCTTGGTACACTCGACCTCCCGTTACTGAGTAAAGAAGGGAAAGACATGCTTGAAGCCCCAATTACGATAAAAGAGATTGAAGGAGCAATAAAAAAATCTAAGAAAGGGAAGGCAGCAGGATTAGATGCTCTCCCGGCAGAAGTGTATAAAATTTTAATTGACGAAATATTACCTGTCTGGGAAAAGCTGTTTAATCAGATATATGGAGGGGATGTTCAGGCTCCTGATTCATGGCGTGAGGCTTCTGTGGTCTTAATTTTGAAGCCTACTAAGGATCCTACAAAGGCAGAGTCTTATAGGCCAATCTCCCTGCTAAATGCTGACTATAAGATCTTTGTCAGCATTTTGGCAGGGAGATTGTCCAGAGTAATCCCCCAATTAATACATTATGACCAGAAGGGGTTTATCCCAGGAAGGCAATTATGTGAATTAACCCAACAACTAATAGCATGTATTGATATAGCGACAGAAAGATCTGTCCCCTTGGTGGCGGTTGTATTGGACGCCGCTAAGGCGTTTGACCGAGTCTGTTGGGAATATCTATGGGTAGTATTAGAGCATTTAGGGATGGGACCTCACTTTATAGCTACACTAAAAACATTATACAGTAACTCTACAGATAAAATTCTTTGAAACGGAGCTCTTACTAAAAGTTTTGAAATAACTAGTGGGACAGGGCTGCCCAATTTCGCCCCTGTTATTCGATTTATATATTGAGCCTTTTGCCCAGGCACTCCGTCAAGATAGTCAGGTAAAGGCTTTCCATGTAGGAATGTTTGAGAAAAAAATCTCATTATATGCAGATGATTTACTCATATTCACATCAGATCCGGTTGTAACGATTCCAAGAGTCCAACAATTGGCGGCTGAGTTTGGGATCTTATCAGGGTATTTGGTAAATAAAGATAAAACCGGGGTTATGTGCTGGAACACCCCTGACTGGAAAGGGAGCGTACAGACAGAGATCAGATATCTAGGAATCAATATTCTCAATGAAGTACAGAATGTCCCACAAAATAATCTGGAAAGAATTACACAGGAAATTGTAAAAATATTGGGAAGGTGGAAGAATCTGCCTTTGACAGTATATGGGAGGGTTAATTTGATCAAAATGGTCATTCTCCCGAAACTTACATTTCTTTTTAATTGCATACCTTTATCTTTTCCGAGTGGACAAATGGACAAAGTACAGGGTAAATTGAGTAGTTTTGTTTGGGCAGATAGGGGAATGCGTATGTCTTAGAAAAAAGTTAGACGCAGACTGGCGGAAGGAGGGCTCGCATTACCAGATGTAAAATTATATTGTATGGCATTTCAGTTAAAAAATTGCAGGATCTTACTATGCACAACAGGGCACCGGGTATGGGGTGGTTTTTGCGAAGAAATGATTAAAGAGTGGGGAGGGAAAGGATTTCTGTTCAAGTTTGGTGCAACTAAAATTCTTCAAGAAGATAAAATTAAAAATATTGAAGGCAGCCCTACTTTTGTGGGGTAAAATTAGGAAGATGTTAGGAATTGGGTATTCTTCAGGGGGGGCCCCAATATGGGACTCTCCAGGCACGCCTGAATTCCTGCAGGATCAATTGAGTGTCCCATTGAGAAGGGCAGGAATAGAGGTTTGGGGGGACCTGATAGTGACGAATGAAGTAGTCCCATGGGAAGTTTTATCTAGTACAACAGGGGGATCACTATCCCGGTTTAAATTTCTTCAGCTGAAGTCTTGGGCGGAAGCGAATAGATCAGAAACAAAAAGTTTTTGGGAGTTTGAAATGAAACTAAAGAATCAAAATATAATAAAGAAGGAAATTGCTGGATGGTATCATGTATTACTAACCTCAGAGGAAGAAAAAATCAAGGCCCCCCTATAAAATCTGGGACGATGCGATGCAGATTCCTGATCCAAAAAGAGTTTTGCATCTATCCTTTAGGCTGCTTTACAAAACTGTTAAACAAGCAAATTTGAAGAGAAATCACTTTTTCACGGTAAATAGACTATACTGGACTCCAAAAAAATTAGCAAAGTTCGTAACTGATATTCCTCCCCAGTGTCGCAGTTATGGATTATTTAGTGTGCTGATGATAAACATATGTTTGTTGAATGTCCCTTTTTAGAAGCATACAGGACTGAGGTTGGTAGGATAATTAACCAAATTCTTAAGATTAACATCGAGGTCAACATCTTATTAGTAATGTTTGGGGTAACAGATTCACCATGTAAGGATATTATTTCGGACAAACAAGCACTGTTATTTTACTTAGTCCTCCTTGCTAGGCGGGAAATCTGCAAGAAATGGACGGAATCCTCTCCTCCACAAGGGATAGACTGGTTCCGAGCAGTAAGAAGAACGATGAAAACAGATATTAATTTGGAGCCCAGTACACGATTTTACTCTAAAATTTGGATGGCCTTCCAGATATGGGATGGAGACATAAGTGAGTAACCCCTACTGTCCAATGATTACACCTGTGTGGTCTGTGCAGCCAGGATACTGGAGGGGCACGAGCGCAGGAATTATGGAAGTAATGCAATAGCCTGGAGAGGTGTGGATTGGTAAACAGGCTACTAATTTGCATACAAGGTGGTATGAGGACAAAAAAAATAAAAAAATAAAAAGAGTTCTTCCCCAGGTTTGGTTTGCCGCGCATTGTCTGGAGTGACAATGGGAGCGAATTTGTTGGCCGAGTCATGCAAAAAGTCTGTGCAGGTCTTGGTATCAAGCAAAAGTTCCATGCGGCAAATCATCCACAGTCAGCGGGTTTAGTAGAATGCTACAACGGAACTTTAAAATTAAAGCTAGCAAAAGTTCAGGCTAGTACAGGACTCAATTGGCCCGATGCTTTGCCATTAGCTCTGCTGTCCACCAGAACTGCAGTACACTCTAGTTTGGGACTTAGCCCTTACGAAGTGGTTTTTGGACGCCCGGCTAACGTATGGGGAGTCCCTCGCCCTAAGAAATACTCAGACTTGCCATATCCAATGTTGGTTGACTACCTGCATAATCTTACGACTAAATTTCGTGTTGTCCATCAACAGGTTCAGAGTGCTTTACCGGAGGCTTCCACCGTCCCAGGTCATTCCATCCGACCAGGTGACTGGGTCTGTACCAAGAATTTCCAGAGGACGAGAAATTTGGAACCCAGGTGGAGAGAGCCCCGGATGGTTTTGCTCACCACGAGAACAGCAGTTAAGGTCGAAGGAATGAAAAATTGGATTCACGGCGTGCATTGTCAGAAAGTGCCTTTGCCTTTACCTTACGATCAATGGGTGCGCAGGGGCATTGGTGACTTTGAAAGTGAAAAGGTTCCACGATTCGTGCCCTTAAGTGATGCACACCTGAATGGGACACTGTCTGAGAAAGAGGACGACGACATTCTGCAAGAAGCAATACCATCACATCGTCGCTTGAATACGACTAATCCACGAACATTGTTCCAAGATCAAAACACTCCTGGATAAGAACACTATAATCTAAGACCTAGAACAAAGAACATTTAGGATTTTTCTCTCTTGTGTAGTATTCTATCCCGGTTGCAGGGTCATGGTAGGAGTCTTAATTGCGACCTGAGTAGTGACAATAGGCCTACAGGACTTGCAGTGTCATAGGACGGCAGACAATCGTGATTGAGTGATCGAGGAAGATTGCCGTGAGCATCCATTAGAAAGATGGAAACTACACAAAGCAAAAGAGAGAGAAAGGATAAAATAAAGAAAGAATCCTGTAAATTAATGTACAGTCGTTTTAACATAACCTTATGTATTATTATATTATTGTGTATTGCTTTGGCGTTTATAGGTTGAATTATTTATGCTCTGCAGCAAAAAGTTGCCTCTCCTTCTTCCTCTTCGTCTTCTTCTACTGTCTCTCCACATCTCTTTCATACCCTTCCTCAACATGAACTCATTAGAAGAACTGAATATTATAAAAATTCCTTTGTCCAATTGTTACACCAACACCAGTTAGTGGTCAATACGACTGACTGTTGGGTGTGTGGATTTATGCCACATACCACAGAGAAAGGAATGCCATATTTAGTTCTTCCATTTTCTTATGAGGGTTCTGCTTGGGCTTATTTTGTCATTTTCTCTAATGCCTACCAAAGCAAGTTTAAATGATCCATTAGTTCATATATTGGTGGTGCGGATTTTAGTCATAGCTCATTAATTAAGGGAATGGTAGCTATGGCTAAAATCATGAAAAATAGTAACATTTCCGTTGATGAAAGGAAAGCATATACAAACTGGAACGTCACCCATTACGTCACTAGCCTTAGTGATAAGGTCAAACAAAGAAAATCTCCACCAATTTGGACGATTCCTCATCAGGGAAATTTCTGTCTGCAAATTAACGATCGCTCTTCTGACACCATGCAAAGAAATAGCTGTTCCCACACATATGTCTACTCCTCTCAAAACTCGCCTCCTCTAGTGCCGTCTCAAGGCACATATTTCATTTGTTATAATAGGGCTTATACGTGGTTGCAAACGGGTTTCTCTGGTACTTGCTATATAGCTTTCCTTCTTCCCCCTACTTACACCGCTTCCGCAAATCATCATCGAAACAGATACGGCAGAGGGATTATTGATTCGAAGGACACAGCAGGACGAGAGGGAAGAGATTTCCTAAAAGGATTTCTTCCTTTTTGGGGTCCAATGGCTAACAGTAGAAATATAAGGCAACTGGTTTGTGTCGTAGAAACTACAATAGACATCACTGTAGGAGCCTTAAGAAACATCACGGCAGAACTACAGGCGGATCGTCTTATGACCTTACAGAATCGAGTTGCCTTAGATTTTGTTCTTGCAGATCGTGGTGGAGTGAGCAAATTGATCGGGTCAAGTTGCTGTATTTTCATACCTAATGACGCTCGAACAGTATACCAAGCTATCTCCAAGTTGCACATAATCTCTGAGTCGATTCATCAGGACGAAAGAGATTGGCCTTTTACGGAGTGGTTTTGGGGACTACTGTCCAAATGGGGTTGGAAAGTATTGACATTCCTTGCAAAAATTCTGACCATTATCTTTTCTTGTTGCCTTTGTATACACCGTGGTCCCGCCATCTGTGACCTATGTGCTACTATGTGCATCCCTAAACCCAAACCACAAGTAACAGAAAACATAAGAATGATGTTACAGTAACAGCTCGATGACCTTATGGCTATCGACATTGACTCAGATTAACATGAGTCTATCTTGCCTGAGTTCTGGCAAAAGGAGGGTCTGAGGAACTTCGATTTCCGATCGCGATCGAATCGACCCGCCATTTTGTGCTCCGCCGCCATTTTGTGTTGCCATCACTCAGGCAGCACGGCGAACAAAGTCTATTCTGCTTTTTCTGCAGCTTCTTGTTAAAACAGCCCTTCTGCCTCTATTTGCAAAGCTGGTGTTAGGACTGGCCGAGTACACTAATCCCCGTCTGATTTTCTAATCCCCCTCTCAACTATCTGTTGGTTCACACAATTCCTTTCTGACTTTATCTTATCGTCTGGCCTTCACTGTCTTCTGCTAGCATTCTCTCGTTTCACAACTGTCCTCCAACACACAAACGTATCTCGCCACCTGCAAGTTAGTTACGAATCCATTAATAAATTAGATTGAGGGAGGGGTGACAAACATAGTTGGAGGAGAGGTTACTTCGAGTCATATGACACTTTTGTTTTCCAATCTCTCCTATTGGTTCTGTCCTGTTTTCCAACTTTCCTTATTGGCTCTTTCTTATGTGTTCTGGGTGTGTATTTGGTTAATGTATATGTTACCTATAGGGTATATAAGTTTGTCCGCCACAGAGTGAAGTGGCAGTCTCCTGAGAACCTACCTTGTGTACTTCTGGGATAACTGTACTAGCTGCAGCTAATAAATTTGATCTTCTAACGCCGACAGAGTGTCCCGTGTCTCTGTGTAGCTGAGCAGGTGAATCCAGGAGATTAAGGCGTACCCCGCGCTAAAAGGTTCTGGTTCTTCAACATCCAGGCTCACTCCCAACGCTGAGGTGACAGCACACTGTGATGTTGCAGGGCTCGTGCCTATCATGCTAAGACAATGACCACAGGGACACACTTACTAAGATGTGGGTTTGGGGGGCATTGGCGGTCCTGGAGTTGTTGAGATGAGTCTTCTGGCCCTCATGGGTATCCCTGTATCATGCTCATTGACTCTATGGTACCTGTGGGTGTTCTGGTGTGGCTCTTGGCTGTGTTCCCTTTCATGGTGTAGGTAGTTGACCTGCTCAACACCAGCAGAAAGCAGGTGTAAAATCCCTGGTGTTAACGTGTCTTATCGCCGGAATTTGTTTCGCATTGCAATTGGTGTGAAAGTTGTGATGTGATTTTTTTTTTGTGCAGAACAATATACGAACTGAGCAGTGTATCTCATCAAGATCCAGCACCTGACGCACTATTCCCAATCAATATAAATACAATGAGATTTCTTAATAGATTTTGTGTGTACACTGTAAGTGCAGCCAATACCTCAGTGCAATTCAATACAGGATTTTAGTATTTAGAATAAATCGGAAAGGTGCACCTCGTGTCTTTTTGCACGGGAACGGCTACTCTCCATTTCATTATCAGCACTTTACCGGAAGTAAAGTTGAGATAAATCTAACACACTATTCAGAAGTTGGTGCAAACTGCAGATACTGCAGATATCACCAGTATTCCAGTGATAAGTGCCCCAAAATTTAACACCATGGTGGACTCCATCAAATAACAGTAATAAGAACAAGAAAGAGTCACACAGCAGTTAAGAGAACAAAGAAAAACGTTATTAATTTTTTTTTCAAACTTTATTTTTATAATAATAAACATATAAACGAAAATCTATTTTCAAACTTTATTTTTTTATTAACATATATATGAACAATAAACTAATAAACAAAATGTAACAACAATAATAAAAAACAACAAGGCGGAACACTACTGTCGGGACAATGGATGTCGATGACAGACCTGGAAAATAAGAAAGATTGTTAAAAAAACAACAACATGGTATTCTCAACAAAATACCACAAGAAACAAATCACAGATATATAAAATGCATACAGCTAACAAAATTTTATAAGTTTAACTTACAAAAACTGTAAATGTTGCCGCTTTAAAATATTTACCGAATCTGAAGAAAATGTTTTGCAGAAGGCACCACACCAACAATGTTTTTCTTCAGTGGTGAGGACATTTTTTATTTTTTCCAAGGAGCAAACAAAGACCAATGTCACCTTCGTCACGCGCAAGATTTGCCAAAGAGTTCTGTTACGAGGAGATCCTAACAAAAAATACTCGTGCGGCACAGCATGTATGATGAAACACCTAAGGACCCTTCGTCCAAACAATCTTGCACAAGAAGAGTGCAAACAGATGAGAAACACTCCTGTTCTGTATCTGTAAAAAAGAATCACAAATAAATGTATATTAATAACTTTCAAATTTATACTATTCCATTACTGTACAAACACATTTTATATAAAAACTGACTATGAAAGTATAGCCCTGAACCACAAGTTTGACGATCATTAAAACTCTACATGCATAGTGCATACTACTTTGAAGCAGTTCATGCCCTAAAGCCTACCTCACTAAAAGACTACATGCTAACTGATTAAATGATTACAGTACTATAAGGAGACACACTGGGTGACTCACAGGGTGTTTGCTAGAAGAGTATGAATACTAACTAGGGAATAGAAGGTGTGAAACACAACTGTGTAGGTGATTAGAGGACTGCATCCACACTGCATAGGCATTTAAAGCAGTCCATGTGCTAAGGCCTGGCTCACTGCATGACTACTTGGGTACTGACTGAATGATTATCGTACAGCAAGGAGAGTGCCTAGGTAAATTTATAAGTGCTAGGCTTTTCGCACAGGGAATAGATTAGTACTTGGTACTGAATGGGTCACTAGAGGAGTGCAAAGGCAGTGACAAGTGCTGGACTGTATGGATACTGACTAGGAAATTGAAAGTGTGAAAGACAAGTGTCTGGGTGGTTAGAAGACTGCATGCATAGTGCATAGGCGTTTGAAGCAGTCCATGTGCTAAGGCCTGGCTCAGTGTATGAATACTTAGGCACTGACTGAATGAATAGAGTACTGCAAAGATAGTATCTTGGTGAATTTATAAGTGTTTGGGTTTTAGCACAGTGAATGGATTAGTACATGGTGCTGAATGGGTCACTAGAGGACTGCAAAGAGAGTGACAGGGTATTTCCTGGAAGTGTATGGATACTGACTAGGGAATTGAAGGTGTGAAAGACAATTGTGTAGGTGGTTAGAGGACTGCATACATAGAGGTTAAGGGTTTGAAGCAGTCCATATACTAAGGCCTGGGTCACTGGATGAGTACTTGGGTACTGACTGAATGATTAGAGTACTGCAAGGAGAGTGCCTGGGTGAATTTATTAGGGTTTGGCGCTGTGAATGGATTAGTACATGATGCTGAATGGGTCACTAGAGGAGTGCAACGGCAGTGACAGGGTGTTTGCTGGAAGTGAACGGATACTGACTGGGGAATTGAAGGTGTGAAAGACAAGTGTGTAGGTGGTTAGAGGACTGCATGCATAGTGGATATGGGTTTGACGTAGTCCATCTGCTAAGACCTGGCTCAGTGCATGAATACTTAGGCAGTGACTGAATCATTAGAGTACTGGAAAGAGAGTGTCTAGGTGAATTTATAAGTGTTTGAGTTTTGGCACAGTCAATGGATTAGTACATGCTGTTAAATGGGTCTCTAGAGGACTGCAAAGGAAGTGACAGGATGTTTCCTGGAAGTGTATGGATACTGACTAGGGAATTGAAGGTGTAAAAGACAAGTGTATAGTATGTCAGAGCACTTTTATTTGAAGCAATCTATTTGGTACTTAGAAACTGACTAAATAATCAGACTACTTCTAGGACAGTGCTTAGGTAAAACGTGTAAATTTTCAGTTCTGCCACAGTGAACAGAATAGTACATGGTACTGCACCTTAGTGTCAAACTCTGACTCATTTTATCAATGCATAAGCAAAGACTAGCTTCTAATGCTACTAAAACTTGACAACATGAGAGGTTTTAAATTAGTTATCTGCCAGCAAATACACGATGTCACCAAATGCTTCTCTCACAGTCATTCTCAAATGCACACAGACTCACAGTGTAATTCTAGACAACACCCACTATACCTAGGAGTTTACCAAAAATCATTCACTACTGTGGAAGTGGTAAGCGAACTGCACACAATCTTCATATTTCAGGACTGCACTTTTGTGTCAAAGCCTGACTCATTTAATCAAAGCATAAGCAAAGACTGGCTTCTAATGCTACTAAAACTTCACAACATGACCGGTTTTAAAACAGGTATATGTCAGCAAATACACGATGTTACCAAATGCTTCTCTCACAATCCTTACCCAAATGCACACAGACTCACAGTGTGATTTTAGACAAACAACACTATCCTAGGAGTTTACCAAAACTCATTCACTACTCTGGAAGAGTTAATGGTACTGCACACAATCTACATATTTAAGTACACCACATCAGTGTCAAAGCATGACTCATTTAATCAAGGCATAAGCAAAGACTGGATTCTAATCCTACTAAAACTTCACAACATGACAGGTTTTAAAACAGTTATCTGTCAGCAAATACATGATGTTACCAAATGCTTGTCTCACAGTGATCCCAAATACACACTAACTCACAGTGTGATTCTAGACAAGCACCACTATCCCTATGAGTTTACCAAAACTCATTCACTACAGTGCACGTGGTAAGGGAACTGCACACAATCTACATATTTCACAACTGCAATTTACTGTCAATGCCTGACTCATTTAATCAACACATAAGCAAAGATTGGCTTCTAATGCTACTAAAACTTGACAACATAACAGGTTTTAAAACAGTTTTCTCTCAGCAAATAGACGATGTTACCAAACGCTTCTCTCACAGTGGTTCCCAAATGCACACAGACTCACTTTGTGATTCTAGACAAGCACCAGTATTCCTAGGAGTTTACCAAAACTGATTCAGTACACTGGAAGTGATAAGGGAACTGCACACAATATACATATTTCACGACTGCACTTTAGTGTCAATGCCTGACTCATTTAATCAACACATAAGCAAAGACTGGCTTCTAATGCTACTAAAACTTGACAACATGACAAGTTTTAAAACAGTTTTCTGTCAGCAAATACACAATGTTACCAAACGCTTCTTTCACAGTGGTTCCCAAATGCACAAAGACTCACAGTGTGATTCTAGACAAGCACCAGTATCCCTAGGAGTTTACCAAAACTCATTCACTATACTGGAAGTGATAAGGGAACTGCACACAATCTACAAATTTCACAACTGCAATTTACTGTCAATGCCTGACTCATATAATGAAAGCATAAGCCATAACTGTCTTCTAATGCTACTAAAACTTAACAACATGACAGGTTTTAAAACAGTTATCTGTCAGCAAATTCACGATGTTACCAAATGCTTCTCTCACAATCCTTACCCAAATGCACACAGACTCACAATGTGATTTTAGACAAGCAACACTATCCTAGGAATTTACCAAAACTCATTCACTAGTCTGGAAGAGTTAATGGCACTGCACACAATCTACATATTTAAGTACAGCACATCAGTGTCAAAGCATGACTCATTTAATCAACATATAAGCAAAGACTGGATTCTAATGTTACTGAAACTTCACAACATGACAGATTTTAAAACAGTTATCTGTCAGCAAATACATGATGTTACCAAATGATTCTCTCACACTGATCCCAAACACACACTAACTCACAGTGTGATTATAGACAAGCACCACTATCCCTATGAGCTTACCAAAACTCATTCACTACAGTGCAAGTGGTAAGGGAACTGCACACAATCTACATATTTCACGCCTGCAATTTACTGTCAATGCCTCACTCATTTAATGAAAGCATAAGCCATAACTGTCTTCTAATGCTACTAAAATTTGACAACCTGACTGGTTTTAAAACAGTTATCTGTCAGCAAATACACGATATTACCAAATGCTTCTCTCACAGTGGTTCCCAAATGCACACAGACTCACTGTGTGATTCTAGAAAAACAACACTATCCCTTGCACTATATCAAAACACATCTAGAAGTAGTACTACATTTTAGCATAGAAACATAACATATCTCATTTCACAAATTCATAAGCAATGACTGGTTTCTAATTCTACCAAAATATAAAAACTGCACAGTAATCTGTCTACAAAAACATGAGAAACAGAAATGCCTATCACAGAATGGTTTCTACATGCACACACATTGTAGAGAAAAAAAGTACTCCCTACACTTTAGCAGGAGAAATACATTAGTCTGATTAAAATCAAAATAGTCTACATACATCCCCTCACAATTAAATAACTCATCTTTCAAGTTCTTTTGTAGATTAAGGAGTATATCAACCACTCACCATATTTTCTTTTACAGAATCTCTGCACTGTGCACCTCTCAGCAAAAGCAAAGAATGGAAAAGTTTCCCTTTCATGTTCCACACATATACATGTAAACATCAAATCACAATCCTTCGCACATAAACTCAAAAGCAAACACACATTTCTATTGGTTAAACATTTCAACCCTTTCCAACTGAAATACATTTCAACCCATCCCCCAATCTGCCTTCTGCCTGTTACCATAGAAACAGCTCATGGAACACTGCACTGAGCTCACAGGTCACAAGTTCAGCACACAATGTTCCTACACAAGACAGGAAGTGTGCTTGACTTTTCAACATATCAGCTTATCATATATAATGTTCCTTACAATCTGTTTTTGTTAACCAATAACAAAAACAAAAATATACACCCTACCTTTCAGTGTGGAAAGTTGTTATACAACCAATAATTTCTTGTTGTTTTTCAAAAACGTTGCCGTGGATCCGATCGGGAGGGTGCGCGCTCCGTTCGGGGAGGGTGCGCTTACGGTGCGGGTACGGTCCACGGATCCTCCGCGGCCATAGATATCACTAACTTTTTTACCCTAATTTTCTCAGGAACTACTGAACAGATTCACACCAAATATGCAAACGGCACGAGTCCGAACTGAGGACTACCTCTTTGCCAAATTTGGTGTCATTCCGTTCAGCGGTTCGAGCTGTAGTTGCGACAACGGCGGTCGCCAGTAGGTAGTTATAGTTAGGACCACGTTTCCATAGGAAAACCGCAACATTCTATTTTGAATAACTTTGGCGCCGGTCGACGAATCCTCGCGAAATTTTCAAAACTAATGGGGCGCTACGCTCCGCTCCTACCCTGAAAGTCTCGGGGGGATTCGTCAAGCGGGGCCTGAGATAAAAGGGGGGTCCCAAAACGCGTTTTTCCCATGCATTTTTCCATAGGACCTTTAGACACAGCTACAGCCCGAACGGCTGAACAGAGTTCAAAGAAATTTGGCAGAGAGGTAGTCTACAGGTCAAGGAAGTGCCTTTTGAAGGTTTGGTGTCAATCTGTTCAGTAGATTCTGAGAAAATAGCCTTTAAATCAATATATATATCTGAGCCAGCTTACGGTGCGCTTACGGTGCGCTTACCGTACGCGTACGGTGACGTGCGTGAGCGCGATTCTGATTGGCTGTTAGATCTTAGTAAACATTCGAATCGGTCGAAACCAGGAAGTGGCGGCCGCCATTTTCTCTCTCGCACTCTGAGTGGGGCAGCAAAAACAAAGACAAAAAACATCTAAAGGGGCAGTATATTCAGTTCTTAACCACCCAGCATTGATATAGGTGTCCCCAAACAACCCCCAAGGCCACAAAAAACAATTTTTTTTTTTTTGCAAAATCGCCGATTACGCTTACCGTACGCGTATGGTACAAATTATTTAAAAAAAATAAATTATCCACACTCTCTCCACCCCGTGTGCAAATGGTGCTCGAAGGGCACCATTTGTGCACGGCTAATGTCTCCTCGGAAATGACTAAAGAAAACCTTTCACAACGAAGCGCATAATATGTCCCCCATGTGCGCACGGTGCGCGAAGCGCATCGTGCGTACATGGCCCATTCCGCGTAACGTGGGCACGCGGTGCGCGCAGCGCACCGCGTGACCACCGTGCGTGCACGGCACTAACTGCGTAAAGTGCGCGCACGGTGCGCGAAGCGCACCGTGCGCGCACGGAACGAACTGCGTTAACTGGGCGCGCACGCCACGAATGGCGTAAAGTAACTTAGCATTTAAAAAACCGTACAAATTCACTGAAAAAACCATAGGTTTCACACACGTTATAGTTAGGAAATAGCATTTAAAAAACCTTGCAAATTCACTGAAAAAACCATAGGTTTCACACATGTTATAGTTAGCTGGACATTTTACTGATAAAAAACCAATGAAATTCCCCCGTTCTAGTTAGTGCAGGCAACTATAACTCACGCGACCGCAATCCTCTGCTGATGACATATGTGTCTTTATGAAAAAAAAATATTTGTAATATATGTATAGCTAAAATTTAATGGAAGAAGACATGGGCAAATAAGTGTCTAAATACAGTATTAGCATCAGCAGAGGATTGCGGTCGCGTGAGTTATAGTTGCCTGCACTAACTAGAACGGGGGAATTTCATTGGTTTTTTATTAGTAAAATGTCCAGCTAACTATAACATGTGTGAAACCTATGGTTTTTTCAGTGAATATATATATATATATATATATATATATATATATATATATATATATATATATATATATATATATATATATATATATATATATATATATATATATATATATATATATATATATATATATATATATATATATATATATATGTATATATTATCTACTGGCGGTCGCCAGTAGATAGTTATAGTTAGGTCCGTGTTTCCATAGGAAATCCGCAACATTCTATTTGGAATAACTTTGGTGCCGGTTGACGAATCCTCACGAAATTTTCAAAATAGGTGGGGCTCTCCGCTCCGCCCCTACCCTGAAAGTCTCGGGGGGATTCGACAAGCGGGGGCTGAGAAAAAAGGGGGGTCCCAAAACACATTTTCCCCATGCAATTTTCCGTAGGGACCTTTAGTCCAAGGTACAGCCCGAACGGCTGAACAGAATTACTTGAAATTTGGCAGAGAGGTAGGCCTCAGCTCAGGGAAGTGCCTTTTGCAGGTCTGGTGTCAATCTGTTCAGTAGTTCCTGAGAAAATCAAAAGTAAATTCATATATATATGTGGGCGGAGCCTAACCACACATCTCATCCTGAGATCTGATTGGCTGTCAGCACTTCATCCAAGAAGTGTTGGCAGCCATCTTGGGACCAATATACATGATAGCACCTCATTAAAAAGCAATGCAGTTAATAGAAGGTTTTAAGACTTTAGTTACATTATAAATCATTTGTTGATGGTACCATACTCATTTTAGGAATTGTGGTATGTTCTAAGGTGATTTCACCATGTGAAAAAGCCTTCTGCTGGGATATCATGATTGAGAGAAAAATATTTTCTCATGCTTTTCCCACAGAGGTTTGGAAGGTGATCTATAAGCTAAACTGAGAGCTTATTTTCTGTAAATTCACATTATCTTTCTCAGTCATGTGAGAATGAAGTCTGACATTCTCAGTAAAACATGTACATCCAACAAGGGCAGAGACTGTCAGTTGATTCCTTTGTGTTCTACTGCAGCTTCCCAGAGTGTTCCAAAGAACAACTAGAACGCTAACAGTCCTACTTATGATAAACGTATGGCACACCTGAAGCCATCTTGCTTGGATTAAAGTGGTAACTCTTAAAACATTTAATTTAAAAAGGAACAAAATGAGGGAGTTGTTTTTCCATAACAAGTATGATTAGTGCTGCAGAAAGAAAAACTAGGGCACATTTTGACTTCTGAAATCCTCTTTTATTGCATTAAAAAATTCTGACATGCAGACTGAAACATGCACTTTCAATACCAGCAGCAGTTTTCCCTGGTGAGCAGTAGCTTTACTACAGTGATCTAATGAGCAAAAAGAGTGCTAACATTCTGAATTTATGGCAAATGTGTGACACATCTGAATGCCTTCTTGATAGAATCAAAGTAAAAAGCTGAAAGTATTTCCTACTGAGGAGACTGCAGGAAATGAGGAAATTAGGAAACTTCATAACAAATAAGTCTCCCAAGATGGCCAACAGAGACAAAAGAGCCCAAATGTAGCCCAAATATCACCCAGATGTAGCCCAAGTATAGCCCAATGACAGGCTGTCCCAGAGTGTTCTTAAAAACAACTAGAGCGCTTACTGTCTTCATTATGACAAAATTATGGCACACATGAAGCCATCTTGATTGGAATAAACTGGTAACACTTAAAACATTTAATTTAAAAAGGAATACAATGAGGGGGTTCATTTTGCCATAGAAATTATGATTAATGCTGAAGAAAGAAAATGAGGGCACATTTTGAGTGACTTCTCAAATCCTCTTCTATTTCATTAAAAAATTCTGACATGCAGACTGAAACATGCACTTTTAATACCAGGAGCAGACTTCCATGGTGAACAGTAGTTTTACTACAGTGATCTAATGAGCAACTAGAGTGCTAACTTTCAGAATTTATGGCAAATGTGTGACATATCTGAATACATTCATGATGGAATCAAAGTAAAAAACTGAAAGCATTTCCTACTGAGGAGACTGCAGTACATGAGGAAATTAGGAAACTTCATAACAAATAAATCTCCCAAGATGGCCACCGGAGACAAAAGAGCCCAAATGTAGCCCAAAATCACCCAGATGTAGCCCAAATGTAGCCCAATGACAGAAGTGTGCAAAACACTTATTATTTTGTGTTTTTGAAGTGTTATATAAAGCAGACGTGTCAGGTATTGGAGTGCTTTACATGAGCATTGGTTACATCACACAAGAACAAATTCATTTTGGTTGTAGACATGGGGAGACTAAGTGATTTGACCAGAATCACAGAATGTCGAGCTGAAGCAGAAACTCCAACCTGGTTCCCCAGTTGCAAAGTCTGCCGTTCTGGAAGTAACACCACATCCTCTCCCCTAAGTGCAACATTTAATCAAGTGGTCAACTGGATAAAAAAACATAAAGATAACAAATAATTTAAAAGTGCGTTGTCGCTATTTGAAAACTCAGAAAATATGTCCTTATTTTAGTCTTTTAGAGCACTAACCATAATTTTGATGCCAATAATATCCTCTCATATATGTAATTTCTAAAGGAAATGCTCTAGGTATTACAGTTTTGATTACATCAAGATGACGTCAGGCGTTCCACACTTTTGTAATAAATATAGAATGTTAGCAATCTAGTTGTTCATTAGGATACTGTTGAGAGGCAGAGGCCAGGGGCACGGACTCTGAAAATTGAAGGCAGGTAGGAGGGTGCAAAGGCAACAATTTAACCACACTGAGCAGGCAGGAAGGGCCGTGGCAGCACAACAGACTATGGAGGGCAGTGGAAATGGGGGCAGGGGCAACAAACCAACAATACAGGACTTGCAAGAGAGGCTGTGGCAATGTAATAGACCATTGTGGGCAGAAGGAAGAGGCAATGGTAGTAACCCCATACATGCCAACAGACCCGATTCAGCCAGGTAACGTCCAATGTTTTTAAGTTCAAATGGGCTTTATTTGATCTGTCTCCTGTCTACAATCTCCTCTTTTTCAATGTAACTCAAAGGGGAAAATCAATACCCCAGTTTTTTTTCAAAATCTCCCTCTTACCAAGTTCAAAATGTTCACAAGTATGGTACATTGGATCATGGAAGGAAATGGGGTAGGGACATGGACTTGGATAACAGAGGACAGGAGGGACATGGAGAGGTGCACCAAACCGACCCTGCAGGGCAGGCATCAGGGTTTGCAGCAGCACAATACACCACACAGGGCATGCGGGACGGGAGTGCTGCACAACAATCCATAGAAAGCAAGAGGGAGGGGACAGGACCATGCACATGGACAACAGAGAACAGAGGGGCAAGAGGCAATGGTAGCTAGCTGACCATAATGGACAGACAGGAGAGAAAGCTGCAGCATAACAGACCATAAAGGGCAGGAGGGACAGATCAGGGGCATTACAATGGAACAGACAAGCCAGGATGGAGAGAGTAGGGGTCTGCACATGTAAACAGAGGGCTGGGGGCAAGGGGGCAGGGCAGGAGCAGCAAGATAGCCATGGAGGTCAGGCAGGATGGGCACTAGAAGCAAGACACACCATGAAGAGCAACAGTGAGACTGTGATGGCATACACACAGACCATGGAGGGAAGGTGGGAGGGGGTCAGGGGCAGCTAACTGACCACACAGGGAAGGTGGGAGGGGCCATGGCAGCACAGAAGACCATGCATGGCAAGTGGGAGGGTTAGTGGCAGCACAATGGCTATGATGGGCAAGAAGGAGGGTGCAGGGGCATGCACAAAGGACGATGGAGGATAGAAGGGAGGGTCAGGACCTGTGCACAGACAAGAAAGTTCAGGGGAAGGGGCCTCACAACAGACCGCACGGGGCAGGCAGGAGGAGCAGTTGCAGCACAACAGACAGAAGGGTTTGGCAGTACAATGGACCATGTAGGACAGGAGGAAGAGGATAGGGGCATGGCATGTGGACAGGCAGGGTGGAGGTGGCAGGGACAGGTTACAGCCATCTGACAATGCTAGGCAGGTGGGAGGGGAGTGGCAGCTCAACAGAACACTCAGAGTAGATAGGAGTGGCAGGTCCATGGAACATGGTGGGCAAAAAGGATGGAGCAGGGACATGCACAAAGACATCGGAGGGCAGGGGGAAGGAGAATAGGGGCAGCAAGCTAAGCACAGAGTTTAAGCAGGAGGTCAATGATGGGTCATAGAAGTGGGCAATGGAGGGTAGGAGGAGGGGACTGGTACATCATACTAAATTGAGGGCAGTGGCAGCACATCAGACCATGCATGGCAGGAGGGAGGAGGCTAGTCCATGGATTCACACAACAGGAGGAGGGGGATGGGGCAGCAAGCTAACTGTTCAGAGAAGGCGGGTATTAGGAACTTTATTGTTTTTAAAACGTGTGTCTGTGCGAACTACTTAAAATATGAACAAGTATGCAGCATAATCTCACTTTTATTCAGGAAGAAGAGGAAGTTTGTGACTGTGACTCCGGGCTCACTTGGCAGAAACACCCCCTGACCCTCCACCCCCTATTGCAAAATGTAATGCCCGTGAAAAGGGTAGGTGAACACAGTGTTATATAGAACATAGTCCTGAGAGCACGATTGAAAATGAAAACTAGATATAGTGTATGGTATAAACTATGCACCAAAAAGTGTGATATAAGATGAACCGGGCGCGAAGTATAATATGCAATACATTGTGCGCAATGACAGATTCATTGGAGAGCGCGAGATAGCACAGGCACTAGCGTGTGCTATGCGATGTGCGCCTTGGAGTGTAATATGCACAGGGAAGTGTTGTGTAAGCTAACTAGTCTCTAAAGTTGTAATATAAAATATGTGCTGGGGAGTGTAATGTTGCATATGCACTGTGACAAAGATATGGATCCCAGATTGTAATATGTATGGCATAGCACTGTGCGTTATAACATAGGCATCGAGGAAGGCACGTTAGATGGGGCAATGTAACCCGTGCGAAGACAAGTGTGGCATGACATATTCACGGGGTGGTGTTACAGTGCACATGGGCTAGAGAGTGTCATAGCATATGCACTAGCTGGTGGAATACAACACAGAGGTGTGTGGCACTCGGCAGGCAATGGTGGGTGTAACACAGCATTGGGCTCTGGCAGGAGCGCGCTGTGACTCTCAAGTGATGTTCGTCCCCTTTCCAGAGAGTAAAATAAAAAGTATTACACATCCGGCAGTGGATGTGTGTTTTATTAACCGTGAAGGGGGTTTCTTACATAGTTTTGGTCGAATTTTTGTCGAATCCCCTTTGAATGGCTTGGTGTGCATGTGTATTAAATGTGCCCGTCAATAGCTACCCATGTTTGTATAAATAAACGACAAGGGTGTCTACCGGGATTAGGCACGGTAGGGCATCAGACATGTCAGAGCTTCACTAGTGGTGTAAATACATTCCACGTGGATTCATTGTATGCATAGTCGCCTTTTCATGAATATCACTCAAATCTTCATGGTGATAGGTACGTACGGTTTGTCCAGCATGTCCTAGGTGTGTCTATAAATATATATTTTTTAAAAATAATAAAAAACAGTGGCCGGCCCTGGGGATTGGGGTAAAAAGATATAATTAGGAGACAGGCCCTGGGGGATGGGGTCACCAGGGCCAATACATTAGAATAAGAAGGGGAACCACACAGCCCACCTTCTTAAAAAATTAAAATAAATAAAAGACTGGCATCGTGCCGGAGGCCACGCCCCCTCCTTGCAGCACTCTGCAAACACGCCCCCTGGCGAGTTGTAAGTTGGGGAATTAATTCCTCTTCAATACTGAGGATCCCTGAGGGCCAACTAGCCCAACAGGCATCTCCAGTATGCGCCAGGGAGCTGCGCTGCAGACAGGTGTTCTGAGGCCAAGCCCCTTTTTACACCTCTCTGCAACGCAGCTCTGTGGCGCTTACTGGAGGTACCTAGTGGTCTAGTTTGACCCTAGGGACCCTTAGGTTTCAAGGGGACTTAATCTCTCAACTTAGAACAGCCACAGGGTGCGTTTACACAGTGGTGAAGGGAGGGGACGGGGCCTGAGGTGACGTGTGCAAACACGCA
This sequence comes from Triturus cristatus, assembly GCF_964204655.1. Lineage (NCBI taxonomy): Eukaryota > Metazoa > Chordata > Amphibia > Caudata > Salamandridae > Triturus > Triturus cristatus. The sequence goes on from NC_140587.1 coordinate 621,767,567, forward strand.
CTATGGCACGTTTTAAATTGGGGATATAATTTCCATTCAATACTGAGGGCCCCTGGGGGCTAACTAGCCCACCAAGTGCTTCCAGTAAGCGCCACTGAGCTGCATTGCAGAGAGGTGGTCCAGGCTGTGCCACTTTTTACACCTCTCTGCAACGGAGCTCTGTGGCACTTACTGAAGGTACCTAGTGGGCTAGTTGGACCCTAGGGACCCTCAGGATTCAAATGAACTTAATCTCCCAACTAAAAACAGACACAGGGCGTGTTTACACAGTGGTGAAGGGAGGGGACGGGGCCTGAGTTAACGTGTGCAAAAACGCCCTGTGGCCTGTTTTAAGAGGTAGTTTTAATCCCCCTGCCCTATTATATACTAGGGGCTTACAGAGGAGGTCATGCTAATCACAGGGGGACCCCAACGCATAATGTTCCCTAGTGTATGTAGGTGTTTTCACTGTATTCTAAGTGTCTTTTAACATAGCACTGGCTCTAGGACTGGTTAGTCAGACTCAGTTACCACCAGTATCCATCTGAAAAAGTTGAGGGTACAGGATGATTTTGCAACAAGGATTCTTTCTGCTCTTCTTTTTGTTCTTTCTGCACGTTATCCTTCTTCCTGCACTTTTCTTCGTCTTTGAGGACTTCTGTTGCTTCTTTCTGCACTTCTTTTTTTTCTTTCTGTGCATTTTTTCTTCTTTCTTCACATGTCCTATCTCTGTAGGCATAGTTAGAAATTAGCATTTAAAAAACCTTTGAAATTCACAGAAAAAACCATAGGTTTCAGGCACGTTATAGTTAGGAATTAGCATTTAAAAAACCTCAGAAATTCACTGAAAAAACCATAGGTTTCAGGGGTGTTATAGTTAGCTGGACTTTTCACTTGTACAAAACCATTGAAATTCCCCCGTTATAGTTAGTTCAGCTAACTATAACTCGCGCGCCCGCAATGCACTGCTGATGACGTCACATATTACATCACTCATGACATGGTCAGTGACTTCACTCATGACATCACTGATGACATCTCAAATGACATCACTGATGACATCACTGATGACATCATCCTTGTGATAGAGTTGCAGACCTCCTCTCACCCTAATATAACCTTTGATACACACATTCAAAAATAGAGACTAAAATTTTCAAAACAATGGACATACCAATACCAGTTACAACAACCTCTTCAGTAATTCTAAGATCCACATACAGATCCACTCATTCACCAACAGTCCTATACAGTCACTCATACATGTACTCACTCATCATATGTACTCATACAGCTATACATCCTGTTACAGAATGCCACTCATCCATAGAGTTACTCACACACATAGTCACTCATGCTAATAAAGAATCAAACATACATTTACTTGCATATACAGTTATACACACACCACCACACTTACTTCTACGGAAACTTACACATACTTAGTCTTTTAAACAATCACTTATAGAAACACATACTTATTCATACAGGAACTCTTTCAATCTCTCACTCTCACATATACTCACTTATATACACCAATAGTCACATATACTAGTTTAAAACATATGTAGTTACTCATAAAGACACTATTGAGACAGTCATTCACTCACTAACACACCCATACACACACTCATCCACCCATACAGTCCTGCACACATGCTGTCTTCAAAACATACAAACAGTGAGTCACTCATTCATGCACCTATGCACTACGTAATACCCCCCACCGAACCATGCAGACACTCAGACTGATACTCAAAAAACCAACTAATAACCTATATAGACACCCATGTAGCTACTCACCAACCCATGCAGCCACTTTTACACAAAGTGAGAGACTGATACAGATATTTACATATTTAAACATTACTCACTAAGCCATGTATTCACTATAATACACTTAATCAGTCAGTTACACAATCAATTTTTCAAAAACAAATCATCCATTTAGACACTTATATACCCATTTATTCTTCCATCGACCTTGAGATATACATATATAAAACATATTTAATTTTCAGAAAAAAAGACATTCACTGGATGATGTAATCAGTGATGTCATCAGTGATGTCATTTGTGATGTCATCAGTGATGTCATGAGTGATGTCACTGATCATGTCATGAGTGATATAATATGTGACGTCATCAGCAGTGCATTGCGGGCGCGCGAGTTATAGTTAGCTGAACTAACTATAACAGGGGAATTTCAATGGTTTTGTACAAGTGAAAAGTCCAGCTAACTATAACACCCCTGAAACCTATGGTTTTTTCAGTGAATATATATATATATATATATATATATATATATATATATATATATATATATATATATTCACTGAAAAAACCATAGGTTTCACACATGTTATAGTTAGCGGAAATTTTACTGATAAAAAACCAATGAAATTCCCCCGTTATAGTTAGTGCAGGCAACTATAACTCACGCGACCGCAATCCTCTGCTGATGCTAATACTGTATTTAGACACTTATTTGTCCATGTCTTCTTCCATACATTTTTAGCTATACATATATTACAAATATTTTTTTTTCATAAAGACACATATGTCATCAGCAGAAGATTGCGGTCGCGTGAGTTATAGTTGCCTGCACTAACTATAACGGGGGAATTTCATTGGTTTTTTATCAGTAAAATTTCCGCTAACTATAACATGTGTGAAACCTATGGTTTTTACAGTGAATTTGCAAGGTTTTTTAAATGCTAATTCCTAACTATAACATGTGTGAAACCTATGGTTTTTTCAGTGAATTTGTACGTTTTTTTAAATGCTAAGTTACTTTACGCCATTCGTGGCGTGCGCGCCCACTTAACGCGCACCGTGCGCGCACAGTGAGCACGCGGTGCGCTTCGCGCACCGCGCGCCCACTTTACGCAGTTAGTGCCGTGCACGCACGGTGGGCACGCGGTGCGCTACGCGCACCGCGTGCCCACGTTACGCTAGATGGGCCATGTACGCACGATGCGCTTCGCGCACCGTGCGCACATGGAGGACATATGATGCACTTCGTTTCGAAAGGTAATATTTTAATTTTTCGTAAATGTTATAAGCCATGCACAAATGGTGCCCTTCGGGCACCATTTGCACACGGGGTGGAGAGAGTGTGGATATTTTTTATTTTTATTATTATTTTTTTTTTTAATATTTCAGTTTATGTCATCTCTAACAAGCCATGCACAATTGGTGCCCTTCGAGCACCAATTGCACACGGGGTGGGGAGAATGTGGATAATTTTTTTTTTTTTATTATTTTTTTACCGTACGCGTACGGTAAGCATAATCGGCGAAATTAGCGAAAAAATTAAAATTCCGTTTTTGGCCTTGGGGGACCTTGGGGACTCCCTCAACATGGCTATGTGTGTGGGAGCTGTCTAAACAGCCCCTTTACATGTTTTTGTGCTTTGTTTTTTAAACATGACTATCTGTGCGAGAGAGAAAATGGCGGCCGCCGCTTCCTGGTTTCGGCCGATTCGAATGTTTACTAAGATCTAAGAGCCAATCAGAATCGCGCTCGCGCACGCCACCGTACGCGTACGGTAAGCGTACCGTAAGCGCACCGTAAGCTGGCTCAGATATATATATTGATTTAAAGGCTATTTTCTCAGAATCTACTTAACAGATTTACACCAAACCTACAAAAGGCACTTCCTTGACCTGAGGACTACCTCTCTGCCAAATTTCTAGTAATTCTGTTCAGCCGTTCGGGCTGTAGCCCTGTCTAAAGGTCCTATGGAAAAATGCATGGGAAAAACGCGTTTTGGGACCCCCCTTTTATCTCAGCCCCCGCTTGACGAATCCCCCCGAGACTTTCAGGGTAGGAGCGGAGCGTAGCGCCCCACCTATTTTGAAAAATTTGCGAGGATTCGTCGACCGGCGCCAAAGTTATTCAAAATAGAATGTTGCGGATTTCCTATGGAAACGTGTTCCTAACTATAACTACCTATATATATATGTATTACCTACTGGCTGTTGCCGGTAGGTAGTTATAGTTAGGACCTAGTTTCTGTAGGAGAACGTTTTTTGACTTGCCAATAACTTCGGCGCCGTTTGACGAATCTTCGCTAAATTTTCAAAACTAGTGGGGCTCTCCGGTCAGCTCCAGATATGTCATGTGGGGGCCGAGAAAAAAGGGGGTCCCAAAATGCGTTTTCCTCATGTTAATTTCCATTGGAAACTTTAGACAAAGCTACAGCCCGAACTGCTGAACGGAATTTCACCAAATTTTGCAAAATAGTAGCCCTTGGTTCAGAAAGAGACCTTGTTGTCAAATGGTGTAAATCCATTCAGTAATTGCTGAGAAATTAGAAAAAGAAAAAGTTTTGATATCTGTGGCAGGGGTGGGTTCGCAAACCAAACCAGGAAGTGTTGACAGCCATCTTGTGACTCAGTAGAACCAAGTCACGGGAAAACAGTGAAACAAAGATAAGAAAACAAGAAAAGGGGGCAGGGTAGAAACACCCTGACCCCCTAGGCCTGCTCAGGGGGTCCCACAAAGCATTTTGTTTGTAAAATATAATACAAGGAAAATGTCAAAAAAAGTGTATATACATGAAGTCAAAACTACGTGGTGCACATGCCAATTAAACATACACAGCATACAATACCCCAATAGGTATACTATATGACGAAATTTTCTCTGAAAAAAGGTTATACCCCATGAGCCTTTGAACGGGTGGGAATGGTGCCTATAGTCACACACATGTCAAGGTCAATGCCTCTCCTGAATACCACCTCCTGCAGCTCAGTCGAACCACTTTTTTTGACATTTTCCTTGTATTATATTTTGAGTGTAGAAGAGATCCTTTTGGTCCTGATGAAGAAGCCATGGGAGGGCTTCATGTTGACATAGGAGAGACTGCTCATCATAGCAAAGTACCTTCAACTCATTCCCCATTTTTAACAATACCAGCTCAAAGGAACATTAACGTTTTTCCATAGAGCCAGGTATTTTTTAATTTATAATCACTCTTTCACTCATTCCTGACCCTTCCACTCACTTCCCTACACCACACATAGTGTTGTTTTTTAAAATCAGTGCTCCTGCATATTCGTAGGTCGCAGCACATCCTGTCCCGCAGTGGGGTGGTAAGACCCCTATGATGAAGCATGACACCAAGGGGTATTCAAACAAAGCTGTGTGTTTTTTCCACCATTGTAGGAAACACATTTAGTCTGGGGGAACACAATCATATATCTACTAAAAGGTGGATCCTTTTGTTTCTTGTACACAGCCTTCAGCCATGCAAAGGCTTGAGGTTGGGCACTGCCCCCAACCCCCAAAGGTATGCACGGCTGGCTATGTGATGTAACAATTTAAAGTGAGTCATTTTAAGTAGGCAGACCTAGTGACTTTGTCAAAGGGTCAGTATACCGAAATATAAAATGTGGGCCCACTGGCTTTATCAAGGAGCCCACTAGATCAGCAGATAAAATTATTAAGGTATTGTCACCTTACCTAGAAAATAGCTATGAATGAATACAATGAACAAGCCATTTAGGAATGTGCTGATCGTGGGAGCATTGAAAATACCCAGGGGCATTTGAGGGTTTTAAAGTCGTACAGATTAAGTTTTGCACATTAAGTCATTGGAATGTTGTGAGATCCATTGAGGACAATGAAGTGCCTCAGGGACAATAATGGCTGGCACAGACCAATAGCTTCAACATTCCAATGTGTGTCTTTTTCTTTCTTCCTGTTCATTTTATTTTACTCTCGATAGGCAGAATATTCTAATAGCATTATAACCCTTCTGCTGCTGGCTATATTATCATATCTTAACAATACCTACAACCCTCAGCAGTGGACTTATAATATAAGGCTTAATTATTACAATGTTATATCCCTTTTGTCTTTAGTATGTGTTTGTCTGACTCCCAACCTGTAGCGTCAGATCAATCTACAGAAGGCATAATGGTAACAGGTAAAGGTAAATGTGTAATTGGGGAGTGAAGTTATAGAGATATCATGACCCATCTCCTCCTGTCCCAGGATGCTGGTTTCTGATCCAGGGAGGACCTGGCCTTGGAGTTCTGGCTGAACTATTTGCATGTGATTGGGTTTAAACTGAATGGAATGGGGAGCAAAAAATGATGGATTTAGGCACAGATCTCTGTACGGGTGTGAATGTTTGACATTGTTCAACATTCTGTCCATGAATTGTTATTTTTGCATTTGTCATCACGAGTGGGACGGATATTCACAGACATGTGTCCCATGCTCTCCATTCCACTGGAGTCAAGCTAGCCTGGCTTGTGAGGGGTAAAACCCTGAAACCGGTTTCACAATGCTTGTTTCCAGTCTAGGGAGGACCTGGCCTGACGGTTCGAGCTGGACTGCTCACATAGGGAGCAGGGTCAAGACTGATTTGCATATGGCTAGGTTTAAACTGTAATGGCATGGGGAGCCTAAAACTGGTGGATTTAGGCCCAGATCTCTGCACTGGGGTAAATGTTTGACATTGTTCAACATTCTGCCCATCGAATGTTCTTTTACTATAGCCATATATGAAATATATTCAGTGATTTGTTTATGAGGTGCATAGTTTTTATAGAAAGATGTAAATAATCAGAATATATTTTTTACTGACTGTCAAATAAAAAGCACATTTTCAGCAAGATTGTTTCTCCATCATTAGTGCTTTGAGTCATGTCACAAAGATGTGCTTCGTCTCTGAGTTATTTAACTTTTTCTTGGAACAGTAAATTCAATACTGGGTGAAAGTCATTCAAGTCCTGAGTGTTAGAGCTTGTTTTTCTAGAAGCGGTAAGCCGTGGCCTATGTTAAGACTCCACTGGACTGTCCCTCTACCGAAGAGGCATTACTCAAAATTGGCCCAAAGAGGAGTCCCAAAGGAGCTGATATCCTTTAGAAAAGCAGCATTAATGGACTCTCAGTAGTAAGATGAAGGCTTCAGTTTTGCAAAGGTAATCAAGATGGTAACTTCTCAAAGTATTTGCCAAGTTATGTTTTGCTTTCTGTGCATGTCTGAAGCTCGATTGATCTGTGGGTTTTCATTTCTTGCGTATCTCTTTGAGATACACAGTAAGGGGCATATTTATGAGCTATGTCACAACACTGCATTTTGGCAGCGTTGTGGCAGAAGAATGTGATTTGTATCTCTGCTGCTAAAAGTGCGGGGGGCTATAGTTGAGACACTGAATATAAGTCTTTACTGTTTTTGAAATAATTTTTAATGAAACAAGCTGCTTTCTGCTTTTTACATTCTTTTTGATCCCTTGACGCTAACACGGTGTCCGAGTGGGCCCGCGCTGAGGTTAGCACTCTAGTTGTTGTTTTTTGTAATCGCATTCTGCCGATAAAACCGGATGCAGCGTCCGCACAGCGGACGCGCGCAGCGGGCTCGCTGGCTCAAGCCTGTCTGCGCCCGTCCACGCCCTGGGAGTGACCAGCGCCAGTCATGCTGCCAGTCTTATGTTAGAAGAGCGGGGAACCAAGAGGTTTAGTAGAAGCCAACTGATGGCTCTGAATAATGTCAGCTGTAGTGGTGGGGAGAAATGGGCAGTCCTTCAGAATCTCTCTAGGACATGCCCTGCTTGTAAGTTCTGCTTTCGCACAAAGGAGGTAATCTCTGCCTTGTGCACCAAGAGAACAACTACTATTCGGGCTGCTCTTATCAATTCACGCTCTATGGTTAAACATGCCCTTGACATCCACGAACTTCTGCCAGTCGAATTCCTAGACATGTTATTTATCACTGAAACTTGGCTTAATGAATCTTGTGCCCCTATGATTGAACAGTCTATTCCGTTAGATTTTAAAATTGCAAGACTGGATCGGAAAAGAGGGAGAGGGGGCGGAATTGCTGAAGTGTTCAGAGATACTTGGGCTTTTTCCGGTGAAGCCTCGGTGGGGTTAGTAGAGGGGGAGGCGTTCGACTTTTCTCTTGTTATATCGCCCCATTTCACTCTAGGCGGCACGTTGGTGTACCGTCCCTCTGCCCCCCCGAGCGCATTTCTGAAGGCCCTTGACGATGTGATCACCCCACGTGCTCTGCGCTTCCCCAACTTCCTCCTTCTTGGCGATGTTAATATTCATTTTATTGTCCTGAAGCATCTTGTGTCAGGGAACTTACTGACCTGTTTTATCTGGCTCAAATAGCACAGTGGATAAAATCCCCCTCACATCAAGGGGGTCATATAATCGACATGGTCTGTTCCAACTTTGCTTTATCAGCATTGGACCCTTTGCCGGTCACCTGGTCAGACCATTATTTGGAACATAAGGAAATTCTTGCCCCCTCCTCTCCCGGCTCATAATATACCGACTCGTAGGATTGACATACCTGCCCTTTCTGAGGCCCTCTTGACGTCCTGCCCTCCGGTCTCCAATGATCTAGAAGCTGCGGTAGCTGTTTTTTCTTCGTGGATTAGTCTAGGAGTTGGTGCAGTGTCGAAATACCTCTCTACTAATCGTCCGAGAATAATTCCATCTAAACCATGGTATTCAGGCTCTCTTAGAGACCTCAAACTGTCCTGTAAATCATTGGAACGACGTTGGCGTCGGGACTATTGTCCCTTGGCGAAAATTGCCCTGCTTAAAGCCCAGAGGAATTACTATGCAGCTATTGGGGTAGCTAAAAGCAGCTTCTATGCTGAGCGAATTGCTTAAGCCAGCAACAATAGCAAAGAGATCTTTTCTATTGTAAGAAGCTTTCTGTCTCCTGTTACTAAACAAACGACCCTCCCAGTCTCATCTGAATGGTGTGAGAAATTGTCCTCCTTTTTCAGTGAAAACATTCAGACTATTCAAGACAGTCTTGGATCGGACACCCTTCTATTGAGTGATTCTCTCTTTTCGCTGTCCTCAGTCTCTACTGCTTCCACCCCTCTGTTCACAAAGTTTGTGCCCGTAGCCGGTCCTGATACCTTGGCCATCCTCAAATCCCTCAAATCGGGGTCTCCATCTGACCCCGTTCCTGCCAGGGTGCTTGCCGGTGTCGCTGAGGTGGTCCTTTTCGAGGCTAATAGGATTATAAACCTATCCCTACAGACTGCTGTCGTTCCCAGGAGCTAGAAACAGGCCAAACTCCTACCACTCCTGAAAAAACCTTCCTTAGACCCAACTAAGCTTGTTAGCTATCGTCCTATTTCTCTTCTTCCAGCTATGGCAAAAGTCTGTGAGAAGGTGGTTTTTCGTCAGCTAGAGACCTATGTGGAAACATCTGGTCTTCTCCATCCAGCGCAGTCTGGGTTTAGGGTATCCTACAGTACCGAGACCACTCTGGTGGAAATGGCCGAAGCAATTCGGGAGTGCCGCGACGCGGGCGGCAGAGCAGCTTTGGTCTTACTCGACTTCTCTGCTGCCTTCGATACGGTACCGCACCAATTGCTGCTTGCTCGCCTTTCTAATATCGGTATTGCTAGCCCTGTTTAGGACTGGATGAAATCTTTCCTGGAAGATCGGACACAGCAGGTATGGATGCCTCCTTTCTCCTCTACTGCTAAGAAGATGTCCACCGGTGTCCCGCAGGGCTCCACCTTGAGCCCTTTGCTTTTTAATATCTATCTGACTCCTCTGATCCTCTTGGTTGAGGAGTTGGGTGCAAAAATAATTGCATATGCGGATGGCACCCAGCTTCTCTTCACTTGGAAGGCCTCTGATCTGTCAACAGAAACTGCCCAGAACTGCCTCTCCGCGGTGTTCAGGTGGTTGGCCTCTGCCCAATTGAAATGTAACAAGGACACGTCCGAGGTCCTATTGTATGGCTAATTTCCATCCGCCTTTAGAGTATCTTTATGGTCTCCCGACTTTCCTCGTCCTAACTCTGTGGGTGCCCCAGCAAAAAATCTGGGGGTCTGGTTTGAAGAGGACTTACGGTTTATGCATCAAATTAAGAAGCTCTCTGGAATGTGCTTTGGCATCCTTAAGTCCTTAAGAAGGTTCCTTCCGTTGTTGCCGCAGTCAGCTAAGGAAACAGTTGTTTGTGCTCTTATCTTCTCCCGTCAAGACTATGCAAATGCTGTATGTGGGGATTCCGGGATACCTACTTAAAAAACTACAGACTATACAGAATGCCGCTGCCAGACTTCTGTTTAACATCTCTGGAAGATTTAGCGTAAAAAAATATTTACGCGACTTGCACTGGCTGCCTGTTGCCCAGAGAGTGCTATTTAAAGCTCTTACTCTGGCGCATAGAGCGCTGCATGATCTTGGCCCTATGTATATTCGGAAGCGATTTGCCTTCTATGTTCCGAATAGAGTGTTGCGGACAGCCACCTACCGACGGATGGCGATTCCACGCTTCCGCTGGACTCGGCTAGGGGGCCAGTCTCTATCGGTAAAAAAATAGCTATGGCATGGAACGCTCTGCCTCAGGAACTACGGAATATCCAGGATCTTAGACTTTTAAAAAAACAATTGAAAACGTTCCTATTTCCAGAGTCGTGCTAAAGCCTTGTCACATCGGATCATCTTTATTTCTCGCGCCAGTACACTCTTGCGTATCGGTGCGTGGTATAAGTTTATCATAACATAACATAACATAACATCTACGCTGTGTTGTGGTGTAGCCTGGCACCAGGGATGCGCCTTATCCGTAGTATGGGGTACCATGGCACAAGGACTGGCACAGATTCTGACACAATGGTGTCATGAATGGCGCAAGGTGCCGCAACGCAAGTTCTACCTATGTCACGCAAAGCTGATTTTCATGTCGTAAGGCACCTCTACATACCGTTAATCAGTATTGTGTTATGCAGGAGTGTTTTGGGTCACCGCAGTGCTTGAAAAAGTGATGGAACCAACCCAGAAATACTCAACAATAGTGAGAATCATGGAAGAAGCCTCATGGAGCCAGGTGGGTAACAACCCCAACCCAAAAGAAGTCCCATCATCCCAGGGGAAGAGGAAGTTGAGCTTTAGTTAGGAATAGAACCAGATTTTAATAAGTGAGATGACAAAAAATTACCCTCTCCTATTTTTCACCTCAAAATTGCCATTAGGGAGGAAGGAGGCCATTTGGCAATCCATAGTGGACACAATCAACTGCATAGCACAAGCAAGGGGGGCCATTCCGTAATACAAGAAGAGGTGGCACGATTACAAGCACAGGACCAAAGAAAATGTGGCCAGGAACCTCAAAGCAGCTATGAGGACTGGAGGAGGACCCACTGTCGAGGAGTTAGATCCATTGGAGGAGCAGGTGGCATCCTTCATTCCAACAGAGTTGGTAGCTGGACTGGAAGAGCAGGACAGTGCTGAGGTGGAAGACCAGCAAGAACTGCAGGGTGGGTCAAAACAAGGGATTAGCAAATTGTCATGCAGGCCAATGCAGCAACACACTTTGCTGCACTGTGCTGTGCTGCAATTCATGAAAGGGAAAGGGCAGGAATGCCCCACATGTCAACGGTCCTTCCCTTTTAACCACAAAGTCCAGTTTCCCAGGTCCATGAGTAATGTGCTGCAACACAACCGTAATGCACTGATTGCCTCCACATTGGTTTCACTACACACATGTAAATGTATTATAACATTTGTAAACTAATGTATTTTGACACATAGTACCTATTTGATTTGACATATGTGTTTGAAAACATTCCATGATTAAACCTACTCACATATTGTAATGTGGGTATATGAACCTCTGTAAGACAATAAATATGAATTATTGAAAGCGTATTAAGATTTGTAAGGTTGTTCCTCAAAGGTCAACAAACATATTGTAACTATAACCCACAATGTCACTTTTGTTACGCTGAAGAAGAGAGAGTGCAACTTAATTGTACATGCTGCGCATACACCATTTACACCCTTTGCAATGTTATGATGAGCAATGTATACCTTATCAATGTCATGCCATGGTTTTTGAGAGACACACAGTGAGAACGTTCTGACAAAGTACACACAAAATTGCCACCTATAAATAGGATATGTGATGCATGGGAAGTCAAAACACTGTAGCAAATGTCAGCATCAATGTTGCAATGTAAAGATTGTATCATATAAAAATTATCCTTTGGACTTAGTTTCAGGGCTCTTAATAGGATGAACTCTTAATACCAAAGAACACCCAACTCTCACTCGTTCAAGCACACATCATTTATGTAAGGGAAATATAACCACATATCCAAGGCTAACACTGCGGACAACGTATTTGTGAAAAAAACCCATCAATTTATTCATACAAGTAAAATACACTAGTCTTGGAATGTATAGACCATCAATTGTAGTTATATCAGTTGACTTCTAAAATTGATTCAACGTAAAGTGCATATTGTGAACACATTCAAGAAAATACATTCTCATTAAAAACAAGTTACGAGTTAAAAAACAAGAGTACATACAACAGACAGAAAGATATGTCTTTAAAACTATACACATCCGTGATTACTTAATGTTTCTGGCTGACACCCGGTACTATAATGTTGATAAGTTCTCAATGGTCCCAGTCTCTTCACGGATTGTGTAAAGATTACAACATCATTTCCAGGGCCCCGGTCGGGGCTTCTGCACCCGACCAAGCAGGGAAAGCCTCCCCGGACCCGATGGGCCCCTGTCCCAGGCCCTCGGCAGTATGGCAGGCTAGAGGAAAGGGGGCTGGGGCAGGCCTGCTGAAGCGCACAGCTGGGCTTCAGGGTCCAGATGAGCTCCTGGACCCGTGAGCACAGGGGAGGCCTCTCTGGGTTCCCAGGGCCCCATCCCGGGTGCTTGAGTATGAGGTGAGCTGCAGGATGGGGCTCAGAATTGGGGGCCCCATCCCAGGGCCTGCCAAGGTCTCGATAGGAGCTTTTGAACCTGACCAAGCAGGGGAACCCTCCCCGGCATGATAGACCCCCATCCCAGTTCCTTGGCGGTACGGCAGGCCAGAAGATGGAGCCCAGGGCTGGAGGGCTCGGTCAGAGCTCCTGAGCAAAGGGAAGGCCTCCCCGAGACTCCATCCTGGTTGCTTGGACACGTGGCAGGCTGCAGGTCGGGCCCCATGGTGGTGTGCCCCTATCCTAGGGCCTGCTGGGCCCCATGTCAGAGATCCTGGACCCGGGCATGCAGGGGAGGCCTCCCCAGGCCAGCGGGACCCCATCCCTGGCACACTGCCACATGGCGAGTCACAAGATGGAGCCCAGGATAAGGGCCCCCCCCAGGCCAGGACCCACCGGGTCCTCCTACATGGGCCATCTGGTCACTGGCTGAGAACCAACAGACCACAAGGTGGTCCAGGGTACCCTGTCCCTAGTAGCCTGGATGAAAGCTACCCCCTCTCTTGTAATCCATGCCCACTGAATGAGAGCAGAGACTAAAGGCGTGAACGCCTCCTGGACCCTGGCTGGGCCTGAGGAAGCACATGAGCCCTCATCGGGACTTCCAGGGGCAGCTCGGCAATCAGGTTGTCCCACTGCAAAACATGGCATGCGACCAGATGGCCAGGCTCAGGGGACCTTGCCACCCGGGTGCTTAGAGACCCAGCTTGGCCTCAGGCACAGGGCTGCGAGAGATACCCTGATTGAGCTCCGAGCTGGGGCCCATGGGCACCTTAATGTGCAGGTGAAGCCGGGGACCAGATGGCACAGGACAAAAGCCCAGGACCTAGTCCCAAGGACACAAGGACACAAGCTCCAAGAACCAAGAACCAGGCACCAGGACCCAGGTCCAGGACCCAGTAGCCATGACCCAGGCCCCAGACCCCAGTTTCCAGGACTCAGGATCCAGGACTTAGGACCCAGGACTCAGTCCCTAGGGCCCAGGATCAGGGACCTGGGACTTGGGCCCCTAGACCCTAGATCCATGACTCAGGAACCAGGTCCCAGGCCCCAGAACCCAGTCCCCAGGACCCATCACCCAAGACCCATGTCCTCGGCCCCAAGACCTAGGCACCTGTACTCAGGTCCCGGTTCCAGGACCTGGGACCCAGGCTCCGTGACTCAGGCCCCAAAACCCAGGACCCGGGACCCAGACAGCAGGAGCCAAGACCCAGGCCCCAGGACTTAGGACCTAGTCCCCAGGAACCCATTTTGGGCCCTTGGTGGTGCTGCAGTCTCAGTCAGAGCTCCTGCACCCAGCCACACAGGGAAAGCCTCACTGAGCCAGTACAATTGGTAATAGCACTTGTTCTTTCATTTATGTTCCTTTAGATTTTAGACCCTAGCTCAGCCAGCACCTAGGGAATCCTAACCAACCTAGAGCTATCCAGGGTGGGCTGACTTCTGTGGCTCTCACTACGTTTTATTACCCATAATCCCTTGCACAAATCAAACTTTGACTGTAAAAACACATTTTTCTCACATTTATGTGATGGAAACTTGTAGAATCTGCAGGGAGTCACAAACTTCCTTTCACCCAACATTACCCCAAGTGGCCTGTACAAATGTTACCTCATTTGTGTAAGTAGACCTAGTGCCCAAGACAATAAATGGCCCAAAACCCAACATGGATGCAAAGCATTTTTCCACAGAAAGTGGACCCTTTTTTTTCCAATGAGCCAATCGCCTCATTTCACTTTCAATGTAATGACGTCAGCGCACCATGGCACCAATCATCATTAAACTCAAAAAATAATAATAATTTAAAAAGCCTTGGGGCATTAGGAGAAGCTCTTTTCGGGCCCGAATGAATGAACTTACTACTTTTGGTATTCATTTTACGATGAGGGGGACTGGTTGCAGGGGATGCAGTTGGAGTCCCCGACGGAATGGGGGCCTCTCGAGGTAGGGAGAGGCTGATGGCAGGCCCAGGTTGTGTATTGGCCTTCCCCGAGGACTGCTCGACTGAACCTACAGGTGAATAGTCTGGCGAAGAGTAGCTCTTAACCACCCCATGGCCAGAGGTGTCGGGTTCTCCCCCCACTTCAATGTCCACAGCCTCCACCTGGGCTGTAGCACCAGATTTGTGTTCCTTGTCAGTCCGGATGGATGCAATCCCCTTGCCTCCAGATGTTCAGGGTCCCTCCTCATCCTCTTCTTCCTCACTGGTCGAAAGAGGTCGTAGCCGCCAGCGCACTGATGGCCTCCCGCTCTGGACCTGTCCTGCTGTTCGGCCATTTGCCCAGCTGTACCCGCTGAAATGTAAGCAAAATCATGATGTAGTGGTTGTTTTGTTCAGGACGAGACACATACATAGATGAACCAAGGTCAGACGTTGTTTTCCTCTGATCACACTATACAGTTGTCAGTGTTTCTGAGCCTTCATTACGTGTATGTTCGCTGTCATCTCCTGAATTGAGTCTGACATGGACATCTCACGTGAATATTTGTGGCTTACACAACTATATTGGCCAACCCTCAACTTTGGCATTCTTTTTTTTAAATAACATTTTATTAACAGTGAAATCCGCAGCAGTTACAACAGTCGTGACACTGAAGCAGCAATTATTTATACAGGGTACATGTAAGGGCCTCGGAGACGACAGGCATCACATCAAGGGTATTTAGCACAGAGACTAGACAAGCATAAAACATTGTATCGGTGATTCCCAAAACAGTTTAGGACCAGGGAGGCCCCAACCCACGTAATGTAGGATTAGGTGTCTCCAAGAGCTCCGGCCAGCACACCCACAATCAAGTTGTCTAGTATGACCCGTCTCTCTCGTTAGAGTTCTACCGTGGGAGAAATGCACATGTCCCCCCGATATGTATTCCACCTTCCCCATTTGTGGTCCCACTTTTTGGGGCAACCTCGACCCTTATAGACTGTTTTCTCCGCCACCATCGATAAATCCATGTCCTTGGCCCAGGCGCTCAACGATGGCACGGCGGCCACCCCCCATTTCTGGGCAATATTCCTTTTAGCTATGGCCCAACCTAGCGCCACCCATTCCTGCTCCGCTTGGGTAAGGTCCGTATCATCCCACACATTAAGGAGGCAAAGCTGAGGGGAACGGACAACCGACTTACCGGTGGCCCGCGCCACCTGACGAGTGACTTCTGTCCAATAGTGTTGTATGGGGGGCAGGCCCACAAAATGTGTGTGAATGTGCCTACCTGATGACAATTCTGAAGGCAGAGCTCATCTGGACGCCTACCTAGTTTACACAATAGGGTCGCATCAAAATATACACGATGCAGAACCTTGAGCTGAACCAGGTGGAGCCGCATTGATATTGTCAACTCCCAAGGGGAGGCTAGCGCATCCCTCCATTCCTCGTCAGACATCTCGCCCACATCCGTTTCCCACCTGGCCCGTACTTTCTGCATTGCATCAGCTCGGTTTTTGATTAACTTTTTATATGTTAAGGAAATAGCCCTGTGGTCCATTGGATCTAGCAACAATCTGTCTTCCAAGGGCGAGTAGGCTGGAAGAGGAGTCTCAGCGGGTAGTGCGCATTCGATAGCATGGCTTATTTGTAGATAGCGGTAATGCTCAGAGGGAGCAAGCTGGTATTTAAGTTGAAGCTCCGCGATGGTCGCCTTCCTGCCTTTAACCCATATGTCCACAGTAGAGATGCCAATAAGATCCCACTTATCGAACCCCGCGCAGGCGCTCAGCCGTCCCAGACAATCCGGTTTCCAGAGCGGCGTGGCCTTAGTCAGCCGCCCAGACCACCCCATTCGCCTCTGGAGTAGGTGCCAAATTTCCACCGTTCTGGCCGTAGGGCCAGTCAAACCTAAATTCTTCGGGTTTGAGTATAGTGCCCTATTATATCCTCCCTTCCCCATGAGCCATCGGTCAGTTCGGAAGCTAGGGTCATCATGCGCCCCGAATACCCACTGGTTGATCGCGATCAGTTGAGTTGCCTGGTAATAAAGGCGTAGGTCCGGCAGTCCAATCCCTCCGTCGTACCAGTCCATAGTCAGTTTTTGCATTGCAATGCGCGGCGGTCCGGTATCCCACAACAATCCACGCAATGTTGCGTCGATCTTTAAGAAATAGGATTCTGGGATCAGGATAGGCGTATTCTGAAGGGCGTAGAGGAAACGGGGGAGGGCTAGCATCTTGAAAAGGGCCGCTCGGCCCAGGAGTGTAAGGGGCAGCGTTTTCCAATGGATCACATCAGATTTGAACCGTTGTAGTGGGCCCCCTAGGTTTCGCTCGTAGAATAATGTTGTATCCAATGTTATGAAAACACCCAGATATTGGAAGCCCTGTAGCGCCACCGGTATATTATATCCCCTGGGGCTAAGCGGCGGTTCACCCCAAAGTGGATACATCTGGGATTTGGACCAGTTGATCTGGTATCCAGAGTGGGCCCCAAATATATTAAATATATGAAGTACCCGAGGGATCGATCGCGTGGGGGAGGCCAGGTACAGTAAAATATCGTCCGCATATAGCGAGATGCGGTCTTCATGGTCTGCTGTCCATTTAAGGCCCCTAATTTGTGGGTCTTTTCGGATCCAGACCGCAAGTGGCTCCAGTGCCAAGGCAAAGAGGAGCGGCGACAGGGGGCAGCCCTGTCTCATGCCACGACCGAGGGAAAAGGAGGTCGAACGGTGGTTATTGACTGACACACTAGCCATGGGCACGGGCTAGGACAGCGAAAAGATACTCCCATGCCACCGTATCAAACGCTATCTTAGCATCGAGCGCTAGCAATAGTGCTTCCTCTTGGAGTGTCGCCGCCCGACCCAGGGCCCCATGGACTCGACGCAGATTACGTGCGGTATTACGGCCCGGCATGAAACCCGACTGGTCCGGGTGGATCAGGGCCACGAGATATGGGAGCAGTCGGTTGGCCAGCAGCTTTGCCAGGATTTTGGCCTCCACTGAGATCAGGGAGATGGGCCTGTATGATGCGCATTCATCCGCTGGTTTGCCGGGTTTGCGGATGACCACTATTGTGGCAGTGCGGATTTCGGCCGGAAGGGTGCCGGTCTCATAGCACTCCTTGTACAAGTTTAGCAGGTGGGTTGCCAATTTCAGAGCCATATTTTTCATGAATTCCATCGGGATTCCGTTGGGACCCATGGCCTTACAGGAGCGGGTCTCCCGGATGGCTGTCTGAATTTCCTCTAGTGAGATATCTGACTCCAGAGTCTCTTGTTCTTGCTGGGAGAGACACCACATTTCAATGGTGGCTAGGAGGTCTGCCGCCCAACGTGCCTGCAAGTCTTGCGGCGGGGTATATATTTGCTCATAGTACTTAGCGAACGCTTCAGCGATATTTAACTTTGGCATTCTTGTGATCTGTGTGTCCTGTCACTGCTACATGTGCAGGTTTCAACACCAGTCCACCAAAGGAGAACAGAGAGAGTCCAGACTTAATCAAAATTTGCCAGTGATATGTAGTCGCAGCTCTTTTATGTCTGGACAAATGTCATCTGCTGTGTAGCATTGTATAGGACAAGACAAATGCCGAATGTGGGTCACACATCCACATGGGACTGGGCTATTTGTTTTGCTACATTGTGAGTCTAGCCTTTTGATGTCCCCTCAAAAAATCTGACAATCCTGTGCCACATATTGGCTTTGGTGACTGATGAGGTAGTGCACTACACCGGTGACCAGTGGTGGGTCGTTGTGACAGCTACCTATACACGTTAAATGTCATACAAGCCACTGAGGGTAAGATGTGTGTCAGTGGACACAATTTGCAAATTTAGAAACACTTAAGAGTGAGGCAGGGATCTCAAAGTCTGTCTTGCCTCCATTGCACATGATGATCTGTCTCAATTAAAACCCAAACTCAAGTCTGTACCATTGCTCATTCAATGCACACATCAGTTATGATACCCTTGGTTCACTGGTAGTGGTGCTGGCAGAGCAAATTCTAAAAATAATGCACAAGTATGGCTCATTTACCCAGTTGTCAAGAAGAAACTACAACTCCCAAAATGCACTCTGCCCTGTACAGTCCATATGCCACAGTGTGCCTTTTTATTCTTGATGACTGCTGCATGGACAAGGAATAGGTGACTGGGGGCATGGGACACACAATAGTACAGCACTGTCTTCACTCACATCATACTCCCAGACACATATATCATATGATGCACTTGACAGGTCTCTGCTGCTCATGCTCCTCCAGCTGAACATGAAGGGTCGGCCAAGCTGCTCGCAGGACCCTCCTGTATAGTGGGGAGAGGCGAGGACAATGCACATGGTGTTGGGAAGACTGGCCCACCAGCTCCTCAGCCTTGTGCCGGGACCAGCGTTTTAGGTCCTCCCAGCACTTGCGACATTACCTAGCACTCCTGGTGTGGACTTCCACTGCACTGCAGCGCTCCCCGATGTTGGCCCATAGCCTGGCCCGGGCTGCATTGCTCAGCTGGAGTTCTGGGTCCCCATATAGCTGAGGATATTTGGACAGCAAGATGTCTAATTCCCTTTCAGTGAAAGGGGGTTCTTTCTCTTCATAACCCTCAGCCTTTTTGGGGAAAATAAGTTAGATGAGAGCAGAAGGATGTCAGAGGGTCTGATCTGTGATAGAGGATGACTCAGAATGAACACAAAATGGCTGCCAACAACTTCCTGTGATGTATTTCCTGTCTCTCACTTCCTGTAAATCATTTCCTGTATGGAATAATGTGTTCCGGTTCGTTTTTGGAGATTACGACCCGAGAACGCAGTTTCCGGTACCGGAGTGTTGAGTCCGCATCTGCGCATTACAGTCCGAAATCGGAAATTAAGTTTTTGGGCCGTAACCTCCGAAAATGACCCAGAACACATTATTTCATACAGGAAATGTTATACAGGAAGTGGGAGAGAGGAAATACATCACAGGAAATTGTTGGCAGCCATTTTGTTTTCATCCTGATCCCTCCAGAATCACTAATCTTATCCACTGCTATCCTGCTGTTCTGTTGTGGAAAAAACCTGAAATGAAAGTGCAGGTGAGAATCATGAACATGTAACAAAAGAGGGAGCCGACCATTTAATAACATTTCAGCGCAGACGGGGGGGGGGGGCTGACACAACATCAAACCCCAGTTTAGTTTTCTCCTACTTTGCATTATGGTACATGTAGTCCATATTGAGTGCTCATTACAAGAGTTGTGTGATGTGTTATGTAAAATTGGAAAAACTGACGCAGGGTTTTAGGTTGTGCGGTATGTGATGGCGCCCACAGTTTGTACGTAGACGTTTAGGGCTGAAGAGTGGCACGGTGCAAATAGGACGAGGGGAAAACAAACCCTAAACCCCTCCAGTAGACAAGAGTCTAACAATGAGAGCAAATCAGGATGCCTATGCACACGTTGTGAATAAAGCTGTATCAATACAGAGAGTAAGCATAAGAGCAGCAGTCTAGACATAAATTACAAAGTCCACCAAGTTTCGTTTTTCTTGATTTAATATGATTCCGTTGCCCAGCCAACACGTGTTTCGTCCGGGTGTGAAACCCACGACTTCTTCAGGGCATACAGGGCATACAGGCAAAGAACGTGCACAGGTGAAGGATCTCTCCGCCGGTTATAATTCCGTCCCGGCTGCGACTTACCGGATACCTGCTACACTCTCGGACGCACTTGTCTTCGAGGTCCTGATTCATCTGGGTTACCCCCTAATTACTATCCCTATTTGGGACGTTTATACTTTTCCCGCGCAGCCGGGACGGAAATATAACCGGCGGAGAGATCCTTTACCTGTGACCGTTCTTTGCCTGTATGCCCTGAAGAAGTCGTGGGTTTCACACCCGGACGAAACACGTGTTGGCTGGGCAACGGAATCATATTAAATCAAGAAAAAACGAAACTTGGTGGACTTTGTAATTTATGTCTAGACTGCTGCTCTTATGCTTACTCTCTGTATTCATACAGCTTTATTCACAACGTGTGCATAGGCATCCTGATTTGCTCTTATGTAAAATTGGGGTGGAACAGTGCTGTATATCACAGGCACATGGTGCCTTATTCACCCATGACATCATCACTCACATTGTGGACCCATCATTTGTGGGTGAGTCAAATCTGTTGAGGGCAGAGGTCTGAGAATGCAATGGTTATGGCCTTTTGTGATTAAGTGACCCATCCTCATAAGATTTAGGTAGGTCTCTCAGAACATGTATTGTTTTTCATCTGCATGAATAGATTTTTAGGGACATCCACTACACTGATCGCTGACATGGGCACATGACCTGAGGCACGCTCAACCTTTTGACTACTATCAATAGCTGTGATTTACATTTAGTTAGTGTGGCTTGCAAAGTAGTCTCAGGATGGAATTTATTGACACAGTCGTGTATATCGAAGTTTAATCATTGACAACAGACAGCAAACCACATTTTGTCCATGATACTACAGGTTGCTCATGTGGAAAACATAGCAACGAGCTGATCACAGACTTGCATACCCTGACCTCGGTTATGTGCAATGGCCCGGTTTCCCAGATTCAGAGCTAGCCGAGGTTCCAGAGGTATGTGTAAGTCATGCGTTAAAGCAATGTTGTGCAAAACACAACAGTCTAATATGATCTTGCACACGACTTCATGGGAGTACAGCAGCACACCCCCTGTATGGTCAAGACATCTGAATTGCGACTTCAACAGACAAATAGTACGCTCTATGATGGCTCTAGTCTGTATGTGTGCCCTACTGTACCTATGCTGAGATACAGTGTTTGCACACCTGTACGGGGTGAGGAGATGTGGGGAGAGTACATACCCAGCATCGCCTGAGGAGGGAAGAAAGGGCAGTTGGTTACATTTCCCTCTTTGATTAGCACAGGACATGATCCATACTTTAGTACATGCAGTGTCTGTTGGGCAATGTATGTAGCTTTATGATTCTTATTGTACAATGGTTAATGCTGGGTGGCATTCAGACATTTCAGTAACACATATCCCTCATTTTTAGTGCTTGGTACTTACCCAGTAGCCACATGTTGCCAAATTCTCCCGCAGCCATCCGCCGGGCAAGAGGTGACATGCGGAATACAAAGCTGTCATGGGTACTGCCTGGGAACACTGCATGCACATCAATGAATCTCTCACTGGCATCACAGACAGCTTGCACAATGATGGACTACCATCGGTGTCTGTTGCAGAAGATGTGTGCAATGCGGCGGGTTGGCTGAAGGGCCACAAGGGAACATTCAATTGCACCCAGCACACGTGGGAAGTGTGCAATGAGATAGAAATCTTGTGCTGCCCTTTGTCTCCTGGCCAGTGTATGGGGCATTTGTATGTGGTTGTGGGCTCTAGCAGTGATGCATCTCAGTACCTGATGCAAGCACCATGACTGGCTTGCCTGGGAAATGCCCACATGGTCACTGGAGACCCTTTGGAAAGACCCAGTGGCAAAGAAATAGAGAGCAGAAATGATCTTGAGATAGACTGGTATTGCATGAGAGCAGCAGGTCACAGAGTCAGGTTCCTGCTCCCACTCATATACCATATCCAAGATGACTTCGGAAGGGAAACGGTACCTGGCCCTTACATATTGGCTGGACATTTCAAATAGGTTGATCCTCTGTCTGAAGATCCTCTCTGCTCTTCTCCTCCTCCTCGAGTAGTTTTGCCGCATGGCAAGGGGCAGAGCAACAAACACATTCAGCGACATGTTGAAAGGGTTTTTGTGTGTCTGCTCTGCATTTATACATGCTGCAGGGCTGGGATTGGCTGCAGTGTGCCAGCTGATGCATGGTGTGTGATGGTAGGCACCTGGACAGGTGTTTACCCTTGAGGAAAATGATCAACGGCCACAGTACATGGATTACAGCCCTAAATCTGAGATTCTGGCCCGTAAGCTGAGATTCCGGATCAAGAGCGGAAATTCCGGCCCGTAAGCGGAATTCCCGCTCCGGGTGCGGGAATTCCGGGCTCGAGTGCAGACGTAAAGTTAGTAGTCGTAAATCCATTCTGTGAATATCAAAAGTAGTAAGGGCATTCTGTGAATACCCAAAGTAGTAAGTGCATTCTGTGAATATCAAAAGTAGTAAGTGCATTCTGTGAATACCAAAATGGCAGTAAGTTTAGGATTTTGTCTTAAGTTAATTCTGTGAATTGAGCCCCGCGTGCTAAAAAGTAAAAAAAAAGAAATCCCTCTGCTGTAATCAGGAGAGAGATTTCCTGGACGTGTGCAGAGGAGGGAACGGTTACATTCTCTGTTCATGGCCACCGTGGCGGAGGACATAACCGTTATGTCCTTGGCACAGAATGGGTTATGGGAATAATTAATTCAACGTAGTACTAAACAATTATCACATAACCATCGAGGTTGTTCCCAATCGTCTCTAGAAATTGGAAGGCTAAGGTTTATTCCTTTAAACGGAATGAGAACTATGAGTTTCTGTGCATTCAAACTGAATAAATCTTTGTTGTTCTCCAGCAATTCTTCTCGTCCAACTAAGATTGCACTCATCCTAGTCTTGGTAAACAAGTATTTAAATTTCTTCTCAAACAATAATGCTGTGGTTTGAATAAGCAAGATGGCAAATGTGTAGCACTTCCGTTGGGCCTGCCCTCCCTGAGCTCTGTGTTGTTCATGGTATGAGGAGCGTAAAGGCAGGGCCCTCATTAGAAACACATATGCTGGCATACTTGGGAAATCAGGAATATTCCCAGGCAGCAGGATTGTCTCCTGGATAAGCTTTGTGGTGGAGGATTGTGTGATACGAGCGACATGGACATCTGCTGAGGACCTTTAGCTAAAAAGAACCGGAGCCCGCAAGAATATGGTCCACAGTGCTGAAATGAACCCCTGGTAGCTCATTGCTGGAATTGTCATTGTGGCCCAGAACATAACTCTGCAACGCTAGAGCGGGCCAGAATAGAGCAGAGACAGCGGTACTAGGAACTCGTGCATCACAGGCACTTGGATGATAAAGCAGGGCAGAGTAACCGGTAGCTCTGCAGGGAAGCAAGCTAATTCCAGCTCCAACAAATGTGTAATTGATTTGCTGGGAGAAGCGAGGTGTAGTGTTTCTGCATCAAACATGGCTGTGTGCCAGCAACAAGAGCCCCTACAGCCAATAATCACCAAATTGTTTCACAACACTAGACAGCCTATTAGGTTAGTCCCCCCCTACTGCAGCAGATATATCTGGTGCTGTAACTCATGATAAAGACCTGATCTCAGGGGGACACAAACAGTAGATGCACTCCCATCTGCCCAAATTTCAACACTGGAGTCTACTGATACAGGGCCAGTGGGGGTCGTTAGCCCTCTGGGAGTGGTCTTAGAGGTTGCCTCTGCTTGTGGCAAGTATGTTGCTGGGCAGCTAGGTGGCGACAATGTAGAAAGGGTTGTTTGGACTCTGGCATGACTAGACTGAAGCCCTTGTATCCGATTCAGACAGCAGTAGAAGGCTTTAGGTCCTGCTCTACACCCCAGGGTAGTCAGATAAGTAGAGATCCAGTTGATGGTGGGTCGGCTTTCCCTGACTTGAGGCGATCAGACAGAAGTGACCTTAGAGCTGGTAATCTCAGAACAGATAAATCCCTGGATGTCTCTCGCAAGGAGGGAGATAGGTTTTACTCTCTCTTGGATGGGCCTGAATCTACCAGTCTCAGCCCAAGCTCTAGCTGGAAGGCGGATGAAGTCTGTGCTTCCCTATTAGACACCAGTGAAAGCAATTTTTCCATGGGACCAGGGCCCACAGTCAAGCGGCGGAAACAACACAAGCAGGCAAAAGGAAAATGTGCTGCTTCGGCAGGAAAGAGAGATATGGCGCCCCAGGCAATTTTAGCTTTGAAATGGGACTATTTAGGTACAATGCTTCTTTACCAAGAGGCTGGAAAAAAGAGTCTTTTGTCACTCAAGCATGCTAGTCATACAAATACTGTTAAAGAACCCAGGGAACCAATTCTGAAACTTATTAATGGCACGATTAAAGAACACCAAGCAGAAACTCAGTCTGAGAGATGGAGGGCCTGGCTTGTGACTAAACAACTTCAAGGTGCTCTAAAGAAAGTATCCAAATCCTGCACAGAGATTGGGGAAAAGCTGAATGCTATTGAGAAAGAACATTGCTAGTTGAATTTGATGTAGTGGTCCTCAAGGGACATGCGGAAACTCAAGAGGTGCAACTTTCCGATATCATGTGTAAAATTGAAGATTTTGAGAACCTTTAAAGACATAACAATCCTCAATGTTTAGGGATCAAGGAGATTGCTGAAGGCAATGACATCAGAGCATTCATGTTAGATTTCCTTAATAGTGCCTTCCCTGAGCTAGCATCTTGGAAGTGGGAAACAGAGGTAAGAGAGTTCATAGATGCCTGCTAATGCTCAAAACACAGTGCCACTCAGATGGAGCAGGAGAGAGGCATCCTCAGGCCCAAAGATGCTATAATGGTCTGTCATTCCTTGCCTGCCCGGACTTTTGCCATGTTACTGTGGCATGGTGGGGGTAATTAAGGCAGCTGATTAAGCCGTTCCAAGGGTGGGGTTGGAAGCTTTTTTATTAGCCCTAGCTCACCTGAAAACTGTTGCCAAAGGTAAAATCAGAACATTCACCTCCGAGATCCAGGCTAAGGAGTATCTGAATGGACTTGGCCTACAGTGTAAAGAATAGGCTCTTTTTTGTTTTCTCTGTCTTAAATGTCTGGAAACATTAGACAGTTACGAAAGAGGCCTAGCTGTGAGGAGTGATGATTAGAAATGTCATGCTGAGCCCCAGATGATATATGCTTGTGAGATCTTCAAATTAGCGGGCACCTTTTTAAATGAGGGGGACCTTAGCTCTTAATGACGCCAAATCTGCTTTTTGTATGTTTTTCAATTATCCAGGTTGGAGGGTCACCTCATTTCTTGGTTCTTTGGCTCCTATGATGGCTAGTTGACTAGGGTACAGCCACTGGAGCAACACGGGAGCCCGCAGAGAGGCACACAGGGCCTATCATTCAGGTCATGGCTGGCTTGATTGCTCCATTTAGTTGGTGGGGGGTCAGGGGAAGGTCAGGGGTGGGGATTCGAGAGGGAAGGGCTCAGGGGGGGGTTGAGGGCTTGGTTCCTGAAGGGATCCGGTGGTGGAGTTGCAGTGGGAATAGGAACTGCAGGGGAGGCAGGTTTTGGACATGGTCACTGTAGTGAAGAGTTTGGGGCACATTGGCAACAAAGGAAAATGAATGCATAATACGGGCCGCAAAGTCACTCTGGAAATCCTGGAGAGTAAATAGGATGGTTTCTGGCAGTATGGCACTAAGAATCTCTCAATATGTCTAAAGTACAGATCGCTACAATAAACATCTGTGGTCTTAATAATGGAGGTAATAAAAGAAGGGTAGCTGAGAACCTGAAAGCCCTAAATGCTGATATTTACTGCCTTCAGGAAATGCATATAGATATAACTAATTTGAACTTGCTGGAAACGCTAGGTCTACTCTAATATCAAGTACCACTTAAGATACCAAAACTAGAGGGCTATGTGAGTTCACTCGTAGATCTGCAAATAAATACTGCAGATGGGTAATAATAGAGTATTGGTAAAAAGATAGGGGCCTTTTCTTTATGTTCATTGTATGGTCTAGTCTTGGACAACCCAGGGGTCTTGGATTTCCTCTCGGGTGAGCTAGCGACTTGGCCTGCTCCTTATATATTATGTGGAGACATTAATTTTAATGGATCTGGGGGGATTCTCTTGGGTACAACTGGTAGATATTTGGGGTGTTAACCTCATGTGTTTAAAGTGCTTCGGGGTCTTGAGAAAGAGATAGGCTTGGTAGATGACTGGACTTAATTAAAAGCACCAGATCCTGGGTATACTTATTACTCGGCTTCCCATGGCTCTCTTGCACAGCTCAACTACTTTTATCTAAGATCTTCTAAAGGGCTGTCAAATAGAGTTATTTCCTTGATTTATGTCTGACCTCAATCCTCTGATAATTGAACTCCCATCACAAGCTTATTTGGAGTGGTTGGAGCTGATCCTTTGAGAAAGGTCTTTTATCTAATCCAGCCTATTTGGAATACATGATGATTGGATCCTGGAGTTTTTACATTTCAATAGAGAAAGTGCACCAATCGGGTACTCTGGGATGCCTTTAAGGTAGGAGTACAGGGGAAAACCCTCAGGTTTAATCTGAACCACCAGAAGGAGAGTCAATTTCTTATAAAAGAATTATATCAGAATCTTAGTAAGGCGTAAGCTCAGCTTGTGTTATCGATACCTGCCGGAATGACCCCTCTGTAGCTCAACAGCAGAGAGCAGAGGCCAAGGCTACACTGAATGAAATGACAGCTGAAAAGACTGCAGGAAAATGTCTTACCAAAAAGCAAGAATGCTATAAATATAATAAGTGGGAAGGGCATATTCTGGCAGTAGGTACATGGCAGAAGGCAGCTGGCTATATAGCGAAATAAAAGATGACAGTGGTGTCCTACATTGAGATCCTGAGGAGATCCTTAAAGTGTTTAGGGTTATTATGAATGATTATATCAAGCTCAGCCCCTACAGGTATGGAGAATATCGAGCAAATTCTTCGCCTTGTTGCCTCATACAGGACCACACAGGAGGATTGGGATTTTTTGGGAGCCATATCACGGCAGACAAAATACAGACAGCTTTTAAAGAGCTTCCCTCGAGTAAGGCAGTGAGGGCTGATTAAATCCCCCTGGAGTTCTATAAGAACTTTTATATGGGGTTACTCCTGTTTATGCCGGAGCTCTTTCTTCAAGTGCAGAAGGGGCAGACGGTCCCCGATTCATAGTCTGCAGCTAACATTGTTGTGTTTTTTAAGAAACAAAAGGCTCCCCACAATCCAGGCTCTTATCGGGCACTAACTTTAATAATTGGTGATGTTAAAATATATTCCCAAATCTTGTCTGGCTGTCTGGGTCGTATTATTGTCAAACTATTTTCTATGAATTAACATGGCTTTATCACCGGGAGTGACACCAGCGATAATATATGCTAGGTGAGAACACTTTTTGATGCAACTGATGTCGAGAATAAGCCCATGGCAGTGGCCCTGTTGGATGCAGAGAAAATATTTGACAGGGTCACCTGGGAATACCTTTTGAAAATCATGGGTTTGTTTGGAATAGGAAGTGTTTTTATTAGGGCAGTGCAAGCAATCCATCATAAACACTGTGGCCTGGCTGCAAATAATTGGTGGACAAATCAAGCCTATTGACATTGAGTGAGGAACAAGCCAGGGATGTTCCTGCTCCCCATGCTCTTTGCGCTTCATATCAACCCACTTATCTCTAAGTTAGAAATGTATCTAGTAATACTGCCAAGGGGTTGACCCAGCTGGGAGAAAAACTCTTTTAGCCTACGCTGATGACGTGGCTGTTGTAACAGTTAATCCAGATATTGCCTTGCGGGTAATAGAGGAAGAAGCAGGCAAGTTTGGGGAATTTTCAGGCTATGCATTAATAGCAATAAAACACAACTTGTGGTGAATGGGGGGGTTATTACCCAGGATTCACAAGTAGTGGAGCAGGCAGTATACCAGGGGATTAGTATTAGCACACAAGTCGATCAGGTCAACATTTTCCCGATAATTGGGAAAGCTTAGAGGGATTTTAGTGTATGGAATAATCTCCATCATTCTATAGTGGGTTGATGTAACATTGTTATTTCTGATGAAAGTCCTATATCTTTTTGCACTATTCCCCTTAAATTTAAAAATATCAGGTTCAAAGCAAAGGACACCATAATATCCTGATTAATCTGGTCATATGGCAAGACTAGGAGGGCGATTAGATTTCTGTCATTACCTAGGGAAAGAGGTGGACGGGCTCTCCCTAATCTTAAATTGTACAAGCTGGCATCTGCTATTCAATAAATGAGACTTCCTATGGGAGAAAAAGATGAGACAGAGGGGCTTGTAGAGTATGCACTGACTATCTATGAGCTGCTAATTGGGGAGGAGTCTAAGGGCTTTTTATTAAAACTGGTTGAATCTAGTTATTATAAAAAAAGTCCACTTTAAGGTGTTAGGAGCAGCCTTTAAGATCTGGGTCTGGGGCTAGGCAGACTTCATTGGTACACTCCCCACCTGAATTCACCAATGCCAGATAAATTCCAGAATGCCTGCTTGCTATGAAGGGAGAGGCAAGGGCTGTCGAAACTACGGGATCTTTTTCAAGGTGTAGGCCTGGCATAATTTGAAGATTGGCAGCATAGATTTGATTTAAACCACAGTTTTTTTTTTTAAATATCTGCAAATCCATGTTTTTAAACAAAGGAGAACTGGGGGCCTTGCTGGGTTCTCCAGAGATCCATTCCTGGAGCTACTGTTTGGGACTGAGGGGTGTATGATCAGCCATATATGTGCAAACTTCTGCTTTAACATTTCGCATCTTTTGGAGAAACACAACAGCAATTAACAGCAAACACTAGACTCAAGTGATCTCATTTTGTATGAATCCCTAGAGCTCAGCTGCACCCTACTCTGCTCCACTGGGCTGCAGGCGCAGCATTACAAAACAATATTTGATTCATATTTCACTCCTGAAAACATTGCAAAGTTAGGGAGGGTACGGAAGGGATATGCTGCCCTCAGTGCCAGGCTCTCGAAGTGGATCTGATCCATATTTTTTTTCGAAGTTTTATATAGTGCAAACTTGACCCAAAGGTATTAGATATCAGAGCACTTTACATGAGCACCTGTTGTGTTACATATGAACACATCAATTTTTGTTAGGAACGGGAGATTAGGTGATTTGCCCAGAATCATTGGATGTTGAGCTTCATTGCCGAGACTCGAATCCGGTTCCCCAGATTTGAAGTTGACCGTCCTAGCCGTTAGGCCACATCTTCTTCATATGCTCTGCAAATGTCCACGGTTAGATTTCAAAGGTCTTGTGGGACGTCTTAGGCACTAATTTAGTATTGACTCCATAAATGGAGTGGATGGCTAGGCAGTGGTGTAGCTAGACCATGTGGTGCCCGTGGCGGTCACTGCGCTTGCCGTCCCCGGGTGCGGCATGTAAGAGTGGGGGAAGGTGCTGACGATTCCCACTGTGGCCCCAGCCGCAGGAAAGAGGGGTGAGGGAGCTGGTAATTCCTGCAGCAGCCGCAAATAAGAGTGTTGGGCGCTGGCCCCAAAACCTGAGCCGCCCGAGGCAGACTGTCCCCCCCCCCTTGCTACACCACTGTGGCTAGGTGGAAGGGGAAGAAAATCTGGGGGCCCCTCTTAGACTGGCTAAACAACCGCCAGCAGATGTCAGACTCAATCAATTGCAGAATGTGGGTAGGTATGGAGCTCATATGATATTTTAGAAAGGAATATGTAATGAAATTTATGTATCTGCACACCTTAAGCAGTTTTAGCTCAAGCAATTGCCCTCAACATTGTAAGAACAAGCTTGGGCGGATATAGTTCGTCTGACATTATGATATATTTTTTCATTACTAAATGGGATTAGCTGTATTGCATTTTTGAGTCTGGCATTTAGGCATATATGCTTTAGTAGCTTTTACATCTTTTAGGATATGAATTATATACATATGTTTTTGTATCTAGTATCAATGCTTTTTATTGTGATGCTTGCAGTTATCTTTATTCCTCGCCGAGTACAATTCATTATAAGATGTTAGCCAAGCAATTTAGAATGGAGGTAATATGCAATTCCTTTTTTAGTATTTTAAGAATATGACTTTCTGGAGACTGGCGTATTGCATTGTGACTTTTTGCACTATATGCACCGTATTTATTGATTTGTATTTTCTATATACATGCCCTATTGGTTTTTGCATTCACTGTGATATGAATTATTGATATAAGCGTGTCAATTTCATTTTCGAATGCCTTTGTTGTGTGTACCCTCTCCTCCATTTTCCTCTGTAACTATGAAGTACATATAAAAAAGTATCAATACATTTTTTTTTTTTTTTAAACATTAATTCATATTGAGATAGAATTCAGTCTTTTCAATGTTCGTCTTTACCTTTTGGTATTTCCCCTGGAAAGTTGTTAAGGGAACAGCTAAGTATACTTTAATTCAGTGACTTTTCTTCTTGGATTTTGTGCAATTATTTCATGGATATTTACAGCGTCCCAAACTCTCGCTAATAAATATGCTTTTCAGGTTACAAACTTGACCTTAATAACCTTTTGTCAGTTTTATTTGAAAACACACGAGTCTCACATTGCATTCCCAATTTGTGTGTGAAAGAGATTCTATTCACTTTAATATTCAAGGAAAGCAAGGTTAGAATATTATCTTTAAATAAACATGACTCTAAATAACTTTCCAAATCACTGTGTATGAAAGAGCTTCTATTGATTTGAATCTCTTGAGGAAAATATAGGCATAATATTGGCACAGGTGCGCTTTTACCAGAACAACTCAGGTTTTGACCTTGAATCTCAAGATGCTGCAACTGGAAATGCTTGCTCTGAACTGCTCCTCTTCTGTCACTGGTTTTTCCAAAATACTGACCAATTGATCTCGGTTGGGGGCCACCTTTCATAGAGGGAACCCACCCAAGATAGCTGCCTGCAAGAATCATGGGACATTTAGGGGCAGATTTACAAGCCCCATACGGCACATTTGCGCAAAAGTGGTGCAGCGGAGGCGCAAAGCCAGCGCCATGCTGCGGGGTATTTACAACGAGACACATCTAGGGAGATGCGTCACTTTGTAAAGCCCTGCGCCACATGTGGGCGTTCCAGCACAGGGGGGGCGTTCAGGCGCAGGAACGCCTCCTAAAAGTGGCTGAGTGAAATCTACAAGATTTCACTCAGTCACTTTTACGGCCATGCTGCGTCAAAACCCTGCACCTGCTTGAAGCAGGCATAAGGATTGACGCAGCATGTTGGGAATAGGGGCACCCCGAGCCTTGCTGGAGCTGCGTCGCACTTGCGACGCTGCTCCAGCAATGCGCCGCCTTTCCGCTGGGGGATGCGACACGCATCTGCCCATCTGTGCACCACGGTGCGCCACATCAGTGGTGGCGCACGGGTGGGCAGATGCTTCGCAACTCTTCTGGCGCATCCCTGCTGATTAGCAGAGATGCGCCAGAAGTAGTAAATCTGCCCCTAAGTCCCTCTCTTAATACTGGTGATAAGACTTTCAGAAGATTTCTTTGGTGATGATATAACCACCCCCACGTGAATGACGCAGAATGTGCTTTGCCACAGTTTGTTCTCAGTGTCATGAGTTCAAGAACAACAGCCTTTCTATTTTCACCATAAGGTGTGCACCTGTCACCAGGCGCTTTGGCACCAAACATGTTTGTACTTGCAGTAGCACTCACTTTAACGGCCCTGGCTGCGAGGGTGGAACAACTTCTTACAAGCAGCTCCAGAGCCTCTTTGCAACTACCCAATTGACCTGGTACACTGAACCTGCCTTGACCTGCAACTGGACCTACCTGAGCCCTGCTGGCCTCTGCTGAAGTGAGTTCCTGATCCCCAAGATGTGTCTCCCAGGTCCTCAACTCTTGGTATGGCTTCAGTTGAGCTCCTCCTGAAAGGAAAAGTGAAGTCCTAAAGTTTTGTGTTGTTCACTATGTTGAATGCACCCATACATGCCAAGAGCTTGCCGCCTGACCACACTGCTAAAACAAAGCTCCTGTGAACCCGACTCTTCGAGCTACATTGTCCACCAGTGATGACCTGCAACATGAGATCTTCACTTTTTGCTACGGCATCAACAGCCTGTGGTGACCTTCAACGCAAAGCTCCAGCAATGAATGTTGGGAGCGGGCAACTGGATCTTTGTGCTACAGTGACAGATGTCTGTGACGCCAGGCCTGCATTTCGTGGCACAGCGATGGCCACCCACCATGCTCTCCCTGCTCCTCGCTGCCTCCTCCATTGTGAGCTGGATTCTTCATGCAGACCTTTGAGAAGGTAACTTTTTCAGCTGGACTAACCTGGTCCCTGCATCCGGTTCTCACTCCATCACAGTCAGTCTAAATTTGTAACTTTCACCCAGTCTCACACGATCAGATAACCTTGTGTGGTGCTTTCTGCTTTTATGCACTAAACGTACGTTACATCTTTTACATTGCATATCACCAGTTCATTTTGTGCCCTTTTGGTGTCAAATAATATATTAAGTTTTAGTCTATTTTTCAAAATCCGTTAGGTATTTTTCTTCTGTTGTGATTTTACTTTATTAGTGAGTGTGTGCTGCATAAATACTTTGGACAGTGCCTGACTGCTTTTGCTCCAAGTTGCCAGAAGGTTAAGCCCAGGTTAATTTAATGACGTTTTGTGTTTCACCTTGACAAGGATTGTGGCTCACATCCCCCTCACTCAACAACCCAATTTCTCACAACCATCTGTCAAGATTAGGTTGCACTGAACACCTTTAATGAATGTGATACCTCATGATATCGCATGATTTCCTTAGTGAAAATTGAAGTGTACTGTTTAAGTGAAAACTGATTACCTCAGAGTAAATTGATCAGTATTTTACAAAATAAAGGTTGAAAAGAGGATTGAAAAATGAAAGGACAGCAACTGCCACAATGCTATGGAGCCTTATTGAAGGCAGCCTTGCTGAAGGCGCACACCTGTAGAGTTTTTTTTCTCAGAGTTACCACACTCTGCATTTATGAACATAGTCATCATGACAATTTAGGTGCCGATTACAATCCGGTAAAAACCGGGTTCGAACCGTCGGTCGGAGCGTTTTCTCCGTCCGACTCGTACCCGGTCGTAAAACTTTACAAACATGGAATTACGATTCGCACGGAAAAACCATTTCCGTACGAATCGTAAAAAACACCGACCGACGAAAATTTACATACGAATGTGATCCGGGAATGCTGCGACGTGACGTCGGGACGCTTTCAGGCAGCGTTTCACGACCCAGGAACCACGATTCGAACCGACAGCAGTCCGGACGGCAATATTTTCACGGCACCCAAAGAGTGCCGGAAAAGCGAAGTACGTCGCGAAACGACCAGAGTAGGTGGCCCGGTACGCGCCGTACCCCCCCCCGCCCTGTACGTTTGAGTCAACCCCCCCAGCCCCAGTATGTACGCACCGACCCCCCCCAGCCCCTGTATGTATGCGTCGACCCCCCCCGCCCCCGTATGTACACGCCGACCCCCCCCCAGCCCCCGTATGTACACGCCGACCCCCCGTGTATGTACACCCGTGTACGTTCGAGTCGTACCCCCGTGTATGTACACCCATGTACGTGTCGAACCCCCCGTGTATGTACACCCTTGTACGTGTCGAACCCCCCGTGTATGTACACCCGTGTACGTTCTAGTCGTACCCCCACCCGTGTATGTACACCCTTGTACGTGTTGAACCCCCATGTATGTACACCCTTGTACGTGTCGAACCCCCGTGTATGTACACCCTTGTACGTGTCGAACCCCCGTGTATGTACACCCGTGTACGTTCGAGTCGTACCCCCCGTGTATGTACACCCGTGTACGTGTCGAACCCCCCGTGTATGTACACCCTTGTACGTGTCGAACCCCCCGTGTATGTACACCCGTGTACGTTCGAGTCGTACCCCCGTGTATGTACACCCGTGTACGTGTCGAACCCCCCCGTGTATGTACACCCATGTACGTTCGAGTCGTACCCCCACCCGTGTATGTACACCCTTGTACGTGTCGAACCCCCGTGTATGTACACCCTTGTACGTGTCGAACCCCCCGTGTATGTACACCCGTGTACGTTCGAGTCGTACCCCCACCCATGTATGTACACCCTCGTACGTGTCGAACCCCCGTGTATGTACACCCTTGTACGTGTCGAACCCCCTGTGTATGTACACCCTTGTACGTGTCGAACCCCCCCGTGTATGTACACCCTTGTACGTGTCGAACCCTCGTGTATGTACACCCTTGTACGTGTCGAACCCCCTGTGTATGTACACCCTTGTACGTGTCGAACCCCCCGTGTATGTACACCCTTGTACGTGTCGAACCCCCCGTGTATGTACACCCTTGTATGTGTCGAACCCCCCGTGTATGTACACCCGTGTACGTTCGAGTCGTACCCCCACCCGTGTATGTACGGTGCGTACCCCCAGCGGTTCGACACGTACACGGGTGTACATACACGGGGGGGTACGACTCGAACGTACACGGGTGTACATACACGGGGGTTCGACACGTACAAGGGTGTGCATACACGGGGGGTTCGACACGTACAAGGGTGTACATACACGGGTGGGGGTATGACTCGAACGTACACGGGTGTACATACACGGGGGTTCGACACGTACAAGGGTGTACATACACGGGGGTTCGACACGTACACGGGTGTACATACACGGGGGTACGACTCGAACGTACACGGGTGTACATACACGGGGGGTCAGCGCGTACATACGGGGGCTGGCGGGGGTCGACTCGAACGTACGGGGGCTGGGGGGGGTCGGCGCGTATGTGGGCACATGTCTCCATGGTTGCTATGGGAGTTCGGTGCGGACGGTGTTTTTTCCATACAGTTGTAACATCGGACGCACGGGATGGATCGTAATTCCGCGGTCGGACTTCACTTTTCACATTTGTATGGTAAATCGTCCGTGGACGTGTCGGACACATTTTCCGACCCGAGGACGTGTGGGGAATAATTCCCAATGCGATTCGTATGGACTTTTTACCATGCGAATCGTAATTGGCAGTTTGTACGGCACTTGTACGATTCGTACGGTAAAAAGACCGGATACGAGTCGTACGGGGAATTTTTGTACCGGATCGTAATCGGCACCTTAGTGTTCATCAGGACAATTCAGCGTGTCTTTTAGGTTTTGTGTTATGGGAGAGGTCGAAGTCCTATTTTGGGAGGCAGAGTCCCTGAAAGACTACTTCTTTAGTTTCTTTCTGAATTGCAGAAGAATTGTAGCATTTCTAATGTCGGTGCAGATGTTGTTCTAGATACTTGGTGCACAGCTGGTAAAGGCCTGCTTTGTTCGTGTTTCATTTGCGCACATTTTAATCTCCAGTTTCTATCAAAGGGAGGATCCTGGTCAGTGATATTTTCCATGTTTCAATGATTTATTGTATACTTCAGTGAAAAACATTAATAGTAGAGTCATACACCCGAATCGTAACATGTACAGTTGCCATCAGCGTTCACTGTCTATCTCAATTGTGATATATTGTCGCTGGGATTCTGCTGATAAAGCAGACCAGTGCCTTGAGATGACAGGATGTCAGAATGGGTATGCAGACAGAATATCGACTTACACAAATATCGAGTTGGAAATATCGTGACACAGAAATATGGACAGCTAGAATATCGTGTTCAAGAATATCGACTTTAAGGTAAGAAATATCGTTTTTTAAAATATAGAAGTAATTAATATTGTTTGCAAAAATATAGTTGTTTAAAATATAGAATTTAATTAGTGTTATGTATTTTAGTATGTATTTTAAATGTATGTGATCTATTTTTTTGTATAAGTATTGTTTTTGTTTTTTAATATATGTGTTACATTTTTAGTAGTTCTCTATTTTATTTTAATAAAATGTTCAGTTTTTTAGTTCTGTAGCGGGTTGTAGGTTCATAGGGGAATAGGGTGGGAAGTAATTTAATGATAATAAATGAATGATTATTTTTTATTTAGTAATATTTATTTAGATTCTACAGTGTTAATTGTGGGAGGTAATTAAATATTAATTAATTATTAATTGGTTGTTAATAATAATTAATTAATTAGTCATTAATTATGGTGATTGCGTTATATTTTAGCAGCGGATTGTGGGGTTTATAGGGATAAAGGGTGGAAAGTAATTTAATTATCATAAATTAATGATTTTTTAAAATGTATTAATATTTATTTAAATCTAGATTTTATAGTGCTAATTGTAGGATGTAATTTATTATTAAGAAATCGTTAATTGATTGTTATTATTAATTTACTGATTTACTAATTAATTATGTTAATTGTGTCATTTTTTTTAGGAGTGGGTTGTGGGGTTTATAGGGATAAAGGGTGGGAAGTAATTTATTTTAATTAATTATTAAGTAGTTGTTAATCGATATTAATGTATTATTTTTAAATTAATTATGGGAATTGTGTAGTGAGTTTTAGGTGTGGGTTGTGGGGTTTAAAGGGTAGAGGTTGGGAAGTAATTTATGTTTAATTAATTAATAATTAGTTGATTATTAATATTAATTCATCAATTGATAGGGTAATTGGTTATTTTTGCTGTGAGTTTTGGTTTTATAGGGGTAACGTTTGGGGAGTAAATTAATTTTGATCTGTTTTAATTTGTTTTTTAATTAATAAAATTCCTTTAATTGATAGTTAATTATGTTAATTATGGAGGTACATTTAAAAAAAAATTAGATGTGTATTGTGAATTGTGCGCTGCTATAGGGTAGGAAATAAAAAATATTACATTTATGTAATAATTCATGTTTTTGTTGATAAAAAAATTCTGATTAAAAATAGTTGTTTGTAAATTATTTTAAAATGTATTTAATATAATATTTCTAAGTATTGGTCATATATATTTAACATTATAATACGTTTCTCTTTTTTAGATTTTTAAAATATTTTTATATGTTTTTGATTTGATTTGATTGTTTAATATTTTGTGTTGGTGATATTTTGTCTGTTTTTAATTTTGAACTGACTGGAGTAGGAATATAAATTTTAACCCCTCCGCTATCCAACACTTTCCCTATCGTTGCACTAACTGGAGTGGAAATGGTATTTTTTACCCCTCCGCTATCCAACACTTTCCCTGGTGTTACACTAACTGGAGTGGGAATAGTATTTTCTACCCCTCCGCTATCCAACATTTTCCCTACTGTTGCACTCGCTGGAGTGGGAATAGTCATTTTTACCCCTCTGCTAGCCAACATTTTCCCTACTTTTGCACTCACTGGAGTGGGAATAGTATTTTTTACCCCTCTGCTATCCAACACTTTCCCTTCTGTTGCACACACTGGAGTGGTAATAATATTTTTTACCCCTCCGCTATGCAACACTTTCCCTACTGTTGCACTAACTGGAGTGGGAATAGTAATTTTTACACCTCCGCTATCCAACACTTTCCTACTGTTGCACTCACTGGAGTGGGAATAGTAGTTTTTACCCTTCCGCTATCCAACACTTTCCCGACTGTGGCACTCACTGGAGTGGGAATAGTGTTTTTACTCCTCCGCTACCCAACACTTTTCCTACTGTGGCACTCACTGGAGTGGGAATAGTAATTTTTACCCCTCCACTATCTAACACTTTACCTACTGTTGCATTCACTGAAGTTTAAAGACTTTTAAATAGTTTAATGTTTTAATTTATAATATAATGTTTTTTTTATTAGATTTTATGTTATTGGTGTATGTATATATATATATTTATTTGTAAATTGTCATATATACAATTATAAAATATATTAAAATAATAGTTTATCAATTGTTTTAAAGTAAATATATATATATATATATACATTTTATATACGGATGTTTACATTTTGGTAATTCAAATTATTTGTTATATTTGTTAAAATGTATATTAAATCTAATTATTGTTTTAAAAGTTAATTTTATTATTTCATATATTTATTATTTTTTTATACATATATTAAAATCGATAATTTGTACAACTATATTTTTTACATGGATTTCTTTTCGACACATTTTTCTACTTACCATTATAAATATAGGATGTCGATATTTTTGACATTGATATTTATAACTCGATTTTTGTGTATGGGGATATTTTGGGGGTCGATATTTTATCAGTGAACTGTCAAAATGTAGGGACTGAGTCTGTCTACAACGTCAGTGTCTGATTGCCCAAATCCTGGCTAGCTCACAGTGCCTCACTTAACTCCGAACCTTCTAACCTTCCCATAGTAGCAGGTGATTTTGGCAACCTACAACATGACTCTCGAGTCCCCAAGGGAACCGTGGAAACAGATCCTCACCTTTCGTCACTCACTCATGCATGCCCATAGTAAACATAAGAAAGACGCAAATAAAGTTTACAATGCATTTATTGAAACTATCATAGTCTATTATGAAGCAGATGTGCTGCAATAACTAGGCAGATGAAATTAAACCAAGCAACTAGCATTACTATTAGAGTATACAAAATAAACATCCCCACCATGGCAAATTATTTATCTGTCTGGGCCTTCCCTTAATGTGAGGACACATGGATATATAAGTGATCTCTGGGATTGGCAACAGACCTCATACCTGATGTATCATCAGTGTACTTCCGGTGGATATGCTTGCGGATCTGCACATCTATATTCTTGGATTCTTACAACACTTTTCACAACTTGTCAATTTATAAGGGTGCTTCCATGGTGCTACAATATCCACCCACCTTGGGTATAGGTCCACTAGATCTGCAGCCCCAGTCTAGACCAAAATGTCCAACATATGCACCAAAGCACACCAGAGAACTGTCACTTTTATTCTCATTAATTAGTACATTGAAAAAGACACAACCAATTACAGAAGTTCCATTGGCGATTCTCCGATAAGTAATACACAGCAATCGGTGTATCAGGTCATTTGGATTTATTCCATTTAAGACAAAAAACGACAGCCGACGAGCATTTTATCCTCCTGGACTTTCTCAAGGCTGCAACATTATACATGCAAACAGTTTGTCAAGGTCCTTGAATCCTCGGAGTCGTACGATGCTCAAGTGGGTTGCACCCCTTGATATCCCCAAGGTCTGGGTGAAATAGACAGACTCATTGGAGGGATCAAGTGAGGGAAGGAAAGGATAGGGACAGCGGGGAGGGAGACCTGAAACGAGAGCAAAGCACTATGAAATTCACCATACAATTACAGCACTAGGAAATAGTAATACAAGGAAACATACGCTACGCCTTGCGCTATACCTGTAAAAGAAAGTAAGCAGTGTAGACATTCTTTCATGAATACCAGCGGGAAGTGTAGCACCTAGCCACCTGTGCGTCTGTCGGGTAGCCAATAGAGGGAAGGAGGAGCGAAGCGATTCACTGTACTTGCTGCGCCAATCCTCCTATATATACATTTATAGTAAAAACAAAAACTGCAAGAAAAGACACCACAGCTACTGAAACATCCTGCTTTCTAATAGGCAATGGTTTTGGGGTGCCTCAGGAGCACGGATTTCGAACTGAGGTTTATCTCCACACCTCTGTGTGGTATATGGTGCATACAATCACAACTGTGGTTTCAATGCAAGTATATGGTGCATACAATCACAACATTACACATAATAGGGCTACAACAATGGTAGGTGTTAGCCTTATGAACGTAATCGTAGTTACGACCCCAATGAGGCCAAAGTCCCCCCCTGCCCTTCTGCTTTGCATTTAGAGTGAAGACGGGGGTTCGTTCCCAGCAGCCGCTGGGTTTCCGTGAGCCAAAGACTTGGGGTTGTTTGAGAAAAGAACTATGAAATGCGGCGCTAGGCAAAGTAAGTCACTGAAATAGCACCGGTAAAGAGGCACGCCCCGCAAGAGCCACTCGGCTCGTCCAACAGGGTGCCATACGAAATTGCACAAAGTTACGGAGAATCAAAGGGAGGCTGTTTCAAAGGATCAAGGAATTAGCAAAGGGTTGGTGCTCAGGGCACCCCTACTAGCCTTCCGTGGTTCTGCCTGGAGCGTGCACACGGGACATAATCCTGGAATCAACGGCATTGTCCGATGCCCCGGAAGGTTTCTTAACGGCTTCCGGCGGCGTGATGACGTCACTCACGTCTGAGACCAGCGGTGCTTGGGAAGTGTAGTTCTTCCCGGCGCCGGTGTCATGGCAACGCCGACGAGCCTGCAGTGTTCCTTTGGCCGCCGTGGTGAGCCGTAACAGTACATCCCTCCCCCGAGGAACACTGGCAGAGGCATGGTTTCAAGGGGAATTTTTTGTGAAAGAGATTAGTCTACCTAGGAGCGTGAACCCCAGTGGCCGGCTCCCAGGAGTTCTCTTCGTTTCCGTACCCCTTCCATGCCACCAAATACCAGAGTTTAGTTCGGTGTATTTTGGAGTCAACAATACCCCTTACTTCGTATTCCTCCTCACGATTAATCATAATCGGTGGAGGCTTTCTGAGGCTCTGTTTCCGAGCTAGCTTGATCAAAGACACGTGAAAGGCGGGGTGTATTCTCAGGGTGGAGGGCAAGGCCAGCTTGACCACCACAGGGTTAATTAGTTTGGTTATCTTATACGGTCCGATGTACCGCGGGTTAAATATGCTATATCTTTTGAACCGTATGTGCTTGGTTGATAGCCACACATACTCCCCTACTTTATATGAGGGCCCTTGGCGCCTGGCTCTGTCTGCGAAAGCTTTGTATTGTACTTTGGCTTTTTTTAAGTTTTCCTGAGCATCCCTCAGGGTGGTTTGTATATGCTTAATTCTTTCCTGCACCTCGGGCACCCTTTTTGTTTGTGCTGGATGTAAGAAAGGGGTAAACACTGGATGATAGGTGCAATAGAACGGGGCAAACTATGTCGAACTATGGGTCGCGCTGTTATAGGCTACTTCTGCTAACCAGAGTCTCTCTACCCAGACCTCGGTGGCTACGTCAGTATAGCATCTTAGGTACTGTTTTAGGGTTTGATTTACCCTTTCTGTTTGGCCATCTGTTTGGGGGTGGAAGCTAGTTGATGTGTGAGCTGCTATTCTCAGTGCTGAACACCATGTCTTCCAAAAGTTGGCCGTGAACTGACCTCCCCTGTCTGTGATTATGACTTTGGGTATTCCGTGTAGTCTTACTATGTGGGTTAATAACATCTGAGCTAGCCAACTAGCGGATGGCATTTGTTTACAAGCCACGAAGTGCACCATTTTGGTCAAATTGTCCACCACAACTAAGATGATTGTATGCCCCTCATCGGCCGGCATTCCCACCACAAAATCAATCGAGATATGTTACCAGGGCTGGTCTGGAGTCGGAAGCGGTTGTAGGAGCCCTGCTGGACGTCCATGCGAAGGTTTGTTTTGAGTGCATACTGTGCAATCAGCAACCCATGAGGTTATGTCCTTTGTGACTGTAGGCCACCAGAATTGGTGCAACACTCTGTCCAGAGTCTTTTCCTTGCCGTTGTGCCCCGCACAGGGCAAGATGTGACACCATCGAAAGACTTGTTTCCGTAAAGGAAGAATGGGTAAGAGGAGTTGTTTTCCCCGAACCAGAATTCCCTTGGTTACTTTCCACTCCTTGTTACTTCGTAGCCAGTTCTTCCACTTTCGGCTGTCGAATGCACGTGAGACGCTTTGCAGGAACACCTCTGTGCAGGTAGCGTTGATTATGTTTTGTGGCTTTTTGATGGCTTTTGGGGGGGTTTCTCCACGGCTGGACAGGGAATCCTGGCGAGTTAAAGCATCTGCTTTCTTGTTTTCGCTTCCGGGTCGATAGGTAACTAGGAAATTATACTCCGCAAAAAACAGCATCCATCGCAGTTGCCTTGGAGTGAGATGCCTAGCTGCTGTCATAAATTGGAGGTTGCAGTGATCTGTGAATACGGTCACTATGTGTTTAGCCCCCATCAGGAAATGCCTCCAGTCTAGAAACGCCTGTTTTATGGCAAGTAATTCTTTTTCGGCTATCACATAGTTCCTTTCAGCGGGGTTCAGTTTTCTTGACATATATGCCACGGGATGTCACTAACCCGTTGAGGTATGACGTTGGGAGAGAACCACCCCCACTGCTGCATCCGAAGCGTCTGTTTCAACGATGTACGGTCGATCCGGATCGGCATGCACCAGAACGGGAGCTGAAGTAAACGCGTGTTTCAATGCTTCAAACCCTCATTGAGCCTCTTCCGTCCACTGAAACACAACCTTCTTCCTCAGCAATCTTGTGAGAGAGCTGCTGGGTCAGAAAAGCGATCAATAAAACGGCGATAGAAATTGGCAAAGCCAAGAAAACATTGGATATCACGAGCGTTCTTGGGTGTGGGCCATTCCTTTACTGCCTTAACTTTTCTTTCGGACATTTCCTGCCCCCAGGGAGTTAGATTCACCCCCAGGAATTCGACCGTCGACACGCTGAACTCACATTTGCTGATTTTACAATACAAATGGTGTTTCTGTAAGGTTGCTAGAATGGGCCGGACGTTGTTTTCGTGTTCTTCGGGATTGGACGAATAGATTAAGATGTCGTCGATGTAAACCGCCACAAATTAGTCTATGTACACCCGCAAGACATCAATCAAGAAAAATTTAAAAGCCGCAGGAGCGTTGCATAGGCCGAACGGCATAACCAGATACTCGTAAAGCCCGCAACGAGTTTTAAACGCCGTCTTCCATTCATCCCCGCTCCACATCCGGACTAAGTGATAGGCTCCCTTCAAATCCAGCTTCGTGTAAATCACCGCTTTCTTCACTTGCTCCAGCAGAACGTTGATCAACGGAAGCGGATATCTGTTCTTAATGGTGATGGCGTTTAATGCCCTGAAATCCACACAGGTGCGCAACTCGCCGTTAGCCTTGGGAATAAAAAACAACAGGGAGGCTGCAGGGGACTTGGAAACGCGTATAAATCCCAACGCCAAATGTTTATCGAGGTAGGCACGTAGATGGACGTTCTCTGGCTCAGTGAGGGCGTATATCCTCCCTACGGGTATGATCGCCCCTGGTACCAAATCTATTTGGCAATCGTAGGGTCGATGAGGGGGCAGTTCTTCCGCGTTGGTTTTGTTGAACACTTCACTATAATGGTGGTATGCCTCGGGCAAGGTTACATCGTGCTCCACCGCAGTGGCAAAATTATGGGTAAAAGCCAAGGCCCTCGCCGGATTGGAATGGGGCAGGTTACAATAATGCCTGCAATACTCAGAAGTGAACCGTACTGTTTGCTCTTCCCAATCAACCTGAGGGTTATGTTTTCTAAGCCATGGTAGTCCCAGTATGACACCGTATTGTGGGGCCTGGATGATACTAAACACCATGTTCTCCTGGTGATCTTTACCTTGCCTCATTGTGAGGGCTCCGGTTTGAAGACGGATGGGTCCCGAAGTCAACCTTCTCCCATCCACCGCAAAAACTGCTTCTGGCGTATCCTTCTCTTGTAGCGGTGGATCTAACAGCTGAGCCTGTTCTTAGTCCATGAAACAACCGGTGGCTCCAGAGTCCAGCATGGCCTTAACCCATCGCCAATCGTTTTGTATCAACAGCTGTATATCTACGAAAAAATGAAGGGTATCTTTCGCCGCTTCTCCTTCCAGTGAAGGTATATGCACTTGGCTTGAAGAGGTCCCCTCTGCCGTCTTCAAGCTTGTTCGTTTCCCGCAGAGGACTCGAATGTAACCACCCACACCTTTTTGAACTCTGTTCTTGGGTACCTGGATTTAACAGGGCACTCTTTTATGAAGTGACCTTTCTTCCCGCAGTATATGCACAAACCCTTTTTCCTACGATACTCCCTTTCCTCCAAGGAAAGAGGTGCACAAACCGTTCCTATCTCCATTGGTTCGGATCTTGGTTCCTGTTTTAGGTCCATGGGTCTGGAGTGGTCCACCCACGGGGTGTACTTGTCCCTCCTCTTATGCTCCCCCTTTCTTTCTCCTAGACGATGATCCAGTCTTAGAACCAGGCTAATTAGGTCCTCACAAGTAGTGGGTTGGGGGCCGATTTGGGCCAAAACATCCTTCATGTCCTCTCGAAGGCCCTGATGGAAGACAGCCGCTTGTTTGGACTCAGGCCACTCCGTTTCCGTCACCAATCTTCGGAAATCATTGAGGTAGGCAATCAGGTCCCGATTTCCTTGCTTCAGTTCTAGTAGGTCTCGATCGGCCGAGAGAGTTGCAGCCCTACGATTGAAAGTTCTCTCAAATTCCTTGAGAAAGGAATCCCAATCATACAGCAAGGGATCGTCCCTTTTTACCAGTGGCACCGCCCATTGGGCCGCATCCCCTGCTAGATAGGATATTAAAAAGGCTACTCTAGCATGATTGGTGTTAAAAGCCTTAACTTTACAGGTGAAATGTAGCATGACTTGCGTGAGGAATACCTGAACCTTACTAGCATCCCCATAAAATCTCTTGGGTGTGGCTAAAGGCACGGGCATAGGGATTTCCACAACCACGGAGGCCGCGTGTGAAACATGAGATAACCCTACGTCAAACGGGTTTCTAGC
This sequence comes from Triturus cristatus, assembly GCF_964204655.1. Lineage (NCBI taxonomy): Eukaryota > Metazoa > Chordata > Amphibia > Caudata > Salamandridae > Triturus > Triturus cristatus. The sequence goes on from NC_140587.1 coordinate 621,812,299, forward strand.
CATTCTGTCTACCTGTGCCTGAAGGGTTGGCCTTTCTGACCTGGAGGCCGCTAGCTCGGCTTGTACCAGAGCCAAAGCGGACAACACATCTTCCAAGGTGGCCATACCACCGTACGACTGGGAGGATAATAATCCTTGGGCCATTGATTCTGTCAAGGTCCTTGAATCCTCGGAGTCGTACGATGCTCAAGTGGGTTCCACCCCTTGATATCCCCAAGGTCTGGGTGAAATAGACAGACTCGTTGGAGGGATCAAGTGAGGGAAGGAAAGGGGAGGGAGACCTGAAACGAGAGCAAAGCACTATGAAATTCACCATACAATTACAGCACTAGGAAATAGTAATACAAGGAAACATACGCTACGCCTTGCGCTATACCTGTAAAAGAAAGTAAGCAGTGTAGACATTCTCTCATGAATACCAGCGGGAAGTGTAGCACCTAGCCACCTGTGCGTCTGTCGGGTAGCCAATAGAGGGAAAGAGGAGCGAAGCGATTCACTGTACTTGCTGCGCCAATCCTCCTATATATACATTTATATTAAAAACAAAAACTGCAAGAAAAGACACCACAGCTACTGAAACATCCTGCTTTCTAATAGGCAATGGTTTTGGGGTGCCTCAGGAGCACGGATTTCAAACTCAGGTTTATCTCCACACCTCTGTGTGGTATATGGTGCATACAATCACAACTGTGGTTTCAATGCAAGTATATGGTGCATACAATCACAACATTACACATAATAGGGTACAACAATGGTAGGTGTTAGCCTTATGAGGCCAAAGTCCCCCCCCTGCCCTTTCTCTTTGCGTTTAGAGTGAAGACGGGGGTTTGGTCCCAGCAGCCGCTGGGTTTCTGTGAGCCAAAGACTTGGGGTTGTTTGAGATAAGAACTATGAAATGCGGCGCTAGGCAAAGTAAGTCACTGAAATAGCACCGGTAAAGAGGCACGCCCCGCAAGAGCCACTCGGCTCGTCCAACGGGGTGCCATACGAAATTGCACAAAGTCACGGAGAATAAAAGGGAGGCTGTTTCAAAGGATCAAGAAATTAGCAAAGGGTTGGTGCTCAAGGAACCCCTACCAGCCTTCCGTGGTTTGCCTGGAGCGTGCACACAGGACATAATCCTGGAATCAATGGCATCGTCCGATGCCCCGGAAGGTTTCTTAACGGCTTCCGGCGGCGTGATGACGTCACTCACGTCTGAGACCAGCGGTGCTTGGGAAGTGTAGTTCTTCCCGGCGCCCGTGTCATGGCAACGCCGACGAGCCTGCAGTGTTCCTTCGGCCGCCGCGGTGAGCAGTAACACAGTTTGCATCGTACAATGTATTAAAACACTCCAACCATTTAAAAAAGTTTTTTATTTTTGTGCCTCATTCCAGATAAAAACTGAGTGCACTTAAACCAATCCAACATTGAATACGATTTTAAAAGAGGAGATAGAAAAAACACCTTTAGTGATCTGAAGTGCCCTTTAAGAGAACATGCACACTTTGTACCAAAATGATTAATCAAAAGTGGCATGTATTTTCCGTGCTAATTATCTAGGAAGTGATTAAGGGAAGGTCAATGTGTCACAGAGATAAGGAGTGTATTTTGACACCCATCCATTGAATAATTAAAAAAAAAAAAAACCTAATTCAAATGAGGGTGTAGACCACATGACAGTGTGCCCCAAATTCTCTCAAGATTATGAAAGATCCGTTCCAATTATTAGCACGAGTGATTCACGTGTGAAAGTTTCAGTCTGAATCATTTTGTTAACTACTCATATTCCATCTATTTGTGAAAAGGGAGATAAAAGCAGGAGGAAAAAGTGAAATTCGGTCATATACAATTAGAATCTGTCACTGAACAATTTGCCAATCGGGAGATGCATAAGAAGCAGCCTCTGCCCACAATATCCTACTTCTCACTTACCGGCAGCATGTGAGCTTACATAGCCAAATTTGAAAGCATGGCAGTAGCTGTGTCAATAATATCTGTCCTTATGATTCAAACTGTTCCGTGAGCACCACACAACTGGCTCAATCCAATTTATAAAACACTAGACCATGATAAGTCAGCTGCAACACGAAGGGAACAAGTATGAGGGAATTCAGGTCAAAGATCTATCAGGAATTATCAGCAATACAATTCCACTGAATGCAGAGTGTGTGATACATTAGAGAAGGACTAGCTCCACGAGTAAATCTTACCCTAGAAGCCACCAGGTCCAAAGCTTCACCCAGCCATTCGGACTTCTTCGTATACGTCCGATACAGGCACCATTTCCATTATGTACGCAACTGATGCATTCAAAGTATGAACAATGGACTCAAGCCTAAGAGTGCCGTTTTGTGTAAAGATAGCATGGCGGCCATATTGGTCTAGTCAAATCTGATTTTAAGTAATATGTATTTTCTATCACTGCAACAATCAAAGAGGTGTTGTTCTTTTGTTATTTCAATGAATTATTTGAGAATATCTTGTATCGTAGTCGAAAACTGGTCACGCTATTACAAGGCGGCAACCATGATGCATCAAGTCAAAGAGTGAGGGAACGTAATGTTGAGTGATGCGCTGTCATGCGCTGTCATGCGTCAAAAGTGGTTCCTGTGTCTCTTGAAATCGGTTTTCTAAGCAAGTGTCCAGCGTACTGAGAGGTCAGCAGATCAATAACAAACAGATTAAAACACGTGGTGGATATTCGAACTGTTTTCGAAAGCCACATTCTTATCATTTACAGGGCGGCCATTTTGACATGGTCAAGAGGACCCTTAATCAGTTCAGTTCAAATAGCTTTATTCAACAACATGTATCATAAAACCATCATTTGACATCTATACAATAAAACAGTATCTGTTTAGAGATAAAAAGATTTTACAATACAGAAAGTCGTTTAAAAGTATCTTGACATAAAATTAGTAGCAGCATGTTTGAATAAAAAGCATAAAACAAGTTTCATAAAAAACTTAAGTCTAGGACACTATATACATAAAGGGGCATAATCCATCACGGTAATCAATGTATAAAGTGCTAGTGCTATCTCTATCATAAGCAGTGTTCAGAAGTTATAAAACAGGCCGATATAATATATGGTCTAATCACAGATAATGAGACGTAAATGTCTACATTGGAGTCGCACCTCGTATGGCTCTGATTCTAATTAACCAAGCTTGGCCTAAAAACTTGGCCACTCCACATGAAAACAGATCACTGGGATCAGATTTTAAAATTCGCAGACCCTTAATCACTTGTTTAAGAATTATGTTGTCAAGTGAGAGTATATTGCTCTATTAATGTGAATATGAATTAAGAGAGACTATCAGTAACAGTTTGATATTTACTGATCCAAAATTAGTTAGTCTTAATGGAGTGTTCAAGGGATGTTATTATAGATCCAATTGCTCATACCAAAAGAGTGAGTTAGTACTAGAACATACTACAACTTCATTAAAAGTGAGGACAATGGTTAGTTTTAGATCTGGTGTGTTGGGCAAAGAATAGTTCACCCCAAGATCCTGAATTCTACAAGACTAAAATATGTATTCAGTACATATGCTAATTATATTTCTAAAGGAACTCAAACATTTCTTTATCGGTACATATGCTGATTATATTTGTTAATGAACTCAGTAATTTTTTAATCAATATTTATACTGTGTTCTACAGCCCTAAGTTTAATAATCCGTTCACTTTCTGTTTTCCGAAGTTTGGTCAATATGTTCCCACCCCTTATTCCAGGGCGAATCAAATCAGTGCCATGGAGCCCACCTTCATCATTTAATTTAATTTATGGACTGTGCTAAAATTCACCGCCAAAGGATATTGTTCATTGTAATTGTGTATGGCTCTTATATGCTCTTGGATCCTTTCTTTTAATGATCTCACACTACTTCCAATGTAGATTTTTCCACAGATGCATTTGGTACAATAGATTACAAATTTCGTATTACAGTTGATAAAACTACGCACTGTATACACTTTTTCTGTGCTGTACTTGAAAGTCATGGTTTTATGCATAGCAAAACAACAGATGTTGCATGATCCACATTTATGAAAACCATTCGGAGGCGATGGCAACCATGTTGTGTTGATCGTTGGTGTATGAAACTGGGGCACAGGTATTGCCTAAGTGTTCTCTGCCTTTCATGGGTGATTATGGGGTTAGAACCAACCACCTCTTGTAGAGTGGGATCATGTGTTAATAGATGCCAGTGTTTTTTTAAAAGATTTTGTATACAGCCGTACTCATGGTGGTGTATGGAGTAATGAAAGCAGCTTTTCTTCTGTTATGTTCCTTCCTTTTGATGTTATTGGCCAAGAGACATGCTCTTTTGACCCTGTTAGCTTTATTGCGGGCCTCTTTGATGGTTGCTTGTCTATATCCTCTGACCCTGAATCTTTTTTCTACCAGATCTAGTTCATGTTCTAATCTCATTTCATCACAACAATTTCTTTTTATTCTCAACATCTCCCCGTAGGGGATGGACCTGATCTGTGAAGGAGGATGGGAACTACGTGGATGTAGTGTGGCATTACATGCCGTTGATTTTCTATACAGCACTGTTGTTAGTCTGTTATCCACTCGAATAGTAATGTCTAAAGTATTTATCTGAGTAGTGCTTTGCTCTTTGGTGAAGGTAAGATTGAAAGGATTGTCATTGATGTATCGAAAAAATTGTTCGAGGGCATCACTAGTCCCTGCCCAGAACATTATAATGTCATCAATGAAGCGTCCCCAATACAATATATTCTCTAATAGGGGACCAGGCCCTTTTAACCACAAATGTCGCTACCCCTTGTATCTGGCAAAACAAGTCGCCATTGTGTATGAATATGTTGTTATTCAGTACCAGTTCAATCAGATCTAATAACATGTTGGTATGTTTCTACATGTTCACTGGTCGTGTATCTAAGAAATGTTGTGCAGCATTCAAACCCAGTCCACCTGGTATGCTAGTGTATAAAGAGCATACATCAAGAGTCACTAACTGGTGACCTTCCATCCACTCGACATCCGCAATCTTGCTCAAAATGTCGGGAGTATCCTTGATATAAGATGGCAAGTTAATAACCAAGGGCTGTAGAAAAAGATCTATCTCTTAAGCATCTCCCGATTGGCAAATTGTTCAGTGACACATTCTAGTTGTATATGACCGAATTACACCTTTTCCTCCTGCTTTTATCTCCCTTTTCACAAATAGATTGAATATGAGTAGTCAACAAAATGATTTAGACTGAAACTTTCACACGTGAATAACTCGTGCTAATAATTGGAATGGATCTTTCATAATCTCGAGAGAAGGTGAGGCACACTGTCATGTGGTCTACACCCTCATTTGAATTAGGTTTTTAAAAAAAAAATGTATTCAATGGATGCGTGTCAAAATACACTCCTTATCTCTGTGACACATTGACCTTCCCTTCATCACTTCCTAGATAATTAGCATGGAAAATACATGCCACTTTTGATTAATCACTTTGAGACAAAGTGTGCATTTTCGCTTAAACGGCACTTCAGATCACTAAAGGTGTTTTTTCAAAATCCTCTTTTAAAAACATATTCAATGTTGGATTGGTTTAAGTGCACTCAGTTTTTATCTGGAATGAGGCACAAAAATAAAAACTTTTTAAAAATGTTTGGAATGTTTTAATACACTGTATGATGCAAACTGTTTGTATGTATAATTTTGCAGCCTTGAGAAAGTCCAGCAGGATGAAACGCTGGTCGACTGCCGTTTTTTGTCTTAAATGGAATAAATCCAAATGACCTGATACGCCGACTGCTGTCGATTACTTATTGGAGAATCGCCAATGGAACTTCTATAATTGGTTGTGTCCTTTTCAATGTACTACTTAATGAGGATAAAAGTAACAGTTCTCTGGTGTGCTTTGGTGCATATGTTGGACATTTTGATCTAGACTGGGGATGCAGATCTAGTGGACATATACCCTAGGTGGGTGGGTATTGTAGCACCATGGGAGCACCCTTATAAATACTACTTAATGAGGATAAACGTGATAGTTCTCTGGTGTGCTTTGGTCCATACCTGACGTATGTAGTTAGTTGGGCTGCATCATGGGTCTAAACTCAGTTTATACCTGGCTGCATGTCAGGCTCTGCGTGCGTTTGTTCCAGGACAGGACTCTCTGCTGGAATACTAATCTTGCCCCCAAGGTGACGAGATACAGTTTGCATAGTAAATCTACTGTGTTAGATAGTTGCAACTGTGCTACCGTGTTAAGCTGTTGCTGACACGAGCAAAGAAAACAGTACACCATGTTGTTATGTATCTAAGGCAACATTGTACGAATGTGCAGTCTGACTCCTAAGAAGAATCACTGAATAACAAACAACATCTACAGCATATTCCTAAATTAATGTCATAAAACAAATGTGTTATGAGTGGCTGTGCAAAGCAGAGTCAGCCTAAAATATCTAATATCTAATACACAAAACTAAGGGAGAACCAAAGTGTGTCCAGAAGGGAAATCATTACAGGATAGGATGTAAGTACGTCTATGCAAGATGAAATTCTTGGTGCTTTTTACAAAGCCTAATCATTATTTGTGAGTCTTTGAGGGATCATGGGTAAGATTTGTTTGGAAAGGAGGGGGCGTGATGAAGGATGGTAGAGAAAGGTCCTTATAAAGGTCAGTTTTGGTTGTCTAATGCTTGTCTCATGGGGCCAGATGTACGACCCTCCAATTTGCGAGTTGCAAATTGGGTTGACTAACAATGTCTGAGACACTGTTTGCGATTCCCAATGGGGTCGCAAATTGCATGCCTCATGCATATTAATGAGTCTGTTGCAATTTGCCACCCCATTGGGAATGGCTGGCACTCCCAGGGATGGTGGCCAGCTGGGGTCAGCAGACCACCATGTCCAGGACAGCTTTTAAATAAAGCAGTTTTTTTTAAATGCAGCCTGTTTTCCTTAAAGGAAAACAGGATGCATTTATAAAAATAAAAATGAAACTTTTCAGTTTCATTTTTTAAGGGCAGACAGTGGTAAACGGCGACTGTTTTGCAACCGCAATTACGGTTGCAAAACAGTCATACATAGCTTCAGGAGTTGCTATTAGGAAGGGAAGTCCTTGGAACGCCTCTTCCTAATAGCGAGTCGCTAATCCTATTTTGCGAGTTGCAAACTGATTAGCGACTGGCAAAATAGGATTAGTACAATGGCAACAGGTTTTTTGCAGTTGCAAACGGGTCAAGAACCATTTGTGCCCGCAAAAAACGTTGGTTCCTGTAAAATGGAGGATTGAACTTGATTCATTCCATTAGCCTACCACTGTCTCCTAATAGGGGCGTATGGTCTCCAAAGAGAAACCAACTGTACTATGTGTTCTTATATTGGATTCAACAAATGTTCCCACATCATTTCAAAGATAACAATTTGGCCATTAATCTTTTATATTTCTTAGAACCAGTCATTGTGCGTTAGCACTTCAGATTACTTTAAGTTTCTCAAAATGCAAAGTTTAGCAGCTTTAATATCCATCTCCTTTTATTTGCATTCACAGCAGGGATGTCTTTTGTGCAGGATCTTTCTAACATCTGTCCTTTAGTCTAACTTCCTAAAGTCTCGGGCGATGCAATGTCAGACAGGGCCCCCCTCCCCATTGACCACCCCTGCCAAAATTTCCCTCACTAGCACCCTTTAACAGTGCCCCTCAAGTCTCCATAGCCACTGTCTTTCAGATTCATTTAGTTTTATAGCATCACTCATGCCAGTGGAAGGTGTCAGGGCACTTTACACCACACACACATTGCACAGAGGCAATCTTATGTGTGTAAATCAGTGTATAGGGAATGTTACATCAGACAGGACTACAAGGTGTAGTGTAGGAGTGGCATGTCATCGATACTGGTAGGCAATATAGTTTGAGTCCTTATTCTGGAAAAGCGCAAATTCAGAATTTAAAACTTAACATCATTGTTAGGGGTACTCTTTAATAATAAATATTGTTTTGGACCCAAATGAACGCTTTTCACAAGATTAGGATGATGAAAGACTGGAGAAAAAAACATATTAACATATACCTCAATTACGGTTGCAAAACAGTCATACATAGCTTCAGGAGTTGCTATTAGGAAGGGAAGCCCTTGGAACGCCTCTTCCTAATAGCGAGTCGCTAATCCTATTTTGCGAGTTGCAAACTGATTAGCGACTGGCAAAATAGGATTAGTACAATGGCAACAGGTTTTTTGCGGTTGCAAACGGGTCTAAGACCCATTTGTGCCCGCAAAAAACGTTGGTTCCTGTAAAATGGAGGCTTGAACTTGATTCATTCCATTAGCCTACCACTGTCTCCTAATAGGGGCATATGGTCTCCAAAGAGAAACCAACTGTACTATGTGTTCTTATATTGGATTCAACAAATGTTCCCACATCATTTCAAAGATAACAATTTGGCCATTAATCTTGTATGTTTCTTAGAACCAGTCATTGTGCGTTGGCACTTCAGATGACTTTAAGTTTCTCAAAATGCATAGTTTAGCAGCTTTAATATCCATCTCCTTTTATTTGCATTCACAGCAGGGATGTCTTTTGTGCAGTGTGGTTTGACTATTGGGGCTGTAAATGGAAAGGGTGCAACAAAGGTTTGTGCCGTTGTCATGGCTATTTGTGGGGAATTCTGAGTATGAGAAGGGCTGGACCATAACATGTAAAATGTGAAAATGTTCTTGACAGTAGTTTCAATTTGATCTAATATGTCCAATAAGAATTTTTGTGGGCGCAATACCACTTGTGCAGGATCTTTCTAACATCTGTCCTTTAGTCTAACTTCCTAAAGTCTCTGGACATGCAGTGTCAGACAGGGCCCCCCTCCCCATTGACCACCGCTACCAAAATTTCCCTCACTAGCACCCTTTAACAGTGCCCCTCAAGTCTCCATAGCCACTGCCTTTCAGATTCATTTAGTTTTATAGCATCACTCATGCCAGTGGAAGGTGTCAGGGCGCTTTACACCACACACACATTGCACAGAGGCAATCTTATGTGTGTAAATCAGTGTATAGGGAATGTTACATCAGACAGGACTACAAGGTGTAGTGTAGGAGTGGCATGTCTTCGATATTGGTAGGCAATATAGTTTGAGTCCTTATTCTGGAAAAGCGCAAATTCAGAATTTAAAATGTAACATCATTGTTAGTGGTACTCTTTATTAATAAATATTGTTTTGGACCCAAATGAACCCTTTTCACAAGATTAGGATGATGAAAGACTGGAGAAAAAAACATATTAACATATACCTTGCAATTTGCATGTAGCTTTTTGATGACAATTAATAGCTCAACGTTCTATATTAGGATTTTGACTTATAAACGACAAGTTACAAAAGTAGCTCTCTTACAAAAGCAGTAACCTCCTGACCTATTTACATTATATGTGCTTTGTTATCTGCATAGGACATGTTCTTAGCAGCAGGCATTTTAACCCTCTGTGCTACCTTAGTATGAGTCAAAACTTTCACCAGACAAACCTCTGGTCTCTTTCCAGAAAGACGATTAATCACCAGAATTATCTTGATATTTTTATTGATGCCTGAAAATTGCTGGAGGCCAGGAATGCGGCAGCAGGTGCTTTTAAAATGATAATATACATTTTCAAAAATGATGCCCCCACCCCAAGTCAACTCCCGGTGCGGTGGCACCGATCGCACCGCCCTAGAGCCGGCCCTGGTGTTTGAATATTGTCACATTCTGTGTATACCCAATTTGTCTTTTAATTTTAGTCTGAGTGTTTGTGTTTTTGGTATTGAGAACACACTTTCTATTAACATACTATGAAGACCCAGGGTTACTGACTTAAACTAGCTCAAGATTTTGAAATATGTCAATCTCGTGGGTTTAGGTAGTATGTAGGGTGGGTCTCCCAACTGCCATTATGCTGTATTTCAGTAGGTTATATTTTAATTCTTGTGAGGGATGGAGTCCACATTCTTCTTGTAAAATATTAAAGGCCTTCCAGTCTCTATTGTCAAATAGGTCATCAATGATTTGGATATCTGTTTCCATCCAAGTCCTCCAGGATAGTACTTTCTTATATATTTTTATCCCTGTGTGGCCCTTTGTTGATTCATGCGTTGTATCGGGCATGATAAGATTTGCACTTAAAGTTGTTATTTTGATCTCACTTTATGTACAGTCCACATCACCTTGGGTGGTTAATCATTTCGACTGCAGAATGCTGGGTTGAGCAACACAAAAGCAAACTCCCGTACCCCCATCAACACCCTACAGGACCCCGGGGATCTCTGCTGCTGCCTTAGAGATGTGGAGACAACCGGGACAGCTAGTATGGAGGACATCTGTCTATCACCAGCTCGGGGATCCCTCCAGGCCCAAGATCATTGGCCTGGTTGAATGAGCACCGCAAGAACCCCAGCAATTGCGAGGAGATCATGCTCTGTAAATATGTAATATATTTTTGTCCAACCATAATCGCTTCAACTTTTCTTCAAATGTAATCCTGAGTGAATTTGAAACTTGTTTATATGTACCTCTAACCACTAGTATCTGTAGTAGACATATGTACTTCCTACCATTCTTATGTGAGTTTAGAATTCATCTGTTTCATATCTTTTATGTAATTCATGTACTGTGAAGTCCTTTTGTAATGTAACTGGTTCTATTGCAAAGCGCTCTGACACCTTCGGGTAAAGTTTGTGCTATATAAAAATGCATAAAGAAATAAATGTAATTGGTGGTCTCTATAATGGGATTCCGTATATACTCCCATGTTCGTTGTTACATGGAGTTTCGAGGGCTTCAGTCTCAGTTGTTGTATAGTAGAGAGATGTGTTGTAGGTTAATTGCGTAATATTTTACATGTTTTTTGTATCTTTGTTTATGGTTTGTCCCACTTCAGCCCTTGGAAACCCCCATGTTCCAATTCTGTTGAGTGGTACTGGATTCAATGGTTTGCTGGTCCGTTGATGTATGCCTCTGGCTGTCGCCGGAATAAAAGTCTTCCACGTTATTCTGAGTGGAGTGAAGTTATTATTACAGTTTCTATGTACAGTTTCATGTATTGTCTTGTAACACACATTGTAGAATCATGTGCCATACGAACAATTATTTCATTCCTACCACGACTATTGGAGACAATACTAAATATATTTAGCATGGTAACTTCCAAATGTGGAACAATAATAATATATTCTCTCAGTTAATCCCAAATATTGATTTGTTCTAAAACATTGCCTCTCGTTTGAAAAATCAATATTGCTAATCATTATTATTCTGCCATTCAATTGCTTTCAATTTCATTTGTATTCTTTATTACACAGGTCATAGCCTCATAAAACAAAACCTTCTATTCTACTCTTACTTATACTGTGTCCAAGCTCATCCTATATAGATAGGGGATGGTAACAGAATATTGTGGCCTTTATGTCACCTGACAGAAATGTAATGTCCTAAATATCGTTTACATATATATTTCCCCGTTGGTCTTAATAATAGGAACTTTACATCCAATGGACGGCTATTTAGGCCAGAATATTTATGTCAGTTGCTATTTTCTCATCAATGTTCTGAATCACAACCATAGGTATAATTGGAAAACTTTTAATTTCCAGAAACTCACGCCTTTCATCAAGTCTAAAACAGAGGTAAACTCACCATCGGATTTAATCAAAAAGAGAGTTTTGTTTTTTCTTCGTAACAATCATGTTGAAAATTCTATAGTTAATTGCAACCTTACACAAACTTCAATTGAGTTGTCACTATGAGAACATTCTAGGAAATGTGTTGCTCCAGCATATTTATCAGATCCTTGTTTCATTGGCCTTAACTAGTCTCTTATGCATCATTTCCACTTCTGAATGATGCTATGAATGAATTTCATCCCGCAAGGCTGACAGAAAGATATACCACTCTGTGGCTTTCCAGTTGATAAACTTGTCAACATGCACACGGTCTCCCCATGTTCATTGATTTGGCCACAGTTTCCTTCCTTTTTTTCAAATTAAACTCCTCCCTGCTCCATTTGTTCCCCTTGATACAAAACATTCATGCAGACATTTGGTATTCTTACTATTTAAACATGTGATTTTGTGTTCCTTTGAGGTGCTCATTTGCATGTTTACTTCCCCACCAGCAAAATATGGAATGCTGCATGACTTATTCAGGACACTTTCATGCACTCGTACTCTATTGTTTAACCCTTCTCTTTTCCCTCTTTCCTCTATGCACTGCTCTGTCAATATTAGTGCCTTCACTTTTTCAGCCTGTCACAGCTGCCCATGAGCACAACCACGCTTCTGGCCAACATTGCTGTTCCTTTATATGGAACAAGTGACTGTAGCTGTTGGATGTCTCTAAGGGGTGTAAACACAAATGGGGCTGCCCCTAGTTGGGATTTTGACAGGATTTTAGAGATGCACGTCAAGTGGTGGCATCTCACAAAAAGTGAAGGACTGGCCTCACACACCACCTGATGTCATGCTTCATCATAGGCTGTCTTCGCCCTCTAAAAACTAACAGTGATGTCATCAGTGATGTCACTGACCATGTCATGAGTGATGTAATATGTGATGTCATCAGCAGTGCATTGCAGGGGCGCGAGTGATAGTTAGCTGAACTAACTATAACAGGGGAATTTCTAGGGTTTTGTACGAGGGAAATGTCCAGCTAACTATAACGCCCCTGAAACCTATGGTTTTTTCAGTGAATTTCTAAGGTTTTTTAAATGCTAATTCCTAACTATAACGTGCCTGAAACCTATGGTTTTTTCAGTGAATTTCAAAGGTTTTTAAATGCTAATACCTATCTATAACTTATCTCTAAAGATATCATGAAAAGCATTCTTTTTTAAAAGTAGGGTGCACATTAGTTTTGTGGAACAGCATCTTTGTGATTGGTTAAGAAAAAGCAGTTTCAACGTGGAGTACATATCATAGGATAAAATTTGCTCAGCTCAACCACACCTACTACTTGCATTTGGAAGGCACTGTTCGTACTTAAAACAATCGTGAACTTTTAACCTGCATGTGTCGTTAAATGTTCAAGAAAATGTAGCAAAAAAATATCGTTAAATTTAAAAAAATTGATGAACTTTTAACCTGCACGTGTTGTAGAATGTTCTAGAAAGTGTGTTGATAGAATACGTTGCACTTCTGACTTCTATGTGTTGTTGAATATTAAAAAAACGGTTCATATGGAAAATGAACCGTTTGCGAATGCACATATATATATATATATATATATATATATGCATTCACTGAAAAAACCCCACAGGTTTCAGGGACATTATAGTTAGTTGGACATTTCACTCGTACAAAACCCGAAAAATTTGCCCGTTATAGTTAGTTCAGCTAACTATAACTCGCGCCCCTGCAATGCACTGCTGATGGCATCACATATTACATCAGCTATTACAATTAAGAAAAAACATAAAAAGTATAGAACTACATGGACATTATATGTTGGAGTACCTGAAAGTACCTGAAAGCGGGGGTCATCCCCCAAGGACTCCGGGTGAGAAACATTCCAGGACTTTTTGTCCAAATCAAACAATTTTTTAGAACGGTGGTGATTAATAGCTAACCGCTGTTCATGTGACTTTATGATGTTCATAGTAGAGACTGCCAGGTAGGTGAGACAACAGCTAGCTGTAGAGATCTTGGAGCTTGAGCGCAAAATTAAAAGTGTATGCACAGTAGATGAGGCTAAGAAAAAATTGGAAGACATCGATAGAGACCTAAGCTCATACGTAGAATAGCTCACTAAGCAAAAAATAGACAAGCTCAAAAAAGACATCAGATTTTAAAGCAAAGAAAATGCCTATCCCTACCTGACAGATCACTACTATGATCAGACAGATGATACTAGCAATGTACATTTCTCCAACAGACAGCAAAATCGCAAAGTTACCACATTTTCTGATACATCTGATTCGTAAAATGAAGGTCCAGTTAATCGATATGAACCTAGAGGTAACAGATCTAACAACAGGGTTCAACGTAACGGACAACCTTTTTTAGGGAGACACTTCACAAGAAGGGGGAACTGGGGGACCCAACAGCAACCGAGACTCCGGGGAAATCCTCAGATGGATTACAACCAGTACCTGGTGACCCGCAACGCTCAATACTGGAGAGAGTAGACAATATCCCTATATTCAATCTGAGTAATTCCTCTTTCTCTACACCTACTTACTCATTGCTCTCAAAAGTTCTTACTTTTGCCCCACATTCAGGTCTCAACAAATTTGAGTTTTTTAATGATCTGATGGCCTTCTTCAGAAAAATCTGCCTGAGGGTATTCTTCTCAGATCAAGATAAACCAGATGATCAGCAGAACCTATCGGGATTTACCTCCAAGTCTACATTCACACCAACTATGGACTCACTTCCTCCTGAGGTGGCAGTCTTCGAACACGTAGTTTTAGAAAAGACCACTAATGCCACCAAACAAGTTTCTAAGACACTGTACAACCTAGACTTACAAGAATATAAAGCTTTAGAAGATCTGAAACAAAAAACAACCATCACGATCAAAAACTGTCACATGAGAGGGGGTATTGTCATACTAGACACCTCAACATATATCACCAATATGGAGATGATGTTGGGAGAATGACAGTTCTACCTGCCCGTCACAAGAGACCCCACTGTCAGAACTAAAAATAAAATAAGCAGACTGATGGACCAAGCTTTAAAGAACAAATATATCTGTGAGAAAGAGTGATCATATCTGAACGTACAACATTCTAAAATGGCCTGCATATACGGAGTCCCAAAGATACACAAGAGTGAACTGGATACCCCATATAGGCCCATTGTGAATACTATAGGTTCCATCACCAAACCTCTTTAGAAATATATTGATGTTATACTACGTCCTCATGTACCCCGCACACCAGCATATGTACAAGACACCAGGTATATCATCAATCTGATAGAGGATACCACTTTCCAAGCCAGTTCACAGCTCATAGTCTCCATGGATATTAAAGCACTATATAGCAACATACCCATCCAGGGGGCCATAGAAGCTGTGAGCTGGTTTATCACGGCACACAACATTATATGCCCAAAAATCTTTATACTTGAATGCCTCAAAGTAGTGCAGGAAGATAATGTATTTGAGTTTAGCAATACCCTATACAAACAAAATAAGGGTGTCAGTATGGGTGCATCTTGCGCCCCTACGGTAGCCAATATATACATGTCACAGTTTGAGAAAAAATTCATCTACAACGAAATAGCTCCATTTTATGAGTCAGTGACCAAATGGTCAAGATATATAGATGATATTTTTTTAATCTGGGCAGAGACAGAGGAAAATCTAATGCAATTTATATCCTGGATCAATCTCAGTGACACTAACATACGTTTTACACATAAAGTTAGTAATGAACAAGAAGAATTCTTAGATATGATCCTCAAGAATGAGGCAGGAACATTGGCCGTAGATTTGTTTACCAAACCCACAGCTCGCAATACCCTTCTTCACTATGAAAGTTTCCACCCTTCTGCACAAAAAAACAGTATACCATTCGGCCAATTTCTACGCCTTTGCCGCAACTGTACAAGCATCAAATACTATGGTGCCAAATCAATCACAATGAGATACATTTTTGCAGAGAGGCTGGCTACCCAAAAAGGATAGTAAGAGACTCAATGAAGAGAGCTTGCTATTATGATAGACAACATCTGCTCACGAAGTCTTCACCCAAAACAACTCCTTCTGTAGTATTTGTCACCCGACATTCAATGATGAATGAAAGAATATGGCAAGCAGTATGCTCCAGCTGGCACATTCTAAACATCCACAAGTCTAACTCGGAGAAGATACCCAAGCCCCTGTTTGTGTACAGACGCAATAAAAATCTTAAGGATTATGTAGTACACTCTAGGATGCAGACCAAAAACACATTTCTACAAAGAACCATTGATGGAACAAGACCAATCACTGGCAATTATAAATGCAACACATGCAAAGGCTGTGCTCTGGCGATCGAAACCTCAAATTTCCAATTTCAAGGTCAGCACATCAAGTCCACCTGCTTAACTAACTGCAGAACGAAAGATGTGGTTTACTTACTCACATGCCCTTGCAATAAAGGATATGTAGGAGAAACAGCTAGGATGTTTAATACATGTCTTATGGAGCACAGGTCCTCAATAAGAACAGAAAGACAGCAGCCCCTATGGTACAACATTATATTGAGGAAAACCATACAGCTGATGACATACGCTGGTATATTCTAGAAAAAAACAAAAACAAACCAGGGACATCTAGTGAAGCAATAAGAAAACATAGGGAGGAATTTGGGATTTTTACTCTGGACACAGCCATAACAGGCCTCAATCAGGAGAACCCATGGGATCAGGCCATCAGATATAACTACTGATAACATCCATTGACAATTAGATCTGTGATTTTATGATATCGCTTTTGACACATCTCTGGTTCGCTACCTAAATAGGGAAACATTATTTAGCGGCAAATTTATTTACTAACTTCTCTGGACTAAACCAAATTGATTGTAGAAAGCCTACATTAAGTATACAATCTTCCTTCTTCAATATGGCGCCCACTGAAACATAGTCTGATATTGATCAGATCCACAATGCCCGAAACCGGAAATAGTAATCCGACTGAGAAGTCGTGGGCAGACGTGCAATGATAAGCCGAGTCATTTCCCTCTCCAACATGGAGTATGCAGTAATCTAGTCCATCGTCGATTCGAGTACCAGCGCCCTAGAACCAGAAAGTTGTCCGTGTAGGAGTCAAAGTTCGGTGTGCATTTAAAAGCCAAGTCGGAAAAGAGAGAATCCTGGCATCACAGAGGGATCCAGTACATTGTACGTTCTAAGGTAAGGGGAAAGATCAGTCAGGAAGGAGGGTGCTTGCATCCCTTGGTATTTAACTCTTGAGCACGCCACTATGATTTGTATCATAGGGTTGGCAGTAGGCTAGTATTTTTGCCTGAGTACTCCCTCCAACTTGCATTTAGCAGAATTTGACAAAATAATGTTACAGCTTTTACCGTGCAATATTAAAACGTTTTGATAATGAATAGGGTCTAAGACGTGTCGCCTAATGATTATAAACATCCAATGTACTTTGGGTATCACAACTATTTCCAGTTAGATGCTTTAGCGCCCCATACCCCTGCAATATGACATACATTTCGGACAGCTTTGTAATCTGTTATAAAACATATATATATTGGACTATTTTCAGCCGGACTCTAGATCCGAATAACTTTGAGATAGGTGCCACGGCAGCAGTATACTCTAGGAGCACCATTACCAACATGTTATATGCACAGCATAGCGACCTGAGGTTGGTATCCTCGGCCCAGAAGCCCCTACAGAGAGACATATATAACAATGCACCTGTGGTACTTTAGATATGTATATATAAATATATAAATTGCTGAATAAATCTATTGGGTTTAATTTCGAGAGTGCGTCTTCCTTGAGGATCGTCAAGTGTGGAGATACATATATATATATATATTCACTGAAAAAACCAGAGGTTTCACACATGTTATAGTTAGTTGGACATTTCACTCATACAAAACCAATGAAATTCCCCCGTTATAGTTAGTTCAGCTAACTATAACTCGCGCCCCCGCAATGCACTGCTGATGACGTCACATATTACATCACTCATGACATGGTCAGTGACATCACTCATGACATCACTGATGACATCTCAAATGACATCACTGATGACATCATCCAGTGAATGTGTGTTTTTCTGAAAATTAAATATGTTTTATATATGTATATCTCAAGGTCGATGGAAGAATAAATGGGTATATAAGTGTCTAAATGGATGATTTGGTTTTGAAAAATTGATTGTATAACTGACTGATTAAGTGTATCTTAGTGAATACATGGCTTAGTGAGTAATGTTTAAATATGTAAATATCTGTATCAGTCTCTCACTTTGAGTATACGTGGCTGCATGGGTTGGTGAGTTGTTACATGGGTGTCTATATAGGTTATTAGTTGGTTTTTTGAGTATCAGTCTGAGTGTCTGCATGGTTCGGTGGGGGGTATTACGTAGTGCATAGTTGCATGAATGAGTGACTCACTGTTTGTATGTGTTGAAGACAGCATGTATGCAGAACTGTATGGGTGGATGAGTGTGTGTATGGGTGTGTTAGTGAGTGAATGACTGTCTCAATAGTGTCTCTATGAGTAACTACATATGTTTTAAACTAGTATATGTGACTATTGGTGTATATAACTGAGTATATGTGAGAGTGAGAGATTGAAAGAGTTCCTGTATGAATAAGTATGTGTTTCTATAAGTGTTTGTTTAAAAGACTAAGTATGTGTAAGTTCCTGTAGAAGTAAGTGTAGTGGTGTGTGTATAACTGTATATGCAAGTAAATGTATGTTTTATTCTTTATTTTCATGAGTGACTATGTGTGTCAGTAACTCTATGGATGAGTGGCGTTGTGTAACAGGATGTATAGGTGTATAAGTACATATGAGTACATGTATGAGTGACTGTACAGGACTGTTGGTGAATGAGTGGATGTGTATGTGGATCTTAGAATTACTGAAAAGGTTGTTGTAATTGGTATTGGTATGTCCATTGTTTTGAAAATGTTAGTCTCTATTTTTGAATGTGTGTATCAAAGGTTATATTAGGGTGAGAGGAGGTCTGCCACTCTATCACAAGGATGATGTAATCAGTGATGTCATCAGTGATGTCATTTGAGATGTCATCAGTGATGTCATGAGTGATGTCACTGACCATGTCATGAGTGATGTAATATGTGACGTCATCAGCAGTGCATTGCGGGGGCGCGAGTTATAGTTAGCTGAACTAACTATAACGGGGGAATTTCATTGGTTTTGTATGAGTGAAATGTCCAACTAACTATAACATGTGTGAAACCTATGGTTTTTTCAGTGAATTTGCAAGGTTTTTTAAATGCTAATTCCTAACTATAACGTGTGTGAAACCTTTGGTTTTTTCAGTGAATTTGTACGGTTTTTTTAAATGCTAATTTTTGAATCATTTAATTAAAAAAAAAAAAAATGTATATTAAAAACTAAAATTCCTATGTATTCATTTATATATTATCTGTATCTTTTTATTTGTTTTTGCTTTTTAAAAAAAATTTAAATTAGGATAAAGTTGAACAGTTTTTTTAATTTTTGCAAATAATTTTTCGCCACTTTTTTTTTTTATATAAATTCTTGGGGTGCGCGCTCTGAGCGCGCTCCTAGTATGTTTTCGTAAGTTTTTTATGAATACCGTCGTACGTTATTTACGTACGCATATATACGTCATAGTGCGCGCTGGGTGCGCGCACCCAGTACGTATGCGTACGTACGTACACATGCGTGCGTGCGTCCTACACGCTCCACGCGGTTTACTTCCGCATACGCTTAATTTACGCGCAACAACGTTCTCGTATACGCGTGTTCAACGTATGCGCGCTACGTACGCGCATATGACGTATGCACATGCGCTCCTACGCGTTCGCGCATGCGTAATCACGAGGTGCGCGCTCAGAGCTTGCGCAGTGCGCGCACCTCGGGTTATGCTTAATAAAACAACACTTCTTATTGGTTATCATTACTTTCAGTTTCTGATTGTTTCAACACCACACCCAATCCCCTCATGGCAAGTCATGTGATCAAGAATCATCAATTTTGATTGGTTTGAAGTACTTTCAGTTCTAGATTCTTCCCAAACCACACCTACTCCCCTCATTATTAGTTCTGATTCCTTTGGAGAAGGAGCTATTCTGTTGTTGAGAGACAATGGCTGAAGAGCAACCATCTTCAGACACTGAGCAGGACCCTCTTGAGAGGCAGAGGAACAGGAAGCAGAAAGACAGCTTTATATGGCAGTTTTTTACTTTCCCAGAGGGACAAAAAAAGGTAAATGCACCGAAAGTTACTTGTACATTGTGTCAAAAAGTCTTATCACGTGGGAATGCTAACAAGAAATATTCTTTTAGCATACACACAATGACGAGGCATGTTGAGGCAATGCATCCAGTATCTTTTGGTCGAGCTTCTGCAGCAAACCCTCCAGCTGCTCATCCGACGACATCTGCAGCAGCTCAGCCGAGCACATCTTCGGCAGCTCAGGCGAGCACTTCTTCTGCAGTGGTGCCTTTGCTTTCTTCCACACCTCTTTTTGGACCACCTTGTTTTGCGAGGTTGTCCACACGCTGCACTGATTGCGGTCGACTTATTTCTGTGGGTGAGACCAGTCTTGATCTCATTCAGAGAAAATTTGATGTGCATCAGTGCAGTAGGCCATAGATGTTTTTTCTTTTTTTTCTTTTTACTCTTCCTGTTTCCCTCCATTAACTCAAGGGCTCTTTTAAGAGCCACTTAAAAACTAAACCCCAAAAATTTTAAGCATTACATGTTTTTACATATTTTACAAAGCAATTTTTTGCCCTTTTTTTGCTGTTTTCAAAATTTTTTATTTTTCACTTAAAATAGTGAAAACAATTGTATTCATCATTTAACAGCGGGCAAAAAAAAAACAATCTGAAAGATTGTTTAAAAAAAGCCCTAAAACTTTCCTCACTAAAATATACCTTGTTAGAAATATTACATATATATTACAAGTACTTTTCTAGATGATTAAAAATTTTCTATATAAACCGTCTTTAAACCTTGTCGCAAAAGCACACATGCCAAAATAATTTCTGTCAAAGGAGTCCACAATTGTTTTTATTACTTTTCCTTTAGGCCAAATAGTAATTTCAAAATCCTTTTTAAGTGATATCTTCAATTATAATCCTTTAAAATTACAAAAAATGCTTTGTTCAGATGCAATTTTTAGTTTTCAAAATTTAGGTTTCAGAAAAATTAAATAAGAATTGGGTAAATCATAAGGCAAACGTTGCTTGAAAATTAATTGGGAATCATTACACAGTGTCCAGCCTTTTTCACATTTAAGATAAACTGTGTAATGTCCAGAAGTTACAGTAGGTCCTTCATGAAAAATTATTGCAACTGTAACAAAAGTTTTTCCAGAAATTGATAATTGTTGTCCTGTAAACTTCTTTATTAAAGTATCCAATTTTGAACCATCAGCTCTACAACGTTGCATCATTAAAATTACATACTGACCATATTTCTGTAAAAATAACGTGGAAAACATGTCAGATTTACATTCAGAACATTCCATGTTGTGATTGGCATCTTTAACTAATTTACTAAAAGTCACTGATTTACTTTGTGGTAATGGTAAAAATATGAACCTTTCAGAATCAACATTACTACTACATGTGTTCATACAGTTTTCACAGCAAAGTTCCCATTTGTAAGAGACACCAAATAAGTTTTCTACTTCTACTCCTTCATCTTCAAGTACACTCAAAATATATATTAAGAATTCCTGTGCATCTTGCTGGACATTTTCTTTAAACTGTGTAGAACCACAACATACATCTAAAAGATTTCTAACATCAGTAGCACTTTCTATTTCAGTTTTATCAGTACTCAGCTTCTCATAAAGGAGACTCAGCAGAGAACACAATCTTTTTCCATGATTTACTATTATCTGTTCTAGCAACTTTTCAAGATAAAATACAACATTCAGCACTACATTTGCATAGCAGTTGACACCAGAGCTATTTTCAAAATGGCAACCAACAACCTCTTAAACACTGTCCTTTTTCTTTTTCCTTGCTATCACATCACTGTCCTTTTTTTTTTGTTCTGTTCATCCACATTACAGATATTTTCAAATCTCCTTTTCCGAGAAACAACATGTTTTTCAATCACAGGATACTGACCTAAATGAGGAGCATAGGTTCTTCTTAATCTATTATACTCCTTTACACAGTTTGTATCAGCACTAACTTTTGAGTCATCAAAGTCTATCATAAATAAACCAGATAATGTTTTTACTCGTGACAGAGCAACATATGCCATACCTTCTTTGAACACAGTAGAACCAATGTTTACAAAAGCACTATCTACAGTCAATCCTTGAGACTTGTGAATAGTTACAGCATATGCTAGAGAAAATGGAAACTGCTTTCTACGCACATATAAGTCTTTCACAAGCATGAAACGAACTGAACAACGACAAATGTCTTTAACTTCTTCTATCTGATCAAATTTTATTTTTAAACATTCAATTCCTTCTTTTTTCTGATAATTAATAAAACCCACAACTCTTCCCATAGCTCCATTCACTAAACCTTTTTCTACATCCAAATTTCTCCTTAAAATCACTCTACAATTCATGCAAACATATAGAATTTTTTCTAATCCAGCTGTTTTCAATTTATTTTTCAGTTTGCCTGTTAATGTAAAAGTAATTCTTTCATGCTGAATTTTGTCCTTTGCTTCCATTTTCTTAATCTCTTCCTTTTCCAATTTCAAAAGTTCCTCATTGAATATTGAGCACTCACGTAGTGTTGGCATTAGGCAGATTACAGTATTTTTTTCTGCAATGTTCTGGTATATTTTCTCTGCAACTATTTCTTCATTTGGAAATAAATTATGTAGCAACCGACTCTGTAATGCTTTTTTGCCAACTTCTGTGAGTAGTCCAATTCTGATATCTTTCAGAATACTTGCATAATCTTCGTCGTTTGCTTGTCTCATATTGGTAGTGAGTTCTTTGTACTCAAAGAATGACCAAATATTCGCATTACCAATGCTTCCTAATGACTTCTTCGTGTCTTCATGTGTCACAGTATTAAACACTGGTTGTCCTTTAACTGGCGTGAGCTGCAGAAGATCCCCAAAAACTATGACGTGTTTACCTCCAAATAACACGTCATAGTCTCTCTTAAGAATTTGTTGCATTCTTAAATGCACAAAGGCAAGCATTAAATTTGAAACCATGCTCACCTCATCAATATTGAGAACTTGCATCTTCTTCAACACTCTTGAAACTTCGAAGCATGCTTCTCCAGTTAGCTTGTGGTATTCTATTTTGTTCTCATGCTCCACTGGTAACATTAGCAGGCGATGTAAGGTAATTCCTTTTATGTTATAGGCTGCTAACCCAGTTGGAGCAGTTACCACACAAGACAAATTTGAAGCTGTTTTTTGCTGTAGGTAGCTTCTGATGACTTTTATTAAGAAACTTTTACCAGTTCCAGCTTGTCCACTCACATACATCCTGATTGGTTCAAATGATGTGCATGAGCACTCTTTCTTTTCATGTAGTAATCCATGATCAATTTTTTTGGTGACTTCTTCATAAATTTCTTTTTGTTCTTCATTCAGTTGTTGTTCCAGATTTAGTAAGTCGATTGAATCTTCCTGTGCTTGATTCATAGCCATTTCTACTTCAGTCATGGCTACTGCAGCTTCATTTTCTATGATTGGTTGTCCTAGGGGATCTTGACTAAGTGTTCCTGAACTTTGGCTGTCTTGAGAACTGTCTCTAGCTACTTCAGCTGCAATTTTTGCTTCCTGTTCATTTTCTTCATTTAACATTTGGACATAAGTTGTGAAAGTACTGCATTCTATGCTGTTTTTGCTAGCATTAAAAGAATCTTCATAGCTTTGAAATTCTCCCAGTAGTTCGTCCTCTGAACGCCATGGTTTAAAGAGCTGTAAAAGAGCCAAGTAGTAAAATTCCTTTTTGTCAGTAGTGTCGCAACTCAGCTTCCTGTGATTTATCAAACTTCCTTTTGTTTGCTTCACCAAAAATCCATCCTCACCAATGACTTTATATTTTCCATTGTTGATGTCTTCTGTGGCTTTCCGTGAATAAATGTAGTTCTGCAGCACTTCATAGAGACACATGTTCTCAAGATGATGACTTCTTTTTGGGTAATATGTGTCCAACATGTTTGTTTTCAAAATATCTGTACTTTCTGGGTCGTTCTCGGCCAAATATTCAATTTCTCCAACAGATTTCAGTACCAGATTTCTCATTCCTGCAAGGCCTAAGCTTACCCAAATTATTCTTCTGAATTTCGAGTAAAGACTTGCAGATGATAACCTATCTGAGCATTCGTAGGATCCAATTTCTCGATGCGATAACATCTTTAAACTGAAACTGTACAGCTTCTTACTGACAGTCTTCTCATGAGAAATCTCTTCCCACATTTCCTTCAATTCTGTTTTCTCAGATTTAGTGATGTAAGATGTGACATACCGAGCAAAAGCAATAGAATTGTCTGCCACATACTGAATATCCATGTTAGCATTCCACATGGATAAAATGACTGGGTTGAAGTCATTTATAAATTTTGACTCTTCTTTTCTTCTTAGGTTGTATGTATTTTTGGGAGATTTTCTGGTTATAGTATGTCGCACAGCTGACATAAAACTGTTGACTCTTCCTTTTGAAAGAACAGGTCTAGGAAATCCAAATCGACACTTTGTGTAGAATTTATCTTTGGTCTTGTACTTCCGTCGACAGTATTTTCCACACCGATGACTTTGGAAACGTAAAACTTGTTCTTTTAACTTTTTCTCTTCTGTGCTTTTAGGTATAGCACATGTTGCATATTCTTCAATGAAAGATAACACTGCTTCATCAGCATCTGTTCCAAACTTTGGGGCATCCTTGATCCACAACAGCATATGAATATGAGGAGCACCTCTTGCCTGGTACTCTTTTCTCCAAAAGAAATCCACTACTTCTCCAAGAGGTGGATTTTTTTTAATTGCAGATGAAGGACATCATAGCCTCAAATCTATGATTGAAATATCTGCAAACATTAACCGGATCCAATGAGCACTGTTCTCCAGCTGTCTTGTATTCAATGTTTTTAATGTTTGAATTTGCCTCTCGTAGAAAATCCAGTAAATCATCCCAAGCGTACTCGGCACAGCTTAGGGTTAGAAACCATGTAGGAGTTCCTAAATTCCGTAACATGCATTTTAATTCACCATGGCGTCGGTACCAATATTCATTTGTCCCACGCTGACAAGCCATCAGATTGATCAGTTGTGTTTCCAAATGATCATCTCGGTGCTGCTCTCCATAAAATCCTTAGCAGACACATTTTGTAGATGTACTCCACTTTTTAAAATGTGATTTACTGCATAAGATAATGCAGACAAGTCGCTTTCAAATAAAAGATGAAACAAATAAGGAATACTTTGACGAAATCTTGAATCTTCAGCATATAGTCTTGTAGTCCGATACTCAGAAGCTGGAATCTGTTCTGGGCGTTCATCGTATCGTCCACCTTTTCCTGTAGGAAACAGCTGAGGAAAACATCGAGCTTCCAAGCTCTTCTCCCATACACTCACAGGAGTTCCTTTTGCTTTCTTCATCTGAAACAGATCAATAGTGTCTCCCATAACTTCTTTTGAATGAAGAGGATGTATGCTAAAATGTTCATAAATTTCTTCTTCCTTTGACTTGTCCACTTTTTCAATTTGACCAGTTGGTGTTCCTGTGTCTTCTTGTAAATCTTCTTCTTCTTCATCTATATAAATTGATTCATACCATTTATTATTCCTTTTCAAATATAAATTTGCTCTTTGTACTTTCCGTACATCTACCAGCTCCTGCCAAATCTTCTTATTCTTTGTAGGTACACCATTAACCAGAATTACTAATGGTTCACTTTCCAAAGTATCTGCATCAATAGTTTCCATATTTTTTTTCAAATCCAAGGGCAAATACACCACTCTTCCTTTTAAACCTCTCAGTTAATCTGAAGGAGGTAATTTACCAGTTTTGGGCTCCATACGTACTATGGTCTGGAACGGATGAACACATTGAATGAGTAAAGACTCATATGTATTTAATTCAGAAAGTTCGGCAGGAATAGCATCCAATTCTAAATTATTATGTACAGCTCTGGTCGGCATTCTATTTTCTTCTAACTTGTTATAACAGTATTTACAAATACGCTGATCTTCACCCAATTCAAAACAATTTTCCAGAAATATATATGTTGCAAAATCCTTCCACTTATAATTATCTTCATTTTCACTTTTTTTATACAGATCAACATTCCTTGTTTGAATTTTATAATGACTTCTGCGGCAACAAATACAAGTAATATTTGGTCTTTCATTAGAGGTGATAGTACATTTTGTCATTTCATCCTCAAAATTTTTAGTAATAATGAGTTCTACATTCTGTTCCTCATTTTCCTCATTTACTGTGTCCTTTTCTGCACTTTCTTGTTCTGGACCAAAGTAACAAAACTGAATCTCATCAGTAACCTTCACTACATCTGATACAGATCCACGGAACAGAGCATTATTCAACTCATTCAACTTTACTGCTGGACTTTTAGCAAAATACAATGTTCTCACAAACTTTCTCATTTCAGTATGATGAACAGCCAGCATCCTAAAATGATGAAAAACACTTTTACACACTTTTCTAGATAGAAAAGCCAGAGAATGTCCCTGCAAACCAGTATTTTCTCTCACTCTGCATGGATCTAGTGTTTGAAGCACCTTCATCTTCTGTTTTACACTCTTTTTACTATATTCTCTTAGAAAGTCACGTAATTTATCAATAGATTCCTGACGCACAGTACAAATACTACTACAGTTCCAAGTGTACACTGGGGCTTTTGGACGTCTCCCCATAGCCTCAGCAGCCATTACTTCTTCCTCATTTCTTGGGACCATTTTCTCTTTTTCCATCACACAACCATCCTTAACTTCATATGCTCTGCCATTGGTGTCAACTGCATGCAACAAACTATTACTTTGAAGATAACTCTCTTCATTAAAAAATGGTTCAGTACTTGAACTGTGTTTCCATTCTCACAAGAACACTTTACAAAAGTTACTTTTTTTCACTTCTCTTTTCCTTTTGCTTTGTGACTTCATTGCATTCACTAATTTATCTAATCTACGCATCCTATTCAAAATTAGAATAAAAAGTTTTCTTTTTATTTCCAAAGCCTTACTTACAATATTTTCTATAAATTTTTTTTTCTTTATAAATGTTGTTTTTTTCTTATATTTTTTCACATCTTTTAGCAAATTTAACATCACTCTTCTCTGAAACATTTTTCGACGAATGTTTTTAAAATCTAATTTTCGTGTTAAATCACTTTGACATACTTCTGATTGTACATTAGCTTTTTTTTTGCTGTTGACTGTGTTGTTGCTTTGTACATAAAACACTGTTTGTTTTACAGTTATTTTTGCCATTTTTTTGTTTTTTGAAAATCTTTTTTAAGAAATCTCTGCTCTGCTTACCAGTAGACTTTTTCTTTTTGCCATCACCAGCTTCTCCTCCTATTTTTGTTTCCCAGTTTTGTCCAGATATACTTGTTGTTGCTTTTCTTTCCTCTTTCTTGTCCTTAAAGGCATTTTGTTTTTCACTGTTGCTCAGCAATACCTGCAAGGAACTTAAAAAAAAATCCTTTTTGTAATTATAATTCATTAAAATATTTGTTTTTACTTTTCATTAATTTCAAATGTTTTTCCATTTGTCTCGCATTTGTGATTTACTAATTTGTGCACAGTGCTAACCACCACAGTTGAAAAAAAACAAGCTGCCCCTTTCCTGCAAGTGCATGTTTTACAGAACAACTGCAACACAAATTATATCTGTGGCCACAATTCCTGTGCGCACACAGCTTCATGTTGTGCTTCTAAGCAGAAAACAGTATTTGATTTGCAAATTCAAAGCACATTTACTACTCTGGTAGATCAAGTGATAATTGCTGTTACAGCCTTACACATTTTCCTTGTAGATCACAGAGGCAGAAAAGAGCACATTTCCTAACAGCTACTTCATACCATAAGCATCTGCAACCTGGGTGAGTGTTTAGAGTAGAGCAAAGAAAATGAGGCCTTGGTGACGTTGAATGTGTTTGCATTACACACAGTCCTGAGTAGTACGCATGGGAGTGTTGGAGAAGCTGCTGCGTGTGTGCCAAGAGTGTGTTTTTGCAGACTATGTATTGTCAGCTGCAAGAGAGATGAGCAAGGAGATTTCCAGAACTGCATGAAGACTGCAGGGATGTATGTAGCAGTGCATGTGTGCTAAGGGATAATTTGTGTAAACACAACAGGCTGCCCCTTTCCTGGGACTGCAATTCTTACTGAACAACATCTTCACAAATTAAATCTCTGCCCACAATTCCTGTGCGCACACAGACTCATGCCATCATTTTAGGCACATAACACAGGCTGCCCCTTTCCTGGGATGCAATTCTTACTGAACAACAACTTCATAAATTAAATCTCTGCCCACAATTCCTGTGTGCACACAGAGTCATATCATCATTTTAGGCACATAACACAGGCTGCCCCTTTTCCTAGGACTGCATTTCTTTCAGAACAACAACTTCATAAATTAAATCTCTGCCCAAAATTCCTGTATACACACAGACTCATGCTATGTTTTTTTAGAACAAAACAGTGTTCCTGAATAGTACCAAATTACTGTTACAGCCTGACACATTTCCCTTATCATTTACAGAAGCAGAAAACAGCACATGTCCTAACAGCTCCTTAAGACCATGACCATGTGTAACAGGGTGAGTGATTAGACTAGATCAATTTAAATGAGGCCTTGGTGACGTTGAATGTGTTTGCATTACACAGTACTATCTGAAACAGCACACAGAGCTGAGTACTACGCATGGGAGTGTTGGAGAAGCTGCTGCGTGTGTGCCAAGAGTGTGTTTCTAGACACTGTGTATTGTCTGGTGCAAGACAGATGAGCAAAGAGACTTCCAAAACTGCATGAAGACTGCAGGGATGTATGTAACAATGCATGTGTGCTAAGGGATAATTTCTGTAAACACAACAGGCTGCCCCTTTCCTGGGACTGCAATTCTTACTGAACAACATCTTCACAAATTAAATCTCTGCCCACAATTCCTGTGCGCAAACAGACTCATGCCATCATTTTAGGCACATAACACAGGCTGCCCCTTTCCTGGGACTGCATTTCTTACTGAACAACAACTTCACAAATTAAATTTCTGCCCACAATTCCTGTGCGCAAACAGACTCATGCCATCATTTTAGGCACATAACACAGGCTGCCCCTTTCCTGGGACTGCAATTCTTACTGAACAACAACTTCATAAATTAAATCTCTGCCCACAATTCCTGTGTGCACACAGAGTCATGTCATCATTTTAGGCACATAACACAGGCTGCCCCTTTCCTAGGACTGCATTTCTTTCAGAACAACAACTTCATAAATTAAATCTCTGCCCACAATTCCTGTATACACACAGACTCATGCTATGTTTTTTGGAACAAAACAGTGTTCCTGAATAGTACCAAATTACTGTTACAGCCTGATACATTTCCCTTATCATTTACAGAAGCAGAAAACAGCACATGTCCTAACAGCTCCTTAAGACCATGACCATGTGTTACAGGGTGAGTGATTAGACTAGATCAATTTAAATGAGGCCTTGGTGACATTGAATGTGTTTGCATTACACAGTGCTATCTGAAACAGCGCACAGAGCTGAGTACTACACATGAGAGTGTTGGAGAAGCTGCTGCATGTGTGCCAAGAGTGTGTTTCTAGACACTGTGTATTGTCTGGTGCAAGACAGATGAGCAAAGAGACTTCCAAAACTGCATGAAGACTTCAGGGATGTATGTACCAATGCATGTGTGCTAAGGGATAATTTGTGTAAACACAACAGGCTGCCCCTTTCCTGGGACTGCAATTCTTACTGAAAAACATCTTTACAAATTAAATCTCTGCCCACAATTCCTGTGCGCACACAGACTCATGCCATCATTTTAGGCACATAACACAGGCTGCCCCTTTCCTGGGACTGCATTTCTTACTGAACAACAACTTCGCAAATTAAATCTCTGCCCACAATTCCTGTGCGCACACAGAGTCATGCCATCATTTTAGGCACATAACACAGGCTGCCCCTTTCTTGGGACTGCAATCCTTACAGAACAACAACTTCATAAATTAAATCTCTGCCCAAAATTCCTGTGTGCACACAGAGTCATATCATCATTTTAGGCACATAACACAGGCTGCCCCTTTCCTGGGACTGCAATTCTTACTGAACAACAACTTCACAAATTAAATCTCTGCCCACAATTCCTTTGCGCACACAGAGTCATGCCATCATTTTAGGCACATAACACAGGCTGCCCCTTTCCTAGGACTGCATTTCTTTCAGAACAACAACTTCATAAATTAAATCTCTGCCCACAATTCCTGTATACACACAGACTCATGCTATGTTTTTTTTAACAAAACAGTGTTCCTGAATAGTACCAAATTACTGTTACAGCCTGACACATTTCCCTCATCATTTACAGAAGCAGAAAACAGCACATGTCCTAACAGCTCCTTAAGACCATGACCATGTGTTACAGGGTGAATGATTAGACTAGATCAATTTAAATGAGGCCTTGGTGACGTTGAATGTGTTTGCATTACACAGTGCTATCTGAAACATCACACAGAGCTGAGTACTACGCATGGGAGTGTTGGAGAAGCTGCTGCGTGTGTGCCAAGAGTGTGTTTCTGGAGACTGTGTATTGTCTGGTGCAAGACAGATGAGCAAAGAGACTTCCAGAACTGCATGAAGACTGCAGGGATGTATGTAACAGTGCATGTGTGCTAAGGGTTATTTTCAGTTTTTAACATATGGCATCTACATGTGCCTTTGCTATTTTGAAAGGGAAATCTACCCTGTTGGTTTCAAATGTTTTAGCTTTTGCCTCCAATTTGCGATTAAGTGATTTCTGCTGAGTGCTAACCACCACATTTGAAGAAAACAAGCTGTCCCTTTCCTGCAAGTGCATGTTTTACAAAACAACTGCAACACAAAATACATCTCTGGCCACAATTCCTATATTCACACAGACTCATGCTGTGTTGGTAGGCACAAAACACAGGCTGCCCCTTTCCTGGGTCTGCAATCCTTACAGAACAACAACTTCACAAATGAAATCTCAGCCAACAATTCCTATATGCACACAGACTCATGCTGTGTTGGTAGGCACAAAACACAGGCTGCCCCTTTCCTGGGTCTGCAATTCTTACAGAACTAATGCTAATTTCAAATGTGCTACCATTTTCCTCTCTTTTCTTTCAAAGTGATTTCTGCTAAATCCTAACCATCACAATTAAAAACAAGCTGTCCTTTCCTTTCAACTGCAAGTCCTACTTTTCAACAGCAACACAAATTAAATCTCTGTCAACAATTCTTCTCTGACTCATGGTTTGATGGTAGGCACAAAACAGTATTCCTCATTGTTACCAGTACACATTAACTTATGGTGAAAACATAGTCCTTAATATCTTACAAGTTCAAGACAGTTAAATATCTCCCAAACCTCAAAATGTAAAACATAACTTTTGTAGAAGATTCACAATTCTAATATTTATCTCAAAAATCACCACATACTTTCCCTCTCAAACTCATAACTCACCTTTAAAATTAGTTAGTTGTTTAAGAAATGTGCCACTCAAACAGCAGACTATCAGAGTCAGAATATCAGAGCTCTACACCTCTCTCCTCTCTGCAGAACCAGTAAATGGCAATGTTTCCCTCTGTTTTTTCACACATATACATGTTAATTTCAAATCTCAGTGCTTCCCCCTTTTTTTCAAATTAAATCACACATTTCTATTGGTTGAAAACTTGAACCCCTTTCCAAATGTACCCTTCCCCCTTCTTGTCTCCTGCCTGCTACCATAGCAACAGCTCATGGAACACTGCTGTGAGGAGAGAGGTCAGAGGTTCAGCATACAATGTTTCATATCCAAAGAGCAAGAGTGCTTGACTTTTCAAATCTAACAGCAAATCCATAGTAATGTTCTTTGGTAACACATTTTTCTGAACCAATACAAAACATGCTTTTAAAAATTTAAACATACAGCCTAGTTTTAACTGTAAAATGGTTTGAATCTGCCAATGAGTTCTTTTCATAAAAAAAGTATGTGTGCCTCCATTTTACAACTGTCTTTCATTTCATATTGCCTTTCTACTGAAAGACACCTCCTGAGTGCATCCAGATCTCCTTGGAAGATGTTCACAGTGTGGATTGTAGGTCACAGCTATGTCTTCTGGAGTGAAAAATTTGCAGAAAAAAGAGGTATGGTGAGAGACCTTGCTTTGCCAAATGTAGACATTAAATGGATTGGTCAGAGAGGATTAAAGTGGCACCAATTAATGCCTTTGGTGAAAACCTTTCTACATCTCCCACAGCCTAACCTTATTATTGTGCACTGTGGTGGAAATGACCTAGGCACATTAACTGGGGTAGGTCTGGAAATGCTTATTAAGGACACCTTTGTGCAATTGATGTCGCTTTTTCCTCATTCTGCCTTTGTATATTCTAACATATGCCAAAGGCAAAAAAGGAACTGGTCCAACCAACATTGTCCGCAGATTGACACAGCAAGGAAGCACGTCAACAAATCTATTTCTGCTTTCCTCTGAGACTTTGGTATGGGTTCTATATACCACAACAACTTGCGTTACAACATGCAAGACATTTATAGAGGAGATGGTGTACACTTCACTGATGAAGGCAACAGAGTCTTCCTCTTGAACTTTAGACTCTGCATCGGTACTTACTTGTAGGTACCGAAAAACACACAATAAACACAAGGGCTCTTTTTAGAGCCACCTTATATCTTTTCACTTAATTGCAATTTTTTATTATTTTTCTGTTTTTAAAAAATTTTCGGGTGCGCGCTGGGTGCGCACACTCGGCGATATTTTTTTTCAAAATATAAATCTTTTTGTTTGCCCTACAAGGTCCTACTGTGACCCCCTTACAATGCCTTGTGGGTCAATATCTCCCCACTCTGCCCCCTTTTCAAGTTCTCCCCCTTTGTTTCTCACCCCCTCTTTATGCGAGAGACAAAATGGCGGCCGCCGCTTCCTGATTTCCACCGATTTGAATGTTTACTGACATTTAACAACCAATCAAAAGTGCGCTCGCGCACGGCAAGGTGCGCGCACAGGACTTGCTCAGTGCGCGCACGCTGCGCGCTTACAGATATATATATTGATTTAAATGCTAATTTCTCAGGAAACACTGAACAGATTTACACCAAACCTGCAAAAGGCACTTCATTGACCTTATGGCTACCTCTCTGCCAAATTTCACATAATTCTGTTCAGCCGTTCGGGCTGTAGCTGCGACTAAAATCCCTATGGAAAAATGCATGGGGAAAACGCGTTTTGGGACCCCCCTTTTTTCTCGGCCCCCGCTTGACGAATCACCCCGAAACTTTCAGGGTAGGAACTGAGCAGAGCGCCCCATTAGTTTTGAAAATTTTGCGAAGATTCGTCAACCGGCGCCAAAGTTATTCAAAATAGAATTTTGAGATTTCCTATGGAAACACGGTCCTAACATATATATATATATATATATATATATTTATATATATATATATATATATTTATATTTATAGATATATATATATATTTTTCTATTTCCTAACTCTAGGTATCAGCCATTGAAACACCCCCTCTTGAAATTGCCTACTAATCTTCTCTGGTGCTCATACTCTATATCCATTGAAACAGGTAAATTCAGGATTGTTTCTGATCCGTATCTTCTTTCAAACAGGCCACATCCATTATATAGCCTTTGACCTTAAGTAAGCTGATATGCTCTCCATATTGATCTCTGTGATCTCATCTATTGTTTCAGTCCTCATCTTCTTTGCATCGGAGGACATATGGTCACTCCATCCATTTTCAGAGACCTCCTTTACAACAGTGGACTATAGTAGCCACATGAGGTAACTACTAGCTTTGTAGAGAATTGTGTAGGGTTCATACTACTAATACAGATCTCGAATAATTATGGTTCATCACTTCCCTAATCTCCTTCTTTCTTTCCATCCAGTTGATAGGAACCATTGATTTGACAGGGGAACGTGTTTTAAGGCCCATATCAAAATTACCTTATCATAGCACTCTGATACATTTAGGTCCAGATCAGATTTAAATAAGAATCACTATTTACTGTTTATCTTCATGTTCCTTATCTGTCCCCAGACATCTTGGACAGAGACCTGCTTACCCTTCTTCCCCTCTATTGATCTAAGATTGGCCATCCCTCTAGACAACTTCTGAAACTATCGGTATGACATGTACCACTACTTGTTATTGATTAATCTATGTATGAATAGATTAAAGGAGACATAAGAGCAAATGTGCATCCAGATGTGGTTCACTATTTATTTCACTTCACTTTTCTGCATGCAAAGCACATATCTATCATGTGTCTTTATGGTGTGTTCACATAAGTGTTTGTACGCACAGATAATTCTTGGTATTGAGGTCTTTCTCTTAACACTAAAACGTTCAACAAGAGACATGATCTTGCCATTTTAATTATCTTCTAGTTACCTGCTTTTTTTCAAATATAATCGCTTTATCAAAAGAAAATAGTGGGCAGACATATTTCCTTTGCTTAACAATGTTTTATATTTTGTTCAGTGATTATTAGGGCGGAATCCTGATGAAGGCCATGCCGAAACACGCGTAGTGTGTCAACAATCCACCAGTTTCTGCACATCATGTATTTGTGGTCTTAAATGTCAATTGACCCTGCCATAAAAGTCTTAAAATGAAATAATTGAAATACTTTGAAACTGTTAGAACATCATCTGTACTGTCCTAACTGTGTATCAATTTGTATCTACAACCACTGAAGTATTATCATGATGATCTGATTTTAAAAGATATATGTATTTATTTACACATGTATTCACATGTATCCCTAACAAATGAGATCTATATATTTTGTGATATAAAACCCCAAAAAAGTTTTCTAAAAAAAATATATGAATATTAAACATTGCTATACATAAAAAACTGTGTGATTGCTATTGTATTTGCTTAGGAATTGTTCTGCCTAGGCGTATGGTATAAATTGAACAAAGTTTTATAATGTTGCGCCTTCAGATTAGAGGAGCGGAATATTTTCTTTTGTAAGAGAAGGGCATGATCTAAATCTACATCTGGATTTCCCAGTTTCATAGCCAAAGAGGATTCTGTTTTTTCCAAATCATCTTGTATTGAGCCGATAAATAGTGTATAGAAAGCCTTAATCTTCTCGCTCCCCTTAACCAGCTGGTCCATAATGGGGAATTCGTCTACCAGTAAAGTCCTAGGTCTTACGGCCTTCAGCCAGCTTGTCAATCTTATATACTGTAGCCAGTGTTTTCGAGAGATGCCAACGCTGTACTGTAGTGCCTCAAAATCCAAGAACTCCTCCCCACTCATTAAATCACTAACCGTCCTAATTCCTAAGTTTCCCCATACCTGCAGATTTCTATCGTCTACCATCTGAGGGAATATCCTAGAATTATGGAGGTGAAGATATCGATTTACTTTAGGGATTCCAAAAAACTTTGAAACTGCCCTCCAGACCCCCCATGCCCCTTCCAATACCTTAAAGCGAGCCTTTCTATAATATCTTCGATCTACTTCCCGCATAAGTAAACCTACCGCTTTACAGCCAATTAATAATTCGTATATTGAGGGAGGCATCTGAGTAACGAGATTCACCTGGGTGGGTTTAGCCTCAGTCTGAAAGAGGATAGACATATGTACCAGCAAACATGACCAATGGTATAGCCTCAGATTCGGTAATGCCAGACCCCCCCTATCCCTGGGGAGAGACAATAAATTAGTAGAACGCCTGACTCGCCCATATTGCCAAACAAATTTTATAAAGATTGATTCCAAACCTTTGATTACTGTTTCATCTATTAAGAGGGGTATGGCACGAAATAAATAAAGAACTTTGGGGAACATAGTCATTTTTAGTACGTTGACCCTTCCTATCAATGAAAGGTGTAGAACATCAATTCTTTTTAGATCTGTTTCTATGGATTTGCTCAATGATCCAAAATTCTCAGCGACAGTTTTCGCTGTTGCCGCATTAATTCTGACCCCCAAGTATGTCGCTGAGTCAACAAATCTTTCATCAATTTTACTGATATTTTCAGTACAGATTATTTGTGTTTTGGATTCATTCAATAAGTATCCTGAATCTTCACCGAAATCCTTTGCCATTTGTATCAGCTCAGGAAGTGCCTGATGCGGGTCCACTGTGGTCACCGCCAGGTCATCCGCATATGCCATAACCTTAGTTTCGAATCCCTCACATATCACTGGACTAATTCCCGGACAGCCTAGGATCTTTTGGATAAACGGGTCGATATATAACGCAAAGAGGATTGGGGAACAAGGACAGCCTTGACGTGTACCACGGTTTATTGTTATCAAATCAGATCTCTCGCCCATAACCACCACTCTGGCGACTGGGTTGATATACATTGCCCTTAATGCTCTTATAAGTTTCTCACCAAATCCCCTTCCTGCCAAAATCCCCCAAAGAAAGTCCCAGACCACTCTATCGAAAGCCTTCTCTGCGTCGAGCAGGATCAAGGCCATCCCGTCTCCCACAGTGGACTGGGCGTCAAACAGTGTTATGGCCCTCCTGATGTGATCCGTGGTGCCCCGTCCAGGTACAAACCCGTGTTGCCAGGGGGAGACGAGATCGCCTATGACCCTGCCCAACCTTTTAGCCAGAATTTTAGAGTAGAGTTTGGTGTCTGCGTTTATTAACGAGATGGGACGATAGGATCCAGGTTTTTCCTTGGGTTTCCCTTTCTTGTGAAACACCACTATATTAGTTTCCCTCCAAGAATCTGGGACCACCCCTGTATAAACTATACCATTAAATAAATCAATCAGATACGGGGTAATCACAGAAGCAAAGCATTTATATACCTCCAGCGGGATCCCGTCAGGGCCCGCTGTTTTGCCTGTGGGAAGCTCCTGCAAGGCAATTACTAACTCGCTCTCGCTAATATCGTCCTCCAATTCCTCCCTGGCAATATTGTCAAGACGAGGGCCGATATCTATATACTCATGGCCTCGTCGGCCTCTGACATTTTCCTCCGTATAGAGGGCTTGATAAAAATTCTTAAACACCTGGAGGATGTCTTATAAAACTTTGTTCAATTTATACCATACGCCTGCGAAACTATACTCTTGGGGGATAAGGGAAGATGATTGCTGTCCCAGATGCAAGACAGGCCAGGCAGATCTGCTCCATATGTTTTATGATTGTAAGTCCTTGGAGGGAACACAGAGGGAAATAGAAAAATTCTGGGAGGGGCTGTTAGGCCAAAAAATCCTATTGTCGCCCACCCTTATGATATTAGGCACTGATAATAGGTTAAATCTGGGGAAAACGGAGGAGGCCCTGGTGTTTATCTCCGTTGCAGCACTTCGGATATTAATTTCTGCAGGTTGGAAAGACACTGTTGCTCCTTCTTTTCAAATGTGGCTCACTAGACTACTTGGCCTACATAATATAGAAATCTTGTTGTATGCTCAGAAAGGGAAAAAAATTGGTGATTTTGGGAAAAGTATCTGGGCTCCCATTACAAGGTGGAGGAAGGCAAGATTAAGAGAATAAGAGAGGAGGAGAGCAGGTGATAGTGAATAGAAAGAAGGAATTTAATTTTTTTTGTTGATCCTGAGGGGGTAAAGGACCTTTGATGATTATGCTACAACTGGAAGTTCAAAATTTGTGTACTGATTTTTGATTTATTATGATGTCATTATGTACCTACTGCAAATAAAAAAATATTAAAAAAAAAAAAAAAGGAATTGTTCTGCCTACATTAGTTGATACCCACCCAGCCCAGGTGTTTCTTTACATGTTCTTGTCACATATTACATCATTTATGACATGGTCAGTGACATCACTGATGACATCACTGATGACGTCACTGATGACATCATCCAGCGACTGTGTGTTTCTGTAAAGTTTAAATATGTATTATATATATATGCCAAGGTGTATTGAAGAATGAGTGGGTGTCTAAGTGTCTGGATGGAGGATTTAGTAGGTGCGAGACTGACTGTATAAGTGAGTGATTAAATGTGTCTTAGTGAATGCATGGGTTAGTGACAAAACTGTGTGATTGTCTGTATCAGTCTGTCTGTTGTTGTGTAAGCTGCTGCATGGGTTGGTGAGTAACTAAATGAGTGTCTCTATGGGTTATTGATTGGTTGCCCGAGTATTTGTATGGGTGCCTGAGTGTCTGTATCAGTGGTTGGGGGTGTGTGAGTGTCTGTGTGCATAGATGTGTGAGTGGTTGATTCACTGAGTGTATGGGTTAAAGAGTGCATCTGGAAATAGCTTTATGGGTAGGTGAGTGTGTGTATGGGTGTGTTGGTGAGTGAATGGATGTCTCAGTGGTACATGTCCAAGTAACTACATATGTAAAAGGCAGTGTATGTGAGAGTTGGAGTTTATAAATGACTATACGTGAGAGTCAGTGACTGTGAGAGTGGCTGTATGGATGAGTGTGTACTTGTATCAGTAATTGTATAAGAGAGTAAGCATGTGTTATATCTGTATGAATAAGTGAGGTGGTGTGTGTATACCTGTATAGGTGAATAAATGGAAGTGTGATTGACTCTTTGCATGACTGACTACGTATGTGAGTAATTCTGGATGAGTGGTGGTGTGTTAGTGTCTGCATAGGTGTATGAGTGCATACATATGATAGTGTTGTATTTATGGGTGACTGCATCTATGAGTGACTGTATGGGTGAATGAGTGGATGTGTGTGTAGACCTAGGAATCAGTGAGTGCATATGAAGTAACTGGTATTGGTGTGTCTATGGTTTTGAAAATGGTAGTCTGTATTTTAGAGTGGGTGTATCAAAGGGTATATTAGGGTGTGAGGAGGCGCATCAAATTTTCATGTGGATGATGTCATCAGTGATGTCATCAGTGATGTCATTTGAGATGTCATCAGTGATGTCAGCAGTGATGTCACTGACCATGTCATGAATGATGTAATATGTGACGTCATCAGCAGTGCATTACGGGGGCTCGAGTTATAGTTAGCTACACTAACTATAATGGCCGAATTTCTCTGGTTTTGAATGAGTGAAATGTCCAACTAACTATAACGTCCCTGAAACTTGTGTTTTTTTCAGTGAATTTCTAAGGTTTTTTAAATGCTAATTTCTAACTATGACGTCCCTGAAACCAATGGTTTTTTCAGTGAATTTAAAAGGTTTTTTAAATGCTAATTACTAACTATGCCTACAGAGGTAAGACAGAGGAAGAAAGAGGAACAAACGCACAGAAAGAAGCAAAAGTAATGCATAAAGAGACAACAGAAGTCCAGAAAGACTAAGAAAAGTGCAGGAAGAAGCAAGACATGTGCAGAAATCACCAACAGAGTTGCAAAATCATCCTGTGCCCCTAACTTTTTGCTGATGGGTACTGGTGGTAACTGACTCTGACTAACCAGGCCTAGAGTCAGTGCAATGCTATAAGACACTTAGAATACAGTGAAAACACCTACATACACTAGGGTACACTATGCGTTGGGGTACCCCTGTGATTAGCATGACCTCCTCTGTAAGGCCCTAGTACATAATAGGACAGGGGGATTAAAACTACCTCTAAGTCAGAGGTGCTGGAAGATGCTTCTTTAAGTAGTAGTTTGCAGAGTGGTGGAGAAAGGATGCTGGGCCTCCCACCAGCGCGCAGGAATTCCACTGCGTAGGACTTACAGGATGTACCAGGAGGGCTTCTTGGCCCCCAAACTCCCTCAGGACTAAATTGGACTTCATCTCCCATCCCGTAGTCTGCCAGGAGGCGCGTTTTCAGAGTGGTGGAGAAAGGGGGACATGGCCTCCGAAGATGTCTCAGCAATCTCACTATGTGGAACTTACTGGAGGTAACAAGAGGGGTAGCTGCCCCCAAGGACATCCTGGGGGCCAACTTCCCCCCCTATTACCTCCAGTAAGTCCCACACAGCAGCATTGGTAAGTACTCGTACCAGGCCACGCTCCCTTTGCCCACCACTCTACAAACAAGCTCCCTGGCACTCTCTTAGATGGGGATTGAAGTCCCCTTCGCTGCTCGGGGTTCTTTAGGGGCCAACTAGCCTACCTCTTACCTCCAGTAAGCCCCACTCAGTGGGATTGCTGAGAGGTATACAAAGACCACGCCCCCTATCTCCACCACTCTGCAAACGCACCCCCTGGTGCGTTGTTAGTTGGAGAATTAATTCCCCTTGAATACTGAGGGTCCCTGGGGGCCAACTAGCCCACCAGGTACCTCCAATATGTGCCACAGAGCTGCGTTGCAGAGTGGTGTAAAAAGGGGCATGGCCTCAAACCACCTCTCTGTGGCCCAAACTGGAGGTACCTGGTGGGCTAGTTGGCCTCAGGGACCGTCAGTATTCATGGGGAATTAATTCCCCAACTAACAACGTGCCAGGGGGCGCGTTTTCAGTGTGGTGGAGAAAGGGGGTGTGGCCTCTGGCTAGATGCCAGATTTTTTTTAAATATTTTTTTTTAGAAGGCACCCCTTCTTTTACATTTTTCGGGCCCTGGGGACCCCATCCCTTAGGGCCTGACCCCTTTTTATTTCATTTTTTTTTTAATTGGGAAGGGGTCTGCGTGGCCCCCCCGAGGCCAATTTCACCCCGGGGACCCCATCCCACGGGGCAAGGCCAGTCTTTTTTTATTATTATTTAATTCTTTGGTGGGGGCCACGTGGCCCCCTCCTCAGGCCAGTTATGGCGCCGGGGACCCGATCCCCGGGCCGGCCTTTCCTTTTTTTAGTTTCTATTCACAGGGCAGGTGGGCACTTCTGGCCCTGGGGACCCCATCCCCCAGGGCCAGGCAGCTCTGTTGGGAACCGTGGAGGGAGCCCCAATGCCCCCACAGTCCCGCTGGCTCCCCGCCTCCTGAGGAGCTGGCATTACTTTTGAGCAAGAGGAGCTGCTAAAATGCAGGCTCCCCTTGCTCAGAAGCAATTCTGCTTTGCTTCATTGGAGCGAGCTACATGGAAGCAAAGCAGAGTTTGCTATGGCAGGGCGGGAGCCATGCTCCCGCACTGCCATAGCAAACTGCAGCACTGCCGGAGCTGGCCCTATGGGTGGTGGTCCCCAGGGCCATCGAGGGCTCCTGGAGGGGTGCCGCGTGGCCCCCCACCCTCCATTTCAAAGCCCCGGGATGTGGTGGTACCTGGGGCCCAGGGGTCTGCAACAGACACCCGTATATAAATATTGAATGCCCCGGGGAGGTGGTGTGGGGAGGGGCAGTAGCCCCTCCACCCAGTTTTGTTTTTTAATTTCAGGCCCAACGAAGTGTCGGTCCCCGGTACTTGGGGCAGCCAGCGAGGTCCCCAAACGTTTTAAATATTGAATGCTCCGGGGAGGTGGCGGTCCCCGGGGCAACATGGGGGGGTTGGGACCCCCACGCATTTTACAACAAAGCCCCGGGGAGGTGGCGGTCCCCGCTCTCGCTTCAATGAAGTAAAGCATTATTGCTTTTGAGCAAGGCGAGCTGCATGTCAGCAGCTCCCCTTGCTCAAAAGCAATGCCAGCTCCCACAGGAGGCGGGGAGCCGGTGGGACCGTGGTGGCATTGGGGCTCCCCCCACGGTCCCCAACAGTGGGACCAGGAACCGGGGATGGCGTCCCCGTGGCCAGAAGTGGCCAAGAGAAGCAGGGCCACACGGCCCCCCTCCCTTATAAAAAAATATATATAATAAATAAAAAAAATTGAGGCACAGCCCCGGGGGATGGGGTCCCGAAGTAATAATGGCCTCAGGAGGGGGGCCGCGCAGCCCCCCTCATTACCGATAATTAAAAAAAACCCTATGTGGCCATACCTGTAGGGGATGGGTTCCCTGTGGCCTCGTTTTTTTTAAACCCAAAAATACTCAGGCCCTGGGGGATGGGGACCCCAGGGCCCAAAAATAATAAACAGAAGGGGGCACACAGGCCTACTTCCAAAAACCAAAAAATATTAAAAAGCCGGCATTTCTCCGGAGGACCCAGCCCTTCCTGCACCACTCTGCAAACGCGCCCCCTGGCACATTGTAAGTTGGGGAATTAATTCCCCTTGAATACTGAGGGAACCTGGGGGCCAACTAGCCCACCAGGTACCTCCAGTAAGCATCACAGAGCTGGATTGCAGAGAGGTGGTCCGAGGCCACGCCCCTTTTTACACCACTCTGCAAACGCGGCTCCTGGCGCACTACCGGTGAGGTGATGAGGTCATCTTGTGTAAATTCAGCTGTTATAGTTAATAGAGCTAACTATAACTTGCACCCCTGCAATGCACTGCTGATGACGTCACATATCACATCACTCATGACATGCTCAGTGACATCACTGATGACATCTCAAATGACATCGCTGATGACATCTCGGATGTTATAGTTAGGTTCTAGTTTCCATAGGAAAAGTGTTTTTTGTTTTGCAAATAACTTTGGCGTTGCTTGACGAATCGTCACAAAATTTTGTGGCCACCATTTTTTGTATCGGTAAATGGTACCTAGGGTTGAAATGCCAGCTGCAATTTATATAAAGGGGTCAGGGCAGAGGTTCCCTGGACCCATTTTTGTGTTACATAGGTGTCAAAGGTAGGTACAATGAGTAAGAAATTGACTACAAAAGTTTTTTTTGCCACAGGTGAGATGTGCATTCGAACCACGGGGCTCAGCGTGGCCCCTGTGTAAATCTGTGATGCAACAGCAGACCCCATGAGAATTTAAATACACACACTTGCACACCCAGTCACTGTTCCACACAGACACTCACACACCCGCTCACAGACCCACACAGATGCTCACACACACTCACTCAGAGATCCACAGACACACCCACATACCCAGTTACACTCAAACACCCACTCACAGACTCACACAGTCACTCACACCCACTCGCAGACCCATTTAGACACTCACACATGTAGTCATAAAACCTGTGCAGACCCGCAAATCCACCATGAAGTTACATATGGGGCGGCGCTGAGTTTCATGGAGGGTTCGCGGATTTGGGGAAAAACACATCCAAATTGGGC
Source organism: Triturus cristatus (assembly GCF_964204655.1). NCBI lineage: Eukaryota > Metazoa > Chordata > Amphibia > Caudata > Salamandridae > Triturus > Triturus cristatus. Next base: position 621,855,047 of record NC_140587.1, read on the forward strand.
TTCTTTTCAGGATACATGGATAAGGTTAAAGAAATACTAACCATTTAGAAGTAGCATAACAAAAATGAAAGATGATAGGAAGCATGTGATTTGTTAACTAGAGCAGCCTAAGTAAGAGCACATGTTGAAGGGTAGCCATTTTAGCTGCTTTTCTACTGAGAGAGGAACTGGTTTACAAGTGTATTGACTGGTGATTAGGAATGAAAACATATGTTATCAGACATCGAAATACCAGAAAGAGAACAGCAAAGAGGTTTTACAGGTATGTTGATTAGGTTGTAGTATCAAAAAGTATATTTAGATAAAAATGTGTGAGTGTATGTAAGCTGAAAGAAAATGTGTAGCTTCTAGACACTTTACAAGAAGGGAAGATAGAAGAGTGCTTAGATGAGAATACTAACTAAAATTATAGTGAGCAGAAAAGGATAAGGAGGGATTGGTATACGGAATGCATATTAATTTTATTATGCCAGTATGAATGAATTTGTTTAAATTTAGATGTGGGTGCTTTCTTATAGTATGCAATTTAATAGTATGTTATTTACATATGCTCACACAGTGAGACAGGCACTTAGAGACCCAAATGGACTCCTACAAAGGCACTTATGTACCCTATTCTCTGAAAGAAATTACAGACTTGTCTGTTTCTGTTCCAAATTTAGGTGCATCTTTTACTGGGAACAGCACCTCTTGCTTGGTACTCTTTTTGCAAAAAGAAATCAGTAATTTCTCAAAGAAGTGGATTTGTTTTGTTGCAGAGGAAGGACAGTATAATTCCAAATATGTGCCTAAAGTACCTGCAAAACTTTGACAGATGCTACAGCAAAGTTCTCCTGCTGTCTTGAATTTGATGTCTTTAATGTTACGTTTTGTTTGTGTGGAAAAATATGTAAGTTATCCCAAATATGTTCTGCATAGCTTAGAGTTAGAAACCAAGGTTTGAGTTTTTTTAAACAATCGTTATGATTGTTTTTCCCCACTGTTAATTGATAATTCTTACAAAAGTACATAACTTTTGGTGTATGACTATAGAACCTGAGAACAGTAAAAAGGGAAAATGCACCCATAGAGGATATTTCTTTGGTGACAAGCATGTGGCATTTCGCCCAGTGAGTAAGCATCTCACTTAAACTTTTGACCGTGGGTGGGATTAAAATGACTGCAGTTGATGATGGCTCTCCCAAGGGTGCTGTACATGTGGATTATCCTGCTGCACCTAGTTTGCCCTGCATCATTTAGTTTGACCCCTTTCTGGAATTGTTTTTAAGTGCTTCCACATGCAAGTTGTCCCATGTAAATCATTTTTTGGAGTGATCCTGGATAACTGCTTGCTGTAAGCATTGCAGTACAGGTATTTATCTGTAACCCTTTTTTCCTTGACAGTATTGTAAGATGCTTCAAGACATCACATTATTTTGTGCTCCCTAAAGTACTTGCGCATAAAAGTGTGTTTGTAAATAATTAAATATGTTATGTCATGTTTATTTGTTGACTGTTTGGTTTTGAATTTTCTTAATAAAATGTATTTGTAAAGTTATAAAAATGTATATTAGCAATTTAACTTTTGTGTCACAAACACACCCGTACATGTACTCATACATGAACTTGCACACCTATCATTAACACAGGTACTGAAACTCCCGCACATTCACTCATTCAGCTATCAATCAGTCACATACCCATTTACACATGCAAACTCCCACTCAGCTAGACCCATACTGCCATTCATACATCCACTCACACACTTATACAGTCAGTCATACACCACGCCACACACTGGTACAGTGACTCATACACCCAGTTACACACTGAAACATCCACTCACACACCCATACACATAAACAAATACAGCTACTCACATACCCAGTCATATACTGATAAAGCCACGCACAGACTGACTCATCCATGCACAGACCAATGCAGTCACTGACACACCTAGACACTTAACGATACAGCCACTAAGAGACCCATGCTCACTCTGACAAATCCAGGGGCACACCGATACAGCCACTAACATACCCAGACACACACTGATACAACTACTGATATACCCAGCAACACTACTATATAGAAACTGACACACCCAGGCACATACCTAAACAGGCAATGACACACCCAGTCACATATTGATACAGTCACTTAAACATTCAGCCAAACACTTATACAGGCTCTCAAACACCCATACACATGCAGATACAGCCAGTAACACACCCAGCCACACACTAATACAGACACTAACACACCCAGTGAACCACTAATGCATCCAATAATACTACCAGGTGCACACTGATGCATACACTGACACACCAAGACATACACCGATGCATACACAGACACACACTAATGCCTCCAATAACACAGTTAGGCATGCAGTCTTCCATACACTGATACACCCAGGCATACATCAATTCAGACACTTTCAGACATACAACAAAGCAGACGCTGATTCACCCTGCCAAACACTAATGCAACCTCTAACACATCCAGGTACACTGATGCAGACACTGACACACCCAGGGACATAGCAATGCAGACACTAACACACACAGGCATACAGCAATGCAGACACTGATACACCCAGCCAAACACTAATGCATCCAGTAATATACACTGATGCATACACCGACACACCCAGGAACATACCACTGCATTCACTGACACACCCAGGCATACAGCAATGCAGACACTGACACACCCAGCCAAACACTAATGCATCCAATAACACACTTAGGCGCATACTGACGAATACACTGACACACCCAGGCATGCACCGATGCCTAGACTGACACACCCAGGCATACACCAAAGCAGACATTGAGATACCAAGGCATACAGCAATGCAGTCTCTGACAGACTGAACCAAACTCTAATGCTTTGAATAACATACCCAGGCACACAATAAACGTAGGCACACACTGACACATAAACTGACACACCCAGGCATACACTGATGCATAGACTGAAACACACAGGCATACAGCAATGCTGACAATGTCACAACCAGACAAACACTAATGCTTCCAATAACACACCCAGGCATACATTGACACATAAACTGATACACCCAGGCATTCACTGATGCATAGACTGACACACCCAGACATACACAGATACATAAACTGACACACCCAGGCATACACCGAAGCAGACATTGATATACCCAGGCATACAAGAATGCAGACACTGACAGACTTAACGAAACTCTTATGCATCAAACAACACACACAAACACACACTGACACATACAGTGACACACCCAGGGGCATACAAATGCATACACTGACACACTCAGGCACACATCAATGCACACACTGACACTACTAGTCATATATTAAGCAGACACTGACACAGCCAGGCATACACCAAAGGAGACACTGACACATCCAGCCAAACACTTATGCATCCAATAAGATACCCAGGCACACACTAAGGCACACACTGACATATCCAGGCATGAACTAATGAATAGAATGACACACCAGGCATACAGCAATATGGACACTGACACACCCAACACAAAATCATCCAATAACACTATTAGGCACACCCTGATACATATACAGATACACCCATGCATACACCAATGCAGACAGTGAGACAGTGAGACCACCAGGCATACAACAAAGCAAACACTGACTCACCCAGTCAAACTCCAATGCAACCAACAACACACCCAGGCACGCTGTTTGTTAATGTGTTCACACTGATGTAGTGCTATACATATTTGAAATAATTCATCACATTTTTGGCGAATCTGTGGTTTTGGACTTGCAGATTTATCCAGATCACGTGATTGGGATTAAAAACCAGTATTAGTCCTGGAAGTAATGCAAGACTCAAAAAACATTAAGATAAACAAAAAATTACATCAATAAAAACGTTATTTATTTTACATTAAGTACATTTGTGATTTTTATGTTTTTAAACATATATAATGTATATTTATAAAAATGAATTTCTGCAGTTAAAAAACGACATTACAAATCAAAATAAATTGTAGTGCACTTAGTATTCAAAATAAATCTCACAAATTAACTAAAAAAGCTTAACATTACAGGAATGGAATTAAAAAAAACCTTCAGAAATTCACTGAAAAAAACAAGTGTTACAGGGACGTTATAGTTAGGAAATAGAATTAGCAAAACCTTAAAAAGTCCTGAAAAAACGAAATGTTACAGGGATATAATATTTAGGCTCAGATTTCACTTGTACAAAACCATAGAAATTCAGCAGTTATAGTTACCTGAGCTGACTATATCTTATGCCCCCTCAATGCACTGCTTATGACCTCACTGTTAGAACTGGGGGTCTCTAGTTGGCAGAGGTAGGTACCTTTGACCAAATAGGGACCCTTGATTCTAAGTCAGGGAAAGGGGATTAAACTACTGGATAACACCTGCTCACCCCCTTGGTAGCTTGGCATGAGCAGACAGGCTTATCTCTGAGGCAGCGTGTTAAGCATTTGTGAACACAGACAGTAATACAGTGAAAACACTACAGATGGACACCACACAGGTTTTATAAAAATAAGTATTCTTTATATAGACTTAACACAGGACCACAAATGACAAAAATCCACAATACTGTACTCAAAATTGACTTAAAGATGGTAGAAGTAACTTAGTTCAAGTTGATGGTAAATGCAACAAAGTTCTCACAAAAGTACCTGGGTGCATAATGCAAAATAAACAAAAGGCTCGCAGCGTTGGAGATGCGTTGGTTCCTTGCTTCTGGGGGAAGGATGCGTCGCGCCTCAATTCTTGCGCAGAGTAGCGGATGCCTCTTGATTCTTACAGGACAGGAGGTGATGCGTATATTCTCGTACTGTGGCCCGGTTGCGATGTGGCAAGATGGCGCCTTGATGTGATATGGCAATCCGGTTCGATAAGATGGCGCCCTTGATGCGACGATGTGTAGATGATGTGTGCACCCCCGGCGGCCGTGCGGCGACTGTAACTTGGGAGCCACGACAGGCCCTGTGACATGCTTTTCCAGTGATGCGACGGCGACCTCTGCGGCGGCGTCATGCTTCTCCGGTGATGCATCAGGCAACAGCTTTGATGAAGAAACGCTTCTCTGGTGATGCGGCGGCGACCTTTAGCAGTGGCAACACGCTCCTCCGGCGATGCAACGGCAACAGCTCTGACTGCGACGCGCTTCTTCCTGTTGAGTCGTGCTTCCAGCTCCCAGCGACACACAGGCTTCTGCAGACAGAAATCCCAGCAAGGAAATTCAGAGGGGAGCTGGTGGTGAAGTCTTTTGTCCCTGAGACTTCAGCAGGAGGCAAGCACAAGTTCAAGCCCTTGGAGTAATATTCTGCAAGATGATGAACGTCCTTTGAAAGTTCCTTCTCCTCTCCTTGGCACTGAAGACACCACTGTAGGCCAACCCAGCAACACAGCACACTGACAGGGAGGCAGTACAACTCCTACAGCTTCCTATGGTTCTTCTCCTTGGCAGAGGTTCGTCTTGTTGTTCCAGAAGTGATCTAAAGTCTTGGGGTCTGGGTCCCCATATTTATACTACTATTCTCTTTGTTCTCTGAAGGCAGAGAGGCCCTTGCCTAGTCCGAACCAGTTCTGGTCAGTCCTGGAGCACTTTGTTGACAAGACTCCTTCTGTCCTTTCACAGTGTAGGCCAAGGACATCAGACACACCGCAGGAGGTGGAGCCAGCATTGTGGAGGTTAGGCACAGCCCTATTCAGGTCCTAGGTGCAGCTCCTCCCTCCCATCTACATGCAGATCTCTCTATTCAGCCCTGTGCTGACCCACCCTGTCTCCTGGGATCCCCCAGCCCCTGTCACTCAAACTCCAGACACACAATACACAACCTAGCAGAGGCAGGCATGGACAGTTAGGCAAGAAAATACCTACTTTCTAAAAGAGGTATCTTCAAACACAGAATGTTAAAATCAACTTCACTAAAAGATGTATTTTATCTTTCTGAGTTCAGGCATACTAAACTCGAACTTCTACCATGTTCCCTGGGTCAGTTAGGATTGTAGGATGTTATAATCAAACTGCTCATTCTGGCCTATGGGGAACAGAAAGACTTGAAATAGTGAAATATGAAAATGGCTGTAATTCACTGTTAGCACATGCCACACACACCAGGGCATGTCCTACCTTATACTTACAATGCACCCTGCCCTTGGGCCTAATTTAGGGGTGTCGGATATGAAGATAAGGGACTGGCAAGTGGGTGCACTTGCCAAGTCGACGTGGCAGTCAGAGACTGCACACAGGCTCTGCAATGGCAGGCCTGAGACACACTTTGCAAGCTGCTTCTGTGGGTGGCACAACCAGTGCTGCAAGCCCACCAGCAGCATTTAATTTACAAGCCCTGGGCACACATGGTTCACTGTACTAGGGTCTGAAAAGTAAATCAAACAACCCAATCATGGGGTCACTAAACAATACATCAATTATCATAGGGAGCACTTGCACCGTGGCACTGAATGGGAGTGGCACAGTGCCCAAAACATCTAAAACCAGCAAATAGATCAAAAACAATCTAAATAAATGGAAGGGAGACTCACGCCAATGGTATCAGGTCTAACACTCACATATTACATCACTCTTGACAGGGTCACATGCCCCAGCACCGCCTGAGCCGGGAGGCACTTTGAAATTTGTTGCGGGCATGGGGGACCTGCATTTCTGAACTCGAGGGGTAGGAACACACGCTCCAGCACCGTCCACTCCTGGAGGCGCTTGGAAAATTGGTTGCGGTCTCCCGCTGTGCGGGAGACCCACATTGTTGAACTTGAGGGGCAGGACAATGCGCCCCATCACTGCCCGAAGGTGCTTTGAAATTGGTTGCTGGCTCCTGGTGCATGAGGTAGGACCACATGCTCCAGCACCGCCGTGCCCAGAGGTGCTTTGAAATTGGTTGCACATTCATGCTGCAATCCAGGGCTCATGCCTGGACAAAGACCAAGCCAAGAGCGGGCCCATCTGAGCCCATCCACCGCCGGTAGAGGCTGGGCTGGTCTGGGCCAGGTCCCTTGGCCCTCATGTAATCTGTACATGAATCGGCCCCTTCAGGTCCTCTTGACTGTTTGTTATAACTTACCAAAACCAAGTGAAGTGTGTATTTTGACTCTATTTTACTCTTCTGCCTCTCGAAGGGTCTTATGCTCTATCCACTTCACGACAGTGGAAAACTGCGGGATTGTAGGGTCTACTTCTAGCCCGGACCTTGCTCCACATATGCCCGCACTTGTGCCCACATTTGCAACTATGGTGTTTTCCAATGATGAACCAGTTATGTCTATGGCAGGAGATGACTCAGTCCTGGACAGCCCCCCCACCAAGAGGAAGAAGACTGACTGTAAAAGAGCCCCTCAGAAGACATCATTGATTAAGCCCATGCTAACAACCAACCCCAGTACCAGTCCTGAACCACTGCTGGACACCTTTTTTTCCAGGATAGAACAAATGACCAAAGACCTTGTAGCACCTTTACAACAAAATCTGAGGGATATAGAGGTGAGGCTTAATACCCTCCTCTCAATAACCCCCTATCCCTCCAATGGGACAGAGAATGAGGGGGGAGGGATGTCTTGTTCTGTTAGGCAAGTCTCTGTATGGCTGTCCGACACAATGTCATTTTCTTCTGTGCCTGGTAGACTGAAACATGTAACACAGCAGACACAAATTCCTGTTCCATTGGAAGAATGGTTTTCCCATGGGTCTAGAAATACTTGCACCATGACTATTCTAATTCCAGCGGTACAGGTGGTGCAAACACAAGGGTTACAAACACTCAGGGGGGGGGGCAAACTGATATATCTATCTTGCAACAACCTGCTATGTCAAAAGTTGAAAGCCAGAGCATCTTGGCTCTGCCTCCAAAATCAGCACCCTTGGCTGTTGTCCTAGTGGGGGTTCCCCCATTGTCTTGTAGCTCCAGGGAATCCACTGTGGACCTTATTCACAAAGTTACTCATTGGTGTAATAATAATGTGGTTAATGTTCAAAATATATCAACTAATATCATTATGGCCAGAAGTGTGGGCTGGATTGGCTGCAGGATCATGAAAAACAAGGTGGGGGATTGTGTTGTAGTTAATGTTAAACATTATTTACAAGCTAAAGCACTCGCTGGCTGTCATCTTAGGTATAGCTCTAAAATATCAATCAGGATTCTTCCCCTTCAGGATGTTTATCCTTTTGACCAGACATCCTTGATTCATCTTTGGCAGATCCCTCCTAGACCAATTAAATCTGCTCAGGGTCAAACCATAGGTCCCGTATTTACCCTGGCCAACAGATTTTAACCATTGTTAATTGCACAGGGTCTTGATGAAAATGCTTGACTCACATCAGCCCAGGCAAAGCCGCAGTGCTCTAGGCCCATGGCCCCGGTTTCTAACATTTCAGTCTTACCTGCCTCACCTCCCAAGCACGTGCCCGCTTGGTCTCCCAATCCAGTCCCAACATCTGATCCCCTGGCCCCCCTTGTGTGAAGATACGTTCATGGAATATAGCAGGCTTAAGGTCAAAAAGAGATGACACCTTATGGCAGAGCATTCTTGTATCTTGTCGTATAATTGCCATACAGGAAACCGGGTACACCACAAATAGTTTTTTCTTGGATGGTTTTATCTCATTCTTTAAGTGTGCAACTCCCTCAACAGCGGGAAGAGCAAGGGGGTGTCTTCTTTTATTGATCTCACTTGAATTAGCTTGTAAAAGTAGATGGATAGACTGTCAATCATCATACCTGTTAGCAGAGGAACTAATATTTAAGAATCATTCCACTCTGCTAGTCGTTAATTTTTATATTTCCTTTACCAGAAGTTTGGAGACAGAGCATCTAGTAGCGCTGGAGGAGCTGCTTGAACATTATGGGGAGGTGAAGCACTCCTAATATGAGATAATAATTCTGGGTGACTTTAACACTCATCTATGTCGCCTTAATTGTACTGCTACATTGGACCGTGGGGGGCTCTCTTCTTTGGTTACACATTTTGAGCACTCACCATCAGGCACTCATATAGAGGTGCTTCTCTCAGCCAACAACCTGTACTGCTTAGAACAAACTGATGTGACTGTGCTGGTTCCTACTTACATAGGTAGGGGTAGCCCAGGCTGTGGAGCAGCCATGGTGATCATAATCCCCTTGTGCTTGAGTTGGACAACCCATCTGCTTCTCAAGGGGCAGAGGGTTGGAGTATCCCAAATAAGCATGTTGGTACCAAGGATCAAACACGTAGGCTGAAGTGGTAGAAGGTGATACCAGAAAGATTTCTGGACAACCTGTATAATGCATGCTCATCAGAGGTTTTAGTCTGTATGGACCCTAATGCGCAGGAATGGGCGGTCCTAGATGCCTTTGATAAAATAACTAAACAGATAGCCACTAGTCTAACAACTAAGAGCAGGACTAAAGGCCCTAAGGCTAAGAGGTGGTTTGATGGTACTTCCACCACAGCTCATAGAAAGTTATTGTCAGCACTAAAACAAGCCCGAGGGATGAGGCCATGGTTAGGAGCTGCAGGAAGGCTTATAAGTCTGTAGTCCATCCATGGAAGATGTGCATCAGGGAACAAGCCTGGGAGGCTCTCGGACAAGCAAGTGTTCTGTCTGACACTCCAAAGTTTTGGGCGGTTGTAAATAGTCCCTTCTTTTCTGATACTGCCAACCATAGAACTGATTGTACTAAATGATATCTGCTGAGCGCTGGGTTCAGTACTTTGAAGGCATGTACAGGGTGACAACTTAGAAGTATCTGAGGCACACGGGGACTCTGGCTTAGCTAGTATCTCATTTCACTTTAGTACAGATGAGGTCTACAAAGCTATCAGCTCTACCTCTGGGGGGAAAGCTCCTAGTCTGGATGGTGTCCCCTCATACTTGTATAGGGGTGACCCTGTAGTCTGGGCAATAATTATGGCACGGGTCTTTAATGTGGCCTGTGTGTGTGGCTTCCCTCTCTCTTTGGCCAAGGCCATCACTATTCCCATTTTTAAAAAGGGCTCAAGGGATGACCCTGCCTGTTATCGACCAATCTCACTTTGGGACTCGACTGCAAAAATCATGGGGAAAGTGATACTGGACCGTTTAATAGTGTGGCTAGACCATTTTAATGCCATATCTGACCTAAAATATACAATTGCCAAGAAGGACATTTTTTCATATGGCCTTTATGGACCTGACGTCAGCGTTTGACTGTGTTAATAGAACCAAGTTGTGGCTGTCCCTCCGGGAACTGGGTCTGGATACGGAACTGGTGGCCTTCTTACATGCCGCCCATAATAACACCACGGCGGATGAGGATGGTGGCATGAGGGACTCTTGCGTGGTTAAGAGGGGTGTCCGGCAGGGGAGCATTTTGCCCTCCCCGTTGTTCATGCGGTATATAAATAAACTAGGGGACACCCTATTATCTGGCTGTAAAGAGATCTCGAGAGTTGGTTCTAAGATGATCCCCACCCTCTTGTACACAGACAATGTGGTCCTGTTTGCCAGAACCGCCGTGGGTCTCCAAAAACTTTTAAATGGTTTTATAGATTTTATGGACTCACTTGACCTAGTCAGCAACTTTTTAAAATCCCACACTATGTTGATAGGCCAGTAGAAGGCTGCCAGGATTAGGTGTTTTTGGCTAAGAGGCAGAACTAACAAAAATGGCAACCTGTCCATCCCTGGGGGTGCTGTTCGATGATAGAGGGTCATGGTCTGTGCAAAGAATGCACACAAAGAATGTTCTGGTCAGAGCAGCCGGGGCAACCCTGGAGTTTTGAAAAAGGCTTGGCTCTCAGCCTTGCTAAGGGTGTACAGAGAAAAATGCATTTCTTTGGCCATGTATGGGTCTTTTGTCTGGGGTTATAAAGATGTGAGAGACATCCAGGGAGCAGAAAATAAATGTATGCGCAAACTCCTTGCCACTCCCCCCTCCACCCCGGCGTACATCCTACATGAGGAACTGGGCATGGGCAACATCTCAGGCCCGATTGCTGTTGCCCCGTTGCTGCATTAGTTAAGAATCTGGGCTTGTCCCACCCCCACATTAATTCAACTTGTAATCATGGACTGCATTGCACATGAGGCGGCCCATGTATTTCTTGCTAAATTATAAAGGGAGCAAATGAAATGGATGGGTTCCCCCAATCTGTATGCGGATCCTAGGCCCCTAGCCCCGGCAGCCAGTAGAGCCATCAAACTACAGTTTCTGGCCAAAAGGCTGGGGCTCAGGGAAGGTAATGAGTTAACAAAGCCCATTGTGAGAAGGTTTGTCACACTGAGCCTGAGCCTACAGGTATAGCCATACTAGTTGCTTGTCACTAAAGCATACCATCGCTTTGTGTTAACCAGATTCCAATTGAATCTGGTACCCTGGCTATTAGCCATTCCCAAAGGCTACACGAAACCTGGAGCACTAAAGCCCTGCCCTTGTGACACTTTTTCTGAGCAGGATACTCTTCACGTAATTTATTTTTGTGATTATTATGATTCCTTACTCAAAAGGTTCCGACTCCCGCTGCTCAGAAATCGGCAATTTGTTCAAGCAAAGGCCTGCCCTACCATATCTTCAAATTATTTCTTCTCCTATGGTTTGCCTTGGGGTTGCAAGCTTTTTAACAGGGGCGATAATACATTGGAAGAGGTTGTTTTTGCAGTAGTCAGGCTGTATCTGTAAACTGTGTTACCCTGTGACCGTTATAACAACTCCCCAGTCTATCCATTGAGTCAATGCTTTATTACTCATGCCCTTTTTTTGCTGCATTTTATGCTTATTATAACACTCATTGACGGCTTTTAAAAAACGTGTTTTTTAACTGTATTTGTGTGTACTGCTGTTTTTATCCTTTTGACCTGTGTGTTTTGGTTTTTTAACTGCATATTTGGGATTTTTTAATTACTGTATTATTTGTCAAATGTTTGCTTTTATGGGCTTTAGTGGCCGAATAAAGTATTTCTCATCACTGTTGACATCACTAATGATATCTCAAACGACATATTTGATGACATTACTGATGACATCATCCACAGAACCACTCATGCACCCATTCATACCCCCATGCAACCTCTCATATGCTCACTCACACACCAAGACAACCTCTTACATACTCATTCACAGACCCATACATATACTCACACACCCACTCACTCATCCATGCAGGCACTCACATACCCACCCACTCACTGACACAGTATTGGACCTGGCATCCTTTGGCGTGACATTCCCCTGTCTTTTGCCTCTGATCTCCTGCTTTTGACTGTGTGTTGCATTTAATTTTTTCTGGTTTTAGGACTCTGTGCACTCTACCACTGCTGATCAGTGCTAAAGTGCAAGTGCTCCCTGTGTAAAATGTAATGGTAATTAGGTTCTCCATGAGTGGCATATTTGATTTACTAGTAAGTCGCTACTACAGTGCACTGTGTGTGCCTAGGGCCTGTAAATCAAATGCTACTAGTGGACATGTAGCACTGATTGTGCCATCCACATGAGTAGCCTTGCAAACATGTCTGAGACCTGCCACTGCAGTATCTGGGTGTGTAGTTTTAAACTGCCATTTTGACCTAGAAATTACACCCACTTGCCAGGCCCAAACCTTCACTTTGGGTACATGCATGATGCTCTTAAGGTAGGTCCAAGGAAGCCCCATGGGTAGGGTGCAGTGTATTTAAAAGGTAGGTCTGGACGGCGGTGTTTTACATGTCCCGGTAGTAAAATTCTGCTAATGTTGTTTTTCACTACACCAAGGCCTATCTCTCTAATAGGTTACCATTGGAACTACCATATAACATCTTACAAATGTATCTTACAATTTGCAACTGATAGAAAATTGAAGTTTGGGGACTCTGGACACACAATTTAAAAACACCTCTTTTAGTAAAGTTGATTTTTAAATTGCAGGTCTGAAAATGCCACTTTTAGAAAGTTGCAAAAAGAACAATTGATGGACAGAATGTTGAACAATGTCAAACATTCACCCCAGTACAGATATCTGGCCTAAATCCATAGTTTTTTTGTTCCCAATGCATTCCAGTTTTCTGCTACTGCGCAGGATGTTGCACTACTCCAATCACTCAGGTACTACCGCAGTACTACTCCAATCTCCCAGGAAGTACACATGCACTTATAACATCACCCAGGCACTTCCTATGTACTCCCGTAATCTACCAGATATTACCCCTGCAATCATGGAATCACCAGGCATTACCTATGTACTCCTCTCATCTCTCAGGCATATCCCCTACAATCATGGATCTATGGAACATCAGATGACTCATGCTTTGCACTTATCTAGATTCTAACTCTGCACTATTGAAGCGCGTTATCAGATAGCGCCAGGAGGCTCCCCTGGGAATGACAGTTTGCACTTTATAAATACCACATTTCATTTCATTTCATCATGCAATCACCAATGTGTTAGCTATACACTCGTTTAATCACGTAGCCATTAGCCTTGCACTCCTCCAATCACCTTGTCAGGATCTATGCATTTATAAAATCACCCAGGCACTACCTTCACGCACATTCAATCACTGAGGCACTACCACAGTATTACTGCAATCACACAGGTAGTACTGATGCACTTAGAAAATCACCCAGGCACTTTCAATGTTCTCCTGTAGTCCCTCAGATATTACCTCTGAACTCATGCAATCCCCAATGCATTAGCTATACACTGGTTCCATCACCCAGGAAATACCTTTGCACTCCTCAGGATCTATGCACTCCAATCACTTAGCTAGTGCACATGCACTTATAAAGTCACCCTGTAGAAATCAAAAACCTTTTAAGGGGTTCACTGGTGCACCTGGTGCTTAAACCAACAAAGAAGAGATTGGCACGGAAGCTGGAATAGTAAAACACAAGATTATTAACCTCACATGAGGGAGACTGAACTCACATGAGGGAGACTGCGTCAATAGGGTACCCTCAGGCCACTGTAATGAGACAGTCAAAGGGGTACAGAGAACATGGGTTTTATATATACATTTGTTGCATAGTCAGCATGAGACCAAGGAGAGGTACTGGCACATACAAGAATAGTTATTGACTAATATGGGTATGCAATAATTGCTTGTTCAACAAAGTGGGAGGGGAGACATTTCTCCTTACATCAATAAAACAGCCTGACAGTTATACACTAAGAGCAGGTGCATTCTGGCAGCTACTGGTCTTTTTGAGCATGTGCAAGGCTCTGGCTCAGTGCTGAAGGTGTTAACTATATCACATGACACAAGCAGAATACAAGGGCAGTCAACAGTGAAGAGGGAGAAAGCACATGGCTAACTAAAATGGCTGCCACAAACAAAATGGCTTCAGCTGATGCTAACAGCCATGACAGCTAGTTTTCCACAGATGTCCGCTTTAGCATCAGCTGAAGACATCCACTATGATCTAGAAGGAATATAGGAAATATGTTGCACATTAATTCTCATAAATTAATATCTTGATCCATTGCTAGGAGGGTATTTACATTCTAAACATTGTTAAGCAGGCACATATAAGCTATAGACAGGAGCACAAAGGGAAAAGAGCATTGGGTCATAATGAACACACATAGCAGGAGAAAATAATGGCTATTATTACAAACAGAACTATCAATATTTTCCAACCCCAAGCAGAAAGTGAATCCCCAAACCATCCAGTCCAATTCTATATTTCAGGGCTCCTATGTATTTTTAATAGACCTTTCCAATGTTCTTTTCATGAGGGCTAGAGTATCAACTAATATACTTCAAGAGGAGGGACCAAGGGGTACATTACTAACAAAAAGTCCTTGAGGAATTGAAGCCACTGTACAACCAGCCAGAGGGGAGTCTTCTCCCTATGTCCGTCTGAGCCTCACAGGCAGACTCCTATTGTTCATCCAATGGTGGAGCTGCACAACTTGCAACTCAAGAAAACAATCACGACACAGTTTTAAGGGAAAAGTTTCTACTTTCAGGATAGGGCAATCACCCTCCGGGGAAAATGCCCTCAACAAGCCTGTCCAATGTCTCAGGCAGTGTACCAGTTTTCTTCACTTTAATCTAACAGGCACCAAAAGCACAGCACCTGTACCCTGAACTCAAGTCCTTCCCTAACTCCTGTGTTGCTCCGCTGGTGCACTGCTCTTTTGTCTGGGCCACAGATTATACCCAGTATGCCCAGGTATCTCTTGTTCAACAAACAGAGGTGCAGACTTGCATTCACTTGGAGACCAGGGCTCAAAGGCTTGATGATGGGATATCTGAAGCAACCCTTGTTTCAAAGGGGGTCACCTCAAGCAAAAGCCTCCTTGCCGTTCTTGTCGGTCTGTGACTCTCTCAGCTGGGCATCAAAAACTGCATTCACAATATCTCCATTCTGATTTGTGACCCCGTCTTTCGCCCAAGACAGTGGCAGGGGTACACACTTCACGTCCCAGTGCTTCCAGCCTTCTACCTTCACTGAAGTCCTAGTTACTAGCAATGCCTGTGCTGGTTCTCTTTACCCTATTAATACTTGACAAGGGGAAACCCGTAAGGTAGGAAGGACCCAGGGTACTTACTAGTTTGAAAAACAAGAGGTCCTTCAAAAACAATGCAGCATGCGATAAATATAGACCAGAATCGGCTCTATATCATTTGTACAATGCCCAGCTGGACATTGAGATTTTTAATAATCAATAGAAGTAATTTTTGACATACGTTAGGATGTAGAGTGGGACACAGTCCTGTGTCCTTACAAACTCAACAAAAAGTACAGACAATCAAACACAAGAAACATTCATCAGGCTGAAGAGTGAAGCTTGTAGCCAATACGAGATACAAGGGCAAGCTTTCTTAAGGGTACAGTGTCATGCACAATTTTTAACAAATGCGTTTAAAATGCATGTTTGTACATGGGGTCGACGACGTTTCGATCTATTCAAACAATACATAGATCATCATCAGGACTAGAGAGAATGTAAGCCTGAATTTACAATTCCTGTAAGAATGGAAGTGGGAGAGAATAAGGGAGAAAGGAGAGGTACATTAAAACTTAACAATTTTGAGAAGAAAAAATGATGCCAGTTGTCATGCACGGCATGCCATACGTGAGGAACAAACCAGAGAGGCTGGTTGTTGAAGCGAAGGAATTGAATTTGTGAGAATTAACGGTGAATTAAACCGGATGACCGGGGCAAGACCACATAAACGGACTGTGAATTGACAGAGTACGCGTGAACATGTGCAAGGGGCTAAAAATGGTCTGTAGTTGAGCGTGTGGTGGACCGCAAGATGGTATAATTGTGCGGTGAGCTAGTGCATGATTGAGCTAGCGAACAGTCAAAGGGCGTGAGGACTGGAAGGTGTGCCGAATACCGTCGTGTCAGAAACCGCAAGGAAGGCGGGAAACTAACCCATTTCGGAGACGGGTGACTCCTTGAATATTTTCAATTTTTACAGGTAAGGAAGTAGTTGCGCGGATCAGCCGGCCAGGACAATACCATGGAAGGCACAGCTGAAAAACTAAAGACGGGACAATTTAAGGAAGGATCAAAACAATGAGGGAAAGGGCGGATTGAGGGAGGGGGAACTCACCAATGTTACGCTGCAGCTTATTGAGGGTCGTGCAGTTCCCCCTGATGCTGGTAAGTGCTCTAGCGGCGCGCGTGTTCTCTCTCCACGACCCTGTTCCCTTCACCTCTAATTCCCGCGCTACGTTATTTTCACAGGCGGACCTTGGATTCTCAAGCCGCGACGCTGGGTAGTTGGTCATTCCCTTAAATCCCCTCAATAAGCTGCAGCGTAACATTGGTGAGTTCCCCCTCCCTCAATCCGCCCTTTCCCTCATTGTTTTGATCCTTCCTTAAATTGTCCCGTCTTTAGTTTTTCAGCTGTGCCTTCCATGGTATTGTCCTGGCCGGCTGATCCGCGCAACTACTTCCTTACCTGTAAAAATTGAAAATATTCAAGGAGTCACCCGTCTCCGAAATGGGTTAGTTTCCCGCCTTCCTTGCGGTTTCTGACACGACGGTATTCGGCACACCTTCCAGTCCTCACGCCCTTTGACTGTTCGCTAGCTCAATCATGCACTAGCTCACCGCACAATTATACCATCTTGCGGTCCACCACACGCTCAACTACGGACCATTTTTAGCCCCTTGTTCACGCGTACTCTGTCAATTCACAGTCCGTTTATGTGGTCTTGCCTCGGTCATCCGGTTTAATTCACCGTTAATTCTCACAAATTCAATTCCTTCGCTTCAACAACCAGCCTCTCTGGTTTGTTCCTCACGTATGGCATGCCGTGCATGACAACTGGCATCATTTTTTCTTATCAAAATTGTTAAGTTTTAATGTACCTCTCCTTTCTCCCTTATTCTCTCCCACTTCCATTCTTACAGGAATTGTAAATTCAGGCTTACATTCTCTCTAGTCCTGATGATGATCTATGTATTGTTTGAATAGATCGAAACGTCGTCGACCCCATGTACAAACATGCATTTTAAACGCATTTGTTAAAAATTGTGCATGACACTGTACCCTTAAGAAAGCTTGCCCTTGTATCTCGTATTGGCTACAAGCTTCACTCTTCAGCCTGATGAATGTTTCTTGTGTTTGATTGTCTGTACTTTTTGTTGAGTTTGTAAGGACACAGGACTGTGTCCCACTCTACATCCTAACGTATGTCAAAAATTACTTCTATTGATTATTAAAAATCTCAATGTCCGGCTGGGCATTGTACAAATGATATAGAGCCGATTCTGGTCTATATTTATCGCATGCTGCATTGTTTTTGAAGGTTCTCTTTACCCTGGCTTCAAGCTGGACTGGCGCTGACTCCTCAGGCTGGATCTGATGTCCGGGCCCCTCTGGCAATGGTTGTAGGGCAGCAGATAACAATTGGTGGACAGAAAAAAAAATCTTTAGACAAGGCATACAATTAATCTATCAACAGAGAGGATAGTCTCAGAATACTATCTTAGTCTTGGGGCGCCCCATACATTAGCAAGGCGCCCAAGAACCACTTCATCTATCTGAGAGTAAAAAACACCCTGGACCTATTAGCCAGTATAAAAGGAACTTTTTGGTGAACTGACAAGAGTAAAACATTACACAATTTGAAGCAGCCAAGGAAATCTGTGTTCATTTACTAAATTCTGAGGGGAAAAAGAAAAACAATGCGGATATATTCTAAATCCTTACATTTGTATATTCCTATATTCATCTGAAGAACCTCAAGAGAAAGGAAGTTTTAGAACCAGCATTCTTTCGTGCTTCTTGTCTCAACAAGCTTGTGTTTCATAAGTCATAACCTTTCACTACTTGTACAGGACTACAGACACTTCAAAAATTATTTTTCTTACTTAAAAACACCTACATTGTACGCTTAGGACCATGCTCTCATGTTATAGGTGCAGCGGGAAAATCTAAAACTGCTATTTTAACAGGGATTCTTATTACATACATAACTTAAAAAAACTTCAACATACTGGGTACATACATTTCTCCAGCAGAACATGCTGTAACAAACAAACTCCTATAAAACAATATTTTCCTTCAAAAATGTTTGCTGAGGATCACATGGGCGTCTTTCCTGACATTATGAACCTCATGCATTCTACTTTTCTCGATCTGGACTATGCAACATCATTTTCAAAGAAAAAAAACCCATTCACCAGCTCTAATAAGTGTTGTCAGCTTATTTACACAGACTAACTAATAAGAGACTAGCAATGCCCTTACACAACTGTATATAGCATGAGAATAACATATAGTTCCCCTTAAAGGTCAAATAAGGGAACAGCAACCTAGACTACTCATCCTTTTATAATTTCATCTGACAGGATGGGCAGTAACATGAGGTATTTATTTATTCATTTTATTAATGCTAACAATTTTTTCAAAACAGTTTTATTGAATAGCCAATTAAATGCCTCATGGCCGTTCTAGACAGCTTAGAAAGGCTCAAAAGAGAGAGAGAAAAAGAGAGAGAAAACAAACATAAATTTGCTTACCTTTAATTTGCCCAGGAGCTAACCTCCTTTCCCCCATTTCGACAGTAGGAAACCTATACAGGTGACCCTCTGTCGAAAGACTTATAGGAGGTAAATAGCTACGGGAATCCATATCAAGAAGGCCATATCCAATATATTGAACTGTACCACTTTATAAATTTTGGTATACCAACTGTTGGAAATGGCCCTTTTTTCAGTGTTATCCCCAAACTCTTTTGCGTCTTTATTTTAATTAATTATCTATGATTGACTTATTTGTCTTACCAGTATGTTCCTAGTAAAGTGCACAGAGTATATCAGGGCTGGTGATTCAAATGCTACTAGTGGGCCTGCAGCACTGATTGTGCCACCCACATAAGTTGTCCTAAAACTGTGTCTCAGGCCTGCCACCACAGTGCCCCTAGGCAGTCTGTGAACTGTCATGTTGTCCTGTCCAGTGTACACACGTGCCAGACCTGACCCTTCCCTTTTCTCACACATTGGACACCCCTATGGTAGGCCCCAAGTACCCCCCTGGGCAGGGTGCAATGTATGTAAAAGGTAGGACATGTACTAGCGTGGGTAACATGTCCTGATAGTGAAATACTGTCAATTTCGTTTTTCACTATTGAAAGGCTATCTTGGCCACAGAATAACATGGGAATGCTGTGTAACATGTTTACCTGCATATCTCCCCATAACGGCAAGATGGACATAAAGAGTCTGGCATCCCTGAACTTAGAATTTAATAACCCATCTGATAGGAAGGATTTTTCCTAAATTCTGTGTTTGAAAATAGCACTTAAGAAAGTGGCTATTTTCTTATTCAGCCTAACACAAGCACATTGAGTTAACTTAGAAAGCATTAATAACCAATTACCAATTCCCTTAGCAATTGTACTATTTTAACATGAGGGCACATGAATGCTAACTAAATCCCATATCCTCCTTATCTTTGCCCTTGCACAGTAATATTTATGCTAAAACCATTATTTTTATATACATGGGAGAGCTATGCTCTACACAGGACCCACATAAGTTACTGCCTTTCCTTCTCTTCCTATGACTGCGCAAAACTTGCTTGGTCTTTTGTCAAAAATAATAAGCAAAGCTTCTCTTTCTCTCTCTGCGCTGTCATCTCTTCTTTCAGAATCTTCTCAGAGGTCGAAGTGCCAAAGCAAACCTTGCCCTTAGCCCTGCTAGGCTGCTAAATGCAGAACGTGACCCCTTGACCCTTAAACCAGCTGGCCCATCTCTGTGCAAGGGCTATTCCCACGTGGCTATCACAACTCGAAGTAACGCTCACAGGGCTGAAAAACATTCCTGCTCTGTGCCTGTGTGCTGACATTTTAGAAGGTAGGATATAACGTATATTCCATATTATTATTTATTTCTTGTGCACTGTGCGTTCTAGCACCTAAAGAACTAAAGTTTTCATAATGCCATAATGTGCCCAGAATTCTTGTACAAGAAAGATTGTATAAAGGCTTGCAATGTAATTCACGTCTGTGTACTCTTTGCATAACTTTGCAAATGTATTTGAGACTGCAGCCAACAAGCCATACTAGGAATCATTAAGTTTGTCCCTAAGATTAAGTAATGTTGTCATTGTTAGAAAAACTAATAGTCGCCGTTTAAATTCTGATGCACAGTATTTAACCATCTAAACATTGAAATGTAAACGCACAACGTGCACAGAGTAATTTTCTGCAGTACTAAATATTATTGAATTTTCACAATAGTGGTATTAGACATTAGAACAATCCTGTTAGTGTAAAAACGATTTTAATGCAATGAGTTTTAACAATTTTTTTCATGTAGTCATCTTTCCTGAATAATGATTACTAACCCCTTTTGATCGTTCCACATATGAAAAGCAAGCCTTATTCCTTTCCTTTCCCCTTTAAATGCACCTATTTATAACACTAAGCACAGAAGCTTTACTGAAACATGAAATAGCCTGTGCCACTTTTTAAAGGGCAGTAATTATTTTACCATCAGATCCACAGATGTACTTATGTAAAAAGCAACAAGAAAGAAAGTCCTACACTTTTAGTCCGTTCTATTTTATCCAAAATAACAAAACTGTAATTCTAACTTTTCAAAATCAGTAGCCTTTAATGCACGTGCCTTCATACAATGTTGCACTAACTTAAGATCTATTCCCAGCATTTTCCTCTGTGGCTTGTGGCCAGGAATAGCCATGTGTTATTTACTCAGCTGTGCTTTTTACGACCAGCATGCGTCAACTTCTTAGCTTTTTCAGGTGAAAACCCCTTTTACTGTATTGTAATGTCCTGCAAAAGTTTGCAAACCATGTCTAACCTCTGCTGTTCAGACAACTTCCTTCGGTACAGACAGCTTTGAACAGCTGAAAAAAGAAAGGCTCTCTTTCTGGTGCTGAAATTTGAGCACGGTTTAATCTATTTAAAACTCAGGCATTTCAAGCCAGTCAAAATCTATCGTTTTGTAATGTGGTACAAAAGAGGCGCTTTTATCTTACAGCAACGAATTACTCAAATAATGTTAATGCCTTTTAGTATCTAATACAATGTATCTAAAGAGAATGCTGTAACATTTTGTATAGAGTCCTAGGTGTGTAAAGCACACAATTTCGTTTTTCTTCCTTTCTATGATGCCTATTTTATTCCTATTGAGTGTGAATGCTAATTTATCTTTACCATTGTTGCAATTGTCACACATCTATAGTTTCTTACTTTTTCACTTTAATGGTAGCGTGCAGCTATTTAGCATATGTTACATAATTCATTTCTTGAATTTTAAAATGTAATTCTTTCAATTACATTTACATGACAGAATGACAACAACAAACAAAGTGAGCTCATTCCAGACATTTTCAAGAAGGGCGTCATACACTCAGAACACACCACACTGCTTGTTACAGCAAGCCATTCTCACACAAAAACATAGTTTACTTACTGAAACAAGTACTTCACAAGTATGTCAGTCCACAACCACATGCAACAAAAAAAACAATTAACCCAACAAATCAACACTTAGGACAAAGCAAGAGACAGCCCACAGACTTTACTCAAACCAAACCATTTGTAAATACCAATTGTAAGTCATATTTACAAACGAAAGGACTCTCAAAAATAGGTACAGAGATTACACCAAGACAAATTGACAGCCAAAAGACTGCCATGTTCAAAAAGACAGATTAGAGAAAAATCTCCTCATTACCTGCCTTCATTTGCTGCAGCAAACAAACAAACAAACAAGAGCTTAACCAAGTCATTCCAAAAAGTGTTGCCACAGCAAACTTACCAAACCAAAGTCTCCAGCTTCCTCTGCCAAGTTCTAAGTGACCTAACGGTCGTTTTAAAATACTCATGCCAAAGAAGTTCTCGGTCGGGAGCGGCAAACACTTGGAGGGTCAGATCAGGAAAACCAGAAACACATTGGGCTGCAAGGACAAAGAATCTCTGTGTGCAGGGTACCTCCTCAGTAGATTCCTGTCCTGACCTCCTCTGTAGATTCCTGTCTTCCGTCAAGACCACTCCCTTGAATAGCCGCTTCTCCGATGAGGTCCACGTCGGGCGCCAATTTGTAGAAATCAAAAACCTTTTAAGGGGTTTACTGATGCACCTGGTCCTTAAACCAACAAAGAAGAGATTGGCAGGGAAGCTGTAATAATAAAACACAAGTTTATTAACCTCACATGAGGGAGACTGACCTCACATGAGGGAGACTGCGTCAATACGGTACCCTCAGGCCACTGTAATGAGACAGTCAAAGGAGTACAGAGAACATGGGTTTTATATATACATTTGTTGCATAGTCAGCATGAGACCAAGGAGAGGTACTGGCACATACAAGAATAGTTATTGACTAATATGGGTATACAGTAATTGCTTGCTCAACAAAGTGGGAGGGGAGACATTTCTCCTTACATCAATAAAACAGCCTGACAGTTATACACTAAGAGCAGGTGCATTCTGGCAGCTACAGGTCTTTTTGAGCATGTGCAAGGCTCTGGCTCAGTGCTGAAGGAATTAACTATATCACATGTACGAAGCAGAATACAAGGGCAGTCAACAGTGAAGAGGAAGAAAGCACATGGCGAAAACATGGCTAACTAAATTGGCTGCCACAAACAAAATGGCTTCAGCTGATGCTAACAGCCATGGCAGCTAGTTTTCCACAACCCAGGCACTATATTTGCACTCCTCCAATCACTCAGTACTCCTGCAATCACCCAAGCAGTACTCATGCACTTATAAAATCACCCACTCACTTGCTATGTACTCCAGTAACCCGGCAGACATATTACCCCGGGAGTCATGGAATCACCCAGGCACTAATTATGTACTACCCCTGCAGTCATAGAATCATGCAGTGTCTACCTATGTACTCATGTAATAACCCACACAGTACCCTTGCAGTCATGGATTCACCCAGGCCCTACTGTTGCATTCATCTATTCACCTAGACACTACTCCATGACTTGTCTATGCCTTCAGGTGCTATTTACACACTTATCCATGCACTCAACCTCTATGTGTGCACTCATGCAATTAGCCAGTCACTATCCATATTCTCCTGCGATTACCCAGCGACTACCTTTGGAGTCATACAATCACCCAAGCACTACCCATTTATTTATTTTTATTAATTTATAAAGTTTTATATAGCGCGAACAAGATCCCAAGGGATATCAGAGCGCTTTACAATCAAACTAGAACTGGAAACAACCACAGGCTAAAAACACAAATGAACCATAAAGTGCACGAAAATTCACATGGAAGGTATGTTAAACAAAGTACAGTGTAACGAAAGCAGAACACAGTATGTAAAAAAAAAAAATATATATAGTAATAAATGTTGACACAATGGAAGTAGGAACAATGTCAACGGGCCAAGGTGATTAGCCCAATTACTGAAGGAGTTTATTCATCAGGAATCTTTTGACTTCCAGTTTGAACACCGTTGTTCTGGTGATTCTGCGTATTTCTGGAGGAAGAGAGTTCCATATCTTTGGAGCCGCGCCAGAGAAGCCTCTGCGGGATGTTCTCTTTTTGTTAAAGATAGGTGGTTTCAAGAGTAAGGTAGTAGTGCTTCTAGAGACTCTTACACCACAAGATAGTTCAAGTTTTTGCGCCAGATACCTGGGCGTCTTGAAGTGGATTGCTTTGTGCGTCATCGTGGCAATTTTTAGCTGGATTCGTGCTTCATAGTGGAGCCAATTTAGAGTTTTTAGGACTAGCGATATGCGCTCATTGCGTTTGGAGCCTGTAACCAATCTAGCAGCAGCATTCAGTGAAGCCCTTAGCAGGGCCAGGGTGTATTTGGGCAGGCCACAGAGGGTAGCGCTGCCGTAATCAATCCTCGGTAGGACCAGCGCTTGAACCACCTGCTTGAAATCCTTAAGTGGAAGGAAAGGTTTGGGGCCATATGTAGGTAAGATATATTTACCGATTCATAAATACCGAATTTTACCGATTCGGTATTTATGAATCGGTAAATAGAATGTAGGTAAACATTCGGTAATTATTACCGAATCGGTAATATTTGGAATTTATGAATCGGTATTTACCGATTCGGTAATAATGCATCCCTTCCAATTCATTCCTATGGGCCTGGAGGCCCATAGGAATGAATGGGAAGCCATTCACAATTACCGATTCGGTAAATACCGAATCGGTTATAGGGGGAGCATATTCATGGGTGGCAGGGTGTCACATTGACACCCAGTTGCATCCCTGAATCGTGCATGTGTGCACATGTGGCGCACATACATGCCCTAAGGGCATGTATGTCTGCCACATGGCACTTGTCAAAAAGCACAAAATTGCTTTTTAAAAGGTTTTCGTTATTTACCATCAACTTGTAGTTGGTGGTAAATACCGAATCCAGACACCTAAAATGCACTCACTTGAGTGCCCCCTACATTGGATTTCAGGATTCGGTAATTTACCGAATCGGTATTTTACCGATTTCTTAAAATTCCGATTCAGTAAATTACCGAATCCTGAAATCCAGCCACCTACATCTCAATTGCCTAAATACCGGTCGGTAACGGGATATTTACCAATTTTCGGCCGTTACCGACCGGTATTTAGGTACCTACATATGGCCCTTGATGTTTCTGAGTGTCCTAATCAAGTGGTTTGCTCTTTTACATGTATTGCAGATATGATTTTTCGTATTCAGGTTCTTATCCATGGTGACTCCTAGAGATTTGGCTGAGTTTACGATGAGCGGAGTGCAGTTGAAAGCAGTCAGGTGGCTCATCCAGAGGTCAAGATTGGGGGTGTAATTCTGAGGGGAGACAAGCAAGAATTCTGTTTTTGAGGTGTTGAGCAGGAGATGGTTCTTAGTTAACCAGTTTTGAGTATATGTTAGGATGGTGTTGAGTGATATGAGGTTTTCCGGGGATGAGATATTCAAGTAGAGTTGCGTGTCATCGGCATACATGTGGAAATGAATATCCATGGAGTTAAGTGCGTTAGCTAATGGTTCCAAGAAAAGGTTGAAGAGGATAGGAGATAAAGCAGGTCCTTGGGGGACCCCCATGAGAACAGGCGAAGGCTTGGAGAGAGAGTGATTTGCCTTGACTCTTTGCGATCTGTGATGGAGGAAGGACGAGAACCACTGTAGCACCTGATCACCAAAACCCATCCTGTTTTGAGGTTGTCATGATTGACCGTATCAAAGGCAGAGGAAAGGTCAAGGAGGATCAGGAGGCAGGATTCATTTTGATCGAGAATCTTTAGAATGTCATCCATTACATGAATGAGGGCCGATTCAGTGCTGTGCCCCGTCCGAAAGCCGGATTGATATTGGTCCAAGAGCTGGTAGTTCTCAATGTGAGCACAGAGTTGGGCCTGGATGCATTTTTCAAGGAGTTTCGCAAGGGTGGGTATGTTGGAGATAGGTCGGAAATTATTGAGGTCTGTCCTAGGTTAGGTTAGGTTTTTTTAGTATAGGGGATACTTGAGCTGCTTTTAAGCAATCAGGGATTGTGCCTTGTGACAGAGACGCATTTACAATCCTTGTCCAGGTAGGGATGAGTGCATACTTGAGTTCCTTGAAAATGGATGGGGGTAGCGGGTCACTGAAGTGGTTGGATGGGTTGATATTCCGGAGAATCTTTTTGATGTCTTGTTCGCTGAGAGGGGTAAAGGTGTCCCAGGCCGAATTGTTCTTAGGGATCAGGGGGGTAGAGTTGAGCTTTTCAAAGAGGACAGGTGGAGATGCTGCTCTGGAGGAGAGGAGTTCAGCATTCTTAGCAGCAAGGTCAGATGATATGAGTTTAGATTTCTCAATGAAGAAAGAAGCAAGATCGTCACATGAGGGTGGACTGCTTCCAGGTTCCGATAGGTTTGGACCTACAATTGATTGCTGTTTGGCCAATTCGAAAAGTTTCTTGGGGCGGTTTGCCGCTTGATCTAATTGGTGTCTGAAATAGTTAGACTTGGCGTTCCTGATTTGTTTGTAGTAAAGGCTCCTAGCATCTCTTAGGAGTTTAAGTTGGTGCGAAGAGGGATTCGATCTCCAGGAGCGTTCAACTGCCCTAAGGTTGTGACGTTCCGTGTTTAGGTTTTCATTATACCATGGTTTGGATATTTTAGTTGAGGCATTTTTATGTTTGAGTGGAGCAATGTCATTCATGATGTTGGAGATGGTCACATTGTAGGAGTCAGTGAGGAACTGCACCTCAGTCAGGTCCGCTTGAGAGGAGAGGGCAGATGTAAAGTGGGCGGATAGCTCAACAGGATTTACTAGTCTGATGTCCCTTTTCCATATCTTTGATTTTGTTGGTTGGGCCTTCCACAACTGAACCTCCTTGTTGATAAAAAAAATTATGCAGTGGTGGTCTGACCAGTCACATGAGGTAATAGACTCCAAGGTAACGGTCTGCCCGTTCGAAATAATGAGGTCAAGAATTTTTCCTTTAGTATGGGTTGGTTGGTCACAATGCTGGGTCAGATCCTGATCACTTAGAAAGGTTTTAAGGCTTGAAACTGCCGGGTCTATGGAGTTAGCCCAGTGCAGATTAAAGTCACCAAGGAAGATTTGGGACACGGCTGTATCAACATTGCTAGAAATTATTTCAAATAATTCCTCAATGAAGGGGAGATTGTCTCCAGGGGGGTGGTAGAAAGTGTGAAGTTTGCAAACCGGTAGGTTCTTACTTGAGATGTTGAGACAGAGATATTCACAGGAGGAGGGCGCAGAGGACTCAACGGGGAGAGATCGAGAGTGTGTTTCTATGAATACAGGCTAAGCCCCCGCCCAGTTTCCCAGCTCTGTCTAAACTAATAATATCATGAGTGGGAGGTACTAGGATGTCGAGAATCGGAGTGGAAGCGGGATTTAACCAAGTTTCAGTGAGGATGATATGACTAAGTCCAGGTGTTGTATGAGATCGAAGATATCAGTGGCGTGTTTACTGGCTGATCTGCAATTTAGCAGTACACATTTAATTCGTAGTGTCTTTGTGGAGGGAGGAGTCTGGTTGATCTTATTGCTGCCGCTGGTATTGATAGGCGGTCCTCTATTTGGGTTAGAAAGGATGGATTGTATTTGTCTTGGTGGGCTCATGTTGGGGTTGGACCAATTAGGGTAAGAATTGAGCAGGTCCTGTAGATCTGCGGACGCAAGGTAGGTCTCATATCTTCTAGGGCGGGAGGTGTAATTAGGTAGGGGAATGGATTTCATGGTGGAGGAAGGTAAAGGCTTGACCAATGAATATCTATCGCAAGATGGAGCATTAGACAGGTCAGCAGCGGTGAGGAAAGATCTTAGCATGGGGAAAAGGTCATTTGAGAGGGCTTTCAAGCCATGTAGCTCAGATGTTAGAAGGTGCAACTGAAGATAAATCTCATCAAGGTGCGCTGCCCAGTCAGTGTGTTGAGCGAGAGGAGGAGAGTGTGAAAGGGAGTCTATCAGAAAGGGGAGGTCTCGGAGACTACCTATACGGTCCGAGGTGGTGGGTGGGAGATCTTGAGGAGGAAGATGGTCATATGAGTCTGACTGAGATCCAGGAGCTATTGAAAGTGAGGTAGGAGTCTTAGTGAGGGGGGAGTGATCGTTAGGCTGAGGGTTAGGACAAGGACACAACAGATTGCTTGACGATGACCGATCATGTTCGGTGGAGGGCATTTGCTTAGATTCTAGCCTCTTAGGAGACACCGGGGAGGGCTGGGGGAAGATGACTCAGAAATTGGAGGCAAAGCAAGATGAATATCATGGGTAATCACTAGTCGGGGGACAGGTAGGCTCGGCCTGGCTAGATGTGCGTCGGAACTTGATAGTTGGGGCGCAGCAACCTGGGATGGGACCCCTCTGTGGTGAACAGGTGGTGAGGCGTGATTTAGATGGAGATGGGGAGATGAGCTATGGAGTTATGGAATCACTAAGGCAGATCTTTTACATGTCCCAGTTTCTAGGTTTCACTATATTGCAGAAATATTGTATACATATTTCTTTTAGATATGATGATGATTTTAAAATGTAGAGACATATCTATGCCTACTTTTAAAACATGGAGAGACTTATAGTTGAGTCATGTAATAGTCTGATGCTTTATATTTGGCTAGGTCCAAAACTCATGCAGTTATAAAAGCACCCAAGTATTACCCATGCAGTCTTCTACTGATCCAGACGCTACATATGCACTGCTGTACTCACTCAGGCATTACTCCTGCACTCATGCAAACATCTAGGCACTACCTATACACTCATGCAATCACCAAGGTATTACCCATGCTCTCTTTCAATCATGTGGCCACTACTCATGCACTTATATAATCACTCAAGCACTAACGTTGCACTCCTTCAATCATGGAGGCACTACCCTTGTACTTATGTAATCACTCAGCCAGTAATCCTGCTGTTATGAGATCACCCAGGTACTACCTTTGCACCCCTTTATTTGCTCAAGCATTACCTCAGTAGTCCTGCAATCACCCAAGAAGTACCCAGTCACTTCCTAAATAGTCATATAAATCTCCAGATATTACCCCTATAGTCATGCAATCACCCAGGTATTACCTATGAACTCCTTTAACCCCCAGACGTCACCCCTGTACTTATGTAATCACCAATGCATTAGCTATCCAGTACTTCAATCACCCAGGCACTATCCTTGCACTTTTTCAATCATGCAGGCAGTACTCTTGTACTTATTTAATTACTCAGCCAGTACTCTTGCACTCCTGTAATCACTCAGGCAGTACCTTAGTACTTCTGTAATCACCCAGGCAGTACTCATGGACTTATAAAATCACCTACTCACTCCCTATGTACTATAGTAATCCCTCAGATATTACCCTTTCAGTCATGCAATCACCCAGGCTCTAGTTATGTACTACCCCTGCAGTCATGCAATCATGCAGCTGTACCTACGCACTCATGTAATAACCCAGGCACTACCCTTGCAATAGTAGAATCACCCAGGCCCTACTGTTGCAGTCATCTATTCACCTAGGCACTACTCAATGTATTTCTTTATTTATCGATGACAATATTTGTATATAATTATTTTAATAATATTAAATAATGTTTAGAAAGATAATAAACTTTTCTTTTTTTTCCAGATATTCTCCATAATTATTAAGAAACATTCAGTATGACAAGAAAAGTTGAAAAGAAAAGATAACAAAAAAAAACAGAACTATTTAAAGGAGAGACAAAAGCAGAAATTAGATGAAGTACAACATGTGACGTTGAAGAAAAAGTCTTTTGGTAAGAGAACAAAATAATTTGTTAAAAGTCTTTTAAAAAATATAATCGATTTTCAAAATAGGGAAAGCGAAAGAAAAGTACTACAAGCAATCAGAAGGATTCGAAAAAGGACAAATTAATGCAAAATCAGGTTATAGGAAAACAATCTATGTTGAAAAAAGGATGAAATAATATAAAGACATTAGGAAGAGAATGTATAAAAGTAGAGTACAACAAAATGTATTGAAAGATTGCAAAAAATATAAAAGAAGATCAGCATTTTACAAAAAGAAACAACAGATTGAAAGTGTAGTTGAAAAGGCTTTTGAATTTTAAAGAAAATTGTTTATATTAGTATTGAAGAGAATGAAAACATTGAATAAAACAATGCACTATATAAAGGAGAAAAGTAAAGGAAAAAGACTGGTTAATAGAACCAACTTTAAAAAAAATATTCGGGTGAATGGAAGCACAATTCTAGCACTGAACCTTGTTTTAATGAAGAAATCTATTTTCAACAAAATACATTAATTCATGCAGTTGATACCAGTGTTCCTTGTTATGAGGTTAAAAACGGTTGTCCAATTGAAGAAGAAAAGATGGTTCCTAGAAATGTGGAAGATGTATTATCTGAAGAAGATCAAGGGAGAAGTACACAAGGTCCAGGGTATAAGTGGGATTGTAGTAGTATTTGTAGTATACAACAGGAATCTATTAAAAGATTATGCAATTTCTTAAACGATTATAGTAAAAAAAAGTATTCAACAGAAGATTAAGATGTTGCAAGGACCAGGTCCTTGTAAAGTGAGAAAATATACTAACTTGCAGGGTCATTCTCCGGCTTGTCTTGCAAGAAAAGGGTCTCAAAGTACTTTTCATTATTTAAGAATGTTAGCAGTACATCACTCAGAAATGCAGAAGTTAGTAAAAAGATTTTAGTATTTGAAAAGTCCTGCATTATCCTTAAGTGAAATATACATAACTCTTTTGCATGGTTCAGTATTGGATGTAAAACAAGTTTCTGATGATATACAGATTCGTTTCTTTTGTCCTTGAGAGGAGTGTACTGAAAGTGAGAGTTTGACAAATGTAGATGTTGAAGAAGAGGTGGAAGTTAGTACTACTGAAAAGTATGTAGAAGAAATTACAAAGTTTAAGGCACTTTCTTGTGAGAAACCAAACTATGTTTGTATTTGTTGTCGTCGTACTCACTATTGAATTTGAACTAGGAATGTTGATGTGGATTTAAAAAGTGAAATGGAAAACAATGATAAGTGGGAGCAATTTGGTGCTTATTTGTTGGTGGAAGGTCATTTTGAGTTGGGTAGTGATCAACGTATTTGTAAATATTGTTACAACAAATTACAAGATAGAAAAATGCCAGCTAGAGCTGTACATAATAACCTAGAGTTGGTAGCTATTCCTCCGGAACTGGTAAATTTAAATACTTATGAGTCCATTCTTCGTCAATCTGTGCACCCATTTCAGGCTATAGTTCATATGGAGCCTAAAACAGGTAAGCTGCATCCAACATATTTAAAAAGAGGTTTAAAAGGGAGAGTTGTGTATTTACCTTTAGATTTTAAGAAAAATATTGAAACTGTTGGTATACAGAGAGAGGAAAGTGAACCTGTAGTTATTCTAGTCAAAAGAGTCAGAAAATATGGCAAGAGTTAGTAGATGTCATCAAACTTCAAAAGGCTACATTATATCTTGTACAAAACAATATTTTTTATAAAAATGTATATATGGAAGAACAAGAAATATCTTTAGAGGATGATAGAGAAATTTCAACGGGCCAAATCGAAAAAGTGGACAACTCCAGGAGGGAAGAAATTTACGAACACTACAGTATACATCTTCTACATCCAAAAGAAGTGATTGGAAACACTATTGAATTATTCCAAATGAAGAAAGCGAAGGGAACTCCCATGAGCATTTGGGAAACAAGTTTTAGAAGCTCGTTGTTTTCCATAGCTCTTCCCCACTGAAAAAGGTGCATTATATGATGAATGACCAGTACAGATTCCAGCTTCAGAATATCGTATAACAAGATTGTACTCAGAAGATCCAAGATTTCGACAGTGTGTTCCATATTTATTTCATCTTCTGTTTGAAAGTGATTTGTCTGGACTTTCACGTGCAGTGAACCACATATTAAAAACAGGAGTTCATCTAACACATGTTTCTGCAAAGGAATTTTTGGACAACGTTCAGCAAAGAACCGGTCATTTAGAATCTCAGTTAATTAATTTGATGGCGTGTCAACATTGTACTAATGAGTATTGGTATCATCATCATGGAGAACTTAAATGTATGTTAAGAAACTTAGGAACCCCTACATGGTTTGTTACGCTTAGCTGTCCTGAATACGCATGGGCCGATTTACTTGAATTTCTACGAGAAGCAAATTCAAATGTAAAAAACATTGAACTGAAGACAGCTGGAGAATTGTGTTCGTTGGATCCTGTAAATGTGCGCAGATATTTTAATCATAGGTTTCAAGCTATGATGTCTTTTATCTGCAATAAAAATAATCCACCTCTTGGAGAAGTTATTGATTTCTTTTGGAGAAAGGAGTACCAAGCCAGAGGTGCACCTCATATACAAATGTTATTATGGATCAAGAATGCACCTAAATTTGGAACCGATTCTGATGAAACTGTTTTGTCTTTCATTGAAGACTATGTTACTTGTGCCATTCCAAAAAAAGGAGAAGAAAACAGCTTAAGACATCAAGTTTTATGGTTTCAAAGTCATCGATGTGGAAAATATTGTCGACGGAAATACACATCAAAGGTAATATTTTATACAAAATGTCGTTTTTGATTCCCCCATCCAATAATTTCAAAAGTTAGCGTCAACAGTTTTATGTCAGCAGTAAAACATACTATAACTCGAAAATCTCCGAAGAATACTTTCAACATAAAAAGAAGTGTAGATTCAAAGTATATTAACAACTAAAATCCAGTGATTTTGAAAATGTGGAATGTGAAGATGGTGATGCCGTACCACTGGAGGGCGGTGGCTGGGGCCCGGGGCATTGGAGGAGGCTGCTGCTGCCTCCTCCTCCTCCTCTTCCAGAACCACCAGCTGACGATATTCAGTCTGTATGGCCTCCAGTTTCCGGCCCCGGGCCTTGGCTGCCCACTCCTTCCGGTCAGGTTTCCCCTTGGAAGGAGTAGCTATATATGAAGAAGAAAAAACAAGACTATTGTAAAATATACTCTTAGCAAAGCAGTAAGACAAATTATTTCTACACATAGTGTCACAGTAGCACTAGCAAGCACAGTACATAACATTTGTGGTATGTACTATCTATCCTCCCACTTTCTTGGACTTTAACATTTGTGGGAGTTTCAGGCATTCAACCAACCATGCATCTGATTCCTATCAGCCACCTATGCATGCTGCATGCATCCCATGAATCCTTCTCTGCCAGTCATAAATATTAAATCTCGCCCGTCCTTCTTCCTTCCACTCTTCTTTCCCTTTTCATTCAACCCAGCCATCAAGGTCATCTGATCTGACTTTTAGTCTTCTCCATAAAACTTTCAGAGCTGAGTTGAAATCATCAGATAGAAGAGGCCATTGGTAACTCAACAACACTCCCGCCATTAATGCTTTTACTAATGCTAAGTAAAGGGTGTCTTCAACCATTCACAACAACCTCTAGGCTCTTACTTAGTAAGTCAACTGTACAGTATTATAACGTACACCCTTGCAGTGAGTCTAATGTCAATAAGTAAGGATTAGGTATCTAACTTACCACCGCCCGCCACTGCTGCTGGCTCACCCCCTGCAGCTCCTCCTGCAACTGCCGCGTCCTCCTCTCCTCCATCAGCAGCCGCGTCCCTGCTGGCCCCGGCACTGGTGTTTGGTAGTGCGCCTTGAAAAAACATTATACATTTTTCAGGTGTCATATCCACCTCCCCCTATTTTTGACTAGCAAGATTAATACACACATATACAACATACATCACTAGTACAAATCAGGTAGCAGTAGAGTAGACACTAGTAGTTATATGGTCCCTAGAGTCATTCTAGTCTTTGCTTAGTTAGCCCGAGCCATGCTACCATTTTACCTTTGTGTCTTTTATTTTAGCACACGCGTCGTTACCTCGCAGCTTGTTGTATAAAGAGTGACGCCTTTGAGCCCACATGAGCTCATACTGCTACTATCTAAGCGCTGCGTACAAGGTCAATCAAAACAAACCACTTTGTTATGGAGTTCTGGTGTTAGTCCATATTGCTTATCCAAAATGCTACACTTTTTGCCACGACTGAGAAATGCTTGCAATATACTAACGCACACCATTTTTCTCCTAACAGACGGAAGATTCCATTCTAAGAACCAGAGCTTTGCAGAGCTTATGATGTAACCAGTACTAGCTTCTTCTAAGGTGAGGGGTCCATATAATTCGCTCAGATCTTCATTTTTAATTTTATATAAACTATATTCCTATTCCTACAATTGTTCATTTATTTATTAATCCTGATTTGTTTTTTTTTCTTCCTTCTATGGACTTGTACTTATTGTAAGTGTAACTAAGTGCAACAATGTTTATAGTTTTAATTTTATGCATTTTGCTGTTGATTATAGAACAACGTACATAGCTTGTCAGTTGCAAATAAAATTTTTGAACTTACATAGACTCGTTGGTATTTGGTGTGGATGGATTTACACGAGTGAGCGAGCGAAAGAAAGGGTGTGCAAACTGTGCTTGTGCAATGCTTCCACGACTGAGAGGTCGGGAGTGTTATGTTCTGGGTTGTCTACTCATTGGGTATCTTGGGGGGGTTCGGAGTGCTAATAGTAATAAAACACTATTATAACTAGTCGGGCAGGGGATTGTGGTGGGTTCTGTTCTGACTGAGGTGTGAGTGTGAGGAAGGTCCAACCTCCCATCACCAACATCCTATTTTCTTTTGCAACTGCAATGTTCTGTATGTGGAAAATCCCTACAACAGTAGTAGTATGTCCTATCCTATCAAAATAGTAAAATCTGGTTGGGCATTTTGTTGGTGGGAATTGTCGAAAAACATCAAGATTAATAAAGCCTCAAAGATTAAGAAGAATATAAGGAGTACAAGAGGACATCCCAAAGGACTGGACTCATCAATGGCTAGAGCTACTGGTGAATCTGAGTTTTATTTAAAACCTTTTAAATAAAGAGTGGCCAACTGGGCATGCTTAGCTACAGACAGACTAATAGTAGTAGTACAGAGAGTCATAGCAGAGGCAGTTAGAGGCAGGGATAACAAGAATCTAGAAACAGATAGTCTAGATCGAAGGGTAATTGTTGGTAAAAAATAGCATTAGGAAACGGAAACAATAGTTCGGGAAAAAAATACGGTGCAGTAAAAGTTAGTGAATAAGACTTAATATTAAAAACAGGAAGACTTACTGGGGCCAGCAGAAGAGCCCTCATTCTGGTCCTCCCAGACTGGAACTGCTCCCGCCGACTCTGCCCCCGTCTTCTTGCCCCTGGGTGCTGATCATGAAAGATATAAGAAAGGAAGAGACAAACATTAATGATTGGCGTGAAACAAATAAAATATTTTTATAAGACTATCAAAAAAACATTTGTGTAAACAACAATTGCAATAAAATTGGTATCTAATCTGGTCAACAAGTAGTATCTGGGGATTCGCGGACCGACTAGTTATTATTTATCTACACTAATCCAGTGTTCCATTGTGATTACAGAATACTAACTAAGCCTAAGTAGTACGTACCACCTGACCGAGCCCACCTATTCCAGGCATGCCAATTGTACATTAAGTAAGCATTTCCACTTCTTTTAGTCCTCAAAAATGCATAAATGGAGGACATATGCCTGTATTTTTGCATACACAAAATTGTTGGTTCGTTGATGCAGATGTTCTGCTAGTGCTAAGCCTATTAGCACTCACTGAACAAACTACAAAAGGTTCTACTAAGGACTGGGGTAAGCAGTAGCAGCACTCAGCAGCACGTGATGTAATAGAGGGGGCGTCGCAGACCACTAAAAAATTACAAACTTATAATAAGTAACTAAACCTAAGTATCAATCCACCCCTATCTCTTAGTGACAGGACAAAGGAAGGACTACAGTCACTCTAGCATTACCTAACTTAAGTTTTCTAAAATAAACTCTTACATAATCATGCAAAACGAGCGCACACACAAAGTTGCAAATAACAAGATTAGTATCGCACAGCACCAGTGTCATAACAATCACAGAAGACTTTTAAACGTAAATTACCTGTAATGTATGTAAGCAGCAGCATTCTAGCTGGTCGGAAAAAAAACATATTCGCAATATATAACACAGAGCAGAAGAACAGAAACAAAGTAGTAATATTTAAATAGCTACTCACCAAACCCGGTGCCTCCACTCCTAGCAGGTCCTGCAGGTCCTGCAGGTCCTGCTCCCGGTCCAGGATGTCGGACCACCGGTGCGTCAGCTGGTTCTGGCTGCGCCGGACACCCGAGCAGCGAAACACTGCCCAGCATACCTTCCTCCACCGCTGCTGATGCTCCAGGAGCCCGTACCCAGGCCTGCCGCCTGCTGCCAGGGTTAAGGGGAGGTGGCGCTGCACAAAAAAAAACAGTGCAGCCAACTCCACTTCCCCAAATAATGTCCGTGCCTGCACCCCTTGTGGGCGCCGCCTTCCACAAGGAAGGCGGTCGCGGCTCAGGCTGCGATGCCCCCTGTGGCCCTTTGCCATGGTTCTGGGGTAGGTGGGGGAGGAAAAGAAAATGTAAAAATTAAAAAAGTAAGTAAAAGAAAATGTAAAAATTAAAAAAGTAAGTAAAAGAAATGAAAGAAGCAGGTAATAGAAAAAGAGTGAAAAAGTAGTTACAAAACACAAAATAAGTAGTCAAAAACAAAAAATAGAGAGTCAGGAAAATAGAGAGAGAGATAATAAATAAAAAAGATCAAAAAAAAGTTTTCAGAAGCAAAGGATTGAAAAGATATAGGGAGGATTGAAAAGCAGGCCCCAGAACCATAGCATAGAGTGAAAAACAAGATGGCCGCAATACGCGTTCCTGAACAGGAAATACCTAACGCGAACAAGCGCGAGCATGCATTGCGTGACCCGGAACAGGAAATAGCATCGCGAGCGGGCGGGACAAGTGAAAACAAGATGGCTGCGCCAATTAGCGACCGCATGGGCAAGTTGGCGACATATTTCCAACGCGATCACGCAAAAAACATCGCGAACGGGCGGGGCAAAAACTTCTGTGTCCTCGCGATATTTCCGCGCGTTCACGATAATTTTTAGCGTTTTCGCAAACATTTGCGTAACGTGATTACGCAATTTCCGCCCAACCTTACTCCAAACCATGGCCCTCAAACTGCCAATCTGATCTCCCCTACTCTCTATAAGACTTACCACTATGTCCTTTAAAGACCTGGAAACTGTTAGCAAAGGTGGAATCAGGTTCCCCTGATGATCCATTAAAATTAGATCGGGCCAGTCATCAGTAATTCCCAAATCCTGGAAACATGCCAAGGTTGTCCCTTTACTGAAAAAGCCATCACTGGATTCATCTCTACCGGAGAATTTCCGGCCAATTTCCTTACTTCCTTACTTGGCCAAGGTCATGGAATCCCATGTTAACATCATCCTGGCCAAGTATTTGAAAGTCAATGAGATCTTGGACAGGTCACAAAATGGGTTTCGGCCTGAGCACAGTACGGAATCTGCCCTGTTGGCAGTTACAGAGCAGCTGAGGGCATCGCTTGATGAGGTCAACACCTCAGTACTGGTTTTACTCGATCTGAGTGCAGCCTTCGGCACGGTCTCCCATGATATTCTGCTCCAACGACTCGGGGTCAGCGGCATGGCCTGGGCCTGGCTCTCGTCTTTTCTATCCTATCGCTCCTTTCAGATCCACACTCCTCCCTACCTGTCCAATACCTATGCCCTCAGCAGTGGTGTACCCCAAGGCTCTGCTCTGAGCCCCACGTTGTTTAACGTGTACGTCCGCCCTATAGCCCTCCTGGCCAAAGCCCGGAAGATTAATATGATATCATATGCGGACAACACGCAACTGCTATTCACTTTCAACAATAACCCAGCCCAAGACCAACTGCAATTCTGTGATGATGTTTTGGCCATCTCAGATTGGATGGCGGAAAATTACATCCAACTTAATTCTTCAAAAACGGAGGTGCTTCTGTTTTGCCGGGACCCCTACAAAGGGGACTACCAGGGGCGGCCCACTGCAATGGCCACTCCACCCCAGCCGAAAAGTGCAGTCAAGAATCTAGGGGTCTTGATGGACAACTCCCTCTCCTTAGAGCTTCGCACCAAAAAAGTGGCAGGTACATGCTTTGGTCACCTATGAGGTCTGAAACCCATTTTGGTGTTTTTTGACGCTCCCACCCGACAAGTGATCATTCAATCGGTGGTCTTGTCACATCTTGACTATTGTAACGGACTGCTACGGGGCGTAAATAAAACTGTGACGAAGAGACTTCGAAGGGCACAGAATGCAGCTGCCTGCACTCTTTTTGCCCTCCCTAAGCACTGCCATACCTCCCATTTCCTGTACCGCCAACACTGGCTGCTGATCGAACAGAGAATTCAGTTCAAAACTCTCTGTACCACCCACAAGATCCAACATGGCCAGGGCCCACAGATACTGCAGGGGCTCTGCACACTATATGTCCCAACGAGAGCACTGCGCTCTGCTGATCTGCATCTGGCCTGCACTCCTAGGGTGCGCAGGAGCAGAGCGGGGGGGGGGTGCTCGTTTAGGTCCCTGGCCCCAGCCCTATGGAACTCTATTCCAATCACGGCGCGCAGCACACAAGATCATTGGGCATTTAGAAAACAGATCAAAACCTGGCTGTTTTCAACCATCTAGCACATGATGTGCCCGCATGCTGCGGTCCTGCTCCTTGGGTTTTTAGAAGCTGTCTTCCATCTGGCTAGCAACCGCCTTCCAAGGTCACCGGTTCGCAAGCGCTGGGATGCCCTGCTATACAAGCACTTCTAACATAACAACATAACAAGATATTAGAATGGGTGTTTTGACAAAAGATGGTAAAGAAGCTTTACAAAGTTGGCTTTTCACAAACTTGTTCGCAAATGAAAACATAGATTGGAGAAAAGAAGTATATAGTTTGCCTAATGCCTACACTGCAAGCGTGTTCTACGTTCAATCAAGAACTTTTGAAATTGGACATACAACCAATAGTGAAAATTTAAGCTATTGATAAAATGGAACACAAAGGAGTTACTATTCTTCTCTCAGAGAAATTACAGTCAAAATTGGATTCTTTGGAAAAGTCAGTATCTTAGACTGCAGGTTTAGAAAATAATTTATATGTATTTGTAAATTGTCGGGTCATTTAACGGCGTAATTTGAATGTAGAAGAAGGTTTTGAAAATGGAGAATTGGGAAAAGTTGTTGATTTTATACATTTTCAGAACAGAGATGGAATTGAATTTTTGAAGATTAAATTTGATCAGACTGAAGAGGTAAAACAGATTGGACATTGTGCTATTCGTTTTCTGCTTGTAAAAGACTTGTATGTTTATAGAAAGCAGTTTCCTCTTTCTCTAGCATTTGCTGTAACCATTCATAAATCTCAAGGTTTAGGTGTAGACAGTGCTTTGGTAAATATTGGAAGTACAGTGTTTAAAGAGGGCATGGCATACGTTGCATTGTCTCGAGTAAGAACATCATCTGGTTTGTATTTGATTGATTTTATTGAGAAAAAGGTTAGTGCTGATGCAAATTGTGTAAGAGAGTAAAATCGGTTAAGAAGACTGTATGCTCCTAACTTAGGTTAATATCCCGTATATGAAAAATGTGTATTGTGTCCAAAATGAAAATATGACAAACATTCTAGTGAGGTTTAAAAAAAGAAAACAATGCAAGAGAATGATGAAGCTGCAAAGAAAATAAAAATGGACACTGTTGATGATATTGTAAGATACCAGTTAGAAAATAGTTCAGGTATTAACCGCTTCCATGCGGCGCACATTTCCCCGCTGTGCAAGCGAATTCTACGCGTGCGCAAATTGGATGACCCCTGGCCATCCGACGCACATGCCCACCGTGACGTCAGACGGCTATGGAAGAGGCTAACTGCTATGCTAATGTAATTGTGAATGTTGTGTTTTATCTAGAAGATCTTCATCATGAAATTATGAAAATTCGAGAATTTCTTTTTGTTCTTTATTACATTATATTCTTCAAAAGTTGGTAACTGATAGAACTAAAATCCATACTGCTTCTGACATACGGCATCTTTTGGATATAAGTACTGGTTCTTCGCAATTTACACTGAATGTCCAACAAGATGCACAATAATTTCCTATGTTTATGATTGCAGTATTGGAAGATGAAGGAATAGAAATTGAAAATTTGTTTGGACTAAGTTAAAGATGGGATCATAAATGTGAAGAGTGTTCATTTTCTTCTACCATTGAAATTGACACTGAACAATTAATATAGTTTACAATACCGGATTGTGAAACAGTGTCTTTTAACAAATTAGTAAAAACAGCTAATCAAGATATGAAATGTTCTCATTGCAAATCAGAAATTTTGTCATTTTAATGCTACAACGTTGTAGAGCAGATGGAAGGAAATTGGAAACCAAAATAAAAGAAATTGTGGTAAGTTAAGTATCAATTTCAGGAAGAACTTTTAAAGCAGTGGCTATTATTTTTGATGATGGATCTACTACAACATCTGGACACTATACTGTGTATTTAAAGTGCAATAAAGGATGGACTCATTGTAATGATGCCCATTTGGAATTCAAATGTTGGTTGCCGTACGAATTACCAAATTCATATCTGATATTTTTGATTCCAAAGTTTTGAAAACATCATTTGGCTTATTGGGAAGATGTGAACATTAATTAACAAGTTTATTTTGGATACTTTCAATACAAATGGTTTTGGAAATATTATTCGGCCTATTGGGAAGATGTAAACAATTACTGTTTGGATTACTGTTTGTGCTAATTCTTGTCGAGTTTGCAAATTGTGTTTCAAAGAAGTAGGTTATATATTTGATGTTTATATTATACGCGATGTAAATGAGAGTGTATATTTTACAAAATGTACTTGAGAGAAGTAAAAGATGTAATGTAGTTGAAGAATGTAATTTACAAACTGTAGATAGGTAAACAGATAGTTGCACTTTTCCCCCCACTGTTGTATGATGATCTACATTGAAATCACTGTGTATGGTGAAATTCGGTAGAATCTGAAAACTGCAAAAAAGGGAAACTGAATATGTTATGTAATTCTAAAATTATGTTGTGTTCTTATAATATTATATGCAATAACACTTTTAAATTCAGTTTACAAAAAAACTACTGTATAATAGTTCCACTGAGTTTTGTATCTTCTTTATTGAAAAAAGGTAAGATGAAATAATGTAATAAGCGTCATAATATGAACTAATGTTTACAGTGACTTTTACTGCACTCATCCATTTTTTGAAACACTACCCATGCAGTCATCTATACAGTTAGGCACTGTTCCCACACTCCTCCAATCACCCAGGCACTATCTATACACTTCTGCAATCATGTAGCCAGCACCCATACACTTCTAATATCACCTAGATACTACCTATGTACTCCTTCAATCACCCAGGCACTATCTGTACACTCATGCAATCAGCTAGACATTACTGATACACTCTTCCAATCACCCAGGTATTACCTATATACTTCCACAATCCTCTACACAATACCCCTACACTCATACAATTAGCCAGGCATTACATATGCATTCCTATAATTCTCAGACATTACACTTGCACTCATGCAATCACTCAGACATTACCCCTGCAGTCATACAATCACACAGACATTACTCATGCACTCTTCCAATCACCCAGGCACAATCCATGCACTTATGTAATCACCCAGGCATTACCTATGCACTCCTTCAATCAGTTAGACAGTACTCACGCACTCCTCTAATCACCCATACATTACCTGTGCACTCATGAAATCACTTAGGCACTATCCAAGCACTTCTTCAATGACTCAGGCAGTACCCATGCACTCCTCCAATCACCCACACACTACCCATGCACTTATGAAATCATACAGGTATTACGTATGTACTCCTTCAATCACTCAGGCAGTACCCATGCACTCATGCAATCACCCAGGCAGTACCCATGCACTATTCCAATTACCCAGGCACTACCCATGCAGTGCTGCAATCACCCAGGCATTACCCATGCACTTCTTCAATCACTGAGGTATCACCCATGCACTCCTGCAATCATTGACATTACACCTGCTCTCATGCAATCACCCAGGCAGTTCGCATGCAGTCCTTCAATCACCCAGACATTACCCCTCCACTCATGCAATCACCCAGGCATTATTCATGACCTCATGTAATCACCCAGGCATTACCCATCCAGTACTTCGATCATTCAGGCAGCACCCATGCACTCCTCCAATCACCCATACATTACAACTGCACTCATGCAATCACCGAGGCATTAAACATGCACTCCTTCAATCACTCAGGCAGTTCCCATGCAGTCCTTTAATCACCCAGACATTACCCATCTAATCATGCAATCACTCAGGCATTACCAATGCACTCTTTCAATCACTCAGGCAGCACCCATGCACTCCTCTAATCACCCAGACATTACTCCTGCACTCATGGAATAACCCAGGCACTGGCCATGCACTCTTTCAATCACTCAGGCAGTATCTATGCACTCTTCCAATCACACAGGCACTATCCATGCACTGATGCAATCACCAAGGCATTACCCATGCACTCCTTCAATCACTCAGGCAGTACCTATTCACTGCTCCAATCACCCAGACATGACCCCTCCACTGATGCAATCAACCAGGCATTACACATGTACTCCTTGAATCACCCAGGCAGTACCCATACACTCCTCCAATCACCCAGACATTAATCTTGCACTCGCAAATTCACCCAGGTATTACCTATGCACTCATGCAATCACCCAGGCATTACACATGCACTCCTTCTATCACTCAGGCAGTACGCATGCACTGCTCCAATCACCCAGTCAGCCAGACATTACCCCTCCACTCAAGCAATCACCCAGGCATTAACCATGCACTCCTTCAATCACTCAGACAGTACCCATACTACCCTCCAGCCAATCACCCAAGCACTATCCATGCACTGATGCAGTCACACAGGCATTACCCATGAACTCCTTCAATCACTCAGACAGTATCCATGCACTGCTCCAATCACCCAGACATTACTCTTATACTCATGGAATCACCAAGGCATTACCTATGCACTCCTTCAATCAGTCACGCAGCACCCATGCACCCCTCCAATGACCCAGACATTATACCTGCACTCTTGCAAACATCCAGGCACTACCATGCACTTTTAAAATCACTCAGGCAGTACCCATGCACTCCTCCAATCACCCAGACATTACACCTGCATTTATGCAATCACCCAGGCATTACACATGCACTCCTTCAATCACCCAGACATTACCCATCAACTCATGCAATCACCCAGGCATTACCAATGCATTCTTTCAATCACTCAGGCAGTACCCATGCACTCCTCCAAACACCCAGACATTGCTCCTGCACTCATGGAATCACCCAGGCATTACCTATGCACACCTTCAATCATTTAAG
Source organism: Triturus cristatus (assembly GCF_964204655.1). Lineage (NCBI taxonomy): Eukaryota > Metazoa > Chordata > Amphibia > Caudata > Salamandridae > Triturus > Triturus cristatus. The sequence continues at coordinate 621,898,293 of NC_140587.1, forward strand.
CAGTACCTATGCACTCCTCCAATCACCCAGACATTATACCTGCACTCATGCAATCAGCCAGGCACTACCCATGCACTTTTTCAATCACTCAGGCAGGAATATGTGACATTACAACACATGCCATTACATCGCTTGCCGTTGCAACGCCAACCTTTACCCTGACTTTCTGTCGGGAGAGCACTGGAAGTTGGAATAGATTCATTTTCTATTCCAACTCCAGTGTGTGCAACAGTAGGGAAGGTGCTGGAGTTAAATCCAACACCTTTTACCCACTGCTGCACACCTTTTTTGTTGCAACAACATGTCATGTAATGGCATGCGTTGTAACAGTTGCATTGTAAAGGCTGTTTCCCCTCAGGCAGTACCCATGCACTCCTCCAATCACCCAGGCACTACCCATGCACTCATGCAATCACCCAGGCATTATGCATGCACTCCTCCAATCACTCAGGCAGTACGCATGCACTCCTCCAATCACCCAGTCACCAAGACATTACCCCTCCACTCATGCAATCACCCAGGCATTAACCATGCACTCCTTCAATCACTCAGATAGTACCCATACACTCCTCCAATCACCCGGGTATTACCCCTCCACTCATGTAATCACCCAGGCATTACCCATGCACTCCTTCAATCACTCAGGCAGTACCCATGCACTGCTCCAATCACCCAGACATTACCCCTTCACTCATGCAATTACCCAGGCATTACCTATGCACTCCTTGAATGACTGGCAGTACCCATACACTCCTCCAATCACACTCATGGATTCACCCAGGCATTACCTATGCACTCCTTCAATCATTCTGGCAGTACCTGTGCACTCCTCCAATGACCCAGATATTATACCTGCACTCATGCAATCACCCAGGTACTACCATGCACATTTAAAATCACTCAGGCAGTACCCATGCATTCCTCCAATCACTCAGGTACTACCCTTGCACTTATGCAACCACCCAGGCATTACCAATGCACTCCTTGAATCACGCAGGCAGTACCCATGCACTGGTCCAATCACCCTACATTATCCCTCCACTCATGCAATCACCCAGGAACTACCATGCACTTTTTCAATCACTCAGGCAGTACCAATGCATCCCTCCAATCACCCAGACATTAACCATGCACTCCTTCAATCACTCAGACAGTACCCATACATTCCTCCAATCACCCAGGCACTACCCATTCACTGATGCAATCACCCAGGCATTACCCATGCACTCCTTCAATCACCCAGGCAGTACCAATGCACTCATGCAAACACCCAGACTTTACCCATACACTGCTTGATTCACTCAGGCAGTACCCATGCACTGGTCCAATCACACAGACATTACCCCTCCACTCATGCAATCACCCAGGCATTAGACATGCACTCCTTCAATCAGTCAGACAGTACCCATGCACTCCTCCAATGACCCAGACATTATACCTGCACTTATGCAATTAACCAGGCACTACCCATGCACTTTTTCAATCACTCAGGCAGTAACCATGCACTCCTCCAATCACCCATGCACTACACATGCACTCATGCAATCACCCAGGCATAACCCATGCACTCCTTGAATCACTCAGGCAGTACCCATGCCCTTGTCCTATCACTCAGACATTACCCCTCAACTCATGCAATCATCCAAGCATTACTCATGCACTCCTTCAATCACTCAAACAATACCTATGCACTCCTCCAATCACCCAGACATTACTCATGCACTCATGCAATCACCCAGGCATTATCCATGCACTCTTTCAGTCACCCAGACATTACTCAGGCATTCATGCAATCACTCAGGCAGTACCCATGCACTCCTTCAATTACCCAGGCACTACTCATGCAGTCTTGCAATCACCCTGCATTACCCCTGCACTCCTTCAATCACTCAGGCAGTACCCATGCACTCCTCCAATCACCCAGACATTACCTCTGCACTCATGCAATCACCCAGGCATTACCCATGCACTCCTTGAATCATTCAGACAGTACCCATGCACTCCTCTAATCACCCAGGCACTATCCTTGCACTTATGCAATCACTCAGACATTGTCCCTGCATATATGCAATCACCTAGGCACTACCAATGTGCTTTTTTCAATTACTCAGGCAGTACTCATGCACTCCTCCAATCACCAAGGCACCACCCATGCACTTATGCAATCACCCATGCACTCAAGCAATCACTTATGCACTACCCATACACTTCTCCATATATTCCACTTACCACAATTCATACAACACTTACAAATGTATCTATATTTAACCAAATAGGCAGTTCTGAAATGAACCATTTTTTCTTCTTTTTTTGTTTTATATTTTTTGGTGTTTTGTTAACTCTTTTTTGAATTTTTTTGGAGTTTAAAAAAAAAAAAGAAAGAAACAGAACCAACAGTAAACAGGTTAAAAAATATATGCAATCATGAACTCATTGCATAGCAAAAAGAAAATAATAACACTGGTGGTTCCTAATAGCAACCACGATGTCATCCAGTGATTGCTCACCAAACATAGTTTTTTTTTTGCATTTTAAACAAAGCTGCTCCACTCTGGCCAACTCAGGGAGGATGTTTGGTGTGCCAGATGAGGAAGAAGCAGATGATGTTGTGCTCCCTTGCTTGCTTGTCTTGTTCCTGTCGAAGCTGTTCTCTAGCAAGACGTCGAGGGTGTATTGTCTGCGGATGTTTTATCATCAATCATGTCCCACAGGAGTACTTCTTTTTGGAACCTTGTGAGAGGACATTGTTACAAATGGTGCAGGTTACTTTTCGGGGTGACAAATGCAAAAAGAACAATTGATGGACAGAATGCAGAACAATATCATACATTCACCCCAGTGCAGAGATCTGTGCCTAAATCCATCGTTTTTTTGCTCACCATGTCATTCCAGTTTTGACCAAGCCAGTTGCAAATCAGTCTTGACCCTGCGCCCAATGAGAACAATCCAGCCTGAACTGCCAGGCCAGGTCCTTCCTGGACTGGAAACAAGCATCCTAGGACCGGCTTCAGCCAGGATAGCTTAACTCCAGTGGCATGGAGAGCACGAGACCATCTGGGCATACCCATCCCACTCGGGGATACAATTGCAAAAAGAACAATTGATGGACAGAATGCAGAACAATGTCTTGATCCTGCGCTTTGGGCTGGACTGTTCCCATTGGGCAAAAGGTCAAGACTGATTTGCATATGGCTGGGTTCAAACTGGAATGGCATGGTGAGCAAAAAAACAATGGATTTAGGACCAGATCTCTGTACTGGGGTGAATGTATGACATTGTTCTGCATTCTGTCTATCAATTGTTGTTTTTGTATTTGTCGCCCCGAGTGGCACGGGTATGCCCAGACGTGGGTCCTGTGCTCTCCATGCCACTGGAGTCAAGCTATCCTGGCTGAAGAGGGGTGAAACCCCGAAACCGGTCCTAGGACGCTTGTTTCCAGTCCAAGGAGAACCTGGCTTGGCAGTTTGGGCTGGACTGTTCCCATTGGTCACAGGGTCAAGACTGATTTGCATATGGCTTGATAAATTGTTGTTGTTACTTTTCAGGCATTCACCTTTTTCTCCCCAGGTGGTAGGGAAAAAAATATCCATACAATACTTTTGTACCTTTTCTTGATGGGTTCTTCCAGCTCTTCTTCCTCTTGAGGTGGAAGCTGCTGAGGTGGATTACCAGCAGCCATTTTTAGATCACTGAAAAAAAACACCAAAAAAGGCAAACAAGAGGAGCAGAAGAAAACAGGTGTGTCTGCTGAGATGCTCTTAAAGGAATGATAAAAAAGGGTGGCATCCTTCAAGTTATAGAATCAAAAGGTTCTTAACCAATTAATTTTTTTCTTTTGAAGTCACATGGGATTCGCGCACTCAGCGCGCAACCAGCGCGCACCTGACGCGAATTCCGAAAAATATATTTAACAATAATATATCTCTATTAAAATTACAAATATATGCTATTTATAATTAGATTAAATAATCTCTTGCTATGATATACATATTAAAGTTCTATACATATACTTTTAAAACAAAAGATTTGCGGTGGATTCGCGCACCTGGCGTGACCACCGGAAATACGTAGGTGACATTACGAGGGGCCGAGATCCACGCACCCTTCACATACCAAACACACATCCTACACAACTTAACCAAACTGGTGGAAAAATTCTTGGATTTGCTCACCCACCGAGACTGGTACATGATGGGTATGCAAATCCACTTTTTTAAATAAATAAATGTATAAATGTAATTTATATTTTAGAAAAGAGAAACCATTACATTGATTTTATCAAAATTAAAAACTAAGAAAAAGTATTTTTTGCACATTATACTTAGAAATTAGCATTTAAAAAAACTTTTGAAATTCACCGAAAAACCATAGGTTTCAGGGACGTTATAGTTATAAGTTAGCATTTTAAAGGCCTTTGTAATTCACTGAAAAAACCATAGGTTTCAGGGACATTATAGTTAGAAATTAGCATTTAAAGAACCTTAGAAATTCACTGAAAAATCCACAGGTTTCAGAGACGGTATAGTTAATTGGTCATTTCACTCGTACAAAACCAGAGAAATTCGGCTGTTATAGTTAGTTGAGCTAACTATAACTCTCGCCCCCGCAATGCACTGCTGATGACTTCATATATTACATCATTCATGACATGGTCAGTGACATCGCTGATGAATTCACTGATGCACCCTGACTCGAAATACTGAAGAAGTACCGGTGACTGGGCACCCTGAAAGTCAATGCTCAACGGTGAGGACTGTTTTCTTTGATCAGTTTTTTTCTCGACATGGCCTTCCCCAACCCCGGAATTGTACTGCACATGTGCCGATTCTTGAACTGCTGCCTATTTTTAACACATTGTGATGATGTGTTTTCTACCATTTAGGAAACAGCTCTTGACTATTTCCTACATCTGAATCATTTGTGAGTTAACATTCAGTGTGGTGTTTATCTGGAGACATTGCGTGCACAAGAGATAAAAAACATTGGGTTTTCTTTATTATTGTAGTATGGGGGAATTCTCCCATTATGGTGTGCCTATTGCCATTAGTTCTTGTTTCAGATTTTAACACGCATGATATTTGGATCAAATATTATGTTGCTGGGCGAGACTCCTGTAGCAGTAAGAAATGTAATGTGCATTTTGAATTTTACACATGTAATGTCAAGCACTGAATGCATCCAATCTCAGCAGTTCTTCACCAAGTTACAATATGTACAGCACATTGTATGCGCTATTAGCACATGATGGCATTTGCTATTCATTTATACTTCAGCTTTTGTATGGTTTTAATATACTACATCAAGTGTTACAAATTATGCGTGCAACAACTAGATCTTTTGGGCTAACCTGATATCATCAAGTTGATTAGTCAGTGCCTGTCGCATGCCATCACAATTCATGTGAAAATTACAGGTAGTTCACTATCAGTACTGTTGTGAGTCACAATGTTGAAATCATAATTGTATTCCATTTGTTTGTGTAATGTGCCATAGTATACACAATATTTTTAACCATAATTTGAATGTCTTTAATTTTTAGGAGTTATTTTTCTATGTCTATGATTTAGACCACATATATAGTGGTTTTTAAAATGGCGCCACATCACATTGATAAAGGCTGCTGCGTCTGCCAAAACATGTCTCTTTTTGCTTCCCGGGCTGAGGAAGGCCGTATGGAATAAAAAGCTTTAAATCTTGCAGCTTCGTGTGCGTGCTTTTAGTCCTGTTGGAGTGGGAGATTTTTACCTCCCAATTTTTTTGCTGACTGGTACTGGTGGTAACTGACTCTGACTGACCATGGGCTCTGCCTAATCTGGCCCAGGGCCAGTGATATGCTGAAAGAGACATGTGGAATACAGTGAAAACACCTACATACAATAGGGTACACTATGGATCAGGGTACCCCTATGAAGGCATGACCTCCCCTATAAGGCCCTAGTACATAATAGGGCAAGGGGATTGGAACTAACTTTTCTTCCCTAGTATGTAATAGGACATGGCAGTTTAAAGAACAGCAGCATTTCTGCACTTGCATGTGTGGACAGATGAAGCTTGAGGTCAGTTTAAAAGCAGCCCTGTGTTGTAGGCCTGCTTTTAAAATGCAAATTGTGCCCATACTCTACTTTTGGGTCACTTAAAAATTGATAAACTACAATGTTTGGGTATATTAGATACCCCCAGGATCTCCCCTAGGTGTACCAGGGGTGGGAGTCGGGTAGAATCCTTATAAAAAAGGTTTTATATGCCTAGGGTTTAGTGAAATTGCACATTTCACTCCCCACATTGTAGTAAACTGCTTCCCAAAATCGGCTTTTGTGCTAGGAGCACTGTGCAATTTGTTTATCTATGCAGAACCCCTAAAGTATTTCTTAAGTGTTGCCGGGGTGGGGGGTCCTGTAGGTATAAGCAGGGTCCTTATAAAACATGTGTTATAGGCCCTGGTATTGGAGAAATTGCCCAGTTCATTTTATCCATTGCAGATAAACAGCCCATAGCTTAACATTGCAAGAGGTTATTAATTAATAACTGGAGGAAGGAAATCCATAAAACTAGGATTAAAGGAGGCAATAAATTGGTAATGATAAATCCAACAATATGGTATTGTTAAATGTATTCTAAAATTTACAGAAAAGAAGTTATGACTTTCTTGTCTGTCATCAAAATTCAGCCCTCTAGTGCTCTTCCTTAATTGGTCAGAGATAGGTGGATTAGCCTCCTGCTTTGAAGAGGTGATAAATGACCCCTGGGGTTTGGAAGCCTTTCTGGGAGGAGAGATTTCTGGGCATAGGAATGCCAGAGCCAGGGGTAGGGGTAGTAAATAATACTCTTCAAGGGAAGGAGGAGACAAGCTGGAGAAACCAGTTTCATTCACACCTCTCCTCTCTGCCCCACAGAGAGATGGGGGGATTAAGGAGGAATTCCCAGCTGTAAGGGGAGTGGACTTATGCAGAGGAAGCCATTCTGCAGGCTGGTTTAATTATTTAGGCTCCCTCTGCTGGAAAATCTGCCATGATGAATTTTGGAGAAATGGTGCTCTCTGGGAGAAAACAATTCCTCACTTTAGAGGATGTGGTCATACCCTAGGGTGTTGCCCTGCGCCTCCTTGGACAGAAGTGACCTCACACGTTTCCCAAAGAACTTGGAATGAGTATCTGAGAGGGACAGGGCCTCTCATATCTGCTGCTTGAAACTTGGGAGAAGGAGGGTCCTTGCTGAACAGTTTGATTTGCAGCAACCATGCTCTGCACTCTGATGATTGTGCATGCTGCACAATCAGGAAACTACATATCAGTGAACTACCTTGCTTCAGAAGGAATTAAGAGTGGACTCCCTGCAAGCTAGAAGTTAACAGAGCCTGGACTATCACCACCAAGAATCTCCAGCCTGGAGAACTACCAGTGGATTTCTAAGGATTTTGTCCAAGTGGATTGTGGGAACTGAAGTCCAAAACTTTCAAGGACCATCTTGGAGATTCCAGACCTTAGGAGTACATTTTGGACACTTTGGGACCCTTTGGGGAACTTCAGGAAGGAATTCCAGATGTTTGAAGAAGTTTGGAGCAACTTTGGATAAAAGCTCCATTATTGGAAAGAATCTTCCTGACCAGCCAAGCTGTGACCCTCTACCGTGACCTGGCCTGCTGTCCAGGTTTGTCCCACTGAAAAGTTCTAGAGGTCTGACTTCCAGAGTTTGACCGGGAGTAGTCTGAAACCCAAGCCTGTGAACTCTCACCCGAAGCTAGTCCGGTGAAGAGCAACGAGGGACCCCTGAAGAAAAAGCTCTGTAAATATTTCTAAGAATGACCATAGAAAAGATGACCGGGACCAACCACGAAAAGCAAGCCACCCACCTTCAACCACGAGCCCGCCTGGATCCCTAGTTCATCCCTCTGGAAAGCTCCAGAGATCGTGCTTCCATAAGTGTGACCGGGAGCTCATCGCAATGCAAGCCATCGAACCCTCACTGAATCTGGACTGGCTGAGAGCTTTGAGGGACCCGAAGAAGAAAAGCTCCAGAAAAGTTTCTAAGAGGGAAGGTAAATATTTTTTTATAAATACTTTGACCGAGACCTACCACAAGGGGTAGCTGCACAGGGCTCCTTCGTGGTCAGTCTGAACCTTCGACTTTGACCCAGTCTAGGTTTGTATGTGTTATACAGTGCTAAATCTTTATTTATGTTATTTTTTTCCGGTTCCCTACATTGGATTATTTTAGTTTTGGGTCAGTTTAAAGATAAAAATATTTCCTATTTTGATAAATTGGTGTTGGATTGTATTTGTGAGTTGTGACTTAATTATTTACTGAATTGGTGTGTTTAGATGGTTTACATACATGTCTTTCAAATTAAGCCTGCCTGCTCGCAGCCAAGCTACCAAGGGTTGAGTATGGGAATAGTTTTCTAAGACCCGTACTGAGCCCTATATTGTGGTAGTGGCCTTAGTGCCAGGGGCAGATATACATTTGCCCCTACCTAATAACCCACTTTCCAACATATATGTATAAAACACGTCATGGTGGATGTGTAAAAATTCAAACAACTCGCATTCAAAATCCGGGTCTGTGTCCCGACATCTCCATTGAGATTGATGCAACGGGTATCTTAAGATGTAAATGCATATATATACATTAATATATATATCCAGTTCCCAATCAAATGAACCTATATCAATTCAACTCTCCTCCAGGCTCAACACAGGAGACAACACAAATACAGTATGTTACCATCAGTAAAGTTTTTTTAAATAAAGTGCTACATGCTGACAAACACATATATATATATACTGCGGTTTCAACTGACCATTTTGTTTCTGTATAGACAGGATACAAAACCACAGACCCAGAAGGAGGCAATAATCAAACCAAAATGGAAAAAGAGTAGGGAAAATCAGAGGAGTGGACAAAACAGACCCAGCAACAGAAACAAAATCGAAATGGAGGAACAAAAAGTAGACAAGGTTATCAATACTATCATCAGTTTTACTGACATTAATTTGACTAAGGCTGAAGAAAACATTTTGGCACTAGGTTTATCTTTCTGTCTACAAAGAAGGACCTTTAATTACACTCAGACAAGAGTGGATGTATTCATTTTTAGTAGGAAATTAAAAGAAAAAGAAATGCTATGTGACGCAAGTAAATCGAATAACCAAGATACAAGTGAGAGAGTGATTACATTTGAAAATCTGAAAGATTTGGATATTAAATTAATGATGAAGCTAAGAGATTTGGAGAATGAAATACAAGTCCCAATAATACAACAAGAAGTAATAGTAACTATGGATCTAGAAGCAGATGGTGATACATCAGCCCCCTTAATGCAAAGTTCCATTTTGTTTACCTACTTTGTCTAGAGATAGCTTAGACATTTATGCGGTCAGTGACACAAGAAATTTGATAAAGGAGCTTAGGTGTGACAATGTGGTGATCCACATCTTGATGGGTCATCCTGGGCAGGATGAGTGGGAGGAACTGACACTTACACCTGAATAGGTTGTGTCCTGTCTCCACACAAAGGGCTGCATACTTCCAGGAGTGAGTCTGGAGCCAGAGATGGCAGGGAGGACATCTGTGATCTTCAAAGAGCTTCTTTGAAGTCTCTCCCACTTCAAAGGCACCATTGGGTATAAGAACTGGGCAGCTAAACCTACCACTTCAGTACACTACTGGACCTGTTAAGAACTCTGCCAGGATGAAGGACTGCTGTGCTGCTACATGGAGTGCCACTTTGCTGTTCCTGAAGAACTACTTTTCTGCTGTGCTGACCTGCTGCCTGCAGCCCTCTGGCCTGCTGAGGTAGGGCTGGGTCCATCTCACTTGAATCCAGAGTGGATGTAGGAACATGCTGGCTTGCCCCCTGTTCTACGTCTCAGGGACATAAAAGACTTCAACTCACACTGCTAGAGCACCCGGACTTTGCTTGCTCAACGTCTTGCCCTGTCAAGTTGCGACAACCCAGCCCTGGGCCCTTGGAAGTGGGTAAAAAGAACTCTTCCAGCAAGAATCAATGCATCAACGCTGGTATGCCGCTTGGGACTGACTCATCTCCATTGACACCAACTGCTCAACACATCTATGATTTTGATAACTTGCTTGGAACTAGTGCATCCCCATCGACAACGACATATTGCTGCAGCTGTGAGGATTAAGTACATCCCTTTGACCACATTTCGCTGCAGTGCCTCCATTCGTGTTGCATCCTTGACTTTGCACAGCTCAGAACCGACGCATCACCACCATTGCAAGGATCGACAATGAAGCATTGCCTCCACTGATCCCCACATTGTCCTTGATGTCTTGCATTTAAGGTACTTTTTCAGGAGGACAAGGCTAGTCCCTGTATCTGACCCATGCTTCATTGTGGTCAGCCTGAACTTTTGGATTTGACATGGTCTAGAGTGATGAGATACCCCAGGTAGGTGCTTTAAGCTTCTAAGAGCAACACTTTCATTTAATTTATGAAAATTCATAACTCCAGTTGCACTGATTGGGATTTTGTTGTTTTTCTAACTTGGTTTGGAGTCTTTTTGTGGTGTTTTCATTGTTTTACTGTTTTAAGTGTTGCACAAATACTCTACACATTGCCTCTTAAGTTAAGCCTGTCTGCTCTGTGTCAAGTTACCAGAGGGTGAGCACAGGTTAATTAAAGCTGTGTATTTAACTTAGCGTGACTAGGATTGCGGTCTTGCTTGGACAGGGTTCATACTCTGCCAACCAGAAACCCATTTTCTAATAGAGATCTCTAAAGAAAGTTGGTTAAAAGGTAGCCAAGAATTTGGAAAGTGTAGGAAGTGCAATGCTTGCCAATATGGAATAAACAAAACCCAGTACAATACACCGCTTAATAATGCCCCACTTAAAATCAGGGGAGCATAAACATATAAAACTGAATACACAGTCTATGTGCTAGAATGTCCTTGTAAGCTACAAGAGGTAGGTAGCACAAAACATAAAGTCCACAAAAGAGTACCAGAAACCGTGAAGGTGATAAAGAATATAGACAAAGCATATCGCAGAGCAAGATATTTTGCAGACTTACACAACATCATAGACAAATAATTAAGCTACTATGTAATTGACTTCATACTTAGAAGTAGTAGGAGCCAATAGGGAGAAAGAGCTCAGAAAGTTAAAGCCCATACACATTATGAAATTGGTCACCAAATCTCCAATGGATTGACTATGGATGAGGAGTTATAAATGCATTTATAACTTCCACTAGTTTGTAGCGGTTTTCACATCATTAGAAAGTAGGTGGAATACTCTTTTAACTGTAAGGGAGTTTCAACACATGAATAACACAGCACACATAATGAGGTGATATTGTGTGATTTATATATGATAGGATGGCTACATTTGAGTAGAAAAGCCAACTGGGGCAGGATTGGAAGTACTCAAACTGTTTCTAGGACTTCGCAAAACCAATATATATAATTAATAATACTGTGTTGAAACCTAATGAAATGTATGCAATTTATACATAATAGGTTGACTTCAGTTGAGAAAAAAAGACACTGGGGAAAGATTGGAAATACTCCAACTGTTTCTAAGACTGTGCAAAACTTATATATATAAATAATATCATGTTGAAACTTAATGCAATGTATGTAAAACTGAACTGCTAAATTTAATTTTACTGTTGTGTCATGGTTAAGGTGAAAGTATTTAAATGAATTGTAGTTTTGATTAACAGAATTATTGTCTTCATCACCACTCTTTGTGTGCATTCAGTCACTTTGTAAGAAGTAATTCCACAGTGGCAAGATTGCGAATACCCAAATCTATAGTAGAAAATTTGCAAAAAAACGGTAAAAATGCTGTTACCAGATAATACCCCTAGCCACCCCTAAAAATACCCTTACCACCCTACCCACACCAAACCCTTAAATACCATTACCACCCTTACCCACCTCTAAATCCTAAAATACCTTTACCACCCTGCATCCCTACCCACCCCTAAAACCCCCCAAAAACCTTACCACCCTATGCCCCTACCCACCTCTAAACCCTAAAATACCTTCACCACTATATAACTCTACCCTCCCATAAACCCTGTAAACACCCTTACAACCAAATACCCTTATACACCCCTAAGTCTGAAAAATACCCCTATTACCCAATACTGTTACCGTGCCCTAAACTCTAAAAACACACTTACAACCCAATACCCATACCCACCCGAAACCCTAAAATAAATATTGCAACTCAATACCCTTACCCATCCATAAACCCTTTAAATACCCTTATATCCCAATATCCTTATCCACCAATAAACCCTCAAAATACCCTTACAACCCAATACTCTTACCCTCCTCGAAACTCTAAAAATACTAGATACTCATATATATAATATATATATATATATATATATATATATATATATTCACAGAAAAAACCATAGGTTTCAGGGGTGTTATAGTTAGCTGGACTTTTCACTTGTACAAAACCATTAAAATTCCCCAGTTATAGTTAGTTCAGCTAACTATAACTCGCGCGCCCGCAATGCACTGCTGATGACGTCTGTGTGGTTCCCCTTCTTATTCTAATTTATTGGCCCTGATGACCCCATCCCCCAGGGCCTGTCTCCTAATTATATTTTTTTTACCCCAATCCCCAGGGCCGGCCACTGTTTTTTATTATTTTTAAAAAATAGATATTTATAGACACACCTGGGACATGCTGGACAAACCGTACGTACCTATCACCATGACGATTTGCGTGATATTCATTAAAAGGCGACTATGCATACAATGAATCCACGTGGAATGTATTTACACCACTAGTGAAGCTCTGACATGTCTGATGCCCTACCGTGCCTAATCCCGGTAGACACCCTTGTCGTTTATTTATACAAACATGGGTAGCTATTGACGGGCACATTTAATACACATGCACACCAAGCCATTCAAAGGGGATTCGACAAAAATTCGACCAAAACTATGCAAGAAAACCCCCTCACAGTTAATAAAACACACATCCACTGCCGGATGTGTAATACTTTTTGTTTTACTCTCTGAAAAGGGGACGAACATCACTTGAGAGTCACAGCGCGCTCCTGACAGAGCCCAATGCTGTGTTACACCCACCATTGCCTGCCGAGTGCCACACACCTCTGTGTTGTATTCCACTAGCTAGTGCATATGCTATGACACTCTCTAGCCCATGTGCACTGTAACACCACCCCGTGAATATGTCATGCCACACTTGTCTTCGCACAGGTTATATTACCCCATCTAACGTGCCTTCCTCGATGCCTATGTTATAACGCACAGTGCTATGCCATACATATTACAATCTGGGATCCATATCTTTGTCACAGTGCATATGCAACGTTACACTCCCCAGCACATATTTTATATTACAACTTTAGAGACTAGTTAGGTTACACAACACTGCCCTGTGCATATTACACTCCAAGGCGCATATCGCATAGCACGCGCTAGTGCCTGTGCTATCTCGGGCTCTCCAATGAATCTGTCATTGCGCACAATGTATTGCATATTATATTTCACGCCCGGTTCATCTTATATCACACTTTTTGGTGCATAGTTTATACCATACACTATATCTAGTTTTCATTTTCAATCGTGCTCTCAGGACTATGTTCTATATAACACTGTGTTCACCTACCCTTTTCACGGGCATTACATTTTGCGATAGGGGGTGGAGGGTCAGGGGGTGTTTCTGCCAAGTGAGCCCTGAGTCACAGTCACAAACGTCTTCTTCTTCCTGAATAAAAGTGAGATTATGCTGCATACTTGTTCATATTTTAAGTAGTTCGCACAGACACAATGTTTTAAAAACAATAAAGTTCCTAATACCCGCCTTCTCTGAACAGTTAGCTTGCTGCCCCATCCCCCTCCTAACTATCCTCTGTTATGTGAATCCATGGACTAGCCTCCTCACTCCTGCCATGCATGGTCTGATGTGCTGCCACTGCCCTCAATTTAGTATGATGTACCAGTCCACTCCTCCTGCCCTCCATTGCCCAATTCTATGCCCCATCATTGACCTCCTGCTTAAACTCTGTGCTTAGCTTGCTGCCCCTATTCTCCTTCCCCCTGCCCTCCGATGTCTTTGTGCATGCCCCTGCTCCATCCTTTTTGCCCACCATGTTCCATGGACCTGCCACTCCTATCTACTCTGAGTGTTCTGTTGAGCTGCCACTCCCCTCCCACCTGCCTAGCATTGTCAGATGACTGTAACCTGTCTCTGCCACCTCCACCCTGCCTGTCCACATGCCATGCCCCTATCCTCTTCCTCCTGTCCTACATGGTCCATTGTACTGCCACACCCTTCTGCCCTCCCTGGTCTGTTGTGCTGCAACTGCTCCTCCTGCCTGCCCCATGTGGTCTGTTGTGAGGCCCCTTCCCCTGAACTTTCTTGTCTGTGCACAGGTCCTGACCCTCCCTTCTATCCTCCATCGTCCTTTGTGCATGCCCCTGCACCCTCCTTCTTGCCCATCATAGCCATTGTGCTGCCACTAACCCTCCCACTTTCCATGCATGGTCTTCTGTGCTGCCATGGCCCCTCCCACCTTCCCTGTGTGGTCAGTTAGCTGCCCCTGACCCCCTCCCACCTTCCCTCCATGGTCAGTGTGTATGCCATCACAGTCTCACTGTTGCTCTTCATGGTGTGTCTTGCTTCTAGTGCCCATCCTGCCTGACCTCCATGGCTATCTTGCTGCTCCTGTCCTGCCCCCTTGCCCCCAGCCCTCTGTTTACATGTGCAGACCCCTACTCCCTCCCTCCTGGCTTGTCTGTTCCATTGTAATGCCCTTGATCCGTCCCCCCTGCCCTTTATGGTCTGTTATGCTGCAGCTTTCTCTCCTGTCTGTCCATTATGGTCAGCTAGCTACCATTGCCTCTTGCCCCTCTGTTCTCTGTTGTCCATGTGCATGGGCCTGTCCCCTCCCTCTTGCTTTCTATGGATTGTTGTGCTGCACTCCCGTCCTGCATGCCCTGTGTGGTGTATTGTGCTGCTGCAAACCCTGATGCCTGCCCTGCAGGGTCAGTTTGGTGCACCTCTCCATGTCCCTCCTGTCCTCTGTTATCCAAGTCCATGTCCCTACCCCATTTCCTTCCATGATCCAATGTACCATACTTGCGAACATTTTTGTGGAAATTTAGCTCGCAAACTGAACATTATCTGCGCCATCTTGCCCCTCCCCAGCACCACGCGCAGCGAATGCACAGCCGCCATTTTAGGCACCCCACTCTCTCCCCGCTCACTCTCGACCGCCAGCGCTTTCCCCTGGCGCTGCAAGCATCCCCCCCCGCGCGCCGGCCACCCCCGCTCTCTCATACAGGCCATAAACCCTCTCCTTCTGCGCGACCCTGCTACGGAACCACTTCCAACCGACAACCCATACATGGTCATGCCTCTCCTTTGATAACCCCCTTCCTCTGCGCCCCATTGTCTGAACTGGTCCCAGGCCATCACCTAGCCCTGCGGATGCAGTTTACTGCCCCTACTGTAAGGGAAACACCCCACTTCAAAGGGATTACAGTAGATCAAAGCCCCTACCCCCTGAGACCCGGCCAGTTGCACACACCCCCGGGAATTAGCGGAATTCCCTGCTGCGCGATAGCCATCTCCCACTGCGGGTAGGGTGGGAACTTCTACTGTATCTATGTGTGGGATCGGATCTGAGCCGGGGCTTCAGGGGATGTTCTTTCAGGCATCAAGGGAATCTCAAGAATGTACTATATGTAATAAAGCAATAAACCAGTGTATAAGAGACCAGGTCTCAGAGATGCAGTTAGAGCACCTCGTGACGATACCTTGCTGTCTGATCTGATGTGTTCTGCTCCGACGGAATAAAACTTTGTTTCCTGCCTTCCAGTCTCCGGCGCCTGCCTCTTTTATTGGTAAATTATCGAGTGGTATGAGAGGCGATTACCGCCGGGCAAATACTTGAAAGATTATCAACTGAAACTGCCGCTACCATTTAACAATTGGCGTCCCAAACGTGGGGCCCATCAGCGACACGTGGATCCAGTGGGAGAGGTCCCGACGACAGAGTGAACGACTGCAACGATCGGGAGAGCTCCTGCCCAATAGACCCTCGTCTGGCAGCCGATCATCCGAACTTCACTGGTTCCGAGCAGACCTCTCTCGAGTGATCTACGGTCCTGACTGGGAACCATCAGGAGTGCCGCGGCAAATACGGAGAATAGAGGACGATCGGGCGCTGGAGGCGGAAGACGAGAAACTGTCCACGCGGTCCGGGTAAGGTCGTGAAATACGACAAAAGTGCGAAATAATTGATTGATTGTTTGAATACTAGTATTGCTCATTGATTGTGCTCATTGATTGTTCTCTTTGAGATATTCGCTGTCTACAAACGGGGAGGAGTAGAAATACTCTCTCTCTCTCCCTTTGCAGATGGTGAAGGGTAGGTAACGCAGACTTTTGTCCCCGTTGAAACCCGTCGTGCCTATCTTTATCTCCCCATTGATTGATTGTCCGAACATTGATTGTTTTGAAGAATAATGCTTTTGAGATATTCTCTGTTTGCAAATAACGTAGAATAGGAATATTCTGTCTAGTCTTTGCAAATAGTGAAGGGTAGGTAACGCAGACTTTTGTCCCCGTTGAAACCCGTCGTGCCTACCTTTATCTCCCCATTGATTGATTGATTGATTGTCCGAACACTAGTTGTTCGATATTGGTTCTTTGGAGGTATTCTCTGCTTACAAATAACGAAGAATAGAGATATTCTGTCTAGTCTTTGCAAGCAGTGAAAAGATAGGTAGTGCTGACTTTTGTCCCCGTTGAAACCCGTCATGCCTATCTTCTCCCCACTGATTGGTAGTTGGTTCTGCCCGGACCGCTTATTAGAGGTGAACCACCCGGCTCCACTGGAAGGCACCCCTAATAAGGACATGTTCACTAAATATGGACTAGTCGCCGTAGCTTATAGCAAGCTGTGGCATAAATATACCAAGAAGGACCCCGAAAGTCAGTGGCCACTGATGGGATCCTTCGACGACCATAAGATAGAAGCGCTAGAAATAGCTCTGCGTAGCAATAAGACGACGCCTACTATGCTTGACAGTATCGGCATGTGGCGCAAAGAAGCAACGCAACGGAAAAAGAGGGAAGAAGTAAAAGCAGAAAAGGAATTACGAAAGGCAGCTCACCTTGCCGCTAAAAAGTTAGAAGAAGACATAAAAGAGAGAAGGGAAACTAAACTAAGACAGGAGCCCGAAACCTCAGGCCAGTACGCTGTTAGGACCCCTTCTTTGCTCTACCCTGTATTGTCCTCCAAGCAGCAAACGAATGACGAATTACTGTTAGGTCCCCCGATCATTTACATGCCCCCTCCGTATGCACCCTCCCAATCAATAGTACAACACCCACAACCCCCGAACACGAGCGAAAGCAGTACAAGGGCCTCGGCCCTCACGGCCTCCGCGCCGGCTGAGCCTCTTGTGCCGAACCCAACGTCGACTACAACGCTAGACGACCATGAGATAGGAAAGAAAGAGTCCACCAGAATGAATCGATTAGCTAAGGATGAACGAACAGGAATCGACAAGATAGTAAAGGCACTGGTAGGATCCTTTTTGACCTTACAAAAACTAAAATAACGCTAGGAGTTAGCCCTTTGTGGGACATATGAAACCAAGGGAAGGAGTCAAGCTCACGGTCGAGACGACCACGAGGTAGCCCGACTCCATTACTCTCGCTACCTAAACATGTCTGCCCTACTGCCCACCCCGCCCAATAAGCATGACAAAATCCCGCACAAACGGAAGCCTGCTGACACCCACCATCGACGTCACCGAACTAGGGCTAGCTCGCGCACAATTGGGCTATGTTATTTTTCCGATTGCACAGTCACCTCCTGGTGCTCGTCATCTGACTACAAATATGTACAAACACTCCAACGAAGTAATGTAGTTATAACATTTTAATAACTTATAGGATATAACAAACACACCAACAGGGTAAACAGGTTAAAACACGTTTTAAAACAACTATTTACATGACGGTCTGCTGCAACCTCCATCCCAAAGCCTTAACGTCCACGTGACACCGTCCTCGCCTCTCCTTCCTCGAAATTGCAACATTGGCCTGTTTTGGGCGGTCCCTCTTAGTTGACTTTGGGCTATAAAAACCATGCAAAAATCCATTGACATCAGTGGCGAGCGATTGTGCGAATAGGCCGGAGGCTATACGAAGCGCCGAAGTTCTGGCAACACCAAGGCGGAGCCCGCCACGCTGTGTGGACCTTCCCGTTTTCTTTCTTCTTTCTTCAATTATGGCTGCTGCCCTGGCGGGGGGAGGCGACGCGGACGGACCTCCCCCACCTCCCCAGGTGGAGGCTTGCCAGGCACCCCAACCGCCTTTGACTCGCCGGCCAGCTAAGCTGCACCCCAACCGCCTTTAACTCTCCGGCCAGCTAAGCTGCACCCAACCGTCTTTCACTCACCGGCCAGCTAAGCTGCACCCAGCCATCTTTTTTCATCGGCCTGCTGAATTTCACCCTGGCACGCTGTGCGGGTCTTCCCAGTCACTTCTTCCTTCAATAACGGAGGGTGCCCTGGCGGGGGGAGGCGACGCGGACGGACCTCCCCCACCTCCCCAGGTGGAGGCTCGCCAGCAGATGAGGGCACCCCAAACCACACCTTTCACACGTCGGCCAGCTGAGTTGCGCCCTGCCACTTCATTCGCCGTTCGGCTGAGCCGGCACCCCTGCACGCGGCCGCCAGGCAACCACCCAAGCACCGGGTTCACCAGGACTGCCGCTAGCGCCCGACGTGAGGAGTGGGCCCCCGCAGCAAGGTAATCGGGGACCCACCCCGGTGGTGATACCATCCAAACTGCTGTCGTCACTGCTACTGGAATCACCCCGGTGGCAGCACCACCCGAACTGCTGCTGTTACTGCTGCTGGCTCCTCTCCGGCGACTGTACTGAAGAGCTGCTGCTACTGCTGCCCTTGAACCCGGCGGTCGACCCCTCCGGTTCCAGGCCTGGCCCACCGTGAGACAATTCTGGACTCGAAAGCTTGTTTGCTAGGGCATGGGCCCCACCCTTGGACAGAACGCTCCCCTCAGCCTTGCAGAATTGGTTGGAGTCATTTGACGTTCGACTCCTGCGGACTTCCGGTAAGGACAAAACCACCACCATTGCTCTTTTTGCCCCCGGGCGGCAGCCACCTTGCCTCCGCTTGATACAGTGAGACAGTAAAGCGTCGGCGGAAGAACCCGCCTGCTGCCCCGCCCTAAGAACAAACCGTGGCATTGCTACAAGGTTGCAGTGACGCAAAGTTGACGCTAACGAAAGTTCTCGAACTACCGAAAGGGATTCTGGTTCAACTGCTAATTCATGGAAAGACTTAGACTGTGCACTGGCCCGACCCCGCCCTAAGATGGCGCTGATGTAGGAGTGGCCTACAACTCCTTGTGGCGTTCCAGTCACGTGACATTCGTGTTAAAAAGAGATATATATACATGTATGCGATGCTTTCACACATGGCGGTGGGGGAGAGGGGGGGAACCGATTTTTATGTTATCCAGTGTTGCTCATGTTGCTCGACGCCTCTCACACCGTGGCCGGTCTGTGGCGGCTGTAGGCCCGTATTTCCATACTGACATTGTTTTAAATAAAGGCTTCTTAAAAAGGAATTACGAACTCAGTGTCATGACTAATCATCTAGGTTGTTGAAGGTTTTTCTTTTTGAATAAATGATTGTTACTCCTAAGCGAAAGCATACAGATAATACAGACACAATTTGCCTAAAAATCTTTTTGTTTAACGGAATTTGTACCCATCACGCCTGCCCTTTTTCCAAGAATTGTCAAATCAATAATGAACTATAACTTAAGGTATATGTCGCATGCAAGGTATGGTATCCTGCACCATAATACACGACCAATTGAGAAATACATGCACGACCAGGGAACGCGAATTTAGGAGATGAATGAACTAGAGCATCTTTGCCTCAAACTAAAGAATAATGGGTCCGTGGTATTACCCAACCCTGCGGCTAGCCTGGTACATGGTAGGTAGAACCTTTCGTGTCTGCGCGCGCTGGGGTATTTTGAATACTGCACCTCCCCTCCCCTCTTATTTCCCCTCTATAGGTCACGACGAAGTTCCGACTGAAGAGTGGAGTGGACATGGACCGCACCAAGTTCAACATCAGGGAAAACATAGACAAACGTTGTGAGATAGTGTGTAAAATTACAGACCACCATTGAGAACATGAAAAACTGTATGATATGATTGTGCGTGTGTACTACGATTATACGATATGAATGTGTATGCATTTCATGTTCGGATCACTTGAAGAGAGCGTCATTGTATGATTGAAGTGTGCGTCCACCGATCAAAGGGAGGAGAATAAAGGGTCAGACAACCCATAAGATGAACTACAAAATACTGAAGGTACGCAGCATGCATAGGAATAGAGGACAGGAAAGGAGAGGTCCCCGTGCTCGACGCAGCCCTGAGTCTCCGTCTTGACGCATGTACTGTCACACCCTATCCGGCATTTGTGTGTACGTGATCACCGAATTTATGTCTTTTCCCCGCTTGTGTTTTCTTACATGGAACAGACCCATGCTACTCCATGTTGTGTGTGCACCAAGTGACCTATTATCTTACCCATCTCTCTCTCTCTCGTTTTGTGTCGTATGTACGCCAGAATAGCCTACTTGATGCACACGTGTCTCTCTCTCTCTCTCTCTCTCTCTCTCTCTCTCTCTCTCTCTCTCTCTCTCTCTCTCTCTCTCTCTCTCTCTCTCTCTCTCTCTCTCTCTCTCTCTCTCTCTCTCTCTCTCTCTCTCCTCTCTCCCTCGCAAAAGGCTCTTTCTTGCCCTCTTTCTTCTTGAATAAATTAACGACATACACCTCTTTGGTAAGTGTATAATTGGCCTGAACACAGTGGTGTTCGAACAAATTGATAGAAACAAAAACGACCATACTTTACCACGTTACTACCTCTCCTTTTTACAAACATTAAGCCTAATCGGCTGAGAAGGAAAGGACAGGTAAGACGACTGATGTCTCCCAATCTGACCCACAACACGGGGACTATATGTCAGTGGTTTTTGTTCTTAAAGGACACCATCTCCACCACCCAGAATTACCCCTGACCAATTGGCCCGGAATAAAATGTCTAAAGCACCCTGTTCTCCCAAAGATAACTCCAGCCCTATACTAGCCGTCTCAGAGTATCCCGAACAAAACAGCTGATGGCCCCTGTTTTAAACTGATAAAGGGTCACCTACTGTATGAAAAGGATACTCGTGAACGCATGACCATAGCACCTCGCACTTACGGGTATTACCAAACCTTGCATTATAGGGCGCAGAAACTGACACCTAGAAGGCCAGACGATGGACAGGGACACCCACAGAACCCTGCACCACAGCAGTAATTAATAGATTAGTAACACGCACATTAACATCAGAGTTAATAGACACCAATCATATAGTAACAGATAAGAGCATTTCCGCAACTACTCAGTGGTTGGGAGAGAGAATGAAGTATGTAAATGTCTTCCCTGCCAAGATCTCTAAGACTTTCGTTTCTTATAACCTATTCAAGGATAACCTGCAGCCATCGGAAGAGAGGGGTCGGATGTGACGCACAGTCTGGCTGCGGATCATAAAACATCTATGACATCGACCAAGGGGGAAGCGACGAAGCAACAAGAGTGTGAGACGAGGCACCATTATCAGAACGATGAGCGCGAAGGGCTACATCGAGGCCCCTGCTCACTGACCAGCGTGCCTGAAGTCTTAACCCGTCGGGCCCGATTGATGGGCCCAGTGCTGAAAAGATTCTGCTCTCCTTGGTCCGCATTTTTGATCTGATCCCATGCCACCCCATTCTCTCTTCCTCTTTCATTTGGACTATGACTTTGACCTACTACCGAGGAACAAAAGGCCGGCACCCTGTCTCAAAAGTACCTGTGGTGAACTGTGTTAAGGAACAGGACTGTGATCAAAGAACAGTGAGTGGTCACACCCTGCCACGTGAAGAAATCGGATTTGAGCTGGACCTTAGTTCCACCGCCGGTGCTCAACAGTGCCAATGAAAGAAGAACAACAATGAGAGCTTACCAGTGATAGCTCTTTATAAACAAGGACACTGGAAAGAAGAACCCATGTCAAAGTTGAAAATCCTCTCCCAACCACCTTATTATATTAACTATCTTCTTATCAAGTTTTCATGATGTTGCATCAATCACTTCCGACTGTACACTGAGAAGTTAAGAAAATGTAACTTTGTATAGTAACATTCATACAACACCAGCCATGTACACAACTATACTGTAACTTTGAATGTACTTCCTCCTCGCCTGCTTCATCAAACTGTATGAGACAATGTACAAATGTGTCAGATTACTCCTGCCTACCCTAAAGACTCTGTATCTTTAAATGTGTGACGAACATTGACGATACTGTAACTGAAAGGCTAACAAAGGCGAATATTGGCCGGACAAGCTGGCGAGATATGTTAAAAGGGAGGACTGTGGAAATTTAGCTCGCAAACTGAACATTATCTGCGCCATCTTGCCCCTCCCCAGCACCACGCGCAGCGAATGCACAGCCGCCATTTTAGGCACCCCACTCTCTCCCCGCTCACTCTCGACCGCCAGCGCTTTCCCCTGGCGCTGCAAGCATCCCCCCCGCGCGCCGGCCACCCCCGCTCTCTCATACAGGCCATAAACCCTCTCCTTCTGCGCGACCCTGCTACGGAACCACTTCCAACCGACAACCCATACATGGTCATGCCTCTCCTTTGATAACCCCCTTCCTCTGCGCCCCATTGTCTGAACTGGTCCCAGGCCATCACCTAGCCCTGCGGATGCAGTTTACTGCCCCTACTGTAAGGGAAACACCCCACTTCAAAGGGATTACAGTAGATCAAAGCCCCTACCCCCTGAGACCCGGCCAGTTGCACACACCCCCGGGAATTAGCGGAATTCCCTGCTGCGCGATAGCCATCTCCCACTGCGGGTAGGGTGGGAACTTCTACTGTATCTATGTGTGGGATCGGATCTGAGCCGGGGCTTCAGGGGATGTTCTTTCAGGCATCAAGGGAATCTCAAGAATGTACTATATGTAATAAAGCAATAAACCAGTGTATAAGAGACCAGGTCTCAGAGATGCAGTTAGAGCACCTCGTGACGATACCTTGCTGTCTGATCTGATGTGTTCTGCTCCGACGGAATAAAACTTTGTTTCCTGCCTTCCAGTCTCCGGCGCCTGCCTCTTTTATTGGTAAATTATCGAGTGGTATGAGAGGCGATTACCGCCGGGCAAATACTTGAAAGATTATCAACTGAAACTGCCGCTACCATTTAACATTTTGAACTTGGTAAGAGGGAGATTTTGAAAAAAAACTGGGATATTGATTTTCCCCTTTGAGTTACATTGAAAAAGAGGAGAATGTAGACAGGAGACAGATCAAATAAAGCCCATTTGAGCTTAAAAACATTGGCCGTTTCCTGGCTGAATCGGGTCTGTTGGCATGTATGGTTGTACTACCATTGCCTCTTCCTTCTGCCCACAATGGTCTATTACATTGCCACAGCCTCTCTTGCAAGTCCTGTATTGTTGGTTTGTTGCCCCTGCCCCCCTTTCCACTGCCCTCCATAGTCTGTTGTGCTTCCACGGCCCTTCCTGCCTGCTCAGTGTGGTTAAATTGTTGCCTTTGCACCCTCCTACCTGCCTTCAATTTTCAGAGTCCGTGCCCCTGGCCTCTGCCTCTCAACAGTATCCTAATGAACAACTAGATTGCTAACATTCTATATTTATTACAAAAGTGTGGAACGCCTGACATCATCTTGATGTAATCAAAACTGTAATACCTAGAGCATTTCCTTTAGAAATTACATATATGAGAGGGTCTTATTGGCATCAATATTATGGTTAGTGCTCTAAAAGACTAAAATAAGGACATATTTTCTGAGTTTTCAAATAGCGACAAAGCACTTTTAAATTATTTGTTATCTTTATGTTTTTTTATCCAGTTGACCACCTGATTAAATGTTGCACTTAGGGGAGAGGATGTGGTGTTACTTCCAGAGCTGCAGACTTTGCAACTGGGGAACCAGGTTGAAGTTTCTGCTTCAGCTCAACATTCTGTGATTCTGGTCAAATCACTTAGTCTCCCCATGTCTACAACCAAAATGAATTTGTTCTTGTGTGATGTAACCAATGCTCATGTAAAGCACTCCAATACCTGACAAGTCTGCACTATATAACACTGCAAAAACACAAAATAATAAGTGTTTTGCACACTTCTGTCATTGGGCTATATTTGGGCTACATCTGGGTGATTTTGGGCTACATTTGGGCTCTTTTGTCTCCGGTGGCCATCTTGGGAGATTTATTTGTTATGAAGTTTCCTAATTTCCTCATGTACTGCAGTCTCCTCAGTAGGAAATGCTTTCAGTTTTTTACTTTGATTCCATCATGAAGGTATTCAGATGTGTCACACATTTGCCATAAATTCAGAATGTTAGTACTCTTTTTGCTCATTAGATCACTGTAGTAAAGCTACTGCTCACCAGGGAAAACTGCTGCTGGTATTGAAAGTGCATGTTTCAGTCTGCATGTCAGAATTTTTTAATGAAATAGAAGAGGATTTGAGAAGTCACTCAAAATGTGCCCTCATTTTCTTTCTTCAGCATTAATCATAATTTCTATGGCAAAATGAACCCCCTCATTGTGTTCCTTTTTAAATTAAATGTTTTAAGTGTTACCAGTTTATTCCAATCAAGATGGCTTCAGGTGTGCCATACTTTTGTCATAATGAAGACAGTAAGCGCTCTAGTTGTTTTTAAGAACATTCTGGGACATTCTGTCATTGGGCTATACTTGGGCTACATCTGGGTGATATTTGGGCTACATTTGGGCTCTTTTGTCTCTGGTGGCCATCTTGGGAGACTTATTTGTTATGAAGTTTCCTAATTTCCTCATTTACTGCAGTCTCCTCAGTAGGAAATACTTTCAGTTTTTTACTTTGATTCCATCAAGAAGGCATTCAGATGTGTCACACATTTGCCATAAATTCAGAATGTTAGCACTCTTTTTGCTCATTAGATCACTGTAGTAAAGCTACTGCTCACGAGGGAAAACTGCTGCTGGTATTGAAAGTGCATGTTTCAGTCTGCGTGTCAGAATGTTTTAATGAAATCGAAGAGGATTTGAGAAGTCACTCAAAATGTGCCCTAATTTTTCTTTCTGCAGCACTAATCATACTTTTTATGGAAAAATTAACCCCCTCATTTTGTTCCTTTTTAAATTAAATGTTTTAAGAGTTACCACTTTAATCCAAGCAAGATGGCTTCAGGTGTGCCATACGTTTATCATAAGTAGGACTGTTAGCGCTCTAGTAGTTCTTTGGAACACTCTGGGAAGCTGCAGTAGAACACGAAGGAATCAACTGACAGTCTCTGCCCTTGTTGGATGTACATGTTTTACTGAGAATGTCAGACTTCATTCTCACATGACTGAGAAAGATAATGTGAATTTACAGAAAATAAGCTCTCAGTTTAGCTTATAGATCACCTTCCAAACCTCTGTGGTAAAAGCATGAGAAAATATTTTTCACTCAATCATGATATCCCAGCAGAAGGCTTTTTCACATGGTGAAATCACCTTAGAACATACCACAATTCCTAAAATGAGTATGGTACCATCAACAAATGATTTATAATGTAACTAAAGTCTTAAAACCTTCTATTAACTGCAATGCTTTTTAATGAGGTGCTATCATGTATATTGGTCCCAAGATGGCTGCCAACACTTCTTGGATGATTGCTGACAGCCAATCTGATCTCAGGATGAATTGTGTGGTTAGGCTCCGCCCACATATATATATGCTTTTAAATGCTATTTTCTCAGGAAATACTGAACAGATTTATGACAGACCTGCAAAAGGCACTTCCTTGACCTTATGGCTACCTCTCTGCCAAATTTCAAGTAATTCTGTTCAGCCGTTCGGGCTGTAGCTGTGTCTAAAGGTCCTATGGAAAAATGCAATGGGAAAACGCGTTTTGGGACCCCCCTTTTTTCTCGGCCCCTGCTTGACGAATCACCCCGAGACTTTCAGGGTAGGAGCTGAACGGAGCGCCCCATTAGTTTTGAAAACTTTCGCGAGGATTCGTCAACCGGCGCCAAAGTTATTCAAAATAGAATTTTGAGATTTCCTATGGAAACTAGGTTGTAACTGTAACTATCTACTGGCGACCGCCAGTAGATAATATATATATATATATATATATATATATATATATATATATATATATATATATATATATATATATATATATATATTCCTTCGTGCTCCTCGGGTATTCTCTGCCACTCCAAAGCGAGAGTTGCGTCGGCGATTTAGACTCCTCGAGGCGAGTCAAATAAATATTTCAAAAAACGATGACGACGCCATGTGCGGGTTCAAACATTTATTCTTCTGCCGCCACCAAACGCGTTTCGACTGCCAAGCAGTCTTGCTCACTGGTACAAGTATTGTAAAACACGGCCATTTTTTAAAGTGCAACACGTGCAGATTGTGACTACAACTTTAAGTGACATAAAAAACAGACTCGTAGTTTGTGGCAACATAATCACACAAAATATATTCTAAAGCATAATACTTTGGTTGTACAATTTTTCTAATGAGCATTTTGTTGATATAAATTACTCTTATCACAAGGACAATTTAATTCTTGTATTCTCTATGCTGCCGCTGCTGTATATATTGCCAATTCAAGCTTCAGTAAGCTTTATTGATACCGCATGCAAAGCGACAAACGCAGTCATTTAGATTGACGAAAGCCTGTGTAAATTTGCTCATATATCACAAATAAAACTCAAGTGAGATTTGTTGACACAGCGCATTACATCCTTGTTTTGCTCAAGTGAGCTTACACTTACTGAATAATTTGTTGAAACCTCGGCTCAACAAATTAACTTTTGAATACGAATAATTAATTCTTTTGCCCAACAAATTAACTTGAATACAAATAATTCATTCATTTGCCCAAAAAATCATGCCCAAGTGGGCTTAAATCAATCAACTTTTGGCAACCATTATATAATCTTCATATTTAGTGATTCTTTTGAGTCTGTCAAATTTCTCTCTCTCTCTTTTCAATTAAAACATACATTTCAAAGGCAACGCTTGACTATTGCTAACTCTAAATGAGTGTGTAAATCTTCCTCCATGTTCAGGCCTTCAGGTTGTTTAGAATTCAACTCTATAATATAACGAGACTCAAGTCTCCGCAGTTTCTTGACTCTATTGCCTCTTCTTACATTTGCTTTTACCGAGTCGATCACATAGTAAGTTAGCCCTTTGGTATCTTGGTTATGGACTTTCTCAAAGTGCCGGGCTACTGGGTATGACCTATCCCCATTCTTGATCGCCCTCAAATGCTGCAAAACCCGCTTGTGAACTTCGAGAATCGTGCTGCCCACGTAGCGCAGGCCACAAGGGCACTGCAGTACGTAGATGGCATGATCTGCTTTGCAGGTATACCGGCCTTTGATCTTCCTCATCACATTTGTAAGGCCTACTTTGTATTGTGACATATTAATTCCATAAGTACAAGCCTTGCATTTGGTGCACTTGATGAAACCTTGCTTATTGCTTAACCAAGTTGTTTTACCTGGCTGCTTTCTCATTGTATTACTTACTAGTGCCTGTTTGAAGGATTTTGCCTTTCGGAAAGTGATCTGTGGTCTCTTAGCAACTTGTTTGCCAAGCAGAGGATCATTTCTTATTACGTGTCAATGTTTATTCAGTATTTTTCTCACTTCATCATGTTGCCTGCTAAAAGTAGTGATAAACCTACATTGATTATCACTATTTTTACTAGTCTTCTTACTGGTATCAAACAAGACTTCCTCTCTTTTCTTCTTCAAAGATTTGTTCACACCATTATGCATGCGGTATCAATAAAGCTTACTGAAGCTTGAATTGGCAATATATTCAGCAGCGGCAGCATAGAGAATACAAGAATTAAATTGCCCTTGTGATAAGAGTAATTTAAATTAACAAAATGCTCATTAGAAAAATTGTACAACCAAAGTATTATGCTTTAGAATACATTTTGTGTGATTATGTTGCCACAAACTACAAATCTGTTTTTTATGTCACTTAAAGTTGTAGTCACAATCTGCACGTGTTGCACTTTAAAAAATGGCCACGTTTTAAAATACTTGTACCAGTGAGCAAGACTGCTTGGCAGTCGAAACGCGTTTGGTGGCGGCAGAAGAATAAATGTTTGAACCCGCACATGGCGTCGTCATCGTTTTTTGAAATATATATATATATATATATATTCACTGGAAAAACCAGAGTTTTCACACATGTTATAGTTAGCTGGACATTTCACTCATACAAAACCATTGAAATTCCCCCGTTATAGTTAGTTCAGCTAACTATAACTCGTGCGCCCGCAATCCACTGCTGATGACGTCACATATTACATCACTCATGACATGGTCAGTGACATCACTCATGACATCACTGATGACATCTCAAATGACATCACTGATGACATCATCCAGTGAATATGTGTCTTTCTGAAAAATAAATATATTTTATATATGTATATCTAAAGGTTAATGGAAGAATAAATGGGTAAATAAGTGTCTAAATGGATGTTTTTTTTGGTAAAATTAATTGTATAACGGACTTATTAACAGTATCTTAGTGAATACTGATGACATCATCGATTGAGTATGTGTTTCTGAACAATTTTAATATGTTTAATATATATAGGGAAAGGCCAGTTGAAGAATAAGTGGGTGTACAAGTTTGTAAATGGATGATTTTCTGTGGTGCGTAACTGACTCTATGTGAATCATTAAATGTATCTTACTGCAGTCTAGTGACTAAACTGTGTAAATGTTTCTATGTGTCTGTATGTTGGTGTATAAGTGGCTGCATGGTTTTGTGAATAGCTGTATGAGTGTCTATTTGAGTTATTGATTGTTTGTCTCAGTATCTGTATGGGTTCCTGAGTGTTTGTGTGGGTAGGGTGTGTGTTACTCTGTGACTAGATGTGTGAGTGGGTGATTCTATGGGTGCATGGTTTTAAGAGTGCATCTGTGATGGACTGTATGGTTGAGTGAGTGTATGTATGGGTATGTTAGTGATTGAATGTATACCTCAGTGGTACATTTGTGACTAACTACATATTTGAAAGGCAGTATATATGCGTGTAAGAGTATATAAGTGGGTAGATGTGACAGTGTGTGATTGTGAGAGTGACTGTATGGATGAGTGTGTGCTTGTATCAGTGATTCTATAAGAGCGTAAGAATGTGGTACTATTTTTGAGTAAGTGAACTTGAGTGTGTATAACCGCATAGGTGAGTAAATAGGAGTGTGATTATTTGCATGACTGACTAGGTGTGAGAGTAGCTCTATGGATGATTGGTGGTTTGTGAGTGTCTATATAGGTGTATAAATGCATATGATAGTCTTGTATGGAGTGACTGTAAGTATGAGTGACGGTACAAGTGAATGAGTGGAGGTGTATGTAGACCTAAGAGTTAATAAGTGGGTATGTAGTTATTGGTGTTGCAGTATGTATGGTTTTGAGAATGGAACTCTGAAATTTTTAGTCGGTGTATCAAAGGTTATATTAGGGTGTGAGAAGATGTGGTAATTTATCACATGGATGACGTCATCAGTGATGTCATTTGAGATGTCATCAGTGATGTCATGAGTGATGTCACTGACCATGTCATGAGTGATGTAATATGTGACGTCATCAGCAGTGGATTGCGGGCGCGCGAGTTATATTAAGCTGAACTAACTATAACGGGGGAATTTCAATGGTTTTGTACGAGTGAAATGTCCAGCTAACTATAACATGTGTGAAACCTCTGGTTTTTTCAGTGAATTTGCAAGGTTTTTTAAATGCTAATTCCTAACTATAACGTGTGTGAAACCTATGGTTTTTTCAGTGAATTTGCAAGGTTTTTTAAATGCTAATTCCTAACTATAACGTGTGTGAAACCTATGGTTTTTTTTTAATGAATTTGCAAGGTTATTTAAATCCAATTTTTTTTTTTAATTATTTCTTTTGAGATTTTTTTTTAAACAATATGCTACCTATGTATATAATCATTGATTTACTGTACCCTGCAATATGGAATGGTTCACCTTTTTTAAAGAAATGTTTAGATATAGTTGAACAACATAGTTAATATCTTCTACAAACCTTTATACTTTTTTTTTTCTTTTTTTTTTAGGATTTTTTACCGCGCGCGTACGGTAAGCTTACGGTATGCGCACAGTACGCTATAAGTACGGTGCGCGTACGTAATATCTATGCTCCGTGTGCGCATGCGTACGCGATTTACGTACGCATCCGTACTTCGTCTGTGACGCTTATGCGCTTGCTTCCTACGAGCATGCGCGCGTTTTATTTGTTGTGCATGCGCGCGTGCACCTTACGCGGAACTGCCGTACGCGCATGCGCGCGTGCCTCTAATGCGCATGTGCGCGTCCGCGCATCTTACATACGCACATGCGTACTTTTACCGTGCGTGTACGGTAAGCGTACGGAGCGCGCACGGTAGGTCATGTGATCCAGAAACAACCCTTTTCACTGGTTTAAACTTCTTTCATTTCCAGAAACTTCCAACACCACACCCATTCCCCTCATTTTTGCTTGTGATTCCCTAGGAGAAGGAGCTGAAGTGTCTTTGGCATACAATGGCAGAGCAGCAGTCCTCTTCTGGGAGTGAGCAGGACAGCATTATCAGACAGAGAAAGAGGAAACAGAAGGATTCTTTTGTCTGGCAATATTTTACATTTCCAGAGGGGCAGAAGAAAGTCAATGCTCCATTAGTCACCTGCAAACTTTGTTTGCGTGTCTTGTCTAGAGGAGATCCAAAGAAGAAGTACTCTTTTGGAATCTTCACTATGTTCAGACACATTAGGGATGTACATCCCAAGACTTTTGCTCGAGCTACTGCAGCAACCCCTTCAGCAGCTCAGCCAAGCACATCCGCAGCTGCTCAGCTGAGTACATCTTCGGCAGCTCAGCCGAGCACTTCCTCTGCGGTGGGAGCGTCACCCTCTTCTGCTCCTCTGGACATTTACCCTTGGTTTCAGAGTGTACATTTAAGGTGCAATACTTGCTACTCTCTTATTGCTTATGGGGAGTCTAGTATTTCTCTAATAGACAATAAGATAGAACAGCACAAGTGCGGTACCTTATAATATTGCCATTCTTTCATTCCTCTGTCCCTGTATTAACACAACGGCTCTTTTAAGAGCCACCTTACCTCACAAATTTTGTAATTTTTTTAATCACTTTTTTTTAAAAAAGATTTTTACCGTACGATACGCGCACCCATTTTTTTTTTTTAAATAGAATATTTATTTCACCCTTCAAGGTACTTGAGGGACCACAAGGGAAATGAGAAAAGCAGAGTGAAGAGAAGTGAAAAAAAGGGAGTATGAAAGTAAATGTGTGATAAATACAGATATTTCAAACTTACCCGACTAACAAAATAACTTAATTATCAATAAATGTTTTTTTTTAATTGCAAGAAAAAAGGATTAATTTTCCTAAATTTTCTTTCTCAATCTGTAAAAAAAGAAAAAAAGTATTATTATTTAACAATACGTTTTAGAATACAGTACACATATTTTCTTATTTATAAAAACAATATTTTGCCCTTTTTTTGCTGTTTTCAGAATATATTGAATTTCACTGTAAATCGTGAAACCAATTGCATTCATCACTTAACAGCGGGCAAAAAAATTAACAATCTGAAAGATTGTTTAAAAAAAGCCCTGAATCTCTTCTCAGTAAAACATACCTTTATAGAAATGTAACATATTTAATAAAAACATCATCTAAAAACAATAACTATTTGCAATAAATATCGTCTGTAAATCTTGTTGCTTAAGCACATACACCGAAATAATATCTGTCAAAGAAGTCCACAAGAGAAATTTTTACCTTTCCATGAGGCCAAATGGTAATTTTTAAATTCTTTTTTGACAAAATATCCAATGGTAATCCAATAAAATCGCAAAAATGATTTGTTCAGATGTTGCAATTTGTATCTAAAATTTTGGTTTTTAGAAAAATTAAGTAGGAATTTGGTAATTCTGCAGGCAAACGTTGCTTGAAAATCAATTGAGAATCATTACACAGTGTCCAGCCTTTTTCACATTTAAGATAAACTGTGTAATGACCAGAAGTTATAGAAGGTCCATCATGGAAAATTATTGCAACTGCAACAAAAGTTTTTCCAGATATTGATAATTGATGTCCTGTAAACTTCTTTATTAATGTGTCCTATTTTGAACCATCAGCTCTACAACGTTGCATCATTAAAATTACATACTGTCCATATTTCTTTAAAAATAACGTTGAAAACATGTCTGATTTACATTTACAACATTCCATGTTGTGATTGGCATCTTTAACTAATTTACTAAAAGTCACTGATTTAGTCTCTGGTAATGTTAAATATATATACCTTTCTGAATCAACATTAGAGCTGCATGTGTTGAAACAGTTTTCACAACTATGTTCCCATTTATAAGAGAGACCAAACATATTTTCTATTTCTACCCCTTCTTCTTCCAGTACCATAAGGATATACATCAATAATTCCTGTGCATCTTGCTGGACATTTTGAGTAAACTGTGTACATCCTGAACATACATCTAAAAGTTTTCTAACATCAGAAGCACTTTCTATTTTAGTTTTATCAATACTCAGCTTCTCAAAAAGAAAACTCATCAGAGAACAAAATCTTTTTTCATGATTTACTATTATCTGCTCTTGCAAACTTTCAAGATAAAATACAACATTCAGCACTACATTAGCGTAGCAGTTGACACCAGAGCTATTTTCAAAATGACAACCAACAACCTCTTGAACATTGTCCTTTTTCTTTTTGCTTGCAATCACATCACTCTCCTTTTGTTTTGTCTTCTGTACATCCTCATTACAGATATTCTCAATTCTCCTTTTCCGAGAAACAACACGTTTTTCAAACACAGGATACTGACCTAAATGAGGAGCATAGGTTCTTCTTAATCTATTATACTCCTTTACACAATTTGCATCAGCACTAACTTTTGAGTCATCAAAGTCTATCATGAATAAACCAGATAATGTTTTCACTCGTGACAAAGCAACATATGCCATACCTTCTTTGAACACAGTAGAACCAATGTTTACAAAAGCACTATCTACAGTTAATCCTTGAGATTTGTGAATAGTTACAGCATATGCTAGAGAAAACGGAAACTGCTTCCTACGTACATATAAGTCTTTTACAAGCAAAAAACGGACTGAACAACGACTAATGTCTTTAACCTCTTCAATCTGATCAAATTTTATTTTTAAAAATTCAATCCCATCTTTTTTCTGGTATTTCACAAAACCCACAACTTTACCCATAGCTCCATTCACTAAACCTTTTTCTACATCCAAATTTCTTCTTAAAAATACTCGACAGTTCATACAAACATAAAGATTTTTTTATAATCCAGCTGTTTTCGAAATGTTCTTCTCTAGAGAATCCAATTTATTTTTCAATTTGCCCGTTAATGTAATAGTAATTCCTTCATGCTGAATGTTGTCCACTGCTTCCATTTTCTTAATCTCTTCCTTTTCCAATTTCAAAAGTTCCTCATTGAATATCGAGCATTCACGTAGTGTTGGCATTAAGCAGATTACAGTATTTTTTTCTGCAATGTTCTGGTATATTTTCTCTGCAACTATTTCTTCACTTGGAAATAAATTATGTAGCAACCGACTCTGTAATGCTTTTCTGCCAACTTCTGTGAGTAGTCCAATTCTGATATCTTTCAGAATACTTGCATAATCTTCATCATTTGCTGGTAGTGAGTTCTTTGTACTCAAAGAATGACCAAATATTCGCATTACCAATACTTCCTAATGACTTCTTCGTGTCTTCATGTGTCACAGTATTAAACACTGGTTGTCCTTTAACTGGAGTGAGCTGCAGAAGATCCCCAAAAACTATAACATGTTTTCCACCAAATAACACGTCATAGTCTCTCTTTAGAATTTGCTGCATTCTTAAATGCACAAAGGCAAGCATTAAGTTTGATACCATGCTTACCTCATCAATAATGAGAACTTGCATCTTCTTCAACACTCTTGAAACTTCGAAGCATGCTTCTCCTGTAACTTGTGATATTCTATTTTGTTCTCATGCTCCACTGGTAACATTAGCAAGCGATGTAAGGTAATTCCTTTTATGTTATATGCTGCTAACCCAGTTGGAGCAGTAACAACACAAGACAAAGTTGAATCTGTTTTTTGCTGTAGGTAGCTTCTGATGACTTTAATTAAGAAACTTTTTCCAGTTCCAGCTTGTCCACTGACATACATCCTGATTGGTTCAAATGATGTGCATGAGCACTCTTTCTTTTCATGTAGTAATCCATGATCAATTTTTTTTGTGACTTCTTCATAAATTTGTTGTTCATTCAGTTGCTGTTCCAAATTTGGTAAGTCTATTAAATCTTCCTGAGCTTGATTCATAGCTGTTTCCACTTCAGTCATTGCTATTACAGCTTCATTTTCTACGATTGGTTGTCCTAGGGGGATCTTGACTGAGCGTTCCAGAACTTTGGCTGTCTTGAGAACTGTCTCTAGCTACTTCAGCTGCAATTGTAGCTTCCTGTTCAATTTCTTCATTTAACATTTGTACATAATTTGTGAAAGTACTGCATTCAATCGTATCTTTACATGCATTAAAGGAATCTTCATAGCTGTGAAAATCTCCAAGTAATTCATCCTCTGAACGCCATGGTTTAAACAGCTGTAAAAGTGCTAAGTAGTAAAATTCCTTTTTGTCAGGATTGTCGCAACTCAGCTTCCTGTGATTAATCAAACTTCCTTTTGTTTGCTTCACCAAACATCTTTCCTCACCAATGACTTTATATTTTCCATTGTTGATGTCTTCTGTGGCTTTCCGTGTAAAAATGTAGTTCTGCAGCACTTCATAGAGACACATGTTCTCAAGATGACGACTTCTTTTTGGGTAATATGTGTCCAACATGTTTGATTTCAAAATATCTGTACTTTCCGGGTCGTTCTCTGCCAAATATTCAATTTCTCCAACAGATTTCAATACCCGATTTCGCATTCCTGCAAGGCCTAAACTTACCCAAATTATTCTTCTGGATTTGGAGTACAGACTTGCAGATGATAACCTATCTGAGCATTCGTAGGATCCAATTTCTCGATGCGATAACATTTTAAAACTGAAACTTTATGGCTTCTTACTGACAGTCTTCTCGTGAGAAATCTCTTCCCACATTTCCTTCAATTCCGTTTTCTCAGATTTAGTGATGTAAGATGTGACATACCAAGCAACAGCAATAGAATTGTCAGCAACATACTGTATATCCATGTTAGCATTCCACATGGATAAAATGACTGGGTTGTAGTCATTTATATATTTTGACTCTTCTTTTCTTCTTAGGTTGTACGTATTTTTGGGAGATTTTCTTGTAATAGTATGTCGCACAGCTGACATAAAACTGTTGACTCTTCCTTCTGAAAGAACAGGTCGTGGAAATCCAAATCGACATTTTGTGTAGAATTTTTCTTTACTCTTGTACTTTCGTCGACAGTATTTTCCACACCGATGACTTTGGAAACGTAAAACTTGCTCTTTTAAGTTTTTCTCTTCTGTGCTTTTAGGTATAGCACATGTTGCATATTCTTCGATGAAACTTAAAACTGCATCATCAGAATCTGTTCCAAATTTTGGGGCATCCTTGATCCACAACAGCATATGAATATGAGGAGCACCTCTTGCTTGGTACTCTTTTTTCCAAAAGAAATCCACAACTTCTCCAAGAGGTGGATTTTTTTTATTGCAGATGAAGGACATCATAGCCTCAAATCTATGATTGAAATATCTGCAAACATTAACCGGATCCAATGAGCACAATTCTCCTGCTGTCTTGTATTGGATGTTTGCAATATTTGCATTTGCCTCTCGAAGAAAATCCAGAAGATCATCCCAGGCGTACTCAGCACAGCTTAGGGTGAGAAACCATGTAGGAGTTCCTAAATTCCGTAACATACATTTCAATTCTCCATGGTGTCGGTACCAATATTCATTAGTTCCACGCTGACAAGCCATCAGATTCAACAATTGTGATTCCAAATGATCATCTCGCTGTTGCACTTTGTTCATAAAATCCTTTGCAGACACATTATGTAGATGTACTCCACTTTTTAAAATGTGATTTACTGCATAAGATAGTGCAGACAAGTCACTTTCAAATAAAAGATGGAACAAATAAGGAATACTTTGACGAAATCTTGGATCTTCTGCATATAATCTTGTAGTCCGATACTCAGAAGCAGGAATCTGTACTGGACGTTCATCATATCGTCCACCTTTTCCTGTAGGAAACAGCTGGGGAAAACAACGAGCTTCCAAGCTCTCCTCCCATACACTCACGGGAGTTCCTTGTGCTTTTTTCATCTGAAACAGATCAATAGTGTTTGCCATAACTTCTTTTGAATGAAGAGGATGTATGCTGAAATGTTCATAAATTTCTTCTTCTTTTGACTTATCCACTTTTTCAATTTGCCCAGCTGGTATTCCTGAGTCTGGTAGTAAAACGTCTTGATCTTCATCCATATAAATTGTTTCATACCATTTATTATTTCTTTTCAAATATAAATTTGCTCTTTGTACTTTTCGTACATCTACCAGCTCCTGCCAAATTTTCTTATTCTTTGTTGGTACTCCATTAACCAGAATGACTAATGGTTCAGTTTCCAATCTATCTGCATCAATTGTTTCCATATTTTTTTTCAAATCCAATGGCAAATAGACAACTCTTCCTTTTAAACCTCTTTGTAAATCCGAAGGAGGTAATTTACCTGTTTTTGGCTCCATACGCACTATGGTCTGAAACGGATGGACACATTGAATGAGTATAGACTCATACGTATTTAAATCACTAAGTTCTGCAGGAATATCAACCAATTCTAAAGTATTATGTACAGCTCTAGCTTGCATTCTATTTTCTTCTAACTTGTTATAACAGTATTTACAAATACGCTGATCTTCACCCAAATCAAAACTATTTTCCAGAAATATATATGTTGCAAAATCCTTCCACTTATAATTATCTTAATTTTCACTTTTTTTATACAGATCAACATTTCTTGTTTGAATTTTGTAATGACTTCTCCGGCAACAAATACAAGTAATATTTGGTCTTTCATTTGAGATGATAGTAAATTTTGTCATTTGATCTTCAAATTTTTTACTAACAGTGGGTTCTACATTCTCTTCCATATTTTCTTCAATAACTGTGTCATTACCTGCACTTTCTTGTTCCGGACCAAAGTAACAAAACTGAATTTCATCAGTAACCTTCTGTACATCTGATACAGATCCACGGAACAAAGCCCTATTCAACTCATTTAACTTTAGTGCTGGACTTTTAGCAAAATACAATCTTCTCACAAACTTTCTCATTTCAGTATGATGAACTGCCAGCATCCTAAAATGGTGAAAAACACTTTGGCAACCTTTCCTAGAAAGACAAGCCAGAGAATGTCCTTGCAAACCAGTATTCTCTCTCACTCTACATGGATCTAGTCTTTGAAGCACCTTAATCTTCTGTTTAACACTTTTTTTACTATATTCTCTTAGAAACTCACGTAATTTATCAATAGATTCTTGTCGTACAGTACAAATACTACTACAATTCCAAGTGTACACTGGGGCTTTAGGACGTCTCCCCATAACCTCATCAGCTATCACTTCTTCCTCATTTCTTGGAACCATTTTCTCCTTTTCCATTACACAACCATCTTTCACTTCATAAGCACGACCTCTGGTGTCAACTGCATGCAGCAAACTATTACTTTAAAGATAACTCTCATCATTAAAAAATGGTTCAGTACTTGAACTATGCATCCATTCTCCTAAAAACACTTTACAAAAGTTATTTCTTTTCACTACTCTTTTCGTTTTGCTTTGTGACTTCATTACATTGACCATTTTATCTAATGTACGGATCCTGTTCAAAATTAAAATGAATAGTTTTCTTTTCAAATCTAAAGCCTTAGCTACAATTGATTCAATATCTTTCTTTCTCTTATAAAATTTCGCTTTCTTCTCATATTTTTTCACATCCTTTAGCAAATTGGACATCACTCTTCTCTGAAA
Organism: Triturus cristatus; assembly: GCF_964204655.1. Taxonomy (NCBI): domain Eukaryota; kingdom Metazoa; phylum Chordata; class Amphibia; order Caudata; family Salamandridae; genus Triturus; species Triturus cristatus. The sequence goes on from NC_140587.1 coordinate 621,936,491, forward strand.
CATTTTTCTACGAATGTCTTTAAATGCTGTTTTTCTTTTTAAGTCAATCTTTATTGCTTCTGATTGTACATTAGCATGTAGTAATTTCTCACTTTAGTCCTGTTGTTTTCTACTTGAAACACTATTTGCAGTGGGGACATTTTTCAAATTTTTTCAAGATATTTTTTTTAAAATCCTTAGTCTGCTTACCAGAAGACTTTTTCTTTTTTCCAACATGAGGATCTTCTACTAATTTGGGTCCTCCAGTTGTCTTCAAATATAAATGTTTTTTCTGTTCTTTACTCTTTCTTGATTTTATAGGCATCTTTAATTTATTTCACTGTTGTTCAGCAATACCTGAAAGAAACTAAAAAAAAATACCTTTATATAATTTAAATATATTACTATATTTTTTTTGAGCTTTTCAAATCTTATAATACTATCTACCCCTTTCCTATGAGTGAAAAACACAATAAAACCAACACGAATTAAAGCTTCCCCTTTCCTACGAATGCAATTCTAAAAGTACCAGAGTAACACGAATTAAATCTCTGACAACAATTCCTGTGTGCGCACAGACTCATGGTGTGATTCTAGGCAGAAAACGAAATTTGATTTGCAATTTGAAAGCAAACTTACTACTGTGGTAGAGCAAGTGATAATTACTCTAACAGTCTGACACATTTTCATTATAGTTTTCAGAAACAGAAAGGAGCACATGTCCAAACAGCTTTTTGAGACCATGAACATGTGTAACCTGGATGACGTACTACACTCTAGCAAAGGAAATGAGCCTTGGTGATGTTCAATGTATTAGCGTTACTCACTGCTATCTGAAACACCACACAGCGCTGAATAGTAAGCATGACTGTACATGAGAAACAGCTTGCTCTCTGCTAAGAGTGTGCTTCTGGAGACTGTCTACTGTCAGGTGCAAGAGAGATCTGCATGGACGCTTGCACAACTGCATAAACACTGGAAACATGTATGTAAGACTACATGTGTGGTAAGGGTTAATAGGACTTTTGAACATGTACAAACTACATGACCCATTGCAGGAGTGGAAGGAAAATCTACCATGTTGATTTCAAATGTGTTAGCATTGCCCTCTCATTTGTGACATATTAATTTGGGCTGAATGCTAGCCATCACAGTTCAAGAAAACAAGCTGCCCCTTTCCTACAAATGCAATTCTAAAAGAACCAGAGTAACACGAATTGAATCTCTGACAACAATTCCTCTGTGCGCACAGACTCATGGTGTGATTCTAGGCAGAAAACGAAATTTGATTTGCAATTTGAAAGCACACTTACTACTGTGGTAGAGCAAGTGATAATTACTCTAACAGTCTGACACATTTTCATTATAGTTTTCAAAAGCAGAAAAGAGCACATGCCCAAACAGCTTTTTGAGACCATAAACATGTGTAACCTGGATGACGTACTACACTCTAGCAAAGGAAATGAGCCATGGTGATGTTCAATGTATTAGCGTTACTCACTGCTATCTGAAACACCACACAGCGCTGAATAGTAAGCATGACTGTACATGAGAAACAGCTTGCTCTCTGCTAAGAGTGTGCTTCTGGAGACTGTCTACTGTCAGGTGCAAGAGAGATCTGCATGGACGCTTGCACAACTGCATAAACACTGGAAACATGTATGTAAGACTACATGTGTGGTAAGGGTTAATAGGACTTTTGAACATGTACAAACTACATGACCCATTGCAGGAGTGGAAGGAAAATCTACCATGTTGATTTCAAATGTGTTAGCATTGCCCTCTCATTTGTGACATATTAATTTGGGCTGAATGCTAACCAACACAGTTCATGAAAACAAGCTTCCCCTTTCCTACGAATGCAATTCTAAAAGAACCAGAGTAACACGAATTGAATCTCTGACAACAATTCCTGTGTGCGCACAGACTCATGGTGTGATTCTAGGCAGAAAACGAAATTTGATTTGCAATTTGAAAGCACACTTACTACTGTGGTAGAGCAAGTGATAATTACTCTAACAGTCTGACACATTTTCATTATAGTTTTCAGAAACAGGAAAGAGCACATGTCCAAACAGCTTTTTGAGACCATGAACATGTGTAACCTGAATGACGTACTACACTCTAGCAAAGGAAATGAGCCTTGCTGATGCTGAATGTATTAGCGTTACTCACTGCTATCTGAAACACCACACAGTGCTGAATAGTAAGCATGACTGTACAGGAGAAACAGCTTGCTCTCTGCTAAGAGTGTGCTTCTGGAGACTGTCTACTGTCAGGTGCAAGAGAGATCTGCATAGACGCTTGCACAAAAGCATAAACACTGGAGACATGTATGTAAGACTACATGTGTGGTAAGGGTTAATAGGAGTTTTGAACATATAGGAACGACATGACCCATTGCACGAGTGGAAGGAAAATCTACCATGTAGAGTTCAAATGTGTTAGCATTGCCCTCTCATTTGTGACATATTAATTTGGGCTGAACGCTAACCAACACAGTTCATGAAAACAAGCTTCCCTTTTCCTACGAATGCAATTCTAAAAGAACCAGAGTAACACAAATTGAATCTCTGACAACAATTCCTGTGTGCGCACAGACTCATGGTGTGATTCTAGGCAGAAAACGAAATTTGATTTGCAATTTGAAAGCACACTTATTACTGTGGTACAGCAAGCGATAATTACTCTAACAGTCTAACACATTTTCATTATAGTTTTCAAAAGCAGAAAAGAGCACATGCCCAAACAGCTTTTTGAGACCATGAACATGTGTAACCTGGGTGACTGACTACACTCCAGCAATGAAATGAGCCTTGGTGATGTTGAATGTATTAGCGTTACTCACTACTATCTGAAACACCACACAGTTGTGAATACTAAGCATGATATTACAGGATAAGCAGCTGGGTGTGTGGTAAGAGTCTGCTTCTGCAGACTGTGTATTTTCAGTTACAATAGACATGTGCATGGACGCTTCCACAACAGCATAAACATTGGAGTGATGTATATAAAAGTACATGTGTGACAAGGGTTAATTGGAGTTTTGTACATGTAGGAACAACCTTACCCATTGCATGATTAAAAGTAAAATCTACCATATCAATTTCAAATGTGTTAGCATTTGCCTCCCATTTGTGAGATACTGTTTTATGCTGAATACAAACCATCACAGTTCTAAAAAACAAGCTGCCCCTTTCCTACGAATGCCATTCTTACAGAACCAGACCAACACAAATTAAATCTCTGACAACAATTCCTTTGTGCACACAGACTCATGGTGTGATTCTAGGCAGAAAACAGTATTCCTGGGTGATACCAGTACACCATAACTTCTAGAGAAGACATACTCCATAATATCTTACAAGTTCAAGGCACTTAAATATCTTCCTTAACATAAAATGTAAAACACAACTTTAAAAGTGGAAGGAAAATGTACCATGTTAATTTCAAATGTGTTAGCATTTGCCTCTCATTTGTGAGAAAGTGATTTCTGCTGAATGCTAACCATCACAGTTCAAGAAAACAAGCTGCCCCTTTCCTGCAAGTGCAAGGCTAACAGAGCAACAGCAACACAAATTAAATCTCTGATAACAATTCCTGTGTGCACACAGACTCATGGTGTGATTCTAGGCAGAAAACAGTATTCCTGGGTGATACCAGTACACCTTAACTTAAGGTGAAGACATACTCAATAATATCTTACAAGTTCAAGACAGTTAAATATCTCCCAAAACACAGAATGTGAAACACAACTTTAAAAGAAGAATCACAGTTCTAATATTTATATCAAAATGCACCACATACATCCCCTCTCAAATTCATAACTCACCTTTAAAAGTAGTTAGTTCAGAAAGAAATGTGGCACTCAAACAGCAGATTATCACAGCAACAATCTCTGAGCTGTACACCTCTCTCCTCTCACCAGAACCAGTTAATGGCAAAGTTTCCCTCTCTTTTTTCACACATATACATGTTAACTCCAAATCACAGTGCTTCCCACATTTTTTTCAAATGGAAACACACATTTCTATTGGTTGGAAATTTCAACCCTTTCCAAATGATCCCTTCCCCCAACATGACTTCTGCCTGCTACCATAGCAACAGGTCATGGAACACTGGTGTGAGCAGAGAGGTCATAAGTTTAACACACAATGTTTCTAATCCTTAGAGCAAGAGTGCTTGACTTTTCAAACCTAACAGCAAATCCAAAGTAATGTTCTGTGGGTACACATTTTTCTGAACCAATACAAAACATGCTTGTAAAAATCTAAATATACAGCCTAGTTTTAACTGTAAAATGGTTTGAATCAGCCAATCAGTTCTTTTTTAAAAAAAAAGTATGTTAGCCTCCATTATACAACTATCTTTCTTTTCATATTGCCATTTTACTGAAAGACACCTTCTGAGTGCATCCAGATCTCCTTGAAAGATGTTCACAGTGTGGATTGTAGGTCATAGCTATGTCTTCTGGAGTGAAAAGTTTGCAGAAAAAAGAGGTATTGTCAAAGACCTTGCTTTGCCAAACGTAGATATTAAATGGATTGGTCAGAAAGGGTTAAAGTGGCACCAATTAATGCCTTTGGTGAAAACCTTTCTACATCTTCCACAGCCTGACCTTATTATTGTGCACTGTGGTGGAAATGACCTAGGCACTTTAACTGGGGTAGGTCTGGAAATGCTTATTAAGGACACCTTTGTGCAATTGATGTCACTTTTTCCACAAACTGCCTTTGTATATTCTAATATATGCCAAAGGCAAAAGTGGAACTGGTCCAACCAATTTTGTCTGCAGATTGACAAAGCAAGAAAGCACGTCAATAAGTCTGTTTCTGCTTTCCTCAGAGACTATGGTATGGGTTCTATATACCACAACAACTTGCGTTACAACATGCAAGACATTTATAGAGGAGACGGTGTACATTTCAATGATGAAGGGAACAGAGTCTTCCTCTTGAACTTTAGACTCTGCATCGGTACTTACTTGTAGGTACCAAAAAAACACTTCATAAACACAACGGCTCTTTTTAGAGCCACCTAACATCTAAACATTTAATTTAGATTTTTAATTCTATTTTTTTATTATTTTTTTTTACCGCCGTACGCGTACCGTACGCGCACAGTACGCGTACCCCGCGATTTTTAAAAAAAAAAAAAAATGTTTTTTTCACACTTCTGGGTCCTTCTTGGACCCCCTGACAAAGGCTAGGGGGTCTGCAACTCTCTACCTTGCCCCCTTTTCACGTTCTTTACCTTTGTTTTTCAGTGCGAGACACACAAAATGGCGGCCGACACTTCCTGATTTCGACCGACTGGAATGTTTACTGTCATGTAACCACCAATCAGAATTACGCTCGCGCACGGCAGCGTCCGCGTACGGTATGCGTACGGTGCGCGTACGGTACACGTACGGTGTGCGGCTATAGATAATTTTAACTGCAATTTTCTCAGGAACTAACTGAACAGATTGACTCCAGATATGCAAAAGACACATCCCTGACCTGAGGACTTTCTCTTTGCCAAATTTCAAATAATTCTGTTCAGCCATTTGGGCTGTACCTTGGACTAAAGGTCCCTATGGAAAAATGCATGGGAAAAACGCGTTTTGGGACCCCCCTTTTTTCTCAGCCCCCACTTGACGAATCCCCCCGAGACTTTTAGGGTATGAGCAGAGGGGAGCGCCCCACCTATTTTGAACATTTCGCGAGGATTCGTCAACCAGCGCCAAAGTTATTCCAAATAGAATGTTGCGGATTTCCTATGGAAACACGGTCCTAACTATAACTATCTACTGGTGATCGGCAGTAGATAATATATATATATATATATATATATATATATATATATATATATATATATATATATATATATATATATATATATATATATATATTCACTGAAAAAACCATAGATTTCAGGGACGTTATAGTTAGAAATTAGCATTTAAAAAACCTTAGAAATTCACTGAAAAAACCATAGGTTTCAGAGACGTTATAGTTAGTTGGACATTTAACTCATATAAAACCAGAGAAATTCGCCTGTTATAGTTAGTTGAGCTAACTATAACTCACTCACTCGCAATGCACTGCTGATGACGTCACATATTACATGACTCATGACATGGTCAGTGACATCACTCATGACATCACTGATGACATCTCAAATGACATCAATGATTACATCGTCCGCTGTCACGGCCTCTGAAGAGAAGCGAGAACTGCTTTGAAACGCGTCAGGCCAGGACTTTCAAAATGGTATGGGAAGCTGTCAGCAGTTGTTTGAATAAAGGTTGTACCTCACCTTCTACGTGCGCGGCCTCAAGCTTCTGGGCAATTTCGTGTGATATATATATATATATATATATATATATATATATATATATATATATATATATATACAGTACTCGTCCTGCAGTCCGTATGCTTGGAAAGGACGAAGCAAACCCAAATTGAGTGCTTTCAAAGTTTATTTCGTGCCCTGCACCGCCGCCATTACGCGTTTCAGCCCTCTAGGGGCCTTGGTCACATGATACATCACATGGCTCATTCCACACCATTTAAAGTGACAGTGCTCAGGAAAGACAAACAAACACTTCCCTTTCTTCATCATAGAAACTGAAGAAATGTTAGCATAATGCTACAAAAAGTGCTTTAAATTTCTCAAATGCAAATTCTTACTTAGCTATGTGCAAAATAACGCAAACTTTTGGTCTAAATACCAACTTTATGTTCGGGCAATCGTTAATATGACTGATAAATAAATAAATATACTTATTAAAAGTCATACAGGGTTAAACAAGGTTAAACGAACACTCACATTGTATCAAAATCTGGGACACATTCTAAAACAGGTTAAAACATCTGTAAGTGAACCATTGAAACGGAGTGACAGAGACTGAAAAAGGGAACATGTAGGTACAATACCTAATTCCCATCTTGATATCATCAAATTGTAACAGTATCAAAACCCAATGTATTCAATCTCATGTTGTACCGATCGTACTGGTACCCAGTTATCACCCTGTTAAAATTGCTAGAAACCTACTAGACAATTGACCAAAACCGCCCCAGTGGGCTATTGCACTAGCGGATACTTGAAGCACCTAAAGTTTGCTGTCTGCCCGATGTCACCCTAAATTTGTGTCTATAACCTATTGTGCAAAATTGTGCTTAAATAGAATAAAAAAAAAATATAAAATTATTTCATAGGTTAAAAGAACTAGCAGCTTATATGTTTGAGGATAGCAGGATTGAATGTCAAGTAACTAAAGAATCATAAATTAGTAAAAAAGTCCTCACTAGAATTCAATCCATTTGGAATCTTGCTATCTAACTCCAGTATAAATTTGGTCTCCAGTTTCCTTAGCAGAGAATCGCGGTTCCCACCTCTTCTTAGGGGAGGAACTGAGTCTATTAAGAAGTATCGCAACTCACTAGATCTCCTTGTATGTACTTCATCAAAATGGCGAGCTACTGGATATGTGGGATCACCATGATTAATAGCTCGGATGTGCTGTAAAATTCTTTTATGTGCCTGGAGCCTTGTGCTGACCACGTAGCGTAATCCACATGGGCACTCAAGCACATAGATAACAAACTCTGTTTTACAGGTGAGATTTTTATCAATTTTGGTGATCCTATTGTTCGATGGAGTAATATATTCTGTTTTGTTCACTCCATGTTTACATGCTTTGCAACTAGCACATTTGATAAAACCTTTGCTAGTCGATAACCACGTTGTATTTTCAATCAACTCTGGGCTACTCTTGACTAGGGAATCACTCATAGAGCGTGCCTTTCTAAAAGTCAAATTAGGTGACCGAGAAAGTGTGTCGCCCAGGACCAAGTCACTTTTGACCAACTCCCAGTTTCTATTAATCATCTTTCTTATAGTATGTTGTTGCTGGCTATAAGTTAGGATTAATCTGGGTGGTTGTGAGGTCCCTGGTTCAGTGGTAGGAACGATAGACGATTTAATGGCCAATGCCTGTGTTCTACCCTGCTTGTTAGCCTTAGACATGGCTGTGTCTATCATTCTAGCGGTATATCCCCGTCTAAGAAATCTAACTCGGCATTCAGACTGTGCCCTTAAGCAGTCAGAATCAATGGTACACACTCTTCTGTTGCGCAACATCTCCCCGAAGGGAATACTGTGGATCAAGTCAGTGTGCAGGGTGGTGACTTGAAGCATGTAAGAGTGAGTTACCAGCAGTTGCCTTCCTATGGAGTCTCGAGTGCAAATGGTTGTTAAGGATAAAGAGTTCAACATCCAAAAAGCAAATGCTGTCACAACTGACTTGACCTGAGAATTTCAAATTTAAGTTATTCTCGTTGATGTCATCTATAAATTGGAAAACCCCAATCTCCGGGCCCTTCCAAATAATTAAAAGGTCATCAATGTACCTATACCAGCGTACTATATGGTTAAGCATAATTTCTTCAAATGATGACATGAGGACCTGTTCCTCCCAAAGTCCCATATGCAGACAGGCGTAACTTGGGGAGAAACAGGCCCCCATCGCCACGCCCCTAATCTGCTGGTAGACTTGTCTTTGAAATAAAAAGAAATTATTCTCTAGGCACATAGAAATGATTGACATTAGCATTTTGTTATGTTCAACTAAACAAATAGGGCGTTTACTCAAATAGTATTCAACAGCCTTGAGTCCGTCTCTGTGGTTGAAACTAGTATACAGTGACGAGACATCAAGAGAAATAAGTAAATAATCATCATGCCACACTACATCATACAATTTACGTAAAAGGTCACCTGTATCAAGAATGAAAGAGAGTAAACATCTCACAAATTCTTGGAGAAAAAAATCAACATATTTACTCGCATTCTCTAAGATACTATTGCGGGCTGATATGATTGGCCTCCCTGGTGGCATTATGGCATTCTTGTGAACCTTAGGTATGAAATAAAGGACTGGCATGACCGGATGGTCGTTCTTAAGAAAATGAAATTCGTCCAATGTTAGGAATCCCTTGCTTTTCCATGCCAATAAGTTAGAATAGAAAATATTCCAAAAGGATTTAACCAGTACCATATCGCTCCTTCTGTAACATTCAGTCACATTCAATTGACCCAAGGCTTCTGCCATGTACATGTTGCGTGGCCAGAGAACAATGTTGCCACCCTTATTGGATTGTCTGATAATGATGTCCTTGTTGTCCTGAAGTTTTTTCATCAGAAGATAATACTGATTATCCTGGGCAGTATACTTTCTTTTGATGGCCCCTTGTCTTTTGTATAGAGTTTTTAGTTCCTGTATAACCTTGTCATGGAATAAATCAATATTGTCCCTAAGCATGATAGGGCAAAATGTCGATTTGGGTTTAAAAGATGTTAAAGCACCAACGTCTTGCCTTGCTATTTCTTGTTGCAGGTCATACATATCACGCGTCAGGTCCACATCGCCCACCGTTAGTGCTGAAGAGGTTTTACCAGTGACTTCAACCTGCTTGTTTCTGGCGGGTTGCATTAGGTGAAACTTGCGTAGTTTTAATTTGCGTACAAATTTAAACACATCGACGCGGCATTCTGCGTAAATAAAGTCACTTCTGGGACTAAATGACAGGCCTAAGGACAGTGTGGATGTCTCATTTTTGGTTAAAGAGATGTCAGAGAGATTGATGATGGTCTGGTCTTCACTATTCTGGGTTGAATTCCCTATTTGCGAACCCACTGTTTCTTTGCTTTTCTGTTGTAATATTTTCTGCCTGCGTTGTTTGCATTTCTGTCATCTTTCCCTTCTTTTGATGTTACCTCTGAGTTGTCTTTGACATCTTGGACGCAGATATATAGTATATATATATATTACCTACTGGCGGTCGCCAGTAGGTAGTTATAGTTAGGACCAAGTTTCCATAGGAAGAAAAAATTTTGTTTTGCTTATAACTTTAGCGTCGTTTGGTGAATCTTCATGAAATTTTCCAAACTAATTCTTTGTTCATATCAGCTCCTATGTGAAGTTTGGGGGTGATTCGTCAAGGGGGGGCTGAGAAAAAAGGGGGGTCCCAAAATGTGTTTTCTCCATGTTAATTTCCATAGGAAATTTTAGACAAGGCTACAGGTCGAACGGGTGAACAGAATTACCCCAAATTTAGCAGGGAGAATGGTCTTGGTCTAGAAAGCACGCTTTTGTTTATTTGATGTAAATCTGTTCAGTAGTTTTTGAGAAATATCAAAATTTATAGATATCGATATTTGGGAATTCTGCCATCTGATTGGCTGAGGCGTTACAAGCACAAGCTTGCTGCTTATTGGTTGGGAGAGCTGCGGTTGCAACTAGGAAGTGTTGGCCAAAATTTTATGATTCCGTTGAAGCGAGTAAGGGGAAAAAAGGGCGGAAAAAGTAGTAAAGAGGATGGTAGGAGCACTGTAACCTTTGTGGGGGTGTTTAGGGTGTGCTATAGAGGGGGTGCGAAGCAAACTACTCATAGCTACCGGTCTGAAAGTGCTGGGTACGGAAATTAAGTGAGGTATTGCGTAGAGTCTGATGCTGCTTAGGTGAGCTGGTGCGGGAGTCGGGGATGAAAGCGTGAGCCTAAAGTGTGTGTCTTATGGGGTGAAGCCATGTGCCCTGGCCGCTGTGCCACACCTGTCTAAGTAGTGTCAGTAATATTTTATACGTAGTAGGAGGAAGTTTTGTTTGGAACACGGTAATTTGTATATGGTGCTTAGGTGGTGTTATACAGAGAGTGCGAAGGTAAATCAATACGGTATTTGTAAAGTGCAAACTACATAGTAAACGATAATTGATTGGAAGATAAGAAGCATTGGGTACTAAAAACTAGGGTGCATATTAGTTGTGTGAAAAAGCATGTTTGTCATTGGTTAATAAAGAGCAGTCTAAACGTGGAGTACATTCGATAGGATGAAATGTGCAAAGCTCAACCAGACGTGCTACTTGCATTTGTAAGGTACATTTGGAACTTAAAACAATGGTGAACTTTTAACCCGCAGGTGCTGTTAAATGTTCGAGAATATGCTGGCAAAAAAAACGTTACATTTTAAAAAATCATGAACATTTAACCTGCAGGTGTCGTAGAATGTTCCAGAAAGTGTGGTGATAAAATAGGTTGAACTTCTGACCTGTATGTGGCGCGGAATAATAAGTAGCTTTTCAGATGGAAAATTCAAAAATAACCAATGGAGATAAGTTTTGGAATGTCAATGAAGGAATGAAGTATTCTGATTTGTTCTTTACATGTATTTATATGTGGAGCGACAGAGATATTGTGCTATTACTCGTTCCATTCTTGATGAAAGCGGTGCATTACATGTACTGTGTGACAAAGAAAGAATTGCATGCGTGTGTGACATTTGAAATCTGCATACCAACTATAAAGGTGAGGTAGAAATGAACAAGGTGCAGTATGTGTTCTATAGTAGTGATTAAGTATTTGAGGTGATATTTTTAAGTTGAAAGTATTTTTATTTCAAAATAATATCCTGTTGGTAAAGTGTGGTGTTTGATATTGGTTATAAAATATGTATAAAGTTTGACCTGTTGTTATATAAGTACTTTATATATGTTTAGGAATTTTTCACAAAGAAGAAATGTAGTTTGTCATCTTTAAATGACTGTATGGTTTTGAAAATGAGGTACAGCATTAATTTGGGTTTGTTAATGTATTCAGGCGAGATAAACAAAATGTCCCACGTTTACAAATTATACTTTTTGTGGAAGTAGTGGGGAAGTGGGGGGGTAGGAGATGTATGTGTTATTAAGTTAAAAGCGATAAAACCAAAGCCAGAAATGTTATGTGGACAGGTTGTGATCTCATTTTTGACAGTGAGAGGTAGATTTGAATATAAGTCTAGGTAGGTTGTTGTACTGTGAGGCTGTCTACAGTGTTTGGAGATTTCATGGATAGGAGATGGAGATAGTAAAAGTGATACGTTCCTTTTATATGTCTGCATAGTTTGAATCATTTGCATGTAGGTTGAGATATAATTTGAACGTGGTTTCTGGTTTGCATTTGGGTATAGTTAATAGTTTTAGTAGTTTGTGACTAGTGAATAATAAAAAGGTAGATATACTAAAATATATGGTAGTAAACGTATTAATTACTGTCTGTTCTTATGAAATAGAAGTGGTTGGGGAGTGTTTCTTTAGAAGAGATGTTTTATAAATGTGTGAGAGATAAAAAAAGAAATGAAAATGTTCGGTATATTTTCTGTATGACTTCCTTGACATTAGTAAAGTACATGTCATTATAAGTGATAGTAATTGTCAGGCTGTGTTACTGTGCTGAATATAGGTGTCTAAGTGGTCCGGGTTTACCGGAGCTCAGTTTCACTATCTCTTTTGAGCCACTCGTCAATTTTTTCATTCAATTTAATGTCCTTAATATACATACAGTAAAGGGACGGTATATCAAAAGTTTTGGAATTACAATTTTGTTTACTCTCCCCATCCTCTGCTATACACTGTACAGAGTGTTTAAACAACTTTATTGACATACAGATGTATAGCTAGTAAAGGTGGTGTAGTGCCACTGGGCCCATTTATAAATCGTGCTATGGGATGGTTTATGTTCTACCACCCAATTTGCATGTTTGAATACTTTTGGATGATAAGCGTTAAGGAAGACACCTTTAAAAATTAAGCCAGAGTATGGGTATAGTGCCGCTACTAGGAATGGTGGCGGTTTTTCTTTGATTTCGTACAGTTAAGCAATGGCGGGGGTGGGGTGGGGGAGGTGGGTATGTTGGTGATTAAAACACAGACTTTAGTAACGTGCAGATGTCTTGCTACTAAAGGTGATGTGGTACCACTGGGACCATTTATAAAGCGCCCTATGGCATGGTATATGTTTTACCCGCAAATATGCATGTTTCAAAACGTTTTGCTGATGAGTGTTTTAGGAGATATCTGTTGAAATTAAGCCTCTGTATGGCTATAGTGGCGCTTCCAGTTTTGCTGGGGCTCTTTGTTTCATTGCGTAAAGTTAAGCAAGGGTGGGTGTGGAGGTGGGGTAGTGGTACTGGGACTATTTATAAACACCCTTATGGTATGGTGTATGTTTTACTTGGAAAATTGCAGGTTTCAATACCTTTTGCTGATGAGCATTCCGGCAGACACCTGTTGAAATTAAGGCTATGTATGGCTATAGTGGTGCTAACGGGAGTGCTGGGGCTTGTTGTTTAGCTTTCTTAAGGTTAAGCAAGGGAAGGGGTGGGGGTGGGAGAGGTGGGTATGTTGCTGATTATAACATGGACATTTGTAACGTGCATATGTGTAGCTAGTAAAGGTGATGTAGTGCCACTGGGTCAATTTATAAAGCGCTCTATGGCATGGCACATGTTTTATTCAGAAATTTGCATGTTTTAATACCTTTTGTTGCTGGGCGTTCCGGCAGAGACTTGTTTAAATTAAGTCCCTGTATTGCTATAGTGGCTCTACCAGGTTTGCTGGGGTCTTTCTTTGATTTCGTAAGGTTAAGCAAGAATGGGGATGTGGGTGGTGTGGGCACTGGGCCCATTTATGAAGCGGTTTATGGTATGGTATATGTTTTTCTCCTAAATTTGCATGTTTTAATACCTTTTGGTGATGAGTGTTCCAGCAGACAGCTACGCAAATCACACAACATTTCTGTGGATAACAAATCTTCATGCTGGTAGACACTCTTGCACTGTGGTAGAATGCTGACTGCGCTGATAGCAAATTATGAAACTTGGTCCCATTGTACATTTAAATGGAAGCTTGGATCATTTCATTGTTAGTATGATGCAGTGAGGGCTTTAAGTGAGAAAAAATTGGGGGTGTTCTAAAAGGGGCGGGGCAAACCTGTTAAAGGGGTGTCACCTATCCAAGTAGGGGAGTGGTCTACATGAAGATAACTAGCATTGTGTGCTTAAGAAAATCCCCTCGAATTATCCTACGTTCGGGAAGCACGCTCTTGAAAGGATTGCTCTTCCTCCTACAACATGGCTCAGGTAGCATGATGTCTCCACTTCTCAGTAGTGAGCAAAATGAGCATGCGCACATCGACGTGCATGCTCTGACTGCAGTGCAATTAAAAAAAAAACTTGACTACCTTTGCGAGGGCCGAAAATAGAGCCCAATAGAGACCCGTTTCGAGTATTTCTGAAAATAACTGCCAGTGCTCAGAGCTGGCCCACTTAAAGCCCTGCATCCATTCATCCTAAGCACTGCGCCATCCAACCATCTTTCAATTCATACAGACATTCCTACCGACATACATACATACATTTGTCCCTGCAGTTATTCTAAATATATATCAGCCCACTCGCCTATGGTAACCACTGTGCCATCCATCCAGTTATACGCCCATATATTCAATCATACATCTGTCCCAGAACCAATCCTACGCGTCTATCAGCCCACCCGTGTATCCTAAGTACTGGTCCATGCATCCATTTATCCTTCCATTCATCCATATATCCATACATCCATCCATCTAGCTATCCATTCATCCATGTGGCCATCCATCCAGTCGCCCTTTATTCAACTATCCGTCCTTATTTTCATGCATTCTCCGCCGCCGATCCTAAATACTGCATATTATACTTAGGCTGTCCGGTTTTAGGTTTAAACCTATAATAACTGATAAAACCCCACTGATGTAGAAACAGCCCTCACCAGTGAAAACATATAAACACTGAAAAAACACCTGCACAACCACAAACTAAATGCCATTCCAAGAAAAGAAAGAGTGAAAGTCATTTTTTTCTTCCTGAAGGGGCCAATACAATGTTACTTTGTTATACAAGCTAGCAGTAAGAAAGTCTGGGCTAACCTTATTCTGCTTGAGTTTTGTTGTTTAGGGATGCCACTAAAGTATTGTTTCTTCTTCCTTTTTGTTTTTTCAGTGTTGTGGTCTTTGGCCTAAAGATGCAGGGTTTAGAAGCATGTTTTAGGTCTTGTTTAATTATTTTATAAACTGTAGAGGATCAGGAAACATCAAAATCATATTTGATATTTTGGCAGCGTTTGATTCTTTCACTGATAGGTAAAATGGCTGGTTTCACAAGAATCTTTCCAAATGTGTCATCACATTTACCCACAGAGAATAGGTGAAAACCCTTAATACATCAGTCCCAAATTTCTGGTGAGTCAGTATTGATAGTAGGCGAATTGCCAACACCTCAGGCTTTAAACATTCAATGCAAGGTATAGTGACAAGAATATGTGAAAAGAGGGCTATCACCAAGCATCTGGGATAGTGGTTAAAACATGACACCAGACTTTTGGAAAACATGGAACGCAGTGTCACTTGGAATGCTCTGCAAAAAGGTTATTTCTAAGTTCAACAAAGATTAGAGTCTGAAAACACCCTTGTCTGCCAAGTGTTCAGCATAATTGGTGTAGATGTGAAATATCTTCTTGAGAGTAGGCTAGGTGACACCTTTAGTGACTTTGGCCCTGCAACATGTTCCATGTTAGAGTGCTTGCCACTTGGTAAGCAAAGCAATGGTGAAGAGCAATTCAGGAACTTTTATTTTACAAAGTATGAGAAATGGCTTACAGTGATGCATAGAAATGTCCCTCACCACCAATGGCAATTGAAGTCAATGAAACCTCACTGTGGTAGTCTGTTCTAGATCCCTTCCGTAAAGGATCATTTCTTCCGTAGTTTCAAAAGTGCTGCTTCATTTTTGACCGCTTCAATATCTCTGAGTGTACAAGCGCCCAGATCAGTGCAAATGTTGCAGAACCTGCCCTGAGAATCGCAATCTTCAAATGAACCAGTCTTGGCATGGAAAGCTATGTCAGTAGCCAGAGTTAACAAATTGTGTACCGGCTGGTTTGGGGTTACACATCTGAAGTGCCAATGTTGAGAGGGCCTTTTCACAGAAGTTTACATGGGAAGGAAAGAGAGAGCGCACTTGACCAAAGACTCACTGAAAAAGTATTGTATGGTGTACTACAAGAAGTTTAATTTGCAAAAATCTATTTGGACATCATATACACTATACTTACACTGTCTATATACCTACGCTATCAGTGCAGAAAGCAAGCAATAAAAGCGAAATGTTCCATAAACACCGGAAAAACACTGTTTCTGTAGTTTTTAATGGCACGAAAATGTGTAACCACTGATAACCACTGTTTTTTTAAAGTATTGAAATCACTTGAAAACACTGAAAAAACCCCACCAGAATTTACCAGAAATAGAAACTGAAAACCGGAAAGCCTAATTATACTCATCCACCCAGCCTCTTAAGGGGATGAAAAGGCTGGCGATAATCATTGAGAGGCAGATGAAGTTTCTGATAAAGAACAAGAAAGTGTTGAATTGCTCTTTGTGGACCAGAGTTCACCACCCTTCTCTGGTGGTGTTTTAAACAATGTTTGATGTAGGGAAAGAAATGTAATGCAGCTTTTCAGTGTAAGACATTAATTTAGAAAGACAACGGGGCATATTATCAAGAACGGCGTTAAAAATTATTGCCGCTTTAGCGGCAGGAAACTGCCGCTAAAGCAGCGATAATGGGCTTGATAATATGCCCTTGTCAATTCCCATAGCCGGCCAGGTTGTGGTGTGAAGCTGGGCTTCTGTGGGAATTCGCAAGGGCATATTATCAAGCTCATTATCGCCACTTTAGCTGCAGTTTCCTGCCACTAAAGCGGCGATAATTTTAATGCCGTTCTTGATAATCTGCCCCTAAGTGAGCCAGGCAAAGCGTGTGTTTTCGAAGCTCTACAACAACACCCTGTGAATGGTGAGAGCAGGGTTGTGTTGGAGTTGGCTGCGTGTGGTCGTCTCCAAAGGCGCAACCAAAGCTCAATTTCGGGGGAGGCTAATTCTTTCAGCAATAGGCAGAGTGGGGATGTAGGGGCTCTAAAAAGGGGTGGAAAAAAACTGAGCATCATTTACAATGGTCTTTTGAAGACCTGTGAAGTACTCAGGTGCGACTCTGTATGTGCTATTGGTAAGCTGTTTCAGTGAGTCCGGGGCAATGAGCGTTGTGCGCCTGGTGGTCCCTCTGCTAATCACGCCACGATGATGTTGCTTCTGCGCTGCAAAAAGAGAAGGGAAATCGTGAGAGAAAATGGCTCCCTTTAAAGGATTTCTTTTCTCCTACAATGCGACTCATCTGGCATGATGTCTCCACTTTTTAGTAGTGAGCAATGTGCATGGTCTCACTGCCTCACTACAGTCCCAAAAAAAACCAACGGATTACCTTTGCGAGGCCCGAAAATAGAGCCCCAGAGAAATCTGTTTCAAGGCCCCCAAAAATAAACTGCCAGTGCTCAGATTCACTCCCCTCCAATTAAAGCTTTGGGTGCAGTGTTATGTTTGCGAAGTTGTAGATAAAATTGTTAGGCTAATAATGGTAATTTTTCTGTGTGCCGTTTGGTTGGTAATATCATCCTAAGTATATAGATTACAATTTAAAAAAATCTTATCTATAAAGTGGATTGCAGAGGGAGTGTGTGGGGTGGTGGGGTGCTGTGGAGAGGTGAAAAGTACGAGGTAGTGCAGTTACATGTAAATCGTAAAGGTGTATGTAAATAATTAAATAAATACTTGCTGTATGTTCTTTTCTTTTTTTCAGAAAACTATTTCGTTTGGATAAAAGTTTGAAAATGCCTAGAAGAACTGAGAAAAAAAGACAAGAAAAGAAGCATTTATATTTGCAGAAAGGAAAAGATTTTGAATTGCAAAAAAATGAGAGGACTACACAAACAGTTTCTTCTGGTAAAAACACTAGACAATTTCTGAAAAAAATATTACGAACATTTAATTAAAATAACATCACACAAAGGAAAAAAAAGAATTTTCAAGTAAGGAGAAGGAGACTTCAATTTCAAATACAATAAAAAGAAAACATGATAAAGAAACAGTATCTGTTACCCGGAGACAAAAACAATTTCAAGAAATTCATCAGAGACTTTTTCGAACTAGAGTGATTCAGAATTTAATGAGAACATGCTGCAAATATAAAAAGAAAGTGCTGCAATTCAAACAGAAGCAGCGTATCGAAAGTATAGTGGATACTGCTTTTACTTTAAAACAGAAGTTATTCATTGTGATTTTGAAGAGGATCAAAGTATTAGATAAAGTAATCAAAGTGTTGAAAGAGAAAAGTAGAAGAAAAAGACTTGTGAACAGAACCAACTTTTGCAAAATCTTTAGTGGACATTGGAAACATACTTCTAGTAGTGAGCCTTTTTCTAATGAGGAAAGTTACTTCCAGGAAAATAGTTTACCATTTGCAGTTGATACTGGAGGTTGTTGCTACGAAGTTCAGGATGGTTGTCCCCTTCCAAAAGAGGAATTGGTTGGTAAAAGTGCAGAAGAGTTAATAGTTGAAGAAGTGCAAGGGAAACCTACACAAGCTCCTGTGTATAAGTCGGGTTGTAGCAGTATTTGTAGTATTCGACAGGAATCTATTGATATAAGGCGAAATTTGCTACGAGAATATACACAGAAAAGTATTAAACAGAAGATTAAGTTGTTGCAAGGACTAGATCCATGTAATGTAAGAAAATATACTGAGAAACATGGGCATTCTCTGGCTTGTCTTTCAAGAAAAGTGTGTAAAAGTGTTTTCTTCACTTGAGGATGTTAGCAGTACACCATTCAGAAATGCGGAAGTTTGTAAGGAAACTGTACTATTTAAAAAGTGCTGCATTATGTTTGAGTGAACTGAATACAGCTCTTTTATATGCTTCTTTATCAGATGTTCAAAAAAAGTGTGATGATATTGAAATGAGATATTTTGGTTCAGAAGAGCAGTCAATAGAAAGTGAAAGTTTGACAATTACAGATGTTGAAGGAGATGGGAAAGTGATTAGCACTGATCAGTTTGAAGAAGAAATTGGAAGGTTTAATGTAGTGTGCACTGAAATACCAAACTATGTTTGTGTTTGTTGTCGACGTAGTCATTATAAAAGTCAAACTAGGAATGTTGATTTGTATTTGAAAAGTGAAAAGGAGAACAATAGTAAGTGGGAAGAATTTTCAACTTACTTGTTGGTGGAAGGTCGATTTGAGTTAGGTAGTGATCAACGTATATGTAAATATTGTTACAACAAATTAGAAAAGAACAAAATGCCTGCTAGAGCAGTACATAATAACTTAGAATTAGTAGCTATTCCAGAGGAACTGGCAGAATTGAATACATATGAGTCGGTTCTAATTCAATCTGTTCATCCTTTTCAAACAATAATTCGGATGGAGCCTAAAACAGGCAAACTGCCACAAACAGACTTGCAAAGAGGGCTGAAAGGAAGAATGGTGTACTTACCTTTGGATTTTAAGAAAAATATTGAAACTATTGCTGGAGAGAAAGAGGAAAATGAGGCAGTAGTCATTCTATTAAATGGTGTACCAACAAAGAGTCGGAAAATGTGGCAAGAATTTGTGGATGTTCATAAAGTTGAAAAAGCTACCTTATATCTTATAGAGAACAATATTTATTACAAAACTGAAAATGTGCATGAACAGGTAATACATTTAGAAGATGAATGTGAAATTTCAAGTGGTCAAATAGAGAAAGTGGTCAAGTCAAGGACTGATGAGATTTATGAACAAATATACACAATATGTCCTTTGCATTCAAAAGAAGTAATAGGAAGCAGCATTGAGTTATTTCAAATGAAAAAAGCACAGGGAACTCCAATGAGTGTATGGGAGAAGAGCTTGGAAGGTCGTTGTTTTCCACAGCTGTTTCCTACTGGAGAAGGTGGACGATATGATGACCGACCTGTACGTATTCCAGCTTCAGAATATCGGTCAACAAGATTATATTCTGAAGATCCTAGATTTCAACAGTGCATTCCATACATATTTCACCTTTTGTTTGAAAGTGATTTATCTTCTCTGTCGTATGCAGTGAACCACATACTTAAAACCGGAGTTCATCAATCACTTCTTTCTGCGAAAGAATTTGTGGAGAAAGTTGAAAAAACAGATGAAAATTTAGAAGCACAGTTAATCAATTTGATAGCATGTCAACGTGGAACAAATGAGTATTGGTATCGTCGTCATGGAGAACTCAAGTGTATGTTACGGAACTTAGGTACACAAACATGGTTTGTCACACTTAGCTGTGCAGAGTATGCATGGGAAGATTTGCTTGAGTTTCTAAGAGAACTGAATTCCAATATTAAAAATGTTGAAATAAAGACTCCTTGTGAACTGTGTTCATTGGATCCTGTAAATGTGTGCAGATATTTTAATCATAGGTTTCAAGCTATGATGTCTTTTATCTGCAATGAAAAGAATCCACATCTTGGAGAAGTTACCGATTTCTTTTGGAGAAAGGAGTTCCAAGCAAAAGGTGCACCTCATATACATATGCTACTATGGGTCAAGGATGCACCTAAATTTGGAACTGATTCTGATG
This sequence comes from Triturus cristatus, assembly GCF_964204655.1. Taxonomy (NCBI): domain Eukaryota; kingdom Metazoa; phylum Chordata; class Amphibia; order Caudata; family Salamandridae; genus Triturus; species Triturus cristatus. The sequence continues at coordinate 621,956,801 of NC_140587.1, forward strand.
AAACAGTATTGTCTTTCATCAAACAGTATGTGACGTGAGATTCCAAGAGAAGAAGGAGGTAGAAGCTTGAGACAGCAAGTTTTACATTTCCAAAGTCACCGTTGTGGAAAGTACTGCAGAAGAAAATACAAGTCTAAAGGAAAATTTGACACCAAATGTCGTTTTGGTTTTCCACATCCAGTCATTTGTAAAGGAAGAGTAAATTCTGCTTTTTCTTCTGTAAGGCACACAATAACTCGGAAATCTCCAAAGAATACCTACAACTTAAAAAGAACAAAAGTGTCAAAGTATATCAATGACTACAATCCAGTCATTTAAAAAATGTGGAATGCGAACATGGACATCCAGTATGTTGCAGATAACTCAATTGCTGTTGCCCATTATGTTACATCGTACATAACAAAATCAGAAAAAATAGAGATGAAACAAATGTGGGAAGAAGTTGCCCAAGAGAAAAGCGTTAGCAAAAAATTGTACAGCTTTACTTTGAAAATGCTTTCCCACCGAGAAATTGGATCCTATGAATGTTCAGACCGCTTGTGCTCTTCAAATATATATTCAAAGTCTCGAGGAATCATTTGGGTAAGTTTAGGTCTTGCCTGCTCACGGAATAGAGTGTTGAAATCATTAGAAGAAATTGAATACTTAGCAGCAAATGAACCAGACATTACAGACATTCTTTAAACTAATATGTTGGACACATACTATCCGAAAAGGAGTCGACATCTAGAACAGCTTTGTCTGTATGAAGTACTTCAATATTACAGCTTCAAAAGAGATGTTAAACAGAATTTAAAAGAAGGAAAATATGCAGTAGTTGGATGTCATGGTTGTTTAGTAAAACATGCAAAGGGTAATCTTATAAACCACAAGAAACTCAGTTGTGAAACTCCAGATAAGCGAGAATTTTACTATTTAGCACTTCTCCAACTCTTTAAACCATGGCGTAGCGAAAGTGAATTACTTGGAGACTTTGACTGCTACGAAGATTCTTTTAATGCATGTAAAGATAGTATTGCATGTACAATTTTCCCTACATATTTAAAAATGTTGAATGATGTTGAACAGGAAAAGACTATTACAGCTGAAATAGCTAATGAAAGATCTCAAGATAGTCAAAGTAGTGGTCAATGTAGTCAAGATCCTCTTGGACAACCAATACTGGAAAATGAAGTAGCGATTGCTATGCATGAAGTCAAAATTGCAATGCAACAAGCACACGAGGAGAATATTACATTGGAAAAGTTAGAAGAACAACTAAATGTTGAACAGAAAGAAATATATGTACAAGTGAGAGAACAGATAGAACATGGTTTGTTGCATGAAAAAAAAGAATGTGTGTGTTCATCTTTTAAACCTCTTCTGATGTACATCAGTGGTCAAGCTGGTATAGGTAAAAGTTTTTTAATTAAAGTTTTGACCAGCTATCTTAAAAAAATTACTGGTTCACATTTATGTTCTGTGGTAACAGCTCCAACTGGATAAACTGCACACAATGTTAAAGGAATTACTTTGCATAGATTACTGATGTTACCAGTTGAGCATAATAGTAAATAACAATAGCAGAAGTTGTCTGGAGAACCTTCTCATGAAGTGTCAAGAGTGCTGAAGAAAATGAAACTATTAATTATTGATGTGGTGAGCATGGTCTCAAACTTAATGCTTGCTTTTGTACACTTAAGATTGCAGTAGGTATTACAAACAGATTACGACATTCTCTTTGGAGGAAAACATTTAATTGTATTTGGAGATCTGCTACAACTAACACATGTAGAAGGAGAACCAGTGTTTAAAACTCTTCTACATGAAGACACAAAGAAATCTCTGGGAAGTATTGGAAATGTGAATCTGTGGTTAAATTTTGAATATAAAGAACTCACTCAGAATATGCGACAAGCAAGAGATGAAGATTATGGAAATATTCTAAAAGATGTAAGAATTGGTGTTCTTAGCAAACATGGTAAAGAAGCTTTTCAAAGTCGTCTACTAAAGAACTTGTTTACAAATCAAAACACACCAGCAGAAGTAATGCACAAGAAAATGAAAGAAAAAAAAGTCTATAGTTTGCTTAATGCCTACAGTGGAAGAGTGTTATACATTTAATAGAGAGTTTATGAAATTGGAAAATGAAGAAATAGTTCACATTGAAGCTATTGATAAAATCGAGCATCAAGGAATAACAATTCTTCTTTCAGAAAAACTACAGACTAAATTGGATTCTTTGGAAAAGTGCATCAAAAACTGCTGGCTTAGAAAGAAATGTAGATATATGTTTGAACCGTCGGGTTATTTTGAGGCGTAATCTGAATGTAGAAGAAGGTTTAGTGAATGGAGAAATGGGGAAAGTTGTTGATTTTGTGAAATATCAAAATAGAAATGGAATTGAATTCTTGAAAGTTAAATTTGATCAGATTACAGAGGTGAGACAGATTGCGTGTTGTGCTGTACGTTTTTTGCTTGTAAAAGACTTGTATGTTGGTAGAAAACAGTTTCCCTTCTGTTTAGCATATGCAATAACTATTCATAAATCTCAAGGTTTAAGTGTAGATAATGTTTTGATAAATGTAGAAAGAACTGTGTTTAAAGAGGGAATGGTATATGTTGCATTATCTCGAGTTAGAACATTGTCTGGTTTGTATTTAATTGATTTTGATAAGAATAAGGTTAGTGCTGATGTTAATTGTGTAAGAGAATATAATCGTTTAAGAAGGCTTTATGCTCCAAGTTTAGGTGAATATCCTATTTATGAGAAACGTGTTGTGTGTTCAAAATGCAAACATGGTGAAGAATCAACTATGGTTGGAAAGCAGAAACAAAATCAAGAGAAAAGAAAAGATGAAAAGAAGCAGAAAATACAAACAAGTGATGATGTTGTCGGATTCCAATTAGAAAATGCTTCTGGTGTCAACTGCTATGGTAATGTTACTCTAAACGTTACATTTTATCTTGAAGATGTTTATGGTGAAATTATGGAAAGTCAGGAAAAAAGATTATGTTCGGCACTTTATATTTTATTTCAAGAATTGAGAACTGATAGAAGTAAGATCCATTCTGCTTCTGGTATTCGCCAACTGTTGGATACACGTACTGGATCTTTAACGTTCAGTGCTAATATACAACAAGATGCACAAACATTTCTGATGGTTATGCTTAGAGTACTAGAAGATGAAGGAATTCAGATTGAGAGTTTATTTGGACTCAGTTACAAATGGGAACATAAATATGAACAGTGCTCGTTAACTTCAAGCACTATAGTTGACAGACAATGATTTCTATATTTGACAATACCTGACTGCAAATCTGTACCATTTTCCAAATTACTAAAAGAAGCAGATCACAAGATGATCTGTTCTTGTTGTAAATCAACAATGCTATCTACATTATGCCTACAAAGATATGGAAAATATTTGCTTATAATACTACAACGCTGTAGACCAAATGGAAGAAAAGTGTAAACCAAAATTAAAAGTTTTGTTGCTAGTCAAGTATCTATTTCTGGAAGAACTTTTGCAACAGTTGCTATTGTTTTCCATGCTGGAAGTACTACCACAAGTGGACATTATACAGTTTATTTAAAGTGTAATAAATGGTTGGAGTCACTGCAACGATACACACTTGGAAATGAAACCGAGATTGCCTTATGAATTCTCCAACTCGTACTTGATATTTCTGAAACAAAGATTTTAGATACACCATTCTGCTTTGTGGGAAGGTGTAAAGATACTTTAAGGAATTCATACTGGATGTTTTCAATGCGAAATTTTTGATACGTTATTTGGTGTATTGAGAAAATGTTCACAGAACCTACAAAGTAAAGGTAAGATTTGAAGATTGGAAATAGTATTGGATGTGTTATTTGTGTTGATTTTGTATTATATTTGTGAGAATTAGGGATTTGTTTTTTTTTTTAACAATCTAGTTGATTTTGATTGTTTTTTTTCCCTGCTGTTTATGATGAAACTACTCTGACATCACTGTGAATAGTGAAGGTAAGTAGCAGTTGATGACAGCAAAAAAAGGGAGAAAAATGTTTTCTGAATGTTAAATTATTTTGTATTATTTAAAAACTCACTGTAATTTGTGAAATATATTACATTACATAGTAGTTTTCCAGTTTATTTTATGTAGTTGAAAAGTTAGAAAAAACAGTAGTAATGACAAATAGCACAATAGTAGTTCGATATTTAAAAAACCTTTGAAATTCACTGATAAAACCATAGCTTTTACAAACGTTATAGTTAGAAATTAGCATTTAAAAAACCTTAGAAATTCACTGAAAAAAACCATAGGTTTCTGGGACGTTATAGTTAGAAATTAGCATTTAAAAAACCTTAAAAATTAACTGAAAAAACCATAGGTTTCAGAGACGTTACAGTTAGTTGGACATTTCACTCACATAAAACCAGAGGAATTCGCCTGTTATAGTTAGTTGAGCTAACTATAACTCACGCGCTCGCAATGCACTGCTGATGACGTCACATACTACATCACTCATGACATGGGTAGTGATAGCACTCGTGACATCACTGATGACATCTCAAATGACATCACTGATGACATCACTGATGGCATCACCCACATGATAGTCTGACACGCCTCTTCACACTCTAATATAACCTTTAATACACCCACTCTAAAATACAGCCTACCATTTTCAAAACCATAGACACACCAATACCAGATACTAGATACCCATCCACTGATTCCTATCTATATATTGTGAGCTAGACATACACTGATACAGTCACTCATACATGCTGTCACTCATCATTACATCAGTATAATATCCACTCATACACCTATACATACATTCACACAGTGCTACTGATCCATAGAGTTACTCACACATCTACTCAGTTATGCCAAAAATCAATCACACACCCATGTACTCACCTATGCAGATATATACACACCACCTGACTTATTTATACACACACCACTTCCCTTATTTATATAGATACTATCACATACTTACTCTCTTATACAATCACTAATAGAAGTGCACATTTGTGTATGTAGACACTCTTGCAATCACTCTCTCTCACATATAGTGAATTATACACCCCTACACTCACATGTACTGTCTAAAAACATATTTAGTTACTCACATATATACAACTGAGACATCAATTCACTAATCAACACACCTGTACACACAGTTAGCTACCCATACAGCCCTTCCGAGATGCAGTTTTGAGTGTATAGAACCAGTGAAACAGCTATTCAGACATGTATGCACAGACTCAGACACCCCCCACCCACTCAGATAGACACTCAGACACCCATACAGATACTCATACAAACAATAAATAACCCATATAGACACTGATGAAGCTACTCACCAACCCATGCACCTGCTTACACATCAACTGAGAGACTAATAGAGACATTCACACAGTTTAGTCACTAATCCATGCATTCAGGAACATACGTTCAATCAGTGACTTATACAGTCAGTCATGCATCTGCTAAATAATCCATTCAGGCACTTATACATCGACTCATTCTTCAATAGACCTTGGCATAGATATATAAGAAAAATATTATCAGTTTACAGAAAAACACATTCACTGGATGACGTCATCAGTGATGTAATCATTGATGTCATTTGAGATGTCATCAGTGATGTCATGAGTGATGTCACTGACCATGTCATGAGTCATGTAATATGTGACGTCATCAGCAGTGCATTGCGAGTGACTGAGTTATAGTTAGCTCAACTAACTATAACAGGCGAATTTCTCTGGTTTTATATGAGTTAAATGTCCAACTAACTATAACGTCTCTGAAACCTATGGTTTTTTCAGTGAATTTCTAAGGTTTTTTAAATGCTAATTTCTAACTATAACGTCCCTGAAATCTATGGTTTTTTCAGTGAATATATATATATATATATATATATATATATATATATATATATATATATAAATATATATATATATATATTACCTACTGGCAGTCGCCAGTAGGTAGTTATAGTTAGGACCACGTTTCCATAGGAAAACCGCAACATTCTATTTTGAATAACTTTGGTGCCGGTCGACGAATCCTCGCGAAATTTTCAAAACTAATGGGGCGCTACGCTCCGCTCCTACCCTGAAAGTCTCGGGGGGATTTGTCAAGCGGGGGCTGAGATAAAAGGGGGGTCCCAAAACGCGTTTTTCCCATGCATTTTTCCATAGGACCTTTAGACACAGCTACAGCCCGAACGGCTGAACAGAGTTTCAAGAAATTTGGCAGAGAGGTAGTCTACAGGTCAAGGAAGTGCCTTTTGAAGGTTTGGTGTCAATCTGTTCAGTAGATTCTGAGAAAATAGCCTTTAAATCAATATATATATCTGAGCCAGCTTACGGTGCGCTTACGGTGAGCTTACCGTACGCGTACGGTGACGTGCGCAAGCGCGATTCTGATTGGCTGTTAGATCTTAGTAAACATTCGAATCAGTCGAAACCAGGAAGCGGCGGCCGCCATTTTCTCTCTCGCACTCTGAGTGGGGCAGCAAAAACAAAGACAAAAAACATCTAAAGGGGCAGTATATTCAGTTCTTAACCACCCAGCATTGATATAGGTGTCCCCAAACAACCCCCAAGGCCAAAAAAACTATTTTTTTTTTTTTTGCAAAATCGCCGATTACGCTTACCGTACGCGTACGGTACAAATTATTTAAAAAAAATAAATTATCCACACTCTCTCCACCCCGTGTGCAAATGGTGCCCGAAGAGCACCATTTGTGCATGGCTAATGTGACTTCGGAAATGACTAAAGAAAACCTTTCACAACGAAGCGCATAATATGTCCCCCATGTGCGCACGGTGCGCGAAGCGCATCGTGCGTACATGACCCATCCCGCGTAACGTGGGCACGCGGTGCACGCAGCGCACCGCGTAACCACCGTGCGTGCACGGCACTAACTGCGTAAAGTGGGCGGTGCGCGCACGGTACGCGAAGCGCACCGTGCGCGCACGGAACGAACTGCGTTAACTGGGCGGGCGCGCACGCCACGAACGGCGTAAAGTAACTTAGCATTTAAAAAACCGTACAAATTCACTGAAAAAACCATAGGTTTCACACACGTTATAGTTAGGAAATAGCATTTAAAAAACCTTGCAAATTCACTGAAAAAACCATAGGTTTCACACATGTTATAGTTAGCTGGACATTTTACTGATAAAAAACCAATGAAATTCCCCCGTTCTAGTTAGTGCAGGCAACTATAACTCACGCGACCGCAATCCTCTGCTGATGACATATGTGTCTTTATGAAAAAAAAATATTTGTAATATATGTATAGCTAAAATTTAATGGAAGAAGACATGGGCAAATAAGTGTCTAAATACAGTATTAGCATCAGCAGAGGATTGCGGTCGCGTGAGTTATAGTTGCCTGCACTAACTAGAACGGGGGAATTTCATTGGTTTTTTATCAGTAAAATGTCCAGCTAACTATAACATGTGTGAAACCTATGGTTTTTTCAGTGAATATATATATATATATATATATATATATATATATATATATATATATATATATATATATATATATTCACTGAAAAAACCATAGGTTTCACACATGTTATAGTTAGCTGGACATTTTACTGATAAAAAACCAATGAAATTCCCCCGTTATAGTTACTGTAGGCAACTATAACTCACGCGACCGTAATCCTCTGCTGATGCTAATACTGTATTTAGACACTTATTTGCCCATGTCTTCTTCAATTAAATTTTAGCTATACATATATTACAAATATTTTTTTTTCATAAAGACACATATGTCATCAGCAGAGGATTACGGTCGCGTGAGTTATAGTTGCCTACAGTAACTATAACGGGGGAATTTCATTGGTTTTTTATCAGTAAAATGTCCAGCTAACTATAACATGTGTGAAACCTATGGTTTTTTCAGTGAATTTGCAAGGTTTTTTAAATGCTAATTCCTAACTATAACGTGTGTGAAACCTTGTAGGTACCACTAAAAAAATGACTTCATAAACACAACAGCTCTTTTTAGAGCTCCCTAATATCTAAACTCTTAAATCTGCTTTTCATTTTTTTTTTTTTTTTTTTTTTACCGTACGCTTACCGTAAGCTTACCGTACGCGTACCCCGTGATTTTTTTTAAAATCAATAAATGTTTTTTTTGTACTTTTCTGTCCTTCTTTGACCCCCTTACAAATGTTAGGGGGTCTGTAACTCTCCTCATTGCCCCCTTTCCTTGTTTTCACTCTTTTTTTTCAGAGTGAAATACACAAAATGGCGGCCGCCGCTTCCTGGTTTCGACCGATTCGAATGTTTACTAAGATCTAAGAGCCAATCAGAATCGCACACGCCACCGTACGCTTACCGTAAGCGTACGGTAAGCGTACCGTAAGCGGGCTCAGATATATATATTGATTTAAAGGCTATTTTCTCAGAATCTACTGAACAGATTTACACCAAACCTACAAAAGGCACTTCCTTGACCTAGGGACTACCTCTCTGCCAAATTTTGAGTAATTCTGTTCAGCCGTTCGGGCTGTAGCTCGTTCTAAAGGTCCTATGGAAAAATGCATGGGAAAAACGCGTTTTGGGACCCCCCTTTTATCTCAGCCCCCGCTTGACGGATCCCCCCGAGACTTTCAGGGTAGGAACGGAGCGTAGTGCCCCACCTATTTTGAGAAATTCGCGAGGATTCGTCGACCGGCGCCAAAGTTATTCAAAATAGAATGTTGAGGTTTTCCTATGGAAACGTGGTCCTAACTATAACTACCTACTGGCGACCGCCAGTAGGTAATATATATATATATATATATATATATATATATATATATATATATATATATATATATGTGTATATATTATCTACTGGCAGTCGCCAGTAGATAGTTATAGTTAGGTCCGTGTTTCCATAGGAAATCCGCAACATTCTATTTGAAATAACTTTGGTGCCGGTGGACGAATCCTCACGACATTTTCAAAATAGGTGGGGCTCTCCACTCCGCTCCTACCCTGAAAGTCTCGGGGGGATTCGTTAAGCAGGGGTTGAGAAAAAAGGGGGGTCCCAAAACACATTTTCCCCATGCAATTTTCCGTAGGGACCTTTAGTCCAAGGTACAGCCCGAACGGCTGAACAGAATTACTTGAAATTTGGCAGAGAGGTAGGCCTCAGCTCAGGGAAGTGCCTTTTGCAGGTCTGGTGTCAATCTGTTCAGTAGTTCCTGAGAAAATCAAAAGTAAAATCATATATATATGTGGGCGGAGCCTAACCACACATCTCATCCTGAGATCTGATTGGCTGTCAGCACTTCATCCAAGAAGTGTTGGCAGCCATCTTGGGACCAATATACATGATAGCACCTCATTAAAAAGCATTGCAGTTAATAGAAGGTTTTAAGACTTTAGTTACATTATAAATCATTTGTTGATGGTACCATACTCATTTTAGGAATTGTGGTATGTTCTAAGGTGATTTCACCATGTGAAAAAGACTTCTGCTGGGATATCGTGATTGAGAGAAAAATATTTTCTCATGCTTTTCCCACAGAGGTTTGGAAGGTGATCTATAAGCTAAACTGAGAGCTTATTTTCTGTAAATTCACATTATCTTTCTCAGTCATGTGAGAATGAAGTCTGACATTCTCAGTAAAACATGTACATCCAACAAGGGCAGAGACTGTCAGTTGATTCCTTTGTGTTCTACTGCAGCTTCCCAGAGTGTTCCAAAGAACTACTAGAACGCTAACAGTCCTACTTATGATAAACGTATGGCACACCTGAAGCCATCTTGCTTGGATTAAAGTGGTAACTCTTAAAACATTTAATTTAAAAAGGAACAAAATGAGGGGGTTGTTTTTCCATAACAAGTATGATTAGTGCTGCAGAAAGAAAAACTAGGGCACATTTTGACTTCTGAAATCCTCTTTTATTGCATTAAAAAATTCTGACATGCAGACTGAAACATGCACTTTCAATACCAGCAGCAGTTTTCCCTGGTGAGCAGTAGCTTTACTACAGTGATCTAATGAGCAAAAAGAGTGCTAACATTCTGAATTTATGGCAAATGTGTGACACATCTGAATGCGTTCTTGATAGAATCAAAGTAAAAAGCTGAAAGTATTTGCTACTGAGGAGACTGCAGTAAATGAGGAAATTAGGAAACTTCATAACAAATAAGTCTCCCAAGATGGCCACCAGAGACAAAAGAGCCCAAATGTAGCCCAAATATCACCCAGATGTAGCCGAAGTATAGCCCAATGGCAGAATGTCCCAGAGGGTTCTTAAAAACAACTAGAGCGCTTACTGTCTTCATTATGACAAAATTATGGCACACATGAAGCCATCTTGATTGGAATAAACTGGTAACACTTAAAACATTTAATTTAAAAAGGAATACAATGAGGGGGTTCATTTTGCCATAGAAATGATGATTAATGCTGAAGAAAGAAAATGAGGGCACATTTTGAGTGACTTCTCAAATCCTCTTCTATTTCATTAAAAAATTCTGACATGCAGACTGAAACATGCACTTTTAATACCAGGAGCAGACTTCCATGGTGAACAGTAGTTTTACTACAGTGATCTAATGAGCAACTAGAGTGCTAACTTTCAGAATTTATGGCAAATGTGTGACATATCTGAATACATTCATGATGGAATCAAAGTAAAAAACTGAAAGCATTTCCTACTGAGGAGACTGCAGTACATGAGGAAATTAGGAAACTTCATAACAAATAAATCTCCCAAGATGGCCACCGGAGACAAAAGAGCCCAAATGTAGCCCAAAATCACCCAGATGTAGCCCAAATGTAGCCCAATGACAGAAGTGTGCAAAACACTTATTATTTTGTGTTTTTGCAGTGTTATATAGAGCAGACGTGTCAGGTATTGGAGTGCTTTACATGAGCATTGGTTACATCACACAAGAACAAATTCATTTTGGTTGTAGACATGGGGAGACTAAGTGATTTGACCAGAATCACAGAATGTCGAGCTGAAGCAGAAACTCCAACCTGGTTCCCCAGTTGCAAAGTCTGCAGTTCTGGAAGTAACACCACATCCTCTCCCCTAAGTGCAACATTTAATCAAGTGGTCAACTGGATAAAAAAACATAAAGATAACAAATAATTTAAAAGTGCTTTGTCGCTATTTGAAAACTCAGAAAATATGTCCTTATTTTAGTCTTTTAGAGCACTAACCATAATTTTGATGCCAATAATACCCTCTCATATATGTAATTTCTAAAGGAAATGCTCTAGGTATTACAGTTTTGATTACATCAAGATGACGTCAGGCGTTCCACACTTTTGTAATAAATATAGAATGTTAGCAATCTAGTTGTTCATTAGGATACTTTTGAGAGGCAGAGGCCAGGGGCACGGACTCTGAAAATTGAAGGCAGGTAGGAGGGTGCAAAGGCAACAATTTAACCACACTGAGCAGGCAGGAAGGGCCGTGGCAGCACAACAGACTATGGAGGGCAGTGGAAATGGGGGCAGGGGCAACAAACCAACAATACAGGACTTGCAAGAGAGGCTGTGGCAATGTAATAGACCATTGTGGGCAGAAGGAAGAGGCAATGGTAGTAACCCCATACATGCCAACAGACCCGATTCAGCCAGGAAACGTCCAATGTTTCTAAGTTCAAATGGGCTTTATTTGATCTGTCTCCTGTCTACAATCTCCTCTTTTTCAATGTAACTCAAAGGGTGAGGAAATATGAATTTTGTGATTAGTTATGTCCCCTATCGTAGACCCCAACGGCTCCATGTGCATGCTATAAGTACATGTATGTTCCCTCCAGTTCCAGTTTTAAAGACGCAAATACATGTGCGTCCACCGTTAACATGTCCTCTTTCAGATCCGCCATGAATGGGTCAGATACTCCATTCTTAAGTATGAAAGGCCACCGACTTTATGTGGTTCACTTTCCACATTTTACAGATTCAGGCGAGTAGGCCCTGAATTCTGTCATCAAGCCTTTTCCTGCCTTCTGCCTCTGAAAGCTCCAGTCTGAGCCAGCCTCTGTATCCATGAACTTTGTCCTACTCCCTGCGCGGCTAACGGTGCTTGATCCAGCCAGTTGCCTGCCAAAAACTGTATTTCGCCTTCAAGATTATCTGCTTCACTCCTCATCCGATGCATTCCTGTCTAGTAGTTTAGGTAAACATTCCTCTAGCTACCGTGCAAAGGGCCAGGCCTCACTGTCCTCGTGCAAGTAATTCATAGCCCCGTTACCATGGAAGATTCCTGCCCCCTCGCATCTCATGTAGACACTTAGACGCCCGTACACGCACTAACAGTCAGTATAGAATAGATTCCGTCCGAAGAGACCTTTCCTTTTGGATAACACAGTTCTTTAAACATAGGATATTAGATATGATTTGGGATTAGGTTGACATAACCCTCAGACTTCTGTCTCCACATGTAGAGCTAAATGTCAAGTCCCCTTCACCCTCTAGTTGCACGTCAATCACACGTCATGCGGCTGCGCACGCATCTCTGCCAAATATTTCTGCTGACATTGCAGGATTCTCTTATGGATCCACCCATTTGTGACATCATGTTTAATGACGTATTTTAGTTACACCCATGTTTACGCCTTTTTTGGTTACGTATGCATATTTTATCTCTCTTATCAGCTGTTACGCCTCCTGCATCTGTTACACTATAATGTAATTCTTATAAAAATGATTACCTGTCAATAATGTATGCCCTTCCTTCCTGAACTTTCGTGGTGATGGAATAGAAGCCGGTAATTCGAATTACATTCCTTTGTATAGGAATAAAGCCTTTTTAAACCTCTAATACCACGGATTCTGCCTCTTATATTTACTGAGTTATTCCTCATAGACTTTACCGCATAAAAAATAGTACCGGTAATGAAATATTTACCACATAAATTGGCGCCCGAACAGGGACACTTTCTCATCTCACGCGCCGGCGGTGCGTTGCAGGCCCGGTCTCCTGCCACAGCTGAACGGACAAAAACGCGTACCCGCAGGATTTCCTGTATCTCCCTCCGGCCAAGCGGGGGCAACTGAGGCTGCGATCAACACCCAGACGAGGCGGTGAGAAGTGCGAAGTATCCCGACCAGAGCCTAGCTGAGAGAGCAAGATCCGAGGTATACAGAGACCCACCAGGTTCCGAAGTTCCGAGTCCAGTCGAGTCGAGTCCAGTCCGGTCCAGTTTCAGTTCCGTTCCGAGGCCTTCCGTTCCGAGCTACCCGGTGAGTACCATTACCGGGGAGGCATTTTACGTGCACATAGTCTGTGCCGGTCAAGACGGGTTTGGGTACACAAATCCTGTCTGCACTGTTTCAGCAGTGTATCTGTACTGTTTAGCAGTATATATAGTATGTCTTGCATATAAATAAGTATTACCTAGTGTCAGTATTATGTCAGTAACTAGTTTTCTATTAGTTATCATTGTTCGTTAAAAACTGTTAAATGTTAAAATGTTTTAATACGTTCTATACATTGTGGTGTGAATGACTGTTCATTATTGTGTTTACTGTATTAAGTGTGTTCTAATAATAAGATCTAAAAATGCCGCTCTTTTCGAAACTAAGACAGATCAAAACCAGAAAAGGGGTACTCGAAGAAGCTGTTCCCATTCCACCTAGGGACACTCCAGGGTATTTTATGTATCATAAGCATGGCCTAGATGCCGTATTATTTCTTGATTTATGGGTGGACTACACCAAGGAATTGCCAGAAAATCAGAGATGGCCCACAGCTGGGACCTGGGATGCAGATTGCATCATGAGAGTAGAAGAAGAATTATGGAAAAAGAAAGCCAGACAGTCGCAGAAAGATGCCATTGAATTATGGCATAAAGAATCATACAGACGTACAGAAAAAGCGCTCAGACAGGAAGAGAAAGGTAGAGAGAATTCAAATAAAACCCGAGAAAATCTATTACTTGAGGAAGGTACCCGAGTAAACTCAGAACAAATAGATAGACAAAGAAACACTCTTATGAATGGTATGTATCCTCTTCTGACCGAAGGGTTACCTAAGGCTATCCCGGAAATACCAAAAGACTTAACTCCTCCATTACTCCCGATAAAAGCACATCCCAAAACACATCCCAAAACAGCAAAGGACGTTTTCCTTTCTTCCTATTTAGACGACGTAGCTCCCGAGTATGCTAATGCTATGCCACCCACACCGCTTGCCGATGGTGTTCAACACCAAGAGCATCCGTCTGTATCCCCGCAACTACAAACTCCTATACAAGTTCCCACGGGTCCGTCCGTTTCTACAGTCTTTCCCGCATCCACAATCTCTATCCTACGTCCAACGAATCCTTTCGTGCCCAGCGCTTCAGAAGGTGCTACAGGAGGTACGACAGACATGTTTGCCACCCCGCCGAGAAATAAACAGACCCTTAGAGATTTAGCACTCCAACGTACACCCCAACTAGCGACCTCCGACATGTTTAAAGAACAACTTGTGGATTGTAGATATGATCCAGTGCCAGGTAGACAGGACAAATTGCTCATATCATCACTACGTATGCGACGAGCTACATTATATTTAATGACGATACCAGGAATGGTTGAACACCTAGACAATATATATCGCTTTGTCCAAACAGGGCGAGGTTCAGAAAGTATCAACGAAGCTATGGAATATCAGAAAGTGGACGTACAAAGACAACTACTACGTTTTTTCATAAATTGTGTAATTAGGAATCAAGACAGGCCCGGGGCAGATCACGATACCATGCAAAGACTTGTCAAATGGGGTCAGAACATATCAGAAGAGAAACATGATAGACAGGCGTGTATAATCGCCATGTGTCGAAAGATCCGCAAAGAAGTAGAACGAATACATAAAGAAAGACGAGAAACAGACAGAGTAGAATCAGAAGAGGAGGAGGGGCAAGAATCAGTACAAATAGAAACGATAGCTTATGTAGGTAGAGGAAGACCCCATAATAATACTAGAGGTTTTAATGATCAGATACGTCCAATACGTCCAGAATATAATAGACATTTTCCAAATCCTATGTTAAATACCAAATCCCCCGAACACCTATTCCAAGCCGCGGATAAATTACTCCGAGATCGAAGGGGGTACCATATGCCCGATTCCATGGACGAACAAGAATTAGCCAGGTCAGCAGTACTATGGGCTGACAGTCCCAGCGACTACAATGATGATGTACTTGCACACACGTTTCTGAATCTTGACCCATACGAACAGCGTTTAGCTAGTATATACATGATTCAACACCTCCTTATATTATATAAAAGCCAACACTCCGATCCAGGACCCTTACCTGACATATTGACAGAACTACTCACGAATATATGGAGAGGGTCAGGTACTGATTTGATTAGGGAAATTTTAGAATTCCGAAATCAATATTTAAATTTCGTATGCCCAGAACACGTTCCAGTTCCCATTATGGGAAGAAAAATGTATCACATAGATAGACAGAACCCGTTACGCGAAGTACACCCAATCAGAGGTGACGGTAATAACTTTACACGCGTGTTTGTGTACACGCCTATAACTAAACTAGAATTATTAGAAATGAAGAAAGTAGTACCCAGCCATGACAAGGATCCAGCAGGTTTCCACCGTGAAATAAAAGACATGTTACTCATGGGAGAGTATACCTATCCCGACATTATGAAGATATTAAAAGTCCTATTACCCACCGGTGTTTATGAAAAACTTAAAGAAAAGGAATGGGAGGTGGGAGACCAAAAGATAGATTGAACAGCATTGGAAAACTAAGAAAGGGCCCGAGCTGCAGGAGCAGGACTTGGGGAAAAGACTACAGCACTAGCAGGACTACTAGTGCAGGTACTGCCACGTTTATTAACTATGAAAAAGGAAGACTGGGGTGCAATCTCAGCCTGTAAACAAAAACAAGATGAAGACACTAGTGATTTCTATTCCCGATTTGAAAAATGTTTTGGTATAAATAGTGGTATAAAAGCCAGTAGTGAGTCATATCCACATCTGTTTGTGACAAAATTAGTTGAAAATTCCCTCCTGCAAGTTAAGAATAGAGTATTGAAATTTGAAAGTACCTGGCAAGGAAATACCCCATCACAGATGTTACAGATGTTACAATATCACCACAATAGAATTAAAGAAGAACAAGAACACGAACAAAGACGTATGAAAGATACAAAAATGAAAATGCTTGTTGCTCAGTCAGTACCAGCTAATGGTCATCAAAAGGTTGATCCCGCAGGTCCTACGAAAGGGACATGCAACTATTGTAAACAACAAGGTCATTATATACACGATTGTCCAGTCCTGAAACATAATATTGCTACAGGTAGAACCCAGGAGAGACCACGTCCACCTAGACAGGATCAGAATCAACAACCAATCCCTCAGCATGCACAACCTAGGTTAGCTCCGCAACAACTAGCTCCGCAACAAATAGCTGCACCACAGAACGTAGCACCACCGCAAGCGCAGCCTATTGCTGCAACACAAGCGACAACACAACAAATGTATCAGTATGCACAAGCAGATTATCCCGATTATCAGCGATACTCATGAGATAGCCTAGAGAGGGAAGTTGGCTTACCCCTTATTGAGGTTCCTGTAGACCAAGAGGGACCTTATGTACATAGTGAACTATTAGGGGAAGACAGAAAGTTTTTACTTGATACAGGGGCAAGCAGAACAACTATAAGACACAGTGAAGTTCCAGGGGCACCCCTCTCAGGCTCGCAAAATATTTCCCTTGGATTCTCAGGAAAACCTATAATTAATGAAGTTACACAGCCTCTTCCACTTACGATTGGTCCATTGACACGTACTACAGATTTATTGCTTACTAAATCATGTCCAGAAAACTTGTTAGGTATAAAAACATTGAAAGCTCTAGGAGCTATAATATGTTGTTCTCCGGAAGGAGTACGACTATTTCTACGTGACTTCAAAGGTCACTACGTGTCCAGAGACATGGATCACCGACTACAAACTTTACCTACACATTTATGGGCACAAGGCCCCACTGATGTTGGTTGCATGAATATTACACCATATCGTGTCACACTAAAAACAGGAGTAATACTACCACGAATGCGACAATACAAATTACCACCCGATGCTGTTGTGGCTTTGCTGCAAATCATTGACGAGCTCATTACACAAGGAGTGGTTGTCGAAACCGACTCCAATGTATGTAATTCCCCGATAATTCCGATTCTTAAAAGAACGGATCCAAAAGCACCACCAGTATATCGATTAGTTATTGATCTGTGCGAATTAAATAAATGTATTGTACCACAATACCCTGTGGTCCCAGATATCTCTTCATTATTAACCGCTATTGACTCGGAAGCAACGTTCTTCACTGTAATTGACCTCAAGAATGCTTTCTTTAGCGTCCCAATAGATCCGGAAAGTCAATATCTGTTCGGATTCAGTTTAAATGGACGAAGTTTTAAATTCACACGCGCACCTCAAGGATTTACAGAAAGCCCCAGCATCTATAGCCAAGCACTGAAACGAGAACTTGACAGTATCCACATGCCAGTTAACACTGCCTTGCTTCAATATGTCGATGATCTGCTGATCACCGCCCGAAGCGAACCTGAATGTGAAAATGCGTCACTGACGGTTTTGAAATTTCTGGCCGACAAGGGGCACAAGGTGTCCCCTTCTAAGCTGCAATTCTGTGTCCAGCGAGTTGTTTACCTTGGGCACTCGCTGTCCAAGGAGGGAAGGCAGCTTACACCCGACCGCATCCAGTTAATCGCTAACATGCCACCACCCAAGACACAAAAGGAGGTGCGGGCTTTTATAGGCCTCACTTCATACTGTAGGCAGTGGATCCCTCAATATGCATTTCTAGCAAAACCACTCATCCAGTTGACAACACAGGAGGCAGCCACATCGACTGTCCTCCCTTGGACTCCAGAACATACACATGCCTTTGAAAGCTTAAAAAAAGCTTTATGCCAAGCACCTGTTTTAGCAACACCATGTTATAGTAAACAGTTTACACTCTTTGTTACAGAACGCGAAGGTACTGCCCTGTCAGTACTCACTCAGGAACAAGCAGGATCACACAAACCATGTGCTTATTTCTCTAGTACATTGGATCCAGTAGCTCAGGCTCTTCCTGCGTGCCTGAAATCAGTGGCAGCAACAGCTTTAGCAATCAGACAAAGCGATGCCATAGTGTTAGGACATCAATTGACAGTACAAGTACCACTTGCAGTAGAGGTTCTCTTGAACCGCACACAAACACAACACTTGACTATAGCGAGACTCACCGGTTACGAACTGACATTATTTCAGCCACATATAGAAATCAGACGTTGTAATACATTAAACCCTGCCACACTGTTACCAGTGGGCGGAACAGATCCATTGGCACATGATTGTGTCGAAGTCATTACTATCACGACGAAACCCAGACAAGACTTGACAGATATCCCTTTGTCAGATCCAGACTTGACATTGTATGTAGATGGGTCATGTATGAGAACAAGTACAGGAGAGTTAGTGGCCGCTTACGCAGTCACAACAGACACTGAAGTCATTGAAACAAACTGTATTAACATTTTGTCAGCTCAAGCAGCAGAGCTCATCGCTCTGACACAAGCCTGTATTCAAGCCAAAAATAAGAAAGTCAACATATACACAGATTCACGTTATGCATTCGGAGTCGTCCATGACTTCGGCGTACTGTGGCGAGAGAGAGGTTATTTAACTTCTCACGGTGCCCACATCCAACACGGACCCCTCATTCAAACCCTATTAGACGCGATTCATCTACCTATTGCAATATCGATTATGAAATGCAAAGCCCATACAAAAGTTACCGATATCATTTCTCAGGGTAATGACCTAGCTGACAGAACAGCTAAACAGACGGCTCAGAATCAGACTCACATAACTGACATGACAAAGACAATAGTTCCGACACCAACACATTGCATGACAGTTAAGGATCCCGCCCTTGATGTAATTGACATACAGACACATGCTACACCAGAAGAAATAAAGAAATGGACTGAATTAGGAGGGATCCAAACGGATCAAGGATGGATGACGAAGGAAAAATCTATATGGTTTCTTCCCGACTCTATGGTTCAAGTCATCATTAATACAATACATAGTCCAGCGCACCTAGGAGAAAAAGCTATGCTAGACAGCATTCAACACATTTGGTTCAACAAACACTTGCGAGCAGCAGCTAAACAGAAAGTTCGTACCTGTATGATATGTTGTCAGTTTAATCCAGGAAAAAGCATCCCCGTAGAGCAGGGTGGATTTCAACTTCCCGATCATGCTTTTGAAGTCCTCCAGATGGATTATATCCAGATGGAACGATGTCGAGGATTCAAATATGTTCTCGTAGTTGTCTGTGCTCTTTCCCGTTGGACAGAAGCATACCCGGTTTCAGATTACACTGCTCCGACTACTGCCAAACAGTTAGTTCGAGAATTCTTCCCACGGTACGGTTTACCACGTGTTGTCTACTCAGATAACGGCCAGCCGTTCTCATCCGAACTAATGAAACACGTTTCCCTTTTGTTAGGCTACCAATGGAAATTCCACTGTGTCCAACATCCCGAGGCAGCAGGTCTCGTGGAACGTCATAATCAAACCCTGAAAATTAGATTGTCCAAAATATGTAGAGAAAAGGGTGTCGATTGGATAGTAGCCTTACCAGTTGCGCTCTTTTACATGAGAATGGTAGCACATTCTCGAACAGGGCTATCCCCGTATGAGGTGATCTTCGGTAGACCACCAAATATGTGGGGGACGCCTATACCTCGCAAAATAACTGATGTTGACTGTAATATGCTGACAGATTACCTGGCTTCCTTGATGTCTGCACTACAATCTTGTCGTTCACAGGTAGCCGCAGCTTTTCCCGATAATACTGAGGGGAAGCTCCATGACGTGGTTCCTGGTGACCTGGTTTTGGTCAGGAATTTCGACCGGAAGACCCAACTGGATCCTAGGTGGAAGTCGCCTAAGTTGGTTCTACTGACTACAAGGACTGCCGTGAAGATTGAGGGTCGCAAAGGGTGGTTGCACTCGAGTCATATCAAGAAATTTTATGGACTACCTTCCAGCGTGAATACTCAACCCTGTATTCCCTCACAGACAGACTCAAAGCTCCCCTTGGTTGAGAAATCAAAACAAGAACTGTACAAACTAAAATTGAGGTCTAGCAAGTCAGACAATTTGATTGTTTAAGTCCTCTCCAAGGTGAATCGGTTGAATTTGTCTCTGACATGTATCCTCTAGACCGGAATAGAGAAAGAAATCAGCAAATGCGGCTTAAAAAGCATGCGTATTGTAAATCACTTCGTAGTCACTGCACAGTAACATTATTAATTTTGTTTTTTCTAAGTCTTTTGATCATTATTTTCAGCATACTATTGCATATGTATTACCCTATTCTTAAACGTGCTTACAATATAACTGCAGAACATTCTTTTAGCGAATTACCTCCGCATGAGTTGTCCTATAGATTTGCGCTGCGCAACAACACATTCATTAGTATGTTACATCATTCCCATCAGACCAGCAATGCCACAAATTGTTGGATATGTGGCCGACTCCCTCCCTATCAAAACTATAAGGGAGTTTTGCCCCTCTTTCCATATCCGTTCACACACAATGGCTCCTGTGGAGCATGGTTTAGTTTGATTAATTCCTTAGATTCGAATTCCGCAGTTTACCATGACAACTGGGTGTGGGGAAACCTGAACCTAGTTTTGCTTAAAGTCTGCTACCCTAACAAGGAGGGACTTCCCAAAAGAACAGGAACTGATCTAGAAAATGAAGTATATGGATTAGGTAATTTTACACTTAACCTCATGATCCTGAACGTTGAATCTGAAGCTACACCAATCTTGCCCGCCATGTCAGTATTCCCAGTAAAAGGGGAATTATGTATAAGAAAGAATGGTTCCATACATATGGGCCATAGTAAATGCACCACTGTAATAAAATTCAGTGATCAAGGCAAGTCTACATTTAGAGCTTCCCATCATTCCTACTTCATATGTGGCCAGACCGCATATATATGTCTACCTCTAGATTGGGATGGTACCTGTTACATAGCATTCCTTCTGCCACCTGTTTTCCTAGCCCCGCCTGATTATCACAGAAATACTCATTTAGTACACAATAGACAACAGAGAGATCTCCCAATTGTCGATTACACTGAAACAGCATGGGAAAAATACACAGATTTCAATAAAGGTTTCTTTCCATATATAGGTACAGTCACTAATAGTAAACTGATACGTAGATTAACCAGAACCCTTGAAGCAGTAGTGAACGAAACTATTTCCGCCTTAGGCAATTTAACAGAAGAGCAGTCTGCTATGCGGATTGTTGTACTTCAAAATCGTCTTGTCCTTGACGTCATCCTGGCCGATAGGGGCGGAGCTTGTAGGGTCATCGGATCAAGTTGCTGCATTTTCATACCAGAAAATTCGCCGTCAGTATATAAAGCCATAACCCGCCTTCATAAGATTATAAGCCAGATACACCAGAGTCCAGGCACCTGGACTTGGTCCGGTTGGTTCTGGGGCGTGTTGTCAGCCTGGGGATGGAGAATCCTATCCTTCCTAGGTATTGGCTTTCTCATACTATTCAGTTGCTGCTTATGTCTACAATGTGGGCCAGCGATTTGTGGCCTGTGTGCCACATCGTGTATTCCACCTCCAAGTTTTCGTTCAAGATCCTGGAAGAAGAAAGAAGAACAAATGATGCTATATGAACAGATCGATGGATTGATGAAGATCGATATCTCCTGAGGGTCCGTAGGGGACAAGGAGGGAATGAGGAAATATGAATTTTGTGATCAGTTATGTCCCCTATCGTAGACCCCAACGGCTCCATGTGCATGCTATAAGTACATGTATGTTCCCTCCAGTTCCAGTTTTAAAGACGCAAATACATGTGCGTCCACCGTTAACATGTCCTCTTTCAGATCCGCCATGAATGGGTCAGATACTCCATTCTTAAGTATGAAAGGCCACCGACTTTATGTGGTTCACTTTCCACATTTTACAGATTCAGGCGAGTAGGCCCTGAATTCTGTCATCAAGCCTTTTCCTGCCTTCTGCCTCTGAAAGCTCCAGTCTGAGCCAGCCTCTGTATCCATGAACTTTGTCCTACTCCCTGCGCGGCTAACGGTGCTTGATCCAGCCAGTTGCCTGCCAAAAACTGTATTTCGCCTTCAAAATTATCTGCTTCACTCCTCATCCGATGCATTCCTGTCTAGTAGTTTAGGTAAACATTCCTCTAGCTACCGTGCAAAGGGCCAGGCCTCACTGTCCTCGTGCAAGTAATTCATAGCCCCGTTACCATGGAAGATTCCTGCCCCCTCGCATCTCATGTAGACACTTAGACGCCCGTACACGCACTAACAGTCAGTATAGAATAGATTCCGTCCGAAGAGACCTTTCCTTTTGGATAACACAGTTCTTTAAACATAGGATATTAGATATGATTTGGGATTAGGTTGACATAACCCTCAGACTTCTGTCTCCACATGTAGAGCTAAATGTCAAGTCCCCTTCACCCTCTAGTTGCACGTCAATCACACGTCATGCGGCTGCGCACGCATCTCTGCCAAATATTTCTGCTGACATTGCAGGATTCTCTTATGGATCCACCCATTTGTGACATCATGTTTAATGACGTATTTTAGTTACACCCATGTTTACGCCTTTTTTGGTTACGTATGCATATTTTATCTCTCTTATCAGCTGTTACGCCTCCTGCATCTGTTACACTATAATGTAATTCTTATAAAAATGATTACCTGTCAATAATGTATGCCCTTCCTTCCTGAACTTTCGTGGTGATGGAATAGAAGCCGGTAATTCGAATTACATTCCTTTGTATAGGAATAAAGCCTTTTTAAACCTCTAATACCACGGATTCTGCCTCTTATATTTACTGAGTTATTCCTCATAGACTTTACCGCATAAAAAATAGTACCGGTAATGAAATATTTACCACAAGGGGAAAATCAATACCCCAGTTTTTTTTCAAAATCTCCCTCTTACCAAGTTCAAAATGTTCACAAGTATGGTACATTGGATCATGGAAGGAAATGGGGTAGGGACATGGACTTGGATAACAGAGGACAGGAGGGACATGGAGAGGTGCACCAAACTGACCCTGCAGGGCAGGCATCAGGGTTTGCAGCAGCACAATACACCACACAGGGCATGCGGGATGGGAGTGCTGCACAACAATCCATAGAAAGCAAGAGGGCGGGGACAGGACCATGCACATGGACAACAGAGAACAGAGGGGCAAGAGGCAATGGTAGCTAGCTGACCATAATGGACAGACAGGAGAGAAAGCTGCATTATAACAGATCATAAAGGGCAGGAGGGACGGATCAGGGGCATTACAATGGAACAGACAAGCCAGGAGGGAGAGAGTAGGGGTCTGCACATGTAAACAGAGGGCTGGGGGCAAGGGGGCAGGGCAGGAGCAGCAAGATAGCCATGGAGGTCAGGCAGGATGGGCACTAGAAGCAAGACACGCCATGAAGAGCAACAGTGAGACTGTGATGGCATACACACAGACCATGGAGGGAAGGTGGGAGGGGGTCAGGGGGTCAGGGGCAGCTAACTGACCACACAGGGAAGGTGGGAGGGGCCATGGCAGCACAGAAGACCATGCATGGCAAGTGGGAGGGTTAGTGGCAGCACAATGGCTATGATGGGCAAGAAGGAGGGTGCAGGGGCATGCACAAAGGACGATGGAGGATAGAAGGGAGGGTCAGGACCTGTGCACAGACAAGAAAGTTCAGGGGAAGGGGCCTCACAACAGACCACATGGGGCAGGCAGGAGGAGCAGTTGCAGCACAACAGACCAGGGAGGGCAGAAGGGTGTGGCAGTACAATGGACCATGTAGGACAGGAGGAAGAGGATAGGGGCATGGCATGTGGACAGGCAGGGTGGAGGTGACAGAGACAGGTTACAGTCCTCTGACAATGCTAGGCAGGTGGGAGGGGAGTGGCAGCTCAACAGAACACTCAGAGTAG
Source organism: Triturus cristatus (assembly GCF_964204655.1). Taxonomy (NCBI): domain Eukaryota; kingdom Metazoa; phylum Chordata; class Amphibia; order Caudata; family Salamandridae; genus Triturus; species Triturus cristatus. Next base: position 621,980,805 of record NC_140587.1, read on the forward strand.
ATAGGAGTGGCAGGTCCATGGAACATGGTGGGCAAAAAGGATGGAGCAGGGGCATGCACAAAGACATCGGAGGGCAGGGGGAAGGAGAATAGGGGCAGCAAGCTAAGCACAGAGTTTAAGCAGGAGGTCAATGATGGGGCATAGAAGTGGGCAATGGAGGGCAGGAGGAGGGGACTGGTACATCATACTAAATTGAGGGCAGTGGCAGCACATCAGACCATGCATGGCAGGAGGGAGGAGGCTAGTCCATGGATTCACACAACAGGAGGAGGGGGATGGGGCAGCAAGCTAACTGTTCAGAGAAGGCGGGTATTAGGAACTTTATTGTTTTTAAAACGTGTGTCTGTGCGAACTACTTAAAATATGAACAAGTATGCAGCATAATCTCACTTTTATTCAGGAAGAAGAGGACGTTTGTGACTGTGACTCCGGGCTCACTTGGCAGAAACACCCCCTGACCCTCCACCCCCTATCGCAAAATGTAATGCCCGTGAAAAGGGTAGGTGAACACAGTGTTATATAGAACATAGTCCTGAGAGCACGATTGAAAATGAAAACTAGATATAGTGTATGGTATAAACTATGCACCAAAAAGTGTGATATAAGATGAACCGGGCGCGAAATATAATATGCAATACATTGTGCGCAATGACAGATTCATTGGAGAGCGCGAGATAGCACAGGCACTAGCGCGTGCTATGCGATGTGCGCCTTGGAGTGTAATATGCACAGGGCAGTGTTGTGTAACCTAACTAGTCTCTAAAGTTGTAATAAAAAAATATGTGCTGGGGAGTGTAACGTTGCATATGCACTGTGACAAAGATATGGATCCCAGATTGTAATATGTATGGCATAGCACTGTGCGTTATAACATAGGCATCGAGGAAGGCACGTTAGATGGGGCAATATAACCCGTGCGAAGACAAGTGTGGCATGACATATTCACGGGGTGGTGTTACAGTGCACATGGGCTAGAGAGTGTCATAGCATATGCACTAGCTGGTGGAATACAACACAGAGGTGTGTGGCACTCGGCAGGCAATGGTGGGTGTAACACAGCATTGGGCTCTGCCAGGAGCGCGCTGTGACTCTCAAGTGATGTTCGTCCCCTTTCCAGAGAGTAAAATAAAAAGTATTACACATCCGGCAGTGGATGTGTGTTTTATTAACCGTGAAGGGGGTTTCTTACATAGTTTTGGTCGAAATTTTGTCGAATCCCCTTTGAATGGCTTGGTGTGCATGTGTATTAAATGTGCCCGTCAATAGCTACCCATGTTTGTATAAATAAACGACAAGGGTGTCTACTGGGATTAGGCACGGTAGGGCATCAGACATGTCAGAGCTTCACTAGTGGTGTAAATACATTCCACGTGGATTCATTGTATGCATAGTCGCCTTTTCATGAATATCACTCAAATCTTCATGGTGATAGGTACGTACGCTTTGGCCAGCATGTCCTAGGTGTGTCTATAAATATATATTTTTTAAAAATAATAAAAAACAGTGGCCGGCCCTGGGGATTGGGGTAAAAAAATATAATTAGGAGACAGGCCCTGGGGGATGGGGTCACCAGGGCCAATAAATTAGAATAAGAAGGGGAACCACACAGCCCCCCTTCTTAAAAAATTAAAATAAATAAAAGACTGGCATCGTGCCGGAGGCCACGCCCCCTCCGCCCTCTGCAAACACGCCCCCTGGCGAGTTGTAAGTTGGGGAATTAATTCCTCTTCAATACTGAGGATCCCTGAGGGCCAACTAGCCCAACAGGCATCTCCAGTGTGCGCCAGGGAGCTGCGCTGCAGACAGGTGTTCTGAGGCCAAGCCCCTTTATACACCTCTCTGCAACGCAGCTCTGTGGCGCTTACTGGAGGTACCTAGTGGTCTAGTTTGACCCTAGGGACCCTTAGGATTCAAGGGGACTTAATCTCTCAACTTAGAACAGCCACAGGGTGCGTTTACACAGTGGTGAAGGGAGGGGACGGGGCCTGAGGTGACGTGTGCAAACACGCACTATGGCACGTTTTAAATTGGGGATATAATTTCCCTTCAATACTGAGGGCCCCTGGGGGCTAACTAGCCCACCAAGTGCTTCCAGTAAGCGCCACTGAGCTGCATTGCAGAGAGGTGGTCCAGGCTGTGCCACTTTTTACACCTCTCTGCAACGCAGCTCTGTGGCACTTACTGAAGGTACCTAGTGGGCTAGTTGGACCCTAGGGACCCCCAGGATTCAAATTAACTTAATCTCCCAACTAAAAACAGACACAGGGCGTGTTTACACAGTGGTGAAGGGAGGGGACGGGGCCTGAGTTAACGTGTGCAAAAACGCCCTGTGGCCTGTTTTAAGAGGTAGTTTTAATCCCCCTGCCCTATTATATACTAGGGGCTTACAGAGGAGGTCATGCTAATCACAGGGGGACCCCAACGCATAATGTTCCCTAGTGTATGTAGGTGTTTTCACTGTATTCTAAGTGTCTTTTAACATAGCACTGGCTCTAGGACAGGTTAGTCAGACTCAGTTACCACCAGTATCCATCTGAAAAAGTTGAGGGTACAGGATGATTTTGCAACAAGGATTCTTTCTGCTCTTCTTTTTGTTCTTTCTGCACGTTATCCTTCTTCCTGCACTTTTCTTCGTCTTTGAGGACTTCTGTTGCTTCTTTCTGCACTTCTTTTTTTTCTTTCTGTGCATTTTTTCTTCTTTCTTCACATGTCCTATCTCTGTAGGCATAGTTAGAAATTAGCATTTAAAAAACCTTTGAAATTCACAGAAAAAACCATAGGTTTCAGGCACGTTATAGTTAGGAATTAGCATTTAAAAAACCTCAGAAATTCACTGAAAAAACCATAGGTTTCAGGGGTGTTATAGTTAGCTGGACTTTTCACTTGTAGAAAACCATTGAAATTCCCCCGTTATAGTTAGTTCAGCTAACTATAACTCGCGCGCCCGCAATGCACTGCTGATGACGTCACATATTACATCACTCATGACATGGTCAGTGACATCACTCATGACATCACTGATGACATCTCAAATGACATCACTGATGACATCACTGATGACATCATCCTTGTGATAGAGTTGCAGACCTCCTCTCACCCTAATATAACCTTTGATACACACATTCAAAAATAGAGACTAAAATTTTCAAAACAATGGACATACCAATACCAGTTACAACAACCTCTTCAGTAATTCTAAGATCCACATACACATCCACTCATTCACCAACAGTCCTATACAGTCACTCATACATGTACTCACTCATCATATGTACTCATACAGCTATACATCCTGTTACAGAATGCCACTCATCCATAGAGTTACTCATACACATAGTCACTCATGCTAATAAAGAATCAAACATACATTTACTTGCATATACAGTTATACACACACCACCACACTTACTTCTACGGAAACGTACACATACTTAGTCTTTTAAACAATCACTTATAGAAACACATACTTATTCATACAGGAACTCTTTCAATCTCTCACTCTCACATATACTCACTTATATACACCAATAGTCACATATACTAGTTTAAAACATATGTAGTTACTCATAAAGACACTATTGAGACAGTCATTCACTCACTAACACACCCATACACACACTCATCCACCCATACAGTCCTGCACACATGCTGTCTTCAAAACATACAAACAGTGAGTCACTCATTCATGCACCTATGCACTACGTAATACCCCCCACCGAACCATGCAGACACTCAGATTGATACTCAAAAAACCAACTAATAACCTATATAGACACCCATGTAGCTACTCACCAACCCATGCAGCCACTTATACACAAAGTGAGAGACTGATACAGATATTTACATATTTAAACATTACTCACTAAGCCATGTATTCACTATAATACACTTAATCAGTCAGTTACACAATCAATTTTTCAAAAACAAATCATCCATTTAGACACTTATATACCCATTTATTCTTCCATCGACCTTGAGATATACATATATAAAACATATTTAATTTTCAGAAAAACAGACATTCACTGGATGATGTAATCAGTGATGTCATCAGTGATGTCATTTGTGATGTCATCAGTGATGTCATGAGTGATGTCACTGATCATGTCATGAGTGATGTAATATGTGACGTCATCAGCAGTGCATTGCGGGCGCGCGAGTTATAGTTAGCTGAACTAACTATAACGGGGGAATTTCAATGGTTTTGTACAAGTGAAAAGTCCAGCTAACTATAACACCCCTGAAACCTATGGTTTTTTCAGTGAATTTCTGAGGTTTTTTAAATGCTAATTCCTAACTATAACGTGCCTGAAACCTATGTTTTTTTCTGTGAATATATATATATATATATACTTTATCACAAGAATGGATAAGATCAAATACATTGTAAAATAAAAAATAGCCACTATTTTATAATAGTAATATATATATATATTTGTGTGTGTATATATATATATATATTAAATATATATTTTTGATATATATATATTTTATTACAATTGTTCCAGTTTCAGCACAAACCACTTTAGGAGATCTTGCTGTTTTGCACAAAAAACACATAGTTTATGCCTACAATGCACACCAGAGGTGAGAACTAGTTTTATGAAATGATAGGGTATGGGGTTTATTTAAATATCTCATGTAACCCAGTTCTACTCATGGAACATATTTTAAGACCAGGCACATTGCACTTTATATTTGGAAAACATGAGACTTGTCAAACTATATGATCCAGAGCTTACTAGATGGGGATGGTATAGCTCTTACTAACTTTTTGGTAATCTTGAATAACTTCTAAATATCTAATAGGACAAAGTCACAATACAAGGATAATCATAATGGAATTTAATGGCAGTGAAGGGTACTATCTCGTACATTATCGTACAAATATACCAACAATGTGGCTAGAAGCAAAATAGAATGGTTTTAGAGCATACTTTATGGTTTAAGATGAATAAGCTTTTAGATTAAAGAAAGGAGAAGGAAAAAAACTAGGCTTGTACTTTACTGTTATCTGTGTTTATTCGATTTACTTTACATGTATCTAAATTCCAAGCCTCTGTATGCAAGACATTAGTTAATATATTGGTTGTGTCTCCTTTGTAAATAAAGTTAGTTGAAAAGAGGTGAAGGTTGGAGCATATGCTCCTTTGAATGGGCACTCTGCACATACATCTCTATGGCCCTGTTGAAGGCTATGGCCGAAACGCGTAGGCTATTACACGCTGCTGCACTTGGTGTTATGACATAAAAAAATAATACATTTGAAATAATCAAATTGGATGTGCTGTGTCTAGTGGATCCCCACCGAAACAAGAAGAACAGTCACCCAGGCCCTCGTCACCAGCAGGCTTGACTACAGAAACGCCCTCTACGCAGGAACGTCGGCCAAGCTCCTGAGACGGCTGCAACGCATCCAGAATGCCCCTGTACGTCTCATCCTCAACATTCCCTGCCACAGCCACATCACATCCCACCTGAGAGACCTGCATTGGCTCCCCGTCAACAAGAGGATAACCTTCAAGCTCCTCATCCACGCAAACAAAGCACTCCACAACACCGGACCAGCATACCTCAACAGGCGACTCAACTTCTACACCCCCACCCGCCAGCTCCGCTCCACCGGCCTGGCCCTCGCCACAGTCCCCCGCATCCAAAAAATGACCGCCAGCGGCAGATCTTTCTCCCACCTTGCCGCCAAGACCTGGAACACCCTCCCCACCAACCTACGGCAGACCCAAGACCTACTGGCCTTCAGAAGACTCCTCAAGACCTGGCTCTTCGATCAGTAGCAGCACCCCCCCTCCCCCAGCGCCTTGAGACCCTCATTGGTATGTAGTGCGCTTGACAAGAGATCTGATTGATTGATTGTTTTACACGCCACTTGGATGTGAGGCTGTTTTGTGTGGACATAAACAGACTGTCTATGCGTACATATAAATGGATATTCACTGAAAAAACCAAAGGTTACAGGGACATAGGCTCAGATTTTTTCACATGCACAATACCATAAAAATTCAGCAGTTATAGTTACCTGCGATAACTATAACTTACGCCCCCTCAATGCACTCCTTATGATCAGTCATGACATGGTCAGTGACATCGCTGATGACATCACTGAAGACATCTCAAATGACATTAATAATTAAAGACTCCGAGTTTGGTACATCCTATAATGATAGTTACTGTTTTGGCACATATTAATATGGTGCAGTTGTGATAAGTTTTACATTGGAAGCACGGTCAACAAAGTGACCATGTACTTGAGCACATCGAGGCCATTTCAAATAATGACAGACAGTATCCCGTGGCTGGTCATTTCCAAAAATGCCATGTCAGTGACACTACGCAACTCGAGATGACTGTGATGGACTCTGTTGCAACTAATATCAATGAAGGCAACAGAGTACAGAAGAATAGCATCTGTTACCACGCATGCCAAAACTATGCACGGCTTAACAACGCAGTCAATAGCACGATTACCATGAGTTTCATTACAACGCAAGTCATCATTACAATGACTTGCTTTAGGAAAGCGGTGGACTTTAGAATAGTTTAAATTACTAATCCAACTCCAGTCTATGTATCATTAAGGTAGGTGTTTGACTTAAAATCCGACACCCGTCCAAAACTGCATTCCCTAAAGAAAGTCATTGTAATGACTTGCATTGTAATGTGTCAAGATCTACAACAGAGGAATTCTTACCATGTACTTGCACAGGAACAGAGATGCTAGTTCCCAATGCCCCCTCCAGGATCCTCCAGAGACCGAATTAGATCACGTCTCTAAAACAACCCCAAAGGGGGAAGGGGGAGTGGATAAAATATTAAAAGAACAAAGAGACTGGTTCAGGATTCTTCGGAGCTCCTCCGCGGCACCCTTCTTCTTGTCAGTCCGTTCTATGGACCTTCTCTTGAACGATGCCTAAGGGAACTAATAGAGCACAATGCTTAGCACCCTAGTCTACTCTACTCTTGTCTACCAACTCTACAAATCTTTAGTTGTACCCTTGGAAGGAACGTACCCCTTAATCCTCTTGAACTAGCCCCTCTTCGTGTGGTGGTAGTTGACTGCCTTGAATGTCTTTTCTCTTATTGGTTCTGTACAGTTCTACCTAAGATACATAAACATTTAATGGTTAATGCCTGTCCTTTAATCTAATTCTATTATTATTTATTCTATTTATCTGCTCACCTACCAGTATCTTTTTAATGTATCGTTCACTATTCTTCTCTGTATTATTGTGGTAGATTTCGTCGTCTTTTCCTTCACTAGGATTTTATGTTCTGCGTAGTTGTTTTCTTGTTATTGCATTTATTCTGTTATTTTATCTTGTATTCATCCTTTCTTTTAGCTTGATACTTTAGCAGGTATCTCTCTCTATACTTAGATAAGTTTTACTCTTCTTATACAGTTACAATGTCTTTTATAATTCTTTCTTTTCTTTTTTACTAGCAATGCCTTTTTCGTAATACTCCTTCCACAATGAACAACATAAAACTTAGCTTTCGAAGTCGGCTCCGTGTTCTTCTTCCTTCGAGCCGCTAGAGTTAACTCCTGTCAAGAGTTGCTGAGGCGGAGTGGTTACATCAGGAAAAGTTGCTCACTCGAGTCTTGAAATCTCCTGACTTGGGGAACACCTCGGGAAAGAACTAGATAACAGGGACTTGACTCTCCAACCCTTACTGTAAACTGAATTAAACACTATTCTTGAAATTCTAGGATTTTCCTGAGACGCGCAAGTTCAGCTCCGACCTCGGGCGACGCTTCAGTGAAGTGCGCACTTGTGAGGGAGAGCGCGTTCCACCAAGGCTCCACACAGGTGCGAAGACAAGGACTAGACCGCTACCGCGATTGTACCGCGGCGGCCATCTTGGAATGTCTTCTTTGCAGCAAGGCACTCCAAGCGCGATCTTTTGTGCATTTTCCATTTCTCCTTTTCCCGCTTATTTTCGAACTTGTGTTAATCGCATTAACTACTCGTGTCGAAGGACCAGTGGTTCTGACAGTACCCCCCAACAACGGAGGTTCTTCCACCTTTGGTTTCGTAGGATATCTTAGATGAAAGGTTCTCACAAGTCTAGGAGCGTGAACATCAGATGCAAGTTCCCAGGACCGCTCCTCTGGCCCATAACCTCTCCAATCAACTAGATAGTACAGTCTTCCTTTAACCTTTTTTGAGTCCAGGATTTCTTTTACTTCAAACTCCATTCCCGACTCCAGTTGAATAGGTTTCGGGGGCAGTTCTTTCCTCAAGTTTGGAGAAGCTAGTTTTAATAAAGAGACGTGGAAGACTGGATGAATTTTAAGCTTGGGTGGCAATTTGAACTTGTAGGTTACTGGATTCACCTTTTTCACAATTGGATAGGGACCAATAAACCTAGGTTGGAATTTTCGATTTCCTTTTAATCTGAGGTTCTTTGTATTCAACCAAACTTAATCTCCTTCTACTAAGGGAGGGCCCTCCCTTCTTTTCTTGTCTGCATAGATTTTATATTTTTCTTTGGCTTGTTCGAAATTCCTTGATGCTGTTTGGTGAACTTGACTAAGATGAGAGACTAAGTCTTTAACTGCTGGGACTGAGATTTCAACTTCTTGGACTGTGGAATTAGGATGCCTCCCATAATTTAGGTAAAACGGAGAATAACCAGTGGATACATTTTTTGCATTATTATGAGCAAACTCTGCTGCCCATAGGTAATCTGGCCAATCCTTGTCTTGTTTTAACAGGAAAAGTCTTAAGTATTGCTCTAACTCTTGGTTCACCCTCTCTGACTGACCGTCTGTTTCTGGGTGATAGCTGGTTGAGAACCTAGTCTCAATTCCCAGACCTTCTACAAAAGCTCTCCAGAAATGGGACAGGAATTGTGAACCCCGATCCGAAATGATGACCCTCGGAATCCCATGTAGTTTCACTATTTGTGTGCTAAAATGAGTAGCTAACTGTTTTGCTGTAGGAACCCCTTTTAATGCTAGGAAATGAGTCATTTTTGAAAATGCATCTACCACCACTAAAACTGTATTAACCCCCTGGCAGGAAGGCAAGTCAGTTATTAAGTCTAGGGTGATTGTGTGCCATGGAAAAGGGGGGGTTGGCATAGGTTGCAATAAACCCTTTGGAGCCTGCCGTTCCGATTTTCCCTGAGCGCAAATCTCACATGTCTTGACATATTGTTCAATGTCTTTATTCATTTGAGGCCACCAGTATTTTCTCTTTACCAGGTCTGCAGTCTTGAGCTCTCCTTTGTGGCCTGCCAAGAGATCATCGTGGCATTCATACAGTGCTTGAGTTTGCAATTCACGCGTAGGCAAGTATAGGGCTCCCTTATGGTAAGGTAAATGGTTTAGGACTTCTCTTCCTTCCTCTTGTTGGGCCCATTTCTGCATGTCTTCTGGTTTTAAGACCTGAGCGATCAGTTCCTTCAAATTAATTAGAGTGGTGGCACAAATTATTTTGGAATCTGGAATTATTGTTTGATTTTTGGGCACCCCTTTTTCTTCTTCAGTTCCAATTCGAGATAAGGCATCTGCTTTCCCATTTTGGGCTCCTGGTCTGTAGGTAATCACAAAGTCATAGTCAGCAAAATACAAAGACCATCGAAGTTGTCGAGGCGTGAGGGTTCTGGCTGACTTCAAAAACTTCAAATTACGGTGGTCAGTGAAGACTGTTACCACATGGTTAGCTCCCATGAGATAATGTCTCCACTCCTTGAAGGCGTCTTTTATAGCTAACAGCTCTTTTTCGGTTATGGTGTAATTAGTTTCAGCAGGTGTCAATTTTCGAGATCTATAAGCAACAGGATGCAGCTGACCTGTTTGCTTGTGCCTCTGGGATAGAACTCCTCCCACTGCCAGATCGGAGGCATCAGTCTTTACATAAAATGGCTCAGTTGGGTCAGCGTGCAACAGGATGGGCGCCGAAGTGAAGTCTTTCTTCAAGGATTCAAAGGCTTCCTCAGCTTCATTCGACCACTCAAAATGTACTCCTTTCTTGAGCAGGCGTGTAAGTGGGAGTATTTTTCGTGAAAATTCACTGATAAATCTTCGATAAAAATTTGCGAACCCAATAAATCCCTGAACCTCCTTGACACTTGTTGGAGCCTTCCAATCAATTACTGCTTGGATTTTTCGCTTATCCATGTTGATTCCAGATGGTGAAATCACAAAACCCAAAAATTCCACTTGTGACATGTTAAAGGCGCACTTCTCCAATTTCACAAACAGTCGATTCTCTCTGAGTTTTTTTAACACCTTTCTAACTTGGTCCCGATGCTGGCTCTGATCGACTGAATAAATCAAAATGTCGTCAATGTACACAATTACAAATTGATCGATAAATTCGCTAAGAGCATCGTTGATAAAGTGCTGAAAGGCAGTCGGAGCGTTGCACAGTCCATACGGCATAACTTGGTATTCGAATAATCCAAACCTTGTTCTGAATGCCGTCTTCCATTCATCGCCTTCTCTCACTCTGATTAGATGGTAGGCTCCCCTCAAATCTAACTTCGTATAGATCTGTGCCCCTTTGACCTGATCTAATAGGACGGAGATGAGCGGAAGAGGATATCAGTTTTTCTTGGTAATTTTGTTAATTGCTCGATAATCGATACACATTCTCAAATCTCCCTCCTTTTTTGGCACGAAAAACAAAGGTGAAGATACCGGCGATTGAGATGGGCTACCAATATACTATGGCACGTGAAACAGCTAACCCTTGATGGCACTGAGCTGTGTGCCGTTGACACACCACTCTGGGGTCGTGACTCGCCTCTACGGGCCTGGGCATGGTCCGGGTGACCTTAAACAACAGAAGTTAACATTTGAGAAGTCCAGCCGGGGCACAAACCCCCTGGGGCAAAGCATGGTCAGGGGGGTGGTGTGCCCGCAGCGGCAGGAGCAGAGGCCATGATGGTGGAACTCAGGGTGGGCTTCAAAGCCCTGGACACTCACTTTGACTCCCATGATAAGTGCCTGCATACCATGGGCATCAGGCTTGACCAGAAGGAAGGGCGCTTGACAACTGCGGAACGCAGGATCTCTGACCTGGTGGATGGCACCGCCCAAACCACAACAAAAGTTGAACACATGAAAAAACTACTTAAAACTATTGCCATCAAGAATGAGGATTTGGCGGCACCGGGGCAGCGCAACAATATTCGTGCAGTGGGCATTCCCGAATCCACCAACACTGGGAAGCTGGACGGCTTCATGGAGACATTGTTAACAGATCTGTTTGGACGGTACTCCTTTACCTCCGCCTTTGTGGTGGAATGTGGGCATCGCACGCTTGTTCCACGTCCTAATTCTGGCTGCCCCCCCTCGACCGATGATTGTCTTCTTCTTAACTTTAAGGACGGGGACACTGCGCTGCGAATGGCTCGTGAGGCAGGCTCACTTGAATGGCGGGGGTCATCTGTCATTATCTACCTGGACTTTCCTGCGATGGGGCAGGAAGCTTTAGGGAAATATGCGGGAGTCAGGGCGAACCTTGGCAAGCTAGGACTATGCAATGGGATGCTCTACCCTGCCTGCTTAACAGTAGATGTTGATGGCTGCTCTCGTATATTCGACTCTCTGCATGCTGACCAGGAATTCTACCTTGCCTTTTCCAAGTCGGGGAGAAGGCGGGGGCCCCCCTCTCCACACGGCTCTCCAAGTGGCCCGGACTCAGGTACCAGCGGTGACCTTTTCTCGGCCAGCTAGACCGACGGCATCTCTGTACCCATGGCTTGCTGTATGGAACCCAATGGACGTCCCTGCTTGTTTCTTTGCTCTCATTTCACGGTTTCACCTTTCTTTGCATGCTATTTCAGGTATTGTTGCCACCCTTGGCTGTTTGTACTTAACCCTTACATTATAATTGATCTGACAGAATTGGGGATTTGGCATGGCGCTGCCACCCCCCCAGTGCGGTTGTTCATCTTACCGGACCGATTTACAAATCTGAGACAAAATCCTAACTTTACGACTTTTGGTAGTCACAAAAGGCATTTTGGAGTAGTAACGTTAGGATTCCTAACTTTACTACTCCTAAACTGAGACAAAATCCTAACTTTACGACTTTCGGTATTCACAAAAGGCATTTAGGAGTTGTAAAGTTAGGATTCCCCCGAAGTTTGCAGCAATTATTTTGTCAATGAAGAGTGCAATTGCGTGGGGGGGTACAGGTTGATTAGAAATGTTTTTAGAATATTTTGCATCCGAATGTATATATTAAAGTACAGCAAACACCTTTCGGCTCCTTGTGCTTCACTCACTGTCAGTATAGATAATGGCTAATAGGATACAATCAGAAGCAAATATCACATTGATGCCCTGGAATGTTCAAGGTCTTAAGAACAAACATAAATGTAAACAAGTTATTCACTGTCTGCAATGGCACCAGGTAGACATTGCCCTCCTGCAGGAGACACATTTGTCACCCACAGTCCAGCCCAAGCTGGCTACTAGTTGGGGGGTTGCCATATTGATTCAAAAGTGAGTCCCCTTTCATGAGGTGGAGGTCTACAGGGATGCTGCGGGGTGCTTTTTGATGGTCAAGAGGTGTCTGCTGGAGCAATCGGTGCTCCTAGTTAATGTGTATGCACCAAATATTGACGATCCCGACCATATAGTGACTTTTTGTTACAAATTGAGCGCATGGGAGTGGACCATACTTGCTTGGGTGTGGATCTTAACATACTCCTAGACCCTAGCAGGGACAGTACCGCTGCGGACACAAAGCCCCAGGCCAGGCGCTCGCTGATAGATCTAATAGAAACATACAGTCTGATAGACGCATGGATACACCACAGCCCTGGTCAGATGGTATATACCCATACTCCGCCCCGCACAACACCTGCACCTGGTTAGATTACTGGCTCCTGACCGCGGGGGTAACACTGTGGGTTAGTTAGATCCAACACCTTCCTCGTATACTCTTCGACCATTCCCCAGTCCTGCTGCATTTGCAGATCCACAGGGCTGGGCGAGTGGAAAGGCAATGGAGATTCCCTGACAGGGCGCTACGCGATGCACTGCTTGAGTCTGAGTTGTGGGATTCAATCATAGAGTATTTTGTGCTTAACAATGGCACTGTGGCCTCTAAGGCTACGCTATGGAAGGCTTTCAAGGCCTATGCCAGGGGGGAATATATCTCAAAAAGCGATGGGATGTTGAGGGATCTGCGGCACACATTGTCACATTTGGAAACACAGCTAGCAGAGATTGATAGCGGCGATGCGAACTCGCAGCATCCATCTAAACTACAACGGTGCACTGCCCTAATGGTGGAATTTCGTGAGGCGGCAGAGCATGAAGCACATTATCTGGGAAAGTATGTGGTAGCCAGGCAATATGGGGAGGGAGAGAAGCTGGGCAGGACTCTTGCCAGATTAATGCAACAAACTCGTAAGCAGACTTATATCGCCAATTTACAGGGGCAGGATGGATCACGCATAACCAGCAATATAGGCGTACTCGAGGAGGTCCTTACTTACTGTACAAATTTATATACATCTGGGGCCACATTTCACATGACGGCCCACAGAGAATATTTGGATGAGATTGCATTGGTCTGGCTTGACAGGGCACATAGTGACTTTTTGGCAGAACCCTTTACGGAAGACAAAGTCACAGAGGCCATAAATGCACTGGATGATTCCAAGACTCTGGGGTTTGATGGGTCCACTGTCAGTTTTTATAAAAGGTATAAGTGAATCCTGACCCCACACCGCATAGACTTATATCAGGAAGCCGTGGAATTGGGAGAGCTTCCCCCTACGCTACGGGAGGCGGTTATAATACTTCTTCCCAAGCCTAGAAAAGACCCATTGAAATGTGGCTCCCATAGACCACTCTCCCTGTTGAATTTCGATAACAAGATTCTGGCCAAGATAGTGGCCACACGGCTTGCACTAATTATTGATAAAATGATCTCGTTTGTACAGTTTAGGTTTATCCCACACAAGTCAATGGCCTTAAATCGCTGTACCCTATTTGCCACTCTACACAGAATGGCCCCATCACTGCCCACGGCAGCAGTGTTGGTTGATGCGGAGAAGGCCTTCGACTCCCTCGAATGGCCCTTCTTGTACATCACACTGGGTCGAATTGGGGTACCAGAACGGCTCCTGACATTCATCAAGCTGTTATATACGCAGCCTACAGTGCAAATCAGTCTGCACGTTAACACCTTCATTGCTGCTACCGAGAGGGACGGGTCAGGGCTGCCCGCTCTCGCCTCTACTGTTTGTAATGGCATTGGACCCTCTGGTACGGCACCTACAGGAGAAATTTCTGCACCGGGGTTTACAGTATAAAACGGGCCCCCTACTCCTCACACTGTATGCTGATGATATAATACTGTATCTGTGGTACCCCAATGACAATCTTATGCCGATTCTTTGCGAAATCACTATGTATGGTGCACTCTCGGCCCTCCATATCAAATGGGGTAAGTCGGAGGTCTTCCCGATCACTAACACGCCATGTGACAGATCAACGGAATATCCACTGGTGTTGTGCAAAGAGTCAGTTAACCCCTTCAGCGCTGGGCGAATTCCGCCGCGGTGCTGAAGGGTTCGAGCGCGGGCGGGCTCATGACGGAACGGTTCCGTCATGAGCACAGCCCAACCGTGGCTCATGACGGAACCGTTCCGTCATGAGCATGGAAGGGGTTAAATATCTCGGTATCCATATTCATCGGGATACTAATCATATCCTGCAGCTCAACATGGTCCCGTGGTTGAGAAGCTGGGGCGTACCATGGAGTGCTGGCTAAAGCTACCCTTGACGATGGCAGGGCGAATTGCCATTATTAAGAAGTCGTCCTCCCGCAATTTCTGTATTTATTTCAAAACATTCCCATTCCATTATATAAGAGTTTCTTCGCTAATGTGCAATTGCACCTAATTCGGCTGATATGGGGAGGCAGACGACCCAGGATTGGCTGGGATACCCTGATGTTGCTGTATGAGCAGGAAGGGTTCGGAATCCCACACCTTTGCATATATTACCTGGTCGCTCAGTCCAGCTACGTGTGGCATTGAAACCATGCTGATGCAAGGATCCCCACTCAGGCCAGAAGCGGATCTGGTATATCCGGCACTCTCTGAAGCACCCCTGCCGGCAGGCATGCCATGTGACCCGCAAGACATTCAGACGCGGTCCTGGGTTTGCTTAGTGTGACTGGGGCACGTCTCCTCTACTCCTCCTCATTGCCACTGGTGGGAAATAACTGAGTCCTCACCCTGCAGGAGACACTAGTGAAGCGCACCTTGGCAAAGTTCCATTTGGTGACATTCAGTGACTTGTTTCCCAACGGTCATGTATTCTCATGCACAGAGAATGCTCGTTTTGGAGATGCCACAGTCATGGACATTTTATATTGCAGTGTTTGCAGGGGGCACTGAGGCACTGAATACCTAGCTACCTGCTCGAGCCCCCTGAGTTTCCCCTGCTGATGGGAGTTATCAAGGACACAAGTGGACTTCATCTCATGTCCAAATTGTATAAAGCCGCCATCTCCCTGCTTCAGAACAGGGATGCTGGGGTGTGTGCCACCTGGGAGCGGGATTTGGGCCATCCCATCTCTGACTCACAGTGGTGTCACTGCTGTGTACAAATAAGGCAGGTATCCCCTAATCATAGGCACAATTTGCTGCACTTCAAGTTTCTATGGCGGGCATATATGACACCTCGCAGGATACATCGTATGGACCCCTCTCGTCCACACACATGTCCTAGATGTCACTCCCCAGAGGCAGACTTTGCACACATGGCATGGACGTGTGACACGGTCACTAGATACTGGAGGGTGGTCTTTACCGAGCTTTCCCATATGGTTAATATGGAGCTCATACCTTCCCCACTGCTGGCCCAAATGGGGCATACACACGACCTCCCTAAATCTAAGAGACATTTTGTCGCAATTGCACTCCTCATTGCCAAAAGGGAAGTGGCCATTAACTGGGGTAGCAACTTCAAAAACATGGCTACGCAGCATGACATACGGCCACACAAATAGCGATACAAATGCCCTGATACAACCGCCTGCTTCCAGGCCGCTTGACATATGGCAGCCACTTCATGCATATTTGTTTGTCACACAGGATTCTGGGGTCACACAGCCCCAGCAACAGTACTCTCCTCAGTTCTGGGGCAAGCGGGGGCATACAACCATCGCTGGGTGGAAGGTGATGTGACAGCGCTTTGTGTTGCATCTCCACTCTCCCCTGACATCCACGATTCTCATCCTCAATGATTGTGTTTCTTTTGTTGCCCTTCTTTCTTTTTGACAAATGTATGTATGGACATGGATCTGAAATCATTACCAATCACAATCAATGCACAACTGTACCATTATTGTGTTTCTGTCTGTTTTGTTTAATTGAAAAACCTATAAATAAAAGTTTTTTTAAAACAAAAATGTTCAAATAATCATGTGTATAAAATATGGAATGTCAAGGAGGCTTTAAAACTTCTTGTTCTGAGAGAGTGCGTGTACAGGAAAGTCTGGCGTGAAGATCAATAAACTTTGTAACTGGGGATCATAACTGTTGGCGTTTTGTGGCTAGGGAAACAGGATATACATAAACTTTATCTAAGCTGAGATTATGGCAAACTGCATGCCACCAAGCTAGAAAGCATAGTTTAGACGAGTCTTTCCAGTATTTAGTAATTTGTTGAAATGTCACTCCTAAAAGAAAATCCAGAATTCGTACATTTAATTAACTGTTATTCCAGTCATCTGATAAAGCGCCTAAAAAAATATTGGTAATAGAGAAGGGCATTGTAGAGCCAAATATAAGGGTGATCTGATCCCAAACACGTTTCTAAAAATCATGAACAAAAGGTCAAGTAAAAAGTGAATGTTTTAAATCAGCATGTATTATGGAGCAGGACCAGCAAGCATCAGATATGTCAGAGTTCATCCTATGCAGAGTTGTAGGAGAGAGAAGGAGTCTATTGTATATAAATAAGAGTGTCTGTGTTGCGTTCGCTGCTCTTAAAGTTCTTTACATTTTGGTCCAGGTTTTATTCTATATGAAAATGGACAATTCTGTATCTAAATCTTCTTCTTAGGCCAACTCTACCTTAGTTTTATCTCTAGCAATGCATTTTTGTAACTAAGCGTATATGGTGGAAGCTTTAGGGCATGTGCTGAGGAAAGTGCGAGTTTGGTTGACAGTTGTGGGAGAGGAAGGAGGAGTTGAGTTAGCTTGGTCAAAAGCAAGACACAAAGCATTTTGCAGTAATTGGTATTTATTCTGAAGGAAAAGGGGAAACTTAACAAAGAGAACGAGCATGAGAAAAAGATATAACCTTATTATTATCGAATAATTGGTTTACCCATATTAACCCTTTTTGTCTCCATGCTTTCCAATAAAAGGGATTACCCTTAATCAGTATGAGTTTGTTGTGCCATATAGTGGATTTCAGGAATTTTTCAGTTTCATTGGACTGACCTGATAAGACTGTGTCTAATAATTTACTTGTGTGTTTAACAATGGGAGTGGATAATTGTTGGGGTTTCCGAGTAAATTACATGTATTCTTGAAAGGAGAAATGGTTAAGGTAGGATTGTTTAAGCATGACCCAAAGTGGAGAATCCAGCGAGGATCCCAAAATCCACCTAGAGGATTGACGGAGTAGAAACGCTTTGTGATAATTAGGGAAGTCAGGAAAATTGACTCCTTCTTCCTGTTTTGGACATGTGAGTTTTGATAATGACATGCGGGCTCTTTTATTATTCCAAAGAAAGGAAGACAATAAGAAATTGATTCTTTTTTTTTTTTTTTAGATATAACAGTTGGAATGTTAGAAATAGTTTAAAGTATTATGGGGGATAACATCATCTTGATAGTGTCTAATCGCCCCCTCCAGGAAAGAAAAAGGGGGTGTTATTTAGCTATCAAGGTGGATATTTTTAGTGAGCATTTATCTAAATTAATGGAAATTGATGATTTAATTGACGAAGTGAAGTACATACCTAGAAATTTTATATGCTAGGGGTTCCATTTAAAATTGGATATTTGAAAATCATCTTTAAATGTAAATATGGTTAAGGGCAATATCTCGCATTTGTCAATATTTGATGTATATCCAGAGACAGAGGAGTAAGCAGTTACTTCTTGTAGGAATGTAGGAAGGGAGGAATGTGGTTTAGAGAGAAATAATAAAATATTATCTGCATATGCCACCAATTTAATGTGTACATTGACGGATGTAAAGCCATGAATGTTTGAGTTTTGGCGTATTTTAGATAAGAAGGGTTCTAAAGCTAGATTGAAAAGAAAGGTAGATAGGGGGCATCCCTGCTGAACACCTCTTTCCAAATTAAAGCATGAGGAAGTAAGACCATTGGCAAAAATTGCCACATTGGGATTTGAGTTATGAAGAGAAATATTAAATTTATAATTTTTGGGCCAAAACCAAACCATTGAAGTGTTAGAAAAATAAAAGGCCAATATACCCTATCAAATGCCTTTTCCACGTCAAATGCGATTGCGGCAATAGAGTCGGATTTATGAGAGGTTTTGGATAGTATGTCAAAAAATAAACAAGTGTTGTCTGTAATAAAGTGTCCCTTAACAAAACCAAATTGTTCTTTACCAAGTAAGCCAGGAAGAAAAGATTCCAGCCTCAAGGCCAAGGCCTTGGCTTGTTTGTTATAATCAAGGTTTACTAAAGATAAGGGTCTGTAGTTTCTACTAAAATGAGGGTCTTTACCTTCCTTTGGTGAGGAATATTAAAGCGTCTAAAAAGGATCCAGAAGATGTACCAGCATGTGAAAAAGAGGCTATAAGATTATTTAACTTGGGGAGAAGCAAATGAGAGAAGTGTATAAAAGGCTCTACAGTAAAACCGTCTGGTCCTGGTGCCTTATCTTTTATGAGTGTATGTAGTGCAGTGTGTAATTCATTCGATGAGATATCAAGCTCCAATGGGTCAAAGTTTAGTTGCGTATCAAAAGGTTTTTCAATGGAACTCATCGTTTGTAGAAAAGGACACTGGTGTATATAAAGATTCATAAAATCGATGGAATTCTTGTAGGATTTTAGAATCTTTATATCTAGGTGATTGTTGATCATCTATGATTTTTTTTAAAGATTCTTTTTATTAACAACATAGTTCAGCACATTGGCAATGATGAGCTGACATTGTATTCATGAGATTAGACAATAATTAAACGTGATATTAAGCATGGTATGGGTTGAGCGTAGTACAGCAACACCACAAACATTACAGTCAGGGCGATAACATGTCTGCAGTAGGAGGAGCCCGTGGCGGGGTGCAAACCTCTCCCCGGAAGGAGATCCAAGCCCCCCATACCAGTGACCATTTCTTTGGGCATCCCCTGGCGAGGTATACTGTCTTTTCACGAAACATGCACCAATCCATGTGCTTTTTCCAGTCCGTTACTGTTGGTGGAGCAGCGGCTCCCCATAGTTGGGCTATATTCTGTTTCGCCGCAATAAAGCCAAGGGTGACCCAGGTCTTGCACATTCTACTCAGATCTGTGGGCTCCCATACATTTAGGAGGCACCTCTTTGCCTCAATCTGATATCCAGTTCAAGCACCTCACTAAGAACAGTGTGTATCCCTCTCCAATATGATTGAATATGTGTGCGCTCCCATATGATGTGCATGAAAGTACCTTCATCACCGCACTGTCTTCTACATTCACCTCCCTATGCCCTCCCCATGTGAATTACACAGGGCCCAGTCACATTGGTCCTGTGCAGAATCTTCAACTGAACAAGTCTCAGCCTAGCCGATATTGCTACGTCTCTCGGGGAGGTGAGTGCCTCTTGCCTCTCCTCGTCATCCAGTTTGAGGCCGTCTCTCTCCCATTTCTCTCTGACTGCCTGGAGGGAGGCCCCAATATTGTTGACCAGTTTTATGTATGTGAGTGAGACTGTCGAGTAACTCTGAGTCCCAGAGTGGTGTCATCATCGTCAGTTTCGTATTTCGTGTTTGGGAGGCCCGGTAAGAGGGAAGCGTCGCGGTCTTGAGTAGAGGGCTCTACTGTAGTGTCCTCCTGGGAGGATCCAGCAGTCCATGGCATTGCCCGGATCATCCAAGGGTCGGTATGTGCCATGATTGATGGCAGCCAGATGTGAGGCCCAGTAATATTTCTTTATGTCTGGGAGGCAGATACCCCCATCATACCAGGTAAGAGTGAGCTTGGCTAGTGTGATTCTGGGCTTTCCATCCCATAGCAAGTCTCTTTGCAATCCCTCAATTTCCCTAAAGTAGTTAGTTGGCACCGGATCAGGGTAGTTCTGTAGTGCGTATAAAAAGCGGGGCAAGGACATCATTTTAAATAGTGCTGCCCTACCCAGTAGGGAGAGCGGGAGCGATTTCCAGGCCAAGATGTCACGTTTCAAATTTGTAGGGGTGGCCGCAGGTTATTGGTGAATCGGAGGTGTGAGTTATGGGTGAGAAAGATACCCAGGTATTTAAAACCTGTTGTGGTAATTTGTATTGGGCAGTCTTGAGGTATCTTCGGTGGCTCCCCGTGAAGGACATATAGAACAGATTTGTTCCAGTTTATGCTATATCCAGAGAACCTGCCGAAACTTGCGAATATGTCGAACATTGCAATTAGGGACGCCCGGGGAGTGGCAAGGAATAGAAGGATATCATCCACATATAATGATATGCGGTCCTCCCACGTTGCTGACCATCGAAAGCCGCAAACAACTGGATCCCTCCGAATCCAAGCAGCAAGCAGTTCCAGTGCTAGAGCGAACAGAAGGGGGGACAGTGGGCAACCTTGACAGGTTCCCCGACCACGTTCAAACACCTCCGATTTCTTGTTATTCACTACTACTTGTGCCATAGGTTCGGTGTATAAGAGTCTAACCCAGCCGGTGAATTTGGGTCCAAAGCCTAGCTTGACCAATACTGTGAAGAGGTAGGGCCATTCTATAGTATCGAATGCCATTGAGGCGTCAAGCAAAACTGTAACCGTTGGCTCTTGCAGAGTAGCGAGTCTCCCCATCACACCATGCACCCGTCGCAGATTCAATGCTGTATTACGCTATGGCAAAAAGCCTGCTGGTCGGGACGAACGATGTCACTAATTACTTTGAACAGACGGTTGGCTAGGAGCTTATCAAGTATTTTGGGTTCTGCATTAAGGAGGGAGATAGGCCTATATGAGGTGCAACTTGTCCTAGGTTTACCCTCCTTGTGAATGGTGATGAGCGTAGCTATTCGCTGGTCCAGTGGGAGCTTCCCCCACTCTTTACTGTCTGTGAACATGGATCGCAGGTATGGGGCAAGCCTATCTGGCGCTAGTTTATAGAGCTCAATTGGGAGGCCATTAGGGCCAAGTGCCTTGCCTGACCTGAGGCCTCTAATCGCCAATGCGATTTCGTCATTTGAGAAGTCACTGTCAAAGAACTCTCTGTCCTGATCCACCAGGACCGGAAGGGCGATGTCTCTAAGGAGGGATTGCGAGTCTGTTTCTGTGTAAGATGTGTGCGATCGGTAAATGTCTCTTAAATGTTCTGCAAATGTGTCGGCAATAACTTGTGGATCTGATACAGAACACCCCTCTCCATCCCTCAACTCCGATGCCATGCGGGATGCCTGTTCCCTTCTGTCCAGCCACGGTAGTAGTTTACCTGCCTTGTCCCCAAGGTCGTATATCCTACCTACTTGTCCCTTCCCATAGATTTGGCCCTGTCAGCCGCTATTGAATTGTATTCGTCCCGTTTGAGCTGCAGCATGTGAAGTTTTTTTTGCGTTACATCCTCCTCTAGCTCCTCCACAAGCTTAAGGATTGCCTCCTCGACGTCAACTAAGGTTTTCATTTTCTCCTTCCGAGCTCCAGCAATTAGAGAGTGCTTGCCCCCGTATGACCACTTTGAAGGCTTCCCACAGTGTTTGAGTGAAGTATACTGTGCCTTCGTTGTCCTGATAATAGTGGTCCATTGCCTGAAGCAGGGATTTGCTGAATTTTAGGGTCGCGAAGGTGCCATGGGTAGATGGGAGCCACCATACCGGCCCACCCCCTCGTCCCAGTGTTAAATGGGCCCATAGTGGAGAGTGGTCTGAAACGTCTCTTGCCATGTGTCTGACTTCAGTGATGTGTGTAATCTGGGAGGCTGGGATGATCAGGTAGTCTATACGGGAGAGACTGTTGTGCGCCCCAGAATAGAACATGTGTTGTATAGTGTCCGGGTGGTATGTTCGCCATGCGTCGATGAGACCCATAGCCTCCAGGAAATCAGGTAGCCATCTGGCCGAGGCCCCGATGTATCGAGGGGGATGTCTGTCCATTGACCCTGAGACCACTATTCAGTGCCTTACAGGCGTTTCCAATCAAGTATGTTTCCTGGAGGAGGACCACATCCGGAGCATGTCTCCTAACATGTTGCAAGACCATACATCTTTTAATCTTGTCTCCAAGCCCATTAACATTCCAACTCAACAGTTTTATGGTGCTACCTCCACGCCCCCCCATAATTATATAGGTGAATTAACAATTTCTCCCATGGTACAACATTTTTGTGTGCTGAATCTTCAAAAACAAAAAAAAGCTCAAAAACCCCCTCCCAACAACCCCTCTCCCTGCTCCCCTGCACTCTGGGCAGCAACCCGCCCAAAAACACAACAATGCAGAGTGCCTGCCTGTCGCCCTAACATTAACTAAAAGTAGAACTGCGGGGTTAAGACAGAAGTCCCAACCTACCTTCCCCCCTAAACCAGTCAATCATATACTGTACCGTGCTCAAAAACAGAAGGTGTATCCGCAACCAATCTTACAGGTGTAGATAGCCAGAGGCTATAGTCCGGCCAACGGTCTCCGAACAGGGAGGTTACATCGCATCTCTGCGGGATCTGGTCCGCAGTATTTTATCAAAGGGGTCGTCTTGTTTTCTCAGCGTGGGTTATGGCCTCCGACCTCGCGCCAGTCCTCCAGCCACTCCGCAGCAGCCTCAGGGGTGTCGAAGTACCATGCTCTTCCCTCTTTTTCCACCCGGAGGCGTGCCAGAAAGAGCATAGCGTACTTCACTCCTTTGTCTCGTAACAACTTTTTAATGTCCAAAAAAGATCTGCACTGCCTTTGGACTGTTTGCACCATAAACATCTGCAGGGCACGTAATCGGGCTGGCCCGCGTGTCACCAGGGGCCGCCACTGATCGCCCGAGTCCAGGGCGCGGGGCAGATGCAGCACCGGTAAAGTCTATAAGCAGCCACCCATCGGTCATGTTACCGCAATGTTCCCTGAGCGTCACTCACCGCACCAGACTATTTGGCAGTTCCGGAGGTTTTGCGGCAGCCAGGATTCCCAGCTGCGGGCAGAGTTCCACAGCCTTACGCCTTCATGTCGGCGGCAACGCAGAGGCACGTCCCCTCCCGGCCCCGACATCCGTGCTGGCCTCAGATCTCGCCACAGGAAAAACTCGGGTTCACAGTCGAGTTGCAGTGAGGTCTTGGTATCCGCGAGGTCAGTCACCCCTCATCAAGCTTGTGGCCGATGTAGGGACCGGATCGATGTAGTGGATATACGTGGGCAGGAAGGTAGGACAGGAGCTACTCCATCAGGTGGCCATCTCCCCTCGTAGCGTAGCCACACCCCCAATCATCTATGATTGATTCAATGTTGAGTTTGTGTTTTTTGACCTTGAGATAGTTTGCTTTTAATTTGCCAGATTTATTTTGGCCACCATAAAACTTTGCACTGGACTTGAGCAGATATAATGAAGCATTATCAGTAAACTCCTTATTAAACTTAATTTTAGTTGCTATGAGTTCTGACAAACATTCTTTTGATTTGGTAGCATAATAGGAATGTTCCAATATCTGTATTTTTGCAAAAAGACCTGTGGCATGTTTACGGGCGGTGTGTTGTTTCATAGAAACGTAATTAATGATAAAATCATGGACGGCTGCTTCAAAAGCGTCCCATATTGTATGAAAGGTTAGGTTTTCTGTTTTGTTAAAAAGAAAGTACTCTTTAAAAAAAGAGGCAAAAGAGGAGGTAAAAATAGGGTACAGCAGTAGCGAGTTATTAAAACGCCATGGCTTGTAGACACTCAGCTTGTTAATTATGTCTAATGAAATATAGATGGGAGCGTAGTCAGATATTAATAGAGAGCCAATTTCCGCAGATTGTAGGGGCTGAGAGACATTGTGAGAGACAAAAGCGTGGTCCATACGTGATTGGGTCTGGTGTGCTGGGGAAAAGTAGGTATATTCTTTTCGAGTGGGGTTACATGGTCTCCAGGCATACACTAATTTTAGTTGTTGAGTGGACTGTTAAAGTAATTTATGGGCTTTATTTGGTATGAAGGAAGTCAGGAAATTGCGATCAATAAAGGGATCTGCAATTTGATTGCAATTGCCTGCTAAAATGAGATTTTCCTAGATTCTTTGTAAGGTGACTCCAGTAGTTGGTGAATAAATGTTGTATAAGGAGAGTGGAACCTTCCCAATCAGCAGTTCAGTAAAATGCCAACGACCCACATTGTCAGCTTCCTGAGAAACAAGTTTAACACAGGGAGATTTGTGACAGAGTGTGACAACACCATTTCTTTTACCATCTCCCGGAGAGAAGAAGACTGCACCTACCCAATCCATCTTCAATTTTAAGGATTCCCTTTCTGTAAGATGTGATTCCTGAATCAATGCTCTGTTAGCTCTTAGTTTAGCTACGTATTTTAAAACATCCTGCCTTTTGAACAGAGAATTTAAGCCTCGTACATTCCAAGAAACAATTTTCAATTACATTGTCGTGTACTTGGGAGGGGAGGTTAGTACTCTGAGGATACACTGCACTCAAAGAAGGATAACGAATGTCTGGTTGCCGTGTGGTTTGTCTTTATTGATAACAGTAAAAAGAAAAGAAGTTCTCACTTGTGGACATGGATTCTGTCCTCCGGCTGGCGCATGGAAGGCTGGCTGGGGTTCTTGGAGCTCCGCTCTCCTCTGTGACAATGGGGAATGTTCAAAAATAAAACAGAGAAACCACCGGTCAGGGGAAGGTTCTATTGCCTTTATTCTTGTAGGGAAGGGACCGTGAGGGACCACCGAACTCTGCCACCATGTGAAATCCAGTATTGAAAAAAAGAAAGCGGTGTCCACCCTCAAAGCTTTACCCCTTCCCTCCCAGTGAATTTGAGAGCCCCTGTATTCGACAACGTGATTGCTCCAGCCGTGCTCCTCCTGGAGAGTGGCGGGGCGACGGGTGGAGTCGTTGGCCTCCTGGCATAGGTCTGCTCCCGGGATCCTGCGGTTTGACTGCAGGACCTCAAGCTCTTCTGCAATCACTCAGTGGCGTCTCTGGCTTCCTCCTCTCTTCTTTGGCTTTACTCCCGACTCCTTCGATTTGCGCACGCCTGTATCCGGGTTCTTCCTCTTTCACGTCGGCGTCCTCTCCCATTAGGAAGGCAGAGGCTGACGTCACTCCTCCTGGCTCCTCCTCCCGCACTTTCCAGGAAGAATTAAAGGAGCCCTCCATGTCCTGTACATGGAGCAGCAAAATGTCAGTTTCGGGACAGGTTAACGGGTCCCGCTCCCCAGGGGTCTCCCGACAGACATATACTATTTGTTATGAAGAAAAAGTTAAATAAACCAGACATATTATAGAATTGATACAGTGCAAACAACAAAATCACTTGTAATAACATAAGCACAGCAAAGAACACCACGTATAAAGAAGAAACTAGGAAAGTGAGAAAAAACTGATAAAGGTGTTTAGGAGAGAAAAGTAACAGGAGAAGGGAGTAGAGGGAAAACCAAAAAGATTTTTTTTTTTAAATAGAACAAGAAGAAAAACACAAAAGAAGTAACACATACCTATACAATTCCAAAAAAGATGGGACTGGTGAAACCACATGGAAAGATGGTGCATCCAGATACCACGGAAGGGGCACACGGATGACTGCTCTTGACAAGATGCTAAACAACACAAGTACATATAATAAGGTACCTGTTAGACCCGGGATCCCTGGTTGGCTGAGGTAGGTACCTTAGGCCAAATAGGGACCCGCAGTTCTACGTCATGGAAAGGAAGGTCACCTTCTGAGATAGCCCCCATTCACCTCCTTGGTAGCTTGGCCCGAGCAGCCAGGCTTATCTTCAAGGCAAATGTGTAAAGTATTTGCAACCACGCTCACAGCAACCCAATGATGACACCACAAATAAACTCCACAAGAGTTTTATAAAAACGAGTATGAATTTTACATAAAAAGATATACGATAAGACCACACAAAACAAATCCAACATATGAGTATGTGTAATATTTCTCCTGGCTGGTTGTTAGACCAGCCAGCCCTTGTAAGTTCTGATGATATTAATGAGCACTTCTAAACATTCCACTGTAATCCTAACACCATGTTACGCAGTTTGTAATGCTGAAATCAGGCACTTTGCAATGTAAAATAATGCAATGAGTAATACAACCACCAGGTACGTCGTTATGCAGAAATAAGGCAATGGGTAATACACTAATCAGGTAGTCCGTTATGCAGGAAATAATGCAATGCATAATACACTAATCAGGTAGTTTGTTATGTAGAAACAATGCACTGCGTCATACGACAATCAGGTAGTTCGTTTTGCAGGAATAATTCAATGCGTAATACACTAATCAGGCATTCCGTTATGCAGAAATGATGCAATGTGTAATACGATGATCAGGTACTCCGTTATGCAAAAATAAGATATTGCGTAATACACTCCGACACTGATCATGGTGCCTTAGGCGGTATCTCCGTCACTACTTTTGACTCGTAGTCAGCCTCTATCAACAGTTGCCCCCAACACGGGTATGGTGTAACAAAAAGTGCAGCTCTGCACTCCGGCCCCAGTACTGCGAATCCCTTGGCAATACGAGCCAGGATACGAGCTGAAGCAGAGGCTGAGAGCGTCTCCCTCCAAGCCCGCACCCCACTCCAGGAGTCGACACACATTACCTGGGGACGCGAACTCACTCTCCTCTCCTCGTACAGCGATTTGGGCCTCCGATGCAATCTTTGTGAATTGGCAACAGCGGGCTTGGGCCGGTGGCTCAGCTCCTCCGGGGCTGCTGGTCTGGGACGCTACTGCTACGAAGATCTCAGGCTGCCAAAGGGCACACGCACACAGTGTTGCTGAGACTCCCCTGAGCTTCGGGCGCACGATCACCGGGCACTCCACACGAAGGTCTCAGGCTGCACGAAGAACATGCACACAGTGTCGCTGAGACACACTTTAACTCCGGGTGCACGATAACAAGGCAATCCTCACAAATGTCTCAGGCTGCACAAAGCACAAACACACAGCGTCACTGAGACTCACTTGGACTCCGGGTGCACGATAACAAGGCAATCCTCACGAAGGTCTCAGGCTGCACCAAGCACATGGACACAGCATCGCTGAGACTCACTTGGACTCCAGGTGCCCACGATCACAGGGCACTCCTTACGAGGGTCTCAGGCTGCAAAAAGCACACGCACACAGCATCGCTGAGACTCTCCTGGAAACATTTGTGTTCCTGAGTTTCCGCAACAGGGAGCCAGCTCACCTTGGGCCCTTGGGGATAAGTTACTTCAGGACACAGCACAGCAAAGTCCTTTCAAGCCGGGGGACACAGCACACTGCAAAGTCCCTTTAACCTTTGCTTGGTTAAAACAGCAAACTGCAGGCAAGCCCCAGAACACACAGCAAGGGTCAGTCCTTTCCTTCAGTCTCTTCAGTTGTTTCGTCTTTGGCAAAGGTTCCTCTTGACCACAAAGTAGCTCCAGCCTTGTTCAATCTTGATCAAGTCATTCTCCAAAGTTCAAGGGCTTCAGTTCTCATAGTTATACCCTCAATGGTCTGAAGTCTTTGTGCTCAGGGGGGCACTGACCCCTGTTCAAACCAGCTCTGGGTGCCTCCCTGCCAGTGACACCTTCTTCCTTTGATTAGTGGGGGGTCTGGATTCTCAATCACTCAGCAGGAGATAGGACAATTGTTTTATAGGAGCAACCCAGGCTTCTTCACCCCTAGGAGCTACTCCTCCCCCTACAGTCCTGATGCAAGTCAGCCTGTTGCTGTCTCACCTCCTCCCCTGGGTCAAGACATTCCCCAGATCCTATCGCTTTCAAATCCAGACGGTCAATCCACAATCAGGCAGAGACACACAGAAATGTTAGAGCACAAAAACCCAGCCACTTCTAAAAGAGTGGCTTCTTAACACATAATGAAAACACCACCTTCATAAAAAGATGTGTTATTACATTGTGAGTTCAGGCACACTAAACTTCACCTCTCCATCTTAAGCCTTTGGGAAGATAGGCTGGAAAACATGTTACACAGCCTTCCCATTCTATCATATGGGCAAGATGGCCTTTCATCAGTGAAAAACGAAATGGAGATCATTTCACTGTCAGGACATGGTACACACCTTAGTACATGTTCTACCTTTCACATGCACTGCACCCTGCCCAGGGAGTACCCTGGACCTACCATTGGGGTGTCTGATGTACATAGAAAGGGAAGGGTAAGGTCTAGTAAGTGGGTGCGCTTGTCAGAACAACATGGCAGTTTAACAAACTGCGCGCAGGCACTGCAATGGCAGGCCTGAGTACCCTTTTTAAGGCTACTTGTGTGGGTGGCACAATTAGTGCTGCAGGACCACTAGTAGCATTTGCATTACCAGCCCTGGCACACATAGTGCACTTTACTAGGGACTTTACTAGTAAGGCAAACATACCAATTATGAACAACCAATGACCATTACACTTTATACAGGGAACACTTGCACTTTGACACTGTTTAGCAGTGGCAAAGAAGTCTAAAGCATCTAAGTTGGCAACAACATGTCAGGAAAGAGGTCTAGGGGGAAAGCAAAAAGTTTAAGGAACTTTAGCCAAAAAGGGCCAAGTCCTACAATACCTAAAAGGAGAAGCGAAAGAAAGTGGGTTACTTGCTAAAAGTTAACATCAACGTTAGAATATTCATGTAGAAAAAAAGAAATTGCCTGAGTGAGCAGATACACAGTAGTATTAGAAATAAAAGCACATTTTCTGATCATCAACATGCTCTTAAAATTGTAACCAGAGTGAGAAGTTGAAGCGCCAGAAGTGTCCATAGTTTCTATTTTGCAAGAATTAATGAAGCTTTCCAATTTAACTGGATCTTCATAGGTGGTCGTCTTATTTCTGTATGTAATCTTGAAGAGACAGGGATGAAAAAGACGGTAGCGAGTACCAAGAGAGCGAAGATCTGGTCTCATACTTAGAAATTCTCTATGTCTGTCCGCTGTACTTTTGGCGTAATCTTGAGAGAAAAATAAAGCATGACCTAACCAAGATAAACGGGTTGTTGTTTTGGATGCAGAGAGAACTTTGAGAAGATCTGTATACTCTAAGAAGTATGAAATTACACCTCTTGGGCGCTTTGAACCAGAAGCATTAAGTTGTTGACGATCCAATCTGTGTGCACATTGAATGTTCACAGAGGTACCTTCAGGTAGGTTTAGCACTTTAGGAAGAACATTTTTGAAGAAGTTGAGAGGGTCTGAGCCCTCCGGTAGAGCATATATGCTTAGATTATTTCTTCTATTTCTGTTTTCCAAGTCTTCAACTTGCTTCTGCAGAGAATAGACTTGAGATTGAAGAGTACTCACTTTGCTGTTGATTATACCATAAGAGGAAACACTCTGTTCCGCTGCTTGTAGATGTTCATCCGATTGAGACCACCTCTCCGTGAGACACTGTAGTTTAGAATTTGTTTCCTCCATAAAGGGACGTAGGGCACAAATTTCTTCAAGTAAGAAGTCCAAAGAAGCAGGAGGTAGGGATTTTCCTGGATAGGGTTGGTCTTTTTTCAAATGATTCGTGGATGCCTTTTCAGAACTCGCTGGTATAGTAGGCGCGGTTCCGAGAAGTTAAAGAAGATTCCATTGCAGCAAACTTCACGAAAACTGTGGAGCTTTTGATAAATCTGCATGCTGGGGACAAGGTAGCGGAGCTTAGCTTTTTTACTCTTCCCATAGGTAATGCAGAAACCGTTAAAATAGCACCAGCTCTTATGTGAAAGCGATGAAGTTATAGCAATGATTGAGATAGGAAGAAAATAAAGGTGGACGTGGCAGATATATGGCGTAAATAAATACAAATGTCAGCAGGCTGACAAGATGCTTGGAACATCAGAAAAAAACAAGCAGGAAATTATGATGACTGTGTACCTTTAAGATAACTGCTATTTTCAGGCATCCTCTTATGAAGCAAATACAATTTGAAATGAGTTAAAGCGCATCACCTCAGCGCTGTGCTGCGTTGATATGAGGCGGCCGCATCGCAAAATGGCGGCCGCTTCTGAGGCTATCGGAGATGATGAAAAAAACACACCGCTCCTTACTTGCGGCGTGTTGGAGACTTCACCGGACGGGCACAGAGTGCTTCCCCATGTCAGACCTGAGTGTTGACTCGTCAGTAGGTCCAGGGGTCCGCAAAAGAAAGTTGTCGACCTGCGCTGCCTCGTCAAAGGCTACAGGGAAGCTGCCATCTTCCTTGGACATCAGGAAGAACCCCATATTTCCCTACTTCTGAAAAAGTCCAAGAAAAGAGAATTTTAAATTGAATACTACTGAACTGTATAGGTAATGATCCAAATTGGCGAATCCCAGAGCTTTGGAAGAAGATTAGGAAGAAGATTCACCATCATGAAGGTTATTGCCTATGTGGCCTTGGAGTTAAAAATAATATACCCCATTTGTTTCTTGATTGTCTGCTTTTTATAGTGATAAGAAAACAAACTGTTCTCTCAATCTTTAAAAAACATGGAGTGCTATTTAGATTTGAAGCACTGAGCACTTTATTTGCAACGAAAAGTTTTGATATTGTGATCGCAGTTGCAAGATTTATTAATGTCAAACAGAAAAAAGCCATTGTCTACTTGTAAAGAAGAAGGAGTGGGCGGAACTTGTGGAGTTTCTCTCCCTGGAATTCCACAGAGTTACATAAAAACTCTGTGAGGTTCTGCAGAGTTATGTGAGCGGGCGGATTTTGGCACGTCGCTCTGCTTGCTTTGATTTTTAGTGCCGGGATCTTGTTCCGCACTGTAAAATCAGTGAGAACTGCACCATGCAGTGAGCCAGAGGGCGCTGCTATTTTCTGCTGCTCTAGCAGATTTTCTATTCGAGCATCAGCTTTCTTAACGCAAACCGCCGTGACTTGCCATGACCTCCCATGTCGTGAAAATATAGACGGGTGGCGTTGTAGCACCCAAAAATTGCGATAGGGGACGGAAACCCTCAATAGCACTCACCAACTTAACGCTGATGAGCTGCATGGGAGAAAAACTCCACCACTTGGCGGTTGGCTGAGTTTTGACAGAACTCTGCGCTACAAGAGTAACTCCAAGTGGGCAAAACTATGTGAACTCCGCCAGCGGAGCGGATTTTATCACCCACCTCTACAAAGAAGTCACCAAGCGTCTGAGGCTAAACGGTGTACCTTTCATAAATATTTTAATTTTCATTGCATTTTAAACAATTGTTTTATCTTTCTTTTAATATGTGAATCCTCAATATTCCTACAAGATGGTTTCATAGAGATAAATTAATTTGACTGATTGACGTATATGAGATTGTTAATTCAGTAGGGTGACTTGAATTTGGTAGGCTGTATAGCCACTAAATGAAAACATTCATTAAACTCCACAGTAAAGTGCAGTAGCAGCAACACGTCACTATAGTGTTTCTGCCAGGTTTATTTGTTTGCTTTGGTGGTTCTCGTCATGACATGCTGCGCGTTAGTGGTTCAGTCATTGTTTAATTCTGAAGTTCCTCGCTTTCAACCGCCGGGATAAAAACAAGCAAGAGGAAAAGGGAGGGACGCGCTCACTGTATAGCATACTGTAGATCCAGGACACGCACCCTCCCACTGGCTGTCACATAAAAGCATGCACAGCTGGGGAGGCGACCAGCTCAGACCGTACCTGCCTCCGGACGAGACGCGGACAGGCTCACTTCATCGGGGAGCTAATATAGGTCGGGTCCGAAAAGACACCATCCGTCACCGCCTCTCATTGAACTGCACCCCCAGAGCCTGGCACCGAAGGGAACTCTGAGCGCAGAGAGCCTGCAGATGGCTGACAAAAGTTTCATTGAAGACTCCGGTTCCAATTCCGTGAAGGAGGATTTAGAATGGGGCTATGAGGAAGGTAGGACGATGTAACGCAGCCGCGTTGCTGTCAGTGTTTTTTACTCCGTTATTGAGGGATCGGGCAAAGTGGAGCGAGGCTGCTATGGAGAAGCGGGGTTAACTTACTAGTTATTAGAGACTGAAATGTGCGTGCTGACTGACTATCTCACACATGAGTTCTCATTTGTTTATTGTCTAAGCACTGTAGCGTGCCTTCTCTGTGTGCTGGGGCAATTACAAGGAAACGCCATGTATTCTTTGGCTGGGTTACACAACAGTTGAACGGATTTACATACCGTGCAGCACAAGGAAGGTACGTTACAGGATTCACAGGTTCATGCGTGTAACATTTAAAAACATATCAAGCCCTCGGCAGTTGTTTACTGTACACGACGCTTCTTTAAAAACTTGCAGGTGGTGTTTGCCCACAAACTCTTGGAGCCAGCCTGAGAGAGGCTCGTGCGCGGCTGCGTGCACGGGTCTGGCTCATCTTTGCTTGCCACTGCTGGTGCCTCTGGTGTGGCTCCTGCCTCAGCAATAAAAGTAACATTCGTTTCCTACACGAGTGGCCGAGTCTGTGTTTGCTTTGCTCACAATGCCACCCTCAGGTGACAGCTCTCCTTCGTTCGAAATTCCATGTAAGGACTGGGCTTGGCACCATCGTCTTCCTCCTCCTAGGAAATTAGTAATTATTTAAGAAAATGGAACATTCCACTTTGGCAAAAGGAGAGCGTATTAAAAAATAAATTGCAACATGAAAAATATTAATAAGAAAACATTGAGGTGTTTAGTTAGCCCTTTAAAGGTGGCCCGTGACTCTTGTCCCAGGCGTACAGTTTAAATTGGTGTCACTTCTCGTGGACAGGATTTGCAGAAAATCCAGCTTGGTTAACCAAATCTTCTCCCTGCCCACCTGGCTGCCAAGCCCCCCCCCCCCCCCCACATTCTTACGTTTCTGACGAGGAACAATTGAAAGGCATTGGAGTGTGACTGTGAGGTGGCACCGCTCCTGACAGACATTTCCCAATCGTGTCCACTCCCTTCCTGTGTGTTGTGTTGTAATGCTGGCAGAAGCACACTTCACGCTGTTAATAGTGCTTTCTGGGAAGGATGGAGATGTGTTTTTAACCCCTGTAAGGTGTACGCCTAACCCTGTTATGCGCAAAGGAGTGCTTCTCAAACCCTGTTGTGTACAATCGAATGCTGCTGTCGACTGCATATTTAGCAGTCAAGCACACCATACTGGATATACTAACAGTAGTTATTACAGTAGTTTATGTGTTTCATTACAACCCCCAGTGGCTTTTTAAGTTTACATTCAAAACGCGTTCCTGGGAATTAACATTCAGGACTTTGACAGGGCAGATTGCAAATGAACACATTATTTTTTTCTTGAATTCCAGTCCATTTACTTCAAAATTGTTTTATTATTTTTGTCATACAGCAATTTGAGTTACTGTATGAAATGCAGAACGTGTGAAACACATGTGGCACACATTCAAAGAGGAATTCACCACACTTTTTTCTCATATAGTTTGCCTTTAGATGCACAAAAACTGTCATCTGTTTGAACAAAGGGCAGGTCCTGGTTCCCAATATCAGGATGGAAGTGCATTTACCTCAGCAGATAGTAATTGATAGTGATTGATCTACAAGTATCGCCAGTTTCCTGAAGCCCTATACATGATATTAGTAGTCGGAATATGAATGCTGCCAGTAGAGACAAGGGTGTGTTACTGGGATAGTAGGGAAATTCACAGTCATAACACAGTTCTATTCATAAGCCTTCTTTGTGTTTTTTGATACACAATTTGCGCGTATACGTTATGTGTTAAAAAAAGGTTTGCAAGTGTGTAAATTGGTTGTGACAAGCACCCACAAACCTTTGCATATCTATGGGACTATAAGGGAAAATTTGTCGCCACCTTGACAATACAGACAGGAAATACACGAAAACAACCGCTGGAATACCAGGATTTTGGGGTTTTGTGTAGCGAAAATGCACACACATACACACAGATATACCCTATCTCTCCCCCTTTCTCCACTACTGTTGAACGACCTGATTCAGAGATGGCCACTTGGAAAATCGTCCATTGGGTGGTGGAAGGGTTAAAGCCTTTAGCAGGGGATTCTCTTCTGGTGGAGAATCTACTAAAAGAATATTCGCCATAATATTCCCGCCAGGTTCTCTACGGAGCATAATTCTTCAGTGGAGGACTGAGCACTTCATCGACAAATTAAATAATGTTCTATTGCCATTCATCTCTAAATCACATGTGCAATTGTTGGAAGTGCAGTGGCTGTATGAATTGTTAATGAAAAAGGTTTACATGTTAGGTGAGCATATCAACCTTGTTAAGGGTTGATAAACTGAAGTTAAGCCTAAAATTTTATGCTGTAAAATTCTGTGATTTACAGCTGACCAAAATAATGTGGCATGAAAGAAAATAATGTCAGGAAAAAGTAAAATGCAAGTTAACTAAAAGCGCTATGCTAAATAAATAATAAAGCATTGGTACAGCCAATAGGTCTCACCTTTCGGGCTTACTGGCTGTGCCAATGCTTTTTGGCAATGCTGAAGAGCATTGGAAAAATCAATGCTTTCTTCTAGTGGTTTTTAGTATCAGCAAAGAAAAACGTGTGATGATGCGGCCACTATTGGTAGTCGCAATTTTCTGCAGGCATAATTGCAAACAAGCACACAGAGAATGGTACGGGAGCCATTTTCTTTTATTTTTTATTGACTAATTTTAGATAGTGGTCGCCGTTTAGATTAATCTGTAGAAAAAAGAAATTGCAAGCACTCTAATGCTTTTGTGTTGGACCTGCAGGAATTCTCTGCCTGGCCCTCAGAAAAATGATATTTAAAAATTGTGTTAAAAAAGTAATGGCAGAATTTAAGGGAGCATGGAAGAGCAGATTCTGAAGTGGGTTGGGGGAAAGCAACAGAGAGTGAGCAGGCACATGCAAGCGAAATAAGCACTGTGAAAGGGTAGAAGCACACGAGGGAGACAGCTATTCAGAACAGAGGTGTGGGGAAATAAGAGAATGAGCTGCCAAGAGAAAGAGACCAAACACAAAGCATGGGACAGAATTATGCGGGGTGGGGGTGAGAAATACAAGAGGTAGAGAGCTGTAAAACACATGTACTCTACTAGAGTGCTCAACTAAAAAGAAAAAAAGTTGCTCCCTAAATATTAGCAGTGGAAGGATGTGGCTCAATAAAGTCCCAGTGGTATTCAAAAGATGGGTTCTAAGGCTCTGTAAGCTCTTGGTAAGCACACAATAGGTCTTTCGCAAACAGGGACCTTGAACTGTCTGGTAGGTGGCACCTAATATATGCATAAACGTATAAATAAATACATAATCTTGGAGGACTGTCCAAACAAAGGTATCTGGTAATGGGGTATTCCACAGAATAAACACTACAGGTACGCACAAAAGTATGGGTAAATGAACAAATTCCGACAATTGTCACGTGGCAGAATTTTTTCCGGTGACGATCCAAAATACAAGCTCGAGGGAAATTTGGCATTCCCTAGCGCTATTTGCTAATGCGGTCAGTCACAAGCAGGCGTGGTCAGAGGGCTGCGTCTCGAATAGAATTGATACTGCTCGAGTAGATTTTCAACTTGCGTGGGAGCAATTGTCAACTTGAATGCCTGCACGCTCTTGCACACCGCATAGTGCTGTTTGTGCTGATTTTTTAACATTGCTTATGCTACTGGTGCTAAATTGCAGAGCGAGCAGTACAACATGCATATTTTCTACCCGTTTGTGGAAGTCTGCGGAATCTCATGGAGTTTTTATGTAACGCTGGGAATTATGCGGAGTCAACTCTGCGAGTTCTGCCCACCCTTGCACAAAAGGAGAAACAGTACTAAAGAGAATGCAGCTGTAGTACACAGCAGAATATTACACTTGAGACAGTATGTCATGTCACTTTCCATCTGCTGACTCAGGGGTATCCTACTAGCCTAACAGATCTCCTCTACACTGATCTGCCATGCTGATTCCCGATTTCCTGACTGATGCCAAACCGCACCATATTTTAAACATCAAAAATATGGTGAGTAGAGCATTAGCATATCACACCTTTACCACACATTGAATATCATTAAAATATCTCATAATTGTCATACATTCATAAGTGTAAGAGAGAAATCCTGCAACACAGGGTAACATACCCTGCTGGTTCTCAAGGTTTTATTACGATTCAGTGGAAAATCTGTGATGAAAATCATATAACAAGTATTTGTGATATGGAAAATTAATTGGATTCTGGGACATTTAGTCTGTGCATGGCCTAACCTGCGCATCCATTACATAATAATTACATGTTTCGAGTATATATAGCATAATGTGCTCATTATTTGATCATGATGTGATTATAATATTAATTTTTGTAAAATCCACTCAATGTTGGTATTCCCTCATGGGGAAAGTATGATACGTGTGCCATGCAGAATTCTGAAACATGGATGTAGAAGTTCTCATTGCCATTATAAATTATTTCCATCGTCCAGGTTCACAGAAATATCCCTATGACAAGCGTCGGGTGTAAGGGCTGCACATCTCCTTGTGCCCCCTCAGGTCTTAAACCAGCAAACACTACAGCAATCGTTATCTAAGTTTGACCCCCCCCCCCCCCAAATGTGGAATTTCTTTTGGGTCAAAGCTCATATGGTTTACTATATTTCAGCTCATTTTCAGCACATTTCTCAGCAACAAAGACTGACAATCATATTATTATATTAGCTGCAATACACATTCATCCATGCAGTGCCAATGTTGTGTTTAAGATATATTTAGGTCTGGCGTTACATTCATACATATGCATAACATATTTTCAGTCATCTCTTTTTATTCATTGGTCTGTTGTGTTGTCATTCACATTTTGCTTCCGCCTACCGCAGTAAACAGTATAGGGCATTGGGTTACTGATTCTTCTCAATGTGAGTGATGGCATTTCGCCTGTGCACCATTGGATCATCCCCACATCAAGTAGTGCACTTCAATGCCTCCCCTGGTGGAGCAAAGTTTCTTTTATTATCATGTTCATTTTAAACATTTCTTTTTTCGTGCATGTAGCTTCACGTAGACTGTTAGGGGCTGCTCAGTTGTTGCAATGCGCATGGCATCCAGTGCTCTAGCTCATGCCAGAGCTGGGAAAGTATTTGTTGACATTTGCGTATGTGCACAAATAAATGAAACCTTGATCGGCCAGGAGCCACTTTGACCCAACACGCCGCTGTTTACTGAGATTGTCGCTCGCAGAAGCAGACGCTGCAGCAATGGCAATTAAGTTGCTAGGTACAAGGAGGGTTGAAAGCATTTTAACAAGGACTCATGGCTGCTCGTCCCTGAAGAGGGTGGCTTATGAAGCGTGCTTCAGAATTCTCTTACACGCCCCACAGTTTTCTGTTGCTGGAACCCGTAGAACAGCTTCCTCGCTGAACTTTCTGAACGTTACAAGAGTAAGAAATTTATAAGCATGGAAAACATATGTTTCTTTATGCATTAAGAGTACACACAAAAGTAAATCATTTGCTTCATACTGAACATAAAATACAGATCAGCAGTTACTAGTCTTCACATCACAGAAGACCCTATTTTTATTGAAAGATTAGCATTGATCAATATTTATTTTAACAGGGTGTTTTCCTTGCTCTCATGATTTATTTGTCAAATATACAAAATAGTCCAAACAAAATCATTGTATTATTGAAAACAAGCAACTGAATACTGCAGAGTACAGAACTAAACAGATGACATGTGGCAACTTCCCTCTTTGCCCCCTCAATCTAAGAGCACAATGTTCTGAGCCCCGCTACACTCTTTCCGAGAGCCTTCTGTGGAACATCGAGGGTCATTGGCACTGCTTGATTATGAGGCAAATGTTTGTTTTATTCTCTATTTTGTTTGCTTAAAGCATTTTATAATAAATGACTGTTAGACTTGGCTCTCTCAGTGGGATTACCCACAGAAATTTTGCTTTTTGGCCTCCTGTTTTTGTTGGTTCATGGACTCTGGGCACTTTACCACTGCTGTTCAGTACTAAGGTGCATATGCTCTAAATTGTGCTTAAAAAATAGTGTTTCCATGATTGGCTTATGTGATTTACTACTAAGTCCCTAGTGCAATGCACTGTGTGTGCCCAGGGCCTGTAAATCAAATGCTGCTAGTGGGCCTGCAGCACTGAGTGTGCCACCCACACATGTAGCCTTCAAAGGTATCTGAGACCTGCCACTGCAGTGTCAGTGCGCAGTTTTTACTGCTATGTCAAACTACCCAAACCTTCCCTTTCCTTACATATAAGGCACCCCGATGGGCAGGGTGCAGTGTATGTGAAAGGTAGGACATGTATTGGTTTGTGTGACCTGTCCTGATAGTGAAATACTGCCAATTTCGTTTTTCACTATTGCAAGGTTATCTGTCCCATAGGCTAACATGGGAGTTGCCCTGTAATGTCTTTCAAGCCTAACTTTCCATTGGGACAAGATGGAGGAATAAAGTTTAATAGCCCTGAACTCAGGATTTAAAAATACATCTTTTTAGTAAAGATGATTTTTATATTATGTGTTTGAAAATACCACTTTTAGAACGTGGGTATTTGCTTGCCTAACCGTTCTGTGTGCCTCTGCTGGTTTGTGTATTGACTGTCTGGTTTGGGAGTGGCAGGGTCTGGGGATGTGCATTCACTGTAGATAGCCACAAGGGGGTTGAGGTGTGTCTCGCCTTTCCTTGGTGACTCATAGTTGGGCGGAATAGGCCTGGTCTGCATTTAGAGTGGTGGGACGAGTTTTCAATAGTACCTGAATAGGCAGTGTCTCCTCTCTACAATGCTGTCTCCACGTCCTGTAGTAAAGCTGGGCCAGAGAGTACAGAACTGGTTTGGACTAGGCTCAGAGACCCTTGCCACAAAGAGAACAAAGAGTAAATGTGGTATAAATATTGGGGCCCTGACCCAAGGTCTTTAGAACTCTTTTGGATCAAGGAACCTGCCAAGAAATGTAAATGTATTTGTACTTATATAGCGCACTTCTGCCCAGAGGTCTCGTAGCGCTGTATTCATACCGCTGTGGAACCCTTCCTGGTTTTCCTGTGAGATGTCCACTCCTGGGCACCCCCCAAGGTGAAGCCAGGCATCCTAGCGCTGTGGGGGCCATTGTGGAGATTAAGCAAGCTATTGCCCAGAGTTGCACAGTGGGACCCATGATTAGAATAGGCACCGAGGCGAGAATGATCAGGTCCGAGGAAATTGAATCCAAGCGCAGCCAAGGCGGGAATAGAACCCTGGCCCCGGGCCAGACCTGCATCAGGGTCTGCCGCTCTAACCATTGAGCCACACTTCTCCACAGAAAAAGAGCTGGAGAAGCTCTGAGGAGGAACTACCATTTTGCTGTGTGCTTGCTGTGTTGGCCTGCAGTGGCTGCTTCTGTCTTGGGCAGAAAAAGGACTGGACTGAACTTTCTGCAACTTCTTTGTTTGAGTTTCTCCAAAGACTTCACCTTCCTCTGGGTACCGCGTGTCTCAGTTGCCACAGAGGGAAACCGCAACCCGACGCTGCCACCAAAATTGCTGGCAGTTCCATGACCTGAAGGTACCGCAGAGGGCACAGCCACACTTCGCACCTCAACCCTGGTCTCACTGATAAGGATGACTGTCGCCGCCAACGAGCCGCTGCTTGCACCGCGACCTGTGGGCACCGCACCCCACATCGCCTCGCTTCACTCCGCTGCCCTGGTCTCACTGAAGACACCGTTGCCAGCTGACATGGCCACCGTGGTCTGCACCATGGTCTGGGGGCACTGCTCTTAAGCTACATGAAGCACCACCCCGTCCCACACCGCAGTCGCGGGCCACAGACGCCAGCCCCATCGACCACTGAACTTTGACGGACACCGCCGCTTGCATTGTGACCGTCAGCTCCGCAACGAACACCGACCCGCACCGCAGCCCTGGTCTCACCGATGCTGCTGGACAACTGCCACCGAGTCGCTGACTACACCGCCACCTGAGGGCACTGCAAGCCGCACCGCTCCGCTTTACACCGCAGCCTCGACAAATGTAACCGCCGGCCCACATTGCTGCAATCGGCCGGAACAAAAGGTACTGTTTACAAGTCTTCTGACACCGACGTCGGTCCGCAACAACGCGGTGGACCAAAACTGTTGGATTTGGTTGTGGTCAGCACTGCAGTAGCACCAGACGGAGCTACTGACTTCAAAAACTGCATTTTTAAGGTTATTCTTGGAAATTGTATATTTTGAATACTGTAAGGTGGATTATTATCGTTTATGGTCTTGATTGCACAGAAAAAATATTGGATATATTTCTAAAACTGGTGTGGTGTCCTTTTGTACAGTTTTCACTGTATTACTGTATGTTATGTGCATATGCTTTACACACTGCC
Organism: Triturus cristatus; assembly: GCF_964204655.1. Lineage (NCBI taxonomy): Eukaryota > Metazoa > Chordata > Amphibia > Caudata > Salamandridae > Triturus > Triturus cristatus. The sequence continues at coordinate 622,021,337 of NC_140587.1, forward strand.
TCTGAGATAAGCCTGACTGCTCGTGCCAAGCTACCAAGGGGGTCAACAGGGGTTATTTTAGAAGTGTATCCCCCTTATCCTGACTGGGAAGAACCTTCCCTATTTGGACAGGGTAACAACCTGCCAACTAGAGACCCCCATGTCTAACAATGACAAACAGTCCTGGAATCTTAAGGAGCCTTTTTCACCACTCACACCCATAAAAACTATTGATATGGTTAGGAGAATGCAAGATGAGATGGTCCATCACACAGACCAGCTAGTAGCATTAATGCCATAATTTGATTGCTCAAGTCCGAGTCATCTGTGACTGTACTCACTTATCACTACTTACCAGAAGAACGTATCACACTAATTTGGGTCCCTTTCCCTGCTACTTGTGACATGTTTAAAACAAACAGATTTGTAGAACATGCACAAACTGGGTACAGAAAAGATTTGAATAAACATTCAGACATACAATCTGGTGCAGTTCTGCTGATGTTCCCTTATAAAAAGACACCCCCATGTACGTAGGTGGTGTGGAAGGTTGAATTTGTTTGAAATGTTTGTCCATTCTTCAGCATTTTAAAAAAGTGCACCCCACGTTTACAAGCGAGGCTACATTAGTTTCTTTCTGCGGAAAAGACCAATCTATGTGCCCTTCTCATCGAAGCGCCCCCTCACCCGCCAAGGGCAGAGTTTCTCAACCATCTCCCGACTGTGCTTATTAAATTCAAACAACTTGTGTATCTTGCCAGGACATCAATCAAAATTGCGAGATCTTCATTCAAAATGTTTATTTCCACTTTTCAGAGAAATACCATATTAGAGTTATGGAATTACTTACGTAAACCTTTATTGAACCAGCAAAATAAACAAGCCACACTACTTATATTGTAATTAGCCTGGCAGGAGTCACATCCTTATGCTGCAGATATGAGTCTTATACACGGATGATGCTGCACGTTTCCCAGTTGCTTTAAACTAATTATAGTGTTTTTTACAGAAAAGAACTAGGCACACTTGGCTCTCGAGTTTGGGTCCATGTTATTACTCAATGTGCCTCTCCACTGATTCGCGAATTTGTCTGTGCGGTATTGCAGAGGTGTGACTGGATCAATGCATTTAATGAGTCAGTGGGCAGAAGAATGGACGCATACATGCAAGGATAAGTCACAGAGAGTATGTATGAATTATTGTATACAAGAACCTAAACTCAAGAAATAATGAAAAGGCACTTTTCTGGATTGTTTTTTAAGCCTTGAAAAAGTTACCATGTAACGAAACACGTGTCGGCTGCCGATCCATCACTCCACAGGAGGTTTATTGCATTACATCCTCCACCCCTGTAATACTGTGTCATTACAATTCATGTTTTTCTAACTAAATTGAACCAAATGTATCGAGAACATTGTTGAGTGTGTATACCCTATGTACATTAAATGAAACTGCAAATTGTTTATTGCTCCTTGTTTGAATTAAGTAAGATAACTTTTCACAAATAAATAACTAAACAGGTCAGAGTGCCGAAGTTTTCTCTATATATACCAAGTACACTGGGTTAAGTTGAGCCATAGTGGGTTGACACCTGAGGTAGTGGGGTGTTTTGTTCTTAATCATGAGGAGCACCAGTATTATATGCCAGTTCCCAATCTACGTAAAAATTGATGTGCTACCATTGAAACCACCACTGCCGTTTGTTGATTGCTGGATAACACACATCTCAGCTTGACATTGTGCTCCTCTAAATCCTTTCCATAAATGCTGATTCTTTTTGTTGGCCTTAGGACTGTGAGCACTTTACCACTGCTGCTTGAAGAATATTGACGCATCCGTCTGCACCCCACATCACGCTGGTGCGACCAGGATCAAGGTCCTCTGTTTCTTGGGCTTGCATGGCTATTTACCCGGCCTGCACTCCATCGCAGTTGGCTTGAACTGTTGACATTGCCCCGGCCCAGCGCCACCAGATAACACCCATAGGTGCTTATTGCGAACCACAAAAGACAATAAATGAATCTGTACTTAACCCTCTGGTAGCTTGGTAAAAAAGTAGAGAAAGGTGTAACTTGCTTGCTGCGTAATCATATGGAATTACTCGAGAGTTCCTCAAGATTATGCTTAATTATGCGAAACGAGTAATTCTGTGTTTAGCGCTATTTCTTAGCATGCAGATGCCTTCCTGCGTATAAAAGGAGAGCAAGAATGCATTTTGCTCTAATAAATAGCCTTAAGTGCAACATAACTTGAAATGGGGCATGAGCAGCTACTCGTCCTCGCTAAATGTGCTTTTGGGTAGAATTATCGCCCAACTTGCTTCCTGCATTTAGCGCTATTTTCTTAGCACAAAATGCCCCCTGGCATCTAAAATGAGTGCGAGAATGCATTTTGCGCTAAGAAATAGCACTACATGTGTCCTTGGGGTAGGATATTCCTCAAATGTACTCTCAGATTTTAGCTCTACTTGCTAAGGGCAATATACCCCTCACATCCAAAATAAATGCAAGGATGAGTTTAGCGCTAAGAAATAGCACTAAAAACTCCTGCCAAGCGGGAGCAAACACAGTCTTCTCCCAGCTGGTGGGAGCTTTGAAAATGCTACCACCGGCTGGGAGCGGACATTTGATCTGTTTTTCTGACTGCACTGATGTGGGCAGGGAAACAGATCAAAATATTGCTCCTGCCCGAAGGGTGCAGCATCAGTACCTGCTCCCTTCAGGCGGGAACAATACTGGCTCCTGATGCATGCGGGGAGCTGGGGCTGTCGGGGCCTTGGGGCTAGTGACACCATTCGGTATAAAAATAGTGAGCTACGCCGATGACACACAACTGGTCGTCTCCCTATCCCAACTAGACGACCACCCAGACAACCTGGCAAACTGCCTCACTGAAATCCACGGTTGGATGTGTGAATCATCATTAAAACTAAACGGATCAAAAACCGAAGTGATGCTCATGGGTAAACAATGGGTGACCATCCCCCCAGCGGTCTGGCCAGACATGTTCGGGGAAATCCCCATCCCGAAACACGAAATTAAGACCCTCGGAGTCTGGCTAGAACCCGACCTCTCAATGAAGACGCAAGCGGCCAAAACTGCAGGTACTTGTTTTGGGCTAATGCGCACTACCCGCAGGATTCTTCCCCTACTTCCACCCGCGTCCAGGAAATTATTAGTCCAAGGGCTCATACTGTCACGGTTGGACTATAGTAATACGGTCTATTTGGGAGCGCCTGAGGCTACCCTGGCGAGACTGCAACGAACACAGAATGCAGCAGCCCGTCTACTCATGAACCTTCCCTCCAGAGTGTCAGCCAAACCTGCCATCAAGGCCCTGCACTGGCTCCCTGTGCGCCAAAGGGTGGAATTCAAAGCCATGTGCACGGCATACAAACTGATCAACGGATCGGGACCTGCGATTCTCAGCGGCCTGGTTACTCCATACAAAGCACCCAGAGCTCTACGGTCCGAAAACGAGCACCTAGCCAACATCCCCAAATTCAGAAGGACACGTACCGGAGGCCGACGCTTCTCTGTAAAAGCGTCCACTGGATGGAACTCCCTCCCACGTTCCCTCAGACTGGAACCCAGTTATCTGATTTTCAGAAAAAAACTTAAAACCCTTCTATTTCCTAAATAAAGCCCTCTCTCCTTCTCCCTCTCATCTGGATAACAAATTTTCAGAGCGCGGGGATGCCCTCGGGTCACCAGGCGCTTTACAAGTCGCTAAATAAATAAATAAATAAATAAATAATTAGTTCCCTGGGGATGGGTCCTGGGACCAATAACTAGGCCTGGGCGGTAAATTCCATTCCGTTCGCGGAATTTGCGAAATTTGGGTAATTTCGCGTTCCACGGAGAACGCGAAATTGCAAAAAAATCTACGTTCCGCAACTTCGCGAAATTTTTTGCTTGTTCGCGTTCTCAATATGCGTGTTCGTGAGATATTTCACCCCGAGCACGCAAACAGCGATCGCGAACAGGAAAAAAGTATCGCGAACAAGCAATTCCGCGTGTTCGCGGAATTTCTGCATGTTCGCGGAGATTTTTTACCGTTTCGCGGAGATTTGCGTAACGCGATTACGCAAATTCCGCCCACCCCTACCAATAACAGCTATGGAGGGGGTTGCAGGCCACCCTGCCCCTTATTTTAAGTAGTGGCGCTAGGGAATTGAGTACCCAGGGCCTAATTAGTCTCCCAGATGGGGGCCACAAGGCCCTCTTCCCATTTAATAAAAAAGTGATCCTGGGTGTTGGGGTCCCCAGGGACTAATACGACTTGCGGAGGGGGGCCACGCTGCCTTCTTAATAAAAAAAGGCCCTGGTGATGGGGTTCCCAGGGCCTAGTAAGGCTCGGGCATTGGGTCCTCTTCTTTTAAATTTATGTGGGCCTGGTATATGGGAACCCCAGGGCCAGGCCCAGTGGCCAATCCCCGGTGGGCACATCCAAAGGTCCTGCATAATGTGAGGTTGGCTACCTTTATTGGGGATGGATGCAGGGCCTGGTTGCAGGCCAGGCCTTGTATCCAACCTCCCACAGCGCACGGCCAAAGGCCGTCCTCGGCGGTGCTGGGTTTGCATATGGTAATTAAATATTACTTTACGTCACAAACACCCTAGAAATTCACTGAGAAAAACAAAGGTTAAGTAACGTTATAATTAGGTGAAATACTCAGTAACAACTTAACGTTTTAAACTTTAAAAACCACTGAAATTCACCACTTATAGTTATGGTTATCTCAAGTAACTATACTCTTGCCCGAAGGTAACTATAACTCACGCCCTCGCCATGATCTGCTAATTACCCAACATATTACATTACTCAATATCTTCTATGGCATCATTGATAATATCACTGCAATATTTGAAGGAACATTATTGATGAGAAAACTGTGCATGGTAGGGGCCCAATTTATAGTTACCTTAGGGCACGAGTAATAGTTACTTGAGATAACTAGGTTTTAAAACTTTAAAACATTATGTTATTACTGAACATTTAACCTAACTATAATGTTACATTAACTAGCTGGTTGGTAATTTTGCCCTGAGTCAATTTTGATAGTACATCCTGCAGTATTCCAAGTTTTAAAGGAATGAAGGATAAACTGCGGAATCAGATTGCATATATATCATTACCATACATTTTCTCACTTTCTGACTTCTTTTCCCAATGCAAATTTCACAATGTATTAATTGGCAAAATTAGGACAGGGAAAAACTCATAAATGCTACAATTTTGCACAATTTGAAATTTGTGTATCAGGAAGAAACAACCGGTATTTCCCCACAAATTGCAATGAGCTCCTCTATCTTTTTTAGCTCGACCTCAGCCTTCTTTTATATTTCTCGTAATTGTCAATGATGGAATATATTTTTCCATTTGTAATAATGCGAATATTGCAAGCCAATAAAATTTCCCAACCATATACAGGGACACGGTCTGTGAGATAAGTGCATGTATAGCAACATCAAACTCAGAGGCGCCTCTCCACATACTCAGAAAAGTCAGTTTGGGGATATTTTGTTAGTTAGAATGCATGACACCTCAAATACTGAATATGTATGTTAGAGTAGCATCAATCATGAAATACACGCTTTCATTGTCCACACCTGTTAGTTGCAGTATGGAAACCCAGTTATTATAACCACAATAAAATATAGCAAATAAAGAAAGAGAATAACATCAGTGATATTAAAAAGATAAGGTAGAAATGTAAACAGATTTGCACGCCTCATTTGCTTGATGTTGAAAATGTGAAGTCTACTCTTGTTTTCAAATGCAATTCTAAATTATGGCAGTTATAAGTGGTACTTGATTTTATAGTTTTGTTTGATTAAAAGTAGTGTGTATCAGTAAAAGTGTAGAGACTTCCTGCCATGTTTTATATACAAGCCAGAGACACAGCCTTTGAAAAAGATATTTCATCACCATCTATTTCAATATTGCCAAAATGCCCACTTTTCTTTTTTTTCATTTTCATTTTAACAGTTTTCTATAGCACAACTGTTCCGAGGTACTATGAGTTGTTTTTACATAAAAAAAAAAAAAACAGAAAATAGTTCTAAGTCAAAATGAACAGTAGGTAGGGAAAGTCAAGATGAAAGAAAAGAGGATTGATTCTTATGTGGACTGGTAAAGAGTTCTAAAGTTTGATGGCAACATCTATGAAAATTTGATTTAGCACTTAGGAAGTTTTGAATTCCAGTGATTCCAGCAGAGAATACTTGCTTATTAAGTTTTGTTGATTACTCAAAATGTTGTTTAGGTTGTCCTTATTGGATGTATTTGTTAAGTGGATGTTGTGTTGTTATTTAAAATTGAGTCCCACGTCCATAGGTAGTCAGTGAAAGATGGTTTTCAATACAGCTGACAAACTGAGCAGAATCAGTGACCGACAGCACTATATCCATTTCTCCCTCAAAGTCATCCAGTACTGATGGAGTTCTCAACCAAGGTGTAAAACGTGTCTAGAAGAATTCAAAAGTGAATGATCCTCAGCATCAACTTGTGCTTGTGAGATGCTAGGGTGTTCCATCAGATTTGTTGTGTAGGGCAGTTACAAAATAGATCTAAAGTTTATCATGCCTTTAGTTGTGGCTGTCAGCAGTGATGGCTAGTGATTGCTGACAGTGGTGGTCTTATTGGAGAAATTACATTCAAAGTACCTTTTACAGTTAGGCTACTGATATCTGCACAAACGCATGTCATACATACAGACACACAGATATTCATGTATGCACTCTCTCTGTCACCTGTGCACCTGTATACAAACACACGCCTTCTCTCCCACATGCACAGCATTTGACAATTATGTTTGTTGTACTGACTACCTCCAACTGGTCCCCTCAATTGTTGAAATCCTCAAATTGCGAGGCTTAGAAACACTCATTCAGTTTCATTTTGTCCTTAGTGGATAGTCACACAAGTACGACATGAGACCTTGCAACAGGTTAGAGACCTAAGAGGTTGTGCTCTGTTTGAGAGTTGTTAGGCCTGCTGGGAAGCCTGCCTCCACTCAAACAGAACACTGCCTTTCAGCACTCTACATACACAAACTGTGCATGACACCCTGGACAAGGGCACCGTCCAAGATATGTGTAGTTTGTGTATATGTTTTACACAATTTGAAAGTGTAAGCAGCTCAGACTGTCACAATGACAGTTGAAAAAACATACAAATATTGCAAATGTCTTCGCCAATAAGAATAACCCATCCAGGCTGTTATGCACAATGTGCCTATGCTGTTCTCTACTGTGACTCTGAGAATCTGAAACTGACCAGAAAACAAGCACTGTCTCTACTCCCTAGTAGACAAGCAGCCACTGACTATCAGTGCTTTGACGACTGTCTTATGTTAGCAGGCAGTGCAGTGTTATATGGTCCCTACAAAGTTAGTAGGACTGTGTATTAGATCAACAAAACTTCATAATACAGAGACAGAGAGCCTGATTTAGATCTTGGCGGATGGGTTACTACGTCACAAAGGTGACAGATAGTTTTAATTGAATGACTTGCATCCTTCCATTGTTGATATTAGATACTTGCAGGTCTATTTTCTCTCCAGCTCTCCCCTTCTTCTCTCTGCTTTCCTCTCCTTCCCCACCCATGAAGCCCTTTGCACCCACTGTGCTATCTCGGCTTCCGAAATATAAAGCCCATTATATCCTATGGGATTTGTATTTCGTCAGCTGGGATATCTGTCACCGTTGTGACGGAGTAACCCATCTGCCAAGATCTAAATCAGGCCCTGAGTCTTCTTAAATCATCAGTAAATGTTGGTTCGGCTAGCTCACAGTACTGCATTTAAACTCCTAAACCTCCAGAGTTGTAGATGTTCTCTGTAATCTCTAACATGACCACAATAATTCACAAGGAATTAGTGAAAACAAAGCTAACCCTTTCGTTTGTCACTTTTGCTTGCCCAAGGTGTCACAAAGAAGAAAAATGATAATACATTTTCAAATGTTTATTGAAAAGATCTAATCCTTGTGAATAAAACATGTACTGCAAATTTAAAACTGCTGAGACAAATCATTGTAAGAAGTATTAGTAGAATGGTGAAAAACACAAACAATTCAACCATGTTAATTGTTTCTAATATTACTCCTATCTGTCACTACTACCCCTATACGAACAAAAGCATGTTGGGAGTACCCTTCTGCCAGACCCTGTTGGAATGATCTAACCCCATACCTTGGTGTAATTTCTCAGGAAGGAGGCCTCAGTGCATTAATGAATGCACCCCATCTGAGTGTGCAGGCCTGCAAACTTCTGCTTGTGTAGATATCTCTTTCTTATTATGTAGATTGGGGCCTGCAGAGCTGCATCGCAGTCACAGCTCACAGCAGCTTCCATGATAACTCTAGTGTGAAGTGCCTCTCACTGAGTTTAACAGGGATGCTCTTTAAAAATTAAAAGAACAGCCTTTATCTCATTCTGCCTGAGACGCAGAAAAACAATGTTAGTTTGTCTGGGGAACAGAATTGTTTTCTACAAGCACATAATAAAGCAAGGACATTGCGTTCTAGTAGGTGTCCCTGGATCTGACAGTGCAGACTACAGAACAACAATGATTAACAAAATGAACATGTGTGACATTTGCTCATGTTAGTGAAAAACATGTTCAACCCACCATCTTAAAACAATGCTAAATCAAAAAGGAAAACTAAAATGGACGCTGAATGTAATCTCTATAAAGGTAGTCTAACTTCTAAACAAATTTATTTTATTTATTTATTTAGTTATTTATTTAAAGAGTTTTATACAGTGCTGGAAAAACATGGAGGTATCCGAGTTCTTTACAAATGTTTGATTGTCAAACAATGTCAAAGACAGTGTTGGATAAAAAAGGGTTACAGAGTAGAATATTTTTTGAAGTCACGTCTGTTACAGATTACAAGTTACAGAATAGAGTCTTCATAAAGTCAGATCACAGCAATTCCTGGAGAGAGACAAACAATAATGTGAAACTCGAGGAGGAGGATTCAGTTGGTATTCAGATGGTGCGATGGGCGTTAGAGCCCGAGGTGCTAACTGAGGAGAAGATGTTTTAATATTCTTTTGAAACTTACGAAGAAGGGGTCCGTCCTGATATTTACGTGGAGAGAGTTATTTGGATTGATTAAAAGGTGTGCTGGCTGTTATCCTTGTCTGGTGAATTCCTGATTGACCAGCTGCATCAAATATGCTAGGGCAGATCCACTTCTGGTTTAGTGCTGAATCATTGCCTGTGATCACCAACATTCCCTCCCCGTTTAAAAGAAGGACTTCTTGAAATAATACAATTGTTCTTTATTAGCATGATATAATACAATTGTGCTCTATTAGTATGGTTAAAGATAAAAAAAATGTGAACAGAGTTTTGAGAAAACACCAGCTGTGCTACAGTCTCTCTCTACAGTCACCTACTACATCATTGCTTATCCATGTGTACATAGCAGGTTTATGTTTCTTGCCTTGAGGTGTGCCTTCAGGGCAGCAGTGGGTGTGCCAGGCTTTGGGTGGTCAAATATACTATTCTATCTCCAGTGCTTTTTCTAACTTTGGAAACAGCAACTTTCTCCAAAATAGTCCAGGAGGCTCATTTACTATTCTAACTTCAGTCCTGGAATATTTTAGGAAAACTTAAAAATTACCAAAGTATTTATGAAATGGTTAAAAAATATTACTTTTGCATTGATCGAAGTGCTGCCCTGAGGTGCAGCTCAACACAAGAAACTAGGCATACTGCACATATACAGTAGCCATCTTGAAATGCTTTTCATAAAGCTTGAAAAAAGCATCCCAAGATATCCACTTGGCAGGTGGCACTCTAAGAATCGTTAAAACACAATTCAGAGATGACTGCCCACTGTTATTAGTGGTGGGCGGAGATAGCACAGGGTGCAAAGGGCTTCGTGGGTGGAATAGGAGAGGGAAGCAGAGAGAAGAAGGGGAGAGCTGGGGATAAAACAGACCTGCAAAGTCCTAATATCCGCAATGGAATGCTGCAAGTCATCCAATCAAAAATGGTGAGAACAAAATGCGCCTTGAGTGGGTGGGACAATAGCAAGAACAGTGAGAAAAGGCTTAAAATGAGGATCAGTGATTTGAGATAGATAAGAATGCCACAGAAGCAAGAGGCGGACCCAAATACCATCCTAGGTTTATATGGGAAACAATAGGTCTGGACGTGAGACCTGAAAAGGGGGAACCTTTACATTTTAAAAGCAGTGGTAATGAGCTATGACTTCAGAAACGAATCTTTTATTTATTAAAAGGCGAAATAAGTCTTTTCTATTGCCATTTGGAACAAAAATCTTCATTTTCGGTGCCAGACGATCTGGGCAGAGCGTCATTCAGCATGGTGCTTCTAGTGAGGGGACGCCATTGGACTTTCATATTGAGCCGGGGATGTATTCTGCCCGGGCTGCTGGTGGCGTCTGAGTGAGACCCTGAATGTGGATGCTAGACTCTACGCTACAGGATCGTACTGAAAAAAGCAACTTTGATCACGGGTCGGTGTATGAAAGGTACAGGCGCGCAACACCCATTGGACTCAATGGGCTTCATTTGATCACGGGTCGTGTGTGGCAGCCCGGGCTGAGACAGCTTCCGGGCACACACACAGCCGCAGCCGAGCACTTCACAGGTCTTTAAAAGACCATTTGTATGTTAATGAGGCCTTGCTGTTGTTTCACCCCGTCTAAGAGCCCCTGCAGCTCCACTCTGCCTATTGCTTAAAGTTTCAGCCCCCCCCGACATTTTTTCTTAGCCCCCCCCCCACCGAAATTAGGCTCTAGTTGCGCCTCTGGAAAGGTACCTTATGGGAACAACAGACAGTAAAGCTAAGCGGTGTGCTTTGTGGAGCGATTAAAAACTCTGTTTACTTAGCAGTTCACTTTTAGTGTTGTTGTTATAGTTGCTTGGTGCAGATGGTATCATATTTCTGCCATTGTAATAAGTCTGCTGATTTTATTAAAACCATATTGTCAATGGCACGCGTTTCTTGTATTGCGAAAAGAAAGTTTCTACCGGTGGAGTTATGCAGACTTTTCAAGTGTTTGCACTTTACACAGGTTTGAACGTTGACGTGTTAAAAAAAGAAGAGTATTCTGCAGGGTTTTCAGCCAGTTTTGACCTATTTATGAAATTCGTGAAGCTAAACTGCCGCAAATTTGCATACACTTATAGACATTCCCGACCAGGAACGATGGCTAAAATGTGTTAACAGGACACTGGTAACCTGAAATCCTTTCTCTTACACACCATCAGGCAGTGTGCATGACGCAGCATCTTATTTTAGCACACGTTTACCAGAATATGAGATCGATTTGGTCACCAAAAATTCGCTAAGAACAATGCTGTAGTGCTGTATATAGGCGTACCTCACGGTTCCAGAACGCTACTTTCGTGTAATAACCATATTTAATCTTTCTGCAAGCGAATGGATGGCGAAGGCTGCAGCAATGACTATTCCGAGCTACCACTAGCACCGGCCAATGGGAGGGCGCGTCATGCCCTGCGGCTGCGTGTAGAACTGTCTTGCACGCCAGGTTACGTCACTGCCCCAGCATCGGTAATACGTTTTATGGGAAGGTGCTAGGTTTCTTGTTGAAAGAGTAGACTTCATTGTTCTTTGTGGTCACCGTTTTAATCAAGAAAGGCCCGCACCTTGTTCTGTACCCCAGGAAGCACCGTTTATTTGATGCCAGTTACTTATAGATCCTGATGGTCAATAGGGGTGTTGTGGGCATTGCGTCTCCTCTAGGTGAATCACTTGGTAATGCTTCAAAGACTAGTGTGAGTCATGCCACATTCAGTTCGCCACAATGCATTAGGGTCATAAATGGATGTTTGCATCTCTTTTCTCTAAGACAATGGTGCTAGATGAGAAACGGTGAGCTAATTTACTTTGAAGTATTAACTGTACCATTAAATCTAGCGAAAGCAGTGGCTGAAAATACTCCCTTTCTTGCAATTAACCAGGTGTATTCAGGCTGCAGAACTGAATTTAGAAGCACATGGAGTTAAGAAGTCGTAGAAATAATACTCCACCCCTCACAGTTATCAGTGTTATTAAGCCTGAAGCTAACAGCTACTGCTGACTAGGGGTCATGAGGGCAGTCCCCAGAGAGGGTGGAGGCATACAGGCCACTTTCTGCCACCCCAGATTCCCGACCGGGCACATATCAAACGACGCAGCAGGGCCCGTAGCCATTCTGCACTATGTTGCCATCTGACTGCTTGTGTCTTTACAGGCAGTGAATATGCGTTCACCGTGTTTGTCTGCACATGTACACTGAAAATAGATAATACATTTATTATAGTGTGGTTTGAGACAAAAAAAACGATTTCAAGCCTTTGTTATATACATACAATCACAGCACTGAGCTGCACCAACTTTGGTGAAACACTTCAGCAAAAACTCAAGTAATTATTTAAAATGAACTGCATTTACCATAATGCTAAGGGGTGAACTGTGCTGGGAGGTGAAACTGTGTGCTCCCATCCCCCTTCTGACAATCACAAGGCAGTATAAATGGGAGGGTCCGGGGAGGATTGGGCGATGTGCAGTGTGAGGGCACAAAAGTTAATTTGAAAGGGGAGATGCCTCTTCAAAACAGGTTCGAATGGGGGTCTCATGCATGGCCTTGAGGGCTTCCTATGTTGCATTAGCAGGAATGCTTTTGGGAAGGTCATCACAGCAATTTATTCACCTGATGTGTTTTGGGGTACACCACTTCAGAAAAGGTGGGTCAAAGTCACCCTCAGCAATCACCATTGGGTAACAGGCAGGTTATCCATTTTCTTCCTAACTTCTTTGGGTTGAGGTTCCATCACACGGAGGTACATTGTAGTGGGGTTCTGAACCGTAGAGTCTTTGAAATGAAAGGACTACCCAAAGCAGTTGAAACTCAGCTGGCAGAGGTCCACTCCTTTTGGCAGGCCACTCATAGATGCCTGGATGACAAACAACAAGGGAACACTCTGGTGAGAGGCTGTGATCGGCCTTATCAATCAATCAATCAATCAATCAATAAATTTATAAAGCGCGCTACTCACCCCTATGGTTCTGTCAAAGCCCTTACATTCATACAATGTTTCAGGAACAGCCAGTCTCATGACTAAAAAAATATGAGTGAAGCATCTGAAGCCAAAATGAGGGAACCGGCTTGGTTCAGTGATGTAGTTGTCAGCTGTGGACCAGAAGGTTTGGGTTCTAATCCAACTTTCCAAAAATGACCACACTTTCACAAGCCTGGCCTAATTTCCGTGTTGCCCCTTTACCTTCCCTGTCTGCTGACATTGAAAGGTTTACTACTAGCAATATAGTGAACAGCCTTACACTACTGAATGCACCATAAATACACTACACATAATACCACTCAGTGCCTCATAATTACACGCCGCATAATTACACTCCACATAATACCATTCAGTGCCACATAATTATATGCTACATAATTACACTGCACTCAATGCAACATACACTCCAAATAATACCACTCAGTGCCACATAATTACACGCCACATAATTACACTCTACGGAGTGCAACATACACTTCACATAATACCACTCAGTGTCACATAATTACATGCCACATAATTACACTCTACTTAATACAACATAAATACACTCCACATAATACCACTCAGTGCCACGTAATAACACGCCACATAATTACACTCTACTCAATGCAATATAAATACACTCCACATAATACTACTCAGTACCACTTAATTACACACTACTTAATTACACTCTACTCAATGCAACATAAATACACTTCACATAATACCACTCAGTACCACATAATTTTATGTTAAAATCGTTTTTTAATCAGGTTGTTCAGTTGTATATAATGTCGTCATGGTTTGTATAAAGGTAACAAAAATGCTTAACACTTTTTATTATAACTTTTCAACATGATGCACAGCAGCCACAATGCTCTACAACATAGCCAAAAGTTCTGGCTAAACACATAAGGTCCCAAAGGCGAGACCTATTGGCTATGCCAATGCTTGTTACTGCTTGCAGCTATATACGAAGGGCAAACAGCAGTGACAAGAGTGGGCATCCCTGCCTCATCGCTTAGCTTAACACCAGGGATTGTGACAAGGTTCCATTCACTTTAATTTCAAAAGTAGGGGATCCGGATTCCACCATTATCATTCATGGGGCTAAATTGAAAGTACCTCAAGGCCTGCATCAGGAAGCCCCTGTCTAGCCTGGTCAAAGGTATTTCCTGCATCTAAACATAGAAGCAGGTCTGGGATCACTTTCTTTTTCACCTTCTTGACCAGCTGGACTATCCTCCTGATATTATCATGGGCATGCTTACGCAAGATTATAAAACCATATTGGTAGAACTGTCAGTAAGGGAAATAGTGGTTCCAGTCTATTTGACAGTTTCTTTACATATCACATCATCCAAGTTAAGATGTGCAATAGATATGTACGAGGCACATTTGTGCCAGATTTTTTACTTAGTTTGAAATCTGAAAAATGTGTGCCTCTGACATTGTTGAAATTGGCTTTCTGTTTCTGCTCCGCCTTCCTTAGATCATCCTCTAACAGTACCCTGTCCACTTATCTTAGCCTTTTGATATTGTCTATGGGTCCTATCCATTTGCCTCATATGACTTCCATAAAGGTGCCTTAATGTGCACTCTCAACTGGTGTATTCTCGTGTGTTTGTTTGTAAATATGCGATAAAATGGTCTTTCATTTCCTCCTTCAGAACAGGGTCACTGATCACCTGTGGGCAGAATATCCTTGTTTTGCGGTATTGTGTGGTCCACCGCATTAGCGCTAGTACCTCTCGTGAATGATCTGAGAATATGATTGAATTTGACTAGAGGAATGAGCATTGTTCCCTGTAAACTGTGCGCGCACACGGCCTTTCCCGAGCGTGCACACATGCTTACAAAAAAGCATGCAGGTCTCTGCTTCACACGAGATTTAGACCGTTCACCAGACACGGCATTTAAAATGGGAGCACTTTAAAAAGTACAGTCTCTTTTCTTGGTGGTGAAGTGCGGTGCACATTTACAACGCAGAGGGAGCAGCCATTATGGGTTTTCAGTTTAGGGCCTGTAGAATACCAGAGTCTGGAGCAAGCAGCGGTTATACATGCCATTTTCGCTTTTCGTGTCGGAGGGTTGGGGAGCCTGGACCCATTCACCAGAAATGTTTATTTTGCATTTCAGTGAGTCTGCTCGGTTTGTAAAATGCTCGGGCCCGCGCATGTTACAATAAACTATGGAAATCCAATTGGAATGTGGAAGTTTCGCACACCGTAAATGTATATTTGTAATCCAATTTATTCAGAGTTCATCTGGGTGGTGGGTGCAGAGTTGGTAACCCTTCTGAGCACAAGGAGAAGTATAATAGTGAAATGTGCGTTGATTCCCTTGGGAGTAACGTTCCCAACTTTGCACTCCTTGAATGTGTTTCAATAAAGTTACATACAAATATTGTCAATAACTTCTTTAATTTATTTCGTTTTGTTAGTTTC
This sequence comes from Triturus cristatus, assembly GCF_964204655.1. NCBI lineage: Eukaryota > Metazoa > Chordata > Amphibia > Caudata > Salamandridae > Triturus > Triturus cristatus. Next base: position 622,036,819 of record NC_140587.1, read on the forward strand.
TTTTCTTGATTCAGTTCATTTAGGTTAATTTCATACTATTAAATTCATAGTATAACTGTCTCGTTTGTTCTGCCCAATGCATTTTGGGCTGAGCCCTTCTTCAGGGATTACATTCTGAAAGTACAATAATAGTAATGTTGGAAAAAAACAATGATAAGAAAAATAATTGACAAATGTCATTAAACGAGGTATAGAAATTGTTTGAAAGTGCTAGAACAAGTGTCCGTTTTAAATTGAAATCCTGATGGTGAATACCAGACTTATCTATGCTTTGTCACATGAAAATAAATGATGTGCTTCAAGCGGATTTCGTGTAAAAACGTGCTTCCATTACAAATGCCGATCTACGATGTGTTATATGTGTCTGACTTCCATTAAGAATTACAATCATGGTGTCGTAACGGGTGACCACCCGAGTGGTGTGTTTAAAACGTGATACCTTTCATTTCTAAATCAAGGTGATAAGAGTGAAAAACGCTTGTGATATTACATGCTGTGATTAGCATCATGCTTTGATAACGGAAGATGTAAATGTCTGACCTTAGTGAAAATCACTGATTTCCAAATTCACTGTAATTCGATGTATTAATCGCCTGTAAACGAAACGTGATGTTAGTTGCTATCTCGTACCAGCTGAAAATCCAGAGATTAAAAACGGTAACTTGCGGTTAAATGCATTTTCGCTTACCGTTTATTGCCGATTCTGCGCTTGTGTCGAAAACTGGAGATCCGTGTGTTAGTTCATGGTTTACGTAAAACAACTATAGACGCTGACTATCAAGTCAGGTGTTAGCCGATAACGAAAAAATACTACGAGTTCCAGGCGGCCTGTATAAAGAAAACAGACTCTAGTTGTTACAACTAAATATATATGACAAGGAGCGTACTGCTGGCAGGAGCGTTACGGCGCTTGCTGTGCAATTTTTAAACTCACCTGTTTATTTTCTTTTAGGTACCCGGATTCGCGCTTCTCTGCTCCCCTCACTTGCACTGTAATCGTGCCCCTCACCGCCGTTTGGCGGGCTGGTTCTGGGGAGGCCGACATCTTGGTTTGGGGTGGTGAGGATTGGTCCGACAGCGCTCATTGCGCATGCGCCAGCGGGGGAACGCATATTTAAAGCGAGTCCCCGCCTTTCCCTCCCCCTGACAAGGAGCGTACTGCTGGCAGGAGCGTTACGGCGCTTGCTATGCAATTTTTAAACTCACCTGTTTATTTTCTTTTAGGTACCCGGATTCGCGCTTCTCTGCTCCCCTCACTTGCACTGTAATCGTGCCCCTCACCGCCGTTTGGCGGGCTGGTTCTGGGGAGGCGGACATCTTGGTTTGGGGTGGTGAGGATTGGTCCGACAGCGCTCATTGCGCATGCGCCAGCGGGGGAACGCATATTTAATGCTCCTCCCCTAGCGCAGCGGGATCGCGCAGCGGGCGTGTCTTCGCGTGGCAGGAGTCGTGCCAGAGTCCTGCCCGTCTGCGCCCGTCCGCGCTAAGGCCGTGCGGGTCGTGGCGGGCTCTGGCTCGTGATAGTTATAATTACTGGTTTGTTGCCATGCTGACATATTCTAGGGAGAGCCTGATGTCCATCAACCAGGTGAGCCGCTGCTGTGCACTTCCGCCTGTCCATCCTCTCTGTGGTCCGTATCGTTGCCCATGCAATGGTCTGATACTTGACCCCCCAATGCCTCTCCCTCGGAAATCTCCCTCTGTTGTCCATCATAGCAGGGTCTCTTCTCCCTCTCTGCGGATAATGAACCTGAATGTGAGGTCGATCTTGAAACATCAGCAAAATCTGTATGATCTCATTGAGGATGAAGCTCCGGATATCCTGGCTATAACTGAAACATGGCTTCAGGAAGCTGACACTGCCATTCTCAATCTGGCATGCCCCTCTGACTATTCGATGTACATCTTGAATAGAGCATCTAGAGGGGGTGGAATAGCGCTGATAGTTAGGTCTTGTTTTCCCTGTGTGTGGAACAGCCTTAAGATCGCTGGCTGTGAAAGCGCCTCTTTCAAAGTCTCTGTCAACCCTGAGTTTACACTGTCTGGGATGGTGGTATATCGTCCGCCGGGCAGTGACGTGCTGTTTAGAAATGCTTTCTCGGATACTGTCGGCACTTTGACCACTGACTGCGCCAACTTTTCTATACTGGGCGATTTAAATCTGCATTTCGATACACTGTCCAGTTTGACAGCTCGTGCCATCTCTTTGGACTTAGAGGCTTTTCAATTGTTCCAGCTGGTTTCCCAGCCTACGCACATTGGGGGACATACTTTGGACCCTTTCTTCACCAACTTGACTGAGGCCAAAGTCACTGCGATTACCCCAGTAGAATGGTCTGACCATTTCCTGGTGTCTATCCAGTGTCCCGTATCAGTGACTATTCCCACTTCTTCAGCTAGACGGGTACTCAGGAGATCTTGGAACAAACTCAGGCTGGAAGACTTTCACCATCTTTTGTTGGTGGAGCCCTTGGGCCCATTGAACAATGTTGATGAAGGGTATGATCTCTTCTGCTCCTGGCTTACTAGGGCTCTGGACGCTCTGATACCTATTGTATCGACCAAGATCAATCCTCGCGAGTCGAGTCCCTGGTATGACGGGGCCTTACGCGCCTTGAAGGGAGCCTGTAGACGGGCGGAGAGGGCCTGGCGGAAGACATATGGGGCTGACCTAAAAGCCGCATATGCTGCTTCAGTTAAGCTTTATCACCGGGCCATATGTCGTGCTCGTGCGGCCTTCTATGCTGAAGAATTCCGGAACAGCACCAACCCGTCGAAGGCCATCTTCAAAGCGGTTAAACATCTTATGGCCAAACGGACTATCTCTTTAGCCGAGAGCTCTGTCTCCCATTGTGAATCCCTGGCTTCCTATTTTTTGGGAAAGGTCCAAGCCATTTATCGGACTTTCCCTAGCATTGGGGTTCCGCTGGGAAGTTCCAATGAGGCACTACGTCAGATCACCCTGCCTTCATTTCCCCCTCTCACCTCGGACGGGTTTGACAAACTTGCTTTGCAAGTTAAATCAGGATCTCCATCTGATCCAGTAAGGCCTGCTCTCTTTCGAGACCAGACCTTTTTGGGGCGCCCTGTTGTGCGTTCCCTTGTCAACCTCTCTCTGGAGTCGGGGGTAGTTCCAACTAAATGGAAGCAGGCGGTAGTGTCTCCGATCATCAAAAAACCCTCCTTAGACCCGTCTAAGCCTGAAAGTTTTCGCCCCATCTCGCTGCTACCTTGGCCGGCAAAGTTGACAGAGGCCCATGTCAATCTGGCCCTGTCGGAACATCTAGCCCGGACCAACGCCCTTGATCCCACACAGAACGGTTTCGGCGCTGGTCACAGCACGGAGACCGCTCTCCTCGCAATGGTGGAATATCTGCGTGCTAGGTTGGATGCAGGTCAGACGGCGGCGCTGATATTGTTAGATCTCAGCGCCGCCTTCGACACTGTATCTCACGGCATCCTCCTGCATCGGCTTGAGGAGATCGGTGTCAGTGGTCTGGCGCTGCAGTGGTTCCGCTCCTTCCTGGACAACCGTTCCTTCTGTGTGGCCATTCCTCCCTTTTCGTCCAGTTTCCAGCCTCTGGCCATGGGGGTTCCGCAAGGGTCTTCGCTAAGTCCCACGTTGTTCAATCTTTACGTGAGACCGCTGGCTGATGTCGCGAGGCAGTGGGGCCTCACTCTGGTCTCATATGCCGATGACACTCAGCTGGCGGTTACCCTTAGCGGAGATGTTCATCAAGATGCCCCCAGGTTTCAGTCTGGACTAAAGGCGGTGGCTTGCTGGCTGACAGAAAACTGTCTCCAGCTCAATGCCACAAAAACAGAGGTGATGGTTGTTGGGAAGGGAGTGGAGCTTTGGGGCGATCAGTGGTGGCCTTCTGAGCTGGGCCCCACTCCGACCCCAGTGTCGGAGGTGAAAAATCTTGGGGTCTGGTTGGACGTTGGCCTTACCTTCATAGGACATACCAAAAAAACGGCAGCCTGTTGTTTTGGTCTGTTAAGAGGACTTAGACCAGTTCTTAAATATTTTGATGCCCCAACCAGACAGCTTGTAGTCCAGGCTACTATCATCTCTCGCCTGGACTACGCTAGCTCTCTTCTGGCTGGGGCTAATCAGGCTGAGTTAACTCGCCTACAGCGGGTTCAAAATGCTGCGGCCAGAGCCATTGTTGGCCTACCCAGATTTTGCCCGGTGGCGAATGTCCTCCGTTCCTTGCATTGGCTCCCTGTAAGGAAGCGTATTCTTTTCAAGGTCCTTTGCTTGGCTTTTAAAATATTAAGAGGTATAGGCCCTGAAATCCTGTCCAATTTTATTTCTTTCTATGTCCCCACCCGTAGCCTCCGATCTCAGGGCCAGGCCCTTGCTGTGGTCCCTAGATTTAGACTCAGTCGGATGGGGGGTCGTTCCTTCAGCGTGAAAGCTGCACTAATTTGGAACACCCTCCCAGTTGAAATCCGTCAGTTAGACGATCTGCTTTCTTTCCGGAGAGCCATTAAGACTTTTTTGTTTTAGTTGTTCATCTCAGGTTTTCCCGTTTCTGTTGTGTTGTGTCCCTCCATGTCTTTGCGCCGGGACGCTCCTTGGCTGGAGTAGCTGTGCGCATAATAAATCAATATAACATAACATAACATAACATAACATAACATATATTCTTTATCACCGCGAATCGTGATGAAATACACAAATCAACCGCGTTGGACAACAATCTTTATTCGTACAAATGTACGCACATACGCACAAATAGAGTCTGTTTTCTTTATACAGGCCGCCTGGAACTCGTAGTATTTTTTCGTTATCGGCTAACACCTGACTTGATAGGATACTTGTTCTAGCACTTTCAAACTATTTCTATACCTGGTTTAATGACATTTGTCAATTATTTTTCTTATCATTGTTTTTTCCAACATTACTATTGTTGTACTTTCAGAATGTAATCCCCTGAAGAAGGGCTCAGCCCGAAATGCATTGGGCAGAACAAACGAGACAGTTATACTATGAATGTAATAGTATGAAATTAACCTAAATGAACTGAATCAAGAAAAGAAACTAACAAAACGAAATAAATTAAAGAAATTATTGACAATATTTGTATGAAACTTAATTGAAACACATTCAAGGAGTGCAAAGTTGGGAACGTTACTCCAAGGGAATCAACGCACATTTCACAAGAAACTATGGGGCATATTTACAAGCAGGTGATAAAAAATTATCACCGCTTTTGCGGCCGTTTTTGGACGAAAAGCGGCGATAATTTTATCGCCTAATTAGCAAGGCCACGCTAACGCGTGAAACCTTGCTTTAGCGTCAGGAATCCTAATGCACAGCTTTGCATCTCTAATGAGATGCGAAGTGGGCGTTCCTGACCTAACATGACAGGAGAAATGTCGCTAAGTGACATTTCTCCTATCATCAAGCCCCACGCTATGAAGCATAGCGTCAGGAAAAGTAGCGATAACCCCTGTTATCGCTACTTTCCTTACGCCTGCTTCAGGACTGACTTAGCAATGATATCCTATGGAGGGTGGATATCATGGCTAAGTTTGTGAGTCCCTATCAGCAAGCTAACGCCACATTGCGTGAGATTATCGCTGGGTTTCCAGCGATAATCTCTCGTTAGGCAGTTAGTGTGAGAATTTTTATCGCTGAGGAGATAAGCGTTGCTAATAGCACGCTATCTCAGCGATAAAAATCCACGTTACCCGGCGATAATTATCCTCACGCTAAGAGCGCTGAGCGATAATTATCGCCGGGTGTTGCTGATATGCCCCTATGATTTCTTGTTTCATGGTGTTTTGTAAGCTCTTGTCGTACTACACCTGTTCACACCGTAGCATCAGAGCTACTTTCCACTTGCATTTTAGAACGTGCACTGTAAACAAGCTGGTCCCCATAATGCAAGCCATGTTTTCTCTCTCCCCGTGACCCCGCTCAGCTACCCCACCCGCTATGCATTCAGGTATGGAACAGCCTCTGGTCCAGGCTGCTAAAAATAAAATAAAGAAACTGCTGTGATTTAGGATGGGACTGTGAGCCGGGTAAATATTGCCATTTTTTACTGCTTTTTAATGTTTTCTGTGTTTCAAATGATAACTTATGATGGATTCCTCAGATTTTATTATGGCATTGCTCTGTTGCTGTGCGTGTTCAATAAGGGGCGGCTTTAACACTGTGCAGTCACACTTGGTACTGACCTTGTGGGGTGGGGGGGTGCTCTGTTCAAAATAACTTTTCAGTTTAAAAGCAGGTGCTTCAGATTTCCTTGGGTGTCCAGCAGTCTTCATGCAACAGTAAAAGTGTCAAGATAACTCTGGTGATTAATGCTTCTGCTGGAGATAGAGTGGAGTTTTTTCTAGTGGCAGTTTCAGCTCATCTAAAGTAGAGGAAAGGGTTAATGTGCCAACTACACACTTCTACCCTATCACCGTCTCTGTCGGGCACTCTACTTTTCCACAGGAGCTATGAAATATGCAGCTGTCCTGTAAGACTTCTAGCATAAACCTTTACTGTTCTACATCTGTGGGCTTTCTTCTTTTCGTTTTACACACTCTTAAGTGACAAATGAATCACTAGGTTAAAACAGTGCAGGATGGACTTGCACAAGCACATGTCAAAGTGCATCAGCACAAGTATAAGGTTTTGCCAGGGCCACTGAAATCATGCGATTCTGTGGCCACTGCTATATTTTGCATAATTATGGATTTGCCACATAATTAAACCTGGGCGGAGTTCGCAGAGTTCTGCGAGTGCGTTAGATAAATGCAGTTTGCTGTGATATCCAGTGCCAGGTGCTTGTCCACACTGTGCAATCATCACAAACGACACCATGCACAGCGCAAGTGGGCGCTGCTTCCTTTCTGCTGCACAAGTTGATTTTTACTTGAGCAGCAGTTTTCTCAACGCGAGCGGTCGCGAGTATACATGACCACTCGCAATGAGAAATCTGGCTGCCCGCGTTGAGAAATCTCGCTGGGAGGTTGATTTTCCACACTTGCGCTCGCCAACTTGATGTTGACGATCAAGAATGAGGAAAAATCTCACTGGGAGGTGGATTTTCCTCGCTCACCAACTTGACGTTGACGGACGCAAGCGAGGAAAAAAACTCCACTATGCCGAGCGGAGTTTTGCAGAACTTTGCGAGCTCTGCGTAACGCGGGAAACTGCACAAGTGGAGCAGAGTTCACTGCCCACACTTACATCTAATCCATCATGTGCCATATAATCTGCAGATCTTAACCAAAAATAGTTGTTTCTAGCTTGAACAAATCAAAAGTTACTAAGGACGTTGTGACATATGTTTGTGTGCATCAAAGGCCCTTCGCAAAGGTTAGCGCGTCATCTATCAGTCTCTTCTTCCTGTATTTGGTTGATAAACTGGTACTAATGAGGTGAAAGCATTACCAAGGCCAAGAGTAAAATAAATTGAAAATAATGAAGAAATGTTATGAAAAAATGTGCTGTAATATGCCACATATTTTGTCTATTCTTTCTGCATAATTTAGGTAACCTTGCCACATAATGTGGTGCTTTCCCATTCTGCATAATTCCAGTGGCCGTGGGTAATATTGTTCAGCTTTTGTACAGCACACAAGTGCCATTACTATAATTTCATTAGATATATAGACACTGACAAACGTTCTCTCACTTACCTTCTACTACAGTCTTGCGTCACATACACAGTTCAGGCCATATACTCTTTTGCGCTCTCTCTGTCTCCTCTATGCCCCCAAACCACCCGAACCAACAAACCATTCAGGTTCAGGACAAACCTCTGTATGAGAAAGCAAACAATTTACAAAAACATTTTTAAAAAATGCATTAGCAAAGAGGCTAGCAGCAAACAACAGATCAATTTACTTTTTTGCTTTTTTAACTCTGGTGTTATCCAAGACCTTTTGATTTTAGAAAAGTTATGTGTGTTACATAGTTATAGGGCTTTTCAGTCAGGTGTCCTCCAATAGTTTGTTGTTGTGTCATTCACATTTTTCTTCCACCTATTCCAGCATGTATCATGGAAGAATGAATCAGTCTTCTTCAGCCATTGGCTGACTTCACTGAGTTATGACATGATGCCTTTTTAGGAGTACAGCCACAAAAAAAGGTAGTACTTTTCTGACCCAGGATACTAGTAATGTGTGTTATTTGCAGACTAAGAAATATTTTTGCTTTTAACCAGTTGTTTAATTTTTTCACGATTGATGAGGGCACACCAGCTCAACCCCAAAAATATTTGCAAAACCAAAACAAAAAAAACCCGGAATTTCTAACATGCAAAAGCTAGTACCAGGCCGCCTGGCTTTGCGAATGCTTGTTTATTTTTGGAGCACAACTACTTTATTTCACCAAACGTCCATTTTGTTCATTATTTCATGAAACCACCTTTAAACACGTGAGTGCAGGATGTGCGCTATACAGAAACTTTGCTGTTTTTGATTTAATAGTTCAGAAGCATTCATTGTTATTAAGACGGTGCCAGGATTGTAAGGTGAAACATTTGTGTGCATTAAGAAAATCCTTTCTTGAATTTTGAATGCACCTCATCATACTCTAGCTTGTTTGTTGAATGATTTAGAGCTAGAGCCAATCTTTGGCCCTGCTCTGCTCATTTATTTCTTGGCTTGTCCACCTCTACCCTGAGGTATGCCTTCTCCTTTATTGATATATTCTGGGATCAGTGCATTCAAAATTACTTAAGGGAAGGACAGGGTAATTGAGTATTTCTTATGTTACTCCTTTCTCAGCCTTCCACATTACATCATGGTTTTGTATAGGCCTGGGCAGAGTTTGGGGAGTTCCGCAAAGCAGAACTCTGCGAAGTGACCAAAAACTCCGCCGTGATGCCTGAAGTTTCACAAGTGGTCTAGTGCATAAGATTCCGCGATGGGCATGGTTTTTAGCTCCAGGTGTTTGTCCCGCAGTGGAAAATCAGCACGGACAGCAGCATGCACTGCGCAAGAGGGTACTGCTTCTTTCTGCCGCTTGAGTAGATGTTCTACTCAAGTGGCAGCTTCCTTAACGCAAAGATTTCTCAATGCAAGAGGTAGCAGACATCCGCGACCCTCGGCATTGAGAAATCTCGCCGGGATATGGTCTGGAGTAAGATTTTCCTCGCTCACACTCACCAACTTAATGTTGGCGATCATGAGCGAGAAAAAACTCAGTTTTTCAGAACTCCATGTGCCACGCAGAGCACGGAGTTAGAAAAACTCTTAAAATTCGGTGAGCTGAGCGGATTTTAACACCCAGGTCTAGTTTGGTACAGGCCCTACGTGATGCATCTGTCTGTCACTTAAAGCTGTCATACACGCTGCTAAATGTATACAAGAACTACATTTTATCTTTCCCTTATCAGGTTTGCTGAGTGCTATTGACATATACCATTCGCTGTTCTTGAATGTCCAACCAATAGTATGTTTTGCACGTTCCAAAATTTCAAACATTGAGTGCAGACTGTAAACGAGGATTCAGTCTCTTGAACACTATCAAGTCTAAATCAAGAACTAGACTGGAGGAGAATCACTTGGTTATGCTGATGAGGACAAAAGCCTACCTCTTGAATGGCAAAGTGAACCTTGATAGAGTTTCTCAGCACTGGAAGAATGGCAAGGTCCAGCGAGAGAAGCAAATGTGTCACACATTTAGTGATGGCACTTGACTTGTCCGAGGCACCCTTTCCCACAATCTATATTTGGCCTCAATGGGCATATTTTACACACTTCCTCCTTACTGGGATAATGTTAATTAGGTCATACATCAAAATGTAACAGTGTTATGTAATTATCAACTTGCCAAATGTATATTCTCTTGTTTTGTCTTCAAAAATTCCCCCACCAAATGATTAGTGCTCCATTCAAGAATATTCAGTAAAATCTTATAATGGTGCTCCCTTCTGAATCTTTTCCTGTTCTAACCCTGGGGTATAGGTGTAACTATAATATACAATTAATGTGTTGGTGGTCTGTCTCCACACTGCAAAACTGTCTCAATACCCTGTTAATTAGAGCTATATTTGTGAAATGCACTTGTTATCGATCTCATTGTAAACAAAAGTTTTGTGTGGTAATTGCCACAGATTTAATTCCTAGCATGCTGCTCTCGCATGCTTGGTGCACACAGCCTTGGTTGCAACGCACAGAGATATTGCACTGCTGCACACAGAGGAAAATAATTAGAGTGAACCTTGGGCATGAGTGTTATTCACTAAAATGTAATCAATTCTGGAAAAAAAATATGTATATATATATATACATTGAAGAGTAGATGCAATCATTTTGCTCACAGTGTTGCTTCTGCCATTAGATAAATAATTTTTAACATCACAAGACTTTCTGGTAGAAAAGATATTTACTTACATCACAAGGCATGATGTGTATGATAGCTATTACAGCATAGAATGTTAGATTTCAAATAGCAAATTTTACACATAGTATAATACAACAGGGGAGACAAGTGTGTTCAAAGGCTCTTACAGTACTTTCTTCACACTTGAGTACACTCGATTGTTGATATTCAGAGAACAATATTATTTTTTGAACATCATAAAATAATTCATTCTAATTCTTATGTATGGCACTAGGTATTAAGCCCAAATGTAACATGAGGAATCATTCTTCTACTGATGTGTGTTCCATTCTGGTCCTATGATATTCATGGTTAAAGTTTTATATATGATAGTTGTCAGATGAAACTTAGAATAAAATGCTCAAGTATGGGGAACTTAAAGTAAAATGTTAGCAGTCTACCTGGTAACTAATTTTTATGTGCAATTGTAATGACAGGAGACGCTTTCAGTGTCAGTTTTATTGTCTCTGTTAATAGGTTTAGTCAACATGTCATTGTATAGATTTGTATGGCATGGTGGTGAGATAATCCAATATTAGCTTTCCTGTAGTGAAGAGTTTGTTATTGCAACCGGTAGTGGATTCCTGCATACATACTCAGGGCAGTGTGGACTGTATTGGGATGCCAAATCCTCTCACTTCCTTTTTTGTGCCAACTAGTTATTTTTTCTCTGATTTTGATGTTGCTTTAATCTGTTCAATTGTCATTGAACACTGAAACTGAGGTTGCAAAACAGGATGCATTTAAAAAGAAAAAATGAAACCTTGTAGATTAACTTTTTAATGAACAGGCAACGGTCCTTGGGACCAGTGCTTGCTCTTAAAAAGTATGTGTTTTCCATTCTCAAAGGGGAATGGGTCCACTGGGGACCCTTTTCCATTTGCGAATGGATTACTACCTCCTTCAAGGAGTCAGTAAAGTATGAAAGTTTTGCAACAGTAATTTGGTCACAAAACATTCATACATCTCATTCAGATTTGGTATTTCAAAAAAACACCCTAAACACACTCCCTCCAAATACTGAATCGCAAACACGATAACATGTTACAAAATTGCAATTTGTGTTTTGTACATATGCAAAAGCATTTTTGCAGTCAGACACGGCTCAATTGGATGTTATCAATTGCAAAAAGGCTTCATATATTTTGCCCTAACTGCAGACATCTACACATCATCCATGAGCTATGGTTTATAATGAGAAACCTCAACGTGTTAAGGCATCTCTGTCAGATATCTGTGTGTAACCTGTTGGCAGCACGTTTAAACTTGGTGAAGTAGGTCCCTCCCATCAGTTCACTCTTACTAGTCGGGCAAGATGAACACAAAAATTTATGTAATTTCAGATTACACCTTAAAATGCACCAATATCCTCCTCAAATTAAACCCATTTATAATATCACTTTACACCATACCTTGCTCCTGTCCCCTGTTCCTCTAATTTAAAGTGTTAGAAACAATTGACTGAAGGTACCTTTTCCCAAACAGGGACCCTTGCTTCTAGTCAGGGAAAGGGGGATACACACTTTAGATAACCCCTGCTCACTCCCTGGGTAGCTTGGCACGAGCAGACACACTTATCCCAAAGGCAATGAGTAAAACATTTGTACTCAAAACATACAGTAATACAGTGATAACACCACAAATGGACACCACACCACTTTAGAAAAATCAAGTATCTTTATCTAAACTCAACAAGACCAGAACGACAAAAATCCAACATACATGTAATAAGAATATGACTTTAAAAAGGTTTCAAACAACTTAGCCCATAGAAAACTATGGATGTGTGATTTCCCTCAAAGTACCTGTAGTTGGGACAAAATTCACAAGGCCAAACAGCCACAGAGATGGGAAGCATCGAAAAACGAAGATGCGTCAGTTCCTGAGACCATGGGGAGGCGATACGACAGTTCTGCTGAATGCAGGAGAAGTGATGCGTCGAATCCGGTCTGTAGGGGGAAGTGCTACATTGATTCCTAGACGGTTCTGGTCCGCGGGTGATGCGCCGGGAAAACTTGCTGCACAGGTACAATGTGTGAAAATCCGGGATGGGTTGGCAATCGATTCGGTGGTGTCAAACAGTGCTGTGTAAGTTTCTTCAGCCGCGATCCCTCGATGCGTTGGTTCTTGCATACGCTACATCGGTTTCAGCAATGGTTCAGCGATGCGTGGAAATTCTTCATGCACAGCGGTGATGGGCCAGAAAAACTGCACCAAGAAGAGTGATGCATCAATTTTCTTGTAGTTGCGTTGCTTTCCAGCTCCCAACAGCGGGAACAACCTCCAGAGGCCCAACACAGTCACATCACCTCTTGGCAGGTCAGAACTCCCAGCAAGTAAGCTCAGGTGAGCTGGGCGTGAAGTCTTGGGGTCCCTGAGACTTCAGACCAGGAGGCAATCCCTCCTCAAGCCCTTGGAGATCTTCCTCAAGCAAGGGGACACAGCACACAGCACAGTCCTTGTCCTTTCCTTGGCAAAACAGCTACTGCAGACAGCACATAGCAAAGGGGCAGTTCTCCTCCTCCAGTTTCTCCAGCTCTTCTCCTTGGCAAATGTTCCTCTTGATTCCAGAAGTAGTTTCTGGGGTTTCAGGTCTAATACTTATACGTCTTTGTTCTCTTTGTGCAAGGGTATCTGAGCCCAGTCCAAACCAGTTCTGTCCTCACTGGTTCAGTATGACCACAGGGGTGGAGACAGTATTGAGCAAGAAAGACAGGCCCCATTCAGGTGCAAGGAAATCTCCTCCTGCTACTCTAAATGCAGCCAAGCCCCATTCAGCTCAGCTCTGATTCATCCAGAAATGGCCAAAGACACCTCAACCCCCACCGTCGCTGTGTACGGTGAATGCACATCCCAAGCCCCTGTCACTCTAAAACCAGACAGTCAATACACAAACAGGCAGAGGCACACAGAATGGTTAAACAAGAAAATGCCTAGTTTCTAAAAGTGCCATTTTCAAACACATAATTTAAAAACCATCTTTACTTAAATATGTGTTATTAAATTCTGAGTTCAGATAGCCTAAACCTAAGTTCTCCATCTTGTCCTAATGGGAAGTTATGCTTGTAAGATGTTTCAAAGCATTTCCCATTCTATGCTATAGGCAAAATAGCCTTTCAATAGTGAAAAACGAAATTGGCAATATTTCCCTATCAGGACATGTCACATACACCAGTACATGTCCTACCTTTAACATACAATGCACCCTGACCATGAGGGTACCTTGGGCCTACCTTAGGGGTGCCTTACATGTAAGAAAAGAGTACCTTAGGGCCTGGCAAGTGGGTGCACTTGCCAAGTCGGCATGGCAGTTACCAACTGCACACAGACACTTTGGTGACAGGTCTGTTACCTTTTCACAGCTACTCATGTGGGTGGCACAATCAGTGCTGCAGGCCCGCAAGTAGCATTTGATTTACAGACCCTGGCACACTTCAGTGCACTTTACTAGGGACTTACCAGGAAATCAAATATGCCAATAATGGAGAACCAATTTTAACAACAATTTACACAGGGAACACATAACACTTTGACCAGCTGTGGCAAAGTGCCCAAAGCATCTAAGCCAGCAAAAACGAATTCCATCACAGCATCAAAAATACAGTAGGTAGAGGCAAACATTCATGGGAAACTATGCCAAAGATGCCAAGTCTAGCAATTGTTTATAAAGATTTTTGGACATAGTAATTCTCTCAAGCACAATTGGCATGTAGTTAATCGGTTAAGATGTTAAGACTAATTCCATAAGCAGAGTTGATGGTGCAAATATTTTGATGCTGAGGCATCTTGGTGCTCTAACATTCATTCGATGTGCTCTAATGCTTGCTTTCATGTAAAACAAACGTTCAAAGAACTTTCTCAAGTTCAATAACTGCTAGTTCAACTCCCTTTCTAAGTGTCCTTTGTGACAAAGGTCATTTTTATTTTTCCTCTAGAAAAGCATTTTAGTATCTTTATATCCTTCTATTGACATCAATGGACTCTAGCAGAGTTCAATAACTGCTGTAGTTAACAAAAGTATAACTGGTGAATTTCAGTGGTTTTTCAGTTTTCAAACATTAGTTCTTATCTCATTTCAACACCTACCTATGACATCACTTTAACCCTGGTTATTTTAAGTGAATTTCTGTGTATTTATTTTTATTATATTCAAAGTTGAGCACCCCCCTCAGGCAACCTAAGTCCAACACCACCTCCATAAGTATTGTTTTTGCCTTCTGCAGAAGGAGAAATGGCATCAGGTTACCAACCCCATGCTGTTAACAGCCTTTGGCCAGGCCCAGCATCATCACCTTTGGGCGCCAAACCGCATAATGCACTTCATCCATGAGCAGTGCTGATTTGACTTGAAGTCCAAACCCTGCAGACAAGCAACCCCCGCTGCACATGGCCTATAGCTTTACAATTTCAGTTGGCCATACGGTATGGTCTTTGACCGGATACTTTCAACTTTTTTTTAATAGTACCAGATCTGTGGGACCTCACTGGGGGCATTGTTGTGTACAGTGGTACTGGGTGCTGCTACCATGGTTCTTGGATTGTCCAAAGGGTCTGGTCTCTGGTTAGTCCATGCATCAAACTCCCCACATGTGTCCAAGCCCCAGTGCACAGGGCCATTGGCTATGAGTATCATGGGTAGGGTGCAGGGCTTTGCCTCTGGCCAGGTCCTTTGCACATCACACAATGGGTAACCAACCCCCATGGGTGCCTAACTCCACACTGCACCAGTCAGGCCCTGAGTCCAACTCTTAACTTGGACCTAACTTCCCCACTATGCACAACCTTTGTCTGTGTGCAATGGCGCCTGGCCCTGCGCCGATCCCACAGCAGGCAGCCAACCCCCATTGCTTACAGCCTGCACAATGGCAGTTGGCTTTGAACAGATCCTTCTTTTTTCATGTTTAGCAGTACACTGGGGGTTTCACGCTGATACTGTGGTACACGTAGCTCAAAATATTTTCTTGTTTCAGACTTTGACTTAAGTGACTACTCCACATGTCCCTGGGGGATAGTTGGGCCCATTCTCTCCCTTTTGTGGCCGCTTAATGTTTTTTCAGGACTCCTGCCCGAGCACCTGAGGTATATAATGGCTGCTACAACAGATTCTCCATGTAGTGGCTAGCCAATCAGAACCCATCCATCGACTTTAAAAGAACCAATGAGAGCATACTTTGACACCAAAGGTCCTGATAGCTCTTTTTATCACCTTCTTAAATGCTAATTTCTTGAAAACAGCGGAATGGATTTACACAAAATCACAAAAAATGTATACCTTAGCAGGTGGATGATGCATTCAATAATTTTATCTTCCCCTTTTTATTTGCGCAATATAACAAAACAGAAAGAGAGTTATTGTGAGAAATCACTGGTGGCTATTTGCAACCCTCCATAGTGCACCCTAATTGATCTAAGGTGCCCAACACACTTGTGAGAATCTACGGCATTGGCCTGTGTGATTTCTTTGAATTCTGCTTTGGCATGTATTTGATGTGGGGTGCCATTTAGGTTCTGAATACCCAGTGCTCATGGTTCCCCATGTATCACTGTGTCAAATAGCCGTTAACTATAGTGTCTGTGGGTCTCACGCCTGTCCAGCTTTCCTATGTGGAGAAGGACTGATGTCTAGCAATGCAACAACACTTGGTGGTCCATTGTCATGAGCCTCTGTAATCTTAGGGGCAAATCATACTTCTGAAGGCCTTAATACCCCATATGCTTTTTGTTATTACTACCAGCAATGTGGTGGGAGTGCAACATGCAGAAATAGATTGCAGTGAAACACTTAATGCAGAGAGCCTCCACTGATGTCTAACACAAAGGGAGGACATCAACTAATGTTTTCTGTTGTGGTCAACAACAAACAGCAAATGCTGACATGCAAAGAAACAGCCTAAAATGCCTCAAATTACTCTTGAATCTCTGATGATGGAACTGACTAGGATTAAATCATCCATTGGTTCCATGGATTTGAGGCACATGGCAGACTATGAATGGAATCTAATCAACCAGAAGGTAAATTGCTGGCTTCAACAAAAGGCTGAGAACAGCAGAGTGTAGACTAGCCTAGCCTATGTAGAAGACAAACTTTCTGCACTAATTGATTAGGAACAGAAACAGTGGCCCTTGAAGAGGAAAGATACCTATTTGGAAGGAGAGTTAGTATCAGATTTTTAGGGGAAAATATGGCACGAGAGGGCATGTCCACTTTCGCAACTACCTTTTTCCAGGCTCACATGGCTGACTTTCAAACCACCATGGTGTTTCCAAGACTCATAGGGTGATGATGAGAAGACCCTGGAAAAGACACTGTACTCTTTGGATAATAGTGTTCTTTTTGAGAAAAAACATGATGTTTGATTCTTGAAATGTAAAACTACTTCATATCTGCTGATTACTCTGCTGACAATAATGCCAAAAGAAATGTTTCATACATCTGAGACCTTGCTTGAAAAAGTGGGACATAAATTTTGATTTAATTGATCCAGCTCTAATGCTGATCACCACTAATGGTGGCTAATGCAGGGAATTTGATTACTTGGATCCATTGGAAATGTTTTGGATAGTATTAAATCATCAGGAGTGGATGTATCTGCCACTCAAACCGCACAGGCTAAACAATCTACATCAAGAGCACTGCCACATCCCTACAGGACAATGGCACCAGTTTGGAAGATGTTATTCACCAATTGTCGGACATTGGAAGGGACAAGGACAGATCTTGTCCAGATAGCAGGTTGAGGGACATCCTTGAAAAACGATGGATGTACCACCATATTGCTCTACCTTCAGGGTGATGACTCTGTAAAGCAGATTTTGGTGGGCTCTCAGGACTTCTTGTCAACCCTGGAATCAACAATGATATGGACTACATGTGTTTGTCTCATTGTCTGTATTGTTCTGGTTAAAGGGTTCTTTCTTATATGAATAAATATTCCAAGGGCAAAACTCCATAGGCTTTAATGTACAATCTTGAGATCAGGCCCATAGACTTATTCTTTGGACAGATACATCTACTCAATGAGACAACCATACAAGATCCAGTAGTAGCCATTGACTACGTTTTATACAGCAGTTCTGAGGCCGCCTGGTTGTTTGACAATGACACTGTGTATAGGAATGTCTGGGTGGGTTTGTCCCATGGCCACCTCTCATTCAAATAACTCATTAGTTCTTGTTTAAACATTTTAAGTGAATGTGACTAGTTACTATTTCTTCCCATCTCTTCTCCTGGAGCTGGGGTCTTACTCTCTTTGTTCTGAGTCCTACTGCAGGCAGGCAGTTCTGTTACACTGGATGTCCTTTGACTCACTTGTATAAAGTCATACCGATTCACCAATTGGCTGATGCCATAATTAGACCCTTCACTCTCCTCATTCCTGCTTTGTTGATGGGACCCACAGCTCCAAGTCACACTTTGGTAGCATAGGCTGATAGCCCAACTGACCCAACTGGCCTGATTTCCATACTTCTCATCTGTTTTATAATTTCATCCATCAGATTACCAACACCAGCTAGTGTGCACTTTCCTCTCCCCCTTGTAAATATGCACCATGGACCCAATACTCTGAAGTCTTCATTGTTACTCCTCTATTTCACCACTTCCTGTTTTTTATTATTGACATTTTTATACTGTGCTGACCATGTGCCTACATTCAAAAGACATATCTTTCTCCATTCTCAAAACTCTTTGAATATAATCTCTCAATGGGGCATGGCCAAGCTCACCATCATAATGAATGCAATCTGCTGAGGCCCTGGTCATGCAGCCCTCTTCAACATACCTTGATGCTGCCTCAGAGTCACGCTGGGGAGCTGCAGTCTTAGTGTTCTGTGTTGGCAGAATCTGGGACCTTGTGATCGTGCAGCAGCCGCTTGTTTGGCCTTAGGGAGGGTGGTCTGCTGTAGACGAGAAAACCATGAATGTGCTGGTTAGGGAGTGACATCTCAAGTGCTGCCCGAATACTAGCACTGCTTGTAGAAGGCTGAAGGTGAAGGCATGCAGACTGAGAGGCCAAGTCTGAAGCTGCACCAGCAATAAGAGTAAATAGGGAAGCTACCCCGAGAGGCTGATGGCGCTGAAATGCAAGATAAGCGGTGAATGTGATGAAGGTGCATATCAAATGCGCCTGACCCTTTGGACTTCCTGTGGGGCAGTTGACTCTCGACTGAAGGTGAGAAAGGCTATATGGTGAAAACAACCTGTTAAAAAAGAAAGGTTCAACTGGAGGTTGCCTCCATTGCTGTTGTGTTCGCTGGGAGATTTGACAGAGAAGTGAACTTAGCCCAGGCAATAGCCAGTGCCCATTAGTGTGGCCAATTGGCCAGGCCAGGTTTTCTCTGAAAGGTAAAACAAGTAACCCTAGACCAATTTCGTCCTATTTGGGCATTTTTGTGGGTGGCATCTGGCAGAATAGGCTGGACTGTTCCTACTGGAGCAGGATTGAGGCTCATTTCTATGTGGCTGGTTCATCGCTGAGGTGGCACTGTGCTGCTGATATTCATTTAAGTATTCCACCAATCACCTTTCTGTATTCTTCAGTGTGATGCCCCAAGTGTGAGGGGTATGCCCAGACACAGGTCAAGTGCTTATTAAACCACCGGAACCAGGCAGCACCCTACTAACAAGGCTCAAACACCGCAACCACTTTAAGGTTGTTTGTATTCTGGTTCAGAGGAGACTGGGCCTGGCAGTTCAGGCTGGGCTGTTCTTATTAGAGCAGGACCAAGGCTGATTTGCATATGGCTGGTTCCTGTCTGAGGTGGCATGGTAGACAAAATAGTGATATGGGTTGCAAGCTCAAGGAATTACCAGTGGCGGAAATTAATTCAAATATTCTACACATTAACATTGTGTATTCCTCACCAGACATCTCCCAGACAACTATAACTATATATTGGGACACTATATGATGGGACGGAACAAACAGCTCACTATGGAAATACCACTGTGGGTTGGAGCAATCCTGCCTTCGGCTATTAGTTTGCAAGACTCTAACAGATAGGATACTTTGGCTATTTCAACAGTAGGGGATGTAACCACTCGCAGCTAAACAAAATCATTTGCAACCCTCCAAGAGGAATTTGGGCTCCTCCAATATCAATTCTTTTAATATTTATATCTCTGCCATGCATTCATGCCTTTTTTTAAACTACTTGAAGGCCTCCCGGATTACAACCATCAGGAGCAAATTTCACCATATCTAAATTACCGATTAACAAAGAGCCTGCGCTCTCGGTTGGAGGCTCCACAGTCATGGTAGGATCTCCGTTCTCGTGGTGGGCTCTCCGTAATGGGAAACTGAAGTGTGGAGATTCGGCCATGAGTTTGGAGATCCTGCCATGACTGAGGAGCTTCTGCCCTGAGTGCAGAGGCTCTTTGTGAATCAAGGTCATTGTGAATGTATAAATCCCTAGGGCGGCACACATCAGGCACCTTCCCTGCCCTAAAGGGGCATTGCAGGTAGACCTTTGTCCCACAGAAGATGGGGACTCATGGTCCACCCTAATTGCTCCCTCCATAGATTGACATCTAGTCCCTTAGGCCTGGGCGTAGTTCGCGAAGTAGCACTTCGCGAAGCTACGCAAAGTGAAGTTCGCACTACGCGAGCTACGCGTAGCACTTCGCGAACTGCGTAGTACCTTGTTCGCACTGTGCCAGATGTCGTTTTCAATGATTGCACAGTGCGGACAAGCAACCGGCACTGTGCAATCATTGAAAATGGCATCTTGCACAGTGTGAGCTGTAGTTTTCTGCTGCTCGAGTAGATTTTTACTCGAGCTTCAGCCTTCTCAACGCGAACTGGTAGTTTCTCATCGAGAGCGGTCGCGAGCATACACGACCACTCGCAATGAGAAACCTGACCTCCTCGCGTTGGAAATCTCGCCGGGAGGTTTATTTTCCATGCTTGCGATCGCCAACTTGAAGTTGCTGATCGTGAACAAGGAAAAAGTCTCGCCGGGATGTCATTTTGCTTGCTCGCGGTCGCCAACTTGACGTTGAGGACCGCGAGCAAGCAAAAAATGACCGCAGCACTACGCAACACTATGCTACGCGTGTTCGCACTGTGCTACGTGCAGTTCGCGTAGTGCGAAGTAGCGCGAACTTCGCAAACTACGCGAGCGTAGCGTAGTGTTTCGCCCAGGCTTAGTCCCAGTGCAGATTTATACATTCTGAATACCAACACCGTATTTATTCCACTATGAATAGACTTTGGCAGATGGGTAGATAATCTTCCCCAGCATGTAGGAGATGCTGGAGCGAAGACTATGACTTCTACCGTACAATATGAGGCATGGGGTTCTCCAGGACTTGTAGGAGGTGATAGTAGCAATCTTGCCAGTGGTGCTGGGACATTCCTTCAGCCTTAGACCTCAGCAGGCATTCCTTAACATACTTGATGACCTGGACCTAAACAGTTGGAGCTGGGCACTGATAGAATTAGAGATCTTCATAGCTAAAAGCCTTATTGTCTAACAGTGGGGGTAGTGGAGCCGCCGAGCCACAATAAGACTTGACCAATGTAGAATCCTTGAGGGCCCAGTTTTTAAAGCACAATGTTGTCTACAGAAAAATGTGAATATATGGGGAATGTGGATGGAATACCGAAGGATGACTACATAAGAATAAACCCTTAATGTGACTGTTCTCTCTGGGGCAAGATTTCGGACCATTCAGCCATTTATGATTAAAGTTTACTTTATAATACCGAACGTGAATTTTCTACTTGGAATTGCCACACTGTGGCGTCACATTGAATTCTTGTGTTGCTATGGTGTTCTATGATTAAAAAATGCAAATAAAATGAGTTCTAATAACATATTATCTCTCAGTGTTAATGGGCTAACCCATCATATCAAATGTAAAAAAAGATATTTTCTTCCTGGGTTGTACACTACTGTATATAGATCTATTCGAAAAAATACACATATACCCGAAGAGTCTGAAAACATGAAGCGAGGCAGAGTGGGCTATGTCACATTTGCATGCAGATCCCAAAATGTCTGCACATTTTGGCAGCTTTAAACTTGACACACTCATTGGGTATTTTGGAAGGCATGGAAGACTTAGATTTGAGCTTGCTGCAGGCAATGTTTATTTTAATTTCATGGAAATCAACATTAAAAAAAGCATTTGCATAGCCAATAGGTCTCGCATTTAGGACCTTATAAGTGTTTAGCCAGAGCTATTGGCTTTGCCAATGTATTACAGCTATGTTGTAGTGTATTGTAGCTACTATGCAGCATGTTAAAAAGTTATCACAAAAAAGTGTTATAATAAAATAGCAGCAGCAACAAAAAAACAACAATAATAAAAACAACTATGCACATATGGACAGCTATACAGCAGAAAACCAGCTGTTGGGTAACAGGGTGTTGTGTGCCATGAGGATTCTAAGAGAAGGTAATAGATCATGTGTATCAAGTACTCATTTTCACATTTCAATCGCATTATGTTTACAATTGTATCACAGTCACAATTTTTAGCACAGGGGAAGTTAGTGACCAGCCCAGAATGATACATTTTCAGGTCAGTTGGGAGCTGGGGCTAAACATTCAGGTCCACAAGACAGCAACAAAGCATCTAAATAATAATAGTTATAATAAGAGTAGGTAAAACAAAAAAATTATAATATCCTTAATCCCATGCAACATGGATAACTTTGTTCTCCTAAAGTGTTTGAAAGGTGCAAGCAAACGTCCCAAGGCCTTTCTCAACACTGCTAAAGGAAAGCCTAGGGCAGTCATTTCAAATATCTGATGCCTCATTCGAGATTAAACACCAGAAAGCATGCCTTATAAGTTGTATAGGCAATAGGTGGATTTTTCGGTGCTAGGCTTCACGCCAAAGGGTCAAGACCCAAATATTGCAGTTAGCACACGCCTCCCAAATAGCAACACCTAAAAGCCACTGGTTTTGAGAATAAGATTAGGCTTGGGAGAAGGTCTATGCCTAATGATCAATAATAATGTTCCGGAAAGTAATTCCCAAAATCCAAACTTCTTTTCAGGGCATAATGTGGCGTTTTAATTCTTAATCTAGAAATTCATTTCAAAAGAAAAACAGTCAACACGTGTTTCGCCCAATGGCCAAGAGACCGAGGGCTTTTTCAAGGCAGAGAATCTTGTGCGGTCATATAATTTGAGCATTCTTCCAAATTATCCTAACCAGGTAAAGGTAACCTGGATGTACATTCAGCATGAACATTTTAGCCAACCTTGCTGTCAT
Source organism: Triturus cristatus (assembly GCF_964204655.1). Taxonomy (NCBI): domain Eukaryota; kingdom Metazoa; phylum Chordata; class Amphibia; order Caudata; family Salamandridae; genus Triturus; species Triturus cristatus. The sequence continues at coordinate 622,059,384 of NC_140587.1, forward strand.
GGCACCAGGAACAATAATATGCACAAAAAGGTCTTTACTATTTGGGTCCCCACACATTAACGAGCAACTCTCTTTCTATGACAGAATGTTTTTTCCAGTATCCTGTAAAGCTTGTGAAGCATATGACAATTCACTCCTTACCGTGCTCTTGTTGCCTAAACACCCCTCCCTGTTCACAATTGCTAGCATCAACCATCCACAACCTATTCCTTCACAATGACAAAAGGTTTAAGACAGGGTGCTTCTACAATCATTAATTTCAGTGCATTGAATACAACAGTCATATTTTCAGTCCATTCAAACCTTGCATTTTTTTTCAAGAAACATCTGAAAGGATTTACCCTTGAAGCAGAGTTAGGTACGGACTCAACAATGGCATGTGACAAAATAGTGTACCATGCACACAAATCCACCAATACTGGTATCTTCACACCATCAAGAGTAATATCACACGCTGTCTTTCCATCACTGTTTAGTATGGTATTAGGGTCCTGATCGAAACACTTATACTCAAATTCATTGACATCCCTGCTCTGAACCAAATTCCCTTTCCGCTACTAAAATGCCCCTTCTTATTGCATTTTGAGCAAATTTTGTCTACAGCAGGACAAAACTTTGAATTCCCAAAATATGATCCACTTCCACATTTGTAACACAATGCTGCGCCTTTCTTCCCATCAGCTCTTTTCCACATAGGTTTCACCTCATTCTTCTGCCTCACGTTTTCTCGAATTTAACCCCTCCATTTTTTGACACCACATAAACCTCTTCTTCTAAATTCTCTATTATTTCTTGCACAAACTTCTGCATGCTCAATGGCTTTAGCTATCTCAATTGCAGCATTAAGAGACGTATCCATTGTAGTCCACAGACTTTTTTGTTTCTTAATAGCTCTCATTTAAAATTTGATCTCTCAAAACCTCCACCTCTATGTAGAATCCCCCATTTAAAAGAACACAAACCCACAAGGATGCACACACGGTTGAATAGCACCACATGCATCATGTAAGAAAAAGCATGAGTGCACATAAATGTGCCACACTCGTATAACTATCGTTACAGCATCAATTGAAATGAGCACCAGCGTAACACATGTCACGCTCATGCTATATAATAACATGTAACAGTTACTATAAATAAGGGGCATGCAGATCCATAGTTTGTTTCATTTAGTCTCGATGAGGTCTCCTTTTAAGTTTTTTTTGTACTCCATCGGGTACTATTACATCTCAAAACCAAACCGAATCATCAATCTCTGCACAAAAAGAAAACATTTGATGCGGCTGGGTTTTTATGTTTTAGTCACAACTCAAAATGCAAGCCAAAAAGAATGGATTTGCAAAGCTTGATGACTGTGTTTTCTATTATATTTCTAAATGGGCTTATTCTGGCACTAGACAACAACCTGACATAGTCCAGTCCTTCACTTTTATTAACCACAAAACTTCATTCTGGGACTTGTAGTCTGAGTGTTGCCCAAATGGATTACCAGATCCGAAAACCATGACTTAGTTTACAAAAGCACTCAGTGCTTGAACAGCCGTGTCCTCACAACATGAGGTTGTCTAGAGAACAAGCAAACGCGAGATGCACAAAACTTGGAAGATCGCAGCTCGATTCAACTGAAATTGGTTATTGTAGCATTCTATGAGAGAAACAGTACTACTGTGTGAAACTGTGGACGGATGTGACCATAGCAGCTAGAGACGAAAGAAGGGGTGGCGATAGATGGAGAGAGTCGTCAAATCGGAGGACACCACGACGAGGGGCTAACACTCACCGTTAACCTTACGATCAGTGAAAGGTGAACTGGATTACAATACTGAGAACTCAGACAGAGGTAAAAGCCTAGGCCAACACCGACAAAACATTTAAACAACCTATCAAGCGATTGTAACGTACTGCATGAATACCTCTCCCCATCGCCCGATCTCTCTGACATTTACACGTATACTGATCATTTTCCATACCCTCAAATAGAGCAACCTGCCTCCTCCCTGCCAGTTCCTTACCCCGGAGTCATTTTCCAGGACCGGATCCCCTGCACCCACAATGGCGGCCTCTGTACGTCCACAACGTGCTCCTGGAAGCAGAAATCTAACCCTCTAGAGTTTTCACAAATGGAGAGCTGCTAGGCAAATAGAGAAGCGATTTACACCAATGAAAAGCGGGGAACTAAAAGAAGGCAGTAGCGCCATGCCTAACAGACAGGCTGCTATCAGCATAACAAGGATGTCGATATAAACAATAGACAGAAAAGAAACACTACAGAACTTGATGGTTCATACACATAACAAGTATTTGCAGTGCAATAGGACTCGCATTTATGCAATACCTATTGCATTGAAAACTGGAGTGCGGGCAGAGGGCAGGGATCGAGAAGGCATGAACAATGAGAGTGGGGGGCAAGAACGCAGGGACTGCGGGAGGGGGGCAGTGGGCATTGGGGGAGAAGGCACGGGAAGAAAATAGTTACCATGCGACACTCGTAGTAAAGGGGCCAGTAGCCTTGGAAGGATACAAATGACGACATGGTCGTCATGAGGAGGGACTAACAAGCCTAAAACCAATCGGAAGGCAGCATTTAGGACCTAAGCCAATGAAAAAGTTGGGCAAAGAGTGGGAGGAGCTTCCACGAAGCTTCCACACTATATTGAATACTGCATGCTTTGCAAAGCAAGCAGCGCATGTGCTGCAACGCTAGGCTTGACCTAAAAACGGCTCAGCGGATCATAGGACAGGCCCACAAACAGTCAAAAAAACGTCCCACACACTGAGTTGTCAGACCAGCCCATTGGGCACTGACTGATTGCAATATAGGCCAGTCTGACCCCGGATATGTGCACTATCATAACCTGAAAAAAATACCACTCGAACTGTCTTTACTCACACCCCCCCACCACCACCTGTAGAATGAACACATTTCTTGAGATAACGAGGGAAGAGTCTTTAATGTGGCGCAGACATTGTGGGCAAAATGGAAAGTTATTGTCGAGCGAGAACTTAGGAGGAAAGCTTCTTGTTTGCAGCTGGAAAGGGAAATTCAGAGACCGACTAGTTTGTGCAGTGAAAATGCGCCCGCACTGTTTTTTGTGTGTTTAATATAGCGCAAACTAAACCCCAGTTCTGTTACAGATGGACACATTTATTTTTGTTAGGCATGGGGAGATTAAGGGCCAGATGCACAACCATGTTATTTTGGAAGTCACAAATTGCGCTCAATTGCGAGTCGCAATTTGCGATTCTCAAAATGACATATACAACAGTGTCAGAGATGCTGTTTGCGATTCTCAATGGGGTCGCAAATTGCATACCTCATCAATATTCATGAGGCACTCACAATTTGTGACCCCATTGAGAATGACCAGCACTCCCAGGTTTGGTGGCCTGCTGGACTCAGCAGACCTCCATGTCTGGGACTACTTTTTAAAAAAGCATTTTAAAAAAATGCAGCACGTTTTCCTTAACCCCTTCTGTGCCCATGACGAGCTGGACTCATCATGGGCCGCGGTTGCGCTGTGCCCATGACGAGTCCAGCTCGTCATGAACCCCGCCCGCTAATGCAACGCCCGGCACAGGGCGGGGAAAGGGCGTGGCACACAAGGGGTAAAAGGAAAACAGGATGCATTGAAAAAAAAAATGAAACGTTTTCGTTTAATTTTTTAAGGGCAGGTAGTGGTCCCTGGGACCACTGCCTGCCCCTAAAAAATATGACCCCCTTCATTTGCAAAGGAGAAGGGCTCCCCAGGGGACCCCTTCCCTTTTTTGATTGCATTACCACCCTTTTGAAGAGCAAATAATTTGCAAGTGTTTTGCTACCGCAATTGCGGTCACAAAACATTCGTACATGGCTTGTGGGATCGATATAAGGAAGGGAACGCCAATTCCTAATAGCGAGTCGCTAAATACTATTTTGCGAGTCGCAATTTATTTACAACTCCCAAAATAGTGTCAAAACCTGTTTGCGCATGCAAAATCCCGTCGTACATCTGGCCCTAAGTGATTTGCCCAGAATCACAGGATGCTGAGCATCGTTGCAGAGACTCGAACCCGATTCCCCAGCTTCGAGGTCAACCGCTCTAGCCATAAGGCTACATCCTCTCCCTAGTCACATAGATACATTTTCTGTATTAATCTCAGTGTTTCTTGTCTCTTTTCCCACTTTTTTTTCTAACATGACATTATCTTCCTTATCTTGAAAGCGACATTTAAAATAAATTAGCATGACCCGTATGTTCCTATTTGTTAGTTTTGTGCTGTCTTATGGGGAACTGCTGTTCAGCTTGTGGAGAAATTTACAATTATGGTAAACATTGAAATATTGCATTTTTTGAAAATCAAATGACGCTGCTTTATTAAATACTTGCACAGGATTAGCCTGTTCTACCTGCCAGGTGACACATAAAATAGAAGCATACGAAGTATGCTGAGCCAACTTAAATATGGCTCTGAACCAGGGAGCAAATATGTTTTGCTCGCTGTCATGCTCACATCCTTTGATGCGCAACGCTCTTGCTGTTTACAAAAAGGTCTCCATTTTCTGAATCCCGCTATTATATGTTCTACTGTTGAGTGTTTCCAGATAGTCAGAGTGCTCTGAAATAGCTGCAGTGGAACACCTGACAGTTATATAATGCATATTGGCCAGTGCTGCATGGAAGACGTGTCTTTTTTGGGTAGAGTCCAACAGAAATTAAACAAGCACTGGCAAAGCCAATAGGACTTTGTTATTTTTGGCGTGCCTGATTTTGCTGTAATGGGCTTATGTTGTTGTGTGATATGTTTGGATGCACATTGAGAAAATACTCATAGAGGGACCCATAAACACACAGATCACACCCAGATGCAAATATACATAGCAAACACACATAGAGACATACATGTAGTCAGGCAACACACATATGGCACATGTGGACAGAGGTAGATGTTAGATACGTGCACAGATGGACTGGAGGCTCTCTGACAGTACACAAGATTGAATAGATGATTGAATGTCCTTGATAGAGCAATAGATAGATGTGGTTCTATAACAGCATACCTGTATGGATGAAGGCCTGGGTGTATATGTTGTGCGCTGGTTGAACGTATGGGAGGGTTGGTGAATGTATGCTTGGGCGAGAGTGGATGGACACATGGGGATAAGTCAATGGATTCTTATGTGTAGGTAAATGTGCGCGGAGGGGTCGCATTCATGTCCATGGATCAAAGGATGGCAGGATAAACAGATGAGCAAATGGGTGGATAAAAAGTGTGATTAAAAAGGAGGATAGACTGATCACGTTTGATGGGTAGATGTGTCCGTTGGCAAGGTTAAGATGGTTTTGCATGTACTAAGTAATTAATTTTTTATTATCATTATCTGCTAGTGAATAATAAGAAATAACAAGAAATTATGTGTGCCCTGATCCCGGTTTGTATAAACACAAGTTTACCTCATGAATCCTTGAGTCCTTCTTGGTCAGCATTTCAGGCGTAGGTGTCTTCTCAGACCCTGCACCTGTGCTACACCAACTTTCCTCAGCCCATAGTGACAAATAGGAAGTGCAACAAATTACCCAGTGAGCTAAGCAGACTCCACCTTATGAGTTCATGTAGGGTCATTTTTGTGGATTTAGTTTTTCAGATATCCTGTGAACTATTGCACACAAAAAAAATGAATCAGCACAAGTCCTTCAATGGTCCCAACCACCTCCAGGATGTGACACCCTACTTACTCTCGACCTAGGTCCAATGATCTAATAAATATATCCCAGTCCACCAATAGAAGTTGTGTGACAAAACATAGTGAAAAACACATTGAGAAACCATGCAGCTCACATACGGAAGACAGAGCTAAATAATGTGTATTTTAAGAAAGCCTTCAACTAGGAGGGCCGCAGATTACAGACCATCTGCTTTCTATCTGCAAATGACAAAGGCCACGGAGCGAGTGTAGCATCACCCAAAATATCAGGCCCTGGTATATTAACACCACAGGTCATCCATAATGATCACCTCCCAGTGGGGAACAACCTTTACAACGCAACTTTTACAACGCACTACCATTACAACTAAACTGTTACAATGCGAGTGCATTGACAACGCAGGACATTATTACAACGCAAGTCTTTACATCGACTTGCACTAGATGGCGTGCTAACATTAAAAATAGTGTAGTTTACTATCCCAACACCTTCCCTACTGTTACGTGGACTGGAGTTGGAATAGTAAATTACACTTTTTTAATGTTAGCACGCCATCTAGTGCAAGTCGATGTAAAGACTTGCGTTGTAATGTCCTGCGTTGTCAATGCACTTGCGTTGTAAAACTTTCGTTGTAACAGCATGCGTTGTAACAGCATGCGTTGTAACGTCATACATCCCCTCCCAGTATCTCTGATGGTATGTATGCCAAGCACAAGTCCTGCTCTGGGCCACAAAATGAGCTATATTCAAGGTAGTATAGGGTGGGGGAGAGAGGGCATGGAGAGATTTCTGAGTTTCAAGGTGATTCACGTACCCCCACATTCCAAGTACATCTTAAAAGCAGCTCTGATTCCTTGTCAGAAAAAATACCCAGACACTCAAGAACCTGGCTCTTCTGTTGTCACACACAAGTCAAGCTACTGCCTCTTCTTAACTGAACAAAACTTCAATGAAGGAGCAGACCTCTCTGAATAGAAAACTGACTAACCTCTTCGAAGAAAGGGGTGCATTATTGAGTCAGGACTCAGGAGAACAGTCTCAGGAGAACAATGTGACAAAATCATGCACTAGAAGAAATGGAGCCGAATTCATGTACACAGAAGAGCACGCCCTATATAAGAACACAAATTACAGAGGGGCCACCTATATACCTAATCAACTGCATGCAAACGCCACAAAACCATTTGCCTGCTTAAGATTACACCCTGCAAAAGAGTTGACCATGCACATGCATATGTACATGGGCAGATAGTGCACATGTGTAAGAATCACCACACCAACATAGCATCTTTCTTTGCAGAAGCCATGGGGTAAGCCCCAGAGAAAAATTTGAAAGTATTTCATTTGTAATTTTTTCTCTCGTAGATGTGCACTTATGCATTCACAACCCAATTAAATGAAGCTGTCAATAGGGGCTTTTGATACCCAATGTAAAACAATTTAAATTAAAATGCAATGAAAGACTTATGAAATTGTATCCTTAATCATCGCTAGAAGGTGTCTAGGGATCAAAAGGTTACCCTTAACAAGTAATACGTGGGCATAAAATCATTTGTCACTTTAGGGCCGGTCATGGTATACTACTGCTCTCTACTGAGTGGAGACAGGACTGCTGGAAGCTTATGCAGCTCTTTGGAGCTTGACCTCATTGACAAACACGACACATAGTTATCCCTTGCAGGTGATGCAGATGTATTGAGAAGGATGTTTAGTTCACGAGCTAAGCCCTTCATAGATGGAAAACTCTGATCCCTCCTACATGTGCCGAATGGATATTTGCAATCATGGTGAGGCCGTCCTGAGAGATAAATCTATAGACTGATCGACCAGTTCAAGACATTTGAAGAAATCTTTGGACCCTGTATGGCGGATGAAGGATTCAGTCCATTTTTTCAAGCAGTTTTATATATTGTGTGCCGGATGGGCCGTATAATCGTGAGTGGGGCGCGGGGTGGGGGGGTGGAGAGGGGAACACCCCCCAATATTTATTGCTGTTCGGTAACATGTCCTAGGTGACTGGCTGATTAGGTTTTGTATGTTCAGGAAAACTGTTCATCTGTCTGCTGAGTTTAACGTTGTGACGCGCTCAGGTCAGGCAACGGGTATGATCTGAAATCAGTGAGGTGCATTGACAGGGCCCTGTCTCCAATGATTAGAGTCACAGAGAAGGCTTCTGTGCGAGACAGGGCTTCCTCTACCACTTTCCAAAGCAGCTTTGGTCAGAGAGAGAATCAAATAAACTCTTGTCTCACCCAGGATAACCAAGTCCTTGACTGAGGTATCCATCATGCATCATCTTTTCTGATGCTGCTATAGCAAGCCAACATTAGTATTGAATGTTTTTTTGAGTGTTCATGTGAGTGTGTGTGTGAATGTGCACATGAGGGTAAGTGCATTTGAGCATGAGCATGAGCGAGAATGTGCATATCTGAGTGAAAGCGTTCATGAAAGCTTGTGTGCAAGTGAGTGTGTGAATGTGGGTGCATGACTGTGTGCAGGTGTACATGATTGTGCGTGGGTGCATACATGATTGAGGGTGCGCATGTTAGTATTTGTTTACTTGAGTGTGTGTGCAGGCATTTCTGACTCTGAGCAGCTCCACTCAGCCTCTCATCCTTCTGAAGTCGATAAAATTAGTAAGTTGGGTAAAAATAAACATTTCTTATTGAATGCCCAAATACCCTGAGGGGTGAATGTGTGCTTGTGCAAATACACATAATGTATGATTGCATAGAGTTTGTGAGTGTTGATGCACATGATTGTAAGAGTATGTGTGTGGGCTCAAGTGTTTGGGCATATGATGTGTACATGTGTTCAGGAGCCTGCGCTTTCAAATTCACATCTGTGCGCATATGTGATTGCAGACATGAGGGTGCGTGCATAAAATATTGTGTGTATGTACATGAATGTTTATGTGCATGTGAGTGTTGTGTGTACATGGGTGTGTGTGTGTGTGTTTGTGTGCAGAAATCTGTGTATTAATCTTGGCTGCTCTACTCAGACTTTCATCCTTTCGTGGTCAATACAATGTGCACCATTGAGTTGGGTAACAATATGCATCTATTATTCAGTGCTAAGATACCCCAAGGGGAGAATGTGTGCTTTTGCAAATACATGTTAGTTGTGCAGGCAAAGAGTGTGTGAGTACTCATGCAATTGTGTGTTTGTGCGTGGCTGTATCTGCCAAAATGGCTGGTGAAGCACCCATTATTATAGAATTGAGCGCATTAGCAAAACTGTTTGTAGCCCTGTATTTTAAGGTACCTGAACTTAATGCGTTACGCATCCGTGTCACTGCTTTTCTGCACTCTTTGCCTGACTATTTTAAGGTGATGCTGCGGTTGTGTGGACATTTATAGCTCTCAAGTTTCCCCATTGCAAATTTCTGACTTTATGTCAGTCATGACCTTTTACAAAACATCACATTTTCTTCTGGGACTTGAAATTGTGCTATTAGCATTGTAACTATGCACTCAAAAACCTCAGCAGTAAAGTGCAATTAGGTGAAAACGCCTGGATTAGCTGAAGGTTTCACACGTCAATGGGGCACATTGCAGCTTTGAATTCTGTTAGTATGTGGAAAGTCTTGTTATGTTTTCACCGCTATACCACCTGCATGGTGACAGCACTGTGTTCACGGGTACTTTTCACTACACCTTGTATTGAAAGCCTGGGGTATTTGGCAGCTGACCTGCAATCAATAATGATTTGTTAGAAAAGGGGGCTAATGTGTCAAAGGATTTTACCCAGTCTGTGTCTGTGGGTAAATGTGATAGTACAAATTGGCCAAGATTCTTATGAGCCAGACATTTCACCAGTCCGTGAAAGAATTAAACACCACCATAAGATGAAATGTGGTTTTAATATTCCAAGACTCTCTACACTGTTTACAATAATTAGATCAGCCCTAAAACATCCTTCCAAACGCTGCACCTTTAACCCAACCACAAACAACTGGAGGGAAAAAAAGGAAGAGGAAACAATACCTTATTGACATTGCCAAACCACACAACTCAAGCAGAATAATCTCAAACCAGTCTTCTTTGCTGCTAACTTGTAAAACATAGTTACATTGTGTTGGTCTCTTCAGAAAGAAATACAAATAACTCATTCCTTCTCACTTTTCTTTATTTTAATAGCACGTTAGTTTGTGGTTGTGCAAGTGTTTATCAGTGCTTATATGTTTTAGTGATGAGGGCTAATTCCCTTCCGTGGGGTTTTATAACTTTTTATAGGTTTCAACTTAAACAAGATATCCAACTCTTAAGTTTAACTAAAAAACAGACCACAGTCGCGGTGCTCCCTCTCTCTGGTCTGGGGTGGGGGTGCCCTGTAATACATGTAAATGTTAACATTTTGAGATAAACATATATTTACTGAAGATGAAAAGCGGGTATTTCAGGAAAGGTATTATTTTTGTCATGAAAATAAAAAGCTATTGTTTAGGGCAATTGAGTTTACTTTTCCCAGAAGCAAAAATTGTATTTGATAACAAAATAGGTCCCTTTTCATAAACTGAATAGGTGATGTTTATGAGGAAAATGATTGCACTAGTGTTGTCTGAGACCCTAATGTATAAGATTAGTTTGACCCATTTGCTGTATAGACTAATCAATTCTCCTTTACCTGGGCGACAGCACTGCTGAACCTGAGAGGGCTCTCTAGGCCTCCTGTACTTCCTGAGATAGCGTTGTATTTTTTGTGTATTTTTTATTTTTACAAGCCCGGCTCTTCCAAGATGATTCTCAGTCACAAAATATGTGTGAGAATCTACTTGCAAGGGCCATAAAAGAAATGAAGGAAGAGGTGTGGCTCAATGCTAAGGCAAATGATATTGCATGTGCATTTTATGAACTCCTATCATCCTACATAGCTTTTTAGAAATTGTGCTGGAAAAGACAACATTTTAACACCATTATCTCAAAACTCTCTTAGGATGAGTGAATTGACAATATGTTTGAGGAGAGTCAAGCTTATTGGAAGAGTCACAAGCACCATTTAAGAGTCTGTAGCCTTTTAGCAAACTGCCATAAATTGTACCATATTACTCAGAATTATAGGAAGGTTTATTATGATGTTGCATATTGCAGTGTATTTGGTAGTTAGAATCTGTAACTGTTGTTGCTCATTTAGCCACTGTAAGCTCTTTCTTTGTTGCCCAGCATTCTCTGCTACTGTTGATGGCCTGGTCTCCCTGTTCCCCCAATCCCCATGCCTACACTGCTACTGTGCTTGGGCTATCTGAAAGTCTGCTCTTTCAAACCTCCCACAGCTGGGTCTGATGGCTATTGGACTGCTCTTGTTGTCCTGTCCTCAACTTGTTTAATCTCTGTGCTCACTGTTCCCTTTCTGTATCTACTTAGATCTCTTTTTCAGTTTAAATCAGTATAACCTTGAACTTTTAAATATTGCTTACTATTCTATTTTATATGTTTAAGTTTTGTAAGATAACTTGTGTGTCAATCAAAGGATTACAAAGATTACTATATTCAGATTCATTCTATCAAGTTTCCAGACATAACGGTGCTGCTCTTCCCAGTGAAGAGTGTGTCAGACATAGGCTTTCCATAGAGCATTTTCTAACTGTAGATGGGGTTAGTACACAAAAAAATAAATAAGCTGCAGTCTGTGACAAGCTGGAGCACGGACCTAGTCTGAGAGCAGCTTTGACTTCACATTCCCTAAACTTGTATGTGCTGATGTGAGAACAGGGAAAGGGCACTGCCTTCATTCCAAGGTAGGGACGATGAAGAGCGACAGGGGACATCATCACAATCCGTATAAAGATTCCCCCGGCTGCAGACAGCTGTTCTTCAGCCTCAATAAGAACCTCCCTTGCAGTTAGTCACTCTCTCTTTTACAGCCAATGAGAAGACAAGAATAACCTAAATGTTAACACCCTCTCTACCAGCTGCTAAAGGTTTGAGGTTGGGACTGAGTGAGATGATACCTGCTCTCATACAAATGTTGTCAACTTTCATCTTCTCTTTCGCTTCCCTGCCTGCAATTTAGGCTTCGCATTTCTGGCGACACAGCACAATTTTTTGTGAAAATTATATTAAAATAATGTAATTATCACATAGTTGATGTTCCTTCCAATACAAGGGTTGCACCAATGAGCATGGTTATCTACAACCATGGAAAGTGACAGCAGACTTTACAGTGGTTGCAAATAGAAGGTGGAAGACGGACAAAACAAGACCTTCATGTCTACCTAAGCCCATAAGGACCTAACCAGGATAGTGACAGCATCGTCTTGACATTTTCAAAAACTAAGGGCATATTTACAAGGGTTTATCGCCACAGAAATGTCACTTCTTATGACGTTCCTGTGATGATAAACCCTTGGCCTTATTTAAAAGGTGGCTATAAGCCACTTAACGTGGCTTAACGCGACCTTGTAAATGAGGACCCCTTTCACGCTACACTTAGCATGAAAAGGGCGGGCAAACGGTGTTCAGGTGGGCGTTCTGCCTCAACACCCATTGATTTTGACGCTGCTCTCTCTTTACAAGTGTGGTGAAAATAAGAGGCTGCACCAAAATTAAGACCAGGGAAAACCTGGTCTTAATATGGTGAAAGTAGGAGAAATGTTTTATTTCTTCCTAAGTTTTGATGTTTCTATATGTGCTGCATTGTGCACCACACATAGAAACAGCAAAACACCATGAATGATTGTTTATGTGCAGGAAGGTGTAAAGAAAATTACGATTTGCAACTTATATGCGTGCTGCACAATGCAGCAAACAGAGAAGTTACAATTCGCCATTCTGAATTGTTTATGTGCAGGAAGGGAGACCTTCCTGCACATGTACAATCATTCCCCCCAACGCAGATACCCTTGCACTAAGGTGCAAGGGTGCCTATGTTGGTGCTAGGAAGCTTGACTTAGCTCCAGGTCCAGGGGAAATGCACTGGTGTGCTGCATTCTTGTGAATAAGGTGCATCCCTGCATTTTCAGAAAGGCGGAGGGTGGTGTTAATAATGTTTGATTAATGCCTCGCTTTGCCATTCCCTTGTAAATATGCCCTGTCATGCTTTTCTAACTCTGAAATTATCCGTTTTATTTGCCTTAAATGCTGTAATACGACAATAAACAAAATGCAAGATGGTCTCTCAATTTACTCTCAGGTTTTTCAAACAGGTCTGAACGTCGAGCACTATTTGCATATAGGATAACTGAAGCTGAAGGGACAGTTTGTGCCGCGGCTATATTTATTATCAATTTGCAGTATTTCCCTCAATATATGGTGAACAAAAACACAGTTATGTGCAAGACTAAATTAGGTAAAAAAACTATTTTATATTTAAGATCACTCTTACTGCAAAGTCAACCAGTAGTGGTATAACATTTGAGTGCAAAATAAGAATTATGTGCAAACCCCCTATAAGGTGCAAAAGCACGTTTAACTATGTATGTATCTGCTACTTGTTTAGTACAGAACTATCCAAAAGACGCTCTTAGGTGCAAAATCACCCTTAATGAAAAATCAACAGAAGTTTGAAATTATTTGTAGGAGCAAAAATCAAATTTTACGCAAAAAAACTTTAAGGTGCATGTTAGAAATGGGGTCTCTAATTAGCGGAGTTACCTTTATCCAGGTAGGGACCCTTGCTTCTAGTCAGGGTAAGGGGGGATACACACTTTAGATAACCCCTGCGCACACCCTTGGTAGCTTGGCACGAGCAGACAGGCTTATCCTGAAGGCAATGTGTAAAGTATTTGTACTACAAATACACAGTAATACAGTGTAAAACCCACAAATGGACACCACACCAGTTTAGAAAGACAAAGTATCTTTATCTGAACCAAACAAGACCAAATCGACAAAAATCCAACAAACATACATCAAAATAGCAGTTAACCACAGTTAGTTGCAGAAATAGCACTTGTAGAAACACAAAGCTCCACCTTGGGCTGTTACGACATTGTGACAGGCAATAATCCAAAGAACGACGCCGATTGCAAGTTGTGTGGCATTGAGCACAGAGTTATACAGACCCCCAAATAACAGTACCTTGGAACAAAGTCTTTGGATGATGCATGGCTGAAGCTGAAGACTCGTGTAGTCACCCTCTGCATTTATTGGCTCCGCAATAACTGGATGCGGGAGTTAGCGATGACGGCGTTTGTACGAGCGCTGGCGTCAGGAAGGCCAATAACTGCAGGTGTCAAAGGGCATCAAAGGGCATCAGAGCTGCTGTGCAGGTTGGGCGGTGCGTTGTGCACTTCATAAGTGGTGTCCTTTGCCTTGGTGGAGGCCGCAGCATCACGGCCGCATCGCTGACGGCATCAGAGATTGTTTTTCTTGCTTCTTTTAGGTTTTTTTCAAGATTCCAAGAGCAGGAACATCCTACAGAGACTCAAAACTGGAATAGGCACCTCCTGGCAGGTCAGACTCCCAGCAGTGGAGCTCAAGGGAGCTGGTGGTGAAGTCTTTGTGTCCCTGAGACTTCATAACAGGAGGCCAGCACACACAAGCCCTTGGAGATTCTACCTCAATCTGGTTCTCAGCAAAGTTCCAGTCTTTGTCCTCTTCCTTGGCAGAAGCAGGCACTGCAGGCCAACCCAGCAAAACACACGGCAAAGGGGCAGCACTCCTCCTTACAGCTCACCAGCAACTCTCCTTGGCAAAAGGTTCCTCTTGAGTCCGGAAGTGATCTAATTTCTGGGGTTTAAGGTTCACTACTTATACCCCATCATGTCTTTGTCCTCTTTGTGGCATGGGACTCTGAGCCCAGTCCAAACCAGTTCTGCCCTCTCTGGTGCAGTATCACTACAGGAGGTGGAGACAGCATTGTGGAGGAGACACTGCTTATTCAGGTGTAAGTGAAACTCTTCCCACCACTCTAAATGCAGCCAAGGTCTATTCAGCTCAGTTCTGAGTCACCCAGGAAAGGCAGGCCACACCTCACCCCCCTGGTGGCTATCTACAGTGAATGCACATCCCCAGCCCCTGTCACTCCAAAACCTGACAGTCAATACCCAAACCAGCAGAGGCACTAAGAATGGTTAAACAAGAAATTGGCTACTTTCTAAAAGTGGCATTTTCAAGCATACAATTTAAAAACTATCTCCCTAAAAAGATGTGTTATTAAATTCTGAGTTCAGAGAGCCTAAACTCCACTTTTCTTTCTAGTCCCAATGGAAACTTATACTTGTAAGATGTTACAGAGTAACTCCCATGTTAGCCTGTGGGAGAGATAGTCCTTCAATAGTGAAAAATTCAATTGGCAGTATTTCACTATCAGGACATGTCACAGACACCAGTACATGTCCTACCGTTCACAGACACTGCAGCCTGCCCATGGGGTTAACTTGGGCCTACCTGAGGGGTGTCTCAAAATGTAAGAAAAGAGAAGGTTAGGGCCTGGTTAGTGGGTGCACTTGCCAGGTCGACATGGCAGGTCTGAGTCACATTTGAAAACACTACTTATGTGGGTGGCACAACCAGTGCTGCAGGCCCACTAGTAGCATTTGGTTTACAAACCCTGGCACACTCAGTGAACTTTACTAGGCACTTACCAGCAAATCAAATATGCCAATCATGGATAACCAATCATAGTAACAATTTATACAGGGAGCAGTTGCACTTTGACACTGATCAGCCCAAAGCATCTATGCCAGCAAAAATTAAATCCAGCACAGCATCAGAAATAAGGGAGGTAGAGGCAAAAAGTTCGGGTAAACCATGCCAAGTATGCTAAATCTAACAGTGCACAATCACTTTCGGATGAGAACTCATATTTTGATGAGAAATCGCCTTTGGTACAACATCAGAAAGCGTCTAGACATGCAATAATTGCAAAACACACAATGGTGCAAAAGTACATTTAGATGACACTTACAGTGCATTATTAACAGGAGAGTTGCAGTGGCGTAACAAAACACAAAGGGGACCCCAACAAGATATGCTGAAGAGCCCCCCTCACCATGTTGTGCTCTCCTCCCCTTCAGAAAATCATTTTTTCTGTGATATTTACAGCGGTAAGATGCACTACATATAAACCAAGGTAATATTATGAGATTGATTTACAGAGTAGGAGGTTGATAGCAGGTCCCTGGCTTTAGAAAGATATGAAGGCCAAAAAGTGGTTCTCTCATCAACACTAGTGATAAATAGGCGAATGTGGATTTCTTAGTCAATGATGTCTTTTATTAGTTTGCATTTATTTTCACTGGCATGTAAGTTTATGAGACTGTCAAACACAAGATCTATTGTACGCTCTGTAAGCATTTTATTTTGTTTTCAGGAACACAGGTACGCAAGATTAAACTATAGCATACTTAATTTAAAAATAATAAGATTGTTTTCTAATTTCAAGCTTGAGGTAAGTTTAGAGGCAACATACCACTTGAATGTAATTTCATTTGTTTCTGAACATAGTCGTCTTTGATCATTCTACCTCTCCACTAATTGGTCAATACAGACTAAAAGAAAATGCCTAATATCTTAAGTTTCATTACAACAGAACAATCAGGTTTCCATTTGAATTAGAACCGAAGACAAGGGCCCAGACATTGCTGTCATCAGTGTATGCTCCTAACTTGCACATGCCCAAAAACTGTGTGATCCTAAGCAAACCACTTCTTCTCCCCATTCCTCAGGTCCATTATCTACCAAAAATGCAGTTATACAAAGGTTGCTGTGCTGCCACATCAAGCCCGTTGAATTATCTTCAAGGATTTTAAGCTGTAAGTTATCAACAGAATCACTTCCTTCACTCCTCTAACTAGCAGTGCCCTTTATGACTTCCAATTCCCTACTGTTACCATGACAAAGACTCGAAAAGGAGTTTCTAACAAGCTTCCTGGAAACGATTAAGTTTCAGGAAGGATCCTGAATACATCCTGAACATGAAGAGGGAGTGAAAGACTTGAACACAGAACTCTGCATCAGGCACATTATCTCTCTAATGCCTTTTAATTCACTTTGTCTCCTGCCCTTATAACCTTTCATGTTAAGGTAAATGATATTTTCAAATATGGCTATTTGTGCGTTAATATAGGAGCCTTCATACCCTCTATACATTTGGTTGCTTCTTCATCTTGCAACCATAGCAGGACCATCACTTAACAATGAGTAGTTTGCCTTTTGGCATATTGTATCAAGTGTGTTGCTTGCAGTGGTGTAACAGAAGGTGATGGGCATCCCTGAAGGATATGGTTAGGGATTTCCGAAATTCATCCACTTCAAATGCTGAATGTTAGCATGTCTCCTCAGCCTAACGTGCATGTCAAAAGACCAATTTATCTTCGGCTGACAATGAAGTTTGCAACACATAAATTCTATTTTTCATTAGTTATGGGTATAAATGATTTTAAAAAGTAAAAGTACTTGGAAATTGACCAATTCTAAAGGCTATATTTAGATTTAGGCTAAGGTGCTCTCTCTAAAGGATTTAAAAAAAATAAAATTACGATGCGAATAGGACTGCAACTGAGGCTTGTCAGTCGTGGTCCGAACCACATCGCCTGCTGTGGTCCAACAGACACATTAGGATGTGTGCGGTCGAAGGCAGCAGTCGTAGGGACCGACCAATGCCTTCTGACGGGCTCAGTCTGAACCTCCACAGAATCCCTTAAGAACGGCTTTTCCGCCATTTGGATTATGATGTTGGTTTCCCACAGCCTTTCCATGTCGGTCTTTCCAAAATGAAAACGTTCTCAGAAAGCGACATTGGGGGCCCCTAGCATGGCCCCCTTCCCTCCTGGCCCTCCTCATATGGGCTTGGGGGCACCCATGATGCCCCCCTGAAAATCCCTGCACCATGTTGCAGGCCCCGTGCGGAGCCTGCCACAAGATGCAGGGATTTTCACAAACTCCAATTTCTCAATGGGAGCTTGTGCTGCGGGTGGTTTAAGCCCGCCACACAGGCTTCCATAGAGAAATGCAAGTTTGCCACTGCACCATATGCTGTCGCATCACAATCAGGTGTGCGGAACCACCGACCTATGGCCAACGTCAGTAGCGGCTCCTGGAGGAAGTGCTGCGGGGTGGTGGGGCAGGGTGGGGGCTAGTAAACTCCGGCATACGGCCGAGCGGAGTTAAGTACATAAATAAATAAATGAAACAAACTACATTGCGCACTCAAAGATGCATTTTTCCACCATCATCATTGCCCCTCATGATATCAGAGAAAATGAAAGTAAAACTGATGCAAAGCTTTAACATCTGAGCTTCTGAAGACAAACATCCAGACACTTTTATGACACCACAGCATGTTTAATCTTTTCAAAGAAATACTCAAAAGAAAGAGATAGGTTTGTGCAGGAAACTGTGTGACAGGTGCGAGGCAGACATATAAATAAACATTCTGAACAGTCACATCCATCATTTACAGTCAATTCCATCATGCAAAGTCACCTGCCAATAAGCAGAGTGACAGTTGACTTGCACACTCATTTATTCAGCAACCCTCCAAACACCAATCAGATTTGCCAAGGAACTAATACAAGGGAAAAGAGTGGAGGGGAAACAAATATTAACAGTCAAGGGAACATAAAGAAAGATATATTGCAGTGCATGAGAATGAGTTAGAATCATAGTTAGACCAAAGACTTTCATAAAGAGGAGGCAGCTGTGAGAGAGGTGGGGACTGCCAGGAGAGAGTGACCATCATTGACGAGAAACAATACAGAAGGAGAGAAGCGGCAGAAGATAAGAGTGGTCGAAGAGCGAGAGACTGCGGGTCATGATGGATGTATAGGAGGAAAGAGAAACTGAAAGTGGATGCAAGATGATACAGTCAAGGAAAGAGAAAGAAAAGGAGATCGAGAAGGACAGTCCATAACAAAAAGTGGGTAGAGAGAGTCACTCAGTAATGGAGGAGCACTGTTAAAGAATCTGTATGAGAGAGAGTAAGTGAAAGAGTTAGGGATGAAGAGAGAGAAAGACTACTGAGAAAGTCAGGAAAGTTGGAAAAACGACAAAGGAAGAGAGTGAGAGAATTTGGTCAGAGAGTTAGGGGCAGAAAGGAGGGACATTTTGGGGAAAAAGGAGAAAACAAGAAAAGGAAAGAACAGAGAAAGAAACAAAAGAGCTAGAAAGAGAATGGGGGTATGGAGGGTCAAGAATGACCACCACTGGGCAGATGCTGTCTATAGAGTAAGATTGCCTGAAAAGAGGGTCATTCACCGTGCATGAAGAGTACTATATAGAGGAATGAGGAAGAGGCACAGAAGAACAGTACATCATAGTAGCAGCTATAGAGAGGGAAGGAAAGAAAGCAGGATGTAAACCACATGTTGGGAGATAACGGAGAGGGAGTAACCCACAGAATAAAAAGTGGGGCAACCAAGCAGGGAAAAAGAGGGATGTTGTGTCGGAAGTAGAGATTTAAAAACTGATGGAAAGACACTAGGAATAAGTACATTGAATGCAGCATGACTATGGTATTTTAAATGTTTGCTTTATTTCAAGTAGCAGAGCTCTGAGAGCTTTTACACAAGTTTTCAGTTCTTTTCTACAACATGAAAAACACATTTTTAAAAAGTTCAGTGCACTCATTTTAGTGCAGTTCGAAAAATGGAAAAGCTTTCCCATCTTGCTCACCCAGCTTTTATTATTTATGGAGTAAAAACTTACATGTAAAAGGAGCAGCGCCCATTATTCAGAGGATCATTGGGATAGTGGTGCAGGTCAGGACTCTGAGCCATAGGGCCACCTTGCTACAATACCAAGACACTAACAGTCTGAGCTGACAGCACCACTGCCAGAGTCACATGATCTGAACCTGGCTTGGTTCTCCTCTCCATTCTCAGACCAGAGCAACATGTGCAATCCACGTCTTCGGTAAATGCAATTCTGCTTGAGGTAGGAAATTCTCAAATGCACAGGTAAATTTACTTGGTCAGATCTCACTTTTAGGGGAGGCAAAACCTACCTCTGAAAAGTCATACCAAGCAATGCAAGGAGCCACTCCCACCCCGATTTCATCCACTGTCAGGCATTGTTAAAACAGTTGCCTTTGTACAGTACTTGAAGAGGCCCCCGTGAAAGAGGCCCTGTGGGGGCTTGCTTCTGGGGTTTCTGTTAAGTCTGGTGTGACCAGGTGGTGAGGCATAATGAATGCTTCTGTGGTATGAGCCCAATACCCATAGGGCCTGCCAGTTACTCCATGTCTCCCTTTATTACATCAAGGTAGACAAAAAATGGCTGTTGGTGGACTCACCTGTTTGGGGGACACCAGCTGGTCCAGAACTAGTCTCACTATGTCTTTAATCCCCAGGAATTACAGCCCTTCAGCAGCTGAACAATACCAACATGGCCTGGGAGAAGGCTGCTGAAGGGCCAGGATGCATTAAACGCTTTTGCTCTTTGCTGCTTGCCACCTCTGTAGTCTGACTCCGACTCTGGACTCTTACTGAGGGTGCAGGCTGGATGTGGGAGGGTCCACAGTCAAACACTGAATCCTACATTAGTTTTCCATCCAGGGCTTCTGCAAGAGCCCTTCAACCACTCCTGCAATTAAAAAAGATCCTGGCCTGGCTTCCTGTTGTTCAGTGGCTTCCTAAAATTGTTGCTTACATTTCTGCAGAGCAGTAGCAACCTATTGCACTGTCTCTGCACAAAGAACAGAGCAAGTTGTATGTCAGCTGCATGATATCAGGACAAGCAAGCTGCATGGCTGAGGGGTCCTGGGAGGCTTCTGCACCCATGATGGAGTGTTAAGTCCCTTTGCATGTGCACACACACCCACGCACACTTCTCTCAATGTCTCTCCCTCTCAGCATTGCTTTTTCTTTTGCACTTCCTTTTGACTTTCTCCTGGTCACCGCCCGCTTGACTGTTTCTTTCTGCACTCCAGTGCTCAGATTCACATATAAATCCTGGGGTGCCTTTCCTTCCAGGCCTCTCCACACAGGCAAGAAACAAAAGCTATAAATTGCAAATGTTTCTTTTTTGGTCCCGAGATCTTCACAACATTGCTACTTGTCCAAAGAAACGCTGAAGCTACACAGGAACTGATGTGCATTGCTGGAGCCTGTTGGCCCTATGCCTCAGCACTCACTTCAGTATGGGCTGTGGGGGGCCCGTCACGTGTAGGGAAGCCTGGGGCTGCCACGGACCACAGGGTCTGTGAGGGCCTCTGCTACGCCCCCTGGAGAGTTGCTACACTTGCAGTTGGAAAAATACATTAAAGATATCACATTTAAGCGCACAAAAAGATTTAAGAACACTTGTCCTTAGGGAAACATCAGCAGGAGTGAGGTTTGAGGTTACATACTAATCTACTTGGGACAGCCATAAAATGAGGCAGCAATATAACATAAAAAAATGTAAAATGTGTTAATCAGTATGATATCGAATTGAGGTGAAAAATCAGCCATGGTGCATGAGTGTTGAAAACCATTTAGGGACCCACAATCTAATTTAAGTGCAAAATCTAATTTGGATACAAAATCATATTTAAATGCAAAGACTCAGTTAACTGCAAAGCTACATTTGGTTCTACAGTAACAGGAGTGTAGAAATAATTAAGGAGCAAAAACATACTTCGGTGCACAATCCCATTTAAATGCAACATCCACAAAAATGAGAAAACACATTAAGGTGCAAAAACACAATCAGGATCAAAAATCACGTTTTGGTGCAAAACGTATTTAGGTGCAAAATCACACACAGGGCAAGGTCAGCAGCAGTTGATATTACATTTGAGTGCCAAGGAAACCAGGAGGCCTTGACTAACTAAGAAAGCATAAACAAGCATTGGCAATGCTAATACGTTGGGTTTATGAATGCAATGTCAAGCCAGACCTAAGAATCCATGTCTGTTAATGGCCGCCCTCTGCCATCTGTGCTGCTGCCATAGAAAAATGCAGATAACTATCTAGTTATCTTAGACACATTAATAACATAGCAATTGCATGTGGGTGCCCCTGAAATTTCAAGCTAAGGCAGCTGTGTGTAGGGCCAGCATGTTTTGTGAAAGCACACAACCTTTGCCCAATCAAAACATGTACTCCTAGCTCATAGCATGGGCAGAGACAATGGCCTGGTGATTCGTAGATATTTGTCCGACTACAGGTGCACTGTCAAGCCAGACCATAAACATGTCTACAATATTTATTTTCTTTGAGATCTGGTTTCGCTTTGTTGTGAGTTGCAAAGGACTATTAAAGGGAACCGTTCTCATAGTAAAAAATCAGCATTCGGCTCGCCTTACACACTTGTGGTATTTGCTTCCCTTCTATTAACCTTTATTTTCACAAATGATGTGTTTGGGAGTGTGATTAGACAGAAAAAAAGGTATGGGCAGTGCAGTTTCTATTGTCATTGCCACAAGTTTTTTTAAATATATTCAGAATAAAGATAAAGCTCTACATACACACTGTACATGTTATGTTTTAATTAAATTTGCACTCCAAATGAGATGCTGGAAAATAACTAATTTTCCAGTCACCATCGCAAAATTTATAACTGCCTAATGCTCATATGGGCTGATCGAAAATGTCAAATAGGTGCCAAACAAGTAATTGCAAAGTGTTAGAAATTATATTGTTGGTTGACTGGGGTGTGAGCCCTGTTCAAGCAACAACCACAGTCCCTTGCAAATTGAACCACAAACGTCACTAAATTAACCTGTGCTTAACCCTGGGTAGCTTGGCACAGAAAGCAAGCAGGATTAACTTAGAGGCAACGTGTAAAGTATTTATGCAGCACACAGGCAGTAATGAAGTGAAAGCCCAATACAAGAAAATTCCCAAACCAATTTAGAAAAAAGTACATTTTAATAAAGTGCTTGAAACAAAAATGACAAAAATCCAATCAGTAGAACTGGATTGATGAATTTTTCAAGTTTTTAGCAAAAAGTAGCGCCTAAAAGATCAGGCGCCAACCGCAGACATTTAGTAGCATGAGACCTGGTCAAAGTAGAAAAACATGTCTGACTGCCATGAAGCGTGATTCGGTTACAGAAAGTGGATTGGGCCCAGTCAGTGCTTACTTTCGGACCTAGAAGAAATTCTGAGAAAGTGTCTGAGAAGGTATAGGTCAGTGGGGCAAGACTGCAGGTGGTGTCCGAGGAGGGAGCATCATGGTTGGATGGCCTTGAGTTGAGGCCGTGGTGACGATTTCAACGTACAGACTTTTTTTATATAAATGTTTTTATTAACAAAACAAGTGATAGTGAGCAATGATTAACAGTGGAGCTCTCAACAAGGTGTTTGCAGAGGCATGAAGTTGACAAGATACACAATACATTTTCAGCAGTCAGGGTTTACATGCAGTACATACGATTATAAGCGTGGCCCGCTGCCATGTTGAGAAAAGGAGTTGGGAAAGGAGACGGGGGAGAGAGAGGGAAATAAGAATGGAAACACAACAATACAGCAATAGGAGAGCTCTTTGGTCAATTAAGGTCACACATTGAGATGCAAGGTCTGCAAGTCCTGATTGCAACAGGAGACCATGCTGCCATCTGATATGTGTGGATGGCACTGCGTAGTGGTGATAGAAGGGCAGATCTAATGGGTACCATGAGTGTGAGATTGGAGGACTAATATGGTTCCCAGAGATGAGCTGTGCTAGCAGGTGGTCATGCATTGGAGGGGAACCACTCACGGCATGGGGATGACTCAGGAGGCAGCCTACGTTGGATGTGAGGGAAAGTGTTGGCATGGTCATCAGGATAACGCCCATCAATGCTTCACAGTGGGAGAGTGTGTTGCGTAATGTGTTCAAGGTGGGCGCTCATCAGTCTTGGCTTTAACTTCCATCAACTACGTCTCCCACTCCTCCTCAGTGTGGGAGTTGCTCCTCATATGGAGTAATCTGAGAGTGTGTGGCTCAGCCCTGGTCCACGTCAGCAATACTCAGAGCCATCCCTGGATCTCCGGAGGTGCAGGGGACTTCCATCCCATGACTAAGTCCCATTTAAACAGTACAAAGGCTAGATCAATGAAGCAATGTAAGTGCTTGTCCCCCTTTGTGCAGAATCGCAATCCCAATAGGCAGGATTCAGGGGAGGAGGTGACATGATGTATGAACAGTTCGGCCACCGTCGAGGTAACCTCCGCCCACTTCTGTGATAACAGTGCACATGTCCATATCATGTACAAGAAATCAGCGATTTGTAATTTGCATTGTGTGGTATGGGTGGGGAATGCAGCATAATACTCGATGAGTAGACCATCAGAGCCCGGGGTCTTACCTTGGGCAATCTGAGATATGGCAGTGCTCACTTCCTCCATCTGGAGGGGTGCTTCCAGCCTAGCTCTTTGTGGATCACACAAACGTGTCAGGTTATGTGTCAAAGAGATTCTGCAAGTTATAGTGTGGCGTGGTGGTCGGAGCTGGGAAAAGTCCATGATAATATTCCTGATGGACCCCATGGATGTCTAATTGTGTGATCAGCAGTCAACATCAAGCAATTTAATTGCGCCAATGGAGGTGCGCTGCTGGTCGTTGCATGCCAGCCATGCCAACAGCCTCTATGCATGATGCATGATCTCCCTCGGCATGTTGCAAGACCGGGCGTCATATAATTATGCATGCTTAGATTTTATTCCACATTGGAGCGGCGCTTGCACAGTTGTTTGAGGTGATCAATGATAGTCACCTTGTTGGCCAACCACATCTCAATGAGGCGGCAATTCCATTCGATAGTCAGGCGGTCCTCCGTCAGTCTCCTGCGCACCCCCCATGTAGAGCAGAGACAGTGACATCACACCACCACCTTATGAGCATCCCATTCAATGGAACAAAATGATGCAGTGCTGATATTAAGCGTGAAGTAGCACACTGCGCATTGGGCAAGATCTGCTCGAAAGAGGGGGT
Source organism: Triturus cristatus (assembly GCF_964204655.1). Classification (NCBI taxonomy): domain Eukaryota; kingdom Metazoa; phylum Chordata; class Amphibia; order Caudata; family Salamandridae; genus Triturus; species Triturus cristatus. The sequence goes on from NC_140587.1 coordinate 622,083,850, forward strand.
CAGATAATGCCTCCACCTGCAGGCACCACGTGGGTCTAAGGGGGCATGAGCACCCCCAATGGGTGGTTAGCAATAATGGGGAGTGATCGTATAGCTCCAAGGTGGGGTGTGCAGAGCAGGAGATCAATTCTGGTGTGAACAGTGTGCACTGAAGAGTAGATTGAGTATTCAAGATCTCTCAGATGTGTGAGTCGCCAAACTTCATGTAGTCGTATGTGAGTTGCCTTATGGTGAAAATGTTGAGCAGCGTGTTCAGATGTGATCGCTCAGAGGGTGTATGGAGCGATCTAAGGTCACGTCCGGGACACAGTTAAAATCTCAACCCCAAAATGCAGGGGAGGACGGGTCGCTGAAAAGTGCTACGGTCAGGGTGTCAAGGAACTTGCACTGGTGGGTGTTGGTGGCGTATATCGCAGGCAGTGCTAGGAGGGGAGCTGTCTATTTGTCCTTCCAACACCACATATCTACAATCTGTGTCCACTTTCTGAGTGGTCACGACATATGGTACCCCATGTGCGATCCATATGAGGACACCCACCGGGCATAGGAGGAGATTGTGGTGCCATGTACCTGTCCCCACCACCTAACATGGAGTTTGTGTAACTCGGAGGCGGTGAGATGTGTTTCCTTAAGCATTGTAACGTGGACAGATACAGCACTTGTGCCGTAACAGTAGTGTCTAGTGTGAGCCCTGCGGTCATGAACACCTCACAGTCCTTTGCCCATGGTGTGTTACTTACATGATGGCTTCAGGTGGTGTGGGGTACCAGCCAGTGTCTGGGTACGTGTGTACTTAGTCGTTGAAATGGAAGTAAAAAATCTCCAATAAGACAAGGCAGAGGGCTGTAGTCAATGACAGTTCCATAATGTCGGATACCCCATTTGCGAAGGACAGCTGAAAAGGATTTTCTACTGCGGAGAAGAAAGTAGCGTGAGAATCCACAAAGGAAATCCCACCAGCAGTGCAGCTTGTACAGCTAGGCAAGCAGGCTGTTCCCGGTCTCCTTCTGGTTCTCAGAGAGGTTTTAGGTAAAATAAACACGTTAGTCCTCATTTTTGGGAGTCGGCCATCTTTGCTCCTTTAGCACCCCAACCAAGCATACAGGACTGGAGGGACACCTCTTGGGGGTTCAGGACTCACTCAGGCTGGGTCCAGGTGCGGGTTCAAGATAGTGGGAGGCTTTTATGTCCCTGAACAGGAGGCCAGCAAACTAGCCCTTAGAGTCACTTCTGGGAATCCTGGATGCAGGTGAAGACTGGAGGGTTTAAGGCGGGCTCCAGTCAGCAAAGCAGTCCTTCCAGATACAGCAGCAGACTGACTGAGTGCACAGCAGGTCACATCAGCAGTCAGTCCTCTGAGAGTCCTTCCACAGGTCCAGTAGTGAACTGAAGAGTGGGTCAGAAGGTCTTATTTTTATACCCTGGTGCCCGTCTTCTGGAAGGTGGGAGAAGCGTCTGAAAAGGTTCTTTGAACTGCATGGAATTTTCTAACTCCCTTAGACTGGCTTGAAGGAGGCTGCATTGACAATGCAGTATCATTAGCACATTTGGGTGAAAGCGGTTCGCAAGCTATTCAGTTGTAAATGGGGCTGTGCTGATCTCTGCCCCCCATCCTGCCAGCAGATTGCCCATTGAGGCACACCTAATCCCTCTATTGTGTGACTGTCTGGGAGGAATTCACAAAGTCTAACTGTCAGCTACACCCAGTCATGTGACCCAAGACAGGCTGCAGACAAAAAGGCAAGAAAAGGCCAAATTTCTAAAAGTTGCATTTTTAAAATTGTAATACAAATTGGTACTATTAAAGAGGGTTTATCATTGCAATTTTATAGGTACCACAGATGACATAGCCACCTGCTCCAAATCAGGAATTACAGCTTGTTAAATGTAATAGGGAATTCCCCAAATTATCCTATGGGAGGGGAGGCCTCACAGTAGTGAAAAACAAATTTAGGAGCTTTTCACTACCAGGACATGTAAAACTTTAAAGTACATATTTAGCCTTTTAATTTATTGCACGGCACTCTGCCCTATGAGCTACCCAGGTCCTACCTTAGGGGTGACCTATTTAAAATCAAAGGGAAGTTAAAGGCTTGGCAAGCAGGTTTTAATGTCAAGTTGACATGACAGTTTAAAACTGTATTCAGGCTTCAATGGCAGGCCTGGGACATGTTTTGAAGTGCTACTTAAGTGGGTTGCAGAATATGTGCTGCAAGCCCACTGGTGTTATTTTAATTTACAGGCCCTGGGCACATGGTATACCTCTCTGCACAGGACTTACAAGTAAATAATATACACCATTCAGGTGTATGCCAATAAAACCATGTTTAGGGGAATGAGCACAAGCACTTTAGCACTGGTTAGCAGTGGTAAGTGTACAAAGTCCTAAGGTCAACAAAAAAATAATTTCAGCAAAAAGTGGTATGTAGGCAAAAGGTTTGGGGAAAGACCCCCCTAAGGCCGACAGGTCTAACAGGGAGCAATCCAAAACCCATATGTTTCTTGATGACATCTAGCACTGCAATGTAGTATATTATATTCAGGCCATGGAGTAAATAGGTTTACATTTTTGTCAGAATGTTCAGCATTGTTGGCCTCATACATCCCAATATACCTGATTTGCTGTGGATGCGTGTCTTTGTGAAGAGAGTAATTTAACAAGTACGGATATGTGTGTAAAGAAATATCCATATCAATTACCTTTGCTCCACATGACATTCTGTACAAGTTGTGAATTTTCAGTTTCTGTGTGTTTCTTCCTCTGAGGCAGTTGTCGTGGTTTGCAAGTTTTACAACAGAAATCTTTTGGTTCATGTCAATGCTCTGTAGAGCTGTGACATCAGTGTTAGAGCAGAACGTAAGAAAAGCTTAGTTTAGAATGTTTAGTTCACAGTTACATGCAGTAGAATATAGACATGTAATATTAAACTCCATCTGTGGGGTAGTCATTGGTTGGCAACCAGGCTGGCGTAGACGCTACAGCGGTTAAGTGGGTAAGCTGAGCAGGGGAGCACAGGAGATGTCCAGTGCATGATGCAGCACAGCTCAAGTTTGTTTTCATATGTAATCTAAGGGTAATATGCACTAGCCTTTCCTGTGTGTCTGATAGATATGCTGTTGGTAGCTCTACTTCTTGACTTTCCTCAGCCTAATGACAAGCAAGCAACAAACCATTCTTCGTATGGTATTGTTTTGAATCAAAATTGTTTTTCTTTTTCTTGCTAAAACTCCCACGTAGATTCCTTTCTTCTCCCTCCATCTCCTCGTTCTGCCCTGCTTTTTAACTTGATATTTCAGGGAACAAGGAATGAATTTCCAGGTCTCAGTTCCCAAAGGTTGTATGCTCTTATGTATATATTAGGTTCCAGGAAAGTTGTTTACTATTCCAATGTCTACACCCTGAATCCCATAATCAGGCTAGCAGAATATTACCAATGGTTGTTAAAACAATATGTTTGAAGAATTTGATCTATAGGTGGCACATAGCTGTGTTTTTTTGTCTTAATTTTAAAATTAAACATTTCAGGCTGTGCTTTGTGGTTCCAAATGTTAATCTTCTATTTACCTATGGCCCTATGGCTATATCCAGTGTATAATGCAATTCCATGGCACAGTGTATCTCCTTGAATTTGTTGTTCTTGCCCATAACCCACCATCTTCGAAGATTTTAAGAAAGTTATAGTTTCTGGCTGAAATTTATCAAAATGTGTTAAGATGCTTAATGTGGAACTTGCCACTGCTTTTGAAAGCTTGAAAACATTAACAGGCCTTCTTTAATTTGTTATTTGATGTCTCCTGCCATTAAAGTGGTGAAAGCTTTGCTCAGCATGTGGCAGTATTTCCAATTGATTGGACTGAAGTAAAGTCTTTTGTTTACAGGAGGAAACAAACCCCGTATTTATTGAAAACGAATTCAAACAGTTCAAATAGGGTCACAACAATATATTTAAACAAGCTTTGGCAAAGTCAATAGGTCTTAAATGTTTGACCTATTGGCCTTGCCGATGCACTATAGGCAAAAATAAATGAAAAGAACAAAAGTGTAATGGAGGGGACATGCACTTGCTGTCAGCCAAATCATACCATTTGCGTGTGTATGCATGATGACCTATCTGTGCCTTATGGACTGACGTGAGTGCCATTTGATTATTTTTTTATTTACCATTCCAAGAGGGCAGATGCCACTTAAAGCCACAAATAAAAGAAATTGTTTTTACTTGTGCAAAAGTGCTTTTTGGAAAATGGATATGCCTGGTAGGAAATGGCAGTTGCCGGCACCCCCAAAAATTTAAAACAAAAACAGGAGGCAGGAGAGGTGGAGCTGCAACAGAGGAGTTGCTGGGGCAGCATACGGGGAAGAAGACAACATGGTGGGTGGTAGCAAAGGAAGGTGGCCTGAGGAGCAACGGAGGAGTTTGAGGAGGAGATGGGAGAGGGAAGAAAAGCTTTGGTGGGGAAAATGATGAAAAAGTTGGAGTCTAAAGAGAAGGCAGCAACAAGAAGCACCCAGAGGTGGTAATTTATGGGAGGAAACAATACTCACGAGAGGCAGCAAGAAAATACATGCACTCTCATTGAGTGCTAAAAGAAAAACAATTGTTCCCTAAATGTGAGCCGTGGAAGTATACAGAACATTCAGTCAAAAGGTTGGTAAAAAGACTATGGACATACAAAAGAAGAGGGAAGAAAGCCAACTATTGCTAAGCAACAGGACCATTATAAGCCAACTTTATGTTTTTGATATAGTACAAAAAAAGTCTTTGACAAACAGACTGCTAACGGTTGTCTGTGGTTGAGACCTAAAACAGCACAACCCCAATTGTGTAGGTTGCACACAGTTCACTGAATACACAATAAAAAGGAAAGGAATATATGCTTGCAATTAGCTACTTTTTCCACCTGTCCAGTTTCTGAATTCAGAAAATTATAGAAAAGCTCTACAACTCATATGGAGCAGTACTCACATAAACTCACACATCCATGTCCATCTTTTACAGTTTCAGGAAAGCTTGCTAAAGGACTCACAGACAACATTTTGTTTACATAGACTTACTTTTTAATGGTGAAACTCTAAAACGCCGGCCTTGGGAAAAAACACTTTTTAGCTGTGAGTTTAATGTTAAATTGTTATTAAATTCGAATAAGAATGAAAATGATCCATATATTTGTTTCAGTGCTTAACAATATATCATTGAGGATAAAAATAATGTTTCCTTTATTATGAAAATATTTTAGGCCACAGTTCATGAAACTTTATGTTTACATTAGACTGTTCTCAAAGCAGAAGTTATTTCAAAAGGACACTCAGCGTTTTGAAGAAGACTTTACTTTGTCTCTGTTCTTAAAGTCTGTTGTCTTGGATTTTAAAGTGGAAACTAGCATGACATTCGATAATATTCATGCAATGTACAGCACTTTTGAATTGCTACTGTGATACTTTTGTTGTAGTTTTCATACAAAATACGCCCTTGGATTAGATTTTCTAGACCCTCTGGTGATAGTGAACGAACCATGCCTGCTTACCAACTTGAGGCAGCCAAATTGTTGGACAGTAATGCATGAATCTCTGAGCAGTACTTGAGAATGGTGCATTCTAGGCAACAATCAGTCCTGGGAGGCTCATAGGAGTATTTGCTGTTTATGGGTTCCAAATCTCTTCTCACCATGAATAGACACACTCAAGAATACTCGCTAAGAATGTATTTTATGATTTTATTGAAATAAATGTCCTGTCCAAGTGCAAATAATATATATTGTTCTGACTATAAACATAAACAAAATATTGGCAATGAAAATGATTAATAAACAAGCTATTTAAAAGATCATGATAACTTTGTAATGGTATTTTAGAATTTCCTTCCATGGAAAGAAGGAAACATTCCTTGTTTTCAAATCCCTACCCTCTTGCCCCTAGCAGAGTTGTCTTAGCATGAAAAGGGGCCTGTATACATTTCTGAGGTACCCTCTCCTTTGCATACCCAAGCAAAACTGCAGATAGGGTTTTTTTGTGTTATGAAAGACTTTCTCTGTCTCTGTGCTCAGGACATTATGGCTTACCCAGCAAGTCAATGAGGCTGGGCTGGCTCATGGCCATACCCATGATTATATTTTTCAGGAGGCATGGCCCCTGTGATAAAGGCAGCAAGAGAGAACTTGGCATCCCCCGATCAATCACTGGCATGTGTTCTAGTCTACAGGCTCCCTGGCCCTTCTGGTTCGTTTCATGAGTCCATTTGTAATGCAGTCGCCCCCTTGGCAACGAAATACAAACATTGTCTAATGTTAGGCTACTTTAATGTCCATCTGGATAAACCCGAAAACTCAGACGCCATTAGACTATTAGAATCCTTGGATATTTTAAAGCTGACTCAGTTTTTCAGTCCCCAACTCATGAGAAAGGCCACATCTTGGATCAGGTTTTCTTCACACTAGATATAGAAACTACCCCTCCCCTTTCGCTTTTATGGTCGGATCATTTCCTTCTGGAGTTCACAATTTACTGAGAGTCCGTCCATCCTAACTCTCAGGGCAAGCCCCTTTTGGGTAGTTTCAGACCCTTCCACCTCATTACATCAGAGGCTTTGAAGGTGGCCCTCGATAACCATCCTATTATCGTGAGCGGAATGCTTGAGGACAACTGTTAGACCTGGCACCTTGGCGTGAGTTTCCCTTCCACTTTTTGATGGTGTGCCTCGATTGTTTTGCTGGTGTTGTCCGCTCAGGGCACTGCGCCACGGCTAATCCGTGCCGCAGTGCAAGTGCTCCCTAGGTAAAGTGTACCTGTAATTGATGTCCATGATTGGTTTATTGGATTCACTGTCAGTCCCCAGTAAAGTGCACCAGGGGTGCCAGGGCTCGTGAATGCCAATGCCGCTGGTGGGCTTGCAGCGCTGGTTGCGCCACCCACAGAAGCGGCCTTGTAAAAGGTGTCTAGGGTCTGCCACCGCAGACCCTGTGCGCGGTCCGGGACCGTCGCGCTGACTGCGCAAGTGCCCCCACTTGCCAGTCCCTAAACCTTCCCTTACCTACATATTAGCCACCCCTCTGGTAGGCCCAAGGGCAGGGTGCATTGTAGGCATAAGGTAAGACATGCCCTGGTGTGTGTGGCATGTCTTAGTAGTGAATTACAGCCCTTTCCGTTCTTCACTATTGAAGGCTACCTGCTCTCCATAGGCCAGAATGGGCTGCCGGGATCCCGCCAACGCTGTGACCCCAGTGGACTCAGAGAGCATGGTAGAAGTGTCAAGTTTAGTATGCCTGAACTCAGGATGATAAAATACTTCTTGTAGTCAAGTTTATTTTAATATCCTGGGTTTGTAAATACTACTTTTAGAAAGTTAGTATTTACTGACCTGACCATCTCAGTCCGCCTCTGCTGTGTGTGTGTGTGTTCTGCCTAGCAACAGTAAGGAGCAGGGTGGGGGGATCCCCAGAGACAGGTTGGCTGCCAGGTGGTGGGTAGAGAGATTACACCTGGATGGGTGGGAGGAGTACACCTTGACTCTTGAATAGACCTGTGCTCTGCCACCACAAAGCCGGCGCCACCCCCTGTGGGGCGGCTGATGTCTCTGCCCTGCTGCTGAAAGGAAAGAGCAGAGTCACCATAACAAAGTGCTCCAGAACTGGACTGAGCCAGGCCTAGGCCCCCTGTCGCTAAAGAACAAAAGAATCATGGTATAAAAGTAGGAGCCTGGCTCCTAAGAAATCGGAATCCTGTTTACCACAAAGAACCTCTGCCCGACTAGAAGGAGAAGAAGACGCCGGATGAGCTGGCCTGCTGCTTGCCTTGCTGAGAAAGGAGAGGAAGAGACTTACTGAAAAGACTTTGCTACTTTGTGCTTGAACATTCTCCAAGGGCTTGATCCGAGCTTGCCCCCTGAACTGAACCCCAGGAACAGTGGGTTCTCTGTGCTTCTTGCTCATCCTCCAATTCGAGCCGTGTGGGCATCCCGCTGGAAAAGAGACTGCGCCCCTCATCGCCCCTCCTAGGGCCGTGACACTCAGAAGCTCGCCTGCCTCAAACCCGTGAGAGCCCCGCTCCGTCCCGAGCCGCTCTCTGTCCCCGGGCCAGGCCGCCTGCATCCCTGTCACCGCCTGCTACTGGAGCGCGCTGACCGCGCTATCACCCCTCCTGCCGGAAGCCGTCCGACGACTGTGATCTACGCCGGGTCATCCAGCTGCACTGACCGTGCCCTGTGACCCCGCTTCGCTATCCCCGGACATCTCAGGCCGCGCCGCCCCCGCTGTGGAGACCCTCCTGCACCGCCGTGCTAAAGGGTCGCTGGCCGCGCCTGCCTACGTGCCCACACCTGCTGATTGAGGACCCAAGAACACTTCCCAAGCTGAGAGTCGCACCGACCTGTGCCGGCTCTCCACATCACGAAAGAAGTTCCAGTATCGGGCTCGGGGCCCGCAACGCCTTATTTCCCCGTTCGCAGGAACCGATCTCTGTGAGTACTGGAACTACAAGTAAAGAGACTACGAACTATCCATTTGAAGCTACGAACAACGATCATTTGACCGCTGTACAGCCTGGTGGCATAGCGAAAACGTTATTGGTCTTGTGATAAGTCTGCTGAGATATATATACCTTATTTTTACATAAAGAATCGTATTTTTATATATATCCAAGTCTGGTGTCCGTTTCTGGGGGGATTGATGTATTTACTGTGTGTACGATTGTAAGTGCTTAACCAACAACGCCTGAGGAATCGCCTTGGCTGCTCACGCCACGCACCTAGAGGGTGAGCAAGGGTCATTCGCGAGGGGTTATCCTGCACCCTGACGTGGAGGAGAGGGTTCCTGCTTGACACAAGGGCGACCTTGCGCCAACCAGAGATCCCCGACTCTAACATTGTTGGCAGCGGGTGGGATTTCGGATTTGCACTTGTAAATTGCATACAGTGAATTATTAATCACCAGATAGTGAGAGCAGACCAAATAACGCAGCCACATGTTTGTAATTGTTGAACTTTGTTGAGACATCTGCCATTACTGCAACCATGCCTGGCTCGCTCTCTGCTGGAAGAGCGCTCTCCGTGATTTCTGGAATAGATGAGGTGGATTGGGAGAGACTGGAAGGCTACACGATGGAGCAATTGAAAGGCTACAGTGTAAAATTCAGAGTCCCCCATGCTGGATGCAAGAGGAAGCCCCAGTACACCAAGGCGTTGAGAGCCTGGAAGGAGTCACGAGACCTACGGAATGCGGGGGACATCGTTCCACCCGACAACCTTGAGGAGCCCAGCAGAGTCCGGTCGCCAGAGGAGCTGGCAGACAGGGCAGCCGACAGGGCGCATGCAATGGAGATGGCAAAGTTGGCAGGACAAATGGAAATGGAAAAGCAGAAGTTGGCCCTGGAGGCACAACGATGCCAAATGGATCACGATATCAGATTGAAGGAGTTGGAGCTGAAGGCGAAAAGTTTGGACACCGCTCCTTCTGGTGGCAGCACTCCACCAGCGCAGGTAGAGTCCAAGGTGTACATCCCCAAAGATGTAGTAAAGGAGTATTTTAGAAAGGATGACATAGGGCAGTGGTTTAGAGCCTACGAGGTGGCCATGTCCTCACACCGGGTCCCTGAGAAAGACTGGGGAGCGGGGTTGTGGGGAAGGTTCCTTGCGGAAGGGCGGGACACACTGTTAGATTTGCCCTTAGAAGTCCAGACCTCATACCCCCATATGAAGGAAGCTTTAATGACCAGGTATGGGTTAACTCCTGAGCTATATAGACAGCGGTTCAGGGAGACGAAGAAGATCCCTGAGAGTACGTATGTGGAATATGTGACCTTTTTCTGCAGAGCGCTGGATGGTTGGGTGAAGGGTAGCAAAGTGAATGATTATCAAGGGCTGCTTGATTTAATTGCATGGGAGCACTTGTCCAGTCAATGTTTTCCTGAGCTACGCCAGCACCTGATAGATAGCAAGCTGTCCAACCCGAGGAAGCTTGCTGAGGAGGCGGACCGCTGGCTCAGCACCAGGGTCCACAAGGGTCAAGTGGGAGACTCCGCCAAAGGTGGGCAGGGTCCCCAGCAGAAGAGTGGGGGGGACAAGGGTAAACAGAAGGGGTTCCAAAAAGGCCCCCAAAGTAATTCCCAAGGGAACCAGCAGAAGGGTTCTCAGCCTCCCCCACCCCCGCAGCAGAACGGGGCCCCGACAGGTAGACCTGTTCCAAAGGGGCCCTTCAATTGTTATAAGTGTGGTGACCCGGGTCACATTGCCTCTGATCCTAAGTGTCGCCTGTTTGGTAAGACCGCACCCACTGGTGCTCCACCCCGGCAAGTAGCTAGTGTTAACTTTGGGGAGAAGGTAGCAGTCCAGGAGGGTGGGGGTCCCGGGCAGATGACCCTAGTCTCGCTAGGAGACAGTGAGATGGTCCCTGTAACCTACCTGCCCTCTAACACTAAGAAATATGGGCAAGTGGTGACCATCAATGGAAAGAAGGTTGAGGCTCTTAGAGATACAGGAGCCAGCGTGACCTCGGTGAGGCAACACCTGGTGTCTCAAGAGCAAATTGTACCCAATGCCTACTGTAGGGTTGTCAATGCTGACAACGTAGAGAGTCGTTGTCCAATGGCTCAAGTCCCCTTTGAGTTGGGGGAGGTCTCTGGTACTCTACAAGTCGCTGTGAGAACTGACATGCCTGTAGACTGTCTGCTAGGGAATGACCTGGAGAGCTCCCCTTGGGAAAAGGTGGAGAAGACCACGCATCTGAGGATGGTGGGTCTACCCGACTGGGCGTGCGTGACCACCCGGTCCATGGCAGCCAGTAGGGGTGTTGAGAGGGTCCTGGAGCCTGAGGGAGAGGTCCAGGAACCGGCCTTAGGGAGAAGGCGCAGGAGGCGCGGGAAACCGGCCCCCGAAGTTCCCACGGCCCAGGAGGAAGTAGACCCTGAGGGGGATGCTCTGGAGCCTACCGGGGAACAGATTGCCGAACTGGGAGATCTGCCTGAGCTGACCCATTGGCAGCAAGAAGGAGGTCCCTCCAGGGAGGAATTCTGCAGGGAGCAGAAAGAATGCCCTTCTCTCGTGGGTATGCGGCAACAGGCTGCAGACCAGGCCAACGGTGTTCAGGCCAAAACACACTCCGTGTACTGGGAGAGTGACCTCCTGTATTCCGAGCCTAAGGCTGCTGAACCTGGGTCAGCCCGTGTGCTGGTGGTACCCCAGAAGTTCAGAACCTTCCTACTGGGGCTGGCTCACGATGTGCCGTTAGCAGGACATTTGGGGATGGACAAGACCTATGACAGGCTTGTCACCCACTTTTACTGGCCCCAAATGCATAAGAATTCAGATTCCTACTGCAGAACCTGTCAGATTTGCCAGGCAAGTGGTAAGAGCGGAGGGAAGCACAAGGCTCCTCTGCAACCTTTCCCTGTGGTCGGTACGCCATTCCAACGAGTGGGTATTGATATTGTGGGGCCTCTGGACCCCAAGACAGCCCTGGGCAACAGGTTCATCCTGGTCTTGGTGGACCATGCCACCCGGTACCCTGAAGCCATCCCTCTGAGGACAGTGACGGCCCCCGTGGTGGGACGGGCACTGATGGGAATTTTCTCCCGAGTGGGATTCCCTCTAGAGGTGGTGAGCGACAGGGGGACCAATTTCATATCCACGTATATGAAATCCCTGTGGAAGGAGTGTGGGGTAACTTACAAGTTCACCACTCCTTACCACCCCCTAGGAAATGGGTTGGTTGAGAGATTCAACCGAACCCTCAAAGGCATGATCATGGGCCTGGACGGTCCAATGAGGCGTAAGTGGGACGTCCTCTTGCCATGCCTGCTCTTCGCTTACCGAGAGGTGCCACAGAAGTCTCTAGGATTCAGCCCCTTTGAGCTTCTGTATGGTCACCCGGTAAGAGGACCTCTGAGTTTGGTAAAGGAAGGCTGGGAGCAATCTCCCAGGAAACCTCCCCAGAATGTATATAGTTACATGCTGGCCTTCCGAAACCAGACTCGGCGTTTCAGGCAACTTGCTGAGGCAAATCTGGAAGCCAGCCAGGAGGAGATGAAGCGGTGGTACGACCGGAATGCCACTCTGGTAGAGCTTCAACCTGGACAAAAGGTGTGGGTCTTGGCCCCAGTGGAGCCTTGTGCACTTCAGGATAAGTGGACAGGTCCATTTGAGGTTGTGGAGCGCAAAAGTCCTATCACCTACTTGGTGGACATGCAGACTCCCAGGAACCCTTTGAGGGTCCTACATGTTAACCGCCTTAAGCCCCACTTAGAGAGGACCGAAGTGGGCATGCTGCTGGCCACTGATGATGGAATGGAAGAGGAGACTGAGCCCCTTCCTGACCTCTTAGTGGCCTCTGAGAAAGATGGGTCAGTGGATGGAGTTAACCTCTCACCCACCCTGACGCCCGAACAACAGGAAGATTGCCGCCACTTGCTGGGACAATTTTCCGACCGATTCTCCCTGGTTCCTGGTGTCACAGATTGGTGCGTCCATGATGTGGACACAGGAGACAGCTTACCTGTGAAGCACAAGGCTTACAGGGTAACTGACAGGGTCAGAGCTTGCATCAAGGAGGAGGTCTCCAAAATGCTTGCGCTAGGGGTGGGTGAGTCCTCCAGCAGTCCTTGGTCCAGCCCCGTGGTCTTGGTCCCAAAGGCTGCTGCGCCGGGAGCCACACCTGAACTCCGGTTCTGTGTGGACTACAGAGGACTCAATTCAGTCACGAAGACTGACGCGCACCCCATCCCCAGAGCTGATGAGCTCATTGATCGGCTGGGGGCTGCCCGGTTCCTCAGTACGTTTGATTTAACGTCTGGGTACTGGCAGATCGCCTTGACCGATGGGGCCAAAGAGAGGTCCGCATTCTCTACACCAGATGGGCACTTCCAGTTCCGAGTCATGCCATTTGGGATGAAGAATGCCCCTGCCACCTTTCAGAGGTTGGTCAACCAGGTACTGGTTGGGCTGGATGCATTCAGTGCCGCCTACCTGGATGACATCGCAGTGTTCAGTGCCACCTGGCCTGAACACCTGCGCCACCTCTGGGAAGTGTTGATGGCGCTGCGCCGAGCAGGCCTCACGATCAAGGCAAGCAAGTGCCAGATCGGGCAGGGTTCCGTGGTGTACTTGGGACACCAAGTGGGGAGTGGCAAGGTGGCACCCTTGCAACCCAAAATTGAAACCATCCTGGCTTGGGAACCCCCCAAGACGCAGACCGCAGTGAGGGCCTTCCTGGGGCTCACTGGGTACTACAGGAGGTTTGTCAAGGGCTATGGAACGATCGTTGCCCCCTTGACAGAGCTGACTTCGAAGAAGCAGCCCAGGAACGTGATTTGGACTGACACCTGTCAGAAAGCTTTCGACACCCTGAAGACGGCCATGTGCACGGCGCCCGTGCTCTTGGCCCCTGACTTCTCCAAGGAATTCCTAGTCCAGACAGACGCTTCAGAGCATGGTGTGGGGGCTGTTCTCTCACAGATGACTGAGGAGGGCTGGGACCAACCCGTAGCCTTCATCAGTAGGAGGTTACTTCCACGGGAAAGTAGGTGGAGTGCAATTGAGCGAGAAGCATTTGCTGTGGTCTGGGCGCTGAAGAAGCTAAGACCCTACTTGTTTGGGTCTCACTTCCGGGTTCAGACGGACCACAGGCCCCTCAGATGGTTGATGCAAATGAGGGGTGAAAACCCGAAGCTGTTGAGGTGGTCCATCTCCCTACAGGGTATGGACTTTACGGTGGAACACCGTCCTGGTACAGATCACGCCAACGCTGACGGTCTGTCCAGGTATTTCCGCCTTAGTGACGAGGAACCCCCTGGGCAAGGGTAGTTCTCCCCACATTTCAGCTGGAGGGGACACGTGTTAGACCTGGCACCTTGGCGTGAGTTTCCCTTCCACTTTTTGATGGTGTGCCTCGATTGTTTTGCTGGTGTTGTCCGCTCAGGGCACTGCGCCACGGCTAATCCGTGCCGCAGTGCAAGTGCTCCCTAGGTAAAGTGTACCTGTAATTGATGTCCATGATTGGTTTATTGGATTCACTGTCAGTCCCCAGTAAAGTGCACCAGGGGTGCCAGGGCTCGTGAATGCCAATGCCGCTGGTGGGCTTGCAGCGCTGGTTGCGCCACCCACAGAAGCGGCCTTGTAAAAGGTGTCTAGGGTCTGCCACCGCAGACCCTGTGCGCGGTCCGGGACCGTCGCGCTGACTGCGCAAGTGCCCCCACTTGCCAGTCCCTAAACCTTCCCTTACCTACATATTAGCCACCCCTCTGGTAGGCCCAAGGGCAGGGTGCATTGTAGGCATAAGGTAAGACATGCCCTGGTGTGTGTGGCATGTCTTAGTAGTGAATTACAGCCCTTTCCGTTCTTCACTATTGAAGGCTACCTGCTCTCCATAGGCCAGAATGGGCTGCCGGGATCCCACCAACGCTGTGACGCCAGTGGACTCAGAGAGCATGGTAGAAGTGTCAAGTTTAGTATGCCTGAACTCAGGATGATAAAATACTTCTTGTAGTCAAGTTTATTTTAATATCCTGGGTTTGTAAATACTACTTTTAGAAAGTTAGTATTTACTGACCTGACCATCTCAGTCCGCCTCTGCTGTGTGTGTGTGTGTTCTGCCTAGCAACAGTAAGGAGCAGGGTGGGGGGATCCCCAGAGACAGGTTGGCTGCCAGGTGGTGGGTAGAGAGATTACACCTGGATGGGTGGGAGGAGTACACCTTGACTCTTGAATAGACCTGTGCTCTGCCACCACAAAGCCGGCGCCACCCCCTGTGGGGCGGCTGATGTCTCTGCCCTGCTGCTGAAAGGAAAGAGCAGAGTCACCATAACAAAGTGCTCCAGAACTGGACTGAGCCAGGCCTAGGCCCCCTGGCGCTAAAGAACAAAAGAATCATGGTATAAAAGTAGGAGCCTGGCTCCTAAGAAATCGGAATCCTGTTTACCACAAAGAACCTCTGCCCGACTAGAAGGAGAAGAAGACGCCGGATGAGCTGGCCTGCTGCTTGCCTTGCTGAGAAAGGAGAGGAAGAGACTTACTGAAAAGACTTTGCTACTTTGTGCTTGAACATTCTCCAAGGGCTTGATCCGAGCTTGCCCCCTGAACTGAACCCCAGGAACAGTGGGTTCTCTGTGCTTCTTGCTCATCCTCCAATTCGAGCCGTGTGGGCATCCCGCTGGAAAAGAGACTGCGCCCCTCATCGCCCCTCCTAGGGCCGTGACACTCAGAAGCTCGCCTGCCTCAAACCCGTGAGAGCCCCGCTCCGTCCCGAGCCGCTCTCTGTCTCCGGGCCAGGCCGCCTGCATCCTTGTCACCGCCTGCTACTGGAGCGCGCTGACCGCGCTATCACCCCTCCCGCCGGAAGCCGTCCGACGACTGTGATCTACGCCGGGTCATCCAGCTGCACTGACCGTGCCCTGTGACCCCGCTTCGCTATCCCCGGACATCTCAGGCCGCGCCGCCCCCGCTGTGGAGACCCTCCTGCACCGCCGTGCTAAAGGGTCGCTGGCCGCGCCTGCCTACGTGCCCACACCTGCTGATTGAGGACCCAAGAACACTTCCCAAGCTGAGAGTCGCACCGACCTGTGCCGGCTCTCCACATCACGAAAGAAGTTCCAGTATCGGGCTCGGGGCCCGCAACGCCTTATTTCCCCGTTCGCAGGAACCGATCTCTGTGAGTACTGGAACTACAAGTAAAGAGACTACGAACTATCCATTTGAAGCTACGAACAACGATCATTTGACCGCTGTACAGCCTGGTGGCATAGCGAAAACGTTATTGGTCTTGTGATAAGTCTGCTGAGATATATATACCTTATTTTTACATAAAGAATCGTATTTTTATATATATCCAAGTCTGGTGTCCGTTTCTGGGGGGATTGATGTATTTACTGTGTGTACGATTGTAAGTGCTTAACCAACAACGCCTGAGGAATCGCCTTGGCTGCTCACGCCACGCACCTAGAGGGTGAGCAAGGGTCATTCGCGAGGGGTTATCCTGCGCCCTGACGTGGAGGAGAGGGTTCCTGCTTGACACAAGGGCGACCTTGCGCCAACCAGAGATCCCCGACTCTAACAACAACGTTGTATGTTTGGACAACTGGTTCCAGCTTCGAGCAGCGGAGCTTACACCCCCTTCCTCCCACTCAGGTCAGACCTCGCGTTTCTCTGCACCATGGTTTACTCCGGCCCTCCAGAAAAGCAAGATCGCTTGTAAGCGCCTAGAGAGAGCATGGTATAAATATTACGATATCAATGAGAAACTAGCTTACAAACAAGCTCTTAACTCCCACCACAAAGGCATTCTTGAGGGGAAAAAACTTTTTTTCTCATCTAAAATCGAGGCGGCGGATAATAAAAGTAAGGAGATTTTTTAAAATAGTAAAAGAATTCTCCTCCCCCAGAGCGGTGGACAGGATCTTCACCCTCTCTGCGACATGGGTGGAACACATGTCCTTATACTTTTGTGATAAAATCAAAAAAATCTAGGACACTTTCGCTACCCACCCTCCTACTCCAGTACCAGTCATGGAGTTTTCCTTGACCCCCCCCCCCCCTCGGACCAATGCCCCTTCCTTTGGCGACTTCTCTTGATATTATGAAAGCTTTGAAGTCGGGGGCTCCTTTGGACCCTTGCCCAGCTTCTATTCTGGCATCAATAGCTGCGACCATCAATCCAGCAGTCAATCAGATTCTAAATGCCTCCATGCAGCAAGGGCTGGTCCCTATCAGGTGGAAGAAGTCGCTAATACTCCCCCTCTTGAAAAAGCCAACTTTGGACCCGAAGTTGGCCTCTAACTATAGGCCCATATCACTTCTACCATTTTTCTCCAAAACATTGAACAAATGTTAATTTGGTCACCTCCACGTTTGTAGAAGCCAACAACATACTGCACCAGAGTCAATCTGGTTTCAGACCAAATTTCAGCACTGAAACGGCACTCCTTGAAATCTCGGAGTCCATAAAGGACGTCGATGACAGGGGCAGCAAAGCCGTGCTGATATTATTGGATCTATTGGCAGCCTTCGATGCCATCCCTCATGGCCGACTCCTGCTGAGACTCCAGGAGTCTGGTTTTGGGGAGATGGTACTCAAGTGGTTCACCTCTTTTCTATCGGACCGCCAAAAAGTTGTTTGGGCTCTGCCATTCTTGGCTCCCACCCCCCCCCCTTTAAAAGTGGGAGTCCTGCAGGGCTCTGTTCTTAGCCCCACATTGTTTAACATTTACATGTCCCCCCTAGCGAGTCTCTTGGAGCAAAAATAGTGTCGTTCACCGACGAGACGCAGCTGCTCTTCACCTGCGATAAGACCATTGATTTCAACGGCGCAGAGATCAACTCCTGTTTATCGGAGGTGTTTGCCTGGCTCCAACTAAACCAACTGAAATGTAATTCCAATAAATCGGAAATCATTTTCTTCGGCCTGCCGCCAAACGATATGTGGCGCAGCTGGTGGCCACAGGAAATGCATCCGCCCACTACCTCGGTCCGGTCGGTTAAACACTTGGGGGTGAAACTGGATGACACCCTAAGTATGAAAACCCAGATTCAAGCGGTTGCCAGACAATGTTTTGGCTCCATGAAAATGATAAAACAGTTTTTGCCCCTTCTCTCGTCCCCCATAGGAAAACAGTAGTCCAGGCCTTGATCGGATCCAGGCTGGACTATGTAAATATTCTGTACCTTGGACTACCAGAGTACCTTCTCACCCGACTCCAGGTGGTCGAAAACGCTGCAACCAGGGCGATACTTTTACTTGGTCCCAGGACGCGGATGTCTCCCCACTTGAAATCTCTTCACTGGCTCCCGATCTTTAAAGCTCTTGTCCTGGCCTTTAAGGCCCTACATGATACCGGGGACACCTACCTTAGGAAAAGAGTCCAGTTTTATCGCCCACAGCGCTCTTTGCGCTCCTTGTCCCTATTGCTAGTAAGCACCCCCGGTTTCCTCCACTCTCGCACAGGAGGTCGATCTTTCCAGGTACAAGTTGCCAAACTTTGGAATTGCATGCCGCTTACTTTAAGACAGATGCACGATCTCCTCCCCTTCAGGAAGGCCCTTAAAACTTGGTTGTTCCAGCAATAGCCCCACGTTCCTCTATTGAGTCAGCCTGTCAGCGCTGGGACACTCAGACGAGTAGCTGCGCACTCTACAAATACCCTGGTAACAAAACATAACATTAATCTTTGAATTGCTGCATAAATACTTTACACATTGCCTTTAAGTTAAGCCTGACTGCTCTGTGCCATGCTAACAGAGGGTTGAGCACAGCTTAATTTGGGGTTTTCTTGTGCCTCACCTTGATAAGGATTATGGTTGCTGCTCAACCAGTAACCCATTTTCTCACATTCCAATTCTCTTTAGAGAACGTGGGTTTAATAATTCATATAAGGGCTTAACTCACTCAGTATAATGTTGCAAGTAAGCTCTTCCAATATTCAAATTCCCATCAGGACTTGCAACTTTCTCAGTGTGTTGGGAGGATGTAACGTAGCACCTTTCTGTAAAATGTCTGGTACCAGTCCTTTACCCACACTGGATAACTCAGATCCCAGTAATATTACATTAAAAAATGCTATTTTTTATTGTGTAAAGTTTATGTTGTACACAAGTTGTGCTAAGAGTGCGACTATTCTGTCCATCCTATCTAAGTGTTCTATTGAATCATCATCTGCGATGTATATATCATCAATGTAATATAATACCTCCGGATTTCCTTGCAAATGTCTCCATTATTCTTGCTGCAAAGCACCCAGGGCCATTGTTACAGTGATGGGCAATCTCATGTACACTTGTTGAAATCTACTGGATGAGAATACAGTTAGTTAATGCAATTCATCAGCAATACTTTGACTAAAGAACCTATTTGAGATATCTAAGTCTTATTTTGTATTTTGTCCTAACTAAGTTTGCCATCAGTCCAGTACTGCACACCATGCATGTTTGTGTGTGCATTTACATTTTTATTCTCTAAAATGATTTTATATGAACTGTCCAGCCTCAGCACCAGAAAAAGTGGAGTGTTAATGGTTGAACGAAAAGGCACTATTTCACCTTGATACTGTAGCTGATTACGATGACCTTTATAACATGCTTAGCTTCTGGTTGTAATGGGTATTGAGCCTGCACTTGGGGCTCACTATGCAAGGGAACGTTTGTCCTGCCCCACTTAGGGGCATATTATCAACGGATATTTTGCCGCTTTTTCGGCACTATGTGCCAAAAAAGCGGCAAATTTTTTATCGCACAATTTACAAGGACACGCTAACAAGCGTTAGCGCGTGTTTCTTTGCTACTTTGCATGTCAGTGATCAATATCGCTAATGACATGCAAAGTAGGCGTTCCTCAGATAACATCATGGGGGAACCTCGCTACAACAGCTTCGCGGTATTTACAAGGTAGCCCCAGACCCGCAAAGCAATATTAGAAGTCATGCTAAGGCCCCATTACCGCAGGATTTTAACTCCTGCTAAAAATAGAACTTGGCCATCTGTACAATAGGAGGTGGATTGCATGGCTGAGTCAAAACCTGCCTATTACCAAGGTTTTCTATCGCTGGTAAATTATCGCTGCTTTTATCTCGCTAAAGCATGTTCTCACCCTCTATCGCTGGATTTCACATCGCCTAGGTGAAAAGCGTTGATAATACGCTGCTAACCCGGCGCAGAAATCCAGCGATAGACGGCGATAATGATAATCGCGCTAAGCGCGATTTGCGATAATTATCGCATTTACTTGATAATATGCCCCTTAGTTCTGTACAATGAACTAGCCTGATTTAAATCCCACTTGCATCCATATTTTTCTCTGCGTACTTCAGGTACAGAGGAGGAAAATGTTTGCACAATTAACTCCTCACCTCGAGGTGCTTCCTTACAAGTGATGGAGGACAATCATCATCTATGAGAATTAAGTCTTAGGCATCTGACAAGTCTGACCAGAATAAAACTTTAATTTTGTTCAATATATCCCCTTCAATGTGTATTCTTACTTCATAAAACTAAACATGAGAGTTTAATTATCCGTCTGATTTTCAAATCTGTATGTATTTTTCAGTTGGAGTCACCACCTAATGCTCTTTGAGAGTTTGGCAAACTTTAGTTACTTCTGCTGCGATGTCCTAAAGCACTGCTGCCGAAGTCTCGTTCTACAGAAGTATGGCCAGTTGCTGAGGCATGTGTCTATTTTGTTAATCCAGTTACATTCTTAAAATGAGCTTTTGATTCTGAACCTTCCTCTTATTTCACGCAAACCTCTATATTGTGTGCTAGCTCTCTTTCACTTTTCTACCTGATGCATTTGTCCTCTCTGTGATACTCAGTCCATCCGCTCCTTTCTGTTCTCCGACTTCCTCCAGACTCCTTCAAAGAACAGGAAGATTAGCTATGCTATCAGAATATTGATCCAAATCTGGCTTCTTACTTTTAACACTATGCCTCAAATAGTAACCATCCCTACTGGACTCCTGCTGTTGCATATGTTCAGTCCTGATTTTCTCTTTAGGTGTCTGCTTTCTCTTAGTTTCCATGTTGCTTTTTCTTTATCACAACTTTCAAATGCATTTGTTGTTTCGAGTTGTGGTTTTGCAACTTCAAAACCTAGTGTATACTTTTGAAATAAATTAAGAAAACTCCTGTTTATGCTCTTGAACAGAAACAGTAGCCCCTTGGATATTCCTAAGAACTACTAAAAGGACAATTTCTAAATTACAGATCAATTTCATCCCTCAATCACCAGGCTGTGTGGCTCCCAGCTCATTCAGTATTTGTTTTAACACTTCTGGTAGCACCTTCAATGAGGACGTGCCATGTGTAGAAGTGTAAATACTCACAAATACTATTTCCTGTGTTGTGCATGCATACTTTGCATTCTGTTGGATTTTTGTTGTTTTTGGTCTTGTTTTAATCATAAAAATGTAATCT
This sequence comes from Triturus cristatus, assembly GCF_964204655.1. Classification (NCBI taxonomy): domain Eukaryota; kingdom Metazoa; phylum Chordata; class Amphibia; order Caudata; family Salamandridae; genus Triturus; species Triturus cristatus. The sequence continues at coordinate 622,104,726 of NC_140587.1, forward strand.
ATTTTTATAAACGTGTGTAGTATTTTTGTGGTGTTTAGTGTTTTCTTTGTGTTACTGTGTGAGTGTGCTGCACAAATACTTTACACATTGCCTCTTTAGATAAGCCTGACTGCTCTGTGCCAAGCTACCAGAGGGTGAGCACATGTTATCTTTTAGTGTCTATCTAGCTTACCCTCACTAGAGTGGTGGTTTCTGCTTGGACGGGGTGCATAACTCTGTCAACCAGATTTCCCAGTTTTAACAGCAAATTCCTACATTTTACAACTGGATGCAGAGTATAACCAGTCGATATGGGACAGGTAGGCCTTGGATTACTTGAAGGACCCATTTTGACATTCTGCACTACATGTGTTAATTGTCCACTGAAATCCTAGCGGGATTTCTATGTAATGCATATTTTGCAGGTGCAAGAACAGCTTTATATGTATGAAAGTGCCTAGTGTTTGGATCTTTAGGATCAAACTCCAACTATGAGCAAAATAGTTCAGATGCGAATGCAGACTGTTAATTTATGGCAAAAGTTTCTTCACTCCCTGCCTCATGGAAACAAGTTCCCGTGCAGAGTAGTTAATAGTGCCCTGAGATTTAGTCTTAACACAACAGGTTGTGCCACCATTGTAAAACAGATTCTAAATGAAACTCAAACCTGAAATTGAAATGGGGAATACCTTTCACTAGTCAAGCTTCTGACAAACCCACAACAGAGAGGGAGTTCCTGTTTGAACTGAGGAAGTAAACTAACATTACAATGGACATCTCTGCTATTAGTAATCATAAAGTCTTGAGTGTGTCATTCAAGAATACTCAAACACTAGTCCTGTGTTGGGTGCCACTGACACATGTTTTGTAGTTTTCATACAAAATATGACTCAGGATTAGGCTTTGAAGATCCTCTGGTGAAAGTGTAGACCCAATGCCAACTAATCAGCTTGAGGCAGGAAACCTGGTGGACTGAAACCTACAACCCACAAAACACCTGAACATTACATAAGCATGGTGAGTTGTCACCAAAGACTCACAGGAGTCTTTGTTGTTTAAGTGTTCCAAATCTCTATTCACCATGAATAGTCAAACTATAGAACACACACACTAGGAATGTATTTTATGATTTATTTTTTTCCCATCAACTTCCTATCCTAGTGCAAATTTGAATAGTTGTTACTATAAAAATAGACAAAATAGTGACAACGTAAGCAATTAAAAACAAAAGAGTAAAAGGAATTGCAACATTGTAGTAGTATTTCAGAATTTCTTTGCATGGAAAGATGGAACCAGTCTCTGTTCTTCAACCACTCGCCTCTTGCATTGAGCAAAGCTGTCTTACCACCAAAGGTTACCTGTACAAGTGTCAGGGGTGCCCTCTAACCCGCACACCTTATAATAACAACAAATGTATTTGTTCTGTATTACGAAGGTCATTCTCTGTCTCTGTGCTCTAAATGTTATGGCATACCAAGCAGGCCAAATGACCCCAAATGCAAGAATGAACACCTTTACTGATTTTTAAAAGTAATTATATATCATGTGACTACATATATGAGTAAGTGATGCACTATCAAACTTTACTAAAGCAAATGGTAAATGGTACACATCTGCAAACAATACTGAATGCAATATTCTTTTGTAAGTAACAAATGTGCACTCAAATGAATGAATATGTGAAGTGCCATGGGGTGGAAAAGCAGAAAATGTGAAGATCATGTCAATTACTTGTTGGAAAGATTGTTTCCAGAGTCATTAATGTGTGAACAGTGGTGATGGAACTAGTGGTGTGAAAGGTACTGCAGCACCTCTTCATAGCATAGAAATAGTTTTAGGGAAACTGCACAAAATGCTGCATTTATAGCATTTGTGTTCAAAACATATGTTTGGGAAGTCAACTGTCAGGTATAACTAAACATTAAATAGAAAAAAATACTTGTTTAACCGCTGCTTTTTAGTTGTGTTTGAATGTCTGTGATCACAATGTGAGAATTTTGCAAGTTAAAACTAATAACACTCCACTACCAGCACAGCTGATGGTGAAATGAAAGCAATTTTAAAGGTGTCTTACATCACCCATATTTATGAAAAATCTGTTTCTTCTTTTGTAAAATGTACAGAAAGTTAACTCTTATTAGAAGTATAATTAAGCCATACTACCTCTTAATAATGAAGTGTGACAAGAAGAAAGGTTTGTTTTGACAAAAGTTAAGTGATCCACACAGGTTAAAACTACTTGCTTTTACAATCTTCTTTCTTAAGTCTTCTGCAATGGAAACTGACAAGATTACAGAGAAACAAATTAATGTGTTTTGTACCATCATATTGTAAGATATCTCATCAGGTCACCTACTAAGTTGTTGCACGTCATATCGTGCATCAACTAGAAGTTTATGAATTTATGATACTTTTGTAGACTTTCTACTGTGATGTTGGCATTTCCCTCTATTTCCGTTTGTGGGATCTGTGCAGCATATGCATCAGCCCATTGAACTACAAGGAACTACAATACTATTAAAAATATTGCTTGGCACTCAGAGGCAGGGTACTTGAATCATCCTTGTGTATCTAATAAAATCTATTAAATCTATTATAATTTAGATTACACAAATATTTTAATATGCATGGGGTGTAGGGAACAAGTGTTTCTTAAACTCAAAACACTTTTGGCAACTACAAAAATAAAAACAAATTGAAGAAGATAAAAGATTCATCATTAGGTATTTGGTGATTAAAAGTTTACAATTGCATCACAAATGATTAACAGCTATCAACAGCTAATTAGGATACATTTCACAGCTAGCTAGTAATATCACTGTGAATTAAACAGTTACCAAATGCATACTCTCCAGAACACAAACTGTGAATCCTGTAAGGTCCAAAATTGACTTTTATCATTCTGAGGTCAGGCATTGAGTAACACAACATTTGGTATTAGTAAAACATTTTATTTACAGTGAAGAAGAACAGTAAAAACACTGTAGTAATGGCCATGTAAAATAGGGTCCAACAAATTCATTAGTATTTTAGTTGTAAGTTGACTTGGGAAGATGTAGGGGTTTACTGTGTTGCTATAAGTCCAAATCTGGCTCTTCTTAGCTGTAAAGAAGATCTAACTGGGACCTGTAAACGACCCGCTGGCAAACATGTGATTTAAGTGCTGTCCTGCAAGCCATTGTGATCTCTGTTTGGCAGGTGCTTTGCTTTGTGAAGTAGTCAACAATGCCAGATAAGGTTGGTCTCTGTCTAAAGTGTTACCCTGAGCTCAAAATGATGAACAGCAAAAGTGGTGCTGAATAATTGCCAGTGGTTGAGATTAATTCAAGCATTCCATCCATCGCTTATGTATATTATGGAAAATGTTGAGCTCTAGTCTGGTGCACTGTGTTTCCTTGGGTAGTAATGTTTCTTATACAGAGTGTGTGTTTGTTATTTTATCTGCTGTTGCTCATTATTTCACTTTAGCAACTTTTCTGCTTTTACTCAACCGTTTGCTTGCTCGTTCTTCACAGTTGCAAATGCTCGCAAAATGTTTCTATGGGAAGAGGTACACTGCTATCCAGAATAGAAACATGGTGAATGAATTTAGCTGTTATCATTTTTGAGTGAGCATGTAAGTTATCAAGAGCATACCACTAAAGTGTCCTGGGTATTATCAAAACCGATGGCTTAGCGAAACATCCTTTAGGTAGCACAATTCTGTGTAGCTGTTACTTTACAGAATAGTGTTCCTGTAGAGCACTGAGAGAACCTATTTTGTGCAGCCAGGGTTTCAGTTGGGCACACACATTTCTGTTGAACCACCTTCAGAACTCTCTTTGAAATAAGTGACTAACAGCTGACTTGCAGATTAGAAAGACTTTGAGCTGGGTACTGGTTGTTTGTGCTGATTTCACAAAATCAACAGCAATTTTGGGAAGAAACAGATCTATCACAAGCATATTATATCAAGTCGAGTTCATGTTATGGGGAAATATGCTTTAAAAATCTTTTATGCTCTATTTCTGCCCCAACCTGTCACAGGGGAGATGACCAAAGAGCAGACACTTACACTTGGAAAGGGTTAGGCATTTGTTACATTTGTTCGTTTGATAAAACCATAAATGCTTAAAATCCATTTGATTTTAGCGAAGCGACACCACTGAGCAGCACCCCTAATCCTAGTGCTTTAAATGGGCTGGTGCTCACCGGTACTAAGTACCAGAACTTTTAAATGTTCAGCTTTTGAGTAGTGGAATTTCTCCTTCGCCAAGAAGAGTACTGGTACTAGAAGAACAGCACGCCAGAATCAGTGGCATGACAGTAAGCACGTCACTCTACAGCTGTGCATCACTCATGATCCATCAGCAGCTGATTTACTTTATCCGGGCTTCCTGCGGGGTTTGACAGGTTGCATCATGATGTGATTAACAGTGCAGGGTCCATTGACCCATGCCAGTTAATCCCATTGTAGGTGTGCAATGTAGGGCCGACTGCCTGTCCCATGCGAAAGGGGATGTTACATTCAAGTTGTGTGAAGTAATTATTATATATATTTTCTATAGCGGCTGGTGTGGGGGTGGAGTGGTTAGACTGGGGAAAGACGGGGGAAACAGACAACAATATACATTAATAAAAAAATACAAAGAATTTCCCTGCTGCCCAATGCTCTTTACTGGGTTCACGCTGCTGCAGGCTCTGCATGCGGTCTCCATCCTCCTGGCGCTCTCAATGGCTCGGGCGGAAAGGGAAGGACTTCTGCCCTAGAATGCGAAACCAGACAATCCTGGAGCTGGATTGACTGGAGCAGGGTAACTCAGTGCTTATTTTAAGGCTGGGGGTCTGCGTCTGCAATCCATCTGCTATTTCTCAGCCTTGGGATTGCAGGCTTTGAAGTACACGTGGGATTGGGCAGTTGTAGGCAGCCGGCCAATCTGACCTGCGCACTGGCAGGGGGTGCATTACTAGTGCAATCGCACTGATCAGCCCCGCCCCCTGCCATCCCGCTGAGCCTTGGCCACATTAATATAATGGTATGTAATATCATTTTATTAATATGTGTGACTGCTGCACTCGCAGCAGGCAAGCGACGCTCCTCCGCCACAATGGAGGAGCCTCCCTTGTATATATATTTTTTTTGCAGCCCTGAGTGCTTTTGAGCTAGAGCAGAGTTTGGAAGGCAAGAGGCAGTGTGAAAAAGTGAGTTCTGTTTGATTACCATTTTACAAGGGCACATACTTAAGCTGCATTCAGCTTCCCTTAGTCCCCATAAGAGAGGGAGAGAAAGTGAAAGGATAGAGAAACAGGTGAGAGAGGAGAAACAAAGTGCGGAGAGTGAAGGGAGGGAGAGCAAGTAAAAGATTTGATATAACCGAAATGGACAAAGTTCGTAGTGATGAAATTTGTGAAACCTTGATAAGACGCTGTTCAATCAAACACTAAATGTCTGCGAGACATCACTTAAGCTCTCCATCCAGCACCATTTCTTTTATTTCAACTATTTCAAACATTATACATGTGATGCACTCGTGCCCACAGTAAGTCACACTCCTGCTTTAAATAGTCTCTGCATTTCATTATGTGTCACTGGTTTGGTTGTGGTAGCACTAATGTGTTGTTTAAATATTTTTATGCAACTGCAAATATGCGGCAGGCAAGGACCAAATTGTGTGGCAGGGTTGGCTAAATTATGCGGCAAGACAAAGCAAATTATGCTGCGGCACATTATATGATAGTTTTATTTAATTATTTTGCCATTTTTACGTATAGTAACAATGTCTAGGAAAAGATTTCACTATATTAGTATCGGTTTAATACCCAGATACAGTAATAAGAAGCTCAGAGATGACCAGCCAACCTATGCATAGGGCCTTCCACTGCACAGGAACATGTTGCCATGTTTTTGCTAACTTTTGATCAGTTTATGCTGGAAACAATAGTTCTTTCATAAAATCTGCAGATTATGCAGCAGATAGTGGTTTATTTGGCAAATGTGGCAATTCCATTATAATACAGAAAACATCGCAAAATAGGAGAATTCCAATGGCCCTGACTATAACGTGGCAAACCAGTGCTGTAAAATGCAAGCATCAGGTGCTTGACTTCTGTCACAAGACTAACACTGTTTGACACTGATTCTTTGGCAGACAGCTCTTTTTGGTATATGATGTGTATGAATGTCAGTCTGCGAGGATAACAATGATTGACTGGCTGTCTGGCTGCGATGTCTAATCTTTAGTTTTGCATGTACACCTTTAGATCATTTGAAAGGTGATGGAGACAGAAAGAAGAAGAGAGATAAGCTAAAAGTAGGGTGATAAAGGAATGAGAAGAGTACACGAAAGAGTGAAAGGAAGGTACTAAAGAAGGAGACACAAATATGAGAAACAATGATAGAAGAAAGAATGAGGGTTGAAGATGAGCAATATTAAGTAGACAACAGGAGGATTCAGATAAGGAATCAGAGATATACTTTAAAAAAATGAGGAGGGAAGAGACTGAAGGAAAGCATGAGAGAGCAGAAGAAAGAATGAGGGAAAAGGAGATGAGAAAATTGCAATTTTTCATTGAAAATGAGTTACAAATGTACCACTATAAAGAGGCTACACTTAAGGGAAGAAGTTGCTTGGCTCCAAAATGAATTCAATTATACAATCAATCACAGGTTTGTAAAGCGTGGCTACTCACATGTGAGGGTCTCAAGGCGCTGGGGAAGGGGGGCTGCTGATCCATCCTGCTTTGGAGGTTCAGTTTAAGAGCCAGGTCTTTAGATCCTTCCTGAACTGGGTCAACGATGTGGATGGCCTGAGGTTGAGAGACAGAGTGTTCCAGGTCTTGGTGGCGTGGTAGGATCTTCCTCCGGTTCTGGTCTTGTTAATCTGTTTGACGGAGGCCGGAGCAAGTTGGGTGGAGCAGAGTGGTCTGGCGGGTGTGTGGAAAGCAAGGCAGTGGTTCAGGTATTTTGGTCCCCCGTCTTGGAGGGCCTTGTAGACATGTGTGAGGAGCTTGAAGATGATTCTCTTGTTGATAGAGAGCCAGTGGAGTTTTCAGAGGTGTTGTGTCATGTGGCTGCGGTGGGGGATGTTGAGGATCAATCTGGCTGCTACGTTTTGGACGTTCTGTCATTTCCTGAGCTGCTTCTGGGTGACGCCGGCATAGAGTGTGTTGCCGTAGTCCAGTCTACTGGTGATGAGTGTGTGGGTCTTTCTGGATTCTGTGGGGAGCCATCTGAATGTCTTTTGAAGCAGGCGGAGCGTGTGGAAGCAGGATGAGGATACTGCATTGATTAGGTGGTTCATTGAGAGCGAGGAATTCAGTATGATACCAAGGTTGCGTGCGTGGTCCATAGGGGTGGGAGGGGTTCCTAGTGCGGCAGGCCACCAGGAGTCATCCCAGGATGAGTGGGTGGGTCCCAGGATGAGTACTTCGGTTTTGTCCAAGTTGAGCTAAAGGCAGCTGTCTTGCATCCAGGTAGGAACTGCCTTCATTTTGTTGTGAAAGTTGATTGTTGTGGCTGTGGGTTCATTGGTGAGGGAGATGATCAGCTGGGTGTTGTTAGCATAGGAGATGATGTTGAGTCACCAAAGCTTCCATGGAAGATATCTCAAATCTTCGCCCCATCTCCCTCCTACCTTTTCTGAGCAAAGTACTGGAAAAATAAGTTAATAAACATCTATCTGACCATATCGAATCGGCCGGCTACCTTGATCCATCCCAATCGGGCTTCCGGCCAAAACATAGCACAGAAATAGCCCTGGTGGCCTTTACCGATAATATCAGGCTAGCACTAGATAATGGTCAACCTACTCTCATGGTGCTATTAGATCTCTCCGCCGCATTTGATATGGTCGACTTTGCTCGGGAGATTGAAGGAAGCTGGGATTGGTGGAGTGGCACTGCAGTGGATGACTAGTTTCCTCTCTAATCGCACCCAGACTATTAACCTGGGGCCATACCGTTTCACCACGAAAGAACTGACCAAGGGAGAGCCTCAGGGCTCATGTTTAAGCCCAACCATGTTTAACATCTACACTGCCCCCTTGGCCTCACTACTGAGGAACTACGGGTTCATTCCGATATCCTATGCAGATGACACCCAACTTACCTTCTCCTTCAATAAGGCCTCTCAGACAGCCCAAGCTTCCTTCTCTTCCGGCATGCTGGCCATCTCACAGTGGATGAGAAACAACTTTCTACAGCTGAATGCCGGAAAAACTGCAATCACGCTCTTTGGAGAGGCCCCACTATTGTGGACACCAGACTAGTGGCTTATAGAGCTGGGAACAGCTCCAGCACCAAAAACAATGGCAAATAACTTAGGGGTGCATCTTGAACAGACCTTAAACATGAAAGAGCATGTAACACACACTGTTGGCTCATGCTTTCATGTGCTGGGACATGTGTTTTTCCTTATCTCCACGATACCCTACGAAAGACCCTCATTCAAACCCTGGTGCTGAGTAAATTAGATTACTGTAATGCCTTATTTATTGTGGCTAATGAGTCTTCTCTGAACCACCTTCAGGTGGTACAAAACAGTGCAGCCCGTTTAACCTTGAACACCCCAGAAAGAAAAGCTTCACTCCCTCTTCTCCAACAACTCCACTGGTTACCTGTGCGCAAACGAGTGAAATTTAAGATCTGCTGTCTGAAACACAGGGCAATATGAGGAAATGGACCTACCTATTTGGCAAAGAGGCTCCATCAATATATCCCCCAACGGGACCTCCGATCTGGCTCGAAATCTTTGCTTAAGATTCACATGGTCAAGAAAGCAAGGACAGGAGGAAAGGCCTTCTCACATCAGGCGCCATCCTTATGGAACCAACTTCCCACAGCTTTAAGGCAGTCCCAGACCACCTGAAATTTAGTAAGGCTTTGAAAACTTCCCTCTTCTAGATCTGCCCGTTGTGACAGCTTTCTTTTTGTAAGCCCGCTAGCGCTGAGATACCCCTTAGGGGGTGATTCAAGCACTATATAAGCACACAAACTAAACTAAACTAAACATGGCTTCTGGCTATGGCTGCGAGGGGAGCCATGTAGAGGTTGAAGAAGGTGGGGCTCAGGGAGGAGCCCTGGGCCACTCCACTGCTGATCTCTGTAGGTTCTGAGAATAAAGGGGGTAGTCTGACTTACTGTGTTAGGTAGGTCAGGAATGAGTGGAACCCCTCCAGTGCGTTGTGGAGTCTCATGATTACGGAGCGGTGGGAGACGACATCAAAGGCGGCCGAGAGGTCCAGTAGAATGAGGTCTGTCGTTTCGCCCCATTCGAGGAGGGAGCAGATGTCGTCCGTGGCGGCGAGAAGTGCCGTCTCGGTGCTGTGGTTTCTTTGGAAACCGGATTGGGAGGTGTCCAGTATTCGTTTCTCTTCGATGAACTTGGGGAGTTGGGCATTGATGGCCTTCTCGATGACCTTGGCTGGGAAGAGGAAATACTATTTTTCCTCATATAAGGTTATATGCTGAAATGAAGGAAAAATGAAACAATAATTATATACAGTCATGGAAAATATTTTAAAAAGGCTCTTGGGCCCTTTAAATACAAATAAAAAGACACAGGAAGAAGTATGAATTCAATTTCAACTTTGCCTTGAAGTCAGGTGGCTAGCAACAACATAGGATAATTAAATAAATCATCTATGCTTATTTTCCTATTCGCCACATGGAGTTCCACAACTTTTATTTTTGTACCTTTTAAACTGCCTAGTCCCACATTACAAAAGGTACTTTAAAGGAGTCACCATAACTGAATAAACAGGAAAAATATAGATGATAAGTAGAGGCGGAATCTGTCATGACTAACTGGATCATGGAATTGCTGTCGGTACTTCCATGGAAGGTAAAATCATTCATTGCTTGTGCATAAAACGTTAAATAAGATCTAATTATTAGGTGTATTCCCTACTCCAGTGAACATATGTAACTACCACGACATTCCATAGCAGCGGGTATTACTTTTGTATCAAAAGTATGAATCACTTAATTTGACAAATAATGTGTCTTTCTCTACCGTATGATTTAGATACCCTGCAGCATAAAATAGTCCTCAAATTGCTGCATAACGTGAGTGGATCTGGAAGTGACGGACAAGACATTGCTCATGAAAATCACAGTAGACCTTTCAGCAAATTGGTCATAGTTGACAATCAACCCATGTCATATGGGTCGTCTCCACCGAGTCTTAGCTTTTAAGCCAATAGCACTGTGCATTTTAATAATTAGTAATTCACTTTTCTCGTTCATATCTGTAAGCCTCCAAGCCCCAAAAGGCACAATGTTGTTGACTTGGAAGTCATACTTTGCTGAAGGTGACCCTGGAAGGAATCAGGAAGGATGGCTGGCCTATCAATTAGACACTTTTTTCATTAAACAAGAAACCTATGTCTTCATGCTAGATAACAGACAGATAGCCACTGATTTGGCAGTGACTGAAATGTTTTAGCCACACAATGGCTTGCAGAAATAATTGTTGTACTGTGAAGTGCATTTCCCCCCAGTTGTGTGCATGGAGGCCTCTGCCACAATTAAACATCTTTTAAATAAAATTTCTGGTCCTTACTTGTATTTCATTTCTTCATCATATTTCAGTAAACGGTTCCTGCTAAAAATGCGTAGAGTGCAAAGGTACGGATATCACATTCTTCTTTATGAAGGCGGCATCTTTGCAATGCTGAGAGATATCGCTATCTAGGCATCTCGTTAAAGGGATACTGCAAGGTCAACAATGTGTAATAATGTACATTAATTGCAATTGTTCATAATTTATTTTTTAATTTGCTCCTTGCAGCGCTGTTATAACATTCAAATTGCTTCTTTTAAAATGATTTTTTTCGAAAACGTAGGTCTCTTTTTTTTTTTTTTACTGTATATTTAAAATAGATCTTTTTAACTAGCAATCAAAAGTGGGATATGAATTCACATTTTAGCTCGAACTATTAATATCTCTAAATAGGTTGAACACTACCTATTGAAAACAATACAGTACCTCACAATGAAGTGACCATTTTCTTGATGCCACAGCTTCATGTGTTTCTACGTTTCCTGAAATGCTTCTCCAAACAAATGCTTTCAAATATAGCAACGTTTTCGTTCGATCATATTTTGGGGCCTAATTCACAAGGATATGTATCAGTCTTAGAGTGTAGTATTACACTTACTCGTATGATACATTTACGACTTCTTCAGTATTTAAAAAAGGAAACAAGTCTGGAAAAATATGATAGAGATAATTTGTAAGTCAAAGGCCACCCCTCCCACTATCCTTGGTAGATTTCTGAATGGCATAGTTGAGTAAGGGGATTTATGTTTTTTTAAACACGGTGAACATGTCTTTTCTGAGGTGAACCTCCTTCCCCAGCACTCGAATACAATTTGGGGGGGACCTTTCACACCTCCCTTTAGCACCTTGTAAACACACTTGAATTCATAAGAGTTTATACTATGGGAAACAATCTACGCCAGATCTCTTACTTCCTCAAAGGTCTTATTTTGTTGAGGTACCATTAACGTTTGCATAGAACCGTCTCCATCACTCCCATCTCACTCTTTTCTTACTCTTTTACCAGCCCTTTCTTTAAAAAGTCTGTCATGTCGGCAGGTTTTTACACTTGAAAAGTGAATCTCTCGAGGGAAGGGATTTGTGCTCTATTGGGGCTGATTCAGAAAGCATTTGCACACCATAGTTCAACTTGATTGCCCACTGGACATGATTTGCGATTGCAAATGAAGTTTGGAATTCAACCTTGTTAGTAGACGTAATCACAAGTAATATTACACCTATATTTTATAATATTATGCAGGAGTAAATCTGCTCCCAGCATCTAGCAGTGGGTACTCCTGGGTGGGAATACATCTGAATGCAAAAGAACACCCAAAACCCAAACGTCTGTGCGTAATGATATACTTTTGCGAGGCACATGCACACTCTGTTTTATTTACACCTGTTAAGGCCAGGAGTAAATCTATATCTAGGGAAGGAATTTGGAGGGAAACTCATCCCCTACATTTTTGTGGGTGTAGGGAAAGGGGATCATGAATGACTGTGTGAATAACTATTTGTAAAGCATGGACAGCTGCTCCCAAAGGGAAGTCCCGTGCCAAGCCAACTAAGATAACACATAATCAACTACATCTCTCTAAAGAGTAAGGTCATCAGACCAGATTTGAAAGCTGATTCAATTCAATCTCCTATAAAAAAGCTTAGGCCTGACATTTCCTAGCCTAGCTGCCCACATGAAGAAAGATCTTCCTCCTTAGTGGGCCTTAGGAATACATAAAAGGACCTAGTTAGCTGATCAGAGTGCTGTTAGGTAAATAAACTTTAACCCTTTCCTGTATGCATATTGGGCCTTTATTGTGCAGTGTTTGGTGAGTAACCATTAAGGCTTTAAATTTGACTCTTTGCCTGATCGGGAACAAATGCAGTACCTTGAGATCTCCGCGGATATACTGCCTTTAAGGAATATACAAATCCCATCCTCGTCGCCATTGTTGTAATGAAGATATTCAAATCCAGTAAATTGTATATAGGTTTAATTTAAACAGCACAGCAACCCAAGGTGACTGATCAGCACAAGCCAGACAAGAATAACTGCCCAGAGCCTCACAGTCCCTTAAGGTTCCATATGGAACAAGAACTGTTACTCATAAGATGCTACAGTGCCATAGCATAACAATATTGAATAACAACATTAAACATGTAAATGTAACAACAAGATTAAGCATTCTGCAGCATTTTGCACCAGTTGGAGTTTATTTAGCAGTTCCACAAGCCACCCCACCACCCTCGATGCAGAACATTGGCATTGTCAAGTCTGTATGTGGTAAGAGCATGAACATTGTCTTTCCGTGTAGGGACAGGAAGGAATTTGATAGGCTTATTTAGAGATTTTTATAACCAAATAGAACATTGCTGTCAGGGCCACTCTTGCGGCTTAAAGGATAGATCCTTGTCAAATGTGCTCACTGTTTTTTTGGCTACCACAGCTGCAATTGAGGGGTGCCCTAGTCTGGTGGGCCAAATACATATGATATCCAACGGGGAAGAGTCTCCAAAGACCAAAATCTCTGACTTATCCGGATTCAGCTTCAGACAACTGTTGTGCATCCATGTAGACACCACAGTGAGGCACCTCTGAAAATTTGGTACAACTTTGCCATCCAGTTGGTGAAAGGCTAAATTCAATTGTGTGTTATCTCCATAGGACACAATATCGAAGTGCCGTGGCTCCACTTCCGGATCTTGCGGTGTCATGTGTTGAGCAACATGGGACTTAACACTGTGACCTGTGGAGCACCATATCTCCCTGTACCTCGAGATGTAGGGGAAATCATCCTAAGGAAAAATAATTGTCATTGTGAAGATAACCCAAAAATTTTTTAACACGTGCTCTTGCACCTATTGTTATATTTATTTGAGAAAATCAATACATGAATATTTACTCATGTAAAAAATGGAAGTACTCCTGCAATCCTTTGTGAGCTCAGAAAAGCCCAGACATGTACTCCAGATGTAGAGCAAAACCAACTGACTAACTTTATGTTTGTGAGAACTGGTCCCACAGAATACTGACTTCCACTTTGACTATGGAGCTTCACATTTTCACTCTGGTATGCTTCACCCACAGGTGCAAAAAAATGTGAGAAGTTTGAAAAGCCATTTCTCGTTGTTTTACTTTTGCGCAGAATGACATTAAATAGGCGTGGCAGCAGAATGTCATGTTTATTGTAAGAACCCCATTGTGCAGTGGTATGTGAAAATGCCTCAGAGTTGTCTTTTGTTTTCTTTTTCCAGGAGTCGAGTGGGGGCTGCTCTTTCCCGAAGCAAATGGAGAATATCAGTCTCCCATTAACCTGAATTCTCGAGAAGCGTTGTATGACCCCTCCCTTCTGGATGTCCGTCTGTCCCCAAATTATGTAGTTTGTCGAGATTCAGAAGTGGTGAACGATGGGCATACCGTACAGATTGTTCTGAAGTCAAAGTCAGGTATGTTGTGTCAGCCATATTGTTTATTTCGTTTATTGATAAATTATTTTAATGGAAACAACACTCAACAGATCTTTTTCCTTAAAACGTGATGTTGTCTTTCTTTAAGACGCAAAAGCTGCTATAATGTAGAAAATGCACATATACTAAACTTTGCATTGTAGAAGATGAGATCTAGTAGTGTGACTTCAAGGAAGCCATAGCATCGCAGCAGGATGACATTTCTAAATAGTAACAGTGTTCTCATATTTTCTTGTGTAAACATTTGGCAAGGTAACCTCTGAAGAAGGTCAGGAAGGCAAGAACCAATGGCAAGCCCCAGGTTGTGTACAACCTCCTCTCCTTTACCCTATGACCAGATCACAAAAGGAAGGGAGCAGACAATGTTCTCCATGGACTTCTCTACCCTGCAGAGTGCAAAGACCTCCTGATCCCCAAAACCAACCCCATCAGCCCTCCTGCTGACACTTTCCGCCTGCTCTGGGCAGGTGTAAAATGTCAGCAGATTTGATCCTGGAACCGGAGAAAAAGCTCAGGTATCCCTTGCCTGCGTGGTTGCGCCCATTCCAGGGGAAAAACATGTAATTGCTGGTTGAGGGCATACCAGCTGGAAAAGTGTGATTTGCCACACTCATGCCTGTATCAAACTCTGCAAACATAGGGACCTCATTTATTGGGATTTGGCATAGGGCGGTGCAGCAAGTCACCTTGTTGCACTGCCCTACGCCAATGTGAAAGGGCAAGAATGCACAGCATTTATGCAATACAGAACATTCCTGTTCTTTACCCCTGTGCTGGCACCGCTTCTGCTGCATAGCACCAATGCAGTCACCCTTGCACCATTGTGCAAAGGGTGCCTTTGTTCTCAGCACAATTTTTATTGTGCAGGAAGGGGCACTTTCCTGTACAAAAAACAATTATTGGAGGTGTTTCCATCTTATATATATGCTGCAGAATGCAGCACACTTAGAAGGAGGAAATAACAAGGAGAAATAACAAAGTCTCTTCTTGTTATGCCTCACCTTGGGTGGGGTAAGGATTTGGTGCTTCCCCAGATCTACACCCACTTCAACGTCCATGGAATACCTCCTGAGTGCAGAGTAAGGCAACGCAGCGATGTGCCCTGCCTTGCCTTACTCATATCTACGAGGCATTCAAAGCCACGCTTAGTGGCTTTGCATGGCCTCATAGATATGATTCTGTAATCTGCGTGGCCGGAGAGTCACAAAAAGTGATATTCCAGCAGTGCAGGGGGCTTTTAAATATGCCTCTCGGTGTCCTGCTCAGACAAGCTAGACAAGAGGAGAATTTACAGAGGACACTGATACTCGCAATCTAGTGATGGCTTCACTCCATATCACCTTTTCACAGACGATCACTTCAATGAAGAAACATAACTCACTCAGAAACAAGTCAGGCAATCAATGAAAACTGTGAAGAGCCCAGCAAAAGTTCACCCAAGGTTGACAAGTCCATGAAAGACTGCCAATGACTTGAATAATTAGAGCAACTGCTGGAATTGGCACGTTTTTGTTGGCTGAGGCGAGGCCCTAGCCAGGCAGAAACTACCACTCCCGTCAGGGATGGGTGGTTACACTCACTGTATAGCCTGTGCTCACCCTTGGGTAATTTGGCATTGAGCAGTCAGGCTTATCACAGAGGCAATGTGAAAAGCATTGGCACAGCACTCTCAATAAATATACCGAACAGCACAAAAGAGACCACAAAAAAATAAAGTTTCTATTCAACACACACATTACCTAACACAACATGAACATCATGTATTTCTGGGCATGAATCACATTTGGAAATATCACTAGCAGTATTAGGCCCAACCGTGTTAAAATTGAGATCAGTAACATGCACCTTTGAGAAAGATCCTATTTTACCTTCCCAGCATCCTTATGTGGTGCAAAACGTTGTCAGAACAAGGCCCACCCTGGCAATTATTACAATTCAATACTACACAGTTATAAGGTGCCCCCCAGATCACAACTATATCAGAGATGTATACACACAGATAATTACAACGCTTTTAAACAGCACTGTGGGCCAAGGCTGCAAGGGTAAAAACCAATGTCAAATGCAGTATTCTTTTGGCAAGGATCAACGTGTAAAGCAACACCGCCTTGCGGTGTAATGAATCACAGGCAGTAACTCCCAAACAGTCACTCAGCACCGATACTCAGTGCCACATATATCAGGCAGGTCCGTATGGAGCGCACCCGCACACACACGCACACACGCACCATAATGCGGTGCATCTGATATCCTGCAGGCCAGTTGATAATGCACATGTAAACCCTGTGGCCCAAGCCCACCTCCACCTTTCAGCTAACCCCCGATCACCCTACACCCACAGGCTATAGATAAAGAAAACCTTCCCCCCTGATTTTAGGGCAATTGCGGACGGAGTCACACTTAGTCAGGGTCCCATGGAAAAAGGCAGGGGTAGATAACAGGGCAAATTAGGCATCAGTCAACAAATAGAGGTTTGGTCACTGCTTGGGAAGTTCACCAACAGTGTGTGGAGCAGAAGCAGGCTTAGGGTGACAGTCGTTCAATTAAAGGATTCCACACTGTACTTTCCAGCACCAGCCCAGTGCTGCAAAGCACAGGGGGGTTACGGAGTCTCTTGACCCACTTCTGATTGCTCTCCGAGCATTCCTTAGCCCAGAAAATTACTCTAACCACCCCGGTCTGGTCCAGGCAATGCTACCTGGTCATGCGGATGGGTGAGGAGTGGGCAGTGGCTCCCCTGCAATGCGGGCACAAAAGGAACAATTGATAAATGGGGGCTGAAGCAGGGGAGCACTCTGTCAGACACACGTCAATCAAAGTAGCACCCAGGCAATCCAGGCACAATGAGACACAAATCTGCACCTCCCTGCTCATTGATACGAGTCGCTCCAAACAGTTCTGGTTACACACAATAGTCGCAAACTTGGTACCTCCCTGGAAATGAAGCACACTGTTTTGTGGTCATTGATCCAAGTCGCACCAGACAGTTCTGTTCACACACAATGAAGAGTTTCAAATTCCATACATCCCTGGAAATGAAGCACAATGTCTGGTGTGCGTTGAAGCATGTTGCATCAGACAATTTCGGTCACACACAAATGCGCATGTTCAGCAGTGGTGCACGAGGTAGAATGAGGCACTACTATAGGTACGCCCTCACCTCTGAGGGTTGCAACTTGTAGATCGGACACTGCACGCAATGAGCATGAAGTTGGCGTATCACATGAGAGAGATGCAGCACGATCGGCAAAGTGGGCCACAGGGGTCCCGCAAGTGGTGGATCAGCTTACAATCAACAAGACATTTATGCATGTTGAGGCCCCACGATGCAGGGGTCATACGCCTTAGATGTGGGCAGTACTTGGAGCTCCGCATAAAGCAATCTGGCCTTCAGGCACAATGCTTGCTTCCACGCTTACACCACGCTACCAGTTGGGACCCACCAGACAATGTGGGCACTTAAGAGGGCACCTCTCTCCGGGTGTCACAAGTAGACAGTGAGGGTCTCTCACAGGAGGTCTTTGATGTCTCTGAGACCTCCATAAGAGAACAGGCGGCAAGCCAACACGGCCTTGGAGGCACACTTCAAGGTGCCACACTGCAGCAGGTAGTCAGCCCAGGCCAGCCACTATTCAGGAAGGGGCCACGGTCCCTTCCAATGGCAGTAATTCTCCTTGTGAACAACAGATTCCTCTGGCAGTGTGCACTATGCAGTCCAGGAATCTCTGGACCCGCATCCCCACAAGTTTATTTCCTCCCTGCTGAAGCTTGGAACCTGTAGCTATACTGTAGTGTGCCTTTGAAGTTGGGGTTGGTTTAAAGGGTTTCCCTTTGAACCACCGATGTGTCCACTAAGTTTTAGTCCTGTTTGCCATGTGGCCGTGGAATGCAGATCTTAATATTTAGTGGGGCCATGATCTGGTTCCCAGAGGCCAAGTGTCAAAACATCTTCTGTTAATCTAGACAGCAAGGCCCTCAAATGGCAGAGTTCTGTCATTCCAGTTTCATGACCAATGTCTATAGCTGCTTCCTGGGAATGCACAGATGTGTTCCCTCAGACTCAAGTTTGGACTGGAGTCAGACGAAAGGGCACACAAAGAGTTTTAGAGCAGAGAAATGCCAACTTTCAGGAAGTGCTGCATCAACAAATGATAGATGGAATGCTGAATAAATCAAACATTCACCCCAGTAAAGAGATTTGTGTTACACCCATTGTTCTTTTGCTCACTACACACCGCCATTTTGGACCCAGCCACATGCAAATCAGTCTTGACCCTGCTCCTCATTGGAAGAGTCCGGCTGGAACTGATAAGCCAGACCGGACCGTAACTGCAAGCCAGACTGGACCGGAAACAAGCCTCCTGGGACAGGTTTCAGGGTATCACTCCTCATCAGACAGTCTAGCTTAAATTTTGTGGTGCAGCAATCAAGGGGCCTACGTCTGGGCGTACCCCTTTAGAAGCGGCATTTCTAAGCTAGTAATGACTATTCCCTCTTTACCACAGGAGAGGGTTTTTCTTTGTGAATCCAATGATGGGAAACATTAAGAGGCTGCTCCACTGTAAGCAACTATTGCAGCTTGAAATAATTTAAACCATCCCTCCATGTTAACCTTTGAGAAGAGCAGTCCTCCTAGGTATTGAAAACACACATGGGTGTTCTTCACTACCTGGTCAGGGAACACACATGTGTACCTGCCCTGCCTTTCCCCTACCACTTGCTTCACTCCCTTAAGACTTAACCTAGCGCTGCCATAGTGGTAGTGAAATGTCCCCTCAGGATTGGCCAGTAGTTTAGAAAGGCCAACCTGAGCATAAGTGCAATTGTGCACACACAGGACTGCAATGGCAGGCTTAACGCATGTTTAAAAACTTCATAGATGTAAGTGCGCACTCACAGTCCTGCAATGGCAGGCTGGAGACAATGGTTGAAAATATCAGGTAAGCACCACTTCCTAATCTGCATATGAAGGTGCATGCACTTTAACACTGCATTCCAGAGCCCTAAGGCCACTAAAAGAAAATTTGTAAATCCTGTGAGATAAAACTTCTAGGTTTAGGGAAACACTACCAAAATCGTGTCAGGTCTAACAGCAAACAATAAAGCGCTTTAATAATTTATGATGTAGAGTATAACATGCTGCTTGCAGAAATGCAGCCTTTATTATTTTCAGAAATCCCAAGAGCCCAACAATCCAAGAACAACACAGTACAATTCTTCCAAACGTTCATATGGAACACAAATCCCAGCTGAATGAAAGCAAACATTTCTTCTCAATGGACTCTCTTCCAAAACAGCGCAATTACTTCTCCATGAGCTGTTTTCCCTTTTCACTTTGGTCAAGCCTGAAGACAAAAAAACATTTATGTCAGTTTATTGCTCTTTGTTGAACAAGGCAGGACTTTCCAACATATGCAGTTAATGACTCTATGCATATTAATTTCTTTGGTAGAAATATTTGGTTTGAAATATAGCTTTACTGAAAACAAAAGAAACAGAAACTCAATTTGATAACAAAAACGCATTTCTATGTAAATTCCCATTCAATACTTCACCTATCATATCTTTAACATGGATGTCCCCAAACCTCACCTTAACATGGATCAGCACCAGCACCAGATTGGCTTTGACTGCTGTTAGGCCCTCATTACAAGTGGCCCTGTTGTATTGCACAGTGATACCATGTCCGATATCACCCATACGGCATAGTTTTACCACACCTTCACAGAGACAATATGACTGTAGCTAGTGGAACGAAAAATAACATACAGGAATCACAGGTTTTGCACTGTTTTCCGCCTGTTGTTCCCCATTTGTAAGCAGTATTTTTCCACATCACTTGTGATCCCTGTGGAGATACTAACTCCTGTTACCGGCCTCATCGTGATTACTGGACCACTCGCAATGAGGGCCTTAGAACCGGAGATTAATCAGGTGAGAAGGATGGCGTGTCTGGTGATGCTCGTGTCCTAACACGTTAGAATAACGTCTAAAGCAGAGAAAATGATTCTAGCCAGTGTGATATGCTCTATACGTGCTCGTCTGGCAAGTAAAAACCTATAGCAAGAAAAACACCATGAGGGCAGGAGTAAGGTGCTGCCTGACGTTCGTACTTTAGAAGCATGAAGAAGACAGACGCATAGGACCAGAGATGTTATAGACAAAATGCATAAGTCAAATCACAGTTTTGTCATATATGTATTCTACCTATGTGCCAATTATAGGCTAGTCTGTTATACTTTAGGTCTGGGCTAGAGACAGCATTAGCTGTCTCTCCAGACTTACAAATAAATACTGCATATAACACTTGCAGAGAGAGGGGCTTTTACTCAGCTCTTTTCAGCCACAGCTTGTGAGGGTGTCATTCATATGTTGCTATCTACTGGACAGCGTATATTACAGTCGGGCAGTGATACCGCTGTGGTCAAGGAGTCCTCGTTTCCAGGTCAATTCATATTTTCGATCGGTGATTGCGGTGTGAGGAATTGTGAGTGATAACATTTTTGCCGTTCATATGTAAATTTACACTGGAACTTCTACCTCAACTTCAAGTTGCCATACCAACCTACACTCAATAGTTTGCCAATGCGGAGGACATGTTGGACAAGAAATACTTTTTCAATTAGACCGTTGCAATAAACTGTGTTTGTGAAAAGCATGATAAACAAAATGCCATTATAGCAATTATTTTATTCACAAACAAACATGAATCCATAAATGTTTTAAACACTATTTATACAATATTGTACTTTAGAATTAAGCATACACGACTCTAGGGAAACATAACCAATCCATAATTAATGGCTTCTATTTTTATGTTGCAAACTCTAGTTTGTCCGGCATGGGTTTAGTTGCTCCCCCCAATCAATGTGAAGAATGATTTCACCACCTTCAGTCACGTCCCTCCCATGACCTCCTGTTAAGAGATAGTTTGTTCATGGATTTCAGCAACTGGCTGTCCCAGTGCCCCTCACGATGATTGGTGCAGCAATGTAGCACCAACTGGCTCAAGAATGTGACGGAGGGAAAAATATGAGAGAAGAACAGAAAGTGTCAATGTTAGGCATTGGGTAAAGCTGCGAGTCGTGGGCTCATGTGAACTGTGTTTTCATTTTATTTGCTCACAGGCACAGTGACGTAGCTAGCCACTCTGCCGCCCGTGGCGGTCCCTGCCTTTCCCGCCCAGCGGTGGCCGTAGAGCGGGGGGACGCCGCCCTCAAAACTTGTGCCGTATTTCAAGGGTAATTGTAATTGGTCACAGAAAGATGAGACCGGAAGCTATGATTTGCACTATTAGCAGTATACCAATTTGAGTGGTGGTTCTACATGTACCAATTTGCGGGAATTAACGGAAGACGTGTTTCAAAACCACATTGGTAGAATACCTTTGTTCAAAAACAAAATGAATCAACTTGGCAAAGTCGATAGTTCTGTCCCAGTTTAAGTGAATTTGTACTTTTTGTAATGTCAGTACGTTGTGTGATTGAGGATACTCACATAATTCACATACACAGACAGGCCCTGGTGTGGATGATATTGCTGGGGCATGTCAGATCCGAGAGTTTGAGATCATAAACAGCAGACTTCTGACAGTCGGACACCTTTAGCAACAGGCATTGGCCCTAGACAGCCAAGTTGTCCCGCAGTCCTCATGCCCTACAAGTCCCAACAAGCTTACTTCTAGCTGACCATCACTATCACAACATGGTGACAACTCAAATCAGGAGAAACATAACTAACGGTGTAATTGTAACATTTTTGGTGCCTCCCCATAGAGATCGAAGCTAGGCAAGCAGAAACTGAGGATTCATTTAGAAAAGCCTAGGCTAATTATTGGAGAGCATGCATTGTGGAGAAATAAATAAAGACACATTGCACTGGAGACTAGCTTGAGGGTGTGAAGTTCACACAATTGAAATGTGCTGACAAACTGGATGTTGGTGTTTTCATCCAGCATGCAATGTGTATATTGCTTTCTGTTGGGAATATGGAAGTTTTTCTACTATTTAAATTGAAGTAGTGTGGGATATGAGTTGCCAATATGATCATTATGTGAAATGTCAACTGTATTGAAGAAAGCACTTTTGTCACATCTCATCTGCAGGCTATGCAGGTGACTTTCAACTAGTATGTAGGCCCATTTATTTATTGGACTTAAACGGCTAGTGCGATTACTGCTATTGACTGAATTGCTCAAAAGTCACTAGCAATCGCTTTTCAAGAATTCATGCCTGAATGTCGTCAAACAGTTGCCTATAGAGTTATATTGAATCAAATTATGTTTTAGGAATAAGACATGACCAATTGTAAACCTGGTACATATACTTTCAGTATCAAGCCTAAATGCTTCCAGCTGGTATATAGTGCTTGGTGGCTCCATGTTTTGTGACTTTTTCAGCCAGCTTTGTTTTTAGCAAACAATTGTTCACAAGCCAGAACTATGGGCCTGATTATGATGATGGTCAGACTGCTACTGACAGGCCGTCAGTGGTGGTTCGACCAACTGACAGCGCTTCAGTCCGACTGCCGCATTATGATACAGGTGGTCGGACCTTCAGCGATCTGGGGGAAGATCGCTGCATCCAACAGGATCTGAGACTCTGTCGGGGCAGCGATCAGTATCATATCCCTTGAATGTTGGCGGTGCAGTGGCAAGCATGGCTGTCGAGATTACGATACCCGTTTCCAACGGCCCTTTCATGGCAGATAGACTGCCATGATGAGGCTGTCAGAAAGGGATTTTTGGTGCCCTCTTCCATCGTGGGCCACTGTAAAATGGCCCAGGGGGCACATGTAGTGCCATCATGCACCTCCATGGACACAGTGCATGGATGTGCACAAAGTGCTCGTTTACACAGCAGCTTGTGCTGTGACTCTTTTCTTGGGCCGCAGCACAAGCCGCTGATTAAATGAGCACTTTCCGACTGCCAACCCGGTGGATGCATTGAACTGAGGTGGTCGGACCCCGACTGCTTGTCCGGCGTTCTCCTGACAGGCACGATAGCATTCGGTGGTCTGCCCAACTGTTATCCTAATTGGGCCCTATCTTCCATGTATAGGACATGAAAAATAAAAACGTTATTGACCCAAGTGCAGAAAAAACAACAAGGCAAGGCATTGATGTGGGGACACTTAACAGCAGAGCTCGCAGATATATACTGAGGGATCACATATTTGTTGACTAGGAATCACCTCTAATAAGTTATTTTCAATTTGTAACGTTTAATTTAATCTCCCTTTGGTATTTTAAACCACTGCCATCATAGAATCAACCAGCTGCTATGTGTAGGCCTTAGTAATCATGCTAATGTGTCCCATCATATATAGGAGTAACAAGTTACATGAAGGAAGGAGTCAATGACCCGTTGAGGATTGTGATGTGAAAATGAAAGAAGACTCAGGCTGGTAAATGCTGTATTGACTGTTCTAGTCTAGTCACTATGAGGAGGAGAAAGATGACGTCCTTCTTCTGACAAACAATGAGGCTCATTTGCACTTTCCTGTGGTTTTTCAATGTTATATTTTGCGTATGTAGTTTGTTTTTGATTATATTATTAAATAAGTACTCTAATTTCTTTACATTTAAATGTTCACCAAATATATATAAATTATTATGTTGTTTTTTATGGTTGCAGGGTTTGTTTGGGAAATGTATGGGTGGTAATTTATAAAAATGTACATAATTAATTTATAATAATAATTACATAATTATTAAACTATTTGAAATAATTATTTAAAGTATGAAGTTCAGCAAATGTACATAAGTACTAGTCTAGAGCACATTCCTGACTCTTTTCAGGCTGGAAAGTGGAATGTGAGGAGGTCGTGAATTACTTTGTGAATGAGTATCTTGGAACACGCTTAATCCCACCACTTGATCTCTCCTCTCAAGTAAATGGGTTTATGCCTAACAGGAACCCCTTGGTGAATGTCTGACAGAGTAACGGAGGTAAAATTGGTCAAAACCGCATTTTAGTTTAAATGATAATTTATTAAAATAAATACTGTTATTTTAATTTTTAATTGAAGGAAATTTATTGGGGGTCATTATCAATTTTAACATTAAATAATTTTTAATAATTACATCAAGCAACTAATGTTTCTATTTACATATTTAATGTAAACTAGAGCACATTTCTAAATCTTTCCAGACTGGAAAGAAGAATGTGATGAGTTTGTGAGTGGACATTCATATTTTGGAGCATCTTCAGTCCCATCCTTGAGACCTCATCACAAGTAAATGTGTTTACTCCTG
The DNA here is from genome assembly GCF_964204655.1 of Triturus cristatus. Lineage (NCBI taxonomy): Eukaryota > Metazoa > Chordata > Amphibia > Caudata > Salamandridae > Triturus > Triturus cristatus. The sequence continues at coordinate 622,128,947 of NC_140587.1, forward strand.
ACAGGAACCCCTTTGTGAATATTTGGCTGGTGTAATTGAGGGTTAATTGTGTCATTTACCTATATTTATCATGAACCAATGACAACAACGTAATCCTAGGTGACTTCAATCTACACTGGAATGATGAGAAAGACACAGTCATCAAATCCTTAAATGAACTCTTACTCAGTAAAGACCTTATCCAACACTGCAAAAGCCAAACACATAACGGAGGCGCAACCTTGTCTTCATCATAGCCCACAACAAAGTGGTAAATATTGATAACATCCTTCCAGTTGACTGGTCGGATCACCTCATGATTCTGTTTAAAATCAAACAAGCAGAAATACCCCCAATTCACACTCAGAATACTAACCAATGGTCTTGAAACGCACATCAGATTCCCCTAGCTGATCTGGAAGAAAAAATGCCGTCTCTACTCCCCCCCCCCCCTACGAATAACCTCTCAGCAACTGAACTTCTCTATAACTCAATGATGACAGCTATCCAAGACCAAATGGCTCCTCTGAAACTTACAGCTGCAGAAAGACTTTGGAGAAATAATCCTTTGATAATCCATCATCACCAGCTTAGAGAGGAATGCAGGAACTACAAAAACACATTGTGAAGAAAAATAGCCACATTCTACTGCAGATAAAGCAAAAAAACACCCAATGGAACTCTTCAATGTCCTAAAACAACAAACCAATAAACCAGCAAAAAAGAATACTCATGTCTCCAAAGAACACTGCAACAATTTCTCAAAATTCTATCACAATAAAATCACAAAGAGCGAACTGTCCCTAATCCACCACTCCCCCTTTGCACCCACCAAACATCGGATCCCCTTCCTAAACCCGCAAAATGTAATCTAATCCTAGGACCCCCCATAACTCCGATGAATTGAAAGATATTTATCCCACTCACAGAGGATGACATCTCAAAGATGATTGCAAAATCCAAGCTCTCCTCCCATTTTCCAGACCTTCTCCCGGCCTCCCTTGTGAAAAGTTTCAACCATGCCCTAACCACTCTCTGGACTAAGATAATAAACAGCTCCCTGAGCAATGGGGTAATGCCAGACTGTCTCAAACTAAGTCAAGTCACCCCTGTGTTAAAAAAGAGTTGCTGACCTGGAGGACCCTAGCAATTTCAGGCCCATCTCCAATCTTCCCTTCTTGGCAAACATTCTTGTAAAAAGCGTCCTCTCCCAACTCAACCAACACGTTGACTTCAACAATCTTCTTGACTCATTCCAATTGGGTTTCAGGAAGGGTTGCTACATGGAAACAGCTATTCTGACTATAGCATATGACATACACAAATCCTTAGATGCTGGTAAATGCTGGCTTCTCATCCTCCTAGACTTTTCCGCAGAATTTGACACGGTTGACCACAAGTTGCTTCTAAAATCCCTCCATAAACAGATCAGAACTGATGGCTTGGCTTTGAAATGGTTCACCTCTTACCTACATAACCATTCGCAACAAATAAAAATAAACAATGCGATTTCAGAGATCTATGCCAAGACTCAGGGTATCCCCCAAGGCTCAGTGCTGTCACCTATACTCTTCAATATTTACATGAAGCCCCTCACCACCATGCTCCTATGAGCTAACATCCCATACCATCTTTATAATGAAGACACCCAGCTTTATTTAGAAATATTCTCATCAGAGTACTTAAGACGACTAAATAATACTCTTATTGAAGTCCAAAACTGATTAACAGACAATCACCTTAAATTAAACCAAAACAAGATGGAAATCTTCCTACTAACGGACAAGAGACAGACCACCCAAGTACAAGAATCGATAAATACCATTGACGCTCTAAACTGCAAACTGACTCCAGCTCATTCTGTCAAATCCCTGGGGATCACCCTGGACCCAAGTCTGAGCATGAACCTACACATAAAGAATACAGCAAACAATGCATTCTTCAACCTAAAACTCCTACATAAAATCAATCTTTGACTCCCCCAGATCTCCTAGCTATCACGCAAGCTTTAGTTCTTTCACAACTGGACTATGGAAACGCCACCCTTAATGGCACCACATAGGCACACCAAGCTCAATTAGGAGCCACACGAAATGCAACAGCAAGGATGGTCACAAATATCATTATCACATCTCCCCCTCCCTGAACAACCTACAGTGGCTCCTGATTGAAACCTGTCGCTGCTAGAAAACTACCTGTCTCACTCACAAAGCCCTTCACATAGGGAAACCAGCTGACATTGCTCCCAAACTCAAAAAGGCAGGACCGACAAGAAACTTAAGGAGCTCCAACACTATGCTTCTCATACCCCCCATAAATCACAAACAAACAGCCCTAACACGCTCTTTCTTGGGCAGTGACACCAAAATCTGGAACTCCAGTAAGTATCCAGTAAGTATCAGGACAAACCCCTCCTTTGTGAGCTTCAAAAGACAGTTAAAAGATCTTCTCAATCAGCACCTCAGGGTTTAATACCCATTATACAACCTGAATCCCAACTGAAACCGCCTCTTCGAGTTTTACATTATTGCTTGTCCCTCTCCAGGAATTGTTGTTATTTGACTTTACAAAGACTCTACTCTATAACTTGTAATCTGTGATCGATGTGACTTAAAAATAGTCTGTATCTACTATGTAACACTGCCTTTGAAAATGTTTGACAAGCAAATGTTTGTAAAGATATCCTCAAATAGTCCTCTAAAGGTATATCTTTGTTTTGGTACTGGTTATGGCTGGTATATATTATGCCTAGACGGTGAACTCCGCTCAGTTTGCGGAATTTGCAGAGTCTTCTGCACTCCGCGCTCCACGGAGCTCGCTGAATGCAGAAAACTTCGCTCCCCATAGCGCAGCAGAGTGTTTTCCCCGCTCGCCAGTGGTAAGTTTTTGTGATCGCGAGCTGCTGCTTGGGTAGAATATCTACCCGAGCGGCAGGAAGATCAGTGTGAACATTAGTTCGTGCTGCACTCCACCGCTTGCGGAACTCCTCAGAGTTTTGATGTCACTTCAGGGAGTTCTGCGTAGCAGAACTCTGTAAACTCCGCCGAGGCCTAGTATATATCAGGTTAAAGGGTGGTGGGCAGGATTTATATATGCCACCCATTCGCCAAATGACACATTGTTCTGTGTTGATTAGGTGTATTAAAAACTATTATTCTCTTCTCATTATTGAGATTATCATGCAAAATAAAGACTTTCTTTGTGTCTGTATTTCTAAAATGGGCTGGAATGTCTTTATTTTAGCTTGTCTTTCTACTCTTCATGTTTGGCTTGTTAGAGATATAAGATATTTGTCCTTTAACCTGTACTGGGATCTTTGGGAAACAGGGGCTCTATGTACGTAGACCATAAACAATCGCAAATTCTATGATTCACAAAATCAGAAGGTTTGCGACTGCAAAAGGGCTTTTGTTTATATACAAAAGCTGTTTCATTAGTTTTATCTCGTAAAAGGTATTTTGTTATCCTTTACGAATTGTAAATAGGAGGAGTTCTGATAGGGGCATCCCACTCCGATTTCTGATTGGACAAGAAATACATCAATGATTTATCCTGCAATTGTGTTAGCAAACTTTTAATGAGATACTGGCCCCGAGATGGGGCGGAAATTGATCGCAAGGTGAAGGAACCCATTTAAGACACCTTCACTTTGGTAATTACATTGCCAGCGTCAGGATGAGTAGGCAGTATTCCAGGGAACTGCTGTCTGCTTCCACTGAAGTCTCCGAAAACGGAAAACTTTTTTTAAGTAGCACTGGATCCTTTATTCAACATGGGCTGCTTTAAGAAAAAAAACTTTTGGAATGCAGTCATAGGGTCGATGAACTGCTGTTCCTTTACAGACCACCAATATTTAAAATATGTATTATTTACCTCAAACTAATAGAGTCAAATGTAACAGAACAATAACTCATCAAATGAATCTAATATATAATACAAGAATCTCAAATTATTCTTTTAATTTATAAATATTATGTTTAAATGATTATTATCTCAGATCCTTTCCGTCTCCAAAAGAGAAATAGCACCAGTACTGAGAGGCCAAAGTCTCTTGTTTTGTCTAGTTACTCATGCAAGACGTTAGCAGCCTTATGCATCAACCCAAAATCCAGTCGGTAAAATACCGATTCCTTATTAGCTCCCGGTATTAAGTAAAAAATTCCCAATCCCAATGCATCAACCCAAAAGCAGAAATCGGTATTTAAGGAATCCTTAAATAGCGATTCTTTAAATAGGGATTCCTTAAATACCGATTCCTTAAATAGCGATTGCATTTAAGGAATCCCAAAGTGAGATTCCTTAAATGCAATGCATCAAAGGTAAAAAATTAGCGATTTCGCTAATAAGGGGAGCAAATTACCATGAAGATGAACTGCATGGTAATTTGCAAAAACTTTGAAAAATGCACTTTTGTGCATTTTTCAAAGTGTCATGTTGCGCACACACATGCCCTTAGAGCATGTGTGTGTGCAACATATGTGCACATATCATTTTCAGGGGTGCAACAGGGTGTCCTTTTGACACCCTGGCACCCTTGAAAGTGCTCCAGCTATTAGCGATTCGGTAATACCGAATTGCTAATACAGAATGGCTTTACATTCATTCCTATGGGCCTCCAAGCCCATATGAATGAATGGGTAGGTATTCCTTATTACCGATTCGGTATTACCGATTCGGTAATAAGGAATGTTAAGGAATCGCTATTTGAATAGCGATTCCTACATGCATAGCCTTTTGCTATTCCTTATTAGCGATTCCTTATTTTTCGCTAATAAGGAATCGCAAATGCTAATGTTGATGCATATGCCCCTTTGTTAATTAGATAATACATTGGGCAGACCGTCATCAAACAAGTGAGAGTGTAAACACAATGGAAATAGACAAGCATTTGCAATGCAATAGGTCTCGCATTTGCAAGAGTTTAAACAATTGGCATTTTAAATGTTTATTCCTTTTATTTATGTTTTAAAAACAAAAACATAATTAAAAGGCATTGTCACTTACAATGCCAATAGCTATTACACGCAATAATATAATATGTTAAGCCAGATAACACAAGCAATGCCAGAATCAACCACTGGCAAGCAACAGGAGAAATTACACTCCATATTGTGTTTACTATAGGTCTTGCGACAGAGCATGCACTGTCTAGGCAAGACTTAAAAATGGTACTGTCTGCCGGACAACGAAAGTATTAGAAAGACTACTGACATAACATTTTTCGTGTATGGGTAATCAACCAGTTAGTAATGGTATGTTCACAAATAGGAAACATCAATATTTCAACAACTGATTAGCTGTCTGTATTTTATTCCCAACATGTAACTGGTAATGCGTCTCCACCAGAAATATTAGTTGATTATGTTCGATTTCACCTGGAAATCTGCAATTTGTGGTTCATCATAAAAGAACCTATATGTGTGTGAAAAAAAATTTCTGCAGATTCTCTTTATGGTCTTTCATTTGGAGTCACATTTCCAATCTATCAAGTAACAGCAAGATGGTAATGTTAAGCTTAGATAATTAGGTTGTTTGTGACCATAATTGAGTGTAAGAAGTATATCATCTATTACTTTTTGACTTTTGGACATACATTTGCTCCTGACAAGCATAAACCAATTGCTTCATTATTAGTGTGAAACATAATAATCTTTTACTCATAACCCAGTCTGCAGAGTTTAATCTAATCCATAAATGTATGATTCTACTCTACAACTTTAAAGTAGATAAGCTTTCTACATCATCCATAGTGGTACAAGTGTGCAGTGCAAAGAGCGCTCAGTGATAAAACATGTTAAAATTACATATGTATAGGACAGATAGGAAAGAGAGAAATACATTTGCAAGTGAAACAATTTTCTAGATGAGTACAATAGTGCTCGTTTTTTTCAGTCTCTAAGATGTGCTGTCAGGACGTTATGTGGTAGGCAATTTCATAAATGAGCAAATAAAGAACAGAGCGAAAATATCTTTGGATTTCAATTTTCTCAAGGCTTGTTCTTAGTTACCTGCCACCTCTAATATCAGCCATAAGTTCTTATTTTTTAGCCCTTCAGCTCCATTGTGTCTTTCATGAAAATGCTTTGCCATTCCGTGTGTATTGTCTTTGTTTCTGATTGTTCGAAAGTGCTCGGAGATTTATTTTGTTACTTCCAAAAGTGTACTGCACACATCTTTTAATTTACACAGGCATTCACAAATTTGGTTTTACAATTATTAACTGTTTCATTAACATTTGCCTCTTCCAGTGAGGTACTCAAAAGAACTTTTTCTCAGCCCTATACTTACGAGATTTGTAGTTCTTACGTGGATAAAAACATTTGCATCTCTGATGAAAGCTTTTTTGATTGCAAACCTATGTTAGGAAACTTTGTACCAGATCACCTTTCAAGGAATAGTTTTTTTCGAGATGGAATGGAAGGTAGATTTGTTACCAATGTCCACACATCTGATTTAAAGACCTGCCAAAACTCAGATAGCAACATTGAAATATGTGATTAGCCAATTTGATCATCTTTTTTCTTTAAGCTTTTTGTTAAAATTCTTTCCTTTGTTTTTAATCAGTTGTTTTGCTTGCTTCTTTTAAAATTTGGCCAGGCTGCCCTCTATTGAAGAACTGTCTCATGTTTTTTTTAAATTCATAGTTCTAATTTGTGGTGCAATTTTGTTTGATTCGGGTTGGTTTTGCATAAGGGATACTCTCTTTCGGGCTTCTTGGATCAGCGTGGTCTGCATGCAGCAGGCTGTTACCAGCTGTCTCTTTCCTTTGTAGTTTAGTAAGACTTTCTCTGTGTTCTTGTGTCAATTTTAAATGAGAAAGGAAGTATATGGCGTGCAGACAGATATGGGGCCTGCAGTAATACCAAGAGTAGGAATATTCAGCGAAGACAGGGCTGTCGGAAGGAGAAGGACGCAGGGGTCAATATACACCAGTCCCTGTGTCTTTCAGAGGATCATTTAGCTGTGAGGAAATGAGAACACAAAAATGTGCTACCATCAAAAGGTCCATTACCGCTGAGATTATTGACCATATTTGGACCACTAAAAGTCTTTTGGTCACTGTATTGATCTATTGAGTGTTTAGAATCAGAAATCACAGTTCTGCATTTGTTTGCATATATATATATATATATATATTATTCACTGAAAAAACCATAGGTTTCAGGGGCATTATAGTTAGCTGGACTTTTCACTTGTACAAAACCATTGAAATTCCCCCGTTATAGTTAGTTCAGCTAACTATAACTCGCGCGCCCGCAATGCACTGCTGATGACGTCACATATTACATCACTCATGACATGGTCAGTGACATCACTCATGACATCACTCATGACATCTCAAATGACATCACTGATGACATCAATGATGACATCATACAGTGAATGTGTGTTTTTCTGAAAATTACATATGTTTTATATATGTATATCTCCAGGTCGATGGAAGAATAAATGGGTATATAAGTGTCTAAATGGATGATTTGTTTTTGAAAAATTGATTGTATAACTGACTAAGTTTATCATAGTGAATACATGGCTTAGTGAGTAATGTTTAAATATGTATATATCTGTATAAGTCTCTCACTTTGTGTATAAGTGGTTTTTTGAGTATCAGTATGAGTGTCTGAGTGTCTGTATAGTTCAGTGGGGGTATTACGTAGTGCATAGGTGCATGAATGTGTGACTCACTGTTTGTATGTGTTGAAGACAGCATGTGTGCAGGACTGTACGGGTGGATGAGTGTGTGCATGGGTGTGTTAGTGAGTGAATGACTGTCTCAATAGTGTCTTTATAAGTAACTACATATGTTTTAAACTAGTATATGTGACTATTGGTGCATATAAGTGAGTATATGTGAGAGTGAGAGATTGAAAGAGTTCCTGTATGAATAAGTATGTGTTTCTATACATGATTGTTTAAAAGACTAAGTATGTGTAAGTTTCTATAGAAGTAAGTGTGGTGGTGTGTGTATAACTGTATATGCAAGTAAAAGGATATTTGATTCTTTATTAGCATGAGTGACTATGTGTGTGAGTAACTCTATGGATGAGTGGCATTGTGTAACAGGATGTATAGGTGTATGAGTACATATGATGAGTGAGTACATGTATGAGTGACTGTATAGGACTGTTGGTGAATGAGTGGATGTGTATGTGGATCTTAGAATTACTGAATAGGTTGTTGTAACTGATATTGGTATGTCCATTGTTTTGAAAATTTTAGTTTCTATTTTTGAATGTGTGTATCAAAGGTTATATTAGGGGGAGAGGAGGTCTGCCACTCTATCACAAGGATGATGTCATCAGTGATGTGATTTGAGATGTCATCAGTGATGTCATGAGTGATGTCACTGACCACGTCATGAGTGATGTAATATATGACGTCATCAGCAGTGCATTGCGAGCGCGCGAGATATAGTTAGCTGAACTAACTATAACGGGGGAATTTCAATGGTTTTGTATGAGTGAAAAGTCCAGCTAACTATACCGCCCCTGAAACCTATGTTTTTTCAGTGAATTTCTAAGGTTTTTTAAATGCTAATTCCTAACAATAACGTGCCTGAAATCTATGTTTTTTTCAGTGAATTTCAAAGGTTTTTTAAAGGCTAATTTCTAACTATGCCTACAGAGATAGGACAAGTGAAGAAAGAAGAAAAAACGCACAGAAAGAAAAAAAAGAAATGCAGAAAGAAGCAACAGAAGTCCTCAAAGACGAAGAAAAGTGCAGGAAGAAGGATAACGTGCAGAAAGAACAAACAGAAGAGCAGAAAGAAGCCTTGTTGCAAAATCATCCTGTACCCTCAAATTTTTCAGAAGGATACTGGCGGTAACTAAGTCTGACTAACAAGTCCTAGAGCCAGTGCTATGTTAAAAGACACTCAGAATACAGTGAAAACACCTACATACACTAGGGAACACTATGCGTAGGGGTCCCCCTGTGATCAGCATGACCTCCTCTGTAAGCCCCTAGTATATAATAGGGCAGGGGATTAAAACTACCTCTTAAAACTCGCCACAGGGTGTGTTTGCACACGTCACCTCAGGCCCCCTCCCCTCACTTACCCACTGTGTAAACACGCCCTGTGGCTGTTTTAAGTTGGGAGATTAAGTCTCCTTGAATCCTGAGTGTCCCTAGGGTCCAACTAGACCACTAGGTACCTCCGGTAAGCGCCACAGAGCTGCGTTGCAGAGAGATGTAAAAAGGGGCACGGCCTAGACCACCCCTCTGCAACGCAGCGCAGTGGCGCTTACTGGAAGCACCTGGTGGGCTAGTTGGCCCCCAGGGTCCCTCAGGATTGAAGGGGAACTATTTCCCCAACTTAAAACGCGCCACAGGGCTTGTTTGCACACGTTAACTCAGGCCCCGTCCCCTCCCTTCACCACTGTGTAAACACGCCCTGTGGCCGTTTTTAGTTGGGAGATTAAGTTCATTTGAATCCTGAGGGTCCCTAGGGTCCAACTAGCCCACTAGGTACCTCCAGTAAGCGCCACAGAGCTGCATTGCAGAGAGGTGTAAAAAGTGGCACGGCCTGGACCACCTCTCTGCAACGCAGCTCAGTGGCGCTTACTGGAAGCACCTGGTGGGCTAGTTAGCCCTCAGGGGCCTTCAGGATTGAAAGGGAAATATTTCCCCAACTTAAAACGCGCCATAGGGTGTGTTTGCACACGTTACCTCAGGCCCCGTCCCCTCCCTTCCCCACTGTGTAAACACGCCCTGTGGATGTATTTTAAGTTGGGAGATTAAGTCCCCTTGAATCCTGAGGATCCCTAGGGGCAAAATAGCCCACTAGGTACGTCCAGTAAGCGCCATTGCAGAGAGGTGTAAAAAGGGGCACGGCCTGCACCACCTCTCTGCAACGCAGAGCATTGGCGCTTACTCGAAGCACCTGGTGGGCTAGTTGGCCCCAGGGTCCCTCAGGATTGAAAGGGAATTATTTCCCCAACTTAAAACGCGCCACTGGGCGTGTTTGCACATGTCACCTCAGGCCCCGTCCCCTCCCTTCACCACTGTGTAAACGTGCCCTGTGGCCGTTCTAAGTTGAGAGATTAAGTCCCCTTGAATCCTAAGGGTCCCTAGGGTCAAACTAGCCCACTAGGTACCTCCAGTAAGCGCCACAGAGCTGCGTTGCATAGAGGTGTAAAAAGGGGCATGGCCTCAGAACACCTGTCTGCAACGCAGCTCCCTGGCGCATACTGGAGATACCTGTTGGGCTAGTTGGCCCTCAGGGACCCTCAGTATTGAAGGGGAATTAATTCCCCAACTTACAACTGGCCAGGGGGCGTGTTTTGCAGAGTGCTGCAAGAAGGGGGCGTGGCCTCTGGCGCAATGCCGGTCTTTTATTTATTTAATTTTTTTATTTAGGGCTGTGTGGCCCTGTTCTGCTCGATTTTCCCGGCCTTCTTGTGAGGAAAGGTGATTGAATGTGACTTCAGTCTCTTACCATTCAAGTCTAAGGGTTAGAGTAGTGAATGGAGCCTATTTACTAGGCACTTTGACATGATCCTGTGCTCTTCCCCATAGATCAGGGCTTGCACACATAGCCTAGGGGATAGATTCGTTAGTATTAGGGATAACCTGTCCTGTAGTGAGGGTATTTCATGGAGCCGTGCTGAATTCAGGCCTGGTAGGCCTCAAACGGGAGAGACTCCATCTTTCTTTCTGCTCCGGCAGCTTGAGATGCTTCTAGGTCAAATGTAATGTTTTAGTTATGAGGTGTTATTCGCTTGGAGAGAACCGGTTCAGGCCGGCCCTTATCGAAGGATTGTATTTTTCTTCATGCCGAAGACACTACATCAGGCCGGCCGGCTGGGAACGTGTCCTTGGTACGGGGAGGTACAAGAATTTGGTGGGCGGCAGGTTACGGGCCGGAATTTTCCATGAGGAAACGCACCTCTATATTAGTGAAAGTCTGAGGCAGTTACATGTTCAGTCCGTAGGCGGCATCTAGCCGTTAGCAGTAAAGCTACTACTTATTTCAGGGAAGACAGACGCCATCTTGGAGGCGGAGAAAAACCGAGAGACAGATACTCTCCTAGCAGAATAGCCAGAGAGGAGAGAGTAGCCGATAAGGAAGAGGTCCCAGTGACTCGGAGAAGGGTGAAGGGAACAGCGCATAGTGGTGCAGACGTGTATCCGTGACTGCGGAGGTGTGACTTCCAGACGAGCCGAGGCACAGACGAGAAGGGAACCTAGATGACCACTGAGTGCAGGCTACACACTACTAAGGTGATGTCGACCCTTTCTTATTAGAGTGCACAACTTAATCTTTCACTTTTCTTTGCAGGTTATGTGTTATATTGTAATGTTATGTGATTGCGTATGTAATGAGTAATAAAGTACCCAGTTTGTAGTGAACCAACATGTGCTGTGTGTTCTTGTATGAGAGGGTAGCCTATTCTTCTAGTCAGCTGCGGCTACATGAACAGATGTTAACCCTGATCAGGTAAGTGGTAACTGAATAAGGGAGAGAGGAGCCCCTCGAACCGGAGAACAGGCTATGCTCGAACTGGTAGTCCTTGTGTGATCTGATGAATAGTGAGACTGATTCCCTTTTTGTATGTTATGGTGATCATAGGATGAACTGTCGTATGAACTGCCGTCTGGGTAGAGAGGTCTGGATTCGTATGGGATCGCGAGGCCGCCACTTGTGCTGAGACTGCCGTCTGGGTAGAGAGGTCTGGATTCGTATGGGATCGCGAGGCCGCCACTTGTGCTGAGACTGCCGTCTGGGTAGAGAGGTCTGGATTCGTATGGGATCGCGAGGCCGCCACTTGTGATACTGTCGTATGGGCAGAGAGGTCTGGATCCGTATGGGATCGCGAGGCCGCCACTTGTGATACTGTCGTATGGGCAGAGAGGTCTGGATCCGTATGGGATCGCGAGGCCGCCACTTGTGATACTGTCGTATGGGCAGAGAGGTCTGGATCCGTATGGGATCGCGAGGCCGCCACTTGTGATACTGTCGTATGGGCAGGGAGGTCTGGATCCGTATGGGATCGCGAGGCCACCGATTATAAGAGGTCTTGGTATGTATGAGTAGGAATTCCCTGTCCTTAGGTGGTAGATATATGTGGTTACCTATTGTAAATAGGCCCTAGGGAGGGGCAGGGGGTAACGTTCTGGATGGGTTAGTGAGGCTCTGATGAGCGGGTTCTATCTGATCCGAAAACCCAAGCAGAACATTTGGCGTCACGAACCGTTTACGAAACCTGTGTGCGTTGTGATTGTATCGTGTTTGCTTTCGGCGCGTGCGTGGTTTCGTTTGTATATTATTTGTATATAATTGTGTGTATAGTTTTTTTTTTTCTCTTTCTTTTCCGAGATGTTTTCTAGAAAGTCGAAATCTACTTTTAAGTTGCCCGTTGATATTCCCGGCTGGGATTCAACGCCTTATGAAGCCTTAGCCCGTGAGTGGGCTGATTCTACTGGTTTGAGTGAGAATTGGAATTCTTTTTTGGAGCTGGCGGAGCCGGCTAATGTGATTACTTGTTTACAGACGGCGCCGGTATCTAAGGGTGATGAGCTTCCCGTTTTGGGGCGCAGAGGTTGGATTGTTCTGTCTGCGTACAGGATTCTGCATGAGAGGTTGTTGAAGTTACAGAAATTGCATAAGGATGTGGAAGCGAACTTTGTTGAGATTCAGAATGCTCATACTTTGTTGCGGTGTCAAAATAAGTTGCTTGCTGACAAACTTGACACGTACCAAACTATTGCCGAGAGGGCGGCTGTGCGAATTGCTCGTTATAAATACAAGAATCGGCGTGGTCGGGTTTCGACGCGAAAGGTGCGTCTGGTCGTGGCGAAAGCCGGACTGGATTGGAATCCTGATGAATGGGATGGTAGCATCTGGAACTCGAGTGATTCTTGTTCCTCGGGTGAGGAGTCTGCCAAGCGCGAGTCCTCTCGCTCCGGCCGTGATTGTAAGTCTGCTTCTTGCGCCTCTGATGGTGCACCCAGTGATTGCGCTCGTCCTTCGAGTGGGGTCGATGTTTCTTACACTGATTGTTCCTCTACGTGTACTGATCGAGCTCCTTGTGATGCTCGTCCCGCGGTCTCGGTGCATCCAGTTTTTCGGCGGAAGTTGCAGCAGGCTCCCGGTGCTCCGAATGGTATTGCTTTAGACTCTTTGGAGGATTTTACTCAACAAGAAATTAGTGATATTTTGCAGCGATTTCGGCAGCGAGCTGGTGAGACCTTACTCACATGGATGGTGCGCCTTTATGAACTGGGCGCTGCTGGCATTATGTTGGATGCTGGCGATTGTTTGAAGTTTTGTTCCTTGAGTTCGGATTCTACTGTACAGGATCATTATCGTAACTTTAATGGTGGTGGTCAAATTACTTTGCTTCAATTGGCGACTGAGGGTTGTAATAAAAAATATCCTACTGAGTCTGACTGGCCTGTGAATGACAAACCGTGGTATACTTTGCGCGATGCTGCACAACGTCTCAAAGAGGAGGTGATGAAAACGGCAATTTTTCTGAATACTGCTGACAGGTTGCTTGATGGTTTGTTGACATCTTCTGTGCGGAATCGTATTATTCGTTCTTCCCCTGTTGCTTATAAGCAGGTCATGATGACTTTATTGATTAATCAGACTGGTAACATGTTATCTATGGTGCTGGAATCGGTACGCCAACTCGGTGAGTTGGGTGAGTGGTGAAAACCTGAACGGCAGTCCCGGCCTGACACTCGTACTCCTGGTGACAATAAACTTACTAGACGTGATATGTTTTTTGGTCTTATGGCCGATGGTGTGCGGAAGGAGGACATTGACGGTGAGACTACTTCTCGTTTGTGGGAAATGTTTCGCAAACGTGGCTTGGATCGAAAGGAGGGTGCCCGGCGTGTTCGGACGACTGAGTGTGATCGTGGTTTTTCTGACGGTAGCGGTGATGACGACCGCCGTGGGCGCTCTGATCGTCGTGATGATCGACGTTATGTACGTGATTTGTCCCCCCGTCGTGAGAGAGACAGAGAGAGAGAGGGGGAAAGAGAAAGGGGGAGAGATGATTATGTTAACAGCAGACGTAGAGATGATAGGGATCAATCCCCTGAATTGAGAAGGAGAGAGGATCGACACAGATTGGCCGATCGAAACCCGCAGTACAATGCAGAGGACAGGAATCCATTTCGTAATAGAGATGGATATGAACAGGAGGTATCGATACCTGAGAAACGTGAGAGTCTTTATCCTGATTTATCCTGGTACACAGAACGCAGTAAAAATGACTAGGAAATAGGTCAAGCTCCAGTACACAGATGGGCTCACAGAGATAATAGACCCTATGTAGATATTGATATTTATTGGAGACATCGTAATGTCCAAAGGGCCCGAGCATTGGTAGATACAGGAGCGGAGGCCACTCTTATTCATGGAAAATCAAAGAAGTTTAAAGGTTAGCCTTTTACAATTACTGGATTAGGTGGAAAGAAAACTCCCGCAGTTCAAACTTTACTTGAAATGAGAATAGGTAGAATTCCTAGAAAAGAATACTCTGTATTAGTGGTGCCACTCTTAGAATTCATAATTGGAATTGATATTTTGAAAGGAATGACTTTGCACTTAGATGATGGATGTTACCAATTTGGAACTAAACATTATATATCGTCCAGGCCTGTACGGGTTGGTCGTTTAAGAATGCCCCCCATAAAAGTTCCCCAGGCGACAAAAGTGGTTTGTCAGAAGCAGTATCGTATTCCAGGTGGTCATGAAGAGATTAGTACCACTATTCAGGAGTTGGTGGATGCAGGAGTTATAACCCCAGTTACTTCTGCTTGGAATAATCCTGTTTGGCCTGTACGTAAGAGTGATAATTCTTGGCGCATGACTGTTGATTATCGAGAATTGAATAGACACACACCCTCTTTGACTGTTGCAGTACCGGATGTTATTACCCTAATTGAAAGAATTCAAAAACATCCAGGTATATGGTATGCGTCCATTGATATTGCTAATGCTTTTTTTTCGATTCCGATTGCCCCTGAGTGTCAGGACCAATTCAGTTTTACGTGGAACGGGCGTCAGATGACGTTTAGAAGTCTTCCCCAGGGCTATGTGCATAGTCCTACGATATGTCACCGGCTGGTGGCAGAGCATTTGGCTGAAGTACCGGTTCATCCGCAAATTCAGATATGTCACTATATTGATGATATTTTGATCCAAGGCGAAACACACGAGGAAGTTCAGACCCAATTGGACAGAGTCATTGAGTGCCTGCGTGAGAAAGGTTGGGAAATCAACCCGGATAAATTACAAGGTCCGTCCCAGGCTGTGAAATTTTTGGGTATTAATTGGCATGAGGGGCATCGAGAAGTGATCCCTCAGGTTAAACAGAAAATTCTTGATTTTGCAGTTCCGAGGAATAGGAAAGAAGCCCAAAGCTTCATTGGTTTGTTTGGTTTTTGGCGCCAGCATATTCCTCATTTGAGTCAAATATTGGCCCCTTTGTACCATGTCACTCGTAAAAAGAATGCATTTGAATGGGAT
The DNA here is from genome assembly GCF_964204655.1 of Triturus cristatus. Taxonomy (NCBI): domain Eukaryota; kingdom Metazoa; phylum Chordata; class Amphibia; order Caudata; family Salamandridae; genus Triturus; species Triturus cristatus. The sequence goes on from NC_140587.1 coordinate 622,144,413, forward strand.
AAACCACAGCAAGATGCGTTCAGTCTGGCAAAAGAAGCAATTCAGCATGCTCTGGATTTATGGCCTGTATGTGATGGTGATGTGGATTTGAATGTGTCTGTACAAGGCCTTTATGCGAATTGGAGTTTGTGGCAGAAACAAGGCAAGAGTAGAGTACCGTTAGGTTTCTGGACCAAAAAGTTACCTGATGCTGGTGAGCGTTATACACCTTTTGAGAAACAGTTACTTGCATGTTATTGGGCTCTGGTGGATACCGAGCAATTGACTTTGGGACATGATATAGTTTTGCGACCTGAAATTCCTATCATGCAGTGGGTTATGAGTTCGCCGAAAACTCACCGAATTGGACACGCTCAAGAGGCGAGTGTGATTAAATGGAAATGGTATATACAAGACAGGGCACGTGTGGGACAAAAAGGAGTTGCATCTTTGCATGAGCAGGTGGCGCGGGCGCCATCGACTGAGACTGAGAGTGAATGTTCCGTACCTTTAGTACAGGAGTCTCCTTTTAAGTGGGGTAGACCTTTTGATGATTTGTCCGCGGAGGACAGAAACCATGTCTGGTTTACGGATGGTTCAGCAAGGTTCATAGGGACGAAACGGCATTGGAAGGCGGTGTCCTATAATCCGATCACACAAAAATTGCTGAGTACAACTGGTGAGGGTAAGAGCAGCCAATTTGCTGAACTCTATGCTGTTTATCAAGTTCTGAAACAAGAGTTACCTGGCACATGTCATATTTTCACCGATTCTTGGTCTACTGCCAATGGACTGGCAGTTTGGTTACCGACTTGGCATTCCCATAGTTGGAAATTGCATTCAAAAGAACTGTGGGGAAAAGAATTATGGCAGGAGATTTGGGAAATGCTCCCACAGAGTACTGTTACAATCTTCCATGTGGATGCTCATACCCCGATAGACTCTCTTGACAAATTCTTTCATAACATTGCAGATGAGAAATCTAAAATTGCTGAGGCAGTGGTGGACAGGCAAGATTCTGATATTGCGGGATTGGCGAAATGGGCCCACCAGAAAGCAGGACACTTTGGAGAGAAAGCCACTAGCAGGTGGGCTGCTGATCGAGGAATTTATATTCCCCTAGATTTAATCAAAAATGTTATTCTACATTGTCCCATTTGTCAGCATATCAGGCAGCGCAAAGTGCCCCAAATTGTTAAAGGTCATTTACATCGCGGGAAATTGCCCGCTCAAATTTGGCAGATTGATTACATCGGTCCACTTCCTATGAGTAGGAATTGTCAATATGTTTGCACTATTGTTGATACATACAGTGGCCTGCTGGTGGCCCTTCCCTGTAAGCAAGCTACCCAATTGAATACTATTAAAACATTGGAATTGATTATGATGTATTATGGTGTGCCATTCCAAATTCAATCTGATAATGCATCCCATTTTCGTGGAAGATTGGTACAGGAATTCTGTGTGGAAAACAATATTGAATGGGTGTTTCATATACCATATTATCCACAGGCCTCGGGTCTTGTGGAGAGGTTGAATGGCCTGCTGAAAGATCAGTTACGTAAATTAACAGATGACAAGTATAAGAATTGGCGAGACTTTTTGCCTCAAGCGCTATTGATTTTGAATAACCGTCCTTTTCTAAATGCTGAATCCCCACTTATGCGTTTGTTTCCTCCGAATGTTGATGCTAAGCCCAATGAAATCAGAGAGACTGTGATGTACTGGGAAATTACTCCCGGAGCTTTGGCTCCATGTAGAGCGACCCCAGGGTCGGCAGGTTTAGACTTGCATGCCATGGATGACACCGTTATAAAAAGTAAGAATCGAGTCATCATTGAAACTGGTGTTGGTGTTCATATACCAACTGGGAATTTCGGATTAATTGCCCCTAGATCGGGGCTGGCTGTAAAAGGCGTTCAGGTGCTTGGAGGAATCATTGACAGTGATTATCAGGGAGAGATTAAGGTGCTCCTGCTGAATAGCAGTGAGGTTGACTTACTGATACATCAAACTGACCGAGTGGCTCAATTGCTAGTAATGCCTGTTTTCAGTGGTGAGATCACAAAAGGCACTGCCCCAAAGTTGCTAACTGTACGAGGCCAGAAAGGTTTTGGCTCCACAGATAATCCTGGGGCCAGAGTTTGGGTGCAGTCGCCTAAGAATCCCCCTGAACAAGCAGAGGTCATTGCAACCGGTCAAGACAACACCATTTTAGTTATGAGACCAGGGAAAGATAGCTGGGAAGCAGTCCCGGCTGACAAATGTTACTTACGAGAATGAATAATGCCTGTATTTGATTCTCTTTCAGATCATTCTTTGGATTGTTGCTGCAGGATGTGTCGGCGTTGGACTCCTTTTGGGCTGGTACGACGAGAGAGGAGGGATCCCATCAACCCGGGCTGAGTTGAGAACCCGAGTGTCGCGTTCCTTCGCTGCGTGGGATTCGTCGTCGAACTTTTGGACTACGTTAGCCAAACGAGTGACTAAAGCCCCTCATTTCTGCTTGACACCGATGAGATCGGTGACTGACATTCTAGCGACTTGTTTAGTTGCTGTCCCTGCTTCATTGGAGACTTTGACTCATATTTTCAATATATCGAATGCTCGCCCCAATGTTCTTCTGGGCGATTTTGCTACCCATGAGTATTGCCCCTTGTGTACTGTACTGTCAGACCCGATACCCCCCCATCCAGTCCCAAATAGTTACCTATAATATCACACAGGGTGATTTGTGTTTTTTCCTTACTTGTGATCCTAGTGCGATTTCTGAATGTATGCGTTTAAGATTGAAAGGTGCCACTTCATTCACCGCTCATGAACGAACTTTGTGCCTTCAAAGGACACCGAAAACATGTACTTCTGTTCAGAATAACATGACTTGCAAGAGTTTGGTAGTTACCCCCAGTCATTATCGCACGATGTTACTACCTGCCGGATGGCTTTTCTCATGTGGTAATACTTCCTGGCCATATATCCCCGCAAATATTTCTGGAGGCCCTTGTGCCATTACTAGACTGAGCTTGTTAATGTTTTCATCACATCCGAATGCCAACTCTCGTGTGATTCGAGATACAGTGAGGTTACAGGAGGATTGTGACTCATCTTTGCATTTATATTCCAAGTCTGAATACCTTAGCCTGGCTATTTCAATTGTTGGTGTTCCTGCTTTGGCAGTTTATATTGCCAAATCTATTGGGAAAATGGCCTGCTGGATGGTAAAATCCATTAATCATACTTCTACAGTCCTGTCTGACATGCTATTAGACGCCCAGGGTGAACGTAGAGCTATCTTGCAAAATCGAGCGGCCATTGATTATCTTTTGCTTAAACATGGACACGATTGTTCTGATTTTGAGGGTCTTTGTTGTTTTAACTTGTCTGATCATACAAAATCCATTCAAGCTCACATTGATAAACTACATGACTTGACAGAAGAAGTTAGAAAACACATTGACCAGGGCTGGTTTGACTGGCTCTTTAATTGGTTACCTGATTTGCATATGTTACGTCAGATATTAGGAGGTATTCTGGTTACTATCGGCATTTTGATTTCTATCTGTTGCTTTATTCAGTGTATTCCTTCACTACTTCAATTCTGCACACCTGGTACTAGACATAGATCAGTTAGTTTTGTTTCATATTATTCTTCCACAGATATTAGTTCTGTTTAATGAATGTATAATAGACTGAAGTCAAGGGTGAAATGTTCTGCTCGATTTTCCCGGCCTTCTTGTGAGGAAAGGTGATTGAATGTGACTTCAGTCTCTTACCATTCAAGTCTAAGGGTTAGAGTAGTGAATGGAGCCTATTTACTAGGCACTTTGACATGATCCTGTGCTCTTCCCCATAGATCAGGGCTTGCACACATAGCCTAGGGGATAGATTCGTTAGTATTAGGGATAACCTGTCCTGTAGTGAGGGTATTTCATGGAGCCGTGCTGAATTCAGGCCTGGTAGGCCTCAAACGGGAGAGACTCCATCTTTCTTTCTGCTCCGGCAGCTTGAGATGCTTCTAGGTCAAATGTAATGTTTTAGTTATGAGGTGTTATTCGCTTGGAGAGAACCGGTTCAGGCCGGCCCTTATCGAAGGATTGTATTTTTCTTCCTGCCGAAGACACTACATCAGGCCGGCCGGCTGGGAACGTGTCCTTGGTACGGGGAGGTACAAGAATTTGGTGGGCGGCAGGTTACGGGCCGGAATTTTCCATGAGGAAACGCACCTCTATATTAGTGAAAGTCTGAGGCAGTTACATGTTCAGTCCGTAGGCGGCATCTAGCCGTTAGCAGTAAAGCTACTACTTATTTCAGGGAAGACAGATGCCATCTTGGAGGCGGAGAAAAACCGAGAGACAGATACTCTCCTAGCAGAATAGCCAGAGAGGAGAGAGTAGCCGATAAGGAAGAGGTCCCAGTGACTCGGAGAAGGGTGAAGGGAACAGCGCATAGTGGTGCAGACGTGTATCCGTGACTGCAGAGGTGTGACTTCCAGACGAGCCGAGGCACAGACAAGAAGGGAACCTAGATGACCACTGAGTGCAGGCTACACACTACTAAGGTGATGTCGACCCTTTCTTATTAGAGTGCACAACTTAATCTTTCACTTTTCTTTGCAGGTTATGTGTTATATTGTAATGTTATGTGATTGCGTATGTAATGAGTAATAAAGTACCCAGTTTGTAGTGAACCAACATGTGCTGCGTGTTCTTGTATGAGAGGGTAGCCTATTCTTCTAGTCAGCTGCGGCTACATGAACAGATGTTAACCCTGATCAGGTAAGTGGTAACTGAATAAGGGAGAGAGGAGCCCCTCGAACCGGAGAACAGGCTATGCTCGAACTGGCAGTCCTTGTGTGATCTGATGAATAGTGAGACTGATTCCCTTTTTGTATGTTATGGTGATCATAGGATGAACTGTCGTATGAACTGCCGTCTGGGTAGAGAGGTCTGGATTCGTATGGGATCGCGAGGCCGCCACTTGTGCTGAGACTGCCGTCTGGGTAGAGAGGTCTGGATTCGTATGGGATCGCGAGGCCACCACTTGTGCTGAGACTGCCGTCTGGGTAGAGAGGTCTGGATTCGTATGGGATCGCGAGGCCGCCACTTGTGATACTGTCGTATGGGCAGAGAGGTCTGGATCCGTATGGGATCGCGAGGCCGCCACTTGTGATACTGTCGTATGGGCAGAGAGGTCTGGATCCGTATGGGATCGCGAGGCCGCCACTTGTGATACTGTCGTATGGGCAGAGAGGTCTGGATCCGTATGGGATCGCGAGGCCGCCACTTGTGATACTGTCGTATGGGCAGGGAGGTCTGGATCCATATGGGATCGCGAGGCCGCCGATTATAAGAGGTCTTGGTATGTATGAGTAGGAATTCCCTGTCCTTAGGTGGTAGATATATGTGGTTACCTATTGTAAATAGGCCCTAGGGAGGGGGAGGGGGAGGGGGAGGGGGTAACGTTCTGGCTGGGTTAGTGAGGCTCTGATGAGCGGGTTCTATCTGATCCGAAAACCCAAGCAGAACAGGCCCCCCTTCTTTTTCCAATTTACTGGCCCTGGGGACCCCATCCCCCAGGGCCTGCACCCTCATTTGTTTTGTTGAAATAAATAAATTTGGCCCTCCCAAGGCCTTAATCGGCCCCCGGGGACCCCAACCCCCGGTTTATGGGCTTTTTTTTTTTTATTCTTTAGGAGGGGGCTAGGTTGCCCCCCCTCCTCAGGCCACTTATGGCCCCGGGGATCCCCCGGGGCCGGCCTTTGTTTTTTATTATTTAAAAATAAATATATATTTATAGAAACACGTAGGACATGCTGGACAAACTGTATGTACCTATCACCATGACGATTTGCGTGATATTTTTTAAAAGGCGACTATGCATAGAATGAATCTACATGGAATGTATTTACACCGCTAGTGAAGCTCTGACGTGTCTGACGCCCTACCGTGCCTAATCCCGGCGCCCCCGCCAGTGGGTACTCTCCAAGTAGACACCCTTGTCGTTTATTTATACAAACATGGGTAGCTATTGACAGGCCCATTTAATATACACGCACACCAAGCCATTCAAAGGGGATTCGACAAAAATCCGACTATGCAAGAAACCCCCCTCACTGTTAATAAAACACACATCCACCGCCGGATGTGTAATATTTTTTATTGTACTCTCTGCAAAGGAGATGAACCTCACTTGAGAGTCACAGCGTGCTACTGGCTGAGCCCAATGCTGTGTTACACCCACCAGTGCACGCCGAGTGCCTCACACCTCTGTGTTGTATTCCACCAGCTAGTGCGTATGCTATGACACTCTCTAGCCCATGTGCACTGTAACACCACCCCGTGAATATGTCATGCGACACTTGCCTTCGCACGGGTTATATTGCCCCATCTAGCGTGCCTTCCGCGATGCCTATGTTATAACGCACAGCACTATGCCATACATATTACAATCTGGGATCCATATCTTTGTCACAGTGCATATGCAACGTTACATTCCCCAGCACATATTTTATATTACAACTTTAGAAACTAGTTAGGTTACACAACACTGCCCTGTGCATATTACACTCCAAGGCGCATATCGCATAGCACGCGCTAGTGCCTGTGCTATCTCGCGGTCTCCAATGAATCTGTCATTGCGCACAATGTATTGCATATTATATTTCACGCCCCGGTTCATCTTATATCACACTTTTTGGTGCATAGTTTATACCATATACTATATCTAGTTTTCATTTTCAATCGTGCTCTCAGGACTATGTTCTATATAACAATGCGTCCACCTACCCTTTTAACGGGCATTACATTTTGCGATGTGGGGTGGAGGGTCAGGGGGTGTTTCTGCTAAGTGAGCCCGGAGTTACAGTCACAAACGTCCTCTTCTTCCTGAATAAAAGTGAGATTATGCTGCATACTTGTTCATATTTTAAGTAGTTCGCACAGACACACATTTTAAAAACACTAAAGTACCTAATACCCACCTTCTCTGAACAGTTAGCTTGCTGCCCCATCCACCTCCTCCCTATCCTCTGTTGTCTGAATCCATGGACTAGCCTCCTCCCTCCTGCCATGCATGGTCTGATGTGCTGCCACTGCCCTCCATTTAGCATGATGTACCAGTCCACTCCTCCTGCCCTCCATTGCCCAATTATATGGCCCATCATTGACCTCCTGCTTAGCCTCTGTGCTTAGCTTGCTGCTCCTATTCCTCTTCCCCCTGCCCCCGATGTCTTTGTGCATGCCCCTGCTCCATCCTTTTTGCCCACCATGTTCCATGGACCTGCCACTCCTATCTACTCTGAGTGTTCTGTTGAGCTGCCACTCCCCTCCCACCTGCCTAGCATTGTCAGATGACTGTAACCTGTCCCTGCCACCTCCACCCTGCCTGTCCACATGCCATGCCCCTATCCCCTTCCTCCTGTCCTCCATGGTCCATTTTACTGCCACACCCTTCTGCCCTCCCTGGTCTGTTGTGCTGCAACTGCTCCTCCTGCCTGCCCCATGCGGTCTGTTGTGAGGCCCCTTCCCCTGAACTCTCTTGTCTGTGCCCAGGTCCTGACCCTCCCTTCTATCCCCCATGGTCCTTTGTGCATGCCCCTGCACCCTCCTTCTTGCTTATCATAGCCATTGTGCTGCCACTAACCCTCCTGCTTGCCATGCATGGTCTTCTGTGCTGCCATGGCCCCTCCCACCTTCCCTGTGTGGTCAGCTAGCTGCCCCTGACCCCCTCCCACCTTCCCTCCATGGTCTGTGTGTATGCCATCATAGTCTCATTGTTGCTCTCCATGGTGTGTCTTGTTTCTAGTGCCCATCTTGCCTGACCTCCATGGTCATCGTGCTGCTCCTGCCCTGCCACCTTGCCCCCAGCCCTCTGTTTCCATGTACAGACCCCTATTCCCTCCCTCCTGGCTTGTCTGTTCCATTGTAATGCCCCTGATCCGTCCCTCCTGCCCTTTATGGTCTGTTATGCTGCAGCTTTCTCTCCTGTCTGTCCATTATGGTCTGCTAGCTACCATTGCCTCTTTCCCCTCTGTTCTCTGTTGTCCATGTGCATGGTCCTGTCCCCTCCCTATTACTTTCTATGGATTGTTGTGCTACACACCCGTCCCGAATGCCCTATGTGGTGTATTGTGCTGCTGCAAACCCTGATGCCTGCCCTGTAGGGTCAGTTTGGTGCACCTCTCCATGTCCCTCCTGTCCTCTGTTATCTCAGTCCATGTCCCTACCCCAATTCCTCCTGCCTACCATGATCCAATGTACCATACTTGCAAACATTTTGAACTTGGTAAGAGGGAGATTTTGAAAAAAAACTGGGGTATTGATTTTCCCCTTTGAGTTACATTGAAAAAGAGGAGATTGTAGACAGGAGACAGATCAAATAAAGCCCATTTGAGCTTAAAAACATTGGACGTTTCCTTGCTGAAACGGGTCTGTTGGCATGTATGGTTGTACTACCACTGCCTCTTCCTTCTGCCCACAATGGACTATTATATTGCCACAGCCTCTCTTGCCAGTCCTGTATTGTTGGTTTGTTGCCCCTGCCCCCCTTTCCACTGCCCTCCATAGTCTGTTGTGCTGCCACTGCCCTTCCTGCCTGCCCAGTGTGGTCAAATTGTTGCATCTGCACTCTCCTACCTGCCTTCAATTTTTAGACTCCGTGCCCCTGGCCTCTGCCTCTCAACAGTATCCCAATGAACAACTAGATTGCTAACATTCTATATTTATTACAAAAGTGTGGAACGCCTGATGTCATCTTGATGTAATCAAAACTGCAATACCTAGAGTATTTCCTTTAGACATTACATATATGAGAGGGTCTTATTTGCATCACAATTATGGTTAGTGCTCTAAAAACTAAATGAGGACATATTTTCTGAGTTTTCAAATAGCGACAAAAAACGTTTAAATTATTTGTAATCTTTATGTTTTTTTATCCAATTGACAACTTGATTAAATGTTGCACCTAGGGGAGAGGATGTGGTGTTACTTCCAGAGCTGCAGACTTTGCAACTGGGGAACCAGGTTGGAGTTTCTGCTTCAGCTCAACATTCTGTGATTCTGGTCAAATCACTTAATCTCCCCATGTCTACAACAAAAATTAATCTGATCTTGTGTAATGTACCCAATGCTCATGTAAAGCACTCCAATACCTGACAAGTCTGCACTATATAAAACTGCAAATACACAAAAAATAAGTGTTTTGCACACTTCTGTCATTGGGCTACATGTGGGCTACATCTGGGTGATATTTGTGCTGCATTTGGGCTCTTTTGTCTCTGGTGGCCATCTTGGGAGATTTATTTGTTATGAAGTTTCCTAATTACCTCATTTACTGCAGTCTCCTCAGTAGGAAATGCTTTCAGTTTTTTACTTTGATTCCATTAAGAAGGTATTCAGATATGTCACACATTTGCCATGAATTCTGAATGTTAGCACTCTAGTTGCTCATTAGATCACTGTAGTAAAGCTACTGCTCACCACGGAAGTCTGCTGCTGGTATTAAAAATGCATGTTTCAGTCTGCATATCAGAATGTTTTTATCAAATAGAAGAGGATTTGAGAAGTCATTCAAAATGTGCCCTAATTTTTCTTTCTTCAGCACTAATCATAATTTCTATGGCAAAATGAACCCCCTCATTGTGTTCCTTTTTAAATTAAATGTTTTAAGTGTTACCAGTTTATTCCAATCAAGATGGCGCTCTAGTTGTTCTTAAGAACACTCTGGGACATTCTGTCATTGGGCTATACTTGGGCTACATCTGGGTGATATTTGGGCTACATTTGGGCTCTTTTGTCTCTGGTGGCCATCTTGGGAGATTTATTTGTTATGAAGTTTCCTAATTTCCTTATTTACTGCAGTCTCCTCAGTGGGAATTCTTTCAGTTTTTTATTTTGGTTCCATCAAGAAGGCATTCAAATGTGTCACACATTTGCCATAAATTCTGAATGTTAGCACTCTAGTTGCTCATTAGATCACTGTAGTAAAACTACTGCTCACCAGGGAAGTCTGCTGCTGGTATTCAAAGTGCATGTTTCAGTCTGCATGTCAGAATTTTTTTATGAAATAGAAGAGGATTTGAGAAGTCAAAATGTGCCCTCATTTTTCTTTCTGCAGAACTAATCATAATGTCTATGACAAAACGAACCCCCTCATTTTGTTCCTTTGTAAATTAAATGTTTTAAGTGTTACCACTTTATTACAATCAAGATGGCTTCAGGTGTGCCATAATTTTGCCATAAGTAAGACTGTTAGCGCTCTAATTGTTCGTTAGAACACTCTGGGACATTTTGTCATTGGGCTATACTTGGGCTACATCTGGGTGATATTTGGGCTACATTTGGGCTCTTTTGTCTCTGGTGGCTATCTTGGGAGATTTATTTGTTATGAAGTTTTCTAAGTTCCTCATTTACTGCAGTCTCGTCAGTAGGAAATACTTTCGGTTTTTTACTTTGGTTCCATCAAGAAGGCATTCAGATGTGTCACACATTTGCCATGAATTCTGAATGTTAGCACTCTAGTTGCTCATTAGATCACTGTAGTAAAACTACTGCTCACCAGGGAAGTCTGCTGCTGGTATTCAAAGTGCATGTTTCAGTCTGCATGTCAGAATTTTTTTATGAAATAGAAGAGGATTTGAGAAGTCAAAATGTGCCCTAATTTTTCTTTCTGCAGCACTAATCATAATTTCTATGGCAAAATGAACCCCCTCATTTTGTTCCTTTGTAAATTAAATGTTTTACGTGTTACCACTTTATTCCAATCAAGATGGCTTCAGGTGTGCCATACTTTTGTCATAAGTAAGACTGTTAGCGCTCTAGTTGTTCGTTAGAACACTCTGGGACATTTTGTCATTGGGCTATACTTGGGCTACATCTGGGTGATATTTGGGCTACATTTGGTCTCTTTTGTCTCTGGTGACCATCTTGGGAGATTTATTTGTTATGAAGTTTCCTAGTTTCCTCATTTACTGCAGTCTCCTCAGTAGGAAATACTTTCAGTTTTTTACTTTGGTTCCATCAAGAAGGCATTCAGATGTGTCACACATTTGCCATGAATTCTGAATGTTAGCACTCTAGTTGCTCATTAGATCACTGTAGTAAAGCTACTGCTCACCAGGGAAGTCTGCTGCTGGGATTCAAAGTGCATGTTTCAGTCTGCATGTCAGAATTTTTTTATGAAATAGAAGAGGATTTGAGAAGTCAAAATGTGCCCTAATTTTTCTTCCTGCAGCACTAATCATAATTTCTATGGCAAAATGAACCCCCTCATTTTGTTCCTTTGTAAATTAAACGTTTTAAGTGTTACCACTTTATTCCAATCAAGATGGCTTCAGGTGTGCCATACTTTTGTCATAAGTAAGACTGTTAGCACTCTAGTTGTTCGTTAGAACACTCTGGGACATTCTGTCATTGGGCTATACTTGGGCTACATCTGGGTGATACTTGGGCTACATTTGGGCTCCTTTGTCTCTGGTGGCCATTTTGGGAGACTTATTTGTTACGATGTTTCCTTATTTCATCATTTACTACAGTCTCCTCAGTAGGAAATCTTTTCAGTTTTTTACTTTGATTCCATCAAGAAGGTATTCAGATGTGTCACACATTTGCCATAAATTCAGAATGTTAGCACTCTAGTTGCTTATTAGATCACTGTAGTAAAGCTACTGCTCACCAGGGAAATCTGCTGCTGGTATTGAAAGTGCATGTTTCAGTCTGCATGTCAGAATTTTTTAATGAAATAGAAGAGGATTTGAGAAGTCACTCAAAATGTGCCCTAATTTTTAGGGCTCGCATAGGGCAGCGCATGCGCTGCCTCTCCGAGGCATTAAGTAATTAGTATGTTGGGTGAAACTCAATGTACTTTCTACTGCTGCTTGCCATTGGTTTAACTCTGGCATTGCTCTTCTTATAGGGCTTTTCATTGGCTGCTGTTCCGATACTCACTTCCGGATTATTCCGGAAGCAGCACCGCCTAACTACAGTTTTCGTCCGCTTTTGTGTGTTCATCTTTAGTTGGTGAGCACTACATTCTTTTACGGTCTCTTCGTCTTCCGGCTTCACCATGGACACGCCAGCGACCCCCAAGGAAGCCGATAGGGAGCAGCTCGCCATGCCTGCTTCAGTGGCAATTACACACATTCCGGGTGCTGCGCTTCTTTCTCCGTGTGGGGGCTCTGCGTGCCCACTGATACCCTATGCTTCTTTGAATCCAGACGGCAGTCATGGGTCGGATGCTTCTTCCCAGGTCTCCTGGGGGGGGGGGGATTGTTAAACTTTTGTTTCCCTTTCCCGGGATGCCTGGCCTCGGATTAGGTCTGGGCTTCGCTACATGCCTGTGCTTGACTCTTCACTTAAATTTACTTTATTCCTCGCCTTCCTTTCCAACGGCTGCCTTTGGTCCCCCTCAGAGCTGCAGCCAAGAGGTGCAAAAAGGTTATTGCCAGTGGCACCCTGCAGAGACGAGAAGCGCACGCCTAACACAAAACATCGCTAAAGCGGGCGCCTATCTCCCCGGACCTCCCTCCTCTACCCTCATCATTTCTTTCTAAATATTTTCACCCCGTGTTGCCCTCGTTGTTTATGAGCCTGCTCCGGTATCAGCACCCCAGGCGGAAGAGGGGGTGTGGTTACTCTGAGGCAGAATGTGGGGGTCCCCGGCTCCCACCGCAGACCCACGTGTGTGACTCCGGAGCCGGCGCTTTAACCTCTCAGCTCGACAAGAGGGCACCAGGTGCAAGCACGCGATAAGCCGAGGACCCTTTACAGCATCTCAGTCAGGCCAGAGTGGGGTGGGGGGTCCGTAGACTTCCAGCAGGGCACATGTACACATCCAGAATATCTCACACGCAGACTCAACACACTCCTAGACTAGACAAAACACTTGCACACAGAAACACAAACAGAGGTACATGTGACAGACCGCGTCTCTCACGCACACCTTGAAACTCAAAACCTCAGCCGAGTTAATTTGGGTTAATTTTTTTAAGTTTGTTGTGCTTGGTGTTGCATTGTACCAATTGTTCAGGTGATGGGAGGCTGGATTGTACACAGCAGTGTTGCTCGGTAGGTGGTGTCATGGCTGTCTGGGAGAGAGAGAGAGAGTGAATGTGTGTATTTGTGTTTGTTTGAATTCTTGAACATCTGTTTTCAGGTATAGCTTGTACCCGGATGTAAAAAACACGCAGACAATACACAAGATTAAATTAATTACTCGCACCTTGAGATCTGTTGTGGGTCTGCCATGTAAGACATCTCAGTAATCCCTTTCCCCTCAGTGTGTAACATTTCACATGCACCACAAGAATCCGAAGCCAGAGTGTAGCAAAAACCAGATCCGGTCTGTCTTTGAAGTGCTGTGTGTGTAATAGGCACATATTTTGAAGTGCTATTTTCTGCGTAACAGAGGCTGGGGCTTTAAACCTCCATGCGAATATGAGGTTGTCACAAATGTAGTGCCACACATACATTCCTTTAACAGTGCCTCGGCATCAGCACATCCAGCCCTGCTCTTTGTAGAAAGAGGAAAATCGAGGATGCTGGAACTCAGTGTGCCAAATTACTCACTGATTGGCTTTGAAATGTCACCTGCCAGCTTCCTCTCTGATCTCCTGGGGAAGAGAGAAGTTTCCGTGCCACCGGGGAGCCCCAGCTGTGCCGGGACCCAGCGGCACCTAATACCCCAGATGTGTGCCAGCACTGAAAGCAGTCGGATAGCCATGTCACATCTCTGCAGTCACCCACCGAGACCCGGCGAGAAGACCAGCTTGAAAGCCTCTTCTCACCTCTCTCTCTCTCTTTGTTTTCGCAACTCCCTGTTTTCAGTTTCTCTTGCTTCTACTTCCTTGTATCTTTTTTCACTTCACCATCCCTGCTCACCCACTCACCTCTAAGCACTGCGGATTACTTTTAGCCTGTCAATATATTTGACAAGTATGTACTTCCTTTGCACACTTGCAAATAGAATCACAATTACAAGTAGCAAACATGTCAATTGCTCTGTGCGCAGTGAAGAGGCCAAGGATTGAATGACCATGTGCTCTAAATATATGGTCCACTGAAAAGCACTGTGAGAAACTAGCACTACTTTCAGCCTCAACTCCAGAGGTTGCAAACATGACCCTTTATAAACAATCACTCAGGCGCCTAAAGGCGACTCAGTTCACAGTAGGCACTATTCAGGGATAATAAACTGCAAAAAAAATAAATACTAAAGAACATCCTGGAGCAAGCAAAAACTCTTAGGGAAAGCAAGATTAAGTAAAACATCTGAAATGTAAATAGTAACCACATCCCTAACAAATTCTTTTTTTACAGTTATTGCTCAGAAATTGATCAGTGTTTTTTCCTTTAAAGTTAGCAACATGAATATAAGGCTAGATAGGGGGCCCCTTTCAAGGTCTGTCATTAATTACTGCCAGGTTTTAGTGCCGGAGGGACCCACCCCACTTAAAGCCACCCCGCATTCTGAACACGTTTTTACAACAGCCAACAATCTATGCCTTCTTTTCTAAGGACCTGCAGGAAATGTGAGTCTTCGTCAATGTTTCATGCAGTCTGAAACCAGGAAAGGAGCTGCCCTGTCTTTGTGTTTACTAATGGTTTCTGAGGGTGAATGTAGCTGCTACTATTGGTACCTGCCTTTAACAGACCTTGACTGATACAAGAAGGATTCGTGCCAGTGAAGGGGTTTTGAAATGCTCAAACAGGAGTTAGTTGTCACTGTGTCATGAGACTGAAATTTATGGTGAACTCGAAATTGATTTCAGTATTTTGATAAATGCTTTTCACTTTTGTTGGGATCACAGTGCTCCATGTTGTTGATTGCAGAAGCCAAAACATTTTCGTAGCGCGCTTTCAGGGCTTCAGATAGAGACCGAGTGTAATATAAGAACAAACCAATATCGCACTATCTGATGACATGAGTGACTTCTCTTCTCTTCTAAGCCTCTGTTTTGGTTGTATTGTTTTGCCCTATGGGAATTCAGGCAACGGGGGAGGCAGGCCCGGATTAAGACCTGTAGAGGCCCAAAGCACTTTATAAAGATTTTGGTGCCCCCATATATATCTAAATGAAAATATAAACAATAATAAACCGTAAAATATATATATATATATTTTTAATGAAACAAAATGTTGGAAAATAATGTTTATTTTTGTATACTTCCACTTTATATTTTCAGTTTGCAGTTTCACCATATGGTCCATGGCAAATCCGGCAATGGAAAATGTCTGTGTGCCCCTCCTTCCCTTCCCATGTGCTTATTTTGCTTAATGTTCAATGCAGCCCTGGGGGGATGGAATGTGGCGTTACATCCAGAGCGGCCAACTTTGGAACTGGGGGAACGAGGTTCTAGATTCAGTGTGAGCTCGACATCCTTTGATTCTGATTAAAATCCCTATAACGTGAATTTGTGTAACTGGTTCACGTGTAAAGCGCTCCAATACCTTCAGGTCGAGTTAGCGCTATATAAAAGCACAAAATGATAAGCCATAGTGAAAAGGTTGTTACGTATGCTGTACTTGTGATTTGCATGCAATTTCAGCACTTTGCCTTTCTCCTCGGGAATGGAGGCCCGGGGCGTAACACAAACCCATGCAGCATGGGTAGGGACACACCATGGAACCCCCCAACCCTCAAACAATGGGGCCCCAGTTCAGGCCAAGGAGGATCGGTAAGATATCTGGGACTCAGGGACCCTCATCACATTCTGCAGGGTGGTCCCAATCATTTTGTGCTACACCACTGTGGAGGCCTGTGTGATCCTGCTGCTTCAGCGTCATTGCTACACTTTATTTAGCATGACATTTTTATGTACGCATGCCTGTAAATGACAATGCCTTTTATGTATGTGTTAAGAAAACCTACAAAGTATGTGTTTATGCCCACCACTTGCAGGTTTTCAAAACACATAAATAAAAGGCAGTGTCATTTACATTGTCAATAGCACAAACTCTCGCAAATGCGAGACCTATTGCATTGCAAATGCTTGTTCTTTCTGCAGCCCTAATCATACTTTCTATGGCAAAATGAACCCCTTCATTTTGTTCCTTTTTAAATTAAATGTTTTAAGAGTAACCACTTTATTCCAACCAAGATAGTTTCTGTTGTACCATACGTTTGTCATAGGTAGGACTGTTAGCGCTCTAGTTGTTCTTTAGAACACTCTGGGAAGCTGCAGCAGAACACAAAGGAATCTACTGGCAGTCTCTGCCCTTGTTGGATGTACATTTTTTTCTGAGAATGTCAGACTTCATTCTCACATGACTGAGAAAGATAATGTGAATTTACAGAAAATATGCTCTCAGTTTAGCTTATAGATCACCTTCCAAACCTCTGTGGGAGAAGCATGAGAAAATAGTTTTCTCTCAAACATGATTCATGATATCACAGCAGAAGGCTTTTTCACATGGTAAAATCACCTTAGAACACACCACAATTCCTAAAATGGGCATGGTACCATCAACAAATGATTTATAATGTAACTAAAGTCTTAAAACCTTCTATTAACTGCAATGCTTTTTAATGAGGTGCTATCATGTATTTTGGTCCCAAGATGGCTGCCAACACTTCTTGGATGAAGTGCTGACAGCCAATCAGATCTCACGATGAGATGTGTGGTTAGGCTCCGCCCAGATATATATGTGATTTTACTTTTGATTTTCTCAGGAACTCCTGAACGGATTTACAACATTTAAGCAAAAGGCACGAATCTGAAATAAGGACTACCTCTTTGCCAAATTTGGTGTAATTCCGTTCAGCACTTCGGGCTGTAGCTGCGTCAACAGGTCCTATGGGAAAATGCATGGGGAAAACACGTTTTGGGACCCCCCTTTTTTCTCGGCCCCCTCTTGACGAATCACCGTGAAATTTTCAGGATAGGAGTGGACCGGAGCTGGCCAAAAGTTTGGAAAATTTCGCGAAGATTCATCAATTGACGCCAACGTTATTCCAAATAGAATGTTGCGGATTTCCTATGCAAAATAGGGCCTAACTATAACTACCTACTGGCGACTGCATATATATATATGTATATGTTCACAAATTAGTAATTACTATGCATTATTCTGTGGTTTTCCCCCAAAAATTTTGACATTCTCTTTCTGTCACCTCTATGAAGACCTTAAAACCCACAGCAACATAAACACCTTTGCAATCCATTCGCTCACAATCCCAAGGGAATACATATCTACAGGGCCGGACTGGAAATCCAAAGCAGCCCTGGCAATTGGTAGGGGGAGGGGGGTTGCAGGTGTGAAGCACTGCATCTTTTGTTAGTGGGGGCCAATATTGCAGCACTGCTGCAAAACTGGCCCCCACCGCTACAGAACCGGCCCCCAGTCTTCCAGCCTCCCAGGGAAACACCCGATGCCTGTTACGGCCACTCCTGCCCTGCCTGCATGCAATATTGTGCTGCAGTGCCTAATTTCTTGAAACAAAGTTCCAGGTCCATCATCAGGAGGCCACTGCAGCATGCACCTCCCATTGCCCCTGCCATCGCTGCCAGTGTCAGTACTAACACAACTTCTAACCACCACACCCCTACAAGAGTGAAAGTGGAACTATTACAGGCCCTCAAAGCTATAAGAATGCCTTGGGTGGCAGGTATCAGTCATTTTTAACGTGTATTCCATCAATAAACAACTGCAATTTTGCTGATTCCTAAATTAGACAAACAGTGGCACCACGTGGCAGACTGTCATAAGTGCCTGTGTTGACGATTAAGTGACAGTGGCGAGCACAGGAAACCACCGGTTCAAATTAAACACTGTTGTTCTACAAATCAGATGTCTCATAATTACAGCTGGCCCTGCTTGTCAGCCATTCAGTGTGAGATCCACATATCAATGTGTTAAATAGTGAGCATAAATGCTCATAACTTATGAATTTTGGTCAAGTGTGGAATTTCCCTGGGGTATTTTCTACCCTACAGAGAATTAATCACACTTTCAGTTGCTCTGTTCCAATTTGTTTAAAAACACAGACATGTATATCTTCTAGTTGAGCATCTTGCAGCAAAAACAAATGTAGCATTTCCAACCACTGCCTTAAAGATTGCATTGCACCCCAGGCAGGCTAGGTAGGTTTTAAAACTGTAGCCTTTTTTCAGAAAGAACAATGTAGGCTTTCGGTGTAAGTTTACTTTTTTTGATGCTCACAAACTAAAAGTGTAGTATTTTTACTACTGCAGAGGCTGTCCTATCTTTTAATGTGCAGAGTTCTCCACATTCAGAAATATACTACATGTAAAACTACACTGGTAGTTTGTGAACAGCAAACAAATAGTAAATTTGCACTAAAAGTGTAAGTTTACCTATGTGACTAAGACCCACTATAGGGCCAATTCACAAACAAAGTAGTAAATATGCAACAATAAAACTACATCTATGCACAGGTGCATAGTAACTACTTTAGCAAATCATATGTGTTCCCTGTAGTACGTCTCGAGAGCTGCATTAGTTGCAGCTTTCAAGGCATCCTACTGGAAATGTCGTGCCATCTGCTTTGGACGCCTATTCACAGTGTGCATAATTCTACATAGAGCAGAATTACACATAAACAGAATGGAGTGAAAATATACTTTTTTCAGCTATTATACCTGTTGCTGCTCAGGGAGTCCATTTGTTTTCCTCTGAGTGAGGCACAGCCCTTTCCTTGTGGAGCCTTGAGAGTGCAGCTGGTGCAGTCCTTCTGAGAGAAAACATTCTGTGGTGTAGTCCAAGGGTCCATATTTTCCATTCTGGGGTGGCGTGGGGGGTGCACCCCATCAAAAAGGGGTAAAGTTACTACCCTCTGCTATGACCTCTTCCTGTGAAGTGTAGCATATTTGTGACCCAGAATGCACAGTGTTGCCAAAAATCAAAATGGAGAAATTCTCTCCTTGGTGTGTGTCTGTGTAACCCAACCCAGTGGTTGGGTTACACAGACCCATCTGACTACACTCCTCTTCTAGCCCCTCTCCTAATCTAATTAGGGGGGCTCCCATCTGGCTAGGGATCAAGGAAGTGGGGGCTGGCCTGGGTCCTATGACATCTGATCTTCTGCCATTGAAGTCCAGTGTATCTCCCCAACCCCCTTCCTCTTCCTGGCTTCTCCAGGAATCAAATCTCCTCCCACCAAATGGCTGTATCGTTTCAGCCCCAGGCCTCTTCACACCTACTCAAGTAGCAGCTTGACTCAGGCTGTCAAAGCCTGACCAATCAGAAGAGGGCCCTACCAGGCTGTTTAAGGTAACTTCAGGATAGTAAGTTTTAAAACTGCTGTCCTGTAATAGTTGCATTAAATCCAACTCTGGCAAGTTGTTAGATTTAATGTGACAATTCATTTAATACTTTGAATGATATTGCCTGCTAGCTCCAATCAAAGGTTAAACTTGAGTAACTTTAATATGGCTTTCCCATGTTAGCCTGAGGAGCTAGCAGCACTACAATAGGGAGAAACAACTCTGGCTGTTTTTCCATACCAAGGTACATAAAACATATTTTATATTGTCCTTGCTTTTTATAACAAAGCACCCTACCCTTGAGGCACCTCAGGCAGATCATAAGGAGGTACTCATAAGTTATATAAAAGGTAGTTTTGGGCTTTGGAAGTACCATTAATTCCAACGTTGAATTTTGACATGGTTTTAATTTAAAACCAGCCTCCAAAGCAGGCTTTAAAATTACACCAGACAGCACAGCAGTGCATACTTAGGTGCATTAAGTCCACTGGGGTCTCTAAACCTACATATGCTATCATATACTAAGGACTTACATGTAGACTGGCTTGGCCAATTTAAATCATATCAATTACCATATACATGTAAAGGGCAGAGCACTGTCCCTGGGTCTGGTTAGCAGAGTTCAGGGCTCTTTTAAAGTCAGTAACCACAAGCATCAGTCAGAAAATGTGGGTGATCAGGGCAAAAAGAATGACTTCACTACAGTGTTAAACACTGAGGATCACCCTGACCAACTGTCTCAAAGGAAGAGTGAAAGAGGGCAGATGAGAGCTTGCATCACTGGTGGCTCCTGCTGGGCAGCACCTGCAGCTTGTGGTCCACTTCAAGCAGGGCACTTCACAGTAGTGGTGTATCATGCCTAAATCCTACCACATTCGCGAACGAGTGTTCAGGAAGATTGATGACTAGACATTATTCTTCCTTTTTGAGTGTATGTAGACACGTCTTACTGTAGCTGCTTGCACTGTTCTGGTAACTGACACCTGTTGTAGTTTTTCTAAGGAGTGCTAATGTTATCTGGTTTAAAGTGAGATGCTCGCAATTGCATCTGAAACTGATTGCTGCCCTCTCACCCACTCAGCTTTTTGACTTTTGATTGCCTACAAGAAAAAAGCAAGAAAGTTAGAAACTATCTTTTAATTTGCATTTCACAACTCTGCACTTTGACAGTAGGACAGAGGATACCATCATCTATTTTTGTTCTCTTCATCCAAGGCACGTTGCATTGTGGGGCTTGAAGTTTTGCTTTTAACTGTTTTATCATGGGCTGAAAACCTTAGCATACAAAGTGATATTGGCTACAATTCCTCAATGTGCCACTAGTCAGCTATGTGTTAAAAGTTTATAAAGTCTACTATTCCATTACAAAAAATGCTTGTTTTGCAGGTAAAGTCAAAAGTAAAAAAGTTCACTCTTTCACTCACATCACATCACATCACATTTGATGGTGTGGCGCCGCCGCCAGGGCGACTGACTCCGGAATCTGGGGATCACGGTTCGATCGCCGGCGGCAGATTAGCCCAGCACCATGTGACTCTGGGCAATAGCTTGCTTAATCTTCCTGACGGCCCCCAGCGCCTAGAGACCCTTACGGGTGATTGTTTGCGCTTTACAAATGTGGATTATTATTATTATTATATTGAAACAAGCATTGGCTATATGGATCATTTTCTATCTTTTGTAAAGCTTCTCAACACAATAAAGGTGCAGCATGATAGCACCAGCACAACCTTCTCTAACACAAATAATAAGTTAAGGACATGTGGCAGTTGTACAAGGAACATATCTCGATTCTCTCACACATACAGGACAGAAACAACACAGTTAGCTAATACATTAAAGAGTGATAGAGGGGCATTAAAGAATGTTGTACAATATCCATAAACATACAAGTAGTACAAAACATCTGGAAGAAACAGCCAAACCTCTTATGGAATTAACATACATTCATGTACACATATAGTATGATAAACACACTCACTGATGCTCTCCATCAGTGGTTTCCATATCTTGCACTGAGAAGCATTCACAAGTACTACCGTTCACTGTTCTAAAACATTTCTTACTCTTGTCTCCCTACCACATGATTAATAACAGGAAGGTATAGCAATAGACCATACTCCTCTTTTCCATCAACATGTTGCAGTGCTCAAATATTACTCCTACAGGGCCAGGGGTCTGCCCCAGTAATATAGGTATCTCACATCAAGACTTGTGGAATGCTTACCAACCTCAGAAAGAGGATTGCAGGCAGCTGCAAGAGGGGCACAGACCCTGAGAGCCCTCACTTTTGGAAGGGGCATGCGAGGCAAGCCCAGATGGGCCCGAGTCCAACATTACTGCATTGCCTGTGGTAGGCAGGCAGGTGGCCCAAGAGCCTACTCAGGGAAAGACAGTTGCCTCGGCCCAGGTAGCAGGAGCGCAGGTGCCGCTCTTAGTTGGGATAAGCCCCTTGCCTGGGTTGCACTATATGTGTACAATAATGGTGATTTGCAGTCATGGTGATGTTCTAATGTGTGCACTCTACAGGTACTTACTATAAGGCACTGTTGAATATGTCTATGCATAATGGTTCTATGCTATTTTGATAACATATGCGCCCTATGAGCTTTGTGTCCAGTGTACTACATGTGTCTATGACAGTGGCCCGATTGGCCTAGTGATTTATGTAATCACTGTGAAGTCATGACGAGTGCCTGGTGGCACAGTGTAATATATGTGATTGTGATCTAATGTGTTTGTATGGATAATATAAAGGATTTTTTTATATAACCTGGTATGGAGTTTCTTTTGTGGTGGTCCTAGTGTGTGACTGCTGTGTGAGTCTGTTGCGAAAAACGCTTTACACTTTGTCTCTGAGATAAGCCTGACTGCTCTGCCAAGATACCAAGGGGGTGATCAGGGGTTATCTTCGGTGTGTTACTGCCCTGACTATAGTGGTGGGTTCTGCCTGGCTTAGGTGCATACCCTAGCCAACCAGAAACCACATTTCTAACAGTGTCATTTTGACTTTGATGGAGTACTGCTGTAAATCAGTGGTTTACATACCCTGCCTAATTCACTGTTTGCCTGCCTCATTCAGAGGTGGGAAATCATTGGGTTTCCCAGTGCATAGCCTCATCCTGTTCCACAATGAAAAGACACTGTGGCATTGTGTCCCATACAAGGTTGCTGACTTCAGTGCCCTGGGAAGCCTGATGGGCTACCAGCCATATCCTAAGAGTGCATTTATTAGATGTTCTCTCAGGGTGTCATTACTGCAGCTTAATAGGTTTCTCAAACACTTAAGATTCTGGTCATAAAATGATCCAATTGTGAGTATTACTGGTTTGTGATCAGATCAGTCCACGTTCAGATTTCTATTATATTGTACTAGGGGGTTGTATGTCAGGATTCAGTCTACTGAATTGCCCTTAATTTGGGCAGATCGATTGAGAGATTTAGGTCAAAATCTAGTTTGAAAGATCCTTCCTCGTGATATAATCATGAAATGCAGATGTATCATTCTTGCGATATGCAGACTAAAAACCTGACTGTAGGTTTCAAGGGCTTATTTAAACTTCTATCCCTATTGAAGAGGTTGTTGTACATTGTTCTTTTATTTTTTTTGGGGGGGGGGTTTACTTTACATGTGTTCTTGACTTGATCTAGAGTGTTTCTAAGCCAAAACACTTGTGTAACAGAATCACGTCTGAGACAGCTACACTTACTAGCGTCAGAGAATGTTTTAAGGTCTACTTCACACAATGACATGTTCATATGTGAGTGCGGAAGAATAAGAATGTACATTTTTACAAACATTTTTAAAGAACTCGAAATATCCATTTCAATCAAGTTAGCAGCATTGCTGCAGGCGAGGGATCTGTCACCCCATATGCATATTATAAATGTATTTTTTCAATTCCATCAGAATGGGGGGATGTGTAGGTCTTCCTACAATATACCATCGGTTCTGTAACAACATAGTCACAGGTGTTGTGTTGATGCTGTGTGTTAGTACATTCTCGGTATGTGTCTTATGAATGGGCTAGTGATGGGAAAGGCCACAAACCTTTGTGTGTTCTTGATCTGCCCAGTTGTGGCAAGCTCTATATTAATGGGACATGCGAAACACTAGCACTAATGGCAGAAAATGCTGATTACCTTAGAAGCAAAATATTATCCATTGCCCAAATAATGCCAAAATAGCACCCATTTCTTACCAGAACTAGTATGTGTATTACCCCAAGTTTTGCCATTACAGGTAACATGCCTGCCTAAAAATAGTAGCATTTATCACTGAAAAGAATACCTAAGTGCCCATGTGCAGCATTAACACCAGAGCAATGAGCCGCTGCCTGAAGTGTGGGCTGCTAGTGATCACTCCACAGTCAAGCAATAGCAGGGAGATGTTTATGCCACACAGTTCTTGTTACTATCCTTTCATTACATTGATTTCTGGCCGATGGTATTCCTTTTTATGAGGGTGATAAAAACATAGACAAAACGGTAGCACTAGCATAATTCCAGCCAATGAAAAGCAAATGATGTGCTTAGCAGGTGGCAGTTTTACCACTTGGAGTAATACCATACTTTAGGTAATATGGCTTTCAATTCCTCCTAAATGGGATCCTGTGGCGTGATAAAATCAGTAAAGTTCCCAAAGTTGGTTGTTTCTTTGAAGTATTGTCATATGTCTTCAGTCAGCACATTGAAACTCCTGTTTCTTCATTCATAAACGTCTTGTTTGTTGTATTTGCTGTATAGAGTGCAAACTGCACTCAACTGTACTCTGTTTTTTTTGAGAGGGTACACATGCTTGGTGCTTGTCGCGAGTCCACTCAAAACCCAAATCAAAGACCACAAATGACATAGTAACCCACACTGTAACATATACTTAGAGTGGGATTTGGGTCTGCATCTTCCTCATAATTGGAGGACTTTCTTGTCTTCTCAAGTCTTGTGTTCATCCTGCTCTAGGATCATTTAGGTTTAAGCCTGCTTTTTGATTGATTGAGTATATACTTCCACCACTGACCAGAAGGGGCCATTTTCCTTTTTGGTTTTTTTTGGAACCATTTCAGATTTAGCACTGGATGAAAGTTCATGTCATATTCCTTCCCCTTTCTCTGTCTGTAGCTCTCGTACTTTTCTGTCATTAACTCACTGTCTGATTTCTCTCTTTTCCTTCCTCCTCCCTTTATCCCCAGTCACTCTCAGTCCCTGCTCTCTCCATTCCTTCATCTGTATTGCTGTTTCCTATTGATGACAAGAACATCTACAGTTCACACACCTCTCAGTCCCTTTAATATCTCTAAAACTAGCGAATGAATTTACACCAAATCACAAAACTGCACGCTTTCTAGAACAACATCTAGCTTTCTGCCAAATGTGGTGTAATTCTATTGAGCGGTTCGGGCTGTAGTATTGTTCAGAATCCCTATGGAAAAATACATGGAGAAAATATGTTTTGGGACCCACCCTTTTTTCTCGGCCCCTGCTTAATGGATCAGCCCGAAACTTTAAACACAGCAGCTGAACCAGCCAAAGTATACGTTTTGAATATTTTGTAAAGATTCGTCAAGCTGTGTCAAAGTTATTGGCAAAACAAAAAATGCCCTTCTTCTGGAAACTAGGTCCTGACTATAACTACCTAGTGCTGACCTACTGGCAGTATGTAAGTATATGTATATATATATATATATATATCTATTACCTACTGGCAGTCGCCAGTAGGTAGTTATAGTTAGGACCTATTTTCCATTGGAAATCTGCAACATTTTATTTGGACTAACGTTGTTGCCGATTGACGAACCTTCGCGAAATTTACCAAACTGTTGGCCAGCTCCGGTCCGCTCCTATCCTGAAAATTTCACGGTGATTCGTAAAGCGGGGGCCGAGAAAAAATGGGGGTCCCAAAACACGTTTTCCTCGCGCGTTTTCCCATAGGACCTGTTGACGCAGCTACAGCCCGAACTGCTGAACGGAATTACACCAAATTTGGCAAAGAGGTAGTCCTCAGTTCAGACTCATGCCTTTTGCTTAAATGGTATAAATCCATTCAGTAGTTCCTGAGAAAATTAGAGTTAAATAGATAGATATATCTGGGCGGAGCCTAACCACACATCTCATCGTGTGATCTGATTGGCTGTCAGCACTTCATCCAAGAAGTGTTGGCAGCCATCTTGGGACCAATATACATGATAGCACCTCATTAAAAAGCATTGCAGTTAATAGAAGGTTTTAAGACTTTAGTTACATTATAAGTCATTTGTTGATGGTACCATACTCATTTTAGGAATTGTGGTGTGTTCTAAGGTGATTTTACCATGTGAAAAAGCCTTCTGCTGTGATATCATGAATCATGTTTGAGAGAAAACTATTTTCTCATGCTTTTCCCACAGAGGTTTGGAAGGTGATCTATAAGCTAAACTGAGAGCATATTTTCTGTAAATTCACATTATCTTTCTCAGTTATGTGAGAATGAAGTCTGATATTCTCAGTAAAACATGTACATCCAACAAGGGCAGAGACTGTCAGTTGATTCCTTTGTATTCTACTGCAGCTTCCCAGAGTGTTCTAAAGAACAACTAGAGCGCTAACAGTCCTACTTATGACAAACGTATTGCACACCTGAAGCCATCTTGATTGGAATAAAGTGGTAACTCTTAAAACATTTAATTTAAAAAGGAACAATATGAGGGGGTTCATTTTGCCATAGAAAGTATGATTAGTGCTGCAGAAAGAAAAATTAGGGCACATTTTGACTTCTCAACTCCTCTTCTATTTCATAAAAAAATTCTGACATGCAGACTAAAACATGCACTTTTAATACCAGCAGCAGACTTCCCTGGTGAGCAGTAGCTTTACTAAAGTGATCTAATGAGCAACTAGAGTGCTAACATTCAGAATTTATTGCAAATGTGTGACACATCTGAATGCCTTCTTGATGGAACCAAAATAAAAAACTGTAAGTATTTCCTACTGAGGAGACTGCAGTAAATGAGGAAATTAGGAAACTTCATAACAAATAAATCTCCCAAGATGGCCACCAGAGACAAAAGAGCCCAAATGCAGCACACATATCACCCAGATGTATCCCACATGTAGCCCAATGACAGAAGTGTGCAAAACACTTATGTTTTGTGTATTTGCAGTTTTATATAGTGCAGACTTGTCAGGTATTGGAGTGCTTTACATGAGCATTGGTTACATCACACAAGATACATTTTGCAATGGGGGTGGAGGGTCAGGGGGTGTTTGTGCCAAGTGAGCCCAGAGTCACAGTCACAAATGTCCTCTTCTTCCTGAATAAAAGTGAGATTATGCTGCATACTTGTTTATATTTTAAGTAGTTCGCACAGACACACATTTTAAAAACAATAAAGTTCCTTATACCCACCTTCTCTGAACAGTTAGCTTGCTGCCCCATCCACCTCCTCCCTATCCTCTGTTGTCTGAATCCATGGACTATCCTCCACCCTCCTGCCATGCATGGTCTGATGTGCTGCCACTGCCCTCCATTTAGCATGATGTACCAGTCCACTCCTCCTGCCCTCCATTGCCCAATTCTATGGCCCATCATTGACCTCCTGCTTAGCCTCTGTGCTTAGCTTGCTGCCCCTATTCTCCTTCCCCATGCCCTCCGATGTCTTTGTCTATGCCCCTGCTCCATCCTTTTTGCCCACCATGTTCCATGGACCTGCCACTCCTATCTACTCTGAGTGTTCTGTTGAGCTGCCACTCCCCTCCCACCTGCCTAGCATTGTCAGATGACTGTAACCTGCCCCTGCCACCTCCACCCTGCCTGTCCACATGCCATGCCCCTATCCCCTTCCTCCTGTCCTCCATGGTCCATTTTACTGCCACACCCTTCTGCCCTCCCTGGTCTGTTGTGCTGCAACTGCTCCTCCTGCCTGTCCCGCGCGGTCTGTTGTGAGGTCCCTTCCCCTGAACTCTCTTGTCTGTGCCCAGGTCCTAACCCTCCCTTCTATCCTCCATGGTCCTTTGTGCATGCCCCTGCACCCTCCTTCTTGCCCATCATTGCCATTTTGCTGCCACTAACCCTCCCGCTTGCCATGCATGGTCTTCTGTGCTGCCACGGCCCCTCCCACCTTCCCTGTGGGGTCAGCTAGCTGCCCCTGACCCCCTCCCACCTTCCATCCATGGTCTGTGTGTATGCCATCACAGTCTCACTGTTGTTCTCCATGGTGTGTCTTGTTTCTAGTGCCCATCCTGCCTGACCTCCATGGTCATCTTGCTGCTCCTGCCCTGCCCCCTTGCCCCCAGCCATCTGTTTCCATGTGCAGACCCCTATGCCCTCCCTCCTGGCTTGTCTGTTACATTGTAATGCACCTGATCCGTCCCTCCTGCCCTTTATGGTCTGTTATGCTGCAGCTTTCTCTCCTGTCTGTCCATTATGGTCAGCTAGCTACCATTGCCTCTTTCCCCTCTGTTCTCTGTTGTCCATGTGAATGGTCCTGTCCCCTCCCTATTGCTTTCTATGGATTGTTGTGCTGCACTCCCGTCCCACATGCCCTGTGTGGTATATTGTGCTGCTGCAAACCCTGATGCCTGCCCTGTAGGGTCAGTTTGGTGCACCTCTCCATGTCCCTCCTGTCCTCTGTTATCCGAGTACATGTCCCTACCCCAATTCCTCCTGCCTTTCATGATCCAATGTACCATGCTTGCGAACATTTTGAACTTGGTAAGAGGGAGATTTTGAAAAAAAAACTGGGGTATTGATTTTCCCCTTTGAGTTACATTGAAAAAGAGTAGATTGTAGACAGGAGACAGATCAAATGAAGCCCATTTGAGCTTAAAAACATTGGACGTTTCCTGGCTGAATCAGGTCTGTTGGCATGTATGGTTGTACGACCACTGCCTTTTCCTTCTGCCCACAATGGTCTATTATAGTGCCACAGCCTCTCTTGCTAGTCCTGTATTGTTGATTTGTTGCCCCTGTCCCCCTTTCCACTGCCCTCCATAGTCTGTTGTGCTGCCACTGCCCTTCCTGCCTGCCCAGTGTGGTCAAATTGTTGCCTCTGCACCCTCCTACCTGCCTTCAATTTTCAGAGTCCGTGCCCCTGGCCTCTGCCTCTCAACAGTATCCTAATGAACAACTAGATTGCTAACATTCTATATTTATTACAAAAGTGTTGAACGCCTGACGTCATCTTGATGTAATCAAAACTGTAATAACTAGAGCATTTCCTTTAGCAATTACATATATGAGAGGGTCTTATTTGCATCAAAATTATAGTTAGTGCTCTAAAAAACTAAAATGAGGACATATTTTCTGAGTTTTCAAATAGCGACAAAGCACTTTTAAATTATTTGTTATCTTTATGTTTTTTTATCCAGTTGACCACTTGATTAAATGTTGCGCTTAGGGGAGAGGATGTGGTGTTACTTCCAGAGCTGCAGACTTTGCAACTGGGGAACCAGGTTGGAGTTTCTGCTTCAGCTCAACATTCTGTGATTCTTGTCAAATCACTTAATCTCCCCATGTCTACAACCAAAACGAATTTGATCTTGTGTGATATAGCCACTGCTCATGTAAAGCACTCCAATACCTGACAGGTCTGCACTTTATAAAACTGCAAAAACACAAAAAAATAATGTGTTTTGCACACTTCTGTCATTGGGCTACATGTGGGCTACATCTGGGTGATATTTGTGCTGCATTTGGGCTCTTTGGTTTCTGGTGGCCATCTTGGGAGATTTATTTGTTATGAAGATTCCTAATTTCTTCATTTACTGCAGTCTCCTCAGTAGGAAATGCTTTCAGTTTTTTACTTTGATTCCATCAAAAAGGTATTCAGATATGTCACA
Organism: Triturus cristatus; assembly: GCF_964204655.1. Lineage (NCBI taxonomy): Eukaryota > Metazoa > Chordata > Amphibia > Caudata > Salamandridae > Triturus > Triturus cristatus. The sequence continues at coordinate 622,173,424 of NC_140587.1, forward strand.
CATTTGCCATAAATTCTGAATGTTAGCACTCTAGTTGCTCATTAGATCACTGTAGTAAATCTGCTGCTCACCACGGAAGTCTGCTGCTGGTATTAAAAGTGCATGTTTCAGTCTGCATGTCAGAATTTTAATGAAATAGAAGAGGATTTGAGAAGTCACTTAAAATTTGCCCTAATTTTTCTTTCTTCAGCACTAATCATAATTTCTATGGCAACATGAGCCCTCTCATTGTGTTCCTTTTTAAATTAAATGTTTTAAGTGTTACCAGTTTATTCCAATCAAGATGGCTTCAGGTGTGCCATACTTTTGTCATAAGTAAGACACTAAGCACTCTAGTTGTTCTTAAGAACACTCTGGGACATTCTGTCATTGGGCTATACTTGGGCTACATCTGGGTGATATTTGGGCTACATTGGGGCTCTTTTGTCTCTGGTGGCCATCTTGGGAGAGTTATTTGTTATGAAGTTTCCTAATTTCCTCATTTACTGCAGTCTCCTCAGTAGGAAATACTTTCAGTTTTTTACTTTGGTTCCATCAAGAAGGCATTCAAATGTGTCACACATTTGCCATAAATTCTGAATGTTAGCACTCTAGTTGCTGATTAGATCACTGTAGTAAAGCTACTGCTCACCAGGGAAGTCTGTTGCTGGTATTGAAGTGCATGTTTCAGTCTGCATGTCAGAATTTTTTAATGAAATAGAAGAGGATTTGAGAAGTTACTCAAAATGTGCCCTAATCTTTCATTCTGCAGCACTAACCATACTTTCTATGGCAAAATGAACCCCCTCATTTTGTTCCTTTTTAAATGAAATGTTTTAAGAGTGACCACTTTATTCCAATCAAGATGGCTTCAGGTGTGCAATATGTTTGTCATAAGTAGGACTGTTAGTGCTCTAGTTGTCTTTAGAACACTCTGAGAAGCTGCAGTAGAACACAAAGGAATCAACTGACAGTCTCTGCCCTTGTTGGGTGTACATGTTTTACTGAGAATGTCAGACTTCATTCTCAAATGACTGAGAAAGATAATGTGAATTTACAGAAAACATGCTCTGAGTTTAGCTTATAGATCACCTTCTAAACTTCTGTGGGAAAAGCATGAGAAAATAGTTTTCTCTCAAACATGATTCATGATATCACAGCAGAAGGCTTTTTCACATGGTAAAGTCACCTTAGAAAACACCACAATTCCTAAAATGAGTATGGTACCATCAACAAATGATTTATAATCTAACTAAAGTCTTAAAACCTTCTATTAGCTGCAATGCTTTTTAATGAGGTGCTATCATGTATATTGGTCCCAAGATGGCTGTCAACACTTCTTGGATGAAGTACTGACAGCCAATCAGATCCCACGATGAGATGTGTGGTTAGGCTCCGCCCAGATATATATGTGATTTTGATTTTGATTTTCTCAGGAACTACTCAACGGATTTACACCATTTAAGCAAAAGGCACGACTCTGAACCAAGGTCTACCTTTCTGCCTAATTTGGTGTAATTCCGCTCAGCAGTTCAGGCTGTAGCTGTGGCTAAATGTCCTGTGGGAATTGCATGGGGAAAACACGTTTTGGGACCCCCCTTTTATCTCAGCCCCCGCTACACGAATCATCCCGAGACTTTCAGGAAAGGAGTGGACCGGAGCTGGCCAAAAGTTTTAAAAATTTCGCAAAGATTCATCAATGGGCCCCAAAGTTATTCCAAATAGAATGTTGTGGATTTCCTATGGAAAACAGGTCCTAACTATAACTACCTACTGGCGACCGCCAGTAGGTAATATTACGCAATGTGATCCTTACAGTTCAAAGCGCTCAGTGGATGGGCCGGTCCTGGCCCCGATTTCAATTTCGTCAAACAAAGGACATGGCACTCCAAAGCTGGAATTTGCTCAATTTATTTTGGCACAGCACTCAAACCAACACGTTTCAGCCCTACCACAGCTTTTTTCACGGACCAAAATAAATATATATATATATATATATATATATATATATATATATGTATATGTGTATATATGTACATATATATATATATATATATATATGCCAATCGTAGATACCCGAAGTATGAAGGCGCCACACCCAGCGTAGTTTCAATCTTTATTACTGGAAGACAGCAGCACACACAGCGAGGCCCTCGCAGCTTAATCCTTCGTGCCATACGCGTTTCGGGAGCAATCTCCCTTGTTCACTGGCTTTCGTCGAGGAGGAAACAGCTGTGCTGGTTTGAATCGCACTCGCGATCTTTTGAAGTGAATCAGGCCCCAATGGGCGTGTCTTTGCAAGGTGTTCTGGTCATTGTGGTACAGGTAAGTTCTTATATCCCAAGTGGATATTGCCGTTCACTTCCCTGAAGTATTTGAAATCCGATTAGGTCGCTGGTTAAAGTCTGGCTGGGCTGCTGCTCGTTCATGTCTCACCAGAGAAAACGCTGTTCCATTCGCGCTCTTTAAATTCACAGGCGCGTGGACCTGCTGGGGTACGCAGTGGGGCAACCTTCGTGGCCAGGGCAGACCACATATATGCCAATCGTAGATACCCGAAGTATGAAGGCGCCACACCCAGCGTAGTTTATATCTTTATTACTGGAAGACAGCAGCACACACAGCGAGGCCCTCGCAGCTTAATCCTTCGTGCCATACGCGTTTCGGGAGCAATCTCCCTTGTTCACTGGCTTTCGTCAAGGAGGAAACAGCTGTGCTGGTTTGAATCGCACTCGCGATCTTTTGAAGTGAATCAGGCCCCAATGGGCGTGTCTTTGCAAGGTGTTCTGGTCATTGTGGTACAGGTAAGTTCTTATATCCCAAGTGGATATTGCCGTTCACTTCCCTGAAGTATTTGAAATCCGATTAGGTCGCTGGTTAAAGTCTGGCTGGGCTGCTGCTCGTTCATGTCTCACCAGAGAAAACGCTGTTCCGTTCGCGCTCTTTAAATTCACAGGCGCGTGGACCTGCTGGGGTACGCAGTGGGGCAACCTTCGTGGCCAGGGCAGACCACATATATGCCAATCGTAGATACCCGAAGTATGAAGGCGCCACACCCAGCGTAGTTTCAATCTTTATTACTGGAAGACAGCAGCACACACAGCGAGGCCCTCGCAGCTTAATCCTTCGTGCCATACGCGTTTCGGGAGCAATCTCCCTTGTTCACTGGCTTTCGTCGAGGAGGAAACAGCTGTGCTGGTTTGAATCGCACTCGCGATCTTTTGAAGTGAATCAGGCCCCAATGGGCGTGTCTTTGCAAGGTGTTCTGGTCATTGTGGTACAGGTAAGTTCTTATATCCCAAGTGGATATTGCCGTTCACTTCCCTGAAGTATTTGAAATCCGATTAGGTCGCTGGTTAAAGTCTGGCTGGGCTGCTGCTCGTTCATGTCTCACCAGAGAAAACGCTGTTCCATTCGCGCTCTTTAAATTCACAGGCGCGTGGACCTGCTGGGGTACGCAGTGGGGCAACCTTCGTGGCCAGGGCAGACCACATATATGCCAATCGTAGATACCCGAAGTATGAAGGCGCCACACCCAGCGTAGTTTCAATCTTTATTACTGGAAGACAGCAGCACACACAGCGAGGCCCTCGCAGCTTAATCCTTCGTGCCATACGCGTTTCGGGAGCAATCTCCCTTGTTCACTGGCTTTCGTCGAGGAGGAAACATCTGTGCTGGTTTGAATCGCACTCGCGATCTTTTGAAGTGAATCAGGCCCCAATGGGCGTGTCTTTGCAAGGTGTTCTGGTCATTGTGGTACAGGTAAGTTCTTATATCCCAAGTGGATATTGCCGTTCACTTCCCTGAAGTATTTGAAATCCGATTAGGTCGCTGGTTAAAGTCTGGCTGGGCTGCTGCTCGTTCATGTCTCACCAGAGAAAACGCTGTTCCGTTCGCGCTCTTTAAATTCACAGGCGCGTGGACCTGCTGGGGTACGCAGTGGGGCAACCTTCGTGGCCAGGGCAGACCACATATATGCCAATCGTAGATACCCGAAGTATGAAGGCGCCACACCCAGCGTAGTTTCAATCTTTATTACTGGAAGACAGCAGCACACACAGCGAGGCCCTCGCAGCTTAATCCTTCGTGCCATACGCGTTTCGGGAGCAATCTCCCTTGTTCACTGGCTTTCGTCGAGGAGGAAACAGCTGTGCTGGTTTGAATCGCACTCGCGATCTTTTGAAGTGAATCAGGCCCCAATGGGCGTGTCTTTGCAAGGTGTTCTGGTCATTGTGGTACAGGTAAGTTCTTATATCCCAAGTGGATATTGCCGTTCACTTCCCTGAAGTATTTGAAATCCGATTAGGTCGCTGGTTAAAGTCTGGCTGGGCTGCTGCTCGTTCATGTCTCACCAGAGAAAACGCTGTTCCATTCGCGCTCTTTAAATTCACAGGCGCGTGGACCTGCTGGGGTACGCAGTGGGGCAACCTTCGTGGCCAGGGCAGACCACATATATGCCAATCGTAGATACCCGAAGTATGAAGGCGCCACACCCAGCGTAGTTTCAATCTTTATTACTGGAAGACAGCAGCACACACAGCGAGGCCCTCGCAGCTTAATCCTTCGTGCCATACGCGTTTCGGGAGCAATCTCCCTTGTTCACTGGCTTTCGTCGAGGAGGAAACAGCTGTGCTGGTTTGAATCGCACTCGCGATCTTTTGAAGTGAATCAGGCCCCAATGGGCGTGTCTTTGCAAGGTGTTCTGGTCATTGTGGTACAGGTAAGTTCTTATATCCCAAGTGGATATTGCCGTTCACTTCCCTGAAGTATTTGAAATCCGATTAGGTCGCTGGTTAAAGTCTGGCTGGGCTGCTGCTCGTTCATGTCTCACCAGAGAAAACGCTGTTCCATTCGCGCTCTTTAAATTCACAGGCGCGTGGACCTGCTGGGGTACGCAGTGGGGCAACCTTCGTGGCCAGGGCAGACCACATATATGCCAATCGTAGATACCCGAAGTATGAAGGCGCCACACCCAGCGTAGTTTCAATCTTTATTACTGGAAGACAGCAGCACACACAGCGAGGCCCTCGCAGCTTAATCCTTCGTGCCATACGCGTTTCGGGAGCAATCTCCCTTGTTCACTGGCTTTCGTCGAGGAGGAAACAGCTGTGCTGGTTTGAATCGCACTCGCGATCTTTTGAAGTGAATCAGGCCCCAATGGGCGTGTCTTTGCAAGGTGTTCTGGTCATTGTGGTACAGGTAAGTTCTTTTATCCCAAGTGGATATTGCCGTTCACTTCCCTGAAGTATTTGAAATCCGATTAGGTCGCTGGTTAAAGTCTGGCTGGGCTGCTGCTCGTTCATGTCTCACCAGAGAAAACGCTGTTCCATTCGCGCTCTTTAAATTCACAGGCGCGTGGACCTGCTGGGGTACGCAGTGGGGCAACCTTCGTGGCCAGGGCAGACCACATATATGCCAATCGTAGATACCCGAAGTATGAAGGCGCCACACCCAGCGTAGTTTCAATCTTTATTACTGGAAGACAGCAGCACACACAGCGAGGCCCTCGCAGCTTAATCCTTCGTGCCATACGCGTTTCGGGAGCAATCTCCCTTGTTCACTGGCTTTCGTCGAGGAGGAAACAGCTGTGCTGGTTTGAATCGCACTCGCGATCTTTTGAAGTGAATCAGGCCCCAATGGGCGTGTCTTTGCAAGGTGTTCTGGTCATTGTGGTACAGGTAAGTTCTTATATCCCAAGTGGATATTGCCGTTCACTTCCCTGAAGTATTTGAAATCCGATTAGGTCGCTGGTTAAAGTCTGGCTGGGCTGCTGCTCGTTCATGTCTCACCAGAGAAAACGCTGTTCCATTCGCGCTCTTTAAATTCACAGGCGCGTGGACCTGCTGGGGTACGCAGTGGGGCAACCTTCGTGGCCAGGGCAGACCACATATATGCCAATCGTAGATACCCGAAGTATGAAGGCGCCACACCCAGCGTAGTTTCAATCTTTATTACTGGAAGACAGCAGCACACACAGCGAGGCCCTCGCAGCTTAATCCTTCGTGCCATACGCGTTTCGGGAGCAATCTCCCTTGTTCACTGGCTTTCGTCGAGGAGGAAACAGCTGTGCTGGTTTGAATCGCACTCGCGATCTTTTGAAGTGATTTCTGCCTAATTTGGTGTAATTCCGCTCAGCAGTTCAGGCTGTAGCTGTGGCTAAATGTCCTGTGGGAATTGCATGGGGAAAACACGTTTTGGGACCCCCCTTTTATCTCAGCCCCCGCTACACGAATCATCCCGAGACTTTCAGGAAAGGAGTGGACCGGAGCTGGCCAAAAGTTTTAAAAATTTCGCAAAGATTCATCAATGGGCCCCAAAGTTATTCCAAATAGAATGTTGTGGATTTCCTATGGAAAACAGGTCCTAACTATAACTACCTACTGGCGACCGCCAGTAGGTAATATTACGCAATGTGATCCTTACAGTTCAAAGCGCTCAGTGGATGGGCCGGTCCTGGCCCCGATTTCAATTTCGTCAAACAAAGGACATGGCACTCCAAAGCTGGAATTTGCTCAATTTATTTTGGCACAGCACTCAAACCAACACGTTTCAGCCCTACCACAGCTTTTTTCACGGACCAAAATAAATATATATATATATATATATATATATATATATTACCTACTGGCGGTCGCCAGTAGGTAGTTATAGTTAGGACCACGTTTCCATAGGAAAACCTCAACATTCTATTTTGAATAACTTTGGCGCCGGTCGACGAATCCTCGCGAATTTCTCAAAATAGGTGGGGCGCTATGCTCCGCTCCTACCCTGAAAGTCTCGGGGGGATTCATCAAGCGGGGGCTGAGATAAAAGGGGGGTCCCAAAACGCGTTTTTCCCATGCATTTTTCCATAGGACCTTTAGAACGAGCTACAGCCCGAATGGCTGAACAGAATTACTCAAAATTTGGCAGAGAGGTAGTCCCTAGGTCAAGGAAGTGCCTTTTGTAGGTTTGGTGTAAATCTGTTCAGTAGATTCTGAGAAAATAGCCTTTAAATCAATATATATATCTGAGCCCGCTTACGGTACGCTTACCGTACGCTTACGGTAAGCGTACGGTGGCGTGCGCGAGCGCGATTCTGATTGGCTCTTAGATCTTAGTAAACATTCGAATCGGCCGAAACCAGGAAGCGGCGGCCGCCATTTTGTGTATTTCACTCTGAAAAAAAAGAGTGAAAACAAGGAAAGGGGGCAATGAGGAGAGTTACAGACCCCCTAACATTTGTAAGGGGGTCAAAGAAGGACAGAAAAGTACAATAAAAACATTTATTGATTTTAAAAAAAATCACGGGGTACGCGTACGGTAAGCTTACGGTAAGCGTACGGTAAAAAAAATAAAAATAAATAAATGAAAAGCAGATTTAAGAGTTTAGAAATTAGGGAGCTCTAAAAAGAGCTGTTGTGTTTATGAAGTCATTTTTTTAGTGGTACCTACAAGTAAGTACCGATGCAGAGTCTAAGGTTCAAGAGGAAGACTCTGTTCCCTTCATCATTGAAGTGCACACCATCTCCTCTATAAATGTCTTGCATGTCATAACGCAAGTTGTTGTGGTAAATGGCACCCATACCATAGTCACGGAGGAAAGCAGAAACAGATTTGTTGACGTGCTTTCTTGCTTTGTCAATCTGCGGACAGAAATGATTGGACCAGTTCCATTTTTGCCTTTGGCATATGTTGGAAAACACAAAGGCAGTTTTAGGGAAAAGTGTAAACAGTTGTGCAAAGGTGTCCTTCATAAGCATTTCCAGACCTACCCCAGTCAAAGTGCCTAGGTCATTGCCACCACAGTGCACTATTATGAGGTCAGGGTGTTGGATTTGAATGAAGGATTTCACCAATGGCATCAATTGGTGCCACTTTAACCCTCTCTGACCAATCCATTTAATGTCTACATTTGGCAAAGCAAGGTCTCTCACCATATCTGTTTTCTCTGCAAACTTTTCACTCCAGAAGACATAGCTGTGCCCTACAATCCACACTGTGAACATCTTCAAAGGAGAACTGGATGCACTCAGGAGGTGTCTTTCAGTAGAATGGCACTATGAAAAGAAAGACAGTTTGGAAATGGAGGCATACATATTTTTTACAAAACAAAAAGAACTGATTGGCTGTTTCATACCATTCTAGAAAAAAAACTAGGCTGTATGTGAAAATTAATACAAGCATGTTTTGTATTGGTACAAAAAAATGTGTAACCAAAGAACAGTACTATGGATTTGCTGTTAGGTTTGAAAAGTCAAGCACTCTTGCTCTGTGGAATTGAAACATTGTGTGTCGAACTTCTGACCTAACTGAACACAGCAGTGTTCCATGAGCTGTTGCTATGGTAGCAGGCAGAAGTCAAGTTGGGGGAAGGGTACTAGGCAGAAGTCAAGTTGGGGGCAGGGTACTTTTGGAAAAGGGTTGGTTTTCAACCAATAGAAATGTGTGATTACATTTAAAAAAAAGGGGGAAGCACTGAGATTTGAAACTTACATGTATATGTGTGGAAAAATAGAGGGAAAGTTTGCCATTATCTGGTTCTGCTGAGAGGAGACAGGTGAACACAACAGAGATCCTGGCTCTGATAATCTGCTGTTTGAGTGTCACATTTCTTTCAGAACTAACTAATTTTAAAGGTGAGTTTACAGTTTGAGAGGGTATGTATGTGGTAACTTAAGAAATGAATAATAGAAATGGGAATTGTTTTTGTTGTAGTTACACATGGTGGTTTCATAATGTGTCAGTGTGTAAAAGTGATTTACATTTGCCCCTGAAAAAATAAAAGAGCAGTAAGTGTGCTTTGAAATTGGCAAAGAAATTTCGTTTTGGCACTAATGTGAAAACATGACTCTGTGTGCATAGAAGAATTATAGACAGAGATTTATTGCGTCTTGCTCTGGTGATTTCACAGTTGCATTAGATGGAAAGGGGGAGCGAATTTTTGGGGGAAGAAGCAGAGGCTTAGCACACACCCATGTCCTTGCCGTGTATAGTCATGCACAGTATGTACAAGCCAGTGGGGTTTTCAGGTTTAAGTCTGTAATGCAAATACATTCAGCATCACTAAGGCTGGTTGCCCTTGGTGGAGTGTAGGCAGTCACAGAGAATGCACATGGTGGTGGTCTGAAAAAAAAACAGCTTGGACACGTGCAATTAAATAAAGCAAAAATAGTGGTTTCATAATCTGTCAGTCTGTAAAAGTGATTTCAAATTGTAAAAAGAGATTTTCACTTGCCCCTGAAAAAATAAAAGAGCAGTAAGTGTGCTTTGAAATTGGCAAAGAAATTTCGTTTTGGCACTAATGTGAAAACATGACTCTGTGTGCATAGAAGAATTATAGACAGAGATTTATTGCGTCTTGCTCTGGTGATTTCACAGTTGCATTAGATGGAAAGGGGGAGCGAATTTTTGGGGGAAGAAGCAGAGGCTTAGCACACACCCATGTCCTTGCCGTGTATAGTCATGCACAGTATGTACAAGCCAGTGGGGTTTTCAGGTTTAAGTCTGTAATGCAAATACATTCAGCATCACTAAGGCTGGTTGCCCTTGGTGGAGTGTAGGCAGTCACAGAGAATGCACATGGTGGTGGTCTGAAAAAAAAACAGCTTGGACACGTGCAATTAAATAAAGCAAAAATAGTGGTTTCATAATGTGTCAGTCTGTAAAAGTGATTTCAAATTGTAAAAAGAGATTTTCACTTGCCCCTGAAAAAATAAAAGAGCAGTAAGTGTGCTTTGAAATTGGCAAAGAAATTTCGTTTTGGCACTAATGTGAAAACATGACTCTGTGTGCATAGAAGAATTATAGACAGAGATTTATTGCGTCTTGCTCTGGTGATTTCACAGTTGCATTAGATGGAAAGGGGGAGCGAATTTTTGGGGGAAGAAGCAGAGGCTTAGCACACACCCATGTCCTTGCCGTGTATAGTCATGCACAGTATGTACAAGCCAGTGGGGTTTTCAGGTTTAAGTCTGTAATGCAAATACATTCAGCATCACTAAGGCTGGTTGCCCTTGGTGGAGTGTAGGCAGTCACAGAGAATGCACATGGTGGTGGTCTGAAAAAAAAACAGCTTGGACACGTGCAATTAAATAAAGCAAAAATAGTGGTTTCATAATGTGTCAGTCTGTAAAAGTGATTTCAAATTGTAAAAAGAGATTTTCACTTGCCCCTGAAAAAATAAAAGAGCAGTAAGTGTGCTTTGAAATTGGCAAAGAAATTTCGTTTTGGCACTAATGTGAAAACATGACTCTGTGTGCATAGAAGAATTATAGACAGAGATTTATTGCGTCTTGCTCTGGTGATTTCAGAGTTGCATTAGATGGAAAGGGGGAGCGAATTTTTGGGGGAAGAAGCAGAGGCTTAGCACACACCCATGTCCTTGCCGTGTATAGTCATGCACAGTATGTACAAGCCAGTGGGGTTTTCAGGTTTAAGTCTGTAATGCAAATACATTCAGCATCACTAAGGCTGGTTGCCCTTGGTGGAGTGTAGGCAGTCACAGAGAATGCACATGGTGGTGGTCTGAAAAAAAAACAGCTTGGACACGTGCAATTAAATAAAGCAAAAATAGTGGTTTCATAATGTGTCAGTCTGTAAAAGTGATTTCAAATTGTAAAAAGAGATTTTCACTTGCCCCTGAAAAAATAAAAGAGCAGTAAGTGTGCTTTGAAATTGGCAAAGAAATTTCGTTTTGGCACTAATGTGAAAACATGACTCTGTGTGCATAGAAGAATTATAGACAGAGATTTATTGCGTCTTGCTCTGGTGATTTCACAGTTGCATTAGATGGAAAGGGGGAGCGAATTTTTGGGGGAAGAAGCAGAGGCTTAGCACACACCCATGTCCTTGCCGTGTATAGTCATGCACAGTATGTACAAGCCAGTGGGGTTTTCAGGTTTAAGTCTGTAATGCAAATACATTCAGCATCACTAAGGCTGGTTGCCCTTGGTGGAGTGTAGGCAGTCACAGAGAATGCACATGGTGGTGGTCTGAAAAAAAAGCAGCTTGGACACGTGCAATTAAATAAATCAAAAATAGTGGTTTCATAATGTGTCAGTCTGTAAAAGTGATTTCAAATTGTAAAAAGATATTTTCACTTGCCCCTGAAAAAATAAAAGAGCAGTAAGTGTGCTTTGAAATTGGCAAAGAAATTTCGTTTTGGCACTAATGTGAAAACATGACTCTGTGTGCATAGAAGAATTATAGACAGAGATTTATTGCGTCTTGCTCTGGTGATTTCACAGTTGCATTAGATGGAAAGGGGGAGCGAATTTTTGGGGGAAGAAGCAGAGGCTTAGCACACACCCATGTCCTTGCCGTGTATAGTCATGCACAGTATGTACAAGCCAGTGGGGTTTTCAGGTTTAAGTCTGTAATGCAAATACATTCAGCATCACTAAGGCTGGTTGCCCTTGGTGGAGTGTAGGCAGTCACAGAGAATGCACATGGTGGTGGTCTGAAAAAAAAACAGCTTGGACACGTGCAATTAAATAAAGCAAAAATAGTGGTTTCATAATGTGTCAGTCTGTAAAAGTGATTTCAAATTGTAAAAAGAGATTTTCACTTGCCCCTGAAAAAATAAAAGAGCAGTAAGTGTGCTTTGAAATTGGCAAAGAAATTTCGTTTTGGCACTAATGTGAAAACATGACTCTGTGTGCATAGAAGAATTATAGGCAGAGATTTATTGCGTCTTGCTCTGGTGATTTCACAGTTGCATTAGATGGAAAGGGGGAGCGAATTATTGGGGGAAGAAGCAGAGGCTTAGCACACACCCATGTCCTTGCCGTGTATAGTCATGCACAGTATTTACAAGCCAGTGGGGTTTTCAGGTTTAAGTCTGTAATGCAAATACATTCAGCATCACTAAGGCTGGTTGCCCTTGGTGGAGTGTAGGCAGTCACAGAGAATGCACATGATGGTGGTCTGAAAAAAAAGCAGCTTGGACACGTGCAATTAAATAAATCAAAAATAGTGGTTTCATAATGTGTCAGTCTGTAAAAGTGATTTCAAATTGTAAAAAGATATTTTCACTTGCCCCTGAAAAAATAAAAGAGCAGTAAGTGTGCTTTGAAATTGGCAAAGAAATTTCGTTTTGGCACTAATGTGAAAACATGACTCTGTGTGCATAGAAGAATTATAGGCAGAGATTTATTGCGTCTTGCTCTGGTGATTTCACAGTTGCATTAGATGGAAAGGGGGAGCGAATTTTTGGGGGAAGAAGCAGAGGCTTAGCACACACCCATGTCCTTGCCGTGTATAGTCATGCACAGTATGTACAAGCCAGTGGGGTTTTCAGGTTTAAGTCTGTAATGCAAATACATTCAGCATCACTAAGGCTGGTTGCCCTTGGTGGAGTGTAGGCAGTCACAGAGAATGCACATGGTGGTGGTCTGAAAAAAAAACAGCTTGGACACGTGCAATTAAATAAAGCAAAAATAGTGGATTCATAATGTGTCAGTCTGTAAAAGTGATTTCAAATTGTAAAAAGAGATTTTCACTTGCCCCTGAAAAAATAAAAGAGCAGTAAGTGTGCTTTGAAATTGGCAAAGAAATTTCGTTTTGGCACTAATGTGAAAACATGACTCTGTGTGCATAGAAGAATTATAGACAGAGATTTATTGCGTCTTGCTCTGGTGATTTCACAGTTGCATTAGATGGAAAGGGGGAGCGAATTTTTGGGGGAAGAAGCAGAGGCTTAGCACACACCCATGTCCTTGCCGTGTATAGTCATGCACAGTATGTACAAGCCAGTGGGGTTTTCAGGTTTAAGTCTGTAATGCAAATACATTCAGCATCACTAAGGCTGGTTGCCCTTGGTGGAGTGTAGGCAGTCACAGAGAATGCACATGGTGGTGGTCTGAAAAAAAAACAGCTTGGACACGTGCAATTAAATAAAGCAAAAATAGTGGATTCATAATGTGTCAGTCTGTAAAAGTGATTTCAAATTGTAAAAAGAGATTTTCACTTGCCCCTGAAAAAATAAAAGAGCAGTAAGTGTGCTTTGAAATTGGCAAAGAAATTTCGTTTTGGCACTAATGTGAAAACATGACTCTGTGTGCATAGAAGAATTATAGACAGAGATTTATTGCGTCTTGCTCTGGTGATTTCACAGTTGCATTAGATGGAAAGGGGGAGCGAATTTTTTGGGGAAGAAGCAGAGGCTTAGCACACACCCATGTCCTTGCCGTGTATAGTCATGCACAGTATGTACAAGCCAGTGGGGTTTTCAGGTTTAAGTCTGTAATGCAAATACATTCAGCATCACTAAGGCTGGTTGCCCTTGGTGGAGTGTAGGCAGTCACAGAGAATGCACATGGTGGTGGTCTGAAAAAAAAACAGCTTGGACACGTGCAATTAAATAAAGCAAAAATAGTGGATTCATAATGTGTCAGTCTGTAAAAGTGATTTCAAATTGTAAAAAGAGATTTTCACTTGCCCCTGAAAAAATAAAAGAGCAGTAAGTGTGCTTTGAAATTGGCAAAGAAATTTCGTTTTGGCACTAATGTGAAAACATGACTCTGTGTGCATAGAAGAATTATAGACAGAGATTTATTGCGTCTTGCTCTGGTGATTTCACAGTTGCATTAGATGGAAAGGGGGAGCGAATTTTTGGGGGAAGAAGCAGAGGCTTAGCACACACCCATGTCCTTGCCGTGTATAGTCATGCACAGTATGTACAAGCCAGTGGGGTTTTCAGGTTTAAGTCTGTAATGCAAATACATTCAGCATCACTAAGGCTGGTTGCCCTTGGTGGAGTGTAGCACTGTGGACATGGGCTTTTTAAAAAATCTGAAAAGTGGTTTCATAATGTGACAGTTTGTAAAAGAGATTTTCACTTGCCCAAAAAAAAGAGCAGTTTGTGTGAATTCAAATTGGCAAAGAAATTTCGTTTTGTGACTATTGTGAAAAGAAATTTAGTAATATATTTAAATACAATAACGGATTTTTTTTTTAGTTTTTTTCAGGTATTGCTGAAGAACAGTGAACAAAATTTAAGATGCCTACAAAATCTCGAGTTCAAAAAACGCTAAAAAAAAACCTATATTTGAAGACAACTGGAGGACCAAAGTTAGTAGAAGATGCTGATGTTGGGAAAAAGAAAAAATCTTCTGGTAAGCAAAAAAAACAATTTCTAAACAAAATATTCAAAACAAAGAAAAATGTACAAAATGTCTGTTCTCGGAAAAATGTAACAAAAAATAGAGAACAGCAAAAAATTGAGAATTTAGTTAATGCAAATATACCTTCTGCAATTGAAAAGTTTAACATAAACAGAAAAACAGCATTTAAAGAGATACGTAGAAAAATGTTTCAGAGAAGAGTTATGTCCAATTTGATAAAGGATATAAAGAAATATAAGCAAAAGGCAAAATATTACAAGAGAAAAAAAGAAATTGAAGCCATTGCAGCAAAGGCATTAGAATTAAAAAGGAAACTATTCATTTTAATTTTGAATAGGATGCGTACATTAGATAAAATGGTTAATGTACTGAAATCACAAAGCAAAAGCAAAAGAGTAGTGAACAGAACAAACTTTTGTAAAGTTTTTTTAGGAAAGTGGATGCATAGTTCAAGTAGTGAACCTTTTTTTAATGAAGAGAGCTATTTTCAAAGTAATAGTTTGCTGCATGCAGTTGACACCAGAGGTCGTTCATACGAAGTAAAAAATGGTTGCATAATGGAGAAGGAGATAATGGTTCCAAGAGATGAGGTACAAGTGATGGCAAATGAGGCAATGGGGAGACGTCCTAAAGCCCCAGTGTACACTTGGAATTGTAGTAGTATTTGCACTGTGCGTCAGGAATCTATTGACAGATTTCGAGAGTTTCTAAGAGAATATAGTAAAAAAAGTGTAAAACAAAAGATTAAGGTGCTTCAAAGTCTGGATCCATGCAGAGTGAGAGAGAATACTGGTTTGCAGGGTCATTCTCTTGCTTGTCTATCTAGAAAAGTGTGCAATAGTGTTTTCCATCATTTTAGGATGCTGGCTGTTCATCATACTGAAATGAGAAAGTTTGTGAGACGGTTGTATTTTGCCAAAAGTCCAGCAATAAAGTTAAATGAATTGAACAGGGCTCTGTTCCGAGGAACGGTATCAGATGTAGAGAAGGTTGTTGATGAAATTCAGTTTTGTTACTTTGGTCCTGAACAAAACAGTGCAGAGAAGGACACAGTAAATGAGGCAGAAGTGGAAGCGAATGTAGAACCTTGTGTAAGTAAGACATTTAATGATCACATAACAAAATTTGCAATAATCTCTAATGAAAGACCAAATGTTACTTGTATTTGTTGCCGCAGAACTCATTATAAAAAACAAACTAGGAATGTTGATCTCTACAGAAAGAGTGAAAATGAAGATAATTATAAGTGGATGGATTTTGCCACATATATATTTCTTGAAAATTGTTTTGAATTGGGTGAAGATCAGCGTATTTGTAAATACTGCTACAACAAGTTAGAGGAAAATAGAATGCCGACCAGAGCTGTACATAATAATTTAGAATTGGATGCTATTCCTGCTGAACTTTCTGAATTAAATACATATGAGTCTATACTCATTCAATGTGTTCATCCGTTCCAGACCATAGTACGTATGGAGCCCAAAACTGGTAAATTACCTCCTTCAGATTTACTGAGAGGTTTAAAAGGTAGAGTGGTGTATTTGCCCTTGGATTTGAAAAAAAATATGGAAACTATTGATGCGGATACTTTGGAAACTGAACCATTAATTATTCTGGTTAATGGTGTACCTACAAAGAATAAGAAGATTTGGCAGGAGCTGGTAGATGTGCGGAAAGTACAAAGAGCAAATTTGTATTTGAAAAAAAATAACAAATGGTATGAATCAATTTATATAGAAGAAGAAGAAGAAGAAGAAGAAGATTTACAAGGAGACACAGAAACACCAACTGGACAAATTGAAAAAGTGGACAATTCAAAGGAAGAAGAAATTTATGAACATTTTAGCATACATCCTCTCCATTCGAAAGAAGTTATGGGAGACAATATTGATCTCTTTCAGATGAAGAAAGCAAAAGGAAATCCCGTGAGTGTATGGGAGGAGAGCTTGGAAGCTCGATGTTTTCCCCAGCTGTTTCCTAAAGGAAAAGGAGGACGATACGATGAACGTCCAGAACAGATTCCAGCTTCAGAGTATCGAACTACAAGACTATATGCTGAAGATCCCAGATTTCGACAAAGTATTCCTTATTTGTTCCATCTTTTATTTGAAAGCGACTTGTCTGCACTGTCTTATGCAGTAAATCACATTTTAAAAAGTGGAGTACATTTACAAAATGTGTCTGCTAAGGATTTTATGGAGAAAGTGCAGCACCGAGATGATCATTTGGAAACACAACTGATCAATCTGATGGCTTGTCAGCGTGGGACAAATGAATATTGGTACCGACGCCATGGTGAACTAAAATGCATGTTACGTAATTTAGGAACACCAACATGGTTCCTTACCCTAAGCTGTGCCGAGTACGCTTGGGATGATTTACTGGATTTTCTACGAGAGGCCAATTCAAACATTAAAAACATCGAATACAAGACAGCAGGAGAACTGTGCTCATTGGATCCGGTTAATGTTTGCAGATATTTCAATCATAGATTTGAGGCTATGATGTCCTTCATCTGCAATAAAAAAAATCCACCCCTTGGAGAAGTAGTGGATTTCTTTTGGAGAAAAGAGTACCAGGCAAGAGGTGCTCCTCATATTCATATGCTGCTGTGGATCAAGGATGCCCCAAAGTTTGGAACAGATACTGATGAAGCAGTGTTATCTTACATTGAAGAATATGCAACATGTGCTATACCTAAAAGCACAGAAGAGAACAAGTTAAAGGAGCAAGTTCTACGTTTCCAAAGTCATCGGTGTGGAAAATACTGTCGACGGAAATACAAGAGCAAAGAAAAATACTACACTAAATGTCGATTTGGATTTCCTAGACCTGTTCTTACAAATGGAAGAGTCAACAGTTTTATGTCAGCTGTGAGACATACTATCACAAGAAAATCACCTAAGAATACCTACAACCTTAAAAGAAAAGAAGAATCAAAAAATATAAATGACTACAACCCAGTCATTTTATCCATGTGGAACGCTAACATGGATATACAGTATGTTGCTGACAATTCCATTGCTGTTGCTCGATATGTAACGTCTTACATTACGAAATCAGAAAAAACAGAATTGAAGGAAATGTGGGAAGAGATTTCTCACGAGAAGACTGTCAGTAAGAAGCTGTACAGTTTCAGTTTGAAGATGTTATCGCATCGAGAAATTGGATCCTACGAATGTTCAGATAGGTTATCTTCTGCAAGTCTCTACTCGAAGTCAAGAAGAATAATTTGGGCAAGTTTAGGCCTTGCAGCAATGAGAAATCGGGTACTGAAATCTGTTGGAGAAATTGAATATTTGGCTGAGAATGACCCAGAAAGTACAGACATATTGAAAACAAACATGTTGGACACATATTATCCCAAGAGAAGTCATCATCTGGAGAACATGTGTCTCTATGAAGTGTTACAGAACTACATTTATTCACGGAAAGCTGCAGAAGACATCAACAGTGGAAAATATAAAGTTGTTGGTGAAGAAGGATGTTTGGTGAAGCAAACCAAAGGAAGTTTGATAAATCACCGGAAGCTGAGTTGCGACACTACCGACAAGAAAGAATTTTACTACTTGGCTCTTTTACAGTTGTTTAAACCATGGCGTACAGAGGATGAACTACTGGGAGAATTCCAGAGCTATGAAGATTCTTTTAATGCTTGCAAAGACAGCATACAATGCAGTACATTCTCAACTTATCTGCAAATGTTAAATGAAGAAATTGAACAGGAAACTACAATTGCAGCAGAAATAGCTAGAGACAGTTCTCAGGACAGCCAAAGTTCAGGAACACACAGTCAAGATCCCCTAGGACAACCAATCGTTGAAAATGAAGCATCAATAGCCATGAATGAAGTGGAAACGGCTATGAATCAAGCTCAAGAAGAATTTATAGACTTAGAAAATTTGGAAAGACAACTGAATCAAGAGCAGCAACAAATTTATGAAGAGATCAAAAACAAAATTGATCACGGATTTCTACATATCAAAAAAGAGTGCTCATGCACATCATTTCATCCAATCAGGATGTATGTAAGCGGACAAGCTGGCACTGGAAAAAGTTTCCTAATTAAAGTCATCAGAAGCTACCTAAAGCAAAAAACGGATTCTACTTTGTCTTGTGTGGTTACTGCTCCAACTGGGTTAGCAGCATATAACATAAAAGGAATCACCTTACATCGTTTGCTAATGTTACCAGTGGAGCATGAGAACAAAATACAATTCAACAAGCTAACTGGAGAAGCAGCCTTGGAAGTTTCACGAGTTTTGAAGAAGATGCAAGTTCTCATTATTGATGAGGTGAGCATGGTATCAAACTTAATGCTTGCCTTTGTGCATTTAAGAATGCAGCAAATTTTGAAGACAGACTATGACGTGTTATTTGGTGGAAAACACGTCATAGTTTTTGGGGATCTTTTGCAACTTACTCCAGTTAAAGGACAACCAGTGTTTAATACTGTGACACATGAAGACACAAAGAAGTCATTGGGAAGCATTGGAAATACAAATATTTGGTCCTTCTTTGAGTACAAGGAACTTACAACTAATATGAGGCAAGCAAACGATGAAGAATATGGAAGTATTCTGAAAGATATCAGGATTGGACTACTCACAGATGTTGGGAAAAAAGCATTACAGAGTCGGCTGCTACATAATTTATTTCCAAAGGAAGAAATAGTTGCAGAGAAAATATACAAGAATATTGCAGAAAACAAAAGTGTCATCTGCTTAATGCCAACTCTACGTGAATGCTCAATATTTAATGAGGAGCTTTTGAAATTGGAAAAGGAAGACATCAGGAAATTGGAAGCAGTGGACAAAATTGAGGATGGAAGAATTACAGTCACAGTAACAGGCAAACTGAAAAATAAATTGGACTCACTAGAGAAGAACATCTCCAAAACAGCAGGATTAGAAAAAAATCTTTATGTTTGCATGAACTGTAGAGTGTTTTTAAGGAGAAATTTGGATGTTGAGAAAGGCTTAGTGAATGGAGCGATGGGAAGAGTTGTGGGTTTTATTAATTATCAGAAAAAAGAAGGAATTGAATGTTTACAGATAAAATTTGATCAGATAGAGGAAGTTAAAGACATTTGTCGTTGTTCAGTTCGTTTCATGCTTGTGAAAGACTTATATGTACGTAGGAAGCAGTTTCCGTTTTCACTAGCATATGCTGTAACTATCCACAAGTCTCAAGGATTGACTGTAGATTGTGCATTTGTGAACATTGGTTCAACTGTGTTCAAAGAAGGTATGGCATATGTAGCTTTGTCACGAGTCAAAACATTATCAGGTTTATTCATGATAGACTTTGATGACTCAAAAGTTAGTGCTGATACAAACTGTGTAAAGGAGTATAATAGATTAAGAAGAAGCTATGCTCCTCATTTAGGTCAGTATCCTGTGTTGGAGAAACGTGTAGTTTCTCGTAAAAGGAGAAATGAGAATATCTGTAATGAAGATGTAGAGAAGAGGAAAAAAAAGAGGAGTGATGTAATTGCAAGCAAAAAGAATAAGGAAAATGAAGAACAGGTTGTAGGATGTCATTTTGAAAATAGCTCTGGTGTCAACTGCTACGCTAATGTAGTGCTGAATGTTGCATTTTATCTGGAAAGTTTGCAAGAGCAGATAATAGTAAATCAGGGAAAAAGATTCTGTTCAGAGCTCAGTCTCCTTTTTCAAAAGCTGAGTAAAGATAAAACTCAAATAGAAAGTGCTACTGAAATTAGAAAACTTTTAGATGTATGTTCAGGACGAACACAGTTTTCTCAAAATGAACAGCAAGATGCACACGAATTTTTGATGTATTTTCTTCAGGTAGTGGAAGAAGAAGGAGTTCCCATTGACATTTTTTTTGGTCTCTCTTATAAATGGGAACATAGTTGTGATAATTGTTATAATATATGTGGCTCTATTGTTGATAATGAAAGGTTTATTTATTTGACATTGCCAGAGAGTAAAACAGTCACTTTTGCAAAATTAGTTAAAGATGCTAATCATAGCATGAAATGTGGTGAGTGTAATTCTGACATGTTTTCAACATTAATTTTAAGGGAATACGGACAGTATGTAATTTTAATGATGCAACGATGTAGAGCTGATGGATCAAAATTGGATACTTTAATAAAGAAGTTTACAGGACAGCAATTATCAATTTCAGGAAAAACTTTTGTAACTGTTGCAATAATTTTCCATGATGGACCTACTGTTACTTCTGGACATTACACAGTTTATCTAAAATGTGAAAAAGGCTGGACACTGTGTAATGATTCCCAATTGATTTTCAAACAACGTTTGCCTTTTGATTTAGCAAATTCCTATCTAATCTTCCTGAAACCTAAATTTTAGAGAGATTTGGCAAGATCTGGACAAAATAATTTTACCATTTTACTGGATTACCATTGCAATTTTGTAGAAAAAAGATTTTTAAAATTATCATTTGGCCTAAAGGAAAGATAACCAATTGTAATGTGGACTTTTTTAAATTTTAATGCAATTTTCAAAAACCAATAATTTAGAGATAATCGGTAACTTCTGCACATTTTAAATTATGGAATGCTATTGGACTGCCATTGGAAATTTTTTCAAAAATGATTTAAAAAATTACTATTTGGCCATGTGGAAAAGTAAGCAATTCTATTGTGGACTAAATAAATTATTCAAAAAATTTTCGTGAACCAAAATGTTACAGAGAATTGGTGAGATCTGGACAGATTAAACTTTAGAATTTTAATGGTTTTCCCTTGGAAATTTATTCCAGGAAAAAAAAAAAAATACTATTTGGCCTAAAGGAAATAAAATCAGATGTATTTTGGAGTTATTTGAGATATAATATTGTGATTATACTTCTGAAACAAACATATCAGACGGTATTTTAAAGAAAAAAGTATTGTTTTTAGATGATATTTTTTTAGAATAATATGCATTTCTGTAATGATAAGTTTAAGTGAGAAGACATTCTGGGCTTTTTTAATACAATCTTTGTGATTGTTAATTTTTTTTGCCCGCTGTAAAATGATGAATGCAATTGCTTTCACAATTAATAGTGAAATGCAATATATTCTGAAAACAGCAAAAATAAGGCAAAAATATTTTTTGGTAAAAAATGTAAATATGTGTATTGTATTATAAAATGGATAAAAAATATTAATACTTTTTTCTTTATTTTCAGATCGATATAGAAAATTTTCGGAAACTACAACCATTTTAAAAACTATTTTTAAAAAAAACAAATGAATAAATATTTTTTTGAGTGAGTATGGTAAGTTAAAAATAAAAATTGTAGTCTCTCAAGGACTTTGTAATGAGATAAATGATTTTTAGTGTTTTTTTTAAAAAAATAAAAAAAAGGTACGCTTACCGTACGC
The DNA here is from genome assembly GCF_964204655.1 of Triturus cristatus. Classification (NCBI taxonomy): domain Eukaryota; kingdom Metazoa; phylum Chordata; class Amphibia; order Caudata; family Salamandridae; genus Triturus; species Triturus cristatus. The sequence goes on from NC_140587.1 coordinate 622,194,871, forward strand.
GTACGGTAAAAAAAAAAAAAAAGTTTTTAAAAAAAAAGAAAAAAAAAGATGAAAGATAAGGTTGGCTCTTAAAAGAACCGTTGTGTTCATGCAGGGACAGAGGAAAGAAAGATTGGGAATATTAGACGGTACGACAAGTGTGCTGATCTATTTTACTGTTCACCAGGGAAACACTGGTCTCCCTATAAGTAATTAGATCGTGACAAGTGGCGCACCGTACTTCAACCCTCGCAAACCGAGGGTTAATTTCCAGAGGGCCAGCAAAAGGAGATTCTCCCCCCACAGATGAAGGGCTCACCTGACCTGCAGAAGAAGGAGTCTGCCCTGCAGATGATGGTCCAGGCTGAGCTGCTGTGGATGTACTGGCTCGTCTTTCTGAAGAGTTACCTCCAAAAAGATGACCATGTGTCCTTCTGTGTACTTCCTGGAGGTGTCTCTTCATGGTGTGATTCCCAAAGGAATACTTCCTGTTAGGATTACCTCTAGAAAGTACACGCTTACACAGCTTGCAAGTAACTAAGGGTGCATTCACCTTTTGCTGGCCTTCTGGAAAAGTAAAATACTCCCAAACGTAAGAAGGCTTTACTTTCCTCGCTCTCTGCCTCAAGACAGTGCTGCTGGTGCTAGCCTCACTCTCAGAAGAGCTCTGCTGTTCTGCCATCGTATCCCAAAGACAAACCAGCTCCTTCTCCCAAGGGATCACAAGCAGAAATGAGGGGAATGGGTGTGGTGTAGGAGAGTTCTAGAACTGAAAGTAGTTTCAACCAATCAAAAGTTGTGTTTCAAGATCACATGACCTACCGTACGCTTACGGTACGCTTACGGTACGCTTACGGCAAAAAGTACGCGTGCGCGTAAAAAAGACACGCGCTTGCGCGCATGCGCATAACAGTCATTTCCCGGCACTTCCGCGTAACGTGCGCGTGTTGCGTAAGCGCGCACGCGTCCCACGCGCAGTACGCGCGGCTACGCAAAGTACGTAACTATGCGCAAGCAGCGTAGATAGATTACGGACGTTGCGTAAACCGTACGCTTACCGTGAGCTTACGGTACGCGTACTATAAAAAAAAAATAAAAAAAAAAAATAAAAAAAAAATCTGGAAATACATTTTACATGTTTATTTTAAAAAATATATATAAAAAAAATATTTAAGGATTTTACAAATTTAAGCATAGTCTTTATAAAAGATAAGAAAATTAAATTAAAAATATGTTTGAAAAAAATGAAGAATAAAAGAAAAAAATAGCATTTAAAAAACCTTGCAAATTCACTGAAAAAACCATGGGTTTCACACACGTTATAGTTAGGAATTAGCATTTAAAAAACCTTGCAAATTCACTGAAAAAACCATGGGTTTCACACACGTTATAGTTAGGAATTAGCATTTAAAAAACCTTAGAAATTCACTGAAAAAACCATAGGTTTCACACACGTTATAGTTAGGAATTAGCATTTAAAAAACCTTAGAAATTCAGTGAAAAAACCATAGGTTTCACACATGTTATAGTTAGCTGGACATTTTACTCGTAAAAAACCAATGAAATTGCCCCGTTATAGTTAGTTCAGCTAACTATAACTCGCGCGCCCGCAATGCACTGCTGATGACGTCACATATTACATCACTCATGACATGGTCAGTGACATCACTCATGACATCACTGATGACATCTCAAATGACATCACTGATGACATCACTGATGACATCATCCAGTGAATGTGTGTTTTTCTGAAAATTAAATATGTTTTATATATGTGTATCTCAAGGTCGATGGAAGAATAAATGGGTATATAAGTGTCTAAATGGATGATTTGTTTTTGAAAAATTGATTGTGTTACTGACTGATTAAGTGTATCTCTCACTTTGTGTATAAGTGGCTGCATGGGTTGGTGAGTAGCTACATGGGTGTCTATATAGGTTATTAGTTGTTTTTTTGAGTATCAGTCTGAGTGTCTGTATGGTACGGTGGGGGGTATTACGTAGTGCATAGATGCATGAATGAGTGACTCACTGTTTGTATGTGTTGAAGACAGCATGTGTGCAGGACTGTATGTGTGGATGAGTGTGTGTATGGGTGTGTTATTGAGTGAATGACTGTCTCAATAGTGTCTTCAGGAGTAACTACATATGTTTTTAACTAGTATATGTGACTATTGGTGTATATATGTGAGTATATGTGAGAGGGAGAGATTGAAAGAGTTCCTGTATGAATAAGTATGTGTTTCTATAAGTGATTGTTTAAAAGACTAAGTATGTGTAAGTTTCCGTAGAAGTAAGTATGGTGGTGTGTGTATTACTGTATATGCAAGTAAATGTATGTTTTATTCTTTATTAGCATGAGTGACTATGTGTGTGAGTAACTCTATGGATGAGTGGCATTGTGTAACAGGATGTATAGATGTATGAGTACATATGATGAGTGAGTACATGCATGAGTGACTGTATAGGACTGTTGGTGAATGAGTGGATGTGTATGTGGATCTTAGAATTACTGAAGAGGTTGTTGTAACTGGTATTGGTATGTCCATTGTTTTGAAATTTTTAGTCTCTATTTTTGAATGTGTGTATCAAAGCTTATATTAAGGTGAGAGGAGGTCTGCCACTCTATCACAAGGATGATGTCATCAGTGATGTCATCAGTGATGTCATTTGAGATGTCATCAGTGATGTCATGAGTGATGTCACTGACCATGTCATGAGTGATGTAATATGTGACGTCATCAGCAGTGCATTGCGGGCGCGCGAGTTATAGTTAGCTGAACTAACTATAACGGGGCAATTTCATTGGTTTTTTACGAGTAAAATGTCCAGCTAACTATAACATGTGTGAAACCTATGGTTTTTTCACTGAATTTCTAAGGTTTTTTAAATGCTAATTCCTAACTATAACGTGTGTGAAACCTATGGTTTTTTCAGTGAATATATATATATATATATATATATATATATATATATATATATATATATATATATATATATATATATATGTATATGTGTATATATGTACATATATATATATATATATATATATATATATATATATATATATATATATATATTACCTACTGGCGGTCGCCAGTAGGTAGTTATAGATAGGACCCTGTTTCCATAGGAAATCCGCAACATTCTATTTGGAATAACTTTGGCGCCGGTCGACGAATCCTCGCGAAATTTTCAAAATAGGTGGGGCGCTATGCTCCGCTCCTACCCTGAAAGTCTCGGGGGGATTCGTCAAGCAGGGGCCGAGAAAAAAGGGGGGTCCCAAAACGCGTTTTCCCCATGCATTTTTCCATAGGACCTTTAGACACAGCTACAGCCCGAACGGCTGAACAGAATTACTTGAAATTTGGCAGAGAGGTAGCCATAAGGTCAAGGAAGTGCCTTTTGCAGGTCTGGTGTAAATCTGTTCAGTATTTCCTGAGTAAATAGCATTTAAAAGCATATATATATGTGGGCGGAGCCTAACCACACATCTCATCCTGAGATCTGATTGGCTGTCAGCACTTCATCCAAGAAGTGTTGGCAGCCATCTTGGGACCAATATACATGATAGCACCTCATTAAAAAGCATTGCAGTTAATAGAAGGTTTTAAGACTTTAGTAACATTATAAATCATTTGTTGATGGTACCATACTCATTTTAGGAATTGTGGTATGTTCTAAGGTGATTTCACCATGTGAAAAAGCCTTCTGCTGGGATATCATGATTGAGAGAAAAATATTTTCTCATGCTTTTACCACAGAGGTTTGGAAGGTGATCTATAGGCTAAACTGAGAGCTTATTTTCTGTAAATTCACATTATCTTTCTCAGTCATGTGAGAATGAAGTCTGACATTCTCAGTAGAACATGTACATCCAACAAGGGCAGAGACTGTCAGTTGATTCCTTTGTGTTCTACTGCAGCTTCCCAGAGTGTTCCAAAGAACTACTAGAGCGCTAACAGTCCTACTTATGATAAACGTATGGCACACCTGAAGCCATCTTGCTTGGATTAAAGTGGTAACTCTTAAAACATTTAATTTAAAAAGGAACAAAATGAGGGGGTTCATTTTTCCATAAAAAGTATGATTAGTGCTGCAGAAAGAAAAATTAGGGCACATTTTGAGTGACTTCTCAAATCCTCTTCTATTTCATTAAAAAATTCTGACATGCAGACTGAAACATGCACTTTCAATACCAGCAGCAGTTTTCCCTGGTGAGCAGTAGCTTTACTACAGTGATCTAGTGAGCAAAAAGAGTGCTAACATTCTGAATTTATGGCAAATGTGTGACTCATCTGAATGCCTTCTTGATGGAATCAAAGTAAAAAACTGAAAGTACTTCCTACTGAGGAGACTGCAGTAAATGAGGAAATTAGGAAACTTCATAACAAATAAGTCTCCCAAGATGGCCACCAGAGACAAAAGAGCCCAAATGTAGCCCAAATATCACCCAGATGTAGCCCAAGTATAGCCCAATGACAGAATGTCCCAGAATGTTCTTAAAAACAACTAGAGCGCTTACTGTCTTCATTATGACAAAAGTATGGCACACCTGAAGCCATCTTGATTGGAATAAACTGGTAACACTTAAAACATTTAATTTAAAAAGGAACACAATGAGGAGGTTCATTTTGCCATAGAAATTATGATTAATGCTGAAGAAAGAAAATGAGGGCACATTTTGAGTGACTTCTCAAATCCTCTTCTATTTCATTAAAAAATTCTGACATGCAGATTGAAACATGCACTTTTAATACCAGGAGCAGACTTCCATGGTGGAGTAGTTTTACTACAGTGATCTAATGAGCAACTAGAGTGCTAACATTCAGAATTTATGGCAAATGTGTGACATATCTGAATACCTTCATGATGGAATCAAAGTAAAAAACTGAAAGCATTTCCTACTGAGGAGACTGCAGTACATGAGGAAATTAGGAAACTTCATAACAAATAAATCTCCCAAGATGGCCACCGGAGACAAAAGAGCCCAAATGTAGCCCAAAATCAACCAGATGTAGCCCAAATATAGCCCAATGACAGAAGTGTGCAAAACACTTATTATTTTGTGTTTTTGCAGTGTTATATAGTGCAGACTTGTCAGGTATTGGAGTGCTTTACATGAGCATTGGTTACATCACACAAGAACAAATTCATTTTGGTTGTAGACATGGGGAGACTAAGTGATTTGACCAGAATCACAGAATGTTGAGCTGAAGCAGAAACTTCAACCTGGTTCCCCAGTTGCAAAGTCTGCAGTTCTGGAAGTAACACCACATCCTCTCCCCTAAGTGCAACATTTAATCAAGTGGTCAACTGGATAAAAAAACATAAAGATAACAAATAATTTAAAAGTGCTTTGTCGCTATTTGAAAACTCAGAAAATATGTCCTTATTTTAGTCTTTTAGAGCACTAACCATAATTTTGATGCCAATAAGACCCTCTCATATATGTAATTTCTAAAGGAAATGCTCTAGGTATTACAGTTTTGATTACATCAAGATGATGTCAGGCGTTCCACACTTTTGTAATAAATATAGAATGTTAGCAATCTAGTTGTTCATTAGGATACTGTTGAGAGGCAGAGGCCAGGGGCACGGACTCTGAAAATTGAAGGCAGGTAGGAGGGTGCAAAGGCAACAATTTAACCACACTGAGCAGGCAGGAAGGGCCGTGGAAGCACAACAGACTATGGAGGGCAGTGGAAAGGGGGGCAGGGGCAACAAACCAACAATACAGGACTTGCAAGAGAGGCTGTTGGAGGGAAGATCTATTACGGGTCAAGGAAGCTAGGGGCGGTCCCCAGATCCCCGGGAGCCACCACAGAACTGAGCAGGAGAGTGAGTCAGGGACAAAAGGGGCACCTTAATTTGAGCCGGGGTGCCTAGGAACGCTTGCTCCAAAAATGAAGAAAACAGACATATGAGACATGGAATTGGAGGCAGAATACAATGGCAGTTTAATGAGAAGATGCAAATTCAAAGAAACCGCAGAATAGAGACATAAAGTACAAAATACAGAATCCAGATAATCATACAGCTGTCATAATATTCTCTGTATCTCAATTAATGTACTGACAGAGAGAGAGAGAAAACACATCTATAAATGCATCATGAGAAACAAGTTACACCAAGGAAAATGTTACCTAGGAACACTCACGTTTACTCTTAGAGCAAGCATTCCTGTAATTACAATACAAAATCTTTTAAATGCAAAAGTAAAGAGAACAATGGTTAAACATAACATGACATTTCATATAGGTAAAATAGAATAAGATACTTCAAGCAAAGCAGAGCAAGACATTTTAAGCAAAGGAAGACAAGAGCTCCCAGCTCTTGGGGAAAACCTGCACTGCCTGTTAACCTACATACAGACGGCGAGGTAGTCCGTCGATATCTGTGGGTGCTCCCTTTTTATATCATTTTGTGGGCTCCTTTGCACGCTACATCTACCTACGTATGCTACCCAAAAGCTTCGTCTGCAGATTTTACCAGACATTTCGTCATTTACCCACTTAATGCTGACAATGGACTGGGTGAAAAGGTCAGTCTCTCAGGCCAATCGCTTATCGTAAGTTCCATAGAGCAAGCAGAAAATAATGGGTATTGTACGGGAATTCAATATATTTATGTATAAAATCTCCTCAGTTCTCCTAACTTGACGCTCTGCGGTTGCCACTTCCTTAAAAGCGGGAAACCTGCCCAGGAAGCAAGTACCAGTCCAGGATGCAGCCTACTGTATGTCGACAGCTTCAGGGGGATGTTGAACTTTGATACCGAGCACGGAGCACTCGGGTAGGGTGGGGGCTACTAGTTTGGATCAGAAGGCCTCGCAGACCTGCCTTCAGACTGCTATACACTAAAATTGCAGAGCTATGGTCAATTTAACAAAGAGGCCTACATATTGAACAGAAGGGCCTACACAGGGGTTTTATGCTGGCTGAGTGGTAAGGATGTCTCAGGATAATTATATAGCAACACAGGACCCGCTGGTCAATTTAATACGGCCTACAAATGCAGCTGGCAGGGCAAGGACAAGGGTCTCATACTTCAGGTGTGGACAGAACGGGCCAGGGGCCCCCTGTGATACAAAATCTACCCTCCTTCAAGGCTGTGGCAATGTAATAGACCATTGTGGGCAGAAGGAAGAGGCAATGGTAGTACAACCATACATGCCAACAGACCCGATTCAGCCAGGAAACGTCCAATGTTTTTAAGCTCAAATGGGCTTTATTTGATCTGTCTCCTGTCTACAATATCCTCTTTTTCAATGTAACTCAAAGGGGAAAATCAATACCCCAGTTTTTTTTCAAAATCTCCCTCTTACCAAGTTCAAAATGTTCGCAAGTATGGTACATTGGATCATGGAAGGAAATGGGATAGGGACATGGACTTGGATAACAGAGGACAGGAGGGACATGGAGAGGTGCACCAAACTGACCCTGCAGGGCAGGCATCAGGGTTTGCAGCAGCACAATACACCACACAGGGCATGCAGGACGGGAGTGCAGCACAACAATCCATAGAAAGCAAGAGGGAGGGGACAGGACCATGCACATGGACAACAGAGAACAGAGGGGCAAGAGGCAATGGTAGCTAGCTGACCATAATGGACAGACAGGAGAGAAAGCTGCAGCATAACAGACCATAAAGGGCAGGAGGGACGGATCAGGGGCATTACAATGGAACAGACAAGCCAGGAGGGAGGGAGTAGGGCTGGGGGCAAGGGGGCAGGGCAGGAGCAGCAAGATAGCCATGGAGGTCAGGCAGGATGGGCACTAGAAGCAAGACACACCATGAAGAGCAACAGTGAGACTGTGATGGCATACACACAGACCATGGAGGGAAGGTGGGAGGGGGTCAGGGGCAGCTAACTGACCACACAGGGAAGGTGGGAGGGGCCATGGCAGCACAGAAGACCATGCATGGCAAGTGGGAGGGTTAGTGGCAGCACAATGGCTATGATGGGCAAGAAGGAGGGTGGAGGGGCATGCACAAAGGACAATGGAGGATAGAAGGGAGGGTCAGGACCTGTGCACAGACAAGAAAGTTCAGGGGAAGGGACCTCACAACAGACCACACGGGGCAGGCAGGAGGAGCAGTTGCAGCACAACAGACCAGGGAGGGCAGAAGGGTGTGGCAGTACAATGGACCATGTAGGACAGGAGGAAGAGGATAGGGGCATGGCATGTGGACAGGCAGGGTGGAGGTGGCAGGGACAGGTTACAGTCATCTGACAATGCTAGGCAGGTGGGAGGGGAGTGGCAGCTCAACAGAACACTCAGAGTAGATAGGAGTGGCAGGTCCATGGGACATGGTGGGCAAAAAGGATGGAGCAGGGGCATGCACAAAGACATCGGAGGGCAGGGGGAAGGAGAATAGGGGCAGCAAGCTAAGCACAGAGTTTAAGCAGGAGGTCAATGATGGGGCATAGAATTGGGCAATGGAGGGCAGGAGGAGTGGACTGGTACATCATACTAAATTGAGGGCAGTGGCAGCACATCAGACCATGCATGGCAGGAGGGAGGAGGCTAGTCCATGGATTCACACAACAGAGGATAGGGAGGAAGGGGATGGGGCAGCAAGCTAACTGTTCAGAGAAGGCGGGTATTAGGAACTTTATTGTTTTTAAAACATTGTGTCTGTGCGAACTACTTAAAATATGAACAAGTATGCAGCATAATCTCACTTTTATTCAGGAAGAAGAGGACGTTTGTGACTGTGACTCCGGGCTCACTTGGCAGAAACACCCCCTGACCCTCCACCCCCGGGGTGGTGTTACAGTGCACATGGGCTAGAGAGTGTCATAGCATATGCACTAGCTAGTGGAATACAACACAGAGGTGTGTGGCACTCGGCAGGCAATGGTGGGTGTAACACAGCATTGGGCTCTGTCAGGAGCACGCTGTGACTCTCAAGGGATGTTCGTCCCCTTTCCAGAGAGTAAAATAAAAAGTATTACACATCCGGCAGTGGATGTGTGTTTTATTAACCGTGAGGGGGGTTTCTTGCATAGTTTCGGTCGAATTTTTGTCGAATCCCCTTTGAATGGCTTGGTGTGCATGTGTATTAAATGTGCCCGTCAATAGCTACCCATGTTTGTATAAATAAACGACAAGGGTGTCTACCAGGATTAGGCACGGTAGGGCATCAGACATGTCAGAGCTTCACTAGTGGTGTAAATACATTCCACGTGGATTCATTGCATGCATAGTCGCCTTTTAATGAATATCACGCAAATCGTCATGGTGATAGGTACGTACGGTTTGTCCAGCATGTCCTAGGTGTGTCTATAAATATATATTTTTTAAAAATAATAAAAAACAGTGGCCGGCCCTGGGGATTGGGGTCAAAAAAATATAATTAGGAGACTGGCCCTGGGTTATGGGGTCATCAGGGCCAATAAATTAGAATAAGAAGGGGAACCAAACAGCCCCCCTTCTTAAAAAACTAAAATAAATAAAAGACTGGCATCGTGCCGGAGGCCATGCCCCCTCCGTGCAGCACTCTGCAAACGCGCCCCCAACAGGCATCTCCAGTATGCGCCAGGGAGCTGCGCTGCAGCCAGGTGTTCTGAGGCCAAGCCCCTTTTTACACCTCTCTGCAACGCAGCTCTGTGGCGCTTACTGGAGGTACCTAGTGGTCTAGTTTGACCCTAGGGACCCTTAGGATTCAGGGGGACTTAATCTCTCAACTTAGAACAGCCACAGGGCGCGTTTACACAGTGGTGAAGGGAGGGGACGGGGCCTGAGGTGACGTGTGCAAACACGCACTATGGCATGTTTTAAATTGGGGATATGATTTCCCTTCAATACTGAGGGCCCCTGGGGGCTAACTAGCCCACCAAGTGCTTCCAGTAAGCGCCACTGAGCTGCATTGCAGAGAGGTGGTCCAGGCCGTGCCACTCTTTACACCTCTCTGCAACGCAGCTCTGTGGCACTTACTGGAGGTACCTAGTGGGCTAGTTGGACCCTAGGGACCCTCAGGATTCAAATGAACTTAATCTCCCAACTAAAAATGGACACAGGGCGTGTTTACACAGTGGTGAAGGGAGGGGACGGGGCCTGAGTTAACGTGTGCAAAAACGCCCTGTGGCCTGTTTTAAGAGGTAGTTTTAATCCCCATGCCCTATTATACACTAGGGGCTTACAGAGGAGGTCATGCTAATCACAGGGGGACCCCAACGCATAATGTTCCCTAGTGTATGTAGGTGTTTTCACTGTATTCTAAGTGTCTTTTAACATAGCACTGGCTCTAGGACTGGTTAGTCAGACTCAGTTACCACCAGTATCCGTCTGAAAAAGTTGAGGGTACAGGATGATTTTGCAACAAGGCTTCTTTCTGCTCTTCTTTTTGTTCTTTCTGCACGTTATCCTTCTTCCTGCACTTATCTTCGTATTTGAGGACTTCTGTTGCTTCTTTCTGCACTTCTTTTGTTTCTTTCTGTGCATTTTTTCTTCTTTCTTCACATGTCCTATCTCTGTAGGCATAGTTAGAAATTAGCATTTAAAAAACCTTTGAAATTCACAGAAAAAACCATAGGTTTCAGGCACGTTATAGTTAGGAATTAGCATTAAAAAACCTCAGAAATTCACTGAAAAAACCATAGGTTTCAGGGGTGTTATAGTTAGCTGGACTTTTCACTTGTACAAAACCATTGAAATTCCCCCGTTATAGTTAGTTCAGCTAACTATAACTCGCGCGCCCGCAATGCACTGCTGATGACGTCACATATTACATCACTCATGACATGGTCAGTGACATCACTCATGACATCACTGATGATATCTCAAATGACATCACTGATGACATCACTGATGACATCATCCTTGTGATAGAGTGGCAGACCTCCTCTCACCCTAATATAACCTTTGATACACACATTCAAAAATAGAGACTAAAATTTTCAAAACAATGGACATACCAATACCAGTTACAACAACCTCTTCAGTAATTCTAAGATCCACATACACATCCACTCATTCACCAACAGTCCTATACAGTCACTCATACATGTACTCACTCATCATATGTACTCATACACCTATACATCCTGTTACACAATGCCACTCATCCATAGAGTTACTCACACACATAGTCACTCATGCTAATAAAGAATCAAACATACATTTACTTGCATATACAGTTATCCACACACCACCATACTTACTTCTACGGAAACTTACACATACTTAGTCTTTTAAACAATCACTTATAGAAACACATACTTATTCATACAGGAACTCTTTCAATCTCTCACTCTCACATATACTCACATATACTCACATATATACACCAATAGTCACATATACTAGTTTAAAACATATGTAGTTACTCATAAAGACACTATTGAGACAGTCATTCACTCACTAACACACCCATACACACACTCATCCACCCATACAGTCCTGCACACATGCTGTGTTCAACACATACAAACAGTGAGTCACTCATTCATGCACCTATGCACTACGTAATACCCCCCACCGAACCATGCAGACACTCAGACTGATACTCAAAAAACCAACTAATAACCTATATAGACACCCATGTAGCTACTCACCAACCCATGCAGCCACTTATACACAAAGTGAGAGACTGATACAGATATTTACATATTTAAACATTACTCACTAAGCCATGTATTCACTATGATACACTTAATCAGTCAGTTACACAATCAATTTTTCAAAAACAAATCATCCATTTAGACACTTATATACCCATTTATTCTTCCATCGACCTTGAGATATACATATATAAAACATATTTAATTTTCAGAAAAACACACATTCACTGGATGATGTCATCAGTGATGTCATCAGTGATGTCATTTGAGATGTCATCAGTGATGTCATGAGTGATGTCACTGACCATGTCATGAGTGATGTAATATGTGACGTCATCAGCAGTGCATTGCGGGCGCGCGAGTTATAGTTAGCTGAACTAACTATAACGGGGGAATTTCAATGGTTTTGTACAAGTGAAAAGTCCAGCTAACTATAACACCCCTGAAACCTATGGTTTTTTCAGTGAATATATATATATATATATATATATATATATATATATATATATATATTAACTACTTGCGGTAGCCAGTGGATAGTTATAGTTAGAACCTAGTTTCCATAGGAAAAGCATTTGTTGATGTGCTTATAACTTTGGCGTTGTTTGACGAATCTTTAAGAGATTTTCCAAAAAGTTCCTCTTTTTAGATCAGCTCCTATCTTTAAAGTTTGGGGGTGATTCGTCAAGGGGTGGCTGAGAAAAAAGGGTGGTCCCAAAACGTGTTTTCTCCATGCAATTTCTTTAGGAAACTTTCGACAAGGCTACAGGTCAAACTGCTGAACGGAAGTATGCCAAATTTGTCAGGGAGAAAGGTCTTGGACCAGAAAACACGCTTTTGTTGAAATGGTGTAAATCCGTTCAGTAGTTTTTGAGATATTAAAGAAAATATATATATATCTGGGCGAAGCCTAACTCCTGAGCACGAGCTTGCCTCTGATTGGCTGCCAACACTTCAAACCAGGAAGTGTTGGCAGCCATCTTGTGCCTCGCATTGAGTTCCCTCCCTTTCTTCAGCCCAGACAGTTGTGGTGCGGGAACCCCTGACACCTTCAAAGTTGATGTTTGGAAAGCTGTTTATTTGGAAGACAACATTTTATTAGCTGTTTTCATTTGTGCTGGCTTTACTTTGGTGAGTGAACTCTTGAAGCTGTTGGACGAGGGTTCAGCTGGCAGCACCTGATGAAAACCCTCGCCATGGGAATGGCGCTTGGAATATTCCTTTTCCTGTGCGCGCTGGGACCAGCATCGGCCGAGAACGGTGATTATGCCATGGGGAGGGTGCTTGGAATATTCCTTTTCCTGCGCGCACTGGAACCAGCATCGTCCAAGCACGGATCTCGCCATGGGGAAGGCGCTTGGAGTATTCCATTGACTGAGCATGGTAAGTAACTGGTTAATGGCTGTGGAGTTAAGACAAGAGAGTTGGGGTGATTAATTTATTGTTCCAGGTGCCCTCTCCATATATGCTGGAAGAGACTCTTTAGCTCGCATGCCGTCCTAGATTTTCTCCCATACAAAGTAGAGTGACTCTGTGCCACGAAAGAAAGACCCTCTGCCCTTTCATGCATATTAATCACCTGTCTTCCAGAACGAACATCAGCCCTTAACAGAGAAGTGCTTCGGAGGATAGATTAGAGAAACTCGGGGTGCAGGGGCTTGTGTGTTACTGGTTTGACTATTCCTGTTGAGTGGCTGTCCTACCCCTTACAGTTCTAAACAGTCCAGCTACATCTCTCCTCATCCCCACAGGTTTTAACAGAGATTCACAATAAACCATTGTTCTGTGGCTTCTCAAAGCACCCGACTCCTGATATGTGCGGACCTCTGTGGTAATGGACAGTTTCACATAGATTTTATGCTGTACGCACTGCTGAGCTTTACACAATACGGGAGCTTGCTATTCAAACAACTACAATAGACATCTTGCTCAATTCGCTGTAACAGCATCCCGGAGAGAAAGCTCACATGCTGTAAGAGACCCCCACCCCGCCGTCCCAGTGTTTGAAAGTGGTTCACTGAGCACAATGGCCCCTCGCCTCACAGGCTGGCGCAGATCTTCCCAGAGTGAAGGAAGCCTTGCTGCTGCTTGGGCTGAAGCAGACCGTCGCAGAGCAGAGAGCCACAGAGAAGACTGAACATAGAAGCTCTTGTCTACAGACTGAAGCAGCTTTCCCCACATTAGAGACCCCGGAGGTGGCTGGACTCATCATGTCAGTCAGTTTTAATGAGAACCGCCAATCCCGCACAAGAACTGGGTCTATGAACTGGTTAATCGAATTGCATTCTATAAGGACGTTACCAGGGTGTACTGGCACTTGGTACCATACAAAAGTCTAACCTCACCTTGCACCGGCATGCCACTGGTGATACCATTGTGCAAACTGTTGGAAGTGCAAGAGCCCGATGCGCCCCTCCACAGTATGTGATGTCTAGAAGAAATGTTTGCCTTTCTTTTGCTCAAAAAGTGACTTCTGCAGAGTAGCCTCCACCTTAATTTTGAAAACACAATTACATGTGCAAATGTCACAGTAAACGCCTCCACCCGCTTTTTCGTGATCTATCACACCCCCACCACCCGCATATTCTGTGAGCCCCCCGCAGGGTCCTCCATGACATAATGGCACCCGGTGTTTTGAATGTATGCCAAGGTGTACTCAGCACGCATCGGTGTTTCTCGCCAACACGCAGAACTGTTTCACCGTAGTAAATCGAGTTGCCTCACTGCACTAAGAAGTATTTTTTTTAAAGTGATAATTTTCAGACATATTTATTTAGTAGCATTCATTCTTTCCCCCACCTTGGCGACAATGCCAATTGTGAACTAAGGCAAATCAGTTATATGCACTATGTGGGTGGCCTGTGTCCCTTTTATACATAAACAACACTATAGTTTATTAAATCAAACACATGAGAATATTTTGTGCAGTGTGCACCCTGTACTTCAAGGTCCTCATATATGTGACAATGAAGGGAAAGTGGAATAAAACAAGGGGTCAGAGTATGAAACAAGGCTGTGATGGGCGAGCGTGGAGCAGGACAGTAGTTTTGAAGCAGCTTGGAAGTGAGGGGGCAAAGCTCCAGTTGGTCACTAGTTAGTCAGCGTGGTGTAAAAAGGGGCGTGGCCTCTGAACACCTCTCTACAACACAGCTCTATGGCACTTACTGGAGGTACCTCGTGGGCTAGTTGGCCCCCAGGGACCCTCAGGATTCAAGGGGACTTAATCCCCCAACTTGCAATGCGCCAGGGGGCGCATTTGCAAAGTGGTGCAGGGAGGGGGCGGGTCTGATATAACAAGTTAGCAATTCTGCTTTGTGGGACTTACTGGAGGTATTAAAAAGGGTAGTTGGCCCCCAAGGTTGATGTTGGGGGCTAAATACCCCTCCTGTTAACTCCAGTAAATCGATTGCTAAAAGGTGTTTGGAGTCCGCACTCACCTTTCTCTACCACTCTGAAAAAGCGACTGCTATGTTATAGTTAGAAACTAGCACTTATAGTTTGTTCAGCTAACTATAACTCACGCCCCCTCAATGCACTGCTCATGATGTCACATATTACATCATTCATGGCATGGTCAGTGACATCAGTGATGACATCTCAAAAAACATCACTGATGACATCACTGATGACATCATCCACGTGAAAATCTGATTCACCTCCTCACAGTCTAATATAACCTTTGATACACCCACTGTAAAATACAGACTACCAATTTCGAAACCATCGAAACACCAATACCAGTTACTACATATGCACTCACTCATTCCTAGGTCTACACACACATCCACTCATTCACCCATACAATCACTAATACATGCACTCAGTCATCAATACAATACTATAATATGCACTCATACACCTATTCAGACACTCACACACCGCCACTCATCCATGGAGTTACTCACGCACCTAGTCAGCCATGCAAAGAATCAATCACACTCCCATTTACTCACCTATACAGTTATACACACACCAACTCACTAATTCATACAGATACTAACGCATACTTACTCTGTTATATAATCACTGATACAAGTACACACTCATCCATACAGCCACTCTCACAATCACTCACTCTCACATATAGTTATTTATATACACCATCACTCACATATACTGCCTTTTACATATGTAGTTACTCACACATGTACCATTGAGACATCCATACACTCACCAACACACCCATACACACTCATCCACCCCTACAGCGGTTTCCCCATGCACTCTTGAACCCATACACCCAGTGAATCAAGCACTCACACATCTATGCACAGAGTCACACACCTCCAACCCACCCACCCACACACTCAGTCTCCCATACAAGTACTCAGGCAAACGATCAATAACCCATATAGACACTCATGTAGCTACTGACCAACCCATGTAGCAGTTTACACATCAACAGACAGACTGATATAGACATTCACACAGTTTAGTCACTAACCCATGCATTCAGTAAGACATGTTTAATCACTCACTTATACAATCAGTCACACACCTGCTAAATCCTCCATCCAGATACTTATACACCCACTCATTCTTCAATACACCTAGGAATATATATAAAACATATTTAAAAATTATGGAAACACACAGTCATGGGATGATGTCATCAGTGATGTCACTGACCATGCCATGAATGATGTAATATGTGACGTCATGAGCAGTGCATTGCGGGGGCGCGAGTTATAGTTAGCTGAACTAATTATAACGGTGGATTTTCTATGGTTTTGTGAGAGTGAAGCGTCCAGCTAACTATAACGTCCCTGAAACCTATGGTTTTTTCAGTGAAAACATATACATATATATATATATATATATATATATATTTCAACAGTTTTCCCCAGAGACGAGGCCGCACTCCTCCACAGGTAAGTGACACCACCTTTATTTCAATTAGGAAAACTGTTGAAATACATGCCACGGCGCTTCCAGGCCGTGGAGGCAACGCACCAGCCCGAGAAAGGAAGTGGGTCTGCGCATGGAAATTTTCGATGCGAACAGCGAAGCAGGTACTTAAATATGGCAGGCTACGTCTCACTCGGGGGCTTAATGGAGAGCTACGAAGTGGCCCCTAAAATACAGAACAAGCACCAAACCCACCGGAGGGATTAATTGTGCATGAATGGACTGCAGGTCCCAGAAAGCATTACAAAAGAGGCACACCGGAGGCTAATTAACTGTATGTAAATGAGCAAGACAGGGACAGTGCAGACGCACGTAAAGTTGTTGCTTGTGCTCTTGGCCTCTGAAGAAGAGGAATGTCTCCTTGAAACGCGTAAGGCCAGGGGGGCACCATGACGGGATGTGAAGCAGCCTGCTAATTGAAATAAAGGTGGTGTCACTCACCTGTGGAGGAGTGCGGCCTCGTCTCTGGGGAAAACTGTTGTAATACATGTCACGGCGCTTCCAGGCCGTGGAGGCAACGCACCAGCCCGAGAAAGGAAGTGGGTCTTCGCATGGAACTTTTCGATGCGAACAGCGAAGCTGGTACTTAAATATGGCATGCTACGTCTCACTCGGGGGCTTAATGGAGAGCTATGAAGTGGCCCCTAAAATACAGAACAAGCACCAAACCCACCGGAGGGATTAATTGTGCATGAATGGACTGCAGGTCCCAGAAAGCATTACAAAAGAGGCACACCGGAGGCTAATTAACTGTATGTAAATGAGCAAGACAGGGACAGTGCAGACGCAAGTAAAGTTGTTGCTTGTGCTCTTGGCCTCTGAAGAAGAGGAATGTCTCCTTGAAACGCATAAGGCCAGGGGGGGCACCATGACGAGGTGTGAAGCAGCCTGCTATTTGAAATAAAGGTGGTGTCGCTTACCTGTGGAGGAGTGCGGCCTCGTCTTTGGGGAAAACTGTTGAAATATATATATATATATCAGTTATCCGATTATTTCTCCTCCAAAATAATCAAGCAGCACACCAAAGGATTCTTTACAAACGGGTCTCCTTTATTCCAACGAGACACTTGTCAACGCGTTTCGATAGCTTCACGCTACCTTGCTCACGATATATATCAGAAACACTTTCCCAACTCTTCCCGCTTCCCATCCGGCAAACAGCGAAGAGAGAGTCACGGACACCAGTTTTCTTCGTGGCAAGGTCAGGTCTTTATTTGAGTTTGCAGCTTTCGACGCGTTTCGGATAACACAGTATCTATATATATATACATACACATACACACACACACACACACACACAGGCATGAGTGTCAAAGGCATATCCTTGGTAATGCACACGAGGTAAAGGCATGTGTAGTAATGGCATGCGCAGTTCCATCATACATTCGTCCTGTGGGACTCAATTATGTTCTACTCAAATCTTATTTAAAAACAAGTGTGTGTTGTATCAATACTATTACTCAGAAAAAAGGTACAGAACACCTGCCTATTTGAATAGCAGTAAAGTCATTGTCTAGGAAAAATATATAGTTGATAAGTTGCAAATTACTTTACAGAGATATTTTAGTGCAGATGACGTGGCGCTCAAAGTGTGAACAAAAATATATAACACAATACATAACAAGACACTGAATAATCCTTGGGTTGCTCCTGATTTTTGAAAAATAGAAAATTGTTGAGATCTTTTATGTCTTGTATCTCCTAGTATATTCTAGGACACTACATGTACAGGCCACCATTCCACTCAGCTGGTCCTGTCTTGCTTTCTGACAAAGATGGCAGCGTCCTGTTGAAAAGAATGCGCAGCTCCATTTGGGTTATAATTCTGCAATACAAGTGGAATAGCAGCCTGTACATCTAGACTTTTGTCTCAGGGGTTATAGGCCTGATATTGATGTCCTTGAGTGGATCACACATTGTGGGTCCTTAAGTCCACACAACTTGTAGAGCATTATTTGGATGACATTTACCCTGATGAGCCCCGACAAATAACCCCTGGGTCGAACATGTGACATAACCTCCTTAGGGTGCATTTAGTGTTTTAAAATATGCTAGGAGATACTGCATTGTCTGCACTAAAGATTTATTTTGTAAAGTATTTAGCAACTTATGAAATATATATTATCCGTAGAAAACAAATTTACTTCTATTTAAATACGCAGGTGTCACATACCTTTTTTCTGACTAATAATATTGAATTCACACACACTAAAAAAAATATTTTAAATAAGATTGGTGTAGAACATTAAAGAAATCCCATGGTTTTATTGCTGGATTTTACTGAAATTACCCTGTCTGTTGTAGGAATACATGGTTTTCCTTATTCTGTTTACATACTCAATATGCTGGTGATCCTAAAAGTATAAAATGTAATATTTACAAGGTGACCACCCGCTGTTATTTGCTTTTCCAATTCTTGCATCACAATTTTAACAAACATTGCCATAGCACATTATAGCAGTGGTGCCCATCTTGGAATGTTAATTTCTAAACTTTTAAGACGGTGCTACATTGTATTCAGACACATTATGGCAGCCTCTTGAAATATGAAAAATCGCAGTCTGAGATTGCCGCCCACCTTTTGTTTTTGCAAATGCTTGTGCCACTTTGGCAAAGCTAGCGCTTCCAACTATCAATCATTGGCAAAGCGAGGTCCATTACCTTTGCTTGTGCTTGTTTTAGTTTTAATATTTGTCTGGACTGACTGGTGCCATGCTTTTAGGTGTCTACTATACTTTAAATGTGCAGAAAATAATCTAACTATGATACACAAAGCTTATCACTCGATCACTGGTATTTCTATCTGTGTGCCTCTTGTCAGATTAAAAGACATTTTAAGTTTCCAGGATTATATTTTGGTTCATCAAATGTTATATGTTTGTGCAGCATTTTATGTACTACCATATAGTTTCTCCCCTTTAACCAGAGCTGATAGCATTTTTGTTTCAATGATTTTATTTCTGCCTTGTAGCTCTGTGAATGTGTTATCTTGATCTTGTTTAGGCGGTTAGTTTGTCTTATGTCCCTTGACATATTTTACAAAATCGCTCAGCTGGAGTAAATTGCACAAAACATTTTCATGAAAAGCAATGACATGGTCAGTAGATTATAATTAACCTGAAGCAAATTTGCTGGTTGAGTGACTGTTTAATAACAATACTTCTGCATGAGTCCCTTAGGTAGCACAATATTCTTTTTATTTATGTGTAGTCATCGGTCAATTATTTTAATGATTTAGGTTAGAGGTAGTGACAAAGGCTGAATGAAATATGTTTTATGTTACACTCAGAATTATTTTAGGAGCATGAAATCTGAACGTTGATTGATCGAGTATTTGTGTATATCCTGCACATGCAGAGCCTCTGAGTACATATTATTGGGTGACAATTTAATGCACACACTCTATGGCTATCGTATATGGACAGAGATTTTGAGTTGGTCATTATTTATTTACTATTGCTTTCCCGTTAAATTTGTTCCATATTTGTCTGGTAGAAGACCGATTACTAGCAATTAGGGATCACCTCGCACTTATTATACCTAAGGTGTCAACAATGTTCGTCATCATCAGCTATATCATGATGCTTCCACACCCACAGTAAGTAGAGGTCACAGCTGATTGATTCCAGCCATTCATGTGGTGCAGTACGGAAGTATCTTGCTGTCTCCATTTTCCTTGAAGATGGACTCCTTGGACTGTGCTGTTCCCCAGAAATCATCTCTTCCCTATCCTCTTTCACATCTGTCACTGACCATTAGCTATTTTGATTATCTCATTTGTTTCGAGTTCTATATTTAGGCAGGAATCATCCAGACATTGGCAAAATTGAATATTGACCTGCAATCTATTGACATTCAGTCTAACTTTCATACTCAATGCATGACAGGCAAAAATGCTTGTGTTGTAGGTGGAGAGTGGGTTGGCCTCATCCGTTCTGAACTAGCCATGTAAACCAAGGCCCGAACAGAGATTCTGAAAATTTGCCTCTCTGTCAGTTGACTATGTTGACCTAAGTTATGCTGATGCAAAAAAAAATGTTTTCCATTTCAAAACTCTTAGAAATATTCTTTTCTCATCTGCAGTCTCTACAGACTAGTGTTGTGAAGCAGACTTTATTTTCTATATTAAGAAATGGTAAATAGTTTATAAATTGATGCGTCTGCCTATGGTTATCACTTGGCTGCAGACGACTCAGACAGCACTTATTTAGAATTAATTTTAATCATCCAGTAAACTAAATATTTGGTGGCTCTCCTTTTGTTACTATTTCACAAATGGTGAATTCCAAGCCCCTGGGTATCTTACTTAAGGCTCTTCACCATGTTGAACCTTCATCTTCGACTTCTAGATGTACTCATCACATTTCGTTACTACTTGTCTATCTTCTTTGTTAACATCTTAACATACATGAGTACTTACCCTGAGACAGATAAACCCCTATAATAAAAACTGTGCTTCTGGTAAGCATTTTCCTTTGTCATTTCACTGTTATTAATTTTATGTGACATGTTTATGTTTTCCTGATACCAGTTGTGATTTAGCCGGTGAAATTTTGTGCTGCATGGTGGATAAAGTACGCACCACCCCTATACATTAGAAATGGTGGACTGATTATTCTGCTGACTTGCGTGCCACACACAAGAGTTGCTTCACTTCAGTCATTATGCTTTTCCACATCTCGGGCTTCTTCATATTCCATGCCTAAATAGGAATACCCTACCGCAGTGGGACAGGTGCTCGGTGCCATGGTGAGAGGCAAATTTTCAGTGATAAGGGCATTATGTTTCACACACTAAGGTCATGAGTAGGAGCAAGATGTGCTGGGAGCCTCTGGTCCATCTTCCAAACACTGGAAAGAGGAGGTCAACCATGATTATCAAGACCTCCTGCCTAATGGGGGAAGTGAGAGGGTGAGGTTTCTTTTTGGGGGGGTTTATATAGCACTAACTAGACCCAGAGGTATCAGAGCGCTTTACATGAGCATCAGTTACGTTACATACGGACACACATTCATTTTTGTGAGGCACAGGGAGATTAAGTGATTTGCCCAGAGCAACAGAACGCGGAGATGGGGCTGTTCCAGGATGTGGCTTTCTTTATTCAGGCTTCCAAGTCTCAAACTACTCTTGTTAGATATGCACTGGAATCACTGTGATGTAAATTTGCATATTTTAACATCATGTCCTTTGTCTTGCCATTTTTGGGTACCTGGAGATGGGACGGATACCTTTGTAAATTTATGTAAGCACTGTGATACGGATGGTGGACAAGGCACTTCCTGGTAACCTTTTATGTTCTAGTCTTCTTTTCAAAGTATTCTTGCTGCTACTTCTCCCTTCCCCTTGCCTCTTCTGTTGGTTTCTCCCAACAGTCCTCATGATTGTTATTCTGCAGGGTTCTAGGTGAGTTGATGTTTGGTATATGATGGGGAGGGGCTTTTCAAATGTTTATCTGCCTCTGGGTAAGAACTCACTGAGGGATATGACAAGGCAGACTAGAACATGAGGTAATGAAGATTGCCTGTAGTTAATCTTGTCAATTCCTCTTGTTTATCACCCAAACACAAGCTCATGATTCTATCACCGCTTGGATAACCTCAGAAAGGAAGGCTAATTTTCTAAGTTCAGGCGACAATGTCATCGTGCAACTTTCCTGGTGATCAATACGACTAGAAGCAAATTAAAATGTGGTTGTTTAGCAAGTATCTTTACATTGATCATATCATTTATTAAGAAAGATTTCTTGTAGGCAGTCCTGACTACTATTTAGCAATTAGGTGTTTCTCAAAAACGGAACAAAATATTTATTGGAAAATGAAACAGGATAAAGTTCCAACTGAGAAATTATTATTACTAGCACAAAAATAGACTTACATTTAATAATAAAACTTCAAAAAATGAAATTAAACATTTGGCAAATATGCATCTCATTTCAGACTATTTAATATGTATGTTAGGACACATTTGGCATTCCTATCTAGTATAATCCTGCTTATACTGAGGGCGGGCTCTAGGGCGGTGCGACCGGTGCCACTGCACCAGGTGCTGACTTTGCACGGGGGCGCCTGTTTGCTAGTTTATATTGTTCTTAAAAGCACCCGCTGCAGTGTTCCTGACCTTCAGCACTTTTCAGCCAACAATAAAAATGTCAAGCCTACTCCATTGATTAATGCTCTTCCTGGGGAGAGAAGGAAGTTTTGCCTAGTGGAACTTTTCACTGGGGGATGTTTTGATTCATCATAAGTTAGTGCAGAGGGTTAATATGCCTGCTGCAGAGAATGTGTACCATGCAAATCACGAAGTGAACATAACAAATCGGTCTGGGGGTTACTACTTTCACTAGAGGCTTCCTTTAGTTCCTTGCAGTTTATAAGTTAAAATGCTAAAAAATACTGTGAGCTATTAACAGTCATCAAAGAACTGAAATGCAGACTTTAAGTATAGATTAGGGCATATTGATTTTTACCCCAGACTTTGAATATCCTAATGTTGTACAAAGTGTTGATTTGGTTAGAAATCAATAACAATTATTAAAGATAATCCCCAACCATGGATTTACATTTTAAATTCTGAAATTGTGTTTCTCCAGACTAAGCCCCCCTCAACTATACTGCCTACCAGTATGGATGACATATAAATCCTACCACTCTCTCTTATGTAACGTTTCCTATACATTGATTTACACACATGATTGAGTAATGTGTGTGCAATGTAAAGTGCTCTGACAGCCTTCACTTTTATGAGTGATATTATAAAACTAATTAAATGCATCTGAGTGAGAGTGGTTATGGAGACTGTTATGGGGTGGTGGTAGTGCGGGAATCCATTGCGCAGGTGGTCATTGGGGGGGCGCCAAAAAACATTTCGCACTGGGCGCCACCAGAGCTAAAGCTGGCCCTACTTATACGTTAATGTGCAATCTGAGTTTATAGAATATAATTCACCAGCAGTTATTTTCCTGACAGGGTGGTAGATGAACCTGGCTCAAGGCTCATCCCAAAGTTTGCCTCTTTTTTTACACATGTTTCTCCCAAGTTCCATCCCGATCCCTGTTCAGAGTGGGATCAGGATGTTCATTCTCTGGACATAACATGGCCCTCCTTTTTCATTTGGACCTGGTAGTTTCAGACCACTGAGTTCCTGTTTGTGACTCACTAACTCACAGGCAGTGGCAGTTCTGGGTGAGCTGATGCCCGGTACCTGACAGTGGAGGCAATTGTGGTGTGTAGTATGGGAAAAAGGGCAGAGCCAAAAAGAAAGAGCAAGGGAAGAAGGACTCATTCGCTAGGTGGATGAAAGGAACAAACTTCTTCCCCATTGTAGAATAAAGGGTTATCTGTCTCAGAATGCGATCTCACCACACATATCTAAGAACTGTTGTGATGAAGACTAGGACTTGGTGTACTGCTGAGTAATCGGAGTAATAATCTCTCTTCATTCATTCAAACTCAAGCTCCTGGTTGCCTCACAGTTTGGAAATCCTCGGGCAAAAAGGCAAATCTCAGAGCAAGCCACAATGCTGTTAAATCCGAGCTTCATGTGACTGGCAACAGACTGAGAAACAACGAAAGTTGAAAATGTGAAATGTAACTTTTAGTGCATCAGAATTTCATTTTTTGACTATATCCTTATTTTAGCAAGCATTTCCCACTTCTGTATATATTAGTACGGATTGAAGTTTAGGGGACATAGGGCAGATGTGACCTATTGTATTGTGTCGTATTGTAGCATTTGCATAGTACTTATTAGCCCTACGTGGGCTGCTGATGCGCTTACCCACAAATATAGCCAGATACACCGTGTAGGGTGTATGGTTGGGAGGATGCTGTTTTTGTTTTGAGCCTATATGGATAGTATTTTCGTATCTTGTGTGATGAGCATGGAGGTGTGGTTCCCATATTATGGGTCCCAGCCCAATGTGATGTGTGAGGGTATGTGAAAGATAGATTCACAAATTATAATTCTAATAAGGACTAACCAGCATAGCACAGGGTAACGGGATGCTGCGTGCCCAGACACCAGAAAAATGGGGGTAATCAGAGAAGGCCTTGCAATCCACATAGTGACAAGCAAATAACAAGGATCATAATTGGTGACATAAGAAGCAGCCATGCACCATTTTATTTTATTTTTAAGGGAATAACACTGCCTACTGCTAAATACACCATAAGAAGGAGAAAGGAAGAAGAAGACCAGTCGAGGCTGACACCCTGAGTAGACACTGTGTACATTTTAAAAGGCCCAGATTACACCTACTCCTGCTAGTCCAAAAGAATGAATAAAATGAGCACATTTTGGGGCATATTATCAAGGAAAGTTTAGCTGCTTTTCTGGTACATATCTCCGGGAAAGCAGCGATTTTCCTATCGTACTATCACTAAGGGCGCGCTAACATGCGTCAGCGCTAGTATCCTTGCGATAGCTGCCGTTTATCCTGCCGCTTTGCATTTCAGCGATATTTATCGCTAATGATATGCAAAGTAGGCGTTCCTCACTAAAATAACATGAAAACTGTTGCTAACACAACTTCCCTCTATTATCAATCCGGGCCCGGACCCGCATAGCAATAATAAAAGTAGCGCTAACCGCGAATATCGCTGGTTTTTGAACGCCTTATTGAAACCTGACTTAGCCATCTTGTCAATGGGAGGTGGATTGTCAGGATAAGTCCACCATGGCTTATTATCAACAATTTCCTTATAGCTGCCTTTTTTTCGCTGGATTTCCAGCGATATTCAGGCATTTTGCCGCTATCGCTGGATTTTTTTTTTCTAACTCGGTGATGTAATCCAGTGATAGCCGGCTATATTGAAAATCGCGCTAAGCGCGCTTAACGATAATTATCACTGTCTGTTGATAATATGCCCCTTTGTGTCCCTATATGTTAGCGGCTCATTCTGAGTCCTGGGCAAATTGAGGGCACCACGATTTTGCCATGCTGCGTGGTGCTTATTTTAGCTATTATTGATTTTCAGCACAATTCGGAAAAGCGAGTTAACTTGATAATTGCAGTTGTCTCCCTTGGTTCTGAGGAGCGCAGATTTGTAATGATTTGTAATGAGAGATATTAACCGGCACAATTTGTCCCCGTTTTTTCCTGCTGCAAATTGTGCGGGTAGAAACCCCCTTGGTTATTCAATCTGTGAGTTTGTTACAACATGGAGGGACTGTATTGCAGACAATGGATGTTTTACAGGTCAATACATTTCTAGATGAGAAAGAGAAAATGCACACACATTTAGTTCTCTATAAATGCAGTTCCCTCTGCGCCATAAAATGTAATAAAGGTAGGCCATAGCCCCCTTGGCTGACTCTTAATATAGAATCCTTAATTAGTGACTACTGCTTCTGGGTATTTAGCAATTAGCATTGCACTACTTTATTTTACTTTAGTTAATAGCTTTCTATTTTTGATTCAGTAGCTGTATTTTGTTACATATGAATGGTTTCAAATATATATTTTGAACCTATGTTTAATGATGGTCCTGTAATCATCTTAATGAGGTAGATGTGAGAGTCTTTCAGATTTTTTTTTCTACTGACATATTTACATGTAGCTAGTTTGATAAGGTCAAACGTATGTTTTTCCTCCACAGCATTCATCAGACTTGAGGGAACTTGGAATGTGAGCTTTTTATTAATATAAATGTATCTGCATTTGCCCATTTATCAAATCAATCATAAAAAGTGTAATGCATCAGTTGCCCACCCTTACTGTCCGGTTTCAGAATTTCAGATTTGCGCCATTCCTTTACCACATCTCTTGCTAACCTATAAACAATCTTTAAATCCATTCCAAGAACTCGAAGGGCCTGATTCACAATGCCATTACTGATCACAGAGAATAGCACTCTCCCATTGGTACGATTACTGTCAATTAATAAATGTCCCTTATCTCCTCAGATCAAAATAATCTGCTACATGTGCAGATTAACAGGGCCGGACTGGGAACTGAAACTGGCCCTGGCAAACTGCTCGGCATGCCCCCCTGTGGGGCTGAGGAGGTGCGGCCGAGCTGTTTGTAAGGGCCGGTTTTGGCCGATTTTGTTACCGGGGGCTTATATTGCAGGCCCCAGTAACAAAAACGGCCCCCAGTGGCCCAAAACTGGTCCCCCACCCTAGCGGTCCACCGGGGAAACGCCCGGTGCCTAATACGGCCAGTCCAGCCCTGCAGATTAATTCTCCCTGGAAAACGTATGCCAGACTTGAGTTCGACGGACAGTCTACTCCATCACAAACTCGGGAGGATGTCCCATCCCCGTATTCAAGTGATTATATCCAACTGCATTTGTAATACTGCAGACGGGATATCCATCACCATGTGACGGAGTAACCTGTTCACCGAACTCTAATTCAGAGTTTACTATTGTGGAGTATATGTGGGACTGCCCAGGGCGAGTGACTCAAAAGTAAGAAATATCTTTTTCAAAATAGGAGGCAGAAGGGGAATCCCACTGAGGGAACAGGGGTTACCAAATCAAATAACACACCCACAAAAGTGTAAGTCAGGCCCAATCCACAAACCTTACAACCAGATCTACTTAAGAAGTACTTTAGACAAAACAAGTCACACACCACACCAGGATATTCACAGGAACTGCAATGAAATAGCAGCAAAATCAATGGAGGAAGGAAATAACACAATCTGTACCAAGAAAAAAAAGAAAAAGAGAAATAGACAACAGTCTACATGCACAAGACAGAAAAAAAATAGGAAAAAATAAATTCAACACAATGACATATGTGACATGTCCCAAATACCGTCAGCCAGAAATAAAGACAGTGCTGCTCACATCACCACACAAAAAAAAAACATTAGTAAAACAATGCCCTGGAAATGTAATATTCGATGAAGTAATACATGGAAAATCCCTTAGAGTAATTTCTCATGTAATACACACCTTTCAATGCGGAGTCACAGTTATTGGCATAACCTGCAACAGACTCATCAACAGCTGAGCATCATCAGGCCAATGTGGTGCATACACCTTCCATTCTATTGACAGGTTGTTGCAGATGTATTTCACTTCAGGAGTACTTGATGGGCTAAAGCTGTGCTGTTAAATAATAGGCCTCAAAGTCGGGTGCTCTGAGGCCAACCTCATCAATTGGTAGAAATAATTTCTCAAGTGCCACTCTATGCCTGCTCGACCCTCAGATCAGTTCAGTCAAAAAGGTGTTGAAATCACAGGATTTTATATATATATATACAGGTATGTATATGGAATTTCATTACCGCAAAACTAGCCAAAATGCAGTGCAGCTCTGTACATATGCAAAGGGAAACTCAAGCTCAGCAAGTAATAAGAGATGAAGCTGAGATGTGGAAGGGTATGCATTTGTAATGTAGTGTTCTTTAAAGAGGTGAGTCTTCAACTCTTTCCTAAACAGGCAGGAGCAGCATTGGGGGGCCCTGATGGATATGGGATTGTTGTTCGGGATCCTGGGTGCATAGATGGAAAGGCCTGAGATGTTGAGCTTGTCTGCAAGATAGCAAGAGTTCTGGTTGTGATCGCTTTGTAAATGATGCAGCTGGTTTTGAAGATGGTGCAGCTGCAGGGGGAGCAAATGGAGTTTGAAAAGGGTGTGTATGATGTGATCATATTTGTTTGGACCAAAGATGAGTCATGATGTGACATGTAGGATGTACCTAAGGGGTGCCAGTGTAGAGTCTGGGAGGCCATGGAGTAGGGCATCATCACCCCATCCAGATGCAAGAGTGTAGTTTTACCCTTTTGAGCCCACTTTTGGTTCTCCCTTGGTTGCTCATATTAGCTGCTTTAGGCTGGCTTTGCTTCACACAGCCACACATAATGCATTTGTTTTTGTGACATGATATTATTTTAGAAATATGCTGCAGATATTATTTGTTATTTTGTGTCACTGCTTGGGATTTAGTCTGAACATTTGGTACAATGTCGAACAGCATGGTGTGCTATTTTCTTGTACTCTGTTAGCAACATCTCCTACCATTTTTAGGCACAACACAGTAGCACAGCTGCAGTTTTCTAACACAATAGTTCTTATCATATAAACCGTGTCTGGGTCCCTTAGAGAGCAGAGGAGAGAATTCCAGCAGAGAGACCAGTCTTGGAACGGAGGCAGTAGCCTTTCATAAACTGAGTTTACACCAATCATGCTGACCATCTGACTAACCACACCAGGTATGGGGTCTGGTGCTAATCCCAGAGATCACTAAGATATCCTTGCCCTCACATAGTGAGGGTAGGCATAGATAGATATATCAGTTGCCATGGTTGGGCTTTTTACTCTATACAGTCTATTGGTAATGTTGATTACGTTGCTCAGTTGTATTTGTCTACTAACTGCAGTACACTTGCTTCAAAATAGACTACGATAGCTTCAATAATTCCTCTCCACTCCATTCAACACCCTACAATTCCACATAACTCTGCTCGATACCACACAATTCCAGTTCATTCCATGCCACATTATTCCACATCATTCCATGCCACACAATTATTCTCCACTACACACAATTCCATTGAACACCACACAGTTCCACTCCACTGCATATCATACAATTCTGTTCCACTCCACACAATTTCACACCAGTCCACACATTTTCACTCCACGCGACACAATTCCACTCCACTCCATGCCACACAGTTTCACTCCATAGCACACAATTCCATTGCACACTATTCCATTTATCTCCACACCACACAGTTCCACCCCACTCCACTCAGTGCCACTCCACACCACACAATTCCACTCCAGTCTG
Source organism: Triturus cristatus (assembly GCF_964204655.1). Taxonomy (NCBI): domain Eukaryota; kingdom Metazoa; phylum Chordata; class Amphibia; order Caudata; family Salamandridae; genus Triturus; species Triturus cristatus. The sequence continues at coordinate 622,224,071 of NC_140587.1, forward strand.
TGCCACAGAATGCCACTCCACTCCATGCCATACAATGCTACTCTACTCCATGACACACAATGCCACTCCATTCCACAACATGCCACATCACTTCACTATACACCAAGAGAGCTAATATATCTCTCATAGGCATGTCCTTGCTTATTATCCTTGTAGACTGATCCTCATGTGGTTTACCAGTGGTAGTATTTTCTCTACTTCAGAGGATTATGTGCTTGCAAACTGTTGTATGTCTGCAAATCTTATTAATAACTAGGGGTTGGCATAAATATTGTGTCCTTAATATCATTGACAAAATTATTATTCTTTTGGGAATAGAGCTTCTATTGTTAACTTCAATAGTAAGGATTATTTGGGAGTTCATAGTAGTACAAGAGGTATGGCATGAGTCAAGAGCCTGTTAGTTGGATGCATAGGCTAAAGAATGGATAGAGGAGGAAGGAGTTTGGAAAGGGTAATTTGGGGATTCATAGTTGCAAAAGAGGTTTAGGATGAGTCACAGAGTGGAGGTTGGGGATATTTGGGCAGAGAAATAGGATGAGTCCTAAATTGATAGTTTGGTGAGGTTTGCAGAGAATAGTTAATTTTTTTACTCTGCATTGGGAGGAAAATATATAAATATGTAGATACATAACCATACATAAGAGACATACATATATAGATTTTAACATTATCTGCCTATGTAATATAATCAGGAGATATAGAATTGTACTAGATAAAGCCCCATATGTACATGTATGGATCCATATTTACAAACTCCGCCTTTCCATTTTTGCTGTAAATTAGGGTTTTTTTTTGGTTTTTTTTTTTTTCATTTCTTTATTTTAATTTTTTTTCTCAATGTATATTTGTCCCCTAACATTTCACTAGTGAAGCACTTGTAGGTACAATTGTTATGATCACATTTACACATTGTGACCAGTATGTGCTATTATAGGAAAATAAATCCAGAAGCATACAATCACCTTTTGTGTTGTTGATGTATTGATCTACTTGTATATGGATCTATCTATCTATCTATCTATCTATCTATCTATCTATCTATCTATCTATCTATCTATCTATCTATCTATCTATCTATCTATCTATCTATCTATCTATCTATCTATCTATCTATCTATCTATCTATCTATCTATCTATCTATCTATCTATCTATCTATCTATCTATCTATCTATCTATCTAATATATATATAAATATATGTACCAGGCCAATACAGCGATCCGAAATGCCAGGAAGATACCAACCTACAGGGGCCTGTTACACCGTTCAGACCCAAATCCACATACAACCCTATCATGCCCCATGATGCATTGGATATATTTAATGAAAATGCGGTTGCTGAGATAAAGGTATTACACAAGAAAACTCAGTTGAAAAGACGTCGATACAACCGGCAAACACAACAATACAATCAGCTCATTTCGAAGTTCAAAAGTGACAGAAAGATCATTGTCCGTCAAAGTGATAAGGGTGGCAATATTGTCTTGTTGACTAAGGAATATTATGACCATGAAGCCTTGAATCAACTTAACGATAGAACATGCTACACTCGTACAACTGCAGCAGCCATCCAGATATCTAACAATGAGTTCCGGGGTAAATTGACTAACTGGAAGAGACACAAACTCATTTCGGAAGCGGAATTTAATTTTTTGAAGAAAGACAATCCTGTCATCCCCACCCTGTACTTTATCCCTAAGATACACAAGGATTCTAATAGACCCCCGGGCAGACCTATTATTTCGGCCCGAGATGCCATGTATGAAAAAACGTCTCAATATATAGACTTTTTTTTACAGGATTTTGTTAGATCATTAGACTCATTTGTACAAGACACAGGGGAATTCTTGCGTAAGATCAATAGAACCAAATGGAGAGATGAGTACTGGATGATTGCACTTGATGTGACTTCTTTGTATACCAGTATTGGTCACAAAGATGGTATCCAGGCCATCAAGTATTTTCTTTCACGTAAACCAACACAGTTTGGGGTCCATAATGAAATGCTGATTGAGATGCTAGAATTTTGCCTGCTCAATAACAATTTTATGTTTAACAGCTTACTGTACCGTCAACTGAGAGGCGTAGCTATGGGGGCTAGTTTTTCCCCTAGCTACACCTGTCTCCATATGGGCTATTGGGAGGAGATGGTCCTTCAGAAGGATCATGCCCAACACCTTAATGATAAAGTGGTTGTCTGGTTACGGTTTATCGATGATCTATTTGTAGTATGGAATGGCTCTTTGGATGAAGCTAATGGTTTTATTGAGATTTTAAATGTAAATAATCTTAACCTCCATTTTAGTGCAACATGTAGCCAAACTAGTGTCACTTTCCTTGATACAGAAGTTTACATACAAGCTGGTAAAATAGAGACTAGGCTATACCGCAAACCAACTGCACGCAACTCTACTCTGCACGCAACTAGTGTTTATCCGCCCCATCTTATTAAAAGTATACCCTATGGGGAGATGCTGCCTCTTAAGCGAGTATGCAGCAACGACACGGATCTCAAAGTAGCACAGACTTTGAGCAAACAAAGATTCAGGGAGAGAGGCTACTCAGAGGGTATTATTGAGAGTGCCATTACAAGATCTAATGCACTCAACCGTGATGAACTGTTGAAACCCACTACTAGTACTACTGGTGTTACCACAAAACAAAGTAATCAAGCAGGTAATGACAAAAATTCACCTAATGCCTTTAGAATCATCATGGGCTACAGTAAACAACAAGCCGATTTACGCAGAATCATAAACAGGAATTGGCCCATTGTGCGGAGTGATCCAATTATTGGTCCTCTGCTCCCACAGCGAGTTATTATCACCTACAGTAGGGCCCCCACCATGAGAGAAGCCTTGGTCAATACAAATCCAGAAACCATTGATAAAACTTCCTGGCTGCAACTCAATAGTGGGTTTTACAAGTGCAAGACTTGCAAGGCTTGTACCCATGGTATCAATACTAAAGCATATATTGATCCATTCAGCAACAGACAACATAAGATCAACAAACTGTTGACGTGTAAAACCGAGTATGCGATCTATGTCCTTACTTGCCCATGCAACCTTAGCTACGTGGGTAGCACGAAATTAGCGGTGCACAAGCGTATATTGCAACATTTACGTGCTATTTCCAACCAAGATAATACCTACCCTGTCGCTCGACACTTTAGAGAAACCCATAAAAGCGACACTAAGGGACTCAATTATTATGTCATTGATTCCATTGAGCCCAGTAGAAGGGGAGGGGACCGTGAGTCTAACCTACGTAGATTGGAAACACGCTACACCTTACAACTTAATACCAAAGCACCATCAGGGTTAAATATGACGGAGGACCTGCACACTTGTTTGGGTTGAGTTGATCCATATACTCTATATTCTTGAGTTTGATCTTTAAGTGTATAATGATACTATTTGGTGTTGATTGCACAATCTCTCTTTTTTTATCATTCATTGGATTTTACCTTGTTACTTTTTACTGGAATTGATATCGGATATGTATTCGGCAATTTTTAAGCGTTTTAGTCATTTGTCTCAAATTATTTAACTATGTAATTTTATGGTTATTTATTTAGTATTTTACTATTTATTATTGACAAATTGTACTATATATGTGAATTTTGCATTTTTGCACATCTGTATCCATCATCCATTCCTGTGAACAAATCCTTGAGGGTCGATATTCTAATTTCTTATATTGATGAACCTTATATACTATTATCACTTAATTTTATCAATGATATACCAGCATGCCCCACCTAACTTTAACTCTTGGATCTTTCACATATTCGTTTATGTGATGGTAATAACGGTGTCCTTTATGTCACTATTTGACTTTTATTGATTCTCTTGTGATTATGACCATTTATCAATATGAACTTTCATGATATATATATCTTTTAGCACTTATTTAGCACAGGCACTTACACACTTTACAAATTGCACTATACACTTTTTCCGTTACATTGGTCCCAGGTGAGATCTGATTATTATATTTTGTTCAGACATAGAGATCAGGCTGTTTTTACTGACCTTGATACCTACAACAATGTGGATTATGAGTAACAGGCTGTCTCATTTTATGTATCATTGATGAGTTGACATATAAGAATACATTATTTATAGGATGTACAGGCATTTATGCCGCTATTTCGTAGTATGTCTTTAATAACATGTTTTTCAGATTATATTATATTATATAACTTGTAGCTATACTGTATAGTATTATGATTCTTCTGTCAGTCCTGTTCTACAATTTCTTCTATGTCTATGATGATCCACCTATGTGACTCCACCATGTGACGTCGATTGTAATCAGCACTAGCACTTTAAATTTGTAGCTTCACGAGTAAAACGTTGTCATGTGAGCAAGGCTCTGAGGAGCCGAAACGTTATGGCCGTCGCTCTGGGCAAATAAATGAAATTTGCACTTGAATCTGGCTCGTGTACTTACTTCGCAAGCAGTTGAAGGAGTTTCAAGGCTGGTGGAAGTGGTAGCTTGGATATATATATATATATATATATATATATATATATATATATATATATATATATATATATATATATATATATATATATATATATTCACTGAAAAAACCATAGGTTTCAGGGGTGTTATAGTTAGCTGGACTTTTCACTTGTACAAAACCATTGAAATTCCCCCGTTATAGTTAGTTCAGCTAACTCTAACTCGTGCGCCCGCAATGCACTGCTGATGACGTCACATATTACATCACTCATGACATGGTCAGTGACATCACTCATGACATCACTGATGACATCTCAAATGACATCACTGATGACATCACTGATGACATCATCCAGTGAATGTGTGTTTTTCTGAAAATTAAATATGTTTTATATATGTATATCTCAAGGTCGATGGAAGAATAAATGGGTATATAAGTGTCTAAATGGATGATTTGTTTTTGAAAAATTGATTGTGTAACTGACTGATTAAGTGTATCATAGTGAATACATGGCTTAGTGAGTAACGTTTAAATATGTAAATATCTGTATCAGTCTCTCACTTTGTGTATAAGTGGCTGCATGGGTTGGTGAGTAGCTACATGGGTGTCTATATAGGTTATTAGTTGGTTTTTTGAGTATCAGTCTGAGTGTCTGCATGGTTCGGTGGGGGGTATTACATAGTGCATAGGTGCATGAATGAGTGACTCACTGTTTGTATGTGTTGAACACAGCATGTGTGCAGGACTGTATGGGTGGATGAGTGTGTGTATGGGTGTGTTAGTGAGTGAATGACTGTCTCAATAGGGTCTTTATGAGTAACTACATATGTTTTAAACTAGTATATGTGACTATTGGTGTATATATGTGAGTATATGTGAGAGTGAGAGATTGAAAGAGTTCCTGTATGAATAAGTATGTGTTTCTATAAGTGATTGTTTAAAAGACTAAGTATGTGTAAGTTTCCGTAGAAGTAAGTGTGGTGGTGTGTGTATAACTGTATATGCAAGTAAATGTATGTTTGATTCTTTATTAGCATGAGTGAATATGTGTGTGAGTAACTCTATGGATGAGTGGCATTGTGTAACAGGATGTATAGGTGTACGAGTACATATGATGAGTGAGTACATGTATGAGTGACTGTATAGGACTGTTGGTGAATGAGTGGATGTGTATGTGGATCTTAGAATTACTGAAGAGGTTGTTGTAACTGGTATTGGTATGTCCATTGTTTTGAAAATTGTAGTCTCTATTTTTTAATGTGTGTATCAAAGGTTATATTAGGGTGAGAGGAGGTCTGCCACTCTATCACAAGGATGATGTCATGAGTGATGTCATTTGAGATGTCATCAGTGATGTCATGAGTGATGTCACTGACCATGTCATGAGTGATGTAATATGTGACGTCATCAGCAGTGCATTGCGGGCGCGCGAGTTATAGTTAGCTGAACTAACTATAACGGGGGAATTTCAATGGTTTTGTACAAGTGAAAAGTCCAGCTAACTATAACACCCCTGAAACCTATGGTTTTTTCAGTGAATTTCTGAGGTTTTTTAAATGCTAATTCCTAACTATAATGTACCTGAAACCTATGGTTTTTTCTGTGAATTTCAAAGGTTTTTTAAATGCTAATTTCTAACTATGCCTACAGAGATAGGACATGTGAAGAAAGAAGAAAAAATGCACAGAAAGAAAAAAAAGAAGTGCAGAAAGAAGCAACAGAAGTCCTCAAATACGAAGATAAGTGCAGGAAGAAGGATAACGTGCAGAAAGAACAAAAAGAAGAGCAGAAAGAAGCCATGTTGCAAAATCATCCTGTACCTCAACTTTTTCAGACGGATACTGGTGGTAACTGAGTCTGACTAACCAGTCCTAGAGCCAGTGCTATGTTAAAAGACACTTAGAATACAGTGAAAACACCTACATACACTAGGGAACATTATGCGTTGGGGTCCCCCTGTGATTAGCATGACCTCCTCTGTAAGCCCCTAGTATATAATAGGGCATGGGGATTAAAACTACCTCTTAAAACAGGCCACAGGGCGTTTTGCACACGTTAACTCAGGCCCCGTCCCCTCCCTTCACCACTGTGTAAACGCACCCTGTGGCTGTTCTAAGTTGAGAGATTAAATCCCCTTGAATCCTAAGGGTCCCTAGGGTCAAACTAGACCACTAGGTACCTCCAGTAAGCGCCACAGAGCTGCGTTGCAGAGAGGTGTAAAAAGGGGCTTGGCCTCAGAACACCTGTCTGCAGCGCAGCTCCCTGGCGCATACTGGAGATGCCTGTTGGGGGCGCGTTTGCAGAGTGCTGCACGGAGGGGGCATGGCCTCCGGCACGATGCCAGTCTTTTATTTATTTTAATTTTTTAAGAAGGGGTGCTGTGTGGTTCCCCTTCTTATTCTAATTTATTGGCCCTGATGACCCCATCCCCCAGGGCCTGTCTCCTAATTATATTTTTTTGACCCCAATCCCCAGGGCCGGCCACTGTTTTTTATTATTTTTAAAAAATATATATTTATAGACACACCTAGGACATGCTGGACAAACCGTACGTACCTATCACCATGACGATTTGCGTAATATTCATTAAAAGGCGACTATGCATGCAATGAATCCACGTGGAATGTATTTACACCACTAGTGAAGCTCTGACATGTCTGATGCCCTACCGTGCCTAATCCCGGTAGACACCCTTGTCGTTTATTTATACAAACATGTGTAGCTATTGACAGGCACATTTAATACACATGCACACCAAGCCATTCAAAGGGGATTCGACAAAAATTCGACCAAAACTATGCAAGAAACCCCCCTCACGGTTAATAAAACACACATCCACTGCCGGATGTGTAATACTTTTTATTTTACTCTCTGGAAAGGGGACGAACATCACTTGAGAGTCACAGCGCGCTCATGACAGAGTCCAATGCTGTGTTACACCCACCATTGCCTGCCGAGTGCCACACACCTCTGTGTTGTATTCCACTAGCTAGTGCATATGCTATGACACTTTCTAGCCCATGTGCACTGTAACACCATCCCGTAAATATGTCATGCCACACTTGCCTTTGCACAGGTTATATTGCCCCATCTAACGTGCCTTCCTCGATGCCTATGTTATAACGCACAGCACTATGCCATACATATTACAATCTGGGATCCATATCTTTGTCACAGTGCATATGCAACGTTACACTCCCCAGCACATATTTTATATTACAACTTTAGAGACTAGTTAGGTTACACAACACTGCCCTGTGCATATTACACTCCAAGGCGCATATCGCATAGCACGCGCTAGTGCCTGTGCTATCTCGTGCTCTCCAATGAATCTGTCATTGCGCACAATGTATTGCATATTATATTTCACGCCCCGGTTCATCTTATATCACACTTTTTGGTGCATAGTTTATACCATATTCTATATCTAGTTTTCATTTTCAATCATGCTCTCAGGACTATGTTCTCTATAACACTGCGTCCACCTACCCTTTTCACGGGCATTACATTTTGCGATGGGGGGTGGAGGGTCAGGGGGTGTTTGTGCCAAGTGAGCCCGGAGTCACAGTCACAAACGTCCTCTTCTTCCTGAATAAAAGTGAGATTATGCTGCATACTTGTTCATATTTTAAGTAGTTCGCACAGACACACATTTTAAAAACAATAAAGTTCCTAATACCTACCTTCTCTGAACAGTTAGCATGCTGCCCCATCCACCTCCTCCCTATCCTCTGTTGTCTGAATCCATCGACTAGCCTCCTCCCTTCTGCCATGCATGGTCTGATGTGCTGCCACTGCCCTCCATTTAGCATGATGTACCAGTCCACTCCTCCTGCCCTCCATTGCCCAAGTCTGTGGCCCAACATTGACCTCCTGCTTAGCCTCTGTGCTTAGCTTGCTGCCCCTATTCTCCTCCCCCCTGCCGTCCGATGTCTTTGTGCATGCCCCTGCTCCATCCTTTTTGCCCACCATGTTCCATGGACCTGCCACTCCTATCTACTCTGAGTGTTCTGTTGAGCTGCAACTCCCCTCCCACCTGCCTAGCATTGTCAGATGACTGTAACCTATCCCTGCCACCTCCACCCTGCCTGTCCACATGCCATGCCCCTATCCCCTTCCTCCTGTCCTCCATCGTCCATTTTATTGCCACACTCTTCTGCCCTCCCTGGTCTGTTGTGCTGCAACTGCTCCTCCTGCCTGCCCAGCGCGTTCTGTTGTGAGGCCCCTTCCTCTGAACTCACTTGTCTGTGCTCAGGTCCTGACCCTCCCTTCTTTTCTCCATGGTCCTTTGTGCATGCCCCTGCACCCTCCTTCTTGCCCATCATAGCCATTGTGCTGCCACTAACCCTCCCGCTTGCCATGCATGGTCTTCTGTGCTGCCAGAGCCCCTCCCACCTTCCCTGTGTGGTCAGCTAGCTGCTCCTGACCCCCTCCCACCTTTCCTCCATGGTCTGTGTGTATGCCATCATAGTCTCATTGTTGCTCTCCATGGTGTGTCTTGTTTCTAGTGCCCATCCTGCCTGACCTCCATGGTCATCTTGCTGCTCCTGCCCTGCCCCCATGCCCCCAGCTTTCTGTTTCCATATGCAGACCCCTATTCCCTCCCTCCTGGCTTGTCTGTTCCATTGTAATGCCCATGATCCGTCCCTCCTGCCCTTTATAGTCTGTTATGATGCAGCTTTCTCTCCTGTCTGTCCATTATGGTCAGCTAGCTACCATTGCCTCTTTCCCCTCTGTTCTCTGTTGTCCATGTGCATGGTCCTGTCCCCTCCCTATTGCTTTCTATGCATTGTTTTGCTGCACTCCCGTCCCGCATGCCCTGTGTGGTGTATTGTGCTGCTGCAAACCCTGATGCCTGCCCTGTAGGGTCAGTTTGGTGCACCTCTCCATGTCCCTCCTGTCCTCTGTTATCCGAGTCCATGTCCCTACCCCAATTCCTCCTGCCTACGATGATCCAATGTACCATACTTGCGAACATTTTGAACTTGGTAAGAGGGAGATTTTGAAAAAAAACTAGGGTATTGATTTTCCCCTTTGAGTTACATTAAAAAAGAGGAGATTGTAGACAGGAGACAGATCAAATAAATCCCATTTGAGCTTAAAAACATTGGACGTTTCCTGGCTGAAACGGGTCTGTTGGCATGTATGGTTGTACTACCACTGCCTCTTCCTTCTGCCCACAATGGTCTATTACATTGCCACAGCCTTTCTTGCCAGTCCTGTATTGTTGGTTTGTTGCCCCTGCCCCCCTTTCCACCGCCCTCCATAGTCTGTTGTGCTGCCACTGCCCTTCCTGCCTGCCCAGTGTGGTCAAATTGTTGCCTCTGCACTCTCCTACCTGCCTTCAATTTTCAGAGCCCGTGCCCCTGGCCTCTGCCTCTCAACAGTATCCCAATGAACAACTAGATTGCTAACATTCTATATTTATTACAAAAGTGTGGAACGCCTGACATCATCTTGATGTAAACAAAATTGTAATACCTAGAGCATTTCCTTTAGAAATTACATATATGAGAGGGTCTTATTTGCATCAAAATTATGGTTAGTGCTTCAAAAAACTAAAATGAGGACATATTTTCTGAGTTTTCAAATAGCGACAAAGAACTTTTAAATTATTTGTAATCTTTATGTTTTTTTATCCAGTTGACCACTTGATTAAATGTTGCACCTAGGGGAGAGGATGTGGTGTTACTTCCAGAGCTGCAGACTTTGCAACTGGGGAACCAGGTTGGAGTTTCTGCTTCAGCTCAACATTCTGTGATTCTGGCCCAATCACTTAATCTCCCCATGTCTACAACCAAAATGAATTTGATCTTGTGGGATGTAACCAATGCTCATGTAAAACACTCCAATACCTGACAAGTCTGCACTATATAAAACTGCAAATACACAAAAAATAAGTGTTTTGCACACTTCTGTCATTGGGCTACATGTGGGCTACATCTGGGTGATATTTGTGCTGCATTTGGGCTCTTTTGTCTCTGGTGGCCATCTTGGGAGATTTATTTGTTATGAAGTTTCCTAATTTCCTCATTTACTGCAGTCTCCTCAGTAGGAAATGCTTTCAGTTTTTTACTTTGATTCCATCAAGAAGGTATTCAGATATGTCACACATTTGTCATAAATTCTGAATGTTAGCACTCTAGTTGCTCATTAGATCACTGTAGTAAAGCTACTGCTCACCAGAGACGTCTGCTGCTGGTATTCAAAGTGCATGTTTCAGTCTGCATGGCAGAATTTTTTTATGAAATAGAAGAGGATATGAGAAGTCAAAATGTGCCCTAATTTTTCTTTCTGCAGCACTAATCATAATTTCTATGGCAAAATTAACCCCATTTTGTTCCTTTGTAAATTAAATGTTTTAAGTGTTACCACTTTATTCCAATCAAGATGGCTTGAGGTGTGCCATACTTTTGTCATAAGTAAGACAGTAAGCGCTCTAGTTGTTCTTAAGAATACTCTGGGACATTCTGTCATTGGGCTATACTTGGGCTACATCTGGGTGATATTTGGGCCACATTTGGGCTCTTTTGTCTCTGGTGGCCATTTTGGGAGACTTATTTGTAATGAAGTTTCCTAATTTCCTCATTTACTACAGTCTCCTCAGTAGGAAATACTTTCAGTTTTTTACTTTGATTCCATCAAGAAGGCATTCAGATGTGTCACCCATTGGCCATAAATTCAGAATGTTAGCACTCTAGTTGCTTATTAGATCACTGTAGTAAAGCTACTGCTCACCAGGGAAGTCTGCTGCTGGTATTGAAAGGGCATGTTTCAGTCTGCATGTCAGAATTTTTCAATGAAATAAAAGAGGATTTGAGAAGTCACTCAAAATGTGCCCTAATATTTCTTTCTGTAGTACTAATCATACTTTCTATGGCAAAATGAACCCCCTCATGTTGTTCCTTTTTAAATTAAATGTTTTAAGAGTTACCACTTTATTCCAATCAAGATGGCTTCAGGTGTGCAATACGTTTGTCATAAGTAGGACTGTTAGCGCTCTAGTTGTTCTTTAGAACACTCTGGGAAGCTGCAGTAGAACTCAAAGGAATCAACTGACAGTCTCTGCCCTTGTTGGATGTACATGTTTTACTGAGAATGTCAGACTTCATTCTCACATGACTGAGAAAGATAATGTGAATTTACAAAAAATATGCTCTCAGTTTAGCTTATAGATCACCTTCCAAACTTCTGTGGGAAAAGCATAAGAAAATAGTTTTCTCTCAAACATGATTCATGATATCACAGCAGAAGGCTTTTTCACATGGTAAAATCACCTTAGAACACACCACAATTCCTAAAATAATTATGGTACCGTCAACAAATGATTTATAATGTAACTAAAGTCTTAAAACCTTCTATTGACTGCAATGCTTTTTAATGAGGTGCTATCATGTATATTGGTCCCAAGATGGCTGCCAACACTTCTTGGATGAAGTACTAACAGCCAATCATATCTCACGATGAGATGTGTGGTTAGGCTCCGCCCAGATATATCTATGTTTTTAACTCTAATTTTCTCAGGAACTACTGAACGGATTTACACCATTTGAGCAAAAGGCACGAGTCTGAACTGAGGACTACCTCTTTGCCAAATTTGTTGTAATTCCGTTCAGCAGTTCGGGCTGTAGCTGCGTCAACAGGTCCTATGGGAAAATGCATGGGGAAAATGCATTTTGGGACCCCCCTTTTTTCTCGGCCCCCTCTTGACGAATCATCGTGAAATTTTCAGGATAGGTGCGGTCCGGAGCTGGCCAAAAGTATGAAAAATTTCGTGAATATTCGTCAATCGGCGCCGACGTTATTCCAAATAGAATGTTGCGGATTTCCTATGGAAAATAGGTCCTAACTATAACTACCTACTGGCGACTGCCAGTAGGTAATATATATATATATATCTTTTTTGTAAATTTATTTTTGTTTTCTATATAGTCCTCTAGTGCATTGGATCTTAATCTGTGGTCCGAGGATCCCTGGAGGTCCGCGAGGCCTAATCAGGGAGTCCCCAACTGTTTTACGAGATTAAATAATATTAAGATGAACTAATTTAAATGAATAAAGAATATACAAATCAAGAAGCAAAATTGAAAACTTGAAAAGTAGTGTAAAACTCTGATGGCCACTTCTGCAGCAATGTGCTTATTCCAAAAGGTCACTTCTGAACTACTGTTACTAGTTCTAAAGGCAGCATGCAGAGAATTTGGTTCATTTCTGAAGATTATATCTTGAGTACAAGGTCCAGTTCATAAGGGCACATGTGGAGCATTGTCCCTATTGCTAGAAGCTACATCTAGGATACTAGGTAAAGATGTTAAAAGTGCTAGCGCCAGACGGATTACAAAAACTGCTTTCAAGAACAAAATTGAGAATAATGGAAGTTCTGTTTGGAAAAGCTGAAAAGTCTGAACATTTGCACTAGAAAAAAACTGCATTTTCAGGAGAAAAGAATCAAATTTAACAAGGAAATGGTGGAGATTGCAGTGAGCTACCTCCAAAACTGATGTAATCAGATCTCAAAACACAGGAAAAACGGGGCTGTAGGAGACAGAAGGGTAGTGCAGTATAGAGCAATTAGGTGGACAGCCAGAAACCATTTTACCATCTCTCTGTTAGGAACAGGTAAGAAACTAACTAGAGTGAATAGTCTTACAGTTGAAATCTACTATCAGTTATGAGTTTTTTAAAACATCACAAAGACAGTGCTTTTATCTTCCACACTCTTTCCAAATACAAAACCTCAGCTGTCTACTGTAGTTAATGGCATGATTCTACACTGAGATAAAACTGCTGCAGATGGTGGGGTCATCCCAGCAACCATTGAATTCTTGTTGTCACCATTGTCAACGGTGTGACATACTCTATCTCCCTAATAGAGTAGCCACTCTCCAAATTTAGAGATGTCCTCTGCTCCAGCTGTCTCTTACATTTGCAGGAACAGCCATCAAAGGAACCTGCAAGAGTGGGGTAATCAGGGAAGGAGTGTCTGATAGTGGATTACAGTAGCATGAGGTGGATTTAGGGTTAAGCATCCGTGGTGTTCGGCACTTGGACATTCTAATACATCAGGCCGCAGGCTTCTGTGTAGAAGCCCGGGCACCCCGCCCTTGTTCTTTTGCAATTAGGCACTGCCTACAGAACAGGGTGGTCTTCAGCCCTTTCCTAAATTACCACGGAAAATAACATTTTACACACATGTAAACTGAGTTTACTTCGTGCAAAAGGATCCTGAACGGTCCATCTGGTCTACTCCGTGAAACCTCACCACAGGGATTTGTGACAGACTGATATCTACAGAAGATAATGATGACCGTCCTGGCCCATAGCAATATTCTTTTGTGTCAAACAGTGACCACATTTCAGATTTAAAATTTAGTCTAAGGCTTTTAAAAAGAATTATTCCATGTACTGGCAATTGTTTTGATTGACTCAGCACTAATTTAATATCCTGGTGAAAGGTGTAGAGGTTGCAGCCATCTAATCTACTAGGTCAGAAGGAGTAAGTATGGGACAAAAGTGTAGGTGAGACCTGAGAGAGAAAATCTCTAACTGCTACTCTGATCTCCTTTGAGGAAAACTATTGGAATTTCCATGTGGTTAATTCACCAGATTGTGGTGTTAAAGGTCACAGACAGGTCAAGTACGATAAACGTGGACGACAAGACTGTATAAGCATATGTTTTATGTTAGTATTTTTCATGCACTGTATAAGGAAGGAGAAAAGAATCCCCAGTAACTGCACAAAATAAACAAAATAGGATCTGCGAAGCCTGTCGTTAGCTCACTCCTGGAACCAAATTAAAAAAAACACCTCATTGCATGGCTTGTAAACTATGAGCAAACGAGAAATTACTAAAGGGCTAAAAGAACACAAATGTGTTCCTAGAAAGAGACTTACAGGAAGATGAGCCACAGACTAGTTTACGTGAGGCCCAGATGTATTCCAAGCTCAAATGCAGAAGCCTTAATGCACTCTCCTTCAAGTATCACAGTAAGCTCAGCTCAGATCTTGCACTGACACCTCGGGCCATGTTATAGTAAAGGCTCCCGGGACTGTTCTGCGCATTTTTAACAAGATGACCCTGCCGCGGACCTGGGTAGTGCACTCTATTACAATCAATCCCCTGCCCCCAGGGCAGCTGCAAACTTGTGCCGGCCTTGAATGCGGGGCGTCTGTGAAAGACGAAGTAGCTGCTAGTCTTTCACTGTGTAGGTGGCACCCGCCTGCACTTCAAAGGTGGGGGCAGAGATTTCCCTGAAGGCGAATGCAGTTAGCAACTGCACTTGCCTGCAGAACGACATTGGGCGGTTCATGAGTCCCCCGAACCTCCTTCAGAGGGCTGCCCCCAGAGGGTGCACTGGTCACACTGCCTTTTTGCAGTGTACAGTCAGTATGCTTCCTAACAGCCTCTTTGCCTCTGTGCCAGTGTCCATAATTTGGCACATCTGCAGAAGCAAAGTGTTACCCTCATTTCAAATGAGAGTGCTGATACTCAATGTGTGCAAGTGCCATCATTATTACAGAAGATGCCGAACAAGCGTATGTGATCACATCTGTGATACAAGTGTCCCGTGGAACAGACTCCAGGCACATAGGCCCGTTTCAACCCTGGGACACTGTCCATAATGTGGCTTATGGTCCACTTCAATATCTTAACCGAGAACACCATCACTCATCAAATTCTACTTACCTGCATGTTATTTTGACAGTACTGAGGTGGTTCCCCCCTTTTCTTGACAAAATAATATGTTCAGCAATACTAATACAACTCACCCCTACTCACTGGCAAATATGGAGCTCATCACGAATATATTCTTTCCCCGATGAGTCTCAATTTGTACATAAAATGTTTGGTGTTCCCACTAGCAGAGCAAAACATTGTCCCTACACCAATATACTGACAGTATACAGATATATTTCCAATTGGTATCTATCGTTTTAGCTCTTCGCACCCAACCAACAAAGAGTTAGCATTAAAGGCGGCCATAACTGGGATAATTCTCTGTAGCGTTTTTACTGTAATTATGCGTTATTGCATGAGAAGCATAATCCAGCAATTAGCGCTATTTCAAAATGCATCCTCACATCCAAAATAGGCTGGAGGAAAAAATGTGCGCTAATAAAAGGGCACTAAATACTACAGGGCAAGAAAAGCAGTAGCCAGCAGCTGTTTGCTCTCTCTTAGGTTGTTGTTCCTGTGCTCTTGCAGTATGATTTTCCCCTAAATTACTCTTATTAGTCAAGCTAACATAGTTGTGTAATTTCAATAATTTCGCATAACCAAAGTAGTGCATAATTACTGAAATTACTCCAATTAATCTGGCATAATTACTATTTCTCCCAGGCCTAGTTAGCATGCATCAGTTCAAGATTAAAGATTTAGTCAACAAAGTGCATCTTGACAGCTTTCTCACACCCTCTCTAACAAACTGCAGTCTCTAAAGTTCGACATTGCTCTCTGACTTTTCTTCATAGCACATTTCAAGATGACATTTCAGAGGGAAAGGTATCAGATAAGTCTCCTGTGCAGGATCACACTCTCCCACCCAACACGCACTTTCTTTTCCAAAGAGCAAGAACATTTCCTCTTTCACAATGACAGAAGTAATACACTTCTCACAGATCTAACTGATTTCCTTCTCACCTCCTCGAGGACACCTTCCATGCATTTACAATAGTATATGTAAGTACGGTCATATCTCTTCTACATTCAGGAATATCTACTTACCTCGCGCCGCCGGGTCCCTCGTCTTCTCTCCTGCTCACCTCTGTCCTACTCCAGGTCGGAACAGGAAGCAGGCAGCCAGGCTCCCATCCCAAAGCCAATCACAACGCTGCAATGCAGCGTTGTGATTGGTCTGAGCGCCGTGACACAGCGCTCAGCCAGGGGCTGGAGGGGTGGGCATATTCTCCAAGCAGGCTGTAATCCAGCCTGCTTGGGGAACAGGGAAGTGTGCATGACTGTTTTGGGCAGCCTGAGAGGGTTGATCAAACATTCATTGGCGAACAGGAGTGTTCTATCACTCCTCATCTGCAGCTCCGCCCCACCCCCTCACGCACTGCTGCAGCAGGAGGAAAATATAAATTAATAATAACATTTTGTTATTATCATTTTATTTTTTTCCTTTCTTTGCTGCTCCTTGCAGTGGGGCAATGCACCTCCGCCTTAGCAGAGGAGCTGCTACTGATCTCTACTGGATCCCTTCAGCAGGCATTAAGTTCAAGTCACTTTGAGCCATTTCCAGCATCCTCCGCCCAACAAACTGAACCACACTGTAAAATGGGCGTCTAGATTCTGTGTTCTCGGAGAGAGACACCTTTACACACCATTAAGGCCCAAATGTTAGCATCAACAATCAAGACTACACTGTTTTGCACATTACAGATACCATAACACCAAAAACACTCCAATATTCCCTATCACACTAGAATATAGCACCTTACATCACATGCGTTTACAAGGCATGCGATTACAACGCAGTCATTACAACGACCGCGTGTTACATCGTAGTACATTACAATGCAAGTCGTCACATCGACTTGCTGTAGGGGGGCGCGCTGGACTTAGGAATAGTATAATTTACTATTCTAACTCCTGTGTCCGCAAAAGAAGAGAAGGTTTTGGAATAGTAAATTATACTATTCCTTAGGTTAGCGCACCCCCTACAGCAAGTCGATGGAACAACTTACGTTGTAATGTACTGCGATGTAACAATGCAGTAGTTGTAACGAACGTGTTGTAATCACATGCGTTGTAACGCATGCGATGTAATGGCCGTTTCCCTTCAAACTATGATGCACTATAGAATAGCCACAAAACACCATGTCATCCAAAGCGATTGTTAATGTAGAACTCTGGAAGAAACTACACATCTCATTCCACCCAACACAATTTCAGACCACACACCACTCCACAAATTGCACTGTATAATGGTCAAGATGCAAAGCTTTTTACCAAACTTGGAATGCCAATGAGCAACAAATAACAAAGAGATGGAAGTAATAACGATCACCACATTACAGTCAATTGGTTTATACCACTGTAACACATGAGACAGAGACTAGCTTAATTCAAATCAGCATGGATCCTGCTTCAATAGGAATAATCCAGGCTGAATTTTCAGGTCGGGTTACCTCTGAAACGGGAACACAGTCAATTCCCAATCACGTATCACCTTTTTAGACTTTAGCAGTGATAAATAGCTTATGTCCAGTGGTACCCTGCACACAGGACCCTCTTTTGGAAATACCTATCACACTAAGGGTGTCCACTGCAACAAACAACAAAGTGATGGAAGGAATGCTTCAATTGATTTCAGCCACTTGTGATTGCACTAGGCTGCATTCTTCACAACCATCAATTTTTTTGTTTTTCTGTGCGACACCAATTAGCATCACATAAAATCACATCACATTCCACTGCATCAGAACATAATAAAACACCACAGTGAAACATTTTAAGCATGACCTACAGCACAAAGTATCAAAATTCAAGGTGCACTAATAACATGACACCTTGCTACACTGCATCATATAATTCCAGGGTACTCAACACTACACCTCAACACCACACCACACATATCTGAGCATAATCAAAACACCATAGCATATCATACATAAAATCGCTTCTCATCATATGAGCTTTTCTCCCAATGAAGTTCATCTTATAGCACCAAAAGCACAACATCCATATTATGTCAGATGATATCATCATAAACCGCACCACAAGACATTTCGATACATTACACCTCACACATGACCACAGAGCATAGTACCAAATCAGTCCTGCTAAAAAAAACATTGCCTTGGCACCACACAAAAACACAGTTCACAAAAAGTGTTAAGACAGTACAGGAAAGCCATTAACAACATGAAAGGAAAAAGATAACCAATTCTACCAAGTTTAGCAGTTATCCTTGAGAACTTATTGACAATTCTGGGGCCTCAGCCTATTCTGAGACTCCTCTTCGGGCACCAGAAAATACCATAATATCTAAAATCCTGTGTGCTATGATTTGTGGCCAGCTAAGGACATCAACCTGAAGTGGATGAGTTGAGGAGGGTGAAAATAAAAACATGAACATACTTGGCGTGTCCACTACACAGCTACATCTTAGGTAGTGGAGGTCTCCTAGTATCATAAATGGACGAATGATGTATACAATCATGTCAACAGCCAGAACAATCAACCTCAATGAACGTGAATGCTCTGATGAGTGTGCTATATTATAACACACATCCCTCATCTCCACATACCTGTACTGGTTGTAGTTAAGTTACACCTACATAGATTTTCATCATAATACTCATAACCAGAATATAGCAGCTAGGAAGGCAAACAACACATGTAAAGCGAGAACACATGACCATCTATGAAACCCAACAGATTCAAGAAATAAACACTAGTTTAGTACAGACTTAAGCAGTTAGTATCAGAGACCACAATGTATTTAGGAGGATCAACACAGACACAATCTCAAGCAGGGCGTTGTGTGACCTAATTTCCCATAGGCATAACCTCTGAGTGTGTCAGTCATTCATGTTGCTACTTACATTAAACACTGTAAAGGGGCCATTTGAAATGGTGAGCATTGAACTATTACAATATCTCTATAGCATAATATATTACTCTGCATAGCTCACTACTTTTAACCTACACAAGGCTTTGTAATGGTTTACTGAATTGATTTAGTTGCTGACATGGAAGGGTAGGAGCATGCAAATGTTTTTGTGATATGGCATATTAAATAGTTCAGAGTGAGGAGGATGTTTGAAAGAGTTGTTGATCTACTTAAAAATTAACTGGGGAAAAAGTATGTTGGCTGGGCATTTGGTTTCAATTGTAGGAGCAGTGTTTGATTAATCTTTTTCCTCTTCCTACAAAAATTCAATTTATGACTTAGGGGCTACAATAATAGTGTATTTCTGATGAAGTATGATTTAAAGTACATATCTATTCTAAATTGTAATCTTGCAAATGTCTATGATAGGAGCTTTAATCAATAGTGAGTCTGCATTTTGGGCAGTAATGTGATCATTGTGTTGTCAATTTTCATGAATCCGTGTGGGGTGGTGTAAGTACGATGGAGGAATTTGTAGTGTAGTAAGTTACGATAATAGTTGAACAAGACAAGTTTAGTTTGGTTAAATCAAAAAAACATGTTTTGTCTGAGAGTGGATGGTCTAAATCACGTTCTCATGCTGCCCGTGCTCTCACCTCATCAGATTTCAAGGTTAAGCAAGTTTTGACGGATCCTAGGGACCAGGTGAGACCTCTAAGTGGAGGAAGGAATCAGAGACAGGGGGACTCATGAGGCGGTATCGGATCCGAGAATACTCAGTCACAAAAGGCATTGTTTAGTCGCAGTAACAGAAAGTGGTCCATAGTGGTGGAAACACCAGTGTTGGTAAGTGTATCATGCGAAATGATGCGCCCGTCTGGGAAGAGATTCCGCATAGTGTGTAGGCCATGTTTTTGTAACATACGTTGTAATAGTTTTCTTGGGCAAATGGAAGCCAAGGGTTGTGTGTCAAGGGTATGGCTGGGGAGTAGAGAATTCTGCCACCCAAATACCTGCATAATTGTTCCCAAGCCCAGTTCGTGGTTGATAGCATGTGGATATCAACAGGGTCCCTCGGGAGGCTCAGGGGCAATATAGAGGAGAGCGGAAGCTGACCAGCCTTGGCTCTTTCTGGTATCTGGTATGGTAGTCGAGCATTGGGATGGTACCAATAATACGAGAAGTGACATTGTGCAACTAAAGAATATAGACACAAATCTGGCACCCCAAACCCCCTCCGTTCATATGGGAGCATGAGTACTTCCCATTTGATTCTGGGGCGGTGAACGGGCCATATCAGACAGAGCAAGAGGCTCCACAGTGTCCTGTAAAAGTTGTTAGTAAGGGCGATTAGAATATTTGCGAATAAATATAAAAAACATGGGAGTATCACCATCCTAATTATAGCCATTCGTCCTGCATGGATAATGGTAATCTAATCCATTGCTCAACTTGCGTGGTGAGCCTGTTAATCGTTGTTCCATAATTGAGTTGGGCCACCATCTCTTTTTTCAAATGTAGGATAAGAGGGTATTCCAGTGCGCTATGGACTGTGGCATCCGTGAGTGGAGATAGATCTGATTTATTCCAGTTTATAGAGGGGCACCCAAAGTGGATTACTGTGTGGATAAGCAGAGTGAGATTAACGGCAGGGTCACTAACAAGCAATAGTATGTCATCTGCATACATTAAGATCAGAAGAGGCCCATGCTAAAACCGGAGGTCACAGCCTAGGTGTTTCTCCTGTAAATGTCTGACTGGGGCAAGTGCAATAATGAAGAGTAGGGGCAACAAGGGGCAGCCCTGCCTAGTCCCCCTGGATACTGTGAATGTGTTGAAGAGGGAGCAAGTAAGTTGTATCCGGGCAACAGGGCCGGAGAGTGGTAGCATGATCAAATCAATAAACCCTTGTGGAAGACCCAGTTTGGCCAACGTTGCCTTCAGAAAGGATCACTCAAGGGAATCAAATGCCTTTTTGGTGTCTAGGAGAGCGACTGCAACAGGGAGGTCAGGAGAGATATGATTCAGCACCGCAAAGATGGTTCGGGGGTTAAGGGTGGTAGGTCTATGTGGAACAAAGCTGGTTTGGATTGGCAAAATAATATATTCCATTAAAAGTGCAAGGCATGTCACTATCACTTTGGCTAGAATCTTATTGTCATGGTCAAGGAGGGAGAGCGGCCTGCTACGACATGCAGAGGTAGGGGGGCTTGCCGGGTTCGAGCAGTAGTGTTATTAAAACCTCTCTTAGGTTGGGGGGAGGGAGCCAGACTCAAAGTACTCCGAAGAGACCTCGAAAAGATGGGTGAGCAAGGATGTGTTTGTAAGCCTTGTATAAACTACCATGTAGACCACTCAGCCCAGGGCTTTAGAACCACCCAGCACATCTATCGCTTGTACAATTTCCTCACTAGTGAAGGGCGCTGCTAGAATTTGCTGCTGGCCCTCCATCAGCCAAACCATTGCTACCTCTTAGAGGTATTCTACAAGTTTCAAGTCTTCGTCAGTGATGCTATCATTATCAACCAATATCACACCATCAGTGGTCAGCAGTTCAGTGACATGGTTATTATGCGGATTGGGATGTAGCAGGTGCGCTAGCCTGCACTCTAGTCGTTCACCCTCTCCATACCTGTGCGCTAGGGTATATTTCCACCTGCAGTCTGCAAGCTCCCTAAGTTCATTTAATAGCTCTGATATCTGGTGGAGGTGGGCAGCATGTCCCAGCATAGCAGATTCATGATCAATATCTAGCAGCTCGAGTTCTATAGAGCCCAAGTCATTTATTTTGCTTTTAAGTGTTCCTGAATGCTTGGTGATGCAGACGCCATGTATATTTGCCTTAAAGGTTTCCCAGAGATTTATATGCCTGTCAACTGATCCAGCATTGAGGGTGAAATATTCCATTAGGGAATCTCGTAGCTCCGAACAAAAGACCACATCGTGGAGTGCGTTTTCAGGAAACCTCCACTGTTGTGACAGCCCATCCCCATATTGGATATTCAAGACCAACTGAACCGGCACATGTCCGGACAGGGTGCAGGGGAGGTGTGAAACATCTGAAAGCCTTAGGGCCACATCCTTAGACACATTTCAGTAGTTAATATGAGTCCAAACAGCATGGGGTGCAGAGTAAAAAGTGTAGGCGGAGTCAGCAGCATTAGGCAACCGCCATGTGTCAATCAATTGGACGTGTCAACTATGTCTTGAAAGGCGCTCGGGGCTTGGGGTTTGCCGCTGTTATTTGAGCCCGTGGAGACTAATATGGGATTGTAGGCCATATTTAAGTTGTCCCCTAAGATTACCAGATCCGCATCAGAACACCCCATAAGTGATGACAGCTCGTGGAAGAAGGAAGGGGAGTCTAGTTTGGGAACATATATATTAACTAAAAGAATACATTTGCCTGCCAGTATGCCAGAGACATGTACATACCTCCCTTCTCTGTCGATAAAAGTATTACAGTGTGTAAAGGGGATACTTTTATGGATCAAGGTACAAAATCCACAGGAGTATGAACTGTAGTAAGCAAAATAACTATTACCCCCCAATGTGGAAGAATTGGTGGATGAGTCCCTGAGGGAGAGATTGGTCTCCTGAAGGAAAGCCAGTTTAAAGCCTTGTCGGGTCAAATAGAAAAGCACTTGTTTACCTTTCCTGGGGTTGTTAAGACCATGAATGTTCCAGGACTTGCAGGTCAGTTCTGTCACAGGATGCTCTATAGACCGGGACCCCATCAGTCGAGAGGAAAGCAGGTGACATATGCAAATAGTGGCTCAAAGGTGACGTGTTAGGAAGACAATATACCAGTGGCGGCTCGCAGTGGGAGTGCTGCAGGGCGGTGGGGCGGGGCAGGGCGGGGGAGGGGCAGGGTGGGGGGGCAGTGGAGTCGGTTATTTATTTACTTACTTTACTCGTGGCCGTCGTATGTCCGACTCCACTACCCCCACCCTGCACCTCCCCTGCCTTGCCTCACCGCCTGCAGCACTACCACTGCGAGCCGCCACTGCAATATACAAACACTCAAGAAAAACAAAACGCAATAAATAAACATCCCCCACCTATATCAGAAGCAAGAAGCAGCTAGCGAATTCCAAACAAACAATAAAACACTCCAAGGTTAATCAATTAGGTTTACACTTCGGGGGGTTGGCACCACTAAGGCAGTCAGTACCCTTATGAACAATGGCATAGAGACATGAGAAAGAGTCAGTTAACAGGTACAGAATGCCAAAGCTGTCATGGTAAATATACGGGAAAACAATGAGCAAAGGAAAAATACAGCATAGACAGTGGAGACGGGCTGTAATGTGTCCGATCTTTCTTAGGAGACACAGTTCAATCTGGAGGGTCGTGAATGGCCCTGGTGACAAGGGGGCTAAGAGGCTTTGATGGTCAGACCGCGCAGTCCCTGCACCATACCTCTTACAGACTGTGGCAGCTTCAGCCGGCCTGGCAAAAATACGATACTGGCCTTTGACCTCAACACGAGTAGAGCATACTGTATGTGAGTACCTCCTTTTGTCAGATGTCCTTGACCTCGGAGAACCTATGCCTCGCTTCCTGCACAGCAAAAGTATGATGAGGAAACAGAGATATGGTAGAGCCTTGACACTTTAAAGGTCTTTTCTTGCACAACTCTGTGTCTCTTTTACTGTCTAAGTCTTCACCCATTCGATCCAATCTACTTGTAAGAGTGTCAAAGCGGATGTCAAGGAAATTGAACCCAAGCCGGAGCTCTGCCATAATGGCTGCAGCACCATCCAGGGGTGCAGTTAGACTGTCCTCAGGTGGGGCCTCCTCGGAGTCAGAAGGCGAGTGGTGTTGTTGCGCGGTCCTGGACTGCTCAAAAGAGAGGGTTTTTTTGCTTTGGATTTCAGCATCCCAAATTGAATATTCAGACTGCGTTAGGAGAGGCACTTGCGGTGGACGGGTGTAGGTTGTGCCCCCAGATTCAAAAAGGCAATGTGTAGGACAGGGTTGGATTGGGATTAGAAATCGGTCCTGGCACTCTAAAAAAAAAGTGGCCCACATGTGCATATTGCCTTACCTCAAAACACTGCTTCGGTGAAGTTTTATAAACACCTGAAAACAAGTGAGGCCACTTCTGCTCAGGCCCCCTGCTTAGTATGCACACATGAATGAGCCTGCCCAGTGAGAGAAAGGGATTGACACCTCTGCCCGTTGATAAAAGGGAAGTAATGGACGCCCATCTGCCTCCAGAAAGGCCACTCATGGCCCCACTGGACCACTGGCGACATCTGAACAAACCAGACACAGCTCAAATCTGCCCGCCAGGCTGCCAAAAAAGCAGTCCACAGCTGAAACTTCGATACCAGCCCCTCGGCCATTGCCCGAGTGCCCGCCTTACCAATCCGACCCTGATGTAGGATGGTGATAATGAGGCAACCTTGGGATCCTGGTGCAGTGGGCTTGCAGTGAATGGATGCGGCAGAAGGCCCAGGGTGTCACAATATATGGAGGGTAGTCCACTGAAGGGAAGAGTGCATCTGCAACAAAGTGAGATGACTGTAGGAGAAAGGGACCTGAAATCACCATGCGGCTGGAGGTACGAAGGGTGTCCAGAACTGACATCAGGCAGGAGGAGAGATGCAGCTGAAAAGGGGGCAGGCGCCAATGGTTGCTGTGGCGCCTTGCAGAGCTGTGATGTGGTCCTGGGGGCGCTGATGCAGGGTGAGGGTACTGCCACTCCAGAGATAGTACCAAGGCGTGGTTAGCTGGATTCACCGCAGGTTTGACCGCAGCACTGCTGCAGCAATACAGGCCAGTCGGAGAGCCGTGCTGCTGAGAAGCGCCGCTGAAGCATCGGGCAGAGGTGAGCCAGGCAAATTGAGCAGGCGGATGATAGAACAGACTGGGCCCGTAGACCCCTGATGTCGGTGGCAGGCCCTGCATGTAGCAGGGGTGGCTCCCACTGTAAAGGTATGCATGTGGGGCTGGTATGTTCAGGTGAGGGGTGTCGGGTGCCTGCAGGGCAGGCAAATGACCCAGTTGGGCTTGGTAGTCCCTGTCCTCAGGCTTATCCGTGCTCACGGTGGGGTCTCCGTGGAGTGTGCTAGGCTGCAGCAATCCGCCGTCTGCGACTTACCCCATAAATCAGGTGTCAATCGGCAGGATCTCAAAGAAGTCTATTGCTGTAGCTAAAACCATGTCAACAGCAACTCAGAGGTGGATTTGGGAATTACCAAATTTTTATGTTCAGAAATGTGTGAGGCTAATAGACAATGAGAATAACATTTACACCAATAAAATATCAAATTCCAATATCTAGTTACTCATTTGCGCTGTTAAAAAAATGTTGTGCTGCAATTGTTTATAAATTTATTGTCAGAAAATCAGTCCTAAATATTGTGTACATTGTTTTAATTGTCTAGTCTATTACATTGTGCTCATGTGCATGATAAAGTTTGCACAGGTTGTACATGAGTCTGTATGCCGCTTGCCCTCCTGAAAATATGTATACAATTCCAATGCATCATGCATTGTTCTCATTTTACATGAAGGCCCTGATTCATCTTCCATATGACACATCTTACAGTCAGAGGTGTGTCCTCAGTGAGGCCTGTTAGCATTTCGGAATCCATGCCAATTTCTCTTGAAAAGAGCCATTTAGTCCTGCATTCCATTCTACATTAACATTCACCAAAGACAAATTGCTCAATTCACAAAGTATTTTCTCCAAGTTACTCATTCATTAAGCAGGCCTACATTGCAAACATGCCCAATTTGCCCAAGGTCTAATTCTAAAAAGCTAGTTGTGCAAAATATATTACATATGTTAGGTAAAACAAAAAGCTAATTGCACGGATGCACCTTGGAGATGTACAAAGTGTGCATAAAGAGGTGTACGTACTTCTCAAATGTTCTCAACGGAATGTGCCTACTTATGCACATCTATCACCCAGTTGTAAAAATTCACAGCCATGTTTTATGGTCAAAATGTAAAACACATCATTCAAAAGTGTATTACTTTAGAGACCCCAACTGCAAGCGCTGTTCCCACGTCAAAGGGGAATGCTAGCAGTCACTTATGTCTATAGCATGATGGGAGCCGAAATGCATGCATAAATAAGCACCAAGAACATGCGCCATAATTTGTTCATTTTTGAGGATAAGCAGGTTTACTGCAGTCCATTATGATCATACCCAGGTCCAATAGAGAAATATCATTATCACAGTCAATCAAAATTGTACTATGATGAGGGCACTTACTAGAGTGATAACAACTAGTTTAGGTGGCAGCAGTGTGCCAGAGGGCAGGTCACTTGGATGCTGTGTACCAGTGTGGAACCAGCTCTGTAAGCCTTTCAAGATCATTTTTGGCATGAAAACCCCCTTCAACTGCTTCCCAGTTAAATGTTTACATTCTTTAAAAATGCAAATTCCACAAATTAGGCACGTTTCATTCGCTCAAGTATACCATAAAACATCGTGAGTATCATTTACACTAGTTCAGCAATTGATTGCCGGCTGCTGTATCTCTATCTTTCTCTGTTTTATTTTAATAAAAAATGTATGTTTTTGAAAGTTCATGTATAATTTTATTCATTTTATTTTACACCTACGTTACATTGGTTTGATTTATACTGAGGAGAAGCCCTGCACAGAGACTGCTGGCAACTAGGCAGCCACGTGATTTCCTATACAACCAAATTTCCATACGTTTTGACTACTTTGGGCGGGAAACAGCATTTACAATGCTGTCATCACATTGTGCTACTATTACAACGCGGTCGTTACAACGACTCCGTTGTTAGGTACATGATGCATTTACATCGCAAGTCATTACAACATATTGCACTAGGGGGCGTTGAGGTATTGGAAATTAATTCCAACACCTTCCCTACTGTTGTGCAAACTGGAATAGGAATAGTAATTAATATTATTCCTAAATCCAGCGCGCCCCCTAGTGCAAGTCGTTGTAACGCCGCGTTGTAAAAGCACGCAATGTAATGCATCGCGATGCAATGAGATATATTCTTTTGGGCCCAACAAGTGTTGCTTGTTTTTTCAAGAACTTTTTTCTTCATACTGAAGCAGTTATTTTGATAAATTATTTCTAGCATGTGTACTAGAAAATCATGGTTCATCACAGCACCTCAGTATTTTAGTGCAGTTCTTGCTGTAGCGGCAATTCAAAAATTAAGTTCACTTGTAAGCAAGAGACTAATATTCATAGTTATCAAAAATATTAATCTGTTAAAGCAGTGTTTTGACTTTAGTCTGTATACATGTATGGATGTAGGTGAATACAAAATATTAAATATTAAACATTAAAATCACTCTAAAGTCTCGCTATATACCCTTTCAAAATACACCACCAAGTGTCCTGAACTCCCAATTAAGTAAAACAAACCTTTCTTAATTCTTTTAAATCCTATTTTATTCTCTAGTCAGAACATTTCCAGTATTTTCACCAGGAATCACAGTGTTTTACAGTACAATTTTTAGAACAAATATGTTGACGCTGTGCTTCAAATATGTTAGTTTCTTCTCAGTAGCCTTTTATGGAGTCAATCATAGGCTTTTGGAGGCAGCGACCCCCCCCCCCACTATAAATCTGCTGCTGCGGAGCGGCAAACGAAATGGAGATCTGGCCAGCACCCCACCCCCCCGCTCTTCAGTCCAGCCACCTCGGGGCGGCAAACTCGGGGACCACTGGATAGGGGGAAAGACGCATTGGAAATAGCCTGCTACTCAGGACTGTGGTTATTATTAGTGCAGGAGGTGCAGTTGCATTGGGGCCCAGGAGTGTGAGTGGGTTTATTTCAGTTTTTTAATGTATTTTCACATTTAGAAGTCTTGCATTTAGTGAGATCACCCAATATCTTTAAGAAAATCATCTGTGTGATAGGTCAGGATTACCATATCTTTCCCATGGCCAGACTGTTTGTTTTGATTCCCAAAACTGTGATGGTTGGCTTGTAGGACTGGATATTAAGAGAGAACCTGTTTCAAACAGTGACTGGCAATACCCTCAAAGGCTGTCACTGGGCTGGTTAACAAAATGTAAAGAGTGGATGAATAAAGAAACAGTGATGATTGGAACATAATACTGTCTTTACTGGGCATTCAATATGTAGTGTTGGAATAGAATGTATGTCTCCCGCACAACTGTGTGCGAGATCTGTTTTATCCATGTAATGGTTTGAATGTGCCCCACGCATGGAGTGGTCACTGGCCGGGGCTTCGAATGGCTTTGTGTCAGTTGCCGTCCAATCACGGGGCTAGGAGGTCACTCCATGCTGTGGGTGGAACAGAATAATAAACTTTGTTTCTTCTGGACTACCTGCCTTTCATCGTATTAATTTCATCTGGCGACGAGCGGGAAACGGGATGCTGGTTTTCACCCACCGTCTTCACCAACGTGGCGCAAGAACGATCGGCACACTCCTGATGTGCCCTGTTTTTTTGGCTTGTGAACGGAAGCACCACCCAGTTCAGCGGTGGAGCATAAATACTTTCGGGGACATGCTTTCTCAAATGCGCATTTTCTTCAATTTCCTGAAGAGCTGAGGCAGAGCATAACAGCGCAAGCATTCTCCCTCGAGAGCCAGCGAACGCTACATCGAGCGTCATTGTGACCTAGCAACGAACAGAGTCTTTAATCGCACGCTGCGCGACAGTCCAGGTAACGTGTCAGCCATATTGGAATGGTCCCGATTTCGTTACAACATGGGCGCAGTGTGCGTGTGTGTGTGCAGCCACATCATAACACATCGACTGTTCTCAGAAAAGGTATCCACTTTATTCTCACAGCCTACAGCCAAGCCTAATGTCCCATTTGTCCAAGCTTGAAGGTGAGGAGTATCAATTCGATCTAGTTGGGAGCATTTTCTTCATTGGCAGGTTGCTGCATATATATTTTGTGTGTAGACACTTAAGACTTCCACATTTATTGGTTCTATTCTTTCACCTCTGCTGGGACCTCGATTATCTGTAAACATACTTTGGGTCTCTCTCTCTCTGATTGACAGAATTTGTTGGTTAGTGGAACTGATATTTTGGTGTGCACTTCAGGATTAGTGATTGGAGAATCTATTTCTGGGCATGTCTAACCCACACCCTATCACCAAGCCACCGCCTTTCCTTAGTAAACCTGGGAGACCGGCTATTATGTGGTTGGAGTGGTTCAGGTTATTCAAAAATCACCTTGTGGCAATTGACACTGTGGGTTACAGCCCCGCTCTAAAGTTCGCATTGTTATTCGGGAGCTTAGGGCAAGCGGCTCAGAGAATTTTTGATAGTATCGCACCAAGTCCATCACCACAAGCTCAGTTTGGCGATTGTCAATGGAACGTACACTTGGAGGCTATTGCAAGATTAAAAAACAGTTCTCTTACAAACCAAATATCATGCTGGAGCACTATAATTTTTATAAAAGGAAACAAATGGAGGAGGAGAATGTGGAAGAGTACATTTCAGCACTCAGAGTGTTGGCAACCACGTGTGGTTTTGGCCCCATAGCAGACAATTACATTAGGGATCAGTTTGTCTTCAACTGCGCCTCTCGCAAAATTAAAGAAATTATTTTGAGATGCAAAAATTCATCTTCGACCGAAATGATTAACTTAGCCCTGAGCATCAAACGTTCAGCTATCTCATAAAAAGTAATGCACGGAGACTCCAGCTCTAGCGTCAATGTGGTGTCTTTTCCTGAACTAGACCAGGAGAACTCTTTATGTTCAGTTAATGTGAACGGGAAGGAGCCCAGAAGAAACATACTGTTTTTTGTTTCAGTTACGGTTCGAAAAACCACATTAGTAATTTTGCGGGGTGTTCAGCTATTAGCAAACGTTGTATATTATGCAAAAAAGATGGCCATTTTCAGAATGTGTGCAGAAGCAATAAGAAGCCAGTAAGTGTGGTAGTGTGGAAGTTGAAGTTGATCCATGCTCAAATTCTCTTAGTAATTTGTTATTGACACTAGATTGCGAGGGGGATCCAGTGGTGATCAAGGGCCCTTTGTGAATAGCATCTATTAAAGACATTTCGTTGCAGGTCATGGCAGACTCTGGTTCTCCAATAACCATTCTGAGGGACACCATATTTGATGAACATTGGGGAAAAAAGTTCTCTGTAACAATCTGACGGGAATCCTAAAGCATTCAGTGAAAACGACATCAAAATGATCGGGTACTTCATGGGCATTGTGCAATGTTTAACTAGAGAGATAGAAACAAAGGTTTACGTGGCAGAAAAAGGGAAAAATATTATCGGGTGGAGAGACTTAGCACAGATGGGTATGTACCTGGTTCGGAGAGATGAGAGCCCCATTAAAGTAGGGCAGTTATCAGTGTGCCATGTAGAGTGCTCAGGGGGAGTGACCACAGGAGATATTTTGAAAGGTATACTATCTGATTTCCAATCTGTGTTTAATGACCTTGTTGGGTTGGTAAAGGGCATGGAACATCGCATAAGGCTTGTGCCCAATGCTCAACCCATAGCTCATAAAGTACGTTCTGTTCCAATGAGTGTCAGGGAGGAACTGAAAAGTACTTTACAGAACTTGTGTTCTCAAGGGATCATACGGATTCTTCACAGTGGGTGGCACCCATAGTAGTTGCACGCAAAAAGTCAGTGGCGATCAGGCTTTGTGCGGGTTTATGCGCACTTAATAGGAACATTATCGTTGACTTTCACCTGCTGCTCAGAATCCAGCAGTTACTGGTGATGCTAGGGTGAGCCAAATGCTTTTCTCTTATCGACCTAAGATCAGCACATCACCAAGTGGCTTTGTCTAACGAGTCTCAAGACTTGACTACATTCATGACCCCTTTTGGTGCCTATACGTTTTTACGGCTACCTTTCAGTTTAGCATCAGCAGGTAGCATATTTCAGAAACTTATGGACACTTTATTCCAAGTCACAAAAGGGGTACTTGGATGATATCCTGATATAAACAAAAACCTTGGAGGAACATAATGCTATTTTGAGGAACATGTTGTCTATCCTGAAGTCTAGAGAGATGATGGTCAGGGCTGACAAGTGTAAATTTGCTGTGCAGGAATTAGAGTATCTGGGCCACACCGTTTCGAGTACTGGGATAAAACCAACATTTTCAGTGGTAAGTGCATTTGAGGAAGCCAGAGCACCTATGGACAAAGATTCTTTACGTTTGTTCCGTGGGCTGGCTGAATACTATGCAAGGTTTGTGCCTAGTTATGAACAAATGGTGGAAACCCTGAGGGAGTTGCTTTGGAAGGGCGAAGGTTTCAAATGGTTGTAGGAATTAGATAAAGTGTTTGGCAAAGTGAAAGAGGTGATTGTCTCAGCTCAAGCACTACATGCATTTTGTGATGATTGTACTGCTCTCATAACTGTGGATGCCAGCATGCATGGGTTAGGCGCCATACTGAGCCAGAGAGTTCGCGTCAAGATCCCTCAAACAATGCAAACGTCAATACAGCACGATTGAATGGGAGGCTCTGGCATGTGTGTGGGCAGTCCAAAAGTTTAAAATGTATATTTGGGGCCGCAGGTTTGAATTGTATACTGATCATAAAGCTTTAGTCTACATTTTCAGCAAAGTTAATAACAATAGCATGTCTGCCAGACTCATGAGACTTGTATCCAAGTTACAAGAATACAATTTTGCTGTTAAGCACATTTCAGGTGGGAGAAATTTCCGGGCTGATTGACTGTCCAGGATGCTTATCAAAAAGGATGACGAGGACGATTCAATAGTGGATGACATTGAGTGTGTGGCTGTTGTGGACATAGTGTCTGAATACGAATCAGTTATAACAGAGGATGGCTGGAAGATGGCTTGCAAGAGTGATCAAGTTTTTAGCAAGGTGGTTGAATATGTTACTCATAGCTGGCCGGAGTCAAGATGTCTTAGTGGGCATTTGAAGATTTTTGCACA
Source organism: Triturus cristatus (assembly GCF_964204655.1). Lineage (NCBI taxonomy): Eukaryota > Metazoa > Chordata > Amphibia > Caudata > Salamandridae > Triturus > Triturus cristatus. The sequence continues at coordinate 622,255,996 of NC_140587.1, forward strand.
AGTAGCTGAAGATTTATCAGTGGAAAATGGCATAGTACGGCGGGGGACAGGTTTGTTCCACATGCTGAGTTATGGAAAGGTGATTATTAACAAAGCACACCTTGGTCATCCTGGTTCTACAAAAACTGGGATGAAAATAAAACAACACTATTGGTGGCCTTCTATGGATAGCCAGGTTAAGAAACTGATTGACAGCTGCCCAGAGTGCCTCCTTTCTGATAAGCATTGGCAGATGATGTAAACCCTGTTGCATCCAACACAATTTGCCAATGCAGCATGGGCAAAGGTTGGCCTGGACTTTTCTGGGCCATATTCAGTGCTTTCTCATGAAATGAGGTACATCATTTTGGCTGTCGATTATTTTTCAAAATGGATTTATTTCGGTTTTGTAGAGGCACCAGATACTGAGTCAACAATCGCATATCTTAGCAACATATTCTTATTGGAAGGTGCACCCAAGGTTGTAGTAACAGACAATGGCACACATTTTGTGTCCGAGACAATGTGCAAGTTGTTAAACTGCAAGGACATAAAACATCTTAGAGTAGCATTGTACTCTGCAACGTCTAATGGTTTAGTGGGGAGGGGGAATAAGGTTGTAAAAGAGGGGATCCAGACCACCTTGGTGTCTGGTTTGGACGTGAGAGTTTGTTGAACAGAAAGTTTGGAACTACAATACTTCCCCTCACTGCACTGCAAGGGTGGCCCCTTTTTCTATGTTAAGAGGCAGGGAGGTACACACTCCACTGTTCCCGTCTTGGTTGAGTAAGATGTCGGATTGTATCAAATCCAGTTTAGAAAAGGTGCCGCGTGCCAAAGCAGATGTGGAGAAGGTGTCATCCAGGGTTGATGCAAAACAGACTCTCATGAAAGAAACTTTTGACAAAAAAATTCATTTTGATAAGGAGGGTGTATCAGTTGGTGACTGGGTTTTACTTTTAATCAATAAACCTCTGAAAGTAAAAAAAGGAGAGTCTAAATGTTCCATGCCTGAGCGGGTGTCCAAACTCTGTAAGGGTGCTGCATTTGTGGAGGGGAAAGGTTGGTGGAGCAAAAGGCAACTAGGGAGAGTGTCTACTGAGCAAGCTGATATAATGCGGTAAAGAAAGAGGTGCTTGGATGATCATGATTGGGAACATTGCTTACAGTTGGTGGAAGTATCAAAGCCTGAGCCTTGTCGCGAACCGTTCATCACTTGTTCAAGGGGTTCAAATAGTGGTCGTACCGTAAGGGCACCTAAATGATTTGATGACTTTGTTAGATATTAAAAAATGTGTGGGTTTCCATTTTCTTTTTGTTTTATAAGGGGGAAGGTGTTGTAGTGTTTAGTTAGAATGTATGTCTCGTGCTCAGCTGTGTGCGAGACCTGTGTTTATCCATGTTATGCTTTGAATGTGCCCTGCGCATGGAGTGGTCGCTGGCAGGGATTTGAATGGCTTCGTGTCAGATCACCAGGCCAGGAGGTCGCTCCATGCTGTGGGTGGAACAGAATAATACACTTTGTTTCTTCTGGACTACCTGCTTTTCATAGTATTCATTTCACAATACTTTCTTATTTAGGAAGTGGATAATTAATACCATTATCATATTATATATTAGCAACATGTCAATTTAAATGTTCATGTATAATATTAGAGAGAAAAGAAAAAAAAAAACAGAAGAACAAAAATTGACTCAGTAGTAGAAAGTGTGTCTGTTTTTCGTGTGCGGACTCTGCTGTGCATACCACTGTTACCTATGAATTCAATGCCTGCAATGTACCATAGGATTAGGCACCATGTCAAAGAAATAAAAAAAGAAGAGCCGGGAAGGAAAAGGTTGTGGGGGATCCCCTTAAAAAGATATAAGAGAGGTGATCTGCAGAGTCCATAAATTCATCCTGGTCTTGGCCCGCCGCCTTCCCAAGATACTGTGCCACGCTAATGCTGCTTTACTCCACAATGGAGAGAGGAGGAAGAGTGAATTGTTTGGCCAAAAGAGCAGCTCTTCAACAATAGATATGCAAACAGAGAATAAGTGGGGGTGGGGTCTCCAACCAGTAGCTCGTGAGCTACTGTAGCTCTCTAGCTACCTCTCAGTAGCTCAACTGTGTGCAGCCCAGCTTATTAAATTAGAAGTGTTTGCTTGGTTGAAATATTATTCTTAAAAAAAAATTGAAATTATACAGCACTGTTAATATTAGCAAATGTTAATGCAATTCATTGAACGAAAGTAGCTCTCAGTACAGCAAAGGTTGGAGACCCTGACCAGTGGATTCTCAATGGGGCACACCAGCCTGACGCATGCATTAGCAAACGTCCTGCTCAGAAATGTCCAAGAACCTCTATTTTTAAGCTAACACTCTGTTTCTGCTGAGCAAAGATGTCACATTTGGGTTTTAATCTCTCAAAATTTATTGTTTCAGGCCTTAATTTGGCCCCACCTTTTTGTACATTTTTCATGTAGTCGATTTCTAGAATAAAGCAGTTTCACCGTTGCCAGTGTTCTTTTCGGTTTAATTGCCCACTGCAGCAGTCTCTCTGGACATCCATTTTAGAGCAACTAGTGAATGGGCAATCAAGGAGCCAAAATATCTGCTGCCCTATAATCCCTGATATTTCATTGACTCTTAAATGTTTCTCATGTCAACTTTAGCACCTCTTTGTATTTTAGGTTATCGTGCTACTGTTTTCAAAGCATTGATGTTCATATTGAGTGATCTTTGGTTTCCCTTAATTCAAACCAGAAAAGTTTTGCCACAGATAAATACATCACAGTATCTCCAGAAGTGCGGATTTCAAAATATCCTAGAGAGTGTAATGCTGATGCAGTCATATTTCATGCATCACACGCATTTACTTTGCCTGTACTTGTATTGCTGGCTCAGTGCACTTGTTTTTGTTTTGCTGCTGTGGTGTGAGTGCAGCTCTCTGTCTTGTTATCACAAGGTACTTAATAATGGCCTTGCCATCGAAGACGTCGCCACCTGCTCTGTGGGAATTTGTGCTGAACTCTAGCAAACGGGCCGCCTCTCTCTCACTGTCCTGATCGTGATTTACTAGAAGTGGGGTAACAGCTCATCGGAAAGGGTTTTTTGTGATCCTTTTAGATTTTCTATGACAGATACCTCACTGTAGCTCAGTAAATGTCTGTGATTCACAAATCTTTTGAGCTTTGATTTGGAACATGTCGCTTTGCAATTCGCTGCTTCAGCAAATTTGCAACGCAAAATAGAGAGCTCAGGGACAAATGTGTACTTCTTCAAAAAGACCAATAGTGGGTTTGGAGTAAGTTGGAGGCGACTAGTGGTTTTAAAACTATATTCCAAAGTAAGCTGTCAAAGTAAATGATTAGGTTAGAGGAAATCCATGAATGAATATGTTTCTGATGCCCAGTCTGCCCTCCTTTCAGTTCCCCACCTCACCTACAGTTCCAGGTACAAAGCATTGCCAAAAGAGAGCACTCCTGTGGTGGACCAAAAGAATGACTGGCTTTGGCAGGACTGGATTGAATCCAGGTGTAGGGTGGGCTCTTCATTTCTACCGGCATCTGTTCCTATTGGATTAGCCATGTCAACCCTGGTGATGTCAGACAGTAAAAATCCAGAAATGTCCCCTAAAAACTGCAGCGCCTGGGAGAAATTATTTTTATTCTTGATGACAAAGGATCCTGTCTTCAATTATACCATTAGTAATAAAATGGCTATGTGGGATTCTCCTCATGGTTTTTATCCCCCTGTAATGAATTGTGTCAACAGCCTCAGAGGGGTGGGAGGTTGGAGAGTGGGGAGGAGGGCTATGCCATTGTCCAAGGGTCTACTGGTTGCTCCCCACAATGTTTTCCTACACTGGATTCTAAAAAAAAAAGAAAGGCAGAGCCTGTTCCTTAAAGCAACCAGTGCTTAATTTGAGCCGGTGGTTTCTGTTGCTGGCACTTAATTGTCATCATTGGACATTGTGAGAGTCTGCCACAAGGTAGCGCTGTTTGGTGAATTTAGAGAGGACAACGACATTGGGTAATTATAAATTCAATATACATTAAAAATGACTGTTACCTGCTGTCCAAGCCATTCTTATAGCTCTGTGGGCCTGAAATAGTTCAAATTGACACGCTTGAAGGGATGTGATGGTTAGTAGTTGTGTTGGTTCTGTCATTTGCTGTGCTGGCAAAGGCAATGTGTCGTGCGAGCTGCAGAGGCATCCAGACGAGAGCCCTGGCACTTATTGTTTTACAAATTAAGCACTGAAAGCAACTACTATATAAAAATAATTTCTCATTTGGAATCCAAATGCAGAGATGGTGGAAAACCTTTCGTTGCAGGCCACATCCTGTGTTTGTAGCCAATTACAAGGGGGCTGCAAAAAACGATCTGCTTAGCAGATCATTTTGTGACTCCATGCAAACAAACATTTTTCGATATGACCTAGCTGTAAATCGGTTGCATCGCAAATTGCATTACCATTTGCAGATCAAGTGTGCAAATTATACATCCCTACTTTGTGAGTGGGAATAATACATCTCTCTGTTATTTATTTTAATTTTATTTTATGTTACTTGCATTTTTCTAAAGATAATACTTGTGTGCTTAACAGTGCAATCACAAAAGTGCCAAGTTTCTGATCTAACACCTGTGAAGTAGTTAACAAAGTAAGGAAGATTATTGAAACCAGCAAAATTAGGGGCAGGAAGAGTTAGGGGAGATAAAAAGAATCAGGGTGTTGTAGAGGTTGATGAAGTGTTGGGGAAAGGGATGTGCCAGGGGGAGATTAGAAATGTAATGGGGTGTTGCACAGGGAGGAGTGCGGAGCAGATGGCAAAAATTGATGCGAAGGTGGGGTAAGATGCTGGAGGTGGAAAGAGGGGCAAGGGAAAAATGGGTAAGGGGAAAGAAAAGGGAAAGAGTGTGACCAGGGTGAAGTGAGTGTAGAGGATGAATAGGGGTGGAGAAAATGGTAGGAGGCAAGGGGGATGGGATTCAGGAAATTATGAATAGCGTGGAAGAAGATGGAGCTGTGGAGAGTGAGGTAGAGGTACAGGATGAGAGGGGCAAGTGGGAGAGGAAGACTGAGAGGATATAGCTGAGAAGAGATCAGACTGGAGAATAGCAGAGTAGATTGAAGGAGGATAAAAGGGACGGGGAAAGTGCAAGAGTAGAGGCTAAAGGCAGATGAGAGAGGGAGAATTAAAGTAGAGTCAAATTAAAAAGAGCAAGGCATGTATCAGGTTAATTGCTAGGAAAGAATACTATGCAGATCACCCCAGATTACAGTTAAAGAGGAAGGTTTGAGGTTCTTGGGGAAAGTCAGTAGGTCATCTTGGCATGGCCAATCAGCAGGGAGAGAGTTCCAAAGGCTGGGGACTGCTCATAAAAGGATTGTAACTTGGCCAAATTGGTTTTCAGGTTATTAGTTCAAGTCAGAGGATGCCTGTACTTCTATTACAAATGAGAGTAGATAGCTTGGGAGACGAGAGTGGATGCCTTGATTGTAATGCAGGCAACATTAAACCTAATTCAGGCCTTCTTGAGAATCCAGCAAAGGAGGCTTAGTATTCAGGTGATGTCTTAGAATTTGCAGGTGCAAGATATTAGGTGAGCTGGTGAGTAGAGAACGGATTTGAAAAGAGTGAGAGAAAGCTTTGGGACCCCGATGAGGTTCCTATTCCTATAGTCAAGATGGGAGATTAACAAGGATTAGGGAACAAGGTGAAATTTAGGGGTGGCAAGAGAGGTTTTAGTTTTTTTCAGTGAGAGCAGAGACAATCTGGTGGATTTAGCCATGAGGTTGACGTGTGTCATTGACAGAGCGGGATCAATCCAGATGCTCCGAGAATTTACTTCTGATTCGAGGCAAGGAATAAAAAAAACAGATGACAGTAGTTTCTTGAGCATCTGTTTCTTTAGGAGAATGGTCCTTAGACTATTCCGTGTACAGATTGAGTCTGATGAAGAAGGTGGACTTCAGTCTGGTATCTTTCCTAAGCAGGTTTTCAAGACACAGATACGTGTAGAGAGTTGGTTTCCAGGTGGATCTAGGTGTCGTCAGGACACTGTTGAATCTTGTCGTCCATTCCCTTCATGACTTCTTTCAGAAGCTCGATGTATAGGTTAAATAGTAAAAGAGCAAGATACCGCGTACATGGGGCCTCGTGAATGAGGCCAAATGAGGCCCCTAGTGGCACTTTTGCGCCGCCAGAATATTTTTTAGACACTCCGGTGGCTCAATGTGTGGCAGCATGTTTACAAGGCCACGTGAAGCCACTTTGCATGGCTTTTCATGGCCTTGTAAATATGTGCCCCTTTCACTCAGAATACCGAATGAACCTGGTGTTCCATGGGTCTCGCTGTGGGTGTTCTCACGCAACACCCACAGACTCTGAAGCATTCCCAGATGTGCGAAGGAATCGTAAACCTGGGAATGCATCCGATTCTAACGTCACACCAAGGGTGGTGTTAGGGAGCCGCAGTGGTGTTAGGTAAGGGTGGGAGGAATTTGCGAAATTGCCTTTCGCAAACTTTGGCGAAACGGCAAAAAAAAAACCGCGAACACGCGAAATTTCGCGTGCTCACGGAGATTTTGGGCTGATTAATGCCGTACTGAATTTGACCTTCAACTCGGGCACCTGCTTTATTTATATCTGTAAGTGCTTCCTGTTGAGGTTTAATTTTTGTGGCAGGAGCATCGTGCCAGAAGGAATCTTGCCCCGCATATTTATCCAAGAAGATGCCACCGACCATTTTGAGCAATACCTCTACTCAACTGGAGTACTTTCTACTGACTAATCAGTAAGTGCTACCTCGGTGGGTAAATGTATAGTGCTTTTCCTACACCACAGCTGTGTAAAGGGCCAGAAGAGTTGTCTCCAGCAACCACGTGTGTCTGTAACTTTTGCCACCGCCGATGGGCGCCAGGGTCCCTCGAGTGAGCTGTCCATCATAGTGGGGAAAGGGCGGGAAGACGTTGCACACCGCTGGTGTGTGGGCTGGGGCCTAACTGCGGGGCTTCTATGCAGTTCACATGCCTCTTGTTTATAAAGGGTCAGAGACCGACCAGAGCAGCAGATGAGGAGACAGAACCTCCTGGTGTCAGGAACTACACGGGGATTGCACTCGAGAAACTCATGGATGCACAGACCTCCATCAAGGATTACAGCAAATTGTTGATGGTAGATATGGGGAGAAAGCACACCTGCCTAGCCTCCACCGTGCCCACGAATCTTTTGTGCTGATTAATGCGTTACTGAATTTGACCTTCAACTCGGGCACCTGCTTTACTTAAATCTGTAAGCGCTTCCTGTTGAGGTTTAAAATGACAGGAGCATCGTGCCAGAATGAATCCTGCCCTGCATATTTCCGTTCTGCCACTGGTCACGGAAGTTTCGACATTTTCACGTTCCATGCGGAACGCGAAAATGTCGAAATTTCGCAATTTCCGCGAGCGGAACGGAAATTGTCACCCACTCTTAGTGTTAGGGAGGCGCAATCATAAGAAATATTATTTCTCATCGTGCTTTCCTCTTTCTATGTGTGCTGCATTCTGCAGCACACATAAAAAGAGTAGAACACCTCTTGTGATTGTTTTTGTGCAGGGAAGGTATACAAAAACAATCCCCCTACAACACAGACATCCTTGCACCATGGCCTAAGGGTGCCTGCTTTGGCACTTGGCAGCCCATTGTGCGCCAGTGCAGGGGAAAAAGACAGGAATCCACCTTGTCTAATAGATACAGCGCATTCCTCCCCTTTTCTTTTGCTGTAGGTGCCTCAACCAGAGCTTGTCAGCTCATTAGCTCAAAAAAGCCTTTGCAAACAAAAAGAGGATGGAAGCACACTGGCTCACATCCCAGGACTCAGTTCTCCCCAATGCATTATAGTGAATACAGTGCATAATAACTCTTATTCAGCAAAAGTCTTTAGTTTTACACCGTTGTAGGTGCAGCTGGAGCTGTATATCGCTAGACACGTTTTTCAGGATAGTTGTCCTTCTTCAGTAGAGAGTAACGCATTGCTTTGGAGTACTGGAAATGCTGCCAAAGTCTTCTCAGGCCCATGTACCACTCACTGGGCGCAGGTGCATCCACCAGAGCTCATCAGCTGACTAGCTCAAGGGAGCCTTTTCAAACAAAAGGAGGGTAGGAGCACACTGCCTCACATCTCAGCACTCAGTTTGCCCCATTGCAATATTGTAAATGTAGTGCATGATAACACTTACTTCAGTGACAGCAGATTCAGCAACCTCAAAACAATTAGAAAAAAAAAAATATATATATATATATATATATATATATTCCTGAAGGAGCTGTGGGGCCCGGGGAATATCATTCACACCACCCCGGAGGGAAATAAGCAAGTCATCTACATATAGTGAAATAACATGGACTGAACCATCTACAGTAATACCCCAATCCATTCTTTTCCTTTGGAACCTTTCGGCCAGCGGCTCGACGGCCAGGGTGAATAAGAGGCGTGACAGGGGGAAACCCTGTCTGGTGCCACTGAATAATTTATAGGCTTCTATAATTGTTTGCCCTGTTTTAACCCTAGCCTTTGGGTGAGTGTAGAGTAGTCTGACCCATCTTACCCAGTTTGCACCTAGTCCTATGCGGTACATTGTTTGTGGCCTCCAAGAAGTCCCAAGGCACTGAATCGAAGGCCTTCCGCAGGTCCACCAACACAATCACTGTGCTGGGTTCAGTTGGCTGGTTGTGGGCATACAGGTTTGATTGAAGTCTACGTAGGTTATGAGAAGTATTATGGGTTGGTATAAAACCGTTTTGGTCTCCATGAATCAGGGCCTGCATATGGGGTAATAACCAGGATGCTATTATTTTACTGAACATTTTGAAATCAGAGTTCAGCATAGAGAGAGGTCAGAAATTCGTGGGCACTACATCCCACAAGGTGGACATGGACAGGGGCCCAACAAATGCCTTCCTCGCCGTTGAAGGGAGGATTCCCGTCTAATAAGCCTCCAAATACATTTCTGCCAATTTAGACATACATCTTGTAAAACTCCAAGGGGAGTCCATCTGCACCTCACGTCTTACTTATCACCATGGCTTTGATGACATTTCTCACTTCCATGTCTAGCATTGGAGCGCCAAGAGGACAGCCATTGATGTACCATGAGGACCCTGTTGAGCATCGCAGACGGTTGTTTCTAGAGATTCAAACAGGCGGTCATCACTGGCTGTTGTTGCTGTAGTACAAAGTGCAGATCTCGCATTACCGGTCGTTGCTGGTGGTCACTGTAGTTCGAAGAGTCAGGTTAACCGGAGCTTTGCATTGACACTTTTTGTGGGCAGCAAGATATCAGCTCAAAAAGTCTGTTTGTGATCGTGAAGAGGCTAAAACTTCAAGATTTCTCCCTTTCCCTCAAAGGAGGAGCTCAGATGGTGCCAGCCAAGGGTCCAGGACCTGGAGAGGTACCACTTGGGTGATCAGGAATTCGCTTCAGCAAAGGCCAATAGAGCTCAGGCAGGTCCAGTCGCAGGTCCAGGCAGGTCCATTGCAGTAGGTCAGCTGAGCAGTTGTAGAAAAGCCACTGGATCTTATTGTGTCCCTGTATCTCAGAAAAGGAGGTCACCCATTTGGCCCTTGGAGTCACTTTGGTAGTCCTGGAATCAAGCAGCAAGGCAAGCCTCAGGCAGCAGGAAAGTCCTCTGAGGGGCACAAAGCAATCTTCAAGCAGCAGGGCAATCCTCTGTAGAAGCAGGGCAGTCCTCTGAGGTACAAAGCAGACCTCAAGCAGTAGGGCAGTCCTCTGAAGTACAAGGTAGTACTTCTGGGAGTCCTTTACAGATCTCGGGGTGAACTGAAGAGTTGGTCTGAGGGTCCAATTTTTATGTATCCTTAGATTTTTCCGACTCAGTGTCAAGTATTGGAGCACAAGAATCCAATGGATTTGTAAGACGAACCCTCACCCACCAACATAGTTGGTGGCATGCTTCATCATCCGGTTCCCAGCTGGGCTGCGGAGTACAACCCAGCTGTGCTTTGACGCCTGGATTACAGTAGAGCGGGTTTTTTGGGGTCTGTCAGTGCGAAATGTGCTCAAAAAGTGGTGAGGTTTAAAAATGTCTCTAGGATGCCCAACCTGAAAATGATTTATTCATAGGGTCCTAGGACACGTTAAAAACAAGGTAGGATATAATGAAGATCAAAAATGGGTCTTCAATATCTATTAAATGCTGGTCGACATGTTTCATCCTCCCTGTACGTAATGAGGCTTTTTTCAGGACCAAAGGACGTGAGTGGTGATGTGGCTACAAAAGTGGAAATAGCCACATGAGTTTGTGAATGAAATTCAGCACCCATGCTAAGGTGTGCTGTGCATGTGGTGGTGTAGCCATACTTACAGAACCACCGACTTGTAGAAATACCGTTTGTGAAAAGTTAAAAGATCAAACGGATCCATGAAGAGGAGGTCTCCTGTAGTCAAACATTCATCAAGGATAACCTCCCATCCTAAAAACCTACTGCTGTCTTCACTGGATCCCACCGCACTGGATCCAGTGAAGACCGCAAAACATAAATCACAACCTCATGCGTGACTATGAGTCACTGAAAACGTCCCAGGTACCTCCCTGTTCTAAAATTGCGCCTCTGCCTAAAATATGAGAAAGAAGCTAATGTACACTATATCTGTCACTCCCTAGTATATGCAAAATCATAGGATTTGCGAAGCATAATAATCTGCGCTTACCAGACTACATACGTTGACTTCACTACCCTTTCGCTATTACCTTGGTGAGTTAGGCATGTTGTATGACACTGTTTGGTATTATTCCTTTACTTACCTGCTGTACACTGTGGTAACTGTTACTACCACTGCAAAGCTGGTTTGTATAAAAACAAAAAATTCACATTTAAAAAAAAATAAATAGAAAATTACCTTCTTTGGTATTCAGCCTGCCAACGTTTAATTGCACCGGCTAATGGCTTCTGAGTAGAGCTTCCGGCACCAGCACGCTCCTGTTCACAAATTAAGCACTGTTCGTACCTTTGAATTTGAAGTTTGGATTCGCAGAGTTAAAATTTGTGTATATTTATAGGCACATATGCAACTTACAAAAGCAAAAAATTCCCCAAGGTGTCTGATAGTTTGATGTTTGTTAGCTACGTTTTGTAAATGTTGTGGAACTAGGCATTCTCATGAGAAGGCTAGGAGATGGTCATTGTGAATGCTCAGAAAACCCACAAAGTCATATCTTTGTGAATATTCAGATATATTACTGATTTTTTTTCCTACCCTAACTGCACACCTTACTTAATTTTTTTCTAAAGTTTTCCAGTTAGGGGCTGATTAGAAGTAGCCTGTTGTTTCCATTGGGGCCTGTAACAGTTGTTACTGACCCCATCAGGATTACAAGTAAAATGGGTGATAGAGATCAGGGTGTGTACAATATTCCCACTACCACGGATAGAGTAATCTCACAGTTACACGCACATGCATACATCATACGCTAGGGCCCATTTCACTAACATACGCTCAAATACTCTACCAGCAATAAACCTGTGGAAGGAAAACACTCCTAAACACCCTGCATCTATATCGAGGTCGATAGACCTGGTTTTTGTGACTGTCCCTAAGCATGACCTATACAAAATATACAACAATAATCAATAATGCAAACTCAATAATTGACAAGAAAGAATATCCAACACCATGTTTAAAATTATATTGCTTTATCTAAAATTAGTCAAGGAAATCAATCAGAGTAAATCATTTCTCATAGTTACCTATTCTAGCTAAATGTCAGAACGGGTCAGGACAAGTCTCTCAGTAAATGTCTCTCAAGACGAAGTCCCTTCAGCATCAATCCTCAGCAACGCAGATTCGATACGCGGCAAAGGCAAAATGGCAAGTGGCAAAAGACCCTCTCTAGGCTAACATCTTATAGCCTCTAAACAATAGAAAGATACATTGGGAACATAGAAAAAACCATAATGTCCGCCGGACTTGCTGAGCAGAGCGAGAAGGAAAGGATGTAACATTGCTACATTTGAGAATCTCCGCTCAGGAAAAATACACATAGCGAAAACTACGGAACAGGAACCAAGAAAATAAAACATGTATCACAATTATCCTGCTTCTCCTCGGCCATCGAGCCACAGTTCAGAGCTTCTCTCTAAGGCTCCTTTGTTTCCCAAGGCTGCCAAGGACACTTTCACTTCTCTTGGAGATCTCCCAAAAACTGCTGCCGTCCTCATGGAAAGTTTTCGACAAGGACCATGGTCAGTTAGCTTCAGGACCATTTCCAGCAGGGGTCTCCCTCGTCTCAGTTTTCAAATTATAATCACAGCCAAGCTCACTATTCAGCCATCTTTCTCAGGCCAACATAGGCCTTAATAGACCATCTTAATTAAAAGAGACAAAAACAACGTTACTACAGCATAGTGATTAAACAGTGTTAACCCCACTAATACCCTTATGTGTATGCATTTATCTAGCACTTGCAACATGGAAAAGCATTAATTCAAAAGCGTTTTGTGCTCAAAAATAAACAGCACATAGCAACGTTTAAACATGAAAACACATTTAACTCGCGTGTTATTATCAGTCAGCACATTTAAGCACACTCACGTGTAACTCTCTCTTGTTAAAACAAACGGATTGATTAATATAAACGCACTTGCACAAGACAAATAATTAATTATTAATTATTAATAAATTAGTACAACGAATAGACATGCCAGAGCTTCAAAAGCCCCAGAATTTTCAAACTGAAAACTCTGCTCCAGCACGGGAACACCACACATTCTGAATTTGTTAGCTGGGCATGCCGCCTGTTCAAAGTTCATTGGTCTGTAATTGAGGACACACATTCAAGAAGCACAGATTTCTGCATCTTATCTCCTCTCATACCTTAATCAGGTATAATCCTCCCTGCCAAAATTCCGATGCCATCCGTATCCATAATTCCGTGGATGATGTGGCACTTCTGGCTCAATAGTCGCTCACCTGACCTGCAGAAGTATGACTTGGACCAATAGCAATCTGACTTGCAATCTATGATTAGTAGAGATTTCCAAAGTATTCATTTTGATTTGTCAGGCACAAATGGGTGAATCTGTACAGGCCTTAAGTCCAGGTCTGTGATAAGTAGATGCACTTGTATTTTGGATCGAACAACTAATGCTTTGCTGGCGTTGAGAACATTGACTCAGGTTTAGTGCCCCCGAGGAGTGCCTTCTGTAATTCCTCTAGATCTCCTCCTAGGGATGTGAGAGGCGCACTATGCCCTCTTGCATGAAGGACTTCCAGCATGTACCCACAGATGCAAATTGGACTATGCCATTTTTACTTTTTTTAAAATACAATGTGAAAAAAACTCATGCTGCTATAAAATTACTTGTTACCCTAAATGATCCAGGGATATGTTTTTCTGTAGCGCTATACATCCAAAAAGAAATTGACATGATGAAAATCATTGTCTCTATCAATTGATTTTATATGTAATTAACTGGATCGATCAAGCACGGCTGATTGTTGTTTTTAAGAAATCATGCTTATTTAGTGACTGTTTTTGCTTTTCTGGTTGTTGTTCATACCGAATAAAGCTTGCTGAACTGAACTGAACTGACTATGCCATACTTTTAGCCATGAAGCTGCTTGTAACTTCCATAATGTGGTCGAGGATTGTGAGACAATTGCAAAATAGCCAAGGCAAATGTCATGAGCAGCACTCCATGTAAAGTGACTAGGTAGCCCAAGAGGAGAGTGCACGCGCACTTTACCTTCTACACGGATTCGGCACTCCTGCTTTCTCTACTAAGCCGCTAAATATGGTCAAAATACACTTACCTGAAAAGCCATGAGCATATAAAGCTCCATAAAAAAATAAAAAGATTGGTAGCAGGAAGAGGAAATGCCTACAATTAATATTTCCGGTAAGATGATATGATAAAAACCTTTCAGGTTCATGTGTGAATTGTTTTATAATGAAGTATGCTTCTCATCTAGGCGCTATTTGTTCTGGTTAATAGGGTGGTTTATTGCCACCGGAGGGCACATACGACAAGGGTCCACCCACCGTAACAGATGGCATCTGGCAAAAATCTCATGAAACTGTGAACGCATTGGCTAGCCCTCAAAGCTCTTGCTTGTTTAATCACACACTTCCTCCTCAGAAATTCGGCATACAAAGCATATGCTAGTCGCCACTAAGAGAGAGAGCAATGCGTCATCTTTGTTCCGGATCCAAGTCTCACCTCTTGTTCAAGATGCAGCAGTTAGGTTGTCAGGATAGGAAGGATTTGACTCAAAAATAAATATGCGAGCCACATGGCTAGCACAGAGTCTGCTGCAACATCAAATAAAAATTAGCCATATATGCAATGTTTACAGTGCTCACTTATCTCTGTTTTGTAAATTATTTTTAAAAATGTTTGTTAGCTATTTTTGTATTTAATATAAAATGACACTATTTCGTCATTGCTCTTCATTGCATTTGAAGATGATGAAAACGACTATTAAGAATAAAAAATGTTGCACAGGAAACAGTTCTAAGCATTTTGTCCACTTTTGTCGAAACCCGTTGAGCCTTCCTCCATTATTCTCCTAAATTCGTGCTGGGACACCGAGCATGTGGATAGCGGTGCTATCTCTCCTGCTGCTATGGAGATGGCGGAAGCCTCCTTCCCAATCCTCGCTAGTGTTTTAAGAACTGAGGGGCATTTCAGCAACGAGGCGATATAAAATTATCGCCGCTTTTGTGTCCGTTTTTGGGCGAAAAGCAGCGATAATTTTATCGCCTAATTAGCAAGGTCACGCTATCGCGTCAAACCTTGCATTAGCGCCCGGATTCCTAACGCCCAGCTTTGCATCGCTAATGAGATGCAAAGTGGGCGTTCCTGACCTGACATGACTGGAGAAATGCCGCTAAACGACATTTCTCCTATCATCAAGCCCCACGCTATGAAGCATAGCGGCAAGAAAAGTAGCGATATCCCCTGTTATCGCTACTTTCCTTACTCCTGCTTCAGGATTGACTTAGCCATGATATCCTACGGAAGGTGGATATCATGGCTAAGTATGTGAGGCCCTATCATCAAGCTAACGCCAAACTTCGTGAGATTATCGCTGGGTTTCCAGTGATAATCTCACGTTTGGCAGTTAGCGCTAGGATTAATATCGCTTTTGAAATAAGCGTTGCTAATAGCACGCTATCTCAGCAATAAAAATCCACATTAGCCGGCGATAATTATCTTAGCGCTAAATGCGCGTAGCGATAATTATCGCCGGTTGTTGCTGATATGCCCCAGGGGCATATCTACAAGGTGGCGATGTAAAATTATCGCCGCTTTTGCGGCCGTTTTCAGCCGAAAAGCTGCGATAATTTTATCGCTATGTTGCCTTAGCCTTAGCTCCTGAATTCCTAATGCCCATCTTTGCATCTCTAATGAGATGCAAAGTGGGCGTTCCTCCCCAGGATAACGGGAGAAATGTCGCTAAGCGACATTTCTCCTATTATCAAGCCTCACGCAGAGCAGCATAGCGACAAGAAAAGTAGCGATAACCTCTGTTATCGCTACTTTCCTTACGCTTGCTTTGAAACTGACTAAGCCATGATATCCTATGGAAGGTGGATATCATGGCTAAGTATGTGAGGCCCTATCAGCAAGCTATCGCCAAATTTCGTGGGATTATCGCTGGGTTTCCAGCGATAATCTCATGTTTGGCAGTTAGCGCTAGGATTTTTATCGCTTTTGAGATAAACGTTGCTAATAGCACACTATCTCAGCGATAAAAATCCACGCTAGCCGGAGATAATTATCCTATCGCTAAGTGCGCTTAGCGATAATTATCGCTGGTTGGTGCTGATATGCCCCTAAGGTGGATGCCAGAGGCTTGTTAGGCATAAGCACGTGGTAGGGCTGTTGGAGTGTAACCCTGTGGTTCCCTACACCCAGCAGTAGGCAGATTCATTCCAGAGGTAGCTCCCCAGCGTCATCTGCTGGAACTGCTAATGGTGTACATAGGCGCTGGAAATAGAGGTGCTGAGGATGCTGCCGCACCCCAGGATAATCAGGCTGGAGTTCAAAGGTGAACGAGCAATAAAGATGCCTTTCACAATTTAACTTGTTAGAGAGGTCAAATGCCAGGCTCGGTCTTCTGATTAATTGCTGCTTATTATTTTTACATGGAGATTGTTGTTTTCTTTCTCTGTCTGCAAAGTGAGAGGATTATCATAATGTTCACAGTACAAAATCTTGCTGCCAGCAGATAGGGACGCACAACTGAAGCACCTTCCTCTGTAAGTCCGAAATATGATGGAAACAAATATTTTAATATGACCTAAAGAAATCAAGGCACTTTACTTGGAGATGCGCAAATTATAATCACTGAAATACGAATTGCACACTTCATCGTTTGTGCACTATATGGTTTTATAAGTAAAACTACATGTCTCTGAAAATTTAGATACCTTTTCAAAGAAAAATGTGCCATCTGTACATGACTGCGCACTAGCACAACACGCTTTACCATTATGTTTGTGACAATGTGCTCCAAAATGCACCACCAGCTACATAACACACTGGCCAGCCTTCTGTGATGTAGACCTAGGTGAACCTTTTCGTCCAAACTCTGAATTACCTCAGTATTAGGTAATTCGGATTTTGTTCATTTCTCTCCTGCATGACTGGATGTACTTTGCCTGTACTCGGGTTTGTAGGCGTAAAGGCACGAACAGGTGTCTGGCTACTTGAATTGGAAAACTGGATTGGGGCGTTATGAATGGTACGCCATAGTAACTTAATATAGGAATATGGGGAAAGGATGAGCCCAGGTTGATTTGATGAAAAGAGTGGGAGTGTCGTTGATATTTGGACAAATCTCAATGGTGGATAATAGACGTTTGGATACTATATGCCTGATTAATGCTCTTGCTTAGAGCTGAGACGTAGATAATTATACTACATGGACGGATACCTTCAGAGACAAGCATTTAAGGAATTAAAGCCCTGAAGAAGCCGTAGGTTTTATCCCGACCACGGTGAAACGCGTTGGCATAAGGGATTGGAATTAACTGAATTAAAAGAAGACGATTACTAGAATTCAATTGAATTGTGTTTGGATTGGTGTTTGTGATATTGCTGAATAGCATTGTATAAGCTGTGTGCTCCGCAAAGTTTGTTTAACTGTACTTTACATCCCAGATCATGAAGGGGAGGGTAGAGGTGGGGCTAAGGGCCTGATTTTGAGTTTGACGGTCCACGGACCACCAAATCCGGGGTGGTGCAGTGGTGGCGGAGAGGCGCTACACCGCTGAGGCCGCCTTATTCTGACTCTGATGGTCTTACTACCATGGGACTGCCACAACCGCTGGGGATCCATCAGTGATGTCATCTGTGATGTCACTGACCATGTCATGAGTGATATCATATGTGAGGTGATAAGCAGTGCATTGAGGGGGAGAGAGTTATAGTTAGCTCAGCTAAATACAACTGCTGTATTTCACAGGTTTTGTACAATTGAAACCTGAGCCTAACAATAACATCTCTGTAACCTTCGTTTTTTCCAGTGAATATATATGTATATGCACTGCTTATCACCTCACATATTACATCACTCATGACATGGTCAGTGACATCCCTGATGGCATCTCAAATGACATCACTGATGACATCATCCAGTGACTGTAAGTGTTTTTAAAACGTTTATGAGTGTTAAAATATACCAAGGTGTATTGGTGATTCAGTGGGTGTATGAGTGCTTGTATGGATGATTTAGTGGCTGCATGACTGAATGTATAAGTGCGTGATTAGATGTCTCAATGAATGTATGGGTGAGTGACTGGTTGTGTGAATGTCTGTATCAGTCAGTCAGTTGGTGTTAAGGTGGCTGTATGGGTGTGTGAGTGGGTACATGAGTGGCTGTATGGGTGAGGGATTGGTTGTCTGAGTAACTGTATGGGTGTCTGAGTGTCTGTGTGGGTGGGTGAAGGGGTGTGTGACTGCCTGTATGGATGAGTAAGTGGGTGAGTCAGTGGCTGTATGGGTTGTTGCGGGGATTCTGCACATACACAGAACTATGCGCAGGAAAACAGGACCTCGGTTTATAGGGGTTGTACCTTCCTGCCACCTTAGTATCCCAAATCCCAAAACCGATTAGCTATAGTGTCTCATTCGTTCTCCTACATAATCACGAAGCTACAAATGATTAGACAACCCAGAACACAACACTCCAGACTCTCTCAGGAATTGCGGTAGCAAGACATACCCTTTTGCTCACTCACTCATATTTGTCCACAATAAGGATTCTCAGAGTCACTGTATAGTTCAAAATTATTATTTTAACTATCGTGCTCTATAATGCAGTATACGAGCCACTACCAGCAGCAAAATGCATAAACCTAGAACAGTTAGCATTGTTACAACACCATAGAATATGAAGGGGGATGTCATCAAACACAGACAGTGGAAAAAGGACTATAAGGCCTAGCCACCCTCCCCTTGGTAAAATGAGATTTATTATATAAAGGAAGATCTCTGGGCTTTGTCAGCAGACCCCATACCTTAGAGCCTTAATGGTATGTTTACATCATAGGAACAGCATAGCTCTTCTCCAAGGGAAGGTCCCGTTCCAAGTGTGTGTGAAAAACATGCATCCCCGTACTATCAAAGAACCAGATCTCCAGCAGTGCAGCTCTGTTTAGCATGTTTTGTCTAGGTGTTAGGGACTGACCAGAACAGAATAACAAGGGGCATGTTTATCGACCTTGCACATCTTGTTCAGACTAAACTCCAGGAGCAGCAGAGAATGCAGAAAGCAGAAAGTTCTCATGTGAAAGGCACAGAGTCTTGCAAAATAAAGTCATGTAGTAACATGCGCAAAAGCAGCATTATGGTAGCAAAGCTCTTGCTAACTTAGCAATGTCGAGAATGACCCTAACGGCCATAAAACAGGGTTAGTGATTGCATGTGTCAGTGTGTTAGAAATAGGGGTATCTAGTTGTCAGAGGTAGGTACCTTTGTCCAAATAAGGACCCTTACTTCTAGTCAGGGTAAGGGGGATACACTTCTAAAATAACCCCTGCTCACCCCTTTGGTAGTTGGCATGAACAGACAGGCTTATCTCAGAGGCAGTGTGTAAACCCTTTGTGGACACATAC
The DNA here is from genome assembly GCF_964204655.1 of Triturus cristatus. Taxonomy (NCBI): domain Eukaryota; kingdom Metazoa; phylum Chordata; class Amphibia; order Caudata; family Salamandridae; genus Triturus; species Triturus cristatus. The sequence goes on from NC_140587.1 coordinate 622,275,091, forward strand.
AGTAATACAGTGAGAACACTACAAATGGACACCACAGCAGTTTAGAAAATTAAGTAATCTTTATCTAAAGCAAAACAAGACCAAACAACAAAATTCCACAATGCAGTATTCAAAATATGACTTTCAGATGGTAGAAAATAGCTCAGTTCCAGCAAATTGCTGATGCAACGCTTTTCTCACAAAGTACCCGGGATGCGTAATGCAAACAAACAAAACAGGCCACAGGGAAGATGATGCGACAGTTCCTTACACTCAGGGAAGGTGATGCGTCAGTTCCTTGCTTCTGGGGAGGTGATGCGTCGGTTCCTTACTGCAGTGCAGGGGAAGTGATGCGTCGGTTCCTTACTGGAGAGGAGGTGATGCATCGGTTTCTTACTTCGTGGGGAGGTGATGCGTCGGTTCCTTACTGTGTCCCCAAACAATGCGACAGACTTGGCGACTCGATGTGACGATCCGGTGATGATGAATAAACTCGTGCAGCTGCACAGCAGGACTTACGTCGAACTCGGTGCAATGATCTCGGGAGTCGGTGCACTCAATGTGGCGTGCAGCAATTTCCCGAGCCTCAGCAGGCACTGCGACAGTTTCTTCAGCGATGCATCAGAAACATGTGCGGATGCGTCTCGCTTCTTCGAAGTTGCGTCGATTTTCCAGCTCCCAGAGGAAAACAATTTCTTAGAGGTCCAGAACAGCAGCTGGCACCTCTTTGCAGAAAAGAATTCCCAGCAAGGAAGTTCAGGGGAGCTGGTGGTGAAGTCTTTGTGTCCCCGAGACTTCAGAACAGGAGGCAAGCTCAGTTTCAAGCTGTCATGACACTGATGTCAGGACCTCGGTCTAGTCAGTGTTCCCCCTGTTTACACTGTGCCTTGCATGGGGGAAACACAGAGACCGCATGAAGCAACCCCCACGATAAACCACAAGACTCAGAATGCCACAAGACAGCCACAAATGTTTCTAGATAGAGGCCGCCTCCCGATTGGACGACTATAAAGCCCCGCCCTTTCTTTGAAGCGGGGCTTGACAAACTTCCCAATACGTTCCTGAAGAACCGAGCGCCAAGCGGATGGTGTTGTCCCCGCTGGAGGTCGGGCGTCTCTCTACAGACGGAGTTCTCCCGAAGAGTCCAACACAGAGCCCCTGCAGAGAAGGACCCCACGCAGGTAGTTCACCATGCCTGAACGGCATACTACTAACCATCGTTTCTTGCATGACTTTGGCGTTCCCGCTACTCAGGTATTTAGGTCTCTGCGCTCTAGCGGCGAAGTGCCTTCAAGGCGCCGCATTCCGCACCAAGTATTTCCCGCAGGGAGTGCTCGAGGCCCGTGTTAGAATCCCCGCACCCCCGTTGTGAAGCCAACAACGAGTACTATTTTTAGGCGAGAACTCGACTACCGCCTGATAGTGTCAACGTCTCCGAGAGGTTCAAAGGAGAACGTTACATTTGGCATAAAGTATTTCTTTCATCCCAACGGCTCTCCATGCTTTCGTCTTGGGGGTTATTCAAGACCAACAAGCAGTAAGTGGGGAACACAAGGAAGTGAGAGGGTGCTGGCAAACACTATTAGTAAGCACTATGTGTCTACTCCACACGTAATTCCTTGTTGCTTTCTTTCACTACTGTGTCTAAGATGGATTACGACATGGCTTGTTGAGCCTCCTTAGTATTCATTTTACTACACTTCAGAGAGGTCTTCTCTGCAGAGCCGTCTTCATTTCCTCCCGTTTCCTTTTTCCGAGGGGTGCCCTCGTACGGAGTGGTGTGCATTTCCCTCTGTGGGAGGTGTGCTTCCAGGAAGAAGGGAACATTCCACTGGCCATCGTCCCTGCTGCCGTTCATGTAAGGTTAGGGGTTTTCTAGCATATACCGCTAGCTTGCACCCTGACACAAGCCATTGGAGATCTTTTCCTCAAGCAGGTGAGAAAGCAAACAGCAAAGTCCTTTTCTCATTTCCTTGGCAGCAAGTAGCCACTGCAGGCCAACCCCAGACAGCAAACAGCATGGGGCAGTATTCCTCCACAGCTTCTCTGGCTCTTCTCCTTGGCAAAGGTTCCTCTTGATTCCTAGAAGTGATCTAAAAGTCTGGGGTCTGGGCCTCTCTTTTTATACCCAAATATCCTTAGTTCTCTGAAGTCAGAGAGTGTCTGTACCCAGCCAATTCCAGTTCTGTCCTCACTGGTACATCTTCCTGGCAGGAGGTGGGGACAGCATTGTTGCAGGCAGACCAGGCCCATTCAGGTGAAAGGAAATCTCCTCCCCCTACTCTAAATGCAGCCCAGGTCTATTCAGCCCAGCCCTGATGTATCAGACTTCTGGAGCCACTGCCCCTCTCTAACCCCGGTCATCCAAAAGCCAGATATGCAATACACAAATGTAGCAAAGGCACACTGGATGGGTAGGCAAGAAAATACCTACTTTCTAAAAGTGGTATTTTCAAACACAGAATGTAAAAATCACCCTCACCAAAAGATGCACTTTAACATTCTGAGTTCAGGCATACTAACCTTTATTTTCCTACCTTGTTCCCAGGGCCAGTTATGTTTATAAGATGTTATAAACAAAATTCCCCATTCTGTCCTATGGGAATAGGTAGCCTTGCAATTGTGAAAAACGAAATTGGCAGTAATTCACTATCCGGACATGCCACACACATCAGGCTTGTCCTACCTTTCACATACACTGCACCCTGCCCAAAGGGGTACCTTGTACCTACCTTAGGGGTGTCTGATGTAAAAAAGGGAAGGGTAGGGCCTGGCAAAGACAAAATGGGGTATAAGTAGTAGACCTTAAACCCCAGAACTTTAGACTTTAGACTACTTCTGGAACCTTTGCCAAGGAGAAGAGCTGGAGAAACTGGAGGAGTAGTACTGCCCCTTTGCTGTATGCTGTCTGGGGTTGGCCTGCAGTAACTGATTCTGCCAAGGAAAGGACAAGGACTTTGCTGTGTGCTGTGTCCCCCTGCTCGAAAGGAGTCTCCAAGGGCCTGTGTGTGCTGGCCTCCTGTTGTGGAAGACTCAGGGGCATCAAAATCTTCCAGGCGCTCTACTTTACTTTTGGAAATTCCTGGTGCTTCACATGTGGAAAGTTTCCTTGTGCTCTTTACTTTGACAGAGCTTTGTGTGCTGTGCTCTGCCAGTGCTCTGAGTGCTTTGCTTCTGCACCAGTGCCATGTATTTTGCCCCACTTCTTTTTGTTTAGCATTGAGGAGTGCATAGTCCCAGCCTGTGGCGAACACTAGTGAAGGGGCGCAGTTTGTATTGCAGCGAGTACGGGGCTGCCCTTGCTGTGTGGTGAAGGGAGGAGAGAGCCGAGGTGCAAGGAAGTGCTCTCCCCTTCCCTGGCGGCTGGTGTATGGTCTTTCATTTACCTGCAGCCGGGGCACTGCTTACATGGCCCCAGGCTGTGCAATAATAAGGTGCAGGTCAGAGTGGCTGTGGTCGGAGCTGCCGAGGTAGCCGCCCATGCAGGAAGGAATGCTGATCTGGAGTCCCCTGCGTTGCTGGGCAACACCAAAGTCCAGGTGAGTCATACCGGCTGTAGCAGGAGACCCACAAGACCGTGGCGAGTAAGTGGGAGGCAGGACTGACGAGGAAGTCCACGCCCGCCCTTCCCAGCCAGAAAGAGGAAGTCACCAGCAAGGACATCAGAGCTCGGACAGCAGAAGGAGATCCCGGTGCAGTCACTACGCCGTGAGGTAACCGGAGGCTGGTTCTCTGGCTAGGGGAGGTCTCTCCACCCACGTGGGCAGTGTGGGATCCTCCTCCCCCTGAGAGTGCTACCATGGGGGCATTGTCATTATTGGATCAGCACGGGGGAGGGGAAGCGAGGTGCTGCCCCCTCCCCGGTCGACCACACGAGACCGGGAGAGTTCTCCAACAAGTTTGGCTTACTAGTAGCTGCACCGCGTATTCACGAGCTGCTGCGGATCTGTGCAATATTGGGGGCACAATCTGGTTGCACCAACGCGGGGAGGACCGGGCGAGGCCTCCCCGCCGACTTGGCTATACCTAGGGGGCTGGAGTGACGCAAAGCCCAGTGTGTACCCTGTAAGGAACACAGGGTGGCCTAAGATGTTTGGACCTACATGGATACAGCGATATTCCATGAATAGGGTGCTGCTGATGATCCATGGATTTATGTGTTTTCATGTCATGTTGTACTGCATTTCATGCCCTAACGTTGTGCTTTACCTAGAGTCCCAAAGTGGTACTGGTCACCTGCGTGTTACCTATGCTATAAAAGAAAGCTATGGTCTATGCTATGTTTAGGCCCTTATAGCTGGTGCCCTCTATGACTAGGTACTTTTGTGGCTTTCCCTGTGATGTGGAGCATAATGTTCTTATGGGGGTTTATGACATGTGCAACATATTAGTATTTACTATTGCACCAAAGTTACTATGACAATTTACTTATGACAAAGTGATGATGGCTTATGATCGATGCATTCTTATGATCAGTGCCTAGTGGCACAGTAATCAATGTAATTATTCTCTTATGTGGCGTACGTGCATCTTCATGACAAGCGCCTAGTGGCGCAGCGATTTATTATATGTGGTCTAAATGTGTTCTATATGCTACTCAGTGATTTCGGGTCTAATGTGTTTCTATGTGCAATACAAAGGATATCTTTTTATATAACCTTGTGTGGTGTTTCTTTTGAAGTGTGCCTAGTGTGTCGCTGCTGTGTGAGTGTGTTGCCCAATTGCCTCCGGAATACGCCTGACTACTCTGCCAAGCTACCATGGGGGTGAGCAGGGGTTCTCTTTGGTGTGTAACTCCCATGCCCTTACTAGAGTGGTGGTTTCTGCCTGGCTTAGGCGCATGTCCTAGCCAACCAGAAATCCCATTTCTGACACTGTGTCTAAAGGTCCTATGGGAATTAACATGGGGAAAACGATATTTTAAGCACCCCCTGGTTCTCGGCCCATGCTTGACGATTTAACCCGAAGCTTGCAGGATTGCAGGATTGCAGCTGAAGTGAGTGAGTTATTAACAAAACAAAAAATGCTTATCTATCTATCTATCTATCTATCTATCTATCTATCTATCTATCTATCTATCTATCTATCTATCTATCTATCTATCTATCTATCTATCTATCTATCTATCTATCTATCTATCTATCTATCTATCTATCTATCTATCTATCTATCTATCTATCTATCTATCTATCTATCTATCTATCTATCTATCTAGCTATCTATCTGTCTATCTGTTTGTCTGTCTGTCTATTTATCTATCTATCCTTACCTTGTATACACTTACCATTTTGTTGCAAAGCCATACTTGGTAAAGGCATATGCGTGGTAAAAATATGTTTACCCAGCCTAATGATCAAGAGCAATGTCATCACTTAGCTCTATATAAATGCTGTTGTCATAGTCATGGCGGGTGTATGGGAGAACCGCCACTAATAACTTGTGTTTTTCTAGTTTTACTAGGTGGCCCATTGCCTCGTGGCCATGAATTCGAATTGCACGAAGTACGATTTCACTGGGGTAGAGAAAACCAGCGTGGCTCCGAGCACACAGTGAACTTCAAAGCTTTCCCCATGGAGGTAAGACTATTTACTGCACAGTGAGACAACTACACTGAATCGGTTTACTACTCTGTATTCCTTGTACAACTAGGTTTTGTCAACCAACTAAGGGGCATATTATCAAGAAACGGTGTTAAAATAATCGCCGCTTTAGCGGCAGAAAACTGCCGCTAAAGCGGCGATAATGGGCTTGATAATATGCCCTTGAGAATTTCCATAAAAGTCCATGTTGTGGTGTCAACATGGGCTTCTATTGGAATTCTCTGCGGCATATTATCAAGCCCATTCTCGCCGCTTTAGCTGCGGTTTTCTGCCACTAAAGCAGCGATAATTTTAACGCTGTGTTTGATAATATGCCCCATAATTTTAAGTGACAGTGCTGAACTTATGTTATGTACGAAAAATCATATCTTTCTTTGGTGTTTAAAGCCTTATGCAGTAACATAACCTCTCTAGTCGCATTCCCCTTCAGTTACTGTCACGTTGTTTGCCTGGTCCTTCTGCGGGACACTCACCAAGTTCCAGACGGGATTTCTGATCACATAAAATTCATTAATTCCCTGCCACTTTACTGCTCATAGAAGAAACAAAAGTCATTTATTTTAATAATTTGACAAATAAGTTAGTTGCATATTGAATTATTTTTATGTGCATCAACATAGCAATATTCAGGGGCGGCTCCTCCGCTAAGGTGGAGGAACGTCGCCTCACTGCCTTTCAGCACGGCAAAAAAGGGAAAATAAAATGATAATAAGATGTTATTATCATTTTATTTTTCTGTGGTGGGGCAGTTTTGTGGGGCGGGGCTAGGTTGCGCAAGGGAGGAGGAGTGGTGGCACCCTCCTAAGTGCGTTTGAATTTTTGGCTAGGCAAATGCAAAAAAGTGCTGCGGAAGAAAGTGTCTGGTTTTTTCTCCCCAAATGGCATAAACGGAGGGTTTGAATCTGAAAACCAAATTTTTCTACGGAGTTTTGGTATTTTACTGTGAGAGAGACTATTTCCCATTTTTGTGCTATCAACCTCCTTCCAATAAGTGGTGGAAACAGGTGTGAAACCCATGGTGGATTCCAGAAAGGTATACATTTCTGAAAAGTAGACAAAATTATTCTGACTTCACCAAGGGGTCATCTGTGTAGATCCTTAAAGGTTTTCCTACACAAAGTAACAGTTGAAATAACAAAATATTGAAATTGATTTGAAAAGAACAGCCATTTGTGTCTACATTTTCATCTCAAGCTTCTTCTAGCTATTGTAGATTTTCAAAAGCAATATATTGTTACGTCCACTGGACCCTTCTGGTTGCGGGGATCTTTAGGGCTTGTAGGTTCACCAAGAACCCAAGGTACACAGAGGCAATAACTGAGCTGCACCTTGAAATGTTTTTTCATTGTGCACCGGGCAAACAGAAATTCATTTGGTAAAATATAAATAGGGAAAAATAGATATAAAGGAAACCTTTTTATTTTCAAAATGGGTAGAAGATATGGAGTTTAGAAGCAACAGTATTTGCGCATCTCTGAATGTGTGGAAACCCATACTAACATGTGAATTAGAGTGCACTTCTCAAAATGACTTCTTTCTTACACGCTATCTTACATTTGGATGGTGCAAATGCAGAGAAAGACAAATGGTAATAACACCTGTTCACTATTCTGTGTTCCCACTGAAAACTGAAATATACTACAAAACCTCTAGACTGACCTATATCTCTTTAATAGCTGGCCTTTTGAGCTCATGCACAAAACATGTCTCCACAATATTCACTCAACCAAAATATTTTCTTAAAACTCTATTTATTTATAAAAAGATTTTTTGATTTTTCTCTTTTTCAAGGAGTACATTATTATAAATGTATACAAGACATTAGGACAAAAAATACAAATTAATTCAGTTTTAACAATTATTCAATGTATTTACATCTCATGTACTTAGTCTCATGGATGGCTTGATGTCTCAATAATCCTGACATGAATAAATTGAGCAAACAACACAATTTCTATATAGGCAAATAAACAATACACATTGAAAGAAACAATTCTAACACCACAATTATCAAAATAACCCCACACTCAATAATCAGACACACATTCATACCTGTCACATGTTTCATCCATACTGTCATACATTCTAGAGCAACAAACAATCCACAAAGCTATTCAGGAACATATAAGGGATCCAGTAAGCTAGGGCGAGATCATTAGTTTTATGATTTATGTATGCTAATACATCTCAATGATTTCTTCTTTTGTTTAATGTCTCAGACTGAATTCCCGTCTTTGAAGAGTAGGTCAACACACGTTTCGGTGGGACATAGATTAAATTAAACCACCTTCATCAGGACTAATTGCTATACATTAATTTTTCTGAAAGAAGTGTTGGATGGGGTTATTCTGAGTCAGTTTATTTATTTCCCATATGTAGATCTCACACCTCTTACCTCTGGGGAAACGCTAACACGCCGAAGGAAGATGGTGGAGTTTTGCCGATAGGAGAAGTAACTAGCCACACATTCATGATAACCAAGGAATTTCGATGCTCAGCTTTGGATGTCTGATGTTAGCAGTATACAAAAGAGAAAGAATAGAATCACAGCCCACGCCTAAGGAGAGCACTGCTTGTGCATAGCCGACCGATTCAAATAACAGAATCAATTGTGCAGGCTGAAATTTTATGAGAAAAAAATCTTTTATGTGTGAGATCTACATATGGGAAATAAATAAACTGACTCAGGATAACCCCATCCAACACTTCTTTCAGAAAAATTAATGTATAGCAATTGGTCCTGATGAAGGTGGTTTAATTATCCATCACAAAATGACCTGGTTTTGCAAGGGAGTTACTTTCATTTTTGGTCTTGGGCTCTGAGGTCATCTAGGAAAAACAATCAAACCCAAACATTTCCAAAAATTAGTCACCTGGGGAAGTTCTATGAGGTGTGGCTTGCGTGGATCTGTAACATTTTCTTACCCAGAATCCCCTGCAAACTTCAAATTCAGCTAAACAAAAATGACATTTTCCTCACATTTCTGTGCGGGAAAGTTGTGGGATCACCAGGCCGGTAGAAATTTCCTACCACCCAGCATTCCCCCAGGTCTCCCGATAAAAATGCTAGCTCACTTCTGGAGACATCAAAATTCTCACGAAAAAACCCCTGATTTTGTAAGGGGGTCACCTGTATTTTTGGTCTCGGGCTCTGGGGCCATCTAGGGAGGTTTGCAGAGGACTCTAGGTAAGAAAACATTGGGGTCCCATGCAAGCCTCACCTCCCTGGAGTCCCCTGGGTGTTTAGCCTTCAGAAACGTCTGGGTTTGGTATGTTTCCTAAAATGGCTTCCAAGCCCGGGGTCAAAACAAGAGGTGACCCCTTTGCAAAACCAGATAGTTTAGTGATAGATAATTTTAATGTCTCCAAAATACATTTTGGGCCCTTCCCTGTCACGGGCACTTGGCCCATCCACACAAGTGAGGTAGCATTTTTATTGGGAGACATGGGGAAATGCTGGGTGGTTGGAAATGTGTGGTTTCTTTCTGATTCTGGAAGAACATGGCACAGTAATGCAAGGTAAATGTATGATTTTAGTCACATTTTGAGGTTTGCCGGGCATAATGGGCAAGAAAACTTGTTGAGATCCATGAGAAGGACACCACCCTGTTCTTCTCTGGGTATCTAGTTTACGAAAATATCAAGAGTTGGTAGATTTTCTCTAGAGACAATGTATACCATAGCAGAGAACAAAAGAAAAGACAAATATTATTGCACAACCACCTATTCCTCAAGTACACACACATTCTGGTTGGATTTGGCACAAAGGTGAGGGAAAGGTTCAAAATGTATATTTTATTAACAAGATGTTCCACAAAAATGAAACACACAGTTAATAACTTAAAGGTAAAAATACTGAGCAAATGACTCAGTTTGTGAGCTGTAAAGCCGCGACAAGGCACCAACTGCTTTACAGGCATTTCACACACATTTCATACGTTACACACACAAGACTATTCACACCATCAGCCATGGGCCCAGCATATTAGAAAACTCACATCAACAGACAATGTAGAGACAATGTACACCCTGGTAGAGAAAGTCAGAAAAGACAAATATTACTTCACAACGATCTATTCCTCAATTACACATACATTCTTGTTCGATATGGCAAGAGGGTAAGTGAATGCTAAGAATGTAAACTTTTATTGACAAGAGATTTCACAAAAATGAAATGCACTTTTAATAATTGAGAGGTCGAAAACTCACAGCTCCTGAGCCATAAAGCAGTGACAAGGCACAAACCGCTTTACAGGCTGTTCACACAGCTTACATACGCGACACACACAAGACTATTTACACCACCAACCACAGGCCCAGCACATTACAACAGGCCCATCACTTTCATACGCCCAAATGACTGACACAGCAGTCCCACTGGCTGGCGGCTGACAGAGTGTGTGGACTGGTGTTTGGTTAGTAGTGTGTGTAGTGACCAGCAGCAAGTCACTACTCACACAGTGCCAGCCAAATGCCAGCTCACACACAGCGCCAGCCAAGTGCCAGCTCACACACACTGCCAGTCAAGTGCCAGTCAAAGCACACCATAAACCAAGCGCCAGTTCATGCACGCTGCCAGCCAAATGGCAGTCCACGCACACCACCAGCCAAGTGCCAGTCCATGCACTACACCATCAAATTTGTTTTTAACAAAAAAGAAAACACAAACCAATTGGAAGTAGATGCAAAACTATAACTGCAAGCACAACAGCTCTTAATAAATCATCACACTAATGCCAACTGTGAAATCTGAACAAAAAAATGCAAAACAATACTGTCCAGTGAGTTTACTTTTACGCGCATGGTTGCTCACATTAACTTCTTTGATTGTGGTACAATTTAAAACATGTGGGCACACTCAGCCAAGGTTTAGAAGGAAAATCAGGGCAGTATGTAAGACTCTACTTCTTCGGATACAGGCTCTACATCTTCTACTGGAAAAGTCTTTTTTGGTCATGGGAGGAATGTGATCACAAAAGTGGCTATCTTTCAATCTAGCCACATCCTCCACCGCTCAAACTCTAGGAACTCTTGCCTGTTTTACTACAACAAGGCTGCCTATCACAGACTGCTGAAATGGAACAAATGTAATCTTTAACTCTGGAGGACAATCCTTGAATACTACAAAAGCATTGAAGGTTGCTAATGGGGATAAATGGATAGCCAACTTCTTATACCAAACGTAAGCCTTACGAACAGCAGTGTAAGGTTCCAACCTCTGATCTATTCTATCTACACCACCCATGTGCTTATTGAAGTCTCAAATGCACACAGGTTTGCACACTTCAGCAACCTGACAGTCAAAGGTGAAGTACTTTCATTATGGATGGTAGTTAGCATAAAAACATCTCCCCTGTCATAAAATGTCAGAGCTAGAAGTTCATCACTGTGAAAGGCACTGCACTGTCCCTTTTCAGGATTTTTTACAAACAAGCTCTTTTGGGTAACCTTTATAGTTAGAGCAGATTGTGCCACAAGCAAGTGTCCTCTTTGAACAATTCTCTGAACAATTGCACCCCAGTGTAGAAGTTATCTACGTATAAATTGTGACATTTGTTAAAAAGTTCTCCACCAAGTTCCCATACAAATTTCTCACTAACTCTGAAAGTCGATAGACAAACAGAGGGGTTAATACTGGAATTTTTTTTTTTTTAAATGCCCAGGGATTTTTACAATGTGTATTTTATGAATTGTGCTTTTATGGTTTACTCTGTATAGTAACCGAATAAAGTTATTTGAAATTGATTTTGACTCGAAAAGCATATCAACAACCTGCAGAGTGGTAATCCTGTGGCTAGCCATAATCCTGTTTAGGAAAATTAACTTCACAAATAAGTCAACAATACCCAACACTGTGTAAAATAAGTAATAAACAAAGTGTGGTTTTTTTCAAACAGAAAGTAAAACTACTGGTAATTTGAAAGGAAAAGTCAATCAATGCAAAGCTCACAAAGACCTATATATTGAAAAACAATAGCACTCACTTGCCAGAGAAAGCCAGACTCCCAGCACCTACTCTGCATAGACACAGCAAGCACCAACTATATCCCCCTAGAAGGAAGAACAAAAGAAAATTACAAACAAGACCCAAATGCCAGCAACACACATCGCCAGACAGAAGCCTGTTAACACACACAGTCAGCAAAATCCCCAGTTCAAACACACCATCAGCCAAATGCCAGTCCACACACACCTCTAAATTGAAGTGCCAGTCCACACACATCACCAGCCAAGCGGCAGTCCATGCACACTACCAGTAAAGTGCCAATTCACACACACTGCCAACCAAGTGCCAGCCCATGCACACTGCCAGTCAAGAATCAGTCCACGCACACCTCTGGCTAAGTGCCAGTCCAAGCACACCGCCAGTCCACACACACCACCAGCCAAGTGCCAGTCCCCACACACACCTCCAGCCAAGCACCATTCCACACACACCGCAGTCATCCGGGAGTCTCTGCACTCGGGCGGAATCTCCACAATTAAAATTCTCATTGCAGATATTCCACCCTGAGTGCAGAGACTCCCATTTGACTGATGGGCCTCTGGAATGTATGCGGAGGCCCTTTTTGAATCTTGCCCTGAGTGGAAATTGTTTTTTAAGCATCACTTTGATATTTGCAGGGTATTATGCATAGAAAAATATCTTGGGCAGCTGTTGAATGTTGGAATTTGCCCTGGGGAACTGGAAGGGTTTGGGGCAACAGGAGATGGGAATGTGGCTCTGTGCCACTACGTGCCAGCCTTTCAATGCAAATATTTTTTGTACCATTCTAATACAATTCCCTGGTGTCTAGTGAGCCAAGAATTGTCATGTTTTTCAGGTAGGATACAATGTGAGAGGTCATTTCTATCTTTCCCCCAGAAGAGATGGTTAGGTTTGTGACTTAAAAAAGTGAAGGTGGTCTCATGCCAGGAGTGGCAGCCCCCCACACTCCATATCCTTTTTATATATACCAAAATAATTCCCTGGTGTCTAATGGTCTTTCCAACCCCCAACTGGTGCAAGTTAGGGTTATTCTAGCCCATACTGGTTGCCTTGCTGCATTGAGTAAAAGAAAACTAAATCTGCCCTGCAGTCTGCATCCTCTTCCACGGGCACGCTCTGATACGGCACCCACCAATACACCCTTGGAGTGTGTTGGGCTAATGTGGCTTGCTTTGAGGGTTTTCAGCTCACAAATACAGGCATTTACCAATACAGCATGCACAGTTTAATCTGAATGCTGTATTGATTGTGGCATTGGGCAATGCATTTTACATGTGCACCAAATAATGTAAATAATATGGCTGTCTAGTTTGTATGAGTCACTAATGTTTGAATTTGAACATGCCTTGGATATGGTAGCAAACTACTTCGGATCCGTGCTCACAGGCTCTCATAATGACTAGTCCAGATTAATCCTGTTAAATCCACTAGGAGAACTGGTAACTCAAAGGGGTGGAGCTAATTGGAACTACAGGTGGAACCATGAGGTTTTCAGGCCAAATTAGGAATTACTGAGGAATCGGTAGTTCTTGGTCTAACTAGCATAGTAATTCCCCATTTTGCCCATTTTTTAGCAGTCAAAGTCTCCACTGATACCATACCTGTGGTGCTCCTGCGGATCTCACCACTTCGATGGAACCAGTATCTAGTCTTGCCTTCTCCATCAGAATTCCGAGGTCAGTCCAATCCAATCCAATCCAAACAAGCTTTATTCGACACATTAGTAATAAAAGCACGATACATAAATATTTAGTAAAACACGTACAGAAATATGGTTTGAAGCTTGATTGGGGAAATTAAATTAAGCCATAATAAAAAATGATATCTATAAAAGCATTTAAAATTACAATATAAACTCAATTGATAAAAAACACCAGCATTTTTGGGATTTCATTGCCAAAGGGGTACAAAGATGGCCATGATTAGTTAATGCAGGCACTTGATTATAGCTAATATCTATTTTGTGTAGGATATAATCTACAGCTCCCCTAGTTCATATGTAGATGCATAATAGCAGATACCACCTTATTTTACCCGAAGGGAATGTGAACTTATGGCCCATGACCACCTCAAGAATTTTGCCAGTGCTATAACAATAGGAGTGTACGTGTCAGAGCGTAATATTCTTTCTGCTTCATTGCTCCTTCTGGTGCCTAATAGTTTGCAAATTGGCACCAGCCATGCACGACATGGGGCAACATATCCTGGAGAGGCGAACAATAAGTGTGCCAGCGATTCTACATTAGCCTGACATACGGTACACAAGTTATCACCAGATTTCACATATCTAGCAGTAAAAGCTCTTAATGGCAGTGAGCCCACCCTGAACTGGAAGTATAACTTCCGATTGTGGGGTTTTGTTATTATATGCCAATATTGCTCTAGGCTAGGGGTTGGTTTAATTTCCAGGAAGATTCCTGTTAGTGACGATGACTCGCTATTTCTCAATGTGTTGTGCATTACGATTTACCAGTATTTTTCTTTTATAATCTTTTTTGAGGGGAAGAGGGAATTTATTGGATCATCCCACAATGCTGTCATGCCAATGCTTGTTAAAGTGGCTCTAACCTCACGAAGCCATTTTATTTGATGAAAATGATCTGCCCTTATTATATCTATGAAGCCAGCAGCGTACAATGGCAATTCAGGTGTAGTCCAGATTCTACGCCAGTATACTAGAGGGCGTAATTTTGCAGTGTCGGCCACTGGCTTTCTACCCAGGCCGTAGAGTAGGGGACACACTGGAGTACTTTGTGGGAGGTTGGTAATTTTATGTAGGAACCTATTTTCTACTATGGTAAGCTTAGACAGGTTCCCACAACCCCATAATTCAGCCCCGTAAAGGGCTTAGTTGACACATTTCATGTTATGTGTCTGGAGCACCGGACTGATTGGTTTTGTGAATGTGGAATTATACTCAGAATAGAGCACTCCCGAGAGTTGCCTGTGCTTCAGTGTTGCCAGATCAATTTGATGATTCCATTTCAAGTCAGCCTGTATATTGACCCCCAAGAAGATAAAACATTAACATGCTCCAAAGGACGGTCATTCATTAAAATACCACCTTTGAATGCTCTGTGTGGATTAAAAGACATAAGTTTCGTTTTCGACACATTAACTTCCAGGCCCCGTATGAAGCAAAACTCCCCAAAAATTGACAGGGCCCGTTGGAGACCACTCAGGGTCTTAGAGATGATTAATGTGTCATCTGCAAACATTAATATAGGGATGTTTTCACCTGCTAATGTTGGGGCATCAGTAGCGGTGGATTCCATACAGTTCACTATTCTGTTGATGAACAAGGAGAATAGCGTGGGTACCATGACACAGCCCTGGCGCACGCCTCTCTCAACTGGAAAGGGACTGGTAACATTACCCTGTGAACCCCATTGGATTTTGCTTAATTATCCTCATGTAATCTTATAATGAGGGTTAACAGTTCGGAGGGCATCCCCATTTCTTACAGAATCACTCATAGTTTGGTATGTGGATGTAGGAAACTAGGATCTGCTTCACATGGGTACCCCCACTTTTTGCTCGTGTTTCACTGTTTTTCGACCTTAGTCTGGCTGTGGCCCTGCTAATCAGGACCACAGCCTAGCTGCTTCCTCTCTAACATGGTTTCCATGTACATTAGGTACATATCTAATTGGATTCTGGAGTGCCTTATAAGCCCCTAGTATATGGTATACTATGTACCTAGGGCATAGGTACCTCAGAGGCCTACCAGGGGATGCAGCATGTATTATGCCACCCCTGGGAAGCACGCCAAAATGACACCACAGGTCTGCTACTGCAACCTGGGTAAGGGTGTGCTTGCACCCCTTACTGTGGTATAGGCTACCTATATCACTACCTTATACATAAACCTATAACCCACTCCTATGGCAGGCCTTGACAATCCTGAAAGCAGAGTGCCTGGTTTTATGTGAGAGGGTGCCCAAGCATGAGCTGAGCCCCTCTGCAGCATTAAGAAATACTTCCTTATGGCTGTTCTGTGATACAGCCATATCATATGCTCTTAAGTGCATTATAACCTCGCGGTTAATGCTAACTTTGGGATGGCTGCATCAAAACATGTTGTGTTTGGTGTCAAACGCTTTGGAATACTACCCCCCCCCCCCCGCCAGTCCTGGCAGCAGGGTAGCATTCCACCCTTCTAGAGGGAGAGACATGTTCACACTGGCTTAACCCGGTTAAATCTTTCCAAAGCCCTGGCATCACAAAATGGATGCCACTGCCACAGACATGGGTCTGGCCTCCTGCTGCTGAAGGAAACTCCGGCAGGGGAGGCCTGGACAATAGGTTTCCTGTCACAGGGAGGTGTAACCACCTCCCCAGACAGGCAGATGTGTATTGTGGCAGGGTGGGTGCATTCAGAGAATGCTTTTGAGACACTGCCTGGGGCACACAAGGTGTTCCTGTGCATAGCCCGGTTCTAACCGGTTGCAGGGGCACTCAGCCCCTGCTCTGGCGCAAAACTGGACAAAGGGGAAGGAGTGTAACCACCCCCACCCCAGGCCCACCCATAGGTGGGGCCTTAGAGTTAGTCCATCCCCTAAACTTTGTATAAGTATAGGAATCCAGTCCCTAGGACTTTAGATTACCCTTGACGAACCTCTGCAACATATATCCTGGACTTTTGACTTTCTATCACGACTAGAAGATGGAAGAAATCTCCCTTGGGGTCAAGGAGTGACTCCCCTGCTTGGCAGGCACCAAAGAAGCAACTGACCGGTCGGCAATTCTGAAGCTCCCACCGGACGCTGAAGTCTCAGCATCCCCAGAGGTGGATTTCCAGACTTCACTGAAGCTACCCTGAGTCCACAGCAAAGCTGAGGCCTGTGGCTATCGTGGGTAACGTGGAACCATGACCCCTGGACACTGTGAACTTTTGCAGCAACACTATCTTCCTGGTCATCCTCGAAGTTGTGCTTTGGGCTTCGCGTTTCCCCAGTCTTGAGCACCTCCTGCACCAAAGATTGTTGGCCTCCACTCCACGAGTGACCCGTGGGCCAGCTCCAAGTGCGACCACTTGAGGCTCCTTTGCGATCACTAGCCTGTTGGCTAGCAGGTCCCCACAAAGGCAACTCCACTTCTGCTGGGGCTTTTCTGGTTGCTCCAGACTTGCCCTTACTTACCCTCGCTGGGTAAGTCCATCAGACCTTGCTGGTCCTTTCTCTGATTTCCTGTGACTTGCCAGGCCAAGGCTTGTTGGGTCCTTCCTGGTCGCCGGCACCGCAGCACTCAACAGACTTCGTGGGACAGCTCGAATCTGGCTCATGGACTTCATCGACACCTCCTGGACCTCGTGGCTGAAGAGTCAAGACACCCATCAACTCACCTGAAGCACCCGACATCTGTGGGCATTGGTCCATCCTGCCCTAGGTCAATGGCAAGTGACTCAGACTCTGTCCCCTCTGCTTTCAGGTTCCTTACATCCTAGATCCATGCTTGGATCTCTCCAGACACTTCTCCTCTTGACGGCAGCAGCAGTTCCTTTCAGGCTTCCATTGAAATCGACGACGCGACCCGACACCAAAAGACACCTATGCACCCGGCTTCCCTTGGTGAGGTAACTCGAGTACTCCGGTACTCTCATGGGTGCTAGCCCTAGAACTACCTAAGTCCAAGAGGGTTTGGTCCGGACTTGATACGAAGTGTCCCTAATCTTTAAAACTCCAACCGCGACATTCCCCATAGAAGATAATAGGAACCCGCGGTTGTGTTTCCACACTGCATACAGTTCCCGTGGGTCCCCTGTGTCACTACCTTGGGTGATTCCTTGGGGTCCCAGCGATTCTAGAGGCAATAGGCCTAGTGCCTATTACAGTCGTGGTTCTTATACCACTTTTTTAGTATATGGTTTGGTACGCCCCTAGGGCTTAAACATGTATTTGTGCTTTTACTGATGCTTAATCACTAGTAACTTTGGTACTTCAAACTCCAGCCTTATAAAGAGACTAGAGGGGTGTGTTTAACCTTACATACATATATTTTGAATATATACCTGGTGTGGTTGTCTTTTCATTTGATCATTCAAGAGATTATAGACTGGTAAAACAAGCTGCTTTACATTCCTTCAAGACTTAGCCTGAAGGCTGCTTTCCATAGCTACCACTAGGATAGCTTTCATAAGGTTGTCTTTAACCTATCACCATAAGGGGTTGTTTGGACTGATATAAGGTGCCCACTAGAACTAGTGGACATCATATATCAGGCCACCTTCTCACAGGGGACAAGATCGAACGCTGACTTAAGGTCAACAAAGGCAGCATACAAGCTACCCTTACCAGAACCACTGTCTTCCAGTATAATAAGATAAAATGGAACCCTGGTCGATGGTGCTAGGGTAAGCCCGAAAACCAGCCTGCAGAGGGGATAGGATACTATATTCATCTATCCACTCTTGGACCTTGTTGAGAACTAGCCGCCCCATTACCTTCTACAAGGAGTCTATTAAACTAATGGGCCTGTAGTTTCCTGGGTGAGATTTATCCCCTTTTTGAAAAACGGGGATAATTTCAGCCCCTTTCCACGAGTCGGGGACTGGCGCAGCATGGGCAATAGCGCTAGCCAGCAGGAAAATGTACCGGCACCATCTGGCCTTATCATAAAGGAATACATTCCCTGGAATGCCGTCTGGGCCAGGTGCTCTACCACCCGTTACTGGTCTAAGGGCTACATCGACGTTCGCCCTCCAAAAGGCCTTGTCTAGATAAAATGAATGAATAGTCTCACCTAGTTCCTCTCAAGTAGACGTTGTAAATGTCTACGTTCCCTTGTAAACCAATATTCAATCTTAAGGCCTGGATGTCACTGCTCTGAGTTGAGAGCGCCTGGATATTAAAGCCTAATTCTTGTCAGATCCAAATTGTCAATCCTCCTGATGGACGCCCTTTTGCTCCTCTGATAGCTGGAAAATAATAGTTTAATTAGCCTAAACAATGGAGGGGCACACTGACCTGGTTTCCTGAAAGAGGCAGATGTCATAGCACTCAATGAAGGCATACCACTCGGGAGATGTGGTCTTTGAACTCAACCCTGCAATATTCCAAGACAACAAAGATTCCCTTAAAGAGGTATGACAGGGTGACAGTGGCCCATTTAATCTATTAGGAGATATGCAGCTGACCTCCCTCAAGCCCTCTAGCAAAGGTGGAGATGTAGATGTGGCCCCTAAAGACCGAGCAGGGCCTGTACTCAAAAGCTTGGTACTGGGAGGACTACCCCTGGTGTTTGTGGGGACTTTGGGGATCCTTGGTGCATTTCGGGCACGCTTTTGAGTCAGTCATTATTATCCAATGTGGACCATCCCGAATGACTGGTGAGTGTCTGCCTAGGGGGATGTCTAGTCTGGCTGCTCGGAGGAGATCTTCTAAACTGGATGGATGACTATCCAGGAGAACTAGTTTGAAACTCCAGAGCAAAAAGATTTTCGACAAGATCCGTCCTAGTTGGGGTAAGCTTGATACAATCCGACTGGCGGGCTGGGGAAGTGAGCCTACGAGCCTTAACAATGTCCGCCTTTATCACTGAGCGGCATCCCCTGACATACGATATCCAATTAATGGCTTTATTGGTCAGGGGGTCCACATTCTCTGTACCTTTGTTGATGTCATACTTAGGCACATTCACCATATATATTCTGTGGCTAACGGGCAGATTGGAGATGCTCTGTTCAGCCAACCTGGCTTGAGAGCTACACTGAGGATGTTGAATCTGAGAAAGAGTATGTCTACTGTGCGATGCCTGGTCCCTCATTGTTGCTACATTGCGGAAGTTTTTGAAATTAATTAAGTTAGGATGCGGTAGGTGCTTAATTGTAGGTGGGGTGGCACTAGCTTTTGACTCTTAACCATGTCAGAAAGTGAGGGACAGTCATTAAGGTTAGTGCCCGTGACAAGGGGGACTGTTGCTCTCCCTAAGTTGGTGGCCTGGCAAAGTGGAGGGGGATGGCTTGTCATAGTGTTGACACTCTATGTACGGGAGAAATCCTGTTGCGATATGAGCTTAACCATAGAGGTTAAATCCTCAATCATAGTTTTCATGGTCCCTATCTCAAGTCGGAGCATGTTGACAAGTTGGATCATGTCCTGAGACTCTCTGTTGGACCCTGTCACTAGCACTATACTGCTAACTGAAGGTAACTGGGGTAACTGGGTTAACTGGGACCTCTCTTCCGTAACAATGTAAGTCAGTTCCGACAATGGCAAGAATCTGTTTGTACATGTGATTGTGGGGTCTATTTGTTGAGAATTAGTCCCGGAGGAGCTGGTAGGTGAGTGTCCTGCACTCGTTGTGTAACGCTTTCCCTCAACATTAGGAATAGCTGGCCCTTTTTTGCGTGGTTTACGAAACATAGCAGGGATAGCGGGATGACATTTTGGACTTCCATTAGTGGATTGGGTGGGTCTAGGGGGGGGACTTATCACTGCCAGATTTTGCGTTAGGTGCTACCTCTAGTATATCCTCACACTCACTAATGAGGATGTCAATACAGTCTAGAACACAGTTACTACCTGCGTGCTTGTGTAGCTTTCTGGCCTTTTTCCTTTTGTTAACCTGTCCAGTTCCACTGCCTCCATCTCCGCTTCCTTCCATGGCCTTTCTTTTCCCCATGGTTCTTGTGTTGTACAACCAAACCAAAATGTCTGCAAATGCTTTTGAATCTAAC
Source organism: Triturus cristatus (assembly GCF_964204655.1). Taxonomy (NCBI): domain Eukaryota; kingdom Metazoa; phylum Chordata; class Amphibia; order Caudata; family Salamandridae; genus Triturus; species Triturus cristatus. The sequence continues at coordinate 622,295,336 of NC_140587.1, forward strand.
CCAGATCCAAAGTCAAAATCAGGATATGGTTTGACATATGGACACTCGACAAATTGAAACAGTACAAGACCTTTTAAAATTCAGAGTTCTGAGTTCTTCATGGGTACTCCACCCAAGAATGTAAAATAGGGGAAAGCAAAGATGATCAGTACCTCACTATCCAGTAAAGGTCCATAGGACAATCCAACGTCTGGGTGGCAGGCGAAAGAGAGGTGGCCCTGCCCTGCTTCTTCCTGGCAGTTACGGGCAAGGACGGGCCCGCCCTTGGCCAAGGCTTTGCCCGGTTGAGGCCTGCCCGCGTCCCGCATTGCATGTGTTTGTTGGCGCTTTTAAGTGCTTGCAGCCCCTCCTCCAGGCAGCCAAGATGTCATGTGGGGTTTGGAGTCCCCCACAGCACAGGCAAACAAGGTTGTGGCATCCTGTGGCGCGTCCCGCGGCACGGGTGTTTGTTGGCGCTTTTAAGCGCTTGCAGCCCCTCCCCCAGGCAGGCAAGATGTCTTGTGAGGCTTGGAATCCCCCACAGCACAGGCAAACAAGGTTTTGGCGTCCCGCGGCGCGTGAGTCATAATGAGGGTCTGAACCTTTTGCAGGCACAATCTAACTACCAGATTGGTGGCATGTTTACGAAAGTTGAATAAGATATCTCTCGCAACCAAGACACGGACTGACATCTGACTTAAACTTGGGTACTGTTCATCATTATTATGCACAGAATTGTTGAATGAATCCCTCCTATTTAACATTTTGACTCAATATATTTATTAGGTCTGGCCTAGAGACATCTTTGGCTTTCTTGGCAGACTCATCATTTCCAAAAATTCATAATAAAATGCATACATTTATATTCACATTAATATATAGATACAGGAGTTTTTTGGCAGCCTGATTCATTCATTGGCCTGTTTAAGTGTCAATCTCATTTTTCTTCTTCCCACTGCAGCATACTGCATGGGGCAATGGGACAGCCCACTTCCAGTTTTGGGTATCTTCATTGTAAGCAATGGCATTTATCTTGTGCAGATATGAACATTCGCATAGAAAGCAGTCCGTTTTAGTGTCAAGGGTGGTTGGCCAACCTCTTCTTTCATTTCTGCCTTCATATAGTGATTTTCTTTAATTAATTTTTGTCATCAGTCGTTTTTTTTTTTTTTTTAAATATCTTTTTATTTCAACAGAGCAGAAATGACAACATGACATTGGTGAGCATACATTCATAAACCAAACATTATTACAGCACAGTACAGGGTATATCCCAGCCCTTCTCAAAACCCTACAGCAATCAAACCTCTCCTTGCTGCCGAATGCCATCTGTCTCTGCCTGAATCCTGGATAATAAAGTCTCTCCCACTGGTGGAGTACATGGATTGCCCCAATAGTCATTTCATTTGGACCAGATTTTCCCCCATTTTTTCGGGCACCCTCTCTTCACATACATTGCTTTTTCCGGCACCATACACCAGTCCATGTCTCTTTTCCAGTCCCGGAGCCTAGGTAGCAAGGCCGTTCCCCATTGTTGTGCTATGTTGTGTTTCACCACCATCGAACCCAACGCAGCCCATGTTTGATCTGCACATCCCAGATTGGAGTCTTCCCATACGTTAAGGAGGCACCATTTTGACAAAGGTGCAAGCTCCTCCCCCACCACCTCTGACATGCAAGATATTATTGCTTGCCAATAAACCTGGATCTCTCAACATGTCCAGAGTATGTGCTAGAAAGACACCACCTCGCCACAGCTCCTGTTACAAAGATCATCAGTCCTGCATCCCAGGATATGCAAGTTCTATGTAGGATTTTTAGCTGGACGAGTTGAAAACGGGCCCTAATGGCCACCCCCCTCGGGGAGGCCAGTGTCTCAGGCCAGTCCTCCTCCTGTAAGTCAGTTATGTAGCAACACCATCGTTCTTTTAGTGTTCCAAGGGTATAGGGAAGAATATTGATTAGCTTTTGATATGTGAGTGAAATTGCCTTACGCGTCAGATGTTCTTCAAGAAGTCTAGAAGTCTACACTCTAGGGGGCACAACTCTGGAAGCTCCAATCCCTGGGGCAACACTGCTTTTATGACATGTCTGATCTGGAGGTAGCGGAAGTACTCGGATTTGGCTAAATCGTAAGTCTTTTGCAATTGTTTGAATGATAGGATTTTACTCCCCGTATGCAACTCCCCCAATTTTGAAATTACTATTAGGTCCCATTTTCTCAAATTTGCCTGATTCTCCATGCACCTACTTGTTGGGACTCCCAGAGTGCGGTGGCCCTGGTGAGTTTATTTTTCCATTCCAGCTTGGCCAATGCCAGATGCCACTGTCGGACTGTAACTGCTGTGGGACCTTCAATAGAGAGGCGGCGGTGATCTGTATACAATGCATGGAGGTAGCCTCTTTGCTGCATCACCAATCAGTCCATTGCATATGCTGGCTCTCTCACTGGTGATGCACCCATTGATTGACCATTGCCAATTGAGCTGCTCTGTAGTATGTTTGAATGTGTGGCAGTGCTATTCCGCCATCATAACAACTACGTGTCAGTTTACCTAGGGCAATCTTTGGGGGACCCCCATCCCATAATAGTGTGCGAATCAAACTATCAATAGTATTGAAATACGTGTCTGGTACTAAGAAGGGAGTATTTTGAAGAACATACAGAAAACGTGGCAGCTCCATCATTTTAAACAATGCTGCTCTATCGAGCAATGAGAGTGGGAGGGCCTGCCAGTGATAGATGTCGCTTTTGAGGCGATCCAGAGGGGGCTGCAAATTCCGGGCAGCATAGACCACAGGGTGTCCAGTAATAAAAATCCCCAAATATCTAAAGCCCTCCGAGGTCACTTGAGCCTCACAATCTGCCAGCAAAGTTGGCCCCAGTCCACTAAGAACATAGACCACTGACTTTGCCCAGTTGATAGTGTATCTGGAGTACCTTCCAAAACGTGGCAAAACTACTTAATATTCTCGCTATCAAGGCTCGGGGGGACACGACGTACAGGAGGACATTGTCTGCGTACAGCAAGCTCCTGTCCTCCCAATCTTCCGACCACTGTAGGCCGCAAATTATTGGATCCCTGAGGATCCATGCCGCCACCGGCTCCAACATCAGCGCACAAATAAGTGGGATAGGGGGCAACCTTGTCTTGTCCCTCGGTGTAGATAGAATATGTGGGATGTTTCCCCATTTACCTCCACTTGCACACAGGGGTATATGTATAGAAGTCCCAGCCAGGAAAGGAAATGGGGCCCAAATCCCATGTGTTTGAACACTGCCATCATGTAAGGCCACTTGATCATATCAAAGGCCATGCGTGCATCCAGGGACAACACCGCTGCCTCCTAACTGATCCTGTGTGTGCTTCCCATGACTCCATGAAGGCAAAGGTTAAGGGCCGTGTTATGCCCAGGCATAAATCCGGACTGATCCCGATGGACCAGTGCCGGAAGTAAGGGTAAAAGCCACTAAGCCAGAAGCTTTGCAAGGATTTTTGCTTCTGCGTTTAATAAAGAGATTGGCCTGTATGAGGCACATTAGTCCCCGGCTTTTCCCTCTTTGTGTATCACAAATATCGTCCCCAACCTTTGATCTGATGCCAGCTTTCCTATGTCTCTGCTTTCTTGAAACATAGCTAACAGATTAGGTGCGGTTACTTGTGTTGTATGTTTGTACAATTCTATTGGGATGCCATTTGGTCCCATTGCCTTGTCTGAACTCAAGGCTCCTATGACCTGGGCAACTTCAGTCACCGTTAAGTCTTCCTCCAACTGCTGAATTTCCTCTGCGGTTAAGATTGGGAGCCTAATATCCTTCATGAACACCGAGGTTTCCTGTTCTGTATATTGTGTTCTGGCAGGGTAGATTGCCGCATAATAATCTGCGAAGGTCTCAGCAATATCTCTCGGATCTTTAATCCTTTCACCAGTTTAGGAAACCACTGATGGAACCCATCTGTCCGCGCTTTGGCACTGGTCCAGCCAGGCCAAGAGTTTGCCCACCTTATCGCCTGCCTCATACACTCAGTGATGCGTCTCCCTAATTTTATTCCTGGCCTCCTCTGTTACGTGGTCTCCTGCTATTTCAATTTAAGCCTTTGTTGCAAAGCTTTGTCCACAATTCCCAATACTTGAAGCTCGAGCTCCAGTATTTCTTGCTCAAGTTTTGTGACAAGCGCCCTTTTTTCTTTTTTATACCCTCCAATCGGCAAGAGGGCCTGGCCTCTCACCACCGTTTTGTATGCCTACCATAATGTCTGCGATGAGGCGACTGTGTCCACATTTTCCTGAAAATAGAAAATTGTGGCCTCGGTCAGGCCCTTTCCTATCTTTGGGATCTTAATATACCAGGTGTTTATGGGCACAGTACCCAAATGTTGCCCCCCTCCCACCGCGTATCTTGCCCACATGGTGGAGTGGTCCGAAATGCCCCAGCCAGGTGCCTAACTTCTGTGAATTGAGAGAAGAGATCCGAGGGGGAAATTAAGATGTTCATTCGCGATCGACTACCATGCACCCCTGAATGAAGTGCATATTCTAATGCAGTTGGGTTGAGCACCCTCCAGATGTCGATCAGGCCTAATGGTAGGAGAAATTCGGTTAGTCGTGATTTTGCTGGTACCTGCGTTCTGGGTGGCATGCGGCCTAGGGTGTCACTGCCTGTCATGTTGAAGTCCCTTCCCAGAAAAAGTCGGCCAGGTGGAAGGTCTAATAGTAAAGTACCCAAGTCTGTTAAGGTCGAGTCTCTCAGCATGTGGGGGGGACATATAATGATACAATATTCAATACAGCACCTGCACATTGCCCTGAAATTATCCCATATCTCCCTTGCCTGTCTGTCCAAGTGCTCTCTATAATTAGGGGCAGTCCTTTCCTAACAAGAATTCCCGTAGCCCTCAATCCCAAAGTATACACCGCATGCACCTTCTTCTCGTAACCCCAACGGTTTAGTGCCTTGCAACTATTTCCCATGAGGTGGGTCTCTTGTAGGAGAATCACATCTGGAGAATGTCTCTTTACGAACTGAAGGACTATACCACGCTTAACCTTACTCCCCAGTCCATTGACATTCCAGGACAGAATTCTTATTTGAACCTGAGGTTGTGCCTGCATTTAGTAATAGATCTGCTGTATCTCTTGCCACTATATTGCTCATGTCTGGATCCATGTTTTGTCTTAATGATTCTAGGCCTTCCAAATTAAGCTGTAGTGTTTGGTCTGAGTTCAAAATATCGTCTGCTCTACATGCATGCACAACACTAGATGACATCACATATCCCGTAAACTCACCCAACAGGGTGTCTAACATCCCCCCTCCCCCTAATCCCTTAGAACTACCTCCCACCCTGCAACCCTGCCAGATAGACCCGGCCAGCCTGCCACCTCCACTATAGCGGAGCCCCTGTCGACCCCCCTGTCAAAAGAGTCCGGAGAACGTGTGCCTCCCCACCACCGCAGATGCTCACCCCCACAAAACTTGGTTGGTTATGCAATTGCCCCCATAAACCAATTTACAGGCTCAGAGCCGATGCCCACCACTATATAGAGCCATAGTCCGATATTGTCCCCCTTTTCTCGGATTCAGGAGGCCCCACCCCTTCTGCTAAATTGTTCTGCCACTGGGGTCGACCCACATAGACATTTGCTCCAGCCCCACACTGTCTTAAGTAGTCTGACCTCTACTGCTTAGCTCATTCTGCCACTCAGTCACTTTCTTGCGATGCCATGTTATCTCTCCCACCATGTCTCTCTCGGGTCCCACCTTCGATCAGTTTGAGTAGTTTCCTGGGCCTTGGATCCTGATTCCCTTTAGCCCCCCATATGCCATCCTCCTATCCAGGCCAAGGCCTCCTCAGGAGTTTAGAAAAACCACGACTTTCCCCCCTCCTCCATTCTGAGCCGGGCCAGGTGCATCATTGAGTATCGCACCTCCATCTTCCGCAACTCTTGCTTTACCGCCAAGAATGTTCTTCTCAGCTTGTATATCTTCTGGGTATAGTCCGGGAAGAAGGAGATTCAAGCATTCTTATGCATGACTGGTGGGGCCACCCTGGTCGTCTGCAGCATCTGGTCTCGGTCCCGAAAGTGGGAAAGGTGGGCCAGTATGTGGCGCGGCAGGGCTCCTGGTCTTGGTCTCCATCCAGGCACTCTATGGGCTCTCTCCACCGCGAATAGTTTCGATAGGCCTTGGGCTGTAGCTTTGTCAAGATGAGATCCTCAATGAAGAGGTCGGTGGACTGGCCTTCTACTCTTTCCGGCACCCCTAGGATGCAAATGTTATTCCTCCTCGGCCATCCCTGGAGATCCTCCAGCTTTGCTTCTAAGCTGGACGTCTTTGCCTGGAGCTCCCCTAGTGTTACCTGAGTGGCTTTAGCATCATTTGTGAGAATTTTAGTTGTGTCTTCCACTTTTCGGAGGCTGTCTGCCATATTGCATAGATCTTCCTGTATCAGGGTTACCTCAGTGCCTACTGTATCTATTCTCCCCTCCAAGGCCGTTTGAACTCCCTGTATTGCGGCCATGATGTCTTGCAGAGAAAGGGGTTCCCCAGTTGCCTGGTGTGGTGGCATTGGCGACCGTTGGTCTTCTTGGGCCTCCATTCCCTCTGGTCCCTTGGGCTTAGCAAATTTGTCCATTTTAGTCTGATGAGAGTTCTTTGGGCCACAGGTCCCGGTCATGACCCTCCCGAGTAACAGGTCCCGGTGATGAGGGAAACAATTGGGGGAACAAATGGTCCGTGGGTACTCCCTGCCGCCTGCTACAGGTGAATCGTAACTCTGTACGGCCTGTCAAGGTTCCTCAATGCCCTGCAGCTTCTAGGCCACTGTTCTGACTCTAGCAGCCGCACCCTGCCTTTGGGGCTCCGTATTCGCTGGGTGGATTGATTGTATGGGGCCCGGAATTTATTTGGGCTTCTGCCTGCCTGCTTAGTGGTGCCCCTGCCTCTGCCCGTAGAATATTCTGGGGTCTTTTGTGTTGGGCCTAGTGGGCCAGTTTCTTGTGTTGGGCCTAATGGGCTGGCTCTTTGCGTCCCCTATGCCTGGCCTCACCTGCCGCTGGAGTTTGGGTGGTTAGCCCCTGCACTGGTAGCTGTTTCCGCTCTCAGCGGGTCAGGAGATCAGCTCTTATGCGGTTATCGTATGACCTCGCTGGTGTGGCCTCCTCTTGGGTCCTCTGTCACTCGTGGGTGGGCGCCGCCGGACTAGCCCGCCCTTGTCAGGACACTGCACCACGTCCCGCCGACAAAGCACGGACACCAAGCTTGCCACTGTTTACCCGGTGCGTCCCCCACTACCGAGTGTATTTCTCTCGCTCGGCCCCTTGTATACTTGCCGACGCTCACAGCAGACGCACTCTACTAACTCGAGGCCGGGGCTTCTTACAGTCACTTAGGCCGCAGTTCGTATCTCATCTCTGCGGTCGTCTCATATGTCGCGGATCAGGTCACGTACCTCTACAAACACACCACTCTTGCTGGCTTCACAGCAGGGCACAAGGGCCTCGGATAAGTGTGCCGATAACTCAGGGGTTGCAAACTGGGCAGCGGAGCCGCTCTATTGAGTGGCCATCTTCTTTGCCGGTAGGCCACGCCCCCGGTCGTTTTTTTCTTTTAATTTGCAATCATAGGAGTACCACCTTTAAATGGCTGCACTTTTACTTCATGTTAACTTTATACTTTAAATTAAATAACATTAGCACAATTTCGGAAAAAAATGTCAGGCTTAGCCGAAGTTTGTTGCTGTTTGTAATGCTTATCTTCAGATGATGCCTTTTTATTTGGAAGGACCTGCTCTTTAATTTTCCGAAAAATCAGTTACATGTGACAACAGAATGTCTAGATTCACTAATTATTTTTTTCATATGAGTCTAAGAGCTTTGAAGAAAACCTGTTTTCAAAACATGAGAAATGCTTCTTTCATTCGTGAAATCTCTACGTGCACCGCCTGCCACCTGTTCTGATCCTTTTGTTGGGAAGCCTTGCTGTTAATATTCAACTCTTCTTTATCTGGAGTGCCTCATCGTTGTTCAATCGCTGTAAAATAGTCCTGATAAAATGACAAATATTTAATTAGAAAAATAGAAAGAAGGGAAGCCTTCTGGCACTATAGCTCACTGTTTATTGAGTGATGAGATCAGAGGTTCCACAAAAATCAACAGCTCTAATAAAAGAATCTACTATGGTCTAAACCTGTACAAATTATTGAGTCCATTTGCCCAGAAAATTGCCTGAAGTCAAAACAACCATGGGCTTTTAGAAAATAGGGAGCGTGTGTTGGTAGCTGTATTAGCGTTGTCACTTACATCACCATTCGTTAGAGTAATTGTGACTGAATGTATGCTTGGTAAATTTGCTACTGCACTGTATTTGTAAACTTTTGTCCCGTGAAATTTAAACGCCTCACTTTGCGCTGTACTTTCTCGTTGACCCGCTGATATCATCCACTGACAATGTTTCCTTATTCAACACCCTCCTTTTAGTACGGGTATCTGTCCATAAATATACCTCATTGTTTTTTTCTTATTTCTTATTGGTGTCCCCAAGGATTTGTAGCTATTCTTCTAGTACTTATCTAGTTGTGTCTTGGTGTCTTCTCTTTCAAGTTCATGTTCCCTCAAAATATCTGCCAGTCCTTCTTTTACTAATAGAACTAGGTCAAGAGAGTATTTACTCAAAATTGCATACCACTTGGATTCAAATGGCTTGCTGACTCTACTCAGTGATGGTTCTAATGCTATTCGAAGCCCTATAGGCATCCGTCGGAACTATATGAACACAGATGCATTGAATCACTGATTAGTTTCCTTTCTTAAAATATATTCCACGTGTTACTTTTTTAGATGTACCTTCTCCTGTGATGTTAACTGTAGCCTCTATTATTAGACCGTACATCTGTTATGCTTGCTAATTTCAATAAGCTAAGGCTGCTGCTTTGTTAGCAGTTAGACTATCCATTTACAGAAATAAATTATATTCCTGTGGGATGCTAAAACTAATAGAAAGCTAAGGATCAAGCAGCAAATGTAGACAAGAATGAACGACCCCCTTCGTTTTTTGAGCCCACCCTTAGGGGCATATTATCAACAACAAGCGATAAATATCGCTCAACGCGTCTAGCGCGTTTCTCATTATCGCCGTATATCGTCGGATCACATCGCCATGTTAGCAGCGTATTTGCAATTATTTGCCAACAGGCGATGTGAAATCCAGCGATATACGGCGATTTCCATCAATATCGCATGAAAACCAGCGATGTGAGAACTGCGCTGAAGGAAATGTTGTAAATAGGGAGAAGTGGATGCAACCTGATTATCCACCTCCCTTTATGTACATGGCTAAGTCGTGAATTTTTCAGACGTACATTTTCGGCGATATCCGCGGTTAGCGGGAGTTTTTATATCGCTCCTCAAGTCCAGGGGCGCCTTGTAAATACAGCGCTGTTGTGATGGCTTCCTCTTCCATGTTGTATTTGCATGGAAATGCCTACTTTGCCTCTGAGAACGCCTACTTTGCATCTCATTGGAGATGCGAGGCGAGGCATTAGGAATCCGGCTGCTAACATGCTCTAATGTATGTTAGCGCCGCCTAGTAAATAGGGCGATTTAATTTTCGCCGCTTTTTTGGCTTTTAAAGCCAAAAAAGCGGCGAAATGGCCCTTGATAATATGCCCCCTAGTTAGTTGAGAATTGTTTTCACTTCATATGCTTTGTATAAATAAAAGCATGCCGACAGCCACCCACTACTGGTCCCAACTGTGACAAAGAAGTCCAGCAAATACTCAATATTCCGCCCCTCCTCAGGTTTTTGAGGGCCAGGCTTCCATGTCAGTTAGGATAGGATGAAACAAATATAGTTCCTATTTATTGAGCACTCTTGACAATTCCACTGTAAATAGGCATAACGTAATGCTTGATTGCAATTTAGTTCCAACACAATTATAATGAAATGAGACCCACAGAATGACACATTTGGGTCGGAAGGTTAACATCACACCGTGGGTTGCCTACTGATTATTCTAAAAGGAGATCTGAAAATAATGCTAGACGTCCTCTGCTACACATTGTCTGGCAACCCTGGGACCACTTGTGTATCACAATTCACAATATCTCTAATTGCAGCAGCAACGCACCTTTGGCACTATTGTCTATTCAACGTTGTTTGATTTTGATATATACATACAGAACATTTCTGGATTTAGAGAGAGGATCACTTGCACATTTTGTGCTTGGATTGAGTAATCACTTCCTATTGTTTTGGGATATATACTGTATCTGTAAAGAAAAGAATTCCACGGACCCGTTGCACTCAAAGAAAAATGGGAGTTGTACATTCTTGTGGTTACATTTATCCTACTTCTTACTGGCCCTAGATCTCATCTGTGATCAGAGTTGATGAGACTGCAGTAGAGGGATGGTCCTTGCACAATATGTCTGGATTATCACTGAAAATGCAGGAAAGACTGTGGGGCTGCTTGGTCAGACAACCAACCAGTTCAGTTCCAGTCCAGACAGGGCTGACAGTGAATAAACATGATACTTTGTGGCCGTAATATTCAATTGAAAACAGGAATCCTTGTCTACCCCTTACTGAGGATCATCTCTTAATGGCCTGTTTTGTGATGCGACAAATTAAAAAAAGTAGACATCAGAGTCCTTCCGAACTTAAATAGGGATATTCTTCCCAGAACACAAAGTCTAGCCTAATGGCTTTTCACTGATTAGCCGTATTCAGGCAAAAAGATGCGATTGCAAGACTTTAAATGTGTGATGCTTCCCACTTTATATATGCAGTTACATGCCTATGTAGAGTATAACACATTGGCATAACAAAAATACCCCTGAAACAGCAGTGGGATAAGCACAGATCCAACATTTAATGACTGAAATGTTCAGATTTTCAATAGCACAGCATTTTACAAATGAGGGACACAACCTGAATCAGATTGGATGCATTATTTCACAGACAAGCAGGCCTCCGTGGCTGAGTGGGAGTCAGGGGCACCTCAAAGTTGAGACACCCCAAAGTTTACTTCAATCAGACTTTCCACATTTACTGGATCGAAGATGGTTTTGAATCTCAGATTCATGAGGCAATCTGTCCCATGTTAAGGCACCTCCCAAAGTATCACTAATGAAATACATGTCATAAATGGGCCCACTCAAGAACTGAGTTCTAGGTCAAAATGACAGAGTTTTATTATAGAATTAAAAAATAAAGTGATACAGAGTCATTGCCATGAACGCCCTCAATAAAAGTGATAAAGAGAATACAAAAATCGGAGGGTATTTTATGTCCCAAGAGGGCAGTAAAATTGGGAACGACAAAGACAGCATCCCTAGTAAAAACAGGGTACTTTTCTGGCTCACCCACAAATCAAGAGCTTTTTACATTATTTTCGCATATTAAATTTAAAAATCTGCAGACTCACTGTAGTGTGAGGAAATGTAGCATTTCATCAGCAAATCAGAATACGTGAAAAATAAACATCATAACCACACCACCTAAGTACTATCCCACTACATAAACAATTATTCAGCACCCTCTATGCTAACACTGTCTGAAGATACCCGAATATAACTAGGGGTGGCGAAGAATTCTGCTCTTGCGGCTGAGATTGCAGAGTTTTGCCCACTCTGCATGGAGTTCTGCAAAACTGTGCGAAGTGATGAGGAGCGGAGTTTTTTCTCTTGAGTGGCTAGCCAAAGTTAATTTGGCAAGCGCTTGTGAGAAAATTTGGGCGCTAGACCTCCTCTTGTCAAGATTTCTCAATGCGGGCTGTTGTGGGGGGTCGCAATTGCTCACTTTGAGACATTTGCCACTCACGTTGAGGAACCTGCCGCTTGAGTAGAATGTCTACTATAGAAGCAGAAAGCAGTAGTGCCCTATGGTGTGAGGTGTAGTGCAGTTTGTGCTGATTTTACAGTGTGACTTAACAGACTCCGCTGCTGCAGAGTTTTTCCAGTGCTTCGCGGAGTTCCGTGGAGTAGAACTCTGCAAACTCTGCCCAGGCCTAAACATAACTGGATACCTGAACAATAATGCGCTTTGTGAATGAATGGGCTACAGTGAACCAACAGAAGAACCTTGGGATGTTTCAAGCTGTTACTGAAAGTTCATCAAGAGCAGGACAACAATACCTATGGAAGTAAAACAATACATCTCAGCTTGACTGGTTGCTGCAAAGTTTTGCCAGGTGAGAATGTGGGCATAGGGGGGCAGGGCTGGACTGGGAACCCAAAGAGGCCCTGGCAAATTTGGTTAGACCAGCCCCGGTATGGTGAATACTGAGTACAGAGAGCGAGTCTGACCATTAAAAGAAGGGTTAGAGGGGGTTCTCCCCTATTGCCACATTCTACAACACATTTTTCATTATATATTCAATTGTATTATCTTTTAAAGAATAGTAAATGATGTGCACCAGGATTTAACAATCTTTGTTGGGGCTCTTCAATGATTTCCTCACCATCACCCTCCAGCAGTGCTCCTCCTCTCTCCATAGCCCCTCGGCCACATGTATTTCATTTGTTTCATAGCAGCTCTTGTACCAGTGTAGGGTATGGAAGCACTTTACATCACACACAAATACAGATCAATGAAACATTTGCGTGTAAATCAATGTATAGAAAATGGTACATAAGACAAAGGGGGCTACAAGGTGTAGAGTTCATGCCTTCCATACTGGCAGCATTTCTTAAGTGTGCTGGGTCTGGAGAAGCACAAACTCAGGATTCAGAACGTAACACAGTGGTTAGGGTTGGCTTTACTAATACAAATATATTTCTACCCAAACAAATCTTTTTTAGCAACAGTAGGATAATGAAAGACTCAGAAAAACATAACTTTGCAACCTGTACCAAATAGTTTGCATGCAGCACTATGATGACATTTCATAGCTAACTGTGCTAAATTATGATTGTAACTTATGAACTGGACACTAACAAAAGGGTCTTTGTGACATGAGCAGTAACACACTAAGCTATGCACATTCTGGGATATGCATGGTACTCATCCTTTGCAGCAGGCCTATTAACCCTCTGCAATACCTTAGATGAACCAAAACTGCCACTAGACAAAACTCTGATCTCTCTTCAGAAGGTACATTAACCACTAGAGTTATCTTGACACTTTTATTGTTGTCTGTAAACTACTGGATATACAAGGAAGCAGTGGGTGCTTTCAAAACTGCTGCACTTCTCCAATATCAGCCCCCAGTAACAAAACCAGGCCCCTACCTTCCAGCCTCCTGGGGAAACGCCTGATGCCTGGTATGGTCAGTCCAGCCTTGGGGGGGAGAAGTATAAGTTACAGGGGTGAGTTTCATGTTGGACTAGGTGATGTTTATTACTAAATCAAGGTGTAGTTTAAACATATTAGGTAAACAGAGAGATAGAGAATAAAACTTTATTTGTTTTATTACTTACAATCATCACAAATTGATACAACCAGCAAACGTGAGATTACATAAATATTACAAACAAATTAAACAAATGAATCTCAGAATTAGAATGAGGAGCAGCAGAAAATTGTGATTTGAGCCTTGAATCCTGTGATTACAAGATTCTCTTCTCTGTAATGATTTCAATGGGAGAGGCCAAACCAATGATATTACCAAACCAAGGCTGTTGTACCTGAGCCGAAGCACACCGGGTATAAACAGTAGCTTCCTGGACCTGATCTTATACAATGGAAACCTAGACATATACTGCATCTCGCTAATCAATGTAATATCATTATTAGGCAGTCTCAGCTCAGCTGACACTGCTGTGACATATTAGCATTCCATTGATGTTGTCAACATTCCGTGGTTGAGTGGTTGACAGTAAAAGCAAGTTATGAATATTCAGGAGATTAATTTACAGGATATACTAAGGATGCGGAGTGTGTTGACTTACAATTAGAGGATGTCATAGCAAGTTTCGATGACATTAATGATGGACTTGGTAACTCCATTTCTAGACAAGATTGGGTCAGGAGAATGCAACATAATGAAACGCTTAAGGGTGTTGTGAAAATTACTAGAGGAGGGGTGACGAGAGCCAGTACCATACCTGAAGGTCTTTGAACTTATTTCAATATCCAAGATGAATTGTCCACACAAGATGAATGGGCAGTGTTGAGAGGTGAAAGGTTTGTGCCACAGGATTCCATCAGGAATAGGTTAATCGGGTTGGAACACGAAAGACACTTGGGCCAGACATTGACTAGTAAGAGAGTAAAGGAGAGGATTTGGTGGCCAATTATGGACAGACAAAAAAAAGGAATGGGTAGAAAAATGTGATCGCTGCAAAGATTCAGAAAGAAGGTTACGTGAGGGCATAGGCGAAGTGAATGGAGTCTAGCTGTGGGCATAGGATAAGTGGATGGAATCCAGCATGTTGTAGAACCTTATGCCATTTGGGAGAACGTTTGTCTGGATTTCATATGTCCATTCAGTGGTTTCCCAGAACAAGAAAGATATGGTGCTGTTTTGGTATGGCAAGATTAGGATGGGTGGAGGTAGTCTTTACGAGGCCCATTAACACTGAATCCAAAATAAACATTTTGAGGGAAGTGTTCGTGAGGGAAAGCATTCCAGCAGTGGTCCTCACTGACAATAGTACGCAGCTGACCTAAAAGAAGATGGATAATTATTTTTTAAAAAGCTGGGATTGAGACATGCCTGTACCCTACTGTGTAATCAACAAGAAAATAGGTTGTGTAAGAGCGTCATGACTGCTAGTATACCAGAACAGATGAATATCAACGAAATGCTATTGGCTTTTCATACCACAGCACATGCGAGAACAGGGAAAAGCCCTTTTGAAATGATGCTGGGCAAACAACCTGGAACGAAATTGGTCCCAACTTGATTGCCGGAAGGTCACTTAAGGAAAGTACCCTGTGATTCAGAACAAGAAGGTTATACAAGATTTATTCAGGTGGGTGAGTGGGTGAAAGTCAAACTAGGTGGGGTGAGCAAAGGGTTATCCAAGTTCAGAGGTCCTGGAAATTGAGTCAAGTTAGACAATGGACAAACCTGGAACCTCAGGAGGGTGGTGCTTAATCAAAAACAAGGGGAAGTTCATTCTAATTCCAAGAATGCAGAAATGTCAATTTCCCCATGGTTATTCATGAGAGATGATGAATTTATTGGGGCACAATGCAACACAAAGGTTTCTTTGGGGGAGGGGGAGTGTGAGTCAAGGATCTCAGTGCAAAGGGAAAGAGAAGCAAGACCAAAAATTTGATTGATTATATTTGTGAGTAATGCATTATTATAATTTCAGTTTCTTTTATTTGAAGGATATGAGTAGAGTTGCATGGCTTGTATTTGCTTGTTCAGTTCTAATTTGCAAAATTAATGGTGGTGGTGTTTTGTACATAGTGAGTGTATTTGTGTATGTTGAAGCTTAGTGCCAATATCGGCACCACTCACCATCCCCCGATACAGCAATCTCTTAGCGAAATAACCAGACAAGACACCTTTGTGGAGAATATTGTTGCAGGTTTATCAGCATTACAACAATGCCAAGATTGGTGGGTTAGCTTACGGGCAATCCCAAAGGCAGGCAGCCCCTCTCCGCCTGCCACCTGATGAGCCAAATGACACCGTGGCAAATCCAATCGGTGTTAGTCAGATTTGGGGGAGGGGCGACCCCTCCCACCGGTGGACTGCCAGTCCACTCCCTTGTTACGCCCCAGAGGAGGGCGGAGCCTTCCAGGCAACCCCCGGTTGCTCAGGTCCACAACAGCCCGTAGGACTAACGGGGCGCCGTCACTCCTCCAGGGTCCAACGCGAGGACCTCCCTGGGGATATTTGGCTTTAGCACCCTTCTTGTGCTCGTGCAGAGGGTACCCTTCTGTACCTTACAGACTCTGGATCGCCCTGTAACTCTGCCTGCAACACAAAAGAATACATTAGAGAAACCCCCCACCACCCACACCCTGCTTAAACGCCGGGTATGCGGTAGGGAGAGAAACGACGTCAGGGGTAGTGGGCAAAGAGGGCGCACAGTGGGCAGGGAAAGGTATATATACCTCACCCCCCGCCCCCTCTACCCAGAAGTGACGCGGCATAACGGACCCCTGGGGGTCCCAAACACTGGGAGGCTGCCTCCTGTGCCCTCTTGTGGCACTAAGGCGGCCGCCCTGTTAGCGGGTCTCCTGCGTGGTCCCCGGGCAGCCGACATTGTGCTTCTGTATGTGTTTCCCTGTCCCATTCACCTATACTTCCCACATGTTTGGTATCTGGTTCTGTGATGTTGCAGGGTTACCAGGGTGGGCCTAATATTCATTTAATTGGCCAAATTAATCTGTTCCAATATTTTAGTTTAGCCACATTAAATTGTCAGTCACGAAATGTACATAAAGATGTGTCATATGATTATGAGGCAGTCTCAGCTAGGCTGAGACTGCAGTGACATATTAGCATTCCATTGACGTGGTTAACATTCTGCGGTTGAGCGGTCGACAGTTGTATTGTAACTGCGCCTTAGGTGTTTCTTGTCTCTGGCACATAAACATTCTTACTGAAAGACAGACGGTTTATGACTACAATTTATTACTACAATTAAATAAATGTCACGACATACAATAACAGAAGGATTAAATATAAAGGGCCTCAATCTGCGTGCTTTTTGCCAGAGTATGACTAGTTATACTTGTTACCTACCAAAGCAAACACCTTAAAAAACCTATAACAAACAGTGAACGATAAAATTCCACGCAGTACATACAAATCAATTCTTCATCTGATATAGAATATTGAGAGCAATAGAATAACGACAGAAGTTAATATGATGCAGCACCAAATATTATAAACTGGATCGACAAATAATAAAAGATGACCCTCAGGAGCCTGCACTAATCTGCTTTCCAGTAAAACAAAATGTTTTTTAAAGATGGCCTGTATGAATTTTGTATAACGGCAGAGTTCAGAAATATTCTTAGGGGCTTATTTATGAGCACTTGCGTCACTTTTGCGCCGCTGGTGCGTCACTTTTGAGCGCCAAAATGAGCCTTGTTGCACCATATTTACAAAGTGATGCATCTAGGTAGATGCGACACTTTGTAAACCCCTTCGGCAGGTATAATGTATGCAGGGGGGGGGGGGGCGTTCCGACACAAGAAAGGGTCGTAGAAGTGACGCAGCGAAATCTATAAGATTTCACTGCGACACTTCTAGGACGCAAATGCGTCAATATCTTACGCCTGCCTCATCGCAGGCGTGAGACTGACGCAGGCACATTTCACATGGAACTTGCCCATGTGTAATGACCCATTGCTGGAGTTGCGTCACTTTTGTGACACACTCCAGCAATGCGTCATTTTTGCACCTACAGATACGTCAGAAATACTGACGTATCTGTAACTCCTTGCGACATGATGCGTCATACTGTAAATATGACGCATCATTGGTGTCGCAAGGAGGGCGCAATGAAAAGTGACGCATTACTGTTTTCTCGCAGCGATGCATCACTTTTCATAAATGAGGCCCTTAGTGTTCAAACAAAGAGATGCTGTTTCCTTGCAGCTGTTTAAATTGTTCGAGAGTTACTCATATTTGATATCGTCATTTTGTTCTCCGCTCACAGCCCGGCAGCAGCATAAGAGATGGATAAAAGATTCCTTTTTATAAGAACTTCGCCTAGAGAGGCATACGTAACTGAAGACCACAACACCTTGTGCTCTTTAATTGGAAACAGCAGGAATCTCATTCCCACAATTTGTAACCTGACTGAGTGGTCGATGTTAGCTTGTAAATAGTATCGAGAAAGAAGAGTGCTATAGGAATCTATTAGTAATGATGCAAACCTATTCTTATTCTGTCTGGCTTAATACTAGTAGTTGAGCAGACAATCTAGTTGGATTATTGTTCCGTATGTCAGCAATATCTAGGGCTTGAATTGCTCCATTTAGATAGCTCCCCCAGAGAATAACATGAACATTCCCCCCCCCAACCAAGAATAAACCAATGATAGACTTCAGACTCCCTTCTTTTGCCCTGTGCACCAGATGACAGTATTTTGAGAAATCAGCTTTGCAAGGAAGATATTGTTTCCATAAGCGAATTAAAGGTGCACCTGGGCCCTAGAGGTTCTAATCAGGAGCTGAAATAGTTTCCTATATACTTTACATTGAATCTGCTCCCGGGTTGAGGCTATCCTTAACGGAAACCCGTAATGACCATAAATCAGAAATGGCAAAAGTTTTGCTTTAGTCACAGTTAAAATATGGCAAAAAAGCGTAGCTTGTAATCCGCACAGGGCTCCCTTACAGTTTAGGGGACCCTTGCTCAGTTAGCCATACAGCCAGGCAATTATAAGCTTCTGAATAACTAAAAGTGGTGGGGCCCAAGTGCCATTTCTTCATAGCTTTATTTGCCAGCTTTCCAAACATCATGACGTAATATTTTTATTAATTGAGAAGTAGCTTGTTTTTCAGCTTAAATTTATGTAGTTTGCCAAGCACCCTTTGCAAGTCAATGTAGGTCTGATCCAGTAAGATGGTGTGATTGCCAGACGTTGAATGTGATGACTATGAGTTCTGTGAAGAAATGATCTAGCAGTGACCAGAATAGAACCAATATCTGCTTTATCCAGATGAAAAAAGATAGGGACCAGAACACAACTCTGTTTCAGGCCTCTATTTGTGTGTATCTTTGATGAGCCCCCCCCCCCCCCCACCCAATTCCCGTTCAAACCCAGGTATTGGTGTATATCAAAATTGGGGCCTGGGGTAAAGGCATCAGAATGCCCAATGCCCGGAGTTTGTTACAGAGTATATGCCTGTCATCATTATCAATGGGTGCTGAGCAGTCTATGAAGCAGGCAAATAATGGAGTACTTTTATTGGAAATAGCCTGTTGTGCTAAGAATTAAACTAACACTGTATTGTCTACAGTGCTGCAACTGCTCCTAAATCCTGACTGATAGAAAGGGATTATTTGGTTTTCCCCTATCCAGTCTTCCAATTCTCTCAATGAACCTCTAGCATATGGCTCCCTTCCACATCTAACTAGGCGATAAGGTGGTAAGAAGAGGGTTACCTCCAATTACCTTTTTTCAACTGAGGGCAAAGAATGGATCCTCTCCAAGAATCCATAACCGTTGATACTTGAAAAGCTGCTTTATATAATGCAGTTAGGTAGCAAGCCCAGAAGTCTAGATCAGCCTTTAGTAAAGCATTTTGAAGGCCATTCGGCCCCAGAACTCTGTGCGCTCTTCATTTCTTTAAGGGTAGTTTTGTACTTTGAATGATCATGAAATCACCTCCAGGAGAAGAAGGCCACTGCTCAATGGAGAGGATACTCTGAGCCCCTCATCAACATATAGTTGCATAGTGAGGGATTCTCAGACCTCAACACTGACTCCATGTTCAACCTCCAGGCTGTGGCCTTGGTCAAGCTTATTAACAAAGTTCCTGATTTTGCTGTGAGCTTTTGATTTTGAGATTTTGTACAAAACTGACCATTGCGATTCTGTATATTTCTTTTGTGCATCCCAGATCTTCCTCCTGTACTCCGTTTGAAGAAGGCAAAATTAAGCTTGAAGCAGTGAATCCATTTCCTTGCTGAAAATATGTCTTTTTTTGTCTGATGACTTTCCTTTTAGATGAATTAATTCTGCAGTGAACATTTCTTATGCATTGCTCTGGGCTGTGTAGGAGGTATTAAGCTACAAGTCCCTGAGCTAATCTTGTTCAGCAGCAATTGTATTACCCTTGGATACAGCATTAAGAGGTAAAAGCCTTTTGAAGAGGCAAAAGCCACCGAAGATCCAGACACTCATGGCAGCTTTGCCAAAGTTTTAATCCATCCTTATCCAATCCTTTACAGGTCTGCCTCTTCAGTGACTGAGGAGGAGTAGAAACCCCCACCATCGGTAAGATCTTTGCACAATCTATTGTAATGGACAGGGAAATTACAGCAGGGAAATTGTCACTCTCTTGTCTATTCCTAATCGAATAGTCCAAACAAGCAGTAAAGAGGGAGTGAGAGATGCAGGTATAATCCAAAATGGCCCTTCTGCCATAAGAGTGGTGAGTAAAGTTGTATGCTGAGCTGAATTGATAACAGCCTGTTAAAGGAATTAGCTGGATATTAGTAAAGAAGGAATTCAATATTTTACCCAATGGATCTTGTTTTAAATTCTGTGTACCCGACTTTGGTGGCCTCAAAGAAGAATGGGCAATAAAATCTTCCTCCCCCAATAAAGTCAGATTAAAGTCCCCAGTGAGGATTAACTCATGACCTGTGAATGTGAACATTAATTTCTTGATTTCCCTGATAAGTTCCTCTACCGAAGACTTGCTCTCCTCATTATGCATGTTTAAGTAGACATTTATTAAGAGTAAGTCAACAGTGTATAAGTCATCGATGAATATTACCTGGCAGTTTATAATTGTCTTGTTCTGACCCTAATAGCTGTAGAGACATAAGGGGCCAAGGCACCAGAAGTTCTGCCATTTGATCTACTGGGGATCGCTGTTGTGGCAAATTCTTCATATAAGTTATGGGGGACCAAATGCAATGGCCAAGTTTCTTGGAGAAAAATAATATCCCAATGAAATAAAAATGAGGCAATAGCCGGGATTGTTGACCCAGCGACATTCAAAGAGGTAATTTTGAGCAAATTAGTGGGCTGAGCCTTGATTATTGGTCTCCTCCAAACCGGGTCGAACTGTGGCATCTTTTTTCCGACCAAGCAGCCAAGCAGTGGGGCACTCACCTTGCTTTCCTTCACCCCCTCCACGGCCATCCGGAGACGGTAGCGGGACACAGCAAGGACTGCAGCTTCCAAGCTGCCTAGCGGCGGAAGCCCGCCATCATCAGAAGCGCGCCAGGAGGCGCTTAAAACCGAGGACTTCCCCGGCAGAGCGGGTGTCTCCTCCAAACCGGGTCGAACTGTGGCATCTTTTTTCCGACCAAGCAGCCAAGCAGTGGGGCACTCACCTTGCTTTCCTTCACCCCCTCCACGGCCATCCGGAGACGGTAGCGGGACACAGCAAGGACTGCAGCTTCCAAGCTGCCTAGCGGCGGAAGCCCGCCATCATCAGAAGCGCGCCAGGAGGCGCTTAAAACCGAGGACTTCCCCGGCAGAGCGGGTGTCTCCTCCAAACCGGGTCGAACTGTGGCATCTTTTTTCCGACCAAGCAGCCAAGCAGTGGGGCACTCACCTTGCTTTCCTTCACCCCCTCCACGGCCATCCGGAGACGGTAGCGGGACACAGCAAGGACTGCGGCTTCCAAGCTGCCTAGCGGCGGAAGCCCGCCATCATCAGAAGCGCGCCAGGAGGCGCTTAAAACCGAGGACTTCCCCCGCGACGCGGGACGCGCGCGGGATAGCGCCGGGGCTAAGCCCGGGCAAAGGGCGGGCCGTTGTGAGGCCGTTAGGAGGTCGTAGGCGGTCGGGTTGGGCCACCCCCCTTGATAACGTTGTGGACACGCTTTTGCAAGTATTTATTTTAATAGACTCAGTCAGTCATGAGCATCTCCTGATCGTTTAGTGTTGTGTGCTCTCAGGTTATATATTTAAGTGTATTTTTATTGGTTGCTGTCCTGTTGTCTAAATAGTCCTAACTTGTTGGTATAAAAGTTCGACTTACTGCTATAGTGTACTAGTATTAATCCTGCTCTTCGGGATTATTTGTGATATTAACTACACTGTAATTTGTTATGATCTAATAAGCGTTTATGATGGCAAAAGCTAAAGTAACGATGGATAATTATTTAGTTAAAAAGGTCAGCATGATAAATAATGAAAGACGGAAGTCCCTTGGGAAGGTGACTCTGGAAGATAATCCTGAGCTTTGTATAGATGATGGTGCTCACGGGTTAACTATAGGGAACTCTTTAACTGAAGCAACTTTAGTGGGGAACCCATCTGATTGCATTGTGGACAATGAGGTTAATACTGTAAGCCAAGAAATATCAGAGTCCCAGAGCGAGCTTGAAGTCCCTCCTTCTCCTCCGAAAAGAGCAGTTAGGAAATGTAGGAAGTCTCAATTTAAGAAGGGTAGTGTATACCATAAATCATTGTCAGATCAACCTCGGAAGCCCGCTGTGGCTCATGTTAAAACACAGACCCGTAATGAAGCTGAGAGTTTTACTCTCGCTGAGACCGTAGCTAAAATTTTGGAGGAAAAATTGGTGCTTATGATCAAACCTTTTGCAGACAAAATTGAAACCCTGGCATTAGAGGTATCAAGGTTGGGTTGTCTTGTGGAGGGATTGAAACAGCATATTATACCGCCTAGCATACCGCCTAAGGTACCACTAAAACCTGTTCATACTTCCCCGGTTCCCCCTTCTAGAGGAGGGAAATTTAATCTTAACTGGCTGCATGACAACATCACAACCAGCTGGTGGTGGTATTCGAACTAACATAGATCCATCTAGTTCCAAGGGTCCTATAGCTATAGCACAAAAACCAATTTGTGCCAACCTTCCACCAGCTTGTGAACCATATGTGGTTATTTTGTCTAATGTTCCCCCACTTGTCCCTGGTACTCTTAAAGCCTCGGATGAATCTCATGATTCACTCAAGAGAAAATCAGTTGCTTGGCTAAATAAAAACTGTGGTTTCCCCACGAACCTCTCAAACCAAATATTGTCCACCAGAAGAGTTGCCTGGCTAGGTAATACGAGGAAAACATGCAAGGGGGATTGTGTTATAATAAACTTCAGACATCCCCAACATGTGGCAACTACACTCCTAAGGGCAGCTTCCCTTGCATCAGGAGGGAATGCCGTACGTGTACACCCTTTGGGTTACTTTTACAGACACCCAGATAGATTATTCCAAAGAACAATCGAGGTTAGCCCTATTTGCATCGTTAATAAACCATTACAATTTGAAATCCCGATGGCAAACAGATATGCAGTGTTGAGGGACCTAGATGAAAATGATTGACTCCCAGAGGATGATATAAATAAGAGCCTAGCCTCATTGCTGGTTACTCACCCTATAGAGATTTTTAACGGTTGTGGAACCCCTGGTTTTAAAAGTACGGTGGCACTGGGGTTACCTTCTAACCCATTGGATGAGCAGTCAAAGACAAATGGGCTCTTGGGAAGTAAGCAGGGAGTGCAAGTAGAAGCTGGGCTTGATGTTGCTCCAAAGACAACTATAGCACAGACAAAGACATTAGGCAATGAATTTGTCATTGATAAATATACAATGGTATTAGATAACTCGCCAGCATCTAATAATACTAGTGACAATATTGGATTAAGGGGAACATCTCCAAAGATAGTTGAGGAATTTAAAGTCAACCTACTGTCTTGGAACATTGCTGGCCTTTCTAGGAACCTGGTGGATGTGGGAGTATGCTCTTTCTTTGAGAAACATGACATAATTGCCCTTCAGGAAACCTGGATGGTAGAACCCCCCCATAGAGTAGGATATAAAACTTTTTGCTCTAAAGCGATGCCATCCAATAGGGGAAGGGCATCCGGGGGGCTGGTTATCTGGGTCAAAGTTTCCCTAGAAATAGAGGTTAGTCAGCTGTCTACTCCCGGCCCGGACTTGCTAGGACTAAAAATTGTGACCAGTAATAAAAGTGCTATTTATTTATTAAACATATATAATAGACCTTATCCATCAAATAGAGAATCTAAGTTGATAGATACCCTGGACTCCATCCTAGAAGGATTGGGAGTTAATGCCCGTGTTTTAATCTGTGGAGATTTTAATTGTAAATACGAACCAATACAGGTTCTTGATAGCCTGTTTGTTGAACAAGATACTGCTAGTGGTATCATGCCCCTGGAGGCCACAAGTTATGCTAAAAGCACAATAGCCGCCACACAGATCCTACAGATGACTGTATCACACGATCTAAGATCATGTAATGGTCGTTTTCCATCAGACACTCCGTCAGCTCCCACTTATTTTAAGGGAAGTATCAGATCACATATCGACTTCGTAATGGCCTCTCGAAATCTATGGAGTTCATTAATTGATTTTAAGGTTGACTCCAGAATAGAGAGTGATCACTTTCCCCTCCAATTATGGTTAGACCCTGCCCTTTTCCTTCAACGATTACCTGCAGAAGGCCCGTTGAATCTCCAAATTGGAGATATACAGATTTCTAATAATAGACGAGCCATAAAATGGTCGTATATTGCGGGTAACAAAGAAGCGCTGGCCAACATTTATAGCAAATTCAGCGAAATTATGGGGTCTCCCCAAATGCCATCCTTAGGCACTCGGGGAGTTCTTGACTTACATTTGAAGTTGGTCGACGCATTATCACCCCTTCTGAGTAAGGTCTATAAAAAAGAAGGGAATAAAACTATGGATCAGGTCGAACCAGGAAAACAATGGTATAACCATGATTGTAGGGTTGCTAAATCACAACTGATTCACGTAGTAAAAAATGGGAGCCAATGTGATATAAAAAATGCTAGACTGATCTATAAAAAAACCCTGAGTCAAGCTAAAAATGCATGGGATGCTAACTTTTGGGATGACTTACTGAGTGCAGCTAAACTACATGATCAAAGCACGTTCTGGAATCTAATTGCTAAGGGAAACAAAAAGGGTAGATCACCCAAGGATATTTTTCTGGATGAACTGACCTGGTGTGATCACTTTTCTAAACTTTACACGATTAGTAAGGATGATTTGTCCCTAGTGAATGTAGACGTTATTCCAGTTAGTGGTACTGTACCATTACATTTTACCTTAGAAGAAACAGTCCTGGCATTATCAGCTATAAAAACTGGTAAGGCCCCTGGCCCTGACAAAATTCCTGGTGACTTGTTGAAACACGATGTCAATGTGTGGGGGCCGTATATCAACTTTTTAAGTAACTCAATTGTGGCCGGTCTACCTATTCCAGAATCATGGAAAGGGGCAGAAATAATAACAATTTTTAAAAAAGGTGATCGCCATGATCCTAGCAATTACCGCCCCATTAGTTTAATTGATGTTTTACAAAAGATTTTTGCCAGACATATTTTAAATAGGATTTTAATTTGGATTGAGGAGACGAAATTACTGTCAAAATACCAAGCTGGCTTCAGATCTAAAGTAAGTACTGTCGACCAGGTGTTCAGATTTATGTGTATTTGTTGGAAATACATAAAGATCAGACAGGGTAGTCTTTATGTTGCATTTATAGATTTAAGGGCTGCTTTTGATCTTGTCCCCCGGAAGTTGCTGTGGTCTACACTAAAAAAGTTAGACATCCCTGGTGAGTTACTTAATGAACTCATCAAACTCCATACAGGGAACTATGCAAAAATTAGATGGGGAAAAGCAGGAGAACTATCTAAAGCGATTCCTGTAGATAGAGGGGTGCGTCAAGGATGCGTATTAGCACCCACATTGTTCTCACTGTATGTTAATAATATTCCAACATACCTGAGGAATTGTGCTCATGACTCCCCAAAATTAGTCGGTGAACCAATTACTTCCTTACTTTTTGCCGACGATACTATCCTTATTTCTCAGACCCCGAGAGGCTTGCAAAATTTGGTTAATACTTTTTACAATTATTGCGTGGAAAAGGGGCTAGAAATTAACCCAATGAAAACAAAGTACATGGCCATAAACCCAACCAAAACGTTTAGGAAAAACTTGCTCTTAGAGAACCGCACATTGGAAAAGGTAGAAAGTTTTAATTATTTGGGCTTGATATTAGATAACAAGCTGTCCTGGCAAGGCCAGCTAAACAAAAGCTCACTGTCTCTTAAACAGAACTCTTTCCCTATCCTAAAGGTGCACGGAGCAAGTAGCTCTAAAGCCATTACACCAGCACTGGAGGTCTTTAAAGCCAAGGCTCAATCAGCAGCTCTTTATGGTGCCGAGATATGGGGATATAGTAATTCCTCCAAATTTGGGGTGATAGAAAATACATTTGTGCGTAGTCTACTTAAAATACCGACTCGTACCCCAGTTGTGCCCCTGTTTTTAGACATCAATCTCAAAAGAACAGAGCACTTGGCTTCATTAAGACCGTTATTGTACTGGGTCAGGATATGGTCAACCCCTGAGTTGATAGACTATAAGGATGGGTTGATCGAATTAATTAAATTGGACGTGTCTCTGAAAACCCCATGGCTGAAATATATTTGTACATCGTTTAAGAGATTGGGGCTTTTTACCTTTTGGGAGGAGCCCCATAATTTGACTCAGTTTTCCAAAAAACTCCTCAAGGTAACCTTTTGGTCCCACGTTAACAGTGAACTAACCCTGGGTTCTCGTATTGGTACTTTAACCCAGAATTTTTTAAACGCAAAAGATTCACCTAACTTTGAGGAATTTATGGATGAGATTGCTCCCCCCTTAGCAAAATCTCTCTATTTACAATTTAGGTATGGGGTTCTATTGTTAAACTCCTACACATGTAGGTGGGCTGGAGAAAATGGATTGGATTTGTGTACTATGTGTCCCCTTGGGGCTAGGGAAGACATTCCCCACATTCTTTTTTTTTGTCCGGCCTACAAGAAACCAAGGTCTTCTTGGATTAAACCCCTCTGTAGGAATATGGGGATTGAGTCATATAAAGTAGCTGAGCGCATATTAAAATTTAATTCCTCCCAAGTAATGGTATATGGTATAAGTAGATATTTATTCAATGTATACCTTATTAGGAAATGCCGTGGTCAAAAACTGTAATCATAATAAGAGGAACCTTGGATTACTCTAGATATCAGATTATTCTCAAGTCTACCTCATTTTAATATTTTTTATTGTAAGATTTCTGGCTTTTAGATAATTTAATGTGTTATTTATATTTTATCTGGTATTGCTTAATCATGGATAAATACTCACCATCATAAATTGTATGTATTCTGTTTATCATGGACTTATGTATTGTGTATTTCTACCATGGATTTATGTATTGTGTTATACGTGTTGACTTTTATGGCTATTGTTAGCCGAAATAAAGTATTGACTGACTGGCAAGCACATGGTAGATTAGTTAGGGTTGTCGAATATTTCTGGAGGTCAGAACTGCTGGTAACTGACTCCAGTCTGCCATTTGCTCTTGCTCTGTGTAGGAAGGAAGCTTGTTTCATGAGGTTTTCTCTCCTGGAAAGTAGCTTGCACTGTCTAATTTACAATTGATGCAGCTGTGGCCAGGCCCACGCATCCTTTAAAAGTTGTGTGGTGAACAAGCCTGGCTCCACTTGCATCATATTAGTGTGTTTAATCAGAATATCTGGACATTTCTCTGAGATGGCTCCTTTTACGCAAAGACTTATGCCCCATTTTTCAAAGGCTGACTTTGCCTTGTAGAATGATCATGCTGTTAACACTGATTTCCATATTACTTCTGTTTCCCCAATCCCAGGATAGTTTTGTCATGGGATAAAATGGATGCTACTTACCTCTTTCATAGTTGTAACTCCTAATTCTGGAATATGGTCTACTAAACACATAATGTTATCTGTATTTACAATATTGTATGTGCCCCTTGATCTATATTCTGGCTCTAGGAGCTATGTTCATTTTAATGATTTGAATTTTACCCCACAGGGAGAGAGTCAGCTAAGACCCTGTCTTAAAATCTGCTTTCAGTTTATCTATCAGAGGGAGAATGTTATCTCAAATCATGACCTTGAGGCCTCTGTTAATGAGTATCCCTAAATACTTTAGTTTACAAGTCAATCATTGAAAGGGTAAATTGCTCATAAACGCCAAGTTATGGGTAAAGCCTCAAATTTTGCCCCATTTATCTTGTACCCTGAAATGCCTGCAAAGAAGTTTATTCAGTCTACCACTGCCTTGACAGAGGTCTCAGGCTGGGCTAGCATAACCATAATATCATCGGCTTAGTAAAATGCTTTGACTTCCCTCACCCATGTCCTTATCCTCTTGATCTTTTCTTCTCCCAGTATGGCAATTGCCAATGGATCCAAAGTCATAAAGAATAGTAATGGGGTAAATGGACATCCTTGTCCAGCCCCTCAGTGGATTGAGATACATTTTTCCCCCAGAGAGAGAAGAAATTAAGAAAACCAAGTGTGTGGCACTCTGCCATGTTTGCTAAAATTTCCCCCAGGGTGAGCCAGGTCCCGGTGGTCGGCACATAGTTGTTGAATCACCACCTTTGGGGAGGGGGTGTGCATAGAGCTCTCTCACTATGCTTATTTTACTCCCCGGGGACCCCACACCCAGTGGCCCAGTGAAATTCATGAAGTCTTTGGGGGGCCCTATCGCCCTGAGGAAAGAGAGGCAGCAAAAAGAGGAGTGGCCTGCTTCGGAGGAGAGCTCTGCTGCGCTCCCACTGGAAGCTGTGCCATCACTCGATCCACACACCTAGGAGCCGGAAAGGCATTGAAGCAGCCCAACTGCAAGGACGTCGGCAAGAGAAGCATCATTCTTGGACCTAAAGTTCTATGTTTATATTGTAACGAACAAGACAACATTCCTAGCATGCAAAGAAAAAAATCTGGACTGGTGCAATATGTCATCCTTGTACCAGGTAATTTATCTTGGCTATAATGCAGTTATTTTATTAGGAAGAAGGAGGGAAAAATTAAAGACTTTTAAAGAGAATAGGAGAATAATATTAGGAAGAGGTCTAAAAACGATGTCTACGTATTGCTCATTCGTGGGCTTGGAATTTTTTCTTGAGTGCTGCTTTCTATGGAGAATTTCTTTCAAATGCTGGCTCATAATAAGCCCCTGTGCTTTGTTCTTTGTGAGTAAGGCTGAGTATTAGAGTTTAGCCTATTCAGGACATCTCCCAATTATAAGGCGCTGTCCTACCTTGCTTATTTTGCGTATTCATACTGACGTGTATTAAATAGGGTGGACGGAACACCGGCCAAAGTCTAAATAACCTGCCTCCATTTTTTGTATTAGCTGTCCTTACATCACTCTCCCAACTACCTCTGCATCTCCTGCACTGTGATGAAGATGAGTGGTCGGCTCTGTTCACACGGGGGCAAGCTGGCTAAAAGTGCATTGGAGTTCTAGCATTACGGGTTCTAGGATAGCGGGTCAGTGCGCTCAGTGGCTGGCATGGGCTGTTGCTGCCTATTGTCGCTGCTTGACCAAAGTAAATGTTAAAACATTCGATACATATGTGTGAATGACACTATCCATTTTCCCCTTTACAATGTTTTGATTTGGGTGTTGGCTAACTCAACTGCGGCCAGTCCAAGGCGAATTAGACAGTAGAGGTCAGTGGTTACAGTGGCTTGCTCAGGCCACTTGAGTCGTCGTTGCTGCTTAACCACTGTAAATGTTGAAACAATACTATAAATGAACATGCCTGAAACCATCCATTTTCCTGCTTACAATGTTTTAATTTAGGTGGGAACTGATTAAAATGTGATTGATTCAAGGTGATGTGGAATCTTTCTATGATTTTTAGCACAAAGGGACTTGGCATTTTAATGCAAATAACTATGTAACAACCAGACATTTCATTCAAATAGCATCATTTTGTGTGTGAACGCTCTAGCTTTTTGTGTTTTTTGGCCAACAGCAGATTGCTGTCTGGAACTTGTAGTTTTGCTGTGAAAATAAAAGGTACAGGCTCAAAAAATATTGCCTAAAAATCTAGAAATATCCGAAAAAGTGACATATGGGAGGGGGTCTTGATGGACATTTATAATTATAATTGCAGAGTCACATATATCGACTTAAGCTGGATCCATATCTGTGGTGCAGCTCCCTTTCTGTCAAGCACACAAACTAATTGATACGTTTCACTTGTACTCCCCATTGTTTGTTGTCCAGTCTCATCCTTCCCTTTCTCCTGCTGGACTTTCCGTTTGATGCACTGGTGGATGCCATGAGATTCTGCTCCCAGATCAGCTTCTGGCTGTGAGTGTGGGAGGTCACCTCTACTGCACAGGACTTTTCAAATGCAGCGCACTTAGATTGTGCTTGCTGCTGCATAGATGACAGAAAGCTTTTTGCCACATTTTCATAATATCAGAGTAGTTATGAGTGACATTTTACAATGCAAGTACCCCGGCACTCAAAAGTAATACCCTTTTTCCTCGAAAGGCATGACAATGCGGAAGCTATTTATAAAGGATGTTTGAAGCTCTACAGTCTTGGGCCAAAAGCGCAACAGCCGACACGTGTTTCGTCACATCCAGTGACTTCCTCAAGGCTTTCAAAAAAGAATATTTTCTGTGACAAACAAGTTCTGTTTCCTGAAGTTAAAATGCCGGACGCGACCACGGTACGACCGGTACTTAGTTAGAAAAAGGCGATGTCCGCCTATCCCACGAGTTAGAATTCCTGAAATCTACCTAACAAGTAGCTTCCCCATTGTCATGCCTTTCGAGGAACAAGGGGTCTTTATGGTCTTGTCTTGTGATGCTTTAATGTTTGTTTAAATTAAAAAGAACATCTTTTGTACAAATCCATCTTTGTTTGTCACCAGTGATATATTGACAAAATTGAATGTAGTTTGCTCACAAAGGCTAGACATAAAGGAAAAAGGGTATTACTTTTGAGTGCTGGGGTACTTGCATTGTATATTGTATTACATAGTGACTGTTTTGCAGGATCTGTGTGTCTATGCACCTAAGGTAGTAGGGTTCATTTGTTACCCCGAGTGGCACCACAATCAATTGCTTTCTTGCCATTTGTGACCAGGGAAATTAAGAATATCATTTTTACTGCCCAGTCTGATTATACATTGTTTTCTGAGGTGCGATCTGCTAGACACTACTACCGCTCTTTTGTATTTTGCCAATGAGTGACATTTTAATGACTATGAGTGACACTTTCCTCGAAAGCAAAATCAGCAATGAAGTCCAGGGAAAGAGATAAATACCAGAAATTACACTCATTTGAGCAATGAGAAACTCTAAAAAGACCATGATACTGCTGCAAAGCATCAGAATCGGCAGCGCATTAGCTTAGGGCCCTTGTAACCTGATCGACCTGTAAAACACATGTGTAACCATGATGTAAACTTGAACTCCGACCTTAGTAGTAGCATTGATAGTGTGAGCAGCATTCATTTTTTACACTTACCAGGTCTCTGAGTCACAGTGCAGCAGCTGGCAATATAAAGACTGATGGCCATGGGTCTCTGTGTTCTCTTGGAGTCTATCACCCTCCTTGGTTGCAGACAGCTTCAGGGAGTCGGGATACATTTTCACATAGTGATGATGGTGAGAGGAGCTGTTAAGTGGTGTGGCACCGCTGTATTGAGAGCCGTGCTTGTGCCTTTTAAAAACACCCAGCACCTGCTCTTAGACTGACACTGTGACCGGACACA
Source organism: Triturus cristatus (assembly GCF_964204655.1). Taxonomy (NCBI): domain Eukaryota; kingdom Metazoa; phylum Chordata; class Amphibia; order Caudata; family Salamandridae; genus Triturus; species Triturus cristatus. Next base: position 622,326,503 of record NC_140587.1, read on the forward strand.
AACCCCGGAGACACCCCCTCAACAGGGGCTGGGCAGGCAACAAGTGTCAAGGTCAGGAGGTGACAAGTCGAACACAGGTATCCTCCTATAATTACTTGCAGGGGCAGCAGCAGCAATTAATTCCTGGGGGGTTGGCCAGGCAGGAAATTGAGATTAAAAGTAAAACTCAGATTTTTTTTGTAGATCCTCTGGCCTTGGCTTCATGTTTTATTTTTGGACTGTTGTAGTAGTTAGTACTGTGTGAACTTGCAGCATGGTCTGCACGCACAGCAGTGAGGCTGACAGAGTAAATAAGCGCACCTGAGAGGCAGGCTGTAAAGTGCCTGCTTCTTTGGAACAAAGTCATCCTCACCTTTGGCCCCCTCAGCTCCTGTGCTTTAATTATCCTAGTAATTGCCCCACCACCGCCACCCTCCGGTTTGCAGCTGCTTGTGGCTGTGCTTGGGGTGGGGCGACAGTGCGTTGGAAGGCTGGAAGTGCCAGACTACAAAGAGATTGCGATGAGAGAGCAGACGGCAGGCCGCGGCTCCAGGAGACGACCCCAGGACTCTGCTCGTGTCATCCAAGAGCCGCCCTGCCGCAGGAGCTGACTGTGCAACCCCGTCACGGCTGCCTCAGTCCTCATTGACCACTCAGACCCCGCGCTGCTGTAAATGCAGCTCTGACGGTCGTGGCCACATACCTGCATCAACCTCAGCATTCAAGTGGTCAAAAAGCCTGATTAATGCATTTTAATGCAGTGATGCGGAATGCCACATGAAAATGTGTTAGTCTAATGTCTGATGCGTAGTACTTGGCCGGGCCGCTGCCGTAACGCTGCACAGTAAAGGCATACACACTCATCCCCAGGCCGGGATACCATGAGATTGCTGAGCACATTAGAATTTTGTGTGCGTACCATTAGCCCTCGTGCTTCATGGATTTTGAGGCCTGGTAGGACTTGCCAGGGTGTTGCAAAGATGACATCTGGGACCGGACAAAAGAGCAACAGTTGCAAGTTGCAATTGTCCATGGTGTGCTGTAAGCTCTGCCTCCGTTTCTGCTGTTTGTAAAAGAGAAACAATGGAAAATAAAAAAGGATCATTATACCGTAGCAACCTGCAAGGTACAGGTTCGCAAAGGCAGTGCCAGCGGTAGGAACTCCTTTTCTGGCCTCTGTCCTCCCTTCTCTTCCTATCCTGACCATGACATCCTCACAGACGCACAGGTACATATACACTAAAGGTCTCCAACCTTTTCTGTTGCAAAAGCTACTTATATTTATTGAAAGTCATAATGAGCTACTAATACCATTAGTGTTGTCATAGTGATTGCATAAAACGAGATTACGTAGTGACCAACATATGCAAGATTATGCGCAGCGATCACCTCAGTTCATCAGGCAAGGTCTCAATTAGTAATGTAAAAAAGACTTTGGGGCATATCAACAACAACCGGCCATAATTATCGCTCAGCGCTCTTAGCGTGAGGATAATTATCGCCGGCTAGCGTGAATTTTTATCGCTGAGATAGCGTGCTATTAGCAACGCTTATCTCAATAGCGATAAAAATCTACACGCTAACAGGCTAACGTGAGATTATCGCTGGAAGCCCAGCGATAATCACACGTTACCTTGTTGATAGGGACAGGCAAACTTAGCCATGATATCCTCTTTCCATAGGATATCATGGCTAAGTCTGAAAATTAGCCGATGTAAAAAAGCAGCGTGAACCGTGGTTAGCGCTGCTTTTTTTGTCTCTAACAGGGTTAGCGACATTCTTGATAATAGGAGAAATGTCGCTTAGCGACATTTCTCCTATTATTTTACTCTGGAACGCCCCCTTTGCATCTCATTAGAGATGCAAGGGGAAGCATAGAGTAAAAGGGTGCTAACATGCAAATTTGCATGTTAGCACCCTGTTGTTGATAGGGCGCTAGTTTTATCTCTGCTTTTTTGGCTTTTAAAGCCAAAAAAGCAGAGATAAAGCCCTTGTTGATATGCCCCGAAGTCTATTGGGAATGGGCCTAGTGGACAATTCATAACAGCATTAGCTGCAATGCCCCAGCATCAAGGCAATAACATAAGAAAAACACCTCCCAAACACATTTTGTATCACTTAATTCAGACATTTTTCGCCAAACATTAATTTAAAGCTTCTGAAAATACACATATTTTCGCCTCCGACACACATTCTCAATTGTGTTATGCGCATACTAATTCATCCAAGTAAAACCTTCTAATGTTGTAGGCTTTCTGCGCACAGGAGAGGAATTTGCAGGCAGCTGGGTAGCTCACGTGCTATACTCATTGGAAAAGCCTGAGTGAGTAGTGAACAGGCCCAGGGTCACTGAATAACACAACCTTTCTTTTCTAAGGTAGATGTTTCCATATTTCCGGTAACAGTCGGTGCTGCAAGTGACAACCTGGACTAAAACCAAAACTCTTGCTAAACAGAAACCTTTTGACGTCTTTTAGTTTGACGTCAGTATCTGCTGTTTAGAATTTTTTGTAACATTATTTCACCACTTTTAGACCACAACAACAGCTTTTTATCTGCCTCCAAGCTTTACCGTGAGATTTAAAGTGCAAATGTTGCAAAAACGCAATAACAGTCGTGCATCATCATGTTCCCAACCAGCAATCTAAGCAGCCAGAGGCCTGTATTTTATGGAGGACGGACCGACTGACTCATCCCGAAACAAACAATTGTAGCAGAATGAGGCTGCGTCCTTGCCAAGGAGCCGCTTTCACAACGGGCAAAGGACAGCAGCGCTCACAGAATCCAACAATACATTTGCATTATTTCAAATATGTAAAGAACGGTTTTCCTTTTTCTCGGTTTCTGCTAATATTCGAGTATTATTTTTCAAAAGATACACGATTAGACAAAATAAGGAAAGCGAGAGTAAATGTGTGCATTTAGGAAACACCTGGAATTGCATTACAATATCGCCTACTTTAGTATTTCCGTTTAGTGCCTGGTTCGCCGCAGATAAAGTTACTTCATGGTTTTACTAATTTATTATTCAAAATGGGTATTCATTACACTCTCCTATTGGAAATATTGGAGCCGCTCCATGGAACAAGTATCTTCACTAAGTTAGACCTTCATGGCATTTTCACCTACTTCTCACCAGAGGCTGGAAAGAAATGGAAGTTTGCATTTGGTCTTTGTGAATACCGTAATATACCCTTCAACGTATGTAGTGGTCCCGCTGTTATTGCATGCTCTTTGGATAGTACCATTACAGAATAAATATGTAAATATATACCCAATATCATCAATGTGATACATAGCCATTATCTAGTCTATCATTTCCCAAAAATTGTCAGATTTTGAAATTAAGTTTATGCTACTAAAAGGGAGCTGCAGGCCAGCTGAGACATGTTATCTCAACAGAGACCACATCTTCAGAAGGGTAGACAGAAAGGTTTTTTCTTAATTAACCATCTGAATCTACAAATACTTCATTACGTAAAATATAGGGATAGTAAAGTGTTTGGACCAAATATCAAGTTAGAAATCTTGGAACAAAAATATTGTGATATAAAAATATTGTGAAAAGCATTGTCATGAATATATATTTTTTCATGAGCATAATATTGTTTTTAAGAATATCGCTGTTTTTAATATTGTTTTCAGTAATATAATGGTACAAATATAGTTTTATTATTATTTTAATGAGTTGTACTTATTATATTTAATTTAGTTGCTGGTATTTTTGGTTTGATTGTTAATATTTTAAAGTAGTTTGTAATTTTAAGCTATTTTTTATTTAATGGTATTGGTGACTTATAGTGTCGTAGCTGGTTGTTGGGTTAGTGGGCGGAAAGGGTGGGAAGTTACTTAGATTATAATTTTGTTTCATTTATTGCTACTTTCTATTTTACTTGTAATTAAGTTTAATCGCGAATTAATTATGCAAATCTTTTAGTGTTATAATATATTTTACATTTAAAATTCAAATTCTATTTCTTAATTGAATTTTATTATTAGTTAAAGTAAATTATATTTTAGAAGAGAGTTGTTGGGATTGTAGGCCTATAGGGTGGGAAGTTAATTAGGTTATAACAATTAAAATGTATTGGTAATTAGTTTTCAATTCCTAATTAGTTATATAATTTTTCGCTTACTATGCAAATAGTTTATTATCTATGTACTTAAGTTATACTTCGTAGCAGGATATTGGGTTTGTAGGTGAATAAGATGCAAATTTTCCTAATTTCTAAAGAATTAGAAATTATTAATACTTTTTTAATTGTTGAATAGTTTAATACTGAATTATTTAATTTATATTTTAGTTGTGGGTGGTTGAGTTTTCAGGGTAATATGGTAAGTAGCTGAATTAAATTGAATGTTTTTTAATTGAATGTTATTTTTTATAAAACAATTTCAGTTGATTATAATTTATGTACTGTTAGACCTGGCATTCTTCGTGTGGTTTCCGCTGTCTTTACTCTACCTCCTGTATTTTTGATGTTGTGTTGGACTTCGTTTTTGTTGGTTTATGTACTCTGGGTCCTTTACAACTGCTGATCAGTGCTATAGTGCAAGTGTTCCCTGTGTAAATTGTAATTCTGATTGGTTCTCCATGATTGGCATATTTGATTTACTGGTAAGTCCATAGAAGAGTGCACTGTGTGTGCTCAGGGGCTGTAAATCAAATGCTACTAGTGGGCCTGCAGAACTGGTTGTGCCACCCATATGAGTTGCCCTGTTAACTTGTCTCAGGCCAGCTATTGCAGTGTCTGTGAGTGCAGTTGTAAACTGCCATGTCCACCTGGCAAGTGCACCCACTGCGAGTGGTTAACCTTACCTTTTATTACATGTAAGGCACCCCTAAAATAGGCCCAAGGTACCCCCATGGGCAGGTGCAGTGTATGTGAAAGTCAGGGTATGTACTGGTGTGTTTTACATGTCCTGATAGTTAAATACTGCCAATTTTGTCTTTCACTATTGCAAGGACTGGCTCTCCTATAGGCTATCATTGGAGCTGCCTTGTAACATTTTACAAGCATAGCTTTATATTGGGAACAGCTAGAGATTTGGAGTTTGGGCTCTCTGAGCTCAGAATTTAAAAACACATATTTCAGTGAAGGTGGATTTTAAATTGTGTGTTTGAAAATTCCATTTTTAGATAGGGGCCATTTTCTGTTTAACCATGTTGTGCCTCTGCCTGTCTGTGGAATCTGTCTGTTTAGTCTGACAGGGGTCTGGTTGTGCACTCACTCTAGGCAGTCACACAAAGGGAGTTGAAGTGTTCTATGCATCGCATGTTGGCCCATCTCCAGGCTGACAGGCTTTCCTGAGCTAGAGTGGTGGGAGGAGCTGCAACTGAATAGGGCTGTACCTGGCCTCTCACAATGCTGTCTCCAACCCACTGGAGTGTGCCTGGAACCAAGACCAGGCAGTACAAGCTCTTGTGCACCACAAATAAATTGTATGAAGAATGCCGACTTCAAAGGCCAAAAGTAGTATAAGTAGTGGACCTAAAACCCCAGACTTTAAGAGCACTTCTGGATCAAGAGGAACCTCTGTCAAGGAGAAGAGATGAAGAGCTGTGATGAGGAGTACTGCGCCTTTGCTGTGTGTTGCTTTGCTTGGTTGACCTGCAGTTGCTGCTTCTGCTTTGGAGAGGAAAAAGACTGGACTTTGCTTTGTACCTGTTTGTGAAGTTTTGCCAAGGACCTGTATGTGCTTGCCTTCTGTTAAAAAGTTGCAGAGCAAGCAAAGACTTCACCTACAGCATTCCTGAACTCCACTACTGGGAGTTCTGACCTGTCAAGGTGTGCAATTCTAGTTCTGGGCCCTTGGATGTTGTTGTTCCTGCTGCAAAGATCTGCTTGAAACCATCAAAATCAATGCATCGCCCTTCCAGCGCCTGTTTTTCTGACACGCTGAAGAAGTTTCCACGCACAGAATGCGGCAGAAGAAATTGATGCAGTTCCTGCCCACGCCGGAAGAAATCGCCACAGCCCAAGTTCAGCGCACCGTGTCTTCGAAGTCCAAAACCATCGTACTGACTCCGACGCAGGCCCTGCTGTGTGACTGACAAGATCGACGCATCGTGAGACCACGACTGAAGAAATTAACGCTGTGCTTGTTTACTGCTGCTGCATCGACCTCCAGTGCATGCATTGCACCTGTGCAACAAGTTTCCTGACGCATAACCCAAAGACCATAACTGTTTCGGATTTCAACGTATCGCTTCCCCCCACAGTCTGGATTCAATGCAACACTTCTCCTGCGTGCAGCAGAGCGGACACATCGCCTCCCCAAGGACTCAGGAACTGACACATTGCTGTGTTTTCCAATGCTTCCCTCCTCTGCAGCTGTTGTGCCTTGTGGATGTTGACGTATCTGAGGTACTTTGTGCAAAATCACTACATCTATAGAGTTATATGGACAGAATTGCTTGAAACCTTTTGAAAGTCATTTTTTGAGTTGTATATGTTGGATTTCTATTGTTTTGGACTTGTTTGATTTAGATAAAGATACTTTATTTTTTTTAACTGAGTGCAGTCTATTTGTAGGGCTTTTATCGATGTTATGTATTTAATGCACCATTGACCTCACATGTCACCACATGTCACTTATTCTTCACTAGAGTCACTATTGTACTGCCTTATTTCAATGGTTTGTATGACAGCTGTTAGAAATGAGGGGGCTCTGGTTGACGCAGGTGTGAACCCACAACAAGCAGGGACCCTTTACTTCTTGTCAGGGCGAAGGATGACTCCCCAGAATAACCCCTGATCACCCTCTAGGTGCGTGGCGCGAGCAGTCTAGGCTAAGTCTCAGGCGTACACGGTTAAGCAAATGCAATTACACATACAGTAAACCCCTTGCATGCACCACAAACGGACACCAATCAGGAAGTATATAAAAATAAGCTTTTATGTAGGTTCAGCAGATTCAAATACAAGGCCCAGTAACGTTGAACTGATGGGGCCACAATTCTTGGAAATACGGTAAAGTTCTCTTTGTTTACGGAAAGTGCTTTAGGCGGGCACAAGGTAACTGTGGGCCTCAGCGCACTCAGTGCTGAGGCGGCGTCCGGGAAGCACACAGCAGATGACAGGGAAATCAGAACGTTGCGGACCCTGGATCCGATGCGAGCTCGCGGTCGAGTTCGTAAGTACAGTACCTTGTTTCTTGACGCAAAGGCGGGTGCGGGATTTCAGCGGCTCTTCAACAGAAGGGCGAGGCGGCGTCCGAGGCTCCCACACTTCACGATGGGTGTCTGATCTTCAGGCTCACGACAAGAGCGGGGTGTTGCAGGTGGCGGGTGAACAAAGCGGGGCAGCCGGGCACGCAGATACGTCCGGGCCGTCCGAGGCTTGGAGATGCTCACAAACGCCGATTCCGGCGGGAGGGTGAAGGTGCACAGCGAGCCTCCAACGAGCGAGGTGACAGGGGCAGCCCAGCACAGCGTAGGGGGAGCAGCTCCGATCGAGCGAGGCTCTTCCCAAGGCGGGGGCGGCTAAGCAGTCCTGGTCACGGCTCAGGGATGGACTGGGGCACGAGGGTCACAGCTCTGGCGAGGGAAGGGACACCACAGTCCAGCGGCAGGCGAGTGAAGATCAGGTAGAGCCCAATGGTCCTGGGGCTCAGTTCAGGGGGCAAGCTCAGTTCCAAGCCCTTGGAGATCGTTTTGGAAAAGCACAAGTCTTGAAAGTAAAAGTAAAGTAAAAGTCTTCAGCAACAGTTTCTCTTCTCTCCTTTGGCAGCAAGGTCACCACTGCAGGCCAATCCCCCAGGATAGGGACAGTCTTCGTCCTACAGCTTTCCCGGTGCCTCCTCCTCAGGCAGAGATTCTTCTTGGTCAAAAGCGGATCTAGTTTCTTAGGAGCAGGGCTCCTACATTTATACAGCAAATCTTTTGTTCTCCCAGGCCAGGGGGGCCCTTGCCTAGTTCAGTTTGGTTTCTGAGCACTTTGTTTACGCGATGCAGGCTTCTTCTTTCAGAGTGCAGGGCAGAGTCCTCAGACGCTCCACAGGGGGCGGAGCCGGCATTGAGGTGGCAGAGCACTGTCCTATTCAGAGCCTAGGAGCACTCCTCCCACCCATCTACCTGTCGATCGTCCTATTCACCACCAGGCTACCTAGCCCTGCCCATCTGGGTTCCCCCAGCCCTGTCACTCACACCAGCCAGACATCAGATACACATCACGCAGAGGCGGGCTGAAACGTTTAGGCAAGCAAAGGCCAGCTTTCTAAAAGCGGCATTCGCAAACCCGGAATATTAAAATAAACCTTACGAAAAGATGTACCTTATTATTCCGAGTTCAGGCATACTAAACTCGATCTTCTACCATGTTCCCTGGGTCGGTTAGGATCATAGGGTGTAACAATCCAAGCCGCCCATACTGGCCTATGAGAACAGGGTAGCCTTACAGCAGTGAACAACAAAGTGGCGGCCATTCACTACCAGGACAGGCCACGCATCTAGGCTTGTCCTACCTTAGGCTTACAACGCACCCTGCCCGTGGGCCTACCAGAGGGGTGACTAATATGTAGCTAAGGGAAGGTTTCAGGGACCGGCAAGTGTGGGCACCTGCCAGTCAGCATGTCAGTACCAGACTGCACGCAGGTTCTGCGATGGCAGACCTTAGACGTATTTTACCGGCCGCTTCTGTGGGTGGCACAACCCGTCCTGCAAGCCCACCAGCGGTGTTTGCATTTACATGCCCTGGCGCTCCTGGCGCACTTTACTGGGCCCTGACAGTAAATCAAACAATCCAATCATGGAATCCAACCAACATATACAATTTATATAGGGAGCACTTGCACCGCGACACTGGTTGGCAGTGGCACAGCGCGCTGAGCGGCCAACACCATAAAAACACATGAGGCACAGCGACAAAAAGAGGAAGGGAGACTCACGGCAAGGTGCCAGGTCTAACACGTGTCCCCTCCAGCTGAAAAGTGGGGAGAACTACCCTACCCCAGGGAGTTCCTCATCACTAAGGCGGAAAAATCTGGACAGACCGTCAGCATTGGCGTGATCTGTACTAGGGCGATGTTCCACCGTGAAATCCATACCCTGTAGGGAAATGGACCACCTCAACAGCTTTGGATTCTCACCCCTCATATGCATCAACCATCTGAGGGGCCTGTGGTCCGTCTGAACCCGGAAGTGAGTCCCAAACAAGTAGGGTCTTAGCTTCTTCAGCGCCCAGACCACAGCAAATGCCTCACGCTCAATAGCACTCCACCTCTGTTCCCGTGGAAGTAACCTCCTGCTAAGAAAGGCTACGGGTTGATCTAGGCCCTCCTCATTAATCTGTGAAAGAACAGCCCCCACACCATGCTCTGAAGCGTCTGTCTGAACGATAAACTGTTTGGAGAAGTTGGGAGCCAAGAGCACGGGTGCCGTGCACATAGCAGTTTTCAAGGCCTCAAAAGCTTTCTGACAGGTGTCAGTCCAAATCACTTTCCTGGGCTGCTTCTTCGAAGTCAGCGCTGTCAAGGGGGCAACCATGTTGCCATACCCCTTGACAAACCTCCTGTAGTACCCGGTGAAACCTAGGAAGGCTCTCACCTCCGTCTGGGTTTTGGGCGCCTCCCAATTCAGGATGGTTTCTATCTTGGGCTGAAGGGGTGCCACCTGGCCACTCCCAACTTGGTGTCCCAAGTACACCACGGAACCCTGCCCGATCTGGCACTTACTCGCCTTGATCGTGAGGCCTGCCTTGCGCAGCGCCATCAACACTTCCCAGAGGTGACGCAAGTGTTCCTCCCAAGTGGAGCTGAACACTGCGATGTCATCCAGGTAGGCTGCACTGAACGAATCCAGCCCAGCCAACACCTGGTTGACTAATCTCTGGAAGGTGGCAGGGGCATTCTTCATCCCAAACGGCATAACCCGGAACTGGTAGTGCCCATCTGGGGTGGAAAATGCTGACCTCTCTTTGGCCCCGTCGGTCAAGGCGATCTGCCAATACCCAGACGTTAAATCAAACGTGCTGAGGTAGTTGGCAGCCCCTAGCCGATCGATGAGCTCATCAGCTCTGGGGATGGGGTGTGCGTCGGTCCTAGTGACCGAATTGAGTCCTCTGTAGTCCACACAGAACCGGAGTTCGGGTGTGGCTCCCGGCGCTGCAGCCTTTGGGACCAAGACCACGGGGCTGGCCCAAGGACTGCTAGAAGACTCAATTACCCCGAGTGCAAACATCTTGGAGACCTCCTCCTTGATGCATGTCCTCACCCTGTCAGTCACCCTGTAGGCCTTGTGCCGCACAGGTGGACTATCCCCAGTGTCCACATCATGGACGCACCAAACAGTGACACCAGGGACCAGGGAAAACAGGTCAGAAAATTGTCCCAGCAACTGGCGACAATCATTCCGTTGCTCAGGGGTCAGGGTGGAAGAGAGGATGACACCATCCACTGACCCATCTTGCTCCTTGGCTGACAGGAGGTCAGGAAGAGGTTCTGTCTCCTCTTCCATTCCAGCATCTGTTGCCAAGAGCATGCCCACTTGGGACCTCTCCAAGTGGGGCTTGAGGCGGTTGACATGTAGGACCCTTAAGGGGTTCCTAGGAGACTTCAGGTCCACCACGTAGGTAACAGGACTCTTGTGCTCCACCACCTCAAAGGGACCGGTCCACTTATCCTGGAGCGCACACGGCTCCACGGGGGCCAAGACCCATACTTTCTGTCCAGGCTGAAGCTCTACCAGAGTGGCATTCTGGTCGTACCACCGCTTCATCTCCTCCTGGGTGGCTTCCAGATTTGCCTCAGCAAGTTGCCTGAATCGCCTAGTCTTATTCCTGAAGGCCAGCATGTAACTATATACATTCTGGGGAGGTTTCCTGGGAGATTGCTCCCAGCCTTCCTTGACCAGACTTAGAGGTCCTCTGACTGGGTGACCATACAGAAGCTCAAAGGGACTGAACCCCAGAAACTTCTGTGGCACCTCACGGTAAGCGAAGAGAAGGCATGGTAAGAGGACGTCCCACTTACGCCTCATGGGTCCTTCTAGGCCCATTATCATGCCTTTGAGGGTTCGGTTGAATCTCTCAACCAACCCGTTTCCTTGGGGGTGGTAAGGTGTGGTGAACTTGTAGGTTACACCACACTCTTGCCAAAGAGATTTCATGTACTTGGACATGAAATTGGTACCTCGGTCAGACACCACCTCTAGAGGGAATCCCACTCGGGAGAAAATTCCCATCAGTGCCCGTCCCACCACGGGGGCCGTCACTGTCCTCAGAGGAATGGCTTCCGGGTACCGGGTGGCATGGTCCACCAGGACCAGGATGAACCTATTGCCCATCGCTGTCCTGGGGTCCAGTGGCCCTACAATGTCAATCCCCACTCGCTGGAATGGGGTACCGACCACAGGGAATGGCTGGAGTGGAGCCTTCTGCTTCCTTCCACTCTTTCCACTTGCCTGGCAAGTCTGGCATGTCCTGCAGTGAGTATCTGAACTCCTGCGCATTTGAGGCCAATAAAAGTGGGTGACAAGCCTTTCAAAGGTCTTGTCCTGCCCCAAATGCCCTGCCAATGGCACATCGTGAGCCAGCCCAAGTAGGAAGGCTCTGAAGTCCTGGGGTACCACCAGCGCATGGGCTGACCCAGGCTCAGCAACCTTAGGCTCTGTATATAGGAGGTCGTTCTCCCAGTAAACGAAATGTGATCCTGACTGATCACCTGCGGCCTGGTCTGCAGCCTGCTGCCGCATACCCACGAGAGAAGGGCACTCCTTCTGTGCCTTGCAAAAGTCCTCCCTGGTGGGACCCCCTTCCTGCTGCCAATGGGTCAGCTCCGGCAGGTCTCCCAGTTCAGCTATCTGCTCCCCTGTAGGCTCCAGGGCATACCCCTCAAGGTCTGCTTCCTCCTGGACCGTGGGAACTTCAGGGGCCGGCTTCCCGCACCCCTTGCTCCTTCTCTCTGAGGCCGGTTCCTGGGCCTCCCTCTCAGGCTCCAGGACCTCTTGAGTCCCTCTACTGGCTGCCATGGACCGTGTGGTGACACACGCCCAATCTGGCATACCCAACATCTCCAGGTGAGCACTCCGCTCCACCTTAGCCCAAGGTGAGCTCTCCAAATCGTTCCCTAACAAACAGTCTACAGGCATGGCGGGCCTCACAGCTACCTGAAGAGTACCAGAGACCCCCCCCCCCCCACTCAAAGGGAATCTGAGCCACCTTGCAGTGTCTCTCTGTGTTGTCAGCGGCAACAACGGGGTAGAATGCATTGGGGACCACCTGCTCTTGAGACACCAGGTGACACCTGACAGCTGTCACACTGGCTCCTGTATCTCTAAGAGCTTCCACTCTATGGCCATTTATGGTCACCCACTGCCTGTACTTCTTAGTGTTCTCAGGCAGCTGGGTTGGAGGGACCACTTCACGGTCTCCTAGCGAGACCAGGGACATCTCTGCGGGACCCCACCCACCTTGGACATCCCTCTCCTCCCCCAAGGCTACACTAGTCACCTGCCGGGGTGGAGCATCAGTGGGTGCTGGTTTACCAAACAATGGACACTTTACATCAGAGGCAAAATGCCCCAAATTGTTACACCTGTAACATCTGACGGGCCCCTTCTGAACAGGAGGACCTGTCGGGGCCCCGGTCGGTTTCTGGGGTGGGGGAGGCTGAGAACCCTTCCCTTGGTTCCCTTGGGGACTATTTTGGGGCCCTTTTTGGAACTGCTTCTGTTTACCCCTGTCCCCCCCACTCTTCTGCTGGGGACCCTGCCCACCTTTGGCGGAATCTCCCACGGTACCCTTGTGGACCCTGGTACTGACCCAGCGGTCCGCCTCCTCAGCAAGCTTCCTCGGGTTAGTCAGCCTACTATCGATCAGGTGCTGGCGTAGCTCAGGAAAACAATTACTGGACAAGTGCTCCCATGCCATTAAATCAAGAAGCCCTTGATAATCATTTACCTTACTACCCTTTACCCAACCATCCAGCGCTCTGCAAAAGAAAGTCACATACTCCACATACGTACTATTGGGAATCTTAGTGCAACCCCTAAACCTCTGTCTATATAACTCAGGGGTCAACCCATACCTAGCCATCAATGCTTCCTTCATATGGGCATAAGAATTATGAACATCAGCAGGTAAATCTAACAGTGTGTCCCGCCCTTCACTCAGGAACCGTCCCCACAACCCCGCTGCCCAATCTTTCTCAGGGACCCGGTGGGAAGACATGGCTACCTCGTAGGCTCTGAACCACTGCCCGATGTCGTCATTCTTGAAGAACTCCTTCACTACATCCTTGGGAATATAAACTCTTGGTTCCGCCGGTACTGGCGGTGTGCTGCCACCAGAGGGATTAAGCTCCAAACTTTTTGCTTTCAGCTCCAGCTCCCTCAGCTTCATGTCATGCTCTAATTGTAGTTTCTTTTCTTCCATGGCTAATCTTTGTTTTTCCATATCCATCTGCCCATGCAGTTTTGCCATCTCCACCTCGTGTGCCCGGGTTGCTGCCCTGTCTGCCAACTCTTCTGGCGACAGGCCTCTGCCAAACTCATGGACACTTTCTGGTGGAACCATTTCCACCTGATTCTCTGGTGCCTTTGACTCATACCAGGCCCTCAGCGCCTTCACGAGTTGGGTCTTGTTTTTCAATCCAGTTTGGGCAATTCTGAACTTGGAGCAAAAACCTCTCAACTCTTCATTGGTATAATTCTGAAGTGCGCTTTCTTCCGAATCTACGTCCTCAAATCCAGAGATTATAGAAGCTGCCCTTCCGGCGGGAAGTGAACCAGGCATGGTTCTAACAACGGAGATTCTTGGCAAAACAAAAACAATTGCTAGTCTTGTGGCTGTGTTACTGGTCTGCTCTCACTACGTGGTGATCAGTGATTCACTATACGCAAACCACAAATGCAAATCCGTAAATCCCACCGCTGCCACCAATGTTAGAAATGAGGGGGCTCTGGTTGACGCAGGTGTGAACCCACAACAAGCAGGGACCCTTTACTTCTTGTCAGGGCGAAGGATGACTCCCCAGAATAACCCCTGCTCACCCTCTAGGTGCGTGGCGCGAGCAGTCTAGGCTAAGTCTCAGGCGTACACGGTTAAGCAAATGCAATTACACATACAGTAAACCCCTTGCATGCACCACAAACGGACACCAATCAGGAAGTATATAAAAATAAGCTTTTATGTAGGTTCAGCAGATTCAAATACAAGGCCCAGTAACGTTGAACTGATGGGGCCACAATTCTTGGAAATACGGTAAAGTTCTCTTTGTTTACGGAAAGTTCTTTAGGCGGGCACAAGGTAACTGTGGGCCTCAGCGCACTCCGTGCTGAAGCAGCGTCCGGGAAGCACACAGCAGATGACAGGGAAATCAGAACGTTGCGGACCCTGGATCCGATGCGAGCTCGCGGTCGAGTTCGTAAGTACAGTACCTTGTTTCTTGACGCAAAGGCGGGTGCGGGATTTCAGCGGCTCTTCGACAGAAGGGCGAGGCGGCATCCGAGGCTCCCACACTTCACGATGGGTGTCTGATCTTCAGGCTCACGACAAGAGCGGGGTGTTGCAGGTGGCGGGTGAACAAAGCGGGGCAGCCGGGCACGCAGATACGTCCGGGCCGTCCGAGGCTTGGAGATGCTCACAAACGCCGATTCCGGCGGGAGGGTGAAGGTGCACAGCGAGCCTCCAACGAGCGAGGTGACAGGGGCAGCCCAGCACAGCGTAGGGGGAGCGGTTCCGATCGAGCGAGGCTCTTCCCAAGGCGGGGGCGGCTAAGCAGTCCTGGTCACGGCTCAGGGAGGGACTGGGGCACGAGGGTCACAGCTCCGGCGAGGGAAGGGACACCACAGTCCAGCGGCAGGCGAGTGAAGATCAGGTAGAGGCCAATGGTCCTGGGGCTCAGTTCAGGGGGCAAGCTCAGTTCCAAGCCCTTGGAGATCGTTTTGGAAAAGCACAAGTCTTGAAAGTAAAAGTAAAGTAAAAGTCTTCAGCAACAGTTTCTCTTCTCTCCTTTGGCAGCAAGGTCACCACTGCAGGCCAATCCCCCAGGATAGGGACAGTCTTCCTCCTACAGCTTTCCCGGTGCCTCCTCCTCAGGCAGAGATTCTTCTTGGTCAAAAGCGGATCTAGTTTCTTAGGAGCAGGGCTCCTACATTTATACAGCAAATCTTTTGTTCTCCCAGGCCAGGGGGGCCCTTGCCTAGTTCAGTCCGGTTTCTGAGCACTTTGTTTACGCGATGCAGGCTTCTTCTTTCAGAGTGCAGGGCAGAGTCCTCAGACGCTCCACAGGGGGTGGAGCCGGCATTGAGGTGGCAGAGCACTGTCCTATTCAGAGCCTAGGAGCACTCCTCCCACCCATCTACCTGTCGATCGTCCTATTCACCACCAGGCTACCTAGCCCTGCCCATCTGGGTTCCCCCAGCCCTGTCACTCACACCAGCCAGACATCAGATACACATCACGCAGAGGCGGGCTGAAACGTTTAGGCAAGCAAAGGCCAGCTTTCTAAAAGCGGCATTTGCAAACCCGGAATATTAAAATAAACCTTACGAAAAGATGTACCTTATTATTCCGAGTTCAGGCATACTAAACTCGATCTTCTACCATGTTCCCTGGGTCGGTTAGGATCATAGGGTGTAACAATCCAAGCCGCCCATACTGGCCTATGAGAACAGGGTAGCCTTACAGCAGTGAACAACAAAATGGCGGCCATTCACTACCAGGACAGGCCACGCATCTAGGCTTGTCCTACCTTAGGCTTACAACGCACCCTGCCCGTGGGCCTACCAGAGGGGTGACTAATATGTAGCTAAGGGAAGGTTTCAGGGACCGGCAAGTGTGGGCACCTGCCAGTCAGCATGTCAGTACCAGACTGCACGCAGGTTCTGCGATGGCAGACCTTAGACGTATTTTACCGGCCGCTTCTGTGGGTGGCACAACCCGTGCTGCAAGCCCACCAGCGGTGTTTGCATTTACATGCCCTGGCGCTCCTGGCGCACTTTACTGGGGCCTGACAGTAAATCAAACAATCCAATCATGGAATCCAACCAACATATACAATTTACATAGGGAGCACTTGCACCGCGACACTGGTTGGCAGTGGCACAGCGCGCTGAGCGGCCAACATCATAAAAACACATGAGGCACAGCGACAAAAAGAGGAAGGGAGACTCACGCCAAGGTGCCAGGTCTAACAACAGCCATATTCAAATCCATTGTAAATAACAAAAGAATAAAAAACGTTATTTTTGGCAAAAAAATCTTTTGTTCTCTTAGGTGTGTTCCCAGTATAAGATTTTATTCCTTCCTTCAAAAATAATTTTTCGTTTGTCGACAACTAATTGAAATATACCTTTGTCTTTGTATTGAGTACATGGATCAAAGCAATTGTACTACCGAACAGAACCACTTGTTCTATGTGTTATTGATTTAGGTCAGTAGGTAGCTAAGAAAACACTTTTCTCACCAGTGCACTTTTTTTTCACTTATGTCACCATACACCTTCACTGCACCGTTTGTGTTGGAAATGAAACGATGTTAAAGAAGAGTGACAATAATTTGAACAGACACATTTAAAAAAGAGGCATAGCGAAACAGAGCTCTCCTTATAAGAGGAGGTTGTTGAGCTTAAAAAGGAATTCTGAATGGATTACTGAAGAGAGCGGTGGAAAAGACACTGGAGTTATTAAAATGTGTACATTCTTAAAAAATTGATACCGTATATGAAAATATTATATACATGTGGGCTTCCTGAACTATATTCTGGGATGGATCCCCAGAGGGATAGTGACATTTTCTCTCTGTACTTGCTGAGAAACATTTCAGTACCTGTATGGAAAATTTGTGGCTATCTATACATTTAGTTTATATGATTTCTATAATGTAGCTACATTAGAGGTTAACAGAGTACTGTAAATAGAAATGGAAAGAAACTTACAATTAAACTTTCGGACACTCAAAAAACAAACAGAAGAAATATATAGATCGCCATAAAGAAGAGAAAAGAGATGAGGGATGGGTATTTTAAGAAGCACTGAGGAGAAAAGGAGCAAACCCTTGAGGGTGATGTCTCCTTCAACGTACCCAACAGGAAACTCCGCTCGACAGACCTCTCCCTGGCTACCGTCCCACGCATCCGAAAGACCACAGCCGGGGGCAAATCCTTCTCCTACCGCGCCGCCAAGACCTGGAACACCCTCCCCCTCATCCTACGACAAACCGAAGACCTTCTAACCTTCAGAAGTCAACTCAAGACCTGGCTGTTCGACCAGTAGCAACAGCACCCCCTCCTCCCCTTCCTTCAGCGCCTTGAAACCCTTGCGGGTATGTAGTGTGCTTTACAAATTAACTGATTGATTGATTACAGAGATGTTAATGGCATTTTTAATTGATATACAAAGTATGATTTTGAATAGGAACGTTTTCAGGATCCCATAGGCTTATGTGATCTACAGCAGGATTCTGTATAGTTGAATCCATGTAGCATCTGGCGTGCTTACTCCTGAAGACCAATCAGAGATCTTGTTCAACATTGCAGCTCTAACCATATTACGCTATTCACCATGGGTCAGCTTGCTTTTACGAAGCAGAGGATGGAGTGTGCAGTAAAGGAATTTACTTTCAAAGCAGAACCTTTCAATGTTCTTTGATGGATATTTATTCTAATCCTGCACACAGGGAACAACTCTAGAGTGTTGGGGAACATTTCAGATTTTTAAATCTGGGTTTTGGCAGCACAGCTGTTGCTTCCAGGTTACATAGAGTGAGCTTTTGCTCTGCTCCTTTCATCCACTATCTTCAATCAGCCTCTTTTTGACATATTTTGGAACTGTGTTAATCGCATCTTGGTTCAGCTCAGTGGAGTATTACTTTACAACTAACTTTATTGGATGTTTGGGTGTACCCTTCCAACAAGTGCTCTCGATGTGTGGCTTGAGGCATTAGTTTACTACTGTAGCCCTTTCTGTCTAGTCAGCTTCCCCCCATGTGTCTCGCTCTGTTTCTCCTCTCTGTTGCCTCCCACCACTCCCTCGTTCCCTTTGTGTTCCTTCCTTGCCCACCACAGTTTAGTATCTCCCACACACCCATTCATCCTTCTTTTGGGCCCTCCTGATTTCTCCTGCCTGACTCACTCTTAAATCTCCTTTCTACCTTCTCTTATATTCTCCTTATTACTCAGCTTTACCACCTTCTCACATGTCCCACCAGCTTCTCTTTCGTTCCCCTGTGTGGTCCGTGTTCCCCTGCCCGCTACCTACTTTCATTGCCCCATAAGCAGCTTCTCTTAAATGATGCCAAAGCTGGATATTTTGTCTTGTTTTGCATTATATAAAAGACAAGCTGTACTGAAGGTTCTCTTGCGTTTATTACCATCTTCTTTTTGTATGTCAATAGAAGGTCATGTGGCAAGGGAGCCTTAATTATACTTCTTCGTGTCTTTCTATGTCATAGAAACTATACAAGTACTATAATAAAGGCTCCCTTCCCTTCGCCCTTCATTTGAAAGAGAAACAAAAACAGAAACACATCAAAGGCAAGGGAGCCTTCAACCCAACCCACCTGTCTTTGTTTGCCTGGCTGTAATGTGTGTATGCTGCATGCATTGACATATCAATCCCAGGCCTACTAACTTTGCCAATGCTTGTAAAATTAAGCGCCATCTGTCCAAAGGTAGTGGACTGAGGCTATGAATTTATTTCATGAACCCTATGAAAATGGTGATAGGTGTTAATCATTTGGGTCAGTAAAGATCTGAAAAGTGCTAAAACCTGATATAACCAGAGGAAGACAATAATTTTGTGACAACTGAGAAGCAATTCCGATCCCTGGGACTCCAATCTACCCGAGGATCTATCTACTACACTGAAGGAATTATGATGGATATCTTTTTGTGCTTTGTCTTTTTAATTTGCTACACCTCTCTTGATCCTTGTGAAGGTTTTCTAGACATTTCTGTGTTTTCTCATCAGAGCACGCAAAATACTGTTAAAATCTGATACAGTTGGTTCATAATTGTATCAAAATGTTGTGTTTTTATTTCCACAATTAGCCTATATAATTGTGAGAGTTTGTTTGTTTCTTTTGTTCTTCCAGCTCCACCTCATACATTGGAATTCTACGCTTTACAGCAATATTGATGAGGCACTGGGGAAATCATATGGAGTAGCCATCATTTCGTTATTTGTCCAGGTGAATATTCTCTTTTTCCATTATATTATCCCTTGCTATTGTTGTATGCGGTTTTCATTCAATTCATTGTCTTCTGGATTTCCTCGTTAGCAATTTTAAATTTTTTGTGCATCATTCGATAAAGCAAAACTAAAAGAATATATATTTTTGTACTGAAACATCAGCAATACAGAGATAACCAAAATAAGTCGTTCGACCTTTTAGTGCCTTTTTCTGAAAGTAAATACTTACATTTTTTGGCTAAAATTTGAATCTTCATACATTTTTTGGGAAGTCTAGACAGATACAAAAGTATGGTAGTAAATTAATTACAGAACACATAAAAAGGAACTCGGTTATTAAAGTACGTAGCTGAACTCTCCTGCTTTCCAATTTTGATTTCTGAGAATAGAGCATCACCTAATCTAATTAAATACTTAAGAGTCTCAAATTTGGGAATAGAGGGCGAAAGGAGTGATCTAGGGAGAATCTCGAGGGGCACAGACAATATGGCCACCTGCTAGATTAACCTTTCTGCTAGAGGTATGATATATATATACACAATGAAAGGGTGTCCAAAGGACCAGCATTTCTTTGGAGCACCTGGACACAGCCTGCTTTTCAATGTTGTGGTGGTGGGATGGTGTTTGCTGCTCCCTTTTAACTCTTGGGCATCCTTAAACTCCTGAATGAGGTGACCCAGTGTTCACTTTTGGGATGCCTCATTAGAATGTATGTGACCTCGTTAGTTATGTCACATACATATTGCATAGGCCTGCAAGGAATTTCCTAGCCCCTCCCAAGTCCATCCAAAATTTTAACTGGTGGTCAGGATTATTTAAAAGGGCTAAGGGCAGCTATACTTTCTGCAGCTCCTCCCTAGCCATGTCCATCAGCTACATCCACTTTTTTTATTTTGAAGGGAGAAGAGAATGTGAGAACGAGATAGGACATAGCAGCCCACCTCACCCCTCCATTCTACCTAACCCATCTACCACACCACAATAGGAGAATTGAACAAGAAGGTAGAATTTGAAGAGAAGCGACTAGGTTGTTCCTAGTACATCCTCTTCCTATTCCCACAAATTGATTCAATTTCAAAGAGTCCCCTCATTTGTTAGTGCTTCTGTGTGCAAGAGATGCTTTGTGAAATGAAGAAGCTGCATGTTTACGTCCCAGCAATGAGCCCCACTCTATTTGCATATTTTCATATGTCTAAGAAAACATTCAAATAGTGTTTAGCTCCTTTCTGAAGCATACACAAACCCAAACTTCTACGTACAGTTTGCAGCCGTGCGGTAACGCAGGCACCTCTTGCTGTTGGCTTGATTGTTTTTGTGCAGGATGGGGTACCTTCCTGCACAAAAACAGTCACTGGAGGCATTTTCCTCGTTCTATGTGTGCTGCAGAATGCAGCACATGTGGAAGGAAGGAAAAACTAGGGGAAATGTAAACATTTCTCCTCGTTCAGCCTGCTTTAGGGAGGCTCAAGGTTTTAGTCTGCCCCAGGTTTACAAGATATCATAAATCTGGGGCAGCGTCAAAGTCCGTGGGTGTTGTGGGGGAAATCCACTGCAACACCTATGGAATGCCTCTTTTACACAGAATAAGGCAAGGCAGCGGCTTGTGCTGCTTTACCTTACTCCATATCTATGAGTCCTTGAGAAGCCATGCAAAGTGGCTTTTCATGGCCTCGTAGATATGGGTCTGCACACTGTGCCTCCGGAGCGTCATTTGTGACGCTCCGACAGAGCAAATGTGAAACAAGGGGCTTGGAATTAAGATCCTAAAAATCCAAACAGTGCCTTGCTGTTTGCTGTAGCGCAGAAAAGTGGAGAAAAAGAGCAATGGGTCTCAATGTTTTCAACTGTAACGTTTTGCAAAGACGGTAGGTCCTCAAAAATAATATACAACTTTAGCAGACATGTGCAGTGTTTGTAGTTCATCAGCAATAGAGCCATTGTTTATAGGATTTTTTTCTAGCATTTATCAAACATGCATTACTTGATAGCAGAAAATCTTATCATTAGAAATTGGGGGGAGAAGGGTAGCTCTATATTTTGGAAATGTGCACAAGAATTGGAATTTGGGGGGGCATTTGCATCACCAACAATTCTGCATTAAACATAATGCTAGCTGATTCTGAGGAAGTTTTTGCAAACCATGTATTTTGTGCTCACATACAATCAGAAGGGAATAATATTATGCCAGAAAGATGCATGTAGTTAGGTTGATTTTGGTGGTAAAGCTCGCTGACGTATTTGAGCCTGGGTTTATCTGGCACTTGTGTAAACCTACAAATTCCAGTCATTTCTGAATGCTAGAAATCAGGAGGTCTCCTTGGTGGTGTGGCTTTCGCGGATGCTACCAATTTTCGTTCCCAGAATGCTCTGCACAAGTCAACAACGGTATTAAAACAGAATTCCCTCAAATTTTTGCAACTAAAAGCTCCAGAATGAATGTGATACAGCAAAACTTTCACCGCCCAGTGTTCACATACACCTACCTAAAAGAACAGTACCTCACGTTTGTGGGTGGGCTTTGACCAACCCACAGGAACAGACCGATGTGTGACCATGTGAAGTCAATATAGTCTCAAAGTGGTTTTTACATTGCCATCATATTGCCCTGTTTGTCTCCTGTGCAATAGACCCACCTACATGTCAAGCATGTGGAAATCAAGTGTAGTAATAAAGGTTCCTCTCCTAATTTCTCAAGTGCCACTTACTTTTAAAGCCAAAAAACTGTGGCATTTACCGATATTGGTGATTTTGTTTGTGGGAGAATCACACCAGTGTCTTGAATCATCTTGCAAATAAAATCTTTGCATTGTAAGATGTTGTTTTGTTGTGATACTGCTCTAATAAAGCATATGAAACCAAATTTGTCACCCCTTAATCTACATCTGTAGTGCCTAAACTGAGAAAATGACTATACTCCATGCTGGCCTTGTGCTTTAAATGTGACTGCACGGGGGTGTGTGCAGAGCATAATACTGCAAACTGAGTCAAGTGAATACACTGCTGGGCCCATACCAATATATTTTTTCCAAATGAACCCTTCAAGTGATAAATATATTGAAACTAAACCCACTTGTAAGTATTTACCTAAAGCTTCAGGGTACCTGATTCACAAAGGTAAACTTACACTTTTGTGTACGTTTACGATTGTTTGCTATTTACAAAGGGATTTATGGGTAGTATATTTACAAGTGAGGAGTATCTGCAAATAAAAAGATACAGTCCTATCTTTTTATGTGTGGAAACTCCGCACTCCTAAAGATACTACACGTCAATTCCTTTGTGAATACCAAAAAGTTGTAAGCTTACACAAAAGTGTAAGTTTGCCTTTGTGAACAGGTCTACACTGAGCATACTTCTGGACATCCTTCAGAGTATGGTCTAATTTAGCTTGAAAGGTATGAGAATATCAGGACAGTCTGTACTCAGTAACCCCCGTCGAGCAGTACACGCCTTCCTGTGGTACTAACTGGTCTGCCTCAGAGAGTCTGCCGTTGATGGCAGACATGTTTATTGTCCTGGTAGTGCAGTGAATCTGTACTTTCTGATCCATTACCTGCTCCAAACTAGCTCATTCTCTGAATGGGGAATTCGGCCCATGTCATTTAATCTTTTCAACATAAGTACACTAGTTAACTACTTAGTTTATTCTAGCCATTCCAGCCTCTGATGAGTTAAGGAAACTTATTACTCGCACTGTGCCGTCAGTGGGCCACTCTCCTTTCAGAGGTTGACCTTGATACCCCCAGAGTTTCACTCAGAAGACAATTAAGAGTGTATGGCTGAAGGGTCAGACACAAGGACTGACAAGAATGCTGCAAAAAGCATTCACCTCATGTGTGAAATTTCCTGTCACGTGCTGAAGTTGAGGCCTGTAGCTGAATGTTATATAGTGTCCTTAAAACCCAAGATAAATTCTTATTTTGAAACTGCTATTGCCCATTTATATTAAAATGTGCTTTTGCCTTTGTGTTTAAGAGAATAATGATATATAGTTGAGTTCCTGATTACCAAATAGGCAAAGTAGGAATCGGCCTTTGGGCCCTGCTCCTTTTAGGGGCCCCACGACAATGGATGAAAATAATATTGATTTGATCTTGAAAGAAAATGACAATCAAGCTCTCTTAAATTGTTTACATAAGATAGAAAAAAACAAATCAGCTCAAAGAAATGAAAACTTTCCATTAAAGAAACTATAGAGAAAATACTGTATTAGTGTAATGTACCAATTAACAACTTGAAGTACATAAACCAGAGACTCACATAACAGTTCGTCTCTGAAAAATTCATCTTTAGGCAGCTGTCAGTTTGTAAAAAAATCTGGTGCAAACTATGTGCGTGTAATGTACAGTAGTGATGGCAATCTCCAAAATTAAAAACGTGTTAGGAGATAATTTGCGAGGGGGTCCACGAAATTCTGACTGCGTAGGAGCCTCCAGAGGGTTTAATCCATCAGTGATAAGGTTCTTTAATGGTCTCTGTGTTCCCTCCTAAACACCACCTCTGAATTAAGCAGTTACAAATGGATGGTTTATTGTTAAAATACTTGCGGCTCTTAAGGGAGGTCAGAGGGGGGGAGAAAGGGTTGAAATACAAAGCATGTCACGAGCATTCCTTGGAGGGAAAAACAAGCACATTTATCACAATTTCTATATCCAGCCTTAAGGGGACGTAGTGCTAGCATATGAGTTAATACTAGATATTACAACGTCATGGATTCCAACAATACCCTTTTACCCGTAGAACACCACTTCCAGCACAAATAGTCGTTGTGTTGATGTACTTTAGCTCATTTACATATTCCATCATAATCGTCAGAGTCCCACATTAGACATTACATAGCTCTTTCTTGTTTGTTTGCTGATTATTTTTAAGAATTATTTTATTTTTTATATTGCACCAGTATGCAACTTTTGGTCACTTCCCAGCACAAGACATGCAGTTGAAAATCAAGGAAGTAGCTATAGTTGAGTTGGTATATGCTCTGGATGAGAGAAATGGCTTAGATTAGTTACTGGATTAAATACCAGGATTCAGGTGTATGTTTGATGACATTAGTGGCAGAGAGCTCTGAAGGGAATATTGGCTAACAGACAGTCACCACTTGAGTCCATCAAACTCAAAAGGAACGTCCCGCATGATATTAATATTTGTTATGTATAGCATCATGCTTGTCAGTCATGTAGTTGTCTGGTAATCTGAGCAGGTGTTTTTGCATTTTTTAGAGAATAGTAATCCAATCTGAATGGCGAGTGTTCTTGAGCTTTAGGTCCTGCAGTCCCAAGCACCTGTTTCTGTGTGTTACTCTCCTCACTTTGGCGGTCGGATGAATTGAAAGAATTGACATTGACAGTTTGAAGGTAGTTTTTGGAATGGTTTTACACATGCACTAGCCTTGTGTTGCAACATGCTTTATACGTTTCACATAGTAGTTTGCATTTTGTCCTGTATACCACAGGTATACTTCACCGTTTTCTAATGCAGACTTACTATGGTCTCATTTCCTCTACCCGTGAGCCAGCCTTGGTGCATTCTTTCTGCATTTATTGTAGCTAGTGTGTTTTATCAAGAAGATCCCTTTGGGCGTCAATTAAGTAGTTGTGCCAGGGCCATGGCTAATGGTCTGGCCAGTCCCGCTCCATGCTCTGCTGAAGGAGGACCCTATTGACCACTTTAATAAGTTAAGCTGGGGTCATCGTACATTTTCTGGTCACTCCCCATCCTCTGATGTAGGGGGATCCCTTGTAATCACCCTGAAGTAATCAAGCTAGGTAATGTCGAATGGCCTGGCCAGTCCCGTTCAATTTTCTCCTGGAAGAGGACCTCTTTGGACATCGTTCAGTAGTCGAGCCAGTGCCTTGACTTGTGGACTGGTCGATCCCACTGAATAATCTGCTGAAGGGGACATCAGTACAATGCGTCGAAGTAGTTGCGCTAGGCCATGACTAAAGGCCTGGTCAACCCCACTCAATGCTCTGCCACAGGGGTGATAGAATCTCGTGGAGTAGTGACATCTGCAAGCTCGTTCCTAAGGTGCCTCTTTGCTACTGCCGCATATATTATATAGTGCATTGCCTATCGCCACATAAGTATAACCAAAGATTTAAAGAGATTTATCCATTATGTACAGTATAGATTTTGAGACATTTACACAGCAAGCTTTATTCGAGGGAAACCAGGAAGAGGAACGGCTAGCACTCAATATTTGATAGCTCTATTTCAGTAAAGCTTCATGTCCATCTCAGCTGGATGGCTGTACCTATAATCCCCTCTGATAGCAGGAGTGCAAGTGGAGGTCATTCAGAGATTCCAGGCAGGATGCCTCATTACATTTGATGTCATGCAGTACAGTTTTGCAACAGAGTGTTCATGTGGTTAATCGCTCTTTTCTCCTCTCTCTTGTTTTCTCTTTCCTCACGTGCTCTTGCATTAGATAGGAAAAGAACATTTGGGCCTTAAGGCAGTTACGGATATTCTCCAGGATATCCAGTACAAGGTAAGGCATTGTTTGACTGAGCGAAGCATACTGGCTGTGATGAACTGCTTTGCAAACATGGGAGCGAAATTGAATTGTGGTTTCACACTTATTGCAAATGCTTTTATATGTATCCCACTAAACACAAGGCATTCTTATCTAGCAGGATGCTTTTACACTTCCAGTTGCTTGCACATATCCGGTTGTGAGTGGGTAGACTGTTACTTAATCAGAATTTGTTGAGTCAGTGATAATACACATTCGCATTGGAAGCCATCCACCCACACATAGTAGCTTGCTTATTCGGAGGATACATGGAGGGACTCAGACTATAGTGTGATCGATCTACAGTCGATTTTAGAAATTACAATTAGACGCCGTTAAGTGGAATATTGGATTATTAGAAGCCCCCCTGAAGATAATGGGGTGGCTCAGGGTTGTCAATGGCTGGCATAAACCTTCTGCTAAAAAATACCAAATGTTTGTTTTTCTGTTTCTGCCTCTATGATATACACAAACTTTCTCTCGGGGCCAAATTTACAGTGTGGTTTATGGCCGAGGGCCACACCGGTGGGAGCGGGGTCAGAGGGAGAGGGGCGGGGCTAAAGCAAAAAAAATTGTGATCATGAGGTTGAACACAGGTCCCTGCAGCAGACGCCTTCATCCACTGAGCCACCAGACCCGGCATACACACATCTCTCTCTCTCTCTCTTTCTCCCTCTCCCCCTCCCTCCCTCTCCCCCCCTCCCTCTCCCTCCCTCCTCCTACCCCTCTCTACCCCTCCCCCTCCCTCCCTCCCTCTCTCTCTCTCCCTGTCTCTATCCCTGTCTCTCTCCCTGTTGCCCTCCCTCTGTCGCCCTCCTCCCTCTGTCTCCCTCCTCCCTCTGTCTCCCTCTCTGTCTCCCTCTCTATGTCTCCCCCTCTGTCGCCCTCCTCCCTCCGTCACCCTCCCTCCGTCGCCCTCCCTCTGTCGCCCTCCCTCTGTTGCCCTCCTCCCTCTGTCGCCCTCCCTCCATCGCCCTCCCTCTGTCGCTCTCCTTCTGTCGCCCTCCACCCTCCGTCTCCCTCCCTCAGTCTCCCTCCCTCCATCTCCCTCCATCCATCTCCCTCCCTCTGTCCCCCTCCCTGTCTCTCTCCCTCTGTCTCTCTCCCTCCATCTCTCTCCCTCCGTCTCCCTCCCTGTCTCCGTCTCTCTCCCTGTCTCTGTCTCCCTCCCTCTGTCTCCCTCCCTCCGACTCCCTCCCTGTCTCTCTCCCTGCCTTTGTCTCCCTCCCTCTCCCTGTCTCTCTCCCTCTATCTCCCTCCCTCACCCTCTGTCTCTCTCCCTCTGTCTCTCTCTCCCTCCGACTCGGTCTCCGTCTCCCTCCCTCCCTCCGTCTCCTTCCCTCCCTGTCTCCCTCTGTCTCCCTCCCTCCCTGTCTCCCTCCGTCTCCCTCCCTCCCTGTCTCCCGCCGTCTCCCTCCCTCCGTCTCCCTCCCTCCCTGTCTCTCTCCATCTCCCTCCCTCCATCTGTCTCCCTCCGTCTCCCTCCCTCCCTCTGTCTCCCTCCTTCTCCCTCCCTCCGTCTCCCTCCCTCCGTCTCCCTCCCTCCGTCTCCCTCCCTCTCTCCCTGTCTCTCTCCTTCCCTCTGTCTCCCTCCCTCTCTCCCTCCCACTGTCTCCCTCCCTCTCCCTCCCTCTGTCTTCCTCCCTCCCTCCATCTGTCACCCTCCATCTCCCTCGCTGTCTCCCTCCCTCCCTCTGTCACCCTCCGTCTCTCTCCCGGTCTCCCTCCCTCCCTCCCTCCCTCTGTCTCCCTCCCTCCGTCTCTCTCTCTCTGCCTCCCTCCCTCTATCTCTCCATGTCTCTCTCCCTGTCTCTCTCCCTCCCTCTGTCTCCCTCTGTCTCCCTCCCTCTCCCTCTGTCTCTCGCCCTCTGTCTACCTCTCCCTCCCTCCCTCCGTCACCCTCCGTCTCCCTCCCTCTGTCTCCCTCCCTCTGCCTACCTCACTGCCTCCCTCTCTGCCTCCCTCTCTCTGTCTCTCTGTCTCCCTTCCTCTCCCTCCGCCTCCCTCCCTCTCCCTCTGTCTCTCTCCCTCTGTCTCCCCCAGACTGCGCCTCTCTGTCTCCCTCCCTCTGTCACCCTCCGTCTCCCTCCCTGTCTCCCTCCCTCCCTCCCTCTGTCACCCTCCGTCTATCTCCCTGTCTCCCTCCCTCTCCCTGTCTCTCTCCCTCCGTCTCCCTCCCTCTGCCTCTGTCTCCCTCACTCTCTCTGTCTCCCTCCCTCCCTCTGTCTCCCTCCCTCTGTCTCCCTCCGTCTCCCTCCCTCTGTCTCCCTCCCTCCCTCTCCCTCCCTCTCCCTCCCACTCTCCCTCCCTCCCTCTCCCTCCCTCTCCTTCCTTCTCCCTCCCTCCGTCTCCCTCCGTCTCCCTCCATCTCCCTCCCTCCCCCTCCCTCCATCTCCCTCCCTCCCTGTCTCCCTCCATCTCCCTCCCTCTGTCTCCCTCCCTCCGTCTGTCTCCCTCCATCTTCCTCCCTCCCTCTGTCTCCCTCCCTCTGTCTCCCTCCATCTCCCTCCCTCCATCTCCCTCCCTCTCTCCCTATCTCTCTCCTTCCCTCTGTCTCCCTCCCTCTCTCCCTGTCTCTCTCCCTGTCTCTCTCCCTCCCACTGTCTACCTCCCACTGTCTCCCTCCCTCTCCCTCCCTCCCTCCCTCCATCTGTCACCCTCTGTCTCCCTCGCTGTCTCCCTCCCTCCCTCCCTCTGTCACCATCCGTCTCTCTCCCTGTCTCCCTCCCTCCCTCCCTCTGCCTCCCTCCCTCTCTCCGTCTCCCTCCCTCCCTCCGTCTCCCTCCCTCAGTCTCCCTCCCTCCATCTCCCTCCCTCCATCTCTCTCCCTCCGTCTCCCTCCCTGTCTCCGTCTCTCTCCCTGTCTCTGTCTCCCTCCCTCTGTCTCCCTCCCTCCGACTCCCTCCCTGTCTCTCCCCCTGCCTCTGTCTCCCTCCCTCTCCCTGTCTCTCTCCCTCTGTCTCCCTCCCTCACCCTCTGTCTCTCTCCCTCTGTCTCCCTCTCCCTCCGACTCGGTCTCCGTCTCCCTCCGTCTCCCTCCCTCCCTCCGTCTCCTTCCCTTCCTGTCTCCCTCTGTCTCCCTCCCTCCCTGCCTCCCTCCGTCTCCCTCCCTCCCTGTCTCCCGCCGTCTCCCTCCCTCCGTCTCCCTCCCTCCCTGTCTCTCTCCATCTCCCTCCCTCCGTCTGTCTCCCTCCGTCTCCCTCCCTCCCTCTGTCTCCCTCCTTCTCCCTCCCTCCGTCTCCCTCCCTCCGTCTCCCTCCCTCCGTCTCCCTCCCTCTCTCCCTGTCTCTCTCCTTCCCTCTGTCTCTCTCCCTCTCTCCCTGTCTCTCTCCCTGTCTCTCTCCCTCCCACTGTCTCCCTCCCTCTCCTTCCCTCTGTCTTCCTCCCTCCCTCCATCTGTCACCCTCCATCTCCCTTGCTGTCTCCCTCCCTCTGTCACCCTCCGTCTCCCTCCCGGTCTCCCTCCCTCCCTCCCTCTGTCTCCCTCTCTCTGTCTCTCTCTCTCTGCCTCCCTCCCTCTATCTCTCCATGTCTCTCTCCCTGTCTCTCTCCCTCCCTCTGTCTCCCTCTGTCTCCCTCCCTCTCCCTCTGTCTCTCGCCCTCTGTCTACCTCTCCCTCCCTCCCTCCGTCACCCTCCGTCTCCCTCCCTCTGTCTCCCTCCCTCTGCCTACCTCACTGCCTCCCTCTCTGCCTCCCTCTCTCTGTCTCTCTGTCTCCCTTCCTCTCCCTCCGCCTCCCTCCCTCTCCCTCTGTCTCTCTCCCTCTGTCTCCCCCAGACTGCGCCTCTCTGTCTCCCTCCCTCTGTCACCCTCCGTCTCCCTCCCTGTCTCCCTCCCTCCCTCTGCCACCCTTCGTCTATCTCCCTGTCTCCCTCCCTCTCCCTGTCTCTCTCCCTCCGTCTCCCTCCCTCTGCCTCTGTCTCCCTCACTCTCTCCGTCCCCCTCCCTCCCTCTGTCTCCCTCCCTCTTTCTCCCTCCGTCTCCTTCCCTCTGTCTCCCTCCCTCCCTCTCCCTCCCTCTCCCTCCTACTCTCCCTCCCTCCCTCTCCCTCCCTCTCCCTCCCTCTCCCTCCCTCCGTCTCCCTCCGTCTCCCTCCATCTCCCTCCCTCCCTCTCCCTCCCTCCATCTCCCTCCCTCCTTGTCTCCCTCCATCTCCCTCCCTCTGTCTCCCTCCCTCCGTCTGTCTCCCTCCATCTCCCTCCCTCCCTCTGTCTCCCTCCCTCTGTCTCCCTCCATCTCCCTCCCTCTCTCCCTATCTCTCTCCTTCCCTCTGTCTCCCTCCCTCTATCCCTGTCTCTCTCCCTATCTCTCTCCCTCCCACTGTCTACCTCCCACTGTCTCCCTCCCTCTCCCTCCCTCCCTCCCTCCATCTGTCACCCTCCGTCTCCCTCGCTGTCTCCCTCCCTCCCTCCCTCTGTCACCATCCGTCTCCCTCCCTGTCTCCCTCCCTCCCTTCCTCTGCCTCCCTCCCTCTCTCTGTCTCCCTCCCTCCCTCCCTCCCTCTGTCTCCCTCCATCTCCCTGCCTCTGTCTCCCTCCCTCCATCTCCCTCCCTCCCCCTCCCTCTCTCTCCCTCCCTCTACCTCCTTCCTTCTCCCTCCCTCCGTCTCCCTCTCTCCGTCTCCCTCCCTCCCTCTCTCCATCTCCCTCCCTCCGTCTCCCTCCCTCCCTCTCCCTCGCTCCCTCCTCTCCCTCCTTCCTTCTCCCTCCCTCCGTCTCCCTCCCTCCATCTCCCTACATTTCCCTCCCTCCGTCTCCCTCCCTCTGTCTCCCTCTGTCTCCCTCCCTCCGTCTCCTTCCCTCTGTCTCCCTCCCTCCGTCTCTCTCTCTGCCTCCCTCCCTCTATCTCTCCATGTCTCTCTCCCTGTCTCTCTCCCTCCCTCTGTCTCCCTCTGTCTCCCTCCCTTTCCCTCTGTCTCTCGCCCTCTGTCTCCCTCTCCCTCCCTCCCTCCCTCTGTCACCCTCCGTCTCCCTCCCTCTGTCTCCCTCCCTCTGCCTTCCTCACTGCCTCCCTCTCTGCCTCCCTCTTTCTGTCTCTCTGTCTCCCTTCCTCTCCCTCCGCCTCCCTCCCTCCCTCTCCCTCTGTCTCCCTCCCTCTGTCTCCCCCAGACTGCGCCTCTCTGTCTCCCTCCCTCTGTCACCCTCTGTCTCCCTCCCTGTCTCCCTCCCTCCCTCCCTCTGTCACCCTCCGTCTAACTCCCTGTCTCCCTCCCTCTCCCTGTCTCTCTCCCTCTGTCTCCCTCCCTCTCTCCATCTCCCTCCCTCCCTCCGTCTCCCTCCCTCTGTATCCCTCCATCTCCCTCTCTCTGTCTCCCTCCCTCCCTCCCCCTCCTTCTCTCCCTCCCTCCGTCTCCCTCCCTCTCCCTCCTTCCTTCTCCCTCCCTCCATCTCCCTCCATCTCCCTCCCTCTGTCTCCCTCCCTCCATCTCCCTCCCTCCGTCTCCCTCCCTCTGTCTCCCTCCCTCCGTCTCTCTCTCTGTCTCCCTCCCTCCGTCTCTCTCTCTGTCTCCCTCCCTCTATATCTCCATGTCTCTCTGTCTGTCTCTCTCCCTCCGTCTCCCTCTGTCTCTCTCCCTGCCTCTCTCCCTCCCTCTGTCTCCCTCCCTCTCCCTCCCTCCGTCACCCTCCGTCTCCCTCCCTCTGTCTCCCTCCCTCTGCCTCCCTCACTGCCTCCCTCACTGCCTCCCTCTCTCTGTCTCTCTGCCTCCCTTCCTCTCCCTCCACCTCCCTCCCTCTCCCTCTGTCTCCCTCCCTCTGTCTCCCCAGACTGCGCCTCTCTGTCTCCCTCCTTCTGTCACCCTCCATCTCCCTCCCTGTCTCCCTCCCCCTCCCTCTGTCACCCCCAGTCTAACTCCCTGTCTCCCTCCCTCTCCCTGTCTCTATCCCTCCGTCTCCCTCCCTCTGCCTCTGTCTACCTCCCTCTCTCCGTCTCCCTACCTCCCTCTGTCTCCCTTCTTCTGTCTCCCTCCGTATCCCTCCCTCTGTCTCCCTCCCTCCCTCCCTCTCCCTCCCACTCTCCCTCCCTCCCTCCCTCTCCCCCTCTCCCTCCCTCTCCCTCCTTCCTTTTCCCTCCCTCCGTCTCCCTCTGTCTCCCTCCATCTCCCTCCCTCCGTCTCCCTCCCTCCATCTCCCTCCCTCCGTCTCCCTCCCTCTGTCTCCCTCCCTCCGTCTCTCTCTCTGTCTCCCTCCCTCCCTCTATATCTCCATGTCTCTCTCCCTGTCTGTCTCCCTCCCTCTCCCTCTTTCTCCCTCTGTCTCCCTCCCTCACCCTCCCTCCGTCACCCTCCATCTCCCTCCCTCTGCCTCCCTCACTGCCTCCCTCTCTGCCTCCCTCTCTCTGTCTCTCTCTGTCTCCCTTCCTCTCCCTCCCTCTGCCTCCCTCCCTCTCCCTCTGTCTCCCTCCCTCTGTCTCCCCCAGACTGCGCCTCTCTGTCTCCCTCTCTCTGTCACCCTCTGTCAACCTCTGTCTCCCTCCCTCTCCCTCCGTCACCCTCTGTCATCTCACCCCGTGTGTGTGTGTCAGCCCTCAGCCCGGGCTGAGACAGCTTCCCAGCACGCACACACAGCCGCACTGAGACGGCTTCCCAGTGCACACACACAGCTGCACCCGAGTACTTCACAGGTCTTTAAAAGACCATTTACATGTTAATAAAGCTTTGTTGTATTTCACCTCTTAGACCCCTGCATGTCCACTTTGACAATCACTGGAATCTCCCGGCCCCCACAGAGCAAAGTCTCAGAGTCCGGGCGGCTGCACCCGGCAGTGTTTGCTAACACTATTTAAATATTTTTTTAAAAACACAGGTAGGATGTCTGCAAGGTCCGCGGGCCGCCAAGGAAGGCTTGCTGGGCCGCTGGCGGCCCGCGGGCCGTACTATGAGTAACCGTGATAGAACAATCTGCCCTCAGAGTGTGGAATGTTCTAACAGCATTACAGCCCTGCTGCCTTGGACTGCACTGGTTGTTAGAGGCGTGCTCCTTCAATATTGGCCCTCGCCTGTGGCTCGAATCAATAACTCGGGCAGAGGGCCTTTAACCATCAGTAGACCACTGACTAGAGGGCTGAAGAGCTACATTAAATACTGCATTTCTGATGGTTGATTGTTTTTTCATTTAATTTAAAACACAGCACACATGAGTTTAAGTTAAGATATTTAAGTTTTTTCTCTATTTGGTGACCTGAAGAGAGCATAGACTCATTAAATGATATACTTAATGGGCTCCCAAGTACATGCCCCTTACGGATTCTCTACACTTGTTAATGAGGGTACAGAATGAATAAAAAGAATGCTGCTTGGCATGTGTTTAATAACATTTCAATTCAATGCTGAAGTCGACATGCTCAGCAGGTGTTAGGGGATATAGTCTTGGTTGGCTAACTCATCACCGAGCCCACTGTCGATCAATAACCAGGAGACGACTGTACGAAATTAGCCTTACATATTACTCACTGTACAACATTAGCTTCCAATACGCACAGATGTTTTGTCCTTAAAAGGAGCACAGGTAGTAAGATAAACAAGTGCAGGGGACTGTGATGTCAATGGGACCCTTCAGGCATTAGGTGTGCCCTCACCTCAGGCTCTCTATTTCCCAGTCCTGCTTCCACCAACGATGGTGGGTGGAATGCCATGGACAATGGCTGCCAGCACAACTCCATTCTCCTATTGGCTGTGTGATTCCCATTCATGCTCACCCTCGCCCTTTTCAAGGCTATATTTACTCCCCTATTATGAGGTGATCTCAGGCACTACCTCAGGGGTGAAGAATGCGCCCAGTATTCCATTATCTGTCAGCAGTAATGCTGGGGTCACTCGAACTGTGCATGCCCGAAATACTTCGTGCAGCCACTACCCCTCTCAATCCCCTTATAGGGCACGAAATTGGTTGAGATAGTAAGCCAGTTGTGACCAATAAGAATATTCCAAAGCTAACCGTCCAGATCTACACTTGTACATTTCCGCAAGCACCATTGTACGTAGGTCAATGCAGTAGTAACCGAGAATTTGCTTCCACACTGCCAGTGTCTGTGAGGCACATTCTGAGGGTCCAAATCAAAAAGGGATGTGTGCATTTAAGTTCACCAAAGGCAGAAACACAGGTATGTTAATTTATTTACATTGCTTTTCTAGAGCACTTCTTTTACCAAGTGGTATTAGTGCTACCTATTGGGAAGAGAGTATGCATACAGAAACTATCGAGCCAAACATTAATTAGAAGAGACCCCAGAGAGCGCGGAGGTAAGGAGAGGGGAACGAGAGAGTAGCTAGCTAAAACATGACCTCCAAGCAATAACCCAAAGCACATTCAAAGGGTTGTAAAATAAAACGTTCGAGTTTACATTAATTATATCGGCTCTCAGCTGTGGAGTTGGGTGCCAATCCGCATCCAGGACGGGTGGGGGTGCAGCACAAGGGATTTCTCTAAGGATAAATGTATTCCTCTCCAGAGAAAGAAAAAAACGTTCGAATTTGAAAATGCTCTTTTTCTAAGCATATGCAGACGTACAGCATGTACTTTTACGCATGTGTAAGTGCTTAGGCATGGGAATAATTCTGAAAAGCTATGACTGTCGCAGCTTCTCAGGCGTACTCTCTGAAATATTTAAAGACCGCGAACAAATTGTACATTTATTGCTGGGACTCAGATACCTGAAGAGAAATGTGCCATCCAAATATGTATTCATCTTAGATGAACTAAAGATGCGTCCATCCAATAAAAAGATGACTGGTGATGTCACTACTACTTTAGCCTTTTCATCAAACCACAGCAAACGGAATGTGCCTTATATTTGTGGTTACCTCATGAAGGTGGCACACACCTATTTTAGGATTATTAAATATTCAGAGCTGGTTGAAATATGGTTCTTGAATGTAAACAAAGTATTTTTTTAGTATTTGTTTCAAATGGACTGCAGTCCTGCACCAGTGGTCGAAGTGGGGGGAAAAAAGTAGGGAAACTGTGGGCGGAGAATCAGAGGGCGGGAACAATCTGGGGATTGGGTCAGTGGGCGGAGTCAGAGGTGTGGCAGAAAGAGCAAAATATCCCAAATTTTAGTATTTGTTTCCCATTTCACTAACCGGTTACAGCTTATTACGCTATTTAATTTAACAAATGGATACACATGTTTAGTTAAGGTTTAATATGAGTTATTGACATTAAAATACATTCACAAAGTGGGATACATTTCCAATCACAGAATGTCCCAAATATCCTTAAAAGTGAAATTGCAAGCCATTTGTCTCCGAGCCATGGAGTTTCTGTCATCAGCACGTCTCCTCCATTTTCCCACAAGAGCAGTTCAAACACGAATGGCAAAATCTCCTAGTTTGCAAATGTTTTCCACATAATTATAGCTCTGCCATATTTGCCACTGAATACATCATCTGCTGCATAATCTGACAATTTTAACTAATACATTTTTCACTGCTGCAGTTATATGTTCCACTGGTACTGATAAGGAAAAATCTTTGCAGAGACTTTTAGCATGTGTAAAAATATCAAAATAATAAAGTATCTGAAAATTTACAGCACCACTAATACCAGTGTAGGGTGTCAGAGCACTTTACATCACACATATTACACAGAGACAATCAATCATATGTGTGTAAATCACTGTATAGGAAATGTTACATAAGACAAAGGACTACAAGGTGTAAGAGTCACATGACAACCATACTAGTAGGCAGCATAGTTTAATAGTGATTGGTCTGGAGAAACACAAACTCAGAATTTAAAAGGTAATATCATGGTTGGGGGTTCTCTTTAATAATCAGAATTGATTATTACCCAAATGAACCCTTTTTTTGCAACATTAGGATAATCAAAGGCTGGGGAAGAAAACCATAACGCTCTAATTTATACCTTGCAGTTTACCTGCAGCTCTTAGATGATAGTTAATAGCTCACTGTTCTATGTTAGGATTTTAACGTATTAACTGCAAGTAACAATAGGGACTCTCTGACAAAAGCAGTATCCCACTGACCTATTTACATTATGTGCACTTTGTGATCTGCATGGTACATGTTCTTAGCAGCAGGCACATTAACCCTCTATGCTTCCTTTCCATGAGTGAAAACATCCACTAGACAAAACACCATCTCTCTTTAGTAATTAATTTTATTTAAATATGATTTTGGAACTCCTTGGAGATCCACATATTACAAAATAACAGCCAAAATATAATAAAATGAGTCCACATATAATCAACTTTTTCTAGCAAAAAATGTACGGATTATCATACCGTTCATCTAATACAATTCTAAAAAACATTTGAAAAAGTTAAAAATTCTGTTACAGAAAATTTCGTTTGGGGGACTGAAGATAGCATCTATCAGAGATCTTGCGGATAAAATACCAAACTGAATACATACAGGCTTTACCCACAGACGACGGTGGGCCATTAATGCTGGACAGACTAGCAGGACATGTATAGAGTCTTGGACTGAGATATTGCAAAGGTTACATATATTAGATATACCATGCCATTTGGCCAACAACTTATTCAGTGGAAGGAGATCCTGCCTAAGAAGCAGCCAAAAACGGCGCAAACCGTGGGGTATATTCCAGGAGGCGTAAGGTTGTATTTGTTTAAACAAATAGGAATCAACAGCTTGAGTGGCCCCCTTCTTTTGTACAATCAAATTACGATCCCTTTCGTAGCTTAGCTTCCATGTGGCTTGTTTTAATGTAAATTTTAATTGTTGCATAGAAAGGTCTAAAAGAGTGGCTTCCTCCAAGTCCAAGAGTGTAATGGCCTTCCTATAATTCTTTATAAGAATCGAATGCTCTTTTAGTGGGCCCATCAACTCTTTTGTGATTAGGGATCTTAGTGTGGCTGGCTTTCCTTTGACCAAACAGATAACCCAGCGAATGACTCCTGCCAGACCCTGTGCCCAGCTACTTCTTAGACCGAATTCTAAACGAAGGGCTGCTGCACTGCAACTATTATTAACTGAAGTTAAGCTTCTCAAGAGGGAACCCTCCATAATGTCCAAAAAACCCCATTCGACTAAGTCGATGAGTTCTATGCCGTAAAGCAAAGTTGGGGGGACTTTTGCCCGG
The DNA here is from genome assembly GCF_964204655.1 of Triturus cristatus. Classification (NCBI taxonomy): domain Eukaryota; kingdom Metazoa; phylum Chordata; class Amphibia; order Caudata; family Salamandridae; genus Triturus; species Triturus cristatus. The sequence continues at coordinate 622,363,194 of NC_140587.1, forward strand.
AAAGCCTCCAGCAAATAACCAAAGTGTCTTTTACCGGTTGATTTGTATAATTCTCTTAACCCATTTCCCTGCGACTTTGCCTTGCGGGAACTATTTTCTATATGGGATTTGTTGCTCAAGTTGCTATTTACAACCTTACCCAAAAATACGTATGATTTTACTCTCTCTTTACTATGAACGTTCATCACTGGAGTTATCATGACATTTTTATTTTTGGCAAAAAAATTTGGAGTCCAGGAAGGAGGCAGCAAGTACTGTTAAAACCATATTATACCTGCAAACACGACGCCCCCACCTGAATTTAGTGCCAGCCACGGTCCGTGCAGATAACAGCGGTGGGCAGAGTAAGGGGGGATTTCGAGGGACGAGGCTGAGGGAAAATTAATTATTTATTTAATTTTCCCTCGGCATCGTCCCTTGAAATCCCCCCTCACCCGGCCTCTCTGCCTCACCGCTGTTACCTGCACGGACCGCGGCTGGTCAGCGCCTGTTGCGGTCGCACTGCCCTAGAGCCACCCTGCTCAAGGGTACTATGACTTCAGTGACAGAGTCACTGTCACTCTATGGTGTGCAGTTTCATAGGCCTGCCTGCAAGACTGGAGGTGAACTTCAGAATAAATTGTGGCGGACAGGCCTTCAAGGTTAACCTACACTTGCCCCTGCTAGGGTCCACCTGCTGGTGCTAAGACACCAGGACTTTTAAAATCTTGCGGGGCCTTCTAAGGTCTGGCATGGGAATGTGCTCCCTCAGGGGGAGTGGTCTGGCGGACTGGTCATGAAGGCTGAACGTGGTTCCCCAGTTCCAAATTAAGCAGCTCTGACCATAGTGCCACATCCTCTTCCCCAATGAACACAATACGGCCCCACTGAGAGAAACTTGCACTTCACTGACCCGCTATAAACACCTGGATGTGACTTATTCAAACTATGCACTAGACAAGACAATATGTTGCCTAAAAAAAATTGACAACATCCTAGAAAAGCCAAACGCTCATGGGGAATGCAAGATTAAGTAAGGTATGTGAAATGTAAGCAGGAACAACATGGTTACTTTTTTCTTTTTACACCTATTATTCAGAAATTAATGAGTGCTTTTGTCTGAAAAGTTAAGGCCATGACTACGGGCCCAGAAGGGACCCGTTTCAATGTCCATTGCTTATATCCTTACAAATCATAAGCAGTATGGTTTAAAAAAACACATCACTGAACACAGAGCCACGGTACACATTTTGTTTTCCAATTCACCCATCAAGCAGGTATTTCAGCACTTCCAGGAATAGTGCACTTTCCTACCCAGGAAAGCAATGTTGTTTAAAGAGAGACGAGAAAACAAAAGTGGTGCTTTATTGCCAAACACTGTAAAGTGGCGCTAATGTGTTTCGGTATCAATAAATGAATCTGGCCACCTTGCAACCACTCTGTCTTGCTTTAGTTGTTAGTTATTTATTTTCCATATTTTGAATGTTTTATTTCTCTCCACCCCAAAACTGCACTTAGAAACAGAAAAATGTCAGAAAAAGAGACGTTTCCTTCCAGCAAAGGTGTTTTTCTTTTTTGGATCCATTTAACCGGAGAGCAAATAAAGGAAAGGAGGAAAGAGAAGGTTATGCCTGTTTCTTGAAGGCTCTGTTTTCACTAAATGAGGAGGAGTGAGACAGGAAGAGGGGGGAACGAGGAGTGGGGGTGGGAGGGGGGTCAGCTGCCAGCAGCATGAGAACTGGACAATGTTGTCTTCGCTGGGCACAAAAGAAAAGAAAGAGACCTTTTCCTTCTCTGCCCGTTCCGCCCGTCCCCAAAAGCCGAGCCTTAACTTTCAGCCTTGGCGATTAATGCCTTCCGGGAGGCTTGTTCAAAATAGGAAAGTAGGGGAGCGGACTCTATGAATTTTAAGAAGTAAGGGCACGCCGTGCCCTGCCGATCCCGCCCACTTCGACCACTGTCCTGCACCAAAGCTTAGCTGCAATAAGTTGCATTCTCTGTATTTAAAGTCACTCAAAAGCGTGCTTGCGAGTTGTACCTTTGGCGACAGTGTTTTTTTGCCAATGTTTTTAAAAGTTCCGTATATTTACACTCTGTGGCCGCACTGACTTTGAAGCAATCCTGAACACTGCATGTGCATGCCAAGTTTCAGTTTGTGATGACAGGCTTGGGTTTTTAATATAACTATTAACAGGTAAATACTTGACCTGTGGCATTCATCTAGCGGAATGTATTCATCTTTGTGGTGTTTTTTCGCGAGTAGTGTGCTGTGATCTCTCTACAACTGCTGACCGTTTCTTAAGAAGGCGGAGCTGTGCTCCTCTGCAGGTTTGATATTGATAGGCTCACACTGGTGATTTAAACAGCCTCCACACTATTAATATCAAGTGGTGACCGATGAGGATAAAAAAATTGCATTTTGGTCCTCAGAGCTGAGTGCATCTTCTTTTACGTGGGGCCTAGAGCGAACAAGGTGAAGCATGCCCGACAATCAGGGATCAACACAGCCACATTTGAGTGCCCTGTGCCAAGGAAAGAGGCCTGTGTACTGTCATATTTGATTAAAAACACACAACTATCCACATAACTGACTCAATTGATATCACAAAAGTTTCAAAACCTGCTGGTTCATGACTGACTGTCTGACTGACATACTTATAAAGTGCTTGATTGCCATGGTGTCTTGGCGCTGAGGTGAGTTGATACCATTGCACAGGCTCGCCGGTCTGAGAGGTTAAGGAAAAAGGCAGGTCTTAACCTGTTTCCTAAAAACAGATCTATTAGATCTGATAGTCGTCGGGAGGGAGTTCCACAGTTTGGCTGCTCGGTGGAAGAGGCTCTCATCACCCCATCTGGCCTTTTTTATCTTAGTAACCAGTATCAATCCTGTATTGGCTGACCTAAGACTCCTTCTCAGCGAGTACCAGGAAAATAGGTTTTAAATATCAGTGGTTCCCCATCCATATAGAGCCTTAGGCACAAGACAGAGGGCTTCGAATTTTACTCGCTGTAGAACTGGGAGCCAGTGAAGCTGTCTGATACTAGCGGACGTAGGGTGGTGTTTAGGAAGATGAAGCAGCACACGTGCTGCCGCATTCTGCAAAGACTAGAGTTTGGTGGTTTGATCTTTGTCAGTTTCCAAGTATAAAGCGTTGCCATAGTCGATTTTTGAAAGGACAAGAGCTCCTACGACCATTTTCCTAAGGGTTAGAGGAATAAACAACAGAATTCTATGCAGAATTTTCAAAGTAAAGAAACAGGAGGAGGTTAGCTGACTGATTTGTTTTGCAAACTTTAGTTTGTTATCGAACATGAATCCAAGGTTTCTGGCTTTGGTCACAGGAACAGGACAGTTCCCTACCTCAGAAGCCCACCATAATTGATTCCATACAGTAGGGCCCAACACAAACTCAATGACCTCAGTCTTTTCAGTGTTAAGCTTGAGAAAATGTGTGTTCATCCAAGCCATAACTGAGTTAAGACAATTAGGAAAGCTAATAGCTGTGATGTCCACCTACTGCATGACTGATACCACGATCTGGGTATCGTCTGCATATGAGACTAAGGCGAGACCATGATCTTTGATTAATCTAGTTTATAAACAAATGGAATCCAACCATATAAGATAGGCGAAAACTTAGGACACAAGGACTGGAGTATGATGTGTTTCCTACAGTGGTGGGAAGCACATAGTGTTCTTTAAATACTCCTCACACACCAAAAGGGCCCTTGGTGTCATGCTTCATCATAGGGGTCTTCGCGTCCCTCTACGGAACGCGGCGTGCTGCTAACCAACGAATACGCGGGAGCACTGATGTAATCACTATGTGTGGTGTGCAAGGGTAGTGAGTGGTAGGGTCAGGAGTGAATGGATAAGTGAATATTAAAAAATACCTGGCATGTGAGGGCTAAGAAGAATTTTAATATACCTCTGTGCTGGTATTGTTAAAATAGTGTGGTAGAGGTTTTGTGTGTTTAATGTACACAACCTCTTGTGTGCGTTGACATGTTTCAAAGCATAAAGCTTCTTCATCAGGACGGGTGCACAGATCCCTACCCTACTCACATGCGACAGTTAAATACTGTCTCTACATAAATGATATTATGTGTAGAACATAGCCAAATATGCCTATTATGGTAATTGGTCTTGAACAAGATAATGTCTTCAATGTCAGTCTGAAAAAAGAACACAAAAGTACATATGGGATATTAAATGGTGACACTCTTCATGTGGATATATTGACCTGTAAAGGTGAAATTACGCAGTGTCTAGACGTAATAGTTGGGCTATCAGTTTCAGTGCAGTGCCCTGTGAAAAAAAGGAGGGGTGGAGGGCAAACACTAGACAGACCAACATTTCACATAAAACACACTCTCTATTTTGCCTTCCGAGGTCGCTGTAGTAATTCTCTAGGGATATTATATACAGGAAGGTAGAAAGAATGCATACTTGCTATAGTGAAGCCTGTGGCATCATGAGCCTGTGAAAAACAGAGGGGACCCAGTGCTTAATAGCACTCTGAAAGGATAAATATAAATGCAAAGTTAGCACTGTGGGAGGTACTCACTGGATTAAGGGAATGGTGAACCTGTTTGGAAGAAAAACGGCTGTGCCCTACTTACATGTGTAGTGGTACTACCTGCTACAAACGTCCCCTTCCGCGGCTCCGAGCTGAATGAGGAGCGTGGAAGGATCGGTATTTATACCATTACTAATTGCCCAATTAAGTTCCCGCCACTTCACGTGCGTACGTGGTGAAGTGTATGTGCCCGTAATTGGGCCAAGTCACGGTGTGGGATAGGGAGCACTGAGCGCCAGCATCCAAAAACGCACTGCTGCTCGCACAACTTAGACCGCTGTCCCTGAAAGCATGGGCGCTGGAGTTTGAGTCACGCGGTAATGAAAAAACTGAACCACTAACTCAAGCTACGTTATTGCGGCTGTGCTTAACTAAGACCGCTGTCCCTGAAGGCATGGTTGCATAGAGACCAGCCAAGCGGTAATGAAAAAACTGAACCAATAACTCAATCTATGTTATTTCGGCTGCGCAATGGACGGGGTTGCTGCGGAGAAAATCACCCGGCCCCTATAGTAATACAACTAGATTGCTTTCTTGGGGGAATTTTACTGTTGACACGTAGAAAATGCATCTATGTCAGAGGCTTAGTAAAGGCTTTGTATGCATATCGTGCGATCATTACAGCGCTTAATAAAGGCTTTCTATGCAAAGCGTGTGATCATTACAGCGCCAATGGCGTTAAATTTAAGGGGATGGATCAGCTAGATCGAGGCTGTGAAAGCCGGTTCATCCAAAGGTGTCATTGAGTCTTCCTCAAAGGGACAAAAAACCTCAATCTGCATCATGTGAGCAAAGAATATAAAATATGAATAAAAAATTTTAAAAAGGCAATGACGGAGCAGGTGTCCTTGGGTTCTTCCTCAAGGGGGAAAAACCTCAGTCTTAATGGATTCCGGGGGCCGGGGGCTAGAGGGTGCACTCCCCAGGGATAGATGTTGCTTGAAGCTTACTTAGTACTGCGTAGTTCATGGTATCTCTAGTTGTCTTAGGTGAATTGGTTCCAAGGGATACTGTCATTGAGTCCAGTGACATTCGTACCCACGCGGAACACACAACGCTGTTCCTTCTCTAATAAGTCGGTCTCTGATGGTAATTGTTCAATGATCGTCCACTGCAGGTCATTCACTGTGTGGGTTTCTGATAGGTAGTGAGATGCCATTTTTGTTGTGCTCCTTCTGCATCGAACATTGCTTTTATGTTCGCCGGTTCGAATTTTTGCTGGTCTTGACGTCATGCCAATGTACGCCAGCCCACAGGGGCACGTGATCATGTACACAACATTGCGGCTGTTACAGTTGGTGAATTTCCTCTGCTCCCATTCACTGCCATTCCTGAATTTCACCCATCTACTTTTTTTGGTCAGGTGGCACGTGCTGCAGTTGCCACAGGCATAGTGACCATGGACCTGCTGTAGAGTTGGGTTGTTGGTATGTGCGGTTGTGCCTGTGCGGGGTCGTGTATGGACCAGCATGTCCTTCAGGTTCCTGCCCATTTTGTGAGCGAACAGAGGTTTTTCTAAGTGTAGGTCACCACAGAAAAGGGTTCTCCAATGTTTATTCACAATTTTTAAATCAAATTTGAATGGGTGTTGTAGGTTGTCACGCAGATGGGTCTCGCATCTGAGTCTCTGGGAACTTTGTCTTCCAATGGTGCCTCCCTGTTGTTATTAAGTGCCCTCGTCATAGCCCTGTCTATGATAGGTGCCGGGTACTTGCGAGGAGAGAGTTTTATTTTCAGATCTGTGGCTTGTGTCTTGAAATCACTGAGGTTGGTGCAGTTACGCCTGAGACGAAGGAACTGACCATAAGGAAGATTGTCGTGTAGGTGGGGCGGATGGAAGCTGTCATACATTAACAAACAATTCTTAGATGTCGGTTTGAAATGTGTGGTCGTCTTCAGTACCCCCCCTATAGATATTGAGGTCTAGAAAAACCAATTGGTAACGGGATGAAGTGCTAGTGAATTTTAGGTAGTTGTTTTATTGGTTAAGCCATTCCATAAAGTGCTCAATAGATTGAGTGTCACCCTCCCAGATGACCAGCTCATCATCAATGTCACGCTTCCAGGTCTTAATGTTATGCCTGAAAGGGTTACTCTGATGGAGAATTTTGCTACTTTCCAGATGATGGACATAGAGACCAGCCAAGCTGGGAGCAAAAGTGCTCCCCATACTGGTCCCATGTCTCTGTAAGTAGAGAATGGTTTTGTAGAGAAAGAAGTTTTTAGAAAGGGCCAGGGCAATGCATTCCATTACAAGGCTCTTAGGTGTTTGGTACTCCCATGTAGTGGAGAAGAGAATTTCTTCAATGATGTTGAGTGTCTCGTCATGGGGCAAGCAGGTATACAAGCTTTCTACGTCGAGGCCCAGGAGTATCTGCCTCTCTGGGTCGAAGGTCAGGTTCTGTAGTAGCTGTAGTGCAGCTTTCGTGTCCCTTAGATAGGTGTTGGTCGTCTGAACCAAAGGGTGTAAGAAGGCATCCGCAAATTTGGACAAGGGCTCCAAAATGGAGCCTATGCCTGAGACTATTGGTCTCCCTGGAGGGTGTTCAAGGTCCTTGTGTATTTTGGGAATGGTGTAGAAATAGGGAGTCCTTGGCGATTTCTGGATAAGAAATGATGCTTCCAATTTTTTACTATTCACTTGTCCATTCACTCCTGACCCTACCACTCACTACCCTCGAACACCACACATAGTGATTACATCAGTGCTCCCGCGTATTCGTTGGTTAGCAGCACGCCGCGTTCCGTAGAGAGACGCGAAGGCCCCTATGATGAAGCATGACACCAAGGGCCCTTTTGGTGTGTGAGGGGTATTTAAAGAACACTATGTGCTTCCCACCACTGTAGGAAATACATCATACTCCAGCCCCTGTGTCCTAATTTTTCGCCTATCTTATATGGGTGGATTCCATTTGTTTATAAACTATTGTTGGGGAGATTGAATCCGCCCCTTGTGTCTTTGTTGACACTTTTCCTCTCCAGTCCCTCTTTTGTTATATATGGCTTTGATTAATCTAGCCAGAGGGGTGACATATATATTGAACAGCGTTGGTGACAAAGTTGACCCCTGAGTGACTCCACGCAGGAGGCAAAGGTTTCCTGACTTAAGACCATCCCAGTGGATCAGCTGTTCCCATGGCAGGCTGTATTTCCTTTCTTTCAAGCTATGAGCCGTTTAGAACCAATGTCTGTGATTTAATGCTCAAAGCACTAATTTAACAGCATTACAACAGTCAAAATTTAGAAACTGACACTGTGCTCCAGGTTAGCACCTTGGATCGTCAGACTAACTTACAATAATACATTCAAAGGAGGCTCTGCTTTCTCAGTACAAAGTGCCAAACTCTGGCACACTTAACCCACCAAGATTCAAAACATTCAGTAGCATTTTAAAGTTCAGAAGAGAGCTGGAAACAGGGTTGTCCCAATCATAATTACATCAGCCACTGACCCTGAGATTGATTCCAGAACAATAATCTTTCTACCAATATAAACGTGGTTGAGAACTATGGAACAGTATGGAAAATCACTCCATATCAAGAGGACAAGCGCTCAACTCAAATTGGGGAGCTCAACATAACATCATAATGACCTCAAAATATGGATGGAAAATTATAACGCCTTTCGAATCAGCCCTAAAAATACCCACTGCCACTCTGCCCCTGAAGATCCATAACCTGTCTAATGACTTATGGGACTCTAAGCATACCCCTCTAGACTTCACATACATAGTAAAGTATACCTACACTCCCTTCTACTATTTTTGTTTGTGTTCAAGTATTTTATTATATTTTGAAAAAAATATATACAATCAAAGTATACTGCGATACATACATGCCAAAATTGATAAATATATGTAAGAAGTTAAACATAGTCACATGACATGAAAATACATAATGACAGAAAGCAAATAAATTAAAATTCTCCAAATAGTAATTTTTATTACAGAGTAGAAAAGTTCAAAAATGAGGAGACAAATGCAGGCCAAAAACCATCATGTCAATACTGCCATGTGTGGCAGAATATATATATCACCTGAGAAATAAGGTATACCACAAGGGGTAGGAAAGAGGCAGAGAAAAGGAAGCAAGAAGGAAAGGAAGAAAAGATTGGGGTGTGGGCATGGTAAAATGGGAGATCTGCTTCACTTATATTGAGAAAATCAAGAAAGGGATCCAAAAAGATGCTGAGCCACGAGACCCCGAGTAGACAAATCCATATAGTTATCCAGGGAATACCATACATAGCTAGCAATTGGAGGTGTAGATTGTTTGCCCCCTATAAGTGTATAAGCTCCTCTAAGATAAGGCACCCATGCCCACCAAGTGTGATATGAAAGGAGATGAAAATATTTTCATTCTGTGAGTATGAATTTGACTGCAGTGGCTAAGAGTAAATCTAATAATTCCAAATCTACATTATTAAGAGGTAGGGGAGTAACTGCAGCCCATGGACCCAGATAATCATGGGAAAGGAGAGAATGATTGGTAAATTAAATTATACTACCTTCTGCTTTTAACTGCAAGATGGAGGACAGTTAATCCAGTCTTTAAGATGGCCCTCCAAGTATCAGTTTGATATAGTCCATGGGGTCATGTCATTGCATGTACTACTCCATTACCTAATCTCTCATTGTCTACGGGACAGGTACATAATAGATGAAAGGACCTGTGGAAACTTTGCTGACAACTGGATAGCACAGATAGTGGCTATATCATCACACTTAAATCCCCACTCATTACAACAAAATAGGCCTGCTGAGACCAAAGAGATCAGTCATAAATTGCTGGACCCTTCATAGTCCACCCTGCAGGTCTCAAATAATCACATACTCTGAGTATTAACATACTATATTGACAAAAAGGATGATAATATGTCATCCATCTTGGCAAATATCTTAAACTGACCTGTCACAATGGTATTTAGAAAGACTGTAACACAGTCTACCCAGGCATATTTTTGATTCACTCTTTACTCCTTAATGACACGTTACCCCATGCATATCTATAACATCACAGAGTGGATGATCTCCTGCCACAGCCTACATGAGAAATTGGATCAAGAACATAACAGATAAACTATCAACATAGTAAAGGGACCCGCAGAGCTAATCAAAACTGTCAGCATAACGCAAAATGTTGTCTATCTTTCACACTTTTTCATCCATCACACCATAAAGTGCTAGCACAACAACATGGGCATCATGCATGACATGGACACACTTCCCACATAGGCTCAAACAAAGACAACACTCGTCCAACTACAAACCCACATGATGTAGCATGCTACACGTGAGGAGAAGTGCTTTAGCGCCCGGTGTAGAAGTCATAGAGCCTATACAAATATTATAATACAATACAACTTTCTATCAGTTAGTTAAGAAAGTTCATATTCGTCTCTTGGCAGATTTGTTGCTGCAGTCCGGCTCCTCTGTTCACAACCCCAAATCATTTTAATGAAAAGTGACCAGTAGCTTCTGGGCTCGTACCAATGCTACAACACAAAAATACAAATATTTGTTTATTGAACATATTTAGACTTTCATCACACAAACCGAAATACACAATACATTAGTAATCTGTTTTCTGAATTTTAGCGGCCTCATTCTGAGAGAAACATATAAATAAGCAGCTGGAGTTTTCCAATGGGTGTAGATTCTCTTATTTCAGGAATGCTCAAAGTTTTTTTAGTTTGCCTTGAAATCTGCCCAAGTTCCAGCTGTCTAGCTTAATCTATACTATTTTTATGAATTTCATTTTTCATTCAAGAGATCACCCATATATATTTGTATGTGAAACAATAAGAATAGCTGTAAATGCACTTGCTAACATTTGAAGACTTCTTTCCTTGCATAATTTGAAATGGAGGGAGTCGATTCCATTTCCCCATTAGAAAGAGATTTACTGCTGCCCTTGGCAGGAGTACATTTCTAGCCTTTTAGAGTATAAGAACATGTTAGAAAGTGGTTTGTGAATATCACAAAAAGGCAGGTGTGTGGTCGTGTTCAAACCTCCAGGGCATTCCTTCCATGGTAACCCACAGATGGAGGTTTACTCTCACAGAACCCTTTGGCTGATGAATCCCCTTAAGAACACAAAACCAACCTTTTTGAATTACTGCATAGGAAGGTGGTGTTGCTGTCTTAAAGGAAGATATTTCCAAGTGTAAGACTAGCTTACAAGCACAAATAGCTTTTATAATGATACCCTTCATTATAATTTATATTACATTACACACACATACATTCTTTACTTACCACAAAGAAGAAATATCCTGGAGGAGTTTCAAATAATTTGTATGACTTTAAGGATCCCAAACGCACACCAAGTAAATAGTATTCTGATTCTAGCATTTCTGATATTAAACACATATTTGTTATTAATTATGTTGAAGACGGGGTGTTACATACATGCTTTTTAAGCGTCTCAAAGAATGAAGGGTTTTTGTGAATTGACTATTTAAATTGAATAAAGACAAGTTTGACCAATAATACATACTTCATCTCAACTATGGTTCTAGTGACCCATCACATTGTTGCATGAGCAACGGAAGACAGAAAGAGCGGAATAATTGGTCTACACCATGGTCCTCATTACGATGGCAGACAGACCGCCACTGACCGCCATCTAGGGTATTTTTCCGACCATTGCATTACAATGCAGCTGGTCAGACCACAGATGTGGGGGGTAGGACTGCCGCCTCCAACAGGATCACAAATCTTGTCGGAACTCCGAATCCCTACAATGGGGGCAGTGCCTGTGGAGGGATTAGGATATCCTTTTCCCTCCACCTTTATATGGTAGTCCGGGGGTGTACATGTAGTTCCCCCCAAACATCCATGTACCATGTGCCAGGCACCTCATGGTGGCTGACATACGGTGCATGACTGTTTAAAAACATCTCTTTTTCAATTGCAGCTTGTGCTGCACCCCATTTCCGGGCCGCAGCACAAGCAGCAATTGTAAAAGGCATGTTTCTGACTACTGCCTTCACATCGGTCCGATCGTAATATGGCAGGTGGAGCAACCGACTACCTGTCGGCTGGTCTCCATTCTGCAATGATGGCGGTCGGACACTAATCCGAGCACCACCGCAATGGGGGCCTATGTTTTTTTTAGAAACACATGTCGGACAGAGCTCTATGCATTTTATAGTTTCTAAAACCAGGGACATGTTCTTATATCAAAGGGTAGGTTCATTTTAAACTGGCAATACTATTTTTGATACAGTACATGACAAGAAATAATCAGTAACTACACCAATATTTTCATCAAGACAGTTTATGATCTTTTGATCTTTAATTCCTTTATGTTTTTTTAACATGTTGATAATTATTTTCTTTTGAAAGTGGTGGAGTTAAATAGCCTAGGTTATTTCAGCTCTTCAAAACTATCACAAAGCCCAACTTAGTATATTCACCAATTGAGGTTAATTGTGAATAATACAAATCCCATATCTGAAAATGGGAAAACTCTATTCAAAATAATTATTCAATCACTCTATTTCAATAAATGGATAAACGTTTATGATTACAGTGGATAACAAATAAAGAATTTCAAGTTTGGAAATTGTTTTCCCAACCCATTCATTCTTCTTCCTCTCACCCCTTCACACATAGCAAAGAAACATGTCACCCCTCCACATAAGAAGACACCAACAAACCCTTCACCCTTCTGACACAGTGCCAACCTTGTCACTGATTTTGAAGGAAGGAATATATCACTAAAATCTTCAAACCACGTTCATTAATTTGTTTAATTAGTACAGTCTAAAGCACACATATGTCTGAGGCCTTCATGGTAACAAAGAAAGCTGAAAACCTGAGAGGAACCCAAACATTTAGGAGCCTACTATGATGTCGGGTGGATCACCACCAACAAGCTGACTGTGACGGTCCATCCAACAATCAGACTCAGTGGTCTGAACTCCGCATTACGATGCAGTTGGTTAGACTGTTGCGGCATGGGGGAAAGACCTACACCTCCAACAGGATCGGAAATCCTGTAGGGGTGTCAGTCGGACAGATAATCCCCAAATGGTGGCAGTGCCAGCTCAGGCACTGCTGTCAGGATTATGAAGTCCATTTCCGACAGCCTTTCCATGTTGGCCATTCCATCATCGAAAGGTCATTCGATTGTGACTTTGGTGTCCCCTAGCAGGGCCCCTGTCCAGCCCCAAACATTCAATGCATCGTGTGTCAGGCACATCATGGTGCCTGCCACACAGTGCATGGATGTTTTAAAAGTGTATTTTTTCCACTGTGGCTTGTGCTGCTGCCCGCAGTTCAAGCAGCAATAGGAAACAAGCATTGGCATAGCCAATAGGTCTCGCTTTTGGGACCTTATAAGTATTTAGTTATGCAGCACAATATCCTTGGTGCAACACTATCAACCGTTGCATGGCTAAACACTTATAAGGTCCCAAAGGTGAGACCTATTGGCTATGCCAATGCTTGTTAAATAAAGCAAGTATTCTTTGAAACAATTATTCTAACCAAACACCGAAAAGAATAACTCCAGTTCTGCAAACAGCAAGCGGCACTCTTCAGCAGTCCTCTCTAATTGTGTAAAAAACATAACAGAGTAGACAGGATTGGTACATGGAATTGACACTAGTATATGGTTAGTAATTTTTTTTTTTGTATACCTCATCCCATTTACTGGGTATGCTTCACTGAATGCTTTGCCTTAAATACTGATAAAATATCTATTTGCTATTAATACATTTTAAATTAGGTTTTTACATTCCTATCTGATTGTTTCAAGAGCCTGCTAGACTTGCAAGGATAACTGTTATTACATAATGACATGACCTAGATTTCTCACTCAGTACGAGACGTCCCTCCGAAAAATAATAACATGGTATTGGCCTAAGTAAAATAGACAGCGTGGTGCACAGGAATTTCTAAACCGTGCGTGTTCCTCAAGTAAAAAAGCATTCTTGCCAGGAATCTAAAAGGAAAGATTACTGAAAACATGCTCTCCCCGTACGTAGGAGCCAGTGACCAGCTTCCCCACCCCTGGGTGCTTTATTTTGCACAGTAATAACTGCTGGTATTGTTCCACATCCATTCGAATGGAGCAGCCACAAATATTTCAGTTCGGCTGGGCACGTCTTTAGCGACGGCAAGACTGCAGTGGGCCTTGGTGGTATCAAAAAGAAACCCGAGACTGTAGTGACACACTATGAAAAGACCAATTACCAATAAGAAAAGAACAATAACACTTCTACACTAGTTTGCAAAGTGAGCTGAAAGCAACGATTAGAGCAAGTCAAACATTAGTCAAGCAGTGACCGTAGAATCAAAACTGGTGCCGGATATAGAGGAAGTTGCACATTGATAGCACATTAAAAAAGAAGTGATCGCGATCACGATCAAACATCAAAGCGGCCGCAAAACCGAAAGTAATGCGGTAAAGCGCGGCGCGCGTGCCCGCGCACTTGCACTGTGGCTCTAGGCTGGCCTGGTAGCACTTTTTGGAGCCCTCTCAATAAGTCTCGCCAGACCAGCGCATGCGCTGGGTCAGGCGAGACCTAAAAAGACACTTTCCGACCAACGTGAAGGCGGTCACATAGTAATAATGGCACCGGGACCGTTGACTCCTTGTAGGGCAGTCCCGTTTCTGCTACAATGTTGATAGGATGCTAGTCCGACTGACATCGTAATGGGCCCTTAGTGAGTAAATAATCAGAGTTTGATATTTCCTAATCTTGAGGTGCTTGTTCTAAACAATTGGAAACAAAGGGGGAGTCATTGGCTTACTGTAAGGCCTTGATTAAAGTTTGGAACACAGAGCACTCCATCAGAAATGTAGAAAATGGCCCACCCATTGTATTACAAGTTCATTACAATAAATTGCACTCTAAATATGGCAGATGGAACATCCACCACAATGTGAGATAGTACCCTGCCTGCCAAACTCTAAATAATGCCTTTAATTATTTTTAGAAAAACAATCACAGTGTGAGTGGAAATGAAGGGCTGTGTGACCAGCAGGTATTCAGAGGTTGAAGTGTTGGGGGTGTTATGGGTGCCTTCAGAAGGAGGGTGATTAACATTCTGAACAAGTAAAACATTCTTGAAGCCTTTCAAATCTGTCCAAACACTGAGTAATTATGTAGCGTTAAATTAGCTTGAGAAGTGTGGCAATAGATAGGTGAGTTAAATACAAGATACAAGAACTGAGGCATATGAAGGCTCCAATTCAAGGAGATAGTTCAGGCAGTTTGGTGTCCACTTCAGTCATCTATTGTGTAACCTGAAGGTTACAGGCTCAATACCACTAAGATAGCTTGGTGTGTTAATGTATTTGCTCTCTGTCCCTCATGTGCGTGCTAAATACCTTAAAGTTATTTTTTTTTAATTTGATGTCCCCCTATATTGAACTGAAGTTTGAAAAGCTCTGGAGAACACTTTTGCGCCAGTCCTATCATCTAAAACATAAGAAGTTGTGCATAGAACAGTACTCTTCAAGTGAGGTCCAGCTAAAACCAGATTACGATTACTAGAACATGATGGGAAGGTGGGGGATAAAGACATGTAATTGTGACAATTCTTTTATATGGATTTGGAGATTCGCAAAACAGCACTAGAGATATGGGACAGACTACTCTCATTTCGCCAGTGTCCCCCATAAATGGCGACGCACAATTCACTCCAGCCTTAGGTGAAAGGTGACAGACTTTATGGAGAGCGGGAGTATGTTGAATATTGAAGGATGTGTTTACGGGCAACACAAATAAGTCTTCTCAGGATTGCAAGATAGACTACGCGTTGATCGAACAGGATAGACTTCCATATGTGCAGTTGACTCACTGGGCTATCCATGCAGATAATAAGGCCACTGCATTTAGGCAAACTCATGTCATTTTAAAAAATATCTGCCCACTTTTGATTCCATAAGGGAATTGATTTTTATTCAGTACAAGATTCAACTCAGGTATCTATACACCGAATAAACGGAAATTTGAGACACTGTGGGAGCTTGAGCTTGGGGCAGAGTTTGAAGAGAACTGGGATTGAAATTACGTAACCACTGTGAAGGGCTTGTGCAATTTGCTATACGGAAAAATGGAATACAAAGTTCACGTGATTTGGTACCTACCACCTGATAGGCTGAGACACATGTTCCCCATTACCGCCGATAATTGTTGGCAATTTGTGAGAGTGTTGGTATAATGTTCCACGTATAGTGGAGTTGTTTGAAAATGTAAATTTTCTTCAAGGAGATGCTCAGCCACACTGAAGTATACTGGGGATACCTATGAAATGCAATCCGGACGTTATTCTGTTGTAATGGGAGCCTTTGGTTGCCACGGGCAAGAGGGGAGTGTGTGTGACATGTGGTGATCAGACCTATGTTGGGAGCAGTGAAGCATGTGATTGCAATTCTCTTCTTATGGGGACTGATGGTGCATTTTAGCAGAACATTGTAAATCAACTTTAGTCTATTTTGATTTGCTGTATGAAGTGGTTTTTAATGATAAGCCTGTCTAGCGCTGCATTACAATTGCAATATGTATGCAGGTGTATTTGAAACATCAATAAACTGTTCCCAATTGATACATTGAATGGGTTGGTAAATTGATGGTGCAGGTCGGAAATGCATTTCTGTCTCGCGAAATGGGTTTAGTACACAGGAAATTACCATTTTGAGGTTGCACATCCTTTGATTTTGTGAATCAGAGTGTTCCTAACCGCAAAGTCCGGCACAAACTTCCTTGCCTAGCTAAGGGGAGTTATTGCTGAATTAGCATCCAGCTGACAAATTAATTGAGAACAACACTATCCAAAGCACGACAATCACACAATTTGAAATAGATAGGTATTACTCTCTCTTGTAGGAAGGTGTTCCTCATGTGTTTTCTTTTAAATTTGATTGTCTTAATATTAATACATCTGCAGAAATAACCTCAGAATGTTTTTGTAGTGGGAGGATTAAAGTGTGTGCTTTGAATTGAAGTATTAGCCATTAAAATTCCGTGGCCTTCCCCCATCCTCTCATTTAAAGTTGCCCTGTAACTGGGAGCAGTAAAACAAGGCGAAATGTTAACCTTTCAACTACAGTTCTATGCAGACTGAAACGTTTCAACAGGCAGGGAACCTAAGGGAATTGTGCAGCTATAGCACCCACTTTCACCACAAATGTATCAGGAACACCAAAACCTCATTCCCACTGATAATTTGGAAAATACATCATCAAGATATGAGGCACATTTAAAAACAAAGGCTAACATGTATAAATGCCTGATTTCCGCTCAAAAATTTCTTTTTTGTTTGCACTACTTTACTTTGATTACCTTCATAGTATGAATCTGAAGTCGCCAAAAATCAAAAAGGATGTTCTAACATGGATTAAAAACAAGAAGCCCAAACAAATTTACTTCTGTATTATAGTTTCAATTACTTAGTCCATCTGTCACAGACAAATTAATTGCAGCATCTACACTGGTTGTTGATATCGATCACTTGCCAAACATGATATCAGTTAATCCCTTTTATTTAAATATTAGGTACAAACTGTTCACATACAATCTGAGGTGTAAACAACAAATCTACACAATTTCAGGTGACAGATTACATAGCCAGCTTTCTCCCTTGCGGTCTCTTGCCCAAACAATTGGCGGAGTTGCCCAAAAAATATGAATATTTTACTTTAAAACGCAGTTTCGATTGGATCTGGAACAATGTATATACTAGAGCTTTTGGTATAAAAACATTTTTTCACTTTAACAATGTTCGCCACATTGACTTTCTTGGTGCAGATGGGTTTTCTGTTGTGAAAGCTCAAATCAAGCCTTTGCCAAACTTTACAAAAATGTATTACTATGGTCGTCAGAAGAAGCTGACATTACTGTTGATGGATTATGCAGCAAATCTATCTATTCAATATTTAAGCAGCAAGAGTGGAAGCAAGTTTTGTAGATCCCCCTCTGAAAAACGTTTTCACGAACGGTTTGACCTTGGATACATTTCGTCTTATCTCTTTTCTCCCTCATCAGGAAAGGCTGGTTGATAAGGAAATCAGCAGTCAACTCTCAGCATTCCCTGGAAACTCCCACCTTCTGGACCCAGCACAGGCTTTTAAATTTATATGTAGAACATCTGGCTAACTTGATCCATTCATGTGGCTTTTTCCAATATTGACTTCTCCCAAATTACCATATGGCTAGATAATTATTCAGCACTGACTTAGGCTCGTATTCAGGACTTTAAATCCGACTTTAACGTGTGGATGAAAAGCAATTGAGGGAAGCTTAACTCAGACAAAACTGAGGTGCTAGTGGTTGGTGAACCTTCTACCATTAAGTCCACTTAGTGTTGGGGAAGTAATGGAGTATCTGCTCAATCAAGTCATGACCGTCTAGAAACTGAGGTAAATTTGCCAATGGTCACTCAGGAGCTCCTCAAGTTAACGTAATGGCTGCTACATAATTTTGTTATTCAAAATAACTGCTGTAGGCAAACCCTGCATCAAGCATGTGATACAGTCAATCATTTCCTACAATTCTAATTAGGAGAATTCATTGTTTCTATGATTCGCCAAATATATGATCTCATGGCTGTAACTTCATTCAAAATGTAGCAGCCCACTTCATTCTGGACCTTAACCATCGAACTCCCATATCGGATGACTTGTGGAACATCCAATGGCTTCTTCCACTATGTGCTCTGTTTCCAAACACCTCTGCATCTGCCACAGATCCATTTCTGACACCTAACCTGCAGCCACTCTGTTCCTTCTCCTCTTTACAATTATCAGCAGTTGGTCTTCTTGACCACTACAAGATGCATGCAACTTACCTTGACGGCAGATCCTTTAACCTTTCTGACATTTAAATAATGGAACTCACTCCCTTTCTTTTTGAACACTCATAAAAAGGACACGCTGTTCCTCAAATTGCTCAAAACGTGGAGGTACTCCACTAATTGCAGATGCACTTGCCGAATAGTGCTTTCTCTTTATATTGTAACCAATGAGAATGGATCAGTTATTTTGTCTTTGAATATGTTTATCAAAATCATAAAACTATTTATTGTTCTTAGAAAGAAATAAGAAATGAATACAATACATCAATATTAAATGTTAAGCACTTATGACAATTTAGCTTTGGGACATTCATCCATCAAAATTCAAGTGGTAGTAGAAGTGACTTAGCACATCCTTTGACCTCCCTCTCCAGAAAGTGCTGACAATTACATTTTAGATTATGTCACCTTTGGCTCTGATAACATCACTTGGCAAGATATTAATGATGTTCATAAAAACCTGCAATTGTGCAACGTTAATACAATTTAGGGCTTTAGGTCATCCTTCTCATTATTTACAAATCTGGTGTTGATTTAAAGAACTTCTCATATTATTATTATTATTATTATTATTATTATTATTATTATTATTATTATTATTATTATTATCATCATTAGACCTGTCAGCCTTTAGGGTGGTCTTCTCCCAAACATTCTGCCTTCAACCCACCTGTTTTACTGAATTTGTTTTTGCTAGTCTTAGGATTCTGCACTTTACTACTGCTAACCATTGCTAAAGTGTTTGTGCTCACTCCCTAAAAGATGGTAGAATTGGCTCACACCAATTTACCTATAGGTCCCTAGTAAAGTAATTACCATGTACCTAGGGCTGGTAAATTAAATGCTACTAGTAGGCCTGCAGTGCTTATTGTGCCACCTAAACATGTCACAGGCCTCTTACCATTGTAGCCTGGGAGCAGTTTTACACTGCCAATTCACTTAGCAAAATAAGCCTAGAACTCTATTTTTAATACCTATAAGTCACCCTTAAACAAGCCCTCAACAGCCCACAGGGCAGGATGCATTGTATGTAAAATGTTGGACATGTACTTTTAAGAGTTACAGGTCCTGGCAGTGAACAATGCACAGCTTCATTTTTCAACACTGTGAGGCCTTACTCTCCCATGGGATAACATTGGGTGACCAAACTACATTTAATAAGGGCTAACCTTTGCTTGGGTGCAGGTAGAAATTCCCTACTTGGTGTCTAAGAAATTGTAATTTAAAATCAAATTGACTTACTGTGTATGGATGGGTTTAAAGTTTCAATTCTGAATAGGCCACTTTTAGAAAGTTACAGTTTTCTTGTCCTGACCATTTGGTGCCTGCAGCCTGTTTCCTTGGTCACATGACTAGGTGTAGTTGGCAGTTAGCCTATGTGTATTCCTCCCAGACAGCCACACAATTGAAAGACTGTGTATTGGTAGGATTGGCTATTCAAGCAGGGTGAAGGGTGGAGCTGCACACAGTCCTATTTGCCCTTCTAAGACCTGCCTCAGCACTCACACAAAGCCTATTGTGCCTCCAGATAGACTGGGACAAGGGCAGGGAGGCAGGATATTCCAGGCATTTCTGTGTGGTGAAAACTCTAGAAATGTTTTCCACTTCAATGCAAGCATCAGGTATAACAAGGATTTGCAATGCAATCGGTCTCGCCTTTGGGACCTTATATGTATTTAGCTATGCAGCACATTAGACTGGGTGCTGAAGCATCTACTGTTCTTTAGCATGGAGGGAAAGTAAGCACGAAACTGCGTGAAACGGCAGGTATGGGAACACATGGAGAGAAATATTGCCTTTCACCGGGTAATGGTATCATCCAAAGCTCTGTTTTTAATAAGAAATTAGAGCCTTTGGTGGTCATATCACTGAAAATACAAGATTTGAAAAAAATATTATTGTCTACGGGTGCTCGTGGAAGACCATTCCTTGAACTGGAATCTAGAGAATGCTAAAGTGAATCTGATATTTTACTGACCTCTGCTGGTCGTTTTCTACCAAGAAAGTTAAATATAGGCAGTTGGCAGAAAAATTTTAACAAAGAAAGTCCCTCATCAAAAAACAATTCTGCCGTTTTACTGACCTCTGCTGGTCTTTTTCTATCAAGACAGTTAAATAGAGGTAGTTGAACAGAACAAAAAGTCCCTAGGCTGATCTCCAGAGCCCACAAAGTACATACACATATAAGTATATAATAAGTATATACTAAAGTATATACAAGAAGTCTTGAATGCTCGACCTAAAAATAGGACTCTCAGACCCACTCTTCAGTTCAGTTCTGGATCTGCAGAAGGACTCTCAGAGGATTGCCCTGCTGCCTGTGGTCTGCTGTGTTTTTCGGAGGAGTGCCCTGCTGCACCAAGAGGACTGCCGTGCTGCTTGAAGCCTGCCCTATGCCCTCAGAGGACTGCCCTGCTGCCCAAGACCTTCTTTCCTGCTCGAACCTATGACTTCCAGAGTGACTCCGGGCTAATTGGCTGGCCTTCTCATGAGAGCCTCAGGGGCAGAAAATACTCCAACCATAATGAACTCACACCTGAACCCCACCTGCGTGAATCCTGATGCTCCAAGTTGTGCCCCTCCAGACCTGGACTCTTGGAAGTGCTGCTAAAGATGCCCAGATAGCCCAAATCCAAACCTTTTCAGCCAGAAAGTACCATGAGAACCAAGAGGAGGCCAGGACATACCTGCTCATTGATACACCTAAGGTGCATTGCTGGTTGGCCTGACTTTGTGGTAGCTACCACTATGTTTCTCTCCTGAGCAACAAATCCTGTTCGGCATCTCTTTGCAGAAGGGTCATCCGGCCTCATGGAGCCCTCATTGACTATAGCTTGTACCTTTGTCCCAGTGGAGATTTTCCACATCCATAATAGAGACTTGGGCCAAGATTGACAAAGGTTTTGTGAAGGGTTTGCATTACTTTTTTTACAATGCAAACCAAACACAAAACATTTGGGGGGATTTACAAACCAAAGCAAATTGGTATTTGCTGGAAAATGTAATGCAAACCAATGCGAAGTGCAAATCTCACAGGAAATGCTTCGGTATGGAGGTAGTTGGATAAGAGAAAATGAAATACATAAGGTGACTACAAACAACATATTGGCAATGCTAATAAGTCTGGCTTTAAAGTACTGCACCCTGCACTCACAAAAGCTTGATGCTCACTTTGCATACACTTGGGTACATCTCTTACCGAGCCTTAATCAGAAAGGCACACCACACACCAAGCATTAATATAGGTGCACCTCTACACAGGCCCACTGCTCACCCTGCAATTGCATTGACATGTCACTCACCCTGAATTCACACACCTCTTACCTTGAACTCACAAACTGCACACCATGGACTCATACACCATATCCACCACACACCCTGAACTTCCCAATTAGCCTCATGCCATCTACCCTGCACTTTTGCACCTCACACTTTGTACTCACACACTGCTCACAAGGCACTGACGCATCTCTCATCCAGACATCACTCTCCTTGCACTCACATATGCTCACCATGCACCCAGACACTGCTTACACTGCACTCAGACACAGTTTCCCCACCTCTGACCATGTACTCACTCACCACTAAAACACCACCCTTGCTAACTGTTCACCTACCTCTTATACTGTACACTAAAACACCTTTCACCGTGCACACTCACACACCCCTCACCTTGCACACTCACAACCAGCTGACCCTCTCCTCACACGCCACACAGCCTGCACTCATGCACCACTCACCCTACACACTCACATCATTCAACGTTCATACTCTCTGCTTATACACCACTCAGACACTGATCAACTTGCTCTCCACCACCACTCACTCCACATTCAAACTACTCACCCTGTATTTCCACTACTTATTTACATACCCCTCACACTGCACTCATACACAACTAACTCCATTGATACTGAACACACAGCCTACACTCATACAACACTCACCTGTACACTGAATGTGCCCTGACAATGCTCATACAATACACACACCTCACCCAGGACCAAGTGTCTATTCATAAGATAGAAACTGAAAGGCAAAGAAAGAGAAGGTGCATGAAGCTAGCGTTAGAAGAACCACAGGTCCAACAACTAGAATCAGAAGAAAGAGAAAAGCGCGCAATGGATACAGGTGTGAGATAAAGTCTATGATAAAGGAAAAAGAGAGATTGAGTAAGTGAGGCAGAACAAGATATTTTTAAAGAGCGGGACCACAATTTGTCTCAAAAGACTACATTCCATTCACATCCCAGATGAGATTCCCAAGAGAGTTCAATTTGGATTTTACATGGTCTGGATTAGGGGCTGAGAAGTACTTATAAATAAGGGAAGCATTAGGCAGAGAGAGGAGTATTTGAAGAAGAGAATTTTGAATAATAGGAGGAGACGAAGAGGGAAGGGAATAATACGCATCAAGAATAACTGTCATTAGATTAGTGAATTTCTGTAAAAAAGATCGAGGGCAGTGAAATAAAGATTGAAAATGGGGAAATGAGCATGGAGACAATCCGTCAAAAAGATGTTTGACCCAAATTATACCCTTTGACCTCCAGGTTTTCCAAAAAATGGGTCTGTTATTAATGAGAAAAAGAGAGTTGTGCCAAATTGGAGATTCTAAAAAGGATTCTCTAGAGATGGGATCAGGATGTATTAAATGTTTCAAAAGGGAACAAGTATTCTTAAACAAAGGAAGAGTGGTATGGGGGGGTTTAGCAGAGAAGGCTATAACTTCATTTAAAGAGAAGGGTAGTGATAATATTTGTTCAATATATAGCTAGAGAGGAGTAAAGTGAGAGGGGTTGGGGAGTAGCCATTTCGATGCCTGTCGAAGAGAAAACGACCTATGGTAGAGACGAAAGTCAGGAAAGTTCACACCTCCATTAGATTTTGGCCTACGAAGAGAAGATATAGAGATCCTGGCCCTTTTATCCTTCCAAAGAAATTTAGAAAGATACGAGTCAATCCGCTTAAAATAAAAAGCAGGAATATGAACAGGAAGCATGGATAGTGTATAAATCAAAATAGGGGTAATCATCATTTTGATTGAGTCTAGCCGACCCCACCAGGAAAGAAAAAGGGGGTTCCAAGAGTAAAATAATTGATCAATTCTGGATCAGATTGCAGACATATTTAACTTGATAGAGGAGGCAATGGAATTGGAAAACCACATACCTAAATATTTAATTTTTGAATTATTCCAGGCAAAACCAGTGGCCGAAAAATCATGGGGGAGACACAATTTTGTGAGGGGGAGGATTTCTGTTTTGTCTGAATTGATTTTGTAACCGGAAACAAGGGAGAAAGAAGCAAATTCATGTAATAAAGGAGGAATAGAAGTTTCGGGAGCAGAAATAAAGAGTAAAATATCATCTGCGTAGGCAGAAAGTTTTAATTGATGATCCCCATAAGCCACCCCAGAAATGGAATCATTATTACGAATGGAAGAAAGAAAGGGTTGAAGAGCTAAAATAAAAAGGAGAGGGGAAAGAGGGCAGCCTTGACAAACACCACGTTGAAGAGGAAAATAAGATGAAACACACCCATTGACTAATACTGAGGCTCTAGGGGCAGAGTACAGTAAGGAGATAAGAGAAATCAATTTGGGACCAAAACCATGCCATTTTAATGACGCAAATAGAAAGGACCAATCCACTCTATCAAAAGTTTTTTCTGCATCAACAGAAATGGCCGCTAAGGATGTGGAAAGGGAAGGGATTTTATTTAAAACATTGAGAAAGAGACGAGAATTATCAGAAGTAAGTCTACCTTTGACAAAACCACACTGCTCCTGACCAATTAAATGGAGCATCAGAGGGTCTAGGTGCAAAGCAAGCGATTTGGCAAATAGTTTATAATCAACATTGACCAGGGAGATCGGACGATAATTCTTGCAAAACATGGGGTCACGACCTTCTTCATGTATGAGGCAAATTGTAGCTTCCTGAAAGGTACCTTCTGTCTTACCAGTTAGAAAGAATGACTGGAAGAGATTTAAGAGTTTAGGGAGTAGTAATTTGGAGAAGTGTAGCTAGAATTCGACCGAGAAACCATCTGGGCCGGGAGTTTTCCCTTTGGTCAAGGTATTTAAGGCAGTGGATAATTCAGTAAGGGAGAGGTCTGTTTCGAGATCAGAAAGATTAAGATGAGAGTTGGAAGGAGTCGGAAGTTTATTTAAATAGTCTTGGATAAGAGTAGAAGAAGGGGGATTCAGGAGTGTAAAGATCTTTATAAAAGAGTTTGAATTAATTGAGGATGTCTTGATCTTTATGCAAGAGGGAACCAATAGGAGAATAGATAGAGTCAATGAAAGTACGGTCTTTGCGTTTTTTTAGACAATTTGCCAAGAGCTTACCCACTTTATTTCAGCCACCGTAGTAGCGAGCGCTACTATGGAGGAGTATTGAGGACGCATTATCAGTAGTAGTTTTATTAAAGGCTAATTTAGCGCGTATCAACTCTGGAGAGATCAAATCCATCGAAGAGGTATAAAAGTTATGTTCTAAGAATGTAATATTTGCCAAGCCAGCCTTTCGTTGTTGAAGGAAACGTTTCTTCTTCTTTGAAACAAAATCTATGATGAATCCTATCGCAGTTGCTTTAAAAGAGTCCCATAGGATATGGGGCGAGGAATCGGGGTCATTATTAAGGTAAAAAAAAATCAGATGCAAAAGAGTGAAAGGAAGAGGAGAAAAGAGGATCTAGAAGAAGAGGGATGTTAAACTACCATCGGGAAGACCTGGGATGTGGAGGGAGCAAATGAATATCAGTTACTATTGGAGCATGGTCTGAGATAACTATAGGCTCAATAGAGGAAGGTAATAGGTTTTGAGACAAAGATTGAGAGAGAAAGATATAATCAATGTGAGAGAGGAAGGAGTGAGGAGGAGAAAAAAAAGAAAAGTCAAGAGTATCTGGATGGGAAAGTCTTCAGGAATCTACAAGGTGTGCTTGAGAAAGAGTGTTAAGAAAATGTTTGTGAGTCTTATGAGGAACAAAACAAACTTGTGACTGGCAGTCAAGGAATGGATCTACGACTTGGTTGCAGTCGCCTCCTAAAATGAAGAGATCTTCTCTAAATTGAATACATTTCTGCATAATCAATGGCCAAAAGGAACAATCAGGGTGTGTAGGCCCATAAACATTAAAAACAGTTAAAGAAACATTATTAATTAACAACTTCGCTAATAACCATCTACCGTCTGAGTCAATTTCTTGTGAAATACCTTTACAATTCAATTTTTTGTGGCATAAGATTATAACACCATTTTTCTTATTGACAGATGGGAAGAATTATTTTTTTTTTTCATTTTTATTGCTTTATTCGAGGTAAAAACTCATAAAAGCATGAAACATTTATAACATATTTACAATCTCTTATAAAATCTTTAAAATAATAAAGCATCATGACATCAATAATATTAAAATTCATCAATAGAAACTAAAAATCATGCGGTTGTTTAGCCAGTATAAACATAAAGAGACTAAATTCTCATTGACTGGGAGAGCGGGCAATGGTCTAAATTCATTTCACCTAAACTGCTTTTAGGCCAAAGATTTCCTTCTGATGGCCCAAGCCCAACCCAGAAATTTAGCAACTGCCACAGCAATGAATGTTGAGGGACTGGTGCAGATAATCCTTAGAGCCATGTCACTCTCTCTCGTGCCTAGCTGTTTGCACATAGTCCTCAGCCAGACACGTCGGGGGACTAGATAAGCCCCACACACAAAGAGTAAGTGGGCAATGGTCTCAGTACTTGTTTTACATACTGGGCAGACTTGAGAACTACCCTCTGCCCATCTTCCAGTTAGTGATCTAATTGGGAGAGACCCCACTCTAAACTGGAAATATAGCTTCCTGTCCAGGGGTCTGGTTATAGTGTCCCAATAGGGCTCAAGGAAAGGGGAAGCTTTTATTTCGAGAAATAGTCCCTCCATAGTAGAAGGATCGGCTTCGTTCCAGTCCCGATGTTCTACCATTTCCCAATACTTTGCTTTTATAAATGCTTTAGTCGGGAACTGGACCTCCTCTGGATTCTCCCATAGCTCATTCATGCCTAGAATCCCCAGCATTCTACGCAAATCCCCCAGCCAACCTATCTTATGGAATTTATCACAGTTAATTAAATCCAGGAAGCCCCTTGCGTAATGAGCGAGTTCAGGGGTGACCCAGATGCGCCGCCAGTATAAAATGGGTCTTAGTCTAGCCATATCTGAAATGGCTTTCCTGCCTAACTCACAATACAGAGGCCTCATGGGTGTACTTTTGGGGATGCCGATAAGGTTTCGAAGAAATTTATTCTCGGCGAGCGTTAGTGGTGCTAGATTGACATAGCCCCAAAGCTCTGAGCCATAGAGCGCCGAGCTAATGGCTTTGGCCTCATATACTTGAAGTGCTGGCACAATAGGTTTGGTCAAGGAACTTTTATGTTCAGCACTTATAGCACCAGTATTTTTGCGAAATTTGAGAGCCGCCATTTCTGTGTGTTTCCCCCACTTTGCGCCTCTGGCTATGTGGATACCCAGATAGACAAAATCCGAAACCATTTCTACCTTTTGGCCATCCATGAGGAAGTTCCCTCTAAAGCTGGGATGGGAATTAAATGTCATGCGCTTTGTTTTAGCTACATTTACTTCTAGGCCTCGATCAATGCAAAAGCCCTCGAAGATATTCAGAGCACGCTGCAGACCGCTGGGAGTTTTGGATAGAATGAGCGTGTCGTCTGCGAATAATAGGATTGGCGTTTTCACTCCATCAAGTGTTGGAGCATCTACAGAAGCAGACAACATACGCTCCACTACTGCATTAATGTAAAGGGAGAAGAGCATCGGGGCCATGGCACAGCCTTGGTGTACCCCTCGTTCTACCGGGAACTTGTCAGATATTTGCCCATGTCTCCCCCACTGGATCTTTGCGGTGTTTGACTCGTGCAATCTCATCACTAGCGATAGAGTTTCAAGTGGCATGCCCATCTCAGCTAAAACTTTCCATAACAGGAAGCGAGGAACTAGATCGAAAGCTGCACGTAAATCTATGAAGGCAGCATAAAGACTGCCCTTCGCCAGCTCTACTGTCTTCCAGTGCAGTAGCATAAACTGGAAGATCTGGTCTATCGTGCTAGTCAATTTATGAAAACCTGCTTGGTAAGGAGATAGAACATTATTTTCTTCCTCCCAGGCTATGATTTTTGCCAGTGTCATTTTACCTACGCCCTTCTGTACTGTGTCTATAAGGCTGATGGGCCGGTAATTCCCTGGTAGAGTTTTGTCCCCTTTTTTGTATATAGGGATTATTACCGCCCCCAGCCAGGACTTTGGTACCGGAGCCCCTTGTGCTACTGCGTTGGCCAAATTCAAAATACACTTGCCCCAGCATGATTTCTCGTGGAGAAATACATCTGCAGGCACCCCGTCAGGGCCCGGAGCCTTGCCCCGTGTGACTAAATCCAAGGCCAATGCTACATCCGCGTTATTAAAAGGAGGAACTTGGAATATAACATAGGGCACAGACTCCCCGTTCCTGTCCTCCGGACGGCACCTGTATTGGGGACCAAAGTAGTCCAACCAGTTGCTCTGCGAAACATGGTTGGAAGGTGGTTCTGGGAGACCCCCTCTCCCCCATTTAACAATATTCCAGAATAATCTGGAATCTTTTGCGGAACTGGCAGCTTTAAGATCTTGCCAGTGCTGCTCATCCCATTGTTTCTTGGCTATAGATACACTGGACTTGTATTTCCGCCTTGCTTCCCTGACGGAAGCTGGGTCTTTGGACTTGATGGCCATCCCCAGAGAAGTTCTAGCTGCCCTACATGTGGCGTTATACCACCCCGCCACATGAGGACGACTTTTCTTGCCCGGGTGCGAGCGTACTGCCCTGTAGAAATGACCCTTTATCGAGCTAAAGAATTCACAGTGCAGATTAGTAATCTCTACCAAATCTGTTCTGCTCCTCGATCCCGTATTCAAAATTACTTCCATGGCACAGGTGGTAAGATCAAGATTTGTGCTAATACTTAGTAGCACCTCGTGGTTAGCCACAATTTGGGGCCACTTGACTCGCCTCATGTCGTTCGTTGGAACGATCTCTGCCATCGCTTCTGTTATATTATTTTGCCCCTCCAGGTCCCCCCCCCACAACAAATGAGTAATACAAAGGGGGTTGTGATCACTCTCTTGTCTGCTGACCACCCTCATATCTTTCATCAAATGCCAGATCTTTAAGCTACAAATAACATAATCAATCCGGCTTTGCCAACGGCCATTATCAAATGTGTTTGCCCCTTGTCCATCACTCAGTGTCCTACCATTCAAAGCTCTGAGCCCCCTTTCGCTGCATAAGGCGTTCATCTGTATTACTTCAACTGACCATCTACTCACAGGTTTTAAGTCCAGCTTAGGGATTCCCCATTCGGTATCTACATCTTCTCCTGACTGCCAGTCTTCTACTGAAAGGGGCTGAAAGGTCATGTTCATATCACCGGCAATTAATATGTTGTTCTCGCTTGGCTGAGCACCGATCAATTGGTCGAGTGCAGCCAAGACTTGGGATTTCCCCCCATTATGACCTCTTCTATACAGATTATAAATATATAGGGGTTCCCCCGAAGGCAAACAAAGCCTAATCAGCTGCATGTCATTATTGCCTGTGGGGAGCTCTACTATCTTATCGAAGAGTGCCTGCCGAGCCCAAATGGTTAGACCCCCATTTGGTCTTCCCTTTGGGCCTTTAATGGCCGGGACAAAAAAATTACGGAAGCCCAAGAGGAAGAGAGGCTCGCAGGCCCATGTCTCCTGAAAAATACCGACGTCGAAGTCATTTATAAACGACGCCAATTCTGGTGAGTGCATCCTGTGGCCCAAACCTGCGAAATTCAACGAAACTATTCTGCCCATGACCCTGCTCTGATCATCCCCCAGTACAGCGGTGGCTAGCGGCTGAACCCCTGGGCCACTGATATTTTGCAGAACGCAGCCTCCTGCTAGCTCTTTAAAGGCTATTCCTAATTCATTCCTCCCACCTGGGCTGGCCACAACATCTTCTGCCAAAGGAAAGCCTACCAAGCCTCGATGTTCAGCCCCCTCCACCCTACTAGATATCTTAGGGAGGTTCCTGCCCTTTGACCCCTGTTGGACAATTGACAACTCTCCTGACCCGTTATGACAGGAATCGCTCACTGCATGCTGGAAACTAGTTTGAATTGGAAGCGTGACATGTAGTCTGCCCTTGGGTAAGGGTTCTGTGGTTATGAGAGGCACCTTTTGTGAGCTATCCTCGGCAGCATTTATTATACCCCCGAAGTGCAGTCAATCTACTCCCTCCATGCCTGATGGATCCCCATATCGATTGTAAACATGAGAGTAGCGATCAACCTGCTGACAGGAGGGGTGCCTTGGATGGCCTACTTGGTATTGGAATGGTGCCCCAAAACAGTCTGCCTGATTTGGAGATGGAAGCCCAGTATGGCTACGCTGAAATTGTAGCAGGGGCATGACATTAATTACAGGGGCCACTAAACCTCTTGGGTAAAAGTAAGTCAAATCCTGAGTGGAAATTGCACTACTGCCATTTTGGGGGAACCAGTTTGTGATGTGTCTAGTCTAACTGCTCTATTGTCACGAAAGTTTATTATTACAATATCCCCTTTTATGTCCTTTGTTCTTTGACCTAACCATGGGAGGCGCCTAACATATAGAATGTCGCCACTTATGTTTGGCGGTAAAGGGCGATTCTGTCTGAGCCAAAATATGGTCTTATTTTTCAGTTGGTCGACAGCTTCACTTCTACCCTCCTCTAGGGGTGGCACACCAGTAAGAACCACCACATACGTAACTGCTTCCGGGGGCAGTACTACTGAATGCCTTTTGGGTGCAATAGACCTCACCGGCTTATCCAAGGCGTTCAATTTTTGGGGATTTGATGTTGGAACAGTTCTCAAAGGATTTATAATTACACCTACTTGAGCCCCCCTGTTTTTCCTATTTACATTTGGCCCTATAGTTTTAGAGGGGGTTGCTTTCAAAGGTTTTGTCTTGGCTACATTGGCTGTTATTGGTTCCTTTTGAGCCATTTTATTGTGGTCCGAAGCGGAACCGGAAAGGACTGGAGATGACTTATTTAGATCCTTAATTGCCCCTTTGTTTTCCCAAATAGCCTGTTCCAAATTATCCAGTTGTACAGCAATTCTTTTTAACCTCTCTACTAACGGAGATATGAGTGATCTAATTAACTGTTCCATGCTACCCATTAGGTCGGTAGTAGATGCATCTTTCAATGGTACATATGGAGGGGTTACTACTACAGGTATTGAGGGTACATTGAGAGAGGGGCTTTGTAGGTTCCCAGAGTTAGAATGGCTAAACAACTTTTTCTGAGGACCATTCCCCCTCTTCCTCTTTTTTACCGGTGGTGGACCTTGGGCGTGAGGGTTTTTAGCAGTTTTCTTGGTTCTTTGGACAGACTTTAATAGTGGCAACGGAGTATCCGTCATAATCACGTCCAGTGGAATCAAATTACTCGGGGAGGCAGAAACATTCATGATCGGGGTGTTGGATTCTGCTAGACAAGGGGATCTATCCCGCAAAAGTAAAGGGATACTGTCACTTAGGGATAGCCCACAATCCTCCCTTTCACAATATGAGCTCGGGACAGGCGAGATGGCTAACTGCATCGGGCCCAGAGATGAACGCTTGTTCTTAATAAATTCTACTGAGCGTCGTCTCTCGGCCCGTCGCTCTTCGAGTGTAATTTCCCTGTCAATAGCCGAGGTGGCCCTGATGACAAATGGGAAGAATAAAACTGCACCCACCCAGCCTCTTTTTAATTTTAACGCTTCAATTTCTGTAAGGTGGGTTTCTTGTAAGAGAACCAAATCAGGGTTATAGGAGGCAAGATGGGAAAGGATTATCTGCCTTTTAATCGGATTAATGAAACCCTTCACATTCCAGGCTATGAATGTAAATCCATTAAAATGATATATAAAGCAAAATATTCAAGTGAATAAATGAGAGAAATAACAGAAATTGATCGAGGAAAGAGAAGGGAAGAAAAGAGAAGAGGAAAAAAGAGAGCAATAGGAGAAGACAGTACATGTCAATAATTGATACAGATTAAATTGATAAACAAAGGGAAAGATTGACGACTGTAATACGTACCTTTAAAGGGGAATAAATAAAGGAAGCAGGTGGGAAGTAGCGACACAGAGAAGAAGACGATACAACCAACCGGGCAGGAAGTACCACAATGGGGAACCAAATGGAATGATTGGGAAACGAAGAGAGAGAAACATCAAGGGAAACATCTGCAAAAGAGCAAGAAGAATACAATCACATGAAGAGTTAAAGAAATGCATTATTAAATAGCCACCATCAACAACCTGTAAGAAAAAATATAAGAACAGCGAGTAACCATACATGGTAATAAATGAGAGAATCATGTTATGGGGGCATTGAGGAGGAATGAGGACCGGAAGTTTCCATAGAAGAGAAGGAATGTGAGTGGATACATTTCTTCAAGTCAGCTGGATCATCAAAAGAGGAAGTATTGTTCTGGAAAGTAACCTTGAACATGCAGGGGTGGAAAAGTCCGTAACATGCCCCAAGAGAACGCAAGGCTGGACGAAGATCAAGGAACTCTTTCCATTGCTTAGCTGTTGCCTGTGAGACATCCTGCTAAATGTAAAGCTTAGAGCCTAGCCAAACTAGCTGCTTTTTGTGCTTGGCTGCGTTTAATCCTAGTAACAGATCCGTAAATTTCTAAAATAAAAAGATCACACCCCTTGGCTTCGAGGGTGCAGCAGATGACGATAAACGAGGACCTCACCTATGAGCACGTTGAATGCTGAGTCTTGTAGAAGGAGGAAGCTCCAGAAGTTTTATAAGAAAGGTATTGAAGAACTGGACAGGGTCAGTCCCCTCCTGACCTACAGGAAGGCCATACAGGCGTAAATTATTGCGTCTGTTTCTGTTTTCAAGGTCCTCTGCCGGCTTCTTGAGCAAAGAGACCTCCCTCTCTAAAGTAGATATTTTAGTAGAAAAATTCTGTAAGTCACCAACTTGATGCTCCACATTGGTGATATGGGATCCCATAGACGCCCATTTGGTGTCCAACAGCTGGAGACGTGAGTTAGTATCTTCAATGAAAGGGCGTAAGGCGTGAATTTCGTCAAGAACCATATCTAAGGAGACAGGAGAAGCCGATTTCGGTGGAGAGGGAGGGTCTTGCTTGAGACGTTTGACAGTAGAAGCCGGGGACTACATTTTGGTAGAAGGTACAGATGAACCTGAAGATTTTGAAGAACCAGAATGTGCCATTTCAGAAGCACCACTAAGCACAGAGTCCAAATGAGAGGGATTCAAAACAGGGGTGTGGGCTGGGAATCTCCTGTTGGTAGTAAGTGACCTCTTACTCCTACCCATAAAATGGAGGAGCAACACACTTCAGTAATACACAGGAGAAACCGCCAGCCACAACCACAGCAACTGAGATAACTGCGCAGTACAGAATATTGAAAGTAGTGGAGCCCTGAGCCACTGTTGAAAATAGGAAAACATTAAATTGCACTTAGGAGATCAGGTACCTCGTAAATATATCAAAAATTAAAGCCAAGGGGTAAATATAAGCCACATGAAAGAGAGCATTACAGCTGAGGTAGAGTCATAGGTTAAGGTAAAATCCAGGAATTGGCGCAGAATGCAGCACAAGCATGAAAGTATACTCCTGGTCACACAAAGGAGTAGTTATTCCAAAGTAGCAGGTATTATAATGGAAGAAGTCATTGTGCGTGCAAAATACCTGAGAGGGTTGAAATCTCTGTCATAGAAAAAAAAATGGCAGCCGGAGCCGATTTTCCAGGAAAAAATGCCATTTCAAGAGGGAGGAACGCTGGAGGTGCGTGAAAAAGGAAGAGAAATCTGCAGGGGCTCTTCCGACTTGACTATCTCCCCGTTTCACCAAGAAAAGATTACTGGAGCCGTGATAATTAATGTGCCATTCCCTGCTGCAGTACGGAGCTCCGGGGCTTAGGCAGCCATCTTGATCGGTGCAACGCGCGCTCCGAAAGTGCTTCAATTCTAAGATGACAAGACTGAAATAATTATAACAAGTCTCTTTGAAGCTACATCAAAGGCCTGTGAAGTGTGGTACTGCTGCCAAGTTAAGATTGTTTGTTATCTCTGAGGTTGAGGGCAAAAATGGAGAGCCCGGTAGGGACCCGTCTCAGCACTTGCTTTTTAGAACTGCCTGTGCTAAGTACTGACAGGACCTGGCCCACTTAAAGCCCTAGACACATTGCAACATGGTGTAAACATTTCAACTTCCCTTTGCACATCACTGTGTCATTACATTAGGTGGTCAAGTTAGGTGAGGAAAAACCCCAGAGAAGTCAATAGGAGTTCTATACAACCTCTCTCTTGGCAGAAGTGCACAACTCTGCAATCAAATGTTGTACTCGGGATAACTCACATGTAGGGAACCCTAAAGCTCCTCTCTCAGTATTACGCCGTAAAGCAATTTTTGTGTTGATCACACTTGAGGGTAGGTTTACAAAACTTTTGCACTGGGTTAGCATCACAAAAGTGACGCTAAACAGCATATAATGTTTTTTTCCGAATTTGCTTTCCAGCACAACACTTGTTTAGCACTGGAAAGCACCCAAAAAATTATGAAAAGCTGCGCGAAGCCCTGCTTTGCATTACTTAGCACCAAATGGGGTGCTACATGGGTGGTAAATAGGCGTTCCCATGCAACCACCCATGCCTTTTGATGCAAAAACCTATCTACAAACAGTTGTAGAAAGGGTTTAGCACCACAAGTTAATGCCATTTCAAAGGTAGGCGTTAAAAGGAGAAATGTTTTTATTTCTTCTTTTCCATCTTTGCATGAATACAAAGTAGAGAAAGTGTAAACTTGTTTAGGCATGGTATTTTGTACGGGAAGGCTACCCTTCCTGTACGAAACCTGTAGTAGACTCAGGCACACACCTTAGCGCTATGACGCTAAGGTGTGTGCCTGGTACATGGCAGCTAAAATCAGCTCTGGCGCTAAGGAGAGGATAGGAGAGAGCCATATTTCTGTAGATATGGTGCTCTTCTGCTCCCTCCCTGTCACGCAATGCAGCACAGCATTTTTGGCTGCTGCACTGCATTGGGTGAAACTTTTGAAAATCTGCCCCTTGGTCTGGTAGCAGCTGCACTGTCAAGCCAGACCTAAAAAAAGGTTAGGTCTTAGCAGTTATCCTTCCCCATTGTCTCTAATATTAAAATTCTAGTTATGAGATTTGTGGGGACAGACTATGACAGTAAGGCATGTTTCTGTGCAGCGACATACTGACACCCATTATAATCCCTGTGGCATCAGGTGCCAACTGGCACCATGTAGCAAGGACTACCTTTAGCCAGTCCTAAACTATTAGAAAAATGACAGCTGCATGCTGAAACTTGAAGAACAATAGCATTCACAAGCAAAGTGCTGTTGGCTAACAACACTTATATATTTTCAATATGGCAGGTAAACAGAAGTTTCATTATTTCACAACCTGTGTCGGTTTCTGCTAATGACAGTGACATATTAATACATTTTGTTCTATCGTGTTGATTTCTAGGGAACTATAACAATTTATGTTGTGCTGTTCACGTGTTCAATTTGCAGAAATGACTCCTGTGCGCTTCAGGTTTCAGTCCTACTCAGGCAGCAGGGCCATCAAGGGAGGGGAGGTGGTAATATCGAAACACCATATACAACATGGAGTGATCTTGGATTGAAACTCCTTTGGGTAGCATGGTTGGAAGCACATAAACTGGTTGATCTTTGAGTGAGTAGCATAGGGAAATTTCCTTCCCAGTTACAATTTCTCTGTATCAAATAAATAAGCTGTATTTGTTTGATTCGCTGTTTGAAGTTAATTTTGGAAAAGTCTTTCTGAGCTATATCCATCGATAGCTGATTAATCCACTCTGCTGTATGAGAACGAATATTTTTGTTTTGTTAATTTGTTGAATTTGTCGAGCCCAGTAAAGTACTGTGAATGATCTCCTATAATAACGTCGTAGAAGTCTGCAATGTCTTACGATTAGAAGGAGGGCTGGCTTCAGCATTGGTCGAACCCAGTGTGACAGTGTTTCTTGGCACCCCTAAAGACCTCCTTCTCAGTGGATTTTCTCGCCACCACTCTGGTGGAAGGGTGGCCCTCATCCTTCCATATCCCTTCTATCACATGTATTCAATTTCTTTCATAGGGCTGCTCATACCAATGTAAGGCGTGGGGGCAATTTACATCATAATACAAAGAGGTCAACAAGGTCAACAAGGTGTAGGATTCACATGCCATCTATATCAGTAGGCATTATAATTTAGGAGTGCTTGCTCTGGACAGTGGTGTAACTAGGCCATTTGCCACCTTTGGCGGTCCCAGCTCTTGCTGCCCCGTGGTGGCCATAAGAGGGGGAGGGTGCTGGCGATCAATTCTTGTGTTTGCCACCCGTGATGGCCACAGGTATGGGGGAGGCCATGGCCCCCAAACTTTGTGCCGGCCCCCACTCCCCTTGCTACACCACTGGCTCTGGAGAGGCATAAACTCTGGATTCAATACATAACACAGTGGTTGAGGTTGGCTTTACTAATAAGGTGGCTATCGCACTAAGCTACAAGTCAGGACCACATTCACAAACCAGAAGGAGGTCTCGCAATCATGCTCAAGGACACTGTAGGAAAGTCATCCTTTTTGCCCTGATCAACCCCCCCCCCATTTTTTCACTGATGCTGGTGGTTACTGACTCTACAAACACCCAGGCCCAGTGCTCTGCACTCTAAAGGTGTATGGTAATTGGCATAACTCTAATTGGAAAAGTCAACCTACCTGTAAGTCACTAGTATATGGTAGGGCATGTAGGTTTAGAGGCCCTTAAGTGTGCTCTGCTTTGGTGTCTGGTGTCATTTTAAAACCTAGCCTACCTTACAAGATGGCTTTTATGACATTCCTATGTCTAAATTCAACTTTGGAATTAACAGTACTTCTGAAGCCCAAAACGACCTTTTTATAACTTATAAGTCACCCTTAAGGTCTGCTCTAGGTGTCCGAAGGGTATGAAAATAATGGTTTCAATAAAGTCAACAACTTGCCAAGGTCGAATTTATTATAACTATTACAGGAAAGTAGTTTCAGAACTTACTACCCTGAAGTTAGCTAAAGCAGCGCTGTATCAGACATTTCTAAATGGTCAGCCTTTGATAGCCTGACCTAAGCTGCTCCCTGAGTAGATGTAAAGAGACTTGGGGCTGAAACAATACAGCAGTTTGGTGGGGGGAGATTTGCTCTCTGGAGAAGCCAGGGAGAGTAAGGGGCTTCGGAGATAAGCTGGACTTTAAAGTCAGGAGAACAGTTGTCACAGGATCCAGGCCATCTCCCACTTATTTTATCCACAGCCAGATGAGAGTCCCCTAATTAGATTAGTAGAGGGGCTGGAAGGGGAGTGTATTGAGTTGTTAGCCACACCTTTGGGCTGGATCACATAGACACACACACCAATGAGAGATTTTCTCCATTTTTAATGTTGTGAGCATTCTGGGTCAAAATATGCCACACTTTGCAGGAAGTGGTCATTGCTGAAGGAGGTGACTTTGCCCTTATTGGTTGGGGTGTCCCCCCTTCTTGTCAGCCCAGAAAGGAGGATAAATATGGAAGAGATACAAGAGCTCTTCAGAACACTGCCCGGATCATCAGAAGAATGACTGCCTACAGAAGGCTTGTACTGAATAGACTGCACCTGCTGCACTCATAACGCTCCACAAAAAAGGACTGTGTCTGACTCAAAGAAAAAGGAGTAGACATCCTGATCAGCAATAAGTAAACAGGGTTGGAAGAAGTCACCTGCTCAGCCAGAGAGAAGATCACCCTAGCAGAACAGCCATCTCCTTCTCTGATCAAGTTTACCACTGAAATAAAGTACTTCTACACCATACTGAAACTGAGGGCTAACCATGCCAAGGTAGGCTGATAGAACCAGTCTTCCAGATTGCCCACCATATTCTGTACTAAATGTTTGAGCAGACACCAAGAGGAAAGTGTTTTTGCTTAAAATAATTTGATGTGCTCTTTCCACTTCAAAGTTTTTTCAAAACACATCCTTAAATGTCTATACCTATTAACTACCTCCAGTTTTGTATTACCTAAGTACCAATTATACTTGTTTTTTTATTTTAAAAATGCCAACACCTTAATTTTCTCCATGTTTATTAACAGTTTTCCTGATGAAATATTTTAAAAATCACTTCTGATTTTCCTCTGAAGATCTATTCCTCTCACATCCATAGTGACCACATCGTCTGCCTATAAAAGACACATGATGTGAAAGCCGTTCATTTTAGGGCTAAAACTGTTTGTCACTGCTAAAACCATGGGCAATTCGGATGAAACAACTTGAAAATAAAAAAGGGCCAACACACACCCTCAGTCTATTCCTAATCGATATTTTATGTAACAGTGTTCATTCTGAGTGGACATTTTTCTAAGTGTAATTCCTGCAGAATACAAAAGAGACCATTAGGGACTCTGTATTTTGCTAAAGGTTCCCACTGTACTCATGAGTTATGTCAAACTGCTTGATTTGAACAAAGCAAGACCATAACATCACAATAACATCTGCATGGCCCAGCTTGAGCTTCCTCGGCCCCGATGCTTTTGAAAGTGAATTGCAAAAAGAAATATAGAGGCCCTTTAGGTCAGATGGCACAGAAGACATCTGCCCTCAGTTTTGCATATCCAGGAAGCTTGAGGGAAACCAGGGCACCATACTGTTTCCCTGTCCAAGACCAAAGTTAACCCAAGGGTTCCAAATATTATGCATATGAAAAGGCCCCTGAGAACAACTGAAGCAATTGGAACAAAATAATTATTGACTCCTAGGATCTGCGCCCTGGTATTTGGGACCCTTTATATATTCTGCTAAAGAGGTACTCATAGAGAACTCTACACAGCCTACACTTCTTGTGGCCAGACTTGTTAAGGACATGAGTAGTGCATGCATATTTCTGTTGAAATGGGTTTTTGAGACCATATTGTGTCTTAAGTCAAATGCACAGGGGCATCCCAATATCCGTGGGAACCTGGGAATAATCAGTACTTAACTGAATACAGTGGTTGTTTCGAGTTGATTCAAGTACATAGGTGATATTTAGGTGCACAGTGAATTGGTAATTCCACAATATAACTCAAAAACACAGGCAAGTAAAATGACAGATCAGTGTGTGAACGTCAGTAAACAAAATAAGTTCGACAAAGAGTGCTAAAAAGAGAAAGATGATATAACATCAAGAAAAATGGATCGGTGTCTGAGCGCATTTCTAGACTACTCACAGGTGAGTGAAAAATAACCCCTTCTCTGCTAAAATAATTTTTTTATGTGGTATAAATGCCCTCCAAAACGATGCTTCTACAGCACAAGCGTAAGTTCACAGTGCCATCATCAAAACTAATAAATTATGCGGGGTATCAACTCTGTGTATTGGTCAATAGTAGGTAGGAAAGAAACTCAAGTAATTGAATTGCCTAACCACAGAAAACGGCCAAAAAGTCTGACAGAATGAACTGAAGCAAGGTTATTCCAATACCAGTCATGCCTCGGCAACATTACAAATGGGCCAGTGCGAATACTGCGCTTTGTTAAGGAATTGCCGATTTCGAAACAGCTCCCATCACTGCGGTCAAGAACTCTACCGTCTGTAGTATCCAAGGCAATCTAAGCATCATTTCTCAATGCAGTAATGGGGTATGCATAGGGACAGCATGATTGTTAGTGTCTTGTTGAAGAATCATTTGCAATGCAATAGGTCTCGCATTTACGTAAGACCTATTGAATTGCAAATGGTAGGCATCACTTCAACGGGAGGGAGGGCGGGGTGGAGAAGGCACGAACAACGGGAGGGAGGGTGGTCAGTGGGGGAGAAGGCATGGTCAACGGGAGAGCAGGGAGGGGCGATAAGGCACGGACAACAGGAGGGCAGGTGGAGATGAGAAAGCTTGGACAACGGGAGGGCGGCGGGGGAGACGAGAAGGTACGGACAATAGGGGGGAGTAAAGAAAGCACCAAAGCACGTCGTGTCTACAGTAGGAGAACCTCATTAAAGAAAATAGTGCTCACAGTCAAAATCACGCATACCATGTAACAACCAAAGTAAAGGGGCCAGTCGCCATGGGAGGTGACAAATGAAGAGGAGGCAGTACTAAGGAGTGACTAACAAGCCTATCAATGAATCAGAAGCCAGCATTTAGGACAGACAATGACACAAGCCAATCTCAAATATGGGCGTAGAGTGGGCGGAGCTTCTACTCCTCTACAATAAGTCTCACAGAGCAGCGCATGCAAGCTGGCTCTAGGCTCGACCTAAAAAGGGCCTCAGTGACAGCAAGCATTGCCCATTGCACTGCCTCCAACTCCTTTCATTAGGGCACTCTTTGCTTCTTGTGGCATAGCCAAAAACCCCTGCACTGACAGGTAGTCCATAGTTACCCCCATCAGTTGCAATGCCACTTACATCTGCAGTCACCATGCCTGAGGACAGAATATCCAAGGACAATCCTCAGTACGGATTCCCTAGAGATAGCTATCACTGCAGCACTTGTCTAAATTACGATCTAGCAGGTTTGGGCTGGCCTATAGGGCAGTCAGGCAGCACCTGATGAGCTGGTCTGATAGGTCAGTGTGAGGGCCGGTGTTTAGACTGTTTGTGGCCCTCTTCATGGCTATGTGTGTTGGTTTTTACTGCTTATTTCCCAGATATTACCACAAGCATTGTCTGCAACAAACAAAAATGCATGCAGTCTCCCATAACCAGCAACATATCCATTCAACTGTCTTTACAAGTTAACAATTGGCCTATTTTGCAAATGTGGGTCACTTTTGAGCTATTTAGATCACTTATAGAGGCCACTTTTATTTCTGTGCCCGGACCTATTTTTTTTGTTCAAGTCCAACCCTGCGTTTCAGGCTAGAGACATAATCTCACCCAACTATGAGGATGGACTATAGAAAAATAAAGAAAATTGCACAACAGGATTAAAGTGACGTTAGGCGAAGGAGAACAATGGAGCTGTCATGTTCCCCTTCACAATCACAATCAGGCATCTAACAAAAGCCTCTATCACCTGTGGCAATCCATTAAAATATTCCCTCAGCTGGAGGGTCCACTTAGCCAGTGGCGCAGAACTTTCTAAGATGTATTGCGAAGCCAAATTCTCAGACTATTATAGAGACTCCAGTTGTCACTAGTGACAATTGACGGACAGATTGTGCATGGATCAACCAGTCATTCATACATGAATGTGCCAAGGATGCCATTATCTTGTTAAACACTTTTGAATCAAAATAATAACACACTGTAATTGAATAAATTAAGCTGGCTGTATCAGAGTACTTTCTCGAAAGTGTGGTATTTTCATTTTGAAGGTAGTTGTACGCACTCGTCTTCAGTCTCTTTCAATTCCAGGACAAAGCTCAGTGCTTTTACATGTCTCATTTACCAACCATGTACTTTAAAAGGACCAGAAGTCCTTCTACCCCGTGGATGCAAGTAAAACCATCTATCCAGGAGATCCTGTATATATTTCATACGTTTCAGTCTGTGATATCCTCTTTTGAAGCCACAGACATACATATGTATCCTCAGGTTTGAAGCACGGGTGCTGTGCCACCTGCACAAATTGTAGCTGTGCACCTAATGTAAGATCCCACCAGTTCGGTGTTTTTTGGGGGATAATGTGATCCTATCCTGGACAAGGCGGCTTCCACACTGAGGGAACCCAATGTTAATAAAGATCATGAGACTGTATGAAAATGCTTATTTTTCAGAATGCTTGGATAGATTATGATCTGTCACTTTCCTTGAATCAAATGAATACATTGAATCATGAGATCAAAAAGGATGATTTTATCTCTATCGGACTGTGGGGCATATTCACAAGAACTGACGCATCAGCATCAATATTTCAGATTTCTTGCGCCTGCCGCAAATGCCCTAACGATGCCATGGATACAATGGGGCAGATTTATGAGCCCCTTGCGCCACTTTTGCGTCACTTTTAACATGGGAAAAGTGACGCAAAAGTGGCACAAGGGGCTCATAAATCTGCCCCATTAATGTATTTACAATACAGTGCACCACAGCACAAGGATTCACAGATCTGTCAGAAAATTCTGACGCATCCTGCTGATTAAAGTGATGCATTGCTGGAGTTGGTCGTAAGACTGACGCAACTCCCGCATTGTGTCAGAACACAGGTGTGTCCTATGTTAAAAGCCCTGCATCAATCCTTAGGCCGAGTTTGGGAAGGCGCAGGGATTTTGATGCAGGCAAATCGTAGAGCGACGCAGTGAAAGTAGTAAATTTCACTGGGTCAGTTCTACATGGCTATAAAGGTCATTGTAAATATGTCCCTTTCTGTATAGTTGAACGGAGATGGGACATTTTATCAGGCAGGAGATTTCCAAGCTTTTGACTTGCTGGGGAAAGACTGCAAAATATCTGGTTGCAATTATCTTACATAGCCTACTATGAAATATTTTACAGTCTTTGAGCATAAAGTTTTAGTTAATATGCAAAATGTTTTAAAGTAAGTAAATATGTAAACATTTTCTAGAGCGCACAAATGCTGGAGTGTCTTAGTGCTAGCGAACATCCAATATGGTTGAAAAAAGACAACTAATTTACTTGACAGTGAGAGTAAAGAGCCGCGTATTTAAAGATCTCCTAAAAAGGATGAGGTTTGCTTTGGACCTTAAATACAGAGGCCGAGTTTTCCACAATTTGCTAACAAGATAGGATAAACTCTCATCCCTACCCCCCCCCCCCAGACATTTTTAATATTTTTTTTTATCGTGAATATATGCAAGTATATGGATTAGTATGGAATAAATCCCATATTATCATATTTCTAGGGACATATGTATATTTTACAGTATTGTACCAGAAATCCCTTTTTAAAGGTCAATAAAGAAAGACTTGGCATAGATCTCTATTTTTCCGCATGAACTCTACTGACAGATATATTTATTTGAAATGTGTCATAGATTAGAGAATAGCTATTAAAAGAAAGCAAACACTTTGAGCACACTCTTTATACAATTAGTATGTCCACCGGTTTAAACAGGTCTTTTCTACAGATGTCTAAAACTTACATTACATGTTGGTACTATTTAAATCCAATGTGGGAATGTTTTCTCTATAAAACCTTTTTATAGGTGTTACGGTGTTACTATGTTACTGTTCTTTATGGATTTCTGTACGCAATATGGATGTGAATTATAAAGATGCTTTGTAAGGTGCAAGGCTTCACCATTAACAAATAAAAAGGTACAATAAATAAAACATAAATACGTCTTAAAGATTTTGCAGACTTAGAACATTTTAAAACTTAGGAGTGATTTAAATATTAGTATACCAATGCCTAGGCTCAAACAATAGTTACATGCAATGAAATTCGAAAAAAGACCACAGATAAACAAACACACACACGCACACGTTCAAAACAATTGCAGTAAATGTACTTTTAAATAGTTTTTATGTCTTTCTTTTCAAGCTCAAGTAAGTTGAAATGACTATGTCCTGCCCTTTGATTCTCTGACAGCTGAGAGCCAGAAGCGCGTTAAATGTCCATGGGGCTGGGAACCCACCCACACTATATATGTTGATTATATCACAGGAGAGACCACACAATGCCTAGCTATAGCAGTCTGGTGCAGACGGTCATATAGTCCTACTTATCCTTCAAATACCTGTCTATGGTGCGACCACTACCTAATTCTTGTGTGCCAAGGCTGATGACCTAAACCTCAAAATAACCACCGTGACAGTTCCAACTAGAACAATTCTCTGTAAGTTTGCTCTTCTCTGCAATGTTGCTGCTGGACCGATAGTCTTTGGAACAGTCGAGATTGGGTAGCCCTGGAATTGATCCAGCTAGCAGACCTATCCTACAGATGGCACTATAAGGCTTCCTGATAAAGCAAACTGAATAACTGCAACATCCTGTTGGTCTACTGGAAATGTCTATCATGTGATGGAAGATACAACACAATGATCTTGTTAAGTCCAACTTTACCCTAGTGTTTGTGGAGAAAACGTGGAATTGGATCTGAAAATACACTGTGGTAAGAGCAGGCAACACTTGCTCCACCCCTGATTTAGTTCATGTAAATTCTATAGGAAAATCCGTGTAGGCAGCCATCCAGCTGGGGATTTTGGTGGTTCAGTGGTAATTTCACAAAAGGTCAAGGGTTTCACTTAGTCACTCTGTTAAAGCCAGGGAAGTAGAAAGACAAGGAAACAATATATGTAGCTCTCATGGTACAATGGAAAAAAAGATTGTGTTGCTGCAATTGAGTGGGGCAGCTTTCCTTCCTAAACATTTTCTTTCTACTGTCATAAGCAACAGGGCAGCATATGCACTGCTGCATGGTTTGTGTGCCAAGGTGTGTTAGCTCACGGTGAAAGTATGAAAGCTGCTGTTAATTTCAAAATAGGATCTATTCTAATTAAAATAAGTCAAGTCATCTTATACTTTATTCGGTTACAATGAGCACAACAAAAGCAAGATACAATACTGTAGAAACAGTCGTTAAATGAAAAAACAGATTAAATATACGATAAAATTACAATAAAATGTACAATAAAAAGCAATATGACCTATCCAGTTCAATATCTCTTTCTGGTCAATATATCACTTTTAGAAAATTTAATATAGCTTAACATACCTCAGTGCTCCCTAAATGCTGTAAAACGGAGAAAGCCAATTAAGTTTACGAAAGAAACATTTTCTCTGCAAGGAGTAAACTGAGCAGAATAAAATAAAGAGCATTGTGCTTTGTGAAGTGTTGCCATTACAGGGGCATGTGGGAAGTGATGTAAACCACGACCCTTGGGTTTGAAAGGCCAGTAAAACGTGGATTAAATTAAGACGTAACCTCATAAGTAAATATCTACGCCACTCGTTGAAAATAAGCTAAAGATGGAGTTCTGGCATGGGGTTCTCAATCAGATTCTGGGGAATAGTGCCTAAATCCCTTGCATGCACATTTGCCACAAGCACAGAAAAAAAATTGCTCATACAGCAGTTCTTTAAAGGTATATCGGAATCCAGATGGTGATGCTTGCCTCAGCACCACCTCCATTCACGATTGCGATTCCGATCCCGCCCGACGGGATTAATGATCCTGTCGGAGGCGGCAGTCTTCCCCTTTAGAGTCTGACAGCTTGGAATGTAATCCAGTGGTCGGACCGAAGTGCTGTTGGTCGGTAGCACCACCATCTACGGCCTGCCGGTGGCAGTGTGATTGACATCGTAATCAGGGCCATAATTTCAACATAAGAACATATTCACTGACAAGACAAATGCAATGCAGAACCCTTTTGATACTCACATTCCACCACTGCAACTGTTT
Organism: Triturus cristatus; assembly: GCF_964204655.1. Classification (NCBI taxonomy): domain Eukaryota; kingdom Metazoa; phylum Chordata; class Amphibia; order Caudata; family Salamandridae; genus Triturus; species Triturus cristatus. The sequence continues at coordinate 622,407,986 of NC_140587.1, forward strand.
TCGAAACCCCAACAAATTCAGGCTTTGAGCTTGAGGACATAGGCTAATCAAAGTCGGTGCAACTTATTTTAGCTCCTCTTTTTTGTTATAATAACCGTCCTCTCACTACCCCTTGATGGAGCGGGGGTTTTCTATATCTCAATATTCAAGTATAATTCTTAAATAACCCCGCCATTAGTTGTGTGACCTTTGATGGTCGACAAAGAGAAATGTGGAGCAATCATCTAATAAACAACACATCATTAAGATTTATTATTGAGTCAATAATGAGAGTTAGTGTGAGGTAAAGTGTTTTATTTTCAGAACTTTTAGGTTTTCATCAAATTATTTATTAGACATTTATCTTAGATTTCAGCATTAAAAGTTAATATAATCCAGCAGTCGATATTTGATTCTACAATAGAACAGAATGTTGGTTAGGTAAACTGTCAAAGTAGTAATAATGCAACAAGCTTGTTCCATAAATAACACTCCCTATTCTAAATAGGCTAGGATAAGTAAATGAAAGGTGTCAATTTTGAAACCCATAAAAGTTAGGATTCGGGAGAGATTAATGAACAAGCATAAAAACTTTTGCAATTCAGACTCGAAATTTAATCTCAGTCATAATCCAGCAGACAAATTGAATTGGGCTAAGTAATCTCTCATGTTATGTTATGTTATGTTATGTTATGGGTATTTATAGAGCGCAACTGTTACCAAAAAAGGTGTCCTGGCGCTTAGAGAAGACCTACGGGAGGACGGATGAGAAAAAGATGAAGAATAAGAAAGATCAATATTTGAAAATAAATGTTTTTAATGACTTTCAAAATGGGAAGAGATCAGTCATACTTCTCAGAGATAGAGGAAGAGCGTTCCAGGCTTTGGCTGCATTGGCCGTAAAACCTCTACCACCCCAATTGGCCTTCTTTACCCTAGGAACTATAGCCAATTTGGCATCCGAGGATCGTAGGGTTCTGGTAGGAGAGTACCAATGGAGTTGTTGTATTAGGAATTTAGGTCCTATTCCGTGAAGGGCCCTGTAGACCAGTGTCAGAGCTTTGAATTGAATACGTTGCCTCACTGGCAGCCAGTGAAGGGCCTTGATTTGGGTAGAAATAAAGCCAGTCCTAGGTGTGCCTGTGAGCAGTCAAATAAAGACTATTACAATAGTCCAGTCTTGGCATAATGAGAGCAGTAATAACCGCTTGCTGGACTGCTTTTGGGAGTAGTGGCATAATTTTTTTGCAAGATTTGAGGGTATAAGTAGTTGTGGAGACAACTTTATTCACTTGATCCCTGCCACTCAGTTTGTCATCCAGACATACTCCGAGATTTTTTACTTTCCCTACCGGAGTAGGGAGTTGGCCAAGATCTGTCGGCCAGCAGCCTGAAGACCATAAGTTAGGGTTCTTGCCAAAAATAATAACCTCCGTTTTGTTGGAGTTAAGCTTTAGGCAATTTTTTTCCATCCAGTCTCCCACCGCGGACATACAATTTTGTAGTTTTGATGGTGTATGTACGGAGTTTCCTGGGAGCAGGTTAACCACTATTTGGGTATCGTCGGCATAGGAGGTTAGAGTGAACCCAAATAATTCCACAAGAGGAGCCAAACAGGAAACATATATGTTAAAAAGAGTCGGGCTCAGTGAAGATCCCTGGGGAACTCCACAAGGCAGGAGAATGATTCTGCCTGGAACTCCTCCAATGTTACAGTTTGTACTCTATCCATAAGAAAGGATTGGAGGAGATTCCAAGCTGAACCCTTAACTCCTATCTCAATGAGGCGTTTCGTCAATATACCGTGATGAACGGTATCGAAAGCCGCTGAGAGATCCAACATGATCAGAGCGGCATTTCCTCCCTGGTCTAGGATGTTCCTGATCTCTCCAGTGGATTTTAGAAACACAGTTTCAGTACTGTGACCCTCTCTAAATCCAAACTGTGTAGGGTCCAGGACTTGATGGTCTTGAAGGAAATTGTTTAGTTGGGCATTGATATTCCTCTCTATGACCTTTGCTAGAAATGGAATTCTTGATATGGGTCTAAAATTGTTTGGATCATTGACATCTAAACTGGTTTTTTTTTAAAGTGGCAAAAATAACGCATGTTTCCAGCTTTTTGGGAAGTATCCGTCTAAAAACATGTTGTTAAAAATGGGGGTCAATAATTTTGAGATAGGTTCTACTGCTAATAAGAAGACCCTACTAGGACATGGGTCATAGGGGGAACCTGACTTTGTCTTCAACATTAGCTTAGAAGTATCGGATTCTGTTAGAGGGGCAAAATTCTGTAAGAGAGGACTGTTAGCCATGGAATCAAATTGTGAAGAGGCTAGGGTTTTTACTATTTTAAAAATCTCTTTGGAGGAGTTTTTAGCTGTGTTAATTTTATCTGTAAAATAGTTTTGTTTTGTTTTTTGCAATAAATGTTTATATGTTGGCAGGCTAGCTTTATAAATTGATTTGTCCTTATCCTTGTAGCCCGCCCTCCATTTTCTTTCCAAGTGCTTACACACCAGTTTCTGGTCTCTGAGTTCAGAAGAATACCAGGGGAGCGAAGGTTGTTGTCTGTTTAGGCGAAGAGGTTTCAAAGGTGGCAATTTATTTCCTGCAGCTGTAAGCCAATTTGTGTAAATATTAGTAGCCTCATCTAAATTTCTTGGCACCGATGGTAGTGTTGAGGTGAGATGTTGTTGTATTTCTCCTGAATGTAGAGAGGTCTAAGAGATCAGAGACAAATATCTTGTGAGAATTTTGGGGAAAATAATTTGGCAAAATCTGCCCCTCTGGTCTAAGGTGTGCATGCCGAGATCTGAGCTACTCTAAGAACAAGCATTATCCTATGTTGCAACATTATTTTTCTTTGTCGCCTTCATCCATCAATGGAATATCAGCAAACTCCTGGATAACAGGTTCCCCATGCTCTCACCAGAGCATAATAGATTTTCAAAAATTAGTCCTGGGAACTGTTACAAGGTTATTTCCTTAAGGTCCAAACTTCCCACGAATCATTCTTCCTTATGAGAACCTCACTATCAGTTATCTAATACAAAACAAGTGTCTATTCGCTAACTAGCAGTAGGCAACATCTGCAGCAAAGAAAAGATAAACATCTTGCACAAACAACTATTCAAATTCAAGAACAGGCCTTTCTGTGTTAATTCATTAATATACATTTTAATATGACATCAACAATTAAGTTAACTTAGTACAGTATTTGATTTATGAATAGGCCTACAACATTCAAGTAAGTTTACCTACTACAAATTTGCATTCAGCACATATTTTATTAACGTTATATTTTGTACGCTTTTAATATACGTGTTTTCTATTGGAAGTAAGATTCACTACAGCAATAGCCCTGTTTTAGGGTTAATAAATCATTACATAAAGGAGGTATGATTTCCAGTCAAACAATGTCTTTATCTGGTCACAGAAAGCAGAAACATAAAGCAGGGTATCATTTCTCTCTGCTAATAAAATGCCCCAATCTGCTGTGTTCCCACGTAAATATGACAAATCCCATTAGTTTGAATATTAGGTAAAGTCATACATTTTCACAAGAAGTGTACATGACACTAATTAAGAAATAATGCAAACTTTTTTGCATCTTAAGAAGACTTTTCTAGACATAGTAAGAGTATGATTGGCGTGACCACAGAACAAAATTGTGCAAACCACTTGGAGGCCTATTATAAGTCTGACGGTCCGAGGACCGGCAGACTCATGGTGGTGCAGCTGTGGCATATCCAGTCACCGCCGCACCGGTGGTCTGACTGCCCGATTATGACTCTGACAGTCAAACCACCAGGAGACCGCCTGCTCCGCCAGGGAACCACCATTCTCTGATGTAGGAGCAGCAGTGAGAGGGTGCAATATGCTTGGTGAAACTGCCCCAGTCCTACCTAGCATATTACGAGTTCCGTCTCCACCAGGCTTTTCATGGTGGTATCACCACCATGAATAGCCTGGCAGAGAGAAAACAAAGGGGGGCCTGCAGACCCCCCTGTGCCTCAAACATATGTGGATAGCCCCTGTGTGCATGCAATTAGGTTCCTGCATGGCATGGACTTATGAGTCCTTGCCTTGCAGGAACCTTATAGTGCGCTCCCGTTGTGGTGCCTCTTTTAATGGCGGGACCGCCTTTAACAAAGGCACCACCATGGGACCGCCACGCCGCCCACCTGGATGACTACTGTGTAGTCGTAATAGGGTGGATGGGTGGCCCAGGTTTTGTTGGAGCGATGGCACGGTGGTTTGCACCGCCGTGCAACCGCTCCAACAAAAACCCGTAAATGGAGCCTATGTGTTTCTTAAAGGAGGTGGTAATACTCATGAATCAATGTTGTTGGAATCTCTGGACAAAAGCATTTGATTATCTTCCTTCTCTTATTTTAACATACTGCTTGTCACTTGTTTCACTTCAGTTAAATCTAAATACAGCACATTTTCTTTGACTTCACCAAACTAAACTTGTGTTGTAATTTAGTTGTAACTTCTAAAATATGAGACAGAGTAGTATCAAAAATCATTGATCAGGTTAGATAAATATGTGGCATAGCCAGTCTGTCAGGAAATACTAAACTTATAGTCGGGGTCTGATTAGAAAGAGATATTCTTCCATCTGTCACCATCTGTCACCACCTTCAACAATGACTACATACATAATATTACAGGACAAGTGACAAACATGGGGTAAGAAGTATGAGATAAGAGAGACAACAGACACAGGACTGTGCCACTTTGACTTGTCTCTTCTGCTGGTAAATGATATGTGAAGGGCATAATAGGTCTTCAAAGGAAAAAGAACTATGGGGACGATTATGATGGTGAAGAGCCCGCCACCGACAGGCTGTAGGTGGCGGTCTCCCCACCATCAAAATATATTTCACGCCCGCCATATTACAATGGCGGGCGGGGTGATGGCGGTCAGAAAGCCCGACCGCCACACATTCCACGGGCTCCTTGAGCCCCCTGGTGTGATGGAGGGGCTTGTAGTCCCTACCACGTTGGCACCGCCATAGGGATTACAATGTCCCTTTCCACTGGCCTTTTCATAGTAGGTAATCCACCATGAAAAGGCTGGTGAAAAGGGAAGTTTGGGTCCCGTAGCAGGCCCCCCATTCTCCTTGGCCATTGGCTTTGGGTGTTGGGGGGCAACATATCCCTGTACCATGTGGTAGGCGTAGTGCAGGGATATGTTTCCTGTTCATTTTTTGTAATGTGGAGTGTGCTGCTGCTCGCACCACCCACTACAATACAAAAAGAGGCAGTTGCATTGTAATTTGGATGACGGGACCGCCACCAGCATGTCGGCTGGTCCCGTTGTCCAATAGGGTGGCGGGCAGGCAAGAGTCCGCCCGCCATCCTAATCAGGACCTGTGTTTTGTAACTTGACTTGAAAGTCCGGCATCTAACTGTAACAGTAAATGTAAATACTCTCTGTACTTTGATATGGAACTTGTTATGTAATAAACTAAACATACAAAAGATGATATATCTTAAATACATGCTCATCAATACCTCTCTCTATGATTAGGATAATTACTTCAATCTTCGCCATTTGGGATAATCTATGACAGATGAGTTATAGTTTCAGAAAATATGAAGAAGATTTTACAAAATGATTCCAAGTTTGCTTTTCACAACACAAGAATATTTTTCTGTATTCACAATGTACTTAAATCAACTCCAAAGGAAGCAACTGTTCTTTTTCCAAAAGAAATCCTAGATCCACCTACCATGATCCTGGAAGCAGTTACATTGTATAACGATTGCCTAATGAAAACACCATGAACCAAGAGGGAAATTCTGTCTAGGTATCCTAGGTGGCAGCCATTTCGCCACACGAAAAGAGAGTACATGGTAGGCTGGGAAATGTAGTTCATTGTCAGTGCACCATTCTTCACACACACAAAGCCTGATCTCAGACAGTGCCCAAACTCTCCAAGAACTGCTAGCCTTTTCTTCCTTGAGACGGACTCAGAGCGAGTGGGTTTAGAGTATTGCTCTCCTCCACCCTCCAGGCCTTAAGTCATAGGCCATACCTCCTGACATGCTTTCTGACATATAACCTCTCTATATTTCATTTGATGCAATCTACATCCACTACAATACTAATAACTAAGCACAAACCTGCAGCCCCTTCTCTAATTCCACAGTGCAACGGGAGTAAAAAACAGGTGCAGAGACGTGCTCCCAGGGCTTTTTGTATGGTACAGCCCAAGGTAGAGTTTGAAATTAAGATGGCCCTGTCCGGGCCACTGGAATGAATGTAGATACTGGCCCCCACACCTCATTGCTTCACCTCCTCAGTCCAAATCCCAGCAACTAACTTTCAAATCCCAACTGGAGTTTTACTGCACAAAAGCACCAGCCTCAAAATTGCAAAATGATGACATCATAGAAAGATTCACTTCTGGTCAGCACTGAAATATCCTGTACAGCAGAACCTATACATATATAAGTTGCTCAGATAATGAAACAAATAGTTAAACCCTGTTAGAACTGGGGGTCTCTAGTTGGCTGAGGTTGGTACCTTTGGCCAAATATGGACCCTTGTGTCTAAGTTAGGGAATGGAAGGATACCTTCTCAGATAGTCCCTGCTCACCCCCTCGGTAGCTTGGCACGAGCAGCCAGGCTTATCTCCAAGGCAAATGTGTAAAGTATTTGCAACCACGCTCTCAGTAACCCAATGATAACATTGGACTCCACACGAGGTTCATAAAAAAAACATTATCTGTATATAAAAAAGATATACGATGAGCCAACATGATAAAAATCTAACATATGCGTATTTGTAATATTTCACCTGGCCGGTTATTAGGCCAGCGAGCCCTTGTAGGTTCTTGCAGTAATAATGAGGAATTCTCGATGATCCAATGCAGTCCTAATGCAATGCTAATGCAGTTCGTGATGCAAGAATCAGGCACTTCGTAATGTAAACATAATGCAGTTCGATATGCAACAATCAAGGCAGTTCGTAATGCCAAAATAATGCATTTCGTAATGCTACAATCAGGCAGTTCGTAATGCCAAAATAATGTACTCTGGCATCGATCGCTGTGCTCTGGACGGTCTCTGTGCCAGTCTTACTGACTCGCTGTCAGCTACTGCCAAAATATGCCCGAACATGGTTTGTGATAGAAAACAAAGTGTAGCTCCACACTCCGGCCCCAGTATTGCCGCTCCTCAGCAAGTACTGGCCGCAATACGGACTTCAGTTGAGGCTCGCGCTGCAAAGTGGGGAAAGGCCAAGAGCGTTTCTCTCGTAGCCTGCACCCCGCCTCAGGTGGCGACACACACACGCTCGCTGAGCATTACCTGGGGGGTACGGTCTCACTCTCCTCTCCTCTCCTCTCCTCTCCTCGTGACTTGGGCCTCCGATGCGACTTTGTTGATCTTGGGCAGTGGAACAAGGGCCCCCCCACAACGGGGATGGTTCCAGGTCCCTCCTTGGCAAAGGCAGGCTCGGGCCGGCGGCACAGCTCCTCTGGGGATGCCGGTCCGGGCTGAGACTCACTTAAGCTCCGGGTGCACACAATCACAGTGCAATCCTCACGAAAGTCTCAGGCTGCACTAAACATACGCACACAGTGTCGCTGAGACTCAATTGAGCTTCGGGTGTACACAATCACAGGACAATCCTCATGAAGAACTCAGGCTGCACGAAGCACACACACACACAGCGTCGCTGAGACTCACTTGAGCTTCGGGTGTACACGATCACAGGGCAATGCTCACGAAGGTCTCAGGCTGCACAAAGCACACGCACATAGCGTCGCTGAGACTCACTTGGATTCTGGGTGCACACGATCATGGGGCAGTTCTTATGAAGGTCTCAGGCTGCAAAAAGCACACGCACACAGCATCGCTGAGACACACCTGGAAACTTTTATGTTCCTGAGTTTCCACAACAGGGAGCCAGCTCTCCTCGGGCCCTTGGGGACAAGTTACTTCAGGACACAGCAAAGTCCTTTCAAGCAGGGGGACACGGCACACAGCAAAGTCCCTTAGCCTCTCCTTGGTTAAATCAGCAAACTGGAATCCAGTCCCAGAACACCCAGCAAGGGTCAGTCTTTTCCTTCAGTCTCTTCAACTGTTTCTTCCTTGGCAGAGGTTCCTCTCGACCATGAAGTAGTTTCAATCCTTTACAGTCTTGATCAGTCCAACTTTCAGGGGTTTCAGCTCTCATAGTTATACCCCTAAATGTCTTTGAAGTCTTTGTGTTCAGGGGGGCACTGACCCCTGTCCAAACCAGTTCTCGGTGTCTCCCTGCCATTGACACCTTCTTTCTTTGATAGTGGGGTTCTGGATCCTCAATCACATAGCAGGAGATGGAGCCATTGTTTTATGGCTGCATCCCAGGCCTCTTCACCTCCAGGGGATAATCCTCCCCCCTACACTCCTGATGCAGGTCAGCCTGTTGCTGTCTCACATCCTCCCCTGGGTCAAGACATTCCTCAGATCCTATCACTTTCAAATCCAGACAGTCAATCCACAACCAGGCAGAGACACACAGAATTGTTAGAACACAAAAAAACAGCCACTTCTAAAAGTGTGGTTTCTAAACATACATTGCAAAAACCACCTTCACAAAAAGATGTTATTAAATTGTGAGTTCAGGCACACTAAACTTCACCTGTCCATCTTAAGCCTACGGGAAGATAGGTTGGAAACATATTACACAGCCTCCCCATTCTGTCCTATGGGCTAGATGGCATTTCAACAGTGAAAACCGAAATGGTGAGTATGGTACACATGGTACACACCTCAGTACATGTTCTACGTTTCACATACACTGCAAACTGCCTAGGGGGTACCTTGGGCCTACCATAGGGGTGTCTGATGTGCATAAAAAGGGAATGGTAAGGCCTGGCAAGTGGGTGCACTTGTCAGGACAACAAGGCAGTTTAACAAACTGCACGCAGGCACTGCAGTGGCAGGCCTGAGTTCTCTCTTTAAGGCTACTGGTGTGAGTGGCACAATTAGGGCTGCAGGCCCACTAGTAGCATTTGTGTTACCACCCCTGGGTCCATAGTTGCCTTTACTAGGGACTTTACTAGTAAAACAAGTATACCAATTATGGACAACCAATTACCATTACACTTTACACAGGGAGCACTTGCACTTTGACACTGATCAGCAGTGGCAAAGTGCCAAAAGCATCTAAGTTGGCAACACCATGTCAGAAAAAAGGTCTAGGGGGAAGGCAAAAAGTTTAGGGAACTTTAGCCAAAGTGGGCCAAGTCCAACAAAACCTAATGATATTTTACCCCAATCGGTAAATAAAACAAATTGCACTTTGAACTCTACTCAGACTAAATGAAACAACAAAGTTCACTCTTTTAGCCCCTTCTAAAAAGTTTGACTAAGCAAGTGTTTGATTTGTCAATCTCATATTCTCATAGGTGCAACTGGACCGGGAAAGGAAAGGGGGATTGTTCTCAGATGCTGCAGTGCAACTGTGCACTTAACAGTACACATAAAATGTGTAAGCTGTCAGAAAGAGAAACCCAGAAAGAGTAAATAAACTTAATTTGCAATAATGTAGCTCTTGATTGAAAATGAAGATTATTACAGAGGTTTAGGGCATCATTACGATGATGGTGGGACCGCCACAGACAACCCATCGGTGGCGGTCCCACCACCATCTTAATCAAGATTCCTGCCTGCCACATAAGGATGGCAGATGGATGGGTGGTGCCACCTATCCGATGGGCTCAAGGAGTCAGTCGGAGAGAACATCGATTCCTACAATGTTTACCAACAATGAAAAGGCTGTCAATAAAGGAACATTGGGGGCCCGTAGTGGGCCTCCTTTCAGCACTGGCCATCAGTTTTGAGGTTAGGGGGGCACCTATGGTGCCCTCTACATATCCCTGCACCATGTGGCAGGCACCGCATGGTGCCTGCCACTTAGTGCAGGGATATGTGTAATGTTCATTTTTTGTACTGCAGCGTGTGCTGCAGACTGCGTCACTCACCGCAATACAATATATAGACATTGTGACCGCCATGGTGGAGGTTGCATCCTAATTTAGGTGGCGGGACCGTCTGCTTGGTGACGGGTGGTCCCATTTCCGAATGGATGGCGATCAAACGTAATTCTGACTGCCATCCTAATGAGGCTCTTAGTCGCAAGTCACCAAACACTTCCTGACATCAGGGAGAAGTAAGAGCCAAAGAGAAGATGCTTGGAACTCTATCCAGTAAGTAAGTAAGACTTTATTGTTCAGTTAATTAAAACTTACAATACGACACAATATGATTGCCAGTCTGGCGGTCCTCCACCGTTACTAAAGCGATATGATGGACCGCCGTAGTTGAAATTAGGCCATCTCCCCATTCATATTCAGCAAAGTGTACTTTTAAAGTTAATATAGCCAAATAGGCCCCAAAACAGTTGTAAATGTGCTCTAGCTCAGAGCTGAAGTAGTCCAGCTAACCACTAGTATTGCAACACCCTTCCTTGGAAAATAACTGGGGTAGGAAATCATGTTAAATTAAATTATAGTGAAAAATAAATTGAATGCAATGTTTAAAAAGTAATAGTTTAATACCCGTTTTTAAAATTAAAACTGTATGTACCTAATTTGAATTCAAGTATAATTAAATCACTGTTCTTTTAAGGAATTGAATTAATTCTATACATCATTTAAAAAGCTTTTTTCAATATATTTATTTTTGTTACTTTAAGTTGGAATGTTTTTAATATTTAAAATTCAGAAAAATAATTTTAATATAACCCAATATATTTAACAGAATTACTTTTAAATTTAAACTAAGTTATAAATGCTATTCGTGTTTTGTATTGTTCTAAAATTAAATAGATATATACTATTATTTAACAATAATATTTTATATAAAAATTGGTTTCTTTTTTTTCTTACAGTTTAATACATTTTTACACCCTCCCCAACACTTTAGCATGAGTAGAACTCCAAACTGGTGGTGGAGACCCCTGCCTACATCTGAAAAGTTACTAATAGTAACTTTAAACTATTAACTTATTTGTGTACATAGTCCTTAAGCTAATGTAAATAGACTACATTAAACAAACAACCATTTTTAAAGATTTAATAAAAAGAATCCCACCTAAAGTACAATGCTCTGCTCTGCTCTGCACTGCTCCGTTAGGGGTTCGAGGCCCAGCATTGTGCGCACTTTTGCTCAGTGTTGTCTTCTCCCTAATTACTGTATCCTACTGTGCTGCATTGTATTGTTTATACTGTGCCTGTTTTTTCTGTTTCTTTCTCTGTTTTTTCTGCCTTGTTTTGACTTCCCACCCATTTCCCTTCCTGCTGTCACTGACCCCACACCCCTCCCCCTGCCAAATCCCCACCCCGCCTCCCAGCTGTGAGCCCCTCCCCCATCCCTACTTAATGGCAGGCACGCGCAGTGGGTGCGCGCAGCGGGCATGCTGCCGGGGCGCCAAAGGCGCCCCAAAGGCAAGCCCGTCTGCGCCTGTCCGCGACCAGCACCAGAACCCCTGGATCTCCTACCAGCCACTGCTACGATGCAGCCGCCCTCCTTGCATTCAACCCCGCAAGGAACAACAACTGCCAGCAGTTAACTCCGAAAACAACCCACGGCCAATTCTCCTGCCACCACTGACGCAGCCCTTACGCCTCAGAAGCACTAAAGTGCATCCTCCTTAAAGTGCACTCCCTGCTCAGACATGCCGTTGATATCTGAAACACCCTCACACCAGATGTTGCCTTCTTTACAGAAACTTGGACCAATGCCTCCTCCACTCCTGACATCACAATGACGGACGGATACAAGATCCAGAGGAAGGACCGTCCCAACCAACCGGGAGGAGGACTCACCATCGTGCACAAAAATTCCCTCTGCCTCTCCTGCACTTCCATGTCCAGAACAGCCCCAACTCCACCCTCCGCGGCGCCCTCGCCTACAGACCCCCCGGTCCTCGCGCCCCCTTCGCCTCCACCATCACCGACCTCATTGCACCCCACACCATCGCCTCCATGGACTACATACTCATCGGAGACCTGAACTTCCACCTCGACAACCCCAGCGACCACAACTCCACCACCCTCCTTAACAACCTTGCCAACATCGGACTGAAACAACTCATCACCACGCCCACCCTCATGGCAGGACACACCCAATACCCCATCTTCGCAAGGGGAAACAGAACCCACTTCAGCCACACCACACAACCTCCATGGACTGACCACCACTGCATACACTTTTTCGTCAACAAACCCAAGCCACCCAGACCTGCTCCACGCCCTCCCCAAAGAAACTGGAGCAGAGTCACCAAGGAGCAGCTCAACTCCACCCTCAACCGCGACACTCCCACTGCCACAACCAATGTCAACCTCGCAGCCACGGTACTTCACACTTGGATCTCCAGCTGCACAGACAAGCACTCCGACAGACAGCGCCACAGAAAAGCCAACTGGTTAACTGCCGACCTCCAAGTAGCCATACGCACCTGCAGACGCCTCGAAAAGAACTGGCAAAACAACAAGATGCCCGAAAACCACACCACCTACAAAAACACCATGATGGAATACCACCAACACATCAGAACCACCAAAAGAACCTTCACCCACTACAAAATCCTTGCCAACACTAGCAACTCGAAGGAGCTCTTCAGCCTCATTTAGGAATTCTCAAAACATGCCAGCGAAACCACAGACATCACCCCCTCCCAGGACCTCTGTGACAAGCTCGGAATGTTCTTCCACCTGAAAATCAAGAACCACTAAGATAACTGCAATGACCAAACAATTGACTGCGCAACCACCACGACGTCCAGCAACACCAGCCAGCCTACCATCGCCTCTTGGACACCAGTCACAACCGAGGAGACCGCCTAGACCGTGAAAAGCATCCACTCGGGCGCCCCCATGGACCCCTGCCCACCGCACATCTACCACAGAACTGCCACCACCATAGTACCAGAATTACGACACACCATTAACGCCACCTTCATGACTGGCTCCTTCCCTGATAACTGGAAATATACAGAAGTTAGACCCCTGCTTAAGAAAACCTAAGCAGGTCCCACGGCCCACTGCACTCGGCAGCCCTCCGACCCCCATGAACCTCGCCTGAAACCTCAGCATCGTACTCAACTCCTCCCTCTCCATTACCAAGCAGGTCAACACCGTCGCATCCAGCTGCTTCAAAACCCTCCGCATCCTCCGAAAGACCTTCAAATGGTTCCCCCTGAGTCAAGGAAGACAGTCACCCACGCACTCATACCTAGCAGGTTGGACTATGGAAACGCCCTATACACCGGCATCAACAAGTCCCTACTCCGCAAGCTCCAGACGATACAGAACACCGCAGCCAGACTCGTCCTTGGCATCCCCTGACACAAGCACATCAGCCAACACCTATGGAACCTCCATTAGCTCCCCGTTGAGAAGAGAGTCACCTTCAAGATACTCACCCATGCCTACAAAAGACTTGACAATACAGGACCCCAATACCTCAACAAGAGAATCACCTTCCATGTACCCAAAATAAACCTCTGCTCCACCAACCTTGCTCATGCCGAAACTCGCGCATTCGCAGAGCCAGAACAGGGAGAAGAGCCTTCTCCTACATTGTGGCCAAGACCTTGAACGAGCTCCCGTTCGACATCAGACACGCCCCTCTGTGGACACCTTCAGGAAGGCCCTCAAACCTGGCTCTTCGACTGAATGGAACTGCTGTTCCCCCTCCCCTCCCAGTGCCTTGAGACCCTCATGGGTGAGTAGTGCGCTTAAAACCCCCTGATTGATTGATTGATTGATTGATGAATTTGCGTATCATTTATTACTAATTGTATTAAGTATTTTTTAGAATGAACTACAATTTTTTTTTTTTGCTTAAAAGGTGAGTTATGTGTATTTTTTAATTTCAAAAGTTATTAGCATATTTTATCAATAATTAATATTTGCTTTTAGAATATATATTTTTTAACATTCAGTTTAATTTATATACATTTTTCAAAAACTTGAAATTAATTATTTTTAATTTAACATGCTTTACTACGAGGTTGAATGTATTAAATAAAATAAAATTAATGTTATGTTTTTGGGGTTTAAATCATAAAAACAAAATTCCCACCTCAATCAAAATAAAAATGTCGTTTTTATTATGTATTAAAATATTAAAAGAGATGTATAGACATTAATAAAATTAATTACATTTTATTTTCATAAAAATGAATGTTATATCAAGTATTTTATTTAAAGAAGGTTATTAAAATATATTAAATTTAAATAAAACATGTTTTACTTTTAGATACTTTTTAACATTAAATTAAATGTATTTATATTTTAACTAATTTCAATAATTTAGTTTAATATAATTTCCTCAAGATTTTATTTTAGGTCCCTGCCTCCATTGTTTTCAATTGGCAAGTGTTGCAGTATCAGCGACTGGCCATGTGTGGTTCTGGATTTAATATTGCTCATTTTTAGCTGTAGTAATTAACACTCCTAAATTGTATTCCATCCGCTGTTTCAGGGGGTAAACACATGAAGTCTACGGTTTTGAATAATTGTACACTTGTAAATGATGAATAACAAAAAGTAATACATTTACTCAAGGGTGTATGAGTAAACTTACACTTTTAGATTTAATCTTGTATAAGCTTACCTTTGTGAAAAGGCCCCTTTATGCTAAATTCAGTGCATATTCAGAAGACGAACAAGAGGCGAAGGAAAGACAGATTTCATTTTGCCGTTCAGAAGAAATCCTACTTTTCCCGCTATGGGGCAGTTTTTATACCATTTACTGTTTCAATCCCTAGCCAGAATCCCAGCTCAAAGAACAATAGACACTTCCACGATGCAGCATTAGGGTCAGAGGGGCTTGTTCTTGATCTGTTGATGTCAACCTGCCTGTCTGATTTGGAAATTTCTTCCTGAAGACCGAGGTGCAAGGGCCCAAGAAATCTCAGAGGGAGCCAACTGGCAGGTTAGATAATTGTGATTTGACTGGTGAAGTACTCTGAAGACTTGGGAGAACCCATTCCAGGTGATGAATGCCCTTTACGTGTTTTGGAAAATGGAATGGATTCAGTGGATCCATGCACAAAATACCTGAAAGAAAGCATCTTTATTAAAACTGACGTTACCTTCTTTTGTGGGTAGAGTACTGGGTACATGTGTTTGACTTGTGTCTGTTGTGTGATGTCCTATAGAGTTTTCAAATGAGACAGTTTTTCCTCGAGCCAGTCTTAAAGAACCCATTTCATTAAGTGACCTGAAAGTCATGGTGTCAAGTCTGTAGCAATAACACAGAGAAGTTCATCAATCGAAACAACTGGCTGCATGAAAGACCAATAGCCTCTGCGAGAGGTAATGCTCTGTAGGGAATATTCACTGTGCAGTGCTGCAGTTTAGTTGCCAAATTTATATAATCCTATTTTGGGAGCAGGATGTTTTAATTATTTTAATTAATCTGCAGTGTTAAGGTTAGGGGAATTCTAATACTGAAAAGACTCTTTTTGTCACATCTTGGAAAGTTTGTTCTATATTTAACCTCACTCTATGAAAATGTTTGATGAGTCATTAAATCCTCCAGGAGCCTTTTCGATGTCTCCCTTTTATTAATTTGCTAGCATTTTTTGACATTTACCTTATCAATACGGCATATTTTTAATGAAACCTTGTTTCTAGGTCTGGCTAGAGAGTGCAGCCGTTTGCAAGAGCTATTTTTACCATTTTGTTAGAATATACACAGTGAACTTTGACTCCACCCACAGGAGTAATACCCTCTCAGCACATGCTGTCAGCTGTTTTGTGTTTTGTAAGGAAATGCCTCCTTTTGCATGATCACCTTCACATTTTTGGGCTGATGCTGCTGGTTTTTCTACTCTGCCAAACAGGCCTCAGTGCAATGCTCTATACTTTAAAAGGTATATGTTATATTGGTTCACCCACAATTGCCATAGGTTAACTTAATTGTAAGTCCCTAATGTATGTTACTAGGGGTACCCAGGGCCTGTAATTTAAAGTGGCTCTCGTGGACTGCTGAAAGTTTTGTGCTACCACAAGTGTGACAAACCAAAACATGACTCCCAGCCTGCCATTGCTGGCTGGCAGAGCAGTTTCCTGACTGCTTCCTCAATGTTGTCATTTAAAGCAATGGCAAATCCCACATCTTCCTTTATAACATTAATAAGTCACCCTAATGCAGGCCTAGTGAGTCCTAAATGCAGAGTGCATTATACTAAACTTTTTGACGTGTGTTTTCTATCTTTACATGTCCTGACAGTATAAAAGCTCCTTTGCCATTTTTATTGTGGAAAAGGCTTGTAGACTCATTGACAAATACAGACTTACACACTGACACTCAGTAGTGCTAACTCCTGAATGGGGCTACTAAATGCGATACTCCAAGGTAACAAAATAATGTTGCATTAAACCTGACTTGTTGTTCATGTTGAATTCAATGTAACTTTTGTCTATATGACAAATTTGGAAAGTTGAAACTTGTTGCCCAAAGTTTTCCAGTGACCGTTGACGGTTGCTGGCCATGAGGCAGCCTTCTGCCCTCTTAGGGAAAGTGTGAACAACTCTCAGGAAGGAACTCAAAGGGCCTGCTGTTGGAAAATGTTTACCACTCCCTTGAAAGAAGTCCGAACAGAGTGTGAGCCCAAAAGTGTAGCTTCACAGGGGAAGCAGCCTTTGAATGGCAAATGGTAGTAACGCATGAGAGGGGCTGCTCTTTTGATTTTGCATATAGGCTGGCATTGGGGACAGAGAGGGGGAAGCAGCTGCCAAACTGTTTTTTCCATGGGCTTGTAGTTCCCAGTTCGTCACATTTCTGGGATGTGCTAGGGAGCTCCTCGTTCCAAGAGAAAGGTTCTCCTATGTTGGGAGTGGGCACAATAATGAATTTTGGGCTAGCTAGATGCCACACTTTACAGAAAGTCATCACTAGGCAGGAGGATACGTGGTAGTCCATTGTCTAGCAGTTATTGTATCCCCCAAGGACACTACCTGGACATAAAAGTGGCACTCCAAGTACCCAGACCTCAGATAACATCTAAGTCAATCGAACAATCTTGTAAAGTGTGACTGCTCATCCGCAAGGGATGCAAAGCGTGGGGGGACTGCTGATCCATCAAAGGTGCTGTGGTTCAGTTGTAGAGCCAGCTCTTGAGGTTATTCCTGAATTGCTGCAGTGACAGTGATTGCCTTAGATAGAGAGGCAGAGGGTTCCAGGTCTTTGCTGTGAGGTAGGAGAAGGATCTTACTCCGGCCATGGTCTTGTGGATATGGTGGACGGTGGCCAGGGCCAGATGGGCAGAGCAGAGGTCTCTGGTGGCTGTGTGGAATGCGAGGCAGTTGTTATTGTATGCAGGTCCCGCATCCTGTAAGGCTTTGTAGGCATGTGTGAGGAGCTTGAAAGTGATTCTTTTGTTGATTGGGTACCAGTGGAGGTCTCTTGGGTGCCCTGTGATGTGGCTGCGCCGGGGAATGTTGAGGATGAGTCTGGCAGAGGCGTCCTGAATGTTCTGCAGTTTCTTGAGGAGTTTCTGGGTGAGGCCGGTGTAGAGTGCATTACCGTAGTTGATTCTGCTGTTGTTAAGTGCGTGGGTGCCTGTCTTTCTAGACTCGGTGAGGATCCACTTGAAGATCTTTCAGAGCTGGCGTAGCGTGGTGAAGCAGAATTAATAGTCGGCGTTGATCTGGCAGTTCATGCTGAGCAATGAATCCAGGATGATGCTAAAGTTTAGTGCTTGCTCTGTGGATGGGTGTTTCTAAGTGCTGCGGGCCACCAGGAGTCATCCCAAGTGGAGGGGGTGGAGCCCAGGATGAGGACTTCAGTCTTTTCTGAGTTGAGCTTGAGGCAGCTGTTCTTCATGCGAGGGAAAGTTGTTCTTTGTGACTGGGGGTTCCTTGGTGAAGGAGAGAATTGGCTGGGTGTCGTTGGTGTGGGAGATGATGTTGAGTCTATGGTTCTTGATGATGGCTGCAAGCAGGGTCATGCAGTTGTTGAAGAGAGTGGGGCTCAGGGAGAAGCCCTGAGGCACTCCACAACTGATTTCTGTGGGTTCAGAGTGGAACTGTGGTAGACTGAATCTCTGTGTTTGGCCAGTGAGGAAGGAGTGGATCCATTCCAGGGCTTTGTCGGGGATGCTGGTGGAGTCTTGTGCATAGGGTGCGGTGGGAGACAGAATTGAAGGTGCCCAAGAAGTCCAGGAGGATGAGGGCTGTGGTTTTGCCTTGGTCGAGGAGGGTGCGGATGTCATCTGTGGTTGCAAGGAGGGCGGTCTTGGTGCTGTGGTTGCTTCGGAAGATGGATCGGGAGAGGTCCAGAATGCGGTTTGCTTTGATGAAATCAGAAAGTTGGGCATTAACGGTCTTCTCGATGACCTTGGCTGCCAAGGGGAGCAGAGAGATGGGTCTGAAGTTCTTGAAGTCCATCGGGTCAGTGTGTTGCTTTGCACTCCCCAATAATAGAAAATACTGCCATCCCACACGGAGGCTCATTAAAACAACGGAGCAATAAAAAAAACACAACACCACCTGGAAAGGGATTTCACTTTTATAAAAATTAAACACATTGAATACTGTTTTTTCAGAATAAGGCATAGGTTTTATTAATGCGACAGAAAGGCTTTCCCAGATGTCAAATGAACAACATTCAAAAGTGTATAGAGATATATATGTATATATGTGCAAGCAATAATAACACACTTATAAGTAGGCAAATGCAACTGTTAAGTTCATGGAATATACATGAAATAAAATGCAAGCAGATAACAATAATATAATGACCCGCAAGCAGATAATAATATGAAATGAAACACAAGCAGATAATCCTGGACGTCCTTCAAGAAATCGGATAGATATATACTCTAAATACATCAGATGTTACAACCACTTAAGACTAGGATGTGCACACACACACTCACACATCACAATGAAAACACCTCAGATGATTATAACCACTGGAGACTTGGATGTGCACACAAACTCACTCACACATCACAAAGCCAATACTCAAAAACAAAACACCTCACCGATCGTTTACTCGACATCCTTGCGAACTCAAGCTGAAGGAGCCCTTTGACAGTCCAGGCAGGATTCCTGATCGGAATCCAAGTTTCCTTGTGATGTCACATCTGTCGCACAAGCGAGCTCTCATCTGGGTGCCAAGATTTCCCGCCTTTAATACCTTTTACTCAACCTGAGGAGACAGTTCAAGAAACTTCTCCACCTTTCTTCTGTTATGAAAAACTGAGCTGACCGTACTGGTCTGTGTCAAGGCCAAGACAGAAACTGACCAGGCCCCTGTATTCTGACTCCAAGACAGAGCTGTGCATTCCACACATTTCTCTGGTAACAACAATCTCTACTCTGAAAGGTACCAAGCACACTTCCAACACATTATCCCAGCGAAGCTTATGAAACCCTAAAACAACCTTGAAACGTGAATAGCCTAAACAACTTAAGTAATCTGCCTGTGCGCACAAAAAGCTCAAGCAAAACAGAGTCAGAATTCAAGATGACGTGAGGGCATGTCAAAACCAATAGTAAGAACTTCATAATACTTCCCAATGTACAACACAATGCACATTTGTGCACCACTGCCCTTAGCATCACACACTTCATCTCCCAATGTACAACATAATGCACATTTGAGCACCATTGCTTAAAACACTGCACTTCAAGACCAAGAAGTACATTCCACACCTCTCTCTCTCTCATGCTTTCAAATCACATCCCACACGTACGGTTCCTGGCAGGCTGTTCTACTCTTTGAAAGCTCCCACTCTAAAACCACAAAGAGATACGAAAGAAATCATCAAGGAAATGTGCACATGCAGGAAACATAATATTGTACGTTCAAGTTAGGACAAAGTAAAACACCAAAAGTCCATTAAAACAATGGTAGTCATAGGTTATCACATGGTTTCAATACATAGGAGTCTACAGTCGGCAGAGGATTTCTTCAGCAGGGGGTTAATCTCTTCATGTTTCCACTCTTCCGTAAAGGTGGTAGAGCTGATGGAGCAGTTGATGGTGCAGCTCAAGGTGATGCCTGATTGGGTATGGCAGAAGGACTAACTCTAGGTGCTGGGGCACTTTCCTTCATTGTTCCCACTGACATCTGGGATCACCAATTGGTGCACCCATGGCCTAGGTGACAGCGTGCCTGTCAGGAATAACATTTACAGGCTGTCAGACAAGGCGAGGATCAGTCTCAAAGGATAAACATCCAAAATGTTAGACCTCTGGGTGATAGAACCCTCCAACAGTCTGCGGTCAAGTCCAGTGGTTCTGGTTCCAAAACCCACCTCACAGGGGGACATGGGAACTGAGGTTCTTTGTGGACTACTAAAGGCTTAATGCAATAATAATGACTGATGCATACATACTACCAAGAGCTGATGGTATCATTTACAGATGAGAGGCTGTCAAGTTTCTAAGTACCTTCGATCTCGCTTGAGTTTACAGGGAGATCATTGTCTCAGAGAATGCAAAAGAGAGGTTAGCATTCTCTACTCCAGAGGAACAATTTTGGTTCAATGTTATGCAATTCCATTCAAGGAATGCCTCTGCTAACTTCCAAAGTTTGTTCAACTGGATCTTGTCTGCGCTAGAGGACTGCAGTGGCGTCTAACTGCTAAAACTGAAAGACTACCTGATCCACCTGAGAGAAGTGGGTCAGGCTAAGATGCACCCAATTCCAGCCAAGAGTTTGCTGTGCAGACAGATGGGTCTGTGCACAGTATAGGAGAAGAGCTTTCCCAACTAAATGATGAAGGACAGGTCCAATCTGAAGTGTTCATCATCAGATGGCTACTATCCAAGAAACAGGGGTAGAGTGCCATTGAGAAAGAGGGCTTTGCAACGGTCTGGTTCCTGAAGAACACATTTTATTGTTTTGTTTTCTTGACTTTTACATTTTTCATTATGCTTGAACATAACAAGTGTTTCTTTGGTAATTGTGGACTGCTTGTGCCATAGCTACCTGTGGTTGAGAAGACATCCCGTAAGAACTGTTTTTTGGCCTGCGCAAATTCTGTTTAATAAGTTGGTAGGAGTCATCAATCTAACGTATTAACACCTCAATGTCTGACAGTGTCAAATGGGGACTTGCGATCCTTTTGACTTTTTGAGTTTCAATCAGGAGATATCAGAAAAGTTACAACAGGGATACCCATCTTGTGACCTTCCAAGCATTCATAACAATATTGCTTTTTGATCCTGGCTTGTACCTGCCAAACATTAATAGCAGCATCACCTTTTGATCTGGACTATACTGAAAAAACACAGCACTGAGAAAAATTAAAAAGTGATGAGTGGATTGCTTGTATTTATGTCAGCCACTGATAATTAATCCAGGAGACAATCGAGTCAACTGTATTTTCATCACCATGCCACCGAAGACAGAAACCAGTCATATTCAAATCAACCGTGGTCCTGTTCCATTAGGAACAGAACAGCCCAAACTGCCAGACAAGATTACCACTGAATGGGAACACAAGCAACTGCAGACCAGGTTTCGGTCTTTTCGGGCCGAGTCAGTAAGGTGCACATTGAGTCCTTTCGACCAGTGAGCAAAAGTAGCAGATGTTCAGGAAAAGAATGAATATGGATTACAACTGTAGTGATCACAGGGACACACCGGTGTATGAAAACATTTCCTATTCAGGGCACATCATTAAGGACATGAGTGTGATAATCTTGAAAGGAGATTGCAAAACAAAGTTAAAAAGGCTTTCCCAGCGGTAATCTTGGCTTAACTTTAATAGTTTTACTTGGGCAACAAGGCCATTTTCGGAGAACATGCAGGGCTTGAAATGCATAAATAAAACACTGAACATCAATATTTACAAAGAAACATAGAAAGTCAATGCTATAAGCATTGGCACAGCCAACAGGATTGGTTTTTTGAGCTAACACATGAAAACATAGTTTATTCATGCCTGCATTGCATGTGTTAGCTCATTAAAATCAGATGTATTGTGGTAATGGTTTCAAGGTTGGTATTGGAGGTGATAACAGTGGTGTTGTGATACTGGTTGTGGTGGTAGTGGTGATGGTAATTGCAGTAGTAGTGGAAATGGGAGTAAATATGGTAGCAGTGATAATCATGGTTCTTTTAATTTTGGTAGGGCAATGATGGTAGATGATGGGAGCAGTAATGGTGCGGGAACCAAAAGTAGAGGTGATTAAGGCGGAGATGTTATGGTGGTTGTATTGGTGGTAGTAGTAATGGCGATATAGTTAATAAACATTGAAATGATGGTAGTGAAGGTGGTAGATGGTTCTGGTAATTACCGTGGTGGTAATGGTGGTGATGTTGGTGGCAGTAATAGTGCTGGTGGTAATGGTAGAGGTAAAAATGGTGGGGATGTTGTGATGGTTGTGTTGGTGGTAGTGGTAATGGTGATAGTAGCAATAAATATGCGCTGGTAATGGTGGGGGCAACTGTGGTGGTGGTTGTAATGACGGTGGTGCTTTTAGTAATAAACTACAAAAGAGGAGACTGGTGTGCAAACTAATCAGTAATTAGGAGGCTATCTAAAGGTCAGACGCACTTTGCAGTACTGACACATATATTTTTAAAAGCTTATTCTTATAAGGCATACAGAAAATTATTGTTTTCGTGATGTAGCATATGTATGAAATAAAGAACTGAACGTGTGATAATTTGTGCATTTTCCTGATGTAAAACAGTCCCTCATGCATTGAAATAGAAGGTGGATTGATACATTTGAGGAAAGTAGTTTATTATATGGTGTGGTTGTGCAACCTCACCATATAATGAAGTTATGAATCTCTATTGGATCCAGGCAGGTTTGTTTGAAAACCCTTAGCTCAGCCCTGAGTAGCTGTGGCTTTGATCAGTCAGGCTTTATCAAGAGAACAAGTTTAAGGCATTAAGAGGTACACAACAGTTGAATAAGATAAAAACATAATACTATAAAAATCTGACACCAATTTATAGAAATAGGTTGTATTATATGTCTAAACAAAGCCCTTAACAACAGAAATTCACTAGAGTGTTCAGGAAATATGAATTTAAAAAAACCCCAATAAATCATAGATTTTCATTGCAATAGACCGTCATATCCGGAAACTTCCCCAACTTTTATAAAATTGCAAACAACTCATTTGGCATGCTGGGGGCAACCATCTCCAAGCGGGAACTAGTCACAGGGACCAATAAGAGCAAGTTGGACAGTTGCCTCATAGTCAAAGCAGTCTCCAGTCCAGTTTCAGGCTCTATGGGTGACCCAGCATGGTTTTTAATGTAGTGGTCCTGATGTAATGGATACCGAATGCTGCAGATAATCAAGGATGCTGAGCCAGCTATAGGGGTCTTCCTGGGGCCACCCCTTCAGTCCACAAACACAGTAGGGCAACTTTGGCCACTGGGGTTGCTGTCCCTCAAAGTCCGAGTGAAGTCCAGTCAAAAACCAATTGCAACTGGTATACTGGTCTCCAGTTACAGTAAAACCAGCAGTCCCGTTTAATTGCCAGTAACTTTCTTGCTGGGTGACCAAACTGTATTCAGGCAACTCTTCCAGATCCAGCAGACTCAAGTGTAACTTTGAGGGTCCAGGATTGGTCTCCCAGGCTGCTCTTCAGCGGTCAGTGGTATTCAGGTGTTCTTGACTATCAAATGCTTCTTTAGCTCTTTTGGCTCTGTGACTATAACAGGAAGTCAACCAAATAACTTTTGGAGTCTCCGTTTTTGTCTGGGGCTTGAGGAGGACTTTTCCTGGAGCAGAGCATCACAGGTACAGATCTCTCTTTACTAGCCCAAGGAGCAGCAGGTGCAGTCCAGTTTTTGGTTCAGCATCCCTTTGCTGGGTCCAGGGAACAGCAGGGCAGTCCTTCTTTAGTCTTCTCTCCAGTTCAGTTGTCAAGTGAGCTGCTTCCCTTCCTGTACTGCTCCGTAGTTGCTGCCCCTAACCCTTGCTGGTCTGAGTTTGCAGCCCTTCTCCAACGGCAGGCACCCATCTGCGCCTCATCCCTGGTGGTCCAGCAGGGAGCATATCTGCTCTGCTGCTGCTCTGCCCACTGCCTGTCTGCTCTCTGATCTCTTTTTCCTTCCTTTTATCTTTCTTTGCTTTTTGTCACTTTTCTTTCACTCTTGCCTCTTTTCAGTTTTTGTTGCTTTTTCCCTCCTTGCTCCTGCTGCTGCTCATCCCCTGCAACCCCAGCACTGCTTTCCCAGTTCCCACTTTCCAGAATCCCAGGTGTCCAGCCATTCCCCTCACACTACTTAATGGTAGCGCCTTTGCAAGCCCGTCTGCACTTGATTCTGCACCCATCACCACGGATCCTGGTTCTTGAACCAACCACTGCTACAACGCCAGCACCCTCCATGCCCTCAACACCGGACACCTCACCCCCTGCCGTGGAACATCGCTGAATGACACACTGAGCCTTTTTCTTGCCATAACTGCAGCACCACCTTCGCCTTCTACTGCACACCAACCCCACCCACCGCATGACCAGTAAAATACCAGACCTGACCACCTCAACTGCATCCTGCTCAGCACAGGCTGTCTCCACAAATACGCCATAGAGGTCCGTCTACCCCAACATCACCTTTCTCACAGAAACCTGGAGGAACTCCTCCTTTGCCCCAGAGATCGCCACCGCCATCTTGGACGGCTACAAGATCATTGACAAGGAGCACATCAACAAACCGGGTGAAGGTGTCTGCATCGTACACAAAATCAACCTCCACCTCACCACTCACTCAGATGACCACTCAAGCAACATGTAGCACCTCCAGGTCCAGACAAACCGAAACACCACCCTCCGCGGCACCCTCATCTACAGACCCTGGACTCCCTTCAGCGATTCCATCATTGACTTCATCGCACCCCATGAGACCACTAGCTGCGTCCACTTCTCCTTTACCACACCCACCATACACCACCACACCCACGACTACCCTCACAGAAGTTAGAACAAGGTCACCGAAGAACAGCTCACCACCACCCTCAGCAAAACCACTCCGCCGACATCCACGGATGCTAATACCTCAGCACGCAACCTCCACCAATGAATCGCCAACTCCGCCGGCACATTAGCTCCCCTGAAGAAAGTTCCAGGCAAATGACACTCCAAAAATCCAGCAGGTTTTCTCCCACCCTTCATGAGTCCAGACGCACCTGGAGACGGCTCACGAAGAGATAAAGGAGCAGCAAGACACCGGAAGATCACTCAGCCTTCAAAACAACTGTCACTGCACATTACCACTTCATTAGAACAACAAAGAAAGCAGCCCTTCAATATAGGATCAATGACAACACAGTCAATAGCAAATTCAAAGAATGCACCAAACCCAACACAGTGAGCTCAAACAACACACCCTCCCAAGTCTTCTTCAACAACCTAGGCACCTACTTCCATTGCAAGATTAAGGACAGGTTCGACAGCCTCAATACCCAAAACACTCTCACCCCACCTGCAGCCACCACACAAAATGACACCGGACCCCAGAAGACCCTACTCAGCTGGACTCCCCTAACTGCAAACGATATCCCAAGATCATGAAGAGCATCCATTCTGAAGCACCCTCAGACCCCTGCCTGCACCACATCATCAACAGAGCCGACATCTCCATCACCCAGAACTCCATCACCCCGAGCTGCATCTGTACATGTGACAAGTGCTTATTCACACGTCAATATAATATGTATTTTTCACCTTTTTTTCCCCCTTAATTATGCTACCAAGTAACACACTCCGTTCTTCATTTTCTATTTGTTCCATTCAATGTATTTTATTTTATTTTTGGACTTTATCAAAAACGGTCCGACCAGATTCAGCCTGGTTTTACCGCTCCCATGTAACAACTTCCGATTCACATGCCAATACAATATATATATTTTTTCTATTACTAATGGTACATAGTAACTCATTAGTCGCTTTTCTTTGATGACACCACTGACAGTCCGACAAGCAGGGTTGAGCCGCTGTCGAATTAGTGAGAACAACACAGGAAGTGTTGCCTTTACGGGCGGCCATTTTGGGAATTTGGTGGTCTGGTTGATGGGCAAACGCGAGGACGTGAGCTTGAGCACGCCTTATCAGGAAGCCCTTTGCTCAGTCATTTGTCTTCAGAGCCACGGGTAAGGCGGATTATGCCGAGCAAGGGTGGTGCTTTGATTACGTAAGGCAACAAGCATTTTTCCTTGAATTGTAATGCCTTCTCCACTAAAATATTTTGTGTCTCGGGAATTTTTACTTCCAGTGTGTGGCTACAAGCATTCCTTCCTTCCTGTGCAGAGCTCATTGGGCCCTAAATAGTGAATAATTATGTACGTTGCAACCTTTTATCTTTCCTCACTTTTCAGCCAACCATCTGTTTTGTTTTGTCTTGTTTGTTCTCGAGGGCAGCACAACACAGTTACTATTATCAATCTAGAAGATTAGTCGTGCACATGTGAAAAATATGATGTCCGATCGTTACAGAACAGAAAGAGCATACCTAGTAGGTACTGTAAATGCATGAAATAGTATTTCATCAATGGAATTAAATTTGTAACTCAATAATTAATTAGACCTATCAAGTTCATTTAGGAGTGGTACATGGGATCATTTTCTCTGGTCCTGACGAAAAGCCTTTGGAGTTAGTCTTGAAACTTGTAGACCAGGTTATAAACACCCATTATAGTGTGAGTCTCCATTCGCCCCTTTTTAATAGTACCAGCTACAGGACTTAATAACTCCATGAAGCCAGTTAGACCCTCCCACTCCCATTCCCTCATAGTCAACACCCTTCAAAGTGCTCTCATGTTTCCATCAGTCATAGCACGCCCCGTCCCACAGCGAGGCGGGAAGTACCCGATGATGAAGTATGCCACCATGGGTCACTTTGGTGGGTGAGGGTTATTTAAAGAAAACTCATCGTTTTCTCTAAACCATCAATTATACCATCGATAGGACAGTCCCTCTAATCACAAGTAGATTTGTTTTGGTTATTTATGCAAGACAGGAGGCTGAGTTCACCTTATACCTGACCTCTCTCCCACCCTTTGTTTGCTTTGAATTAAGACCTAGGTACCCAACAATCTCTACTCTTACACTCTCAAAAGGTGCCCCTATCACGTCTAAGATCTGGAGGGGAGCCTTGAATTGTCAACCTTATTTGCTACTTGCTTGACATCTCATGCAAGAGCACCAGAAGGACGGTACTTTCTGCCTTATTTGTAGCCAGTAAAAGTGGTTTAGAAGCCCAACCTATGTTTGTCCTACCGTAGGTGTCCTACCAAAGTATATCAGAAGACAACTCTAGTAGACAGGCTGTGCCGGGCCCAGAATCCTTAGGTTTATTATATAGGATGCTACCCTCTCAATAGATAATCGAAGTTTCAAAAGTATCTCTTTTTTCTGTACCTCTACCTATTGCCCAAGGGCCCCTGGAGTACACTCAGGGCACACAACTTGTTGCCTGTAGGTTCTGGATCCTCCCACTCAGAGTTACATTCCTCCTGACTGTGGGAACTTCTGGGTTTGACTTCCCATTACTTTTTTCATTTGTCTTCCTGGCAGGAACCTGGTCTACATTTACACATGAGTAAGGGTAGGTTTTTGGTGAAGTTCTCTAATGGAGGACCACGCTAAAAATGCTAGCTTTTTTCTCAGTGTTCCTCTCAAGGAGGTGATGACATCACCCTCATTGGGTCAGTGATTTTACATTCTGCAGGTACACTTATAGGGTACTTGGTGTTTGGACACTGCTTGTTGCATCCTTGGTCCCAAACACTGTGTAGATTAGTTATCAATGTTACTGTCCTGAAGAATTGCCCTGTATCACGTCTTGACTAATTGAAAGCATGAAACATGTTGACCATATAATATTAATAAATAAAAGGACATTTATAGAGCGCCTGGCTACACCCGCTGGTGTGTCCCTGCACTAAGAAGCAGTTTCAGCTACAGCAGAAGGAGAAACCTGACTATATCTGATAGAGCCATGTTTTCAGGCCTCTCCAAAAGGTGGATTCTGATTTCTCTGCACATAGCAGAGGTGGAAGTGTGTTCCAGTTTTTGGCTGCCAGGTGGCCAAATGAGCGTGCTCCCATCCTAGCCCTATTTATCTTCGGTATTTTGAGCAGGTGAGCTCTTGTCGATCTAAGCTGTCGACTAGGATTGTAAGGGGTTAAAAATCAAGCAGATAACTGGGGCCTTTCCCCTGTATGCTCCGGTGACAGAAATACATGGCCATAAAAAGATTTCTTTTACCCACTAGCAGCCAGTGAAGGGAGTCAAGGGATTTCGTCATTGAGGCACGCCTCAGTAGATTAAGGACTAGACGTGCCGCTGCGTGCTGAATTCATTGAAGGCGTTGAAAGCAGCATTTTGGCGCACCCAGGTACAGGACATTCCCGTAGTCCAATTGCGAGGTCACCAGGGTGTGGACTATAGTTTTCCTTGTTTATACCGGAAGGATGTCTAAGGTTTTCCTTAGCATCTTGAGGGTACCAAAGCATTTCCCTACTACCTTTCTAGTGTGGGACTCGAAGGATAGTTTTGGATCGAGCCACACTCCAAGATTCTTTACCTGTTTTAGGCATGGGGACAGGCCCCAGCCTCTGGGGCCACCAAGCTGATCCCCAAATTGAGGGAGATTTCCAAGCGATCATGACCTCCGTCTTACTCCCATTCAATTTTAGGCAGTTGTTTGATATCCATGAGGCCAGATCATTGAGACAGGATGAGAACTGTGTTGCTGACTCACCAGAGTCTTGAGCAAGGGTCACTGCAAGCTGGCTGTCGTCAGCATAGGACACCATAGAGATCCTAAATTTCTCCATAATATCTGCCAATGAGCCAATATACAGGTTAAAGAGGGTGGGGTCAATATAGAGCCCTGTGGGACCCCTTGGAGAAGTGGCAGGGTTTTGTATCAGTAAGGGTGTTGTGCCACTTGGAAACTCCGGCATCAACTCGTCTTCGTATAGACTCTGTTGGAAAAAGCAGTGCTTACTCAGTTGAGAAAGATGCTCTAAAACCTGATTGTGTCAGGTGTAGTAGATTGTGTCTGTCAATATGAAGCACTAATTGCTTATTCACAACCTTCTCTCTGATTTTGGAGATGTAGGGGAGTAGAGAGATGGGAGTTACCAGGGATCATTGTCCCCACTGGGTGACATCACAATTTTAATAAATCAGGCACATATATGGATTAAAATTTGATTTGAGACTTGCCTAGCCTTTTTAAAGTCACTAATCACCACATCGACACCTATGTTTCCTCAATCTACACAAAGGGCCCTAAACTTGCACTTCAAATCACAGCTTTCGGAAAAGATCTCTGATAAAGAGCCCCCTTGAGGGTGCCCGTCAGATATTTTAGTGCCGGCCTGACGAGAAGCAAGCCTGATTATAAAGCATGACACCCGCAAAGGTGTGTGAGAGCCCCATTTCCAAAAAGGAACCACTCCTCTTGCTGGCTCCTTTTCTCTGATCTACTCCCCTTTGTCTTTTGTCCCCTTTAGAAACAGCATACCTTTTTCTTTTGAGAATCAACACTTGATCATGTAATCTGGACCGCTATGCACTCTAGGTCCCCAATTGTTTGTGATGGACTACTTTTACAAGCACCAGGACCCTCTGTCTTCCCTGACAGGCTGCTCTGGTCCTAGTTGGCAACAGCATCCACTAAGACGGTCCGCACATTTAAGCATTAGCCTTGAGCTCTGCTTCTTTCTATAGAGAATGCTCAAGTTCATTTCTCAGTGGGCGATCATTGTGTATAGCAGAGTTTGCAGCTACTTTTAGAGGACCAGTGATCCTACTCCACCTCAGTGGAACCATTACCACAGGTTGGTAGCTGACCTGGTCATTAGCATTCACAATCTAGTGGTGCACATTGGTAATGAACTGTTCTAGAGACACCAGCTAACATCTAACAATAGTCACGCTGACTCCTATGGCTCTCTGAGCCCTACCTTCTTTCCATTCTTAGTTGGCCACTGCCTGCATGTTTAAATGTTTCCAGGCATTGGTTGACCTCCTCTTGACCCATTGGAAACTGGGGTCGCCTCTGCCCATCCCCCCTTCCCCACTCCTGGATTTCAAGTTCTTCTTGTACTGGCTACTCTGTTGTTCAGTTTGGCCTTCTTTTCCTTCAAGGCCAATGTTTTCTCCGCCAGTTCAAGGGCTGCCTCCCATTTCTCCTCAACAAGCAATACTGCAGCCTTCATCTTCTCTTCCTGTCAGTCTAATTTCTTCAAGAGCAAGTGCTCTTTTCTACTCAGCAACCAGGGCATCCTTTTTCTCTTCAGCAGCCAGAGCAGCCTTATTTACCTCGACAGCAAGGATGGTTAATCTCTATTTCAAGTTCTTCTCAACCTTCCTGTCTGCTAGACCTGGCATGCAAGCCTGCAACTCTGATAGGGAAAGACTGCTAATGGACCCACTGCTCCCAATCCTGACTAGCGCAGGTAAAGCTGTACCACTGGGAAAACCCTCCTCTTGCACTGGTGCCTCCTTAACTTTATCCTCATCTCCTTTGAAGGGATCTTGTCTTGGCGGGCTTCATACTAGACCCTGACAGCCATCTCATATTCCTCTTTCTTCAGTCTCTATCCCAGTTTCGACTTCCTCTACGTGTTCATGGCCTTTATTTCCACAAATGTAATGCAAGACAGGGTAGTCAAATCCACCTCCCTGTTCTTACCCTAAAAAGTCAAGATGCAAATATTCGGTCAAAAATGAAAGAGTAAAAAATATGACAATCAAACTAATTAAAGAAATAGTTGGCAAGTAAAAATCCAAAAACAAATATTTGCCTCAAAATCTACATTGGGATTTTTATTTCTTAACCTTCAAAACTGAATGGTAACTGCTGGGTTAAGTCCTGTCCCACTGCTCAACATAAATTTCAGCAATCTTCTTTATGGACAGATAAGAAAGTTAACTAAACCAAATAAGGAATTACAATGTACATCCCCTTTTGTGGGGATCAAAGGTCCATTGGGGATCAAAGGTCCATTACTATTATGTAGGAAAGCACATAGAGTTATACAGCCAACAGAATCGGACAGAAAAGAAATGGAGGGGTCCCAAGAAAAAATATGCCTCTACTTAAAGAAGTAATTAATAATTTAGCTGTAGTTGATTTTGAAGCTAGCTGCAGTCATTGGCTGCGACCATGAATGGCATGGTTATAGGCAGGGGTGAGGCAGGAAAGATTGGGGTATACTAGAAGGTTGACACACCTACATGTGGAGGGAGAAGATTGTTATTTGGAAGTATAATGATTTAGCATGGCCAAAGGCTGAGATATGGAGGTTAGTAGAATCTGGCCATGTTATGAATAATATGGGATGCTGGGTTTCAAAATATTCGAATTGCGAACCCGTAGTTTTCTTAAGGCATGGAACAACGTGTAGGAGGAAATCTGTCCTCGTAGTAAGACATGTCCACCCTCAGGAAATATAGTTCAAGCCCAACACATGTATCACTTACCTTGGCTGAATTCATAATATTTTCCGACTTTGTCTGTACTCTTTCGGATTTAGGTCTGTTTGGGACACAAATGTTCACCTGCTTGGTTCTGGAGAGTGTGTCCCTTGAGTTTCAGTTGATTTTTAATTGTTTGCCTCAGCAGACACAACAATAATACGTATGCGCTGAGGGCATCCAGTGACAGGGTATGAGACCCACATTTGGGCACTATGGTTTAGAAGGGTGCTCCAAGAGCATTCTCCTTTTCCATACATGACTGCTGACTAGACTATAGAAGGGTCACTATGGTGTCTGCACCACGTTCCAATGGCAAGGCAGACCTTGTCCCTGTTTCCTGTCAAGGAGAGTTGCCTCCGGGCCTTTTCTGTATTTTAAATTTGTCTGTCAGGGCCCTGCAACTAGGCCCTTTGGCTCACTCTAGGGACAAACGCAATAGAATGTGTATGAAGCGGATGAACCGGGGCAAAGCAGGGATCCATTCTGATTTCCTGTACAAAAGTGGAGCATAAGAAGAAGGTTGGAGAGATCCCCAGACAGCAATGTGAAGTCCAAGGTTTCTCTCCAGAATTCTTGAGGAGGTCCTTAGTAGTGGACCAGATGTTGAGGTGTTGAGGTTAGGAGACTGAGGTCCCTTCTGAAACACAGGAAACTCCCGACATTTTCTGCCTCGTTTGTCATATAGCATTAATCAAGAACTCTGGATCCAAAGGAAGCAATGTGCTCTTCTGGCCCTCACCACAAACACTACTGATAACACACAGTATATAGTCAGACAGTAAAAGAAGGGGCAGGTAATGGAATAAGAGAGAAATGAGAGAGAGACTCAGCCTTGTCACTCTGTTGAGCACTGACGTCTGCAGGTTGCAATGGATATCTAAATACTAAATAAGAAGTTATTAATAATCTAACCGTATCTAATACTCACAGTGAAAATTATATTCCTTCCAGTTATCATTGTGTAACCACCTCTCTGCGCTCTGGGTATGAAGTTGATTTTCCTGAAACTGAAGTGAAGCGAGATGTGAGGGATCAATGAAGTGCTTAGTGACTTCCCTCTCTATAGATAAGATAAGGTTTGTTTGTGCTTTCTGATATTAGATGGCTTAAGTCAAGGTTTGTATTTAAAAGTACAGAACAGTAATTAACAGTGATTAACATCCTATGATTCCTAATCTGATCACACGTATTATTTACTAAATTGACATATACCTTGAATGTACATAATATATATTTATATATACGCACAGCTGTAGCGCTGTTCAAAAATTGTAATGGAAACTGCATGTGAAAATTGTGTTTTGCTCCCCCACCCACTTTTTCCTCAGTAATCTCAGGTTTCCCAGGTCCCTATATGAGTAGCTCATCTTGTGCAGG
The DNA here is from genome assembly GCF_964204655.1 of Triturus cristatus. Lineage (NCBI taxonomy): Eukaryota > Metazoa > Chordata > Amphibia > Caudata > Salamandridae > Triturus > Triturus cristatus. The sequence goes on from NC_140587.1 coordinate 622,440,781, forward strand.
TGTTTTGCACTCTGGTAATTGTTGCCCTTGTGAAAGGAGCAGCTCCTTCCCTAAGGCAGAGGAACGTTGTCCCACTGCTTTTAAGCAGTGAAAAGTAAAGGAAACATAAAATGAAAATACGTTGAGTTATTATCATATCATGTGTCCTGCTGCTTTGCGGGAGGGCTGGTGGATGGGGCTGCTCTGCTCTCGGAGCAGGGCAGGGGAGGAGTGGTTTGCCCCCTCCTAAGTGCACATGACCGTTTGGCTGGCCCTCTCGGGCTGCCCAAAACAGTCATGCACACCTTTCCTGTTCTAGTAACACATAACAGCGTGGGGGAGGTCTCAGGGAAGTTTCAGCAAAAATGCAGACCAGCAGGTTGTGTTTCCCCTAACAACAAATATCAACACACTAATACAACCTGGATCAGAAATAGAGCCAAAGAGTTACACAAAGACGTCTAAACAAACCCCATACTCAAATGACAACTCTATTGGAGAGCACTCCCTTCAACAGGACCCATCAATCACTTAAGGTGGTTAATTGTTTTTATCATCTGGGTCTGTATACTCCATCCAGCCGGACCAGTTCATAAAGCAGTGATCCGGTCACTGGCATAGAAGGAGCACCAAAGGAGGATTGTCACCTGATCTCTCACAAATATTGTCTTGGATGAAATCCTACCCATAGAACGAGGTGAGAAATCCTAATAGTCAGCAGTAAAATCATATGTGTGAGTTAAAAATGGCTAAGGGTACCCAAAAGTTCTTTAATAGTAGGGAACCCCTGTCATATTTAAAAAGCAAGATGGCAATATTGCATAAATTAAATTGACATTATGCTATTGTCCAAAGCAAATATGGTCAACATGTTTCTGCCCTTAGACGATCGATAGTATCTGGGCTTTCATCAGGACCTAAATTACTGCTGTGATTTTCAGTGAGAAAAACGTGTATGTAAATTATACCAAAGTGGGGTGCAGATAAAAATTCCTACCGCACCGGTCAAGTTGATACAGCAATCAAAACCCCAGGGCGGTCATTGAGGTACCTCAATGACCGCCCTGGGGTACCGACGGATAGAGCGGGGCCCCTTTCCCTGAGTTGAGACCAGGTTGAGGTGAGGGCTGTACCCACTATTTATGGGTATCCGGTTTTGATTGCTGTATCAACTTGACCGGTCAAGTTGATACAGCAATCAAAACCGGATACCCATAAATAGTGGGTACAGCCCTCACCTCAACCTGGTCTCAACTCAGGGAAAGGGGCCCCGCTCTATCCGTCGGTACCCCAGGGCGGTCATTGAGGTACCTCAATGACCGCCCTGGGGTTTTGATTGCTGTATCAACTTGACCGGTGCGGTAGGAATTTTTATCTGCACCCCACTTTGGTATAATTTACATACACGTTTTTCTCACTGAAAATCACAGCAGTAATTTAGGTCCTGATGAAAGCCCAGATACTATCGATCGTCTAAGGGCAGAAACATGTTGACCATATTTGCTTTGGACAATAGCATAATGTCAATTTAATTTATGCAATATTGCCATCTTGCTTTTTAAATATGACAGGGGTTCCCTACTATTAAAGAACTTTTGGGTACCCTTAGCCATTTTTAACTCACACATATGATTTTACTGCTGACTATTAGGATTTCTCACCTCGTTCTATGGGTAGGATTTCATCCAAGACAATATTTGTGAGAGATCAGGTGACAATCCTCCTTTGGTGCTCCTTCTATGCCAGTGACCGGATCACTGCTTTATGAACTGGTCCGGCTGGATGGAGTATACAGACCCAGATGATAAAAACAATTAACCACCTTAAGTGATTGATGGGTCCTGTTGAAGGGAGTGCTCTCCAATAGAGTTGTCATTTGAGTATGGGGTTTGTTTAGACGTCTTTGTGTAACTCTTTGGCTCTATTTCTGATCCAGGTTGTATTAGTGTGTTGATACACCTTTCCTGTTCTCCATGCAGGCTGCCTTACAGCCTGCATGGAGAACCTGCTCAGGCCCCCATTCCCTGGCTGAGCGTCGAAACAGGACACTCAGACCAATCACGACGCTGCATTGCAGCGTTGTGATTGGTCAGGGGAGCGTGGCTGCTTAGCAATCACAATGTTTTGATTGGTCAAGGAAGCCTGCCTGTGCTCCCTGCGCCTTAGTCCGATGAGGAGAGCAGGAGAAGAGATGTGGGATCCGGCGTGGCAAAATAAGTGTTTATTTTATGATTATTTTTTCTTACATTATGCACCGTTCTCCCCTTCGTGCCCGCCCTGCGCTCCCGCTCACCACCTGCAAGCCATGCCGGCCGCCACTGCCTCGTGATCCCATTCTAAAATAAGGGATTACAATTCTAGAATAGATTCCAAAACCAGGACTAGATGACCTTCTCACTTAAGGGCTTGGAAAACCTGAGAACTCTTGGTGTAAAACATACAACCTTAAAAGTACATTTTAAAGTTATCATTGTATGCAGCACTGTCTTAGAATTCCATACATTGCTGACTCGTTTATTATTTTTTCTATTTTTATTTAGCATACATTTTAATTACGCATCTCTAATAGACTATTTTACAAGAGCATTCCCACGATCTTTGGATCTTTAAAAGAGCATACACCATTGGATAATTCCACAACTTTCTATGGGTATGTGGTTGCTGGCATTTCAAAACAAATCTCTCCCACAGGTAGTAGCAGGATTGGAAAATATGAGGCCTTTATTGGTCACAGTGATAAAGAAAAACTGTAAGCGTATTCAGTCCCATAGCTCATAATAACGTTTTCAGTTATTCATGACATCTTCGTATTTATTGCTTCCTAGCTGATTAGTCCTTGAGTGCAGTGGACAAACATGAATACAATTAGTTTTGTAATCGTTCACAGTGAGCATGGAATGTACAGATATTACTATTTAGACAGAAAGTGATCACCATGTTCTCCTTATAAATATTCTTCTTGACGCTCACTCGATATGTAAATATGTTTCTTCGAACAGCCCACGCTTGCTTCCCGATAAGCTATGAGGCAGAAATGGAATGTTTTTACATGACATGACAGCCTATACACACCAACGTCTCCTCCACCCCGCAGGCCTACGGTTAGTTGAAAGATGTCACCTCATATTTAAGGTATAAGAACAGAAATGTTGACTTATGAAAACAGAAATAGGCTCCATATATTTTTAACCAAAGCACAGGATAAGGTAGTCTGATTAAAGATATGATCAGGTTATTAAAGATGTAACCTGCAGATCAAAAAAATGATCATTGACAGGCCCATATACTAAAGGTATGTTTGTATGTGTTATTCATATAGTACGAACATAGCCAAAAGGCAGCGGAGCACTGTGCACCATCAAAGGCAAGAATACAATCAAAGTGTGATAAAAGAAGTAGCTGGATTCTGGGAGGAAAAGTGTACTGTCACCACACTAGGATGTAGTGTTCTTTAAAGAGGTGCATCTTCAACTGTTTCCTAAATTGGAGCAGCGTTGGGGTGGTCCTGATGGATATGGGGATTATTCAAGATCCCGGCTGCAAAGATGGAAAAGTCCTGCCTTGCCTTTTCTTTTTCACTCTTCTCGGTCTACAGTCTAATGGATTTCCAGGTGTGGTTGTGCCAAGTGCCACCTGGGAGGGTGATCTTGTCTGCAAGATAAGCGGGGGTGCTGGTCATGATGGCTTTTTCTAAATGAACGAGTCGGTTTTAAGGATGGTACAGGCCAGCAAGGGTTGCTAATACAGTTCCATCAGAATGAGGGTGAGGGGATCAAATGTCTTCAAGCCATGGATGAGACATGCTGCTGCATGTAGGATGCTTATAAGGAGGACAAATGTGGAGACTGGGAGGCCATGCAGCACCACCTAGATGCAAGAGCAGTTCTGAAGTCATTTTCTGGATGAGTCTCAATACAGTGGGAAAACCCAATCTACCCTTGACGGCCTGGGCAAAATTAAATGGATGGGTAAAGGTGCCGTCAAGGGATTTATTTAAAGATACACAGTCGTATAATTCCAAATTTTTAATGGGATACAGGTATATATAAAGAAAGAATTTATATTTTTCAAAATAGTTGTATGGATACTGAAAAGATACATAAAAAATGTAGCAAGAGGAGACACAATACAATTCAATGGTCCTACAATGTCACATTTATATACACTTTTCCTTAAGTTGATGAATTTTTGAAAAAGTGTCGCAGGTCGACGTTTCGGTCTCTTATGTAGTCATCGATGAGACCATCTTCAGGACTATTATGTATTATATAGATGACCCCTGGCGTCAATTTGATTACTCTTAGTTGGTGATGCACACTTTTAGTGATGAATCGTGATGTAAATATTCTTTTCTTGAAGATTATCTGTTTTCGCTGATGTCTAAATGCTCATCTCAAGCTAATAATGTGTAAAGAACTGTGTTTTCACTTCGGGTCTTGAACAGAGAATGACACAACAGGGCGTCTCAATTGTAGACAGACCTGTTCATTGGAGCCTGATCGTGAGGTTTGTGCGAAGTACGTTTATGTCCTAGTCATGCAACTCAAATGTTCACAGGACATACGGATTTAATCTGGAGATTCAGACCCGATAACAAAGTTATCACGAAGCGCATCTGCCTCCTAGTTGCAAAATTCTAGCGCTCTCCCGATGCTGACCTTTCGGGAGAGCGCTCGAATTTTGCATGTTGCATGACTAGGACATAAACGTACTTCGCACAAACTTCGCGATCAGTCTCCAATTAACAGGTCTGTCTACAATTGAGGCTTGTAAAGAAAGCCAAGCTGCTTCATCCAGAACATGGATGGGTAAAGGTGTCATTTTCTGGATGAAGCAGCTTGGCTTTCTTTAGAAGAGAGAGCTCGTATCAGACATTATTTGTTATTGAAATGATGTGTTCCTTGAGGGTGAGGTTGGTGTCTAGGGCAGTGCTTAATTTATAAAATAATAAGTGCCTGGGCCCTGACCAGCAGGCCACTGCAGTTTGCACCGTAGATAGCCCGTGTCATCGCTGCCAAAACAACTACTAACCATCTCTCTCTCCTGCAAGTGCGAAAGTTCGGATTATTCCAGGCCCCCAAAACTAAAGGAATGTAGGGAGAGGCAGGTATTAGTAATTTATTATGTATATTGTATTCATAAACAATCGTTGTCCTGCTCATCTCTAAATTAGATGAACAGCGGTACCAAATGGCAGACTGTCCAAGTGCAGTGTTGACAATTAAGTGCCGGTGCCAAGCACAGGAAACCGATCGAGTGCCGGTGTTGAGCACCGGAAACCACCAGCTCAAATCAAGCATTGGTCTAGGATGAGTCCAAGTTAATTGGCACTCGGGGAAGGTTGGGGTTAGAAGCCGTGAAGTTTTGTGTCACTGAGCTCAGATTGTACTATGTCGTGCTTGTTCTTGGCAACTAAAAGAAATGATGTCTTGGTGTGGGTGAGCTTCAGGTTGGTACTGGACCTTCAGGTCTTGATGAGATGCAGGTACTGTTTGAGGGTCCAAACAGGCCTCATAAAGATCTAATTTCTAGCACCCAATGCTAATCCTGCCAAAACAAACTATGCCAAATGCTACGAATCTGTGGTAACAGAAACATTCATTCATAAACACACAGTTAGGTTTTAAGCAAAAATAAAAAATAAATGGTAATGTCAATAGATCTGGCTAATAAATGAAAAGGTTTCTTCAGTTATTGATGGGTTTAGGAAGTAAACAAGTCATTAAACATTCATTATGTCCCTCAACCTTGTACTCATGCATACATTTATCCACCCACTAACTCACCTTCTACTCTACACACCCACTTACTCAACCACGAAGACACACAAACTTTACAACAGATGCAAGATACATTAAAAGAATAAAAGTAGACCAAAGAAAATGTTCTGCTACCTAAACACGTTTGGCACTGGTTTGCAATAACAAAATTAAACTTGGCATGGGGTGGCCGCCCTGCAACAGTACTGTACAAAGTGTCTAGTTAGCCTGAAATTTCAGCATGGGCATTTCATTTAAAAATAAGATGTTGGCCATACTGGAATGGTAAACCAATAAAATACTATGTTAATTGCTATTCCATGACGGTCGCCAGATTGAGAGGCAGTGGATGTGCAGGAGGCTGCACACAGCAGATGAAATGAGATAAATTGAGTGGAAAGCTTCTGACATGCTAGCACTGATTGGAGAGGTAGGTGACTTTGCCAAAACAACCATCAGGTACACAGTTATAAAATTACAAATGTATACAGAATTACAGCTGGCAGCGCAAAAGACTATGGGCCTGATTTGTATACTGGGGGACGGCCCATAGTATCATCAGGGCAACGGAGTACATTACTCAGTCTCCCTGGTGGAGGGATCACCTACCTGATTTAAAAATGACTGCCAAGGATTATCAAAAATCTTTCCCCACAGTTTGTCAGAGGGTGTAACCAACAATGAAACCCTTGCTCACTACAGTAATCTGCGAGAGTCCATGAAACAAAATACCTGTCTGAAGCCTTTAATACATAGTAATATCAATCCACATTTATATGCCTGTTGAATTTAACATATACTTTTCACAATAAAAAAATGTGGTCTGCACCCTTTGTTGTAACTTTTTATAATAATCAGATGAGGCCCTTGATCATTGACATGGCATCATAACTAGCACAGGCCTGTTGTATTGAGCATATTCTTTGCCGCAAAGCAAAAGGCATGCACTTTTTGCCAAAACAGCACATGTCGCCCAATTAAATGCTTTACTCAAGGGAACTAGCATAAGGGTGGAGCTGTTTTTTTTTTATATATATAGCACAAACTAGACCGGAGACATCGGGTATCAGTTTCGTTACAGATGGACACATTCATTCTTGTTAGACACGGAAGATTAAGTGATTTCCCCAGAATCACAGGATGTTGAGCATTGTTGCGGAGACTCGAAACTGATTACCCAGCTTCGAGCTCTACTGCTCTAACCATAAGGCTACATCCTCTCCCCAGCTTACGCCCTTCTTTCAGTAGTACTTCTGAAATGCCTTTTTCAGTCGAACACATAAGATGGACTACAGATGTGCTGTCTAGCCAGACCTAAAGAGCACATAAAAGAGAGAGCCATTAAACAAAGGAAGCGTAATTAGCTAATACTGTACAAAGTTCCACACAGTTGTGTATTTAAGATGTTTTCTGAATGGATGATGTTGGACCAGACCCTTTCTGCACGGTCACCCCGGAATTTTGCCTTCCTTTGCTGAACCCCTTTTTATTGGCTTTTAAGACTCAATGCACTTTACTCCTGCTAACCAGTGGTAACGTGCTTCTGCTCTCCCTTCTAAACATGATGACATTGGTTTGAACCTGTTTTGGGCATTTAATTTACTGATACATCCCTAATATATGGCACAACATGTACCAAGGGCATGCAAGTTAAATGTTACTAGTGAGCAGCAGCACTTATTGTGATACCCACTAATTTAACACTGCAAAACATGTTTTAGGCCTGCCACTGCAGCATGTAGCACAGTTTAAAACTGGCATTTCAACCTGGCAAAATAAACCCTTTGCCAGGCCTAAACCTTCCTTTTAAATACTTTCAAGTCACCCCTAAGATAACTCCTAAAGTCTAATGGGAAAGGATGCATGGTATTTAAAAAGTAGGATTTGTGTACTTAAGTTTTACATGTCCTGACACTGAAAAATGTCTAAAGTCGTTTTTCTCTATGAAAAGGCTAGCTCTCCCACAGACTAGCACAGAGCTACCTTATTACAATTAATAAGTGATAGCTTCATTTGGGAACAGATTTAGAAATGTGTCTTCCACTCATTTGTTTTGCAATTTAAAATCCTCTTTAATGGTAAAGTCAGATTGTGTGTTACTATTCTGAAAATGCCACTTTTAGAAAGTTATAAGTTTTCTGCCTAATCCAAAATTGTCTTTCTGTCAGTGTCTAGGGTCAGGTGACTGTGACTGTGAATGGCTCTCCTCTGGTGTGTTGTGTATTCCTTCCAGACATATGGACAAAAGGGTCTTGGGTGTGGGGGCAGTGCATTCCTCTCCTGAGCAGGATGTCCTGAGGGTAGAACTCAACCTTCCTGAACTTCAGAGGGTAGCCTAAGGCTATGCCTCCTTCCTTCTAGACTTCTGAGGCTGCCTATTGTAGGAGAGTAGGATCTGCTTCTTATGGTTACCCCCACTTTTTGCTGCTGTAACACTGTTTTTCGACTTTAGTCTGGCTGGGGCCATGCTATTCAGGACCCCAGCCTAGCTGCTTCCACTCTAAACGGATTCCCAGTACCTTAGGTACACCACAGATTGGATTCTGGGGTGCCCTTATAAGTCCCTAGTATATGGTATACTATGTACCCAGGGCATAGGTACCCGAGAGGCCTAACAGGGGCTGAAGCATGTATTATGGCACCCCTGGGAAGCCCTCCAAAATGACAGCACAGGTCTGCTACTGCAGCCTGTGTAAGGTGATGCATGCACCCCTTACTGAGATATAGGTTCACTATATCTCATCTATCACTGCACACATAAACCTATCAGACACCCCTATGGCAGGCCTTATCAATCCTGAAGGCACAGTGCTTGGTTTTGTGTGAGAGGTTGTCCATGCATGAGCAGAGCCCCTCTGCAGCCTTCGGAATCTCTTCTCTGGGGTTGTCTGTGATGCAGCCTGACCATATACACTTAAGTGCATTATAACCAAACAGTAAATGCTAAATCTTGACTGGCTGCATGGAAACATGTCGTGTTTGGTGTCAAAAACCTTGGAATCATAACCCCACACCAGTAACTGGTGTGGGAGTATGATCCCAACCTTCTAGAGGGAGAGACATGACTGCACCGGTATACCCGGTACCAGCTTAAAAGAGCCCTGGCATCACAAAATGGATGCTGCAGCCACAGACATGAGTCTGGCCTCCTGCTGCTGACCAAAACTCCGGCAGGAGGGGCCTAGACAACAGGTTTCCTGTCACAAGGAGGTGTTACCACCTCCCAGACAGGCCTTAGTGGATTAGGGCTGGGTGGGAGCAAATCCAGGAGTGCTTTGAAGTCCTGCACTCGGGGCACATTTGGTGTCCCTGTGCATAGTCCAGCTCAAACCGGTTGCAGGGGCTACCAGCCCCTGCTCTGGTGTAAAACTTAACAAAGGAAATGGGTGTAGCCACCCCTCTTTCCAAACCCTCCCATAGGTGGGTCCACTGAGTTAGTCCAACCCCTTCCTTGGGTATAAAGAAGGAACCTCTGTAACCAGAACTTTAGACATTCCAGGACGAAACTCTGAAACTGAGTCCTGGACCTTCGACAATCTGTTCAACGCCAGATGACTGAAGAATCTCCCTTGGGGTAAAGGAGTTACTCCCCTGCTTGGCAGGCACCAAAGACGCATCTTTCTGGTCTGCATCTCTAAAGCTCCCGCTGGACGCCAAAGACTTTGCAACACCAGAGGTAGATTTCCAGACTTCTCAGAGGCCGATCCAAGACCCCAGCAAAGCTGAGACCCATAGCCCTCGTGGGTACTGTGGAACCGGAACCCCTGGACACTGTGCACATTTGCTAGTACAATAGCTTCTTGACGTCCCTTGAGCCTGTGCATTGGCTCACTTGTAGCCCAGACCCCGAGCAGCGAATCCACTGAAGATTGCTGGCCTGCCCACTCTGAGTGACCAGTGGGCCACCATTTTGTGATTCCTCTCAAGGTCCCTTTGCGATCCCTTGTCCATCGACTTGTGGGTCCCTGGGAAGAGTAACTTTACTTTGATTGGGCTTTCCTAGTTGCTCCAAATGTGCCCTGACTCTCCATTGCTTGGGGAGTCCCCAGGACCTTGCTGGTCCACACCGAAGCATCTTTCTTCTTTCTGCATGGGTTGCTGTTGCCAAGGCTTGTTGTGTCCAATCCAGGCACCGACACTGAGGCACTTGACATCCTTTAGGGGACAGCTTGAATCCAGCTCCTAGTTGTCCACGATGACTCCTGATCCTTGTGGCTGAAGAGTCAATCTTCACCTCTTTCACCTGAAACACCCGACATTGGTGGGCAGTCGTCTATCGTGCCCCTGGTCACTGGCAAGTGAGCCAGACTCTGTCCCCTCTGTTTTCAGGTTCCTCACATCTCCGATCCAGGCTTGGATCTCTTCAGACACTTCGCATCTTCCCGGCAGGAGCACTTCTTCGCCAGCTTCCATTGAAAACGACGACACGACCCGACACCATTTGACACCTATGCACCCGACTTCCCTGGGTGAGGTAACTCGAGTACTCTTATGCTCCCGTGGGTGTTGACCCTACAACTGTCTAAGTTCAAGAGGGTTTGGTCCTAGTCCATTTCTAAGTGTCCTTTAACTCTAAAAATCTAACCGCGACTTTCCCCAGAAAAGCTAACGGGAGCTCGCGGCTGTGTTCTCACACTGTACACGTCCCCCGTGGGTCCCCTGTGTCACTACCTTGGGAGGTTCCTTAGGGTCCGTGCGATTCTGCAGGCTCTAGGCCTTGTGTCTAGTTAAATCGTGGTTCTTATACCACTTTTTTAGTATATGGTTTGGTCCGCCCCTAGGGTCTAACGTGTATTTGTGCTACTTTACTGTAATATTTGAAGTGTAACTTATGTGCTTTCACTTCTAGCCTCATAAAGAGACTAGAGGGGTGTGTTTAGAAATAAATACATATATTTATATATATAAATGGTGTGGTCTCCTTTCATTTAGCAACTCAAGAGATTATAGACTGGTAAAACAAGCTGCTTTCCATTCCTTCAAGACTTAGCCTGAAGGCTGCTCTCCATAGCTACCACTAAGATAGCTTTCAATAAAGGTTGTCTTTAACCTATCATCAATAAGGGGTTGTTTGGACTGGTGCAGGGTGCCCACTATAACTAGTGGAATGCATATACCAGGCCAACTTCTCACACCTATCCTCACACTGACAAATGCAGCTCACACCTAGGGCTGCGTACGCTTTATTACTCTATACAGTTTGGAGCCATACTCTGGAAAATTGGAAGGTTAAATAAAGAGGGCATCTCCCTCCCACAGGCGGCACTGGGTATAAGAAATGTTTGTTTATCCTACATTTGGATTGGGAGCAAACCCAGGATTCGTAGGACCCGACTATGGGCTGATGTGTCAGTGGGTGGTCTGCGGCTTCCCCATATGACCTTTTACAGCTTTGTATTCCACATATCCCAACTAGCTGCCCACTTACATCCAGGACTGGAGGCCCCACTATGGAAATACTTAAAACACCACCTTCTTTATTTACCAAATTAGACCCAATGATTGCGTCCACCCCCATTCTATCAGCAGCAGAGGCAGCATGGCTGGATTATCTTAAATGTTTGAGTATGTCCCCCTTCCTTCATCACAAGGCCCCTTTATGGCATAATGTTGCCCCTGGTATAGCTGGATGAACTTTCTATTTGGTGTCTCGAAGTGAGCGCAGTCTACAGCATCTTAACTGTGTCTCTGATGGTAGGAGACTTAAATCATTAACATCCCAGAGGACAGAATTCAGGCTGCTGCCTAATGATCACTGGTGCTATCACCACCTGGCCCACTGACTCAGCACTACCTGTGGTCCACCCCCTGTGGAGTTGCCCTTTCACCTCTCCCCGAATATCTAGATGCTTTAGGTCAGTATAGGAATGTAATATTTGACTTCTATACGGTTCTTATCAAAGCACAACACTCTCTCCCATATCTTGGCTACCATAATTATGTGGCAGCCAATGCTCGGGAAGATCTATAGCGAGGAGGCTTGGTAATCACTGCTCCTTGATCGCAATGGAGTTCACAAGGAGTCCCAGCTGAAATTCCTGTATTTCAAGATCTTGCATGACTGGTACTGATCCCCCTGGAAGCTCAATGGGGCTAATCTCTTATCCCTTGACCACTAATGGAGGTGTCTCACTGCTTTTGGTGACCTATTCCATATTCGATGGTCCGGCCCAGCTCTCACAGCTTACTGGGCACATGTGTGGGGATGGCTCCGGCACTGTAGTCCTGTCCCGCTCACACTCTCTCCTCATCTTGCCCTTCTCCATGATAACTCTGATATCCCCAACATGACTTCATATGAACATTGAGGACTGGCTACCTTGGTAGACTCAGCCAATCTGTGCATGCCCCGCCATTGATGATAGTCCTCAATGCCCTCACTCACCAAAAGGCTGCTTGAACTGCACCGAGTGGACTGCCATGAAAAGAAAACACACATGCTTAATGATCGGTTGCTTACTTTTGAGGCAATCTGGGGTCCCTTCTTTGCAAGTGCAGCCACACCCCTTACCGTGTGAATCATTGGGGACAGCATCCCGCCATATCAACCCAGGCTCTGTGTAGTTGGGACAGATGGCTGTTGACAGTTGCTGGCTTCGGTGATGCAGGTTGTCCCCACCACCCTCATGTATTTGCTTGCCAACGACTCTCGCCCCATTCTGCCCATTAGGCGATACCATAGTGCCCTTCCTTGCTGCCCTGCTCCCCTTTCTCTCCTTACCATCCGACGTGAGTCCCTTGCTCACTGTGCCACTGGATTCAAGCTAGCCTGGCTGAAGAAGGGTGACATACCCTGAAACCAGTCCCAGGATTCTTGTTTACGGTCCAGGGAGGACCTGGCCTTGCAGTTCGGTCTGGACTGTTCCCATGGACTTATTCAGCACCCTGCCCATGTGGCTACCTAAGGCCTGCCTTAGGGGTGACCTACATGTATTAAAAAGGGAGTTTAAGGCTTGGAAAGTAGTTTTAAATGCCAGCTCAATGTGGCAGTAAACTGTTCATGCAGGCCCTGCAGTGGCAGACCTGAGCCAGGTTTGAAAGGCTACATCTGTGAGTGGCACAAGCAGTGCTGCAGGCCCACTAGTTGCATTTAATTTCCAGGCCCTGGGTATATAGTATACCACTGTACAAGGACTTACACATAAAATATGCTAACAGATGTAAATCAATCATACCATGTTTAGAGGGGAGAGCACATGCACTTTAGCACTGATTAGCAGTGGTTAAGTACCCAGAGTCCTGAAGTCAACAAAAAGAACGAGGGAGAAGGCAAAACGGTTTGAGATAACCCTGCAAAAAGGGCCAGGTCCAACACAAGTCTTATGAACGATTGATCAAAATCGTATATACCAATGTTCAAATTCCTATTTTATCTAATTAATCGAGGTGTCAAGGCAATTCTGCGGCTTGCTTTATAACATTTCATAACATGACTATTCATATTTATTATAAGTTAATGTTGCTATCATATTTATTATGTTATGTGAAACGTTTTTTCAATCTTGCTGATTAAATTAAGTATAGGAGACGGCAGGGCATAAAAAAACTATGGGGCAGATTTATGAGCCCCTTGCGCCTCATTTACGCCGCCGTTGCGTCACTTTTCTGACGCAGCGGCGGCGCAAATCCTGCGCCATGCTGCGGGGTATTTATAATGTGACGCATCTGGAAGATGCATCACGTTGTAAAGCCCTGCGCCAGCAGTAGGCGTACCTGTGCAGGGGGGGGCGTTCCGTCACAGGAACGCCTCCTAAAAGTGGCTGAGTGAAATCTACAAGATTTCACTCAGTCACTTTTGAGCCCATACTGCGTCAAAACCCTGCGCCTGCTTGAAGCAGCCGTAAGGATTGACGCAGCATCGTAATGATAGGGCAACCCCGAGCCTTGCTGGAGCTGCGTCGCGCTTGCGACACAACCCCAGCAATGCGCCGCCTTTCCGACAGGAGATGCGTCACGCATCTGCCCATCCGAGTGCCACGGTGCGCCGCATTGTAAATGCGGCGCATCAATGGTGGCGCACGGGTGGGCAGATGCGTCGCAACTCTTCTGGCGCATCTCTGCTGATTAGCAGAGATGCGCCAGACGTCATAAATCTGCCCCAGTATGCATAGTTGTTGGTTTAGTGTCCCTTATCTGGCAGGCACCCTTGCACCATGGTGAATGGGTGCCTGCATTGGTGCTAGGCAGCACTGTGCACCAGTGCGGGGAAAAGACAGGAATACACCGTATCGCGATAATAATGGCACATTCTTGCCCTTTTCCTGTCACGCAGTGCAGCAAGGTGGTTTACTGCGCTACGTTACATTTTGAAAATAGGTCCACAAGTTTTTAACACATTTTCAAAAGACAAGCTTTTTTAGTTGTCTAGCAAAGATCTAAGAAATAGATATTGCAATCTGGCAGTTCAGGGTGTTTAACCTTGTTCTCCAGCACAAAGCAATTTAATACCAATGGGGCTGCAGCTGTATATTTCCAATTAAATTTGAACGCTATTTTGTTTCAAGACATTGTGAACTAGTTTAACAAACAGTAGGCCTGATTCACAAAGGAAAAAAGTTTGTGCACCTTTACAATTGTTTGCTAGTCACAAAGATATTTTACTTGTAGCATCTTTACCACTGTGGATCCTCAGCACATAAGAGGATAGGACTGTCTATCTTTTTATGTGCGGAGAGTCTGCAGTCATAAAGATACTACTTACTGTGAGGCTTTATAAATGTTCTTGGGGAGCGGCTACGCTGCCTGCAGCCCCCAACAACATTTTTAAAATGGTACCTTGTGCCCCTGTTCCATCGTCGGGCACCAAAAATAACTAAACCTATGTATAAAAAGCATTATGGTGTACTCCCACAGCAGAAGCAGTGAACATGAAATGAGTGGCTACTCCACTCATTTCATATGAATGTTGCTATTTTTTTTTTTTTTTGGTGCCCTGGTCCGAAATATCTCGTTTACTGTCATGGCAGTACAGATAGCTTACTCTCACATTGCTGTGCCTTTTTTTCTTGGTAGGTGCCCCATTCCCACCTGACGCCCCCAAAATTATTAGGCATTGGAGACAGCAAGGGAAGGCCCATGCCCCTCCCCAGCCCTGCCAGCACCTGTGCCAGCATTCATCATTTGATGCCGGTGGAAACTTGCTTGTCTTATTTTCTCCTGCCTGGTGGGAGCCAGTTCTTCATGTGTTCCAGCCAGATGGAGCAATCTTCTGTTCTCTGCCTTCTACAGCACGGGCAGGGAGAAATATTCCTGCCTCTGCACAGTGGTTGCCTTTCTTCTCCTGCGGGATGGGAGCAATGAACTCTTCCCTCACTGCAGTCTGGTATGGGGTCCTCGGGGCACTGTTATGTGTCGGGCCCTGGTTTATCAGATACCTAGGGCCAAAATACGCTCAGGCAGGAGAGTTGCTTTCCCCATCACAAAAAAACACAGACACCCTGAGGGATGTATCGCTGTGGCCAAAATCATTTCAGGGAAAGGTGCCCCACAATCCTCTCCACATCAAAGGAATCAGTGGACTCTGGGGATGTGCTCCCGCAGGCCAAAATCAGGGAAGGACCTCTATGCAACTAATAACATGGCATACCCCAGGGCAAAGGGTCTCTGAAGCCACTGGATGACTTGTAGAGGAGGGCAAACATACACACACCCTTTCCGGCAACTCCTTGGTGGGAAGTTAATTGTAAAGGGTGGGTGCTGCAGATCCATCGATCTTATGCTGATCTGTTCTGCAGTTACAAATGTATCTGTTTTTGACCCTAGGGAGCCAGATATCCCTACCATGCCCCTCTATATATTTTTTTATTCTTTTTTTCAGTACAGAGGTCCGAGTCCCCGAGTCCTAAAACTCTGCTGCAACATTTTGGTGATGTAGAGGCAGCCAATTAGAGCTTAACGTTTGATCTGTTGGTCTGTGGATCCTTCTTAGCTTGAAATATACACACATTTTGAACCTTAAAATCTCAAAAACTACTAAATGGATTTACACCAAATCATAAAAAGCACGCACTCTGAATGAAGATCTAGAATTCTGCCAAATTGTATGCAATTCCATTAAGCTGTTTTTCCTGTGCTGCTGTTCAATTTTCATAGAGAAAATTGAAAGGGAAAAATGCGTTTTGTGCCACCTCCTCCTTTTTCTTAACCCCTACTTGTCAGATCACCCTGAAACTTTCCAGAAAGGATGAAGTAGATGAGTCTTTTTTTGGAAAGTTTTGTGAAGCCTCATCAAACATTTCCAAAGTTATTAGCAAGTCAAAAGTGCAGTCGCCTTGAAGACACCAGAGCACGGACCACAATTTGGTGCAGAATCAGCCTTTATTGCTCTTCTCATTGTTTTGTATTGTATTGTATTGGGATTTATAACGCGCACGGCTACTCAGAGTAGTGTCCCGGCGCGGTACCAGCAAGAGAGATGGAAAGGGAAGAAGGAGAAACTAATAAAATAAGAAGGTTTTAAGTTGTTTCCTGAATAGGGTAGGATTTTGAAGGCTGCGGAGTTCCAAAGGAAGGGAGTTCCAAGACTTAGCCGCCAAATAAGATAAGGAACTACCACCTTTTCTTGTCAAACGGATTTTGGGCACAGACACCAATCACACATTCGAGGATCGTAGGTGTCTGCCTGGAACGTAGAACGAAAAATGTTTCCTCAGGTACCGAGGACCGTATTCGTAGAGCGCTGCATGGGCCATCACCAAGGCCTTGAAAAGAACTCTAGCTTTTAGCGGCAGCCAATGTAACCTACGGAGATGTTGTCTGACGCTGGTGTGCTTGGGTAAATCCAACAGCAACCGCGCTGCGGCATTCTGCACCTCCTGTAATTTATCAATAAGAGAACCAGGGAGACCAATATATAAGGCATTGGCGTAATCAAGGCGGGAGGTGACCAAGGCCCTGATTACCGTTTCTTTGGTGGCAAGGGGCAGCAAGGGCAAGAATTTCTTGAGCATCTTTAAAATGCCAAAGCAAGTACTGGTCAATTTACTGATTTGATTATTAAAACTAAGTTTTTCATCAAACCAGATCCCCAGATTCTTCACAGGGAGACCCGAAGGAAATGGTGGTGAAACATCAACTGGCCAACAGGTATGGAGGAACCCAGGAGGGAAGTCCCCAAAAAACAATATCTCTGTTTTATTTTCAATACATTTCAACTGGGCCGAGTTGAACCAGGTGAACACCGCAGACAAACAGGATCTAACGTGGTCAGTACAGGACTCATGCTTTTTCCAAGTAAACAAAAGCTGGGTGTTGTCAGTGTACGCTACCACTTTAGCACCAAAGTCCTCTGCAAGCTGAATAAGCGGGGTCATATAAAGATTAAATAACAACGGACTCAGTGTGGAACCCTGAGGGACCCCTGTAAGAACATCTTGGATGGCAGAAGTAAAAGGAGGGATCCACACTTGCTGGGTTCTACTGGTAAGGAAGGACTTAAACCAATTCCATGCGGTGCCGATGATGCCAAGCTTGTGAAGTCGGGCCAGGAGGAGAGCATGGGGGACGGTATCAAAAGCGGCAGAGAGGTCCAAAAGGACCATCATTGCCCTGCCCCCAGCATCTAAAGACTCCCGGTTAGCCTCAGAGATTTCAACTAAGGCAGACTCAGTGCTATAAGAGGCACGAAAACCAGATTGAGATGAGTGTAATAGGCCATGTTGTTCAATATAGGCCGTGAGTTGTTTATTCACAAGTTTCTCACAAACTTTGGCAACACCTGGCAATAGTGAAATGGGCCGGTAGCTGGAAAGGGTATGGGGATCAAGCGTAGGTTTTTTTATAAGAGGGACCAGCATGGCCTGCTTCCACGAAGAAGGAACCGTGGCCGACCCTAAAGAGGTGTTAATCAACTGGTTCACCAAAGGATTAATTATATGGGCCGTGCAAGCCAAAATTTTTGCAGGGCAAGGGTCTAACGGGGAACCAGACTTTAGAGTAACCAAGGCAGCCAGAGACTCCTCAAAAGATATGGCAGAAAAAGAGGCGAAAGAAATTTCAGATGGAGAGGGGGAATAGGAGTCAGCAGACGGTCTGAACTGCTGGTGGGTCAAAAAGCAGTTGAAGAGATCTAACTTTGGACATAAAAAATATCCGAAAGCTCTTCACACCAGCTAGAAGAGGGTGTGTGTACATTAGTCAGAGCTTTAGGAGAGACAAAGCTTTTTACAATATTAAATAATGCCTTGGCATTATTGCCAGACAAAGCAATACGGTCCGAATAGTAACATCTTTTTGCCGCGGTAATAGCCGCATAATATAGTTTTTGAGCTTTTTTCAATTCCATCTTATCAGTGGCATGGTAATTTTGTCTCCATCTTCTTTCAAGCCTTTTGCACAGCCATGATGCGGTTCAACCTCTGAGGGCCTTGATCACATATGTGTGTGTGTGTTTGTGTGTGTATATATATATATATATATCTCTCACTGAAAAAACATAACTTTCACCTCTGCCATGAAACGTTTAGTCATCAATGTTGCAATTTCAAAAGTTGCAATGATATTATCAATGAGAATATAGTAGATGTCATGAGTAATTAGTTGTGCATGGCACAGGTGTGATTTATAGTTACAAGAGATAACGATAACTGGTGAATTTTGGTGTCTTTTTTAGTTTAAAATGTTACATTGCCACTGAAATATTCAACTAACTATAACATTACTTTAACCTTTGTTTTTTTCTGTGAATTTCTATTTTTTTTTACTTTAAGTAATATTTTACTACCTTACGTAAAGCCACCACCTGCCGCACATTGCCTTGAGTGTGCGGTTGGTCTCTCAGGTCCTGCTCGCACTCAGGCAAACTAACATATTTGGCAAAGAGTCATAACACCAAAATATAAAAAGTGAGCCCATAAGCTTTCTCAAGGGGTGAGAATATCAATATATGTAAAGCACATCTATCATCTTTCTCCATAATCATCAATATTTGTAAACTAATGTATATTCACACATTCAAATGTTTAATAATAGCAATTATTATAAAAATATTTAATAAAGTTAAAAAGCATGTGAGATTTTTAACATAGTTTTTATTATTACATTTTGTGGGTGAAAAATGTTACAATAAATAGAAAGATGCATTTTTTTTTTTTTAAACAACATGTCTCTGAACCTTTTTTTTTAGCATTTTTCAGCCCAGAAAATGCAGTCATAAAGACAACCAGAAGACGGTCTTGCACTCAAGCTGAAGAGCAAAAAGCTCTATATAGGAGAGTGTTAAAAATATGGTAAGGTCTCCTCGGGTAATGCATTTAATGACCCAGGCGACTTACTGTTTTTTAAATGATGCTGTGGGCTGCAACATTCCCTGTGACTCCCCCCGCCAACATTAAAAAAGGCATGGTGGTGCCCCTCTATTTTTCTGGGGCACCACCAAGCTCAAAAAGATGTAAAGCAAAAAGCCCTCACAGGGCTTTATTCGGCGCTCCTTCAAGTAGCAGTGAATAACAAATGAGCGACACCTGCTGCTCATTTATCATTCATTTTGGAGTCCCGGTTCCAACAGGACACCTGTTTTGTTATATTTATTGGGGAAAGGGACCCCCCTCACCAAACCTTTGCATCCTGAGGAACCCATCACTCGGGTCCTTTCTTTTTTTTGTCCTTTCTTTTTTTTGTGAAGGGGCAGGCGGCCCCTTTTCCCGAGCCTTTGTGCTTCGGGGTCCCCAGCCCCCGGGGCCTTTCTTTTCTATTAAGGTAAGTGTGATGCGCAAACCCCCTCCCAGAGCCAATAGTGACCCCGGGGACCATATTTTCTGGGGCCTTACTTGTGTGGCAGGGTTCCCACCAGGGGCACTCAGAAGACACTATGTTGGGGGCCACAGGGAGGATCCCCAGTTCCCCAATGGCCCGCCAGCTGCCTGCAGGCACCTATTCTGGATGCATCAGGAGCCTGCAAGGCACCTGCCCTGTTGCAGCAGGTTTTCTTCCTAGCTGCCACTGGGCAAGATCAATCTGAGCTTCTATGCCTACAAGAGCATGGGCATGAACATATGCCTGTCCATGGTAGCAGTCTACTTCCATTACGCAGGAGCATTTTTAAAGCTCCAGCCAGGTGGGAGCAGACATGTCTTCACTGTCCGCACCTTTGTGGGCTGGGAAACAGTATCCTGGGGTTGGGCTCAAACCCCAAGGATTTGGTCCCCGAGACCTTTAGAAGCTCTGGGAGGAAGGCTGCACACCCCCTTCCACTATAATTGAATGTCTGCCCCATGGATGGGGTCCCTGGGGCCTGTACAGGTTCTGGGAGGGGCACCATGCTCCCCTCCCCTATTAAATTGTGTAGCAGTCTGGGGAGGGGGGCCACACATCCCCTTCCCATTGAAATATGAATACAGTAGTAATGGGAAGGGAACAACAATAAGACATACTACTTACCTATATCTAAAGAATGCAACCAAAGTGTGCTAAAAACTGCATGACTGCAAGGCTGCCTTTGACGTTTTGTAGCCACTAGCCAATCATATTCTGCCTTGTCACTGGCATGGGCTTTGTTATACCACAAAGTTACAGTGGCACAACATATATGTAAGTATTTAGAGACTCTACACCAATCCACTGTATGCCACTCCACTGTATGCTATTCCACTCTACTCCACTCCAATCAATGTCACTCCACTATACACCTCCTTACTCTACTCTACTCTGTAATAATCCACTGTGCGATTTGGGGTACAAAAGTCTATGTTTAGATTATGTTTCAACAAAAGTGCGTTTAATGCTGAGCCATATGCACAGTGTTAGAAATGACTCATGTAATTTCCCCTAATGTCCATAAAACGACACACCTGTTGAGATGGAATAGGGCAAACTGTAATATTAAAATCCCCAGCTCAAACTATATAATAATCCTTGCTAAACTGTTAAAAAAAAGTGGTCCAAATCTGTTTCAAGGGCTTTAACCACATCATCTCTTGTAGACTCAAAGGGTATAGTAATTAAAAGATGGTACGTAAATTATACATTAAAGGTATAGCTTTAGCAAAGGATTAATCTTTGTGTGTGTGTGTGTGTGTGTACATATATGTGTATATATATATATCTACACATATATACATATATATTACCTACTGGCGGTCGCCAGTAGGTAGTTATAGTTAGGACCCTGTTTCCATAGGAAAACCGCAACATTCTATTTGGAATAACTTTGGCGCCGGTCGACGAATCCTTGCGAAATTTTCAAAACTAATGGGGCGCTACGCTCCGCTCCTACCCTGAAAGTCTCGGGGGGATTCGTCAAGCGGGGCCTGAGAAAAAAGGCGGGTCCCAAAACGCGTTTTTCCCATGCATTTTTCCATAGGACCTTTAGACACAGCTACAGCCCGAACGGCTGAACAGAGTTACTTGAAATTTGGCAGAGAGGTAGTCTACAGGTCAAGGAAGTGCCTTTTGTAGGTCTGGTGTAAATCTGTTCAGTAGTTCCTGAGAAAATAGCATTTAAATCAATATATATATCTGTGGCAGCTTACGGTGCTCTTACCGTGCGCTTACGGTAAGCTTACCCTACGCATACGGCACGGTGCGCGAGCGCGATTCTGATTGGCTGTTAGATCTTAGTAAACATTCGAATCGGTCGAAACCAGGAAGCGGCGGCCGCCATTTTCTCTCTCGCACTCTGAGGGGGGGAAGCAAAACAAAGGTTCAAAACATTTAAAGGTGCATGTTAGACAGCCCCTAACCACCTAGCCTTGATTAAGGTGTCCCATAAGAACCCACAAGTCCAAAAATTCTATTTTATATTTTTTCAAAAAAACGGCGATTACGCTTACCGTACGCGTACGGTAAAAATAAATTATAAAAAAAAAATATCCACATATTCCCCCCCCCGTGTGCAAAAGGTGCCCGCCGGGCACCTTTTGTGCATGACATATGATTAATTTGAAAATTGAATAGTTTACCTTTCACGACGTAGCGCATAATATGTCCTCCGTGTGCGGATGGTGCGCGAAGCGCATCGTGCGTACATGGCCCTGTGAGCGTAATGTGGGCACGCGGTGCGCTACGTGCACGGCACTAACTGCGTAAAGTGGGCGCGCGGTGCGCAAAGCGCACCGCGTGCGCACCGTGCGCGCACGGAACGAACTGCGTTAAGTGGGCGCGCACGCCACGAACGGCGTAAAGTAACTTAGCATTTAAAAAAACGTACAAATTCACTGAAAAAACCATAGGTTTCACACACGTTATAGTTAGGAATTAGCATTTAAAAAACCTTGCAAATGCACTGAAAAAACCATAGGTTTCACACATGTTATAGTTAGCTGGACATTTTACTCATAAAAAAACCAATGAGATTCCCCCGGTATAGTTAGTGCAGGCAACTATAACTCACGCGACCGCAATCCTCTGCTGATGACATATGTGTCTTTATGAAAAAAAAATATTTGTAATATATCTATAGCTAAAATTTAATGGAAGAAGACATGGGCAAATAAGTGTCTAAATACAGTATTAGCATCAGCAGAGGATTGCGGTCGCGTGAGTTATAGTTGCCTGCACTAACTATACCGGGGGAATCTCATTGGTTTTTTTATGAGTAAAATGTCCAGCTAACTATAACATGTGTGAAACCTATGGTTTTTTCAGTGCATATATATATACACACACACATATATATATTTGTTCATTTTTATTTAAATATTGTACAAGGAGGAGAGCTTATTCGCCTCAGCTTTCGCTGTAATCATTTAGTTTGAACTCTTAGAAAGACTTAGTACTAGAGAATTTTCGATGGCAAGTTGAGTGGACTGTTTAACAGGAATTGTAATGTGTTCATCCCCATCTTGCAGACAAATTAGAGACAGAACAGGAAAGATGGAAGTGAGAAATGACATTGATGGAAAGGACCTGTCACAGTACATAATCGTGCATTGCAATCAAACATTTCAACAGCACAAAGGGAACCATATATGTATGTATGTAAAGGCATTTGTGGAGCGTAAACTGACAGAGCACCTAACAAAGGGATATAACCTCTAAATGAACCATAATGATTTACAGAGAGGGATAATATAAATGGAATCAGTAGTTCTTATTATGTTGAGATGTCGTGTTCTCTGAACAGGCCAGTCTTAAGTTCCATTCTGAATTTTATGAGGGCAGGGACAATTCTCATGTTAATGGGAATTTCAGATCACAGGTGCATGGATGCAGATGTAGTTACTTGAATGTTGGAGAGATAACGTCTGGTTTTCATTAGACAAGCAGAGGGTGCATTTTAGGAGGCCAGTGTGGGGGAAACGATGTTTACATTGTGTATTTTACTCCGCGATGCAAACACTTTGCGGTTGTTACAGCGACCGCGTTGTCACAACTCACTACCTTTACATCTAGTGCAAGTCATTGTAACGACTTGCATTGTAAAGGTAGTGCTTTGTGACAACGCGGTCATTGTAACGACCGCGTTGTGTTTGCATCACGGTGTAAAATCCGCGATGTAAAGACATATATTCCCAGTGTGGTGTTGGGGAAATGATAAGCAGTGTGTTGCCTCCATCCAGGTGAGACAAGACTAAAGTCCTGGGGCCTTATTTATGAGGCCCTACCGGCACTGTTGCGCAGCCAGAATGTCACGTTTTTGAAGTTCCGGTGGCGCAAAGTGCCACTACATATTTATATGGCCATGTAAATCCACTTTACATGGTTTTTCATGGCCTTATAAATATGTGCCCCTGTCATGCAGAAAACTGAGTGAAAGGGGCATTCTATGGGTGTTGCTGTGGGTGTTCCCACACAACACCCATGGAGCCTGAGACATTCCCAGATTGACGAGAAATCGTAATCCTGGGAATGCATTAGAACCTAATGCCACTTGAAGGGTGGTGATAGGGAGGCGCAATGACGAGAAAAATTTTAATTTCTCCTCATGCTTTCCCTGTTCTTTGTTTGCTGTAAGGAAATAACCTAAATTGATTTTTTTTTCAGGAATGTGTCCCTTCCAGCACAAAATCAATCAGCCCCGCAATGCACGCACCCTTGCACTATGGTGCAAGGTTGCCTGCTTTGGAGCACGGCAGCCCATTGTGCAAAGGCGCTTGGAAAAAGGACAGGAATGTGCCATATCACGAGATACAGCGCATTCCTGCCCTTTTGTTTTGAAGTAGGGCAGCGCTGCAAGATTCCTTGCGGCGCTGCCCTATGGCAAAACCTCATAAATGAGGGCCCTGGTTTAGAGTTTGTTGTCACAAACGTGACGGATTTCCCGCCTGCCTAATGATAATGCATTATATCCTGTGGCACTTGTAACAAGGTGTACCAGAGAGCCATCATGTTTGTGACAGAGTATCCTGTCTACTAAACTGTGGATCAGGGCCTAATCCTTGGACTGTTCCAGTAGTGGGCTTCAGGTAGAAAATATCTCACTTCTTCCACAAGTGAGAACAGGTACCAAGTTGACTTGCTTATCTTGGCAGAGTTCTTTTGAGAAGCCCACGTTCAGGAGGAATCCAAGTGATTTCGAATTGGTTTTGATATAGGTGTTCATAAGGTAAGCTTTCTAGTTTGATTTCAGATAGAAAGGCTTGAATCTGTGATTGTTTATTGCTGCTGGCGAAAGGGAGACATTCTGTCCTGGTTGACTTTAGATTAGGTAGGAGCTCGACATCCAATTGAGTGTCCTATCAACGTAGGGTTTGAGTTGCTCTCTATCATGAGCTGATGAAATGTTGTAGGTAGGGTTGCTTGTGATTCATCGGAATAGAGGTGCCTTTTGATGGTGCTGGCAGTAAGTAGGGCTGAAACTGTAGGTATTGGCATGTACTGACGTGATCTGTAAACTAGAAACTCGACAAAAGGTGTACCAGAGGGATAAAACTGCTGCCTGTCATATAAAGTTAATGTGTTACAATCCCAAGGCATGTCACCCTGGGAGGGTGGTTGGGGGGTGTTATGGCGTCATAAGTAGCTTAAACATATTTCAGAAATACGACATGTCTTATATGACTAGCAACTTAGAGAGGTTAAAATGCACTTTGGGCAGCATTTCAAAATACTTGAACACACGTGTAAGCACCTTATTGGACTCACTCACCTGCACGGGTGACATCACAGCAGGTATACTATTGTTCTGTAAACATGGTAAAATGTAGAACCTCACACGATGGAAGAAAAACGTTTTGATGAATGGGTGAAGGCAGTGAGGATGACAGTTTACCTGTCAATTAGTGTTAATGCATGTACTTTGTATCTGCACATCCCTCACGAAGTAACCCCCCTGAACACAATATATTAAGGGCTGCATTGAATTATGCTTTGTGCGGCCAGAGACAGGCACAGTCCTTCAACCCCCCCTTACATAAATAAAATGTAGGCACATGCATCTATCACCAATTCAAAAGTTCATTTTGTCTCTAAAACGGTTGCTGTCATATTGGGTGTGGTTTTCACGTTTTAAGTACTTTAATGCAATACATTGATTGCGATTGGGGCCCCCTTCGCCCCCCCTGGTTTCGTTACCCTACTGAGATAAAATATGAATATATTACAAGAGCGAACATCTGGGGAGAACCATTGAAATCTAGATGAACAATCTCTCAATGAAAAGAAGAACATGTTTACACATTTTCTATAAACGACCTTGTTGGTGCAAAGAAAGGGATTTATTGCGGCAAGGACACGTGCACGGCTAATCATCTGGAGGTTACAGAGCACTGGATGAGTCATTTGAAGGAGAAATCACACGGCGTCCTTCGGAGCATCCCAAGGACTGACATGTTGCAACGCGCAGAGCCTTGGAGTGCGCCTGTGAACGGTCTTTGACTAAATTCTGTTCTTTCTTTCAGGGGAAGTCGAAAACAATCCCATGCTTTAACCCCAACACTTTATTACCAGGTACGTGTTTGTTACTGGTTTGGACATTTTGTGAATAATATTGTTAACTGTTTCAAACACATTACTCCATATGCTTTACCGCATTTAAAATAGCAAACTTTCTAACTTCCCAGTTAAGCTGCTCAAAACATTAATAATCAAGCCTTGGAAAAGCCAATGGGTTTGACGTGTGCTGCCGACTTTCGGTTGTACCAATGTTTGTGAATGTTTTTTTGTAAAACTGTTCAAGAGAACAACGTTTTGTGTATAAGAGCAGTTTGTGCAAGAACAAAATACCGTTACTCACAGACTGATTATCCAGTGAATGAAGTGGGCTGATCCTGTGCCCCATGGTTTCTGTTGCGATGGGCAGAAAAAAAAAATGTGAATGACACACCAGCAGACTAATGGATCAAGTAAGATAGCTGTAAGCCCCTATAGCCAAGTATAATATGGTATATATGCATAAAATCTATCTATCCATCTATCTATAATATGGTATATATGCATAAAATCTATCCATCTATCTATCTATCTATCTATCTATCTATCTATCTATCTATCTATCTATCTATCTATCTATCTATCTATCTATCTATCTATCTATCTATCTATCTATCCATCCATCCATCCATCCATCCATCCATCCATCCATCCATCCATCCATCCATCCATCCATCCATCCATCCATCCATCCATCCATCCATCCATCCATCCATCCATCCATCCATCTATCTATCTATCTATCTATCTATCTATCTATCTATCTATCTATCTATCTATCTATCTATCTATCTATCTATCTATCTATCTATCTATCTATCTATCTATCTATCTATCTATCTATCTATCTATCTATCCATCCATCCATCCATCCATCCATCCATCCATCCATCCATCCATCTATCTATCTATCTATCTGGATATATATCTGGATATATATATGTGTATATATACGTGTGTAAATTGATATATTCAATGAAAAAACCAAAAGTTGAGGGGACATTATAGTTAGGCTCAGATTTCGCTCAAAACCAGTGAAATTCAGCAGTTAGAGTTACCTGAGCTAACTTATGCCCCCGCAATGCACTCCTTATGACCTTACATATTACATCACTCATGACATGGCCAGTGACATCACTGATGACATTTCAGATGACATCACTGATGATGTCATTGATGCTGTCATCCAGTGATTGTGTAAGTGTCTGACTGTTAAAGATACATAGTAAGATACTACAAACTTAAATTAGTATACTTTCTGTACTACTAATGAGTGATACTATTTCTAACATATATTATATGGGTGGCTGTGTGTATGTGTGTATTCATGTGTGAGTGGCTATATGAGTCTGTGAGGGGCTGTATGGGGAAATAAGTGGGTGTGTGAGTAGCTGTATGAGTGACAGGGGTTGTGTGATTGGCTGTATTGGTGAGTGAGTGGGTGTATGAGTGGCTGTATGGGTCAGTGATTGCTGTCTGAGTGACTGCATGGGTGTCTGAGTGGCTGTGCACATGGCTGTATGTGTGAGGGAGTGGGTGTGAAAGTGGTTGTATG
Source organism: Triturus cristatus (assembly GCF_964204655.1). Classification (NCBI taxonomy): domain Eukaryota; kingdom Metazoa; phylum Chordata; class Amphibia; order Caudata; family Salamandridae; genus Triturus; species Triturus cristatus. The sequence goes on from NC_140587.1 coordinate 622,467,880, forward strand.
GTTGAGTGAATAGCTGTTTGAGTGCGTGCATAGGTAACTGAGTGGGTGTGTGAGTGGCTGTATGGGTGAGTGAGTGGGTGATTGGTTAACTGAGTGGGTGTGTGAGTGATTATATTGGAGAGTGAGTGACTGTGTGAATGGCTGTGTTGTTGAGTGAATGGATGTGTGAATGCTTGCATGAATGTGTGAATGTGCATGTAAGTTGTGTTGGTGTGTGGGTGGGTGAGTGAGTGGATGTGTTTAGAGGTTGTATTGGTGAGTGAGTGGGTGTGTGAGGGGCTGTATTGGTGAATAAGTGGGTGTGTGAAGAGCTATATCTGTGAGTGTGTGGCTGTATGAGTGGTTGTATGGGTGTGTGACTGGTTGTATAAGTAGCTGTATCAATGAATAAGTGGTTGCGTGATTGCCTGTATGATTCAGTGAGTGGCGCTATGGATGAGTTAGTGGTTGTGTCAGTACTTGTAGGGGTCTATGAATGGGTATGTAAATGGTTGTGTGGGTGTGAGAAGTGGATGTATGAGAGGTTACATGATATTATCCGTGATGTCATTTGAGATGTCATCAGTTATGTCATTAGTGTTGTCACTGACCATGTTGTGAGTAATTTAATATGTAGGGAATACATAGGGTATTGAGGGGGATAGGTTATAGTTAGCTCAGGTAACTATAACTGCTGAATTTTACTGGTATTGTATGAGTGAAATCTGAGCCTAACTATAACATCCCTATGATTTTTTCAGTGAATTTCTAAGGTTTTTTACATCATATTCCCTAACTATAAATTCCCTGTAACCTTTGTTTTTTTCAATGACTTTCTAAGGCTTTTAAAAAAGTATTTCTGAACTATAACATCCCTGTAACATTTGGTTCTTTCAGTGAATTTCTAAATTTACATTTTTTTTTATTTCCTAACTGTAACAAGTAAACTTTGAGACTTGTTGTGTGAGTGGCTGTATAGGTCAGTAACTAGGTGTGTGAGTGACTGTATGGGTCTATGAGTGGGTGTGTGAGTGGCTGTATGGGCCTGTGAGTGTATTTACGAGTGGCTGTATTGGTCTGTGAGTGGGTGTGTGAGTTCCTATGTGGATTTGTGAATGGGTGTGTGAGTGCCTATGTGGGTCTGTGACTGGAGCTGTGAGTGGAACTATGGCTATGTGAGTGGCTTTGTGAATGGATGTGTGAGCGCCTGTGTGTGTATTTATGAGTGGTGCAAGAGGCCTGTGAGTGGCTGTTTGTGTGGCTGTGTCGGTCTTTGATTTGGTGTGTGAGTGCCTGTGTGTGTCTGTGAGTCAGTGTGTGAGGGGTGCTACGGGTCTGTGAGTAAGTTTGTGGTGGGATGTATGGGTGTGTGAGAGGTTGTGTGGGTGTGCAAGTGGGTGTGCATGTGAAAGCTGTGTGAGTGGTTTAAGAGTCTGTTATTGGGTGTGTGAGTCGTTGTGTGGGTGTGTAAGTAGGTGTGTGGGGGTGTGAGTGAGTGTGTGAGTAGGTGTGTGGATCAGAGTGAGTGTGTGTTTTTTAAAAATTGGAATTTGGATCAGCAGATCTACCCGAATCTGCCTGAATCCAGGCAGGAGCCACGGATCCTAGTGTGGTTAAAAAAAGGTTTTTGGACAATTTCTTACCCATGAGAGGTCCCTTAGTCCCATTGTGTCAAGGTACCCCTACCGTGACCCTTTTTGTCACTTTATTTTCCCTACTGGGAACTGAGTCCTGATGAACAAAATGGTGTCCACAACTTTCCACTCAGGTTGCGACCAGCCATATACCAACATTCCTGTTGGTATATGGATTCACAAATCTAAGGAGGATCTGCGTCCATAGATATACAAATTTGGATCTCAGTTTATATCTCAAAAACTACTGAATGGAATTACACCAAACAAGAAAAAGGGTTCTTTCTGAACCAATAGATAGCTGTCTTCCAAATTTTGTGTAATTCTGTCCAGCAGTTTGGGCTGTAGTCATGTCTAAACTCTCAATCGAAAAAATATATATAATATTATATATATATATATATATATATATATATTTTTTTTTTTAAAAGCCATTCCTTGCTGTCGTGAAGACAGAAGAACACACTCAAGTCCCATTCAAATTGCTTTATTTCATCACCCTTGCTGACAAAAGCTTTTTGTCCATGACGGAATTTGTCAATGTCATCGTGCCAAACCCCAACACACATTTTTAAACATCATCTATTTCACTACAACAGAGCACGGACTTGGGATGTTGAAGTCAGTATGTGATCCTTTACAGAAATGTGTCCGCCATCTTAGAATGGTCACAACTTTTCAAACAAGATCTAGTGAATTTATCATTACTTTCAGTTCAGTCTAAACCATTTATATTTCTTTGTAAACACATGATTGTGATATTCAATTAAAACCATACAAAGCAATCATGGCACACATCATATTTTACTAATACAAAAAAATAATATTATTGATAATTAATAATTTGCCATGGGAGCTCGTGTTATGTCACAATGTCAAATTTGTGTGGGATAATATATTCTGTTAAATAAAGCCCTAAATGGGCAGTACTACAAAAGTTCCCACCAGTTGAATTTATCGTATGTCGATCTCCTATTTGGAGCAATTCCATCAATAATGGACTGCCATTGATATATTCCTCTTATTAAACATACATTCAGCCCTGATTGGGCAATAATAAGAGTTTTCAAGTACACCGCTCCCACTGGTATTTGTAGAGGACAAAAAACTACTTACCAGATTATACTGCAAAGCGACTGCTTGCAATTCAGTTTTGCACACACAAAGTCACCACCCTAAAAGTTTAATAAAAAACATCCCAAACACAACTTCATAACAAATAAGTCTCCCAAAATGGCCACCAGAGACAAAAGAGCCCAAATGTAGCACAAATATCACCCAGATGTAACCCAAGTATAGCCCAATGACAAAATGTCCCAGAGTGTTCTAACGAACAACTAGAGCGCTAACAGTCTTACTTATGACAAAGGTATGGCACCCCTGAAGCCATCTTGATTGGAATAAAGTGGTAACACTTAAAACATTTAATTTACAAAGGAACAAAATGAGGGGGTTCATTTTGCCATAGAAATTATGATTAGTGCTGCAGAAAGACAAATTAGGGCACATTTTGACTTCTCAAATCCTCTTCTATTTCATAAAAAAATTCTGACATGCAGACTGAAACATGCACTTTGAATACCAGCAGCAGACTTCCCTGGTGAGCAGTAGCTTTACTACAGTGATCTAATGAGCAACTAGAGTGCTAACATTCAGAATTTATGGCAAATGTGTGACACATCTGAATGCCTTCTTGATGGAACCAAAGTAAAAAACTGAAAGTATTTCCTACTGAGGAGACTGCAGTAAATGAGGAAATTAGGAAACTTCATAACAAATAAATCTCCCAAGATGGCCACCAGAGACAAAAGAGCCCAAATGTAGCCCAAATATCACCCAGATGTAGCCCAAGTATAGCCCAATGACAGAATGTCCCAGAGTGTTCTTAAGAACAACTAGAGCGCTTACTGTCTTACTTATGACAAAAGTATGGCACACTTGCAGCCATCATGATTGGAATAAACTGGTAACACTTAAAACATTTAATTTAAAAAGGAACACAATGAGGGGGTTCATTTTGCCATAGAAATTATGATTAGTGCTGAAGAAAATAAATTAGGGCACCTTTTGAGTGACTTCTCAAATCCTCTTTTATTTCATTAAAAAATTCTGACATGCAGACTGAAACATGCACTTTTAATACCAGCAGCAGACTTCTGTGGTGAGCAGTAGCTTTACTACAGTGATCTAATGAGCAACTAGAGTGCTAACATTCAGAATTTATGGCAAATGTGTGACATATCTGAATACCTTCTTGATGGAATCAAAGTAAAAAACTTAAAGCATTTCCTACTGAGGAGACTGCAGTAAATGAGGAAATTAGGAAACTTCATAACAAATAAATCTCCCAAGATGGCCACCAGAGACAAAAGAGCCCAAATGTAGCCCAAATATCACCCAGATGTAGCCCAAGTATAGCCCAATGACAGAAGTGTGCAAAACACTTATTTTGTGTGTTTTTGCAGTTTTATATAGTGCAGACTTGTCAGGTATTGGAGTGCTTTACATGAGCATTGGTTACATCACACAAGAACAAATTCATTTTGGTTGTAGACATGGGGAGATTAAGTGATTTGACCAGAATCACAGAATGTCAAGCTGAAGCAGAAACTCCAACCTGGTTCCCCAGTTGCAAAGTCTACAGCTCTGGAAGTAACACCACATCCTCTCCCCTAAGTGCAACATTTAATCAAGTGGTCAACTGGATAAAAAAATATAAAGATAACAAATAATGTAAAAGTGCTTTCTCGCTATTTGAAAACTCAGAAATATGTCCTCATTTTAGTTTTTTAGAGCACTAACCATAATTTTGATGCAAATAAGACCCTCTCATATATGTAATTTCTAAAGGAAATGCTCTAGGTATTACAGTTTGATTACATCAAGATGACGTCAGGCGTTCCACACTTTTGTAATAAATATAGATGGTTAGCAATCTAGTTGTTCATTAGGATACTGTTGAGAGGCAGAGGCCAGGGGTACGGACTCTGAAAATTGAAGGCAGGTAGGAGGGTGCAGAGGCAACAATTTGACCACACTGGGCAGGCAGGAAGGGCCGTAGCAGAACAACAGACTATGGAGGGCAGTGGAAAGGGGGGCAAGGGCAACAAACCAACAATACAGGACTGGCAAGAGAGGCTGTGGCAATATAATAGACCATTGTAGGCAGAAGGAAGAGGCAGTGGTAGTACAACCATACATGTCAACAGACCTGATTCAGCCAGGAAACGTCCAATGTTTTTAATCTCAAATGGGCTTTATTTGATCTGTCTCCTGTTTACAATCTCCTCTTTTTCAATGTAACTCAAAGGGGAAAATCAATACCCCAGTTTTTTTTCAAACGCTCCCTCTTACCAAGTTCAAAATGTTCGCAAGCATGGTGCATTGGATCATGGAAGGCAGGAGGAATTGTGGTAGGGACATGGACTTGGATAACAGAAGACAGGAGGGACATGGAGAGGTGCACCAAACTGACCCTGCAGGGCAGGCATCAGGGTTTGGAGCAGCACAATACACCACACAGGGCACGCGGAACGGAAGTGCAGCACAACAATCCATAGAAAGCAATAGGGAGGGGACAGGACCATGCACATGGACAACAGAGTACAGAGTGCAAAGAGGCAATGGTAGCTAGCTGACCATGTGGACAGACAGGAGAGAAAGCTGCAGCATAACAGACCATAAAGGGCAGGAGGGCCGGATCAGGGGCATTACAATGGAACAGATAAGCCAGGAGGGAGGGAATAGGGGTCTGCACATGGAAACAGAGGGCTGGGGCCAAGGGGGCAGGGCAGGAGCAGCAAGATGACCATGGAGGTCAGGCAGGATGGGCACTAGAAGCAAGACACACCACGGAGAGCAACAGTGAGACTATGATGGCATACACACAGACCATGGAGGGAAGGTGGGAGGGGGTCTGGGGCAGCTAGCTGACCACACAGGGAAGGTGGGAGGGGATGTGGCAGCACAGAAGACCATGCATGGCAAGCGGGAGGGTTAGTGGCAGCACAATGGCTATGATGGGCAAGAAGGAGGGTTCAGGGGCATGCACATAGGACCATGGAGGATAGAAGAGATGGTCAGGACCTGGGCACAGACAAGAGAGTTCAAGGGAAGGGGCCTCACAACAGACCATGCGGGGCAGGCAGGAGGAGCAGTTGCAGCACAACATACCAGGGAGGGCAGAAGGGTGTGGCAGTAAAATGAACCATGGAGGACAGGAGGAAGGGGATAGGGGCATGGCATGTGGACATGCAAGGTGGAGGTGGCAGGGACAGGTTATAGTCATCTGACAATGCTAGGTAGGTGGGAGGGGAGTGGCAGCTCAACAGAACACTCAGAGTAGATAGGAGTGGCAGGTCCATGGAACATGGTGGGCAAAAAGGATGGAGCAGGGGCATGCACAAAGACATCGGAGGGCAGAGGGAAGGAGAATAGGGGCAGCAAGCTAAGCACAGAGGCTAAGCAGGAGGTCAATGATGGGGCATATAATTGGGCAATGGAGGGAAGGAGGAGTGGACTGGTACATCATGCTAAATGGAGGGCAGTGGCAGCACATCAGATCATGCATGGCAGGAGGGAGGAGGCTAGTCCATGGATTCAGACAACAGAGGATAGGGAGGAGGTGGATGGGGCAGCAAGCTAACTGTTCAGAGAAGGTGGGTATTAGGAACTTTATTGTTTTTAAAATGTGTGTCTGTGCGAACTACTTAAAATACGAACAAGTATGCAGCATAATCTCACTTTTATTCAGGAAGAAGAGGACGTTTGTGACTGTGACTCCGGGCTCAGTTGGCAGAAACACCCCTGACCCTCCACCCCCCATCGCAAAATGTAATGCCCGTGAAAAGGGTAGGTGGATGCAGTGTTATAAAGAACATAGTCCTGAGAGCACGATTGAAAGTGAAAACTAGATATAGTATATGGTATAAACTATGCACCAAAAAGTGTGATATAAGATGAACCAGGGCATGAAATATAATATGCAATACATTGAGCGCAATGACAGATTCATTGGAGAGCGCGAGATAGCACAGGCACTAGCGTGTGCTATGCGATATGCGCCTTGGAGTGTAATATGCACAAGGCAGTGTTGTGTAACCTAACTAGTCTCTAAAGTTGTAATATAAAATATGTGCTGGGGAGTGTAACGTTGCATATGCACTGTGACAAAGATATGGATCCCAGATTGTAATATGTATGGCATAGCGCTGTGCGTTATAACATAGGCATCGACGAAGGCACATTAGATGGGGCAATATAATCCGTGCGAAGGCAAGTGTGGCATGACATATTCACGGGATGGTGTTACAGTGCACATGGGCTAGAGAGTGTCCTAGTATACGCACTAGCTGGTGGAATACAACACAGAGGTGTGTGGCACTCGGCGGGCACTGGTGGGTGTAACACAGCATTGGGCTCAGCCAGGAGCACGCTGTGACTCTCAAGTGAGGTTTGTCTCCTTTCCAGAGAGTAAAATAAAAAGTATTACACATGCAGCGGTGGATGTGTGTTTTATTAACCGTGAGGGGGGTTTCTTGCATAGTTTGGTAGAATTTTTGTCGAATCCCCTTTGAATGGCTTGGTGTGCGTGTGTATTACATGTGCCCGTCAATAGCTACCCATGTTTGTATAAATAAACAACAAGGGTGTCTACTTGGAGAGTACCCACCGGCGGGGGTCCCGGGATTAGGCACGGTAGGGCGTCAGACACGTCAGAGCTTCACTAGCGGTGTAAATACATTCCACGTGGATTCATTGTATGCATAGTTGCCTTTTAATGAATATTACGCAAATCGTCATGGTGATAGCTACATACGGTTTGTCCAGCATGTCCTAGGTGTTTCTATAAATATATATATTTTTTTAATAATAAAAAACAAAGGCCAGCCCCGGGGTATGGGGTCCCCGGGGCCATAAGTGGCCTGAGGAGGGGGGCAACGCAGCCCCCTCCTAAAGAATAAAAAAAAAAAGGCCATGACCCGGGGGTTGGGGTCCCCGGGGCTGATTAAGGCCTTGGGAGGGGGGCCACGCAGCCCCCTTCCAAATTTATTTTTTTCAACAAAAAAAATTAGTGTGCAGGCCCTGGGGGATGGGGTCCCCAGGGCCAAAAAATTAGAAAAAGAAGGGGGGCCACACAGCCCTCCTTCTTAAAAAAAATTAAATAAATAAAAGACCGGCATCGCGCCGGAGGCCACGCCCCCTCCTTGCAGCACTCTGCAAACGCACCCCCATGCCAGTTGTAAGTTGGGGAATTAATTCCCCTTCAATACTGAGGGTCCCTGAGGGCCAACTAGCCCAACAGGTATCTCCAGTATGCGCCAAGGAGCTGCGTTGCAGACAGGTGTTCTGCGGCCACGCCCCTTTTTACACCTCTATGCAACGCAGCTCTGTGGCGCTTACTGGAGGTACCTAGTGGGCTAGTTTGACCCTAGGGACCCTTAGGATTCAAGGGGACTTAATCTCTCAATTTAGAACGGCCACAGGGCATGTTTACACAGTGGTGAAGGGAGGGGATGGGGCATGAGGTGACGTGCAAACACGCCCTGTGGCGCGTTTTAAGTTGGGGAAATAATTCCCTTTCAATCCTGAGGGACACTGGGGGCCAACTAGCCCACCAGGTGCTTCCAGTAAGCGCCACTGCTCTGCGTTGCAGAGAGGTGGTGCAGGCCGTGTCCCTTTTTACACCTCTCTGCAATGGTGCTTACTGGACGTACCTAGTGGGCTATTTTGCCCCTAGGGACCCTCAGGATTCAAGGAGACTTAATCTCCCAACTTAAAACGGCCACAAGGCGTGTTTACACAGTGGGGAAGGGAGGGGACGGGGCTTGAGGTGGCGTGTGCAAACATGCCCTGTGGCACATTTTAAGAGGTAGTTTTAATCCCCTGCCCTATTATATACTAGGGGCTTACAGAGGAGGTCAAGCTAATCACAGGGGGACCCCAACGTATAGTGTTCCCTAGTGTATGTAGGTGTTTTCACTGTATTCTGAGTGTCTTTTAACATAGCACTGGCTCTAGGACTGGTTAGTCAGACTCAGTTACCACCAGTATCCGTCTGAAAAAGTTGAGGGTACAGGATGATTTTGCAACAAGGCTTCTTTCTGCTCTTCTGTTTGTTCTTTCTGCACGTTATCCTTCTTTCTGCACTTTTCTTCGTCTTTGAGGACTTCTCTTGCTTCTTTCTGCATTTCTTTTTTTTCTTTCTGTGCGTTTTTTCTTCTCTTTTCACATGTCCTATCTCTGTAGGCATAGTTAGAAATTAGAACTTAAAAAACCTTTGAAATTCACTGAAAAAACCATAGGATTCAGGCATGTTATAGTTAGGAATTAGCATTTAAAAAACCTTAGAAATTCACTGCAAAAACCATAGGTTTCAGGGGTGTTATAGTTAGCTGGACTTTTCACTCGTACAAAACCATTGAAATTCCCCCGTTATAGTTAGTTCAGCTAACTATAACTCGCGCGCCCGCAATGCTCTGCTGATGACGTCACACATTACATCACTCATGACATCACTGATGACTTCTCAAATGACATCACTGATGACATCATCCTTGTGATAGAGTGACAGACCTCCTCTCCCCCTAATATAACCTTTGATACACACATTCAAAAATAGAAACTAAAATTTTCAAAACAATGGACATACCAATACCAGTTACAACAACCTATTCAGTAATTCTAAGATCCAGATACACATCCACTCATTTACCAACAGTCCTATACAGTCACTCATATATATACTTACTCATCATATGTACTCATAAACCTATGCATCCTGTAACACAATGCCACTCATCCATAGAGTTACTCACACTCATAGTCACTCATGCTAATAAAGAATCAAACATCCATTTACTTGCATATACAGTTATACACACCCCCACACTTACTTCTACAGAAACATACAATCACTTATAGAAACACATACTTATTCATACAGGAACTCTTCCAATCTCTCACTCTCACATATACTCACTTATATACACCAATATTCACATATACTAGTTTAAAACATATGTAGTTACTCATAAAGACACTATTGAGACAGTCACTCACTCACTAAGACACCCATGCACACACTCATCCACCCATACGGTCCTGCATATATGCTGTCTTCAACACATACAAACAGTGAGTCACTCATTCATGAACCTATGCACTACGTAATACCCCCCACCGAACCATACAGACACTCAGACACTCACACTGATACTCAAAAAACCAACTAATAACCTATATAGACACTCATGTAGCTACTCACCAACCCATGCAGCCACTTATACACAAAGTGAGAGACTGATACAGATATTTACATATTTAAACATTACTCACTAAGCCATGTATTCACTAAGATACACTTAATCAGTCAGTTATACAATCAATTTTTCAAAAACAAATCATCCATTTAGACACATATACCCATTTATTCTTTCATCGACCTTGAGATATACATATATAAAACATATGTAATTTTCAGAAAAACACACATTCACTGGATGATGTCATCAGTGATGTCATTTGAGATGTCATCAGTGATGTCACTGGCCATGTCATCAGTAGTGCATTGCGGGCGCGCGAGTTATAGTTAGCTGAACTAACTATAATGGGGAATTTCAATGGTTTTGTACGAGTGAATAGTCCAGCTAACTATAACACCCCTGAAACCTATGGCTTTTTCAGTGAATATATATATATATATATATATATATATATATATATATATATATATATATATATATATATATATAAACTCCAAGGGTCTGCCTGTGACGCCATACGCCTGCCTATGAATCGTCAGTGCCAGCCATGGCGGAAGAAGCCACAAAATATCAGTGAAGTCCAAATCCCAATGAGAAAGGAGGCGTCACACCAATTCAACCACTGGTAGTGTATTTGAGCAAAAAGAATGCGCGTTTCATCCGGAACGGCCTTTGTTGACTTACCAAACACTCGTCCCAGACGGCATTAAATACAACATGTGCGGAAAAAAATGAAAATTGAAAACATACTACGGTATGCTGTGCGTAATAATAATCACAAAGCATATATCAATATACGTGTGTTAACCTTATAACGGTTATTATAGAAATTCAGTAAATAACGGCGGGTCGAAATTGGCACATACATACATAGAAGATGTTGATCCCGCAGCGGTGTGTATCAACACTGTTGACATAGCAGAAACCTTTCATAGACATCATAGAAAGACGTTAGTAGTCACCTCTTATCCATGTAAGGATTAGGCACTGCCACACGTTAAACCTCCAAACAAAAGGTGCAATGTGTAGAGGGAATTTCATTAAATTCACTGTGATAAATATGAGAATAAAATTCCAGTTGTGAAAACAAACATATTACATTACACAAATTTGGCGATAATCGTCTCCCCAAAAATATAAATATTTAATAATGGATAAAAAACACATATCCGTTATTGCAAAAATTAATTAGTGGATAACTGTATGTCATGCACATGCATCAGTTTACGTGACTTTTCATGTCACACTATCTCATTTTAATATTGTCGCGAACCTGGGCCTTATCATAGACATCAAAAACAAATGTCATTAGTTCGCGCTGGTACATCCAACTGGAGGCAATGATACATGGCCGTATATAGTCTGGTGAACTGTCATGCAATAGTTCGTAATGTATAAGCAACACATTATTGGTAATTAATTAAGAGCAAGAGCGTGCATTAAACATGAGAATACATGTTAAACATGAAACGTACAGTACATCCAAATGGAGGAAATGATAAACGGCAACATGTGAGCTGATGAATTGTCATGCAATAGTTCATAATGGGTAGGCACCGCATTATAGTTAATTGATTAAAGGAAAAAATGTACTTTTAACATAGTATGGTATGATGAAAAAACGGGAACCAACGTAACTTCATCAATTGGCCCTAAGTCAATCAATTCTCAACAGCTATGCATTGCATTTATACAGCACCATAGCATAATTGAATGTAATAATACAATCCGATATTAATCATATGACTCAAATGAGCATATTCTATGTATATGGGCAAAGTGTATATGGACTAATAACAGAGATGTGACCCAAGTGACACCGTGAACAACATTAGAGTGATAACGAGATATTATGTGTGTGTATGCATCTATACAGCAAGGTTATATGAGCAGCCAGATATGATAAGATGGAGATTGTCTAAATAGGATAATCCCCTGCATCCCTATTGGGGTTGCTGATTTATGGTAGTCATACTATAGAGACCTAACAGTTGGGAAGGTCGGAGTAGGGCAAGTGCCCATAGACCTAACTTGTGAAATTATAATCTGGGATAGTCCTCCAAAGGTTGAGAGAGATGACATATACCACAAGATGAAGAGGAGTTTACCCTGAATTGCTACAATGGAATATTAATAAAGATAAGGAAACATCTAAGAAATATACAGATTAAAATCAAATACTGGAAGCATCGAAAACTGTAGGCAACTATACCCCTATCTGTGTTGCCAGTTCCTTCTCTCTATTTAGGCCAAAGGGCATTCTGGTATTTAGGTCGATGATGTAACGGGATTCAAGAATCCGCAGCTGTTTATCCCTGTCATCACCTCTGATGTGTTTGTAAACCCTGTCAAGTCCTACTTATCTGAGCAATTTTTTGTTGCTGTTATGTACATTGTAAAAATGTCTGGCTGCAGGATAGTTAAAGTCCAGATTAGTTATTGCCCTTAGGTGTTTGAGTATCCGTTATTTCACTGGCAATTTGGTACTCCCTATTTAGTGTAGACCACCTGGACACTCTAATGCATAGACAACACGCTCAGTCGTACATGTGATGAACTTTGATATTGTTTTTTCTTTGCCACTAAAAGTCCTGTAAGTTTTAAAGTTGGCACTGTTCCTTGCAGGCATGACATTTATGGAACCCTTTCTTGGATTGTAACCAGGTGGTGTTGGATTCTGTTTGGTAATAACTCTTTACCAATCTGTCCCAAAGCGAGATGGATCTTCTGTAATTTACAGTGGGGGAGTTGCCAATGCATTTCTCAATAAGGGCTTAAGCTGTATAAGGCCCCAATGCTTTTTTATGTCGGATCTAAGTTTGGCTGATTGATCCTTATAAGTAGTGATCATTCTAGGTACATTGGGTAGACTCTTCTTTGAGGATGATTTACCCTTGTTAAACAACAAATGTTCGTGTTTAATATCTTTCAATTTGGTTACTGCTTGAGATAAGATTTTATCGGAGTATCCCCTTCCTTTGAACCTTTTAAGCATTGATCATGTTCCTTGCTGTATCCACAATCAGTGCTGCAATTTCTGCGGGCCCGCAGAAGCTGGCCGTAGGGGATACTATTGAGGAGAGAAGTGGGATGATGACTGCTTGCATGAACAGTGGTGTTTACCGCAGTTTCTTTCCGAAATAGGTTGGTTGTAAGTTTATTATCCTGTACTGTAACACGTATATCTAGAAAATCACATGTTGTTTGACTTATTTTATGTGTGAAACTGAGATTGAGATTGTTGCATGACAAAGACTCAATAAACCTCAAGGCTTGTTATTTTTCCGCATCCCAGATGATAAAGAGGTCGTTGATATATCTTAACCATAATGGTATGTGATTAGTGAAGTCCTCTTTGGCATCTGTCCATAACACCTGCTCCTCCCACCAGCTGAGGAACAAGTTTGCCAGGCTGGGGTCAAAGCAGGTGCCCATGGCAGTGCCGGACTTTTGACGATATAACATCTTGTCAAACAAAAAAATATTTTCATTCAAACAGTATGACATCATCAGTTTCAATATTACTGCAAGATCATATAGGTTAATTGGCCTTCTCTGCAGATAGTATAGGCAGGCCTCTACTCCCTGATCCTGATTAATACAGGTATAGAGTGAACAAACGTCCAATGTTATCAGTAGGTAACTTCTTCCCCATTTGATGTCATGGATGCTTTTAAGAAAGTCAGTACTGTCTTGGGAGTATGATCTCAGATCCTTGACATATGGTGCCAAAAAATCATCCAAGAAGAACGAGGTGTTTCCGAGAAGTCCCCCATTAGAAGAGACGATTGGTCTCCGTGGTTGTTTGGTCGCATTTTGATGCCCCTTTGGTAGGAGGTATATACAGGGAACGCGGGGATTATTGTTCTTCAGGAAACTGAATTCATCATCATCTAATAATCCTGCATTCCACCAGTAATTAAGCATCTCATGATATCTGATAATGGTGTTCTCATATCTTGCCCATGTGATGTTCTCATAGCAGCTGAAGTCGCTAAGTTGTCTCATAGCCTCCGACTTGTACTCCGTTGCATCCAATAAACCAATGTTCCCCCTTTTGTCTGAAGGTTTTATTACTATGGAGGAATCCATTATGAGTTCATTCAATGCATTCCGTTGATTTTTTGTTAGGTTATCTCTTATGTTGTAATTCTGATGACCCCTTAGGCGTACCAATTCCTGAGTCATTACTGAATGGAATGCCTCAAAATTGTCATGTGGCACATTTGGATTGAAGCGTGATTTTATTTTCAGACCACTTTCGCATGTAGAATTAACAGCAAATCCTAAATCGGTTAAGGTATTGCCCACATCATTGGTCATTTCTAGATTATTCTCCAATTCATGGATACCTAAGATGGAATTGACACCATCCAGTGTTAATGTTATCGTTGGGTTTGTGGCTTGCTGCAAGTTATCGATACTGATAAACTCATCCTGTTTTTTGTGTATTTGATGTAACTTCATGAGTTTGAGTTTTCTCACGTCGAGAAAGAGATCAATTTTGGTATCTACGTAATTCCAGTCGGTAGTCGGACCGAATTATAGTCCCAATTTGAACAGAGATTCTTCCTCCGGGATAGGCAGCGTGAGGAAAGCTTGATAATAGATTTATCCATGGTTTCACTATTGCATATCCTTCCATGCCAGAATTTCTTGCGACCCCCTCTCCTATTTAGTCTTTGTATTTCTTTTGTTTGCGCCCCTTCCTCTTCCCCGTCCTCTTCCTATTGTTTCTTCTTTTGGCTGTGCGTGTGCGTTCTGTTCTTTATTTTGTTTCAATAGTTGGAACTCGTATAGGAAGGTCAAGGGGCGCAAGCCTAAAGGGGCAGCTAGTGTAGATCTTTCAGGGTCAGATCTCACAACAGAAATGGAATCTTTTGAAGTCTCATCACGTGGTATTTGTTGATTAATAAATTGACGATCACGTTGAGCTCAGTCAAAAGTTTTGCATAGGTTAAAATTCTCCCCTCTGCATAGTCTCTTTTGTCCCATAAGAATTTTCATTGATTTTTAATTTGTATTGCGCCTTTGTATGTCTTCAAACGCACCTCCAATGATTTCAGAAACTCGATGACCAATTTGTCTTCCTTATGGTTCTTGCTCAAATAAACTTCCAGTGGTTGAATTGGTGTGCCACCTCCTTTCCGACTGAGATTTGGACTTCACTGATAGTTAGGACCTAGGTTCCATAGGAAATTTCTTTTTTGACTTGCCTATATCTTTAGTGCCAATTTACGAATCTTCACAAAATGTTCCCAAAAAAGTGTGCCACTGATTCTAGTTGTTTATGAAAATTTTATGGCAGATCCGTCAAGCGGGTGCCGAGAAAAAGGGGCGGGTCTGAAAAAGTATGTTTCCTATGTTAATTCCCATAGCGATTTTAGACACGACTACAGCTCGAACCACTTTACAGAATTACTGCAAATTTGGCAGAAAGCTAGCTTTTGCCCCAGAAAGAGCCCTTTTTGTGATTCGGTGTAAATCTGTTCAGTAGTTATTGAGATAATAAAAAAAGAAAAACAAATTTGTATATCTAGAGATGTGGACCCATCGCGGATCCACCCGCGCCAAAGCAAGGTCCTTATTGTCTGGGTTCAACTTCACAGAAAAGTTGTTTCCGCCGTTTTATATATTGGGAAATGGTCCCTGGGGCTAAAAAGTTTTATCCAAAATAAGTGAAGAGGTCAGGTTAGAGCTTTCCTGATCCCATGTTTGTGTAATAGATGTGCGAAAAGCATGTACAATGGGCAGAAAAATGCGAGAAAACAGTATTTTTGCCACTTGCGATATCTGTGGCTCTGTCATGGGGCTGAGCGCTGCCCCAGTATAAATATGCAGAAGTTCTGCAAATTTTGCTGTGAATCAAAACAAAAATGATATACTAACACACCCGCACTGGCACCCATACAGACACTCTCACACCCAATGTGTCGCCCAAACATATACTCTCACACCCAGTCTCACATCCAGACAGATGCTCTTTCACCCGCTGGGACACCCAAACAGACACTCCCACACGCAGCCACACACACAGACAGACACTCATGCACCAACTCACAGACCAACTCAGAGACTGACACACCCACTCATGACTCACTCAGACACTAATACACCCACTCAGAGTACCACTCAAACACTCACATACCCATTACCACACACATATGCAGTCACTCAGGCACCCAATCACAGACCCACTCACAGACTCTCGCACCCACTCACAGATCCACTCAGACATTCTCTCAGACCCATTAACACATTGGCACATCCATTCAGATACATATAGTCGGTCAAATAGTTGGGACTCCTTTATGTGCTTCTGTGCATTGAATGTGTGCATTTGCTTTGGAGATTTGCAACAGATTTGCAAATTTAAAAACAAATAATTATAAAAAGGGATTTAAAAAGAACATGCACCAGTGTCTGAGAAATGGCCGGCTCTTAGAAGTGTTTATTGTCTGTAGATGATAACTACACATGAAACAAAAGGAAGTCTTTCAAGTTGCTGACATCACTGATGATGTCTCAAATGACATCACTGATGACATCATCCACAGACCCACTTGCACACTGTCTCACACACCTTCATAACCTCTCATACATTCACTCAGACACCCATACAACTACTCACACACCTACACAACCACTTACATACCCATATAAGCACTCACATGTCTATTCACTCATCCATACAGCTGCTCAACAGTTACTCTCCAACCAGCCACTGCCACACCCATTCAGTTAACCAAAAACCCACTCAAACAGCCACTCACTCACTCACTCACCCATACAGCCACTCAGGCACTCAGTCACTCACCCATACAATCATGCACACAGCCAATCAATCACCCTTACAACCTCTGACACGCCACTTACAGAGCCACTCACTCACCTATACAGCCACTCACATGCCAAGCGTCCTAAAATATCCAAAATTTACTAAGAAAAACAAAGATTACATGGATTTTATAGTTAGGAAATTACATTAAAAAACCTTTGAAATCCACTGAAAAAACTAAAGTTACAGGGTCATTATAGTTAGGAAATAAAAAAATAAAAAAATTGAAATTCACTGTATGGCACTGGTGAGTGGGTGCGTGTGTGAGCGGATGTTTGGGTGAGGGAATATGTTGGATTTTAAATCTAACACTTTCCCTGCTGTTACACAAACTGGAGTAGGAATAGTAATTAATACTATTCCTAAGTCCAGCACGCCCCCGAAAGCAAGTCATTGACATGACTTGCGTTGTAATGGCACATGTGGTAACAACGCGGTCATTGTAATGACCGCGTTGTAAAGGCAAGCATTGTAAACGCATGTGTTGCAACGTCTCATATTCGTGAGTGGGTATGGGAGTGGCTGAATGGGTGAGTGAGTGGCTGTATGGGTGGATGAGTGGGTGTGTCAGTGGCTGTATGGGTGATTGAGTGGCTGTGTGAGTGACTATGTGGGTGAGTGACTTGGTTTGTAAGTGGCTATATGGGTCACCTGGTCCCTTGCCTGAGCATGATGTTTCAGAGACGGAGGGATGGGGTCACAGATACCATTGTTACTAGAGAGGTCACAGCTGCTGAGACCATGACAAGTTGTTTCGCAACCACAGGGCTTGTTTGCAGTGTCACTATTTTTCCATCTGGTAGAAAGATATGTTCAATTAGAGAACCTTTCACCATTGTAGACCACTATATGTGTGCTCCAGTCAATTTCACATTCAGGTGAAAATAGATAACATTTCCATTTTCCATATCTGATGCAAAGCTTAGGCTCCAAGGAAGCCTCTTCACCCATGTCATATCAAATTATGAAAAACACTCAGGTACATTTAAAAAAGCACAGACAAAAGCCTCCTCTCTCGTAGTCAGTGGTTATTGTTCCTCATGCACCTAATGGTCAGAGTCGGCATGAACTTTCTGCCACTTTGGCTTTATCCTCGATGGACTACAGGCTAGTGGGCTGCTTTCTGACTAGAGTCATCTTCCATGAACCAACAATGCCCCCATGAACCCAGTGTAGTGGTGGCCTACTGCACTGTGAGGTGGTATTTAAAATTTTAGCCAGGGTTTACTTAATTTTCTGGTCTGATCCTGCTAATAACTCAATGTTTGCTTCCTGTGCAGGAAATGTGTGCATCAGATGGTCTGGTTCAAACTTGCTAATGTGCAAGAGGTGGAGGGTTCTAGTTACAAATATAACTGTATATGTGTATATTTACTCATTTGTTTATTTACTTCAAAATCTCTGTGTAACTTTACACTGTTTTGCTCTTCAGAATTTCTGGTGAAGATTTACTCCTAGATGTACACTTACTTGCTTCCACCTCCTCAAATCAGTGGGTGGTGATTCCTACAACAGGATTTCCAATGTAATGTTACTGATAGTATCTTTGCACACATAGTAACTTTGCACATATAGGTGTAGCTCTAAACCACTGTGGAGGACCTTTTCCAGTGGGGGAAGTAGATGGAAAATCATTAATGTTTATCACTTTTACAAAATATTAAAAGTAATTTAATGCAAAATATAAATGTAAATTCGTATTAAACCCTTAGCTGCCAGGCCTCCCCCCCCCCCCGTGCAAAGCCTTTTTTTGGCTATTTGGGGTAGTTTGCGCTTAGGCCCCTGTAACCTTTTGACCACATAAGGTATCCACGCCAGATTTGCACCCTTTTTTTCCAACATCATGGGGATTCTAAAGGTACCCAGAGTTTGTGGATTCCCCTGGAGGGGACCCAGAAATTAGCCAAAATACAGATAATTTCTTTTTTTTAATGGGAAAAAAGGGCTACAGATGAAAGCATCTGTTTTTTTCCCTACAAACGGGTTGTGGTGCTGAAATCACAATTTTCCCAGCTTTCAGGGACAAGCAGATTTTTGTCAGAAAACCACATTTTGTTTTACACAGTTTTGGCATTTTTTGTGACATAGCCTATTTTTGCTATTTTTTGTGCTTTCAACCTCCTTCTGGTTAATGGTAGAAATGGGTATGAAAGCAATAAAGGACCCTGGAAAGCTATACATTTTGGAAAGGTAGACAAAATTCTGAATTCAGTAGTGGGTAATTTGTGTATATCCTTCAAGGTTTTTTCATAGAAACTAACAGTTAAATATAGGTAAAATTGGAAATTAGTTGCAAAAAACAGACATTTGTGACAACGTTTTCACCTGTAACTTCTTCTAACTGTGACAGCTGTTTGAAAGCAATACACCGTTACATCTGCTAGACCTATCTGGTTGTGGGGATATATAAGACTTGTAAGTTGACCAAGAACCCGACGAACCCAGAGCCAATAACTGAGCAGCATCTTGAAATGGTTTTTCATTATGTTCCGGGTATATAGCAATTAATTTCAGAAAATATATACATGGAAAAATTGGTATGAAAGACATCTATGTATTTCTGAAATTGGAACAAAATATAGGGCCCGATTCACAGAACTAACTTAAGACAAAATCCTAAACTTACTACTTTTGGTATTCACAGAAGTTAGGATTTTGTCTTAAGTTTGTCTTAAGTTTGTCTTAAGTCTGTCTTAAGTCTGTCTTAAGTCTGTCTTAAGTTTGTCTTAAGTCTGTCTTAAGTTTGTCTTAAGTTTGTCTTAAGTTTGTTTTAAGTCTGTCTTAAGTTTGTCTTAAGTCAAACTTAGGACAAAATCCTAACTTCTGTGAATACCATAAGTAGTAAGTTTAGGATTTTGTCTTAAGTTAGTTCTGTGAATCGGGCCCATAGAGTTTAGAAACAGTAGATATTTGCACATTTCCGAAATTGTGAGTACCCATACTAGCATGAGACTTAGAGGTCATTTTTCAAAATGGCTTCTTTTTTACACATTGTCTTTCATTTGGAAGGCAGAAATGCATTGAAAGTCAATAGGTAATAACAGTTACTCTACAATACTGTGTTACCCTTAGTCTCCCGAAAAAAATGATACCTCACTTGTGTGGGTAGGTCCAAAACACAACGTGGACACACTTTATTTTTAACAGTGAAACCTGACCCTTTTTTTGCAAAGTGCCTAGCTGTAGATTTTGAACCCTAGCTCTCCCGGCACCTAGGGAATCCTAGCAAACCTATACATTTTTTAAAAGTAGACACCCAGGGGAATCCAGGATGTGGTGATTTGACTGGCTCTCACCAGGTTCTGTTACCCAGAATGAAATGAAATGAAATGAAATGAAATGAAATGAAAAGAGATTTCTAAAGCGCATGGCTGCCCTTGAGCGTCCCAGCGCTAACAATGTACTGAGCCGCTACCCCAAGACACAGGGAGAGACCTACAAAGGAAAAAGATAAGTCTTCAATGCTTTGCGGAATTTTGCCAAGTTGGGTTCTTTACGCAAAGCCATCGGTAGAGCATTCCATAGTTGACCTGCATTAATGGAAAACCGAATCCCTTGCAAACCTCAAAATTAGTCCCAAAAAATATATTTTGTCACATTTCTGTGATGGAAAGTTCTGGAATCTGCTTGGATCCACAAAATTCCACCCACCCTGCATTCCCCAAAGTCTTCTGAGAAAAATGGTACCTCACTTGTGTGGGTAGGTCTAGTGCCCGTGACAGGAAATGGCCCAAAACAAAACATGGACACACCACATTTTCACAGTGCAAACTGATCCTTTTTTTGCAAAGTGCCTAGCTGTAGATTTTGAACCCTAGCTCTGCCGACACCTAAGGAAACCTATCAAACCTATAAATTTGTGAACACTAGACACCCAGGGGAATACAGAATTGGATGACTTGACTGGCTCTCACCAGGTTCTTTTACCCAGAATACTTGCAAACCTCACAAGGGGGGACAGAAAGTCTGGAATTTTGTGGGGGGAGTGGTGGGGGCATTGGCATGCCCATTTTGGGCAGCCCCCAGCCCTAAAAAAAAGATTTTAAAAAAAAACCCTGGCGTCTAGTGGGCTTTCTGCCTCCCGGGGCAGATTGGGGGCTACTGCCACCATCTGCCCCCCAGGGGGGGCAGAAAGACTCTACTTGTGCAGGGGGTGTTGGGGGCATTGGCGTGCCCATATTGGGCTGCCCCCTCCCCTAATTTGCATGCTAAAAAAGTCCCTGGTTCTAGTGGGCTTTCTGCCCGGGGGGGGGGCAGAATGACTGAATTGGGCCAAAACATATGGGGGGAGCAAAGGCCCTTGCCCAAGGGGCCGCTTCCTCCTCCCTGGTGCCTAGTGGGTGGATCCCTGCTTGGGGATCACCCCCCCTGGGGCAATCCCCAAGCAGGGATCCACTAGGGAGGGGTACCATAGGCAAGGGGAGATTCTCCCCTTTCCAACGATACCCCTCCCATCTGTTTCTGTGCACGTGGGGCTGAGATAGCCCCATGAGCACCTAAAGAATTTTACTGAAACTAAGTTTCAGTTTCATTTTGATTGCAATGACGACAGCATGCCATGCACGCGATCTGCATTGCAATCAAAATGCAAATTGGCCTCGGGAGGTTGGAGAAGCTCTTCCTCAATCTCCCAAGGCCAATAAAAAAAAGGGAAATCCCTCTGCTGTTTACATCAGAAGGATTTCCTGCCCCTGTCCTCATGACGGAATTGTTCCGTCATGAGCACAGGAGCACTGCTGCTCATAACGGAACCATTACGTCATGAGCACCCAAAGGGTTAACTATTTATTTTTAACATATAACTTGCAAAATATAATCTTACAGGAAATTAACACATCAAATGAAATGTGTATTAAATAATTAAATAATTTAAATATATTAATTTAATTTAAAAATCATCATTTTTAAAGAGTAATTTAAACCAGTGATACTCAAAGTACGGCCCGGGGGCCGCTTGCGGCCCTCTTGACCTTTACATGCATCCCCCATGGTGAAGAGCAGCACGAGCTGCTGTTTAGTTGCTGAGCACTAATATTCTGAAAAAATGTTAAATAAACATTTATTAACATGCAAATAAATGCTTTCCCGTTTATTTAACATTTTTCTGACCTCCTTACACAATCCCTGACCCACTCAGACACCCTACCACCACCATGTTGGCATCAGTGCGGCCCTTGGTCACACCACAGACCTTACTTTTTGGCCCCTGGACAAATGTTTGCGAGCACCCATAATTTAAACAATTCCACCCTAACTAACATTTTTATTTAACATTTTCTAAAGGTTGTTAAAGTGTATGTATCTTGTTAATTTATTTTTCTGATAACAGTTTACAAAATGTTTTTATGTTAACTGCTTTATTACATTTAAAAATAACAAAATAATGATTCAATAATTATCTTTCATTTGAACTTTTTCTATATATTTATTTTATATTAGTTTTAAGGGGCCATTATTTGATTTAATTATTTTCTATAAGAGTGTGTTGAAGTAATGGTGTTTAGCCATGTGTGGTGCTTGACTTATATCAAGGCAAGCCTGTAGTACAGGGAGCCTGTTTGGACAACTTTTGGGCTTCAAGAACTTTAGAAGTGAAGTTAGAGAATAACAATGTGTAGGTTTTTGTATTAGAGTGTCCCTCCCCAAGCCCCTTCTTAAATTTTATTAAAGTAATCTAATTTAGTAGAAAGCATGCCCCATTTTCCAGCCACTCCCCCTTTTCTCTCCCACAAGTAACTAATAAAACATATATCTACATGTGCAGATATCTTTACCACCATAGTGGAGATTTCTGCACAGAAAAGATACAAGAGAGCTAGGGGAAGGTCTTCAGTCGTTGGGTTGTGAAAAGCATTTTGTAGAACATGTGTGGACCTGCTGTAGTGCAACTGTACCTACTACAAATTGTAGTTTGTCAGTGCGTATTATTGATTTCTATCGGATTAGTCATCTGTTTTATGCTTTATTTTGCAGACCCGCTCCTCCGTGATTACTGGGTCTATGAAGGGTCCCTCACCATTCCACCCTGCAGTGAAGGTGTCACTTGGATATTATTCCGATATCCTTTAACAGTCTCTCAAACACAGGTAAAAATGTTTATAGAATCTGTGATAGTTTATCGGAAACTCATTCCAATTCATGCTCTCATTTTGCCTCGGTAACCAGGGGCTAGTTTTACTATCATTTTGCACTGGATTTGTGTTATAAAAGTGATGCAAACAAGCACAAAATGTTTTTATTAATTTACTTTCGAGTGGCAAACTTGTTTGGTGCTGGAAAGTAGTCTGAAAGTGACGCAAACCAGCATGAAGCACTGCTTGGCATTACTTAGCTTCAAGGGAGCATTCCATGGGTGCTACCCTATGTATTCCCATGCAGCCTATTAATGCAAAAATCTATCTACTAACATAGAGTTTTGCACCAAAAATTAACGTCACTTGAAACAAGACGTTAAAAGGAGAAAAGTTTTTATTTCTCCATTCTTTACCGGCTTTGCATGTGTGTTGTATGGCACAGCACGCATACAAAGTAGGAAAAGTTTTCAAACTTGTCTATCATAGTATTTTGCTCGGGTAGGGAACGCTTCCAGTACACACCCTATGCTAGACTCATGCACACACCCTTGCACTATGACGCTAAGGTGTGTGATTGGCACTCGGCAGCAAAATTCTGTTCTGGTGCTAGGTAAAGGGGGGAGAGTGCCATATCTCTATAGATATGGCACTCTCCTGATCTCTCTCTGTCACGCAACGCAGTGCAGCATTTATGGCTTTTGCGCTGCATTGGGTGACACATAGATAAATCTGGCCCCAAGTGTGCTCTTTGCCCCTGAATAAAACTGACACTTATTTTACCTCAATATATGTTTTGTTTCTGACTTGGGAAGATTTCCAAAGATGTCACGGAATGCAGCTCAGCAGGCAAATATGCTGCGCTGCATTGTATGACCGAGATATAGCTCACTCCTCACTTCTTCCTAGCACCGGTGCTGATTTCAGCTGCCATGGGCAAGGCATGCACCTTTTAGGCACACATCTTAGCGCCATAGCTCTAAGGTGTGTGCCCGAGTCTAGCATAGGTTTTGTACAGGAAGGGTACCCTTCCTGTACAAAATACTAAGCTTAGACAAGTTCAAACACCTTCCCCACTTTGTATATGTGCTACACAGTGCAGAACGCATGCAACATAGGGAAAAAAAGGATACATAAAAACATTTCTCCTCTTAATGCCTTCTTTCAGGTAGTGTTAACTTTTGGCACTAAACCCTGTCTGCAATTGTAGGTAAATAGGACTTTGCATCAAAAGGCATGGGTGGTTGCATGTACCAACTATGTAACACCCCCTTTGGCGTTAAGTGATACAAAGAAATGCTTCACGCTGCTTTATGTTACTTGTAGGGTAATTTCCAACGCAAAACAAGTTTTGTGCAGGAAAATACATTGGTAGAAAAACATTTTGTGCTGGTTAGTGTCACTCTTGTGACATCAACCCAGCGCAAAATGTTTGAAAATCTACCCCTCAGTGTTCCAACGTTAGCGTATCTATGCCCACAAAACACAACTATCATCTTTGTTCCTCAAGATAGTTTGACATTTTGTCAGTTCATCTTAAATTATGTTTTTCCCTTTTTAACGTTATGAGCAATGACGCACGTTCAAGCTTGTTCTATATAAAACTTCAAATAGACGGATACAAATAAATAGATTTAAACTTGTGTTTGAAAACAAATGGAGAAGAACAGAGGCAGACATTGATTACGCGCATTTGGTTTCACGTAAAGGGTAAAACTTTGAGATATTCTAAGCAAAGGAAAGGTCACTCCGCTACCTTCATCTCCCCATCAATGCTTGGCTTGTCACGGCAGGGTTTTTTAATGTAAAAGGTTTAATATTGCACATTAAAGGATTCTAACAGTAAATTATTGTTTTGACTTTGATAAATGGTTTGTTGTCAAACTCTTAAGGTTTTTTGATGCCTTGAAATATTTGAAAACAGCATAGAACAGACTTATATATAGCTTTCAAGGGAAATACTTCAGTTTGGATTTTGGTATGTTGCTGTGTTGTCTTTCATTTTATACAATGGCAAGCTCTTTTATGAGTCTAAGGGGCAGACTTACTAACATTTCACGCAACGCAGCGCAGCAGGCAAAAAAAGCTGTGCTGTGTTGTGTGAGAAGAAGAGAGCAGTAGAGCGCCATATTTACATAAATATGGCACTCTCCTCTCCTCTCCCCAGAGCTGTCGCTGAAATTAGCTGCTGTGTGCCATGCACACACCTTTGCACCATTTTGCATGGGGGGCTGTGTGATTCTAGCATAGGTTTTGCACTGGAAGGATAGCCTTCCAGTACACAATGTTATGCTCAGACTAACTTTAAAAGATTTCCCACTGTGTACGTGCGCTGTACAGTGCACCACACATACAAAATTGGAAAAGGATGGAGAAATGAAAGCATTTCTTCTTCGTAGCACCTATTGAAATGGGTGTTATTTTCTGACCCTGCCCTTACTGCTACCTAGGGCCTACCTTAGGAGTGACATATATGTAGTAAAAGGGGGGGTTTCAGACGTGGCAAACTCTTTATTTGTCACATCCCTGTGACAGTATTGCAGTGGCAGAGGCCTGAGACAGGTTTTTGTATGTGGTCTTCAGTGCAGTACACCTTTTCCTACTTCTCTGCCTTGCTGCTCAGCCAGTCTGGATGTACTGTGGAATGTTGGTGCGTGGTGAGGTAATGGAGTGTTGAAATGCCTGAGTGTGGTCTTTCAGTTGAGAGTATGGGCTGAGCAGCGAGGAGGCTGCTCCTGGTAGGGCTCTCTGCTTGATACCTATCTACATCTAAGAACTGTATCAATAAACCCTTCATCTTTATACTACACCTCCACTACATGGACTTATTTCATTTGGCGGCGATCTGCAAAAAATCTACATGTACCATCTTTTGGATTACTACTTTTTGAATTCTGAAGAAGCTACAAGGTAAAGAATTTCTTGAAACTACGGATTTAAAAGCATACTGGTACCCCTGAGCGAGCCCCACCATTGACCTTCCATCGGTCGCCTTTATGTAAGTGTGCCAGTTAATGCTCTTCCTGCTTTCTACCTTGGAGAGTTTTTCTTCTTCCACTTTCAGCTGCATTAGGAGAGTGTATTTTGGAAGAGAGTAACAATAATAACTCTTTGATACATTCCCCACAATTTGACCCGCTGCTTTTGAATGAAAGTCCTCAGAACTGAGACAGTAAGCCCAGAACGGGTGAAGAAATCCAGAACCAGTGCCGAGACAGAGAGCCCAGAGCCTGGACAGAGAACCCAGGTCTGGGAAGAGGAGCCCAAATTTAGCGAGGGAGAGTTGGAGCCAGAGAAGGGGATTCAGAAATGGAGAAAAAGGGCAAGTTTTGGGCAGTGTTTCCCAGGCTTTGACAGGTCAGGGGGCTGACTGAGAGGCTCAAGAGCCGAGCTGAAGTGCTAATTTCACTTTTCCACAATTCAATCGACGGTCTAATTTTATTGATTTTACCGGCGGAAGTGAGTGGATATTTGCTGCCATCTACTGGAGGTCAGTCAGACTTTTATTTTGTCTGCATTTTCATTTTAATTGAAGAAAACGGTTCCCGAGCACCATATCAGCCCTGTCAGTTATCGTTATTTACTGGCGACATTTTAACACGGCGCGAGGCATCTCCTTTTCTCGAGCTGTAGTCGCGTGAACTTCCTGTGACCAAGGATCTCCCCTGTGTGACGTACCTTTTCAGCATCACCATAACTCTTTGAAAATTGTTGGATCGTGCTCCTGCCGAGAGCCACCCTGCTCTACGTCCTTCAACGTGCTGCCATTTTGAGTTTGGAGGCACCACCTGGATTCGTACTATTTTTGTGATTCATTGTTTTCTTCCAACCACGTTTTAAACTTGTAACCATGGCAGTGCATTATGTGTCCGGGAGATTTTGCAGAGCTGTACAGAGGAAGACCTACTCAGTCATGTGGATGGGTTGACTCCGTTCCATGACGCGCTGCCAGACGGGCATGTTGAAATTGTCAAGTTGCTGCTTCAGTATGGAGGTTAAACACATGGAAACTCTGAGTGTTAGGTTAAATCGAATCGAAGGATTATTAGGTCACTTCTTGGTTGAAGTAATTGACGATCTAAATTTCCTGCTTCCTCTTTGTGTGCCTCTAGTATGTTTTCTTCAGACTCAGCTGATGCATATGCTACAAGGAAATATAGACAGAAGTTTGTCTTGTCTAATTTTTTATTTCTTCCACAACCTGCTTCATCTTCATCCTCCTTGGAAATATTACTTGGACATCTTCAGTATTTTTAACCAAACCATTATATTCTAGAAGACTGGGTCATTTGTTTCCACTGGAAAAAAAAACTTGACGAGTGATGTCTTGAAACCTCTTCCTTTATGGAATTCTCGGAGCTGTCATAGAATAATGGATTCTCCTTGGCCTTCTGGGACTTCGGGTGAGAAGTCGCTCACCGGAGAGAAGTATCTCTTATTTTAAATTGCTTTGTTTCTTATCTTCAATACTTTACTTATTGGGTTGCATGTATTGCAGAATATTTTACTCTAATGTCTATTTTAAAATTTAACAGTTTGCATTTTCACCTCTAATATCTGTATGTGGAATTTTCACTATTTCTTTCATGGATTTTGGAACGTGATTGTTATTGACTCCACCTCTGCATATTTACTGTACGTGGATTAGTTCAAGGTTTATGTTGTAATAGCCTTTTGGCTATGTGGCCTTCCACTGGTACGTGGATTTGTCACCTATTTTGTTTCTACATGATTCTTTACAGTGCTTTGTTTGTAAGTTTTAGTAAGGGGATTGTCATTAATTAAAGTATACGTTATGAAAGCCTACTGGCTATGTGACCTTCCAATGGTATGTGGATATGCCACCTACTTTGTTTCTACATGTACTTTGTTTGCAAGTTTCAGTAAAGAAATTGTCATTATTTGAGGTATACGTTATGATAGCCTACTGGCTATGTGATATCCCACTTGTGCGTGGAAATGTCACCTACAGTGTTTCCACTTGATACTTTACTTTACAGTGCTGGATCTACAAATCCACTGTGTGTAGGATCTACTGCTATGATTTTCTGACAGTGTGTGTTTTTCACTTTGCACATGGTACCTGTGTGTGATTCCACACCTATTTACTGTCATGTTGGACTTATTTTCAAAATCCAACAGGGTGTAGCTTTTGCCCCTTTTTACTCCTCTTTTACTTCTCTCTAGGGATTATGTGTTGGATCTTTACTAACCTTTTCCTTGTGTATGTGAGTATGAGAGTTCTGCTTGGTGTTTCTTGTTGAGAGTGTATTTTTTTCTGGTCCGTCTCTTGCGCTTTTGCTGAGTTGTCTGTTGTTATGCTGGTCCGGTGTTGTGCAGTGCCTTGTGTGCGTGGGTGAGGAGCTTGAAGGTTATCCTCTTGTTGACGGGGAGCCAATGCAGGTCTCTCAGGTGGGGTGTGATGTGGCTGCGGCGAGGGATATCAAGGATCAGGCGTGCAGAGGCGTCTGGATGCATTGAAGCCGTTTCAGGAGTTTGGCCGAGGCTCCTGCATAGAGGGCGTTTCCGTAGTCCAACCTGCTGCTGACAAGGCCAGGGTGACCGTTCTTCTCGTTTCGGTGGGGATCCACTTGTAGATCTTGTGGAGCATGCGGAGGGTGTTGAAGCAGGAGAAAGAGACGGCGTTGACCTGCTTGGTCATGGAGAGGGTTGAGTTGAGGATGATCCCTTGGTTGCGTGCGTGGTCGGTGGGTGTTGGAGCTGTTCCCAGTGCGGTCGGCCACCAAGAGTCATCCCAGGCCAAAGGGGTGGATCCGAGGAAGAGGACCTCCATCTTGTCTCAGTTCAGCTTCAGACCGCTGTTCCTCATCCATTCGGCGACGGCATTCATTCCTTCATGGATGTTGGTTTTGGCAGTGTGAGGGTCCTTGGTGAGGGAGAGGATCAGCTGGGTGTCATCGGCGTAGGAGATGCTGTTGAGGTCGTGCAGTCGGGCGACGTGGGCGAGCGGTGCCATGTAGATGTTGAACAGCGTTGTGCTGAGGGATGAGCCCTGGGGTACGCCGCAGATGATCTCAGTGGCTTCGGAGCAGAAGGGGGGTAGCCGGACACTCTGTGTTCTGCCGGAGAGGAAGGAGATGGTCCAGTCCAGGGCCTTCTCTTGGATCCCGGCGTCGTGGAGGCGTGTTCGTAGTGTGTGGTGGCAGACCGTGTCAAAGGCAGCTGACAGGTCCAGGAGGATGAGGGCCGCAGTTTCTCCGTTGTCTAGCAGGGTCCTGACGTCATCGGTGGCGGCGATGAGGGCAGTTTCGGTGCTGTAGTTGCTGCAGAACCCGGACTGGGATGGCTCCAGGATGCTGTTCTCCTAGAGGTAGTGGGTCAGTTGTTTTTTTTTTTTTTTTTTTTTTTTTAAGTTTTCAAAACCTTTATTTTGCCATAGTAGTGTACACTGCTGTTTAGCCAACAACCCGGAGGCAGGCAGCCAATGTGCGCGGCTTTTCGCCGACTGTACGGATCAAACTCATACACTGTTGAAGTCATGTAAATCAAGTAGCGTGCAACTTCAAAACAAATAAAACAAAACAAAACAAAACCAAACTTGCCACGTGACATCACAATCGTGGTACATACAGCTCCCTAGATAGCGTCAGACAGAATAATGACATCAAGTTGCGACCATCAACTTCGCAGTATCCAGCTGGGGACCACATCTCGAGCAGTCCAGTCCAGAGGCCCATAAGACCCACCCTCCACGCAGCGGCACCTGGAGAAGGCAACCCCCGAGAGATCCAAGTTCCGCCATCCAGGGCAATCAAACTCCTCATGTGCTTCCTGCATACACGACCAGGAGCACCACATCACTCCCATGCACAACAATATCCCCTGATCCATCAGGCACTCTGGCCGTCCACCTCCGACTCTGTGCGCTGATGTTCCTGAGCCCAACTCACAAACGGCTCCCAGATTTCCCTGGGTCTGGAGGCAACAGGCATCAGCTCCCAGAACGTGGCCAGCTGCGTGCATCCATACGTGACATCCGCCAGCCATCCCTTCACCGTGGGCACCCCCCGCCGCCCCCAATGGATGGCCACTCGCCTCTTGGCAAACAACAAGAGCAAAGCCTGCAATTTGCGCGTCTGTGGCGGGGTGGCTCGGACATACCCCAGCAGCCCAATCAGGGGAGAGGGAACCTCTGCACTACTCACAATCAGGTTAATCACTTGAAACACTTGAGGCCAATAGCTATCCAGTTTGGGGCAGGACCACGCGATATGTAAGAAGGAAGCTGCGGCGGAGCCGCACCTCCAGCGATCATCCGTCTCCCGAAGTCCCATCCTTTTCAGGCTGATGGGTGTCCTGTAGAAGCGATGTAGAAATTTAAAGTGTATGAGGCGCAAGTTATAATTCGGCGAAAGCTCAGTGAGCTGCCCGCAACAGAACTCCCACTGTTCCTCCGACACCTCAGGCTGAAGCTCTTCATTCCATTTTAGCAGAGCGTTCGGCATCGCAGTGGGCACCGCGTCTTGCATAAGGCGATATATACGAGTAACCAGTTTGCGGGGCGACGGGGAGCCCACCACCGCCTCCAGAGCCCGAAAGACCGGTGGCTCGGCGGGGAACTCCCCTGAAAGCGCCCGGCACGCCGCTCGGAGCCTGTGGTACAGGAATAACTCAGAGAAAGGCACAGTCTCTCCGTCCTCCGGCGATGGGGGAGGCATGAACCTACCATCAGGGAAAAGGTCAGCGAATGTACGAAGACGCAACCTCTCAGCCAGGCCACCAGCCATCCCATCCGCAGCACAGGGCAGCAATGGGTTGCGCAGCAGGGGGAGCGAGAGGGCATAGAGCAGCGGAACCTGTGCTCTCCGACGCAGTTCCTCCCACACCCACCTCAGCAGCTCCGCCGTATCCACGTCCACCCCCGGGCGGCGAGCCTTTGCACAGATCGCGACACCCAGCGGAAGGGGCGCCATCACATCCCGCTCCACCGAGACGTGGGGCTGAAAAGGAGTGGGGTGGGCCCAGAAATGTAAAAACTGTGCCTGTGCACAAAGTGCATACAGCTTCAAATCGGGGGCCCCCGACCCCCCCCGTCGGAGGGGCAGCGTCAGCGTCTCCCATGCCACCCTGGCCTGCCCACCAGCCCACACCAGCTCCATCAGGGAGGAACGCAGAGTAGCAAAGAAGTGGGCCGTAAGCGGCACGGGTATATTGGCGAACAGATAAAGGAACTTGGGCAGCACAATCATTTTTGTCAGCGCAATGCGCCCTGTCAACGACAGCGGCAGGGAAGCCCACATCTTCACCTTTTCTCTGAGCCACATCACCGCCCTACCGAAATTGAGATTCCAGATCTCCTGGGTGTCCCGGCTGATCCAAATTCCCAGATATTTGACCTCCTCAGCCTCCCAACGCAGCGGGTATTCAGAGGCAACCACCTTGGTTCCGTCCGTGAGGGGAAAGACCACCGACTTAGCCCAGTTGATGGATATGCCCGCGAGGCCTTCAAAGCGAACGAATTCCCGCAGGATGGGATCAAGATTGTCTGCGGGATTAATGAGATAAAGGGTCACATCGTCCGCATAAAGCGAAATCAGAAGGCTCCTGGAGCTGAAACCAATACCCCTCGCCGTGTGGTGCTGCCGGATCCTAGCTGCCAGCGGTTCCATAGCTATGGCAAATAGCAGCGGGGATAAAGGGCACCCCTGCCTAGTTCCCCGCGATATGCTGAACGGGTCAGACACCCGGCCATTGACCAGCACCCGCGCGGTGGGCAAAGTGTACAGCAAGCGAATTTTCCGAAGCAGCAGCGCGCTGAACCCCATCCTCTCCAGTATTCGGAACAGATAGGGCCATTCAAGAGTGTCAAAGGCTTTTGTGGCGTCCAAGAACACCACCGCGGCCTTGACCGCAGGATGGAGGTAATGTAGGGTGGCAAATATCGTACGTAAGTTGTGGGATGTCGCCCTCCCCGGTATAAACCCTGACTGATCTGGTAGAGCAATCATCGGCAGCATTGGTTGCACCCGGTTCGCCAACAGCTTAGCCAGTATCTTTACGTCGACATTAATCAGAGACAGAGGCCGGTACGAGTGCAAGTCGTCAGCGGGCTTATCCGGTTTCAGCAATGTGATGATCAGCGCCTCGCGCATGGTACCTGGCAAGACCCCAGTTCCCAAGGCCTCCTCGTACACCGCCAGTAGCCGAGGCGCCAGCTCGTCGACATATGCCTTATAAAAGGCCGTCGTAAGGCCATCTGGTCAGGCGCCTTATCCGGAGGCAGGCTCCTGATGACCTGTGCCACATCCCCCGCGTCTATTGGGAGATCCATATACTCTCTATGCTTATTATTAAACCACACCAGTGCAATGGAGTCCAGGAAGGACTCAAGCCCCTCTGGGCACTCAGTCTGAGTGGTAGTGTACAATCCTGAATAGAACTCAGCGAACGCCCTTCCAATCTCCCCCTTAGTGTGTATTAGTGTACCCTCAGCCGTGCGCAGCTCATGGATATACGACGCGGGACGCTTCTGCCTGGTCATATTAGCCAATAGCTTTCCCGGCCTCCCACCTTTGCCGTAACGGCGAGCTTCCGCATATTTACCGAGAAATTTAACCTCCCTCATGGCCTCTTCGTTATATTCCAACAATTTAGTTTTCAACCGCCCCGCCACCTCCGGGTCCTCCCCCACAAACACCGCGCCCTCGAGCGGTTTTATGTCCGCCTCCAGCGAAGCCAGGGTGCCCCTTATTGCCTTCAATACACCCGCCTGGCGTGCAATACACTGACCTCTAATGACAACCTTGAAGGCTTCCCATAGAGTCGCCATCGTGCTCACTGACCCCACATTACGCTCGAAATAGTCGGTAACATCCGTACGGATCTCTTCCTTGAAGGCCTTGTCTAACAACGCGTGAGGTGGGAGCCGCCATGAGAATGCCCGGGGAGCTTCGCCCGGGAGCACTAGTGTTAACATGCAGGGCGCGTGATCCGAGAGCGAGCGGGACATGTGTTCGGCCTTCGACGTCCACAGTGCAACATCTCGCGACACCAGCGAGAAGTCTAAGCGAGACCACGCACTACCCTGTGCCGATATGCAAGTGCCCTCCCGTAGCCCAATATGCCGACCACGCCATACATCCACCAGCGCACCGTCCACAACAATCTCTCGTATCGCCGAGCTCGCCAGCGGATTCAGTGGACGCGCCACCCCCTGTCTGTCGTCCCTGTCATTCATCACAGCATTAAAGTCACCACCCCAGATGAACGTGTCGCAGCCAGTGTTTCTCACCTTCCCCCACAGCTCATGGAAGAACATAGGAGAATCCACGTTCGGTCCGTAGACTGCTACCAACACCACCTGCACTCCACACAGAACCCCCTGAACCACAACATATCTCCCCTCAGGGTTGCACAGAACAGAACCCTCCCGCCAGTCCAAGCCTCGACGGATCAATATGGCCACCCCACGGGGATTATTAGAGTAGATTGCGGAGTAAACACGGCCCCATCTGGCGTGTTTCAGCCGCGGGGCGGGGGCAGTATGCAGGTGGGTTTCCTGCAGCATGCACACATCCACACAGTGCCGCACCATATATGCATGTACCAGCCGTGCCTTTCTATGGTCATTGAGCCCCCGGACATTCCATGTAATGCAATTCAGAGTCGTTCCAGATCTGGACCTTTTCATCACGTAACAACTGTATAACACATAGACATGTATATGGAAGCAATCTGTACTGAACTGACGACATATCTAGGGCAGAAAATCAATTGTGGCATTGAACATTTAAACAAAAACTCCCGTCCTCCTCCCCCCACCCACTCCAACCCCCCAACCGGGTCGTGTAAGAACCCTCCCCTACCCCATCTCCCAGAAACCGTAAATGTACAGGGGAACATTCCCAGTGGGGTGTGGCTACACCGGTCACTACCCTGTAATGAACAGGGTGGCCGGAAGAACTGCAGGGGATGCGGGCCTCCCAAACCCTGAATACAGTAGATCCGTGACCACGGCAGTGAGCAGAAGCAGGGTACAGGGCACTCCCCTCATACACCCCCAAGTAACCCGGAAACATACCCTCAAGTGTCAGTATGTCCTTACATCAAGGTGCCCGCATGGGGGGCCACAATCACTCAATATCGCTAAGATTACCAGGCTCGGTCCCATCAGCATTCTTGGGTGTCTGACTCGCTTTACGACCCACATGTTTTGCAAATTTCATAGCTTCCTTAGTCTCAACAAAGATGTGGGTAGATCCATCGAAGGACACCTTTAATTTGGCTGGGTACAGCAGCGAATAGGGAACCTGCGCCTGCAGGAGGAGCCGCTTAGCCGGCAAGAACTCCCGGCGGGCAGCCTGGACGGCCGGGGTAAAGTCCGGGTAGAAGGAGAGCGTGTTGCCCTTGTGTGTAATAGTCCCTTTCTCCCTGGCTAATTTGAGTATCACATCCCGGTCTTGATAATTCAGGAGACGAGCAATTATGGGCCGAGGCGGCGCGCCGACTGGGGGCTTTTGTCCCAGTGACCTGTGCGCCCTCTCCACCGCAAATACTGACGACAGGCCGGGGTCAAACAGTTCATGAAGGAGGTCGGTTATGTATGTTTCCATTTTCGATATGGCGGTGGTCTCCGGCACCCCCGTAACGCGTAGATTATTGCGCCTCGAGCGCGCTTCCAAGTCCTCGTTTTTGGCGCGAATGACGCTCAGCAATTTGTCCATGTGTAGGAGTTGTCCCTTCGTCTCCACTTGAAACTCATGGAACTCCGATTGTCTAGTCTCGAGCGTATCCAGCCGCGTTTCATGTGCCGACACCTGCGTTTTTACGGAGTCCAGCTGACTTGTGAGATTGTCCAACTTCGTGTCTATGTTCTGGAGGCTGGAGCGCATCTCGAGCATCAATGTACGTAGATCTTCACCCTGATCTACGGGGGTTGAGTCCTGCCGCACATCGTCTGGGGGGTCCTGCTCCGTCTCAGCCTGCCTGGCTGAGCGTTTGTGGTCGAAGGTTAACTTCGCCTGCCTGGAATCGTGCTTTCCCATGTTCAGGGGGACGCGTCCGGCTCGCCTCACCAACCAACCGTCTCCACCAGAGACCAGGCCCTCACCGCGCCGACCCCAGTCAGGACCACACTATCGCCAGAAGCAGGATGTTAGGCGGCGACCACCTCTCCTCATCCCCCGTCGTCGGGTCCCTTGTGTCGGCCTCCCAGCTCCTCGCAAAGCCTGTGACAGATTATCCCCGGGCTACAACCCAGGGCGAGCCAGTTCTCAGCACCAGGCCGGGCAGCCAGCCTCCTCGGCAGTGCAGCACAACTGACACCCTCAATGGCCGCCTTTCCGCAGCCCAGCCTGTAGTAGTAGTACAGCGCCACAATCAGCGACCGGGTCCACCAGCCTGCTCAGTTCCCTTGCACGCCTGTCCCCCGCATGGTTGTCTCTGCTCCCAGTAGGGCCCGTCACTCACCGCCATCCGCGGAGCTCCAGCGACTCCAGCTCTGCACCACGTGGCCACCACCGGGTCCCAGCACCGCTCGATGGGTCGCCCTCGGGGGCAAGCAGGGTCCAGGCAGCAACAGGTAAGGCAGCTAGTACCCCGCCGGGCACAGCAGGCGCCGCAGTCACCGCATGCAGGCCCCCGGGGGCCAGACACACGACAGCGCTCCAACTTCGCTCCGGGCGGCGCGCCGATCACAGGCCTCCTCACGGGCCTCGGGTGTGCCGCCGCGTCCCCACACCTCCAGTTCCAGGAGCGCCGCGATCACACTCCACCTTCAGCGCACAGTCTTTGGGCCAGGCCGGGCGCGCTCCGCACTCCGCTCATCCGCCTTCACTGCTCCGGCCTGATTCCGTCGCGGCCGCCTCGGCCTCAAGTAGCTACCAGTCCCGACCTCGCCACCAGGATGGGCCTCCCACCGGGTCGCCCGCCAGACTCGCGGCCCGTGAACTCAGCCGGGGATACTCCTTTCGGGTTCCGCTCTCCACCGCAAGTGCACCACACCTTCCGGCGCAGTACCAGCTAGCCTGGGCAGCCCACGCTCACCCCAGAGTGCAGGATAAATTCAGGATAGTTTTCCGGCCGGCGGAGCTCGCTCACAGAGCGGCCATTTCGTTTCACGGCAAGCCACGCCCCCGGGTCAGTTGTTTGTTGACGGTCTTCTCGATGACCTTCGCCGGGAACGGGAGCAGGGAGATGGGCCGGAAGTTCTTGAGGTCCTTGGGGTCCGCTTTGGGTTTCTTGAGTAAGGCGTTGATCTCAGCGTGCTTCCAGCTCCCTGGGAAGGTTGCTATTTCGAAGGAGATGTTGATGGCTTTCCGGAGGTGGGGTGCGATGGTGAGGCTGGCTTTGTTGAAGATGTTATGTGGGCAAGGGTCTGACGGAGATCAGGAGTGGATGGTGTTCATGATCTTGATGGTGTCGTCGTCGTTGATGTTGGTCCAGGAAAGCAGACAGTTGGTGCGGATGGTGTTCGTGGGAGCGGAGGTCTCGGTGGTTGTCGGAGCGGTTGTGGCGTTGAAGCTGTCGTGGATGTCTTCTATTGCCCTTTGTTACAAGTTTTATTTGTATTGTAACCATTGTTTGGCATTTTGCATTTTCCTATTACTATTCTTCATTTGCTTCGTAAAAAGGGGAAGAGGCGTGTTACACATTTTTTGTTAATTAATGCAATGTTTTGCATGATTTTCCTCTAAATGCTTTACTTCTACTGTTACGTGTTCTGCAGCATGTTCACATCTATGTGTATTTATGCTATTGCTTTGCTTACTCATTGTATTATCATTTTGTTATTGTTCCTTAAAGGGGAAAGGTGTGTTGTATGTGGTCTTCAGTGCAATACACCTTTTCCTACTTCTCTGCCATGCTGCTCAGCCAGTCTGGATGTACTGTGGAATGTTAGTGCGTGGTGAGGTAATGGAGTGTTGGAATGCCTGAGTGTGGTCTGTCAGTTGAGAGTATTGGCTGAGCAGCGAGGAGGCTGCTCCTAGTGGGGCTCTATGCTTGATACCTATCTACATCTAAGAACTGTATCAATAAACCTTTAATCTTTATACTACACCTCGACTACATGGACTTATTACACAGGTTTGAAAGGCTATATCGGTGGGTGGTGCAAGCAGTGCTGCAAGCCCACTAGTAGTATTTAATTTACTGGCCCTGAGTATATAGGATACCACTGTACAAGGGACGTACAGGTAAATTGAATATGCCAAACAGGTGTCCTATATTACCAAGTTTACAAGAGAGAGCACATGCACTTTAGCACTGATCAGCAGTGGTAAAGTGCCCAGAGTCATTCAACTAATAAAAACAGGTCAGAATAAATACAGGAGGAAGACAAAAAGTTCTGGGATAACCCTGCAAAAGGGGTCTTGTCCAACATCCATACACTATACCTTTACTTGCCATGAAATGTATCAGAATTTTAAATACATATTAATCATGTTGATCATCATCCTACATTTTTGTTTGCAGATGGTACATTTGTGAATGGCATTATGTTAAGTGTATTAGTAAAGTGCATTATGACCCGGGAGGGTATCCTGGCACTGGGCAGGTGAAAGTCTAGCCTCACCTGGGATGCTCAGGTTATTTGAAGAGCCATCTCTTCAGCTTCTTGTGGAACTCAGAAGTGAGGAGGAGGAGGAGGCTCTGATCTTTAGAGGTAGGTCATTCCATTCTTTAGGAGCAAAGTAGGAGAAGGCCCAACCTTCGGATCTGGTTCTGCAAATGTGTGGGATGTGGAAATTAAGAGTCTGTCTTAACGAAGTTGCCTGGATGGTTTGTGAAAGGAGATGCGACTATTGAGGTATGCTGGGCCAATGTTGTGTAGATTTTTAGTGTGAGTCAGGAGTTTCAACTGCATGCACTGTGTATAAAAAGCCTGTGAAGCTCCATGAGGTGAGGCAGGATGTGTCAGCATCTTTGCATTACATGCTCATATAAGTGTCATACTTATCATGTAATCATATTACCTGTTACCTCTAACAGGCCAGAAGGACAGAACTTATTTCTAATGAATATTATTCTCATTGAGCAATTGCTGCTGAAATACAATATCTAATAAGGGTTTGTCTTGCCTTTTAATGCCGGTCATCAGTTTTCCTCTTCACTTGCTTTTGTGAGCTCTAACAGAAGCATTAGACCCTCGCACTTTACCAACATCAAAGTATCGCCCCATGTCTTTTATGAACAGGCATCTGACGTGTTCCTCCGGGTTTCAGAACTGTTCATATAAGATGGCAAAGCTGTTGAGAGGTTTTGTTTTCATTGTTTCAGATTGAAGAGTTTCGAAGACTAAGGTCCCATTATAAAGGAGCAGAACTTCAAGAAGGTTGTGACGGGATCCTTGGAGATAACTTTAGACCGACTCAGCCTCTTAGTGATAGGATCATCAGGGCAGCCTTCCAGTAGCAGCGGGTTTCGGCATCCCATCAGGTATGAAACTTTTAAGGAAATGTGTTTAATAATAAACAGAACCAAATTTGCTCTTTGTTAGAATAACATGGAAATGCTAATGCAGGTTGTTTATTTAAAATGCTAATTCTCTAATGCTGACAGAACCTAATGATTGTCCTAATGGCCTAATATCTACCCCGAGACACGCCAGCCCTGCAATATGTGCTGTTCTTTTCTCCTAAATAATCATCAGATCTCCTTGCTCACAGACTGCCCACCACTATCTGATTATCCCAGAGCTCAACAGAAAATCTTTCAAATGTTAGTTCCCTCGTGGACATGGTCCTTCGTAATCCTGTCCAATAACTCACAAGAAGGGGACAAGCAAAAAACACCTTGGAAAGCCCAGCAGCTTCAGCATTGTCCTCCAGCTAATCTGAGGGCCTTTTTAGGCTAAAGGCACATGGACATCCCCAGGATGCTGTGGCTCCTCCATGCTAACAGTGGTGTTGTTTTTCAGGACCCGAAATCACAGTTTTCGGATCCCTCGGACCAGTTTTACCTGGTGTAGATAGAAAGGGATACAAGCAAAGGCACAGTCCACCGCCGCTCCATAGAGCACTACAGCCTCTCGCATGTGCCTGTCTAGCACTGGAAGCATTCCCAACAGTCCTCAGCAATCCCCCAATCCCATTTATCATCTGTGTTGAGCGGATGGTAAATGGGATTTTAAAAGGTCCCTATATTGGACAATGGACGATGTAGTACTGGGACACCTGTTATTGCCGATTCTGGGCTCAATTCCAGCCCCTGTTATCCATGCATTAATTTTAGTGGCAAAGCCTACTGTGCCCTAAAAGGCACACTATACAGAACCTGGATTGCTTTTCCACAGTCCACAACTGCATAATCAGCACCTTACTAATGGCAGCAATGTTACTTTAATTCAAAGGGCAACTTCCTCAGAAAGCACTGTACCACTGCACTAATGCCCCCAACTTCAATACATGTATCTTGTTTTCCATCTCTTTCTGGACAAGTTGATTGGCACCCTCCATCAGAAAAGGTAGGTGTTCTGCCCATCTTTACCTCCTATGAATGCACCATATAGGCTCCAGATCTTCGTAATCATAGTGACGGCTTAGTTTAGTACCAAACCGTAGCTCATCTGAATCAGTCCTGATTGTGAAGACAGTAAAACAGAATGGAAGGCCACATGGAAGCAATGTTAGAAACAGCTTGCTAAACCGAAATACAAAGCAATACAACTAGGGGAAGAAGAGATTGGAATAATTTCTATAACAAAAAGATTTCAACCCTACAAGAATGGACAGAATGTTACAATTTTGATACTTTCGTGACGGAATGTATCCTATGGGATCAGAAAAATCCTGTTTATCTTCCTTTTGAAACAGGATTATTTTATAAATGCCTTCCTGATATATAAATGGTACTTAGCATTCACAAAATTCGCACGGCTAACTTTGCACATGCTAAGTAACAATTTACAATGCAGTAATTTGTGTGTTCACATTCTATTTTGTGTTAGTGCCATTCACCTGTGGTGTTTGGCACCTGACTGCTAAATGCTCCTTGTCTTATTGTATTATATATAACAAAGTATTGCTTATGTTTTACATTTTATGTTAGCTTGTTTTTCTTAAAATATGATATAATCATATTTATAATAATATATGTTTAACGCAATAAAAAATCTTATTGTGTTGTCCTTGGTGTGCCGCTGGATTATTTTCTGGGAACTCTCAGATTTCATCCTGTTGGAAAGATATAAGAAGCGGAGTTACGACTGCGGCTGGCACCGGCGTCGAAAGGAAGGAGAGCGGGGATCTCGCAACGACTCTTTGGAAACATATATATACATATATACATACATACACACACACATATATTTCCCTGTTTTAGATGAGTGAAATCTGGGCCAAATTATATATATATATATTATGAGTCTCTGAGTAGGTTTGTTAGTGGAGGTGTGACTGTCTGAGTGTGTCTTTGACTTGGTGCATGTGAATTGGTGCATGAGTGTCTGAGTTGGTCTGTGAGTGGGTGTGAGAGTGTCTGAGTGGGTCTGCGAGTGCCTCTATGAGTGTGTGAGCTAGTCTGTAAGTGCATGAGAATCTGAGTGGGTTATTGAATCAGTGCATGAGTCTCTGAGTAGATCTGTGAGTGGGTGTGAGAGAGTATAAGTGGTTCTGTAAGTGGGTGCATTGGTGTCTGAGTTGGTCTGTGAGTGGGTGTACATGTCTGAGTGGGACTGTGAGTGGGTACATGAGTGTCTGAATGGGTCTGTGAGTGGCTGTGAGAGTGTCTGAGTAGTTGTGTGAGTGGGTGCATGAGTGCCTTAGTGGGTTTGAGAGTGGATGTGAGAGTGTCTGAGTGGGTCTGTAAGTGGGTACATGAGTCTCGGCATGCGTCCCTGAGTGGGTGTGTGAGTGTCTGAGTGGATCTGTGAGTTGGCCCATGAGTCTCTGAGAGGATCTGTGAGTTGGTGCATGAGTCTCTGAGTGGGTATGTGAGTGAGTGCGTGAGTCTCTGAGTGTGTCTGTTAGTGAGTATATGAGTGTCGGAGTGGGTCTATGAGTTGGTGTGTGAGTCTCTTTGTTAGTCTATGAGTGGGTGTGTGAGTGTCTGAGTGAATATTTTTAAATTTTTAATTTAAAAGCTATCCACAAATACTCATGACGTTACACAGGGAGCAGTGCTGAGAATCGCGACACATTTGTGAATATCACACGATGGGGTAAAACACTTTTTCAATGTTTTGAATTCATAAGCTGTCACACAAACACCCCTATATTCCATTCATGGGGTCAGAATCTCTTTACCCTGACACCTTATAGCACTTTTGTTTTATATTTTCAGGCCAGGGGACCCTGTCCTGTTACTTAAAATGGCGGCTGCAAACTTTCTGGTCATTTTCCGGCCAGCCAATCACAGCATTCCTGTTGGCGCATATAAATTGCAGATTGTCACAAAATTGTTGCAATTTAGTTGCAACCATAGATATACAAATTTAGTTTTTTTCAATGTCTCGAAAACTTCTGAAAAGATTTACACCAAATAATGAAAAGGGTGCATTCTGGACCAAAAGCAACTTTTCTGTCATATTTGGTAATTCTATTCAGCAGTTTGGGCTGTAGTTGTGTCTAAATCTGTATCGAAATTACCATGGGAAACATTTCTCATCCCCCGCTTGATGGATTACCCTGAAACTTTCCATGCACAACAAGCCTCAACTTGACACTTTTTTGGAAAATTTTGTAAAGCTTTGTCAACCGGCGCCAAATGTATAGGCAAGTCAGAAAACCCTTTTCCTATGGAAACTAGGTCCTAACTATAACTATCGACTGCCAGGAGGTAATATAATATAATATAATATAATATAATATAATATAATATAATATAGTATAATATAATATCACATAATATAATATAAATGTTATATATGTATATATTATTTATAATTAGCGGCGGTTTCTTTATTGCAGCATGTGGGCATCACCCCCCTGTTTGTTTTGTTGCCCCTGGATGGTGTTTAAAATAGTTTTGATTCCTTTACCTCGGTTTTTTAGCTGCAGTCCACAGCATTATCAGGCAAAGTTTGCCATTTAATACAGGAGACGTCATGTGGTGAGCGGGAGGGGGGAGCTTGGATGATTAACAGGTCAGCTGCTGGACTCCTTGGGGTGAAGTGCGCATGTTGGGTTGGATAGGTAACTTGCTTTGACCAGCCCGGCTTCTGCACTTGAATCTTCACCTACCTGCGCAATGTAGGAGCGCTGGTGAGTGCTGCCACAGCCTCCAAGCCTCCTAAGGAGAACTGGCAGTGCCTGACTGAGCCGATCCTCGTGCTGCTCTCATGCTGTTTGCTAACATAAACAGCAAGGGATGAGCGTCTAGATTGGCTTAGGAGTCACAGGGTAGGACTGAGGGCCGAGCTGGTGGTCGCAAGTTCCATGATCGACAAGTATCCTTCTGACTACTGGGACTGGACGGTGAGTCACTCATGTGCATCGTGCAAGGTGTGCCTCATTATTAAATAACATTGATCGGAGGCTGCCTGTCAAGTGATCCTGAAGGATTCCTTCTCCACGCGTTGCCTCAACGAAGATCTATCCATTCGCTCGCTGTGTGATGAAGCAGCCCACAGCCCAGAATGCATGCAGAATATGCCCCTCATTAAAATAAATAGCCTGCAATACGGAAGCCCAGGTACTGCAGTTTTAGTGCGTGCTTCTGCAATTTATAACTCTAACTATCGTCCCTTCTCTTCACCTTGCTTGGCTCTATTGACCACCCTCCAGTTCCTTATCAACCAGATCTCAATCTCTGAGACTCAACCCCATCCCTGCTACAAGTGGTTCCTCAGGAGTCCATCCTGTCACTAACACCGTTATTTATCAACGACTCTATAAAATGGCATCAGTAACTCTTTGCCAGTTGTGCGGCTGACCCTGCGCTTTTGAGACATATTGCTCATCCTAAATAGGATGCACATTTAAATTCTTATTAGTGGCAAGGGTTTAAGCTGCCTGCTTTGATGTCGATTTGGACCTACAGCATTTTGAAGCCTGATTAGGACTAAATTAAAAGAAAACGCGTGGAGGAATCCTAGTATATACACCTTCAAAGAACATATAAGTATTTGGACCGTCCCATGTGTTTTGGACGGAAGTGCAGACTAGTGAGAATTAGATTTGGTTGGTTTATTCCCTACACTGAGTTTTTGCTATAGTCGAATACATGTCGAGGAAAACACAGAAGGTCCTATTTGCTTCTCAGGCAGGAACATTGTGTGCATTTGTCAGAATTTGCCTTGAGCAATAAGGAAATTAAGACCGTTTATTATACGTTTGAAAGTTAGGAAACAAAAGGATGCCGTGGTATCTAGCTTGTTTGATGGCACTGACCTGCAATCAACTGGGTGCATTTTAAAATGTAGGGACTTAGTATTAAGAAAGCTTTTAAACTGCTCTCTTCACATTTTAGCTTTGTGCTCCAATTGTGAACATTTTTTATTGAAATTTATATTTGCTTATCACCTTTTAATTATTGTAAGTTAATGAAGACTTGCCTATTTTATTCCAGATTCTATTTACTTTTCTAATTATGATTGTAGTGGTTTTAATTAATTGTGCAATTATGTTGGATTTGCTACTATATCTACCCTGCTGCAGCATTGGAGCGGGCCTGAACCTTGTGTAGCCCTCAGCAGAGACAGAGTGCACTGACAGGAGTCCTCTTTTACAAAAGGCACTGTGCAGCAGGCTGTGCACCCTATGCATCATATATGCTATATCGCAGAAGCTGATCTTTGAATGCGCGTGATGTGTGTAGGAGTGTGTATACGTACATATGCAACTACATGGCTGATCAGGCATTACTGAAGGCCTAAAGGAGTTACCTTAGGTTATTGAAGAGAAATTTACAAAACGTTGTCAGACTGGTCACGTGTAATACTCTAGGGTCGAGGTGCATGTATCAGGAAGCTCAGGGGTACTTGTCCACCCGCTTCCCTGCTGCATGCCCGAACTCGCCAGGGAGCGGGACACAGTGGCGAGGGGGATCTTACTACCCTAGAAAATCATGCCTGCTGTCGGGTAATTCTCCTCCATCACAGTCTCTGTGCAAAAGATCACTTATATGCACAACTCTAGTGAGCGGTGCTTCTGGCTCCACTTGATTTCTACATGTTGTAACAATAGTACAGGGCCACATAAAGTAGGGCTGCAAGGGCAGGGTATTTAACTTACAAACGTGGAGAAAACTGCAATGAAAGCTTAGGGTCATCAGTGTGCCATTCAAAGGGACTTACATGTTCATGCCAATGTTTTCAATAAAGCTGTATCCCTTTTTCTTGTATTTCTGTTTATCCATTGTCCTAGCTTTTATGTACAAATTTTCACATCTTTTATATGTATACGCTGCAAAGAAAATGAAGTTTTAATTTGCATAATAAAATTAAA
Source organism: Triturus cristatus (assembly GCF_964204655.1). Taxonomy (NCBI): domain Eukaryota; kingdom Metazoa; phylum Chordata; class Amphibia; order Caudata; family Salamandridae; genus Triturus; species Triturus cristatus. The sequence continues at coordinate 622,512,013 of NC_140587.1, forward strand.
TGTTGCACTGCTAATCCTCGCCACAACAAATATTTTCGTACTAATTAAATGCATATCAATGGGAACATGATCAAAGCTTGGAATGCTTTATTGGGTTTATAGGCAATTTATTATTAATATTTGTAGAATTATAAATTTTTTAGGGCAATGAAATACTTTTCTTTTTACATTAGCGGAGTATTCTGATCGTACTCTCAGCATAGTTTGTGAGAATTCTGTGATATTTGCAGAAAAGATGTTACTTGATTTGTTTCAGTGCAGCTGAATTCTAGTCTAACAGTCTGTTGTGTATCCACTGTGAGGGTTTTACATGACTGTCAATATTAGTTCTGGTTCATTGAATTTTATAAAAATGGGAAAATATGCTGACCTAACGTTTAATGTGATATGCACTGTGAGGTAACATTATGAGAAAAGGCAGAATTCAGTGTAAATTTCTCACAATGCCAGTCAGTGGGTCAAAAAGGTGTTCAGAATACTTGGTCATCCAACCTTTGGCCTCTCTGCTGAACAAACAGAGCAATGGTCACTTATTCCAATTGCAATTGTGATTCTGTGTAAGTCTGTGCAATGGAGATACCCAATTGCCCAAATATTGAGAAGGTAAAAGCAAATTAAAATACAGTGCTTAAAGGTGAGTCAGTGCGTTGTGTTTTTGTCGGTTGTAAATTGAAGGAGATGCAAGGAAGTGGTTTCGGGAGGCAGTGAAAGGAGGTTGCAGAAGATGATAAGATATAGATGGACGAGATGTGGAGAGAAAAGGGTGTTTGTGTCTAACATAGAATAAGCATAACAGGCATGATTGAGACACTCTGAAGTTCACTACCCCTTCCACAGACCTCAGTAATGCTTAATTTACAGAGTCACTGCATTGTTATCTGAAGTTCTCTGGTTATACTGAATAAGCAGCTACCTACTTCATTATCAAATAAAATCTCTTTATTGATGTCATAACTGTACTTTCACAATTGCTTTATTAACCTTCTTGCTTTCTCAAATTTGCTTGAAAATGCTCCATTCGCCCACTCTGCTTTACAAAGTTTTCCCGGCGGAAACCCCCCTCCACAACTCCCTTATGACAGTCGGCCATGTTCGCTAAGCTCGCTTGCCACAGGGCACTCATCCCTAACTTTTACGCCTCACCCCTTTCAAATGTCACCAGCTGCCACTGTATGTGCTACGTAAAACCTCTAACATGCCTAAAAGTTTTCTGAATGCAAAGTATCCATATTTCATTTCAAGAATGAATATTGTATAGTATAGTATATAGGAATTTAACCACTGGCAGTGTGTGAAATTGATATTCTTAACAGTGCTTGTGGGTTTGCGTAGATCTGTAAATCTCATTCAGACAAAATTGCTTACTCTCAAGCGCACTTACTCTAACATTCACTCATTCATCCTTTCTTACCTACTCCCTGCATATCAAACTCTTACTTTCAACCTGTCTCATGTCAGTCAATCAATAAAACAAACGGCTGTAATCAAAAGTCTGTTGCTTCTCATTGGTCATACCATAATATTTATCAATAGCACTAGGTTGCAAAAGCTCCTTTATTTTAATATGATAGTGTCATCACTGTAAAGAGTTGAAACCCCATAAATAAACCTCTCAGTGGTTGGGATGACTTAATATTTGTGAGAAGTTTTAATACAGAAAACAAGAGAATTAAAGAATAAAATGTGACAGTTCCTACAAGACATTGTGATTTGATTTGTCTGGATGGATGGAACAAGATTGTGAAGACTTTTTTCACCACGGATAATTGAAATTAAGTCTGAATTTACTCTTCTAAGGGTACTTCCCTATATGTTGCATATAAAAAAACTTTTTTCATTAGTTGTGAAAAAAATATAAATTAAAACTTCAGAAATGTTTTACAAATATAATTGAACATATTTCCATTAATTAAAGATTTCAAAATTAATGTGATAGTGCTGTAATATTTGTTGTATTTTGTTTTACATTTAAAATAAATGTAAACAATGTATGTGCATTAAATATTATTATAATAATATATTTTTTTTTGTGAAATGTATTTTTTAAAGTTTCCCCACATTTTACTATAGGGAGACTCTGCAGTCAGGGTGAAGATCTCCACATGGTAAAGTATGTGGTTATGTACACAGAGAGGGACTCAAAAACTGGAAACATCTGCTTCAAAATGGAAGGGATAAGGGGAAAAACAAGGAACAGCAGAGGGAGGGCTGTGGCTATGCAAATCCACCAACACAGATACAAAAGTCAGGCCCAATTTGCAAAAGTTACACCTAAACTACTGAAGTAGTACTACAGGCTTAACCATTTTGAAAGTTACTAACACTCACCTCGAAATACTTCACATACCACACCAGACCACTCATAGTAACTGCAGTGGATTCACACTGAAACAAATTAAAGCAGGGAATAGCACTTCACAGCTATGAACCAAATGGTCAATGGTACAACTATTCGGACAGCCACACATACAAAAAGGTTAGATAAAAACAATATAAAAGGTCACAATTGGACAACATTATCACTGGAAATCTATTACATATATCATGAATCTCAAATATAAACATTGAGTTGGCCACATGAACATTGAAAAATGAATAGTAAAGAAACACCTCACTAACGTATAAAACACAGCTAAATGTGTACACCGTGCTCATATACTCATCAGAAAAATTACTTCAAGATATTTTCACACTTGCTTATTTGGGCAAGCGTATGTTTTGTTGACCACATCTGCACTTCGCCCATTCTCTACTATGCCATCTCAAACTAACAACCTTTCACTTATAATTCAGCACCAATTACATATAATTCAATCACATATATTGCAGGGCTACTTTTTCTTTATATTGGTGTCTGACTATTTGCACTGTCCCTCATCCTGAGGAACAACTACTTGAGGAAGAGAGAGCAGTCTTTGTTCAAATCCAAGCTCACATCAATGCTACCCATGACTACCAGTGTGGCTTCAGATCACACAGCAAGGGAGACCAAAACCTTACACATCTTAGCTGATGCCCTCCTGAACAGAAATGAAGATAACCCTGCCTCAAAAAATGTTAGGCCTCTCTGCTGGCTTCGACACAGTCAACCATCCCACTCTCATTTGCACCCTAAAATCTCAACTGGTATTCACTGACAATGTTTTCAATAATATTCCTACTACTATTCCAGCTGATACCAGTTTCTTCATATGAGAATCTCCAAGTCACAAAAGATCCCTTTCACGTGTGGTGTTCTCAATGGCTCCATATTGTCTACTGTCTTCAGCCTTCACATGGAGCTGCTTGGTGCTCAATGCACAGCTAGCAGCACTAAGGTTCATCAATATGCTGATGATACATAACTCTACTTGAAAGACTTTAATGAATCAGATTTCCATTGCCTCACACACTCCTTTCACATAATCCATTCTGGGTGTTGTGCTCTTAGCTGAAGTTCAAACCAACCAAGACATAATTCCTGTTATTTTCCAGACACAATAAACAAGATACAGTACAAACCTGGTTCAATAACACAAACCTTAATGGTTTCTAACTCCAACTTTGACTGAATAGCAGATCACTTCAATTCATCCTGGCATCCATCCTCACTTTCAAATTAAAAGATTGGCAAAAAAGAAAGACGGTCTGGTAGCATCACTCTCTTCTAAAGAAAGTCAAACCATTTCTTCTAGAATGCAACCTCAGATCTGCTGTTCAAGCCCTTGTACTCTTGCATCAGGATGTTGGTAATGCCCTAATCCATGGCCTCCCACACTACCCACTGGCTCCTCCCAGGGGCATCCTACACGACGCAACATACCTCATTAGGACCTGAAGAAATATGATCATGTGAGACCCATCCTGATGGAGCTCAAGCCACAGATTGTCTTCCCTTACTGGCCCACTCATCCTTACAGTCGACTACATTATGTATAGGCTATAATGACCAGCCTCCCCCTTATCTTGCAGACATGCTTACCATCTCTGCTGGATTGTGGCATACATGCAGCTAGGACACCATCAGAAATGCAGAGTAAGAAGTGTAAAAAAGAAAAAAACAAGATACCGGGCCTTTTCCATTTTTGCCTCCAGGGTCTGTAACAACATGTCCATATGCATCAGGACTGCCCCTGCACTGCTCCAATTTAGGAAAGTATTGAAGACTCACCTCTTTAAATAACGCTGCATCACAGTGCATTAGCTGTCCACAACGCAGCCTCCTCTCCTCTTACTCTCTGAATGTATGCTTGTCTTTGACCATGTAATGCACTCCACTGCCTTTTGACTAGGTTTGTAATATAGAAATGTTATATAAGTACATACATACATGCATACATTTATACAAACATACATACATATACACATATATAAAACAACAAGAAAATATACTCACAAACAATCACTCTATTTGATATGTCTGAAAAAGAGGTAGCGGGGAAATATAATTTTTCTCCAGGTGTGATCCTGATTGGGAGTAGGCGCTAAATTCACTAACCTCCTACTTCCATGTTATCCCTCCCCACATCAAGGTATTCGCTGCACTCCACTTCCTGACCACTAGATTATTCCAGTGGATTAGCACAGGGATCTCCCAGGACTGCCTATCTTGGTCTTTCATCAGGTATTTTGAAGCATCACCTGTGAAGTTGATCAGTACATCAACATGCCACGGTCACTGTGGCATATGCAATAGGTTGCAGATCAGTTCTTTGCCACTGACTATTTCTCTCATGTCCTGAGAGCCATTGATTGCATGCTTATGGTACTTTAACCACCTGGCACAAGGCACACTTTAATAGCAATCAACACCACTCAATCAGTGTGCAATAATTCTGAGAATACTGGATGACGTTTCACATATTTGTGTGCTACTTTCCTTTTGCAACACATGACAGCTTTATGTCGGTGGTTTGCTGGATATTACAGGTCCTACCATGGCGTCTGGTATGCCTCTCAACATGCTTCCCTAGACAACCACTGATGAAAGTTGTCAATGCATGTGTGCATGCATTGGGAAATAGAGAGCAATTTTAATCATGTCTTGGTTGCATAGCACCTCCCTCCGATCTCTTCACCCCCATTAAATAATGTTGCTGCAACAGAAACATAACTGACCACAAACTGGCATGGAGCACCAAAGAGTGCATAGCTTCAGATTTCTTGATCATACATGAGATTCTATGGTAATACTGTAATCCTATGGGGTCGGGTGCTAGATTATCCTTGTTTTAGCATGTTGCACAATACATCCGTACATCATAGCATACAAATAGCCCTACACCAAGCATGTTAACCTATCCAAATTCCCTGACCTAGCCCACTGTCCAGAGTTTTAGGTCTTTATGTACTCAAGCAGCTGGTGACTTCACACTTGATATAAACCCCATGTCAGTGTGTGGTGTGATAGTAGTTAAATAGTATTGAATCAATGATGAAATGTAGGTCCTACACCTTTCCAGACCTAACATACTAAAACATCATTATCAGCTGCACTTTGATGTAACAGATATACCAGGCAGACATATGGCCAAATCTGACACACACTGTATTACTTTTTAACATCCTGTGCATGTGTGTAATCCTACTCAGTTTAGCAATCTAAAACTTGCGTATTTTTGAGCAAATGTTTCTGTAAGGCATCCCCAGTGCCTGCTCAATAAATACATCAAGTGTCTTGTACCTTTCTCCTTTGTCTATCTCCCTTGTTTTACCCTTTTTACAGAACATGTGGACTGTGCGTTTATGAAGCACACACTGAGTAACGCACCAATCACAGGTACCAAGAAGAGAGCGAACAGATGTGCAACATCAGCTATTTCAGAGGCATCCAGTGGTCAGACCATCATTCACCTCCATTTTCCATGAATTGCCCACATTTGACATAGCTGAGATTGCTGTGGAGACATGGTAACTGTACTGACACATCGATGATGTAATCCCCCAATTTCCACTCTTCATCTTTTATCAATATGCATGTTTTCATTTGCAGTTTATATTGTAGTGAAGGAGGTCAAATAGTGCTATTGGTGCCATGGGGAAACATGCATACCCTACGGATGACTGAGGGCTCATGTCCTCTTTGTACTAGACCCCTGACTCAATGTGGAAAGTGGGTTGCAATGTTGTGACAAGAAGAATTTATGTGACTTTCACTGTGAAATAACCCATATTGGGACATGTGAGTTCCCTAAACCACTTCCATTTAGTAGTAAGTATTCAACATTTTCCAGCTACTGACCCTTGGCCTGCACACATTTACTACCAAAACACATACCTGCATGTGTGGTGCTCTACGACTCTGTGGCAAAGATGTCTGCACAGAAAAGATAAGTGAGGTAAAGGTGTAGTTCTCTAGCTGTAGGTGTGTGAATTGTATTTTATAGTACATGCGTACAACTGTAGTACTATTTTATTTGTATTTTTTTTTCCCTTCATGCTCTTCTTTTTTTACATTTTTTTATTGGTATTTTCATAATAACAATACATCTATAATCAGATGTGACAAATCTACACACCAGTTTGCATCTCCGCTGCACAGAGGTATAATTTCGCACATCATAAACTTCTAGTCTTAGATTTACAACGTAACTATTGATTTATACAGTTTTTCCCCCCAACTTGTCTGGAACAACAATGTCCAACGTGTCCCCTCTCCCTCCCCCCCAAGGCCGTGCTGGTGTCATATCATCACCTGGAAGGAAGAAATCCTATTTTGTATACGTCTCCTCTTTCGATTGCTGAAGAGTTGTCAGGCTCTGTTACTGCGCCCATCACTTCCTGTCCTTTCTGTGTCAAATCCGTTTCCGCTGTTGGGCGACACTCTTTCTTGAGTATTTCTGTTGTCATGAGGTACCAGGCTCTCACATCCTTATCCAATTTATAATCTCTTCTGACTTTTTTCATTCTTATTAGTTCCGCCGTGGCCCATTCGTGTACGTCTTTAGCCCATCTCTCGAGAGTGGGGGAAGCTGAGCTCAGCCACCTAATTGCTATCCTCCTTTTTTCTAGTACTAACCCCAATTGAACAAATTTCCTACTAAGTTTCTTTTTTGGTGTGGGGAGAAGCCCCAGCGCCACTACTATGATGGAAAGTGGTATTTCCCATCCTGTGGCGGATTGTAAAATGTGTTATCTCCCGCCAGTAATGTGTTAATTCCGGACAGTCCCACACAATGTGTATAAAATGCACACAGGTCACGTTCCGGGTATATTTTATGTAGTATTCACGGGGTCAAATATGCCTGGTGCACAATGTTATTGTTTTATGAGTTTAAACATTGTTAGAGCTTATCTGTTAACTCCCTCATGCACTTTCTTCCATTCTGTCGCTGTTAGGGGTTTATCCAGTACAGCGTCCCATTTTGTCTGAATTGGAAGGAGATTGGTAGGGAAATCTTCTCTGATCACTCTGTATTATTGAGAGACCAGTCCGTATCCTCCCGCCAGACAGGATATTGTTTGTAAAACTATCGTCACCGGGGGTTCTTGCGGGAATGCCGGCCATAATTGTGGAACTTTCTCCATTTTGTAGGAATAGCCCTCTGCAGAGCCTCCTCCCTCATTAAAAACTGCTCAGAGGTATATAAATCGCCCATCGTGTGACAGCCTCCCTCTATCCATTTTTTAACTGTCATTGTTTGTCCAATCTTTTTGAATCGCTGTACACAGTGGAGCATATGGCGCTTGTTTAACTACCTTCTGCACAGTCATTTCCCAGATCGCAGCAATGCACCTGATAACATATGGGAAGGATTCGGGCACTCGGGACCCCATCGTGAGAAGCTCTGGCAAGGGGACTCCCTCATGTGTACCTGCTAGTAGCTGCTTTTCCCAGTTGTCCCGTTCATCTAACCAGTGTACCGGTATTGCGTGTATTCAGGCTTTCTAGGTGCAATAAGTATCTGTGTTGGATTCTATACAGTGAGTTTTGTAGGGCGGAAAGGCATCTGGGTAAGATGACCATTTTTGTTAATGCGACTCTACCCATCAGCGATAATGGGAGTTCTTTCCAAAAGGCAACCAACCGATTTATGCCTTCCACATTCCTCCCTATATTACTATCTAAGTAAGCTGTGTGTGTGTGTGTCAGTCTGATCACTAAATACCTCACCTCATTGCACACCCAGTCCAGACCCACTCTTGGTAGTTCAGCCTCATTCTTCCCCACCAGACTACCCATGGGAAACAGTTTGGATTTCCCCGGGTTAGGACGTCGACCGAACACTTCCCCAAATCTTTCCAGTGTTGTGATGAGTCCCGGTACTGTCAGGTCTGGACAGCGAAAATACCCCAACATGTCATCAGCATACATAGATACCACATGGTTTGTGTCCCCTACATAAATTCCCCAGCCCTCCATTTTATTCCTTAGGGTAAGTGCCAGTGTCTCCATAGCAAACAGGAGCAGAGACCTCCCCGTAATATGAAGCTTTCCGAGACCTGGTTTCGAAGGCGTACTCTCGCTGCCGGATTCTTATATAGAATTATCTTTTTTTTTGTTTTTTATTTATTTACTTGAGTTTTATTATAGCGCTGGCTGGTCCCAGAGGTATCAGAGCGCTTTACATGAGGAGAGCTACATAGGTTACAAGTTACACATTGTAACAGAAGGTACATCAATTACAAGTTACATCCGTTGATTCATGGCGTGTAGAAGAGTAAGGGGGTAATGTAAAAGGGTGACGGGGAGGGAGATTTAAGCGGAGCATAGGCACAAGGATAAACAATGCAGGCAGGGGGAATGAGATTCAGGGGAGAGAGGAAAGGAATAGGGGAGGCAAGCAAAGAATGAAGGAGGGAAAGGGGGTAGGGGGTAGGAGACACAGCAAGGAGATGAGGAAATAACTGTGTCTGAAGTCTGGCTGGGTGGGAGACGGCTCCCCATGGTAAAGGGATCCTTCCCAGTCTTCCATTATGTGTGATTCCCTTGTCGCGGTGGACTCTCTCAGCGGGGTCACTGAAACTCCAGGGCATAGATGCTGGATCCCTCCCCAACTAGGGGAGAAGAGTACTTTGGTCACGGGCACACTTAGAAGAATGAAGGAGGGAAGAGGAGGGGGAGGGGGTAGAAAACCCAGCGTGAACACAGTGTCTAACGTCCGGCAGGGTAGGAGACAGTTCCCAGTGGTAAGGGGATCAATCCCAGTCCTCCACTTTGTGTGACTCCCTTGTCACTGTGGACTCTCTCAGAAGGGTCTCTGAGACTCTAGGGCAATAATGCTGGATCCATCCCCAATAAGGCGAGTGGGAGTGCTGTGGAACAAGGGCATACTTATGGGGCCATTTTAGGGAGTCAGGCTGGTAGAGAAATATACTCACTGTAGAAGGGGAAATGCGATGCGCTGACTATAGGAATTTGTAGATCCCGGTGACACTGAGGCTGGACTTTACTGTTGAGCCTCTTAAAATCCCCCACTGCTTTAAAAGGGATATGCCCTTCAATTAGGCAAGAAATCGATTTGCATCTAGGCGTTAAAATGACTACACATACAGGGACTGATTCTCCACACAGGTATTTACATCGATAAAGAACGAAAGCTAGATACTAGGGTGCAGATTTACAAGCCCCTTGCAACACATTCGTGCCGCCGTTGCGTCACTTCTGTGATGCGGAAGCGGCGGCGTAAACCATGCGCCACGTTACAACTTATTTACAATGTGACGCATATTGGCAGATGCGTCACGTTGTAAAGCACTGCGCCACATGAAACCTGTGTCAGGTTTCATGTGGGCGTTCTGTCGCAGGAAAGCCTCCTGAAACTGACTCAGGACGTCAGTTTTACGACGACGCTGGGTCAAACCCTTACGCCTGCTTCAAGCAGGCGTAAGGAGTGACTCACCACAATAAGTATGGGCAGTCCCTGTGCAATGCTGGAGTTGCGTCACGCTTGCGACATGAATCCAGCAATGCGCCGCCCTTACTCCACAAGATGCAACAAGCATCTGCCTAGCCTTGCACCACAGTGCGCCGCATTGTAAATATGATGCATCCGTGGTGGCGCAAGGGGAGAATTGCGTGTCGCATCCCTGCTGATTTGCAGAGATCCGCCAGACCTTGTAACATCTAGGGGTCATCCATTTTTTTATATATCAACTTCCCACTCCTATCTTCTCAGGCACCGCCCATATATAACTCCAATCGAAAGAGTCAAAGGCCTGCTGTATATCCAGCAGACCCTGCGCCCAACTCTTTGTCACTAAGCCTGGCGCGTGCCACACATGCAAGTGGTATTTCGTCTATGAATAAACCCAACCTGGTCCGGGTGGATCAGCTGGCACATATAGGGCAACAATCAGGCTGCTAGGATTCTGCTTAAACTTTTTGTGTCAATATTTAGTAGGGAGATCAGTCTATAAGAGCTCGGGAGGAGGGGGTTCCTGTCAGGCTTAGGGATCATTGACACCGCCGCCTCCAGCATGGTTTTTGGCAACACTTTGTGAGTTAGGGCTTCATTATGGAGAAGTGTGGCTCAATGGTTAGAGCGGCAGACCCTGCTGCAGAGGTCTGGCCCGGACAAGGGTTCAATTCCCGCCTCGGCGGGTCTTGGGCTCCATTTCCCCGGACCTGATAATTCTCGCCTCGGTGCCTATTCTAATCATGGGTCCCACTCTGCAACTCTGGGCAATAGCTTGCTTAATCTCCACAATGTCCCCAAAAGTGCTAGGATGCCTGGCTTCACCTTGGGGGTGCCCAGGAGTGGGCACTTCACAGGGAAAGGCCAGGAAGGGTTCCACAGTGGTATGTGCACAGTGCCTGAGAGACCCTTTCGGGGGTGTGCGGAGCGCTATATAAATGCACTACATTTACATTTACATTTAAACACATCTAGTAGGCGGTCAGCCCGAAACGGCACATTTTTTTATAGAGCTCCGCCTGGAGCACCCCCCCCCCACCCAGGGGCACTTCTCTCGTTTCAGTTTTTTGATAGATGAGAGAATTTCCTCCTTGGAGATTGACGCCCCTAAAGCATCTGCTTCTTCTAGGGTGGGGAGCATCATGTCGTCCAGGAATTCCTGTATCATGTGCGGCCGAACCCAAAGGTCAGCCACACATATGGTTGCTAGGCGTGATGAAAATTCATCTAATATCGCTGCCTGTGTCTGGAGTATGACCCCATTATGATTTTAAAGTTGAAGGATATGTGTGTGGTCTCTTTCCATCCTGATCAATCGCGCCAAAAGTGCTCCTGATCTACCTCCATCCTTTTGCAATCTTTGTCTGTAAGCAGCGTATGTGCTTTTCTAGTCAAGTCCAGGTGTCAAGTAGTTCTTCAAGAACCAAAGTCCATTTGGCCATGTAACTAGGTGATGTGTGTATGGTGCCTCCTAACCCTTGCAGCTGTTTTTCTAGCCTAGTGATGTCCCTATTCAGTTGCTGTTTCACCCCAAAGGTGGTCTTCTTACTGACCCCTCTAATAACCACCTTTATGGCTTCCCATTCTGTTGATCTGGTATCTGCTGACCCTCAGTTTTCTTCGAAGTAGTGTTGTAAAGCCTCTAATAACGTATTTGCATATGGTGGGTCGGTGAGTGCCTCAGCTCTTCACCGTCATAGTGGGTTGGCCGGGTGACCGGGTCCATCCTTTATAGTGAGTAGAAGCAGTGCATGGTCAGACAGGTAACAGGGAAGGTAGGAAAATCCCTCCATGACAGCACAGAGACCAGGTGTAAGACAGCAGTGATCGATATGACTGAATGTGTTAGCAGCCGGGGTGTAGCAGAAGAACACTTTTTACAGGGGGTTTCTGGCCCTCCACTCATCTCTTGATTCCATATCCCGTATCATTATATTCAGTGATTTGGACATGCGAGGTTTAGTGTTGTCTCTGGGGGGTTCCCTATCCAATTCCGCGTCAAAGATACAATTCAAAATTCCCCAAGAAAACAATTTCTGCCACCATATATAGTGTCACTGCTTTCAGGACAGCCGTGAAGAAATCAGGACAATCTATATTAGGTGCATAAACATTAATGATACATAGGGGCACATGCATCAAGGTACGCTTTTGCGATTCCTTAATTGCGATTATTAAGGAATCGCAATTATGGAATTGCAAAAGCCTATGCATGTAGGAATCGCTAAAAATAGCGTTTCCTAAACATTCCTTAATTTGCGATTCGCAAATTGCGAGTCGCAATTGACGAATGGCTTCCCATTGATTCCTATAGGTCTACAGGCCCATAAGAATGAATGGGAATTACATGCACGATTTGCGAGTACCCAATAGATACTCGCAAATGCTGCATGCAATTTCAAGGGTGCCAAAAGGACACCCTGTTGCACCCCTGAAATTGTAATGTGAACACATGTTGCGCACACACATGCCCCAAGGGCATGTGTGTGTGTAACCAGGAACTTTGAAAAATGCACTTTAATTCCTTTTGCAAAGTTTTTGCAAATTACCATCAAGTTCAAATTGATGGTAATTTCTGACCTATACTTGCAATATCGCTATTTGTGATTTCATCATGATTTGCATTCAGGGAATCACAATTTGCGATTCCCTAAATGCAATCGCAATTAAGTAATCGCTATTTTTGCAATTACTTCAATTGCGATTTTTGCATTTGGGATGATGCATCCCAAATGCAAAAATACCGGTCGCAAAATCTGCCCGTTTGCGACCAATTTTTCTTTTGATGCATGTGGCCCATAGTTCTTTACCCTCCCATTTTCCATGCTGCATCACATACCTCCCGTCAGGGTCTTAGACATAATGCAGATGTTCAAAAGGGGCCCCCAGGCGCCACCCACACAAGGGTCCCCTGTGGAAAACATGAGTAGGAGGTGGTGTAGAGTTGCTCCATCCATCTTTTACGTATAATGTGTAATGTGTAATGTGTCTACTGCAGCCCAACTATCGCTATTTTATATAATTTCAGAAATGTGTGTATTCTGCAACATTTTACTAGGCCTGCCATGCCGCGGACATTCTAAGTAAGAATTTTCAGTATTTATGCAGCAATGATGATCTCTCCCCCCATTTTCCTCAATCCATACATCTTCCCTGGGGATATCTGTTCTCTCTACTGACATCTTGTGATAAATACGCACATTTTCCCCCACTAGGCTGTCCCAAATCCCTCCTCTCTCCCTGGACAGTTGTGTGAATTCCGCAACTTGTATTACAAGCATCACAAAATACAGCACATACTGCTCCATACTTCCGTCCACCCACCCCTTACATGACAAATTGGTCCATAACATCAGAGTCTGAGGACCGGGAGCTGCTCCAGCCTACTGTTCTGGTTCTCTTTTGATTATTGTCTGTTTTCGAATGCTGTGCTAGAGAACTGGTTCCACCGAGGTGTGTGACAACATTCAAGCTTCCCAGTAGAGCCTGAACTCTGGTGGGGGTGCCACCACGGCCGCCCATTCTTCCCCCATCCCAAGTGTTATTTAACTTCTCATTTTGTATTGCCCATGTTATCGATACATTTTATATCTATGTGGTCCCACATCAGCATGTGTTCTTTAATTAGTCACTTATCTAGACTTTGAGGTTGTAGAGTGCTTCATTCGAGACCGCCTCCTTGATCTTCATTGTCAGTCTCTGGTTCCTGCGTGATCTCCACATATTCCGGCACTGTCTCCATGTCGGAGGCCTGCAGTGTGCCGCCCTGGAGGACTTTAATCTGACCCTGAACCCCTGTTCTATCCGTGCGCTTTTGCCATCGTGGCTGCCAGTGCTCTTGTGTTGAGTTTCCAAAGGACCCCATGGACAAGGCCAGGCATCGCCGTCCCCCCCGATCCCCTAGTGTCTAGCCATTCATTTGCTTCTACTGCTGAAAAAAAGAATAGCGCGCAACCTTCATTTTCTACCCAGAGATTTGCGGGAAACATGAGACTATATTTCAGGTTTAGGTCAAGCAGCCGCCACTTGACCACGATGAAGGATTTCCTTTGTTCCTGTACCCTTTGAGTATAGTCCGAATATATCGAGATAGGGTGTCCCTCGAAGAAAAACCGCCCCCTTCTGCGGGACATCTGAAGGAGAAAGTCACTGGCGCCAATGCTCCATGCGCCCTCTCAATGTTAAAAAGCTTTGACAATTTCTTAGGAGCAATTTCTTTGAGTATCCAATCTTCCAGAAATAATTCTGTTGAGGGGCTTTCTGCTTTTTCAGGAAACCCAACGAATCTCAGGTTGCTCCTTCTTGATCTCCATTCAGAGTCTCCTGCCCTCTCATCCAGTATTATCTCTTATTTCTTTAGTTCCACCACTGTGGCTCTGAGGCTTTTCATTTCTTTTTGCAATGTGTCTACATCTATTTCAGTAGTGGACACCCTATCCAAGACCTTCCTTTAGTCGCATCTCAACAGGTTTACATCTAAGGCCACCTTGTCGATCCTGTGGACCATATCATCTCTGGTTGTTTGGATGGCCTGCACCACATCTAGCAACTTGAGAGGGCTCTCTGTGTCTCGATCAGTGGGTGCGCTCCCACCACTAGTATCATCTTGCCCGCCTCCCGAACCATGCGGTAGGGTTTGGGCATATTTTAAGATTTTATTTGTTTGCGTCTTGGACGTCTTTTCTTTCACCATGGTAGTAATCAGTGACTCTGTCCACTGCACTGATCATGGACCACACCCGTATTATGAGCTCTAAGCGCAGTGTATAATCGTATATCTTCCCGCTTAGTATCCCCAAGGTAGGGCTCTGGTTTCTTTTCCTAATATAATTTGGTGAACACAGACTCTATTGTTCTGGTGACCTCCGCTTATATGCTGTCTGTTTTTTGTGATCTGCCCTTTGGCTTGTCTACGCCACCCTCCATGTAGCCCCATGCTTTATTGTCTGTGCTCGTCGGGCCGCCATGTCTGCAGTGCTACACAGTCTGTATTTTGCTGTCAGATCTATAGTGTGTCTCACAGCTTCGTCGCAAGGGGGTGTCCCAACTTAAGAGCTTACATGACTGTGGGTCTGGAGTACAAATGAGGCACAGTCTATCAGGGGCTCTGTATGAACATTAATGCAGTGCTCAATGCTGCGGTTTGGTGCACCGTGGTGACATGCGCTCAACTTCTAGGCCGAGTACGTCACAGCGCATGGACTCCTTTCAAGTTTCCAGTGACTCAGGCAGTTAGTCTCTCCCCAGGCAATACTCGGGGCCTCCACTCGAGACCCAGCCTGGCTGGCCCGATTCCTCTGCTCGAACCGGCGAGTGGGGACACGTTTCTCTGTAGACGTGATCCAGTCACCGCTGTCTGGACCGGTATAGCTTTCAGGTCTGCTTACACCAATCGGAGTCCTCTGGGACGGCACTCCCTCCACACGCTATTTTCTTTTCGGGCCAGTCTGCCGAAATCTCCGGTGCCTCAGCCTCGGATCTCTCTGCCGAAGCACACTGTCACCTCGTGGGCGCGGCCTACTCCGCTCATTCACGCCAGATCCTGGAGCCCCCACCACAGTGCTGTAAACTTGTTTCACGCTCCTCATCCGATCTCAGGAGTGGGTCGGTGACTCCATCTGTCTCCGTGACTCGCGAGCATACCCAGCTGTGTTGCGCTGTATCCCAAGATGGCGCCTCTGTGCTTTGGGAGCTTTGACTCTGTTTCAGTGGCTCCAACGCTGAGTGTAGGTCTGCCGTCCCGAGAGATTGCTGTGTGTGGTCCCTCGTTAGTTCGGATCTCAGTTAGGGTTTGATTTTGAGGCAGGATGAGGTAGGATTTCTTCAATATTTGGACTGCCGCGCAGAGCTCGTCAGAAACATGTCTACGTGACCATGTTGTTAAGCCACGCCCCTCAACTATAGTAGTATTTTATGTAATAGAAGATGCAATTTAAGAGTCAGGCTTAGGGTGTCATGTCTGACTGATGAGGCCATTTTCGGTGTTTGGTCAAATGGGAATATCACAGTGGTTATTAGGTGAGATGACACCGGCAGTCTTCACATCTACAATGAGATCATAAGCTGTGACCATTAACTCAGTTGTTGCTCACATTAACTCACAGACATCCATTGTCTGTGACTTGGGGACATTGCTCTCTTATAAGAGATTAAGTTATGTTGGTACTGTAAACATCCTGACACTTGATATCAATATGCCTAGTCCACACTATAGAAAACTGCTCATAATTTATTATATTGTAAAAAACTAAATAAATAAATAAGGTTGTGTTGAGTATGGACAATGTAAGCAAAAGTCTTGTTAGGACACCATCAACATAGCAATGGGAGATGTGCAGGGGTGTGTTGTCATGCCGGTCCATGGGCCATATTAGGGAAAGGGTGCTCTTTCCCTGTTTGTGCTATTGTGCACCTTCAAACAGGTGCACCTGATGCAAACAGGGACAGTGCTCCTTATTCCAAAGAATGGGGTGCCGCCAGGGCAGCCGCAAACTGGAAAAATTAAAACTGAGAAACTACTTTAGAGGAAACGAAACCATAGGAATACAATTTTGAGGATAGACAAATTTAAGGAAATGCAAATAAAATGAAAATTAAAGGCAACATTACAAGGCAAAGATAATTGTAAGGAAACTCCGAAAACCATGGACAGCACAAGATTTGGGGTAGTGAGGGTCTTTTTGAGTTCAGGGATGGATGGTTAGGAACTATAAGGATATTTTTAGGGTGCATGGATGATTGGAGATTAGGTGTGGTGATGTTTTTTAGGGATCAGGCATGGGTGAAGATTAGGGTGGTGAGAGGGTTTTAGGTTTCATGGATGAGGAGTTTAGGGGTGATGAGGGTTTTTAGGGTTCAGGAATGTGTGGTGCACAAGGGTGTTACATTTTTTTAGGTTTTACAGATGGATGGAGTTTAGGGCTGGTGTGTATTGTTTTGGTTCAATGATGGGTAGAGTAATGGGTTAGTGAAGGGTTTTTAGTGTTCGTAATTGTTGGAGTTTAGGGTGGTGTTGGGTTTTAAGGGTTTCAGGGATAAGTGGGGTTTATTTGTAGAAAGGGTTTTTAGGGGTCATGAAAGGGTGGTTTTTAGGAGTGGTGAGGGTATTTTTGGGGTTCAGGAACAAGTGGAGTTTAAGGGTGGTGCAAGGGTTTTAAGGGATCAGAGAAGGGTGGTGGTTAGATTTAGAAAGGGATTTTAGGGTTCAGGAATGAGTGGAGTTTAGGGGTAACAGGGTTTTAGGTTAGGAAATGGGTAGAGTTCAAGATAGAAAGGGCTTTAAGTGTTCAGAAATGGGTGAAGTTTAAGGGTCAGAGATAGGTGGTGTTTAGGTGTGGTTTTTTTTAGGGTTCAGGGATGGGTTGGTCTTAGGGTTAGAAACAGCTTTTTAGGGTTCATGAATCCAAGGAGATTGGGGGTCAGGGATGGGTGTGGTTTATGTTTGGGTAGGAAAGTTTAGGGAGCAGAGATGGGTGGTGTTTAGGGTGGTGAGGGTTTAGCAAGTTAAAGGCATTCAAAGCAATTGTTTGACAATTTAACTGATATAAATCTGAAATAATGCCACCTAATTTAAAGGACTGGAATTAAAACCTTTTAAAGAAATGTTTCTGACAGTAAGATGAGCAAACATTTCATTTATACCTAAAAAGAAGAATGAATTGGTTTCTCTGAAGTGGTATATGCCATTCATCCTGTAAATGTGCATTAAACCATTTAGATGAAATGGTTTCTCAGTAATAGTGTTCCATTAAATAGTTTTTCTATGAAATCGCATATTCAAAGGCACTCCGTGTTTCCCAGTGCAGGTGGCAACCCACCTGCTCTTTGAAAAGTGAAGGGAGATTCCCTTGCAGGCATGTGCAGTGAGTGAATACACCCACCTGCAAGGAAGTTTCTGGAGGTGGTCCATTGGACCCGCTTTCTCCCCTCCAGAGGGCTTTCTTCAGAAAGCACACTGACAGTGTGCCATCTTTTTGTGACGCACAGTCAGTGCGCCTCCTAAGAGCATGTTTGCCTCTGCACCCACTTCTATAATACAGGGCAGGTGCAGAGGCAAAGAAGTTCCATCATTATCACTGGAGAATGCCCTCTAATAATAGCACAGGCACTACATATGCGCTAGTGCTATCAGCATTACAGAAGGGGATGCACAAGCATCTGCGGCCCCTTCTGTAATACCACTGTGCCCTGGTGAGCACAAAGCGGGCGCACACATGGAAACGTCCCTGTTGGATGCCTGTCTCGATTTTAAATTCCGGGGTGCACTCACCTCTTGGTTCGTATCTTGCCCAAACAGTGTAACTCTGTTATACATTTTGAAGTGCGGTTGCTCATTTTAGGGATCTATCGAATGAATCAAACACCGTTTTTATGTCACTAAAGGTCTTGCATAGGGTACATTGCTTACTTACAGTGAACTCGATGCTTGTGAGATAAAACTTCATAGCCTGGTCTACTGTCTGCACTCCCTTCCTGGAGCCTGCTTGGAGATCTGATAGTTTCGTATGTTTATCAGCCTAGCCCTGGAGGCGATTTAGACAGTTTTCCATAGATTTTGCAGGCTCTGTCTAACAGCGAGATCAGTCTATACTTCGAAGGATAATCCCATGTCAATTTTTTGTGGATAGGTCTTCTGATGGTTTTTCTCCATTATGCCGCTGCTTCTCGATAGGTCAAGATGGCATTAACAACAGTCGCCAGGACCACAGTTCAGGTGGGTAGATTGCTCCAGAAGTTGTTTGAAGAAACTTTGTTCAGGCCTGGTGCTTTCTGTGTTTTATATATATGCATATAAATTATTAGAAAAATGCAGACACCACAACATGCTTGGTAATGTTGATGAAAGTGAGGCATCTGATGCCTAATTGTGGACCTCTAGTTTAAAAGTGCTTTGATGATACTAAAATCCTCCTCACACTAGGTAGAATGCGATCACATGGTTTGTAAAATCCAGGCATGAAAAGAAGCAAACTACCACTCCCTTGGCTGTGCTGGATCTGATTGACACCTTTTATGATCAGATGCACTGCAACACATAATTTGCTAGATCTTTATATGGTTCCCCAATGTCAAGTGTTGTTAGAAACCTGTGCCCTATGTTGACTCTATGCTGTTAATCATACCCACACAAGTGTGGTGTATGTGCCATCTGAGTACAATTCTGGACTTATCCTACCTTTTGCTTAACAACAAGATACCTTTAATGTGCTTTTGAAGACCAATGTAAGTGGGTTAGTTAAATAATAAGGCTTGTGTGAAAGGAATACATCTATGGTGCTCTGAAAACTTTATAGAGACGTTGATTAAAAGCAAGTCACTTGTGATAGGAGGCAGACACCGGGGAACATGTGCTCTGATCATTTATTACCAACCTGTTGTGGTCATCATCTCTCCATTTAGCTACTTTTTTAAGTCATTTGCATACATGGCTGTAAGGGTCACCGATGTTTGGAGCAGTATGTTATCAAAACGGATACAAATAAATGACTGATTCAAAATTTTATTTTGAAAGTTTGATTTGATTTAGAGACTATCATCTAGGATTTGTTCTGATCTCTGACTTTTACAGGGGAAACGAAAATCTACATGAGTATATTTGGAAATCTACACAATTCATACCTCTCGCATGTGTTCTTTTGACTTACTCCTGAGGATTACCTACAGGGTAAACAATTCACAATATGTATATATTCCATAAATGTACAATTGCACATTAAAAGTTGTATTATTTTTTTCTTCCAGGAAAATATATTTAGGAGCAAATCAATTAATACCCCTAAGCCACATCAGGTATGACAGTGTTTAGATATTTTCATGTGCAATTTGCACATTTTTGCCAGTCCTTAATGGCAATAGGTTTAGATGTGCACAAGTATGTGAAATAAAACTTTTAAATATGAATTTTCAAGTCATCAAAATATTTTCTATGTTTACCACCTCCAAGAAGGCCACAATAGCCCCTTCCAAGAGGGAACAACCATATCCACGATCCTCTCTAAACCCAGTACTCTGGAAGCTCCAGCATATTAGCAGATTTTCAGTGGAAGATAGTTTCATTGGTGGTTTTAAATATTTGCCTGGGCTGGACAGCAGCAAATGAGCAGAGCACTAAAAGCCAGGTCAGAACCACAGTTGTGGGGCAACTAGTGACTTACATAGCTGAAGAGTTCGAACCCCACTATTTGACTTCCCTAGATATCAGTAAAACATTATTTATCACCGGAGCTTTAAAGAAATATGCTGCTTTTGACTGAAAATTTGGCAACATCTGTTGACATCTCTGAAGTAAAAGAGAGAATATAGCAAAATGGCGTAACGCAAAGCAAAACATTAAAAACATAACAGTGTACAACACAACAGAACAGTCAAAACAGAATGCAACACCACCACCCTAGTACAACACAACAACAACACAATACAATTAAACAGAGGAAAACAGCATTAAATTGTAATTTTTTTATGGTCCCTTCCCTTCTGAGATGATACATAGCACAAAAACAACACAACAGATTGCCACCCTGCAAAATACAACACAATAAACATTCTGGCCACATATTACCATCTTCATAAATCTGCTTTCATAATGTGTTGGTGACACTTTCACCACAGACAAGAATTAGTGCCAGTCAACAACGTTTTGTGATCCTGCTCCCATATGCGCTGCAAGGAAGAATGCTGTGTGCTGCTCCACCCTCAAAATAGCCATGCTGGATTTCAGAAGGTGAATGAGCAATATAGATAACTTTACATTTAATTTCTATCTTGTAACATTTGCTGTGCTTAAGAGTCAGAGGTTGAATATTAGGTTATGTCTTCTGACAAATTACTTTATTATTCTTTTAACATGGAGATTGGTTTTTCATTTTCTGACTGCAAAGTGAGAGGATTTTGTAAAGTGAACCAGGTGAAAATCTAGCTGGGGTACAAGGAGTGTGAAAGGAAAGGCTGTCGGATGTAGTTTTGTTTCTAACACACAAAAATGTCATTACCTATAAATGAACTGTGCAAATATTTCAGAATATATCAGCAGTTAGGACAGCACAAATGAAGAAGATTGTTGTTATTCTGAAGTGTGATTGAAACAGTGATTTTAATAGGATCAAAACATATCAAGAGACTGGACTTGGTGATGGGTAAATTATAAATATTCACTGAAACTCAATTTCCGCACATTATCTTTGTGAACTATATCGTTTTATCATTTTATGGAGTGACACTGCACTACCACACCATGCTTTCGTAATATATTTGTGAGAGTGTGCTCAAAAATTCACCTCCAGCTACATACTGCACCCTTATAAGCCTCTTGCTGAATACATTTGCTACACTTCTTCGTGTGACACATGCATTTTTCACAATTCCTACGACTTCAGTGATGTAACATTAAAAGCAGTACCCCCACTCTGAAAATTGTTCCACTGCCACTTCACTGCAGGTTCCATAATCCCGTGAATCATGACTTGAATATTACTGTTATTTTTTTTCACATCTCAGCTGACCTTAGGTGCACGAAAAATTTGGAGACTCGGAACAAAAATGGCCAGGTTCAGTTCAGTAAAACCCATTTAAACATTGCTTTTTTCAGAACCCAGTCATTCTCTCTGCCACAAGATGTCATTTGCTCCGTCACTTTTAACAGCTCTCATAGTACTCTGAAGCAAACAATCTTCAAGCACGCTGCTCTCTGTAACTGCGCTAAAATTCACCTCAGCCTGCACTTCAACAAGCGCGCAAGGAAACTGACTAACATTTTCTCTACCTAATATTAAGTACGGTGGCTATTTTTCCATGATGATGCACTTTAGGTTATTATCGTGAAGAATACAGAAAACTTTCAATGCAAAGTAAGTAATTGATACAAATTTTTGCCCCATCAGTAATGGTAAGACTTTGAGAAAACAAACAGCCTTCCGGTCAGGGATAGCTTTACCAATTGAATACATTGGTATCAGTTCATCGCATTATGCTAGTTGCCAACATTTAGTTCTTTCTTCTTCCTGTGGCATTTTACATTTCCTTGAGGAAGTACCCACAGTTTAGAGTTCTAAATGTTTTCTATGTATCTTTCCAGCGGTGACACAGTTTATTCGTCTTGCCATTTTTTTCTGCTTCCTTCTGCTTTAAAAGAGGCAGCATGTAACAAGCTCATTGAATGAACTGTAAATATAAACCTTTTGGTGCCTTTGTGAAGGTGAATGATTCATTTTTGCATTTGAACTCGCAGGGAAACTGCTCGGTTCTGTTTCTTGGCCTTCAGAATTTACAACCTACTGCAATGGCTGGTTGCCCAGGAGATTAACTATCAACAATGTGCAACCATTGGATTCTAAGGTGTCTGAGATGTCCAGTGCACCCCAATTATAGTAGTTCTTTTTACTGTGAGCCAGAGGATGGGGGTAATTTCCTTGCTTCAATTAGGGCCCTTGCTATGCCTCTGGGTTGGCTAGTGGTGGGAAACAAATGGACATGTATTGTTTTTAGTAGTACTTCTTTTGCAACCAGTGCAGGCTTAAACATATTGATGCTCTGGATATACAGGCAACCAGTTACTGAATTTTCTGCGATACAGTAGTTTGATTATATTGTAACTCACTAAACCAAACCTCCTAAAGAAACAGCAAATGCTACGTGTCTCAGCATTTTAGAAGATATTTTTACCTGCATGTGGGAGCAGTGTACCCCAAAAATCTTACACCTCAAAAGACACCCTAACAGCAGACCCAAAAGTGGGTGTTTCAGAGACAGTGTTAAACCTCAGTTTCATCATGCAATGTGTGGCAAAGACAAGGTGTAAACCAGTATACCATTAAACAGTTCAGTAAGAAAGGGCTGACTCAATAAGTCTGTTCTAGAGAGGAACTAGGACATTTATAAAGATTTATTACACCATTTTAAAAGGTACTATACAGAACTTATAAACTGCAGATGCATAAAGTCATTACTATGAAGTCTCTCAGTAATAGGAAAATACAGGATAATAGGCAAAATTCAAAATAGTGTAAGTCCCAAATGAGCAGCAAAATCCATGATAAAATGAACAGCATCTCTAGTAGCATCAGAAAGTATCTTTAGAGTTCAGGCTCACCCCCAAAATCAAGGATTTACGTAAGTACATTTCTCATAGACAATCATGGAAAGTGAGGATCCATCATAGTGTGAGAAAAGAAATACATTTTCCACAAAACAGAACATTGGATTAAAGAGCATTATACAACCTTACCACTGAAGTACTATGCTACTACATAAATATTCATTCAGCCCGCTCTGTCATAATGTCATTCGCAGATGTCACAGCAAACTAGTTACAAAGCAAGAGTGAACCATTGTGAATGAATTAAATGCTGTGCACAGAGAGAAATGTTAAATTAGTGAGCCCATGCTAGAAACCCTTCTTTGAGAACAGCATCATTCGGGAATAAAGAAACATGATTTGCTGGTCTACTTGCAGCAGAAATAATAAACAGTGCACAGATATGATGATCAAAATGTCATTAAGGCCTTGCTGGGGCCTAGTTACCATAAGCTATGAAAAATGCACTTTAAAAGGTCATATCAAGGGCAATAGCATCACATCAGTGTACACATGTGGATTTGAGTATAGAATACTATTCTGCACATTGTTAATAATGCACAATTAATATAAAATGTACAAAAACTTCCATATATTTGCCACAATTTACTAGTCCTCTCAAGAAATATTTAAACAAATGTGTCAAATCAGTGGAGCCTTGTATCTGGTGCAGTGAAATACAGACAGTGGTGTATGATTAATTACTATCCGTTAGATTTGATAGAAAACTTTATATGAATTAATGAGATGAGATTCATGTAATTTAACAAGTTATTCAGCACTTCTTTCTAAGTCGATATTTGGTTAATTAACCTGCTTGCTAGAAGACGTGTCCCTGAGCTATACTTGAGGGTCCTCTGATCCTGCCTGATAGGCTTTTCAGACATTGTTGTAAGGGCTTGGATCAAAGCAATTTGGGATCCTCTGGACTCTTCGGGGCATATTCTCAAGGAGTTATCGGCATCTTATCGCAGCCAAAGTCGCGATAAATTCATCGCACCATTCACAAGCTGGTGCTAACAGCCAATATCACTAGTTTTTCAGCGATAGCATCCTCAAAAAACATCGCCACGGATGACCCCAGCAACTATTGCTAATGAGATGCAGAGTAGGCGTTCCCGAGCAAAAAGACGCGACAACACCACACCGCAACATTCCCAACGACCAGCCAGATCTGCGATAAGATCACAAAACAGGCGATAAGACGCGTTAGCAGCAGGAAATTAACACCTGCTCTGACATGGTGTAAAGTCGGACGACAACCGGCACCAGACACGGAGCACAGCCCAGAGCCACACCTGAAGAACAACAGATGCCACGGAGCCAACCATCATGCAGCTCGGAGCCCCAAAAGGGCCACAACACCCACCGCCACCCATCCCCAGACCAACCCCCCCGGAGCCCCACCCCGGTCACCCCCACCTCCTCCTGACCAACAGACTGCCCATCAACAGCACGAAACAGGAACAAAATCATCTGCCTGATGCCGCAGAATCTCAACAACTAACAGTCATGTGAGTACAGAAAAGGCAGAATTGAATCATTCACCAATGAAAGGCCAAACAAAATGTCACAATGACATTTCTCTCCCAAAAACTATTTGGAAGAGTCTTGGTGGGTCATCCCTGGACAATCTGTAAGTGACAGCCTGTAAGGCAATATCCAAGATAAGAAGGTGTGTCAGGCATTCATCAAAGGACAGAGAGAGAGAGAAAGAGAGAGACAGATCACGGAGCGCAAGGACAATCGGGCCCTTGTCTCATACGTGCCAACTGTTGCGTGTGTTTCACAATTGTTGCACCCTAAATCTAAGGCCTCGCAACATTACAGCGTGAAGCCACATCACATTTCAGAAATGCAAGCATTAGTCAGACTAAAATTAGGCATGAAAGCTCCTTTGTCTCAATACACAAGGCGGAAAGACATCCGAACTTGCCACCTTGGTCTCCTTTGCGCCCGGCACCCCCTGAGTGAGATACCATACCAGACTCCTACGACTCCCACACCATGAACTGCGCTAATAAAAGAGCAACGTGTCCACACCCCACACACACTTGTCCCTGCTCGAGGTAAACCTGCACGGCATGCCCCCATGACATTGCCAAAAAACAACCCACACGTCCAAACTGTGAACATCCATACAACTCATTTCTCAGGGCTGTGGCATATCGTCCACAGAACTGCCGCCGGTCTGAGGAGTGCCGGTGGTACAAGACCAACAAACGCAAAGCAGGCAATCCCGGGCACATGCACAACCCCTGTCACGTGGAACTGTACCGTGCACGAATACTGCATCTGTTGGGATCACTGCCACTGGCAGTGTTGCGAATCAGTTACCGTCTGAGTTTCCGTCTTTCGTATGTCACATGCGTGCAGCCCTGGTTCCACTGTTGATCATGCACATTCGAGTGGCCCATGGAGGTCTGCCTATCCAACACAAAGGTAGCTGAACTGGATTATGACTTGAGTGTGCACCCCCTGTTGGCCCATGAACAGGAGTGCAATCGGGATAGCCGTGCATGGGATGCCCTGAGATGTGGCGTATGTGCTGGCAGTAGTGGATGGGAGATTTCACAACTCCTCGTATACAGTGACCACATCGAGGCACTCCCCTATTGGGCTGTGTTGCGGCTCGGTGAAACTTCGTGGTCGGAGCACATCTGTCCGGACCAGTTAATGGATTGGCTCTCCCTTGTGTTCCTTGAATTCGAGAATGACGTACTTCTGGAACTGATTGCCTATGAAGCAGCGCTCGCATTCATGTACGAGTAACTACCTTCCTGCAGCCACAACTGAATGACACCCAGAGCACAGGTCACAACACTGTGTTGCATCGTGGAGGAATGGTCCCATAAGCCAGAACAACAGTGGTCATGTCTGCATTCGCTGCGTGCACCTACGTGTGTTGTCATACACCTGTGCAAGGTGAGGCAGCCCCATGGGCAGAGCTGCACAGCATTGTTTGGCAACGTTCCTAAATCTGTCATACTGCTGGAGGGAGACTACAAACATGACATGCTCACTGTCAGCATAGCACTCAGTCGGCGCAGTCCGGTGGTACAGCTCCATGCAGATCCCATGGGCTGTGAGGCATGTCCCCTGACACGGGGCTATGAGCAGATGACCAGCAAGGCAAGGTGGGCTGAGACCGTTGTCAAACATAAGGATATGTGTTGATTTTTGCCTCCCCAGGTCTTGCACCTCGACACATTTCCATTCTGCCTGTAAGTGTCTTAAGCATTTATCGGCCTGTCGTGGCCCATTACTTGCCCGTATTGACATGCACATGCTTATAAAGTCTACGCAACTACAGCAGTGTACAACTGTGATGAGTGTTGATTTGAATGACAAATCCTGTGCCTCAATGAGCATTGTCCGTACACAGGGAGGGGCAGACTGCCCCTGGTACATAGATGGTGAATCCCTATTTGCAGCTTCACCTCTGTGAGTGAGACATTGTGTTTGGGTTAGTTGCTGGTAGACCTGTGCTCTTACGTGTCTTCAGCAATGTGAGTATGGTGTTCAACTTCTTGCCATGTGTATCAATATGATCCATGAAAACAGCATGTGTCCACATTGATGTGTGTGAGTAGGTCATGCGAGGAGTTGTTCTGTAACCACATGTGATGGGGGACACTACTGCAGGCGGGCTACCGATTCTGACATTTACACACACAGTCACATATATTTCATGGATGTGGGGCTACGTTGTGGGATGCGGGATTGTTGTTCATGTGCAATGAGGCCACAGCTAGTTTACACCTTTACATTCATCTAAAGGTCCATGTGGGTCAGGGTCAGACATGCGCATTGATGACATTTACGAGGGTGTGCCTTATTTTGTACAATCAAAGTCCCTACATTCATTCATTCCTGTACACATGAGTAAACATAGACAGGACACATCTGTGTGATTTGGAATGTTTTATTTGCTTTCTGGTGAGTGTCGGTGCTGGAGGGGTACATGGCCAGTTCAAGCACACATTACGTGGTTGCCCAGTGGTGGGCCAACCAGAGTCCTTGGGGGAATGCAAAGTTAATTTGGAGCGGAAGAGTTCAGTCCTCAGCCGGATTGCTGTGTCATTGGTACACGAGCAGATATGGCAGTCCATGTTGGGGTCCAGTTGAATGTCGTAGAGTGTTCCAGTGGAGAGTGGGAGGTGTTGTTCCAGGGCATGATGCACAGGGCTGCACCAGGCAGGAACAGGCCATGTGGCGGCTACGGATGCTACTGCCTCCTTCCTCACACAGTCATTACCCTCCACATCTGACTCCTCTGAGACATCTTCTGTGTCCGGTGTGTCAGGTGTGTGTGCTGATTTTATGGCTGCATCACCGTATGTCACTGACACATCAGGGGGCGGAGGTGGTAGGGCTGCATCACTGTGTGCCACTGACACATCCGGGGGTGGAGGTGGTAGGGCTGCATCACTGTGTGCCAGTGACACATCAGGGGCGGAGATGTGTGTGTCGAAGTTCCGGCAGCAGTTATCTGTGACAGACTCTGTGGCAGCAATGGCAAGATGAGGTTCTGCGAGGCATGGAGGATCCCAGCTACATCGTGCTGGTGTTCAGCCGTGGCAGCCCTACTTCCAGGCTGCATCGGCTCCATGGTCTCCATTGTCCTCCGCATCTGTGCCAACTCTGTGCTGTCATTGCTGGAGCCTGTCTGACTAGACAGTTCTTGTATCCGAGTAATGGCCCCAGTGAGGTCAGCCAAGGATTGTGGGTGAGCATGGTGTGGACGGTGGGTGTCCGTAAGGGACTGGAAGTTGTCCCCGATGGGACTCAGACACCCACGTATGGCATCGTGTTTGTCTGCCATGAGGTCGAACCCCACCCACAGATGATCAGGCATCTTC
This sequence comes from Triturus cristatus, assembly GCF_964204655.1. Taxonomy (NCBI): domain Eukaryota; kingdom Metazoa; phylum Chordata; class Amphibia; order Caudata; family Salamandridae; genus Triturus; species Triturus cristatus. The sequence goes on from NC_140587.1 coordinate 622,539,780, forward strand.
TCCTGGCACTCTAACACACAGCATTGGAATTCCATGTGTTGGTCGTAGGGGTCCTGTGAGCCAGCCATGGTGTGTGCTTCCTGCTGTGTGGTCTGTGCAGGGTGTGGGGTCACCGCGATGCAGCTGGGCTAATGGGCAGGTTTTTGTTTAGGGATGGGTGGAGCTTCCACAGAGTTCAGCGAGTGGGTAGAATTCAGCACGTCACACTGCTCGTGCTGATTTTTAGCACAGGAGCTTGTTCCGTGCTGTAAAATTGTGCAAACGGTACCATGCGGTGCACCAGAGGGCGCTGCTTCTTTCTGCCATTCAGTACATCTTTTACTCGAGCAGCAGCCTTCTCAATGCAAATGGTCGCAACATGCCATGACCACCAGCGTTGAGAAAATCTCACCAGGAAGCATTCTAGGGCCCTAAAATTGTATCAGTGGATGCAGATTCTCACATGCTAACTTAACATTGGAAAGAGACATGTGAGAGGGAACTCCACCACAAGGTGCTTGGCGGAGTTTTGCCAGAACTCTGTGATACACGCATATCGTGGAGTGGGCAAAACTCTGCAAGCTCAGCCGGCAGAGCAGAAATTTCAACCCGCGTTAGGTTTACATCTTGTTGTCACGTTATTTTTTTAAAACATTTTTTATTGTAACCTTTACCATGTTCACATAGTTGACAATTGTGTTCTGTTGTCATGGTATTTTTTAAAACTTTTTTTATTGTAACCTCTACCATGTTCTCATGGTTGACAATGGTTGACAATTGCCATAGTAGAAAATTAAAATCAGTTGCATGAAGTTTATCAGTTCTACCATTTCAGACTCTTCAGTTCCTCCTCTTTCGGGGTTCTTCCCATCCCACTCCCGCACAGTTTCTATCTCCCTACCCTATAGACCTCTGAAGGTATAGTATGTTTTGTCCCTGCTGTTTATGTTATTGGGGCATTGCAGTTACATGATGCACCTTCCATAACCCAGGCCATTGTATGCTCTCCAATCACCCCAGATTCTATCACACTTTTTGGGTCATCCCATAGCACTGCAGAACACCCTTTCTGCTTCCAGTACATGAGTCCATGCCTGCGATCCATTGTCGTTGTGTTGGGTGTTATTGCATACCGCAGTGCATAGCAATGCCTCTCTTCACCAACCTGAAGCCTTGATTACAGAACAGTAACTGAGCGTGTGTAGAAGTTAACCTCTCATGAGCTCCCCAGAAGGAATAATGGCAGAGTGGCTCGAATGGTCACTTCCAGGATTGTTTCTAGTTCCCTAACAGTGGCTTCCCAGTGCTTAGCCATTCTAGGGTATTTCCAGTGGGTATGTAAAATGTGCCTAAACCCAGTCTGTATCATAAGCAATGTGGGTTAGATGCCCTGCCCATTTCATAAAATCAGCTTCTGCTATAATACATTTTGTGGAGGATATTTAGTTGGACTAGTCTCAGCTTGGATTTCATCGTCACTTTTCAGGGGAGCATTAGGGCCGCCTTCTGGTCTACATCCTCCAGGGGATCCAAATCTCTTTTACAAGGCTTCCCTGAGGTTCACCAGAGTGTCAGTTTTGTAGTTCACTATGGTGTTAGACACAACCTTATTGCCTATTTCTTCATTGAAAATCCAAATTTTCCAAAGGGCTGTCTTCAGGGACTGAGGCCCAGTCTATCTGTTCCTCCTGTAAGGAATGTCGTCATTACAAGTATTTGTATTGCTGGGTGCAATCTAATTCTTTTTTTTCTGCAGAGCTTTCAAATGATTCCACCCCCCCCATGTCTAGGATGTCACCCACCATGGAGATACCAATGAAATCCCATGTGTAGAACCTGGCTAGCTTCCCCACTACTAGTAGCATGTGGCTGTTCCACAGTGGTGTTTGCCCACTGACGTCAAACTTCTAGTGGCCTTGTCCTATGCCTCTAGGGTAGTCTGGGTGGGATACAACAGTCAACGTCTATTCCTTTTGCTGTAAAGATAACAACGGTTATGGATGGTCTTCCATGGCCAACCCATCAAGTCTAGAAGAAGGGTCCAGTCTAGCCAAACCCCCAAACATTGATATTTTGAAGCTGTGCTGATCATCAGTATGCCATGACATCCGGTAGTTGGGAATATGGAATCTAGCATTCTGTATGATATAGGGAAGCTTGGGGAGTGTGGCCATCTTCAAGATAGTGGCCCTTCCCATCAGTGACAGTGGCAATCACCTCCAACGTTCAGCATCTCTGTTTTTCTGCCTCGGAATTCCTTTCTATCTGTCTCTATCTCAATGCTCAGGCATCGAAACCTGCTTCATCTCACCTGCAATTTACAGTAGGAGTCGCCCAGCAACTCCCATGGACATAGGGCATATAATGTAGATTTCACCCAGTTTATCTTGTATCAAAAATACCTCTCAAATTCTTGTAATACCAAAAGCACTGTAGGAATGGAGAACTGCGAATCCGAAAGGTACAGCAGGATATCATCAGCATAAACTGATTTTTTTTCCCCTTGTCCCTTCACCTCTCTAACGTCCACACTCACCCAGCGGGCCAGGATGTTATGCACAGTCTAAAGAGGAGGAGTGAGAGTGGGCATCAATGCCTGTTGTCCTGGCCCAAGGGGAAAGGGACCGACTACATTCTGTTGACTCTGCTGCTGTACGTGCTTTGTAGAGCAGTGTCACCCATTTACAGAAGTTGGGGACAAATCCAAAGGACCACTGTGTCTGATAGAGGTATGCCTAATCCACAAGTGCTATTTCCGGGTCTATGGACAATACGGCAAGTGATTCCTTAATGTCATTTTATTATGTTTTATATCAATGGGTATTAACTGCATTACATTGGGGTACCTTTGCAAACACTGAGTCTCAAAATCACCTGTGTATGCAAAGGGGACAGAGAGATGAGCTCCTTGGCTTTTAGAGATGCTCAGTATGTCATTGCACAGGACGGTCAGTGGTTAATGCAGAGTGTAGGCACCACTTAGTGAGCCTTTAGGGCTGTGACTGTAGCACCACATGAAACACACAAATGGAGTCAAGACAAACTAAAGGGGCCTAGTCACAAACTGAATTTTGTGGTACGTTTTGTAATACTACAATAGTACTACAAACATTTTACAAAATACTCTTCTCAAACCTAAGTGTGGAGTTTTCGCCTCTCTAATCTTTTTTTGTGCGGAGAGCTCCCCAACTGCACAGTCTCCGACCATGTAAGTATATGTTTAAGTAGTAAATGTAGGAGGCAGTGGCTGGAAAATGAGAAATACTTACAACTAAAGGGGAGGAGTTTAGGGGGAGTTAGGAAGGGTCAAGGGAAAGTTATAAGAGACTTAGGGGTTCATTACGATGGCGGAGAGCCCCCCACCGACAAGCCTTTCAGTGGCGGGCCCTCTACCATCATGTTGTAGTTTTCCACCCACCAGTCGAAAAGGCCGACCGCGGCAGTTCTGACAGGCAGTCATTTTCCAACCGCCTGTTGCAGCTGCCTCATTGCCCAGCGTTGCTGCGGTGCCTGTCACGAACCGGTGTAGGTGTAATGACATCCCTTTTCTCTGGTCATTTCGCTGCGGTCAACCTGCTACGAAACAGCAGGCAGAAACTGATTTGGGGGGCCCCATTCATCCCTGGGCCTGGGGGAAGGGCACTGGGGACATATCCCTGCACCATGTGGCAGGCACTGTATGGTGCCTGCCATGTAGTGCATGGATATGCAAGTGCAATTTTTTTTGTTCTGCGACGGGGTCTGCTAACCGCATCCCTGCTGCAATGCAGTAGATAGGCAATAAAACCGCTGCGGTGGCGGTCGCATCCTAATGCGGTCAGTGGGAAGGCCATCTCGTAGGCGGCCGGTCCCACTACCGTAACGGTGGCTAATGGACTGAAGGTCGTCCACCATCGTAATGACCCCCTTAGTGAGGGACATGTATCCATCCACAAACAGAAAGCCCATTGTTATTTACAAACTGCCCTTCTAAAAATACTACTGACAAATAAACACCAACAAAGATAGTTAATTACTGCAGCTCAGAGCTGAAAGAAATCCAGCACCACTCATGGCTAAAGAACTGGTACAGCAATACCCTCCCACAGAAATTAAAGGAGGTAGGGACTTAAAATGAATCCCACAGGAAAGTATGTTAAATTAATTTAAATTATTTAAAATAGTTACAAATATAAATAAATATCATTTAATGAAAAATATATCAAAATAACACATATTTCTTCTATAATTATAAAATATCTTAACCTTGTTTGCATTACTAATTAATGTAAGATTAAATTTTAATAAAATATAATTATATTAGTTTCTGGTAATTATATACCACTTTTCTATAATTATTAATGCATAATAACATCATAATTTTTTTAATCTAGGTGGGAATTTATGTTTTAAGTTAGAATTGAGAAATGTTAATTTCATTCATTTTAAACTATATTGAAAATATATGTGTCCAATTAATTTACATTGGTGTTTAAAAAAAACAATTGTTGGATAGTTTAATATACTTTTTTCCTTTTTTCTATACTTTGGGTCGACTCCACAGTCAAGCAGTTATCTACATATGGTAAAGTTTAGAGAGCCTTTTCCTATACTTTACCATCAGGAGATCGCCACAGTCAGAGCAGAACTCTCCCTATGGTAAAATAAAGGAAAGAGTTCCCTATAATGCACTGCATTGCAAAAAGTTCCATATACTATACTATAGGGAAAGATCCACCCCAGTAATGGATTCTTTGTTCGGTAAAGCATGGATAAAATTTAATAGGTTTATTAAACTTGGTAAAAGTAAGTAAAAATATTTTTATGCTAAATATCAATGTAAATTAATTTTGTAAATATTCATTTTATTCCTGGGGCATAAGAAAAGAATGCCACAGCATTAATAACTTAATTTTGATTTACAGATTAAATAAATCAAAAAACATTGACATAAGTTAAAATGCATTGTTTGAAGCTTGAATTAAAAAATATATGGCCACCTAATACAAAAAAAGGTTTTCTTATGCATTAGTAATGATTAGAAGTGATGTATAGAATTAGTTAAAAGCAATTTAATTACATTGTAATAAACATTTTTGTTACATTAATTTGTAAATTCAAAGCAGTTATGAAATATTTTATAATTAAATAATAAATATGCACTTAAGTAAGAGTCTTTCCATTTTCTTTTTTCAACAAAAGCCATTAGTCATTCCAAAATTGCATGACTTCTCTGCAATCAGCACAGAGACGAGTTTGAGTAATGGGGCTCACCTATTCATAACAGTCTGAACATGCCTAGTGCTTGTCTAAATGTTTATCCATCAAAAAGTGTGATGCACACATGGGTGTATAAGCTGTCCTCACCATAGCGATCTAATTTGATGTAGCCGTACACTGTGTGATGCACACATGAATGCATGTTTTCCTCATGTCTATGTTTTATTGTTTATATGTGTGTCTTTGATTACCGTTTGTGTGTTTTAAAATTAAATGTTAAGATTTATGGACTAGATTTAGAGGAATGTCTTGAATAGTTCACTTTTTATTGTTCTGATATTGAGAGAATGTTTTTAAATATTATTGATGAAATTAATTTTGATGTTTTTATGCACTTTATAAATGTTACCTTCAGTATGATTATTTGGAATGTTTTATTAATGTTTTGTGAATGTTTTTAATCTTTTATGGCATAACAGTCAAATAAAGATTTTTTTGACTTGACTTGATTGCTAATATTTGTTTCTGAGAAGTAACTTGCACTCGTAAATTTGGCTTCACCCCTTTTTCAGGGGGTGGAGATATGTAAGCCTATACTTTTGTGTATTTTTAAACTAGGATTTTGGGAATAGCCAAAAGTAGTAAAGTTACTCAAAAGTGCAAGAGTAAAGCCACACCTGTTATTTACTAATAAGTGCAAGTTACCTTTGCGAATACCACCCATATGTCCCACTGGACACTCATGAGACTTGCAATGTGGCATTTATATTAGGGGCCACATGTACAAAACTTAGGAATTGCGATTCTTTTTGACTTGCAATTTGGAAATCGTAATTCGTAATGTAAGAAAGTTTTAAAGTTTTCAAGAACAATTCCTAATGAGTTGCAAATCGACCTTCCTAATGAATATTAGAGAGGTAGGTCGCAATTTGTGACCCATTTGGAATGATATTCATCACATGGATGGTGGCCTGCTGGGGTCAGCAGCCCACCTTGTCATTTAATAAAGCAAATGTTTTTTTTAATGCAAAGTTTTTCCTTAAAGGAAAATGGGATGCATTTAAAAAAAAAAAAATACCTTGAAGTTTCATTTTTTAAGAGTAGGCTGTGATCCCTGGGACCACTGCCTGCTAGTAAAATTCTTTTTTTTTACTTTCTCAAACGGGAAGGGGTTGCATGTGGACCCCTTCCCATTTGCTAATGGTTACCAATGCCTTTTAGTAGTCAGTAAAAAATAGTTTTGCACCATAATGCGGTCACAAAATATTTATACATTGCACTGCAATTTGTTATTTGGAAGGGAGGCCCTAAACACGCCCCTTCCAAATCCTGCTAAACCAAATGGAGATTCAGTAAAAAAAAGGCCCAAATCGTAATTTGACATTTGTTGATATGAAATCGCCTTTGTTCGGTCAGAAACAGTCCATTTGGACAGTCAAGGTACTTAAGACCTTATTTAGAGTTCATCAGATGGGAAACATGGTGAGTGTCCCATCCATCATATTACAAGTGTGTTACAGCCCAAGTCACTTGCAATATGATGGTTGGGATTTCTGTCCCATATTGACGATGTAGCCTATCCGTCAAACACTAAATAAGGCCCTTAGTTGCTTCAGCCAAGAGATTAGTAATCATTGCACCGTCATCTGGATTTATCAAGAACATGTTGGATTCTGGAATTCCCTTGAGATTAAGGATTAAGGGCCTGATTTTAGTTGTTGGTGGTCCTGACATCGCCTTCGCTTTTTTTCGTGATTAAGATGCGGGCATTGAGATACCCATCTGACCGATTCCAGACCACTGCCACCACCAAGATCTGGGCTCCCACAGCAGCAGCAGTGGGGAGAGTGGCAGTCAATTGTGGTTGTGCTGGCATGGGCACCACCATCAGGATTACAACCTAGTTCTAGTTTTAGGATTTATAGAGCGCATGGCTGCCTGAGGGCTTCCCAGTGCTAGTATGGAGTACTGTATTGTGGACGGAGCCCATCACTGGCTGAAAGAAAACAGCTAGGTTTTGAGTTATTTTGCTGAATGTAAGTTCATTTTGCAGTGCTCCTAAATCGGGCGGGAGCTCGTTCCACAGTTTTGGAATCGAGTGTGCAAAGGATCTCCCCCCCCGTCTAGTTCTTTTGATTCTGGTTGTGCGGAGGAGGTGTAGATGGGAGGATCTTAGTAATCTAGAGGGCGCGTAGGTGGATATCAAGTTTCCGAGTTTTTCAGGGCCTTTGTTATTTATTGCCCTGTGAATGATGCATAGGGATTTGAACCTGATTCTTGGCGATTGGCAGCCAGTGAAGTAGTTTAAGAGATTCTCTAGCAAAGACATGGCTAGGGAGCTTGTGCAGGACCCTGGCTGCCGCATTCTGCACCACCTGAAGTCTCTTTATCACATATTTTGGTGAGCCTAGGTAAAGTGTGCCTTGGAGACATGCTCATGGTGACACCTGTGTGTGCCCCCATGCCATCTGCATGGTTGCACGCACTGTTGCTCCTGCAGACCGTGCTGCAGGTAAATGGTGCAACTGACCACCCAGATGCATTTCAGCATGGCCGGCTTTGGCTGCGCTCTTAACTAGAGCCGCAGCATTCCGCCGCCATGACTGCAACGCATGCTCACTCCGAGCCCCACAGTGATATCGTAATACAGCAGTCAGGATGCCGCCTGCTTGTTGGCATTTTCCCGTATGGTGCCTGCAGTGGGCTGGCAGTGTGCCCACCAACAAATAAATCAGGCTCTTAGACTTTATTTGTGCATTAATACTTGAGTTCTTCCAAAGAATACAAACTCTATTTCACTTTATTCACAACAGGAACTAGTGAACTTGTAAACACTTTGGGGTATATTTACAAGGAAATGACAGTGTGCAGGGAGTTATCCCTTCCTGCACATAAACAATCCTCCTGTAAATATGCTCCTTTGTTTATATTACTCGAGTTCCGTATAGCAGTAAGCTATTAACAGTGATGGGGTAATGAATGTGTGTTGTTAGGAGTAAAACCACTACATTAATATGCATTAATTATGTTACAACTGATGAACTATGTACCCTGAGCATCATTCAGATCACACACTTCATTTACAGTTCACTTAAGGCAGTTATCTCTCTACGAACATTGTTACAAAAACTATTTCCAGTTTTCAGCTTTAGGAAGCTATTGAGATTGCACCAACCACAAACAGCAGGTTATAAAGAGAATATCACAAGTTATATCATATGTTACAATGATATAAGAGTTATTGCTTTTTGTAGATCTCAATTCCTCTGCAGTGCAATTGGAGCCCAACAGCAGAAAGAAGGGCAGAGTAAAGATAGGCAGTTTCTGTTCCCCTCTCTCATATTCTAACCCACTTTCCCTCATCTATTGCTGACTGTATAGACATCCTTTGCATGGTCACAAGTCAGTTCAGAGAAGTTTGGATACCAGCATCCCTCCTGTTGGATCAGGTTTGTCAAGTTAGTGCAATCCTAACCCATTGAGTTCAGGAGTAAACCCCCCCACACTGATATGGTATTAGTTTATTGATTTCTTCAAGAGAAGATCACAATCTGGTACACTCTAACATGCTCTTGAAATTTTAATATATGCCAAATTGAGTGTGGCAAAACAACGAAGCTTGTAAATAAGCAGTGCAAGTCGATACATGCTCGAGCTTCCCCTCGCACTCCCTAATTAAGGAATACTCTCTGGGTGGTCTCGAGATTCAACTTATGCGACACTCCGAGGTCCAGTGACGCTCTATGTCAATAATATTAAGACACAGGCAGACGTCAGCGGATAACCAGGAAGGAACCGGAATATATTCAGGGAGAAGTGTAAGCACGTATTGGAAATAAAAAGCAAGTAGATTTGTTGGCATCTTATATCAAATGACTTGTAACAGAATATTCAAATGTTGCCAGGCGAGTAACTTATCCTCATTATTTCAAGATAATACTTTATGAAAAAAAGAGGATTACAAACTCATTACTCATAGAGCAAACAAAGCCATAATATATTTATCCTCATATATTGAAGTTTTATTACTCTATTATGTTAGCTTGTTGTGTTACCTTATTCTATTATCTCTTTCTACAGTTATGAAAGCAGCAGGAATGTCTCAACCATGGGGGAATAGAAGAAGCTATTTGATTCATATTGAAAAGCCATAGGGGGTGAGAAATGTTCAACAGCAAGTGAACAGTGAATTGTATTACGTTATCTTGGAATTGACGGAAGAAATATATATGAGCTATGGAGAAACTTCAGCTGGGCACTGCTGATGTAGAACTAAGTGAGGTAGATGTGTGCTATTCAGTTTTAGGTTTAAACATGTAATGACTGGCAAAACCCAACTGAATGTGAAACATACCTCATCAGAGTAAACATATAAAGACTGATAAACACCTGCACAACCACAAGCTAAAATGCCATTCAAAGAAAGGAAAATGAGAGAGAATGAGTCATTTTTATTTCTTTCTAAAGGGTTCAAAACAATGTACCTTTGTTGTAGACAGTAGCAATAACAAAGACTGGCCTAAGGTACTTCTTCTTCTTGAGTTTGATTGTTTAGAGATGCCACTAAAATATTGTTTCTTCTTCTTCCTTCAGCTTGATGTGGTAGAATTCAAGGTGCTGGGTTTATAAGCATATTTTATCCTGACCTAAATATGTTATACACCGTAGAGAATCTGGAAATTTAAAATTATACGTGATCTTAGGCACGGATTGGGAAGTTGGCTGGCTCATCCAAATTGTATCTAATATGCTAATATGTGCTATCACATTTCCCATCAGACACTAAAGCGCCGAATCCGATGTCGTACGGACTCAGGTCATCCGATATCGGTCAGGAGCCGTAACCGACCGACCTGTTGTCGTCGGTTACGGCCCTGCTAGTACGATGCAACCGAACAGGGTTCGGTCGAACTCGCATACAACACAATGCAAGCATGCATTCCGAGCGGAATGCATGCTTGCATCGTGGAAAGCAGAGGTGCAGTTCATCCCTGCATCCTGTGGGCGGCACCCCAAGGTGCCTGCCACCGGGTGCAGGGATCCACAGAGGGGCACCATAGGTGCCCCTAGGCCGTCATACGGCAGCTTCGCACCCATGGGGGCCCTACTGGGGGCCCCCAAAGACAGTTTCCGACTGCCTTTTCAATGCCGGAAAAACCGGCACGAAAAGGCAGTGAAAAACTGCCATCGTACTCCCTCGGTCGCAAAGAGGTGGCCGGGGGAGTTCTGAGGGATTTCCGGACGGCGGACAGGCTCTCCAAGCCTGTTGTCTGCATTCCATAAATCCGTGTTGGATTCCTTTCCAACCGAGCCCATCAGAATGGCTCGTTCGGAAAGGAATCCGGCGGACACGGTCCGAATCGGTCGGAAGGGCCCTGACCGTCGGTTGGAGCCCTTCCGACCGAAATCGGAATCAGCCCCTAAATGGGTAAAACCCTTTGATAAAATGCCCCCCTTTTCAAGCAAGTCAGCTATGATAGCAGGTCATCTGTAGGCCTCTGTGAAATTACAAAAAATTTCCTAAGGGCTCCGCAGAGTAGAAGGGAAGAAGGAAGATAAGGAACAATAATATCTGGTTTGAAAACCAATCCATGTCACATTATCAGAGTCTCTTTCTGTTCCTGGAGGTGCCAAACTGTTTAGCTTACTGAATCTATCTGTTGCATATAATCAGATCCTTCTTCATGAAGAATCCAGAGTACCTACATCTTTTTGTATACTGTTGGGTGCTTTAGGTTCCTTTCTTTGCCGTTTGGGTTGGCTCTTGCAAGTGGCATGTTTTAAAAGAGTTGTGTATCTTTTTGGGTCATATTAGTAATATGCAATTTTTCCAGGATGATTTTAATGAAAGGATAAAGGTGAACATAAGGTGTTGTATCAAGTTCTTACCAAATAGAAAAATGTATGAAAGAGCGTGCAAGTTTAAAGTGTGAGCAATGTCTGATCTGGGCGGTACAATATCTGGGACAGGAATAATCCCAAAGTTACCGTTGGAAATTTTAGTGCTGAAGGCATCTACTCAGAGTGACAAGAACGAGGTTCGCTCATTCCTTGAGCAGGCAGAATATTGTATGAAACTCATCAGAATGTGAGATGACATTTAGGGTGATTAACTCAAGGATAGGAAAGATGCCTGCTGTGTGGCATTTTGATGTTAACAAGAAGACAGTTTAAACCATTGGCTCTAGCTTAAGGGGTCTCGAAACTGTGCTATCCCTAAAGGTTGATGGAGAGGACCGAGTAATTGCCTTTGCCTCACATGGGCAGAAGATGTTACTTGGTTATTGAGAAGGAGGCTTTGAGTTGTGCATGGGCCATTAATCATTTCAGTTTTTTGTGGGGCATTCTATTCATTGTCAAAATGAATAATCGGTCTCCAGTGCAGATTTGTACTTCTTCAGGTTCTGAGAGGTCCATGCCAATTATCAGAAGGTGACTACAGTTTTACTGTATTGCATCTACTTGAAGTAAAAAATACTGCAGCAGCTTATCTTTTTTGATTGCCTTTCAAGAGTTCATGGATTAAATACAATGATGTATATATATTATAAGTGTGGGAAGCCACTTTCAGTGTAAAAGCATGTTAGTCCAATTAGGTGAGGTGTTCCAGCAGTTATACAAAAGTGTATTATAGGGATGTCCTAGCTTGAATAATTTATCTGATTCCTTTGGAGTATTCTGGAACATTAGAAGCACATTGTGCATTTCTGGGATGGAATTCTTCAGGGGAACTAGATTGACACCCCCAAAGAGTTTGAGGAGTAAAATATTAAATATTGCCAATGATGGGAATTCAGGAAGAGGTCTTAAAAGGTAAGGGTCTGGGAATGCTACTAGTGGGCTGGTATGTATTGAGAGGTAGAACCAGGGGTGAGGATGTCTATTCTATATATTATGTGTATGAAAAGTGACAAAAGCAGGTTTGTGAGAGAGATACCTGTTGGTCACCTAGAGGAACCAGGGTCAAAGTTAGTTTGAGCTATTGTGGGTCCCTTAGAGTTGCTTCCTCCCACAGAAAGATATGTACTAGTTCTTGTGGAATACACTTCACATTGGGTCACTGCGAGTTGTGTGAACTCAGCCACCACCAACATTCTTATTGAGTTTTAAAAAGAAGTATTTGCATGTGAGAGCATTCCCAAGATCATAATATATTATGGAGTCCAGTTTGTGTCTAGTGAGATGCAAGATTTTATGACAGATCTTTCCATAGTACATCTCAAAACAACACAGCATTCTCCACAAGCAAATGGCCTTGTTGAGTGCATGAAGAGAATGATACAATCTGATGTTCAAATGGCTTTGGATCATAGAGTGGCCGTGTGGTAAATATTTAAATTACCTGTACTATTTTTTATGCGGTAAAGTCTAGTAAGAATAACTCAGTCAAAATAAGAGGCAGAATCCGTGGTATTAGAGGTTCTGAAAAGGACTTTATTCCTTACTAAGGAATTATGGTTCGAACCAGGCAATCATATTCCATCACCACGAAGGTTCAGGAAGGGATAGGCAATACATTATTGACAAGTAATAATATATATATGAAAAGCATTGCATTAAGACAGATGCAGGAGGCGTAACAGCTGATAATACAGATAAGAATACACATACGTAATGAAAATAGGCGTAGTAGTAGGCGTATACTAGAAACGTCATTTAAAATGATGCCACAAGTGGGTGGATCCATAAGAAAATCCTGCAGTGTCAGCAGAAATATTTGGCAGAGATGCGCGCGCAGCCGCATGACGTGTGATTGACGTGTAACTAGAGGGTGAAGGGGAATTGACATTTAGCTCTACATGTGGAGACAGAAGTCTGGGGGGTCAGGTCAACCTAATCCCAAATCGTATCTAATATCTTTGTTTAAGGAACTGTTTTATCCAAAAGGAAGAGTTTCTCGGACGGAATCTATTCTATACTGACTGTTAGTACATGTACAAGCGTCTATGTGTCTACATGAGATGCGAGGGGGCAGGAATCTTCCATGATAACAGGGGCTATGAATTACTTGCATAAAGACAGCGAGGCCGGGCCTTTTGCTCGGTAGCTGGAAGGATGTTTACCTAAACTACTAGACAGGAATGCATTGGGTGAGGAGCGGAGCAGATAACTTGAAGGCTGAATACAGTTTTTGGCAGGCAACAGGCCGCGTCAGGCACCGTTAGCCGCGCAGAGAGTAGGACAAAGTTCATGGATACGGATGCAGGTCCAGGCTGGAGCATTTCAGAGGCAGAAACAAGAAAAGGCTTGATGGCAGATTTCAGGGCCTATTCGCCTGAACTGTAAAACGTGAAAAGTGAACCATATAAAGTCGGTGGCCAATCATATTTAGGAATGGAATATTCGACCCATTCATGGCCGATCTGAAAGAGGACAGGTTGACGTTGGACGCGCATGTATTTGCGTCTTCATAGCTGGAACTGGAGGGAACATACATGTACTTGTAGCATGTACATGGAGCCGTTGGGGTCTAAGATAGGGGACACAATTGACCATAAAAATACATATTTCCTCATTCCCTCCTTGTCCCCTACGGACCCTCATGAAATATCCATCTTCATCAATCCATCAATCTGTTCATATAGCATCATTTGTTCTTCTTTCTTCTTCCGGGATCTTGAATGAAAATTTGAAGGCGGGATACACGATGTGGCACACAGACCACAAATCGCTGGCCCACATTGTAGACACAAGCAGCAACTGCATAGTATGAGAAAACCAATACCTAGGAAGGATAGGATCCTCCATCCCCAGGCTGACAACATGCTCCAGAACCAACCGGACCAAGTCCAGGTGCCTGGATTCTGGTGTATCTGGCTTACGATTTTATGAAGTCGAGTTATGGCTTTATATACTGACGGCGCGTTTTCTGGTATGAAAACACAGCAACTTGATCCGATGACCCTCCGCCCCTATCGGCCAGAATGACGTCAAGGACAAGACGATTTTGAAGAACAACAATCCGCATCGCAGACTGCTCCTCTGTTAAGTTGCCTAAGGCGGAAGTAGTTTCATTCACTACTGCTTCAAGGGTTCTAGTTAATCTACGTATCAGCTTACTATTAGTGACTGTACCTATGTAGGGAAAGAAACCTTTATTGAAATCTGTATATTGCTCCCATGCTGTTTCAGTGTAGTCGACAATCGGGAGATCTCTCTGCTGTCTATTGGGTACTAAATGGGTATTCCTATGATAATCAGGCGGGGCTAGGAAAACAGGTGGCAGAAGGAATGCAATGTAACAGGTACCATCCCAATCTAGGGGTAGGCGTATGTATGCGGTGTGACCACAGATGAAGTAAGAGTGACGGGAAGCTCTAAATGTAGACTTGCCTTTATCACTGAATTCTATTACAGTGGTACATTTACTATGGCCCATGTGTATTGAACCATTCTTTCTTACACATAATTCGCCTCTAACTGGAAATACTGACATAGCGGGCAAGATTGGTGTAGCTTCGGATTCAACATTCAGGATCATGAGGTTAAGTGTAAAGTTACCTAATCCATATACTTCATTTTCTAGATCAGTCCCTGTTCTTTTGGGGAGTCCCTCCTTGTTAGGGTAGCAGACTTTAAGTAAAACTAGGTTCAGGTTTCCCCATACCCAGTTGTCTTGATAAACTACTGAATTTGAATCTAGGGAATTAATCAAACTAAACCATGCTCCACAGGAGCCATTGTGTGTGAATGGATACGGAAAGAGGGGCAGAACTCCCCTGTATTTCTGATAGGGAGGGAGTCGGCCACATATCCAACAATTTGTAGCATTGCTGGTCTGATGAGAATGATGTAACATACTAATGAATGTGTTGTTGCGCAGCGCAAATCTATAGGACAACTCATGCGGAGGTAATTTGCTAAAAGAATGTTCGGCAGTAGCATTGAAAGCACGCTTGGAAATAGGGTAATACATGTGTAAAAATATACTGGCAATAATAATCAGAAGACTTAGAAAAAACATAATTAATAATGTCACTATGCAGTGACTACGAAGTGATTTACAGTACGCATGTTTCTTGAGCTGTTTCTGTCTATTTCTCTCTCTATTTCGGTCTAGAGGATACATGTCAGAGACAAATTCAACCGATTCACCTTGGAGAGGACTTAAACAATCAAATTGTCTGACTTGCTAGACCTTAGTTTCAGTTTATAATTCTCTGTTTCTGGCTTATCAACCAGGGGGAGTTTTGAGTCAGTCTGTGAGGAAATGCAGGGCTGAAAGTTCGAGTCAGATGGTAGTCCATGAAATTTTTTGATATGGCTCGAGTGCAACCACCCTTTGCGTCCCTCAATCTTCACAGCTGTCCTTGTGGTCAATAAGACGAGCTTAGGCGACTGCCAGCGAGGCTCCAGCGGGTTCCTTCTGTCGAAGTTCCTTACAAGCACAAGGTCCCCCGGAACCACGTCATGGGGCTTCACCTCAGTGTTATCGGGAAAAGCTGCAGCTACCTGTGAACGACAAGATTGTAGTGCAGACATCAAGGAAGCCAGGTAATCTTTCAACATATTACAATCAACATCAGTGATTTTACGAGGTATAGGCGTCCCCCACATATTTGGTGGTCTACCGAAGATCACCTCATACGGGGATAGCCCTGTTCGAGAGTGTGCTACCATTCTCATGTAAAAGAGAGCAACTGGTAAAGCTACTATCCAGTCGACACCTTTTTCTCTACATACTTTGGACAGTCTAATTTTCAGAGTTTGATTATGTCGCTCCACGAGACCTGCTGCCTCGGGATGTCGGACGCAGTGGAATTTCCATTGATAGCCTAACAGAAGTGAAACATGTTTCATCAGCTCGGATGAGAATGGCTGGCCATTATCTGAGTACACGACACGGGGCAAACCATACCGTGGGAAGAATTCTCGAACTAACTGTTTGGCAGTAGTCGGGGCAGTGTAATCTGAGACGGGATACGCCTCTGTCCACCGGGAAAGAGCGCATACAACTACGAGGACATATTTGAATCCTCGACATCGTTCCATCTGGATATAATCAATCTGGAGGACTTCAAAAGGGTGATCGGGGGGTTGAAATCCACCCTGTTCTACAGGTACGCCTTTTCCTGGATTGAACTGACAACAAATCATGCAGGTGCGTACTTTCTGTTTAGCTGCTGCTCGCAAGTGTTTATTGAACCAAATGTGTTGAATACTGTCTAGCATAGCTTTCTCTCCTAGGTGCGCTGGACTATGTATTGTGTTAATGATGACTTGAACCATTGAGTCGGGGAGAAACCATATAGATTTTCCCTTCGTCATCCATCCTTGATCCGTTTGGATCCCTCCTAATTCAGTCCATCTCTTTATTTCTTCTGGTATGGCATGTGTCTGTATATCAATTACATCAAGGGCGGGATCCTTAACTGTCATGCAGTGTGTTGGTGTCGGAACTATTGTCTTTGTCGTGTCAGTTGTATGAGTCTGATTCTGAGCAGTCTGTTTAGCTGTTCTGTCAGCTAGGTCGTTACCCTGAGAAATAATGTCAGTCACTTTCGTATGGGCCTTGCACTTCATAATCGATATTGCAGTAGGCAGATGTATTGCATCTAACAGAGCTTGAATAAGGGGACCGTGCTGGATGTGGGCACCGTGAGAAGTTAAATAACCTCTCTCTCGCCAAAGCACGCCGAAGTCATGGACGACTCCGAATGCATAACGTGAATCTGTGTATATGTTGACTTTCTTATTTTTGGCTTGAATACAGGCGTGTGTCAGAGCGATGAGCTCTGCTGCTTGAGCTGACAAGGTATCGATACAATTTGTTTCAATAACTTCAGTGTCTGTTGTGACTGCATAAGCGGCCACTAACTCTCCTGTATTTGTTCTCATGCATGAACCATCTACATACAATGTCAGGTCTGGATCTGATAATGGAATATCTGTCAAGTCTTGTCTGGGTTTCGTCGTAATAGTAATGACTTCAATACAATCATGTGCCAATGGGTCTGTTCCATTTAATGGCAAAAGTGTGGCAGGATTTAATGTACTACAACGTCTGATTTCTATGTGTGGCTGGAACAATGTCAATTCATAACCCGTCAGTCTTGCTATAGTCAAGTGTTGTGTTTGGGTTCGGTTCAAGAGAACCTCTACTGCGTGTGGTACTTGTACTGTCAATTGATGTCCTAACACTATGGCATCGCTTTGTCTGATTGCTAAAGCTGTTGCTGCGACTGATTTCAGGCACGCAGGAAGAGCCTGAGCTACGGGATCTAATGTACTAGAAAAATAAGCACATGGCTTGTGTGATCCTGCTTGTTCCTGTGTGAGTACTGACAAAGCAGTACCTTCACGTTCTGTGACAAAGAGTGTAAAACGTTTGCTGTAACATGGTGTTGCTAAAACAGGTGCTTGGCATAAAGCTTTCTTTAAGCTTTCAAAAGCTTGTGTATGTTCCTGAGTCCAAGGGAGGACAGTCGATGTCGCTGCCTCCTGTGTTGTCAACTGAATGAGTGGTTTTGCTAGAAATGCATATTGAGGGATCCACAGCCTACAGTACGAAGTGAGGCCTATGAATGCCCGCACCTCCTTTTGTGTCTTGGGTGGCGGCATGTTAACAATTAACTGGATGCGGTCGGGTGTAAGCTGTCTTCCCCCCTTGGACAGCAAGTGCCCAAGGTACACAACTTGCTGGACACAGAATTGCAACTTTGAAGGGGACACTTTGTGCCCCTTGTCGGCTAAGAAATGTAAAACCGTCAGTGATGCTTTTTCACATTCAGGTTCGCTTCGGGCGGTGATCAGCAGATCATCGACATATTGAAGCAGGGCAGTGTTAGCAGGCATGTGGATACTGTCAAGTTCTCTTTTCAGTGCTTGGCTATAGATGCTGGGGCTTTCTGTGAATCCTTGAGGTGCGCGTGTGAATTTAAAACTTCGTCCATTTAAACTGAATCCGAACAAATATTGGCTTTCCGGATCGATTGGGACGCTAAAGAAAGCGTTCTTGAGGTCAATTACAGTAAAGAACGTTGCTTCTGAATCTATGGCTGTTAGCAATGAAGAGATATCTGGGACCACGGGGTATTGTGGTACAATGCATTTGTTTAATTCGCGCAGGTCAATAACTAATCGATATACTGGCGTTGCTTTTGGATCAGTTCGTTTAAGAATCGGAATTATCGGGGAATTACATACATTGGAGTCGGTTTCCACGACCACTCCTTGTGCAATGAGCTCGTCAATGATTTGCAGCAAAGCCACTACAGCATCTGGTGGTAATTTGTATTGTCGCATTCGTGGTAGTACTACTCCTGTTTTGAGTGTGACTCGATATGGTGTAATGTGCATACAACCTACATCAGTGGGGCCTTGCGCCCATAAATGTGCAGGTAGATTCTGTAACCGGTGATCCATGTCTCTAGACACGTAGTGACCTTTAAAGTCACGCAAAAATATTCGTACTCCTTCCGGAGAACAACATATTATAGCTCCTAGAGCTTTCAATGTTTTTATACCTAACAAGTTCTCTGGACATGATTTTGTAAGCAATAGATCTGTAGTCCGTGTTAACGGACCGACTGTGAATGCAAGTGGTTGCGATACTTCGTTAATAGTTGGTTTTCCTGAGAATCCAAGGGAAATATTTTGTGAGCCTGAGAGGGGTGCCCCTGGGACTTCGCTGTGACTGATAGTTGTTCTGCTTGCCCCTGTGTCGAGTAGGAACTTTCGGTCTTTCCCTAATACTTGACTCTGTACATAAGGACCCTCTTGATCTACAGGAACCTCAATAAGGGGTAAGCCAACTTCCCTCTCTAGGCTATTTCATGTGTAGCGCTGATACTCTGGATAGTCATTTTGTGCATACTGGTACATCTGTTGTGTCGTGTTTTGTGTTGCAGCAATAGGCTGTGGCTGTGGTTGTTGTTGTGGTTGTGGTGGCGGATGATCTCGGGGTTGAGCACCATCGTCAGGTGGCGTGTGTGGTGGAACATTAACATATTCGGGAGCTACATCGTCTAAATAGGAGGAAAGGAAAATATCTTTTGCGGTCTTGGGATGTGCTTTAATCGGGAGTAATGGGGGTGGCAAATCTTTCGGTATTTCCGGGGTGGCCTTAGGTAAACCTTCGGCCAAAAGAGGATACATACCATTCATAAGAGTGTTCCGTTGTCTGTCTACTTGTTCTGTTTTTACTCGGATACCTTCCTCAACTAATACATTTTCTCGGGCTTTATTTGAGTTCTCCCTACTTTTCTCTTCCTGTCTGAGCGCTTTCTCTGTGCGCCTATGCGACTCTTTGCGCCATAGTTCAATGGCATCTTTCTGTGACTGTCTGGCTTTCTTTTTCCATAATTCTTCTTCTACTCTCATGATGCAATCTGCATCCCATGTCCCAGCTGCGGGCCACCTCTGACTTTCTGCTAGATCCTTGGTGTAGTCCACCCATAAGTCAAGATATAATACGGCATCTAGGCCATGTTTATGATACATAAAGTACCCTGGAGTGTCCCTAGGTGGAATGAGAACAGCTTCTTCGAGTACTCCTTTTCTAGTTTTGATCTGTCTTAATTTTGAAAAGAACGGCATCTTTAAACCTTGCTACTTGATTCTTACTCACACAATTAATACGATAAACACAATAATGAACACTCATTCATACCACAATTTTTTAAACACAGTAAAACATTTAACATTTAACATTTAACGAACAATGATAATTAGAAGAAAACTAGTTACTGACATAATACTAATACTAGATAATACTGGATTATATACATGAACATACTAGATATACTGCTAAACAGTACAGATACACTGCTAAAACAGTGCAGACCGGATCTGTGTACCCAAACCCGTCATGACCGGCACAAATTAATGTGCACGTCTAAATGCCTCCCCAGCAACGGTACTCACCGGGTAGCACGGAACGGAAGGCCTCGGAACTGAACTGAACTGGACCGGACTGGACTGGACTCGACTCGACTCGACTCGGAACTTCGGAACCTGGTGGGCCTCTGTATACCTCGGATCTTGCTCTCTCAGCTAGGCTCTGGTCGGGATACTTCGCACTTCTCACCGCCTCGTCTGGGTGTTGATCGCAGCCTCAGTCACCCCCGCTTGGCCGGAGGGAGATACAGGAAATCCTGCGGGTACGCGTTTTTGTCCGTCCAGCTGTGGCAGGAGACCGGGCCTGCAACGCACCTCCGGCGCGTGAGATGAGAAAGTGTCCCTGTTCGGGCGCCAATTTATGTGGTAAATATTTAAATTACCTGTACTATTTTTTATGCGGTAAAGTCTAGTAAGAATAACTCAGTCAAAATAAGAGGCAGAATCCGTGGTATTAGAGGTTCTGAAAAGGACTTTATTCCTTACTAAGGAATTATGGTTCGAACCAGGCAATCATATTCCATCACCACGAAGGTTCAGGAAGGGATAGGCAATACATTATTGACAAGTAATAATATATATATGAAAAGCATTGCATTAAGACAGATGCAGGAGGCGTAACAGCTGATAATACAGATAAGAATACACATACGTAATGAAAATAGGCGTAGTAGTAGGCGTATACTAGAAACGTCATTTAAAATGATGCCAAAAGTGGGTGGATCCATAAGAAAATCCTGCAGTGTCAGCAGAAATATTTGGCAGAGATGCGCGCGCAGCCGCATGACGTGTGATTGACGTGTAACTAGAGGGTGAAGGGGAATTGACATTTAGCTCTACATGTGGAGACAGAAGTCTGGGGGGTCAGGTCAACCTAATCCCAAATCGTATCTAATATCTTTGTTTAAGGAACTGTTTTATCCAAAAGGAAGAGTTTCTCGGACGGAATCTATTCTATACTGACTGTTAGTACATGTACAAGCGTCTATGTGTCTACATGAGATGCGAGGGGGCAGGAATCTTCCATGATAACAGGGGCTATGAATTACTTGCATAAAGACAGCGAGGCCGGGCCTTTTGCTCGGTAGCTGGAAGGATGTTTACCTAAACTACTAGACAGGAATGCATTGGGTGAGGAGCGGAGCAGATAACTTGAAGGCTGAATACAGTTTTTGGCAGGCAACAGGCCGCGTCAGGCACCGTTAGCCGCGCAGAGAGTAGGACAAAGTTCATGGATACGGATGCAGGTCCAGGCTGGAGCATTTCAGAGGCAGAAACAAGAAAAGGCTTGATGGCAGATTTCAGGGCCTATTCGCCTGAACTGTAAAACGTGAAAAGTGAACCATATAAAGTCGGTGGCCAATCATATTTAGGAATGGAATATTCGACCCATTCATGGCCGATCTGAAAGAGGACAGGTTGACGTTGGACGCACATGTATTTGCGTCTTCATAGCTGGAACTGGAGGGAACATACATGTACTTGTAGCATGTACATGGAGCCGTTGGGGTCTAAGATAGGGGACACAATTGACCATAAAAATTCATATTTCCTCAGCCGTAAGAGAAGTGCTGTGTAAATTATCGTTGGCTCATCGTAATATTCTGAATTTGATCACCAATGTGTCACCGTTTATGTACTTAAAGGGGCAACTGGCTGGTTCACAAATGAACTCATGGCAAAAAGTTTTCAGATAAAATGATAAGTTGATAATTGGAGGCATGATCTTCCTGAGAAGTGGAGATGTCATCAATCTAAGTACAAGAGATCTTTTTAAGCAATGAATATGGTGAAGAGAAGGATATAGAATGTTAGTGTAGAAGTCTAGTTTAAGAAACCAAGTTGAATCCAGAAAGGCAAACCTGAGTTTTTAAGTCCAGTTAAAATTGAGGAAGGGAGGGAACATGTGGTGGTGATTAACTTTGGTGAACTGTGCAGTAGTGAAGTGAGTGAATCACCATATTGATGTAATTGTTCATAATCTTGGTGCTGCAAAATCTCAAAATCTGCCCAATGGTCTTAAAAGAAATTTGAAGCATCCAATCATGGAAGTGCACAACAACAAAAGAATCAGGAAATGACATGAACGCTGGAAAGAATTTATTATAACTTACATTTTCACATATCATTTTGATTTTGCAGTTGTAGTCATGATAATTGTTTAAGTGATGTACTGTGAGTGTTGGTTTAAAATTTTAGTTACATTTTTACTTTGTGTTCCAACCTTATTTTATCAGGTATTATTATGTGCCCTGATTCTTGTCCATATTGAATTTTCTTTTCTTATTTTTGAGAACGATATGTGCAGTGACCAGTAACTATAAGGATGTAGAATGTTGTTCTGTTCTAGAATGTTTCTTTTAAATTGTGGGGGGTAGTTGAAGGCAGGTAGAGGTTCACCTGTATAGTGTTGGTGCTTTTCTATCCTGAATAAACTCCTGTCTCCTGATTCCGATGATGGATAGTTTTAAGTGTTTAATTGCCAGTACAATGCAGCAGTATGTTGCTTTCTTTTTCAGCTCTTGCCTGTTAGGGAGAATGCCGTAGATCTCATTCCAACAGATCGCATGAGATCTGAGAGCATGTTGGATTTGTAAATATTTGAAGTGTTTACCCTTCAATTGGGTGACCACCTGCAGGGCCATTCCTGCCCATAGTGTTATTTCTTTCTTTCTCGTTTCCAGTAACATCCAGTTGTCCTAGATGTGAGCTGCCAGGCTGTCACCAGATAGGACGTGGATCCAGGCATTCCTATCAGTAGATTACCCCATAGATAAAGTATAGGTAGGCTCTTGAGGAGTATTAGCTCAGATTTGATGGTGCTAGGCCACCTTCTTAAGATGAACAATAGAGTTTTAGTTTGAATATAAGGGGGATTTAGATCCTAGAGCAGTACTCACAGGGTGACCTCAACCTTCGATAGGTAAGGGTAAATTCTGCATAATGCGAAGGAATTATGGCAAGGATGCCATTCTAAAAAGAACAACCCTTCTAAGTATCAGCAAAGGAAGCTTGTTCCAGTGAGCCATGTCCTCTTTAAACTGTTGCAGCAGAGCCTGTAGGTTCTGCTCATGCTTCTTCTTTGTTACAGGCTATTTCAATTCCCTAACAACAGAAGCCATTGGCTCCTACAGCTATTGCATGGTCAGTCCCCTGGGTGCTGGTTTCACTACTGTACTCGATATAGGTTGCATTTGTTTCAATTCATAATATCTCTAGTGTACAGTGATATACAATTTTCTGCACAATTTTTCCATTTACATCCCTTCAGGTTTGGATCATATCTGAAACAGCATGCCAGGTGGCACAACTGCCAATGTGAAAAGGAGAGTAACAGGTTGCAATTTTGCCTGGTCACACTGCGCAAGACAAATCTCTTTCACAACACTCTGTAAACTTGCACAACAACCGTTTCGCTGTACTATAGCAGCATGACCATTGAAATGTAGTTTAAACCATGACCCTCTGCCCAAAGCATTCCAGATAGGTATTACCATTCTTTGCGTCAAATACTTTTTCCATACTTATAGAAAATACTACAAGTGGGTGTTCCAAATGTATTGGATATTTAAAGCAGTAATGTGACAATCGTAGATTAATTTCAGTTGTTCTTTGCTATACAATCCCAGCTTATTCAGGGTATATCAGGGAAGCCAGGAGTTGGTTTGCCAAGAATATTGCCAAGATCTTAGTGTTGGAATTTAGCACTGATATTGTTTGGTAAGATTTACATTGTTTTGGTGGTTTATCTTTTTCTGTGGATAAGTACCACCAAGGCATAGCACACGTATGGTGACATGATGCCCCCATCCTAGGTAACTATGAAGAGCAGAAGCAGTGTGGGGTTAAGGGTTTCGATAGGTATTTGAAAAAAATCAGTTCAGAATGAGTTCAGTTCCTAATTGTAATTGACGGATTGCTTCTGGTATTGCTTCCACAATTAATGGGTCTTCTAGTGTCAAATTGTCAGAGTCAGTTAACTGGTGGATATTCAATTTCCTTCAGGAAGTGGTTTGTATTTACCTCATCTACCTTGGACTGGAAACTACAAATTCTCTCATAGTATTCTGGGAATTCTGCTGCTTTCTGTCTGTCAGAAGTGATATTGTTACATTTCCTTTTTGTAATGTACCCTACCGATCTGTTTGCTTATCTGCTTTGCTACACATCTCAAACATACTCTTTCTAACACCTGTACCACTTTTTTTGCCACCTTCATGGTCACTTCATTGTATTGATCTAGAAGTCTAGGTATTACCCTAGTGGTCTCTGCTGTGGGCAGGATGGGTAATGGCATTTCCAGGGGCTAATTTTGAGTTTGGAGGAGAGGGCACTCTGTCGCCAAACTGAAGGGCTGCCCACCTACGTGACAGGCAAGCGGACGCTAGGTATTTCAGCTATGAATACTACTGCACCACCGTTGCTGACATACTCCTCCAATAGCCCCATAGAGTAAGGGCTGTCAGAGGATTGCTCATTTGACCGCCTTCCCTATTTAGAATAGATGGTCGAATGGTCAGTTTTTATTCCTTACAGCGGTGAAAAAAGTCATATATATGTGCAGCAGTAAAAATATTTAAATGATGCCCACCCATGGGAGAAAACTCCCATGATGTGGGGAAATTCTTTTGTTTTTAGAAACAAAATCCTGCTTTGTCATTTTATTTTTGAAAAAAGAAAAACATGATAAGGATTTAAGGAACAGTACTGTCATTTTAACGCTACTGTCCATCAAACTTTAATTACATTCACCGGAACTGCCATGATGGCGGTTCCTGACAATGATTAGAGTTGTCTACTGGGCTGGCTGACATTTTTAAATTTAGTGGGCGAAGGACCCACAGTATAGCAGTAGTAAAGTACTGTGCCACAGAGACCGCCTCACCTCTGAATGCCAAACTCTAAATTAAACCTAACTCTATGCTTTTAATTAATGATGTGGGATCTAGTGTTCTTTTTCAAGTTTTTTTTAAAGTGACATGGGACATAACATAACTCACTAGGGAAATGCCTTGTAATTCCTCTGTGTCCAGACTCCACACCTCCCCTCTGTGTCTAGAGATACCCTGAGTCATATCTTCAATAAATGTCAACAATGGGGGGCGTGGCCAAAGGTGTCAAGATGGCGGTTGCACTTTAGGAGTGCTCCGGACCCCTCCGTCATCCGCCCTGAATCCGCCTGCCATCGGGACCCCAGTGACCCTGTAATCCTTCACCCGCTCACCTGGAGGTCCGAAGGCCCCCGCTGTTGTTGATACTTGGGGCTGCGGAGACGCCTCTTCTTCTCTGAACCTCCTTACGGCCTCTCTTAAGATGGCGGCTTCCGCCGCGGCCGTTGGCTCCCTGCCCGGTCGGTCACCCTGACTGCATTGCTGTGGAGCGCTTCGTCGCCAGCCTCCTGGGATTGGCCGGCGGGATTGTGGATTTGCCCCTTCCTTTTCCCAGCATTGCTGCGGCTGACACTACGGGTGCCCGGAAGACACCTGCCTGCTTGCTTGGGCTCTCCCCTGCATTTCGGGAGCCAGGACCTGCCTGCAACCGCCCTTGAGCTCCAGCTGTTTGGCCTGGGGAGGAGCTGTGGTGTCTTCGTTGTCCCCGGCGAGGCTGTGATATTGCCTCCCCGCTGGAGGGGCTGCCGCCTTGCTCCTGCGGGGCCCCCCCGGGCTGCCGTGAACCCGGGGACTGACTCGCTGGCCTCCTTTGCCCGGCCGGCATGACTGCAGACCGGCCCCTTTCCTGGCATTGGGGCGGCTGGCACTGTGGGGGCATAGGAGATGCCTGCCTGGTTTCTCGGGCTCCCCCTGCACTTTGGGAGCCCGGACCTGCCTAGAGCCGCCCTCGGGCCCCACCTGAATGGCCTGAGGAGGAGTTGTGTTGTCCCCGCTTCCCACCGGCGACCTGGTGGACTGCCTCCCGCTGGGGGTCCACCGCCTAGCTCCTGTGGGCCCCCCCTGAGCTGCCGTGAATCCGGTGGACGGACTGGCTGTCGGCTGGGTCTGGAATGGAATGCTGTTGCATGTGACCCCTCTGGCACTGCATTGTGGCCTCGGAGGTGACGGGGGCACTGCTTGGACCTCCTGGGGGCCTGGACCACGCTACACTGGTGTCGGTGAGCCGCCGAGGGACTTTTCTTTCCCCCTGCGACAACTGAGGTGAGGAGGTGTTCACGCTGCTGAGGGAGTGCGGGCCTCTGGGAGGGGGATCAGCCATCTATCGGGTGGCAGGGGGGGGCGGTGTGTGCAGCCCCGGGCCTGCTCCGTGCCCATCTGGGCTTCTTTCCCCCCTCCCCTCACCCTTGGAGTCCCGGAGGGTCTGTGGGTCCTCGACTGCCACCTCGGGCAGTTGCACTTCAGCTTCTCTGCGGGGGCCCGTGGGTGGTCCTGCGGGTCCGCCTTCTCTCTCTGCCTGAGGGGGACCGGCGCTGGCCTGGCTGCTCGGACCCACTCACCTGACCCGGTGCACCCATCTGGTGCAGTGCTCCTGGGCTGCAGCCGCTGCCTGGGGTTTCTGTTCGGCCGCACGGCTTAGGCGGCGGGGGGTCCTGGTCACGGGCCTTCTCCATTGGCTCCTGTCATCTGAGGCCATGACGTCCTGCTTCTGCCTTCGTGGTTGACCTTGACCCCCGTGCTGCGGGCCCGGGGGCCGACGCCACCCCTGGCATCCATCTTCAGTGATTTGGTGAGCCTGACACTCTTCAGTGGTCCACTGATCTCTCTGTGATTCTTCAGGCGATCCAGACGTCGCAGTCCTCGGTCGAGGGCAAGATTCCGGAGGTCCGTGTAGACATAACGCTAATCTGACAGGACCTTTGCAACGCTAACACCCGGATTAAGGAAGCAGAGTCCCGGGGAGGACGCCGTTCAGCAACTCTAGGCCCAGGTTAACCGGCTCCAATACCACACACAGGAGCTCCACCAGCGGGCTGAGGATGCGGGAAATCACGCCCGCTGCAACAATCTTTGCCTGGTTGGCTTTTCTGAAGGCGTGGAGCAGGGTCGGGCAGCGGATTTTGTAGAACGTTGGATACGCTCCTGGATGCCCAAGGGCGCGCTCTCCCCTTGGTTCACGATCGAGAGGGTGCACAGGTCGCTTGCCCTCTGGCCGCAGCCGGGTGGCCGAATCCCGGAGGAAACAGCCGCTCAAACACGAGAACCTGACGATAATGGTCTTCGCTGATTACACCCGGGAGGTCCAATCTCAACGTCGCTCTTTTGCTGAGGTCAAGCAGAAGCTGCGCTCGCTTAATATTCAATACAGGCTTCTCTTCCCAGCACGGCTGCGTGTGGTCTTTCAGTGCAAATCCATTTTTTTTTAGACTCCAGAGGAGGCGTGGACATGGGCAACAGAAGAACGCCCGCTGCAGATGGCTGCCCAGGACTGCGTGCAGCCTGCTGCCGCCGGAGGCACGTGGCGGGACATGCCTGTGCTCCACCGCACTGCAGACGCTCAGGGAGGTGTGGTAAATATTTCTCCTTTACCGGGACAGAATTTGATACAGGAACATAGTAAAATAGCTCAATGAAATGAGAGGCAGAATCCGTGGT
The DNA here is from genome assembly GCF_964204655.1 of Triturus cristatus. Classification (NCBI taxonomy): domain Eukaryota; kingdom Metazoa; phylum Chordata; class Amphibia; order Caudata; family Salamandridae; genus Triturus; species Triturus cristatus. Next base: position 622,567,340 of record NC_140587.1, read on the forward strand.
ATTAGAGGTTCGGAATGGGCTTTATTCCAATAAGCGATTATAATCGGATGCCTCAAGTTCCATCACCACGGGGGTTCAGGAAGTGAAGTACACACTTTATTGACAAGAACTAACTTTTATAGTACATACATTATAATGAAGTGAATACAGTAGGCATAACAATTGATAAGGAAATTGACGTCTGGTTTGCGTAACCGAAAATGGGTGTAATAATGAGTAAAAAGGAACATGATTGGTTATGATGAAATACATAGGTGGATCTATAAGATAATATTTGGCATTGATGCGCGCGCAGCAGTCTGACGTGTAATTGACGTGTAACTAGGGGGTGACGGGGACTTGACATTTAGCTCTACGTGTGGAGACAAGAAGTCTGGGGGGTCAAGTCAACCTAATCCCAAATCATATCTAACATCCCATGTTTAAAGAACTATGTTATCCACAAAAGAAGGACTTTCGGACAGAATCTATTCTATACTGACTGTGCGTGCGTGTACAAGCGTCTAAGTGTCTACACTGAATGCGAGGGGGTAGGAATATTCCATGGTAACAGGGCTATGAATTACTTGCATGAGGACAGAGAAGATGGGCCCTTTTGCTTGGTAACTGGAAGAATGTTTACTTAAGCTACTAGGCAGGAATGCATCGGCTGAGGGGGAAGCAGATAATTCGAAGGTGAAATACAGTTCTTGGCAGAGAATAGGCTGATGTCAGGTTTCGTGAGCCGCGCAGAGAATGAGACAGAGTTCATGGTCACAGATGCAGGCTTGAACTGGAGCTTTCAGAGGCAGAAGGCAAGAGGAGTTTGATGACAGAATCAGGGCCTACTTGCCTGGACTGTAAAATGGCATAAGTGAACCATATAAAGCCGGTGGCCTTTCATATTTAGGAATGGAATATCCAGCCCATCCATGGCGGATCTGACAGAGGACATGTTGACGGTGGACACACATGTGTTTGCGTCATCAAAACTGGAACTGGGGGGAACATACATGTACTTGTGACATGCACATAGAACCGTTGGGGTCCAAGATAGGGGACATAACTGACCAGGAAAATCCACATTTCCACATTCCCTCCTTGTCCCCTACTTGCCCTTCAAGAGATATCAATCTTCATTAATCCATTGATATGTTCATATAGCATCATTTGTTCTTCTTTCTTCTTCCGGGATCTTGAATGAAAATCTTGATGTGGAATGCACGATGTGGCGCACAGACCACAAATCGCTGGTCCACATTGTAGGCATAGACAGCAACTGAATAGTATGAGAAGGCCAATACCTAGGAAGGATAAAATTCTCCATCCCCAGGCTGATACCGCATTCCAAAACCAACTGGACCAAGTCCAAGTGCCTGGGTTCTGGTGTATCTGGCTTACAATCTTATGAAGGCGAGTGATGGCTTTATATACAGATGGCGAATTTTCTGGTATGAATACGCAGCAGCTTGATCCAATGACCCTACAAGCTCCGCCTCTATCAGCCAGGATGACGTCAAGGACAAGACGATTTTGAAGCACAACAATCCGCATAGCAGACTGCTCTTCTGTTAAATTGCCTAAGGCGGAAATAGTTTCATTCACTACTGCTTCAAGGGTTCTAGTTAATCTACGTATTAGCTTACTATTAGTAACAGTACCTATATAGGGAAAGATGCCTTTATTAAAATCTACATACTTGTCCCATGCCGTCTCAGTGTAATCGACAATGGGGAGATCTCTCCGTTCTCTGTTGTGTACTAAATGAATATTTCTATAATAATCAGGAGGTGCTAGGAAAACAGGTGGCAAAAGGAATGCAATGTAGCAGGTACCATCCCAATCTAGAGGTAGACGCATATATGCAGTCTGACCACATATAAAGTAGGAGTGGCGATAAGCTCTGAATGAAGATTTGCCTTGGTCACTGAATTCTACTGTAGTAGTGCATTGACTATGGCCCATATGTATAGAACCAACCTTTCTTACACACAATTCACCTTTTGCTGGGAATACTGACATGGTGGGTAAGACTAGCTCAACTTCGGATACGACATTTAGAATCATGAGATTAGGTGTAAAATTACCTAATCCATACACTTCATTTTCTAGATCAGTTCCTGTTCTTTTGGGGCGACCCTCCTTGTCAGGGTAGCAGACTTTGAGTAAAACTAGGTTCAGATTTCCCCATACCCAACGATCTTGGTAAACTGCTGTGTCTGAGTCTATGGAATTAATTAAGCTAAACCATGCTCCACAGGAGCCATTATGTGTAAATGGATGTGGAAAGAAAGGCAGGACTCCTTCATAATTCTGATAGGGAGGGAGTCGGCCACACACCCAACAATTGGTGGCGTTACTAGTCTGATGGGAATGATGTAACATACTAATGAAAGTGTTATTGCGCAGCGCAAGTCTATAAGACAATTCATGCGGAGGTAAGTCACTAAAAGAATGTTCAGCAGCAACATTATAAACATGTCTAGAAATAGGGTAATATATGTGCAACAACATACTTGTAATAATTATTAAAAGACTCAATAAAAACAAAATTAATAATGTCACTATGCAGTGGCTACGCAGTGATTTACAATACGCCTGTCGTTTCAACATTTTTCCGGTATTTCCTCTACTTAGGTCCAAGGGATACATGTCAGAGACAATTCAACCGCTTCACCTTGGAGAGGACTTAAACAATCAAATTGCTCGACTTGGTGGGCCTAAGCTTTAGTTTGTAATTTTCAGATTTGTTCTGTTCAACAAAAGGGAGTTTTGTATCAGTCTGTGAGGGAGTGCAGGGCACAATGTCTGTATCCGAAGATAGTCCATGAAATTTCTTGATGTGGCTTGAATGAATCCAGCCCTTGCGGCCCTCGATCTTCACGGCTGTTCTTGTGGTCAGCAGAACCAACTTGGGTGCTTTCCACCTGGGCTCCAGCTGAGTCTTTCGGTCAAAATTTCTCACAAAGACAAGATTACCCGGAACAACGTCATGGGGTTTCACCTCAGTGTTGTCGGGAAAGGCTGCAGCTACCTGTGAACGAGAAGATTGGAGTGCAGACATCAAGGAAGCCAAGTAATCTGTCAGCATATTACAGTCAATATCAGTTATTTTGCGTGGTATAGGCGTCCCCCACATATTCGGTGGTCTACCGAAGATCACCTCATACGGGGATAGCCCTGTTCTAGAGTGTGCTACCATTCTCATGTAAAAGAGTGCAACTGGTAATGCTACTATCCAGTCGACCCCTTTCTCTCTGCATATTTTGGACAGTCTGATTTTCAGTATCTGGTTATGTCTTTCTACGAGACCTGCTGCCTCGGGATGTCGGACACAGTGGAATTTCCACTGATATCCTAACAGAAGTGAAACGTGTTTCATTAATTCGGATGAGAACGGCTGGCCGTTATCTGAGTAGACAACACGTGGTAAACCGTATCGTGGGAAGAATTCTCGAACCAACTGTTTGGCAGTAGTCGGGGCAGTGTAATCTGAAACCGGGTACGCCTCTGTCCAACGGGACAGAGCGCAGACAACTACGAGAACATATTTGAATCCTCGACATCGTTCCATCTGGATATAATCCATCTGTAGGACTTCAAAAGGGTGATCAGGAGGATGAAATCCACCCTGTTCTACGGGAACACTTTTTCCTGGGTTGAACTGACAACAGATCATACAGGTACGGACCTTTTGTTTTGCGGCTGCTCGTAAATGTTTATTGAACCAAATGTGTTGGATGCTGTCTAGCATAGCTTTTTCTCCTAGATGTGCTGGACTATGTATAGTGTTAATTATAACTTGGACCATTGAATCAGGGAGGAACCATACATACCTTTCCTTCATCATCCATCCTTGGTCCGTTTGGATCCCTCCTAATTCAGTCCATTTCTTTATTTCGTCCGGTGTAGCATGTGTCTGTATGTCAATTACGTCAAGAGTAGGATCTTTAACTGTCATACAATGTGTCGGTGTCGGGACTATTGTCTTTGTCATATCGGGGGTTTGAGTTTGAGCAGTCAGTTTAGCTGTTCTGTCGGCTAGATCATTGCCTTGGGAAATGATATCAGTAACCTTCGTATGGGCCTTACATTTCATAATTGATATTTCAGTGGGTAGATGTATTGCATCTAATAATGCGTGAATGAGGGGTCCGTGCTGAATGTGGGCACCGTGGGAAGTTAAATAACCTCTCTCTCGCCACAGCACGCCGAAGTCATGTACAACTCCGAATGCATAACGTGAATCAGTGTATATGTTGACTTTTTTATTCGTGGCTTGAATACAGGCTTGTGTCAGAGCGATGAGCTCTGCGGCTTGAGCTGACAAAGTATTTATACGATTAGTTTCAATGACTTCAGTATCTGTTGTGACTGCATAAGCGGCTACTAACTCTCCTGTACTTGTTCTCATGCATGAACCATCGACATAAAATGTCAAGTCTGGATCTGACAATGGAACATCGGTCAAGTCTTGTCTGGGTTTTGTCGTTACAGTAATAACTTCAATACAGTCATGGGCTAGTGGGTCTGTTCCGACTACTGGTAAAAGTGTGGCAGGATTCAATGTGTTACAGCGTCTTATTTCTATATGTGGCTGAAACAATGTAAGTTCATACCCTGTAAGTCGTGCTACGGTCAAGTGTTGTGTTTGTGTTCTATTTACAAGAACCTCTACTGCGTGTGGTACTTGAACTGTCAATGGATGTCCTAACACTATGGCATCGCTTTGTCTGATTGCTAAAGCTGTTGCTGCCACTGATTTCAGACACGCAGGCAAAGCCTGAGCTACGGGATCTAATGTACTAGAAAAATAAGCACATGGTTTGTGTGCTCCTGCTTGTTCCTGTGTGAGTACTGACAAAGCAGTACCTTCGCGTTCTGTAACAAAGAGTGTAAACTGTTTTCTGTAACATGGTGTTGCTAAAACTGGTGCTTGACATAAAGTTTTCTTTAGGTTTTCAAAAGCTTGTGTATGTTCTTGAGTCCAAGGGAGAACAGTCGATGTGGCTGCCTCCTGTGTGGTTAACTGAATGAGTGGTTTTGCTAGGAATGCATATTGCGGGATCCACTGTCTACAGTATGAAGTGAGGCCTATGAAAGCCCGCACCTCTTTTTGTGTCTTGGGTATTGGCATGTTAGCTATTAACTGAATGCGGTCGGGTGTAAGCTGCCTTCCCTCCTTGTTCAGCGAGTGTCCAAGATAAACAACTTGCTGGACACAGAATTGCAGCTTAGAAGGGGACACCTTGTGCCCTTTTTCGGCTAGAAATTGTAAAACCGTCAGTGACGCTGTCTCACATTCGGGTTCGCTTCTAGCGGTGATCAGCAGATCATCGACATATTGAAGCAGAGCAGTGTTAACTGGCATGTGTATACTGTCAAGTTCTCGTTTCAGTGCTTGGCTATAGATGCTGGGGCTTTCTGTAAATCCTTGAGGTGCGCGGGAGAATTTAAAGCTACGTCCATTTAAACTAAATCCGAACAAATATTGGCTTTCCGGATCTATTGGGACGCTGAAAAAGGCATTTTTGAGATCGATTACAGTGAAGAATGTCGCTTCGGAATCAATAGCTGTCAGTAATGACGAGATATCTGGGACCACAGGGAATTGTGGCACAATGCATTTGTTTAACTCGCGCAGATCAATAACCAATCGATATACTGGCGGCGCTTTCGGATCTGTTCGTTTAAGAATCGGTATTATCGGTGAATTACATATATTGGAATCTGTTTCCACAACTACTCCCTGGGCAATGAGCTCGTCAATGATTTGTAGTAAAGCCACTACAGCATCTGGTGGTAACTTGTATTGTCGCATTCGTGGTAGCACCACTCCTGCCTTTAATGTGACTCGATATGGTGTAATATTCATGCAACCAACATCAGTAGGGCCTTGTGCCCATAGACGTGTAGGTAAGGTCTGCAGTCGGGGATCCATGTCTCTAGATACATAGTGACCTTTAAAATCACGTAAAAACAATCTTACTCCTTCCGGAGAACAACATATTATAGCTCCTAGAGCTTTTAACGTTTTTATTCCTAATAGATTTTCTGGACATGATTTAGTAAGCAATAAATCTGTAGTTCGGGTCAAAGGTCCTATCGTAAGTGGCAGAGGTTGTGACACTTCATTAACAATAGGTTTTCCTGAAAAACCAAGGGAAATATTCTGTGAGCCTGAGAGGGGTGCCCCTGGAACTTCACTACGTTTTATAGTTGTTCGACTTGCCCCTGTATCGAGTAAAAAATTTCTATCTTGACCTAATAATTTACTATGTACATAAGGTCCTTCTTGATCTACAGGAATCTCGATAAGGGGTAAGTCAACTTCCCTCTCTAGGCTTGTTCATGCGTAACGCTGATACTCGGGATATTCATACTGTGCGGTCTGATACATTTGTCGTGTTGTTGTCTGTGTGGCAGCAGCAGGCAACGGTGGTGCAGCTGGCACAAACTGTATTGGCTGTTGTGCGGCTGGCATGGCCTGGGCATGCTGCATAGCTCCTTGTTCATTCTGATCTTGTCTTAGTGGCCGTGATCTTTCTTGTGTTTTACCTATGGCGATATTATGTTTTAAAACTGGACAATCGTGTACGTAATGACCTGGCTTTTTACAATAATTGCATGTCCCTTTTACAGGTCCTGCTGAATCGGAATGTGTCATACCCTTTTTATGTCCTTCAGCTGGAACTGTCTGGGAAACTAGCATTTTCATCTTCGTGTCTTTCATGCGTCTGTGTTCATGTTCTTGTTCCTCTCTAATTCTATTGTGATGGTACTGTAACATTTGTAACATTTGTGATGGAGTGTTACCTTGCCAGGTACTCTCGAATTTTAATACTCTATTCTTTACTGGGGGCAGAGCATTTTCTACTAATTTTGTTACAAACAGATGCGGGTATGATTCGCTACTTGCTTTTATGCCACTATTTATACCAAAACATTTCTCGAATCGGGCATAGTAATCGCTAGTGTCTTCATCTTGCTTCTGCTTACAGGCTGAGATTGTACCCCAATCTTCCTTTTTCGTAGTTAATAAACGCGGCAGTACCTGTACTAGTAGTCCTGGTAATGCCTTAGTTTTGTCCCCAAGCCCTGCACCTGGACCTCGGGCCCTTTCTTCTGCTTCTAATGCTGACCATTCTATCTTTTGATCACCTACCTCCCACTCTTTTTCCTTGAGTTTCTCATAAATGCCAGCAGGCATCAACACCTTTAATATTGTCATAATGTCGGGGTAGGTATACTCTCCCATGAGTAACATGTCTTTGATTTCTCGGTGAAAACCCGCTGGGTCTTTGTCATGACTGGGTACCACTTTCTTCATTTGTAACAATTCTATTTTCGATATAGGCGTATATACAAATACGCGTTTAAACTCATTGTCCTCACCCTTTATTGGGTGCACTTCTCGTAAGGGATTCTGTCTATCTATGTGATACGTAGTTCTTTCCTTGACGGACAATGGAACATGTTCTGAACATACAAAAAGAATATACTGCTTTCTTGATTCTAGAATTTCTTTAATTAATTCAGTACCTGGACCTCTCCATTTATTCATAAGTAATTCAGTCAGTATGTCAGGCAAGGGACCAGGGTCCGAATGCTGACTCCGATATAGTATAATGAGTTGTTGAATCATATAAATCCCAGCTAACCTTTGTTCATCTGGGGTAAGATTCAAAAATGTGCGTACTACTGTATCATCACTATATTTTCCGGGACTGTCCACCCAATGAACAGCTGCCCTTGCTAAATCTTGTTCATCCATAGAATCGAGAAAATGATAACCCCTTCGTTCTCGGAGTAGTTTGTCGGCGGTTTGGAACGAATGCTCGTTAGACCTTATGCTAATTATAGGTATTTGAAAATTCCTGTTATTATCTGGGCATATCGGATGTATTGAGTCAGTGTGATATCTAGTCTTACTCCTATTACAAGATCTTCCTCTACCTACATAGGCTATGGTGTCCGACTGCCCTGTGGGCAGTCCTGACCCTTCTTCCTCGTTTTGTTCGAACTCGTCTACCTCTAATCGCTCTTCGTGTAGGCGTTCTATTTCTTTACGGATCTTTCGGCACATGGCTATTATACAATTTTGTTTATCATGTCTCCCTTCTGATATATTCTGGCTCCATCTTGTAAGAATTTTCATGGCTTCCGGGTCTACCCCCGGTCGGTCTTGATTTCTGATCACACAGTTTATGAGGAAACGTAACAGTTCCCCCTGTATCTCTACTTTCTGGTATTCCATAGCTCTGTAAATACATTCTGGATCTCGCCCTGTTTGGACAAAATGATATATATTATCTAGATGCGCAGTCATTCCTGGTAACTTCGCTAAATACACTGCGGCTCGTCTGATACGCAATGATGCTAGGGTCATTTTGTCCTCCTTTCCAGGCACCGGGTCATATCTACAATCTGTAAGAAGTTCCTTAAGCGCACGGGCACTAAGGAGTTTGGGTGTACGTGAATGCGCTGACTCTTGAAAAGTAAGTTTATTTATTCTGGGTGGCGTAGAAAAGACATTGGTAGCTCCTCCCGCGGCCCCATCTGGGGCGTCGGGTGTAAAAGGATTCGTCGAACGTGACACAGCAACTGCAGGTGTGGACACAGCCATAGAAGTAGCTGTAGGAGCGGATACAGAAACAGATGTGCTTGCCGGAACTTGTGACTCGATTTGTTGCTGCAGGGATACGGGTACTGGATCTTGGCGTTGAACCTCCCTGGTATGCGGTCTATGTGGGGCGGAATTGGCATACTCGGGAGCTGCGTCATCTAAATATGAGGAAAGAAAAACATCTTCTGCGGTTCTAGGATGCCCCTTAGGATGTACCTTTATGGGGAACAATGGGGTTGGCAAGTCTTTTGGTGTTTCTGGAGTAGCCTTAGGTAATCCTTCGGCCAGAAGGGGATACATACCGTTCATAAGGGCATTTCTTTGTCTGTCTACTTGTTCTGATTTCACTCGGATACCTTCCTCAATTAATAGATTCTCTCGAACTTTATTGGAATTCTCTTTACTCTTCTCTTCCTGTCTACGTGCTTTTTCTGTTCGTCTATGTGATTCTTTACGCCATAATTCAACGGCGTCTTTCTGTGACTGTCTGACTTTCCTTTTCCATAACTCTTCCTCGACTTTCATGATGCACTCTGCATCCCAGGTCCCTGCTGTGGGCCACCTCTGACTTTCTGGTAATCCCTTGGTATAGTCTACCCATAAATCAAGAAATAATATAGCGTCTAATCCATGTTTGTGATACATAAAGTGCCCTGGGGTGTCCCTAGGAGGAATAGGGACGGCTTCTTCGAGAACCCCTTTTCTGGTAGTGATCTGTCTTAATTTCGAAAAGAGCGGCATATTGAGAACTGACCTTATACTTGATTTTGACCTGATACTTGAATTTGAACAGACTTAATACAATAAACACGATAATGAACAGTCATTCATACCACGATATACTTAAACACTTCAAACATTAAACATTAAACCTTTAACTGAAACAACAATGATGATCGTCTGCATAACTAATCACCAAGCTTAATTCTCGACAATAACTAGACAATAACTAGACACTTCGGAATACTTCGGAATACTTGATATACTGCTAAACAGTACAGATACACTGCTAAAACAGTGCAGACCGGATTTGTGTACCCAAACCCGTCTTGACCGGCACAACCTATGTGCACGTCAGAAATGCCTCCCCAGCAATGGTACTCACCGGGTAGCTTCGGAAACAGAAGGCCTCAGTAACTTGAACTTGACTCGGACTGGACTGGACTCGGCTCGACTCGATTCGTCGGACACTGGGCTTGACTTCGGACTGGTGGGTCTCTGTATACCTCGGATCTTGCTCTCTCAGCTAGGCTCTGGTCGGGATACTTCGCACTTCTCACCGCCTCGTCTGGGTGTTGATTGCAGTCTCAGTCGCCCCCGCTTGACCGGAGGGAGATACAGGAAATCCTGCTGGTACGCGTTATTGTCCGTCCAGCTGTGGCAGGAGACCGGGCCTGCAACGCACCGCCGGCGCGTGAGATGAGAAAGTGTCCCTGTTCGGGCGCCATCATGTGGTAAATATTTCTCCTTTACCGGGACAGAATTTGATACAGGAACATAGTAAAATAGCTCAATGAAATGAGAGGCAGAATCCGTGGTATTAGAGGTTCGGAATGGGCTTTATTCCAATAAGCGATTATAATCGGATGCCTCAAGTTCCATCACCACGGGGGTTCAGGAAGTGAAGTACACACTTTATTGACAAGAACTAACTTTTATAGTACATACATTATAATGAAGTGAATACAGTAGGCGTAACAATTGATAAGGAAATTGACGTCTGGTTTGCGTAACCGAAAATGGGTGTAATAATGAGTAAAAAGGAACATGATTGGTTATGATGAAATACATAGGTGGATCTATAAGATAATATTTGGCATTGATGCGCGCGCAGCAGTCTGACGTGTAATTGACGTGTAACTAGGGGGTGACGGGGACTTGACATTTAGCTCTACGTGTGGAGACAAGAAGTCTGGGGGGTCAAGTCAACCTAATCCCAAATCATATCTAACATCCCATGTTTAAAGAACTATGTTATCCACAAAAGAAGGACTTTCGGACAGAATCTATTCTATACTGACTGTGCGTGCGTGTACAAGCGTCTAAGTGTCTACACTGAATGCGAGGGGGTAGGAATATTCCATGGTAACAGGGCTATGAATTACTTGCATGAGGACAGAGAAGATGGGCCCTTTTGCTTGGTAACTGGAAGAATGTTTACTTAAGCTACTAGGCAGGAATGCATCGGCTGAGGGGGAAGCAGATAATTCGAAGGTGAAATACAGTTCTTGGCAGAGAATAGGCTGATGTCAGGTTTCGTGAGCCGCGCAGAGAATGAGACAGAGTTCATGGTCACAGATGCAGGCTTGAACTGGAGCTTTCAGAGGCAGAAGGCAAGAGGAGTTTGATGACAGAATCAGGGCCTACTTGCCTGGACTGTAAAATGGCATAAGTGAACCATATAAAGCCGGTGGCCTTTCATATTTAGGAATGGAATATCCAGCCCATCCATGGCGGATCTGACAGAGGACATGTTGACGGTGGACGCACATGTGTTTGCGTCATCAAAACTGGAACTGGGGGGAACATACATGTACTTGTGACATGCACATAGAACCGTTGGGGTCCAAGATAGGGGACATAACTGACCAGGAAAATCCACATTTCCACAGAGGCACAGGGGCCGGCAACATACACGCTCTGCCTCTCCGACGGGCCCCTCACAGGGCCACACGCCTGGGCCTTCCGGGGCGACCTCACCGGCCGGGCGGTGCTCTGGCTCCATAGGCCACACCGACCCCAGTTCACCTTCGCCTCGACTGTCCTTGATAGATATTCCGGATACCGATCTCTCCCGCAGCCCGACTCTTCTCACCGGGCTGGCCTGACCACAACACAGCGATGTTAGCCTTTCATACGATGTTTGGGTTCCTGGTTGGGGTCGTCCGAGACCAGTGGCTGAGTCCGAGACTAGTATCCCATTTGGTCACTAAATGTTCACCGATGGTACAAAACATGATCATCCTAATATGAGGAGAGGTCCTCCACGACTTTCCCCGTTTCCAAGCCTTTTAGCTTGGTGTTTCAGTGTTCTGTTACTGTTCGGGTGACAGATGCTTCCGTTCCTGAAGTGTGAGGTAGGGGGGTGGGAGGGGTTGGACCCTCTGCTCCTGTTTGTTTTATTTTTCAAAGTTACTGTGTTTTGCACCACCTTTGATCCAGTACATTTGGGAGAACACATCCCATACACTGCTACGCTACTCTATCCACGGGCTCTGGGAGCTACCGCGCCTCTCTTATCCCAGCTAAGCTGCCTCACGACCCTGCTCCCCCATGGCCTTCTCCTCCTTGGTGATTCTAGCGTGCTCTCATCGCTCCACCTAATGTCCTGGAATGTTAACGGCCTGCTGGACAAAATCAAACGCGCAGCCGTCCTGCGATACGCCCAGCGCCAGGCGATAGACATACTCATGCTTAAGGAAACCCATCTACTAGGCCAACGCTGTCCGTTCCTTGTCCGCTATGGCTATGGCGCGGTCTGGCATTCTGGGTTTTGTAGGGGGTCCAGAGGGGTGGCAATTCTGGTACATCACACTCTTCCCCTTGTGGCGCGTAAGGTGACACACGACCCTCAGGGCTGATTTATTCTTTTAGAAGAGACCCTTGGGGATCGCCCGCTAAACTTGCTGTTCGTCTATTCCCCTCCTGCTCTGCTGGCCCCTAATTTCCACAGACTTACCTCGCTGATCGCGGCTTTACCCCTTGGACTGACCGTGGTGGGGGGTGACTTTAACGCCATTATAGATCCTGGCCTCGACATTGCGTCCCCTCCTTCTACTTCCAGGACTGTCCAGTCCGATCTTCTCTCCTCATGGGTGGCCAGCTTGGGGCTCGGAGACACCTGGAGACTGTGGCACCCGACTGCTAGGCAATACACCCACACTTCTGCCTCTCACCACACCCATGCGCACCTCAACTATGCTTTCCTGCCGGTTCAGGACTGCCGATTGCTCCAGGCCATATCTATCCTCCCGAGGGGCCTATCGGACCATTCCCCACGGCTACTTCAAATAGGGGCCCTTCCCCCAGCCTCCCGACCGCTCTGACAACTCAACGCCTGGTTCCTCCAGGACGAGGAGTTCAAGGACAGCATTGGTGCTGAACTTGCTACCTATTTTACCATTAATCAGGACTCGGTGTCCTCCTCTTGCACCCTTTGGGAGGCTGGTAAGGCCACTATTAGGGGGTTTGCTAGGGGCCATTTGAAACTCACCCGCGTGGCACGTGACTCCCAGCTCACACGACTGGAGGCACAGGCCGCCCTGATTGAGGCGCTGAACCCTGATGATAGATCTGATGCCCAGGAACCGAGACTGGCGTTTCTATGAGACGAGATGAGTCTGACCTCTCTGGAAGCTGCCAAGCTCCTTTGGCGTTCGTCCGTGGCCCGAGTGTACGGCTGGGGAGACAAAAATGGGAAGCTCCTCCACCGCCTCGCCACCTACCCTATGGCCAACCGTATCATACCCGAGATGACAGATGCAGATGAAATGCTCCACCATGCCCTGGTAGTGGTTGCCCAATGCTTTGCCTCCTACTACGCTACCCTTTATTCGGTGCGTCCACCTGGTCTTTCTCTCCCTGACCTCCTCCAACGAGAGGAGTTCTCTCTTCCGCGTCTTAGCGAATTGGACGTGGCTGCGTTGGATCTTCCGCTCACCCCTGCGGACGTGGCAGACGCCATTTCATGCCTGGCGGCTGGTAGTACTGCTGGGCTGGATGGACTCCCCCAGTAGTTTTATTTGTACATCGTGGCGATGTACAAGGAAGCGGCGGAGTGTGGCTCATTCCGGCCAGAAACGGATCTCGCTACCATCGTAGTGATCCCTAAGTCCCAGCCCCCCTCGCAGTGCTGCTCGGACTATCGTCCCATTTCGCTCATCAATACGGAACTCAAGATCTTCGCTTCCGTATTGGCCAATCGCATACAGCTGCATTTAGCCCAGCTTGTCCACCCTGACCAATGCGGCTTCATGCCTCTCCGAGGGACTAGACACTGTCTCCGACACCTTTACCTTGCCCTCGAGAACCAACACCTGCTTACTCCATACTTGTCCCTTCTCCTTATTGATTTTGAGAAGGCTTTCGACTTGGATGCGATGTTGGAACAGATGGGCTTTGGCACTCCTTTCCGGAACTTGGTGAGACTACTCTATCACCGTCCTCGGGCACAGGTCCTCGTCAACGGTGCTCTATCCCGCCCCTTCCCCATTGGACGGGGTACGAGGCAGGGATGCCCCCACTACCTGATCCTCTTCGCTCTGGCAATGGAGCCGTTCGCTTGCCTTGTCCGCAGTGACCATTCCTTGACTGGCTGGAGGTGGCCCGGCCTAGCGGAGGATAAAATCGCGCTATACGCGGATGATGTGTTGCTGTTCCTGGCGGACCCAGCCCGGTCGGGACCTCGCTGCCTTTCGGGCACTGGCTATTTTTGAACAAGCTTCCGGCCTGCGGCTTAACCTGGCCAAGTTCGTCCTTGTCCCTTTACACTTATCACGCGAGTGCTTTGACTGGCAGTTGTCGATTCCTCTTCGGCGGCTGTCTTTCAAGTACTTGGGGATCTGGCTTTCCCTCCTCCCTGACCTCGCTTGGGAACTCAATGTCACCCCGCTGGTTAAGCGGGTCTGCGCCAACCTCCTTAAATGGCGCCTCTAAACCCTCTTGGCAGGATTGTCCTGTACAAAATGATGATCTTGCCCCGTTTTTTGTACATGCTCCAGAACACTCACCTCTCCTTTGCCAGATCTTGGTTCCGGGATATGGACGGCATGGCCACTAAATTCCTTTGGGGGGGACAGAGGTCCAGGCTGGCCCTGGCCCAATGCCGAATCCCACCGTTTTACGGAGGCCTCGGAATGATGAACCTCTACTTCTACTACTTAGCGACTCATCTCTTCATGATTCACGACTGGTTTAATGGCGGCTGGTCTGACCAGGCGTATCACTTGGAGCTTCACATCTTGGGCTTCTCCTCTATCCAGGGGATGCTTTATGGGACCGCGGTTCCCCGAGCTCTTCCCGAGGTCACCCGCAGCGTATTCCTGGCTTGACATGCATCACTTCGTCATACTCAATGGGCAGGCAGGCTGACCCGCTACACTCCCTTGTGGTGTGGCACTAGGCTTCGTGAAGTCGCTTCCCTGTCGGGGTTCTGGCAGTGGGATCTCATCGGGGTAACCTTGCAGGGTGACATCTGGAGCGGCACCCACATCCAATCCTTTCAGGACTTGCAGGCCAGACACTCCCTCCATCCCTCTGAATTCTTTCGGTACTTGCAACTGCGCCACGCCCTTCACTCATAGCCCGCCCGAGGCGCAGGTTCTGACCGGGAATTTGGGGAAGGGTGGAGTCTCTCGGATCTACCGCTCACTCACCAACAATACCCCTAATTCCCTTTCCCTACTCCGCGAGAAGTGGGAGAGCTGGCTTGGGGCTCTGTAGGATGAAGACTGGAGGGATGCCCTGATGGCCCCCAGGACGATTGCGGTATCGGCGAGGCTCCGCCTGGTCCAAGTCTATTTTCTGCATGCCGCCTACCTTACACCTCTGCGTTTCCACTGCGCTGGGCTTCGGCCTGATGCCCACTGCCCGCGCTGCTCCCACCCCCACGCTGATTTCTACCATATGGTTTGGTTGTGTTCTGCGATTCAGAGATATTGGGAGTTTTTAACACAAGATCTGACAGGGGTCCTGGGCTGGGAGGTGCCTCTTGATCCCATACATGTTCTGCTGGGCGTCACTGATGGATTGGATGGCTCCAGGGCTGAGAAGCTCTTCCTCAACACAGCATTGGTGGTCGCCAAGAGGGACATTGCTGCGCATTGGCTGGACACTGCTCCTCCCATTCTAGGGCACTGGTGCCGGGGGGTGGATTGGTGCGCTGCGCAGGAGCGGCCTTTATATGTAGCCAGGGGGTGTCCTGAGAAATGTTGCCGCATGTGGGGCAAATGGGTCGGGGTACTCGATGACTGAGATGGAGTGGTCCGCTCTTCAGGTACACATGGATATGCTCTTATTGATTTCCTTATGTAGCCTTGATGTGTTTTTCTCCCAATTCTAATAATGTACATGTAGCTCTGAATGGTGCTGTTAGTTGTTACATCCAAAACTCAATTGGTTGTGAAAAAAAAAATTTCAACAATAATCTCTCCCAAAAATGTCATTGAGTAAAGTAATCTAGTCTTGATAGAGTCCCAGAATGGAAGGAGTATGGTCTTGTTGAGTTGTGGTGTGTTCACCATATGTCTCCATGGCCAAAAGCCAAAGAATATCGAGCCAGCCCTCTAGGGTTTGTTGCTGTTCTATTTGGTTCACTGGATCAATCTGCAGCTGGGTGCATGTCATTAATGAAGTCTCCTTCTAGGAGCAAGAGACCCCCAAGAGCATCCATCAGGATCAGGCCCATTGCATTCAGCGGTGTTCCTGTAATCAGGGATGGACGTAGACACAAATAACAGTTATGTCATGGTTACCCCAGCTCCATGAGAAGCAGCCTTCCAGACCTGTGTACTTTCTTGTAACATTAAAGGCTATGTATTTGTGGTCTAACATGGCTGTTAGTGGGCTTACTGCCTCCAACTACAGTTTTTCAGTATCAGATGTGACTGATAATCATTAAGTAGGCCACTGCGGTTGTGCAACTAAGTAATAGGTCCCAAACTACCCTTGTCCAATGCCCCCATGATCTTCTATCAGGCCTCCAATAGTTGCCCCACCCTAGTTGGATACGCAAGGAATTATGTTCAGCAAAAAGCTTCATGGGCAGCAGTACCTGCAGGCATGCAAAATAGTACAGCATTCGTGGCAAGACAAGCATCTTCGCTATAGCAAAAAGTCCCATCGGTGATAGAGGAAGATTACACCAAAAATCAAATAATTGTCTGGACCTGTAAGCATTTCAGCTATATTACCAGAGATGTTGTGTAGTGACACTATATATTTAAACCCCCAAATATTTAAATGTGTCTACTTCTCAGACAACAGTGGAGTTCTGTGCCACCAGACGGGCAGGCTGAGTGATCTGTAGGAATGGGAACAGGTAGAATGTATTCCAATTTACCTGGAGTTCAGACACAGGACCTAAATCAGTCTGCAATTTCATTACACCCAGTAGGGCAGTCTCCGAGTCTTGCAGATAGAACAGGTTGTCATCTGCCAATAATGAAACCACATGACACCTATGAGGTGACTCAATGCCCCATTCCTGTGCACTTATTTGCAGCAAGCAAGCCAGTGGTTGCATGGCTAAGGTGAACAGCAGTGGTGACAGGGGTAACACTGTCTAATGCCCTGGAGGATTAGCGATTGTCCAGATTCTGTGCAACCTGTACGAACCCTGGACCGGGGATGCATATACAGGAGGCCGATCCATGTTAAGATAGTGGCACCCCATCTCCTCATCTTGAGTACCGAAAATACATAAAGACATATAATGGTGTCAAATCCCTTCTCTAGATCAGTAGATAATATAGCCAGTAATGTGTTCTCAGGCAACACCTAGTACAAATACCTTGTTTATGTCTTGTTGAGTCTGCACTAACACTAATTTGAAATCACAAATCACACATTTTGAGCTTGAGCTTACTTCAGAGTATATTAACCATACAAGCTGGTGTCCAGCCATATCTCTCTCATCATGTTACTTTGCTAACTTATTTAATCAATGAAACAGGATTTGTAAAGCACGGCTAATCACCCATGAGGGTATTCAGGCATTTGTGTCTTACTGCAATAGTTGGGATCATTTGAAAAGCCAGATCTTGAGTCCCTTTCTGAATTCCGGGAGAGAGGATGATGTTCAGAAATGCAGTGGAAGGTTGTTCCAGGACTTGGTGGAGAGGTAGGAGAAGGAGCATCCTCCACTGTTGCTTCGGCGGATGCTGGGGTGTGACCGAGGGTGAGGGAGGCAGAGCACAAGTGTCTGGAGGGTTGGTGGAAGTGCCTGCGGTGGCTGATGTATCCTGTCTCTTGATCGCAAAGGGCTTTGTAGGCTTGTATCAGCACCTTGAATTGCCATCTCTTATGAGTGGGGAGTCAGTGGAGCTTCTTGAGGTGGGGGAAGATGTCGGTCTATTTAAAGAGTTTGGGATGAGTCTGGCTGCTGAGTTCTGTATCGTCTAGAGTCTCTTCAGGAGTTGGGTGGTGATACCTAAGTAGTGTGCATTGCCACAGTCCAGTAAGTATTCAACATTTCTCATTCGACCTATCAGGGCATTATGCCGCTTTTCTAATTTCGGAAAGTTCGATTTTTGTTCCGACTGCTGAAGAGAAATGTAATTAACTTGCAGCAGCAGGGAGACAAAAGGCCTAAGCTCTGATCTTGAGTTGAGCCAGAGAAATATGGCATTCCTAAATGACCCATAAGCTGTGCAGATATGTTTTTGGACTTTGCAGAATGGATTTTCGTACACAGGTTACGCTCTTAATCTGTATGACTCTGATGTCTGTAGGCCAAGGGGAAGTGAAACTGCAATCTAAGGCAGCCCTTCCCATAAGTGTACAATTGAGTGTCACTGCAGGCAAGATGGTAAACCACACTAACTTTCCCTATGAGTATTCACTAGAATTATGAGGCCTAACCCAGGTCAGGACCCAATCCTACAAGTCCCTTCTCTGCAAAGCTACCTGTGCGCAGTTCCTGGGCTGTGCATGACAGAAGTCTCCCACGGACAGCCCTTGAATGCATGCACATTTGTGTGCACACGTCTTCATGTGTTACCAACAAAGTGCCTCTTACCCTTGCTGCGCTGAAGCAGCCTTATCTTAAAAGGCGGACACTGGCAATAGTCATGCGCAATCCATTTGCCATGAGTTTACTGTGGGTGAGTCATAGGTTATGAAGCTCAACCACAGTAAAAGGTCTAAAACCATACAAACCAAAAGTGAAGAATCCAGATGGATTAGATAGGCATAACATATCTTCCTACATACGCAGCCACAAGCTGATTCTTAACAGGGAAGAAATAGCCACTATGAATGGGTATTTTTTCCCTAGTCCCCTGCCTAGGCAAAAAACAAGGGACAAGAGGTTCTGACCAGACACCCTACTCGCCAGTTACCCCAGGTACCTTATGCTAGTCATCGGCCACTAAGACCTCCTACCTCGTCGAGTCATGAGACCACCTCTCCCTACCAGAAACTCAAACTGCATTATGAACTCTCCTGGTTCTAGTTTGGATGCATCTAGTTTACCAACCGTCTACATGGACTGAGGAGACTAGGCCTACCCTTGCCCGAGGTCATGCAACACTATGCCCGTAACTCTTTTGGACAAGGATATGGTGCCTCAGCAATGATGTCTCCCGACTGGATGTATAGGACCTATCCCCTGGAACCCTGAATGGTCCCCTTATGGATCGTATTCCACCCAGTACCCTCTCCTAACTGGGTCTCCACACCATGAAGATGCAGACTCCTTTGACCCTCACCCACAGCATGCTGCTGGGGGTCTGTAGCTGCCACCACCCTTGCAGGATGACTGTCCCTCCTAAAGGAGAAGAGTCCACTCACAACATTAGGGACCACCTCAAGGAAAACCACCCTTGGCACTTTGCCCATTGGCCTGGTTTCCAGGTGGGTCCCCAGACATGCCTATGATTCACCTCCACACTGGCAGTGTCAGGGAGCACTGAGGTTGTCTCATGAGACACCCCTGAAACATGCTCCCTAGGTAGCTTCACACCACCCCAGGCAACCTGAACCCTATCTTTGTTCTCTGCTGCTAGAGCTGGGTTTATGCACTGTTCTCCCCAAAGAATGAGCTCTAGCCCCCTGAGTGCCTCAGGAGAACCTGTGAATCCTGGGACAGCTTCAACCAGGCCCACTTCCTCGGGCCCTCATCAGTTTCCCAACAGAGTTTCAAGAGACAGCCCAGAGACCCTAAAGATCCTGTGTGGCCGGCTCCAACCCAGTTTGAAGCACAGTGTCCTTTCACTTAAGATAGACCCCACCTGACATCCTGGTGGCACCAGCCAGTCTGAAACACAGCGCCTCTTCACATAAGATAGGCCCCACCTGGCTTATTGGTTGTATCACCCTCAGAGATCCACCTGGCACTGTACTCTGTAGCCTACTCTATTGCAGCTCAGAGCGACAGCCAAGACAGAAGTGGTTCCTCAACTCAGCCGTGAAGCACAGGGTCTTTTCACTTAAGAAGGGCCCCTCCTGGCTCAGTGGTTGGACCTCTGCAGGCATACCCACCTTCTGTGCCTTGCTGGGGGGATGCACCCCCCAACTGCAACCTTAAGGGGCCCCAGGGTAGTACCCAAAGGCTGGCATACCTAAAGTACAACAGGCAGGAGTCTGTAATGGCAAAGTCTATGCACCCTGTCCCTCCTGGACAGCTCAAAATGCAGCCCCCATCAGACGTAGGCTCCTGCACCCCGTTTGTCCTGGGGTCTAATCCCATAGGATCTACCTGAGTGTCACTCGGCTAGGCACTGTCGCAGCCACCACCTCTGGCTCAAATCAACAGAAAGTTCTAGGATGATATCCTTTTGCTTCCTTCGGCAGTCACCTACCCTACTCTGACACATCAGAGTCCACAATCCCGACTCAGAGCTCCCCAGGATCAGTCGCCTATCCCACTTAAGGAACCTAGGGGCTACCACTACACCTCATATCTCGGGAGCCACCCTCCTCAGGGGCCATCCACCACCATGGGCCACCCCTGGGTGGCCCAACCCCACCATATAACCTGTGGGGACCGTGGGAACGACAACTTTCTCACACGTTCCCCCCACCGTGGGAAAAATGCTCAGAGTCTCCCACTGTGGGAGAAATTCTCAGAGTCCCCCACTGTGGGAACATTTATTGGGGTCCCTACTGCTGACTAGCTTTGGACTCTGTGGAAACCTGCCCTGCACTTGACAAGCACAGAAATTTCCTGGAGTCCCCTAATCCCCTTCCACACCCCAAGAAGCCAGGTCCACCGCTACACTCCAATCTGTGGTATGAGTATCAGTTGCTGTCCCTAAATCTTTAGGGAAGACAACCCTTCTCATACAGGCCTAGTGTCTGTAGTGTTGGGGTATAAAAGGGACACTATGGAAAGGAACAACTGTGAGGAAAAATTCTTTGGAAGCCCCACCCCACCATCACATCCTTTGTGAATGTAAACCAGTCATAACAACACAGTTTAAACATTAAACCACAATATCTTCACATGACATGTATGTGTGTGAATGTAAACCAGTCATAACAACACAGTTTAAACATTGAACCACAATAGCTTCACTTGACATGTATGTGTGCGAGGGCATTCCTTCCCCAAACCTTTAATTCACATAGCCAAACCTGTGAACCCATCTCAGAGACCTGTATTCTAATATTTTCTCATTACTGCCTTGCTAATGTGTGGCAAAACTGGACTGACCAAATGCTACTAGTGTGTACCTGAATCGGATACTATGTTTCCTGCCCCTGAACACCAACGCAAGAAAAAGGGTAATTAGTTGTGTGGCCGGCATAAGTGATGGGTCTACATTTGTCCTGAACTGGGAACCAAACACCCAATTGTAGTGTTTAGCGGTCTCAGGATATTGAAGCAGAGCAGTCCAAGGCCTACTCAAGGGAGGAAGTGGGGGTAGTAAGCACCATTCTCAGAGACACAATAATAAAACTCAATAAATGATTGTCCAGTCTGTCTTTGAAAAAGGAAAAAGTACATTTATTACACACACACTACTCAATACGATGCAGCAATTTACAAATATACGTAGGCTGATGGAAATACTTCTTGGTGATATTGTGTACTCATTCTTACCCCTCCCAAAGGGGATCCAGTTCAACAAATCACGTCAAAACATTCACCTGTACTTACAATGCAATGATTGACTATAACTTTGTATGACCACACTTAATACTGGCAACATTTAGCATCAAATACACGATGAAAACATTACATTAATAATCACAATTACAGACTGCCCTTAGCGGGTGTCACACAGCATGAAACTCATGCTGAACACTTTGGGCCCGATTCACAGAACTAATTTAAGACAAAATCCTAAACTTACTACCATTTTCGTATTCACAGAAGGCACTTACTCACTTCGGTATTCACAGTGTTAGGAGTCCTAACTTTAGGACTCCTAAATGCCTTCTGTGAATACCGAAAGTCTTAAAATTGGGATTTTTCTCAGTTTAGGAGTCCTAAAGTTAGGACTCCTAACTTTACTACTACTAAACTGAGAAAAATCCTAATTTTAAGGCTTTCGGTATTCACAGAAGGCATTTAGGAGTCCTAAAGTTAGGAGTCCTAACTTTACTACTACTAAATTGAGAAAAATCCGAATTTTAAGACTTTTGGTATTCACAGAAGGCATTTAGGAGTCCTAAAGTTAGGAATCCTAACTTTACTACTACTAAATTGAGAAAAATCCTAATTTTAAGACTTTCGGTATTCACAGAAGGCATTTAGGAGTCCTAAAGTTAGGAGTCCTCACTATACTACTATTAAACTGAAAAAAATCCTAATTTTAAGACTTTCGGTATTCACAGAAGGCATTTGGGAGTCCTAAAGTTAGGATTCCTAACTTCTGTGAATACCAAAATGAGTAAGTGCCTTCTGTGAATACCAAAGTGAGTAAGTGCCTTCTGTGAATACCAAAATGGTAGTAAGTTTAGGATTTTGTCTTAAGTTAGTTCTGTGAATCGGGCCCAATCAGTCCACAGAGACTGCAGCCAAAGCTCACAGTTTCTTCTTTCCTGGGGGCAACCCCACCCCTGGATCAAAGCTGGAAATGGTGGCTGAACCCCATGTGCTTAGTTACTGTTACAACTGCTCCTGTTGGCTAGGGTGTGCCGCCAAGAGTGAAATGGGCTAAAGATCATCAGAATCGACATCACAGGCCGGAGTTATGGCCATTTGAAAATCTGCAACCTTTGACCCCGCTTTACTGATGAGGAAGTGTGTGCAGCTCCAACACCAAATCCAGCGTTGCCCCTGGGGTGGGCCAGGGCCCAGAGGTTGTCTCCAGGTAGGAAGAAACCTTGCTTCCCTGTTTAAGAAGGAAGGGACCCATACCTGGGCCCTGAGAGCTGAAGAGGCAGGGGGTAGCATCACCATACTACCCTGTGTGACTGGCCAGCTCCGCTCCCCATGCCTGTGACTGTGAAGAGCAGGAAGTCAGCCACAATCAACACACCAGCCTGCAGTAGCTTGCAGGCCAGAAGAGTGCCATTGTCTTCTGTGGCAGCACAATGGAGTGCTGCCCACACAGGGAGCTAGTGTGGACAGCCAGAGGTGGGCTAACGGGACTGCTCCTCAGCATGGAAACCTGCACACAAGGGGGCAGATTTACAATAACCGGCACATCCCTGCATATCAGCAGGGATTCGCCAGTTATTGTGCGTCACGACTCCGCCACCATGGATGCGCCGCATTTACAATGCGGCGCACTATGGGGCAAAAAATGGACAGATGCGTGACGCATCTGTGCCGTAAAGGCAGCGCATTGCTGGAGTTGCGCCGCAAGCGCGACGCAATTCCAGCAAGGCTCTGGGGTGCCCTATCTTCACAATGCTGCGTCAATCCTTACGCCTGCTTCATGCAGGCGCAGGGTTTTGACGCAGCATGGGCTCAAAGGTGACTGAGTGAAATCTTGTAGGTTTCACTCAGCTACTTTTAAGATGTGTCCTGCGACAGAACACCCCCCTGCACAGGAACGCCTACTTCTGGCGCAGGGCTTTACAAAGTGACGCATCTCCCAGATGCATCACGTTGTAAATACACCGCAGCCTGGTGCTGGTTTTGCGCCACTGCTGCGTCACAAAAGTGACGCAACAGCGGCGTAAAAGAGGCGCAAGGAGCTTGTAAATCTGCCCCAAGGTGCCTGGGTAGGAGCCGGCACCCTGAAGTCAGAAGCACGTCTTGAGGCTGCACAACCAGAAAAAAGAGATCGTGAAGATCTGCAGCAGCAGAGTATCTCCCCAAATCAGTGGGAGAGCCACTCAGAAAAAATGGAAGCTATTGTAGAGGAGTGCCCCATAATGCCCTGGCCCCAGGACAGCGGGGTCACCACCAAATGTTTTCTAAACTTCGGTGGGGGCTGCAGCAGTGGTGCAGCCTCCCCCCAAAAGAATTGCCAGAGTACCCACCCTAAGTGTGGTTCGGTTTCTGAAAAGGATTTTCAATGTATTTTTAAGCTCTTCCCATGCTGGAGCATGTGTTCTTCAGCCTGAATGCTGTTTTCTCTAGGGGCAATGTTTATGGATATGCAGTCTTTGTGGCCTGAAGGTACTCAACAAAAGTTTTCATGCTGTGTAACGCCCTCTAGGCCGGGGGCAGTTTGTAATTACATGTGTTCTGATTATTTATGTAACATCTTTAATTGTGAATTTCATTTTAAAGGTTGTTATGAGTGCACACAATCACTCCAACCTGCATCTACACTTGCCTTGTCAATGTTTAATTGAAATAATGATGCTGACAGCCATTCATGATAAAGGTTTGCAGACGTTATTGCCAGTATGAAGTGCAGTACTTCAAAGATATTATCAATCATTGCATTTTAATTACAGTTGACTTTTTGACATGTGATTTGTTGAACTAGACTCCTTTTAGTAGGGGTAAGATTGAGCACACAATGTCACCAAGAAGTATTTCTATCAACTTCTGTATATTTGTACATTTCTGCGCAGTATTTGTAGTGTCTTGCGATATTTTATGATGGAACCCTTGTGGCTCCAAATGGATTTCATAGATCTGTGATGAAGTGTCAGAGCTCGATGCCATGAAAGCTTGTTTGAGGATGTTGAGTTTGCAATTACATGCAGCATAATAAAGACGTGTAATACTATGCTCCATTTGTGCCTTGATCATTGGCGAGTATCGAGGCTGAGAAGACACTACAGATGGTGATGAGATAGCGGATAAGTAACCTGAAGAATGACCGTGCTCTCTCAGAGGGTTTGCTGTCGTCCAGTCAAACTGTTCGTGAGAGCTACATGGGTCACTGTCGAAGAACAGAATTGATGCTTCCTTCACGTAGAGTCAAAGTGCAACACCCGTCACTGTATAGCAAATGAAGACAAAGGAAGTGTTACAAAGAATTTACAAGTTGATGGTCGAGAACCTGCTGGTCAAGCCATAGATAAAGGTACCGCACTGCCATGCAAGATAAAATTGTTCAATATACAGAGTGTTAACATTGAAACATTGAAAGCAAATTAAACCTGATTTATGAAGTGCAGCTGCTGATAATCATAACTTACACAATAATGCTGTGAGCAGAAGTGATGCAATGTGGAGATCAATCAGGTATCACAAAATGCTAATTGATATTTCGATGAAAAGAAATAAATGACTTACTGAATACCCTGCCGAGAGTCATCTTACTAACACACTTGGTGAAGGTGGCTCAAGGAAAAGTGTTCAGGGTTGTGCTTACCGACCCGTCCATATTTGAAGCGATTCATTCACAAATTTGCCAAGTGGGGTTCAGAACAACTTCACAAGTGGTCTAAAAGAAAGGAGCAGAGAATGAATCTTGGAATAGTGAAATCTTTCAAATGCCTGCAAAGAAAGTCACGCTTCATTAATCCAGTTCACATTAATGATGAGTCGGAGTCCAGCACCTCACAGAATCTCACAGACAGGTTGCAAACACCAAGTCTCAAGGAAACACCTGAGATGTCATTAAGTTCCACAGTGGTCTACAATACTGTTTCGTTCCTGAAACCACTACCACCTTTCAAAACTGCCCAAAAACAAATAATGGGCAATAGATGGTCTGGGACATTAGATGATTTCATTGATGCACTTGAAGAGACTAATAACAAAAAGATTATCAAGTATCTCAAACATCTTGCTCGTGTTGGTGTAAATGAAGTCATGAAGAAAATGCCACGAAGTGACAAAGCAATTACATATTTTCAGATTAAAGAAACACTGACTCAAAAGTTCAATCCAGTATCGAAAGATGATTATGAAAGATACATTTTCAGTCAGGAATGCCAAAAAGTTGGTGAAAACATTGATGTGTGGAGACTTGATATGCTCATCAAATGCTTGTCAGATGTATTCAGAAGTTGAATGCTGAGAGAAACTCTTAGCCTTGAGCAATTGTTGATGGCTGCCAGAGCTGAGGAGCTTGCTGAAAGTCAATCTGCTGAGGCCATGGATGTCATCAGGGAATAGTCAGGGGTCGCATCTATGACCTCTAGCCCATGGTCTCAGAGGGGGGAGGTTTGCCTCCTTGGAGGCCAGGGGTCGCAAAGGAAGTGCCAAGAGTAGGAGGGAGCAAGCTGGAGGGAGCAAGCTGGAGCTCACAGCTGTGACCTCTGACTCATCCCAAGTGAAGTCCATGCCGGAGGTGCCCAGAGCAAATCAGTCGTTAGCATAAAAAGTAAACCAAAACGAAAGACTCAAGAAAGACTATGTACTCTGCCCCTCATTCGCCTCTCTCCACCACTCATCTCTGATTAAACACGTCAGCTCCTCCCTTTGGGTAGTCATAGCCCACACCTTGGATTGTTCTAATCCAGGTATGAGGAGGGAACCCAAATGATGAATCATGTCACCTAATGGTGAGTGAGGGCTCTCGTCCTGAAAGGATTTCTCCCTACCCCTTTCTCTGTTCTGAAAAGCTCTTCCATATAGCCAGTTATATAAGGTGTAATATTGTCATGTGTGATTACTAGCCCACACCATCTCCCTTGATTAGTCCTTGGACTGCTCTGCTTCGCTCCCCTGAGAGAGTCAAGTGCCACCATTGGGTGTTTGGTTCCCAGTGGAGGACAAATGTGGACTCATTACTTGTGCAGGCCACACAACTAATGGCCCATTTTGTTACAGCTGTTCCAGTTTTTCAACCAGTTCCATGAGTCTTTGGGTGAGAAGTACTTACTGTTGATAAGGACGTTCAGCATTGCAGGAAACCTTCTCATATAATTGATTACCAGCCCCCTTATTCTCTTTCCCACCCCATCAGAGCTTCTCCTTTATCTATGGACCACCTAAGTGAAGTGGGGAAAGAAGAGTACCAATGTTTTCTTGTAGGGTGTAACCATCGCGAATTTAGCATCACACGACTCTTCACATCGCAGTCTATGCGATAGGCTCACGATAACACGTCAAATGTCCGTGATAAAGTCAATGCAATGCCGCAAAAATGCGAAATACGAATGCAAAAAAAGCTGCGATGAAGCTAAGCGCAAAACAAAATTCAGCGAAAACCAGCCACAGGCCTGCAATCCCCATGCGTCATGTGGGAAAATGCACTATAAAAGCAAAACAAAAAACACACCAAAACCAAATCAAACTGCGCAGCACCATGGATGCACCCGGACCGAGTGCAGAGGACAACCCGAACCCCACAAGCCCCACGGAGGACCAGCCAGGAACCCCGTGCTCAGGGCAGGGCAAGGAGAAGAGGAAGACAAGATCATCGTCACGGAGGTGATAGAACACTACCAACAACTGTTCGGCACCTCCACTGCGTCATTGGTAACACAAACGGAAATATGGCAGTCCATCATCACCAACGTGAATCCAGTCAGAGTATCGAGGAGGTCAATGGAGGTCAATGGAGGAGGTCAAGAGGCACTGGCACAGTGCCCAGTGCACAGACAAACCAAGGAGAAACTCGCTGCCAACAGGAAGGCAGCAAAGGTGACTGGAGGAGGGACTCCTGTGCCATAGGAGGAGCTGGATGAGCTGGAGGAAATGGTTGCCACAGTCATCAGTGTGGAGACAGAGGCAGGAGTTAGGGGTCTGGACACAGCTCGATATGACCTGACCCAACAGCAACAGGGTGAGTAACGACCAGGGCCTGGGGGAACGGAGGGAGATGGGCGCAATGGCACACATGCACCATCATGTGCAGCACACCCACAATGAGTGTGGAACATATCCCTGATACCCTTGGCACACTGCAGCACACATAGTAGGCCCCTGTCCACTATGTGCACAAAGGGGCCCCCTTCCATATCTCCAATGCCACAACCTACCCATGCACATGTACTGAAACCAGAAAAGCAGCGGCTCTATGAGCCACACGGACTATGCAAGTGACACTGCATGACAGATAGCATGGCTGCAGTCACAATACATGACATGGTGCATGAGACGACTTTGAGGTGGCTAAGTGTGGACCACATCCGTAAAGGAGCAGGTCACACTCTGACACATCCACGTGCACCTACAGCCCATGACGTCAAAAACATCTGCAGACGCAGACAAACAATGCACAAGAGTACAAAATATGTCCAAGAGCACCAATGACCCAAGTCGCAAACATCACAGCACCCGAAAAGCACACAATTCAAAAGCACACTGACTCAAACGGATAAGGGGCTGCCAAATCAGAGCTGCAGGGTCCACTCGCCAACAATGCAGCACACACACATAGCAATCACTGCACATCCACATTGACGACAATGTGGTACAATGTGCAACACTTACACCAGAGGACACAACTGATGCCCCTTGTGTGTAGAAACTGGCCAATCACATCTGGCACTGCATGACACTGTGAGATGATAATGTACGAGTACAACCTCACATCCGCCATAAAGTTGAAATGTCCACTGTCTCCCATCAAATAGCCAGTTCCTCCAAAACAGTCACAATGTATATTGTCATGCAGTCTGTATGTAAACATTTACAAAGCATGAACATACATGGAACACACTGTTAACCTGCATCTCCCCGTTACATTGCAGAGGAACAATCAACACCACCTGCAGAGCAGATCACACATCTCTTCAGTGATGATGAAGGCGACACCCTGCACATTTGCCCAGACACCCTCCAAATACTCGTGGACAGCCTCCGCAGCCCATCCCCAGGAGCAGGGCAGCCCAGCTGCATCGAGGTGACTCCACCCCCTGCACAGACCACACAGCAGGAAGCACACACCACCATGGCTGGCTCACAGGACCCCCACGACCAACGCATGGAATACCAATGCCGTGTTTTAGCGTGCCAGGAGGAGATGGCTGATCTGCTGCGGGTGGGTTTGACGTTGTTGCAGCCAAACTCAATGCCATATGTGGGTGTCTGAGTCCCACCAGGGACCACTTACAGTCCCTAACAGACACCCACTGTCCGCACCATGCTCACCGACAATCCTTGGCTGACCTCGCTGGGGCCATTACTCGGATACAAGAACTGTCTAGTCAGACAGGCTCGAGCGGTGACAGAACGAAGTTGGCAGAGATGTGGCGGACAATGGCGACCATGGAGCAGATGCAGGCTGGAATTAGGGCTGCCACTGCTGAATACCAGCGAGATGTAGCTGGGATATTCCAGGCCTTGCAGATCCTCATCTTGCCATTTCTGCCACAGAGCCTGTCCCAGATAACTGCTGCAGGAATCGTGACACACACATCTCCGCCCCCTACCGTGTCATTGGCACACAGTGATGCAGCCCTATCACCTTCACACCCTGACGTGTCAGTGCCCCACAGTGATGCAGCCATAACACCACCACACACACCTGACACACCGGACACAGAAGACGTCTCAGAGGAGTATGTTGTGGAGGGTAATGACTGTAGGAGGAAGGAGGCAGTAGCATCCGTACCCGCAACATGGCCTGTCCATGTCTGGTTTAGCCCTATGCATCATGCCCTGGAACAACACCTCCCACTGTCCCCCGGAACACTCTGCGACATTCACCTGGACCCGGACATGGACTGCCATATCTGCTCTTGTACCAATGACACAGCAATCCGGCTGCGGACTGAACCCTTCCTCTTCAGATTAACTTTGCATTCCCCCAAGGACTCTGGTTGTCCCACCACTGGGCAGCCACATAATGTGGGCTTGAACTGGCCATGTACTCCTCCAGCTCTGACACTCCCCAGAATGCGAATAAAACATTCCAAATCACACAAATGTGTCATGTCTATGTTCACTCACGTGTACAAGTATGGATGAATGTAGCGACATTGATTGCACAAAAAAGGTACACCCTGGTAAATGTCATCAATGCCCATATTTGACCCTGACCCACATGGCCAATTAGATGAATGTGAAGGTGTGAACTAGCTGTAGCCTCATTGCACAACAATCTTGCATCCCCCAACGTAGCCCCACATCCGTGTATTATATAGGACTGTGTGTGTAAATGTCAGAATCGGTAGCCCACCTTAAGTAGTGTCCCCATCACATGTTGCTACAGAACATCTCTTTACATGACATACTCACACACATAGTGTGGACACAGTCTGTTTTAACGGATCATATTGATCCACAGGGCAAGAAATTGGACACCATACTCACATTGCTGAAGACACGTAAGAGCACAGGTCTACCAGCAACTATCCCAAACACAATGTCTGGTTCGGAGAGGTGGAGCTTCCAATAGGGATTCACCACCTATGTAGCAGAGGCAGTCTGTCCCTCCCTGTGTACGGACAATGCTCATTGAGGCATATGATGAGTCGTACTAATCAACATTCATCACAGTTGTACACTGGTGAAGTTGCGTAGACTTTATTAGCATGTGCTTGTCAATACGGGCAAGTCATGGGCCACAACAGGCAGACAAATGCTTAAGACACAGGAAGAATGGGAATGTGTCGAGGTGCAAGAAATGGGGAGGCAAAAATGAACACATGTCCTTACGGTTGGCAACGGTCTCAGCCCACCTTGCCTTGCTGGTCGAGTCATGTGATATTTGGCGTCTGCTCATAGCCCCATGTCAGGTGACACGACTCACAGCCCATGGGATGGGATCTCCATGCATGGGATCTGCATGGAGCTGTACCACCGAACTGCGCCGACTGTGTGCTATGCTGACAGTGAGCAGGTGAAAGGGACCAACAAGGTCACATGTTGTGCTATTTTGCCTTGTGTGTAGTCTCCCTCCAGCAGTATGTCAGATTTAGGAACGTGGCTAAATGACGCTGTGCAGCTCCGCCAATGGGGCTGCAGAACCTTGCACAGGTGTGTGACAACACACGTAGGTGCATGCACATGCATTCTGAGTCTGAGCGAATGCAGACATGTCCACTGTTGTTCTGGCTTATGGGACCATTCCTCCACGATGCAACACATAGTTGGGACCTGTGCTCTGAGTGTCAATCAGTGTGGCTGCAGGAAGGTTGTTACTCGTCCATGAATGCGAGCGCTGCTTCATAGGCTATTAGTTCCAGAAGTACGTTGTTCTCGAATTCAAGGAACACGAGGAGGAGCCAATCCATTAACTGGTCCGGACCACAGCCCAATAGAGTAGCACCTCGATGTGGTCACTGCACATGAGGAGTTGTGCAATCTCCCATCCACTACTGCCAACACATACGCCACAGTTCAGGGCATCCCATGCATGGCCATCCCGGTTGCACTGCTGTTCGTGGGCCAACATGGGGGTGCACACACAAGTCATAATCCAGTTTGGCTACCATTGTGTTGGATAGGCAGACCATTATGGGCCACTCGAATGGACTTGATCGACAGTGGAACCAGGGCTGGACGCATGTGATGTATACAAGCCGGAAACTCAGACGGTAATTGATTCGTAAAACTGCCATTGGCAGAGCTCCCAACAGATGCAGCATTCGTGCACGGTACAGTTTCACGTGACAGGGGTTGTGCATGTGCCCGGGATTGCCTGCCATTGCGTTTGTTGGTCTCGTACCACCGGCACTCCTCAGACCGGCGGCAGTTCTGTGGAAGTTATGCCACAGGTCGGAGCAATGAGTCGTATGTGTGTTCAACGTTTGGACGTATGGGTTGTTTTTTAGCAATGTGTTGGGGGCATGCCATGCAGGTGTACCTCGAGCAGGGACAAGTGTGTGTGGGGTGTGGACACATTGCTCTTTAATTAGTGCAGTTCGTGGTGTGGGAGTCGTAGGAGTCTGGTATCTCACTTAGGAGGTGTCGGAGGTTCGGATGTCCTTCCGCCTTGTGTATTGAGACAAAGGAGTTTTCATGCCTCATTTTAGTCTGACTACTGCTTGCATTTCTGAAATGTGATGTGGCCTTTGCGCTGAAATTGTGGCCAGGCCTTAGATTTAGGGTGCACCAATTGCGAAACACACGCAACAGTTGGCATGTATGAGCCAAGGGCCCGATTGTCCTTCCACTCCTTGTTCAGTCTCTCTCTCTCTCTCTCTCTCTCTGTCCTTTGATGAGTGCCTGACACACCTTCTTATCCTGGATATTGCCTTACAGACTGTCACTTACAGATTGTCCTGGGATGACCCCCCATGACTCTTCCAAATAGTTGTTTGGAGAGAAATGTGATTGTGATATTTTGTTTGGACTTTCAATGGTGAATGATTCATTCTGCTTTTTCTGTACTCATATGACTGTTCGTTGTTGTGATTCTGCGGCATCAGGCAAATGATTTTGTTCATGATTTCATGACGTTGATGTACAGTCTCTTGGTCCGGGGGAGGTGCCCGGGGTGGAACCCCAGGAGGGAGGTGTGGGGGGGTACGTGGGGTGGCGGTCCTGGGTGTGGTGGCGGTGGGTGTTGTGGCCCTGTTGGGGCTCCGTGCTGCATGATCAGTGGCTCCATGGCATCTGTTGGTCTTCAGGTGTGGCTCTGGGCTGTGCTCCCTTGTCTGATGCCAGTTGTCGTCCGACTTTGCACCAGGTCAGAGCAGGTGTTAATTTCCTGCTGCTAACGCGCCTTATCGCATGTTTTGTGTTCTTATTGCAGATCTGGCTGGTCGTTGAGTATGTTGAGGTGTTGTGTTGTCGCAGCTTTTTGCTCAGGAATGCCTACTCAGCATCTCATTAGCGATAGTTGCCGGGGTTATCCGTGGCGATGTTTTTTGAGGATGCTATCGCCTAAAACTGGTGATATCGGCCGTTAGCACCAGCTTGTGAATGGGGCGATACATTTATCGTGACTTTGGCTGCGATCAAGTGCCGATAATTTGGTGATAACTCCTTGAGAATATGCCCCTAGGTCTGTCCCCTGGGTTTTAGGCTACTTTCCTATTGTCTTAGATGAGCAGGAGTGGGGAGTGATGTCAGCAGAAGGGAGAGCAGTGTCATATCTCCTTAGTCCTGTATTTCTTTCATCCAGCTTGCAGTTCGGTCTGCTCCTAAGCGGGAACGGCAAACAGTGTAAAACTGTTGTTGCTTTCGGTTTGCTTGGAAATGCTAGATTATTAATATTTTTGGCTGTTCAGGCTGGAGTTACAGTTTCAATTTTTAATATGTGATAATTTTAAGGTGTTTTTCACTTTTGAATGTGGTTGTGTCTCCGATCATTACTGCAGATGTTATACTGATCTGTACTTTAAATGATTAACCAAGCCACATTAGAAAGCGAAGAACGCCTTGGAGGTTCAGCTTTGCATGACAGATTATGGGTCCAATTTAGACCCTGGAGGACTGTAGCCCAGTCTGCCAGGGCTCCACTGCCAATGCAGACAGCAATGTGCCATACTAAGTGCTGTGCATGCAGAATATCCAAACCACCCACAGAGCAGTTGTTTATTTTACAAATACAAACTCTCAAAGTGCAAGTTTGTGTTTTTTTAAAGGAAAGGCAAATGACCCTGACATGTTGTAATTTTTCTTCTACCCTGTGGGGGTCATTTGTGTCTTTATCTGTTTAGGACCACCAGGCTTTTCCTGGCAATCCGGAGCAGGAAACATTATGCCATAGGGTCTACCCTAAAGAGAGCATGTGATCCTAGTGTTTGGCGGACTGGTTACTCTGCTACATTTGTGGCAGAGTACCCCTGTCCACCATGCTCTAAATAAGGTCCTGAGTGCCCAGAATCATGGTTATTAACGAACACATGCTGTCTCATCTTGAATCTGCTGCTGCTGCGGACTTGGAGGAGTCCTGATAGATGTTTAAAACCTTTACCTTCATGAAGATTGTGAGGTTTGTCTATTACATTTCCACAGAATCTTCTTTTTGCACAGGACTTTTCCCATACAAAAACTTTTTTTGTAAGATAACTCTCAAGCTAATATGCGTTTTCCCCATCAAACCTTCTTTTAGCAAAGTTTTTTACCCACACTTTCTTCTTTTTAATGGCCAAACTTTGCGAAGTTTTTTTGAAAATTGGAAATCATAAAAAAATTCTCAAGACATTGTGGAGGAAAAATCTTTGTAACTTTACCCTGCCATAGTCAATTGGAAGACTAGTTTTGGGGAAAATCTGCCAGCAAGGTTTTTACACATAGGCGAATTATGTGAACTTGACAAACCACAACATCTTCAGATGTGCAACCTTTTCCAACTTCTGTCAGCCCTCTTCCTAAATCTGTGAATAGTAGTAACCCATCTAGCAATCACATCACCCCGTGGGTTTTCACGTCCTACACATATAAGATTCAGTTGAAACCCTGAGTGAAGGAATACACAAAGGTGTGACAGATGCTATTTTCAAAGGATCTCGGTTAGTGCCCATGTTGAAATGTTAATAAAGTGGCATTTGTGTGCAATACTCTGTAGCTCCTAAAACATTTGAGTTTAAAACTGTTGCGGGACCTGTACATGTGACTCCAAATTCAGTCTCTGAGTTATTATTTGTTTGACATGAATATATAACGATTCAACGTGTTTATATTTACAATAAATACAAACAATACTGTGCATTCGTGCAATATCGGGCGGTAATTCCAGCATTCCGGGCACTGACAGTTTTGGGTAACAACACTTCTCTCTCTATCACACATTCACTCATTCACCTACGCATTCACTCACACCCCTTTTCGAAAGGTCGATCTGTTTTGCCTGCTGTATGACCAGCTGGGAGGGTAAACAAATCCAAATAAATTACAGCTAAAACTAAAGAAGACATCATTGAGTAAACATAAGTTAGAATATTATGCATCTACTTAATTAGCACTTAGCTCCTCTGTGCAGCAATTTATAACATGTTCATAATACAAACAGCACCCGAATACTTACATTTGCATAACATTATACTTTCTAATTCAAGGCTTCCTTCATTACAATGGCTGCCTAAATCCTAATTCAACTTAATTTAATTGACTTTGATTTCTGGACTAAAAGCATTAGCGTGAGCTAGTGAAAAATTTATAATGTTTGCATTCAATTAAGACCTAATTAGATAATCAATCACCCTTATATCGCACTGGGGGTTAGACAAGAAAGAAAGAAGACGCGGCTTACACCAGTGCATTAAATAGTTTCGTTAATTTGCGTTTGGCTAATTGAGATTGAGAAAGTGTTAGCATGCCACGCAGGAAGTTGGCTCAGACAGAGCCCTAAATGCAATGTTTTGTGCGATTTTCGCAAGTTCTCTTTCCAGGCTGCGTGGAGTGATCGGCCAAATGTTGTTTCCTGGAAAACATTTTATACAGTGCGATAAACAATGTCAGCTGGTAAATAGGTGCCGCGACAGCTCAATCCGCTGTGTTTGTTGCTTAGTTTAACAGTTCAAGAGAAGACAGATTAGGCTACAGAAAGCAGTAGAAAAAGTGCCAATAGTCGAGGTGAAATAGCAGTGAAGCGCTCATGAAATATCATCCGTATTAAGGTGCAAATCAATATGAAAAGTGTATACTAAAGAGACCACTTTAATTGAGTAAGCTTAAGTAAGGCTTATCACAAATTTTGCAAACCAGGATCAGATTTAAAATCTCCTAGAGCATAAAGTTCAACTCCAAGTAGACATGTTTTTCAGCCAACAGCACAAAACACGTCGGGACTCACAGGTCAACTCTTCTGGTTTTAAGTTTGGCCTACAAGGCCGTGTTGAATGTCACCATTGTGTCACAGAACCAGTGATAACCGTGACAAGATTCTGAAACGGTGTCAGCCTGAAGTCAACCCATGTTCCCACTTCCAGTTTCCTTCTATATTCATGAAGCATGTGTAAGAGTGTGCGGTCATAATTCCTCAGAGGCATAGCATCATTAGAGATCACAAAGTATTACCTAGGTTGTAGGAGAGTAGGAGCTGCTTCTTATGGTTAGCCCCACTTTTTGCTGATGTGTCACCATTTTTCGACTTTAGTCTGGCTGGGGCCATGCTATCCAGGACCCCAGCCTAGCTGCTTCCTCTCTAAATTGATTCCCTGTACCTTAAGTACACTTAAGATTGGATTCTGGGGTACCCTTATAAGTCCCTAGTATATGATATATTATGTACCCAAGGCATAGGTATCCCAGAGGCCTACCAGGGGCTGCAGCATGTATTATGCCACCCCTGGGGAGCCTTCCAAAATGACACCACAGGACTGCTACTGCAGCCTGAGTGAGGTGGTGCATGCACCCCTCACTGAGATATAGGTTCACTATATCTCACCCTAGTACTGCACATATAAACCTATCAGTCACCCCTATGGCTGGCCTTATCAATCCTGAAGGTAGGGTGCTTGGTTTTATGTGAGAGGGTGCCCATGCATGAGCAGAACCCCTCTTCAGCCTTCGGGAATCTATTCTCCGGGGTTGTCTGTGATGCAGCCTGACCATATACTCTAAAGTGCATTATAACCTCGCGGTAAATGCTAACTTTGGGATGTCTGCACGGAAACATGTCGTGTTTAGTGTCAAACACCTTGGAATCATACCCTCACACCAGTAACTGGTGTGGGAGTATGATCCCACCCTTCTAGAGGGAGAGACAAGACAGCACCGGTATACCCGGTACCAGCTAACAGAGCCTTGGCATCAGAAAATGGATACTGCCAGCCACAGACACAAGTCTGGCCTCCTGCTGCTGTCCGAAACTCTGGAAGGGGAGGCCTGGACAATAGGTTTCCTGTCACAGGGAGGTGTTACCACCTCCCAGACAGGCTTAAGTGTATTAGGGCTGGGTGGGTGCACTCCAAAAGTGCTTTGAAGTTCAGCACTGGGGGCACATTTGATGTCCCTGTTCATAGTCCAGTTCAAACCAGTTGCAGGGGCTACCAGCCCCTGCTCTGGAGTGAAACTGGACAAAGGAAATAGGTGTAGCCACCCCTCTTTCCAAACCCTCCCATAGGTGGGTCCCCTGAGTTAGTCCAACCCCTTCCTTGGGTATAAAGAAGGAACCCCTGACTACAGGACTTTAGATATCCCTGGAAGAAACTCTGAAACTGAATCCTGGAACTTTGATGATCTACACGACGCTAGATGACTGAAGAATCTCCCTTGGAGTAAAGGAGTTACTCCCCTGCTTGGCAGGCACCTAAGAAACATCTGACCGGTTTTCATCTCCCAAGCTCCCGCCGGACTCCGAAGTATTTGCAACACAGGAGGTGGGTTTCTAGACTTCCCAGAGGCTGACCCGAGTCCCCAGCAAAGTTGAGACCCGCAGCCCTCGTGGGTACCATGGAACCGGAACCCCTGAACACCGTGCACATTTGCAAGTGCTTTAGCTTCTCGACGTTCCCTGAGGCTGTGCATTGGGTTACTTGTAGCCCAGACCCCGAGCACCTTTACCACAGAAGTTTGCTGGCCTACACTCCACAAGTGTTCCGTGAGCCGGCCCTTTGTATTTTCGCTCGAGGTACCTTTGCGATCCCTGGTCTGTTGACTGGTGGGTGCCTGTGAAGGCAACTCTAACTTGTATTGGGCTTCCTGGTGGCTCCAGACGTGCCCTGACTCTCCATTGCTTGGAGAGTCTCCAGGACCTTGCTGGTCCGCACCGAAGCATCTTTCCTCTTCCTGCGTGGGTTGCTGTTGCCAAGGCTTGTTGTGTCCAATCTGGGCATCAACGCTGCAGCACTCGACATCCTTTGTGGTACAGCTCGAATTCAGCTCCTGGTTGTCGTCGAGCGCCTCCTGGTCCTCATGGCTGAAGAGTCAAGCTTCCCCTCTTCGCACAGGAAGCACCCGACATCGCTGGGCATTCATCTATTGTGCCCCTGGTCACTGGCAAGTGACCCAGACTGTGTCCCCTCTGCTTTCAGGTTCTTCACATCTTCAATCCAGGCTTGGATCTCTTTGGACACTTCTCCTCTTCCCGGCAGCAGCACTTTGCAGCATCTCGCCATTGGAAACGACGACGCGACCCAACACCATTTGACACCTATGCACCCGGCTTCCCTGGGTGAGGTAACACGAGTACTCTGGTGCTCCCGTGGGTGTTGGCCCTAGAACCATCTAATTCCAAAAGGGTTTGTTCCTAGGTCACCTCTAAGTGTCCTTAAACTTTAAAATTCCAACTGCGACTTTCCCCTTAGAAGCTAACGGAGCTCGTGGCTGTGTTCTCACTCTGCAGACGTCCCCCGTGGGTCCCCTGTGTCACTACCTTGGGTGGTTCCTTGGGGTCCCAGCAATTCTACAGGCTCTAGGCCTTGTGTCTAGTCAAGTCGTGGTTTTTATACCACTTTCTTAATATATGGTTTGGTTCACCCCTAGGGTCTATCGTATATTGTGCTAATTTACTGTGATATATTAAGTGTAACATATGTGCTTTGACCTCTAGCCTCATAAAGAGACTAGTAGGGTGTGTTTTGTAATAAATACATATATTTTATATATATTCCTGGTATGGTTCTCCTTTCATTTAGTCATTCAAGAGATTACAGACTGGAAAAAACAAGCTGCTTTACATTCCTCCAAGACTTAGCCTGAAGGCTGCTCTTCATAGCTACCACTAGGATTGCTTTTAAATAAGGTTGTCTTTAACCTATCTTTAACCTATCATCAATAAAGGATTGTTTGGACTGGTGCAAGGTGCCCACTATAACTAGTAGACAGCATATGCCAGGCCAACTTCTCACATAGGTAACTTTGTAATACATACTGGAAGTGACCCAATCACAATCAAGATTTGCAAACAATATATAGCTCATATATGTGTCATTAGCCACTGACATAAGCCTTGTCCATGAACAAACACATCATGGCTATTTCACAGTGAAAGTCTGTTGATGTGTTCTAGAGAGCCCATTGAAGGGGATCCACATTTTATTTTTGTTTTACATTTTCTTTAGTTCTCATTTAGCCCACATGTATAGTCACAAAACCAATTGACCCACTCACTCAGAACACTGCTGCCTGAAATTGCAGAAAATACTTTTGGTGATAAACAGCAATTGGGGACCACTCTGATCTTCGACAGTGCTAACAAGGAAATCTCTCAAAAATGTCCACAAATGATGTCATGTTAAAATTTACTTAAGGAACCTGGAAGTTCCTCGCCTTTCTTAGCCGATGAATCTTGGTCACCATTTTTTAATGGAGCTTTCCACATAAAAGACATCAATAATTACATTTGATGTTCAGTCAATAAAGAGAGGGCTGGTGTAGTTTTTAAAGTTTATTCTCTCATTTATCGGTATTTTTGTTGTTTATTCAAATTACTGGCAAATTAATTACAGTAATAATAAGAAATAAAGTTGGTTAGAACGAGCATAGAGAAGTAAAAACAGTTTGTTCCTTTCAGAGTATCATCCCTATTCTAACTAAAGGACCTATCCTATCCTAACAAGAATCGATAAATGGTCATTCTGGAAAATCGCAAGTAGATTTCTGAGCAAATTCAGATAACTAAGAGGAAGAACGAAATCCCAATAAAGGGTAGCTTCGGAGACTCAGCTGAGTTGTCTGGACAATTGCAGTAGCAACCATCCAAAAGGTTGAGAAGGAAGAAATTAACTCATTATCTACGATGAGTATAAAACAGAAAATCACCTCACAAGGTGTAAGGAAATAAAGACCTCACCATAAGTGATAGCTTATGGTAAGTCGGGCTAGAACAGCAAAGTGCCAAGGTGCATGGCAGGGTAGGGATGCATTGAAGAGTAAGGGGCTCTCTAGCTAGCAACACCTACTATATAAAAGCAGATTAACATGTTGCAAAACAGGTGAATGTCATCATCATTGTCCAATGGTGAGAGGTCTTCTGATGGTCTGTTGTCTTTGCCCTCGGTTCCCACGGTAAACGTCCACACCAGCATGAAGTCAGTTAGAAATGTCTACAACGTATTGCAAAAAGTTAAATCTATAGAGGTTCACATGAGAAGCTTTTGCAAGCCTACTCTGTCAGCTGTCTGGTGTCTCATCGTATAACAAAAGCTGTTCTATGAAATGAAACATTCAAATTCTGGTATGTCCTTATTAGATCAGAAAAGGCAAGCTACAGCAAGCATTTTCTTTTCAGTAATACACTTGATCATTATGCATATGTGGCAAAGAAAACAATCTAACTAAAGCAAAGTCATGCAGAGTGATGAAAGAAGGAATACATGTTTTCCAGGTCACAGCATATTTCACAAAAAGTCAAGATCTAGAGTTCAACTATAACATTAATTCACTATGTTATGAAAAGCATTTATTTTCTTAAATAGATATAGCAGAAAAAATGAAAAGTGTGGTCTAGCAAGTGGAGAATGATAGAATTGAAAGCTTTCTGCAAAAACATAAACAGCATTTTTCACATTTACATATTAAATAAAGGCACATTTTCTAACTTTGAACTTATAATGCATTTTCAGGTTTAATATATAGTCGGTTTCTATATTATTAATATGTGGTGAAATTCGAGTAAATATTTTCAGCTTTCTGAATTTCCCCATCTGAATATTTGTAAAATCATCATACATTTAAGTTTCTCATGTGAGACTGTTTTCAGAGTGCAGTTTCATCATCAGTTGAGTCTCATCTTTGTCTTTCCAACCCCCTAAATTTTAGTGCGTTCATGTAGTCGTCATTTATGATGTTATGTAATCCCATGTCCCTTTCATACAATTTCCTTTGACATTTTTCCTGCCTTTTTCTGAGTATGTATATGCAGCACAGAAATAGAGTGTAAAGAATTATAAGACAAAGTCCTACTATGACTATTGTCATTAATATAGCTTTCAGTTGACCTTTTACTGCTGTTGAAAACCAGTTCCCAATTGTGCCAATTCCTTTCCCAAAATGTTCATACAAGCTTGGTGTTTCAAATTCAAGTAATTTGAGGTCCTAAAACTGAAATTTTTGGGGGCGTGGCCAAGATGGCGGCTCGGTATGATGTTTTACTCTGTCCCTCCGGCTCCGCCGATCATCAGCATTGTCTTTGCCCCATACCCTGGTCTCTTAACGGCGAGGCTGAGCAGAGAACGGTTGGTGATCCCTCCGGTGCAGGCGCGGTGCTGTTCTTTTGCTGCATCGGTGCTCCGGACAGGAGGATCCCCAGAGCTGAGCCGGAGCTGCGAGAAGAGACGCGGCGGACGCAGCAGTGATCCCGGAGGGGCCGACACGAGAGATGCGGCAGTGCTGCTTCTACACGCCGCTGGGCTGTCTCCGACTTTGCCAGCAGCCCCAGGACCGTGAAGCACCGGGGCGCAGCGGCAGGTGAGCCGCGTGAACGCGATAATAGCTCAGAGCAAGGTATGTGGTGCGCCTGCCATTTTGCCTCCCGGCCGGCCTGCCCGGTGCCCTCTTCCTCGCCAACGGCCTTGCACAGCACCCTGTAGCCTCATTCGTCGAACTCTGGTGCACTTACGATGGATCCTCCTGCTTCGTGCGGGTGAAGCACAAGTGCTATCCTCACCCACGCTTGGAGCGCTGCACTGTTCTGCGGCGAGCTTACCGCACAGCTGCCATTTTGCAGTTGGGCCTATACTCCTGGCCACCCACAACTCAGCCTCCGAATCACGCCCGTCGGCGATGTGTCCTGCGGACTGCTGTGCCTGCCAACCAACCCCCCGACAGAAGTAGCCGCTCCCCGTCCTGTAGAAATCTGTCTGGCTCCTGATCGACAGCGTGGCATTGGAGGTCCCGTGGGCCTGTAGCACTGCTCTTCTTCTCCAGGCTTCTGGCACCAGCCTGGTTTCCTGCTGGCAGAGCGTCAACTGTCCGTGCTTCAGGACTGGCACCCCACATTCTCTTAAGAAGCCAAAGAGCGCCACTTGAGACGTCTCGCCCGGACCGCGGCCTAGCTCGTCTCTGTGCTGTCCCTGGTGCCTACCAGGGTAGGGATCACCTGGCTCTCTTGCCGCAACCTCACTGGCGCAGGCCACCCGCAGCTCCATGCAGGCCTCGTGAGAGGTCATATCCCCTTACTGGGGGAGAGCTGCACGTTTATGGTCATCACTGCACGTGCGGACCCCCAGTGCTACTCGAGCTCATTCTTCCCGATGTACTAATGGCTAAGACCACCTAGGTGGGGCCGATGACTCAGTATCCCTGGGGCATGCGTGACCACTTCTGAGGCTGGGCTAAATGAAGAAGCCAGCCTGATTGCTACGCTCCTGCAGCCTCCAGCTCCGGCAAGACAGAGAGTCGGTCCTCCGGCACAGGTGGGAGAGCTGTCGCTTTGGCCTGGGGTCTGGGGTGGTGCTGTGCACTCTACGCCGACGAAGCTCCCGACCTACAACCCCCTCTTGGCGTACACTTAGGCCTCACTGGGAGGATATGGCAGCAGCTCGAGCGAGAAGAGAGAAGACCCTCAAGGACCTCCTGCTAAAGCCATCTGGCACCTCTGAGATGGCCCAGGCAGGCTCCCAAGCTCCGGGTCATCTTGAATCACTGGAGGGCGCGAATGAACTGGTCACAAAAGCCTTCATGATGGAGCTGTTTGCCGCCTTTAAAGAGGACATCCTAGACCATAAAGGACAGCTCACGGCAGACCTCAAAGAAGTCCGGCAGAATGTTGACGAAGTGGGCAAAAGGGTGGGTGCTCTTGAACGCCATGAGTTAATGTGGGAGGAAGATTTTCATCAACTACAGCAGGAAGTGCTGAGACTGCAGGATCAGAACCTAGATTTGTAGTCACATGCAGAAGATCTACAAAACCGCTCACGCAGGAATAATATTTGCATTCGTGCAGTACCCTGGAAAGCGGAAGGAGACAACTTGCGATCCTACGTCTTGGCCCTCTTTAGACTTGTGCTAGGAGACGACAGTCAGCAAGAAATCCAGATGGATCGCGTTCATTGTGTGGGCCTTCCTAGAGGCGAGAAAGTGCCCCCGCCGGACATCCTCGTCTGTGTGCACGATTTTCAGCTCAAAGAGTAGATCCTATGCAAAGCCCGAATGATGCAGCCGATACAGTTCCAAGGGCATTCTCCAGCCCTCTTCCAGGAGCTTGCAGCCTCCACTTTGGCCAAGCAACGGGAGTTCCGGGTGGTCACCGCCTATCTGCGTGCCAACAGCATCCCCTACTCCTGGGGCCACCCCATCCGCATAATTTTTAAACACCAGGGAAAGCTACGACAAATACGCTCGCTGCAGGACGCTCTGGACCTGTTGGGTCTAGACCATGCTGATGATCCGATGAAGGGATGCGACCCCAAGGTTCAGTCCCCGTGGTGACCACCCCGATGGCAGACTGTGGGGAAGACCTCAACCTCTCTGAAACCAGACCCATTAGAAGTGGCGAAAGAACGAGAAGCGGTGCTCTCTTCCCTCTCCCAGTCCCAAGAACGCTTGTGTTCCCCTTGAACATTCCAGCACAGACCATGGGGATGGATGTCATGGAGCACAGTTGGAGGGGCACATGTGATGACCACCTCTCCTGATCTCATTGGGTGCCTCCCACGGCTCTTGGATCTCCAGGTTCCCTCTTTAGGCAATGCCTGCCAGACGAACTGTTGGCTACTGTTTGTTCTCGGGGGTAAGTTTTTGCGGGTTGTGTTCTTTTATGTATCTGTTGCCATTTCCCTAGGGGTCCTCCGTACCAGTCTTTCCACTCTTATCCTTCACTCCCAGGCCTGCGCTCCCTCC
Organism: Triturus cristatus; assembly: GCF_964204655.1. Taxonomy (NCBI): domain Eukaryota; kingdom Metazoa; phylum Chordata; class Amphibia; order Caudata; family Salamandridae; genus Triturus; species Triturus cristatus. Next base: position 622,610,479 of record NC_140587.1, read on the forward strand.
CACCCACATACCGTGCTCGGCAACCTGCTTCCACAATGGGTCCTCTGAGGCTAACTCCTTCCTGCTATGACTAGACACCTAAAGATTGTCAGCCTCAATGTGAGGGGCCTTAATCACTCTACAAAACGAGCAGCGATTCTCCCCCAATTGGAACAGTCAGACGGTGACATTTGTCTCCTTCAAGAGACTCATCTGCTTGCCAAAGACACTCCCCGTATGCGCTCACAGCACTTCCCCCGTCAGTACTGGCCTTCTGATTCTGCGATGAAGAATGGGGTAGCTATCCTGATTGGAACTAAATTTGAGGGTAAGGTGCTGTCTACTCTGTATGAGTTCCACGGTAGAGTCCTAGTGCTTCGGATTCAATGGGGGTCAACTATTTTCACACTACTCAACATTTATGCACCCAATGCCCACCAGGAGGTTTTCCCCCGCCGACATATACCAGAGGGTCTTTCCTCCCCAGACACTGCTTTAGTGATAGGCGGGGATCTCAATTTGGTCATGGATAGTGACTGGGACCGCTCAGGCCAACGATACTCTCAGGTGGGAGCTCTCTCTCCGGATGGCAAACAATGGATGTCCGATAATGGTCTTCATGATATATGGCGCATCCAACATACCGGCCTTCGTGATTACACGTACTATTCTGCAGCACATAAATCCTATGCACGTTTAGATATGTTTTGGGTCTCTCCTGCACTCCTCCCTAGGGTCAGCGATTCCACAATAGCTCCACACTCTCTATCGGATCATGCACACATCTCCATTTCCCTGAGTCCTGAAGGTGTTGAACGTATACCTGCCGCTGGCGCCTGGGCGTAGGACTCTTGCATTCCCCTCACATTGTGGAAAGCGTGCGCACCAAGCTCTTAGAATATCTCCAGCACAACAATAATGGGGAGGCGTCCCTAGCTACAGTCTTGGACACTCTCAAGGCAAAGATTCGCTGGGAATTTCTTGCCATCTCTTCTGCGGATAATCGGATTCGTCGGGAGGCCCACTCAGACCTTGAGAAGGAAGTAGCGGAGCTAGAAGCGATACATAAACACACAGGGGCACAGATGGTGAGGCGTTCACTCGAAAAGAAGTGGCTGATCCTCAAACGCCTGGACCCAGCGGAGTTTGCGCTGCTCCGCCTCCGACACAGATTCTATCTGGGAAGTGATAAGTGTGGGGAGATGTTGGCCCGCAAACTCCACGCCAGGACAATTGCGGGGAATATCTCTTTTCTGACACAGTCCAGTGGTGAGGAAGTCTATTTGGATTTGCAGATAGTAGAGGAATTCCGCCGCTTCTACCAGACACTCTACATCGCAGAGTCTCGCGTACCCCCCAATGCACAGGTATACCTAGAATCTAGCAACTTCACTCGCCTCCCTCCGGGGCAGGCAGAGCAGCTGGAGGACCCCATCCGGCTGGACGAAGGGATTTCCGCTATCTCCCGGCTGAAAGCCGACAAATCACCAGGTCCCGACGGCTTTCCCGCCCTGTTTTATAAAACATTTTGTCATGAAGTAGCACCCCTCTAAATCCACCTTTACAACTCCTTCTTCGAATATGGAGCTGTGACGGATTCTATGTCGGAGGTGGCAATTTCAGTAATCCTCAAGCCTACTAAAGACCCCAGACAATGCAGCTCCTACCGCCCGACTTCGCTGCTTAATATTGACGTGAAGCTTTTTGCAGGAATTCTCGCAGCCCGTTTGAACCCCCTGATGGCGGGTCTGATAGACCCAGATCAGGCAGGATTCATCCCCATGCGCCAAGGCAGTGACAATACCAATCGCCTCCTCCACCTAATTGATAGTGTCCATTGCTCCCAAAAGGCAACGATTCTCTTTGCGGTTGATGTCGAAAAGGCGTTAGACAGAGTATGCTGGACATATCTCTTCGACGTCCTGCCTTTACCGTGCCCCCCGGGCTTTTGTTTGTGTTAATGGACTAGCCTTTTCTTCCTTTGTGATAGCCGGAGGGATGAGGCAAGGGTGCCCACTCGTGTCTCTTTTATTTGCATTTCACATGGAACCCTTTGCACAGAAAATTTGCGGTCACCCTGGCATCCATGGCATCAGGTTTGGAGGTGATGTCCATAAAATAAGCCTCTACGCGGACGATGTCATCCTCTCCCTCGCTCAGCCCCTCTCCTCGCTTCCTGCACTGGTGGATGAACTCAAATCATTTGGGCGGATTTTGGGCTTTAAGGTTAACCTTGACAAGTCACAGGTCCTTAACCTATCTGTACCACATGCCCAAGCGGAAGCCCTTAAGCAGTCCCTCCCTTTACATTGGTCCAACGACCCTGTGCCTTAATTGGGCATCCTCCTGACCCCCTCAATTCCACGCATACTAGAGCTCACCTACTCACTCCAGGTGTCACAGACGAAGGGGGAACTGGATGGGTGGACTATGCATAATCTGTCATTGTTTGGGTGCCTTTCAGCGGTCAAAAAGACAATCTTACCGCGCATGCTCAACCTCTTTCAGGCCCTCCCGCTGACACCGCTACCTAAATCCCTGCGCAACATCCAGCTCGCTCTAAACAACTTCATCTGGGGTAATAAGAAGGCACGTCTATCAATAGCACAGTCATCGCTTCCCAAAACTGATGGTGGGGTAAAGCTACCGATGGTCCTCAGATACCTCCAGGCTGCACATCTACTCTACATGTTGGAGTGGAATCGCCCCCTTTCGGAGAAGCACTGGACCTTCATGGACCAGACTGTGGCTGGGGCGAATTTCTGGTGTGAAATATGGCTTTCTTGCCGCGCCCGCTCCTAGGGCTTATATTCCTCTCCTGTCACGGCGGCAACGATGAAAGTTTGGGATGCGGTGGCGCTGATGAGAGGCCTGACGACTCTTCCCTCTCCCATGACTCTGCTGGTGGACAACCCGGATTTCCCTCCAGGATATAAGAGTGCCATTGCCCAACGCTAGAGAGAGGCTGGATGTAAGCGCCTAGGCCACCTGTTTGATCTTGAGGGTATTATCTAATTTGACCGGATTCGTCGAGACCTCTCTCTACCCCAGACAGATGAGTTCTTCTACCTCCATCTCCGTCTTTGGGCTACTTCCCCATCCCTCCTTCCCCACGTCTCTCATCAGCTTACCCCCTTCTAGAAATGGATAGCGCATAAGACAGACAACAAACACCTCATCTCAGAACTCCATACCCTCCTCGCTCCATGCGTGACAGTGAGGCGCTCCTGTGGACAGGCTAGATGGGAGGTGGAATTGGGACGGGTCCTTACAGATAAGGAGTGGGACAATATTTACTATAGGGCTCACCACACAGCTTACAACACTGTGGGGACTGAATCTGCATTCAAGGTGGCATCCTACTGGTATCTTACGCTAGCAAGGATACAGCAATGGGACAAGAACCACACTGAGGAATGCTGGCAGGGCTGTGGCCTGACGGACTCCCTTTCACACCTTTTATGGCATTGCCCGCGGCTCCAAAGGTATTGGGACCAGGTGCTTAACGACATTCGATACTGAAATTTCCCGCTTCCTAGCCTACACTTAACTAGGGCTGTCCAACCTACTCACCTTCCCGCTACGATCACTTAGAGGCCGACAGATGGCACTAGCTTTGCTTGCGGTACGCCAGGTGATTCTAACCCACTGGGGTACTCCTACGGTGTAGACCACTCGGCCTGGCTACATAGGCTCTGGATGATTCTAGCCATGGAACGACTAACCATGAGTCGCGATCGTGAATACAAGAAATATGCAGAACTCTGGTCCCCCTTTATAACAATGCTCTCGAAAGACTTGCGCGAGGTCACCTGCCCCAAACTCCTACAAGTGCTGCGACTTATTCCTCCGGATTTAGCTACCCCTACATGAGGGTGTAGCAAGGCTTGGGTGGTCTCCAACGGGCTTTGCGGGACATTGCACATTCCTTTAGTGTATTTGGTACGGTTCCCCTTTCCTTCCCTTTTTCTTTTATGTTCTATTGAGGGGGAGGGAGGGAGGGAGGGTGGGTTTTTATTATCTACTGTTTGCTTACTTTGGTGGGACTGCTCGCTATATCATATACTGTTTGTTGGTTCAGTTATTCCAGCCTAATATGTTTCATCTTGAGCACCGCCTGCCTACCAAATGCTGGACTGCAAGCAGTAACGAGATACATATCTATATTGCATTGTTCTTTAGCAGCAGGTCCCTGTGGTTGTAGGCGAATGGCTGCGTTCAGGTGTAACAGCACCTTCCAACTAAATCAATAAAAAAGATTTGTTCCATAAAACTGAAATGTTCTTTACAGATATTTCTATTTCCCTTCAGGTATATAGGTGGAGCAGTGAATGAATTCCAGCATTCGGCAGACTCCACCCTTTTCAACAAGCAAAATGTCTAATGCAAGACGGTTTTGTAAAACCATCAATCATTTAGCTACTAGTTCTGTATTTATTGCATGCAAAGCTCCAGATGTACTAGTTGCCATTTTGCCGACAGCAGTTGACAGCTTTCTAATCTGGAATGACTACTCCAAATATGTCTCGCACTAACTCAGCTCCTGTTTCTGTACTGCATTTATGCCTATGTGCTGGTCTTAGTGTCTGGGCATCTATACTTTTTACTTGATATTTTTTTTGAATTAATATGCCAAAGTAGCAGATCCCCTCCCAGTCAGCTGGCAATACAAAGTAAGCATTCTGTCCACAGATGTAATAAACCCCTTGAATACATTTTTTATTTCCCTGCAAAATTTGCCAAGGTCCACCCACCAGTTTGAAAGTGTGTTCACAGCTACTAATCTCTACATGTCTAGTTCTTTTAGGTGTCCATCTTCTTTGCATGAAATGTGTTGGCTGTCAAGTCTCAGATTGGGGTAGACCATTTTCTTTCTATATTCGTTTTACTCCTTCCTAAATGCATTTTCCAAAACATCACTCTTTCTGTCAGTAGCATGTGCCATTTTAGAGTATCTTTCTTCTAAAGCCGTTGTCTAAACCTTTCTAATAGGTTGCATTAAGCAGGTTAGATTGTCCTTAAAAGCCTTTACACTGTCTATAGGTCTATGGGGAAAGAAATAGTACCAGGCTGTATCCATTTCCTTTGCCTTTGAGTGTAAGTTCAAGCTTTCTGTCAATGGTATATGGGAAAGTATTAGATCATGATTATAATAAAAGTATTCAAAATGTTCTCTCCTTTAGACTAATGGTAATGATATACTGCAAGAAATTGCATAGAAAAAAAAGCATGCTATAGTAGGTAACCTCTTCTGACACTGATGCATTTAAGTGCGCACAGACATAGCAATCTTTTGTGTTCATTGTGTTAGTGTAGAATAGTCATCTTTCTTGTAGCTCACAAATGAATAGCTAAACGGATCTTCCTTAGTGCTGTGAATGTGCGTATTAGTAACATTCTTGTCTTTAAACTCTCTGACTCTGGTGTTAGATTAGATCCTATTAGTACTATTGTGATCATTATTATTATTATTATTATTATTATTATTATTATTATTATTAGGACAATTGAACCTGTGATATATTTACATGTATTTCTAATACTGCATATTCTCTGAGTCAGTTCAAAGCACTTGGTTAAATAGTTGGTGATGAAGTTTAGTAAGTCGTTTCTTCTTTCTTCTTCCTTCTGTTAAGCTATTATCCAGACAATCCTTAGCCCTGTTCCGCAGTCTTCTAAAATGTTATGCCCATGCATCTGTAACTTTCAGCTCGGACCTAGGTTAGTCTTCTGTAAGTTAACAAAATAAAAGAACTGCTAAAAAGAGCTAATGAAGCGTTGAAGTTTCCATATAGCTTTAATCAGGTTTACAGCATAGGACCACCAGCTCAAACATCCACTCAACTCCAACTGCCAGAGCCAGGGTTAACCAACATTCTCGTTCCGTTTATGTCATGACACATGGAATGTAAAGGCACATTCCAGCAACAAGAGAAGAAAGAAAGATAGGACAGAAATGGAAAAGGAATGTAAGAGAAAAGGTAAAGTAGACCACAACACATCTCCTTCCCATAAATTGAAGGATAATTAACAAGAGTTGAAAATGTAAAGAACCAGCATATACAAATATAGAGTAAAACTTCTTAAGAAAACTAAGTAGAGTAAAACAACTTCTTAAGAAATCTAAGACATATGGTGAACGCAATATACAATATAGTCATCTAGCATGTCCTAAGACATGTGATAGTCACTGTGCCAGTCCGGCCTGTATCTCAATCTCCTGTGACTAAGACTAGGAACATGGGAGGTAGTATCATTGTGAGCAGGCCTGAAGACAGATTCCCACGCCTGATCAGAATCATGAGTAACCAACCCAGGTTGCCATTTAACTAACCTGGACATACTCCATACCTCCCCAGAATTCAAAACAACTACATTTTCCTTGACTTCCTTGATAATAAAGGGCCCCATAAACCGTGACCGACCCTTTTTCAACAGACCAGGAGTTCTAATCAACACCTCATCACCAACACACCAGTGTTTGGAGAGAGAAGAATTTTTCTGATCGAACCTGCGTTTGTACTCTCCTTGATAAAGTCTCCGCCTACAACCAGCTTGCTCATCCACCCTAAGATCATTCACATCCAACTTCAACCAAGCAGGACTCAATTTGTCATGAGGATTCCTGCCCCTAAGAATTGAAAAGGGAGAAACAGAAGTCAGCCAATTAGGGGTAGAGCGGTGAGCCCACCATGTTTCTCTGAGCATTTTCTTAAGAGAGGACCGGATCTGCAAAGCTCTTTGAGCTCAGCACTTAACCAACTTGTTCATACTTTCAGCAAGACCATTGGCTTGCGGTGAATACAAGGCTGTCTTAAAATGGATGATGGACAACTCTTTTAAGAATGTGCTCATCTCGTGAGAGACAAACTGCACCCCATTATTAGTGATGAGGTATTTCTCTGGAGAATTCTTCAGAAAGAAATTCAATTACAGTTCTTGAATTAACAACAGGTACACACTTGGTGACCACCCACTTAGATGTGTAATCCACCAACAACAACACATAGCGTTCATCAGGATCAAACAGCTCAAAAGGCCCAGCAATGTCCAAACCCAACTTTGACCATGGTTCAGAGGGAACATCCACAGGTGAAAGAGGTGCAGTACGAGTTTTCTTGCTCTTGTCACTGTTGGCACACTCCCAACAGTCTTTAACCACTTCCTCCACCTGTCGATCCATGGTTGGCCACCAATATCACTCACGTACCCTGGCTTTGGTCAAATTCCTCCCTAGATGCCCCTCATGTGCCAAATTGATAATCTGACCCCTAAGACCTTGAGGAGGTATTACACGATTACCTCTCAAAAGTTTCTCATCAAAAAAGACACTCAACTCATCCTTAATGTTAAGGAAGGATTTCAAAGATTCAGGTACTTCCTTGTCTGCAGGCCAACCTTTAACAGAATACTCCTTAAGCATTTCTAAATCATTGTCTCCATGGGAAGTAAAGGACCACTCCTTAGAATTAACAGCAGATTCATGCACCCATGCCACAAGAGAATTTTCCACTTCCACGCCAGACTGTTGCAACGGTAACCTTGAAAGACAATCAGCAACTGCATTTCTCGATCCCTGCACATACTCAGCCACAAAATTGAACTGCAACAATCCTTCCATCCAACGCTTAATCCCGGGTGAAATATTATCAACTTCTCTACAAGTGAATATTTGACATAAAGGGCGATGATCAGTTCTAACCACAACAGGTGTACCCCAAAGGTAAAACTTGAAGTGACGAATAGCCCAGAAAACCGCCAATGCCTCTTGCTCAATCACAGAGTAACGCTCCTCAGCACCCCTGAGCGAACGAGACGCAAAGGCAACAACTCTGGACTCTCCATCCACAATTTGTGACAAGACCGCCCCCAAACCGAGCATACTAGCATCGGTGGACAACACAGTTTTTCTGCAAGCATCGAAATGCCCTAAGGTGGGCATAGATCCAATCATACTTTTAATAGAATTGAAAGCAGAAAAGCAATCATCAGACCATGAAAACTGTGCCCCCTTCTTGAGTAGCAACCTGAGAGGAGAAGCAACACCAGCAAAATTCGGAACAAACTTAGAGCAAAACTCCGCAAGTCCTAAAAATGATCGTACTTGTTCCTTGTTGATGGCTACCGGAGCTTTCAAAACACTTTCTGCAAGATCCAACTTGGGACTGATCCCTTCAGCAGAAATAAATATGTCCTAAATAATTCACTGATGACACACAAAACTTACACTTTTCCTTTTTGATAACTAGTCCAGCATCCTGGAGCCGCAATAATACCTTCCACAAATGCTTGTCATGTTCTTGTTGGTCCTTCCCATAAACAAAAATGTCGTCCTGGAAAATGACCCTGTGAAAACAGGCCACAGCAGAAGCTAGGCCAAAGGGCATATGAACAAACCTGAAAGCCCCCAGAGGTGTCACAAATGATGTCAAATGCTTAGAGTCCGGATGGAGTAGGATTTGATGGTATGCAGAAGATAAATCCATGACACTAAAACACTTAGCATCTTTAATGAGGGCAAGAGTTTCCAAGATGTTAGGCAAAGGCTGTCTGTCAACCCAAATATGTTTGTTTAGGCCGCGTAAATCCACACACATGCGGATGCCTTTACCACCATCCTTGGCTGCCAAAACGATGGGGGCCAACCACTCAGAGCATTCAATTTCTTCAATGACCCCCATAGCTAACAATTTTTTAAGCTCTTGATTTAGAGGCTCCATCATCATATGAGGGACTTTCCTTACCTTGCAAACAAAAGGTTGGGCATTCTGTTTCAATATGATCTTATGTTCAAAATTCCTAAGTAATCCTAACTCATCACTAAAAACTTTAGGGAAATGTAAACTCACATCAATGGATGACAACCCAGGAGACAAAAGTAATACCTTCTCAGGAGAATTAGGATTCAAAGTGATCCCCATGTCTCTCTGGTGTCTCCAGCCAAGGAGATTATCTCCCCTTTTTGCCACATACACCTTTCCCACAGTTTCTCTATCCTTGAATTGAATTTTCCTGACCACATACCCTAAGACTTCAATTTTGACACCACCACCACCATACCCAACTGGGTTGATGTCTGGAGGAAATAGTTCAACTTTATCTAAACCAATAACATTATCCCAATTGGCATCACCAACCATCGTATAAGGTGAACCAGAATCCGCCAAAACAGGAAATTGTTCACCACCAATCAACACTTCGCACACAGGCATGTCCAAATCATCACCGCAATTCCATCCTCTTTGACACTACACACAAATTTCTTTTCTTCTTCAACGTAACGCACAACCTGATTACCATTATACCGGCAAACTTGTGCGTAATGGCCCTTCTTCCCACACTTGTTACAAATTACAGACCTAGCAAAACAGTTGGAGCTGTTGGGCAAGTGCTTCTCGCTTCCACACCTAAAACATTTGAAACCAGGTCTGACATTCCTAAACCCACTCTGTTCAGAACCAGTGACCTTATAATTGTAATTAGAGTGTTCTGATTCAAGAAATTTCTTATTCTTTTCACTAAAACTTCCTTTAGAAATCCCTTTACTCTCATCAGAATCTTCTTTTTTAGGATCATTTTTCTTAACTTCATGAATCGCTTTCTCCTCAATTGAAACATCACTACCTTTCTCAGGCCTCATCTCTTGCACCCACATATTAGTGTTCTCCATACCTTCAACAATGGCCAGGGTTTCTTTGAGATCAGGATTCTTGGCAAGGAGTTTTTGTTGGACTTTTACATCATTAGTACATCTAACAATTTGGTCTCTCACTAAAGAGTCAGTAAGTTGCTCGAACTCACAAGTACGAGCTAATGTCTTCAATGTAGCCACATAACTACTAATTTTTTCTCGTTTACCCTGTACTCTACTAAAGAATTTATGGCGCTCTAAAACCACATTAATCTTAGATCTAAAATGTTGTTCAAGCATCATAACAGACATATCAAAAACATTTTCAGGTTCACCTTCTCCACGCCCAAGAACAATCTCATCAAGGCTATCATATATACGTGTCCGCTCTCAACCCCTAAATTATGCAGCAATGTCGCTTGTTTTCGTACTGCCGAAAACTTTTCCCCTCCAATGGCTAGTAAATAGGAATCAAACAAAGGCTTCCATCTCTTCCACGGTAAGATGGGATCACCTGAATCAGCAAGAAACTGTGGTGGTTGGGACATGCCAGTAGAAGCCATGTCAATATAACAAATTGAATAATTACAGCTTTAAATAAGTTCTCTACAGTTATGAAATCATCGTTGAAAACGAAAAAAAAAAAAACAAGAAGAGAAAATAAAAAAAACAAGAAAATCAGTATACAACAAATAAATAAATCCAGTCTCCTTAAATTAGATAACTTGACAACGAAGATAGTGAGCGCATCACTGACACACTCTCATGGAACAGTACCTCGTCAAAGTGAACACTGCACCGGTTGAAAATTAATAGTACCCTTGGTGTTGGTTCTATAAGTCCTCCTGAACACGACCAAGAATAAACATGCGAGTTATCGCGCATGCGCTTGAAATATCATAAAGATGACTGCCAAAGTCGTACCAGAAACAATGAGGATGACGCTGCTGTAAGGATTAAGCAGGATCTGCAGCAAGGATTTCTTATCAAGTGGCCCAAATTTTTTTTATATAGTCAATTATGATACGCAATACTCACTGCTGTGCGTATCAGCGAAATGAACAATGAATAGTTCCAGCTAAACACCCAATCCAAGATGGATGCCAAAACGCGCTGACGCTCTGCAACGAGAGACATTCAACACAGAGTCTCAGCGTGCCTCTAAAGCGCTGACGTACCACAGAGAGTCTTAGCGCGTCCCACAATCGCCGAGTCCAACTGAACGATCTAGTGCGTCATCATTCTGGAGGAGAAGCAGACGGGTGAACACCTCTTGCTCCAACAAATCCAACGGTGCTGAGATGAGTCAGAAGAAGGTAAAATGTGCCCAATTAAATGTCCCACTGTTTTTTTTCTTTATTACCGCATAGAAGCACAGCAAGGTGGAACCACGACAAGCTGTTGTAAAATAGCGCAACTTCACACGGAATGAGGGAAGCAAACCATAAGTTGCACGCTCCAATTCAATCCCAGCTTACTGCATATAAGAAAGACGAAGTTCACAGACCAGCAATAGGTCTCCAAAGTACATCAGATTTTGTGAAGCGAAACCCATAGAATAATCCAGAGATTGTGTAGTAAATCCAAATTCGGGTTTGATGGGGAAACTGATGGTTCTGAATTCCTGTCCCCACGCAGGCACAACTCGTCGCCAGTGCTAAAAAGAGCTAATGAAGCGTTGAAGTTTCCATATAGCTTTAATCAGGTTTACAGCATAGGACCACCAGCTCAAACAGCCACTCAACTCCAACTGCCAGAGCCAGGGTTAACCAACATTCTCATTCCGTTTATGTCATGACACATGTAATGTAAAGGCACATTCCAGCAACAAGAGAAGAAAGAAAGATAGGACAGAAATGGAAAAGAAATGTAAGAGAAAAGGTAAAGTAGACCACAACAATAACAATATCTAATAGACATGGTTTGGGATTCTTTCTCCTTCTGTTCGGTCTCAGATTGTTTCTCTATTATTTTCCTTTGTTTTATTTTATTTTCCTTTCAGGGAGGTTTAAATAGTTCAGGCTTCACGTTGCACAAGTCTTCCAATGTAACATTTAAGGCAATGTTCACAAAGTACAACTATACAGGTGCTGAATACCTGCGACAAGGCCCCTGTGCTCTTTTTGATCTTCGTATGTTTTGTTGATTTGGGTCCAGACTGCTCTCATCACCAGGCTCAGGGCCTAAAAACTAATTTGGTGTGGGAGTAGGCTTCCATGCCAGCGCCCTGCTCTCACACCACCAAAGCCGTACTGATACTGCTTACCAGATTACGAGTTTCCTTGTGTCTGGTGGGCAGTGCTTAGGCGGTCCCACAGAGGTGCCCATTAAAAAGCCATCACAATGGGAAAACAAAAAGCTGTTCCTGCATTACATGATGTGCAGTCCATGCCATGCAGAAAAAGGGGTGAATGTACTCAGGGGGCACAACATGGGTCCCCCTGCAGAACCCCATAGCCCTGAGAAAACAGGGGACCCTTTGTTTACTCACAGGTTTCATGGCAGCCTCCCCGCCATGAAATCTGTGGCAGTGAGGAAACTCCTAATATGCTCAGCAGTGCTGCAATGGCACCTCAGGCATATTAGGGAATCTCACTGCCGCACGACTAACCGCGGTATCTATTATCCCCAGTAGTTGTGGCGGTCCCGCCACCCTAAACGTAATATGGTGTGTGGACCAGCAGTCTGGTGGTCCACGGACAGCCACTAAGGGTTTAGCGGTCTGATGGACAATCAAACTCATTAACAGCCCCTAAGACTCTTCAGGTATCGTTTCTAGTATTCAAGCTATTGAAGCACTTCTTCTCGGATTTCTGTTTTCATAGCCTTGTGGCCATTCAGCTTGTCAATTGCTTCTCCTTATTACAGTGCTGGTTCCTCACCTGGATCTTATTGTCTCAAAGCCATATTCAAAGTACCTTCTCTTGGTGACCCTATCTCTGCTTCTTTTGTGTTATAGATCTCCACATTACTCTGGGTTATTTCTGGTACTTGCACTTCTTCTGGATTGCTCATTTTTTTCTTGTGTGAAGCATGAATCTAGTTTGGGACTTCAGCATACTTAACAGCCGTGTATGTAGCAATGATCACTTGAAAGGGGCCTTTCCATCTGGGTTCAAGGCAAGTCTTCCGAACGGCTTCTTGATCATGACCCAGTCACCAGGATTAAAGTTGTGGCACTGTTCTTGATGAGGATCTATTGTAGCTGCTAAGACCTGATGAGACACAGAATGGACTACGTCATCCAGTTCCTTACAATAGTCCAAGATAATGTCATCAGTGATGTTGAAGAGAGCATTTGCGGGAACAGCAGGTAATCTAAAAGCCCTGCCCATCAGCAGCTCATGTGGAAACAACTCTGTCTTCCTGTCAGGTGTACTTCAAATACTCATCAGCACCAATGGTAAATCAGCTGACCATTCCAGAGGGGTGGATGGACAGACTTTGGCCAATCTAGACTTGATGGTACTGTTTATCTGCTCAATGACACCAGAGGCTTCTGGTCTGTAACTGCAATGTAATCTTTATATGATCTGTAGGGCTGTGCGTATCATCTTCTTGACTTCAATATTGAAGTGTGTTCCTCTATCTGACTCAAGAGAAATCAGCATGCGGCACCTGGAGATCAATTCATGTAAAATCAATTTTGCTACAGTAAGGCTATCATTTCTTCTAGTTGGGTAGGTTTTCATCAATCTTGAGTAGACACACACTATCACCAGGATATATTCTTGGAAGACAGAATTCTTTGCTCATATTTTGTCAATCTATTATGAGCAATGTATTGAGTCTTTTTTCTAGCTAGAAACAATTCTACAGAGTGTGGGAACAGGACAGTTCGTGGGTATCCCATCACAATGTGCTTCCTCTTTTCTAGAGTGGAACTTACTCCTGCCGCTGCTTTAAGGCAACCGGGAAGTCATCACGTTACAGAGTAAAGGGTGGTAGAAAAGCAAGCAACAGGTTTTTGAGATCCGCCATGTTTTTGTGTCAAAACCGAAACAACGCATCCATCTCTCTCATTGCAAAATAGTGTGAACTCTTTTTTATAATCTGCCATTCTTAGTTCCGGGGCTCAACACAGTTTATCTTCAAATCTAAGAATGCTTTTGCATATTCATTGTCCCATGAAATCGGATCAGACATATCTCTGTATTTTAGTCTCATTAGACGCTTTGCCACCAAGTAAACGTTTGGCATTCACTGTAGCCAACTTTTCCCAAAAACATCCTGATTTTTTTCTGAGCTCAGGGTGGATTCATCTGCAAGATTGCTTCCACTCTGGTGACAATTTTCTAGCTCCCTTCACAATGATGTGTTCCTGATATTGAACTTCTTTTTGATAGTACTGCAGTTTCCCTGTAGACAATTGTGTCTGTTCTCCGCCAGGTGATTCAGGAGTGCAATGGTTTCACTTTTACATGCATTCTGTGTTTCTTATGCCACAAGCAAATTATCTATATATTGTGAAAGGGTGGATTGATATGGCATTAGCAGGGTCTCCAGATTAATTTTCAAAATCTGGTTAAAGATAGATGGACTCTCTGTATACTCCTAAGGAAAACAACACCATTGTAATGTTTTCAACTGAATGACTAAATAAAATAAAAATCAGCTCTCTTCATGCAATGGCACTAAAAAGAAAGCCTGACACAGATCAATTATGGTAAACCATTCTGCAGTACATGGAATTTGAAACAATGTAGTGGCTGGATTCAGTACCACAGGACAATAGGGTACTACAATTTCATTTATCTTCCATAAATCCCGAACTATCCTATATTTCCCATTGGGTTTCTGTTGATCCATAATTGGAGAGTTACGTGGACTTCCAATTAGTTCTCTCAGGATTCTTTTTTGTAACATATCATCTGTCACTGGTTGTATACCTGCAATTGGTTCTGAGGTCAAATTGTACGGTGGTGTTATAGGGTAAACAGCCTTTAGTTCCACCAAAATTCGGACTGGTTCCACACCTTTAATTAGTCCGACGTCTTTCCTTGTAAAATTCCAAACTTTGGCATTTACAGTCGCTCTCAAATCTTTGGGTAAATCATCAAAATTTTACAAAGGAAATAGTCCTTTCTCAGTTTGCTGTCTGATCAATTTGAAATCCAGATCCTCATCATGTGTTTTGGAATGTTACACCATCCGTCGTACAGTAAATAGTGCAATTTCACTTGCACACCAACTCTCACCCTGACAACTTTACAGGGCTTGAAGCGCAAACAACAAAGTGGTGCTTCTCTTCAAATGATCCTATTCTTACTGATACCCTTTGAGACACTGGATTTTGAATTTGTTTATTAATTACTCCTACAATTGTTTCCCCTAAGAGAGTTAAGTCTGGGATTTCCACTGTTCTAACGCTATTAGCACCAGTATCAATAAGAAATGATACAGGGATGCCATAAACCTCTGCATCTACGTATTGACCACTCTGGTCTATCTCTAAGACTGGGCCAAGTATGCAATCTTCTTTCTCTCTCAGGCACCATCATTGTGAATTTGTGGAACCAGAACCATCAGTCTCAAATAACGGCAATTGTTGCAAGGTATTCTGGTTTCAGTTCTGAAATTGTGGCATGGCATTTTGAAATTGATTTGTATTCATTTTTGGCATCTGGTTCAAATTAAATCTAGGAATCCCCATCTGTGCAGGTGCAACTGACATCATTGGGACCTGCCCCTGTGTTGACATTTGCATTCCCTGTCGGGGCACATTTTGCATTTACATACCTTGTGGCATTTGCATGTTTACTCCAGACTTTTCAGGATTATAGCGACATTCCATCTTTCAATGCCTGATTTTATGACAGATGTGACAAGCTGTAATCTTTTTCATAGTGGCAACATCCGATCCAGATCTTGTAACTACAGGCACATCTCTACCTCTTTCCTGTGACATGGGCATTCCTCCTTGGCATTCTGGGAAACCTGTTTGCAGCATCACAACACCCTGAAAATTTCCTTGGTTTCCTACAAAAGAAGAGTTTTGAAAGTACTTTTGAGTCAGCTTTGTCTGTGCCAACATGAACTTTTCTTTCATCCTTTTCTGCTTCATGTCCAACTCATCGATACAATATTTGGTATATCTCAGGATTTCGTCTAGTGATTTATTGTGCCAGCAATTCACGTTTTGGGTTATGTGTGAACTGATTTCTGGCTTCAGTTCAAATACAAATTGGGACACAAAAATCCGCATAATCTTTTCCTCAGGATACTCATGCCCACTATGCTGCTGGAATAACTGAAACAATCTCTCATAATATATCTGTACAGTCTACGTTGGCTCTTCAGAAGTTATTTTAATTGTGGGCCAATCCAGAAGTTTCTGAGGCACTCTGCCCTTCATAAGGGTAATAACAGCTTCATACTTCTCCATAACTATGGGAAATGGTGTATTTGTCCCAGATAAACTCACTGGTTCCACTCTAGGCCATTGCACTGCAGTTTTACATTCAGCCTATAAATCAGCAGTGACTAGAATGTTAAAAAATGTCTTTAAATCCGTCCAAATTACCTTTGAAATTTTTATGAACCTTTCCACTTGTGCACCAGCTTGTCCCTCAATTTGGGAACATTGTTTGTAAGTGCAGCCAAAACACCATGACTCCGAGGAACATGGACATATGCCCTACTGCTTTTTCTCCACGCGGATAAGCTGCGACTTTTCCCTCACTCCCCTCATCTTGTTTCCGTGTAATAGCTGCTTCCCTCTTTTTCTTCTCATGTTTCTTCACCCATTTAACTTCTAATTTAAAAAAATTCACTCCACCTGAGTATGTACTTAACCTATTCTATATTATGCAATTGCAGTCCTGTAATTCTGATGTTTTTAAATGCCGGGTCATCTAATTGAACACTATAGCTTCTGTGTAGATTCACATTTGTTTTAACGTCTTTCTCGTATTTCTGAGTGAGTTCAGTTAATTTTATCACAAGGTAAAGCAGCTCTCCTCATAATTCCTTTGCACAGGTACATTTATTATTTCCTTTGATACTGCTCTAAGTGTTCAAACTCTAGGCACCCCCTTACTAATTCTTCCAATTCAACCTTCAGTTGTGAGATATTTGTAGGTCTTTCTTTCTCAATCTCTGATTTCTCAGGTGTCCCCACTATCTCTGCCTTACTAGACCTTGCTGTTTCCTCAAACCTAGCTGGTATATATCCTTCATCAGTCTCAACTATTCCCTCTGATTAGATTGGAGTTATAAGTACTATCATTCCCCCATCTATAAGGGCTTACAGCGTTAATGGTGGCTTCCAGGCAACTATCCATGAGTTCTGGGAAGTTGGGACTAATCCTGAAGTGGATACTCCTCCGGTAATTATTTGCGTCTCAGGTCTAGTTTATACAAGTGAAGGAGCACTGGATAATATCCGAGTTACAGACGGAGTACTAATAATAGGTACGAGGGCTACACAGGGCACCATGGCTGTAAATTAATTGTTGTAACAGCAACTTGTGGTGGAGCTAGAGCTACTACTGCTGGGACGATTTGCAATATCTGCAGAGGCCATTCAATTTGGGATGCATTCGGCTGTTTTGGAGTGGTTGGCACAATAGAACTAGTACTAGCACTTGTACCACTCTGCTCTGCTGGGGTCATGTGGAGGAGATCTCGAAGTCAACATCTGTTCCAATATTTCATCCTCCGTATCAGTAACTGACTCACGCTTTTCCTTTTTATTGTAATCTTTGCCCTGTCCCCTCTTAGCAGTTTTTGAAGTAAAGACTGAATATAATCTAGTCCCTTCTTTGATAGCTTTCCTCCATCTACCCTGTTGTTCATCCCATTGGGCATTTGCGTAATTCTTTGCTGCCCTGCCAGTACTCCTCTGGTATTTTCCTTTTCCCTGGCCAATCTCTCCTACGTTAAAGGCTTCATACTGAATGGCTCTAGATGGTGGCTTCATCTCATGCACTTTTACTTTGAACTGATCAAGAATTCTGGTGTTAAATGTCCCATATCTAGGAAAACTCAGAGCACCCCCATTCTCAGTAATCCTTCTCTATTAGCGTAGCCAAGCACATATATTTAACCCATGCTTGATAGTCATAATGTATGCAGGCGTACTCTCAGGAGTCGTCTCTTAAGCTTTGTGTACTGGAACAGTAACCTCCCCTGTCACCAATTTTTAAGCTCTCTAAAACATTTCATGATGGCAATTTAAATCTGAAAGAACATGATTCATCAAATGATATTGTTTGGCTTCCGTCAATTTTCTGCTAACCTGATTACATTCCAGCTATTATTTCCACAGTCTTTTGATAACAAATCCAAATTTAAAATTCACTTTTAGTGCTCCACTCCCAGTGCGACACTGCTACGTCACCAACCAATCACAGCATGAAAACACACCAACTGACCAATCCCAGCGCAAAACACTATGGCACACAACCTGACTCCCCACAGCGCTCACCCTTCCTTATTATTTTTCTCCCTAGCTACACAAGTAATTTTTCTCAACTCTTCAAACGGTGTTTGTTCTTACTAAAGAAAGAAAGTTTTGCATCCACACAAGGATCTCTTCAGCTCTCTCTTTAAAACATCGCAGAATTGGCTTTTACCCAATTGGAATATTTAATTGACCTATAAGTCCCTAGTAAAGTGCACTACATGTGCTCAGGGCCTTCTATTTAAATGCTACTAGTGGGCCTGCAGCACTGATTGTGCCACCCCCTTAAGTAGCCCTCTAAACATGACTCAGGCCTGCCATTGCAAAGCTTCTGTGTGCAGTTTTAACCTGCCAAATTGACCTGGCAAACAAAACTTTTTGCCAGGCCGTAACCTTCATTTTTTATACATATAAGTCACCCCTATGGTAAGCTCTGGACAGCCCATAGGATAGGGTGCAGCGTACTCAAAAGGTAGGACATGTACTTTTCAGTTTTACATGTCCTGGTAGTGAAAAACTCTTTTAAATCCATTTCTCATACCTGCAAAGCCTATTTCTCTTATAGAATAACATTGGAGGTGCCTTATTTCATTTTATACGTATAATTTCCATATGGGAAAAGATAACTGATTCATGTTTGGTGTCTCTGGAATCGTAATTTTAAATGCTAACTTATTGTAGAGTCAGATTTTGAACTACAATTCTGAAAATGCCACTTTTAGAAAGTTGGCATTTTCTTGCCGTAGCCATTTAGTGCCTGCAGCCTGTCTCTGGTCACATGACTGTGTTTAGTTTGCAGTTGGGCTTTGTGTATTTCTCCTAGACAACGACACACAATGGGAACTTAGGTGTAACTGAATGGGACATCACTAACAGGATGGGAGGGAGGAGCTGGGCTAAGCATAACTTATACCTGAATAGGCTGTGCCCTGTCTGTCCACAAAGGGCTGCATACCCCCTGTAGTTAGGCTGGAGCCAGGGCAAGGAAGGCAGGGCATCTGTGCACTTTAACTTCATGCCTCTAGAAGCTTCTCCCTACTTCTAAACCACAATTGTGTATAAAAGAAGGATCTCAGACACGAACACTTCAGTACACTTCGGGGCCTGTGGATACTCTGCCAGGAAGACAACTGCTGTGCTGCTACAAGGACTGTCAGTATGTTGGACTG
This sequence comes from Triturus cristatus, assembly GCF_964204655.1. Lineage (NCBI taxonomy): Eukaryota > Metazoa > Chordata > Amphibia > Caudata > Salamandridae > Triturus > Triturus cristatus. Next base: position 622,629,662 of record NC_140587.1, read on the forward strand.
CTGTTCTGAAGGAACTGCTGCCCTGCTGTGCTGATCTGCTGCCTCCTGCTTGGGGAAGAAGAACTGGGCCTGCAACTTCATCTTGAATGCAGGACCCCAGAATGATTCAAATGGCTAGTCTGCTGGGCTTCTGGTTTGAACCTCAGGGATGTAAAAGGCTCCCCAACAAATCCTGCAGCCCTTTTCAGAGAGTTCCTGACCCCCAAGTGGTACCTCGTATGTCCTGGAACTTTGGTGTGGCTCATGAGCTCTTGAAATCAATTTTTTGGGCCCTTCCAGACTGCAGACAGGCCGGCTTACATCGGAACTGCACCACACAGACCCAAAATCAGCTCGAGCCGCTGCCAGCCCATCTCTTCACACAGCGACATCGACAGCCCATGGAGGACCACCAACGTGAAGCTTCAGCCTGCCCATCTGCGATGCCTGCTCTTTGCTTCATGCTGACTGGCTACGGCCACGCTCTCCTTGAGACCCTCTCTAGCACAAACGGGACTCTTGCCACAAAAGCTGAGAAGGTGAAATTTCAGCGGGACTGTAAATGAATGCACAACCTGAAAGTGCACTACATACTACTCTGATGGATGCAAAGGGAGAGCCATCTCTATTATTGACACTGTTGAAATCATTAGAGAACACAACCCTCCACCTTCATTATCTAAGACACTAATTAAAATATTAGTACATGGCTAGATGCCTCAACCAGCTATACAGCTCGGATTGGAACAAATTTTAAAAAATATGCTCCCAGAATACCACTTCAACTACCTGGCCAAATACACTAATCTAAAACTGGAAATAACCATAGTCCGGGTATGTACAGCAGAGAGGCAAGACAGGCCTGCACCTGAAAACTTTGCTGACGTAGGCTTTCAATTACTTTCACAAACAACATAGCAGAAGTTTTCTTAGATGATATTAATAATGAAACAGAATACTGAACAGGACTGTCCACCATTTTAGCTAAAGTTGATCCGAACATGGCCAACTTATCCAAATCACCTTAACATTTTTCTTTGGTCCTTTACAAAACAAAGTATAACATATCAGAAACTCCTATCTATAATCAGCCAAAAACAATAACTATTCTCCCGAAAAAATAGTAATAGATTTTGAAGACGCAATGATTCACACAGTAAGCAAAATATACACTGAAACAAAAATTCAGGTTTGCTACTTACATTTTAACAAACAATTTGGTGTCACATACAAAAAGTGGTCCTAAGGCCCTTATTTAGAGTTTGGCATACAGGAAACACTGCCATAAACTTTTTCCACCAAACCTGCAGTTCCCCTTCTCTCTTTAAAGTTGGGAAATCACAATTTTTCTGACACCAGAGACTATGCTGGCTCGGTTGGCAGAAACCTTAGCTATTGGTCCGACTGATATGTGCCATTGGTCAGTGTCCCACAGACCATCCGCCCTGTGTAGCACTGACTCTCTGACATAATTTTTTTATGTTTGGTGTTGCCAGGGGATACCTGGTGATCCAAAGCATGATATCAATGAAATAACCTCAATGTGCTTGGAGTAAACGCCAAATATGAAATGGTCCTTTGTTTTCCATTTTTCATTAACCAACTTACTCTTTGACAGTTTGTTTTTGAAAAACAAAAATATGTTCATGGCACCGGCATAGCAAAGCTCAAGTGCCTATAGTTCCGCTGATGACTGCAGAGAAATCTCCACCTGCCTGGTAGGGATTGCTAAATAAGATGGGCTATTGTCAACAGGACAGTGGTGTACACCCCTTCACTAACCTGGCTAAATTGAGTGCAGCCCACCCTAAGTATACAATAATGCCAAAAAACAGCCAATTTGAACTTAAAAACGTAATTGTCTACTTTTGTCACAGCTTATAAATTTTCCTTCAATTGAATACAATATCCTAAATACTGATATTAAATAAATATGCACGTTATTAACTTTACATTAATTACAGTAAATTACATTAAAACACTACCCACCTAATCGCAGGATTAACCCCACTAACCCTAAAAATAAATTTAAATCCTCAGTTCTGAATATCTCAAATAAACAAAAAATTGAAACATTTACACTTGCTTAATTATTTAATTGACAACACATGTGTATCAATTATTTTTTTAAATAACCCAAAAAGTATTTGAATTCTACATCTTAAAATTTGACAAAACTATCCACCCAATACAGCCCACAGCCCACTGAAATGTTCATAAAAGCATGAAATTATATTAAAAAACAAGCAAAATACATGTATACCTAAAACTACAAAACCTGTGCACAGCACAATGAGTATCGAACAAAACTGAATATCACTGAGAACATAATAAGTGTGTTGCATTCGTAATCAGATTTGCAAATACATTCTATGACATTCTATACATAAATAGGCATCTAAATGTTCGAAAAAAATGAGGATGTGGTCTAATGGCTGGAGCATCGACCTCGACGCTAATGAACCAGGTTCCTGTCTGGTAGGCATGCTCACCATCCTGGGAGTCTGAGCAAATCCCTTAATCTCCCCGTGTCTTACAAAAAATGATTGTGTCCATCTGTAACTCAACTGGTGCTCACATAAGGTGCTCTGAAACCTTTGGGTCAAGTTCGCCCTTTATAACCCCTTCCCCAACAAAAAAAAAACAAACAAAAAAACATGGTTTAACTAGAAAAATATGAACATAACAAAACAAAGCATACACATTTTTTGGACTGCAGTGTTAGTCCATTAGGGGTTGCCATCGAGTTCCCCAGCTTTCTGTTTTGACATTTACATGAAAATATCTTGCCATTGCTCATTACGTTTACCATCAGTTCGAATCCTACATGGAATGCAGATATATCTGTGAACCCTGAATCAGAAAAACAGATAACTGCCAAAGGGTTTAAATGCTCCAAAAAAAGAAAACTTCAACGCAGTGGAAATAAGACTTAAGTCTTAGCTGTAGGTTTAAAACTGCATGTTATGGATGAACTGGTCTTAGTTGTGGCCCACTGCTTTCTTTGCTTCTGGTATTTCTAAATCAAAAATATGGTGATCTTTGGTTATATAATTAAGACTGAAAATGTCAGATTTGGGCAGGCATGACATTTGAGGCACAAGTCCATATATTCATCAGGAGATCTGCAGAGTAAAATTGGCAGGAAATGTATTCTGAGTGTGTCTTATCTTTAGCTCATCACGCTGTTAAGCCCTGGGAACCAATACCTGATTAAATGACATCTCTGGTCACCCACAGGCGACTCTGATACACGGATAAAGGGCAAATGGAATAAAGTTTCACTCCAGTATGTTTGCAGGGTATAGCATGCTAACTGTCCGAAAATGCACTTAAGTGCCTCACAATTGGGTATGAAGCACTTCACAAATGCAATTGCAATTGCCATGCAGCTGGAAATTTTTTAATTGCTTTGGTGACAAACTGGCAAGCAATACTGGGATTTTCAATTGTTATGTTTGGAGTATTTATCGGATGAGACTAAAATATCTACAAGAAAATATAAGGAGTATGTGGCTCAAAACACCCTCACCCCATTGTCCTAGGTATTTGAATTGTCTCCTGATTTCATTTATGAACTCCTGATACCAATCAGTTTTCAGTCTTGGGTCCAGATTATAAAATTCTGTTCTGTTATGGGCTTTGGGTCAGTTCCCTTCAGTTGTCACCCCCAGCAATATTATGCAGGTCTATGTTTTGTATTAGGTAAAGAAGTCAACTGTCTCTGGGGTCACTGTTGACATGCCAGAGACCAACAGAAGTAACATGGTGGCTCCAAGTTGAGCATGACGGCCCCAGGCCTGCAGCAGGCACCTTTCTTGTGTTCAAAATAGTTTATTAAATGTTATAATGATAATAAACAACGACATTACAAAAAGGAGCTTTGTATAGAGTACCCTTAAAAAACGTGTCTATAAAAAACATCAGTTAAATATAAAGCGTTACAATGTAGTATGAATGTATTGATGATAACATAAAAAGGAAGGGGAAGAAACAAGCAGGTATTATCGTAAAAATATTTTCGAATAGAGCTACTATAGGTTAAACCTATGTAATATAAAATAAAGGGTAATATGTAGGAAGGAAATATAATTAAGAAGATAAATAATGATCATTTGGTTTCCAAAATAAAAGATAAGTATCACAATTATGAGTAATACCAGACAAAGATAAATTGGCACCTCTTCTAGTAAAAATAATCCATGACCACTAAACATGAACGGATAATAATGATACATCTTTCCAACAAGTTGTAATAGACTTTAGAGCAGCTGAAACCAAAAAAATTAAAAAGTTTACAATCTAAATCAGACAATTTTCCAGAAAGAGCAACAGATTTACACATCAGCAAGTTAAATGAAAGTCCATCCGAAATATGAAGTATTTTTGTATAACAACCCAAACTACTTTCCAAAATTTTAAGACAAACGTTCATTCAAAAAGCATATGTTTTAATGAGCCTGTGTGTGAGTTACAATGCCAACAAGTCAAATTCGGAAGAAGCTTAGCTTAAAATAACTTTAAGGGGGTCCATAAGCAATTAAACAGAATATAAGAATCTGTTTGATAAAGTGATACAGGTAACCATCATGAAATATTATTCAACCGTATTTTTTTCCATGTATCATATGAAAAAGATATGGAAAGTTCATCATTTCAAATGTTTTAATCGTATCTATATTGTTACCTTCAAATGCATTCATCTTCTTATACATTAATGAAACAGCATGAGACTAAGAGGAAACCGTTTGAATATAAATTGTTAAATATGATTTTATATTTGAAGGAATATCATTAGGAAAGGAATGTATTATAGAAATACATAAAAGTTCATATTTAAAAAAATCAGAAGAAGGGAAGTGGAATTTTGCCTGTAATACATCAAACGATATAAAGGTATTATCATGGTAAATATCTTTTAGGTAAAAAATACCTGCGTTAATCAAAGAATGCCAAATTGTAACAGGTCGAGAAAGTTTTAGTTTTGGATTGTGCCATAATGACATCTCTACAGTATTTGAAATAGTTGATTGAAAAAGTGAATCAAAATCATTTAATATTAACATTGTGGATTTCAAAATAGTAGATTTATTAAATAACATTGTTAGACATGGTTAGCAAAGTCGACAGTGGATAGGGAGACACTAAATTCTTTTCTATAAGAAGCCATGTAGTAGTATTATTAGGGTGAGAGTGACTAAACCAAAGAGAGCTTTGCTTTAATATAAATGCTTTCTGATAGCTAAAAGAATGTGGCATACCAAATCCTCTACTACATTTTGTCATATTTAGTTTTTTATAGCCAATGCGAGGTGATTTATTATTCCAAAGAAACCTAGAAAGATGTTGATCAATAGTTTTATACAATTTCATATGAAATTGATACGGAATCATGGTTAGAAAATAAAACATTTTAGGGGCTACAGTCATTTTTATTGAATCCAGTTCCCCCAACCAGGAAAGGTGAAGTGGAGGCCATTTAGATAATTTATCATCAATATAGTTTATAATTGACTCACAATTTAATGTAATTGATTTTTTTTATAGCTAAAGAGAACAAAATGGCAAGGTATTTGAATTTATTTATTTCTTTGCCTGGCTATTTCTTTTATGAGTAACATATCTGGGGTACAATGAGGGTTTAAAGGGAAAAATTCAGTTTTATTAGTATTGAACGTATAACCAGAAATTAAGGAATATGATGAGATACTATCTAATAAAGGACAAAGTGAGGATTCAGAATTACTAATAAACAAAAGTACATCATCTGCATATGCTAATGTTTTAATGGTGACCTCTTTAATATTAATACCAGCGATAACATTACATTTTCTAATGGAAATAAGTAAAGATTCGATAAGAAGAATAAATATTAGCAGGGACAAGGGACAACCTTGTCTGATACTTCTAAAAAGAAAAAATATATTCGATATTTGACCATTAATAAATAAGCGAGTGGCAGGGCTGGAGAAGAGACCAGATATTATATGAATAAACAAATCACCAAAATTAAATGCAGCTAAAGTATGAAATAAAAATTGCCAATTAAATGTATCAAAAGCTTTTTCAGCATCCAATGCAAGTACTCCAGATGGTAAGGAGAGAGCAGATCCTTGTTCAATAGCATGCAACAAAACTCTTGTGTTATTAACAGAATATCTATTTTCCATGAAACCAGATTGGTCAGGATGGATAAGGGAATCCAATACGAAGGTCAGTCTAGTTGCCAGAATTTTAGCATATAGTTTACAATCTTGATTTATTAAGGAAATACGGCGGTAATTTAATACAAGTGTCGGATCATTGTTAGGCTTTGGTATAACTAAAATCAAAGCTTCAGTAAAAGAACCTAAAGTTGAACCTGAAGCACTAACAAAGGTAAAAAGTTTAAATAAATGAAGAATAAGTTGCAAATCAAATTCTTTATACAATTCTGCTGGAATTCCATCTGGACCTGGGGATTTATTTTGTTTAAGAGATTAAATAGCCAATTGTATTTCTTCTTTAGTAATAGGCAAATCTATTTTATCTTTGGTTAACTGTGGAACTTTAAGTAATCCACAGGTAAATAAAAAACAATCAATCAGGGAAGGATCATCAAATTGAGGTTTATTATATAGATTAGAGTAGTAATTTAAAAATTCATTTATAATATCTTTTTCCATTGGGACTATGAATTGAATTTATTTGAGTTTTTTCTTTTTTCAATACGTAAATAGTTGGCAAAGAGTCGACCAGATCTGTTAGCATTAAAACAAAATGTGGCTTTTGAGTTAGAAAGTTGTATACCAGCTCTTTTAATTAAAATTGAATTAATTTCATAACGCAATTTATGTAATTTATTTTTTAAATTGGGGATCATTAAAAGTAATAAAAAGTCTCTCGAATTTTGAAATTTGTTTGTCCAAATCTTTAATTTTGGAATTGAAAGTTTTGTTATCATGCGCCATAAGAGAAATGGAAGTCCGTCTAATATAAGCTTAAAAAGCATCCCATCGATTCACCATAGACATAGGGCCTTCGGGGTTAAGCTGAAAGTGATCTTATAGTGTCTTTAACATTTTTGGTTTATTATGTTCATTCATAATAATGCTAGTGTTTATGCGCCATCTGAATTGAGCTGTAAAATTTGAGCTAAGTTCCAATACCATGGAGATCAAAGCATAATCAGAAATATCAATATTACAGATATTAGGGGTAACAAATGAATTAATTAACTGTCGAGAAACTAATAGATAGTCTAATCTTGAATAAAAATTATGAGGTTTTGAGAAAAAAGTGAAAAACTTTTCACTAGGATAATGTAATCGCCAAATATCCACCAATTTAGGGGCATATTCTCAAGAACGTGTGATAACCATCGCAAAAGTTACTTAACGCAACCTTCAACATCACAGTCTATCGCGGTAAACTTACACCATGTTAACCAAGTATTCACAACACGGCGGTACCATGAGATAGTCACCAGATAACGCATCAAATGACTTCGTTAAAATCAATGACCCGCCGCAAAAATGCGAAATACAAATGCAAAAAAAGCTGCGATGAGGCCAAGTGCGATATAAAAAGCTATGAAAACCAGCCACAGGCCTGCAAATCCCACACGTCTGGTGGGAAAATGCACTATAAAAGCAGAACAAGAAAAACACACCAGAAACAATCCAAAGTGCGTAGCAACATGGATGCACCCCGACCAAGCGCAGAGGTCAACGCGAACCCCACAAGCCGACCCTGGAGGCACCCTAGGTTTACGGACCAGTATTCCCCGGGGCTTATCTGTTGCCCCCGCCCCAGCTGGTCTTATCCCGGTACAGCCTGGACCTACTAAATGCAGGTTCGACGTATGGGACACAAATAATACGTGCTTCCCTAATTTTTGAGATGGGATTATAGGATTTTCCTGTTCCCGAATTCCGATTTTTCCTTTACTTCACTAAGGTCCTGACGAAGCGCTTAGGATCCACTAGGGACCACGGGCAGCGCAAAACATGTTGACCACCCTCTTCACATCCTCACTCTCACTCTAAGCCTTACACACGGGTTGAGAGCAGTGGGATTACCTAATTTTTTCCCCCTACTCTTTACAGTGCTCTTGAGGCACTATTCCCCGATAGATTTTACCCAGACCCGACGGACTCACTAATAAACCTTTTTGGGGTACCTGAGGGTTTTTTTAGCCTCACCACGCCACTTACTATCCCCACACACCCGCATGCACAACTACGGCTACTCCAATAAAAGATCTCCGACAGAGAGCCCTCTTGCAGGGCCCGTGAGGGACTGCAGCGCCACCCCCACGAGGAGCTTTGCCCTATGATGATGCTTTGCACCCGCAAGGGTGTGTGAGGGCACTTCGAACACCGTCCAGGAGTATCTGGCCTACATCACATCCACACTCACGAACCTTCTTCTCTTTTCCCAGTTGCTCTATCTCTCCCCTCTCAGGCAGTAGACCATACTGGCACTGTCTTTCTTAGGAGCTGTTACCCCAGTGTTTGTGTAGTTACCCTAGGAGCATCGGTACAGGACCTACTCTTCAATTCTCGCTCCTTGTTCCCCCCTTAGTGTGTTTACAAACCCCACAAGCCCCACAGACCACCAGCAAGGTACAACGGGGTCGGGGAAGGCCAGGGAGAAGAGGGAGAGGAAGACGGGTTGCAGTCCTCAGGAAAACAAGACCAGCGTCACTGAGGTGACAGAACACTACCATCAATTGACCCACAATCAGACTACCTGGAATGCAGCAGGAGTGTCGAGGAGGCCCATGGATGAGGCCAAGAGGAGCTAGCATGACGTGAAAATCCAAACCAGGCACCAAGATGCCACCAACAGGAGGGCAGCGACAGGAGGTGGGAGTCCTGCCCCACAGGAGGAGCAGGAGGAAATGGAGGCCAGTTATCAGTGTGGTGACAGTGCAAGGAGGTGGGAATACGGACACAGCCGAGAGGACCTGACAACAACAACAAGGTGAGTAACGACCAGGGACTGGGGTGACAGGGGAGATGGGCACAATGGCACACATGCATGACAATGTGTAGCACACTGCACAACCACAATGACCCTGGATCATGTCCTTGAACCCTGTGGCACACCGCAGCACACACACACACAGCAATCACAGCACATCCCATGACAATGTGGCACCAAGTGCAACACAGGCACTGCAAAACAGGGAACACAACTGGGCCCGCACATGTGCAGAAACAGGCCACTCACATTGCACAGAGCAGGAAACTGTGAGATGCATATGTATGGGTACAACCTCACATCCGTCACATAGTCCAAATGTTCACTCTCCCCCCACAAATTGCCATCCCCGCCCAAACAGTCACAATGTACATTTTCACACAGTCTGCATGTCAACCAGAACAATGCGCCAACATACATGTCACCATGCATCTCCCCTTCACATGGCAGCGGGACAAAAAATACCTCCAGCAGGTCAGACCAGGCAACCCAGAAGTGATGCCACCAGAAGACAACCACACCTTTGACACCGACGCCCTACAACAGCTTATGGACATCAAAGGCAACCCACTACCAGGAGCAGGGCAGCCAAGCTACATAGAGAAGACCTCAGCCCCTGCACAGACCACACAGCAGGAAACACCCACCACCATGGCTGGCTCCCAACACTTCACCTAGGCACACATTGCATTCCAATGCAGGTGTCAGAATGCCGAAAGAAGGTGGCCAAACAGGTGCGGTTGGGCTCAGAGCTCATGGAAGCCAAAGTAGATCACATACGTGGGTGTTAAAGTCCCATCAGGGACCACCCACACACCACAAAGGAGAACCACACTGCGACAGAGACAGATGCACTTTCCCAGCACAGAACCACACCCAGGAGCACGCACATATCAGTCACACACCCACGTTGGCAATGCGTACGACGGCCCAGTACACCCCTCTTATCGTATCGAGTGGCTGGGGACAAAGCTACATGTCCACGCTCTGACTTGCTGCCTGCGGTGACATGTCTGCTTCTGCTGTACACAGCACAATGCAATGTCATAGGGCCCTCATGCATACAACAAGATGACAGGTACATACGCATATATCATGTAGAACTGGCTACAGGCACGTGTGCCCGGTCCCTTTATTGGAAGGGCCACATGTACAGTGACGCCTGTGCTGGATGTGTGTGGTGTGAGTATAAGCCAGCCCGCAAGGAGTGCTTGGTTCTGGCAACAACTTGAACAGTGGACACCAGTGCAATGGAAACAGAAAACACCTGCATAATAAGAGTCAAGTGCTGAGCAACATGGAGGGAGCAGGAGCAAGGACAGAGGCCACCCAACATGCAAACAGAAGTGTCCGTGAGTTGCAGTGCACTGAGGTTGGGGCAACAGTGATGAGTGCGCTCATGTGAAGAAATTGCTAGAAGTGTGTCCCTTCGGGTTGTTCCTGTTGCAGCTGCAGGGGGGGGTGTCACACCTAAATCATCTTCCTCATCGTCGTCCCTGGTCTCCCACACTGCCTGAGGTGACATTGTTGCATGAGCTCGCCAAAACACATAACCAAAACAGTAATGGAAGATGATTCGTGGTGCACTGAGTGCTGAGCAGGGGAACAGGCAGGAGATGGCATCCACAACATGTGCGAGCAACTCCGTCAGTCTGCCAGTACAACCGTTTCGGCACTGGCAGTTGATTTGACGTGTGGGCCCTGGTGTGCCACAGTTGAGACCGGAGGCCAGAGGCAGCAGACAGCGCAGGGCCACAGATACATGGCGTTGATGACCCCAAGGCCATCGCCTCAGAGGCCAGCCAATATCTCAGAAGAAGGGGTCCCGGACCTGACCAGCACAGAGTTAGTGGCCCCGGATGCACAGCGGCCGGCACAGACACTCCGCCATGGGACGTATCTTGCGGTGCAGTCAGATGGGCCACGCAAGCTGAGTGGGTCCTCATCAATGTCCGAGGTGTGTGTGGCGGAGGGTTGCTGGGGACAGTTGAAGGTGTCCTCCAGGGCATGATGCAGAGGTTTGATGTTATCCGGAAGTAGCAAATGGGGAGTGGAAAGTGACAGCCTTGTTGCCAACACCACTTAGGCATCAGCCACATGAGGATGAAAACTAGCCCCTAGTCCATAGACTCAGACGCCACCAAAGTTCAACCAGAGAATGTTCATGAATGTCGGGGAACAGACTTAGTGGCACCGGTGCTGGGAGGGGATGCAGTCTGCGATGATGCCGGTACACTGATATGAACTCCGCCATTGCTAAATCAAGACTCTGTGTCCTACTGGACCGCAGTGTAGGCTGGAGGCAGCGGTCAGCAGTGGCCCACAGCAACGTGTCGTTGGCTCGCGATGCACAGAGTTTGTGACATCAAGGCAGTTGTTAGTAGTCTTTGATCACCTCCCTAACGATAATCCTATTACCTCTGGACTTCAACGCATAATCCTCTTACGCCACTCCTTGCGGGCAATGATATGTATTCTGCCTTTGAATAATCGATGTTTAGTTCCAATTCTGTGACCTACTCGTGCGCAGCATAGGCCGAGGGCAGAAGTCCGCGTGGGCCCACAGACACGTGTGATTGTACTGCTATGCACAGACTTGGTGGCACCACATCGAAAGGAGTATATTGACATAACCTCTTCCTTAAATAGTGTTCACTGCCATGGTGTAATCGAGACTCAGTTCCAAATGTGTGACCTACTTGTTCGTAGTGTAGGACGAAGGCAGTAGTCAGCAGGGGACAACAGGCATGTGGTGTAGGAATGTCATGCACAGAGTTGGTGGCACCACATCGAAGGGAGTACACTGACATAAGATCTGCAATGAACACATTTACTCTGCCAATGTGTAATCAAGACTCAGTTCCAAATGTGTGACCTACTTGACCATACTGTAGGCTGGGTGCAGCAGTAGAGTACGTCAATGAGAAAGGAGTAAAGCGAGCCTGTGTTGTGGAGGCCGTGATTTTCTGACTGGCTGCCAGGGTCGCAGGCCTCTGGCTTGAAGCTTGCACCAGCATGTGGTAGGCCCTCCTTGCAACACGCCAGTGTTGGCAGGTGATCAGTGTGGCCTGGCTGCCCAGGGATGGGCCTGACGGGTTCGGGGTACAGCAGGTCCACAGGATCGCAGGCAACTCCGCTCAGGAGGACGGCGTCAGCCTCGTGGCGGAGTGAGAGCACCGCCCTGGCAGAGACGTTGGGCATTCCGGAAGGGGACCACGCCCAGGGCTATGTGATTTTTATTCACACCCCTACTCTGGTCTGGCATACGCCGGGCCATCCCACTCTGCTCACGCATACGGGGGCGATGTAACAAGCTACATTTCTGGGATCTTCCCCACTGGCCGGGGTGACATGGTTGCGTCCACTGTCCTCTGCACTCCATAAACCAGCAGTGTATGTTGCCATGGATATGGGTGTGTTCTGCATACTGTGGTCTGCCCAGCACATCGCCGCCACTCTTGGCATTGTGTACTTTCCCGATCATGGTTCTCCTGCCTCCTTCGCACATGCCTGGTTCCCACCTCTCCCCACATTCCGCTATTGTGTGGTTGGGGTGCCATTCCATTGATGTTCACGGCTTGCCCAGGTTAACATTGTAAGTTGTTCTGTCATGTCTGGTGGGTGGGCATGTTGTTTTGCATGTTGTATGTAATTTTGTGATGTGTGTATTGCGAGAGTTGTGAGTGGCATGGTTGTGGAGTTGAGGTGTGTGGGGTATTCATTTGGAACTTGCCAAGGGGCTGTGCATTTCCCTTGGTGCCATCCTGGTAGTGCTGGTTGATGATGGACTGTCGGAGGATGAAGGAATCATGCACACTGGCAGGGTAGTTGGCGATGACATTGGTAAAAAGTCCCTGGTGGTCCACGATTGCCTGCAAATTGATGGGATGCGTGTGCCTTCTGTTGCGGTGATTGTGTGCTTTGTCACCAGGGGGCACAAGTAGGACATGTGTGCTGTGGATTGCCCCCGACACGTGCGTGCATCCAGCTATGGCGGACGGTCCTTGCTTGGTCTACAGCAGGTCCTGCGCATTGTGGTGGACCTATAAATACTGGGGTAACAGGCTGATGATGGCATTCAGGACAGGTGTGACGGACTTGGATGCGGCCGGCTGTGAGACTCCTCCAATTCTGGCGGGTGTTGGTTGGGGGTACCTGAGGCCAACAGGTGCATCACAGCCAGCAGCTTTGTGTGGGGTGGGATGTTGGTTGTCCGCTCTGTTGGTGCTGTCGGCCTGTTGGGCGATGATGGTCAGGATGTGGAGGAGGGTTATCCTTTTGAACCTGTAGTGGGCAATGGCAGCCTCTGGTGTTGAGTCTGTGAGGCTGGTGCATTTTCTGTGGGTCTGCAGTCTTTGTCCGTGCTGCCTCTGTGGTGGTCCGAGGGGAGGGTGGGGTCCTGGGTGTGATGGTGGTGGGTGTTGGTGCCCTATTGGGGCTCCGGGCTGCATGTTGACTTTGGGCTGTGCTCCCTTGCCGGTTGTCGTCTGACTTTACACCAGGTCAGAGCAGGTGCTAGTTTCCTGGTGCTAACACACCTTATCACCTGTTCTGTGATCTTATCACCGATGTGACTGGTCGTTGAGAATGTTGTAGAGTGGTGTTGTCGCGTCTTTTTGCTCGGGAACGCCTACCCTGCATCTCATTAGCGATATTTGCGGGGGTCATCCTTGGTGATATTTTTTGCGGCTGCTATCGCCATAAAACTGGGGATATGGGCTGTTTGCACCAGCTTGTGAATGGGGTAGTAAGTTTAACGCAAATTTGGCTGAATTAAGGTGCCGATAACTTGGCGATACCCCCTTGAGAATATGGCCCTTAGTTGTTTTAAAACTAGATTTTAGAGTAAAAAATGCTCTAGGTGGGCGAAATTAAGTGTGAGATGATCTATCTAATAAAGGGTCATTTACAAAGTTGAAATCTCCTCCAACTATAAATTGGTCATTACCCAACTTGAGAACTTCAGTAGTTAGAAGAGACCAAAAATTAGGGTCATCAACTGTTGGTCCATATACATTAATTAAAAACATAACTGTATCTTGAATTTTAACGTTCTCTATAATATATCTACCTTCTGTGTCTGAAGATTTACTTAATATTTGACAATGCAATCTTTCTGCAAAATGGCTAGCACACCATTTTTTTTTACCCATAGCGGGAGAAGAAATAATAGAATCAATCCACTTTTTCTTCATATTAGCCAAACCTTTATCTTCAATATGTGTCTCTTGAATGATGCAAATATCTGCTTTATGACTACCTAAATAATCTAAAAATTTTATACGCTTGCGGGATGCCTTAGACCCTTAACATTCGCTGAAACAATTTTAAAGCTTAAATCTGAGACATCGTAACTGTGGAAACTCTTTGCATGTCTTAACAGTTTCTTTAGAAAAATCCTGGTGAATAAAATGTTTATTGCCGTTTATCATTAATGAAGGAATCTCTTGTGCAACTTTTTGTATGAAGACTAAATGATGGTGACGTAAAACTTTAAAAATCATTTGTCATGGTTTAGTATTATGTGGATTACGATGAGAAGGAATCCTGTGAGCTTTATCAATTTCAAATTTCTCAGGAGATTTTATACCCAAAAGACCAGGTATTAGGTTATCCAAATATATCCTGCAGTCATTACCTTCAACATCTTCAGGCAAATTAAAAATACGCAGGTTATATTGGTGCATATGTATCAAAGGATACATTTGCAATTTTCAAATAGCGATTTTTAGAGAATCGCTATTTGAGAATCGCAAAACGCTATGTATGTAGGATTTGCAAATCATTTTGCGAATCCTACATATTCCTTAATTGCGAATTGCAAATTGCGATTCGCAATTAAGGAATACCTCCCCATTCATTCCTATGGGCCTAGAGGTCCATAGGAATGAATGGGAAGACATTATCAATTTGCGATTCTCAATTAGAGAATCGCAAATTGAGAATGCAATTTCAAGGGTGCCAGTGTGTCAAAAGGACACCCTGTTGCACCCATGAAATGTGCATGTATACACATGTAGAACACATACATGCCCTAGGGCATGTATGTGCCCCACATGGCACTTTGAAAAATGCAAAAAAAAGTACATTTTTCAAAGAAATCGCAAATTACCACCAACTTGAAGTTGGTGGAAATTTGCGATTTCTTAAGGAGAAATTGCATAACTTGGGTGCATTTTACATCGCATTTAAGGAATCTCAATTTGCGATTCCTTAAATGCTTTCACTTGCGATTCCCTATTTTGCGAGGGCCTTTTGGGATGATATATCCCAAAAGGCCTTTTGCCGTTCGCAAACAGGCCGATTCTGAGAATCGGCCCGTTTGTGAACGGGAAATGGGCTTCATACATATGCCCCATTGTCTGTTACAATTTTCCAAATCAAGAAGAAGGTTAGACATAGGAGATCTCTTAGCCACAAGGGGTGAGAAAGAATCAATCTTGACTTTATTGTCTTTAATTTTAATTGCATTGTCAGATACTTTTATTGACATACTAGTTATATCTTTTCATAAGTTCTTAATTTCTGACGCAATAGTATCAGTGGTAGAGCGAATTGCCTGAATCTCATCAAATAGTAAAGACAAAGAAGGTTCAGTAGATTCCACCACTTTAGATTTAACAGGAGGAGGAGAAATATTTTGTTTCCTTTTATTATGTTGAGCCTGCATATTTTTGGCCTCCATGTTTCTTAAAATAGATTACAGCTGCAAAAAAAAAGAAACAAATATGCAGGAGAGAATTAATAATAAAGAAAATCCTTCATTAAGAGAGGTGCAGCAGCTAAAACTGGATGTGAGAGTGACTAGGCTGAAGCCTCACCCTTTCCAGAGTATTACTCCGCCCCCCTGACTGGAATGCTGGGCTGTACCTGACTGAAGAGGTCGAGGTGGAACCAGGAAGCAAGAAACACTGCTCCTAATGACCTGCAGGACCAGACAAATTCCTTATCGATAGGCAAAATGCTTCAGATGCTGCTGGTAACAATATTTTATAAAAAGAACTGGCTTTTAAATATAGAAAACCGTCGTAGAAGGGCCGACGTGGTGAGAGCTCACTGGGGGGCTGGCACATCTCTTGCAGCAGGCACCTTTCTGCCTGCTTCTGTTGATCCTCACCATGAAAAAGAGGCAACTGACTATATCTAAGCTGCTGCAGAGGACAGGCCAGTGATCAGCTTCAACATGGAGCCTGGGTATCTGCAGTTTTTTTGGAGGTGTACCTCTGCATATGCATCTACTGCTTTCCACAGCCACCCAGCCTCATTCATCCTTCCTGATACCACATACAGAGCACATATTGTTGAACTGCTGAGTCTTGTGCTGGCAGTTACATGGCTCTAGTCTCATAAACGGGTGTTATATTGTGGTGTACATTTTTATAGCACTTCAATACCTTGACAAGGACACACAAGGTTCCAAATTGCTTTGTTTTTTCACGACCAGTTTAGAGTGTGTTGCTGGTTTTTATTGAATGTATTTTGTCATATTTTGCAAGGTGTTGGATGAGGTGTGCGAAGTCAAAGAAGTGTTACTAACAAGATGGTGTAAACTTTGTTGCATATGATATGTATGAGGTATTGCGCAGAAAGAAGAAATACAGCCATATACACTTACCATTTAGGAGTGGTCAATATTCTAAAGTTAAGACAGTCATAAAGTGCTTGGCATGTGGACAGATGGAGCCCACCCCACCAGGCACTACGTTGTAGGGACTATAGCCAGAAGCAACAGCAACTCAACACCTGGAGGCACTGATAAACAACCAGTATATATAATGTACATGAGTCACCCAGAAGCGACAAATAACAAAGACCCTGGTGGCACTGCTATACAATGAAGGTATAAGCACTATGCTGTGCTCACCCAAAAGTGAACTGCATCCCATATCCTGGAGGTAGAGTCAAGCTACCAACGTGTATACTCCAAACTGTCCACCTGAAAGCAACAGTGGAGCATCTCTCAGAGCCACTGTTAATTAACAGAATAAGTGACGTAGGGTCTACTTTTGGCCAGTTGCACCTTATGAGCCAAGTCTGAAGTGGAAGAAAAAAATTGGCAACTTGGCTAAAATTGGCTTTGAGTATGAATTAACTCCCCAGGTCCCTCTCCAGCTCTCAAACGAGGACAATCCAGTTGGGCAAGCGCTAGTCAGGTCATGGCTCACACCTCGGCACATGAAAGGGTAAGGTAGGAAGCATTTGAAAGACAGCTGCCTTGAATGAGCAAGACTAAATTGGTCAACCCCATATTATGATTCTGTGTTCACCCCTTGGTGCTGGGTATTTGTATTGTAAAAATGTTTGAGCTCATTCTAATTGAACTCTGTTCTACAGTAGTTTTTAGCACTATCCACTGGACCACTGTAGACTAAATATAATCTGACAAAATGTCATGTCTTAAAAAGTATTGCCTCATTGATGTTAATAATAAAGAATCTACAGGCAATGGGATGGTAGTTCTCTAAATTATATTTAGGACACAATATAAATGTCAGATCAGCACTTCATCTGTTCTACTCCATTAATTACATGCATTATGACTCCTTGTCTGGCCACTGAGAGCCAATTCTGCGCACACCGTTGCTTAACATAGATGGTGAGAGTGAGAAGTTGGGTTGTTTTTTGAGTGGGGTGTCAACTCTCCTCAACAACAGCAACAGTCCCTGTCAGGGTTAACCACTAAAGTCACAGAATTAACCTGCTACTTAACCCTCTGGTAACCTGGCACAAAAGCAGGCAGGCTTAATTAAGATGCAATGTGTAAAGTATTCATGCACCAGAAAAACACTAATACATTGCAAACACAACACAAGAAACATTCCACACCAATTTAGAAAATGCAGTACATTTTAATTAATTATTTGACACCAAAACCACAAAACCCCAAGCAGTAGAACTGGAGTTCTGAATTTGTAAAGTTTAAGGTAAACACTAGCGCCTAAAAGATCAAAGCGTCAACAGGAGACATCTAGTTGCGGAAGACCTGGGCAAAGTCGAAAAATAGGGCTGACCGCAATGGAGCTTGAGTCAGATTGGCCTGGCCAGAGTTTACCTTTGGACTTAGAATCCAATTTTATTTTATTGATTTAGATCTCTTGCAAGATCAACAATTAAGCTAAATACATAATTACATCACTTTTTATAAAATTCTGCTACAGCCATATTGTAAAAATCGCTTTTAAAACATGAGTAAATCAGATTTCATGAATTTGTACAATTTATAACAAATAGATTAATTCGGTGTGGGTTTCCAAAAAGCGATCAGGTAGGTACAGGAGGAGATATCTAAAAACAATGGGTTTTATAGGCTCTAATACCTTGTGTGGCTAAATCGCTCCAAGATACATATTTGCTACAGATGGGCATGGGGTTAGTCCTTTCTGGTTGTGATTTAAGTTAACTAAGGAGTGAGTTCCAGACCTCAAAATCCAAATGAATTGCCCTGGAACCAACAGAGTATTCAATCCCTCATTTAGGGAACTAAGGGCCGTATTACCAGTCTGGTGGTTCTCCAACCGCCAGACTCGCAGTGGTGGTCCACCGTCTGCCGTATTATGACTTCAAAAGGCATTGCGGATGTGGACTGTCGGCTGTGCCAGGGAACAGTTGTTACCTGGCAGTTACACAGGATCTCAACAATGCAATATGCTGAGCAGGGACTGGCGCAGTTCCACTCCTCATATTACAAATTCCTGGATCGCCAGGCTTTTCATGGCAGAGCCCCACCAGGAAAAGGCTGGCGGGGCAGGCATTTTGCTGTTCCCATTGCGGTGCCTGTTTTCAAGGAACGGCCATGGGAATAGCAACGAACCTCCGACTGTATTACGAGTTGTGCATTTCCAACACGTAATAAGGTCAGCGGTACTTGGGTGATTTTGCACGGGTTTGGTGCAGCGGAGGTGGCTCTGCTGCGCCAAACTTGTAATTAGACAATAAGTGTTTTCGCTTGTAAGAGTGGTCTTGTATTTTGAGTCTCTTGAGCATCATTCTTGGAAAATATTTCACCAGGTAGCTATACATTTGCTGTATGTATGGAATTTGTATTGTACCCTCAACTATTTATATTTTTGTACTTGAATCGTTAAGGTTCAGCAGGATGTATATCTATAAAACACCACTAGGATTCTAGCCACTGCTGCTCGCTCAATTAATGCTGTGCTAGGCCCTCATGCGAGAAATAAGAATGAATATTTACCTCCTTCTAACCCAACCCCCAAAGCAAGTTAACTTACATGCACAAACAGTGCACACTAATGCTGTAAATAAAGTCCACACGTCTTGGAAATGCAAAGAAAACAAATATTGACAAAGTCGACAGATCTGAACTTGGTCAGCTGGTGCAATGCTTAATTTTTATCGCATTATGTGACTGTGAAGTGCTTGAAATACATTTTTTTAAATTAAATGTGATTTATTTGTTGTTTTAAATAAAAAGTCGTTTAGAGGGCCCCAATTTCATTATTATAATTTGTGAAGGATACAAGAATAGATGACCACCTAACCAAGCAGTCAGATTGCCGGCAGCTACAATGTTACAAAGTCACTCAAACACTTTAATTCTAATTTGGGTATTATGTACAAAGAAAAATAATAGCTGGTATTTAAAGTTAATATTGAACAAATCAAAAAATACTTTGAACCAGATTTGTTACTGAAGAGAAAGGAATTATTTTAGGTGAATGCGAACAGTGCAGAAGACTTTGTACACTCACGCAAATTAAAAGGAGCCATTGGGTAAGATGAGCTGCCTCTCTGTCCCATGAAGTATGTTGTGTATAAAGTATGCAATTCATTTCTCTGGTATGCAGACAACTTTTCCTAACTCCAGGCAGGTGCTGTTTCCCTGCCACCATGTCCCAGGACAGAGGTAAGTTAGCAGGACACCGGAGGACATATTACACAAGTGCCCTCTTTGTATGCTCCTGGAGCACTTTGGAATTCCAGAAGGGCCGCAGATGCCTGGGCGGCCCTTTCTGTAATACAGATAGTGGTGGCGCACACATAGCATCTGCGCTATCATTAAAGGGCGGGACCTCATTTGCAAGGGTGTGTTGCCCTATGCAAATTAGGGAATCTCTTTGCCTTTTGGTCCAGCGCCTTATTATTGACATTGGCGCAGAGGCAAGCATGCCTTTAGAAGGAGCATTGAAAGTGAGCCACAAAAAGGTGGTGCTCCTTCACTGTGCCTTCTAAATGTAGTCCTCTAATGGGATGAAAAGGATTCCCATGTACCCCCCAAACATCCCCTTGTAGGCCGGTGCAGTCACTCACTGCACCCGCCCACAAGGGGATCTCTAATCCTTTTTTTCAGTTCAAAAGGATTTTATTGATAAAAATAAAACGTGTCACAACATGTTACAACATAATAAATATACATCATACAAAAGGAAATCCACAATGTTATTGACGAATCAGGTTCAGTAAGAAAATTGAGGGTAGTAAAGCATCAAAAGCAATAATACAAATACTTGAAAAACAATTGAAGGCGGAACGGTTGGGGTTATTTAGGGGGGTATCGGGACTTCTTGTTGGGACGGACGCAATTGAAAAGAGTGACTAGCACATGCATCTAAATAGGTGGTAATAGGAGACCATAAATCCAATCTTTTTGGCATCAAGTGGATAGGATATACAAAGGAAGTATCCAACCTGTGATTATAACAAACAGCATACCACCATGTCCTATAAGACATTTTTGAGAAATCTTTCCAATTAGCTGTGATTTGTTGTAACGCAACTGCTAATAGTAAACCGATAATTTTAACATTGACCGCAACATTCTCCCAGCAAGAGGACAGGCTTCCTAGGAAAACATGTGTATAGGCGAAAGGAAATGTAGTGCCGAAAATCAAATTGATTTGAGACCAGACCCGCTTCCAAAAGGCAAACACAGTAGAACAAGAAAATAACATGTGAAATAAATCAGCCTTTGGTGAGGAACAAGTCCAACAAGTATCAGGTACATTAGTGTAATTTTTGCTGAGGGCACTCGGCGAAAACAAAAGTCTGTTAAACACAAAAAACAATGTTTGCGTTGTGTTTGCAGCTCTAGAGGATTTGCGGATCCTAACCCATAGCTTATTCCATAAAGAGACTGGCCAAGATACTGCAAAGTCACGTTCCCAAGCTTCTTCAATTTTGGATTTCTGTCGAACTTTATCAATGTTGTGCAGAAATGTATATAGTGTGGAAGCCTTAGGTGTTGTTGTTAATAAGGAACGTAATTGTGAGGGAGGATCTGGACTAGCAGAGACGGCATGTGTTATTGAGAATCGCGTATGTGTGTCCAGCACAGTGTTTTTGAGTATGAAGTATTTATGGATGAATGAAGGAGGTAAATTAAAGGAGCGACTAAGTGAAGAAAAAGATAAGAAATCTGAATGTGAGAAGAGCTGATGAATCCAAACTAGACCTCTTTGATACCATGACTTCCAGTAAAAGGGTTTATTACGAATGAGCAGACTTTTATTGTGCCAAATTGTGGAGTTGAGAAAGGAGTCAAGAGTGTTATGAGGAAAAGGGAATAAAGGTGTTAAAAGTTTAGAAGTAAATTTAATGATGGGAGTAGCTAGGGCTTGCGGTTTACGTGAAAAGGAAAGGTATTCGCTGAAGGTACAGGGGGACAGAGAGAGACGCTCAATTGTGGTCCATAAAGGGCAGCCATCTTTAGAATCACGCAACCACAGCGAGGCCTGACGGAGAAGGAATGCTTTTTGATATGCTGGAAAATCAGGAAAGTTAACTCCACCCTCAGATTTGGGACGAGTCAACCTATGCAGAGACATTTGAGGTTTCTTATTATTCCAAAGGAAGGAAGAAAGAATAGAATTAATCTTCCTGAAGAATTTTTGTGGAATGGGAACTGGAATATTGGAGATAGTGTATATAATTATGGTTGATAGCATCATTTTTATGGTATCCAGACGACCCCACCATGATAAATAAAGAGGGTGCCATTTGGTAGTTATATCCGAAATCTTCTGCGTACATTTATCCATACATAATGAAACTGTATCTGAAATTGAAGATGTGACATGTAAACCCAAATATTTATTATGATTGGGACTCCAAGTAAATTTAGAGGCAGCAAAATCAGGTTTAAACGTGTACTTTGTCAAAGGTAGAATCTCACATTTATCATTATTCAATTTGTACCCCGAAATATCAGAGTAAGCTTGTACTTCCGCTAAAAAAGCAGGGACTGAGTCAGTCGGATGAGACATGAAGAGCAGAATGTCATCCGCATATGCTGCAAGTTTAATATGAGAATGAGACGACTGGAATCCATGCACATTAGGATTTTGGCACAGTTTTGATAAGAATGGTTCCAAAGCCAAGTTAAAAAGAAAAGGGGAGAGGGGGCATCCTTGACGTACCCCTCTTCCTAGGTCAAAAAAAGAAGATATCAATCCGTTAGCACAGACCGCCGCTCTAGGTCTAGAATAGAGGAGAGATATCAAAGATATAAAATTAGGACCAAAGCCAAACCACTTAAGAGTATAAAAAAGGTACGCCCACTCAACCCTGTCGAATGCTTTTTGAGCATCCAACGCAATTGCTGCTAAGGAGTCTTTAAAGCGTGAGGATTTGGACAAAACGTCAGACAAGAGTCATGTGTTATCAGTTATGTAGCGACCCTTAACGAAACCGGACTGCTCTATCCCTAACAATTCTGGCAAAAAAGAATCCAGTCGTAGGGCTAGTGCCTTAGAAAAAATCTTGTAATCAATATTTACTAGAGATATGGGTCTATAATTCTTACAATGTTTAGAATCTTTACCTTCTTTAGGGATAAGGCAAATATGAGCATCAGAGAAAGAACCAGAGGAATGTCCTAATGTACTGAAAGAGTGTAATAAAGAATAAAGTTTCTGTTGTAGGAGTTTGGAAAAGTGTAGATAAAATTCAACTATGAAACCATCAGGTCCAGGTGCCTTATCACGCTTAAGGGAGTGAAGGGCGTTCGACAACTCTAGCTGCGTTAAATCAGATTCTAAAGAAGTCAAATTTGGAGTAATGTTTTGGGGCTTTTGAATAGTGAAGAAAAAATGTGATAAGGCCTGGTCAGTGGGTTGTGTTTCGGAAGCATACAATGCTTTGTAAAAAAGAGAAAATTCATGTAGAATGTCAGCCTCCTTGAACTTTAGATCTAAGTGTGCATCATAAATGGATTCAATGTTCAACTTATTATGCTTGACTTTCAAGTAATTGGCTAGAGTTCTCCCAGCTTTGTTTTTGCCACCATAAAATTTAGCGCTGGATTTTAATAGATACAATGAGGCATCCTCTGTGAACTTTTTATTATATTGGAATTTAGCTTGGACAAGAGCTTTTAAACTGTCATTTGTATGTGAAGTGTAATAGGAGTGCTCCAGTCTCTTAATATCTTGGAGAAGGTACAAAGTCTGTTTACGAGCGATTTTACGCTTTTTTGCAACAAAGGATATTATAAAGTCTCTAGCAGAGACTTTAAAGGCATCCCAAATCGTAGAAAAAGCCATGGAATCACTTTGATTTCTCATAAAAAATTCATCAAAGAAGGTGGTAAAAGAGGCCGTGAATTTTGGGTCTAGGAGAAGGGAGTTATTAAAACTCTACCTCCTGGGACCAGTAATTTTGGGTAAAATATCAATGCCAATGGAAACTGGGGAGGGTCTGAAATCAAAATGGGACCAATCTCTGCATGAGTAAGGGTTTGTGAAAGATTGTGGGAGAGAAAGATATAATCAATTCCTGATTGGGAGTGATGAGATGGGGAGTAAAAAGTAAAATCTTTGGTAGTTGGGTTACAGAGTCGCCAAGCATCAAAGAGCTTATGTTGGTTTATGGTGTGAACAAAAGATTTATGGAGCCTGTTAGGTATAAAGGAAAACTTAGAATTTCTGTCAATGAATGGGTCAAGTACCTGGTTACAGTCACCTGCTAAGATAAAATTATCATCCATGCAGAGAGATATGTGCTTGGCAAGTGTGGGCCAAAATGAGGGTTCTCCGCACGTGGGGGCATAGACATTCAAAATAGAGACTGGAACACCCCTGAAAGACAGCTTAATGCTTAACCATCTACCACTAGCATCCGACTCTTGAGACAATAGTGAAAGCGAAAGGGATTTGTGGCAAAGTATCGCTACACCATTATGTTTGCCGTCACCTGGAGAAAAGAAAACCTCACCCACCCAACCCCTCTTTAACTTTAATGATTCAACCTCAGAGAGATGTGTCTCTTGTAAAAATGCAACATCCACATTTAGTTTGGCTAGATAAGTCAAGACCCGTTGCCTCTTAATAGGAGAATTCAAACCCTGTACATTCCAAGTTATTAATTTTAATGACATAGATTAATAAAGACGAATAAGCCGAAAATCATAAGAGATGAACCCAATTCAAACAAAAAAAGATTTAAAAAACGAGAAGGAAAATGAAAAGACATGTAAGTCGCCATCAAAATAAATAAAAAGAATATATAAACTATGGAGCAGAAACCAGTAGAGACGTTGTAAAATAAGGAATGAACATGATATACCATCAACATAGAAGAAAGATGTTGTGACTGAAAAAGAAAAACATACAAACATTACCTAAAATGTACATGCAGAGACAAATGCAAGAAAAAAGTAGAAAGAAAGAAGATAAGAAAAAGTGTTGAAGACAGAGGAGGAGCAAATAAATACAATTTGTAGAACATTTGACATAGATAGAGGGAATGCAACACAAAGATCAAAAAACAAAACGAAAAACATACCTACGAAGGGGAAATGTGAGGGAGGGGAGCCAGGAAGAAACCACGTCAGGAGAAAAAGAGACCTGCAGAAGCAAAGAAAAACATTTTACAGAAATGAAGGGCAAGACAACTTATGTGCCCTGAATTCAAAACTAAGCGTTAGCTAGTGTGAACCAACAAACAACTTTGCCAGTGAAAACATCCTGTATATAATAAGCAGTAAAGAACAGGAAAAAATGTATGCAGAGACCTACAAAAAGGTGCAAAACACTAAACAGTATCTAAATACTAAGTTTTAAGTGATGAAGAAGAGGCAGTCGAGTCCATGCTGGTCGGCCCACAGGGATTGATGAAACTTATCGGGTCTTCATATGTAGTTGTCCTATTGTTGTAAGTGACCTTAAAGAGACAAGGATGAAAGAGTCCATAGCGAGCTCCCATTGATCGAAGATCAGATCTCATGTTTAGGAAAGCTTTGCGCCTATTTGCAGTAGCTTTAGCGTAATCTTGAGCTAAAAATATAGTAGAGCCGGACCATGTAATTTTTGGAATGGATTTGGCCACTGACAGAACCTTTAGCAAGTCTGTATACTCCAAAAAATATATGATTACACCTCTTGGCCTCTGTGATGGTGAAGAATTAGAGGCAACGCAACCCAATCTATGCGCACGTTGAATGTTGAGTGTAGTACCATCTGGTAAGTGGAGTAACTTAGGAAGGAAGGACTTAAAAAAGGTAGGAGCATCCGACCCTCCAAGTCCTTCCACCAGGCCATAAATGCGAAGGTTATTCCTCCTATTGCGATTTTCAAGATCCTCGACTTGGCGCTGAAGCAACGAAACTTGGGTGTGAAGTTGTGAGACGGTAGCACAGGATTCCTTGAGTGAGGTAACACTTTGCTCAACTACGGAGACTCTAGTGTCTAATTGGGACCAGTTCTCCGTAAGAACTTGAAGTTTAGCATTAGTGTCTTCCATAAACGGTCGAAGAGCTCTGATTTCCTCCAGCAAGAGTTCCAAAGAGACCGGTGAGGCAGATTTAGGAGGAGAAGGGGGATCCTTTTTCAGGCGCTTGGTAACAGATTTCCCGGGAGTTGCAGAAGTGGGATCCATGATAGGCTCCAGAGGTCGTGGCAAAGGCAATAAAGAATCCTCGAGATTGGAAAGTTCTGTGAAGAGTTTTGAGTTTTTAATAAAGGTTCGCCGCACTTTTGAAGACGTCTTGGTTCTGCCCATCAACCAAACCAAAAGGCGAATCAATAGTGGACTTATGTCAAAAAGAGTGCTCAAAACAGTTGTATTCTCCTTTGAACAACCAATGAAAAAGTAAATGGTACGTAAAACATATGGAGAATGACTGCCACTTGGGCCAGAGCATCAGCTAAAATCAGATTTGCAGGCAACAGAATGCGCAATGCCGTTTAGAAACATTCCTCACAGCCATTCACGTTAAAATGGCTGCCGGGGAGGTCCACTCATAGCTGGCGCGAATTTATTTGAGGAATGAGGCACAAAAGCTTAAAGACAGGTAGCAAAGGGTTAAATAAATGCTCCAGTACTCTGCCGAGTGAATAACTATGCAAGAGGCAGGCAAGGGCAGGCTGTATCTTCCCAAAGCTCCATTCGCAGGAAAAAGGAAGATGGTGGCCGCTACGGAGCTCTTCTGTGTGAAAACTCGTGAAGCATGAAAAATGCACGTTTCAACGCGCGTTCGCAGGAAACGAGACCCGCATTATAGGCAGCATACCTTCCGGTGGCAGTGTATGCAGGAAGCTTCAGCCATATGTAGCGAGTAGCGCGGTTTCACCGAGGCAAGCCCGGGAGCCTCACTCGGACGCCGCCATGCTCCGTGGGCGTCAAGCCACGCCCCCATCTCTAATCCTTTTTAAAAGTGCAGTTGGGTTACCGCCTGCACAGACAAACACTGAGCAGCTATTACAGAGCTGCTCTGTATTTCTTTGAATGTGCTGCCCTCAGGGCAGCTTGAGTTCGCAGCTGCCCCGATGGCAGCGCATTCTTCCCGATAGGGTGTGCTTTCCATGTTTGTACTCAGCGCACCTGCTTTAAGGTGCACCATGGCTCAAACATGGAAAGTGCGCCCTAGCTGTATTACGAGCCCAGGTGTTTGGCTTTCCTTAGTGTATCATGTGCAGCAGCACCAAGGTCCAGGGAAGAGAGGAAGCCACTACACACACATTATGGCTTTGTTTTATTGCCCACTAGGGGTTAGAGGGGCCCATTGAAAATTTGCTATGACACTGCAGGACACCTGCAAGAAAGCACTGCTCGAAATCTGGTTAGTGTATAAGGGGGCATCATGTCGGCTCTTATTTCACAAGGCAAAATTGCAGCCAGTATGTCTCATAGCACAAATAATTGGACTGAATAGGCAAAATGTATCATATTTCTCAAAAACAAAATGAGTATGTATATTTGATGTTTACCTGAAACTCTTATACGCCTTAATCACTGCACTGAGCTACAAAAGTGCACAGACAGAAGGAAACACTACAGAACAGTCCTCCAGTTGTGATGACGTTTGTTGTTTTAGGTTGAGGCAGGTTGTCGAAACGCTCATCATTCACAACAATTAGTGAAATCACAGAATATAATGAAAATACACTCTCATGCTATTGGCACGTTTGCTCTGATAAAAAAAAGTTCTGGAGTTTAACTTTTTAGTTTTGAAAAAGGCATTTTTATCACGTAACAGCTTATAAAAATAAGTGCTAAAAACCAGTGAAGCGCCGGTACATTCAGTTTTCCCAAAGTGCGTTTTAATTGCTTGCTGTAATATGTGTGTTTTTGCTAAATCCTGCTTTCAATGAAACATCAAATCGAGGGGGTAGGGTGGCTTTGCCTTCAGTGAAACTGCTCTGTAACATTCTTTTTCTCTATCTGTTCTCCTCGCTGGTTGAGCATAACTCAGATAATGAAACCCTTGTGCAGGAATGTTTGTAACATAATTGTTCCTTTCTCTTTTCAGAGTGAAGGAAGACAAAAGTCCCACAGTGCTGCTGGAAGAAAGATGAAAACGCTCGAGTCTTCTGTCGGAGCCCGAGCACAGAGCTGGCATTGTCCTCCTCAATCCTTCTCAGCCAGGATTGACAGCCCTGACAGTTGCCCTCTCCGCGGGGTCCAGAGAAATTCTGGGAACAACTTGCCTGTAAAAGAAGGAAGCATGTACAAACTTCCAATCACTGTTATTTTACATTTGTATGCGTGTGGTGTGGCGGCTGTACCAGGTACAGTTGTTTGAAACAGCACATCACATTGTTTTCTCGGAACTGTGAAACTATGTATGTGTATTTATATATTTGTCGGTCTGTTCTGCTAATAAATGTTTTAGTGTATTTTTTTGTGCGGTAAACGCAAGTATTTTTTAAACCAAGATCTGTTTCATGTGTACACCAACACAAGCAGGTTGCTCTTGCTCTAAGGGAGGTGGGTTTCAAGTCAGAGGATACACACAGAGACTGAGGACCCACTACTAAATAAACACATATTTACACATCGAGAGCAAAGCATAATAGTGCAGCCAATCTCCCATTACAGTCACAGTAGATATAAATGTGTTAACCTTGCTGATGTACACAGGAAAGTGTGTGTGTACCTAGTACTTCAGGTTAATAATGAATATTTGATTGAAAATGTTACCTAATCTTTTAATAAATTATTCTAATGGGAAAAGACATTTGATGCTGAAAAGATCAAGAGATGCTCATATTTGGCCCACAAATCGGGTGAAAAATGCAAACGTTTTAATATGAGTGCTAGATATACTTGTTCTGATATACTCCTCAGTCGTTGGATCACAGAAACTACAATAATGCCCGAAAATAATTCAGAGAAAGAAGATGAAAGTGCAGGAACAAGCTCTCTTAAGAGAAGTCGGGAGGGGGTCCTGTTGCTATTGATTTTTTGTTCACTCCAATGGAACGGGTAGTCAGAGGTATGTTTTTTACCTAGAGGTCGCTTGCTTTGATTCTTAAAGTGTCTCAAACGGCTCGTACTTTTAAAAAAAATCCTTATACATTACAAGCCTCCTGCTGTCAGAATATTTTTCTTTTTAGACAATACAAGCCTAGAGGTACGTCCATTTTAAGCAGATAATAAAAGAAAATCACACATTTGTAATGCTACAAAAGGGTGCTTTAGAGTACATTAATTTCTTTTTTGAAGGAATACCAGAAAAGTAAAAGTAAACAAGCGGGGCAAAGCCAACAAGACTTTCCTGAGAATGTGTTGCCTTTGTCAATTTTATTTCGTTTTTTTGTTTTTATTTGTTTTTGTATGTGCACAGAGGCGCAGTGGCTATCTTTCAATGGGTTTCATCATGTTAAAAAAAACTCTATGGAAAAGAAGCCAGTCGCTCAGTAAAGCATACTTACAGATAATTTTTCAAAAAAGAAATAACACTAGGTGGCGTATTACAGAAAATGCCCCGGCAGCATAATGGCCATGAGTGCCCCCAGGGCAGCATGAGTTCGGGGCTGCCCTGGGGGCAGCACATTCGCTATAGTATTACACACTTTCCCTGTTTACGAATGGCACACTTATTTAAAGGTGTGCAGTGGCCCAAACAGGAAAAAGTGTGCCATAAATATAATAGGGCACCATAATGGTACAGGTTTGGGCAAATAATGTGGAGAGCGGTGCTGAGAGGGTGGCGGTTTTAAAAAAAGGAAGAACCTGGTAGCAGTGTGCAGCTGCTTGGCCCTCACATAAAATAATGAAAACAAAAGGAAACAGAGATTGGGGCAGAAGGTAGGGGCATGAAGAGTTTGAAAGGTAATGCAGGAGGGTTTTGAAAATGAAGACAACTAGGGGCCTATTTATGACCGGGTTTGCGTCACTCTTGCACCACACAATGTGGTGCAAGAGCAAAGCAAATCTTATGTTAAATTTTTTAAACCATACAAAGCCACTTTGCATGGCTCTGAGCGGCTTCAAAAATTTGGAGTAACGCAATGCAGCACAAATAACAGTATTGCGTTACTCTGCCCTGGGTAGGCATTCTATTGTTGTTGCTTGGGTGTTCCCACGCACTCCCATGGATTTTGACGCATCCCCAGATTTACAAGAAATTGTAAACCTGGGGATGTGTCAAAATCTTACACCTTCCCAGGGGAGCCATAATGTTACTTCCTCTTTCATGTGTACTACATTTTGCAGCACAAATAGAAAGAGGAATGTTCCTCCCAGGACACCTTCCTGCACAAAAACAATCCTCCACGCAACAAAGGCATTCTTGCACCATGGTGCAAGGGTGCCTGATTTAGCGCTAGGCAGTCCATTGTGCACCAGCACATGGTAAAGAACAGTAATGTGCCGTATTCCATGTAATATGGTGCAGTCCTGCCCTTTCCCTGTAATGCAGTGCAGCGCAGCAAGGTGACTTGCTGTGTTGCACTGCATCACAAACTCCTAAATGAGCTCTAAGTCTTCAGCAACAGACATCTGAGGTTTTCTGTATCAACAGCTAATGAGCTGGATCACTCACATGCCAGAACAGAGATATACAACCCCATAACAATAGTACCTGCTTTGCCCTGTTTGTCTTCTAGGTATGGTGAGGGGTGACAGCAGCAATTCGACTTCTCTAAAGTGACCTCATGCCTAGCTCCTACCTCTATCCTTTTCTCAAAGTCCGGAAAGTCAGTTATGGGATGTTGCTGCCATAGTCCATAGATGAGGGCTTTTAAAGCTCTACCATCTGCCATCAAACTCAAAATGACAAATGTGACGTAATTTTTCTAAGAGCATGTGATTATCAATTGAATGAGAATGGAAGAATCATTATTCAAAGAATTATGATTGCAGGTAAGGTAATTAAGGATTAATTGTCTTAACCTCCTGGCATCCGTACCTCAAAGAGAATGATTTCTCGACTTGTCTGAATCACAAATCCTAATTGGTGTTTCAAGTTCATGTGTGAAAGTTTTTGTTTTGAGTTCTTAGTCTCTGTTCTAAAGCATACTTTGTTAAAATGCCATGTCTGTAATATTTATCCTAATCCCTGGAATTCAAAATTTCATTAGGACACGAGGGCTGGTTACTGGGTAATTTTTAGATATTGGCAGCATGTTATGCAGGTATGTAATATTGCAGGGGACTCTGATCAAAAGTGCTTCCATAAACAGTTTCACATATTTTGTGAAGATTCATTCTGTCCAAGAACTACTAGAAGAAAACTAGTTATCTAAAATTTCTCCCTGCCTTTTGAAACTATAAAGAGCCTTGTTGTTGCATTCAGTTCGGATCTCACCATCTGATCGTTTTGAGCGATAGAGGTATTTAAAGCGCTTAGGGGCTGATTCCAATGTTGTTTGGAAAGCATTCCTACCGAATCGGTTCCGGAATGCTTTCTGGGTGACTCGGATCGGGGGAGTACAGTCGAACGATTTGGATGTATCTGGATGCTTTCGGATATGATTCTGCCAGACTCCTATTGATTTCAATTGGAGCTTGTGTTCGGTACGAGAACACAGGCTCCCATTGAAGAAAGCGGTGGCCGGAGAAAACCTTGCACTCTGTGGCAGGCATCCATGGTGCCTGCCACACTGTGTATGGTTGGAAAAGAGGGTCCCTTTGGGTATTCCCACAAGCCCCATTCAGAAGGCCCTGGATGAAGGGGGCCTGCTATGGGCCCCCAAAGTCAGATTCCAGCAGTCAATTATTTCCAGAGAAACCAAATCGGAACGGCTCTCTGAATCGGTCATCGCACTCGCTCGCTCGGAAACTGAGTCCATAGAGCTGTACAATTTGGCTCCGAAAGACGTGACCTGTCCGAAAGCCTTTCAGAACCGATTCAGACAGCCCCAATGGTTCCCAGGCATTGGAATTGGTCATTGGGAAGTGTGTGTACGATTCGGTCAGAAATAAGCGTTCAGGAGCGGATTCGGCGTACCCGAATCCGATTTGTAGCCCCTCCGAACAACATCGGATTCGACCCCTAAATATCTTCCATTTTCAATTGCAAGGAACATAAGCATTGAGTTGTGTCAGATTCAGGGAGAAGGCACAGGCTGTTTCCTAGTTCTAACAAATACATCTAAAATGTTATTTTATGTGTTTCTTTATTTACTAAGTGTACAAGGAATCTAAGGGATTTCTGAACTACAGTTTAGAACCTACTATCATCTGCTTTTTTTTCTGTTTATAAGAGAAATCAATGTAGCCTTTCCTAGAAGAAAATGCTAAGAAAGTAATACTCAAAATATCTGTGAGAGTCGAACTAGATAATAGAAAATACTAAAGGTCCAATTACGATGTCCGCCGGACCGCCACCTACAGCCCGTATGATAGCGATTTATGATACCGGTGTTTGGACTGGTTTGGGTGGGGGGAAAGACCACCATATCAAACATCCATGCGCAGTGCCTGGCATATAATGCATAGATGTTTAAAAACATCCCTTTTTCTATTACGACTTGTTATGTTAATGTTATGTTAATAAGAGCTTATAAAGTGCACGGTCACCAAAAGGTTTCATGGCACTAATTGTTGAATGTGTCACGGCGGGGAGAGCTATGCGTAGGTTTGCGCAAACAACAAGGTTTTGAGAGCCTTTCTAAACCCCATCAAGTTGTCCTGCATCCTGATGTCCAATGGCAGAGAGTTCCAGAAACTCGGGGCAAGGTAGGAGAACCTGCACCCTCCCTGGCGTTTGAGTTTGATGACTCGGATGGTTAGTAACCTGAGATGGGCAGACCGCATGTTACGGCGTGGGACAAGTTTTTCAATCAGACGTCTGAAAAAATTTGGGACTCTTGCAGTTCCTGGGTCTGTACTATTTGTAGAAGTTTGAGTAGGAACATAGGCAGACCAAGATGGATGGAGTCAGAGAAGTTGGGACGTGATAGTCCGAGGGCTATCACTGCCTGAATGAGGGCCGAGTGAGTCAGCAAATGGGCGATTTTTCTAATTTTCCTCAGTTGGAAAACACATGAGGAGACTACTGTCCCCACTTGTCCTTTAAGCGAGAGGTCGGAATTTAGAGTGACTCCCAGGCTTTTCACTGAAGAAGAGGGAGTGGGGGGTGGTCCAAGATCAGTAGGCCAGAAGTGTGGGCCCCACATGATCTCGCTCTTTCCCGGCAGGACTAATTCTGTCTTGCCGGGGTTGAGCGTTCATCCATTGCTGGATGTGAAGCATAGTGGCTTGGAATTCCAGGGCAGAGTCTGGGGAATCCAGTGCAAAGACGAGTTGTAGATTGTCTGCATAATTGAAGGTGGTTATCTTCCTGTTTTTGAAGGAGTTGATCAGGGGCTTAAGATAGAGGTTAAATAGGTGGGGGAGAGGGACGAACCCTGGGGGACACCGCAGAAGGTGGCAATCTTAGGAGCAGTAAAAGGGCCGAGTTGAACTGCTTGTGTTCTGCAGTCAAGGAAGGACTTAATCCAACTGTGTGCAGAACCCTGTATGCCAGCCTGTTCGACATGGGCCAACAGGATGTTATGGTCGACCGTGTCGAACACGGCCGACAAATCCAGAAGTACGAGTGCCTGAGGGACGCCCTTATCTGTGTTTGCTCGCAAGGTATCCAGTACAGCGAGGATGACCGATTCAGTTGAATGGGCGGGGCGAAACCCAGCTTGATTAGGCTCTAGGTGATCAGACTGTTCGACGAAATTAGAGCGGGACCTAGCGACGTGGGCCTCTAGAATCTTGGCGAGAAAGGGAAGAAGGGAAATGGGGCGGTAATTGGAGGGATTCAGTGGGTCAGCCCCAGGTTTTTTTAGTAGCGGGACCACTATCGCGTTCTTGAAGGCAGTGGGAACCTTACCTTGGAGAAGAGATTTGTTAAGGAAGGGGAGCGCGCCATGAGGAAGGGTGGATAGGACATCCTTTAGAATGTGTGGGGGGCAGCAATCGTTAGGGGAGCCAGATTTGACACGAGCCAGCAGATCTGAGAAAGTCTGGGGGCATATGGCCGGGAAATGATCCATAGTAATTGGATTTGTTGGTAAGGTGACCAGATTTTCCATACAGAGGGTGGTGGGAATGGTGGCTTTGATAGTGGATATTTTATCCAGAAAGTAGGTATTCAGAGAGTTACAGAAGTCTTAAGTCGGTGTCTGATTGGGATGGGTTCTTTCGGTATTGCAAAGGTCGTTGACTATGGTGAATATTTCTTTCGGTTTATTATGGGCGTTTAGTATTCTGGCTGAGAAGTAGGTCGCTTTGGCTTCCCGTATATCACTTTTATAGTCATTGCGAGCTAGGGAGAACTGTAGTTTGTCCTCCGTGGTGTATTTTAGCCTCCATTTTCTTTCTTTCTTATGGAGCTCGAGCTTTTGTTTTTTTAACTCGTGGAGAACCACTTATGAGCGTCTATGTGTCCAGTGCGTGTGAATTTGGTGAGTGGGGCATGGGTGTCGCAAGCCTTTAATAGCCATTCCGAGATCTTATTGTCCATGGTATTAACGTCTGGGTTGAAGGTGGGTATAGACTAGGCCTGGGCTAAATTTTCGTTCCGCTCGCGGAAATTGCGATAATTTGACATTTTCGCGTTCTGCGGAGAGCGCGAAAATGTC
This sequence comes from Triturus cristatus, assembly GCF_964204655.1. Lineage (NCBI taxonomy): Eukaryota > Metazoa > Chordata > Amphibia > Caudata > Salamandridae > Triturus > Triturus cristatus. The sequence continues at coordinate 622,663,867 of NC_140587.1, forward strand.
AAAATTTCCGCATTCCGCAGCTTAGCGATAATTTGGTTCTTGCTCGCGCTGTAAAATAATACATTCTCGCGCGTACGCGATCGCCTTACCTGAATCCCCGCGTTCGCCGACAAGTTTTCCCGATCCGGTCGCGTTCTCCACAAGATGTTGGATTGTTGGTAGCCATTTGCGCTGTCTCGCGACAGTTCGCGCCCGCAGTAACGTCATGCGTCGCGCGATCACGTCTTTCTTCTCGTGATCATGCACCGCGAGAAGAGTGAAAACAAGATGGCTGCGCCCGCGAGCAGCCGCTTGGGTAAGTTGGCGAGCCGCGACCACGCAGAAAATACCGCAAACGGGCGGGAAAATAACTTCTGCATCTTCGCGATATTTCCGCGTGTTTGCGGAGATTTTTAACATTTTCGCGATAATTTGCGAAAGTCGCTTTCGCAAATTCCGCCCACCCCTAGTATAGACCTGTCTAAGGTGTCGGTGAATCCCAGTTTATCAATGGACCTCCATTTTCTAGTCATGCCTCCACCAGTTAAGGGAGTCTTCGTCTTAGAATTGGTGGTAACTGTAAAGTTGATTAGATGATGGTCGGACCATATGCAAGGTGAGATAGTAGGCGCTGATAATGTGAGGTTTGAGGACCAAATCTGGTCCAGGGTGTGTCCTTTTACATGGGTGGGGGAGGATACGTGTTGAGCGAGGTTCAGGTTGGAGAGTAATTCCGATAGCTCTGCAGCATGTGGCCCACCCAGGGCGTCGTTGAACCAATAGTTCAAGTCGCCTATAGGGATGATGCTTGTGTAATTAGTGACAAGGTTAGCCATTTGTTCGCTTAAAGAGAATGGGAAGACAGGCATAGCTTGAGGGGGTCGGTAGATTAACACGAAGATGATAGAGCCAGTTGTGGCATCTAACTTGATAACTAAGTTCTCCTCCCTTTGTGAATGATAGCGGCAACTCCGCCACCGTTTTTGCCCTGGGGCCGATTAGCAGCTAGGATGTAATATTCCAATGAGAGTCCCGCTAGAATATCTGGCGCAGAATCCTGGGTAAGCCAGGTTTCTGTGATCAGAAGGACATCTGGTTTCTCAAAGCTAAGCAGCAAGAAGATGTCTAGCTGGTGTTTAACCAAAGAGCGGGTATTAAGATTAAAGATGCACAAAGGGGTCTGCGTTGTTGTTTTGGGGTAATGGTGAGAGGATGGTGAGGGCATGGAGTGAGAGGAGCCGCATGATGGTACTGTTCTGAGTATATGCTGCATTCCCTGAGGCGATTGTGAGTGGTCTGGTTGAGGGGGGAGCGACGATTAGCTAATGTGCGGAGTGTCTCAGAGGAGTATTTAATAATTTGGCCATGAATTGTGGCCCCTGGTCCCGGCCGGACGCGGACGGGCGCAGGCAGGCTTGCCTTTGGCGTGCCGCTGGCGCGCCCGCTGCGCGTGTCCGCTGCGCTCCCGCGCTGCGGCGAGCATTAGTGTCTAGGCCCCGCCTCTGGCTCCACCTCCTTGCGGCCGATTGGACTTGTGCGGCAGCCTTTTCCCAGGCCACAGAACAAGACACCATAGAAAAAGGGATGTGCCCTAATCTGAAGGGTGGGACCACTGAGAGTACACAACTTCCCCTCCCCAAATGTAATCAAAACCAAAGTAAGGCATGTACCTCACGATTTTAAAGAGGCAATTAATAATTCTCAAGAGCCCACTGCTACAATTTTAAATGATATACTCCCTAAGGTAACTGAACACATCGCAGGACAGCTACCAGCTATACCCACTTTAAAACGCTTACTTGCACGAACTACACCAGCCACCTGTGACATTCCTGCTGCCCCAAGAAGATACACAGACATCCAAATACCTGAGCACTTAACCCCCACATGCAATTTTGAACCCTTCCTTGTATATGGCAATTTAAATAATGAAAAAATGCTTTATTATATTTGCTACAGCAGATAATTTATTAAGAGTAAGCCAGTGTCAAACATGGATGAAGGATGGAACATTCAAAATGTGCCCCAAAACATTCACTCAGATATTCACTATACATGGTGAATATCAATACACCAATATAAGCTGCATACATGCCTTGCTGCCTAATAAACAAAGTAGCAATTGCTACGATCTACTTAACAACATTAGTATTAAAACAAGCAACTACCCCCCACATAAAATAATAATCAACTCAGAGCATGCCATAATACAAGCAATAATCAAACTGTATCCACACACATAGTCATTCAAGGAATTTACTACCACTTTTATCAAAGCATTTGGAGACATCTCCATCAATCTGCCTAAGTGTAGAATGTGCAAAAAACTTCCAGCTTTTTGATTTTGAAATAAAAAAACACTAATAGCACTAGTCTATGTCCCGTCAACAGAGGTAGCTAACCCTCACAGGTTACGTATTAAAAGGACATTTGATCAACAAATAAACACAAACCAAGTCCTGTATTGGACTTCTTTGAAGACAATTTGGTTGGCAGACTGCATCGCTCCTGACACCCATGCCAACCCATATTCTAAGTACCATGGTGGAATGTCTATGACAGCACCACAGCTCAAAGAGCCAAAACAACAACACAGTAGAAGGGTGGCAGAATACCTTCCAAGCTGCATGAGGTATAACCCAACCTACACTCTAGGAATTTGTGGAAGCCCACTTGAGGCAGATCGTTGGATAAGGTAAGACCTTTTCTAAGTTTTTTAATGGTTTTGGGCCAGTGGGATGTAGGTAGAGTTAATTAAATAGAGACAGGGTGTTAATTTAGATTTTGTGGGTTAGTTAGATGTAGTTTGTCTTCTTTTGTTTAGTTGTGATGTGCATCAGGCCTAATAAGAATTTGGTAGTTGTGTAGTGTTATTTTAGATATTGTAATTTTATCATTTTTCTTCATTGTGTAGGTAATGTTATGTTTATAGTGTATTTGAACATCGCAGTTAGTATTCAGTTATTTTACAGGTTCACAGATCAAACCTTTTCTCAAAGGACTGTGGTTTTTGTGTTTTTTCAAGGAAATTTATTTGGTTTCTGGTAAATCAATATTTTTATTTTTAATTTCCTTAGATTTTCTGATTTTCCCGGGGCAGTTCACTTTTTTAGGGTTTTAATAGTTTTTATGACTTTGGATTACTTAGATGCATTTACCTTGGACTTTTTAATTGTTGTATTTTTTTTGTGGATTATATTTTGAGAATGTGGATATGGATGGAGATCTACAGAAACAAAATTGTAATTTTATTTTATTTATTTAATGTGGTAAATGTTATTTTTTATTATCTATGTCTATGTGCTGTAATTGTAATGTATCAATCAATCAATCAATCAATCAATCAATCAATCAATCAATCAATCAGGGTTTTATAAAGTGCGCTACTCACCCATGAGGGTCTCAAGGTGCTGGGGGGGCAGCTCCGGATCAGTTGAAGAGCCAGGTCTTGAGGTCCTTCCTGAATGTGTGCAGGGTCGGGGAGCATCTGATGGTCACAGATAGCTCGTTCCGGGTGTTGGCTGCGATGTGGGAGAAGGCTCTCCCGCCTGTTCTGTTTCTGAGGATGCAGCGGACCTCTGCCAGGGCGAGGTTGGCGGATCAAAGGTTCCTCTTGGGTGCGGGGAAGGATAATCTCTCGTTGAGGTATTTGGGTCTGATGTTGTTGATGGATTTGTAGGTGTGGGTGAGGAGTTTGTCAGTGACCGTCTTCTAGACGGGGAGCCAGTGGAGGTCTCGTATGTGTTGGGTCATATGTTTGTGACGTGGTGTCCCGAGGGTGAGTCTGGCTGCAGTGTTCTGAATGGTTTGGAGTTTGTGTAGAAGGGGTCTGTTGATACCGGCATATAGGGTGTTGCCGTAGTCCAGACTGCTGGTTATGAGTGCGTGGGTGACGGTTCTTCATTTGAAAATCTTGCGGAGGATGTGTTGGCAGTTGAAACTGGTGGAAGCGACAGCATTGATCTGGCGGTTCATGGAGAGGGAGGAGTCAAGGATGATGCAAAGGTTTCGTGCGTGGTTTGTGGGGGGGGTGGGCTCCCGAGGGCAGTGGGCCACCATGTGTTGACCCAGGCGGAGGTGGAGGGTCCGAGGATGAGGACCTCGGTCTTCTCAGAGTTGAGCTTCAAACAGCTGTCTCTCATCCAGGCTGCCACATTCTTCATTCCTTCCTGGAAACAGAGTCTGGTGTCTTTGGGATTCTCTGTGAGTGAGAGGATGAGCTGTGTGTCATCGGCGTAGGATAAAATGTTGAGCCCATTCTGTCTGACGATGGTGGCGAGGAGGGCCATGTAGATGTTGAAGAGTGTGGGGCTGAGTGATAATCCTTGGGGCACTCTGCAGATGATGTCGGTGGGTTTGGAGAGGAAGGGAGGGAGTCTGATCCTCTGAGATCAGCTGGAGAGGAAGGATTGTATCCAGTCGAGGGCAGTTCCTTGTATCCCCACGTCATGAAGTCTGGCTGCGAGTGTGCGATGTGAAACAGTGTTGAAGGCTGCAGAGAGGTCCAGAAGGATGAGGGCCGCAGTGTGTCCCTGGTCGAGTAGCATTCGGATGTCGTCAGTTACGGCGAGGAGGGTGGTCTCGGTGCTGTGGTTGCTGCGAATCCAGACTGGGAGGCGTCCAGGATTTTATTTTACATTTACATTTAGATGTGTTGGATTTTCCTGGCGTGGTTTGTATTTAAGGCAATGCTTTGTGATTGTTGATGTGATAAATAACCTGGTATTTGTAAAGCGTGAACTAATCACGGCACTAGGGGCCGTCAGGAAGATTAGGCAAGTTTTTGCTCAGAGTCACATGGTGCTAGGCTGTCCTGCTGCCAGTGCTGGGGATTGAACCGTGAGCTCTGTGTTCCGGAGTCAGCCGCACTGGCTGCTGCGCCACACCTCTTCCTCTGTATTGATTTTTAATTCATTAATAAACCTTTTAATCAGTTTTTTTCTACCTTACTTCTATTTTGTTGACTGATGTATAAACATATCTTTTCATATATTTTTTCAAAATTCTTAAAGTATGGTGATGTGGACCTTTGCAAAGTTTTATAGGTTTCTTTGTAGGTATTGAGGAGTTTTATAATATGGATTTTGCTACTGTTTCTTAATTGTGTACTCCTTTGTTGTCTATAAAGAATCTAACTTGTCGTACATTCTATTGGTTTGCATACTTACTTTAAGTTTCATTTGGTTTACTGATTGCTCGATTGTTAGTTGTTGGTAGTTTTTTTCTTTTTTGAAGGGAAATACAACAAAAAAGAACACATATGGACTACAAAAGTAGACTTATCATAACAAAATGGTCTCTAGATGAAAACAAAGAAAAGACTACCATATGGAACATAATGTAACTTTAACTAAAATTACCTTAAAAAAGTTGAACAAATATATAAAAATGTTATAAAAGACATAAACAATGTCACTACATATATTTTGAATTATATTTAAATATGTAAAGTATAAAATAAATAGCAATATAACACCAATACATTTTATATCTAGTACTATTTATAATATACTTTAAAGCATATATCAAACTTCTTTTAAAATAAATGTATGTATTGCAGACGTATATGGTTAACAAGATTTACCATATTTTGAAAAATGTTAACGAATACGAATATGTGAAATAATGAACAAACAATATATAACATGTTTCTGTTTCAAACAAATATGACAAATATCAATATGTAAAACAAAGAAAATAAATCTGTGTGTTTTAGAAAAAATATGTGAAATACTAATATGTGAAACAAAGTTGGAAAAAGAAACAATTAACAATAGTTTTTATGTTACACAAATATGTATGTGTTTGTGCAATAAATAAAATGTGAATTTCTAAATAAAGAAACATTTTAAACTAAAAAAGTGTCAATTATGCTATAAAAAGGCAATCCTAATAGTGTACGGGAAAAATGCAATAATTAAAGTATTACATCTATTAGTAAAGTATATTATACCATGTTATTCAACATGTTATAGACAAAAATAGTTACATTTATTACTCCCACTACTAATAAAACCATTTTAGGGGTTCTGTTGTATACTAAAGGGATCACAATTAATATTCTCACTCCAAACTAAAGTATTTAGGGGAAGGTGTTACCCACGTAAGTAGTAACATTTACTATTTGCACTCCAATGTAACCCATTGAGGGGAACGTTTTGGACTCTAAAGAGGTGAAGTATACTAGTCCCACTCCAACCTAAGCCAAGGAGTGAAAAGCGCTGCACATTAATTGGGTGACATTTACAATTTCCACTCCAACCAATACCATGCAGGGGAAGGTGTTTCACACTAAATGGGTGACATTATCTAGCCCAACTTCAAATCAAGCCATTTAGAGAAAGGTTTTGGATGCTAGAGGGGCAACATTTACTATTCCCACTTAAATTAAGCCATTTAGGGGAACGCTTTGGACACTAAAGAGTTAGATTTACTATTGCCACTCCAATCTGACCAACTGGGGGTAAATGTTGGACACTAAAGCAATAACTATTTCCATTCCAATGTAAAATATTTTTATGTAAGCTTTAAACACTTAGGGGTCGATTCCGATCCGGGTCGGACAGCTCTCCGAGAGCTGTTCATAGCCTTACCTTGTGACCCACTCGTACCTGGAGCCTGTCCGTCCGGGCGATGAAGTACGATGCGCATAACTGACACAAATCCGACCGACACGTAGGCTGTGATTCAAGCTTCATTTTCGGTCCGAGCCGTACCGCCGAACACCGAACTGAGTCACCCGGCAGTAATCCCCACAGTAGTTTCCAGCCGGACAAGTACGATGCGCAAATCATACGCGCCGGACGGGTCGCTACGTACAGCACGTCACAGCATCCGGAAAAGAAGCATATCAGGTACAATTCGCGCCAGAACACAATCCACGGCTACGAGACGGACCAGCTGGCAACGGGTACGAGATGGAGCAACAAGCAGCGTGCATGAGACGAACACATCATGAATACCATCGCGCAGGTCATACCAGTACTGTACATCTAAGACCGGATCAGGAACAGACGCGGACGGTGCAGATGGTAAGTCAGACACCCACCACACACGTAACACGTACCTGCAAAATGTCACACACACCCAGGGGATCCATACCCTGGCCACTAGCAACCTGCCACCATAGGCGTTGCATGGCCATCACCACTACCACCACCATTCATAGGGGGTATGTTGCCCATCACTACTGCAACCCCCACCCATAGGGCTTATGTTGCCCATCACTCCTGCCACCCAGCACCCATAGGGACTAAGTTGCCCATCACTCCTGCCACCCCCACCCATAGGGACTATGTTGCCCATCACTACTGCCACCCCCACCCATAGAGACTATGTTGTCTATCACTCCTGCCACCTCCACCCATAGGGGACCTGTTGCCCATCACCACTGCCACCCCCACCCATAGGGACTATGTTGCCCATCACTGCTGCCACCCCCACCCATAGGGCTTATGTTGCCCATCACTACTGACACCCCCACCCATAGGGACTATGTTGTCCAGCACTCCTGCCACCCCCACCCATAGGGACTATGTTGCCCATGACTCCTACCACCCCCACCCATAGAGGACCTGTTGTCCATCACTACTGCCACCCCCACCCATAGGGCTTATGTTGCCCATCACTACTGCTACCCCCACCCACAGGGACTATGTTGCCCAGCACTCCTGCCACCCCCACTCATAGGGGACCTGTTGCCCATCACTCCTGCCACCCCCACTCATAGCGGACCTGTTGCCCATCACTCCTGCCACCCCCACCCATAGGTCTTATGTTGCTCATCACTCCTGCCACCCCCACCCATAGGGCTTATGTTGCCCATCACTCATGCCACCCCCACCCATAGGGACTATGTTGCTCATCACTACTGCTACCCCCACCCATAGGGACTATGTTGCCCAGCACTCCTGCCACCCCCACTCATAGGGGACCTGTTGCCCATCACTCCTGCCACCCCCACTCATAGGGGCCCTGTTGCCCATCACTCCTGCCACCCCCACCCATAGGGACTATGTTGCCAGTCACTTCTGCCACCCCCACTCATAGGGGACCTGTTGCCCATCACTACTGCCACCCCCACCCATGGGGCTTATGTTGCCCATCACTACTGCCACCCCCACCCATAGGGACTATGTTGCCCATCACTCCTGCAACCCCCACCAATAGGGACTATGTTGCCCAGCACTCCTGCTACCCCCACTCATAGGGGACCTGTTGCCCATCACACCTGCCACCCACACTCATAGGGGACCTGTTGCCCATCACGACTCCCATCCCCACCCATAGGGACTATGTTGCCCATCACTACTGCCACCCCCACCCATGGGGCTTATGTTGCCCATCACTACTGCCACCCCCACCCATAGGGACTATGTTGCCCATCACTCCTGCAACCCCCACCAATAGGGACTATGTTGCCCAGCACTCCTGCTACCCCCACTCATAGGGGACCTGTTGCCCATCACACCTGCCACCCACACTCATAGGGGACCTGTTGCCCATCACGCCTCCCATCCCCACCCATAGGGACTATGTTGCCCATCACTACTGCCACCCCCTCCATAGGGACTATGTTGCCCATCACTAATGTCGCCCCCACTCATAGGGGACCTGTGTCCCATCACTACTGCCACCCTCACCAATAGGGCTTATGTTGCCCATCACTACTGCCACCCCCACCCATAGGGACTATGTTACCCATCACTCCTGCCACCCCCACCCATAGGATAGGTGATGCGCCACACATCCATCATACACCAACATTAGGTATGTCAGCAAAATACATCCCCCCAATATCATGACAACAGTGTGTAGTCTGTGACAAATGCCCACAACAGTGATTATGACTTCGAACATACAATGTAACTACCATCACATGTGTGACCAAAAACTGAGTGTGGCCTACACAAGGCAAGCATCACAATAGCACTGTGTCAATGTAAAACTAACACCCCCTCACTGTGTAGACCAAAAGTAAAGTGTGTCATTCCAAACTGCAGCAAATGTTGAGCATTGTGGTGATGGAGTCTAAAACCCCCCTCATCACAGTGACCAAAAGGTAAGTGTCATCATGCTCAAAGCTGCAAATGCCAAACAGCATGTATGATTCCTGGTCCCAACACATGAAACACTTTTGTGGCAAAGTAGTGGTTGTGTCCCATACCCACAGAGATGTGGTGAGGCTAACAGTGCTGTGAAACCCTAACATACTCTCGGCCATGCGCAGACAAGTACCACCCATGGGGGCTGACGTTGCATACAGTGTACAATGACACAAAAGCTGAAGTGACCATCACAAAGCATACACACATATCGAAAATAGACACACAAATCAAAACATCCTGTGTAGACTGTAGGTGTCAGGTCACAAACTCCCATTCCATGGCAGCAATGGGACTTAACAACCAGGATGAATGTGCAGAATGATGTGATATGACTCACAGGGAAAGAAGGGAAAATCAGGAAAACAACATCCAGACAATGGCCCACAACAGCAACACCAATGCACTGGTGCAGATGCACAAACACAAACAGGCAACCACACACTGCACATCTGACACAACATGTGTGTGTGTGTCTCAGTATCCCCAGGCAACTACACAACACATAAGGGGGGCTGAACCACAGTGAGACAGATGTGGACACAGTGCCATACAAAAGTAACCCATCCATGGGTCCTCCTTAGTTGGCAATCAGGCATTGTGAGATGAGAGGGAGCACAACAGACACATGTGACACAAGCTGGAATGAACAGCAACTAACACAGCAAGAGACTGACACACAACAGCACTACCCCCAGGGACCAGACATTGGGGTGACACAAGCATGCATGATACATCCACTGTGATGACAAAGGTAGATGTCGTACAAACTGTGAAACCCAGACATGTGTCCTGTGCCACAAACGTACATCACACCTACACAAACACAAATCACTCAGCATGGCCCGCCATCCATGGACAAACGGGAGCTTGGGGCCCATCCATGCAAACATTCACATCTGTCCACCATCAACACCACACACCCTGAACTGCACCAATGTGCATCTGTGAAGCCCACATGGACCGGTGACATTGCACATGCAACCACGACAAACACAGTAATGTTGGGAGGAACTAAGGTGCACAGACTCATCACACGTCAAAGCTCCCATACCCTTCGGAATCCCTGCCACAGTCCCAGGACAATGCAGAAGACAAGGTGAACCACAAGGCACACATGCTGACACCTGCCAACATTGCAGCCCTGAACCGGGCGAGTGGGAGCAGTCACACACACTTACACATGTCTCAATCACTGAAAGGTACCACCTAGGGACAACAACATGATATTGCGAACAAAGAAGTGCCTTGGTGACCCCTGACTGTGTCTCAACTGCATCTGACCACATCATCACCACTCAGAACTGACAAATCCCAATTATGAAACACCAATTAACAGTAGTGTGTCATACACCCACACATCTGGTAGCCCAGGACAAAGATGTGGGATGAACACAGTACAACTCAGCAAGCATAAACAACAGGAACATATCAAGGGAACACTGCCTGTGTATGAAAAGGGATGTGGACACACACACACATGCTCACACAACACACACCATGGGCCCAGGCAATGTCACTGAACAACACACTTACTTGAGGGGACTCAACTCCTGTGGAAGCTCAGCTGTGCCAAACATAGTCCAAGCAGTTCTCAGTAATGTCAGCAGAACACTTGATCAGTCAGCCATCAGTTACCACGCAATGAAGGCTCTGGTCACAACAGCCTGGGTACGGGGGTGTCCCTTAAGTCATCTGCACATACTCAATACATATGTCCAGCAAGTTGCACAGAGGACTCAGTTGCTCCTACACCAATGATGCCCACACCTGCATGTCCAGTGGAGATGCATCCACAGTCAGGGAAATAGACAAATTGGACAATGGGAAGCACATCATATGTGCATGTGTGCAAGCCACAGATCTGACCATGCAAATGAAATGTTTACAGAGATGTTCACACATTTTTAATCATGACACACCCAGTTAGCTGCAAAGAATGACATGGATACTGACCAGAATAGGATACATATCTCATGGACCACATGGAGTACCTCACATCAACACCTCAGTATTCAACATTGGAAATCCAGCATTATAACTGCAAGGTCATGGTAAACATCATCAGCATAATGTACAGCTAAATCAAATACACAAGGATAAATACAATTGCTTTATTCAGCTAAATGCAAATGCAAATGTCCTTTCAAAGCAAAGGCCAATGGCCAGTCCATATCCAAATGTCAACAATGTGATTGGAGTGACAACTGTCACACGCTGCTTGCCTGCACTGGTGAGGACAAGGGACATCTACTCGGAGGGGCATACATGGGGGCAGGCCAGGCACCGCAGGGACAGGATCAGGGCTCAGCAGAAGGAGGCAGTGAAGGGGTGGTGGATGCAGGAGAATCACTGGCAACTGCAGTGGAGGTGTCTGACATAGTTGGTGCAGTCACAACTGTGGGGCACAAGTCAGATGAGGTGGGTGCCGGCACAACTGCAGTGGGTAGGTCAGATGAAGTGGATTGGGTCCCCACTGCAGTGCCCAAGTCAGATGGGGTGGTGGTGGACTCCACTGCAGTGCCCAACTCCATGGGAGCGGAATGGGGTTCAGGTGAGGTTGGCAGGACAGAGGGGGGCCACGGTCCCCACATCAGTGGCACAAACAGTCTGGAAAAAAAAGGACCCAGATGAACCCACATCATACAAAACAGACATATGAGTCTGCAAACACAACTCCCTCTACATGAGCACATCACAGTCTGCTGTGCAGGAAACACAGCTGCCTGAAGTTCACAGTTGCATACACCATTGTGCACTGTCAAGTGATCACACACCTATATGTCACACAGGTCTAGCCTCGTATAGTCACATCTCAGATATCCTGCTGACACTCAAACTCATGAACACCCCAGTTGTCCAGAAAAGGTAGCCACAGCACAATGACACAGATGCAGACACCCGAAGGCACATGTCACTAAGCACAACCTGTAAGTTGATACACAGGAGTGGGATTACAGAGTGTTTCTAAATGCCCTTGAGTAGGCATGACTGCCCAGGTCTACGTGAAACAGTGTATAGCCCTGGACAGTAGTCAGGTGGATAAGCAAGTGTGACACACTTGATATACATACTCCTGAGGACCACAATTTGGAGTCCCCTGCTGCATGGGTGTGTTTGAAATACCCCAGGCACATGTGGCGAGTCAGACCAGCAATTGGAACACATATCAAGGGCACACACAGATCACATGTCAGATCTCAGGCATTGTGTAAACAATTGACCCACCCATGAAACACACAACAATGTCACGGTAACAGATGCTGTCCGGAACCTGAAGCATAGCTGACTGCAGGGACACAGTGCCCTTGTGACACAAGCCACAGACTGTAGGGTCCACACCTGTGGATCAGATGAGGAGGGTGCATCACACAATTGAGGTACATGAGTCTTGGACTACAAGACCTACGCAATGTGGAAGTGTGACCAGGCCAAAAGACTGCAAATAGAATGTCAGACATAGTACACAGATTAGGCATGGATTTACCCCCTCCTTGCTGCTGTCTGGCCTTCAGCTGCCCATCCAGGTCCGGGAAGACCACCGCCAGAATCCTGAGCGTGTGGGGGGTCAGGGTCCGGTGTCCGCCCCTCCTGCGAGGAGGCGACAGCTTCAGCTGGACCCTTGTGATCCTCCAGGTCCATCCCCGAAGGGCCTGCCACCTCTTCCGGCACTTGCGGATCCGGCGCTTGGAGACCCCACTGATCGAACTGCCCAGGCGATGGTCAGCCAGATCTCCTGCTTCTGGTGGGCATCAACCTGTGAGGATGACAAAGTTAAAAGTTCATTAACACACATGCCCCATATTTGTGCTGCACACAGTTGGATATACATGTCGTCATCACAAAGGAAATGAGTTAAACAGGTAGTGCACCCATGGAAATGGACATATGCCCTGTATGTCTGAAATTTTAACATTGCCTGGGAAGTTGAAGCTTGCACAAATGCACTTTAGCTGCAGAACACCTGTTCATTACATGTACCTACACACTTTGGGGGATGAAAGTACTCAGTGAGTACGCTTGCCACTGGTGTACACACTGCAAGTACAGCTAGTCAGACAACATGCACAATTAGGAAGGCAGTGGACTGGACACTCACCTGCTCCCCTGGTTTCCCATACAGCTTGCTGTACTGTGGAAGGAGCCCGTCCAGCAGGGCCTGGTTCTCCTCCTCAGTGAAGGCTGGGGCCCTCTCCAGAGTACAAGACTCTGAGAACAATGACAGTAAGGGAACACAATGTGCGCAACTAACACATACAGTACGACCCAATTGAAAAATGTTAGATGCTCAACTTCCTGTGGTTCACTGTCATCAAAACCACAATCAATAAAGGAGTACAGTTAGGAAGGAACATCAAAAAATAGAGTCCATGAAATCTTTCCTTCAGGTTTCAGTAACCTTTTATTTTTTTCTTATTTCAAATTTGCTGATTCTTCAATGAGTTGCTTCAATCGACAATACAAAATCGATTTGTAGATCACAGTTGCATTTTCTATAGATCAACAGCCTTTCTGCCTACGTGTTTCGTCCTTCCCTTAGGACTTCTTCAGTGCTTGTATTTTAGAGAGAAGAATTCTCTTCTTTTTCTAAACATCGAATACATTGTGTCATAAATTTGCGGCGCGCAACCAGATATCTTGAATTCCATCAATTCTTATTTCTCATAATTTCTTCTTTTCCCTATGTTCAAAAGATAATCACTTGAAAATAATCAATTATTATTTTTCTGAAATCCTTCAGTCCTCCTCCTTTCACTAAGTTCAAAATCTTTCCCTCTATCAATCTTATTTCACAGCGATCCTCTCTCCTGCCGCGGGCCCGATAAATCCCAAGCGGTGGGAATTTATCGGGTCCGCGGCAGGAGAGAGGATCACTGTGAAATGAGAGGCATGCATCATACTACGTTTGTAAAAACGCGAATACAGAGCTATTGAGCCTAATCCAGGACTCCGGGTGGAACTGAAAATCACCCTCCTGCCCAATAAAGACAGCTTTTCAGATGACGTACGGCCACTCTAACTAGTTAATTGAAAGTTTTTTTAAATTGAGGACCGTGTCACTCTTGAAGAGCAACTTATTAATACGATCCCTCTTATGGAGTGAGGCTCCACCTGATTATTTTAAGACATATATCACCTTTATAACGTTGGCTGCCCTCTATCCCAGAAGCCATCTGCCAGTGATTTTTATTGCGACACGATTGAAGGAATGATTACTAAATCTATTTAACAGAGGACAAATATTGCCAGTCCTGAGGAAGGTGGTCTTTATTATCTTATACCACCGAATTGCGTCAACGCATATGCTTTTGGGTTGAATTTGTTTTGGAACAGAACCTTAAGAAACTAGGGTGAATTGTCACCAGTTTGTTTCTGTCTACCGAAGCTACAAATTTACACAGCTGAGACACAATTTCGATGGCTGGTATTGTTCCTCCTATTGTATAAATGTTTAAATGTTTAACTGTCATTCCTGTATGAGATAAGAATTATATTTTTTTATTTTTTTTATTTTATCATATACATTTGTTTTATTTGTTTTTATGCTTTAGGTTTGGTCTATGCCTATTGATCTGTGATTGTCATGTTTGACCCATTATTATAATGGGACTTTTAATATGCCAATAAATTTTAATTGATGCCTTTTAACTAATGCAAATCTCCCTACTGATAACTTTCCAACATTTCATCTGGAGTGGTTATAATTGAGTGTGATAGTGTGCAATTGGCTGATTGGATTAAGCGGTTTCTATATGGTGTAATTCTCTATACTAGCCCAAAAGAAAAATCTTTGTAACTACACAGTTCCCGGTGCTCTATCCCTTTGGACTTTATTGAGCCCCTCTCCTTGTTTTGCAAGGTGACATATGTGTCCATACCCAACAGCACACACCTCAGTACATTGTGTATTGTCATGATGTATCATGTGATATTTTGCTTGGTCATAGCCACATGGGTGGATGAATCAACAGTCTTCCTTTGTTCATCTCTGTACTGCAGGGCACCAGCTGTCCGTAGACCGTTCCCAGACCTTGAAACCATGCAGGAACGCTACTGCATACGATGGTACCTCTTCACCAGGCCACTGATTGAGGAGTTGGCGGAGCAGTTGGTGCCACATCTGCTTCCAGGCCGGATATACCCTACAGCACTGACCCCAGAGGTGAGGGTGATGTCAGCCCTGCACTTCTTTGCTACTGGTACCTACTAGTACACTGTGGCTACTGTTGGTGGTATGTCACAAACTATGTTCAGTCGTGTGCTACGCGATGTCTTGGAGGGGATGTTGCATTTCCTTGACCTGTACATCAAGTTTCCTAGCCCAGGTCAACTCACTGAAATAAAGGATGCTTTTTATACACTGGGGAGGATGCCGAACGTCATCGGATCTATTGATGGTACACATGTGGCCCTGGTACCACTATGAGCACATGAGCAGGCATCCTGGAACAGGAAACATTACCACTCCGTCAATGTTCTGGTGGTATGTCTTGCAGACATGTGTATCACACATGTGTGTGCACGTTTCCTCGGTTCTGTGCACGATGCCTACATCATGTGGAGTAGTCGCATTGCAATGCTGATGTCACAGATGCCAGACCAGCGTGCCTGGCTTGTCGGTGTGTACTGACTGTTTACCATTGTGTGTGTTTGGCAATGTTGTAGTCCACCCTCATTCAAAACTTAGCTAATTTTTCAATTGTTTGTATGTAGGTGACTCCGGATACCCCGACATGCTGTGGTTGCTGACACACCTCAGGAACCCTGTGACACCAGCCGAGATGCGCTACAATGAGGCACATGGTCGGACCAGAAGGGTGATTGAGTGGACATTTGGTCTCCTGAAAAGCTGCTTCCGCTGCCTGGACAAGACCGGAGGGGCCCTCCCATATGACCCTGCAAAGGTGTGCAAAATTATCCTTGTATGCTGCATGCTACACAACATGGCAGTGCGGAAGAAGTTACCTCTCATCGAGGATGACGATGACCTACCTCCGCCACCTGTGGAGGATCCAGGCCTGGGCCACGATGCCAGTGATGATGATGATGAAGGTGACGTCCGCACACAGCTCATCAACAACTGCTTCACCTGAATGTGAGTTTACAGGGTTGTTATGTCAATGTATTGAGTTAGCCTGAAATGTGTTGGGGCTGCTCTGTTGCTGTTTGAGTGTGTCTGTGTGCCACTTGACTGGATGCGTGCAGTGATGTGTCCTTTCAGGTGGTCTGTACTTCACAATAGTGTCGAACTGCTAACTTGTTTCGGTGTGGGTTTATTTTGACATGTTTTGTACATGTGTATTGCATTTCTCTCCTGTTCTGCTGTGCTTTTGACTGTGTCTTATGTCTGTCCTTCCCAGGGTACTTTGCCTGTTGTTTGGTCAACACTGACCCCCAACACCCAGAATCCAACACCAGTGTGGAAGTTGTTAATTCCCATCAAGTGATGTATCACACACCCCTGGACTTCAATTCTCCGACACTTTGTGACCATGTGTCCACTGTAACGTAGAATTACCTTGCAATTATTGTGAAATAAACATGTTGCTGGTGTGTAATGAACCTCTGCTACGCTTTGTTATGTGCGTTGTCTGTCTTCCCACATCTGACTGACATTTGCTTACCTCACCTGTGGGATTTTTACCACTGACAAGGATAGGTGTGGGGTCTGTGCATTCCAATGTATTTCAGGTCAACATCATTCTGTGGGATGAGTTACATGGACATGGTGAGGATGTGTTGTGGTGCCATAGTGGTGTGTCTCCCTCACATGTGTCACATCACCATGACTCACATAACGGTGATCACATTGCTGTAGTATTTGGCATGCACTGTGTTGTTTAGCAGATTAACATCTCCATGACACATAACAAGTTGGAATAACAACAGAGGCAAGTATAGTGTACTGGTGAGTTTATTTACAAACATGTGTGAGGATAGTGCACAGGATGGTGGGTGCTGTACGTTGGGTTTTGAATCCAAAGTTCACAGTAGAGTTGGAAGTGTTGGTAGATGAGATGTCCAGAGTAAAGTCCACAGTCATCTGCTACATTGGACCAACATGAACCCTCCATGTCATGTAGGCGAGCTGTGTTAGATATGACAAGGTGAACAGTTTGCGCACAAAGAACATTTTCCAGAACAGGTTTAGAGGCCCTGGGGGATGTGCATGGACATCTGCTTCTCACTTGTCCTTCTTCGGACGACCCCTCTTCTTCTTCGGGGGGATACTCAGGTGCAGGCATCTGTGGTGCAGAGGACTCTCCGCCAGAGTCATCCTCCCTCCCTGTGGCACTGGCAGATCTTGCGGCAACAGATGTTGTGGCCACACAGGGATGTGTGGACATGTTGGTGCTTATCTGGCGGAGGCATGTGAGTATGTCCCGATGCACCGCAGTAAGTGCATCCCACTATGCCTTGATGCGGGCATGATGGGCAGCCTGCTCCTGTTGAATGTCCTTGAGGATCCCCACTACCTGGCCGAATCCTCCGGTGCTATCCTGGTACGGATCTATGATGCGTGCCAGTTGGGGCTCATCATGCATTCCAGACCCCTCTGCAAGCCGCGCCCTCTGCCTACCACCCCTCCCAGCACCACTAGCCACACAAGCAGGACCTGCGGCAGCAGGCACAGGTGATACTGGGCCCCCTTGGGTGTTGCTGCTGGTGGTGTTGTCCGTAGCTTCCTGGGGGTCCTGTGTCCCTGTTCTGTCGGTATTCTGTGACCTTGGTCTGTCCGTGTTGGTGGGGGTGCCCTGTCTGTTGCCAGATGCTGGAGGCATGGGTACAGGGGGTGCAGATGTTGGTATTGCTGGTGTTGCATAATGATTCACACCGGAGGTGCCATGTTGCTCTTTGTCATCCGAAGAGGACAGAGACGGATCCACACCAGAGAGAAGAGGGTCCACCAGAGTATGGAACAGGGACTCCTCTTCATTTGCTGCTGTGTCCCCAGCACCACCTGTGTTTGGAAGAGACACACAATGTAAGTTATGTTTCTACAGGCATCAATGGTTCACATACATGACATTTTCTACTGTACGTCAGGATGCGTGCCTGTACACTGCTTTGTCCAAAGTTGTCACGGACAGAGATTGATATTGTTGCGGCACATTGCCAAGCCAACATGAGACATTTCAATGTGCATGTCGAAGTGTGTGCATGCCCAGCTCATGTATAGATTTGGCTGTACATGGCCATTACTACTCAAGGGCCATCACATTGCTGACACAGGTGTGTCATCCCTGTACACATTTGACCTTGATTTGATACTCCACTGAGGATATGTTGTAAGATTGGGGCATGTGTGGTAGCAGATTTTGCTAGTCTTTGTGTGTCACATTGGTGTATTGGTATGACACGGTCACAGTCCGGTATGCCTGTGATCTCTTGAGAGAAAGTGTTTTTTTACAGTGTTCCTAGTTCCCATCTCATTTCATACAAGTGATGATGTCACCATCGTTAATGAGTCTGGTGCTGAGTTTTGTACGTTCATATGTGATTTGACTTGTCAATGTTCTCCATGGTGACATGGATTGGGCAAGGAAGCACTCTGGCTTTTCAATGCTCATGACAGTGAGAGCTGGTGGTGTGTGTGTTGAGGGTTGGCTGCTGTGAGTAGCATGTCTCCTCCAATGCAGTCCAGGTTAGACCTTGTGTCTACAGTGTCTATGTCAGTGAGTGGTGTGTTGTGTGAAGGATGCATATGTTGCAGCACAATGTAGGAGTGGAATGCAGCTCACAACAGCATCGAGTGTGAATGAGACCATGATATGGTGTGGGTTATATTGGTGTGTCCATTCCATTCACTGTCAGATGTCCCCTGTCAATGATGTATATGTGAGTTCCTGTGTGTTTTGTGCAATGTACTATATATGGATCTACACACTTGTCATCTGCAAGACACACCTCCACAGCCAGGCCAGGGGGCACCCCTGGACACTGCATCCCCAGACAGTGAGTTTGAACATACGGTTGCAATGGCTGTGTGTGTGACCGTGTTTGGGTTGGCCAGTGTATATGTGTGATTTTCAGCCACATCATTTATCAGGTCCATGTGTCAGACATCTTGCCCTGGCATTATCTTTGTGAGTGACTGGTATCACGTGTGCAATGTGCTTTAGCATAGAAGGTGTGTGTATGGCCAGCATCCGTGTTAGATTGGGGGGTCTCTAGTTGGCACAGGTAGGTACTTGTGACAAATAGGGACCCTTGCCTCTAGTCAGGTTAAGGGGGTACACTTCTAAAATAACCCCAGCTCACCCCCTTGGTAGCTTGGTACGAGCAGACAGGCTTATCTCAGAGGCAGTGTGTAAAGCATTTGTGACCACATACAGTAATCCAGTGACAACACTACAAATGGACACCACTCAGGTTTTATATAAAAAAAAAGTATACTTTATATAGATTTACCACAAGACCATAAACGACAAAAATACACAATACTATTACCTTAAGATGGTAGTTTTTAGCTTAGTTCAGTTCAGTTCTTAAGTTGCGACACTTTGCGTCAATGTACCTTACGATGCGCTGCGCTTCCACGACAAGCAATGTCGCAGCAATGGAAATGTGGCAAAGTTCTGGTGCAAAGAAATAAAGACGTGAAGATCTTCCAGATGCGGCACGCTTCTCCGGGGATGCGAGAAGCTCTCGGTTCGATGCGTGTACTGCAGCGGCAACACCCTTGTTCAGAAGTGCGACGGCAACAGCTCCAACTGCGACACTCTTCTCCCACGATGCGTAAAGCTTCCGCACAATGCGACAGCTACAGCGGCAACATCCTTGTTCAGAAATGCGATGGCAGCAGCTCCGACGGCGGCGCGCTTCTCGGGGATGCAAGGCGCTTTCTCCGATGCGGTGCAATGCGACAGTTCCAGCGGTGACACCCTTGTTCAGAAGTGCGATGGCAGCAACAGCGACAGTGACACGCTTCTTCCTCATTATGAGACTCTTCTCTCGATGCGGTGCAGTGTGACAACTCCAGTGGCGACACCCTTGTTCAGAAGTGCGACGGCAGGCAGCAGCGATGGCGACAGGCTTCCTCTTCATTGCGAGACGCTTCTCTCGATGCGGTGCAGTGCGAAAACTCCAGCAGCGACACCCTTGTTCAGAAGTGCGACGGCAGCAGCAGCGACGGCGACACGCTTCAGCTTCGTTGAGTCGCGCTTCCAGCTCCTTGCGACACGCAGTCCCTCAGAAGACCCAAAACAGCAGCAGGTACTTCCAAAAAGCTCTGGGGAGCTGGGGGTTGAAGTCTGTTGTCCCTGAGACTTCAGCAGGAGGCAAGCTCTGTTCCAAACCCTTGGAGATCCTTACAAGTTGAAATAAGCACACAACGTCTCTTCTCCTTCCTTTGGCAGTCAGGCAAACAACTGCAGGCCAATCCCCCAAGCAGCACTTCAGCTTAGGGATAGTCTCTCCTCAGTTTCTTCAGGCTCTGCTCCTCAGTAAAGATTTCTTCTTGTTCCAAAAGTCATCTATTTCTAGGGATCAGGGTCCCACTACTTATACCCCAAAATCCTTTGTTCTCTGAGGGGAGAGGGGCCTTTGCCCAGTCCAAACCAGTTCCTGAGCACTCTGTTTACCAGACTTCTCCTTTACTTTCACAGTGTAGGGCAGAAACATCAGACGCCCCACATGAGGTGAAGCCAGCATTGTGGAGGGAAAGCCCAGCCCTGGAGCACTTTGTTGACATGATTCCTTCTCGCCTTTCACAGTGCAGGGCAGAGACATCAGACGCACTACAGGGGGTGGAGCCAGCACTGTAGAGGGAAAGCACAGCCCTATTCAGGTCCCAGGTGCAACTCCTTCCACTCATCTACATGGAGATCTCCCTATTCAGCTCTGTGCTGACTCACCCTGTCTCTGGGAATTTCCCAGCCCTGTCACTCAAACTCCAGACAGGGAATACACAGCCTAGCAGAGGCAGGTTTGAAAGGTTAGACAAGAAAATACCTACTTTCTAAAAAGTGGTATTTTCAAACGCAGAATGTTAAAACCACCTTCACTAAAATATGTATTTTATCATTCTGAGTTCAGGCATACTAAACTCGAATTTCTACCATGTTCTCTGAGTCAGTTAAGATTATAAACATGTAATAATCTAACAGCCCATTCTGGCCTAAGGAGGACAGGTAGCCTTGCAATAGTGAAAAACGAAAATGGCTGTAATTCACTATTAGGACATGCCACACACAGCAGGGCCTGTCCTACCTTATACTTACAAATCACCCTGCCTGTGGGCCTACCATAGGGGTGTCTGATATGAAGAAAAGGGAAGGTTTAGGGACTGGCAAGTGGGTGCACTTGCCCAGTCAGCATGACAGTACCTGACTGCACACAGGTTCTAAAATGGCAGACCTTAGACACATTTTACAAGGCTGCTTCTGTGCGTGGCACAACCAATGCTGCAAGCCCACCAGCAGCATTTGGATTTACAAGCCCTGGGCACACTCAGTGCACTATACTAGGGTCTGACAAGTAAACCAAATCAGTCAATCAAGGAATCACTAATCAATACATTAATTTACAATAGGGAGGGCATATGCACTTTAGCACTGATCAGCAGTGGTAAAGTGCCCAGAGTCATAAAGCAGCCAACAACAGGTCAGTAAAAATACAGGAGGAAGGCAAAAAGTTTAGGGATGACCCTGCAAAAAAGGCCAAGTACAACACAACCCACTTCCAGCCAAAACGCAAGGTAGACCAATCACTACCTTGATCGGCTTCCCTGCTTTGGGCGATAGAACCTGGACCTGGCCCGCAACAGCAGGGGCATATTCCATTTCTACGCCAATCAGAACCCATTTCAATTCCTCTGTCCATACTCTCAGGGCCCACCAAGCTAATCCATGGGAAACCCTTCTCTTCACCTGTGGGCACCACCTGTGCAGCATATAACCTTAACTTGCTCATAGTTGTATCCCAACAGACAGATAGCAAGTCACCGTGGCCACTGACAGTAGTCAGGGATGAGACCCAGGCCTTATGCCTCTCAGGGCTCCCAAACCTCTGTGGCAACCGAGAGCAGGGGGCAGTAGCCCCAGGTGCTTGGTACCCTTTATCCACTCTCCCTCCTGTCAGGTCTGGTGTGGCCTCCTGACACTGACCCATCAGCCCCAGGCCTGTACCCGGTGGCTGGACCAGAGACTGATGTAGCCTCTCCCACACCCGGTCCTCCTCCTTGAGGCTCTGTATCCTCCCACCTGGAGCGGTACCCCCTTCCAGAATTGTCAGGGTGCCTGTAGCAGGTGTCCTGCACAATTCGCCCACCAACTCAGGGGTTCTATCCTGCAACTGGGATTCCAGGTCAGGGGGGGACACCCTGAACATGGCCCTCCAACCTAGGGTCTAAACCCTCTAGTTGAACCGGGGTCAGAGGCGATGACTCCCTCCCTCTGCACCCCCTTCCAGAGTGCTGTACCCTCCCCACTGGAGTGGTAACCCTAGAAGCTACTTGGGTCAGGACACTGATTACAGTTGCCCCTTCCTCCAGGTCAGACAACACCTGAACCTGGCTTTCCAACCCAGGGACCAACCCCTGCGGTTGAACACTTGCCTGGTGCACCAGGACTTCCCTGAGAGCACGCATGCCCCCCCTGAGGGTAACACATAACTCCTGTGTTGTGTGACAGTCTGCCTGGCGCAGATCCCCCGACCCTTGTCCATCTGACAGTGCGTGAAGATCCCCCAGGACAGAAGTGGTGTCACCATGGTCATTCACTGAGGACGCAGCCCTGCTGGCTGGCACCTGACCCACTGGTTCTTCCACTGGGGACTCTTTCCCCCTCTCACCCCTCAGTCTGGACCTCTGTACCCATCCAACTGGAGCGGCACTGCCAGACACCAGAACTGATGGAGGTCTGATTACAGACACTCCCCGCTCACCAGACACTAGGGGATCCCCCTCAATGGGCGGCCCATCAGGACAGCCTAGGCTCCCCGCCTGGTGTTCCCTTAAAGAACCATCCAGGCTCTGAGACTGGGTTTCGGGCACCTGGGGACACGCAGCCCCACACTCACTCCTTCTCCACTGAGAAAGGACGTGAGCCCCAACACCCCTCCCACTATAATGGGACCTGGCGGGGCTACTCTGCACCACTTCCACCACTCTGGGTTGGAAGATACCTGAGCCACTCCCCACGGGGTCACTCCCCAATGCCTCTCCAGACCCTCTGGAATCCACCAAAAGGTCTGCCTCCAATGTGAGCTTCCTGGGGTCAGACAACTCACTCTCCAACAGGTGTTGGCATAGCTCTGGAAAACAGGGACTTACAATATGTTCTCTCACAATTGGATCACACAGCCCCCTACAAGGGTTAACCAAACTATCCTTCACCTCATCATCCAGTGCCTCACACACGTATTCCACACCACTCTCCGGAGACTGGCAAGCCAGTATCTGACTGTCTCTGTCACACAACCCACACTCTTCTGGGCGGTCTTCACACTCACATACCAGGACTTCAACTTTGGGGGAACCCCTCTCCCTGCACCTCTCACCTAGAGTCAGTAGAGTGTCCTTTCCACCACTAGGACCATGAACCCCTGCACCAGTTACCCTATTCCCCTCAGAGACACTGCGCACTACTGGAGCTACCTCATGTCCTTGAACCTCCAGGTGTATGTTAACCCCCTCCAAGTCAGGTGCAATGTCTCTGGGTGTGTGTACTACTCTCCCAGCACTAGATAACTGAATATTGCTACCACCATCTGAGCTGGATTCCACCTCCAACGCAGCAAAGCTCACTCTCTGAGCTACACACATTTCTTGTTGCTGGGCTGAGACACTCATCGCCTCAAGCCTCTCGAGCTCCATATCAAACTTCTTCATTATCAAGTCATGCTCCATTTGCATTTTCTTTTCTTCTAGGGCCAATTTCCTATTCTCCAACTCCTGTTCTCCATTCAACTTGAGCTTGGCCAGCTCCATTTCATGCATCCTACATCTCTCTCTGTCCTCCCAATACAAATCAACAGATGCTATGGATGCTGCTTTACTCATGGTGGTTACTTGGCAGTTCTTGGCAAAAATAGAAAATCCCAAAAAGAAATCTACCAAAAAGTATGTGGTTGCATTATGGTCTGCACTCACTTAGTAGTGTTCACCAATCACTGTACATAAGTCACAAATGCAAGTCCAGAATCCTTACCGCTGACCACCAATGTTAGATTTGGGGGTCTCTAGTTGGCACAGGTAGGTACTTGTGACAAATAGGGACCCTTGCCTCTAGTCAGTTTAAGGGGGTACACTCCTAAAATAACCCCTGCTCACCCCCTTGGTAGCTTGGCATGAGCAGACAGGCTTATCTCAGAGGCAGTGTGTAAAGCATTTGTGACCACATACAGTAATCCAGTTACAACACTACAAATGGACACCACAGAGGTTTTATATAAAAAATAAGTATACTTTACATAGATTTACCACAAGACCATAAACTATGTCTATTATGAGGAAAATAACAATTCAGATTCCTCAATCTTAATTGATAATATAGCAGGTTATGGGATGAGACAAATCGTATCCAAACCCACATATCTAGCTGGAAATACATTAGATGGGATTTTTACTAGTAATGACCAGATTGAAGTAAAAGATGTACAATGTGTTCCTTGGTCGGACCACACGGCAATCTATTTCAAAGTTAATTTAAACATACCTGTAAAGGGACGGAGAGTTCGCCCCCTGTTAGCAAAAGCCCGCCCTTGGAAATGTATACAAAGCGATGAGTTAGCTAAAACTTTGACAAGTAGCTCCCCCTTTATGGAGGATAGCAACGGAGGAGCTACCAACTTTGATTCATGGATCAATCAGGCAGTAGATAAGCTGGCCCCAGAGAAAACAATTCAACCTAGAAGACGATTAGTTACCTCGCCATGGTATACGGCAGAGATAAAGCTTTTTAAAATTAAATGTCGACACCAGGAACGTATCTGGAGATCTGACTATAGTGCTGAGCACAGGAAGGAATATAGTAGAACTTTGGAGGAGTATAAATCTATAATAAAACAATCAAAGATGGTGTATTTTACAAAAAAATTCAAGAGGCCAAAAATTCCTCTAAGGAACTATTTAAAATAGTATCTACCCTAACTAAGAGTCCTTATGACACAATCTTTCTCCCACATCAAAACTTTATTGATAAAATGGCTCTTTTTTTTCAACAAAAGGTTCAAGTAGTCTATAATGAACTTCAAAATCTACAGGTAAATCTGGAAAAAGATACAAGGGAATTAACTGAGGTCTCTGCAACTCTGAACTGACTGTCCCAATGTTCTTCCCTAAGCGAAAAACAGGTCAGTGACCTATTAATTCAAATTAAGTCAGGTTCACCTCTTGACCCTTGCCCCCCCCCCACATATTCCATTTGGCTCCTAAAGAGATAACTGCTTCTCTGACTCCTCTCTTAAATGAAGTAATAAGATCTGGAGTCTTCTCTGGGAGATGGAAAAAGGTCTGTATAAGACCGATTCTTAAGAAAGACTCTTTGGACCCTCAGGATATCAAACACTACCGTCCGATATCCTGTCTCCCTCTGCCATCTAAAATACTGGAAAAGGCCATTAACCAAGAGTTAATGGAATTTGTAGATCTAAATAGTTCCCTGGATTCCACACAGCATGGTTTTAGATCACGACACTCCACAGAATCTGCGTTAATAATGGCGATGGAGGAAATTCGCAGGGCAATGGACGAGGGCGGTAGAGCTGTCTTAATCTTACTCGATTTAATGGCAGCTTTTGACACAGTAAACCACAGGGTATTATTGGAAAGGCTTAAAATAGTGGGAATTAGAGACTCCACATTAGCACTACTCCGGTCCTTTTTGGACTCTAGAGTACAACAAATTAATTGGGAAGGAATTCAATCTGAAGAGTTTTTCCTCCCATGTGGAGTCCCTCAGGGATCCGCGCTATCCCCTACATTGTTTAATTTGTATGTGACGCCACTGGCAAAATTAATAAAAGATCAAGGCTTAAAATTGGTGTCATACGCTGACGACACCCAGCTAGTGGTGTCTCTTACACAGAGTGTGGAATTCACAGCGGAGAGATTCAGAAATTGCCTCTCCAGTGTTATGAGCTGGATGAACGCGAATTTTCTAAAGCTCAACACAGAGAAAACTGAGGTGATTGAATTTGGCTAAAAATCTTCTATCTGGAATCACACATGGTGGCCTTCAGAAGCAGGCACCTGTCCAGTTCCGGCACAAATAGTAAAAAATCTAGGTTTCCTGGTTGACAAAGATTTAACACTCACTTCTCAAGCCAATCAGGTCACCTCTGCTTGTTTCTTTACGATCAAGGTTCTCCGTAAAATATTGCCTTTCATACCTTTTTCTTTAAGGAAAACAGTTTTAGGAGTCTATCAGAGAGCGAGTATGGGGGCGCCTAGCAGGACCCCCTTGCCTCTGCGGTCTCCTGTTGGGAACCAAGGGGGTACGTATAGTGCCCCCCCTTTCATCCCTACATCATGGGGCAGGAACCATGACGTGCCTGTAGGACTGTGCAGGGATAAACACAGACTCGCATTCCTCTATGGGAGCTTGTGTTATGGCCAGTTTACAGCCGTAACACGAGCTCCCATAGAGGAATGGGAGTATGCGACCGAACAGTGTTCGGTTGCATGATGATTAGGCAGTCGGGACTGCCGACCAGAGTTTTGTCGGGCCCATTCCCGAGATGGTATGCCCGACTTTGTAATAGGCCCCTATGTCTTTAACACTCGCAAAAAATTATAATATATATATATAATTATCATATAATAATATTTAATAAATAACAAAAAATACAAATATTCAAAATCAGAAATAATTATTATAAAACATAAACTTAGAAATGTTTCTTAAAAATGTAGAAAACATATGATGATAAATTATATAATTTAAAATATCAAATAGTTTTTAAATAATAAATACAATGAATATATAATCATATAACATAGCACATATAAAATGATTTGTGCAATAAGAAATGCAACAAATAACAAAATATATAAAAAAATAACCAAGTTACAGAAAAAAACTTATCAACATTAACATTTAACCTATGCATTAGATAAAAATATCAATAATTATATTTCTTTTTTTACAACACACTTAAGAACAATATTACTCAAATATATAATTTACCTTTTTCTTATCATATATAAAAAAATTACAGGTCAAATTAAAAAATAATAAAAAGCTATATATTGTTAATTAAAATAATATTAAAAATATAACTAGTCAACAACTATTATATACTAATAAATAATACATATCTTTACTCTTATAGTTTTTTACAAATTAAAAAAAGTATAACAAATATGAACATTTAAAGAAATATAAATTACCACTTTATATAATAAATGAGAAAACATGAAAAACTATAATAAGCACAATACCTAAAATGCTAATTGTAACTTTGATGCTAATGTCCATGATATTTTTCACATCACAATATTCTTGAAACAATAGTTTTGTGTCACAATATTTGTTATTTGATATTTTGCCCACACACCTGGGGCAGTCCATCCCGGAGGTCCATCATGCCTTCCTTCCTTGAGGCATTACCTCTGTTTTCTGGGCAGAGGACCTATGTAGACATTTGTAAGAGTCTGGTGAACTGGTATGATCAAGAGTATTTTTTGCCTCTGTGAAGCTCTTGCTTGCATTGGGGATATTGCATGAAGTGTAAGGAACAGGGGCACCATCCTCTAAATTCTAGTCTTTACCACACAGGGTAATATCGCACCTCAGCACAAACATAGGCTGTGCCCACATCGTATTGGAATGTTGAATATGCTGTATATGGCCAGGGGATTCTCTAGCATTCATGGATGTGTCCGCTTAGCTGTCGAGTAGCTCGACCTTTTGCATCGATTTTAGCATCATCATTGATCAAAGATATTGGATGATAAAATCCTCTCTCTACTGCAGGTTTATCCTTTATAACAAACACCACGATCTTAGCATGGATCCAGAATACACATACGTAATCTGTTTGTTCTGCATATTGAATAACTGACAGATACAATGGTGCAAGCATTTTATAAAGATTTTATAGAACACTATAGGGAGTGCATCATCATGGGCAGCCTTGTCAGAGGAAATTTATGTAATAGCACACCTAATCTCCTCAAGAGAGATTTGTTTCCTCATTGCCTGAGCAGTAATAGGGCTGACATTGTATACCTTGGATGCGCGAATATGATCGTCAATTATTTGTAAACCCAACTCGCAAGTTTCCTGTACATAGTTCTTGATAAAAATGCCTGAACTGATTGAGAATTTCCCAGGGTCATATTTATTACGTTGGCCAGCACAAATACATTGGACCATATTCAAATACCTGTTCTCAGCGATTTTGTTAGCCAAGACATTCTCCTCATTTTCACCATACTTAAATAAAGGAACCCGGCCATTGAGACAGGCAGCAGCAGTTTTATCTCTTTACACCTGGTCTAGAGTGCCCCGGCCCTAACCGTAGATTCATCAAGACTATTTTACAGAACTGCTTGGAAGTGCCCCAGTTCCCACCTCTGTAATTCTAAATATTGAGACAGTGTTCGGCCTGTTTTGATCCTTATTCTGCTGGAAAATAAATTGCTGAGTGGCCCCCATACATATGCCTTTAAAGTATCCCAGACAATATGGGGGGCAGACGAGCTAGTATTTAGTGAATGCAAGCAGTGAGCTCAGTGCTCATTCTTTTAAAATATTTGGAATTCAGCAATAAGAATCAGGGGAAGGTCTATGTTCGTAACTCTTGCATAAGGTCGTGGTGTGAAGTGTTCATAATAAGGGATTCTGGAGTCATCTTTGAACAAAGCTCAACTTTAGCTTTATTAATTAAACACTGAACAGTAAAAATCATGTCAATCCTAGAATAGTGGCCATTAGGAGTGGAATAGTTTGTATTGTCTGGGTAAATTGGATGTAAGGTTCTTCAAAGGTCAACGAGCCCATGTACTCTTCTAGCTCCTTGCTAGCCTGCCTTGTGTTATTCATACATGAAATTGCTGCCCTATTTGCTGTGCTCTGCATATTGCTCATAATGCAATTAAACTCTGCTTGAACTTTTGAGTAATGGTGAGAATGATCTCTGACCACAACCATAATGGCATGCCCTGGAGATGTATGCAAGGGGTGAAAAACATTAATGATATGATTATAATATAACGCAAAAAGTCAGAAAAAGCTAGTATGATAACAAAAATACACACACAAATATGTGTATATATATATATATATTAAATGAAAAAACTAAAGGTTTCACACATGTTATAGTTAGCTGGACATTTCACTCGTAAAAAACCAATGAAATTCCCCCGTTATAGTTAGTTCAGCTAACTATAACTCGCGCGCCCGCAATGCACTGCTGATGACGTCACATATTACATCACTCATGACATGGTCAGTGACATCACTCATGACATCACTGATGACATCTCAAATGACATCACTGATGACATCACTGATGACATCATCCAGAGAATGTGTGTTTTTCTGAAAATTACATATGTTTTATATATGTATATCTCAAGGTCGATGGAAGAATAAATGGGTATATAAGTGTCTAAATGGATGAATTGTTTTTGAAAAATTGATTGTATAACTGACTGATTAAGTGTCTCTTAGTGAATACATGGCTTAGTGAGTAATGTTTAAATATGTAAATATCTGTATCAGTCTCTCACTTTGTGTATAAGTGGCTGCATGGGTTGGTGAGGAGCTACATGAGTGTCTATATAGGTTATTAGTTGGTTTTTTGAGTATCAGTGTCTGATGTCTGTATGGTTCGGTGGGGGGTATTACGTAGTGCATAGGTGCATGAATGAATGACTCACTCTTTGTATGTGTTGAAGACAGCATGTGTGCAGGACTCTATGGGTGGATGAGTGTGTGCATGGGTGTGTTAGTGAGTGAATGACTGTCTCAATAGTGTCTCTATGAGTAACTACATATGTTTTAAACTAGTATATGTCACTATTGGTGTATATAAGCGAGTATATGTGAGAGTGAGAGATTGGAAGAGTTCCTGTATGAATAAGTATGTGTTTCTATAAGTGATTGTTTAAAAGACTAAGTATGTTTAAGTTTCTGTAGAAGTAAGTGTGGCGGTGTGTGTATAACTGTATATGCAAGTAAATGTATGTTTGATTCTTTATTAACATGAGTGACTATGTGTGTGAGTACCTCTATGGATGAGTGGCATTGTGTAACAGGATGTACGGTAAGCGTACGGTTTACGCAACGTCCGTAATTTATCTACGCTGTTTGCGTATATTTACGCAATTTGCGTAGCCGCGCGTACTCTGCGTGGGACGTGTACGCGTGTACGCTACACGCGCACGTTACGCGGAAGTGTCGGGGAGTGACTGTTAAGCGCATGCGCGCAAGCGCGTGTCTTTTTTACGCGCATGCGTACTTTTGCCGTAAGCGCACCGTAAGCGTACCGTAAGCGTACGGTAGGTCATGTGATCATGAAACACAACTTTTGATTGGTTGAAACTACTTTCAGTTCTAGAACTCTCCTACACCACACCCATTCCCCTCATTTCTGCTTGTGATCCCTTAGGAGAAGGAGCTGGGTTGTCTTTGTGATACGATGGCAGAACAGCAGAGCCCTTCTGAGAGTGAGGCTAGCACTAGCAGCACTACCTTGAGGCAGAGAGCGAGCAAACAAAAGACCTCTTATGTATGGGATTATTTTACTTTTCCTGAAGGCCAGCAAAAGGTAAATGCACCCTTAGTAACTTGTAAGCTGTGTAAGCGTGTACTTTCAAGAGGTGATCCTGACAGGAAGTATTCCTTTGGGAATCATACCATGATGAGACACCTCAAGGATGTACACAGAAGGACACATGCTCGACTTACTGGAGGTAACCCTTCAGTAAGTCAACCAAGCACATCCACAGCAGCACAGCCTGGACCATCATCTGCAGAGCCGAGTCCTTCTTCTGCAGGTCAGGTGAGCCCTTCATCTGTGAGGGGAGCATCTCCTTTTTCTGGCCCTCTGGAAATTAACCCTCGGTTTGCGAGGGTTGAAGTACGGTGCGCCACTTGTCATGATCTAATTACTTATAGGGAGACCAGTGTTTCCCTGGTGAACAGTAAAATAGATCAGCACACTTGTCGTACCGTCTAATATTCCCAATCTTTCTTTCCTCTGTCCCTGCATGAACACAACGGCTCTTTTAAGAGCCAACCTTATCTTTCATCTTTTTTTTATATATGTTTTTAAAAACTTTTTTTTTTTTTTTTTACCGTACGCGTACGGTGCACGTAATTTGTTTTTTTTTAAAAAAAAACACTAAAAATCAATTATCACATTACAAGGTCCTTGAGAGACTACGATTATTATTATTGACTTACCATACCCACTCAAAAAAATATTTATTCATTTGTTTTTAAAAAAATTGCTTTAAAAATGGTTCTAGTTTTCGAAAATTTTCTATATCAATCTGAAAAAAAAGAAAAAAGTATTAATATTTTTAAAACATTTTATAATACAGTACACATATTTACATATTTATCAAAAAATATTTTTGCCTTATTTTTGCTGTTTTCAGAATATATTGCATTTCACTATAAATTGTGAAAGCAATTGCATTCATCATTTAACAGCGGGCAAAAAAAAAATAACAATCTCAAAGATTGTATTAAAAAAGCCCAGAATCTCTTTTTACTTAAACTTAACATTATAGAAATGCATAATATTCTAAAAAAATATCATCTAATATCAATACTTATTTCTTTAAAATACCGTCTGATATTTTTGTTTCAGAAGTATAATCACAATATTATATCTCAAATAACTCCACAATACATCTGGTTCCATTTTCTTTAGGCCAAATAGTAATTTTAAAATTCTTTTTTGATTAAATTTCCAATGGTAATCCAATAAAATTTTAAAGTTTTATTTGTACAGATCTCACCGATTCTCTGTAACATATTGGTTCCCGAAAGATTTATTAATAATTTATTAAGTCCGCAATAGAATTGGTTACCTTTCCACATGGCCAAATAGTAATTTAAAAAATCTTTTTTGAAAAAATTTCCAATGGCACTCCAATAACATTCCAAAATTTAAATTGTGCCGATGTTACCGATTTTCTCTAAATTTTTGGTTTTCGAAAGTTTCATTAAAAATTAAAAAAGTCCACATTACAATTGGTTATCTTTCCATTAGGCCAAATGATAATTTAAAAAATCTTTATTTTTGAAAATTCCAATGGTAATCCAATAAAATGGTAAAATTGTTTTGTCCAGATCTTGCCAAGTCTCTCTAAAATTTAGGTTTCAGGAAGATTAGATAGGAATTTGCTAAATCAAAAGGCAAACGTTGCTTAAAAACCAATTGGGAATCATTACACAGTGTCCAGCCTTTTTCACATTTAAGATAAACTGTGTAATGTCCAGAAGTAACAGTAGGTCCTTCATGGAAAATTATTGCAACAGTTACAAAAGTTTTTCCCGAAATTGATAATTGCTGTCCTGTAAACTTCTTTATTAAAGTATCCAATTTTGAACCATCAGCTCTACATCGTTGCATCATTAAAATTACATACTGTCCGTATTCCTTTAAAATTAATGTTGAAAACATGTCAGATTGACACTCACCGCATTGCATGCTATGATTAGCATCTTTAACTAATTTAGCAAAAGTGACTGTTTTACTCTCTGGCAATGTCAAAAAAATAAACCTTTCATTATCAACATTAGAGCCACATATATTATAACAGTTTTCACAACTATGTTCTCATTTATAAGAGAGACCAAATAAATTATCAATTGCAACTTCTTCTTCTTCCAGTACCTAAAGAAAAAACATCAAAAATTCGTGTGCATCTTGCTGTTCATTTTGAGAAAACTGTGTTCGTCCTGAACATACATCTAAAAGTTTTCTAATTTCAGTAGCACTTTCTATTTGAGTTTTATCATTACTCAGCTTTTGAAAAAGGAGACTCAGCTCAGAACAGAATCTTTTTCCCTGATTTACTATTATCTGCTCTTGCAAACTTTCCAGATAAAATGCAACATTCAGCACTACATTAGCGTAGCAGTTGACACCAGAGCTATTTTCAAAATGACATCCTACAACCTGTTCTTCTTTTTCCTTACTCTTTTTGCTTGCAATTACATCACTCCTCTTTTTTTTCCTCCTCTCTACATCTTCATTACAGATATTCTCATTACTCCTTTTACGAGAAACTACACGTTTCTCCAACACAGGATACTGACCTAAATGAGGAGCATAGCTTCTTCTTAATCTATTATACTCCTTTACACAATTTGTATCAGCACTAACTTTTGAGTCATCAAAGTCTATCATTAATAAACCTGATAATGTTTTCACTCGTGACAAAGCAACATATGCCATTCCTTCTTTGAACACAGTTGAACCAATGTTCACAAATGCACAATCTACAGTCAATCCTTGAGACTTGTGAATAGTTACAGCATATGCTAGCGAAAACGGAAACTGCTTCCTACGTACATATAAGTCTTTCACAAGCATGAAACGAACTGTACAACGACAAATGTCTTTAACTTCTTCTATCTGATCAAATTTTATTTTTAAACATTCAATTCCATCTTTTTTCTGATAATTAATAAAACCCACAACTCTTCCCATAGCTCCATTAACTAAACCTTTTTCAACATCCAAATTTCTCCTTAAAAATACTCTACAGTTCATGCAAACATATAGATTTTTTTCTAATCCAGCTGTTTTGGAAATGTTCTTCTCTAGTGAATCCAATTTATTTTTCAGTGTGCCTGTTACTGTGACAGTAATTCTTCCATCCTCAATTTTGTCCACTGCTTCCAATTTCCTGATCTCTTCCTTTTCCAATTTCAAAAGCTCCTCCTTGAATATTGAGCATTCATGTAGAGTTGGCATTAAGCAGATGACACTTTTGTTTTCTGCAATGTTCTTGTATATCTTCTCTGCAACTATTTCTTCCTTTGGAAATAAATTATGTAGCAGCCGACTCTGTAATGCTTTTTTGCCAACTTCTGTGAGTAGTCCAATTCTGATATCTTTCAGAATACTTCCATATTCTTCATCGCTTGCTTGCCTCATATTAGTAGTAAGTTCCTTGTACTCAAAGAAGGACCAAATATTTGTATTTCCGATGCTTCCCAATGACTTCTTCGTGTCTTCATGTGTGACAGTATTAAACACTGGTTGTCCTTTAACTGGAGTAAGTTGCAAAAGATCTCCAAAAACTATGACGTGTTTTCCACCAAATAACATGTCATAGTCTGTCTTCAAAATTTGCTGCATTCTTAAATGCACAAAGGCAAGCATTAAGTTTGAAACCATGCTCACCTCATCAATAATGAGAACTTGCATCTTCTTCAATACTCTTGAAACTTCCAAGGATGCTTCTCCAGTTAGCTTGTTGTATTGTATTTTGTTCTCATGCTCCACTGGTAACATTAGCAAACGATTTAAAGTGATTCCTTTTATGTTATATGCTGCTAACCCAGTTGGAGCAGTAACCACACAAGACAAAGTAGAATCCGTTTTTTGCTGTAGGTAGCTTCAGATGACTGTAATTAGGAAACTTTTTCCAGTTCCAGCTTGTCCGCTTACATACATCCTGATTGGATAAAATGATGTGCATGAGCACTCTTTTTTTTCATGTAGAAATCCGTGATCAATTTTTTTTCTGATCTCTTCATAAATTTGTTGCTGCTCTTCATTCAGTTGTCTTTCCAAATTTTGTAAGTCTATAAATTCTTCTTGAGCTTGATTCATAGCCGTTTCCACTTCATTCATGGCTATTGATGCTTCATTTTCAACGATTGGTTGTCCTAGGGGATCTTGACTGAGTGTTTCTGAACTTTGGCTGTCCTGAGAACTGTCTCTAGCTATTTCTGCTGCAATTGTAGTTTCCTGTTCAATTTCTTCATTTAACATTTGCAGATAACTTGAGAATGTACTGCATTGTATGCTGTCTTTGCAAGCATTAAAAGAATCTTCATAGCTTTGAAATTCTCCCAGTAGTTCATCCTCTGTACGCCATGGTTTAAACAACTGTAAAAGAGCCAAGTAGTAAAATTCCTTCTTGTCAGTAGTGTCGCAACTCAGCTTCCTGTGATTTATCAAACTTCCTTTTGTTTGCTTTACCAAACATCCTTCCTCACCAATGACTTTATATTTTCCATTGTTGATGTCTTCTGCGGCTTTCCGTGAATAAATGTAGTTCTGCAGCACTTCATAGAGACACATGTTCTCCAGATGTTGACTTCTCTTGGGATAATATGTGTCCAACATGTTTGATTTCAAAATATCTGTACTTTCTGGGTCATTCTCGGCCAAATATTCAATTTCTCCAACAGATTTTAGTACCCGATTTCTCATTGCTGCAAGGCCTAAACTTGCCCAAATTATTCTTCTTGATTTCGAGTAGAGACTTGCAGAAGATAACCTATCTGAACATTCGTAGGATCCAATTTCTCGATGCGATAACATCTTCAAACTGAAACTGTACAGCTTCTTACTGACAGTCTTCTCGTGAGAAATCTCTTCCCACATTTCCTTCAATTCTGTTTTTTCTGATTTCGTAATGTAAGACGTTACATATCGAGCAACAGCAATGGAATTGTCAGCTACATACTGTATATCCATGTTAGCGTTCCACATGGATAAAATGACTGGGTTGTAGTCATTTATATTTTTTGATTCTTCTTTTCTTTTTAGGTTGTAGGTATTCTTAGGTGATTTTCTTGTGATAGTATGTCTCACAGCTGACATAAAACTGTTTACTCTTCCATTTGAAAGAACAGGTCTAGGAAATCCAAATCGACATTTAGTGTAGTATTTACCTTTGCTCTTGTATTTCCGTCGACAGTATTTTCCACACCGATGACTTTGGAAACGTAAAACTTGCTCCTTTAACTTTTTCTCTTCTGTGCTTTTTGGTATAGCACATGTTGCATATTCTTCAATGTAAGATAACACTGCTTCATCAGTATCTGTTCCAAACTTTGGGGCATCCTTGATCCACAACAGCATATGAATATGAGGAGCACCTCTTGCCTGGTACTCTTTTCTCCAAAAGAAATCTACTACTTCTCCAAGAGGTGGATTTTTTTTATTGCAGATGAAGGACATCATAGCCTCAAATCTGTGATTGAAATATCTGCAAACATTAACCGGATCCAATGAGCACAGTTCTCCTGCTGTCTTGTATTCGATGTTTTTAATGTTTGAATTTGCCTCTCGTAGAAAATCCAGTAAATCATCCCAAGCGTACTCAGCACAGCTTAGGGTAACGAACCATGTTGGTGTTCCTAAATTCCGTAACATGCATTTTAATTCACCATGGCGTCGGTACCAATATTCATTTGTCCCACGCTGACAAGCCATCAGATTGATCAGTTGTGTTTCCAAATGATCATCTCGGTGCTGCACTTTCTCCATAAAATCCTTAGCAGACACATTTTGTAAATGTACTCCACTTTTTAAAATGTGATTTACTGCATAAGACAGTGCAGACAAGTCGCTTTCAAATAAAAGATGGAACAAATAAGGAATACTTTGTCGAAATCTGGGATCTTCAGCATATAGTCTTGTAGTCCGATACTCAGAAGCTGGAATCTGTTCCGGACGTTCATCGTATCGTCCTCCTTTTCCTTTAGGAAACAGCTGGGGAAAACATCGAGCTTCCAAGCTCTCCTCCCATACACTCACGGGAGTTCCTTTTGCTTTCTTCATCTGAAACAGATCAATATTGTCTCCCATAACTTCTTTTGAATGAAGAGGATGTATACTAAAATGTTCATAAATTTCTTCTTCCTTTGACTTGTCCACTTTTTCAATTTGTCCAGTTGGTGTTTCTGTGTCTTCTTGTAAATCTTCTTCTTCTTCTTCTTCTATATAAATTGATTCATACCATTTGTTATTCCTTTTCAAATACAAATTTGCTCTTTGTACTTTCCGTACATCTACCAGCTCGTGCCAAATCTTCTTATTCTTTGTAGGTACACCATTAACCAGAATAATTAATGGTTCAGTTTCCAAAGTATCCGCATCAATAGTTTCCATATTTTTTTTCAAATCCAAGGGCAAATACACCACTCTACCTTTTAAACCTCTCAGTAAATCTGAAGGAGGTAATTTACCAGTTTTGGGCTCCATACGTACTATGGTCTGGAACGGATGAACACATTGAATGAGTATAGACTCATATGTATTTAATTCAGAAAGTTCAGCAGGAATAGCATCCAATTCTAAATTATTATGTACAGCTCTGGTCGGAATTCTATTTTCCTCTAACTTGTTGTAACAGTATTTACAAATACGCTGAACTTCACCCAATTCAAAACAATTTTCAAGAAATATATATGTGGCAAAATCCTTCCACTTATAATTATCTTCATTTTCACTCTTTCTGTAGAGATCAACATACCTGGTTTGTTTTCTATAATGAGTTCTGCGGCAACAAATACAAGTAACATTTGGTCTTTCATTAGAGATTATTGCAAATTTTGTTATGTGATCATTAAATGTCTTACTTACAGAGGGTTCTACATTCTCTTCCACTTCTTCCTCATTTACTGTGTCCTTCTCTGCACTGTTTTGTTCAGGACCAAAGTAACAAAACTCAATTTCATCAACAACCTTCTCTACATCTGATACCGTTCCTCGGAACAGAGCCCTATTCAATTCATTTAACTTTATTGCTGGACTTTTGGCAAAATACAACCGTCTCACAAACTTTCTCATTTCAGTATGATGAACAGCCTGCATCCTAAAATGATGGAAAACACTATTACACACTTTTCTAGATAGACAAGCCAGAGAATGACCCTGCAAACCAGTATTCTCTCTCACTCTGCATGGATCCAGACTTTGAAGCACCTTAATCTTCTGTTTTATACTTTTTTTACTATATTCTCTTAGAAACTCACGAAATTTGTCAATAGATTCCTGACGCACAGTGCAAATACTACTACAATTCCAAGTGTACACTGGGGCTTTAGGACGTCTCCCCATAGCCTCATCCGCCATCACTTGTACCTCATCTCTTGGAACCATTATCTCCTTCTCCATTATGCAACCATTTTTCACTTCGTAAGCACGACCTCTGGTGTCAACTGCATGCAGCAAACTATTACTTTGAAAATAGCTCTCTTCATTAAAAAACGGTTCACTACTTGAACTATGCATCCACTTTCCTAAAAACACTTTACAAAAGTTTGTTCTGTTCACTACTCTTTTCCTTTTGCTATGTGATTTCAGTACATTAACCATTTTGTCTAATGTACGCATCCTATTCAAAATTAAAATGAATAGTTTCCTTTTTAATTCTAATGCCTTTGCTGCAATGGCTTCAATTTCTTTTTTTCTTTTATAAAACTTAGGGGCATATTATCAACAACAAGCGATAAATATCGCTCAACGCGTCTAGCGCGTTTCTCATTATCGCCGTATATCGTCGGATCACATCGCCATGTTAGCAGCGTATTTGCAACGATTTTCCAACAGGCGATGTGAAATCCAGCGATATACGGCGATTTCCATCAATATCGCATGAAAACCAGCGATGTGAGAACTGCGCTGAAGGAAATGTTGTAAATAGGGAGAAGTGGATGCAACCTGATTATCCACCTCCCTTTATCTACATGGCTAAGTCGTGAATTTTTCAGACGTACATTTTCGGCGATATCCGCGGTTAGCGGGAGTTTTTATATCGCTCCTCAAGTCCAGGGGCGCCTTGTAAATACAGCGCTGTTGTGATGGCTCCCTCTTCCATGTTGTATTTGCATGGAAACGCCTACTTTGCCTCTGAGAACGCCTACTTTGCATCTCATTGGAGATGCGAGGCGAGGCATTAGGAATCCGGCTGCTAACATGCTCTAATGTATGTTAGCGCCGCCTAGTAAATAGGGCGATTTAATTTTCGCCGCTTTTTTGGCTTTTACAGCCAAAAAAGCGGCGAAATGGCCCTTGATAATATGCCCCCTAGTCTTTTGCTTATATTTCTTCACATCCTTTATCAAATTGGACATAACTCTTCTCTGAAACATTTTTCTACGTATCTCTTTAAACGCTGTTTTTCTATTTATGTAAATCTTTTCAGTTGCAGAAGGTATATTTGCATTAACTAAATTCTCAATTTTTTCCTGTCCTTTTCTTTTCAAAACATTCTTTCCAGTACAGACATTTTGTACATTTTTCCTTCTTTTGAATATATTTTTTAGAAATTGTTTTGTCTGCTTACCAGAAGATTTTTTCTTTTTCCCAACATGAGCATCTTCTACTAACTTTGGTCCTCCAGTTGTCTTCAAATATAGGTTTTTTTTGTGGGTTTTTTTAACTTTGGATTTTGTAGGCATCTTAAATTTTGTTCACTGCTCTTCAGCAATACCTGAAAAAAACTAAAAAAAAAATCCTTTATTTTATTTAAATATATTACTACATTTCTTTTCACAATAGTCACAAAACGTAATTTCTTTGCCAATTTGAAAACACACTTATTACTCTTTTTTTTGGCAAGTGATAATCACTTTTACAGACTGACACATTATGAATCCACTTTTCAGATTTTTTTAAAAGCACATGTCCAAACTGCTTTTTCAGACCACCACCATGTGTAACCTGGGTGACTGCCTACACTCCAGCAAGGGCAATCAGCCTTAGTGATGCTGAATGTATTTACATTACTGACTGAAACCTCAAACCCCACTCGCTTGTAAATACTGTGCATGATTATACATGGAAAGGAGCTGGGTGTGTGCTAAGAGTCTGCTTCTGCACCAAAAAATCGCTCCCCCTTTTTCCTACTAATGCAACTGTGAAATCACCAGAGCAAAACGCAATAAATCTCTGCCTGTAATTCCTATTTGCACACAGAGTCATGTTTTCACATTAGTCACAAAACGAAATTTCTTTGCCAATTTGAAAGCACACTTACTGCTCTTTTTTTTTGGCAAGTGATAATCCCTTTTACAGACTGACACATTATGAATCCACTTTTCAGATTTTTTAAAAAGCCCATGTCCAGACTGCTTTTTCAGACCACCACCATGTGTATCCTGGGTGACTGCCTACACTCCAGCAAGGGCAACCAGCCTTAGTGATGCTGAATGTATTTGCATTACAGACTGAAACCTCAAACCCCACTCGCTTGTAAATACTGTGCATGATTATACATGGAAAGCAGCTGGGTGTGTGCTAAGAGTCTGCTTCTGCACCAAAAAATCGCTCCCCCTTTTTCCTACTAATGCAAATATAAAATTACCAGAGTTGTACACAATAAATCTCTGCCTATATTTCCCAACATGTGTAACCTGGGTGACTGCCTACATTCCACCAAGGGCAACCAGCCTTAGTGATGCTGAATGTATTTGCATTACTGAGTCCAACCTCAAACCCTTAAACTATTCTTTTTTTATACCAATACACCTTAATTTATCGTGAAAACATAGTCCATATTATTTTACATGTTCCTCACATTTAAATTTCTCCCAAAACAGAAAATAATAAACACAACTTCAACAAAAAGAATTACATTTCTATTATTCATTTCTTAATTTACCATATACATCTCCTCTCAAACTCTAAACTCACCTTTAAAATTAGTTAGTTGTGAAAGAAATGTGGCACTCAAACAGCAGATTATCAGAGCCAGGATCTCTGTTCTCTACACCTCTCTCCTCTCAGCAGAACCAGATAATGGCAAAGTTTCCCTCTATTTTTCCACACATATACATGTACGTTTCAAATCTCAGTGCTTCCCCCTTTTTTTCAAATT
Source organism: Triturus cristatus (assembly GCF_964204655.1). Lineage (NCBI taxonomy): Eukaryota > Metazoa > Chordata > Amphibia > Caudata > Salamandridae > Triturus > Triturus cristatus. Next base: position 622,704,706 of record NC_140587.1, read on the forward strand.
TAATCACACATTTCTATTGGTTGAAAACCAACCCTTTTCCAAAAGTACCCTTCCCCCAACTTGACTTCTGCCTAGTACCCTTCCCCCAACTTGACTTCTGCCTGCTACCATAGCAACAGCTCATGGAACACTGCTGTGTGGAGTCAGGTCAGAAGTTCGCCAAACAATGTTTCAATTCCACAGAGCAAGAGTGCTTGACTTTTCAAACCTAACAGCAAATCCATAGTACTGTTCTTTGGTAACACATTTTTCTGTACCAATACAAAACATGCTTCTATTAATTTACACATACAGCCTAGTTTTCTTTCTAGAATGGTATGAAACAGCCAATCAGTTCTTTTTTTTTTTAAAAAAATATGTATGCCTCCATTTCCAAACTGTCTTTCTTTTCATATTGCCATTCTACCGAAAGACACCTCCTGAGTGCATCCAGTTCTCCTTTGAAGATGTTCACAGTGTGGATTGTAGGGCACAGCTATGTCTTCTGGAGTGAAAAGCTTGCAGAGAAAACAGGTATGGTGAGAGACCTTGCTTTGCCAAATGTAGACATTAAATGGATTGGTCAGAGAGGGTTAAAGTGGCACCAATTGATGCCATTGGTGAAATCCTTCATGCAAATCCAACACCCTGACCTCATAATAGTGCACTGTGGTGGCAATGACCTAGGCACTTTGACTGGGGTAGGTCTGGAAATGCTTATGAAGGACACCTTTGCACAACTGTTTTCACTTTTCCCTAAAACTGCCTTTGTGTTTTCTAACATATGCCAAAGGCAAAAATGGAACTGGTCCAATCATTTCTGTCCGCAGATTGACAAAGCAAGAAAGCACGTCAACAAATCTGTTTCTGCTTTCCTCCGTGACTATGGTATGGGTTCCATTTACCACAACAACTTGCGTTACGACATGCAAGACATTTATAGAGGAGATGGTGTGCACTTCAATGATGAAGGGAACAGAGTCTTCCTCTTGAACCTTAGACTCTGCATCGGTACTTACTTGTAGGTACCAATAAAAAATCACTTCATAAACACAACGGCTCTTTTTAGAGCCCCCTAATATCTAAACACTTAAATCTGAATTTCATTTCTTTTTTTATTTATTTTTTCTACCGTACGCTTACGGTAAGCTTACCCCGCGATTTTTTTTTAAAATCAATAAATGTTTTCTTTGTACTTTTCTGTCCTTCTTTGACCCCCTTACAAATGTTAGGGGGTCTGTAACTCTCTCCCTTGCCCCCTTTTCAAGATATCACTCTTTTTTATCGGAGTGAAATACACAAAATGGCGGCCGCCGCTTCCTGGTTTCGGCCGATTCGAATGTTTACTAAGATCTAACAGCCAATCAGAATCGCGCTCGCGCACGCCACCGTACGCGTACGGTAAGCTTACGGTAAGCGTACCGTAAGCTGGCTCAGATATATATATTGATTTAAAGGCTATTTTCTCAGAATCTACTGAACAGATTTACACCAAACCTACAAAAGGCACTTCCTTGACCTGAGGACTACCTCTCTGCCAAATTTCTAGTAATTCTGTTCAGCCGTTCGGGCTGTAGCCCTGTCTAAAGGTCCTATGGAAAAATGCATGGGAAAAACGCGTTTTGGGACCCCCCTTTTATCTCAGCCCCCGCTTGACGAATCCCCCCGAGACTTTCAGGGTAGGAGCGGAGCGTAGCGCCCCACCTATTTTAAGAAATTCGCGAGGATTCGTCGACCGGCGCCAAAGTTATTCAAAATAGAATGTTGCGAATTTCCTATGGAAACAGGGTCCTAACTATAACTACCTACTGGCGACCGCCAGTAGGTAATATATATATATATATATATATAGGGCCTGGGCGGCGGACTCCGCTCTGTTCGCGGAGTTTGCAGGCAGAGCGCTACTCTGTGCTGTAGGAGACATAAAGCTCTGTACAATGGCAAAGATCTCTTTTGAGTTGTTGTGGGCCTGGTTGATACGAGCGGCATAATAATCCCTTTTAGCTAGGGAGATCGCCTTATAATAAATTTTCTGGCCCTGCCTGAGCCGACCCTTTGCCACCAGACAGTATTTACTGAAGCGCCATAAGCGCTCCAATTTCTTACAATCCTGCTTCAGACGTTTCAACTCAGCTGTAAACCATGGTTTGGAGGGGGACTCCCTAGAGCGCCTCCTAGAAGTGGGAATGGCGATACAAGACATAGTGCCCAGAATCCAATTAGAAAAGGCTACAAGGCTCCCATCCAAGTCCTGAGGCAGGGACGGCCTACTGTCCACTAATGCCATAGCAAATTTTGCGGGGTCAATTTTCTTAAAAGGAGGCTTATGACAGACTACAGATCTAGAGCTCGGTAAGGCTACCTCTCATGAAAAGAAAGTCACAAAATGATCCGACCAGGAGACAGGAAGGGGGTTTTTAGCTTTGATAGAGACATTAGAAAAAATGAGATCAAGAGTATGACCCCCTTGATGGGTCGCCTGAGTGACCAATTGGGAGAACTGCGCTAATTGAAAAATATCAAGAAACTCTGTTGTGTCCCTAGAATCACATAATTTTCTGCTGGTGACTTTTGTACACATTTTACACTTACACGATAATGTATTGAGAAACTATCGTGCATGCAACTCATGTCTTGGCAAGCATTATTATCATGGTATGTGTACACTCTGTCCAAGGCTGGGCACATAGAATCTAACACCCTTGCCCTTGGAGGCAGTTGCGGTTGAAGACAGCTTTACGGCTCCAGACAAACCATTGCATCAGCTCTGCACCCTTGACACAGTACGATTGGAACAGAGCTTTTATTATGTAAACAGCCTCTGCACTACATTAGGCAGAGGAGCACTTCTGCTGGGGTTGTCCTGGAACACGAATCACTGGGTCTGAGATTCAGTCCTGCTGACTCTTATATCTATCCAGTAAAAGGCAATAGCCTGTTCTGCACATGCCGGCTTCCTGATACATCATACTCAGGTATTGGGGCTAGACAATCCAAAGGGATCTGGCAGAGGGTACTTCCACTATGCTCTCAATAGTGAAGGTAGTGTTAGGTAGGAGTATGATCATTTAGTAATGTTATAATGGTTGAACTCTTTATCTTTTTCATCATTCTTGTAATACTGGTTACACTGTTTTGTTTCTTCTGCCTATTAATTGCAACACACTTGGTCTACACAAGAATACAACTGTTTAAATAAAAGTTTAAAAAGCCAATTCATATATTTTTGTGTTTACCTTAGGCATGCAAATGCTTACAATGAAAATGGACATCTGTGTCCACGATTTTCTTGGGGAATAAAAGAGTGACATTTTCGAGGTTGCTGAAACTATCTGGTACAATGGTTAGGTTAGGGGTTGAGATGGAGCACTGTGAGCTAGCTAGGAACCAGCCTAACATTTTCTGAAGGTATGTGTGAACTGAGTTCCTATATTCTGAAGCGTCTGTTGTTCAGTTACACAGTACTTCTTAATATGTAGGAACCATATGCCAGGAGTAGAAAGTTTGCAACGCAGATTGGAATACAGCGTGATCTTATCTCTGAGCCAACAGATTTAGACCCTGGTGAAAAATGGAATCAATGCACACGTTGTACTGACAATCCCAGTCCCAATCTGCCAGGTCAGGGAAAGCCTTTTGAAACAGTTGTACCACAAACTGAAGAATGTCATTCACTTCTCTGCCCTCTGGCACGTGAAGAATCCAGAGTTTAAATCTGCATTGGCGATTTTCAAGATCATCTAACTTAGATTGCATGGACAGTATCTGGGTGTCATGTTCCATGACTGTCACTGATGTAGAGGTTGTGGCTTATTCTGTCTCAACCACCCTGTGCTGAAGGTTTTGAAGTTGAGAAGTCAACATTGTCACTTTTCCAGTTAAATCTGTCATCATATTTTGCAGTCGCAAACTGTGAGCTCAAACATCTGCAAAATGAACAGAAGTTTCAGCATGATGAGTTTGGATCAGATGTAAGATGGAAGCAAGCCCATGTTCAGGGGAGCCAGCAATATTATTGCCCTGGGACCAGCACTCTGCCAATCCCTGATGCACTGACACTGTAGTAGCAGGGTTCATCTGATTTGGGAATCCTGGACCACAGGGTCTTACCTCCTCACAAAGGCTGATCTCTGTATCCAGATTATTACATCAGTTGTTCTGTATGAACTGTGTGGTCTATGTATGAACTTTAATCATGCTAGCTCTATCATCAACCAAACTCAAGTCAGATTTAATATTTTCTCGAGGCCCTTCAATGCTGTACTCTCAGGTGTTCCCTTAGATTAATTGTTTTCCTGTTTATATAACTGCCCATTACTATATTGTGGTTTCCTTCATACTGCTGTGAGACATATCTATGTCTGCTGTCATGCCAGTACGCAAGGGGGCCTAGTAGCTGCAGTAGTATTTCATGAAACAAAGCCTTTCAGGCCATCCGGACCCATCTGCCACATCCATATTACTGATTTCATGAAGGCCGACATCAGTCCCCCAGCAGCTTCGGCAGTGTCATAACCTCAGCCGAACTCACACAGTGGATGGTCTCCCCCCTGCAATATTATCATAAGTTCTGGCCTCACACATATTTAAAAATACAGCAAAATACAGGCAAAATGTCTCAAAACATGCATCCACCCCAATGGCAGCATTGACAGTAGTTATTTCAGAGCCTTTCTATGATATCCGACTGGGGTGGCTTAATACCCAAAGAGAGTTAGATTAAGGACTAAGATAGAGAGGAAAGAGGTGACTGGGAACCAAAAACCTCCCCCTTCATAACAGCATTCTTTTCCTGAATCGCGATGGGGGAGGTAAAGTTCAGAATGTTGCTGGTCGGAGAGGATTCTGATGTGAAAATGGTACCAGCGGTAGCAGCACTGGCGGTAATTGCAGAACCAGGGTAATGGGCGAGAGGTTCAAGCACCGGATGGCCAATTTTGGTTGAAGTACTGCTGCTGCAATAAAGTGCTGAATTTTGCATATATGAGCTGCCCCCATAGTGTCCAGCACGGGGGAGGGGCACGAGTGCCATGTCCTCCATGGCTTACAGTTGGCCTCACAAATTTTAAGGGAGCCATGCACACCACCCAAATATATTCAGTACGAGCTGGCAGGGATCAAGAAGTTGGCAGGAGGTAGTAGCCAGGCAGAGACCCAAGTGAGAGAGGCAATGTGGCGGAGCTGATTAACGATTCCTCACCATGACAGCAGCTACTCCTCACCAAGGAATAATGGGAAGGCCAAGCACCAGCATCCACATTGTCATAGGGGGCCACTGACATAATCCATGCACCTGAGCTGACTGGCAGTATTATCCGTCATAGCTACGACCCCTCCCTCCATCACCCATCAGTAGTCAAGGACCAACACTGGTTGTTCAGCTGTTCAGCTGCAACACAAACGAGCAAGACCACTGCATTGAAGGCAGCTTTCAGAACCCCCATAGCAGTTGGCAGTCAAGGATGGTCAATCAGCGACCGGCGATCACCAGGCAGACAGGAGGGAGAGTACGTGGGTTGTTCAGATATTCAGCCACAACACAAAGCAAGCAAAGTAGCACAGCATCAAAGGTGGCGTGCAGCATCAGCGCAACAATGTAGCAGTACCACAGTTCCATGGACGGATCAGCGGTATACGATGGATGAGAGAGGAGTGAGAGCATGTCCGCAACAGAGACTGTTATTTTTGCTAAGATTGAATCCACATGGGTTCTTGGAAGTTGGGGTAGGTGGATAGAGCTATAATATTTTTCCATATCAGAAAATGTAACTGGGTAGGTATTTTCATATATTATACTATAGTGCTGCAGAAACACCTGGACATACTAAGTGAATATCGGGTTCTCAATTGTCCTAATTGTTTGTTTATTGTATTTAATTCAGGCAGGCCAGGCCAAAAAATGTCCCATCTGATGATTCTCTTCATACTTTTGTTGCTGGAATGGCCTTGAATTATTTATTTCCTTAAATACAAACAAATCCCTAAGATTTTGCTTGTCCCTTCTAGATCTTTTTTGGTGGCCTCAAGGCCCCTACCCTAAAACAAACCCTTGTAGCAATTATTCACATCCAACTGCAAATCCTTTACTCGTAAAGCCTGCTGCCTATTTTGGCTAGCTGTATATGATATAATATGCCCCTGTGTTGTGGCTTTAAAGGCCTCTCATACTGCAAAGCCTTCTCACGTGTTATGATTGACAAGAAAAAACTCCCACCCAGACTTGGTTAGTTAACAGAGACCTATCAAACTGCCATCTCGGCCTCTCCATAGTAGGAGTATCCAGCTCTCTAAAGATGGAAATTGCTGAATGATCCGAGAACGCATTGGCCCAGGTGTAAGAACCCCCCTCCTAATTGCCTGAGATAATGTTTACAAATCCAATTGTGATGCTGTTTTAAAGCGCTGTGAGTAACAAGTATATTGAGCTAACCCAGGATGATTTTCCCGCCAAAGATCTATTAGTTGAAAATCCTGCTTTATAGTAGTAAAGATTTTCTTCATTTTGTGTTTAAGTTGTTTTTTCGCATGATTGGATGTGTCCAGGGTAGGACCCTAAATATAGTTGAACCCCTCCCCCTCCCCCCAGCAACGATGTGCCTTTCTGCGCCCATAGTGATGTTATGTAGCTGCGTTTTCTCCACTTCTTGTTTAGCAAATCATTAGAGTGAAATCAGTGTCAAATGCCACCTGTTCCCATCCGTATCATAAAACGCTTCGAATGGATTTTTCCTTTTTCCACCATTATAACATTTCTGTTGCATGAATTAGAATTTGTAAATTGTGCTGCAAATTGCAATCTTTTGCACCACTCAGCTAAACGTATGATCAAACAATATTCTGATTTGATCCTAATGTTTTCATATCCTCCCGTAGCTGATAAAATAAGTTCTAATTTTTCGAGGACAGACATGACTACAAAACGCCATATTAACAGTAGGTAACAAAATAAATTTCGACCAGTCCTCGTTTTACAGCTTTTATGTGATTGTTATGATGTCCAGAGAGGACCAGGGTCAACAAAGCATGCCCGTGGCTCAGGTGAAACTTATAGGAAAACTTATGAATTCTGAATGAGAATTACAGATCCCCTAAGCATACCACTTCTGTTTACATGTGGGATAGAGGTTTGAAGATTTCTTTGGGTAAAAACATCATTATGCTCAGCATCTAGACATTCACTCTTGAAGCAGATGAGGCTATATCAGCTCAAAATATCATAGCATTCCTCCCTGGTCTAATTCCTCTCAAATTAAAAAATATAAATCCAAATGGAATGTGATTTGAAATATAACTTCAAAATCAAAGCAACCTATTCATGAATTCATGCCACAGCTCAGCCGTTTGATTGAATCTCTGTTGAATGTCACAGATGGTTCCTGCCTATGAATACAGAATGCCTTCTCAGCTGATGATGTAAGCGTGTAGCAAAATTGATCAGTGATTCAATATTATATTCCATTTCACATGAAGTCTTGGGCTAACGGTATTGTTCTCTGTCTTAGCCTAGAAGAGCACTACTAATAATCAATATACCTACACAGATCTGCAGCGCCGTGGAGAAGTAATGCTGAGAACAATTTCATAAAATGAGTCATTTGGCTTCGGTCACAAGCAGATTGGTTTTTCCAACATTTAGAAAAAAATATGTAGCCTGCATATTATTAAGTGCTACATATTTTGACTGCTTTTTATTTTTGTGCTTTGATGTAGCAGGTACCAATGTGCATGTTTCGCAAGTACAACGGGGCATATTATCAACGGCCAGCGATAATTATTGCTGGGCGTGCTTAGCGATAACTTTTTTATCGCAGGCTATCTCTGGAATGTATCGCCCTGGTAGCGCGTTATTAACAACGCGTTTCTCCAGGGCGATAAAATTCCAGAGATAGCGAGGTTATCGCCGTTTTACAGGGAACATCGCTGGCTTTCTAGCGATGTTACTGGCAAAACGGCGATAACCTTGCTAATACGACCCTGTGGTCGTATCAGCATAATCCACCCCCTATGTAAAGCATAGGTAAGTCAGGATTTTAGCAGACGTTAGTTTTTGGTGAAAACTGCCATTTTCGTCAAAATCTAACGTGTGCTAAAATCCTGTGGGCTACCTCGTAAATATCGCCATGTGAACATCAGCAATATTTGCAAGGTAGTACATCCGGGGAACGCCCAGTGACGCCCACTTTACATCTCATTAGAGATGCAAAGGGAGGGGTTGGGAAAAAGGGTGCTAACATGCGATTATGCATGTTAGCACCCTCTTGTAGACAGGGCGATATTTTTATCTCCGCTTTTTTGGCTTTTTAAGCCAAAAAAGTGGAGATAAAGCCCTTGTAAATATGCCCCCAACGGGCGATAACGATACGGATAAAGGTGAAAGAACTGAAAGGGGTGTAACAGGCGCTTTAACCCAGCTTCTGCACGACACAACTGCAGCTATTTAAAAGAGAGTCCGTAGCATCTCATTCTAACCAATCCTTTGGCTCACGTTTTATTAATATTGCCGTTTTATTGTTTTAAAGTGCTGTAAGATGAAAAAATGCCAACAAGTATTCAAAACAGGGTGAGAGATAAAGAGTTTAATGTGCAGACAAACGTTCATATAAAACGATCGAAACGTTAACTAAAAAAAAGCGAAGACCTAGGAGAGTGAAAGGAGTGTATAGGGGATTTTTTTTTATTTTTCAATAGCCATTTGAGTTAGGATTGTTCAATAAAGATCCATTTCACGGGCACATTAAAGTCTTCGAGAAATAGAAAAGTTCGAATAAATTATTTTGGAACAGGAACACGGGCCTTGCTGAGTTAAAAATGGACAGGACGGACAGGCATCGTATAAGGCATGATGAAAAAGGTTGCCTTGGGGCTTAAAACGTATTATGGAGCTCATCTTATTGAAGCAAGAACATGTTCCACATGAATTCTGAAGCAGGTTTCATAGCCCTACAACAACAATAGCCCATTCTGGACAATTAGTGTATGCAGGGCCTTTGACATCAAACAGAAATGGAGGGCCACGTTATGCAGCAGAGCTGATCCAATTACGTGGCAAAAAAGGCAAAACGTCACTATTTTGTCATTTTAAGGTGTGTTAACACTGGTCAAGGGTTGTACCTTATTGTATCAATGTAGCACCTAAATACAATAATCAGCAACTGAAAAGTGACCTGTCAGAAATTGGGTTTCTGGTTGGGAGAGGTATGTACCATATGCAAGGAGGAACCGCAATCCAAGCCAGAATAAGTCACAACACAGCCTTAAACTATCCTGTGCTCACCCTCTGGTAGCTTGACACAGAGCAGTCAGGCTTAACGTTAGAAGCAATGAGTTAAGTATCTGTGCAACTCTTCAAACAGCAAATCACTAAGCCTGGGCAAAGCACTACGCTACGCTCGCGTAGTTTGCGAAGTTTGCGCTACTTCGCACTACGCGAATTGCATGTAGCACAGTGCAAACATGCGTAGTGTAGTGCAGCGGTCATTTTGTGCTTGCTCGCGGTCCTCAACGTCAAGTTGGCGACTGCGAGCAAGGAAAATGACATCCCGGCGAGACTTTTTCCTCGCTCGCGATCAGCAACATCAAGTTGCCGATCGCGAGCGTGGAAAATAAACCTCCCGGCGAGCTTCTCAACGTGGGGAGGTCAGGTTTCTCATTGCGAGTGGTCGCGTATGCTTGCGACTGCTCGCCATGAGAAACTACCAGTCAGCGTTAAGAAAGCTGCCGCTCAAGTAGAAATCTACTCGAGCGGCAGAAAAAGACCGCTTGCACTGTGCAAGATGCAGTTTGCACTGATTGCACAGTGCGGACAAGCATCCGGCACTGTGCAATCAGTGCGAACAGCATCTTGCACAGTGTACTACGCAGTTTGCGAAGCTACGCGTAGCTCGCATAGTGCGAAGTGCATTTTGCGTAGCTACGCGTAGCGCTACTTCGCAAACTACGCCCAGAGTTACAAATCACTTAAAACACCAAAAAAGGATTCCAAACCAGGGTAGAGAAATAGAACCTAATTTTACAAATAAAACAAGATCAAAATGACAAAAATCTAATAAGTAGAAGTTGAGATAATAATTTTTAAAGAATAAATGCAAAATAGCGGCTAGAAGCAATAAGCGCATAAATGGGTTATATGGTTGCGCTGGACTGGGGCAAAGTCAATACTTCAGGCCAACCGCGATTGAGCATGGGCAGGATAGAGCGTACCTCTTGGGCCTGCCAAACCATAGTACCTTGATCCAGGCTTACGTCGATGCTGAAGGAGGAGCGAGGTGCTGAGCGCTAGGGCCGGTTCCAAAGGTAATGCAGGCATCCCACATCAGCCAATGCGTTGATTATGAAGGTGATGCGCTGGTTCTGAGTGTGATACACTGGTTCCACACTTTGATGAGGATCTACTGGTTCCCATCCATGCAAAGAAAGAGATGCACCAGTTCTGACCCACATGAAGGCGAACATGCATTGGTTCCAATGAGGATGTGTGGGATCCGGTTGTAGAAGCACCTTAGGCCTCACGTCCAAGGGTAGAGAACTATGGTGGCACCACTTGGTAGCGCAGACCCACAGCTTGGTCCAGTACTTACACCCAGTTGTGCATTTGAAGTGGGGGAGTCTACAAAGAAAGCTTTGAAGTGCACAGAGGTCGTCCCTTCCTGCTGTGTTTCCAGACTCAGTACAGGGGGATGTTCAGCCCTTTGTGTGGGGACAGAACACATCCTATTCAGGTGTAAGTATGAGGCAATGCCCAGCTCCTCAGTCCTATATCCCAGGATGGGCCATCAAGACACACATAAAGCTCCCTTTGTGTTTTGAAGTCCAGAGGAACACACAAAGCCCAGCTGTCACCCATCCCAGACTGAAGAGAGACAGGCATCAGGCGCCACATGGCAAAAGTAAGTAAAAGTGGCATTTGCTTAACTGTAATTTAAAATCTAACTTCACCATAAGTTGTGATTTTAAATGGTGAGTCTAGTGACACCAAACTTGAAATGCTCATCTCTTCACAATTGTGAATGACACTTAAAATATGTAATAAGGTGATCTCAATGTTATCCTATGGGAGAGGTAAGTCTTGCAGTAGTGAAAAGCGAAATTAGACATTTTTCGCTACCAAGACATGTAAAACTTGAAAGTTGCTGTCCTGCCTTTTAAATGCATTGCACCTTGACCTGTAGGTCATACGATTACTGCCTTAGGGGTGATTTATATGTATAAAAAGGGAAGGTTTGGGCCTGGTAAGAGGTTTATCTTGCCAGGTCGAAGTGGCAGTGTAAAGTCCACATACAGGCTATGTAATGTTAGGTCTGAGCCATGGTTTCAGGGCTACTTAGGTGGGTGGCACAATGAGTGCTGGAGGCCCACTAGTAGCATTTGATTTAAAGGCACTGGGCACATGTAGTGCACTTTAGTAGGGACTTCTAAGTAATTTAAATATGCCAACTGGAGCTAAACCAATGTTACCATGTTTAGGGTAGAGAGCACAAGCACTTTAAAACTGATTAGCAGTAGTAAAGTGCATAGAGTCCTAAAGCCAGCAAAAAAATGAGGTCAGAAAAATTGAGGGAGGCAGGCAAAAAGTTGGGATAAGACCTAAGGCCTTCAGGTCTAACATGACCAATCAAACTTTGCAAAGGGATTAGGTGTTTGGACAGCAGCACTACAATGGAACAGACATCCCAATCATTATACTGGGTCGGAAGCTTTTTTAATTTTTATTGAATATTTTATATATTTATATATTCAGCACTGTTGTGGCACTTTACATCCTGTAACAAAGACTTTTGAAAATTGGCTTTGGTCTGCGCTTCAGTGGATGTGTGTCCCTCCTTTACAAGAATCCAATAGCGGAGGAGTGAACGGGGTGACATCCGGTGAATTCTCAATCTGCAATGGGACCAGACAGGGCAGCCACCTTTCCCTTCTATTATTTGCTAAGAGAATCCCTGGCCTTCACAATCAGACTGCACCCTCACATGGGTTCAGCATAACACCAGAGGATGAATTCGAAGAGAAACTATCTCTCTATGCTGATGATATGCTCATTTATGTATCAAAACCTGATTTTACCATCCTAACTCTCTTCAAAGTAGTAGACGAATATGGGGCCCGTTCCTGATATACCATCAAATGGGCTAAATCAGTTGCCTATGCCCCAGAGATCCCAGCACTTGTATTGTCACTTCCTCAGGGTTGTAGAATGTCTACTAAGGGCTTCCAGAATTTGGGTATCTTTATGACCCTCCAAAAAGAGCTCTGCACCAAGTGTAATATCGACATTGAACGATGGAGAGGTCTCCCCCTAATGCTGATGGGCAATGCTGCCCTATTCAAAATGATCACCTTACCTAAATTTCTTTATGCTCACCAGAACATTCACTACCCCATGGACACATCTGTATTATAAAAAATAATAAAGGTGTGTGGATGCTCCTCTAGGACGCTGGCCATCCCCGATGTACACTACAAAGGTCTCAGTATAATGGAGGCTTAGTGCTGCCAGACATCGAAGACTACTATTGGGCATCTCACTATATCGGCATGAATGACTGGATCTATTCTCTAGGAGACCATCCCACATATCGTCTTGAAAGAACAGGGTTGGAGAAATATACACACCTACATTATCTATACAGAGTGGGCTTCCATACCTTGGCCCAGCTATGCAAGTGTGCTTGTTAGCGTGGCACAAGGTCACAAAAAAGATGGGATGGGTCATTAAGATTATACGGGAGACCCCTCTGTGGAAGGGTAGATGGTTGGAAACAGTCTCCAAATTTCACGCTTTCGAGCCTTAGGACAGAATTGATATATCAACCGTAGGTGACATACTTGAGAAAGGGACACTGATATCATTCCCCACACTGAAACTCGAATACCAACTGCAACCTGCTAGGTAGGAAGACGGAAGTGATACAGATGACTTCCCGAAATATGCCCTGTTAGAAGGGTGTATCCTCATGGAAGCATTACAAACAAAGGCTGTTTCACACACACATCAAACTATTATTAACAACATGCCAGGCACACTAGTAAGCCTGAGAGAGAGATGTTTAAGGTATGTGGGTAATATGGAGGACATAGATTGGGAGGCGGCCCTGATGCATCCGAGGGAGGTGGTAATTAAGACATGCTCACGACTAGATTTAAGGTGTTGCATAGGACCTACTATGACTGTCACGAGTTCCATATTATGGGGAAGGCCACAACACCCACATGCCTAAAATGTCAGAGAGAAATGGGTACTTTTATCCACACTTTATGGGGTTGCCCTCTCATACAGGCACATTGGACTGAGATTGTTGCAGAGTTCTCTTAAATACTAGAGCAGCAACTCACACTGGATCCCAAATTCATAATCCTTGGTATCCCTAACGATGTAAACCTCCCCTGAACTAAACTTACTATTTGTGGACTGTGCCATGTGGTGGCCAAACGAGATATACCAAGGTACTGGGGTGCTAGGGAGACACCATCTTTGCAAGAATGGTGCTGTGGCAAGGAACTATATATGGTGCAGAGACAGTGGTATGGCATAGCAGGAGATGTACATTCAAATTTAGAAAGATGTGGAGGTGATGAAGGGCTTATTATGGCATGGAAACCGATGATGATGATGAAGTGTTTTTTTCTGCGGGACCTACAGAAACAGCAGGCCACACAGTTCAAGAATAATACAATCTATAATTTCTGCATGACCTGTAAGATTCGTTATGATGGGAGCATAGACTGCAGTGGGGCTGACGGTAATTATTGCATCATTGAATGAACATGCTTATATACTTATGATGCATGAAAATATCTTCGAGCGCATGTTGTGCAGACTTGTGTTCTTCACAAGTGAATAAATGCTTTGTTTGTCGATTTTTAACCAAATGCAGTTCAATATACAAATGCTTGCAGGTTTTAAGCAACAGCGGTCAATACTATCAGGCAGAGACCGTCGAAGCCAAGCGGTAGAAAGCATGGGGTTTGATAGCTGAGTATCGCCAACACATTTACTGTCGCAGTCAATAGAGGCAATACTCCGCCATGGAGTTTTGGGGGACAACGGTCCGCCAGAGTTCAGGGGAAGTTCTCCTCCAGGGGAGTCAGAGTTTTGGAAGTCCCAGGACTCGTACAAAGCAGGCAGTTCTGAGTTACCTGGGTCAGAGGTGCCTGTGGTCGTTGGATGCAGAATTGGTTGTTCACCAGTGGCATTCAGCTACAGGTGTGGCGAGGTCAGCCTGTTGCCCTGGTGCCCAAGTTGCTGCTTTCACTTAGTTGATGCCACCAGAAAGTGGGTACAGGCTCACAGGAGCGGGGCTATTTCCATTGGTCAGAGGTACTGAGAGGATCCTTCAGGCTGGTGAATGTGTTGTAGGGATTGGTGACCAAAAAGCTTTGGCTATCGCCACTTTTGGTTTGTGGGGTGAATCTATTTGACACTGTCCATGCTGGTCTTCACCCCAGTGGTCTTTACCGGCAGTGTGACCTGTACTAGTACCACTAGTCCAGAGGGAGGTCCCAGGCAATTGTTGAAGGCTGGCAGGGCTCCGTGTCTCTTGCAGACAGCAGAGATTTAAGGTAGGGATGGCAGGCCACAGTTGTCAAGTCCTTTCGCAGATTGCAGGGTTTGACGTCTATTTCTTCTTCAGCAGGGCTCAGTTTCTGGTTCAGAAGCACGTCTTCTTCTTGTGTCTTTTGTTGGTCTGTGGAATCTGAAGTCAAGGTTTCAGGGAGCCACATCAATAATGACTTTATAGGTTTTACATGGGGAGACAGGCAGAAGCCAAATGGGTTACTTACTTTAGGGTGTCTACACCCTTTAGTGACTACTTCCTGTGGGAAGAGGCACTACATTAGCCCTGATTTGAAGTTTTCTCACCATATCAAGATGGCGAAATTTCAAGAGAGGGGTCACCTTGCCTTCCCCGCCCTAGAGGGGGTGTAGGCTAAGGGGGTACCTTCCTCCTCATCTAATTAATTTTCCCACATTTACTCCTGCCAAAAGTGGAGCAGAAAAGGGGGCTTGGCTTCCCCCACTGTCCTGGGGTTCCTGGGTTGGATTTCAAAGGAGGCATCACCTTTGAAGATTCCCACCCAGGAAAGCCATTCTGTCCTGGAAGAGGTGTAAAACACCCAAACCCAGAGCAGGTATGTTTTCTATCCTCTGAGAGTGCTGGCTCTCACTCCATGAGGTCAGTAACATGTTTGGTGGTGACAGGCTGGTGGAAACCGGCCATAGACCCCACTAGTGTTTGGTTAGGATTTAGGGGACCCTCTAAAGGGGTCTGTTGTGTGAATTTATGAATACATTGAACATTGGGATCAGTGAGGATGTATTAAGACAAAACGTTTGGTACCAAACATCTTAGAAATCAATGAAACCTTCATGGAGCTAGGAACCTCAAGGTGATGAGTATCCAGCCCATATATTCCTGCTGATATGCACACACATATGGTATAGTGCACCGTGCCTTAGGGTTAAAGGTCTGCATTAGGGGTAGTTTACCTATATCTGAGCCAGTGTAGGGGTGGCATGGCACACAGGGCTGCGTGCCATGTCGACTCTTCAGATTTTCCTGCACCAAAACATGCAGCATGCAGTGGGAGAGTGTATAGCCTTTATGAGGGGGCCCTGGGGTGTCACACCAGTGCTGCATCCCCAGAGGACCCGCTTCAGTACCCATGCCCTAGGTACCAGGGGTACCATTTACTCGGGACTTACAGGGATAGCTGAAGTTGTGCCAATTGTGCTACAGTGTTTTTGGGAAGGGGGTCTTGCACTGGGGACCTGGTTAGCAGGAATCCACTGCATGTACAGTTCAAAATTACATCAGGAAAAAAGTGGGGCTAACCATGCAAAAAGAGGCACTTTCCTACGGTCTCCAAACCATGATGGGAAAAGTGCTCCCATCGTGAACAGTAGTGAGGACATATACTTCCTGCCTGTCTGAGAACTTAACAGCGAGCAGTTCATTGGAATGCAACTCACTCCTCTGCACTTTTTGGAGCTTTTTGCAAACAAGCTCCTGAGGCAAATCCTTTGCAGTGACTTTTAAATGTACCACAACCCACAGTGCCAGCTTTGTACATTTCACCAAACAGCTGGACTCCTGTATCGAAGGCATTTACATACAGGTTATGACATTTATGAAGGAGAGATTGGGCAAGGTCCCATACCTTCTTCTCACTAACTACTAACATGTAAGGACAACCTGCCGTATTTGTTGCTGACCATTCCCTGTGTATACTCTCAGGTGGTGCACATAACCAGTAGTGCTCTTACACAATATGCACATCTTGTTGCCATCAGCAGCTTATTCTCTAGGTATGTGCTGCTAAAACATCAGTCACCCTTTGTACAATATTAACGACTCATCAACTGAGATATTCTTTCCAGGAAACCTGTCTCTCCTCGTGACCGGTGAGAAACAGGAAGTTACTCAAACCGCACTAGTAAACCAGTAGGACTGTACTGTTGGTTTGTTGACTATTCACTTCTTCAGTGTTAGGTCCGGACATTTTTTCAGCTCCCCAAGTGAGGGGGAAGTCCATAAGTGTGTCCTGGAGTGAGGTGCCAGAGTGCCTCTGTGATTTCTCAGAAACTGAACTGTTATGCATACAAATTTGTTTGGTGCACAATTTTCTCAAGGAAGCCTGCATCCAAAAAAAGATGTAAGTTCTCAATATACAAAAAGAAAATGCTGTATTGACCTTACATCCAGTATCTTCAGTGAATGGGGTAATTACTGACTGAAATAAACTGTCAAGTGAGCACTCTTCCTGTGCTCAGTGCCCTATTACCTGAGCTCTACAAGGGGCTACACTGTCACTAGTTCTTGCTGGACAGTTAGTGCTTGCAAAGGTGCATCACGACTACCAGTGCCATGTTCCTCTGACTCACAAAAAGATCATTTTTCATCGGAAGGAACTCCGACTGAAAACTCACTGCCCGATTCTGCTCCATGAGCCTCTTCCGCTGATGTTGTCTAAGCATCAGACCCTGCCTCTAAGTTCTCCTCCATTATTTGAGTTAGAGCCTCAGAAGCAGTCATCCAACAAGATGCCATCTCCGTTTTCTAACAATCACTTTCTGGCCTAGTATGAATGCAGATATTGTAGAATTGATTGCTGTATTTGGTGGGTGAAAAGGTGTGATATGAAGTGAAAGAATGTAATGCTGTGCAAGTGTAGTTGTTGGACTTGGCCCTTTTTGCAGGGTTATCCCCAAGCATTTTGCTTCTTCCTCCTATTTTTGTTCCTGACCTGTTGCTGTTGATTTTAGGACACTGGGCACTTTACCACTGCTAATCAGTGCTAAAGTGCATATGCTCTCTGTGTAAATTGTGAACATAATTGGTTGAGTTCTCTGACCCCAGTGAGCTTGCACTGGAGGCAGACATTTTGGTGGATTCCAGAGGGTCTGAAAAAGGTTTTGGGAGTGATACTGGAGGGGGTGGCTCAGGTTTTCCCCAGCCAAGTGAGGTAGAGGAGGTTTGAGGTAGCCCAGATAGATCCCAGTGTAGTCGGAAGGGTGTAGGGTCCCACGTCCTGTCTCAGAGGAAAAAGGGTGGGAGTGGGCTGTATCCCAAGGTGCCTGAAACCCAGTCCCAGGGCCTGGTTGGTTCTATAAGTGAACACCAGGAGGGAGGCCTAGTCTGTACCAGGAGGCCATTTCCTGAGGGGGATCCCAAATTGTCAGATGAACCGGGGGGACTGCTGTAACAATCATCCCACCAGTTCTGATGTCTCGCAGCACTGCTCCAGTGGGGAGGGTGCATGAGTCCAGAGAAAAGTGGAAGGACCAGTGGTTCAGGGGTTGCCAGCTCTGAGGTCAGACACCCCAGGTCTGACCCTGGTGAGGCCACTTCTGGCATGGAGGGTCTTCATGTTCTGTCAGATGGACAGGAGGCTGGAGACCTGCACCAGGCAGACACCAGCACAGCTCATGAGGGAGTGGGTTTCCCTTGGGGGGGGGGGGTCGGTGTAGTCTCTCGGAAGTCCTGGATTGCAGGCCCAGGCCCAGGCTAAGGGTACAGACCCAGGGTTGGAGGACCAGGTTCAGGGTGTCCCCCTGACCTGGAGGAAGGGGCGACTGCTAACAATGCCCCTACCAGTTTGGCTTATTGGGGTGCCACTCAAGGTGGGAGGGTGCAGAACCCCAGGGAGGAGGACCGGCTGTGGGAGATCCCACCCCAATCCTGGGTACAGACCTTGGGCTGGTGGACCAGTTGCAGGAAAGCACCCCTGAAGTGGTGGGAGAATTGCGCAGGACACCTGCCACATGTGCCCTGACAATTCTGGAATCAAGGGGGACTGCTCCCGGTGGGGGGATGCAGAGCCCCAGGGAGGGGGACAGTGTGTGGAAGAACACACCGCGTCTCCTGTCCATCCTCAGGGTACCCACCCTGGGCTGGTGGGCCAGTGTCAGGATGAAATGCCTGACTTGGCAGGAGGGAGAGTGGACAAAGGGTGCCAGGCACCTTGGGCTACCGCCTCCCACTCTCTGATGCCACAGAGGTTAGAGAGGCCAGAGAGGCATGAGGCCTGGCTCCCATCACTGACATCTGTCAGTGGCCACTGTGGCAGGCTGTCCTGGTAGACAGAGTTGCCTCTGGGAGGGGGACAGGAGTCTCACCCCGGGGGTGGACTAGGTCACACAACTGTGTTGGCCATGTGGGTACTGTCTGCCTGTTGGGACACATCTGTGAGCAAAGTAAGTTTAGGCGCTGCACAGATAGAGGCCACAGGTAAGGAGAAGGGTTCCCCATGGGTTAGCTTAGTGGGCCCTGAGAGTATGGATAGAGGGATCCAACTAGGTTCAGGAAGGCGCATAACGGGAACAGACACCTTCTGTTGTGGGTCAGGTTCCATGTTCTATTGCCCCAAGCAGGGAAGCCCATTGAGGTATGGATTGGTCTACCCTGGCTTTAGGCTGGAAGGGGGTTGTGTTGGACTATGCCCTTTTTGCAAGGTTGTCACCAAACATTTTGCTTCTTCCTCCTATTTAATTCCTGACCTGTTGTTGGTTTTAGGATTATCATTGCTAAAGTGCATATGCTCTCTGTAAATTGTGAACATAATTGGTTATCCATGATTGGCATATTTGACTTACTGCTCAGTCCCTAGTAAAGTGCACTAAGTGTGCCAGGGCTGGTAAATAAAATGCTACTAGTGGGCCTGTAGCACTGATTGCGGCACCCACATAAACAGCCCTGAAAGGATGTCTCAGGCCTGCCACTGCAGTGCCTGCGCGCAGTTTGATAACTGCCATGTCGACCTGGCAAGTACACCCACTTGCGAGGCCCTAACCTTCCCTTTTCTTACATGTTAGTCACCCCTAAGGTAGGCCCACGGTAAACCTGTGAGCAGGGTGCAGTGTATGTGAAAAGTAGGACATATCCTGGTGTGTGTGGCATATCCTGATAGAGAAATACTGCCAATTTCATTTTTCACTCTTGAAAGGCTATCTTGCCCCATAGGATAGAATGAGAGTTTATTTATAAGATCTTATAAATCTAACTTCCTATTGGAACAAGATAGACAAATTAAGTTTAGGCACTCTGAACTCAGACTTTAATACCACATATTTTATTAAAGATGGTTTTTAAATTGTGTTTTTGAAAATGCCACTTTTAGAAAGTAAGAATTTTCTTGTTTAACCATTCTGTGTGCCTGTGCCTGTTTGTGTATTGACTGTCTGGTTTTGGAGTGACAGGGGCTGGGGAGGAGCATTCTCTCAGACAGCTAATGGGGGGGGGGGGGTTGATGTGTGTCCTGCCTTTCCTAAATGAGTCAGGACTGTGGTGAATAGACCTGGGCTTCATTCAGAATAGGGGGAGGAGTTCTCACCAGCACTTGAATAAGCCCGGTCGGAATTTAGAGTGGTGGGAGGAGATTTCCCTTGCACCTGAATAGGACCTGTCTGCCTTACTCAATGCTGTCTCCACCTCCTGCCGGGCAGCTACACAAGAGAGGACAGAACTGGTTCAGACTGGGGACCAGTGCACAGAGAGGACAAAGACATTTTGGGGCATAAGTATTAGACCTAAAACCCCTGAACCTTAGAGTACTTCCGTAATCAAGAGGAACCTTTGCTGAGGAGAAGAGCTGGAGAAACTGAGGAGAAGTCCTGCCCTTGCTGTGTGTCTGGGGTTGGCCTGTTGTTGCTGTTTGTGCCAGGAAAAGGAGAAGGACTTTGCTGTGTGCCTTGTCCCCTTCTTGAGGAAAGACTCCAAGGGCTTGAGTAGAGCTTGCCTCCTGTTTTGAAGTCTGAGGAACACAAAAACTTCATCCCAGCTCCCCTGAACTTCCCTGGTGGGAGTTCTGACCTGCCAAGAAGTGCCTGTGACTGTGTGGGGCCTCTGGAGGTTGTTTCTGCTGCTGGGAGCTGGGAAGAATATCCCAGCATTGCTGGGCTGCTACCGAAACTGATGCAGTGCCTGTCGCCGCGGTAAGAATCGACGCATCAAGGGATCGTGGCTGAAAAGGTCGACGCAGCTCCGCACGCCAAGGCCGCATCGTTCACTGACACATCCCGGACGTCCACGCATCATCCCTGTGTTGCAAGTTTTCCCCGATTCATCACCTGAGGGTCTGAGCCATCCCGAAATCGGCACATCGCTTCCCCCTACAGACCAGACCCGACGCATCACTCCCATGTGTACAGCGGAACTGTCGCATCACATCCACGAGGGTCTCAGGAACCGGCGCAGCTCTTTGTTTTTCAACGCTTCCCATCGCTGGGGCTGTTTAGCTTGGTGAATTTTGTCGCAACAACAGGTACTTTGCAAGAAATCAAGCATCCATAGTTTTCAATGGACTCAGTTGCTAAAACCTTTTGAAAGTCATTTTTCTTAATACTTGTATATTGGAAGTTTGTCATTTTGGTCTTGTTAAGTTTAGATAAAGATACTTTATTTTTACTGTGAGTGTTAGTAAAAATACTTTACACATTGCCTTTGGGATAAGCCTGTCTCCTCGTGCCAAGCTACCAAGGGGGTGAGCAGGGACTATATCCAGTGTGTATCCCCCTTACCCTGACTAGAAACAAGGGTCCCTATTTGGAATAAAGGTACCTACCTCTGCCAACTAGAGACCCCCATTTCTAACAGTAGTAAAGTGTGATTACAACAACAGTTCCAGACTCGCACTTATCTGACACAAAGAACTTCTCCAAAGATTCAACGCTGCAAAAAAATCCTCTAAACATCCAACGCTGCTGAATACTTCTCCAACAAACTAAGAGAAAAAGGTAAGAAAAATATTAGTTCATGTTGCCACACACACAATAAGGCAAAAGCACATTTGTCCCCGATGCCTGAGGAAAATTCTTTGTATAAGAGCAGAATGTGGATGACTCACAATTAAGTTAGCACCATGTACCTCTCTGCTCCCACCCATCAAAGCCCACGTCAGACACTGATAGGTTCTTGTGTCATTCACAATTTACTTCCCCCAGCACACGGAAATAAAGGAGCACACTTCAGCCATTTATCAGTTATTGTGCCATTTGCATTGTAAGTCTAATGAGTGTGACTGAATCCACTTCAGCTATTGCTCAGTTATTCAGCCATACACATTTAGGTTTTGCCCACCACATCATAGGGCAATGCATCAGCCCACCCAACATGGCCTCCTAAAATACAGTGGTCATATTAAAATGAAAGGCTGAATAACTGATCACTGGCTGAAATGAGCTACCAAAACCCCGTGATCTAGACTCTGCTTTGTGTAAATGAAATGTCAATTATTATCTCTGGTGTCTCGTGGAATCCTTCCTCATGGATCGCAGTGCAGTTGCAATCCACGAGCAGGAATCGGTTTTACCAGGGCATTGCTGGAAAGGAGACACTCTGCCCTTTCCAGTGATGCCGGTATACCTTTTGTGCTGCCCGGGAAAGTTGGAAAGGCCCTGGGCAGCACAAAACTAAAAACCAAAATGGCCAACAAATGTTCCCTTTCCTTGTGGTCCAATCGCACACTCCCTCATCAGGGGTGGATCAGTTCTTCCAAGGAAGGGTAAACATAAATATATGACTATATGGACTCAGGGGAGGTCACCATTGATGGAGGACTAAACCCCCACTTTTAAAATATTGTCCCTGGTGTCTGGTGGTCCCTGCTCATGGATAGTGGTGCATCTGTGATTCACGAGCAGGGTTCATTTGAAAAAAGCATCTCTCAAAAGATGAAAATATTGACATCTTTATCTATCTATCTATCTATCTATCTATCTATCTATCTATCTATCTATCTATCTATCTATCTATCTATCTATCTATCTATCTATCTATCTATCTATCTATCTATCTATCTATCTATCTATCTATCTATCTATCTATCTATCTATCTATCTATCTATCTATCTATCTATCTATCTATCTATCTATCTATCTATCTATCTATCTATCTATCTATCTATCTATCTGTCTGTCTGTCTGTCTGTCTGTCTATCTGTCTGTCTATCTGTCTCTCTATCTGTCTATCTGTCTATCTGTCTATCTGTCTATCTATCTATCTATCTATCTATCTATCTATCTATCTATCTATCTATCTATCTATCTATCTATCTATCTATCTATCTATCTATCTATCTATCTATCTATCTATCTATCTATCTATCTATCTATCTATCTATCTATCTATCTATCTATCTATCTATCTATCTATCTATCTATCTATCTATCTATCTATCTATCTATCTATCTATCTATCTATCTATCTGTCTATCTGTCTGTCTATCTGTCTATCTGTCTCTCTATCTGTCTATCTGTCTATCTGTCTATCTATCTATCTATCTATCTATCTATCTATCTTTCTATCTATCTATCTATCTATCTATCTATCTATCTATCTATCTATCTATCTATCTATCTATCTATCTATCTATCTATCTATCTATCTATCTATCTATCTATCTATCTATCTATCTATCTATCTATCTATCTATCTATCTATCTATCTATCTATCTATCTATCTATCTATCTATCTATCTATCTATCTATCTATCCTTCTATCCTTCTATATTTGCTTCTGGGCCTTGGGGTGCATATGGGGGACAAATCATACCCTTGTTCCTGCTCGGTGTGGCATGTATGACATGGTGCATGCCACACCATGCAGGAATATGCGCAGGACGCTGTCACGACTGCGGTCTGCTGTTAAGACGTTCCTATGAGCCAATTAGAGCCAACGCTGTGAGACTGCCGCAGCATTGCCCGCCCGACCTGGATTGAACTCATAATCCAGCAGACCGGCACACAACAGGTTTGGTAGTCCTCCTGCAAGTGCAGCCATGGCGGTGCTGTAGGAGGACTGCCAAACTCATAATATGGCCCTAAGTATTCTAAATTAAATCTATCAAAATTAGGAAGCATGCATATCTTGATGGAGGGAGGTCTGTTTCACTATTTTAAATCCTGAATAACAAACATTGGGGAAACTGCATACATGGCATTTCACATCTTCTATTCAAACTACAGTCTAAATAATATTTTGGAATGTGCATACCTAGGATGGGGCAGATTTGCTACTCAAAATTCCAATCTAAGATCCACTGGGGAAAGTGCATACTTTGGGAAGGTTAGATTTGCTATTCTAACTCCAATCTAACAAAATTGGGTGAGGCGCATGCCTTGATGATGTGTCAAGTAGACTATTCTAATTACAGTCTAACAAACATTGGGGAAAGTGAATACACTGACAGTTCAAATTTACTATTCTAACTCCAGTATAACAAATGTTAAAAGTTATTTAATGGGGGACAAGGGGGAATTGGTGTAGCTTAGATTTACTTTTGCTAGTCCAGTCTACCAAATGCTGTGCAGGTCAGATTTATGGTTCTTACTCAGATCTAACAAACATTGTCGAGAAATGCATAAATGGAGAGGGATCAGATTTACTATTCACTCAAGTCTATCAAACGATGGTGAAAGTGCCTATTTCTTGGGATGATGCCAGATTTACAATTCTAAATCCAGTTTAACTAACAGGAAGGAATGTACAGCCGTGGGGGGGGGACAAATATAATATTCATACTCCAATCCAACATATATTATAAAAATATCCATTTATTGAAGGTGGTTGTAATTTACTATTCTAAGTCAAATACAAAAAATGCATACATTGGGGAGTCAGATTTACTTTTCTTTAAATTCAATGTAACATTTATAGGAGAAAGTGCATTTGATCGGTGGGTCAGATTTACTATTCTAACTCCAACTTAACAAACATTGATAAAAACGCATACATTGGGAAAGTGGGAAGTCTGATTTACTATTCTAAATTCAGTGTAACATACATTGGGTAAAATGTGTAGTGATGAGATAATCATATCTTCTATTCTAATGCCAGTCAAGCAAACATTGCATAAATGCAAGAATCAGGTTTACTATTCTACCTCTAATCTAAGAAACATCTGGGAAAGTGCATGCATTGGGGTTCCAAGTTTACAATTCTAACCTCAATGTAACAAAAATGGGGGTTACATTTGCTATTCTATTTCCAGTCGAACAAACATTGAAGAACATGCATATGCTTGGGGGGTGGAGAGTGGCAGATATACTATTCTAACTCCATTCTAGAAAATATTGGGCAATGCAAATGCGTGAGTGGAGATATTTGCTACTTTAACACCAGTCTAACAAACATTGAAAAAATTGCATACATTGATGGGGGTAGAATTCACAAATCTATCTCCAGTCTAACAATCATTGAGGACAGATCATTTATTTGGGGTATACATTTATTAAACCATATAACACAATTTCCTCCTAGAATATTATCATAATTTAAAGACATATATTATATATATTTTTTTGATGATATTATGTTTTAATATATATATGTATATATATATATATATAAATATACATATACATATATTAAATATATATATTTATATATATATATATATTCACTTAAAAAACCATAGGTTTCACGCATGTTATAGTTAGGTGGATATTTCACTCGTAAAAAACCAATGAAATTCCCCCGTTATAGTTAGTTCAGATAACTATAACTCGCGCGACCGCCACTCTATCACAAGCATGATGTCATCAGTGATGTCATGAGTGATGCCACTGACCATGTCATGAGTGATGTAATATGTGACGTCATGAGCAGTGGATTGCGGGCGCGCGAGTTATAGTTATCTGAACTAACTATAATGGGGGAATTTCATTGGTTTTTTACGAGTGAAATATCCACCTAACTATAACATGTGTGAAACCTATGGTTTTTTAAGTGAATTTGCAAGGTTTTTTAAATGCTAATTCCTAACTATAACGTGTGTGAAACCTATGGTTTTTTCAGTGAATTTGTACGTTTTTTTAAATGCCTATTTATTTATGTATTATTATTTTTTTTATATATTTACTTTACAATAGACTACGTATTAAAAAAAATTTAGAATTTTTTTTTTTCATCGTGCGCGCACGGTACGCGTAGTCGCGGAATCGTTACGCGAAGTTCGCGGGATTTTTCCGTTTACGCCGTGCGCGTACGCTACGCGCATTCCGTGATTTTTCGAAAAAAAATTACAATTAATATTTGCCCTTGGGGGTCCTTCTGGGACCCCCTGACCAAGGCTAGGGGGTCAGGAACTGTCCACCCTGCCCCCTTTTCACGTTATCCACCTTTGTTTTTCACCCCCTCAGAGTGCGAGAGACAAAATGGCGGCCGACACTTCCTGGTTTCGACCAATTCGAATGTTTACTAAGATCTAACAACCAATCAGAATTGCGCTCGCGCACGGCGGCGTGCGCGTACGGTAAGCTTACGGTACGCGCTCGGAGCGCGCCTATAGATATATATATTGATTTAAATGCTATTTTCTCAGGAAATACTGAACAGATTTACATGAGACCTTCAAAAGGCACATCCCTGACCTGAGGGCTACCTCTCTGCCAAATTTCAAGTAATTCTGTTCAGCCGTTCGGGCTGTAGCTGTGTCTAAAGGTCCTATGGAAAAATGCATGGGGAAAACGCGTTTTGGGACCCCCCTTTTTTCTCGTCCCCCGCTTGACGAATCACCCTGAGACTTTCAGGCTAGGAGCTGAACGGAGCGCCCCATTAGTTTTGAAAATTTCGCGAGGATTTGTCAACCGGCGCCAAAGTTATTCAAAATAGAATTTTGAGATTTCCTATGGAAACACGGTCCTAACTATAACTATCTACTGGCGACCGCCAGTAGATAATATATATATATATATATATATATATATATATATATATATATATATATATATACATATATATATATACATATACATATATATATATTTTTTTTGCAGTGTTTCTTCTATGTCTTCACACCACGTGGTGTTAGCACTCTAATCACTGTGAAGTATTTAAAAATAATGATGAGCATGCTTCAAACTGACTTGTGAGCAAGGGCTTCCGTAGCCCGAAACGCGTCAGGTTCGAGGTTCAAGAAAATAAACTCCATCTAACCTAATTTCGTTGGGTCCGCGTCTCTGTTCGCCATTGCTGTGGAGGTGCAGGGATACTATCGCTTTTCTATATATATATATATATATATATATATATATATATATATATATATATATATATATATATATATATATATATATATATATATATATATATATATATATTCACTGAAAAAACCATAGGTTTCACACACGTTATAGTTAGGAATTAGCATTTAAAAAACCTTGCAAATTCACTGAAAAAACCATAGGTTTCACACATGTTATAGTTAGCTGGACATTTTACTGATAAAAAACCAATGAAATTCCCCCGTTATAGTTATTGCAGGCAACTATAACTCACGCGACCGCAATCCTCTGCTGATGCTAATACTGTATTTAGACACTTATTTGCCCATGTCTTCTTCCATTAAATTTTAGCTATACATATATTACAAATATTTTTTTTTCATAAAGACACATATGTCATCAGCAGAGGATTGCGGTCGCGTGAGTTATAGTTGCCTGCAATAACTATAACGGGGGAATTTCATTGGTTTTTTATCAGTAAAATGTCCAGCTAACTATAACATGTGTGAAACCTATGGTTTTTTCAGTGAATTTGCAAGGTTTTTTAAATGCTAATTCCTAACTATAACGTGTGTGAAACCTATGGTTTTTTCAGTGAATTTGTACGTTTTTTTAAATGCTAAGTTACTTTACGCCATTCGTGGCGTGCGCGCCCAGTTAACGCAGTTCGTTCCGTGCCCACGTTACGCGGGATGGGCCATGTACGCACGATGCGCTACGCGCACCGTGCGCACATGGGGGACATATTATGCGCTTCATTGTGAAAGGGATTCTTAAGTAATTTCTATAATAAATATGCCATGCACTAATGGTGCCCTTCGGGCACCATTTGCACACAGGGTGAGGAAAGTGTGGATAATTTTTTATTTTAAAAATTTTTTTACCGTACGCGTACGGTAAGCGTAATCGGCGATTTTTCGAAAAAAAATAAAATTGTTTTTTTGGCCTTGGGGGTTGTTTGGGGACAGCTATATCGATGCTGGGTGGTTGCGAACTGAATATACTGCCCCTTTATATGTTTTTTGTCTTTGTTTTTGCTGCCCCACTCAGAGTGCGAGAGAGAAAATGGCGGCCGCCGCTTCCTGGTTTCGACCAATTCGAATGTTTACTAAGATCTAACAACCAATCAGAATTGCGCTCGCGCACGGCGGCGTGCGCGTACGGTAAGCTTACGGTACGCGCTCGGAGCGCGCCTATAGATATATATATTGATTTAAATGCTATTTTCTCAGGAAATACTGAACAGATTTACATGAGACCTTCAAAAGGCACATCCCTGACCTGAGGGCTACCTCTCTGCCAAATTTCAAGTAATTCTGTTCAGCCGTTCGGGCTGTAGCTGTGTCTAAAGGTCCTATGGAAAAATGCATGGGGAAAACGCGTTTTGGGACCCCCCTTTTTTCTCGGCCCCCGCTTGACGAATCACCCCGAGACTTTCAGGCTAGGAGCTGAACGGAGCGCCCCATTAGTTTTGAAAATTTCGCGAGGATTTGTCAACCGGCGCCAAAGTTATTCAAAATAGAATTTTGAGATTTCCTATGGAAACACGGTCCTAACTATAACTATCTACTGGCGACCGCCAGTAGATAATATATATATATATATATATATATATATATATATATATATATATATATATATATATATATATTTTTTTTGCAGTGTTTCTTCTATGTCTTCACACCACGTGGTGTTAGCACTCTAATCACTGTGAAGTATTTAAAAATAATGATGAGCATGCTTCAAACTGATTTGTGAGGAAGGGCTTCCGTAGCCCGAAACGCGTCAGGTTCGAGGTTCAAGAAAATAAACTCCATCTAACCTAATTTCGTTGGGTCCGCGTCTCTGTTCGCCATTGCTGTGGAGGTGCAGGGATACTATCGCTTTTCTATATATATATATATATATATATAAACACACGAGTTGCCCCAAAAGGAATCGCCACACACGGAGAGATATCCGCACTAACACCACAGGTTGCAGAGCTTCAGAGCAGATAGCAGCCTTCCCTTCTGCCATACGCGTTTCGAGTATTACACTCTTGATCACTGGCTGGCTGAACACAGGAGGCGGAAACAAAGAACAAATTTATTTAAATGATAAGCCCCGCCCCAGTGGGCGCCGTAGCATGCTGGTAATTGCAGTTTGTAATATACTACACAGGCTCAAAAGTTCACTCCCCAAGTGGGTTCCGCTGCCTCCATTCGTAAAAATGTCATACCCAATAGGGCGAGAGGCTTCACCAAACTGTCCTCCACTTGCAAGTAGTACACTGTGATACAGGCATCCTCCGTTCACACGAGCGCTCCCATCGAGCACTCCAGACCCGCCTTGGCAAGCGGGGGTGCTTTTCAAGTGATCAAGAGTGTAATACTCGAAACGCGTATGGCAGAAGGGAAGGCTGCTATCTGCTCTGAAGCTCTGCAACCTGTGGTGTTAGTGCGGATATCTCTCCGTGTGTGGCGATTCCTTTTGGGGCAACTCGTGTGTTTATATTTAGTGTCTGTCCAGCCACGGAAAAGCCCCCCCGCTTGCCAAGGCGGGTCTGGAGTGCTCGATGGGAGCGCTCGTGTGAACGGAGGATGCCTGTATCACAGTGTAATACTTGCAAGTGGAGGACAGTTTGGTGAAGCCTCTCGCCCTATTGGGTATGGCATTTTTACGAATGGAGGCAGCGGAACCCACTTGGGGAGTGAACTTTTGAGCCTGTGTAGTATATTACAAACTGCAATTACCAGCATGCTACGGCGCCCACTGGGGCGGGGCTTCTCATTTAAATAAATTTGTTCTTTGATTCCGCCTCCTGTGTTCAGCCAGCCAGTGATCAAGAGTGTAATACTCGAAACGCGTATGGCAGAAGGGAAGGCTGCTATCTGCTCTGAAGCTCTGCAACCTGTGGTGTTAGTGCGGATATCTCTCCGTGTGTGGCGATTCCTTTTGGGGCAACTCGTGTGTTTATATTTAGTGGCTGTCCAGCCACGGAAAAGCCCCCCCGCTTGCCAAGGCGGGTCTGGAGTGCTCGATGGGAGCGCTCGTGTGAACGGAGGATGCCTGTATCACAGTGTACTACTTGCAAGTGGAGGACAGTTTGGTGAAGCCTCTCGCCCTATTGGGTATGACCTTTTTACGAATGGAGGCAGCGGAACCCACTTGGGGAGTGAACTTTTGAGCCTGTGTAGTATATTACAAACTGCAATTACCAGCATGCTACGGCGCCCACTGGGGCGGGGCTTATCATTTAAATAAATTTGTTCTTTGATTCCGCCTCCTGTGTTCAGCCAGCCAGTGATCAAGAGTGTAATACTCGAAATGCGTATGGCAGAAGGGAAGGCTGCTATCTGCTCTGAAGCTCTGCAACCTGTGGTGTTAGTGCGGATATCTCTCCGTGTGTGGCGATTCCTTTTGGGGCAACTCGTGTGTTTATATTTAGTGGCTGTCCAGCCACGGAAAAGCCCCCCCGCTTGCCAAGGCGGGTCTGGAGTGCTCGATGGGAGCGCTCGTGTGAACGGAGGATGCCTGTATCACAGTGTACTACTTGCAAGTGGAGGACAGTTTGGTGAAGCCTCTCGCCCTATTGGGTATGACATTTTTACGAATGGAGGCAGCGGAACCCACTTGGGGAGTGAACTTTTGAGCCTGTGTAGTATATTACAAACTGCAATTACCAGCATGCTACGGCGCCCACTGGGGCGGGGCTTATCATTTAAATAAATTTGTTCTTTGATTCCGCCTCCTGTGTTCAGCCAGCCAGTGATCAAGAGTGTAATACTCGAAACGCGTATGGTAGAAGGGAAGGCTAATATCTGCTCTGAAGCTCTGCAACCTGTGGTGTTAGTGCGGATATCTCTCCGTGTGTGGGGATTCCTTTTGGGGCAACTCGTGTGTTTATATTTAGTGGCTGTCCAGCCACGGAAAAGCCCCCCCGCTTGCCAAGGCGGGTCTGGAGTGCTCGATGGGAGCGCTCGTGTGAACGGAGGATGCCTGTATCACAGTGTACTACTTGCAAGTGGAGGACAGTTTGGTGAAGCCTCTTGCCCTATTGGGTATGACATTTTTACGAATGGAGGCAGCGGAACCCACTTGGGGAGTGAACTTTTGAGCCTGTGTAGTATATTACAAACTGCAATTACCAGCATGCTACGGCGCCCACTGGGGCGGGGCTTAACATTTAAATAAATTTGTTTTTTGATTCCGCCTCCTGTGTTCAGCCAGCCAGTGATCAAGAGTGTAATACTCGAAACGCGTATGGCAGAAGGGAAGGCTGCTATCTGCTCTGAAGCTCTGCAACCTGTGGTGTTAGTGCGGATATCTCTCCGTGTGTGGCGATTCCTTTTGGGGCAACTCGTGTGTTTATATTTAGTGGCTGTCCAGCCACGGAAAAGCCCCCCCGCTTGCCAAGGCGGGTCTGGAGTGCTCGATGGGAGCGCTCGTGTGAACGGAGGATGCCTGTATCACAGGGTACTACTTGCAAGTGGAGGACAGTTTGGTGAAGCCTCTCGCCCTATTGGGTATGACATTTTTACGAATGGTGGCAGCGGAACCCACTTGGGGAGTGAACTTTTGAGCCTGTGTAGTATATTACAAACTGCAATTACCAGCATGCTACGGCGCCCACTGGGGCGGGGCTTATCATTTAAATAAATTTGTTCTTTGATTCCGCCTCCTGTGTTCAGCCAGCCAGTGATCAAGAGTGTAATACTCGAAACGCGTATGGCAGAAGGGAAGGCTGCTATCTGCTCTGAAGCTCTGCAACCTGTGGTGTTAGTGCGGATATCTCTCCGTGTGTGGCGATTCCTTTTGGGGCAACTCGTGTGTTTATATATATATATATATATATATATATATATATATATATATATATATATATTCACTGAGAAAACCATAGGTTTCACACACGTTATAGTTAGGAATTAGCATTTAAAAAACCCTGCAAATTCACTGAAAAAACCATAGGTTTCACAAATGTTATAGTTAGCTGGACATTTTACTGATAAAAAACCAATGAAATTCCCCCGTTATAGTTATTGCAGGCAACTATAACTCACGCGACCGCAATCCTCTGCTGATGCTAATACTGTATTTAGACACTTATTTGCCCATGTCTTCTTCCATTAAATTTTAGCTATACATATATTACAAATATTTTTTTTTCATAAAGACACATATGTCATCAGCAGAGGATTGCGGTCGCGTGAGTTATAGTTGCCTGCAATAACTATAACGGGGGAATTTCATTGGTTTTTTATCAGTAAAATGTCCAGCTAACTATAACATGTGTGAAACCTATGGTTTTTTCAGTGAATTTGCAAGGTTTTTTAAATGCTAATTCCTAACTATAACGTGTGTGAAACCTATGGTTTTTTCAGTGAATTTGTACGTTTTTTTAAATGCTAAGTTACTTTACGCCATTCGTGGCGTGCGCGCCCAGTTAACGCAGTTCGTTCCGTGCGCGCACGGTGCGCTTTGCGCACCGTGCGCGCACAGTGTGCACGCGGTGCGCTTCGCGCACCGCGCACCCACTTTACGCAGTTAGTGCTGTGCACGCACGGTGGTCACGCGGTGTGCTGCGCGCACCGCGTGCCCACGTTATGCGGGATGGGCCATGTACGCACGATGCGCTACGCGCACCGTGCGCACATGGGGGACATATTATGCGCTTCATTGTGAAAGGGATTCTTAAGTAATTTCTATAATAAATATGCCATGCACTAATGGTGCCCTTCGGGCACCATTTGCACACAGGGTGAGGAAAGTGTGGATAATTTTTTATTTTTTAAAAATTTTTACCGTACGCGTACGGTAAGCGTAATCGGCGATTTTTTGAAAAAAAATAAAATTGTTTTTTTGGCCTTGGGGGTTGTTTGGGGACAGCTATATCGATGCTGGGTGGTTGCGAACTGAATATACTGCCCCTTTATATTTTTTTGTCTTTGTTTTTGCTGCCCCACTCAGAGTGCGAGAGAGAAAATGGCGGCCGCCGCTTCCTGGTTTCGACCGATTCGAATGTTTACTTAGATCGAACAACCAATCTGAATCGCGCTCGCGCACGTCACCGTACGCGTAAGGTAAGCGCACGGTAAGCGCACCGTAAGCTGGCTCAGATATATATATTGATTTAAAGGCTATTTTCTCAGAATCTACTGAACAGATTTACACCAAACCTACAAAAGGCACTTCCTTGACCTGTAGACTACCTCTCTGCCAAATTTCAAGGAACTCTGTTCAGCCGTTCGGGCTGTAGCTGTGTCTAAAGGTCCTATGGAAAAATGCATGGGAAAAACGCATTTTGGGACCCCCTTTTATCTCAGCCCCCGCTTGACGAATCCCCCCGAGACTTTCAGGGTAGGAGCGGAGCGTAGCGCCCCATTAGTTTTGAAAATTTCGCGAGGATTCGTCAACCTGCGCCAAAGTTATTCAAAATAGAATGTTGTGGTTTTCCTATGGAAACAGGGTCCTAACTATAACTACCTACTGGCGACCGCCAGTAGGTAATATAGATATATATATATATATATGTTCCACCAAAACTCTTTACAGAATGCAGAGCAAATGGAGCACTCAGCGGGCTGTATCGTTGAAATTTATTTACGATGAGTTTCGGCGTTGCTGCCTTCCTCATGTCAGTTTAATTATACACTGTCAGCTCGTCCTCATTAAGCACAAGTTTGATAACAAACACAAAGAGAGGACTCCCTTTTGAAATAACCAGCTCATCAAGTCACCATTGCAGCATGTTGATTGCCAGTATTGACACCAACAGTTGGTAGTTTACTCACAATGAGTATAGGAAACACCAAATAATTCAACACGCCAAGTATTGGAAACCTCTCTTCATTGTGACAGTGTCGGTTCATACGCCCTCGTCTTACCGCATTTGCCAAGTGGTAATGTTCCCGAAGGTGCCTGTTTCAGTAGCAGGCACCAATCCATTTTGTAATGTCCCTTAAACAAGGCGGGCTCCATATCCCACTGGAAGTTGTGGCGGTTCTGGCACTTAAAAGTCCATTCCACCAAATCCTCAAGTCTTGTGCCAAACTCTTAGACGGGTGCCTCCTTCGTGAGCTTGTTGTGCTCACGCATTAATGTTCCACCAAAAGTCTTTACAGAGCAAACGGAGCACTCAGCGGTCTGTATCGTTGAAATTTAATTGACGATGCATTTCGGTGTTGCCACCTTCCTCAAAGAGAGGACTCCCTTTTGAAATGGCAAGTGTATCAATATGTGAGGTCATAAGCAGCACATTGCGGGGGCGTGAGTTATAGTTAGCTCATCTGATCATAACTGCTGAATTTCTCTGGTTTTGTACCAGTGAAATATCAGCCTAACTTTAATGTCCCTGTAACCTATCAGTGTATTTCTAAGGTTTTTTAAATGCTAATTCCTAACTAAAAGTTACTTGTAACCTTGGTTTTTTCAGTGAATTTCCATATTTTTTAAAATAGCAATGGTCTTTGCCGAATGGAAAAAGCGGACAGGGCCTCTGACCAGCTATAAGAAATCCAGCTCAGTAGGACTTATAGAAAGTACCAAGAGGGCTTCTTGGTGCCCAAGGTCTTTTAGCATCCAAGACATCTTTATTCCCCAACCAGTAGTGTGCCTGTAGATGTGCTTGCAGAGTGGTGCAGAAAGGGTGTGAGGCCTCCGAAGACCTCTTAATGAACTGACTGTGTGGAATTTGCTGGAGGTAACAAGAGGAATACTTGTCCCCCAAATACCATTACTAGCCAAGGGGACTTCATTCCCCAATCAGTACTATGCCAGGAGGTGTGTTTGCACAGTGATAGAGTAGGATGTAGGTAATTGCACATGTAGTGCATCTATTAAGGGTGGGCGTCAAATTCCGTTCCGCTCGCGGATTTGCGATATTTTGACATTTTCGCTTTCCGCGGAGAGCGCAAAAATGCCCAAATTTCCGCTATTTGCCGTGTTGCGAAGATTTTTTTCATGTTCGTGCTTTGAAAATGCATTCTCGCGCGCGCAATCGCCTTACCGGGATCCCAGCGTTTGCCGACGAGTTTTCCAATCCGTTCGCGTGCTCCACGAGATGTTGATAGCCGGTCGCGCTATCCCGTGAGAGTTCGCGATCGCAATCACGTCATTCGCCTTGCCATCAGACACCGCAAGAGTCTAAGATTGCGAACACATCATTTTGCACCGCGCGAGAGAGCGTGAGGTCTCAAACACGTCAATCTCCACCGCGACAGAGAGCATGAGATCGCGAACACGTCATTTTGGATGCGCCATCGACATCCGGCGGAAGTGTGGTGAAGCTCGCGATCGCGAAAACACCAAATTTTCAATTTGGAGAAGAATATTAACTCTAGCTGAATAAAACCTTCTGTAAATGATGATTTGGATGAAAAAAACTCCTCAGATTGACATTTGGCTGTCCTTTTTTGTGCAAGGAGTCCTTTTTTGGGGGGGAGAGGGAGGAAGTGCCACAGAGTCTCCAATTTCCTGTTGCTGTCCAGCAGGCTCCTCCCAGTACTTTGTCCATCTCCTGTTCATTCTGCCTTTGGATTTGAGCTGGAAGGATCACTCTTTGTGTCTGCTGCATCATTATCATTGGATTTGAGGACTTTTGAATTTGATATTTTACAAGTAAGTTGGTGTTGTGTCTGTTTGATTGGGGGCATTGCAGTTGCTGCAACTACAACTTTGGTACTTATCATTCTTTTTTTTTAATTGTTGGGGGTAGCCAGTAGGCCCAGAGCTAGTCATGGGTGGGTGCATGATGAAGCAACTGTTCCTTTGGTGTGTGTTCAATGTTTTTCAAACATCATTTAGGGCATGGATGGAATTGGATTGAGTTGGAAAATGTGTTTTTGGGGGGTATTTCTGTTTTTGGGTGTGTGTTAAAGAAATGCCTTTGTTGTGTGTGCCTGGTGTGTTGGTGTGCACCCTGCAGACCTTGTTTTGCTCTGTGGATTTTCGTTTTTGCATTTTATTGCATTAAAAAGGCTCAGCAGTGTGGTTTAGCATGCATCTTTTACATGGCTTCTTACATAGGCCTTTTGTCAGTTCATTGTTTCCCAGGCCTCCTGCTTGTTGCTTCTGATTTGTGAGTGTCCATGTGGCTGGTGGCCTTTTCTGGTGGGAGTTATTAGTGTGCTGCTTTTGCCATATATAGGCCTCCATGGTATTCCTTTGTGGCCTAGGCTTCTTATTGTGGGCCTGGCCATGAGGCTGGCGGCCACTTTGAAGGCCGGCAGTGGGTTTTTTGCAACAGGCCTGCATTGTCTGTCTTCTGTTTCTTGTAGTTAGGTGGGCCTGGCCATGTGGCTGGTGGCCATTTTGAAGCGTAGGCCTGCAAGCTTGTGTGGCCTTGTCTGCCCACGGGCCTGCTTTCATCCAGTAGACTCAGAGCAGGTAGCCACAGGTGCATTAAACAAGTGTTTCTGTGTGTTCTGTTGAATTTAAACATCATTTAGGGCATGGATGGCATTGGATTCAGTTGGAAAATGTGTTTTTTGAGGGGTATTTTTGTTTTTGGGTGAGTGCTAAAGAAATGCCTTTGTTGTGTGTGCCTGGTGTGTTGGTGTGCACCCTGCAGACTTTGTTTTGCCCTGTGGATTTTCGTTTTTGCATTTTATTGCATTAAAAAGGCACAGCAGTGTGGTTTAGCATGCATCTTTTGCCTGGCTTCTTTTATAGGCCTTTTGCCATATGTGCCTGCATGGTTTTCCTATTGTCTTACTGCTTCCATCCATCCCCTTTGCCAGCAGCAGCTCCCTTCCATTATATTTGTATTTTGATTGTTGTTCTCATTCTTTCCTATCCTTCCTGAGAGTGTAGTGTGTACACTGTACACTGCAAGTAGTATACCATAGCCATTGTTGTCAAAGTCTCACAAATGGCTACACTATATCTTTTATTTGTTTGTTTGTACTAGTAGTAATTGAACCACAACAACAAATGCAACATTTCACTGATGTTCTTCTCCTGGCTTATTTGCTTTTAGGTGCACAAAAAGACACAGCAGGAGGTAACTATCAACATCATCCGTTGAACTGCCAGACAGAAGTCCTGCTGCGCGCCACATCACGTCACATCTCTGCAACTTGAGCACCTGCGTCCTGTCTGACATCTGAAGAAGATGGCCCCAAAGAAAGGTACCAGGTCCTCCAGTACCAAGAAAGTTGCCGGTGAGAAGAAGAAGGAACAGAAAAAGCAAGAGGCACTAACCATGACTGGTGTGCCGGCAAATGTGTTTTTTTGGACCAAAAAACACACGCTTGCAGTAGCGTTGTCCGGCGGAAACCAAGCTGAGGGCAGCACCTCCGCACCAGCAGGCCAACCCACCAACCTAGCCCAAGCCCATGAGTGTCGCAGAGATAGCCAGTCTACTATCGAGCAGCGATTTTGAAATGTCATTCTCGCAAAGTAGTACACAATCAATGCAGGCGGAAACTCAGCAGTTAAGTCTGCAGCAGCAGGCGCAGCCGCAAGAACAGCAGCAGCCGCAAGAACAGCAACTGCAAGAACAGCAGCAGCCGCAAGAACAGCTGCAGCCACAAGAACAGCAGCCGCCACAAGAACAGCAACAGCCACAACAACAGCCCACAATAGTAGTTGTTCCTCCTGAAGTAGGGGAATTTCAGGAAATCGAGCTTCTTGCAGACAAAGAGGGGCAAGCCACTGTTTCAGAAGATCCATTGTCTTCCAGACCCCCAGCAAGGAAAAGGAGGGTTAGTCCATCATCTTCTTCTTCAAGCCCCGCTTCTGATGATCTTGATGCCACTTGGAAGACACCGGCTCAGTCTGAGAGTGATGCACGCCACAAGACAAGGCTAATGAAAAGTGTTATGGAGGTAGTTGTACAAGAGGGGGATGTATATGATGATGACCAGTCAGTCATCACGGACATCACTCCCGGCCCAAAGGATATGGAGACCAACATTATTACCCTATCCAAAATGGCTGCAAGGGATGTAGCAAGGATACCACCAACACAGGTAACACCACCACAACCTCCAGCTTTCATATTTGCATTTGCAAAGGAAAGGCAGGGACCTACATCCAGCTCAACCACCACCTCAGTAGGTAGTGGTAGAAGTCACAGTGTAGCTGCACAGAGTCACATTCCAAGCACACCCTCCAGTTCATCTGGTATTGAAAGTGTCACAACCAGCAGCACCAGAAAGTTCTCCTTCCTAGTTTGGGACTTCTTTTCGGTTAGCAGTAGGGAGGAGAACATTGCTATATGCTCAATTTGTCGACATGCTGTTAGGCGGGGTAAGCTTGGTACAAACTATGGTACCGGAGGCCAAACAAGTCATCTCAAAATACACCACACTATCATGTGGGAGGCTCACCTACTTCTCTTAGAACAAAGTAAAACTCAATTGTTGTTGGGCATGAAGAATCAGGGGATGAAATTATCGCGGTGGAAGGTGAACAAGAGGGAGACATTTCTAGCCCTGTCCCCAGTAGTGTAGTGGTACCGCCCACATCCTCCTCAGCAACATCCCAGTGGCACTGCAGTAAGAGTCAGAGTCAGGCTGAGACACCAAGGCGACCGAGTAGTACTGCAATGAAACAAAGTGCGTCGTTGAGCCTAACTGGGTTAAAGAAAACAACTGCACCACAAAGGAAAATAATCCAGCCTACCATTGACAGCATGCTTAGGTTGGAGGGGCAATACCAACGCAACCACCCATCGGCACGGTTGTACAATGCGAAGCTGGCTTAAATGTTAGCGCTGGACCTTCTCCCTTTTTCATTTGTGGAAGGGGTGGGTTTCCTTGAATTTGTGTCAACCATCTTCCCTAAATGGAAGGTTCCCAGCCCGTCCTATTTCACAAGAGTTGCTGTTCCAGCACGACATCATGATGTGCTGGAATTGATTGGACAAGCTTTGCAGCAGAGTGCTGTTCACAATATCCACCTAACAACAGACATGTGGATCAGTTGCCAAACCACTGATTACATGTGCATCACTGCACACTGGGTCTCATTTGTGGGGGTTAGAGATAAGCTATCTGAAGTAGGTGCTGTTGACACAGCTGAGATTTTTAAAGCTACTCGGAAACATGCAACTGTATCCATGTTCGCCATGGAGAAATCTCATACTGCTGTAAACATATTGGAAGAGTTTCACAACAAGGTTTTTGAATGGCTGCACCCAAGAGGGCTTAAGATTGGTTTTGTTTCCACAGATAATGGCAGTAATGTACTTAAGGCCATGGAGCTTGGTTCCTATTTCAGGGTTCCATGTTTGGTGCACTGCAATAACATTATTGTTCAAGACTTTCTGAAAAAAGAAGCCATAGTCAGAAACTTACTGACCACCTGCCGAAGAATATGCACTCATTTCAGCCATTCTTTTAAAGCTCAGATGCAGTTGAGGATCATTCAACGTGACTATAGAATGCCAGTCAAAGCACTCATCCAGGAGGTGGCAACACGCTGGAACTCAACTTGTTACATGCTTGACCATCTGTTTGAGCAGTAAAGGCCAATCAATGAATATGTCATGCGAAGAGGGGATACAACTGTGAAAGGCATGACCCTTCAGATGGACCAATGGTGCCTAGTTAAATGCCTGACTGAGATGCTTCTTCCTTTCGAGGTCTTCACACGTGAAGTCAGCGAGGAGGACTGTACTAAGGGCCAAGCTATCCCATTGTTGCAAATGCTAGAGCATCAACTGAAGGAGGTGTCTGAAGCATACAAAGATATAGAGGAAAAAAAAGAAGCATATGAGATGGTGGAGAGCTTAGCCCGTCGCTTAGCTGACAAATCAAGGGTGCAAAATAAGATTTTGTCACAAAAACATTACATTTGTGCCACAATTCTGGATCCACGGACAAAATGGGCACTGAAGACATTAATTCCTTTGTCAAGAAATGGATGTTGCCCGATACAAAACTTGGATAGCTGACTCAGCGAGTAATTTGAAAAATGAACGGCTGCTAATTAAAAGCCTGCCAGATAAACCCACAACAAGTATTGCAGCAGGGCATCCGGCCTCAAGTTCAACTTCGGAGCCTGAGGGCAGTGCGTTTGGCTCAGAACACTCACCAACACTATCGACAACAGCAAGAACTGGATCATTAGGTCCAGTAAAATCGTTACAGGATTGGTATTTACAGCAAGGCATTGGTAAGTCCAGTGCTGATGCAACAAGAAAAGTGCCCGAAAAATGTTTAGCACACCTGAACATTGAGCGGATGGTCCAGGCCTAGCTGGACGACCCAACAGAGGTGTACATTGATCAAAACCCATTGCGGTATTGGTATGGGAAAAGGCGCCAATGGCCACTGCTCAGCACGCTGGTGATAAACTATCTGGCTTGCCCTGTCGCAAGTGTCTCTTCTGAACATGTTTTCAGTGCTGCTGGTTCCATTGTAACAGTGAGAAGGACCAGTCTCTTGCCCAAAAAACGTGGAGAGGTTAACCATGATCAAAATGATTCAGCACTTTATACCACCGAATTACATAATACATGAATCAAGGGAGGAAGATGAGGACAGCTCAGGTGACGGAAGTGGTGTGTTAGATGATGATTACCTACTTCTGGTTGAACCCCCAGAGCTTGAGGACGAGCTATACTTCCCTGACAATTAGGCTTGCACTTCTTACTGTCTTCCTCCCTTATTTTCTTTTATTTGTGTGTCTGTCTTTCTGGTTAGAAACTTTGAATCACAACAAATCCATCACCACCGTCTTCTAATTGCTTTATTGCCATATACAAGTTTCAGCTGTCTGCATATCACAGTACACTCTGAATGAATCCTGCTCCTCCATCCTCCTGAATCTCCCTAAATCCATTGCCCTCAAGAAGACAGATGATGATTGGATGATGCAAAATAGAAGAAAAAAGAACATATTTCCTAGTCCCTCCAAAAGAAGTGGAACATGATTGATGATGACTACTATAGCTATCCTCCTTTCTGATCTGAGAGAGACTGCCCATTAACTGAAGATGAGAAGGAACAGGTAATGAATGATGCCATGCATTGGACGCTGACTGAGTGATTTTGTTGTTGTTTGTTGTGCATGAAGTTACTTCATTGTGTACTTTATGTAATAATCTACACACTAAAAGTAACTCAAGTCCCTTTTCCCTTCTTGTATTTTTAATAACAAATTTGTACTTCTACTGCAGGCCGATACATTGCATTTTGAATATAGGAAGGGGAATCAATTGGTACACTGCAGACTGAGTTGAACAACACCATCATGATGACCACAGTGACATAGTATCTTCACAGTCACTCAGTACACGGATCGGAGATGATTGATGGAATAAGTCAGGGCATTTCATGAGTGGCATAATAGGTAAACAAGTAAACAACAACCACAGTAGACCTAAATGTCTGTGTAGTGGTGGAGTCAAGTGTAGCGGTGGTATGACTGCGGTGCATTGATTTAGTCACTTAAATTGTAAAATGCTATGTCACTGGATATGTGCTTTGTCCAACTCTTTCAATTTTTTTTTGCTAAATGGAGGATGTGCAAAGGGTGCCGTCACTGTGGGCCTGCTCTGTCCTGTTGGTGTTGTAGGTTAATGCTGGAAACAGACTAGAGTAGAGATGATGCATCCATGCCGCCTCGGAAAGTGTTCTTGTTGCACTACACCATAACCTGTGCATTTTTTTTCAACTTGGTTTCTCAATATACCTTTTGTTTTTGCATCTACAATTAAAGGCCGGGCCTTACCCTGTGCTATACTTGAGAAAACAATGGACACTTACCTTACCAATGAATCTGCATCTGCCAGGCAGGCAGTGGCGTCACCCAAGATTGATGGACGGAGAATCCATGGAAGGGAGGACCAAGAGGAATGCCGATATTCAACTCCCCATTTGATCAGGATAACACAGTAACAGTATCAACTTTCATCATCTTTTAAATAATTTGATTCATTTTTTTGTCTACAATCATTACAACAGTGTGTTCTTGTTGTTATTATTATTAAGCCCGGTAACACTGAACACAAACTGTATGTAATCCGGGTCTCCTTATCATCATCATGCATGCATTTCCTTTTTCTCCCTTAACATATTGATATGGATATGATAGTCTACAAAGATTCTGTCATTTGTTGTTTGTCCATGCGTACAGTTTTTCTTTCTCAAACCTTTCCCCAAACCCCCCTTCCTAACTATTCAACAAACCCTAACCCTCTTCCCCCGGGCTGTGTGACTTATTGAGGTATGACTAAATTAAATGTGCACCAATAATTTATCACACGCTTGCTGGGGCGGATGTGGCAAAAGCAACAGTACTTCAATTTCAAGGCAGGGCGGGGATCTTCTTCTGCTTACCCACCCATGAGCAGTATATTTGTGAGGTAATTTTTTTACCAAAGGAACCTAATACATCAGCATTAATTGCCGGCATTGATTGAATTAATGGATTTGTTGTCATCGTCCTACACAGTACTAACAGTTGCGCTTGTATCCAGTGTACTGTAGGCCTAGTCAAGTGACTCGACACAACTAGAGTTTAAAACTGTGTACTACTAGGCTATCCCCACCACCATTATGTTTTGTTGTATTTTTGCATATTATTGTTTGGCAGTAAGTTCTGTACGGTACTTCATTCTACTACTCCTCGAGGAGTCTCTCTCAGGGTTCTGACTGTCTCATTTTCCTTTTTTTGCAAATACTGCTGCCAGTGTCTTCTACTACTACTACCACCACCACAACCATGGCATGTTAGGAAAGAAAACCATCATCACCATGCAGCCATCACTGTGCCTAAGTTAAACATCAAGCGAAGGTAAGAGAAGTTTGGGGGAGGCATAATTAATAATGGACATGTTTTCATTAATTCAATTTCACACACCCCTTTGAGTCCAGTTGCAGAGTGCCTAGAGTAGAAGAGACTGACAGGACTAGTAGGACAAGTCACTCAGTGAGGGGTGCCACGTCTATCTGTTTCTGTCTTACAAAGACATCCAAATATTAAAATCAAACACTGGCTGTGGGTGGCCCTGCACCAGCAAGGAAAGAAGGATACAGTGTGATGTAAAACAGTAACCCCACCCAGAAAACATTAACAACATTGTATGTAAAGTAGAAATATATTATTTAATACCCTAACAAAAATAAACTATGTAAAAAAAATCCCACAACATCTGACCCACCCCTCTCCCTAACCCCAACCAATGTCCGTAAAGAAAATGTAAAACAAAATGTCCAATTGTCCAATGAAAAGAGAAAACCCAACGCCCAATTCCCACCCACCCAAAGAACAATTAAAAAAGGGGCAACAAACAGGGTCTTAAGTTCGGCGAGCTTGACTCTGGAGGACACGTACTTGCTCCTCCAGGCGGGCAACACGGCGCTTCAATGCGCGGCAGTTGCGTCCACAGGGGGGGCCAGCACTGATGGAGGGGCGGCGTCGGGCGGCTGCCAGACGGTGGTGCCGTACCAATGGAGGGCGGTGGCTGGGGCCCGAGGCATCGGAGGAGACTGCAGCTGCTGCCGCCTCCTCCTTCTCCTCTTCCAGTACCATCAGCCGATGATATTTAGTCTGGTTGGCCTCCAGCTTCCGGCGCTGGGCCTTGGCTGCCAACTCCTTCCTTTCAGGTTTCCCCTTGGAAGGAGTAGCTATATATGAAGAAGAAAAAACAAGACTATTGTGAAATATACTCTTAGCAAAGCAGTACGACAAATTCATTCTACACATAGTGTCACGGTAGCACTAGCAAGCACAGTACATAACATTTGTGGTATGTATCTATCCTCCCACTTTCTTGGACTTTAACATTTGTGGGAGACTCAGTCATTCTACCAACCATGCATCTGATTCCTATCAGCCACCTATGCATGCATGCATCCCACGTATCCTTCTCTGCCAGTCATAAATTTTAAATCTCGCCCGTCCTTCTTCCTTCCACTCTTCTTTCCCTTTTCGTTCAACCCACCCATCAAGGTCATCTGATCTGCCTTTTAGTCTTCTCCATGAAACTTTTACAGCTGAGTTGAAATCAGATAGAAGAGGCCATTGGTTACTCAACACTCCCGCCGCTAATGCTTTTACTAATGCTAAGTTTTTTGAAAAAACATTACACATTTTTTAGGTGTCATATACACCGTCCCCTATTTTTTACTAGCAAGATTGAAAAATGAGTTAATAGTAATACATACATATACAACATACATCACTAGTACAAATCAGGTAGTAGTAGAGTAGACACTAGTAGTTATATGGTCCCTAGGGTCATTCTAGTCTTTGCTTAGTTAGCCCGAGCCATGCAACCAGGACCAGATTTAGGGCGGTGCGACCGGTGCCACCGCACCGGGTGCTGGCTTCCTGGGGGCGCCGTGTTTGAAAGTTTATTATGCTTTTGAAGCACCTGCTACAGCGTTTCTTTTCCCCGGCAATTACAAGACCTCACATAAATGTCAAGATAACTCGTGTGATTAATTATCTTCCTGGAGAGAGATCAGCATTTTGTATAGTTGAGGTTTTGACTTTTAGGTGGAGTTAGTGCAGAGGGTTAATAAGCCTGCTGCAAATAATGTTTACCAAGTAGATTACAGAGTGGGTATGATGTAAACAGATCAGCAGGTTACTGCTTTCAAAAGAGACATCCTTTTGTTACTTGCAATTTATAACTTAAATTTCTAATATAGGATAGTGAGCTATTAACTTTCATCCTAGAACTGCATACACACTACAAAGTATACATTATTAGAGCATTGATTAATGTTGCAAAAAGGATTAATTTGGCTAGAAATCAATTCTTATTTTTAAAGAAAACTCCCAACTATGCTGTTTCTTTTTCGACTCTGAGTTTGTGCCTCTCGACAAGAAGCACTCTTAAACTATACTGCCTACCAGTATGGATGACATGTGAATCCTACACTTTTAGTCCTTTGGCTTATGTAACATTTCCTATACACTGATTTACACACGTATGATTGATTCTCTCTGTGTAATGTGTGTGTGATGCAAAGTGCTCGGACACCCTACACTGGTATCAGTGGTGCTGTATAACTAATTCAATGCATCTGAGAGGGTGTGGTTATGGAGACTTGGTCACTGTTGAAGGGTGCTAGTGAGAGAATCCGTGGTGGAGGTGGTCATTGGGGG
This sequence comes from Triturus cristatus, assembly GCF_964204655.1. Lineage (NCBI taxonomy): Eukaryota > Metazoa > Chordata > Amphibia > Caudata > Salamandridae > Triturus > Triturus cristatus. The sequence continues at coordinate 622,749,235 of NC_140587.1, forward strand.
GGCGCCAACAAACATTGTCGCACAGGGCGCCACCAGCACTAAAGCCGGCCCTGCATGCAACCATTTCACCTTTGTGTTTTTCATTTTTGCACACGCGTTACCTCACAGCTTGTTGTATAAAGAGTGACGCCTTTGAGCCCACATGAGCTCATACTGCTACTGTCTAAGCGCTGCGTAAAAGGTCAAACAATACAAGCCACTTTGTTATGGAGTTCTGGTGTTAGTCCATATTGCTTATCCAAAATGCTACACTTTTTGGCACGACTGAGAAATGCTTGCAATATACTTACGCGCACCATTATTCTCCAAACAGACGGAAGATTCCCTTCTACGAACCAGAGCCTTGGAGAGCTTATGATGTAACCAGTACTAGGTTCTTCTAAGGTGAGGGGTCCACAGAATTCGCTAAGAGATCTTCATTTATAATTTTATATAAACTAGATTCCTACAAAGGGGATGGTGGTGCTTCCACCACTGTTCAGTTATCATGATTTCGCATTTAATTTTCATTGTTCTATGGACTTGTAGTTGTTGTAAGTGTAACTAAGTGTAACAATGTTTATAGTTTAAATCTTATGCATTTTGCTGTTGGTGCTGCATTATAGAACAACGTACAGAGCTTGACAGTTGCAAATAAAACTTTTGAATTTACATAGACTCGGTGGTATTTGGTGGGGATGGACTTACATGAGTGAGCGAGCGAAAGGAAGGGTGTGCATGTGCATTGCTTCCACAACTGAGAGGTCGGGAGTGTTATGTTCTGGGTTATCTACTCATTGGGTATCTTTGGGGGGGGTTCGGAGAACTAATAGTAATGAAACACTATTATAACTAGTCGGGCAGGGGATTGTGGTGGGTTCTGTTCTGATTGAGATGTGAGGAAGGTCCAACCTCCCATCACCAACATCCTATTTTCTTGTGCAAAGTTCTGCATGTGGAAAATCCCTACAACAGTAGTAGTATGTCCTATCAAAAAGTAAAATCTGGTTGGACATTTTGTTGGTGGGAATTGTCGAAAAACATCAAGATTAATAAAGCCTCAAAGATTAAGAAGACTAGAAGGAGTACAAGAAGACAACCCAAAGGACTGGACTCAATGTCTAGAGCTACTGGTGAATCTGAGTTTTATTTAAAACCTTTTAAATAAAGAGTGGCCAACAGGGCATGCTTAGCTACAGACAGAGTAATAGTAGTAGTACAGAGAGTCATAGCAGAGGCAGATAGAGGCAGGGATAACAAGAATTTAGAATCAGATAGTCTAGATCGAAGGATAATTGTTGGTAAAAAATAGCATTAGGAAACGGAAACAATAGTTTGGAAAAAATACGGTGCAGTAAAAGTTACTGAATTAGAATTATTAATATTAAAAACAGGAAGACTTACTGGGGCCTCGTTCTGGTCCTCCTGTCCTTGATGTTGTGGAACTGCTCTCGCCGACTCTGCCCCCGTCTTCTTGCCCCTGGGTGCTGATCATGAAAGATATAAGAAAGAAAGACAAATACATTGATGATTGGTGTGAAACAAATAAAATATTTTTAAAAGACTGTCAAAAAAACATTTGTGTAAACAACAATTGCAATAAAATTGACCTATCTAATCTGGTCGACAAGTAGTATCGGGGGATTCGCGGACCGACTAGTTATTATTTATCTACACTAATCCAGTGTTCCATTCTGATTCCAGAATACTAACTAAGCCTAAGTAGTACGTACCACCTGACCTAGCCCACCTATTCCAGGCTTGCCAATTGTACATTAAGTAAGCATTTCCACTTCTTTTAGTCCTCAGAAATGCATAAACAGAGGACACATGCCTGCATTTTTGCATACACCAAATTGTTGGTTGGTTGATGCTGATGTTCTGCTAGTGCAAAGCCTATTACCACTCACTGAACAAACTACAAAAGGTTCTACTAAGGACTGGGGTAAGCACTAGCAGCACTCAGCCGCATGTGACGTAACAGAGGGGGCGTCACGCGTCGCAGACCACAAAAAAATTACAAACTCATAATAAGTAACTAAACCTAAGTATCAATCCACCCCTATCTCTTAGTGACAGGACAAAGGAAGGACTAGAGTCACTCTAGCATTACCTAACTTAAGTTTTCTAAAATAAACCCTTACATAATCACGCAAAATGAGCGCAAACGCACAGTTGCAAATAACAAGATTAGTAGTGCAGAGCACCTGTGTCATAACAATCACAGATGACTTTTAAACGTAAATTACCTGTAATGTAAGCAGCAGCATTCTAGCTGGCCGGAAAAAAATTATATTCGCAATATATAACACAGAACAGTAGAACAGACACAAAGTAGTAATAATTAAATAGCTGCTCACCAAGACCCGGGACCTCCACTCCTAGCAGGTCCAGCAGGTCCTGCTCCCGGTCCAGGATATCGGACCACCGGTGCGTCAACTGGTTCTGGCTGCGCCGGACACCAGAGCAGCAAAACACTGCCTGGCGCACCTTTCCCCACCACTGCCGATGCTCCTGGAGCCCATACCCGGACCCAGGCCTGCCGCCTGCTGCAAGGGTTAAGGGGAGGTGGCGCTGCTCAAAAAAACCCAGTGCGGCCAACTCCACCTCCCCAAATAAGGCCTGTGCCTGCTCCCCTTGTGGGCGCCGCCTTTCGCAAGGAAGGCAGCCGCGGCTCTGGCTGCGATGCGCCCTGTGGCCCTTTGCCAAACTTCGGTGGGGGGCGGAAAAGAAAAGGTAAAAATTAAAAAAGTAAGTAAAAGAATTGAAAAAAGCAGATAGTAGAAAAAGAGTGAAAAAGTAGTTAAAACACACACAAAAAGTCGACAATAAATATAGAATCAGGAAAATAGAGCGAGAGATAATAAATAAAAAAGATCAAAAAAAAGTTTTCAGAAACAAAGGATGGAAAAGATAGAGGGAGGATTGAAAAGCAGGCCCCAGAACCATAGCAATAGAGTGAAAAACAAGATGGCCATTGCGACCGCATGGGCAAGTTCGCTAGATATTTCCCCCCGAGCAAGCAAAAAGCGTCTCGAACACCCGTTCCCGAACAGGAAATACCTATCGCGAACGGGTGCGAGCATGCATTGTGCGACCCGGAACAGGAAATAGCATTGCGAGTGGGCGGGACAAGTGAAAACAAGATGGCCGTGCCCATTAGCGACCGCAAGGGCAAGTTGGCGACACATTTCCAACGCGATCACGCAAAAAACATCACGAACAGGCGGGACAAAATCTTCTGCGTCTTCGGGATATTTCCGCGTGTTCGCGGAGATTTTTAACGTTAACGCAAATTCTACCCATCCCTAGCATCTATGAATCTATGAGTGCCATTGCCACAGACAGACTGCGAATACTGGGAGTTTTTAACAAAGTGTAAAACACATATATAGACATATTTTACATAGGGTTTCAGTGTGGGTATTTAGGAAGATACTAATTTAACTTTCCCTTTGTATTCCTTTGTCGAAATAGCTCAATCAAAAATGCATTCTCCTTCTTCACTGCAACTCCAGAGGTCGCCACGACATCAGTAGTTATGAATACAAATGACAAAGTTAAAAACAGATATAAAGACATAATGTACACACGGTTTGAGTCTAGCTGTTTAATAGCATATTTGTTTAACTTTATTTTAACAACACATTTATAAAAAAAAGAAAAGTTTAAAAAAATAGCTCAACATCTGAACTCACAAATAGAACATAACTATCAAACTCCCTATTGTTACCCAAACTCATGGGGAATTCAAAACTGCTGCAAAACTAGTGTAATTCACAATCTGGAAACCTCACATGACTGGGAAAGTAAGGAATATCATTTAATATACTATTCAGGGAAATTAAAAGGAAGTATACACCCACTCCTCCTTCTTGAACCTTCTTTACCAGCAGTTTCTTGTGGTAGATTTTGGCTTGAGACTTTTTTGTTACTCATTTGGGACGATATTCATGGTACATCATCTTGATCATATAAAACGTCTCCAACTGCCGATTAACACGAAGGAAGCAAGAGTACCATCTTCATCAGTGGCAGCAGCAACAATTCCTAGCCAGAAAGACCCTTCAGAGGTACAGACTACTACAACAGATATGGCTCCATAGTTTTTAAGAACGGCCACGTTTTGCATGGACTGTAGTGTAGTTATAAGAGCTGGTGAGCTGGTGAGCAGGTTGTTACAGCTATCCGCAATGCTGCCAAAAGTCATACAAGGTATTTTTTCCCCTTGTATATTTTTGCACATTTCATAAGATAAGTTCATAGTGAGCAGCAAAAAGGCAACACAACGCTGAAGGACCCTCGTCTTCAATAGCAGCAAAACAACACCGAAGAAAAGACTCCATTCAAAAGTCCAATCTCAACTTCAAGATTTGGCTTCACAGTTTTCCAAGATGGCATCATGCTGCATGGATTGTGGAGTGCTGGAGAGCAGTCCATAAAGACCCTTCACAATGCTGAAAAGAATAATAAATGAGATTTATTTTTTATTTTTGACCTTCATAGTTTTTCTACATTAGCAGACATTTTATTATCTTACAAAATGGGTATCTAGTATCTATGTGTTGTTCATTTTATTATCTTGAAATTTATTGTACCACTACTTACATATAACTTGCCATAGAGACAAGTTAAACAGTCCCTCTACAAATAAATACACAGGCAACTTTTTTCAAGTTATCAATATTTACTTTTTCACTTTTAAAATATGTCAACAGACTGTGTTTATATCTTCTAGTAAGTACATTGACAACATTTGCAAACATAATCTTGTTTAGACAACATTGTTACATTGTGTTATCTCTTCTTTAAAACTATCAAAACTGTAATAACTGTGTATATCTTATTGTGCAACTCCTCTTCTTAACAACTCTTCATTTTCCCTGGTATTCTGCTCAGCACCAAAGGAACAAAATTGTACATCACCACAAACTTTTTTCATGTCTGCCACACTACCATGCAAAAGTGCTCTATTCATTTCTCCTAAACATAAAGCAGGAGTTTTCACATAATACAGCCTCCTACCTAAAGTTCGTATTGGTGAGTGGTATAACTTATTTTGTGTTTTAAACTTTGCATTTGAAAGATAGGTAGAAATGTTCTTAATATATCAATGGATTGCTGCCTAATACTAGAAACACTACTACAATTCAATTTGCATACAGTACCATGACTACGTCTTCCTTCTACCTTTTCTACAATAACTTCTTCTACATTTCTAGGTACCATTACCTCTTTTGCAATAGGACTACCATTCCTCATTTCATAACATTGTCCTCTTTAATCAATAGAATTAACTAATCTGTTATCTTGGAGATACCTTTCTTCATTAAAGAAGGCATTTGTACAAGAAGTATGTATCCATTCTCCACTAAAACTGTACAACAGTTACTTCTATTCACTAATCTTTTCTTACGGTTTTGTCTCTTCATGCACAACACAATTTTGTCATCACTATTTTGACTTCATTCTATTTAGAATCCAAATGAAAAGCTTCCTCTTCAGAGCAAAGCCTTATCAACTACTCTCTCAACTCATTCTTTCAGTTTCACTGCATCTCTGCTTCTTCTACACTTTCTTAAATGTATCAATAAATTTACAATACTATAACTATGTAAACATTATAACATCTGCACAGAACATATGCAGCCATCTAAACACCCACTTAAAACCCATGCAGTCATTGAAATACTGAGGCACACACGTGCACTGATGAAACACTCAGGCTCTACTCATGCACTCATCTAATTACGTAGAGAGTACCAATGTAGTAAACCCATCACCCATATTGTCTAAAGACTACATATTCCCCAGTAAAACTTGTAAATACATGGGCTTGTGGTTGAAAACATCAATACTCCCTGGATGAATGAATCCATAGGTAGCGCCTAGGTAATTCCCTGAGGATACAAGTAATGCCTAGAGGATTCTTTGACTATGTCATAACTCCATGGGTCATTCCATATATGCATACTTACTACCTCCATGTTTGCATGAGTGTACCACTAGTATCTGGGTGTTTGGATGAGTGCATGAGTAGAGCCTGAATGATTAGACAAGTGCATGACTAATGCTTTAATTAAATACTTGCATAGATACTGCTGGGACGATTAAATGAGTGCAGTTCTAGTGCCTGAATGATTGCAAGAGTACATACATAGTATATAGGTGATATGGATAGGTATGGATAGTGCACACATGATTGTTTAGGCCCATGCATAGCATCTAGTCTATTGAATGAGTGGATGAATAGTGTTTCAGCGATTGGATGCTGCCCATTTCTTTTTGGTTGAGTGACCAAGTAGTGCCTTAATGCTTAGATAGCTACATGGGTAGTCCCTGGAGAATTGAAAACGTGCATCAATAGTGCCTGGCTAATTAGATGAGTGCATGACTAGTGTCTGAGGGACTGCATGATTCCAGTGTAAAAGCTTCAGAGATTGGATGAAAGTAAATGTACTGCGTGGGTGATCATATCAGTGCAAGCCTATTGCCTTAGTAATTAAATGACTGCATAGGTGCTGGATGGTTGATAGGTTTACTACAATGGTACTCTCTATGTAGATAGATGAGTGCATAAGTAGAGCCTGAATGTTTCATCAGTGTATGTGTGTGAATGCAAATAACAGATATATCTATTGTGCACATGATGTTTAGACATTTAAAACAATCTTAGTTCCTCATTGCAACTTTCCACATGACTGTACTGTTATTTTTCAATAAAATACACAATGCAATAAAGAGGCACTAATTCATTTTTCTGTTACTTCACAAAACATTCACCTCTAACCTCTTAAACACATATCCTCTAATAGATACAGCTCATCTCATATATTTATTCACATCACTGTGATACTCCTTTTAATCAAACTCCCATTTACATCTTCATTTCTAATGTACATGTTTAAAATAATTACAAAGTTATATACATACCAGTGAATTGAGTTTGTAGATTACATTTTTGTTTTAGCTCTTTCTGGATAGTTTTGACACTGTTAAGATTTCTAAAAACTAAGCACAAGAATGGTACGCGACTCTGAAACAAAGCAACTACAAAATGGTAACCTCTTCAACTTTCCACTCTATCATCATGAGAAAGGCAGCAAATGAAATCCTCTTTCATTTTAGACAACTGCATCTCCAGTTTTTAATGGTAAGCATCTGTTAACTCTTTCCCTCTCTTTCAAAACGAGGTTCCTGTCGGCGCGTTTTTGCAATATATTTATGATGAGCAAGAAATCATCGTGAAAAAAAGGGAGTTAAAATCTATATCTAGCTTTAGTTTAATGAAATTTAAATACTACACAACAGTTTATTACATAGTCCTGAGTTGGAAATTATAATTTGCGATTACTTACATTGTGTCATCACTACTCAACTGTAAAAAAAATGCTCTGTCTCTTTAACACCATTCTCCACCAATACAGTCTTAGCTCAGTGTACCTAGCAACCCAGTGGAACCAGTAGGTCAAAAGGTCATAGCACATTCTAGAAGGAACATGCTGCTTCCAAATAAGATACTGCAGGTGTGGGGGGTGTGGCTACTAGCCGATGAAGATGGAAGTGGTGTGAAGAGCTCCGCAATCCAAAATTCCCCACCGCCAAATATCTGCCAAACGAATCCACCCAAATTGAAGAAGGGAAGCGGTGTCCCTGTTAAAACTGTGTCCTGATTATGTGAGGACTAGGGAACCGAGACGCCGACAAGTCCGACTGGAACCACGGGATGGCATCGGTTGGGGTGAGGGTGCGGAGCCCCTGAGCGCCACCTGAACCGGCATGAAGGGAGCCCAAGCTGCTTTTAATAGCGTAGGAGGCACCAACGCCATGCCGCCTAGGCCTGACCTGGGGCCCCTGGCTGGATTAACAGCCAGAGCCAGGTGAAACCCAAAACGAGAGAAAGAGGTGAGAGACGCAACCTCCCCCCTGGCACGAAGACCTTAATATAAAGTAGGCAGCCTCCCCGCAATAAACGGCCCCCGAAAACACCGAAAACGCGCAGAGCAGAAAATAAGGATGGTTAACGCCACCAGGCCCATAAGAGTGGCCTGTGGAACCCAGGTGTCCTCCTCAACATTAAACATCACTGCCAAAGGGATAGTTGTGTGAGGCTCATTGTCATTGTCCATCAAGAAGGGTGCATGGATCCACAGACATAAAGCCCCAATAGGAGTCCGCGAAGGTGGCACCCAGCAAAAGGGGTGCAAAGTCCACGGAGAAATCCATATAGCAGGACTGAGACACCAGCCGAGGCCAAAATCGCTATGCGTCATTCCTGAGCCCGAGTGGTGATTGCTATCAGGTGCCACCAAAGTTAATAGTAGCGTGCCATCGGGTGGGGCCTCCACCCTAGGGAGAACCCTGACAGACCGCATGGTGGCTTGTGATCAGCACCCCACGGTCAGGCGGTGGGTAATACCCTCTGGGGAAGTAAACCGGCCTTGCGGTGGGGTCTCGCTTGCAGAACCTCCCTCCCCACTGGTGGTACGACCAAGCAATGTCTGGGAGTAGGGAGGGGCAAGACAAATGCACCTGACTAAAATGGACAAATATGCCTCCTGAAAGACCACAGAGATGGAAGGGGCAGGATGGACCGAAACAAAGAACACAACTGGACAAGGAACTGAGGACCAGTCCCTGAAAGATATCATGGATGCCATCACTGGCGTACGTGTATCCCTCAAGAGTTGGATGGACTCAATAACAACAGAGGTTACACTAACTCGAGCCGACATACAGAAAAGGCATGAAAAATGTAATACAAAGGATACAGTCAAGACAGATCTCTGCCACAGCTCCAAAACAATGCAGCAGCAACTCAAATATCTTCAGGGAGCGAGCAAGATGATGGAAATAAAACTAGATGATTATGAAGGGGGATCACAAAGGAATAATGTTCGAATACTTGGAGTACCTGAGCTGGTGGAGGGACCTACACCTGATATCTTGGTGGAAGAACTAATCACGAATCGCCTCCAACTGAAAAATCTTTCAAATTTCTTTCAGTGGAAAGGGAGCATAGAGTTCCGTGTTGTAGGCTAAAACCTGGGCCCCCCCAAGGCAGCTATTGGCTTGATTGCTCAACTTTAGTAAATGTGACATAGGCTTGCAGACAGCCGGCACGGTTACGCCTCTCAAGATCGAAAATAGCATGGTGACATTCTTCCCTGACTTTACTGTGAATGTGCAAAAACAAAGACACTCCTTTCAAGGCATCAAATCTCAACTAAGGAATAAGGGTCTTAAATATTCCATGTTGTTCCTGGCGAAATTGCAAGTTGAGGCAGAGGGAAAGAACTGTTTTTTCGACACTCCTGAACTGGCACAGGAATGGCTTGATGGATGGAGAGTGGTCAGTGGAAACAGCACCAACCAAAGGAAAGGACAAACGCCAAGAAAGTCCGAAATGACAGCGACAACAAGAAGGCGATAAAGAGGATTAGTCGACATAAATGAGGAACTTGACGGGCGCAGATCTGAATGGGTGAGGGCTTCAATCATGGAATGTGACAAATGATGTAAGAAATTCTTAGAAGTTCTTTCCCCCTCCTCCCTACCTTTCTTTTCCCTCCTCTTCCCCCCTCTTGCCCCCGCTTCCTCTTTCCTGCCCCCCCACCTTCTCACCTGGCTGATCTCCTGGGCTCTTTGCTGGTGAATATATGAAGGGATTTTTCCAAAAATGTTCCCCTTCCCTTCTGTTCTTATGGTAAAGGCGGTAGAGAGGATAGAGAGATAAGAACTCCCCCAACTTCTTTGTAGGAGTTTCAATATGGGGCGACAAGCACTCTTCATAGTTGGGGATACGTGCTCCGTTCTGCCCAGATGGCAGGGAAGCAGGGAGGGGGTTTGGGGTTACACTTAGTTTTAGTTATTAGGTTCGATGACATTAACATATTATGGACAAGAGCAATCGACAATTCCAATGGGACACGTCCAGGAATAATATCCATAGACTACCTCAACGCAGTGGTCGCAAAGCCGAGGGAGAGACCTACACATACAGAACCTCCCATCAAATCAAGTAACAGAGGTATTGAGTAAGATGGGCTCTATAGGAAAAAGGAATTTCAAGCTACTCTCGTGGAACATAAATAGCCTGGGGGACAAACTAAAAAGAAGGATTGTGCTCCAATTTATCAAGAGACATTCACCGGACGTGGTACTCCTTCAGGAGACACACCTGATGGGAAATGCATGCGGGGCCCTCACTAGATGGGGTTATAAATTAGTGGTGCACTCGACATTTATTAACGGATTTTGGGGGGCATAATGATTCAAAGGAACTTTCCAATGTCGATTGAACATACATGGACAGATAAACGGAGCAGATATACTGCAATCTTGGGAACATGGGAGGGTAAAATCCTAACACTTATATTCATATATGTACCCCCAGGCCTACAGGTGGTGACTTTCAAAGATCTAGGGGACCTATTGCTTACTCTCCCTATAGAATTACTGTTACTGGGAGGAGACTTTAATTCAGTAGTCTCGATAAATTGTACTGCCATCCGCCAAAGGAAGTTCCATTCGCAAGAACACAAATTTGTGACTCTTCACCCAGTAGACACCCAATTCACGTATCATTCTGGTGCCCATCGGTCTCTATTCTGTGTAGATTACATAATTGTGCCAGCAGCCAGAAGGGACAAATCAGAGAAGTGCGGTGCATGGAAAGAGGTATATCTGATCACTCCCCAATATAGGCCCTAGTTGAGATGGGAGGGCAGCAGTCAGGATGAGTAGCATCGATAAATCCTTGGTTTCTAAAAAACACAGTCACTTAAAACCTTGGTAATAAAAGAAATAGGACTGTACTTCCAGGAAAACGAGGGGTCGGTGGAGTCTGCACAATCACTATGGAAGGCCTTCAAATCAGTAATTAGGGGTTACGCAATCTCCCAGATAGCAGGGACCCGCAAAGAGAAAGCTGCCCAGCCTGTTGGGCTGGAAGAGACAATACTCCGACTGGAGGGGAGTATACTGAGAGAGGATGAGGCTGAAGCTAAACACAAGGTTGGAGACAACTACCAAAGAATATAGAGATCTAGCCACAGAGGTGGCACGGGCGCAAGATAGAGCCACACAGTGTAGGATATATGAGGTAGGGGACAAAGCAGGGAAGCTGTTGGCATGGCTGGACAGTGGATAAAAGCCAACAGACTAGTAGCTGAGCTTAGGACTGAAACTGGGCAACATTTGTCAGGACCACAAGAAATAGCGCAAGAGTTTGCCGATTATTTTTAGAACATATAAAAATCTCACATGTCCTCCACAGAAGAGGAGGCAAGTGCCTTTCTGTTGGACATGTCCCTCCCTACTCTCTCCGGAGAGAAATCCTCTAACATGGACGAAGAACTAACACATGCCGAGGTGGAGCGGGCAATACAAGGGCTGCAGTCAGGGAAAGCAATGGGTCTCAACGGATTACCCATTGAACTATACAAGCTCGCACCAAGTAAGATAGCACCAAATCTTACCAATATGTTCCTCGAAAGCGGACCAGAGACTAGCCACAATAGTGGTTATACATAAGAATGGTAGGCCCAAAGACAAATGCACTTCCTATAAGCCGATATCATTGATTAATGCAAAGGCCAAGATCTTGGCCAAATTACTGGCCACTCGTCTCCTGGGGGTAGTCAGGAAGCTCGTGCATCCAGGCCAGTCTGGCTTCATGCCATCAATAAATACCTCACTTAACCTCCGGCGCCTGCATGGCGTCATGGGCAGAATAGAGACATTGAGAGAGGATGTGGTAGTTATGTCACTGGACGCCACCATGGCGTTTGATACAATCAAATGGCCCTACATGTTTGCGGTCTTGAAGAAAATGGGCTTCAGCCCCAACTTTGTCAGCTGGGTGGGACTCCTGTATATGGAGCCATTGGTGCAGGTGGTGGTAAACAGGTGTTCGCGCTAGAAAGAGGAACCAGACAGGGATGTCCCCTCTCCCCGCTGCTATTTTCACTGTTGCTGGAACCCCTCGCTCTGCGGATAAGGATGGACCCAATCATGAGGGGACTGCGGTGGGCAGAGGAATGGGAGGACCGAATCTCCCTGCATGAAGATGATATACTAATATATCTGGTTTCACCAAAAGCCTCCATAAATAGGGTACTGCATATTTTTACGAATTTTAGCAAATACTCTGGATATAAAATAAACTGGTCCAAGTCAGTCATCTATGTATTAAGGGGAGACTTTCCCAGATTGCCCAGAGGATAGGTCATAGCAGAGGCGAAAGAGGGGTTTAGGGGCCAGATGTATGACCAATTTTGGCATGCGTAAATTGGTTAGCTACCCTTTTGCGCATGCTAAAATTGGTATAGCCATGTACTAACACAATTTTGCGACTCGCAAAAAAGGGTTTAGAGACTCGCTATTTGGAAGGGGCGTTCCCTTCCAAATAGCGACTCTAACTCATGTGTAGGCTTTCCTGTTTTCAGTTTCTATTTTTGGTAAATTCTGGTGCATTTTTTCAGTGTTTTCAAGTGATTTAAATACCTTAACAAAACAGTATTTATCAGTGGTTACTTATTCATGCTTGCTTTCTGCAGCGATAGTGCATGCCATATAGACAGTGTATGTACAGTGTACATGAGGTCTAAATACATTTTGGAAATCAAACATATACCACACAATACGTTTTCAGTGAGTCTTTGTTCATGCTCGCTTGCTCTCTCCTTCCCATGTAAACTTTGATCTGTGAAAAGGCCCTCTCAACATTGGCACTTGAGACAGGCAACGCCAAAACAGCCAGTACACATTTTGCTATCTCTGGGCACTGACTTCGCTTTCCATGCCAATACTGGTGCAGCTGAAGATTGTGATTCTCTGGGACAAGTTCTGCAACATATGTGTTAAACTGGGCACATATGCCCTCAGAGTTATTGAAGCCGTCAAAAATAAAGCAGCACTTTTGAAACTCTGGACAAAATCCCTCTTTATAGATGGGATCTTGAACTTGTGCAGAGTACCACAGTGAGGCTTCATTGGCTTCAAAGGCCATGGTTGTTAAAGGGACATTTCTATGCATCATTGCAAGCCATTTCTCATACATTGTAAAATAAAAGTTCCTGAATTGCTCTTTAATATTTCTTTGCTTCCCAAGTTGCAAGCACTCTAACATGGAACACGTTGCAGTGTCAAAGTCACTAAAACTGTTGCCCAGCTTACTCTCAAGGAGATTTTTCAAATCTACACCAATTATGCTGATAACTTGGTAGACAAGGGTGTTGTTTTTGTTTTTTAGTATATTCACTACAGCAGTCATGTTCTCCTGTAAAAATCTAAGAATGCAGTAGAGGGTGCATTTTTCACATCACTATCACTATAACGCCAAAGATCCTAAAATTTCTTGCCTTTAGCATCATCACTCAGCAAAAATTCTGTTAACGTTTGCCACATGGAAAATATAGCATTCACGACCTCTAGAACTGAGAACCTCCAGCTAAGTGACCCAGTTGGGATCACTCTTTCTTTGATGTCACACAAAGTACAACATGAGAAATATTTGTGTTTTAGTTCCCGTGCATAACACAACGGTGCACCCGAATGAACTAAAAAGTCATTAGCATTCTTCATTAACTCAGAAGATTGTAAAGATGCTTTCAGCATACCATCTAACAAGTGGCAGGATCGCTTACAGGGAACCACTTCAGCTCAGGTATCGATTTTGACAGGTGATCACACAACTATTTTATATACGTAGCTGAATCACTGCAAATACAAACAATATCACTTCAATCTTTTTTTAACTTATTAAGAACATTTTGCAGCAGCATTTCAAGTGATAATGCATTCTATGATTTCCAAAAGACTGGTGCCATGTTTTCACCACTATCTAGGTGACAGCACTCTTTTCACATATGCCTGTCACTACACTTTGCATAATATGTTTAAAGCCTGGGATGATTGACAATTCATCTACTATCAATACTGACACACTAGAAAGGGAGATTGATTTATCAAGGGTTTTTATCCATTCTCTGTGGGTAAATATGACGGTACATATTGGGAAAGATTCTTATGAAACCAGCCATTTCTATCTATCAGTGAAATAATCAAACGTAGCCAGAATATCAAATATGTTTTTGATGTTTCCTGATTCCCTACAGTTTATAAAATAAATAAACAAGACCAAAAACATGCTTCTAAGCCCTGCATCTTTTGACCAAAGACCACAAAACTGAAAAAGCAAAAGTAAGAAGAAACAATATTTTAGTGACAAACTCAGGCAGAATAATGTAAGCCTAGTCTTTCTTGCTGCTACTTTGTATAACTAAGTTACATTGTATTGGCCCTTTCAGGAAGAAATAAAAATTACTTTCACTCTCCTTTTCTTTTCTTTGAATGGCATTTAATTTGTGGTTGTGCAGGTGCTTTTTCAGTGTTTATATGTTTACACTGGTGAGGGCTATTTCGCTTTCAGTGGGGTTTTATCAGTTATTATAGGTTTAAACCTAACACTGGACAGCCTACCCATGTACTAATGTTTTGCGACTGCAATTGTGGTCGCAAAACACTCACAATTACCACCTACTTCAAGTAGGTGTTAATGCAGTTGCAAATGGGAAGGGGTACCCAGGGGACCCTTTTCCCTTTGCAAATGCATGCAAAAATATTTTTTAAGGGCAGGCAGTGGTCCCAGGGATCACTGCCTGCCCTTAAAAAATTAAATGAAAATGTTTTTTTTTTTTTTTTTTAATGCATCCCGTTTTTCTTTAAGGAAAACGGGCTGCATTTAATTAAAACAAAGCTGCTTTATTGAAAAGCAATCCCAGACATGGTGGTCTGCTGTCTGCTGAGCCCAATAGGCCACCATCCCTGGGAGGGCCAGTCATTCCCAATGGGGTCGCAAAAAGTGAGTGCTTCATAATATTAATGAGCCTTGCATTTTGCGACCCCATTAGGAATCGCAATCAGTGTCTCTGACACTGTTGTACATAGTAAATTGCGACCAAGCAATTTGAGACTCGCAATCGAGCGCAAATTGCGAGTCGCAATTTAGTATGGTCGTACATCTGGCCCCTAATATCTTGGCATCTACGTTAACAAAGATCAAGCTCGATATTATGAACGCAAGCTCCTCCCCCCTCTGCAAAGATTCAAGAGTGATGTTCAACATTGGAGATCCCTCCCACTGTCCCTTTAGAGACGCACTGCACAATTCAAGATGATGGCATTGCCACGATTCTTGTACATACTACAGAGCTCTCCGGACTGAGTACACGTAGACTACTTTAAAAGTATAGAGAGCGTGCAGAGAGAATTGATGTGGGAAGGGAAACCAGCACAAATAGTGACCTGAAAGATATCAAGGGGGTGGTATGACAGCGGCATAGGGCTCCCTGACATCAAAAGATATTACTGGGCAGCACAGCTAGCGCCAATTAACCGATGTATATATAGAACCAACTATGACCCCGGCTAAGGAATGGATAGGTGGCTTCTCCCAGAGGAGAGTTACTCTAGAATGCTCTACACAAACCCTGCCAAAATAAAGTTAACAGGCCCTACTAAACATACAGTGCAAACATGGCACACAGTGAATAGAAGTATGGGATGGGTAGGGAAGATAACCCAAGCGACCCCCCTGTGGGACAAGGATAAGTTGGGCAATTTGACTCAAAGGGCTTTGGGGCTAGGGATTTGATCGGGATTTCCCATGTGGGCAACCTGTGGAAAAAGGGTGGGGTGACTCCCTTTGCCCAGTTGCGAATAAAACCATGAAATGGCCGAGACAGAAATATTTTGATTTCTGCAGATCCAGCACGAGCTACAAGCAGCCATTCCACGAGACCAGTCACTCCCCGAGTCCTCCCCCCTCAAAGATAGGATCCCAGAAGAATTTATGCCCAGGGAAGCGATTTCACTGGTATATAGGAAACTGATCAATAACATGCCCGACCCCCTTTTGCAACTTCATAGACACTGGGAGAAAGATACGGTGGCTCTAGGAGATGATGAGTGGCAGGACGCTCTGTCGTCCCCCAAAGAAGAAGCAATTTCGTAAAGGTTGCGATTAGTACAGCTTAACGTACTACATAGAATATACTTAGCAAGTACTGCTCTAGTGAAGATGGGGTATAAGGAGGATCCCAGATGTAGTAGAGGATGCGGCAAGGAAGGAACCTTTGTCCATACCATGTGGGAATGTATATACATCCAGCGTTATTGAACAAAAGTAGCCCAATGCATGGCAAATGTGCTGAGCAAACAAATAGATACCAAGATAAAATTGTGTCTTCTGAATATATGGGATCCCTCTGACTTGATAGAAAAGGAGAAAACTTGGGTGGCCCTAGGGATGGTGGTGGCCAAAAGAAATAAAGCCAAATTGTGAGGGGTGCTCGAATTATCTACACTGAATACATGGAAAAAAGACATGGACTGGTGCATGGTGATGGAAAAGACGATGTATGAGTCGTGAGGCTGTCCCAAGAAATGGTCAAATATCTGGGGCAAATGGAACACATATAGCGGGAATATTTGTGAACCCCCCCAGGCAAAACGACACCCTGAACTGGACGTAGAGGTATAATAGGTATTATCTAATTAGGTAGGCCCATAGATAGTGATGTAATGTGAGAATCAATGAACCGTATGGTCACAGTACTGTTCGGAATTGTATTTGGAATGCATTCAAGATGTCATCAATACAAATAATTTTTTTTAAAAGATACATCAGGTGTGCTTTAATCCACAGATTCAAAGACATAACCCCGTCTGTATTCCATTTATTTTCTTAATTAAGAGCTAATAATAAGACTTCTTGCTAAGGCATCCAACACACTACCTAATTGTATTCACTTTCATGCTGACAGCATCCAATTAAATATATATATATATATATTTTATTTAAAAAAACTCAATTTTAACTGCTTTTCCTGTTGAAAACTACCTCATCAGCTCCAGCATTCTCTTGGCTACTATTGTTCCTTCACTTCAAAATGCTTAGAGTATGGATTGTGGGCCACAGCTATATCTATTGGGCTAAAAAGGCTGCAAAAAAGGAGAGGTATTGACAGGGACTTGGATTTGCCAAGTGTGCAGATTACTTGGTTTGAACAGAGAGGGTTAAAGTTTTATCAGTTGCTGGCTTTGGTTAAATCCATTGGGGATTCCCAAGCTCCTCACCTCATGATTGTGCACTGTGATGGCACTGACCTAGGCACATTGACTGGGGTAGGACTGGAAATCCTAATGAAAGAAACGTTTGCAGAACTGATGTCACTTTCCCCCACACTGTCTTGGTGTACTCTAATATATGCCAAAGACAGAAATGTAAGTGGGAAAATCAATTCTGTCCACAGATTGGTAAAGCCAGGAAACATGTTATCAAAACAATTTCTGCATTTCTCAGAGACCATCGCATGGGCTGAACCTATAACAACAATCTACATTTTGACATGCATGGAATTCATAGGATTGATGGAGTGCACTTTACAGATGAATGCAACAGGGTGTTTCTAAGTAACCTGAGACTCTGCATCCGGTCTTATGTGTAGCAGCCATATACACAAAACGAACAGAACGGCTCTCGTCATAGCCACCCTAGTACCCAAAATGTTGGTACTTTTTTTCTAAAGAGTTTTTTTTTCTTTAGTTTTTAGGAATCTTCGTCGCGATCCCCATGGATATGTTGCGAAAACGGAAAACAAAAGCAGACATTCAACGGTCACCAACACATCCAAAAATAATATGTAAAAACAAT
The DNA here is from genome assembly GCF_964204655.1 of Triturus cristatus. Classification (NCBI taxonomy): domain Eukaryota; kingdom Metazoa; phylum Chordata; class Amphibia; order Caudata; family Salamandridae; genus Triturus; species Triturus cristatus. Next base: position 622,766,933 of record NC_140587.1, read on the forward strand.
ACATTTTGAACATTGCCCTACACACATTACTATATACATACTTCTATCAAAGCATGTTTAAACTCATATTTTTGTACTAAGTTTCTTTATAAAACATCTTTCAGACCTATTACCTGTTTTTGCAGTTTTTTGGGATGACACGATGGCGTTGTTAACCGCTACGATCTCACCTTTCCCATGTAGTGAAAACACATATATGCACACACATTACAGTATTCTGCACACTAGAGGTTTATTACTGTACACTTTAAACTCATGTTTTTCTACCGTATTTCTAGAATAACCATCACTAGACCTAATTTCTATATTCGCAGTGAGGCTGGAGACTGCGATGACGTTGGTCATTGTGATCCCTGCATAAAAAATTATACCTAAATAATTAATTCTAACCATCACATTAGATAACTCACCTCTACAAAATTAGCAGTCCAGGGTGCAGCTGGGATATCTTTCGCAATTTTAGAGTTGGTATCACCAGCAAAATAAGGGTATATTCCAGAATCTCCTGAGGTCCCTGGTAATAATCAATGCTGCAAGATCAGCCCAGCCTACTTTCCTAATCTTATTTTTGTGAGATTCTAAGACTGTTTTATAAGCTAGGTGTAGATTACTAAAAAGAATGATATCAAACAGGGCCTGTTTAAGCCTCCTATAAAAGTTGATTGTGGGAGGTTGAGCATGCTGAATTAAACCTCCTATGCTCAGGTGTATATATATATTACATTTCAGAGCAACAAGATCACATAATATGTCTTTACTAATCGAGATATAAGAATTAATAATGGAGTTAGTATTGGTTTCTAGTGACAAACGGGTTATAATGGATACATATTTCCTGGAGACTATGGGCCTGATTAGGATGTCGAGTGGGCCGCCACCGATGCCGCCCAAAATTTAGAGTATCAGTCCATCTGCTGAATTTCACTGCCGGTGTTCAGAGACATTTGGGTGGAGGGAAAGACTGCCATCTCTGACAGGCTCAAGAAACCCGTAAGGGTGGCAGTCAGACTGTAATCTCTACAATGGGTGAAGTGCCTGCACAGGCACCGCAGTAGGGATTACGATGTTAATTTCCCTCTACCTTTACATGGCGCTCCGTCCGCCAAGTAAAGGCAAACAGAAAGTGACTTTGGGGGCCCCCTAGCAGTGCCCTATCCCCCGTGGGCCTCGGCTATGATGCCCAAGGGGTACATGGGGTGCCCCTTCAAACATACATGTTCAAAAACATCCCTTTTTCCATTGCAACTTGTGCTGCAGCCCTCTTCCAGGCCACTTGTGCTGTGGCCCTCTTCCAGGCCACAGCACAGGCCGCAATGGAAAATGGGATGTTTACAACTGCCTGCATGGCAGTAGTATCGTAACTGGGCTGTTGTGGCCCCCGACTCCTTGTCAGATGGTCTCGAGCCCATCGAAGTAAGGCCCTATGTCTTTCATAAGAGAGGGGTCATCTATTTTCCCACATTTGATCCTCAGGCCTTTGTTTTCCTTACAGTCCTTACAATCCATCTCACCTGGCTGAATGCAATCACACTCAGACTTAAACTGTAAATCCCGATTCAGGTAGAGGGGAGCATGGTAACTCAAACAATTAACAATAATCTTAAAGTCATTCAATAGAACTCACAGATCCAAGACTGCAATAAAATCAATTGGACTGCCTTGCCAAGTACCTATAAAAGCTGAGATATCTACCATCTTTCCCTGCTGAGTCACTTGCTAAAACTAGGTCCTAGCACTTTTCGTCCCAGGGTATGAAGCTCTTACTGAAGATCACAATTTGTTTCTTGTTGGTGCTCAGCTTCAGACAGTTGGACTTCGCTCAGTCTGTTATTTTGGTCATGCATGCGTTGAACTTGTTCTGAGTGCTGGGTGCCTTGTCTGTGAGGGATAGGCTAGGTTATGTGTTGTTGTCATAAGAGAGGACGTTGATGTTGTGAGAGCAGGTGGTGCTAGCCAGAATGATCATGTAAGCATTGAAGACTGTCAGGCTGAGGGAGGATCCTTGCTAGATTTTGCTGATTAGGTCATGGGCGTCTGAGGTGGATGGTGCCAGGCTTACTGACAGCGCCCATCCATTCAGGAATGAGCAGATCCAGTGGAACAAGGGACCTTGAATTCCAATGTCATGCAGGCATTGAATGAGGATGGAAGAGCTTATCAAACACTAAAAAGAGGTCCAGGTGGATGATGGCTGCTATGTCTCCTCCGTTCAGTATCATGCAGATGTTGTCTCTGGCGGTGATGAGAGCACTTTCGGAACTGTGGTAGGGTTTAAATTCGGACTTGGTGGTGACGATGAGTTAGTGTTCTTTGAGGTAATCAGTGGGACGTTTGTTGATGAGTTTCTCCAGTTACTTCCTCAGGTAAAGAAGCAAGGAATTTGGTCTGTAGTTGGTAAGCTTAGAGGGGTTCACTGGGGGTTTCCTAAAAAAAAGAGGTCTGTTACATGTTTCTAGCATAGCGCTGATGGCTAGAAGTCCTCTGCTATGGTGTGGATGTGGGGGGGGGGGGGCAAGAGTCCAACAGAGGCCTAGAGTGGAAGAACTTCATGGTGGTGACGGTTTCATAGTGGGAAATGTAGGGCCATGAGATAAATTTGAGCTCTTTGGATGAGGGTGGGATTCAAATAGCAAGGACTATCGGATAAGGTTGCAGGGTACAGTTGCAGTATATGTGTTAGAAATTGAATTTCTGGTTGGCTAGGTCATGCGCCTAAGCCAGGCAGAAAACACCACTCTATTCAGGGCAAGGGAGTTACACGCTGAAGATAACCCCTGCTCACACCCTTGGTAGCTTGGCACAAGCAGTCAGGCTTATCCTAGAGGCAATGTGTAAAGCATTTGCGCAACACACACACACAATAGCAACACACTAGACACACTACAAAAAAGACTCCACACAAGGTTATATAACATTTTTGTATTATCCAAAACACATTAGAATCATAATCACGCATATTCACTGTGCCAAATGGCACTAGGCAATATTCACAGCGGATTATATACATGACAGGGCCAATCGGGCCACTGTCAGAACCTTTAGAAAGCACTAGTAGCACATATAAAACACAACCAGTAACTACTGGTAAAATACAGTACTCAGCATGAGCAACATAAACACATTATGTCTGCATCGCATTAGGCATAAACAAATTATGCATCAACCTCATAAGCATAAACACATTACGCAATAGGCATCACATTTAGCATCAATCAGATTAGGCATAAACACATTACGCAATCCTTGTAGAGCTTTGAGCCCTGCCCATATCACCAAAATGACCCCAGGCCAACTGGCCTGAAGCAAAAGGAAATGCCCCCCGTTGCAGCTTCCCGCGCTCTCGCGGCACAGCTGGGAAGACCGGCACCCAAAAAGTGCCTTGGGAGCCCCTCCTTCCCGGGGCTCCTCTCTCGCAGAAAATGCCCCCTTTAACAAGTGAGGCCTCCAAACTGGCCCTGAAAGGATTCAGCTCGCCTTTGCAGCTTCTCGGGCTCAGGCGGTGCAGCTGTGGCCAAAAGAGCGCTGCGCTGGCTTCAACAATGCCCAACTTGAGCCCCCCCACTCACAAGGGGCTCTTCTGGTGCTGCCCTTGGCACATCAAGCAAAACGACAGGCCCAAGCACAGCCCCACTCCCCGCTGCTTCTCCTGGGGCTTCTGACACTGCAATGTGCCTCGACCAGCCCTGTCTCCGTTCTCTGCTTCCCTTGCCTCTTCTTCACGTGGGGCTCTCTGACTCCTGAGCAGAGTCCCGTCCAACGTCAGGCCTTCCACTGCCTGACTTCTGGTCCACGGACCGAAGCTGGAGCTCTTCTCCTCAGGCCCAACCAATTCAGCAGGGCAACGCTGGGGCGCTTCTCAAGCACTCAGCTCAGTGCACCGGGCTCTGACCTCAAACAGGGGGTAGGCTCCCGCTTCACTTCTGCTGCAGGGGCCATGAGGGGTGGGCTCCCGCTCCCATCCTGGCTCCGCCTCCAACCAGGCAGCCTGCCTGGTTTCCGGGTCACTGCTCTCGGCGGCGGCGTCTCTCTCCTCACCGGAGTGCGGTAGGACTCCGACCTTAATGTACACACCACTGCAGGGTGAGCTCCCCTTAACAGGAGCATAAAAACTCACACTCCATCAGGTGTTGGCGCAATCCCGGAAAACAATTACTGAACATGTGCTCTCTGACAAACAGATTGAACAGCCCTTCAACATCATTTGCCATGCTACCCATCACCCAACCATCCTGTGCATCACAAAACCCATCCACAAACTCCCCCCAAGACTAGTGAGGCAGTTTTCTACTGCCTCTGAACCTCAAACTATACGCTTCAGTGTGACACCCTCTTCCTGGGAACTAGGTTCCATGCGCTGGGATATGGGAGTGGGACTTCCTACACTGGACTCCATATTGCTGCCGCCACTGGACCACACCCTCACTGGTGAATCCAGACCACTAAAACCACACTCAGGGGACATATCCTGACGAGTTAGTTTCTCCCTGGCGAAGGCCCTCTCTGCCTCCACCATCCTCTCCTGCGCTAAGACCCTCTCAGTCTCTAACGTTTTCTCTTCAAGGCCCAACACCTTGAGACTCAACTCCTGTCCCAACTACAACATATAAAACACAACCAGTAACTACTGGTAAAATACTGTACTCAGCATGAGCAACATAAACACGTTATGTCTGCATCGCATTAGGCATAAACAAATTATGCATAAACCTCATAAGCATAAACACATTACGCAATAGGCATCACATTTAACAACAATCAGATTAGGCATAAACACATTAGGCAATCTTTGTAGAGCCTTGAGCCCTACCCATATCACCAAAATGACCCCAGGCCAACTGGCCTTCCGTGGGCTCACATGCCCTTTGTCCCAAATGTCGAGGCTCTACTGTAGGGCCTTTCACTGGCCCTCTGGCTGCCAATGCAGTGAAAACAATGTGCACAATGCGCAGGGGGCTTGGGGTGCATCTCACCCCCTCCTTATCCTGAAGCAAAAGGAAATGCCCCCGTTGAAGGTGACCGCGCTCTTGCGGTGCAGCTGGGAAGACCGGCACATACCTGCCTGGTTTATGGGTCGCTGCTCTCGGTGACAGCGTCTCTCTCCTCACCGGAGTGCGGGGTAGGCTTGTGCCTTAACATACACACCACTGCTGGGTTGGCTCCCGCTAACAAGAGCACAAACGCGGGGTGGGCCCCCGCTCAGCCATACTTGCAAATGCGGTGTGGACTCCCACTTCTCCAGGCATAAACGCGGGGCAGGCTCCTGCTATCCCTGGCAATACGGGGGAATCCCCACTTCGAGATTCCCTCTGAGGATGTTGCAACCCAGCGCTGCAAGTCACCAAAGTCTCCCCTTCCCTAGGGGAATCCCGAAGAGCGGCACAGCGCTCACAAGGTGCTAGGAGCTAGGAACTCCAAAGCTCCAAAGGCAAAAGGCTGGGCCCAGGCAGGCCAGCTCAAAGGGACCTCCAGCAGGGAGGCAGTCCCCCGTGGCGGTTCCTCCTGGGGCCCAGCAGCAGCAGTCCCTAATCACAAGGAAGCACAACCCGGACCTAGGGTCACAGCCCCAGTACTTATACTACATTTTCCTTTGTTCTGCTCTGGCACAGGGCTGGGGGAACCAGTCCCAACTCGTTCTGGGGGGAATTAGAGCACTTTGTTTACAGGGCTCCTCTTCCCCTTTGTCAGGTGGGGGCTCAGTCATCAGACACTCCACAGGGGGTGGAGCCAGCATTCCCCTAGCCAGGCACATACCTATTCAGGGTCAGGGGACTACTCCTCCCACTACTCTAAATGCAGATACCCTATTCAGCCTAGCGCTGACTCACCCTGCCCTCCCTGGAGCCACACACACCTCACCAGCCCCTGTCATTCCAGAGCCAGACATGCAATGCACCACATCAGGCAGGCAGACACATAGCACACAGAAATGCCAACTTCTAAAGGTGGTATTTCTAAAAAAGTGATAATAAATCTGCGCACACCATTGCGCATCATTTATTATTACTATTCCAACCATACCAAACTTGACCACGCTGCTCCTCTTATCTCAGGAATTACCACTAAAACATTTATCAGAGAATCCTATGAGAGGGCAGGCTCACAGCAGTGAGAAACAAAAATGGCTGTTTGTCACTACCAGGACATCTCACGCACTTAATGTACATGTCCTACCTTTTACCTACAATTCACCCTGCCCATAGGGCTAGCTAGGGCCTTCCTTAGGGGGGACTGACATGCATTAAAAGGGGGGTCACACATGTGGAACACACTTTAGGTGTCACATCACAGCGGCAGAAACCTTTCGTGCACAGGCCCTGCAATGGCAGAGGCCTGAGACAGGTTTGAAAGGCTACTTTGGGGGGTGACGCAATCAGTGCTGCAAGCCCACCAGTAGCATTAAATTTACTGGCCCTGGGTATCTGAGATACCACTTTACAAGGGACTGACAGGTAAATTAAATATGGCAAACAGGTGTAGACCAATCTTACCATGTTTACCACAGAGAGCACACACACTTTATACTGGACAGCAGTGCTAAAGTGCCCAGAGTCCTAGAAATGCCAACACCTTGTCAGAAAAAAGGCTAGGAGGAAGGCAAAAAGTTCAGGGATGACCCTGCAAAGAGTGCCAAATCCAACAATATTTTATTGCTGAACAACACAGAGAGGTTGTTGCAAAAGCCCTGTGAGGGGGTGGCTGAGTTGGAGGAGGCCACTTCTGAGGCGAAATCTTTCCCAATGGTGAAAATGTTTTACTTATGTTAGCACTTGGTCCACCAAAGTGGTCCATTTAGTTGGCTAGAAATGTTGGTGGTAGCAATTTAGGGTGGACTTGAATGTGCTTCTTTCTTTGTTGTCTTTGTGAATTTTCCATCTGTGCACCAGTTGCTTGCAGTGGTGCTTCATCAATCTGTGATCCTCCATATACAAACTTGTTTTAGGTCTGGATCTTGTGTTGTTTGACATGGGCCAAGGCTTCGGCACAGAAGGTGATCTAACTATTGAAATTCTTGATAACTTCATGTAGGTTGCTTCTGTGTTTGGGCTGATAGGTATTGCGAGCAGTTGTCCAGTCCTTGTCCAGCATGTTGTTCCAGTTGTGCTGAGTTACTCTGGCAGTAGTTTGTGTGGATTGGAACTGGACAAGAATGCTGAACTCGATGTGGACTGTTTGCCTCAAATGTTGTCAATAGAGGTGAAAATGGGGTTCAGGGGGTGTCAGGCAGAGTGTGTAGATTCCTTAACTTGGGTGAGGCTTAGGTTTCCAAGGCCTTCCAGAAGAGTTTTTTAGCCAGTGTTGGTGATGCTGTCCACATGGAAATTTGGGTCTCTGAGGAGGGTGTAATTGATTTTGGTGAGGATGACTGGCATGATGTATTCTGTGATAATGTTGGAGAGGTTGTTTTGCAGTCCTAGGGGTCTGTAGATGACAGTACCAATTAAGGTGAAGCTGGTGGTGATGTGCAGCTTTAACGACAAGCATTGCATGTTGGTAGATAGAGTGTCAGCAGCGATGGTGCAGATGATGGCATTCCTGTGGATGATGGCAATACTGCCTCTAGGCTTGCGGAGTCTGTCTTGTCAGGTGATTTTGTAGACTGAGGGACTTGCTGTGGCAATGTCTGGACCCTTACTGTTGGGTGATTACCCGGGCTATACTACCATCACCGCAACCATCAAGGATCTTTGAGAACACTCTACCTGACTTACCAAGCCCTGATGAAGTTCCTTATGCCAAAGGTATGAAACGCATTGGCTGATGGATGATTTTATTTCTATCATAAATAAAGGAGAATAATGGACTAAAACTTGCTATCCCAACTTCATTTCTGGTGCACCTTCCCTTCTAAAGTATGGGACAGAAATGTTGTCTGGTGCCAGCAGGACTCCGGAGAAGTGCCCCTTTAGGAGCTCTTTTCTATTCTCTTCTGTATTGCACTTATACAGCGGATGGCTTCCCGTAGGCTTCCCAGTGCTGTCAGTGCAAAACGTCTCTTCCGATACCTCAGAGGGGGCTATTCTGTAGTTTGCAGAATGGGAGTTCCTGCGTGGTTAATATTGGAGGGAGGGAGAGGGAGTTCCACAGCTTGCAACATTGAACCAAAAAGACCGTCCTCCCCATCTCGATTATCTGATACAAGGGAATCTGGCAAGGAAGGCATTAGAAGAGCGAAAAGTTTGCTCAGGGCCTCTTGGCAATGCAGAGTTCTTTAAACTTAATACGTTCTACTACTGGGAGCCAATGCAGAGATTTGAGACTATGGCAGGTGGAGTGATGCTTAGGGACATTATAGAGAATACGAGCCGCTGCATTCCGTACTACTTGCAGCTTCCTTAGGGCCATTTGGGGGCCCCCAAATAGAGGGAGTCCTAGCAAGAGAGTATGACCACTAGCCTCCTGGAGAGTGGTAGAAGCAGTGAAAGGATTTTTCTGAGCATCCTAAGGATGCTAAAGCACAGTTCTTCAAGCTTTGTTGCCTCAGCCACCAGATTTAAGGATGAATCCAACCATTTACCAAGGCTTTTTATGGCAGGTTTTGGAACAGGTGCAGCTTTTAGGCAGTTTGGGCTGCCAAAATCCATCAGAGGATTAGGGTTATTGCCAAGAAACAGGAGCTCAGTTTCGATCTCATTCAATTTTAATCAGGAGTCATTCATCCAGGAGGCAATCTTCTCAAGCCAGGCTCCTGGGGGGATGGGGGGGGGGTGGGCAGAGTGAGGGTTGTGGTTCCACATGAGAGAAAAGACCAATTGGGTGTCATCCGCATAGGTCACAACTGAAATCCTGAAGTTCAGATTTTTTTTATATTGTACTGACCTTTTGCATACTTCTGCGTGCTGAAGAGCACAGTCGATTTTACCTGAAGGAAATGATTTCAGCTAACTAACAGCAACAGAGTGAAACTACTATACTCTGCCTCCAATCCAACCACCTCTGTCATATGATGCAGCATGATGCCTGCTTTATTTCACCGCTGACACTCTTCGCTGATGGATCTTCCATTCTGGTATTCAATCCAATGGTTACACTCATGAGATTGTGACAGGGACTGATGTTCCTGACCACAAGGTCTTCCATCCTAATGTTATGCGCTTAGAGGTTGAGGTTGTTAGTTTCAGTTACACTCTTCTAGGAAATTATCCTGATGTTGTGGGAAGTTTGGTTTTCGGTCCTGATAGCATTTCTATTCGGGTATTTCACATGCTTTAATTGATGGTCGTAATAAAGTGCCACCAGTGATCAATTAAAATTGTAGTTAAGTCACAGGCATCCTCATCTTTTGAATGTCATTGAATTCTCTATACTTATTCTTACATCTGCTATTGTGTTTTGTTGCATAAAGTATTGGACCCAGTAAAGTCTCATCAAGTGAGGCAAGGATAAAAATATAAACACCTTGATTTATCTCTTTTTCTGTAAAGCTGCTCCTTGAATTTTCAAGGTGTTTATAATTTATCCTTGCCTCACTTGATGAGACTTTACTGGGTCCAATACTTTCTTCCTTTCTCCCTCCCTCCACGACATGGCCCATGACTTAGCCATAGCTGCAACTTTTCGCCTGAACACGCCCACCTCCTCCTGGGCCAGTGAGCCAAGCCGGCGCAAAGCAGTAGCCTGTTTCAGTTGTTCATCTATCCTGAGACCCTATGGGGCAGGAAGGAAGGGAACTGTAGACTCCAGACCGAATAGGAGAACCCACAGGAACATACATCTTAGCTTTGCTCTTTGACCTGTCTCACTCTTTAGTCAGCAGTCTCCAGCTTCAGAAGCATCTGCAATGTAGTTATGTGATATACATTTATAGAGCACAAGGGTTACCTCAAGGTGTCCTGGCACTTAGCTCAAACAGCCGTGATAGCAGGATAACATAGATACCCAGGTACAAACTAGCTGCTGAATAGTCAAGTTTTCAGTGCTTTCCTAATAACAGCAGGTCGTCGGAGGCCCGAATGTGGAAAGGAAGTTGATTCCATGCCCTAGTAGTGTAGGTAAAGAAGCTTCTGCCTCCCCAGTTGGCTCTTTTGAATTTAGGCACAATCACGTCTTCACTCTTAAGAAGCAAAGAGTTGGGAGTGTACCAACTGAAACACTGCCTAAGATGGACTGGTCCACAATCGTGCAGAGCCTTGAAGGCCGTACAGAGAGATTTAAATCTGACCCTTTGTCTTGTTGGCAACCAGTGGAGCTTTCTGATTTCTTTTTGTACAGATGTAAATTTAGGTATACCTGTTAGCAACCTAGCTGCCGCATTTTGCAATAATTGCAATTTGTTCTTATGTTGCTGTTGGATATTCAAATATAAACCGTTGCAGTATTCGAGTTTTGACAGGATGAGTGAGGTTATCACTATTTGTTGGCTTTCCTGGGGTAGTAAGTGTAGTATTATTTTATCATCCTGAGAGTCTGGAAAGTAGAGGAACTGACCACGTTCACCTGATCCCCAAAGGGGAGCCTATTTTCAATTACTACTCCTAGGTTTTTTGCTTTCCTGAGAGACATCAGAAGGATACCTAATTCTTCAGGCCACCATCTGGGTGACCAAAATTAGCATTGTTTCTAAAATGATTAAGTCGGTTTTAGGTTCGGAAGTAAACATGTCTAAGGCAACAGTTTGATTTCTCTCTGTAAGGAAGGAGCGCAGTAGTTTCCAGGCCATGCCCTGAATGCTGCACGCCGACAGTCGGTCCATTAAGAGATCATGGTGGACCATGGTCAATCAATCCCTCAACTATAAGGTACGGGTGGCAGGCTCATTTAGAGGATCCTCTCATTTCTCAGGTCAGCCAATGCCAGGGAGAGTAGAGGAGGAGGTTCTGGGTGCATAAGGCGGGTGCATTCCACAAAAGCAAGAGGGCCAGTGAAGGGAGAAGTCTGGGTAGCGTTAACTGTAATGACTGTACAAAGGGGTATATCTACAAGGAAATGGCACAGCGTGGGACTGCTGCATGTTTTGCAGTGCTGTGCTGCATCATTTACAGGGATTAGCCATACTTACAACAATACGGAGCAGCCCTGTGTTTGTCCGTGCACTAGTGCAAAAAATATCTGCCTGACACCAACACAGACACCCTTGCACCATAGTGCAAGTATGCCCATGTTGCAGGAATGCATGGATGGCCTTTTATTCCTTCTATTTGTGCTGCATAATGCAGCGCACATAAAAAAGCATAAATGAGGAAAAATAAAAGTATTTCTCCTGGTATGCCAATCTAGCTGATTCTTTTGCATGGCGTTAGTTTTTGGTGCTGCCTCAATTTTACAGATCCTTGGAAATCTGGGGCAGCGTCAAAAAGCAATGGGTATTGCATTGGAACGCACACAGCAACAACCAATGCATGCCCCTTTCATGCAGAAAACTGTGTGAAAGGGTGCCATAAATAGAAAACAGCGTTAAGCCAAGCAAAGTGGCTTAATGCCACTTTCTAAATATGACACAGGGCATTGTGCCACTGGAACATTGCAAAAAGTGATGTTCGGGTGGCGCAATCCCCTTGTAAATATGCCCCAAAGGGTCCAACCTTATTGCTGTCCCCTCCTCTCTTGACTAGAAGTGACTTTTACAGTTTACATAAATATTTATGTTTATGTGTATAAACAAGTCCAGCACACACTACTAACTATGGGCCTCATTTACAAGCCCATTCCTTCGTAGGTGTATCACTTTTTTTAAATGCACCAATAGCGCAATGGGCTTGCGCATATTTACAAGGACACGTAAAGCCCCCTGCATGACTTTTCATGGCCTTGTAAATATGAGCCCCTTTCATGCATTACTCAAAGTGGCATTCCATGCGTGTTGCTGTGGGTGTTCCCACACAAACTCCATGGAACTTGACACATTCCCAGATTTACAACATGGAGAGACATAGAAATGGTGCAACAAGGAGAAATAATTTCATTTCTCCCTGCTTGTTCCTCTTTCTATGCATGTGCTGCATTCCGAATCACGCATAGAAAGAGGAATATGCACTCAGTGATTGTTTTTTGCAGAAAGGTTTCCCTTCATGCACAAAAATAATCATCCCTGCAGTGCAGGCACCCTTGCAAAATTAAGCATGGGTGCCTGCGCTGGTGCATGGCAGCCAATTGTGCGCAAGTGCAGGGGAAAGCACATATTGTTGTTAATGAGACGCACCCTTGTGCTTTGATGATTACAGGCACTACTAGAGTAAGTCAAAAAGGAAATATTAGAATTTAAAGATTACACTGTCAACCAGAAAGGTAACAAATTTGAAAAAGATAAAAGAAACTTTGCACTGGAGAAGGTGTACCCATATTTGCAGTCGGATTTTTACCTAAGAGCGGATTCACGTAGATACCTCCCAGGATTTCAAGGAAGATCTTTAAATAATTTCATAAGATTCTCTGAAACATCATCCTCCTCAAGTGGGAGTGAGGGAGAAATCAACGAAGGCCGGAGAAACACTAATAGAAGAGGAAATTTTCAACAGCAACATATTCCTTTTTTAGGGAGAGGTCAACAAAAAACACGGGGAAGAACAAGATTCAACGATCAACCTTGGGAAATGACCACCCGCCGACAGAGCTGAAAAAACTAGTGGTATCACCTATATACAATTTATCAAAGGAAACCTTAACAAAAGATGAACAAAGTATATTAGAAAAAGGTTTATCATTTGTTCCTTAAAAAAATTCACAGATTTTGTGAGACTAAAAACTGAAGCTATTGAATTCTGTTGTAAAATTCGGTTAAAAACTTTCTTTGCAGAAAACCCATATACGGAGACGATAGAGAATACAGGTCTAAAGAAAAAATCGTCTTTCTGCCCACCTGCCAATAAAATTTCAAAGGAAGTGGTAATTTTTTAAAAAACCAATTACAGATATGGAAAAGAAAAAAAAAATGGGTTAAATATAATACATCAAGATCTCAAATGGAAGCTTTATCAAATCTCCAAAACGACAATTCAATTATAATCAAGCAGGCTGACAAAGGCAGCTCCATCGTTGTATTGGATACATCAGAATTAAGCCTGGGCAAAGCACTACGCTACGCTCGCGTAGTTTGCGAAGTTCGCGCTACTTCGCACTACGCGAACTGCACGTAGCACAGTGCAAACACGCGTAGCGTAGTGTTGAGTAGTGCTGCGGTCATTTTTTGCTTGCTCGCGGTCCTCAACGTCAAGTTGGCGACCGCGAGCAAGCAAAATGACATCCCGGCGAGGCTTTTTCCTTGTTCGCGATCAGCAACATCAAGTTGGCGATCGCGAGCATGGAAAATAAACCTCCCGGCGAGATTCCCAACGCGAGGAGGTCAGGTTTCTCATTGCGAGTGGTCGCGTATGCTCGCGACCGCTCGCGATGAGAAACTACCAGTTCGTGTTGAGAAAGCTGCCGCTCGAGTAAAAATCTACTCGAGCAGCAGAAAATTACAGCTCGCACTGTGCAAAATGCCATTTTCAATGATTGCACAGTGCCGGTTGCTTGTCCGCACTGTGCAATCATTGAAAACGACATCTGGCACAGTGCGAACAAGGTACTACGCAGTTCGCGAAGTGCTACGCGTAGCTCGCATAGTGTGAACTGCACTTTGCATAGCTTCGCGAAGTGCTACTTCGCGAACTACGCCCAGGGTTAATCAGAATACACATTGGAAGTTAGGGGACAATGAGTGCTATAGAAAGATCAATAAAGATCCTACATTCGATTTGCAAAGCCAACTTTTTATAATTTTAGAAAAAGGCTACCACCAAGGATTTTTAGGTGAAAAAGAGTATGAGTATCTGCAGAATAAGAACCCCAGAATCCCCTTGTTTTATGTCCTTCCAAAAGTACATAAAAGTGAGACTTCACCACCTGGACAACCCATCGTCTCGGGATGCGAATCATTGATGGAGCCAATTTCAAAATTCGTAGATTATTTTTTAAAACCATTCATGCCCGAAGATCCATCTTTCCTGGCAGACACCACTGATTTTATTAACAAACTAGCACCAATTCAATTTGAAAAAGAAGTACATCACCTAGTGACATTGGACGTGGTGTCTTTATATACACAGATACCCCAAGACGAAGGGCTGGCAGTAATTCTTTCCTTCCTGGAAAGTAAAGCAAGACCAACAAGAGTCCCAACAGAGTTTAATGGAGCTAGGGAGCTTCGCGTTAAAGAAAAACTATTTCAATTTCAATGGAGACTTCTATTATCAAGTGAAAGGAGTAGCGATGGGGTGTCCCTTTGCACCTGAGCTAGCGGTTTTGTTCATGGCAAAATATGAGGAGAAGTTAATCTATAATGACTATCCGTATTTCCAATTAATTGGAAATTGGACTCGTTATCTAGACGATATATTCATGGTGTGGACAGGCAATGAAGAAAATCTCTGTGAGTTTCATGAATGATTGAATAACAGAACAGAAGATATAAAATTCAGTATGAACCATTCAAGGACTAAAATGGCTTTTTTAGATGTGGAAGTATATCCAGCTGAAGGAGGTTTGGTCACTACTTTATTTAAAAAATCAACGGACCGAAATAAATCCTTACATTTTTCAAGCAATCACCCTAGGAATTTAAAAGAGAATTTGCCCTATGGGCAATTCCTTAGAGTGAGACAGAATTGCTTCTACAAAGATGAATATATACTCCATGCAACTAAACTGTTAGAGAACCTAAAAGAAAGAGGCTACCCAAAGAAATTGTTAAAAAGGGCTATGAAAAGAGCATGGTGGACTCCTCGAGAAGCTTTACTTGAAAAAAGGAAAAGACCGACAGTGGAAAGAATTGTATGTGTTTCAACATTTTGTCCAAATTCCAATGTTTTGAAGAAAGTCATCAACCAGAATTGGCATCTGGTGAAAAATCTGGATCACTCTTTAAACATCAACCCCCTTTTTGCTTTTAAAAAAGATTGTAGCATTGCCAACCAAATAGTTCGAGCAGCCCTGCCTCTAACAAAACAGACCTCTGTAAGGGATTATGTAGGTATCCCTCCAGTATCTGGCCATCATAAATGTGGGACTTGCATTTGCTGTGTCACCACGGAAGAAGGTGTGTTGTGTACACACAATTCAATTCATTGGAAATACGAGGCATTCACTAATTGTAAAACCAGAAATGTGATTTATGGAATACGTTGCCTGTTTAATTTGCTGTACACAGGAAAAACGAATCAAAAGGTCAGATTAAGAATTTCTCAGCACAAATCCAGAATTAAATAAAACGTGCAAACAGCCCCATTAGGGAATCATTGGAGATTGAACAATCATTCTGAAAAGGATTTAAAATAGACGGTGATCTCTAAAGTGGAACAAAACCCTAGAGGCGGAGACCTAGAGTAAAACTATCCAGAAGAGAAGCAATGCTGATAGTGAAATTTAACACAGCGGTTGACGGGCTGAATGAATTATCAGAAATTTACAAACTGGGATGAGGTGACTCTCCTGCCACATCACTCTATGATAATAGTCATTTAGCGCAGAAAGAGTCCTTGCAAGGACCTTGAAACGTAAGTCATTCATGGATACTTTTGACAATGTCCCGTCAGAGGATGTGGTGAAGCCACCCTGTGATTACAGCCATCTAGCACAGAAAGAGTTATGGTTGGGACCTGTATAAGTAGGTCACTTATAGTTGACTCTAAACAAATAAAGTCCTAGCCAATTAGGGCAATAGGTTAACCCAACAGCGGCATCCCAGCTAACAATTTTGACGTTGAGAATGAAGTAGGGTCCAAGCGTGTTGTATATCTAGACTCTGTGTTTGACATAATGGTAATGAATACTTTGTGGACATCCAAACATGGGTGAAACTACATATTCCATGAGCACAGAGAAGGACTATATTGTAATTCATGTTCTATAAGCGATCGCAGTTTTTCCTTGATCAAAATCAAGTAAAACAAATGGACTGGGAATCAAATTCAAATCCACGCCTTGATTTTGACAAACACCTCGGAAATAGGAGTAGTGGTGCACGGCAGTCATCAAACCCACGTTAACTACATTTCCCATGAACGCTCAGTATTTCAAACCGGAAAAGCGGCGCATTCAAGAATCACAACTGTCGGTCTGCCAATCACTGACACTACAGCCCGCAGCCGTTAAACTAAAAAAGCAGACTATGGAGCCCCAAGGATTCGTCCCAAGATGAGATAAGGTACGACTTTAGACAGGGAAATGAGGTATATATTATGTCCCTCTTAACTTAGTGTGAGTCCAAGTCTCCTTCCATCGTTACAGATTTTGCAACGAAATCGGTTTAAAAACGGGACGAGTGGAGACTACAACCAAGATTCCCCAAGTGAGTCGTTAGGCCACTAAGATCTTTTCAAATGTATTCCAAAAAACGCTTTACACCAGTTCCTAATGGGGCTATAACAAAAGGTGTTTTGCTTTCAGGAAGGAATCACTGGGAACACCATCAAAACTGAGAGGAACAGCCAGACAATTAACAATGTAAGAGAGATGTCAGTGTTCTGATGTAGTGTATGGAAGTGACGCAGTGCAAAATTGGTATTGATTTTGGCCCATTTTTTATTGTTGTCTCCTGATATAGATTGAATTTTTGAATCTTCTAGATCGGCTGATCTAGACTACGATTGAGGTAAGCCAAAGTCTCCATAAGAGGCGCAGAATGTAAAGGGAGGACCTGGGCATTTAGTTTCACTGAAAGAGCTCTTTTTCTGTTTCCAGCTTGCAGGTCCTGATGAGAACCCCGTGATTAGAGGGGGTTTGGAATGCGTAGAACTATTTCTTTCTGGGCCATAAGAATTGTGAACTACTCGAATTGTTTGATACAGTGTATATAATGTTTAGCATGTTTTCTATGGCTTGTGTTGAACAAATTTAAGATATTTGTAAAAAAACGTTGTTTTGATGCGAAAGGATTTGTGGTGTGTGTGTGCTGGATGATGTCGTGAATGACAAGAGTAGCGAATGAGAATGTATGGAGGTGTATGAAGATGGTGGTATGGGTGTTAAAAAGGGAAAGAGTGGCAGCTATTTGTTTTTGAACCAGGAGGTGATAGTAGTTGTGTGTAAATGTTTTAAGAATTATTTGTGGTGTATTATGTAAAATAATTAAAACAAAAGAAACTAGTTGATTAATTCAGATGGAAAAAGATGTCTGTGGTACATGTTGTTTGTTTTCAATATGTTCCCTCGTAAATAAATGAGAGTAAATAGGTATCAGTATTGGCAGTTCTGCTGTTTTTGTTGAAAATGATGCAGCACTGGGCAGCTAAATGGCTTACGGCACCGTACTGCGTCATTTTCTTGTAGATGAGGCACTCAAACTGTATCTTTCTGTTCGCAGCAGGTGGAAATCAGGCTCCTGAATCAGAAATTGTACAATAAAACAAGAAATGAGTAGCAATCTTGTGAAAACAGAAATGATAACCGAGTAGCATGATAGCTCATCAGAGAAGGAGCATTTCTGATATTTATCAGAATTGACAGTGGTTCTCAAGAGGAAATTGCACCTGACCATCTCCCAACCGATTTCCACTTCTAGTTCCTTGGGCTTAATCTGCATATAACTTGGAATTCAGATGGCCATACATACCAAAGGTGGGGGCTTTACTGGTTGATTTCAGCGATGTTTGAAACCTCATTCAGAATGCAACTGGAATCAACTGGAATTTCCACAATGTAAACTATGGATTCTTGTTAAGATCTTATTCTAAATATGCGCTAATTATATGCACTCACAAACAGAAATTATTGCACAGTAAAAAGTGCAGACTACAACCACTGCTTAGATACAGAAACTGAAATGCAGAGAGGGAGACTAAGGGCCTCATTTACTACAAAATGACGCAATGCGTCGCCCCAAGCCATTTTGCTGCACCGAGCGACATCATTTTAAAAGCACATGGATTAACAACAATACAACGCATTAGTGTGCTTTCCTCTGCACTTGCGCTCAATTGGCTGCCATGCGCCAGCGCAGACACCCTTGTGTCATGTTAAAATGATGCCTGTATTGAGGGGATGATTGTTTTTGTGCAGGAATGGATACCTTACTGCACAAAAACAATCATTGATGTCATTTTCTTCTTTCTATGCATTCTGCAGAATGCAGCACACATAAAGAGAAAAAAAAACACCCTGGACATGCGTAGGATTCTGACGCATTCCTAGCTTTACACAAAGTTGTAAATCTGGGAATGTGTCAGATTCCATGGATGGTGCGTGGGAACACACATAGTAACACCCATAAATGCCACTTTAACGCAGAGTAGTGCGTGAATGGGGCCCATGTTTACAAGGTCATGAAAAGTCATGAAACTTTATATGGCCTTGTAAATATGGGAAAGCTCATTGCGCCGGCAGTGTGTCAAAAAAAGTGTAGCACCAGTGGCGCAATGGGCTTGTAAACAAGACCCACAAGCTCGAGGAACTACACTGTTTAAAGTGGACTACGTGGGTCCGTCTTTTATTTTCATAACACTTAGCTTATCAATCTCAACATCTTCGTCCTTATTTAGGAACAATCATTGAAATCCTCCCGAGTAGCATAGAATAAGGCACATTGAATGTGTATGATTTTGATTATGTGTACAAAGCCCTCACCAGGAGATCTGGAGTTGTTGTGAAGCAAAGAAAAGACAAGAGCAGATTCCTGTAGCGTTGTGCTTTGAATTTTTAATCTGCAATAAATAGCCTGACAAGGCCCATTTGTATTGAATGAATCAATTATATCACCTTATTGGAAACATTGACATGAAATCAAACGTTCATACACATTTTAGACATTCTGTAGTCAATGCAAAATAAATGTGATATCACTTTACAGTGCAATTCACAATTTACTTTTTCCACACATGCGGGATTAATTCAAAAATGACACCTTCCTTATCTCACCACAAGAATGTCTGTCACTTGCTTTTAAAAATTGCTATCTCCTTCTACGGCTCACAGTGACAGCTGACATGTCTAAATGCAAAGCAGGTTACAGATTGTGGCAATTACAGAGGGTGCAAAAAGTAAACACAAATTGAAATGGTCTCATGGAGAATCGGTTAAGCTCTTCAAAAATAAAACACGCTGTCCTCCTATATTGATTCTAAACATCTGACAGCAGTGCTGTATTTTTAGATGCACATATTAACCGAGCGTATTCTCTAAGAAACACAGGATAACACTGCCATCAACAGTCCTTCTTCAACATGACAAATAGCGTTTTTGATATTCTATCAATGCAAATCTGTTTCCAATTAAAATAAATTGTCATCATTGTAATTCTCCGAGACTGTTCATGAAACAGGCAAGCGTTTCGTCTTGAAAACAATTTGGGAAACAACCAGGCAGCCCTTCCTTCCAGCCATTCTGAAACCAAGTACCAGAAATCGCAGAGATATCAATATTTATTATGACAAATTGAACGTGTGTTTCTTCATATCACCACTGGAGGACGTGCCAGGTACATTTACGAAACGCGTGTTCAAAAATAGTATGCATTTCCACTACAGGAATAATCACAGCGCTATTGCCACAGGATATTTCAATGTAGGTATCATTCATACAACAGAAAGGGTAATAATTTCAATGCTTTTAGTTTGTAACTCTCATTTCAGTTGCCGTTAAATCGTAACTTTCGCGCGATAGCATCGAATAACATTTATGCGAGTTTGTGTTTGCTATGTTAGTCAGGCTTGCACGCGATGCCCACCCACTTGCAGAACGGTTCCTGTAATAATTATACATATACATTGCTTAAGACAGCCATTTTGTTTGTTAGATTTGTTTTGGTCTACCTCTCGACAACACTACAATAATCTGCACTATACAGACAAAAGCATTCCTGAATTCGGGGTTACGAGCGATCCGGTCTAATTGCTTGTTTCTTTGTATATTTAGATGAACCGTTTCCACCTAATGGAAGCAGTTTTACGCACAAACGGGCGTCGCAGGATACATCGTAGATTGTTTACTGAAATACGCGTCTTGTGTTTTTGTTGTCTATTGTAAACACGATTGCTGTTTCTTCATACATGGCGAATACCCGTATATTGATGGGCAACTATCATTTCCCCCAGATTGTTGTCGCCAATCGCACAGCTACGGGGATTGATACATAATTCTAATGTGTTTGCTGATTTGGCGATAGGCCTTGCATGAGCTGGTTGCCACTAGCACTCATCTCTCAGATTAACCATTTACTATCCCCAACGAAGCGGAAACCTAGGAGAACCAATATATCGATTTACTATATAGTGCTAATCCAAGGTATTTAAAAACAAATGGTAATCAATCTCAAAACGCATTTAGTGGATTGAGGGCCTCATTTATGAAAAGGGACGCATCGCTGCCTGAAAACAGCGGCGCGTCACTTTTCATTGCGTCCTCCTTGCGACATGCTGGTTGCGTCATATTTACAGTATGACGCATCTTCATGTTACAGATACGTCAGTATTTCTGACGTATCTGTAGGCGCAAAAATGATGCATTGCTGGAGTGTGTCATGAAAGTGACGCAACTCCATCAATGGGTCATTTCACATGGGCAAGTCCCATTTTAAATGTGCCTGCGTCAGTCTTACGCCTGCTGTTAGGCAGGTGTAAGATATTGATGCATTTGCGTCCTAAAAGTGACGCAGTGAAATTTGATAGATTTACTGCGTCACTTCTACGAGGCTTACTTGCGTCAAAACGCCCACCCTGCATACATTGGGGCAGATTTACAACTTCTGGCGCATCCCTGTAAATCAGCAGGAATGCACCAAGAAAGATGCGTCACGCATATCTACCCGTGTGCCACCATGGATGCGCTACATTTACGTGGCTCGCCCTGGCGCACAGATAGGCAGATGTTTGACGTATCTGCCGGCGTAAGGTTGGCGCAGTGCGAGAGATGTGTCGCAGGCGTGACACAACTCCAGCACTGTTCCAACCCGGCCTATCTCCAACATGCTGCGTCACGCCTTGCGCCTGCTTCAAGCAGGCGCAAGGTATTGACGCAGCGGCATCAGAAAAGTGACTGAATGAAATCTTGTAGATTTCACTGCGTCACTTTTCCGAGGCTTTCCTCCGATGGAACGCCCACACTGCGACAGAATGCCCACATGAAACCTGACGCAGGTTTCATGTGGCGCAGTGCTTTACGATGTGACGCATCTGCCTAGATGCATCACATTGTAAATAAGTCGCAACATGGCGCATGGTTTACGCCACTGCTGCGTCACAAAAGTGACACAACAGTGGCGTAAAATTGTCGCATGGGGCTTGTAAATCTGCCCCACTATACCTGGCGCAGGTATAATGTGGCGCAGGGGTTTACAAAGTGACGCATCTACCTAGATGCGTCACTTTGTAAATATAACACAACATGTCACAAAAGTGACACAACAGTGGCGTAAAATTGTCGCAAGGGGCTTGTAAATCTGCCCCACTATACCTGGCGCAGGTATAATGTGGCGCAGGGGTTTACAAAGTGACGCATCTACCTAGATGCGTCACTTTCTAAACATAACACAACATGTCACATTTTTTACACTGCTGGTGCGTCACAAAAAGTGACACACTGGCGGCGCAAAAGTGACGCAAGGGCTCATAAATAAGCCCCTGAGTGTTTAGGGTGGTGGTTTTCTGGCTGTTGAAGCAAGAATTTCACGAGAAATTAAGTTTCTGCTTCTTACATGTTTTGTAAGTAGCCTTATATAAAGTTTGCTTTGTAGTGGCCCTACTACCGTATGCCTTGCCTTATTCCACCAAATCCTGGAATAATGGTGACCAGTCTATCACAGGAATTTATAGAGTACATGCAATCTTCTACACAGCATACAATAGAGGTTCAGGTCCATGTACCTGTAAAGATCAGGGAAGGTCTCTCCATGTCTTGGATGAAGGTAAGCAAACCACTCCGGTACTCTGGCCAGTCAGTAGCCATGGTGACTAGTTTAGCCTTGGGACTGCTCCTTCCTCTACAAACAAAACAGAGAAAGCGTGCACCTCAGTGGAGAAATCTTCAGCAGGAAGGGTGACATAAAGGTGTTGCAATGGCCTATTCCCTTCCATCCATGTTGCTAAAAAATTCACCTGTTTCCCTTACACTGCCTACTGGAGAATCATTGGTAGGCCTCCAAATGTATGTTTATGACTCTCATGTCCAATGACTATCCAATCGAGCAGCCAAACAAATATCACAAACTTCTTAGACCACAGTTTGCAATAGATGACATAAAAAACATTCTGGCTGGAAAAGAGAAAAACGAAACCCTTATTATTTGGATGGCAGTTCGTGCTGGAGTGTTCCTATTGAAGCACGACCAAGACTGATTTGCATATGGATGGCTGGGCCTAATCTGAGGTGCATGGTGGGCAATAGAATGATGAGTTGGAATGGTACCCCGAGTGATTGACAGAGGTTAGAGACATTTGAAGCCCTCCTCCCATCACCTTTTGTGTGTTTGATGTTACGATGTAAGTGGCCAAGGCTATGCCCAGACGTAGGTCAGTTGCTCTTTATGCCACTGAAACCAAGTTGCACCCTGCTGAAGCAGCCCCATTTGGCCAAAACTAGTCTTGGGTTGCTGGTAGTCTGGTTCATAGAGGATTTACCTTGTCATTTTGGACTGTTCCTGTTGGAGCAGGGCCAAGCCTGGCTTGCATATGTCGGGGTCTAATCTGACGTGTTTTAGTGGGCAAAAGAATAATGGTTTAAAATGACACAGAGCGATTGACAGTGGTCAGACAAATTGGAGGTATTCCTCCTATCACCTTTTGTGTGTATGATCACAATAAGAACTATTTAGAATAATCAGCGCGATTGGGCCCTGCACCCTCCATCAGCTGCATTCCATCACATAGAAACCTGGTAATCATGTTTAATACAGTTCAATGTTTCTCACCTAAATGAATATTGCAGTCACAGGTGTAAATCTACAACTATCCTTGTCCAGGAAAAGGCACATGCTCCAGCAAATTGACCACTCAGTGGAATTGAAGAGGTTTGTACTGCTGAGATTAGGGCATTACTTCAAGCTAGATTACAGTAGCTTTTTCCGAAGGTCACAGACTAATTCCAAAGACTACAAAATCCGGCAGCTATGTTATACCTAAACCTTTGGAAACGTGATATTACAAATCCAGGGTTGAAACCATGCCCCTGACCTCCAGTGTCTCCCAGTGGAGTCCAGAGTCAAAATCAACAACCCTTTGGGTCATGTTATTGATTACATTCTTCAATGCAGTTTGTACACCATAAGAAACTTCTACAAACACTTCTTTGGAGAAACCTGGACAACCTACATTTTGTACCAGGCATTAAATGAAAACTCTAACAAAAAAATTGTATCATTTTGGGCTATGACTGTAAAAATAAAGAAAATTAAAACACAGCAGATTGCAATTGGGAAACTACAGTGAACAGTTTATGTATATTCCTGGACACTGGATTGTCCATCATTTAGATTGCCATACATTACCCTTGGGAGGACGAAACTTGTGGTATCGAAAGTAGTATTGAGGAGTTTAATTTAAGAAGCACAGGTGTAGCCTGAAAAGAACCAGGGGACATAATTAATGCATATGAATTGAAAGAATAGCAAACAGAACTTTAACACCCTTAACAGAACTTATTGAGCATGATTCATTTTGGAGTACATAATTAGCACTCCAGTAGTACTGATTTATGTACTGCAAGATGCAATTCCCAAACCTACAGTGGAAGATCACCGCCTCTCCAAAATTTCCTGGAGGAGCTCTCTCTCCTCCCTGGTGGCAAAGATATCCACACACGTAAGTATACAATTTAGTAGTAGAGTGGTGGGAAATGGGGAGTAATTATGACAGACCATGTGGGGTTAAGGACATTTTAAGGAGGGGTTTAAAGAGGGACATGCAAATAAAAATAGAAACCTACATAAGAGTAAGACAATGCAATTCATTAAATACACCTCTAATTCTATTGCAGCCCTAATAATCACAAATGTACTCTATTACAGTTTGGAGAAATCCAAGCACCATACATGGCCAGCCGCTGGTACTGCAATACACTCTCATAGAAACAATGAAGGCAAACTATAGCACTAATAGCCCTTAGGAAATAATGTACAATAAATTACATTCATTCTATTTTTAAAATATATATTTTAAAAAAACATGAGTATAATTATTGGTAAATGTAATTATTTGTAAGTATACTAATACACTTTGAATTAAATTAAAATGTGAACTTAGTTTAAAACGTCTAAAAAGGATGAAAATGATTACAACATCACTGACACCTATTTTTGTTACAGTGTTAATATAAGTAGAAATGTTAGTAGGGCTGGTGATTTCAATTTGAAAGTATTGTTCACAAGTACCATTAAAAAGATTATATATTCAAATGAATTTACAACTTAATATGAAGTTAATTCTAGGAAATAGTGCTTTGTATATTTTTCTTTAAGTAGTCCTACGTTAATATTACTTGTCTAAAATGATTCTAAATTTTAGTTTTACATTACATTTATTCTATTTATTTTTTATAAAATTATGTTTTCCAAAATATACATCTTCAACCCAGTGGGAGATATCTCCACAAACAGGTGGAAAGTAAGTTGTTAATAGCATCGGTCCACTCATAAATTCAATCATATAAGAATCTAACTCCTAATCTGAGTTTAGGGAGTCTACATCGATCTGTAAATCTCTACTCGAATATGGTGTGTAATAGAGAAGATTTACAAGCAGGTATAGGAGTGGATCTATACAAAGTAGATCTACATATGCAAACATACCCTTGTGAATCAGGCCCATTGAGTGGATATACCTACCCTCCAGGGGCCTAGTGTGAAGTGACTAGGGCCCCTCTGTTTAATCATCTTGGATGATAGTAAGCATATATGTGTAACTGACAAACATATGGTTAATTGTGCGCTGAAAAGCTGTTTTAAACCTATAAAGTCACTTGTTCACAAGTTAATATTGATTGTTTGGAATTTGAAAACTGATGGTAAATTTGATTTAAATCCTTTAAAACAGTATAAAACTTGACATGTCGAGGCTTGATTCCTGTATGTTTATTAAACAGAGCTTAAAAACACATTTACCAGATAAAAGTTTATGTATTAGAATGACTAAGTGTATTATACAATTGATGGGCTATTTGGGACCTCTTTTTATACTTTTTAATCTATGTTTATTGCCCATCTGGCACCTAAAGAGTAATACCCATTTTTGCTATATACACCCTAGATTTATTCAGCTAGCCCCTAAGGTTAGAGCCAGCATTGCTGATCAATTATGGAATTTGATATCTGTTTGGGTGTATTATTTGGAATTATAATTTGTGTTTTAGTATGTACAAAGTTTTTTCTACTTTGATTTTCAAATATAAATTCCACTTTGATGATTTGAACCACGTATTAATTGCTTGTAAGTTTATTTCTATTAAAATAAAATATTCAAAAATGTACAAACCCTTGTTACATCTGTAAGGCCCATAAGAACCTATGACAATCAACTGACATCTGATGTATTAATGAATCTTGGGTACAAATCATAAGGAATCCTTAACCTATACTCTGGCATGCCTTGAACCCCTACTTGAAAAGAGAACCTGACCACCTCGTCTCAGGAAAATGAAATGTTCAAGCCATCCTTCTGCCAAAGACCTGCAATATCAGGGGCAGTGACTGTCAAAGATGTTTTAGGGTATCCACATCTCACATTTTGTTGGACTATACCTACCTGTTCATTTGTGCTGCTACTGTAATTCAACAAAGTAACTAAATAAAAATAATAAAACTCAAATAAATAGAGAGAAAATGATTGTCTAAAGTCTTGCTACAGTGTAGTATGCGGTCATAGTTGACCTTAGGAAAACGTGTAACTACATTAGTCCTCCTTTGTCTACTGCTACACTACAAAATTCCCTCATGTGGCACCTCCAACATGTGTAGGTCTACTTGCCACCAATCGAAATAGAAGAAGAGTTATATACTAACCTACGTGTGTAAAATGCGCTAAAATTGCATATTGTGATATTACAAATAAATGTGTGCATGTATAGGGCTATTATGACTGCAGATTGTCCATCTTGGATTACCCAAATAGATTCACATGTTCACTGCGGGCTGGATGCAGTACTCTTTTAAGTTAATTTCTAACCCTGTCACAGCAGGGCAACTGTACTACATCTCTACAGAAAGCCATGAACAAATTCACTCACATGGAGAATCTATATACAGTTACATTGTAGCTCTCTCATGTAAGCCTTATCTGCATCCGTAGATAGGGTCTGATTCACAAAGGGCCTTGGCACTCGTGGTGCAGGCCCCAAAGTCATGGGGGAGACTCCGAAGTGCCTTGTTGACTAAATATCTGGCATTAAAGGCAGAACCCGGATGGGAACTTTGCATTGATATGAGTCTTTCCATCCAAAAAAGGACTCTTTTTCTTATCTGCAGGCTAAGCATGTTGCAGATCTACTCATATACTAAATCTTGGTCCAGGGCTAAGATAGGAGAGACAGAATGTGTGATTGCTCCTTAAGTGGGCAAGAAACCTTGACACTCTTTTTGTTACTCTGTAATAACTCCTTGTCTCTTCGAAGAACTTATCTCCGGCCCTTGTTTTAAAATATAGTATGAGGAGCTGTAAGGATGCTCTCTTACTGTGTTACATAACAGACCACCTGGAGATCTACCAGGCTGTAGCTTCATATACATACATTGCCTGGAAAAGAAGACAACCGGCCAAACCATAGGCAATAGAGAGCACTGCTTCTTAAAATTCAGAGCAAAGAGTACTGACATTTTTTCCGCTTTTAAAGCCCTGTGTTGTTTCTGATTGGAGTACGAGTCAGACACTGGATTACTTTTAATTTTTAAATTCTGTAAATTGCTGCTATTGATTCAAATTGCTTTTGCACATTGTGAGATGGAAATGTTTCTTGGAAATCGCATGAATTACTTTACTTATTGTACAGACACTTAAGATTCATCAATTACTTGTATTCCGCACGGTTGCATTTTTGAACAATTCTTGGTAATATCCTTTTTTAGCATGCTATACAGCTTTCATATTTATTCATGAAGTATTTATTAGTATGCTATTTTATCTAGACAACATTTGCACAGCACGCAGCACTTTTATCTTGTCTGTTACAAGGATTCATAATTCCCTTTTAAATAACTGCATCTCAGTGCAAGATCTGCATTTCTGCTTTCCTATGTCCAGGAGTGTTTTTGGGTAAATGAACAAGTGTGACTCAACACATTTTGGGTTTCTTTTTATTCTCATTTAGGTTGTATGCTTTTCTTGTATAACTTCTTTGTAAAGGTGAACCAATAAATGTGATTTGATTTGAAGACTCAGACAGGTTTTCAGATCTGGTTCCAGGGAGGAAAACGAGCTCTCCATAAGGTTAAGCCAACAAAGTGCTCCAATAAGCAATATCTGCACGGTGCAAGGGCATAGTTTTTACAGCTCTATGGTTCAAAATTGCAGTGGAAACCCTGTGACAGTACCAAATTTCGAGGGAGACCCATGGAAGGTCCTACAAATCAATCTTTTCCAGTCAATCTGATGCAAGGTCCTGACCATCATCTCACATAGCATTTTAGTTGGAACTTGGCTGCAGGCTGCTCCATATTCTTAAATACCATATTCTATCTTGCACACTGTCCAGGAAATATGTCTCAAGTGACTGACCATAGAGTTTACTTTCTTAGATCGACATCGGTAGCACAGTGTTGTAATTAAAACACAAACTCTCTGGGTCTTCTTCTTATGTTTATTAGGAGCAGAACATCCTGTGTCTTCAATGCCAGACACATTTGTAATGACAGTCTTAACCACCACAGAACCCAACAACATCGCCTCCAAGAAACCAACTACATCACCCATGACATGTGTAACATTCTGTTCAATGTCTCTCTGCAAATGAGAAGCCCACATTATAACACATTCCCTCCCTTCCAAACAACAACAAAACAAGACAACATGACAATACAAACACTACATAGGCACACAACAAACACATACACCCCTGAAATCCTGTTTCATAGAAACAGAACAGAAAGCATCCTAACCCCACACGTAATCTCCCCACCAAGCAGGAGGTCTGCTCACTCAAGCAGCAGACCCACTTGTGCCTGTAGTGCAGCAACCTGAACTAGCTATATCACCCCTCTGACACATTATTGAATTGTTGATAATAGTCCATTAGCAACCAACCTGTCCAACCTTCTACATTCTCCGACAGTTTCATTAAATTTTTACCATCCTTCTGGAACAGAGCTGCTCTCCCAAGGTTCCGTCTGACCATTTTCCAAATTAACCAAATATCCACCCACCTTCCTTACTTTATAGGGGGCTCTACATTTTTACAGACCACTTCTCACACAACGAGGTTTCACCTTCACCCAATCACCAATCTGAATCAACTGTTGGCCTCTTGATATCTCCTTTGCACTCTCCACCAGCTTCATTTCACTTCCACACAACCAAGAAGGAACTAATTCAGTTCCAGGCTGTCTGCCAAGCATCAATTTGAATGGTGGCTTGCCCTTACCAGAATTACCAGATGCACAGTGCACCCACAACATGTCTTTGACAGCCCTCTTCACATCCAAGCCAGCTTTATATGCAAATTCCATTGTGGATCTTCACTAAAAGATTCAACCTCTCAACCTGGCCATAGCTCTAGGGGTTAGAAAGTGAAGTACATACATGTTTAATACCCACATCAGTCAGGAACATTTGCATCTCACATGAAAGAAGTTGAGTACCATTGTCAGTGATTCATTTAGAAGTTATTCCTTCTCTTATAAATATCACTACCGACGCTGCAATGGTGGATTTGGTATTGATACATTTCATGAAACAACCTCTAACTACCTGCACTTGACATCAACTAATACTGCTGCATATCTCTCATGCTCAGGACAGAACATGAATGGATCTATAAAGTCTAAGCACATCTTCTCCCATACAACATCTGCCTCAACTACATGTTGGCCATGTCTTCTCACTCGTAATCCAACCCTCAGACTTTTTCTGAGTTCTAGCACAACTCACATGCTTCATCTAATTCTCTTGTCTGGGTATCCATTTTGACCACCAACGTCTCTCTTTAAGCCTCTTGATGGTGAGAGTTTGTCCCAAATGCCCCTCAAGGGCTAGTTTATGAGCTTCTCCCTAACAGCTGCCGGTGATAAAAATGTGCCCTTCCTCATGACAAGTCTATTCTCTACCAAGAGTAACTTTATGGAAAGGTCTAACAGCGTTAGGTAATGTGCTTTTCCTTCTCATCTCACCCATTAGCATTTTTTCTCACAGCCTCCAGAATTGCATTCTCATCCATAGCCATCATCCACTCATTCATGGACACACAACCTTTCACACCTTTAGTTGCATCTTCTATATCAGCCACCGCTTCCTCAGATTCAAAAGGTAATCGTCAGCTGCATT
The DNA here is from genome assembly GCF_964204655.1 of Triturus cristatus. NCBI lineage: Eukaryota > Metazoa > Chordata > Amphibia > Caudata > Salamandridae > Triturus > Triturus cristatus. The sequence continues at coordinate 622,796,296 of NC_140587.1, forward strand.
ATCAGGTAATCTTGACAAACAATCCACCACTTTGTTGCTCCAACCTGGCAGATATTCCAGATCAGAATCATATTCTTATAATTTTACAGATTACCTCGCTTACCGACCTGAACATTTTGTCGTGCCATTCAGTCCTACTATTTGCAACAGTGGCTTGTGATGAGTACTTTATACACATTTTCCACACCAAATGAAGACACAGAAATAATTTGTGGTCCAGGCAGCAGCGAAGGTTCTCGCTCAATGACTGAATAGTTTATGTTCTGCATCCGACAATGAGCGAGAAATAAAAGCTACTGTTTTCTCCTTCCTTAATGCATTTGTACAACTCCAATCCTAATGGCACTCACATCCACTGTGAGAATTGTCCTCAAACCAAATTGGATGTGAAATATCCATTTTAAGCTGGTGGAAAGCAGTTTGCTGAGCACCTCCCAACTCAAGTGTTCTTCCTTTCTGTAGTAACTCTCTCAGAGGATTTGATTTGCATACAACATCTCTCACAAACTTTCCATAGTACTCCAAAAGACCCATGAATGATCTCAACTTGTCCTTGTCCATGGTTATTTGAACATTTACTATAGCACTCGTAATCAGGTGACCAAGGCACTCAATCTCTTTAACTAGAAATTGACACTTGCCCTTGCGTAGAGTCATTCCTGCTTTAACGATACAGTTCAAAATTTCATGCAGCACCTTATTGTGTTCTGCAACATTTTCTCCAAAGACTAATATGTCATCTTGGAAGAAGACCACAATATTCACCTCAGATAAATTTGCCATTAATATCAGAAACACACTGAATGCTGAAGCGAGTCATAACAGCAACCTGTTAAATTGGAAAACGCCCTCAATTGTTTGGATTCTGGATGTGATTTCACCTGTTGATAGGCACTCATGAGATTCAATTTTGAAAAATACTTGCAATTTGACAATTGAAAGATTACCTGATTGATGTTTGGCAACGGGAACTGTCCAGAACCACAGCTTGGGTGAGACTGTGCAAATCCACACTAAACCAAAGACAGCCATCTGATTTCTTTGTTACAACAACTGGTGACAACCACCTTGTCACCTCCATGGGTTGAATCACCTTTCTTTGATCTTATTGTCAAGAATGGATTTAACTTCTGCAAGGGCGACAAAGGTACTTTCCTCACTGTGTGTTTCACCAGAACAGCATCTCTCCATACAGCTATTTTGTATTCATAGTCTTTAGCTTCACGAATCCTGTTATCAAAAACTATTTTAAAGCCTCTGAGCAATGCATCCAATTCTTCTTCATCAAGCACCCTAACTTGCTCTGTTGCCCGTGGATTCACAATTATGTGTTGGTCATATTGGTGAGACCAACCCAATATTGTCGGACTTTCAGCTGCAACATACACTTTGCCCTTAGTAATGCTTTGATGTTACCCTCTTTACCACATAAGCGGCACACATTAACAATAGCAAAACTGTTTCTAGAGTCATCCACATGAGAAAAACTACTGCACCTGTAAAATGAACGGCCACTTTGAGCTTTTTGTAGATTTGCCGAAGAACCTCTCTTTTAATTGTTTTAATTGAGTGTTCTCTCACTATTTTTATTTTAACAAACACTTGATAGATAGACTTTCTTTTTTGCATTTCCTTCATGCATTTCTCAGATTCCTCTACAATCTTGGCAATTTTTATGGTATCCTTAAGAGTGTGGTCACTTGCAGCCAAAGTCTCTCTTGAATTGCTTCACTACTGCACTGAACAATCAGCTGGTCTCTAATCATTTCCTGAGACATTAAACCAAATTTGCACTTTGCAGCCTGATCCCTCAACCCTAGCAACAAAATCATCATTTGGCTCAAATGGTGTTGGCAGTTCTGTGTAAAATGTGTGGCATCTCATAACAAAGTTTATTGTTTTGGCAAAGCAATTTAGTAATCTCTGTAATCTCAGCGTAGCTTCTTTGAACACATCCTCTATCACATTGCCATTTTCTTTAAATACTTCTTGCAAGCATTTGAAAACATGCTGTCCTTCAGTGCCTAAACATCCCAGCAAAATGGCTTTTTTCAGAATCGGTGAAAAGTTTGTGCCCCTAATGCCAAGATAAAGTTTTCAAAACTCCCAGTCCAATCCTGCCATTCAATGGATGGATCACCTTTTTGCATCAGGAAGGGAGGTGGCACCGTTATTGATTGACTTATGTTCATTATGTGGTGGTTGGCACTGATACTGCTGAACAACATTAAGAAATAAAAGAAACTAGTAGGTGATGCTTTGAAGAACTGGAACCAGAGCTATACCATAGATACTCTTGAAACATCCAACACTCACTCATGAAATCCACTGGAGAACAGAAGGAAAAACTGTATCTCATGTAATAGAAGCACTTTTATCATAGATGTGTTTATGTCAACTTGGAATCGTAATAGATCCTATGCCTCGTACTTGCACAAAGGCCAAGAATGCAGTATACGGTAATAAGTGTGACTATTACAAACTGTGTATTTTGTTTACTTCTTTCATTGGGAGATGCACTCACACACACCCACTGATCTCCTTGATTATGCTTATATGTTATTTTTTTGTTGGTATCCTTTCATTGGGAGACATGCTCACACACATGCTGATCGCCTTAATTATGTTTTTGTTAAATGTTTTTCTGTGGTTGAAGGGTGCACTCATACACACGTGGTGATCTCTTTGACTCTTCCCCTGGTGGGCTGGTGCATATGGGTCACAGCAACAGAAGAGAAACTGATGTCCTAAAAAAAGACAACAACACACAATCAGCTGTAAGCTTCAGGTTTGCATCAACACACTCCTTCGTAACTTCAGTGTGAGAAGAGCTGACATCTACTGGCTCGCGGCAATCACTTTCTCAGCACGCGCAATGCTCTCACTCACAGGCCTCTACTTTAGAACTCCCAAGGAAGTGCTGAGGGGCTCATGCTAGTTATCTGTGGAATGAAGATTAAACAACTTAAAGTCAACAATTTAACCTCGCAGAAACAATGAGTCCATTACCAGCATGCCTAATCACTTACTGACAAAATTGAAGCAGTGTGATGAAAATAATACAAGTTATTTCAGGAGCCAATCCACTGGGGTGTCCCAGGCTATTCTCTGCAAGAATCAAGCTACACCTCAGTCTGGTACCTGGCGCATTCCATCCACATTACTGATGCATCCCATCCTCATTACCAGAAAAAGTGTTGTAATTAAAACACAACACTCTGGATCTTCTTCTTCTTCTTCTTATGTTTATTGGCAATAGAACATCCTGTGTCTCCAATGCAAGACACCTTGGTAATGACAATCCTAACTGCCACAGAATCCTATGACATCACCTCCCAGAACCCAAGTACATCACCCATGACATATGCAAACAATCCATTCCAAGTCTCTCTGTATGTGTGAAGCCAGATTTATAACACACAGCCTGGTCAAGACTTTGATCTTTGTATCTAGAAATACTTTAAAGAAATATAAAAATCAAGTATGAAATATCAAGAGGTAGTATTTGCGCAGTGCTCCAGATAGTTGTTATGCAGAGTGCCAGCCAACATTGAAATCAAGTTGTTGGGTGAAAAATGTTTAGAAGGAATAAGACTCAAAAACACAACAACAGCCAAGACACTATGAGAAATACCACGAAGGGTACAAAAGAAAGAAATAGGTTGCAGTTCTTTTCCCTCTATGGACTCAGAATCTGGAACGATGTCCATATCTTCAATAGAATCTCCCCTAGCATTCTTTAATTAGGGAAGGAGCTAAAGACACATCTGATTAAAGAACACTACATATAAGCACAATAAATAGTGCAGCTCCACTCTCAGAATCCAGCATCCCCCGGCTAGATCCACTCAAAGATAGTACCTTTGCTTTCGATTGTGTACAGTGCTCCACTGCCTTTTTATGAGCTGTAGGCTAAACAAATGCTACATACACACACCTATAAATATATTGCTATAATTGAAGACTCTAAATGTGTGATGGCTTGTTGTGGTGAGGAAACCACAACCCTTTCCCTTAAATTATATATCTGAGCCCCCTTACGACTACAGACATGCAAAGTTTGGTGTTTTGATATTAGACAAAGGATGTTGCTTATACATCTTCTGCACAAGTCATAAATGCAATACAAAGTACCTTCAGCCACTCTCTTCGCTTGGTCTGCATGCATTTAACCTGATGATTCTTTTAGAAGACTCAGTTGGTCACTTCAATGTGAATGTGTATACAGTTTCCCACAAAACCCAAGTTTCTTGATAGTGTGCAGATTAGGGGTGGGCGGAATTTGCAAAATTAACTTTCGCAAATTATCGCGAAAATGTTTAAAATTATCGCAAACAAGCGGAAATATCGCGAAAATGCAGAAGTTTTTTTCCCGCATGTTCGCGAGATTTTCTACATGGTTGCGGGTCGCCAACTTACCCATGTGGTTGCTTGCGGGCGCGGCCATCTTGTTTTGAGTTGTCTGACGGTGCATGATCGCGAGAAGAAAGACATGATCGCGCGACGCATGACGTCACTGCGGGCGGGAACTGTCGCGAGACAGCGCAAATGGCTAAAAACAATACAACATCTCATGGAGAACGCGACCGGATCAAGAAAACTTGTCGGCGAACGCAGGGATTCAGGTAAGGCGATAGCGCGCACGCGAGAATGTATTATTTTACAGCGCGAGCAAGAAACAAATTATCGCCAAGCTGCGGAAACCGGAAATTTTGACATTTTCGCGCTCTCCGCGGAACGCGAAAAGGTCAAATTATCGCAATTTCCACGAACGGAACGAAATTTTCGCCCAGGCCTAGTGCAGATGTAATTGTTGTGCTTGTGTAAGAGGTCTCACCTATTACATGCTGCTGATGGAGACGTAAGTATTATGGCAAATATAAATATCCCTTTAGGCATCCAAAAATCTGAACAAATGTACTTTTTATTCCCAACCTGATAATTAGGCTTAATTCCAGCGCTGGGGATTTTATTTTCAATATTGTCATTCTTATTTGATACCAGAGCAGAATTCAAATATACAGGGCCTTATTTAGAGTTTGGCAGGTGCATTTCTCTGTCCCACTAATGGCGGATATCATCTGTCTGCCATATACAAGCCCAATACATCCAAAGCCACTTGTAATGTGGTGGACTAGATATTTGTCATTATTTATGATGGAGTAACCTGTCTGCCAAACTCTAAACCAGGCCCTCAGACATTTAAATTCAATTGAATATCTAGTTTGATGTTTAGTATATGAACCACCACCTTTGTTTTCAAGAAATATAGGAAATAAATGTCAAACAGTGATATACACAAAGGTTTGCTACCGAAAAGTTGTTTTCTTTTAATAAAATTTAGTTTATAAAAAAACTGTCACAAAAACTTCAAGTAAGTGTTCCAACAAAACCTCAAATTCTGCATCCCACTGAGGCTGTTGAAATATAATATTCCATCAATTAGTTATATTCTTTGAAAATTATTCTGATGAGTGTTATTGTGCACAAATCACTTATGTACTTATGAGCTCAAACTGCTGACGTATTTCAGTTCAAATTCACTGGGGGACTTGTATTTACAGAGGTCTTATTCAAGGCTGGATCCTTGGTTCTTGCCTGTAGCCTATTGCTTATAATAAGGAAATTCTTTTTAATTTGTGATATTAATGGTGATAATGATATGTCCCTAATTGTGTATTAACTAAAAAGTTCACCGGTGTGTTGATTCCTATGACTGGTATTACCACTGTGGAAATCCAATTTGACATGGTTCTGTTCTGGGCTGGTTACCCTGTGGAAACCCCTGCAGCCCCTAAAGTACTGCACTGAAGTATCTGGGAAACTATGCTCCACTTGAAGGCACTAAAGTTAAAACAGGGAAAAGGGTAAAGAGAGATCCTGTAGTGAATTTGGCCTCTGGGTGGATTTGTCCCATTCAGTTGAGGCTTTCAAACTTTAATACTTCTGATAGTAAGGACTACTAGGTAGTAAGGACTAGCTATGAGATATGTAAATATGGACAGTTAAGAATATAGTACAGCATTGCAGTTGAAAGTAAAGTAAAAATACTGGAACAAGGCTTACCTGTGGCAATGGCAGATGGCTCAGTAATGAGCTCCCACCAGATCAGGATACCAGTCAGTCACCCCAGGATATCCAGGATACCAGCAGGTCATAGACTGAGGAATAAAAGAAAATAAACTGGGCACTTAAGATGAAAACAAAGGCATAGAACAAAAGGCATTAAGAATGGAACTAAGAGAGAGACCTAACTGCAAGGGACCAGAAAGGAAAAACACAAAGGTGTAGTGATGGATGAACAGGTGGCAACGAATGCGAAATGGTAATCGCAGCAACTACATACCATGTTGCCAGACATCTGTTCCATGTTAGAAAAGGGCTTAACTACTGACTCTCCAGCACTCACCCCAGAAGTGCTTCTGATAAACCAGAAGTGAGGACGGCTACTGAAGCTGTGGTGTGCGGTGTAATGTCTAGAGTATTGGGCCAATCTGCAATTCTATTTAATTTTACTGGCACGGCCTCAATAACATCAAACCAACTTGGCACTCACCCATCCATCAGAAAATAGCAACAGGCAATCTAAAATGCCTGACTATCTTCCTAATCAACAAAATCAGAAAAGGGTAAGCCAATCTAGGAAAACTTGCCATGCTGCAGCATGGGTTGAAGCGATCTCTGTCGGTCAAACTAGATTTGCAGAAGGGAGGAGATGATGATATTAAGCAGATTCATGAAGGTTGAGCTTCCTGTTCGTTTCATACGGTTTTCCATATACTGTTTTTGTTGTTTCATAAATATACATTCAGCTCTCCTGGTGAATGGGAGCCCAGTGTGCACCTTGATATTTACACGCTTACCTCTGCATCTCTGACATTTTGCACTTTAAATCTGTTGCATTTTTTTTCTCTCAAAGAGGCAATGTGGCTGTCTGAAGTCTGCCCAGGGGTCCTGTCCCTGTCCCAGTATATATCTTTGTTCTGATTGCACTAATCCTTGGTGAGCGACTTCATGGACCCTGAGTCATGGCTCCATAAACTCGTTTCTGATTGCACTAATTCTTGGTAGGTGACGTCCTGCTGCATGAGCCTTGGTTCCATAAAACTCTTTCCCATACACAGAATTAACCAGCTTTTATTTATAGCTATAGAGACTAAGGTCAATAGTGGCATACCCATTCAGTGCTGTACTGTCTGTCAGGTTCTGTGTGCATACCTATACTGAAAACCCCTGCTGTCCCTAAATCACTGCACTGAGTATCTTGGAAACAATACTCGCCTTGGAAGCACCAGAGTTATGCAGGAGAAAGGGTGAAGAAATATCACATGGTGGATTTGGCCTCCTGGTGGAATTGGCTCATTCAATTGAAACTTCCAAAGATTTGTACAAGCTAATACCAAGGACTTCCAGGGAGTAAGGACAAGAAATGAGGTAACTAAACAGTAATGCAGTTCAGCATTGGGTTTGAGGGTAATGTAGGAAAGTCTAGAATGAGACATATCCATTGTAATTGGCGGTCGTTCTGTAATGAGCTCCCCTCAGACTTGGGATACCAGAGTTGTATACCAGGATACCAGAAGAACAGCAGGTCACAAATTTAGGAATTCAAAAAAGTAAAGCGAGAATCAAGAGGAAAACAAATGCATTGAACTAAATATACTATAAAGGGAACTAAAAAAGAGTCATAACTGCTAGGGGCAAGATAAAACACAAGTAAATGTGTAGTGACAGATGAACGGGTGGGAATTTATGTGAAATAGTCAACTGCAGCAACTAAATACCAAGGGGGATATTCTCAAGAACGTGTGATAACTACCGCAAAAGTAGCTTAACGCAACTCTTCACATCGCAGTCTATCGTGGGAAAATAACACTGTGGTAACGCGGTATTCCCAAGCCGGCGGTACCATGCAATAGGCCCGCGATAACGCATCAAAAAAGTTGCTATGAGGCCAATCGCGATACAAAAAGCAGCGAAAACCAGCCACAGGCCTGCAAATCCCACACGTCATGTGGGAAAATGCACTATAAAATACATGTCAACACAATGTCAATATGCATCTCCCCTTTACATTGCAGAGGGACAAACAACACCTCCAGCAGAGCAGACCAGACTACTCATCAGTGATGCTGGAGAGGACCACCACACCTTCAACACCGACACCCCACAACAGCTCATGGACATCCCAGGCAACCCACCACCAGGACCAGGACCATGGCAGCCAAGCTACATAGAGGAGAACCCAGCCCCTGCACAGACCATACAGCAGGAAGCACCAGCCAGCACGGCTGGCTCCCAACCCCTCACTGAGCCACACATGGCATTCCAATGCCAGGTGTCTGGATGCCAAACGGAGGTGGCCGAACAGGTGCGGTGGGGTCCGAACCCATGGAATACGATTTAGATCACATGCTTGGGTGTCTAATTACCCTCAGGGACCACCTACACCACACAAAGAGACCCACACTGTGACAGAGACACATGCATTTGCACATATCCAGTACTGAACCATGCTGAGAGGCATGCAATTATCATTCACAAACCAACGCTGGACCTGCGTACGACGGGCCAGTCCACTCTTCTTTCGTATTGAGCAGGTGACGATAAAGATACATGTCCAAGGTCTAACACGCTGCCTACGGTGACATGTTGGCTTCCGCTGTACACAAAACAATGTAATGTTGTAGGGCCCAGGGCCCTCATGCATACATTATGACCACACGGACACATGCAGATAGTTTGTGGAACTGGCCACAGGCACGTGCACCCGGCGCCTTTATTGGCAGGGCCACATGTACAGTGACGCCTGTGCTGGATGTGTGTGGGGTGAGTGTGAGCCAGCCCCCACGGAGTGGCTGGTGCTGGCAACAACTTGAACAGTGAACACTATTAAAACGGAAACTGCAAACACCAGCATAACAGAGACAAATGCGGAGCATCATGGAGGTAGCCGGGGCAAGTACAGAGGTCACCCAATATGCAAACAGAAGGGTCTGTGAGTTGCAGTGCCCTGAGGTTGGGGCACCTGGAGTGCCGAGCAGAGTATCAGGCAGATGATGGCATCCACCACAGGTGTGAGCAACTCCATTACTCTGCCAGAACGACTGTTTTGACTTGTGCAGTTGGTGGTTGGAGGTGGTCCTGGCAGTGGTGGCATGTGCGTTCTGAGGTGTTGCATCATCCGGGCCGGTCTGGACTGGTGTAACGCAGTTGAGGCCGGAGGCGTCGATGGCCCCAAGGCCATCGTCTCAGAGGCCATCCAATATCTCAAGAGCCAGGGTCCCTGACTTGAGCTGCACAGAGTTAGTGACCCCGGATGCACTGCAGCAGGCACAGGCACACCGCCAAGGGACGGTGACTTGGGGTGCAATGAAATGGGCCACACGAGCTGAGCGGGTCCTCATTGATGTCCGAGGTGAATGTGACGGAGGGTTGCGGGGGACAGTGGAAAGTGTCCTCCAGGGCATGATGCAGAGGGTAGAAGCTGTCCGGAAGCAGCAAATTGAGGAGTGGAATGCTACTGCCTTGTTTTTGCCACCAAGTCAGTATCACCGACATGATGGTGACGACAACCCCCGGTCCATTGACTCAGTCGCCACCAAAGTTCAACCAGAAAGTGTTCATGGATCTTAGGGAACAGACTTAGTGGCACCCGAGTTGAAAGGGTATGCAGTCTGCCATGAAGCCTGTACAATGATATCAAGTCTGCCATAAACAAATCAAGACTGAGTTCGAAATGTGTGACCTACTCGACCGCAGTGTAGGCCTGAGGCAGTGGTCAGCGCGGGTCAAACACATGACGTTGACATGGCATTTGGGGGTGACTTGTGGTTGATGGAGGTAAAAGCCCCAGAGCTGAGCGGGTGTTCAGTCAGCGACGATGACGTGTCCTGCCTGGTACGGACTGGATTGGATTGGTGTGAGGCCTGCTGGACTGCAGTGTAGGCCGAAGGCATAGTCATCAAGGGCCCACAGACACATGTGGTTGGGACGCTATGCACAGACTTGGTGTCATCTAATCGAATGGAGTATAGTGATTTAAACTCTGCCTTCATGTGTGTACTCGGACATGGTATAATCAAGACTCAGTCCCAAATGTGTGACCTACTCGACTGCAGTGTAGGCCGGAGGCAGCGGTCAGCAGGGGCCCACAGACACATGTCATTGGCTTGCGATGCACAGAGTTAGTAACACCAGGGCAGTTGTCGGTAGTGTTTGATAACCTCCGTAACGATGATCCTTTTTTCCTCCTGACTGAAAGGCGTCATCCTCTTACACCTCTCCTTGCCTGCAATGATATGTACTCTGCCATTGAAAAATCAAGACTAATTTCCAAATGTGTGACCTACTCCAGCGCAGTGTGGCCCGATGGCAGTAGTCCGCGTGGGCACACAGACATGTGTGGTTGGAATGCTATACACAGACTTGGTGGCACCACATCGAAGGGAGTATAGTGAGATAAAAGTAGCCATAATTAATGTTCTCTGCTATAGTGGAATCAAGGCTCAGTTCCAAATGTGTGACCTACTAGCCCGCTGTGTATGCCGGTGGAGTACGTCAACAAGAAGGGAGTACTGCAGGCCTGTGTCGCGGAGGCGGTGATGGTCTGAGAAGGCAGCCAGGTTTGCGGCACTCAGGCTTGGAGCTTGCACAGGCATGTGGTGGGCCCTCTTCAACACATGCCGGTGTTGGCAGGTGTGCATTGAGGCCTGGGTGCGCAGGGCCTGGCAGGACTGGTACGGGGACCAGCAGCCCGGGGTGCAGCAGGTGCACAGGATCGCAGGCAACACCGCTCACAGTGACGGCGTCAACCTCGTGGCGTGGTGAGGGGCGCTGTCCTGGCAGAGATGTTGGGCATTCCGGAAGAGAACCACGCCCACAGCTATGTGCTTTTTATTCAAACCCCTACGCTGGCCTGGCATACGCCGGGCCAGCCCACTCTGCTCACGCTTACAGGGGAGGACGTAACAAGCTACATTTCTGTGACCTTCCCCACTGGCTGTGGTGACTTGGTCGCGTCCACTGTCCACTACACTCCAAACACCAGCGGTGTATGTCGACAGAATCTACGACGTTATTCCGCTGCCTTTTTCCCCACTTGGAATCACAACGCGGTCGTTACAACGACCGTGTTGTGATTCCGCATACCATTACTCCGCAGGTCGGAACAATGACTTGCGGAGGGTGGGCACTGGATGTTGGATTAGTATAATTTACTATTCCAACTCCAATCTGCGCGGACACTAGGGAAGGTGTTGGATTTTAAATCCAACACCCCCCCCCCCTCGCAAGTTGTTCTTCCGGCTTGCGGAGTAATGGTATGCGGAATCACAACGCGGTCGTTGTAATGACCGCGTTGTGATTCCAAGCGGGGCAAAAGTTTCAGGGTAAACGTTGTTTACCATGTCGACATGGATATGTCTGTGGTCTGCATACTGCAGTCTGGCCATCGCATCCACACCACACTTGGCATTGTGTACATTCTCATTCATTGGTCACTTGCTTCCTTCGCACATGCCTGTTCCCCACCTCTTCCCTCAATCTGCTATCGTGTGGCTGAGGTGCCATGCCGTTGATGGCTTATGTGCATGGCTGGCCCAGGTTGCCGCAGTAAGTTGTGCTGTCGTGTCTGGTGGGTGGGCATGTTGTTTGGCATGTTGTATGTGAGTGTGTGACGTGTGCATTCCCAGTGTTGTGAGTTGCATGATTGTGGAGTTGAGGTGTGTGGTGTGTTCATTTGGTACTTGCCAACGAGCAGCGCATTTCCGTAGGTGCCAGCCTGGAAGCGCCGGTTGTTGATGGACTGTCGGAAGATGTAGGACTCATTCACTCTGCCTGGGTGGTTGGCGTCGACGTTGGTGTAGATTTCCCGGTGGTCCACTATTGTCTGCACATTGATGGAATATGTGTGCTTTCAGTAGCGGATATTGTGTGCAGTGTTGCCAGGGGGCACAAGTAGGACATGTGTGCAGTCAATTGCCCCCTGACATGTGCGGGTATCCAACTATGGCGTAGACACCTTGCTTGGTCTCCAGCTGTTCCTGCGCAGTGTGGAGGAAGGATAGGTAGTGTGGTACCAAGCTGATGATGGCATACAAGACAGTTGTGGGGAACTTGGATTGGGCTCGCTGTGAGGCTCCTCCGACCCTGGCAGTTGTTGTTTGGAAGGTACCAGAGGCCAACAGATACAGCACAGCCAGAAGCTTTGTCTGAGGTGGGATGTTGGTTGTCCGCTGTGTTGGTACTGTCAGCCTGTGGGCAAAGGTGCTCTGGATGCGTGGGATGGTTGTCTTTTTGAGCCTGTGGTCGGCAATGACATTCCCTGGTGTTGGGTCTGTGAGGTTGGTGCATTTTCAGGAGGTCGCTGTCTTTGTCTGCGCTGCCTCAGTGTTGGTCCAAGAGGAGGGTGTGGGGGATACGGGGGGGGTCCTGGGGGTGGTGGCGGAGGGTGTTGTGTCTCTGTTGGGGCTCTGAGCTGCATGATCCGTGGATCCATGGCATCTGTTGTTCTTCAGGTGTGACTGTGGTCTGGGCTCCCTTTTCTGGTGCCGTTTGTAGTCCGACTTTGCATCAGGTCAGAGCAGATGTTAATTTCCTGCTGCTAACGCACCTTATCGCCTGCTTTGTGATCTTATCGCAGATCAGGCTGGCCGTTGAGAATGTTGAGGTGTGGTGTTGTCACTGATTTTTCCTTGGGAATGCCTACTCTGCATCTCATTAGCGATAGTTGCCGAGGTCACCTGTGGTGATGTTTTTTGAGGATGCTATCGCCGGAAAACTGGTGATATGGGCTGTTAGCACCAGCTTGTGAATGGGGCGGTAAATTTATTGCAACTTTGGCTGCGATAAAGTGCCGATAACTCGGTGATAGCTCCTTGAGAATATGCCCCCATGTTGCTAGACATCTGGTCCATGTTAGAAAAGACCTTTAGTACTTACTATTCCTATCCACCTCAGAATTTATAGTGATAACACCAAAGTGAGTATGTCTACTGAAGCTGTGTTGTGCAGTCTAGTATCTACATGAACCCAAACTCCATTTTCCTATCTTCCACAATTTCCTTGCCTTTCCATCTCGGCTAGTACCTAGATGTCTGAGTGACTTCTGACATGGTCCCCTTTAGTGTGTGCCTGCAGGGAAAGACCTGTTTTTCTGAAATCCAAGTCAGCTCCTCCTCTAAAGAGAGATTCACCTTTTTTGTGTGTTGTGTCTCCACTTGGCACAGTATTCTCAGGGATTTCCAATGTGAAATGAAGCCCCCACACATTGCCCCACGGAATCTCCATATTTTCCCCTGTCCTTCCTCACATGCGTTTCACCTGAATACCGACTGAAACATTTCAGATAACCATACTATTATGGTCAAAATACTATGGCCGCAAAAATACGTCAACAAAAATATTGAAACTAAGTATATCTTTTTTTTTCTTTCTACAATAATATCAAAGTTTAAAATATGGTTTACTATAAGTACTAGAAGTAAACAAGTGTTTAATATTAAGGATTTGCTCTCTATCTAATTCTTGGGAACTACCCAAGGGTTCCTGCTCTTTTTTGCATAATGTTTGCGCTACTGTAAGACTGAAGGGGCATTGTTCTAACTTATACTGACTGATTGCTTGTGTTTGGATAAAGCTATACCTCTCTGACGAGCACAGTCCACAAAGAGGACTCCCCTGATTTCTCTCTATTTGTAGATTAAGTTCACTTTGTTAAAATGTAATAAAACCTGATTCACAAAGGTAAATGTGCATTTACGTGGAAGCTTACCATTGTATGCTAATCACAAAGGGATTTACGAATAGTGGGGCAGATCTATATCGGAGATGCGCCACTTTTACGCCGCCGTTGCGTCACTTTTGTGACGCAGCGGCGGTGTAAACCCTGCGCCACGTTGCGCCATATTTACATCGTGACGCATCTATGGAGATGCGTCACGATGTAAAGCCCTGCGCCACGTAAAACCTGCGTCAGGTTTCACGTAGGCGTGTCGACAGAGGGGGGGGCGTTCCGTCGCAGGAACGCCCCTGAAAAGTGACTCAGTCAAATCTATAAGATTTGACTGAGTCACTTTCCCAACGCTGATGCGCCAAAACCCTGCGCCTGCTTGAAGCAGGCGTAAGGCTTGACGCACCATGTTAGGGATAGGGTAGGTTGGAACAGTGCTGGAGTTGCGTCGCGCTTGCGACGCAACTGAAGCACTGCGCCAACCTTACGCCATCGGATGCGTCACGCATCTGTTTATTCCTGCGCCATGATGCGCCGCATTGTAAATGCGGCGCATCATGTGTGGCGCAAGGGTAAACTTGCGTGACGCATCATTCCTGGCGCATCCTTGCTGATTTGCAGGGATGCGCCAGGCAACATAAATCTGCCCCAGTATCTTTACGAGTGGGGAGTCCCGCACATAAAAAGATAGGTGTTTTTTGAGTGCTGAGAATCCACAGTCGTAAATATACTACTTGTAAATTCCTTTGTGAATAGCTTACAATCGTAAACGTACACAAAAGTGTAAGTTTACCTTTGTGAATCAGGCTCTAAGAGTGTATTTGTATATATCATGAATTGCCGAAACAAACAATAATAAAATAATGTGTTGTGCATCCAGGGTTAGATTTGCCTTGTTACCCTGATCACCAATAGCCCTGGCATTTAAGGGCTTGTGTTTTAAGCCTTAAACTCACTTAAGTCTTAAGTTTTTCGATGACTATTCATATTGTTTCTTCCATACTTTATTTCCTCCTAAATACAGCACAGTATAGAATCTTGTAACACATATAATCAACATTTTCTCCTTTTCCTGCTTATTGGAGTAAAATCATATTGCAATTTGTGAACTGATAGATGTATGATTGAACCGAAAATATTAACGTTGCTGTCTCGACCTAACAGAAAAGAATGAGCTGTGACACCTCACTAATAGCAATCGACACAGGTCAACATCTTCATTAACCAATCATTGCTTTTTCTCCCAACACCGACCCCTCTCCTGAAACATAACTGCAGAAAAACATGTCTAATTAATGATTACATAAAAATACCTTGTTAGGTAGGGGTTGCATTGAAGGCACCAAGAAAAAACATTAAAATATCACAAATATAGAGCAAAATTAATAGCGGCTCTGGGACATTACACCCTTGTAAATGGGGTTACTTTGTCTTTTATAAGAGATTGACATTATTGGTTTTAGCTATGAATTTCAATGAGATTATATTGCTGCATAAGGTCCAACAAATTTAGCATATTCTTTCCAAAACATACTAATTTGCTGAACTGAAATGCCCGTAACACTTCCTTTGATAACCTTGTAGTTGCTTAGTTATGTACGACTCTTCCATAATTCCCTAATACAAGGCTGCAAGACAAAGTGCTTTTAAAATACATTACCAGCCTTGGTTACTGATAAATGCATCCAAAAAGCATGTAAATGCCATTCATATTATGATAATAAAGGCGAGATTGAAGGAGAAAAAGAAAACATATAATTCTAGCAACATCATTTATTCATTTTAAAATGAAATCTGTTGATGGATTGTTTTGTTTTTCAGATTATGCAACCAGGCAAGCAGTTTTCATTTATGATAGAAAAATGTTTTTGCAACAACACCCATTCAATATTTACAAGACGAGTAAAATGTAATCATTTATTTTCAGTAATGACTGTGGAAACATAGATTGGTTTTACAGAAAATTGTCTAACCAATTTGATTGCTTATTGGTAGTAATGATTTCATTTTCTGCATTTGTAATAAAGGTGAGACATTTCATTTTAATCTTGTATGGAGAAAAATGTGTTGTTTTTTATTATTTTCTGCTGTCATTTGTTAACCCTAGGTAAGAAGTCGCCACTGCAATGCTATCTTTATCATGCCACTGGAAATGGGGTGTCTTTTGCTAAACCTATGGTCTTTGGTGGTGCATAAAATGAGCAACTTTAACCTTCTCTCTACACACACTTGACTTGCTTATTCATACCAGACCCCCTTTTTTACGGACCCATACTTGCCTAAGTAAAGACAGCACACCACCAGGATACACGTTCAAGCACGGTCTGGCAAGAGTTTAGGCTTTGATTACAAAATGTTTGATTTGAGAGTAGGAAACTCCTCATTTGTTGTCAGCCTGAGTGCAGTGCCTGGGGGTCATCATTTCGTGATTGAAGGGAAATAAGGAGCTCTTTGTTCTGATCTCTGCTGTCGTTTGTGGCTAGCTGTCAGTTGTGGAGTCCAATGAAGAATTGGCAAATGTGGTCAAATATGCCCTGTGGGTCTGTGCACAGGAGTGCAAATGACTATGCATGTAGAGTCTTTGGGGCATATTATCAAGGGCCTTATCTCCGCTTTTTTGGCTTTAAAAGCCAAAAAAGCAGAGATAATGTTTTCGCCAAATTTACAAGGCAGTGCTAACATGCATTAGCGCATGTTTGCAGCCTTTTTACCGACGCCTCACTTTGCATCTCTAATGAGATGCAAAGTGGGCATTTCCACACATAACAACATGTAAAATATCACTGACTTCACATCGCGATATTTACATGCATTGCCCTGACCCACATAGCGATAATAAAATCCGCTCTAACCGCGGTCATCGCCGTAAGCTAACGTCTGATAATTATAGACTTAGCTATCTTTATTAAGGGGCGTGTATTGTCGTGCTACGACCACCAGGGGATATTTACATGGTTTTCGCAATCGCTGCAGGAATATCGCTGGATTTCCAGCGATATTCCTGCATTTTGCCGCTATTGGTGGAATTTATATCGCCTTGGAGAAACGCGTTGTTAATAACGCGCTATCCAGGTGATACATTCCAGCAATAGCCGGCGATAACTGAAATAGCGCTAAGCGCGCTTAGGAATATTTTCCTCAGTTTGTTGGTAATATACCCCTTTGATTCTTAGATGGGGGAGAGGGCAGGGCGTAGTTCATTAAATCTCTAAAGTTTTCCAGCTGGAGATGCTAATGGGACTGAAAACTGGTGGAAAAGCTGTTATTTGATTACATTCAGACACGATAGCTTAATCAAGTCTGAAAGGTGTTGTTGTTTTCTTCCATTCATATGAGATTTCTGTAATCACCATGAACAGCAGCTGCTGGAAGATCTAGATAGCAAATGTTCCATGTATGGCAGAGGTCCCAGCAGTGTCTAGTTTGTAACCCATGGCCTCAGGTCTGGGTGATCAAGAATTTTGTCAGGAATGTGACTCACAAAAATTTAATGAGTTGAGAATGGAGATTAAGAAGTAATTTATAGGTCTGCCAGTACAGTTGTTCATCCTTCAATTTATTGAGCAAATTCTCATTCGGTGATAAGCTTAGCCAAATCTGTAGTAGTAAAACAAATATTGTTATTTACATTATATGTTTATGGTCCATTGCCGGTTGTTGGGAAGTGAGTTATTTATTTTTACAGAAATTCATAAAAATGTAATAGGATTCCAACATAGGACCTAAAAGCAAAGTAACGAGAATTGGCGCTCCTGCACAAAAAATGTTCTCTCAGAACCCTGACAGCATGCACATGCCACTGGCTTTATACGAACAGGTACAGGGTAGAAGTCGGGGATACATGCCATTGGACCGCTTCCACCCACTATTTTCACAGGGTGGACACCTGCCAAGAAGTTGGGCCCCACTTTATAATATTCTGAACTCGTCCCAAACACATTTAGCAGTGCCTGCACGTTGTCAGCTTTGGATCTGAGCAACAGCAAGGTGGTATGGAGTCTTTCTTCTTTCAGACTCCAGCTCGACCTTCAACAAAGGCCGCATTTAAGGGGTTAGCAGGTCACCTTTTGTTTGAGTATCCTCACTGGAAGCTATCTGGAGACTGGTGCCTCGTTGCAGATGCTGTGAAGGGGAAACAGAGGCACACAGCTTGTTATCTCTTCACATGTATTTAAAAGAGGCACTCTTTTGACTTTGCTCAGTCCCTGTATCATACATGCTAACATTTTAGAAGAGGAAAGTGGGAGATTTAAAAGAAATAATATGGACAATCTATTTCCCCTGTTGACGTCAGTTAAAGCAGATGCAAATACAACCAAAAAAGCATTGTTTTGCTTAACAAATCAAGCTGTAAAACAGCAGGGATTGATCCCAAGTTTTCTGCTTTCACATTGTTCATTTCAGCCATTAGATGGACATCTATTTATTTCTCCTGTTTTACATCAAAGATTAATGCTTTGTCTTCATTTCTTGGTACATGAGGTTGGATCATTGGTGGCAGCGAGATGCTGCAACTGTGCATATTTCACTCCAAATAAGGACTGACTTGCATATTCCTGCTTGCTCCTCTATGACCCAAATATTTCAGTTTTGTGCAGAATCATCTAAATCCGTCACACCACAACAAAAAATGACTTCCAAACATTTGAAATGATGTGCTGTATGTACCAGTTCCAATCACTAAATGTTGGAGAGCTGTTTGTTTTCTTTGAAAGGAAGACAAATTGCTTCTTTGTAGCTCTGGAAATTCGTAAGTGCTGTATATACCTTTGTTAAAGTTTGCCAAGCTGTTACTCTATTGGGGTATGGGTGGTCTTGTTGTTTGCCCTTCTCACACCTACCTACTGATGCAATGCTGCAAAGTTTGCAATGTACTGTATCATAATGCAATAACACAGGGTAGCTTTGTTGTTATGATGGTCTTAGGTCTGGAAGACTGATGCAATGCAGAGTTATGCAATGTATGAAATGAAAGATCCTTACTTAGGACTGGCTCATTCAATATGAGGTTACAGTGAATAGGTGAGCCCATAGGTCAATGTTACTGTAAACGAGTAAGTCAAGTATGCCGTCTCCAGTGCACCATATTGGGGGTGTAATATGTCTGGGATAATGAAAGTTCTTATTAGCAAGCATAGTCTAGTGTAGATTCTGATCACTGCCATAGTTTGTGGTACATCTCCCCACTTGAGTAGTTTTTTGATGCAAACTAGCCTTATTTCCCTCTGAAGGTCAATATTTTCATGAACGTGCTAGTTGTGACAGGAATTGCATGTGATTATTTCTTGTTAGCTACCTTTATCACCATTCCCTTCTCATCCTTGGATATTGGATGGATTACATTTATTTTGATTTGGAGCTTATACCGCTTACATTGAAATTTGTGGTCCATTCTTTGTATGGGTATTCTGGTGGTATTGATTGCAGAGAGAGCTGGCAGGCTGTGCTGGTGAATGTGAGTGTGGTTTAGATAACTTTATTCCGCCAATAAGAACATGAAAGATGTCTGCTGCTAAATGTGGAGCTGAAATTTTGGGGGGCAGTGTGTAATTTGTAAAAACATAAATGCAGACCTGCAAACTTTTCCTAGGGTCCTATTGATGAATGCCTATGTTGCCATAACTTTTTTCTTTGACTATGCTACACTTTCTGATTCTTACAGGTTCTTTTTCCATAAACTTGTCTGCCCTCATTATTGTTTCCCTATCTTTCTTTCTTCCCTTTCTGTTTTGCTTTGGATCATGGTTATTGGTGAAAAATGTGCCCAATCTCCTAAAATGAGTGCAGGTGCCCACCGCAGAAAAAGTTAAGTGGTGTTTGGGGCTGAGTAAGCATATTTTGCATGGGAGAGCGTCTAACCTCTGGAGAATGCCGGTAGCTAAAGCAATCACATATGCATTGAAATGTGCTGCATATGGAATATTATGTCTTTTGGAGATGTCTGGGGGCGTAGTTAGTTTGTTCAATCCTTGGACAAAGGAAGCTTTATGCTGACAAAAGGATCATTGTTTTATACGTAGCTTAGAAAAGTGTGAATCGTCTGCCTAAATCAGAAGTGTTTGCATGCAAGCTTGTAATGCGCTCAAATGTACTCATAGTAGATCTGCCAAACATATGTGTGAGGTCTTAAGATCTGATGTCACTTCTTGTGACTGCACTTTCTATAAAGTCATAGGTTGTAATGTCACTTACTGTTATGTCGCTTTTTGTGATGCTAAGTGTGATGTCACGTGCCATCATGTTAGCTGAATACTGCCTAACTTGTTTAGTTCCCCACTTCTTTTTTTAGGACTTGTGCCCTGGAGAGGTCCATTTTGGAGGTTAATGGCAGGAACATAACAACCTTCTTCCATGCCCTAATCACTTCTTCCCCAATGGTGTCCACATAGAGAGGCCAAAGGTACTTCAGAAACACTGTGCCCATACAAAATTCCTGTGCAGATGTCTGGAAAGCACAGATCTACACCTTGAGGATGCTGCATTGCTTATTGGAAAACGTTTTATTAATTCAGGGGGGGTTGACCTCACCAACTTAATAAAACAGAGTCTTGTTAGGACATGACAGTTCACCAAAAAACTCTCTTACTTCTTGAAAACTCTGGCACACACAGAAAGAAGCATGCATGATATGGTTAAGCATGACAAAGTCACATTGACGTTAAGGACACAGCACAATAAAATTCCCAAACCAATTTGTGAATGTTAGGAAACATTTAATAGACAAAGTGACAGAAAAAAGCTAAATAATGTGTTAATGGAACAATTGATATAGATAGAGAATCAAAAGGGATTTAGAAGTCAATAAATATTAGGCTATGAGAACTACATAAAAATGATCCTGCAACAAAGAGTCCTAATTCCTGTTGCTGCTTGGAAAGTCACTCCTTATCTCTCTTATCACTCCCAGGTCCTCGGCTAAGACTTTTAGTGTCTATTCAGTGCAGTCCACTGGTTCTTCCACACAAGACAGAGCCCTATGTCAGCCTTTTTGCCATTTAGGGAGTGAACAGGAGCCCAGCCAGCTGAACTTTGGTGAGCAGGTCCAGTCCCTAAATGAGAGTGGAAAAAAGAGTCTTTCAGTATTCTTTCTCCAGCTGATCAGTCACGGTTCTCTTTTCTTCACTTGTTTTCTTTTAATGCCTTGATTGTTTAGAGTTGATCTCGAGGTACAATGTTCATCCAATGCATGTGCAAGTAATAGAACACTAACTAGGTCCAGTCCTGGCAGAATTCCCACCAACCCAATCCTCATTTTGAACACTTTCTGATCCAATAGGCTGCAAACTTTCCCGGTTGCCACTATTAAAGATGATAGAAGTAATACTTTCCTCTTAGGAGCTCTCAGATCCAGTCCTATAGAAATAAGGAAACACCATCTCTTTGGCCAGCTTCCCCTCATGCTGTAGGCTGAGGCAAATGTTTGAGAGAACCCAGTTGGGCTTCCTTGTGGAATCTTCATGTGAAAAAGATGGTTGTTTCTCTGGTCCATTTTAATTCAATGAGTTTCTTTCCCCTCCCAAAAGGCTTATCCTAGCTAAGTAGTCAGTGTCACTTTCAAACACATTTCTGAAATTTTGCTAGGTGAAATTATAAAAATGTCATGGAATCCTCAATCAGGCCCAGTCAAATTAAAATGTAACTGTTTGCACCACAGTGACATAATCATTTGGCGGATTTGCGCTGTAAAAATATGTTATTCTTTAATGTCCTCATATAATGAATTAATCACCTAATCCCGTGGGCTTTCAGGGTATGCCTAGGGTTAACTAAGGTAAAGTAGAAAGATAGGTTTTGTACGTAACAGAAATGTGTTACTTCATGGTTTTTAACTGCAGACGGATACATATTAGTTATGCATGTGGGTGTTGTCAGTCTACACTGTGTAATACATTGCATTATTACTTGTGGTGTGTAACTGCTGACTGCAAAGAATAGATACACATTGTTTCAGGGTTAACTCTCAAAGTCATTAAATACGCATGGGTTTAACCCTTTAGTATCCAAGGCAAAGAGTAGATAGGCGTAACTTATGGCAATGTGTGTATTTATGCAGTACCAAAAGAGTAATAAAATCAAAATACCAAACAATAAAATTCCCAAACCCAATTACCACAATGGAGTAAAATTCTATCAACAAAATGACACAAAAACAACAAATATCCTTTAAGGAGAACCAGAGCTATTAATTTTTAAAGTTTTAAGTTGAAATAGCACCAGAAATGAATTAAGGTTGACCGCAATGGAGTCCTGGTTGAACAACTGGATTGGTCCTGATAACAGTCTGTAAGTTAAAAAGTTCAAAAAAAGTTTCTGATTCTTAATACAGAAAGGGACTTTGTCACTTTGTTAGAAGACATTCTAGCCACTGCTGTGGAATCAAAAGCCAAATACTTGAAGCCGGTTGGTTTTGCTGGAGAAATGGAGCTTTGGAGATTTCTTACTGCGTCCCCACGTAGAGATGAACTTTCAGAGGTGCTGAAAGCCTTGACCGAGACAAACATGAAATTTAATCCGATGATGTAGAACTGCCAATCGGTCCTCCTGAAGCTCTGAAGCTCCGGAGAAAAAGTATTTCAAAGATTACAAACTTTCTTCAGGTGCCAAACAACCACAGGAGTACACTTCTAAGACCCCAATGGCCTCTAGGGAGGCACTTAGATATTCCCAGGGTGCCGGTCAGGGGACTACAGCAAAGCCCAGTCTACGTCAATGTGAGGCAGAGCCTTGTAAATCCCCTTTCTTACCTGGTATAAAATCTGGGATCCATTCTGCCGTCCCGCCTCACTGGTGACATGTCTGTGGGGAAAGAGTGAAGCAGGGTTAAGCCGGACGTGACCTAGAGAAAGTCATCAACCTTAATGAAGGGCCACTCTATCTTGGAACAGGAAGCGGGCCCCAGGAGCCGAGAGCCAATGAAGAGAGAATGAAGGAGGGGAAAAAACGCTGCAGGCTGCAGAACTTGAGAGAGAAAAGATGGTGAGGAAGTCCCTGGGTGGAAGAATCCTGCCAGAGGACGCCGAAAGGAGGAGAAGACACAACTAGACATGAAAGAGACGATGCCACCAGCCTCAGTGAGTCCCAGGAGGCATGAACCGAAGAGTGGTGGACACCACCAGAGGACACTGGTTGGCCCGCCACAACTGTGCTGTATTATTTGACTTTTCCTTGTGCACCACTTGTACCTTGGTCACATGCCTTGCGATAAAACTTATGGTTTGTATTAGGAAATAACGGGCACTTATGATTCGGATAAACACACATTAATTTGATTCACCTGGGGGAGGACTTTGAGTATGAACATTATTGTTTGATTTTAGAAGTTCATTCGTGCAAGGCGATACCGTTTGTGCAGCGAGTAGCTGAAGGGAAATCAGAGGCCATTCTGAAGGCGGTCTATCCTGATTAAAGGGGGGACAAACAAAACCTCACAGAGCCATAGAAAGACACGCCCCGACTTTCAGACCCAGGTTTGGTCATTGACGTTTTTCACTGTACTGAACACTATTGTGGCTGAGGGGGTGGCTTAGAAAAAACCACAGAGGAAAATCTCATACTTATCACTCTTTTCCTCAGAATTCTGGCAGCTCCATCCTTTCGGGGATAACACCTAAAGGAAAGAAAGCGAGCCCAACATCAGCCATATCTTGGACGAAAAGGTGACTGGCAGCTTAAGATACTTTACTAAAGTCCAAGAGATATACCCACATAGCTCTGTGATTTTAAGTGTTGGAATGGGTAAATATGATGTCAATGAGTACCATACTATGTGCAGGCCTGACAATGGCAATACCAATAAATCCAATGTACGCCATAACCTGTGCCCATATGACAATGTAAATGCTCATAAATACAATGTCAATGTATGTCATAATCTATGCCTGCTCAACAGTGATGATACCAGCAATAGCAATGTCAATGCATGCCATAGTCCATATACAAACGACAATGGGCCCGATTACAATGTCGGGTGGCAAGCCATTGACAGCTAATCAGAGGCTTTCTGCCCGACATCAATGGCTTCCCTCTGATCGTCCTCTTACAATACATTAAGGTAGAGGGAAACCCACAGGGGATTCCGCTCCACTTCCGATGGGCCCAAGGAGTCAGTCAGGGTGACGGGCAGAATGGTAATCCCATAGTGACGGCAGAGCCAGCCTTAACTCTGCCATCAGAATTGCGATGTCACTTCGTGATTTTGGGGGCCCCTAGCAGGTCCCCTTTGACCTCTGGCCCTCTGCTATGAGGCCTGAGGGCGCCACTAAATATCCCTGCACCCTGTGGTAGGCACCACATGGTGCTTGCCACACAGTGCAGGTATGTTTGCAAACATCTATTTTACAACTGTAGCTTGTGCTGTGGGCCTTTTCCACCCAACGCACAAGCTGCAATTGTAAAATGGATGTTTCCGACCACCCATAGGGCGGGCGCATCCAAATACAGCTGGAGGAGCAGCCAACCTACGGTTGGGCAGTTCCATTCTGCTATGATGTCGTTTGGACAATCGTTCGGCCAACATCATAATTAGGCACAATTTTGTTACCAGGAAAAGCAATGTCAATCTACGTCATGATCTAGTAATGCATAATTATGTCAATATCGGTAAAAACAAAACCAATGTACGCTATGAGAACAATATATGAGCTATTAAGAATGTCGATAAAAATTACACCAGTGACTGCCATACTATTCTCAGGAGATCCATTGAACTCACACCATTGCTGTTGGATTAACTCAAGGTGACCTCCCTGAGTGAGAGATACGTGGTCAGGCAGTTCTTGCGACCTGCACCCATGCCTATTGAATAACAGGTCACAGGTGGGGCCTCTCTTAACCCAAAGATAAACACACACCCAAGGAATACCTTGATTAATCCCACAGATAGTCGCACCACAAATGTTCAGTGGCAATTGGCCCCAGTAAAACAAATTTGGCCAAAGGCTAGCATTCTCCAAATATACCATAAAGTTAGATGCCTACATGTAGATAGAAACCCTCAGCCAATCAGGACACAACATGTAAACCAGATGTAGTGATTACGCATTCCTCATGCCAGACATCTGGACACATACACACTGTCCCAAAATAGCTCTCACAGAGGTCAAGAGCAATCTGTTTCCTTATCAGACTCCCAAACTTGTTTATTTATGACCGTAATGCCTTTTAAGAATGCAGAAATCGTTTTATGGTACTTCACAAGATGTGTATAAAACCAGCCAAAACGTTGTACACCGAGAGACTTTCCTCAGACGCATTTTGTCGAGACTCTCCCAGCTGCTGCGTTTAATTAAACAAACTTGTTCCTGTTTTGCCAAGCACCTCATATATTTTCATTTCTTTAAGATAAATTCATATCCAAGCAACATTTTGGTGAGTCAGCCAGAAGAGTTTGGCTTATCGAGCCAGACTGCTGCCGAAGGACAAGGACTCCTGCATGAACTGATTCATCTGTGCAAAGACCATAGTGCAGACGCCATAATTGATTAGAAGTTCTGCTGAGTAGCGGGCGGAGGTTCTTTTGGCGACGCTGTCATAGGGTAAAAGATTTTATCTGATCCTTAGTCCCAGTGTGGTGTATTGCAAACTAGGGCAAGCGTAGATGATTTTTTGCTTTTTCCCTCGACAGGACGCTAGAGAGGTTGAAGGGTGACTACTACTTTTTTAGGACCTCTGTGGGGGACACAGGGTACACCTTGTACCTGGGTGGTAGTAAGGGATCACTTGGACCTTTGGGCATGGATCAGAAGTATGCCTCATCTGTAGGTGCTGGTAGGGATCGCCTCGACCTTTTGGCGTGGACCAGAGGTATGCCTCGTCCCTCGGTGCTAGTCTGGGATTGCCTGAAACTTCGAGCATGGATCAGAGGTATGCCTCATCCCTGGGTATTATTAGGGGCTCAGTTGGACCTTTGGGCATGCTGCAAAGACACACATGGGCCTTGAGTGTTATATAGGGCTACTACCTTGATTTTATTTTTTTGCCAAATTGCTTTTCTCAGGGATTGATTGTTTCACAACTGGCAGTGTCTAAATGAAGTGAAAGATGGGCATTTTCTTTTTTGCTTGGACCGCTGGGCATTAGGCAGTTGGTATGACTACCCCTGGGAGTGATATAGAGACTAATTCGGATGGTAGGAAAAAGAAATTCGGACCTTGGTGAGTAAGGTTTAACTTGTGTCGGGCCACAGACAGCCGATAACTGTCAGGTCACTCCTTTTTCTCTGCACAAATCATTACTAATTTTTTGCCCTTCGAGCCTATAACAACAGACTATCAGGCTCACTTAGCACTGAGTGCTACACAGAGCATTCTTTCTCCTTTGGCTGTAGGGGCTAGGAGGGGGGCAACATTTTGACAAAAATAATCATTTTTTCTGTCAACCTTTCTCTCTTAGTCCCTTTTAGACTTTTCCTTTTTATGCATTTTATTGATATTGTGGTGCTGTTATATTTTGTAATTTGATGCATGTCTAAATGTTATGTCGTGTTAAGTAAGTCTGTGCTTTATTGAAATAATACCCTGTTTTTCCAGAAGAGAATTCTATGTTTGCTATTTTACTCCTACAAATCAACTTATGCTGCTCTGAACTAACAATTGCATTCTGTTACAGGTTTTTACTATTTCCTTTTGTCTATTGTTTAGTGTTAAATGTCCATTTCTATGCATTGATTGTTTATAGAGCTCGTAACCAGGAGATTGTTTTGGTACCACTCCGTGTACACTGTTCCCCAAAATTAGTTAAAGAATCTTGAGACAATCCATATTTGCAAAACCCTGACAACAAGTTCCCCAATCCATCATGGAGATTCCATTAAGCCACATGCAAGAGAGGTTTCCTACCCAGGCTAGGAAACAAGAGAAACGCTGCTGCAAGTGGAAAGTCCATATCAAAGACTGCACAGTTCCCTGGCCTGAGAAGGAAACATTCAACACAAACACCATGGAACATACAAAGACTCATATTCAGACCAGGTTTACCGGACATACAAACGCTAAGAGGAAGGCCCTACTAGAGTTGTGGGCCTTCTTTGAGGTGGCCCTAGTCTATAAGACTATCCCGAGTCTGTAATCAAAGCATCTGCACCTCTCACACCATACTCTGGCAGGGATGTGCTCTCGTTGATGCCGGCCATCCCAGTTGCTGCCCTGTTGGGTTATACCAATCCAAGAAGCTGATCTACCTCCCCGGGGACAGCAAGCCACCGGGCAGGGAAGAGGATCACAGGGCCCACCAGCCTGAGCGCAGACAGCCCCGGCTCAGGACAGTGCCAGACCTCCTCTGGGCTCGACCCCTCACCCATCGGTAGTGACCCATCAGATACGAGCCGAATAGGGAGCACGCCACAAGGTCAGATGCATGTTTAAGTCCCTACTGGAAGATGATTCAACCATGGGAGGGGAAGAAAGGAGCACAAGTCCACAAAGTCCGACTCCGAATGGGGAGCCATGGGCTACACTCCACCCTGTCAGGCCTAGGGTACAGAGGAAGCATCAGGAAATGAGGTTGAGGCCAAGATATTGCCTAGAAGAAGAGCATGTAGCACTGAGAGAAGGAGACAAGCCCAGGTGGGAGTGAGAGAAAAGACAAGAGTTAAGCATGGAGAGAGAGAGGACGCTCTCACCTGGGAAGCCCAGAAGGGAGAGGAGAAAACTCCCCCTCCTCCAGAGGGAGCAGGAGCTAGTCCTCGGGCCCCACATTTAAATGGTATAGGGAAATGGTCCCAGAGTATGTATAATAAAGAACACAATCAAAAAGGAAAATTAAGAAATAGAACGACAATAGAGGAAGCAGGAGTGTTGTTTAATCACACTCCGCAAAAGTATCATCTCATTTTAGATACAAAACCACATTCAATTATGCAAAATAAGGTGCAAGATAGTGCCCAAGGGAAGGGGGGAATCGTGTTGAAAGTGATAATAGGGGGGGGAGTCAAGTGACATCAAATTTGAACAGTATCACAAATTAATTGTTTGGGCAAGGTATTTCATGCCACATATTCAAACAGAAGTAAATTCATTGAGACATGTAATCATTTAGACAACCATGTACATAGAAGAAGACACAGTGCAAAATACACTATTGAAGGTACTGGTGTGGATGATAAGTCGACGTTTCGACCCCTTAAACCCAGGTAGGTAGATAGGTAGATTAGGTCCTTATTGCCGGGGTCTTCATCAGGACAGGGTGATGGAGGGGGAAGGGGGGGAGGGCACCCTTAAAGGAAACCTCGAAAAATCCTGGCTGAATCTCAAAAACAGCGGGGCTGGTAAGCTCCCAAGGTGGAGGACAACAAAGACACTGAATGAAGATAATTCATGAAGGCATAGTTGGAACTAAATCGCAGCCGTGGAACTTAACCATCGGTGAGGAGCGTGAGATAAATCGCAAACAATTGTGGCCTCGAAACACACAGAGGGAGCATGAATCAACCCGAAGTGGATGAATGAGCCTGGAAGTAGGCCCCTCACTGAGTTGTGCACATCACCTGGCTATCAGTGTAGAAATGGGGTTGACCAGGAGATACGTAGTCAGGAAAGCCAGACAGGAATGCAATTGAGCCACAGAAGAAGCAGCATTATGTGTGCACAAGGAGAATGATGACGAGGACATCCACTGCTCCCCTCAAACACACTGGTCAGACAGACCCACCCCTATAGATAGTAGTATCCAGACAAGAGGATGAGGCCTTTGCATGATCTTTATGTCATCTACTAGCCTACTGGACCGAAAGGAAGGGCCACCAGTTTTACCGTCCTTGGCCAGAGGAGGGATCCCTCAACCCCGAAGACATCGTCATTGCCGAGTACTGCATTTGGCATGGAGGGGGAGATCGGAAATGGAACTACCCCTACATGCAGGAATGCTTGAGATGATGGGAGTGCTATGCCGGGTAGAAACCGACATAGCTGCCCTGAGCCAGGATTTGTCTGCTATTGCAGAAAGGTGCAGCAGGAACCATCTACGTGCCTTGGACGCAGATGGACAAAGAAGGGCTCAAGAATAAACTGCCCTCATTGATGGACAAGGCAGAGAAATGGATCTCATTCTTTGAAAAGAACACAGTGGATATAGAACTAGCTTTGGGAGACATCAAAAGCCTGCTCAGCCGCCTTACTGGGGACCATACCTACACAGTGTTCTCCTGAGCCTGCATCCCCGCAGTCACGCTTATCAACACCGAGCATGACAGGGCTGCATTTAACTCATTCATACACCAGATCTGGACAGCTCTAAGGGAGATATTCCCTGACCACCCAGTCGTAGTAGGACTGATGGCAGAGAGCATGAAGCCTGGGGAGACTGTGAATGAATTCTTAGACATAATGGGAGAATGATGGGGGCAGTAGACATCCTTAAGAGAGGGCTACCACAGAGATCCAGACAGGATTAGATAGTGTAGTAGGACACCAAACCTTGGCAGGAAACACAGGCCAAAATGCTACACTATTACCGGAAGAGACAGGAAAAGGAAAGGGAAAAGCAAGAGCATGCCCAGAGAGACACCACCAAAGTGGTCCAACTTAAGCTAAAGAATACCACTGTTGGACTCTGCCCTTCTGGCAGGTTCACCTCTGAAACTTTTTGCTTTTTATTATGACCTGGTGTTAGTGATTTTTGGCTTCTGCGCACTTTACCACTGTGTCCCAGGGTAAAGTGCGTGCGTGTAGTGAGGTTGGCCTGCCCTCCCATAGGAATGCATGGGGGAATGTATGTGTCCCTGGTAGTTCATGATGCGTGGGGAGTGCAGGTGCGAGTTTGGTATGTGCTGACTCGTGTGATGAAATGCTGCGCGATGATGTGTGCGGCGTCAATGTACCTAGTGTGGAAGTGCCACTTCTAGAAGTTGGCATTTCTGTGTGCAGTGTGAGATGAGTGCCTTATCTGGCGATTGGCTGGCTGAGGTCATGTGATGGACTAGGGAATCCCCAGAGTCAGGAGGAGTCACCCAGTGGTGAATGGGGAGATCAGCAGCCAGATGGGTGGGAGGAGTACACCTGGGACCTGAATAGGGCTGGGCTTTCCCCACACAATGCTGGCTCCACCCCCTGTGGTGTGTCTGATGGCCCTGGCCTGTGAAAGGAAGGAGAGGAGCTCAGCAAAACAAAGTGCTCAAGTGCTCCTGAACCAGTTGTAACTGGTTCTGCCCTAAACCCTGTGCTGTGTCACAAAGGAAACCTGTGTATAAAAAGGGGCTGTGACCCCATGTATGTTGTTCTATGCTGATCCTAATTGGGGGGGGGGCTGCTGCTGCTGCTGGGCACCAGGAGAGACCGCCACTGGGGACTGCCTCCCTGTCTGGAGGGCCCTGTGAGCTGGCCCCTCGGCCCAGCCCTTGCCCCCCCCTGCCTTCCTAGGAGAACTTTGCTCCTGGACCTTTAACTGTTACCCCTGGGAGCGCTTTTAAGGAGAGGGCAGGTGACTGTGCCCTAGCGCTTAGAGAGCGCTTCTATGTCGCATCTGCAGTGCTGAGCTGCTCAGGGAATTCCCGGCGTAAAGGATTCCCCGCATCCCTGTGTTCTTCAGCGGGAGCCCACCCCGCAATCGTGTGCCCTCCAGCGGGTGCCCACCCTGTTTTTATTACTTATTCATCACGGGTGCCCACCCCGCTTTATTATTTATTAATCGCGGGTGCCCACCCCGCTTGCCGCCGAAGAAGAATCACCGCTGCGGCCCGGTCCGTAACAGGAAGCCAGGCAGCCTCGGTGAGGACGTGGGCGGGACTTACAGCAGGAAGCGGACGGGAGCCTACCCCGTGCTCCTGCGACTGAGAGACGCGGAAGCGAGTAGTTGGGACAGTGGGAAGGAGCCTACCCCGCCGGAGAGAAGAAGCGCCGTGTCCCAAGACCCAGGCGGGAGCCCACCCCACACTGGGACGTGCCGCAGGGAAGGTCTGGAGCTCTGCAGGCTCTGCGTCCAAGTCCCGGGTCCCAGGAGGGGGCCCGGGTGAAGAGAGGTCCGCCCCCTGGACGAGACCACATACTAGAAGCCCGGTAAGGAGAGGGCTCGGGTGGTTCTGGGCCGCATCGAGTCCCCTGGGTGGGACTCCAACGAAGGGGGCCTGGTATCTTGCTGAGTCCCCTGAGTGGGACTCCAACATCGGGGGTGATTTTGGTTGCAAGGGCCCCAGAGAGGGGGCCCCCACCTACCTGTGCCAGTGCTTGAGCGGCCCCGCCTGCCAGAGGGCCGCTCCAACGAAGGGGGCAGTAGTAATCAAGAGCCCAGTGAGGCTCCAACATATGGGGGCATTCTTTTGGCGATAACAGCGGCCCCGAAAGGCAGCGGGCCGCTCCAACGTTGTCCCAGGGGCATATTGATGTTTTCGAGCCCACGAGGCTCCAACGTGACTGGGGCATATTTGTTTTAGAGCCCTGAGAGGCTCCAACGTGTGACATATTTGTTTTAAAGGCACAGTGGTGCCCAAGCTCATTTTCCCAGCTGCCCAGCACTTAGTGGGCAGCTGCACCGTTTAGGTTGTGCCCCTTCACGCTTTGGCTTGCGCAGCCTGCGCAGTCCAGCCCTGACTCTATGGACAAAGGGCGTTTGAGCCCCTGAGAGGCCAAGTTGGCCTAGGGACAGTTTATCGTGTGTGGTGCCCTCACCTAGGGTACATGATGATTGTTACCTGTGTACTTTTGCGCCTGTGCATTGCCTTTATGCTATTTTCATACCTAATGTGATTTAGGCGATGCTTTGTGTATCCCTCTAGATGTATTTTTATACCTAGGAGGTTGGGTTACCTAGTATAGTGATACTAGTGAGTTCATGGTTCCTTGCGTAATATTTTCCTAAGGTGGTTAGGGTTGCGTAGGGTGTACTTACCTGTTACCAGTGGTTACTGGTTGTGGTGATTTGTGATGATTCTGACAGTGGTCCATGTGGCCCTGTGTTGTGTAAATAGTCAGTGGCACAGTGTAAATTGTGTGAATATTATCTAATGTGTTTTGGTATAATACAAAGGCTATTTTTAAATAATATCTTGTGTGGAGTATCTTTTGTGATGGGCCTTGGGTGTTGTTGCTGGGTGCGCGTGCAAACGCTTTACACATTGCCTCCGGGATAAGCCTGACTGCTCGTGCCAAGCTACCAAGGGGGTCAGCAATGGTTATCTTTGGAGTGTAGCTCCCCAGCCCCGACTAGAGTGGTGGTTTCTGCCTGGCTTTGGCGCAAGCCCTAGCCAACCAGAAATCCCATTTCTAATTCTAACAACCACCATTGAGGGGGCCACGATAGCCGCGAATGTTCAGATGGTAACCATCTAAAAGGAACTCCATTTATGGACCTCAGAGGATATCTGCCCAGTACTGGTGGGTGAGGTCAGGGGGGCTGTGTCCAAATCAGTCTCATAGAGGACCAAAATGGTCTCAGAATGGGCCACATGGCTAACTAGTGCTGCCCAAAAATATATAACCACAGAAAGGAATAGAACCGGGACAGCCCCCCTGGAACATGCACCCCCAAGCCAAGCACAGAACAACGCACATGAATCACACAATCAGCTTAAAGGAGATCTGGCCACAGCCAACCCATCAGGTTGTTGGCGATGTACAGGGCAATTGCTGCAACAGACAGGGAGCTAAGTCCCACAGGGACTGGATCCACAGCCACGGCAGTGTGGGGTGAAGTCCAAGACCATCCCCCAAAACAACCTATCCCTTTCATAACATTCTCAGTCCCATTTCCTTACCAGCCACCACTGCCAGCCTTCCGGATGGCCATAAATATGTCAACCAGGAGTTTGCACTAAAATTCGCCATCTGGGTACCCGCAGGGGGCTCAGGGCCTCCACCGCTATTGGTCCCCCAGGGTGAGGCTGGCTGACCACACGCCCAGGGGGAAGATAGTCTGACATGGGAGCAGGGTGGGCCGCCAGCCGGTTCATAAAAGCAGGCACCCAGGACCACTCACCCTAGTCCAACTTTGGGTAGACTGTGTTAGTCTCCACCGCCTCAGGGTTTATCACCGAATAGAGGCCCCTCTTTATTTCCAAAATGAGGCGAATGCTCTAGCACTAGCATTGGGAGCCAGGTTCCCCAACACACAGAGGGCAGTGATGGCCATTATGGCAGAAATATCCTGAAAAAAAACTACTCCTGGAGAATCCAATCACATGACACCTGTCCACAGGAAAATACATTGAATAAATTAGCGCCACCACCATCAGGTCAAGCACATAAAGTTTTGACAAGACCCCTGATTCTTGCAGAGAAAACACCGCAAACATACACAGTCCCAGCCATTTCCATACAGGTACCCACGAGGGTCCACATACAATCTTCCAACCACCTCCAGTGTCCTTCTCTCAAAATTGAACAGTGTGCAAAAACACAGGTAGCAGCCAACCGGGACTTGCACAAAATGTTTCAAAAATAGCCGAAAGATTTTTGACCCTTCCAGAAGAAGGGCAGAGCCCAGTAATTCGGCTTAATTAGAGAAAACCTCACTCCATGCAACATGCCAAGGCCAAAGGACGTACACTTACTTATCAATGGAACATTTAAAATAAAATCCAAACACCCACTACCCTTCACAATTGCACGCAACACATGCAGGTCAAAAGAAAACTTCTGCTCCAATAAGCAATAGCAATTGCATTGCACCTTTAAACGGAAACAGCCCACAGGAAAAGAGTACAGTCCCCACCGTAGCTAGGAGAGCGGGGAAACCGAAACACAAGAGCATTAACCCTGATCTGCCTAATCTTGTAAATGCTGTATCTGCATTCTTGCAACCCATGTGCAGAGACCTCTCTCACCTCACATACACTTACACCGAACCAAACGCTAGTATTCCTCAAGCACTAAAGAGCACACTCCTACACAACAACTGGAATCAACACATGACTGCCATAGACACACAAACTACGAACAAGTTGTGTTATATATGTTCACTGATAATTACACCGTCTTCGAAAAAGACTGAGAAGGTCGAAATGCGTTAGCCTAATAAATTTATGTATTTTGAGAAGCTGTCCATAGTGCAGGTTCTTACTTGTGCTGCCGTTTGGGTACTGATAAAAAAAAAATATATATATATATTTATATATATATATATATATATATTACCTACTAGCGGTCGCCAGTAGGTGAACGGTGCGCGAAGCGCATCTTGCGTACATGGGCCATCTAGCGCACACTTTCACCACCCCGTGTGCAAATGGTGCCCGCAGGGCACCATTTGTGCAAGGCATATCTAGAAATAGCACATGTAAATGATTACCTTTCACAACGAAGCGCATAATATGTCCTCCATGTGCAGACGGTGCGCGAAGCGCATCGTGCGTACATGGCCCATCCAGCGTAACGTGGGCACGCGGTGCGCGTAGCGCACCGCGTGCCCACCGTGCGTGCACGGCACTAACTGCGTAAAGTGGGCGCGCACGGTGCGCGAAGCGCACCGCGTGCTCACTGTGCGCGCACGGTACGCGAAGCGCACAGTGCGCGCACGGAACGAACTGCGTTAAGTGGGCGCGCACGCCACGAATGGCGTAAAGTAACTTAGCATTTAAAAAACCATACAAATTCACTGAAAAAACCATAGGTTTCACACACGTTATAGTTAGGAATTAGCATTTAAAAAACCTTGCAAATTCAGTGAAAAAACCATAGGTTTCACACATGCTATAGTTAGCTGGAGATTTTACTCATAAAAAACCAATGAAATTCCCCCGTTATAGTTAGTGCAGGCAACTATAACTCACGCGACCGCAATCCTCTGCTGATGACATATGTGTCTTTATGAAAAAAAAATATTTGTAATATATGTATAGCTAAAATTTAATGGAAGAAGACATGGGCAAATAAGTGTCTAAATACAGTATTAGCATCAGCAGAGGATTGCGGTCGCGTGAGTTATAGTTGCCTGCACTGCTAAATTAAATCAATTATATATTGTAATAGGAATGTATTTGCATATCTTGATATGGAATTTTTGCGATATTTATTGCACTATTTCCCTTCCTTTTAGACGTTCAAAGATGGCGTTATGATTTGTCGATGATTTAAGATTAGTCTGTTTTCTGTCTCTACACCGGAAATTTTGAAAGTGCTTTAAAATGTGTAATAGCTGCCGCATTTCATTGCAGAAATTGACAAAGGCTGAGTGCCGAAACGCGTCTTTGCCCAAGGTTCAAATAATAAATCCTTTTTTGAACTCTCCCCCGTGAGTGCTGTCGTCCGTGATGGGTACGATTACCTAATGGAACTGTGAGCTTAATATTTGAAGCGGGAACACCCCCGCTTGACGTGCACCCGTTCGAGAGTGCAACTGGCTGGTGTTGCGGAGCATGAACATTGACTTTTCCAGCTGCACCGTGATTGCGGGATATTGGAGATCGAGTGTCACGGCATCCTGAGTATACTGGGATCACTTCGCCGTGTCCTGAGACAGACGGCTGAGACAACTCCGAGCCCGGTAAGGTGCCTCAGGCACATACACTCCTTCTATTCTCCGCAATATTCACTGAACGAGGGGGAGAAAGGGCACGAACATTATAGTTGTGTACACAACTATTTAAAGAACCTATATGATGTTCTGCGAAACGGAACGCAGAGAAGCGGCCGCACGCATTTTCAAAAAGCAAAATGGAACCAACAGGAATGCAAGAAATAATAACGGAACGCCTGTGACGTCAAACCTTGCCTCCAAATTTACCAACTTAGAACGTCTCTATGAGCGAGAGATTCGGAAGTGGTGGGAGGCCACCTCCCTGCAAAATTATTTGGAGGTAGACAGAGTTCCGAGAGGCCTTCGAATTTATACAGTACCGGCCTATGAGAATCCGGATCCCTTGTTGCTGGATGCATGGGCGGAACACACGGCCAAATCCTGCAAGGGAATGCTTGAAATACTTGTACGGTTTGCATGGAGCGACCGTGAGAAGGCCCTAATATTGATTAAAGAATTAGAGGATGATTTGCTCAAGGAAGAAGACCAAACCAACGTGGAAACAAAACGTGAACAAATGAAAAAAAGATTGAAAACATATGAACAAAAAATTAAGCAGCGTAAAGAAGAGTAGTTCGACCAGGACGAAAGAGACTATAGTCAAGGCAGAATACTAACATTTGCCAAGAAATATGATAATCCCAGGAGAGAACTACGACAAAAACCAATTCAACCATTGGCAGTGGCCCCAGATACATCAGAATCGGAGGTTACAGGAGATGAATCCTCCAATGAAGATGCAGTGAGTGGGGCGCCAATGGATGCACCTCCTTTTCACGAGGAATTTCGACTCATCAGAAAACAGCAATTGCAGGGAGGCAGAGGCAAGCCTCCAGAACAGGCAGTAGGAGGAAGACGAGGCGGGGGCCAGAAAATTCGAAGGCTCTCCACCCATGACCCGCAGCAGGAAATATTTCAACAAACGGAAGTGAATGAACAAAATTTGACGATAATCAACTTGGCCCCTAGAGTGTTAACCAAGGAAGAAGAATCGGTTCTGAAACTTGGTCTCTCGTTTTGTCCACAAAGGAGTATCGAATTTACCCAGACCAGGATTGACCTGTTTAAATTCACTCGTAAGCTGAAACTTCATAAGTACTTTAAATTGAAACCTTCTACTAGGCAAAACACGAATCCTAGTCAGAGAATAATTACATCAGATGCTCTAACTGGTAGAGATATTGCAACTTTGAAAGTACTGGAGGATCTGAGAACTGAAACAACTGAGATTGATAATACTGGCATCAATCCTACACAACTCATGGCCCAATATGAAATACAACAAAGTGGAGGATCAAGTCCATTTAAACCGGCATCGGTATTTCTTCCACAAATGGCCAATGATGCGATTGACACATTCTCAGATGCTGTGATCAAAGACCTCACTCGCTTACGTCACGACAACAAGTATAAAAAGAGCATTACGAACTTCTCCAAACAGCAACAGAAGGTGTTGGATAATTTATCTATGGACACCTCTCTGGTTTGTAAGCCATCGGACAAAGGAGGGAATATAGTTCTACTGACTAAAACCCAGTATGAAATTGAAGCATTTCGTCAATTAAACGACACTGTATGCTATGAAAGAACCAGTACACAGATGTACAATCAGAGTATCACCGATTATCATGAGATGATTTCCTCTTGGTACAAAAAGAATAAACTAAATCTAGAGGAACATCTGTTTTTGAGGTGTTTAAATCCTATCATTCCTACTTTCTACTACCTGCCTAAGGTTCATAAAGATATCAAGAACCCTCCAGGGAGACCTATTATTGCCTCCCAAGGCAGTCTTACTGAACACCTTTCTATGTATGTCGACTTTTTTATTTCTCAACATGTGGTTACATTGAAATCATATTTGAGAAATACAAAAGATTTTTTAACACACATTGATGAGATTGAATGGCAAGCCAGTTATTGTCTTATGGTTCTTGATATTACGAGTCTCTATACATGCATTGCACATACTGACGGTTTAGAGGCTATACGTTTCTTTTTAGAAACTCGTGATCTGAGATTTTATGAACACTATAAGATGATTTTGGAATTTGTCAATTTTTGCCTGACTCACAACATTTTTTTGTTCCAAAAACAGATGTTTAGACAGATGTTGGGGACCGCCATGGGAACCTGCTTCGCCCCCAGCTATGCGAACCTGTTCGTTGGCTGGTGGGAGGAGCAGGTGGCCTGGGCGGAGCCTAATGCATTTTGGAACTTGAGGATAAAGGCTTGGTATCACTATATTGATGATTTGTTCATTATATTTGACGGTCCACCTGACTTGGCTAAATCATATATTGAGGTTTTAAATTGCAACAATGTGAATCTTAAATTTTCAGGCGAAGTTAGCACCAAGGAAGTTAATTATTTGGACCTCACTGTGTACGTAAATGATGGACAGCTACAAACTAAACTCTATTGGAAAAGCACCGCGGGGAATTCCACCCTTTTTGCCACTAGCAGCCATCCTAAAAAATTGGTTCATAGTATTCCATATGGGGAGCTACTCAGGCTGAAAAGGAACAACACCAGCCATAAGGAATTCGAAAAGGCAGCAGTATTGAGCCTGCAACGCTTTAGAGTGAGAGGCTATAGCGAAGCGGTTCTGGGTAGTGCCCTAGATAGAGTGAATAAGATCCCGAGAAAAGACCTACTTGCGGAGAAAGCTGTAAATAAGTCCAAAAATGGTGCTTTCCGCTTGATTACCACTTTTTCTGAAAATGCCAATCAATTGAAGAGGATATTGCGTAAGAACTGGCATATCCTCCTCACCGATCACATCATTAAAGACGATCTACCAACGAATCCTTTAGTTACGTTCAGGAAAGCTAGATCACTTAGAGACCATTTGGTCCATAGCTATCATGACGTAGAACCCACTAGGATATCTTTTAAAACACTTAATGGTTTTTATCCATGTGGTAAGTGCAAAGCCTGTAAGAAAAGCAAACGCACTTTAACGTATGATGTACCTGGACTTAGCACACCTAAAAAGATCACCAAGTTTCTTACATGCACTACTCCTTATGCTATATATTGTTTAGTGTGCCCTTGCGGGCTCCGTTATATCGGGAGCACTATTCATCCGGCTAAGATTCGGATTCTTGAACATATGAGGGCGATAAACAATGTAGATGAATTCTACCCAGTAGCGAGACATTATAACAAGATGCATCGTAACAATAAGGATCTCCTTTCTTTCTTCTGCCTAGATCATGTACCACTAAGCCCTAGGGGTGGGGATAGGATACAGAAACTTAGGCGTTTAGAATCACGCTACATTATCGACTTACAAAGTAAGAATCCACTGGGTTTGAATAGTAGTGAAGAATTTGCTGTGCATCTAGGATGAATTGATTCACATTGCTATATTGTGATGAATTTTTCCTCTGATTTTCCTCTAATTCTTGTATATAATCTGCATTTTTTGTATTTATTGGACACAAACTGTACTATATGAGTATGTATATAAGGTGCGAATTTATGAGCCCTGTCATAGGAGATATAATACGAGCCCATCTGTGGGCAGGATTCACGTATGACTCCCCTATGTTGTTGTGTTCTACTTAGTTCTGGTGGAATTTTTGAGACAGTATATGAATGCCCATCTGTGGGCTAAATTAAATCAATTATATATTGTAATAGGAATGTATTTGCATATCTTTATATGGAATTTTTGCGATATTTATTGCACTATTTCCCTTCCTTTTAGACGTTCAAAGATGGCGTTATGATTTGTCGATGATTTAAGATTAGTCTGTTTTCTGTCTCTACACCGGAAATTTTGAAAGTGCTTTAAAATGTGTAATGGCTGCCGCGTTTCATTGCAGAAATTGACAAAGGCTGAGTGCCGAAACGCGTCTTTGCCCAAGGTTCAAATAATAAATCCTTTTTTGAAGTCTCCCCCGTGAGTGCTGTCGTCCGTGATGGGTACGATTACCTAATGGAACTGTGAGCTTAATAATTGAAGCGGGAACACCCCCGCTTGACGTGCACCCGTTCGAGAGTGCAACTGGCTGGTGTTGCGGAGCATGAATATATATATATATATATATAAATAAATTTAGCAATACAGTCACTCGCTAATAATACCAACATCATCATTAAGCCTGCGTATAAGGGCGGAAATATAGTGATGCAGAACATAGGTAACTACAAGGATGAAGCATATAGACAACTCAATGATTTGGATAAATACATCAAACTCCAATCCAATCCAATTCACAAAATGATCGATGAAGTCCGAAAAAATCTCGATACCTGGCATTCACAAGGATTGATCAATGCAGATGAACGCAAATTCCTTTTTGTAGAGAATCCAACGATTCCCACAATCTATTTCTTGCCTAAGATTCATAAAACCCTAATAAATCCCCCAGGAAGACCTATCGTATCATCCTGCAATTCCTTGTATGAAAACATTTCATCATACGTGGATCATTATTTGGCCCCCATGGTCAGAGACCTAAACTCTTATATCCAAGATACAGGAGACTTTCTCCGAATTCTTTCCAATACTACCTGGGATCCGGCTTATTTAATGGTCACAATTGATGTTGTCTCCCTGTATACCTCCATTCAACACACGGTGGGACTCAACGCGTGCGCATACTTCCTAAAGCAAAGAAACATAGGTGAACTGGAACACTCTGCAATGTTACTCACCATGATACAGATGTGCCTTAATAACAACATCTTTCTTTTCAATCATGACATATATCACCAACTCTGTGGCTGTGCCATGGGCGTTTCCTTCTCCCCCAACTATGCTAACCTAACCATGGGGTGGTGGGAGAAGGAAATAGCCTGGGGTCCTAACAATCAAATAGCTCTGGAAAAAATTATCCTCTGGTCACGTTACATCGACGACCTTTTCCTTGGAATGGGAGTCAAGATGAATTCATGAAATATTTTGCAATTTTGAATAATAATGACATTGGTCTTTCTTTCACTTGCAACAGCAATCGTCAAAAAATACATTTTTTGGATATTACAGTCTATATAGATGAAGGTCAATTACATACTACTCTATATAGAAAGAAAACTGCTACCAATAGTATCCTCCACGCCGAAAGCTTCCATCCAAAGGCACTCATAAGAAGCATCCCCTTTGGGGAATTTGTTAGAATGAAAAGGAATTGCTCAAAACATGAGTATGCATCAAATGAAATTGAAAAGAGTGCACAAAGACTTATCAACAGAGGATACAAAGAACTTGACTTGAACAAAAGCAAAAGAAAGATCAACGAACTAACACGCACTGAAATCTTGATAAACAAACCGCGAGAAAATCCTAAAGAGACACAATCGAATCCTCGACTAATTTTGACCTACAGCAAAGAAGCGCACAAAATCAGACAAAGTGTACAAAAATATTGCCCATTACTCCAACAGGATCGAGATCTGGCCCAAATCATTGGACCTAGACCTTTAATCACCTTCCGCAAAGCACCATCAATCAAGGACACAATAGTCCAAAGCCATTTTCAATCTAAAAACATAACTATGAATTGGCTTGCACAACAGCAAATTGGATTCAGGAAATGCAACAACTGTAAAGCCTGTAAAATTGGAACTAATAAGAAAAACATCAGAGATCCAGATGGTAGAAAGATTGAAATTACACAGAGAATAACATGTACCACCAAGTTTGTAGTGTATTGTATTGAATGCAATTGCGGGTTGAGATATATTGGCAGCACTATTTGCATGTTGAAAAAGAGGATTCTCGAACATATAAGAGCTGTAAAAAATCGAGACTCAACATATGCAACTGCCAAACACCTTCTCTCATGTCAGAATGGAGATTGGCACAATATGAACTTTTTTGCTATAGACTCAGTAGAAGAAAGTGAACGCTTGGGAGATCGCAAGAAAAAACTCCGACAGCTGGAGTCTAAATACATCATCAGATTGCGCACCAAAAATCCGAAAGGGATGAACATTGATGAGGAATTCTATGTTCACTTATAAATATGGACTAAATAATATCAGCATTAATGTGCATAATTTACTTTACAGCTCCACAAGTGACGATCGATATA
This sequence comes from Triturus cristatus, assembly GCF_964204655.1. NCBI lineage: Eukaryota > Metazoa > Chordata > Amphibia > Caudata > Salamandridae > Triturus > Triturus cristatus. The sequence goes on from NC_140587.1 coordinate 622,837,516, forward strand.
TAGTTATTTGTACTAAACGATTACTTGTGCTTCCTCAATGTACTGACATACATGCATTCATACCCATACCCACAGCATGCATTACTGGATACAGTCAATATGGTTAACTCACCTTATAGTTCCATTATGACATTAGATGCACAAATACGTACTATACGACTATTTTGCCCTCCTACTGATTGGGTACACTGCATCCATTCATTCACTAATATACACCAATCTACAGCGAATACGTGGTACTACACAATTAACCGTACTACTCCTTTAAAACTGAAATGTTGTATAATGCCTGTTTTCTGTATAATGTATTTATAACAGTAGAACAAAATCACGAATGCATTGGTACATGTGAATTGCATCAACAAGGTATACTTATGATTGTTTCTGTCACAAGGTGATTTGTGAATTAATTGAACTTCAACTCCCAGAAGTCAATGGAAGTAATGGTTTAACCGGAAATGACATATAATACCAGCTGATAGTAATGTCACCTACCATGAGAAAGGGCGTCATGGCCGAAACGCGTCGGTACGACAGACTGGGCTTTGTCTGAATAATAAAATAATTTGGAAAATCATTGGTTCCAGAGTGCGGCGTCTCTTGCTACAAAAAAAAAATATATATATATATATATATATATATATATATATATATATATATATATATATATATATATTCAAACAAGGATCTTTGGCTTCCAAAGCTGGTAACGCAAAAAAAAAAATATATATATATATATAAATATATAATATACTGGCGGTCGCCAGTAGATAGTTATAGTTAGGACCGAGTTCCCATAGGAAATCAGAAAATTCTATTTTGAATAACTTTGGCGCCGGTTGACTTATCTTCAAGAAATTTTCAAAACTAATGGGGCGCTCCGCTCAGCTCCTACCCTGAAAGTCTCGGGGTGATTCGTCAAGCGGGGGCTGAGAAAAAAGCGGGGGTCCCAAAACGCGTTTTCCCCATGCATTTTCCCATAGGACAATTAGTCGAAGGTACAGCCCGAACGGCTGAACAGAATTACTTGAAATTTGACAAAGAGGTAGTCCTCAGGTCAGGCATGTGTCTTTTGCTTAAATGGTGTAAATCCGTTCAGTAGTTCCTAAGAAAATCAAAAGTAAAATCACATATATATCTGGGCGGAGCCTAACCACACATCTCATCGTGAGATCTGATTGGCTGTCAGCACTTCATCCAAGAAGTGTTGGCAGCCATCTTGGGACCAATATACATGATAGCACCTCATTAAAAAGCATTGCAGTTCATAGAAGGTTTTAAGACTTTAGTTACATTATAAATCATTTGTTGATGGTACCATACTCATTTTAGGAAATGTGGTGTGTTCTAAGGTGATTTTACCATGTGAAAAAGCCTTCTGCTGTGATATCATGAATCATGTTTGAGAGAAAACTATTTTCTCATGCTTTTCCCACAGAGGTTTGGAAAGTGATCTATAAGCTAACTGAGAGCATATTTTCTGTAAATTCACATTATCTTTCTCAGTCATGTGAGAATGAAGTCTGACATTCTCAGTAAAACATGTACATCCAACAAGGGCAGAGATTTTAAATTGATTCCTTTGTGTTCTACTGCAGCTTCCCAGAGTGTTCTAAAGAACAACTAGAGCGCTAACAGTCCTACTTATGACAAACGTATGGCACACCTGAAGCCATCTTGAATGGAATAAAGTGGAAACACTTAAAACATTTAATTTACAAAGGAACACAATGAGGGGATTCATTTTGCCATAGAAATTATGATTAGTGCTGCAGAAAGAAAAATTAGGGCACATTTTGACTTCTCAAATCCTCTTCTATGTCATAAAAAAATTCTGACATGCAGACTGAAACATGCACTTTGAATACCAGCAGCAGACTTCCCTGGTGAGCAGTAGCTTTACTACAGTGATCTAATGAGCAACTAGAGTGCTAACATTCAGAATTTATGGCAAATGTGTGACACATCTGAATGCTTTCTTGATGGAACCAAGTAAAAAACTGAAAGTATTTCCTACTGAGGAGACTGCAGTAAATGAGGAAATTAGGAAACTTCATAACAAATAAATCTCCCAAGATGGCCACCAGAGACAAAAGAGCCCAAATGTAGCCCAAATATCACCCAGATGTAGCCCAAGTATAGCTCAATGACAGAATGTCCCAGAGTGTTCTAACAAACAACTAGAGTGCTAACAGTCTTACTTATGACAAACGTATGGCACACCTGAAGCCATCTTGAATGGAATAAAGTGGAAACACTTAAAACATTTAATTTACAAAGGAACACAATGAGGGGATTCATTTTGCCATAGAAATTATGATTAGTGCTGCAGAAAGAAAAATTAGGGCACATTTTGACTTCTTAAATCCTCTTCTATGTCATAAAAAAATTGTGACATGCAGACTGAAACATGCACTTTGAATACCAGCAGCAGACTTCCCTGGTGAGCAGTAGCTTTACTACAGTGATCTAATGAGCAACTAGAGTGCTAACATTCAGAATTTATGGCAAATGTGTGACACATCTGAATGCTTTCTTGATGGAACCAAGTAAAAAACTGAAAGTATTTCCTACTGAGGAGACTGCAGTAAATGAGGAAATTAGGAAACTTCATAACAAATAAATCTCCCAAGATGGCCACCAGAGACAAAAGAGCCAAAATGTAGCCCAAATATCAACCAGATGTAGCCCAAGTATAGCTCAATGACAGAATGTCCCAGAGTGTTCTAACAAACAACTAGAGCGCTAACAGTCTTACTTATGACAAAAGTATGGCACACCTGAAGCCATCTTGATTGGAATAAAGTGGTAACACTTAAAACATTTAATTTACAAAGGAACAAAATGAGGGGGGTTCATTTTGCCATAGAAATTATGATTAGTTCTGCGGAAAGAAAAATTAGGGCACATTTTGACTTCTCAAATCCTCTTCTATTTCATAAACAAATTGTGACATGCAGACTGAAACATGCACTTTGAATACCAGCAGCAGACTTCCCTGGTGAGCAGTAGTTTTACTACAGTGATCTAATGAGCAACTAGAGTGCTAACATTCAGAATTTATGGCAAATGTGTGACACATCTGAATGCCTTCTTGATGGAACCAAAATAAAAAACTGAAAGTATTCCCACTGAGGAGACTGCAGTAAATGAGGAAATTAGGAAACTTCATAACAAATAAATCTCCCAAGATGGCCACCAGAGACAAAAGAGCCCAAATGTAGCCCAAATATCACCCAGATGTAGCCCAAGTATAGCCTAATGACAGAATGTCCCAGAGTGTTCTTAAGAACAACTAGAGCGCTAACAGTCTTACTTATGACAAAAGTATGGCACACCTGAAGCCATCTTGATTGGAATAAACTGCTAATACTTAAAACATTTAATTTAAAAAGGAACACAATGAGGGGGTTCATTTTGCCATAGAAATTATGATTAGTGCTGAAGAAAGAAATATTAGGGCACATTTTGAGTGACTTCTCAAATCCTCTTCTATTTCATTAAAAAATTCTGATATGCAGACTGAAACATGCACTTTTAATACCAGCAGCAGACTTCCGTGGTGAGCAGTAGCTTTACCACAGTGATCTAATGAGCAACTAGAGTGCTAACATTCAGAATTTATGGCAAATGTGTGACACATCTGAATACCTTCTTGATGGAATCAAAGTAAAAAACTGAAAGCATTTCCTACTGAGGAGACTGCAGTAAATGAGGAAATTAGGAAACTTCTTAACAAATAAATCTCCCAAGATGGCCACCAGACACAAAAGAGCCTAAATGCAGCACAAATATCACCCAGATGTAGCCCACATGTAGCACAATGACAGAAGTGTGCAACACACTTTTTTTTTGTGTATTTGCCATTTTATATAGTGCAGACTTGTCAGATATTGGAATGCTTTACATGAGCATTGGTTACATCACACAAGATCAAATTCGTTTTGGTTGTAGACATGGGGAGATTAAGTGATTTGACCACAATCACAGAATGTTGAGCTGAAGCAGAAACTCCAACCTGGTTCCCCAGTTGCAAAGTCTGCAGCTCTGGAAGTAACACCACATCCTCTCGCCAAGGTGCAACATTTAATCAAGTGGTCAACTGGATAAAAAAACATAAAGATTACAAATAATTTAAAAGTTCTTTGTCGCTATTTGAAAACTCAGAAAATATCTCCTCATTTTAGTTTTTTAGAGCACTAACCATAATTTTGATGCAAATAAGACGCTCTCATATATGTAATTTCTAAAGGAAATACTCTAGGTATTACAGTTTTGATTACATCAAGATGACGTCAGGCGTTCCACACTCTTGTAATAAATATAGAATGTTAGCAATCTAGTTATTCATTGGGATACTGTTGAGAGGCAGATGCCAGGGGCACGGACTCTGAAAATTGAAGGCAGGTAGGAGAGTGCAGAGGCAACAATTTGACCACACTGGGCAGGCAGGAAGGGCAGTGGCAGCACAACAGACTATGGAGGGCAGTGGAAAGGGGGGCAGGGGCAACAAACCAACAATACAGGACTGGCAAGAGAGGCTGTGGCAATATAATAGACCATTGTGGGCAGAAGGAAGAGGCAGTGGTAGTACAACCATACATGCCAACAGACCCATTTCAGCCAGGAAACGTCAAATGTTTTTAAGCTCAAATGGGCTTTATTTGATCTGTCTCCTGTCTACAATCTCCTCTTTTTCAATGTAACTCAAAGGGGAAAATCAATACCCCAGTTTTTTTTCAAAATCTCCCTCTTACCAAGTTCAAAATGTTCGCAAGTATGGTACATTGAATCATGGTAGGCAGGAGGAATTGGGGTAGGGACATGGACTCGGATAACAGAGGACAGGAGGGACATGGAGAGGTCCACCAAACTGACCCTGCAGGGCAGGCATCAGGGTTTGCAGCGGCAAAATACACCACACAGCGCATGCGGGACGGGAGTGCAGCACAACAATCCATAGAAAGCAATAGGGAGGGGACAGGACCATGCACATGGACAACAGAGAACAGATGGGAAAGAAGCAATGGTAGCTAGCTGACCATAATGGGCAGACAGGAGTGAAAGCTGCAGCATAACAGACCATAAAGGGCCGGAGGGAAGGATCAGGGGCATTACAATGGAACAGACAAGCCAGGAGGGAGGGAATAGGGGGTCTGCACATGGAAACAGAGGGCTGGGGGCAAGGTGGCAGGGCAGGAGCAGCAAGATGACCATGGAGGTCAGGCAGGATGGGCACTAGAAACAAGACACACCATGGAGAGCAACAATGAGACTATGGTGGCATACACACAGACCATGGAGGGAAGGTTGGAGGGGGTCAGGGGCAGCTAGCTGACCACACAGGGAAGGTGGGAGGGGCCATGGCAGCACAGAAGACCATGCATGGCAAGCGGGAGGGTTAGTGGCAGCACAATGGCTATGATGGGCAAGAAGGAGGGTGCAGGGGCATGCACAAAGGACCATGGAGGATAGAAGGGAGGGTCAGGACCTGGGCACAGAGAAAGAGTTCAGGGGAAGGGGCCTCACAACAGACCGCGCAGGGCAGGCAGGAGGAACAGTTGCAACACAACAGATCAGGGAGGGCAGAAGGGTGTGGCAGTAAAATGGACCATGGAGGACAGGAGGAAGGGGATAGGGGCATGGCATGTGGACAGGCAGGGTGGAGGTGGCAGGGACAGGTTACAGTCATCTGACAATGCTAGGCAGGTGGGAGGGGAGTGGCAGCTCAACAGAACACTCAGAGTAGATAGGAGTGGCAGGTCCATGGAACATAGTGGGCAAAAAGGATGGAGCAGGGGCATACACAAAGACATCTGAGGGCAGGGGGAAGGAGAATAGGGGCAGCAAGCTAAGCACAGTGGCTAAGCAGGAGGTCAATGATGGGCCATAGAATTGGGCAATGGAGGGCAGGAGGAGTGGACTGGTACAGCATGCTAAATGGAGGGCAGTGGCAGCACATCAGACCATGCATGGCAGGAGGGAGGAGGCTAGTCCATGGATTCAGACAACAGAGGATAGGGAGGAGGTGGATGGGGCAGCAAGCTAACTGTTCAGAGAAGGTGGGTATTAGGAACTTTATTGTTTTTAAAATGTGTGTCTGTGCGAACTACTTAAAATATGAACAAGTATGCAGCATCTCACTTTTATTCAGGAAGAAGAGGACGTTTGTGACTGTGACTCCGGGCTCACTTGGCAGAAACACCCCCTGACCCTCCACCCACATCGCAAAATGTAATGCCTGTGAAAAGGGTAGGTGGACGCAGTATTATATAGAACATAGTCCTGAGAGCACGATTGAAAATGAAAACTAGATGTAGTATATGGTATAAACTATGCACCAAAAAGTGTGAGATGAGATGAACCGGGCGTGAAATATAATATGCAATACATTGTGCGCAATGACAGATTCACTGGAGAGCGCGAGATAGCACAGGCACTAGCGCGTGCTATGCGATATGCGCCTTGGAGTGTAATATGCACAGGGCAGTGTTGTGTAACATAACTAGTATCTAAAGTTGTAATATAAAATATGTGCTGGGGAGTGTACCATTGCATATGCACTGTGACAAAGATATGGATCCCAGATTGTAATATGTATGGCGTAGCGCTGTGCGTTATAACATACACATCGAGGAAGGCACGTTAGATGGGGCAATATCACCCGTGCGAAGGCAAGTGTGGCATGACATATTCACGGGGTGGTGTTTCAGTGTACATGGGCTAGAGAGTGTCATAGCATACGCACTAGCTGGTGGAATACAACACAGAGGTGTGAGGCAATCGGCTGGCACTGGTGGGTGTAACACAGCATTGGGCTCAGCCAGGAGCATGCTGTGACTCTCAAGTGAGGTTTGTCTCCTTTCCAGAGAGTAAAATAAAAAGTATTACACATCTGGCGGTGGATGAGTTTTTTATTATCCGTGAGGGGGGTTTCTTGCATAGTTTGGTCGAATTTTTGTCGAATCCCCTTTGAATTGCTTGGTGTGCGTGTATATTAAATGTGCCCGTCAATAGCTACCCATGTTTGTATAATTAAACAACAAGGGTGTCTACTTAGAGAGTACCCACCGGCGGGGGCGCTGGGATTAGGCACGGTAGGGCGTCAGACATGTCAGAGCTTCACTAGTGGTGTAAATACATTCCATGTGGATTAATTCTATGCATAGTCGCCTTTTAATGAATATCACGCAAATCGTCATGGTGATAGGTACATACGGTTTGTCCAGCATGTCCTAGGTGTTTCTATAAATATATATATTTTTAAAATAATAAAAAACAAATGCCGGCCCCGGGGGATGGGGTCCCCAGAGCCATAAGTGGCCTGAGGAGGAGGGCAACGCAGCCCCCTCCTAAAGAATTTAAATTAAAAAAAGGCCATGACCCGGGGGTTGGGGTCCCCGGGGCCGATTAAGGCCTTGGGAGGGCCAAATTTATTTTTTTCAACAAAAAAAATTAGGGTGCAGGCCCTGGGGGATGGAGTCCCCAGGGCCAGTAAATTAGAAAAAGAAGGGGGGCCACACAGCCCTCCTTCTTAAAAAAATAAAATAAATAAAAGACCGGCATCGCGCTGGAGGCCACACCCCCTCCTTGCAGCACTCTGCAAATGCGCCCCCTGGCCAGTTGTAAGTTGGGGAATTAATTCCCCTTCAATACTGAGGGTCCCTGAGGGCCAACTAGCCCAACAGGTATCTCCAGTGTGCGCCAGGGAGCTGCGTTGCAGACAGGTGTTCTGAGGCCACGCCCCTTTTTTACACCTCTATGCAACACAGCTCTGTGGCGCTTACTGGAGGTACCTAGTGGGCTAGTTTGACCCTAGGGACCCTTAGGATTCAAGGGGTCTTAATCTCTCAACTTAGAACGGCCACAGGGCGCGTTTACACAGTGGTGAAGGGAGGGGACGGGGCCTGAGGTGACGTGTGCAAACACGCCCTGTGGCGCGTTTTAAGTTGGGGAAATAATTCCCTTTCAATCCTGAGGGACCCTGGGGGCCAACTAGCCCACCAGGTGCTTCCAGTAAGTGCCACTGCTCTGCGTTGCAGAGAGGTGGTGCAGGCCATGCCCCTTTTTACACCTCTATGCAATGGCGCTTACTGGACGTACCTAGTGGGCTATTTTGCCCCTAGGGATCCTCAGGATTCAAGGGGACTTAATCACCCAACTTAAAAAATGGCCACAGGGCATGTTTACACAGTGGGGAAGGAAGGGGACGGGGCCTGAGGTGACGTGTGCAAACACACCCTATGGCGCTTTTTAAGTTGGGGAAATAATTCCCCTTTAATCCTGAGGGCCCCTGGGGGCTAACTAGCCCACCAGGTGCTTCCAGTAAGCTCCACTGAGCTGCGTTGCAGAGAGGTGGTCCAGGCCGTGCCACTTTTTACACCTCTCTGCAATGGCGCTTACTGGACGTACCTAGTGGGCTATTTTGCCCCTAGGGATCCTCAGGATTCAAGGGGACTTAATCTCCCAACTTAAAATGGCCAGAGGGCGTGTTTACACAGTGGGGAAGTGAGGGGACAGGGCCTGAGGTGACATGTGCAAGCACGCCCTGTGGCGCGTTTTAAGAGGTAGTTTTAATCCCCTGCCCTATTATATACTAGGGGCTTACAGAGGAGGTCATGCTGATCACAGGGGGACCCCAACGCATAGTGTTCCCTAGTGTATGTAGGTGTTTTCACTGTATTCTGAGTGTCTTTTAACATAGCACTGGCTCTAGGACTGGTTAGTCAGACTCAGTTACCACCAGTATCCGTCTGAAAAAGTTGAGGGTACAGGATGATTTTGCAACAAGGCTTCTTTCTGCTCTTCTGTTTGTTCTTTCTACACATTATCCTTCGTCTTCGAGGACTTCTGTTGCTTCTTTCTGCATTTCTTTTTTTTCTGTGCGTTTTTTCTTCTTTCTTCACATGTCCTATCTCTGTAGGCATAGTTAGAAATTAGCATTTAAAAAACCTAAGAAATTCACTGGAAAAACCATAGGTTTCGGGGACGTTATAGTTAGGAATTAGCATTTAAAAAACCTTAGAAATTCACTGAAAAAACCATAGGTTTCAGGGGCGTTATAGTTAGCTGGACTTTTCACTCGTACAAAACCATTGAAATTCCCCCGTTGTAGTTAGTTCAGCTAACTATAACTTGCGCGCCCGCAATGCACTGCTGATGTCGTCACAGATTACATCACTCATGACATGGTCAGTGACATCACTCAGTGACATCACTCATGACATCACTGATGACATCTCAAATGACATCACTAATGACATCACTGATGACATCATACTTGTGATAGAGTGGCAGACCTCCTCTTCCCCTAATATAACCTTTGGTACACACATTCAAAAATAGAAACTACAATGTTCAAAACAATGGACATACCAATACCAGTTACAACAACCTATTCAGTAATTCTAAGATCCACATACACATCCACTCATTTACCAACAGTCCTATACAGTCCCTCATACATGTACTCACTCATCATATGTACTCACACACCTATACATCCTGTTACACAACGCCACTCATCCATAGAGTTACTCACACACATAGTCACTCATGCTAATAAAGAATCAAACATCCATTTACTTGCATATACAGTTATACACACACCACCACACTTACTTCTACAGAAACTTACACATACTTAGTCTTTTAAACAGTCACTTATAGAAACACATACTTATTCATACAGGAACTCTTTCAATCTCTCACTCTCACATATACTCACTTATATACACCACTAGTCACATATACTAGTTTAAAACATATGTAGTTACTCATAAAGACACTATTGAGACAGTCTATCACTCACTAACACACCCATGCACACACTCATCCACCCATACAGTCCTGCACACATGCTGTCTTCAACACATACAAACAGTGAGTCACTCATTCATGCACCTATGCACTATGTAATACCCCCCACCGAACCATACAGACACTCAGACACTCATACTGATACTCAAAAAACCAACTAATAACCTATATAGACACTCATGTAGCTACTCACCAACCCATGCAGCCACTTATACACAAAGTGAGAGACTGATACAGATATTTACACATTTAAACATTACTCACTAAGCCATGTATTCACTAAGATACACTTAATCAGTCAGTTACACAATCAATTTTTCAAAAACAAATCATCCATTTAGACACTTATATACCCATTTATTCTTCCATCGACCTTGAGATATACATATATAAACATATGTAATTTTCAGAAAAACACACATTCACTGGATGATGTCATCAGTGATGTCATTTGAGATGTCATCAGTGATGTCATGAGTGATGTCACTGACCATGTCATGAGTGATGTAATATGTGACGTCATCAGCAGTGCATTGCGGGTGCGCGAGTTATAGTTAGCTGAACTAACTATAACGGGGGAATTTCAATGGTTTTGTATGAGTGAAAAGTCCAGCTAACTATAACGCCCCTGAAACCTACGTTTTTTTCAGTGAATTTCTAAAGTTTTTTAAATGCTAATTCCTAACTGTAACTTGCCTGAAACCTATGGTTTTTCCAGTGAATATATATATATATATATATATATATATTACCTACTGGCGGTCGCCAGTAGGTAGTTATAGTTAGGACCCCTTTTCCATAGGAAATCAGCAACATTCTATTTTGAATAACTTTGGCGCCGGTCAATGAATCCTCGCGAATTTCTCAAAATAGGTGGGGCGCTCCGCTCCGCTCCTACCCTGAAAGTCTCGGGGGGATACGTCAAGCGGGGGCTGAGATAAAAGGGGGGTCCCAAAACGCGTTTTTCCCATGCATTTTTCCATAGGACCTTTAGAACGAGCTACAGCCCGAACGGCTGAACAGAATTACTAGAAATTTGGCAGAGAGGTAGTCCCTATGTCAAGGAAGTGCCTTTTGTAGGTCTGGTGTAAATCTGTTCAGTAGTTCCTGAGAAAATAGCATTTAAATCAATATATATATGTGGGCGGAGCCTAACCACACATCTCATCCTGAGATCTGATTGGCTGTCAGCACTTCATCCAAGAAGTGTTGGCAGCCATCTTGGGACCAATATACATGATAGCACCTCATTAAAAAGCATTGCAGTTAATAGAAGATTTTAAGACTTTAGTTACATTATAAATCATTTGTTGATGGTACCATACTCATTTTAGGAACTGTGGTATGTTCTAAGGTGATTTCACCATGTGAAAAAGCCTTCTGCTGCGATATCATGATTGAGAGAAAAATATTTTCTCATGCTTTTACCACAGAGGTTTGGAAGGTGATCTATAAGCTAAACTGAGAGCTTATTTTCTGTAAATTCACATTATCTTTCTCAGTCATGTGAGAATGAAGTCTGACATTCTCAGTAAAACATGTACATCCAACAAGGGCAGAGACTGTCAGTTGATTCCTTTGTGTTCTACTGCAGCTTTCCAGAGTGTTCCAAAGAACTACTAGAGCGCTAACCGTCCTACTTATGATAAATGTATGGCACACCTGAAGCCATCTTGCTTGGATTAAAGTGGTAACTCTTAAAACATTTAATTTAAAAAGGAACAAAATGAGGGGGTTCATTTTTCCATAAAAAGTATGATTAGTGCTGCAGAAAGAAAAATTAGGGCACATTTTGAGTGACTTCTCAAATCCTGGCATGCAGACTGAAACATGCACTTTCAATACCAGCAGCAGTTTTCCCTGGTGAGCAGTAGCTTTACTACAGTGATCTAATGAGCAAAAAGAGTGCTAACATTCTGATTTTATGGCAAATGTGTGACACATTTGAATGCCTTCTTGATGGAATCAAAGTAAAAAACTGAAAGTATTTCCTACTGAGGAGACTGCAGTAAATGAGGAAATTAGGAAACTTCATAACAAATAAGTCTCCCAAGATGGCCACCAGAGACAAAAGAGCCCAAATGTAGCCCAAATATCACCCAGATGTAGCCCAAGTATAGCCCAATGACAGAATGTCCAAGAATGTTCTTAAAAACAACTAGAGCACTTACTGTCTTCATTATGACAAAAGTATGGCACACCTGAAGCCATCTTGATTGGAATAAACTGGTAACACTTAAAACATTTAATTTAAAAAGGAACACAATGAGGGGGTTCATTTTGCCATAGAAATTATGATTAATGCTGAAGAAAGAAAATGAGGGCACATTTTGAGTGACTTCTCAAATCCTCTTCTATTTCATTAAAAAATTCTGACATGCAGACTGAAACATGCACTTTTAATACCAGGAGCAGACTTCCATGGTGAACAGTAGTTTTACTACAGTGATCTAATGAGCAACTAGAGTGCTAACATTCAGAATTCATGGCAAATGTGTGACATATCTGAATACCTTCATGATGGAATCAAAGTAAAAAACTGAAAGCATTTCCGACTGAGGAGACTGCAGTACATGAGGAAAATAGGAAACTTCATAACAAATAAATCTCCCAAGATGGCCACCGGAGACAAAAGAGCCCAAATGTAGCCCAAAATCACCCAGATATAGCCCAAATATAGCCCAATGACAGAAGTGTGCAAAACACTTATTATTTTGTGTTTTTGCAGTGTTATATAGTGCAGACTTGTCAGGTATTGGAGTGCTTTACATGAGCATTGGTTACATCACACAAGAACAAATTAATTTTGGTTGTAGACATGGGGAGACTAAGTGATTTGACCAGAATCACAGAATGTCGAGCTGAAGCAGAAACTTCAACCTGGTTCCCCAGTTGCAAAGTCTGCAGTTCTGGAAGTAACACCACATCCTCTCCCCTAAGTGCAACATTTAATCAAGTTGTCAACTAGATAAAAAAACATAAAGATAACAAATAATTTAAAAGTGCTTTGTCGCTATTTGAAAACTCAGAAAATATGTCCTTATTTTAGTCTTTTAGAGCACTAACCATAATTTTGATGCCAATAAGACCCTCTCATATATGTAATTTCTAAAGGAATGCTCTAGGTATTACAGTTTTGATTACATCAAGATGATGTCAGGCGTTCCACACTTTTGTAATAAATATAGAATGTTAGCAATCTAGTTGTTCATTAGGATACTGTTGAGAGGCAGAGGCCAGGGGCACGGACTCTGAAAATTGAAGGCAGGTAGGAGGGTGCAAAGGCAACAATTTAACCACACTGAGCAGGCAGGAAGGGCCGTGGAAGCACAACAGACTATGGAGGGCAGTGGAAAGGGGGGCAGGGGCAACAAACCAACAATACAGGACTTGCAAGAGAGGCTGTTGGAGGGAAGATCTATTACGGGTCAAGGAAGCTAGGGGCGGTCCCCAGAGCCCCGGGAGCCACCACAGAACTGAGCAGGAGAGTGAGTCAGGGACAAAAGGGGCACCTTAATTTGAGCCGGGGAGCCTAGGAACGCTTGCTCCAAAAATGAAGAAAACAGACATATGAGACATGGAATTGGAGGCAGAATACAATGGCAGTTTAATGAGAAGATGCAACTTCAAAGAAACCGCAGATTAGAGACATAAAGTACAAAATACAGAATCCAGATAATCATACAGCTGTCATGATATTCTCTGTATCTCAATTAATGGACTGACAGAGAGAGAGAGAAAACACATCTATAAATGCATCATGAGAAACAAGTTACACCAAGGAAAATGTTACCTAGGGACACTCACATTTACTCTTAGAGCAAGCATTCCTGCAATTACAATACAACATCTTTTAAATGCAAAAGTAAAGAGAACAATGGTTAAACATAACATGACATTTCATATAGGTAAAATAGAATAAGATACTTCAAGCAAAGCAGAGCAAGACATTTTAAGCAAAGGAAGACAAGAGCTCCCAGTTCTTGGGGAAAACCTGCACAGCCTGTTAACCTACATACAGACGGCGAGGTTGTCCGTCGATATCTGTGGGTGCTCCCTTTTTATATCATTTTATGGGCTCCTTTGCACGCTACATCTACCTACGTATGCTACCCAAAAGCTTCGTCTGCAGATTTTACCAGACATTTCGTCATTTACCCACTTAATGCTGACAATGGACTGGGTGAAAAGGTCAGTCTCTCAGGCCAATCGCTTATCGTAAGTTCCATAGAGCAAGCAGAAAATAATGGGTATTGTACAGGAATTCAATATATTCATGTATAAAATCTCCTCAGTTCTCCTAACTTGACGCTCTGCGGTTGCCACTTCCTTAAAAGCGGGAAACCTGCCCAGGAAGCAAGTACCAGTCCAGGATGCAGCCTACTGTATGTCGACAGCTTCAGGGGGATGTTGAACTTTGATACCGAGCACGGAGCACTCGGGTAGGGTGGGGGCTACTAGTTTGGAGCAGAAGGCCTCGCAGACCTGCCTTCAGACTGCTATACACTAAAATTGCAGAGCTATGGTCAATTTAACAAAGAGGCCTACATATTGAATAGAAGGGCCTACACAGGGGTTTTATGCTGGCTGAGTGGTAAGGATGTCTCAGGATAATTATATAGCAACACAGGACCCGCTGGTCAATTTAATACGGCCTACAAATGCGGCTGGCAGGGCAAGGACAAGGGTCTCATACTTCAGGTGTGGACAGAACGGGCCAGGGGCCCCCTGTGATACAAAATCTACCCTCCTTCAAGGCTGTGGCAATGTAATAGACCATTGTGGGCAGAAGGAAGAGGCAATGGTAGTACAACCATACATGCCAACAGACCCGATTCAGCCAGGAAACGTCCAATGTTTTTAAGCTCAAATGGGCTTTATTTGATCTGTCTCCTGTCTACAATATCCTCTTTTTCAATGTAACTCAAAGGGGAAAATCAATACCCCAGTTTTTTTTCAAAATCTCCCTCTTACCAAGTTCAAAATGTTCGCAAGTATGGTACATTGGATCATGGAAGGAAATGGGATAGGGACATGGACTTGGATAACAGAGGACAGGAGAGACATGGAGAGGTGCACCAAACTGACCCTGCAGGGCAGGCATCAGGGTTTGCAGCAGCACAATACACCACACAGGGCATGCAGGACGGGAGTGCAGCACAACAATCCATAGAAAGCAAGAGGGAGGGGACAGGACCATGCACATGGACAACAGAGAACAGAGGGGCAAGAGGCAATGGTAGCTAGCTGACCATAATGGACAGACAGGAGAGAAAGCTGCAGCATAACAGACCATAAAGGGCAGGAGGGACGGATCAGGGGCATTACAATGGAACAGACAAGCCAGGAGGGAGGGAGTAGGGCTGGGGGCAAGGGGGCAGGGCAGGAGCAGCAAGATAGCCATGGAGGTCAGGCAGGATGGGCACTAGAAGCAAGACACACCATGAAGAACAACAGTGAGACTGTGATGGCATACACACAGACCATGGAGGGAAGGTGGGAGGGGGTCAGGGGCAGCTAACTGACCACACAGGGAAGGTGGGAGGGGCCATGGCAGCACAGAAGACCATGCATGGCAAGTGGGAGGGTTAGTGGCAGCACAATGGCTATGATGGGCAAGAAGGAGGGTGCAGGGGCATGCACAAAGGACGATGGAGGATAGAAGGGAGGGTCAGGACCTGTGCACAGACAAGAAAGTTCAGGGGAAGGGGCCTCACAACAGACCACACGGGGCAGGCAGGAGGAGCAGTTGCAGCACAACAGACCAGGGAGGGCAGAAGGGTGTGGCAGTACAATGGACCATGTAGGACAGGAGGAAGAGGATAGAGACATGGCATGTGGACAGGCAGGGTGGAGGTGGCAGGGACAGGTTACAGTCATCTGACAATGCTAGGCAGGTGGGAGGGGAGTGGCAGCTCAACAGAACACTCAGAGTAGATAGGAGTGGCAGGTCCATGGGACATGGTGGGCAAAAAGGATGGAGCAGGGGCATGCACAAAGACATCGGAGGGCAGGGGGAAGGAGAATAGGGGCAGCAAGCTAAGCACAGAGTTTAAGCAGGAGGTCAATGATGGGGCATAGAATTGGGCAATGGAGGGCAGGAGGAGTGGACTGGTACATCATACTAAATTGAGGGCAGTGGCAGCACATCAGACCATGCATGGCAGGAGGGAGGAGGCTAGTCCATGGATTCACACAACAGAGGATAGGGAGGAGGGGGACGGGGCAGCAAGCTAACTGTTCAGAGAAGGCGGGTATTAGAAACTTTATTGTTTTTAAAACATTTTGTCTGTGCAAACTACTTAAAATATGAACAAGTATGCAGCATAATCTCACTTTTATACAGGAAGAAGAAGACGTTAGTGACTGTGACTCCGGGCTCACTTGGCAAAAACACCCCCTGACCCTCCACCCCCTATCGCAAAATGTAATGCCCGTGAAAAGGGTAGGTGAACACAGTGTTATATAGAACATAGTCCTGAGAGCACGATTGAAAATGAAAACTAGATATAGTGTATGGTATAAACTATGCACCAAAAAGTGTGATATAAGATGAACCAGGCGTGAAATATAATATGCAATACATTGTGCGCAATGACAGATTCATTGGAGAGCGCGAGATAGCACAGGCACTAGCGCGTGCTATGCGATATGCGCCTTGGAGTGTAATATGCACAGGGCAGTGTTGTGTAACCTAACTAGTCTCTAAAGTTGTAATATAAAATATGTGCTGGGGAGTGTAACTTTGCATATGCACTGTGACAAAGATATGGATCCCAAATTGTAATATGTATGGCATAGCACTGTGCGTTATAACATAGGCATCGAGGAAGGCACGTTAGATGGGGCAATATAACCCGTGCGAAGACAAGTGTGGCATGACATTTTCACGGGGTGGTGTTACAGTGCACATGGGCTAGAGAGTGTCATAGCATATGCACTAGCTAGTGGAATACAATACAGAGGTGTGTGGCACTCGGCAGGCAATGGTGGGTGTAACACAGCATTGGGCTCTGTCAGGAGCGCGCTGTGACTCGCAAGTGATGTTCGTCCCCTTTCCAGAGAGTAACATAAAAAGTATTACACATCCGGCAGTGGATGTGTGTTTTATTAACTGTGAGGGGGGTTTCTTGCATAGTTTTGGTCGAATTTTTGTCGAATCCCCTTTGAATGGCTTGGTGTGCATGTGTATTAAATGTGCCCGTCAATAGCTACCCATGTTTGTATAAATAAACGACAAGGGTGTCTACCGGGATTAGGCACGGTAGAGCATCAGACATGTCAGAGCTTCACTAGTGGTGTAAATACATTCCACGTGGATTAATTGCATGCATAGTCGCCTTTTAATGAATATCACGCAAATCGTCATGGTGATAGGTACGTACGGTTTGTCCAGCATGTCCTAGGCGTGTCTATAAATATATATTTTTTAAAAATAATAAAAAACAGTGGCCGGCCCTGGGGATTGGGGTCAAAAAAATATAATTAGGAGACAGGCCCTGGGGGATGGGGTCATCAGGGCCAATAAATTAGAATAAGAAGGGGAACCACACAGCCCCCCTTCTTAAAAAAATAAAATAAATAAAAGACTGGCATCGTGCCGGAGGCCATGCCCCCTCCATGCAGCACTCTGCAAACGCGCCCCCAACAGGCATCTCCAGTATGCGCCAGGGAGCTGCGCTGCAGACAGGTGTTCTGAGGCCAAGCCCCTTTTTACACCTCTCTGCAACGCAGCTCTGTGGCGCTTACTGGAGGTACCTAGTGGTCTAGTGTGACCCTAGGGACCCTTAGGATTCAAGGGGACTTAATCTCTCAACTTAGAACAGCCACAGGGCGCGTTTACACAGTGGTGAAGGGAGGGGACGGGGCCTGAGGTGACGTGTGCAAACACGCACCATGGCACGTTTTAAATTGGGGATATAATTTCCCTTCAATACTGAGGGCCCCTGGGGGCTAACTAGCCCACCAAGTGCTTCCAGTAAGCGCCACTGAGCTGCATTGCAGAGAGGTGGTCCAGGCCGTGCCACTTTTTACACCTCTCTGCAACGCAGCTCTGTGGCACTTACTGGAGGTACCTAGTGGGCTAGTTGGACCCTAGGGACCCTCAGGACTCAAATGAACTTAATCTCCCAACTAAAAACGGACACAGGGCGTGTTTACACAATGGTGAAAGGAGGGGACGGGGCCTGAGTTAACGTGTGCAAAAACGCCCTGTGGCCTGTTTTAAGAGGTAGTTTTAATCCCCATGCCCTATTATATACTAGGGGCTTATAGAGGAGGTAAGGCTAATCACAGGGGGACCCCAACGCATAATGTTCCCTAGTGTATGTAGGTGTTTTCACTGTATTCTAAGTGTCTTTTAACATAGCACTGGCTCTAGGACTGGTTAGTCAGACTCAGTTACCACCAGTATCCGTCTGAAAAAGTTGAGGGTACAGGATGATTTTGCAACAAGGCTTCTTTCTGCTCTTCTTTTTGTTCTTTCTGCATGTTATCCTTCTTCCTGCACTTATCTTCGTATTTGAGGACTTCTGTTGCTTCTTTCTGCACTTCTTTTGTTTCTTTCTGTGCATTTTTTCTTCTTTCTTCACATGTCCTATCTCTGTAGGTATAGTTAGAAATTAGCATTTAAAAAACCTTTGAAATTAACAGAAAAAACCATAGGTTTCAGGCACGTTATAGTTAGGAATTAGCATTTAAAAAACCTCAGAAATTCACTGAAAAAACCATAGGTTTCAGGGGTGTTATAGTTAGCTGGACTTTTCACTTGTACAAAACCATTGAAATTCCCCCGTTATAGTTAGTTCAGCTAACTATAACTCGCGCGCCCGCAATGCACTGCTGATGACGTCACATATTACATCACTCATGACATGGTCAGTGACATCACTCATGACATCACTGATGACATCTCAAATGACATCACTGATGACATCACTGATGACATCATCCTTGTGATAGAGTGGCAGACCTCCTCTCACCCTAATATAACCTTTGATACACACATTCAAAAATAGAGACTAAAATTTTCAAAACAATGGACATACCAATACCAGTTACAACAACCTCTTCAGTAATTCTAAGATCCACATACACATCCACTCATTCACCAACTGTCCAATACAGTCACTCATACATGTACTCACTCATCATAGGTACTCATACACCTATACATCCTGTTACACAATGCCACTCATCCATAGAGTTACTCACACACATAGTCACTCATGCTAATAAAGAATCAAACATACATTTACTTGCATATACAGTTATACACACACCACCACACTTACTTCTACGGAAACTTACACATACTTAGTCTTTTAAACAATCACTTATAGAAACACATACTTATTCATACAGGAACTCTTTCAATCTCTCACTCTCACATATACTCACATATATACACCAATAGTCACATATACTAGTTTAAAACATATGTAGTTACTCATAAAGACACTATTGAGACAGTCATTCACTCACTAACACACCCATACACACACTCATCCACCCATACAGTCCTGCACACATACTGTGTTCAACACATACCAACAGTGAGTCACTCATTCATGCACCTATGCACTACGTAATACCCCCACCGAACCATGCAGACACTCAGACTGATACTCAAAAAACCAACTAATAACCTATATAGACACCCATGTAGCTACTCACCAACCCATGCAGCCACTTATACACAAAGTGAGAGACTGATACAGATATTTACATATTTAAACATTACTCACTAAGCCATGTATTCACTATGATACACTTAATCAGTCAGTTACACAATCAATTTTTCAAAAACAAATCATCCATTTAGACACTTATATACCCATTTATTCTTCCATCGACCTTGAGATATACATATATAAAACATATTTAATTTTCAGAATAACACACATTCACTGGATGATGTCATCAGTGATGTCATTTGAGATGTCATCAGTGATGTCATGAGTGATGTCACTGACCATGTCATGAGTGATGTAATATGTGACGTCATCAGCAGTGCATTGCGGGCGCGCGAGTTATAGTTAGCTGAACTAACTATAACGGGGGAATTTCAATGGTTTTGTACAAGTGAAAAGTCCAGCTAACTATAACACCCCTGAAACCTATGGTTTTTTCAGTGAATATATATATATATATATATATATATATATATATATATATATATATATATATATATATATATATATATATATATATATATATATATCATGCCAAGATTCTCCTTCTTGTATTCTTAGCCACAAAGAGGGGTGGCGCTATGCCGGCAGAGAAGACCGGTATTCAATATTCAGTGCTTAACGGAGTTCCACTCGCGCTCTCAGACCGACAAGATAAAAGGAAACCACGAAAGTTTTTGGCAGCAAGTAGGGGATTTATTCAAATCATAAACCCACCGTGATGCGTTTTCCCCCTGAGCGGGATTGTTCACACAGTGGTATCGGACAAAACCATGGCAATACATATGTTTACAACAGAAGTAATAAACATAATAAAGAGACTTCTCAAAATAATCATTACTACATTTTGGTCTCGCTGAGTGCCATCTGAACAAGGTTGTATACCAGTGTTTAAGAAGAATAATTGCAGTCTGATTCATTCATATTCATGTGTCAAAGACCGTTCCCCATTGCATATGAAGTATTAAATAATAATAAGAAATAATAATATCAATTTGACCCGCACACAACGAAAATTCATTTTGCGTGTTATATAGTGTCAACAGTGGCGATTACACAGTTAGTATCACAGGGCCTAATAGGTTCCTTCAGCACCGATCTTGTGCTGGAGAAGAGCAAGTTATTTGGCGAGTACATTCTCTGGTTTCCCGCAAGGTATTGTGGCACTTGTAGTGAAACGTGCTGCCCGGTAGCTTAACGCATGTATTCTATCGCTGTTTGATACTGTGCACCATTATAATTGTGTGTGCGATTAGGATGCTCCCTTATTAGTGGGAAAAAATAATTTATTAACCATGAGCAAAGTGATGGAAGAGGACATTAAAAGAAAAAACAACGTAAACTTCACAGAGACTGTGCTGACTATGAGTCAGGTAGGATACTGACACATAGTAAAAAAAATGATCACCTATATGACTCAGAGAGACCACTATCTACAGAGACAGGACACTCCCGAGAACAACTAGGGGAGGAGTCAGTGAATCTTAGTGATACCAACACAGATTGGTCTGAAACAATTAGAACATCAGAAAGCTCAGTATCAGATGGTGATGTTGCGGCACGTCCAAAGACGACTTTTTTAGATGAATATCGTCTCATGAAACAGAGTCGACAAACAACGAGATCAACAGCAAAAATGAATCAACGGGAGGACTCCCCGGCACCGAGAGGAAGGGGGAGAGGAAGAGGAAGGGGTACCAGAGGAAGAGGCGAAAGAGGAATAGATAGAGAAGACAAAAAAAGAGAGCGCTGCGGAGCACGTGGGAAGAAGACAGACACGCTCCAGGAAGAACCAATAATAGAAGACGAGATGGTAAACCAAAATATTGTCAATTTAACAACAAAGACAATTAGCAATAAGGACAAAAGAACACTATGCCAGGGACTGTCCTTCTGTCCTGCAGTTCCCATGAACAATGTGGACAGTAACATTGATGTGTTTAAGTTCTGTAGAAAGTTAAAATTAAAAAAGTGGCCCAAGTTGAAACCAGAAAAAAGCAGGGAACATTACTATACAGAATGTTTTTCTCAGGATGAGAAGTCCCCTTATTATGTTTATTACTTCCGTTGTAAACGTTATGTATTGCCATGGTTTTGTCCGACACCACTGTGTGAACAAGCCCTCTCGGGGGGGAAACGCCTCACGGTGGGTTTATGATTTGAATAAACCCCCTACTTGCTGCCAAAAACTTTTGTGGTTTCCTTTTATCTGGTCGGTCGGAGAGTGCAAGTGGAACTCCGTTGAGCACTGAATATATATATATATTCACTGAAAAAACCATAGGTTTCATGCACGTTATAGTTAGGAATAGGCATTTAAAAAACCTTAGAAATTCACTGAAAAAACCATAGGTTTCAGCGGTGTTATAGTTAGCTGGACATTTCCCTCATACAAAACCCTAGAAATTCCCCTGTTATAGTTAGTTCAGCTAACTATAACTTGCGTGCCCCCGCAATGCACTGCTGACGACGTCACATATTACATCCCTCATGACATGGTCAGTGACATCACTGATGACATCACTGATGACATCTCAAATGACATCACTGATGACATCACTGATGACATCATCCAGTGAGTCTGTGTTTCTGTAAAGTTTTAATATGTTTAATATATATAGGGAAAGGCCTATGGAAGAATGAGTGGGTGTATAAGTGTGTGAATGGAGGATTTTCTAGGTGCGTGATTGACTCTATAAGTGAGTCATTAAATGTATCTTACTGCAGACTAGTGACTAAACTGTGTGAATGTCTGTATCTGTCTGTCTGTTGGTGTATAAGTGGCTGCATGGTTTTGTGAATAGCTATATGAGTGTCTATATGGGTTATTGATTGGTTGTCTGAGTATCTGTATGGGTGCCTCAGTGTTTGTGTGTGTGACTCTGTGCATAGATGTGTGAGTGGGTGATTCTATGGGTGCATGGTTTTAAGAGTGCATCTGTGATGGACTGTATGGCTGAGTGAGTGTATGTATGGGTGTGTTAGTGATTGAATGTATATCTCAGTGGTACATGTGTGAGTAACTACATATGTGAAAGGCAGGGTATACGTGTGTAAGATATATAACTGGGTATATGTGAGAGTGTGTGATTGTGAGAGTGGCTGTATGGATGAGTGTGTGCTTGTATCAGTAATTGTATAAGAGCATAAGAATGTGGTAGTATTTTTATGAGTAAGTGAACTTGTGTGTGTATAACTGTATAGGTGAGTAAATTGGAGTGTGATTAATTATTTGCATGATTGACTAGGTGTGTGAGTATGTCTATGGATGATTGGCGGTGTCTGAGTGTCTATATAGATGTATAAATGCATATGATAGTCCTGTACTGTGTGACTGTAAGTACGAGTGACTCTACAGGTGAGTGAGTGGAGGTGTGTGTAGACCTAAGAGTCAAAGAGTAGGTATGTAATTATTGGTATTGGAGTATCTATGGTTTTGAGAATAGCCGTCTGAAATTTTGAGTCGGTGTATCAAAGATTATATTAGGGTGTGAGAACAAGCACAAATTTATTACATGGATGATGTCATCAGTGATGTCATCAGTGATGTCATTTGAGATGTCATCAGTGATGTCACTGACCATGTCATGAGTGATGTAATATGTGACATCATCAGCAGTGCATTGCGGGGGCGCGCGAGTTATAGTTAGCAGAACTAACTATAACGGGGGATTTCTAGGGTTTTGTGCGAGGGAAATGTCCAGCTAACTATAACACCCCTGAAACCTATGGTTTTTTCAGTTAATTTCTAAGGTTTTTTAAATGCCAATTCCTAACTATAACGTGCATGAAACCTATGGTTTTTTCAGTGAATTTCAAAGGTTTTTTAAATGCTAATTCCTATCTATAATTTATCTCTAAAGCTATGATGTTTAATGATTTTCATTGATTTTCTAAATTTTTCAATTTCAGTGTGTCAATTCCTTTAATTATGTTTTTTTTAAATACTTTTTATCACCTTTATTTTAACTTATTTTTTCAATTAATTATTTTAAAAATTTAAAAATATTATTTGTTTTTATGGGTTTTTGTAAAAAAAATTGTTAATGTTTTAAAATATATTTTAATATTTAGTAAAATATTTTTAAATCTATATTTTCAAAACTTTATTTGTTATTTTAATTTTTTTGGGATCCGCGCACCCTATGCGCACCATTCTCGATCCCTACGCGAAAGCATCTGCGTACGTTATGCGTTGGGTACGTGATTGGTGCGCGATTGCAATGTGACTCCAAGCCTATACGCGACACGTACGATACACATAATGCGACGCTTACGCGCTTACGCAATACGTCATATGCGTGTATGACGCGGTGGGTGCGCGAATCCCGCGAAATATTTAACATTTAAAAAAACATGTATATATGTATTTTATGTGAATATTAATTGAAGACAAACTCTAAACTACTCTTAAAAGTAATATATTTTTACATCTAATCCTATATTCCTTTTAAATTTAATTTCACGGATGCGCGCTGGGTGCGTGCTGCGTAAGCGCACGGTGCGCGGATCCCATGTAACCTGAAAAAAAGAGATTTGATTAGTTCACTACACTTCCTGTTCTAACTATTGAAAGACCCCACCCATTTCAATCATTCTTCTTAGACCTTCTTTGGAGGAGCATCTCGCTGCTGAGAAGGACTTTTTTAGGCTAAGTTTAAACTTAGTTCAATCTTTTTTGCAAAACAATGGCTTCAGGGCAGGAGGGATCTCCAGCATCTCAACATTCTTCTGGAGAGGAATTTCTGGTTGAAGCACCACGCCCGGAAAGATATTCATCTATCGTCTGGAAATTTTTTAATTTTCCAGATGGGCAATCCAAGACCAATGCCACCAAAGTGACATGCAAGATATGTCAAAGAGTGCTCTTCCGTGGCGATCCAGAAAAGAAGTACTCATGAAAAAACATCTCAAAACCATGCATCCAATAAACCTGGCACGTGAAGAGTGCCGAAGAATGAGAGTTCTTCCTGGACCTTCACAGACATCAGAGCCAAGTACTTCTTGCGTGCATCCATCGGACCAACACCTGGACATCCGTCCTCAGTTTGCCACACTGAAAATCCTTTGCTTGAAGTGTAATGCAGTGCTATGCTACGGAGAGCAATCTATTGACTTAATTTGCAGGATGCAAGAAAGCTATCATTGTTTAGTTTTTATTTTGTTTTTTCTCCCCCTGAAGTTCATTGTTTTGTTCCTCCAGTTCTGTTGTTTCCTTATTTTTTTCAAGAAAATCCAATTTTTTTAAAAATTGTTCAAAAAAACAAAAAAGAAATATACAAGAAAAAAGAAGAAAAAAAAAAGTTCTTCTAAGAACTAACTTTCCTGGTTTAAAAAAAGAGCTATATATTTGTTTGTTGGTGTGTGAAAGTTTAGATGAATGTATGTGTAGTACGTAATTGACTGAATGAATGCATTAATAGCGTATGGTGAATGTATAAGTGCAGAACTATGAGGAAGTGCTGCAGCATCACACAGTAACCTCTTTAACTGCAGTGTGCTACAGGGATGCAACATATGTACATAAATATGTTGCACATCTATGCCTCTCTCTGCACGGCTGCTTAAATTGCAGCCATGTGGTGACACAGGCACCCTTGCACCATGGTGGAAGGAAATCTGTGTCATGTGCTGTTTGTTTTTGTGCAGAAATACACACCTTCCTGCACAAAAACAATCAGTAAACGCATTTTTCTCCTTCAATATATGCTGAACATTTTTGCATGCATTGAAGATTAAAAAATGAGGAGAAATGAAAACAATTCTCCTTGTTGTGCTTTCGTATACCAATTAGAGAATGGTGCAGCATTCACACACATATCGAGATTTCTGATTTCTGATAAATCTGGAGATGTGTCTTGTTCTATGAGTATTCAGTGCAATTACGCACAGCAACACTTATAGAACACCCTTTCAACGCAAAGTGGTGTGTATGATGAGTTTGTATTTACATGGAGTAGAAAAAGTACACAGAGCGCCTTTTCCTCTCTTTGTAAATATGAAAGAGTGTCTTGTGCAATACCTATGTTACAAAAAGTGACATATTTCTGTTTTAAAATTGCTTCCGAATGATAGAAGGTAAGCACAGAGTTTTGTCTGCAAAGATGCTCAAAGAAGAATGATTGAAATGATTGCGGTCCTTCAATAGGTGCAATGGGAAATCTTATGAACCACTAAAATCTGTTTTTTTGGAGGTCACATTATATCCGGTAACAGAGAGATAAACAGAGTGTTTTTAAAAACGTGTTCATTCTTTGTAGGTTCTTGCAGATCTGTCCAATCTGCATATTAATACTTAGTTAAACTTACCTTCACAGTAAGAGAAATTAAAAATGGGACACATTTTTTTCAGATTTTTTTTGCAATGTAAATTGATGTAAACTGCTTATTTTAAAATTAGGATCTGTAAAGAAAATAAAAAATTGTTATAACATGTAATAATAAATTTTTTACAACACAGCATAATTTCAACAAAGTAATTTGTTTGCCTTTTTTGCTGTTCTCAGAATATATTGAATTTCACTAGAAATAGTGATTTCAATCGTACTCATCACTTAACAGCGGGCAAAAAAAAAACAATCAAAAAGATTGTTTAAAAAAACACAACAAGCTATTCTCAGTAAAATACCACAAGATACAAATTACACATATATGAAATGCTTATGGCTAACAAAAGTTTATAAGTTTAACTTATAAAAACTATAAATGTTGTCGCTTAAAAATGTTCACCGAGTCAATGAGCACAAAAAAGTCCATAATTCAAACATATACCTTTCCTTGAGGCCAAATGGTATTTTTGCACTCCTTTTTATGTAAATTGTCCAATGGTAGTCCTATCAAATCATAATAATAAATTCCTCAGAGAATGAATTATCTTCCTAAAACTTTGACTTTAAAAGTATTAGGTAGGAATTAGGTAATTCCCTAGGCAAACGTTGTTTGAAAACCAACTGGGAATCATTACAAAGTGTCCAGCCTTTGTCACATTTTAGATAGGCAGTGTAATGTCCAGATGTGGTGGAAGGACCATCATGGAAAATGATTGCAATTGCTACAAAAGTCCTTCCTGATATTGATAGTTGTGTTGCTACAAACTGCTTTATTAAAGTATCCAATTTTCTTCCATCAGCTGTACAGCGTTGCATCATTAAAATTATGTATTGTCCATATTTTGTTAAAAATAATGTGGATAACATTTCTGATTTACATTGGCTACACTCCATGTTTTGATTTGCACCTTTAACTAATTTATTGAAAGACACTGATTTACAGTCTGGTAATGTTAAATACAGAAATCTTTCAGTGTCTTCATTAGTGGTACATGTATACATGAAATTTGATGTTCCCATTTGTAAGAAAGGCCAAAAATATTTTCTATTTCGACACCTTCATTTTGAAAAATGGTAAGCATATACATTGAAAATTCCTGAGCATCTTGTTGGATATTTTCTGTAAATTGTGTAGAACCAGAACCGACATCCAAAAAATTACGAACATCTGAAACAGATTGTATTTTACTTGTATCTGTTGTCAATTTTTCATAAACAGAATGCAACAGAGAACAAAATCTTTTTTGCCGATTCTGCATAATTTGTTCTTGCAAACCTTCAAGATAAAAAACAACATTGACCACTACATTAGCATAGCAGTTGACACCTGAACTATTTTCAAACTGATAACCAACAACCTCTTCAACAGTGTCCAATTTCTTTTTACTTGCAATCACAACATTATATTGTTCTTTTCCCTTCTCGACACCTTCAGAACAGATATTCTCAAACCTTCTTTTTTGACCAATCACACGCTTTTCAAATACAGGATATTGACCTAAATTTGGAGCATACACCCTTCTTAACCTATTATACTCTTTTACACAGTTTGCATCTGCAGTAACCTTTGTCTCATCAAAATCAATCAAAAACAAACCAGATAATGTTCTGACTCGCGACAAAGCAACATATGCCATACCCTCTTTAAATACAGTAGATCCAATGTTCACCAATGCACTGTCTACACTTAATCCTTGAGATTTATGAATAGTCACTGCATATGCCAGAGAAAATGGAAATTGTTTCCTACGGACATATAAATCTTTAACAAGCAAAAAACGAACTGAACAACGACCAATTTCTTTAACTTCTTCAATCTGATTAAATAAAAAATTTTAAAATTCAATTCCTTCTCTTTTCTGATAATTAACAAAATCCACCACTTTACCCATTGCGCCATTAACTAACTCTTTTTCTACACCTAAATTACGCCTTAAAATTACCCGACAGTTTCCACACGCATATAGTGTCTTTTCTAAACCAGCTGTTTTAGATATTTTTTTTCTAAAGAATCCAATTTTGTTTTCAACTTTCCCGTCAAAATAATAGTGATTCCTTCATGCTCTATTTTATCGATGGCTTCCATTTTTATAATTTCTTCATTTTTCGGTTTCAATAGTTCTTCGTTGAATACGGAACACTCACGCAGTGTTGGCATTAAACAGATCACTGATTTATTTTCAGCAATTTTCATGTGCACTTTTGCAGGAAATACATTTTAATTTGGAAAGACATTGCAAAGTAATCGACTCTCCAAAGCTTGTTTGCCATGTTCTGTAAGAATTCCAATTCTTATATCTTGAAGAATTCTTCCATGTCAGTTCTTTGTATTCCAAATTAGTCCAAATGTTCACATTACCAACACTACCAAGAGACTTTCTGGTATCTTCATGTGCAAGTGTTTTAAATACTGGTTGTCCTTTTACCGGAGTCAGTTGCAATAGATCTCCAAAAACTATGACGTGTTTTCCTCCAAATAACACGTCATACTCTGTTTTAAGAATTTGCTGCATTCTTAAATGCACAAAGGCAAGCATCAAGTTTGAGACCATGCTCACCTCATCAATAATGAGAAGTTTCATTTTCTTCAAGACTCTTGAAACTTCACAACAAGCTTCTCCAGATAGCTTGTGGTATTCCAATTTGTTCTCATGCTCTACTGGTAGCATTAGTAAACGATGTAAAGCAATTCCTTTAATGTTGTGTGCTGCCAACCCAGTTAGAGCAGTGACAACACAAGACAAATGCAACTCAGTTGTTTTTTGCAGATAACTTGTAATGACTTTAATTAAGAAACTTTTTCCTGTTCCAGCTTGACCACTCACATACATTCGGATAGGTTGAAATGATGTACATGAGAACCCTTTCTTTTCATGAAGTAATCCATGGTCAATCTGCTCTTTCACTTGTTGATATATTTGTTTCTGTTCAACATTTAGTTGTTCTTCCAAGTTTACTAACTGTTTTACATCTTCTTGAGCATGATACATTGCTGTTTCCATCTCATTCAGGGCAGTCGCTGCTTCATTTTCAACAATTGGTTGTCCTAGTGGATCTTGACTCAGTGCAGCAGAACTTTGACTGTCTTGAGAACTGCCTCTAGCAATCTCAGCTGCAATTGTAGCTTCTTGATCAATTTCATCATTCAACATTTTCACATCATTTTCAAAAGCACTGCACTGTATGCTATCTTTACAAGCATTAAATGAATCTTCATAGCTCTGAAAATCTCCAAGTATTTCCAGTTCTGAACGCCATGGTTTGAACATTTGCAAAAGGGCTAAATAGTAAAATTCCCTTTTATCAGCAGTGTCTCAACTCAGTTTCCTGTGATTAATTAAATTTCCTTTCCTTTGTTTCACGAGACATCCTTCGGAACCAATCACTGCATATTTTCCATCATTGATGTTCTCTGTAGTATTCCGTTTAAAAGTGTTGTTTTGCAGCACTTCATAGAGACACATGTTCTCAAGATGATGACTTCTGTTTGGGTAATATGTGTCCAACATATTCGTTTTCAAAATATCTGTACTTTCTGGTTCTTTTTCTGCTAAATATTAAATTTCTTGAACAGATTTCAGTACCCGATTTCACATTCCTTCAAGACCTAGACTCACCCAAATGATTCTTCTACTTTTGGAATATAGACTTGCAGATGATAACCGATCTGAAAATTCATATGCTCCAATTTCACGATGCGATAACATCTTCAAACTGAAACTGTATAATTTCTTACTTATAGTCTTCTCGTGAGAAATCTCTTCCCACATTTCTTTCAATTCCGTCTTTTCTGATTTAGTAATGTAGGATGTTACATATCGAGCAACAGCAATGGAATTGTCCACAACATACTGAATATCCATGTTAGCATTCCACATGGATAAAATAACTGGATTGTAGTCATTTATGTATTTTGATTCTTCGCTTCTTCTTAAGTTGTAGGTATTTTTCGGAGACTTTCTTGTGATGGTATGTCGCATAGCTGACATAAAACTGTTCACTCTTCCTTTGGATAATACAGGATGTGGAAATCCAAAACGACATTTGGTATAGAACTTATCCTTTGACTTGTACTTTCGTCGACAGTATTTTCCACATCGATGGCTTTGGAATCGTAAAACTTGTTGTTTTAAGTTTTTATGTTCTCTGCTATTGGGTACAGCACATGTGGCATAATATTCAATGAAAGACAAAACAGTTTCATCTGAATCTGTTCCAAATTTGGGGGCGTCCTTGATCCATAACAACATATGTATATGAGGAGCACCTCTTGCTTGATACTCCTTTCTACAAAAGAAAGGCACAACTTCTCCAAGAGGAGGATTCTTTTTATTGCAGATGAAAGATATCATAGCTTTAAATCTATGATTGAAATATCTGCATACATTAACAGGATCCAAAGAGCACAACTCTCCAGGTGTCTTGTATTCAATATTTTTTATATTGGAATTTGCCTCTTGAAGAAATTCAAGTAAATCATCCCAAGCATACTCAGCACAACTTAGTGTAACAAACCATGTAGGAGTTCCCAAGTTCCGTAGCATACATTTCGGTTCTCCATGACGACGGTACCAATATTCATTAGTCCCACGCTGCCATGCCATCAGATTAATCAACTGAGATTCTAAATGATCATCTCTCTGATGCACTTTATCCATAAAATCCTTTGCAGTTACATTTTGCAGATGCATTCCAGTTTTTAAAATGTGATTTACTGCATATGAAAGTCCAGACAAGTCACTTTCAAACAGAAGTTGAAACATATAAGGGATACATTGTCGAAATCTTGGATCTTCTGCATATAATCTTGTTGTCCGATATTCAGATGCAGGAATCTGCACAGGACGTTCATCATATCGTCCACCTTTTCCTGCTGGAAACAACTGCGGGAAACAACGAGCTTCCAAGCTCTCTTCCCATACACTCATGGGACTTCCTGTTGCTTTTTTCATTTGGAACAAATCAATCGTATTCCCCATCACCTCTTTGGAATGAAGTGGATGTACACTGTAATGTTCATAGATTTCTTCATATCTGGACATGTCCACTTTTTCTATTTGTCCACTTAATGTTTCAGTATATTCTGCTAAATCTATTTCTTTTTCTCCTATAAACACATTGCTATAGTACTCATTATTTTTTAACAGATACAATGATGCCTTTTGCACTTTTCTAACATCCACTAACTCTTGCCAGATTTTCTTATTCTTAGTAGGAACACCATTAACTAAAATGACTAGTGGCTCATTTTCTGCATGGTCCACACCAATAGTTTCAATATTTTCCTTAAATCTAACGGTAAATACACAACTCTTCCTTTCAATCCCCTTTGCAACTCTGATGGAGGCAATTTACCTGTTTTAGGCTCCATAAGAACAATAGCCTGAAATGGGTGAACACATTGAATGAGACAGGACTCATACGCATTTAAATCTATCAGCTCTGGAGGAATAGCAACCAACTCTAGATTATTATGAACAGCTCTAGAAGGCATTTTATTCTCATCTAATTTGTTATAACAATATTTGCAAATACGCTGCTCAGATCCCAAATCAAAACCATCCTCTACCAACAAATAAGTTGCAAATTCCATCCACTTATCGTTATCTTCTATTTCACTTTTTAAATACAGATTGACACCCCTAGTCTGATTTTTATAGTGAGTTCGCTGAAAACAAATACAAGAAACATTTGGTTTTTCACCAGAAATTACCTTAAACTTTGTGGGCCCGATTCACAGAACAAACTTAAGACAAAATCCTAAACTTAGTACCATTTTGGTATTCACAGAATGCACTTACTACTTCTGGTATTCACAGAATGAACTTACTACTTTTGCGATTCACAGAATAAACTTACTACTTTTGCTATTCACAGAATGGATTTAAGACTACTAACTTTACGTCCGCACTCGGGCCGGAAATTCCGTCCCGGAGGTGGAGCTTCCGGCCCGGAGGCGGAGCTTCCGGACTGGAGGTGGGGCTTCTGGGCCGGAGGCGGAGCTTCCGGGCCGGAGGCGGGGCTTCCGGGCCGGAGGCGGAGCTTCCGGCCCAG
This sequence comes from Triturus cristatus, assembly GCF_964204655.1. Lineage (NCBI taxonomy): Eukaryota > Metazoa > Chordata > Amphibia > Caudata > Salamandridae > Triturus > Triturus cristatus. The sequence goes on from NC_140587.1 coordinate 622,869,410, forward strand.
AGGTGGAGATTTTAAATCTCCGCCACTGGCCGGAATCCCCACCTCCGTTACTACTTGAATATTAACTGAATGTTTACAGTATTGCAAGGACAGTTCCTGGGTGAATACATAAGCAATGACTGCCTTCTAATTCTACCAAAACTTGAGAACAGGAAAGTTTTTAAGCAGTTATGCGTATTCAAAGATATGAAGTACCCAAATGCTTCTCTCACAGTGGTTCCCAAATGCACACAGACTCACAGTGTGATTCTAGACGAGCAACACTATCCCTAGGAGTTTACCAAAACTCATTCACTACTGTGGAAGGGGTAAGGGGACTGCACACAATCTACATATTTCAGTACTGCACTTTACTGTCAATGCCTGACTCATTTTATCAATGCATAAGCAATGGCTGGCTTCTAATGCTACTAAAACTTGACAACATGACAGGTTTTAAAACAATTATCTGTCAGCAAATACATGATGTTACCAAATGCTTCTCTCACAGTGGTTCCCAAATGCACACAGACTCACAGTGTGATTCTAGACAAGCAACACTATCTCTAGGAGTTTACCAAAACACATTCACTACTGTGGAAGGGGTAAGGGGACTGCACACAATCTACATATTTAAGTACTGCACTTTAGTGTCAAAGCCTAACTCATTTTATCAATGCATAAGAAAAGACTGGCTTTTAATGCTACTAAAACTTGAAAACATGACAGGTTTTAAAACAGTTGTCTGTCAGCAAATACACAATGTTACCAAATGCTTCTCTCACAGTGGTTCCCAAAGGCACACAGACTCACAGTGTGATTCTAGACAAGCAACACTATCCCTAGGAGTTTACCAAAACTCATTCACTAGTCTGGAAGGGGTAAGGGTACTGCACACAATCTACATATTTAAAAGCCTGACTTATTTTATCAATGCATAAGCAAAGACTGGCTTCTAATGCTACTAAAACATGACAACATGACAGGTTTTAAAACAGTTCTCTGTCAGCAAATACACGATGTTACCAAATACTTCTCTCACAATCCTTACCCGAAAGGAACACAGACTCACAGTGTGATTTTAGACAGGCAACACCATCCTAGGAGTTTACCAAAACTCATTCACTTGTCTGGAAGGGGTAAGGGTACTGCACACAAACTACATATTAAAGTACTGCACTTTTGTGTGAAACCTGACTCATTTTATCAATGCATAAGCACAGACTGGCTTCTAATGCTACTAAAACTTGACAAAATGAGAGGTTTTAAAACAGTTATCTGTCAGCAAATACATGATGTTACCAAATGCTTCTCTCACAGTGGTTCCCAAATGCACACAGACTCACAGTGTGATTCTAGACAAGCAACACTATCACTAGGAGTTTACCAAAACTCATTCACCACTATGGAAGGGGTAAGGGGACTGCACACAATCTACATATTTAAGTACTGAACTTTAGTGTCAAAGCCTGACTCATTTTTTCAATGCACAAGCAAACACTGGCTTTTAATGCTACTAAAACTTGACAACATGACAGGTTTTAAAACAATTGTCTGTCAGCAAATACATAATTTTACCAAATGCTTCTCTCACAATGCTTACCCAAATACACACAGACTCACAGTGTGATTGTAGACAGACAACTATACCTTGTACAAAACACATTTACTAGTCTACAAGATCTAAGGTGACTGCACACATTGCAGAAAATCTACTTCTACAGATTAGTACCAAAATGTTTCTCTCAAAATGATTCCTAAATGCACCCAGACTCACTGTGTGATCCTAGACAAACAACACTATCCCTTGCACTATACCAAAACACATTTCTTAATCTACGAATACTACATTTTAGTGTAGAAACATGACTCATTTTGCAAATTTATAAACAATGACTGATTTCTAATTGTACTAAAATATAAAAACAGCACAGTAATCTTTCTGCAAACACATGAAAAACACAAATGCTTATCACAGAATGATTTCTAAATGCACACACACTGTCAATAAGATTGTAGACAAAAAAAAATACTCCCTGCACTTTACCAGGAGAAATACATTAGTCTGATTAAAATCAAAATACAGCACATATATCCCCTCACAATTAAATAACTCACCTTTCAAGTTGTTTTGTAGATTAAGAAGCATATCAGTCACACACCAGATTTTCTTATACAGAATCTCTGCACTGTGCACCTGTCAGCAAAACCAAAGAATGGCAAAGTTTCCCTCTCATTTTCCACACATATACATGCAAACATCAAATCACATTCCTTCCCACATAAATTCAAAAGCTAACACACATTTCTATTGGTTAAACATTTCAACCCTTTCCAAATTACATAAATTTGAACCCTATCCCTAATCTGCCTTCTGCCTGTTACCATAGAAACAGGTCATGGAACACTGAACTGAGCACACAGGTCACAAATTCAGCACACAATGTTGCTAATCAAAACAGCAAGTGTGCTTAACTTTTCAACATATCAGCTTATCATATATAATGTTCCTTTCAATCACTTTTTGTTAACCAATAAGAATCATGCGTTTAAAAAACAGAAACATGCACCTTACCTTTCAGTTTAGAAGGTTGTCAAACAACCAATGATTTCTTGTCTTTTTCAAAACTGCATCTTAGCCACCATTTTAGAAAAATCTTACTTTTCAAACTGCCATTTCCTTTACAGAGACCATCTGAGTGTATCCAGACCTCCCTTCAAGATGCTTAGAGTGTGGATTGTGGGACACAGCTATATTTTCTGGAGCCAAAGGTATGCAGAAAACAAAGGCATTCACAAAGACCTAGGATTGCCAAATGTAGACATTAAATGGATTGGACAGAGAGGGTTAAAGTGGCACCAATTTATGCCATTGGTAAAATCCTTTATGCATATCCAACACCCTGACCTCATAATAGTGCACTGTGGTGGCAATGACCTAGGCACTTTGACTGGGGTAGGTCTGGAAATGCTTATGAAGGACACCTTTGCAGAATTGATTTCACTTTTTCCCAAAACTGCCTTTGTGTATTCTAACATATGCCAAAGGCAGAAATGGAAATTGTCCAATCATTTTTGTCCACAAATTGAGAAAGCTAGGAAACTTGTGAATAAACCTGTTTCTGCTTTTCTCCGAGACTATAGAATTTGGCCCATTTACAATAACAATCTGCGCTTTCATATGCAAGAGATGTATAGGAGAGATGGAGTACACTTTACTGATGAAGGAAACAGAGTCTTCCTCAACAACTTTAGACTCTGTATAGGTACTTACTTATAAGTACCAAAAATTCTCAATGAACACAACGGTTCTTTTTAGAGCCACTCAAGAACAAAACACTTAAGCTTGATGTTTATCTCCCAAAAATGTCAGTTTTTTTCCTTGAATCCGCGCACCCAACGCGTTAGGAACCGCGCACCCAACGCGAGAGAAACCGTGCTCCCAACGCATTAGGATGCGCGACTCCTAATTTTACCGTAAAACAAAATAGCCCCTATCACTAATTTCTATTATCCCCGGGGACCCCATCCCCCGCGGCTTATAAAAAACGTTGGAAGCCGTGGGGGGAGCCCCAACGCCCCCGTGGTCCCAGCCGGCTCCCCACATCCTTCGGGAGCCGGCATTGCTTTTCCACATGGGGAGCTGCTGACATGCAGCTCCCCATGTGGAAAAGCAATATTGTTTGGATTTTGAAAGAGAGAGCAGCTTTCCCTGCTCTCTCTTTCAAAATCCTAACGAAGTTTGCTATTGGAGGGCGGGAGACTCCCGCCCTATCATAGCAAACATCAGTGTCCTGGGGGTGGGCACCCCAGGACACTGTAGGAGCCAGCCCTGGGGGTTGGCGGTCCCCAGGGCCCTCGAGGGCTCCAGGAGGGGGGCCACGCAGCCTCCCTCCCCCTTTTAATTTGCAAACATTGTGCCCCCGGGAGTTGGCCCACCCGGGGGATAATTATTAATGAAGCGCGGAGGCCCGCGCTTCGGATTTTTTTCTTTTTTCGGCCGGATCCGCGCACCCTGCGCGCATTTCGCCGTTTTTTTTTTAAAGAAAAGGGGGCCCCAGGGGGTCCTTCTGGGAACCCCTAAGCAACACTAGAGGGTCAGAGTATTTCTACCCAGCCCCCTTTATTTGTTTTAAAAACGTATTCCCCTTACTTCTTCAGCCTCGCTTCTACTGAGGCACAAAATGGCTGCCAACAGTTCCTGGTTTCGAATGCAGCCAATTAGCATTCAGCGCGTGATCGGGAGGGTGCGCATAGGATGCGCTTAGGGTGCGCGGATTCTCCGAGGCCATAGATATATCTATCTTTTTTAGTCTAACTTTCTCAGGAACTACTGAATGGATTTACACCATTTATGCAAAAGGCACGATTCTGAACTGAGGACTACCTCTTTGCCAAATTGGTGTAATTCCGTTCAGCAGTTCGGGCTGTAGCTGCGTCAACAGGTCCTATTGGAAAATGTATGGGGAAAACGCATTTTGGGACCCCCCTTTTTTCTCGGCCCCCGCTTGACGAATCACCACAAAACTTTCAGGATAGGAGCGGACTGGAGCAGGCCAAAAGTTTGGACAATTTCGCAAAGATTCGTCAACCGGCGCCAGACTTATTGGGAATAGAATGTTGCAGATTTCCTATGGAAAATAGGTCCTAATTATAACTACCTACTGGCGACCGCCAGTAGGATATATATATAGTAGCTGAACTAACTATAACGGGGGAATTTCTAGGGTTTTGTATGAGGGAAATGTCCAGCTAACTATAACGCCCCTGAAACCTATGGTTTTTACAGTGAAAAAAAATATATATATATATATATATATATTTATATATATATATATATATATATATATATATATATATTAAATCACAATCCTGGCGGCGACGAACAGTCAGGCACAGACTCCGTGAAGTAATGGCAAAAATAAAGTTTAATCCAAACAAAAGCTAGACGCGTTTCGGCGGCGTACCGCCTTGGTCACTGCGTCTAGAACACATTTGTGTAACACATAAATAGGTTTCACTCAGTCATCAGGGCAACCTCTCAAGGGTGATCATAGACATAGACGATCACTATGTTACATCTAACATGACATTGCAAAAGAACAAGAAAATAGATGGCAACTCAAATTGTGCTAAAAGAGATGCTAGAAAAAGGAGCACGAGCATTCAGTAAATATATTATTTGCATACATTTACCGCTAATAAGGAAAAAATAAAAATAAAAAAGTGACAAGTTACAGCTCGTGAATGAAAACGTCCTATCGTCAAATATAGACATAGAAAAAACATATATATATATATATATATATATATCATGCACTTTTAGAAAGAGTTTCATAAAGTCACTTAAAAAAAACGTGTAACTCCTACCTTTTTTTGGTAATTTTCGGTGCTCACACTATAACATAGAATAATAATTCGTACTTTTCTCATGTAAATTAATCTACTACACATTGATTTTTGATATTACATGCATAATTATGAAAAACAAACCCATTAGTACTTATTTAATAGCCACATCTATCGAATTTAAACACATAATAACTCAAACAATTTTTCCCATCTGCATTCTTTTAAGATACAGTATCTGAATCAGTTTTGTATGTCTTTTAAAGAAACTTGGAACTTAACACCGGATTGTCATCATATGTATAACATATTGTCATAATCAGTTCTTTTGTCATTTAATGTGTTAGGTAAAATTTCTTCTCCATCAAATATGTAGCAAAAACAAATGATTTCATAATTCAGAATGCGTCAGGTCAGGTGAGTGGTTTGGGAAAATTCCTCTAGCTGCTTTGCCCATCCTATCCTAAAGAATGTGCCATCACTAAGGGTCATGTCTTTGACAGGAGCTTTATATTAGAAAAATGATTCCTAGCAATGAAGTGTTGTCACAAATGCCAGAAAAAGCAAAGCTGGGGGGACTACAACACAGCGAGTAGGTTGTCATGCTCAGTAATAAAGGAGACAATATAAAAATGGCCTCAATTGGTGGGGTTAGAGAGAACTGGTTAATGCATTGTGCGATAGTGGTGGCATGTTTGCATGTGGGTCTGCCTAGTATGGAATGGCATGCTGCAGAGGGGTCTATATTCTAGTCTGCTTACTGTCACAGTTGCCGAGTTTTCATTTATTTTAAGTATACCATTTCCACTTTTTCAGTCTGCTTATCTGTGACATTCCTGTGTGTGATGTGGATTCTTAGGGCTTGGGAGGATGGGTTACTCTGTCACACATTTGACAAATATCCCATCTGCCTTATAACATTGCATTATAGCCGAAGGCACTTGTAATAAGGTATATGGACATTCGCCCCATTCGCAATAGAGTGCATTTCTGCCAAACTCTAAATCAAGTCTTTAGAAATCTCCTTTTCTCCTCCATAGCAGTGCCCTGATGATAGTGTAAGTTCAGTCAATTCTTGAAACATTCTATTTATTTATTGGCCAGTAACATGCACAACTTGGACTGAATGTTTCCACATTTTTCTTGGAGGACAAGCTCTCAAGCCATATTAAAAAGTATCTAAGTTACTCACTATACTCACTCATTCTGTGAGGGACTGACATAAACATTTTCCCAAGGATTTCCAGTCCAGCCGAGTACTTCTCAAGGCTCTTATGCGAATGTTATATTTTGCTATAATTTAGTGCTGCTAAAGAAATGTGATGTTGCAGGTCATCTATTAATTGCACATTGTTGATAACATTTGAAAGTAGTGGAAATATTATGATGCAGGTCACCTGTCACTTACACGTTCTTGTTATAATTCTTAATTAGTAGGAACTTGGCACTATAAATCATCTAGTTGGAACCATACAACCAAAGAAGTTGCAAAGTAACATGGTTCTACGATTGGCACTTTTATGCTGCCCCAGACGTTTTTGAATATGTTATACCGAAGCTATGATTGGCCTGGCCCTGTCTTTGTATTGTATTCAGCCCCAGCACCAGCCTTCATAGACCAGTATTCCATACTCTCCTGCTTTTTTGACTGTTTTGGTGTTTCTGACCTGCCTTTACATTGTGATGTGCTCTACAGCCCATGATTTTATTCTGTCAGGTTTTGACAGTGCCACTTCTAGTAACCCTTCCCCAGAATAACCCCCCTCATCCTTTGGTGCTGGTTTGTGAGTAAAATGTGAATACAATAGTCTTTTGGCATTTACTAAGGAGGCTGGTTCCAAAGATTTGTTTACTACACCATAACACTTGCATGCACTCAGATACAGAAGATGACATCTCCTGATTCTAAAGTTTAGTATGGATTTAAGCTCAATTTCAGGATGTCCCTAATCTTTAATTTCTGGAGGAGGTTGAGTATTTTGGGTTTCCTTAGCTGACTGAATCTTGATAATGTGAAAATTGGGTGCATTGTTCATTCTTTATGCAATGTAAGCTTAACTCCTGCAGAACCCCCCAACCCAACTGAGAAAGGACCAACAAATTGTGGGGAAATTTTAGATTGAGAACCTGGAATTGCTAAATTGCAGTGAGCAGCCAAACCAATCCTCCACTGGAAAAATAATAAACAAAAACACTTACCTGGAACGGCCGGCCAGTCAGCCAACTGCCGCCTCTGCTGCATCCTCCTTCATCTTCCTGCAGACTTCAGGCCAGCGGCAGGAAGCACCCGGCACAAAGGCTTCCCTGAGCCATGAGATTGGTCTGCGCGGCGTGGATCGGAGCTCAGAATGGAACAGGGAGCCTGTGCATGTTCCTCACCAGGTTGTGTAATGTAGCCTGGTCGGAACATGCAAAGCCCTCATGAACTGTTTGGTTGGCGCAAGAGGGCCAGCCGAACAGTTCATGTGCACTTTGGGAGTGCAAACCACTCTTCCCCTGCTCTGGCCAGCCCCTCCAGAGAGCCACTGACACCTATAGGAAAAATAACATGATAATAACAATAGCTGTTCTCATGTTATTTTTCCTGTTGTTTAGTAGGGCGACGCTCCTCCGCCTTAGCGGAGGAGCTGCCACTGTATTGATGGACGGAATGCTGAACAATGTCAAACATTCACCCCCAGTACAGGGATCTGAGCCTAAATTGATAGTTTTTTTGCTCACTATGCTATTCCATTTTGGACCCAACCATGTGCAAATTAGTTTTGACCCTGCTCCTCATGGTAACAGTTCAGCGCAAATTGCCAGGCCAGGTCCTCCCTGGATTAGTTTCGGGGTATCACCCCTTATCAGCCGGGCTAGCTTGACTCCAATGGCGAGCATAAGACCCACTTCTGGACATACCCATCCCACTGTGGGTGACAAATGCAAAAAGAACAATTGATGGATGGAATGCTGAACAATGTCAAACATTCATCCCCAGTAAAGAGATCTGGGCTTAAATCCATTGATTTTTTGCTCACCATGCCATTCCTACTTGGACCCAGCCATATGTAAATCAGTCTTGACCCTGCTCTTCATGTGAACAATCCAGCCCGAACTGCCAGGCTAGGTCCTCCCTGGACCAGAAACAAGCATCCTGGGACCAGTTTTGGGTATCACCCCTCATAGGCAAGGCTAGCTTGATTGAAGTGGAATGGCAAGCAAGGGACCCACGTCTGGGCATACCTGTCCATCTCTGGGGTGACAAATGTAGAAGGTACCCCAAAACCTGTCCCAGGAGGCTTGTTTCTGGTCCATGGAGAACCTGGCCTGGCAGTTCAGACTGGACTGTTTTCATGGGGAGCAGGGTCTGTTGATGATCAAGGAAAGGATTTTATCTCGAAAGCCATTATAAAATGCTGCAACAGCTGCCTCATCCATCTAATCAGTCTGTCTGAAGCTGCTGGAAAAGCCTAAAGTAACTAATCATCTCCTTGTTCCCTGCTTAGTGACAGCAAACCCATGTGGGCAGCCTGTGTAGACAATTACAATCGAAGTTCTTTGAGAAGAGATATATAAATTCTTGTAGATAGGCCAGTTTTGGATTGAAACAGTTTATAGAGGGGTAGTCGAGCTTAAGACTTCCATTGTCAGATAGAGCAAGATAAATGACACTGTGGCAATGTCATTAGTGAAAGTCAGACATTGGTTCACAAAATGGGAAACATCCATTAGAACGCATGCATTACAGCGTAATACATTTACAACGCAGCCATTACAACAAATGGGTCATTAAAATGAATGCTATTACAATGCATGCTTTTACAACACGGTTTTTAAAATGAAAAGACCATTACAAGTATGCATTGTAATGGTATGTGTTGTAACGTCATATATTCCCATAAAATAGAGCCAACTTTGAGCCAATAAGGCTTGAAATTAGTGTGGATCACCATCATACTTTTCGGAAGGTGACAGGTCCATTTAGGTAGTAGTGGCTCCAGGTCCTACAGGATTGTGTGGTTTACTAGTAGAATTTGAAGTAGAGGGTCCAGCTGCAACATTAGCATCATTGAACCCTGCTGTTGGTATTGGCAGTTTTACCACTAGTTCCGTTAACTTTGTTACGAAGCAGGTTCGCGCTTGTCTGCAGACCAGCGCAATAGTTGAGCCAATCTCTGATGAGTATTACCATCAAGGGGAGTCTAACAATCCATCACTATATGTAATTAATGGGAATTTAGTGACAGGAGCTGCAATGATAATCCTCCAAACCTCTTCTCTAAGTAGACCAGGGGGAAAGTTGGGAATGTGGGGTGAGGGAAGGAAAAAGGAAGATTCTGGTTACTATGCTCATCTCTCACAGACCTCGTACAATTGATAATGCTAGTAGCACTTTCAGTGGTCTTTGGGTCTGTGGATTTTACGACGTACCAAAGGTCACCACAGTTAACAACCATGGGGCCAGGAGACTGCCCCATGCTCAGGAGTACCAGGACAGCAGAATGGAAAGTATAAAAAGGTGAAAGTAGCAGCCAAACCAGGAGACTTCGAGCATGCCAATGTTTCACAGATGAAAAGCGGGAGGATCTTCAGTAGTGGCAATACTGACACATGAAAGGGGAAGGAAATATGCAGAGAAAGATAGAAAGGGAAGAACAACAGAAGTGCAGGAACTGATGCAATCAATCAATCAATCAGGGATTTGTGAAGCGCACTACTCACCCGTGAGGGTCTCAAGGCGCTGGGGGGGTTGTGCAGCTCCGAGTCAGCCGAATAGCCAAGCTTTGAGGCTTTTCCTGAAGGTGTGCAGAGTGGGGGAGTGTCTGATGTTGATCAAGAGCACATTCTAAGTCTTTGCCGCGATGTAGGAGAAGGCAATAAAAACCCATTCTGGCTCTGCGGATGCGCTGGGTTTCGGCAAGGGTGAGGTCAGCGGACCGGAGGTCTCTCTTGGGGACATGGACAGAGACTCTTTGGTTGGGGTATTGAGGTCTGGGATTGTGGAGGGATTTGAAGGTGTGAGGGAGTAGCTTGTAGGTTACTCTCTTCTTGACGGGGAGCCAGTGGAGGTCTTGCAGGTGCTGGGTAATGTGTTCATGTCGTGGTATGCTGAGGATGAGTCTGGCTGCGGTGTTCTGGATGGTCTGGAGTTTGCGGAGCAGGGAATTGTTGATTCCAGCTTACAGGGTGATTCTGTAGTCCAGTCTGCTTGTTATGAGTGTGTGGGTGACAGTCTTTCTGGATTCGAGAGGATCCATTTGAAGGTCTAGTTTAGGATGCGGAGGGTGATGAAGCAAGTGGAGGCAACGGTGTTGATCTGTCGGGTCATGGTGAGAGAGGAGTCGAGTATGATGCTGAGGTTCTGGGCGTGGTCCGTGGAAGTGGGGGGTCGCCAAGGGAGGTGGGCCACCAGGTTTTGTCCCATGTTGAGGGGGTGGGTCCGAGGACGAGGACTTCTGTCTTCTCTGAGTTGAGCTTGAGACAGCTGCTGCTAATCCAGAATGCGACATCTTTCATTCCTTCCTGGAATCTGAGTCTGGTGGTGTGGCGATCCTTTGTGAGGGAGAGGATGAGCTAGGTGTCATCGGCGTAGGATACTATGCTGAATCTAGGATGTCTGATGATGGTGGCGAGGGGGGCTATGTAGATGTTGAAGAGCGCGAGGCTGAGCGATGATCCTTGGAGTACTCCGCAGTTGATCTCTGTGGGTTTGGAGAGGAAGGGTGGGAGTCTGATTTTTTGAGTTTGGCCAGCGAGGAAGGAACAAATCCAGTCGAGGGTGGTTCCCTGTATGCCAACGTCATGGAGTCTGGAGGCGGGAGTGTGGTGGGAGACAGTGTTGAAGGCTGCAGAGAGGTCTAGTAGGATGAGGGCAGCGGTGTGGCCCTGGTCGAGGAGAGTGCGGATGTCGTTTGTGGCGGCAAGGAGGGGGTTGTCAGTGCTGTGGTTGCTGTGGAATCCTGATTGGGAAGGGTCCGGGATAGAGTTGTCTTCAATGAAGTTCATTAGCTGGATGTTGGCAATCTTCTTCCGGTGGGAACCACACAATCAAGCAAGTTGTGAGGTAACATGGTTCCACTACTAGTGCTTCATATGCCGCACCTGAATTGTTGGATTATGGAAGTCTGAAGCTCTGATTGACACAGACCTGTCTTTGCCATGTAAGGCCTTCCTGCTACTCAGCCTCAACCTCCATTGACTGGCTTACCATACCTTCTAACCTTCTTTATTTCCGCAGTCTTTCTGATCTATCTTTTCACGTGGATGTGCTCTGAAACCCACTGCTCTTTCCTCTTGCATTATGAAAATTTTGCAACATTAAGTAAATTACTGTGGATTTTTGTGGAAAATGGAAAATGCTCCTTAATCTTGCCCTACAGAGTGCACCACATTTCCAATTCAAGAACTTGCTGCTGTACAATAAACAGAATTGCTTCTTGATCAAGCAATTTGTAAGAGCCAAATGTGAGTGATACCAGGGGCCATCTAATTTATACTTTGCACTGTGGCAGTGAATTTTGCAACAACATTTGAACTGAATATCCCTTTCAAAAAACAATATGTGCACTAACGAGGCACTGTAAAATTGTGTTTTGTCTACATAAATGTTGTGGCAAAATTGCCCTGCCAGTTAATGTTATGCAATCTTCCCTATGGGTTTCTACCAATAGGAGTTCAATTTCTGGTGCTATGTTACATGTGAAAAGGAGTGCAGTAGTGCCTAAACTGTAATTAATGGCTCATTAGTGGATTTTTCAGCCATTAATCACACAGGGAAGAGTTCGAGCTACATTTTAACATGGAGCCCTGCATGTTCCTAGACAGCAGCCACCAATAAACAACAGTCACAATTTCAGTGCATTGGAAAGGAGGCTATGCGTATTTGTAGACGGAGGAGATTAGCAGGCTTAGGCATAGTTTGCGGAGTTTCACTACGTGGAACTCCGCGAAGTGACAAAAAAACTCAGGGGAGTTCCACAAGTGGTGGTGTGCAGTGCTAAATGCCGTTTGTGCTGGTCTTCCTGCCGCTTGGGTAGAAATTTTTCTGCACAACCTGAGCGGAGTTTTCCGCACTCCACGAGCTCCGCGGAGCGTGGCTTGCAGAAAACTCCACGAATGGAGCAGAGTTCCCCGCCCAGGCCTAGAGATTGGGCCAATTACAAATAAAACACAAAGTACCCCCAAGGTCTTTTGTATTTAAACAATTATTATGAACCTCACTCACATGTTATTTATGTGTGTGTAAGATTGTATCAATTTCAAAGTCTAAGCCTTCATTGAGAATCAGCACATTATTAAAATGAAAGAGGCATGAAATATTAAAATAATACCTTTATGTTGGTTTTAAATTCTATGAACAATACAAATGTCAGTGTAGGATGCAGTGTTCAATGCAAGAGTTGGCCACATCCTACTTGTGATTTATTGCAGTGTTTCAATGCAATTCAAAGAAATCACAAACACAGAGTGATGCATGATTGAAGTAAGGCTTTTAAGGCATTGTCTGGTTTGAACAGCACTAGGGAACCAGACTCCAACCTACTCCACGCTACTCCAATCTGCCCCATTCTACACCACCCCACTCCAATCTACCACACCTCACACTGCACAACTAATGTTTAGCCATGCTGAACAGCAGCCATATTAGTGTACAAAGTGGCTGTTAGACCTGACAGATTTAGGGTAGTCTTATCCCCAACTTTTTGCCTACCTCCTCCATTTTTTCTGATCTCGGTTTTGCTGACTTTAGGACTCTGTGCAGTTTAGCACTGCTAATCAGTGCAAAGCTTTTGTGCTCTCTCCTGTAAACATGGTAATATTGGCTCATCCCTAGTTTGCATATTTAATTTTCTTAGAAGTCTCCAGTAAAGTGCACTACATGTTCCCAGGGCCTATAAATTAATTGCTACTAGTTGTGCCACTCACTTGAAGTAGCCCTCTATCCATGGCTCAGGCTAGCCATTGCAGAGCCTGTCTGTGAAGTTTACACTGCTGTTACGACCTGGCAAGATAGACCTCTTACTAGCCCTAAACCTTACCTTTTTATACATATAATCACCCGAGGGTAGGCCCTGGGTAACCCAGAGGGCATGGTACAATGGGCCCGATTCACAGAACTAACTTAAGACAAAATCCTAAACTTACTACCATTTTGGTATTCACAGAAGGCACGTACTCATTTTGGTATTCACAGAAGGCACTTACTCATTTTGGTATTCATAGAACTTAGGAGTCCTAACTTTAGGACTCCTAAATGCCTTCTGTGAATACCGAAAGTCTTAAAGTTAGGATTTTTCTCAGTTTAGGAGTAGTAAAGTTAGGACTCCTAACTTTAGGACCCCTAAATGCCTTCTGTGAATACCGAAAGTCTTAAAGTTTGGATTTTTCTCAGTTTAGGAGTCCTAAACTTAGGAGTTCTAACTTTACTACTCCTAAACTGAGAAAAATTCGAACTTTAAGACTTTCAGTATTCACAGAAGGCATTTAGGAGTCCTAAAGTTAGGACTCCTAACTTCGGTGAATACCTAAATGAGTAAGTGCCTTCTGTGAACACCAAAATAAGTAAGTGCCTTCTGTGAATACCAAAATGGTAGTAAGTTTAGTATTTTGTCTTAAGTTAGTTCTGTGAATCAGGCCCAATGCATTTAAAAGTCAGGACATGTACTTTTACGTTTTACATGCCCGCGTAGTGCAACACTCCTCAATTATTCTTTCATTACTGATCTCTCCCATAGATTAACATTTGGATTACCTTATGACATCTCTTAAGTATAATTTCAAATTGTGAAGAGATAGATTTTCATGTTTGGTGTCTCTGGACTCACAATTTAAAATCACAACTTATGGTGAAGTTGGATTTTAAGTTGCAAGTACGAAGATTTCACTATTAGAAAGTTCAGATTTTCTGACGTTAGCTATTCTGTGCCTGCTGCCTATCTCTGGATACACGTCTGGGTGAGTGGGTGACAGCTGGGCTTTGCTCATTCCCTCTAGATAGCCACACACAAATGGACCTTTAGTGTGACTGATGGGCCATCTACATTCTGTTTGCCCATCCTGGTCTGGATGGGAGGGTGGAGCTGGGCACAGCCTTACACTCATACCTGAATAGGCTGTGTTATGTCCCCACACAAAGGACTGCTTACCCCCCAAGGTGTGATTCTGGAGCCATGGCAGGAAGAGGCGACCTATGTGCACTTCAAAGACATGTCTTTGAAGTCTCCCCACTACAAAGACACAACTGAGTATAAGTATAGGACCTCTGACACCATAACCTCCGTACTCTTCAGGACATGTGAAGACTCTGCCAAGAAGAAGGTCTGCTGTACTGCTGTACTGTTGAAGGACTGCCACTCTGCTGTACAGTTGATTTGCTGGACTCCTGCCTTGCTTTACTGCCGTGCTACACATTGTTCCCTAAACTGGGTGAAAAAAACTGGACAGCCAAAACTTGAACCCAGAGTGACTCCAAGCACTTGCTGGCTTATCTCCTGTTCTGAAGTCTCAGGGACATCAAAGACTTCCAATTCAGCCTGCTACAACACCATTTTGTGAGTGTTGCCCAGCTAATTGGAGCCAACCCAGTCTTGGACCCTTGGAAGTGGGTATAAAGGGCTGCAACAATCAAAATCCATGCATCGATGCCGTTGCACTGCTCAATCAGCTTATCACCTGGTAAACAACGCATTATCACACCTGCATCACATCACCAATGACGGGTGCAGCACTTCCATTCCTACACATCCAACAGTGTACCCTCATGAAGAAAGTGACTTCGCTGACAGCATAATTGCAGTGCTTCTGCTGTTCAAATGAGAAGTTACTGAACTCACACAACAAATCCGCCTTCAAAGCTTGCTGCTCTACTCCTCAACCTTTACAGTTTTCCAATGTTTTGCATTAACTCTGAACAACCTCATCAGTCAGTTGACTTGCCAGTCAAAGTATTGTTGGCCAGTTTAATGCCTGCCCACCTCTTGATATTGTTGACCAAGACTGTATTTATTAATTCTGAAGTCTTGTGGATACCAGAGGGCCAGCCTGTATCAAGCACCCATACTCACTGAAAAATAGTAGCACATCCTATCATTTGTCAAGTCTCCTATGAGCTGTACCTTCTTTGTCTTCTGTATGCTGTCTTTATTGCTGAGCATCAGTATGTTTACAGTGCCTGTTCCCTGCCAGCATATCCACAGCACTGGTGCCTTAATCTTCTGACATCCCTCTTCCACTCCCTTTGGTGATCTCTCTACATTATCTCCTTGATTTTCCAGAATGTATAATCTTACCTTCGACCAGTGCTTAATTTGTGCTGGTGGTTTCCAGTGCTCAGCAACGGCACTTAACTGTCAACACCCGCGCTTGTGACAGTCTGCCACTGGGTGGCACTGGCTACCTAATTTACAGATGACCACAACAACAATGAATAAATAATACAATATACACTAAAAATGACCATCTATCATTGGCAGCATGGCAGGGGCAATGTGTCGTGCAAGCTGGGGGACCTACTCACGACAGCCCTTGCACTTTTAATTTTTTTCAAATTAAGCACTGCATTCGATGTATCTTCAACCTAACATTTATTTAACTCTTACACTTGTATGTGCGCCTTGAATCAAAATGCGCTCATATATACTTTATCCTTTCTGACCCTTTTGCAATATTCGTCTTTTTAGTATCGTAAATACTAATATTATTTTTCATTCCCTTAGAGTCTGATTTCATAAACTCTGCTACTGAACAATATTCACTTAACTATCATTTATTATCTGCCAACAGCCATTCTCTTTTCATCATCACACTTTGCCTTCTGTGTACATTCTATTTGAGAACTTTAATCCGAATTTTACTTACTTTGATTGCTATTCCCATTTTTTCATGTCACATCCACGCCAACTTTTTTGTAACTATTCCATCTCATGTTTGATCTGGACTTTCTGTGTCATACTACCTCCACTGATTATATCTCTCCATAAATGCAGTCATGTCAGTGGCAGAGTACTAGAAAATCAAACACAGAGAAAATATTGGCCAGAGGAAAATTATTGTTTGAGAAAACTAAAATGGGAAAATGTTTCTGCAAATTCACAAATATCTTTCTCACACATTTGAGACATATATACTTACATTTTTTCAATTTTTGCGAATCATTAAAACCAAGAAGCATGAAAAAGATTTTCACATCAAAATCATATGAAAGAATGGATTTAATGGCGCAATATTAGACAATGTAGTGGGATATTTAAGGAGGAAAATTCATTAAACCTTTCAAGTGGACAGATCCTTGACAGAGTTTGGTGGCAGGGTGCTTAGTCATACTCTATCAAAAAGTGGTCGATGTCCCATTTGCCATATCTAAAGTGCCATTGACTGTAATGCACTAGTAATCTTGTGGATGTTACGTCAGCTGTTTTTTGACTAACTTCCTGGTCTGCCAAACTCTAAATATTACACTTAGACCCTGGTTACCAGTTATTTGGTGTATTCCGCTATATGCGTAAACCCCTCGTCATGATCAGGTCAGGAATTACGAGATGGTGTGTATTAAATGGATCCAATAATTTTTCGATCCTTTTAACACCTCATAGTATATTTTCCATATTGTGGGGATTTTGGTGGGTTAAACACCAAAATTCACATATTTTCCCCACCAACTTGTAATAGGTATTTATCGGCAGCCAATAACTAACGTACCCTGTGGTATCATTATTTATCAGTTGCGATAAATAGCATCTTAACTCGGAATCAGTGCTTAACGCTTTATACAATTTAGAAAGAGGGATGGGTGCAGAAAGCTAGGGGGAAGCACAAGTTGCTCAGGGCCCAATTACGATGTTGAGTGGATAGCCTCCAACCGGTGGTCGGAGGCTTTCCGCCCGACATCATAGGTTTCATTCTGACCTCCGTATAAGGATGCCGGTGGTGGGAAGAAAACCAGCAGGGGGATACCGATGCAGGTCTGACAGACTCAAGGAGCCTGTTAGAGCATCAGAAGCAACCATAATCCCCTAATGACAGTGGAGCCAGTCTCGGCCCCGCCGTCGGGATAATGATTGCACGTTTCAACAGCCATTTCATGTCGTCATTTCTTACTTGAAAAAGCTGTCGGAAAGTGTCATTGGGGGCCCCTAGTAGGACCCCCTTTCCCCTGGCCCTCTGCTATAGGTGCCTCCTAAACATCCCTGAGGTGCCGTCCACATGGTGCAGGGATGTTTACAAACATTCATTTGTAAATGAGAGCTAGTGCTGTGGGCCTTTTCCGCCCGCCGCAAAAGCTACCATTGAGTAACGGATGTTTGTAACTGCCCTAGGGGCGGTCGGATTGTATTCCTGCGGTTGGAACCACCTACCTAAGGTCGGGCAGTTGCTTTCCGCAACGGACGTCCGTCTTACATCGTAATTAGGCCCTCAGTTGTGAAACAATAAAATATCCATAAAGTTATGAGGATGATACTTCTGAACTGTTTTCGAAAGATACCAATGTGGTTGCAAATAAAGAAGACCATAGGCCAGTGAAAGGTAGAAAGAGAACTTCTTCAGATGAGGGCTAAAAATGACTAAACCTTTTGGTGGGTGAAAATAGTCTGACATACTGAGTGGAACATTATTTTCAGCAGCAGCAGCCGTTTGTCACTTGTGTCAACAGTGTTTTACTTCACCATATTCATCTAATGAACAGCTAGACTGCTAGTCTCCATATTGATGCAAAATGTGAGGCACACCTGGCACCGCACAGGCTGTCCGACGCGTGCATCATACTGGCTCGGTCGTAAATCGGATCCATTGCACGCCACGGTTAGCTTCCAACCGAGACGTATGGAGCGGTTCGGACCCGGAAACGACTCGGTCGGTGAATTTCACGTAGCTCGCATCGTACTTGCTCACTCGTACAGCTGTACGAGTCGGGCGGAAAACACGCGTACGGCTCGTAGTTTTTCCGGCCGGATCGCGTTCGGTGCCATTCCGACCCGGATTGGAATCGGCCCCTGAGTGTAACATTACCTAGTTTGAGAACCTCTGTCGTAAATAAGTAACAAAATTTGGGATCACTATTTGTTGGCCCAGAAACATTAATAGATAAAATAGGCCTAGTATCCAATTTAATTTTAACAGTAATGTAACGGCTTTCTGTCTCTGAAAATCTGCTCACTATTTGAAAATGTAATTTTTTTGCAAAACGATTAGCCACTCCATTTTTCTTACTAACTGCAGGTGAAGAAACTATAGTACCAACCAATTTTTTCTGCATATATGATAAAACCTTATCGTCAATATGTGTCTCCTGTAAAAAACAAATATCAGTTTTGTGACTTGCTAAATAATCTAAAATTTTAGCACATTTAACAGGATGTCTTAAACCTTTAACATTCTAAGAAACAATTTTAATAGTATTGAAATTAGACATATGGTAATAGGAATGTCAGTAGAAAAGGATAGAACAAATGAAGATAAAATAACACAAGTAGCTCTAGATATGAGAAATAGGGAGTAAAGGGCAGACATAAATAAGACAACACAAAAACATAAATAGAATTGTAGAATCACATACACGCATTACAAAGAGTAGCCTACCCAAAAATGCCCATATAGCTAATCTGCGAGAAAGGGCAAGTCAGATTGAAAATCATGACCTAGAAAAATGAATAAATAAATAAAGTCAAGTATTAGTAACATTTTCTTTCTATGGACATTGAAGATTGTTGATCCAAGAATGTACGTAGTTCTTCTGGTCGTTGAACGGACTTGGAGATGCCATCTTTCAAGATTCTCATAGTAGAAGGATCAAAGGGACCATATTTGAAACCAGAGGAGTTTAGTTGTGGTCTCAGCTCAGCAAATTCTTTACGTAGATGAATAGTTTCTTTAGCAAGGTCTTGATGTATATAGATTTTATTTCCATTTATCATTAAAGATGGAATTTCTACAGCTGCCTTCCTGATCATCACCAAATTATTATGACGCAGAACTTTAAATATCATTTGTCATGGTTTGCTGTGTTGAGCTTTTTGGTGAGAAGGAATTCTATGTGCTTGGTCAATTTCAGATTATTCAGAAAATTGTAACTATAAAAAACCTGAAAGCATTTTTTCTAAGTACTGCCTACAATCATTTCCCTCCACGTCTTCAGGTAGATAAAAAAATACGTACGTTGTATTGACTATTACGGTTTTCAAAATCCAACAGCAACTTACTCATTGGTAAATTGTTTGCTGCCATAGGTGTGAGGCTATCAATTTTGGCTTTATTATCTTAGATATTAATTTTCATAGAGAGACTAGCCATGTCTTTGCGGATATTTCTAAATCTGCTGCAATAGAATCGGTATTTAAACGTACAGTTTGCAATTCTTCCAACAAAGTGGATAAATAAGGTTCATTTGACTCCACAATCTTAGATTTTACAGATGAAGGAGAAATTGTTTGTTTACGTTTGTTATTCCCTGTAGAAATGTTTTTTCCTTCCATTTTGCTGAATTAGTATAATTAAATATATGAAAGATAACTTTCACCAAAAGTTGAACTGACAAAGCAAAATAAAAGATATTCACCAAGGATTGAAGTGTGCTAAAACTGACTGTGGGAGTGGTTCCAGGCCTCAGCCTCGCCCTTTTATGAAGTAAAACTCTTCCCTCCTGACAGGAAATCTCAGCAGAGCAGGAGCAGAACAACCAGTGGAAACAGCAGCTGAGAAAAATGCACCAAACCTGTCCAAAAAATCTTCCCAAATATTCCAGAGGGAAGCGTTGAGGTCAGCAAGCAGATTTCTGGGCAATAAGTAAGTAAAAAATGCCCTTGCCATTTTAACCCCTTCTCTGCTAGGCCTTTTCCCCTCCTGTGCTAAGCCTTTTTTGGGCTATTTGGGGTAGTGCGCGCTTAGGCCTCTGTAACTTTTTGACCACATTAGGTATCCATGCCAAATTTGCGTCCTTTTCTTCCAACATCATGGGGATTCTAAAGGTACCCAGGGTTTGTGGATTCTCCTAGAGGGTTCCCAGAAATTAGTCAAAATACAGCAAAATCTAGGTTTTTTTGTGAAAAATAGGAAAAACTGGCTGCAAATGAAAGCGTCTGGGTTTTTCTCTGCAAATGGTATCAAAAAAGGGTTTGTGGGGATGAAATCACCATTTCTCCAGCTTTTAGGGAATGACAGATTTTTGTCAGAATTCCAACATTTTATACACAGTTTTGGCATTTTTCTGGGACATACCCTATTTTTGCTATTTTTTGTGCTTTCAACCTCCTTCCAGTTAATGGTAGAAATGGGTACAAAAGCAATAATGGATCCTGGAAAGCTATACATTTTTGAAAAGTAGACAACATTCTGAATTCAGCAAGGGTTCATTTGTGTAGATCCATCAAGGTTTCTTTATAGAAACTAACAGTTAAATATAGGAAAAATTGAAAATTAGTTGAAAAAAGCAGCCTTTTGTGTCAACGTCTTCACCTGTAACTTCTTCTAATTATGACATCTCTTTGACAGCAATGTACCGTTACATCCGCTGGACCTTCCTGGTTGTGGGGATATATAGGACTTGTAGGTTCACCAAGAGCCCAACGAACCCAGAGTAAAAAACTGAGCAGCATTTTGTAATGGTTTTTTATTATGTTCCGAATATATAGCAATTATTGTGGGAAAATGTATACATGGAAAAATCGGTATGAAAGACACCTATGTATTTCTGAAATGGGAACAAATTACAGAGTTTAGAAACAGTACATATTTGCACATTTTCGAAATTGGGAATACTCATACTAGCATGAGAAATATTGGTCATTTTTCAAAATGACTTTTTTTTTACACAATGTCTTTCATTTGGAATGGAGAAATGCATCAAAAATCAATAGGTACTAACAGTTGCTTTACAAATCTGAACTACTCTAAGTCTCCCGATAAAAATGGTACCTCACTTGTGTGGGTAGGCATAGTGCCCACAACAGGAAGTGGCTCAAAACCTAACGTGGACACACCACATTTTCACAATGAAAATTTACACAGTTTTTGTGAAGAGTCTAGCTGTAGTTTTTGAACCCTAGCTCTGCCGGCAACTAGTGAAACCTAGCAAACCTATACATTTTTGAAAAGTAGATACCCAGGGGAATCCAGGATGGGGTGACTTGACTGCCTCCCACCATGATCTGTTACCCAGAATCCCTTGCAAACCTAAAAATTGACAAAAAAAACACTTTTCCCCCACATTTCTGTGGTGGAAAGCTCTGGAATCTGCGTGGATCTATAAATTTCCACCCACCCCGTGTTGCCCAAAGTCTTACGAGAAAAATGGTACCTCACTTGTGCAGGTTGGCCTACTGCCCACGACAGGAAAATGCACAAAATGCAATGTGGTCACACCTCAATTTCGTAGTGAAAATTGACCCTTTTTTGGCAAAGTGCCTAGCTGTAGTTTTTGAACACTAGCTCTGCCGGCACCTTTTGAAACCTAGCAAGCCTATACATTTTTGAAAAGTAGACACCCAGGGTAATCCAGGATGGGGTGACTTGACTGCCTCCCACCATGATCTGTTACCCAGAATCCCTTGCAAACCTAAAAAATTGACAAAAACAAACACATTTTCCCCACATTTCTGTGGTGGAAAGTTCTGGAATCTGGGTGGATCCACAAATTTCCACCCACCCCACATTCCCCAAAGTCCTACGAGAAAAATGGTACCTCACTTGTGCGGGTCGGCCTAGTGCCCGCGACAGGAAACGGCGCAAAACGCAATGTGGTCACACCTCAATTTTGCAGTGAAAAATGACCCTTTTTTGGCAAAGTGACTAGCTGTAGTTATTGAACCCTAGCTGTGCCGGCACCTAGAGAAACCTAGCAAACCTATACATTTTTGAAAAGTAGACACCCAGGGGTTTCCAGGATGGGGTGACTTGACTGCCTCCAACCATGATCTGTTACCCAGAATCCCTTGCAAACCTAAAAATTGACAAAAAAAACACTTTTCCCCCACATTTCTATGGTGGAAAGTTCTGGAATATGCGTGGATCCACAAATTTCCACCCACCCCGTGTTCCCCAAAGTCCTACGAGAAAAATGGTACCTCACTTGTGCGGGTCGGCCTAGTGCCCGTGACAGGAAACGGCACAAAACGCAACGTGGTCACACCTCAATCTTCCAGTGAAAAATGACCCTTTTTTGACAAAGTGACTAGCTGTAGTTTTTGAACCGTAGCTCTGCCGGCACCTAGGGAAACCTAGCAAACCTATATATTTTTAAAAACTAGACACCCAGGGGAATCCAGAATGGGGTGACTTGAGTGCCTCCCACCAGGGTCTGTTGTTACCCAGAATCCGTTGCAAACCTAAAAAATTGACAAAAAAAACACTTTCTCCCCACACTTCTGTGATGGAAAGTTATGGAATATGCGTGGATCCACAAATTTCCACCCACCCCGCGTTCCTCAAAGTCCTACGAGAAAAATGGTACATCACTTGTGCGGGTCGGCCTAGTGCCCACGACAGGAAATCGCGCAAAACTCAACGTGGTCACACCTCAATTTTGCAGTGAAAAATGAGCCTTTTTTGGCAAAGTGACTAGCTGTAGTTTTTGAACCGTAGCTCTGCCGGCACCTAGGGAAACATAGCAAACCTATATATTTTTGAAAACTAGACACCCAGGGGAATCCAGGATGGGGTGACTTGAGTGCCTCCCACTAGGGTCTGTTACCCAGAATCCCTTGCATACGTAAAAAATTGACAAAAAAACAAATTTTTCCCAGATTTCTGTGATGGAAAGTTCTGGAATATGCGTGGATCCACAAATTTCCACCCACCCCGCGTTCCCCAAAGTCCTACGAGAAAAATGGTCCCTCACTTGTGCGGGTCGGCCTAGTGCCCGCGACAGGAAACGGCGCAAAACGCAACGTGATCACACCTCAATTTTGCAGTGAAAAAAGACCCTTTTTTGGCAAAGTGACTAGCTGTAGTTTTTTAACCCTAGCTGTGCCGGCACCTAGGGAAACCTAGCAAACCTATATATTTTTTAGAACTAGACACCCAGGGGAATCCAGGATGGGGTGACTTGAGTGCCTCCCACCAGGGTCTGTTACCCAGAATCCCTTGCACACCTAATAATTTAAAAAAAAAAAAACTTTTTCCCACATTTCTGTGATGGAAAGTTCTGGAATCTGCGTGGATCCACAAATTTCCACCCACCCCACATTCCCCAAAGTCCTACGAGAAAAATGGTACCTCACTTGTGCGGGTCGGCCTAGTGCACACGACAGGAAACGGCGCAAAACGCAACGTGGTCACACCTCAATTTTGCAGTGAAAAATGTCCCTTTTTTGGCAAAGTGACTAGCTGTAGTTTTTGAACCCTAGCTCTGCCGGCACCTAGGGAAACCTAGCAAACCTATACATTTTTTAAAACTAGACACCCAGGAGAATCCAGGATTGGGTGACTTGAGTGCCTCCCACCATGATCTGTTACCCAGAATCCGTTGCAAACCTAAAAAATTGACAAAAAAAACGCTTTCTCCCCACACTTCTGTGATGGAAAGTTATGGAATCTGCATGGATCCACAAATTTCCACCCACCCCGCGTTCCCCAAAGTCCTACGAGAAAAATGGTACATCACTTGTGCGGGTCGGCCTAGTGCCCACGACAGAAAACGGTGCAAAACGCAACGTGGTCACACCTCAATTTTGCAGTGAAAAATGAGCCTTTTTTGGCAAAGTGACTAGCTGTAGTTTTTGAACCGTAGCTCTGCCGGCACCTAGGGAAACCTAGCAAACCTATATATTTTTGAAAACTAGACACCCAGGGGAATCCAGGATGGGGTGACTTGAGTGCCTCCCACCAGGGTCTGTTACCCAGAATCCCTTGCATACGTAAAACATTTACAAAAAAACACATTTTTCCCAGATTTCTGTGATGGAAAGTTCTGGAATATGCGTGGATCCACAAATTTCCACCCACCCCGCGTTCCCCAAAGTCCTACGAGAAAAATGGTCCCTCACTTGTGCGGGTCGGCCTAGTGCCCGCGACAGGAAACGACGCAAAACGCAACGTGATCACACCTCAATTTTGCAGTGAAAAAAGACCCTTTTTTGGCAAAGTGACTAGCTGTAGTTTTTTAACCCTAGCTGTGCCGGCACCTAGGGAAACCTAGCAACCTACATAATTTTTAGAACTAGACACCCAGGGGAATCCAGGATGGGGTGACTTGAGTGCCTTCCACCAGGGTCTGTTACCCAGAATCCCTTGCAAACCTAATAATTTACAAAAAACCCACTTTTTCCCACATTTCTGTGATGGAAAGTTCTGGAATCTGCGTGGATCCACAAATTTCCACCCACCCCACGTTCCCCAAAGTCCTACGAGAAAAATGGTACCTCACTTGTGCGGGTCGGCCTAGTGCACACGACAGGAAACGGCGCAAAACGCAACGTGGTCACACCTCAATTTTGCAGTGAAAAATGACCCTTTTTTGGCAAAGTGACTAGCTGTAGTTTTTTAACCCTAGCTGTGCCGGCACCTAGAGAAACCTAGCCAACCTATACATTTTTGAAAAGTAGACACCCAGGGGAATCCAGGATTGGGTGACTTGAGTGTCTCCCACCATGATCTGTTACCCAGAATCCCTTGCAAACCTAAAAACTTGACAAAAAAAATAAATTTTCCCCACATTTCTGTGGTGGAAAGTTCTGGAATCTGCGTGGATCTACAAATTTCCACCCACCCCGCATTCCCCAAAGACCTACGAGAAAAATGGTACCTCACTTGTGCGGGTCAGCCTAGTGCCCGCGACAGGAAACGGCACAAAATGCAACGTGGTCACACCTCAATTTTGCAGTGAAAAATGACCCTTTTTTGGCAAAGTGACTAGCTGTAGTTTTTTAACCCTAGCTGTGCCGGCACCTAGAGAAACCTAGCCAACCTATACATTTTTGAAAAGTAGACACCCAGGGGAATCCAGGATGGGGTGACTTGACTGCCTCCCACCATGATCTGTTACCCAGAATCCCTTGCAAACCTAACAATTGACAAAAAAAACACTTTTTTCCCATATTTTTGTGGTGGAAAGTTCTGGAATCTGCGTGGATCTACAAATTTCCACCCACCCCGTGTTCCCCAAAGTCCTACGAGAAAAATGGTACCTCACTTGTGCGGGTCGGCCTAGTGCCCACGACAGGAAACGGCACAAAACGCAACGTGGTCACACCTCAATTTTGCAGTGAAAAATGACCCTTTTTTGGCAAAGTGACTAGCTGTAGTTTTTTAACTCTAGCTCTGCCGGCACCTAGGGAAACCTAGCAAACCTATATATTTTTGAAAACTAGACACCCAGGGGAATCTAGGATGGGGTGACTTGAGTGCCTCCCACCAGGGTCTGTTACCCAGAATCCCTTGCATACGTAAAAAATTAACAAAAAAAAACATTTTTCCCAGATTTCTGTGATGGAAAGTTCTGGAATATGCGTGGATCCACAAATTTCCACCCACCCCGCGTTCCCCAAAGTCCTACGAGAAAAATGGTCCCTCACTTGTGCGGGTCCGCCTAGTGCCCGCGACAGGAAACGGCGCAAAACGCAACGTGATCACACCTCAATTTTGCAGTAAAAAATGACCCTTTTTTGGCAAAGTGACTAGCTGTAGTTTTTGAACCCTAGCTCTGCCGGCACCTAGGTCAACCAAGCAAACCTATACATTTTTGAAAACGAGACACCCAGGAGAATCCAGGATTGGGTGACGTGAGTGCCTCCCACCATGATCTGTTACCCAGAATCCCTTGCAAACCTAAAAAATTGACAAAAAAAACACATTTTCCCCACATTTCTGTGGTGGAAAGTTCTGGAATCCGGGTGGATCCACAAATTTCCACCCACCCCGCATTCCCCAAAGACCTACGAGAAAAATGGTACCTCTCTTGTGCGGGTCAGCCTAGTGCCCGCAACAGGAAACGGCACAAAATGCAACGTGGTCACACCTCAATTTTGCAGTGAAAAATGACCCTTTTTTGGCAAAGTGACTAGCTGTAGTTTTTTAATCCTAGCTGTGCCGGCACCTAGAGAAACCTATATATTTTTGAAAGGTAGACACCCAGGGGAATCCAGGATGGGGTGACTTGACTGCCTCCCACCATGATCTGTTACCCAGAATCCCTTGCAAACCTAACACTTGACAAAAAAAACACTTTTTCCCCATATTTTTGTGGTGGAAAGTTCTGGAATCTGCGTGGATCCACAAATTTCCACCCACCCCGTGTTCCCCAAAGTCCTACGAGAAAAATGGTACCTCACTTGTGCGGGTCGGCCTAGTGCCCGCGACAGGAAACGGCACAAAACGCAACGTGGTCACACCTCAATTTTGCAGTGAAAAATGACCCTTTTTTGGGAAAGTGACTAGCTGTAGTTTTTGAACTCTAGCTCTGCCGGCACCTAGCGAAACCTAGCAAACCTATATATTTTTGAAAACTAGACACCCAGGGGAATCCAGGATGGGGTGACTTGAGTGCCTCCCACCAGGGTCTGTTACCCAGAATCCCTTGCACACGTAAAAAATTTACAAAAAGAACACATTTTCCCCACATTTCTGTGATGGAAAGTTCAGGAATATGCGTGGATCCACAAATTTCCACCCACCCCGTGTTCCCCAAAGTCCTACGAGAAAAATGGTACCTCACTTGTACGGGTCGGCCTAGTGCCCGCGACAGGAAACGGCACAAAACGCAACGTGGTCACACCTCAATTTTGCTGTGAAAAATGACCCTTTTTTGGCAAAGTGACTAGCTGCAGTTTTTGAACCGTAGCTCTGCCGGCACCTAGGGAAACCTAGCAAACCTATATATTTTTGAAAACTAGACACGCAGGGGAATCCAGGATGGGGTGATTTGAGTGCCTCCCACCATGATCTGTTACCCAGAATCCCTTGCAAACCTAAACAATTGACAAACAAAACACATTTTCCCCACATTTCTGTGGTGGAAAGTTCTGGAATCTGGGTGGATCCACAAATTTGCACCCACCCCGCATTCCCCAAAGTCCTACGAGAAAAATGGTACCTCCCTTGCGCGGGTCGGCCTAGTGCCCGCGACAGGAAACGGCACAAAACACAACGTGGTCACACCTCAATTTTGCAGTGAAAAATGACCCTTTTTTGGCAAAGTGACTAGCTGTAGTTTTTTAACCCTAGCTGTGCCGGCACCTAGAGAAACCTAGCAAACCTATACAGTTTTGAAAAGTAGACACCCAGACGAATCCAGGATGGGGTGACTTGACTGCCTCCCACCATGATCTGTTACCCAGAATCCCTTGCAAACCTAAAAATTGACAAAAAAAACACTTGTTCCCCATATTTCTGTGGTGGAAAGTTCTGGAATCTGCGTGGATCCACAAATTTCCGCCCACCCCGTGTTCCCCAAAGTCCTACGAGAAAAATGGTACCTCACTTGTGCGGTTCGGCCTAGTGCCCGCAACAGGAAACGGCACAAAACGCAACGTGGTCACACCTCAATTTTGCAGTGAAAAATGACCCTTTTTTGGCAATGTGACTAGCTGTAGTTTTTTAACCCTAGCTGTGCCGGCACCTAGAGAAACCTAGCAAACCTATACAGTTTTGAAAAGTAGACACCCAGACGAATCCAGGATGGGGTGACTTGACTGCCTCCCACCATGATCTGTTACCCAGAATCCCTTGCAAACCTAAAAATTGACAAAAAAAACACTTTTTCACCACATTTCTGTGGTGGAAAGTTCTGGAATCTGCGTGGATCCACAAATTTCCGCCCACTCCGTGTTCCCCAAAGTCCTACGA
The DNA here is from genome assembly GCF_964204655.1 of Triturus cristatus. Taxonomy (NCBI): domain Eukaryota; kingdom Metazoa; phylum Chordata; class Amphibia; order Caudata; family Salamandridae; genus Triturus; species Triturus cristatus. The sequence goes on from NC_140587.1 coordinate 622,897,490, forward strand.
GAAAAATGGTACCTCACTTGTGCGGGTCAGCCTAGTGCCCGCGACAGGAAACGGCACAAAATGCAACGTGGTCACACCTCAATTTTGCTGTGAAAAATGACCCTTTTTTGGCAAAGTGACTAGCTGTAGTTTTTTAACCCTAGCTGTGCTGGCACCTATGGAAACATAGCAAACCTATATATTTTTGAAAACTAGACACCCAGGGGAATCCAGGATGGGGTGACTTGAGTGCCTCCCACCAGGGTCTGTTACCCAGAATCCCTTGCATACGTAAAGAATTGACAAAAAAAACACATTTTCCCCACATTTCTGTGGTGGAAAGTTCTGGAATCCGGGTGGATCCACAACTTTCCATCCACCCCACATTCCCCAAAGACCTACGAGAAAAATGGTACCTCACTTGTGCGGGTCAGCCTAGTGCCCGCGACAGGAAACGGCACAAAATGCAACGTGGTCACACCTCAATTTTGCTGTGAAAAATGACCCTTTTTTGGCAAAGTGACTAGCTGTAGTTTTTAACCCTAGCTGTGCCGGCACCTTGAGAAACCTAGCAAACCTATACATTTTTGAAAAGTAGACACCCAGGGGAATCCAGGATGGGGTGACTTGACTGCCTCCCACCATGATCTGTTACCCAGAATCCCTTGCAAAACTAACAATTGACAAAAAAAACACTTTTTCCCCACATTTTTGTGGTGGAAAGTTCTGGAATCTGTGTGGATCCACAAATTTCCACCCACCCCGTGTTCCCCAAAGTCCTACGAGAAAAATGGTACCTCACTTGTGCGGGTCGGCCTAGTGCCCGCGACAGGAAACGGCCCAAAACGCAACGTGATCACACCTCAATTTTGCAGTGAAAAAAGACCCTTTTTTGGCAAAGTGACTAGCTGTAGTTTTTTAACCCTAGCTGTGCCGGCACCTAGGAAAACCTAGCAAACCTACATATTTTTGAAAACTAGACACCCAGGGGAATCCAGGATGGGGTGACTTGAGTGCCTCCCACCATGGTCAGTTACCCAGAATCCCTTGCAAACTTAATAATTTACAAAAATAACACTTTTTCCCACATTTCTGTGATGGAAAGTTGTGGAATCTGCGTGGATCCACAAATTTCCACCCACCCCATGTTCCCCAAAGTCCTACGAGAAAAATGGTACCTCACTTGTGCGGGTCGGCCTAGTGCCCGCGACAGGAAACAGCACAAAACGCAACGTGGTCACACCTCAATTTTGCAGTGAAAAATTACCCTATTTTGGAAAAGTGACTAGCTGTAGTTTTTGAACCGTAGCTCTGCCGGCACCTAGGGAAACCTAGCAAACCTATATATTTTTGAAAACTAGACACGCAGGGGAATCCAGGATGGGGTGATTTGAGTGCCTCCCACCATGATCTGTTACCCAGAATCCCTTGCAAACCTAAACAATTGACAAACAAAACACATTTTCCCCACATTTCTGTGGTGGAAAGTTCTGGAATCTGCGTGGATCCAGAAATTTCCACCCACCCCGCGTTCCCCAAAGTCCTACGAGAACAATGGTACCTCACTTGTGCGGGTCGGCCTAGTGCCCGCGACAGGAAACGGCACAAAACGCAACGTGGTCACACCTCAATTTTGCAGTGAAAAATTACCCTATTTTGGAAAAGTGACTAGCTGTAGTTTTTGAACCGTAGCTCTGCCGGCACCTAGGGAAACCTAGCAAACCTATATATTTTTGAAAACTAGACACGCAGGGGAAACCAGGATGGGGTGATTTGAGTGCCTCCCACCATGATCTGTTACCCAGAATCCCTTGCAAACCTAAACAATTGACAAACAAAACACATTTTCCCCACATTTCTGTGGTGGAAAGTTCTGGAATCTGGGTGGATCCACAAACTCCACCCACCCCGCATTCCCCAAAGTCCTATGAGAAAAATGGTACCTCACTTGTGCGGGTCGGCCTAGTGCACACGACAGGAAATGGCGCAAAACGCAACGTGGTCACACCTCAATTTTGCAGTGAAAAATGACCCTTTTTTGGCAAAGTGACTAGCTGTAGTTTTTTAACCCTAGCTGTGCCGGCACCTAGAGAAACCTAGCAAACCTATACAGTTTTGAAAAGTAGACACCCAGATGAATCCAGGATGGGGTGACTTGACTGCCTCCCACCATGATCTGTTACCCAGAATCCCTTGCAAACCTAAAAATTGACAAAAAAAACACTTTTTCCCCACATTTCTGTGGTGGAAAGTTCTGGAATCTGCGTGGATCCACAAATTTCCGCCCACCCCGTGTTCCTCAAAGTCCTACGAGAAAAATGGTACCTCACTTGTGCGGTTCGGCCTAGTGCCCGCGACAGGAAACGGCACAAAACGCAACGTGGGCACACCTCAATTATGCAGTGAAAAATTACCCTTTTTTGGCAAAGTGACTAGCTGTAGTTTTTTATCCCTAGCTGTGCTGGCACCTATGGAAACATAGCAAACCTATATATTTTTTAAAACTAGACACCCAGGGGAATCCAGGATGGGGTGACTTGAGTGCCTTCCACCAGGGTCTGTTACCCAGAATCCCTTGCATACGTAAAAAATTGGCTAAAAAACTCATTTTGTCCCAGATTTCTGTGATGGAAAGTTCTGGAATATGCGTGGATCCACAAAATTCCACCCACCCCGCGTTCCCCAAAGTCCTACGAGAAAAATGGTACCTCACTTGTGCGGGTCGGCCTAGTGCCCGCGACAGGAAACGGCGCAAAACGCAACGTGATCATACCTCAATTTTGCAGTGAAATAAGACCCTTTATTGGAAAAGTGACTAGCTGTAGTTTTTTAACCCTAGCTGTGCCGGCACCTAGGAAAACCTAGCAAACCTACATATTTTTGAAAAATAGACACCCAGGGGAATCCAGGATGGGGTGACTTGAGTGCCTCCCACCAGGGTCTGTTACCCAGAATCCCTTGCAAACTTAATAATTTACAAAAAAAACACTTTTTCCCACATTTCTGTGATGGAAAGTTGTAGAATCTGCGTGGATCCACAAATTTCCACCCACCCCGTGTTCCCCAAAGTCCTACGAGAAAAATGGTACCTCACTTGTGCGGGTCGGCCTAGTGCCCGCGACAGGAAACGGCACAAAACGCAACGTGGTCACACCTCAATTTTGCAGTGAAAAATGACCCTTTTTTGGCAAAGTGACTAGCTGTAGTTTTTAAACTCTAGCTCTGCCGGCACCTAGGGAAACCTAGCAAACCTATATATTTTTGAAAACTAGACACCCAGGGGAATCCAGGATGGGGTGACTTGAGTGCCTCCCACCAGGGTCTGTTACCCAGAATCCCTTGCAAACCTAAAAAACTTGACAAAAAAAGCACTTTTTCCCCATATTTCTGTGGTGGAAAGTTCTGGAATCTGCGTGGATCCACAAATTTCCACCAACCCCGCGTTCCCCAAAGTCCTACGAGAACAATGGTACCTCACTTGTGCGGGTCGGCCTAGTGCCCGCGACAGGAAATGGCGCAAAACGCAACGTGGTCACACCTCAATTTTGCAGTGAAAAATTACCCTTTTTTGGCAAATTGACTAGCTGTAGTTTTTGAACCCTAGCTGTGCCGGCACCTAGGGAGACCTAGCAACCCTATATATTTTTAAAAATCAGACACCCAGGGGAATTCAGGATGGTTGTGACTTGAGTGCCTTCCACCAGGGTCTGTTACCCAGAATCCCTTGCACACCTAAAAAATTTACAAAAAGAACACATTTTCCCCACATTTCTGTGATGGAAAGTTCAGGAATATTCGTGGATCCACAAATTTCCACCCACCCCGTGTTCCCCAAAGTCCTACGAGAAAAATGGTACCTCACTTGTACGGGTCGGCCTAGTGCCCGCGACAGGAAACGTCACAAAACGCAACGTGGTCACACCTCAATTTTGCTGTGAAAAATGACCCTTTTTTGGCAAAGTGACTAGCTGTAGTTTTTGAACCGTAGCTCTGACGGCACCTAGGGAAACCTAGCAAACCTATATATTTTTGAAAACTAGACACGCAGGGGAATCCAGGATGGGGTGATTTGAGTGCCTCCCACCATGATCTGTTACCCAGAATCCCTTGCAAACCTAAACAATTGACAAACAAAACACATTTTCCCCACATTTCTGTGGTGTAAAGCTCTGGAATCTGGGTGGATCCACAAATTTCCACCCACCCCGCATTCCCCAAAGTCCTACAAGAAAAATGGTACCTCACTTGTGCGGGTCGGCCTAGTGCACACGACAGGAAATGGCGCAAAACGCAACGTGGTCACACCTCAATTTTGCAGTGAAAAATGACCCTTTTTTGGCAAAGTTACTAGCTGTAGTTTTTTAACCATAGCTGTGCCGGCACCTAGAGAAACCTAGCAAACCTATACAGTTTTGAAAAGTAGACACCCAGATGAATACAGGATGGGGGGACTTGACTGCCTCCCACCATGATCTGTTACCCATAATCCCTTGCAAACCTAAAAATTGACAAAAAAAACACTTTTTCTCCACATTTCTGTGGTGGAAAGTTCTGGAATCTGCGTGGATCCACAAATTTCTGCCCACCCCGTGTTCCCCAAAGTCCTACGAGAAAAATGGAACCTCACTTGTGCGGTTTGGCCTATTGCCCGCGACAGGAAATGGCACAAAACCCAACGTTGGCACACCTCAATTTTGCAGTGAAAAATGACCCTTTTTTGGCAAAGAGACTAGCTGTAGTTTTTTAATCCTAGCTGTGCTGGCACCTACGGAAACATAGCAAACCTATATATTTTTGAAACCTAGACACCCAGGGGAATCCAGGATGGGGTGACTTGAGTGCCTCCCACCAGGGTCTGTTACCCAGAATCCCTTGCATACGTAAAGAATTGACAAAAAAAACAAATTTTCCCCACATTTCTGTGATGGAAAATTCTGGAATCTGCGTGGATCCACAAATTTCCACGCACCCCGCGTTCCCCAAAGTCCTACGAGAAAAATGGTACCTCACTTGTGCGGGTCGGCCTAGTGCCCGCGACAGGAAACGCCGCAAAACGCAACATGGTCACACCTCAATTTTGCAGTGAAAAATGACCCTTTTTTGGCCAAGTGACTAGCTGTAGTTTTTGAACCCTAGCTGTGCCGGCACCTAGGGAAACCTAGCAAACCTATATATTTTTGAAAGCTAGACACCCATGGGAATTCAGGATGGTTGTGACTTTAGTGCCTCCCACCAGGGTCTGTTACCCAGAATCCCTTGCATACGTAAAAAATTGACAAAAAGAACACATTTTCCCCACATTTCTGTGATGGAAAGTTCTGGAATATGCGTGGATCCACAAATTTCCACCCACCCCGCATTCCCCAAAGTCCTACGAGAAAAATGGTACCTCACTTGTGCGGGTCGGCCTAGTGCCCGCCACAGGAAACGGCTCAAAACGCAAAGTGATCACACCTCAATTTTGCAGTGAAAAAAGACCCTTTTATGGCAAAGTGACTAGCTGTAGTTTTTTAACCCTAGCTGTGCCAGCACCTAGGAAAACCTAGCAAACCTACATATTTTTGAAAACTAGACACCCAGGGGAATCCAGGATGGGGTGACTTGAGTGCCTCCCACCAGGGTCTGTTACCCAGAATCCCTTGCAAACTTAATAATTTACAAAAAAACCACTTTTTCCCACATTTCTGTGATGGAAAGTTGTGGAAGCTGCGTGCATCCACAAATTTCCACCCACCCCGTGTTCCCCAAAGTCCTACGAGAAAAATGGTACCTCACTTGTGCGGGTCGGCCTAGTGCCCGCGACAGGAAACGGCACAAAACGCAACGTGGTCACACCTCAATTTTGCAGTGAAAAATTACCCTTTTTTGGCAAAGTGACTAGCTGTAGTTTTTGAACCCTAGCTCTGCCGGCACCTAGGCAAACCTAGAAAACCTATATATTTTTGAAAACTAGACACCCAGGGCAATCCAGGATGGGGTGACTTGCGTGACTCCCACCAGGGTCTGTTACCCAGAATCCCTTGCAAACCTAAAAAATTTACAAAAAACCCCCTTTTTTCCCGTATTTCTGTGATGGAAAGTTCTGGAATCTGCGTGGATCCACAAATTTCCACCCACCCCACGTTCCCCAAATTCCTACGAGAAAAATGGTACCTCACTTGTGCGGTTCGGCCTAGTGCACACGACAGGAAACGGCGCAAAACGCAACATGGTCACACCTCAATTTTGCAGTGAAAAATGACCCTTTTTTGGCAAAGTGACTAGCTGTAGTTTTTGAACCCTAGCTCTGCCGGCACCTAGGTAAACCTAGCAAACCTATAAATTTTTGAAAACTAGACACCCAGGAGAATCCAGGATTGGGTGACTTGAGTGCCTCCCACCATGATCTGTTACCCAGAATCCCTTGCAAACCTAAAAAATTAACACAAAAACATTTTTTTTCCCAAATTTCTGTGGTGGAAAGTTCTGGACTCCGGGTGGACCCACAAATTTCCACCCACCCCGCATTCCCCAAAGACCTACGAGAAAAATGGTACCTCACTTGTGCGGGTCAGCCTAGTGCCCGCGACAGGAAACGGCACAAAATGCAACATGGTCACACCTCAATTTTGCAGTGAAAAATGACCCTTTTTTGGCAAAGTGACTAGCTGTAGTTTTTTAACCCTAGCTGTGCCGGCACCTAAAGAAACCTAGCAAACCTATATATTTTTGAAAAGTAGACACCCAGAGGAATCGGGATGGGGTGACTTGACTGCCTCCCACCATGATCTGTTACCCAGAATCCCTTGCAAACCTAACAATTGACAAAAAAAACACTTTTTCCCCACATTTTAGTGGTGGAAAGTTCTGGAATCTGTGTGGATCCACAAATTTCCACCCACCCCGTGTTCCCCAAAGTCCTACGAGAAAAATGGTACCTCACTTGTGCGGGTCGGCCTAGTGCCCGCGACAGGAAACGGCACAAAACGCAACGTGGTCACACCTCAATTTTGCAGTGAAAAATGACCCTTTTTTGGCAAAGTGACTAGCTGTAGTTTTTTAACCCTAGCTGTGCCGGCACCTAGGGAAACCTAGCAAACCTACATATTTTTTAGAACTAGACACCCAGGGGAATCCAGGATGGGGTGACTTGAGTGCCTCCCACCAGGGTCTGTTACCCAGAATCCCTTGCAAACCTAAAAAACTTGACAAAAAAAGCACTTTTTCCCCACATTTCGGTGATGGAAAGTTCTGGAATCTGCGTGGATCCACAAATTTCCACCCACCCCGCGTTCCCCAAAGTCCTACGAGAACAATGGTACCTCACTTGTGCGGGTCGGCCTAGTGCCCGCGACAGGAAATGGCGCAAAACGCAACGTGGTCACACCTCAATTTTGCAGTGAAAAATTACCCTTTTTTGGCAAAGTGACTAGCTGTAGTTTTTGAACCCTAGCTGTGCCGGCACCTAGGGAGACCTAGCAAACCTATATATTTTTGAAAACTAGACACCCAGGGGAATTCAGGATGGTTGTGACTTGAGTGCCTTCCACCAGGGTCTGTTACCCAGAATCCCTTGCACACGTAAAAAATTTACAAAAAGAACACATTTTCCCCACATTTCTGTGATGGAAAGTTCAGGAATATGCGTGGATCCACAAATTTCCACCCACCCCGTGTTCCCCAAAGTCCTACGAGAAAAATGGTACCTCACTTGTACGGGTCGGCCTAGTGCCCGCGACAGGAAACGGCACAAAACGCAACGTGGTCACACCTCAATTTTGCTGTGAAAAATGACCCTTTTTTGGCAAAGTGACTAGCTGTAGTTTTTGAACCGTAGCTCTGCCGGCACCTAGGGAAACCTAGCAAACCTATATATTTTTAAAAACTAGACACGCAGGGGAATCCAGGATGGGGTGATTTGAGTGCCTCCCACCATGATCTGTTACCCAGAATCCCTTGCAAACCTAAACAATTGACAAACAAAACACATTTTCCCCACATTTCTGTGGTGGAAAGTTCTGGAATCTGGGTGGATCCACAAATTTCCACCCACCCCGCATTCCCCAAAGTCCTACGAGAAAAATGGTACCTCACTTGTGCGGGTCGGCCTAGTGCACACGACAGGAAATGGCGCAAAACGCAACGTGGTCACACCTCAATTTTGCAGTGAAAAATGACCCTTTTTTGGCAAAGTGACTAGCTGTAGTTTTTTAACCCTAGCTGTGCCGGCACCTAGAGAAACCTAGCAAACCTATACAGTTTTGAAAAGTAGACACCCAGATGAATCCAGGATGGGGTGACTTGACTGCCTCCCACCATGATCTGTTACCCAGAATCCCTTGCAAACCTAAAAATTGACAAAAAAAACACTTTTTCCCCACATTTCTGTGGTGGAAAGTTCTGGAATCTGCGTGGATCCACAAATTTCCGCCCACCCCGTGTTCCCCAAAGTCCTACGAGAAAATGGTACCTCACTTGTGCGGGTCTGCCTAGTGCCCGCGACAGGAAACGGCACAAAACGCAACGTGGTCACACCTCAATTTTGCAGTGAAAAATGATCCTTTTTTGGCAAAGTGACTAGCTGTAGTTTTTTAACCCTAGCTGTGCTGGCACCTATGGAAACATAGCAAACCTATATATTTTTGAAAACTAGACACCCAGGGGAATCCAGGATGGGGTGACTTGAGTGCCTCCCACCAGGGTCTGTTACCCAGAATCCCTTGCATACGTAAAAAATTGGCAAAAAAACTCCTTTTGTCCCAGATTTCTGTGATGGAAAGTTCTGGAATATGCGTGGATCCACAAATTTCCACCCACCCCGCGTTCCCCAAAGTCCTACGAGAAAAATGATACCTCACTTGTGCAGGTCGGCCTAGTGCCCGCGACAGGAAACGGCGCAAAACGCAACGTGATCATACCTCAATTTTGCAGTGAAAAAATACCCTTTTTTGGCAAAAGGACTAGCTGTGGTTTTTTAACCCTAGCTGTGCCGGCACCTAGGAAAACCTAGCAAACCTACATATTTTTGAAAACTAGACACCCAGGGGAATCCAGGATGGGGTGACTTGAGTGCCTCCCACCAGGGTTTGTTACCCAGAATCCCTTGCAAACTTAATAATTTACAAAAAAAACACTTTTTCCCACATTTCTGTGATGGAAAGTTGTGGAATCTGCGTGGATCCACAAATTTCCACCCACCCCGTGTTCCCCAAAGTCCTACGAGAAAAATGGTACCTCACTTGTGCGGGTCGGCCTAGTGCCCGCGACAGGAAACGGCACAAAACGCAACGTGGTCACACCTCAATTTTGCAGTGAAAAATGACCCTTTTTTGGCAAAGTGACTAGCTGTAGTTTTTAAACTCTAGCTCTGCCGGCACCTAGGGAAACCTAGCAAACCTATATATTTTTGAAAACTAGACACCCAGGGGAATCCAGGATGGGGTGACTTACGTGCCTCCCACCAGGGTCTGTTACCCAGAATCCCTTGCAAACCTAAAAAACTTGACAAAAAATGCACTTTTTCCCCACATTTCGGTGATGGAAAGTTCTGGAATCTGCGTGGATCCACAAATTTCCACCCACCCCGCGTTCCCCAAAGTCCTACGAGAACAATGGTACCTCACTTGTGCGGGTCGGCCTAGTGCCCGCGACAGGAAATGGCGCAAAACGCAACGTGGTCATACCTTAATTTTGCAGTGAAAAATGACCCTTTTTTGGCAAAGTGACTAGCTGTAGTTTTTGAACCCTAGCTGTGCCGGCACCTAGGGAGACCTAGCAACCCTATATATTTTTGAAAATTAGACACCCAGGGGAATTCAGGATGGTTGTGACTTGAGTGCCTTCCACCAGGGTCTGTTACCCAGAATCTCTTGCACACGTAAAAAATGTATAAAAAGAACACATTTTCCCCACATTTCTGTGATGGAAAGTTCAGGAATATGCGTGGATCCACAAATTTCCACCCACCCCGTGTTCCCCAAAGTCCTACGAGAAAAATGGTACCTCACTTGTGCGGGTCGGCCTAGTGCCTGCGACAGGAAACGGCGCAAAACGCAACATGGTCACACCTCAATTTTGCAGTGAAAAATGACCCTTTTTTGGCAAAGTGACTAGCTGTAGTTTTTTAACCCTAGCTGTGCCGGCACCTAGGGAAACCTAGCAAACCTATATATTTTTGAAAACTAGACACGCAGGGGAATCCAGGATGGGGTGATTTGAGTGCCTCCCACCATGATCTGTTACCCAGAATCCCTTGCAAACCTAAACAATTGACAAACAAAACACATTTTCCCCTCATTTCTGTGGTGGAAAGTTCTGGAATCTGCGTGGATCCACAAATTTCCACCCACCCCGCGTTCCCCAAAGTCCTACGAGAACAATGGTACCTCACTTGTGCGGGTCGGCCTAGTGCCTGCGACAGGAAATGGCGCAAAACGCACCGTGGTCACACCTCAATTTTGCAGTGAAAAATGACCCTTTTTTGGCAAAGTGACTAGCTGTAGTTTTTTAACCCTAGCTGTGCCGGCACCTAGGGAAACCTAGCAAACCTATATATTTTTGAAAGCTAGACACCCATGGGAATTCAGGATGGTTGTGACTTTAGTGCCTCCCACCAGGGTCTGTTACCCAGAATCCCTTGCATACGTAAAAAATTGACAAAAAGAACACATTTTCCCCACATTTCTGTGATGGAAAGTTCTGGAATATTCGTGGATCCACAAATTTCCACCCACCCCGTGTTCCCCAAAGTCCTACGAGAAAAATGGTACCTCACTTGTGCGGGTCGGCCTAGTGCCCGCGACAGGAAACGGCACAAAATGCAACGTGGTCACACCTCAATTTTCCAGTGAAAAATGACCCTTTTTTGGCAAAGTGACTAGCTGTAGTTTTTTAACCCTAGCTCTGCCGGCACCTAGGGAAACCTAGCAAACCTATATATTTTTAAAAACTAGACACCCAGGGGAATCCAGAATGGGGTGACTTGAGTGCCTCCCACCAGGGTCTGTTGTTACCCAGAATCCCTTGCAAACCTAAAAAACTGACAAAAAAAACACTTTCTCCCCACACTTCTGTGATGGAAAGTTATGGAATCTGCGTGGATCCACAAATTTCCACCCACCCCGTGTTCCCCAAAGTCCTACGAGAAAAATGGTACCTCACTTGTGCGGGTCGGCCTAGTGCCCGCGACAGGACACGGCACAAAACGCAACGTGGTCACACCTCAATTTTGCAGTGAAAAATTAGCCTTTTTTGGCAAAGTGACTAGCTGTAGTTTTTGAACCGTAGCTCTGCCGGCACCTAGGGAAACCTAGCAAACCTATATATTTTTGAAAGCTAGACACCCAGGGGAATCCAGGATGGGGTGACTTGAGTGCCTCCCACCAGGGTCTGTTACCCAGAATCCCTTGCATACGTAAAAAATTGACAAAAAAACACATTTTTCCCAGATTTCTGTGATGGAAAGTTCTGGAATATGCGTGGATCCACAAATTTCCACCCACCCCGCGTTCCCCAAAGTCCTACGAGAAAAATGGTACCTCACTTGTGCGGGTCGGCCTAGTGCCCGCGACAGGAAACGGTGCAAAACGCAACGTGAGCACACCTCAATTTTACAGTGAAAAAAAGACCCTTTTTTGCAAAGTGACTAGCTGTAGTTTTTGAACCCTAGCTGTGCCGGCACCTAGGGAAACCTAGCAAACCTCATATTTTTGAAAACTAGACACCCAGGGGAATCCAGGATGGGGTGACTTGAGTGCCTCCCACCAGGGTCTGTTACCCAGAATCCCTTGCAAACCTAATAATTTACAAAAAAACACTTTTTCCGACATTTCTGTGATGGAAAGTTGTGGAATCTGCGTGGATCCACAAATTTCCACCCACCCCGTGTTCCCCAAAGTCCTACGAGAAAAATGGTACCTCACTTGTGCGGGTCGGCCTAGTGCCCGCGACAGGAAACGGCACAAAACGCAACGTGGTCACACCTCAATTTTGCAGTGAAAAATGACCCTTTTTTGGCAAAGTGAGTAGCTGTAGTTTTTTAATCCTAGCTCTGCCGGCACCTAGGTAAACCTAGCAAACCTATATATTTTTGAAAACTAGACACCCAGGGCAATCCAGGATGGGGTGACTTGAGTGACTCCCACCAGGGTCTGTTACCCAGAATCCCTTGCAAACCTAAAAAATGTACAAAAAAAACACTTTTTCCCCACATTTCTGTGATGGAAAGTTCTGGAAACTGCGTGGATCCACAAATTTCCACCCACCCCACGTTCCCCAAAGTCCTACGAGAAAAATGGTACCTCACTTGTGCGGGTCAGCCTAGTGCACACGACAGGAAAAGGCGCAAAACGCAACGTGGTCACACCTCAATTTTGCAGTGAAAAAAGACCCTTTTTTGGCAAAGTGACTAGCTGTAGTTTTTGAACCCTAGCTCTGCCGGCACCTAGGTAAACCTAGCAAACCTATATATTTGTGAAAACTAGACACCCAGGAGAATCCAGGATGGGATGACTTGAGCGCCTCCCACCATGATCTGTTACCCAGAATCCCTTGCAAACCTAAATAATTGACAAAAAAAAACAAATTTTCCCCACATTTCTGTGGTGGAAAGTTCTGGAATCCGGTTGGATCCACAAATTTCCACCCACCCTGCATTCCCCAAAGACCTGCGAGAAAAATGGTACCTCACTTGTGCGGGTCAGCCTAGTGCTGGGAAGGGGGGGTAGCCAAGTGTATGATGGGACTCGCAGTCACAGACAACCTGCACCAACCCACATGGCCCAGCAAGATCAACCTGAACCATACTCACCTCACAGGGAGTGGGAAGGGACCGACAAGATGTCTGACACTGGGCTCTGTTGTGGGGAGCACAAGGCCATGCTGGCAAATGGCCAACAACAAGATCAAACTCTGTCCGTGACAAGCTGGGAAAAAGCAGTGTACAGGCAGGCATCTGTTATGAAAGTAGAAAATGTCATGTTTGTGAATCAACGATGCATGTAGAAACATAAATCACATTGTGTGTCTCTTCCAAACACAGGTCGTGCTGGACACCCACTGATAAATGACCAGGATACCCAGTCCCAGACTCTGTTGGACACTGAGCTCTCTGGTCTGACTCTCTCACTGTCCTCTTCGGATGACGACGACCAACCTGACCCCTCCGGTGTGACCCATCATGCAGCACCAGCAGCAGAACATCTGCCCCTGTACCCACGCCTCCACCATATGGACACCGACAGGGCACCCCCGCCAACACGGACAGACCAAAGACAATCAACACTCACAGCACAGGGACACAGGACCCCCGGGAAGCTACAGCCAACACCACCAGCAACACCACCCAAGGGGTCCCAGGGTCACCTGTGCGTACCGCCGCTGGTCCTGCCCGTGTGTAGAGGGGTGCTGGGAGGGGTGGGAGGCACAGGGCACGCCTTGCAGAGGGGTCTGGACTGAATGATGACCCCCAACTGGCATGCATCATAGATGCGTACCAGGATAGCACCGGAGGATTTGGCCAGGTAGTGGGGATCCTCAAGGACATAAAACAGGAGCAGGTCGCCCACCATGCCCGCATGGAGGCAAAGTGGGATGCCCTTACTGTGGTGCATCGGGATATACTACAATGCCTCCACCAGATCAACACCAACCTGTCCCCACCCCCCTGTGTGCCCACAACATCTGTCGCAACACCATCTGCCAGCGCCACAGGGAGTGAGGAGGACTCTGGCGGAGAGTCCCCTGCACCGCAGAGGCCTGCACATGAGGATCCTTCCCCCGGAACAAGAGGGGTCGTCTGAAGAAGGACATGTGAGAGGCAGATGTCCCAGCACACCCCCCAGGGCCTCTAAACCTGTTCTGGACAATGTTCTTTGTGCGCAACCCGTTCACCTTGTCTGATCGAACACAACTCGCCCACATGACATGGAGAGTTCATGTTGGTCCAATGTAGCAGATGACTGTGGACTTTACTCTGAACATTTCATCTACCAACACTTCCAACTCTACTGTGAACTTTGGATTTAAAACCCAATGTACAGCACCCACCATCCTGTGCACTTTCCTCACACATGTTCGTAAATAAACTCACCAGTACACCATACTTGCCTCTGTTGTGATTCCAACTTGTCATGTGTCATGGAGATGTTGATCTGCTAAACAACACAGTGCATGCCAAATACTACAAAAATGTGACCACCGTTATGTGAGTCATGGTGATGTGACACATGTAAGGGAGACACACCACTATGGCACCACAACACATGCTCACCATGGCCATGTCACTTATCCCACACAATGATGTTGACCTGAAACACATTGGTATGCACAGACACAACACCTATCCACAGTCAGTGGTAACAAGTCCACAGGTGAGGTAAGGAAATGTCACTCAGATGTGGGAAGACAGACAACACACCTAACAAAGCATAGCACAGGTTCATTACACATCAGCAACATGTTTATTCTAAAATAGGTGCAAGGCAATTGTACGTTATGGTGGACACACGGTCACAGAGTGTCTAAGAATTGAAGTCCAGGGGTGTGTGGCACATCACTTGATGGCAATTGACTACTCCCACACTGGTGTTGAATTCTGGGTGTTGTGGGTCAGTGTTGACCAAACAACAGGCAAAGTACCCTGGGAAGGACAGACATAAGACACAGTCAAAAGCACAGCAGAACAGGAGAGAAATGCAATACACATGCACAAAACATGTCACAAGAAACCTACACAGAAACAGGTTAGCAGTACTACACTATTGTGGAGTACAGACCACCTGAATGGACACATCACTGCACGCATCCAGTCAAGTGGCAGAAACAAACACTCAGACAGCAACAGAGCAGCCACAACACATTTCAGGCTAACTCCATACATTGACATAACAACCCTGTAAACTCACATTCAGTTGAATAAGTTGTTGATGAGCTGTGTGCGGACGTCACCCTCATCTTCTTCATCATCACTGGCATCGTGAACCTTCCGGTCTTGTCCAGGCAGGGGAAGCGGCTTTTCAGGAGACCAAATGTCCGCTCATTCACCCTCCTGCTCCGACCATGTGCCTCATTGTAGCGCATCTCGGCAGGTGTCACAGGGTTCCTGAGGGGTCAGCAACCACGGCATGTTGGGGTATCCGGAGTCACCTACACACAAACAATTGAACAATTAGCTGAGGAGTGCAGAATACAACATTGCCAAACACACACAATGGTAAACAGTCAGTACACACCGACAAGCCAGGCACGCTGGTCTGGCATCTGTGACATCAGCGTTGCAATGCGACTACTCCTCATGATGTAGGCATCATGCACAGAACCGGGGAAACGTGCACACACATGTGTGATACACATGTCTGCAAGACATACCACCAGAGCATTGATCGAGTGGAAATGTTTCCTGTTCCGGTATGCCTGCTCATGTGCCTGTGGTGGTATCAGGGCCACATGTGTACCATCAATAGATCCGATGACGTTCGGCATCCTCCCCAGTGTATAAAAGGCATTCTTTAATTCAGGGAGTTGAGCTGGGCTGGGGAACTTGATGTACAGGTCAAGGAAATGCAACATCCCCTCCAAGACATCGCGTAGCACACGACTAAACATAGTTTGCTTCATACCACCAGCAGTAGCCACAGTGTACTGGAAGATACCAGTAGCAAAGAAGTGCAGGGCTGCCATCACCTTCACCTCTGGGCCAGTGCTGTAGGGTATGTCCGGCCAGGTAGCAGATGTGGCGCCAACTGCTCCGCCAACTCCTCAATCAGTGGCCTGGTGAAGCGGTACCGTCGGATGCTGTCATGTTCCTGCATGGTTTCAAGGTCTGGGGACGGTCTATGGGCAGCTGGTGCCCTGCAGGACAGATATGCACAAAGGAAGATTGTCGGTTCATCCACCCATGTGGCTATGACCAAGCAAAATATCACATGATACATCATGACAATACACAATGTCCACATAAGTCCCATGTAGTGCAATGGCCAATCATTGGGCCGTGTCACCCTACCTATGTACTGCTGTGACGTTACAAACACACACCACAGTGACAAGTGAGGCCTGATGTCTCTCAGGCATCACAGATCTTTGCCCTGCAGATTCCCAGGGTCCCTGTATTGCCACATCGACACTGGCATGACATGGTGTATCACGTACACGCCACAAGGCAAGCGTGAGTCTCACAGGTAGTGGCCACTGTTGTCTTTGCAGGCCCTATATGTATGTCTCTTAGACACACACACAACATCAAGGTTGCTGCACAAACCACATCGATGTGGAGACTGTCTCCCATTGGGCACATTTGATCAGCCACATCTGAGACGCAACATGCACATAGACTGTGGGTGTACATCAGAATTGTGGCTACAGGTCTCACTGTGATGTACATGCCATCACCCCCAGGACTCAGGGTGTATGTGACATGTCCTAAACATATCCAACCTGCAACTGTGTCCATGACTCCTGCCCATAACTGTACAGTTGCACATCACAGTGGTAATGTGCACAACACACAAAGGATTCTGCCCCCATGAACACGTGCACAGCCTGGGAGTGGCTGAACAAAAGTGCCACACAACAAACCAAATGTTGCCCCCCCCAACACACAGGGAATGCAGCCTTACATGCCATGGGACACTGTGTGGCCAATGCTGTAGTGTGGGAGGTGTGCACATATGTCCCTGGCAAGTAATTGTGTGTTGACGCCATCAAATAGTCACAACAATGAAGTCCGACGCGGGTGACAATTCGTAAGCATTGCACGGTTCATGACCGAGCCGTGCGTACGCTTTGCCATTAACTGCAATGAGGCCAAACGTGGGTGACAATGCGCACGCATTGCACGGTTCATGACTGAGCCGTGCGTACGCTTTGCCATTGACTGCAATGAGGTCCGACACGGGTGACAATGTGTACGCATTGCACGGTTCATGACCGAGCCGTGCGTACGCTTTGCCATTGACTGCAATGAGGTCCGACGCGGGTGACAATGCGTACGCATTGCACGGTTCATGACCGAGCCGTGCGTATGCTTTGCCATTGACTGCAATGAGGCCCGGCGCGGGTGACAATGCGTACACATTGCATGGTTCATGACCGAGCCGTGCGTATGCTTTGCCATTGACTGCAATGAGGTCCGACGCGGGTGACAATGCATACGCATTGCACGGTTCATGACCGAGCCGTGCGTATGCTTTGCCATTGACTGCAATGAGGCCCGACGCGGGTGACAATGCGTACACATTGCATGGTTCATGACCGAGCCGTGCGTACGCTTTGCCATTGACTGCAATGAGGTCCGAAGCGGGTGACTATCATGCATGCCCGTCGGGGAGGCATGGTCCGAGACAGGTGTACGCCTTGGCCATTGAATCGTATGGAGAAGGGTGCATGTGTATTTTCAAAATACGCTTTGTACATTCAGTTGACTGAGCCGGGTGCACCCATTGGCTCTGGACTGTCATGGAGACGGATGCAGTTTCAAAACTTGTACGAGTTGTGCGCTGGAAATTCAGTTGGATGTCTACAACAATGTTGCAATTCCTAGGGTTTTATGAAGGTGAAGATTTGAACGATGCGGAAGACGAGTCGTACATTTCCATGGATTGGCCAGATTCATAAAATGCAACCGTGTTGGACCTATCACTGGGGATACATGGCACAGAGTCTGCCTCTGCAGCACAGATATAAGGCTGGCTGTCCCCCAGGGAGCTCACTTGCCTACACTACATGCTACTGGACCACATCCCTGCTACCACTGCTGCTGTCTCTGCATCCTCTGGCTACTGCTATGGCACGTACTCTGGAGAGGGCCCCAGCCTTCACTGAGGAGGAGAACAAGGCCCTGGTGGACGGGCTCCTTCCACAGTACAGCAAGCTGTATGGGAAACCAGGGGAGCAGGTGAGTGTGCAGTCCACTGCCTTCCTAATTATGCATGTTGTCTGACTACCAGTACTAGCAGTGTGTACTCCAGTGGCAAGCATACACACTGAGTACTTTCATCCCCCAAAGTGTGTAGGTACATGTAATGAACAGGTGTTCTGCAGCTAAAGTGCATTTGTGCAAGCTTAAACTTCCCAGGCATTGTTAACATGTCAGACATGCAGGTCATTTGTCCTTTTCCATGGGTGCACTACCTATGTCACTCATTTCCTTTTGTGATGATGACATGTATATCCAAATGTGTGCATCACAAATATGGGGCATGTGTGTTAATGGACTTTTAACTTTGTCATCCTCACAGGTTGATGCCCACCAGAAGCAGGGGATATGGCTGACCATCGCCCGGGCAGTTCGTTCGGTGGGGGTCTACAAGTGCCGGATCCGCAACTGCCAGAAGAGGAGGCAGCACCTTCGGGGCTGGACCTAGAGGATCGCAAGGGTCCAGCTGAAGCTGTCGCCTCCTCGCAGGAGGGGCGGACACCGGACCCTGACCCCCCACATGCTCCGGATACTGGCAGTGGTCTTCCTGGACCTGGATAGGCAGCTGAAGGCCAGACAGCATCAAGGAGGGGGTTAAGTCCATGCCTAATCTGTGTACTATGTCTGACATGCTAATTGCAGTCTTTTGGCCTGGTCACACTTCCACATTACGTAGGTCTTGTAGTCCAATACTCATGTCCCTCAATTGTGTGATGCACCCTCCTCATCTGATCCACAGGTGTGGCCCCTACAGTCTGTTGCTTGTGTCACTAGGGCACTGTGTCCCTGCAGTCAGCTATGCTTCAGCTTCCAGACAGCATCTGTTCCCGTGACTCTGTAGTGTGTTTCATGGGTGGGTCAATTGTTTACCCAATGCCAGAGATCTGACATGTGATCTGTGTGTGCCCTTGATATGTGTTACAATTGTTGGTCTGACTCGCCACATGTGGCTGGGGTATTTCAAACAAACCCATGCAGCAGGGTACTCCAATGTGTGTGCCTCAGGAGTATGTATATCAAGTGTGTCACACTTGCTTAGTCACCTGACTACTGTCCAGGGCTAAACACTGTTTCACGTAGACCTGGGCAGTCAAGCCTACTCAGGGGCATTTAGAAACACTCTGTAATCCCACTCCTGTGTATCAACTTACAGGTTGTGCTTAGTGACATGTGCCTTCAGGTGTCTGCCTCTGTGTCATTGTGGTGTGGCTTCCTGCTACGTACAACTGGGGTGTTCATGAGTTTGAGGGTCAGCAGGACATCGGAGATGTGATTATGAGAGACAAGACCTGTGTGACATATAGGTGTGTGATCGTTTGACAGTGAACAATGGTGTATGCAACTGTGCACTTCAGGCAGCTGGGTTACATGCACAGCAGACTGTGATGGCTTAATGTACAGGGAGTTGTGTTCGCAGAGACTCATATGTCTGATTTGTATGATGTGGGATCTTCTGGGTCCGGGATATGTTGTTTGCAGCTGATGGGCAAGTGCACTTGTCAGCTGCAGAGTTTGCTTTACCCCTGAGCTATGATTGTGACACAGTGCACACTGTTGTTGTCTGGATGCCCTGCCCCTGTGACAGGAGACAGTTTTGACTGACTTTCCAGGCATGCGAGTGCCATGGCATATAACTTGCTAAGAGTGATCCTGCATTGTGTTCAAGTGTGCTCCATGCACCCCATTGTGGCATTGACTATCAGGACATGAGAACATCATAGTGTGTGTTGCTGGCATGCATCACAAGCATGTGAAATGAGTCTCTGCCCATCCCTTCATCCGGACACCTGTACTGAGTCAGTGGCAAGAGATGTGCTGTGTGTATAGTGACATACTCCTACATGTTCACTTGCATGTCCAACAATGTGTGGGTGGTGCATGTCAGCACATTGGGGTATTAACATCCAACAGACATATATTGGTGCAAGTCCAGGAGGGATATGAGTGCCATGGTTGATGGTGAGAATGACAATTGGCTTATTCTAAACAATGTGAGCACTTTGAGCAGTTTTCAGCTGATGATGCCAGGGCTTGCCCTGTGTTGTGATGTACTCACTGTGGTGTGTGCAGTCAGTGCAGGTGACTGATGTTGTTCTCTTTTTTCCTAATTCCATCCAGATACATCCACAGCCACAGGAGGGGACAGCTCCTCGGACCGGGAGGAGCCACAGAGCCTGACTGGGACAGAATACGAGGAGTCGAGGGGACCCAGTGGCACGGAGGGCGAGTGGAGCCACACCGAGGAGTCCTCAGAACCATCCACCCCAGCTGAGGGCCACAGCAGCTTGGAGGATGACTCCCTTGTGGAGGCCGGTGTCAGCAGCCACCAAACCCCAGCTAGTGAGCCACCGCCCCCACCACCACCATCACCACCCTCCCATCGGCTCCCATCCCAGAGGTCCGTGGAGGCTCCCGTGTTCGGGAGCATGTCTCCTTTGTGCCAGGCACCGCACCCCCTGCCCCTGTGTCCCCTGCTGCCCTGAGGAGGACATACTTAGACAGATCCATGTAGGGCAGACATCAATGCTGAGTGCCCTCCATGCACATACCAGTCTGTTGACGCAACTGGTGTCATTCATGGAGGGCATTTTATCGAGCATGTCTGCTCTACAGAGGACCAATCAGTCTGTGGCCTCTCCCCTGATGGCAGCAGTGTCCCTCCTCCAACAGTCCCGCACCCCTCCTACCTCTGCACCACCCATGATTCCTAGCACCCTACCTGTCCTAAGCACACACACACCTGCACATTCTCACAAAGCCACAGACATGAGCAGCACACAAACACCCAAACCAAGGTCTAGACATGCACACAAGCAAGCGCAGGGGACTGATACCACACTCACAGGGGATGGTTTGCAGACACACACACAGGCATCCACAACCACTCCGCAATCCTCCGATACCTCTCCCTCCCAGCCCCCTTCCCTTGCCCCACCTGCAACCCAATCTCTGCAGAAGCTCTTCCTCTGTGACCTTGGCCTCTATCCCACCGACCCAGCAGATCCATCTTACAAGGGGAAGAGGAAGTCCCCACACACAGAGGGGAGTGCCCCTCACACCCGGACCTTTCCCCCAGGTGCAGTCAGACTGAGGCCCCCACCTGCAAGTCCCCCCGGAGCCAGAAGAGCAAGTCCCCACCCCGCCCGCAGCTTCACGGCGAAGTCTCTGTCCTCTATCCACCAGGCCACCACTCCAGAGGTCCCCCACCACACCCTGCCCCAGGTTCCCCCACCCACAGATACACCATCCCCAAAATGCTGAGGCCCTCCCCCTACCACTTGCTCTTCCACCCCTGGTCAAACGGTTAGTGCCACTAATGTGGGGACCGTGTCCCCCCCGTCCTGCCGACCACACCTGAACCCCATTCCCCTCACATTGAGTTAGGCACTGCAGTGGGGGCCCAATCCGCTCCATCTGACCTGCCCACTGCAGTTGTGCCGGCACCCACCTCATCTGACTTGTGCCCCACCAATGTGACTGCACCCACGACTTCAGTCAGCTCCACTGCAGTTGCCAGTGACTCTCCTGCATCCACCACCCCTTCACTGCCTCCTTCTGCTGCGCCCTGATCTTGTACCTGCGGTGCCTGGCCTGCCCCCATGTATGCCCCTTCAAGGGGATGTCCCCTGTCCTTAGCAGTGCAGGCAAGCACCGTGTGACAGTTGTCACTCAAGTTCACTTCTTGTCATTTGATAATGGACTGGCCACTAGCCTTTGTTTTGAACGGACTTTTAATTTTTCATCTGCTGAATAAAGCTTTTTTCTTTATCCTTGTGAATTTGATTTAGCTGTACATTATGTTGATGATGTTTACCATGAACTTGCAGTTCTAATGCTGGATTTCCAATATTGAATACTGAGGTGTTGATGTGAGGTACTCCATGTGGTCCATGAGATATGTATCCTATTTTGGTCGGTACCCATGTCATCCTTTGCAGCTAACGGGGTGTGTCATGATTAAAATTTGTGAACATCTCTGTAAACATTTCATTTGCATGGTCACATCTGTGGCTTGCACACATGCACATATGATGTGCTTCCCATTTTCCAATTTGTCTATTTCCCTGACTGTGGGTGCATCTCCACTGGACCTGCAGGTGTGGGTATCATTGGTGTAGGAGAAACTGGGTCCTCTGTGCAACTTGCTGGACATATGTATTGAGTATGTGCAGATGACTTAAGGGACACTCCCTTACCCAGGCTGTTGTGACCAGAGCCTTCATTGGGTGGTAACTGCTGGCTGACTGGCCAAGTGTTCTGCTGACATGACTGAGACCTGCTGGGACAATGTTTGGCACAGCCGAGCTTCCACAGGAGTTGAGTCCCCTCAAGTAAGTGTGGTGTTACGTGACATTGCCTGGGTCCATGGTGTGTGTTGTGTGAGCATGTGTGTGTGTGTCCACATCCCTTTTCATACACAGGCAGTGTTCCCTTGATATGTTCCTGTTGTTGATGCTTGCTGAGTTGTACTGCGTTCATCCCTCATCTTTGTCCTGGGCTACCAGATGTGTGGGTGCATGACACACTACTGTTAATTGGTGTTTCATCATTGGGATTTGTCAGTTCTGAGTGGTGATGATGTTGTCAGACGCAGATGGGACACAGGCAGGGGGCCCTAAGGCACTTGTTTGTTCGCAATATCATGTAGTTGTCCCTAGGTGGTACCTTACAGTGATTGAGACATGTGTAAGTGTGTGTGACTGCTCCCACTTGTCCAGTTCAGGGCTGCAATGTTTGCAGGTGTCAGCATGTGTGCCTTGTGGTTCTCCTTGGCTTCTGTATTGTCCTGGGACTGTGGCAGGTATTCCGCAGGCTACGTGAGCTTTGACGTCATGGCCATGTACCGCATACTGTGCAGTATGTCTGTCATTCACCAGGGTTGTAAACTGTCCTTGTGTGATGAGTCTGTGCACTTTAGTTCATCCCAACATTACTGTGTTTGTCATTGGTGCATGTGCAATGTCACCTGTCCATGTGGGCTTCACAGATGCACATTGGTGCAGTTCAGGGTGTGTGGTGTTGAGGGTGGGCTGATGTAAATGTTTGCATGGATGGGCCCCTAGCTCCCGTTTGTCCATGGATGATGGGCCATGCTGAGTGATTTGTGTTTGTGTAGGTGTGATGTACGTTTGTGGCACAGGACACATGTCTGGCTTTCACAGTTTGTACGACATCTACCTTTGTCAGGACAGTGGAGGTGTCATGCATGCTTGTTTCACCCCAATGTCTGGTCCCTGGGGGTACTGCTCTTGTGTGGCAATCTCTTGCTGTGTTAGTTGCTGTTCATTCCAGCTTGTGTCACATGTGTCTGTTGTGCTCCCTATCATCTCACAATGCCTGATTGCCCACTAAGGGGGGCCCATTGATGGGTTACTTTTTTATGGCACTGTGTCCACATCTTTGTCACTATGGTTCAGCCCCCCTCATGTGTTGTGTGGTTGCCTGGGGATACAGAGACACACACACACACATGTTGTGTCAGATGTGCAGAGTGAGGTTGTCTGTTTGTGTTAGTGCATCTGCACCAGTGCATTGGTATTGCTGTTGTTGGCCATTGTCTGGATGTTGTTTTTGTGATTTACCCTGCTGTCCCTTTGAGTCATATTACATCATTGTGCACATTCATCCTGGTTGTCAGTAGCCATTGCTGACATGGAATGGGAGTTTGTGACCTGACACCTACAGTCTACACAGGTTGTTTTGATTAGTGTGTCTATTTTTGAGATGTGTGTATGCTTTGTGATGGTCACTTCTGCTTTTGTGTCATTGTACACTGTATGCATTGTCAGCCCCCATGGGTGGCACATGTCTGCACATGGCCGAGAGTATGTTTGGTTATCACAGCACTGTTAGCCACACCACATCAATGTGGGTATGGGACACAGCCACTACTTTGGCCCGAAAGTGTTTCATGTGTTGGGGCCAGAAATCATACATGCTGTTTGGCATGTGCAGCTTTGTCCATGATGACACTTACCTTTTGGACACTGTGATGAGGGGGGTTTTGGACCCCATCACCACAATGCTCAACATCTGCTGCAGTTTGGAAGCACACACTTAACTTTTGTTCTAAACAGTGAGGGGGTGTTATTTTTACATTGTCACAGTGCTAGTGATGCTTGCCTTGTGTAGGCCACACTCAGTTTTTGGTCACACATGTGATGGTAGTTACATTGTATGTTTGAAGTCATGATCACTGTTGTGGGCATTTGTCACAGACTACACACTGTTGTCATGATGTTAGGGGGGATGTATTTTGCTGACTTACCTAATGTTGGTGTATGATGGATGTGTGGCGCATCACACATCCTATGAGTGGGGGTGGCAGTAGTGCTGGGCAACAGGTCCCCTATGGGTGGGGTTGGCAGTAGTGATGGGCAACATAAGCCCTATGTGTGGGGGTTGCAGTAGTGATGGGCAACATAGTCGTTATGGGTGGGGGTGGCAGTAGTGATGGGCAACATAGTTCCTATGGGTAGGGGTGGCAGTAGTGATGGGCAAGATTGTCTCTTTGGGTGGGGGTGGCAGAAGTGATGGGCAACAGGTCCCCTATGGGTGGGGGTGGTAGTAGTGATGGCCAACATAAGCCCTATGAGTGGGGGAGGCAGTAGTGATGGGCAACATAGTCCCTATTGGTGGGGGTGGAAGTAGTGATGGGCAACATAGTCCCTATAGCTAGGGGTGGCAGTTGTGATGGGCAACATTGTCCCTATGGGTGGGGGTGGCAGTAGTGATGGGCAACAGGTCCCCTATGGGTAGGGGTGGCAGAAGCAATGGGCAACAGGTCCCCTATGGGTGGGGGTCGAAGGAGTGATGGGCAACATAAGCCCTATGAGTGGGGGTGGTAGTAGTGATGGGCAACAGGTCCCCTATGGGTGGGGGTGGCAGTAGTGATGGGCAACATAAGTCCTATGAGTGGGGGTGGCAGTAGTGAGGGGCAACATAGTCCCTATGGGTGGGGGTGGCAGTAGTAATGGGCAACATAGTCCCTATGGGTAGGGGTGGCAGTAGTGATGGGCAACAGTGTCCCTATGTGTGGGGGTAGCAGTAGTGATGGACAACAGGTCCCCTATGGGTGGGGGTGGCAGGAGTGCTGGGCAACATAAGCCCTATGAGTGGGGTGGTAGTAGTGATGGGCAACATAGTCCCTATGGGTGGGGGTGGCAGTAGTGATGGGCAACATAAGCACTATGGGTGTGGGTGGCAGGGGTGATGGGCAACATAGTCCCTATGGGTGGGGGTGGCAGTAGTGATGAGCAACAGGTCCCCTGTGAGTGGGGGTGGCAGGGGTGATGGGAAACATAGTCCCTATGGGTGGGGGTGGCAGGAGTGACGGGCAACAGGCCCCCTATTGGTGGAGGTGTTAGTGGTGCAGGCCATGCAACCCCTATGGTGGGCTGTTGTTAGTGGCCAGGATGTGGATCCCCTGTGTGAGTGTGACAGTTTACGGGTACGTTTCGTTTGTTTGTGTGGTGGGTGTCTGACTTACTGTCTGCGTCGTCCGCGTCTGGTCCTGATCCGGTCATAGATGTAGTAGAGTACTGGTAAGACCTGCACAATGGGATTCATGATGTGTTTGTCTCGTACACGCTGCTTGTTGCTCCGTCTCATACCCATTGCAAGCTGGTCCGCCTCATAGCCGTGGATTGAGTTGTGGCGCGAATCGTAGCTGATATGCTTCTTTTCCGGATGCTGTGACGTGCCGTACGTGGCGACCCGTCTGGCGCGTAGGAAGTACACATCGTACTTGTCCGGGCGGAAACTGCTATGGATACTGCTTCCGGGTGTTGGACCTGGCCCTTTTTGCAGGGTCATCCCTAAATGTTTTGCCTTTCTCCTGCATTTTTTCTGACCTGTTGTTGGCTGTTTTATGACTCTGGGCACTTTACCACTGCTGATCAGTGCTAAAGTGCATATGTTGGTTGGATTCCATAATTGGCTTATTTGGTTTACTGTCAGACCCCAGTAAAGTGCACCAGGAGTGCCAGGGCGTGTAAATACGAATGCCGCTGGTGGGCTTGCAGCACTGGTTGTGCCACCCACAGAAGCGGCCTGGTAAAATGTGTCTAGGTCTGCCATTGCAGACCCTGCGTGCAGTCTGGTACTGTCATGCTGACTTGCAAGTGCCCCCTCTTGCCAGTCCCTAAACCTTCCCTTAACTTCATGTTAGTCACCCCTATGGTAGGCCCAAGGGCAGGGTGCATTGTAGCATAAGGTAGGACAAGCCCTGATGTGTGGCATGTCCTAATAGTGAATTACAGCCATTTTCGTGTTTCACTATTGTAAGGCTACCCTGTTCTCATAGGCAAGAATGGGCGGTTAAGATTGTTACATCCTATGATCCTAACCGACCCATGGAACATGGTAGAAAATCGAGTTTAGTATGCCTGAACTCAGAATAATAAGGTACATCTTTTTGTAAGGTTTATTTTAATATTCTGCGTTTGCAAATGCCACTTTTAGAAAGTTGGTCTTTGCTTGCCTAACCATTTCAGCCCGCCTCTGCGTGATGTGTATCTGCTGTCTGGCTTGTGTGTGTGACAGGGCTGGGGAAACCCAGATGGGCAGGGCTAGGTAGCCTGGTGGTGAATAGAAAGATTGACCTGTGGATGGGTGGGAGGAGTACACCTGGACTCTGAATCGGGCTGTGCTCTGCCACCACAATGCTGGCTCCGCCCCCTGTGGAGCGTCTGATGGCTCTGCCCTGCACCCTGAAAGAACAAGCCTGCATCGCATCAACAAAGTGCTCCAGATCTGGACTGAACTAGGCAAGGACCCCCCTGGCCTGGAAGAACAAAAGATATGCAGGCACATGCATCATCATAGGGTTTTGCGATTCCTTAATAGCGATTATTAAGGAATCGCAATTAAGGAATGGCAAAACCCTATGCATGTAGGAATCGCTAAAGAAATAGCGATTCCCACAAATTCCTTAATTGCGACTAGCAAATTGCGAGTCGCAATTAAGGAATGTCTTCCCATTCATTCCTATGGGCCTCCAGGCCCATAGGAATGAATTAGAGATTGCGGGAGCAATTTGCGAGTACCAGTAGGTACTCGCAAATTGCTCCCGCAATTTCGATGGTGCAAGGGTGTCAAAATGACACCCTATTGCACCCATGTATGTTCACTCTGCACACATGTTGCATACACACATGCTCTAAGGGCATGTGTGTGGGCAACATGAAACTTAGAAAAATGCAAATAAGTGCATTTTTCTAAGTTTTCGCAAATTACCATGAGGTCCAGCCTCATGGTAATTTGATCACGCTAATAGCGAAATCGCTATTTTTTAAACTGTAATGCATTGCATTTAAGGAATCTCAATTAGGGATTCCTTAAATGCAATCGCTATTTAAGGAATCCCAATTTTGAGATTCCTTAAATAGCGATTTTTGCATTTGGGATGATGCATCCCAAATGCAAAAATACCGGGAGCAAAGGGTCAGATTCTGAGAATCTGCCCGTTTGCGACCGGTATTTTGCTTGATGCATGTGCCTGATGGTGTATAAAAGAAGGAGCCCTGCTCCTAAGAAATCAGATCCGCTTTGAACCAAGAAGAATATCTGCCTGAGGAGGAGGCGCCAGGAAAGCTGTACGGAGGAAGACTGTCCCTATCCTGGGGGACTGGCCTGCAGTGGTGACCTTGCTGCCAAAGCAGAGAAGAAGAACCCTTTACTAAAGACTTGCTCCATTTTGATTTCAAAAACCTTGTGCTTTCAAAAACGATCTCCAAGGGCCTGGAAGCGAGCTTGCCCCCTGAACTGAGCCCCAGGACCATTGGGCTCATCCTGACCTTCACCCGCCTACCACTGGACTGTGGTGTTCTTTCCCTCGCCGTAGCCGTGACTCTAGTGCTCATCAGCCCCTCCTTGGGCCGTGACCGGGCTGCTTGGCCACCCCTGCCTTGAGAAGAGCCTCGCTCGATCCGAGCCTCTCTCTCTACGCCGTGCTGGGCTGCCCCGTCACCTCACCCGCTGGAGGCCCGCTACGCACCTTCACCCCTCCCGCCAGAGTCGGCGCTGTGAGCATCTCAAAAGCCTCGGATGGCCCGGATGTGGAAAACGTACCCGGCTGCCCCGCTCTGCTCACCTGCCCAACCTGAACACCCCACTCCACCTGTAAGCCTGAAGGAGCAGATCCCCCCATAAAGCTTGGGAGCCCCGGACACCGCCTCGCCCTTCTGAAGAGCCGCTGGACGCCCCGCACCCGCCTTTACAAAGAAACAAAGTACTGTGTCACACGAACTCGACCGCGAGCTCGCCTGGTATCCAGGGTCCGCAATGTTTGTTTTCTCTGTCGTCTAACACGTTCCACTAGGTCGCCGTCTCAGCGCGAAGCGCGCCGAGACCCACAGTTCACCTTGTTGCCCGCACTAAAAGAACTTTCACAATACTAAGATATCGTGGCCCAACCTTTCAAACGTTACTGGGTCTTGTATTAAGTCTGCATAAAAGATAGAGATATAAAAGCCTTATTTTTATATAAAACCTGCCTGGTGTCCGTTTGTGGTGCATGCGATGTATTTGCTGTGTGTATAATTACAAATGCTTAACTGTGTACGCCCTGAAGTTTAGCCTTGATTGCTCGTGCCACGCACCTAGAGGGTGACTAGGGGTTATTCTAAAGAGCCATCCTTCACCCTGACTAGAAGTAAGGGGTCCCTGCTTGTCGCTGGAGGCAGCGTTGAGGATTTTCGAATTTGCATTTGTAGTTTGTATACAGTAAATCATTGATCGCCACATAGTGAGTTCAGACCAGTAACGCAGCCACAATACTATTGATTTTTTTTGTTTTGCCAAGAATCTCCATTTTTGAGAAACCATGCCTGGTTCACTCCCTGCAGGAAGGGCAGCCTCTATAGTCTGTGGAATGGATGATATGGAATGGGGAGAAGAGAGATTAGAGAGCTACACCAAGGCCCAGCTGAAGGGCTTCTGCAGGAAATTCAAAGTCCCCACTGTTGGATGCAAGCTCAAAGTAGATCTTTGCAAGGTGCTGAGGGCCTGGATGGAGTCAAGAAAAGACTCTGATGAGGTGGAGGAAATTGAGTGGGCAGAGAGCATCGCTCGCTTGGGCAGAGACCTGTCGCCAGAGGAGTTGGCTGACAGGAAGGAAACCAGAGCTCATGAGATAGAGATGGCAAAACTAAATGGACAACTGGAGCTGGAAAGCAAAAAGCTGGTGCTGGCGCTGGAAGAAAAGAAAATGCAAATGGAGCATGACTTGATAATGAGGAAGTTTGAGATGGAGCTCGAGAGGCTTGAGGCCATGAGTGTCTCAGCCCAGCAACAAGAAAGGTGTGTAGCTCAGAGATTGAGCTTTGCTGAGTGGGAGGTGGAATCCAGCTCAGATGGTGGCAGCAATCTTGATTTTTTTAGTGCTGAGAGAGTAGTACACACACCCAGAGACTTGGCACCTGACTTGAAGGAGGGGGTTAACATACACCAGGAGGTTCAAGAACATGAGGTAGCTCCAGTAGTGCGCAGTGTCCCTGAGAGGAATAGGGTAACTGGTGCAGGGGTTCATGGTCCTAGTGGTGGGAGGGACACTCTACTGACTCTAGATGAGAGGTGCAAGGAGAAGGGTTCCCTCAAAATTGAAGTCCTGGTTTGTGAGTGTGAAGACCGCCCAGAAGAGTGTGGGTTGTGTGACAGAGACAGTCAGATACTGTCTTGCAAGTCTCAGGGGAGGGGTGTGGAGTACGAGTGTGAGGCACTGGATGGTGAGGTGAAGGATAGTTTGGTTAACCCTGCTAGGGGGCTGTGTGATCCAATTGTGGGAGAGCATATTGTAAGTCCCTGTTTTTCAGAGCTATGCCAACACCTGTGGGAGAGTGAGTTCTTTGACCGCAGGGAGCTCACATTGGAGGCGGACCTTTTGGTGGAGTCCAGAGGGTCTGGAAAGGCATCGGGGAGTGATCCCAAGAGGAGTGGTTCAGGTATCTTTAAACCCAGTGTGGTGGAAGTGGCTCAGAGTAGCCCAACTAGGTCCTGTAGTAGTGAGAGGGGTGTAGGGCCTCACGTCCTGTCTTTAAGGGGAAGGAGTGAGAATGGGTTATGTCCCGGTAGTGCCCAACCTTAGTCTCAGAACGTGGATGGTTCTTTAAGGGAACACCAGGTGGGGAGCCTAGTCTGTTATGAGGGGCTGCCTGTTGTGCGGGATCCCCTAGTGTCTGGTGTACGGGGAGTGTCTGTAAGCAGGCCTCCCTCAGTTCTGGTGTCTGGCAGTACCGCTCCAGTTGGGAGGGTGCAGAAGTCCAGATTGAGGGGTGAGAGGGGGAAAGAGTCCCCAGTGGAAGAACCAGTGGGTCAGGGGCCAGTCAGAAGGGCTGCGTCACCAGTGAATGACCAGGGTGACACCACTTCTGTCCTGGGGGATCTTCGTGCACTGTCAGATGGACAGGGGTCGGGAGATCTGCACCAGGCAGACTGTCAAACGACACATGAGTTATGTGTCACCCTCAGGGGGGGCATGCGTGCTCCCCGGGAAGTCCTGGTGCGCCAGGCGAGCGTTCAACCACATGGGTTGGTCCCAGGGTTGGGAAGCCAGGTTCATGTGTTATCTGACCTGGAGGGTGGGACAACTGTAATCAGTGTCCTGACCCATGTTGCTTCTTGGTGTACCGCTCCAGGTGGGAGGGTACAGCCATCTGGAAGGGGGTGCAGAGGGAGGGAGTCCTCGCCTCTGACCCCGGCTCAACTGCAGGGTTTAGACCCTAGGTTGGAGGGCCAGGTTCAGGGTGTCCCCCCTGACCTAGACGCCCAGTTGCAGGATAGAACCCCTGAACTGGTGGGCGAATTGCACAGGACACCTGCCACAGGTGCCCTGGCAATTCTGGAAGGGGGTACCACTCCAAGTGGGAAGGTACAGAGCCCCAAGGAGGAGGACCGGGTGTGGGAGAGGCCACCCCAGTCTTTGGTCCAGCTGCCGGGTACAGGCCTGGGGCTGGTGGGTCGGTGCCAGGATGTCATACCTGACCTGACAGGAGGGAGAATGGACAAAGGTTGCCAAGCACCTGGGGCTACTGCTCCCCGCTCCCTGGAGCCACAGAGGTTTAAGAGCCCTAAGAGGCATAAGGCCTGGGTCTCATCACTAACTACTGTCAGTGGCCACTGTGGCATTTTGCTGTCTGTCTGTTGGGACACACCTGTGAGCCAGTTAAGGTTAGGTGCTGCACAGGTGGTGTCCACAGGTGAGGAGAAGGGTTCCCCATGGATTGGCTTGGTGGGCCCTGAGAGTATGGACAGAGGGAGTCCAATACGTTCAGATTGGCGTAGAACTGGAGTCTGCCCCTGCAGATGTGGGCCAGGTCCTCGTTCTATCACCCCGAGCAGGGAAGACCATCACAGTGGTGATTGGTCTGCCCTGCGTTTTGGCTGGAATGGGGTAGTGTTGGACTTGGCCCTTTTTGCAGGGTCATCCCTAAACTTTTTGCCTTCCTCCTGCATTTTTTCTGACCTGTTTTGGCTGTTTTATGACTCTGCGCAATTTACCGCTGCTGATCAGTGCTAAAGTGCATATGCTCTCCCCATTGTAAATTGCTATGTTGGTTGGATTCCATAACTGGCTTATTTGGTTTACTGTCAGACCCCAGTAAAGTGCACCAGGAGTGCCAGGGCATGTCAATACGAAGGCCGCTGGTGGGCTTGCAGCACTGGTTGTGCCACCCACAGAAGTGGCCTGGTAAAATGTGCCTAGGTCTGCCATTGCAGACCCTGCGTGCAGTCTGGTACTGTCATGCTGACTGGCAAGTGCCCCCACTAGCCAGCCCCTAAACCTTCCCTTAACTTCATGTTAGTCACCCCTATGGTAGGCCCAAGGGCAGGGTGCATTGTAGCATAAGGTAGGACAAGCCCTGATGTGTGTGGCATGTCCTAATAGTGAATTACAGCCATTTTCGTTTTTCACTATTGTAAGGCTACCCTGTTCTCATAGGCCAGAATGGGCGGTTAAGATTGTTACATCCTATGATCCTAACCGACTCAGGGAACATGGTAGAAAATCGAGTTTAGTATGCCTGAACTCAGAATAATAAGGTACCTCTTTTCGTAAGGTTTATTTTAATATTCTGCGTTTGCAAATGCCACTTTTAGAAAGTTGGCCTTTGCTTGCCTAACCATTTCAGCCCGCCTCTGCGTGATGTGTATCTGCTGTCTGGCTTGTGTGAGTGACAGGGCTGGGGAAACCTAGATGGGCAGGGCTAGGTAGCCTGATGGTGAATAGAAAGATTGACCTGTAGATGGGTGGGAGGAGTACACCTGGACTCTGAATAGGGCTTTGCTCTGCCACCAAAATGCTGTCTCCGCCCCCTGTGGAGCGTCTGATGGCTCTGCCCTGTACCCTGAAAGAAGAAGCCTGCATCGCATCAACAAAGTGCTCCAGAACTGGACTGAACTATGCAAGGGCCCCCCTGGCCTGGAAGAACAAAAGAAATGGTGTATAAAAGAAGGAGCCCTGCTCCTAAGAAATCAGATCCGCTTTGAACCAAGAAGAAGCTCTGCCTGAGGAGGAGGCACCAGGAAAGCTGTACGGAGGAAGACTGTCCCTATCCTGGGGGACTGGCCTGCAGTGGTGACCTTGCTGCCAAAGGAAAGAAGAAGAACCCTTTACTAAAGACTTGCTCCATTTTTATTTCAAAAACCTTGTGCTTTCAAAAACGATCTCCAAGGGCCTGGAAGCAAGCTTGCCCCCTGAACTGAGCCCCAGGACCATTGGGCTCATCCTGACCTTCACCCACCTACTGCTGGATTGTGGTGTTCCTTCCCTCGCCGGAGCCGTGACTCTAGTGCTCATCAGCCCCTCCTTGGGCCGTGACCGGGCTGCTTGGCCGCCCCTGCCTTGAGAAGAGCCTCGCTCGATCCGAGCCGCTCTCTCTACGCCGTGCTGGGCTGCCCCTGTCACATCGCCCGCTGGAGGCCCGCTGCGCACCTTCACCCCTCCCGCCGGAATCGGCGCTGTGAGCATTCCAAAAGCCTCGGACGGCCCGCACGTGGAAAACGTACCCGGCTGCCCCGCTCTGCTCACCTGCCCAACCTGAACACCCCACTCCCCCTGTAAGCCTGAAGGACCAGATCCCCCCGTAAAGCTTGGGAGCCCCGGACGCCGCCTCGCCCTTCTGAAGAGCCGCTGGACGCCCCGCACCTGCCTTTAGAAAGAAACAAGGTACTGTGTCACACGAACTCGAAGGCGAGCTCGCATCGGATTCAGGGTCCGCAACGTTTGTTTTCCCTGTCGTCCTACACGTTCCACCAGGTCGCCGTCTAAGCGCGAAGAGCGCCAAGAACCACAGTTCACCTTGTTGCCCGCACTAAAAGAACTTTCTGCAATACTAAGATATCGTGGCCCAACCTTTCAAACGTTACTGGGTCTTGTATTAAGTCTGCATAAAAGATAGAGATATAAAAGCCTTATTTTTATATAAAACCTGCCTGGTGTCGGTTTGTGGTGCATGCGATGTATTTGCTGTGTGTATAATTACAAATGCTTAATTGTGTACGCTCTGAAGTTTAGCCTTGATTGCTCGCGCCATGCACCTAGAGGGTGAGCAGGGGTTATTCTAAAGAGCCATCCTTCGCCCTGACTAGAAGTAAGGTGTCCCTGCTTGTCGCTGGTACTTACCTGCGCCAACCAGAGCCCGCTCATTTCTAACACCGGGCGACTCGGTTTGGTGCAGGTTACGTGAGCTTTGATGTCATGGCCATGTACCGTATGTCTGTCATTCACAAGGGTTGTAAACTGTCCTTGTGGATGAGTCTCTGCACCTTAGTTCCTCCCAACATTACTGTGTTTGTCATAGGTGTATGTGCAATGTCACCTGTCCATGTGGGCTTCACAGATGCACATTGGTGCAGTTCAGGGTGTGCGGTGTTGAGGGTGGACTGATGTAAATGTTGCATGGATGGGCCCCAGCTCCCGTTTGTCCATGGACGATGGGCCATGCTGAGTGATTTTTGTTTGTGTAGGTGTGATGTACATTTGTGGCACAGGACACATGTCTGGCTATCACAGTTTGTATGACATCTACCTTTGTCAGCACAGTGGAGGTGTCATGCATGCTTGTTTCACCCCAATGTCTGCTCCCTGGGGGTAGTGCTCTTGTGTGTCAGTCTCTTGCTGTGTTAGTTGCTGTTCATTCCAGCTTGTGTCACATGTGTCTGTTGTGCTCCCTCTCATCTCACAATGCCTGATTGCCCATTAAGGGGGGCCCATTGATGGGTTACTTTTGTATGGTACTGTGTCCACATCTGGGTCACTGTGGTTCAGCCCTCCTCATGTGTTGTGTAGTTGCCTGGGGATACTGAGACACACACAAACACACATGTTGTGTCAGATGTGCAGTGTGAGTTTGCCTGTTTGTGTTAGTGCATCTGCACCAGTGCATTGGTATTGCTGTTGTTGGCCAATGTCTGGATTTTGTCTTTGTGATTTACCCTGCTGTCCCTGTGACTCATATCACATCATTATGCACATTCATCCTGGTTGTCAGTAGCCATTGCTAGCATGGAATGGGAGTTTTTGACCTGACAACTACAGTCTACATAGGTTGTTTTGATTAGTGTGTCTACTTTCGAGATGTGTGTATGCTTTGTGATGGTCACTTCTGCTTTTGTGTCATTGTACACTGTATGCATTGTCAGCCCCAATGGGTGGGGCTTGTCTGCACATGGCCAAGAGTATGTTAGGTTATCACAGCACTGTTAGCCTCACCACATCTCTGTGGGTATGGGACACAACCACTACTTTGGCCCAAAAGTGTTTCATGTATTGGGACCAGAAATCATACATGCTGTTTGGTATTTGCAGCTTTGTCCATGATGACACTTACCTTTTGGTCACTGTGATGAGGGGGGTTTTGGACCCCATCACCACAATGCTCAACACCGTTGCAGTTAGGAAGCACACACTTAACTTTTATTCTACACAGTGAGGGGGTGTTAATTTTACATTGCCACGGTGCTAGTGATGCTTGCCTTGGGTAGACCACACTGAGTTTTTGGTCACACATGTGATGGTAGTTACATTGTATGGTCAAAGTCATGATCACTGTTGTGGGCATTTCTCACAGACTACACACTGTTGTCATGATGTTAGGGGGGATGTATTTTTCTGACTTACCTAATGTTGGTGTATGATGGATGTGTGGCGCATCACACATCCTATGAGTGGGGGTGGCATTAGTGCTGGGCAACAGGTCCCCTATGGGTGGGGGTGGCAGTAGTGATGGGCAACATAAGGCCTATGAGTGTGGGTGGCAGTAGTGATGGCCAACATAGTCCCTATGGGTGGGGGTGGAAGTAGTGATGGGCAACCTAGTCCCTATGGGTAGGGGTGGCAGTAGTGATGGGCAATATTGTCTCTATAGGGGGGGTGGCAGTAGTGATGGGCAATAAGTCCCCTATGGGTGGGGGTGGCAGTAGTGATGGGCAACATTAGCCCTATGAGTTGGGGTGGCAGTAGTGATGGGCACCATAGTCCCTATGGGTGGGGGTGGCAGTAGTGATGGGCAACATAGTCCCTATGGGTAGGGGTGACAGTAGTGATGGGCAACATTGTCCCTATGGGTGGGGGTGGCAGTAGTGATGGGTAACAGGTCTCCTATTCGTTGGGGGTGGCAGTAGTGATGGGCAACATAAGCCCTATGAGTGGGGGTGGCAGTAGTGATGGCCAACAGGTCCCCTATGAGTGGGGGTGGCAGTAGTGATGGGCAACATAGTCCCAATGGGTGGGGTGGAAGTACTGATGGGCAACATAGTCCCTATGAGTAGGGGTGGCAGTAGTGATGGGCAACATTGTCCTTATGGGTGGGGGTGGCAGTAGTGATGGGCAACAGGTCCCCTTTGGGTGGGGGTTGCAGGAGTGCTGGGCAACATAAGCCCTCTGAGTGGGGGTGGCAGTAGTAATGGGCATCATAGGCCCTATGAGTGGGGATGGCAGGAGTGATGGGTAACAGGTTCCCTATGGGTGAGGGTGGCAGTACTTATGTGCAACAGGTCCCCTATGGGTGGGGATGGCAGGAGTGCTGAGCAACATAAGCCCTATGAGTGGGGGTGGCAGTAGTGATGGGCAACATAGTCCCTATGGGTGGGGGTGGCTGTAGTGATGGGCAACATAGTCCCTATGGGTAGGGTTGGCAGTAGTGATGGGCAACATTGTCCCTATGGGTGGGGGTGGCAGTAGTGATGGGCAACAGGTCCCCTATGGGTAGGGGTGGCAGGAGTGATGGGCAACATAAGCCCTATGAGTGGGGGTGGCAGTAGTGATGGGCAACAGGTCCCCTATGGGTGGGGGTGGCAGTTGTGATGGGCAACATAAGCCCTATGAGTGGGGGTGGCAGTAGTGATGGGCAACATAGTCCCTATGGGTGAGGGTGGCAGTAGTGATGGGCAACATAGTCCCTATGGGTAGGGGTGGCAGTAGTGATGGGCAATATTGTCACTATGGGTGGGGGTGGCAGTAGTGATGGGCAACAGGTCCCCTATGGGTGGGGGTTGCAGGAGAGCTGGACAACTAAGCCCTATGAGTGGGGGTGGCAGTAGTGATGGGCATCATAAGCCCTATGAGTGGGGGTGGCAGTAGTGATGGGCAACATAGTCCCTATGGGTGGGGGTGGCAGTAGTGATGGGCAACATAGTTCCTATGGGTAGGGTTGGTAGTAGTGATGGGCATGATTGTCCCTATAGGTGGGGGTGGCAGAAGTGATGGGCAACAGGTCCCCTATGGGTGGGGGTGGTAGTAGTGATGGGCAACATAAGCCATATGAGTGGGGGTGGCAGTAGTGATGGACAACATAGTCCCTATTGGTGGGGGTGGCAGTTGGGATGGGCAACATTGTCCCTATGGGTGGGGGTGGCAGTAGTGATGGGCAACAGGTCCCCTATGGGTAGGGGTGGCAGAAGTGATGGGCAACAGGTCCCCTATGGGGGGGGTGGAAGGAGTGATGGGCAACATAAGCCCTATGAGTGGGGGTGGTAGTAGTGATGGGCAACAGGCCCCCTATGGGTGGGGGTGGCAGTAGTGATGGGTAACATAGTCCCTATGGGTGGGGGTGGCAGTAGTGATGGGCAACATAGTCCCTATGGGTAGGGGTGGCAGTAGTGATGGGCAACAGTGTCCCTATGTGTGGGGGTGGCAATAGTGATGGACAACAGGTCCCCTATGGGTGGGGGTGGCAGGAGTGCTGGGCAACATAAGCCCTATGAGTGGGGGTGGTAGTAGTGATGGGCAACATAGTCCCTATGGGTGGGGGTGGCAGTAGTGATGGGCAACATTGTCCCTATGGATGAGGGTGGCAGTAGTGATGGGCAACATAGTCCCTATGGGTGGGGGTGACAGTAGTGATGGGCAACATAGTCCCTATGGGTGGGAGTGGCAGGAGTGGTGGGCAACATAAGCCCTATGAGTGGGGGTGGCAGGAGTGATGGGCAGCAGGTCCCCTATGGGTGGGGGTGGCAGGACCGCTGAGCAACAGGTCCCCTATGGGTGGGAGTGGTAGTGGTGCTGGCCATACAACCTCTATGGTGGGCTGTTGTTAGTGGACAGGATATGGATCCCCTGTGTGAGTGTGACAGTTTATGGGTACGTGTCGTTTGTTTGTGTGGTGGGTGTCTGACTTACTGTCTGCGTCGTCTGCGTCTGTTCCTGATCTGGTCATAGATGTAGAGTACTGGTAAGACCTGCACGATGGGATTCATGATGTGTTTGTCTCGTACACGCTGCTTGTTGCTCCATCTCGTACCCATTGCAATCTGGTACGTCTCATAGCCGTGGATTGAGATGTGGCGCGAATCGTAGCTGATATGCTTCTTTTCCGGATGCTGTGACGTGCCGTAGGTGGCGACCCGTCTGGCGCATAGGAAGTATGCATCGTACTTGTCCGGGCGGAAACTGCTATGGATACTGCTTCTGGACGACTCGGTTTGGTGCAGGTTACGTGAGCTTTGATGTCATGGCCATGTACTGTATGTCTGTCATTCACCAGGGTTGTAAACTGTCCTTGTGGATGAGTCTGTGCACCTTAGTTCCTCCCAACATTACTGTGTTTGTCATGGGTGCATGTGCAATGTCACCTGTCCATGTGGGCTTCACAGATGCACATTGGTGCAGTTCAGGGTGTGTGGTGTTGAGGGTGGACTGATGTAAATGTTTGCATGGATGGGCCCCTAGCTTCTGTTTGTCCATGGATGATGGGCCATGCTGAGTGATTTGTGATTGTGTAGGTGTGATGGACATTTGTGGCACAGGACACATGTCTGGCTTTCACAGTTTGTAAGACATCGACCTTTGTCAGCACAGTGGAGGTGTTATGCATGCTTGTTTCACCCCAATGTCTGGTCCCTGGGGGTAGTGCTCTTTTGTGTCAGTCTCTTGCTGTGTTAGTTGCTGTTCATTCCAGCTTGTGTCACATGTGTCTGTTTTGCTCCCTCTCATCTCACAATGCCTGATTGCCCACTAAGGGGGGCCCATTGATGGGTTACTTTTGTATGGCACTGTGTCCACATCCGTGTCACTGTGGTTCAGCCCTCCTCATGTGTTGTGTAGTTGCCTGGGGATACTGAGACACACACAGACACACATGTTGTGTCAGATGTGCAGTGTGAGGTTGCCTGTTTGTGTTAGTGCATCTGCACCAGTGCATTGGTATTGCTGTTGTTGGCCATTGTCCGGATTTTGTTTTTCTGGTTGTCAGTAGCCATTGCTGGCATGGAATGGGAGTTTGTGACTTGACACCTACAGTCTACACAGGTTGTTTAGATTAGTGTGTCTATTTTCGAGATGTGTGTATGCTTTGTGATGGTCACTTCTGCTTTTGTGTCATTGTACACTGTATGCATTGTCAGCCCCCATGGGTGGTGCTTGTCTGCACATGGCAGAGAGTATGTTAGGTTATCACAGCACTGTTAGCCTCACCACATCTCTGTGGGTATGGGACACAACCACTACTTTGGCCCAAAAGTGTTTCATGTATTGGGACCAGAAATCATACATGCTGTTTGGTATTTGCAGCTTTGTCCATGATGACACTTACCTTTTGGTCACTGTGATGAGGGGGGGTTTGGACCCCATCACCACAATGCTCAACATCTGCTGCAGTTTGGAAGCACACACTTAACTTTTATTCTACACAGTGAGGGGGTGTTAATTTTACATTGCCACAGTGCTAGTGATGCTTGCCTTGTGTAGGCCACACTGAGTTTTGGGTCACACATGTGATGGTGGTTACATTGTATGGTCAAAATCATGATCACTGATGTGGGCATTTGTCACAGACTACACACTGTTGTCATGATGTTAGGGGGGATGTATTTTGCTGACTTGCCTAATGTTGGTGTATGATGGATGTGTGGCGCATCACACATCCTATGAGTGGGGGTGGCATTAGTGCTGGGCAACAGGTCCCCTATGGGTGGGGGTGGCAGTAGTGATGGGCAACATAAGCCCTATGAGTGGGGGTGGCAGTAGTGATGGCCAACATAGTCTCTATGGGGGGTGGCAGTAGAGATGGGCAATAAGTCCCCTGTGGGTGGGGGTGGCAGTAGTGATGGGCAACATAAGCCCTATGAGTGGGGGTGGCAGTAGTGATGGGCACCATAGTCCCTATGGGTGGGGTGGCAGTAGTGATGGGCAACATAGTCCCTATGGATAGGGGTGGCAGTAGTGATGGGCAACAGGTCCCCTATGGGTGGGGATGTCAGTAGTGATGGGCAACAGGTCTCCTATGGGTGGGGGTGGCAGGAGTGATGGGCAACATAAGCCCTATGAGTGGGGGTGGCAGTAGTGATGGGCAACAGGTCCCCTATGGGTGGGGGTGTCAGTAGTGATGGGCAACATAAGCCCTATGAGTGGGGGTGGCAGTAGTGATGGGCAACATAGTCCCCATGGGTGGGGTGGCAGTATTGATGGGCAACATAGTCCCTATGGGTAGAGGTGGCAGTAGTGATGGGCAACATTGTCCTTATAAGTGGGGTGGCAGTAGTGATAGGCAACAGGTCCCCTATGGGTTTGGGTTGCAGTAGTGCTGGGCAACATAAGCCCTCTGAGTGAGGGTGGCAGTAGTTATTGGCATCATAAGCCCTATGAGTGGGGATGGCAGGAGTGATGGGCAACAGGTTCCCTATGGGTGAGGGTGGCAGTAGTGATGTGCAACAGGTCCCCTATGGGTGGGGGTGGCAGTAGTGAAGGGCAACAGGTCCCCTATGGGTGGGGGTGGCAGGAGTGATGGGCAACATAAGCCCTATGAGTGGGGGTGGCAGTAGTGATGGGCATCATAAGCCCTATGAGTGGGGATGGCATGAGTGATGGGCAACAGGTCCCCTATGGTTGGGAGTGGCAGTAGTGATATGCAACAGGTCCCCTATGGGTGGGGGTGGCAGGAGTGCCGGGGCAACATAAGCCCTTGAGTGGTGGTGGCAGTATTGATGGGCAACATAGTCCCTATGGGTGGGGGTGGCAGGAGTGCTGGGCAAATTAAGCCCTTTGAGTCGGGTGGCAGTAGTGATGGGCAACATAGTCCCTATGGGTAGAGGTGGCAGGAGTGCTGGGCAACATAAGCTCTATGAGTGGGGATGGCAGGAGTGATGGGCAACATGAGCCCTATGAGTGGGGGTGGCAGAAGTGACGGGCAACAGGTCCCCAATGGGTGGGGGTGGCAGGAGGGCTGGGCAACAGGTCCCCTATGGGTGTGGGTGGTAGTGGTGCTGGCTATACAACCCCTATTGTGGTCTGTTGTTAGTTGCCATGATATGGATCCCCTGCGTGTGTGTGACAGTTTTGCGGGTACGTGTCATTTGTTTGTGTGGTGGATGTCTGACTTACCGTCTACGCCGTCCGCGTCTGTTCCTGATCCGGTCATAGATGTAGAGTACTGGTATGACCTGCGTGATGGGATTCATGATGTGTTCATCTCGTACACGCTGCTTGTTGCTCTGTCTCGTACCCGTTGCAAGCTGGTCCATCGAGTAGCCTTGGATTGAGTTGTGGCACGAATCGTAGCTGATATGCTTCTTTTCCAGATGCTGTGATGACGTGCCATACGTGGCGGCCCGTCCGGCACGTAGGAAGTACTCAGCGTACTTGTTCGGGTGGAAACAGCTATGGATACTGCTTCCGGGCGACTCGGTTCGGCGTTAGGAGTTACGGCTCGGACAGAGAATGAAGCTTGAATCACAGCCTACGTGTCGGTCAGATTTTTGTCAGTTATGCGCATCGTACTTCATCAACTGGACGGACCGGCTCCGGGTACGGGTCGGTCACAAGGTAAGGCTACGAACAGCTCTAGGAGAGCTGTCCGACCCGGATCAGAATCGACCCCTAAATGTAAAAGTCATGAAAAGATAGGCAAAACATTGGAATAAAATGTAATGTAAATGCAAAATATATTTTTTATTACAATTGGAAAAAACAAAAGCAATACATATATACAGGAGAGTATATTTATTATGGAAAAAAATACAGTTTAGCAATATGTATATTTTAACATGTCAAAAATAAACTATTATTTTTTAATATATAAATATTTTGTATTTCACATTTTTGTATATGTTAGAAATATAACATGATTTATGGCCGCAATAAGAAGGGGAGGTGGGAGGGAGGAGCAGCTGGGAGGGGGGAATGGCGAATGAGCGAGTGGGGGTGCTGGGCCGCAGGGGACGCAGTGGCAGGAAAGCGGGATCGGTGAGGAACAGGGGGCAAAATGGGCACAACAAGCGGGGGGAGATAACAGGGGGGAAGTAGGCACAAAATCTATAAAACCATGAGGAGAAAAAACAGGCACAATAATACAGTTACAGGAAAAAAGAAAGGAAGGAACAGCACCGTGGAGCATACAGCAGCCTCGAACTTACAGCAGCAGCAGGGACCAGAACACGGGCACAATCCGGTGGTGCTGCGCGGTGTGGGGAGCAACCTGCCTGGCAGCAGGGTCAAGGGTCAAGGATCAAGTCGTAGTTAGATCCATCACCAGTATTGAGTCCAAAGAGCATTACATAATCTGCCAAGAAGGTCTTTGAGTGATTGGACTCACTACAAAGTAGTCATTGGTGTGCAAGTGTATGTTCCAGATCTTGGTAACTCTGGCACAATGCCTGGAGATGTGCCTGGTGACGTAAATTAACATCTTGCTGTCTTATAGTAATTACAAGGCTGTAATACGAGCACTCCAATTTGAATCCCAAACGTTCCATCACTGATGAAGTAAAGGAGCAACCAGTGGTTACTAGCTGGATTCCTATGGTGGAGATTGAGTCAGAGAGAACATTGCAGATAAAAAAGAATTTGTTGCATCCTATCGTGCACCAGTGCCTGACCTTACTGTTATAGGTACTCAAACTGTGATTTTGTCAGTGCTTGCTGGTTTTATATATAACCGACTTGTTTCAATTGTTTTGATTAAACTATACCATGTGGCCAGTTCTACACAGTAGGACACAGGGTTTTATGGGTAGTTTCTTTCCACCTCACCCTACCCTGCACAAATCCCTCTACATGAACTAAACATTCCTTATCTTGCTACACCCTGGGGTCTGCACATGTTGAGATTTTAATTGTACCAGTTAATGATGGTAACACAAGATGTGTCTCAAACGCGAGTTTGTTTTTTCTACTGCTACACCTTGCAATGAAGTTATATACTATCAACCACCTTTAGAGGTGCCTACCTGCTCTCCTTTGCCTTCTGAGATCTGTATTTTTACTCAGACTGCCTCTGGTTATTTTGTCGACATTGATTATTTTCTTTTTGGACTCTTCGCATAACTCTGTGCATCGTACTCAAGGAGTTTTTCTTTGGCAGAAGCAGACACACCTGATTCCTCCTCGGTCCTATTGTTGGATTTTTATTTCATTATTTTTTCTCTTCCTCTGGATTGGATTTATTAGAGTTTTCTTTTAACTATTGAATGAATTCTATCTCCCAGATTGTAATTCACCAGGATTTGTAGCAGAGGTGCTTATGCCCCATTCTTCATCATATAAGGTCGGAAGAGACTTATCCCTGGTAAATATTACTGCATTCCCAGTCCATGATGGTATTGTTTGTGATACAGTTCCCTATGACATTGTTGGTCCAACAGAGAATTTATAAATTCTATATGTTTTTAAAGTTGCTATGGATTAAATTATTTCCCCAGAATCCATTTATGATGAATGGGATACTACGACTGTTTCTAATATGCTTTCTGTGTTAGAATCTAAACTGTATTTCATAATTTGTATTTGTATTTGAATTCTGCAAATTATAGCAAAATGTTTTATTGCCATCACTATGTACATCACTATTTATACAGAGCTAGTAGTCCACATTCTGTATTTACCTGTGGGTAGATCTAAAACATCCTTGAAGATGTTCCCTTATTTTTCTGGTCATGTGTCTACGGAACCAGTTTGGTATTTTTTATAGGTTTACATCCTTGCCAGCGAAGAAAAATATGCTCACACAAAGAAAATTGATTTATTGCAATTCATTAATTTCACAACTGACACTAAACGGTTATGAAAAGTGGAAGGACAATATTGAGCTTAAACATGTTTGGGGTCCAAAACACTGGCAAATCAGGGCACTTATGCTTTAATTAGGGCTTGTCTGATCCCTCACCAGATAATATTTTTAAACAAAACAGTACAACAGACTACATGTCTTGGTTCGAGTAATAATAATGTAAATATGCCAAGCATTCTCTCTGTTGCAAAATGTCATAATTAGCAACAGTTCATTAATTTCACAGAAGAACATCTCAATAGGATGGTGCACAATGGAACTAACAACTCATCATTTTCTAGTTTGGGTGGGTGGTTATTATGGCCCTTTGATACCAATGGCTGCAATGCTTGTTTTTTTAACTCTTCCGAGGGGTTCACAGCACGCTGGCCAAACACTCAGGAGTAGTTACTAACTATCACATAGGAAAATTACATTACACATTGTCTGCAGCCAAAGACCACTTATCACTCCTTGCTGATAATATTGATGTACAAGATTTGTTTTTGGGGTCCCAGATCTCCTCGTTTTAAACTTTTTATATATATATCACTTATAAAAAAAATTGGAAACTATCTCAGTAAGAAGCGGCTGAATCGTTGAGACAAATTGATGAATACGATTTAGAAAAAGCATTGGCAGTTGTCATTTGTCAATAACAGGATGACTACATTGTCAACACGTATTTATTAATTTAATATTCATAAGTGGTTTGCATTTGATTGAATACAGAATGACATATCTATGATTCAACATGGTCATAGTCAATTGAGATTGA
Organism: Triturus cristatus; assembly: GCF_964204655.1. Lineage (NCBI taxonomy): Eukaryota > Metazoa > Chordata > Amphibia > Caudata > Salamandridae > Triturus > Triturus cristatus. Next base: position 622,941,618 of record NC_140587.1, read on the forward strand.
TTTTACAATTAAGTCGGGCATTGCAGATGTTGAAGTTAAATAGAGTGCCATGAAAATATTTAAATGCAACTGAGTTATTTTTTCCTAATAATTTGCCATGCATGCAGAAAATTACGGCGAGAATGGAATCAGCCTACATGATGCTTAATATAGAAAGGTTAGAAAACTTGGCTTTTACTTTAGCTGAACCTTTTTCAGCTACCTAGTTGGTTCAGGGTTTCTTTTTTATGCCTATACCTAATTTTCACTTCATGTCCTGTCTAACATGCTCACATTTTCATGTGAGCATGTTATAAATGGGGATCTCTAGTTGGCATAGGTAGGTACAGCTGGGCATTCAGTTATATTGTGTTATTCAAATTGGTGTGCTCTATATGAGTTCCAACTCACTACCACTGCTTACTGTAAGTCTTTAATGCTGACATTTACTACCTTTGGAGAGGTAGGTGCACAAAAGCAGTAACTGGGAATGTTATGTTTTAAACTCCTGCATAGTCAAGACTTTGATTTGTGAAATTTGTCTAACCCTAGAGATAATGATCTTTACCAATAAGTGATTTTTGATACAAAGCTGGAGAGTAGATTCAAAGAATACCGCTTACAGTAGGAAACAAATTGTGGCATAATGTAGGGACCCTTGCCTCTGGTAAGGGGGCTACACACTCTAAAAACCCCTGCTCATTCCCTTGGTAGCTTGACATGAGCAGACAAACTTATCCCAAAGGCAATATGTAAAGTATTTGTACTAAAAACACACAGTAATACAGTGATAACACCACAAATGGACACCACACCAGTTTAGAAATAACAAAGTATCTTTATCTATACTCAACGAGACCAAAATGACAAAAATCCAACATGCATGTAGCAAAATAGCACTTAAAAACCGTTAGTTCCAAAATAAAGCTTGTAGAAAATAAATATCTCCACCTGGGGCTATTATGATGTCGTGACAGCAATAAATCCAAAGTATGTCGCCGACTGCGACATGCACGGTGTCGGGCACTGAGTCACATGGATCCCCAAACAGTACCTTTTGAAGAAGAAGTCTATGATGATGCACGTCGTCATGGGGGTAAGGCATTGATGTTGAGGCTGGCACCCTGGCTGCCACGGGGAAGGCAAAGTGTCATGTCCGTGAGGAAGCGGTGTGTCAAATCCAGGACAGGGAAAGTGGGTATCATTGGTGGTGAGGCGTTGGTTCCGGTGAAGCGATGCAAAGTCATCGAGTTTGTGGAGTTACCCTAGGCAGTTATCGGCACCACGATAACAGGATGCAGGCGCTGGCAGTGCGGGAATCAGTGCGAGTGCTGGCATCAGGAATGACAATACCTGCAGGCGTTGGAAGGTATTGAAGGGTGTTAGAGCTGCAGTGCAGGCTGGGCAGTGCGTTGTGCACATCACAAGCGGTGCCCCTGGCATCGGTGCAGGTCACAGTGTAATAGCAGTATTGCTGATGGCGGCAGAGACAATCCTTTTTGATTCTTTCAAGTTGCTTCCAGCTCTTAACAGCAGGAACAACCTCCAGAGGCCCGAAACTGGAACAGGTACCTCCTGAGAGGTCAGGACTCCCAGCAATAAAGGTGGGGGTGAAATCTTTGTGTCCCTGAGACTTCAGAAAAGGAAGCCAGCACACACAGGCCCTTGGAGATTCTTCTTCAAGCAGGTTCACAGCAAAGTTCCAGTCTTTCTCCTCTCCTTTGCAGAAGCAGCAACTGCAAGTCAAACCCACACAGCACACAGCAAATGTGCAGTACTCCTCCTCACAGCTCTCCAGCTCCTCTCCTTGGGGTTCTCCTCAGGGCCTTGGAACTGGATAAAATCTGGAATGAAAAGGTCCAGAAAGATTCATTGCTTAAACATGCTATGAAACTAGCACAATATACTCTGAGAGAATGCTTACCAACTAAAAAAGAAAAATCAAAAGAAGACAAACTGGCTTGCGTTTCCACTTTTAGACCACACACGCATACATTGCCAGATTATCCGCAAGAATTGGCGCTTGCTATCAAATATGGAACAACCTTTAGAACCACCACTGTTTGCCATGAAGAATAACCCCAGCATAGGCCAACAAATTGTAAGGTCAGATGTTTTTCCCGTAACAAAGAAAAATTTCCTCATATTACAATGGAATCTCAAACCTATTGTGGGGCATCATAAGTGTGGAACCTGCTCTGTATGTGAAACAACAACTGAGGGCACCTAATTTGTGCATCAGAATGCTAAAAGGATGACGTAGAAGGAATTTTCAAACTGCAAAACAAAGAATGTCATTTATGCATGCAGTGGTATACCCCTGTCCTAAATTTTATGTTGGCAAGACAAATCAAGAAATAAGAAAAAGACTTCTACAACATCGATCCAGGAAAAAAATCAAGTCATCACTGCTCCAATGGTGAATCACTTCATTGAGATGAATCATAGCAAAGAGACTTTAAATGGACCCTGTTGTGTGTTATAAAACAAAGTACAAGGGGAAGTGACATCAAAACATAATTGTTGAGAAGGAAGTATACTTGATCCTCAGATTTAATAGCACAATACATGGCCTGAACGTAATGTCTGAAATTGGCAAAACCTAACCGGATCTCCTCACTGTCTAAAAATGAATGCACTGCAGGGCGCATCCAGCGTATGCTGCCAAAATATAGGTTTTACTCTCAGAAAAATATCACTCTACTAAAGAAGCCCTGCTATTGTCAAATTCTCAAATCCAAGAAGCTGAGGCCTTGAAGTACCACAAGCCACCACAGTGCGTCACGATGATTGACGCTCGATGACTATCGCAAGTCTGAGAGAATGGTCCTAGAATTGGAGCTCAACATGTCAGTCCATAATACTGTGGTCATCTGACTCATTCAGTGATTGTTGGAATCGGGGCATACAAGTTCCATAAGCCATTGCGGTGAGGGAAGATGTCACAAATGCCAGTGAGACTGGAAACCCGACCTCCAGCAACCAGGAAAGCTTGAGAGTAATGAATCAGCCCGACAAACAGAGAAAGAAGTGAGTGAAAAGCCGCCAAGCATGAAAGCGAAATAGCTTTTAATAACATAGAAACTTTGTAGCGAATACATCGCACATTTGTTTTCATTGCAGAAATCGTTGAACTCTTTGAATGATCCCGGAAAAGCTACAAGCCAATTCTTAAATACCGCACCGCCACGGCCCCCTTCGAGGTTGAAACCTGATTTTACGAGGTTTTTATCTGTAATCTGCTATTTGTTGCACTAAGGAGCTGTGTTCAATGCTCCAGGGGGGGGTTTAATTGCTTTAACTTGAGTGATTGTTTACATTGCGTTTTGCACATTTTCCTGACACTTGTGTTCACGAAGGACTCCCAGTTAGCAGGTCAGCGCTCTAGTCCCGACGCTGCCACGCCTGCCCGGTCATGCTCACTCGACTTCATAAGGAACCGAAGACGCGACAGCGCAGCGGCACCCTTCGAGGTTGAAACCTGATTTTACGAGATTTTTATCTGTAATCTGCTATTTGTTGCACTAAGGAGCTGTGTTCAACGTTGGCCCTTTTCTCTTTTTTCTTCTAAACGACAACATAGGAGAAACAACCTAATTAATTCCCAAAAAAGAATGGTAATCCCATTTACATGGACAGTGCAAGGCGCACCCTTTTAAGCCGAGAAAAGCATCAGGAATGTACACCCCTGGGCAAAATTGTCGACTGAATCATGGAAAACTATTTTGGAGGACACTGTCTCCACCATAGATTCTAACCCTGTAACTGCTAATGACGAACTTAACAAATGGTTAGAATCATCACTTGGCATGACTCTGCCGTAGAAACGCTCTCACAATAAAGAAGGAGCTTACCATAATCTCTCTTATACGCCAAAACTGCGGGAATTTAGGCAGTCTAGTAAGAAGCTAGAGAGGATCTGGAGGAAAGATCCTACAGCTGCTGACAAAACGAAATACAGACTTGGAATAAGGACTTATAAGCTTGAAATAAAAGCAGCCAAATCTGCTTACTATGAAAAGAGAATTACTTCAGCAGCAAATTGTCCCCGTGAAATTTTTAAAATTGCGAAATCATTTTTTACTCCTCCTACCCCCCTATTGTTATCGCAGATATTCCTTTACATTGCAATTTAATCGCAGAATTTTTTAATGATAAAATACAAATGATCTACAAATCTTTCCCTGCAGTAATTACTCCTCAAACATTACCTCCATCTAGTCCCTCCACCCACCTGTTGGAAGTAATCCCCCCATTGAATTTGACTTCACTTCAGGGGATTTTGAGCCAACTAAAATCTGGAGCACCTACTGACGTTGCCCCCCCTAGAATTTTAAATTTAGTCTCTGAGACTGTAGCACCAGTGATCTTAGAAGTGATCAACGCTTCTTTCGGATACTGACTAGTACCTTCCCTCTGGAAACAGGCTATGGTTAGAGCTCTTTTGAAAAAAAACAACCTTGATACTGAGATATTAGCTAATTACCGCCCAATTTTGTTGCACCCAGGAATAGGAAAAAAGGCTGAGAAGCACGTAAACTCCACAATTTCAAATTTCTTGGAAAACAATAATTGTTTTCACCCAACTCAGACCGGATTCAGATGTCAGCAGAGCACTGAGACCACCCTTTTTCGCAGTGGCGGAGAATTTAAGGAAAAATCTGGATAGTGGGGGCTGCGCTGCACATATTTTGCTCGATCTCAGCGCAGCCTTTGATACGGTCAACCACCAGCTACTAATTCAAGGACTCAGGAAGGTTGCAATTGCTGGTTCCGCATTAAAATGGCTATAATCCTTCTTAGAAGATTGCTCTTTTGTAGTCTTTGAAGAGGAGTCTACCTCAAAGCCAATGCCTCTTAGATGTGGGGTGCCTCAGGGCTCGTCCCTGAGCCCCACTCTATTTAATGTTTATATGAGCTCTCTGGCGGAAATAGTAATACCCTTTGGCATCCAGATCATCACTTATGCTGATGACACTCAGCTAGTGGTATCACTCAGTCAAGAGGACAACTGAGCCCCAGGTCTGGCACTATGCTGGGAAAAAGTCTCCTGGTGGATGGATAGCTCTTACCTGAAACTCAACGGAGCAAAGACAGAATTGATGCTCCTGGGTAATCATACCACATGGAGAATAGACTCCGCCTGGCCTAATTGTCTTGGCCCACCCCTCTCTCCCAAAGCCCAAGTCTCGGAGTGTGGGTAGATCACAACCTAGACTTTAAGGAGCTAGGACGCAAAGTAGCAGCCTGCTGTTATGGAATATTAAGAATGCTTAGAAAGATCCTCCCCCTGCTTCCGTTTCCTGCTAGAAGAGCGCTGGTACAGGCACTAATCTTGTCTCGCCTGGACTACGCCAATGCTGTATACCTAGGAGCCCCACTTTCTACTATTACAAAGTTGCAGATTGTGCAAAATTGTGCAGCACATCTACTCACCAATTCTTCAAAACGTACTTCAGCCAAACCTTCGCTCATCGCGCTCCATTGGCTGCCGATTCAAGAAAGAGTTCTATTTAGGGCGATGTGTATTACTAAAAAGGCCTTTTCAGGCAAAGGGCCACCTATTATCAGATCTCTCATCCAGCCTTATCACCCTTCCAGGTCACTAAGATCTGACAACAAGCAGTTAGCAGCAGTTCCAATAATAAATAAAGCACGAAGCGGAGGACACCGCTTCGCGTACAATGCAGCAAAACTGTGGAACCACTTACCTTTGTGGATTAACTGTGAACCGAACTACCTAACCTTCAGTAAGCTTCTAAAGACCTTTTTAGTTCCTTAAATTCCTACAAACTCGAAGTGGTCCGCATTAGCGCTGGGATGCCTCCGGGTAGCCATGTGCTCTAGAAATGTCTTTTCATTCATTCATTCATTCTGCACTAACACGCTTTTCCAAAACTTGTGAAAGTAAGTGGATTATCATGTGTGAAACCTAGAACCTTGGGTTCAGGCCAGGACACTCCCCAGCAGCTCCACCTCACTGCTGCAGCCTCAAGTTCCCCGCAGTACAGGGTTCGAGTTAGCAGCCCGCCTAGCCTTCTGATGATTTTTGTAATTGCGATTGTGTTTACTTCTTGTAATTGTATTTTCACTCCACATATTTTTAAACTCTACTTGCTAAGCCTGCTTTACTGCTGCCCCTGCGGACCCTCCCACCGGACACAGTCCCCGCTCCCGCTTCCCTACCGCTGGTCCCGCCCCCTCCCCTACTTAATGATGACCGCTGCGGGGAGCGCATGTTAAACCTAGACCTTGGGTACAGGCCAGCACTCTCCCCAGCAGCTCTGCCTCACCGCCACAGCCTCGAGTCCCCCGCAGTACCGGGTTCGCGCCAGCAGCCCGCCCAGCCTCCTGGTGATCCTTGTAATTGTGTTTACTTCTTGTAATTGTATTTTCACTGCGCATATTTTTAAACTCTACTTGCTAAGCCTGTTCTACCGCTGCTGCTGCCCCTGCAGCACCCCCTACCCTGACACAGTCCCCACTCCCACCGGTCCCGAACCCTCCCCTACTTAATGGTGACCGCTGTGCGGTTGCGCTGCTGTGTGCCTAAGGCAAGCCCGTCTGCGCCCGTCCGTGACCCGACTGCGAGCAGTGCCAGGAACCATGGTTCTCCCAGGCCCTACCACTACGACTCCACCACCCTCCACACACTCAATCCCAGAAGACGCACCGACTGCACAAGAGCCTCGCCGAACACCACCCATGGACAGTTCTCGTGCAGACCCTGCCACACTCCCTTCACCATCAACAAAGCTCCCACAACAGTCGAAGGCCCACCTGATGCACGCACCGCCAAAACCCTGACATGCATCCTTCTCAACGTGCACTCCCTGCACCGACACGCCGTAGAAATCTGGGACCTGATTGACACCCTCTCTCCTGACGTCGCCTTCTTCATGGAAACCTGGACCAATGCAATCTCCAGACCCGACATCGCCACGGCCATCCCCGACGGCTATAAGATCGAGAGAAAGGACCGCCCCTCACCGCCCAGGTGGAGGACTCGCCATCGCACACAAGACCCCCTCCGACTCTCCACATCTAGCACGAGTGACCCCCACTCCAACACTGAGCACCTCACCTTCCAGATCCAGACCAGCCCGAGGACCATGCTACGCGCCACTCCCATTTACAGAGTGCCAAGACCTCGCACCCAGCCCGCTACTACCATCGCCGAGCTCTCTGCACCCCATGCCATCACTTCCATGGACTACATTCTACTCAGGGACCTGAATTTCCACCTCAACAACTGCAACAACTCTGACACCACCACTCTCCTGGACAACCTCGCCAGCCTCGGACTGAAGCAGCTGGTCAACATGCCCCCCCACAGAGCTGGACACACCTTCAACCCCATCTTCGCGGGAGGGACAAACATCTGCTTCAGCCACACAACCCAGCCCCACTGGATGGACCACCAATGCGTCCACTTCACCTTCAACACCACCACCGCACCCAAGCTCGCTCCGGGCCCGCCACAACAGAACTGGAGCAAGGTCACAGAGGAACACCTCAATGCCACCCTCCTCCAAAACCCCCGTGCCAAGACCGACACCAACTCCACAGCCATAGAATTTCACAGCTGGATCTCCCTTTGCGTCAACAAGCTTGCACCCCCCTGCCACCCTACCAAACAAAAGGCCCTCCGAAGGCCGCCTGGTTCACCACTGAACTACAAGAAGCCAGACGCTCCTGTAGATGCCTAGAGAAAGCCTGGCAAAACCAGAAAACCACAGAAGCACGGAACAACCACAGGAGCACCCTGAAGGAATACCATCAGCGCAGAAGAGACACCAAATGGAACTTCATAAGAGACAAAGTCCAGACCAAAGCGACCAACAACAAGGAACTGTTCAACGTCATACAGCAGTTCACAAAACCCACCAGCAAAGCCACAGACATCACACCTTCCCAGGAACTCTGCGAGAAGCTCAGCTCCTTCTTCCATCTGAAGATCAAGGTCCTCTACTACAACTTCAGCGAACCGACACCAGACACCATCCCCCCACCCACCACCACTGGCAAGCCAGTCATCATGACCTAGGACCTCGCCACCACATCACCATGACCATGAAGAAAACCCACTCAGGAGCCCCAAGGGACCCCTGTCCACCGCATATATTCCACAGGGCCACCAACGCCATCGCACCCGAACTAGGACGGACCATCAACACCTCCTTCAGATCCGGCATGTGCCCAGATGACTGGAAGTGGGCGGATGTTAAACCTCTCCCAAGAAACCAACGCCCACCCAACAGACCTGAAAAACTACCAGCCCATCTCTCTCCTCCCCTTCACAGCCAAAGTCACCGAGAGACTCGTAAATGCCCAGCTGGCCACCTTCATCGAAGAGAACTCCATCCTAGACGCCTCCCAGTCTGGATTCCACAACAACCACAGCACCTAGACCGCCCTCCTTGCCTCCAACGATGACATCCGCATGTTACTCGACCAGGGACACACTGCAGCCATCATACTCCTAGACCTCTCCGCAGCCTTCAACACCATTTCACACCGCATGCTAGCAGCTAGACTTCATGACGCGGGGATACAAGAAGCCACCCTCAATTGGATCCAATCATTTCTATCAGGCAGAACCCAGAGGATCAGACTTCCTCTCTTCCTCTCTGAACCCACTGACATCAACTGCAGAGTATCCCAAGGATCATCGCTCAGCCCCATGCTCTTCAACATCTACATGGCCCCCCTCGCCACCATCGTCAGACAGCATGGGCTCAGCATTGTATCTTACACCGATGACACACAACTCATCCTCTCACTCACGAAGGATCCTGAGGACACCAGAATCTGTTTTCAGGAAGGAATGAAGAACGTGGCAGCCTGGATGAAAAACAGCTGTTTGAAGCTCAACTCAGAGAAGACCGAGGTCCTCATCCTCGGACCCTGGACCACCTCCTGGGACAAGACCTGGTGGCCCTCCACCCTCGGGAATCCACCCACCCCTACAGACCATGCCTGAAACCTCAGCATCATCCTCGACCTCTCCCTCTCAATGACCCGCCAGATCAATGCCGTCGCTTCTACCATTTTCAACTGCCTGTGCATCCTCCGCAAGACCTTCAAATGGATCCCCCCTATTGCAGAAGGACCGTTACCCATGCCCTCATAACCAGCAGACTGGACTACAGAAACGCCCTATATGCCAGTATCAAAAGAACTCTTCTGCACAGACTCCAGACCATATAGAACGCCGTGGCTAGACTCGTCCTCGGGGCACCACATCACGAACGCATGGCCCAACACCTACGAGACCTCCACTGACTCCCTGTTGAGAAGAGGGTCCCCTTCAAACTCCTCACCCACGTCTACAAATCCTTAAACAACATTGGACCCAAATACCTCAACAAGAGAGTATCCTTCTACGCACCCAAGAGGAACCACTGCTCCGCCGACCTCGCCCTGGCAGAGGTCGCCTGCATCCACAGAAACAGAACAGGTGGGAGATCCTTCTCCTACACTGCAGCCAAGGCCTGGAACGAGCTCCCTGTAAACATCAGATGCTCCCCGACTCTGCACACGTTCAGGAAGGACCTCAAGACCTGGCTCTTTGACTGATCCGGAGCTGCTCTCCCACCCCCCCAACGCCTTGAGACCCTCACGGGTGAGTAGCGCGCGTTATAAACCACTGATAGGTTGATTACATTTCACTTTAACAAAAGATCCTTCCTTTTAAAGAGGTGAAATTCAAACTCCGCCAAAAGCGGTTGATATTTTTGCAAAGGTGGGCTATAGGCAGCAATGACATCACTTGTTTGTTGCTTTGTTTCAGTGACACGAGCCAACCCCAGCAATTGAACATGGCCACAAGTCTCTGGGTATACCAATAAGCCATTGAACATAAGCGCACCATAACGGCAGGACATGCCTGGTTGTTTTATCATACTTTCAAATTAGTCAAAGTAAGTCTAATATGCCAAAATTGATCTAGATTTTAGTAAACCCTTGGTGTATCGAAGAGAAGTCTGAATCATGTTATTTTCCCTTTGTGTTCAGAATTATTATTGCAACTGGCTGATAATTTGTTTTCAAACTAAGACCTTAAAATCATGAAGCGCTCCCAATACCAAGACACTTGCATGTATTTGCTCGAGCTTTGTATTATGAATTGTAGTGTTAACTAATATAAATGGAGAGTAGATCAGTTTTAAATGAATCTTTCTGGAACTTTCATACCAGATTTTATCCAGTCCCAAGGCCCTGAGGAGAACCCCAAAACTGAGATGGGGATCGAAACGGATCTGCGTCAATTTCTACTGGGATAAAATATTATTTGAAAATGTACTCACTGTTGGGAGCAAGTTGTAAAAATCTGTTGCCCCCGCAGTTCTGAAATGTATACCCAGTAGGCAATAGCCCTGGCAGTTGAAATGAATAGTTGTAAGAAATAATTACCCACATGGCTGTTGCATTGAATATTGACTGAATTTAACCTAAATGCAATCTCATTTATGTTGTACTTTGTATACATTGTCTGCGTAAACTGTTAGTTTTGTATATCATGTATATAAATGTATAAGATTGGTGAAAGTGGTGTGTCTAATGGATTGACATGCTTCACTAAGGAAATAAACTTGCAGAAAAAATCTTACAAGAAAAGTTAATAAATACTTAATACCATTCGAATCAGTGAATTTCCTTAGTCTGTTAAAATCAATTCAGCACTTTAAAAATGATGGCTGGGTCCTTTCTTTGTTTCTAAATTGTCAAGGCCTTAGCCAGCCACCCTAGTGTCAAACCCCCTCTTTTGCGTACTTTTGAAAAGTGGCATTTTCTAACACATAATTTAAAAACCATCTTTACTAAAAGATGTGTTTTTAAATTCTGAGTTCATAGAGCTTAAACTTAATTCCTCTATCTTGTCCCAATGGGCAGTTATACTTGTAAGATGTTACAAAGTATCTCCCATGCTATCCGATCGGAGAGATAGCCTTTCAATAGTGAAAAAACTAAATTGGCAGTATTTCGCTATCACAATAGGTCACACTCACCAGTATATGTCCTACCTTTCACGTATACTGCACCATGACCATGGGGGTACCTCAGGCCTGCCTGAGGGGTGTATTAGATGTAAGTAAAAGGGAAGGTTAGGGCTGGCAAGTGGGTGCACTTGCCAGGTTGACATAGCTGTTTAATACTGCCCACAGACACTGCAGTGGCAGGTCTGAGATACCTTTCAGGGCTACTTATGTGGGTGGCACAATCAGTGCTGCATCTCCACTAGTAGCATTTGATTTACAGGACCTGGCAAACTCAGTGGACATTACTAGGGACTTACCAGTAAATCAAATATGACAATCAGGGAGAACCAACTGTAATAACAAAACACAGGGAGTACTTGCACTTTGACACTGATCAGCAGTGGCAAAGTGCCCAAAGCATCTAAGCCAGCAAAACCGAAATCCATCAAAGAATCAAAAATACAGGAGGTAGAGGCAAAAGGTCAAGGTAAACCATGTCAACGATGTCAAGTCTAACACGGCACATATGAGGAAATAGGTGCACATCTTTTACACTAAGGTTGGTATCTTCCCTTTGATTATAGATCCATGCATAAGAGTGAGGAAGTGTTTAACAGCATACATGAGTTTGCAACTTCTTTGGGACATTCCCTTGTTTGCAAAAAGATAACACTTCATTAATGCACCCATGGCTAATCTTGCATGTTATTGGAAGGGTGTTCATGTACCTTTGATTAAGCCTATATTTTTGTTACATTCAAATTGCAGCTATTTGATTTTAAATGATCAGAGTTGCTACAGGATGAAACCAGATGTCCCTTATATAATCACTGTTCCCAAGGTTGCGACTTTGTCCTGTAGTTCCTATAACTCTATATGGGATCTGCGCGTTTAGACAACATAAACTAAGGGATTGGTGACCAGACTGATCCCAGACACCCCAAAGGATATGTAAGCCTTTAGACCAGCTAGCTCACAGTGCCACCATGAGCCCCCTAACCTTGCCAAGGACCAAATAGTCTCTGGCAACTATCGAACATGACAACCCTTGATCCATCAGGGATTGTGGAAACACTGTCGTACTTTTTGCTCAGTCACTTTTGCTCACTTGGTCTCAGAGAAATACACATAATAAACCATAGGGACGTTTAAATAAGCATTTATTGAACCAGCGTTATTCTAATATAAAATATGTGTGCTGCAACAACCATTAGACAGAAACATATATATATGATTGCAAGCACTGGCATAGTAAATAAAAGGTAGAATTCTACCATGGTGCTAAAACAGTGAATATTTGCCGCATATAGATACATGGCAATAATCAAGTGTACTCCTTAGCTAGAAATCCCAGCTAAGTGTACCTAGATGTACCTAGCATGTATGTAGGTGTAAAGCCAAAAATCCCCCTAGGAAAGAGACAACCCCATTACCTCATGGGAAAGAAGGAAGAACCCTGTCTTGGTCTCGAGTTGTACATCCCGCAAGGGATGTCTGACCACTGCATGCTGGAGTTTCTGCATGTAGGGACTCCAGCGTCAGCGTGGAAGCTTCTCCTCTGGTTTGCCAAGCGAAGATGTGGTGCTTATATACCCAAAAGGTACCCTCGGGGGTTCTACCTAAATGTGTAACAATACTGTGGGCCTGTCGTTCAAGGATGCGATAGCGGTGACTTTAGTACAGAGTTATACAGAAGATGGTAATCCTGCTGTGTGATGCTAAGAATCCTCATCCTTAATAAATTAGGCTAGTTTTTGAAGAAAACCACACAACATTTATTCAGCACATAACTTAGCAAAAGGTCAGCGCCAGAGCCGTTATGTAGAGCAAGGTGGTACAAATGTAGGTAAACGGTTGTGCAGCTACCTAGGCCTATATTGGGGTACATTGGGGCTCATAACACCCGCTCCTCATCTGAAGGACAATAAGATAACCTAAACATAAAATACGCCTGTCTAAGAAGCATAAAAACATTATTAAGAAACAAATGTAAAAATATCTAAAAAGCATGGTGTATGTAAAAGCGATGTATAATGTTAATTAAAAAAACTTTATAAGTCCTCTAAATAGTCAATATACTATTAAGACAAACTGAGCACATCGAAAGCCATGGTGCTCAGTTAGAGCAAGGAGAGGTAAATAAAACAAAATTATGTTTCCGAATTCCAATATGGCTTGGTTTGGAAAAAGGCCAAATTGTTCCCATTCAGGTAGAGACAAGTGTTTATCTGTCCTGTGTGGGAGACCCAACATCACTGTCGCATGCCTTCGCAGATGAAGGTCCCTGTAAGACCTCTTGGATCAGGTCAATGGAGCAAAGGTGAAATTCTCCAGTTCCCACAGCAGCCGCTGAGGAAAAACTCGACATCTGTAAGCCTATTGCAGAGCTTGTGTCCATTCCGACAGGAGCTTAAGCATCCAGTGGTGGCTCAAGAATGCTGCCATCAACAAGGGCATACGCTGAGGACACTGTAATACGTGGGCCTTTAAGGGGTCTAGTAGTACGTCTCTATCCAGTCGCCCAACTGATGGAACTGCTAGACATATGCCCAACACGCATTCGTAGCCGCAGAATAGGCAGTGGAGCAGAGGCAAGAAGCAGTCAACCCAGACTGATCTGAATGATAGGAATCAATGCTCACTTAGCTCCCAAAGCCGAGGTCTGCCCAGATGGAGTACCATGCGTTCAGTGCAACGTTGCACCAGGAGTGATTTTTCCATCTCTTTGGAAGCTGAGACTTCCATTGTGTAGCAGGAAAATTAAAACCAGAATACTCACTACAAGGAGCAGGACCAGCAGAAGCCCTTCAAAAACGCTTTCTAATACAGAGTGTATAAATTATGGGCTAACTCTGAACATTGTCTGAAAGGTGCTCAATAGTCCAGAACCTTTGCTCTTAAAAAGGTGCACAATCCCACTTGTATCAGACATGTCAAAGATACAATGTACCATTTCCCCAAAATGGAGTAGGAAGTTCATGCAGACTAGTGCCTGTATCTCAGCGGAAGACCTTGCATCCTGGAGATCAAAAGTCTCTTGGACTGAGGTTACGGCCACATCCTTCTGTAAAAGCATGGCTTTCAGTCTGCTCAGAGAACAAAACCGTATAAGGGAATCATTTAATGAAGGCCATAGCAGCGCCTCCCTGACTGTGTGTGTCGGTGGAAACAGTGCTTGCATACAACAAGTAATCCTGTAACTTACTGTGACTAGAACAACCTTGATCATTCCCCAACAAACTTGATCATTCAACATCAAATAACTCCCATTCAAGAGCAGTTTGAACACCTCATGAATCACAGCAGTTGGCGACCCTTTCAAGTGACATGATAAGTTTGCAAATGAAGCATTACATGCTCCGTGAACCATAAAATTCTGACAAATTAGAGACCCACTTTAAGAACTCTCATAGTCTGAACCGCTGAGCAAAACTTCAGTGTCCCCATTCCTGCATCTAAATCTTTACGGTAATTCCAAATATTCATGTATGTATCCTTTACCCAACGCTTCATATTTGCCTACCTGGTGGTGCTGTAGACACTACTGAAATTGGAATGTCATGACTGGCAGTGTAATATGGCCATGGATTATCCGTTCTGTGGAGGGTGACTCAGCCACGGAAAAAGGTAATTGTTTCAATTTTTCAATTTTCAGCATTTTTCAGCATTGTATACTTTGCATCTCTTCGTGCCAGTTTTTGTCTGTCTCTCTGTTGAAGTGTATGCAGAAAACAGACACGTACTCTTGATATACCACCAGGGCACGTGACCAGAACGCAGTGATTTCAGCATCCAGCTCACTAACAGAATGGATCGCAATTGCGCTTGCCCATGTTGAAGAACAGGCAAATCCTGTTTGACTATATCTATCGCAGAAGACACAATGTTGCCCAGTGAATACATCCTGGATGTCAGTGTGGTCACACCATTGTTCACCACTGCCAAAGCCTTTTCTAGGTTACCCCCATCAATCTCACGAAATCTCTTGGCAGCCTCTTATTGAGAGATTTTCTATCCTTCGTTGTCAATAGCATATAAGAAGCACTTCTGACGTGGCTTCTGGGGACCTAACAAATAATCCCTTTGATACATGTCATCAGAGAGCAAGGATAAGTGTTGTTTTACCAAGGACAGTGTTGAGGTTTCTTGCCACTCTAGGCATAACTTCTCAACACTGTAAGATGTCACCACCAGAGTGTTCTGTATGCATGTCGCATTGATCAGGCCAATGGATACTAAACCCTTCGGTAGTACCCCTGGATCTTGACTGACAACTATTTGTGTTGATAGGCCAAACTAGCCACCCATTCCATTTGGGGTCTGATGAATTGTATGAATCATCATGTATAATGTCATCTAGTGTATCCTCACTGTTGTGTATAGTTTCTCCACCTCTCAAAGTGTGTAATTGAGGGAATCCAAGTGTGTTCAAGTCCCTGATTGTGGCTAACCCAAGACAAGAAGTCTGTTGCACTGTGTTGTGTAGGAAGATTAAATTGCTGTGGCATGAGTCAAGGCCTCAGTTCGCTGATCTTGCCAATCTCTAGTCCCCCAGACACATTTCGTGTCTATAATGTCCTTCTAAAAGTTGAAACCTTGTAAACACAGCTGGGAAATAAAGGAAGTAGAGTATATCTTTTTGTATTAGTCCACATATTTTTCTTTGTAGGTGTAGGAACAAGCTTTTAATAATAAGATCTTGGGTGTGAATTGTTAAACCCAGGTAAATAAGCAAACCTTTGTCCAAACATTTCTGAACTACCTTTAGATGGGGTCAGACTAGGGGTGGGCGGAATTTGCGAAATCCACTTCCGCAAATTATCGCGAAGATGTTTAAAATTATCGCAAACAAGCGGAAATATCGCGAAGATACGGAATTTTTTTTCCCGCATGTTCGCAAGATTTTATGCATGGTTGCGGGTCGCCAACTTACCCATGTGGTTGCTCGCGGGCGCGGCCATCTTGTTTTGAGTTGTCTCGCGGTGCATGATCGCGAGAAGAAAGACGTGATCGTGCGACGCATGACGTCACTGCGGGCGCGAACTGTCGCGAGACAGCGCAAATGGCTAAAAACAATCCAAAATCTCATGGAGAACGCGACCGGATCAAGAAAACTTGTCGGCGAATGCAGGGATTCAGGTAAGGCGATCGTTCGCGCACGAGAATGTATTATTTTACAGCGCGAGCAAGAAACAAATTATCGCCAAGCTGCGGAAAGCGGAAATTTTGACATTTTCGCGCTCTCCGCGGAACGCGAAAATGTCAAATTATCGCAATTTCCGCGAACGGAACGAAATTTTCGCCCAGGCCTAGGTCAGACAATGCTCCCATTGATGGTAAGTAAAAATATTTCGTGGGATACTTGCTTTGCGCAGGAAATGATGACCATAGTGCTGGTAACAATACATGGTGTCAAAATCAGATTTATCATCATACAGCTAATTACTTGAAAATGCAGCAGATTGTTCTAAATCTGAAAGCATAGTATTTACAGTTTCAAAGTCCCAATCATTAGAGAAAGTACTGTAGGTGATGATATCACTTAAAGAAATTTGAAACATGTGTTGCATTTTCAAAAGTTCAGTTGGACCATATACATCATATGCAACCCTATCCCAAACTATTCCCTTCGGAACTGGAAGTGCTGTAATGTTCACTAAGGATAGGTCTCTTTGTTCATGATGTGATGATGCATGGAGTTTCAGGACCAAGTTCATAAGTTGTACTGTGGAGAGTTCTGGGAGATGGTGTCGATTCAGGAGCAGGACAAAGACAGTCACTACACCAATCCAAAGGACTAGGAAAAGTAGACCAGTTGTATTCCAGAGCTGTTGTCAGGCAGAAACAAGGTAAGTCTTTTTCAGCCAAAAGTACTGATCACGTAATTTTTGTTTGTGGCAAGCAGGAGCTGGCGGTGACTCGTGTTCACTTAGATCCAGACAGAAAGTATCAAAATCGATGAACTAGCCAGATGCAGCTCGATCTACCTTTGGTAGCTCAGCAGGGTTTTCTAGAACTGGCAGATGGCTCATTTCGAGGTATATTTAAATAGAGCTCAATATTCGGCCGAATTGAGATCTGTGTTACATTTGCATTTTTTTGCTGTTCAATTTCAACAGGCACAAGTTCCACTCCGTTGTTGGTAACTCTGTCACTTCGTAGAATATGATCTTTACATTTTATTAATCTTTCTGTCTGAACTTCCTGTAGTGAAGGAAGATCATCGGCTACTCAGGAGCCCAGGTGGCCTACTGTAGGAAGGTGGAATCTGACTATATGGTTGCCCCCACTTTTTTCCTGGTGTTTGAATGGTTTTTGACTAGTCTGGCTGGGATCCTGCTATCCAGGACCCCAGCCTATATGCTTACCCCCTTAAGTTATTGGTGTGCATATTAGATGCACTAGTGATTGGATACTGTGGTACCTTGTGAGCCCCTAGTATACGGTACCTTAGGTACCTAGGGCATAGGCACTTCACAGGCCTACCAGGGGCTGCAGCATGTATTATGCCACCCTTGGGAAGCAGACTCAATCTGACACCACAGGCTTGCTACTGCAGCCTGTGTGAGGTAGTGTTAGCACTCCTCACTGAGATATAGGTTTCTATATCTCACCATACACACACACATATAAACCTATCAGCCACCCCTATGGCAGACCCTATCAATCCTGAGGGCAGGGTGCGTGGTTTACAATGTGAGGGGGTGCCTCTGCATGAGCAGGGCCCCTCTGCAGCTACCAGAGTCTATTCTCTATGGCTGTTTGTGTATGCGATTAAACCATATACTCTTAAGTGCATTAAAATGCTAACTTTGGAATGACTGCATCAAAACATGTCGTGTTTGGTGTCAAACAACTTGGACTCATACCCCCACATCAGTCCATGATGTGGGAGCATGTTCCCACCCTTCTAGAGGGGACGACATGTAAAACGATAGAAATCCTATAGAGCCCTGGCATCACAAAATGTATGCCACCATCTCCTGTGATACAAAAGGGGGTGGGGATGGACAGAGCATCAGAACCAATCAAACACTCACACCCAGTCAACAGATCCGGGTTTGATCCATCACCGTTCTTTAGCCCACTCTGCCACCCCAGTTCAGACATGGCCATATGCAAATCAGTCTGACCCTGTGCCTCATGGGAACAGTCCAGCCCGAACTGCCAAGCCATGCCTTCCCTGGACCGGAAACAAGCTTCCTAGGACCGGTTTCTGGCATTTCAGCCGTCTTCAGCCAGGCTTGCTTGAATCCAGTGGCAAAGTGAGCAAGGGACTCACGTCTGAGCATACCCTGCCAACTTATGGCGAACAAAGCGGTACAAAAGGGGGTGGGGATGGACAGAGCATCAGAACCAATCAAACACTCACACCCAGTCAACAGATCCGGGTTTGATCCATCACCGTTCTTTAGCCCACTCTGCCACCCCAGTTCAGACATGGCCATATGCAAATCAGTCTGACCCTGTGCCTCATGGGAACAGTCCAGCCCGAACTGCCAAGCCATGCCTTCCCTGGACCGGAAACAAGCTTCCTAGGACCGGTTTCTGGCATTTCAGCCGTCTTCAGCCAGGCTTGCTTGAATCCAGTGGCAAAGTGAGCAAGGGACTCACGTCTGAGCATACCCTGCCAACTTATGGCGAACAAAGCGGTACAAAAGGGGGTGGGGATGGACAGAGCATCAGAACCAATCAAACACTCACACCCAGTCAACAGATCCGGGTTTGATCCATCACCGTTCTTTAGCCCACTCTGCCACCCCAGGGTGGCAGAGTGGGCTAAAGAACGGTGATGGATTAAACCCAGATCTTTTGACTGGGTGTGAGTGTTTGATTGGTTCTGATGCTCCGTCCATCACCATCCCCTTTCGTACCGCTTTGTTCGCCACAAGTTGGCAGGGTATGCTCAGACGTTGAGTCCCTTGCTCACTTTGCCACTGGATTCAAGCAAGCCTGGCTGAAGACGGCTGAAATGCCAGAAACCGGTCCTAGGAAGCTTTTTTCTGGTCCAGGGAAGGCTTGGCTTGGCAGTTCGGGCTGGACTGTTCCCATGAGGCACAGGGTCAGACTGATTTGCATATGGCCATGTCTGAACTGGGGTGGCAGAGTGGGCTAAAGAACGGTGATGGATTAAACCCAGATCTTTTGACTGGGTGTGAGTGTTTGATTGGTTCTGATGCTCCGTCCATCACCATCCCCTTTCGTACCGCTTTGTTCGCCACAAGTTGGCAGGGTATGCTCAGACATTGAGTCCCTTGCTCACTTTGCCACTGGATTCAAGCAAGCCTGGCTGAAGACGGCTGAAATGCCAGAAACCGGTCCTAGGAAGCTTTTTTCTGGTCCAGGGAAGGCTTGGCTTGGCAGTTCGGGCTGGACTGTTCCCATGAGGCACAGGGTCAGACTGATTTGCATATGGCCATGTCTGAACTGGGGTGGCAGAGTGGGCTAAAGAACGGTGATGGATTAAACCCAGATCTTTTGACTGGGTGTGAGTGTTTGATTGGTTCTGATGCTCCGTCCATCACCATCCCCTTTCGTACCGCTTTGTTCGCCACAAGTTGGCAGGGTATGCTCAGACGTTGAGTCCCTTGCTCACTTTGCCACTGGATTCAAGCAAGCCTGGCTGAAGACGGCTGAAATGCCAGAAACCGGTCCTAGGAAGCTTTTTTCTGGTCCAGGGAAGGCTTGGCTTGGCAGTTCGGGCTGGACTGTTCCCATGAGGCACAGGGTCAGACTGATTTGCATATGGCCATGTCTGAACTGGGGTGGCAGAGTGGGCTAAAGAACGGTGATGGATTAAACCCAGATCTTTTGACTGGGTGTGAGTGTTTGATTGGTTCTGATGCTCCGTCCATCACCATCCCCTTTCGTACCGCTTTGTTCGCCACAAGTTGGCAGGGTATGCTCAGACGTTGAGTCCCTTGCTCACTTTGCCACTGGATTCAAGCAAGCCTGGCTGAAGACGGCTGAAATGCCAGAAACCGGTCCTAGGAAGCTTTTTTCTGGTCCAGGGAAGGCTTGGCTTGGCAGTTCGGGCTGGACTGTTCCCATGAGGCACAGGGTCAGACTGATTTGCATATGGCCATGTCTGAACTGGGGTGGCAGAGTGGGCTAAAGAACGGTGATGGATTAAACCCAGATCTTTTGACTGGGTGTGAGTGTTTGATTGGTTCTGATGCTCCGTCCATCACCATCCCCTTTCGTACCGCATCTACTGTGAAGCATTTCCTGAAGAGGTGTCTTTGCGATCACTTGCCTGTTGGCTTGTGGGTCCCTTGAAGACTTTCTTATCAACTGAAAGGGCTCCCCTGATTGCTCCAGGCCTGTCCTCACTTACCCTCACTGGGTGAGTCCCTCAGACCTTGCTGGTCTGCACCATCAATTTTCTTCAGTCTACACAAGACTTACAGTTGCCAAGGTTTGTTGGCTCCAATCTGGTTGCCGACACCGCCATCAGCTGCAGACGTCATGGGACACTCGGAATCCAGGTGCTGGTCATCATCGATCCCACCTGGTCCTCGTGAGCGAAGAGTCAAAACACTATCAATGACCTGAAATCACCGACATCTGTGGTCATCCATCTTCCTGGCCACCGGTCACTGGCAAGTGACTTTGAACACTGTCCCTTCAATTTTCAGGTCTTCAGCATCTCGAATCCACCCTTGGATTCAACCGGACACTTCTTCAGTCGATGCAAGCAGCAAGTCGCCATAGAAAATAGCGACGCGACCCGACACTAAAAGACACCTATGCACCCGGCTTCCCTGTGTGAGGTAACTCGTGCACTCCGGTGCCCTAGTGTGTGTTGGCCCTCGAAGTACTTACCTTGTAAGTGGCTTCCTGTAGACTTCCTCGAAGTACCCTAGAACTTTAAAAATCAAACCGCGAATTGCACCATTATAATCAATAGGGAACCCGCGGCTGTGTTCACACACTGCACGTGTCTCCTGTGGGCCTGTTACTTACCTGCTACCACTGCAGAAGTGAAGCCCCAGCAATTCCCCAGGCCCTAGGCCTTGTCATTTTGCAACTCGACATTCTTATACCATTTTTTTAGTGTATGGTCTGGTACGCCCCTAGGGCTCCAGCCATATTTGTGCTTAATGTATTGTGAAACGTTGACATTTGAATGTGTATCTGGCTTCTAATCTCATAAAGAGATTAGTAGAGTGTGTCTAGTAATAAATACATATATATTTGATAAATATACCTGTGTGGTGTCCTTTCATTTGGTAATTCAAGAGATTATAAAGTAAAACAAGCTGCTTTACATTCCTCTAAGACTTAGCCTGAAGGCTGCTCTCCACAGCTACCACTAGGATAGCTTTCTTTAAAAAGTTGTCTTAAACCTATCTACCATAAGAGTCGAATTGGACTGGTGCAAGGTGGCCACCATAACTAGTGACCAGCATATACCAGGCCAACTTCTCACACCTACTATTCAGTATCAGCCACATAGTGTGGGTTGATCAGATCAATGGAGACGAATCCCTTTTTTTTCTTGCCAGCAAGGGGCGGAAGAAGTACTATTCTTGTTCCTTCAACAGCAAGGACAGATACAGGTGCTCCATAAGATGGCCCAAAGTCTTGTTTGGTACACAATGTTTTCTCTCACCAGGTCCCCAATCTTTGGGACCCAGGCAGGTCTTGTTGGTACAGGTTTCAGTTCCCAGTGGCGGTACATTTTACTTGGACGTTTCTTTGTAATGCCTGGAATTCATTGAGTTCTTTTAAAACAGCCAAACAATCATTGATGTCAAATGGTTTTTCATCTGCCACTGCACTGCCACAATTGAGTTGGGACCCACATTCTCGTCCCAAACAGGACTTCATATGGAGTACGGCCCCCCTGGGAACTTCTTGGCATGTTATTAAGTGCTCTCTGGACCCCATAGAGGTTATTAACCCAACTGCCACTCAAGCCCAATAGCCTTGCTGTTAGGGATTGCTTTAAGTCCTGGTTTTTCCTCTCCACAATCAAATTTCCCTCTGGATGATACGGAAAGTGGTACCGCAAGACCGCACCCAAACTTCCCATAGCTTCTTTGTAAGCCTGAGAGCTAAACCCAGTGCCATGGTCAGAATGTAATGTGCCAATTGCATATATCCCTTTAAAGACTAGCAAATCCTTTATAACAGAAGGAGCATCGGCCGAGCAATGTGGCTAAACCCACAGGAATCTAGAGCATTAATCCATTGCCACCAGGGTGTACCTGTAAGCCCCATCAGATTGTAAGGTGCGGCAGGGGTCCAAATAGACACATGCAAGAGGTTTGTCTGATATCAGTAGTTGTGTTTGTGGTGGACGTACTATGGTGGAACCCTGACCCTCGTGTGCAGCTAGCATTAAACCTAATCTGCGATCCATGTTTGGTATTACTCTATTCCCCCACCCTTGAATTTGAGCATACAGAATGATTTGTGCATCTATCTTGTAGAAGTACTTGAGTGAAAAACCTTTTGGCAAGGCTGAGCTGTTGTTGCATGTAGAGTTCACAGTTATCATTATCTGTCTGTCTATCCTCGTACTAGAACGAGTGATTGCAGCAATGGCAGCAGTTCGCACTGTTGCTTTGGCGGCTTCATCAGCCAATAAATTCCCATCAACGAGCACGTCAACATGCTGATGATTCAATCTATAAATTGCATGGGCCCGTGGCAAGCTTCTTTTCAGCAATGCCACTCGTTCCCAAATCAATTTGTGCTTTATTGTGCAACCTAAGGAATCTCTAAACCCATTCTGGCCCCAATAGTTAGAATATTCATTGTATGACTGGACAAAGTAAAACGAATAGCACATAATAAGTGGGGGGCATTCCCAATCTGTATTTTGTAGTGCCAGATTCAGGGCTTTTAATTCTACCAGCGGTGCCGTGCAATCTCCTAGAGACTGCGTCTGCATATTGCTAGGACGGAACTTGCCGTTCTGCATTCGTCCCTACACAATCACACATGCTGCGCTGTATTGATGTTTACTTTCTAAGGCAGGTTGGGCATAACCATCAGTGTAAATGATGTATTCATACTGATCTAGAGGGCATTAATGCATTTGGGTTGAGGATATTCTTGCTTGTACTGCAGAAATGCTTGTGTTTTTAATATAGAATCAAATTTGTAGTCTACATCTGTTGCAGTGAGAGAATTAGCGAGTGCAATTTTCAATAACACCTTGATATTCAAGTTGATCTAGGATCTCCCTGACCTGTTTCTTTGCATCATATTTTATTGGTTATTGCCTTTTTGGTGTAGGAGTAGTTTTAACTGGGATTTCATGGTGAGGTGACTCAGCATCCCACCCTACATGGTTGCGGTATAATACATGAGCAAGTGCTCCCACCCACTCCTGCGTGAATGAAGTGATTCTGGAATGAGGTCGTAGAAGGCTGGTAATATTACTGCGTCTCCTTTTGGGCAGTCCAGAACGAACTCAGGTGGCCAATCTGTTTCAGACAATAGTATATCGTATCCAAAAGTCAGGTTTTCCCAAAAGAGATCTCCCCGTCTGCATACCGAAGAAAGAAACCCGTATGGAAATATTGCCTCAGCACTTACTATGGTGCTGAGCTGATGGGTCTATTTGCCCTGGGCCACCCTAATTGTGTGTGACCCTGATCATTATTGATTATCCGCCTTTCACTCACATTCATAATCTGAACAGAGCG
Organism: Triturus cristatus; assembly: GCF_964204655.1. Lineage (NCBI taxonomy): Eukaryota > Metazoa > Chordata > Amphibia > Caudata > Salamandridae > Triturus > Triturus cristatus. The sequence goes on from NC_140587.1 coordinate 622,965,241, forward strand.
TTGCATGATTTCTAGTGTTTTTTTGCAGAGGGACTCATCTCTGTCGTTCCCAGTTGCATGAGATATTTTGACCACTCGCATCACCCCAGATATGAATGCGTCTTACACATGAATACTTAGCTTATGCCCTGAAGAAGTCCATTGTACTGGCCGAAATGCGTTGGCTGGTCTATTCTGCATATTACATGTCATGCTTGAATCATTTATGAATAATGAAAAAGAAGATTTGGAGAATGCAACTTTAGATATTGATTTTGAATCTTGTTTAATTATCTATGTAGTGGTGTACCGTTTGCTTTGCATTACAATATTGTTAAGTGTGGTTGAGGACCACCCGTTAACAGTGGGTGCTTAAACCGTGTGCACACAAACTTGGGATATTCCCTCTTTCATTGTGTTGAGGATAGCAGGTTAGGTGCAAGTCATTGTAGGGTTCCACAGTCATTTTTTCATAGTTTCTCCCAAAAGAGACCTTTCACTTTTCTGGGCATGTTCCTCTCCATTTGGAGCATAATTTCATATAACCGATGTGGGACACTCACCCTTGTATCAGGTGTTTCAACCGTGATATGTTTATTCAATGCTGCTGTCACCAAAAATTCCATCAGATACTGGCAAGCTTTTGTTACTTCTGCAGCTCTGTCTAGCATCGACAGAGTCCATTCCCCGATCAATAGTTGAGTCCTCAGTAGCCTGGGCATTTCTTATTTTAAGGTCAGTTACCTTCTTCTTTTTAAACTGAGGTTTACTTTTGGGTTTATCCTCTTGTTTGATCATTTAGTCTGAAGTGCGAAGTGTGTTCCTTTGCTTGGCCCAGTCGTCTGATCTGTGTTCTGACCATCCTTCCCCCTCAGAGTTTTTTTATGAACCCTGAAAGGAATGAGAGGAATTTGTATCAGTATCCTGATGCCTGTCAGGTTTTTTAATTTTGTCATGGTTTCAAACATTATATTTCCTGTAAGATGGCTCCTGTTGAGGAGACCACCCCGTGTTTGTGATGCATTTTGCTTTTTTTCTATTGTTTATTGTCTGATTTCTTTTTTGAAGAATCTGGTGCTTGCTTTCAGTTATCCTTTTCAGGATTACCCATCAATTGTGGTTTCACTGGTCTAGATCCCAAGTTATCTCTTCCCAGCGAATAATAATTCGATACTTTTTGGTAATTCTAGCTCCTGTTTTGCAGGAGTGCATTCTCTTAGGAGTTGGCATATTGTCCTCGCTGCTGCCTCCCCTATTATATTGGCTAACATAATTGTAGATACCTGGGCAAAATTGCCTATCAATTTCCTCCCTCAGTCCAGGGCATGTTCTGCCCCGTACTCATTCTGTATTTGTTTCAATACTTCTGGTATGGCTGGTATTGAGGCTGACATAAAATAGGGCAAGCACTCTTGCCTATACTTCCGAACAAGCATCTGAAATTTACGCATTGGTTCAAGATGTCAAAGCATCGGACATACAGGGGAATACAGTAATCCAACAATTAAACAATTAGAGTTTCTGGTTCGAAGAGAAATCAATCAAAGACTACATGCATCAACACTAGTGTAGTACCATCGGGCCAAACAAATAACACATTGTTTAAGGCTTTCTATAATACCGATGTTATTCGGATTCCATCGCAACAAAGAATTCATGGAAAGATGGTACTCCATATTAGATAAGTGTTCGTTAGATTTGATATTATTACTAGTGGAAGAGTTATCAAAGGCTATCAATGAGATCGGAAATGAGATCGAAGAAATCAAACTCAATATACAAGCATGAATGGTGGATGAAAATTGTACCAAATCATTGGAAGATATTAACTCTAGACTTGATAAATACACTAAAGAACTCCAGGAAGGAAAACTTTGCAAATATAAAAGGGACACTCTGGACTACAAATTAAATGAAGTGTACACATGGGCAGAAGTCTATGCCCAACGACGTGTTCACAGAAAAAAGAATGTGACCACGTTGTCTGAGGAAAGTTTAGCCACTGAAATTGACACCAGTTTGAATAGGCCTTCGGCTCAAACTCAAATCAACAGAGGTGAAATACGGGCAGAAGCAACGGACAAGAATGGAGTACAAGCATCAAGTTCGAAAGATTTTTTATCCAAGGGAGCTGACTCCAGTCAACCACTGGGAACGTCAAAACCAGGAAAATCAGGAGAAGTCACCGGAAAACCAGGACGCACACAGAGTCAGAAACAAACTTAGTTGTTAATATATCATCCACAAAACTCACTCCACATCAAGTAAGAGTTCTTAACAAAGGTTTGGGCTTTGTCCCAACATATGACATCAATCATCTTGAATGAGAGGTAGCTTATTTTAAATTCATGAGAGTGCTTCGTTTAAGGTATTTTTTCACCAACGGTCTTCCAAGTAAACCAGAAAGTGAGTACTTAGAGTTTCGACCCAAATCTAAATTTCAAGTACCTATATATCATAAAGTCTTGGACTCATTTGAACTCCTAGTTCGCAAAGATTTTCTAAGAATGAACATGAGGAGATCTAAGTGGAAAAACTTATCTAAGCAAGACATAAACATTCTTCACTCTATTCAGAACAATCAAGATATTTTAATACAAATAGCAGACAAAGGAGGAGCAATAGTGATTATGGATACTATATTCTACAAGCATAAAGTCTCTGAACATCTTGAGGATTTACAAACATACTTACCTTTGGAGATGGATCCAACCAATGAGTTGAGAACTACTCTTATAAGTATTTTGGATCAAGCACAAGAAATGGGATGGATCTCAGCATCCACTAAACAATATGTGACAGTTGAATACCCCAGGAGACCTCGACTTTACATTGTTAGAATTGGGCATCTCTGGTTGGCACAGGTAGGTACTTGTGAAAAGCAGGGACCCTCTCCTCTAGTCAGGGTAAGGGGTTACACTCCTAAAATAACCCCTGCTCACCCTCTAGGTAGCTTGGCGCGAGCAGACAAGGCTTATCTCAGAGCGTTATACGTTAAGCATTTGTGACCATATACAGTAACTCAGTGACAACACCACAAATGGTCACAACACTAGATTTATATTGTTTCGTTTGATAACTTTATTTCGGTCAAAGACCATAAATGTGCAGATAAAATACATACAAAAGTGCACAAATCGTTCAATCAATAAATAACAGCAAGTTAATATAATATTAAAAACAAATTAAACTATATAGTTATCAAAGAGTAAGATCAATAAAAGGCGGCAATATTTAGCCAAAACTTTTCCTTCTTCGCCACATACGAAGTAAAAAACGCGAGACAGCAAAGACAATGGGGGGATGAGTGTCATATGTTAAAACCCTACATGCCTGTATACAGTGTCTAAACCCAAGGTTCCTACATAGTGGAATCAACCAATGTTTCCTTATCGATTAGTAAGCAGGGCAGAAGAACATAACATGGCATACATCTTCTCGGTTACGATTACAAGCTGGGCAAGCGATATTTTCTGATTTTGGCCATTTGTGGGTAAATGCCCTGAGTGGTAAACTGCCATGTCTTAGCTGTATGTAAAGCTTCCTCGGGAGAGGTGGATAAATTACGTCTAAAAAGACTTCTGCTCCCGATTCAGTTTTTACTAAGAGGAACTCTTTGGAAAGTATACCCAAGGAGTTTGATCGATGTAGGGCAAGTAATTTCTGTTGTAATCACAAGAGGAACTCCACAGTGTGTGGAGGGGGGAACGAGAGGCGCGGGGTTCTACGAGCTAGCGGCCTCCATTACAAATATTAATCACAGAAAGCTGCTCCTAGAGTAGTGTGACCCTACTACAGTTCTAGAATTGTTGTGAGTTGGGACATCTCACAAAAAGTGACGGACTGGCCTCACACACCACCTGGTGTCATGCTTCATCATCGGCCAGTCCTCGCCCTCCAAAACCTTTGTTTGATGGAGGGCGGGCATACACCTGGAGACAGGGATGCACTTCTAAACTAAAGAGTGGGGGCCCGTGGGGTGGAACGTGAGGTTAAAAATCATTATAGTTACTAGAAAAATTATTTATTGTGACCAATAACTATATGATAATAAAAACAAAAGGACGGTGAGTGGGGTATTTAGTGTCCCCTAGCCGTCTTGTGCAAGGTCGACATGTTTCTGCCTAGTTGGCCCGAGCGGGTCCAGGGCATTCATCAGGTCCTAGAGTTACAAAATGGGGCTCCGTTCTTACCAACAGGTAGCAAGAAAGTACCACTGCGCGGGTGTGGCGGGGGCCACACTCCACTACCTAATTGGCTTCCAGCTGTCAAGCCCTAATTGGAACAACTACTTGCCACATGGGGGGAAGGGAGGAGACACTCCTGTTCAATTGTCTGAGGCGGAGTGTCCCGTGTTCAGCCTATGGTGTTGCTCCTCGTCCTCCCGAATGTAATTTCTGTTTCCTCAGCTGACTTATAAGTTCCAATTTAGATATCCCTAGGCAGGACACCTCCGGGGACTCCCAGAGCTCGATCCAGCCAATCCTTATGCTGAGAGTCTTGATGTGGTGTAACCACGCGATATTCTTATTTTTTATAAGGGCCCAAACCTCTAGGAATTCCTCTCTGTATGGTGCCAATTCAGGCACTGACCAGAGTCTTTTCCAATAGAGCATGGGCCGTACAGCTGCTAAGTCTTCGATTGATTCCAACCCCAGATCAAATCGCAAAGGAATAAGTGGTGTACTTAGCGGCAAACCCAAAACGCTTCTCATAAAGCCCTGCTCAGCCCTGAGCAGTTTAGATATGTTTTTATGGCCCCAGAGTTCAGCTCCATACAATGGAGCCGTTCTAGCTTGTAGTCAGTATATTTCTATAACCGGAGCTGCCGGTTTAAAGTCCGAAGCTCGCTGGACTTTGCTAATTCCCCCCATGATTTGGGACAACCTGAGCGTTGATTTCGAAATTTGAGAATCCCAGCCAAATTTCTCCGTCAAGTTGATCCCAAGATAAACAAAAGTCTTAACTCTCTCAAGTGCAGAACCATTGAGAATGGGGTTAGGACGGGTCTGCTTCGGGGGATTGAAAATCATAAACTTGGTCTTATCCAAGTTTATTTCCAATCCTCGAGCAGTACAGAATGCTGCAAAGCAATGATGTTTTGGATAACAACAAAGTGCCATACGCAAACATCAGAGCGGGCACTCGGCCGGTCGTCCACAAGACCATTGATGTAAAGACTAAACAGTGTTGGGGCCAAAACACACCCTTGTCGTACACCCTTCCTAACTGGAAAGCGTGCAGACAGATCGCCGTGCCTCCCGCACCTAACTTGGGCATAATTACCGTTGTGGAGTCTAGTTAAAATGTTCAGCAGATAGGGTGGGAGACCCAAATCTGCTAAAACTTTCCACAACTTTTCTCTTGGGACGAGGTCAAAGGCGGCACGCAGATAAACAAAGATGAGGTAGAGGCTACCACCCTCCACTCTCACCGTTTTCCAAAATAGGACCTGCAACCGAAAAATTTGATCTAAGGTTGAAATACCCGACCTAAACCCGGCCTGTATTGTGGTCAATATTTCATTTTCTTCCATCCACCCTTGACTTCTGTCTAAAATAATTCGACCCATTAATTTCTGGGAGGTACCTATAAGGCTAATGGGCCTATAATTTGCTGGGGTTAGCGGGCAGCCTTTCTTGAAAATGGGGACAATCTCTGCTCCTAGCCAAGTATCTGGTGAATCAGCCCCCATAAGGATCGAATTAAATAAAACCACCAGGTACGGTGCCCATATTTTAGGTTGGGATCGAAATAGGTCCCCGGGCATCTTATCTAATCCAGGAGCTTTGTTAGGTAGTAGCCTTGATATTGCAATCTCTACTTCCTTGAGGGTAATGACCTCGGGCAGATCCAAGTGGGACTCGCCTCCCACCAGGGAGTCCTCACTCCGTCCGCCATCCGAAAACACCAGCAATCGATACTCCTGCTGGGGCTCAGAGACGGCAGGCAAAGGGCGGATCGTAGTTTCGCCGAAGGCCGGAACAGTCCCACACGCCGATCTATGCTCCAAAAGTAAGTCGGGATTAGACAGGAGTGCGGTATCTTCACCCGAATCACCATATAATGCTCCAAAATGCGCTTCCCACACTCGGGATGCTATGTTTGGAGTTGGGGTTGAACCTCCCCTACTCACACCGAGACTCACAATAGCCCAAAACGCCTTGGGATCCCTTCGAGAGAGAGCTGATCTAAGTTCTTCCCATCTATATTCCTCCCAGTCCTTCTTTCCCTAAGGATGGCCATTTTATACTCTAGGCGAAATTTCTTAATGTTGGCTCCATCTTCATCCTTTATTGCAGAAAGCAAGTCCTTTTTTGCTTTTCTACAGGAGGCATCATACCAGGGATGTGTCCGATCCTGATGGCATTTTTCTTTTCCCACAGGATTGAACACATCCACCAGCTTGGCAACCAACTGCTTATGGGTTTCCAGGTGGGTACCCTGAGGATCAACACCTGAGTTACCTTCGCTTATATCACCCATGTCAGTAAGAAACGGTATAACTATCTGGTATATTTTAGCAAGTTTAACAGGGGAGTTCTGAAAATGGGGCCATTTGACCCTCCACCTATTGTTAGACATCAGCAAGGGAAGCGATAGACCATTGAGGTCAGGGGCAGGGTTTGTTAACACAAAACTTCCCGGTTTAAGAGTTAAGACAAGGGCGTTGTGGTTGCTATCATGTCTAGGGTATATTGTAAACTCCAACAGCTTATCCCAATGTCTGGTTTCCATCAATATATAATCGATGATGGAAGTTTGCCCTGGTCTATTAAACGTGACTGACCCCGGGCGATCTGGATTCAACCTCCCGTTACAGGCCCTTAAGGACATTGCGAGGGAGAAGGACTTAATTTGGAGGACCAGGGGGGTCCAAGCTCTAACAGGAGGGATTTGAGGATCCAGAAAATGCCAGAACTGGTCCTCATCATCCAACTCTCCCATATCTGAGCTCTCAAGGGGCTCAAATTGGCAATTAAAATCCCCTCCAACTAATAGAGCAACTGCGGGGTCGAGTGACAACATAAAGTGCTTTAGTATATCAATGGTGCCAGATTCTTGGCCGCTCTTAACTGGTCTAGAATAGATGTTTATTATGGCAACCTGTGACATATCTTTAAGTGTTAAGAATACACATTGGACGTCAGGGGAGCTAGTTGGTATTTGAACTGCCTGGGCGCCCAAATGCGTACCCACCCATGTTGTCAGACCACCCGAAGGTCTCCCTCTGCCCCTTGTGGTTGCCAAGATGTCAAAAGTGGCGAAACCAGTCCTTACATTCTCCTCTAATGCCCATGTTTCCTGCATCAAACAAATATCATGCCTGCCTATGAAATTGCCCCACTCAGGTATGGATAATTTATTCTTCATCCCGGCCACATTCCAGGACAGAATTTTTATTTTCCCGTCTTCTACCCCATTACTAGCCGGTGGATCAACCTCGTTTTGGTTAGGGCTGGTTCTGCGTACTCGAATATTAGGTTCCAATATCATTTGCCTTACCTCATCTCTTAGCGGCACCTCAGTTGGAAGAGGAGCCCCCACATATTCAGTAATTTCTCTCACTTCCATCCCTCCCCCGTCCATGCTCAAAGAGTGGGGTATTAATGCGTGTTCAGGGGTACTACTCCCACCATTACCCACCACTGTCGCTATTTGGGTACTCAAAATGTTATCAATATGTGATACAGGGCTTTGTCTCACATATGGTCAATCAACCTCTTCCAACATACTAAACCTGTTCTTTTGGGGGAATAGTGAGAGTAGGGGGGTAGTTTGCCACCAGTCCTCTCGAGTTGTCATTCCCTGTTGTACTCTGGCCTGCAGAATATTCTTGCCCCCCTCACACCAAACTCCTCTATTCTGCCCTGTTCTTATCTGGGATGCCAGGTAGAAATGTGACAGGTGTAGAGGAATAATTTGGGTATTAGACCTGATTGGTGCCCTGCTGCAGATATAATCTACAGCAAGTGTGTGCCTAAAGTTGATAATGTCACAATTTCCTGCGATGGTTTTAGGTGCAGTCCCAATCCAGTCTACTCTTCTTACGCTCAATATATCACCAGAAATGTTATAAGGAAGAGGCCTATTGGAGTTAAGCCAATGTACACATTTATTTTTTAGTTCGGAATAGTCCTCATTTTTTCCTTGGTTTAAGGGAGGGACACCTGCAAATACCACAACGTATGGTAGGGACTCTGGTGGGAGATCTATACAGGGCAGCACAGTTTGAGACCCCTCCCTAGCAGTATTTCTGCTCGCTTGTATCTGCTTATCCAGACGTTTTACCCCCACTTCTGTAGCCCCCCTCTGCGGTATGGAATTACCGATGCCTGTATCCCTAGACAAAGATGTAATTATGTCAGGAGTAGTCTTGGGGGTTTGCTGAAGGGGTACAGATGGAACATTTTTACTAACAGGGGGATTTTCGTGGTTGGAAACAGAACTAGTACTAGGGTTCCCTAGTGAGCTAGTCAGCTGAGCTCTCCCTAGACCTACGTTGTTGATAGTAGAGACTAGTCTGTCCAACCTAGATGACAAAGATTTAAAATGTGAGCCAAGTAACTGTTCCATATGAGCTTGAAAGTCAAGTAACAGGTGGGTAGACCAGAGGGGTGCCCCCATAGAAGACGAAGGAGAAGGGTCACCATCAGCCAATGTGGGGTCAATTAGAGACGTAGTTTTCTTGGTGACTTTTCTTTTCCCAATCCTGAATTTACTGCTTGCGGGGTGAGTTACAAACACCTTTTTGGCTACAGAATGTGATGGTGATTTAGCAGCCTCTGGAGCATTGGATTCACTAAGAACAGGCTGGGTGCAGGGCAAATCAGCAAAGGAACATATAAGAGAGGAATTAAAATCAGGGGGATTAGTGATAGCAATTGAAACATCCTCCACAGGTTGGAGAGGTAGATTAACAGGGGTGATTGATAATCGCCTCTCCGTATTTTCTATAGCTGTTGCCACTACCCCAATTGTTTTCTGAAGCATTTTGTCAATGGCTGTAAGACTCGGGAGGGGTTGTATCGTTGTTGTCTGGTACCTGGTCGTGGGGCGGGATGTGGTGGACTTAGGATTTTTACTATTTTTACCATTCCCTTTCATGTTTACAAGCAGGATAGGAAGCTCATTTGTAATATTTCCTCCTTGCAGACTTAAACAGCGCTGAACACTAGAGGGAGTAGATGATTAGATGTATAAATCCTATAGCCAAACAGTTTTGGTTTTCAACAACAATGTCCAGGTTTCAATTCTATATAGTTTTCTCCTTTGTTAAAATACCTTAGAGATATGGCAAGTCCGGATGGGAGACTGTCGGTGGTGTGGCCCTGCCCGGCCTCTTTCGGCCACAAACGGCCACAGACGGGCCCGCCCTTGGCCCGGGCTTTGCCCGGGCGCAGCCCGCGCGCGTCCCGCGCTGCAGGGCTCCTGCTGTGCTTAAATCTCTCCCCGGCGCTGCGTGATGACGATGATGGCAGGCGCCCGGGGCTAGGGATGCTGGGATTTGAAGTTTTTGAAGGCCGTTCCCCTCACGGCAACGGGAGAAAGCACTGTGCTTCAATGAAGGTTTGACCCCCGATGAAAGCCGTTCCCCTCACGGCAAGTACATAGGCTCAGCTGTGGCACCAAAAAGAGCGTGCCTTATGATGCGATAAAAAATTCCTAGCGGCACTTCAGCGTTGAAAATCAAGGTGTAGCTTATCCGGTGGAAATTTACTCGCTAAGGCACAATGCGACAAAATTCGGCCCGCTAACGAGCGGGGCGACAATTTCACCAGCGGTTATCTTGGTTGGGTCTGCGACGATTTTCGCAGCGATAAAATTACTCACGCTAACGAGCGGTGCGATGATCTTGGCTTGTTCTGCGACGATTTCACACAGCAGCGGCAGGCTCTGTGACAAAGTTCACAGCAATAGAATTCTTTCCGCTAACAGGCGAAGCGCGGATCTTGGGCTGGTAGCGATCAAATTCGGTCCGCTAACAAGCGGGGCGACGATTTTCCCAGCACTGATCGGGCTCAGCGGCAGCAGGCTCTGCGACGATGTCCTCAGCGATAAAATTTTGCACGCTAACGAGCGGTGCAACGGAAATTCTCTCGCTAAGCCGGCTGTGCGTGAAAAAGTGGAGATCTTTGATTTCTTTCTTCTTGGCCAGCTTCCCAACAGCAGGCACAGCTCCCAGAGGCCCCAAAACTGGTTCCAGCACTCTGGGAGGGGCAGAACTCACACAGCAGAGTTCAGGTGGAAGCTGGGGGTGAAGTCCTTTTGTTACTGGTCCTTCTTAACAGGAGGCCAGCTCTACTCAGGCCCTTGGAGATCTTTTTAAGCACAAGTTGAAATAAAGTCTTTTGTAGTCTTTCTCCTCTCCTTCATCAGCAAGGCAACCACTGCAGGCCAATCCCCCAGGTCAGGGACAGTACTTCTCCTTACAGCTTTCCCAGTTCCTTCTCCTCAGGCAGAGGTTCTTCTTGTCAAGCAGGATCTAATCTCTTGGGAGCAGGGTCCCAATACTTATACCCCTAATTCCTTTGTTCCTCTGGGGTAGAGGGGCCTTTGCCCAGTCCAAACCAGTTCCTGAGCACTTTGTTGACATGTCTTTGACTTTCCATTCAGAGTGCAGGGCAGAGACATCAGCCGCTCCACAGGAGGTGGAGCCAGCATTGTGGTGGCAGAGCACAGCCCTAGTGTACCCCTCCCACCCATCTGGATGTAAATCTCTCTATTCACCACCGGGCTGCCCCAGCCTGTCTCCTGGAATTCCCCAGCCCTGTCACTCACAGAAACCAGACCGCAGATACATATCCTAGCAAAGGCGGGCTGAAATGGTTAGGCAAGCAAATACCAGCTTTCTAAAAGTGGCATTTGCAAACACACTATATTAAAATAAACTTTACTAAAAGATGTCTTTTATTATTCCGAGTTCAGGCATCCTAAACTCGAATTTCTACCATGTTCCCTGGGTCTGTTAGGATCATAGAATGTAACAATTCTAACAGCCCATTCTGGCCTATGGAGAACAGGTAGCCTTACAATAGTGAAAAACGAAAATGGCTGTAATTCACTATTAGGACATGCCACACACATCAGGGCTTGTCCTGCCTTATGCTTTCAATGCACCCTGCCCTTGGGCCTACCATAGGGCTGACTAATATGAAGTTAAGGGAAGGATTAGGGACTGGCAAGTGGGTGCACTTGCCCAGTCAGCATGACAGTACCAGACTGCATGCAGGTTCTGCAATGGCAGACCTTAGACACATTTTACTAGGCTGCTTCTGTGGGTGGCACAACCAGTGCTGCAAGCCCACCAGCAGCATTCGTATTTACAAGCCCTGGGCACTCCTGGTGCACTTTACTGGGGTCTGACAGTAAACCAAATAAGCCAATCATGGAATCCAACCAACATATACATTTTACAATAGGTAGAGCATATGCACTTTAGCACTGATCAGCAGTGGTAAAGTGCCCAGAGTCATAGAACAGCCAACAACAGGTCAGAAAAAATACAGGAGGAAGGTAAAAATTTCAGGGATCACCTGCAAAAAGGACCAAGTCCAACATACATGCTTCCAAAAATCCATAAAGATTTACATAATCCTCCTATGCGGCCAATAGTTACAGGTTGTAGTACCATCTTTGAAACTTTGGGGCAATTCATTGATTATTTTGTTGTAAGATTGATTGATTGATTGATTATTTTCTGCAACCATTTGTCCAACAATGGGCTTCATACCTCAAGGATACCAAAGATCTTTTGCTAAAGCTGTAAAATTGACAAAAGACACTCTTTCATTTACAGTGGACGTTAAGTCCCTGTACACATCAGTTTCTCATGCAGCTGGTATGGCTGCTGTAGAATGGGGACTGCTGAGTCAAACCTTTATCAGAGCAGACAAAGTTTTCATCTTAGAGATCTTGCATTTTTGTTTACATCATAGTTATTTTCAATGGAACAACCAATTTTTCTTACAACAAAAAGGCACTTCTATGGGTTTTGCTGGGGCGCCTGCCTACGCCATTACTTTTAAGGCAAAATTCAAATCAGATTTTATTTACAATGATTATGAATGGAGAAACAATCTTCTTCTATACTGTAGGTACATTGACGACATCTTTATGCTGTGGACTAACAGCAAGAAGACACTTGAAAATAAAATTGATCAATTGAATAGGTGTGATGAACATATCCAGTTTACACACACTATTAGTGACACTAAGATATAATTTTTGGATGTTTCCATTATGATAGAAGGCATGAAGATTAAAACGGAAGTTCATCGAAAGGAGACTGACGTTAACAACGCACTTCACTTTCAGAGTTTTAATCCTAAAAGTCTAAAAAAAAACCTGCCATATTCTCAGTTTTTACGTATTAAAAGAATATGTTCTGAAGAAAGTGACTTAAAAGACCATATAAACCTTCAAAAACAGAGATATTTAGCAAGAGGTTATCCTGAAGAGATTATGGACCATGCAAGAGAACACATCTCTAAATTTGATCGTAGTAATATGTTGAAACGCAAATCAAAACAAAGTACATTAAGACAAGTGTTTGTTTCCAAATTTTCTACAAGTTCTCAGAAGATAAAAAAAATTATTAATAAACTTTGGGAACTTCTTCAAAATGAAACAGATTTCAATTACATTTTCTAAGAGAAACCTTTGTTTGCATTTACGAGGTCAAACAATTTCAAGGAATTACTGATGGTCTCGTCGAAAAAGGAAGTGAAGGAACATAAAAGAATGAAAAAGTACTCTAACTGTGTACACTACAACGTGATCACTGGAAATATTATACATCATCCACAAACAGGAGAGCCTGTGACATTGTTTCATGATTCAGATTGCAATTCTAACAGATCAATCTATTACATAAAATGCCCTTGTGGTAAGTTATACATAGGAAAGACAGAACGTTAGCTGAAAATACGTATATATCTGAGCACAAAAGTACAATTAGAACCCAGAATAAAACAGCAGTTTAGCCACACACTGGATGGAGTCGAGGCACAGTATAACTCAACTAAAGTTCTCAGTCATAGAGAGAGTTGTTCAACATTTAGATATGGATCATACTAGAACCTTGCTCCAAAGGGAAACATTTTGGATAAGACGTCTGGATACCCTAGTTCTGAAGGGTATGAATGATAAAATTGATTATTCATGTTTCATATATATGTAACATCGTTTTAAGATGTGTTATGGTACTAACACTAGGTTATGCAAACATTATGGTTATGTGCTTAAAAAAAAAATTTTGAGCACTTTTTTCTTCTTTTATTTTTTCACGTTCACCAAACAGTTTTGGTAGGATGATCGGTTTCATTTTCAGAGTATTTTGTTCTGAAATTGTTTAGTAATCGACAGTAGTTTCACGTTGAGAAGTACCTCTAAGATGGCGGCTGTATTAGTGGTGTGGTTGTGAGTCGATTGTTCATGTTTACACGCGTCATCAGCGTCCGGGTTTCACGGGGTTTAAACATCGGGAGCAGCGGCGAGCAATATTCAGCTGGTTTAATGTTCGAGCAACAGCATTTCCTGAATATGGTGATCTTTGGTCTCCGATGAGGTGAGAGAAAGGTTTGGGCGGAGTAGGTTTTGTAAGATTTTGGAGCCTGCAGAGGAGCATTTCTTACATCAGTTTGTTTGTTTAAAGAATAAACTCTTTTGTTACTGCGGTGTTTTCCACAGAGAAGAATTTGTCCCTAGAGGTACAAGGATCTATGTTTTCTGCTTGAATAGAACAATAACACTCAGGGAGTGTAAACTAAGGTGTTTTATGGTTTTTCATTTGTAGATTTGGTTAGCACGCAATTCAGGTTTCAGCTGTGAGTATAAGAGCCAAAGTCACGTGTTGGTGATGGGTATTTGGTATAAGCCCTGGCACTTTCATTTTATTTATTTCATCTCACAAACCTTGTTGTTACGCAATGCATTAATGATTTTAACCATGACTTGAGCAAAATCGGTTCTATGTATTTCACTGTATGTACTGATGCTTATAAATTTTCTGTTCGTTTAAAAATGAACTTAATAGTTTAAAATTCTAAAATTATGTTATCTATATTCATTTATAGAAAACCAAGGCCCCCGAAGAAGGGCCAATTCAGGCCTGAAATGCATTGGGCAACTTGAAAAATGTTGAATGAATTTCTGGATTCGCCACAGTGCTTCAAGACATTTATGTTTACGGAAAGCAAATGACTGATTTCATGTTATAAAATATATTTCAGTTATTGAAAAAAAGACATCTCAGTTTGATGTTTATCATGTTACTTTTTGTATAAAGTTTTGTATATATTGTTAAAAATCGAGTAATAAGAGTCTAATAAGTTTGGTGGTAACCTACCTTAGCAAAAGTGCACAAGGGTTGAACCTAAGAGGTTCAAGGTATGTTGGTGCTATTGAGGTGGTACCTTGTGTTCTGGTATAAATGGCAGTGAAGACTCAACCCCAAGTGGTACAATACTCTATTGGGGAGCTATCCCAATTGCCAAGCAATTTGTCAGTATTCTGTGGTTTTTTTGCGGGACAGTGTGTGGAAAGATTGCCTCAAGCTGTGCTATTTTCTGGGATATCCAGAATGGCATTTGCTCACGTTTAGTGGGCATTCTTCCCATAATTGTGATCAACCTTTGTGGGATGATTTTATTTGCGGTCCCATGTAGTTGACCAGCTTGAGTGACCCTTGTGGGTTGAACTGAGAGTGTTCTCATTACAAACTGTGTAAGATTTCTATATAGTTTTATTATTTCTTTGTGTAGAGGACATAAATCTGATGCTAGCAACGTGTCAATCTCTGGATGCGGTGTGTAAACAGCTAAGACTGGCCAAGTTGCTCTGTGTTTGCTGTGCGGACCGAGTATCACTTTATCTGTGGTATGGGGGAGGGCGCCTTTAAACCAATTTATATGTTCTTGGTAAGTTAACAGAACTTCTATGTCCTTGTATGGAGAGTATTCATCTGGTATGTAAGAATGAAAAGTCTGTGTGCGTACATCTGCAGGAGGGAATTTAACCCAAGAATAGAACATCTCTGTTCTGAATACCTCGTGTGCTTCAATCATGAAGGTGACGGCCCGCCTAATGCAGAGAGACCAACATTTCCTAATTTGCTAGCCAGTGCATTTAAGCAATTTTCCGAAATGTTTATTGCACCTTCCTGCTCATCTTCCTCTCTACTAACAGCCCTACTACCACTAGCACTAGTGTTTTCTGTTTGAGAAATTATAGGTGGAATTTTATAGAGAAAGAGATAAGGTTTTGCACAGTGTGGGAAACTATAATCCTTCAAGCTTGAATATACCTACAGCCAATACATAGGGTATGCCTACTCAGCTGTGGCAGATTTTCCCTTCCCACTCCAGATGTCTCTGGGTAAATGTGAGTAGGGGTCTCTGAGAGATCATGACTGAACTACTCAGATTTGACTGTTAAACAAGAACCAAACCGACGTTGGTGGCGCCATGTCGTGCAGTTCCTAGAAATCTATATAGGATATATGCATTTAGACAACATAAACCATGCGTTTGGTGTCCAGACTGATTCCAGACACTCCCCGATGATATGTTAGCCTTTAGACCAGCTAGCTCACAGTGCCACCATAGGCCCCCTAACTTTACTAAGGAGCGAATAGTGTCTGGCAACTATTGAACATGACAACCCTTGATCCTTCAGGGATCGTGGAACAGTGCATTACTTTTTACTCGTGCTCCCTTGGTCTCAGAGAAATACACAAAATAAACGATGGGTATGTTTCAATAAGGATTTATTGAACCAGCGTCATTCTAGTATAAAATACGTATGCTGTGACAACCATTAGACAGAAACAGATATATAGGATTAAAAGCACAGACAAAGTAATTAAAAGGTAAAATCCTACCATGGTGCTAAAACCCTGAATATATGCAGGCATATAGATACATAGCAATAATCAAGCGTACTCCTAAGATGCAAACCATAGCTAAGTGCACCTAGGTGCACATAGCATGTATGTAGATGTGAAGACAAGAATCCCCATAGGAAAGAGCCAACCCCTTTCTCTGATGGGAAAGAACAAAGGACTCCATCTTGGTCTCGAGGTGGACACCCCGCAAGGGGTGTCAGACCACTGCGTGCTGGAGTTTCTGCCTTTAGGGACTCCGGCATCTCGTGTCAGCATGGAAGCTTCCCCTCTGG
The DNA here is from genome assembly GCF_964204655.1 of Triturus cristatus. Taxonomy (NCBI): domain Eukaryota; kingdom Metazoa; phylum Chordata; class Amphibia; order Caudata; family Salamandridae; genus Triturus; species Triturus cristatus. Next base: position 622,981,399 of record NC_140587.1, read on the forward strand.
TTTGCCAGCGAAGATGTGGTGCTTATATCCCCAAAACGCACCCTCAGGGGCTATACCTAGATGTGTAATGATACTGTGGGCCGGTAGTTCAAGGATGTCGATAGTGGTGACATTTGTACAGAGTTATTATACAGAAAATGGTAGTCCTGCTGTGTGACACCAAGAATCCTCATGCATAATAAATGAGGTTAGTTTTCAAAGAAAACCACGCGGCATTTATTCGGCACATAACTAGGCAAAAGGACAACACAAGAGCCGTTAAGTAGAGCAAGGTAGCACAAATGTAGGTAAAAGGTTGTGCAGCTACCTAGGCCTATATTGTGGTACATTGAGGCTCATAACAACTTGCTATATGAATATCTTATATCCTATTCCACATTCTCTGGGGCTGAATGTCCCTCAGTCACATATTAACTTTGATAAATTGAACTGATTGAAAGTCTTATAGTTTCAAAAAGATATTGCTTTAACATCTGACCAAGAAACTTTTGATCTCCAAGTAGCACTTTCCACGGCTGAGGTACAATCACTGTTTTGCACTTAATTGCCACAGAATTTCAGTGAGCTGATATATCGTATTTTGATGCTTCTAACACTGCTGGAGTTGCTCACTTTTTTAAAGTGACTGGGTCTGGATTTGGTTTTACATTTCAGACTGTACTTGGAGTTATTCCGTCTTTTGTACATTTTTTGTTTACAAGTGTTTTTTAAGGCATCCTGTATGTGCTGTTTTTTCAAGTTGCTTTTTTGGTTCTATTGTTGTTACTCAGCAATGACTGTCCCACAACATGGCCTGATTGTATTAGAACTACTACACTTCCTCCTGTGTCGTGAACGCATAGTGATGTATTTTGGAGAGTCCTTATTCTTGGAACTGAACAAGAACTTGTCTATGTCCTTTTGGCCTGGTTGGTTTCAGAGTTTACAGCCGGATTTTTATTTCCTATGGTGCTCTTTTGAATGTCTACTTGACCTGTGCCTTGCCGCACAATTTTCCAAGTTTCCGGACATGAATCAATCAGCTTGTGCATATTTTGCAGTTGCATCACTTGTGTTGTCCTGTGATTCTGCTCCCTTTACTGCAAGATGCCTGCTAGGAGCTGCCTTTGCCCATGCCGGATGCTTCCTTGACTTCTGGTTCCTCTTTGGAGGCTGTACTCCTACCACTGTTGCCCCCAAATTCTGCTGAATGGGCTCGAGATGACTCTCTTTGTTCTTTGGCTCTTGTTCTAGGGGCCTGTATGGATGTGCTGTTTGCGGATACACGTTCAATCCTGGACCCAACAACATTTTGGATATGGATGTGGTGGACATGTTGGACATGCCACATTTTAATTTGGATGCCTCCTAGGTTCTTTGATTGCCTTTTTGATTTCCTAAAATTATTGTCTTCATTTTTTAATAGTTTGTGCGGTTTTCTTTTTATTTGCCATTTTTATGGCTTTAGGCATCTGCTGTTAACGTTTTTATGTGAAACCCAAGGCTTTTTTACATATAAGTGCAAGGATTTCTTTTTATATGTATACATTGCTCTTGACAGTCTTTTTATAGTCATCTCTTTCTGACCAAAGGGGATTGTTATGTAGCTTACATTTAGTCTCCATTTTAGTTTCTCAGTTTAACGTAGTATCATTTTCATATGGTGGTTTGCACATATTTTCCTACTGGGAGAATGGCCCATGCATGCATTTATCCCTGTAGGCATCTCTGCCATGTAGACTGAACATTTTTTTTCAGGGTCGCACAACTGAGAACATGATGCCTTATGTATTTTTTTAATTGGAGATGACTTATCATAAAAAGAAAGACACTGCTCTGCACCTTTTGCACGGTATGATACGAATACATTATATTAATATTTGAACAGTGTTAATACTGAAGTCAGTGAGAGGTTCACTTCCTGCCGGAGTCATTTTGAAACAATGCTGTGAGCTGTGACTGTGCTGCAATTTCGCTTTCCCTGACATTCATCCTAAGAAGACAGGTAACCTGCAAAAGATGTGTGCAGGCCTACACAATCAGACGTTTGCATTCATTAATGCAGTGAGGCCGGCTTCCTGCAGTGCAGTGCTGAGGTATGGGCTAGGGTTATTCCAATAGACCTGGCAGATGGATACTCCCGACATGCTCTCATTAGTGTATCAAAATTATTGATAGCTAAGAGTAAACTTAATACCATTATGAGCAATTAATATGGTTGAATTTATTGTGTTTTTCACCATTTCACATTTTTGAGCGTCTGAAACAATTGCCAGAGATTCCAATTTAAAATGGAATCAGAGAAGGAAGAGAAAGCACATTTTACCTTTAGCAGACCATAAACATCTGCCAATGTTGCATCAAATTAGCAAGTAAACAAACCTTTCTCCACCTGGGTACATCCAATGTGACAAACCAAAGGATTGAGAAGAATGGCAAAACTGCATAGCTGGACCCATTACATTTATGTTTGCCATCCAACAAACTCATTAACTGTAATCACAGTGAGAAATTATTTCATCAACCCAGGGCAGCAAGTCCTCCTCCTGATAAGGAGAATAATAAAGTAGCAGCTATGGACAGGAATATGGCCACCACTGCTTCCCCAAATATGTGTATGGAATGTTCTTGCCCTGCTGGCATGATCTGACACAGCAAAGTAGGACAAGGAAACGAATTTGCAGCAATACCTCATAACATTCCAGAAGATTAAAATAGAAGGCCACAAAGCAAAAAAGGGTCAGACATGCTTGGAAGAAGCAAAGACAGTGGTATCCGAATTACTGGTGTACTGCTCTGGAGATACTACACTTGTTTGTGGATGCCAGGTTATAGTCAGAAGTTCAGCTATATTTCCAGAACATACCTGTTAATCAATATAGGAGGTGAACACATCAAGCTCCATGGGACTACTGACAGTTAAGTTTGCATCAAGGACTTCACTTCCTGAGAGGTCTAGACAACAAGCATACTTTTCATAAGCTCTCCTGTGCTCTTTGGTGCCAGTACCATGTATCCTCCCCTTCTGGATAATTAGACCTACTGGCGTTCAGATGGCAGGCCAAAGGGATGAACACAGCAGCATTGATGAGTCACATAAAGGGGAAAGGTCTGCATCAGCTAGATTTGTCTGTGGAGCTTTGTTCTGTGTCTGCTGTTCTTTTGCACTTGCAACATTCACGCTAAAAGGGAAAGCTTGGCAGTGCAGGAGGAACAATGTGGCTGTTATCCATAATGGGGAGAGACTACTTCCTGCCCCTGAGCGTCGATCCCTGTAATGCCATATAGTGATTGCAGTGTGGTGTAAGGATAGGCGTCCTTTTGACATATGGTTGTAGTATACTGGAATACCTTCATAGAGAGCTAGCCCCTCTTCCACTCCAAGGCTCATTACAAAGATGGTAAATAGTTGTTTCCTTCAGAACACCTCAGGGGATATCAGCAAGGGCTGGCGATATTTGTCACTCAGCGCGCTTAGCGCGAGGATAATTATCACCGGCTAATGCTGAATTTTATCGCTGAGATAGCGTGCTATCAGCAACGCTTATCTCAACAGCGATAAAATTCCAGGCGCAAGCTGCCAAATGTGCGATTATCGCTCGAAATCAAGCGATAATCGCACGTTTGGCGATAGCTTGTTGATAGGGAAGGGCAGACTCAGCCATAATATCCACCTTCCATTGGATATCATGGCTAAGTCAGATGAAAAACAGGCGTAAGGAAAGTAGCGATAACCGCGGTTAGCGCTACTTTTCTTATCGCTCTGCAGGTTAGTGTGAGGCTAGATAATAGGAGAAATGTCGGTAGGCGACATTACTCACGTTCTTTTGGGAAGAATAAAAGACACAAAGGTAAAATTATAGCATGGGTCGGGCTAACTAAGCAAAGACAAGAATGACCCTAGGGACCATATAACTGCTAGTGTCTACTCTACTACTACTTGATTTGTACTAGTGATGTATGTTGTATATGTATGTATTACTATTAACTAATTTTTCAATCTTGCTAGTGAAAAATAGGGGGGAGGTGGATATGACACCTAAAAAATGTGTAATGTTTTTTCAAGGCGCACTACCAACCACCAGTACCGGGGCCAGCGGCGAAGGCGACGTGGCTGCGGACGGAGGAGAAGAGGAGGCGGCAGTTGCAGGAGGAGCTGCAGGAGGTGAGCCAGCAGCAGTGGCAGGCGGTGGTAAGTTAGATTCCTAATCCTTACTTATTGACATTACACTCACTGCAAGGGTGTACTGTATAATACTGTACAGTTGACTTACTAAGTAAAAAGTTGTTGTGAACGGTTGAAGACACCCTTTACTTAGCATTAGGAAAAGCATTAGTGGCGGGAGTGTTGAGTAACCAATGGCCTCTTCTATCTGATTTCAACTCAGCTGTGAAAGTTTTATGGAGAAGACTACAAGTCAGATCAGATGAACTTGATGGATGGGTTGAACAAAAAGGGAAAGAAGAGTGGAAGGAAGAAGGACGGGCGAGATTTAATATTTATGACTGGCAGAGAAGGATTCGTGGGATGCATGCAGCATGCATAGGTGGCTGATAGCAATCAGATGCATGGTTGGTTGAATGCCTGACACTCCCACAAATGTTAAAGTCCAAGAAAGTATGAGGATAGATAGTACATACCACAAATGTTATGTACTGTGCTTGCTAGTGCTACCATGACACTATGTGTAGAAATAATTTGTCTTACTGCTTTGCTAAGAGTATATTTTACAATAGTCTTGTTTTTTCTTCTTCATATATAGCTACTCCTTCCAAGGGGAAACCTGACCGGAAGGAGTTGGCAGCCAAGGCCCGGCGTCGGAAACTGGAGGCCATACAGACTGAAAATCGTCGGCTGGTGGTTCTGGAAGAGGATGAGGAGGAGGCGGCAGCAGCCTCCTCCAATGCCCCGGGCCCCAGCCACCGCCCTCCAGTGGTACGGCATCACCATCTGGCAGCCGCCCGCCACCGCCCCCCCCGTGGATGCAACTGCCGCACATTGAAGCGCCATGTTGCCCGTCTGAAGGAGCAAGATCGTGTCCTCTTGAAAAAAGCCCACCGAACTTAGACACTGTTTATTGCCCCTTTTTTAATTATTCTTGGGGTGGGCGGGAATCGGGCATTGGGTTTTCTCTTTTGGACAGTTGGACATTTTCTTTAGGGACATTGGTTGGGGTTAGGGAGAGGGGTGGGTCAGGTGTGGGATTTTTTTAACATAATGTATTTGTATTAGGGTATTAAATAATATATTTCTACTTAAGTTTACATACAATGTTGTTAATGTTTTCTGGGTGGGGTTACTGTTTTACATCACACTGTATCCTTCTTTCCTTGCTGGTGCAGGGCCGCCCACATCCAGTGTTTGATTTTAATAATTGGATGACTTTGTAAGACAGAAACAGATAGATGTGGCACCCCTCACTGAGTGACTTGTCCTACTAGTACTGTCAGTCTCTTCTACTCTAGGCACTCTGTAACTGGACTCAAAGGGGTATGTGAAATTGAATTAATGAAAACATGTCCATTATTAATGATGCCTCTCCCAAACTTCTCTTACCTTTGCTTGATGTTTAACTTAGGCACAGCGATGGCTGCATGGTGATGATGGTTTTCTTTCCTAACATGCCATGGTTGTGATGGTGGTAGTAGTAGTAGTAGACACTGGCAGCAGCATTTGCAAAAAAAGAATATGAGAGAGTCAGTAGCCTGAGAGAGACTCTTCGAGGAGTAGTAGAATGAAGTACAGTACAGAACTTACTGCCAAACAATAATATGACAAAATACAACAAAACATAATGGTGATGGGGATAGCCTAGTAGTACACAGAGTTATACACTCTAGTTGTGTCGAGTCACTTGACTAGGCCTACAGTACACTGGACACAAGCGTAACTGTTAGTGCTGTGTAGGAGGATGACAACAAATGAAATCCATTAATCCAATCAATGCCGTGAATTAATGCAGATGTATTAGGTTCCTTTTGTAAAAAAATTACCTCAAATATACACTGCTCATGGGTGAGCAACAGAAGAAGATCCCCGCCCTACCTTGAAATTGAAGTACTGTTGCTTTTGCCACATCCGCCCCAGCAAGCGTGTGATAAATTATTGGTGTACATTTCATGTAGTCATACCTCAATACGTCACACAGCCCGGGGGAAGAGGGTTAGGGTTTGTTGAATGGTTGGGAAGGGGGGTTTGGGGAAAGGTTTGAGAAAGAAAAACAGTGTGCATGGACAAACATCAAATGACAGAATCTTTGTAGACTACCATATCCATATCAATATGTTAAGGGAGAAAAAAGAAATGCATGCATGATGATGATAAGGAGAGACTGGGATTACATACAGTTTGTGTTCAGTGTTACCGGGCTTACTTTTACAGATAGCAAAGAAAATTTTAAAATATCTGTAGGGATGAATTATAGACAGAGAGCAAACCTAATGATAATAATAGTAATAACAACAAGAACACACTGTTGCAATGATTGTAGACAAAAAAATTAATCGAATTATTTAAAAGATGATGAAAGTTGATAATGTTACTGTGCTATCCTGGTCAAATGGTGAGTTGAATCTCGCCATTCCTCTTGGTCCTCCCTTCCATGGATGCTCCGTCCATCAATCTTGGGTGACGCCACTGCCTGCCTGGCAGATGTAGATTCATTGGTAAGGTAAGTGTGCATTGTTTTCCCAAGTATAGCACAGGGTAAGGCCCGGCCTGTAATTGTAGATGCAAAAACTAAAGGGATATTGAGATTGAAATCAAGTTGAAAAAAATGGACAAGCTATGGTGTAGTGCAACAAGAACACTTTCCGAGGCAGCATGGATGCATCATCTCTACTCTAGTCTGTTTCCAGCATTAACCTACAACACCAACAGGACAGAGCAAGCCCACGGTTACGGCACCCTTTGCACATCCTCCATTTAGCGTACATTTTTTGAAAGAGTTGGACAAAGCACATATCCAGCACCAAAGCATTTTACAATTTAAGTGACTAAATCAATGCACCGCTGTCATACCACTGCTACACTTGACTCTACTGCTACACAGACATTTCAGTCTGCTGTGGTTGTTGTTTACTTGTTTACCTTTTATGCCATGAAACGGCCTGACTTATTCTATCAATCATCTTCGATCCGTGTACTGAGTGACTGTGAAGATACTATGTCACTGTGGTCATCATGATAGTGTTGTTCAACTCAGTATGCGTGTACCAAGTGAGTCCCCTTCCTATATTCAAAATACAATGTATCGGCCTGCAGTAGAAGTACAAATTCACTTTTTTTTTTTTTAAACCTTTATTTTAGAAGTTTTTTGTGTGAACATACAGTGCGTTGCATCAGTACAGCAATTGGTACACATCCCATTCACTAATGAAACAATGTAGGCAGGAAGTAAACACATCAGGCATAAACAGTGCGGTCCGAACCCACATAGCAAGCAATTACAGTTGTCTCATCTCATCCATAGGGCTCCAGATAATCAGGCATCCCCAACGGTTCCCTGCACCCAGCTCCAAGGCAGCCTAGGGGATGAAGTCCCACATTGTGAAGCACCTAAAGCACCACATACCAAGGGGGGGGGAGGGTACCCTCTCCTAACTGACGGTCAGTACGACGTAACTGGTGGCTCAGCGTGAAGGTTATGTGGATGTCGTGTCCTCAACAGCCTCCTCCCCTCTTAACAAGTAGCAGTGTAATGGAGCCCAGATATCCACAGGTCGCGATGTAGGTGGTAGAAGTTCAGAGTATGTATGTATTTGTTCCTGACAATAAGTAAGATCTCGCAGCCAGTCCTTAAATTTGGGGGCCCTGCCCCTACCCCATTTACATGCAACTCAGCGTTTGGCAAGCAAGAAGGCTAGCGCAATGAATTTGCGATGTGATGCTTGTATGGGCTCTACGTAACCCAAAAGGGCAAGGATAGGGGAGGGTTCTATCTCTGAATTAATCATTGTAGAGAGTGCCGTAAAGACCTGGCACCAATAGCGGTTCACCGCCTCACACGCCCATGCCAGGTGAAGAAAGTCCGCCATAGGGGCGCGACACCTTTCGCATCTATCGTCGTCTCGGAGACGGTATCTATACAGCCGCGCAGGTGTGTAATATAATCGGTGGATGTATTTGTAGTGTATTATCCTAAATCTACTACTAGGAGAGACACGCTCCGTCTGTTGGAGGCAGAACTCCCGTTGTTTGTCCGTCAATGGGGCCGGTAGTTCCTGGTCCCATTTTGCACAAGCCACCAACGGCGGGGCGATCACTAGTGTGTGAACCGACCCGTAGATTCTGGAAACTAGCTTCGCAGGGGCCTCGTCCAAGAGGATACGTTGTAAGGGCACAACAGCCGGAGGCACCTGCGGAAAGTCAGGCGTTAGTGTCTTGATCCCGTGCCGGAGCCTAAGGTACAGAAAAACCTCGAGGGGCGAAGGTTGAATGCCTCCAAATAGATGCTCCATAGAGCGGAACATACCATTATGATACAGATCTCCCCACGTCCTGACGTTTAGAGTGCGAACCAATTTCCGAAATCCTACCTCCTGTAACAGGGGTAGACTGGGATGGTAAACAAGTGGCAAGAGCGGTGCATATAACACAGCACTCTCTAATTTAGTCGTGAGGTGGTTCCATGCAGTCACCGTGCTCATCACGGTCGAGGGCGTAGTATCTGTCCCCCGTACTGGGATATACAAGGCGCCTTCTCTGGGCATCGGGTGTGCAAGCCAGTGCTCCGCAGCAAGCTGAGGCATATATCGTGGTTGCCGTATCCAGAAATAGGCGTAGTGGGCTTGCGCTGCCTGAAAATAAAGTTCAAAATCGGGGATGCCAAACCCGCCCTGACTATATGGCCTAGTGAGAACTTCCCATCGTAGCCGGGGCGACTTCCCACCCCAGACTAGTCTAATAAGCTCTGAGCGGAGGTGCCGGAAGAAAACCCTACCTGGGTGAAAGGGGATATTCAAAAACAAATATAGCAGTTTAGGTAATATTACCATTTTAATCAGGGAGGCCCTGCCAGCCATAGAAAGGGGAAGCGTGATCCATCTTGTAATGCAGTCGGACATACGCGTCATCGTCGTTCCATAGTTGGCCCGCAATAACTCATCTTTTTCCTTTTCTATGTGGATACCTAAATACGTAAAGTCGCCGTCACTCCAAGTGAGAGGGTAGTCCAGCACAAATCGCTTGGTAGATGCCGTGAGAGGGAAAATACGCGATTTGTTCCAATTAATCTGAATTCCGGAAAGCCTACCAAAGCGGATGAATTCTCTAAGAATCGGATTAATTAAGCTGGGGTCTCGTATATACAGAGTAATATCGTCTGCGTACATGGAGATTATTATCTGCCTGTGAAAACAGCGCAACACCTTATCTTTATGATGTTGCCTCAATTTTGCAGCAAGCGGCTCCATAGCTATAGCGAACAGCAGAGGCGACAAGGGGCAGCCCTGTCGAGTGCCCCTGGAAATGGGAAACGCTGCAGAAAGGACGCCATTGATTAGCACCTTAGCCTCAGGAGACGTATACAATAGTCTAATCCATGAGATGAAAATGAGTGGAAACCCCATGCGTTCTAGGATCTTAAAGACATAGTCCCATTCTAACGAGTCAAAAGCCTTCGAGGCGTCCAGGAAGACAGCAGCCATTGGCAGGTCCTCATGCACCGAATTTAGGATGGAGAAGAAAGTGCGCAGGTTATGGGACGTTGCCCTGCCGGGCACAAACCCTGCCTGATCAGGCAAGATCAGGTTAGGGAGGAGCAAGTTAATACGAGTAGCAATCAATTTCGCGAGGATTTTCACATCGCAGTTAAGCAAGGAGAGGGGCCGGTAGGAGTCGCATTTATCTGCAGCTTTCCCGGGTTTGAGTAGTGACGTAATTAGGGCCATGCGCATGGACGGGGGTAACCGGCCCATCTCGAGGGCATCCTCGTAGACCTCCCGTAAAACCGGTGCCATAAACTCAATGTAGGTTTTATAGAATTCTATGGGTATTCCGTCCAGGCCCGTAGCCTTGCCCGACCGCATATGCATATTAGCTTTACGTACCTCATCTAATTCAATAGGGGTACTCAGAAACTCCCTTTGAGCATCACTAAGCCACCCGAGGGACACATCCTCGAGGTAGTCCTGCAATTGCAAATCCCCCACCCTAGTGGATGTATACAATTGACCATAGTGTTCCACAAACGCATTAAGGATGTGCGCGGTGTCCCTGTAGACTACCCCTTCCACGTCTTCAATCTCCACTATGGTGGTGGGAGGCCGCGTCAAGCTAATCGTCGCTGCCAGGGCTTTCCCAGGCCACTCCCCCTCGCCATAGCGTCGGGCAATCCAGTGTTTACCCCTAAAGTTCGTCGCCCTGGTGGCCTTGCTTGTATATTCCGTCAATTTGTCGCGAATATGTGCTAGCGTTATATCATCAGGACCGTCCACCAAAGACGTCTCCAATGCCCTAAGGTCCCTTTCCAGTATTCGCAGGCGTGACAGTATACTTTTCAGTACCCCGGACTCTTTAGCGATGCATATGCCCCTCAGCGTCACTTTAAATGCATCCCAAATCGTTTCTACTTCCTGTACAGTATCCTTGTTGCGCTTAAAAAAATCTAGACAGTCTTCCCTCAATTCCTCCTGAAACACAGGATCTAGTAGCATCCGTGGTTGCAGGCGCCATGCAGTCACGGGGGGGCCAAGGTCTGCAGCTCGCAACGTAACCCGAACCGGCGAATGATCCGAGAACGTCTGTGGGAGATGGCGTGCTCCAGTCAGTGCCGTATAAAAGAGAGGAGATATGAAGATATAGTCAAGCCGGGCCCATGACCTCGCCTGCGCCGTGAAGTGTGTGCCTTCCCGCTGATCAGCATGGAGGCTTCTCCAAGTGTCGATCATGTTATGCTCAGCCAGTATGTCTGCCAACATCGCACGCGCTTTGGTATAGTGATGCGGGGCCAGGTGAGATCTGTCCTTCGCTGGGTCGAGTGTGGTGTTGCAATCCCCACCCAGGATGAGGTGCTGTGGGCCCATGCCTATAATAGTCGCATTGAGGTCTGCAAAAAATTGCGGATCATCGATGTTGGGGCCGTAGCAGCAAACCAGAGTAACGGCCATACGCCCCAGCCTGCCCCACATCAAGCAATATCTCCCCTGAGCATCACATTTCGTTCCCGCCAAAACAAAGGGCGTCCCCTTTTTTACCAGGATCGCCGTACCCCTAGAGTATGTGGAATAGGAGGAGAACAACGCGCAGGATGCCCATCTGGAGGCAAAAGTGTGTGTAGCTTGGGGACTAAAATGTGTCTCCTGAATGAAAGCTATGTGGATGTCATGGCGATCTAAATAGGAAAGGATGTGTCTCTTTTTCCTGGGGTCCCCTAATCCTCTGACGTTCCAGGTTAGTACATTTACATCAGATCCTGACTTAGCCATGTGGGTACCGCAAGGAATCAGTTTGCACAAGCAGAGAAGTCCGCAAGTCGCTCAGTAGTGGATGCGTGCTTGAGTGGTGTGTCACCTGCGTCGCACTGCAATAGCGCATCACGTGTCCCACAGCACTGTAAGTAGCCTTGCTAGGCCATATATGAATGTGTACGCGCACCTCAGGCGGCGGGAGGGGCCCCCCCACAACCCTCCGTCGTAAACACATTCCAGAGCAGTGTGCAACATCACTGTAAGGAATAGCGCACCAAACATCGTAACAACAGTGTTAAACATCCCCAACCCCCCACCCCCTGCCACAATAACTGCAAGGTGTAACCCACCGCCCCTGCAATAGCCCGTCTAACTGGTATGGAGTACAAAGTGATCATAGATAAAACACAACCAGGGGCCCAGGGTGACCATCCTCTAATGGTTTCCAAGCGTAGTACACGTCGCTGGAGGACCCATGCCATAACCAGAGATCCTGCCAGCTCCGAGCACCCCAAACACCCACCAATGATCAAGAACCAAATTGCGTTTGCAGGCCTTTGCTTGACTGCCCGTCGTGGCACAGCTGTCCCGAAGACAATGAGTGTATCAGAGGGGACCTGAATCGCACTACATACCCCCAACCCACCCCCAACCAATTGAAGCATCCCCAACTTGCCAGAATACCCTCTCCATCCCCCTCCCAAAAAACCCCTCAAACAGCTCAACAAGAGCAACATAGTCATCATGTTCAGTGGGGCACACCCCATGAGGTTCCGCCAGAGGGCACCCGTGTCCACTCCCTAAATCCGGCCCCCTCCCAAAGTGAGGGAACCACCCAGCAAGGAGGGGGGGGGTGGTGCCTGGAGTACATTACCAACCACCGTCCTATGTCCGGTCACGAAGCCTTCGTGCTCCGAAGCGCCGTCTCAGCAGTGTGTTCAGCGGGTGGGTCCGCCCGCTGCCAAATCAGCCGCTGACTACTAGTGCGGCGGGCAACCAACAAAAAGCTGTGACTCCACACCTATTGATCGTCCTCGTGGTCTTCCACATCACCCCCTTGTCTCACAGGTCGCATAGGCTTAAGAGTCTTCAAAAAATCTCCCACTTGTTGCGGATTTGTAAAAAAATGCTGTTTCGCTTGGTGGGTGACTCTCAGCTTAGCCGGGTATAACAAGGCGTAATCAATTTGCAGGGCCCGCAATTTCTTTTTGACGTCTAGAAATTTACGCCTCTGCTCCTGCACAATAGGTGTAAAGTCAGGGTAGATAGTAAAGTTGACCCCATCACAGGCAAGTGTCTTATTCGTGCGCGCGGCACGCAACGCAGCATCACGGTCCCGGTAGTTTAGGAGCCGAGCAATGATTGGCCTCGGCGGGGCTCCGGGTTTGTGCCCTCTCGAAGATAAACTGCTTAGAGAACGCCTCAGCCCCTACGGAGGCAAGGAGTATCTTCTCTACATAATCTTCCATGCACCCTGTATTGGTGGACTCGGGCACACCCACCACGCGAATGTTGTTACGTCGGCTATGGGCTTCCAACTCCTCATTCTTTGCGGCAATAACCCTTAAAACATTATCCATCCTTGAGAGTTGCGAGGTGTGTGAAACAGAGGTATCTTCCTGATCAGATATCCGTCGTTCCGCCTCCGTGATACGTTCTTCATGGATATCCATTTTCTGCGCGAAAGCGTCCACTCTGGACGACCGCCGATCCACCTTATCAACCACGGTAGTAAAGCCCTGCCTCATTTCCTGCATCAGCTGTCGCAAGTCTGCTGCCGGGGGGCCGGAGCTTGCACCATCCGCAGGCAAGTCAGCAGAGCTTCCAGTGTCCTGTGCACTCCGTGCGTTTTTCTTGGCAGCTGGGGCCTTAAACGTGAAACGTGAGTTTGGGATGTCGACTGTCCTGCTTACCCATCTTAGGTCTCGCGTGCGGGCCCGCAGCGGCGGGCGACCAGGGCCAGTCCCGGGTGCCACGCGGGCGCAGACGAGGTCAAAGGCGCCAGGCGTATCACAGTGCGTCTGCAGCAGTGGCCAGCAACGTGCAAGATGCCCCAACCTCAGGCCGGAGTGCCAGAGTCGCAGGCAGGGAGGGGGTATCCACCACGGTATCCTCCAGAGGAACGCTAGCCGCCGACGGTCCGGGATAGCAGCATAGGTCTCTTTGCACCGCCTAGACTCCACCTGACAAGCGACTGCGGGACCGGTAGCACTCAGCAGCCCACATCAGCAAAGGAAACGAGGCCAGCACCACACGTGCCCACGCGACACGGTAATGCCAGCAGCCTCTGGAGCGCCACTCTCCTATAGTCGTGAGGCAGTGGAGGCACAGGACCACCGCGTGCCCCCAAGGCACCTTAGCACAAGCCTTCGCAGCGGCGCAGTCGGGTGGGTGCACCGTCACATCAGCGCCCGCCCCGCAAGATCAGGTCTCCTCCGTCCAAGTGGGGCCTCCAACGCACCAGCCACCAGCGCTGCTCACAGAAGGGGGGTCGCAGGCAATCCAGACACGTCCCGGGAGCACAGTGCACTGGGTCCCCCAGGGGCATCCCATCTGACGGGTCCGCCCGCACCGCTCGTTACCACGTCTCTCGTAAGGCACACCTGTGGACCCGCTCCCCTGGGCACAGAGGGGGAGGGGGTAGAGGGGGGGACACGACTCACCAGGCCTCCAGATGCCCCCACGTCTCTCCAGCAGTCTCACACCTCGCCCCCCGCAGTGGCCGGCAGGCGCCCTCCAGTTCACGAGTCTAGTGTAGCTCCGAGCAGCGGCCCGTTAGACTCGCTTCCAGCGACGAGGGGCGGGGGGGGAGGACAAGCACCGAGCAGTGTCCCATAGCTGCAGATCGCTCTCCTCGCGCCCCGCAGTAGTTCCGCAGGCAGTACAGGGTGCCGGAAGTGCAGGTGTCCGCTAGGGCCCGTCCCCCTCGTGGTGCGCACCGCGCTGGCGTAGCAACGCGGCCGCCAGGTCTCTCCACTCATCTGCAGCCCAGTGCCCGCCTCGGGTCACAGCGCCTCTTACTCCTCCGCAGCAGGTCACACAGCCAGCAAACTTCCACCAAGGCAACAGGACAGTGTCAGCAACAGCCCGGCGTGGTTTTGGCCGGAGGATCGGCGGTTTGAAGAGGATAAATGCAGGATTATATTTCCAGGCAGCAGGAGCCTCACGTCAGTGCGGCCATTCTGCTTGTGCGCCCTCTAGCGCCCCCCTAGAAGTACAAATTTGTTATTAAAAATACAAGAAGGTAAAAGGGACTTGAGTTACTTTTAGTGTGTAGATTATTACATAAAGTACACAATGAAGTAACTTCATGCACAACAAACAACAACAAAATCACTCAGTCAGCGTCCAATGCATGGCATCATTCAGTACCTGTTCCTTCTCATCTTCAGTTAATGGGCAGTCTCTCTCGGATCACAAAGGAGGATAGCAATAGTAGTCATCATCAATCATGTTCCACCTATTTTGGAGGGACTAGGAAATATTTTTTCTTTTTTCTTCTATTTTGCATCATCCAATCATCATCTGACTTCTTGAGGGCAATGGATAAAGGGACTAGAGAGATTCAGGAGGATGGAGGAGCAGGATTCAGAGGAGTGTACTGTGATATGCAACCAGCTGAAACGTGTATATGGTAATAAAACAATTAGAAGACGGTGGCGATGGATTTGTTGTGATTCAAAGTTTCTAACCAGAAAGACAGATACACCAATAAAAGAAAATAAGGGAGGAAGACAGTAAGAACTGGAAGTGCAAGCCTAATTGTCAGGGAAGTATAGCTCGTCCTCAAACTCTGGGGGTTCAACTAGAAGTAGGTAATCATTATCTAACACACCAGTTCCGTCACCTGAGCCGCAGTCCTCATCTTCCTCCCTTGATTCATGTATTGTGTAATTCGGTGGTATAAAGTGCTGATTCATTTTGATCATTGTTAACCTCTCCACGTTTTTGGGTGAGAGACTGGTCCTTCTCACTGTTACAATGGAACCAGCAGCACTGAAAACACCTTCCGAAGAGACACTTGCGACAGGGCAAGCCAGATAGTTTATCGCCAGCCTGCTGAGCACTGGCCATTGGGCCCTTTTCCCATGCCAATACCTCAATGGGTTTTGATCAATGTACACCTCTGTTGGGTCGTCCAGATAGGCCTGGACTATCTGCTCAATGTGCAGGGGTGCAAAACTTTTTTCAGGCTCTATTCTCGTTGCATCAGCACTGGACTTACCAATGCCTTGCTGTAAATACCAATCCTGTAACGATTTTACTAGGCCTGAAGATCCAGTTCTTGCTGTTGTCGAAAGTGTTGGTGATTGTTCTGAGCCAAGCGCACTGCCCTCTGGCTCCGAAGTTGAACTTGATGCCGGATGCCCTGCTGCAGTACTTGTTGTGGGTTTATCTAGCGGGCTTTTAATTAGCAGCCGTTCATTTTCCAACTTACTCGCTGACTCAGCTATCCAAGTTTTGTACCGGGCAACATCCATTTCTGAAAAAGGAATTAATGTCTTCAGTGCCCATTTTGTCAGTGGATCCAGAATTGTGGGACAAATGTAATGTTTTTGTGACAAAATCTTATTTTGCACCCTTGTATTGTCAGCTAAACAACGGGCTAAGCTCTCCACCAACTCATATGCTTCTTTTTTTCCCTCTACATCTTTGCATGCTTCAGACACCTCCTTCAGCTGATGCTCTAGCATTTGCAACAATGGGATAGCTTGGCCCATAGTACAGTCCTCCTTGCTGACTTCAAGTGTGAAGACCTCGAAAGGAAGAAGCATCTCAGTCAGGCATTTAACTAGGCACCATTGGTCCATTTGAAGGCTCATGCCTTTCACAGTAGCATCCCCTCTTCGCATGACATATTCACTGATTGGCCTGTACTGCTCAAACAGACGGTCAAGCTTGTAATAAGTTGAGTTCCAACGTGTTGCCACCTCTTGGACGAGTGCTTTGACTGGCATTCTATAGTCACGTTGAATGATCCTCAGCTGCTTCCGAGCTTTAAAAGAATGGCTGAAATGAGTGCATATTCTTCTGCAGGTGGTCAGTAAGTTGCTGACTATGGCTTCTTTTTTCAGAAAGTCTTGAACAATAATCTTAATGCAGTGCGCCAAACACGGAACCCTGAAATAGGAACCAAGCTCCATGGCCTTAAATACATTACTGCCATTATCTGTGGAAACAAAACCAATCTTAAGCCCTGTTGGGCGCATCCATTCAAAAACCTTGCTGTGAAATTCTTCCAATATGTTTACAGCAGTATGAGATTTCTCCATGGCGAACATGGATACAGTTGCATGTTTCCGAGTAGCTTTAAAAATCTCAGCTGTGTCAGCACCTACTTCAGATAGCTTATCTCTAACCCCCACAAATGAGACCCAGTGTGCAGTGATGCACATGCAATCAGTTGCTTGGCAACTGGTCCACATGTCTGTTGTTAGGTGGATATTGTGAACAGCACTCTTCTGCAAAGCTTGTCCAACCAATTCCAGCACATCATGATGTAGTGCTGGAACAGCAACTCTTGCAAAATAGGACCGGCTGGGAACCTTCCATTTAGTGCAAATGGTTGACACAAATTCAAGGAAACCCACCCCTTCCACAAATGAAAAAGGGAGAAGGTCCAGCGCTAACATTTTAGCAAGCTTTGCATTGTATAACCGTGCCGTTGGGTGGTTGCATTGGTACTGCCCCTCCAACCTAAGCATGCTGTCAATGGTAGACTTGATTATTTTCATTTGTGGTACAGTTTTCTTTAAACCAGTTAGGCTCAACGACGCACTTTTTATCATAATCATTGCAGTACTACTCGGTCGCCTTGGTGTCTCAGCCGACTCAGACTCTTACTGCGTGCCACTGAGATGTTGCTGTGGAGGATGTGGGTGGTATTACTACACTACTGGGGACAGGGCTAGAAATGTCTTCCTCTTGTTCACCTTCACCGCGATAATATCGTCCCCTGATTCTTCACGCCCAACAACAATGGGTTGAGTTTTACTTTGTTCTAAGCGAAGTAGGTGAGCCTCCCACACGATAGTGTGGTGTAATTTGAAATGACTTGTTTGACCTCCGGTACCATAGTTTGTACCAAGCTTACCCTGCCTAACAGCATGTCGACACATTGAGCATATAGCAATGTTCTCCTCTGTAATGCTAACCGAAAAGAAGTCCTAAACTGGGGAGGAGAACTTTCTGGTGCTGCTGGATGTGCCACTTTCAATACCAGATGAACTGGAGGGTGTGCTTGGAATGTGACTCTGAGCAGCTACACTGTGACTTCTACCACTACCTACTGAGGTGGTGGTTGAGCTGGATGTAGGTCCCTGCCTTTCCTTTGCAAATGAAAATATGGAAGCTGGAGGTCGTGCTGGTGTTACCTGTGTTGGTGGTATCCGTGCTACATCCCTTAGAGCCATTTTGGATAGGGTAATAATGTTGGTCTCCATATCCTTTGGGACGGGAGTGATGTCCGTGATGATTGGCTCGTCATCAGATTCATCATCATCCTCCTCTTGTACATCTGCCTCCATAACTCTAAGGCTTTCTGGAACCTTCCTTTTCACTAGCCTTGTCTTGTGGCATGCATCACTCTCAGACTGAGCTGGTGGCTTCCAAGTGGCATAAAGATCATCAGAAGTGGGGCTTGAAGAAGAAGATGATGGAATAACCCTCCTTTTCCTTGCTGGGGGTCTGAAAGACAATGGATCTTCTGAAACAGTGGCTTGCCCCTCTTTGTCTGCAGTAAGCTCGATTTCCTGAAATGCCCCTACTTCAGGAGGAACAACTACTATTGTGGGCTGTTGTTGTGGCTGTTCTTGAGGCTGTGGCTGTTCTTGCGGCTGCTGCTGTTCTTGCGGCTGCTGCTATTCTTGCGGCTGTGCCTGCTGCTGCTGTTCTTGCGGCTGCGCCTGCTGCTGCAGACTTATCTGCTGAGTTTCCGCCTGCATTGATTGTGTACTACTTTGCAATACTGACATTTCAACATCGCTGCTCGTTAGCAGACTGGCTACCTCTGCGACACTCATGGGCTTGGGCTTGGGCCTAGGTTGGTGGAGTTGGCCCGCTGGTGCAGATGTGCTGCTCCCAGCTTGGTTCCCGGCGTAAAACGCTGCTGTAGGCGTGTGTTTTTTGGTCCCAAAAAACACATTTGCCGGCACACCAGTCGTGGTTAGTGCCTCTTGCTTTTTCTGTTCCTTCTTCTCACCGGCAACTTTCTTGGTACTGGAGGACCTGGTACCTTTCTTTGGGCCCATTTTCTTCAGAGGTCAGACAGGATGCAGGTGCACAAGTTGCAGAGATGTCTGTGGTCACAGTTGGACGTGATGTGGGGCGCAGCAGGACTTCTGTCTGGCATTACAATGGATGATGTTGATAGTTACCTCCTCCTCTGTCTTTTTGTGCACCTAAAAGCAAATAAGACAGGAGAAGAACAACAGGGAAATGTTGCATTTGTTGTTGTGGTTCAATTACTACTAGTACAAACAGAAAAATGGAAGATATAGTGTAGCCATTTGTGAGACATTGGCAACAAGGGCTATGGTATACTACTTACTGTGTACAGTCTACACACACTACACTCTCAGGAAGGATAGGAAAGAATAAGAACAACCACAAAAATACAAATGTAATGGAAGGGAGCTGCTGCTGGCAAAGGGGTTGGATGGAAGCAGTAAGTCAATAGGAAAACCATGCAACCCAATATTAACTCCCACCAGAAAAGGCCACCAGCCACACGAACAAGCAACACGCAGGAGGCCTGGGAAACAATGAACTTCCAAAAGGCCTATAAAAGAAGCCAGGCAAAATATGCATGCTAAACCACACTGCTGTGCCTTTTTAATGCAATAAAATGCAAAAACGAAACTCCACAGGGCAAAACAAGGTCTGCAGGGTGCACACCAACACACCAGGCACACACAACAAAGGCATTTCTTTAACACACCCCCAAAAACAGAAATACCCCCCAAAAAACACATTTTCCAACTCAATCCAATGCCATCCATGCCCTAAATGATGTTTAAATTCAACAGAACACACAGATAAACATTTGTTTAATGCACCTGTGGCTACCTGCTCTGAGCCTACTGGATGAAGGCAGGCCCGTGGGCAGACAAGGCCACACAAGCATGCAGGCCTAGGCTTCAAAATGGCCGCCAGCCACATGGCCAGGCCCACCCAATTACAAGAAACAGAAGACAGACAATACAGGCCTGTTGCAAACAACACACTGCCTGCCTTCAAAATGGCTGCCAGCCTCATTGCTAGGCCCACAACAAGAAGCCTAGGCCACAAAGGAATACCATGCAGGCCTATATATGGCAAAAGCAGCACACTAATAACTCCCACCAGAAAAGGCCCCCAGCCACATGGACACTCGCAAATCACAAGCAACAAGCTGGAGGCCTGGGAAACAATGAACTGTCAAAAGGCCTATAAAGAAGCCAGACAAAAGATGCATGGTAAACCACACTGCTGTGCCTATTTAATGCAATAAAATGCACAAACGAAAATCCACAGGGCAAAACAAGGTCTGCAGGGTGCACACCAACACACCAGGAACACACAACAAAGGTATTTCTTTAACACACCCCCAAAAACAGAAATACCCCCGAAAAAACACATTTTCCAACTCAATCCAATGCAATCCATGCCCTTAATGATTTTTAAATTCAACAGAACACACAGATAAACACTTGTTTAATGCACCTGTGGCTACCTGCTCTGAGCCTACTGGATGAAGGCAGGCCCGTGGGTAGACAAGGCCACACAAGCTTGCAGGCCAAGGCTTCAAAATGGCCACCAGCCACATGGCCAGGCCCACCCAACTACAAGAAACAGAAGACAGACAATGCAGGCCTGTTGCAAAAAAAACACTGCCTGCCTTCAAAATGGCCGCCAGCCTCATTGCCAGGCCCACAACAAGAAGCCTAGGTCACAAAGGAATACCATACAGGCCTATATATGGCAAAAGCAGCACACTAATAACTCCCACCAGAAAAGGCCCCCAGCCACATGGACACTCGCAAATCAAAAGCAACAAGCTGGAGTCCTGGGAAACAATGAACTGCCAAAAGGCCTATAAAGAAGTCAGGCAAAAGATGCATGCTAAACCATACTGCTGTGCCTTTTTAATGCAATAAAATGCAAAAACGAAACTCCACTGGGCAAAAAAAGGTCTGCAGGGTGCACACCAACACACCAGGCACACACAACAGAGGCATTTCTTTAACACACCCCCAAAAACAGAAATACCCCCCAAACAACACATTTTCCATCTCAATCCAATGCCATCCATGCCCTAAATGATGTTTAAATTCAACAGAACACACAGATAAACATTTGTTTAATGCACCTGTGGCTACCTGCTCTGAGCCTACTGGATGAAGGCAGGCCCATGGGCAGACAAGGCCACACAAGCTTGCAGGCCTAGGCTTCTAAATGGCCGCCAGCCACATGGCCAGGCCCACCCAACTACAAGAAACAGCAGACAGGCAATGCAGGCCTGTTGCAAAAAACACACTGCCTGCCTTCAAAATGGCCGCCAGCCTCATGGCCAGGCCCACAACAAGAAGCCTAGGCCACAAAGGAATACCATGCAGGCCTATATATGGCAAAAGCAGCACACTAATAACTCCCACCAGAAAAGGCCCCCAGCCACATGGACACTCACAAATCACAAGCAACAAGCTGGAGGCCTGGGAAACAATGAACTGTCAAAAGGCCTATAAAGAAGCCAGACAAAAGATGCATGGTAAACCACACTGCTGTGCCTTTTTAATGCAATAAAATGCAAAAACGAAAATCCACAGGGCAAAACAAGGTCTGCAGGGTGCACACCAACACACCAGGCACACACAACAAAGGCATTTCTTTAACACACCCCAAAAAACAGAAATACCCCCCCAAAAACATATTTTCCAACTCAATCCAATGCCATCCATGCCCTAAATTATGTTTACATTCAACAGAACACACAGATAAACACTTGTTTAATGCACCTGTGGCTACCTGCTCTGACCCTACTGGACAAAGGCAGGCCCGTGAGCAGACCATGCCACACAAGCTTGCAGGCCTAGGCTTCAAAATGGCCGCCAGCCACATGGCCAGACTCACCCAATTACAAGAAACAGAAGACAGGCAGTGCAGGCCTGTTGCAAAAAACACTCTGCCTGCCTTCAAAATGGCCGCCAGCCTCATTGCCAGGCCCACAACAAGAAGCCTAGGCCACAAAGGAATACCATGCAGGCCTATATATGGCAAAAGCAGCACACTAATAACTCCCACCAGAAAAGGCCCCCAAACACATGGACACTTGCAAATCACAAGCAACAAGCTGGAGGCCTGAGAAACAATGAACAGCCAAAAGGCCTATAAAGAAGTTAGGCAAAAGATGCATGCTAAACCATACTGCTGTGCCTTTTTAATGTAATAAAATGCAAAAACGAAACTCCACAGGGCAAACAAGGTCTGCAGGGTGCACACCAACACATCAGGCACACACAACAAAGGCATTTCTTTAACACACCCCCAAAAACAGAAATACCCCCCAAAAAACACATTTTCCAACTCAATCCAATGCCATCCATGCCCTAAATGATGGTTGAAAAACATTCAACACACACCAAAGGAACAGTTGCTTCATCATGCACCCACACATGACTAGCTCTGGGCCTACTGGCTACCCCCAACAGTTTGAAAAAAAGAATGATAAGTACCAAAATTGTAGTTGCAGCAACTGCAATGCCCCCAATCAAACAGACACAACACCAACTTACTTGTAAAATATCAAATTCAAAAGTCCTCAAATCCAAGGATAATGAAGCAGCAGACACATCGAGTGATCCTTCCAGCTGAAATCCAAAGGCAGAATGAACAGGAGATGGACAAAGCACTGGGAGGAGCCTGATGGACAGGAACAGGAAGTTGGAGACTCTGTGGCACTTCCTCCCTCTCCCCCCAAAAGTTTTTTTTTTTAAAGGACTCCTTGCACAAAAAAGGACAGCCAAATGTCAATCAGAGAAGTTTTTTCCATCCAAATCATCATTTATAGAAGGTTTTATGCAGCTAGACTTAATATTCTTCTCCAAATCGAAAATTTGGCGTGTTCGCGATCGCGACCTTCACCACACTTCCGCCGGATATCGATGGCGCGTCCAAAATGACGTGTTCGCGATCTCATGCTCTTTGTCGTGGTGGAGATTGACGAGTTTGCGACCTCACGCAGTCTCACAGTGGAAAATGACATGTTTGCGATCGCAGACTCTCGCGGTGTCTGATGGTGAGGAGAATGACGTGATCGCGATCGCGAACTCTCGCGGGATAGCGCGACCGGCTATCAACATCTCGTGGAGCACTCGGATGGATTGGAAAACTCGTCGGCGAACCCAGGGATCCCGGTAAGGCGATCGCGCACACAAGAACGCATTTTCAAAGCCCGAACATGAAAAAAATCTTCGCAACACTGCAAATAGCGGAAGTTTTGGCATTTTCACGCTCTCCGCGGAAGCGAAAATGTCAAAATATCGCAATTCCGCGAGCGGAACGGAATTTGATGCCCAACCTTACTCCTAAATCCATACTGGGAAATGTCCAGCAAATACTGTTGTTCCAAGTGAGCCATAAGCTTGATAGTGCAATGTTTCTCCAGGATCTTGGTGGGGATGGGTAACAAGGAAATGGGCCCATTTTTTTCAATTTAGAGGGGTCCAAATTAGATTTTTTAAGCAGAGTCTTGACAATCGCAGTTTTTCAGCTTTGTGGATAATATCCTGAGGAAATAGCCTGATTAAGAGTTACTGTGAGATGGGGCATAATGATATCCAAACCCATCAGTTTGGGGAGCACGGTTCAAGGGGGGAGCCTGATTTAATGCTTCAAAGAAATTGTTCGGTCAGCTCATGGGGTAGAGGAGAGAAAGCTGAAAGACAATAATCCCGACTCTTAGTCTGTGAATGGCTAAGGGCAGTGTAATTATTCTTTTGGGCAGAGATGGAGGGCTCAGAATTTAGACTGTCCAAGGAAGAGTGGAGGTAAAAAAAATTAGAATGAAAATCATACGATCATAGAAGACCTGCGAGCTCTCAGTATTGGAGAAAACAGAGGGTGTTGATGGGAGATTAATCAGTTTAAAGAGATCCCCAGAAGATTTAGCAATCGGGAGGGGGAGGGTCCACGCAAAAACCAACTGCCTTAAACACAAGACCTAAGGATGACACCCAGGGAGGTGAAGCAGCCCCTCAAGAGGACCTGGACTTAACCTCTGGAAACAACTCAGATTCAGCACAGACAGGCTCCTGGAATTCTCAAGAACATAGAGAAGGGGCACAACAAGCAATAACCTCCAGAGGGCCGCAGACACATCCTGAAACATGCACCACTCTGTTTTTCCAGAATACAAGTCTAAAGACCGTGCTGATATACTAAATAGAGGGAACATCCTATGTCTTTAAACGTCCATCAGCAGATTGGAGGATTTAAGTTCACACGACCTGGAATCCATAGAATTTGTGGAACTCAACAATCATCTAAGGAACAAGGAACCTAAAGCAGTGTGGGCAACATTAGAAATAGCCAGGAGGATTTTGGATGAGCAGGAACAATTAAGCACTTGGGGGATCAAACTGACACCCTATTATAAACCAGGCTATCCAGAGCCCCTCCTAGTTAGGCATAAGTACTATCTTGAAACCCACTATGAGCAGGCCATGATGCAGCCGTATTCCGTGCTAAGGGGGGCCTGAAGCACATCCCTAAGGTATAAGAAGAAAACAGCTCTCCAGGGGCATAGTTTATCTGCGACAGGAACTCCAGTATCACAAGACTGGGGTTGGCTAGCTAGGACAATAGATGCCCTAAGCCATAATCCCTGGCATAGCAAAAACCTCTCACCAAAGGCCAAAAATATCTTATGTCTCTGCTCCTGGCATATAAACAATGTAGGAAACAAAACAACAGATGCAAAGCTGCTGTTATACTTACAAATGTTTGACCTTATCCTTTTACAAGAGACCTGGCTTGATCAATCAACTCACTTACAACAATGTTTTAAGCTATACCATCTTCTAGCTACTAAAAGCACCAAATTTGGTCACTCTAAAGGAGGACTTACAATCTATACTTCCACAAGGGGCATATATGTGACCTATTCTTAGGACACCCCGGTGCCGCACAGCCACCAGCTGTAGCGTGTGCTCCCCGCCTGCCGCTGCCCTCAGCCTCACTGAGCCTGCCTGCTGGCCACGCCCCCCACCGTCGCTCGGTGTGGGCTCCTGCGCTAACTGTGTTTACATTACTTACTTGTTGTCTTGTAGCCTCTTTTAGGCATTGTACCCCCTTTTTCTTTCTGTACCTGTGTGCCCCCCAGGGCTGTGACCCCGTAGTCGCCCCTGTGCCCACCCGCCCCGCTCCCCGCCTCCCACCGCCGTGAGCACGGACACGCCCCCTTTTCCTTCTGTGCCCTCCCCGCTCCCGCCTCCCAGCTGCTCCTCCCTCCCTCGCACTTCGCCATAAATGGCGACCGTGCGCACGCGCAGCGTTGACGCGCAGCGGGCGCGCCGACTGAGCGCCGAAGGTGCGCCAAAGGTAAGCCCGTCTGCGCCCGTCCACGCCTGGCCCGCGCCCAGCGCCAGGACCCCCGGCACCCGCAGACCCCAGCCCACCCGCCGGACGTACGACGCCTCCACCCTCAACGCACTCAACGCCGGCCGAATCCCAGGATGCTACCAAGCCACCCCGAGACGCACCCACGGACCCTTCTGCTGCAACGCCTGCAAGTTCACCTGCATCCGGACCAGCACTACTCCAGCACCAACTAAGACCAAAACGAGCAACAGCAGCAGCCACCTGAAATGCATCCTGCTCAACACCCGCTCCGTCCACAGACACGCCATCGAGCTCTGGAACCTGCTCGACACAACCTCACCAGACGTCGCCTTCCTCACGGAAACCTGGATGAACGCCTCTTCAGCGCCCGACATCGCCATCGCCATCCCAGACGGCTACAAGATCATCCGAAGGGACCGCATCAACCAGACCGGAGGAGGCATCGCCATCATCCACAGGAACACCATCCGCATCACGACCGACACCAACGACACCCTCGCACCCGCCGAGCACATGCACTTCCAGGTCCACATCAACCCCAAGACCACCCTCAGAGGCACCCTCATCTACAGACCCCCGGGACCACGCACACAATTCAGCGAAGACATAGCCGATTTCATCAGCCCGCACGCCATCCCCTCTGCTGACTACATCCTCCTCGGGGACCTCAACTTCCACCTGGAGAACAACAACGACCGCAACACCACCACCCTGCTGGACAACCTCGCAAACCTCGGTCTCAAGCAGCTGGTGACCACCCCCACCCACTACGCCGGACACACACTCGACCCAGTCTTCTCATCCAGCAAGGACATCGCCTTCAGCCATGCCACCGGACTCCACTGGACGGACCACAGCTGTGTCCACTTCAGCTTGAGAAGGACCACGATCCACCACCACCAGCAACAGGTTGCACGCAGAAGCTGGAACAAGATCACAGCCGACCAGCTCACGACCTCCCTGAGCACGAACCCTCCCGCCAGCACAACAAACCCAAGCCAGGCGGCCACCAACCTCGCGAAGTGGATCAGCAACTGCGCAGACGACCTCGCCCCTCTGAAGACCCCGCCTAGCAGACCCGGCAGCAAGAAAGCCCCATGGTTTACCGACGAACTCAAGAGCTCCAAGAAGAACTGCCGAGCCCTCGAGAGAACATGGCGCAGAGACCCAACACCGGACAACATGACTGCCCTCAAGCTCGCCACCCGAAAACACCACCAACTCATCCACGCCACCAAGAAAACTGCATTCAAGGAACGACTGGACAACAACGCACACAACAGCAAGGAACTCTTCAACATCATTAAAGAGCTCTCCAACCCCAACGCCGGAAACAACTACATCACCCCTTCGCAAGACCTCTGCAACTCCCTCGCCTCCTACTTCCACAACAAGATCGCGGACATACACAACAGCTTCGGCACTCAACCGACGAATGCCACGACCGAACCACCGCCCCCCACCACCACCCTCCGCACCTGGACCCCGATCAGCACCGAAGACACCGTCCGCATGATGAACTCCATCCACTCCGGATCTCCTACCGACCCCTGCCCTCACCACGTCTTCAACAAGGCCGACGCTGTCATCGCACCCCACCTGCGGGACATCATCAACACCTCCTTCGACACCGCTACCTTCCCGGAGAGGTGGAAGCACGCCAAACTCAGCGCTCTACTAAAGAAGCCATCAGCCGACCCCACCGACCTCAAGAACTACCGCCCCATCTTGCTGCTCCCGTTTCCTGCAAAAGTCATCGAGAAGACCATCAACAAGCAGCTGGCCGCCTTCCTCGAGACAAACGGTTCCCTCGACCTCTCGCAGTCTGGCTTCCGGGCCAACCACAGCACCGAGACCGCCCTGATCGCAGCCACCGATGACATCCGAGCACTGCTTGACAACGGAGAAACAGCAGCCCTCATCCTCCTAGACCTCTCCGCGGCCTTCGACACTGTCTGCCACCGTACACTAGTGCAGCGACTCAGCAACGTCGGAATCCGGGAGAAGGCACTGGAGTGGATCAGCTCCTTCCTCACCGGAAGGACACAGAGAGTCCGCCTCCCCCCGTTCAGATCTGAAGCCACCGAAGTCATCTGCGTCGTTCCTCAAGGCTCCTCGCTCAGTCCAACCCTCTTCAACGTCTACATGAGCCCCCTCGCAGACATCGCACGCCAGCACAACCTCAACATCTTCTCCTACGCTGACGACACCCAGCTGATCCTCTCCCTCACCAACGACCCGGCCACCGCCAGAGCCAACCTTCACGAAGGGATGGAAGAAGTAGCCGAATGGATGAAGAACAGCCGCCTGAAACTGAACTCGGACAAGACGGAAGTCCTCATCCTGGGATCCTCACCCTCCGCCTGGGACGACTCCTGGTGGCCCCCCGCCCTAGGCAGCGCACCCAAACCAACAGACCACGCACGCAACCTGGGCTTCATCCTGGACTCCTCCCTCTCCATGACCAGACAAGTCAACGCCGTCTCCTCGTCGTGCTTCAACATCCTGCGCATGCTACGTAAGATCTTCCGGTGGATCCCCACCGAGACCAGGAAGACGGTCACCCAGGCCCTCGTCACCAGCTGTCTGGACTACGGCAACTCCCTCTACGCCGGAACCACCGCCAAACTCCAGAAAAGACTCCAGCGAATCCAGAACGCCTCAGCACGACTCATCCTGGACATCCCCCGTCGCAGCCACATCTCCGGACACCTGAGAGACCTGTACTGGCTCCCGGTCAACAAGAGAATCACCTTCTGACTCCTCACCCACGCACACAAAGCCCTACACAACCAAGGCCCAGGATACCTCAACAGCCGCCTCAACTTCTACGCTCCCAAACGCCAGCTTCGATCGACCGGCCACGCCCTCGCCACCGTCCCCCGCATCCGAAGAGCCACCACAGGAGGACGGTCCTTCTCCTACCTCGCCGCCAAGACATGGAACTCCCTCCCGACCCACCTCCCCCTGACCCAGGACCACCTCGCCTTCAGGAAGCAACTCAAGACCTGGCTGTTCGAGCAGTAGCGGACCCCCCTCCCCCAGCGCCTTGAGACCCTCTGGGTGAGTAGTGCACTATATAAATGCATTGATTGATTGATTGATTGATTATGTAGCCAGTGAGCTGGCTATCAAGTTAGTACTGCCTAATCCAATACAAGCTCCCAGAGTAAGGATACAAGGCACAAATAAAGATCTACATTTGGTACTAATCAACATAGACTTACACCCACGAGAAAAGGCAAAGAGCATCAACTAGCTAGGAGAGGAACGAACCAGATTACTAACGGAAAAGCAAACCTCCAGTTTTATAATAATTGGCGGTTTTATCCTGCATATGCTGGGCACAACAGAAGATGATAACTCACTTGGGGACCACCCATTTGCGAGGCACATTCTGCCACAGGATGGGAATAATTGGGTAAGAAAAACCAAGCTAGCTAAGAAACTTCAAGGAAACCTAGAACACCTTAGCTTCCACGCACTAAACAGCAGATTTCTGCCACTTTCCACAATACGGCAACCATCACAACACTTGACTACACTTTTGTATCGCTCCCACTGTTCTGCAATGTAGAGAATTATCACATGGGGTAAAGGACTACAGTGATCCCTCCCACAAGAGATTACAATGTCCATGCAGGTTGCAATACCAACGCAACCAGCAGACGCGTCTAGCTCTATATGCACTATCAACTATATAATTCTCAAATTCAAAATTCATGAACCGAAATGGCTGCTGGCCTCAGGAAATATTCTCCTGCAGAAAAAGCAAACAACAAGACTTGATGCATTAACAGGCTGGGAAAGCTTCACAGAGGCACTAGGAGAAGCTCATTCAGTAAAAAAAAAGGTACCACGACCAAGGGGAATAGCAAAACCTTGACATGGGTGTCCCTCCATCTCAAACAATGCGCAATTTAGACACCTTCACAAAGCAATAAATCAAGCAATAGGGAGACTTCAAAGACGAGGCCCGGACATTAAAATCCAAAGAGATCTGAGGCAATTAAAAGCAATGCATAAATAGCTACTCTGGCAACTCTAGCACACGATCAATACGCTACAAAACCCATGAGAACAGTTCACACCTGAGAGAAGAGGACTGAGCAATCTTCCACTGTGATCATTTCAACAAGGAACCCGGCTGCAATGCTAGTCCAAAAGTTACAACAGATCAACTGTAGGTAGCGCAAATTCTTGAAACACACAATAATCAGGAATCTACCACAGTTGTAAACTCTGCCACTAAATTTCCAAGAGAATAGCTAAGGGCAGAAGAGAGGGAACGCCAGGCCCTCATGGGATCCCCATAATCTTGTTTAACCTAGACTGTGACTACTGGGCAGAAGTACTGAGTCCAGTCTTTGAACGAATTCTTCAAACAGATTTAATTCCAGCCTCATGAAGGGGCTCAATCATCTCCCCAATCAACAAAAAAGGCGACAGGAATGAGGCAAAAAAATTACAGATTGGTAGGCCTGATAGAAAATGATGCCAAATATTACATCAGCCCCATACTACAAGAAGTGACAACCTAGGCAACGGAAAATGTAGAAAACCCCTCTTAATCAAAAGGCTTGAGTAGGCACATGAGAACTACCTCCATCATTCTAACTCTCTCCCTGCTGATTGACATCACAATAGCAGCTAAACTGCCACTGTATGTCTGCTTCATCTATTACAGTTCACCATTTAACTGCATTGATAGAAACAAACTTTAGAGCAGACTTACTAAATGGAATAGTCCACCCCTTCTCTTGAAACGGGTAATACTTCTGCGCACAGACACATGGGTTCAAGTGAAGCTGGGGTCCTGGAGGTCAACTGTCAAGGATTCCAACCACAATCGGGCTGAAACAAGGCTGCGTGCTAGCCCCGGCCCTGTTTAACATCTTCATGGCAGACCTGTCAACCAGGCTAGACAAGTGCAACTCCCATGCCCCAATGATAGGAGGCTACTCTGTTCAAATCTACTATACGTGGATGATCTAGTACTCATCAGCTGAACACCAATAGGCCTCCAACACGTATTGGACACTACACTAATCTAATCAGTCGAAAATGGCTTGAGCATAAATCTGGACAAATCAAAAGGCATGCACTTGAATCAATTAAGGGCTAAAGGAGCCTTCCGCTGGAACTTGACTGAACAATAGCTGGAAATCATCCAAGAATACAATTACTTGGTATGATTATAGACAGTAAAGGGATCTTCACTCCCCACAAGGAAGCATTAAAAAGGAAAGGTACAGCAACAGCAGTGGCTCTAAGAAACCTAAAAAACAAAACTGTTGGCACAAGCTGGTCTTGAGTGGTCCGAGTTATGCAGGCAAAACTTATACCAATAATCAGTTCTAGAAGCAAGGCCATAAGGGGGAGAGATGCAGCTATACTAGACGGCATAGTAACTGGAGCACTTCGAATAATCTTTAACCTAGTCAAATACATGTTACCAGCCCAAATAAGAATAGAATGCAGAGGCAAGGGCCGACCCACAGAGGAGCGTACATCAAATGCTGGCAAAAGATCAAAAGGGCGGACACTAAATGTTCATCTATGGTCCGAACTGTTCACTAATTAGAAAGGCATCGCAAGGGCGTATCTGGAAGACTCTCTAGATCAGTTAGGCCTGCCGGGCCTCTGAGAGACCTCAGGGATACATGATAGCTTTAAAAGGCGTGTTCATAAAACTGTCAAAAGAGTCTCCTTGGTGGAGTACAATGCATTATAGGCAGCAAGGGCGCACGGATAGTTTACCCTACACAGCTACACTAAGGCATCTCCTCAATTCTATTTAGGCACTGGCTTCACCAAATCCTCCAAAGTGAAATATCTACAGCACCGTCTAGACATTTTACCTTCTGTTGTCCATCTACCTCCATGGAGGCGCCCCATATCATAATTACGCAGCCGACTGTGCAGACATTATGCACTTGCTATGCATTTGCAAAGAACTTCTGAGCGAAAGCAGAGCTCTGCTAAGCCATTCTTCAACCTTAAAAAAATACGGACATGCAGGCAAGTGGTAAAAGTGTGTTTTTCTGGTGAAGACGTACAATTAAACTGCCGCCTAGTAAGACTTCTGACAGCAGTGGAAAAGAGACTAAATAGCAGAGACACACCTGAAGGACTCAGTGAACATCCGGTGGAATTAGAGAAGCCTACCTAAAAACAAAAGAGCAATAGTCCAGCAGCCTCCAGAAAAGTGCTGGCCCTAACCTTGAAGCTTAAAAAGGTCCTCTCACAGACACAATATCACTTATAATTTTAATTGCTGCCTCATTTGCACATCATTGCTTCGTTTGCAGATTGCTGTTAACCTAATCAATAAGATGCCAAGAGCCTAACTACAGCTGGTTCGTGAACTAGCTGTTTACCTTACTGTAGCTTAACTATAAAAGTTTGAGCTCTAAACTTTGATTAGGGGAGAAGGGAATGTCTTCTCCAGATATTGTTAGCCGACAAATGCTGGGTTTGTTGCCTAATAAATCACCCTTAACTGTTTTACCCAAACATGCTCCTAATGAATGGAAGGTGCGATTTTTATTACTAGCATATAATGCATATTGGATACATGTTTTAAGAATCATTGTCTTTTTTTTTTTTTTTTTGAAAGAAACCTTTATTTGACTTCACGGAGTTACAGACATGGGCCTACAACCCTTTGGGCCGGCCGCTAACTAGCATGAGACGTAACATTCACCGTTATACAGATTGTTCAATCCGGGGAGCCCGTCAGTCCATCATCGCACCCAGTGAAGGCAAAAGCAATAGTTGAGTGACAATATTAAATACGGTTCCAGTTTTCAGTTTAAAACTAAAAAACATTACACACAAACAAGGCAATAGGCATTGTAAATGACAGGACGCGCTCCCCGGGGTAGGGAATAAATGATCAGCGGCAGAGAAGGGAGGGGGGCACGGGAACAGAGGAAAAAGCAAACTGTAACACACTCGCAACTTAACAGACGAGGAATGCTCGGCTAGGGGGACGAAGAGGCATCCAATACAACAGCCAGTGGAGGGGCACATATGTCTCCGCGATAAGCGTTCCACGGACCCCACACCCCAGTCCATTTCCGCGGCTTGCCTCTCGCTACATACACCGTCTTTTCTCTAAACATGCACCAATCCATATTCTCCTTCCACACTGAGACCGTGGGCGGCCTCTGGGAACCCCATAACTGGCCAATATTACGTTTGGCCACCATATTTCCCAAAGTCGCCCACCACGTCTGTGCCACATTATAATCGTTTGGCTCCCACACGTTCAGCAGGCATCTCCTAGCTTCTGGAAGCAGAGCAACGTGAGTGACTTCTTCCATTACCGCATGCCCCAGACGCCAAAAGAGCGCCATCTCAGGGCATTCCCATATAACGTGAAGGAAAGTACCCAGCGAACCACAGCCACACTTACACATCCCATCCACGGAGAAACCCATGCGCATCAGGCGGGGACCAGTGACGTACACTCTATGGAGTATCTTTAGTTGTACGAACCGAAGGAGGGCCGGAATTGCCACCTCCCGCGGGGAGGCTATTGCCGAGACCCAGTCCTCATCATCTAATTCCAAACCGTCAGCCACCCAGATCGCCCTCAAGCGGGTCAACAGATCCGCCCGATCGTTTATAAGCTTTTTATAGATCAAGGAGATTGTGCTGTCAGGCACGTAGCCATCGAGCTCCCTATCCTCCAGCGGGGAATTTTCCGGGATAGCGGTAGCATCAGGGAAAACCGAGCACAATGCATGACGGACCTGGGCATACCGGAAATACTCCCTATCGTTTAGCTTATATTCCGCTTTCAGCATTTCAAACGTTTTAAACTCCCCTTTCACCCAGAGGTCACTCACCTTACATATGCCAATCATATCCCATTTCTCAAACCCTTTAGTTTTCCACAAACAGCCCAGCCTTTCCGAAGCATACAGTGGAGTCGCTCGAGTCAGGCGGTCCTTCCAACCCATCGCAGCATTAGCAGCATGCCACACCCGTACCGCTATCTTTGTTGGGCCTGTCAACTGCACACCAGGAGACTTCGAGTAGAGTGCTCTATTATAATCCCCCCCAGGCAATAGCATTTTATCCATCTCGAACGCCGGGTTCAGGGCCGGCCCGTACATCCCGTGGTTCACCGCCGCCAATTGGGACGCCCAATAATATCGCTTGATATCGAGGAGTGCAATACCTCCATCATACCAAGGGAGTGTCAATTTTGTGAGAGCGATTCGGGATCGCCCGTCCCAGAACAACCGCCTCTGCAGGCTCTCCACCTCACGGAAATAGCGGGCCGGTATGACGTCGAGTGTATTTTGCAGTGCATACAGGAATCGTGGCAGCGACATCATTTTAAACAACGCCGCGCACCCGAGCGGCGAAAGCGGAAGCCGTCGCCACCTCGAGACGTCGGCCCTCAGTCGTTGGAGTGGGGGGAGTAGGTTCCGCTCATAACGGGCCACCGGGTCCAAAGTTATGAACACTCTCAGGTATTTAAACCCTGACAGCGCAATCTGGATAGGGCAGCCACGCGGAAGGAAAGGAGCGTCCCCAGAGAGAACATAGACGCATGACTTGGCCCAGTTAATGACCAAGCCGGAGTTGCGACCAAATGAGTTCAGGACATCTACCAGTACTATCAAAGACTGCCGGGGAGATGTGAGGTACAGGAGAATGTCGTCCGCATAAAGAGAGATGCGGTCCTCGAATTCAGGCTCCTCCCCCCAATTCGACTATTTTGCAATCTTTAATATTGATTTTTGTATCCACTTTTATCATGTATGCTGTTGCAACGGTTGTAATTTGTCATGTAAATAAAGACTTACTTACTTACTTGAGTAAAGGTGGAGCAATGGCAGATTTAAAGCTTTGAATGCATGTATAAGAGAGTTTCTTGAAGAATGTTTTAAACAAGCATTTGCAATGCAATTGGTCTCGCCTTTGGGGCCTTCTATGTGTTTAGCTATGCAGCACATTAGCCTGGGTGCTGAAACATCTACTGTTCTTTAACATGGACGGAAAGTAAGCTCCATACTGCATGACACGCCAGGTATGGGAACACATGGAGAGAAATATTGCCTTTCAGCGGGAAATGGTATAGTCCAAATCTCTGTTTTTAATATAAAATCAGGGCCTTCGGTGGTCATATCACTGAAAATACAAGATGATTGAATGATTGTACTGGTGCTCATGGAAGACAATTTCTATGGACTGGAATCTAGAGAATGCTAAAGTGATTCCGGTATTTTACTGACCTCTGCTGGTCGTTTTCTATCCAGCCAGTTAAATGGAGGCAGTTGAACAGAAAAAAGTACTTAAGCGGAAGCATACAAGTCCTAGGGCGGATTTCCAGAGCCCACAAAGTACATACACATTTAAGTATATACTAAAGTATATACAAGAGGTCTTGAATGCTCAACCTAAAAATGGATAAGGGATGTGGTAATAGATTGACAGTTTTGCTGATTTTTGGGCTGAAAGGGTCTAATGGTTCACAAGAGGCCTTAGCATTCTTAATTATAGAGGTAATTTCCATTAATGTAGTCGGGGAGAGGACACATAGTTTACCTGCATTTCTGGGACTAGGTAGGGTGTAAGCCAAAGGGGTTTGTTTGCCCTAAGGAAGTAAAGCCACGGTGGTTTTAATGAAACGCAACATAAGAAACGTGATGATCATAGACATGGGCATAGCTTCGTGGGCATGCACCAATATCTTCAATCCAGTATACCACATTAATTGTACTTTTTAACATACACATATTTCAAAGATGTACAGGTAGAGGAAATGTACTCTAGACACCACCAGTTTTTCACAAGATGTAAGTGAATACATTTCACAGAAGGTAAACATGTTTTTGCTTGGAGTCTAAAATGTGAGAGAGTGAATTGGTCAATGAGTGAGAGCCAGTGGTTAGATAAGCGAGCACGCGCCTCTTTGAATAATTAAATGACATATGCATGTTTCTGTAGGTATGTTTCTGTGGTTTACAGGACAACAGGGCGAAAAGGTGCCATGTTTATATGCGGCACAGTTCATACTGGTCATTTTAAAGTGTGAAATCGCATTGACATTTCTACAGTCACAATAAATACCCGATTCCCCCTAGCGACCCCCTCATCCTCCAACCCATTTAACAATTCCAATTCTGAGCTTTGCTTCTTACCGGCTAAATGAAAAACCTATGCGTCATTCTGGTGTCGTGTTAAAAAAACGAAAAAGGCTTATTATTAAGATGAATCTTTAAAAAGAAAAGCAGTTGAATGCACTTATGCATATAAAAATCTGAATGCAGGAGCAAAACTAATTTTAATCAATTCTGAAGAAATGTGTTTAGCTGGATTTCACTCTACAGTACCACAGAATATGTGCAAAAATATTGTTGCCATGGAAACTAAAATCTGAACTAGAAGTGAAGACTATTATATGCATAAGATTGCCTTCTCGGAGAATAGTTGCGGATAACAATGGAATAAATCAAGAATTCTATAGCTATTATAATGCAATGTATAAATCGGCTGCAACGCCAACAAGCACTGACAAACCCAATAGGTTAGGATTTTGAATAATGACAAATATTAACTAAAACGCACACAACAGATACAGCGGAGTAAGCAGCTGTGCAAGCAACACTGACACACATGGCAGCCATATCCCACCTTATGTATTAGGACCTAAGCATGTATTAAAAAGGTCAATAAAATCTACTGAAATAAGAAAAACACAAAAATGCACAAATACGTTTTTACTAGGACCAGACTGTCGCCAGGATTGCAGCTGCCTTTTTCCTAAGCTGCAGCCTGAGGTTGAGGGCACCAATACCTCTTTTATTTCCATTGTTCTGTAACAGCTTTCATGGGTTTCTACTTTTGGAATACTAGACAAATAAAGAAACTCACTACTCCTCCGTTCTTCGCTCTGAAATCAGAACCGTCATTATGCCAAATAGCCACTCGTGTCCTTCATCTGTGACGCTTATGATATTAAGGCAGGCCTGGCTCGGCCTTTCGTTTTGTAATGTTATCCAGCTTCCAGGCCCAGGCTTCTGTTTCTGGTCTGATCTACATTTTTCACAAGGCCCCCTTTTGTTGGGATGTCTGCGCCTTGCTTGTGAGATGCAGGAGCCTGTCAACAGAGAGGGAACAAGTATATTGATGAATTCCTGCAAGAAAAGAGGCGCCATGGCTCCAGGACTTCCTCCTCCCAGCCGTGCAAACACACAGGAAGGAAGAAGACATGAATGTAGCAGACAGGCTAATCACATCGAGGCAACCACGATTTGCATAGAATAGACTCCGTAATGCACACAGTGATGTATAGTATTGCTTGATAAACACTTGGGCCTGATTTGCAAAGTATTTGCATTTGTAAGATGAACTTGCAAATCAATTAATTTCCAAGTGCAAGAAGTAATTCACAAAATGTGAAACTGGAAATCGTATTTTTTAAATGTGTAAAGATTGCTGCAGCATGGTATAGTTGCAACAAAGTAAATTTCCTACGAGTGGCTCGAGGGGACCTTCCAGGTCGGACTGAGATGCTCTGTAAAATTAGGAAACACCTACAGACATATGAGTTTGTAGGTCTTCATAAACTGATCCTGCACCCATCGACACCAGAAAACAATTGGAGATTTACTCATTTCAATAGCAGGAGTAATATTGTTTCAGAGCTGAGAACGGACAGGAACTACTCACAAAATATGCTGAGGTATATGGGGAGGGGTTTCTCTACAGAGGAGCAGTATATTTTTCTTCAAAAACACATTTTCGAGATGGAGCATAAAGAACAAATCATTTTTGCTTGCCCAATTCTGCAGTGACAAGGATTATGAGTCAGGCAGAGAAGAACTACCATGTGGAATTCCGCTTTACCTTATTAAGAGTCAGGGGCGCAACTAGACCCAAACTTCGGTGGGGGGGGAGTGGGGTTAAAAGTCCCAGCCAGTGCTGGCCGTATCACTGGTCACACAGGGTGCAACAGTCTTTTTAGGCACCCCTCCCCCATTTCCCCCTTCTCCATGAATTCCCTCACTAACACTTCCCAACAATGCACCTCATCTCTCTATAGCACCTTTCTGACCAACATTTCACTTTTTATTGCGCTACTCATAGTTCACTCACACCCAGTTCTGATCTGCATGGTACACGTTCCTTGCAGCAGGCACATTAGCCCTCTGCGGTGTGAGGGTGACAGGAGTGCCCATGTGAATGCACGGTGAGCAATGCATCGGTGTGAGATTAAGGTGAGAGGAGTGACTGCAGGGTGAGTGAGGTGATCATACGAATTTGGGTGCAGATGTAAGTACAGAGTGGGATGAATGAATGCATGGTTAGTGATGGGCTTGTTTGAGTGAGATTGCAGAGTGAGCAGTGAGGGGGACAGGTGAGTGAGTAGTGTGCTCGTGTGACTGCAGGGTGAGGTAAACAGTGAACAACGCAAGAGCACTGTGAATGCAGAGTGATCACTGTGAGTGCATAGTGAGCGGTGTGCTCATGTGACCACAGGGTAAGTGGAGGGAGAACAGTGTGAGTTCATGGCGAGTGGCATAAGTGCAGTGTGGTCACTGTGAGTACAGGGTGAGTGGATGGTGTGAGTGCATGGTGATCATTGGGAGTTAATTGTGATCCCTGTGAGTGCAGGGCGAGTGTGAAAGTGAAGGGTGAGAGTGAGGAGTGAGTTGTCTGAATGCAGGGTGCAGTTCCAGACACTTGAAGCAATTCAGCATGTTATTGAGGGCTGGCGTAGGGTTTCAGATATATGTTAAACTATTGATATTATAGCATTTTTCAGGGTCCAGGGATCAAGGGTGGAGGAAATAAATATTGTGCTCATCCTGTAACAAACTCCCAGTCTTGTGATTAAGGTTGCCAGATCATTATATTGATGTCCCAGACGGTACAAAAATAATAAGTCATCTAAACCCTATTTTCAGCACTTATCTGTGCATACTTGGAACAGCAAATATAAATAGAGGATATTTTTACTTGTGTTCTAGGGCTGCCTGAATGGTCCATGGCTGATAATTAAAGGGAATAAAGATTGAAAAGTCATATTACAAATGAATACATACTATTTTAATTATAACCCAATCTAGTGTCAATATGAGGCCTTTGCAGGCTCTTTAAATAACAAATGGCTGGAATTTTTCTTTTGGTAACCCTACTTTATATTTCTTTTCATGAAATGCAATCTCACACCAAGACAGTAAAAAGTACAATCTAAATGTAAGGAATAGGCAGAGTGGGGGCCCGGTGGGTACTAGAACCAGAAAACAAACAGCCTTGGTAACCAGTTTACAAAGGTATGTATGCAAATGGTCTTTAAAGACCTGTGAAAAACTCAGGAGTGCCAGAGATAAGGCTCCAGACACTGCCCAGCCAAGCCCCAGCAGATGAAGCTGCAGCAGCAGCCTGGGCTGAGACACACAAGGGGGGGGGGGGCTGAACCCTTTCAGCCTAATGCGCGTTGCACGCCTGTCCAGAGTGGACTGGTGTTCTGCAACCACTTTTATCAGAAGTGGGAACATCTGACCTGATTTTTCTAGGCATTACTATTTCCTGGAAAATCACATGAAGGTTTTGGCGGCATCAGTAGCTAAGCATAATTCTTCTGTTTCTTTTCTGGCTGGAGGGCGAGCACACAAGGCTCCCCTGCCATAACTTACCATTTCCTTCTCTCCCATACTCCCTACACCACTCCCCCTCCCCCACGCCCTCAGAAAGAAGGTTACATTTACCACCTGCTCAGAGCATGAATGTACAGCATGCCCCTCCACTCTCCCTCCTTACCTCCATGGTCCATTTTGCTGCCTCTGCCCCACCGCCTACTTGTCCTTATTTTAAATTTCTAGAGCACTAGCTATAATTTCTATGAGAAAAAGAATCCCTTTATTTTTTGTTTTACAGTAAATGCTTTATGTTTGGTATAGCGATTTCCATGAAAATTCAAAATTGTATTAGCACAATGTTATTAACATAATGTATTCAAGAAGCTCTGTTTATTTCAACATTGATAATGTAGACCTTGGTTTCAAAATGGTTGTTGTTGCCTGTCACCATCTTATTCTTGCACGTAGTCATTCTTTTGTCTTTTAAGTGTAGAAAATATATTTTGCAATCAATGTTTTGAACAAGATGTCATTCTTTCATGTTCAACATAATGCTTAATTCTCAAGCTTTATTTTGGGCTGTTTTAGTATAGTGAATGCTTTCTCAAGGTCTTACCTATAGGACCACAATTTTATTCTCACGAGAAATTAACCTTGATTGTAACAGAATTTGTACTACCTATAGGGTGCCACAGGAGCACCAGAGATGATAATTGTATTATATGAATCTGTGGGGCAATGCTGAAAAATGTGATTTTATTCTGTATCTTTCTTTCTGTAATATGATTGGGTGGGATTTCTAGGCCTTTGCACTTTCACACAAGTTGAATGACCTTATTGTATTTCACCTTAACAAATGAGCTTAACCCAGAGGGTTCTAGGAGCACTCTCCCCTGATCCTTAGAAGGAGACACTCTGTCAGTACAATCTCTGATCTCAATATTATTTGGTGAGCTGCATTATACTCTGTTCGGCTATTTCATGATTTGTATTTTATTTCTTTTTTATCTTAAGCAAAAAGGGTTTTTATGTTATTCTGAATGTATGTCAATTAAAACTTAAGCACTATTTCTATGCATTTTATTTTAATATTACATTCTAAATAATGTTCAGTTCAAGTAAAACCTATCAAACATATATATAAAATATAAAGAATACATAAAATACACAGGGGCATATTATCAAGAATGGCGTTAAAATTATCGCCGCTTTAGCGGCAGGAAACTGCAGCTAAAGCAGCGATAATGGGCTTGATAATATGCCCTTGAGAATTCCAATAGAAGCCCATGTTCTGGTGTGAACCTGGGCTTCTATTGGAATTCTCAAGGGTATATTATCAAGACCATTATCGCCGCTTTAGCTGCAGTTTCCTGCCACTAAAGCGGCGATAATTTTAACGCGGTTCTTGATAATATGCCCCACAGAGTAATATACAAACTACAAAATGGCATAATCCCCAGCTGGTTTCAAGAGGGAACAGAACAGTAATACAAAATGAGTAAAATTCTCTATAACAATCCATGGGACTTATATCTTATACAGTAGACTGTGTATAACAACTTTAATATCTGGCATTTCAGGAGATTGGGACAAACCATTTCGTACTTGGGAGTCTGTTGAAAAAAAAATAGCAAATGACTTCAGTATCAGGACCTTGAGAAAACACTGGGCATAGGCTGGACGTAAACTTAGGGTTTAACCACTTATTTCCAAAATTACAGAGAGGTAGGGTCCTCAATCTAAATTTGAAGCAAAGGATTTTGGCCCCCATGGCAGTAATATTTCCCATACCAGACTTGAATTTTAGGGTGCACATATAATATACAAAATATTCAATCAATCCCTGTAAGAAATGTGGTTGTTGCTTGACTGGGATGTGGGCCCTGGTCAAGCAGCAACCACAATCCTTGTCAAGCTAGGGCATAAGAATACCCCAAATTATCCTGTACTCAACCCCATGGTCCCTTGGCACAGAGCAGTTAGGCCTTACTTAGAGGCAATGAGTAAAGTATTTGTGCAACACTTCAGACAGAAATTCAGTGAGAACACCACACAAAAAGCTCACACACCAGATTAGAAACGTAGGGCTTAATTTAATACATGAAACAAGACCAAAACAAGAAAAGTCTATTTAATAGAATCAGAGATGTTGAATTTTAAAGTTTTTTGAGGAAATAGCACCAAAAGGCATAACACGCCAGCTGTGGATATCTGGTCACTCCAGACTGGGACAAAGTCTGAAGTTCAGGTCTACTTGGAAGGGGCTTGGGCCGACTACAGGGACCCAGTTAGGCCTGCTGTACAAAAGCACCTTAAATCCTGGTTTGCTGTGTGTTGTGTGGATCGCGCCTAAGATGTGTCGCGCAGCCAAATAGATGAATCAGTTCTGAGATGTGGCAAGGCTAAGGTGTGAGGACCTGTTGTGATGGCTTTGAATGTCCATTTAATGGCGCTTTTGATATGAGAATGCGGCACGCAGTCGGGGCGATGTGTTGTTTCCATAGAGCAGTGAGGCTGTGATGTAGAGTGCGTCAATGTCGAGACTGCCGTTAAATGGGGATGTGAGGTTCTATGCTCGGGATATGTCTCGCAACAGTGGTTGTGAAGGCAATGGGGGCTGCAGCAGCAATGCAGCTCTTGGCGACGGATCCAATCCACACAGCGGTGGCAATGCATCAGTACTGCTAGCGGTTACGCCTCATAGCAGAGGAGATGCATTGGTTCCACTCATTCCACAGAGGCTGATAAGCACTTTAAGCCCACTTTCAAGGGTCCAGAACTGGGGTGGCACCACTTGGCAGGGTAGACTCATAGATGGCAGAGTCCAGGTGCAGATGCAAGGTTGTTGGAAGCCTATTATGTTCCTGAGGCTTCATATCAGGATACCAGCCAAGCAGCCCTTGGAGTCACTTTGGGTGCTGGGTTGGAGACATGCAGGTCCAGTTCTTCCCACCCAGGCAAGAGACAACAGGCAGTAGGTCAGCACAGCAAGGCAGGAATCCAGCAGAGTGCAGCACAGCAAAGTGGCAGCCCTTCATAAGCACATCAGTCCTTCCTCCTGGAAAAGTATCCACAGGTCCAGAAGTGTACTGAAGTTCTGTTGTCTGAGGTCCACTATTGATACTGCCTTTGAATTGCGGGAGAATCTTCTAGAGGTTTCCATTTGAAATCCCCAAGCATCCTGCCTTACCTCTCCTGGCTCCAGACTAACTACAGGGGGGGTACGCTGCCCTTTGTGTGGAAGCAGGAATCAACCTACTCAGTTATAAGTGGAGCTATGCCCAGCTCCTCCATTTTTTTATTTTTATTTATTATTTTTTTTAACAGAGATTTATATAGAACGAACTTGACCTGGTATCGGGTATCAAAGCGCTTTACATAGCGTTACACGAGGACACATTCATTGTTTTTTAGGCACGGGGCGATGAAGTGATTTGCCCAGAATCTCAGGATGTTCAGCGTCATTGCCGATACTCGAACCCGGTTCCCCAGATTTGAGGCCGACTGCCCTAGACATTAGGCCAACTCCTCTCTCCTTTCCATTCTGCCAGTTCTGGCTCACCCAGCTACATCTAGTCATGTGAGCAGAGAGAGGCTACAGGCACTAAATGAATAAGCAAGGAAAATGACAACTTTCTAAAAGTGACATTTTCAAAATTGCAATTTAATATCTGACTTCAGCATGAGTTAGGATTTTAGCTTGTGATTCCAGAGACACTAAACATGAACTGATTATCTCTTCCCATTTGGAAGTTAGACTTTTAAAATATAATGAGGCAATTCCAATGTTATCCTTTGGGAGAGATGAGCCTTGCAGTAGTGAAAATCGATTTTAATAGGGTTTCTCTACTAGGGCATGTAAAACTTAAAAGTAAATTCCTACTTAAGTGCCTAGCACCTTGATCTCTGGGTTGTCCAGGGCTTACGCTAGGGGTGATGTATATGTATTAAAAGGAAGATTTGAGGCTACCAAAAGGCTTAATTTGTTAGGTCTAAATGGCAGTTTAAACTGCACACACAGGCTTTGCAATGACACACATGATACATGTTTAAAGGGCTAATTAAGTGGGTGGCACAATCAGTACTGCAGGCCCATTAGTAGCATTTAATTTACTGAGCCTTTGCTAGCACTTTACCAGTGGTTTACAAATAAATTAAATATGCCAATTGGGGATTAGCCAATGTTACCATGTTTTAACAAGTTAGCCCATGCACTTTACAAGTGGTTAGCAGTGGTAATGTGTGCTGGGTCCTAAGGCTAGCAAAAACGAGATCAGAAAAATGGAGTAGAAGGTAAAAGGTTGGATGGGGAAACAACCCTAGCAATGAAAAGGTTAGCAGTTCTCCTCTTGGTCACGCGAAAGCCACCTTACTAGATCAAAAATCCAATATTTGTGTTTCAGTGTTTTTGCACTTCATCTACCAATATATCCACTGATATACTCCGGGTTGATAAACAATTCATTAAGAGCTAGTGAATAAAACCATGCCATTAGAATCTGAAACCAAGGGATAAAAAACCACTGGATATAAAAAAAATT
The DNA here is from genome assembly GCF_964204655.1 of Triturus cristatus. NCBI lineage: Eukaryota > Metazoa > Chordata > Amphibia > Caudata > Salamandridae > Triturus > Triturus cristatus. Next base: position 623,024,534 of record NC_140587.1, read on the forward strand.
GCTCATGTCTTTTACCTCAAATAATATTTTCCTATATTGCTCCAAAGCATCTAGGGATCACACATGTAGCCAGTATCGAGTTTTAAGTTTAGCAACAAGAACAATATATTATAACTCTAGATCAAAGTGAAGTGGATGTACAGTGGTGCATTTTGTTATTTAAGTGACTTTATTAGGTTTTACATTGTGAGTACAAGGAATAACCACAACAATGCGCATTAAACACGCCTGCGCATCAACTGTACACAGAGCAGGCAACCTCATGTGCAGGCCTACAAAATCTGATGAGGTCTACTAAAAGTGCCATACTGTCGTTTATCTCGTTTATAAGCTCCATGATAGAACAAAATTAACAGAAGGCAAGTTTTTACATTGTAACAATGATGTAGTAGAAAAGATGGGAGGGTGGTGGCAGGATATAATAAGGAGGGAAGGAGTGAGGTTAGCTAGAGTGTTGAGGGGTGAGGAGGCAGATGGAGGAAAGGTAGAAAGGGAGAAGACAGGCATTAGGCGAGAGTTTGTTCATGGAGGGCAGCCCACCCATTATATGACCATAGACGTGAGATCAAAAAAGTCCAAATGGGTGTCTAGTCCTTGGCCTAGAGCTGGCAGTTCAGCTTCAAATCCCCAAGTGGGCATAGTGGTAACACCATGGGCTGCGGTCTCTGAAGAGCACTAGTGGCAGTTATGAGCAGTGTCACGGAGATTTGAGGAACCCGTCCATGTCTCTAGAACTTTCCCTGGGCGGTCATTCAGTCTCGCTATAACACACACAAGACAACATTTTGTACATGTTCTGGAGCGAGAAATCATATAATGGGCAATCACCTATGCAACATAGCAGGAAATACACTTCGTTGCTATAGCCAGCCACCTGGACAGTTGATGTATGATGTCAGGACATTGTACAGAATTGTGGAGAAGAGTCAGCGGAGGCACAGCGGATCCTCAAAAGGAAACAGTTTTCAGCTGTCACAGAAGCCCAATATTGGGCCAGCAAGAGACATTTCCATAACAAGTGTACAATATCCCCCTCCAGGGATCTGGAGCGCCAGCAGATCGCTGTTCAAAACAGTAATGAAGGTCTACGTCAGAGGGGCATAAGTGCAATCTACATTTTATTCTGAGCTTCTTGCTTTTATATAAAAACTGGCTGACTGACTCTTTGCTATTTATTTTGCCCCCTGTAATGATTTAAACCTTTAATAAATCTTCATGGTTTTCATCCTAATACTTGTCAGTGTTATAAATTGGGTCACTAATTGGCAGAGGTATGTAGCCTGTCCAAGTAGGGACCATAATCCTACTCAGGGTACGTCAGAGACACACTCTAAACTAGCCTGTGCTCACCCTCTGGTAGCTTGACACAGAGCAGTCAGCTATAACCTAAGAGGCAATCTGTAAAGTTTGTGTGCACACAACATACAGTACAACAGTGAAAACACCACAAAAAGACCCCACACCAGATTAGAAAAATGGAGAATAATTTTATAAATACAACAAGACCAAAACAACAAATATCTAATCAGTAGAAGTCTAAATATGAATTTTTCATGATTAAATGAAAAAATAGCGCTTGGAATCAAATAGCTCTCAAAGAGTTTCTTGGTTGTGCTGGACCAGAACAAAGTCATGAGCTCAGGCAACCTGCGATGGAGCACAGGCCAGCTACAGAACCCATGCAAGGTCTGCTGAGCAAAATAACTTTAATCCGTGTCACAGCACGGGAAATGTTGTTGATCTCCACCCAGTTGGGGTGTTGCGCCAGAAGGAGATGCATCACTTATGATCGATGCAAACACATTGATACACATGTTCTGGCAGATGTTCTGGCACATGCGCAAGAGCTCTGTACTAGGTTGGCACCACTTGGCAAAGCAAGAATTACAGCAAGTAAAGTCCAGGTGCTAAGATAAAGATTAAAGTGAAGTCGTTGATATCTCTGAGACTTAAGAAACAGGAGGCAATCCAACAAGCCCTTGGAGAGTACTTAGGTTTTGGGATGTAAATATGCAGGTCCAGTCCTTCTCACTCCCAGGCAAGAAGCAGCAGGCCACAGGCCAACACAGTAAAAACAGTTCAGCAAAGTGACAGTCCCCCCCCCCTGTCAGCACAGCAGTCCGTTTTCCTGGAGGAATGTCCTCAGCTCCAGAAGTGTTATGATTTGGTGGTTTCAGAGGCCCAGTTATACCCAATTGGGCCTTTGAAGTAGGAAGGCTTCAAATAGATGCTTTGAAGTGAACAAGACCCTACCTTTCCAGCCCTCGCTCCAGACTCAGTCTAGGAGTGTATGCAATTGTTGGAATGGGTGAATACAATGTCAATGATTACAGTGATATGTGCAGGCCCAACAACAGCAAAACCAATAAATGCAATATCAACGTATGCCATAACCTGTGCCCGCACAACCATGCCAGTGCTTATCAATGCAATGTTAATTTATGTCATAACCTGTACCTGCACAGTATCGCTGACTCCAGCAATTACGAAATCAAGGTATGTCATAATCCATGCTCAAATGACGATAGGTTACTAGTAATAACAATGCCAATGTACATTATGACCTAAGCAAACCTAGCTGTGTCAATACCAGTAAGAACAATGCAAATGTATGCTATGACAACTGTAGACACAATGTTAAGGATGTCGATAACAATGATACCATTGACTGCCATATTATTTTCAGAAGTTCCAATGAAGTCACATCATTGCTGTCGGATTCACCTACGGTGACCTCCCCTTCGACCTAGAATCAGAGCTATGTAGTTTGACAAGTCCTACAACCAACACCCACACCTATCAAATACCAGATCACAGGTGGGGCTTCTCTTAACCTTAAGACAAAACGACCGTAAAACCTACAACCAACACCCACACCTATCAAATACCAGATCACAGGTGGGGCTTCTCTTAACCTTAAGACAAAACAACTGTAAAATGCTTATCGACCCCACGGATTGATAGTTCCACCACTAGCAGGTCCAAGGAAATTGACTCAAATAAAGCACTTTTTGGCTAAGGTCATGCATTCTCCAAAATATCACAAAACTAGATACCATATGTATATAGAGCACTCAACCAATCAAGACATTACATGCACACCACACATAACGATCACTGGCTCCTCATGCCGGACTTCCGGACACATACTCACTGGTCCACACTAGCTCTCCCCGAGGTTGAGATCCATCTGTGTCCCTGCATTTGTTGATTTATGACTAAGATGCCGTTTGGAATGTATGAAATTGCTTTATTGTACCATCTGAACTGTATATACCAGCGTCCAAAACTTTGTACACTGAGAGACTTTGACCAGAAGCACTGTCAAAGCGCTTTTGGCCGCAGCGTTTGATTAAACCAGCTTGTTCCCATTTTGCCAAATACTCTTGTCTTTTCATTTACTTAAGGTAAGCCCATATCCGAACAACATTTTGGTGAGCCAGCCAGGAGTGATTAGTTCATCGAGCCCGACTGCTGTTGAAGGAAGGACCCCGACCAAACTGATTCACATCTGTGTCACATCTGTGGCAAAAGATTGGTGAGCAAAAGCCATAATTAATTAGAAGTTCTGCTGAATCCACAGGGTAGAGGTCCATCTGCATATTTGGTAATCTGCATAACTTCCCCGTCATTTCAGCTTAAGGTATAATGTTATTTTGGTTTTTCAGATTGGTTTATTCACCACACTATATTTCTAGAGATGAGATATACTCCCAAGATGGCGGTAGTATTTTTTGAGGAAGGATGTAGTCCTTTTTTGATTTTTCATGCTACGCGCGGGTTCCGTTTCTGGATGTTTCCTGTTGTAATGCCGTTAAATGTAGGCTATCGGAGGAGTCAGTAAAACGTGTGGCAGCCGCTTTCAAGAGTTTTTTGCTTCAGTGTAGTCTCCATAACACAGGTGAGAACACAAGTAACTTGTGGTTGAGCATGGTTGACTGTTATTCATTTCGCATCTTATCATTTATAGTTGTTGTGTTTTTGTAGGTGACACAAGTTTTGCATATTGGTGATTCAGCACGATTGGACTCTTTATATGTATGAAGCATTGTTTATGTGCGTCAGTACGTTAATTTTGCTTCACAGCGGGGGCGTGGCCAACCGGGCAGCGAGATGGCCGCTCTGTGAGTGAGCTCCGCCGGCCGCACTCATTAATCCTGTAATTATCCTGCACCGGACACACACAGCGTCCCGAGCTGCACACCAGTTGGCGGCGGAAGCCCCGGAGCCTCACCAGTAGGACTTTGGTGGCTGGCGGAGAAAAGGAGGACGAGCAGTGAATCCGGACGTCCTGCCCGAGTCAATATCGAATCGGAAGCCCGCCTCCCTGGAAGCCCGAGGCGGGCGAGGACCGATACTGCGGTCCGGGGATTGCAGGGCCTGACGAGGATCAGCGGGACGCAGCCTACAAGCCGAGCCATGAGAGCAGATCAGACCTGAGCGGAACCGGTGGAACATTCATACGCTGGGGCTGCAGCATCGATCTGTACCTATCCGGCTGAAGGGACCGTGGACGCGGCTGTCTCCCCCGGGCCCGGACTGGGGGGACCCGGACGGCGGGACCGCCATTTTGTGTGGAACCTCAGCGCTGTGATGGTGGCTGGCTGCGGAGGAGGTCTACCCGAATTGGCCTAGAGGCGACCTCGCGTTGGGGCAAACGCGCTGCGGAGAGAGCCAGTAAATACCTGGACTGAGCTCGCGAGGACGGCTGCCGCCGGGGGACACCCTCAAGTGATCTGAGACCAGACGACGGGTGAAGGGAGCGCAGACAGGGCTTTCCCCCTTGGTTGGCGACTGGCCCTGAGACGCGGTGCCGTTGCGAGTGGGACCACGAGGCGCCCGGCCCTGCCACGCTGTGTGTGGGCTTGCGACGCCCACTTCATGAGCTCCTGGCGGGTGCCGGAGCTGCGCACGGAGGAGAGCTCCGCTGGTTGTGCTACACTGAGGCTTGCGTCAGTTACGAGATTGGAAGGACACACAACCCTTACACCTATGGTATGTGAGCTTGGGACCGAACCTTGTGGGCGCCCGGCTTGGTTTGGACGGTGAGGCGACACCACTGGCCCCTTCCTGGATGCGGAGTCTCAGACGTGTGGCTTGAGTGCTGGGCTGCGCAGAGTCCTGATAGGGAGGCATGGCGGACACGTTTACAAGCTGCAGGCTGCCAGGTTGAGGACACAACTGTGAGTTGAACCACCGGGGCGAGGCTGGGCTGGGACAGAGGCATCGCGGGGCGATTGTGTGGCGGCGGACTGGCGGGGGAGCTGAAGTTTTGTACACTAATCCAGGGTCCTGCAGGCGTGTGGAGGCTGCGGGAATGCAGTCGTGCGCGCAGTCGACCCTGGGACACTAAGCACTGGGACGTCTGCGGCGGTCCTGCTGGAGCCTGGTGCCCGAATGCGGGAGAGCTCCGCTGCTGGCACGCACCCATTGACAAAGCTGATAGAGCCTGCGACTCCACACAGTGCCCCTGGTGGCCTGGAGACGGATGGGCAGTGACCGTGAGGAGTGAGAGTTGCGCCTCTGGGGCTCCAGGTGCTGCCTTTGACACTACAGACTGAATGAGAAGCTACCTGGCAGCGGGGTGTAGCTACGCTTAAGGTGAACCCCCCGAAAGTACACACGCCTGGATCATCGCAATGGGGGAGGGAAATTATGCAAGACAGCCCAAACTCACTTTCGAACAAAAGCGCCAAGCCAAACAACAAGCGGTAGACCTGGAATCGACGGAGTCTCCATCGCAAGGGGCAGGTTCAGATGGTGATTTCAGGGCCCTGATGATGGAGGTTCGATCGAGCCTAAAGAGCATAGATGCCAAACTTGACGCCATGTCCTCACAGCTGGAGTCTGTAAAACAGCAGGTGGACACGCACGAAACCAGGTTGGACTGCCTGGAAAACAGGCACACAGAATGCTGCGAGTTCCAACAAGATACTAAGCGACATCTTACGTCTGTAGACAAAAAGCTGGAGTTCCTCCGGGCTAAAACGGATGATTTAGAAGCACGCTCTCGAAGATCCAATATTTGCATTACGGGCATCCCGGAGACGACGAACACTGGCAGAATGGAAGTGTATGTGTCCGACCTGCTCCACGAGCTCTTTGACCCTGCGCTCTCCCAGGTGTTCGCGGTTGAAAGGGCGCACAGATCGCTTGGGAAAAAACCGCCGGTGGGGGCGGCACCGCGCCCCATCCTAGCTAAGATTCTGAATTTTCAGGACAGAGACCTTATCTTACGCCTGGCTCGGGAAAAGGGTAAAATCACGCACAAAGGAAACAACATCTCCATTTACCCTGACTTCACTCCGCTGGTGCAGGCCGCCCGGAAGGAATTTTTGCCTGCTAAGAAACTGCTACTTCAAGCTAACGTCCAATACGCACTGCTGTATCCAGCAAAATTGAGGGTGACACACGAAGGCACCACACATCATTTCACAGACGCCAAGTCGGCGTTGAAATTTGCTAAACGTCTTGCTGGTGCTGGGGCGAGACGGATGTCGCCAAGAGTGGAGGTGGGAGACGAACATCTCAGTGACAATGACTGACTCAATTGAGCATGTGCGGAGTGTCATATCCTCATAGGGTGCCTTCCACTGGTGGTTCGATACCAGCTCCTTTCCACCCACAGTTGCTCTTGTGGCCCTTTTTTAGTTTATGGGAGGGCGCGGGGTAATTGCTCCTGTTCTTTGTGCTTGGTTGCTGGTATAAGCTAACATTATAATGCTCCTCTGGGGTGGGGGTTGTGAACTGTGTGAGGTGGTCAACGCTGGTGTTGTGAATGGACTGTTATAGTGCAGCCACCCTGTGCAAACGGGGGTGTACGCTTGGAGTACCGCGCCCTCATGGGGTGTCTCCCGTTGTTTTTGGGTTTAACTTGCCAACACGCTTTGCGTGTCTATGGAGGGGATTTGTCACAACCTGATTGGGGGGTTGGTGAGGGCGGGGGGTGGGGGGGGGGAGTTGAGACGTTTAATGTTATTTATGTACTGGTACAATGGATATGTTCTCTCACAAAGTGGCAGGGGTAGGCACTATTCTTTGCACAGGATGTACACCCTGGTTGCTATACATTATGCTACGAAGCGGCGGGGTGGGTTCTGCGCAGAGCGGGTAGCAGGATGGTAGGCGCTAGGTTATTGACATGGAACATTAGAGGACTCGGGGACTACAAAAAGGCTAGGTTGATGCATGGGTTCCTCTCTAGACATAAGGTGGATATATGCTTTCTACAGGAAACACACATCAACTCCACTCCATCACCTAGACTGAAACACTCCAGATGGGCACGGGTGTACTCCGCCATTTACTCTAACTATGCTAGAGGGGTGGCGATCCTCATTCGAGGTGGGCTGGACTGGAGGGAACACCACACTCTATTAGACAAAGAGGGACGATATGTTATCACACATGGCGTACTTCAGGGGAGGGTACTGGTGTTGGCGGCCGTTTACGGCCCTAACGAGGACGACCCTGACTTTTTCAGAGAGGTATGGGCACAGATCATGTTAATGGACTGTTCCTCAATTATCCTTGGAGGAGACTTCAATGTTGTGCTTACTGATGCGTTGGATCGTAGAGGCGCAGGGGGGCCCACGCACACTAGAGCCCGCCAGGCTGTCTTAGATATAATGGAGGAGGGGTTGCTATCAGATGTGTGGAGATCAAGGCACCCAACTGATACTGTAGGGACATGCATAACGAGTCAACATGCGGCTTGGTCTCGCCTAGATTACTGGCTGGTGTCGCCGGATGTGGCTTCCTGGGTGGAGGGGGTGGACATCCAGGCCAGGTCGCTCTCAGACCATGCCCCTTGCTTGTTGGAGATAAAAGTACCTGATGCCCCTACTCGTGCGTTCTCCTGGCGTTTGCCCCCTCATGCGCTTACCGACTCTGCTTTCACTGAGGAAGTTAGGTCGGACATTGTGAAATACTTTGAAACCAATGCGGGGTCGGTGACTACCGAGGCCGTCCTATGGGACGCATTTAAGGCGGTGATCCGCGGCCAGTGCATCTCTAGGCAGGCGGGTGTCCTAAAAGCAATCCGTTGTACTCTAAGCAGATTGGAGAGGGAGTTAAAAGAGTTGGACATACGTTTCTGCACTGACCCTTCACCCGAGCTGGCGGTACAGATGAAGGCCAAGCTGCTGGAATTCAGCGAGGAGGCGCAGCGGGAGGTGAAGTTCCTGGGCAAACAAGCGGAGGCACGTAGATATGGGGAGGGGGACAGACCTAGCAGAACCCTAGCGCGGCTCATATCTCCACGCTCACAGTCAAACTATATACATTCCATAAAAAATAGTGAGGGGGCGCTCATTCTTGGGCAGGAAGCAGTTCTTAACACATTTGCAGAGTTTTATTCGGCCCTAAATACCTCCAGACAGGCTACTGCTCCGGCATCCCTAGACGCATTCTTAGACTCGATAGCCATCGTATGGTTTAACGACCTCCATCGTCGGTATATGGATGTCCCATTCACTGCCCGGGATATAGCACAGGTAATAAAAAGTATGCCCGCGAATTAGGCCCCTGGCCCGGATGGCCTGACGACAGCCTTCTACAAGACCTATGTCGGGGAGCTGGCCCCCAGACTCCACTCTGTCTTTGCCGAGGCCCTGGAGACTGGCTCCCTACCCGACTCGATGCGCGAAGCGCTAATAATAACGTTGCTAAAGCCGGACAAGGATTGCCAGCTTTTAGATTCGTACTGTCCCCTATCCCTCATTAACGTGGATATTAAAATTTACGCTAAAATCATCGCGGACAGGCTTCAGCCCTTGCTACCAATGGTGGTGTTGCCCGATCAATCGGGGTTTTTCCCTGGCCGGGCCACGTCGCACAACCTTAGAACGATATTTTCAGTCTTACACTATTTACATCCTTCCATACAGGCGGCGGTCATTTTCCTAGACGCTACGAAAGCGTTTGATTCGCTGGAATGGCCCTATCTGTTTAGGATTCTTGGCAGGATGGGTTTTAGCCCCCTCTTCATAAACTTGGTACGGCTATTATACGCCGCTCCCAGGGCGCGAGTGCGTGTGAAGGGACTGATTTCCCAGCCATTTATTATCTCCCGCGGGACTAGGCAGGGGTGCCCCCTATCCCCATTACTCTTCACTATTGCCATGGAGCCTCTTGCGGCTAGGGTTCGGCAACACCACACAGCGAGGGGCATTGGATTCAGCTCTCGCAGCCTGCTGATTTCCCTATATGCAGATGATGTCATGCTGTATGTCACCAACCCAGCTGAGAACTTAAATCCACTGTTGAGGGAGTTCGTCCGCTTCGAAGGTCTAGCAGGGGTATCTATCAACTGGTCCAAGTCTGTCGCGTTCCCTTTGACGGATACCACATCGGAAGTGATGTCTGAGTACCCCCTACGCTGGGAAACCGACTTGGGGGTCTGGATCAGCCGCAACCTGAGCGATCTGTGGACTCTGAATTATGGTAGGGCGGTGGACTGGCTGGAAGGGAAGATAGAAATTTGGAACAAACTCCCCCTGTCTTTGGTCGCAAGAATAGCCCTTGCAAAAATGGTGGTCCTTCCCAAATTCTTATACCTATTCGTAAATCTCCCGATACCCCTGATGGCACACTTTCACGCTCGGGTACGATCACTGCTGTTGACACTGGTCTGGGCTGGGGGCCAGGCGAGATCATCCTGGGCGCTGCTTACACTCCCGCTGAGACAGGGCGGACTGGGGGCCCCGGATATGAAACTATACTCGCTATGTGCGCAGGCACAATTTCTGCACTTTTAGGTTTTTCCCACTCCTTATCAGCCACATGTTGCGGTGGAGTTGGCGGTCGCGGCTCCCTTGCCCCTAAGCGTGGCATTGTACGGGAAGGCACCTCGGCCATCAAAAGATGTGGACACAGTGGCCCTGCTCCGATGGACGTGGCGGGAATTGCAGAGGAGGGCAAAACTCCCTCTTCTTTATGCGCCAGCCATTCCCCTGCGAGGCAATCCATTGATGCCCTGCCTACATGACAGAGGGGGTGATGTCGCTATTAGGGGGAAGCCCCTGCATACTTTCGCCGACATCTACCCAAATGGCACCGTCAAGTCTCCCGATTCTGGAGAGGTCGACCCCCTGAGTCCTTCACTGACCTCTTTACACTCCATAAGATTAAAGAATCCTGTAAAGCACTGTGGCCTCAGTTTCCGGAGGAACCCCCGCAGCTCCAGGCATTACAAAACTTGCTCTCGAAAGCATCTCCCAAAAAACTTGTGTCCAGGTTGTACAACTGTATGCAGGAGCAGTCCCCTGTCGTTGTGCCTCCCTCCATGCATGCATGGAACGCGGAATTGGAGGACCCTTTGTCTGAAGAACAGTGGGCCTTCTGCTGTAGACAACGAACGGACCTATCGCCTAATTACAGGCTGCCCCTGGTGCATTTCAAGTTTTTACATAGATACTATCGTACACCACGGTCGCTACACCGCATGGGTCTCAGGGAGGATGATGCATGCTGGAAATGCGGATCCGAAAATGCTTCTTTTCTGCCTGTGGCATGGAGCTGCCCGCGGCTGGAGGAGTACTGGTCGAACATCTTCATGGCTATTAATCAGATTTTACTTAGGGCCAATACGCCATCTCCACTCCGTGGGCTGCTGGAGTATGTTCAGGATACTCCACCAAAGTGCAGGAAATTACATGCGCTATTGCTCCTTTATGCTAAGAGACAGGTGGCGGTGCGCTGGGGTCGTAGATTCCTGCCTAAATTTACTGAGTGGGTGAAGGATGTAACATATGGTAACACGCAACTTGAACGCTATTGGGAAACGATGCCAGTTGCTTCCCGGCCCAGAGACATCTGGGAGCCTTTTTTGCAGTGGTCACGGGAAAGGGCCAGCTCCCCCAACTCCACACGTTCGGTGTCTGGAGAGGTCTCTGACGATATGGGTTGACACTGCCGGTTGGGAGGATGCGCTCGCCTGTGCTGCTGAGCTCTGGGCATTTTCGCACTTCGTTGCTGTCTTCTGCGGGTGGTGGGATTGTGATCGTGCCCCATCGTTTGGGGGGTGGCATGCCGCGAAATGCCTATCCCGGAGTCCGTACACTACAAGGCGTAAGCCCGCGCCTACTACGCGGTACCGCAGTCCGATCTATAGGTGTATTTTTTGCTGCTGTATACAACTACTACATATGAGATGCTCCCTTCGAAGGTTTTGCTCCTTAATTGCTATCTGCTACTTTCCGTTTGTACCATCGTTTGTTTTGTTTATGTTCACATAAAAGTAAATCTGGGGGTAAAAAGAAAACAATACTCGTCTATATGCTGATTTACAGTAACTGATTGGTTCAGAACTTGCCTGTTTTTGCTGAGGCTATGTACGTCCATAACTGTAATGTCATTGACTTGCTAACCTGAATAAACAGATTTAGAAAAAAATTTTTTTGCTTCACAGCAGAACGTTTAAGGTAATATGTTGTTATCTTATTGCAGATACATGAACACAAAGGATTATTGTGAGTATATTAGCAAGTAGTTTTCACGAAGGTGGCGGGTACTATCTTCATCACGTTTGCATTTATAATTTGTTTTAGGTTTTTAAACCATGCGTCACGGAAAGCCATTACGATCGTTTTGATGTTGATGAATCAGAGTGTTTTATGTTTTTCTCTGTATAATAAGATGCTTTCTCAGTGAATTTGGTATTCCTATGTATAGTAATATTAATAAATAATTCCGTTTATTTTTTATAGAATCAAAGCACCTGAAGAAGGGCCAATTCAGTCCCGAAATGCATTGAGCATTTTGAAGTTGATTGGAATTATTTTTTTTGGGATTCCACTGTATATAAAAAGTGTCCTTGTTGATGGAATGTGTTGAATTGCCTCTTTTGATGAACGTTTCGTTCTAAGCACAGAGGTGTTTTTTTGTGATGCTTGAATGCAATTATGTTCAATCTATGTGATAACATTACAACATGATGTGTTATATGATTGGTCATATATTAGAAAATTAGTGTTGAAAATATTGTGAAGATGGTAATTTCACCACTGCAAAAGTGCACAGAGGTTGAGTCCCATTGACTCATGATATGTTGAAAAGAAAAACGGTCAACATGGTTCATGCCTATTTATTATCCAAAGGATCGTGGCATTTCATCAGGACCAAGGGATCTTTATCTACTCATGTAGGGATGGTAATTTGTGCATGTGTATAATACCATACCCTAAAACAGTGTAATTTAAAGTATAGTATACCTTCTGGGGCAACCTAGAAAGAAAGAGAAGCATCAAAAAATAAACAAAACAAGGTCAACTGGCACAATTATCTTTTACCCATGGTATGTAGAGGCTGGCTGGTACAGTTAGTTATTAATCAGTACTTGTAGAAACATGCTGATCGCTACAATAAATAGTTAAAAACTGCAGAATGAGCCAATAGCACACCCATGCAAGTAGTTATAGGTCATAGATGCAGTGGTGAATAAAAAAGCAGGAATATTGATACAAGATGTCTTGAGGCACCCTGGCAAATGCCCACCTAGTAAGTGCCAAAGCGGAGGCCAGTAAAACTGCCCGGTAACTCGTGACAGCAACTTACCTAATTGTGAGGTCTAATGGCTTCAGTCGTATGGGCTACGATGAACGCTCATTGGTGTTCCGGTGAACCCGTGGGGTGAAATGAAAGGTTAACCTGCATTTGTAGAGAACAAAGTCCTCTTTGAAAGCCAAACAGGGGAAGGTTGACATGGATGTGTCGGTGACTTGGGCCCTTAATAAGTCATTGTAGGAACTGGCGCTTAAGTTTGGGAAAGTGCCTGGATGGGGCACAAGCAGTTGCGAACTGTACCAGTACCACCATCTGGGAGACGTACGGGAGTGGCCGACATGTGTCGGTAATGGAGGGCCCGGTTAAAGTAAGGCACTGACACTTATGATAACGGAGGTGCCTTATGTTGCGGAACCAGTTTTAGTGATGGTCATCGCGGAGCCACGGGCTGTCGCGGAATAGAGAAAGAACTGCAGGTATACAGGTAGCTGGGTCTCAGGTAGGGGTGCGGAAAATGCAGCCCTTTGTTGGGGGGATAGAGAGATGGTACTGACAGTTAGTGGCGTTCTTTCGCTCACCTAAGTGAGTAGGCCCGCATCAGATGGAAGTTCTTATCGGACTTCCTGAATGTACATTGTCAGGGACTAAAACAAGAATGCCAAATTATGGAGTCACCGTGTGGGTGCCATATTGTGTGAAGCGGGGTGATGTGGTTCTATAATTATTAACAGAGGACTAGTGAGAGGTGGTTTGTTACAAAAGAGGAGTGGGGACTAATGGCCTTTAACAAGCCTATATATTTTACATCCCTGAGATACCATTGTAGTGATCAAGCACACAACTAGTTTAACTACTATTACCAACCTAAGATGACACCCACTCCTAATACCAATTTGACTTTCCCCTTATCCAGAGGTTCCAGGTTCCTCCACCATGGTCGTGCTACATTTTTGTGAAACTTGGTTCAACTGAGTTCCAAGATGGCTGCCAACACTTCCTGGTAGAAGTGTTGGGAGCCAATGAAATTTCAGTAGGATTTTGGACTCCCAGATATCTATATATTTAAACCTCTCTTTAAAAATCTCTGAAACTGTTGAACAGATTTACAGCAAAACACAAACACCACACTTTGTTGACCAACTTCTAGCTTTCTTCCAAATTTGGTGTAATTCTGTTCAGCGGTTCAGGCTGCAGCCGTATTTAAAAAAATGAGAACTACTCATAGAAATAGCATGTGGAAAATGCGTTTTGGGACCCACCGTTTTTCTTAGCCCACGCTTGATGGATAACCTTGAAACTTTCAACACAGCAGCTGAACCAAAAAGGGGAAGTCAAGTGACACAAAAGTTATTGCCAAAACAAAAAATGCTTATCCCATGGAAACTGTGGTCCTAACTATAGCTACCTACTGGTACCCTCTAGTAAGCTATGTGTGTGTGTGTGTGTATGTGTGCGTGTGTGTGCGTGTGCGTGTGTGTGTGTGTATATATATATATATATATATATATTTCTTTTACATTCTTTTCCCTGAAGAAAAGCAAAGATTACAGGGATGTTATAGTTGAGATGACATTTAGCTGGTGGAAAACCAGAGAAATTGGCAGTCATAGGTCCCTGAGCTACCTATAACTCACGCCCTGCAATGCACTGCTTATGACCTCATATATTACATCAGTCATGACATGGTCAGTGACATTACTGATGACATCACTGATGACATCTGAAATGATATCACTAAAGACATCTTCCAGTGATTATGAGTGTTTTCTAAACGTTACTGAATGTTAAACATATATACTAAAGTAACTTGCTGTGGAAGTTCCTGTATGGGTAAGAGAGTGGATATGTGAGTGGTGGATAGAAGAGTGACTGGGTATATAAGAGACTGTATACATGAGAAAGTGGGTGTGTGAGTTTTTGTATAGGTAAGAGAGAGCGTGTGCAAGTGTGTGTATGAATAAGTGAGTCGCTGTGTGTGTATCTGCGTAGTTGGCTGAGTTGGTGTATCAATGGTTGTAAATTGTGAGTCATAGGGTACATGAGTGTGAGAGAGGTTGTAAGGGAAAGTATGTGGTTCTCTCAGTCACTGTATAGGTGAGTGAATATAGGTATTAGTATATGTCTAAGTAACTGAGTGGCTGTGTGAGTAATTGTATGGGTGAGTTAGTGGCTGTGTGGACCGACTGTATGGTTGGGTGAGTAGGTATGTGAGTAGGCATATGGTTAACTCATTTACTGTGTCAGTAGCTGTATGGGTATATGAGTGTGTGTGTAAGTGTGTCTATGTCTCTATAACTGAATCTGGCTGTCTTTGTGGTTGCTATCGACGGAAAGTTGGGCACATTAAACATGTTTTTACAAAACACGCACAATCAATCACAAGGTATCAATTTAAATTGTGGGTACGGCCCGATCATTGACAAATTAGCCTCACTCCCAGTAATGCTAAGTGACTTATGTACACAAATCGAAAGGGCCCCGCAGTGTTCTAAAAACCAGCCTTCAGAGGGACAGCCAGAAAAAGAAATTCATGAACCGACACACTCAGCCAAATCCTCCAACGAAGGGAATCCTACAACAAAGATAAACCCAATACAAACAGTTATAAGAACAGAGGGTAGCAAAACTAAAACAATAGTAAGTCAAATTTCCGATGTTCTATCGGGAGATACTTTAGAAAACAAAATGAATGCTAGGAAAAGGCGAGCAAACAGATGGAAAGGCCAAAATCAAAAAACAAATTTGATTCAAAACGGATTCATGCACCTTTTTGGGTCATCATTGCCACAAATTGAACATACGCCTGAAAATGACATCAATTCAGTAAGGGTTCTTAAACAGAACACAGAAGCTGCAAAAGGAAAAAAATCAAATCTCCATCAGTGGGAAGCAAGAAATAGACAAGATGCAAGCATTTGGGAATGCTAAGAATGAGAAACTAGAAGACCCGCACCAAAAAGGATTTAGCATAAACCCTCTAATGAATACAGAGGAAAATGGATCCCTTGAATTTAACCAGATGTCACCTCAAAATAGAAATACCTCAACATATCTTGTCTCAAATCAAGCAACAAATAGTGAAAACACTTCTGTAAACCTAAAGAAATACAACGATCAATGCTCACAGAATAGGAAGTCAGGTGAAACAAAGAGAGGTGTTTACAAAGACAGAAATGACAGCCAAGCAACCTCCAATATTCAAGCAACCCCCATTATACATGCAAGGGCCCAATGGAGACAAGGAATCCAGGCACCTGCAGAACAACCAGGGAATCATGTTAGATCCCTCTTGGCAGGGAACTGGATGCCAACCGTCTGAACTAAGACAACTAAAAATACCTCATAGTGAGGAAGAGAAAATGGAATCTTCCAAACATCAGGCTTTATCTGAAGCTCGAAGATACAATCCCACTCCACAATGCCCAAAGGGACCATCAGCTCAGAGAAATTAAGGAAGGAAGAGAGAAAACAAGTGCTATATGGTTTAGACCTGACTATATCTCTAAAGGCAGGCACGACATCCTGAACAGAGGTAATATTCTACGGCTGCTATCTCATATTCCCTCTTTGAAAGAAGTGACAACTTTGGATTTGGTATCAATTGAATTTATCAAATATAAGGAAGTTATGGACGGTGAAAAAACGAAAAAAACATGGACAACGTCATCAATTGTACAAAAAATACTACTAGAGGTCCACACATTTAAAAACTGGGGGATTACAATCACACCTTATATGAAGCCAGGATACCCTGATCTGCTAGATCCGGGGACAATGGTGAGGGCTCAGGCCGCGTTTAACAGACTTGGAATATCTGTGTTGAGAGGAGCGGTGGGGAACTGTAGATCAAGCAATGAGCGATCTCCTTGTAATATCAGAAGGGATCAGGACGCTACGATGTCACCAAGCTGGCAAACAGATCTAAGATGGATCACTAGAACAATAAATAACCAAACAAAATGATAATACACCAGTTCATAACGAAGATCCAGCAATCATGAACATTTACAAGTATGTTCATGGAACGTAAACGGCCTAGCAAACAAAATGACTGATCTGGATTTTATTACCTACATAAGGTCATGAGACATTGTGGCATTACAGGAAACATGGCAAACAGACCCTCTGCAACTTCAGGGATTTTTGAGTCTCTTTACTAGTGCACTTAGGGGGGCAAAATATGGTCATCTCCAAGCTGGACTTGTAACCTATGTTTCAGTCACAATTATACTTATAGCTAAGGAAGTTGGACCAACGTCTTCAGCAACAATGGCAGTAAACCTTCTCACCTCGCCCTCAACACCAGGAAAAGGGGGCATTGATCTTACTCTGATCAATGCTTACGTCCACCCAAAATGAAAAACAAAGGCAGCAAAGGAACCATGCCATTTCCTGGAGGTGTGTATATGGGAAAGATTACCAACAGATTTTATGCTTACCGGGGACTTTAACCTCAATCTAATGGGAACTTCATCAGATGAAGTGGTTGTATTGCAAAATTTAATTTGGAACATCCCATTACAAGGGAAACCGCGAACATTCATTCAAACCAAAACTGAGAAGCAGATACTGGATGATTTAGAACATTTAAATCTCAGAGCAATAAATGGAAGATCTGCTGGAGATAACCCTCCAGCCACAACACATTATTCAACAAAAGTTAATAAAATATTAGATTATACCTTCATCTCACCATCTCTATTTCAACATATAATTTCATTTCAGATGGGCGATAAAGCTGACAGTGATCACCGTCCCCAAGAAATGTTGCTTACAGTAAGCAAGCCCAAATTTGAGCGATCTTTGGCTGCTCAGGAATCACTTCTTACCATCAATTTTAAAAGGATCAAGTTCGCAGCCGCGACCGACGTAATCATGCTGGAAAACGCAAAACAGCACTTTGGTGCAGGGATTGGATAAAGCGAAATCGAGAAATGGGAGCACTTTACAGCATCCATGGCAGCTTACGCTACCAGAACTAACCTTCGAGTTTGACCGGTTCACAGTAGCATGAAGCATGTCACACAAGATTATAAAAAGAAGATCAGGCTAACAAAAAAATGTATTTACTAAACGTCGAGACAACTTAGGCTTAATCCAGCAGATAAAGTGAAACTTGAATTATTACAGAAGAAAAAGGTATTGTTGAAAAAACAAAAATAGGAGGCTAACAGATCTGTGGAGGACAATCTCTGGGCTAAACTACATGCTGACACTAAACAGAGTAATAGTGCATGATTTTGGAAAACCATAAACCAATTTATACGACTTTCGCATGATAGAGTTTCTTCTAATATTACAGAAGAAGTATGGGCAAGCTACTTTAAGAATCATTTTAACCAAGATATGGAACATACTAGCCTGGAGCTAAGAACTGAAAATGCGACAAAAAGCATTATAACAAGTAAAGCACAGACAGTTCACACAATCTCTGGCAAACCTGATGGTCAATCATTGTCAATAGTTGATGGTCTGATGAGCTCAACTGACACTATTAAGCGCCAATTTAACAAATGAAGGCGAGAGGGGGCGCCTGGCCCGAATGGAATTCTGGCCATCCTTTATAAACAAGATGCGAACGAATAGGCAGTAGCACTGCAACCACTGTTTATGGAAAAAAGGGACTTTAACAGACTGCCTAGCTCCTGGAAAGGATCAATTATTTCTCCAATATTTAAGTCAGGGGATAAGTCACTTCCACAGAACTACCGGTTAGTGGCCCGTATGGACAATGAGGCCAAGTATTTAGCAAGAACACTCTTGGAGGAGCTGCAGGCCTGGGCCAAAGGGAATTCTTTAATTCAAGCTAATCAGACTGGCTTCGCTAAAACAGTTGGAACAACCACAAATATTCTAACCATGGGAATGTTAATAGACAAGGCAGAATCCACGAAAATGCCCACTCATCACTGCTTTATAGATTACAAGGCTGCCTTTGACCACATGAATCGAAACATCATATGGCACAAATTGAGCAGCTGGGGGATTTCAAAGTCTCTGTTAGATGTGTTGATCAGCCTTCACACGGACACATGGGTCCAGATAAAGTTGGCTGATGGGTCACTTCTGTCAAGACGTATATTAACCAATAAAGGGCTCAAACAGGGATGCGTCTACTTTATTTAACTTGTTTTTAGCGGACCTTGACCCGATATTAAATAGCTATAACTCTCACGCTCCCAGGTTAGGTGGGTTATCACCACCTTGTATCCTGTATGTGGATGACATAGTCCTAATCAGTCATACACAATTAGGTTTGCAACATCTTGTGAACGCTACGCAGGACTATTCTAAAGCAAATGGACTGACCATAAATCTTGAGAAAACGAGGACAATGACAGTTAACAAAGATAGGAATATCTAGGAGTAACAAGCATTGGCATAGCCAATATGTCTTGCATTTGGGAACTTATAAGTGTTTAGCCATGCAACAGTTGATGTTGTTGCACCAAGGATATTCTGCTGCATAACTAAATACATATAAGTTCCCAAAAGCGAGACCTATTGGCTATGCCAATGCTTGTTTTTTTTGTGTGTACACTTTTGTCATTTTCTTGAAAAATCGAATAAAGCTATCTACTACTACTACGACTGAGAAGGTCTGCATTTTACATTCTATATGGCTACAGTTTTTTACTTAATGTGGATATTACATATGGTCGACGCAACAGTTGTAAGAATCAATCTGAAAGTTGTAGGTTTGAAAAGGGCCACATTAAAGATTTCTCCCTTCAAATATTGAGGACATCCCACCTGGCCAACCTGCCTATGTAAAATGCATCAGGGAGAGCGCATCGGATGTACACAAATGCCTACCAGCATGGCTGCACACAGAAGTGGCATGTTCCACAGAAGTGGCAGAGGGCACGTTCCACAGAAGTGGCACGTTCCACAGGAGTAGCACGTTCCACAGGAGTGGCAGAGTGGCACGTTCCACAGAAGTGGCAGGGGGGGCACGTTCCACAGGAGTGGCATGTCCCACAGGAGTGGCAGCTCCAGGGTTTGTTTAAAGGAGGCCGCGGGCCTGCAGGGGGGATGGCTCGGCTCTGCTCATGTTATCTTTCCTTCATCAGATGTGGTGCAGCGCACCACAAAAGAAACTCTGGAAAGCCTCGGAGTAAACCAGGCGCACGCTAAACAGAAGGTTTCTGTTCCGAATGAGCGCTGTCCAAATGGACGGGCCTCGAATACCTGGCAGGACCAAGGCGCTGGAACAGCAGGTGGGATTCAAAATAAGGCAGGGTTTGTTCTGTGCGGGCAGGTTTCAAATTGGATTTGACACCAGCGTATAATTACTTGCTGCGCTTTCAGGACTGATTTCTCTGGAGATAATCAGCAGAGATAATAAAAACAAGCATTAGCCACGAAAGATATCGCGATCATGATCGCTGTGAAAGCGAAAGTGATCGCGATGACGCAGTGCTGCTGGCTGGCCTAGCACATGGCAGCTGCACACGTGCACGCTCACGTGCACGCAAGCGCTATGCCAGCCAGCAGCACTTAAAGAACACACATACAAAATGTCTCTCTGAGCCAGAGCATGCGCTGGGCTCAGCGAGACCTAAAAATCGATAAAGGAGGCCACTTCACTGCACAGAAAACCAGCATTAGAGGCAAAGGCCTTGCTTTAGCAATCTCTTTAAAAACATTAAATCATAAACTAACTGTTCCATCGCTCCTGCCTTTGGCTCAAGTAATACGAGCCAAACTTCTGCCAACAATTGCTTACGGAAGTGAAGTGCAGAGAGGAAGAGATGCAAAAACTCTTGATAATACAGTCATAGCTGCATACAGGATTATTTTTGGTCTGCCCAAACATACTTCACCAGTGCAAATCAGGCTATAGTTTGGTGTTCAGAAACAATCTTTAGCAAGATGGGGGTGTACATAACTACCTGGGACAAAGTGCGGAAATCCAACCAAGGAACTCTTAACAAATATCTATGGAAAGAGTTAGAGCAACATTCAGCCTCACCAGCAGCCAAATACCTTAAAAGCAGTCTGGCGAATATCGGCCTAAACCAACTCTGCGATACTCATACAAACCTCTCAACACTTAAAACATTGACCAAGAAGACAATTAAACATCTCTCATGGCTCGAGGATAAGGTATCCCTCTCGAAAAGGTCACATGGCTTGATGACCCTGAAAATGTACTCCATACCAGCACCACAGAACTACCTCGACTTTGGCTATGCCAAATCTACTAAAATGAAGTTCCTGAAGTACAGACTGGGCCAGTTACCCTGTATGCAGTATGTTCCGCATTGGCTAAAGGAAAAAGCGGGCTCCTCCTGCCGTTTATGCGGCTCAGTGCCAGAAGATCTGCTGCATATGTTATGTTCTTCTAATGAACTCCTTGAAGAATGAAAACGTTTGTTAGAATGCCATTTTAATCAACTCGGGCTACACTCATGAAGACAAGCAGTCCTTGCCTGCTTTGCACCTAAAGACCCACAAATGAACTGCATCCTGGTGAAATTCATGAGGACAGTGGGAAAAGAAAATGCCAATACCAGAGTCTTAATTTTATTACAAGATAGTATCAGAATACAACAGCATTTCTATTTATGAATGTTTGAATGATTAATTTACAGAAATGATTTTAAAAAGATAAAAGATGTATATTATGAAATTATTTTTTTTAACATTGTATGCAGAATTGTTTAAATCTTGATGTTTTTGTTTTGCAATGGTTTTTGTTAACTATGCAAATAAAAATGTACATACTTACTTACTATTGAATCCGTGACTGGCTGTATAACTAAGAAGGTACATCAGTGGCTACATATATGAATTAGTGGCTCTATTAGTGAGTTGATGTGTTACTGGCTGTATGGATGAGTGATGAGATTTGTGAGTTTGTATATGAGTTCTGTGAATGAGTTTGTTAGTGATTGTGTGGGAGTGGGTGTATGACATGTTTTATGGGGTGTAAGTGGGTGTGTCACTGATTCTCTGGATGATGTCATCAGTGATGTCATTTGAGATGTCATCAGTGATGTCTTTATTGATTTCATTTTAGATGTCATCAGTGATGTTACCGACCATGTCATGAGTGATGTAATCTGTGAGGGTATAAGCAGTGCATTGTAGGAGTGTGAGTTATAGTTAGCATGGGGAAATAATATAACTGCTGAATTTCTCTGGTTTTGTATGAGTGAAATGTCAGCCTAACTATAACGTCCCTGTAACCTTTGTTTTCTTCTGTGAATTTCTGACGTTTTTTAAATTCTCTTTCCTAACTATAATATCCCTGTAAACTTTGTTTTTTCAGTGAATTTCTCGGGTTTTATAAATGCTAATTTCTAAATAAAACGTCCCTGTAACCTTTGGTTTTTTAAGTGAATTTCAGTCACTACTATATTCAAAACGTATAACAGCAAAATGGATTATAACCAACACACTAAACACATTACTATCTAAATGACTCTATAATAGCATGTATATTTCCCTTAATATCCCTATAACACAGTGTATAACTCTTTCAGTGGAATCTGTTACTTTATCAGTAAGTCTCTCATTCATTATATAAGTATATGAGTGGATCTTTGAGACGGTGCATCAGTCTATCAATGGTTCTTTAACAAACTGGGTGACTGTCTCAGTGCATCTATGAGTGGGTGCATCAGTCAGTGTCTCAATGGGTCTGTGATTGGTTACATGAGTCTGTCAGCATCATCATCATACAAACTTTATTCGATCTTAAAAGAAAAAGATCATAAAAGTACAGTACATCAATATC
Organism: Triturus cristatus; assembly: GCF_964204655.1. Taxonomy (NCBI): domain Eukaryota; kingdom Metazoa; phylum Chordata; class Amphibia; order Caudata; family Salamandridae; genus Triturus; species Triturus cristatus. The sequence continues at coordinate 623,046,783 of NC_140587.1, forward strand.
ACAGAGCATAACATGTCCTTAAAATTTGCAGCCTAAATAAGTGGCAATTTCACTCAACCCACATAAAGATACATAATGCTTAAAAAATAACATCACTAATGTTAAACAATTATCCACCCCACAAGGCTGCATACCTTACAAAACATATACCTGGAGTGTCTTACCCAGACCTGGCCATGCCACATGGTACAATACTCTACAATCTCCCCAAAACACCAAGCATATGGAAGCAAAAAAGTAGGGAAATGGAAGGAAAAGGAAATACAAATATCACAGTTTCATCATATTTGTGTCTAAAGTAACTAGAGAATAATTGTCCTTTTCCTTACACAAGGCCAAAGCAAACTAGCTATTGCAAAGCTAATACACAGATTACTACGTTTTTTAAGAAAACTAAAAGCCACTCTACATTGTCTAAAATTATATTGACACAGAATCAGTAAATTGTATCTTGCTCCTTCCACTTTGAATAAATCACAAAATAGGATAATATTAAGTTCCAATTGTTCCAAGCCACCGTCACAAGGGCAGACAGTCAAATCAGAGGGCATAAATGTTGCTGCCGGATAGCCCACTACATGTCTTAGAAGGATATCAACACTAGCGGAGAAACCCACTTTAATGCAAGTTAAAGAATATTAACCTCCCATAATACTGGAATGCTCTATCTAAAGGAGCTTATTTTAACTTCATGAGACATGTGTACAGGGAGATATATATAGATATCACTTGAACTTGTTTTTTACTATCTATCACTGAAGCGGCTCGATGCGCCACATCTTTGGCAAACTATATCCAGGGTCTCCATAAATCTTACATCTTCTAATTGAGAAGAGTCGTGTTTTTACTGAATTTTGGGAGAATAGTCTAAGTGACTTATACTGACTATATGTGATTACGTCTGACTTCAAGTTATTGTGGCATAACAAATGATATTGACGAAGCCTCAAGGAATCTTATGAAAACGAATGATCGATTCGATTAACTTACTGTATTAGTTAAGTTTGTGAGTATTCGCCCTCTGAACATGTCATCAGCGCCCTGAGGAAGGAAGGTGTATGAGATTCCGAAAAGCGCGTCGGCGCAATTGTGTTTTGTATTTTGCTTTTGATGTATATTATTGTTTTGTGTGTTTTCATTGTTTTGTGCTTTTTTCATGTATCATATATATTTGTCCTTGATGTGTTTGTTTGAATTGTTCATTTATGTACCTTGATTACATGTACTGCTTCGTCAATGTTTGAGACTCTTCCTATGAGGATGAAGAGTTCAACTGTATTTATGTCTTCGATAAAAGAATTTAAAGATTAACTCTATGAGGAAAGTAAATATATATATTTTTTGATAATAAAAACCAAATAATGGTATAGAATATTGTTCGCTTCTTTGTGGGATAGTTTTGCTTGAAGGGGTTTTTGTGTGGTTATATGAGCTGCCGGATAGCCCACCATCAGAGGGATCAAATTCATGCGAAACTTTACTAAAGTATATTGATGTTGTAAATTCTGAGTTTCCTCTAGGTAACAATATTTCTCCTCTGCTAAAGCCGGGAGGTGACGGTATATCCTTACTGTTGGTGTGTCTTTATGTATCCCCATTCATTCACGCGCCGCCTATGCCAATTTCTTTTCCTTCAAATCCTTCTTGGATAAATGAAGGCATGCACTAGGGTTTCTAAACAAGTCCTCCAATCCCAAATAATTCAAACTTGACCTTACAAGATGCAGCCATTCTATTTTGTGCTCATTGTCTAATTTGAGGAAATCCTTTATAATGGCTAAGTATATACATGTCTGACTGGATCTGTGAGTGGATAAATGAATGTCTAAGTGGGTGTGTGAGTGGGTGGGTGGGTGAGCAGGTACATGAGTGTCTGAGTGGGCCTGTGAGTGAGTGCAATTGTCATCTCAGTGTGTCAATGACTGGGTGAGTGAGTATCTGAGTCGTTCTGTGAGTGTGTGCATATGTCTCTGAGTGGGGCTGTGAGTGTGTGAGTCTCTGAGTGTATGAGTGACAGGGTGCACAAGTCTCTGAGTGGGTCTGTGTGGGGGTGTGTGATTGACTGTATGGGTGTGTGAGTGTCTGAATGGGTCTGTGAGTGGGTATATGAGTGAATCTGTGAGTAGGTGGATAAGCATGTATGAGTGAGAGCATAAATCTCTAAGTGGGTGAGTGAATGAATGCTTGCATGAGTGTCTGAGTGGGTTTGTGACTGGGAGGGTGAATTTTTTGGTGGGTCTGTGAGTGGATGCGTGAGTCTTTGAGTGGGTAAGTGAGTGGGTACATGTATATCTGAGTGAGCCTGTGAGTGGGTGTGTGAGTGTCTGAGTATATGAGTGAGTGTCTGAGTGCATAAGTCTTTAAGAGGGTCTGTGATTGACTCTGTGAGTGACTGTATGGGTATGAAAGTGGGTATATTGTGAGTGGTTCTATGAGTGGGTATCTGAGTGTCTCACTGTGGCTGTTGGTACATACATGAGTGGGTGAGTGGGTTTTTAAGTAGGTATGTGAGTGGGTCTGTACAGTGTGTGAGACTCTCTGAGTGAGCCTGTAAGTGGGTGCATGAGTACCTTAGTGGGTTTGTGAGTGGGTACATGAGTGCCCATGTAGGTCTGTGGGTGGGTGTAAGAGTCTCTAAGTGGGTATGAGCCAGTGCGCATAAGTCTATGAGTGGGTCTCTAAGTAGGTGCGTGAGTCTCTGAGTGAGTCTGTACATGGGTGCTTCACTCTCCGAGTGTGTCTGTATGTGGGTGCATGAGTACCTGACAGGGTGTGCGAGTGGGTGCATGAGTATCTGAGTGGGTATGTGACTGGATGTATTAGTGTGGGAGTGGGTATGTGAATGGGTGTGTAAATGTTTGAGTGAGTTTGTGAGTGCGTATATGAGTATGTGACAGTGAACCACAAATGTGTACAAATGTATACATATTTTTCCTATATATTTCAACTTTCTGTTCATGTTGCATCCAGCCAATCAGAGCATTCCTGCTGGCACACGCTTTTGCAGTTTACCTAGAACACATTGCGATTTAACCACGATCACCGCGACACTGCAGGGAAATATCGGTGACCAGAGATATCACTATTTTGTTCAGATTCAATTTCATAAAAACTATTGAAGAGAGTTGCACCTTATAACAAAAAGCACAATCTGCATAACATCATAACAACATCTACCTGTCTGCCAAATTTGGTGTAATTCTGTCCAGCGGTACTGGCTGTAGGCTCGACGACGCATTCATATGAGAATTAGCATTACAAAGGGACCCTTATTTCATGCCCCTATTTCTTGGTCCCCACTGCAAGGATCATCCCCAAAGTATCCATGACACACAGAACCTGTTGACACTGTTTTTGTACATTTTCATACAGATTGGTCAAACAGCACCTGAGCCAAGTCAATGCTTTTCCTATGAAAACTAAATCCTAACTATAACTACCTACTGGCGATATGTATATATAATTGTTAATTCTTCTAAGAGCCTTTAACCACCTCTACAGTCCAAACCGCTGAACGAACTTACACCAAATTTGGCAGAGAGGTAGACAGTGGTTCAAGAAAGTGCCTCTTGCTTATTGTGTATAAATCCTTTCAGTAGCTTTTGAGAAATGTAAGTTTAAAATTATAGTGATATCTCTGGCCGCAGATATTTCGCAAAGGTTTCATGATAATTCGCGAATGCACGCGCCAACGGGAATGCTCTGATTGACTGGTCGCAAACTGAATAGAAAATTGCAGCTGCCATTTTGTCTATCGGGAACAGTTCCCGGGGCTGAAAATCTGTGTGAAAGCCCACATAGGGGGTCAGGGTGGACATACCCTGACCCCATGGTTGAGAAAAGGTGGTGTTAGAGATGCAAGTTGTGTCCAAAACTTATTTTTTTAATCGCAAGCAATATTGTCTATGACGACATGTACCATCACGAAGACAGTGTGAGGGATGTGCATTCTTATAGAGATATTGAGATTCCAATAAATCTTTTATAGAGTTATTTATATAGTGTGTTATCTACTGCGATGGTTAGAATTAATTGCATAGTTATAATTTTTTTAATGTGGTGGTGCCTATTGAAATCCTGCTTTTGCTTTCGCGATGTATGTGCGGGGATCACGATGAGCGACATCAACGCGATCTCCGGAGTCACCTTAAAAACAGAAAATAGGTTTTAGAGATGGCTGTTCTAGAAAATCCACCAGAAAAACATGAGTTTGAAGTGTAAAGTAATAAACCTATAGTGTGTAGAATACTGTAATGTCTGTGCATATATGTGTTTTCACTAAAGGTGGGTGGTAAATTCCATTTTGCTCGTAGAATTTGCAAAATTTAGGCATTTTCACTTTCTGCGGAGAACGCAGAAATATCGAAATTTCCACGATCCGCGGCGTAGCGGAGATTTTTTTCATGTTCACGCTTTAAAAATGCGTTCTCGCATTTGCGGTCGACTCACAGGGATCCCTGCATTCGCCGGCGAGTTTTCTGATCTGCTTACATGAGCCACAAGATGTTGGTAGCTGGTCGCGCTATCCGGCGAGAGTTTGCGATCGCGAACACGTCATTCGCCGTGCCACCGGACACCGCGAGAGTCTGCCATCACAAACACGTCATTCACCACCGCGGGAGAGAGCATGCGATCGCGAACACGTCATTGGAAAACGCAATCTGGAGAAAGAATAATATCTCGGGCAGCATAAAACCTTCTGTAAATGATGATTTGGATGAAAAAAAGTCCTCAGATTGATATTTGGCTGTCCTTTTTTGTGCAAGGAGTCCAGCAGGCTCCTCCCAGTGCTTTGTCCATCTCCTGTTCATTCTGCCTTTGGATTTTGAGCTGGAATGATCACTCTTTCTGCCTGCTGCATCATTATCAATGGATTTGAGGACTTTTGAATTTGATATTTTACAAGTAAGTTTGTGCTGTTGTTTGTTTGATTGGGGCATTGCGGTTGCTGCAACTACAATTTTGGTACATATCATTATTTTATTTTGTTTAATTGTTGTGGGTAGCCAGTAGGCCCAGAGCTAGTCATGGGTGGGTGCATGATGAAGCAACTATTCCTTTGGTGTTTGTTGAATTTATTTCAAACCTCATTAAGGGCATGGATGGCATTGGATTGAATTGCAAAATGTATTTTTTGGGGGTATTTCTGTTTTTGGGTGTGTGTTAAATAAATGCCTTTGTTGTGTGTGTTGTGTTGTTGTGTACCTTGCAGACCTTGTTTAGCCCTGTGGATTTCCGTTTTTGCATTTTATTGCATGAGAGGCAAAACAGTGTGGTTTAGCATGCATCCTTTGCCTGGCTATTATAGGCCTTTTGTCAGTACATTGTTTTCCTGGTCTCCTGCTTGTTGCTTGTGATTTGTGAGTGACCATGTGGCTGGTGGCCATTTCTGGTGGGAGTTATTAGTGGGCTGCTTTTGCCATATAGGCCTACATGTCATTCCTTTGTGGCCTAGGCAGCTTGTTGTTGTGGGCCTGGCCATGAGGCTGGCGGCCATATTTAAGCCAGGCAGTGTGCTTTTTGCAATAGGCCTGCATTGTCTGTCTTCAGTTTCTTGTAGTTGTGTGGGCCTGGCAATGTGGCTGGTGGCCATTTTGAAGCCCGGTAGTGTGCTTTTGCCATAGGCCTGCAAGCTTGTGGGCTAGTCTGCCAACAGGCCTTTCATCCAGTAGGCTCAGAGGTAGTCACGGGTGCATGAAACAACTGTTTCTGTGTGTTCTGTTCAATTTAAACATCATTTAGGGCATGGATGGCATTGGATTGAATTTCAAAATGTGCTTTTTGGGGGTATTTCTGTTTTGGGTGTGTGTTAAATAAAAGCCTTTGTTGAGTGTGTTGTGTTGTTGTGTAGCTTGCAGACCTTGTTTAGCCCTGTGGATTTTCGTTTTTGCATTAGAGGCAAAACAGAGTGGTTTAGCATGCATCCTTTGCCTGGCTATTATAGCCCTGTTGCAGTTCATTGTTTTGAAGGCCTCCTGTTTGTTGCTTGTGATTTGAGTGTCCACTGTCCATGTGGCTGGTGGCCATTTCTTTATATAGGTGTGCTGCTTTTGCCAGATGGGCCTGCATGGTTTTCCTCTTGGCTTACTGCTTCCATCCATCCCCTTTGCCAGCAGCAGCTCCCTGAATGATGTGATGAGCGAATAATTTAATGCCAAACAGGGTCCACTTCCATTACATTTGTATTTTTGTTATTCTTCTTCCTTCCTATCCTTCCTGACAGTGTAGTGTACACAGTATACAATGAAAGCCCTTGTTGACAAAGTCTCACAAATGGCCACACTAAGTTATATCTTTTATTTGTTTGTTTGTACTAGTAGTAATTGAACCACAACAACAAATGCAACATTTCACTGATGTTCTTCTAGTGGCTTCTTTGCTTTTAGGTGCACAAAAGACAGAGGAGGAGGTGTCATCTTCATCCCCCGTTGTACTGCCAGACAGAAGTCCTGCTGTGCACTACCTCACGTGCGACCACAGACATCTCTGCAACTTGTGGACCTGTGTCCTGCTGACATCTGAAGAAGATGGGCCCAAAGAAAGGTAACAGGTCCTCCAGTACCAAGAAAGTTGTCAGTGAGAAGAAGGAACAGAAAAAGGAAGTGGCACTTACCAAGACTGGTGTGCCGCCCCAGGTGTTTTTGGGAGAAAAAACAATTAAGCCTGCAGAAGCGTTGTCCGGACCAAGCTGGGAGCAGCACCTCCACATCAGCGGGCCTGCCCCACCAACCTAGGCCCAAGCGCAAGCCCATGAGTGTCATAGAGGTAGCCAGTCTACTACCGAGCAGCGATGTTGAAATGTCATTATCACAAAGTAGTACACAATCAATGCAGGTGGAAACTCAGCAGATAAGTGGGCAGCAGCAGGCGCAGCAGCAGGTGCAGCAGCTGCAAGAACAGCAGCAACTGCAAGAACAACAGCAGCCGCAAGAACAGCAGCAGCAGCTGCAAGAACAGCCACGAGAACAGCAGCAAGAACAGCCACAAGAACAGCCCACAATAGTAGTTGTTACTCCTGAAGTAGGGGCATTTCAGGAAATCGAGCTTCCTGCAGACAAAGAGGATCAAGCCACTGTTTCAAAAGATCCATTGTCTTCCAGACACCCAGCAAGGAAAAGGAGGGTTAGTCCATCATCTTCTTCTTCAAGCCCCACTTCTAATGATCGAGATACCACTTGGAAGCCACCAGCTCAGTCTGAGAGTGATGCAGGCCACAAGACAAGGCTAGTGAAAAGGAAGGCTGCACAAAGCCTTAGAGTTATGGAGGTAGATGAACAAGAGGGGGATGATGATGATGATGACGAGCCAGTCATCACGAACATCTCTCCCGGCCCAAAGGAGATGGAGACCAACATTATTACCATATCCAAAATTGCTGCGAGGGATGTAGCACGGATACCACCAACACAGGTAACACCAACAAGACCTCCAGCTTCCATATTTGCATTTGCAAAGGCCTGGCAGGGACCTACATCCAGCTCAACCACCACCTCAGGTAGTGGTAGTGTATTTGCACAGAGTCACATTCCAGGCCCACCCTCCACTTCATCTGGTATTGAAAGTGGCACATCCAGCAGCGCCAGAAAGTTCTTCTCCACAGTTTGGGACTTCTTTTCGGTTAGCAGTAAGGAGGAGAACATTGCTATATGCTCAATTTTTCAACATGCTGTTAGGCGGGGTAAGCTTGGTACAAACGATGGTACAGGAGGCCAAACAAGTCATCTCAAAATACGCCACAGTATCCAGTGGGAGGCTCACCTACTTCGCTTAGAAAGAAGTAATACTGAACCCACTGCTGTTGTTGGGGGATGAAAAATTTGGGGAAGATATGATCGCGGCGGAAGGTAAACTAGAGGGAGACATTTCTAGCCCTGTCCCCAGCAGTGTAGTGGTACAGCCCAAATCCTCAGCAACATCTCAGTGGCACCGCAGTAAGAGTCATACTCAGAGTCAGACTGAGCCACCAAGGTGACCGGGTACTGCAATGAAAAAAAGTACGTTGTTGAGCCTAACTGGGTTCAAGAAAACAGCTGCACCACAAAGGAAAATAATCCAGCCTACCATTGAGAGCATGCTTAGGTCAGAGGGGCAGTACCAACGCAACCACCCAACGGCACGGTTGTACAATGCGAAGCTGGCTAAAATGTTAGCGCTGGGCTTTCTTCCTTTTTCATTTGTGGAAGTGGTGGGTTTCCTTGAATTTGTGTCAGCCATCTGCCCTAAATAGAAGGTTCCAAGCTGGTCCTTTTTTGCCAGAGTTGCTGTTCCAGCACTACATCATGATGTGCTGGAATTGGTTGGACAGGATTTGCAGCAGAGTGTTGTTCACAATATCCACCTGACAACAGACACTTGGACCAGTTGCCAAGACACTGATTACATGTGCATCACTGCACACTGGGTCTCTTTTGTGGGGGTTAGAGATAAGCTATCTGAAGTAGGTGCTGTTTACACAGCTGAGATTTTTAATGCTACTCGGGAACATGAAACTGTAGCCATATTCACCATGGAGAAATCTCATAATGCTGTAAACATTTTGGAAGAGTTTCAAAGCAAGGTCTTTGAATGGCTGTGCCCAAGAGGGCTTGAGATTAGTTTTGTTGCCACAGATAATGCCAGTAATGTACGTAAGCCCATGGAGTTTGGTTGCTATTTCAGGGTCCCATGTTTGGCGCACAGCATTAACATTATGGTTCAAGACTTTCTGAAAAAAGAAGCCTTAGTCAGCAACTTAGTGACCACCTGCCGAAGAATATGCACTCATTTCAGCCATTTTTTTAAACTCGGAAGCAGCTGAGGATCGTTCAATATTTCTATAGAATGCCAGTCAGAGCACTCATCCAGGAGGTAGCAACACGTTGGAACTCATTACATGCTTGACCGTCTGTTTGAGCAGTACAGACTAATCAATTAATATGTCATGCGAAGAGGGGATGCTACTGTGAAAGGCATGACCCTTCAGATGGACCAATGGTGCCTAATTAAATGCCTGACAGAGATTTCTTCTTCGTTTTGAGGTCTTCACATGTGAAGTCAGCAAGGAGGACTGTACTATGGGCCAAGCTATCACATTGTTGCACATGCTAGAGCAACAGCTGAAGGAGGTGTCTGAAGCGTACAAAGGTGAAGATGAAAAAAAAAAGCATATGAGTTGGTGGAGAGCTTATCCCGTCGCTTAGCTGACAATACAAGGGTGCAAAATAAGATGTTGTCACAAGAACATTACATTTGTGCCACAATTCTGGATCCACGGTCCAAATCGGCACTGAACAGTAAGACCTTAATTCCTTTTTCAGAAGTGGATGTTGCCCGGTCCAAAACTTGGATACCTGAGACAGCCAGTAATTTGGAAAATAAACAGCTGGTAATGAAAAGCCCGCTACATAAACCCACATGTACTGCAGCAGGGCATCCGGCGTCAAGCTAAACTTCGGAGCCTGAGGGCAGTGCGTTTCGCTCAGAACACTCACCAACACTATCGACAACAGCAAGAACCGGATCATCAGCCCCAGTAAAATCATTAAAGGATTGGTATTTATAGCAAAGACTTGCTAGGTCCAGTGCTGATGCAAAGAAAACAGAGGTGTACATTGATCAAAACCCATTGCGGTATTGGTATGGGAAAAAGGGGCCAATGACCACCGCTCCGGCAGGCTGGCGATAAGCTATCTGGCTTGCCCTGTCGCAAGTGTCTCTTCTGAACGGGTTTTCAGTGCTGCTGGTTCCATTGTAACAGTGAGAAGGACCAGTCTCTCGCTCAAAAATGTGGAGAGGTTAACCATGATCAAAATGAATCAGCACTTTATACCACCGAATTACACAATACATGAATCAACGGAGGAAGATGAGGACAGCGGATCATGTGACGGAAGTAGTGTGTTAGATGATTACCTACTTCTGGTTGAACCCCCAGAGTTTGAGGACAACCTATACTTCCCTGACAATTAGGCTTGCACTTCTTCCTGTCTTCCTTCCTTATTTACTTTTGTTTGTGTGTCTGTCTTTCTAGTTCGAAACTTCAAATCACAACAAATCCATCACCGTCTTCTAGTCTTTTTAATTTTTATTGCCATTTATGAGTTTCAGCTCTCTGCATTTTCATAGTCCACTCCTCTGAGTCCTGCTCCTCCATTCTCCTGAATTGCCCTAAAACCATTGCCCTCAAGCCAGATGATGATTGGATGTAGCAAAATAGAAGTAAAAAGAAAATCTTGCCTCATTGAGTCCCTCCATAAGAAGTGGAACATGATGATGACTACTATAGCTATCGTCCTTTCCGAGCCGAGAGAGACTGCCCATTAACTGAAGATGAGAAGGAACAGGTAATGAATGTAGGCCTGGGCGGTAAATTCCGTTCCGCTCGCGGAATTTGCGGAATTCGCGTAATTTCGCGTTCCGCGGAGAACGCGAAATTGCTCAAAAGTCTGCTTTCCGCGATTTCGCGAAATTTTTGCTTGTTCGCGTTCTCAAAATGCGTGTTCGCAACATATTTCTCCCCGAGCACGCAAACAGCAATTGTGAACAGGAAAAAAGCATCGCGAACAAGCAATTCCGCGTGTTCGCGAATTTATACGTGTTCGCGGAGATTTTTTACCGTTTCGCGGAGATTTGCGTAACGCAATTCCGCAAATTCCACCCACCCCTAAATGAATGATGCCATGCGTTGGACACTGACTGAGTGATTTGTGTTGTTGTATGTTGTACATGAAGTTAATTCATTGTGTACTATTATCTAATCTACACACTAAAAGTAACTCAAGGCAATGTTTCCATTCTTGTTTTTTAATAACAAATTTGTACTTCTACTGCAGGCTGATCCATTGCATTTTGAATATGGAAAGGGGACTCAATCTCTACACTGCACACACTGAGTTGGACAACACCATGATGATGACCACAGTGTCATAATATCTTCGCAGTCACCCAGGAGGATCGGCGATGATTGATGGAAAAAGTCAGGGCATTTCATGAGTGGCATAAAAAAGGTAAACAAGTCAACAACAACCACAGCAGACCTACATGTCTGTGTAGTGGTGGAGTCGAGTGTAGTGGTGGTATGACTAACAGCGGTGCATTGATTTAGTCACTTCATTTGTAAAATGCTATGTTGCTGTATAAGTGCTTTGTCTGACTCTCAAAAAATGAACGCTAAAAGGAGGATGGGTCAAGGGTGCCGTGGGACTGCTCTGTCCTCTTGTTGTTGTAGGTTAATGCTGGAAACATACTAGCGTAGACATGATGAATCCATGTCGCCTCTGAAAGTGTTCTTGTTGCACTCCACCATAATTTATGCATTTTGATCTACTTGATTTATCAATATCCCTTTTGTTTTTCCATCTACAATTACAGGTCGGCCCTTACCCTGTGTTATACTGGGAAAAACAACTCACACTTACCTTACCAATGAATCTACATCTGCCAGGCAGGCAGTGGCATCATCCAAGATTGATGGATGGAGCGTCCAAGGAAGGGAGGACCAAGAGGAATGCCAAGATGCAACTCCCCATTTTGACCAGGACAACATACAATAACAGTGTCAACTTTCATCATCTTTTAAATAATTTGATTCATTTGTTGTCTTCAATCATTACTATTGAGTGTTGTTGTTATTATTACGGTTGCTCTCTGCTTAATAATTCATCCCTACAGCTATTTTTGCATTTTCTTTGCTAACTTTAAAAGTAAACCCAGTATAACAGAACAGAAACTGTATGCAATTCGGGTCTCTCTGAGGGCAGACAGGCAAGGCAAATTGCATTATATACTGCTGCCATGTACTGTCTAATTGTCTAGTAGTAGTTAGTAAGTACTACTTCTTATTAAACATCAAGTTATCATCGTCATGCATGCATTTCCTTTTTCTCCCTTAACATATTTATGGATATGGTCATCTGCAAGATTGTGTTTTGTTGTTTGTCCATGCATACTGTTTTTCTTTGTCAAACCTTTACCAAAACCCCCCCTTCCCAGCCATTCATCAAACCCTAACCCTCTTCCCCCGGGCTGTGTGATTTATTGAGGTGTGACTTAATAAAATGTACACCAATAATTGATCACACGCTTGCCGGGGCGGATGTGGCGAAAGCAACACTAATTCAATTTCAAGGCAGGGCGAGGATCTTCTTCTGCTTGCCCACCCATGATCAGTATATTCAAAGGAACCTAATCCATCATCATTAATTGCCCTCATCGATTGGATTTGTCATCCTCCTACACAGCACTAAAGGTTAGGCTTGTGTCGAGTGTAGGCATAGTCGAGTGACTCAACACAATTACAGTTTCTAAGTTGTTATACTAGGCAATCCCCGCCACCATTATGTTTTATTTTATATTTGGCATATTATTGTTTGGCAGTAATTTTTGTACTGTACTTTGTTCTACTACTCCTTCCACAGTCTCTCTCAGGCGGCTGACTGTCTCATTTTCTTTTTTAGCAAATGCTACTGCCAGTGTCTACTACTACCACCACAACCATGGCATGTTGGGAAACAAACCAAACCATCATCATCACCATGCAGACATCGCCGTGACTAAGTTAAACATCAAGCACAGGTAAAAGAAGAAGTTTGGGGGAGGCATAATTAATAATGGAACATTTTTCATTAGTTCACACACCCCTTGAGTCCAGTTGCAGAATGCATAGATTGGGTGGAGAGACTGACAGTACTAGTAGGACAAGTACCACATCTATCTGTTTGTGTCTTACAAAGTTAGCCAATTATTTGAATCAAACACTGGCTGTGGCCCTGCAGCATCAAGGAAACAGTGTGACATAAAACTGTAACCCCACCCACAAAACATTAACAACATCATATGTAATGTATAAATATATAATTTAATCTCCTAACAAAAAAAAACTATGCAACAACACCTGACCCACCCCTCTCCCTAACCCCAACCAATGTCCATTGTCCGGAAAGCAAAAGTCCAACAAATTAAATGTCCAATTGTCCAAATAAAAAAGTGAAAACCCCAACGCCTGATTCCCACCCACCAAAATAAGCAATAAAAAAGGGGCAATCAACAGGGTCTATTTATCGGTGGGCTCGCCTCTCCAGGACACAAATTCCCTCCTCTAGGCGGTCCATGCGGTGCTTCATTGCGTGGCAATTGCATCCACGGGGAGGGCAGCAGTGCTATTAAAATGGATGTGTTGGTGGCCATTGAATGCCTGCTTTTGTTTCCCATTTTTTATTCTATGCGAGTCCGACCAACTCCTCACTCTCTAATTGAGACAAACCAGGTGCAGAATTAAAACAAATAAAAAAATAATAAAAAACAAATGATGGTTACAGGAAAGTTAAATTCAAGCAGAATGTTCTTTCTAGAATGTGCTGTGAACTTTTGACCAACTGGTTCCACTGGGTTGCTAGCTACACTGCGCTAAAACTGTATGGGGGAAGGGTGTTGAAGAGACAGAAAATGTTTACATTTCCAGCTCAGGACTATGTAACAAACAGTTGTGTAGTATTTAAATTTCAGAAAAATGAAGCTAGATATCGGTTTAAACTCCTGTTTTTTTTTTTTTTTTTTTAAATATTCAGCGATGATCGTGAATACAATGTGAAAAAGCGGTGACAGGAACCTCATTTTGAAAGAGAGGGTGAGGGTTAACAGATGTTAACCATTCACAAGCAGAGATGCAGTAGTCTAAAATGAAAGAAATTATTTCATTTGCTTTCTCATGATGATAGAGTGGTAAGTTGAAGAGGTTGCCATTTAAGACTTGCTTTGTATGAGAGTGGTGTACTATTCTTGTGCTTAGTTTTTACAAATCATAACAGTGTCCAAACTATGCAGAAAGAGCTAAGTAGGAGTTGAACCGTATATATTAGAAGGTATGCGATATAGTTTTTGTGCTTGCACATAGCTATATTTATGGTGGGACTTTTAAGTTTGCTTAAAAATGCAGAGAGGTATATATTTTGGGAAAGATGGAATGAAGGTGTACATCTGTTTGTATTTGTATTTGTATTTTTAACTTGTAGAGTGCCTTATCACCCCGGGGTCTCTAAGCGCTTAGCAGACGAGTGAGTACTGGCAGGAAGAAAACCGACTAGATGTTACCCCATGCCTCTTGAAAGAGCACAGTTTTTAGCTCTTTCCTAAAAGGCAGGAGTCTGGTTTCTTTGCGCAGATTTTCAGGCAGTTGGTTCCAAGCTTTGGGCATTGTGTGGGAAAATGTCCGACCACCGATGGTGGATCGTTTGATCCTAGGGCAGATCAATAGGGCGGCGTTGGCTGAGCGTAGGTTCCTGTTAGGAGCATATGGGACAAGGCGTTTTTTGATGTATTTTGGGGCTTGCCCATATAAGGCTTTCTGCGTAATGCATAGGCCCTTGAACTTGGCTCGTTGATTCACTGGCAACCAGTGTAGCTCCCGGAGGAGGGGGGTGGCCGGTGTCCTTCTTGGTTTATTATATATAAGTCTGGCCGCGTCATTCATGACGATCTGGAGTCTCTTGGTGAGTTTTTTCGGAATGCCGAAGTACATGGCATTACCATAATCCAGTCGGGCCAGAATTAAGGCTGACACTGCTCGTCTGAGAGTGTCTGCCTTTAGGATGGGAGCTAGCTTGCGCAGTTGTCTCAGGAGGCCTACACAAGTGCCCACCACCGCCGAGACCTGGGCTGACATAGTGAGATTTGTGTCGATGATTATGCCCAGGCTTTTTACTGCTGTTGCCGGTATTGGGGCGTTACCTAATTCGGATGGCCAAAGGAGGTCGCACCAAGGGCTAGATGACGTTGTGATAGGTAGAACCTCCGTCTTGTCCGGGTTGATCTTCAAAAAATTTGCCGTCATCCAGTTGACTGTAAATTTTAGAATATTCTTCAATTTTTGATCAGCCATAGGGGAATCGCCTATCTGAATGATGATCTGGGTGTCGTCGGCATAATTATATATGTTGCAGTCCATCTGATTCAGAGATGAAATGAGGGGCTGCAGATATGTGTTAAACATCAAGGGGGACAAGGCAGAGCCCTGCGGGACGCCGCATGTGATTTTAGCAGCCTCTGACACCATGTCATCCAGTTGTACTTTCTGAACCCGTCCACCAAGGAACGAGGTCAGCCAGGCGTGGGCCGTGCCCTTGATGCCAAACTCCCCCAACCGCGACAAAAGAAGGTCATGATTGACCGTATCGAATGCCGCGGAGAGGTCGAGTAGCACCAGGGCACAGGGATCTTTATTATCTGTTTTAAGACGTAGGTCATCTAGTACTGATAACATGACTAGTTCCGTGCTGTTGTGGGCTCTAAACCCTGCTTGGTTGGGTTCGAGTAGTACGTTACTCTCCAGGTGGTGCGAGAGGGCGGACAGCACATGATGTTCCAGTATTTTTGCTAAAAAAGGTAATTGAGATATGGGCCTGTAATTCTTTAAAATCTTGGAATCGGCACCAGCCTTTTTTAGCAGGGGGATCAGTCTCGCTTCTTTGAGAGTAGATGGGACTAGTCCCGAGGTAAGGGAACTATTTAGGAGCGATAAAATGTCCTCCTCAAGGCCTGGCCATGCTTGTTTAAATATCTGCGGGGGGCAAGGGTCCGCTGGGGAGCCTGATTTAACTTGGTTCATCACTTTTGTCAGGGAGTCCTTGGTAAATAGGGGTAGGGAGGTTAAAGGCTCTGTGATTGCGGGCAGGAGAGTTAGCGGAGTTTCCGGGCAGTCGAATCTAGGGGTGCTTTCGATCTCTATCAGGAGGTCAGATATCTTTGAGGTAAAGAAGGATTGAAATTTATGGCAGTCCTCCTGCGTAAAAGAAGGCGGTTGTTCCTTCTTTTTCCTCAGTTCAGTAAGTACTTGGAAGATTTCCTTCTGAGGGTTAGGTGCTGTGGCAATTCTGCTCTCGTAGAACTCACTTTTTCTAGTTCTGATGGCTTGTTTATACAAGGCAAGCTTTTCCTTGTATAAAGTCTGGCAGTTGAGATCATACCCCTTCCGCCAGGCTCTCTCGCACTGACGCCCGTTTTAGGAGTCTCAAATCGTCATTGAACCAAGGAGCGCCTTTGCCTTTTTCCCTGATTTTTATTTTACGAGCTGTTAAGAAATCGCATATATTTCTAAATGTTGACCTATGTTTAGTAAGGCTGATGCAAGTTTTATATATATGTTGAGGGTTGAGTTTTTCTTTAACAAAAAGAGTCCACTTGTGACTGTCCTATCAATGGGATAGTCAGTGCTATCACTAAAGGACGGGGCATGCTACGACAGACGGAGATGTGGGAGCACTTTGTTGGTTGTTAACTATGAGGGCTTGGGATTGGAAGGGTCAAAATGAAGAATAAGTGTTGTTAAAAAGTACCTGGCTATTTCAATGATAATATTTATTAAGTCTTTTAGCTGGTACTACTAAAAACAGGGTTGTGGAGATTTACACTATGGTGGGTGTTATTGTCTCCAGGTCAACATGTTTCAAGCCTAACCCCATAGGCTTTTCGTCAGGACCAGATATATAGATCCCAAATACCACTCCTAGCATGACTAGTTTTGTGAAATTTACTGCATTGTGAAGTGCTAAATTCATGCATTGATTGTACCTACTTGGTATGCTGATTCAACAAAGACCTACTAGGTATGCTGATTTTTTTTAGACATGATTGTTCTTTATTTAATCGCCCATGAGCACTTGACGGGAAGGAAGGGGTGCTTGTAGTCAAACAGTCCTCAAAGCAATGCTCTTGCTCGACATAGTCTTCCCGTGGCTCTGGAGCATACCGAGTAGGTACAATCAATGCATGAATTTAGCACAGTCACAAGTGGACTCTTTTTGTCTATGTACATTTGACAGGAGGATGAGTCCAGCTTATACCTTTCCTCTCCCTTCCCGTTTTGGTTAATAGTGTGTTTATCTTTAAACACGCTTTGTTTAAAATTGAGAAGGATGATTAGTGCAGAATGCCTCAAGAGTACTTGTTCTAGCTTCATTTCGAGCGTAACTTTTGTTTCAGATATTCTGAATACATATATTTTTAAAGCAGAAGAAGTATTTGAGAAATGATGTAGGTATGTCATTCATGAAATGTTTGGTGCTTTGAAATATTTCAAAATGTTGTTTACCATATTAGAAACTTACTGATGCATGTGCACGCTCAGTAGCAAAGCAATGTATGTTTCTAGAGGGTCATGTGTGCAATTTTCAAGTTTGATACACAGTTTTCACTCACACATAGCTCAGAAGAAAAGCATGTATACAGTAAAACAGGTAGTTTAATACTGACAGAAGGAGATAGCCAATGATTCAGAGATAAAGTGACAATTGTTATGTATCTAACAGGAATGAAGGTACTTTCTCAGTCACTCAGGCAGTATTCAGGCAGTCGTGAAATCACCCAGCCACCACTCATCAAATCAGTGAATCCCTATCCATGGAGATATTCAATTATCGTGAAACTATACATTTACTCTTGCAATCAGGCAGGCAGAAATTATATAGTTATTTAAGTATGCAGGCACTATGTATACATTCATGTAATCACCTAGATCCTATTTATCGATTTATGCAATTAACAAGGCTGTAACTATGCAATTATTATAACATTTGCACAGAACCTATTAAGCAGCCATCTAAACACCCACTTACATCCCATGCAATCATTGAAACACTGAGGCATATGCGTGCACTGATGAAACACTCAGGGTCTACTTATTTAATTACGTAGCGAGTACCATTGTAGTAAACCTATCACCCATCAAATTACCTATGCAGTCATTTAATTACTAAGACAATAGTCTTACACTAATACAGTCACCTCAGCAATATACTTACTTTCATCCAATCTCTCAAGCTTTAACAATGTAATTATGTAGTCACTCAGACACTAGTCATCCACTCATCTACTTAGGTAGGCACTATCTTTTCACTCAACCAAAAAGAAATGGGCTGCATCCAATCGCTGAAACACTAATTATCCACTCATCCAATAAGCTAGGTGCTATGCATGTGCTTAAACAATGATGTATGCACTATCCATGCACTGCATACATCACCTATTCACTATGTATGCACTCTTGCAAACATCCAGACATGAGAGATGCACTCATTCAATCATACTACCAGTATCTATGCATGTATTGAATTATTGAAATATTAGTCACGCACTTGTCAAATCATTCTGGCTCTACTCATACACTCATTCAAACACCCAGATACTAGTGGGATCTTCATGAAAGTACGCAGGCTGTAAGTATGCAGATAAGAATGACCCATGGAGTTATGACATAGGGAATCATTTAGCCACTACTTGTACCCTCAGGGAATCACCTAGGCACTACCTATGCACGCATTCAATCATCTAGGGAGTATTGATGTATTTAACCACAAATCAATGTATTTACAAGCTTTACTGAGGAATATGGGTGATAGGTTTACTACAATGATACTCTCTACGTATTTTCATGAGCGCATGAATAGAGCCTGAGTGTTTCATTGGTGCACAAGCATGCCTCAGTAGTTCAATGACTGTATGGGTTGTAAGCGGGTATTTAGATGGCTGCATTGGTTCTGCACAAATGTTATAATTATTGTATAGTCACAACCTTGTAAATTTAGTGCTAAATTTAAAAAAGTGTAGAAGAAGGAGAGATGCAGTAAAACAGAAAGAACAAGTTGTGAGAGTAGTTGATAAAGTCTTTGTATTTTGATTCTAAATAGAATGAAGAATCTTGACAAAATAGTGTTTTGCATGAGGAAACTAAACCAGAAGTAAAGGTTAGTGAATAGAAGCAACTGTTGTACAGATTTTTGTGGACAATGGATACATACTTCTTGTACAGAGGCTTTCTTTAATAAAGAAAGCTATCTCCAGGATATCAAATTAGTTCATGCTATTGATTAAAGAGGGCAAAGTTATCAAATGAAGAATGGTAGTCCTATAGCAAAAGAGTAGATGGTATCTAGAAATGTAGAATAAGGTATTGCAGAGGAAGGTGTGGTCATGCTACTGTATACACATAGAATTGTAGTATTGTTTCAAGCATTAGACAGGAATCCATTGATTCAATTCAATTCATAAAGCTTTATTTCGGTTAAAAACCATAAAAGCACATATATACAATACTTATTGCACATTGGTAGGGATTCATAAATCATGCTATACCACAATTCTTTAATTAAAATGGATAAAATGTACTAAAAAGATAAAACAATGAGATAATCAAAAATCAATTTGAATACAATAAATCTCAGTGTAAAGCATCATAGGGCTGGACATCTTTTAGCTTAATTATTGCATTTCTTGCATACCACATAGAAAGGAGGAATCTCGAAGTGGCGAATACAAACACAGGGGTCGTTTCATATTTTAACAATCTGTAGACCTCCCTGTAGTCCCTGAGACCTCTTGATTTACAAAGGGGAACACACCATTTGGTTCATGCCCTGATGTAAGAGGGACAAAAGAGCAAAACATGCAAATCGGTCTCTTCTACAGAATCACAACCGGGGCAAAGACTCCACCTGGAGGAAGGGGCCAACCATTTGTTTGACAGGGCCCGCAGTGGTAGAGATCTGTGTCTGAATTGGAGATATAGTTTTTTTGCTAACGAGGGCTGGATGTCATCCAGAAATTTTTCAAAAAAAGAATGGTCTTTCACCTCCAGAAATCGAAGTGACAACCTGCCCAAGCTAGAGTTCAGATCATGGAGATTCAGGTGATACTGTTTAAGAATGTCCCCCAACGCCCTCTTACTAATCAGAGGACAAGATGTTTCAGGCAAAGTCCACAAATCTTCCCTATGCAAATCATAACAGAGCTGTTTTACATGTTTAAACCACAAGATGTTGCGATCCCCTAATAGACAGTAGATCGATTAGCTCCTCCTTATAGCTTAGCAGCTCTGGAGTGGACCAGAGTCTCCTCCAATAAAACAAAGGTCGATGTAGGATGATCTCCTGGATAGGGGCCAATCCCAAATCCAGTCTTAGGGGGATCAAAGGAATACTCTTGGGGAGGTTTAAGAGACTCCTGATGAAATTATTCTCTGTGATGGACATAGAGCTGGCGTTAACATGGCCCCAGAGCTCTACACCGTATAGTGCCGCACCCCTGGCCTGGTCCCTATATATTTCAACTGGGGGACCTAAAGGTTTATAGGAGCATTCTTTAAAAGCCTTTAGGATTCCACCTGTTGATTGAATCAACTTAAGGTTAGCCTTAACCATATGGGAGTCCCACTCCATACTGTCATTCAGGGTGACTCCCAAGTAATCAAAAGTGGAGACTTTCTCCAAAGTGCATCCCTCGAGGTGTGGGTGGGGGAAAGTTGATGGTTTGGAATTAAAAAACATAAATTTGGTTTTTGAGAGATTTAACTCCAGATTTCTAGAGCGGCAGAAAGAACAGAAGGCCTCCAAAGTTCACTGGACACCCATTGGAGATTTTGAAAGTAGAAGGGTGTCGTCAGCGAAAATTAGGGCAGGTACTCTGCGTGCTGCTAGAATCGGAGAATCTAAATCCTTTATCCCCAAAAGATGTGAAATCAAACCATTAATAAATAGGGAAAATAAGGTGGGAGCCAACACACACCCCTGCCTAACACCCCTATCTACCGGGAAGGGGGCAGAGAGCTCACCCTTCCTACCATAACGAACCCTCGCAAACGTTCCAGAATGGAGACGCTTGAAGAGGTCACAGAGGTATGGAGGAGCACCCATCTCAAACAAGATTGACCAGAGCTTGTCCCTCTGAACCAGATCAAAAGCGGATCTAAGATCCACAAAGATCAGGTAGAGGGAACCCTTCCCCAGGAGTACTGTCTTCCAGTATACCAACTGTAACCTGAACAGTTGGTCAGTTGTTGAAACCCTAGAGCGAAAGCCCGCTTGAAAGGGTGATATGATATGGTGATCTACCATCCAACTTTCAAGCCTAGTTAATAAAATGCGGACAAACACTTTCTGTAAGACGTCAATAAGGCTGATTGGCCGATAATTTGCTGGATCTAGTGGAGAGGCCTTCTTGTGGATGGGAATGATTTCTGCGCCCTTCCAAGTATAAGGGATGTCCATACCCAGGAGGATTGCATTAAAATATAGCAATTGGTATGGTACCCAAACCAGCGGTTCGCTAGTGAATAGGTCCCCAGGAATCCTATCTAAACCGGGAGCTTTACCAGGGGAAAGACTCTTTAGGGCAGCCTGAATTTCACAGGAAGTGCAGAGTAGTGGGTCAGACACCCGTACTTCATTAAGCACTTGAGGAGATATACCCATCAAAAGTGGTGATAATTCAACTGCAATATCATTTGTCGGAAGACAAAAAAGAGGCTTAAAATGCCTCAACCAAACCTCTTCACTTAAACCGGGGGTTATAGCAGAAGATCCTTCTTGTCTACCACACCTAACTAAGTTCCAGAAGGTCGTGGAATCATGACTATCCAGGGCATGCTTTATACTATCCCACCTGGCAGCCTCCCAGTCTTTTTTAGATTCCGATGTTATGGATTTATACAAGAATCTGGCTCCTCTAATAATGTGCAGGGTACCACTTTTCACCTCCCGCAGGAGTGCCCGTTTAGCATCCCTGCAGTTGGAGTTGAACCAGTTAGCTTGTTTCCTCGCCCCATTTGACTTGGAGTTGGCCGCAACATAAAAAAAACTGGCGGCCATAGTAATGAGTTTAGTGTGGATAGTCTCTAACTCTTGGAAATATGATAGATCCTGACTACCCTCCATAAGAACAAACGCTTCATCTAGGTGGTTAGCCACATGGGAGTACAATGCTGCGATTTTATCTGGAGTTTTCAAAAACTTTGACCACCTGATGCGGCGACCGCCTGCCACCACTGTTAAATTAGGTGCTATAGAATGGTCTGAGATCCCAGGAGCTCGTTTAGGGTCCAAGTGGTGCAAAAATTCCAATCTTAGGAGATTATGATCACTGTCAACCCGATACACTATGGTGAAAGACTTGAGATGGGGCCAAAACTCCAGGTTTACCAAGATGTAATCGATAGTTGAGCTTTCGCCCAATCTATTATAAGTACGCTTCCCCGGGGTATCAGGAGCAAGTCTGCATTACAAGCTTGAAGAGAGTGAATAAGTAAGAGCTTGTTGATCTCAATAGCCAATGGTGTTAAGCGTATAGCAGAGTACATAAGGCAATCCTGAATATCCCAGGTAGAATCCTCCTCAAAAGTAATAGAGGGGATGCCAGCCAGGGGTTCAAAGTGACAGTTAAGATCACGCCCAATTACTTTGTAGGCAAGTGCAGAAAACAAGGTCGAGGGCATTAAGAATAGTAAGTCCCAATTGTAGTGGAGTGGGGCGTAAATAGATATTGATTACCAGTACCGAGGTACCGTCCCCAAACTTCAAAATAATACAAAGGATATCTGGTGAATGGGAGTCGATCACTCTAACTGTACACCCCTAGTGGGTAGCCACCCAAATGCCTAGACCCCCCGAGGGTCGCCCCCTAGGGCCCTGCACCGCTGGAATGCTATAGAAAGCAAAACCAACCCTAGCTGGAGAAGTTTTCATCCAATTCTCTTGAAAGAGACATAGATCATAGTCATCTACCAATGCTTCCCAGTCAGTATTAGAAAGTTTGGTGCCCAGCCCTGCTACATTCCAGGACCCAATTAGAGAGCCAGAGTTGGACGCCCCGAGGGAACTACAGGGTGCAACTTCAGGCCCTAAAGAGAGGCCTTGGTGGGGCACCAAGGTCAGACCTGCGTCATCGGTAAGATTAGCAATACTTGAGCGAGTGGAAATCATAGGTGTGTTAGAATGACAGACAATGGGAAGGCCAGCCTCTACACTCTCCCCCACCATCTTGATGGCATTGGCCCCATCATGCAATAAACCTATAGCCCCCACACAAGGGACTAGTCAAGCCTTGTTGCCCAAAATGCCAAAAGAGTTGGTAACTGGGACATTGTAGACAGCTGTTTGCGGTCCAAGATAAGAATTCCTTGAGGCGAACCTGACCATACCGGCCGGCCGGCCGTTGATAGAAATATCCCAAAGGTAGAGGTAAAATTGAGCTCTGGGAGTGCGAGCCTGGCCATTCAAGAATGAAATTGACCACTCTGGGATCCCTAAAGTTAATTATGACAGACACAATCCCTTCCCTTGTCTTTTTGCTTCACCCCCAACCAACTTACCCTTCGCACAAACAAAATTTCCCCATAACCCCCTCTTGGTAAAGATCTAAAGGTATTCAGCCAGTGGGTAACCTTGTTCTTCAACTCAGGGTAGGATTCCTGGCGAGCACCAGACAATGGGGGAATGCCTGAAAGGACTACCACATATGGCGAAGCCTCCAGAGGCAACTGTGGAAGAAGAGATGGTAATAGTTGCCCAATACTATGGTCATTCCCATCAATAGAGTGGGGTATGAAATCACAGTCCACTCTCCTCTTGCCAGATGCTAACATAGGAAAAGAAGAGGGGAGTGGGGGCAAGCTGGACACAGACACAGATGGCCTGGAAAATGGGGCAAGATCGAGTACATTAGAACTTATAGTGGGAGGAAGTATGTTCAAACTTTTGGCCAGCTCCGGTCCCCTCCTATCCTGAAAGTTTCGTGGTGATTCGTCAAGCGGGGGCTGAGAAAAAAGGGGGGTCCCAAAACACGTTTTCCCCATGCAATTTCCCATAGGACCTGTTGACGCAGCCACAGCCTGAAACTGCTGAACGGAATTACACCAAATTTGGCAAAGAGGTAGTCCTCAGTTCAGACTCTTTTGCACAATGGTGTAGATCCGTTCAGTAGTTCCTGAGAAAACTAGTGTTAAAAAGATAGATATATCTATGGCCTCGGAGGATCCGCGCACCCTATGCGCACCCTAAGCACACCCTCTGCGAACCGAGCGCGCACCCTCCCGATCACGCGCTGAATGCTAATTGGCTGTCAAGTGTCTGTCTACATTCGAAACCAGGAACTGTTGGCAGCCATTTTGTGCCTCGGTAGAAGCGAGGCTGATTAAGTAAGGGAAATAAGTGTGTGAAAGATGACAGGGTAGAAATACTCTGACCCTCTAGTGTTGCTTAGGGAGTTCCAGAAGGACCCCCTGGGGCTCCCCCTTTATTTTTTTAAACGGCGAAATGCGCGCAGGGTGCGCGGATCTGGCCAGAAAAAAACCCAAGAAGCAGTGGCTTCCGTGCTTCGTTAATAATTAGGCCCCGGGTGGGCCAAATTCCGGGGGCAAAATGTTTATAACCTTAATAGGGGGAGGGGGGCTATGTGGCCCCCCTTCCTGGAGCCCTCGAGGGCCCTGGGGACCACCAACCTACAGGACCAGCGCCTACAGTGTCCTGGGGTGCCCACCCCCAGGACACTGTTGTTTGCTATGAGAGGGCGGGCACTCAGATGGTCTCTGTAAATGAAATGGCAGTTTGAAAAGTAAGATTTTTCTAAAATGGTGGCTAAGATGCAGTTTTGAAAAAAGACAAGAAATCATTGGTTGTTTGACAACCTTCTACACTGAAAGGTAGGGTGCATGTTTCTGTTTTTTAAACGCATGATTCTTATTGGTTAACAAAAAGTGATCGAAAGGAACATTATATATGATAAGCTGATATGTTGAAAAGTCAAGCACACTTGCTGTTTTGATTAGCAACATTGTGTGCTGAACTTGTGACCTGTGTGCTCAGTTCAGTGTTCCATGACCTGTTTCTATGGTAACAGACAGAAGGCAGATTGGGGGTAGGGTTCAAATTTATGCTATTTGGAAAGGGTTGAATTGTTTAACCAATAAAAATGTGTGTTA
The DNA here is from genome assembly GCF_964204655.1 of Triturus cristatus. Lineage (NCBI taxonomy): Eukaryota > Metazoa > Chordata > Amphibia > Caudata > Salamandridae > Triturus > Triturus cristatus. The sequence continues at coordinate 623,071,501 of NC_140587.1, forward strand.
GCTTTTGAATTTATGTGGGAAGGAATGTGATTTGATGTTTACATGTATATGTGTGGAAAATGAGAGGGAAACTTTGCCATTCTTTGGTTTTGCTGACAGGTGCACATTGCAGAAATTCTGTATAAGAACATCTGGTGTGTGACTGATATACTTCTTAATCTACAAAACAACTTGAAAGGTGAGTTATTTTATTGTGAGGGGATGTATGTGGTCTATTTTGATTTTAATCAGAATAATGTATTTCTCCTGCTAAAGTGCAGGGAGTACTTTTTTTTGTCTACAATCTTATTGACAGTGTGTGTGCATGTAGAAATCATTCTGTGATAAGCATTTGTGTTTTTCATGTGTTTGCAGACAGATAACTGTGCTGTTTTTATATTTTGGTACAATTTGAAATCAGTCATTGTTTATGAATTTGCAAAATGAGTCATGTTTCTACACTAAAATGTAGTATTCGTAGATTAACAAATGTGTTTTGGTATAGTGCAAGGGATAGTGTTGCTTGTCTAGGATCACACAGTGAGTCTGTGTGCATTTAGGAATCATTTTGAGAGAAACATTTTGGTACTAATCGGTAGTAGTAGATTTTCTGCAATGTGTGCAGTCACCTTAGATCTTGTAGACTAGTAAATGAGTTTTGTACAAGGGATAGTTGTCTGTCTACAATCACACTGTGAGTCTGTGTGTATTTGGGTAAGCATTGTGAGAGAAGCATTTGGTAAAATTATGTATTTGCTGAAAGACAACTGTTTTAAAACCTGTCATGTTGTCAAGTTTTAGTAGCATTAAAAGCCAGTCTTTGCTTGTGCATTGATAAATGAGTCAGGCTTTGACACTAAAGTGCAGTCCTTAAATATGTAGATTGTGTGCAGTCCCATTACCCCTTCCATAATAGTGAATGAGTTTTGGTAAACTCCTAGTGATAGTGTTGCTTGTCTAGAATCACACTGTGAGTGTGTGTGCATTTGGGAACCACTGTGAGAGAAGCATTTGGTAACATCATTTATTTGCTGACAGATAACTGTTTTAAAACATGCCATGTTGTCAAGTTTTAGTAGCATTAGAAGCCAGTCTTTGCTTATGCATTGATAAAATGAGTCAGGCTTTGACACTAAAGTGCAGTATTTTAATATGTAGATTGTGAGCAGTGCCCTTACCCCTTCTAGACTAGTGAATGAGATTTGGTAAACTCCTAGGATAGTGTTGCTTGTCTAAAATCACAGTGTGAGTCTGTGCGCATTTGGGTAAGGATTGTGAGAGAGGTATTTGGTAACATCGTGTATTTGCTGACAGATAAATGTTTTAAAACCTGTCTTGTCAAGTTTTAGTAGCATTAGAAGCCAGTCTTTGCTTATGCTTTGATTAAATGAGTCAGACTTTGACACTAAAGTGCAGTCCTGAAATATGCAGATTGTGTGCAGTCCCCTTACCCCTTCCACAGTAGTGAATGAGTTCTGGTAAAATCCTAGGGATAGTGTTGCTTGTCTAGAATCACACTGTGAGTATGTGTGCATTTGGGAACCACTGTGAGAGAAGCATTTGGTAACATCATGTATTTGCTGATAGATATCTGTTTTAAAACCTGTCTTGTTGTCAAGTTTTAGTAGCTTTAGAAGCCAGTATTTGCTTATGCGTTGATTAAATGAGTCAGACTTTGACACTAAAGTGCAGTCCTGAAATATGTAGATTGTGTGCAGTCTCCTTACCCCTTCCACATTAGTGAATGAGTTTTGGTAAACTCCTAGGATAGTGTTGCTTGTCTAAAATCACACTGTGAGTCTGTGTGCATTTGGGTAAGGATTGTGAGAGAAGCATTTGGTAACATTGTGTATTTGCTGACAGATAACTGTTTAAAAACCTGTCATGCTGTCAAGTTTTAGTAGCATTAAAAGCCAGTCTTTGGTTATGCATTGATAAAATGAGTTAGGCTTTGACACTAAAGTGCAGTACTTAAATATGTAGATTGTGTGCAGTCCCCTTACCCCTTCCACAGTAGTGAATGAGTTTTGTTAAACTCCTAGGGAAAGTGTTGCTTGTCTAGAATCACTCTGTGAGTCTGTGTGCATTTGGGAACCACTGTGAGAGAAGCATTTGGTAACATCATGTATTTTCTGACAGATAACTATTTTAAAACCTGTCATGTTGTCAAGTTTTAGTAGCATTAGAAGCCAGTCTTTGCTTATGCATTGATAACATGAGTCAGGCATTGACAGTAAAGTGCAGTACTGAAATATGTAGATTGTGTGCAGTCCCCTTACCCCTTCCACAGTAGTGAATGAGTTTTGTTAAACTCCTAGTGATAGTGTTGCTTGTCTAGAATCACACTGTGAGTCTGTGTGCATTGGGGAACCACTGTGAGAGAAGCATTTGGGTACTTCGTATCATTGAATACGCATAACTGCTTAAAAAACTTTCCTGTTCTCAAGTTTTGGTAGAATTAGAAGGCAGTCATTGCTTATGTATTCACCCAGGAACTGTCCTTGCAATACTGTAAACATTCAGTTAATATTCAAGTAGTAACTAAGTGAGGCAGGCCTTAGCACATGCATTGATTCAAATGTGTGTCCACTATGCATGCAGTCCTCTAACCATCTACACAGTTCTCTTTCACACCTTTAATTCCACAGTCAGTATCCATACACTTCCAGAAAACACCCTGTCACTCCCCATGTACTCCTCTAGTGACCCATTCAGCACCATGTACTAATCCATTCACTGCGCCAAAACCCCAAAACTTATAAATTCACCCAGGCACTCTGTTTGCAGTACTATAATCATTCAGACAGTATCCAAGTACTCATGGAGCGAGCCAGGCCTTACAACATGGACTGCTTCAAACCCCTATCCAGTATGCATACAGGCCTCTAGTCACCTACACACTTGTCATTCACTTCTTTAATTAACTAGTCAGTATCTATATACTTCAATAAACATCCTGTCACTCATCTTGCACTCATCCAGTGACTGATCCAGTACCTTGTACTAATCTCTTGACTGCGCCAAAACTGAAAAAGTTTTACCCAGGCACTCTCCTAGCAGTAGTCTAATGATTCAGTCAGTTCCCAGGTACTCATGTAGTGAACCATGCATTACCACATAGACTGCTTCAAATGTCTATGCAGTATGCATGCAGTCTTCTAACATATTATGCACTTGTCTTTAACAGCTTCAATTCCCCAGTCAGTATCCATGTACTTCCAGCAAACATCCTGTCAGTCCCCTTGCACTGCTCTAGTGACTTATTCAGCACCATGTAGTAATGCATTCCCTGCGCCAAAACTGAAACACTTATAAATTCACCCAGGTACGCTTCTTGCAATAGTCTAATCATTCAGTCAGTACCTAAGTACTAATGGAGTGAGGCAGGCCTTAGCACATGGATTGATTCAAACGTGTTTCCACTATGCATGGAGGACTCTAACTTCCAACACAATTGCCTTTTAGACCTTCAATTTCTCTGTCAGTATCTATAAACTTCAATAAACACTCTGTCACTTTAATTGCACACCTCCACTGACTCATTTGGCAGTAAGTACTAATCTATTCACTGCACTAGAATCCAAAATCTTAAAAAGATTCACCCAGTCACTCTTTTTGTAGTACTCTAATGATTCAGTCAGTACTCAGGTAGTTTTGCAGTGATCCAAGTGTTACTCTATGGACTGTTTCAAACGTCTATCCACTTTGCATGTAGCTCTCTAGCCACTTACATACTTGTCTTTCACACCTTCAATATCCCAGACAGTATTCATACAGTTCCCGCAAACACTCTGTCACTCTCCTTATACTTTTCCAGTGACCCATTCAGCACCATGTACTAATCCATTCACTGCGCCAAAAGCCAACCACTCATAAATTCACCCAGGCACTCTCCTTGCAGTACTCTAATCATTCAGTCAGTACCCAAGTACTCATGCAGTGCGCCAGGCCGTAGTACATGAATTGCTTCAAATGCCTATCCAGTATGCATGCAGTCCTCTAACCACCTACACACTTGTCTTTCACACCTTCAATCCCCCAGTCAGTATTCATACACTTCTAGCAAACACCCTGTCACTCCCCTTGCAGTCCTCTAGTGACCCATTCAGCACCATGCACTAATCCATTCACTGTGCCAAAACCAAACACTTATAAATTCACCCAGGCACTCTCCTTGCAGTACTCTAATCATTCAGTCTGTACCCAAGCACTCATGCAGTGAGCCAGGCCTTAGGACATGGACTTCTTCAAACACCTATCCACTATGTATGCAGTCCTCTAACCACCTACACACTTGCCTTTCACTCCTTAAATTCCCCAGTCAGTATTCACACACTTCCAGGTAGTTTTGCAGTGATCCAAGTGTTACTCTATGGACTGTTTCAAACGTGTGTCCAGTATGCATGTAGGTCTCTAGCCACCTACACACTTGTCTTTCACACCTTCAATATCCCAGACAGTATTCATACTGTTCCCGCAAACACTCTGTCACTCCCCTTATACTTCTCCAGTGACTTATTCAGCACCATGTACTAATGTATTTACTGCACCAAAATACAAATACTTATAAATTCATCCTGGCACTCTCCTTGCAATACTCAAAACATTCAGTCAGTATCCAAGTACTATTGCACTGAGACAGTCTTTTAGTGAGGTAGACTTTAGGGCATGAACTGATTCAAAGTAGTATGCACTATGCATGTAGTGTTTTGACCATCGTTACACTTGTGCTTCAGGGCTATAGTTTCTTAGTCACTTTTTATATAAAATGTGTTTCTACAGTAATAGAATAGTATAAATGTGAAAGTTATTAATATACTTTTATTTGTGATTCTTTTTTACAGATACTGTTTTTCAACATTAAAATAGAGAAATCATGCCAGAAAAAGAAAAGAACAGAGACAGGAGAATTACTTGAAGAAACATCAACCACAAGTATTGAATGTACAAGATAATGTGGCTAATAAGAAAAAATCTTCTGGTAAGATCACAAAGCAATTTATTAAAAATGTTTGCAGGAGCAAACAGAATGTACAGAATGCTGAAACCACTGGGAATACTTCAACTAGAAAAAAAATTCAAAATAACAGGAAAAACAAAAAAGCAAATGTTCAGTCAAAGGAGACAAAGTATGGTAAAAGAAAGCAAAATCAGTATAAGGAATTACGCAAAAAAATATTTTTCAAGAGAGTAGTACATAATTTGCTAAAAGATGTGAAGAAATATAAAAAGAGAGCTCTATTTTATAAAAAAGAAGCAAATTGAAAACTTTGTTGGAAAGGCTTTTGAAGTAAAAAGGAAACTATTCATTTTAGTATTAGACCGAATTCAATCACTAGATAAACCAATCCATTTAATGAAGGCCAAAAGTAGGAGGAAAAGAGTAATTAATAGAAAAAAAAATTGTGATTTTTTTGGGGAGAATGGAAACACAGTTCCAGTTCAGAGCCTTTCTTTAATGAATAGAGTTATTTACAGAGCAAAAACTTACTGTATGCAGTTGACACCAGTGGTAGAGGTTATGAGGTTAGAGATGGTTGTCCAATTGAGAAAGAGAAAATGGTTGAAAGAAATACAGAAGAACTGATAGCTGATGAAGATCTAGGGAGACGTCCTAAACACCCTGTGTACACTTGGTTTTGCAGGAGTTTTTGTAGTGTACGACAGGAATCTATTGATAAATTATGTAGTTTTTTACGAGCATATAGTAAAAAAAGTGTTAAACAAAAGATTAAGGTGTTGCAAGGACTAGACCCTTGTAGAGTGAGAAAAAATACTGGTTTGCAAGGTCATTCTCTGGCTTGTCTTTCTAGGAAAGTTTGTGAAAGTGTTTTTCACCATTTCAGGATGCTGGCAGTACATCATACTCAAATGCGGAAGTTAGTGAGAAGATTGTATTATGCAAAAAGTCCAGCACTAAAGTTAAATGAGTTGAACAGTGCTCTTTTGCGTGGGTCAGTATCAGATGTGAAGAAGGTTTGTGATGATATTGAGCTTTGCTACTTTGGTCCTCAGCAAGAGAGTGCAGAAACTGATACATTAGTAGAACAAAATGTTGAAGACAATGTAGAACCCGTAATTACAAAAAAATTTGAGGATGAAATCACAAAGTTTAAGGTAATTTCAGGTGAAAGACCAACTGTTTCTTGTATTTGTTGTCGGTGAACTCACGATAAAAATCAGACTAGGGGTGTCTATCTGTATTTAAAAATTGAAATAGAAGATAATGATAAGTGGATGGAATTTGCAACTTATTTGTTGGTAGAGGATTGTTTTGATTTGGGATCTGAGCAGCGTATTTGCAAATATTGTTATAACAAATTAGATGAGAATAAAATGCCTGCTAGAGCTGTTCAAAATAATCTAGAGTTGGTTGCTATTCCTCCAGAGCTGATAGATTTAAATATGTATGAGTCTATTCTCATTCAATGTTTTCAGGCTATTGTTCGTATGGAGCCTAAAACAGGTAAATTACCTCCATTAGAGTTGCAAAGAGGATTGAAAGGAAGAGTTGTGTATTTACCGTTAGATTTAAGGAAAAATATTGAAACTATTGGTGTAGACCATGCAGAAAATGAGCCACTAGTCATTCTAGTTAATGGTGTTCCTACTGAGAATAAGAAAATCTGGCAAGACTTAGTGGATGTTAGAAAAGTGCAAAAGGCATCCTTGTATCTGTTAAAAAATAATGAGTACCATAGAAATGTGTTTGTACGAGAAGAAGAAATAGATTTAGCAGAAGATACTGAAACATTAAGTGGACAAATAGAGAAAGTGGATATGTCCAGATGTGAAGAAATCTATGAACATTACAGTGTACATCCACTTCATTCCAAAGAGGTGATGGGGAATACGATTGAGTTGTTCCAAATGAAAAAAGCAACAGGAAGTCCCATGAGTGTATGGGAAGAGAGCTTGGAAGCTCGTTGTATCCCGCAATTGTTTCCAACAGGAAAAGGTGGACGATATGATGAACGTCCTGTGCAGATTCCTGCATCTGAATAACGGACAACAAGGTTATATGCAGAAGATCCAAGATTTCGACAATGTATCCCTTATATGTTTCATCTTCTGTTTGAAAGTGACTTGTCTGGACTTTCATATGCAGTAAATCACATTTTAAAAACTGAAATGCATCTGCAAAATGTAACTGCAAAGGATTTTATGGATAAAGTGTATCAGAGAGATGATCATTTAGAATCTCATTTGATTAATCTGATGGTATGTCAGCGTGGAATTCCTTCATGGTTTGTTACACTAAGCTGTGCTGAATATGCTTGGGATGATTTACTTGAATTTCTTCGAGAGGCAAATTACAATATAAAAAATATTGAATACAAGACACCTGGAGAGTTGTGCTCTTTGGATCCTGTTAATGTATGCAGATATTTTAAGCATAGATTTGAAGCTATGATGTCTTTCATCTGCAATAAAAAGAATCCTCCTCTTGGAGAAGTTGTGGATTTCTTTTGGAGAAAGGAGTATCAAGCAAGAGCTGCTCCTCATATACATATGTTGTTATGGATCAAGGACGCCCCCAAATTTGGAACAGATTCAGATTAAACTGTTTTATCTTTTATTGAAGATTATGCCACATGTGCTGTACCCAATAGCAGAGAAGATAAAAACTTAAAACAAGTCTTATGATTCCAAAGCCATAGGTGTGGAAAATACTGTCGAAGAAAGTACAAGTCAAAGGATAAATTCTATACCAAATGTCGTTTTGGATTTCCACGTCCTGTATTATCCAAAGGAAGAGTGAACAGTTTTATGTCAGCTATGCGACATACCATCACAAGACAGTCTCCGAAAAATACCTACAACTTAAGAAGAAGCAAAGATTCAAAATACATAAATGACTACAATCCAGTTATTTTATCCATGTGGAACACTGACATGGATATTCAGTATGTTGCGGACAATTCCATTGCTGTTGTTCGATATGAAACATCCTACATTACTAAATCAGAAAAGACTGAATTGAAATAAATGTGGAAAGAGGTTTCTCACGAGAAGACTCTAATTAAGAAATTATACAGTTTCAGTTTGAAGATGTTATCGCATCGTGAAATTGGAGCATATGAATGTTCAGATTGGTTATCATCTGCAAGTCTATATTCCAAAAGTAGAAGAATCATTTGGGTGAGTCTAGGTCTCACAGGAATGCGAATTTGGGTACTGAAATCTGTTCAAGAAATTGAATATTTAGCAGAAAAAGAACCAGAAAGTACAGATATTTTGAAAACAAATATGTTGGACACATATTACCCAAACAGAAGTCATCATCTTGAGAACATGTGTCTCTATGAAGTGCTGCAAAACTACACTTTTAAACGGAATACTACAGAGAACATCAATGATGGAAAATATGCAGTGATTGGTTCCGAAGGATGTCTGGTGAAACAAAGGAAAGGAAATGTAATTAATCACAGGAAACTGAGTTGCGACACTGTTGATAAAAAGGAATTTTACTATTTAGCCCTTTTGCAAATGTTCAAACCAATGGCGTTAAGAACTGGAATTACTTGGAAATTTTCAGAGCTATGAAGATTCATTTAATGCTTGTAAAGATAGCATACAATGCAGTGCTTTTGCAAATTATTTGAAAATGTTGAATGATGAAATTGATCAAGAAGCTACAATTGCAGCTGAGATTGCTAGGGACAGTTCTCAAGACAGTCAAAGTTCTGCTGCACTGAGTCAAGATCCACTTGGACAACCAATTGTTGAAAATGAAGCAGCAACTGCCATGTCTGAGGTGGAAACAGCACTGTATCAAGCTCAAGAAGATGTAATACAGTTAGGAAACTCGGAAGAACAACTAAATGTTGAACAGAAACAAATATATGAACAAGTGAAAGAGCAGATTGACCATGGATTACTTCATGAAAAGAAAGGGTGCTCATGTACATCATTTCAACCTATCCGAATGTATGTGAGTGGTCGAGCTGGAACAGGAAAAAGTTTCTTAATTAAAGTAATTACAAGTTATCTGCAGAAAACAACTGATTCGCATTTGTCTTGTGTTGTCACTGCTCCACTGGGTTGGCAGCACATAACATTAAAGGAATTACTTTACATCGTTTACTATTGCTACCAGTAGAGCATGAGAATAAATTGGAATACCACAAGCTACCTGGAGAAGCGTGTTGTGAAGTTTCAAGAGTCCTGAAGAAAATGAAACTTCTCCTTATTGATGAGGTGAGCATGGTCTCAAACTTGATGCATTAAAACAGAGTATGACGTGTTATTTGGAGGAAAACACGTTATAGTTTTTGGAGATCTACTGCAACTGACTCCGGTAAAAGGACAACCGGTATTTAAAACACTTGCACATGAAGATACCAGAAAGTCTCTTGGTAGCGTTGGTAATGTGAACATTTGGACTAATTTTGAATACAAAGAACTGACAACAAATATGCGACAAGCAAATTATGCTGAATATGGAAGTATTCTTCAAGATATAAGAACTGGAATTCTTACAGAACATGGCAAACAAGCTTTGGAGAGTCGATTACTTTGCAATGTCTTTCCAAATGAAAATGTAGATCAAGAGAATCAAGAAAATAGAGCATGAAGGAATCACTATTATTTTGATGGGAAAGTTGAACACAAAACTGGATTCTTTAGAAAAAAACAGCTGGTTTAGAAAATACACTATATGCGTGTGTAAACTGTCAGGTAATTTTAAGGCATAATTTGGATGTAGAAAAAGGTTTAGTTAATGGCGCAATGGGTAAAGTGGTGGATTTTGTTAATTATCAGAAAAAAGAAGGAATTGAATTCTTAAAAATTAAATTTGATCAGATTGAAGAAGTTAAAGTAATTGGTCGTTGTTCAGTTCGTTTTTTGCTTGTTAAAGATTTATATGTCCCTAGGAAACAATTTCCATTTTCTCTGGCATATGCAGTGACTATTCATAAATCTCAAGGATTAAGTGTAGACAGTGCATTGGTGAACATTGGATCTACTGTATTTAAAGAGGGTATGGCATACGTTGCTTTGTCGCGAGTCAGAACATTATCTGGTTTGTTTTTCATTGATTTTGATGAGACAAAGGTTACTGCAGATGCAAACTGTGTAAAAGAGTATAATAGGTTAAGAAGGGTGTATGCTCCAAATTTAGGTCAATATCCTGTATTTGAAAAGCGTGTGATTGGTCAAAAAAGAAGGTTTGAGAATATCTGTTCTGAAGGTGTCGAGAAGGGAAAATAACAAGATAATGTTGTGATTGCAAGTAAAAAGAAATTGGACACTGTTGAAGAGATTGTTGGTTATCAGTTTGAAAATAGTTCAGGTGTCAACTGCTATGCTAATGTAGTGGTCAATGTTGTTTTTTATCTTGAAGGTTTGCAAGAACAAATTATGGAGAATCGGCAAAAAAGATTTTGTTCTCTGTTGCATTCTGTTTATGAAAAATTGACAACAGATACAAGTAAAATACAATCTGTTTCAGATGTTCGTAATCTTTTGGATGTGTGTTCTGGTTCTACACAATTTACACAAAATATCCAACAAGATGCTCAGGAATGTTTAATGTATATACTTACCATTTTTGAAAATGAAGGTGTAGCAATAGAAAATATTTTTGGCCTTTCTTACAAATGGGAACATCATTGTGAAAATTGCATGTATACATGTACCACTAATGTAGACACTGAAATATTTCTGCATTTAACATTACCAGACTGTAAATCAGTGTCTTTTAATAAATTAGTTAAAGGTGCAAATCAAAACATGGAGTGTAGCCAATGTAAATCAGAAATGTTAACCATAATATTTTTAACAAAATATGGACAATACATAATTTTAATGATGCAACGTTGTACAGCTGATGGAAGAAAATTGGATACTTTAATAAAGCAGTTTGTAACAACACAACTATCAATATCAAGCAGGACTTTTGTAGCAATTGCAATAATTTTCCATGATGGTCCTTCCACCACATCTGGACATTACACTGCCTATCTAAAATGTGACAAAGGCTGGACACTTTGTAATGATTCCCAGTTGGTTTTCAAACAACCTTTTCCTAGGGAATTACTAAATTCCTACCTAATATTTTTAAAGTCAAAGTTTTAGGAAGATAATTCATTCTCTGAGGAATTTATTATTATAATTTAATAGGACTACCATTGGACTATTTACATAAAAAGGAGTGCAAAAATACCATTTGGCCTCAAGGAAAGGAATATGTTTGAATTATGGACTTTTTGGTGCTCATTGACTCGGTGAATATTTTTAAGTGACAACATTTACAGTTTTTATAAGTTAAAGTTATGAAATTTTGTTAGCCATAAGCATTTCATATATGTGTGATTTGTATTTTGTGGTATTTTACTGAGAATAGCATGTTGGGTTTTTTTAAACAATCTTTTTGATTGTTTTTTTTTGCCCGCTGTTAAGTGATGAGTACGATTGAAATCACTATTTCTAGTTAAATTCAATATATTCTGAGAACAGCAAAAAAGGAAAACAAATTACTATGTTGAAATTATGCTGTGTTGTAAAAAATGTATTATTACATGTTATAACTATTTTTTCTTTTCTTTACAGATCCTAATTCTAAAATAAGCAGTTTACATCAATTTACATTGCAAAAAAAATCTGAAAAAAATTTACACCATTTTTAATTTCTATTACTGTGAAGGTAAGTTTAACTAAGTATTTATATGCAGAATGGGCAGATCTGCAAGAACCTACAAAGATTGAACACGTTTTTAAAAATACTCTGTTTATACCTATGTAGTTTTGAAATCTCTCTGTTATCGGAAATTATGACCTCCAAAAAACAGATTTGAGTGGTTCATAATATTTCCCATTGTACCTATTGAAGGACCACAATCATTTCAATCATTCTTGTTTGAGCATCTTTGCAGACAAAACTCTGTGCTTACCGTCTATCATTCGGAAGCAATATTAAAACAGAAATATGTCACTTTTTGTAACATAGTTATTGCACAAGACACTCTTTCATATTTACAAAGAGAGGAAAACGCGCTCTGTGTACTTTTTCTACTCCATGCAAATACAACCTTATCATACACACCACTTTGCGTTGAAAGGTTGTTCTATAAGTGTTGTTGTGCATGATTGCACTGAATACTCATAGATCAAGACACATCTCCAGATTTATCAGAAATCATAAATCTCGATATGTGTATGAATGCTGCACCATTCTCTAATTGGTGTACGAAAGCACAACAAGGAGAATTGTTTTCTTTTCTCCTCATTTTTAAATCTTCAATGCATGCTAAAATGTTCAGCATACATTGAAGGAGAAAAATGCGTTTACTGATTGTTTTTGTGCAGGAAGGTGTGTCTTTCTGCACAAAAACAAACAGCACATGACACAGATATCCTTGCACTATGGTGCAAGGGTGCCTAATGTCACCACATGGCTGCAGTTTAAGCAGCCATGCAGAGAGAAGCATAGATTTGCAACATATTTATGTACATATGTTGCATCCCTGTGCTTCGGAAGTACTACAGCACACTGCAGTTAAAGAGGTTACTGTGTGATGCTGCAGCACTTCCTCATAGTTCTGCACCATAAGCTATTAATGCATTCATTCAGTCAATTACGTACCACACATACATTTATCTAAACTTTCACACACCAACAAACAAATATAGCTCTTTTTTAAACCAGGAAAGTTAGTTCTTAGAACAACTGTTTTTTTTCTTCTTTTTTCTTTTATATATATATATATATATTTTTTTTAACAATTTTAAATTTTTTCGGGATTTTCGTGAAAAAGAAAAAAGGAAAATACAGAACTGGAGGAACAAAACAATGAACTTCAGGGGGGAAAAAAAATAAAAAAATAGCAATGGTGACTCTCTTTCTTGCGGCAGATTAGATCAATTGACTGCTCACCGTATCATAAAATAGCATTGCATTTTATGCAGAGCACTTTCAACTTTTGGAACTGTGGACGGACATCCAAATTTTGTGCAGAAGGATCCACCCTTGAAGTGCTTGGCTGCGATGAATCGGAAGGAGCAGAAACGACTCTCATTCTGCGGCATTCCTCCTGAGCAAGGTTTACTGGATGAAGGATCCTCAGATGTTTCATCATGCTCGCAGTTCCGCAGGAATATTTTTTGCTTGCATTCCCATGGGACAGCACTCTCTGGCAGATCTTGCAGGTCACCAAGGTGGCATTGGTTTTTGCTTGCCCCTCAGGATACGTGAAAAATTTCCACACCACAGATGAAAAACGTGGTGGGCGTGCTGGCTTTTCCAAAAATTCACCTTCAGATGAATGAGGAGATCCAGGAGATGCCTGCTGCCCTGAAGCCATTGTTTCTAAAGAAAAAAGTTTGAGCTAAGTAAAAACTTAGTCAAAAAAGCTTCTTCTCTGCAAAGAGATGCTCCTCCAAAGAAGGTCAAAGAAGAATGATCGAAATGAGTGGGGTCTTTCAATAGTTAGAAAAGGAAGTGTAATGAACCAATCAAATCTCTTTTTTTCAGGTCACATGGGATCCGCGCACCGTGCGCTTACGCAGCACGCATCCAGTGCACATCCGCGAAATTGAATTTAAAAGGAATATAGGATTGATGTAAAAATATATTACTTTTATGAGTAGTTTAGTGTTTGTCTTCAATTAATATTCACATGAAATACATATATATATATATATGTTTTTTAAATATTAAATATTTTGCCGGATTCGCGCACCCATCGCGTCTTGCATGCACATGACGCATCGCGGAACCGCGTAAGCGTCGCGTAACGTGCATCTTATGTGTCACGTATAGGCTTGGAGTCGTGTACCGGTCGCATTGCAATCACGCACCAAACACGTACCCAACGCTTACGGTAAGCGGATGCTTTCGCGTAGGGATCGAGAACGGTACGCATAGGGTGCGTGGATCCCAAAAAAATAGAGAAAAAAAGAAAGAATAAAGTTTTGAAAATATAGTTTCAAAAATATTTTTCAAAATATAAAAAAATATTTTAAAGTTAACATTTTTTTTAAAAAAAACCCCAACAAAACAAATGATATTTCTTCATTTTTAAAAGAATTAATTGAAAAAATAAGTTAAAAAATGGTGATAAAAATGTATTTAAAAAAACATAATTAAAGGAATTGACACACTGAAATTGAAAAATTTAGAAATTCAATGAAAATCATTAAACATCATAGCTTTAGAGATAAATTATAGATAGGAGTTAGCATTTAAAAAACCTTTGAAATTCACTGAAAAAACCATAGGTTTCATGCACGTTATAGTTAGGAAATGGTATTTAAAAAACCTTAGAAATTCACCAAAAAAACCATAGGTTTCAGGGGTGTTATAGTTAGCTGGACATTTCCCTCGTGCAAAACCCTAGAAATTCCCCCGTTATAGTTAGTTCAGCTAACTATAACTCGCGCGCCCCCGCAATGCACTGCTGATGACGTCACATATTACATCACTCATGACATGGTCTGTGACATCACTGATGACATCACTGATGGTATCTCAAATGACATCACTGATGACATCAACCATGTAATAAATTAGTGCATCTTCTCACACCCTAATATAACCTTTGATACACCGACTCAACATTTCAGACAGCCATTCTCAAAACCATAGATACTCCAATACCAATAGCTACATACACACTCATTGACTCTTAGGTCTACACACACCTCCACTCACTCACCTGTAGAGTCACTCATACTTGCAGTCACTCAGTACAGGACTATCATATGCATTTATACACCTATATAGACACTCAGACACCACCAATCATCCACAGACATACTCACACACCTAGTCAATCATGCAAATAATTGATCACACTCCAGTTTAATCACCTATACAGTTATACACACTTACTCATAAAAATACTACCACATTCTTACGCTCTTATACAATTACTGATGCAAGCACACACTCATCCATACAGCCACTCTCACAATCACGCACTCTCACATATACCCAGTTATATACTCATACACACATATACCCTGCCTTTCACACATGTAGTTACTCACACATGTACCACTGAGATATACATTCAATCACTAACACACCCATACATACACTCACCCAACCATACAGTCCTTCACAGATGCACTCTTAAAACCATGCACCCATAGAATCACCCACTCACACATCACACACACCCTACCCACACAAACACTCAGGCACCCGTACAGATACTCAGACAACCAATCAATAACCCATATAGACACTCATATAGCTATTCACAAAACCATGCAGCCACTTATACACCAACAGACAGAAAGATACAGACATTCACACAGTTTATTCACTAGTCTGCAGTAAGATACATTTAATGACTCTCTTATAGAGTCAGTCACACACCTAGAAAATCATCCATTCACACACTTATACACCCACTCATTCTTCCATAGGTATTTCCCTATATATATTAAACATATTAAAACTCTACAGAAACACAGACTCAATGGATGACGTCATCAGTGATGTCATCAGCGATGTCATTTGAGATGTCATCAGTGATGTCATCAGTGATATATTATCTACTGGCGGTCGCCAGTAGATAGTTATAGTTAGGACCGTGTTTCCATAGGAAATCAGAAAATTCTATTTTGAATAACTTTGGTGCCGGTTGACGGATCCTCGCAAAATTTTCAAAACTAATGGGGCGCTCTGCTCAGCTCCTACCCTGAAAGTCTCGGGTGATTCGTCAAGCGGGGGCTGAGAAAAAAGGGGGGTCCCAAAACACGTTTTCCCCATGCATTTTCCCATAGGACCTTTAGTCGAAGGTACAGCCCGAACGGCTGAACAGAATTACTTGAAATTTGGCAAAGAAGGAGTCCTCAGGTCAGGGATGTGCCTTTTGCTTATATGGTGTCAATCTGTTCAGTAGTTCCTGAGAAAATGACAGTTAAAAGTACATAAATATCTATATGCGCGCACCGTGCTCGCACCGTGCGCGAGCGTAATTCTGATTGGTGGTTACATGTCAGTCAACATTCGAATCGGTCGAAATCAGGAAGTGTCGGCCGCCATTTTGTGTGAACAGTGAAAAAGAAAGGTGGAGAACGTGAAAAGGGGGCAGGGTACAGAGTTCCTGACCCCCTAGCTTTTGTCAGGGGGTCCCTGAAGGACCATGAAGGGTGAAAAAAACATATTTATTTTTTTTAAATCGCGGGGTGCGCGCATGGTGCGCGCACGGCGGAGACAAAATCATAAAAAAACACAAATTTAAGTGTTTAGATGTTAGGTGGCTCTAAAAAGAGCTGTTGTGTTAATTGAGGAACGGAGGAACACAAAAATGAAAAAAATTATAGGGTGCCGCATGTGTGCTGCTGTATCTTGCTCTCTATTAGGGGAATGCTGGTGTCCCCATAAGAGAGAAGAGCATTGCACGCATTGCACCGTATATGCACCCTCTTGAAAAGAGGGTGTATATCGAGAGGAACAGAAGCAGGTGAAGCTGCCGCCGCAGATGACGTGCTCGGCTGAGCTGCCGATAATGTGCTCGGCTGAGCTGCTGCGGATGTGCTCGGCTGAGCTGCTGGAGGGTTTTCTCTAGCAGCTCGAGCATAAGCCACAGGATGTACATCTCTAACGTGCCTGATCATAGTGAAGATACTAAAAGAGTATTTCTTTTTAGGATCTCCTCTTGATAAGACACCACCACAAATAGTGCAGGTGACTTTTGGAGCATTCACCTTCTTCTGCCCCTCTGGAAAAGTGAAAAATTGCCATATAAAAGAGTTTTTCTGTTTCCTCGGTCTCTGTGGCACAAGGGTCTCCTGCTTACTCCCAGAAGACGACTGCTGCTCTGCCATTCTCAAGTACTGGAGTACTGGAAAAGCTGCTCAGCTCCTTCTCCCAGGGAATCAGAAGTAATAATGAGGGGAGTGGGTGTGGTGTTGGAAGTTTCTGGAACTGAAACTACTATAAACCAATGAAAAGTGTTGTTTCTTAATCACATGACCTGAAACTACTATAAACCAATGAAAAGTGTTGTTTCTAAATCACATAACTTGTACGGAGCACGCGCGACGTACGCATGCGCACGTGGAGCACGTACGCATGCGCACATGGAGCACGTACGCATGCGTGCACCGTGCGCGCACCGTACGCGCACTTTGCGCGCACGGTCAAAAACACTTAAAAAAAAAAAAATTTAAAAGTGTTTATAGGTTTATAGAAGATATTAACTATGCTGTTCAACTCTATCCAAATTAAAAAAAAACTGAGCCATTCCATATTACAGGATATAGTTAATCTATAACTATATACATAGGTAGCTTATTGTAAAATAAATATTTAAAAAATATAATAATACATTCATAAATTAGCATTTAAAAAACCTTTGAAATTCACATAAAAAACCGTAGGTTTCACACACGTTATAGTTAGGAATTAGCATTTAAAAAACCTTGCAAATTCACAAAAAAAACATAGGTTTCACACACGTTATAGTTAGGAATTAGCATTTAAAAAACCTTGCAAATTCACTGAAAAAACCATAGGTTTCACACATGTTATAGTTAGCTGGACATTTCACTCGTAAAAAAACAATGAAATTCACCCGTTATAGTTAGTTCAGCTAACTATAACTTGCGGGCCCGCAATCCACTGCTGATGACGTCACATATTACATCACTCATGACATGGTCAGTGACATCACTGATGACATCACTGATGACATCTCAAATGACATCACTGCGTGCGTGCACCGTGCACGTACGGTGCGCGCACCTGCATGCTCCGAGTGTGCATGCGTACTTGGTGCGTGCTCCGTACGCGTATGCGCGTGTGCTCCCTACCCGCGTGCTCCGTACGTGCATGCGTGTACCATGCGCGTACGGTGTGCGCACAGTGCGTGCTCCGAGTGCGCATGCGTGCGTGCTCCGTGCGTGCTCTGAGTGCGCATGCGTGCGAGCCCCGTGCGCGCACGGTACACATACGGTGCGCGCACCGTGCGCTAACGGCTAGTCATGTGATTACGAAACAACACTTTTCATTGGTTCATATTAGTTTCTGTTTCAGAATCTTCAAACACCACACCCACTCCCCTCACTTTTTCTACTAATTTCCTGGGAGATGGAGCAAAACAACCTTTTGAAGCAAAAACTTCAATTGAAAATGGCAGAGCACCACTCCACTTCAGAAAGTGAGGAAGAGACCTTTATTGAACCAGCAACAAAAAAGAAACAGAAACACTCCTTCATTTTGAAATTTTTTTACATTTCCTGATGAACAAAAAAAGGTAAACGCACCAAAAGTTACTTGCACTGTATGTGGGACAGTCTTATCACGTGGAGACCCAACCAAAAATACTCTTTCAGTATTTTTTCAATGATTCGACACTTCAAAAAAATGCATCCTATAGCATATGCTAAGGAGTCAACATGGGCCATGAGGGAGAATCCTGAATCTGCTCAGCCAAGCACTTCACCTGCGGCTGCAGAATCACCATGCTCCAGATCTCTGGACATCCGTCCTCTCTTCAAAAACGTCCACATTCATTGCAACATGTGCAATGTCACACTCTGTTATGGAGAGACCAGCATCAATCTTATAGAACAGAAGATCCAGCTGCACACTTGCTCCCCCTGTTAATTTTTTTTTTATTATAATTTTTGTTCCTGTTGAACAGTTTTTTTTTGTTGCTCTAAAAAAATCCACAAAAAAATACAAAATTGTTTAAAATAAAAAAAAACCAAAACAAAAACAACAAAAAAAGTTATTTTCAGAACTCACTTCACTTCTCCAAGAAGAGCTATATTCTTAATATATATACTGTGTTGTAAATTGATTGAATGAATGTGTAGTGTATACATGAATGATTGAAATGAATGAAATGACTGAGTGAAGAGGAGGAAAGGACTGACAGAATGAGAGTGACAAGGAAAGTATGATCGGTCATGAAAGGGAAGTGAGAGACTGACTGCAACAAAAGGACAAAGGGTAGAGGATACAGGTAAGAAGAGTGAATGAGTAAGGGAATGGCAGTGAGTAATGGAGAGTGAGGGAGGGGGAGTGAGAAAAGGGGAGTAAGGGACAGAGATAGAAAAAGGGAGTAACAGAGGGTAAGACAGACAAAGGGAGAGAGACAGAAACAGAGACAGAGAGCAAGGAACTGAGAAGGAGTAAGGCAGTTAGAATGACTGAGACATATGGAAACAGGGAGAGTAACATGGTTGAAAAAATAGTGATGGAGGCAGTAAACCTAGGGGAGTAGTAGAGAAGGAGTGAGGGAGTTACGAAAGAGCAGTAAAGGAAGAAGAGATAGGGAAGGGGAATGAGAAAAGCAGAGTGAGGAGAAGTGAAGAAAAGGGAGCATGAATATATTGAATTTCACTGAAAATAGTGATATCAATTGCATTCATCACTTAACAGCGGGCAAAAAAATTAACAATCTGAAAGATTGTTTAAAAAAAGCCCTGAATCTATCCTCAGTAAAACATACCTTGATAGAAATGTAACATATATATTAAAAATATCTTCTAAGAACAATAACTATTTGCAATAAATAACGTCTGTAAAGCTTGTTGCTTAAGCACATACACCAAAATAATATCTGTCAAAGAAGTCCACAATAGAAACAGTTACCTTTCCATGAGGCCAAATGGTAATTTTTAAATTCTTTTTTAGTGAAATATGCAATGGTAATCCAATAAAATCGAAATAATGGTTTCTTCAGATGCTGCAATTTGTATCTAAAATTTTGGTTTTACAAAAATTAAGTAGGAATTTGGTAATTCTGCAGGCAAACGTTGCTTGAAAATCAATTGTGAATCATTACACAGTGTCCAGCCTTTTTCACATTTTAGATAAACTGTGCAATGACCAGAAGTTATACAAGGTCCATCATGGAAAATTATTGCAACTGAAACAAAAGTCTTTCCTGATATTGATAATTGATTGCCTGTAAACTTCTTTATTAAAGTGTCCAATTTTGTTCCCTCACCTCTACAACGTTGCATCATTAAAATTACTGTCCATATTTATTTAAAAATAACGTTGATAACATTTCTGATTTACATTGAGAACATTCCATGTTGTGATTTGCATCTTTAACTAATTTACTAAAAGTCACTGATTTACTCTCTGGTAATGTTAAATATATGAACCTTTCAGAATCAACATTAGAGCTGCATGTGTTCAAACAGTTTTCACAACAATGTTCCCATTTATAAGAGAGACCAAACATATTTTCTATTTCTACCCCTTCATCTTCCAGTACCATAAGCATATACATTAAGAATTCCTGTGCATCTTGCTGGACATTTTCTGTAAACTGTTAACATCCAGAACATACATCTAAAAGATTTCTAACATCAGAAGCACTTTCTATTTTAGTTTTATCATTGCTCAGCTTCTCATAAAGGAAACTCAGCAGAGAACAGAATCTTTTTTCATGATTTAGTATTATCTGCTCTTTTAAACTTTCAAGATAAAATACAACATTCAGCACTACATTAGCGTAGCAGTTGACACCAGAGCTATTTTCAAAATGACAACCAACAACCTCTTCAGCATTGTCCTTTTTCTTTTTGCTTGCAATCACATCAGTCTCTATTTGTTTACTCTTCTGTACATCCTCATTACAGATATTCTCAATTCTCCTTTTCCGACAAACAACACGTTTTTCAAACACAGGATACTGACCTAAATGAGGAGCATAGCTTCTTCTTAATCTATTATACTCCTTTACACAGTTTCCATCAGCACTAACTTTTGACTCATCAAAGTATATCATGAATAAACCAGATATTTTTTTCACGCGTGACAAAGCAACATATGCCATACCTTCTTTAAACACACTAGATCCAATGTTTACAAAAGCACTATCTACAGTTAATCCTTGAGATTTGGGAATAGTTACAGCCTATGCTAGAGAAAACGGAAACTGCTTCCTATGTACATATAAGTCTTTCACAAGCAAAAAACGAACTGAACAACGACTAATGTCTTTAACCTCTTCAATCTGATCAAATTTTATTTGAAAAAATTCAATTCCCTCTTTTTCTGGTAATTAACAAAACCTACAACTTTACCCATAGCTCCATTCACTAAACCTTTTTCTACATCCAGATTACGTCTTAAAATTACTCGACAGTTGATACATACATAAAGATTATTTTCTAAACCAGCTGTTTTCGATATGTTTTTCTCTAGAAAATCCAATTTAGTTGTCAATTTGCTTGTCAATATAATAGTTATTCCTTCATGCTGTATTTTATCCACAGCTTCCAGTTTTATAATCTCTTCATTTTCCAATTTCAAAAGTTCTTGATTGAATATAGAGCATTCATGTAGTGTTGGCATTAAGCAGATTACAGTAGTTTTTCCTGCAATTTTCTTGTATATTTTCTCTGGAACTATTTGTTCTGTTGGAAACAAATTACATAGCAATCGACTCTGTAAAGCTTTTCTGCCATGTTCTGTGAGTAGTCCAATTCTGATATCTTTGAGAATACTTGCATAATCATCATCATTTGCTTGCCGCATATTGGTAATGAGTTCTTTGTACTCAAAGTATGTCCAAATATTCACATTACCTATACTTCCTAACGACTTTTTCGTGTCTTCATGTGTAAGAGTATGAAATACTGGTTGTCCTTTAACTGGAGTGAGCTGCAGTAGATCCCCATAAACTATAACATGTTTTCCTCCAAAAAGCACGTCATAGTCTGTCTTTAGAATTTGCTGCATTCTTAAATGCACAAAGGCAAGCATTAAGTTTGATACCATGCTTACCTCATCAATAATGAGAACTTTCATTTTTGTTCAATACTCTTGAAACTTCAAAACATGCTTCTCCTGTTAGCTTGTGGTATTGTATTTTGTTCTCATGCTCTACTGATAACATTAGCAAACGATGGAGGGTAATTCCTTTTATGTTATATGCTGCTAACCCAGTTGGAGCAGTAACAACACAAGACAAAGTTGAATCCGTTTTTTTCTGTAGGTAGCTTCTAATTACTTTAATTAAGAAACTTTTTCCAGTTCCAGCTTGTCCACTCACATACATTCTGATTGGTTCAAATGATGTGCATGCGCACTCTTTATTTTCATGTAGTAATCCATGATGAATTTGTTTTGTGACTTCCTCATAAATTTGTTGTTGTTCATCATTCAGTTGTTGTTCCAAATTTGGTAAGTTTTTTAAATCTTCCTGAGCTTGATTCATAGCTGTTTCCACTTCAGTCATGGCTATTGCAGCTTCATTTTCTACGATTGGTTGTCCTAGAGGATCTTGACTGAGCGTCCTAGAACTTTGACTGTCTTGAGAACTGTCTCTAGCTACTTCAGCTGCAATTGTTGCTTCTTGTTCAATTTCTTCATTTAACATTTGTACATTAGTTGTGAAAGTACTGCATTCTATGCTATCTTTGCATGCATTAAAGGAATCTTCATAGCTTTGAAAATGTCCAAGTAATTCATCCTCTGAATGCCATGGTTTAAACAATTGTAAAAGTGCTAAGTAGTAAAATTCCTTCTTGTCAGTAGTGTCGCAACTCAGCTTTCTGTGATTAATCAAACTTCCTTTTGTTTGTTTTACCAAACATCCTTCCTCACCAATGACTTTATATTTTCCATTGTTGATGTCTTTGGTGGTATTCCGTTTAAAAATGTAGTTCTGCAGCACTTCATAGAGACACATGTTCTCAAGATGATGACTTCTCTTTGGGTAATATGTGTCCAATATGTTTGTTCTTAAAATGTCTGTACTTTCTGGTTCGTATTCTGCTAAATATTCAATTTCTCGAATAGATTTCAATACCCGATTTCGCATTCCTGCAAGGCCTAAACTTACCCAAATTATTCTTCTGGATTTGGAGCACAGACTTACAGATGATAACCTATCTGAGCATTCGTATGACCCAATTTCTCGATGCGATAACATCTTTAAACTGAAACTGTATAGCTTTTTACTGACAGTCTTCTCGTGAGAAATCTCTTCCCACATTTCTTTCAATTCCGTTTTCTCAGATTTAGTGATGTAAGATGTGACATACCGAGCAACAGCAATAGAATTGTCAGCTACATACTGAATATCCATGTTAGCATTCCACATGGATAAAATGACTGGGTTGTAGTCACTTATATATTTTGACTCTTCTTTTCTTCTTAGGTTGTAGGTATTTTTAGGCGATTTTCTTGTAATAGTATGTCGCACAGCTGACATAAAACTGTTTACTCTTCCTTTTGAAAGAACAGATCATGGAAATCCAAATCGACATTTTGTGTAGAATTTATCTTTACTCTTGTACTTTCGTTGACAGTATTTTCCACACCGATGACTTTGAAAACATAAAACTTGCTCTTTTAAGTTTTTTTCTTCTGTGCTTTTGGGTATAGCACATGTTGCATATCCTTCAATGAAAGATAAAACTGCATCATCAGAACCTGTTCCAAATTTTGGGGCATCCTTGATCCACAACAGCATATGAATATGAGGAGCACCTCTTGCTTGGTACTCTTTTCTCCAAAAGAAATCCACAACTTCTCCAAGAGGTGGATTATTTTTATTGCAGATGAAGGACATCATAGCCTCAAATCTATGATTGAAATATCTGCAAACATTAACCTGATCCAATGAGCACAATTCTCCTGCTGTCTTGTGTTGGATGTTTTCAATATTTGAATTTGCTTATCGAAAAAAATCCAGTAAATCATCCCAAGCGTACTCAGCACAGCTTAGGGTAAGGAACCATGTAGGAGTTCCTAAATTCCGTAACATACATTTCAATTCTCCATGGCGTCAGTACCAATATTCATTAGTCCCACGCTGACAAGCCATCAGATTAATCAATTGAGATTCCAAATGATCATCTCGCTGTTGCACTTTGTTCAGAAAATCCTTTGCAGACACATTATGTAGATGTACTCCAGTTTTTAAAATGTGATTTACTGCATAAGATAGTGCAGACAAGTCACTTTCAAATAAAAGATGGAACAAATAAGGAATACTTTGACGAAATCTTGGATCTTCTGCATATATTCTTGTAGTCCGATACTCAGAAGCAGGAATCTGTACTGGACGTTCATCATATCGTCCACCTTTTCCTGTAGGAAACAGCTGGGGAAAACAACGAGCTTCCAAGCTCTCCTCCCATACACTCACGGGAGTTCCTTTTGCTTTTTTCATCTGAAACAGATCAATAGTGTTTCCCATAACTTCTTTAGAATGAAGAGGATGTATGCTGAAATGTTCATAAATTTCTTCTTCTTTTGACTTATCCGCTTTTTCAATTTGCCCAGTTGGTATTCCTGTGTCTGCTAGTAAAAGTTCGTCATCTTCATCCATATAAATTGATTCATACCATTTAATATTTCTTTTGAAATATAAATTTGCTCTTTGTACTTTTCGTATATCTACCAGCTCCTGCCAAATTTTCTTATTCTTTGTAGGTACGCCATTAACCAGAATAACTAATGGTTCAGTTTCCAAACTATCTGCATCAATTGTTTCAATATTTTCTTTCAAATCTAATGGCAAATAGACAACTCTTCCTTTTAAACATCTTTGTAATTCTGAAGGAGGTAATTTACCTGTTTTGGGCTCCATACGAACTATAGTCTGAAACGGATGGACACATTGAATGAGTATAGACTCATACGTATTTAAATCAGAAAGTTCTGCAGGAATATCAACCAATTCTGAATTATTATGTACAGCTCTCGCTGGCATTTTATTTTCTTCTAACTTGTTATAACAGTATTTACAAATACGCTGATCTTCACCAAAATCAAAACAATTTTCCAGAAATAAATATGTAGCAAAATCCTTCCAGTTAGAATTATTTTCTTTTTCACTTTTTTTATAGAGATCAACATTCCTTGTTTGAGTTTTATAATGGCTTCTCCGGCAACAAATACAAGTAATATTTGGTCTTTCATTAGAGATGATAGTAAATTTTGTCATTTGATCTTCAAAATTTTTACTAACAGTGAGTTCTACATTCTCTTCCACATTTTCTTCAATAACTGTGTCATTTCCTGCACTTTCTTGCTCTGGACAAAAGTAACAAAACTCAATATCCTCACAAACCTTCTTCACATCTGAAACAGATCCACGGAACAGAGCACTATTCAACTCATTTAACTTTAGTGCTGGACTTTTAGCAAAATACAATCTTCTCACAAATTTTCTCATTTCAGTATGATGAACTGCCAGCATCCTAAAATGGTGAAAAACACTTTCCTCGAAATACAAGCCAGAGAATGTCCTTACAAACCAGTATTCTCTCTCACTCTGCATGGATCTAGTCTTTGAAGCATCTTAATCTTCTGTTTAACACTTTTTTTACTATATTCTCTTAGAAAGTCACGTAATTTATCAATAGATTCCTGTCGTACAGTACAAATACTACTACAATTCCAAGTGTACACTGGGGCTTTAGGACGTCTCCCCATAACCTCATCAGCTAACACTTCTTCCTCATTTCTTGGAACCATTTTCTCCTTTTCCATTACACAACCATCTTTAACTTCATATGCTCGACCACTGGTGTCAACTGCATGCAGAAAACTATTACTTTGAAGATAACTCTCTTCATTAAAAAATGGTTCAGTACTTGAACTATGCTTCCATTCTCCTAAGAACACTTTATAAAAGTTTTTTTTTTTCACTTCTCTTTTTCTTTTGCTTTTTGACTTCATTACATTCACTAATTTATCTAATGTACGGATCCTGTTCAAAATTAAAATGAATAGTTTTCTTTTTAATTCCAAAGCCTTTGCAACAATTGATTCAATATGTTTCTTTTTCTTATAAAATTTGGCTTTCTTCCTATATTTTTTCACATCCTTTAGCAAATTGAACATCACTCTTCTCTGAAACATTTTTCTATGAATGTTTTTAAAATCTAGTTTTCTTTTTAAGTCATTCTTTCTTACTTCTGATTGTACATTAGCATTTAGTATATTCTGTCGATTGTCTTGCTGTTTTCTACTTGAAACATTATTTGCAGTGGATATATTTTTTAAATTTTTTCTTTGCTTGAGGATATTTTTTATGAAATCCTTAGTCTGCTTACCAGAAGACTTTTTCTGTTTTCCAACATGAGGTTCTTCAACTAATTTTTGTTGTCCAGTTGTCTTCAAATATAGATGTTGTTGCTGTTCTTTTCTCTTTCTTGATTTTATAGGCATCTTTAATTTATTTCAGTGTTGTTCAGCAATACCTGAAAGAAACTAAAAAAAAATACCTTTATGAAATTTAAATATATTACTATATTTTTTCTGAGCTTTTCAAATCCTATCATATGAGCTGTCCCTTTCCTACGAATGCAAGTCTTACACAATAAAAGCTACACAAATTAAATCTCTGACAACAATTCCTGTGTGCACACAGACTCATGGTGTGATTCTAGGCAAAAAACGATATTTGATTGGCAATTTCAAAGCACATTTACTACTGTGGTAGAGCAAGTGATAATTACTGTAACAGCCTGACACATTTTTCTTATAGTTTAGAGAGGCAGAAAAGAGCACATGTCCTAACAGCTACTTGAGACCATGAGCATGTGGAACCTGGGTGAGTGACTAGACTAGAGCAAAGGAAATGAGCCTTGGTGACATTGAATGTGATATACCACACAGTGCTGAATACTTAGCATGGTACTGCAGGAGAAGCAACTGCCTGTGTGCTAAAAGTGTGTTTCTGGAGACTGTGCATTGTCAGGTGCAAGAGAGATCTGCATGGATGCTTCCACAACTGCATGAAGACTGCAGAGATGTATATAAGAGTACATGTATGGTAAGGGTTAATTGGAGTTTTGAACATGTAGGAACTACCTCACCCATTGCAGGAGTGTAAGGAAAATCTACCATGTTGATTTCAAATGTGTTTGCATTTGCCTTTCATCTGTGAGATAGTGATGTGTGCTGTATGCTAACCATCACAGTTCAAGAAAAAAAGCTGCCCCTTTCCTACGAGTGCAAGCCTTACAGAACAACAGCAACACAAATTAAATCTCTGACAACAGTTCCTGTGTGCACACAGACTCATGGTGTGATTCTAGGCAGAAAACAGTATTTCATTGGCAATTTCAAAGCACATTTACTACTGTGGTAGAGCAAGTGATAATTACTGTAACAGCCTGACACATTTTTCTTATAGTTTAGAGAGGCAGAAAAGAGCACATGTCCTAACAGCTACTTGAGACCATGAGCATGTGGAACCTGGGTGAGTGACTAGACTAGAGCAAAGGAAATGAGCCTTGGTGACATTGAATGTGATATACCACACAGTGCTGAATACTTAGCATGGTACTGCAGGAGAAGCAACTGCCTGTGTGCTAAAAGTGTGTTTCTGGAGACTGTGTATTGTCAGGTGCAAGAGAAATCTGCATGGATGCTTCCACAACTGCATGAAGACTGCAGAGATGTATATAAGAGTACATGTATGGTAAGGGTTAATTGGAGTTTTGAACATGTAGGAACTACCTCACCCATTGCAGGAGTGTAAGGAAAATCTACCATGTTGATTTCAAATGTGTTTGCATTTGCCTTTCATCTGTGAGATAGTGATGTGTGCTGTATGCTAACCATCACAGTTCAAGAAAAAAAGCTGGCCCTTTCCTACGAGTGCAAGCCTTACAGAACAACAGCAACACAAATTAAATCTCTGACAACAGTTCCTGTGTGCAGACAGACTCATGGTGTGATTCTAGGCAGAAAACAGTATTTCATTGGCAATTTCAAAGCACATTTACTACTGTGGTAGAGCAAGTGATAATTACTGTAACAGCCTGACACATTTTCCTTATAGTTTAGAGAGGCAGAAAAGAGCACATGTCCTAACAGCTACTTGAGACCATGAGCATGTGGAACCTGGGTGAGTGATTAGACTAGAGCAAAGGAAATGAGCCTTGGTGACGTTGAATGTGTTAGCATTACACACTGCTATCTGATATACCACACAGTGCCGAATACTTAGCATGGGACTGCAGGAGAAGCAACTGCCTGTGTGCTAAAAGTATGTTTCTGGAGACTGTGTATTGTCAGGTGCAAGAGAGATCTGCACGGACGCTTCCACAACTGCACGAAGACTGCAGAGATGTATATAAGAGTATATGTATGGTAAGGGTTAATTGGAGTTTTGAACATGTACGAACTACCTCACCCATTGCAGGAGTGGAAGGAAAATCTACCATGTTGATTTCAAATGTGTTTACATTTGCCTTTCATTTGTGAGATAGTGATTCGTGCTGAATGCTAACCATCACACTTCAAGAAAACAAGCTGCCCCTTTCCTACGAATGCAAGTCTTACAGAACCAGACCAACATGAATTAAATCTCTGACAACAATTCCTTTGTGCACACAGACTCGTGCATGAGAGTGCAGGAGAAGCAGCTGGATGTGTGCTAAGAGTGTACTTCTGGAAACTGTGTATTGTCAGGTGCAAGAGAGATCTGCATGGACGCTTGCACAACTGCATGAAGACTGCAGAGATGTATATAAGAGTACATGTGGGATAAGGGTTAATTGGAGTTTTGAACATGTAGGATCTACCTCACCCATTGCATGAGTGTTAGGAAAATCTACCATGTTGATTTCAAATGTGTTAGCATTTGCCTCTCATTTGTGAGATATTGATTTGTGCTGAATGCTAGCCATCACAGTTCAAGAAAACAAGCTGCCCCTTTCCTACGAATGCAAGTCTTACAGAACCAGACCAACACGGATTAAATCTCGGACAACAATTCCTTTGTGCACACAGACTCATGGTGTGCTTCTAGGCAGAAAACGATATTTGATTGGCAATTTCAAATCACATTTACTACTGTGGTTGTGCAAGTGATAATTACTGTAACAGCCTGACACATTTTCCTTATAGTTTAGAGAAGCAGAAAAGAGCACATGTCCTACCAGCTACTTGAGACCATGATCATGTGGAACCTGGGTGAGTGATTAGACTAGAGCAAAGGAAATGAGCCTTGGTGATGTTGAATGTGTTAGCGTTACACACTGCTATCTGACATACAACACAGTGCTGAATACTTAGCATGGGAGTGCAGGAGAAGCAGCTGCCTGTGTGCTAAGAGCGTGCTTCTGGAGACTGTGTATTGTCAGATGCAAGAGAGATCTGCATGGACGCTTGCACAACTGCATGAAGACTGCTGTGATATATGTAAGAGTACATGTGTGGTAAGGGTTAATTGGAGTTTTGAACATGTAGGATCTACCTCACCCATTGAAGGAGTGTAAGGAAAATCTACCATGTTGATTTCAAATGTGTTTGCATTTGCCTCTCATTTGTGAGATATTGATTTGTGGTGAATGCTAGCCATCACATTTCAAGAAAACAAGCTGCCCCTTTCCTACGAGTGCAAGTCTTAGAGAACCAGACCAACACAAATTAAATCTCTGACAACAATTCCTTTGTGCACACAGACTCATGGTGTGATTCTAGGCAGAAAACGATATTTGATTGGCAATTTCAAAGCACATTTACTACTGTGGTTTTGCAAGTGATAATTACTGTAACAGCCTGACACATTTTCCTTATAGTTTAGAGAAGCAGAAAAGAGCACATGTCCTACCAGCTACTTGAGACTATGAGCATATGTAACCTGGGTGAGTGATTAGACTACAGCAAAGGAAATGAGCCTTGGTGATGTTGATTGTGTTAGCGTTACTCACTGCTATCTGAAATACCACACAGTGCTGAATAGTAAGCATGAGAGTGCAGGAGAAGCAGCTGGCTGTGTGCTAAGAGCGTGCTTCTGGAGACTGTGTATTGTCAGGTGCAAGAGAGATCTGCATGGACACTTGCACAACTGCATGAAGAAGGCACAGATGTATGTAAGAGTACATGTGTGGTAAGTTTTAATTGGAGTTTGTAACATGTAGGAACTACCTCACCCATTGCAAGAGTGGAAGGAAAATCTACCATGTTGATTTCAAATGTGTTAGCATTTGCCTCTCATTTGTGAGATATTTATTTGTGCTGAATACTAGCCATCACACTTCAAGGAAACAAGCTGCCCCTTTCCTACGAATGCAAGTCTTACAGAACCAGACCAACACAAATTAAATCTCTGACAACAATTCCTTTGTGAACACAGACTAATGGTGTGATTCTAGGCAGAAAACAGTATTCCTGGGTTATACCAGTACACCTTAACTTATGGTGAAGACATACTCCATAATATCTTACAAGTTCAAGGCAGTTAAATATCTTCCAAAACATAAAATGTAAAACACAACTTTAAAACAAGAATCACATTTCTATTATTTATATAAAAATGCACCACATACATCCCCTCTCAAATTCATAACTCACCTTTAAAAGTAGTTAGTTGAGAAAGAAATGTGGCACTCACACAGCAGATTATCAGAGCCAGAATCTCTGAGCTGTACACCTCTCACCAGAACCAGTAAATGGCAATCTTTCCCTCTCTTGTTTCACACATATACATGTTAACTTCAAATCACAGTGCTTCCCACATTTTTTCAAATGGAAATACACATTTCTATTGGTTGCACATTTCAACCCTTTCCAAATGATCCCTACCCCCAACATGACTTCTTCCTGCTACCATAGCAACAGGTCATGGAACACTGATGTGAGCAGAGAGGTCAGAAGTTCAGCACACAATGTTTCTAATCCAAAGAGCAAGAGTGCTTGACTTTTCAAACCTAACAGCAAATCCAAAGTAATGTTCTGTGGGAACACATTTTTCTAACCAATACAAAACATGCTTTTAAAAATTTAAACATACAGCCTAGTTTTTAGTGTTGAATGGTCTGAAACAGCCAATGAGTTCTTTTTATTAAAAAAAAAGTATGTAAACCTCCATTTTACAACTATCTTTCTTTTCATATTACCATTCTACTGAAAGACACCTTCTTAATGCATCCAGATCTCCTTGAAAGATGTTCACAGTGTGGATTGTAGGTTATAGCTATGTCTTCTGGAGTGAAAAGTATGCAGGAAAAAGAGGTATTGTGAAAGACCGTGCTTTGCCAAATGTAGACATTAAATGGATTGGTCAGAGAGGGTTAAAGTGGCACCAATTAATGCCTTTGGTGAAATCCTTTCTACATCTCCCACAGCCTGACCTTATAATTGTGCACTGTGGTGGAAATGACCTAGGCACTTTAACTGGGGTAGGTCTGGAAATGCTTGTTAAGGACACCTTTGTGCAATTGATGTCACTTTTTCCACAAACTACCTTTGTATATTTTAATATATGCCAAAGGCAAAAGTGGAACTGGTCCAACCAATATTGTCTGCAGATTGACAAAGCAAGAAAGCACGTCAATAAGTCTGTTTCTGCTTTCCTCAGAGACCATGGTATGGGTTCTATATACCACAACAACTTGTGTTACAACATGCAAGGCATTAATAGAGGAGACGGTGTACATTTCACAGATGAAGGCAACAGAGTCTTCCTCTTGAACTTTAGACTGTGCATCGGTACTTACTTGTAGGTACAAAAAAACACTCAATGAACACAACGGCTCTTTTTAGAGCCAACCAACATCTAAACTCTTAAACTTGATTTTTAATTCTATTTTTTTATGTTTTTTTTGCGGCCGTGCGCGCACCGCGATATTTTTTTAAATATTTTTTTTTTTTGGGACCTAAGGGGTCTTTCATAGTCCCCCTGAGAAGGCCTAGGGGGTCAGGAACTCTCTACCCTGCCCCCTTTTAACGTTCTCCACTTGTGTTTTTAACTCTCTTCTGCCTCTAAAACTCAAAATGGCGGCTAGGGGTGCATGCACTGTGCGCGCACCCCACGATTTTTTGAAAAAAATTAAAATGTTATTTTCACCCTTCGGGGTCCTTCAGGGACCCCCTGACAATGGCTAGGGGGTCAGTAACTCTCTACCCTGCCCCCTTTTCACGTTCTCCACATTTCTTTTTCCCTGTCACACACACAACACACAAAATGGCGGCCGACACTTCCTGATTTCGACCGATTCGAATGTTGACTGACATGTAACCACCAATCAGAATTACGCTCGCACACGGCACCGTGTGCGCACGGTGCGCGCATGGTGCGCGCACGGTGCGTGCATACAGATATTTATGTGCTTTTAAATGCAATTTTCTCAGGAACTACTGAACAGATTGACACCATATATGCACAATTCACTTGACTGGCCTGAGGACTACCTCTTTGCCAAATTTCAAGTAATTCTGTTCAGCCGTTCAGGCTGTACCTTCGACTAAAGGTCCTATGGGAAAATGCATGGGGAAAACGCGTTTTGGGACCCCCCTTTTTTCTCAGCCCCCGCTTGACGAATCACCCCGAGACTTTCAGGGTAGGATCTGAGCGGAGCGCCCCATTAGTTTTGAAAATTTCGCGAGGATTCGTCAACCGGCGCCAAAGTTATTCAAAATAGAATTTTGAGATTTCCTATGGAAACTCGGTCCTAACTATAACTATCTACTGGCGACCGCCAGTAGATAATATATATATATAAATTCACTTAAAAAACCATAGGATTCACAAACATTATAGTTAGGAATTAGCATTTAAAAAACCTTGCAAATTCACTTAAAAAACCATAGGTGTCACACATGTTATAGTTAGGTGGACATTTCACTCGTAAAAAACCAATGAAATTCCCCCGTTATAGTTAGTTCAGATAACTATAACTCGCCCGCCCGCAATCCACTGCTCATGACGTCACATATTACATCACTCATGACATGGTCAGTGGCATCACTCATGACATCACTGATGACATCATCCTTGTGATAGAGTGGCGGTTGCGCGAGTTATAGTTATCTGAACTAACTATAATGGGGGAATTTCATTGGTTTTTTACGAGTGAAATGTCCACCTAACTATAACATGTGTGAAACCTATGGTTTTTTAAGTGAATATATATATCAGTGATATCATTTGAGATGTCATCAGTGTTGTCATCAGTGATGTCACTGACCATGTCATGAATGATGTAATATGTGATGTCATCAGCAATGTAGTGCGGGGTCATGAGTTATTGTTAGCTCAACTAACTATAACAGCTGATTTTCTATGGTTTTGTACGAGTGAAATTTGCAACTAACTTTAACGTCCCTGAAACCTATGGTTTTTTCAGTGAATTTCTAAGGTTTTTTAAATGCTAATTTGTAACTATAACGTCCCTGAAACCTATGGTTTTTTAAGTAAATTTCAAAGGTTTTTTTAAATGATAATTTGTAACTATAACGTCCCTGAAACCTATGGTTATTTCAGTGAATTTCAAAGGTTTTTTAAATGATAATTTCTAAATATAACATCCCTGAAACCTAATGGTTTTTTCAGTGAATTTCAAAGGTTTTTTAAATGCTAATTTCTAATTATAATGTTCATTAAACCTATAGTTTTTTCAGTGATTTTAAATTATCATTCTATTCTCAACCTGGTGATAACAGCCGATATCGCCAGTTTTCCAGCAACAGCTTCCGCAAAAAAAAAATCGCCACAAATGAAAGCAACAACTAGCGCTAACAATATGCAGAGTAGGCGTTCCTATGCAAAAATAACAGGAAAACACCACTTCCTGATATTTTCAACGAGCAGCCAAAGACAGGCGATAAGCTGAGTTAGCAGTAGGAATGTGACATCTGCCTTTTACTGGTGTAAAGTTCAACGACTACCTGCAGTGTGAAAGGGAGCCCAGCCCACAATCACATCTGAAGCCCAACACATGTCATAGAGCTACTGATCATGCCCCCCACACCCAAGAAGGCCACAAAACCCACTGCCTCCACCCTCAGGACCTCCCCCGGACCACCCCCCCTACTACCACGAGGCAGCGCACAACAGGACAGCGAATCTTCCAAAAACTGCATGGCCCCTCAGCCACACAATAGCTGAATGTTGCAAGATGTGGCAACCAAACATGTGTGAAGGACGCAAGTCACCCACCAATAAAAATGCACACATTTCCAAGTGTAGCGGTGATGTACTGGACAGACCTCACTATGCAGAGCACAAACCTCTCCATGTGTTCTTATACTGCTGGTGCTTGTAGCGTTGTGGACAGTGGATGCAACCATGTTACCTCAGGCAGTGGGGAAGATCTCGGTCATGTACCTGTGTTGTCGTCCCCAGTAAGCGGATGCGCAGTGGGCTGGTTCAACGTACGCCACTCCAGCGTAGAAGTGTGAATAAATAGGCTGGGGCTATGGGCGTGGTTCACTTGTGTGAAGGCCAACGCGTCTACCAGAGTGGTGGCCCTCACCCTGCCATGTGGCTGCCACCATGACCGCGGGCCTCCTCGACACAAGCCCCCTACTAACACAGCAGCACAGCACCACAGAGTTACATCTGTACACACTACTGCCTTTGATCTACACGGCAGACAGCAGGACTCACAATTCAGTTGGAGTCGCGATTGCAGATGACGCAGTCCAGTAGGCAAGACACATTGCTCCCAGTGCGGCCCGCCCGGACCACGCATCATCGCAGGCTGCATACATGCTGAGCGCCAGAGGTACCACTAACTCAGTGCACCACAAGTCAACACCACGTGCCCTTACTGAGGCAGAATTCATTAGACAAAAGACATTGCTACCAGTGCGGCCCACCTGGACCACGCATCATCGCAGGGTGCGCACACGCTGGTTGCTTCAGGTGCCACTCACTCACTGCACCACAAGCCATCGCTACGTAGCCTTATTAAGGCAGAATTCATTAGACAAAAGACATTGCTACCAGTACGGCCCGCCCGGACCACGCATCATCGCAGGCTCCACACATGCTGGTTGCTTTAGGTACTACTAAGTGTGCAGCTCAACTCAAATCCACGTGGCTGTGGGCCCTTGCTGACCACTGCCTCCGGCCTACACTGCGGTCAGCAGGGCTCACAATTAAAATTGAGTCTTGATTCAATAATTAGAGTCCAGTAGGCAACTAACTACAACGTCTTCGAAACCTACATAATATCCTTTTAGTATCTTTGCTTCAAGAACTTTTTTGACATCAATTATAGCTTTAGTACAATGACCACATTCATCTTGCAAGTCCAAAGGAACACTTAATGGCAGTCTACACTGCTGACAGCAGAGATCACAGTTCGAATTCAGTTTTGATTTATTTATTGCAGAGTGAAGTGTACTCTATGTCATCGAATTTTCTCAAGAGAAAGTCACAAAAAGCATTCCTTGATGTCTGTGCTGACTACTGCCTTCGATCTACATTGCGGACAGCAGGGCTCACAATTCAGATGGAGTCGCGATTGCAGATGACGCAGTCCAGTAGGCAAGAGACATTGCTCCCAGTGTGGCCCGCCCATACCACGCATCATCGCTGGCTGCACACACTCTGAGCGTCACATCTACCATTAACTATACAGCTCAAGTCAACATTACGTGGCTGTGGGCCCTTCCTGACCACTGCCTCCGGTCTACACTGCAGTCAGCAGGACTCACAATTCACGATTAGTACCAATGCAAATTGTGTAAGAGACTATAATCGGTTATGAAAACCAAATGCTCCCAATCTGTGCAGCTAAGGTCAATGCCACGTGGGTGTGGGCCTTTGCTGACCGCTGCCTCCGGCCTACACTGTGGTCAGCAGGGCTCACAATTCAAATTCAGTCTTGATTCATTAATTTCAGAGTCCAGTAGGCAACTAACTATAACGTACCCGAAATCTACACATTTCAACAATGTATTCCTTATATATTTCATCTTTTGTTACCTACACTGTGGTCAGCAGAGCACACAATTTACATTGAGACATGATTTATCAATTGCAGACTGAATTGTACTCTATGGCCTCGGATTTTGTCAGGAGGAAGTGACAAAAAGCATACCTCGATGTCTGTGCTGACTACTGCCTTCCATCTACATTGCGGACTGCAGGGCTCACAATTCACATCGAGTTACGATTGCAGATTACGCAGTCCAGTAGGCAACAGACATTGCTACCAGTACGGCCCTCCCGGATCACACATCATCGCTAGCTGTGCACGCGTGGAATGCTTGTGATGCTCCTACCTCAGTGCCCCACAACTCATGAACCCTTTATGATAGAATCTTTTGTGTATTATTTCACATCTGGTGCCCCTAACTTAGTGTGAATGTGAATCAATAAAGGGTTCTGGCCTTTAGGCAGTAAGGCTGGACAAATGTATAATCAAGACACCAAAAACAATGCCAATACGGACACCTAATCAATACTTCACTCATACCAATCACACATGACACTCATAGTGGTTGTAAATCATAATAAATATGTTTTTAATTCTTATTCTCTTGTATTACTTTTTGGATATTTTTTAGAAAAGACAGCAAATCAATCATGTCATTATTTACATGAACATCATAGAATTTTTTGACCACAATAACATTACAAACATATAACATCAAGTATGACTATGGCTTTGCCAAGTCATCCCTTACACCACATCTTATACTCAAAAATATTTACACTATGCGAGCATGCTCAAAATCCATGAAACATTAAAGAAGAAAGAAGAAAAGAAAGTCAGAATACCCAGGGGAAAGGTCAGAAAATAAGAAAAATCATAAATTAAAGCGGCACAGACCCAAGAAGGGATTAGACCAAACAGTTATGTATTCAGGTCATATGAAACTCAAATCCATAATTAACACACTGTTGTCTAGACCTGATACTCTTGATTTTACACAGAATACTTGTTTGGGCGTAATAAACGGTCTACACATTTCAAACCCACTGATACTTTGGAGTTATCCTCAGGACCTGGAGATTGAGCTAAAAAGAAAAGAAAAGAAAAAAGTGCTTTTGTCTCCATTGCCTAATCACTCAACAAATAATCCCATTTGCTCAATACTTCCAACTCCTACCAAGGTACCTTAGGCTCTTTCTTTTGGTATCTAATGTGACTCTTTACACATTCGCGATATGGCATTTCAAACCGGAACTAAATGGTTTATCTGGAGAAGCTTTTGCAGCAAGCAGAAAAGAAACGAAACATGGAAAAATGAGAAGCCAGACTTCTAATTATAGTGCTTTAGACTCTGCACAACATTCGTAGCTGTGATCAAAGCTATTTTTACCTTAAATCAATTCTATTTGGGCAAGAATCAACATCTTTGGCATCCCGACAAAAATGGCTCAAGCTGTCAACAATCTAAGGAAAAAGGGCAATCAGTGAATGATAGCCTAAACCGTCACTATGTGAAATGTATTAATTGTTTATTTATTACACATCAAGTGCATTACGAACTGAATGCGACATACCTCATGGTTGTGCCATAGGGGCACACAGTGTCCGGACTCCACTTTGTTATTTCAATGCTTCGTCTGAAAAGAGAATACATTGCGCGTGTCAAGAGGCAGGTTGCAAGTACAGGAAACGCTTTTTTAAGTCTATTGGCCAATACAATGCACGATGTTATGAAACGCGTCTAGACTTCGTTTTCTTATTTAAATCTTCATACGATGTTCCGAACGCATTCCGTTTAAATTATCAGCACATCCATCTATGTCGACTTCAAAAAGTCAGTTTACCTTGGGCTTAGTTTATAGTCGCCGCGTCTGGTCATCCATCTGTCAGTGAAGGCTCTACTAGTATAGTGGAAACCGGCGCATATAAGCGTCGTCATCAAGGGTCACATGTAGTTCATTTTCAAACAGCTTTATTGCTGCGCAGTTGTTACAACAACAAATTGGAAGAATCTAAGGACCGTCTTGTATCTGGTGACCAGTGCGTCTAAGTGACGTTATCAGAAATGGTGGTCATTTGTTTTTTAATATCGAGCAGCTTTATTTACTCGCGATTTTGACACATATAGATATAAACAAATCGGGGGCCCATCTATAACCCCCTACTTTCTTATTAAAAAAAGTTGATTGTTCCAAATCGGTCGCATTATTTTGCAAAACGATCAAACTTTTTTTCAAGAAACACCCCCTAATCATTGACCCTTTATGATTGAATCTCTGTCTGTGATCCGATGATTACTGTTGTACTTGTTGCCAGCACCAACCATTCCCGGAGGGCTGGCTTACACTCACCCCACACACATCCAGCACAGACATTACTGGACATGTGACCCTGGTAATAAAAAGGAGTCGAGTGCACGTGCACGTACCCCGTTCCACTATCTATCTGTGTCCGTGTGTTCATTATGTATGCAACATGCTGCCCCTGGGTCCTACCACTTTACATTGTGCCCCGGACAGCATATGCAACCAACTTACCTTTTACAGAGGGAGAAAACTTTGTTAATGTAACTGTTTCTCGGTCATTGTACAAGTACGTACGTAGAGACTGGATGATTAGAGTACTGCAAGGAGAGTGTATTGTGAATTTATAAGTGCGTGGGGATTTGCGGAGTGATTGTATAAGTACATATGTTGGCGCAGCCTAACTCCGACAATGAGATTGTCTCTAATTGGCTGCCCTCCATGTCACACAAACTGAAATTTGGGCTTTGCATGGCCCTGTATTGCTACAGCTGCAATACTTCACTGAATGTGCAATAAACATTCACATCCACACAGATGTGTCATGTCCACCATCTTTCTTGTGTGTAACAATGGATGATTGTAGGGTCAGTGAGTCCCCGTACCTTCCATGTTGGCCATGTTGTGGCACTTAGCTCACAGAGTGACACATTGACGCTTGTGACCTGGGTGATGGCAGCACTACAACAAGAACACCCACATCAGTTGATTCCTCATACAGCTCACGATGGAGCCACGCTCATAGCTCCGGAGTCATTCTTCACAGCCTCACGCAGGACTGGCAGACACCAGGCCAGCCCACTCTGCTCACGCTTACAGGGAAGGAAAACAACACTACATGGCCCAGATTTTCATTGTACTGATCTGCTGGTCACAGGTCTAGTTGTCAGTATGCCACAGCCACTCCCTCACAGCTGTTATACACCCACACCAAACTCATCCAGCACAGGCGTCACAGGACACGTGACCCTACCAATAAAAAAGACCGGGCGCACGTGCTCTACGCCATTTTAGAGTTGCTCCCACCGAATGCACTGTGATGGCCCGTCCCAGTGGCCTGGACACCTCATGTAGGCCTGAGCCATCCAACAGGGGGGCCTCACTGGTCACTGAGTTAGTGGCACGACAAGGACTGAGCGGGTGTGCAGCCTGCGATGATGATAGGTGCACTAGTATGTCCTCTGCCACGGAAAAATCAAGACGCAGCTTCAAATGTAAGACTTGTAGGCTTGCGGAGCGCGTCTGCATTATGTGGAGGGTGCCCTGTCCACGAAAAGGTGAGCAGTGAGGCCTGGGTACGCAGCAGTGGGCAAATATGTCAGGGCGGCGGGGTGCAGCATCCTGGATGCAGAAACGCAGCACAGCGATTTAGGCGTATGCAGTTGTACATTCTCTGCCATTACTAATTCTGTACTATGTTTCAGATGTGGGACCTTGAGGGCTCCACTAGGTCCCGGCACATGGTTGGAGGCACAGCGGTGGCGTAAAGGTGAGCTGTGAGGGTTTTGTCCACAGTATGGGCACTCACTGTCCCTCTTCATCCCTTCCTTTCTATCCTTCACACTATTTCTCTCTCTCTTCCTCTCACACTATTTCTCTCTTTCTCTTTCTCACACTCTTTCACTCTTTCACTCTCTCTCTTCCTCTCTCTCACTGTTTCTCTCTCTCTTCGTCTCTCTCACTCTTTCTCTCTTTCTCTCTGTCCTCCTCTCACTCTTTTTTCTTTTTCTCTATCTCTTCCTCTCACTCTCACTGTTTCTCTCTTTCTCTCTGTATTCCTCTCAGTCTTCCTCTCACTCTTTCTTTCTCGATCTATCTCTCTTTCTCTCTCCTTTGATGGACGCATGACACACAATCTTATCTTGCTTTTTGTTTAGCAGGCCTGTGATGATGCGTGGCCATCCTGCAATAAACACTCAACCTAAATTGTGAGCTCCGCTGCGCTGCGTGTACACAATGGGTGAGGAGGTTTCTTCGGCTTTCTCTCACTCTTTCTCTCTTTCTCTCTCTTCCTCTCTCTCAAACTGTTTCTCTCTCTCTTCCTCTATTACAGTGTTTCTCTCTTCCTTGTATCTCACTCTTTCTCTATTTCTCTCTTTCTCTGTCTTCCTCTCTCACACTTTTTCTCTCTCTTCCTCACTCTCACTCTTTCTCTCTCTCACTTCCTATCTCTCACTCTTTCCCTCTCTCTTCCTCTTGCTCACTCTTTCTCTCTCTCTCACTGTTTCTCTCTCTCGTCATATCTCTCACTCTTTCTCTCTGTCTTGCTCTCACTCTTTCTTTCTTTTTCTCTATCTCTCTTCTTCTCACTCCCACTGTTTCTCTCTTTCTCTCTGTCTTCCTCTCACTCTTTCTTTTTTCTCTCTCTCATCCTCTCACTTTCACTGTTTCTCTCTTTCTCTCTGTATTCCTGTCACTCTTTTTTTCTTTTTCCCTCTGGCTTCCTCTCACTCTTTCTTTCTTTCTCTCTCTATCTCTCTCCTTT
Source organism: Triturus cristatus (assembly GCF_964204655.1). Taxonomy (NCBI): domain Eukaryota; kingdom Metazoa; phylum Chordata; class Amphibia; order Caudata; family Salamandridae; genus Triturus; species Triturus cristatus. The sequence continues at coordinate 623,111,836 of NC_140587.1, forward strand.
GATGGACGCATGACGCACAGTCTTATCTTGCTATTTGCCTAGCAGGCATGCGATGATGCGTGGTCATCCTGCAATCAACACTCAACCTGAATTGTGAGCTCCGATTGGCCGCGTGTACAAAATGGGTGAGGAGGTTTCTTCGGCACGTGGTGGACCCTCTTTGACACATGCCAGTGGTGGAAGGTGAGCAGAGAGGCTTGTTTGTGCAGCGGGCCCCCACAGCACCAGCGAGCCCCCGCTATTATTTTTTAAGAAATGCCCTCAGGACCTGGCCCACCCCAGCACCCCTGGGAACCCGCAATCCCAGCGCGAATTCCGCTGATATTTCTTTTTTTTAAAAATGCTTTCTTAGGCTCTGAGTGTCCTTCTGGGACCCCCTGAGCAGGCCTAGGGGGTCAGGGTGTTTCTACCCTGACCCCTTCTCTTGTTTTATACTTTGTTTCTCTGTTTTCTGGTGACTCGCTTCTACAGAGTCACAAGAATGCTGCCAACACGTCCTGGTTTGGACTGCCAATCACAGTGAAGCTCATTCTCTGGACTTAGGCTCTGCCCAGATATCAATACTTTTATTTTTCTAATTTCTCAGCAACTACTGAATGGATTTACACCATTTAAAAAAAGGTCACTTTCTGAGCCAAGCACTACCTTTTTGCCAAAAATGGGATAATTCTGTTCCGTAGTTTTGTCTCTAACCTTGCACAAAGTTTCCTATGGGAAATTGATTTTTTGACTCTTATTCTTTGAATTTCTCAAAAACTACTGAACGGATTTACACCATTTAAGAAAAAGGTCACTTTCTGAACCAAGCTCTACCTTTCTGCCAAATTTGGGGTAATTCTGTTCAACAGTTCGGGCTGTAGCTCGTCGCAAAGTTTCCTATAGAAATTAACATGGGAAAACACGTTTTGGGACCCCCCTTTTTTCTCAGCCCCCGCTTGAAGAATCACCCCCAAACTTTCATGATAGGAGCTGATCTGGATAGACTTTTGTTTTGGAGAATTTTGCACAGATTTGTTAAACGACGCCAAAGTTATTAGCAAATCACAAAATGCTTTTCCTATGGAAACTAGGTTGTAACTTATAACTACCTACTGGCTACTGCCAGTAGGTAATATATATGTATATATATTACCTACTGGCGGTTACCAATAGGTAGTTATAGTTAGGACCTAGTTTCCATAGGAAACGCATTTTTTGTTTTCCCAATAACGATTGCACCGGTTGATGAATCTTCGCAAAATTTTCAAAACGAGTGGGGCGCTTCGATCAGCTCCTCTCTTAAAAGTTTCAGGGTGATTCGTCAAGCAGGGGCTGAGAAAAAAGGGGTTCCTAAAACGTGTTTCCCCATGTTATTTTCCATAGGAAACTTTAGACACGGCTACAGCCCGAACTACTGAACGGAATTACACCAAATTTGTCAAAAAGGTAGCTCTTGGTTCAGAAAGAGACCTTTTTTTAAATGGTGTAAATCCGTTCAGTAGTTTTTGAGATATTAAAGGAAAAAAATATTTTTATATCTGGGCGGGACCTAACTACACAAGCACGAGCTTGGCTCTAATTGGCTGCCAGCACTTCAATCCAGGAAGTGTTGGCAGGCATCTTGGTGCAATGCTTTTTAGGTCTCACCTAGCGATGCATTTCTTGTGCTGCACGCTTGGTGACATCTATTGTTGTCGATCTACCCAAACACCACTGTACTACCCTAAACCCTAAAACACTACCCCCAGCACAACCCCCTACACTACACAAAAACCACTGCACTACCTTAAACCCTAAAACACTACCCCCAGCTTGATCCCCTACACTACCCAAACACCACTGCACTACCCTAAAACATGACTCCCTACACTAAACAAACACCACTGCATTACCCTAAAACCTAAAACACTACCCCCAGCACAACCCCCTACACTACACAAACACCACTGCACTACCCTAAAACTTAAAACACTACCCCCAGCATGACTCCTTACACTGCACAAACACCATTGCACTACCCTAAACCCTAAAACACTACCCCCAGCACGACCCCCACACTACCCAAACACAAGTGCACTACCCTCTACCCTAAAACACTACCCCTAGCATGACCCTCTACACTTTCAAAACACCACTTCACTACCCTAAAACATGACCCCCTACACTACACAAACACAACTGCACTACCCTAAACCCTAAATCTACCCCCAGCACGACCCCCTCCATTACACAAACACCACAGCACCACGCTAAACACTAAAACACTACCCCCAGCACGACCCCTACACTACACAAACACCACTGCACTACCATAAACCCAAAAACACTACCCCCAGCATGACCCCCCACACTACCCAAACACCACTGCACTACCATAAACCCTAAACCTCTACACCCAGCATGATCCCCTACACTATCCAAATACCACTGCACTACCTTAAACCCTAGAAAAGTAACCCCCATCCCATGCCCAATCCCCCTTACCTCTCACTCCTCGTGGTTCCTCTCTCCTCGTGGTTCCTGCTTCAAGTCATCTCTGAGGGGCAGTGCACGTCTTTGTGAGGAAATGGAACAGCCTCTGTTTCCTTACAATGATGTGGATCGTCTACATTTTTTTAGAATGCATGGTCATTTACCATACATACCTTTACAACGAAATTTGTTGTAAAGGCATGCATGGTAAATGACCATGCGTTCTAAAAAAATGCGTAGTAATGACTTTGTGATGGACAATGCATGCATGGTAATGCATGTGTTGTAATGGTATCGCGAAGTAAAAAAGTAGATGTAACGGCTGTTTGCCGATCGAATCTGGCCCCTGTTCTTCAGTGAGTTATAGTTAGGAATTGGCATTTAAAAAACCTTAGAAATTCACTGAAAAAACCATAGGTTTCAGGGGTGTTATAGTTAGCTGGACATTTCCCTCGTACAAAACCCTAGAAATTCCCCTGTTATAGTTAGTTCAGCTAACTATAACTTGCGCCCCCGCAATGCACTGCTGATGACGTCACATATTACATCACTCATGACATGGTCAGTGACATCACTGATGACATCTCAAATGACATCACTCATGACATCACTGTCATCCAGTGACTGTGTGTTTCTGTAAAGTTTAAATATGCTTATATATTTATAGTGAAAGAACCTGTGGAAGAATGAGTGGGTGTACAAGTGTGCGAATGGATGATTTTCTAGGTGCGTAACTGACTCTATAAGTGAGACATTAAATGTATCTTACTGCAGACTAGTGACTAAACTCTGTGAATGTCTGTATGTGTCTGTGTGTAGGTGTATAAGTGGCTGCATGGTTTTGTGAATACCTATATGAGTGTCTATATGGGTTATTGATTGGTTGTCTGAGTATCTGTATGGGGGCCTGAGTGTTTGTGTGGGTAGGGTGTGTGTGACTCTATGCATAGATGTGTGAGTTGGTGATTCTATGGGTGCATGGTTTTCAGAGTGCATCTGTGATGAACTGTATGGTTGGGTGAGTGTATGTATGGGTGTGTTAGGGATTGAATGTATATCTCAGTGGTACATTTGTGACTAACTACATATGTGAAAGGCAGTATATATGTGTGTAAGAATATAAAAGTGGGTATATGTGAGAGTGTGTGATTGTGAGAGTGGCTGTATGGATGAGTGTGTGCTTGTATCAATGATTGTATAAGAGTGTAAGAATGTGGTACTATTTTTATGAGTAAGTGAACTTGAGTGTGTTTAACTGTATAGGTGAGTAAATTCGACTGTGTTTAATTACTTGCACAACTGACTAGGTGTGTCAATACCTCAATGGATGATTGGCGGTGTGTGAGTGTCTATATAGATGTATTAATGCACATGATAGTCTTGTACGGAGTGACTGTAAGTATGAGTGACTGTACAGGTGAGTGAGTGGAGGTGTATGTAGACCTAAGAGTTAATGAGTGGGTATGTAGTTATTGGTATTGGAGTATCTATGGTTTTCAAAATGGCCGTCTGAAATTTTGAGTCGGTGTATCAAAGGTTAAATTAGGGTGTGAGAAGATGCACTAATTTATCACATGGATGATGTCATCAGTGATGTCATCAGTGATGTCATTTGAGATGTCATCAGTGATGTCACTGACCATGTCATGAGCGATGTAATATGTGACGCCATCAGCAGTGCATTGCGGGGGCGCAAGTTATAGTTAGCTGAACTAACTATAACAGGGGAATTTCTAGGGTTTTGTACGAGGGAAATGTCCAGCTAACTATAACACCCCTGAAACCTATGTTTTTTTCAGTGAATTTCTAAGGTTTGTTAAATGCCAATTCCTAACTATAACGCCCCTGAAACCTTTGGTTTTTTTTGTGAATTTCAAAGGTTTTTTAAATGCCAATTCCTATCTTTAACTTATCTCTGAAGATATCATGTTTAATGATTTTGATTGGATTTGTATATTTTTCAAATTCAGTGTGTCAATTTCATTAATTATGTTTTTTTTAAAATACTTTTTTATCCCCATTTTTTAAACTTATTTTTTCAATTAATTCTTTTAAAAATTAAAAAAATATTATTTGAATTTAATGGGTTTTTCAAACATATTTTTCAAAATATTTTCTTAACTATATGTTCAAAACTTTATTTTATATATATATATTTTCAATGTTTTTGGATCCGCGCACCCTAAGCACACCGTTATGGATACCTACGCGATAGCATCCTTGCATGGTATGCGTCGGGAATGTGTTTAGTGCGCGATTCCAATGCGACTGGTACGCGACTCCCAGCCTATACGCGACACGTTCTTTGTACGTAACGCGACGTTTACGCACTTCCGCGATGCGTCATCTGCGTCTATGACGCGGTAGGTGCGTGGATCCAGTGAAATATTTAACATTTAAAAAAACATATATATGTATTTCATGTGAATATTTATTGAAGACACACTCTAAACTAGTCTTAAAACTAATATATTTTTACATCTAATCCTATAATGTTTTTTAATTCAATTTCGCGGATGCGCGCTGGGTGCATGCTGCGTAAGCGCAGGGTGCGCAGATCCCATGTGACCTGCAAAAAAAGAGATTTGATTGGTTCATTACACTTCCTGTTCTAACTATTGAAAGACCCCACCCAATTCAATCATTCTTCTTTGACCTTCTTTGGAGGAGCATCTCTTTGCAGAGAAGAAGATTTTTTAGACTAAATTTACGCTTAGCTCTAACTTTTTTCAACTAAAAATGGTTTCAGGGCAGCAGGCATCACCTGCATCTCCTCATACATCTGAGGATGAATGTTTGGAGGAGGCACCAACCAAAGAACGTTTTTCTTCAGTGGTATGGATTTATTTACTTTTCCCGAGGGGCAGAATAAGACCAATGCCACCTTGGTCACGTGCAAGATTTGCAAAAGAGTGCTGTCGCGAGGGGATCCTAACAATAAATACTCGTGCTGCATGGCAAGTATGATGAAGCACCTGAGGACCCTTCATCCGAACAATCTTGCATGAGAAGAGTGCCGACGGATGAGAAACACTCCTGCTCCTGCGCCTTCCACCTCATCGCAGCCGAGCACTTCAAGAGTGCATCCATCAGCCCAAAACTTGGACATCCGTCCTCAATTTCAATATTTAAAAGTGCAATGCGACTTTGTACTATGGTGAGCAGTCGATTGATCTGATCTGCCGCCGGCAAGAAAGTCACATTTGGTAGTTTTTATTTTTGCTTTTCTTTGTTCCCTGAAGTTCATTGTTTGGTTCCTCCTATTTTTTTTTTGTTTTGTTTTTTTCCAGAAAAACCAACAAAATCACAAAATTGTTAGAAAACCCCCCAAAAAAAATAGAAAAGAAGAAAGAAGAAAAAAAAAAGTTGTTGTAAGAACTAACTTTCCTGGTTTAAAAAAAGAGCTAAATTTCTTTGTAGTGTGTGAAAGTTTAGATGAATGTATGTGTAGTACGTAATTGAGTGAATGAATGCATTAGTAGCGTATGGTGAATGTATAAGTGCAGAACTATGAGGAAGTGCTGCAGCATCACACAGTAACCTCTTTAACTACAGTGTGTTGTAGTACTTCCGAAGCACAGGGATGCAACATATGTACATAAATATGTTGCAAATCTATGCTTCTCTCTGCATGGCTGCTTAAACTGCAGCCATGTGGTGACATTAGGCACCCTTGCACCATAGTGCAAGGATATCTGTGTCATGTGCTGTTTGTTTTTCTGCAGGAAGAAACACCTTCCCGCACAAAAACAATGAGAAAATGCATGTTCCTCCTTCAATGTATGCTGAACATTTTAGCATGCATTTAAGATATAAAAATGTGGAGAAATAAAAATAATTTTCATTATTGTACTTTCCTACACCAATTTTAGAATGGTGCAGTATTCACATACATATCGAGATTTATGATTTCTGATCAATCTAGACATGTGTCTTGTTCTATGAGTATTCAGTGCAATCATGCACAACAACACTTATAGAACACCCTTTCAACGCAAAGTGTTGTGCATAATGAGGTTGTATTTACATGGAGTAGAAAAAGTACACAGAGTGCCTTTTCCTCTCTTTGTACATATAAAAGACTGTCTTGCGCAATAACTATGTTACAAAAAGTGACAAATTTCCGGTTTTAAAATTCCTTGTGAATGATAAAAGGTAAGCACAGAGATTTGTCTGCAAAGATGCTCAAAGAAGAATGATTGAAATGATTGCGGTCCTTCAATAGGTACAATGGGAAATATTATGAACCCCTTAAATCTCTTTTTTTGCAGGTCACATGATATCTGATTATGGTCAGATTTCAAAACTACATAGGTATAAACAGAGTGTTTTTAGAAACGTGTTTCAACTTTGTAGCTTCTTGCAGACCTCGTCATTCTGCATATTGAGACTTAGTTAAACTTACCTTCACAATAATAGGAATATAAAATGGTATACATTTTTTTCATATTTTCATTGTAATCTAAATTCATATAAATTACTTGTTTTAAAATTTGGATCTGTAAAAGAAAAGAAAAAAAATATATAACATGTAATAATTCATTTTTTACAACACAGCATAATTTCCACAAAGTAATTTGTTTGCCTTTTTTGCTGTTCTCAGAATATATTGAATTTCACTGGAAATAGTGATTTCAATGGTACTCATCACTTAACAGCGGGCAAAAAAAAACAATCAGTAAGATTGTTAAAAAAAAAACAACATACTATTCTCAGTAAAATATCAGAAAATACAAATCAGACATATATGAAATGCTTACAGATTACAACATTTTATAACTTTAACTTATAAAAACTGTAAATGTTGCCGCATTAAAATAATCACGAATGAATGACCACCAAAAAGTCCATAATTAAAAAATACACCTTTCCTTGTGGCCAAATGGTATTTTTCCACTCCTTCTTTATGTAAATTGTCAAATGGTAGTCCTATTAAATTATAATAATAAATTCCTCAGAGAGTGAATTATCTTCCTAAAACTTTGACTTTAAAAATATTAGGTAGGAATTTGGTAATTCACTAGGCAAACATTGTTTGAAAACCAACTGGGCATCATTACAAAGTGTCCAGCCTTTGTCATATTTTAGATAGGCAGTGTAATGTCCAGATGTGGTGGAAGGACCATTATGGAAAATTATTGCAATTGCTACAAAAGTCCTTCCTGATATTGATAGTTGTGCTGCTACAAATTGCTTTATTAAAGTATCCAATTTTCTTCCGTCAGCTGTACAACGTTGCATCATTAAAATTATGTATTTTCCATATTTTGTGGATAACATTTCTGATTTGCATTGGCTACACTCCATGTTTCGAATTGCACCTTTAACTAATTTATTGAAAGACACTGATGTACAGTCTGGTAATGTTAAATACAGAAATCTCTCAGTGTCTACATTGGTGCTACATGTATACATGCAATTTTCACAATAATGTTCCCATTTGTAAGAAAGGCAACAAATATTTTCTATTTCTACACCTTCATTTTCAAAAATGGTAAGAAAATACATTAACAATTACTGAGCATCTTGTTGGATATTTTGTGTAAATTGTGTAGAACCAGAACACACATCCAAAAGACTACGAACATCTGAAACAGATTTATTTTACTTCTATATGTTGTCAATTTTTCATAAACAGAATGCAACAGAGAACAAAATCTTTTTAGCTGATTCTCCATAATTTGCTCTTGCAAACCTTCAAGATACAAAACAACATTGACCACTACATTAGCATAGCAGTTGACACCAGAACTATTTTCAAACTGATAACCAACAATCTCTCCAACAGTGTCCAATTTATTTTTACCTGCAATCACAACATTATCTTGTTCTTTTCTTGACACCTTCAGAACAGATATTCTCTAACCTTCTTTTTCGACCAACCACACGCTTTTCAAATACAGGATATTGACCTAAATTTGGAGCATACACCCATCTTAACCTATTATACTCTTTTACACAGTTTGCATCTGCAGTATCCTTTGTCTCATCAAAATCAATCAAAAACAAACCAGATAATGTTCTGACTCGCGACAAAGCAACATATGCCATACCCTCTTTAATTACGGTAGATCCAATGTTCACCAATGCACTGTCTACACTTAATCCTTGAGATTTATGAATAGTCACTGCATATGCCAGAGAAAATGGAAATTGTTTCCTACGGACATATAAATCTTTAACAAGCAAAAACGAACTGAACAACGACCAATTTCTTTAACTTCATCAATCTGATCAAATTTAATTTTTAAAAATTCAATTCCTTCTATTTTCTGATAATTCACAAAATCCACCACTTAGCCCATTGCACCATTAACTAAACATTTCTCTACATCCAAATTACGCCTTAAAATTACCCGACAGTTTACACACGCATATAGTGTCTTTTCTAAACCAGCAGTTTTAGATATTTTTTTTCTAAACAATCCAGTTTTGATCTCAACTTTCCCGTCAAAATAATAGTGATTCCTTCATGCCGTATTTTATAGATGGCTTCCATTTTTACAATTTCTTCATTTTCCAGTTTCAATAATTCTTCATTGAATATTGAACACTCGCGCAGTGTTGGCATTAAGCAAATCAATGACTTATTTTTAGCAATTTCCACGTACACTTTTGCAGGAACTGCATTTTCATTTGGAAAGACATTGCAAAGTAATCGACTCTCCAATCTTCTTTGCCTTGTTTTGAAAGAATTCCAATTCTTATATCTTGAGGAATACTTCCATATTCAGCATCATTTGCCTGTCGCGTATTTGTTGTCAGTTCTTTGTATTCAAAATTACTCCAAATGTTCACATTACCAACACTGCCAAGAGACTTTCTGGTATCTTCATGGGCAAGTGTTTTAAATAGCGGTTGTCCTTTTACCGGAGTCAGTTGCAGTAGATCTCCAAAAACGATGACATGTTTTCCTCCAAATAACACTTCATACTCTGTTTTAAGAATTTGCTGCATTCTTAAATGCACAAAGGCAAGCATCAAGTTTGAAACCAAGCTCACCTCATCAATAATGAGAAGTTTAATTTTCTTCAGGACTCTTGAAACTTCACAACAAGCTTCTCCAGATAGCTTGTGGTATTCCAATTTGTTCTCACGCTCTACTGGCAGCATTAGTAAACGATGTAAAGAAATTCCTTTAATGTTATGTGCTGCCAACCCAGTTGGAGCAGTGACAACACAAGACAAATGCGAATCAGTTGTTTTCTGCAGATAACTTGTAATTACTTTAATTAAAAAAAATTTTCCTGTTCCAGCTTGACCACTCACATACATTCGGATAGGTTGAAATTATGTACATGAGCACCCTCTCTTTTCATGAAGTAATCCATGGTCAATCTGCTCTTTCACTTGCTGGTATATTTGTTTCTGTTCAACATTTAGTTGCTCTTCCAAGTTTCCTAACTGTATTGCATCTTCTTGTGCTTGATACATTGCTGTTTCCACCTCATTCATTGCAATCGCTGCTTCATTTTCAACAATTGGTTGTCCTAGTGGATCTTGACTCAGTGCAGCAGAACTGTCACTGTCTTGAGAACTGTCTCTAGCAATCTCAGCTGCAATTATAGCTTCTTGATCAATTTCATCATTCAACATTTTGACATAATTTGCGAAAGCACAGCATTGTATGCTATCTTTAGAAGCATTAAATGAATCTTCATAGCTGGGAAAATCTCCAAGTAATTCCACTTCTGAACGCCATGGTTTGAACATTTGCAAAAGGGCTAAATAGTAAAATTCCCTTTTGTCAGCAGTGTCGCAACTCAGTTTCCGGTAAATTTCCTTTCCTTTGTTTCACCAGACATCCTTCGGAACCAATCACTCCATATTTTCCATCGTTGATGTTCTCTGTAGTATTCCGTTTAAAAGTGTAGTTTTGCAGCACTTCATAGAGACACATGTTCTCAAGATGATGACTTCTATTTGGATAGTATGTGTCCAACACATTCGTTTTCAAAATATCTGTACTTTCTGGTTCATTTTCTGCTAAATATTCAATTTCTTGAACAGATTTCAGTACCCGATTTCGGATTCCTGCAAGACCTAGACTCACCCAAATGATTCTTCTACTTTTGGAATATAGACTTGCAGATGATAACCGATCTGAACATTCATATGCTCCAATTACACGATGCGATAACATCTTCAAACTGAAACTGTATAATTTCTTACTTAGAGTCTTCTCGTGAGAAATCTCTTCCCACATTTCTTTCAATTCAGTCTTTTCTGATTTAGTAATGAAAGACGTTACATATCGAGCAACAGCAATGGAATTGTCCGCAACATACTGAATATCCATGTTAGCGTTCCACATGGATGAAATAACTGGATTGTAGTCATTTATGTATTTTGATTCTTCGCTTCTTCTTAAGTTGTAGATGTTTTTCGGAGACTTTCTTGTGATGGTATGTCGCATAGCTGACATGAAACAGTTCACTCTTCCTTTGGATAATACAGGACGGGGAAATAGAAAACGACATTTGGTATAGAACTTACCCTTTGACTTGTACTTTCGTCGACAGTATTTTCCACACCTGTGGCTTTGAAATCGTAAGACTTGTGGTTTTAAGTTTTTGTCTTCTCTGCTATTTGGAAGAGCACATGTAGCATAATCTTCAATGAAAGACAAAACAGTTTCATCTGAATCTGTTCCAAATTTGGGGGCGTCCTTGACCCATAACAACATATGTATGTGAGGAGCTTGATACTCCTTTCTCCAATAGAAATCCACAACTTCTCCAAGAGGAGGATTCTTTTTTATTGCAGATGAAAGACATCATAGCTTCAAATCTATGATTGAAATATCTGCATACATTGACAGGATCCAAAGAGCACAATTCTCCAGGTGTCTTGTATTCAATATTTTTTATATTGGAATTTGCCTCTCGAAGAAATTCAAGTAAATCATCCCAAGCATACTCAGCACAGCTTAGTGTAACGAACCATGTAGGAGTTCCCAAGTTCCGTAGCATACATTTCAGTTCTCCATGTCGGCAGTACCAATATTCATTAGTCCCACGCTGACATGCCATCAGATTAATCAACTGAGATTCTAAATGATCATCTCTCTGATGCACTTTATCCATAAAATCATTTGCAGTTACATTTTGAAGATGCATTCCAGTTTGTAAAATGTGATTTACTGCATATGAAAGTCCAGACAAGTCACTTTCAAACAGAAGATGAAACATATAAGGGATACATTGTCGAAATCTTGGATCTTCTGTATATAATCTTGTTGCCCGATATTCAGATGCAGGAATCTGGACAGGATGTTCATCATATCGTCCACCTTTTCCTGTTGGAAACAATTACGGGAAACAACGAGCTTCTAAGCTCTCTTCCCATACACTCATGGGACTTCCTGTTGCTTTTTTCATTTGAAACAACTCAATTGTATTCCCCATCACCTCTTTGGAATGAAGTGGATGTACATTGTAATGTTCATAGATTTCTTCACATCTGGACATGTCCACTTTTTCTATTTGTCCACTTAATGTTTCAGTATCTTCTGCTAAATCTATTTCTTCTTCTCCTACAAATACATTGCTATAGAACTCATTATTTTTTTACAGATACAATGATGCTTTTTGCACTTTTCTAACATCCACTACTTCTTGCCAAATTTTCTTATTCTTAGTAGGAACACCATTAACTAGAATGACTAGTGGCTCATTTTCTGCATGGTCTACACCAATAGTTTCAATATTTTTCCTTAAATCTAACGGTAAATACACAACTCTTCCTTTCAATCCTCTTTGCAACTCTGATGAAGGTAATTTACCTGTTTTGGGCTCCATACGAAAAATAGCCTGAAACGGGTGAACACATTGTATGAGAATAGACTCATACATATTTAAATCTATCAGCTCTGGAGGAATAGCAACCAACTCTAGATTATTATGAACAGCTCTAGCAGGCATTTTATTCTCATATAATTTGTTATAACAATATTTGCAAATACGCTGCTCACATCCCAAATCAAAACAATCCTCTACCAGCAAATAAGTTGCAAATTCCATCCACTTATCATTATCTTCTATTTCACTTTTTAAATACAGATTGACACCCCTAGTCTGATTTTTATAGTGACTTCGCCGACAACAAATACAAGAAACATTTGGTCTTTCACCTGAAAGTACCTTAAACTTTGTGATTTCATCCTCAAATTTTTCTGTAATTACGGGTTGTACATTGTCTTCAACATTTTGTTCTACTAATGTGTCAGTTTCTTCACTCTCTTGCTGAGGACCAAAGTAACAAAACTCAATATCATCACAGACCTGCTTCACATCTGATACTGACCCACGCAAAAGAGCACTGTTCAACTCACTTAACTTTAGTGCTGGACTTTTTGCATAATACAACCTTCTCAATAACTTCCGTTTTGAGTATGATGTACTGCCAGCATTCTGAAATGGTGGAAAACACTTTGACAAACTTTCCTAGAAAGACAAGCCAGAGAATGACCTTGCAAACCAGTATGTTTTCTCACTCTGCAAGGGTCTAGTCCTTGCAACAGCCTAATCCTTTGTTTTTCACTTTTTTTAGTATAGGCTCGTAAAAAACTACATAATTTTTCAATAGATTCCTGTCGTACACTGCAAACACTACTGCAAACCCAAGTGTTCACAGGGTTTTTAGAACGTCTCCCTAAAACATCATCAGCTATCACTTCTGCTGCATTTCTTTCAACCATTTTCTCTTTCTCAATTGGACAACCGTCTCTAACCTCATAACCTCTACCACTGGTGTCAACCACATACAATACTTTTTCGCTCAGTGAATAACTCTCTTCGTTAAAAAAAGGCTCTGAACTGGAACTGTGTTTCAATTCTCCCAAAAAAAATCACATTTATTTTTTTATTAATATCTCTTTTCCTCCTACTTTTGGCCTTCAATACATGGATTGGTTTATCTAGTGATCGAATTCTTTTCCACAATGTTTTCAATATGCTTCTTCTTTTTATAAAAATGAAGCTCTCTTTTTATATTTCTTCACATCTTTCAGCAAATTATGCACTACTCTCTTGTAAAATATTTTTTTGCGTAATTCCTTATACTGATTTTGCGTTCTTTTAACATACTTTATCTCCTTTGACTGACCATTTGCTTTTTTGCTTTTCCTCTTATTTTGAATTTTTTTCTTACTTGAAGAATTCTCAGTAGTTGCAGCATTACCTACATTTTGTTTGCTCCTACAAACATTTTTAATAAATTGCTTCGTGATCTTACCAGAAGATTTTTTCCTTTTAGCCACATTATCTTGTACATTCAATACTTGTGGTTGATGTTTCTTCAAATAATCCTCCTGTCTCTGTTCTTTTCTTTTTCTTTTTTTTTCTGGTATGATTTCTCTATTTTAACGTTGAAAAACAGTATCTGTAAAAAAGAATAACAAATAAATGTATATTAATAACTTTCAAATATATAGTATTCCATTATTGTACAAACACATTTTATATTAAAACTGACTAAGAAACTATTGCCCTGAACCACAAGTGTGACGATGGTTAAAACACTACATGCATAGTGCATACTACTTTGAAGCAGTTCATGCCCTAAAGCCTACCTCACTAAAAGACTACATGCTAACTGACTGAATGATTACAGTACTGTAAGGAGAGACACTGGGTGAGTAACAGAGTGTTTGCTAGAAGTGTATGAATACTAACTGGGGAATTGAGGGTGTGAAAGACAACTGTGTAGGTGGTTAGAGGACTGCATGCATACTGGATAGGCATTTGAAGCAGTCCATGTGCTAAGGCCTGGCTCACTGTATGAGTACCTGGGTACTGACTGAATGATTAGAGTACAGCAAGGAGAGTGCCTGGGTGAATTTATAAGTGGTAGGCTTTTGGCGCAGGGAATGGATTAGTACTTGGTACTGAATGGGTCACTAGAGGAGTGCAAAGGGAGTGACAGGATGTTTGCTGGACTGTATGGATACTGACTAGGGAATTGAAGGTGTGAAAGACAAGTGTCTAGGTGGGTAGTAGACTGCATGCATAGTGGATAGGGGTTTGAAGCAGTCCATGTGCTAAGGCCTGGCTCAGTGCATGAATACTTAGGCACTGACTGAACGATTAGAGTACTGCAAGGAGAGTGTCTTGGTGAATTTATAAGTGTTTGGGTTTTGGCTCAGAGAATGGATTAGTACATGGTGCTGAATGGGTCACTAGAGGAGTGCAAAGGGAGTGACAGGGTGTTTCCTGGAAGTGTATGGATACTGCCTAGGGAATTGAAGGTGTGAAAAACAACTGCGTAGGTGGTTAGAGGCCTGCATGCATAGTGAATAGGCGTTTGAAGCAGTATATGTGGTAAGGCCTGGCTCACTGCATGGGTACTTGGGTACTGGCTGAATGATTAGAGTACAGCAAGGAGAGTGCCTGGGTGAATTTATAAGTGGCTGGCTTTTGGCAGAGTGAATGGATTAGTACTTGGTACTGAATGGGTCACTATAGGAGTGCAAAGGGAGTGACAGGGTGTTTCCTGGAAGTGTATGGATACTGACTAGGCAATTGAAGGTGTAAAATACAAGTGTATAGTATGTTAGAAGACTGCACGCATACTGCATAGACATTTGAAGCAGTCTATGTGGTAATGTATGGTTCACAACATAAGTACTTAGAAACTGACTAAAACATCAGACTACCGCTAGGACAGTGCCTGGGTAAAACATTTAAATTTTCAATTCTGGCGCAGTGAAGAGAATAGTACATGGTACTGCACCTTAGTGTCAAACCCTGACTCATTTTATCAATGCATAAGCAAAGGCTAGCTTCTAATGCTACTAAAACGTGACAACATGACAGGTTTTAAAACAGTTATCTGTCAGCAAATACACGATGTTACCAAATGCTTCTCTCATAGTGGTTCCCAAATGCACACAGAATCACTGTGTGATTCTAGACAACAACCACTATCCCTAGGAGTTTACCAAAACTCATTCACTACTGTGCAAGGGATAAGGAGACTACACACAATCTACATATTTGAGTACTGCACTTTAGTGTCAAAGCATGACTCATTTTATCAATGCATAAGCAAAAACTAGCTTCTAATGCTACTAAAACTTGACAACATGACAGATTTTAAAACAGTTATCTGTCAGCAAATACATGATGTTACCAAATACTTCTCTCACAGTGGTTCCCAAATGCACACAGAATCACAGTGTGATTCTAGACAAACAACCACTATCCCTTGGAGTTTACCAAAACTCATTCACTACTGTGGAAGTGGTAAGGGAACTGCACACAATCTACATATTTCAGGACTGCACTTTTGTGTCAAAGCCTAACTCATTTAATCAATGCATAAGCAAAGACTGGCTTCTAATGCTACTAAAACTTGACAACATGACAGGTTTTAAAACAGTTATCTGTCAGAAAATACACAATGTTACCAAATGCTTCTCTCACAGTGGTTCCCAAATGCACACAGACTTACAGTGTGATTCTAGACAAGCAACACTATCCCTAGCAGCTTACCAAAACTCATTCACTACAGTGCAAGGGGTAAGGAGACTACACACAATTTACATATTTCAGGACTGCACTTTTGTGTCAAAGCCTGACTCATTTAATCAAAGAATAATCAAAAAGTGCCTTCTAATGCTACTAAAACTTGACAACAAGACAGGTTTTAAAACAGTTATCTGTCAGCAAATACACATTGTTACCAAATGCTTCTCTCACAGTGGTTCCCAAATGAACACAGACTCACAGTGTGATTCTAGACAAATAACACTATCCCTAGCAGCTTACCAAAACTCATTCACTACTGTGCAAGGGAAAAGGAGAGTACACACAATCTACATATTTGAGTACTGCACTTTAGTGTCAAAGCATGACTTATTTTATCAATGCATAAGCAAAGACTGGCTTCTAATGCTACTAAAACTGGACAACATGACAGGTTTTAAAACAGTTATCTGTCAGCAAATACATGATGTTACCAAATACTTTTCTCACAGTGGTTCCCAAATGCACACAGACTCACAGTGTGATTCTAGTCAACAACCACTATCCCTAGGAGTTTACCAAAACTCATTCACTACTGTGGAAGTGGTAAGGGAACTGCACACAATCTACATATTTCAGGACTGCACTTTTGTGTCAAAGCCTAACTCATTTAATCAACGCATAAGCAGAGACTGGCTTCTAATGCTACTAAAACTTGACTACATGACAGGTTTTAAAACAGTTATCTGTCAGAAAATTCACGATGTTACCAAATGCTTCTCTCACAGTGGTTCCCAAATGCACACAGACTCATAGTGTGATTCTAGACAAACACCACTATCCCTAGCAGCTTACCAAAACTCATTCACTACTGTGCAAGGGGTAAGGAGACTACACACAATCTACATATTTCTGGACTGCACTTTTGTGTCAAAGCCTGACTCATTTAATCAAAGCATAAGCAAAAAGTGCCTTCTAATGCTGCTAAAACTTGACAACAAGACTTCTAGACAAGCACCACTATCCCTAGGAGTTTACCAAAACTCATTCACTACAGTGGAAGAGGTAAGGGGAATGCACACAAACTACATATTTCAGAACTGCACTTTAGATTCCAAGCTTGACTCATTTAATCAAAGCATAAGCAAACACTGCCTTCTAATGCTACTAAAACTTGACAACAAGACAGGTTTTAAAACAGTTATCTGTCATCAAATACACGATGTTACCAAATGCTTCTCTCACAATGGTTCCCAAATGCACACAGACTCACTGTGTGATTCTAGACAAGCAACACTATCCCTTGCACTATACCAAAACACATTTCTTCATCTAGAAGGAGTACTACATTTTAGTGTAGAAACATAACTCATTTCACAAATTCATAAACAATGACTGGTTTCTAATTCTACCAAAATATAAAAATAGCACAGTTATCTGTCTACATACACATGAAAACACAAATGCTTATCACAGAATGGTTTCTACATGCACACACACTGTCATTAAGATTGTAGAGAAAAAAAGTACTCCCTACACTTTAGCAGGAGAAATACATTAGTCTGATTAAAATCAAAATAGTCTACATACATCCCCTCACAATTAAATAACTCACCTTTCAAGTTGTTTTGTAGATTAAGAAGTATATCAGTCACACACCAGATATCAGTCACACACCTGATTTTCTTATACACAATCTCTGCACTGTGCACCTGTCAGCAGAACCAAAGAATGGCAAAGCTTCCCTCTCATTTTCCACACATATACAAGTAAACATCAAATCACATTCCTTCCCACATAAATTCAAAAGCAAACACACATTTCTGTTGGTTAAACATTTCAACCCTTTCCAAATGACATAAATTTGAACCCTTCCCCCAATCTGCCTTCTGCCCGTTACCATAGAAACAGGTCATGGAACACTGTACTGAGCACACAGGTCACAATTTCAGCACAGAATGTTGCTAATCAAGACAGCAAGTGTGCTTGAATTTTCAACTTATCAGCTTATCATATATATTGTTCCTTACAATCAGTTTTTGTTAACCAATAAGAATCATGCGTTTAAAAAACAGAAATATGCACCCTACCGTTCAGTGTAGAAGGTTGCCAAACAACCAATGATTTCTTGTCTTTTTTCAAAACTGCATCTTAGCCACCATTTTAGAAAAATCTTACTTTCCAAACTGCTATTTCATTTACAGAGACCATCTGAGTGCATCCAGACCTCCTTTCAAGATGCTTAGAGTGTGGATTGTAGGTTACAGCTATATTTTCTGGAGCCAAAGTTATGCAGAAAACAAAGGCATTCACAAAGACCTAGGTTTGCCAAATGTAGACATTAAATGGATTGGACAGAGAGGTTTAAAGTGGTGCCAATTGATGCCATTGGTAAAATCATTTATGCATCTCCAACACCCTGACCTCATAATAGTGCACTGTGGTGGCAATGACCTAGGCACTTTGACTGGGGTAGGTCTGGAAATGCTTATGAAGGACACCTTTGCAGAACTGATTTCACTCTTCCCCAAAACTGCCTTTGTATATTCTAACATATGCCAAAGGCAGAATTGAAACTGATCCGATCATTTTTGTCCACAGATTGAGAAAGCTAGGAAACATGTGAATAAATCTGTTTCTGCTTTTCTCCGAGACTATAGAATGGGGTCCATTTACAATAACAATCTGCGCTTTACTGATGAAGGAAACAGAGTCTTCCTCAACAACTTTAGACTCTGTATAGGTACTTACTTATAAATACCAAAAACTCTCAATGAACACAATGTTTTTTTTTAGAGCCACTCAAGAACAAAACACTTAAGCTTGATCTTTATCTCCCAACAATTTAAATTTTTTTTTCTTGGATCCGCGCACCCAACGCGAGAGAATCCGTGCACCCAACACGATAGGATGCGCGCACCCTGCGCACATTTCGCAGTTTTTTTTTAAAATGGGGTCGCCCCAGGGGGGGGTCCTTCTGGGATCCCATAAGGACCTCTAGATGGTCAGAGTATTTCCACTCTGCCCCCTTTATATGTTTTACACACTTATTCCCCTTGCTTCTTCAGCCTCGCTTCTACCGAGGCAGAAAATGGCCGCCAACAGTTCCTGGTTTTGAATGTAAACAGACACTAGATAGCCAATTAGCATTCAGCGCGCGATCGGGAGGGTGCGCGCTCGGTTCGGGGAGGGTGCGCTTACGGTGCGGGTAGGGTGCGCAGATCCTCCCCGGCCATAGATATATATGTACTTTTAACTCTAATTTTCTCAGGAACTACTGAATGGATTCACACCATTTATGGAAAAGGCACGAGTCTGAACTGAGGACTACCTCTTTGCCAAATTTGGTGTAATTCCGTTCAGTTGTTCTGGCTGTAGCTGCGACAACTGATCCTATGGGAAATTGCATGGTGAAAATGCGTTTTGGGACCCCCCTTTTTCTCAGCCCCCGGTTGACGAATCACCACGAAACATTCAGGGTAGGAGCAGAGCAGAGCTGGCCAAAAGCTTGGAAAATTTCGCGAAGATTCGTCAACCGGCGCCAGACTTATTGGGAATAGAATGTTGCGGATTTCCTATGGAAAATAGGTCTTAACTATAACTATCTAGTGGCGACCGCCAGTAGATAATATATATTAGAGATATTATCTACTGGCGGTCGCCAGTAGATAGTTATAGTTAGGACCTATTTTCCATAGGAAACAACTTGAAAGGTGAGTTATTTAATTGTGAGGGGATGTATGTAGACTATTTTGATTTTAACCAGACTAATGTATTTCTCCTGCTAAAGTGTAGGGAGTACTTTTTTTCTCTACAATCTTATTGACAGTGTGTGTCCATGTAGAAACCATTCTATGATAAGCATTTGTGTTTTGCATGTGTTTGTAGACAGATAACTGTGCAGTTTTTATATTTTGGTAGAATTAGAAACCAGTCATTGTTTATGAATTTGTGAAATGAGTTATGTTTCTGCACTAAAATGTAGTACTCCTTGTAGATGAAGAAATGTGTTTTGGTATAGTGCAAGGTATAGTGTTGTTTGTCTAGAATCACACAGTGAGTCTGTGTGCATTTGGGAACCACTGTGAGAGAAGCATTTAGTAACATCGTGTATTTGCTGACAGATAACTCTTTTAAAACCTGTCATGTTGTCAAGTTTTAGTAGGATTAGAAGCTAGTCTTTGCTTATACGTTGATTAAATGAGTCAGGCTTTGACACAAAAGTGCAGTCTTCAAATATGTACATTGTGTGCAGTTCCCTTACCACTTCCATAGTAGTGAATACGTTTTGGTAAACTCCTAGAGATAGTGGTTGTTGTCTAGAATCACACTGTGAGTCTTTGTGCATTTGGGAACTACTGTGAGAGAAGCATTTGGTAACATTGTGTATTTGCTGACAGATAACTGTTTTAAAACCTGTCATGTTGACAAGTTTTAGTGGCATTAGAAGAGAGTCTTTCCTTATGCTTTGATTAAATGAGTCAGGCTTTGAAACAAAAGTGCAGTACTGAAATATGTAGATTGTGTGCAGTCCCCTTACCACTTCTACTGTAGTGAATGAGTTTTGGTAAACTCCTAGGGATAGTGGTGCTTGTCTAGAATCACACTGTGAGTCTGTGTGCATTTTGGAACCACTGTGAGAGAAGCATTTGGTAACATTGTGTATTTGCTGACAGATAACTGTTTTAAAACCTGTCATGTTTTTAAGTTTTAGTAGCATTAGAAGCCAGTGTTTGCTTATGCATTGATAAAATGAGTCATGCTTTGACACTAAAGTGCAGTACTTAAATATGTAGATTGTGTGTACTGTAGTCTCCTTATCCCTTGCACAGTAGTGAATGAGTTTTGGTAAGCTGCTAGGGATGGTGTTTGTCTAGAATCACACTGTGAGTCTGTGTGCATTTTGGAACCACTGTGAGAGAAGCGTTTGGTAACATCGTGCATTTGCTGACAGATAACTGTTTTAAAACATGTCATGTTGTCAAGTTTTAGTAGCATTAGAAGACAGTTATGGCTTATGCTTTGATTAAATGAGTCAGGCATTGACACTAAAGTGCAGTCCTGAAATATGTAGATTGTGTGCAGTTCCCTTACCACTTCCACTGTAGTGAATGAGTTTTAGTAAACTCCTAGGGATAGTGGTGCTTGTCTAGAATCACACTGTGAGTGTGTGTGCATTTGGAAACCACTGTGAGAGAAGGATTGGGTAACATCGTGTATTTTCTGACAGATAACTCTTTTAAAACTGGTCATGTAGTCAAGTTTTAGTAGCATTAGAAGCCAGTCTTTGCTTATGCGTTGATTAAATGAGTCAGGCTTTGACACAAAAGTGCAGTCTTGAAATATGTACATTGTGTGCAGTTCCCTTACCTTTTCCATAGTAGTGACTGAGTTTTGGTAAACTCCTAGGGATAGTGGTTGTTGTCTAGAATCACACTGTGAGTGTGTGTGCATTTGGGAACCACTGTGAGAGAAGCATTTGGCAACATCGTGTATTTGCTGACAGATAACTGTTTCAAAACCTGTCATGTTGTCAAGTTTTAGTAGCTTTAGAAGCCAGTCTTTGCTTATGCTTTGATTAAATGAGTCAGGCTTTGACACAAAAGTGCAGGCCTGAAATATGTAGATTGTGTGCAGTTCCCTTACCACTTCCACAGTAGTGAATGAGTTTTGGTTAACTTCTAGGAATAGTGGTTGTTGTCTAGAATCACACAATGAGTCTGTGTGCATTTGGGAACCACTGTGAGAGAAGCATTTGGTAACATCATGTATTTGGTGACAGATAACTGTTTTAAAACCTGTCATGTTGTCAAGTTTTAGTAGCATTAAAAGCCAGTGTTTGCTTATGCATTGATAAAATGAGTCATGCTTTGACACTAAAGTGCAGTACTTAAATATGTAGATTGTGTGTAGTCTCCTTATCCCTTGCACAGTAGTGAATGAGTTTTGGTAAGATGCTAGGGATAGTGTTGTTTGTCTAGAATCACACTGTGAGTCTGTGTGCATTTGGGAACCACTGTGAGAGAAGCGTTTGGTAACATTGTGTATTTGCTGACAGATAACTGTTTTAAAACCTGTCATGTTGTCAAGTTTCAGTAGCATTAGAAGACAGTTATGGCTTATGCTTTGATTAAATGAGTCAGGCATTGACACTAAAGTGCAATCCTTAAATATGTAGATTGTGTGCAGTTCCCTTACCACTTCCACTGTAGTGAATGAGTTTTGGTAAACTCCTAGGGATAGTGGTGCTTGTCTAGAATCACACTGTGAGTGTGTGTGCATTTGAGAACCACTGTGACAGAAGGATTGGGTAACATCGTGTATTTCCTGACATAACTCTTTTAAAACCGGTCATGTTGTCAAGTTTTAGTAGCATTAGAAGCTAGTCTTTGCTTATGCATTGATAAAATGAGTCAGGGTTTGACACTAAGGTGCAGTACCATGTACTATTCTCTTCACTGTGCCAGAACTGAAAATGTAAAGGTTTTACCCAGGCACTGTCCTAGAAGTAATCTGATGATTTAGTCAGTTTCTAAGTGCTTATGTTGTGAACCATTCATTACCAACACCCTGTCACTCCCTTTGCAGTCCTCTAGTGACCCATTCAGCACCATGTACTAATCCATTCACTGTGCCAAAACCCAAACACTTATAAATTCATCAATACACTCTCTTTTCTGTACTCTAATCATTCATTCAGTGCCTAAGTATTCATGCACTGAGCCAGGCCTTAGCACATGGACTGCTTGAAACCCCTATCCAGTATGCATGCAGTCTTCTAACCACCTAGACACTTGTCTTTCACACCTTCTATTCCCTAGTCAGTATCCATACAGTCCAGCAAACATCCTGTCACTCCCTTTGCACTCCTCTAGAGACCCATTCAAATCCAGTAATTTGCTGAAAGATGTGAAGAAATATAAAAAGAGAGCTCTATTTTATAAAAAGAATAAGCATATTGAAAACATTGTGGAAAAGGCTTTTGAAGTAAAAAGGAAACTGTTTATTTTAGTGTTAAACAGAATTCGATCACTAGATAAGCCAATATATGTAATGAAGGCCAAAAGTAGGAGGAAAAGAGTTATTAATCAAAATGGAGAATGGAAACAGAGTTCTAGTTCAGAGCCTTTTTTTAATGAAGAGAGTTATTCACTGAGCGAAAAATTATTGTATGCAGTTGACACCAGTGGTAGAGGTTATCAGGTTAGTGACGGTTGTCCAATGGAGAAAGAGAAAATGGCTGAAAGAAATGCAGAAGAAGTGATAGCTGATGAAGTTTTAGGGAGTCATGCTAAAAACCCTCTGTACACTTGGGATTTCAGTAGTGTTTGCAGTGTACGACAGGAATCTATTGAAAATTTATGTAGTTTTTTACGAGCCTATACTAAAAAAAGTGTAAAACAAAAGATTAAGCTGTTGCAAGGACTAGACCTTTGCAGAGTGAGAAAACATACTGGTTTGCAAGGTCATTCTCTGGCTTGTCTTTCTAGGAAAGTCTGTCAAAGTGTTTGTCACCATTTCAGAATGCTGGCAGTACATCATACTCAAATGCGGAAGTTAGTGAGAAGGTTGTATTATGCAAAAAGTCCAGCACTAAAGTTAAGTGAGTTGAACAGTACTCTTTTGCATGGGTCAGTATCAGATGTGAAGCAGGTCTGTGATGATATTGAGTTTTGTTACTTTGGGCCTCAGCAAGAGAGTGAAGAAACTGACACATTAGTAGAACAAAATGTTGAAGACAATGTAGAACCCGTAATTACAGAAACATTTGAGGATGAAATCACAAAGTTTAAGGTAATTTCAGGTGAAAGACCAAATGTTTCTTGTATTTGTTGTCGGCAAAGTCACTATAAAAATCAGACTGGGGGTGTCAATCTGTATTTAAAAAGTGAAATAGAAGATAATGATAAGTGGATGGAATTTGCAACTTATTTGTTGGTAGAGGATTGTTTTGATTTGGGATGTGAGCAGCGTATTTGCAAATATTGTTATAACAAATTAGATGAGAATAAAATGCCTGCTAGAGCTGTTCATAATAATAATAATAATAATAATAGTTGGTTGCTATTCCTCCAGAGCTGATAGATTTAAATACGTATTAGTTTATTCTCATACAATGTGTTCACCCATTTCAGGCTATTGTTCGTATGGAGCCCAAAACAAGTAAATTACCTCCATCAGAATTGCAAAGAGGATTGAAAGGAAGAGTTGTGTATTTACCATTAGATTTAAGGAAACATATTGAAACTATTGGTGTAGACCATAGAGAAAATGAGCCACTAGTCATTCTAGTTAATGGTGTTCCTACTAAGAATAAGAAAATCTTGCAAGAGTTAGTGGATGTTAGAAAAGTGCATAAGGCGTCATTGTATCTGTTAGAAAATAATGAGTACCATAGAAATGTGTTTGTACGAGAAGAAGATATAGATTTAGCAGAAGATACTGAACATTAAGTGGACAAATAGAAAAAGTGGATATGTCCAGATGTGAAGAAATCTATGAACATTACAGTGTACATCCACTTCATTCCAAAGAGGTGATGGGGAATACGATTGAGTTGTTCCAAATGAAAACAGCAACAGGAAGTCCCATGAATGGGAAGAGACCTTGGAAGCTCGTTGTTTCCCGCAGTTGTTTCCAACAGGAAAAGGTGGACGATATGATGAACGTCCTGTGCAGATTCCTACATCTGAATATCGGACAACAAGATTATATGCAGAAGATTCAAGATTTCGTCAATGTATCCCTTATATGTTTCATCTTCTGTTTGAAAGTGACTTGTCTGGACTTTCATATGCAGTAAATCACATTTTAAAAACTGGAATGCATCTTCAAAATGTAACTGCAAAGGGTTTTATGGATAAAGTGCATCAGAGAGATGATCATTTAGAATCTCAGTTGATTAATCTGATGTCATGTCAGCGTGGGACTAATGAATATTGGTACCGTTGACATGGAGAACTGAAATGTATGCTACGGAACTTGGGAACTCCTACATAGTTCATTACACTAAGCTGTGCTGAGTATGCTTGGGATGATTTACTTGAATTTCTTCGAGAGGCAAATTCTAATATAAAAAATATTGAATACAAGACACCTGAAGAATTGTGCTCTTTGGATCCTGTCAATGTATGCAGATATTTCAATCATAGATTTGAAACTATGATGTATTTCATCTGCAATAAAAAGAATCCTTCTCTTGGAGAAGTTTTGGATTTCTTTTGGAGAAAGGAGTATCAAGCAAGAGGTGCTCCTCACATACATATGTTGTTATGGGTCAAGGACGCCCCCAAATTTGGAACAGATTCAGATGAAACTGTTTTGTCTTTCATTGAAGATTATGCTACATGTGCTCTTCCCAATAGCAGAGAAGACAAAAACTTAAAACAACAAGTCTTACGATTTCAAATCCACAGGTGTGGAAAATACTGTCGGCGAAAGTACAAGTCAAAGGATAAGTTCTATACCAAATGTCGTTTTGGATTTCTACGTCCTGTATTATCCAAAGGAAGAGTGAACAGTTTTATGTCAACTATACGACATACCATTACAAGAAAGTCTCCGAAAAACACCTACAACTTAAGAAGAAGCGAAGAATCAAAATTCATAAATGACTACAATCCAGTTATTTTATCCATTTGGAACGCTAACATGGATATTCAGTATGTTGCGGACAATTCCATTGCTGTTGCTCGATATGTAACATCTTACATTACTAAATCAGAAAAGACTGAATTAAAAGAAATGTGGGAGGAGACTCTAAGTAAGAAATTATACAGTTTCAGTTTGAAGATGTTATCGCATCGTGAAATTGGAGCATATGAATGTTCAGATCGGTTATCATCTGCAAGTCTATATTGCAAAAGTAGAAGATTCATTTGGGTGAGTCTAGGTCTTGCAGGAATGCGAAATCGGGTACTGAGATCTGTTCAAGAAATTGAATATTTAGCAAAAAATGACCCTGAAAGTACAGATATTTGGAAAACCATTATGTTGGACACATACTATCCAAATAGAAGTCATCATCTTGAGAACATGTGTCTCTATGAAGCGCTGCAAAACTACACTTTTAAACGGAATACTACAGAGAACATCAACGATGGAAAATATGAAGTGGTTGGTTCCAAAGGATGTCTGGTGAAACAAAGGAAAGGAAATGTAATTAATCACTGAATACTGAGTTGCGACAATGCTGACAAAAGGGAATTTTACTATTTAGCCCTTTTGCAAATGTTCAAACCACGGCGTTCAGAACTTGAATTACTTGCAGATTTTCCCAGCTATGAAGATTCATTTAATGCTTCTAAAGATAGCATACAATGCTGTGCTTTCTCAAATGATGTCAAATTGTTGAATGATGAAATTGATCAAGAAGCTATAATTGCAGCTGAGATTGCTAGAGACAGTTCTCAAGACAGTCAAAATTCTGCTGCACTGAGTCAAGATCCACTAGGACAACCAATTGTTGAAAATGAAGCAGCGATTGCAATGAATGAGGTGGAAACTGCAATGTATCAAGCACAAGAAGATGCAATACAGTTAGGAAACTTGGAAGAGCAACTAAATGTTGAACAGAAACAAATATATCAGCAAGTGAAAGAGCAGATTGACCATGGATTACTTCATGAAAAGAAAGGGAGCTCATGTACATCATTTCAACCTATCCGAATGTATGTGAGTGGTCAAGCTGGAACAGGAAAAAGTTTCTTAATTAAAGTATTTACAAGTTATCTGCAAAAAACATCTGAGTGGCATATGTCTTGTGTGGTCACTGCTCCATTGGGTTGGCAGCACATAACATTAAAGGAATTACTTTACATCGTTTACTAATGCTACCAGTAGAGCATGAGAACAAATTTTAATACCACAAGCTATCTGGAGAAGCTTGTTGTGAAGTTTCAAGAGTCCTGAAGAAAATTAAACTTCTCATTATTGATGAGGTGAGCTTGGTTTCAAACTTGATGCTTGCCTTTGTGCATTTAAGAATGCAGCAAATTCTTAAAACAGAGTATGAAGTGTTATTTGGAGGAAAACATGTCATCGTTTTTGGAGATCTACTGCAACTGACTCCGGTAAAAGGACAACCGGTATTTAAAACACTTGCCCATGAAGATACCAGAAAGTCTCTTGGCAGTGTTGGTAATGTGAACATTTGGAGTCATTTGGAATACAAAGAACTGACAACAAATATGCGACAGGCAAATGATGCTGAATATGGAAGTATTCTTCGAGATATAAGAATTGGAATTCTTTCAAAACAAGGGAAAGAAGCTTTGGAGAGTTGATTACTTTGGAATGTCTTTCCAAATGAAAATGCAGTTTTTGCAAAAGTGTACGTGGAAATTGCTAAAAATAAGTCAGTGATTTGCTTAATGCCAACACTGTGCAATATTCAACGAAGAACTATTGAAACTGGAAAATGAAGAAATTGTAGAAATGGAAGCCATCGATAAAATACTGCATGAAGGAATCACTATTATTTTGATGGGAAAGTTGAGATCAAAACTGGATTGTTTAGAAAAAAAATATCTAAAACTGCTGGTTTAGAAAAGACACTATATGCGTGTGTAAACTGTCGGGTAATTTTAAGGCGTAATTTGGATGTAGAGAAAGGTTTAGTTAATGCTGCAACGGGCAAAGTGATGGATTTTGTGAATTATCAGAAAAAAGAAGGAATTGAATTTTTAAAAATTAAATTTGATCAGATTGATGAAGTTAAAGAAATTGGTCGTTGTTCAGTTCGTTTTTTGCTTGTTAAAGATTTATATGTCCATAGGAAATAATTTCCATTTTCTCTGGCATATGCAGTGACTATTCATAAATCTCAAGGATTAAGTGTAGACAGTGC
Organism: Triturus cristatus; assembly: GCF_964204655.1. Taxonomy (NCBI): domain Eukaryota; kingdom Metazoa; phylum Chordata; class Amphibia; order Caudata; family Salamandridae; genus Triturus; species Triturus cristatus. The sequence goes on from NC_140587.1 coordinate 623,139,601, forward strand.
ATTGGTGAACATTGGATCTACCGTATTTAAAGAGGGTATGGCATATGTTGCTTTGTCGCGAGTCAGAACATTATCTGGTTTGTTTTTGATTGATTTTGATGAGACATAGGTACTGCAGATGCAAACTGTGTAAAAGAGTATAATAGGTTAAGAAGGGTGTATGCTCCAAATTTAGGTCAATATCCTGTATTTGAAAAGCGTGCGGTTGGTCGAAAAAGAAGGTTAGAGAATATCTGTTCTGAAGGTGTCAAGAAAACAAAAGAACAAGATAATGTTGTGATTGCAGGTAAAAAGAAATTGGACACTGTTGGAGAGATTGTTGGTTATCAGTTTGAAAATAGTTCTGGTGTCAACTGCTATGCTAATGTAGTGGTCAATGTTGTTTTTATCTTGAAGGTTTGCAAGAGCAAATTATGGAGAATCGGCAAAAAAGATTTTGTTCTCTGTTGCATTCTGTTTATGAAAAATTGACAACAGATAGAAGTAAAATACAATCTGTTTCAGATGTTCGTAGTCTTTTGGATGTGTGTTCTGGTTCTACACAATTTACACAAAATATCAAACAAGATGCTCAGGAATTTTTAATGTATATGCTTACCATTTTTGAAAATGAAGGTGTAGAAATAGAAAATATTTTTGCCCTTTCTTACAAATGGGAACATTATTGTGAAAATTGCATGTATACATGTAGTACCAATGTAGACACTGAGAGATTTCTGTATTTAATATTACCAGACTGTAAATCAGTGTCTTTCAATAAATTAGTTAAAGGTGCAATTCAAAACATGGAGTGTAGCCAATGTAAATCATAAATGTTATCCACAGTGTTCTTAAAAAAATATGGAAAATACATAATTTTAATGATGCAACGTTGTACAGCTGACGGAAGAAAATTGGATACTTTAATAAAGCAATTTGTAGCAGCACAACTATCAATATCAGGAAGGACTTTTTTTGGAGCAATTGCAATAATTTTCCGTGATGGTCCTTCTACCACATCTGGACATTACACTGCCTATCTAAAATGTGACAAAGGCTGGACACTTTGTAATGATCCCCAGTTGGTTTTCAAACAACGTTTGCCTAGTGAATTACCAAATTCTTACCTAATATTTTTAAAGCCAAAGTTTTAGGAAGATAATTCACTCGCTGAGGAATTTATTATTATTATTTAATAGGACTACCATTGGACAATTTGCATAAAGAAGGAGTGCAAAAATACCATTTGGCCTCAAGGAAAGGTATCTTTTTGAATGATGGACTTTTTGGTGGTCATTTATTCGGTGATTATTTTAATGCGGAAACATTTACAGTTTTTATAAGTTAAAGTTATAAAATGTTGTAATCTGTAAGCATTTCATATATGTGTGATTTGGATTTTCTGATATTTTACTAAGAGTATGTTGGTTCTTTTTTAACAATCTTTCTGATTGTTTTTTTTTTGCCCGCTGTTAAGTGATGAGTACGATTGAAATCACTATTTCTAGTGAAATTCAATATATTCTGAGAACAGCCAAAAAGGCAAACAAATTCCTTTGTGGAAATTATGCTGTGTTGTAAAAAATGTATTATTACATGTTATAATTTTTTTTTCTTTTCTTTCACAGATCCAAATTTTAAAAGAGGTAATTTATATGAATTTAGATTGCAATGAAAATATGAAAAAAATGTATACCATTTTTTATTCCTATTATTGTGAAGATAAGTTTAACTAAGTCTCAATATGCAGAATGACGAGGTCTGCAAGAAGCTACAAAGTTGAAACACGTTTCTAAAAACACTCTGTTTATACCTATGTAGTTTTGAAATCTGACCATATTCAGATATCATGTGACCTGCAAAAAAAGAGATTTGAGGGGTTCATAATATTTCCCATTGTACCTATTGAAGGACCGCAATCATTTCAATCATTCTTCTTTGAGCATCTTTGCAGACAAAACTCTGTGCTTACCTTCTATCATTCGCAAGGAATTTTAAAACCGGAAATATGTCACTTTTTGTAACATAGTTATTGCGCAAGACAGACTTTTATATTTACAAAGAGAGGAAAAGGCACTCTGTGTACTTTTTCTACTCCATGTAAATACAACCTCATTATGCACAGCACTTTGCGTTGACAGGGTGCTCTATAAGTGTTGTTGTGCATGATTGCACTGAATACTCATAGAACAAGACACATGTCTAGATTTATCAGAAATCATAAATCTCGATTTGTATGTGAATGCTGCACCATTCTAAAATTGGTGTAGGAAAGTACAATAAGGAAAATTATTTTTATTTCTCCACATTTTTATATCTTCAATGCATGCTAAAATGTTCAGCATACATTGAAGGAGAAAAATGCATTTTCTAATTTGTTTTGTGCAGGAAGGTGTGTCTTCCTGCAGAAAAACAAATAGCACATGACACAGATATCCTTGCACTATGGTGCAAGGGTGCCTAATGTCACCACATGGCTGCAGTTTAAGCAGCCGTGCAGAGAGAAGCATAGATTTGCAACATATTTATGTACATATGTTGCATCCCTGTGCTTCGGAAGTACTACAGCACACTGTAGTTAAAGATGCTGCAGCACTTCCTCATAGTTCTGCACTTATACATTCACCATACGCTACTAATGCATTCATTCACTCAATTACGTACTACACATACATTCATCTAAACTTTCACACACTACAAAGAAATTTAGCTCTTTTTTTAAACTAGGAAAGTTAGTTCTTACAAGAACTTTTTTTTTTCTTCTTTCTTCTTTTATATATATTTTTTGGGTTTTTCTAACAATTTTGGGGTCTTTTCCGATCCTGAAATTTTTTTTCCCGTACGACTCGTATCCGTATTTTTTTACGTACAAATCGTACAAGTCCTGTACAAACGGCGAAGTACGATTCGTACGTGAAAAATACATACGTATTGCCTCGGGAAAAGTCTACGAGACGTCCCCGGACAGTTTTACATACAAATCGTAAAAACTGAAGTCCGAGCGTGCAAGTACGATCCGTACCACCTGTCTGAAAACACAAGCGCATGGAAAAGGCTCCGTACGGAGCGAACTTTGTACGAGCCCTACCCCGAGTCCACTTGTGCCCGGGGTACGAGTCATATGGCCCCCCCCCAGCCTCCCACCCCTCCCGCGTACGTCCGCACCGTACCCCCCACCCCCGTATGTACGGTACGTACCCCCCACCCCCGTATGTACGGCACGTACCCCCCACCCGCGTATGTACGGCCGTACATACGGGGGTGGGGGGTATGCGCCTGGGGTACGGTGCGTACATACGGGGGTGGGGGGTACGCGCCGTACATACGGGGGTGGGGGGTACGGGCTGTACATATGCAATGTTTGGGTTCGCACCGTACATGATGACACATACGATGTGGGTGATGGCGTGTACGTCGCGCAGCGGGCCCCCTTTTCCTCGTGCATCGCAGCGTACTTATCTTTTCCGGCACTTTTTTGCTCCCGTAAAAATATAGCCGTGCGGAGTGCTGTAGGTACGAATCGTACTTGCTGGTCCGTAAAACGCAGCCTTACTCTGTGCGGACGTCGCGGACGCGCTGTCCAGGATCGGAATTGTATGTATTTTTTAGCCGTTCGGTGTTTTTTACGATTCGTACGGAAATGGTATTTCTGTACGAATCATACTTGCTGGTTTGTATAGTGGAATTCCCGGGTACGTGTCATACGGAGAAAACGCTCCGTACGACCATTTGTACCCGGGTTTTACAGGATCGGAATCGGCACCTTTGTGATTTTTTTGGTTTTTCTGGGAAAAAAAACAACAACAAAAAAACAGGAGGAACCAAACAATGAACTTCAGGGAACAAAACATTTTTTTAAAAACCTAGCAAATGTGACTTTCTTGCCGGCGGCAGATCAGATCGATCGACTGCTCACCATAGCAGAAAGTCGCATTGCACTTAGTGCAGAGCACTTTTAAATATTGAAATTGAGGACAGATGTCCAAGTTTTGGGCTGATGGATGCACTCTTGAAGTGCTCTGCTGCGATGAGGTGGAAGGCGCAGGAGTGTTTCTCATCCGTCACCACTCTTCTCGTGCAAGATTGTTCGGATGAAGGGTCCTCAGGTGCTTCATCATACTTGCCGTGCCGCACAAGTATTTCTTGTTAGGATCCCCTCGCGACAGCACTCTTTTGCAAATCTTGCACGTGACCAAGGTGGCATTGGTCTTATTCTGCCCCTCGGGAAAAGTAAAAAATTTCCACACCACTGAAGAAAATTGTTCTTTGGGTGGTGCCTCCTCCAAAAATTCATCCTCAGATGTATGAGGAGATGCACTGATGCCTGATGCCCTGAAGCCATTTTTAGTTGAAAAAAGTTAGAACTAAGTGTAAACTTAGTCTAAAAAATCTTCTTCTCTGCAAAGAGATGCTCCTCCAAAGAAGGTCAAAGAAGAATGATTGAATTGGGTGGGGTCTTTCAATAGTTAGAACAGGAAGTGTAATGAACCAATCAAATCTCTTTTTTTGCAGGTCACATGGGATCCGTGTACCCTGCGCTTACGCACCCAGCGCGCATCCGCGAAATTGAATTAAAAAAAATTATAGGATTAGATGTAAAAATATATTAGTTTTAAGACTAGTTTAGAGTTTATCTTCAATTAATATTCACATGAAATACATATATATGTTTTTTTAAATGTTAAATATTTCGTGGGATCCGCGCACCTACCGCGTCATAGACACAGATGACGCATCGCGGAAGCGCGTAAACGTCGCGCTACGTACAACGAACGTGTCGCGTATAGGCTGGGAGTAGCGTACCAGTCGCATTGGAATCGCGCACTAAACACGTACCCGACACATACCATGTGCGGATGCTATCGCGTAGGGATCGAGAACGGTGCGCTTAGGGTGCGCGGATCCAAAAACATTGAAAGGTTTTTTAAATGCCAATTCCTCACTATAACGTGCATGAAACCTATGGTTTTTTCAGTGAATATATATATAGATCTATAAATATATATTCAATATATGTTTATATAGATATGCTTTTTATGAGAGCAATTTTTATTAAATCGCTAAAAATTTAATATGATGTAAAATGTTTTAATTATAGTTATATGTTATATATATATGTCTATATAAACACATATACACATATATATTTATGTGTGTATGTGCATGTAAGTATATCTTTATATATAGTAATAAATGTTACTTAAATTCTTTTAATTAACATTATGATCATGTTATATATTAAAATAGTTAAGATGTGCTATATTAAACTCTATATAGGAATTAAAAACTATATGTTTGTATGGTTTTTAATGAAAGTAGTTTGAAACAATATTTTATTTCGATGTGTTTTGTACTTAAATTTATAATTATAGGGAAACTATATTTTTGTAATAAATATTTTTGACACATTATGTCTTTGTCACAATATTGCTCTGAACAATATTATGTCAGTGATCTATTCTCTAGAAAAGTGAACAAGTAGAATGATGGCTATCTTTGCAAGGGTTGAAAGTTTCCTTTTATCGTGCTACTATTTGTAGTAAACCTTTGATGTTTGCAATACAAAAATGCATAAAGAATCCAAGGTAATGAACAAGGAAATAGGTCTCACGTTTCTTTGTGTTTGAGTGTTATTTTAATGAATGAATTAATGAATAAATAGAAATGTAAAAAAAAGTACAGACTTTCATCCTAGGGCTCTTGTACGTTGAGAGAAAGGCATACAGCTTCAGACCACACTGAAATGTATTACTCAGCAAAGCAGAAAGGTTTTGAGTGCTTTTTTAAAAATACGTTTTCTTTGTGGCGAAGTGAATTTTGGAGGGTATTTCTCAAACATGGAGCCACCATAAAAATACTCTGTCCCCTGTTCAGGTTTTAGAAACAAGGTAAACTTGTAATATGGGCAGTTGTAATCATTTTAAAGACTTCTTGCAATTGTTTTTTTCCTGATTAATCTACTAAAAAAATTGAGAACTCCTGGCAAAAGTCCTTTTACCAAAAGCATATGGCCTAGAATTTAGTGTGTTTTTCCACTGAAAGCAAATGAAGTGAAACGGTGAAGGGTATGAGATATAGATTTAAACCATGCCAAATGAAAAAGCACCCTTAAGGTGCAAACCTGGCCAAACTTAAGTTTCATTCTTGGATTGTTAGGAAGACCCAGAAAGTAAACATTGGCATAATCCATTTGTGAGTTTATATTAGTATTAGCCAATGCAGCTCTCAATATATTAACGGACCTGAATGATACTTTGCAGAAGCTTTAGTTGCAAGAAACATGCAGCCATCACTGCATTAGGGCCTTATTATGAGTTTGGCGAACCGACAGCCGGAGAACCGCATCCACCCCTGCCAGTAGCCCATGGCGGTCCAAAGCCCGCCATTTTACGAGCTGACCACAGTGCCAGCAGTGTGGCTGGGTAGATCTTGCTGTGGTGGTGAGTACTTTTTCCAAATATATTGATGCCTGTGTGTGCATTTCGAATGCAAATGTGTCCGATGCACACATATGCACGATACATGTTGTAAAATACCATCTACCCATTGCTGGGGCTTGGTCCATATGTGGGCAGTCCTGGCAAAGGGTATATGGTTTGAAAAGGACTCACCTGTTGACCAATTGCAAACAGGGTCATATTCCTTGGGGTGACCATCCTGCTGTGAAGGAAGGACCTGAAGAAAGGGATCCATGTTGGAATCTGCCTGAATGATCAAGAGCGGGGTGAGTATGCACCACCACCTTGAAGCAGGCGGTCAGACTGCCGTAGTCAGCTTGTAGAAAAAGCTACTCACAATATGCACAGCGGTGCTGCTTCCCTGTACCGCACTATGATGGCTGTCTATCCCCGACCACAACACCGGCATTCAGTGTTCTGCTGCTGGTCTCGGAAGGTCAAACGCTGTCTTCACATAGGCAGTCCTCCCAACTCGTAACACGGTGGTTGGACTGACGAGCTCTCCATGCTCGGACCACCACCGCCAGTATAGCGGTCCACGGGACCTCCAAACTTGTAATAAGGCCCTGAGTCAATGGGATAAAACAGATCTTTATCCAAAATAAATCCCAGGCTCTTTACCTTTTCCGAAGCAACTGGTGGGTATCTAAGCATTTCAGGCCACGTTGTTGACCCCCAAGGATTATCTTTACAGCCGTTTAGGTTTCAATTAATGTTCATCCATTTCCACGCTGCCTCCTAACAGCTCATAAAAATCATGTTCAACTTCCAAAACAGATTGTCAAAATACAATCTAATTTGCCTGTTATCAGGGTGTGAAATAGTTCAGCACCCATATTGCTTTACAATCTTAGCGAATGGTTGAGAATAAAGAGAACAGGTGTCAGTGGAGAACTTGATGGTACCCAACAAGCAGAGGAGAGAATATTGGATCTATGTGACGTCAGTCAAAACAGATTGTATGTGTTCAAGAAAGATATAAACAGGTCCAAAACTGTTCCTCCTAACCTCACCCCTCCTTAATCTGCTTGACTAAAATGGAATCGTATCAAACATGATAGACAGGTCAAGCAGAATAAAGCAAGAGAGGTGTCCACTGTCAAGAGATAATGTAAAAATAATCTCATAATTGTTACGTTATTCATTATGCCATGTTCACATTACATGGACCCACCTCTGGAGGGCCGCAAAGTGCCTTACGAAAACACAGGGTTACCTGCTGCCACATTCACGTTACAGATGCATGTCAAATGCTCAGAAAAGTGAGTATGTAAAGCATCACAGTTTTCTCAAGAGCAGTGCCAATGTACAAACATAGCTACAGTGAATAATGATCTTGTTGGCTCAAGAGGGCATGTCCTTCGACTATTGTGGGTCACGTGTTCATTCATTTGGTGCAGATGTTGCCGAATTGCCTCTCTGAGCTGTTTAGGGTGGACGACGCAGAAAGTTTTTTGATAATAACGATATTCAGCCTTAATTATAGTCCTAGATGCTATGATATGAAAATGAAATCAAAATATGTTTCAAAAGGGCTCAAATGGCGGGGGTGTCTTGGCGCTGGTAGCACAACAGATATATGGTTTATGACAGCTGATTATGAAGCTATGAGTTAAAAAGCCAGGTCTTAAGATTCTTTCTAAAAGCTAACAAAGAAGAACTGGTCTTTCATTTGGTGGGTAGGGCATTCCACCGTGTTGCCGTGCAGTACATGAAAATTCTACCCCCCAGCGCATACGATACAATATGCACTGGAAACGTAGATCCCAGATTCCCGGAAGCTGGAGGGGTGTGCAGCTGAATGACCGAGCCAAGGGAGTAGCGAGAAAAATAAAAATACCTTCCACTTTGAATAGCATGGCTCTATGAGAGTAAAATAAGCATGCATTCCCAGTCCTTTTTCGGAAGGTGCCCTGGAATAGATTCACTGAGCATTTCCCTTCCTTCCTTCCTTCTTTCTTTCCTTTATTTTTTTGATTTTCATCTTTTTTTCTTCAGCTTTCGTTCCTTCCAGTCTTTTTAACCCTGCTTTCTTTTTTCTTTCATCTTTCTTTCCGTCTTTGTAGGTTTTTTTTTCTTCTGTTGCCCTCTCATATTCTCTGATTCTGAGTTATTTTTTTCTTCGCATTTTTATCACTTCTCTTCTCTAATCATGTTTGTTTCCCTTGTCACCTCTTGGCCCCCACCCCGCAGATGTGCCATTGTGTCTTCTTTCTTACTGTGTTATCTATTAACTTTTGACTCTGTCTACATCTTGCTTCTCTGTTATGGGCTAGCAGATACATATCAAAGTTCAGAAAGATAATTAAGAACATTTTATGTTATCAGTAGCACTCCGCGAAAGCTAGTGTAGTGTGTGCTTTCTACGCTCTTGGGCATAGCCCTTGTTTTTCCTATGGAACATTCACCAATCCAACTGTTTCTTTTCGGATACTTAAGTATTTCACAAAACCTCAAATGGCTTCTCCATAAGTGGGTGGCTGCTCAAGTGAGCATATTTCAGGGTCACATTGCTACAGCATGAAATGTAAAATAAAAACGTGTCCTTTTTTTGTGTTTAAAGGGTAGTTTGAACATCTTTGGCTTGTCATTATGTTTTCAAAATAATGCCTTTGATTTTCTTGTCACGTGTATATGCCATCAAAGATTGTTCTGTGAAAATAACTTTTAGTTTCTCACTCTTATCTATCAGTCTCTGGTGTTTGAGAACATATTTCTGAATTCATTGACTGAGTGCTGCATTTGGTCTGGTAATTTCCACTGTAAGAGATTGGGATATTAGTTGAGAGGGCATGAGCTCAGAGGGAATCACAAAAGTCATTAAATACATCTGTGCTTAACCCTCTGGTAGCTTGGCACAAAAGCATTCAGGCTTAACTTTAAGCGAATGTATAAAGTATTTATGCAGCACGCAAACAGTAATAAAGTGAAGACACAGAAAAAGAAATATCCAAAACCAACTTACATAAAGTACATTTTATTAAATAAAATGACATCAAAATAATACAGTCCCAATCAGTAGAACAGGAGTTATGAATTTGTAAACTTTAAGGCAAAGATAGCACGTAAAAGTGCGAAGCACCAAAGGCGGGTATCTGGTTGCTCCTGATCAGGACAAAGTCACCCGAACTGGCTCACCGCAATGGAGCTCGGGCGAGATACACTATCATGAGCAGCCTGCTGGGAGTTGTAGCACTTGTCCTTGCTGCAGGGTTTGAGATGCGAAGCTCTGCATCATGCTGCATCGAGTCCGTTGAGCCATTCAGGAGCTGCATGGTGCTGCGAATCGAAAACCCGTGTCATCCTGTGTCATTCTGCTTTCGACCCAGTGAATCCCTAATCAGGCTCTGCAAAGTGCCGCAAGTTGAGGTCCTGATCCAGTGTGCATCAGAACTGGTGAAACAGCTGTTTAGGAGCAGCAAGGATCTGTGAAGCACGGCCCAACATGGGTCTGCATAGTGCTAGATTGGAACCTGTGCAACCTACAGTTAAGGTGTGCCATTCTTTCTTTGATTCAGGGTTCTTTCTTTGAGAGGGTAATAATTCTTGGCGAAGCTAAGGAATCATTTTAGCATCCTTTTGATATGAACTGTTGGTGATGCCCACTGCTGTTTTAAGCAAATACCTATCCTAAAGCCATGGTGTTTCTCCAAACTAACAACATTAATCATTGGCTATTTGGTGTCTCCATGGTAAGCCTCCTCACTACCACCCACTTTCATGTTTTGTCGGAAAATCTGATCATGGTGGTGGCCCGCATGAAAGCACTTAGAGGCAGATTTACCAATATTTGGTGCAATGCAACGCAGCAAGACAACTTTTGAGCTCTGTCAAATGGAGAGGGCAGTTATGCACCATATCTATTAAGATATGGCACATTTCTGTTCTCCCTCTGCACTACCACTTGTGGCTGCAAAGCACCCTTGCACCATTGTGTGAGGTGCCTGCATTACAGCCAGGATTGTTTTTCCGCAGGAAGTGACACCTTCCTGCACAAAACACTCCTCTTCTTCCTCTTTTTATGTGTGCTGCAGAATGCAGTACGCATAGAAAGAGGAAATAACATGTGAAATAAACATATTTCTCCTCATTATGCCTCCCCTGGGAAGGCGTACGATTTTGACTTATTTCCAGGTTTACCAGTGTTTGTAAATCTGGGAATGTGGCAAAAACCTTGGGTGGATGCGTAGGAACACCCATGCTTTACCCATGAAACTCCTTCCCAGTGCAGAGCAATGCAGGGCAGCAACATGCACTGTCTCGTCTTACTCCATATTTACTAGTCAGAACCATGCAAGGTGGATCTGCTCTTGTGTTACCCTGGGTGGAGTAAGGACAATACTAGCCCTTGATAAAACTTACCCTCGGTTTCTAGCACTACAACGTTATGTATCAATTGTCTGGCCTGGGAAGTGTCAGTGAAAGCCCGATTTTGTTGGCTGTATTACTTGTACCCTGCTTTCTCTTCCCTGCTATCCTGCAGATGCAATCCAAAGTATCACCAGATTAAACAAAATTAGAACAATTCTGGGGCACGACTCGCTCTAAGAAATATTTATTGTGTTTTATGAAACAGCTAGCCAGGATTCATTGTTCTAAATCTAGCTCTAGACATTTGCCCAGAGATGACACCAAGCCACTTTCACACCACATTTGTGGTGCCAGTCCTTCGTATAACAACTGAGCACATTCAAAGATGAGTGGTATTGGTTCAGGTTTTGCTAATAATATTTTAAAAAAGGAAAGCCCTTGGGTGGTAACATGGAATCCGGTTTACACGAAGCTATTTGGACAACTTTTTGTAGTATTCCATGTGAAAACATTAGCTCACAGTTCATACATTGTTCTGGTAATTTCTGACCATATGGGAAGATTATTCAGGAATATGTTTTTCATTGGTGCAAATGATTCGGTGTGAGACTTGCAAAAATATTCCATGGACAGTACATATAGTGGCTGGCTGTTTACCACTGTTGACAGTGTCCTTTCAGAGAAACTCCAGAGATTGAATTAATAAACATGAAGCAGATTTTGCTTGCATTCAAATTTCCTTCCATTCATATGCAAATTTCTAATGGTTTTCATTCGTTTATACGAAGAATAAACATTAATGCATTTAGGGGTCCTATTCTCACTTCATCGGAAGGCTGCTTATACTAAATGTGCTTTTCCATAAAATATTACACTTTCACGGTCCCTCTTTCCTAAAACCGCAAATGACTGTACTGTCTTCATATGGGTATTAATACACGCGCAATGTCAATCAGTGACCCTGACAAACAATAGGGCCGTACAGCGCTCACCATAGTGAATATAAAATAACATTTCCTACTTGGATGGCTATGTTTGTTTTCAGCTCTAATGGAAACAGTATGCTTTTTTGAAATCAGAATGTAAATGGCAATGTACTAAACAGACAACCATTTTCTCAATAAAATGAGAAAACATTGCTATTTTCCAGACTGCTGATCTGAGAACATTTCTTCAAATAAGGTGTTTTGAATAGCTTGCAGTGCTATTAGAATATATTGCTTTGAATTCTAATGGGTGATCATTTGTTAGATGTTCATGAAGTGCTTTTGGAGACCTCTGAAAATTCATAGTTATTTTATTTCTTATAAATGTAAAAAAGAAGAAAAAGAAGTTTGTGTCTCTTACCTGCATCTCTGCTCATTGACAAGAGTGGCTGGCAAAGTGGATGCCTTATAAATATGGCAGATTCTTGAACAGATGTCTGTAGTTGTATAGCCTCTTTTTAAGTTAGAGACCTTTTTTCCTGGTGTGTTGACATTTTTTCTTCATTGCACTCGCCCCCTCTATTTCCAGTGGCAGCAGGTTCAACTACACTTGCTGGTGTCCAATCTACACTAATGCATGTTATGTAACTAAGTTAGAAATGTTTACACTAGAGTATGTTATGTAACTAAGTTAGAAATGTTTATACTAGTGCATGTTATGTAACGAAGTTAGAAATGTGTGTACTATTGACCCATAGCTCACTGTGAATGCTTTAGCTAATTTTTTAAATCATACTCTTACAAGGAAGTGTTCTGGGTTTGTCTGCAATAGGACTGAAGTTGTCCATCGCTGATGAACCTTAAAAAGTCTGGGGTTGCTTGCATTCCCATCCAGAGGTGACCTGGCCTCTCAGTTAGGCACAAACTGTCCCTTTTGAGGCCAGGACTGATTTGCATTTGGTTGGTCCCTGTCTGTAATAGCACGGATGGGATAGAAAACAAAGGATTGGGATACAACACCTAAGTTTAAGTCAATTATTTCATTCATCACTTATTTTTCTGTCTTCGGCATCGCTGAAGGGTGGTATCCTGAAATACTGATTGCAAAAATACTGTTAAATAAATCATTTCATGGTAAACATATAATTGGCCGACATAATGACTTTCTAAACTCATAATAGTAGGCACAAAAATATCAGTGGCAAAAATAGTGTGATTAAAATAATGTAACAACAAAAATATTGAACACCAAAATATAGACAACAAAAATCTAGTAATTTTGAAATTATAATACAGATAACCAGAATATTGATTTTAAAAGTAAAGTACCTGATGAAACATCTAAGATAGAAGTATGTAAGAAATTTAAAAATGTCCCTACAGTAAAATAATTTAAATTAACATTAAATATATTCATTTAAAAATATCTAAATGTTTTCCAAAGAAACATTAAGGGCCTGATTAGGATGTCGGTTGGAGTTTCCTCCCACCGACATCTCTGCTGTTACGCGACCGACCGACCTTGGGTCGGTGATCCAAACCGCAATTCAAATGCGACCACACAAAGTGCGGTTGCACACTCCCATTTCCTATATGGGAGCTTGTGCGGCGGTCATAAACTGGCAGCAGCACAAGCCCCCATAAAAAAATGGGAGTCACTGTAAATCCCTGTACCATGTGGCAGGCACCTCATGGTGCAAAGCACATGGTGCATGGATTTACAAGGGGCACCGTAGGTGCTCCCTCGGCCCCCAACTGGAAGCCGAGGAGAGAAGGCCTTGCTCCCCAAAGTCACTTTCCATGTTGGAAAGCCTGACACGGAAAGCCTGTCAGAAACCGACATCAAAATCCTGACCGGCAAAAACACCATCCGTATGGGATTATGGTGGCGGTTCTGAGTTTCCGACAGGCTCCTTGAGACCATCGGAAGCCAGCCAGAATGTCCGGCTGGTTTGAATTTCGACCGCCATACTCATAACACAGTGCTCAGAATTCAAACCAAGGATGTCGATCAGAAAGCCTCTGACCTGGAGTCAGAGGCTTTTAAACCTACATCCTAATTAGGGCCTATATCTTTATTTAACTTAAAATCAAATTATGTTAAAATGTTTATTTTAAAACAAATTTTAAAAAAGAATACATGTTTATTTATAGTTACTCATTAATTCCCTAAAAATAGTTTACATTTTTATTACCTATTAAACATATATACATGTACACATATTTTTATAATTTGTTGAACATTTTACATTTCTATTTCTCGTGAAAACTTTGAATTTGTTAACATAATCCTTAATATTTTTAAATCATTTTAAACATTTTCAACATCTTTCAAATAGACTATATTAATAATGGTAAAAATGAAATCATAACACAAAACTCTTAATAAAAAATATGAAGAGCATTATTTTTATTGATACTAAATCCAATAAAGCAAGCATTAGAAAAGTTAAAAAACAAAGGAGCAAATTTACTGTTTTGACTACAGTCCCATAAACATTGTGGGAAGCTCATAAATTATTTGGGGTCACATATCCTATTTTAATTCTATCAAACAATATTAAAATTCTATATACATCGAGGGGTAGGGAGAGTTATTATTTGAAATCCAATTCTACTTACATTTGGGACAATGCACATATTTGGAGATGTCAGATTTACGTTTCTTTCTCCAATCGCACTAACATTGGAGTAAGTACATATATTTGGGGAGGAAGGGTGAGATATGCAACACTAGCACCAGTCTTCCAAATATATTGGAGAAAGTGAATATATTTGGAGTAAGGGGCAGATTTACTATTCTACCTCCAGTCTCACAAATGTTGCTGAAAGTACAAATATTTGGGGAAAGGGATAAGATTTACTATTCTAAATTTACCGCAACATAAATTGAAACTGTGCATACATTTGTGTGGGGTTACACTTACAGCTCCAACTCCTGTCTCACAGAAATTTCGGATAATCCACACATTTTGGGGGTGAGGAGAGATAACATTTACTATTCTAACTCCTGCAAAACATGAATGGGGAAAAATATATATTTTTGGAGAGGTCAGATTTCGTGTTCTAAATTCAGTCCTATTAACATGTCAGAAAGTGCATATAGTTGGAGGCGGTGTGGTTTACTATTGTAACTCCAACAAAACATAATTTGGAGAAGGTATATATAAATAAATAAATAATCTATTTGACCTACAGTCTTACTTCCATTGGTTGAAGTGAATACATTTGGAAGAGTTCAAATTTACTATTCTAATTCCATTCAAAGTAACATTTCAAAACCTGGAAGGGGGCAGATTTATTTTTCTGAATCCAGCCCCACTAATGTTGAAGAAAATGTATAGATTTGGGAGTCAGCTTTATTGTTCTAACTGCAGCCCAGCTTTAACTGGGGAAAGTGAATAGATTTGGGGGCAGGGTAAGATTTACTATTCTAACTCCAGTTCCACAAACATTACGGAAAACACCTGCATTTGGGGCATGTGGAATATTACTCTAAATCATGTCTCACTAACATGAGGGAAATTTCAAAGATTGCGTGGGTGGGGGAGTTCCGATTCACTGTACTAACTCAAAATAAGGAGAGTTGTAAAAAAAAATTAAACACTAAACACATTCTGCTAAATATGATATCAATATCACACATTAATATTATTTAATATACATTTGAATAAATTAAATGCATTAATTTATTATTGAATTTATTTTGTTTTTCAAAGTGTCTTCATATATTTTAAAAAAAATGTAATACATTTTTAAAATGTAAAACTGTAAAAAGTTTTGAAAAAGTAAAATGTCGTCCCCATTTTTATTCAATGAAATTATTTTTTATAAACACCTTTACAGTCAAACTGAACCACAATTAATTGTATTTACATAAAAATTGTCCAATTTAGATTGCTAATTAAAAAATAAATTATAATCAGATAAAGTTCCTTATGTTTTTACTAATTACAGCTATAAATCAATGAATCCTTAGATTTAGTTAAATATTTTATGGGTGTGTGATACCAGCCGAATATGGCAGCCCCCGTGCCTGAGCTCTGCAATCCGCCCCTGCACCATCCACATAAATCCACATTATGGGTCAAAACTATCAGCAGCCCCAATAGGAGTAGATGGCACTGTGGTCCTGTCCTCCACCGGGGCCCAAGAAAGAGGGAATCCACCCACCCCGGGAAGCTCTGCCACCATGGACAGGTGCAGCCTACCTGCTGGGCCTGGCCAAGTTGCAGCCGGCCCTGGTGCCCACATCGGTGCAGCTGTGGTGGGGACTAGAGTTCGGGGTCACATTGGCACTCAGAGAGGCACAATCGAAACCGGTGCGAGGCTAAAGGGGATTGCTTCAAGCAGCCTGGATGGAAGGTATGTCAAGGGCAGGTTGGAAGCCGCTGGCCATGACACCCACACAGGAGGAGCACAAATCTGAAGGTGAGTGTCAAGCGAGTGGCAGTTGCTGCATACAGCCAATTTTGGCAGGGCCAGAGTTGGGAGGTAGGAGTGTGGGCCCAAGAGAGAGAGAGGTGTTGAGAGAGTTGGAGACCTAAACCATGGGCATCCCCACTGACACCAAGTGGCCCCTTGCGCCCCAGCTGCAACCACAGCATGACAGGAGTGCCCTAACAGCACTCTCATAAAAGGGGCAATTGTGCGAAGCGAAGCCCTGAAACAATGAATTCATCACATACCCAGGGGAGCCTATGAGTGGCATGTGCTCTCACTAACTGGACAGGGGATTCTCCCCAGCCTATGGGCTGAGAGAAGGGCCCATACCACTATCCTGTGCACCACAACACGAATGTAATGGGAAAAGATAAAGGAGCACCACAACCTACCCAGGGCAATAGAGATACATTTTCCAAGCCAACTTCCAGCACCAAAAAGAATGAGGGCTGAGACCATGAGGCCCTTTTCCAACAGGATACTACAGCCTCTTTACTCCAAGACTCACGGTGCTCACTCGTAGGAAAGATATGCAAGCTGAGCCTGGATATGACACTCCTTAGACAAGACCTGCGCAATGCAGTGACAATATTGAGCCACCTCTTGAGTGCAGAAGAGTCATTCCGCACACAACAAACTGCAATGCCCACCCTCCATTGCAAGGTGAGCATAATGGAGGCCAGGGTGGAAGATGCAGATGGAAGATCAAGGAGAAACAACATCTACATAGTAGGGAGCCAGGATGGAACAGAGGTTCCCCATCTGGTTCCCTTCCAAATGTAGTGGCTTAAATCATGAATCCCGGCTATGGAACTGTCACCCTGCTTCAAAGTAGAATGGGCTCACAGGTTCCTAATGGAGCATTTACTGCTGGGGGCCCCTCAATGACTGATGACAGCATGAATCTTAAATTGTTTAGACAGGGACATCATCCTCTGAGAGGCCCAGAAAGGCTGAAAACTCCATTGTGGATCGCCACAGTCATGATTTTTCTGTGGACTAAACCCTTAAAGTCCAACACCAGCATTGCTCATTCGTGACCATGAAGAAAAAGCTCTGGGGCATGGAAATCCAATATGTGCTGTAATTCCAGGCCCACCTTAAAGTTCTCTATAAAGAAGATACCTACTTTTTCAACACACCAGAGACTGCATG
The DNA here is from genome assembly GCF_964204655.1 of Triturus cristatus. Taxonomy (NCBI): domain Eukaryota; kingdom Metazoa; phylum Chordata; class Amphibia; order Caudata; family Salamandridae; genus Triturus; species Triturus cristatus. Next base: position 623,156,873 of record NC_140587.1, read on the forward strand.
GACCTTACAGGAGGCGTGACCTATCTTTTTCGTCTCCTCTCTCCACTCACTGATCCACCCACAGGAGTGAGACACAGCTTCGTCACCACACACGGAGAAGCAGGGAGGGGCCCTTGTCTGCAGATCTTGGTCTTTTTACATCAAAGCACTTGCACCAATAGCGGCCCGTGGAGGGAATTCCGTGGGGCGGTGAGGTGGGCAAATGGCTATGCAGCGCACGCAACGAAATTCGTTTTATTTATTTAATTGTTTACTTACCTCCTTTTATCCATATTCCGGTGTTTACTACCCCTCACCCTGCCCCTCCCCCACCCCGCCTCACCGCCCCACAGAACTCCCTCCACGGGCCGCTACTGACTTGCACCCTGCAGCGGTGGGAGAGCTGCCAGACACAAATATTAAAATAGGTGTTGAACAGAGGGGCCAATAGACTATGCGGCAAAGATAGCAACTCAATGACTAAATCATTAGCCACACTGACATTCATGAGAGTACACCCTGCCTCCAATTTGTATTATTTTAAGTGTTTCAGGCTCTTGAAGGTCGAGATAGTTAGGTTCATTGTTACAGGGTGACAGATGCATCATGAGGAAAGGTGTATGGTGGGGGCAGGATGGGTGTTGTACGGTTGCACGTTCTGGGTGTTACCGTTCTTCTCTTTTGGTGTGGCTCAGGTTCCCTTTCACGACACTTCACAATGCATCTCCCTGATGACAGATGCACAGGATTCTAGACCCACAACAATTTACAATCTGCTATCCTGGAATGTGAATGGCCTTACTGACAAAATTAAAACAGGGGCAGTCATACACTATGTCACTAGATTTCACCTGACAGCCCTACTGCTCCATGAAACCCATCTTTTGGGAAGAAATTGCTCCTTCCTGGGGAGGAATAGGTACACAAGGGTGTAACACTCAGGCTAAACTGTGGCCCCCAGGGGGTGGCTGTCCTCCTCAAAAACGATTCCCTCTGGCAGTCAACAGGGCTACTACTGATCCTGTTGGCCACTTTGTCATGGTATCATGGCTTATGGAGGGAGAGACATGGACACTGGTCAGTGTATACACCCACTGCAGTTTCTAGACTCCACACTGGAGGCCGTTTCATGCCTCCTGATGGACGTGGTTGAGGGTATGGGCAGAGGCCATGAATATTGTGGACGTCTGGCAGTTAGATAACAGGAGGGACAGTCAGTTCACACATTTCTCCTCACATGACACTTCCTCCCACATCAACTACCTATTTACTTCCTCAACAGACAACATAACCCACACAACTATACTACCTAGAGGACTTTTTGACCACTTCCTGGTAAGAATGACTCTGGGTAGACAGGTGGGGGGAAGCATGGGCCAGATGACCTGAAAGTACTGTGGCTCCAAGATTACTCTTTTGCCGACTTTCTTCATATCACTATCAGTGACTATTTTGCCTTTATTGGGGGTACAGTCCCCTCTCCAACTACACTATGGGAAGCATTCAATACAGTGATACGAGGAAGATCCCAGTCATTCAATAGTGGGAAAGCACCCTGGGACCTTGAGGTTAAAGCTTGCACAAATACAGAGTGACATCAGTCAACTCAAGGCTGCTCAGCCAGTCTGTCCTTCCATTGCATCCCAGTGGGATCTTCAAATAGCATGCCCGGAATCTAGACAGCTGCTCCTGAAAACTGCCCAGCTGAGTCAACTGAATGTGCAGGGAAGGCTATATATAAGTGGGTGGCATAGCAGGTAAACTGCTTTACTGGCTACCAGTGTTGAGTGGTGCCAGGATTTCTTCACTGAGCTGTGTGCATGCACTGGGGACATACTCACTGGCTTACGAGCACAAGTCTGCATCAATGGGACTTTGTTAGCAGCCTTTCCCATGGAGTGTGTCACCCAAAAGTGTTGCCCAATGTCATCACTGCTGTTCAGCATGGGGGTGGAACTCCTGGCAGAATTGATCCGAATGGATGCTTGAGTGTGCAGCTTTCACTAGAAGAAGAGCATGGATGATAGAATCTCCCTCCATGCAGACAACATGCTCCTCTATGTCCAAGAACCCATTGCACAGTTCCCTGCCTAATGGAACTTCTCCGCATTTATAGAGATGCAGCAGAGCTAGAGGCAAACTTAAAAAAATACAATTTGGTTCTCATTCTAAGTAAAGTGGCGATGGTAGCTCTCTCTCAACAATTGTACTGGGAACTCAATATATTACCACACCTGGCTAAAACAAAAAATTACTTTCAAGTATGAGCCTCTCTACACCCGCACTTCCTATCTACAGTGTCATGCATCTCTATCCTCTGCTGTCAGGACGCCCTGAAGCACATCAAATGGAATGTCATTATAACAATGGCCACACAGCTGTAGCAAGGCATCTGGCTATTCGAGATGGCATGACTCTCTCGATTTACAGGCTGGGACCTAATCGGTGTCTCCACCCTGGGGGATGTCTGGGCGGGGAGTCATATTTGGTCTTACCAAGAGCTTGCCTGGGAATTCCATCTCCATTTTTTGCTATCCTACAGCTATTACAACTCTGGCAGGCACTTGACTCACAGAGGGACACGCTCATTACGATCCCAGAATACAACCCCATTGAATGCCACCTGGTGATAGAAAACTTGGACAAAGAGGATATCTCCCAATTATACATAGCTTTGATAATCAATGCCCCTGACACTTTGGGGCCACCCTGAGGTAGCTGGAAGGCAGACTTAGGGATCCTGGATGATGATGAATGGGGAGAAGGGAAGATGGCACCCAGAAAATTCACAATATCTATGCGCTTTCACCTCATCCAGTTCAAATTACGTCACGAATCCCGCCTATAGCAGATGGGCCGTGCTAACAGCCCTAATTTCCCCTTATGCAAGAGTGTACCAGGCACATTCATCCACACGATCTAGGCGTGCCCTACCATCAGCCAATACTGGTCGGTAGTCAATGGAGCCCTTAATAGAGTGACAGCCAGCTGTCTTACTCTACAACCCAGAATAGTCCTGCTTACCATTCTGGAGGATCTCGGGGCCTGTGGAGCACCCGATCGATGATCGCCATTGGATGATTGGTGACATTGCACGAAACTTGCAAGCTACTCCCCCTGAAGGGTTCAATGGGATGTACATTTGTGTGACTATGGAGAAGTTGGTATACAAAGCCTGAAGGACTCATGGGAAGTATGAAAATATTTGAAGACTCTGGATCCAATCGAAGGCCGAGAATGGGTGAACCCGAATCTCAGTTTGGCAGCAATGGGGAGAGGAACTTTACATCAGCTGATACACCACGATGTATTGTTTGCTCAGAGTTTCTGAATACCGTGAAAAGGACAAGAGGACTACCGGCACATGTTTGTATAATACAAGTCTACACCGTTTTATTGGAAAAACAGCAATAAAAAGTGTTATAAAAATATTTTTTAAATGTATTTTAAAGTATGAAGTAAAGTAATACATATCTCAAATAATTAAATGAACTGATAATTATTCTACTAACTTCAATTCTTTTGTTTATTTTTGTTCATAAACCCGTAAAAATAAAAATGAGTCAAACACAAATACAAACGAAAATAAAAACAAAATTTAAACACAAAGCGTTGTTTTATCAAATGTCATTAAAGAATCCCTAATTTTCGAAACAGCAATCAAGAAATAACAAATTCGATAACAAGTCAAAGGAGTCTTCTTCATTTGTAGGAAAAAAAACTGGCTTGCAACTTTTAAAGGCAGCCTTTTGCAGTAAAGGAATTACATATTTATGTCGAGCCCTCACTGTTAAAGTAACCAAAAAAGTTAAATGCATGACAGTTTGAATCGATTGACAGTCACCTGGGCATAGGTTAGTGTTATCAAAAGTAAACCAGCATTTAGAGAAAGATAACTTATACAAACAAAACTGAATCAGGAAAGAACGCTCATAAATACTAGAAGCAAACAATATTTTGGGTTGGATACATGGTGGGTTTTTATCGGTACAAATTATGTTACCAAATGTTTCTGTAATTCCCAGGTCTTGTTATCCAGACTCATATGTTCCACATGAGTATTTGTGACTCACAGTGTATCTCGTTTATGAAATGTTAAGAGTCAAGAGTATAAATAAGGCCTGTCTATCTTTAGACCTAATTTAGTGATATAATTAACCCAGTTATTTTGGTACTTCCATCTAAATGGATACAAACCGAGATGATTTTACCATTAAGCACTGCAGATGGATTTGACCCGGTAGATGTTCATAGTAACAGGTAGCAATCTTGACACAACCCTCAAGATTGCTCAATTCTAGAATATGAAGGCCTGCAGAGTCTAAATAACTCCAAATACCATGTACATAACACACAGCTGAGATATATTTGCCTTCATAGATGTTAGTCATATGGTTCGCCTGTTTGGAACACAATTCATTAGCACAAATTAAAGCTGTTCCTAGAGTCTTTAAAAATTTCAACTTTTGAAGTTGCAATTGCCACAGCAGTTGACTGAGTGATGAAAAATGACCTCCAAATTAGAAAAATCAGAGAATATCTCAAGTGTATGGGTATAGCATGACTTTTAGTTTTGGTGACTTTTGGTTAAGGGTGGGCGGACAACTCCGCTCCGCCCACGGAATGTGCAGAGATTTGCCCTTCCGCGATAATAGGCGGAGAAACAGGGCAAATCTCCGCACACTTTGGCATAACGGAAGTTGGCCGCCTGCCTCCCGTCCGCCTCCCGCCCGCAATATTAAATACATTAAAAAAGCAATTTTTAAATAACCTTACCTTACCGGCGGCGTCCCCAGGCTTCCATCCTCCTCCAGTGCATCTTCTTCTGGGAACTGCGCATGCACGAGAGCCCGCGCATGCGCATTCCTCGGCAGGAATGCGCATGCGCGGGCTCCCGCGCAGCTCCCAGAAGTGCCTCCCCCTGGACTGAACACATCGTCTATTGGGGGAGGTACATAGACAACATTATTTGTCTATGGTCTGGATCCACAGAACAGTTGCAGGATTATTTCCTGTACCTAAACGCAAATGACTTTAATGTCAGGTTCACTATGAACAGTGATAAAGCTAGAATCAATTTTCTTGACATACAGTTCTATGTCAAAGATCAGATGATTGAGAGTACACTCTACAGGAAGGATACCGCATGTAATGCGGTCCTTCATGCAGGGAGCGCTCACTCTCAGACTGTTATCAACAATATTCCCTTTGGGGAGATTACTAGAATTCATAGGAACTGTAGCGAGGAAGAGAACTATTGGAGAAACATACATGAGTGTGAAAAAAGATTCCTCAAAAGGGGATACAGGAAAGAGATTTTGAATAAGGCAATCACGAAAGCGAAACATCTGACAAGGGAGGAAACTCTCCGTTACAAACCTGTACAGCAGAAAGACATAAGTGAAAGAAGAGTTTGTTTGGTTACACAATATAACACCAATAGTAACAGAGTACGGGATATCCTTAAGAAGAACTGGGGACTTCTTTTAGATGTACCCGGTTTGAAAAAATCTATTTCAAATGTGCCCACACTAACTTACCGTAGGGGAAAAACGCTACGTGATACATTGTGCCCTAGTTATGTGACCGATAAACAAAGTTTGAACACCTGGTTACCTCCGAAACCACTGGGTTTTTATACATGTGCCTCCTGTAATGTTTGCCCTTTTGGCCGCAACAAAACTACCAGCTTCACATATAACAACTCTGCGTCCTATAACATCGCACATTTTATCAATTTCAATACTACTCATGTAATTTATGTGCTGGGCTGTAATTGTGGTATCATTTATGTGGGTAGCACTGTACGCTCACTAAAACCCGCATACAAGAACATCGAAGGGCAATCAACAATAATGACAACCGTTATCCCCTTAGTGACCATTGTAGGGATACACATCCCAACAATAAGACATTCTTGTTCCATGAAATTGATTATATTCCAGTGGGTAACCGAGGTGGGAACCGTGAACTCACTGTCAGACAAAGAGAGGCTAAATGAATCTGCCGTCTTCAAGCCACTTTGAAGGGGCATAATACTGATAGGGAGTTACACTACTTCCTGTGCTAAATATCTGATTTGCAAATTATACCACGAGGTTGCGAATTTCACCAGTTTAATTAGCACGCTTCTTTTAGGTTGCCTGGAAGCTTTTATTCCACTTGGGAGTCGCTATTGTTGCCTCCAATTTATCAAAATAGGATTTATCACAGATCTGATTTTGCTTTATAAGCTTATTCACTTAGGCTTTGGTCACATTTGCCCCTAACCCACCATGAGAAGTTCTATTATGGATTAGAAACCTTAACCCCTAGATACCTAGTAAGTACTTAATTTATATTCAAAATCACAACTTGCCCTACAGTTATATTTTATGGCTTATTCTTTCATGGCATAGGGCCAACATGCCTTCATCTATCAAGCCATTTCCACCTTGAGCGTTTCTCCATTTAGGATTTAAGTTTCTATTTTAGATATTATTTTTTATATGTTTACTTACTTATTTATGATTTATCTGGAATAATCAGTATGAAATCAGAATTGAGTTTTGCTTTGTGGCACATAATATTTATTTAAAGATGGCCGCCGCAGTTTATTTGTGACTGTTCACCAATTCAGGGCATAGGGCTCACACACTTTGCCCTTCCTAGTTATGCTTCCTTTGAGTCTCTCCCTTCTAGGATCTAATATTCTACTTTTCCTAGACATGATCTTTATATGTCTACGTACACACGTATTACTTATCATGGATATTGATATTAAATTATAACCTGTGTTTCTTTGGTACACATCATTTATTAATAGATGGCCGCCATATTCCCATCCACAATCGTCGGTTTTGATATGTTTTTTTAAATTTAGGATTCAATGTTTTATCTTCTATACATATTAAATTGTGTATGTTTATATATACATGAATGACCTATTATGGAAAATCGATATTCAATTACAATTTGGTTTTCTTCTCTTTTTTGACACTGTTTAAATACAGAGGGCCGCCGTACCTTTAATCATAAATTTTGGTTCTTATATATTGATTCTGTTTTATATGGTTATTTCCTTCGCTTTTCTTCGTTCTTTTGTAGAGAGTGATGTTTGATGGTATTCTTTTACCATTCTAAGATGGCCACCGTTAAGTTTCATTTATGCCTGCGTTTTCCCTCATTGCGCCTATCACGTGACCGGGTCCCGTCACGGTACGCAATGGTTTCCCTTTTCTTTAAATACAATGGCACCAACCAGCTCGGGTTAGAGGTGCTGGTTATCATGCTGCTTTTGGAGTTTACGTTGCTCTAACAGGTAAGAGGAGAAGGATCCCCCCTTCTCTTTCTAATTCTTGGCATCTCTCGCCGGCCTCCTTCCACGCTGTGTTGTTAGCGCTTAGTTTTAACACGTGAGATATCCCATGGGAAGTGGCATTATTTATATACACTACGGGGTTGGTGCCACATGGGATTTTTTCAAAGGACAAGTTACTCTTTATCTAGACAACGGGGCTGTTGCGATATGTGATATTTTCGAAAGGGATCGGGATTTTCAGTTTTACATTTGACTCCGGTCACATGTAAATGGACATGGAGATCGGCATTTTACAACAATATATCGTGACCAAGGGTACGCGTTAGGTTCTTCCTGGCCTATTACTGTCTCTAACTAAACTCACTTAAATTTTTATATGTGGGTATTCACCCTAGCCTTGAACTTGGGATTATAAGGGGAAATTAGCATTTCTCTTTACTGCTATGGGGTCATTGGTTATGACACTCATAGTTCATCTGGTTTTTCGGTTTATGTTACGTTTATATTGTCCGATCGAATTTGCTGGTTTGGGGTATTTAGGTTGATGTATTTATCATGGTCATTTGTGACAATTTTTTGATATGGATGTTGCACGCTAAAAAACGTTTTACGATTGGAGGCACAGTTATACTTGTGCTTTTTGTGATATCTGTTCTCCTGTTCCTTACAGGTCATATAGTATGCCACCACTTTAATAAAGTCCTGGGATGGTATAGCGTTTACTGGATCTTCTATATTCTCTTGATTACACTATATACCTGAGGTATTAGGTGAGTCTGCCTTTATTATATTTTGAATATAAGGGCTTCATTTGAAACTTCCTTCGCTGGATGGGGTTATACAGATTTCCCCTTTACTATATCTAGTATCTGTTATTTTGATACTGTCATCACTCCCCCCCTCTTTTTAGGATAGGAACTTGACGGTAATTAAGACCGATTGATTTTCATGATTGCTTTTCTGTTTATTTTTACCCCTCTTCTTTCCTAGACTCTACAATACATATTGTTATTGAGGCCAATTTTGCCGTTTGAGGTTCAAATCTACTTTAATTACTTGCTACTGCTACAGTCCAGCCACACACAGAAGAGGTGAGATATAAGTCTACCCACCTGTGGGTCATACCCAGTTCATATATGATGACTTATCAGGTCTTTAATATTTCTTTACAAGCATCCATAAATAGGGCATGGACAGTACTCAATTAAATCACATAGTCCTTAATAGGGTTACTGACTCCAACAAAATGGTTTTTAAACTTTATTTAATGGAAGTGATATTTTATTGTACAGATCTGTCTATTCCACACTCTGATTAGATAGGGTCTTGTCTTACGTCCTTGTTTTGTATTATGTATTTAGTTTTGGAAATGTCTTATGATTTTTTGTATTGTCCTCTTCAATTTGTAAATGTTATGGATGTCTTTTGCCTGTATTAGATACACCTGATTTCTTCATGTGGGGCTGTGTTATGTGATTTTGTGGGATTGTTGGTTTATAATAGTATTGTTTTCATGTTAGTTGATGTAATATATGTATTTTGGGTCATCTATTATTATTATCAATGTATATATGTGTTTTATATTGTATGATGTAATATTTATGTCATGTATTTTCTATAATATTGCAGCCCTGACAAAGTTCCCTCTGGCAAAAAATCGGGAACGAAACGCATTGGCTGTGTGCCAGTTTTTAAAGATCAATTTAAATACAAAGAAATACCGTTTGAACAGATTATTATCCGTGTGTATTGACTTCACAACGAGTGCACCTTCCGCTCTTTTCTTGAAAATTTGTCGATTTCTGACACCTCCGGACAGCGGGTGTGGGAGTGATTGCACCATTTCTTAATATTTATTGTACATGTGGTTTGGATGTGCTTGACCTTGGTCTGCCATTTGTTCTTTTCACGTTAAGAAGTAAATCATGTCTCATTACAGTATTTACCTTGGTTTCTGCCATTTCTATTGTTTTTTGGGAATATTCTCTATCCAGAAATCTTTTTGTCATACAAATTGATTCTTCATCTTATTTTTCTTGTGGGCTACAACTTTGTTTGGCTCTTAATAATTCCCCATAGGGAATGTTAGAGATTAGATAGAGGGATTGGCTGCTAGATGCATGTAATAAAGTGCTGTCTTTTTTATGGTATAGTTTAGTTTCCAACTTATTTTTGATCACCTCTAAATGCAAATCCCAAAATTCTATTTCTTGTTCATTTAGGTTACATCTGAAAGATAGATTCAGGTTATTCTCATTTAATTCCCTGACCAAATTCACTGCAGTTTCCTTTGAGCCATTCCAGATTCAAAAGATGTCATCCATGTATCTGACCCAGAGAACAACACGAGAGTCAAACAGATCGTTAAGTCTGACCACCTGTTCCTCCCACTAGCCCAGATATAAACCTGCATAACTGGGTGTGAAACAGGTGGCCATTGCAGTTCCCTGGGTCTGACAGTGGATTTTATTGTAAAAAATGAAACAAATATTGGATAAACAAAAGGCCATCATATTCAAAATCATTCCAGTGTGTAATAAGTATGATAATGAATGTGACTTCAGAAACTATCTACAGCCCTGTATATATTTTTTGAAGTCACAATCATTATCATACTTTCAGGCCTGTAAACATATTTTGATACAAAACAATATCTTAACAGTCGATATTTTAATAGCAGCTGAAACATTTAAATAAAAAATCAAAAGTCTTTTTTCTGTTTCTAGCTAACACAGTGCACACCAGAAAAATGGTGATGCTAAACAATAATGGCGATGTTAAACCAACACAGTGTATTTTTGCGTCATGACTCTCTAGGACGCAGTCATCTCTCTTCCTGTATGCTTCTTTTCACTACGGTGCATATCAATTGGTAGAATGTTTGCCACTTTTCATTTTGCATTTCTTGAATAAACCGTATTTTGGAATCATGCTATGAGAAGAAGACCTGTGGATTCTTTTTGAGGTGCGAAGTGGCACCAAAAATTGCGATAGGATTATTTTTCGGCATCACACTCTGTACTGCAGTTCACCGTTTAATGCGGCCGGGGGAAGTGTGGAAATGGCAGATGGAATATATATATGTATATATATATATATATATATATATATATATATATGAGCATTTATTGTACCTGTGGGCGGCATCACGTGTTCTCAGTCTGACGCGTTTCAACTCAATGGTTTTAATCATAGACAAACACTTGCAGCTTTGTTAAAGACACAATGTCCCACAATGCACCAACGCGGTAAGTACCAGTCCAGGCATAGTGCATATACTATTCACATGGTGCAGTTTTAAAATTTATCGCAGTTTTGCTGTTGATGCCGCAATACCTTAGAAAATGTCCTTTCTCCACATCACAAGAGGTGATACAGTATCCCTCTCGGTTCCCTTGCTCCTTTCCTCATGGTCAAGTGACTTTGAAATGGAAATCCTGGATTCGGAGCGAGCCAGTCTCCCGACCTCTATATCCCACAAAAAGTGCTTCGTGTTTAGCGGGAACTCATGGCTCTGCAGGGCAGCCTCAGCGGACCACGGAAACGAAGCATCCCGCTGAAATACAACAGCAACATGAACAAATGGCCGAGGCACCGGTAGAGTAGATAAGAGCATTTATTGTACCTGTGGGCGGCATCACGTGTTCTCAGTCTGACGCGTTTCAACTCAATGGTTTTAATCATAGACAAACACTTGCAGCTTTGTTAAAGACACAATGTCCCACAATGCACCAACGCGGTAAGTACCAGTCCAGGCATAGTGCATATACTATTCACATGGTGCAGTTTTAAAATTTATCGCAGTTTTGCTGTTGATGCCGCAATACCTTAGAAAATGTAAATGAGTATATGTGAGAGTGAGAGATTGGAAGAGTTCCTGTATGAATAAGTATGTGTTTCTATAAGTGATTGTTTAAAAGATTAAGTATGTGTAAGTTTCTGTAGAAGTAAGTGTGGTGGTGTGTGTATAACTGTATATGCAACTAAATGGATGTTTTATTCTTTATTAGCATGAGTGACTATGTGTGTGAGTAACTCTATGGATGAGTGGGGTTGTGTAACAGGATGTATAGGTGTATGAGTACATATGATGAGTGAGTACATGTATGAGTGACTGTATAGGACTGTTGGTGAATGAGTGGATGTGTATGTGGATCTTAGAATTACAGAATAGGTTGTTGTAACTGGTATTGGTATGTCCATTGTTTTGAAAATTTTAGTTTCTATTTTTGAATAAGTGTATCAAAGGTTATATTAGGGGGAGAGGAGGTCTGCCACTCTATCACAAGGATGATGTCATCAGAGATGTCATCAGTGATGTCATTTGAGATGTCATCAGTGATGTCATGAGTGATGTCACTGACCATGTCATGAGTGATGTAATATGTGACGTCATCAGCAGTGCATTGCATAGGTTCACCAAGAGCCCAACGAACCCAGAATAAAAAACTGAGCAGCATTTTGTAATGTTTTTTTTTTAGTTCTGGGTATATAGCAATTATAGTGTGAAAATGTATACATGGAAAAATTGGTATGAAAGACACCTATGTATTTCTGAAATGGGAACAAATTACAGAGTTTAGAAAGAGTGCATATTTGCACATTTTCGAAATTGGGAATACTCATACTTGCATGACAATTATTGGTCATTTTTCAAAATGACTTTTTTTTTACACAATGTCTTTCATTTGGAAGGGAGAAATGCATCAAAAATCAATAGGTAATAACAGTTGCCTTACAAACCTGAACTACCCTAAGTCTCCCGATAAAAATGGTACCTCACTTGTGTGGGTAGGCATAGTACCCACGACAGGAAGTGGCTCAAAACCTAAGGTGACCACACCACATTTTCACACTGAAAATTTACACATTTTTTGCGAAGAGTCTAGCTGTAGTTTTTGAACCCTAGCTCTGCCGGCACCTAGAGAAACCTAGCAAACCTATACATTTTGAAAACTAGACACACAGGGGAATCCAGTATGGGGTGACTTGAGTGCCTCCCACCATGGTCTGTTACCCAGAATCCCTTGCAAATGTCAAAAATTGACAAAAAAAACACATTTTCCCCACATTTCTGTGATGGAAAGTTCTGGAATCTGCGTGGATCCACAAATTTTTACCCACCCCGCGTTCCCCAAAGTCCTACGAGAAAAATGGTACCTCACTTGTGCGGGTCGGCCTAGTGCCCGCGACAGGAAACGGCGCAAAACGCAATGTGGTCACACCTCAATTTTGCAGTGAAAAATGACCCTTTTTTGGCAAAGTGACTAGCTGTAGTTTTTGAACCCTAGCCCTGCCGGCACCTAGGGACAACTAGCAAACCTATACATTTTTTAAAACTAGACACCCAGGGGAATCCAGGATGGGGTGTCTTGAGTGCCTCCCACCATGGTCTGTTACCCAGAATCCCTTGCAAACGTAAAAAATTGACAAAAAAAACACATTTTCCCCACATTTCTGTGATGGAAAGTTCTGGAATCTGCGTGGATCCACAAATTTCCACCCACCCCGCGTTCCCCAAAGTCCTATGAGAAAAATGGTACCTCACTTGTGTGGGTCGGCTTAGTGCCCGCGACAGGAAACGGCACAAAACGCAACATGGTCACACCTCAATTTTGCAGTGAAAAATGACCCTTTTTTGGCAAAGTGACTAGCTGTAGTTTTTGAACCCTAGTTCTGCCGGCCCATAGGGAAACCTACCAAACCCATGCATTTCTGAAAACTAGACACCCGGCGGCTTCCAGGGAGGTATGGCTTGCGTGGATCCCCGAACGTTTCCTTACCCAGAATCCCCTGCAAACCTCAATTTTAGCTGAAAAAATCACTTTTTTCACACATTTTGATGTCTCCTCACTACGTTTTGGGCCCTTGCCTGCCGCGGGTACTTGGGCCTCCCACACAAGTGAGGCACCATTTTTACCAGGAGACCTGGGGGAATGCTGGGTGGTGGTAAATGTGTGTGAGCCCGGTGATGCCACAACTTTCCCACACCAAAATGTGTGAAAAAAGTGATTTTTTCAGCTAAAATTGAGGTTTGCAGGGGATTCTGGGTAAGGAAACGTTGGGGGATCCACGCAAGCCATACCTCCCTGGAAGCCGCCAGGTGTCTAGTTTTCAGAAATGCATGGGTTTGGTAGGTTTCCCTAGATGGCTGCCGAGCACCGGGCCAAAAACCAAAGTGACCCCCCTTGCAAAACCAGATTGTTTAAACATAACTACTGCTTTGTTCCTACAGCGTGAGAATTTTGGAACAATATTGCAATGAAAATGTGGCAGACATTTTGAGGTTTGCAGGACATTGGGGATAAAAAAACTTTTTGAATTCACAAGAGAGACATCACCATGAACTCCCATGGGTTTTCGACAATATCTACAGTTGGTGGGTTATTCTTACATGAAAAGTACACCTTGGCAGAGAAACTAAAGACAAAGATTCCTGCACAACCATCTATTCCTCAAACACACACACATACTGCTTGGATTTGGCACAAGGGCGAGTCATGGTTCAGTGTATTAAATTTTATTAACAAGAGATTTCACAAAAATGAAATGCACTGTCAATAATTAAATTCACAAAAAACCAAACCAATGACTCGCAGCTCGTGAGCTGTAAAGCCACGTCAAGGCACCAACCACTTTACAGGCCATTCACACACCTTTCATATGTGATACAAACAAGACCATTCGCACCACCAGGCACAAAAGCAACACATTACAAAATTCACAAAAAGGGACAAGGTACACCCTGCTTCAGAAAGACAAATATTACTGCACAGCCATCTAATCCTCAAGCACACACACATACTGGTTGGATTTGGCACGAGGGTGAGTGATGGTTCAGTAGATACAATTGTATTAGCAAGTGATTTCACAAAAATGAAATGCACTGTTAATAATTGAAAGGGCGAGAAACTGAACCATTGACTCACAGCTCGTGAGCTGTAAAGCTACGACAAGGCACCAACCTCTTTACAGGCCATTCATACACCTTTCATACGTGTGAGACATACAAAACCATTCACACCGCCAGCCGCAGGCCCATCACATAACAAAACTCACACCAGCACACAGCGCCATTCAAGGGCCCATCATTTTCATACGCCCACAATCCTGACACAGCAACTACACAGGCAGATGGATTGCGTGGAGTGGCACTCAGCTAGCAGGGTGTGTAGTGACCAGCAGAAAGTCACTACTCACACAGCCAGCCGTGCGCCAGTCCACACACAGTGCTAGCAGAGCGCCAGTCCACGCACACCGCTAGCCAAACACCAGTCCACGCACACCGCTAACCAAGCGCCAGTCCAGGCACACCGCCAGCCAATCGCCAGTCCAGGCACACTGCCAGCCAATCGCCAATCCACGCACACCACCAGCCAAGCTCCAGTCCACGGACACCACCAGCCAAGCACCAGTCCGCACACACCACCAGTCCACGCACACCACCAGTCAAGTACCAGCCCACGCACACCGCCAGCCAAGCACCATTCCACGCACACCGCCAGCCAAGCTCCAGTCCAGGCACACCACCAGCCAAGCACCAGTCCACGCACACCGCCAGTCCATGCAGACCGCCAGTCCACACACACCGCCAGCCAAGCACCATTCCACGCACACCACCAACCAAGTGCCAGTCCACACACACCAACAGCCAAGCGCCAGCCTTACACACACCGCCATCACATTTAGGATTTTTTTTAGAAAAAAATAAAAACACAAACAAATCGCAAATAGATACAAATCTTCAAAAACAAAATCAGCAACTAAATACATTGCACTAACACCAACCTTGAAACAGAATAACATTTTCCAAAGAATACAGACCAGGCAGTTCACTTTACCACTCATGAATGCTCCCAAAAATTATTTTGCGTGTGGTACGCTCTAAAACAAGCAGGGACACACAGTCCAGGTTGAGAAGGACAGTCGGGGCAGTACATACGACTCTCCTTCCGCGTACCTCTTCGCCAACAGACTCTACATCTCCTACTGGGAAAATCTTTTGAGGGTGTGGGAGGAATGTGATCAGGAAAGTGGCGATCTTTCAATCTAGCAACATCCTCCACCACTCCAACTCTAGGAACACTTGCCTGTTCCACTACAACAAGGCTGCCTATTACAGACTCCTGAAACTTAGCAAAAGTCATCTTTGACTCAGGGCAAGAATCCTGGAACACAACAAAAGGATTAAACATTGCCAAGTGGAAAAGATGGATAGCCAACTTCTTGTACCAAATGTACGCCTTACGAAGAGCAGTGTAAGGTTCCAACCTCTGATCTACTCTGTCAACACCACCCATGTGCCTATTATAGTCTAAAATGCACACAGGTTTGCGCGCTTCAGCGACCTGACCCCAAACAGTCACAGGTGCAGTGCTTTCATCATGGATGGTAGTCTCTCCTGTCTGAAAACTTTACAGCAAGAAGCTTCTCGCAACGCAACGCACTGCACTGTCCCCGCACAAGCTTTTGACAAACAAGTTCTTTTGGGAAACCTTTACGGTTAGAGCGGATTGTGCCACAAGCAACAGTGTCCACTTTGGCCAATTCCCTGAACAACCGCACACCAGTGTAGAAGTTATCTACATATAAATGGTGGCCTTTGTTAAAAAATCCTCTACCAAGTTCCCAAACAATTTTCTCAGTCACTCCAAAAGTGGACGGACAACCAGGGGGGTTAATCCTGGATTCCTTACCGGTGTACACCCTGAAATTAGAGACATATCCAGTCCTACTGTCACACAGCATATACAGATTTATTCCATAGTGTGCCCTCTTACTAGGAATGTATTGCCTAAAAACCAAGCGGCCCTTGAACAACACCAAAGACTCATCCACTGCAATTTCTTTCCCAGGAGCATAAATCTCAGAAAATCGATCAACAAAGTGATCAAGTACAGGCCTAATCTTAAAAAGACGGTCACACTCAGGGTGATGTCGTGGCAACGCTAAACCATTATCAACAAAATGCATCATCCGAAGCAGAAGCAAATACCTGTCACGACTCATGACTGCCGGAAAAATAGACGTTGCCATCAAGGGACTGCTAGACCAATATGAAGACATTGATGGCTTCTTTAGCAAGCCCATCAAAAAAGTTAAACCCAAGAACTTCTTCATCTCTTCAAGATTTATGGGAGTCCACCGGGTAGCTCTAGAGTGTGGCTTAAGACTGGCACTGTTGTCCCTCAAAAACTGTTCGGCATACAAATTAGTCTGCTCAACAATCTCTGCCAAAAACACATCGTCCATAAACAACTGAAAAACATTTATCTGCAAAAAGTTTTCAGTATTCACTCTACACCCTGGAACACCAGTAAACTCTGCCAATGCCGGCTGCACCATGCCAGGGGCAACCCAGAGGTCATCACTTTCAAAGGGAAGCCTTGCAGCCCCAGCCTGCAGCCCAGATGCCTCTTGCCGCACTAGACCAACGGAAAGCCTTGCAGCCGCAGGCTGCAGCCCAGAAGCCTCTTGCCGCACTACACCAACGGGAAGCCTTGCAGCCCCAGGCTGCATCCCAGATGCCTCTTGCCGCACTACACCAACGGAAAGCCTTGCAGCCGCAGGCTGCAGACCAGAAGCCTCTTGCCGCACTACACCAACGGGAAGCCTTGCAGCCCCAGGCTGCAGCCCAGATGCCTCTTGCCGCACTATCGGCACATCAGTCTCCTCCTCTAACACAGGCACTTCATCCGCACTAAGAGTATCTTCATCATCCGATGACTCCATATGGAGAGAAAACTCACTGCCAGAATCGTCCCCTGCCTCCTCTCCCTCAGATGCAGAGTCAGTCTCTGAACCATGGTCAGAGGAAGACTCTAACAGCAAACCAACAACCTGTTGAGCAGTAATCCTGCGGCTAGCCATTATACTTACTAAGATAGAAGACTGCACAAACAAGTCAACAACAACCAACAATGTGCAAACCAAGTAAGTAAAGAAATGTGTACCTTTATCACAAAGATCAATGTACTCAAAAACTATACAATTCAATTACAAGAGACAGCTGCACTCACCAGAACCTACTCTGCAGTGACACAGCAAAAACCAACGATATCCAACTAGAAAGAAGAAAAAAAAACAAATTACTCACAAGACAACAAAATACACATCGAGCACCAATGCAAAAAGTTTTTGACACTCAAAAACCAAACATACTGCTATTATTACACCATTTGCAAAAATAAAATCATGCAGAGAAATCAAACACATTTACATTGTAAAAAAAAAAGGCTAATCTGTCATGGGCAGGGTGTCCAAATACATCATATAAAAAATTGCCCGCTGGAAGCAACCCTTGCCCAAGGGGTCACTTCCATTTTTATTTAAAGTAATTCCCTGGTGTCTAGTGGGCTTTTCTGCCCCCCCTGGGACCAGACACGGCTACACACAAGACCGATCTGGCCCAAGGCAGAAAAGTCTTGATAAATAATTGGGCCCCCAGGAAGCGACTCCTGCCCAAGTGATCGCTTCCTTTACTCAAAAAATAACATCCTTGGTGTCTAGTGGGCTTTTCTGCCCCCCCCCCCTGGGAGCAGAAACGGCTACATAACATTTTTGGCCCCCAGGAAGCGACCCTTGCCCAAGGGGTCACTTCCTAAAACTAGAAAAGACATCCCTGGTGTCTAGTGGGCTTTTCTGCCCCCCCTGGGAGCAGAAACGGCTAAATAAAAAAACGATCTGCCCCCGGGGGGGGGGGGCAGAAAAGTCTTATTAAATTGTTTTGCCCCCAGGAAGCGACCCTTGCCCAAGGGGTCGCTTCCTAACACACAAAAACACATCCCTGGTGTCTAGTGGGTCATCCCTGCACAACGATCGCGACGCTGTGCGCGATCGTGGAGCACGAATGCCCAGCATTGAGACATCAGGGGAGAGGAAATACTCTTTCCTCTCCCCCGATGCCCCAAGGCATCCCAATTCCCCCCCCCCATCCACACCGGAGCGAAAAACCTACCTGCTCCGTTGGACCCGCTGGAAGAAATGAATTACAGCGCGTCCAACACTTCCTGATGACGTTGGCGCGCGCTGTGCGCGCTGACGTTATGGGGAAGCGTGGGGGGGCTCGGGGGTGGCAGCGGAAACTCTTCCGCTGCCATCCCCCTCTGTGGGGGCAGGATCGATGCCCCAGGTGGGGAGCGCCAGCGCTTCCCCCAGGGGCTGTGCTCATGACAGAGCGGTTCAGTCATAAGCACAGCCCAACCGATGCTCATGACGGAACCGCTCCGTCATGAGCATCGAAGGGGTTAACTCTAATTTTCTCAGGAACTACTGAACGGATTTACACCATTTAAGCAAAAGGCACGAGTCTGAACTGAGGACTACCTCTTAGCCAAATTTGGTGTAATTCCGTTCTGCAGTTCGGGCTGTAGCTGTGTCAACAGGTCCTATGGGAAAATGCATGGGGAAAATGTGTTTTGAGACCCACCTTTTTCTCGCCGCCCGCTTGACGCATTACCGTGAAATTTTCAGAATAGGAGCGGACCGGAGCTGGCCAAAAGGTTGGAAAATTTCGCGAAGATTCGTCAATAGGTGCCAATGTTATTCCAAATAGAATGTTGCACCCAGTGAACAAGGGTTGAATGCCCGAAACATGTTTGGCGATGCCGATGGTGGGGTTAAATGCAACGTGTCTGTTGCCCACAATAAATGGGGGCACTGTTATTACCTGTGTGGCATCTCCTTGCATGGCATTTCTTTTTCATGATACGGAAATTCAGCGCACCACACCGCGGAGATGCCCTGCCACGTATTTTGTGGACCTGAGGTGCCTGACAATGGGGCGCCTGGTGGAGCTGATAATTGCCGAGATGTGTGGGGTGCTTTACTCAGCGGACACTGTTGCATTTCCTCACTTTGGGACCCACTTGGGATTTATTTATTTTTCAGCACGAATCCCCGAACAGCACCTATTTAGGTATTAGTAGGACTACATACCCCAGAATGCCATCGGGCATGGAGAAGTCCATTTGGGCCGGGCAGGATATGAAAGTCCACACAGCTGCCGGGACTTTGTGTTGCAGCCAGTGAACAAGGACTGAATGCCCGAGACATGTTTGGCGATGCCGATGGTGGGGTTAAATGCAACGTGTCTGTTGCCCACATTAAATGGAGGCACTGTTATCACCTGTGTGGCATCTCCTTGCATGGCAATTCTTTTTCATGATATGGAAATAAGGTGCGCCACGCCGCGGAGATGTCCTGACACGTATTCTGTGGACCTGAGGTGCCTGCCAATGGGGCGCTTGGAGGAGCTGATAATTGCCAAGATGTGTGGGGTGCTTTACTCAGCGGACACTGTTGCAGTTCCTCACTTTGGGACCCACTTGGGATTTATTTATTTTTCAGCACGAATTCCCGAACAGCACCTATTTAGGTATTAGTAGGACTACATACCCCAGAATGCCATCGGGCATGAAGTCCATTTGGGCGGGGCAGGATATGAAAGTCCACACAGCTGCTGGGACTTTGTGTTGCAGCCAGTGAACAAGGACTGAATGCCCAAAACATGTTTGGCGATGCCGATGGTGGGGTTAAATGCATCGTGTCTGTTGCCCACATTAAATGAAGGCACTGTTATCACCTGTGTGGCATCTCCTTGAATGGCAATTCTTTTTCATGATATGGAAATGAGGCGCGCCACGCCTCGGAGATGCCCTGCCACGCATTCTGTGGACCTGAGGTGCCTGACAATGGGGCGCCTGGAGGAGCTGATAATTGCAGAGATGTGTGGGGTGCTTTACTCAGCGGACACTGTTGCGTTTCCTCACCTTGGGACCCACTTGGGATTTATTTATTTTTGAGCACGAAGCCCCGCACAGCACCTATGTAGGTATTAGTAGGACTACGTACCCCAGAATGCCATCGGGCATGGAGAAGTCCCATTTGGGCGGGGCAGGATATGAAAGTCCACACAGCTGCCGGGACTTTGTGTTGCAGCCAGTGAACAAGGACTGAATGCCCGAGACATGTTTGGCGATGCCGATGGTGGGGTTAAATGCAACGTGTCTGTTGCCCACATTAAATGGAGGCACTGTTATCACCTGTATGGCATCTCCTTGCATGGCAATTCTTTTTCATGATATGGAAATGCGGCGCGCCACGCCGCGGAGATGGCCTGCCACGTATTCTGTGGACCTGAGGTGCCTGACAATGGGGCGCCTGGAGGAGCTGATAATTGCCAAGATGTGTGGGGTGCTTTACTCAGCGGATACTGTTGAGTTTCCTCACCTTGGGACCCACTTGGGATTTATTTATTTTTGAGCACGAAGCCGCGAACAGCACCTATTTAGGTATTAGTAGGACTACATACCCCAGAATGCCATCGGGCATGGAGAAATCCCATTTGGGCGGGGCAGGATATGAAAGTCCGCACAGCTGCCGGGACTTTGTGTTGCAGACAGTGAACAAGGGCTGAATGCCCGAAACATGTTTGGCGATGCCGATGGTGGGGTTAAATGCAACGTGTCTGTTGCCCACATTAAATGGAGGCACTGTTATCACCTGTGTGGCATCTCCTTGCATGGCAATTCTTTTTCATGATATGGAAATGCAGTGCGCCACGCCGTGGAGATGCCCTGCCACGTATTCTGTGGACCTGAGGTGCCTGACAATGGGGCGCCCAGAGGAGCTGATAATTGCCGAGATGTGTGGGGTGCTTTACTCAGCGGACACTGTTGCGTTTCCTCACCTTGGGACCCACTTGGGATTTATTTATTTTTGAGCACAAAGCCCCGCACAGCACCTATTTAGGTATTAGTAGGACTACATACCCCAGAATGCCATCGGGCATGGAGAGGTCCTATTTGGGCGGGGCAGGATATGAAAGTCCACACAGCTGCCAGGACTTTGTGTTGCAGCCAGTGAACAAGGGCTGAGTGCCCAAAACATGTTTGGCGATGTCGATGGTGGGGTTAAATGCAATGTGTCTGTTGCCCACATTAAATGGAGGCACTCTTATCACCTGT
Organism: Triturus cristatus; assembly: GCF_964204655.1. NCBI lineage: Eukaryota > Metazoa > Chordata > Amphibia > Caudata > Salamandridae > Triturus > Triturus cristatus. Next base: position 623,178,119 of record NC_140587.1, read on the forward strand.
GTGGCATCTCCTTGCATGACGATTATTTTTCATGATATGGAAATGCGGCGCGCCACGCTGCGGAGATGCACTGCCACGTATTCTGTGGACCTGAGGTGCCTGACAATGGGGCGCCTGGAGGAGCTGATAATTGCCGAGATGTGTGGGGTGCTTTACTCAGTGGACACCCTTGCGTTTCCTCACCTGGGGACCCACCTGGGATTTATTTATTTTTGAGCACGAAGCCCCGCACAGCACCAATTTAGGTATTAGTAGGACTACATACCCCAGAATGCCATCGGGCATGGAGAAGTCCCATTTGGTCGGGCAGGATATGAAAGTCCACACAGCTGCCGGGACTTTCTGTTGCAGCCAGTGAACAAGGGCTGAATGCCCGAAACATGTTTGGCGATGCCGATGGTCGGGTTAAATGCAACGTGTCTGTTGCCCACATTAAATGGAGGCACTATTATCACCTGTGTGGCATCTCCTTGCATGGCAATTCTTTTTCATGATATATATATATATATTGTTTCACGGACTGCCAGCACGTTGATATGCCTGTATCTCATGGACTGCCAGCACTGCGATATTTGATCGAAAATAAAGCCCTCAAAGGATTCCGCAGTGTGTCGTGCTTTTCTTCAGGGAACAAGCGTTGGTTTTGTGTTTAGTCAGCAAGCTGGTTGCTGACAAACGGCACACCCTTTCGATTTGGAGCACCTTGGGAGACTAGCATTGTGGTATACTTGCATTGGTGGCAAAACAAGACGCCCCCCTAGCAGATATATTGCCATTTGGCTGTATGGGCTGCAACGGGGAGAGAGGAGGCAACATGGTGTGCCTGAGGAAGGAATCGTTGAGGACTTCCTTTTACACCCCCGCGGGCACTCGAGCTGGTGTGTGGCCCGTGCTCATTAATTTGGGAGCATCACAGTATGTTTGGAGCGCTTCTGAAACTTTTCAGCCGCCCACCTGGACTTTAGGTACCAGCATGCTACTGCCTGTGGGAGTGTCAGCGCGTTGCAAGTGCACATGATGTGGAGGAGGGGCATGAAGAACATTTAAACAGGAACAGTATTTACAGCAGCTGTACTGTGTGCTGACTCCCGATGGACTTTGTGAAACCGGCACTGATAAAGGCGACTTACCGCTGAAACGCGTATACCTTTGTTTCACGGACTGCCAGCACGTTGACATGCCTGTATCTCATGGACTGCCAGCACTGCGATATTTTTTCGAAAATAAAGCCCTCAAAGGATTCTGGAGTGTGTCGTGCTTTTCTTCAGGGAACAAGCGTTGGTTTTGTGTTTAGCCAGCAAGCTGGTTGCTGACAAACGTCACACCCTTTCGATTTGGAGCACCTTGGGAGACCAGCATTGTGGTATACTTGCATTGGTGGCAAAACAAGGCACCCCCCCAGCAGATATATTGCCATTTGGCTGTATGGGCTGCAACGGGGAGAGAGGAGGCAACATGGTGTGTCTGAGGAAGGAATCGTTGAGGACTTAGTTTTACACCCCCGCGGGCACTCGAGCTGGTGTGTGGCCCGTGCTCATTAATTTGAGAGCATCACAGTATGTTTGGAGCGCTTCTGAAACTTTTCAGCCGCCCACCCGGACTTCAGGTACCAGCATGCTACTGCCTGTGGGAGTGTCAGCGCGTTGCAAGTGCACATGATGTGGAGGAGGGGCATGAAGAACATTTAAACAGGAACAGTATTTACAGCAGCTGTACTGTGTGCTGACTCCCGATGGACTTTGTGAAACCGGCACTGATGAAGGCGACTTACCGCTGAAACGCGTATGCCATTGTTTCACGGACTGCCAGCACGTTGATATGCCTGTATCTCATGGACTGCCAGCACTGTGATATTTGATCGAAAATAAAGCCCTCAAAGGATTCCGGAGTGTGTTGTGCTTTTCTTCAGGGAACAAGCATTGGTTTTGTGTTTAGTCAGCAAGCTGGTTGCTGACAAACGGCACACCCTTTCAATTTGGAGCACCTTGGGAGACCAGCATTGTGGTATACTTGCATTGGCAGCAAAACAAGGTCCCCCCCCCAGCAGATATATTGCCATTTGGCTGTATGGGCTGCAACGGGGAGAGAGGAGGCAACATGGTGTGCCTGAGGAAGGAATCGTTGAGGACTTCGTTTTACACCCCCGCGGGCACTCGAGCTGGTGTGTGGCCCGTGCTCATTAATTTGGGAGCATCACAGTATGTTTGGAGCGCTTCTGAAACTTTTCAGCCGCCCACCCGGACTTCAGGTACCAGCATGCTACTGCCTGTGGGAGTGTCAGCGCGTTGCAAGTGCACATGATGTGGAGGAGGGGCATGAAGAACATTTAAACAGGAACAGTATTTACAGCAGCTGTACTGTGTGCTGACTCCCGATGGACTTTGTGAAACCGGCACTGATGAAGGCGACTTACCGCTGAAACGCGTATGCCATTGTTTCACGGACTGCCAGCATGTTGATATGCCTGTATCTCATGGACTGCCAGCACTGCGATATTTGATCGAAAATAAAGCCCTCAAAGGATTCCGGAGTGTGTCATGCTTTTCTTCAGGGAACAAGCGTTGGTTTTGTGTTTAGTCAGCAAGCTGGTTGCTGACAAACGGCACACCCTTTCGATTTGGAGCACCTTGGGAGACCAGCATTGTGGTATACTTGCATTGGTGGCAAAACAAGGCGCCCCCCCAGCAGATATATTGCCATTTGGCTGTATGGGCTGCAACGGGGAGAGAGGAGGAAACATGGTGTGCCTGAGGAAGGAATAGTTGAGGACTTTTTTTTACAACCCCGCGGGCACTCGAGCTGGTGTGTGGCCCGTGCTCATTAATTTGAGAGCATCACAGTATGTTTGGAGCGCTTCTGAAACTTTTCAGCCGCCCACCCGGACTTCAGGTACCAGCATGCTACTGCCTGTGGGAGTGTCAGCGCGTTGCAAGTGCACATGATGTGGAGGAGGGGCATGAAGAACATTTAAACAGGAACAGTATTTACAGCAGCTGTACTGTGTGCTGACTCCCGATGGACTTTGTGAAACCGGCACTGATGAAGGCGACTTACCGCTGAAATGCGTATGCCATTGTTTCACGGACTGCCAGCACGTTGATATGCCTGTATCTCATGGACTGCCAACACTGCGATATTTGATCGAAAATAAAGCCCTCAAAGGATTCCAGAGTGTGTCGTGCTTTTCTTCAGGGAACAAGCGTTGGTTTTGTGCTCTCTCTCTCTCTCTCTCTCTATATATATATATATATATATATATATATATTTATATGTATATACATATATTATCTACTGGCGGTCGCCAGTAGATAGTTATAGTTAGGACCGTGTTTCCATAGGAAATCCGCAACATTCTATTTGGAATAACTTTGGCGCCGGTTGACGAATCGTCGTGAAATTTTCAAAATAGGCGGGGCGCTCCGCTCTGCTCCTACCCTGAAAGTCTCGGGGGAATTCGTCAAGCGGGGGCTGAGAAAAAAGGGGGTCCCAAAACGCGTTTTCCCCATGCAAACTTCCATAGGGACCTTTAGTCCAAGGTACCGCCCGAACGGCTGAACAGAATTACTTGAAATTTGGCAGAGAGGTAGTCCTCAGCTCAGGGAAGTGCCTTTTGCAGGTCTGGTGTCAATCTGTTCAGTAGTTCCTGAGAAAATCAAAAGTAAAATCATATATATATGAGGGCGGAGCCTAACCCCACATCTCATCCTGAGATCTGATTGGCTGTCAGCACTTCATCCAAGAAGTGTTGGCAGCCATCTTGGGACCAATATACATGATAGCACCTCATTAAAAAGCATTGCAGTTAATAGAAGGTTTTAAGACTTTAGTTACATTATAAATCATTTGTTGATGGTACCATACTCATTTTAGGAATTGTGGTATGTTCTAAGGTGATTTCACCATGTGAAAAAGCCTTCTGCTGGGATATCATGATTGAGAGAAAAATATTTTCTCATGCTTTTCCCACATAGGTTTGGAAGGTGATCTATAAGCTAAACTGAGAGCTTATTTTCTGTAAATTCACATTATCTTTCTCAGTCATGTGAGAATGAAGTCTGACATTCTCAGTAAAACATGTACATCCAACAAGGGCAGAGACTGTCAGTTGATTCCTTTGTGTTCTACTGCAGCTTCCCAGAGTGTTCCAAAGAACAACTAGAGCGCTAACAGTCCTACTTATGATAAACGTATGGCACACCTGAAGCCATCTTGCTTGGATTAAAGTGGTAACTCTTAAAACATTTAATTTAAAAAGGAACAAAATGAGGGGGTTCATTTTTCCATAAAAAGTATGATTAGTGCTGCAGAAAGAAAAATTAGGGCACATTTTGAGTGACTTCTCAAATCCTCTTCTATTTCATTAAAAAATTCTGACATGCAGACTGAAACATGCACTTTCAATACCAGCAGCAGTTTTCCCTGGTGAGCAGTAGCTTTACTACAGTGATCTAATGAGCAAAAAGAGTGCTAACATTCTGAATTTATGGCAAATGTGTGACACATCTGACGCCTGACGTCACTACCCAAGAAAGATGGTGAAAAGGGCCAATAAAAGAGCAAGTAACAACCCCAGAGAAGCATTGTTGGAGGATGCTGAGCAAGTAAAAACAAATAGACCAGTATGTGTCACAACATTCACACCAGCATCGAATTCTATTCAAAAAATCATCAAAAATGAGATGGCATATACTGAACAGCGCAGGGAAACAATGGGAAACCCCCCTTTTTGCATTTAAACGTAACAGAAACCTACGGGATGAGCTGGTACATGCCCAGATGACTACAATGGAGGACACTGAACAACCTAGGCTCTGGGACCAACCACGTGTAGTAGGTCATTTCGCCTGTGGTATGTGCAACTCATGCAACCTCACCAAGAACACCAAAGAGGTAGACATAGGTACTGGAAAACCCTGGAAACTCAAAACATTCAGTAACTGCAACACGGAGAATGTTGTGTATCTTCTAACATGCCCCTGCACGCTCCAGTATGTGGGAATGACAACTAGAAAGATAAGAACCCGCATCAATGAACATCGTAGCACGATCAGGTGCAAAAAAACTAATACTCAGTTGACTCGGCATTTCTCCGAAAAAAAACACAAAGAAACAGACCTCAGTTGGACTATACTTGAGGTCATGAGAAAAGATAAGTCCGACCTCACCAGAGACCTTCATTTCAGAGAGCAACGATGGGTTTACCGCCTCCGCTCCCATGAGAAGGGTCTCAATGATGACATCCCCTGGCTACAGCTGATACGATAAAAGGAACAATGACTTTAGACTATACCATCCCTTGACCACGATATATAAATGGTTTCGCCCAGACTCACGTGAAATGCATGGTCCGGGCCCATACACAAAACTATAGTTCTTCAAGCTCTCCTTCCACACCCAATACGTTATGATCCATCGTTGCTCAATTGTTGTTCTTCCTAAATCTATGGATGATGAGATGGTATACCTGAATTGAGCATAAATGACATGTGGGACATACAAACTTTAATTTAGCTTAAGGAAGGATGAATGACCTTATATTATAGACCTTTTATATGCCACACAAAGGGCTTTAAATTCACTACAGCGCTTTTTGGCTATCAAGTGTGTCTCTTGGTCTGGCAGTGGTCTATTGATGCTTGGGAATGCTCATTGCACAGAGGAGTTCTGCGGTTTTGTGATCACACAAGCATCCATATGATAGAAGGGATCTGCCCACTTCTTATGGCTCTCTACTACGTGTTCGCACTGCACCCCCTTGTTGTTCAGAACCTCCTCCATCATACATGCTCCAGCATGAGACCACCACAGCCTCTGTCTCCATGTCAACAAGCCACGTTCCAGCACAGAGTAACTTTCACTTCGAGATCATCATCTGGGCTATCGCGCCTGCCGTATCACAACGACGGCCAACTATTATGCCACCACCGCACGGGTACTAACAATGCATGTGTTTCCATGCCAACGACATAGCCCCGAGTCAATTCTGAGTTTATTCATCCGTACTCGTCATCCGGGCCAATACACACCCCCGCTGTTTTTCTACCAATCAGAGCGGTTATAACAAACTCGCACACTGCCTATCCAATGACTTAACCCCCCTTCTTTTACTACTCCATAGCGCACTATCGCCTGCTCGAGCCCCTCGGCACCGCCCATTGGCTAATATCGCTCATCCTCCTCCCAACGAATAAGGCTCGCTTCCTCGAGAACCACACACGCCTATCAACCGACATCTTTTCTCCAGGCGGCAGAAGCCTGGGACACCGGGAAACGCTCACATGCTAACAATTAACGCGTATTTACTTCATTTAACCTCAATTAAGCACCCGTAACTAACCCTTATATACGTCGCCCGCTCCCTGCCATTTCTACATTCGGGAGGACCGGGAGCGGACGTATAGGTTTCGGGACGCATTGATCACAAGTTACAGTAAGAGTGTGTCTGAACTGAAAGGCTGTGGTGCGTGGTGGAGTGTGTGGATATGCGCACAGATATATAAATGCTCACTCATCCTATGAGATTTGAGAAGAACACGACTTAGTTCAAAACATTTTTTTTTCTCAAACGCTCTCATCAAGAATGTAGCCTCTCTTTTTTTATGTTTTTTATGTTTTCTTTAACAGAGGAGACACAACTGTGGATCCCCCCGCCCCTTCCCCCATGGGACAAGTTGTACATTTAACTAGGGTAAGCTTGGTAGCAGCATCGTCTGCCACCCCCGCCATATTTTCACACAAGTGTACACAATTAGAGTGCCACGAAATCACGTACACACCTTTGTCACGCTCAGCAATCAATGCATGCATTGTGTTTCTTCTTTCTTTTTTCCTTACAGGTACAAATGACCCAGCGAGTTACATTAATGTCTCCCATAATCTTTATTTCAGGCTTCACTATTGGAAGCAGCTTAAAACGGTGAAGTGTGACCATCGCCACACTCCCGCAGTGGTAATACCTTACCAAAATTGGTAAGAACGGAGCCCCCTTTCTTTACTTCTAGGTCCTGATGAATGCCATGGACCCACTTGGGCCACTTAGGCAGAAACATGTCGACCGTCCACTAGACGGTTGGGAACAATAACCATCCCAATCACCGTCACACTTTAATTTTAATATCATAGAGTTTTCATTCTACATTAAAAACGCTATTGACTACTATAATGATTTTTAACTTCACTCACATAGTCACGGGCCCCCACTTAATCACTTGGAAGTGCATCCTTGTCGTCAAGTGTATGCCCGCCCTCCATCAAACGAAGGTTTTGGAGGGCGAGGACTGGTCAATGATGAAGCATGACACCAGGTGGTGTGTGAGACCAGTCCGTAACTTTTTGTGAGATGCCCACACTCACGACGTTCTTGTAACTCGTTTGGGTTATCACACTAGGAGCAGCTCTTTTGTGGTAAACATTTAGTATTGGAGGCTGCTAGCTCCTAGAACCCCACGCCTCTTGTTCCCTCCTCCACACATCCAGTGGAGTTTTCTTGTGATTTGATTATGTACAGCTGATGGCTGTGGGAACAAACCAAGGGGTACTCTCCCTATAATAAGGGATTTGCTCTATTATACAGCTTTCTGTTAATAGAACAACTACAACAGACAAATTCTTAGTCTGCTCTCGGACACTAAGGTCCGATTTCAAGATTTGACCAAGAGTCACGTCTACAACCACCGTAGTTTCAAGATGGGCACCGAACTCTCTTTTGGGGATGAAGTTCTAGCAGAGATTTTGAACACACCATCTCTACTAGCGGAAACCATAGTCACACAAACAGTACAAAACTCAGATGAGTGGGAAGCATTATCCACAAAGAAAAAAGAGCAAATACGAACAGCTCTTCACGGGGCATTTATGACAGAATATCTCCGGAAGAATACAGCCCCTAGAGGATTGATTGTCACTAACGAGCCCAGACTTTTCCTTAACAACAAAGAGTTTAGAATCAACTGGTCCAGCATCACTCGGAAGTGTACAAAAGACTGGCTCATCCTCATTATCAACACCGCGAGACAACTGGCTGATGCTCTCCTAGTTGAGATCCAGCAAAGCGAGTGTAAGCTGAAAACTACAGTACAACTAACAACCTTTAAGAAGAAGTTGGATGAAATTAATAAAGACCACTCAGAATACAAAGAATACTTGACACAATCTAAACTGACGAAACTAAAGAAAGATGTACTGAAGTTCAGCAAGGAAAAAGTCTATCCATATATAACGGATGAACATTACGATAAGCCAGCCCCCGAACAAACAGGGAGAAAACAACGTTTCAGACCAACCCCCCAGAACTGGACGTTCAGTTCAGGAGATGAGAGGAGTGACTCCAGCAGCGATGAGGGCTCAGGACCACCTGTTGGAAGACAGCCTAGGTACCAACCTTTGATGCAAATGCAACAGCCGCAACCCCCTCCCTTTGGCTACTGGCAACAACCGTATTTCCCATCAGGATTTGGCTTTCCTCCCGGCCCCCCTTCTTTTTTATTCCAGGGCAGGGGCAGAGGGAGAGGCCGACAAAAAAGAAGAAATGCAAGGGTCCAATGGGAGGACCAACAACAACAACAAACACAAGGGATGACAACGAGGAGCAGAGGGAGAACGGAGACGCCCTCAACGAGCAGGGACTAACAAATATTGTTAACATCAGTACACACACCCTCACAACTGAAGAAGAGACCGTCCTTGAGAAAGGTCTGGGCTTTGTTCCCACACCCAGAAATGACCCCTTTAGCCTAAATATGGAATTGGCCCAATTCTTTCGTAAACTCAAACTTCGCGACTTCTTTGGTGACACAACAGAAACCATTGAAGACAGCAAGAAATCAACAGGGCTACGCAAGAAATCAACCTTCCAACCCCCGACTCAGAATATCTCGTGTGAGGTACTTGCATTCGAACAGGCTGTACTCAGAGATATTGAGAACATAGACTTCCAAAACACCAAAGGGTTCAATAACCTTACGGGGAGGGAACGTACCGCCCTACAAGCACTTAAAAATAACCACAACATCGTTATAAAACCAGCGGATAAAGGGGGCGCCACAGTCCTCTTGGACCACAGGATGTACCAGAATGAGTGTCTACGACTGCTAGCTGATACCAACAGCTATGCCATACACCAAACAGATCCCACTAAGCAAATCATGATTAAAATAAAGAACATAGTGGAAGAGGCACTCAGTAATGATTGGATTACGAGACAAGAAGCTGATTTTTTGACCAACATTGAACCTAGGATGCCAAGATTCTACATCCTCCCAAAAATCCACAAAAACCGGATGCCACCCCCAGGGAGACCCATCGTATCAGGGATTGGGTCTGTGTTAGAACCTCTGTCACAATTCTGTGATTGGTTCCTGCGGCCAATTGTAAAGGAGGCTCCATCCTATCTAAGGGACACTAAAGATGTCCTCTGCCTCCTAAGAGATCTGGAGATAGATCCCATCAGCGACTGGCTCATAACTATGGACATCGAAGCCCTGTACACGAGTATACTCCAACAACGAACACTGGAAGTCGTAGAGAACATCATTCTACAAAGGCAATGGGATTTTATCACCCCCCAACACTTCGTCATGGAATGTGCTGAAGTGGCCCTTACAGAAAACTTCTTTCAGTATGAACAGACCATCTACCATCAAATAACAGGTACTTCGATGGGGAGCACTTTTGCCCCCAGTATGGCCTGTTTGTACGTCCAGCAATTTGAGGATGACTTCATTAACAATCCGGTGAACCCGTTTCTGAGTCACCTCAAGATTTGGAAACGGTACATAGACGATGTACTAATTGTGTGGAGTGGAAGAGAGGAGGACGCAACAGCTTTCGTACATTGGGTAAACTCACAAGACAGACATCTCAAGTTCACACATTCCATCAACAAGGACCATGCTGTCTTTCTGGACTTGGACATTACACTCACCAGTAGAGGGATAACAACCAAGGTCCACAATAAACCTACTGACAAGAACAGCTTACTTCTATATGAAAGTTACCACCCGAAAGCCCTCAGACAGAATCTTCCGGTAGGTCAGTTCCTCCGAATAAGAAGAAATTGTTCTGAAAAAGAAACCTACAAACAACAGGCGAAACTCCTTGAGAACAAACTCATCGCACGCCACTACCCAAGAAAGATGGTGAAAAGGGCCAATAAAAGAGCAAGTAACAACCCCAGAGAAGCATTGTTGGAGGATGCTGAGCAAGTAAAAACAAATAGACCAGTATGTGTCACAACATTCACACCAGCATCGAATTCTATTAAAAAAATCATCAAAAAGAGATGGCATATACTGAACAGTGCAGGGAAACAATGGGAAACCCCCCTTTTTGCATTTAAACATAACAGAAACCTACGGGATGAGCTGGTACATGCCCAGATGACTACAATGGAGGACACTGAACAACCTAGGCTCTGGGACCAACCACGTGTAGTAGGTCATTTCGCCTGTGGTATGTGCAACTCATGCAACCTCACCAAGAACACCAAAGAGGTAGACATAGGTACTGGAAAACCCTGGAAACTCAAAACATTCAGTAACTGCAACACAGAGAATGTTGTGTATCTTCTAACATGCCCCTGCACGCTCCAGTATGTGGGAATGACAACTAGAAAGATAAGAACCCGCATCAATGAACATCGTAGCACGATCAGGTGCAAAAAAACTAATACTAAGTTGACTCGGCATTTCTCCGAAAAAAACCACAAAGAAACAGACCTCAGTTGGACTATACTTGAGGTCATGAGAAAAGATAAGTCCGACCTCACCAGAGACCTTCATTTCAGAGAGCAAAGATGGGTTTACCGCCTCCTCTCCCATGAGAAGGGTCTCAATGATGACATCCCCTGGCTACAGCTGATACGATAAAAGGAACAATGACCTTAGACTATACCATCCCTTGACCACGATATATAAATGGTTTCGCCCAGACTCACGTGAAATGCATGGTCCGGGCCCATACACAAAACTATAGTTCTTCAAGCTCTCCTTCCACACCCAATACGTTATGATCCATCGTTGCTCAATTGTTGTTCTTCCTCAATCTATGGATGATGAGATGGTATACCTGAATTGAGCATAAATGACATGTGGGACATACAAACTTTAATTTAGCTTAAGGAAGGATGAATGACCTTATATTATAGACCTTTTATATGCCACACAAAGGGCTTTAAATTCACTACAGCGCTTTTTGGCTATCAAGTGTGTCTCTTGGTCTGGCAGTGGTCTATTGATGCTTGGGAATGCTCATTGCACAGAGGAGTTCTGCGGTTTTGTGATCACACAAGCATCCATATGATAGAAGGGATCTGCCCACTTCTTATGGCTCTCTACTACGTGTTCGCACTGCACCCCCTTGTTGTTCAGAACCTCCTCCATCATACACGCTCCAGCATGAGACCACCACAGCCTCTGTCTCCATGTCAACAAGCCACGTTCCAGCACAGAGTAACTTTCACTTTGAGATCATCATCTGGGCTATCGCGCCTTCCGTATCACAACGACGGCCAACTATTATGCCACCACCGCACGGGTACTAACAATGCATGTGTTTCCATGCCAACGACATAGCCCCGAGTCAATTCTGAGTTTATTCATCCGTACTCGTCATCCGGGCCAATACACACCCCCGCTGTTTTTCTACCAATCAGAGCGGTTATAACAAACTCGCACACTGCCTATCCAATGACTTAACCCCCCTTCTTTTACTACTCCATAGCGCACTATCGCCTGCTCGAGCCCCTCGGCACCGCCCATTGGCTAATATCGCTCATCCTCCTCCCAACGAATAAGGCTCCCTTCCTCGAGAACCACACACGCCTATCAACCGACATCTTTTCTCCAGGCGGCAGAAGCCTGGGACACCGGGAAACGCTCACATGCTAACAATTAACGCGTATTTAATTCATTTAACCGCAATTAAGCACCCGTAACTAACCCTTATATACGTCGCCCGCTCCCTGCCATTTCTACATTCGGGAGGACCGGGAGCGGACGTATAGGTTTCGGGACGCATTGATCACAAGTTACAGTAAGAGTGTGTCTGAACTGAAAGGCTGTGGTGCGTGGTGGAGTGTGTGGATATGCACACAGATATATAAATGCTCACTCATCCTATGAGATTTGAGAAGAACACGACTTAGTTAAAAAAAAAAAAATTTCTCAAACGCTCTCATCAAGAATGTAGCCTCTCTTTTTTTATGTTTTTTATGTTTTCTTTAACAGAGGAGACACAACTGTGGATCCCCCCGCCCCTTCCCCCATGGGACAAGTTGTACATTTAACTAGGGTAAGCTTGGTAGCAGCATCGTCTGCCACCCCCGCCATATTTTCACACAAGTGTACACAATTAGAGTGCCACAAAGTCACGTACACACCTTTGTCACGCTCAGCAATCAATGCATGCATTGTGTTTCTTCTTTCTTTTTTCCTTACAGGTACAAATGACCCAGCGAGTTACATTAATGTCTCCCATAATCTTTATTTCAGTCTTCACTATTGGAAGCAGCTTAAAACGGTGAAGTGTGACCATCGCCACACTCCCGCAGTGGTAATACCTTACCAAAATTGGTAAGAACGGAGCCCCCTTTCTTTACTTCTAGGTCCTGATGAATGCCATGGACCCACTTGGGCCACTTAGGCAGAAACATGTCGACCGTCCACTAGACGGTTGGGAACAATAACCATCCCAATCACCGTCACACTTTAATTTTAATATCATAGAGTTTTCATTCTACATTAAAAACGCTATTGACTACTATAATGATTTTTAACTTCACTCACATAGTCACGGGCCCCCACTTAATCACTTGGAAGTGCATCCTTGTCGTCAAGTGTATGCCCGCCCTCCATCAAACGAAGGTTTTGGAGGGCGAGGACTGGTCAATGATGAAGCATGACACCAGGTGGTGTGTGAGACCAGTCCGTAACTTTTTGTGAGATGCCCACACTCACGACGTTCTTGTAACTCGTTTGGGTTATCACACTAGGAGCAGCTCTTTTGTGGTAAACATTTAGTATTGGAGGCTGCTAGCTCCTAGAACCCCACGCCTCTTGTTCCCTCCTCCACACATCCAGTGGAGTTTTCTTGTGATTTGATTATGTACAGCTGATGGCTGTGGGAACAAACCAAGGGGTACTCTCCCTATAATAAGGGATTTGCTCTATTATACAGCTTTCTGTTAATAGAACAACTACAACAGACAAATTCTTAGTCTGCTCTCGGACACTAAGGTCCGATTTCAAGATTTGACCAAGAGTCACGTCTACAACCACCCTAGTTTCAAGATGGGCACCGAACTCTCTTTTGGGGATGAAGTTCTAGCAGAGATTTTGAACACACCATCTCTACTAGCGGAAACCATAGTCACACAAACAGTACAAAACTCAGATGAGTGGGAAGCATTATCCACAAAGAAAAAAGAGCAAATACGAACAGCTCTTCACGGGGCATTTATGACAGAATATCTCCGGAAGAATACAGCCCCTAGAGGATTGATTGTCACTAACGAGCCCAGACTTTTCCTTAACAACAAAGAGTTTAGAATCAACTGGTCCAGCATCACTCGGAAGTGTACAAAAGACTGGCTCATCCTCATTATCAACACCGCGAGACAACTGGCTGATGCTCTCCTAGTTGAGATCCAGCAAAGCGAGTGTAAGCTGAAAACTACAGTACAACTAACAACCTTTAAGAAGAAGTTGGATGAAATTAATAAAGACCACTCAGAATACAAAGAATACTTGACACAATCTAAACTGACGAAACTAAAGAAAGATGTACTGAAGTTCAGCAAGGAAAAAGTCTATCCATATATAACGGATGAACATTACGATAAGCCAGCCCCCGAACAAACAGGGAGAAAACAACGTTTCAGACCAACCCCCCAGAACTGGACGTTCAGTTCAGGAGATGAGAGGAGTGACTCCAGCAGCGATGAGGGCTCAGGACCACCTGTTGGAAGACAGCCTAGGTACCAACCTTTGATGCAAATGCAACAGCCGCAACCCCCTCCCTTTGGCTACTGGCAACAACCGTATTTCCCATCAGGATATGGCTTTCCTCCCGGCCCCCCTTCTTTTTTATTCCAGGGCAGGGGCAGAGGGAGAGGCCGACAAAAAAGAAGAAATGCAAGGGTCCAATGGGAGGACCAACAACAACAACAAACACAAGGGATGACAACGAGGAGCAGAGGGAGAACGGAGACGCCCTCAACGAGCAGGGACTAACAAATATTGTTAACATCAGTACACACACCCTCACAACTGAAGAAGAGACCGTCCTTGAGAAAGGTCTGGGCTTTGTTCCCACACCCAGAAATGACCCCTTTAGCCTAAATATGGAATTGGCCCAATTCTTTCGTAAACTCAAACTTCGCGACTTCTTTGGTGACACAACAGAAACCATTGAAGACAGCAAGAAATCAACAGGGCTACGCAAGAAATCAACCTTCCAACCCCCGACTCAGAATATCTCGTGTGAGGTACTTGCATTCGAACAGGCTGTACTCAGAGATATTGAGAACATAGACTTCCAAAACACCAAAGGGTTCAATAACCTTACGGGGAGGGAACGTACGGCCCTACAAGCACTTAAAAATAACCACAACATCGTTATAAAACCAGCGGATAAAGGGGGCGCCACAGTCCTCTTGGACCACAGGATGTACCAGAATGAGTGTCTACGACTGCTAGCTGATACCAACAGCTATGCCATACACCAAACAGATCCCACTAAGCAAATCATGATTAAAATAAAGAACATAGTGGAAGAGGCACTCAGTAATGATTGGATTACGAGACAAGAAGCTGATTTTTTGACCAACATTGAACCTAGGATGCCAAGATTCTACATCCTCCCAAAAATCCACAAAAACCGGATGCCACCCCCAGGGAGACCCATCGTATCAGGGATTGGGTCTGTGTTAGAACCTCTGTCACAATTCTGTGATTGGTTCCTGCGGCCAATTGTAAAGGAGGCTCCATCCTATCTAAGGGACACTAAAGATGTCCTCTGCCTCCTAAGAGATCTGGAGATAGATCCCGTCAGCGACTGGCTCATAACTATGGACATCGAAGCCCTGTACACGAGTATACTCCAACAACGAACACTGGAAGTCGTAGAGAACATCATTCTACAAAGGCAATGGGATTTTATCACCCCCCAACACTTCGTCATGGAATGTGCTGAACTGGCCCTTACAGAAAACTTCTTTCAGTATGAACAGACCATCTACCATCAAATAACAGGTACTTCGATGGGGAGCACTTTTGCCCCCAGTATGGCCTGTTTGTACGTCCAGCAATTTGAGGATGACTTCATTAACAATCCGGTGAACCCGTTTCTGAGTCACCTCAAGATTTGGAAACGGTACATAGACAATGTACTAATTGTGTGGAGTGGAAGAGAGGAGGACGCAACAGCTTTCGTACATTGGGTAAACTCACAAGACAGACATCTCAAGTTCACACATTCCATCAACAAGGACCATGCTGTCTTTCTGGACTTGGACATTACACTCACCAGTAGAGGGATAACAACCAAGGTCCACAATAAACCTACTGACAAGAACAGCTTACTTCTATATGAAAGTTACCACCCGAAAGCCCTCAGACAGAATCTTCCGGTAGGTCAGTTCCTCCGAATAAGAAGAAATTGTTCTGAAAAAGAAACCTACAAAGAACAGGCGAAACTCCTTGAGAACAAACTCATCGCACGCCACTACCCAAGAAAGATGGTGAAAAGGGCCAATAAAAGAGCAAGTAACAACCCCAGAGAAGCATTGTTGGAGGATGCTGAGCAAGTAAAAACAAATAGACCAGTATGTGTCACAACATTCACACCAGCATCGAATTCTATTCAAAAAAGATGGCATATACTGAACAGTGCAGGGAAACAATGGGAAACCCCCCTTTTTGCATTTAAACATAACAGAAACCTACGGGATGAGCTGGTACATGCCCAGATGACTACAATGGAGGACACTGAACAACCTAGGCTCTGGGACCAACCACGTGTAGTAGGTCATTTCGCCTGTGGTATGTGCAACTCATGCAACCTCACCAAGAACACCAAAGAGGTAGACATAGGTACTGGAAAACCCTGGAAACTCAAAACATTCAGTAACTGCAACACAGAGAATGTTGTGTATCTTCTAACATGCCCCTGCACGCTCCAGTATGTGGGAATGACAACTAGAAAGATAAGAACCCGCATCAATGAACATCGTAGCACGATCAGGTGCAAAAAAACTAATACTAAGTTGACTCGGCATTTCTCCGAAAAAAACCACAAAGAAACAGACCTCAGTTGGACTATACTTGAGGTCATGAGAAAAGATAAGTCCGACCTCACCAGAGACCTTCATTTCAGAGAGCAACGATGGGTTTACCGCCTCCTCTCCCATGAGAAGGGTCTCAATGATGACATCCCCTGGCTACAGCTGATACGATAAAAGGAACAATGACCTTAGACTATACCATCCCTTGACCACGATATATAAATGGTTTCGCCCAGACTCACGTGAAATGCATGGTCCGGGCCCATACACAAAACTATAGTTCTTCAAGCTCTCCTTCCACACCCAATACGTTATGATCCATCGTTGCTCAATTGTTGTTCTTCCTCAATCTATGGATGATGAGATAGTATACCTGAATTGAGCATAAATGACATGTGGGACATACAAACTTTAATTTAGCTTAAGGAAGGATGAATGACCTTATATTATAGACCTTTGATATGCCACACAAAGGGCTTTAAATTCACTACAGCGCTTTTTGGCTATCAAGTGTGTCTCTTGGTCTGGCAGTGGTCTATTGATGCTTGGGAATGCTCATTGCACAGAGGAGTTCTGCGGTTTTGTGATCACACAAGCATCCATATGATAGAAGGGATCTGCCCACTTCTTATGGCTCTCTACTACGTGTTCGCACAGCACCCCCTTATTGTTCAGAACCTCCTCCATCATCATACACGCTCCAGCATGAGACCACCACAGCCTCTGTCTCCATGTCAACAAGCCACGTACCAGCACAGAGTAACTTTCACTTCGAGATCATCATCTGGGCTATCGCGCCTGCCGTATCACAACGACGGCCAACTATTATGCCACCACCGCACGGGTACTAACAATGCATGTGTATCCATGCCAATGACATAGCCCCGAGTCAATTCTGAGTTTATTCATCCGTACTCGTCATCCGGGCCAATACAAACCCCCCGCTGTTTTTCTACCAATCAGAGCGGTTATAACAAACTCGCACACTGCCTATCCAATGACTTAACCCCCCTTCTTTTACTACTCCATAGCGCACTATCGCCTGCTCGAGCCCCTCGGCACCGCCCATTGGCTAATATCGCTCATCCTCCTCCCAACGAATAAGGCTCGCTTCCTCGAGAACCACACACGCCTATCAACCGACATCTTTTCTCCAGGCGGCAGAAGCCTGGGATACCGGGAAATGCTCACATGCTAACAATTAATGCGTATTTACTTCATTTAACCTCAATTAAGCACCCGTGACTAACCCTTATATACGTCGCCCGCTCCCTGCCATTTCTACATTCGGGAGAACCGGGAGCGGACGTATAGGTTTCGGGACGCATTGATCACAAGTTACAGTAAGAGTGTGTCTGAACTGAAAGGCTGTGGTGCATGGTGGAGTGTGTGGATATGCGCACAGATGTATAAATGCTCACTCATCCTATGAGATTTGAGAAGAACACGACTTAGTTCAAAAAACATTTTTTTCTCAAACGCTCTCATCAAGAATGTAGCCTCTCTTTTTTTATGTTTTTTATGTTTTCTTTAACAGAGGAGACACAACTGTGGATCCCCCCGCCCCTTCCCCCATGGGACAAGTTGTCCATTTAACTAGGGTAAGCTTGGTAGCAGCATCGTCTGACACCCCCGCCATATTTTCACACAAGTGTACACAATTAGAGTGCCGCGAAGTCACGTACACACCTTTGTCACGCTCAGCCATCAATGCATGCATTGTGTTTCTTCCTTCTTTTTTCCTAACAGGTACAAATGACCCAGCGAGTTACATTAATGTCTCCCATAATCTTTATTTCAGGCTTCACTATTGGAAGCAGCTTAAAACGGTGAAGTGTGACCACCGCCACACTCCCGCAGTGGTAATACCTTACCAAAATTGGTAAGAACGGAGCCCCCTTTCTTTACTTCTAGGTCCTGATGAATGCCATGGACCCACTTGGGCCACTTAGGCAGAAACATGTCGACCGTCCACTAGACGGTTGGGAACAATAACCATCCCAATCACCGTCACACTTTAATTTTAATATCATATAGTTTTCATTCTACATTAAAAACGCTATTGACTACTATAATGATTTTTAACTTCACTCACATAGTCACGGGCCCCCACTTAATCACTTAGAGGTGCATCCTTGTCGTCAAGTGTATGCCCGCCCTCCATCAAACGAAGGTTTTGGAGGGCGAGGACTGGTCAATGATGAAGCATGACACCAGGTGGTGTGTGAGACCAGTCCGTAACTTTTTGTGAGATGCCCACACTCACGACGTTCTTGTAACTCGTTTGGGTTATCACACTAGGAGCAGCTCTTTTGTGGTAAATATTTAGGGCCCGATTCACAGAACTAACTTAAGACAAAATCCTAAACTTACTACCATTTTGGTATTCACAGAAGGCACTTACTCATTTTGGTATTCACAGAAGGCACTTACTCATTTCGGTATTCACAGAAGTTAGGAGTCCTAACTTTAGGACTCCTAAATGCCTTCTGTGAATACCGAAAGTCTTAAAATTAGGATTTTTCTCAGTTTAGTAGTAGTATAGTTAGGACTCCTAACTTTAGGACTCCTAAATGCCTTCTGTGAATACCGAAAGTCTTAAAATTAGGATTTTTCTCAATTTAGTAGTCCTAAATTTAGGACTCCTAACTTTAGGACTCCTAAATGCCTTTTGTGAATACCGAAAGTGTTAAAATTAGGATTTTTCTCAATTTAGTAGTCCTAAGTTTAGACTTAGGACTACTAAATTGAGAAAAATCCTAATTTTAAGACTTTCGGTATTCACAGAAGGCATTTAGGAGTCCTAAAGTTAGGAGCCCTAACTATACTACTACTAAACTGAGAAAAATCCTAATTTTAAACTTTCGGTATTCACAGAAGGCATTTAGGAGTCCTAAAGTTAGGACTCCTAACTTCTGTGAATACCGAAATGAGTAAGTGCCTTCTGTGAATACCAAAATGAGTAAGTGCCTTCTGTGAATACCAAAATGGTAGTAAGTTTAGGATTTTGTCTTAAGTTAGTTCTGTGAATCGGGCCCTCTGTATTGGAGGCTGCTAGCTCCTAGAACCCCGCGCCTCTTGTTCCCTCCTCCACACATCCAGTGGAGTTTTCTTGTGATTTGATTATGTACAGCTGATGGCTGTGGGAATAAACCAAGGGGTACTCTACCTATAATAAGGGATTTGCTCTATTATACAGCTTTCTGTTAATAGAACAACTACAACAGACAAATTCTTAGTCTGTTCTCGGACACTAAGGTCCGATTTCAAGATTTGACCAAGAGTCACGTCTACAACCACCCTAGTTTCAAGATGGACACCGAACTCTCTTTTGGGGATGAAGTTCTAGCAGAGATTTTGAACACACCATCTCTACTAGCGGAAACCATAGTCACACAAACAGTACAAAACTCAGATGAGTGGGAAGCATTATCCACAAAGAAAAAAGAGCAAATACGAACAGCTCTTCACGGGGCATTTATGACAGAATATCTCTGGAAGAATACAGCCCCTAGAGGATTGATTGTCACTAACGAGCCCAGACTTTTCCTTAACAACAAAGAGTTTAGAATCAACTGGTCCAGCATCACTCGGAAGTGTACAAAAGACTGGCTCATCCTCATTATCAACACCGTGAGACAACTGGCTGATGCTCTCCTAGTTGAGATCCAGCAGAGCGAGTGTAAGCTGAAAACTACAGTACAACTAACAACCTTTAAGAAGAAGTTGGATGAAATTAATAAAGACCACTCAGAATACAAAGAATACTTGACACAATCTAAACTGACGAAACTAAAGAAAGATGTACTGAAGTTCAGCAAGGAAAAAGTCTATCCATATATAACGGATGAACATTACGATAAGCCAGCCCCCGAACAAACAGGGAGAAAACAACGTTTCAGACCAACCCCCCAGAACTGGACGTTCAGTTCAGGAGATGAGAGGAGTGACTCCAGCAGCGATGAGGGCTCAGGACCACCTGTTGGAAGACAGCCTAGGTACCAACCTTTGATGCAAATGCAACAGCCGCAACCCCCTCCCTTTGGCTACTGGCAACAACCGTATTTCCCACCAGGATTTGGCTTTCCTCCCGGCCCCCCTTCTTTTTTATTCCAGGGCAGGGGCAGAGGGAGAGGCCGACAAAAAAGAAGAAATGCAAGGGTCCAATGGGAGGACCAACAACAACAACAAACACAAGGGATGACAACCAGGAGCAGAGGGAGAACAGAGATGCCCTCAACGAGCAGGGACTAACAAATATTGTTAACATCAGTACACACACCCTCACAACTGAAGAAGAGACCGTCCTTGAGAAAGGTCTGGGCTTTGTTCCCACACCCAGAAATGACCACTTTAGCCTAAATATGGAATTGGCCCAATTCTTTCGTAAACTCAAACTTCGCGACTTCTTTGGAGACACAACAGAAACCATTGAAGACAGCAAGAAATCAACAGGGCTACGCAAGAAATCAACCTTCCAACCCCCGACTCAGAATATCTTGTGTGAGGTACTTGCATTCGAACAGACTGTACTCAGAGATATTGAGAACATAGACTTCCAAAACACCAAAGGGTTCAATAACCTTACGGGGAGGGAACGTACGGCCCTACAAGCACTTAAAAATAACCACAACATCGTTATAAAACCAGCGGATAAAGGGGGCGCCACAGTCCTCTTGGACCACACGATGTACCAGAATGAGTGTCTACGACTGCTAGCTGATACCAACAGCTATGCCATACACCAAACAGATCCCACTAAGCAAATCATGATTAAAATAAAGAACATAGTGGAAGAGGCACTCAGTAATGATTGGATTACGAGACAAGAAGCTGATTTTTTGACCAACATTGAACCTAGGATGCCAAGATTCTACATCCTCCCAAAAATCCACAAAAACCGGATGCCACCCCCAGGGAGACCCATCGTATCAGGGATTGGGTCTGTGTTAGAACCTCTGTCACAATTCTGTGATTGGTTCCTGCGGCCAATTGTAAAGAAGGCTCCATCCTATCTAAGGGACACTAAAGATGTCCTCTGCCTCCTAAGAGATCTGGAGATAGATCCCGTCAGCGACTGGCTCATAACTATGGACATCGAAGCCCTGTACACGAGTATACCCCAACAACGAACACTGGAAGTCGTAGAGAACATCATTCTACAAAGGCAATGGGATTTTATCACCCCCCAACACTTCGTCATGGAATGTGCTGAACTGGCCCTTACAGAAAACTTCTTTCAGTATGAACAGACCATCTACCATCAAATAACAGGTACTTCGATGGGGAGCACTTTTGCCCCCAGTATGGCCTGTTTGTGCGTCCAGCAATTTGAGGATGACTTCATTAACAATCCGGTGAACCCGTTTCTGAGTCACCTCAAGATTTGGAAACGGTACATAGACGATGTACTAATTGTGTGGAGTGGAACAGAGGAGGACGCAACAGCTTTCGTACATTGGGTAAACTCACAAGACAGACATCTCAAGTTCACACATTCCATCAACAAGGACCATGCTGTCTTTCTGGACTTGGACATTACACTCACCTGTAGAGGGATAACAACCAAGGTCCACAATAAACCTACTGACAAGAACAGCTTACTTCTATATGAAAGTTACCACCCGAAAGCCCTCAGACAGAATCTTCCGGTAGGTCAGTTCCTCCGAATAAGAAGAAATTGTTCTGAAAAAGAAACCTACAAAGAACAGGCGAAACTCCTCGAGAACAAACTCATCGCACGCCACTACCCAAGAAAGATGGTGAAAAGGGCCAATAAAAGAGCAAGTAACAACCCCAGAGAAGCATTGTTGGAGGATGCTGAGCAAGTAAAAACAAATAGACCAGTATGTGTCACAACATTCACACCAGCATCGAATTCTATTAAAAAAATCATCAAAAAGAGATGGCATATACTGAACAGCGCAGGGAAACAATGGGAATCCCCCCTTTTTGCATTTAAACGTAACAGAAACCTACGGGATGAGCTGGTACATGCCCAGATGACTACAATGGAGGACACTGAACAACCTAGGCTCTGGGACCAACCACGTGTAGTAGGTCATTTCGCCTGTGGTATGTGCAACTCATGCAACCTCACCAAGAACATCAAAGAGGTAGACATAGGTACTGGAAAACCCTGGAAACTCAAAACATTCAGTAACTGCAACACAGAGAATGTTGTGTATCTTCTAACATGCCCCTGCATGCTCCAGTATGTGGGAATGACAACTAGAAAGATAAGAACCCGCATCAATGAACATCGTAGCACGATCAGGTGCAAAAAAACTAATACTAAGTTGACTCGGCATTTCTCCGAACAAAAACACAAAGAAACAGACCTCAGTTGGACTATACTTGAGGTCATGAGAAAAGATAAGTCCGACCTCACCAGAGACCTTCATTTCAGAGAGCAACGATGGGTTTACCGCCTCCGCTCCCATGAGAAGGGTCTCGATGATGACATCCCCTGGCTACAGCTGATACGATAAAAGGAACAATGACCTTAGACTATACCATCCCTTGACCACGATATATAAATGGTTTCGCCCAGACTCACGTGAAATGCATGGTCTGGGCCCATACACAAAACTATAGTTCTTCAAGCTCTCCTTCCACACCCAATACGTTATGATCCATCGTTGTTCAATTGTTGTTCTTCCTCAATCTATGGATGATGAGATAGTATACCTGAATTGAGCATAAATGACATGTGGGACATACAAACTTTAATTTAGCTTAAGGAAGGATGAATGACCTTATATTATAGACCTTTGATATGCCACACAAAGGGCTTTAAATTCACTACTGCGCTTTTTGGCTATCAAGTGTGTCTCTTGGTCTGGCAGTGGTCTATTGATGCTTGGGAATGCTCATTGCACAGAGGAGTTCTGCGGTTTTGTGATCACACAAGCATCCATATGATAGAGGGGATCTGCCCACTTCTTATGGCTCTCTACTACGTGATCGCACCGCACCCCCTTATTGTTCAGAACCTCCTCCATCATACACGCTCCAGCATGAGACCACCACAGCCTCTGTCTCCATGTCAACAAGCCACGTTCCAGCACAGAGTAACTTTCACTTCGAGATCATCATCTGGGCTATCGCGCCTGCCGTATCACAACGACGGCCAACTATTATGCCACCACCGCACGGGTACTAACAATGCATGTGTTTCCATGCCAACGACATAGCCCCGAGTCAATTCTGAGTTTATTCATCCGTACTCGTCATCCGGGCCAATACACACCCCCCGCTGTTTTTCTACCAATCAGAGCGGTTATAACAAACTCGCACACTGCCTATCCAATGACTTAACCCCCCTTTTTTTACTACTCCATAGCGCACTATCGCCTGCTCGAGCCCCTCGGCACCGCCCATTGGCTAATATCGCTCATCCTCCTCCCAACGAATAAGGCTCGCTTCCTCGAGAACCACACACGCCTATCAACCGACATCTTTTCTCCAGGCGGAAGAAGCCTGGGATACCGGGAAACGCTCACATGCTAACAATTAACGCATATTTACTTCATTTAACCTCAATTAAGCACCCGTGACTAACCCCTATATACGTCGCCCGCTCCCTGCCATTTCTACATTCGGGAGGACCGGGAGCGGACGTATAGGTTTCGGGACGCATTGATCACAAGTTACAGTAAGAGTGTGTCTGAACTGAAAGGCTGTGGTGCGTGGTGGAGTGTGTGGATATGCGCACAGATGTATAAATGCTCACTCATCCTATGAGATTTGAGAAGAACACGACTTAGTTCAAAAAACATTTTTTTCTCAAACGCTCTCATCAAGAATGTAGCCTCTCTTTTTTTATGTTTTTTATGTTTTCTTTAACAGAGGAGACACAACTGTGGATCCCCCCGCCCCTTCCCCCATGGGACAAGTTGTCCATTTAACTAGGGTAAGCTTGGTAGCAGCATCGTCTGACACCCCCGCCATATTTTCACACAAGTGTACACAATTAGAGTGCCACGAAGTCACGTACACACCTTTGTCACGCTCAGCAATCAATGCATGCATTGTGTTTCTTCTTTCTTTTTTCCTAACAGGTACAAATGACCCAGCGAGTTACATTAATGTCTCCCATAATCTTTATTTCAGGCTTCACTATTGGAAGCAGCTTAAAACGGTGAAGTGTGACCACCGCCACACTCCCGCAGTGGTAATACCTTACCAAAATTGGTAAGAACGGAGCCCCCTTTCTTTACTTCTAGGTCCTGATGAATGCCATGGACCCACTTGGGCCACTTAGGCAGAAACATGTCGACCGTCCACTAGACGGTTGGGAACAATAACCATCCCAATCACCGTCACACTTTAATTTTAATATCATATAGTTTTCATTCTACATTAAAAACGCTATTGACTACTATAATGATTTTTAACTTCACTCACATAGTCACGGGCCCCCACTTAATCACTTAGAAGTGCATCCTTGTCGTCAAGTGTATGCCCGCCCTCCATCAAACGAAGGTTTTGGAGGGTGAGGACTGGTCAATGATGAAGCATGACACCAGGTGGTGTGTGAGACCAGTCCGTAACTTTTTGTGAGATGCCCACACTCACGACGTTCTTGTAACTCGTTTGGGTTATCACACTAGGAGCAGCTCTTTTGTGGTAAACATTTAGTATTGGAGGCTGCTAGCTCCTAGAACCCCACGCCTCTTGTTCCCTCCTCCACACATCCAGTGGAGTTTTCTTGTGATTTGACACATCTGAATGCCTTCTTGATGGAATCAAAGTAAAAAACTGAAAGTATTTCCTACTGAGGAGACTGCAGTAAATGAGGAAATTAGGAAACTTCATAACGAATAAGTCTCCCAAGATGGCCACCAGAGACAAAAGAGCCCAAATGTAGCCCAAATATCACCCAGATGTAGCCCAAGTATATCCCAATGACAGAATGTCCCAGAATGTTCTTAAAAACAACTAGAGCGCTTACTGTCTTCAGTATGACAAAAGTATGGCACACCTGAAGCCATCTTGATTGGAATAAACTGGTAACACTTAAAACATTTAATTTAAAAAGGAACACAATGAGGGGGTTCATTTTGCCATAGAAATTATGATTAATGCTGAAGAAAGAAAATGAGGGCACATTTTGAGTGACTTCTCAAATCCTCTTCTATTTCATTAAAAAATTCTGACATGCAGACTGAAACATGCACTTTTAATACCAGGAGCAGACTTCCATGGTGAACAGTAGTTTTAAAAACTGAAAGCATTTCCTACTGAGGAGACTGCAGTACATGAGGAAATTAGGAAACTTCATAACAAATAAATCTCCCAAGATGGCCACCAGAGACAAAAGAGCCCAAATGTAGCCCAAAATCACCCAAATGTAGCCCAAATATAGCCCAATGACAGACGTGATTTGACCAGAATCACAGAATGTCGAGCTGAAGCAGAAACTCCAACCTGGTTCCCCAGTTGCAAAGTCTGCAGTTCTGGAAGTAACACCACATCCTCTCCCCTAAGTGCAACATTTAATCAAGTGGTCAACTGGATAAAAAAACATAAAGATAACAAATAATTTAAAAGTGCTTTGTCGCTATTTGAAAACTCAGAAAATATGTCCTTATTTTAGTCTTTTAGAGCACTAACCATAATTTTGATGCCAATAAGACCCTCTCATATATGTAATTTCTAAAGGAAATGCTCTAGGTATTACAGTTTTGATTACATCAAGATGACGTCAGGCGTTCCACACTTTTGTAATAAATATAGAATGTTAGCAATCTAGTTGTTCATTAGGATACTGTTGAGAGGCAGAGGCCAGGGGCACGGACTCTGAAAATTGAAGGCAGGTAGGAGGGTGCAAAGGCAACAATTTAACCACACTGAGCAGGCAGGAAGGGCCGTGGCAGCACAACAGACTATGGAGGGCAGTGGAAAGGGGGGCAGGGGCAACAAACCAACAATACAGGACTTGCAAGAGAGGCTGTGGCAATGTAATAGACCATTGTGGGCAGAAGGAAGAGGCAATGGTAGTACAACCATACATGCCAACAGACCCGATTCAGCCAGGAAACGTCCAATGTTTTTAAGCTCAAATGGGCTTTATTTGATCTGTTTCCTGTCTACAATCTCCTCTTTTTCAATGTAACTCAAAGGGGAAAATCAATATCCCAGTTTTTTTTCAAAATCTCCCTCTTACCAAGTTCAAAATGTTCGCAAGTATGGTACATTGGATCATGGAAGGAAATGGGGTAGGGACATGGACTTGGATAACAGAGGACAGGAGGGACATGGAGAGGTGCACCAAACTGACCCTGCAGGGCAGGCATCAGGGTTTGCAGCAGCACAATACACCACACAGGGCATGCGGGACAGGAGTGCAGCACAACAATCCATAGAAAGCAAGAGGAAGGGGACAGGACCATGCACATGGACAACCGAGAACAGAGGGGCAAGAGGCAATGGTAGCTAGCTGACCATAATGGACAGCCAGGAGAGAAAGCTGCAGCATAACAGACCATAAAGGGCAGGAAGGACGGATCAGGGGCATTACAATGGAACAGACAAGCCAGGAGGGAGGGAGTAGGGGTCTGCACATGTAAACAGAGGGCTGGGGGCAAGGGGGCAGGGCAGGAGCAGCAAGATAGCCATGGAGGTCAGGCAGGATGGGCACTAGAAGCAAGACACACCATGAAGAGCAACAGTGAGACTGTGATGGCATACACACAGACCATGGAGGGAAGGTGGGAGGGGGTCAGGGGCAGCTAACTGACCACACAGGGAAGGTGAGAGGGGCCATGGCAGCACAGAAGACCATGCATGGCAAGTGGGAGGGTTAGTGGCAGCACAATGGCTATGATGGGCAAGAAGGAGGGTGCAGGGGCATGCACAAAGGACGATGGAGGATAGAAGGGAGGGTCAGGACCTGTGCACAGACAAGAAAGTTCAGGGGAAGGGGCCTCACAACAGACCGCACGGGGCAGGCAGGAGGAGCAGTTGCAGCACAACAGACCAGGGAGGGCAGAAGGGTGTGGCAGTACAATGGACCATGTCGGACAGGAGGAAGAGGATAGGGGCATGGCATGTGGACAGGCAGGGTGGAGGTGGCAGGGACAGGTTACAGTCATCTGACAATGCTAGGCAGGTGGGAGGGGAGTGGCAGCTCAACAGAACACTCAGAGTAGATAGGAGTGGCAGGTCCATGGAACATGGTGGGCAAAAAGGATGGAACAGGGGCATGCACAAAGACATCGGAGGGCAGGGAGAAGGAGAATAGGGGCAGCAAGCTAAGCACAGAGTTTAAGCAGGAGGTCAATGATGGGGCATAGAATTGGGCAATGGAGGGCAGGAGGAGCGGACTGGTACATCATACTAAATTGAGGGCAGTGGCAGCACATCAGACCATGCATGGCAGGAGGGAGGAGGCTAGTCCATGGATTCACACAACAGAGGATAGGGAGGAGGGGGATGGGGCAGCAAGCTAACTGTTCAGAGAAGGCGGGTATTAGGAACTTTATTGTTTTTAAAACGTGTGTCTGTGCAAACTACTTAAAATATGAACAAGTATGCAGCATAATCTCACTTTTATTCAGGAAGAAGAGGACGTTTGTGACTGTGACTCCGGGCTCACTTGGCAGAAACACCCCCTGACCCTCCACCCCCTATTGCAAAATGTAATGCCCGTGAAAAGGGTAGGTGAACACAGTGTTATATAGAACATAGTCCTGAGAGCACGATTGAAAATGAAAACTAGATATAGTGTATGGTATAAACTATGCACCAAAAAGTGTGATATAAGATGAACCGGGCGTGAAATATAATATGCAATACATTGTGCGCAATGACAGATTCATTGGAGAGCGCGAGATAGCACAGGCTCTAGCGCGTGCTATGCGATATGCACCTTGGAGTGTAATATGCACAGGGCAGTGTTGTGTAACCTAACTAGTCTCTAAAGTTGTAATATAAAATATGTGCTGGGGAGTGTAACGTTGCATATGCACTGTGACAAAGATATGGATCCCAGATTGTAATATGTATGGCATAGCACTGTGCGTTATAACATAGGCATCGAGGAAGGCATGTTAGATGGGGCAATATAACCCGTGCGAAGACAAGTGTGGCATGACATATTCACGGGGTGGTGTTACAGTGCACATGGGCTAGAGAGTGTCATAGCATATGCACTAGTTAGTGGAATACAACACAGAGGTGTGTGGCACTCAGCAGGCAATGGTGGGTGTAACCCAGCATTGGGCTCTACCAGGAGCGCGCTGTGACTCTCAAGTGATGTTTGTCCCCTTTCCAGAGAGTAAAATAAAAAGTATTACACATCTGACAGTGGATGTGTGTTTTATTAACCGTGAGGGGGGTTTCTTTCATAGTTTTGGTCGAATTTTTGTCGAATCCCCTTTGAATGGCTTGGTGTGCATGTGTATTAAATGTGCCCGTCAATAGCTACCCATGTTTGTATAAATAAACGACAAGGGTGTCTACCGGGATTAGGCACGGTAGGGCATCAGACATGTCAGAGCTTCACTAGTGGTGTAAATACATTCCACGTGGATTCATTGCATGCATAGTCGCCTTTTAATGAATATCACGCAAATCGTCATGGTGATAGGTACGTACGGTTTGTCCAGCATGTCCTAGGTGTGTCTTTAAATATATCTTTTTTTTAAATAATAAAAAACAGTGGCCGGCCCTGGGGATTGGGGTCAAAAAAATATAATTAGGAGACAGGCCCTGGGGGATGGGGTCATCAGGGCCAATAAATTATAATAAGAAGGGGAACCACACAGCCCCCCTTCTTAAAAAATTAAAATAAATAAAAGACTGGCATTGTGCCGGAGGCCACGCCCCCTCCTTGCAGCACTCTGCAAACACGCCCCCTGGCGAGTTGTAAGTTGGGGAATTAATTCCTCTTCAATACTGAGGGTCCCTGAGGGCCAACTAGCCCAACGGGCATCTCCAGTATGCGCCAGGGAGCTGCGCTGCAGACAGGTGTTCTGAGGCCAAGCCCCTTTTTACACCTCTCTGCAGCGCAGCTCTGTGGCGCTTACTGGAGGTACCTAGTGGTCTAGTTTGACCCTAGGGACCCTAAGGATTCAAGGGGACTTAATCTCTCAACTTAGAACAGCCACAGTGCGCGTTTACACAGTGGTGAAGGGAGGGGACGGGGCCTGAGGTGACGTGTGCAAACACGCACTATGGCACGTTTTAAATTGGGGATATAATTTCCCTTCAATACTGAGGGCACCTGGGGGCTAACTAGCCCACCCAGTGCTTCCAGTAAGCGCCACTGAGCTGCATTGCAGAGCGGTGGTCCAGGCCGTGCCACTTTTTACACCTCTCTGCAACGCAGCTCTGTGGCACTTACTGGAGGTACCTAGTGGTCTAGTTGGACCCTAGGGACCCTCAGGATTCAAATGAACTTAATCTCCCAACTAAAAACGGACACAGGGCGTGTTTACACAGTGGTGAAGGGAGGGGACGGGGCCTGAGTTAACGTGTGCAAAAACGCCCTGTGGCCTGTTTTAAGAGGTAGTTTTAATCACCCTGCCCTATTATATACTAGGGGCTTACAGAGGAGGTCATGCTAATCACAGGGGGACCCCAACGCATAATGTTCCCTAGTGTATGTAGGTGTTTTCACTGTATTCTAAGTGTCTTTTAACATAGCACTGGCTCTAGGACTGGTTAGTCAGACTCAGTTACCACCAGTATCCGTCTGAAAAAGTTGAGGGTACAGGATGATTTTGCAACAAGGCTTCTTTCTGCTCTTCTTTTGTTTTTTCTGCACGTTATCCTTCTTCCTGCACTTTTCTTCGTCTTTGAGGACTTCTGTTGCTTCTTTCTGCACTTCTTTTTTTTCTTTCTGTCCATTTTTTCTTCTTTCTTCACATGTCCTATCTCTGTAGGCATAGTTAGAAATATATGTTATAGTTAGCTGGACTTTTCACTTGTACAAAACCATTGAAATTCCCCCGTTATAGTTAGTTCAGCTAACTATAACTCGCGCGCCCGCAATGCACTGCTGATGACGTCACATATTACATCACTCATGACATGGTCAGTGACATCACTCATGACATCACTGATGACATCTCAAATGACATCACTGATGACATCACTGATGACATCATCCAGTGAATGTGTGTTTTTCTGAAAATTAAATATGTTTTATATATGTATATCTCAAGGTCGATGGAAGAATAAATGGGTATATAAGTGTCTAAATGGATGATTTGTTTTTGAAAAATTGATTGTGTAACTGACTGATTAAGTATAACGGGGGAATTTCAATGGTTTTTTACAAGTGAAAAGTCCAGCTAACTATAGCACCCCTGAAACCTATGTTTTTTTCAGTGAATTTCTGAGGTTTTTTAAATGCTAATTCCCAACTATAATGTGCCTGAAACCTATGGTTTTTTCTGTGAATTTCAAAGGTTTTTTAAATGCTAATTTCTAACTATGCCTACAGAGATAGGACAATCAAATGAACTGGAGAACCCTGATTGCGATATAATGATGGGGCTAAGGCTAAAGCCCATTTGGAGGCATAAGACATTTTATCACCATCAGGAACATATTGTGAAAAACTGGATGGAATAACATCTTCCCCTCTAGAGGAAGCTAGGACAAAAGGGAAGGCCAATCAACCTCCGCCAACAAAATATCATAGGAAGAAGTGAGATTTTGCCAAAACACTGCTTTAATCGGGCGTTTAATATCACCTTCACTTTGGAGGCTTACTTCATAAAGCCAATCAGGAGGGGCAACTCGAACGTCAGCTATTTCTACGGTAATTAAAGAATCAGTTGCTTTCGCATCCAGACACTGGTGGAGAGTCTGCCGCAGCAGGTATCCTCTGCTGCGCTGTCGAGGAGGGTCATCGCCCAACTCCTGTCGAGGAGCAGGGTTCTCACCATCTGAGGCATATTTTGTAGTCAAAGCGGCAACTTTTTTCCTCTGAAATGGGGCACGATATTGAGGTGGTTCCCCCTGCTTGACTTTTACATCAAACTGGCACTGTGGGTCGCATCTTGAGTGCGCAGACTCACCTTCTCTGCGATCCTGTCATCCTCCTCCGCTGAATTGTTGATCTGATGATTCCTGAAAGGAACGAGGAGAATGAGGATCAGGAACCTGGAACCTCTTGGGTGTCTTAATTTCAGAGCGGTCACGCAAATCATATCTACTTTTAGAAGCGTCAGGTGGAGGTGAACCTGCACGAGAACTAGGCTTCTGTTGTTGCTGCTGCTGATTTCTGTTCAAAGCCTTTGTAGGAAAGACTAAACGAATGTCCTTTTCAGGAGGGTACTTAATTGGTGGTTGACTAAACTGTTGAATGCCTAAGATATTTCGACCTAAACATGTATATACATCCGCTATGATAATCTGCAGATCCACTTCTGCCACCACTGCAATGCATTGGTTTACTTGTAAGCAAACTGCTTCACCTTCAATGTTGGCCAGAATTATATCAGAGACTATAGGGAACATTCCCTGTAATTTCATCCCCAAATCTAGGGCTGGACAGCCCCATGTTCTTCTTGAACCTTTTTCAGAACGCTCAGAAAAACTATCATGGAGGGGTGCCAAAGGACAGTGTATACGGAAGCAAACACTGTACCCCAGGTGGTGCAGTCACCTAAAGCGGGAATCAAACCACTTGGCAAACTCATTGTAAAGATCCTGTGTTTTTCTACAGGAGTAGTATGCAAAACGACAGCTTCCAGTTGTGGAAATGTTTGTGCACGCCAAAATGGCAAGTCATCACGGTTTTGAGGATGTTTGCCCATCACTGAATTAATCATGAAGGGACTAATAACAAGACCACCACCATTTCCTGGTGGCTGAAGAGCGGCTCGAGCAAAAGCCACTTGAATCGCACACGACAGAAACTAAATCACACTTCTGTGTATATGAATCAGCGTAGAATCTAACTGATGTAGCTCTGTGAGTGTAACATTAAGATAATTTGGATGTGGTGTAAAACCTGCAAAAATGGGCCAAGTGGCCCAATCGAATGATAAGGGGCCTAAACAGACCACGGCAACAGGATGAGGAAGGGCACCATTAAACCAGATGGTATCTTCCCAGGCCATCAACGGAACTTCAAGTAATGCATAAGGGCGATAAACCTGCGGCACTGTGGCTACTGTATATTCATGAAACAAACTATCATTCCCATCCACTGCCGGAAATGTAACCCAAGAGTAAAAGACCTCGAAGCGGTGAGCTGGATCTGCCTCGACAACAAAAATAATGTTAGCCCCTGCATTGGGGACTCCACGTTGAGTCAAGAATGCCGTAACCGCTGCACAGTTAGGTACTGCAATAGCGACTGCCATAATAAAAATAGAAAGGATAAAACAAAAGAACGGTAGAGCAAAAACGGGTTAAGAGAAAGGAACAAAACCTTTTAAACTTCAAGCTTGAAAAACCTATAAAAAACAAATCTCTGGAAACCAGTGAGAGAGTGTTATGGACAAGCACAAGCGCTACTCAGGGGTCTCGTGTATAAGTACCAGACCAAACGCTGGTGGCGCCATGTTGCAGGGATTGTGCACAAATACAGAACTATGCACAGGAATATGGGACCTTGCTTTATAGGGACTGAGTCTTCCTTCCACCTTAGTACCCATGAGCCCAGGACCGACTAGCTATAGTGTCTCACTTACTCTCCTACTAATACACAGAGAAACAAATGATTAGACAACCAAGAACACAACACTCCCAGATCTCTCAGGAATTGCTGTAACAAGACACACCCTTTCGCTCGCACTCTTGTACTTGTCCACATTAAGATCTGGCAGAGACACTAAACAGTTTAAAATATTTATTTTAACTCACGTGCCCTAACATGCAGTATATGTGCCACAACAAGCAGGAAAATGCATAGCACAAATACAGTCAGAATAGCAGCTAGTCCATATATCATGAAGAGAGATGTCATCATAGAAAATCAATGGAGGAAAGACTACAGTGCCTAACCTCCCTCCCCTTGCTAAGAAGAAGTATTATTATATAATAGAAGATCGCTGGGCTTTGTCAGCAGAACCGATACCTTAGCCTATAGATGGTGGATCTACATCATAGGTGCTGGAAAGGTCCCTCTCTAAGTGTGTGCCACCTATTTGTGTATCCCACTAAAACCCAAAGTACGTTGTCCAAATAACAGCTACATCAGTATGTTTTGTCTAAGGGCTAAGGCCTGGCCAGAACATTGTTGTTCGACCTTGCACATAATGTTCAGTCAAAATCCCAGGAACATGCAGAGAGTAAACATAGGGTTGAGTTCTCATGTGAAAACAGCTATAGAAAATAATGGGGGGAAAAAAGACGTGTAGTAATGTGCTCAAAGCAGCAGGCAGGATGCAACGTGCCCATGCTAACTTAGTGAAGACGACAATGTCCCTATTGCCACGTGACACCAGAAGGCATGATTTGATAGCCCAACAACTCAACACTTATTTGAAGCACAGTTTTCCCCTCTTCATGCCGAATGTTGGGGTTGCTGAATACCAAGGCTGCATAGTCTTAATTCATCCTCATGCCGCTTTCATCCACCACCATACACTTCCTGCCCCTTGAGTTCACTCTCAAAAGCTCTTTTGCATCCCTGTTTTCTTTCTTTGTCACTGTTTTTCTTTCTCTTCTTTCCTTTTTTGTGTTATTCTCTCTTTTACTCTGCATCAAAGTCTTAGGAGGAAAAATAAGTGCTGGTCCCCCAAAAATGAGTGCCGGTAGTTCCCACCTGAAACTACCAGCTCAAAATTAAGCACTGTCGCAATATTTGATATGTTAATAATGTGGTGTCTGTATTTCGAGGTATTTACAAACTTGCAATGGACGATATGTGGAACTATGGTGTGCTAGTTTCACTGGAACGTAAGATGGGCAGACCTCCACAATAAATCCTCATCCAGTCTGAAGGCAGATTTTTGGGCTGTTTTCTTTGTATTCTGCACTACCTTGCTGTGGTGCTCATAGGCTACTGCCTTAATCCGTGCTGCTCCTGTCAGGGTGGTCACCAAGGGTCAGTATTTTTCGGGAAAAATCTAGACAGAATAAAGTCATGCACATCCTTTGTATTCTGCGTATCCGCTGCTTTTTTCCAGCAAGTTCGATTGGCTGTAGCCATTGAAATCTCCTGTTGCTCTTTATCCTTTTCAATCTGTTTAGAAATGATTAGGTTCCTGGAGAATCCTGGCAAGCTCGCGTGGCTGGCACTCGTGCCGTGCTCATGGATAAATAATTCTACCGTATGCAACAAACCTGGAATATAATTGTCACTCCAGGAATCTGAGTCTTAATGATTCAATATTGAGACATTACGTTATAATTGAATGCAAATTAATTGAACAACTATCTGGGAAAGAACAGATGGCCTGTAACACTGGTTTTCCAAAGAATAATCTGTAAATCATTTTTGTTAGCTTAATAGCAGCAACGGTTGCTGCAGGGTCTATACTGTAAGAGACAGAGCATACACAGGCCAGTGATATATATTTCATGCCCGTTAATAGTGCCTTCATCACAGTGCGCGCGGGGCTGGACTGGGAACCAAAGGCAGCTCTGGCAAAAATATTCAAAGCAGTTCTGCTCCCTTCCTCTTAGTTCTCGCCTCTCTTCTCTTCTTTCCTGTTTCTCTCTCTTCTGCCCCCCCACGTGCCTGCTGTAATAACCCGAGGAAGCTGGACAATGTGACAAAGGGACCAGAAGTGCCCCCCTGTCCTAAAATCACGCCCTCAAAGGCTCCAGCCCAGTGGATGTGCCTGGTGAAATACACGCCTGCTATTGGAGAGTGATGAGGAGTCTCGTGATGTTATTGACTCCTTCCACCGCTTAGACCCGCCTTCTTGAGTGGGTAAAGCTTCCTTAAGAAGAGCTACCTAGGTACAACTTGGACATTCCTGTGAGATAGGCCTGGCCGCAGTCAAATCAAGGCATGTTCATGAACTCTATCACAATTTTTAACCATGATTCTGGGATCAAGGTTTTAACACATTCTACAGCTTAGTTGGTACTGAATCATCTTTCCAATGGCATATTTGTGAGAGTGTGGGTTCAAAGTTTCATCTAGCATGACGCCCAGAGATTGCTTTGCATTAAAATAATGTCAGGTTGTAGATCAGTACATTGAGTCAGTGCAGCTCGAGCGGCTGTCAAGACAAGAGATAGCAGGAGATTGGTTCCAAATAGTCTTCATTTCAGATGAGAAGTCATACATGATTGACGGTCTTCTAGTATCTGTACCCAAAGGAGGGTGTCCCATGGGGAGGAAACTTTTAAAAAGAATTGTGTATCATCTGCATGGAGAAGATAACAGATGTCTTCGTATATCTAGGCACATTTGTGATGAACGAAGGAGGAAGACTGTCGCTTCTAAAACTTGTGTTTGGATGAGCAATATCTTCCTTACACAGTGTTAGTGATCCGTAAAAATCTTTTTGGTTATTTCTGGAAAACGATTTCTGTTTCTTACCTTTTAAATTGCAGTTTAAATTCAAGCTAAAAATATTACTGTAGGCTTGATTTCAATATATAGTTTCTGTTTACTCTGTCAATGTTTTAAACCATTTCGCACACATCATCTTTTCAGTGGTGCTCCAGTCTTTTTGTGAAATACCTTTGAGGGTGGGTTTTTATTGGATAATTTCTGAGATTGTTTATTAGCATGCTACACATCCGCTCGCTGAGCCTCATCCAGCGGATACATACAGATTCAACACAGACTGGACACAGATGAACTCACAAGCAAGGTGCCACAGGACAACAATAACATATATGCAATCAAATCCTGACAACACACGCCCCAACACATCTCCAATTTTTATACAAATAGGAAACCACACAAAAGAATAAATGAAAGTTTCAGGATAAAATAACAAAATAACAAACATAAAACAACAAGATGACAAATACTCCACTAAACCACGAAGGCACATAATTCATTCTTCACCACACATTATTGTCAACATCGCAGAGCTACTTACAGTTAGTCTTTCCAAAGTCCATAAATATGTGTTTAAACATGAAACAGCAATCTATGAGATATAAATAAATAGTACACACTAGCATTAAAACACAAGAACACACTTACATACCTACAACTACTGCCCTAATATTCACTCTGAATAGCACCATATCTAACCCACTTTACTTTCAGAAAACACACTCTGCCAGAGCCCATGGGAGAAGAAAGGAGAGGGCATGAGACATGCATAATATCCAATAGCAGCTGGCAGGGAATGAGGGTGGAGGGGCGGGGGGCAAAATATTAGAATAATACAATTTCTTTGGAACGAGGAAGCACCCAGGCTCCCCTTAGCCAATCGCAATGCTGCAAGGCAGCATTGTGATTGGTCTGAGTGTCGTGGATCGGCGCTCAGATGGAGACTGGGGGCCTGGACATGTTCCCCATCTTACTGTGTAATAAAGCCTGGTAAGGAACATGCAAAGGACACATGACTAGTTGGCCGGGCGAGGACGGCCAGCCAAGCAGTCATGCTCACTTGGAGTTTGCAAGCCACTCCTTCCACTGTCCCTTTAGCCTCACCCCACCCTAACATAGACCCGAAACCTGTGAAAAATAAAATGGTAATAACTATGTTATTATAATTTTATTTTTCCTGCTCAAAGAGCAGTGGGGCGATCCTCCTCCACCTTAGTTGAGGAGTCACCCCTAATAATATCTTCTGGGTTATGTGCAAAGGTGGGAGGCCATCCGTAGCAGAGTTTGGGGTGTGTATCTGAAGTTAGAAGCACTTATTGGTTTGCCTCCTATTCTAACCATCTCCTGCACAACTACCAGCCTGTCTTTAGATCATTCTGGAACCCTGGGACTGCTCCCTTAGGCACCATAGACAATGTGTGCCTGCCCACAGGTGAAGATGATAGCTGCCTCCTGGTATTGATGAACCTCTCAGCTGAATTCAACAAAGTTGACCATCCATCCCTCATAGGCATGTTTTTGTCTCCAATGTGATTCACCAGAAATATCCTTACTGGTTCTCCACCTACCTTTTCAAATTACACCAACTAGCCCAGCTGCAACAAGGTCAGAGCATGATGACATTACTGTTAACGAGAAGCCCCTCTATGAAACCAACAGACAAAATGCAGCTGAAACACTTTCTTGGAACCTTGCATGGGGAAACCTGCTGGGGTAAACATAACATTCTTGCATGCCTTCAGCAAGGATTTCGCTCAAACATTAGCAAGCCTCAAGGATATTTCACCCTGTTGAATGCCATTGCTACATTTAAAGGAAAACATTATTTGCTGAACCTGGGGTAGCTAGCTAACAACTAAATTTGGTTTCATATAATTTTGGTGAATATACTAGGTTTAAAATTAATGAGCAAGAATGTTCAGTAACTTAGATATTTGCTTCAGACATCCAATGCCTCAAATACTGCTTGCACTGCATCCAGACCTGGACTTTTGACACCTACCTGAAGTTCCTCCTAATCAGGACAGAATTCCTGAGTTCCATTAACAACTTGCAAGAATCAATACAAACCTGGCTCAATCATATGAACCCTCAAGCCTTTAAACCCCAACTTTCACTGAATGTCAAGCCAATTGGACTCATCTTGAAGACCAACCTCGCCCTCAAGGAACCCATTGCCAAAAAACAAACATGGCTTGGTACCAGCTCTCTCTTGCAAACAAAGTGAAACTGTTTATATAGAAAGCGACTGCAGAACTAATCTTCAAGCCCTCATATTCTCACGTCTGGATGGTGGTATTGCCCTGCTCCATGGCCTTTCAAACTCCACAGTGGCACCCCATAAGGGTGTTCTATAGGCTTAAGTAGGTCTCATTCTGGGTCTTAAGAAATATGAACACATCAACCCCAATCTGATAGAACTCAATTGACTTTACTTGTCAGTCAGCACCATCTTCCAAACCAGCTGCATATTTTTCAAAGCCATCGCTACCATCACCCTGCTTATCATGCAGACAAGCTCCCCATCTCCGGTGACTCGTGGTACACCTGTGGCCACTACACCATCAGACTACAGACTAAGAAGTTTAAAAAACAGGGCAGCAGACCTTTTCCATTGATGCACCCAGGATGTGGAACAACATTCCTATATCCATGAGGATTTAAGCCTACCCTAATGCTGCTCCAACGTAGGAATATGTTCAAGATGCACCTCTTTAAAGAACACTACACCACAATGTGTTAACAGACTACAAACCAGCTTATTCTCCTATCACTCATTGACTTTATGCTGGATTTTGATCATGTATGCTCCTCTGCCATTTGGCTAGATTTACATGGATACATTCATGTTGGCCCCATAAAGTTTGACAAATGGCTGAAGATGACCCAAAGACTGATGAGTGTTGGTAATAGCTGCAGGTGGGATTGCCAGAACAAGTTGCGTAATGTTGGCCTGAGTGACATTGCAGAGCAGTTGGGGGTTTCTTATTTCAAATACAGCTTTTAAGCTGCCTCTGGACTACAACCAAGAGAGGTAAGTTAAAAAGTAAGAGACATGTGAGCTTTGTGCTAGTACTGCAAAGACATTGAGAGCTGCAAGAAGAAGTCCTGTAGTCAGTACAACATCAGAGAGAGGGATGGATGAGGTTTATAAAGTGATTGTTTCCTGTAATTCAGATCTAGATAAGGTAGAACCAAAAGTAAAATTATGTCTTACCATCCAAA
Organism: Triturus cristatus; assembly: GCF_964204655.1. Lineage (NCBI taxonomy): Eukaryota > Metazoa > Chordata > Amphibia > Caudata > Salamandridae > Triturus > Triturus cristatus. Next base: position 623,217,058 of record NC_140587.1, read on the forward strand.
TTATTCTCTGCAACAGTTGCATAAATGGCTAAGATAAACAGTCCTCATGACCTCTGGACTCATCCTGGGCAGACCTCTTTCCAACAGGGTCAAGAAGTAGCAACCACTTTATTTTACATAGACTCTGGTGCACATCATGGATCTGAGACAATCTGCAATGTATCCAATAACTACATTTTATGTTGTGCAGATCACCCAGTAACCTTCCTAGTATGTGGCTTACCCTCTATTATGATTACTGCAACTGGTACTAAAACAACAGTTACTAGTGATACCACTGAAGGTAGGTAAATTCCAGCTTGTAATACCGAGAATGGTACCCAAGAAATCCTAGAAAAATTGTAATGTCTAGGTATATACAGAGGGAGTAAAAATTAAACCCAGGCAGGTACAACCCATTCACTACTGGGAGTTGGAAAAACTATTCAGCAAAATGTAGTTATATCATCTCTTGAAGTAACAGTGCTAACAGCTCACAAAGAACACACAAAGTAAAGTGTTAGTAAATACAGCATGTAACAATCCAAGTTGAGATTTAGGTGCAATGTTGAAGATATTAAAGCGCAGCCCACTTCACAAAAGCTCCACAAATGAAAAATTAGAGCAGTAGTGGAAGCTAAATAACACAACCAAGTAATCGACCAAAGCAGAGACACACAGATAAGAGGAAATTTCAATAATAGAGAATATGATTGTGTTAAAATCAGTCCAGGAAACTGTTGATGAAGTTTCAGAAACAAGCAGAGCCTATCAAGGGGATCAGAGAATGAAGTATGAAAATTGGATCTCGTGTTGGTGGAATGCAGTTCAAAATCCAAGAAACTTCTACTTAAAATGAAGTGTAAGTTGTGTGTATACTTATATGTGCAGAGTTCTGCACTCTGACTGCAGAGTCTCCACACATTTAAGTATAGATTTTAGTAGTATAGTAAATGTGGGAGAGACACATGGGAGTGGGTGAGAAAAGGGGCAGACTTACTACTAAAGGGGATGGGATTATGGAGGAGTAAGAGGGTTTTTGGAAGGGCAGGGAAGGGTTTGGGAGAGAGTCACCAAGCCCACACAATAGTAAGCCAATTGCATTACTCCGGGAGTGGAGCAATGCAATTTACACTTTTGTAGTAATTTTGCATTCAGAGTTTGTGAATACCGAAAGTAGTAAACTTACTACAAAGTGTAAACATATTCAAAAGTGTAGCTAACCTTTGTGAAAAAGAGCCCAATGTGATTAAGGTGTGATTAAAGGGATTCCCCGGAGTGTGTGTGAAGTTTGGTAGTAGGTTAATGGAAAGTAAATGAAAGCCACTGGGTAATTTTGAGAGGTTAAAATGGTGATAAACAAAAAACAAAAAGGGTACAGCCAATAAAGATGGGTATAAGACAACATTTAGACAAGGAATATGGACAGGCAATTACTGTAGGTAGCTGGGATGAAATTGGTCTATTTAACTTGAGATTTTCTTTCTGGAGTTGTTTAGTTCTAAGTCTACATTATTTAAGTTCAGGAGACACGAACAGTTTCAGGGAATCCATTTGCTTGATTTTAATTGACAACAATAAGATCAGCATTCTGGGAGAGTTCTACTTCTAAAGGAATAGAAATGCTGGTTACAAATCGCTCTTGGTTTACTGTGCTAATTACTAAAACTGATGTAATGTATGATGAATTTGTAGAGCACTGCTTATCACCCATGAGAGTATCTAGGTGCTGAAATAATGATATAAATGGGAGCTGGGCAGCTGCTATGGTACCAGTCAAAAGAGAATTTGCTTCGCTAGCCTCAGACAGAAGAAAGTGGAAAGTGCAGAAATGCAGACACTATTATATTTTGGGGAGACTGCAATGTCAGTTTGTACATTTCTGCAGTAATACCGAACTAAAAAGTTCTAAAGATATCAATTAATCCTAGGCACATCTATGGTCATTCAAGGATTTGTCTGTACATCTTCCTGTATATTAACAATTTGGACATTTAAACCATCCCATTAAAATTTCCCAAAATTCATTCATTGTGAGCTCAAAGACCTTTTGCAAACAACCTCCCTTGCGGGCCCCTGACTCAAAGAGCAGTTTTGACCCAGGAGGAGATAGGCACCTCCCTTCCAAATACTTGGGAACCCAGCTCTAAGCTCCTGAATCTGGTCGCCTTGAGAATCTGTGCCATGGAAGGACTGGTGCTCTAACCTGATGCCTCCTGCCTACATGAAAAACGCTGGGTTGGTTTTTGCATGGACCAGTCGGGGAGTCAGCATTGCAAAAAGGAGATTGGAAATCCAGTTGCTGGCTGCTTACTTGAGGCGATTTCTCATGCCTTTGCAATTTCTCAGCAAATTGTCTCCAGTCCCTCCCGCTGTGACTATTGCGGTTGCGGTTGGCTGTAGGGAGAAAGACTATCGGGCCACTCTGGAACATACCCTGTCTACCGGGACACTCATCAGGTTTCATTTTCATGGTCCCCATCATTAATCGGCACCCATTTTGCAATTGCCAGCATCCAACACCCATTTTGTGCTTCCACTACAGGCAACTAAGAGAAATAGAAGACATACACACTGCTTCTCTTCACCCTGAACCTCACACTGATTGCCATTGAAATAGAAAGAGGAATGGTCTATCCCCATGAGTGGGGGTCATCTTTGATAGGACAGTTTCATTAAATCCTATATGCTAGAAATAGAAGAGGTATGCCCTTGTCTCTTTGCCCTGAACTTTGCACTATTTGCTGTGGAAATAGAAAGAGGATGGTCAATCCTTCACGAGTGGCGCCTTCTTGGATAGGACAGTTTCATTTAATCCTATATACTAGAGTACAATGTTTTCCCTTTATTGTTTTTTAAATCTACTGTGTATATAAATAAAATGCAATGCTTGCTATGATTATTGGAAACGTTTAATGTCTACAGATATTGCTTGTCTTGCCATCCAAATAACTCAATATTGATAGTCTTATATTCGGGTAGTTAGCAAGATGAATATGAACATTTAGAGGTGGACACTTGGGCCCAGTTGGTTGCTCGTCTCCCCACCCTCTCTAATCTTTCATGAGTCGCACCCTCACATCCCTCTCGGAACCATCTGGGTTGCATCCTTTTTCTTCCACTATTCCTCCTTTCCACCTCTCTCTCCAAGTATTTGAACTCTAAATTATCATTAATCATTAATCACGGACTTACTAGTACAGCTCTCACGATAACCTACCAACTTTTCCCCTCCTTGAACCCAGCCACGGCCTGTCTGACCAGAAGTAGCCTACTCCCCTTATCCCCTGCTTTGCCAACATGACCAGACGCATCAGAGGCACTCCTTTAGCTGGTATATGGAATACAAAGGACAATACTCCTATTACCATCCGGATCCATGACCCTAGCTGTTTGCACTGACCGTTTGTTCAGTCAGTTTTTGTGTTTAGCTTCGATATGGATCCAAAACCCCAAAGTTCCAATTCTATGAATTTTGAGCCATCTGGCCGAAATGATTTTATAATCAAATATCACCCTGACCTATCAAAAAATTCATCAAAAAGCTTAAACATATACTCCTAATATCCCACCCAGAAACTCTTATCTCAGATTCCTACTTCTGCATAAAAAGGTGCTACAATAAACAATCTCTTCTTCTTTACGAAAATACATGCTCAATGGAGGAAGGCCCTCTACTCACTGCTCCAGATCACCAAATCCAGGAAGACTCCTCCTGGACTTAGACTTACCTTCGCCCCTCCACCAGTATATAGAGCAGAAGCCACCATTTCCCTTTACAACAATGGGTCTATCTTTATCCAATCCTCAGACCGCAACCTAGACATGTTTGACAATATTTTCCCCATCATCAAGAACACAGTGACTAGCATTAAATCCTCCCCCTCCCAAGGACACAGCACTTCCTCAGGTTACCCTAAAAATCCTTGACACCTCATTCAACGCTACCGTTTCCCCCTCCTTGCTCCCTCATATGGACCGCCATTCATGTTAGCAACTCTCCATGTACTCCAGGTCGGAATGAGTCCCTCTCTTGCATCCACCAAACTAGTATGTACTGGTTCCACTCCTCTAGAGCAGCACAGACTTGCTAAGCTCCATAAGTCACACCATCACCCTGGCTATTCCCTTGACCTCCAAGCCCACTACTGCTGATTTTGAGAGTGTACCTAGGACTCTCCCTATATTCAAATCGGTGACATCCCTGAACTGGGCTAACAACATGATTCAAACGACCCTAGTATTGCCTCTTAGCCCGGGGTTGCACCTCACACCCTCTAACGTCCTCCCCAATTCTACCTTGCTTCCACAGGTCCAGGCTAATATATTTCAAACCCTTTATCCCTAAGCTCACCCCCTCCCCTAGCCCCAAGTTCATGAAACCCACCCCACCTCACTTCCACAGGCACTTCCAGGCCAGTTACTTTATATGTGTTCACCTCCTAGCTCAAATCCACTACTAGGCCCCCTTCCCCAAGTCTCGGAAACCCATTCCCACAACTCATTGGAAGCCAGACTGGATGAGATCACACATTTTCTCCAACAACTCAAGGCTGATGTTCAAAGCCTTTTGTACATCACCTCCGAGTTTTCTGTTAGTAGGAGGTTAAGCTGGGCCTCAAAGACTAATTGCTATAGCCACACACTTCTCTTTAACTCCAGCACCAGGCTTTCAGCATGCTTCCCATCAACTAGGACCTCAACAAGCATGGCTTCTTCACTCCAAAAATGGAACACCGTACCCCACTCTAATGACCCCTCTCGGCCCTTCAGATTAAAACATTCACTTTATTCCCTCCTACTCTCATATGATCCAACGCACTCCGTTAACACAGTTAAAAAATTGAGGCAATCCATATGGCCCCTTTCAGAGAATTTATGGTAAACCCCAGATCCTAAAATAAGAACAACCTTACTAGAGATACCACCGCACTTTCTACCACAGTAGACACCAATCCAAAACTTAAATGCATGCATCTGAACTGCAGATCAGAGGTAACACATGCTGCAGACATTGCTGCCCTCATCCTTGCACATGATCCTGACCTTGTAGCAACAAGCATTTATGCAAATTCCACATGCTCTACCACCCTCCGGGAGACAACCTTCACAGAACACATCATGGAAATCCTCTCACATAACGCAGAACTTCATGGCACTCAGATCTTCCTGGGAGATTTCAACCTCTACAGGAATGACAGGAATGCCTCTGCAGTTAATAGCCCTAAATCCTTCTTGCTAGAACTTATCCTAATCCAAATATGCAACAGCCCTACTCACATCAAAGGCTCTACTTTAGATTTAGTCATCGGTAAGGTCAACTCTATTCATCTTGAATCTATTGTCACGTGTGACTGGACAGACCACCATTGCATCACCTTCCTCATCTCAGATTCTTTGAGAGTTAATAAAGTCCAGCCAAAGAAAGCCAGACACTGGAAAAGATGCCTGCGAAACATCAACTTGTGTGATCTAACTGCCCTTAGTGATGGCATCCTGCCCCCTATTGTGGACATGTTGGGTGTCCATGACCTTGCAGATCATTATAACCACTCCATGACAAGCATTCTAGACTTGATGGCACCTCTACAGCTAAAAGGATTGTCCTCCAAACTCTCCAAACTTTGGTACAATGGTAGTCTAAATACAGAAAGTGGAAATCTGAAACTAGCAGAAAGATTGTGGAGATCCTCTTCCTCACTCGAACATCTCAACCAGCTGAGATCATTAAGAAATATTTACAACAAATGCATTAGTTGCTCTAATGCTTGCTGTTTCAGAAAACAACTAGAGCAAATAACCGACCCAAAAAATTGTTTGAACTGATCAAGCTTCAAACAGACAATCTAACCTTTCCTCAATGGGTCCCTGTACCCAGCCTAACTGCGAAGAATGTGCTGACTTCTTCCTTGAAAATAGAACATTAGTGCACTCACCAAAGGAGCAAACTTCCAACTGAGTATCCTAAGGAAAATAAAACATTTCCTCCCCTCTAATGACTAAAAGGTTGCAGTGCAAGCCCTAGTGATCTCTAAGCTGGATTATGGACGTACAACTCTCTTATGGCCTTCCTAGATCGAAGATGGCTCCACTTAGAGCAGCTCTCAACTCTGTTGCAAGGCTCATAACAGGTTCTAAAAGAAACAATCATATTACGCCTGAGCTGACATCCCTTAATTCGCTCCCATCTGAAGCAAGGTTACAACTAAAAATTGAATGCATGGCCAACAAAGCCATTCATTTAAGCACCCTGATATACCTAGCACAGAAACTGGAGCTCTCTGGTGGTTCTAGATACTGTAGAAGTGCCAGCACCTTACTGCTCAAACAACAGAGATTCCATACAAAAAAAAGTACAATCGAGTTTTCTTGGGTATCGCCCGAGAATCTGGAACACCCTGCCCCTTAAAGTCAGACTGAATCCCGCTACTGCCTCTTTCAAAAAGGAATTTAGAGCAATATTGATGAAGAAACTTCTGCCTTAGAACCCTAGCTTCCAAGGCTTTTGAGGACATGGCCATTTCTGTGATGATTGCATGTTGATCTGTTGGTTTTCTGTTACTTCCTCCTATACCTTTCACGATTGCTAAATTGTAAAGCACTCTGATATCCCCTGTGGTCATGTTCACGCTATATAAAACCTTTTTAAATAAATAAAAATCTCCTTTTTTACCCACATTTTCAAATCATGAGATGTTTATAAGACATATTGGAGAGGTGTTTTTACAGAGTGTTCTACTTGGTTGAGGGAAAAAGCATAGAACAGAGTAGTTCAATAACTCAAACTATAAATATGAAAAAAAACATTTTAATTACATAAATCCAATAAAACAAAACAAACTGTGGAAAGTTCAAGGGCTCTTCAGAAAGATTATAACCAATGCTTCTTTGAACTCAGTATAACTAAACAATTTAATACACAAGGGTCACGTGGATAAATTTAGTGAAAGTGTGATCAGTTGTTGTCATAGCAAGCAGCTGCGAAACAAAATATAAGTTAGGTTAAGCATATCAATGTGCTGGGAGTAAATATACTAGTGATAAGAAAATTCTGAAAGAATTTGTCATAATTATTAAGGCTGTAAATCAAATAGGCTAGGAGCAAAAATACTAAGGGTAAGAAAATTCAGGATTCTTTTGCCATATGTTTTGTTGCTGCACATGCGAAGCCTCATGACAATCTTAACACAAGGTTTGCATCTTTTATAATTCAGATGGTGCTTCCGAAGCTGCCTTATTCAGACCAAGAAAGTGTACATGCTGAGATAAGACTGGATGAAGTTTTAAATGTCATCTACAATCTGAAAAATTGGATGGCTTTTTAATGGGAATGGGGAAACATTGTGGGTCCAAATTAAAAACCTAATCCTGCATCATGAAATTCATCACTTTGGCTTAACCCCAAAGTCTTAGTTGAAAGTTTCAATTGAAATTGGAATTTTCACTTTTTAAAAACTAGACAAGCATCCATGTTCTTGTTGTTCATATTACCCCATATTTTACAAAATTGGGATTGCAAATTCCATGGCAAAATCTTAGCAGACTGGTTCCAGAATATTATGCCATGAGTCAACGAAATGGGCCAGCAAGGACATATATAATCTCAATAAATCAGAGAAAAAGTATGGTGAGAAGTTTGTTTATGTGAATTTACAAATTACTATTTGCAGATTAAAAAATATTTTAATCTAGTTGAAAGGCAACATTTGTGGGCTATAACATCTGTAAATCATTTTTTCGTGGTTTACTGACAACAATGTACAAAGAGGCTCACTGATAATTGTTTCTGGCTAATGTAGAGATGTACATAAACATTAGATATAATGATCTCTAACATATTAGGAGATGTAATTACTAAAATATGATTTAGTGTACCAATAGTAGACAAAATTAGTTCCCTAAGGATAACAGTATCAAAGAAGATGGACGACATATATTGGCTTAATCTGACAACCAAGCAGCAGAGTTTGAACGGGAGCTAGATTGAAAACACGATTTGTCCCATTAATAGCTGAAAGTGTAAAATGCATTTAAATATTATTTCCGCCAAAACCTCTTTTTCTCTTTTTCTGTTTTGACAACTCCTTGTTTACATTCCAAATAGCTCCAATCTTGAAAAGACAACTATCTATCACAGAACAACACCACTGCTAGTATAGCAGGCTCAGTCTATCCCAATTATTAAAAAAAAATATTACTGAGCAGCTTGTTTACACCATAGACACTTCCTGTTAGTCCATGTGAGATGTGTGTGTGTGACCAAGCCCAGTGTATATTCCCACAATAATGTATCTAGATTTCACTATAGGTTTATTAACGTTTGGAATCTGAAGCTATTAAAAATCAAAGTTAGCATGATTATCCAACAACTGGCACATATTTAGTTATCTGTATAGAAAGGCAATTTCCGTGTCGTATAAAATATACATTCATTTGGGGTAAGTATAATCTCTCGCTTCCAAAGCCTCTTGTAAACTCCATCATCAGTAAAACAATATATTTGAATGATATGGTTGATAGTATTAGGACTAGTGAAAAGTCCCATACTATTATACGACACTAAAAAATAACTTAACTGAAGCGTGTTTTGGTGTAAAACAATGCTATTGAAAGTGTAAAAATTAGAATGTATAACTCTGAAACAGCAATTTCTTCATCTGAATTTCAAGACGTCATGTTTTTTAATTCCATGAGAAATTTGCAGTTTGTTGATAAGAATGGTCCCCCAGCGTATGTGCGGATCAAACATTATTAAGGAAGTTAACTATATATGCCTCAGCTCTAGCTCATTCATGTAGTACCAATTAATATCACCAACAACATCCTATGATCGTATATAATCTTGACTTTTCCCCCCCGAAAATATTGGCCAAAATATATCCTTTAACTCTCATAAGCGTCGCACATGTTGTGGTTACTCAAATTCCAATCGTGTTAATATGTTTTACTCCTGTCCTGCCGTAGCGCCTTTTTGGCCTTCAATTGATGGGTATATGAAAATAGTCTGTGGGCTGGCGTTGGATGTTGGCTTTCTTTCACATAAATTCACAGCAAATTGATTTACCAACTATAGCATATATGCATTTCCATTTTAGCTACAGCTGTGACCAGATTAGTAATAGTTAATTTTGGAAAAGCAAAATAGTGCTACAATGTAATATTTGGTTGAGACGATTCACATGTAGGTACCTTGGAGTCTAGTACGGACATGTATTACTTTGAATCTAAAGTTCTGCAGGTTGTTTTTATTTTAAAAATAATACAGACATGCTTTAATACACATAAAGTTAATGTTTGCGAAACAGTAAACAATAGTAACAATACATGGGGGGCCAGATGTACACCTCTTTCTTGCATCCGGTAACGGGTGATCTGCCCGTTTGCAACCGCAAAAAAGTTCCAGGCATGTACAAATGCTATTTTGCGAGTCACTGACTCGCAAAATAGCATTTATGACTCTCGCTATTAGGAAGGGGTGTCCCTTCCTAATAGCAAGTCACCATGCCATGTACTGTTGTTTTGCAACCGCTTTTGCGGTCGCGAAACACTTGAAGTTTACCACCTACTTCAAGTAGGTAGTAAACCACTCGCAAATGGGAATGGGTCCCCAGGGGATCCCTTCCCCTTTGTGAGTGTGTGCGTAAATACTTTTTAAGAGCAAGCAGTGGTCCCAGGGACCACTGCCTACCCTTAAAAAATGAAACTGAAAAGTTAAATTTTTCTTTTTTAAATGCAGCTAGTTTTCCTTCAAGGGAAACAGGCGGCAATAAAAGAAAAAACTGCTTAATGAAAAAGCAGTCAGAGATGTGGTGGTCTGCTGACCCCAGCAGGCCACCATCCCTGTGAGTGCTGGCTATTCCCAATAGGGTCGCAAATTGCGCTTGCCTCATGAATATTGCTGAGGCATTCAATTATTTATTTATTTATTTTTGTCCTCATTCTGTCAATTTACTTGTTTGCTATGCTTCCATCCTTCTCTGGTACACCAGCCCAGGTTGGAGTCATTCCACTTAAGAAGAAAAGCTGTTTCCACTTCACCCTTCCCTGGAGTGCCCGTAACATGGAAGGGAACTGGACCGACGGCTTAACATTGGCTTAATCATTGGACCTCCGGCTTTGAGTCCAATCCACCAGCTTAACCCATATTTCCTCTCGACTGCTGAGGTCACATGTTAGGTACTGTTTACTTATATATATCACACTTTTTCTGCATTCCAGTGAAGTAGGTGGGACATTCGATTTCCATGATTTACAAATCTCCCGTCTTCCTAAAAGAATTACATAGAAAATAAACCTTGCATCTAGTCTACTCATGCCAGTGGGATTATCATGACAAAGTCCAAAAAACACCAGGTGGGGACTTACCCTCACTAAGATACCTGTGACTTCAGTTAGAAACTCGCATACCTCCGACCAAAACTTCATAATGGCTGGGCATGTTAAAAACATGTGAAAATCATCCGCTGTGGAATCTCTGCATCTTGGGCATTTGTAATGTGACCCTGAGAGTTTTTCTAATCTTGCTGGGGACCAATAGACCCTGTAGGCCACAGCTTTCCAAACTTTTCATGTTGGTGACACACCTTTTTGTCAATCTTCTTTCAGGGACATGGTAACGCGAGCGAGCGAGCCCGAACCACCTAAGTGGGGTTCGGGGGGGGGGGGTTCTCCCCACTTGCCCACAATTTTTAAAAAAATAGTGGGCAAATGGTGCATTTCCAAGCACATTTGAAAAAACAGGAAGGTTAATAAAGCAATTGTGAATCTGTTCTAACAAAGACAATGACTGGCAAAACTGAGTGTAAGTAAGGTTAGGTTTGTGCATGAAACAAGAATATAATCATGCACACATTGACACATGCCCCAGTGATTTACGGCACAAAAAGGGTGGGTGCACGCACTGCCAACCCTTTCAACCACGCACAAAGTCCGCCTGCTGCCTTGCTAAATATGAGTTATACAAAACAACAGCACTTGTCTTACTATTTTAATGAGATATATGAGGCTGATAGGATGAACACAGCTGGTCAATATTTGGTTGAATATTTGATAAAGACACTCTCATTTCATCATCAAGCATTTTCAAGCATCCACGTTTCAGTGTCTTTAAGTTTGTCATCGTTGAAAAGGATATTTCACAAATGTATGTCGTAGAAAACTGCAGAATTTTTAACGCTTTTTTACTCATGTTTGGATGCACTTTTGTAACACGAACCCAAAAGCTGTCTAAATCACCCTCTTCATGCATCATTAACATACTTCGATCATTTTTTATTTCAGCTAATTCTTCTTCTTCAGTAAGAGAGAAGTTCCCAGTTACAGTTGAAAGAAATGGATTTCTGATCCAATCATAGTCTTGGATTTAAACATTTGGGAAGTAATGAGCAACTTTTTCTCCGAGCAATGTTAAATGGTCAACAATCAGCGGGCTATCACATTTCAGCTGGCACTCATCTGTTTTGGAAAACATTTTCAAAACTGCCTTCTTTCACTTTCTTTTCCCAAATTTTTATTTTGTCTCTCAAAGCACAAATGTTATCTACTGCTGTTAAGATATTTTCTCTTTTTCCTTGCATACTGGTGTTAATTTTATTCAAATGTTCAAATATGTCCGCAAGATATGCCAATTTTGTGCACCAAAGTTTGTTTTGAATTAGACCGCAGAATTCGTGCTGCTTATTGTCCTCAAAAAGTTTAAGTATCATGGATGGTTTTCATTGCCAGAAAATGTGAACCCCATTTCCATATAAGCTTTCTTATATAAACGGGGATTGGCGATTTTCCCTTTACACTTCTTACATACTGAGACAGACCGTTCAGTTGATTCTTGGGTACTTTGCTCAATAGCTGCTACATTTTGTTCTTCGCAAACGTCATCGTCACCAGCTTTTCGCTTCCGAATTATAAACTTATCCATTTTGAGTTTCTGTTTGCCTTCCGGGAAAATGAAGAAATGTGGAAATCTAGAGATAGGAAGAACATGAGATACGAAGTTTAACAATCTTACGCCTTGCTTACAGTCATCATTCTCTCCAGTATCATTTCAGGATTTGAGTAGTAGATAATCATGTGAAATCAGAGCTCCGAGCATAAGGTGGGGCAGAAGTAATAACTGCATTGATGCTGGCTCTGGCAGACTCAGGATGCCAAGTGAGCTGTCCAGAACCCACAATTATCTTCCATCCTTTATCAGAAGGCCCTTACATTTCCATACCAGGGTCTTTCCCGCCAAACTAGATTGCTTACTGTCCTATAAAACAAATCGATGTCTCATTTTTAATCTACTTATTTGAACTGGAAGCAATCAAGAGATAATCACATAAACAACCACATATTGCTCTGCTATGACACTAAAGCCTTTTTGACTGGATCAGAGACAGGCAACCTAAATGAGGTAGCAGTGCGGCACGCGGAAAACATGCCATTGAAGGTGGAAGCACCACACCAACATTGCACATGGGAAATTCTAATTAAGTTGGAGGACCACCTTCCTGAAACCTCTAAAATAATTGGGAAATCAAACTGTTGCCCAAGCTATGTTGAAAATAATGGCTGCCATCTTTCAAGAATCTAGTTCTAATCTAGTCAATAATATCATAGGACTTAAGATTGGCCTATAAAACAATAAAGCAAACACAAGGAGATGATGGACGGAGTGCTGAAAATTTACAGACACTCCCCTCCCAGGCACAGATCTGGGTTAAATCCATCATCTTTAGCTCACTTCTCCACCTCATTTCAGACCCAGCTATATGACAATTAATGTACACTAGAAGAGTAAGCAATAAACACAGAGCTGGAATCGCAACCAGATTTGAAAGCCAGAAATATTAACAAAGTATTTCCTTAACAGAAAAAGAATGTGTGCTTGAAACGTGACTTTTGGAACGTACAAACAACCAGAGTGCGACACTATCATAATGGCTAACTGAACAACTCTAGTTTTACAGTTATATTCACAAACATCTCAATCCAGTAAGGCTCACTTTAGAGCACAAGTAACTGAGCAGTCAGAGGATGGTAAGGATGTAACACAGGTTATTTGAACATGGTGTTTGAAGTGTCCAGCTTTACAAATGAATGTCTAGATTAGAATTGGAGGAGCCGAACTGAGGCAGCTTGCTTCTGTGACTACATGATCCACATTAATGAAAAAGTATCATCTGAATAGACCAGGTTAGATTTCCAATTACCTCAGGATTGATCATTTACAATATTTTTGTTGGACAGTTATTTGGCGATGAGCCTGAGGGTTTGGGATTAGCTTTGATGGCACTTTGTATATGTTAGTCGCACTACAGATTTCGTTCTGTGCAGTCCAATAAATTGTTGACTATTTCAATAGCACTTCATTAGTCCTGCAAATAAAGGCGCATGTAGTCCATAACTGACTGAACGGGTCGGGTAGTTAAAAGGTTTTTCTTTGGCCCCTCATGTGAGCACTGGTGGCACACAGGAACATCGTGCACCTAGATAAGTAGTTGCTTGCTGTGTCTGTGCAGACAGGCCTGGACATGCGCTGTTGTAATTTTATAGGGCAAACTCACCTCAAAGGTATTCAATATGCTCGCTAAAAACAAGCACAAGAAAGGATCAAGCTGCGGCCAGTGCAAATGTAAGCACGGAAGGCCTTTGGTAGGGGTGGACATGAAAACTGACCTTGGGCATAGCACAGAAAAACATGGGTGTCAAGGCTCTGCTGTGCGAGCCAAGCAGGGCACGAGTGGAGGGATACACCCACACTGGCCTTTAATGTTTGCCAGTTTATGGACTCAAGTACGTCTTGCACATTATGCACATCATGCACAGACAGACAAAGGGCGACACCTCTCCTCTCATCTTGATCCTCCTTAATTCGTGGTTAAACGTGCCCTTTAAATTGGAAATAGCAGCTGATACTAAAGAAACAAACACACATACAGAGGCCAATACATTAACGCTGTTGGCATAAAATTAATATGGCGCCAATCTCGGAGGTGTAGTTTGTATCCCCTGGTGCTAGGTTAGTTAACTAGTATGGCGCCAATGTCGGAGGTGTAGTTACAACTAGGTGCTCATTGTGTCAATTAATTGTATCTCAGTTTAGAATGCCAATCAGAGTGGGGTATGTAGGTTCTCATTTAGTATAATATGCCGCTTTTAACTAGGGATGAACCTGTCTTGTGGAATCTCATTACAAAGTTACCAAGTTATTCCAGTTTAGGTGTACAGACAGTTCAGTCCTGGTCCATTATTTATATATTGGTCCTGCGCCAGCGCTGTATCGCGCATTTTTCTTTCATGGAGCAAGAAGTGCATAGCTATCATGCTACCATGCTACCACTGATCCACGAGTTCATGTTTTGCACCGGCAAGAGAAGTGTCTAGGCATGCTATCTGAACTAGAATGGGCAGGTTAAATAATACCACACCACGCCGAGAGGTAATTGGAAGCAAATCCGAAGGTACAAACTCATTGCCGCACACACGCACACAAAAGTATGAATGCACATATAGGGAAAGACACAGGGATGCGCGCACAGCCATACATCCCAACCCCGCCATCTGTGCGTGCAGCAGGTGCCGGTAGACTGCAGGCAGGGTGGGGCGCCCAGAAGCCGTCCTTGCGATATCCTGCCACATTGTGAGTAAATCCTCTGACAGCGGTGTCACTTAAATTATGGACAACAATCTGAAACCTTGGCAGCTATGTGGCGCTAATCTCGGAGGTGTAGTTACAACTACACCTCCAAGATTGGCGCCATACTAGTTCACTAACTAACACCTCTGTCACTTTATTATAGCAGGCACAGCATGGGCATAAGCAGAAAAGAGAAGAGGGGAAAAAGAGAAGATGGGAGAGATCAGAGAGAGTGAGAAAGAGAAGCGAAAGGAAAAAAGGAGACACAGAAAATGGATGGATGGAAACAGGTCTGCTTGGAACATATTTACCAATGCTCTTTTTGGTTCTCAGTCTGGCCTGCTAACTAAAAGTGCATTCTAGGGTACAGATTATATTTGTTTATAGATAGGGTTCAACTTAAGACTGCGGACCCTGTGGTTCACTGGTTCAGGACCCCCGCCCCAGTGTGGTCCGCTCAGTCAGCCCTTCGTATTTATAGGTATAATAGCATACATGCCAACATTTTAAGACAGTCATGGGAGACTTAGAATAAAAAAATCGGGAGAGTGAAAATTCCCCGTTGACTTCTATTGTAGAAAATGCAATTTCCGGCTGGAGACAGCTAAAATAAACCCATTTTTGGCTTAAAAAAAAAATCGGTGGTCTTCCGCCTGAATCTGGTCTATTGGCATGTATGCATGGGCACTCCAAAATGTAAGCCATGTATGGCTTGTACATGTAATGAATTCCCTGATGTGCCTGTACTTCTTTATGCTTAGAACACCACCTGCAGTTATATATGTACACGTAGGCTTTGCTACTTCGGCATATGTGAAACACCTCAGTGGTGTTCATATTGATCACGAAAGCATCAGGGGCATAACAAAGGCCCCGGCAGCCCTCTGCAGTGCACAGTACCGTGGCCTGATATCTTCTGGTGGAGTTTGGAGGGGGGCCCCTCCATGTACTTTGCAGAAGGGCCTCCTCAAATTTAGTTACACCTCTGGAGAGCATGATATCAAAAACATCTGAACATTAAACACAGGAGCAGTGTTGAAACACTAACTGCTGCAATTAAATAATGGGACAACCCGCCGCAACAATTCTAAACCTAAGCAATGCCCATACAGAAAGGTAGAACGCATTCCACATCAGTTGAGGCCGCGTGGTTCCTGCATACTCTAATGTACACGTGGGTAAAGTATAACTATATGTAATTTAAACACACAGCCCAGGGCTGTATTGTATTTTTACTCATTTCTGTAGCACCTGACATTGCAACACAACCTCTCCCTCCCCTTCCCACTCAGGCGTAGTTTCTCGAAGGGCACTCCATGTGCTCCACCTGAACGGTGCTATGTACCCTTGAAAACCATATGACTCGCCATTACTTCCCCTCTCATCTCCTAATGCATTTCTCATCCCGTGCATCATTCCACCTGCTTCTAAACCCCTACTCTTGACAATCCTCCCCACCCAGTCGCCCCATACCATAGGCACAGCCATACCAATCTTCCCCAGCATTTCTACCATTCCTCTTACCCACCATTTTTTCATACACCATTTTTGACCCACTCTCCCCTGCACTACCACCTCTGTCCAGTTCTCACTCCTGACATCACGCCCCTGCATCGCTTGCTCACCACCACTGCTCCTCAGTTACCACCACCACCCCCCACCACTACCACCATCACTAGACATCCCTCCTCTTCCCTGTTAATACCCATTTACCCACACCCTCCACCTTCACCTGATCCCTACCAACCTGGGGGAAATTCACTAAGGGAAATGGAGAAAAGGAGAAAGAAGGTGAACAGATCAAGGTGACGAGCGGAGACTGTACTTGCATGGATTAAATGACACAGGATCACGCGTCACGCCCACAACACATCCCTGCAGATCACAACCTTCCAAGCACGCACACGATATAGACAGAGCTATAGAAATTCTACAATACAAACAACCACATGACATGATTACCGCCCCAACCCCCCAGAGCTGCCAGGCGAATTTGTGGTTGCGTCATTTTAATTGTAAGGACACCAACGATAAAGATATTTATAACTTACTATGAGCAACAACCAGAACAAATGTGCAGACTGGCTTATCGGGGAAAATACTAGAATTATATTATTTCCTCACTTTTAAAAACTCATATTTTTGTAACAGATAGTGCACCAATGCCATCCAGGCCGGTAGTGCACCAATGCCATCCAGGCCGGCTTGCTCTATAAACATTCGTAAAAACAAAACAAAAACAATTTTTTCCACAAGGTTCAATCTTCTTTAATTTGCTTCTGTCCTGTTCTGCCCCGATAATGGCGTCTCCCCGTCTGGAGGCCGCAGAGAACGATTCTGATTGGGACATGGGAACACGCCTGATTAAACCTTTATTAGACGAAAACAAGGACCCCTGTGCGGAGAGAGGACCCCTCCGGGAAGGAGGCCCAGGACTATTAACTTGTGAACAAAATACAAGGGAATACAAATGGATTACCCTGCCAACAGTTTGACAATTTCTGAAATTCCCCTTACCGAGCGCAAGGTGGGCATCAGCAGAATGAAAGAAGAGGGCAAAAGAGACACTGGGAGAGAGCGAGCGGAAGAAGCGAAAGAGGAGAAAGTAGAGTGGGATGCCAACAGAGTTTGACAATTTCGAAAATTTCCCTTACCGAGCGCCTGGGATGGGGTGCAGAGGCAGTTCCTCGTCACTGCATCGCAAAATGAACTAGGCCGCACGTTCGCCTCACACTTCACCTTCCTCCTCCGGGTACTCAGCTGTACTGCGTCTGTCACTGAATACGTTCAGCCCAAGACAGTATTCGCCCTAATCTGCCCGGAGGATGTCATCGTCGTGCGACACACCCACAAATGGGAGGCGACATACTACTGTGTCGCGACGCACAGTTTGGAAAGCACTGCTGTAGGCAGTGAAGAGATGGTTGCGCTTTAAACAGGCAGGTTTAACAGTCTCTCTAAGCATTGCGAAAGAACCCATTCAAGCTTCTCTCAAATTTATATTCAGCATCTCGTCTCCCCAGAGCCTCTGAATATCCTTGTCCAAGTCATCTTTGGCATTGACCAAAGTGTGATACCACAAGGCTATCTCCTTCTTAACCGTGCCAGTTTTTATTGCTTGGTTTAACCAGGTATCATCTTCCTCCTCGTTCCAGTCTTGACATGCCCATCACGCAGAGAGCTGGTAATACTTGAACCTGGTTAGTTGGCCCCGTGTGATTAGATTCAGAGCTTCCCAACCAATTACCTCAGTTCCCATCTTCAAATCTCCCCAACAAGAGATACCTGCATTCCTTAATGGGAGGCTGAGTGAGTCACTCCGGGGTCCCCGGTGTCTCCCAGATCGGGGCCCTAGATGAATAATAGGGATTTCCTAATTTTTTCCGGATGAAGACCCATACTTTCAAAGCCCCCAATAAGATCTTCAATCTTACATTTTTTTTAAACTTCGGGTCTCCAAACAAACAAAAATTTGCCTTGGCCCTCCCTCAGTTCACCAAGCATTGCCTCAAAAAGGATTCCTATGGCAGAACTATCTACTTTATTTAAGAGCATCCGACAGTTCTTAAAGAAAAAAGCCTGCCCATAAGTCATCAAATCAGCCAGGGCAAGCCCCCCCCCTTCTCCAGTCTCCTCCTTAATCTTTTCCAAGATATGCAAGAACCTTTGGAGGCTCAGATGAAGCTACCCAGCTTTCCTTGAAGTTTAGCAATTTCCCTTTTGTCAAAAAATAATGGTATAGAGTTGAAAAGAAATGTAATTTTGGGTAAAATAACCATCTTAATAAGGTTAACCCTACCGTATAAATTTGCCCATCTTACCAGCAGTCTCCCTACTTCTTGGCTGATCTTTTTCCAGTTCACCGTAGTGACTCCGCCAATTTCTGCGTGACTATAATGCCAAGATAGAGCAGGCTCGGTTTTGACTGCAATGATCGCTTTAGTCGGTTTCATTCCATGATCTCAGTCTTATTTGTATTCACCCTATATCCTGATATCTTCCCAAATACTTCCGCTTTGGTCATTAATATAGGAATGGACAATTGTGGATTCAGGGTATAGAGTAAAATATCATCCGCATAGAGAGCTAATTTGATCTCAAAATTTCTATATCTAAAAGGAACGATGTTGGTATCCTTTCTAATCCAAATCGCAAATTGTTCAATGTACATATTAAACAAAAGCGGGGACCGGGGACACCCCTGTCTTGTTCCACGCAATATATTAAACCATTCAGTTAGCTCTCCGTTGACGAGGACCCTTGCTCTTGGTGAACGGTACAAAAGTTGAACGGCCTTTATTATATTAATAGGAAATCCAAATATCTTTAGGACCTCCCAGAGGCCAGTGGACCTGATCGAAAGCCTTAGCGGCATCCACTGCCACGAGCGTTACAGGTAAATTATAAGTTTCCGCGATATCAACTACACCAAGCATTAAGAAAGTTAGCTTGTTGAGTTGCCTCCCAGGAATAAAGCCTCTCTGGTCATTTTGTATGATACACTTAATGATCTTAGCTATCCTGGTGGGCAAAATCCCTGCGAAAATCTTATAATCGGTATTCAACAATGAAATGGGCCGATAAGAATCGACCAAGAGAGGGTCCTTATTGGGTTTCAAAATCAATGTTACCGTTGCCTCAGCCCAGCTTAAGGGAGGATCTTCCCCATCTCTTAATATTACATTAAAAAGCTCCTTAAGAGTTGGGATCACATTATCCAAGAGGCAAAGGTAAATCTCAATTGGGAGGCTATACGGCCCAGTGGCCTTCCCTTTGGCCATTTTTCTAAACTGCTGTCGGATCTCCTCCTCTGTTATCTCGACTACTAGAGTCGCCTTCTGATCCTCGCTTAGATATGGGAGTTCGATATCCTTAAAGAACCCTTCAATATTGTCTCTCCCAGGAGAGATATCTTCTTTGCACAATTAGCTCACATGTCTAGAGACTTCCAACCCAATTCTAGAATTAGTATCCACTATGTCACCTGTCGTATTTTCTCTGAGACTTCTTTTTCTATTTCAAACTTTATCAGCCTTGACTTGCCATGCTAGCAAAGACCCGCTCTTCTCCCCATATGCAAAATGGTGTAATTTGCTGACCTTCCATCTGTCCAATAGTATCTTATCAAGGGCTCCTTGATATTCTGCTTGCAATAATTATAATTGCTTCGTAAGGGAGGCCACGTTACTGGAGCTCTCAAATGAGGCCTTTTGTACCTCCCACCCTTTATTTTTAATGGTTTCCAATAACTTTTCCTCATGGTGCCTCATACTACGTTTTTTAGCCATCATGACAGCAGTGCCTATGGATCTTAAAAAAGCTTTAAAAGAATCCCATATGATTTGAACTTTTGCAGATCCGTTGTTGGCCTCAAAAAAGATTGCAGCCTCTTCTTTCATTTTAAGTGTAATCCCCTCATCTAGCAGGATTGTCCTGTGCAGAGTCCACCTTATTGTACCCCTCTTATTTTGGAGATTTAGTGATAGGGGGACAGCCGAATGATCTGAAAGTATGGCAGGTAGATGCTTAATCGTTTCAACCCCTGTTACCAACTCCTGATCTAATAAAAAATAGTCGATCCGTGAATGGTGGCCGTACTTTTTGCTGAAAAATGTAAAATCCCTCTTATCACCCATTTTGTGTCTCCAGATATCAATTAAGTTTAACTCATTAATCATGGTTTTGAGTACTGCCATAGTTTTTGATGGGGTAACATATTTAGCTTTGGAGGTTCTATCCAAACTTTTATTTAAGACTAAATGAAAATCCCCTCCAAAAATCACTGGGGCACCAGATGACAATAGACATGATTCAAGTTTGATTAGTGCATCTGGGATGTCCTCATTGGGCCCGTAATAATTAACAGCAACCACAGAGGTTCCTTGTATTCTTATCTTAGCTATTACCCACCTCCCAGAAGAATCTGTCTGATGGCTTTCCAGTATAATGCCCGTGTTGCTTCTTATAAGAATAGCTACTCCCCTCATATTTCCACTTTGATCTGAACACAAAATATCCTGTACCCAGGCCCATTTTTTAAGAGTGTTTATACATTCGTGTTTCGTTAAATGGATTTCTTGCAATAACATGACATTGGCCTCAATTCTCTTCAGAAACTCCATTACTCGAGCTAACTTCCTTGTAGACCTCAAACCATTTACATTCCAGGACACAAAGTGTACTAAATTCTTTTTCATCTGTCGATCATTGGAACTCATTCACTGCCTACCTCTTCAGAATTCGAGGTCTCACCGTGCGACAGAAAGAAAGAATTATGAAAATTAGAAGAGAAACTAAAAAGAAAGGGCATAATAATGTGTATTATATGTACATTAGATACCTGTTACGTGGGTTTATATATATATATATATTTTTCTTTTTTTTCCCTTTTGACATACTGCTTCAGTAGATTAATTATGTGAACATTATATATACATCTATATACATGTTATATCACGATTCTGAGCTTCCCATCAGCTTTAACAAGGCATCGACTTCTACAGGGTCTCTAATTGTATACATTTTATTTCACCACATTATCTTAAGCATGGCAGGAAATTTCATCTGCACCTGGGCCCCCTTGGAGCGTAGTTCACTTATATTTTCACCTAACGCCCACTGCCTCTGGGCAGTTCTTTTGCCTAGATCAGAGCGAATTTGATAAGCGACGTCCCCAAATTTCAACTGTTGATCTTTCAATGCACGCACCAACACCAGCTCCTTAATTGAAAAAGTTAAGAAGTTTACTAAGATCCTTCTTGGAGCCTTCCTCCCTGGATGTAGCCTGTAGGGGTCCCTGTGGACCCTTTGAAGTTCTTTTCCCCAATCAATATCGATTCTGTCCGGGAACAGATCTCCCAGTAATTACCATATAAACCCTTTAATGTCCGACCCTTCTGCATTTTCGATGACCCCCTGAATGTGGACATTGTTTCGCCTCGCATGCAGCTCAAATCTTTCCAGATCCTCTTGTAGGGTTCTATTCTCTTCTTTGAGGCCCGCTATTTTCTTAGAGTTCACTACAGTGGCCTCCACCAGTGCCTTCACCTCCTCCTCCAATACTGCCGTACACAAGGCAATCCCATTGATCTTTTGTTCAAAGATCCCACACTTTCCTTGAATCTCTTTCTGATTCTGTTCAGTGGTTTCGAACTTAAGCAACATGTCTTGTCTCAAGCTAAGTAGAAGATCTGTCACCTGTGCCACTAGTGGGACCCCGTCCTGTGGGCTGTGTTCTGACCTAGGACCTCCTTCAATGTCCGCGGGAGCCTCCCCCCGGAACCCCCCCTTCATGCGTAGATTGTACTGTGGGTGTACTATTCTGGAGACTCTGTGCCTCAATCCCGATGAGAGGGGAAAAGCGATTCTCCAACCTCAATGGTTCGCTCCGCTCATTCTGCCTCCCATGTAGGATTGTAACATCTATCCCACTCCCTACACTTTCAATAACCTCCTCAGTCCTTACAGAACCTGCCACATGTCCCATAATTTTGAAATAGGACCTGAGGTAGGAGCGGCGGTTTAGACAGAGAGCCTGTTTCCCTCACTCTACAATTTTTTATTTTACCACCTTTAGGGGGTTTCTTGACTGGCGTCACAGCTTGAGGAATACTCACTTGCTTCCCCCTCCCAGTATTACTCTTCTTTTCTGGGACAGAACGTAGGAGGTATCTACTCCTCCCAGTTGACAAAGATTGAGAACCCCGGTTAGCCTCCCCAGAGCCCCCAAGGGTATTCAGTGCCTCCGCTATGTTTTGTTCCTGTTCTTGACCCGTTAGGGGGCTCCCGGTAGCTCTTACTCTCTCCGTACTGTCCGTATTGCCAACATTTAGAGGTGAGTCACCAAAAGGAGGACCTTTCTCCATCCACTCCTGAGTCACGCTGAAATTAAATATCTGCTCAAGAGGTACTGTTGTGGGGGGTATAGATCCCAGGGCTCCCGGAGCATCCCCTCTTACCAGGGTGATGACTATGTTCTCACCACCCTGTATCATCCATAAACACACTCCACAGGTACCACAAACCTTTCTCTCCGCGCCTCTCCATACACGCTGCGGCGTCATTAAAATCCGCTGGGCACACTTCAAAGAAACAGCCGCCCGACTCCAACTCCCTTGGGGGGCGGAGTCGCGTCTCATGGCAAATACCAAACTGGTGCCGAAACCCAAATGAGGAAGGAAAAACATTTTTTAAAAACAGCAATTAGAGACTCAGTCGGTTTAAAAAGCAGTTGCCAGTGTCATCGTCACCTCGCCTTAAATTATGTCGCCGAACATCAGCTTGACTCACTCTCCTGTCGCACAGCGATCCTCCCGACCGGCGTTAGCCAGCCACCATGTTCCCCATCACGTGACCATGGCCTGAGGCATGCAATTTGTGACCCCATTGAGATTCGGTAACAGTGTCTGTGACACTGTTGTACATTGCATTTAGCGAGTCGCAAATTGCGAGTCGCAATTTGACACAATTTGCGACTCGCTAAATGCGTCGTACATCTGGCCCAGGGTTTCCTACTGGTTTCTTATCTTTATTGGGTGGTTTAGTCTTATTTTACTATGTTTTTTTCCGATCTCATATTCTGGGTGATAAGTCTTTATTACTTTCTTTCAAGGCTGTATGTATGAATATGTAAATTGCCTGGGCTTATGCTCTGAGAACGCATTTCTGAAACTAAGCTCCTAATTATGTAAGGTGTATGAAGACTTATAAAAAAATAAAGGAATGCCTTACATAAATATAGCATTCAAACAATATAGCATGAAAGCATGTATCTTACTAATTTTAATTATGTACTTATTGTTTTAATCAATCAATCATTATTTATATAGGGCAGTTTATTACCCAGGAGGGTATCTAGGCACTGTGGTACGGTGGGCCTCAGTTAAAGAGCCATGTCTCTTGAGTTCTTTCCTAAAGTTGGCGAGTGAAGGGGAGGTTCGTATGTGGAGTGGGAGGTCATTCCAGGACTTGGCAGCGAGGTAGGAGAAAAAAAAACCTCCACTATTGCTCCGCAAGATGCGGGGGACATATGCGAGGGCGAGTGAGGTAGATTGGAGTTGTCTGGTTGGTTGGTGGAAGGTCAGATGGTGGTCGATGTAGGTGGGACTGGCACAATGGAGGGCCTTTTGAGTAAGCGTCAGCAGCTTAAACTGGCATCTCTTTGGGACAGGGAGACAGTTAAGGTGTCTGAGCTGGGGGGGGATGCTGGCCCATTTGGGCAGGTCGAGGATGAGTCTGGCTGCAGTGGTCTGTATGGTCTATAGTCGTTTGAGGAGATGGGTGGTGGCTCCAGCCTAAAGTGTATTTCCATAGTCTAGTCGGCTGGTGATGAGGGCTTGACTCACTGTTTCCTGGTCCTGACAGGGAGCCACCTGAAAATTTTGTGAAGTATGCAGAGGAAGTGGAAGCAGCGAGGGGGCCACTGTGTTGACTTGCCGCTTCATGGAGAGATCGGTGTCTGGGATTATGCCAAGGTTGTGGGCTTGGTTTATGGGGGGGTGAGGGTCCGAGTGCCATGGGCCATCATGTGTTGCCTCAAAGGGTGCTGTTCCTTCCGAAGATGAGGACATCCATCTTGTCTGTGTGTTTGGTTTCAAGCAGTTGGATCTCATCTAGTCAGCAAAGTAGGTCATGCCGCTCTGGAAGTTGCATCTGGTGGTGGTGGTGTTTCAGTGAGGGGGAGGATGGGTTGGGTGTCGTCTGCATAGGAGTTGATGTTGAGTCAGTGGGCATAGATGGTGTTGTTCAATGGAGTCATGCAGGAGTTGAAGAGGGTGGGGCTGAGGGACGATCCTTGGGGAACTCCGCAGATTATGCTTTTGAGTTCGAATTGAATGGTGGCAGATAGATTTTCTGTGAGCAAGGAGGAGATCCACTTGATGGTGTTTACTCTAATGCCAATGTGGTGGGGCTGTCTATGAGGGTGTGGGGGTGTCAAAAGCCTCTGAGAGCTAGAGGAGGATCGGGCTGCTGTCTCGCCATGGTTGAGGATGGATCTGATGTCGTCCCTTGTGGCTATCAAGGCAGTCTCAGTGCTGTGGTTGGAGCAGAAGTTCGACTGGGAGGCAACAAGTAGGTTGTTCCCTTCCAATTCAACTGTGAGCTGGCGGGTGATGGCTTTCTCCAGGACCTTGCCCAGGAACGGAAACAGCCCAATGAGACGGTAGTTCTTGAGCTAGCTGGGGTTAGTGGATGGCTTCTTCAGGAGGAGTTTCACCTCTGCTTGTTTCCAAGCATGGGGGAAGGTGACAGTGGTGATGGATGAGTTGAAGATAATGGTGAGTGCACTGCCGATTTCCTTCTGTCCCATATTAAAGACGTAGTAAGGGCAAGGGTCTGTCAGTGCTGCTGAGTGGATCGAGGTCATGATCACTGAGGTGATTGCCTTGGTGAGTTGAGTCCTATCAGTGAGGTGGCTGTGGGAGTTTTCGGTTTGTGTCAGGAGGTGGCTCAGGTCGGTTGGCTGTGGGTAAAAGTTGCTGTAGATGTCTGCTATCTTGTTGTGGAAGTAGTCCGCCAGAAAGTCACAGAGAGCTTGGGAGGGGCAGATCATTGTCTCTGTGTCAGATGAGCATGAGAATTCTGTTGAAGAGTTCTTTTGTGTGATAGGCGCTTGCCTCCATCAAATTGTAAGGGTGTCCTTTTTGGATTCTTTGAGACAGTGGTGGTATTTGTTGAGGGTCACTTTGAAGGTGGTGAGGTCTGATGGTTCTCTGCTGGAGCACCATTGCCTCTCCAGTCATTTGCACTCTTATTTAAAGAAACAGAGTTCAGGGGTGAACGAGCTGGTGTGTTTGCTGGATTGGCCGATGCTGGTCATTTCCATGGGGGAGATAGTGTTGGTGCGGGTGGAGATCCAGTCGGAGAAGTTTTGGACGTCTAGCTCAAGGTTGGGGGCCTTATGGGTCTCGTGATATTTTTGCATCTGTGGAAAGCAGGGTTTAATTGAAGCTACATGGTTTTTTTATCACCAATTCCATAACAGTCAGCCTTGCTACGAATATAAAAAATGCTAGCAATACATAAGCACTTCCTTAAAAAATGATTAATTAGTTGCAAATATCGCTTCCCAGTACTTTAAACTCTAACACACTTATTTAACCTAATCATTTTTATTGTTTGAAACAATGAATCAGAACATGTTTTCACAAAGGAGCAAATTAAGAACATTCAATTTGCTTTTGAAAAAATTCACTCAGCTGGCAAACATTTGTATAAATGTTCTTAACTATGGAATCTTTTCATCAATTTTTCAGGTGGACCTCAATGCAAATCTGTCCACTGTGTTAACACTCAGTGGTAGTTAAACTAAATTACCAGCTGCATTGCATTGCACCAACACACCAATTTTGTCATATTACCTTTGCACCATGGCCCAGATTTACTAAGGGTTTGCATTGCCCTTGCATGATGTAAGGCGATGCAAGGCAACCCAAGCCCTTAAGTCAGATTTACTGAGCCACGCAAAGCCACCTTGCATGGCTCTGTGTAGCCTAGTAAATATAGGGTATGCAAGGCAACACAAGTCACTGCTTTGTGTTACTCTGCATTGGGAAGACGTTCAATGGGTAGAGTGTGGGAGTTCCGGCCATCCACCTATGGAATTTGGTGCATTCCCAGATTTACTAAAAATAGTAAACCTAGGAATGCATCAAAATGATTTTCATCCCAACAGAGTTGTAACTAGGAAAAATATAGGGGGATATTCTCAAGAACGTGTGATAACCATCGCAAAAGTAACTTAACACAACACTCAACACTGCAGTCTATCATCGGGAAAATTATGTTGTTTTAACTAAGTATTCACAACATGGCGGTACCAGGCGATAGTCTCCAGATAACACATCTGGGGCCTCATGTAGGTAGCCAAATACCGGTCGGTAACGGCCGATTTTCGGTAAATATGCCGTTACCGACCGGTAGTCAGACAAGTGAGATGTAGGAGTCCAAAAACCAATTTTCGGTAAATATGAGGCGGTAAATACCGATTCATATTTACCGAATTCCAAAATACCGAATCAGAGTTACCGAATACATAATTAACGAATCGGTAAATATGAAGTGGTAAATATGAAGTGGTAAAAATGAAAATGACATGTAGGAGCACTCGGTAATTAAGAAATCCAAGAAAATCGGTAAATTAGAGTCGGTAATTAACACGGAGTGAAAGCAGGTGGTAACCATCAACAATGCATATTAGCAATCCCAAAATGCTACAGCGTGGACAACATGGCCGCTATGTACGTCATTGCAAGGCGCCTACGTCTACAGGCAGCAGGACTGAGGGCGTGGCGACGGGAGGAACAAATCTACAGACAGCGCATCACACTATTCCAGCTGACTGATGCAGAGATACATGAGAGGTACAGGCTAGACCCCGAAACCATCATGGACTTAATCAGGGACCTACAGCCACTCCTGGACCATCCAATAAGAAGGGCGCACGCCATACCCCCACATGTGCAGGTGCTCTGCAGCCTACATCTGCTGGCATCCGGCAGTTATCAGGTGGTGATAGCTGCGGTGGGTGGGGTATCCCAGAGTTGCCTGTCACGTTTCTTCAGGAAGTTCCTGGATGCCATGATGCAGAGAATGCACCACTACATAAGCTTCCCAAACACACAGGCTGCACTGCAGAAAACAAAAACAGACTTTTATCACATGGCACAGTTCCCCCATGTCATCGGCTGTATTGATGGTACACACATCCCAATCTGTCCACCAGCTGATACAGAGCACATCTACAGGAACAGGAAGTCCACCCACTCCATCAATGTGCAGGTGATCTGTGATGCAGGGAACATCATCACAGATATTGTTGCAAAGTTTCCTGGGAGCACCCACGACTCTTACATCTTCCAGAATAGTGGGATCTACACACGACTGAGTGCCGGAGAATTCGGAGAGGGATACCTGCTAGGTAAGTAACAGTGACGCCCCTTGAAACCTGCAAATCATAGTGTATAGAGGCATGTTACTGATGGTTCCCTTTTACTCATCCAGGCGACAGTGCATATGCATGCCGGTCATTCATCCTCACTCCCTACCTACACCCAGCAACCCAGAGTGAGAGACGATACAACGTGGCACATAAAACAACACGCAATGTGGTGGAGCGCACGTTTGGACTACTGAAGAGCAGGTTCCGCTGCCTGCACAAGAGCAGAGGCGCACGCCAGTACAAACCCATCACCTGCTGCAAGATTATTGCCACTTGTGCAATGCTGCACAACCTTGCCACGAACAAAGGTACAGATGTGGAACTGACATATTTTGAGGACAACGAGGATGAGTCAGGCCAGCCAGAGGGCAACGCAGCTAGAGTGCCAACTGCAACCGATGGGAGAGAGAGACGGGCAGATATCACATGCAACTATTTCTGAGTAAGTAAGGGGACACAGCGAGTTGTGAGAAGTCCTGACGTAGTTTTAATGTGGCACCACGCCATGAACACATGAACAGGCCAATCTGGCAATATACCATCTATACAAGGAGTATGTCCAGGGTTATGTCACCCAATGGGAAGTGGCTAAGCAGGGCTACATCAATGTTTGCGCATACGCGCTGCAGTGGTGGATTGCACGGCCTGTGCATCCTCACTAGAGCCAACCCCAAGCCGCCTGCTGCTCCTGCGTGCTTCTGGGACGGGGGGTGTGATGCTGCTGCTGGTGTCGATGCTCTCCGCAGCATCCCCTGCAGCAGTTGTCGACGCCTGACTAGTCAATAGCACCCCTAGTGCACTTGTCACCTGCACCATCCCCCGAGACAGGTCGCTGCAGCACTGTGTTAGGCCCTCCTGCATCGTCACAGAGCGCCGGCACAGTAGAGAAGTCGCAGTTGCCAGACGGTTGAGTGCCCTGCTGGTAGTGTCCCTTCTCTGGCGTTCCCGGCGCCGTGCTTCGATGTCAGCATCTAATTTGCTGCACAACTGCTGGATTGACTGGGACATGTCCCGAATGCCCGCAGCCATGCCGCTAATGTTGGTGTCCATGTTGACTAATGTTGTCGTCATCACCCGCATGTGCCTCTGGACTGACATGACTGCCTTTGATTGCAGGCGCTGTTGCTTCAACATTTGGCCCTCGAGCCCCAAGAAGACACCATGGCCGTCAGTGGGTGCTGGTGGACTCTGGACACGCGACCTGCGGCGCCCTCTTGCTTCCGTCTGTGCTGCCTGTGAGGTGTGGGGCACAGTGGCATGGCTCCCTTCCTGGGGCCCGGTGCGGTCTTCTGGGCCCATGCTGTCGTCTGACGAGGTGTCTAAGGCTCGTAGCCTGGCTGCTGGACGCCTCCTCATTCTCACACCTGCAAGCGGAGATGTGGCCGGTGAATCGAACATGAGTGGCGATGCTGGCTCTGGTGGTGGTGATGCTGGCTCTCGGTGAGGTGATGCTGGCTCTGTGTGCGGCGAGGCTGGCTGTGTTGGTGGTGCGGCTGCCAGTGGGCCTGCTCCCTGGTCTGAACTGGTGCTGGCTAGAGGTGATTTATGTGGCCGGTGTGCCGTCTCTCCTGCAGCATGCCCTGTCCTGCATGATGTCACATCTGTGGACAGAAATACAACATTGGCTCAGTGTCCCCGAAGGGCTGCATTGCAAGCGTCACAATAAATCATTTCACATTCCAATATGTCCCCTGTCTCCTTGTGCCTCGAGTGCGTGACATGCCTTGTTGCCCTGTAACATTTACGTCATGGTTAGTGTTGCCCTGACTACATCTCCCGGAATGCATTGCCTGTCTGCACTGACACGTGTGGACTGCAGTGTGATTCTCGTTTCACAATGGGGGATGTGGGATAGGGGTAGGGGGGGCTACATTGCTGTGCTTTCGTCTTACCTTGTTGTGTGGCGGCTCTGGCAGAGCTGTCGGCGTCCCCAAGACCCACGACGCTCTCTTGCTCGATTGTGGCCGCCACCAGCTCCTCCAGTTCGGTGAGGGCAGGTGCCCTGTTGGTTCCACCTCCGGTCTGGCTGGCCTCCTTCTGGATGTCGCCCATCTTCCTCTTGGTTACAATCCGGAGGTCATACCAGCGCTTTTTGAGGACCTCAATGTCCCTGTGGGTCACTCCCACAGCATTGACCTGCGCCTGGATGGCCAGCCATATGTTGCGCTTTTCAGCCTCAGGCACTTGCAGGGATTGCCTTCCAAACAGCTTCTGGTGCTGCTTCACCACCTCCTCCACCAGCACCTGGAGTTCCTTGGGGCTAAATTTCAGCTTCCTCCTCCTTTCCCCTCCGTCTTTCTGTGTTCTCTGGCTGGACATGCTGTTCGTTTACCCGCTCGCACATGCAACGGCTCCCTGCCTCTCCTCTGCACTCCAAGCTTCTCCAGGGTCGGCTAATTATGTACACCTGCCTGGGTGTGGCCACTTCGGCTAATTATGTACACCTGCCGGGGTGTGGGCACTTCCTGGTTGGGTGGGCTGTCGTTGCACTGGATTAGCTGTTTCGTCAAGTCATGTGATTTGATTTACCGAATCCGTACATACCGAATCGGTATTTTCCGATTCGGTGAATAACACCTCGGTATTTACCGAATCGGTAAATACCACCTCGGTATTTACCGATTCGGTGAATTCCGAATCGTGATTACCGAATGTTACCGAATCGGTAACTGTTACCGAATTTTTACCTACATATAACTTACCGATTCTAATTTACCGATTCGGTACGGCTCGGTATTTAAGAACCGGTAAAATTTATTTACCTACATGAGGCCCCAAATGACCGCGATAAAATCAACGCCACACCGCAAAAATGCGAAACACGAACGCAAAAAAAGTTGCGATGAGGCCAAATTGCGATATAAAAAGCAGCAAAACCCAGCTGCAGGCCTGATAATCCCATGCGTCTGGTGGGAAAATGCACTATTAAAGCTACAAAAACAACACATCAGAAACAATCCAATGTGAGTAGCAGCATGGATGCGCCCTGATCGAGCGCAGAAGCCAACGCCCCACAGACCACCAGCAAGGAACAATGGGGTCGGGGAAGGCCAAGGAGCGAGGAAGACGGGGTGCAGTCCACAGGAAAACCAGATCAGCGTCACGGAGGTGACAGAACACTACCATCAACTGACCCCCAATTAGACTACCTTTAATGCAGTTGGAGTGCTCAGGAGGCCAATGGAGGAGGCCAAGAGGCTCTGGCACGATGAGAAAACCTAAACCAGGCACAAAGCCGCTGCCAACAGGAAGGCAGCAACGGCGACAGGAGGTGGGAGTCCTGTGCCACAGGAGGAGCTGGAGTAAATGGAGGCCACAGTCATCGGTGTGGCGACGGTGCAAGGAGTCGGGAGTCCGGACACAGTTTGGGAGGACCTGTCATAACAACAACAGTGTGAGTAACGACCAGGGACTTGGGGGACGTGAGGAGATGGGCACAATGGCCCACATGCACAACGATGTGTAGCACATTGCACACCCACATTACCTAGGATCATGTCCCTGATACCGGTGGCACACTGCAGCACACACACATAGCAATCACAGCACATCCCACGACAATGTGGCACAAAGTGCAACACCGACACTGCAGAACAGGGGACACAACTGGGTCCGCTCATGCGCAGAAAAATGCCAATCACATTGGACAGAGCAGGGAACTGTAAGATGCATATGGACGTGTAGAACCTCACATCCGTCATGTAGTCCAAATGTTCACTGTCCCCCCTCAAATTGCCAGCACCGCCCAAACAGTCACAATGTACATTGTCACACAGTCTGCATATCAACAAGAACAATGCGCCAACATAAATGTTAACACAATGTCAACATGCATCTCCCCTTCACATTGCAGAGGGACAAACAGCACCGCCAGCAGGGCACACCTGACAACCCATCAGTGATGCTGGAGACGACCACCACACCTTCGACACCGACACCTTACAACAGCTCATGGACATCTCAGGCAACCCGCCCCCAGGAGCAGATCAGCCAAGCTACATTGAGGAGACCCCAGCCCCTGCACAGACCACACAGCAGGAAGCAACCACCACCACAGCTGGCACCCAACACTTTACCGAGGCACACATCGCATTCCAATTGCAGGTGTCAGAATGCCAAAAGGAGGTTAAGCCGAACTACATCACATACGGAGTGTCGAAGTCCCATCAGGGACCACCTACACACTACAAAGGAGACCCACACTCCGACAGAGACACATGCAATTGCACATTTCCTGTACTGAACTACGCCCAGAGCCCCGGAATTATCATCCACACACCCACGCTGGTCGTCCGTACAATGGCCCAGTACACTCCTCTTACGTATCGAGTGGCTGACGACAAAGCTACATCTCCAAGCTCTAACAAGCTGCCTGCGATGACATAGTTTGCGTCCGCTGCACACGGCACACTGTAATGTTGTAGGGCCCGGGGCCCTCATGCACACATCATGACCACATGGACACACGCAGATAGTTTTTGCAACTGGCTATGGGCACGTGCACCCAGCCCCTTTATTGGCAGGGTCACATATACAGTGACGCCTGTGCTGGATGTGTGTGGGGTGAGTGTAAGTCAGCCCTCAGGGAGTTGCTGGTGCTGGCAACACATACAACAGTGAACACTATGAATACAGAAACAGACAACACCAGCATTACAGAGACAACTGAGGGGCATCATGGAGGTAGCCGGAGCAAGTCCAGAGGTCACACAATGAGCAAACAGAAGTGTCCGTGAGTTGCAGTTCACTGAGGTCGGGCCACTAGAGTGGAGCGTGCTCCTGTGAACAAATTGTCTAGGATTGTGTCCCTTTGGGACATTCCTGATACAGCTGCAGTGGGGGGGGGGGGTGACACACCTGCATCATCTTCCTCATCATCGTCCCAGGTCTCCCACACTGCCTGAGGTGACATTGCTGTGTGAGCTCTCCATAGCACATAATCAAAACAGAAATGGATAATGTTTTGCGGTGCACTGAGTTAGTGGCACCTGGAGTGCTGAGCAGGGGATCAGGCAGAAGATGGCATCCACGACAGGTGTGAACAACTCTGTCAGTCTGCCAGTATGACCGTTTCAACACTGGGAGTTATTGGTTGGAGTTGGTCCTGGCAGTGGTGGCGTGTGCCTCCTGCGGTGATGCGACGTCCGGGCCGGTCAGGACTCGATTTGATGTGTGAGCCCTGGTGGGCCGCAGTTGAGGCAAGAGGCAGTGGACAACGCAGGACCAAAGACACATAGCGTTAATGACCCCAAGGCCATCATCACAGAGGCCATCCAATATTATATTAGATAAGGTCAATGACTTGAGCTGCACAGAGTTAGTGGCCCTGGATGCCCAGCGGCCGGCACAGGTACTCCATCATGGGATAGTGACTTGCGGTGCACTGAGGTAGGGCCACGCGGACTGAGCAGGTCCTCATCAATGTCCGAGGTGAATGTGGCAGAGGGCTGCAGGGGACAGTGGAGGGTGTCCTCCAGGGCATGATGCAGAGTGCAGAAGCCTTTTGGAAGCAGAGGAATGGAATGCTGCAGCCTTGTTTTCACCACCATTTAGGTGTAAGCTACATGAGGATGATGAGAACCACCAGTCTATAGACTCAGCCGCCACCACAGTTCAAACAGAGAGTGCCCATGAATGACAGTGAACAGACTTCGTGGCACCGGGGCTGAGAGGGGTTGCAGTCTGCGATGATGCCGGTACAATGTTATAAACTCGGCCATTGCTAAATCAAGACTCAGTTCCAACTGTGTGACCTACTCAACTACAATGTTGGCCACAGGCAGCTGTCAGCAGTGGCCCACAGCCACGTGTCGTTGGCTCACGATGCACAGTGTTAGTGACACCAGGGCAGTTGTCCGTAACGATGATCCTTTTTCCCTCCAGACTGCAACGTGTCATCCTCTTTCACCTCTCCTTGCGTGTAATGATATGTACTTGTGCATTAGTCCGCGTGGGCCCACAGAGACTTGTAGTTGTGATGCACTACAAAGACCTGGTGGCACCACATCGAAGGGAGTATAGTGACATCAAATCTACTATAAATAAAGCTGTCTGCCATAGTGTAATCAAGACTCAGTTCCAAATGTGTGACCTACTAGTCCACTGTGTATGCTGGTAGAGTACGTCAATGAGAAAGGAGTACTGCGGGTCTTGCTCGCGGAGGCCGTGATGGTCGTAGCAGGTTGCCAGGTTTGCGTGCCTCGGGCTTGGAGCTTGCACCAGCATGTGGTGGGCCCTCTTCAACACACGCCGGTGTTGGCTGGTGAGCAGTGATGCCTGGGTGCGCAGGGGCTGGCAAGTCGAGTCTGGGAACCAGCGCCCTGGGGTGCTGCAGGCGCACAGGATCACAGGCCACACCACTCATGGCGACGGCGTTGGCCTCGTGGTGGGCAGAGGTGTGCTGCCCTGGCAGAGACATAGGGCATTCTGGCAGAGGACCATGCCCAGAGCTATGTGATTTTTATTCACACCCCTACGCTGGCCTGGCATATGCCGAACCAGCCCACACCGCTCATGATTACGGGGGGGATGTCACAAGCCACATTTCTGTGAGCTTCCCCAGTGGTTGGGGTGACATGGATGGATCCACCGTCCACTGTACTCCATACACCAGTGGTGTATGTCAACATGGATATGTGTGTGGTCTGCATACTGCAGTCTGGCCATCACATCCACGCCACACTTGGCAATGGGTACATTCTCATTCATGGGTCACTTGCCTCCTTCACACATGCCTGGTTCCCACCTCTCCCCACATTCAGCTGTTGTGTGGCTGATGTGCCATGACGTTGATGGCTCATGTACATGGATGGCCCAGGTTCCCACAGTAAGTTGTGCTGTCGTGTCTGGTGGGTGTGCATGTTGTTTGGCATGTTGTATGAGAGTTTGTAACGTGTGCATTCCCACTATTGTGTGTTGTATGACTGTGGAGTTGAGGGGTGTGTTGTGTTCATATGGTACTTGCCAACGAGCAGTACATTTCCTTAGGAGCCATCCTGGTAGCGCTTGTTGCTGATGGACTGTCGGGAGATGTCTGAATCATGCACACTGCCTGGGTGGTTGTCGTCGACGTTGGTGGAGATTTCCTGGGGGACCGCTATTGCCTGCACATTGATGGGATGAGTGTGCTTTCTGTTGCGGTTATTGTGTGCAGTGTTGCCAAGGGGCACCAGTAGGACACGTGTGCAGTCAATTGCACCCACAATGTGCGGGAAGCCAGCTATGGCGTATGCGCCTTGCTTGGTCTCCAGCTGTTCCTGCACAGTGTGAGGGAAGTATAGGTACTGGGGTACCAAGCTGATGATGGCATCCAGGACAGGTTTGAGAAGCTTTGATAGGGCTCCTCCAACTCTGGCTGTTTTTGGTTGGAAGGTACCAGAGGCCAACAGGTGCAGCATGGCCAGCAGCTTTGTCTGAGGTGGGATGTTGGTTGTCCCTTTGAGCCTGTGGCGTGTAATGTCATTCTCTGGTGTTGGGTGTGTGAGGATGGTGTGTTTTCAGGATGTCGCTGTCTTTGCTTGCGCTGCCTCAGTGTTGGCCCGGAGGGGTGGTGTGGGTCCGGGGGTGTGGGGTGTGGTCCTGGGGGTGGTGGCCCTCTTGGGTGTCCGGACCGCATGATCAGTGGCTCCATGGCATCTGTTGCCCTTCAGGTGTAGTTCTGGGCTGGGATCCCTTTTGTGGTGCAGGCTGCCGTCTGACTTTGCACCATGTCAGAGCAGGTGTTAGTTTCCTGCTGCTAACACACCTTATCGCATGTTTTGTGGTCTTTTCGCAGATCTGGCTGGTCATTGAGAATGTTGCAGAGTGGTGTTGTCGCGGCTTTTGACACGGGAACGCCTACTCTGCATCTCATTAGAGATAGTTACGGGGTCATCTGTGGCTATGTTTTTTGCGGCTGATATCGCGGATAAACTGGTGGTATGGGCTGTTATCACCTGCTTGTGAATAGGGCGTTAGTTTCATCATGACTTTGGCTGTGATAAATTGCTGATAACTCAGCGATGACTCCTTGAGAATATGCCCCATAGTTTTTTTCTGCGTTATTTCCTCTTTCTACAGGTGCTGCATTCTGCAGCACCTGCAGAAAAAAGGATATGCCAAGAATTGTTGTTGTGCAGGAAGGCGTTCCAAAAACAAGCTTGCCTGTAACACAGACACTCTTACACCATGGTCCGAGGGTTCCGGCATATCTTAGTAGATATGGTGCATTCATGCTCTCTCCATTTGAAACAGCACACCAAGTTGTCTTGATTTGCATCACATGATAGTATACTGACCCAATGTGTCAATGAAACCATTGCCCATGGACACACCAACAATGTAATGCAGTGTGTGCGGCCAATAGGACACATGTGCTAAACAGGGTTTGTCACAATGTAATCTCTGAAAAAGAAAGCAGAACACAACAGCCATACAGGACTTCCAAAAATGTTAAAGTCTGGGTGCCAGAATCAGCCTGTGAACAACTAAGGACAGGGCAGTGATTGCAGGGGAAAAAACGTGGTTATCTGATTAGGGGGGTATAAAAGGTGAACAAAACAACAGTCTATTGTTTGTCAGCTCAAACATTGCTCCTGCGAAAAACATTGAACTGTAGAGCAAGCTGTATACAAAAATCAATGCAGTGGCCAAATAAAGATTGCATGAGGTGCCTGACAAAGCAAACACACACACAAGCAGCAGGTTCCATTCCTAGCCCATATGTTGTGACTATACTCGTGCTCCAGAAACTTGAGGATCCCACCTTGCTACTCTCCTCGTAACCCTGGGCATAGTTTGCGTAGTAGCGCTGCGCTATGCGAAGTGCACTTCGCACTACACAAGCTACGCGAGCTGCGTAGTGCGGTAGGGAAAATGCTGTTGCACTGATTGCACAGTGCCGGATGCTTGTCCGCACTGTGCAATCATTGCAAACTGCATCTTGCACAGTGCAAGCGGTCATTTTCTGCCGCTCAAGTAGATTTGTACTCGAGCGGCAGTTTTCTCAATGCCGACTGGTACTTTCTCATCGCTAGCATACGCGACCACTCGCAATGAGAAACCTGACCTCCCCGTGTTGAGAATCTCGCAGGGATGTTTATTTTCCACGCTCGTGATCGGTAACTTGATGTTGCTAATCGCGAACGAATAAAAAGTCTCACCTTGCTGGCATTTTGCTTGCTCGCGGTCGCCAACTTGATGTTGAGGATCGCGAGCAAGCAAAAAATGCCCGCTACGCCACGCGTTTTTGCACTGTGCTACGTGCAATTCGCATAGCGCGTAGTTGCGCAAACTACGCAAAATACATGAGCGTAGCGTAGTCCTACGCCCAGGGATTACGCTCCTGGTCACTTTCTCTTTGCTGTGCTCTGCTTTCTTCTTGTTTTGTGCCACACTTGCTCTTTTGTTTCTGCTCTTTTGACCATGTTTTTCGGCCTCTTTGCTCTGTTTTTCTGTTCTCATACACTTGTTTTTGCCTCTTCTCTGTTCATGACTCTGTGTCTTCATTTTGCCTGCCCTTTTCCTCCAGAAGTCCGTAACTTGTCCCTCCTCTCACACTTCCTGCCTCCCGCAACCCCTCAGCCCCAC
Source organism: Triturus cristatus (assembly GCF_964204655.1). NCBI lineage: Eukaryota > Metazoa > Chordata > Amphibia > Caudata > Salamandridae > Triturus > Triturus cristatus. The sequence goes on from NC_140587.1 coordinate 623,254,164, forward strand.
CCACAACCCCTATGCTGCACTGAGTACCCACTAAATGGGAGCAACTGCAGAGACCAGCCATTAAGCAGGTTCCATTTCTAGCCCCTAGAACATACCTAGCCTGCTCCAGCACAGTGAGAACCCCACCTTGCTCCTCTTCTGGCCTCTGTCTCTCTCTGTTTCTCTCTCATTCACCCTTTGTTCTGCACGCTCTGTCTTCTGCTCTGCTTTGCTCTGTTTTTTCCCAGTTTTGAGCCTCTCTTCCTCCATTTTCTGCTCTATGTCTGCTTTGTCATGTGCCTCTCGTTCTCAATGTTATTTCCTGCTTTTTCCTGTTTCTCTGCTACTTTTGCTTAGGTTTCACTCTCTTTGTTCCCTATTTAGTGTCTCTCTAGCTCCATTTTCCGCTCTGTTTTGGCTGAGTTTTTCTGCATCTTTTGCTTCAGTTTTCTGCTCTCTTTCACCCTTGTTTGTGCCCAAAGGAATAGCCAGAAAATTAAAATAGCCCCACTTTGGACCAAGGCCAGGCAACCAAAGCACATGCGCCCGACCATCCTTAGAAGAGCTCACTTGTCCCTTCCATCCAAGCATCTCTCCTTTCATCCTTTCACTTTTCTATCCTCTCGCTGATTTCCAACATTTCCCCTTTACAGTCTAGCATTCATTCATTCTTTAATCCATCATTCAGTCGCCACTATTTCATCCATTTGTTGTCCTTTCCATCCATCCATTCATTTATACATCCATCATCTTTTCATGCATCCATCCATCCAAAATCACTCTCAGATTTCCCATGTACTGTCCCACCCTGACACCCGCCCAGCCACCATCCATTCACTCACTCATCCATCCACACACTCATGCATACATCAATTCTATCACCCTTCCTTCCTTTCTTGCACCATTTCTTACATTCAACTTTCTTTCCTTTCAACCTTCTATACTGCTCTCCTTTTTCTATCAGCTTATCTTGCTAATATCGTTAATTATGAGCTTTTGTCTAGCCAGTCACAGATAGAAGAGGCCCATAAAGAGCCCTATCCCTGCTATAGTTGCTATAGAGGGGGATTCATGATGCCACTATTTGTGCCTCTTTTCTGCTATGTTTTTGACTTGTAAGTACCGCTCTTCTGTTTGTGACTCTTTGCCTTTGTTTTTCTTACCCTTTTTTTCCAGTGTTCTCTACATTAATATGTCTCTCCCACCTCCCGCAGACCCGTTTGACCTCCAAGGATGCACTTAATGGTGGTATCTGTGACCAAGGCTCGGACCAGTTTTTTATTTTAAAAGCAGGGCTAAGTCCAGCCTTGGATCTGGACATCGCTATAGCCATATCCGCCGGTTACAAGAGTGCTAGACAGGACCTGCAGCACAATGCCAGAAGCTGAATTTCCATCATATAGAAGCACACACCAAGCTGCACTACCTCCACTGACCTACCTACAAGCTACATGGAATACCTCACATTCAAACTACACACAGCAGCAAACTTAAGCCTATGTGGTTTTCCTCCTCGTGGACCAGTGGGGCAACATACTAATTTCACCAGCAACATCACAGACTTCCTTGCACCATTCATCATCAACTCCAAAACCTTCATCCTTCTTGGAGACATCAACTGCCACCTGGAAGACCTCACCGACCAAAACTTGATTGACCTGCTAGAAAATCTCTAAAACCTTGGCCTCACCCAACATGTTATCAGACTCATACATGCTGCCGGGCACTCACGCTGCTAAACACATGCACCACCATTAGACCACCCACCATTAGACTGGCCTACTGCAGCTGGAAAAATAGACCAGAAAAGGACTGGCCTCATGCCATCTCCTTGCACCAGTCCGATCAGGCCAACAGCTGAGCTAACTATAACTCATGCCCTTACAATGCACGGCTTATGACATCACATATTACATCACTCATGACAAATTCAGTGACATCACTCATGACATCACTCATGACATCTCAAATGACATCACTGTTGACATCTCAAATGGCATCACTGATGGCATCTCAAATGACATCACTAATGACATCATCCAATGACTGTGAGTGTTTAAAAAAAGTTTATAAGTATTACATATATATATCAAGGTGCATTGATGAATCAGTGGGTGTATGAGTGCCTGTATGGATGATTCAGTGGGTGTGTGACTGACTGTGTAAGTGAGCGATTAGGTGTTTCAGTGAATTTATTGGTGAGTGACTAGGTTGTCTGAATTTCTGTATCAGTCTGTTAGTTTGTGTCTAAGTGGCTGCATTGACTGGTGAATGGGTAAATGAATGGTTGTATGGGTGATTCATTGGTTGTCTGTGTGCCTGTATGGGTGTATGAATGTGTGTGTGGGTGGGTGAGGGTATTTGTGACTGCCTACATGGATGAGTGAGTGTGTTAATCACTGGCTGTATGGGTTAGTGAGTGCTTCTGTGAGGAGCTGTATGGGTGACTGTGTCTGGGTATGGCTGTGTTGGTGAGTGAATGGATTTGTCAGTGGTATAAGGGTGAGTAACTGTATATATAAAAGACAGTATAGGTGACTGTATGTGTGAGTGAACGACTGTGAGACTGGCTGTATGGGTGAGTGTGTGCTTGTGTCACTGACAGTATGGGAGAGTGAGTATGTGTTTTTATATGTGTCTGAATAAGTGAGTGTGTTTGTTTTTAACTATATAGGTGAGTATGTGGCTGTGTGATCGACTCTATGGGTGAGAGAGTAGGTGTTTGATTAGCTCTATGGGTAACTGACAGACTGCGAGTGGCTAAATGGGTGTATGAGTGGAGATATCAGTGGCTGTATTAGTGAGTAAGTTGGTGTATGAGTAGCTGTATGCATGTATGAATGGATGTGTGTGTAGACCTATAAATCAGTGAGTAGGTGTGTAAGTACTGGTATGGGTGTGTCGATTGTTTTGAGAATGGTAGTGTGGAAGTTGGAGTGGGTGTATGAAAGGTTATATTGGGATGTGAGTGGGTGTGTCAGAGTTTCTGTGGATGATGTCATCAGTAATGTCACCAGTGATGTCACTGAAGTGCAACATCAACAATGTGCCAAAAGAACTGGGTGGGACTAGGGCACAGAATGGAGGCCAGGCCCTGGGGCATAGTGCCCCTGGGGCTAAACTCAGGCTAGAGGTGTGCACGTCCCTCTCCTGTAGACCCTGGGGAATGGCATCCCATAATTTGTCTAATATCAATTCGCAAGAGCATGATTGGGACGGTGACTTGATCGTGTAGGTCGCTTCCTGGCCCCTTTTTATGAGACCATTTAGTTCGGATATCTTCCCCTCAATGCCTAGAATAGAAGTGGCTATTGATTGTAAGACAATTAGCTGAGTGTCCATTTTTAGCGATTGAAACTCTAGTGCTTTAGCTGTTGTTTGCAGAGTATTTATAATTATAGGCCATGGGCTTTCAGATGGTGGATTTAGCGTACTAATGCTGCTCCCCTGGCTCAATAAGGTGTTTGGTTCTTCGAATAAAGTATTGTACTCTGGCCTGAAGTTGTAAGAGGCGATAAGGTCTTCCCATTCCTGTGTGGCCATGAATGTCATATCATTTTCCGCGGAGCTGGTCGTGGAGTTGAGGTCGCTATAGTGAGATAGAGAACGACGCGTTTTTAATTTAGACTCGATTGTTCCGCTCTGGGCACTTGTATGCCCCCCATGGTCTGTTTTTATTCTTATTGGGGACTCTGTTTGCGTAGTGATTATGTTAATCAATTGAAATTGTTGGTGTTGTTCTTCTGACAGTAATTCTTGCTTGGTACCCAGGCTGTCCTGGTTTGTCAAATTATTTTGTGTCCCCTTTAGGGAATTTCTGTTTGTTTGTCGGGGTAACGACTATTTCCGTCCTTGCTGTCTTCTGTCATAGGTGGGCTTTGCAGATTCTTGACCTGGTTCTCCTGGCTGTCCCAACCTTCCTGATGCAGTTTGTTGGTTTCGGTTTCGGTTAAGTGGGGCTCCACCTTTGAGATAGTATTTGGGGGGTTAGCTGTCACGGCGGATTCGCCCATTTTTGGTATGGTCACTCTAGTGTGGTCGTCCGTGTCCGTGTCACGTGTGTTAGCCAAGCTTTGGTAGTTTCTTCTGGTGGATCCTTGGTCTACCTTTGGCGATGAAATTGCAAGGCTCCTCGGCGCTGGCGATGTTTCTGTGACTGGTGGATCATCTGATGTGGTGCAACTGCTCCCCCCTATAGGCAGTAAGGCGTCATTTGTGTGACTATCGGAGCAAGTATGAATGGCTGCCTCGGGTAGGAGAGGAGTTTGCAGACCCTCTATGCATTCAGTCTTAGAGTAAATTGCCAAACCTGGATCTTTCAAGAAGGAACATTTTGTGTATATCTTGGGTTGCTTAGTGAATTTCCTTTTTGTTTCTGATGTTTCTAGTGGTCTCTCTATAGAAATGAGCTCCTTGGGTTCGCTAAAAATTTTTGGACATAACTTGGACCTGGTGTTTGGAGGTTGCGATGTTGAGAGTGATGGGCCTAGTGCGGCGACTGTTGATAGATCCGGTTCCAATTGTTGTTGGTGGACCATGACAGAACTCAGGTTAGTGAAGCTGGCCTTCAATGATATGTTGTCCTGTCCCTTCCCTTTACTATCTCCATTTGTAGATAAGGCTGGGGTTGGTGAGGCCATTAAAACGAATCTTTCTGTCTTGATTGGGGTGTTTTGGGTGACCTCTTCAAGGCCTTGAGGGCCTTCTTGGTGCGGGTTAGTGTGCAGATCAAGTGTTCTCTTTTTTTTCTTGGACTTTGAGGGAGGATTCGGGTGGGGGTTGATTAGAAATTCTCTGACTCTGCCAGATCTCATCTCTGTTATCTTGAAGGACTGGTTTAGAGTTGTTGAGTTGAATTGGATTGGGTTATGCTGGGTAGATGTATAGATAGGTATATAGAATGGTTTGAGGTCTAATGTTGAAGAAAAGTATATATTTTTTTTTTCCGGTCTAGTTAAACAGTTGGAGCCTTTTTTCCGCCCCGTGCTGCTCCACGCAATGGAGGGACGATGCGAGATGGGGCGTTCTGAGGAAGGCAAAGGCAGAAAAGATGCACTCGATCAGACCCTCAAACCCCAGACCCCCCCAGGGCCGTGTCCGGTTCGTTTGCTGCTGCCAGAAGAGCAAATAGACACCTGGCGTCGTCTATGGCGAGGAAGGCGGGGGGCAAGGGAGCGGAGGGACAAGGGAGGGGCAAGGGAGAAGTAGCTTGAGGGCAGACGCTGACAAAACCCCTCTGGGGGGTCGAAGCAGGACATTGGACACTGGACACAACGCTGGACACTACAAGCAAGACAGGCGTCAGGAGATTACTCCTTACCGCATCCCGTTGTGTCATTCTGTATCACGCTGTTTTGGCTGTAGCAGTTGTTCGCCAGCCCTCGCCAGTCCTCCGGCCCGTATACTCCCGTGTCCTCCTGTGCGTGCCTCGCCCCAGCTCGCTTGCTCACACCGGCACCGGCACTGTCACCGCTGTTGGTAGAATTGGATCGGCAGTGGGTCCGTGGTCCGTGGTCCTATCCGTGTCGTTTCCTTTCTTGCGGCGTCGGCTCGGAGATTCAAGTTTCAGAGCTCGTAGCCCGCCGGCTCGTAGCCCGCCGGCTCGCAGCTTGCCGGCTCGCAGCTCGCCGTATGCAGACCCCGCCTCCTAGCGTGTAGCGTGTAGCGTAAGCTGACAGGAGAGCCAAGCACATTTCACAAGGTGCAGTAACTACAGCTTCAACAACAGAGACCACTGTATTGGTTGAGTACAACAATACTCCCGGGATGATTGGATGAGTGCATAGATAGTGCCTAGGTGATTCCCTCAGAATATAGCTATTGCCTGAATGATTTCATGAGTATGTAGGAACGACATGGGTTGTCCCATATCTGCATAATTAGTTCCTGTGTATTTGCATGACTATATTGCTACTATCTGGATGATCAGATGAATGCATTGGTGTTGCCTGCTTAGTTCAATGAGTACATAATTAATGCCTGCGTGATAGTAAGAGTGCATGGGTAGTGCCTGGGTAATTGTATAAGTCTAGATATCACATGTGATATATAATTGGATACATGGCTAACTAAGAGCATACAATGCTCTGTTACTCAGCGTGCACATGCATCAGTAAGTTTTAAAAAATGAAAACAACAATTCACACTTTTTCAAAGCACAATACCTTTTCTTAATGGCATACCTAGATCCTTTTGCAAATATTTCTTGTGTCTTTAAAACATATATTCAGCAATTCTCAAAGAAAAGTTACACACCAAGTGAAACTAGCACAATAACTCTCAAGAGACAATCTGCACTATTAACCCTCCTCAATTTTAAACATAGCATTTTTAAATAAATACATCACCCTCACCATATACATGAAATCTTCAACAGCTTTAAAGAACATAGATCACCATGTAAACATACATCTGATTTCATACTTGATATACACCTTCAGACCATCTTTCCAAAAATATAATTTTTCTGCATCTTTGAGTAACCTCAAGAGTCTGACTGTACACGTAACTATCTGCAATCACAAAAAACATATCGCACCATCTAAGTATATGCAAACCGTTCATATAAGTTAAAAAACACATTAACAAACACTTCCTTATATATACCTAGCAATGTATTATTACTTTATAATTCATTTACAGACACAGCACATTTTCTAGCCTTTTATTTTTGACTACACTACTCCTGTTTAATAATGTAACTAAACTACCACACCTCCCAGAATGCAAATAATATAGATGTATCTATCCTGCAAATAATGCTTAGACATTCATACCATTGTCATTTTCAAAGGCATTTCTCATGGTAATTTTCAACAGTACTAACATCTTAAAATCATATCTGCTGCCAGATACCGTTCATCCAATATATATATTTTTCACATCACTGTGATACTCTTTTAAATCAACTTGCATATACATCTTCATTTCTAATGGACATTTTTAATATAACTAAAAAGTTACATACATAACGGTGAATTGAGTAGATTATATTGTTGTTTTAGCTCTTTCTGGAAAGTTTTGACTCTGTTAACCTTTTCGGTGCTCATGACGGAACGGTTCCGTCATGAGCGTCGGTTGAGCTGTGCTCATGACGGAACCGTTCCGTCATGACCACGCCCGCGCAAGAAACGGTCAGCGCTGAGCGGGAATCGGCGCCGCATCGAAGAGGTTAAGATTTGTAAAAACTAAGCACAAGAATGACACACCATAGAAAGCAACTATAAAATAGAAACTTCTTTAACTTTCCAGTCTATGATCATGAGAAAACCAGCAAATTAAATCATGTCTTTCATTTTAGACTACAGCATCTCCATCTTTGAATGGTTAGCATCTGTTAACCCTTTCTCTCTGTTTCAAAGCAAGGTTCCTCTCTCAGCATGTTCACAATGTTTTTGCGATCATTTCAGAATAATCATGAAATAAAACAGGAGTCCACACCAATATTTAGCTTCAGTTTTTTTTAAATTTAAATACTGAACAATAGTTTATTACATAGTCCTGAGTTGGAAATGTAAGTTTACCATTAATTAAATTGTGTCATAACTCCTCAACTATTTAAAAAATGTTCTGTCTCTTTAACACCATTCCCTCCAATACACTCATAGCTCAGTGCACCTAGAAACCCAGTGGAACCAGTGGGTCACAAGTTCAAAGCATATCCATGTCTGTATTCCATTTCTTTTTTTAAACAACAGCCAATAATAGAACTTCTTAATAAGGCATGCAACACACTACCTAATTTTATTCACTTTCACGCTGACAGAATTCAATTAATTATATCAATTTTAAATGCTTTCGATTTGGAAAACTATCCTATTCAGCTCCAGCCTTCTCCTGAATGTTATTGCTCCTTTATTTCAAAATGCTTAGGGTGTGGATTGTGGGTCACAGCTCTGTTTATTGGGATTAAAAGGCTGCAAAAAGCAGAGGTATTGACAGGGACTTGGTTTGCCAAATGTGGAGAGTACGTGGTTTGGCCAGAAAGGGTTAAAGTTTCATCAGCTGCTGGCTTTGGTTGATTGTGCACAGTGGTGGCAATGACCTAGGCACATTGACTGGGGTAGGGTTGGAAATCTTAATTAAAGATACCTTTGCAGAACTGAAGTTGCTTTTCCCTCACACTGTCTTGATGTATTCTAATATATGCCAAAGACAGTAATGGAAATGCTCAAGTCAATTCTGTCCACAGATTGACAAAGCCAGGAAACATGTTAATAAAACTGTTTCTGTATTCCTCAGAGACCATTGCATGGGCTGTATCTATAACAATAATCTGCATTTTGACATGCATGGAATTTAAAGAAATGGTGGAGTGCACTTTAGAGACACAGGAGTGCATATTAACAAGAGGGGGAGATAAAATTATCGCCGCTTTAGCGTCCATTTTTGGCCAAAAAGCGGTGCTAATTTAATTGCAATATTAGCAAGGACATGCTAGCGCGTGTTTCCGTGATTTAGCACCCGCTTTGCATCTCATCGTTAATGAGATGCAAAGTAGGCGTGCCTCAATAGACTACATGGGAAAATATCGCGAAGGCAGCTTCACGATATTTACAACAATGCCCCGGCCGGCGTAGCGATAAACAAAAATGCGCTAACCGGCCATTAACGCTGAATTTTAATGTCTGCTAAAATCCAGTGTTAGGCATCCTTTGCATGGGAGGTGGAATGTGGGTTTACGACCACAGGGTCGTATCAGCAAGGTCATCGCTGTTTTGCAGGGAACATCGCTGGTTTTCCAGCGAAGTTGGGACATTTCCCTGCTATCACTGGAATTTCAGCGATAGGGAAACTCACGCTAGGCGCAGCCAGTGATATTTATCGCTGCCGCTTGTTAATGTGCCCCAGGATGTTTCTAAGTAACCTGAAATTCTGCCTCCGGTATTATGTGTAGCTGTCATATACACAAATCAACACAAAGCCTCTTGCCAGAGTAACCCTAGTTCCTGAAATATTGTTATTTTTTATAGAAATCATTATTTTCCAGTTTTTAGGAATCTTCTCAGCAATGTCGTGATGGTCATGACTAAGTCACGAAACAAAAGCAGACATTCAAGTGCCACCCAGCACATAAAAAAATTCTAACTAAAATGTCTAAACATTGTGCTACACACATTACAATATACATGTTTCTATAAAAACATGTTTAAACTCATGTTTTTGGACTTAGTTTCTTTAAAATCCATCTTTAAGACATATTTTCTGTTTTCACAGTTATTTGGGGAGTTACGACAACGCCGTTAACCACGATGATCACGCCTTTGCTATAAAGTGAAAAACACATATATGCACACATATTACAGTCTTTTACACAGTTGGGGGCTGATTACGATGTTTGTCGGAGTGGCGGGACCGACTGACCTCCAGTCGGAGGTCCCGACCGCATGATTACGAGGCGACCGCACACTGAGCGGTCGCATACTCCCATTTGTCTATGGGAGCTTGTGCTATGGCTATAAAGCGCCGTAGATCAAGCTCCCATAGAGAATTGAGTGTCTGTGTAAATTCCTGCACCCTGTGGCAAGCACCTCAAGTTGCCTGCCACAGGGTGCAGGGATTTACAGGAGGTCACCGTAGGTGCCCACAATTGTAGGCCGTGGAGGCAATGCCAAAGTTGCTTTTTGACAGCCTTTTCATGTTGGAAAGGCTGTCACACAAAGGCTGTTGGAAAACAACATCATAATCTCAACGGCAGAAACACCATCCTATTGGGATTACGGGCCGGCCTCAGACTGTCGACTGGCTCCTCGAGCTCATCTGTAGTCAGCCGGAATAAACAACAAGTTTCAATTCCAACCGGCTAGATTGTAATTATGCGGTCGAAATTGAAACCGTTGATGTCAGTCGGGCAGTACTGTACACTTCAAACTCATGTTTTTCTATTGTATTTCTGAAACAACCATCTCAAAAATCCGTTTTCCATTTTTGCGGTAAGGCTGGAGATTGCAATGGCATCGGTAATCACGATCCTTGCGGATACGGGAGAAAGCAGAAAGCAAAAGCAGGAATACAATAGCCACCACCATATTAAAAAATTATAACTATATACTTAATCCTAACCATCACACTAGATAAATCACTATCTAAATAACTCTATAAAATTTATAAGAATATCAGTATTATACAATGCGTAATAATGATTCACCAATATATTTTTTTTATATTTCCACTAATATTCATGGTGTTGCCATGATAGTCACAACGTCCCCGTGACAGGACATGGGGTGCCACGCATCATCATCACAAATATATTGCACGCAATGAAAAAATCTATTTAGACACATAACTTGTGTCACTAACACACCCGTTTTTCAAACATGGGGTCAGAGTATCTCAACCCTGACCCCTTATATTAGCTTTCACACAAATTATCAGTGCCAGGAACCATACCCAAACTATAAAATGGTGGCCGCAACTTTCTGTTCAGGTTGCGTCCAGCCAATCACAACATTTTGGGTGGCACGTGCATCCACTATTAATCGTGATACCTCTGCGAAATATCCGCAGCCAGAGATATATTTATAACTTTCAGCTTAAATTTCTCAAAAACTACTGGATGGATGTACATCAAATAATAAAAAGCACAATCTGTGTAACATCATCAACCTTTATGACAAATTTGGTGAAATTCCGTCCAGGAGTTCGGGCTGTAGGTCCGATAACACGTTCCTGTGGGAATTAACATTACAAACGCACCCTTTTTTTGTGCCCCTATTTCTCAGTCCCCACTGCACGGATCACCCATAACTTTCCAAGACACACAGTATCTACTTTGACAGTTCTTCTAGAATACTTCATGAAGATTGGTCACACAACGCCAGAGTTATAGGTAAGTCCTATGGAAACTAGGTCCTAACTATAACTACCTACTGGTGACCTGAAGTAGGCAATATATATATTACCTACTGGCGGTCACCAGTAGGTCGTTTAGCTATATCTCAGGCTGCAGCTATTTTTCTGCAGTTTTACGGTGATTGTGGTCAAATTGCGATGATTTTGAGGGAAGTTGCGAATGAGAGCACCAGCAGAAATGCTCTGATTGGCTGGTCGCAACCTGAACAGAAAGTTGAGGCTACCATTTTATGTATCGGTAATGGTTCCTGGGGCTGAATTTTTTTTTTCAAAGTGACATAAGGTGGCAAGGTAAAGGAATTCTGACCTAATTTTTGACAAATGGGGATTTTAGTGACACAAGTTATGTGTCCAAAATTTAGAATTTTAATCATGCACAATATTTGTGATGACATCACAACCGCCAGCGTGTCACCCCGTGTATCATCTTGGATATCGACGTATTTGTGATCCCCAGCGTCACTATGAAAACGCAAGATTGATTTTAAAGAATAATTTTATACAAACTACCTAGAAAATACGATTTTCAACAGTGCATTAATAAATCCCTTTGTGTTTAAAATACTGTAAAATGTGTGCATATATGTGTTTTACACCTTATAAAAAATGACATGACCATTGCAATTAACGACATCTTTGCCACACTTAGAGTACTCTTGAACATGGGAAATTGGTTTAAAAGATTGCTTTTTTTATAAACTCCCTATAAAAATATGACTTCAAACAGTGCAGTAATAAACCACTGGTGTTAAAATACTGTAAAATGTGTGTATATATGTGTTTTACAGCTTTAAAAAAAGGCTTGATCAAAGGGGTTGTCGAAGTCAACGCGACTCTCGGCCTAATCGGGAAAACAGGTAGTAAGGTTCAAACACAGTTTTTTTTAAAGTTACTACAAAAATAATTGTGCAAACATGTTCTTTAAGTTAATAATGTGTGTACTCTAATAGATAGAATTATTTTTTAAGTTAAAATGTTTCAATGTGGTGGTGGGTATTGAATGTATGCTTTTGTTTTGCAATTTGCGATGTGATCATGATCATCACAACGTCGTCGGTTGAAGAAAAAAGAGAGTGCAACTGATGAAACGTCAACCCTCTCTGGCCAAACCAAGCAATCTGCAGATTTGGCAAACCCAAACTCTTGTCAATACTTGTCTTTTTTGCAGTCTCATTAGCCCAAACACAGAGTTATGGGCAAGAATCCACAATCCACGCATTTTGAAGGAGCAAAAGCAGTCAGGAAAAGGCTGGAGTTGAATACGGTAGTTTTCCAAATGGAAAGCAGTTAAAAGGAGGGTTTTTTTGTGCTTTTTAAAAGATATATTTCATTGGATGATGTTAGTATGTAATTCAATAACATTAGGAAGTGTGTTGGATGCAATAGGAAGAAGTCTTATTATTGGCTGTGGCTTAAAAAAAGAAATGTAATACAGACATGGATATGTTTTGAAATATTGGAATAAACTACACCTGCTGTATCTGATTTTGAAGTAGTGTATCCTCTTATAGAATGTGCCGTGAACTTGTGACCTACTGGTTCCACTGGGTTGCTATAGACACTGAGCTAAGAGTGTTTTTGGTGAAAGGGTGTTAAAGAGACAGAACATTTTTTTAAAAGATGAGGCGTTATACATCATTTAAGTAATGGTAAACTTTAAATTCCAGTTGAGGACTATGTAATAAACTGCTGTGCAGTCTTTAAATGCAAAAAAAAATGAAGTTAAATATCGGTTTGGACTCCAGTTTTCTTTTCACAATTATTCTGCAATGATCAAGAAAACATTGCGAACACGGAGAGACAGGAAGCTCCTTTTAAAAGAGAGGGAATGGGTTAACAGATGCTAACCATTCACAAGTGAAAGTAGAGTAATCTAAAATGAAAGACGTGATTTTATTTGCTGTCTTCCTGATGATCATAGAGTGGAAAGTTGGAGAGGTTGCCATTTTATAGTTGCTTAGTTTTTGCAAATCTTAGCAGTGTGAAAACTGCTCAGAAAGAGCTAAAAACCAATATAATCTACAAACTGAATGCACTGGTATCTATATAACTTTTTTATTATTTTAAAAATGTAGATTAGAAATGAAGATGTATATGGGACTTTGAGAAAAAACAGTATCACAGTGATATGAAAAAAATAAAAATATATCAGATGAACTGTATCTGGCAGAATGCATGTGTTTAAAATGTTAGTACTGTTAAAAATTGCCATGACCAATGCCTTTATAAATATATATTTTTTAAATGTCTAAGCATCATGTCCAGAACAGACAGATCTCTATTATTTGCATTCTGGGAATACTAGTACTCTTTGTCACATTATCAAACAGGAGTCTTGTTGTTATGAATAAAAGGTAAGAAAATGTGCTCTGCCTGTATATAATTTATAAAGTAGTAATACTTCTTAGGTATGTTTTAGGAAGTGTTTGTCAATGTGTTTTTTAACTTATATGACTGGTTTGCATATATTGGAGATATATTTTTTTCTTTTTGCAGATATTTATAAGTATGATAACACTCTTGAGTTTACATAAAAATGTAGAAAAGTATATATTTTTGGAAAGATGGCCTAAAGGTGTATATCTATGGGAAAATCACATATATCTTTATATGGTGATCTATGTTCTTTAAGGCTGTTGAACATTTCATATGTATGGTGAGGGTGGTGCATTTCTTTTAACATGCTCTGTTTATTATTGAGGAGGATTAATAGTGCAGAATGTCTCTTCAAAGTTTTTGTACTATCTTCACTTGGTGTATAACTTTTCATAGAAATGCTGAATATATGTTTTAAACACATTAGAAATATTTGAGAAATGATGTAGGTATGCTATTAAGAAAAGGTTTTGTGCTTTGAAACAGTGAGATTTGTTGTTTTCAGTTTTAGAAAGTTAGTGATGCATGTGTACGCTGAATAACAGAGCAATGTATGCTCCAAGAGTGCCTTGTCTCCAATTTTATATCAAGTGTGATGTCTAGACTAAGCCTGGACAGAGTTCATGGAGTTCTGCTACGCGGAACTCCGCGAAGTGCAAAAAAAAACTCTTCCGCGCTACGTGGTGCTCTGCAAGCAGCAGAGTGCATTGGATACATTCTGTTTGCAGTGATTTTCAGTGCCAGGTGTTTGTCTGCACTGTGAAATCATCACAAACTGCACCATGCACAGCGCAGGTGGGCACTGCTTCCTTTCTGTCGCTTGAGTAGATTTTTACACAAATGCACAGTTTCTCAATGCATAAATCTCCCCAAACTCCACATGCAGAGCAGCGTTCACTGCTCAGACTTAATGTAAACTTCACTCATACATAGCTCAGAGTAGTTTAATATTGACAGAAGGACCCAAACAATGAGGCATACATATAGTCATAACTGTTATGTATCTAACAGCAATAGAGGTACTTTCCCAGGAAGCCAGGCACTACTGAGGCACTCATCCAATCATCCAATCACTACTCACACATTCATCGAATTACTCATGCACTGTCTACACACTTATTCAATTACTCAGGCACTACATATGCACTCTTGCAATCACGCTGGCACTAATTATGTAGTCATTCAACTATGCAGGCACTACCCTGCATTCATCCTATCAATCAAGCACTAACCATTCACTTATACAATCACCAAGGCTGTACCTATGTAGTCATTCAAACATGCAGGCACAACCCATGCAGTCATCCAGGTACTACCCATGCAATCCATTCACCCTGACAGTACCTATAGACTCATCTAATCATTCAGACAATGCCCATGCTATAATCCAATCACCCAGGCAGTACTCTTGCAGTCATACAATTATGCAGGCAGTAGTCATGCACTCATCCTATCAGCCAGGCACTACCCATGCAGATGTACAAATACCCAGGCACTACTCATGGACTCATCCAATTTGCCAGGCACTACGCATGCTCTCATTTAATCCCTGGGCACTAACCATACGCTCACCCAATCACTCTTGCATTAACCATACAGTCATCCAATCGCCCAGGCACTATTCATGCACTTATCTAATCACCCAAACACTACCCATGCACACATCCAATCACTCAGGGACTACTCATGCACTCATCTAATTACTCTACTCAGCACTACACATGTAGTCATGTCATCACCCAGACACTAGTCATGCACTCATCGAATTACCCTGGCAGGTCCTATGCACTTATCCAATTACCCAAGTACAACTTATGCAGTCATACAATTAAATATGCAGTACTCATGCGCTCATAGAATCACCCAGGCGCTACCTAGGCACTCATATATTCACCCAGGCACTATACATGCACTTACACAGTTAACCCAGGCATTACTTATGTACATATCCAATAACCAAGGTACTACTCGGGCACTCATCTAATCACCCTGGCACTACCTATGCACTCAGGCAGTACTCAGGCAGTCAGCCAATCATGCAAGCATTACCCATGCACTCGTACAATCATCCAGGCACTTACCATGTTCTTATCTAATCACCCAGGTAGTACCCACTCACTCAACCAAAAACACATGGGTAGCAGCTATGCACTCATGCAAGCACTGAACAGTTCTAATGCACTAATCCCATCTGCAAGGTGCTATCCATGCACTTACACAGTTAACCCAGAAATTACCTATGTACACATCCAATAACTCAGGTACTACTCAGGCAATCTTCTAATTACCTGGTACTACCCATGCACTCATGCAATCACTCAGGCAGTACCCAGGCAGTCAGCCAATCACTCAAGCACTACTTCTGCACTCCTACAATCACCCATGCACTTCCCATGTTTTTATCTAATCACTCAGGTACTACCCACTCACTCAACCAAAAACACGTGGGTAGCAGCCATGCACACATGCAATCACTGAAACACTTGTCATGCACTAATCCCATCTGCAAGGTGCTATTTATGCTTGCAAAAAATATGTAGGCACTCTTCATGCACTCAAAGAATCATCTATATACTATGTATGCACTCCAGCAATCATCTTGGCACTACAGTTGTATTCATGTAATCATTCAACTTCTATCTATGCATGTATTGAATCATTCAGGCATTAATCATACATTTATCTAATGATTTAAGCACCACTCATTCACTCATCCAAAAACCCAGACAGTACCAATATACGCATCCAAACACGCAGGCAGTAACTATGCATATGTGGAACCACCCAGGGAGTTTGGTTATACTCAGGGAATCATACAGGCACTATCTATGTCCTCAGAGAATATAGTAGGCACTACATATCGGCTCAATCAAATATCTAGATAGTGTTGATGTACTCAACCAAAAACAAATGTGTTTCCAAGATTTAGTGACAAATGTGTAGTCTTTTACAACCAAAGAATCCACAGACCGTACTTAACTCCTAAGCTAACTGTTCAAATGCACTTTATATTATGCACTTATGTGATAACAATATTGCAAACAATGTTTAAGATACCTTCTATTTTAGTTTGTTTTATATGATATGAAATTGTCTTTTAAACAATTTAAATGCCGGCTAATTAACTTAATCTCATTTTAGGCTATTGTTATGGTTTTTATTAACTTAAACAATAAAGTATAAATTTTAATTAAATGTGTGTAATCTTTTACAACCATCTGGTGAATTATATATGCAAGCTGTCACAGGCTCTTTGCATGTAGTCAGAAGAACTAGTGAGCTATATGCTGTGATAGAGATTTATGTGCAGATTCTTATACGCAAAATGTAAATATGATATATATTTAAGTAGAAAAGTACAGAGATACTAAATCCACCACTAACAGAGTGGTAGACAAGTACACAAATAGCTCTTATGTCGTGTTTTTGGATTTACAGTGTTGAGACACTGTATGTACTTGTACACTTTGGTTAATGTTGATTTTAAAATTTACTGCAGAAGGCATAAACTAGTCTTTCAGGGAAACATCCTTCACAACGCGGGCATTGCATCACAATGCCTTTACATCGCGGCATTACAAAGCAAGTCATTACAATGACTTGCGCTGGATGGCACTCTAACCTAACGAACAGTATGATTTACTATTCCAAACTCTTCCCTACTGTATGTAGATTGGAGTTGGAATAGTAAATCATACTATTCCTAAGTCCAGCGCCCTCCAGCGCAAGTCGTTGTAATGACTTGTGTTGTAACAAACGCAATGTAAAGTACCACATTGTAAATGTATGCGTAGTAGCGTCATATATTCAGTCTTTCACTATGTAGAAGTCAAAACTGAGACATGGTGCAGTTGTACTGTAGGAGAGGGTGTTATATTGTTAAAATATAAGTAATAAATAAAGTTGTGTGTTTTGCTTTGCATTAGCTGTATTGAAGTAAGTGCATGTAGTTATATACCTAGGTTCATCTATAGATCAAAAACCGCAACATTACATACATTTTTTTTTGTATTGTGTGTAAGTAGTAGTAACATAGTTTGTACGTTTCGCTAGAATAAAAATTAAAACATACTTATTTTTGTTTACGGAACAATATCTATATAGGTACAGACAGTTAGAATGCCTACAAAACTTAGGTACTCATATATTCACCCAGGCACTATGCATGCACTTACACAGTTAACCCAGGCATTACCTATGTACATATCCAATAACCAAGGTACTACTTGGCCACTCACTAAAGCTAGAACTTTGTTTTCAGGTGGTGAAGCCTGAGGTCTGGAGACTGATAATCCCTCTACTTTTTTTTTGTCTGTGGAACTTTAAGTTGCTCCTTTTCCTATGCTTTCAAGTGGTACAACATGCTTGCTGTATCACATGAATATTTTGTTGCTCTGACCTGAGATAATGTCTTCTTACATATGCCCTGCTAGTGTAAAAAACGTCAACCAGTTATAGCTCTTCCTCTAGTTCTTCTCATTCCCTTTTATTTTTGTGGAAATAGTTTTAAAAAGTGAAATACCAGCACAATTTTTTTAAATCGATTTGGATGACAATCCTTAGTTTGATACGTGTTTGGTAGGTATGTTCTATTTGTTAGTTTTGGATGTTGAAAGCTATTTTTTGAAACTGTTGTTTTTAATATATGTGATGTTAAAATAAAGTTAAACCAATATGTTACTAAACAGCTAGACTCAAGTTTTTTGTAAAATAGTTCTATATATCTATTCTACACTTTGTCATTTGTATTTGTGACTAGTGACGTCATCGCGACCTCCATTGTTGTTGTGAAGATGGAAAATGAGATTTGATGTCTTTTTTTGACAAATTAATAAAAGGGGAAAGTTACATTAGTATCTTACTAAACAGGTACACTGAAACTGTATCTAAAATATGTCTATATATGTATTTTACTCTTTCCCAAAAACATGTGGTATTCACAGTGTGCCCTTGGCAATTGTAGCATCATTATAAAAATAAATCTAAACTATATTGAAATAAGATGATTAATGTACTTTTTAAATAAATAGATGAGAAATACAACAATAAGTGGTGCACCACGCAGATTTGTTGATAAATCTCTAATTATGGAAAAAAATACAGGGACGTTATAGTTTGGAAATAGATTTGAAAAAACCTTAGAAATTCAGTGAAAAAAATAAATGTTACAGGCACTTAATACTTAGGCTGACATTTCACTTGTACAAAATCAGGGAAATTAAGCAGTTATAGTTAGTTAAGCTAACTGTAACTCGTGCCCTGCGAAGTACCATGCTTATGACCTCAAATATTACATCACTCATGAAATGGTCAGTGACATCCCTCATGATATCTCAAATGACATCACTCATGATATCACTATGATATCACTCATGACATCATCCACATATTCACTGACACACCCACTCACACTCCCATAAAACCTTTTATACACCCACTCCCACTTCCACACTACTATTCTCAAACCCATTCATACACCCGTACCAGTTCTTACGCACACCCTCACTTATTCATAGACCTACACACACATCCACTCACTCACCTATACAGCTACTCATACGCACACTCAGTCACCACTACAGTCACTGACATATCCACTCATACACCCATACAGACACTCACAGACTGAGTCAATCAATCATAGAGCCACTCACACACCTAGTTACTCATGCATACAGTTAATCACAAAGCCACTTAATGGCCCATACAGTTACACACACACACTTACTCATACAGATACTAACACATACCCACTCACCTCTACAGTCACTGATACAAGCACATACTCACACATAAAGCTACTCTCACATTCACGCACTCACCCACACAGTTACTCCTATACCGCATCTCTTACCTATGCAGCCTTTTGCATACCCAGTTACTCACCCATATACCACGGACACATTCACTTACTCAACCACACAGCAATACACACACTCACCCATACAGCTCCTCTCACACACATTCAATAACCCATACAACCACTTACTCACCCATTCAAACAACCATACAGACATTCACACAGTCCCTCACCCACTCACACAGACATAAATACATGTACTCAGACAACCAATGAATCACCAATACAGCTATTCACATACTCATTCACACACCCAAAAAAGCCACTTAGACACTAGCTAACAGACTGTTATAAACAATCACACAACTACTCACTCACCCATACATTCACTAAGACACCTAATCACTCACTTATACAGTCAGTCACGCATCCACTGAATAATCCATATGGGCACTCATTCACACACTGATTCACCAATACACCTTGGTATTTATATTTAACAGTCATAAACTTGTTAAAACACTCACAGTCACTAGATCATCAGTGATGTAATTTGAGATGTCATGAGTGATGTCATATATGAGGTCATAAGCAGTGCATTGCAGGGGGCTCGAGTTATTCCTGCTGAATTTCTCTGATTTTGTACAAGTGAAATGTCAGCTAACTATAACGTCCCTGTAATCTTTGCTTTTTGAGTGAATATATCTATATCTATATTGCAATATATGTACTGGCCAGATGTAACCTGAATGTCAGTGGTCAAATATCCGGCTCTCAATTTCAAGCGGATGTACCATCTGCTTTGCATTACATCACAGTTCTTAGAAGGTTGCTCTCACGTACCAAACCAAGGAAAGGCACCATACTTCAGTAGTTCACCTTCCACCCAATAGTTCACTATCAAAGTGTTCAAACTGGTATAACTAAATATCAGAAACTTCAAATCACTAGATTCATCATCACTGATTAATGGACAGGCTAGTGAAAAGCTAGAAGCAGTTCCAAGTTGTGGTGTGCATTATAGATGAGATGAGGATAGAAAGTTCTGCAACAAGGGGAATACAGGTCATACAGCTGACCGAGAAATTTGTTTCAGAGATGTCTTTCAAGTTATATATTTTTATCTTTATTTACATAATGATAATTACTGAATCATTTCAATGTCCTTGTTTGGCCAGTCGTGTTATAGTGCTATTTTACTGTAGCTAAGACCTACATCTATATTAATGGCTTGACTCATCTTGTTTCATTATTGATTGCAAAGTTATTTGGTGTACCGATGTAAATATGTGTGTTTGGCAGCTATGGCGGCGAATTGAATACAGATTACACCTGTTGATATGAACTGTGACCTGCTCATGGCTTCTCCTGGCAATGTATGCCATAAATACCTATTAGTCTGCCAAATCTGTGAGCACAATTTCCAAAGCATTTGCTGATGGCACAGTGCCTAGAAATGCATGAGTTGTATACCCCTTGGACACTTGGCTACTACATTTTTGAAGCAGTAGTTAATGTATCATATTCCTTAGACTTTTTTGTAATGGGTATACTTCCTTTTCATGTAAAAATGTGATATGTCTGCAGGTGATACAAATGTGACATGGCACATTTTAGGGCATTTAGAATGTGTGGGAAATTTGCTATGTCATAGGTGCCTGTATTCACTCCTTGCAGATTTAAACCTGGTTTGGGGAACTGGAGGTGGTTGTGTGTGATGGACATGATTAACTCTAAAACTCATGGCAGGAAGGTAGATAGTGCACTTTGTGACACCCCTGCTACTTCTGAGATGTACTCTGAAATAAGCCTGGTGTTGTGAGTTACTTTGGTTTCACGACAGAATATTATCCAAAATAGTATCGATTCACCAAAATACCATCAAAATAATATCAATTACAGAGATATCACCATCCTATATGTAAACCAGAAAAGCACAAATATTGATGACAAACAAATCACTGTCAGAAATATCAATGTTGAACACACAAATATTGAAACACAAAATATCTCTTACTATTTGAATATATACACAATATCAAAAATATCACAACATAGAATATCAACAACAAAAATATCACCAAATAAGGAAACAATATATTTTATTTGTTACTTTAAATCATAAACTCCATTTTTAAATAAGACAACTATATAAACAACAATAGATAAAAAAGCACAGAGGAATTCAACAATACATAACATTATTTATGTACATAACCATTTCTATTCACAATGCATATGCTAATAAAAATAGCCAAATTGTTTTTAAACTAAACATCTTTGCAAGAAAATAAATATTGCAACACACAAAAATAATTGAAATACAAATAGCATTTTAAATATATTACTAATATAACAATTCAACATATACACACATGTTAAATTAAAAAAGAAACACTACTAAGCATCTACTGAAAAGGAAAATAAATGAAAAAATCCAAACTACACACAAAGTAGTCAAAATAATGTACTCTAAACCAAACTAACCAATGAAAAAATACCCCTGGTTAAGTGAATACTATACAAAGACCACAAAACCTCAATACTGATGTACCATAAAAATAAACTAAAGGACTATACCTACCAATAGTCCCAATACCATTTACCAAATAACCAGTCAGTTGCCAGTGAAGAAGGTTCAATCGTTTATTATAAAAAATACTCTATAGAGGAGCCTCTACGAACCTCACCCATCAGGTGTGCCGAGAAGACTGTTGGATCGTAGTCAAACATGAGATTACATACTTTTTGTTTTAACACATACAATCACTGTAAAAGGAAAAACACCAGTTGGCCCTCGAACTCCAAGAAAGGACCACATATGGCACACATCAGACCAGAACAAAGGCTTAACTATCTATTACTGATGAGGTCAGGAACGGTGACTCCCTTTCGTCTTGGTGCCTGGGAGTGTAGACCCAGCGCCTCCAGGAATGCGCTTATCACCCCCAAAGCCAGATGCGACCTTGAGTCTTAAAACAGTCAAGTAAACAACCTACCTTCAGCTGCTACCAGTAACTCAGATGAGCTGGGGCCTGACAACTGCACATGATCAACACGTGATCACGGCCCGTGCTCGAGCACATGTTCAGAAAATGGCGTCTGTATGGTTCTCGGCCTAATCTTTTAGCAATCGATATACAGGGAGGAAATAAGCGAGTTTCCTCCAGGGAGAAGAATATATACCAAACAGGGAGAGTATGTATAGATACATCATGCTAACATAATATAGGTCTGATAATCCTTATATACGGGAAATCTACCTTTTTATCCCTCAGAACGGCCCTTTTAGCATGATGTAGCTAACTAAAACAGTTTAATCTTCAAATATTCCCTCATCAATCTGCATTAGGTCTTTGAGCTCCTGCTGAACTAGCTGAGCCTTTACCGCTGTTGGGGATGGACCAGACATAGAGGAAGTGAGTTTTGTTGTGCAATAAGAGCAACATGCAGGTCCACATTGTACACAAACACAACACGTGAATATGATACCGGCTATACATGCCAGCACCATCAAAATGTTCCATCCCCAAGTAGACAGCAAACCTCAGAACCAACCAGAGAGAGACCACGTACCAGTTTCTACATGTATCTCGGAAGCCAAACAATGTACCTTCTGTATAGCCAAATGAACAGAGGGGGCGGAGTCAGGAATATAAACACAGCAAGAGCTGCTGATCACACGGCATGCTCCTCCTCGATCTGCCAAGATAACGTCCAAAACCATATGGTTTTGAAGCGAAACAAGTCTGGTTGCCTGCAGCTCTACTGTTATATTGGTCAGTATTCCTGCACTATTGTATTAATTTCACGCAAATCAATCACAAAACGATAAGTATCAGCATAGTCAGGATTGCTTCCAACAGGGGCTCTTTTTAAGATAGGCAAAATGGGGCTATTGCACACATTAGCAGCTGTCTCCTCCACCACACCCCTTTTTACCAAATCTTGTATGATGGAGAGCAAAGCCTTCTCACCTGCCGGAGCAATTTTGTACTGAGGTATACGAGGAAGCCGAGCATTTTGCTTCAAAGTAATAGAAACGGGCGGACTCTGTAATAATCCTGCATCTGTGTCACCAGTGACCCACAATGTTGCTGGAATAGCAGCAAACTCAGGAAGGAGGGGTTCATTTTTAGTGAAACACTGCAAAGTATGCTTCCCAGGGGAATTAATAGTCAAGTAAACACCAGCAGGTGAACAATGAATCTTAGCATGTAATTTCTTCAACAAATCCAAGCCCAACAAATTTTCGCCACAATGGGAAGTCAAAAGAAACGGGGAGTCTATCGTAACCGGACCAATTGTAAAAGGAATAGGTTTGGAGATGGGGCTCACCACTGGAATTCCCGAGAATCCTACCGAAACATTACTGTGCCCGGACAGAGCAGCCCCTGGGACCAGGGAATGATAAATAGAACTATTCATTGCACCCGTATCAACTAAAAGCTTTTCAGATGTCCCCATCAAATGTGCCTCTACATAAGGTCCTTGCTGATCAACGGGTACGGACACCAGGCCCTCACTCTGTCCATGGCTTTCCTATGTATAAGCATACCCTTCGGTCGCATCTATTGCACACTCCTCATTATAATACTGCCTACCTCATGGATTATCAAAATAATTATTTTCTTGTACAACTTGCGTCGCCTCTTCTCGTCGCATATCACTGCGATCCACACTTCCCCGACCTCTTCCTCTACTTCTCGCAGCCCCGTTCTGGGCCAACAACAACGGACACTGAAATCGCCAATGCCCTTCCTCCTTACAATAAGCACACTGATTTATTCCCAAAACATCAGCCGGCCCTCTGCCTCGTCCAGTTCCCGCCCCCCTCGGGACGAACCCTCTCTCGCCTCTCCCTCTGCCCCATCCTTGAACAACTTGTTGCATCAACACCCGTGTTTTAAGATACTTCGCTTTCTTTTCTGTCTTATCCTTACTCTCATTTTCTCTATGTTCGTAATATTGGGACCTACTCAATATTACCGAAGGCGAGGAGGTGGTCCAGGTACTTTCAGCTGCTTGTAGCCGTGCAGAAACTTCTGGCAACAAATTGGTCACAAAACGATTAACAAATAATCGCATACCGCCTTCCAACGATAAATCCTGTCCACTAAAATCAATAAATACGCCCTCAAATCTAGTGAAAAAATCAGAAACACTTTCATCTTTCTTCTGTTTACATGCAGTCAATTTGTCCCAATCCACCTTACGAGGCGGAATTAAGGAATGCATGTAAGTGATAATACGGCCAGGTAATGCCAATAATTCAGGTTTCGGCTTATTTCCTGGCTTACGATCCTTGTCCCAATCCTTTATCTGCTCCCATGTTCCACCTAATTCTTGAACATGGTCCTGATCATGCACCTGACGCCATACATCAACGGGAACTAACAATGCAAAAAAACAACTCTCTGTCGGCTAAGGTCATGACGGCCGAAGAGGCTGCTTCCGTGAGTTCCTTATAATAAGCCGTGGGATTCTTTCGGGGGTCGGGTAATTGTGATTTTAGCGAGAGGACTTCACTCCTCTCCCAGGGGGTGTAAACCCATTACTCCTGCACTCGGGCTTCTACATGAGGTCTAGTCACCACACCCTGGTCATTCTCCAATTCCGGTATTTCAGGATGAAAGATAGGATGAACTTCTCGCATAGGATGCTGAAAGTCCCATGAGGGACATTTTTGATGCATCCGTCCTCAATAATTTAATAAAACCTCTACATTTCTATACACGTCATCTGGGCAAAGTTCAGACTTATGAGCCCTGTCCCGGATGTCATACATCACTTGGGGGGCAATCCCTCCTGGGAAACACTGCTCCCAGAGAGTGATAATACATGCAGCCATGTGTTTCAAGGCATGTTGCCGCATAACAGGCTCATAGTCTCGAAGCGTGTCCCATATGTCAGTTATAGTATAAATAGGCTGTCGCATTCACTGGGATGACTGATCCTCAATCATCTGTTTCTCATTCAATCCCACAGCTGAACGGGTAAACAATTTCCGTGCGTCGAGATCCCCCAGAGCACGAAATGGAGTTGAAACAGCGAGAGATGGGGTCGTGCTCGCAGAAAGGGAAGCCCACGCAGAGGTGGGGGGGAGACAAAACAGCTGTGGACATAACGGAAGACGGCAGTGTAACAGGCCATAAAGCAGCCGTCTCGGACTCTGAGGGAGACAAAACAGAGGACGTTCCCGGAGAGGCAAGGGAAGAGGAAACAACAGGGGCAGAAGCTAAAAGGGCCTGTACTAGAGTCGGGGAAGCAACGGGATATATACGCTGCGGAGCATAAGGCGGAAGTGGACGAGTATCCAACAAATCCTCTATCTCATCTTCTGCTTCAGTCCTAGCCACATAGGTCTTATCCACTTGCAATCTAAATTGTCTGTCTGTACAATCAATCCCCTGTTCAGTACGTGCTTTATCATAAGCTATAGCTTTCTGCGTAATCGTCTGATTTCCTTTTATCCTGAATACTTTCTCCTCCCTTATACGTTTACGCTTTGCTTACTTCTGCCACAGGCTTAGAGAGTCAAACATTGACTGTCAGCTACGTTTAGAAAATAATCGATCCTGCAGGAACTGTATTTTTTTCTCATCAAAAGACCCAGTTAAGGGCCATTGTAATTCCACATTATCTTTAGTATATATGTGCCATAGTGTATTGAACAAGAGAGGCGAAATACCATGCTTTACATACATATCATAACTTGGGCTGCCCTCTGGCGGAGCAGGTTGACTTTCAGCCAAACGCTTATCATTAGGGCAACAACAACATCCAAAACAACTCAATTTACTAAAACACGGCATGGTATTTGTCGTCACACCTTCCTCATTCGATCATAAACATAAACTTTCAATCATGGCCATGTTCAAACATTCGCAAAGCATACAACCTCAAACTCATTCAAACATACACAAGACAATAATATATATGTACATAAAAAGGTATTCAAAATGACGTCTTTACAAGCAAAGAACAGAGCCTGTCGACTCCTGTTCATGGAGAACCAATCAAATTCCGATTCCAAGACTGACAGATACCAAAATCAAGCAGTCGAAAGACTACCAAGAGACCGTCAGACAGGTATAACCACAGACCGACCTACAGACCATCCCGCAGCCTTCCTGGTTCACTCTTGGGACTATTCTGACTAAGCCCGCTTCATTAGCATCGCTTCAGATGTGTTCCCAAGGCTACCCAGGTACAGCCACAGGTGTTTCCGAGAGCAGTCTGGCCGGGCGCGCACCACACGTGCCACACCGGGCGTCCGATCGGCGTCTCTATTATTCACAAAAAGGTCCGCGGAGCATCTATACATGCAGCCACACTACTGCCCCATCAGACCCCCAAGATTCTCCGTGGTACACTGACCACCAAAAACTTACACAGTTAACTGCTTCAAAAGCACTGCTCAACAGTGCATGCCAAAGACATCAGAACAATTTCACTCACCTGGTGCACACAGGTACAATCGTGTGTTCTCCACTGCCAACTCCTGAAGACCAACACGGTCAGCTTCTGGGTTATGCCCGTAGGACTCCGGTAAAGGGTCACTAGCAGCTGGGGATACTCTGATCGTGAGAGCAGAGTAAGTTCATACCAAAGATGGCCAAATTTCAAAGGATCCTTTTCCGTCCACCCGCTCAACCAGAATTACCACTTGCCCTTACCACCCGAGTCGCCAACTGATGTACCATAAAAATAAACTAAAAGACTATACCTACCAATAGTCCCAATACCATTTACCAAATAATCAGTCAGTTGGCAGTGAAGACAGTTCAATCGTTTATTATACAAAATACTCTATAGAGGAGCCTTTCCGAACCTCACCTATCAGGTGCGCCGAGAAGACTGTTGGCTCGCAGTCAAACATGAGATTATATACTTTTCGGTTTAACACATACAATCGCTGTAAAAGGAAAAACACCAGTTGGCCCTCGAACTCCAAGAAAGGACCATATATGGCACACATCAGACCAGTACAAAGGTTTAACTATCTATTACTGATGAGGTCAGGAAGGGTGACTCCCTTTCGTCTTGGTGACTGGGAGTGTAGACACGGCACCTCCAGGAATGCGCTTATCACCCCCAAAGCCACATGCGACCTTGAGTCTTAAAACAGTCAAGTAAACAACCTACCTTCAGCTGCTACCAGTAACTCAGATGAGCTGGGGCCTGACAACTGCACGTGATCAACACGTGATCACGGCCCGAGCACATGTTCAGAAAATGGCGTCTGTGTGGTTCTCGGCCTACTCTTTTAGCAATCGATATACAGGGAGGAAATAAGCGAGTTTCCTCCAGGGAAAAGCATATATACCAAACAGGGAGAGTATGTATAGATACATCATGCTAACATAATATAGGTCTGATAATCCTTATATATGGGAAATCTACCTTTTTATCCCTCAACACTCCTCCTCTCCCTATGCTCTGTCAGCAGAACAGCCCCGCCCCGCACTGCCTGGCAAAGCTGCCGCATCCACAAACAGGAAAAAATGAAATGATAATAACTTTCAGTTTTTATCATATTATTTTTACCTTACACTGCTGAAAAGCAGTGGGGTGATGCTCCTACGCCATTGGGTTTCCACAGCACATTGTTTTACTCTGCTTTCTGGGAGGCATGTTGGTGACTTTCTACTTGGTTTTAGTCAAGGCAGTAATGTTTTCTTGCACACTTGCCCACAGGTGAGCTGCGGGTGACCTGTTTTATGAGACCACTTTTTGCACTCTGGTTCTGCATTCTGAGCTGTAGGCATTGTTTTTGGTACTCCTTATCTGCCTGCTTGGTATATTTCACATTGGACTTAATCATGATGTACTAAAGGAACATATACCATACAATGCATTCATTTGGGACATTTTTGTCATTGTTTTTGGTTATAGACAAACACTGTGATCAGTCAAAGGTGTTGCATACTTTGACAACTCTGGAGTTGTTTCTAATTAAGGTATGAGGAGTATTCACGCTAAGTAAATCTTTAATTGACAGTACAGTGACACTACAGTGATATGATACTAAGGGCCATATTTTTAATTGGTAGGATACCAGCCAGATGGCACTGTCCTGATGAGACCCGCGGTTTAATTATATTTGGGTCAAAACGTTGACACACCCACACAGTTACCCTACCCACATTGTCCAAGAAATGTATATATTCATGTTGATGTTGTGGAATTTGATTTGTGGATGCCCTGTGTTATTTTGATGCATATATGTATATATGCAAATATGTTTCTTGCCTTGAGCACTTTATGCACCTTGCAGTGTCTGCACTGATTTTCGACTTATGGGCCCATATTTTCAAAACAGAAGCTGGAAATAATAGCTAAATCCCTATAAAGATCACCTACCAATATTCTTACAATCAAAAATTCAAAACAAGCACCAGTATAACATAAAAAATTAAATAAATATTTAAATAGTTATTTTTATTAATTAGCCTATAGCAAATATATATGTATACATAAAGTATAAAATAAGACTGATAAATAAAAGTAATGCACTTTAATGTTCAATTTTAAATACTCATAAGAAAAACAAAAAGATTCTATATACAAGTATATAAAAGAGCGCATGAATAAAACACCCAAAGTGGGCAACCTGGGTTGATTGCCTTGAATTGTATTTCGTGGCAGTGGGACTGGAAGTGGAGAGGTGCCAATCTATGTTTCGTCACCTAGGCAGTGCCACGATACACAAACTGTGCAAACTGGTAGTCGAAGCTGGCACGCCTGTATCTACCTCTAGCCAATCCAGATTACGATGTGTCCTCCTTTGTCACGCCAGCCAAATGCCAGAAGAATCCGTGGACAAATCTTATGGCAGATTCTTGGAGCTGGTTAGTACTTGCATCCTGCCTGACAAGCAAGATGAGATCTGGATCTAGTTCATTTGGCATTGCTCTTCTGCCACACTACGGGAACAGATACCCCAGGTTTACCGCATGACCATGGCTGACATCCTCACTTTGGGCCACTCACAGGAGCTGTCAAAGTCATGGGTGGCCCAGATGGAGGCAACACTTGAGGGCACCATCAAGATGGAACCAATCAACCAAGTCGCTACAGCCACATTGTCTTCCAGCAAACGTGACAGCCCATAGATACCTCAAACCAACAGAACATGCTGTTGGTGTGGCGGTGCCACCACATACTCAGAACACTGCCCGGCAAAAAGGAAGAAATGTTCCATGTGTGGGAAGATGAAGCACTACTCCAAGGTTTGCCACTCAACACCTCTACCGAAAGGGCCCAAGAAGAAAGTAACCGATAGCATTGGAACAAAATCAATTTTCTCAGATGAGGATGATATCGATGATGCTGCCTCAGCAAGGACTGTTCACATCATTCATGCAGTCAACAAAACCCCAGGCTGTGCCCATCCTTCCCCCCCACTGCTGTGTCACAATAGATGGACATGTTATCAGGGCCCTCATGGACACAGGGGCAAAAATCAAAATATTACCCTTAGCTCTATATCAGAAGATGTCACCTCCACCAGCACTGTGCCCCACCACCACCAGAAGTTAATCTTTTGCCCCCACTACATGCCTCCCACTTGCCATCACCTGAATCACCATGATTGGACACCAAGGACAGTCTACAAAAGCAAAGGTGTCCATCAGTAGAGGTGGATCTGATAAGTTTATCAGCTGCCACATGGCTAAATGCCTGGAGTTAGCCCAGTTCTCGTTTGGGATCTGTTAGAAATGGTATTTCTGGTTGGCTAGGGCTTGCACCTAAGCCAGGCAGAAACCACCACTCTAGTCAGGGCAAGAAAGTTACACGCTGAAGATAACCCCTGCTCACCACTTTGGTAGCTTGGCACGAGCAGTCAGGCTTATCCCAGAGGCAATGTGTAAAGTGTTTGCGCAACACACACACACAGCAGCAACACACTAGGCACACCACAAAAGTAACTCCACACAAGGTTATATCAAAAATAGCCTTTGTATTATCATAAACACATTAG
Organism: Triturus cristatus; assembly: GCF_964204655.1. Taxonomy (NCBI): domain Eukaryota; kingdom Metazoa; phylum Chordata; class Amphibia; order Caudata; family Salamandridae; genus Triturus; species Triturus cristatus. Next base: position 623,284,160 of record NC_140587.1, read on the forward strand.
AAACATAATCACACATTTACAGGGTGCCAACTGGCACTAGCCAATATTCACAGGGGATTATATACAGGACCAGGCCAATCGGGCCACGGTCAGAACCCTCAGAACAGGTAAGTAAATATAAAACACAACCAGTAACTACTGGTACAATAATAACCTAAGCATAATCACGGTCACCTTAGACACCATCCTAAAATATCATAGCATGACATTAGGCATAACCACATTAGGCCCAAATCTCATTAGCATAAACACATTACGCATTAGGTATCACCAGCATAAACACATTATAGGCATAAATCAGGGTGCATAAATCACATTTATCATAGGCACCGCATAAATCACATTAGAGCCATGCGCCCTACCAACCTGCAACTGACCCCCAGGCCAACTGGCCTTTTCAGAGGGCTCAAATGCCCTATGTCACAAATGTCAGGGCTGGCTGCCACTGCAGCAGAAGTAGAAGTGTGCAATTGCATTGGCACCATTGTGCTTCCTGGGTCCCCACTGGGACATATAAAAATGAACTTGCCTAAATGTTGCAGCTGGCGCTAATTGCGGTGCAGCTGTGAAGAAAACTATAGGCCAAGTGAGCAGCGACGATGTGCCCTCATCGGCACCACTGTGCCCTGTACACACAACAATGCCCCCAAAGGAAGGAGCACAGAGACTCACTGTGCCCTCTGGAGTCCCCACTGGGACTCTAATTAAATGCGGAGAAACATTGCAGCTGCCCGTGCAAGTGTGGTGCAGCTGTGAACAAACTGGGCCCTGGCACTAATTTGGCAATCTGACCCCCCCACCCGGGACTCTGAGAAACGAATGGCCCCCAACTTTGGAGCGGCCCGCTCGACTGCGGGTCCGCTCAGGACAAACAGGCACCGGCAATGTGCCTGTAGTGAAGTCGTCAATGTACAACAGTGCCTCGAAAGGGGCCATCACTACGCAACCTAGAGACCCCACTCACCAGGACTCTGCAGCCTCGTCTCCCACTGGACTCTGTGGCAGGTGCAGCAACATGCGGGGCTCTCTCTGCTCACGAGAGCCCTGCCTCGAATCCGGCCGCACTCTGCAGCATCCATGCAGGCGGGGTGGGCTCCCGCCTGCCTTTAGCTTCTTCTCTTGCACCGGGGCTCCCACCAGGTCACGGGAGCCCCGCTTGGGCCAAAATACTTCCGCCTCCTGGGACTTCCTCAGGCGAGGCCCTGCCCAGAGTCAGGCAGACGCGCCTCACTTCTGGTTTGCGATCAGGCCACAGCGATGATTTCTCTGCCACGTCACCATGCGGGGTGGTCACCCGCCTTAAAAATAAAACAATAAGTGGGGTGCCAACACAGCGGCAATGCGGGATGAGCACCCTCTGTCAAAGATATGCAAAAAGCGAGGTGGGCACCTGCTGTCAAAGATATGCAAAAAGAGGGGTGGGCACCTGCTGTTTAAATATTCTTAACGCGGGGTAGGCTCCCGCTCGGTTGTGCAAAAATGCGGGGTGGGCTCCAGCTCAGCAGGCACAATGCGGGGTGGGCACCCGCTCTCCTGGCATCAATAGGGGGGATCCCCATGTTGGAATTCCCTCCAAACAAGTTGCAGTTCAGCTTTGCAAGTCCCACGTGCTCCTCTTCTCTTGGAATTAAAAGTAAAGCGCTCCCCTGGTGCAAGAGTCCTTCAGGGTTTAAGGGGCATAGCTGGGCCCAGGGAGACCAACACACAGGGCCCTCCAGCACTGAGGCAAGCCCCCATGGCGGTTCCTCCTGGGCCCCAGCAGCAGCAAGCCCCCAGCAAGTACAGGAACAGCACCCCTTTCATGGGGTCACAGCCCCAGTACTTTTACCCATATTCCCCTTTGTCTGCAGTACAGGGCTTGGGGAAACCAGCAAAAACTGGTTCAGGGGGGAATTGGAGCAGTCAGTTTACCAGGCTCCTCTTCCCCTTTGTCAGGTGGGGGCTCGGTGATCAGACACACCACAGGGGGTGGAGACAGCATTGTAAAGGGCAGGCACAATCCTATTCAGGGTCAGGGGACTACTCCTCCCACTACTCCAAATGTAGATGCCCTATTCAGCCTAGTGCTGACTCACCCTGCCCCTCCTGGAGCCACACACACCTCCCAGCCCCTGTCACTCAAAAGCCAGACATGCAATTCACATCAGGCAGGCAGACACATAGCACAGAGAAATGCCAACTTCTAAAAGTGGCATTTCTAAAATAGTTATAATAAATCTGTGCACACCATTGCACAGCATTTATTATTACCATTACAAATATACTGAACTTGACCACGCTGCTCCTCTCATATCAGGAATTACCACTGAAACACTTATCAGGGAATCCCCAATGCATTCCTATGGGAGGGCAACCCCACAGTAGTGGGAAACCAAAATGGCTGTTTGTCACTACCAGGACATGTCACACACTTAAGGTACTTGTCCTATCTTTTACCTACAATGCACCCTGCCCATAGGGCAAGCTTTGGGCCTACCTTAGGGGTGACAGACATGAAGTAAAAGGGGGGTCACAGACATGGCACACACTTTAGGTGCCATGTCACAGCGGCAGTGACACTGCACACACAGGCCCTGCAATGGCAGAGGCCTGAGATAGGTTTGAAAGGTTACTTTGGTGGTTGGCACAATCAGCGCTGCAAGCCCACCAGTAGCATTTAATTAACCAGCCCTGGGTATATGAGATACCACTTTACACTTGGATTGTACTGGCTGTGAGACTCCTCTGACTCTGACAGTTGTTGGTTGGAAGGTACCAGAGGCCAACATGTGCATCACAGCCAGCAGTTTTGCCTGCGGGGGGATGTTGGTTGTCCGCTGTGTTGGTACCATCAGCCTGTGGGCAATGGTGGTCAGGATGCGTAGGATGGTTTTCCTTTTGAGCCTGGAGTGGGCAATGACAATCTCTGGTGTTGGGTCTGTGAGGATGGTGTGTTTTCTGGAGGTCTGCTGTCATGGTCTGCGCTGCCTCTGTGGTGATCTGGAGGGGGGGTGGGGAGGAGAGGGTCCGGGGGGGTGGCGGTCCTGGGTGTGGTGGCGGAGGGTGCTGTGGCCCTGTTGGTGCTCCACGCTGCATGATCAGTGACTCCATGGCATCTGTTGTTCTTCAGATGTGGTTGTGGTCTGGGCTCCCTTTTCTGGTGCCGCTTGTTGTCCGACTTTGCACCAGGTCAGAGCAGGTGTTAATTTCCTGCTGCTAACGCACCTCATCGCATGTTTTGAGATCTTATCGCCGATCTGGCTGGTCATTGAGAATGTTGAGGTGTAGTGTTGTTGGTGCTTTTTGCTCGGGAACGCCTACTCTGCATCTCATTAGCGAGAAAGCTGTTGATATCGGCTGTTAGCACCAGTTTGTGAATGGGGCGATTAATTTATCGCAAATTTGGCTGTGCTAAAGTGCCAATAACTCAGCGATAACTCCTTGAGAATATGCCCCACAGTGTCCACAACCCTGCCGACTACCTGTCATGACACACACAACCAGCCACGCTCCAGGAAGCTACCGATGCAAAGCAGAATGTTAGGATGGTCCTGAAACTATCACACCCAATTCCTGTCTCCTTAACCAACATCATAGAAGCCACTAAAACAGACAACTGTATTTTGCAGGACCTAGCTGTGACCCAGGCACAAGCCCGAGGAAGGTTAATATCCCTACACAACATACGAGATGGTCTGACTATCACGATAGATGGGTGTCAACTAAGAGGCCCCTGGCTCATCATACAGGCTAGCCTGACCTAGCAAATGGTGAACCTTGACTACGAGTCTCACCAATGGGTCATCAAGACCAAAAACAGACTGTGCTGCAAAGTATGATTACCCGGTCTGAACGACTAGGTTGAATAGACAGTCAGATAATGCAACTTATGCCAAGCCACCGGAGTTTTGGACTCCATGCCACCTATCCTCACCAAACAGATTCTGGAGGTTCCATGGTACAGTGTCAGTGCTTATTTCGGAAGCCTCCCTGATGGTAAACAGTGTTTAGTTCGCAAGCGTAACAACGCATGCCATAACATTGTGGTGGTTACAGCAACTGCGCTGTTATTTAGCATACCATTACAACGCAAGTTGGAAAAACGATTTGCGCTAAGGGGAAAGAGCTGGATTTAAAATCCAACACCTTCCCTAGTGTCTGCACAGACTGGAGTTGGAATAGTAAATTATACTATTCCAACATCCATCACCCCCTACAGCAAGTCGTTGTTCCTACTTGCATTGTAACGATATGCCAAATAACAACGCGGTCGTTGTAACGACCACGGCGGTCATTGTAACGACCACGTTGTCATGGCATGCGTTGTAAACGCATGCGAAAAAAGGTATATATTCTCCCAGATGGCAGGCATTTGTTAGTAGTCACTGATGACTTCTTCAGATACCCAGAGGTGGAGATAGTAAGGAAGACCTCTGAGGAAGAGACTGCATCCCACATGTAATCAGTTCCATTAGATCACTAAGTATAATGTTGGACAAATACCTGAATATGCAAGATCATATCAGTGTCACCACCAGGTAAACCAACTACCAACTAAATATACTGAGGAAAGTCAACCTTTTCTTGCTCCGACAAGCTTTCAGCTAGCAGTCCAATATATGGTCATCTCCCTGTGTTGATTATGGGAGCGTTACTCTGGCAGACTTACCCAAAGTACTGGCCACATTGAACGCAGCTACTACGCCTATCACAGGATCCAGAAGATTTTACCACATTACTCCGGACCTCAACCATCTAAAATGACTCCCATTTGAAGCTAGAATTCAGTTGTATGGCACACAAAGCCGTTCACCAGAACACACCTGTCTACCTGGCAAAACAACTTGAACTATCTGGAGGTAGTCACTCCTCAAAAAGTGCTAACTCCCTACTGCTGAAGCCACGGAAGTTAAAAAAAAATACACCTTATAACTGCTTCTTTTCCGGCCTAGACCAAGAAAATGGAACACATTGATGCCAGAAACTAGGACGGTCGACGACACCATCCTGCACCACCTGACCTGGGAGATGAGCCCGACTCCAAGCAGCCAAGCACACTCCCTACAACAAGAACAGAACGGCTGGGCATCACAGCGTCGGCATGCCAAGACTTCAAACATCTGCATATGAGGCAGGGTAATAATGAGCGACAAACACCCAGGGAGCAAGTTCATACTCGCATTCAAACGTCACACGTGGTCAGTTACAAAGATTCAAGTGACCATGGTGGCAGCATCAAGAGGTCAAGAGACAGTCACCTGGAACGTGTCCATTTTCAAACAGTACCATGGATGCCCAGGAGGGCCACCCACTCACTGGAACTTTCTCCCAGTGGATGACCACCCGCCAGCGAACCTGATTGGCCTCAATGAAAAAGCCAACCCATCCGGCATTCGTCTGAATGCAGCCCACAGCATATTCTGAACTAACAACACCAGTCTCCCAGCTGCCGATGGAAGGAGGTTCCAGGTGGGCCGCCCCCTTGCAGGATGGACAAGACCACTGCCTGCCCCAGTACAACCTGCGGAGAAACCCCACTCTGTCCCAAATGTTTCACGACTATGTGATGGACTTGTAGGACAGGAGACCAGGCCCTAGCTTCTACTGTCTAAAGAGGGCCATATCCTTTAGCCCGAACGTGCAGTTTGTTTCTTTGTTTGTTATTGGTCCCCCTCAGGGTAAATTGTTAATGTTTTCTCTATTCAGATCAAGTGCGATGTTTTATCTGTTTTGCTTTATTGGGGTAAAGGAGGAATGTCAAATTGTAGGCTGAAGGGTGCAGTCTCCAGCGCCTCAGGGGCAGTGGAATGTTCCGAGATCATGAGACCCCAAGGTATAAATAAATGGGCGGATCCGCCCTTAGGCAGTTTCACTCCAGATGATCACCAGTGTACCCGGCTGATTCTTTGTCATGGGCGTCACAGCACGCACATTACCCCGGTGCGCCCCATGCACGCTGCTGGCCGCATGGGAACATAACAGCTTCCAAATTTTGCAACCCCAATCTCCAGCCTCTCTTCGACTAAGCATGTGTGTCTTCTCGTCTGTTGGTTGATCTCTATCCATATGAAAGTTTTAATTCCATTTGTTAGTGTTTCATCACGTGATATCGAATGTGGGAACGAGACAATAGTATTAATAAATATGTGTTCAGACACCGTTACTCTGTTATGTTCCTTGTTCCATAAGGTTAACGGTGGATTTTTGAATCTAGATATACCCAGTAATAATAATTTACACAGGTGCTCTGCGTTGTCTTATAATACATTTTTTAAAACTGTATTTATTTTGATTACCGGGAATTTAAACATGCTTTTCATCTACCTAAGATATACTTTTTTTGTATTTATTGGACAGACTAATCAAATAACAACTGCTGATGGGTCACTGTGTAGTAAGCATACTATTTCAATAAGTTTGTGGCGTAGTTTACCCCGCGATAGTGACCCAAATAGGTGTTCCCGTTCAAACTTTCCATATCTTCGAAATCAACATTTGAAGCCTATTGTAATGTTGCGCCTGTGACGCAACAGGGGTACGCATGAGCGTAAGGGTCATGCGACCCTTAACATGAATAAAGGTTGGTCGCGCGCGTGCGTACGCCACTAGGGCTACGACCGTGAGACCAGAAGTACAACCAATACTAGCTCCGGTGTTTATTTAAGGCCCCGACCCTAGTCATGCCTACCGAGTGATCCTGGGCCCGCGTGCAGCACAGCGGTAGCCCCAGGACACGACAAACTGCCGACGAATGTGGGCGTGCCCTCTCTGACGACCCGTGTGCTGGTGTGGCGGCCGCGAGCGCTGCTTTCGGCTCGCGGCGCTCGTGCCCCAGTGCGTGTCGGTCGTTGCGGGCCCCATCGGTGCGCAGCACGGAGCACCCGCTGCCCTACACGCAAGTGCTGCCGGTGTATTGTGTCCTTCTGTGTGGCGGGAGACGTGTGGAGTACCGCCTCACCGCTCACGTGGTCCGGGCCTTGCTGCTTGCCGTGCAGCTCTCACCTTGGGCCCTGCTGTTCACCGCCACCTGTGTGCCCCACGATCTCCCACCAGGACACGCCTCAAGGCTGGAGCTGCACTCACACACCCTTTGAGTACTTCTGCATCCCTAGCTGTGGGAAAGAAAGGGAAGAAGCAGGCCCACATTACTGGGAGCAGCAGTACCTAGCACCACAGAGAGGCCCAGTAACGGGAGGGACAGAGGACCCCACCCACGGAAAGAATCCCAGTGTGGGAGGGTGAGGGGTGTGAGCCCCAGGAAAAGGACAGCCCACGTGCACCTGAATTGCACACACGTGTCCAATCCAGAAAAGACATAGAGGTCAGGAGGGACCTGGGTACCAAGGCAAGACAGAAAGATGGCCACAATTCCGACCATTGAGCCATTCACAGTGGAGGGGTCGCCATCATCGCTAGCGGCCAATGGAAGGACTGGGTGGACCGCCTGCGAATCTTCTTTGAGGCCACCAAGGTCCACAAGGACCAGAAGCGGGCAATGCTGATCCACTTGGGAGGCAAAGACATACACAACATCGTCAAAACGCTAGTCGAGGCCACCCCCAAGAGCCACCACACACTGATAAATGCCCTCAACAAACACTTCGAACCAATGGCCAATCAGGACTATGAAAGGTTCATCCTCCAACAAGCGCACCAGCTTCTGGAGGAATCATTAGACACGTACCAGGCCCAACTAAATAACCAGGCGGCCACGTGTGGGTTTCGCGATGAAAACGAAGAAACCAGGGGACAGATCATCCAGGGGTGCGCGTCGGCCAAGGTGCGAGAACGCATACTAGAAGAGTCCGGCAAGTCCCTAGTGGAAATACTAACCCTGGGGCGGACCAAAGAATTGTCAAAAGCACGGGCGGCGCACATAGCGGCGGCTTTCCAAGCACCGGTAAAGTCGGAACCAGTAAATGCGGTAACAACCAAACTCCCACAGAGGTGGGGCAGGAAAGGACCAGGGACACCCTCTCTGGGACAAGCTAAATCCTGCGGATACTGCGGAGGACCACCACACTCGGCGGCCGAGTGCCCCGCGAAAGGCAAAAGATGCTCGGGATGTGGACGATTTAACCACTTTGAAAAAGTGTGCCGGTCAAAGAAGTATCGCAAACCTCGCCAGGTGGCGAACACTCTCAAGGAAGATGACCCAGAGCCCAGTGACATGGACGATGATGAGGAGGAAGAGAGAGTAGTGCACAAGATCCACATGATCGGTACCACCACCCGAAAAGCGAGGCGCCTACCTGTCGCGGCGTTAGTAGTAAGGAGTTAAAGTAGCCACTAACCTCGGAAGAGTTTCAGCAGGAATGATGGCAGGCAGTAAGGACCCCTTACTCTCCTAGGTGCAACCCCACACAGGGTGAAGCGAACACCACTATGAATGAATGCGCCACGGGGAAAAAAGGGGCGAGGATAAAATAATAAACACTGCGGTCCCTCAGGTCGCTCCTAGATCTACGTCTGTGTAGATTTCAGGCAGCCTCAGTATAGGAGCATGGGAGTACAGCAGAGACAACTGCAGAGGTGAATGAGACAAGAGAAGGTGAATTAGAAGAACATAATGCTGGAACCCATGTGCCACACACAGAAGAAAGACCAATAACACTTACATGCTCCACCTTGCAGCAGTCTGTACAAAGAACAATTCAGTATCCCGTTTTCCGTGTATACCTTAGCGGACGTAAGGTTGCAACCATGATTTCCAGTAGGAATATATGTCTCAATCACCATTTGTTTGTATGCCCAGCGAACCAAAATCATCAAAAAGTAAAGGAAAATAACCCCGTCTTATATACAGGAACAAATCCAAAATATGCGCTTCTGCGCAGTTCTCCTTGCAACTAACCTAAATACCTGAACACTGCGAGCGCAGTGTACTGCTGAAGTCTTGCAGCGCCGATACGGAACCTCCTCAGTTTCTTCAATGAAGAGGCACTCCTGGCGCCTGGCCTCTCGGGGGCTTCTAAAAGGTGGATTCCCTTGTTTCACTGAAGACGCTCCAAGACTCAAAATACCCTGAGACTCGGCACTCCGGCAGGGAATACCTTCCGCTGGCCGAGTCTCAGATGCGGGGGATGTAGAGCGGTGGAGGAACAGCACGGAACCTCAGGGATGCGGAATAACAAGGACGCGGGAACACAGCGCACCCAAAACGGAGCTCTGCACCGTAGTAACACCGACAGGAAGCAGTCGCTGTTAAACCTCAGAGAGCGCGGGGAAGTTTGTCAAGCCCCGATCCTCGGAGGAGGAGGGGCTTTGTAGTTTTGTGTTGCCTGAGCGCCTGAGTCGACTTCCTGCCAGTCGCTTTCCAGGCTTCTGGGAATAGTAGTTCCAGTTTTTCAGAGTGCCCTCTCGTGGCCTTTTGCTTGCGGCGCATGCACACCCAGGCATTCTCTTTCTACGGTAGGGATTAGGAAGCCTGCTTAACGCTCTGTGTCCTCGCCTCTGACATACGATCGCGAAACTACCCCAGTGCAGCATCCGGGTGGGATCCCAGGAGGTTACCGCAGTGGTGGACACAGGTGCCCCCATCAACATCATGGCGTACACCCTACACAGCACCATGAATCCAAGACCAGCTCTCCGCCCCTCGACCATCACCGTATTTGCATATGGTCCAGAGGCTCCTCTGAGGATAAGGGGACGGTTCCGGACGACCATAGCACATGGCACACAGTCCATCACGACTAACGTCTATGTTACCGAAGACGGCCAGGGGATGCTTCTGGGGTGCTGAGCGGCTGAGGACCTGGGAGTCGTAACATTTGCCTTCGGAGTACACCAAGAATACCTTCAGCACCTCCTTGCGGAATTCACTGAAGTATTCCAGGGGATTGAGAAGTTCAGGGGGAAGGAAATCCACCTCCACATTGATCCAACAGTCCAGCCTGTCGCACTACGACACCGGCGAATAGCGTTTCACTTGTGGCCCCTGGTAGAGGAGGAGCTCAAGAAGCTGGAGGCTGTCGGAATAATTGAGAAGGTGTCAGGTCCCACTCCGTGGGTGTCCCCGATCGTCGTCGCTCGGAAGCCCAAACAGCCGGGCGCGGTGAGAATTTGCGTCGACATGAGAATGGCCAACGTCGCGATCAAGCGGGAACGTCACATCACCCCCATGATAGACGACCTCATTGGGGAAATGGCGGGAGCCTGCTGGTTTTCAAAACTGGATCTGAGGTCCGGATACCATCAATTGGTGCTAGACGAGGCCTCCCGCAACATCACCACATTCTCAACACACGTGGGGCACCGGAGGTATACAAGGTTGAGTTTTGGAGTGTCCAGTGCCGCGGAGGTGTTCCAGAACGTCATACAGGAGTTGATTGCGGACATTCCCGGTGTCATCAATGTCAGCGATGACATCATGATACATCCTAAAACCATCCAAGAACACAACGAACGCCTCCTTCAAGTACTATGCCGGTTGCGGGATGGAGGCCTCACTCTTCACCGAGAAAAATGTAAGTTCCTACACCAGAAGTTACAGTTCTTTGGCTACACATTCTCCACGGAGGGGGTCAACCCGGACCCAGAAAAAGTTTGGGACATTAAAGAGGCCGTCGCTCCCACCAACGTCACAGAGTTTCGCGCTTCCTCGGTATGGTAAACTACTGCGGGAGATTCATCCGAGACTTGGCCAACCTGACACTACCGCTGAGGGAACTTACCAAAGAATGCACCACCTGGAAGTGGGGCCCTGAACAGGCCCAGGCCTTCGAGAAAATCAAGGAGGCTCTTTCAGAAGCTACCACACTGGCCTTCTTTGACCCCAGGAAGCTGACATTAGTCACGGTGGATGCTGGTCCTGTAGGATTAGGGGCAGTGCTCCTGCAAAGAAGGAACCCGCAGGAAGATTGGACCCCCGTGGCATTCGCCAGCAGATCCCTCACCGAAACTGAACAAAGATATTCCCAAATCGAAAAGGAAGCCATCCCTATCCACTGGGGGTGCCGCCACTTTCACCTGTACGTCTACGGGAAGCCCTTCTTAGTAGCAACAGACCATAAGCCGCTGGTGGCACTCTTCTCAGGAACCTCGACCAAACCGCCGCCACGGATTGAGAAGTGAATGCTGCAGCTCCAGAACTATAACTGTAAAGTAGAGTATCAACCCGGGACTAGGAATCCGGCTGACTACCTGTCCCACCATCCTCGGAAGGCCACTGCTCAGGAGAGGGAAGATGCGGCTGACACCGAAGAATACGTCCGGTGTGTCACCGCTCGATCCTGCCCCATACCCATTTCCATGGAGAGCCTACGGGAAGCGACGAGCCAAGACGAATGTCTACTGTGCGCCAAGGTAGCACTCTGGAACGGCAGCTGGCACCCGGCCAAGGAGGAATGGAAAAGTCTGACAGCCACTGCACAACGGATCATGGACAGTCTACATCATGTCAGGGACGAGCTCACCGAAGATGACACGGGGTGCCTGTTGAGGGGACATCGGCTGGTGATTCCAACGTCCGTAACCCAAAGAGTGGTGGACCTTGCACACATTGAGCATCAGGGCATGGTCAAAACAAGGTCTCGGCTTCGCACCAAGGTGTGGTTCCTGCTGATGGACGACCTCGTGGAGGCCACGGTCCGGGCCTGCACGGCTTGCCAATTAACAGGGGAGATACCCCGAAATGCTCCGATCAGCATGGAACCCAGACCGAGAGCCCCGTGGTCTCGAGAGAGTCTTGAATTCGGCAGCCTTCCGGATGGTCGCCACAACTTGGTAGTCATTGATGACCACTCCAAATATCCGGAAGTTGAAATAGTGTCAGTGCTCAGCGCCACGGAAGTCATACCAAAGCTTGAGAAAATCATGGCGGCCCATGGTCTCATGCAGGAACTGAGAACAGACAATGGGTCTCCGTTCCAAAGTCAAGAATTTGCATCTTATCTGCAAGCCCTAGGCATTCACCATCGGAGAATTACCCCTCGGTGGCCCCAGGCGAATGGGGAGGCTGAAAGATTTATGCGAACACTCAACAAAGTGATCCGGATTGCGCATGACAAGGCCCATTCCCTGGAGCTGGCCATATTCACGTTTCTCAGGAGCTATCGTCAAACGCCACACACGACAACGGGCATAGCCCCGGCTCATCTGTTAATGGGGCGGGTGGTCACTGACTCGATACCTCATCACCCGGAGTGGCAGCCGGAGACCCCCAAGGACAGTCTCATAGATGCCCGGCGCCGGAAAGCACACGTGCATGTCAGCCTCCGGCGAAGAGCCACGGTGCCCAGCATCCAAAGAGGGGACGTGGTACTACTTAAAAACTGAGTCACCAGTGGAAAGTTTCGTCTGACCTTTGAAAAAGAACCCTGGACGGTGGTGTCCGTCAGGGGAACCTGTGTTTGGCCACTCGAGGGAGAGAGAGAGAGTAACACGGAATGTGTCACACTTCTAGAAATATCCCCCTGAAAGGTCCGGGCAGTCATCTAGCCAAGGGGAGAACAGTCCCAACACACGAGCTGTGGAAGAGGCCAGGCTAAGTGGAGCCTGGAAGAGTCTGGAGCCACGGGAGGGTCTGAGACCCAAATGCCAACTCCGCACTGACGAGCTAGTGGCCCAGTGGCGGGCGACGCCAGCCACTCTCAAGGGGTGGTGGCCCCTGCTGGTTTGCCGTACAGCGGGAGTGGGGACTCCCAAGGCCGTGGCACATCGCAATACAGCCTGAGGGGCAATCCTGAACCATCCTGCCGGTTAAAAGACTACCTAGCGTAAGACTGTTTTATTTTGTTTTATTGGGTGCTGTCTTGGGATCCGAACATTGGCCTGGCATGTGGGGCTAGGCTGAGAGCTGACTCAGAGGGTTTAGCAGCAATATTGTTTTGATGTTTGTTGGGGAGGAATATGATGGCGCGCCTGTGACGCAACAGGCGTAAGCATGAGCGTAAGGGTCATGTGACCCTTAACATGAATAAAGGTTGGTCACGCGCGTGCGTACGCCACTAGGGCTACGACTGCGAGACCAGAGGTACAATCAATACTGGCTCCGGTGTTTATTTAAGGCCCTGGCCCTAGTCGTGCCTACCGAGTGATCCTGGGCCCGCGCGCAGCACAGCGGTAGCCCCAGGACACGACACCTATTTGCCAATACCTTAGCTAATGCTTTGCTGCCTTTAATAATGACAAAACGAAGTTGCATATTTCAAAGACGCTTGTCAGGTGTGTTGATGAATTAAATCCGTTCTTGCTGCATATCCTGTACGACTCAGTGGTGCACGTGTCTCTAAATCATGCTTCCCACGTCTCATTTCGTCCACGCCTGCTTTGCTAGCTGGCCTCTGCTGATATTAACATTTATTGTTCTTCCGTGGTCGATTTATCAGCAGTGAACACTTTATGTTCCTCGTAAGAGTAGTTTCCATGTTTGCCTGTTAACAACTCCGAGCTGTAGAACTGTTTCTTGGAATTCTTTAATGTTTTTAATTTTTTCAAGTTCAATGACTTAATGTTAGTGTAAGCCGTATCGAACTACACATAAACTCTCCCTCTTAACTAATTTACTTTTGATTCAATTGAGGGGGGAAGAGGGACTTCGATAATTCTCACTATGTGCAAATTGATTCCGCCGCAAACATGTTAAGTCAAGATTTGCTGTGAATAGTGCTATAAATATGTTTTTACCATTTAACTATATTAGTGTTCTAATTATTTAAGTGGCATTGTCTTGCTTGACTTAATTAAACCCCTGCTTGTTTGTGGCTCTTCTGCACCCTCGTGTTTGTGAGAATGAAAGGGTGCACTGCGGGCACCTACACTCACCTCCTTGGCACAAATGAAACATTCCCCGGTAGCCAGTTCCCACTAGCTAACAGTAAATATCGTAAATTATGCCGAGCTCAAACATTACAAGAGCTGCACCTCTATATAAAACAAATTAAATACCCCGAAAATACGAACGTTATAAGGACGTCAACGTTTAAGGGCAGGGAAGAGCCATTAAAATACTAACACTTAACATAAAAGGAAAGTTCCATAATAAATGACCACTTTTATCTTAGTTTCCAACTCACCATGCTCACTTAAACTTATCTCCCAACGCTGTTGCACGCGCTTTCCAACAAGAAACATGTTTTCGCAAATGCACTACCGCATTACATAAGGTACAATCTCACAAATTAAGCTGATAAAAAAAAGCATGGACATCCACATTTATGAAACCAAAAACGTTTACCAACAAAATACACATTCATCATACACTGACATAAAGGCAGCATGTTAAGATGTAAATCCACACCTCCTGACAATAACTGCAAACCAATTCCTGATGTCCTAAATCTATCATTTTTTCATTTGTGAAAAATACATATTTACACACACAGAAAACATTACACATTCACCATTTTAATCGTATATCACTCCAGTTACTTTGGAGTCACCATTATGCAGACTCTTTCACACTCACCCATGCACATATTTAGTTTCTTTCTCACATCTCACTTCCAACTTTCACTTGTGATGGTAGCAAAAGCTAAGGTCATACTCTAAGATTATAATTTCCTGTCTTTTCATATTTTGTTTTGTAGCAGAAAAAGGAGAAGACCACTGTTGATAATTGGCTTATTTGTAGTAGTAAATATATATTTACCACTGGCAATAAGGTCATTAACGTGGTCTAAGCCTCAGAATAGGTCTCAGAAAATTATTCCCATGCTAATCCTTAGTAGTTTGTCTACGAGCAGGTAGGCTTAACTTCAAAGACAGGTATGTAAAGCATTTAAAAACAATGATTCAGTAAATAATTAAGACACACCAGATAATAGAAATCCAAAACCAATTTATCAAAATAGGAACTATTTTTATCTTTAAAATGACACCCAAAATGTAAAAGATCCAATGTAGGGATAGCACATAGAAACCCATAGCGCCTATTAGGAGATCTGGTTGCGCTAGACCAAGACAAAGTCACAGTTTCAGGCTGACCATGATGGAGCCCTGTGCGGCAACCCCTTGCTGTAGGTCTTGGTCAAAATCTTTACCTTCAGACTTAGAAACTTTTCTGGAGCTTTTCTTCCTGGGGTCACTTGATGCTCTTCACCAGGTAGGATTTGGTGGGGGTTCGCAGGCTTGGGTTTCTACCAAACCCCATGTCAAACTCTGGAAGTCGGACCTCCGGAGCTTTTCAGTGGGACGAACCTGGACGGCAGGCTGGTTTGCAATTGAGGGTTGCCGGCTTGGCTGGCCAGGTCGAGTCGGTCCACTTATGGAGCTTTTTCCAGGGTTAATCCAAACTTCTTGAACTTCTTTCTGAAGCTCCTCTGAGGGTCACAAAGAGTCCAAAACTTACTTCAAAGGTCTGGAAGCTCCAAGATGGTCTTTGTAAGTTTGGGACCTTTATTCCCACAATCCACTTGGACAAAACCCTTACAAATCCACTGGTCGTACTCCAGGCTGGGGGTTCTTAGTGGTGATGGGCCAAGTGAGCTCTGTTAACCTGTAGCTTGCAGGAAGTCCACTCTTTAGTCCTTTTGAAGGAAGTTAGGTCCACAAGACTGTAGTTCCAGATTGTGCAGCAGGCACAGTTAGTCAGAGTGCAGGGCCTGTTTGGTGCTGATCAAACCTCTCAGCATGGACCCTTCCTCCTCTTGTTTCAAGCAGCAGCTCTGAGAGGCACTGCTCCTCTAAGATACGTATTCCGTGTTCTCCGGGGTCACACAGAGGGGGCACTCTTGTCCAATGAAGTGCAGGACAACACCCCAGAGCATGACCGTTCCCTCCAAAGTGTGGCACCATAGTCTCCCAGAAAGCCTATTTCTCTCAAATTCAATATGGCTGAAGTCTTAGCAGAGACGCAAGAGCTGGCTAAACCAACCTCCAGGATGGCTCATACCCATATTTTCCCTCCCCCTGGCATCTGCACATTTCTTCCTGAAGCCTGCCATCTGGCTGGGTTCAAAGAGTAGGTGTGTAAAGAAAACTGGCGTCTCCTGCCTGTCTTCTCCTTCTGTTGAAGATCATTGTTTACTGGCCCTTCCCCTTGCTCTGGCATTCCTATGTAGCAGAACCCTCTCCTCCCAGAATGGCTCTTTCACCCGAGGGGCTACTTATCATCTCATCAAAGCAGCCTGGCTAATCCACTTAACTCTGACCAATCAGTACAGATCACTGGAAGGGTGAATTTTGGCTTGCAGACAGGAAAGTCTTATTAATTCCTGTCTGTACATATTAGGATATATTCAACAATAGTATATTGTTGGATTTATTAATACCATTCTAGTAAGTCCTTGAATGATGTTTTTCTGATTCTACTGGCGGGAATTATTAATGAATAACTTCTTGCCATGTTAACCTATGAGGCTCGGGGTCTGCAATGGAGAAAATGACTTGGGCAATTTCTCTAACACCAGGGCTTATAAAACATCTTTTATACAGACCCTGCCTATATCTACCAGACCCCAACCCCTGGAACTCCTAATGGAGAATTAAGCCGTTCCGAATATGTAACAGTATTGCAGATCCTGACTCCACAGTGCTCCTAGCACAAATGTTGATTTTTGGAAGCACATTACTACAATGTGGAAAGTGAAATGTGCAATTTCGCTAAACACAAGGCATAACAAACTTTTTTTATAAGGGTCCTTCTTACAAGTACCTGACCCCCCACCAATGGGACACCTAGGGGAGACACAGGGTACTGACTATGCTAACATATTGTAATTTAATAATTTGTAAGTGCCCCAAACAGCAAAGTCAAATTTGGGCACAATTTACATTTTAACAGGAGTCCTGCAACACCGGGCTGCCTTTAAACTGACCTCAGGCCTCAGAGGCGCACACATGCAAGTGTAGAAAGGGCTGCTGGCCTATAAACTGCAATGCCCTATAATATACTTTGGACATAAAGGTAGTTTAGGGTCGTATAGGGGAGATCATGCCAATCATAAGGGTACCCTAACCAATAGTGTACCCTAGTGTATGTAGGTGTTTTCGCTGTATTCTAAGTGTGTTTTCAGCATAACACTGGCCCTGGGTCTGGTCAGGCAGAGCCCAGGGACAGACAGAGTCAATTGCCACCAGTATACGTCTGCAAACAATCTGGGGGTGCCCAGGGAGCAAGAATGACTTTGCAACACCCACTAAATGCCAAGAAGAATGCCATCCACCCTTTTTGTTTATTTTGATTTGCTCTCAGGGATATATCGCCTGAATCCTTTTACAGGGCCATCAGTTGCTTTTTATTGTAGGGCTGTGTTTTCCCCAGGCATAGGGGGCAAATCCCTGGGAGATAATTAAAGTTAAGCCATTTCTATTCCCTGATGAGCGACTCAGGCTTTGACCCTCCACTCACAATTTTTGTTTATTGCAGTCTGCACCTTGGGCATAACACCACTCCACGGAAAAATTATCTTAGAGACGCACCTTTAGAAAGGGGATACTTACATCTATCCAATTGTGCCCGTTCCTAACAATCTTGTACATGATCGTAGCCAGCCTGCCACTTCTGAGCTGGAATGCTACACTTGTCCACACAGGAATTATGCTATTGGGGTATAATCCTGACATAGGGCAAATTATCCCAAGAGGACAAAATTAATTGTGAACCTTTTCACTTCCCTGGGACCTGATAGAGCCCTGCTCCCTCCTTGATCAGCCACGATGGACAAAAAAAGGCCAATAGAGACAAGGGTTACCTGGTGCAGGTCTTTTTTCCATGCAGCCTATATCAAATGGGCCTTGAGAGAGGCACCAGAAGAAATGGGAGAGTCACCCAGTGGTGTTACCATTTAAAAGATATGGTGGGGTGTGATGGCGCCAAACTCACCATATATGATGCTGCACTTCTCCCGGGAGTTTCACAAGCAGGAAGGGAAGGCCTTCCTTCCTGCTCAGTGGAATGTGAATCCAACCAATCCTGGAGCTGCTCTCATCAGTGTGAGAGAAGCTCCAGGATTGGTGGGAGCAGGCCAACCTAGTGCTCATTTTGAGGCTGGGGGCCTGTGCCAGCAATCCCCCAACAGTTTTTACAGTCCAGGGATTGCTTCGTGTACAGTTCACATGTCAGGCTGGCCGTAGGTAGCCAGCGGCCAACCCGACATGCACACTTAAAAGGACAGCAGTTATCCTGCAATAGCAGGATTCAGCCCTGCCCCTTGCCTCATGCTCGCTTGTATACAGCACGAGCTAGTGGCAAAATAAAATGGCATTGTTATACCATATTATTTTGTGTGTTTGCCTGCGGAGCTCGTAGCAGGTGGGGTGATGTTCCTCCGCTCTCGTAGAGGAGCTGCCGCTGGAATCACCTCTATACATTGGTCTCCCTCCCCAACCAAATGGTTTCTTTCCCAGGAATTGTGACAGCACCCCTCCCAGTTTCCTTATGTACTCATAGAAATAGAAGCAACAACCTTAAAAAAGAAAAAACTTAAAAGTGACAGTGAAGCACTGACATATTCAATGACAATAAAGCAAAAGTAAAATCACTCTCTACGTCCTCGAATATTATTGGTCTGAAAAAATCAAGTGCAAACTACACACCTAAATTTGCAAGAGTGTGGGCTCAGAAAACTAGTTGGAGCATAATTTTCAGCGGATTAGGTTTTGTGCAATCCAAAAATCTGGATTTGTATGCAACTTGTACATGGTTCCACATATTACTGGGTAAGCAAAACACAATTTTCTACACTTTGCCCCCATTTTTGGAGCAAGGTTTTCTGGCTGCAAATCAAACGTGCAAAATCCTGTGTGTCTAATCATGTTTTGAGTGCACAGCGGAACTTGATCACGAGACAGATTTTGCAGTCTGATCACAATCATCATCATGAAGTATTTTTTTGTTTTGTCCCCATCTAGGATGTTTCCTGTCCATCAGCTCAGTCTGCTTTACAGGTCAACTTAGAGGCTTATTTATGAGAGGCTTGCGCCACCAAAGCGTCACTTTTTCTGATGCTCTGGTGGGTCATGACTTTCAATGATATCTATGAGGCGAGGCATAGTCACCCTGTGTGGCTTTGCATGGCCTCATAGATATGGAGTAAGGAAAGGCAGCGCAAGTTGCTGCCTTGCCTTACTCTGAACCATGGAGGCATTCCATGGGCATTATTATGGTGGGTTTTCTCATGCAACACCCATGGATTTTGATGCTGCCCTAGATTTATTGAATCACGTAAACCTGGGGCAGTGCCAAAACCTGATGTCTCACTAGAACAGGCGTAATGAGAAGAAATATTTTTATTTCTTCTCGGTTTTTCCTCTCTCCGTGTGTTCTGCATTCTGCAGCACACATAGAAAGATGAAAACAAACTCTTAGGATTGATTTTGTGCACGAAGGTGTGCCCCTTCCTGCACGAACACAAGCCTGGATGCAATGCAGACTTGCCTGTGCAGGCGCTATGTAGCAAATTGTGTGCCAGCGCAGGGGGAAAGGAGAGCAATGCACTGTAATTCATCAATACAGTGCATTCCTGCCCTTTCATATTTGCATAGAGCTACACGGCACTGCAAGAAGACTTGCGGCGCTGCTCTATGCAATTCGCATAAATGAGGCCCTCAGTGTTTTTTATTCAATTCCTTGGCTCCTACCAGGCACTTTGTGGTAGTTTTGTTTTGGCTTTTGATTATTACCCCCACCCTCACCTGCACTGCAGTGCATTCTCACGTTCAGCAAACTGGGCACAATAAACCGAGTGGCTGATCTGATACCATTTCCTACAGCGCTGTGTCCAAAGATTTGTTCTTTTGGAGGGATTTCCCATAATGAAGACAGTGATGGTGGTTCTGTCCCAGAGAATATCACATTCTCCCATGGTCACAATAAGGCGGGAAATACAAAGGTGAGTGGGTTGGAAACGAGCATTGTGGAACTCACCCTTCCCAATTCCTTCCGTAGAATCAGTAATTGTGTTCAAAGATAAGACGAAAGCCAAAAAGTAATAGGACTATTAGTAGACAAAGTAATCAAGATACCTAAAAAGACCAGCGACATATTGGACCCCGCCACCCTGCAAAGGAGATAAGGGTCATAGATAAAGGCGACAATAAGAGAGCTCCTGGAAGGATTGCAAAACGGAAGCAATAGCGCCTCATATAATTAATTACAACAGAGGAAGAGACGTTGTGTTCCTTTTTAAAGTACTAAACACATTCGCTTGATGAAGTAATCCGGTGCAAGCCTTCTTCGAACTATTTGGAACAGGTCACTTTTGATGAACGTAATTATATAAGTTATTGTATATCGTTTGTATGTTGAGGTTTTGTTAAGACTCTAGGGGGCATATCAACAAGGGCTTTATCTCTGCTTTTTTGGCTTTAAAAGCCAAAAAAGCAGAGATAAAACTAGCACCCTATCAACAACAGGGTGCTAACATGCAAATTTGCATGTTAGCACCCTTTTACTCTACGCCTCCCCTTGCATCTCTAATGAGATGCAAAGGGGGCGTTCCAGACTAAAATAATAGGAGAAATGACGCTAAGCGACATTTCTCCTATTATCAAGTATATCGCTAACCCTGTTAGAGACAAAAAAAGCAGCGCTAACCGCGGTTAACGCTGCTTTTTTACTTCTGGTATTTTTCTGACTTAGCCATGTTATCCTATGGAAGGAGGATATCATGGCTACGTTTGTCTGTCCCTATCAACAAGCTAACGTGAGATTATCGCTGGGTTTCCAGCGATAATCTCACGTTAGCCACTTAGCGTGAGGATTTTTATCGCTATTGAGATAAGCGTTGCTAATAGCACGCTATCTCAGCGATAAAAATCAACGCTAGCCAGCGATAATTATCCTAGCGCTAAGTGCGCTTAGCGATAATTATCGCCGGTTGTTGTTGATATGCCCCTAGGTTACATGAGATATATGTATTAAAGAGTGGCCATCTTCCAACACAAGCTCCCACAGGTTTACCATGCTAGTATGCTCATAACCAAAAATACTCTTGAGACAAACATTTACTGTGCACGGTTTTTGCTAGTAGTGGTGAGCTGGAACATTAGGAGGTTGTTGAGAACATATTTATTCACAAGAATGTAGTATTTGCTAAATAGAAAAAACATATTCAAGGCCGCCACAAAGAACTACATGTAACAATATTTTGAATTTGCCGTCAGTCTTCAGCGATGAAAATAAAATGTTGTCACCCACAATAGTGACTGAGAATTATACTCACCTAATATCTCAATAACAATTTAAAATCTTCCAGCACATTAGTCAAAAGTTTTTTTCACAACAGAAAGCTTTGCCTGTGTGGAACAAGAAGCGCTGCTTGGTGAGAATCACGAATAAAAGAATTGAGATGTATATATCTATATGTCTAGATTGTGTACAGGGCAATCTAGCAGTGCCAGAAGGCAGGTCAGTGTGCAAGTTCTTTTTGGCTGATTGTGGGCCTGTCTTATGGTCTTCTGTGTCGGTTTTAATATTGACTTCCCTTATATTACCTCAAACATTGCCTGCGGCAAGCACACATTCATACTGCTTCCCATACCTTACAAAACACCTATACAGTATTTATAGGTTCAAAACAACTCGGACTTGCAAATGTGTGCCTCATATTTAGCTATCGGCGTCACTAATGTGGGCCTCCTATATTTTGGGCCTATTTTCTGACCCAGTATGACCCTATATCTTCACAGCATTTACCTAGCACGCCCTAAAAGGATCTCTTGGTGCTGGGATGCGGCAGTAGTGTTGCGAATGTTAGGGTTGTTTCTGCTGGTAGCATGCAGTCTTCTTGCAAATGATCTTCTTGGCACTGCAGTGCAAGACAGACATATCATTATGCAGGCACTCCATAAAATGCGTCTGTCATATATCTTAAGCTTCATTGGTTTTGATTAATGGCCTACTTGATATACAAGAGGCTGATCTGTATTTATTTATAGTCGCACGTAACAATGACAGGCACACACAGACACTTTCTGGCGATTAGTTCCAAGCTCTCATGCTAATGCTCTTTCATTACACTTGTTAACTGTCCTTTCCTTGAACTCTGATCCGAGCACGACGGCCCCGAGCTTTAGAGGAGTCAATGCTGCAGCCATTCCTGGCCTCCGCTCGAGCATTATGCCCACATGCTGATGCTGATGCATCATTGTACGGATGCAAGGCCCGGGACGTGCTCGGTGATGGATGCTCGGCACTGAAAGGGGAATGTACCATTCACTTGCACAGCACGGGGGGGGGAGGCACGAAATGCAAGTTGTGCCGCTTCCAGCTTCCCCAAAGTTCGATATCTCTGAGGCATCCTCGCTAAAATATTCATTCTTTTTCCAGCACACAAAGACTGACTTGGGAGAGAAATCAGACCCTAACAGCCAGTCTGTAAGTGAAGTGTTTCTGAGACTGGATATTATCATTCATCACTAAACACTTAAGACACAATGTACTAATGGCTTGTCAGAACAAGATTCACAAGACTAATAGAGACGTACACGCACCAGGATTGATGGTGTTTGTGTTGCAACCAATAACAAGGAGTGCATGGAAGGCGGACATACATGCACTTACCATTCGAGCAGCAAGCCTTTGCAGCGACGACTAAAACTCGGTAAGAGGTTGTGACATGGGTTGGGAAGCCTGTACCCATGGCTGGCTTTAGGCACAGAGGAGCCGGGCCATGGCCCAGGGCGCCTACCTTCAGATGGTGCAATAACTAAGCGCACTCCCCAAAGCTAAGCTTATTTGTTTATTTTTATTCGAGATCGCTGGCGCCTTTTCATTCTCTTCAAGTGCTGCACATTTCAGTTGTTCCCTCCACTTTGTCTTTTTCTGTTTCCATCCTCTCCGTTTCTTCTCCCTCTCATCCCTACTTACCTCCGATAACCTCTCACCTCAAACTTATCACCTGAATAAGTGATTTCGGTGGGGGAGGGGTTAAGACACTTGAACACAAACACCCCACTCCTAGCTTCCCCCGAACATCACCACCAGCATGGAGGGTGAGGCAGGCAAGGTCGATGGCAGATTATATAAGTCTTACCAACCAGCTACAGTGCCTCCTAAACGCCCCCACCCCTCCCTTATGTGATGTGAATATTTTCCTTATGAAGACACAATGGGCACAACAGAGCCAGGCAGCAGGCCAAGCTTCCTCGTCCACACAGAAAACGTGTGGTGCAGCAGCAATAGAAACATGCATGATACTAACTCTGGGTATAGCTAGGACTTGATCGTGGTCAAACTGTAAAACATTGCGGACATACAGGAGAACAGAGGGGATGCGAATCAGGGAGGGCGGTAAATCTGGTTCTGCGCGGGGCGCAAAGCTGGCTGCGTCTCTGTGCGCCACAATGAAATACGACCACCCACTCCAACCAATTGTTGGATAAGTCAAAGGCACACAGGATCAAGGAAGTCGAATATCCAATGCAAATGTTATTATATGAAGAAAAGTAAAAAAAAAATAAAGATCGAGAGGAAAATAATATGCAAAAACACAATGGGGCAGATTTATGTTGCACTTGCGCCACTTTTGCGCCGCCGTTGCGTCACTTTTGTGACGCAGCAGCGGCGCAAATCCTGCGCCATGGTGCGGGGTATTTACAACGTGACGCATCTGGGAGATGCGTCACGTTGTAAAGCCCTGCGCCACATGTAGGCGTCCCAGGGCAGGTGGGGGGCGTTCCGGCGCAGGAACGCCTCCTAAAAGTGGCTGAGTGAAATCTACAAGATTTCACTCAGTCACTTTTAGGCGCATGCTGCGTCAAAACCCTGCGCCTGCTTGAAGCAGGCGTAAGGATTAATGCAGCATTGTACAGATAGGGCCCCCCAGAACATTGCTGGAGCTGCGTCGCGCTTGCGACGCAACTCCAGCAATGCGCCACTTTTACGGCACAGATGCGTCACGCATCTGTGCCGTTTTTGCCCCATGGTGCGCCGCATTATAAATGCGGTGCATCCATGGTGGCGCAGCTGTGGCGCATAATATTTGGCGCATCCCTGCTAATATGCAGGGATGCGCCAGTTAACATAAATCTGCCCCTTAGCATTTGCAGTGAAAAATGCAAAACAAACAATAATATCTTAAATTCCTTGGTATTTTAACAGAAGCCATCGGTCTGCTTCCCGTACTTTAATTCGTATTTTTTTCTGAGCAAACGCTTATGCCACTTTCTCCTATCTTTGTCAAACTCGCTGCACTCTATTTTTCCACGTAGTATGCAGCTTTTGAGCTTTCGTTGGACATTCCTGGCTCTGGAGCTGAGCAAGAGCTCCAGAACTTTCCAAAATACATGTTTTCGTTTTAGAGGACACTTGAAGTTGTTTTACAGGAAGATCTCAAACAAGCACTGTAATTGGTGTTTATATTGTGCTGAACTGTCTGTCACAACCATTTTTAGAGACATAGGTCACTCTTACAAATATAACACCCACGATTAGCATAGAATAACACTCGTGCAGCTGACTCCGAGAGAGGCCAACAGAAACATGTCACAGGGATACTTGCTATTATGTGCACGTACTTGGAAGCAGCAGAGTTACAGTGACATCATTTCTAATCATGATTATTTTAGGAAATATTTAGTAAGATGGTTCATGTTTTTTTAACCTTACACACACACACAAAAACAACATTATGCTACATGGATACTTTAAAAAATATATCAGTGAGTGGTTACAAAATGGGGACAGTAGTTTACTCTTCTGATTTTCACGTAACTATTTCAAAAATGGCAGCACATTTAAGGCAAAATATTTTCTATGTTTCTGAAAACCAACCCGTCATCCTAGAGTTTGCCAAGCTACAAAGAGAACTTTTAGGTATTTTAACAATGCAGATGAGAAGAGGACAGGGAGAAGTGATGGGCAAAAGAATCTTGTGTGAATAACACAACACATTGCATCACAACCAGAAACCCTTTCGTCACTTGTAACCTTTATCTCATACTTATTTTTAAAGGCAGGCTAAGGATTATAAGGGGCTGGGCCAGGTTTCCACCTGTGCCATCATAGCCCCCTCAGAGAGACACAGGCAGCGGAAGTACTCAATGTAGTGGCATAAAGTCAACCCCAGCCTGCCCAACCCACTAATGACAACTAAACAAAATAAACCCCCCAACCACACACATATTACTCCTGACTGCCACGCCTGATAATGTCATTTCTACACAGTATATAATTGCCCTCTCATTTCTGCACTGGTGTCATTATAGAAATATTATCACTGCGGAATCACTCCTGGGTTGTCACTGCTTGACAAATGCACCAACAGTCACCCCTGCAACGAAATTCTGAAATGTCCATTGTGCTCATTATGTCAATGCATTGATAACTGAGCTCAGTATAATGCTTCTTGATAACTGCCCTTTGTGCCACATTCAGCGGCGGCCGGCACAGGTAGGAGGGGTAGGAGCGGGGTGGAAGGGGGGGAAGCCAACAGACAACAGAATAGTTAAAAGTAAATAAATAAATAAATAAAACCTATTCCGTCGTCTGTTGGCTTCCCCCTCGCCCGCCATGTTCCACCACCTCACCGCGCTTACCTGCACTGGCCGCGACTAGCCACATTGTCACTTATACTACGTTTCCACAACCACTGATTGCCATGAAGCACCACTAAACTCTGTACCTTCCTTTCACTACCACTGCAGTCCATGCCAACATGTACATAACTGAACAATTGCATTGTTATCGACAGCTTTGCTCTTGTACTGACACTAAATCATCAACACAGCTAAAAGTGATCCTGCTACTGCATACTGAAACACGTCACACATAACTTCAATGCATACTGCATACCACTGACACTATTGTACATGTTTGTATGTACGTGTCAGGTATTTCTATAGTATAGACCTAACCAAAAGGCAGTAGAGTGCTGTACATGGTCAAAGTCCAGCATGAAGCCAGAGAGTGATATGAGAGGTAGACGGTTTGTGGTCTGTTAGCGTATTGTGAAATAATGTTCTTTAATGAGGTACATCTTAAAATATGTTCTAGATTGGAGCAGCTTTGGGGAAGTCCTAATGGATACAGGGATCTTATTCCAGATACTGGGAGCATAAATGGAAAATGGCTCCTTTGTTTTCTTTCTTACACTTGTAAGTCTGCAGTCTGATGGTTCTGGCTGCTGGTATGCTGAGAACTATCAGGAATTATGAGCTTGTTTGCAAGATAAGCAGGGATGCTGGTCAGGATGGCTTTGTAAATTATGCTCATTTGAAGATGGTGTCAGCCAGCAAGTGAAGACAATGTAGTTGCATGAGGATTGAGTTGATGTGATCATATTTCCTCAAACCCTGGGTGAGACGTGCTGCAGCATGTGCCAGTGTCGAGTCCGAGAGGGCATGAAGTGGGGCGTTACCACTGTCCAGATGCAACAGTCCAAGGGCTTGAACAGCAGTTCTGAGGACATTTTCTGGTAGAAACAGTTTCAGTTTTTTTAGAAGAGAGAGCTGCTACCTGGCAATGTGCTCTTTGAGTGTGAGGTTTGTCTCCAGGGAAAATCCAAGTGACATGGCATTCCGTGATCTTCATCAAGTTACATTTCTTTGAGCTAGGCTTGTACTTTTCCTTGTTTGTTGTTCTTGGCAAATAACAGGAATTTTGATTTCATTGGGAAGAGCTTCGGGTACATGCTGAACATCCAGCTCTCAAATGATGTTTAGACAGTGTTTGATGCGTTGGATGTGTGAAGCAGAGTAGACTTTCAGGCAGAGTTGTGTATCATCAGCATATTGGTGAACAGTGATGCTGTTATATGTGGGGAGAGCACAAAGCGGCTGCAAGTTGAGGTTGAAGATGACAGGGGAATGAATGAAACCCTGGGGGACTCCCATTGCTGTATGTCACTGCTACACTAATTGTTAGCAACAGTTTCACATTTTTGCTTTTCTGCCATTACAAATATCCCTTTAATGGAAAATTTTCAAGGCAATTCGGACGACTATGAACTCTTGCTTGGAAGCCATTCCATTGATTTCATATCACATGGACAGTAGGGGCCTGATGTTCTGTTCTAGGTCATAAACCAGGGCTATGCAGTTGTGCATCCTGACGTACTGATAAGTTGGAATACACTTTGAGATGCAACCAATGTAGTATACATAACATTGCATATTTTCCATTACCAGGGAGTTGCAAAAGAGCCTGCCTAATGAATATTAACTAATCATGCTAGCAACCCACAACTTGCTTCTCCTTGCGGATGGCTATGGTTGCTGGGACGTAGGACTATAAGGGAACATTGACCTCCATTTGGTATCTCAAATGTGAAACAATTATCTTAAAGCAACATATATACGTTTATGAGATAGGTGTTTTTTTAATGTTTCCTGTTGGGAACACATCAGAACACCTCTGGACCACTGCTTATTCCCCCTGAGGGCACTGACACGATTCCCAAAAAGAAAGTTGTCCCACCAGGACAATTTCTCCTTTGCAAATCAATCACCACCCCAAATTGAGGCTTGGTAAGTGATCAATGGCTTGCTACTGCACATGCGGTCACAAATCTTTGATACATCTCTTTGCAATAATAGGAGGTGGACAATTCTTTCATGCCCCTTCTTATTTGTGATTTGGAAATGGTTGCCTTTACAAACTCCTCCATCTTCCTCTTCTCACTCCTCACGGAGTAAAGTTTGCCTGGTGCAACAAACAGTATTTACTCATTCTAGTTCTAAAACAAACTCTTAGGCACATGCACATGTTTCCGAACTCTAGCTCCTACCCATCCCTGTGATCATAGATAGTAGTACCCTAACAAGCATCCTAACACAAATCCTGAGAAACATTTTCTTCTGTCTTAAGTGACAGACGTGATACCTATCCTCCAAAAATGCTGGCAGGTATTTTTATGCAGCATGGTCATCAGGGGGCTTTCATGTAGATCAAGGTTGCATTATAGCAACCTTGGCTTTTCTGCTTTAATTCGGGTCCAACTTATAGCTTAGGATAGAGACATGGCTTTCTACCTTCTTGGACTTCTCGTGGGGATCTCAGAGGCAGGTTGAAAGATAAGCAGTTATGCTATGAAATATGTTTTTTTCTAGCCTACTGTGGATGGGGTTGTTCTGGCTTGGTCCAAACTTTATTCTCTGAGGACTAAGACATGGAAAAACCGATGAGGAAATAACGCCCTCATTACTTACCAGTAATCTTCATTATTCAGAATCCTAGTCTTCCTCGTCACAGTCCGAGTTTTTTTGTTGAGAGTTTTATAAAGCGTGTACTAGACCCGTGAACAGGGGTATCAGATCGCTTTACATGAGCACTAGTTTACTTACAGAAGGACACATTCATTTTTGTTTGTCACAGGGAGATTAAGTGATTTGCCAAGAATCACAGGATGTTGAGCATAGTTGCCGAGACTTGAACCCGGTTCCCCAGCTTTGAGGTTGACCACTCTAGCCATAAGGTTACATCCTCTCCTCAGTTACCTTCGCTCCACGAATTTGTGTGTTTGACAACAAAGGGCAGCAGAGGTGCTTGGAAAATCAGAATCTTTGTTAGGGGTGGTCCCTATTTATGATTAGGAGGATGGGGGATTCAATATTTTATGGACTATATGCATTTAAGAATTTGTTTTAGTGCAAGAGTAAGTAAGTACGGCCTTTAGAACAAGTCAAACCTCATTCTGTTAGGACTGTTATAAGCAAGACTATTTGGAGTAATGAAGATTGCAAATAAATATTTGGGGCATTTATAAACTGGAAATACTTTAATGACTTGTAAAATAACTTTGGTGTATTGTGAAAACCCCTTTTTCTTTTGCAAGTTCTCTTTCAAATCAAAGGGTTTGTGACCGCAACATGACTTTGTACAGTTAGTCCTATGTTCCTCATTTCCATTCAAGCAAATACATCTTCCTCAGGGAGGAATCTTTTCCTTTATCAGGCAATGTGTCTGGGTTGACTTTTTCGTAAAATCACAAGGGCAGGCACACAGCTGTGTTACAGTATTGTTTTTAAAGCTTTAGTCACACTTTATTTTGTGTGTGCAAACTTGTGGTTTATTTAACTTAGCCAACACATTCCTCAGTTTTCCGTGTCAAGTGATTGCTTCCATTTCTCCAATTCTTAGAACATCGATTAATTTGTGTGGAAAGTGCTTTGATTTGAACTAGCCATTAAAAATAAGAACATCTAGGGTAAATCCCTGTGCCAAAGTGGAACTATATTTTGAGGTATTCATTGATATTACAGTAGGTTTCTCGTTTGGCGGTGCCTGAAATTTGAACAATGTTAATATGTCTTGAACAACACGATGCTGGCAATAATTTGAGCTACTAATGGGCTGCTGTGTATTTTGGGGTGAGCTTTTCTCTTGGAGTGTGTCTGTGGCAAAACCCCATAACTATACCACGGCAACACACAACCTTGAACTAAAGTCAGCTATTGCTTTCAGCTTCAAGATGGTGCTGTTTTTAGAAAGTAACTTTGGACTCCATATCCTCTTGGCCGAGCACCACCAAGCTTGTTCACACATTGGCAAGAAGGGATCTTAGTTGTCTCATTTACCAACAAACCATATAAATCAACATTTACTGAAATCTAGTAAGGTACGCATTCTGATTCATTGACTATGCTTTTATGACATGCATGGTTTGTCCTGTAATAATAATGTGTCAACATAAAAATTTGAAATCTGCAAATGAAAGTGCCGAAATGTGAGGTTTCAGGGCTACTGTGTTATATTTGTGGTAAATCATTTTTACACTAGAGGTTTTCTGTTATTTGCAGGGGTAAGGAAGATGAGCTACAGTTTCTCGGGGCACCAACAAGGAGGGGAAGACACAATTCCTACCTAAATGCAAGGGCTGGTGTAACCAATTAAACAGCCTAGATTTAGATACTTCAAACTGAGTAGTCATTGTTACTCACTAATTTTTCTGTGTTGTTGATTTCAAATGTTCATAGTATATATGTCAGTTTAGTTACAACTTGAAGGCTATTTATTTCTACGTGTTTCAGTCAATTTAAGAGAGCGTATAATTAATGTAACTTATTTGTGGTAACTGAATTATTTTCAGGTGTATTCTTTGACATTGTTATTTATCACAGCAAGACATGTTACCTCTGAAAAACAGATGTTCTTGTTGAATTGTATTTGATTTACACATGATTCAGAGTGACACTATTCAATGCACGCTTACCAGTACAGTGGGATGGGTTTAAAGACCTTGAGAGCCTGCATGTGTAAATTATTGAGCCAAGCACTTTGAAAGGGCCAGTTGAGCACAACCTTGCAGGGTCGGTCTGGAACAGCGGAAATATGTCCTGGCACCAAAGTAAAAGTGGCCCCCATTAGCGAATCAGATAGCTAAAAATGTGACCCACATTTTCAGATCAGAGGAGTTTTAAAACTGTAAAGACAAGCCATAACGGCGTTTCGCAAGGAATGGGAGACTACATGCATTTGTGCTTGTTACAGGCAAGGTTGTGGTAATATTAGAGAAATCAACAGTACAAACCGGCTCAACAGACCATACAACAGGCCCTCAAACAGCCAAAGACCGGCCACAAGAGCATACAACAGACTCACACAACCCACAAAAACAGCTCATACACTGACCTATCAGAACAGTCCCTTTGGCAATGCCAGGTTACCGTGTATACCAGTCTGACCCTCGCCCCCGGAACTGTAACGAAGCAATAGACATTTCTGTTTTCACCTATCTGTTCAGAAAATTCTGAGTTGTGTTTCTCTCTTGCATCTTGGACCTTGTAATTCTAGTGGCCCAATAATAGATGTGTGCCTTGGAACATTAAGCTACAACACTAGTTCTCCCACACACGACCCACAGCTTCATAGATGAACTCAAAGTTAATCAACCCTTCTTTTTCTATTAACCTCCTCTTACATTGTAAAGTTACTAATTATTTTTCTTCTCTTTACCACAACGAAATTCTGTTGGGGTGGCTGTTCACAAATAAAAACTTAATTATTTACAGAGGAGTAAAGCAAAACGTGCTACCAGGAACATTTTCAAAAACATCTGGGCATAAATAAAAAGAAATGAGGTAACTACATTTAAACAACCTTTAAATTGTTATTAGTAAAGGTTTTGTGAAAAATGAAACTGACAAACAATTAAAGTGTTAACAGTATTAATTATAAAAATACTAAACTGATAAGAGCATAACTAATGTATTTTTATGCTTAAATAAGGGCGGGCTAAAACGAAACGATAAATAGAAATGTTCAGTCCTTTTTTTCTGAGAATATTTAGCTTGAAGAAATGTTGGCTTGGAAGGATAGCAATTAAGTAAGGGGTTATCTTAAATGTGGGCCAAAAAAGTCTAAAGAACTAGACATGGCATTGTTCAAAGGATTCATGAAAATGCTACAGGGGCCATAAAGAAATTATTCACATGAATTGTTTGCAAAAATCTCTAGAGGGATGTAACACTAAACATGAAATAATCCAGATCACAGTAAAACAATTTTAGAAAATTTATAGCAAAGAAGATAATTCATATTCAATTCAAAATATGCCCTAGAAAAGTATAATTCTTTCCAGGTAAACATTTAAATATTTGATTAGGAATCTAAACAAAATGATGTGAACAACAGTATATCACCAATGTTGATGGCGTAAATGTCAAGAATCAGGATTCTGTAATCGTCAATGAATTTCAAGAAAATAGTAGTGGTGCTCATTGGTGTATCCTAAAACTTCCTATTCTGTATTATTTTGTCACTCAAGAATTTTGGAATTTAAATCCTGTCCTTCCAACAGCTTTTCTGCACACTCCTCCCCACTGGAAGAATCTGTAAACTGACAGGGGTGTAGAACATAGTTTCATAAACTAGAGCCCATATTAATGGTTTGCTAAGGAAAATAAAGTGCACATTTCTCATATTTAGAGTGTCATTTGAACCAATTACTACTTTACATGGATAATGAAGATGTTAAGTGTACTTAGGCAATCATGATTGAAGTTGTATCACCAGAAAAAATCATAACTATTGCAAGCCTACCCTGCAACAGAAATGGAATAATGGAAGCAGTGAGTCATTGGTACATGTTTAGTGTCATATGATTAAGAAAACTATTTAGAGTAAGAAAGGCTGCAAATCACACTTCAGATAACGAAAGAGCTGAGGAACTGACTTATAAACATGGGATGTCAGTTCTAGGTTAAGAGTTTAATGTCTCATGGTCACAAACAGCAACAATTCTTCCGTCTGAAAACTTATCTGGACAATGACTTTCTTGTCAAGTGTGTAGCCCCTATGACTGGACTGTGTACATTCAAGGGCACTATTGCCTTTTGACATGCTGTGTTCTGGAAAGGACTGACGTATTTACTGTGCCCTGTAAATACTGATACTACAGAGTGAGATATTTACTAGATTAAGTAAATGTATCCTATAACACTTGGAAAATGGGGCATAAGAAGTGTGTTTGGTGTTTACCACTTTAATTATTCCACGTGCATCCTAATTTACAAGGTCTTTTCTCCAGTAAATTTTGATATGTCTCAAATTCTGAAATTTGAGGGGAGGGCACAGTAATGACTGCTATTTATACAACAGTTATACACAAAACACATTCAAATGTAAAATACCAAAGTCATCTGTGCACAATAAATTTTAAATGGGAATGCAATTTGCAATGTGACCTATGTAGCTATAGGTTGCATCCTAAATTGTACATTCGCAAGGAGGGACAATATAATCTGGTTAATAAATATTATTAAAAGTTTGCAATTTGTGACCCCCTTGAGATTGATTGCAAATGAAGGGATCGAGGCCTACAAGGGACAGTAGACTTCTATCCTTGCTTTGCATTTCAAAACGTGAAACCTTTTTTTCAAAATCAGGCCCTCTCCTTCAAAGAGACAGGTGCTGCTTTTTAAAAATATATTTCTTGTTTGGTACTACATCATATGGAGCAAGCAGTGACCCTCTGAGCAACTCTTTAATCCTCTTGAGGCTGCCAACATGATTACCAAAGGGGAACCTGTCTCACGTGGACAGGTTCTCCTTTGCCAATTGATCACCACGCCAACTCATAGATTGGTTACTGATCAATGGTTTGAAACCACAAAGTCACTAATATATTCCATTGATAAACCTTAATGGGAGGTAGATGTCCCTTTTCCCCATCTCCAATTTGTTATTTCTAATGGGTCACAAAAGACTTTTTATGAATCAGAAAACTTTTCTGCCTTCCAAAAGGGCTTTGATATATTTTATACAGGTATTTTGCGGCTTCTGGCAAAACACCTTCATGTGAGACCCCTTTTTAGATCTTAACTAGTTATTTTACCCTCCCACCTGAAATCTGCAATCTGACATTAAGAGCCTGATGCTTTTTCAGTTGTATGTTTTCAATGAAACTATTTATGTACCTCTTATTCAAAAGGAGTGGGCAGAAAGACATATCTTAACTTTACCTGTTGTGCCTCTATGCCCTATAAGACCAAGAACGGTGGATGCCGAAACTGAAAAAGCATAAATGCTCTCCTACCTTCTCTACATTTCTGCATGTATTAGAATATCAGAGATTTTCTAGATCTCAATTTTGTTGCTGCTTTACTACCATTTTTCAGAATAATATGAACAGCCCTAATTTGTCCATCCAAGTCATGCCCTAATTTATCCATTTTAGTCATAGAGTAGTAATTCCATTGGCCCTTGTTATCTTTATAGTCATACATGTATTTCCGAATTGTGAGATTGTGGTGAGCTTTGGCTATGTGTTTTAACTAACTTCATTTTGAATGTACAACATCATTTTTGTGCTCTTGCATGATTTCATTTTATGCCATCTTACAGCTTCACGGTGGGATGTTTTCATTCTTCTCAGCACAGAGCAAAACAGCCTTGCTGAAACAGAATGTGTGGGATGTGCGTTTGAAAGCATGAGAGAGGAATGCATTTCTCTGTCTCAGAGTTAAAACATGGAGGTTCATCCGGCTTCCGTCTTGACCTTGGAACAGACCAGTACGGTTAGCTTTGGTTTTGCAATAGATAAAAGTAGGGGGAATTTCTAGAAGTCTCTCTCTGTGTTAGTAAAAGATATAAAAGGTAGGAAAGCTCGCTGTGGAACAGACATGTTGCCACAGGGAACTTTGAGGGTCCAAATCTGCCTGAATGTCAAGGGCTTCTCCAGTCGAGCTGGCCAGAATGTTGACAGATCATTTGTTGATGTACTTGTTTTACATATTTTGTGTATATAAGCTATGTTTCAGTGCTCTGTGATTTTGTCATGTTGTGTATACATGCTCTTTATATTAGAGTCTTTCATTTGGCAGTGTTTAATCCTGGCATTTGACAGTGTTTGTTTCTTTCATTGGAGTCGATTATTATTACCTGCTTGTGTCTTGTTCCCTTGTATTTGACTTGTGAGTGTTTTTCTAACATTTGCTTGTGTACAAACAGATATATATATATATATATATATATATATATATATATATATATATATATATATATATATATATATTATCTACTGGCGGTCGCCAGTAGATAGTTATAGTTAGGACCGAGTTTCCATTGGAAATCTCAACATTCTATTTTGAATAACTTTGGCGCCGGTTGACGAATCCTCGCAAAATTTTCAAAACTAATGGGGCGCTCCGCTCAGCTCCTACCCTGGAAGTCTCGGGGTGATTCGTCAAGCGGGGGCTGAGAAAAAAGGGGGGTCCCAAAACGCATTTTCCCCATGCATTTTCCCATAGGACCTTTAGTCGAAGGTACAGCCCGAACGGCTGAACAGAATTACTTGAAATTTGGCAAAGAGGTAGTCCTCACGTCAGGCATGTGCCTTTTGCATATATGGTGTCAATCTGTTCAGTAGTTCCTGAGAAAATTGCAGTTAAAAGTACATAAATATCTATAGCCGCGCACCGTGCGCGCACCGTGCGCGCATCGTGCGCGCACGGCGCCGTGCGCGCACGGTGACGTGCGCGAGTGTAATTCTCATTGGTGGTTACATGTCAGTCAACATTTGAATCGGTCGAAATCAGGAAGTGTCGGCCGCCATTTTGTGTGTTGTGTGTGTGACAGGGAAAAAGAAAGGTGGAGAACGTGTAAAGGGGGCAGGGTAGAGTGTTCCTGACCCCCTAGCCTTTGTCAGGGGGTCCCTAAAGGACCCCTAAGGGAGAAAAAAACATTTTTTTTTTCAAAAAATCGCGGGGGGCGTGCACGGTGCGCGCACCCCTAGCCGCCATTTTGAGTTTTAGAGGCAGAAGAGAATTAAAAACACAAGTGGAGAACGTTAAAAGGGGGCAGGGTAGAGAGTTCCTGACCCCCTAGGCCTTCTCAGGGGGACCATGAAAGACCCCTTAGGTCCCAAAAAAAAAAAAATATATCGCGGAGTGCGCGCACGGTGGCGCACGGTGCGCGCACGGCGGCAATAAATTCATTAAAAAAATAGAATTAAAAATAAAATTTAAGTGTTTAGATGTTGGTTGGCTCTAAAAATAGCCGTTGTGGTCATTGAGTGTTTTTTTGTACCTACAAGTAAGTAACGATGCAGAGTCTAAAGTTCAAGAGGAAGACTTTGTTGCCTTCATCTGTGAAATGTACACCGTCTCCTCTATAAATTCCTTGCATGTTGTAATGCAGGCAGTTGGGGGTAGGGATCATTTGGAAAGGGTTGAAATTTGCAACCAATAGAAATGTGTGTTTCCATTTGAAAAAATGTGGGAAGCACTGTGATTTGAAGTTAACATGTATATGTGTGAAAAAAGAGAGGGAAAGTTTGCCATTTACTGGTTCTGGTGAGAGGGGTACAGCTCAGAGATTCTGGCTCTGATAATCTGCTGTGTGAGTGCCACATTCCTTTCTCAACTAACTACTTTTAAAGGTGAGTTATGAATTTGAGAGGGGATGTCTGTGGTGCATTTTGATATAGTTTTAGAAAAGCAACATTATATCACCCACAGTGGGTGCGTGCTCACTTGTATTTAGGACTGATAGGACTGCACCATCTTCGAAATTAAAGAGGCTGCATGTGAAACTATTTCCGACCGATACAGCACAGTAAGCCTGACATAATTAACTTTCCTGTGCATTCAACATACTACTATAGGAAAAAGATGTGCTTTTATTTTACAAGTGAGCACGGACCCACTGTGGGTGATATAATGTTGTTTTTCTAAAACTACGTGTTCCATCATGCTTAATGTTTTAGCGCAGCCCACTGACGGTGAACAACCAATGAAAAAGAAAGAAAGATTTAAATGAAAGGAGAGCAAATCATACTCACTTGTAAAGCTGCCTTTGATGAAGAGAAGAAGAGTCTTGAAACGCGTTAGGCATATTAATTGACTTTGAATGAAAAGGAGAGTTGTCCAGGAATAACCGGAAGGTTGGCTTGCTGTCGAGTGCGTCCTGTGAAAGCTTCAGGTCGCCAGTAGATAGTTATAGTTAGGACCCTGTTTCCATAGGAAATCCGCAACATTCTATTTGGAATAACTTTGGCGCCGGTCGATGAATCCTCGCGAAATTTTCAAAATAGGTGGGGCGCTCCGCTCCGCTCCTACCCTGAAAGTCTCGGGGGGATTCGTCAAGCGGGGGCTGAGAAAAAAGGGGGGTCCCAAAACGTGTTTTTCCCATGCATTTTTCCATAGGACCTTTAGACACAGCTACAGCCCGAACGGCTGAACAGAGTTACTTGAAATTTGGCAGAGAGGTAGTCCTCAGGTCAAGGAAGTGCCTTTTGTAGGTCTGGTGTAAATCTGTTCAGTAGTTCCTGAGAAAATAGCATTTAAATCAATATATATATGTGGGCGGAGCCTAACCACACATCTCATCCTGAGATCTGATTGGCTGTCAGCACTTCATCCAAGAAGTGTTGGCAGCCATCTTGGGACCAATATACATGATAGCACCTCATTAAAAAGCATTGCAGTTAATAGAAGATTTTAAGACTTTAGTTACATTATAAATCATTTGTTGATGGTACCATACTCATTTTAGGAATTGTGGTATGTTCTAAGGTGATTTCACCATGTGAAAAAGCCTTCTGCTGGGATATCATGATTGAGAGAAAAATATTTTCTCATGCTTTTACCACAGAGGTTTGGAAGGTGATCTATAAGCTAAACTGAGAGCTTATTTTCTGTAAATTCACATTATCTTTCTCAGTCATGTGAGAATGAAGTCTGACATTCTCAGTAAAACATGTACATCCAACAAGGGCAGAGACTGTCAGTTGATTCCTTTGTGTTCTACTGCAGCTTTCCAGAGTGTTCCAAAGAACTACTAGAGAGCTAACCGTCCTACTTATGATAAATGTATGGCACACCTGAAGCCATCTTGCTTGGATTAAAGTGGTAACTCTTAAAACATTTAATTTAAAAAGGAACAAAATGAGGTGGTTCATTTTTCCATAAAAAGTATGATTAGTGCTGCAGAAAGAAAAATTAGGGCACATTTTGAGTGACTTCTCAAATCCTGGCATGCAGACTGAAACATGCACTTTCAATACCAGCAGCAGTTTTCCCTGGTGAGCAGTAGCTTTACTACAGTGATCTAATGAGCAAAAAGAGTGCTAACATTCTGATTTTATGGCAAATGTGTGACACATTTGAATGCCTTCTTGATGGAATCAAAGTAAAAAACTGAAAGTATTTCCTACTGAGGAGACTGCAGTAAATGAGGAAATTAGGAAACTTCATAACAAATAAGTCTCCCAAGATGGCCACCAGAGACAAAAGAGCCCAAATGTAGCCCAAATATCACCCAGATGTAGCCCAAGTATAGCCCAATGACAGAATGTCCAAGAATGTTCTTAAAAACAACTAGAGCACTTACTGTCTTCATTATGACAAAAGTATGGCACACCTGAAGCCATCTTGATTGGAATAAACTGGTAACACTTAAAACATTTAATTTAAAAAGGAACACAATGAGGGGGTTCATTTTGCCATAGAAATTATGATTAATGCTGAAGAAAGAAAATGAGGGCACATTTTGAGTGACTTCTCAAATCCTCTTCTATTTCATTAAAAAATTCTGACATGCAGACTGAAACATGCACTTTTAATACCAGGAGCAGACTTCCATGGTGAACAGTAGTTTTACTACAGTGATCTAATGAGCAACTAGAGTGCTAACATTCAGAATTCATGGCAAATGTGTGACATATCTGAATACCTTCATGATGGAATCAAAGTAAAAAACTGAAAGCATTTCCGACTGAGGAGACTGCAGTACATGAGGAAATTAGGAAACTTCATAACAAATAAATCTCCCAAGATGGCCACCGGAGACAAAAGAGCCCAAATGTAGCCCAAAATCACCCAGATATAGCCCAAATATAGCCCAATGACAGAAGTGTGCAAAACACTTATTATTTTGTGTTTTTGCAGTGTTATATAGTGCAGACTTGTCAGGTATTGGAGTGCTTTACATGAGCATTGGTTACATCACACAAGAACAAATTCATTTTGGTTGTAGACATGGGGAGACTAAGTGATTTGACCAGAATCACAGAATGTCGAGCTGAAGCAGAAACTTCAACCTGGTTCCCCAGTTGCAAAGTCTGCAGCTCTGGCAGTAACACCACATCCTCTCCCCTAAGTGCAACATTTAATCAAGTTGTCAACTAGATAAAAAAACATAAAGATAACAAATAATTTAAAAGTGCTTTGTCGCTATTTGAAAACTCAGAAAATATGTCCTTATTTTAGTCTTTTAGAGCACTAACCATAATTTTGATGCCAATAAGACCCTCTCATATATGTAATTTCTAAAGGAATGCTCTAGGTATTACAGTTTTGATTACATCAAGATGATGTCAGGCGTTCCACACTTTTGTAATAAATATAGAATGTTAGCAATCTAGTTGTTCATTAGGATACTGTTGAGAGGCAGAGGCCAGGGGCACGGACTCTGAAAATTGAAGGCAGGTAGGAGGGTGCAAAGGCAACAATTTAACCACACTGAGCAGGCAGGAAGGGCCGTGGAAGCACAACAGACTATGGAGGGCAGTGGAAAGGGGGGCAGGGGCAACAAACCAACAATACAGGACTTGCAAGAGAGGCTGTTGGAGGGAAGATCTATTACGGGTCAAGGAAGCTAGGGGCGGTCCCCAGAGCCCCGGGAGCCACCACAGAACTGAGCAGGAGAGTGAGTCAGGGACAAAAGGGGCACCTTAATTTGAGCCGGGGTGCCTAGGAACGCTTGCTCCAAAAATGAAGAAAACAGACATATGAGACATGGAATTGGAGGCAGAATACAATGGCAGTTTAATGAGAAGATGCAACTTCAAAGAAACCGCAGAATAGAGACATAAAGTACAAAATACAGAATCCAGATAATCATACAGCTGTCATGATATTCTCTGTATCTCAATTAATGGACTGACAGAGAGAGAGAGAGAAAACACATCTATAAATGCATCATGAGAAACAAGTTACACCAAGGAAAATGTTACCTAGGGACACTCACATTTACTCTTAGAGCAAGCATTCCTGCAATTACAATACAACATCTTTTAAATGCAAAAGTAAAGAGAACAATGGTTAAACATAACATGACATTTCATATAGGTAAAATAGAATAAGATACTTCAAGCAAAGCAGAGCAAGACATTTGAAGCAAAGGAAGACAAGAGCTCCCAGTTCTTGGGGAAAACCTGCACAGCCTGTTAACCTACATACAGACGGCGAGGTTGTCCGTCGATATCTGTGGGTGCTCCCTTTTTATATCATTTTATGGGCTCCTTTGCACGCTACATCTACCTACGTATGCTACCCAAAAGCTTCGTCTGCAGATTTTACCAGACATTTCGTCATTTACCCACTTAATGCTGACAATGGACTGGGTGAAAAGGTCAGTCTCTCAGGCCAATCGCTTATCGTAAGTTCCATAGAGCAAGCAGAAAATAATGGGTATTGTACAGGAATTCAATATATTCATGTATAAAATCTCCTCAGTTCTCCTAACTTGACGCTCTGCGGTTGCCACTTCCTTAAAAGCGGGAAACCTGCCCAGGAAGCAAGTACCAGTCCAGGATGCAGCCTACTGTATGTCGACAGCTTCAGGGGGATGTTGAACTTTGATACCGAGCACGGAGCACTCGGGTAGGGTGGGGGCTACTAGTTTGGAGCAGAAGGCCTCGCAGACCTGCCTTCAGACTGCTATACACTAAAATTGCAGAGCTATGGTCAATTTAACAAAGAGGCCTACATATTGAACAGAAGGGCCTACACAGGGGTTTTATGCTGGCTGAGTGGTAAGGATGTCTCAGGATAATTATATAGCAACACAGGACCCGCTGGTCAATTTAATACGGCCTACAAATGCGGCTGGCAGGGCAAGGACAAGGGTCTCATACTTCAGGTGTGGACAGAACGGGCCAGGGGCCCCCTGTGATACAAAATCTACCCTCCTTCAAGGCTGTGGCAATGTAATAGACCATTGTGGGCAGAAGGAAGAGGCAATGGTAGTACAACCATACATGCCAACAGACCCGATTCAGCCAGGAAACGTCCAATGTTTTTAAGCTCAAATGGGCTTTATTTGATCTGTCTCCTGTCTACAATATCCTCTTTTTCAATGTAACTCAAAGGGGAAAATCAATACCCCAGTTTTTTTTCAAAATCTCCCTCTTACCAAGTTCAAAATGTTCGCAAGTATGGTACATTGGACCATGGAAGGAAATGGGATAGGGACATGGACTTGGATAACAGAGGACAGGAGAGACATGGAGAGGTGCACCAAGATGACCCTGCAGGGCAGGCATCAGGGTTTGCAGCAGCACAATACACCACACAGGGCATGCAGGACGGGAGTGCAGCACAACAATCCATAGAAAGCAAGAGGGAGGGGACAGGACCATGCACATGGACAACAGAGAACAGAGGGGCAAGAGGCAATGGTAGCTAGCTGACCATAATGGACAGACAGGAGAGAAGGCTGCAGCATAACAGACCATAAAGGGCAGGAGGGACGGATCAGGGGCATTACAATGGAACAGACAAGCCAGGAGGGAGGGAGTAGGGGTCTGCACATGTAAACAGAGGGCTGGGGGCAAGGGGGCAGGGCAGGAGCAGCAAGATGGCCATGGAGGTCAGGCAGGATGGGCACTAGAAGCAAGACACAACATGAAGAGCAACAGTGAGACTGTGATGGCATACACACAGACCATGGAGGGAAGGTGGGAGGGGGTCAGGGGCAGCTAACTGACCACACAGGGAAGGTGGGAGGGTCCATGGCAGCACAGAAGACCATGCATGGCAAGTGGGAGGGTTAGTGGCAGCACAATGGCTATGATGGGCAAGAAGGAGGGTGCAGGGGCATGCACAAAGGACGATGGAGGATAGAAGGGAGGGTCAGGACCTGTGCACAGACAAGAAAGTTCAGGGGAAGGGGCCTCACAACAGACCACACGGGGCAGGCAGGAGGAGCAGTTGCAGCACAACAGACCAGGGAGGGCAGAAGGGTGTGGCAGTACAATGGACCATGTAGGACAGGAGGAAGAGGATAGAGGCATGGCATGTGGACAGGCAGGGTGGAGGTGGCAGGGACAGGTTACAGTCATCTGACAATGCTAGGCAGGTGGGAGGGGAGTGGCAGCTCAACAGAACACTCAGAGTAGATAGGAGTGGCAGGTCCATGGGACATGGTGGGCAAAAAGGATGGAGCAGGGGCATGCACAAAGACATCGGAGGGCAGGGGGAAGGAGAATAGGGGCAGCAAGCTAAGCACAGAGTTTAAGCAGGAGGTCAATGATGGGGCATAGAATTGGGCAATGGAGGGCAGGAGGAGTGGACTGGTACATCATACTAAATTGAGGGCAGTGGCAGCACATCAGACCATGCATGGCTGGAGGGAGGAGGCTAGTCCATGGATTCACACAACAGAGGATAGGGAGGAGGGGGATGGGGCAGCAAGCTAACTGTTCAGAGAAGGCGGGTATTAGAAACTTTATTGTTTTTAAAACATTTTGTCTGTGCAAACTACTTAAAATATGAACAAGTATGCAGCATAATCTCACTTTTATTCAGGAAGAAGAAGACGTTAGTGACTGTGACTCCGGGCTCACTTGGCAAAAACACCCCCTGACCCTCCACCCCCTATCGCAAAATGTAATGCCCGTGAAAAGGGTAGGTGAACACAGTGTTATATAGAACATAGTCCTGAGAGCACGATTGAAAATGAAAACTAGATATAGTGTATGGTATAAACTATGCACCAAAAAGTGTGATATAAGATGAACCAGGCGTGAAATATAATATGCAATACATTGTGCGCAATGACAGATTCATTGGAGAGCGCGAGATAGCACAGGCACTAGCGCGTGCTATGCGATATGCGCCTTGGAGTGTAATATGCACAGGGCAGTGTTGTGTACCCTAACTAGTCTCTAAAGTTGTAATATAAAATATGTGCTGGGGAGTGTAACGTTGCATATGCACTGTGACAAAGATATGGATCCCAAATTGTAATATGTATGGCATAGCACTGTGCGTTATAACATAGGCATCGAGGAAGGCACGTTAGATGGGGCAATATAACCCGTGCGAAGACAAGTGTGGCATGACATTTTCACGGGGTGGTGTTACAGTGCACATGGGCTAGAGAGTGTCATAGCATATGCACTAGCTAGTGGAATACAATACAGAGGTGTGTGGCACTCGGCAGGCAATGGTGGGTGTAACACAGCATTGGGCTCTGTCAGGAGCGCGCTGTGACTCGCAAGTGATGTTCGTCCCCTTTCCAGAGAGTAAAATAAAAAGTATTACACATCCGGCAGTGGATGTGTGTTTTATTAACTGTGAGGGGGGTTTCTTGCATAGTTTTGGTCGAATTTTTGTCGAATCCCCTTTGAATGGCTTGGTGTGCATGTGTATTAAATGTGCCCGTCAATAGCTACCCATGTTTGTATAAATAAACGACAAGGGTGTCTACCGGGATTAGGCACGGTAGAGCATCAGACATGTCAGAGCTTCACTAGTGGTGTAAATACATTCCACGTGGATTAATTGCATGCATAGTCGCCTTTTAATGAATATCACGCAAATCGTCATGGTGATAGGTACGTACGGTTTGTCCAGCATGTCCTAGGTGTGTCTATAAATATATATTTTTTAAAAATAATAAAAAACAGTGGCCGGCCCTGGGGATTGGGGTCAAAAAGATATAATTAGGAGACAGGCCCTGGGGGATGGGGTCATCAGGGCCAATAAATTAGAATAAGAAGGGGAACCACACAGCCCCCCTTCTTAAAAAAATAAAAAAAATAAAAGACTGGCATCGTGCCGGAGGCCATGCCCCCTCCATGCAGCACTCTGCAAACGCGCCCCCAACAGGCATCTCCAGTATGCGCCAGGGAGCTGCGCTGCAGACAGGTGTTCTGAGGCCAAGCCCCTTTTTACACCTCTCTGCAACGCAGCTCTGTGGCGCTTACTGGAGGTACCTAGTGGTCTAGTGTGACCCTAGGGATCCTTAGGATTCAAGGGGACTTAATCTCTCAACTTAGAACAGCCACAGGGCGCGTTTACACAGTGGTGAAGGGAGGGGACGGGGCCTGAGGTGACGTGTGCAAACACGCACCATGGCACGTTTTAAATTGGGGATATAATTTCCCTTCAATACTGAGGGCCCCTGGGGGCTAACTAGCCCACCAAGTGCTTCCAGTAAGCGCCACTGAGCTGCATTGCAGAGAGGTGGTCCAGGCCGTGCCACTTTTTACACCTCTCTGCAACGCAGCTCTGTGGCACTTACTGGAGGTACCTAGTGGGCTAGTTGGACCCTAGGGACCCTCAGGACTCAAATGAACTTAATCTCCCAACTAAAAACAGACACAGGGCGTGTTTACACAATGGTGAAAGGAGGAGACGGGGCC
Source organism: Triturus cristatus (assembly GCF_964204655.1). Taxonomy (NCBI): domain Eukaryota; kingdom Metazoa; phylum Chordata; class Amphibia; order Caudata; family Salamandridae; genus Triturus; species Triturus cristatus. The sequence goes on from NC_140587.1 coordinate 623,327,833, forward strand.
TGAGTTAACGTGTGCAAAAACGCCCTGTGGCCTGTTTTAAGAGGTAGTTTTAATCCCCATGCCCTATTATATACTAGGGGCTTATAGAGGAGGTAAGGCTAATCACAGGGGGACCCCAACGCATAATGTTCCCTAGTGTATGTAGGTGTTTTCACTGTATTCTAAGTGTCTTTTAACATAGCACTGGCTCTAGGACTGGTTAGTCAGACTCAGTTACCACCAGTATCCGTCTGAAAAAGTTGAGGGTACAGGATGATTTTGCAACAAGGCTTCTTTCTGCTCTTCTTTTTGTTCTTTCTGCACGTTATCCTTCTTCCTGCACTTATCTTCGTATTTGAGGACTTCTGTTGCTTCTTTCTGCACTTCTTTTGTTTCTTTCTGTGCATTTTTTCTTCTTTCTTCACATGTCCTATCTCTGTAGGCATAGTTAGAAATTAGCATTTAAAAAACCTTTGAAATTAACAGAAAAAACCATAGGTTTCAGGCACGTTATAGTTAGGAATTAGCATTTAAAAAACCTCAGAAATTCACTGAAAAAACCATAGGTTTCAGGGGTGTTATAGTTAGCTGGACTTTTCACTTGTACAAAACCATTGAAATTCCCCCGTTATAGTTAGTTCAGCTAACTATAACTCGCGCGCCCGCAATGCACTGCTGATGACGTCACATATTACATCACTCATGACATGGTCAGTGACATCACTCATGACATCACTGATGACATCTCAAATGACATCACTGATTACATCACTGATGACATCATCCTTGTGATAGAGTGGCAGACCTCCTCTCACCCTAATATAACCTTTGATACACACATTCAAAAATAGAGACTAAAATTTTCAAAACAATGGACATACCAATACCAGTTACAACAACCTCTTCAGTAATTCTAAGATCCACATACACATCCACTCATTCACCAACAGTCCAATAAGTCACTCATACATGTACTCACTCATCATATGTACTCATACACCTATACATCCTGTTACACAATGCCACTCATCCATAGAGTTACTCACACACATAGTCACTCATGCTAATAAAGAATCAAACATACATTTACTTGCATATACAGTTATACACACACCACCACACTTACTTCTACGGAAACTTACACATACTTAGTCTTTTAAACAATCACTTATAGAAACACATACTTATTCATACAGGAACTCTTTCAATCTCTCACTCTGACATATACTCACATATATACACCAATAGTCACATATACTAGTTTAAAACATATGTAGTTACTCATAAAGACACTATTGAGACAGTCATTCACTCACTAACACACCCATACACACACTCATCCACCCATACAGTCCTGCACACATACTGTGTTCAACACATACAAACAGTGAGTCACTCATTCATGCACCTATGCACTACGTAATACCCCCACCGAACCATGCAGACACTCAGACTGATACTCAAAAAACCAACTAATAACCTATATAGACACCCATGTAGCTACTCACCAACCCATGCAGCCACTTATACACAAAGTGAGAGACTGATACAGATATTTACATATTTAAACATTACTCACTAAGCCATGTATTCACTATGATACACTTAATCAGTCAGTTACACAATCAATTTTTCAAAAACAAATCATCCATTTAGACACTTATATACCCATTTATTCTTCCATCGACCTTGAGATATACATATATAAAACATATTTAATTTTCAGAATAACACACATTCACTGGATGATGTCATCAGTGATGTCATCAGTGATGTCATTTGAGATGTCATCAGTGATGTCATGAGTGATGTCACTGACCATGTCATGAGTGATGTAATATGTGACGTCATCAGCAGTGCATTGCGGGCGCGCGAGTTATAGTTAGCTGAACTAACTATAACGGGGGAATTTCAATGGTTTTGTACAAGTGAAAAGTCCAGCTAACTATAACACCCCTGAAACCTATGGTTTTTTCAGTGAATATATATATAGATATAGATATATATATATATATAGATATATATATATATATATATATATATATATATATATTCAGTGAAAAAACCATAGGTTTCACACATGTTATAGTTAGCTGGACATTTTACTCGTAAAAAACCAATGAAATTGCCCCGTTATAGTTAGTTCAGCTAACTATAACTCACGCGCCCGCAATGCACTGCTGATGACGTCACATATTACATCACTCATGACATGGTCAGTGACATCACTCATGACATCACTGATGACATCTCAAATGACATCACTGATGACCTCACTGATGACATCATCCAGTGAATGTGTGTTTTTCTGAAAATTAAATATGTTTTATATATGTATATCTCAAGGTCGATGGAAGAATAAATGGGTATATAAGTGTCTAAATGGATGATTTGTTTTTAAAAAATTGATTGTGTAACTGACTGATTAAGTGTATCTCTCACTTTGTGTATAAGTGGCTGCATGGGTTGGTGAGTAGCTACATGGGTGTCTATATAGGTTAGTAGTTGTTTTTTTGAGTATCAGTCTGAGTGTCTGTATGGTTCGGTGGGGGGTATTACGTAGTGCATAGGTGCATGAATGAGTGACTCACTGTTTGTATGTGTTGAAGACAGCATGTGTGCAGGACTGTATGGGTGGATGAGTGTGTGTATGGGTGTGTTAGTGAGTGAATGACTGTCCCAATAGTGTCTTCAGGAGTAACTACATATGTTTTAAACTAGTATATGTGACTATTGGTGTATATATGTGAGTATATGTGAGAGGGAGAGATTGAAAGAGTTCCTGTATGAATAAGTATGTGTTTCTATAAGTGATTGTTTAAAAGACTAAGTATGTGTAAGTTTCCGTAGAAGTAAGTGTGGTGGTGTGTGTATAACTGTATATGCAGGTGAATGTATGTTTGATTCTTTATTAGCATGAGTGACTATGTGTGTGAGTAACTCTATGGATGAGTGGCATTATGTAACAGGATGTATAGGTGTATGAGTACATATGATGAGTGAGTACATGTATGAGTGACTGTATAGGACTGTTGGTGAATGAGTGGATGTGTATGTGGATCTTAGAATTACTGAAGAGGTTGTTGTAACTGGTATTGGTATGTCCATTGTTTTGAAAATTTTAGTCTCTATTTTTGAATGTGTGTATCAAAGCTTATATTAAGGTGAGAGGAGGTCTGCCACTCTATCACAAGGATGATGTCATCAGTGATGTCATCAGTGATGTCATTTGAGATGTCATCAGTGATGTCATGAGTGATGTCACTGACCATGTCATGAGTGATGTAATATGTGACGTCATCAGCAGTGCATTGCGGGCGCGTGAGTTATAGTTAGCTGAACTAACTATAACGGGGCAATTTCATTGGTTTTTTACGAGTAAAATGTCCAGCTAACTATAACATGTGTGAAACCTATGGTTTTTTCACTGAATTTCTAAGGTTTTTTAAATGCTAATTCCTAACTATAACGTGTGTGAAACCTATGGTTTTTTCAGTGAATTTCTAAGGTTTTTTAAATGCTAATTCCTAACTATAACGTGTGTGAAACCCATGGTTTTTTCAGTGAATTTGCAAGGTTTTTTAAATGCTAATTCCTAACTATAACGTGTGTGTAACCCATGGTTTTTTCAGTGAATTTGCAAGGTTTTTTAAATGCTAATTTTTTTTTTTATTCTTCATTTTTTTCAAACATATTTTTAATTTAATTTTCTTTCATTTTATAAAGACTATGCTTAAATTTTTAAAATCCTTAAATATTTTTTTTTAATATATTTTTTAAAATAAACATGTAAAATTTATTACCAGATTTATTTTTTTCTTTTTTTTTTTTTTTTTTTATAGTACGCGTACCGTAAGCTCACGGTAAGCGTACGGTTTACGCAACGTCCGTAATCTATCTACGCTGCTTGCGTATAGTTACGCACTTTGCGTAGCCGCGCGTACTGCGCGTGGGACGCGTGCGCGCTTACGCCACACACGCACGTTACGCGGAAGTGCCGGGGAGTGACTGTTATGCGCATGCGCGCAAGCGCGTGTCTTTTTTACGCGCACGCGTACTTTTTGCCGTAAGCGTACCGTAAGCGTACCGTAAGCGTACGGTAGGTCATGTGATCTTGAAACACAACTTTTGATTGGTTGAAACTACTTTCAGTTCTAGAACTCTCCTACACCACACCCATTCCCCTCATTTCTGCTTGTGATCCCTTGGGAGAAGGAGCTGGTTTGTCTTTGGGATACGATGGCAGAACAGCAGAGCTCTTCTGAGAGTGAGGCTAGCACCAGCAGCACTGTCTTGAGGCAGAGATCAAGGAAACAAAAGCCTTCTTATGTTTGGGATTATTTTACTTTTCCAGAAGGCCAGCAAAAGGTGAATGCACCCTTAGTTACTTGCAAGCTGTGTAAGCGTGTACTTTCTAGAGGTAATCCTAACAGGAAGTATTCCTTTGGGAATCACACCATGAAGAGACACCTCCAGGATGTACACAGAAGGACACATGGTCATCTTTTTGGAGGTAACTCTTCAGAAAGACGAGCCAGTACATCCACAGCAGCTCAGCCTGGACCATCATCTGCAGGGCTGACTCCTTCTTCTGCAGGTTAGGTGAGCCCTTCATCTGTGGGGGGAGAATCTCCTTTTGCTGGCCCTCTGGAAATGAACCTTCGATTTCGGAAGGTTGATATTCATTGCACATTTTGTAAAGGTCTAATTTGTCATAGGGAGACCAGTGTTTCCCTAGTGAACAACAAAATAGATCAGCACATTTGTAGCTTTGAATGATTTTCCCATGCTTCCTTTCCTCTGTCCCTGCATGAACACAACGGTTCTTTTAAGAGCCAACCTTATCTTTCATCTTTTTTTTACATATGTTTTTTAAAACCTTTTTTTTTTTTTTTTTACCGTACGCGTACGGTGCGCGTACCTTTTTTTTATTTTTTAAAAAAAACACTAAAAATCAATTATCACATTACAAGGTCCTTGAGAGACTACAATTATTATTATTGACTTACCATACTCACTCAAAAAAATATTTATTCATTTGTTTTTTTAAAAAATAGTTTTAAAAATGGTTGTAGTTTTCGAAAATTTTCTATATCGATCTGAAAAAAAAGAAAAAAGTATTAATATTTTTTTAACAATTTATAATACAGTATACATATTTACATTTTTTTCAAAAAAATATTTTTGCCTTATTTTTGCTGTTTTCAGAATATATTGCATTTCACTATAAATTGTGAAAGCAATTGCATTCATCATTTTACAGCGGGCAAAAAAAAATAACAATCTCAAAGATTGTATTAAAAAAGCCCAGAATCTCTTCTCACTTAAACTTATCATTACAGAAATGCATATTATTCTAAAAAAATATCATCTAAAAACAATACTTATTTCTTTAAAATACCGTCTGATATGTTTGTTTCAGAAGTATAATCACAATATTATATCTCAAATAACTCCAAAATACATCTGATTTCATTTCCTTTAGGCCAAATAGTATTTTTTTTTTTTTTTTTGGAATAAATTTCCAAGGGAAATCCATTAAAATTCTAAAGTTTAATCTGTCCAGATCTCACCGATTCTCTGTAACATTTTGGTTCACGAAAATTTTTTGAATAATTTATTTAGTCCACAATAGAATTGCTTACTTTTCCACATGGCCAAATAGTAATTTTTTAAATCATTTTTGAAAAAATTTCCAATGGCAGTCCAATAGCATTCCAAAATTTAAAATGTGCAGAAGTTACCGATTATCTATAAATTATTGGTTTTTCAAAATTGCATTAAAAATTAAAAAAGTCCACATTACAATTGGTTATCTTTCCTTTAGGCCAAATGATAATTTTAAAAATATTTTTTCTACAAAATTGCAATGGTAATCCAGTAAAATGGTAAAATTATTTTGTCCAGATCTTGCCAAGTCTCTCTAAAATTTAGGTTTCAGGAAGATTAGATAGGAATTTGCTAAATCAAAAGGCAAACGTTGTTTGAAAATCAATTGGGAATCATTACACAGTGTCCAGCCTTTTTCACATTTTAGATAAACTGTGTAATGTCCAGAAGTAACAGTAGGTCCATCATGGAAAATTATTGCAACAGTTACAAAAGTTTTTCCTGAAATTGATAATTGCTGTCCTGTAAACTTCTTTATTAAAGTATCCAATTTTGAACCATCAGCTCTACATCGTTGCATCATTAAAATTACATACTGTCCGTATTCCCTTAAAATTAATGTTGAAAACATGTCAGAATTACACTCACCACATTTCATGCTATGATTAGCATCTTTAACTAATTTTGCAAAAGTGACTGTTTTACTCTCTGGCAATGTCAAATAAATAAACCTTTCATTATCAACAATAGAGCCACATATATTATAACAATTATCACAACTATGTTCCCATTTATAAGAGAGACCAAAAAAAATGTCAATGGGAACTCCTTCTTCTTCCACTACCTGAAGAAAATACATCAAAAATTCGTGTGCATCTTGCTGTTCATTTTGAGAAAACTGTGTTCGTCCTGAACATACATCTAAAAGTTTTCTAATATCAGTAGCACTTTCTATTTGAGTTTTATCTTTACTCAGCTTTTGAAAAAGGAGACTCAGCTCTGAACAGAATCTTTTTCCCTGATTTACTATTATCTGCTCTTGCAAACTTTCCAGATAAAATGCAACATTCAGCACTACATTAGCGTAGCAGTTGACACCAGAGCTATTTTCAAAATGACATCCTACAACCTGTTCTTCATTGTCCTTTTTCTTTTTGCTTGCAATTACATCACTCCTCTTTTTTTTCCTCTTCTCTATATCTTCATTACAGATATTCTCATTTCTCCTTTTACGAGAAACTACACGTTTCTCCAACACAGGATACTGACCTAAATGAGGAGCATAGCTTCTTCTTAATCTATTATACTCCTTTACACAGTTTGTATCAGCACTAACTTTTGAGTCATCAAAGTCTATCATGAATAAACCTGATAATGTTTTGACTCGTGACAAAGCTACATATGCCATACCTTCTTTGAACACAGTTGAACCAATGTTCACAAATGCACAATCTACAGTCAATCCTTGAGACTTGTGGATAGTTACAGCATATGCTAGAGAAAACGGAAACTGCTTCCTACGTACATATAAGTCTTTCACAAGCATAAAACGAACTGTACAACGACAAATATCTTTAACTTCATCTATCTGATCAAATTTTATCTGTAAACATTCAATTCCTTCTTTTTTCTGATAATTAATAAAACCCACAACTCTTCCCATCGCTCCATTCACTAAGCCTTTCTCAACATCCAAATTTCTCCTTAAAAATACTCTACAGTTCATGCAAACATATAGATTTTTTTCTAATCCTGCTGTTTTGGAGATGTTCTTCTCTAGTGAGTCCAATTTATTTTTCAGTTTGCCTGTTACTGTGACAGTAATTCTTCCATCCTCAATTTTGTCCACTGCTTCCAATTTCCTGATCTCTTCCTTTTCCAATTTCAAAAGCTCCTCATTAAATATTGAGCATTCACGTAGAGTTGGCATTAAGCAGATGACACTTTTGTTTTCTGCAATATTCTTGTATATTTTCTCTGCAACTATTTCTTCCTTTGGAAATAAATTATGTAGCAGCCGACTCTGTAATGCTTTTTTCCCAACTTCTGTGAGTAGTCCAATTCTGATATCTTTCAGAATACTTCCATATTCTTCATCGTTTGCTTGCCTCATATTAGTTGTAAGTTCCTTGTACTCAAAGAAGGACCAAATATTTGTATTTCCAATGCTTCCCAATGACTTCTTCGTGTCTTCATGTGTCACAGTATTAAACACTGGTTGTCCTTTAACTGGAGTAAGTTGCAAAAGATCCCCAAAAACTATGACGTGTTTTCCACCAAATAACACGTCATAGTCTGTCTTCAAAATTTGCTGCATTCTTAAATGCACAAAGGCAAGCATTAAGTTTGATACCATGCTCACCTCATCAATAATGAGAACTTGCATCTTCTTCAATACTCTTGAAACTTCCAAGGATGCTTCTCCAGTTAGCTTGTTGAATTGTATTTTGTTCTCATGCTCCACTGGTAACATTAGCAAACGATGTAAGGTGATTCCTTTTATGTTATATGCTGCTAACCCAGTTGGAGCAGTAACCACACAAGACAAAGTAGAATCCGTTTTTTGCTTTAGGTAGCTTCTGATGACTTTAATTAGGAAACTTTTTCCAGTGCCAGCTTGTCCGCTTACATACATCCTGATTGGATGAAATGATGTGCATGAGCACTCTTTTTTTATATGTAGAAATCCGTGATCAATTTTGTTTTTGATCTCTTCATAAATGTGTTGCTGCTCTTGATTCAGTTGTCTTTCCAAATTTTGTAAGTCTATAAATTCTTCTTGAGCTTGATTCATAGCCGTTTCCACTTCATTCATGGCTATTGATGCTTCATTTTCAACGATTGGTTGTCCTAGGGGATCTTGACTGTATGTTCCTGAACTTTGGCTGTCCTGAGAACTGTCTCTAGCTATTTCTGCTGCAATTGTAGTTTCCTGTTCAATTTCTTCATTTAACATTTGCAGATAAGTTGAGAATGTACTGCATTGTATGCTGCCTTTGCAAGCATTAAAAGAATCTTCATAGCTCTGGAATTCTCCCAGTAGTTCATCCTCTGTACGCCATGGTTTAAACAACTGTAAAAGAGCCAAGTAGTAAAATTCTTTCTTGTCGGTTGTGTCGCAACTCAGCTTCCGGTGATTTATCAAACTTCCTTTGGTTTGCTTCACCTAACATCCTTCTTCACCAACAACTTTATATTTTCCACTGTTGATGTCTTCTGCAGCTTTCCGTGAATAAATGTAGTTCTGCAGCACTTCATAGAGACACATGTTCTCCAGATGATGACTTCTCTTGGGATAATATGTGTCCAACATGTTTGTTTTCAATATATCTGTACTTTCTGGGTCATTCTCGGCCAAATATTCAATTTCTCCAACAGATTTCAGTACCCGATTTCTCATTGCTGCAAGGCCTAAACTTGCCCAAATTATTCTTCTTGACTTCGAGTAGAGACTTGCAGAAGATAACCTATCTGAACATTCGTAGGATCCAATTTCTCGATGCGATAACATCTTCAAACTGAAACTGTACAGCTTCTTACTGACAGTCTTCTCGTGAGAAATCTCTTCCCACATTTCCTTCAATTCTGTTTTTTCTGATTTTGTAATGTAAGACGTTACATATCGTGCAACAGCAATGGAATTGTCAGCTACATACTGTATATCCATGTTAGCGTTCCACATGGATAAAATGACTGGGTTGTAGTCATTTATATTTTTTGATTCTTCTTTTCTTTTAAGGTTGTAGGTATTCTTAGGTGATTTTCTTGTGATAGTATGTCTCACAGCTGACATAAAACTGTTGACTCTTCCATTTGAAAGAACAGGTCTAGGAAATCCAAATCGACATTTAGTGTAGTATTTTTCTTTGCTCTTGTATTTCCGTCGACAGTATTTTCCACACCGATGACTTTGGAAACGTAGAACTTGCTCCTTTAACTTGTTCTCTTCTTTGCTTTTTGGTATACCACATGTTGCATATTCTTCAATGTAAGATAACACTGCTTCATCAGTATCTGTTCCAAACTTTGGGGCATCCTTGATCCACAGCAGCATATGAATATGAGGAGCACCTCTTGCCTGGTACTCTTTTCTCCAAAAGAAATCCACTACTTCTCCAAGGGGTGGATTTTTTTTATTGCAGATGAAGGACATCATAGCCTCAAATCTATGATTGAAATATCTGCAAACATTAACCGGATCCAATGAGCACAGTTCTCCTGCTGTCTTGTATTCGATGTTTTTAATGTTTGAATTGGCCTCTCGTAGAAAATCCAGTAAATCATCCCAAGCGTACTCGGCACAGCTTAGGGTAAGGAACCATGTTGGTGTTCCTAAATTGCGTAACATGCATTTTAGTTCACCATGGCGTCGGTACCAATATTCATTTGTCCCACGCTGACAAGCCATCAGATTGATCAGTTGTGTTTCCAAATGATCATCTCGGTGCTGCACTTTCTCCATAAAATCCTTAGCAGACACATTTTGTAAATGTACTCCACTTTTTAAAATGTGATTTACTGCATAAGACAGTGCAGACAAGTCGCTTTCAAATAAAAGATGGAACAAATAAGGAATACTTTGTCGAAATCTGGGATCTTCAGCATATAGTCTTGTAGTCCGATACTCTGAAGCTGGAATCTGTTCTGGACGTTCATCGTATCATCCTCCTTTTCCTTTAGGAAACAGCTGGGGAAAACATCGAGCTTCCAAGCTCTCCTCCCATACACTCACGGGATTTCCTTTTGCTTTCTTCATCTGAAAGAGATCAATATTGTCTCCCATAACTTCTTTCGAATGGAGAGGATGTATGCTAAAATGTTCATAAATTTCTTCTTCCTTTGACTTGTCCACTTTTTCAATTTGTCCAGTTGGTGTTTCTGTGTGTTCTTGAAAATCTTCTTCTTCTTCTTCTTCTTCTATATAAATTGATTCATACCATTTGTTATTTTTTTTCAAATACAAATTTGCTCTTTGTACTTTCCGCACATCTACCAGCTCCTGCCAAATCTTCTTATTCTTTGTAGGTACACCATTAACCAGAATAATTAATGGTTCAGTTTCCAAAGTATCCGCATCAATAGTTTCCATATTTTTTTTCAAATCCAAGGGCAAATACACCACTCTACCTTTTAAACCTCTCAGTAAATCTGAAGGAGGTAATTTACCAGTTTTGGGCTCCATACGTACTATGGTCTGGAACGGATGAACACATTGAATGAGTATAGACTCATATGTATTTAATTCAGAAAGTTCAGCAGGAATAGCATCCAATTCTAAATTATTATGTACAGCTCTGGTCGGCATTCTATTTTCCTCTAACTTGTTGTAACAGTATTTACAAATACGCTGATCTTCACCCAATTCAAAACAATTTTCAAGAAATATATATGTGGCAAAATCCATCCACTTATAATTATCTTCATTTTCACTCTTTCTGTAGAGATCAACATTCCTAGTTTGTTTTCTATAATGAGTTCTGCGGCAACAAATACAAGTAACATTTGGTCTTTCATTAGAGACTATTGCAAATTTTGTTATGTGATCATTAAATGTGTTACTTACAGAGGGTTCTACATTCTCTTCCACTTCTGCCTCATTTACTGTGTCCTTCTCTGCACTGTTTTGTTCAGGACCAAAGTAACAAAACTGAATTTCATCAACAACCTTCTCTACATCTGATACCGTTCCTCGGAACAGAGCCCTATTCAATTCATTTAACTTTATTGCTGGACTTTTGGCAAAATACAACCGTCTCACAAACTTTCTCATTTCAGTATGATGAACAGCCAGCATCCTAAAATGATGGAAAACACTATTGCACACTTTTCTAGATAGACAAGCAAGAGAATGACCCTGCAAACCAGTATTCTCTCTCACTCTGCATGGATCCAGACTTTGAAGCACCTTAATCTTTTGTTTTACACTTTTTTTACTATATTCTCTTAGAAACTCTCGAAATCTGTCAATAGATTCCTGACGCACAGTGCAAATACTACTACAATTCCAAGTGTACACTGGGGCTTTAGGACGTCTCCCCATTGCCTCATCTGCCATCACTTGTACCTCATCTCTTGGAACCATTATCTCCTTCTCCATTATGCAACCATTTTTTACTTCGTATGAACGACCTCTGGTGTCAACTGCATGCAGCAAACTATTACTTTGAAAATAGCTCTCTTCATTAAAAAAAGGTTCACTACTTGAACTATGCATCCACTTTCCTAAAAACACTTTACAAAAGTTTGTTCTGTTCACTACTCTTTTGCTTTTGCTTTGTGATTTCAGTACATTAACCATTTTATCTAATGTACGCATCCTATTCAAAATTAATATGAATAGTTTCCTTTTTAATTCTAATGCTTTTGCTGCAATGGCTTCAATTTCTTTTTTTCTCTTGTAATATTTTGCCTTTTGCTTATATTTCTTTACATCCTTTATCAAATTGGACATAACTCTTCTCTGAAACATTTTTCTACGTATCTCTTTAAACGCTGTTTTTCTGTTTATGTTAAACTTTTCAATTGCAGAAGGTATATTTGCATTAACTAAATTCTCAATTTTTTGCTGTTCTCTATGTTTTGTTACATTTTTCCGAGGACAGACATTTTGTACATTTTTCTTTGTTTTGAATATTTTGTTAAGAAATTGTTTTTTCTGCTTACCAGAAGATTTTTCCTTTTTCCCAACATGAGCATCTTCTACTAACTTTGGTCCTCCAGTTGTCTTCAAATATAGTTTTTTTTTTAGCGTTTTTTGAGCTCGAGATTTTGTAGGCATCTTAAATTTTGTTCACTGTTCTTCAGCAATACCTGAAAAAAACTAAAAAAAAAATCCTTTATTGTATTTAAATATATTACTACATTTGTTTTCACAATAGTCATAAAACAAAATTTCTTTGCCAATTTGAATGCACACAAACTGCTCTTTTTTTTGGGCAAGTGAAAATCTCTTTTACAAACTGTCACATTATGAAACCACTTTTCAGATTTTTTAAAAAGCCCATGTCCACAGTGCTACACTCCAGCAAGGGCAACCAGCCTTAGTGAAGCTCAATGTATTTGCATTACAGACTGAAACCTGAAAACCCCACTCGCTTGTAAATACTTTGCATGACTATACACGGCAAGCACATGGGTGTGTGCTAAGACTCTGCTTCTTCCCCCAAAAATTCGCTCCCCCTTTCCATCTAATGCAACTGTGAAATCACCAGAGCAAGACGCAATAAATCTCTGCCTATAATTCCTCTATGCACACAGAGTCATGTTTTCACATTAGTCCCAAAACGAAATTTCTTTGCCATTTTGAAAGCACACTTACTGCTCTTTTTTTTTCGGGCCGAGTGAAAATCACTTTTACAGACTGACACATTATGAAACCACTATTTTTGATTTATTTAATTGCACGTGTACAAACTGTTTTTTTTTCAGACCACCACCATGTGCATTCTCTGTGACTGCCTACACTCCACCAAGGGCAACCAGCCTTAGTGATGCTGAATGTATTTGCATTACAGACTTAAACCTGAAAACCCCACTGGCTTCTAAATACTGTGCATGACTATACATGGCAAGCACATGGGTGTGTGCTAAGCCTCTGCTTCTTCCCCAAAAAATTCGCTCCCCCTTTCCATCTAATGCAACTGTGAAATCACCAGAGCAAGACGCAATAAATCTCTGCCAATAATTCCTCTATGCACACAGAGTCATGTTTTCACATTAGTCCTAAAACGAAATTTCTTTGCCAATTTGAAAGCACACTTACTGCTCTTTTTTTTTAGGGCCAAGTGAAAATCTCTTTTTACAATTTGAAATCACTTTTACAGACTGACACATTATGAAACCACTATTTTTGATTTATTTAATTGCACGTGTCCAAGCTGTTTTTTTTTCAGACCAACACCATGTGTATTCTCTGTGTCTGCCTACACTCCAGCAAGGGCAACCAGTCTTAGTGATGCTAAATGTATTTGCATTACAGACTTAAACCTGAAAACCCCACTGGCTTCTAAATACTGTGCATGACTATACATGGCAAGCACATGGGTGTGTGCTAAGCCTCTGCTTCTTCCCCAAAAAATTCGCTCCCCCTTTCCATCTAATGCAACTGTGAAATCACCAGAGCAAGACGCAATAAATCTCTGCCTATAATTCCTCTATGCACACAGAGTCATGTTTTCACATTAGTCCCAAAACGAAATTTCTTTGCCATTTTGAAAGCACACTTACTGCTCTTTTTTTTTCGGGCCGAGTGAAAATCACTTTTACAGACTGACACATTATGAAACCTTTTTTAAAAATTTATTTAATTGCACATGTCCAAGCTGTTTTTTTTTCAGACCACCACCATGTGTATTCTCTGTGTCTGCCTACACTCCAGCACGGGCAACCAGCCTTAGTGATGCTGAATGTATTTGCATTACAGACTTAAACCTGAAAACCCCACTGGCTTCTAAATACTGTGCATGACTATACACGGCAAGCACATGGGTGTGTGCTAAGCCTCTGCTTCTTCCCCCAAAAATTCGCTCCCCCTTTCCATCTAATGCAACTGTGAAATCACCAGAGCAAGACGCAATAAATCTCTGCCTATAATTCCTCTATGCACACAGAGTCATGTTTTCACATTAGTCCTAAAACGAAATCTCTTTTTACAATTTGAAATCACTTTTACAGACTGACACATTATGAAACCACTTTTTTTTCTTTTATTTAAATGCACATGTCCAAGCTGTTTTTTCAGACCACCACCATGTGCATTCTCAGTGACTGCCTACACTCCACCAAGGGCAACCAGCCTTAGTGATGCTGAATGTATTTGCATTACAGACTTAAACCTGAAAACCCCACTGGCTTCTAAATACTGTGCATGACTATACACGGCAAGCACATGGGTGTGTGCTAAGCCTCTGCTTCTTCCCCCAAAAATTCGCTCCCCCTTTCCATCTAATGCAACTGTGAAATCACCAGAGCAAGACGCAATAAATCTCTGCCTATAATTCCTCTATGCACACAGAGTCATGTTTTCACATTAGTCCTAAAACGAAATTTCTTTGCCAATTTGAAAGCACACTTACTGCTCTTTTTTTTTAGGGCCAAGTGAAAATCTCTTTTTACAATTTGAAATCACTTTTACAGACTGACACATTATGAAACCACTATTTTTGATTTATTTAATTGCACGTGTACAAACTGTTTTTTTTTCAGACCACCACCATGTGCATTCTCTGTGACTGCCTACACTCCACCAAGGGCAACCAGCCTTAGTGATGCTGAATGTATTTGCATTACAGACTTAAACCTGAAAACCCCATTGGCTTCTAAATACTGTGCATGACTATACATGGCAAGCACATGGGTGTGTGCTAAGCCTCTGCTTCTTCCCCCAAAAATTCGCTCCCCCTTTCCATCTAATGCAACTGTGAAATCACCAGAGCAAGACGCAATAAATCTCTGCCTATAATTCCTCTATGCACACAGAGTCATGTTTTCACATTAGTCCTAAAACGAAATTTCTTTGCCAATTTGAAAGCACACTTACTGCTCTTTTTTTTTAGGGCCAAGTGAAAATCTCTTTTTACAATTTGAAATCACTTTTACAGACTGACACATTATGAAACCACTATTTTTGATTTATTTAATTGCACGTGTCCAAGCTGTTTTTTTTTCAGACCAACACCATGTCTATTCTCTGTGTCTGCCTACACTCCAGCAAGGGCAACCAGCCTTAGTGATGCTGAATGTATTTGCATTACAGACTTAAACCTGAAAACCCCAGTGGCTTCTAAATACTGTGCATGACTATACATGGCAAGCACATGGGTGTGTGCTAAGCCTCTGCTTCTTCCCCAAAAAATTCGCTCCCCCTTTCCATCTAATGCAACTGTGAAATAGGCCTGGGCAAAAATTTCGTTCCGTTCGCGGAAATTGCGATATTTTGACATTTTTGCGTTCCGCGGAGAGCGCGAAGATGTCAAAAATTCCGGTTTCCGCAGCTTGGCGATAATTTGTTTCTTGCTCGCGCTGTAAAATGATACATTCTCGCGCGCGCGCGATCGCCTTACCTGATTCCCTGCGTTCGCCGACAAGTTTTCTTGATCCGGTCGCGTTCTCCATGAGATGTTGTATTGTTTTTAGCCATTTGCGCTGTCTCGCGACAGTTCGCGCCCGCAGTGACGTCATGCGTCGCGCGATCACGTCTTTCTTCTCGCGATCATGCACCGCGAGAACAACTCAAAACAAGATGGCCGCGCCCGCAAGCAGCCACATGGGTAAGTTGGCGACCCGCAACCATGCAGAAAATCGCGCGAACATGCCGGAAAAAACCTTCCGCATCTTCGCGATATTTCTGCTTGTTTGCGATAATTTTAAACATTCTCGCGATAATTTGCGAAGGTTAATTCCGCAAATTCCGCCCACCCCTACTGTGAAATCACCAGAGCAAGACGCAATAAATCTCTGCCTATAATTCTTCTATGCACACAGAGTCATGTTTTCACATTAGTCCCAAAACGAAATTTCTTTGCCAATTTGAAAGCACACTTACTGCTCTTTTTTTTTCGGGCCAAGTGAAAATCTCTTTTTACAATTTGAAATCACTTTTACAGACTGACACATTATGAAACCACTATTTTTGATTTATTTAATTGCACGTGTCCAAGCTGTTTTTTTTTCAGACCACCACCATGTGCATTCTCTGTGACTGCCTACACTCCACCAAGGGCAACCAGCCTTGGTGATGCTGAATGTATTTGCATTACAGACTTAAACCTGAAAACCCCACTGGCTTCTAAATACTGTGCATGACTATACATGGCAAGCACATGGGTGTGTGCTAAGCCTCTGCTTCTTCCCCAAAAAATTCGCTCCCCCTTTCCATCTAATGCAACTGTGAAATCACCAGAGCAAGACGCAATAAATCTCTGCCTATAATTCCTCTATGCACACAGAGTCATGTTTTCACATTAGTCCTAAAACGAAATTTCTTTGCCAATTTGAAAGCACACTTACTGCTCTTTTTTTTTAGGGCCAAGTGAAAAACTCTTTTTACAATTTGAAATCACTTTTACAGACTGACACATTATGAAACCACTATTTTTGATTTATTTAATTGCACGTGTACAAACTGGTTTTTTTTCAGACCACCACCATGTGCATTCTCTGTGACTGCCTACACTCCACCAAGGGCAACCAGCCTTAGTGATGCTGAATGTATTTGCATTACAGACTTAAACCTGAAAACCCCAGTGGCTTCTAAATACTGTGCATGACTATACATGGCAAGCACATGGGTGTGTGCTAAGCCTCTGCTTCTTCCCCAAAAAATTCGCTCCCCCTTTCCATCTAATGCAACTGTGAAATCACCAGAGCAAGACGCAATAAATCTCTGCCTATAATTCCTCTATGCACACAGAGTCATGTTTTCACATTAGTCCTAAAACGAAATTTCTTTGCCAATTTGAAAGCACACTTACTGCTCTTTTTTTTTAGGGCCAAGTGAAAATCTCTTTTTACAATTTGAAATCACTTTTACAGACTGACACATTATGAAACCACTATTTTTGATTTATTTAATTGCACGTGTCCAAGCTGTTTTTTTTTCAGACCAACACCATGTGTATTCTCTGTGTCTGCCTACACTCCAGCAAGGGCAACCAGCCTTAGTGATGCTGAATGTATTTGCATTACAGACTTAAACCTGAAAACCCCAGTGGCTTCTAAATACTGTGCATGACTATACATGGCAAGCACATGGGTGTGTGCTAAGCCTCTGCTTCTTCCCCAAAAAATTCGCTCCCCCTTTCCATCTAATGCAACTGTGAAATCACCAGAGCAAGACGCAATAAATCTCTGCCTATAATTCTTCTATGCACACAGAGTCATGTTTTCACATTAGTCCCAAAACGAAATTTCTTTGCCAATTTGAAAGCACACTTACTGCTCTTTTTTTTTCGGGCCAAGTGAAAATCTCTTTTTACAATTTGAAATCACTTTTACAGACTGACACATTATGCAACCACTATTTTTGATTTATTTAATTGCACGTGTCCAAGCTGTTTTTTTTTCAGACCACCACCATGTGCATTCTCTGTGACTGCCTACACTCCACCAAGGGCAACCAGCCTTAGTGATGCTGAATGTATTTGCATTACAGACTTAAACCTGAAAACCCCACTGGCTTCTAAATACTGTGCATGACTATACATGGCAAGCACATGGGTGTGTGCTAAGCCTCTGCTTCTTCCCCAAAAAATTCGCTCCCCCTTTCCATCTAATGCAACTGTGAAATCACCAGAGCAAGACGCAATAAATCTCTGCCTATAATTCTTCTATGCACACAGAGTCATGTTTTCACATTAGTCCCAAAACGAAATTTCTTTGCCAATTTGAAAGCACACTTACTGCTCTTTTTTTTTTCGGGGCAAGTGTAAATCACTTTTACACACTGTCACATTATGAAACCACCATGTGTAACTACAACAAAAACAATTCCCATTTCTATTATTCATTTCTTAAGTTACCACATACATCCCCTCTCAAACTCTAAACTCACCTTTAAAATTAGTTAGTTGTGAAAGAAATGTGACACTCAAACAGCAGATTATCAGAGCCAGGATCTCTGTTGTGTTCACCTCTCTCCTCTCAGCAGAACCAGATAATGGCAAACTTTCCCTCTATTTTTCCACACATATACATGTAAGTTTCAAATCTCAGTGCTTCCCCCTTTTTTTCAAATGTAATCACACATTTCTATTGGTTGAAAACCAACCCTTTTCCAAAAGTACCCTGCCCCCAACTTGACTTCTGCCTAGTACCCTTCCCCCAACTTGACTTCTGCCTGCTACCATAGCAACAGCTCATGGAACACTGCTGTGTGCAGTTAGGTCAGAAGTTCGACACACAATGTTTCAATTCCACAGAGCAAGAGTGCTTGACTTTTCAAACCTTACAGCAAATCCATAGTACTGTTCTTTGGTTACACATTTTTTTGTACCAATACAAAACATGCTTCTATTAATTTTCACATACAGCCTAGTTTTTATTCTAGAATGGTATGAAACAGCCAATCAGTTCTTTTTGTTTTAAAAAAATATGTATGCCTCCATTTCCAAACTGTCTTTCTTTTCATATTGCCATTCTACTGAAAGACACCTCCTGAGTGCATCCAGTTCTCCTTTGAAGATGTTCACAGTGTGGATTGTAGGGCACAGCTATGTCTTCTGGAGTGAAAAGTTTGCAGAGAAAACAGATATGGTGAGAGACCTTGCTTTGCCAAATGTAGACATTAAATGGATTGGTCAGAGAGGGTTAAAGTGGCACCAATTGATGCCATTGGTGAAATCCTTCATTCAAATCCAACACCCTGACCTCATAATAGTGCACTGTGGTGGCAATGACCTAGGCACTTTGACTGGGGTAGGTCTGGAAATGCTTATGAAGGACTCCTTTGCACAACTGTTTACACTTTTCCCTAAAACTGCCTTTGTGTTTTCCAACATATGCCAAAGGCAAAAATGGAACTGGTCCAATCATTTCTGTCCACAGATTGACAAAGCAAGAAAGCACGTCAACAAATCTGTTTCTGCTTTCCTCCGTGACTATGGTATGGGTGCCATTTACCACAACAACTTGCGTTATGACATGCAAGACATTTATAGAGGAGATGGTGTGCACTTCAATGATGAAGGGAACAGAGTCTTCCTCTTGAACCTTAGACTCTGCATCGGTACTTACTTGTAGGTACCAC
The DNA here is from genome assembly GCF_964204655.1 of Triturus cristatus. Lineage (NCBI taxonomy): Eukaryota > Metazoa > Chordata > Amphibia > Caudata > Salamandridae > Triturus > Triturus cristatus. The sequence continues at coordinate 623,347,166 of NC_140587.1, forward strand.
TAAAAAAATGACTTCATAAACACAACAGCTCTTTTTAGAGCTCCCTAATTTCTAAACTCTTAAATCTGCTTTTCATTTATCTATTTTTATTTTTCTACCGTACGCTTACCGTAAGCTTACCGTACGCGTACCCCGTGATTTTTTTTAAAATCAATAAATGTTTTTTTTGTACTTTTCTGTCCTTCTTTGACCCCCTTACAAATGTTAGGGGGTCTGTAACTCTCCTCATTGCCCCCTTTCCTTGTTTTCACTCTTTTTTTTCAGAGTGAAATACACAAAATGGCGGCCGCCGCTTCCTGGTTTCGGCCGATTCGAATGTTTACTAAGATCTAACAGCCAATCAGAATCGCGCTCGCGCACGCCGCCGTACGCTTACCGTAAGAGTACGGTAAGCGTACCGTAAGCGGGCTCAGATATATATATTGATTTAAAGGCTATTTTCTCAGAATCTACTGAACAGATTTACACCAAACCTACAAAAGGCACTTCCTTGACCTAGGGACTACCTCTCTGCCAAATTTTGAGTAATTCTGTTCAGCCGTTCGGGCTGTAGCTCGTTCTAAAGGTCCTATGGAAAAATGCATGGGAAAAACGCGTTTTGGGACCCCCCTTTTATCTCAGCCCCCGCTTGACGGATCCCCCCGAGACTTTCAGGGTAGGAGCGGAGCGTAGCGCCCCACCTATTTTGAGAAATTCGCGAGGATTCGTTGACCGGCGCCAAAGTTATTCAAAATAGAATGTTGAGGTTTTCCTATGGAAACGTGGTCCTAACTATAACTACCTACTGGCGACCGCCAGTAGGTAATATATATATATATATATATATATATATATATATATATATATATATATATATATATTCACTGAAAAAACCATAGGTTTCAGGGGCGTTATAGTTAGCTGGACTTTTCACTCGTACAAAACCATTGAAATTCCCCCGTTATAGTTAGTTCAGGTAACTATAACTCGCGCGCCCGCAATGCACGTCACTTATTACATCACTCATGACATGGTCAGTGACATCACTCATGACATCACTGATGACATCTCAAATGACATCACTGATGACATCATCCAGTGAATGTGTGTTTTTCTGAAAATTACATATGTTTTATTTATGTATATCTCAAGGTCGATGGAAGAATAAATGGGTATATAAGTGTCTAAATGGATGATTTGTTTTTGAAAAATTGATTGTATAACTGACTGATTAAGTGTATCTTAGTGAATACATGGCTTAGTGAATAATGTTTAAATGTGTAAATATCTGTATCAGTCTCTCACTTTGTGTATAAGTGGCTGCATGGGTTGGTGAGTAGCTACATGAGTAGCTACTCACCAACCAACTAATAACCTGTCCTTCCAACAGCTTTTCTGCACACTCCTCCCCACTGGAAGAATCTGTAAACTGACAGGGGTGTAGAACATAGTTTCATAAACTAGAGCCCATATTAATGGTTTGCTAAGGAAAATAAAGTGCACATTTCTCATATTTAGAGTGTCATTTGAACCAATTACTACTTTACATGGATAATGAAGATGTTAAGTGTACTTAGGCAATCATGATTGAAGTTGTATCACCAGAAAAAATCATAACTATTGCAAGCCTACCCTGCAACAGAAATGGAATAATGGAAGCAGTGAGTCATTGGTACATGTTTAGTGTCATATGATTAAGAAAACTATTTAGAGTAAGAAAGGCTGCAAATCACACTTCAGATAACGAAAGAGCTGAGGAACTGACTTATAAACATGGGATGTCAGTTCTAGGTTAAGAGTTTAATGTCTCATGGTCACAAACAGCAACAATTCTTCCGTCTGAAAACTTATCTGGACAATGACTTTCTTGTCAAGTGTGTAGCCCCTAGCACTGGATTGTGTACATTCAAGGGCACTATTGCCTTTTGACATGCTGTGTTCTGGAAAGGACTGACGTATTTACTGTGCCCTGTAAATACTGATACTACAGAGTGAGATATTTACTAGATTAAGTAAATGTATCCTATAACACTTGGAAAATGGGGCATAAGAAGTGTGTTTGGTGTTTACCACTTTAATTATTCCACGTGCATCCTAATTTACAAGGTCTTTTCTCCAGTAAATTTTGATATGTCTCAAATTCTGAAATTTGAGGGGAGGGCACAGTAATGACTGCTATTTATACAACAGTTATACACAAAACACATTCAAATGTAAAATACCAAAGTCATCTGTGCACAATAAATTTTAAATGGGAATGCAATTTGCAATGTGACCTATGTAGCTATAGGTTGCATCCTAAATTGTACATTCGCAAGGAGGGACAATATAATCTGGTTAATAAATATTATTAAAAGTTTGCAATTTGTGACCCCCTTGAGATTGATTGCAAATGAAGGGATCGAGGCCTACAAGGGACAGTAGACTTCTATCCTTGCTTTGCATTTCAAAACGTGAAACCTTTTTTTCAAAATCAGGCCCTCTCCTTCAAAGAGACAGGTGCTGCTTTTTAAAAATATATTTCTTGTTTGGTACTACATCGTATGGAGCAAGCAGTGACCCTCTGAGCAACTCTTTAATCCTCTTGAGGCTGCCAACATGATTACCAAAGGGGAACCTCTCTCACGTGGACAGGTTCTCCTTTGCCAATTGATCACCACGCCAACTCATAGATTGGTTACTGATCAATGGTTTGAAACCACAAAGTCACTAATATATTCCATTGATAAACCTTAATGGGAGGTAGATGTCCCTTTTCCCCATCTCCAATTTGTTATTTCTAATGGGTCACAAAAGACTTTTTATGAATCAGAAAACTTTTCTGCCTTCCAAAAGGGCTTTGATATATTTTATACAGGTATTTTGCGGCTTCTGGCAAAACACCTTCATGTGAGACCCCTTTTTAGATCTTAACTAGTTATTTTACCCTCCCACCTGAAATCTGCAATCTGACATTAAGAGCCTGATGCTTTTTCAGTTGTATGTTTTCAATGAAACTATTTATGTACCTCTTATTCAAAAGGAGTGGGCAGAAAGACATATCTTAACTTTACCTGTTGTGCCTCTATGCCCTATAAGACCAAGAACGGTGGATGCCGAAACTGAAAAAGCATAAATGCTCTCCTACCTTCTCTACATTTCTGCATGTATTAGAATATCAGAGATTTTCTAGATCTCAATTTTGTTGCTGCTTTACTACCATTTTTCTGAATAATATGAACAGCCCTAATTTGTCCATCCAAGTCATGCCCTAATTTATCCATCTTAGTCATAGAGTAGTAATTCCATTGGCCCTTGTTATCTTTATAGTCATACATGTATTTCCGAATTGTGAGATTGTGGTGAGCTTTGGCTATGTGTTTTAACTAACTTCATTTTGAATGTACAACATCATTTTTGTGCTCTTGCATGATTTCATTTTATGCCATCTTACAGCTTCACGGTGGGATGTTTTCATTCTTCTCAGCACAGAGCAAAACAGCCTTGCTGAAACAGAATGTGTGGGATGTGCGTTTGAAAGCATGAGAGAGGAATGCATTTCTCTGTCTCAGAGTTAAAACATGGAGGTTCATCCGGCTTCCGTCTTGACCTTGGAACAGACCAGTACGGTTAGCTTTGGTTTTGCAATAGATAAAAGTAGGGGGAATTTCTAGAAGTCTCTCTCTGTGTTAGTAAAAGATATAAAAGGTAGGAAAGCTCGCTGTGGAACAGACATGTTGCCACAGGGAACTTTGAGGGTCCAAATCTGCCTGAATGTCAAGGGCTTCTCCAGTCGAGCTGGCCAGAATGTTGACAGATCATTTGTTGATGTACTTGTTTTACATATTTTGTGTATATAAGCTATGTTTCAGTGCTCTGTGATTTTGTCATGTTGTGTATACATGCTCTTTATATTAGAGTCTTTCATTTGGCAGTGTTTAATCCTGGCATTTGACAGTGTTTGTTTCTTTCATTGGAGTCGATTATTATTACCTGCTTGTGTCTTGTTCCCTTGTATTTGACTTGTGAGTGTTTTTCTAACATTTGCTTGTGTACAAACAGATATATATATATATATATATATATATATATATATATATATATATATATATATATATATATATATATATATATATATATATATATATATATATATATTATCTACTGGCGGTCGCCAGTAGATAGTTATAGTTAGGACCGAGTTTCCATTGGAAATCTCAACATTCTATTTTGAATAACTTTGGCGCCGGTTGACGAATCCTCGCAAAATTTTCAAAACTAATGGGGCGCTCCGCTCAGCTCCTACCCTGGAAGTCTCGGGGTGATTCGTCAAGTGGGGGCTGAGAAAAAAGGGGGGTCCCAAAACGCATTTTCCCCATGCATTTTCCCATAGGACCTTTAGTCGAAGGTACAGCCCGAACGGCTGAACAGAATTACTTGAAATTTGGCAAAGAGGTAGTCCTCACGTCAGGCATGTGCCTTTTGCATATATGGTGTCAATCTGTTCAGTAGTTCCTGAGAAAATTGCAGTTAAAAGTACATAAATATCTATAGCCGCGCACCGTGCGCGCACCGTGCGCGCATCGTGCGCGCACGGTGCCGTGCGCGCACGTTGACGTGCGCGAGTGTAATTCTCATTGGTGGTTACATGTCAGTCAACATTTGAATCGGTCGAAATCAGGAAGTGTCGGCCGCCATTTTGTGTGTTGTGTGTGTGACAGGGAAAAAGAAAGGTGGAGAACGTGTAAAGGGGGCAGGGTAGAGTGTTCCTGACCCCCTAGCCTTTGTCAGGGGGTCCCTAAAGGACCCCTAAGGGAGAAAAAAACATTTTTTTTTTCAAAAAATCGCGGGGGGCGTGCACGGTGCGCGCACCCCTAGCCGCCATTTTGAGTTTTAGAGGCAGAAGAGAATTAAAAACACAAGTGGAGAACGTTAAAAGGGGGCAGGGTAGAGAGTTCCTGACCCCCTAGGCCTTCTCAGGGGGACCATGAAAGACCCCTTAGGTCCCAAAAAAAAAAATATATATCGCGGAGTGCGCGCACGGTGGCGCACGGTGCGCGCACGGCGGCAATAAATTCATTAAAAAAATAGAATTAAAAATAAAATTTAAGTGTTTAGATGTTGGTTGGCTCTAAAAATAGCCGTTGTGGTCATTGAGTGTTTTTTTGTACCTACAAGTAAGTAACGATGCAGAGTCTAAAGTTCAAGAGGAAGACTTTGTTGCCTTCATCTGTGAAATGTACACCGTCTCCTCTATAAATTCCTTGCATGTTGTAATGCAGGCAGTTGGGGGTAGGGATCATTTGGAAAGGGTTGAAATTTGCAACCAATAGAAATGTGTGTTTCCATTTGAAAAAATGTGGGAAGCACTGTGATTTGAAGTTAACATGTATATGTGTGAAAAAAGAGAGGGAAAGTTTGCCATTTACTGGTTCTGGTGAGAGGGGTACAGCTCAGAGATTCTGGCTCTGATAATCTGCTGTGTGAGTGCCACATTCCTTTCTCAACTAACTACTTTTAAAGGTGAGTTATGAATTTGAGAGGGGATGTCTGTGGTGCATTTTGATATAGTTTTAGAAAAGCAACATTATATCACCCACAGTGGGTGCATGCTCACTTGTATTTAGGACTGATAGGACTGCACCATCTTCGAAATTAAAGAGGCTGCATGTGAAACTATTTCCGACCGATACAGCACAGTAAGCCTGACATAATTAACTTTCCTGTGCATTCAACATACTACTATAGGAAAAAGATGTGCTTTTATTTTACAAGTGAGCACGGACCCACTGTGGGTGATATAATGTTGTTTTTCTAAAACTACGTGTTCCATCATGCTTAATGTTTTAGCGCAGCCCACTGACGGTGAACAACCAATGAAAAAGAAAGAAAGATTTAAATGAAAGGAGAGCAAATCATACTCACTTGTAAAGCTGCCTTTGATGAAGAGAAGAAGAGTCTTGAAACGCGTTAGGCATATTAATTGACTTTGAATGAAAAGGAGAGTTGTCCAGGAATAACCGGAAGGTTGGCTTGCTGTCGAGTGCGTCCTGTGAAAGCTTCAGGGCATTTGGTGACAAAAAAACAAAATATATATATATATATATATATATATATATATATATATATAGATATAGATATATATATATATATATATATATATATATATATATATATATATATATATATATATATATATATATATATATTCACTGAAAAAACCATAGGTTTCAGGGGCGTTATAGTTAGCTGGACTTTTCACTCGTACAAAACCATTGAAATTCCCCCGTTATAGTTAGTTCAGGTAACTATGACTCGCGCGCCCGCAATGCACGTCACTTATTACATCACTCATGACATGGTCAGTGACATCACTCATGACATCACTGATGACATCTCAAATGACATCACTGATGACATCATCCAGTGAATGTGTGTTTTTCTGAAAATTACATATGTTTTATTTATGTATATCTCAAGGTCGATGGAAGAATAAATGGGTATATAAGTGTCTAAATGGATGATTTGTTTTTGAAAAATTGATTGTATAACTGACTGATTAAGTGTATCTTAGTGAATACATGGCTTAGTGAATAATGTTTAAATGTGTAAATATCTGTATCAGTCTCTCACTTTGTGTATAAGTGGCTGCATGGGTTGGTGAGTAGCTACATGAGTAGCTACTCACCAACCAACTAATAACCAATATAGACATATTGGTTATTAGTTGGTTTTTTGAGTATCAGTATGACTGTCTGAGTGTCTGTATGGTTCGGTGGGGGGTATTACGTAGTGCATAGGTGCATGAATGAGTGACTCACTGTTTGTATGTGTTGAAGACAGCATGTGTGCAGGACTGTATGGGTGGATGAGTGTGTGCATGGGTGTGTTAGTGAGTGATAGACTGTCTCAATAGTGTCTTTATGAGTAACTACATATGTTTTAAACTAGTATATGTGACTATTGGTGTATATAAGTGAGTATATGTGAGAGTGAGAGATTGAAAGAGTTCCTGTATGAATAAGTATGTGTTTCTATAAGTGATTGTTTAAAAGACTAAGTATGTGTAAGTTTCTGTAGAAGTAAGTGTGGTAGTGTGTGTATAACAGTATATGCAAGTAAATGGATGTTTGATTCTTTATTAGCATGAGTGACTATGTGTGTGAGTAACTCTATGGATGAGTGGCGTTGTGTAACAGGATGTATAGGTGTGTGAGTACATATCATGAGTGAGTACATGTATGAGTGACTGTATAGGACTGTTGGTGAATGAGTGGATTTGTATGTGGATCTTAGAATTACTGAATAGGTTGTTGTAACTGGTATTGGTATATCCATTGTTTTGAACATTGTAGTTTCTATTTTTGAATGTGTGTATCAAAGGTTATATTAGGGGAAGAGGAGGTCTGCTACTCTTTCACAAGGATGATGTAATCAGTGATGTCATTAGTGATGTCATTTGAGATGTCATCAGTGATGTCATGAGTGATGTCACTGACCATGTCATGAGTGATGTAATATGTGACGTCATCAGCAGTGCATTGCGGGTGCGCGAGTTATAGTTAGCTGAACTAACTATAACGGGGGAATTTCAATGGTTTTGTATGAGTGAAAAGTCCAGCTAACTATAACGCCTCTGAAACCTATGTTTTTTTCAGTGAATTTCTAAGGCTTTTTAAATGCTAATTCCTAACTATAACGTGCCTGAAACCTATGGTTTTTAAGTGAATTTCAAAGGTTTTTTAAATGCTAATTTCTAACTATGCCTACAGAGATAGGACATGTGAAGAAAGAAGAAAAAACGCACAGAAAGAAAAAAAAGAAATGCAGAAAGAAGCAACAGAAGTCCTCAAAGACGAAGAAAAGTGCAGGAAGAAGGATAACGTGCAGAAAGAACAAACAGAAGAGCAGAAAGAAGCCTTGTTGCAAAATCATCCTGTACCCTCAACTTTATCAGACGGATACTGGTGGTAACTGAGTCTGACTAACCAGTCCTAGAGCCAGTGCTATGTTAAAAGACACTCAGAATACAGTGAAAACACCTACATGCACTAGGGAACACTATGCGTTGGGGTCCCCCTGTGATCAGCATGACCTCCTCTGTAAGCCCCTAGTAAATAATAGGGCAGGGGATTAAAACTACCTCTTAAAACGCACCACAGTGCGTGTTTGCACATGTCACCTCAGGCCCCGTCCCCTCACTTCCCCACTGTGTAAACATGCCCTGTGGCTGTTTTAAGTTGGGAGATTAAGTCCCCTTGAATCCTGAGGGTCCCTAGGGTCCAACTAGACCACTAGGTACGTCCAGTAAGTGCCATTGCAGAGAGGTGTAAAAAGGGGCACGGCCTGCACCACCTCTCTACAACGCAGAGCAGTGGCACTTACTGGAAGCACCTGGTGGGCTAGTTGGCCCCCAGGGTCCCTCAGGATTGAAAGGGAATTATTTCCCCAACTTAAAACGCGCCACAGGGCGTGTTTGCACACGTCACCTCAGGCCCCGTCCCCTCCCTTCACCACTGTGTAAACGCACTCTGTGGCCATTCTAAGTTGAGAGATTAAGTCCCCTTGAATCCTAAGGGTCCCTAGGGTCAAACTAGCCCACTAGGTACCTCCAGTAAGCGCCACAGAGCTGCGTTGCAGAGAGGTGTAAAAAGGGGCTTGGCCTCAGAACACCTGTCTGCAACGCAGCTCCCTGGCGCAAACTGGAGATACCTGTTGGGCTAGTTGGCCCTCAGGGACCCTCAGTATTGAAGGGGAATTAATTCCCCAACTTACAACTGGCCAGGGGGCGCGTTTGCAGAGTGCTGCAAGGAGGGGGCGTAGACTCCAGCGTGATGCCGGTCTAATTTTTTTTGTTGAAAAAAATTAATTTGGCCCTCCCAAGGCCTTAATGGGCCCGGGGGACCCCAACCCCCGGGTGATGGCCTTTTTTAAATTTAAATTCTTTAGGAGGGGGCTGCGTTGCCCCTCTCCTCAGGCCACTTATGGCTCCGGGGACCCCATCCCCCGGGGCCGGCCTTTGTTTTTTATTATTTTAAAAATATATATATTTATAGAAACACCTAGGACATGCTGGACAAACCGTATGTACCTATCACCATGACGATTTGCGTGATATTCATTAAAAGGCGACTATGCATAGAATGTATCCACATGGAATATATTTACACCGCTAGTGAAGCTCTGACGTGTCTGACGCCCTACCGTGCCTAATCCTGGCGCCCCAGCCGGTGGGTACTCTCCAAGTAGACACCCTTGTCGTTTATTTATACAAACATGAGTAGCTATTGACGGGCTCATTTAATATAGACGCACACCAAGCCATTCAAAGGGGATTCGACAAAAATTCGACCAAACTATGCAAGAAACCCCCCTCACGGTTAATAAAAAACACATCCACCGCCGGATGTGTAATACTTTTTATTTTACTCTCTGGAAAGGAGACGAACCTCACTTGAGAGTCACAGCGTGCTCCTGGCTGAGCCCAATGCTGTGTTACACCCACCAGTGCCTGCCGATTGCCTCACACCTCTGTGTTGTATTCCACCAGCTAGTGCGTATGGTATGACACTCTCTAGCATTGTGCACTGTAACACCACCCCGTGAATATGTCATGCCACACTTGTCTTCGCACGGGTTATATTGCCTTCCTCGATGTGTATGTTATAACGCACGGCGCTATGCCATACATATTACAATCTGGGATCCATATCTTTGTCACAGTGCATATGCAACGTTACACTCCCCAGCACATATTTTATATTACAACTTTAGAGACTAGTTATGTTACACAACACTGCCCTGTGCATATGACACTCCAAGGGGCAGTGCCTGTGCTATCTCGCGCTCTCCAATGAATCTGTCATTGCGCACAATGTATTGCATATTATATTTCACGCCCCGGTTCATCTTATATCACACTTTTTGGTGCATAGTTTATACCATATACTACATCTAGTTTTCATTTTCAATCGTGCTCTCAGGACTATGTTCTATATAACACTGCGTCCACCTACCCTTTTCATGGGCATTACATTTTGCGATGGGGGTGGAGGGTCAGGGGGTGTTTCTGCCAAGTGAGCCCGGAGTCACAGTCACAAACGTCCTCTTCTTCCTGAATAAAAGTGAGATTATGCTGCATACTTGTTCATATTTTAAGTAGTTTGCACAGACACACATTTTAAAAACAATAAAGTTCCTAATACCCACCTTCTCTGAACAGTTAGCTTGCTGCCCCATCCACCTCCTCCCTATCCTCTGTTGTCTGAATCCATGGACTAGCCTCCTCCCTCCTGCCATGCATGGTTTGATGTGCTGCCACTGCCCTCCATTTAGCATGATGTACCAGTCCACTCCTCCTGCCCTCCATTGCCCAATTCTATGGCCCATCATTGACCTCCTGCTTAGCCTCTGTGCTTAGCTTGCTGCCCCTATTCTCCTTCCCCCTGCCCTCCGATGTCTTTGTGCATGCCCCTGCTCCATCCTTTTTGACCGCTATATTCCATGGACCTGCCACTCCTAACTACTCTGAGTGTTCTGTTGAGCTGCCACTCCCCTCCCACCTGCCTAGCATTGTCAGATGACTGTAACCTGTTCCTGCCACCTCCATCCTGCCTGTCCACATGCCATGCCCCTATCCCCTTCCTCCTGTCCTCCATGGTCCATTTTACTGCCACACCCTTCTGCCCTCCCTTATCTGTTGTGCTGCAACTGCTCCTCCTGCCTGCCCCGCGCGGTCTGTTGTGAGGCCCCTTCCCCTGAACTCTCTTGTCTGTGCCCAGGTCCTGACCCTCCCTTCTATCCTCCATGGTCCTTTGTGCATGCCCCTGCACCCTCCTTCTTGCCCATCATAGCCATTGTGCTGCCACTAACCCTCCCGCTTGCCATGCTTGATCTTCTGTGCTGCCATGGCCCCTCCCACCTTCCCTGTGTGGTCAGCTAGCTGCCCCTGACCCCCTCCCACCTTCCCTCCATGGTCTGTGTGTATGCCGCCATAGTCTCATTGTTGCTCTCCATGGTGTGTCTTGTTTCTAGTGCCCATCCTGCCTGACCTCCATGGTCATATTGCTGCTCCTGCCCTGCCACTTTGCCCCCAGCCGTATGTTTCCATGTGCAGACCCCATATTCCCTCCCTCCTGGCTTGTCTGTTCCATTGTAATGCCCCAGATCCGTCCCTCCTGCCCTTTATGGTCTGTTATGCTGCAGCTTTCTCTCCTGTCTGTCCATTATGGTAAGCTAGCCGCTTTCCCATCTGTTCTCTGTTGTCCATGTGCATGGTCCTGTCCCCTCCCTATTGCTTTCTATGGATTGTTATGCTGCACTCCCGTCCCGCATGCGCTGTGTGGTGTATTGTGCTGCTGCAATCCCTGATGCCTGCCCTGTAGGGTCAGTTTGGTGCACCTCTCCATGTCCCTCCGGTCCTCTATTATCCGAGTCCATGTCCCTACCCCAATTCCTCCTGCCTACCATGATTAAATGTACCATACTTGTGAACATTTTGAACTTGGTAATAGGGAGATTTTGAAAAGAAACTGGGGTATTGATTTTCCCCTTTGAGTTACATTGAAAAAGAGGAGATTGTAGACAGGAGACAGATCAAATAAAGCCCATTTGAGCTTAAAAACATTGGACGTTTCCTGGCTGAAACGGGTCTGTTGGCATGTATGGTTGTACTACCACTGCCTCCTCCTTCTGCCCACAATGGTCTATAATATTGCCACAGCCTCTCTTGCCAGTCCTGTATTGTTGGTTTGTTGCCCCTGCCCCCCTTTCCACTGCCCTCCATAGTTTGTTGTGCTGCCACTGCCCTTCCTTCCTGCCCAGTGTGGTCAAATTGTTGTTGCCTCTGCACTCTCCTACCTGCCTTCAATTTTCAGAGTCCGTGCCTCTGCCTCTCAACAGTATCCCAATGAACAACTAGATTGCTAACATTCTATATTTATTACAAAAGTGTGGAACGTCTGACGTCATCTTGATGTAATCAAAACTGTAATACCTAGAGTATTTCCTTTAGAAATTACATATATGAGAGGGTCTTATTTGCATCAAAATTATGGTTAGTGCTCTAAAAAACACTAAAATGAGGACATATTTTCTGAGTTTTCAAATAGCGACAAAGAACTTTTAAATTATTGGTAATCTTTATGTTTTTTTATCCAGTTGACCACTTGATTAAATGTTGCACCTTGGCGAGAGGATGTGGTGTTACTTCCAGAGCTGCAGACTTTGCAACTGGGGAACCAGGTTGGAGTTTCTGCTTCAGCTCAACATTCTGTGATTGTGGTCAAATCACTTAATCTCCCCATGTCTACAACCAAAATGAATTTGATCTTTTGTGATGTAACCAATGCGCATGTAAAGCATTCCAATACCTGACAAGTCTGCACTATATAAAACTGCAAAAACACAAAAAATAAGTGTTTTGCACACTTCTGTCATTGGGCTACATGTGGGCTACATCTGGGTGATATTTGTGCTGCATTTAGGCTCTTTTGTGTCTGGTGACCATCTTGGGAGATTTATTTGTTAGGAAGTTTCCTAATTTCCTCATTTACTGCAGTCTCCTCAGTGGGAATACTTTCAGTTTTTTATTTTGATTCCATCAAGAAGGTATTCAGATATGTCACACATTTGCCATAAATTCTGAATGTTAGCACTCTAGTTGCTCATTAGATCACTGTAGTAAAGCTACTGCTCACCACGGAAGTCTGCTGCTGGTATTAAAAGTGCATGTTTCAGTCTGCATATCAGAATTTTTTAATGAAATAGAAGAGGATTTGAGAAGTCACTCAAAATGTGACCTCATTTTTCTTTCTTCAGCACTAATCATCATTTCTATGGCAAAATGAACCCCCTCATTGTGTTCCTTTTTAAATTAAATGTTTTAAGTGTTACCAGTTTATTCCAATCAAGATGGCTTCAGGTGTGCCATACTTTTGTCATAAGTAAGATAGTAAGCGCTCTAGTTGTTCTTAAGAACACTCTGGGACATTCTGTCATTAGGCTATACTTTGGCTACATCTGGGTGATATTTGGGCTACATTTGGGCTCTTTTGTCTCTGGTGGCCATCTTGGGAGATTTATTTGTTATGAAGTTTCCTAATTTCCTCATTTACTGCAGTCTGCTCAGTGGGAATATTTTCAGTTTTTTATTTTGGTTCCATCAAGAAGGCATTCAGATGTGTCACACATTTGCCATCAATTCTGAATGTTAGCACTCTAGTTGCTCATTAGATCACTGTAGTATAAGTACTGCTCACCAGGGAAGTCTGCTGCTGGTATTCAAAGTGCATGTTTCAGTCTGCATCTCAGAATTTGTTTATGAAATAGAAGAGGATTTGAGAAGTCAAAATGTGCCCTAATTTTTCTTTCTGCAGAACTAATCATAATTTTTATGGGAAAAAGGAACCCCCTCATTTTGTTCCTTTGTAAATTAAATGTTTTAAGTGTTACCACTTTATTCCAATCAAGATGGCTTCAGGTGTGCCATACTTTTGTCATAAGTAAGACTGTTAGCGCTCTAGTTGTTCGTTAGAACACTCTGGGACATTCTGTCATTGGGCTATACTTGGGCTACATCTGGGTGATATTTGGGCTACATTTGGGCTCTTTTGTCTCTGGTGGCCATTTTGGGAGACTTATGTGTTATGATGTTTCCTAATTTCCTCATTTACTACAGTCTCCTCAGTAGGAAATACTTTCAGTTTTTTACTTTGATTCCATCAAGAAGGCATTCAGATGTGTCACAAATTTGCCATAAATTCAGAATGTTAGCACTCTAGCTGCTTATTAGATCACTGTAGTAAAGCTACTGCTCACCAGGGATGTCTGCTGCTGGTATTGAAAGTGCATGTTTCAGTCTGCATGTCAGAATTTTTTCATGAAATAGAAGAGGATTTGAGAAGTCACTCAAAATGTGCCCTAATTTTTCTTTCTGCAGCACTAATCATACTTTCTATGGCAAAATGACCCCCTCATTTTGTTCCTTTTTAAATTAAATGTTTTAAGAATTACCACTTTATTCCAACCAAGATGGCTTCAGGTGTGCCATACGTTTGTCATAAGTAGGACTGTTAGCGCTCTAGTTGTTCTTTAGAACACTCTGGGAAGCTGCAGTAGAACACAAAGGAATCAACTGACAGTCTCTGCCCTTGTTGGATGTACATGTTTTACTGAGAATGTCAGACTTCATTCTCACGTGACTGAGAAAGATAATGTGAATTTACAGAAAATATGCTCTCAGTTAGCTTATAGATCACCTTCCAAACCTCTGTGGGAAAAGCATGAGAAAATAGTTTTCTCTCAAACATGATTCATGATATCACAGCAGAAGGCTTTTTCACATGGTAAAATCACCTTAGAACACACCACAATTCCTAAAATGAGTATGGTATCATCAACAAATGATTTATAATGTAACTAAAGTCTTAAAACCTTCTATGAACTGCAATGCTTTTTAATGAGTTGCTATCATGTATATTGGTCCCAAGATGGCTGCCAACACTTCTTGGATGAAGTGCTGACAGCCAATCAGATCTCACGATGAGATGTGTGGTTAGGCTCCGCCCAGATATATATGTGATTTTACTTTTGATTTTCTCAGGAACTACTGAACGGATTTACACCATTTAAGCAAAAGGCACATGCCTGACCTGAGGACTACCTCTTTGCCAAATTTCAAGTAATTCTGTTCAGCTGTTCGAGCTGTACCTTCGACTAAAGGTCCTATGGGAAAATGCATGGGGAAAACGCGTTTTGGGACCCCCCTTTTTTCTCAGCCCCCGCTTGACGAATCACCCCGAGACTTTCAGGGTAGGAGCTGAGCGGAGCGCCCCATTAGTTTCACGAAGATAAGTCAACCGGCGCCAAAGTTATTCAAAATAGAATTTTCAGATATCCTGATGATGTCACATATTACATCATTCATGACATGGTGACTGATGACATCTCAAATGACATCACTGATGACATCATCCAGTGACTGTGTGTTTCTATAAAGTTTAAATATGTTTTATATATATGCCAAGGTGTATTGAAGAATGAGTGGGGGCCCGATTCACAGAATTAACTTAAGACAAAATCCTAAACTTACTACTTTTGGTATTCACAGAATGCACTTACTACTTTTGGTATTCACAGAATGGATTTACGACTACTAACTTTACGTCCGCACTCGGGCCAGAAATTCCGGCCCGGAGGCGGAACTTCCAGCCCAGAGGCGGAGCTTCCGGCCCGGAGGTGGAGCTTCCGGCCCGGAGGCGGGGCTTCCGGGCCGGAGGCGGAGCTCCGGCCCGGAGGTTGGGATTCCAGCCAGTGGCGGAGATTTAGCCATGGCCAAAATCTCCACCTCTGGGCCGGAATCTCCGCCTCCGGCCCGGAAGCCCTGCCTCCAGGCCAGAAGTTCTGCCTCCGGGCCAGAAGCTCCGCCTCCGGGCCGGAATTTCCGGCCCGAGTGCGGACGTAAAGTTAGTAGTTGTAAATCCATTCTGTGAATACCAAAAGTAGTAAGTGCATTCTGTGAACACCAAAAGTAGTAAGTGCATTCTGTGAATACCAAAAGCAGTAAGTGCATTCTGTGAATACCAAAATGGTAGTAATTTTAAGATTTTGTCTTAAGTTAGTTCTGTGAATCGGGCCCTGGGTGTATAAGTATCTGGATGGAGGATTTAGTAGGTGCGTGACTGACTGTATAAGTAAGTGATTAAATGTGTCTTAATGGGTAAGTGAGTAAACTGTGTGAATGTCTGTACCAGTCTGTCTGTTGTGTAAGCTGCTGCATCGGTTGGTGAGTAGCTACATGAGTGTCTATATGGGTTATTGATTGGTTGCATGAGTATTTGTATGGGTGCCTGAGTGTGTGTGGGTAGGTGGGAGGTGTGTGCGCATGCAGTTACACCAGGGCAATAAATAGGCCGAGTACTACTACAGCTCAGCCAACATGCAGCTCCCCTTGCTCTAAAGCAATCTGTTTTGCTTCATTGAAGTGTGAGCAGTTTTTCCTGCTCTCGCTTCACTGAAGCAAAGCAGAGTTTGCTATGACAGGGCGGGAGATAGCAAACGGCAATGTCCCGGGGTTGGGCACCCCAGGACATTGCAGGAGCCAGCCCTGGGTGGTGGCTGTCCCTAGGGCCATCAAGGTCTCCTGGAGGGGGGCCGCGTGGCACCTTTCCCAAGTCGTGGGCTGCAGGGGGGGGCCATTTGCCCCCTACGGTTCATTATCAAAGCCCCAGGGAGGTGGTGGCCCCCCAGGCAGCTTGGGGGATTGGGACCCAGCCACACATTTTTTAAAAGCCCCGGGGAGGTGGCAGTTCCCGGTGCTGCAGGGGGTCCCAGGCCTCCAAAAAGCATTTTCTAAAAACAAAATTGTCAGAATTTGTGCTGGGCGCGCGAATCCTGCCGAGAAAATTACAAAAACTGAAGTGCAGGCTCCCGCGCTTCGTTATCTGTAAGCCCCTGCCTGGGTCAGATCCCGGGGGCAATGCCAAATTATATAGTGGGGGCCTGTGACCTCCCGGGGGCTATGCTAATTATATGTGGGGGCATGCAGCCCCCCCACAGCCCTTGGGACCACCACCTTCCCAGAGCTTGTTTAATAAGATGTGAGGGGACCTCCCAGGCCCCCCGAAGCCCCAGGGACTGCCACCTCCCCAGGGCTTTATTAAAATATGCGTGGGGGGCACCCAGCCTCCCCCACTGCCCCGGGGACCACTACCTCCCTGGGGGCTTAATTTAATTTAAAAAAGGTGTGGGAGGTGGGGCCTCAACGACCCCATTAAGCCCCGGGGACTGCCACCTCCCTGGGGCTTTCTTTAATTATTTGCAGGGTGCCTTACGGGACCCACCAAGTCCCGGGGACCACCACTTCTCCGGGGCTCTTGAAATGCTGGGAGGGGGGGGCTGCGTGGCCCCCCTCCTGGAGCTCTTGATGGTCCTTGGGACCGCCACCCCCCAGGACCGGCTCCTGCAACGTCCTGGGTGCCCATCGCCGGGACACTGCCGTTTGCTTTGGCCGGCTCCCAGCCTGCCAAAACAAACTCCTGCTTTGCTTTGTGGAAGCGAGAGCAGGAAACCTGCTCTCACTTCAATGAAGCAAAGCAGATTGCTTTTGGGCAAGGGGAGGTGCATGTTTGCAGCTTTCTTTGCCCAAAAGCAATGCTGGCTCCTGCAGGAGGCGGGGAGCCGGCTGGGGCATTGGGGGTCTCCCCACGGTCCCCAAAGCTAAGGACCGGCCCGGGGAATTGGGTCCCCGGGCCAGAAGTTACCCAGGAGGTGGATCGCCCTGCCCTCCTCCACTTTATTTCCCCCCCAAAAATGGCTGGGCCCCAGGGGATGGGATCCCCAGGGCCAAAATCAGTTTGGGGAGGGGAGCCGTGCGGCCCTCCTCCTTAAAAAAATATATAAAATGGCCAAGCCCCGGGAGATGGGGTCCACTGGGCCAATAGTGGCCCAGGGAAGGTGGCCAAGCTGCCCCCCTTCCAATTAAATTTCTTTTTTTTAAAAGAGGCCATGCCCTGAGGCATAGGTCCCCAGGGCAAAAGTGTCCCAGGGAAGTGGGCCCACATGGCCCCCCTTCCTTATAAATATATATATATATACACACAAAAAGGAGACCATGCCCCAGGAATAGGGTACCTGGGGCTGAAATCGGCCTCAGAAGGGGGGCAATGCGGCCCCCTTCCTGTTTTTTTTTTTAAATGGTCAGGCCCTGTGGGATGGGGGCAGATTCTATGCACTGACACTGGTGCTACCTGCAATAATCTTGGACCCCTCCTGAGGCTTGAGCCGGGAGGTAGAATTTTAACTGTTGTGCCCATTGTATGACTTTCGCTGTGTGTGCAATTGTCGCTGACTACAAACGCTTTGCATTACTACACGAGCTGCATATTTTAGACGCCGATATTTTTATAAAATCACAAATTGCGTAAATCACTTTGGAATTACTCTAGCACTTACCCCACCCCTGCTAATTACTCCCCGCGCACTTGCCGCCAGTAATAGCCGATTTTAGGGCTGTTTTACCGAGCAGAAGGGCAGTAGCGCTCCCTCACGGCAGACATCTTTGTGGGAGGCGGAGCTGGTTGAGCGCTCTAGCCTTTACTACAAAAGGATACGGATATCCTCCGCGTTAGCGGACGCGTGCAGTGGACGCGCCTCGCCAGCGCCGGAGTCACGCCAGAGTCAGCCCGTCAGCGCCCGTCCGCGCCTCGGACGCGCCACGCACCATGGCACCTCTCCATTCAGGTATCAAGGATTTAGTTACATGCCCCCCTATAACTGAGGCACAAAGTGACACGATCAGCCACTTACGCCTAAATTACTCTTCGGAATGTTTACTAGCCCTTCGACCCTCTCGAGATCCTGCTTGCAGGACAATAGATCCTTATTTACAGAAAACTACATGCCAATGCTGTCATTTATCCACCAACCATGTACAAATTAAAGCCTTACAGGTTAGAAACCCTATAAACAATAACAAGATGCCTTCAGAACAGTTTCTATTTCTTAGCATTAATTGTCGCTCACTACCTAAGCATAGAACTGAAGTCTTCAATTTACTCTTGGACGAGGTTCCAGATGCTGTCTTTTTAACTGAAACATGGCTTCAAGACAGCTCTGGACCAGATTTAGCTATGGCACTCCCTGAAACTTATGCAATTGTTAGACTTGATCGAGAAAAACCACCAGGAGGAGGAATAGCAATCATTTTTAAAAAACGCTATTATTGCGAATTTACTAAACTCCCATGTGAGGGCTGTGAAGGCGCAATTTATAAACTTTCACTCACACCGAACTTTACTTTCTCGGGAGCACTCATTTATAGGCCACCGGGATCTGCCTCGAAATGGATATCTCATCTTGTAGAACTTCTTGGACCCCTAACTATGAAAATGGCTAACTTCACTATTCTAGGAGACATGAATTTACACTTGGAGAAAGATGATTGCCCAATAGTGAATGATTTCAAAACGGATCTTGCATCCCTCAACCTGACCTTAAAGAACTCTGGCCCTACACATAGAGCCGGTCATTTGTTGGATCCTATCCTCTCCAACCTAAACGACATATCGAAACCCACGGCCATTCCTGTGCCTTGGTCTGACCACTTCCTGATTAAATTTTCCCTTCTTGTAAAAAACTATAATGGGATGAGAACACCAATTCCTATACAATTAATCAGGAAATGGAAAAAACTCGATCTAGAAAAACTTAACTTCTTTCTCGAGGGCCATCTCCCCTGTACAAAATCAACAGTACAAGAGTTTTCTACATCAGTCCAAACTGGGCTCCTAGAAGCCATCGACTCCACTTTGCCTAAAACTATATTAAAACAAAATTCCCACCGTCCCCCTGCTCCATGGTTCACTGAGGCCTTGAAACAAGAAAAAAGTATATGCAAAACTGCAGAACGTCATTGGAGGAAATCCTATTGCCCTGAGTCCAAATTGGCCTATAAACATAAACTCTCAAATTATCAGAGGCTCTGTGCCAAAACCAAAGCTGAACATGCCTGCACGAAAATCACTGAAGCCCTATGTCAGTCCAAAACACTTTTTAAAACTGTAAGAGAACTAACTGGTTCCCTTACATTACAATCTCCCCCAGAGTTAAACAAATTACAATGTGATGCCCTTGCAACTTTTTTTGTAGAAAAAGTCGACAAAATCTATCAGGGTATAGAACAAACTACAAAGGAAATTGCCGAGTCCAGAGCAACCCCTCCTTCTATTAATATTGGCCCTGAAATCAACACTTCAGTCCCCATCACTCCCATGAAAACAGAGATGTCCTCCTATATATCCCCACTTGATGTAACACCACCAGCCATTTTAGATAAATGGCCGTTGCTTGATTTAGACTTGGTTCGAAAACTTTTGAATTCCATCAAATCTGGCTCACCAAACGATCCATTACCGTGTTCTATCCTGAAAAAATTAAATGATAAAACCCTAGGGACAATTACCAACCTTCTTAATAAATCGCTACAGGAAGAAATCGTTCCAAAGGAATGGAAACATGCAATGATCCACCCTCTACTGAAAAAAGCTGGAACTGACCCCAACTTGCCATCCAAATTTAGGCCTATCTCTTTGCTACCTACCTTTGCAAAGATATTGGAAAAACATGCTCACAGAGTCCTCACTGATTTCATTACCACCTATGATCTACTACCTCTTCATCAGTCAGGATTCCGCACAGGATTCTCTACGGAAACGACTCTGTTGGGCGTAACTGAGAATATCCGTCTACTGTTGGACCGCGGAGAAACGGTTGCCTTGCTGTTACTGGATCTCAGTGCAGCATTTGATACTGTGTCACATGCTGTACTTGAGCAAACCCTCCACGCCACCGGTATCAGGGGCGCCGCCTGCAACTGGATTAAATCACTGCTAGAACAACGCACCTTCCAGGTTTTCTCCCAATCAGCATGCTCTGACACTATGACCCTTAAACATGGAGTGCCGCAGGGCTCTATATTGAGCCCACTGCTTTTCAATGTTTACATGAGTCCATTGGCCAAAATGATAGAAGAGTCTGGCCTACTCATGTTCTCGTATGCTGATGATTCCCAGCTTATTTTCTCTCTATCATCTTCGGATCCAAATAACATCTCGTCATTAAAAATCGGCCTCACTAACATCGCAGACTGGATGAGAAACAATTTTCTCAAACTTAATGGCGAGAAAACAGAGTTACTTGTTTTGGGCAAAAACAAAGAACTCTGGGGACCCCAGCACTGGCCTGATGTGATGGGCACACCCCCGGTCCCAGTCAAATCAGCACGCAATCTCGGAGTCATCATTGATGAATCATTAAGTCTTAATCAGCAAGCTACTAAGACATCATCCACTTGCTTTGCGATTCTAAAGTGGCTGAAGAAAATCTGTTGGATGTTACCCAAAAACACCCAAAAATCGGTCATCAATGCTTTGATAACCTCCAGGCTCGATTACGCCAACGTGCTTTATCTAGGGGCCAACAAGGCCATAACCCGACGACTACAGACAGTGCAAAATGCCGCCGCAAGATTGCTGTGGAAAATTCCCATCTCCACACCTACCACCAAGTATATCCGCGAATTGCACTGGCTGAAAATCGAGAATCGGGTAAAATTTAAATCCTTATGTCTTATGCATAGGATCTCAATCAACAAGGCACCCAAATATCTTCAAAACCTTATTCAGCCCTACCGTCCATCCCGCACCCTTCGTTCAGCTACAGCCAACCAATTTGTGATCCCTAAAATCAGGCTGGCGAGAATGGGCGGCAAATCTTTTTCATACCTGGGACCCTCCCTCTGGAATACTCTTCCATTGATTCTTAGGCAGGAAACGAATCACCTGAAATTCAGCAAAGCCTTAAAAACCTGGCTGTTTAACATCTAAAAATCCTGATTTTCTCAATGCACGGAATCATCAGCGCCGGGAAACCCTTGTTGGGTAGCTGTAGCGCTTTAGAAATGAAATAAATAAATAAATAAATAAATAAATGGGGGCCCAAAAAATACTGAAAGAAGAGGGGGGGGCACACAGCTCCCCTTCTAAATATATACTTTAAAAAAAGCTGGCATCTTGGCGGAGACCCTGCCACCTCCCTGCACCACTCTGCAAACCCTCCCCCTGGCATGTTCTAAGTTTGGGAATTAAGTCCCCTTGAATACTGAGGGTCCCTGGGGGCCAACTAGCCCACCAGGTACCTCCAGTAAGTGCCACACAGCTGAATTGCAGAGAGGTGGTCCGAGGACATGCCCCTTTTTACACCACTCTGCAAACGTACCTCTTGGCGCACTGCTGGTGGGGCGATGAGGTCCTCTTGTATCCTGATGACCTCATTCCATACTCCAGCTGAAGAGAATACAGCTGTTTGGAGTGCTTTTAAAAAATATGGTAAGCTGTCCTAAGGTCCTGGATTTAATGACCCATTTAATTTTGCTGGAAAACTGCTGCACTCCTTGCACCCTTACAACATAAAAACAAATGTTTGGTAGCACCCTTGCCTTTTCTTGGGGCAGTGCCAGCAAGAAAATATGTACCTCAAAAAATGCCTTAGGGCATTATGAGGGGCTTCTTGCTAGGAGCAATGAGTAATAAATGAGAGGCTCTTGCAGCTCAGTTATTCTTAATTTTTCCTCTTTTTTTGCATTTTTATTATTATTATTGCAGGTGCCCAGTACACCCACCTCTTTTTGTTTTTATTGAAGCTGTGGGGGAATCCCCGAGGCCCCAGCTGGTAATTCTTTTGATTTTCTTGGGTGGCCCACTTCCTCCCTCATTGCTGACCCCGGGCACCATATCCCCTAGAATGTTTGTTATGAGTAGTAGCATGCAGCCCCCTTCCTCGAGCATCAAAAGGCCCTGGGAACCCTCTCCCCAAGGGCCCACAGTGGGTTTCTAGGTCCCACCGGGGCACTCACAAACTTTGAATCTTTAGGGGCCAAAGGCAGATGCCTAAATTGCGTGAACTGTTCTTACCTAACTGTAGGATTATGGCTAACAATTTCAGGGTTTATATGAATGATCTATTGCTCACAATGGCTTATTGCGTTATCTTATCTTACTAGGTATTAGTACAGTGTGGAGTTTGGCAATTGAGTGTCAATGCTCTCTTGTTGCATGTCATCCAGGGAAGGCTCGACACTGGGGGATTTCTTTCCTGAACTACTTTGGTATGACGGTCTGGATGTGGAGTGTGTGGGTTACTCTTGTTGTGGTGTTGCATCGAGGGAGTAGGTCTTGCAACCTTTCAGACCATTGTGAATGTCACGTTTGTAATCGGGGGTTCCATCGTGGGTTCAGGTCGTGTGACACTCCCCCTAATAAGCGTCAGCTATAAGAGTGTTGCAAATAGAGGCAGATAGTATCACAGCTATTCCTACTCATGCAATAACAAGTTATGCTTATGATAGGGACTGAGAAGCTAATTGACCATAACTTACAGCATAATGCCTTTTAAGATGCCAAAATGCTTAATGCCCCCAAGCACAAGTATAGCTATACCAGGTATGCTATACAGCTTTTTTGTTACGGTGAATAATGTATAAATGTGAAAGGCAAATCTCCAAGATGACGTTGAAACGTTCAATTTTGCTCCAGCGCTCTTTGATTGCAATCAATTCTGAGACTTTTTTGAATACGAAAGCTCTGGCTTAGAATGTTAGTGAACAGCTCAAGATTTGCTATTCACTCTGCCAGTGCAATTACATATGCATGTAATTTGGCATGAAGTGTCTCACTGTGAAAAGGCCATGACTAGATCAGGATCTCCACTTTTATTACGGCCACAGACAGCATCCTTCGTCAAAGTGCATTTATTTGTCTGAATATGTCGGCAATAGCTGTTAAAAGAAACGTTCAAATATGTATACACATAAACAAATGGACTGTACAGTATTAAAGCATATATCCAGGAGAATAATAACTAACTGCCAAAATAGGTCGACGTGTTTGGGCGTCATCGGACAAAAGTCAATAAAATTGTCCAGAAGCAGAAACTGGCTGCTGAGAGCTCAGAGTGGGCAGTAGAAGGTCAAAGCAGACTTGCTATTATTCCTCGAAAATGTGGAAAAGTTCAGAAAATATTTTCTGCAGATGCCAAGAGGATGCTCGTGTATGATGATTTCTCTTGGCTGTAAGTTGGCACAGGGACCACGGGCCAGGAGTAGGAGGGAACACTTCTTCCCATTCACAGGATTTACACCTTGAGCTGTCTACAGAATAGGGTGACTAACTGGCATGGGTGCAAGTTCAGGACGGTGAGTGTAAAAATTCAGGACAAAGGGTCAAAATTCAGGACAAAAATTCAGGACAGGAGGTCAAAATTCAGGACAAAAGTTTGGGACAAAAGGTATGTTTTACAGACACGTCAGAGGAGGTCGAGCAATAGTATATAAGTAAGTAAATAGACAACCACTTAAGTACAAGTTAAAATAAGGTTATATTAGGTTGAGACAATCGTGCACTTCACAGTTTTTCAGTATGCCTGCAGCTTGCTACCTTAGACGATTCAAAATTCGTATCTCGCTCTAGCAGGTACATTAGTCACCAGACAATCGTGAACCACACCTGAATATAAATGAGGCGGCTTTTATTGTTTATTGAAAACTCCTGGATATACAAGGAACTTTGCAGTGCCAGCACCCAGTCCAAAACCGCCCCCCCTTTCCTGCCTCCCAGGGAAACACCTGATGCCCCGTCCGGCCAGTCCGGCCTTGCTACCGCCCTTCAAGGGTGCCCTCATCTTCACATAGACCGTCTCTCATGTGTATTTGATTTCTTTTATGATGTTACTCATCCCAAGTACGTAGGTCAGGGTGTCAGAGTGCGTTACATCACAC
Organism: Triturus cristatus; assembly: GCF_964204655.1. Taxonomy (NCBI): domain Eukaryota; kingdom Metazoa; phylum Chordata; class Amphibia; order Caudata; family Salamandridae; genus Triturus; species Triturus cristatus. The sequence goes on from NC_140587.1 coordinate 623,371,455, forward strand.
ACATATTATATAGAGACAATGACTAATATAAACCTGAAAGTCAATGTATATGAAATGTTACTTAAGATAATGGGTACTACAAGGTGTAATCATTCTTTTATCTATCATTCAGTCTTTCACCATTCATTCTGTCCTTCCATCTGTGTGCCCATCTATATCCAAACATATTGCAAACCTATGCACCATGTATCCTTGAATCTATTATTTTGCTCATCCATCCCTCCATCCAACCTTTCACTCATCCATCCATTATTGATCCATCCACCCTTTCCCCCATCCATCCGTACACTCATCCATCCATTCTTCCACTCATCCATCTATTTACTCATCCATCCAGCCATTTACCCATTCACCCATCCAGTCATCCTTTCACTTACTCATTCAGCCACTTATCCTTCCACCCATTTACCCTTTCAGTCTTTCATCCTCCCTTTCTCTCTCTATCCCCCTTTCACTCATCCATCCATCCTTCCACCCACCCACCCATCTACTCATCCATTCATGAATCTATCCTTTGACCCTATTACTCATCCATCCTTTCGCTCATCCATCCATCCGTTCTCTCATCCATCCACCCTTTCACTTATTCACTCATCTATCCATCCTTTTGTCCACATACCCCCCTTTCACTCACTCATCAATCCTCACATTCAACCTTTTCACTTATCAATTAATCAATCCATCCATCCATTCACTCATCCATCCACCCATTCACTTGCCCACCATCCATCCTTTTACCCATCCATCCATCCTTCCACCCATACATCTATCTATTTACCTTTTCTCTCATCCGTCCTTCCACTCACTCACTCACCATCCATCCTTTCTTTCGTTATCTATCCATTCACCCTTTCATTTATCCATTCATTTTTTCACTAATCCATCCAGACATTCAAACATTCCTCCACTTATTTACTCACCCACCTTATCACATTAAGAGCTGAGCCTTTGTCTGCAGAGTTGCAGACAGAAGAGGCCCATCAAGAACTTCACTGCGCTGTAGTTCAGGCAGCAAGGGTTGGGGTGGGGGAGGGTTCACTATGCCCCCGCACATAGGCAATCTGCAAATTTAGAAGTCATGAGCCATGCATGATGCACAGTGCCAGGACGTGAGGTGACTGTGACATGGTGTTGTTTACATTGCTTTAAGTGGGGTAAAAAAAACTGGGGGGCCTCTTCAAAGGGGTTGTTCGATGTAATTAAGGGCGTGGCTTAAAACACCTACTCTAAAAATCTGTGCTTAGCATAGTGTTCTGCCCCACTGGTATTATGTTGTTTCTGTCATTGCATCCGGATATATAATACAGCAAGTATCATTACACCAAAAATAAGCCTGGACTATTGGCTTTATCAATGGTTGTTAGTTGCTTAAAATAAAAAAGCAGCAACCATGGCTTTGTTGAATATAATATTGAAAATGTGTCAGTTCTAAATTGATGAGACAGTGAAAGAACTCTAGCCCCTTCTTTTTAACTTGTTTCACATGCTTCTTTATAGCGTTTTACCTTTTATCCATCTAACAGAATGCCCTGCTGTACACTGTGGCAGGAGGAGATCGCCACATGCTTTAACAGCCCAGACTGCCCCATTGGCATTCTGTATGTGGCAATTAGGAGGAGTGGGAGGTGGTCCCATCAGGGGCTGAGGCTTCTCGCAGGAAGCAGTGCTGCTCCCTGCAATGGCCATAATTATGGACAAAAGGCGTCCGTAAAAGGGATCCTCACGGATAACGGATGTGAGGTCCAAATTACGGACAGTCAGTGAAATATACGGATGGTTGGTCACCCTACTACAGAACCGGGCACATAGGTGCAGGTCACATGGAGCCCTTGCACAAAATGGTAGTGCAGGGCCCTGCAGTCTTATGTTGGTTTTAAGCCGCTCTGATTGGCATCCTCATGACCGAATAGAGTGCAATCTGGCTGCCTCATGCGCTGATTAGAGTGGCTACAATGAGCTTCGTACATGTGTTGCTGTTCTTCGTCGTCGATAGATGGAGGCACAATCGCCAGAATTCTCTTCTGGTGTGTGTACATGGAATCTTTAAAGTTTCCGAAGGTTCACTTTTCACCTTAGCTATCCAACTACCTCTACCCAGGCCTCCTTCCATTTTCATGCTAATATTAAATTCATTATTGTTAGTAAGGCCCTCAAAATTTGTTTTACATTTTTATTGGCGTTTGAAACATCTTATACAGTACAACCTGTCAAATAAAAACAATGCAGCGTGCCTTGCTTGTGAGTAGCAATTCATTACCAAAGGTGCATGATGTTTAGGATTTTCTAAGAATACCCCACGTTGCAGAGGCATTTTTACAGCTATGCTGGAGCTGCTCAGAGCAGTTTGATATCTGAATTGAAAAGCAGATACTATTGAGCCACCAAATGCTTAGCTAATTTGTTATACCTCCTAACAATCCCTATGTTCTTGGTTTGGGCTCATCTACCTGAAGCATGCTTCAGCCTGTTTTGCACTTCAGACTAGAAACCCTGGATAGATGGGACTAATGAAGAATTATGGAAAACAATGCTGCTGAGAAAGCCCCAGTTTCGGACTACTTCAGTTAAATAGGGTTTCATGTAATTGAAGAGGACTGCTGTTATTAACATGCATTAAAGGAAGTTGATTTTGACTACTTTATGGATGATGGGTACAATTCTATTAGCCAAGACTTTCGAGTAGATTTTTGAGTCACTGTTAATAAGAGTGATAGGTCGATATGAGCCTAGTTGTTCAGGAGGTTTGTTCTTCTTGGGAAAAATGACTATTTTAGCCCTTGACCAGGAGCTTGATGGCTGGCCACCCTTGAAAATAGGTATAATGAGGTCTATAAAGATATGTCTGATTTGGTCTAAAAAGGTGACATAAAATTCAGATGGGATGCAATCCATTCCGTTTGCTTTCCCCTTTGCCAAACTTTTTATCTGCATCAAAATTTCTTCCGCGTTAGGTAAATCCTCTAAGATAGCCTGATCTTCAGAAACAAATTTTTCATTTACTACATTATCTAGATACCCTTTGATATCTGATTGGCCACCCCCTGCCTCTGCTGTATATAGGTCCTGGTAAAATCCCCAAAATAACTCTCTTATAAGTTTTGGGTCGGTTATTTGACCTAACACTGGATCACATATCTCTCGTATCAGATTTGAAGAAGTCTGTTGCCTTGTGCGTACGTCCAACTGGTGAGTGATTTGTTCGTTTACCTCATATACCGTTTCCCTTTGAGATAAAGCTTTTTTAACAGCTTAATCAGTAAAAGTATTGATAATTGCAGCCTTAGCAATTGCAACCTGTTTTTGTATTTTTGACACTTCCTCTGCCCCATCATTTGCTGTTTTCACCTTTGCCAGTTCCTCTTTAGCCAGCCTTAGATTCTCCTGAAGTACCTTGAAAGATTCCCTAGCCAGTTTATTGGCATTTGATGAGAATCATAATGTTTCTGCGTGGACTCCCGCTTTTAAGGCATCCCAAAATACTCCAATTGATGTAATCCCTAGATTATCTGCTAAAAAGTTCGGGATCCACTCTCTCATGTGTATACAATATTCATCATCTAAAAGCAGGGACTTCTCGAATGTCCAGGACTTTGTTGATGCATTACCCAGTCCTATTTCTAAAGTACAAATTAATGGGATATGATCTGATAGGACACATGGCGGCTTCTCCATTCGGCATTTTGATTTCAATGAATTAGAAATAAGTATGTAATCAATTCTTACATGGGTGCGATGTGGGTTGAAAAAAAAAGTATACCCTCGATCATTAGGTTTTAAAGTCTGCCAGCCGTCCACTAAACCATGTGTATGACATATTCTTCAGTGCCCTAAACACTTTAGGTTTACGGCCAACATATTGCCAGCCCTCTTTCATAGACCAGTCATTAGGAAGGTTAATGTTAAAATCCCCGCAGATCATTAAGGGTAGCGGCCAATGCGTAAGTTCATTTGAGATCTCATCAAATACCGTTGGATCATCACTGTTGCTGCCGTATATTGCACATAGCGTTATCTTTTGCCCACTTCCATATTGGCATTCAGCAACTGACCAGCGACCAAACTTGTCTGGTCTAGCTCGACTAAACACAAGCCCGCTCCCTTTGGCTAGAATAGCAACCCCGCGAACCCTAGCACCCTGTGTCGTTGCACATATGAACCTAAACCCAAGTGTTTTTAAAATCTGTGTTTGTGAACCTTCTATATGTTTTTCTTGCAAACAGACAATATTAGTCCCTAATGCTTGTAGCCCTACCACTACTTTTTGCCTCTTTTTCATGTCATTTAGGTCACAGATATTCATGGACATAACCCTTAACATTCCCATCTGATTGAATCGTGTGTTCCGGATAAGCCTCCATACTCAATATTCTGTACATCCCATTTGTCACCGAATCTCCTGACATTAACATCATACCAGTTTAAGCCGGAAACATTTCTTCTATCCTTGTTAAAAGTTTTTTGACTACCTGTCTGACACCCTTCGCCCCCACCCTTCCCCACCCCTCCACCCTCCACCAATCTTAGAGGTTACCTGGCCTAACCAAGGCCAGGGGTTTGACATCTGAAGAAACAGAGCCCCGCGTGCCCGCCAGATCTTCCTCCGTGTGCTCCCTTCTGTGTCTAACAACGAATATTAACCAATATGAACTAAGAAACCATTAAGATCCATATCCATACCTGGACAGTGCAGCTATACATTTCACTTAGTTGAGGCCAGGATACAAGAGGCAAGATGGCGTCTGAGTGACATCTCCGCCTCAATACTCCGCTGATCGGAGCCCACCAGTGACTTCTTTGCATGCTTACACGCTCTATATGCCATTTACAGATGAGAATGCAGCAAAACTAAAGGCATGCAATGAAAGAACTTACCTCGGGGTTTGAATGTTTTCCTCATATACGCTGGGAGATACAAACTCTCTTCTCTCCCCACCCTCGAGGACGCCTGCACGGATCTGGCTTCCCGAATCCCCTCTGACCTGCGTGATCGTTCACCGGCACTGCCAAAACGTAGGAGCTCGGAGATCCACAGTGTGTTTCCTAAACGGAAAGCTTCGTGGAGTGCACAGAGTCCTGGGGAACAAGTCATTTTCCTGAAGATTGGCTGCGCTGCAGTGATACTTTGTTGCAACGGCTGGCACTGCAATAAACTATTAAGGATGACCGGCAGGGGGTGAAAACTGTCAAATGAAAGAATGCGCCCTCGTTTAACGCTCAAATGCCGGTAGCCTCACAACCTAGTTCAGCGCTAGCAGGCACCCGACAGAGAAGGCTGGATATTCAGGGCATTAAAAATAAAAGTGGCAACGGGGGAGAGAAAGGAAAGAAAGGGGAAAGCATTGATTAAAACACGAGTGAAAATCACTCAGAATCTGCTGAAGTTACAAAAAAAGTCCAGTTAAATCCCATAAAGAAACCAGCTACTCTCAACCCTTAATCACCAGCAGTTTTGGCACCACGGGGGGGTGGACCTGGGCCCAAGTCATTAGAAGAAGCTGCAAGTGAGGCAGTAGAGGCGGTGGAGCAGATTGAAGGCTCACCGGATGATCAAAAACTTCCAGCCACATCGTATGAACCAGGGCTTCCAGTCACTCCCTTTCCTGCAGATTGGGTGGACAAAGCAAGCGGTGAGGAACATTCTACACCTGTGACCCAGACAGATGAGGGTAGTCTGGTGAGCAAGTCAATAAGACTCAGCAGTATTATCAGCAAGTCGAGCGATGGTGCCAATTTCACTGAAAGAAATGTAGAAACTGTAGCAACACTACAAATTGCAAGTGATGCGCGCCAAAGACACTTATTCAAAACGCCTGACAATCAAGAAAAATTCTACTCATTAACAGATGAATCAGAGTTGTCAGACATAAGTATCTCTGTGTCAAGCGGGGAAGATGGTTCTAAATGGTATAGTAGCTCTAATACGGACCCTCAGAAAAAGATAAATGGTTTGAAGAAATTGCGAAAAAATAAAAATGGGGGTAGACAAAAAAAACATGAAATCTCTGACAAAGGAAGTGCTACAGATCTGAGGTGGGACAATACTGATACGCAGCTTACAACACTAACTGACTCTATGAGTGCCTCAGGTGGCAATCAAACTATTACTGACAATAACAAAAATGGAGACCAGGTAGGGTCAAAGAGTGAACCAGCTCTGGCAGTTGTTCTTCAATCTATCAAGAGTTTCCAAGAGGAAGTTAAAGCAGACAGCCGCAGATCACGCTTGGCGGCCAAGAAACTGCAAGGGGCAGTCAGAGGGGTCAGTAAAACCTGCGCCAAAATTGAAGATCAGATGGCTTCTGTGGAGGAAAGGACGGAACATCTAGAGAAAGATGTAGCCACGCTAAAAACCCAACGAGATGAACATGAGAGCATAGTCAAAGATCTAATGTGGAAGATGGAGGAGCAGGAAAACAGGCAGCGGTGCAACAATCTCCGCTTCCTAGGGATTCTGGCAGGTGTGAAAAAGGATGACCCCAGAGGCTTTATGATCACGTTTCTCTTAAGGGGCTTTTGCAGAACTGTACTCCTGGGACTGGGATAAAGAAGTTCAGCGAGCGCATGAATTCCCTTTGTCCATGGCTAAACGCCCTTCAACAACGCAGCAACATCCCCGCGCCATGCTCCTGTTCTTTGGGAATTTTCTCCTCCGTCAAACTCTCTATGATTTGGCTAGACCTACAAGCAGATGGTCCTTTGAGGACATCACCTTTTTCATGAGACCTGACTTTGCGCATACCACAGTTGAACGCAGATGGCGACTAAGCCAGCTCTTTGACCCTTTTAAAAAACTTGGAGCTGATGTTTATCTTCAAAACCCTGCTAGACTAAAGATTTTATATAAGAGGTCCACGCGCAGTTTTGTCTCCGAGATCCAGGCCAAAGCATACCTAGAGGAAGTTAGTGGAAATAAGTAGCAGTAGCAATAATATAATGCTGATAATTAAATGCTAATTTCTAACTATAACGTCCCTGAAACCTATGGTTTTTCAGTGAATTTCAAAGGTTTTTCAAATAATAATTTCTAACTTTAACATCCCTGAAACCTATGTTTTTTTCAGTGAATTTCTAAGGTTTTTTAGATGATAATTTCTAACTATGCCTACAGAGGTACGACAAGTGAAGAAAGAGGAAGAAAGCCACAGAAAGAAGCAAGAGAAATGCAGAAAGAGGCAACAGAAGTCCAGAAAGATGAAGAAAAGTGCAGGAAGAAGCAAGAGATATGCAGAAAGAACCAACTGAGGTGCAGAAAAAGGCCTTGTTGCAAAGTCATCCTGTGCCCCCAACATTTTACTGACTACTACTGGTGGTACCTGCCTCTGACAAACCAGGCCTGGAGCCAGTGCTATGCTGCAAGACACTTAGAATACAGTGAAAACACCTACATACACTAGGGTAGACTATGGGTTGGGGTTCCCCTGTCATTGTTATGACCTCCCCTGTAAGGCCCTAGTACATAATACCCCAGGGGTATTAAAACTACCTCTAACTCAGAGGTGTAGAAAGAGAAGTGCATAAACAGACAGGAAAGGCATAGAAACAGGGAACAGGGGTGCAAAAAGAGGTAAGAGAGGTGCAGAAAGAAGTAAGAGCAGTGAAGAAAGAACCAACAGAGGTGCAAAAAGAGGCAAGAGGGGTGCAGAAAGAAAGAAGAGAAGTGTAGAAAGAGGCAATAGAAATGCTGAAAGAAGCAACAGAGATTTCAAAAGCAGCAAGATAAGTGTTGAAAGAGGCAAGTGAGGTGCAGAAAGAATCAAGAGCAGTGTAGAACGAACCAAAAGAGGTGCAAATAGAGGCAAGAGGGGTAAAGAAAGAGGTAGGAGAGGTGCACAAAGAGGCAAGAGAGGTACAGAAAGAGGCAGGAGGGTGCAAAAAGATGGAAGAGAAGTGCAGAGAGAGGCAAGAGAATTGGTGAAAGAAGCAACTCGTGTGTAGAAAGAAGCAAGAGAAGTGCAGAAAGAGGCAAGTGGGATGCAGAAAGAAGCAAGAGCAGTGCAGAAAGAACAAACAGAGGTGCTGAAAGAGGCAACAGAGGTGCAGAACTAGGCAAGAGGGGTGCAGAAAGAAGGAAGAGGAGTGCAGAAAGAAGCAACAGAAGTGCAGAAAGAGGCAAGAGTTGTGCAGAAAAATGGAAGAGAGGTGTAGAAAGAGGCATGAGAGTTGCACAAATAGAGAAGAGGGTGCAGAAAGAGGTAGGAGGGGTACAGAAAGAAACAATAGATGTGCAGAAACAAGCAAGAAAAGTGCAGAAAGAGGCAAGATAATTGCTGAAAGAAGCCACAGAGGTTTAGAAAGAAGCAAGAGAAGTGCAGAAAGAGGCAAGTTATGTGCAGAAAGAAGCAAGAGCAGTGCAGAAAGAACCAACAATGGTGCAACAGTGGTGCAGAAGGAGTCACAAGTGGTGCAGAAAGAAGGAAGAGAATTGCTGAAAAAAGCAACAGAGGTGTCAAAAGAAGCAAGAAAAGTGCAGAAGGAGGCAACTGAGATGCAGAAACAGGCAAGGAGGGTTCAGAAAGAGGGAAGACGTGTGCTGAAAGAGACAACAGGGGTGCAGAAAGAAGCAAGACAGGTGCAGAAAGAAGCATGGAAAGTGCAGAATGAAGCAACAGGGGTACAGAAAGAGGCAAGCGAACTCAAGAAAGAGGCAAGAGAGTTGAAGAAACAGGCAAAAGAGGTACAGAAAGAGGGAACAGAGGTGCAGACAGAGGCAAGAGAGGTACAGAAACAGGGAAAAGGTGTGCAGAATGAGGCAAGAGGGGTGCAGGCATTTATGAGAGAGGTGCAGAAAGAACAAGAGCAGTGCTAAAGAACCAACAGAGGTGCAAAAAGAGGCAAGTGAGGTACAGGAGGAGGCAAGAGAACTGCAGAAAGAGGCAAGAGAGTTGCAGAAACAGGCAAAAGAGGTACAGAGAGAGGGAACAGGAGGGCAGACTGAGGCAAGAGAGGTGCAATAAGAGGGAAGAGGGGTGCAGAAAAAGGCAAAAGGGATGAATACATTTGGAACAGAGGTGCAGGAAGAAGCCAGAGCAGTGAAGAATGAACCAACAGAGCTACAGAAAGAGGCAAGAGGAGTATAGAAAGAGGCAAGTGAAGTGCAGAACAAAGCAAAAGTGGTGCAGAAAGAACCAACAGAGGTGGAAAAAGAAGCAAGAGGGTGCAGAAAGGGGTAGGAGAGGTGCACAAATAGGCAGAGGGGTACAGAAAGAGACAGGAGGGGTGCAGAAAGAGGAAGAGAACTGCAAAACGAAGCAACAGAGATGCTGAAAGAGGCGCAAAGGTTGCCGAAAAAAACAAGACAGGTGAAGAAAGAAGGAACAGAGGTACAGAAAGAGGCAAGAGAGTTGCACGATGAGGGAAGAGGGGTGCAGAAACAGACGAAAGGGGTACAGAAGCAAGTGAGATGAGGAAAGAGGCAAGAGAGTTACAGAAAGAGGCAAGTGAAGTGCAGAAGGAGGCAAGATAACTGCAGAAAGGCAATAGAGGTGCAGAAAGAGGTAAGTGAGGTGCAGAAAGAAGCAAGATAAGTGCAGAAAGAAGCAACAAAAAGAGGGAAGAGGGGTGGAGAGAGAGGCAAGAGGGAAGAGGGGTAGAGAGAGAAGCAAGAGGGGTACAGAAAGGAGTGCAGAAAGAAGCAAGACAGGTACAGAAAGAAACAACACAAGTGCAGAAAGAAGGAATAGAGGTTCAGAAAGACATAAGAGGGGTACAGAAAAAAGCAAATGAGGTGCAGAAAGAGGTAACAGACGTGCATAAAGAGGGAAGAGAGGTGCAGAAAGTACAAGAGATTTGCAGGATGAGGTCAAGAGAAGTGCAGAAAAAGAAAGAAACATGCAGATAGAAGCAACAGAAATGCAGAAAGAGGCAAGAGAGGCGCAGAGGGAAGCAAGAATGGCTTGCACACCATTAGTACCAATTTAACACCCACATTTAGCAATAAGTTACAGGTGACCATTCTAGGTTTGCAAAGGACCTTTCAATACGCTGTAACACTTGTTGCTGCTTTTTTGGTAACGTTTTAGCCATTTGAGCTAGAAACAAGTTTTGTTTTGTTCAAATTTGCAGATTAGGGTGCAGGTGATGAATTATGTGGTTACGCAGAAAATGCATAATTGTATGAAAGTCAGTGCAGCCAAACAGTCACATAATTCCAGTGGCCCTTCTCATACCTCTGACTCGGTCCAGAAGTGCTCCTCAGTGATTCCATCTTTTTTGTCTCACTGAGTTCATAGTTCATAGAGCTTCTATGGAAATGAAGACTAAACCTGAGGTTACCACTCCACAGCACAGACTACCATACCACATAATCACGCTCCATAACACATAATTCCACTCTACATATTTCCTATACACTAAATACCACATACTTTCTATCCACATAATTTCACTGCAAAACATACCACATAATTCCACTACGCACAACATACATCCACTCTACTCCAAAAAACATTAGTAAAATACTTTTGCATTTACAACGCCAATAGCTCTAATTCTCGCAAATGCGAAACCTATTACATTGCAAACACTTCTTTAACTAGTAGTCGCGTTTGCAGAGTGGTGGAGAAAGGGTGCTGGGCCTCTGACCAGCGCTCAGGAATTCCGCTGCATAGGGCTTACAGGAGGTACCAGTAGAGCTTCTTGGCCCCCAATGTCCCTCAGGAGTAAATTGAACTTCATCCCCATCCCGTAGTCTGCCAGGAGGCGTGTTAGCAGAGTGGTGGAGAAAGGGGGGCAAGGCCTTTGAAGATGTCTTAGCAATCCCACTGTGTGGGACTTACTGGGGGTAACAAGAGGGATAGTTGGCCCCCAAGGACATCCTTGGGGGCCAACTACCCCTCCTATTACCTCCAGTAAGTCCCACACAGCTGGATTGCTAAATTATCAGAGCAGGCCAAGCCCTCTTTGCCCACCACTCTACAAACGTACTCCCGGGCGTGCTCTTGGATGGGGATCCTTTAGGGGCCAACTAGCCTACCTCTTACCTCCAGTAAGCCCCACACAGTGGGATTGCTGAGAAGTGGGCAAAGGCCATGTCCACTTTCTCCACCACTCTGCAAACGCACCCCCGGTGTGTTCTAAGTTGGGGGATTAAGTCCCCTTAAATACTGAGGGTCATTGGGGGCCAACTAGCCCACCAGGTACCTCCAGTAAGTGCCACACAGCTGGATTGCAGAGAGGTTGTCAGAGGCCATGCCCCCTTTTTACACCACTCTGCAAACGTGCCTCTTGGCGCACTGCTGCTCAGGGGATGAAGTTCACTTGCGTCCTGAAGCCCCCCCACCATTATTTCATTATGCCCCGGGGAGGTGGCGGTCACCGGGGCTGCAGGGGGTGGCGCAAAGATTCGTCAAACGGCGCCAAAGATATTGGCAAATCAAAAAACGCTTTTCCTATGGAAACTAGGTTCTAACTATAACTACCTACTGGCAACCGCCAGTAGGTAATATATATATATATATATTATCTACTGGCGGTCGCCAGTAGATAGTTATAGTTAGGACCGTGTTTCCATAGGAAATCCGCAACATTCTATTTGGAATAACTTTGGCGCCGGTTGACGAATCCTCGCGAAATTTTCAAAATAGGTGGGGCGCTCTGCTCCGCTCCTACCCTGAAAGTCTCGGTGGGATTCGTCAAGCGGGGGCTGAGAAAAAAGGGGGGTCCCAAAACGCGTTTTCCCCATGCAATTTTCCATAGGGACCTTTAGTCCAAGGTACAGCCCGAACGGCTGAACAGAATTACTTGAAATTTGGCAGAGAGGAGGTCCTCAGGTCGGGGAAGTGCCTTTTGCAGGTCTGGTGTCAATCTGTTCAGTAGTTCCTGAGAAAATCAAAAGTAAAATCATATAGATATGTGGGCGGAGCCTAACCACACATCTCATCCTGAGATCTGATTGGCTGTCAGCACTTCATCCAAGAAGTGTTGGCAGCCATCTTGGGACCAATATACATGATAGCACCTCATTAAAAAGCATTGCAGTTAATAGAAGGTTTTAAGACTTTAGTTACATTATAAATCATTTGTTGATGGTACCATACTCATTTTAGGAATTGTGGTATGTTCTAAGGTGATTTCACCATGTGAAAAAGCCTTCTGCTGAGATATCATGATTGAGAGAAAAATATTTTCTCATGCTTTTCCCACAGAGGTTTGGAAGGTGATCTATAAGCTAAACTGAGAGCTTATTTTCTATAAATTCACATTATCTTTCTCAGTCAGGTGAGAACGAAGTCTGACATTCTCAGTAAAACATGTACATCCAACAAGGGCAGAGACTGTCAGTTGATTCCTTTGTGTTCTACTGCAGCTTCCCAGAGTGTTCCAAAGAACAACTAGAGCGCTAACAGTCCTACTTATGATAAACATATGGCACACCTGAAGCCATCTTGCTTGGATTAAAGTGGTAACTCTTAAAACATTTAATTTAAAAAGGAACAAAATGAGGGGGTTCATTTTTCCATAAAAAGTATGATTAGTGCTGCAGAAAGAAAAATTAGGGCAGGTAGGAGGGTGCAAAGGCAACAATTTAACCACACTGAGCAGGCAGGAGGAGCCGTGGCAGCACAGCAGACTATGGAGGGCAGTGGAAAGGGGGGCAGGGGCAACAAACCAACAATACAGGACTTGCAAGAGAGGCTGTGGCAATGTAATAGACCATTGTGGGCAGAAGGAAGAGGCAATGGTTGTACAACCATACATGCCAACAGACCCGATTCAGCCAGGAAACATCCAATGTTGTTAAGCTCAAATGGGCTTTATTTGATCTGTCTCCTGTCTGCAATCTCCTCATTTTCAATGTAACTCAAAGGGGAAAAGCAATACCCCAGTTGTTTTTCAAAATCTCCCTCTTACCAAGTTCAAAATGTTCGCAAGTATGGTACATTGGATCATGGAAGGATATGGGGTAGGGACATGGACTTGGATAACAGAGCTGCACCAAACTGACCCTGCAGGGCAGGCATCAGGGTTTGCAGCAGCACAATACACCACACAGGGCATGCGGGACGGGAGTGCAGCACAACAATCCATAGAAAGCAAGAGGGAGGTGACAGGACCATGCACATGGACAACAGAGAACAGAGGGTAAAGAGGCAATGGTAGCTAGGTGACCATAATGGACAGACAGGAGAGAAAGCTGCAGCATAACAGACCATAAAGGGCAGGAGGGACGGATCAGGGGCATTACAATGGAACAGACAAGCCAGGAGGGAAGGAGTAGGGGTCTGCACATGTAAACAGAGGGCTGGAGCAGCAAGATAGCCATGGAGGTCAGGCAGGATGGGCACTAGAAGCAAGACACACCATGAAGAGCAACAGTGAGACTGTGATGGCATACACACAGACCATGGAGGGAAGGTGGGAGGGGGTCAGGGCCAGCTAACTGACCACACAGGGAAGGTGGGAGGGGCCATGGCAGCACAGAAGACCATGCATGGCAAGTGGGAGGGTTAGTGGCAGCACAATGGCTATAATGGGCAAGAAGGAGGGTGCAGGGCCATGCACAAAGGACGATGGAGGATAGAAGGGAGGGTCAGGACCTGTGCACAGACAAGAAAGTTCAGGGGAAGGGGCCTCACAACAGACCACACGGGGCAGGCAGGAGGAGCAGTTGCAGCACAACAGACCAGGGGGGGCAGAAGGGTGTGGCAGTACAATGGACCATGTAGGACAGGAGGAAGAGGATAGGGGCATGGCATGTGGACAGGCAGGGTGGAGGTGGCAGGGACAGGTTACAGTCATCTGACAATGCTAGGCAGGTGGGAGGGGAGTGGCAGCTCAACAGAACACTCAGAGTAGATAGGATTGGCAGGTCCATGGAACAAGGTGGGCAAAAAGGATGGAGCAGGGGCATGCACAAAGACATCGGAGGGCAGGGGAAAGGAGAATAGGGGCAGCAAGCTAAGCACAGAGTTTAAGCAGGAGGTCAATGATGGGGCATAGAATTGGGCAATGGAGGGCAGGAGGAGTGGACTGGTACATCATACTAAATTGAGGGCAGTGGCAGCACATCAGACCATGCATGGCAGGAGGGAGGAGGCTAGTCCATGGATTCACACAACAGAGGATAGGAAGGAGGGGGATGGGGCAGCAAGCTAACTGTTCAGAGAAGGCGGGTATTAGGAACTTTATTGTTTTTAAAACGTGTGTCTGTGCGAACTACTTAAAATATGAACAAGTATGCAGCATAATCTCACTTTTATTCAGGAAGAAGAGGACGTTTGTGACTGTGACTCCGGGCTCACTTGGAAGAAACAGCCCCTGACCCTCCACCCCCTATCGCAAAATATAATGCCCGTGAAAAGGGTAGGTGAACACAGTGTTATATAGAACATAGTCCTGAGAGCACGATTGAAAATGAAAACTAGATATAGTGTATGGTATAAACTATGCACCAAAAAGTGTGAACCGGGCGTGAAATATAATATGCAATACATTGTGCGCAATTACAGATTCATTGGAGAGCGCGAGATAGCACAGGCACTAGCGCGTGCTATGCGATATGCGCCTTGGAGTGTAATATGCACAGGGCAGTGTTGTGTAACCTAACTAGTCTCTAAAGTTGTAATATAAAATATGTGCTGGGGAGTGTAACGTTGCATATGCACTGTGACAAAGATATGGATCCCAGATTGTAATATGTATGGCATAGCACTGTGCGTTATAACATAGGCATCGAGGAAGGCATGTTAGATGGGGCAATATAACCCGTGCGAAGAAAAGTGTGGCATGACATATTCACGGGGTGGTGTTACAGTGCACATGGGCTAGAGAGTGTCATAGCATATGCACTAGCTAGTGGAATACAACACAGAGGTGTGTGGCACTCAGCAGGCAATGGTGGGTGTAAAACAGCATTGGGCTCTGCCAGGAGCGCGCTGTGACTCTCAAGTGATGTTCGTCCCCTTTCCAGAGAGTAAAATAAAAAGTATTACACATCCGGCAGTGGATGTGTGTTTTATTAACCGTGAGGGGGGTTTCTTGCATAGTTTTGGTCGAATTTTTGTCGAATCCCCTTTGAATGGCTTGGTGTGCATGTGTATTAAATGTGCCCGTCAATAGCTACCCATGTTTGTATAAATAAATGACAAGGGTGTCTACCGGGATTAGGCACGGTAGGGCATCAGACATGTCAGAGCTTCACTAGTGGTGTAAATACATTCCACGTGGATTCATTGTATGCATAGTCGCCTTTTAATGAATATCACGCAAATCGTCATGGTGATAGGTACGTACGGTTTGTCCAGCATGTCCTAGGTGTGTCTATAAATATATATTTTTTTTAAATAATAAAAAACAGTGGCCGGCCCTGGGGATTGGGGTCAAAAAAATATAATTAGGAGACAGGCCCTGGGGGATGGGGTCATCAGGGCCAATAAATTAGAATAAGAAGGGGAACCACACAGCCCCCCTTCTTAAAAAATTAAAATGAATAAAAGACTGGCATCGTGCCGGAGGCCACCCCCCTCCTTGCAGCACTCTGCAAATGCGCCCCCTGGCGAATTGTAAGTTGGGGAAATAATTCCTCTTCAATACTGAGGGTCCCTGAAGGCCAAATAGCCCAACAGGCATCTCCAGTATGCGCCAGGGAGCTGCGCTGCAGACAGGTGTTCTGAGGCCAAGCCCCTTTTTACACCTCTCTGCAACACAGCTCTGTGGCGCTTACTGGAGGTACCTAGTGGTCTAGTTTGACCCTAGGGACCCTTAGGATTCAAGGGGACTTAATCTCTCAACTTAGAACAGCCACAGGGTGCGTTTACACAGTGGTGAAGGGAGGGGACGGGGCCTGAGGTGACGTGTGCAAACACGCACTATGGCACGTTTTAAATTGGGGATATAATTTCCCTTCAATACTGAGGACCCCTGGGGGCTAACTAGCCCACCAAGTGCTTCCAGTAAGCGCCACTGAGCTGTATTGCAGAGAGGTGTTCCAGACCGTGCTACTTTTTACACCTCTCTGCAACGCAGCTCTGTGGCACTTACTGGAGGTACCTAGTGGGCTAGTTGGACCCTAGGGACCCTCAGGATTCAAATGAACTTAATCTCCCAACTAAAAACGGACACCGGGCGTGTTTACACAGTGGTGAAGGGAGGGGACGGGGCCTGAGTTAACGTGTGCAAAAACGCCCTGTGGCCTGTTTTAAGAGGTAGTTTTAATCCCCCTGCCCTATTATATACTAGGAGCTTACAGAGAAGGTCATGCTAATCACAGGGGGACCCCAATGCATAATGTTCCCTAGTGTATGTAGGTGTTTTCACTGTATTCTAAGTGTCTTTTAACATAGCACTGGCTCTAGGACTGGTTAGTCAGACTCAGTTACCACCAGTATCCGTCTGAAAAAGTTGAGAGTACAGGATGATTTTGCAACAAGGCTTCTTTCTGCTCTTCTTTTTGTTCTTTCTGCACATTATCCTTCTTCCTGCACTTTTCTTCGTCTTTGAGGACTTCTGTTGCTTCTTTCTGCACTTCTTTTTTTTCTTTCTGTGCATTTTTTCTTCTTTCTTCACATGTCCTATCTCTGTAGGCATAGTTAGAAATTAGCATTGAAAAAACCTTTGAAATTCACAGAAAAAACCATAGGTTTCAGGCACATTATAGTTAGGAATTAGCATTTAAAAAAACCTCAGAAATTCACTGAAAAAACCATAGGTTTCAGGGGTGTTATAGTTAGCTGGACTTTTCACTTGTACAAAACCATTGAAATTCCCCCGTTATAGTTAGTTCAGCTAACTATAACTCGTACGCCCGCAATGCACTGCTGACGACGTCACATATTACATCACTCATGGTCAGTGACATCACTCATGACATCACTGATGACATCTCAAATGACATCACTGATGACATCACTGATGACATCATCCTTGTGATAGAGTGGCAGACCTCCTCTCACCCTAATATAACCTTTGATACACACATTCAAAAATAGAGACTAAAATTTTCAAAACAATGGACATACCAATACCATTTACAACAACCTCTTCAGTAATTCTAAGATCCACATACACATCCACTCATTCACCAACAGTCCTATACAGTCACTCATACATGTACTCACTCATCATATGTACTCATACACCTATACATCCTGTTACACAATGCCACTCATCCATAGAGTTACTCACACACATAGTCACTCATGCTAATAAAGAATCAAACATACATTTACTTGCATATACAGTTATACACACACCACCACACTTACTTCTACGGAAACTTACACATACTTAGTCTTTTAAACAATCACTTATAGAAACACATACTTATTCATACAGGAACTCTTTCAATCTCTCACTCTCACATATACTCACTTATATACACAAATAGTCACATATACTAGTTTAAAACATATGTAGTTACTCATAAAGACACTATTGAGACAGTCATTCACTCACTAACACACTCATACACACGCTCATCCACCCATACAGTCCTGCACACATGCTGTCTTCAACACATACAAACAGTGAGTCAATCATTCATGCACCTATGCACTACGTAATACCCCCCACCGAACCATGCAGACACTCATACTAATACTCAAAAAAACAACTAATAACCTATATAGACACCCATGTAGCTACTCGCCAACCCATGCAGCACTTATACACAAAGTGAGAGACTGATACAGATATTTACATATTTAAACATTACTCACTAAGCCATGTATTCACTATGATACACTTAATCAGTCAGTTACACAATCAATTTTTCAAAAACAAATCAATCATTTAGACACTTATATACCCATTTATTCTTCCATCGACCTTGAGATATACATATATAAAACATATTTCATTTTCAGAAAAACACACATGGTATGAAGTAGCTGTTAGGAAATGTATTCTTTTCTGCCTCTGTAATCTAAAAGGAAAATGAGTCTGTGTGCATACAGGAATTGTTGTCTGAGATTTAATTTGTGAAGTTGTTGTTCTGTAAGAATCGCAGTCCCAGGAAAGGGGCAGCCTGTTTTCTAAACTCAAATTAACCCTTACCACACATGCACTGTTACATACATCCCTGCAGTCTTCATGCAGTCCAGGAAGTCTCCTTGCTCATCTCTCTTGCACCAGACAATACACAGTCTCCAGAAACACACTCTTGGCACACACGCAGCAGCTTCTCCAACACTCCCATGCGTAGTACTCAGCTCTGTGTGGTGTTTCAGATAGCAGTGTGTAACGCAAACACATTCAACGTGACCAAGGCTCACTTCCTTTGCTCTAGTGTAGTCACTCACTCAGGTTGCACGTGCTCATGGTATGAAGTAGCTGTTAGGAAATGTGCTCTTTTCTGTCTCTATAAACTACAAGGAAAATGTGTCTGTGTGCATACAGGAATTGTTGTCTGAGATTTAATTTGTGAAGTTGTTGTTCTGTAAGAATTGCAGTCCCAGGAAAGGGGCAGCCTGTTTTCTAAACTCAAATTAACCCTTACCACACATGCACTGTTACATACATCCCTGCAGTCTTCATGCAGTTCAGGAAGTCTCCTTGCTCATCTCTCTTGCACCAGACAATACACAGTCTCCAGAAACACACTCTTGGCACACACGCAGCAGCTTCTCCAACACTCCCATGCATAGTACTCAGCTCTGTGTGGTGTTTCAGATAGCAGTGTGTAACGCAAACACATTCAACGTGACCAAGGCTCATTTCCTTTGCTCTAGTGTAGTCACTCACTCAGGTTGCACATGCTCATGGTATGAAGTAGCTGTTAGGAAATGTGCTCTTTTCTGCCTCTGTAAAGTACAAGGAAAATGTGTCTAGTCTTTATGCAGTTCAGGAAGTCTCCTTGCTCATCTCTCTTGCACCAGACAATACACAGTCTCCAGAAACACACTCTTGGCACACACGCAGCAGCTTCTCCAACACTCCCATGCGTAGTACTCAGCTCTGTGTGGTGTTTCAGATAGCAGTGTGTAACGCAAACACATTCAACTTGACCAAGGCTCATTTCCTTTACTCTAGTGTAGTCACTCACTCAGGTTGCACATGCTCATGGTATGAAGTAGCTGTTAGGAAATGTACTCTTTTCTGCCTCTGTAAACTATAAGGAAAATGTGTCAGGCTGTAACAGTAATTATCACTTGCTCTACCACAGTAGTAAATGTGCTTTAAAATTGCCAAAAATATTCTGTTTTCTGCTTAGAAGCACACCATGAGGCTGTGTGCGCACAGGAATTGTGGGCAGAGATTAAATTTGTGAGGTTGTTGTTCTTTAAGAATTGCAGTCCCAGGAAAGGGGCAGCCTGTGTTTTGTGCCTAAAATCACAGCATGAGTCTGTGTGCATACAGGAATTGTTGTCTGAGATTTAATTTGTGAAGTTGGTGTTCTGTAAGAATTGCAGTCCCAGGAAAGGGAGAGCCTGTTTTCAAAAATCAAAATAACCCTTACCACACATGCACTGTTACATACATCCCTGCAGTCTTCATGCAGTTCAGGAAGTCTCCTTGCTCATCTCTCTTGCACCAGACAATACACAGTCTCCAGAAACACACTCTTGGCACACACGCAGCAGCTTCTCCAACACTCCCATGCGTAGTACTCAGCTCTGTGGGGTGTTTCAGATAGCAGTGTGTAACGCAAACACATTGAATGTCACCAAGGTTCATTTCCTTTGCTCTAGTGTAGTCACTCACCCAGGTTGCACATGCTCATGGTATGAAGTAGCTGTTAGGAAATGTACTCTTTTCTGCCTCTGTAAACTATAAGGAAAATGTGTCAGGCTGTAACAGTAATTATCACTTGCTCTACCACAGTAGTAAATGTGCTTTGAAATTGCCAATTAAAATCTGTTTTTTGCCTAGAATCACACCATGAGGCTGTGTGCGCACCGGAATTGTGGCCAGAGATGTAATTTGTGTTGCAGTTGTTCTGTAAAACTTGCACTTGCAGGAAAGGGACAGCTTGTTTTTTTCAACTGTGGTGGTTAGCACTCTGCACAAATCAGTAACTGACATATGAGAGGCAAATGCTAAAACAATTGAAATTATTGAAAAGCTTAACATTTTTTTTAATGAATTACAATTACAAAAAGGTATTTTTTTTTAAGTTTCTTGCAGGTATTGCTGAGCAACAGTGAAAAAATAAAAAAATGCCTTTAAGGACAAGAAAGAGGAAAGAAAAGCAACAACAACTATATCTGGACAAAACTGGAAAAAAAAATAGGAGGAAAAGCTTGTGATGGCAAAAAGAAAAAGTCTACTGGTAAGCAAAGTAAAGATTTCTTAAAAAATATATTCAAAAAAACAAAAAATGGAAAAAATAAATGTAAAACGAACAGAGTTTTATGTGCAAAGCAACAACAGAGTCTACAGCAAAAACCAAAAGCTAATGTACAATCAGAAGTAAGTAAAAGTGATTTAACACGAAAATTAGATTTTAAAAACATTCGTCGAAAAATGTTTCAGAGAAGAGTGATGTTAAATTTGCTAAAGGATGTGAAAAAATATAAGAAAAAAACAAAATTTATTAAGAAAAAAAAAATTGTAAGTAAGGCTTTGGAAATAAAAAGAAAACTTTTTATTTTAATTTTGAATAGGATGCGTAGATTAGATAAATTAGTCAATGCAATGAAGTCACAAAGCAAAAGGAAAAGAGAAGTGAAAAAAAGTAACTTTTGTAAAGTGTTCTTGGGAGAATGGAAGCACAGATAAAGTACTGAACCATTTTTTTATGAAGAGAGTTATCTTCAAAGTAATAGCTTGTTGCATGCAGTTGACACCAATGGTAGAGCATATGAAGTTAGAGATGGTTGTGTGATGGAAAAGGAGAAAATGGTTCCAAGAAATGAGGAAGAAGTGATGGCTGCTGAGGCTATGGGGAGACATCCAAAAGCCCCAGTGTACACTTGGAATTGTAGTAGTATTTGTACTGTGCGTCAGGAATCTATTGATAAATTACGTGAGTTTCTAAGAGAATATAGTAAAAAGAGTGTAAAACAGAAGATTAAGGTGCTTCAAAGACTAGATCCATGCAGAGTGAGAGAGAATACTGGTTTGCAAGGACATTCTCTGGCTTGTCTTTCTAGGAAAGTGTTTTTCACCATTTTAGGATGCTGGCAGTACATCATACTGAAATGAGAAAGTTTGTGAGAACATTGTATTTTGCTAAAAGTCCAGCAGTAAAGTTAAATGAGTTAAATAATGCTCTGTTCCGTGGATCTGTATCAGATGTAGTGAAGGTTACTGATGAGATTCAGTTTTGTTACTTCGGGCCAGAACAAGAAAGTGCAGAAAAGGACACAGTTAATGAGGAAAATGTGGAAGAGAATGTAGAACTCACTGTTACTAAAAATTTTGAAGATGAAATGACAAAATTTACTATCATCTCCAATGAAAGACCAAATATTACTTGTATTTGTTGCCGGAGAAGCCATTACAAAATTCAAACAAGGAATGTTGATCTGTATAAAAAAAGTGAAAATGAAGATAATTATAAGTGGAAGGATTTTGCAACATATATATTTCTGGAAAATTGTTTTGAATTGGGTGAAGATCAGCGTATTTGTAAATACTGTTATAATAAGTTAGAAGAAAATAGAATGCCGACCAGAGCTGTGCATAATAATTTAGAATTGGATGCTATTCCTGCTGAACTTTCTGATTTAAATACATATGAGTCTATACTCATTCAATGTGTTCATCCGTTCCAGACCATAGTACGTATGGAGCCCAAAACTGGTAAATTACCTCCTTCAGATTTACTGAGAGGTTTAAAAGGAAGAGTGGTGTATTTGCCATTGGATTTGAAAAAAAATATGGAAACTATTGATGTAGATACTTTGGAAACTGAACCATTAGTTATTCTGGTTAATGGTGTACCTACAAAGAATAAGAAGATTTGGCAGGAGCTGGTAGATGTACGGAAAGTCCAAAGAGCAAATTTATATTTGAAAAGGAATAATAAATGGTATGAATCAATTTATATAGATGAAGATGAAGAAGATTTACAAGAAGACACAGAAACACCAACTGGGCAAATTGAAAAAGTGGACAAGTCAAAAGAAGAAGAAATTTATGAACATTTTAGCATACATCCTCTTCATTCAAAAGAAGTTATGGGAGACACTATTGATCTGTTTCAGATGAAGAAAGCAAAAGGAACTCCCGTTAGTGTATGGGAGAAGAGCTTGGAAGCTCGATGTTTTCCCCAGCTGTTTCCTACAGGAAAAGGTGGACGATATGATGATCGCCCAGAACAGATTCCAGCTTCTGAGTATCGGACTACAAGATTATATGCAGAAGATTCAAGATTTCGTCAAAGTATTCCTTATTTGTTTCATCTTTTATTTGAAAGCGACTTGTCTGCACTATCTTATGCAGTAAATCACATTTTAAAAAGTGGAGTACATCTACATAATGTGTCTGCTAAGGATTTTATGGACAAAGTGCAGCACCGAGATGATCATTTGGAAACACAATTGAACAATCTGATGGCTTGTCAGCGTGGGACGAATTAATATTGGTACCGACGCCATGGAGAATTAAAATGCATGTTACGGAATTTAGGAACTCCAACATGGTTTCTTACCCTAAGCTGTGCCGAGTATGCTTGGGATGATTTACTGGATTTTCTTCGAGAGGCAAATTCTAACATTAAAAACATCCAATACAAGACAGCAGGAGAATTGTGCTCATTGGATCCGGTTAATGTTTGCAGATATTTCAATCACAGATTTGAGGCTTTGATGTCCTTCATCTGCAATAAAAAAAATCCACCTCTTGGAGAAGTTATGGATTTCTTTTGGAGAAAAGAGTACCAAGCAAGAGGTGCTCCTCATATTCATATGCTGTTGTGGATCAAGGATGCCCCAAAATTTGGAACAGATGCAGATGAAGCATTTTTAAGTTTTATTGAAGAATATGCAACATGTGCTATACCTAAAAGCACACAAAAGAAAAAGTTTAAAAAGCAAGTTCTACGTTTTCAAAATCATCGGTGTGGAAAATACTGTCGAAGAAAGTACAAGAGCAAAGAAAAATTCTACACAAAATGTCGATTTGGATTTCCAAGACCTATCCTTTCAAAAGGAAGGGTAAACAGTTTGATGTCAGCTGTGCGACATACTATTACAAGAAAATCGCCAAAAAATACCTATAACCTAAGAAGAAAAGAAGAGTCGAAATACATAAATGACTACAACCCAGTCATTTTATCCATGTGGAATGCTAACATGGATATTCAGTATGTGGCAGACAATTCTATTGCTGTTGCTCGGTATGTCACATCATACATCACTAAATCTGAGAAAACAGAATTGAAGGAAATGTGGGAAGAGATTTCTCATGAGAAGACTGTCAGTAAGAAGCTATACAGTTTCAGTTTAAAGATGTTATCGCATCGAGAAATTGGATCCTACGAATGCTCAGATAGGTTATCATCTGCAAGTATTTACTCGAAATCCAGAAGAATAATTTGGGCAAGTTTAGGTCTTGCAGGAATGCGAAATCGGGTACTGAAATCTATTCGAGAAATTGAATATTTAGCAGAGTTCGAACCAGAAAGTACAGACATTTTAAGAACAAACATGTTGGACACATATTACCCACAAAGAAGTCATCACCTTGAGAACATGTGTCTCTATGAAGTGCTGCAGAACTTTATGTTTAAACGGAATGTCACAGAAGATATCAACAATGGAAAATATAAAGTCATTGGTGAGGAAGGATGTTTGGTGAAGCAAACAAAAGGAAGTTTGATAAATCACCGGAAGCTGAGTTGCGACACTCCTGATAAAAAGGAATTTCACTACTTGGCACTTTTGCAGCTGTTTAAACCATGGCGTTCAGAGGACGAACTTCTTGGAGAATTTCAGAGCTATGAAGATTCCTTCAATGCTAGGAAAGACAGCATCGAATGTAGTACTTTCACAACTTATGTTCAAATGTTAAATGAAGAAATTGAACAAGAAGCAACAATTGCAGCTGAAGTAGCTAGAGACAGTTCTCAAGACAGTCAAAGTTCTGGGACATTCAGTCAAGATACTCTAGGACAACCAATCATCGAAAATGAAGCAGCAATAGCTATGAATGAAGTGGAAACAGCTATGAATCAAGCTCAAGAAGATTTAGTAGACTTAACATATTTGGAGGAGCAACTGAATGAAGAACAAAAACAAATTTATGAAGAAGTCAGACAAAAAATTGATCACGGATTACTACATGAAAATAAAGAGTGCTCATGCACATCTTTTGAACCAATGAGAATGTATGTAAGTGGACAAGCAGGAACTGGAAAAAGTTTCTTAATTAATGTAATTAGAAGCTACCTACAGAAGAAAATGGAATCCATTTTGTCTTGTGTTGTTACTGCTCCAACTGGGTTAGCAGCGTATAACATCAAAGGAGTTACCTTACATCATTTGCTAATGTTACCAGTAGAGCATGAGAACAAAATACAGTACCACAAACTAGCAGGAGAAGCATGCTTGGAAGTTTCAAGAGTATTGAAGAAAATGAAAGTACTCATTATTGATGAGGTAAGCATGGTATCAAACGTAATGCTTGCCTTTGTGCATTTAAGAATGCAGCAAATTCTGAAGACAGACTTTGACGTCCTATTTGGAGGAAAACACGTCATAGTTTTTGGAGATCTTTTGCAACTTACTCCAGTTAAAGGACAACCGGTATTCCATACTCTTACACATGAAGACACGAAAAAGTCATTAGGAAGTATAGGCAATGTAAATATTTGGACATATTTTGAGTATAAGGAACTCATTACCAATATGAGGCAAGCCAATGATGAGGACTATGCAAGTATTCTGAAAGATATAAGAATTGGACTACTCACAGAACATGGCAGAAAAGCATTACAGAGTCGATTGCTGAGTAATTTGTTTCCAACAGAACAAATAGTTCCAGAGAAAATATACAAGGAAATTGCGGAAAAAAATACTGTAATCTGCTTAATGACAACACTACATGAATGCTCTGTATTCAATCAAGAACTTTTGAAATTGGAAAATGAAGAGATCATAAAACTGGAAGCTGTGGATAAAATAGAACATGAACGAATAACTGTTATATTGACAGACAAATTGGGTACTAAATTGGATTCTCTGGAGAAAAACATTTCAAAAACAGCTGGTTTGGAAAAGAATCTTTGTGTGTATGAACTGTAGAGTAATTTTAAGACGTAATTTGGATGTAGAGAAAGGTTTAGTGAATGGAGCTATGGGAAGAGTTGTGGGTTTTATTAATTACCAGAAAAAAGTTGGAATTGAATGTTTAAAAATAAAATTTGATCAGATACAAGAGGTTAAAGACATTTGTCTTTGTTCAGTTCGTTTCTTGCTTGTGAAAGACTTATATGTGCGTAGGAAGCAGTTTCCGTTTTCTCTAGCATATGCTGTAACTATTCACAAATCTCAAGGATTAACTGTTGACAGTGCTTTTGTAAACATTGGATCTACTGTGTTTAAAGAAGGTATGGCATATGTTGCTTTGTCACGCGTGAAAAAATTATCTGGGTTATTCATGATAGACTTTGATGATTCAAAAGTAAGTGCTGATGCAAACTGTGTAAAGGAGTATAATAGATTAAGAAGGAGCTATGCTCCTCATTTAGGTCAGTATCCTGTGTTTGAAAAACGTGTTGTTTGTCGGAAAAGGAGATTTGAGAATATCTGTAATGAGGATGTACAGAAGAGAAAACAAAAAGAGAGTGATGAGACTGCAAGCAAAAAGAAAAAGGACAGTGTGGAAGAGGTTGTTGGTTGTCATTTTGAAAATAGCTCTGGTGTAAACTGCCACGCAAATGTAGTGCTGAATGTTGTATTTTATCTTGATTTTTTGCAAGAGCAGATAATACTAAATCATGAAAAAAGATTCTGTTCTTTGCTGAGTCTCCTCTATGAGAAGCTGAGTAATGATAAAACTAAAATAGAAAGTGCTTCTGATGTTAGAAATCTTTTTAGATGTATGTTCAGGAAGTACACAGTTTACTCAAAATGTCCAGCAAGATGCACAGGAATTCTTAATATATATGCTGATGGTACTTGAAGATGAAGGAGTAGAAGTAGAAAACTTATTTGGTGTCTCCTATAAATGGGAACATTGCTGTGAAAACTGTATGAACACATGCAGTAGTAATGTTGATTCTGAAAGGTTCATATATTTACCATTACCACAAAGTAAATCAGTGACTTTTAGTAAATTAGTTAAATATGCCAATCATAACATGGAATGTTCTGAATGTAAATCTGACATGTTTTCCACGTTATTTTTACAGAAATACGGTCAGTATGTAATTTTAATGATGCAACGTTGTAGAGCTGATGGTTCTAAATTGGATACTTTAATAAAGAAGTTTATAGGACAACAATTATCAATTTCTGGAAAAACTTTTATTACAGTTGCAATAATTTTTCATGAAGGTCCTCCTGTAACTTCGGGACATTACACAGTTTATCTTAAATGTGAAAAAGGCTGGACATTGTGTAATGATTCCCAATTGATTTTCAAGCAACGTTTGCCTTATGATTTACCCAATTCTTACTTAATTTTTCTGAAACCTAAATTTAAAAAAATAAAAACTGCATCTGAAGAAAGCATTTTTTGTAATTTTAAATGATTATAATTGAAGATATCACTTAAAAAGGATTTTGAAATTACTATTTGGACTAAAGGAAAAGTAATAAAAGGATTTTGAAATTACTATTTGGCCTAAAGGAAAAGTAATAAAAACAATTGTGGACTTCTTTGATAGATATTATTTTGGCATATGTGCTTTTGCAACAAGGTTTAAAGACGGAATATCTAAAAAATGTTTATTCATCTAGAAAGGTATTTGTAATATATATGTAATATTTGTAACAAGGTATATTTTAGTGTGGATAGTTTTGGGGCTTTTTTAAACAATCTTTCTGATTGTTTTTTTTTTGCCCGCTGTTAAATGATGAATACAATTGTTTTCACTATTTTAAGTGAAAATTAAAAAATTCTGAAAACAACAAAAAAAGGGCAAAAAATGGCTTTGTAAAATATGTAAAAACATGTACTGCTTTTTGAAATGTATGATTGAATATTAATCCTTTTTTTCTTTTTTTTCAGAACTAGAAAGAAAAATTAAAAAATGAAATTCTGTTTCCTTGCAAATTAGTAAAAATGTTTTTTCAAAATAAGGCATTTTAAAAATAAGATAAGCTAAAAATATTTGTATTTCTCAATCCTTCCTTTTCAGGCTTCCTTTTCTTCACCTGTCTTTGTTCATTAAAATAAAAAAAATAAAAAAAATTTAAAAAACATCCTGGGGTGCGCGCTGTGTGCGCGCACCCCAAAAAAAAAAAAATCCCCCAAAAATATTTTTGGGTATAGTTTTTAGGTGGCTCTAAAAAGAGCCCTTGAGTTAATGTAGGAAAACAGGAAGAGAAAAACGAAAAAAAGAAAAAACATCTATGGCCTAGTGCACGGATGCGCATCAAATTTTCTCTGAAGGAGATCAAGACTGGTCTCCCCCACAGAAATAAGACAACCGCAATCAGTGCACCGTGTAGACAACCTCGCCAAACAAGATGGACCAACAAGAGGTGTAGAAACAGGTGAAGGCACCATCGCAGCTGAAGTGCTCGCCTGAGCTGCCGAAGATGTGCTCGGCTGAGCTGCTGCAGATGTCGTCGGCTGAGCAGGTGGAGGGTTTGCTCCAGAAGCTCGACGAAAAGTCACTGGATGCATTTTGTCAACATGCCTCAACATAGTGTGAATACTAAAAGAATACTTCTTGTTAGGATTCCCACGTGACAAGACTTTTTGACAAAGTACACAAGTAACTTTCGGTGCATTTACCTTTTTTTGTCCCTCTGGAAAAGTGAAAAACTGCCATATAAAGATGTCTTTCTGCTTCCTGTTCCTCTGTCTCTCAAGAGTGTCCTCATTACTCTCTGAAGATGGATGCTGCTCAGCCATTGTCTCTCAACAACAGATTAGCTCCTTCTCCAAGGGAATCAGAACTAATAATGAGGAAAGTGGGAGTGGTGTTGGAAGAATCTGGAACTGAAAGTACTTCAAACCAATCAAAAGTGATGATTCTTGATCACATGACTTGCTATGAGGGGATTGGGTGTGGTGTTGAAACAATCTGAAACTGAAAGTAATGAGAACCAATTAAAAGTGTTGTTTTATTCATCACATACCCCGAGGTGCGCGCACCGAGCAAGCTCCCAGTGCGCAAGGTGCCATTACGCATGCGCAAACGCATATCGCGCATGCGCTTACGTACTATTCGCGTACGTAACGCGCATACGCGGCACGCGCGTATACGCGAACGTCAGCGCGCGGACTCTACGCGTATACGGAAGTGTACCACGTGGAGCACGTACGACGCACGCACGCATGCATGCGTACGTATGCATGCGTACTGGGTGCGCGCTCCGAACGCGCACGAAAACGTATGTTTGCGTACGTAAATAACGTACGCCGAAATTCACAAAAAAACGTATGCAAACGTACTAGGAGCGCGCTACGAGCGCGCACCCTAAGAATGTATAAAAAAAAAAAAAGTGAACATAAGTTAATAGAAGATAATAACTATGTTGTTGTACTTCATCCTAATTGAAAGTAAAAAAAAAAAAGCCACACCAAATTAAAGGATACAGATAATATATAAATGTATACATAGGGAAATTTTTGAAAAACAAATATATAAAAAAAATAATAAAAAAATACAAAAATTAGCATTTAAAAAACCTTGCAAATTCACTGAAAAAACCATAGGTTTCACACACGTTATAGTTAGGAATTAGCATTTAAAAAACCTTGCAAATTCACTGAAAAAACCATAGGTTTCACACATGTTATAGTTAGCTGGTCATTTTACTCGTAAAAAAACAATGAAATTCCCCCGTTATAGTTAGTTCAGCTAACTATAACTCCCGCGCCCGCAATCCACTGCTGATGACGTCACATATTACATCACTCATGACATGGTCAGTGACATCACTCATGACATCACTGATGACATCTCAAATGACATCACTGATGACATCACTGATGACATCATCCATGTAAAAAATGACCACATCTTCTCACACCCTAATATAACCTTTGATACACCAACTAAAAATTTAAGAGTTCCATTCTCAAAACCATATATACTGCAATACCAATCATTACATACCCACTGATTAACTCTTAGGTCTTCATATACCTCCACAAGGTCAACTGTACAGTCACTCATACTTACAGTCACTCGGTACAAAACTATTATATACATTTAAACACTTATATAGACACTCACACACTAACAAGTATCCATAGAGCTACTGTTACACCTACTCAGTCATGCAAATAATCACACTCCCATTTTCTCACCTATGCAGTAAAACACACTCAAGTTCAATGACTCATAAAAATAGTATCACAATCTTACACTCTTATAGAATCATTGATACAAGCACTCACTCATCCATACAGTCACTTTCACAATCACATACTCTCATATCTACCGACTTATATACTCTTACGCACACATATACTGCCATTCACATATGTAGTTAATCACAAATATACTACTGAGATATATATTCAATCCCTAACACACCCATACAGTCCATCACAGTTGCACTCTTAAAACCATGCACCCATAGAATCGCCCACTCACACATCTGTGCATAGAGTGACACACACCCTACCCACACAAACACTCAGGCACCCATACAGATACTCAGACAACCAATCAATTACCCATATAGAGACTCATATAGCTGTTCTCAAAACCATGCAGCCACTTATACACCAACATACACACATACACACATTTACACAGTTTAGTCACTAGTCTGCAGTAAGAAACATTTAATGACTTACTTAAAGAATCATGTTATGCACCACAGAAAATCATCCATTTACACACTTGTACACCCACTCATTCTTAAACAGGCCTTTCCGTATATATATTAAACATATTGAAATTTATGAGTAACACATACTCACTGGATGACGTCATCAGTGATGTCATCAGTGATGTCATTTGAGATGTCATCTGTGATGTCATGAGTGATGTCACTGACCATGTCATGAGTGATGTAATATGTGACGTCATCAGCAGTGCATTGCGGGCGCGCGAGTTATAGTTGGCTGAACTAACTATAACGGGGGAATTTCATTGGTTTTTTACGAGTAAAATGACCAGCTAACTATAACATGTGTGAAACCTATGGTTTTTTCAGTGAATATATATATATATATGTATATATATATATCACTGAAAAAAACAAAGGTTTCAGACACGTTATAGTTAGGAATTAGCATTTAAAAAACCTTAGATATTCACTGAAAAAAACATAGGTTTCAGACACGTTATAGTTAGGAATTAGCATTTAAAAAACCTTAGAAATTCACTGAAAAAGCCATAGGTTTTAGGGAAAGTTATAGTTAGCTGTACATTTCACTCGTACACAACCATAGAAATTCCTCTGTTATAGTTAGTTCTGCTAACTATAACTCGCGCGTCCACAATAGACTGCTGATGATGTCACATATTACATCATTCATGACATGGTCAGTGACATCACCGATGACATCTCTGAAACCTGTCTGTCTGAAACCTATGGTTTTTTCAGTGAATTTCAAAGGTTTTTTAAATGCTAATTTTTAAGTGTAATACTAATTACACCTATGTGTTTGTACTGAATTTCTGAAGTTTTTTAACTGCTTTTTTAAATATATTATTTCTTAAACAATATTATATACTTTTCTGAAATTTGCAATTTAAAAAAAAAAATTAAAAGTAAAACATAGTACAATTAATATTTCTTTTTTATTGTAATATTTTTATTATTTTCTTTTTTTAAAATACATTTTTTTTTAAGTCGCGTACCGAAAGCGTACCCAGCACGGCAGGTACGCGTACCAGGCTTGGAGGATCCACGTACGGTGTGCGACGGGTGCGTGTTTTGCAGTTACATTATACACATACAATGTTACGTGGTGTGTGCGCTTGGTATGCGACTGGTCTGTGAGTCCTACTCCCACGCACTTGCGACACATGCGCATTACAGAACGCGACGCTAGCGCGATGTCGGGCCCTACGTAACGTCATATGCGCACTGGACGCGCTGGGTGCGTGACTCCCGCGCAATGTTTTCTGTTCTAAAATGATATGTATGTGTCTTTAATATACATTTTAGGGCTAGAGATTATCTAAGGTATTCTTAAAAATTATATATTTCTACTTATAATAAATTTATATCACTTTTAAATATATTTACGCGAAGTCGCGTCGGGTGCGTGCTTCGTAAGCACAGGGTGTGCGGATCCCATGTGACCTTCAAAAAAAAGATTTGATTGGGTTATAAAATTTCCCACTGTAACTATTGAAGGACCCCACCCATTTTAATCATTCTTCTTGAACCATCTTCAGAGAAGCATCTCTTCTCCAACTTCAACCTCTGTGGATTTTTTGGGTGCTTTTCTTTCAACTCTGAAGAAAAATGGCATCTGGAGAACACCAGGAAGTTGAAGAATCTTCGGATGAAGAATTCTTGCAGGAGGCACCAAGAAAACAGAGACCAGAGTCTGTAGCGTGGAAGTTCTTCACCTTTCCACCTGGACAGAAAAAAGTAAATGCCACAAAGGTGACATGCAAAACTTGTGAAAGAGTGCTCTCAAGAGGTAGTCAAAAAAAGTACTCATGTGGCACTGCCAGCATGTAGAAACACCTCCGGACAATCCATCCTTTAAATCATGCTCGGGAGGAGATGAGGAGAGCTGCTTTAAGTCCACCAGCAGCTGGAGCAACTACTTCAGGAGCATCAACATCTCAAGCTCCAATAGATATAAGGTCTGAATTTGCCTTTTTAGAGCAGCGCTGCATCAAGTGCAAAAAACTAGTTTGCTATGGAGAGCAGTCAGTGGATGCTATTTGTGCCGCTCAACGCAACCACCAATGTTAATTTTGTTTTTGTTTTTTTTGTTTTTGGAATAATCTTTAATTCCAAAAGTTACCTGTTTATTTTTTTGGTTTTATTGTTCAGTTTTGAGAAAAATACCAAAGAAAATACAAAATCGTTGAAAAAATACAAAAACAAAAAAAGAAGAAAAAAAAGTTCCTATCAGAACTACCTTATCTGGTTAAAAAAACGAACTATTATTGCATGGTAATGTCTGAAAGTTTGATTGAATATATGTGTAGAGCATGATTGACTGAAAGAATGCATTAGTAGTGTATGGTTAATTTATTGTGGCAGATCTATGAGGAGGTGTTGCAGCATGGCACCGCAAGCCCTTTGGCTGCACCACGCTGCAACACTTCCGAAGCACAGGGATTCGACATATTTACATGAATATGTTGCATCTCTGTGCTTCCCTCTGCTTTAGCGCACAAACTGTAGCCGTGCGCTCGCTCAGGCACCCTTGCACCATGGTGCAAAGATGCCTGCGTCGTGGGTAAAATGTTTTTGTGCAGGAAGGGACACCTTCCTGTACAAAAACAATCACGAAAGGCATTTTCCTCCTTCAATGCGTACTGTGGAATACATTGAAGGAGGAAAAATTAGGAGAAATTAAAACATTTCTCCTCGTTGCGCCTTGCTACGCCACATCTAGGGTGGTGCAGCATTCACACGCATCTCCAGATTTACAATTCCTTGTAAATCTTGAGATGAGTCTTGTTCCATGGGTGTTGTGTGGGAACATACACAGCAACACCCATGGAACGCCCCTTCAACACAAAGTGCTGCGTGTGAAGGGGCTGTATTTACAAGGAGAGGAAAAGCTATAAGTGCTTGTGTTTTGGCACAGAGATTAGATAAGATCATGGTTTTGTCAGGATGATTGCAGGAGTGGACAGACAGTGACACTGTGATTGCTGATCTGCATGGGTACTACCTGGATTTTTGCAAGAGTGAATAAGTAGTTTGCATGGGGTTAGGGGACTGCATATATTTTCTACATTTAACTGTAGCACTGCATATCTTAATGCCTGAGGCATTGTACAGGTGTATGGACTGTGACTGCATAGTGAGAGTGCTGGTAGTTGACAGGAGGGTGAGTTTATAAGGGCTTGTGTTTTGGCACAAAGATTAGATAAGGTGCAAGGATGTCTGTGTCGTGGGGACACCTTCCTACACATAGATAATCACTAAAGGCATTTTTGTCTTCAATGTGTGCTGTGGAATGCAGCATGCATTGAAAGATAAAAAAACGAGGTTCACTTGTATTAGTAGCTAAGCCACTCTATAAATACATTACTAGTAATTGGAATGATTACAGTGCTGCAAGTAGAATACATGGTCAATTTATGAGTACTGAGGTACTGGCAGAGTAATAGGATAAGAACATACTGCTGGTATTGGCAGAGTAAAAGGATATGTATAGTGGTTGATACGTGATGGAGAAGTATATGGAATAGACATGAGGATACCTAGACTGTATAGTTAGAGTGCTGGTAGTTAACAGTAGGGTAAGTTTATACGTGCTTGTGTTTTGGCACAGAGATTAGAGAAAGATATGGTTTTGTCAGGATGAAAGCAGGAGAGGATAGAGAGTGATAGTTTGATTGTGGCACTGCATGAATACTACCTGGCTTATTGCAAGGATGAATCAGTACTGTGCTGGAGGTTATGGGCCTCTATACATTGTGCACATTATACTGCAGCACTGCTTGTCTTAATGCTTGAATCGCTGTACAAGTGCATGGATCGTGACTGGATACTTACACTGCTGGTACTTCACAGCAGAGAGACTATATAAGTGCTTGTGTGTTGGCGCAGAGATTAGATAAGGATATCCTTCTGACAGTATGCTTGCAGGACTGGACAGAGTCTGACAGTCTGATTGGGGCACCAAATGAATACTACCTGCCTTATAACAAGGGTAAATCAGTACTCTGCTGGGGGTGAGAGGCCTGCATAGATTGCACACATTTGATTGTAGCACTGCATGTCTTAATACCTGAGTCATTCTACAAGCGCATGTATAGTGACTGCATACTTACACTGCTGGTAGTTGACTGCAGAGAAAGTTTATAAGTGCTTGTGGGTTGGCACAGAGATTAGATAAGGACATGGTTCTGTCAGTATGATTGCAGGAGTGGATAGAGACTGACAGTCTGATTGGGGCACTACTTGAATACTACCTGGCTTATTCCAAGGGTGAATCAGTACTGGGAGTTAGGGGCCTGCATACATTGCGCACATTTCACTGTAGCACTATGTGTCTTAATGCGTGACGCATTCTATAGGTGGATGGACACTGACTAGATAGTGAGTGTGCTGGTAGTTGGCAGGAGGATGAGTTTTTAAGTGCTTGTGTGTTGGCACAGCGATTAGATAAGGACATGCTTCAGTCAGGATAAATGCAGGAGTGGAGAGAGACTGACAGGCTGATTGGGGCACTACATGAATACTACCTGGCTTATTGCGAGGGTGAATCAGTAGTCTGCATGGGGTTAGGAGCCTGCATACATTGCGCACATTTCGCTGTAGCACTAAGGGGCCGATTCCGGTCGGAAGGGCTCTGACCGATTCGGATCATCTCTGCCAGATTCCTTTCTGACTGAGCCATTCTGATGGGCTCGGTCGGAAAGGAATCTGACACAGATTTCCGGATTGCGGACGACAGGCTTAGAGAGCCCGCCTGGCATCCGGAAATCTCCCAGTACTCCCCCAGCCTCCTCTTTGCGACCGAGGGAATACGATGGAAGTTTTTCACTGCCTTTTCGGTCCTTTTTTTCTGGCACGAAAAGGCAGTCGGAAACTGTCTTTAGGGGCCCCCAGTAGGGCCCCCATGGGTGCGAGGCTGCCGAATGACAGCCTGGGGGCACCTATGGTGCCCCTCTTTGGATCCCTGCACTCAGTGGCAGGCACCTTGGGGTACCGCCCACAGGGTGCAGGGATGAACTGCACCCCTGCTTTCAAGGATGCAGGCATGCATTCCGCTCAGAATGCATGCCTGCATTGACTTGTATATGAGTGCGAACGAACCCTGTTCGGTCGCATCGTACTAGCAGGGCCGTAACCGACGACAG
Source organism: Triturus cristatus (assembly GCF_964204655.1). Classification (NCBI taxonomy): domain Eukaryota; kingdom Metazoa; phylum Chordata; class Amphibia; order Caudata; family Salamandridae; genus Triturus; species Triturus cristatus. The sequence continues at coordinate 623,406,421 of NC_140587.1, forward strand.
CAGGTCAGTCAGTTACGGCTCCTGACTGATGTCGGACGGACCTGAGTCCGTCCGACATCGGAATAGGCCCCTATGTGTCTTAATGCCTGAGGCATTCTACAGGTATATGGACAGTGACTAGATAGTGAGAGTGCTGGTAGTTGATAAGGACATGCTTCTGTCAGGATAATTGCAGGAGTGGACAGAGACTGTTAGGCTGATTGAGGCACTACATGAATACTACCTAGCTTATTGCAAGGGTGAATTAGTAGTCTGCTGGGGGTTACAGGCTTCATACATTGCGCACATTTCACAGTAGCACTATGTGTCTTAATGCCTGAGGCATTCCATAGGTGTATGCACAGTGACTAGATAGTGAGAGTGCTGGTAGTTGACAGGAGGGTGAATTTTTAAGTGCTTGTGTGTTGGCACAGCGATTAGATAAGGACATGCTTCTGTCAGGATAATTGCAGGAGTGGACAGAGACTGATAGGCTGATTGGGCCACTACATGAATACTACCTGGCTTATTGCAACTGTAAATCAGTAGTCTGCTGCGGGTTACAGGCATGCATACATTGCACACATTTCACTGTACCACTGCTTGTCTTAATGCCTGAGTCGTTCTACAAGTGCATGAATACGGAGAGGATAGTTAAAGTGGTGGTAGTTGACAGCAGGGAGAGTTTATAAGTGCCTGTGTGTTGGCACAGCGATTAGATACGGACATGCTTCTGTCAGGATAATTGCAGGAGTGGACAGAGTCAGATAGGCTGATTGGGGCACTGCATGAATTCTACCTGGTTTATTGCAAGGATGAATCAGTAGTCTGCAGGGGGTTAAGAGCCTGCATACATTGCACACATTTCACTGTAGCACTATATGTCTTAATGCTTGAGGGATTCTACAGGTATATGGACAGTGAATAGATAGTGAGAGTGCTGGTAGTTGTCAGGAGGGTGAGTTTTTAAGTGCTTGTGTGTTGGCACAGCGATTAGATAAGGACATGCTTCTATCAGGATAATTGCAGGAGTGGACAGAGACTGATAGGCTGATTGGGGCACTACATGAATACTACCTGGCTTATTGCAACTGTGATTCAGTAGTCTACTGCGGGTTACAGGCCTGCATACATTGCACACATTTCACAGTAGCACTATGTGTCTTAATGCCTGAGGCATTCTATAGGTGTATGCACAGTGACTAGATAGTGAGAGTGCCAGTAGTTGACAGGAGGGTGAGTTTTTAAGTGCTTGTGTGTTGGCACAGAAATTAGATAAGGACATGCTTCTGTCAAGATGATTGCAGGAGTGGGCAGCGAGTGACAGTCTGATTGGGGCCCCAGCATGAATACTACCTGGCTTATTCCAAGGGTGAATCAGTATTCTGCTTGGAGTTAGAGGCCTGCATATATTGTGCACATTTCACTGTACCACTGCTTGTCTTAAGGCCTGAGTCGTTCTACAAGTGTATGAATACAGAGAGGATAGTTAAAATGGTGGTAGTTGACAGCAGGGAGAGTTAATAAGTGCTTGTGTGTTGGCACAGCGATTAGATAAGGACATGCTTCTGTCAGGATAATTGCAGGAGTGGACAGAGTCTGATAGGCTGATTGGGGCACTGCAAGAATTCTATTTGGCTTATTGCAAGGATGAATCAGTAGTCTGCTGGGGTTCACAGGCCTGCATACATTGCGCATATTTCACTGTACACTATGGGCCCCATTAGGATGGCGGGCGGATCACCCCCGCCGGGCCGGCGGTAGTCACTGCCGGCCCGGCGGGGGCGATCTGCCCGCCATCTATGCTGCAAAGACCCCCCGCCATATAATGATGGCTGGGGGGTCCGCGGCAGACGGAAAAACCGTCCGCCGCTTTTACGCCTGGTTGACAAGTCGACCGGGCGGAAAAGGGTTCAATATGGTGGCGGTGTTTGTTAGACACCGCCAGCCATATTACAATGGGGGCAGAAACATGCCGCCATGGAAAGGCATGTGGAGTTTACTTGTGGGGGCCCGTTGCGGGCCCCCAGGGACCTTGTGGGTGGGGGGTACACATGGGGTGTATTTCAATGTACAACGTGGCAGTCACCGCGCGGTGCTTGTCACATTGTGCATTGAAAGGCACAACCTGCCTTTGTGGCATTGCGGCAGGCGGTGCTTTCAGCAATGTTTCAAATGCACGATGCGCCTGCCAGTGTGGCGGGTGCATTCTAATTGAGGGTGTGGGACCGCCGCTAGCATTGCGGACGGTCCCGATTCCATACTAATAACCCTCTATGTGTCTTAATGCCTGAAGCATTCTACAGGTGTATGCACAGTGACTAGATAGTAAGAGTTCTACGGAGGCATAAGATGGCTGCCAACACTTCCTGGTTTGGAGTGTTGACAGCCAATTAGCATGAAGCTCATGATCGGGAGGGTGCGCGGATCGCCCGCGGCCATAGATATCACTATCTTTATTTCTTAATTTCTCACAAACTAGTGAATGGATTTACACCATTTTTAATAAGGTCGCTTTCTGAGCCAAGCAGTGCTTTTTTGCTAGGCCTGGGCGGTAAATTCCGTTCCGCTCGCGGAATTTGCTGGTTTTCGGTAATTTCGCGTTCCGCGGAGAACGCGAAATTGCCCAAAATTCTGCTTTCCACGACTTCGCGAAATTTTTTCTTGTTCGTGTTCTCAAAATGCGTGTTTGCGAGCTATTTCTCCCCGAGCACGCAAACAGCAACTGTGAACAGGAAAAAAGCATCGCGAACATGCAATTCCGCGTGTTCGTGGGATTTCTGCATGTTCGCGGAGATTTTTTACCGTTTCGCGGAGATTTGCGTAACGCGATTACGCAAATTCCGCCCACCCCTACTTTTTGCCAAATTTGGTGTAATTCCGTTCAGCAGGTTTTGCTATAACCGTGTCTAAACTTTCCTATGGGAAATTGATTTTTTGACCTCTATTTTTTGATTTTCTCAGGAACTACTGAACGGATTTGCACCATTTTAAAAAAAGGTCTCTTTCTGAGCAAATGGCTACCTTTTTGCAAAATTTGGTGTAATTCCGTTCAACAGTTCGGGCTGTAGCCTGTTCCAAATTTTCCTAAGAGAAATAACATGGAGAAAACACGTTTTGGGACCCCTCTTTTTTCTCAGCCCCGGCTTGACAAATCACCTCCAAACTTTCAGGATAGGAGCTGACCGGAGCGCCCCACCTGTTTTGAATATTTCATGAAGATTCGTCATCCGGCGCCAAAGTTATTGGGAAAAGGATGTTACGAATTTCGTATGGATAATATGTCCTAACTATAACTACCTACTGGCGACCGCCAGTAGGTAATATATATATATATATATATATATATATATATATATATATATATATTCACTGAAAAAAACATAGGTTTCAGGCACGTTATAGTTAGGAATTAACATAAAAAAAACCTTACAAATTCACTGAAAAAACCATAGGTTTCAGGGGCGTTATAGTTAGCTGGACTTTTCACTCGTACAAAACCATTGAAATTCCCCAGTTATAGTTAGTTCAGCTAACTATAACTCGCGCGCCAGCAATGCACTGCTGATGACGTCACATATTACATCACTCATGACAGGGTCAGTGACATCACTCATGACATCACTGATGACATCTCAAATGACATCACTTATGACATCACTAATGACATCATCCAGTGAATGTGTGTTTTTCTGAAAATTACATATGTTTTATTTATGTATATCTCAAGGTCGATGGAAGAATACATGGGTATATAAGTGTCTAAATGGATGATTTGTTTTTGAAAAATTGATTGTATAACTGACTGATTAAGTGTATCTTAGTGAATACATAGCTTAGTGAGTAATGTTTAAATATGTAAATATCTGTATCAGTCTCTCACTTTGTGTATAAGTGGCTGCATGGGTTGGTGAGTAGCTACATGAGTGTCTATATAGGTTATTAGTTGGTTTTTTGAGTATCAGTATGAGTGTCTGAGTGTCTGTATGGTTCGGTGGGGGGTATTAAGTAGTGCATAGGTGCATGAATGAGTGACTCACTGTTTGTATGTGTTAAAGACAGCATGTGTGCAGGACTGTATGGGTGGATGAGTGTGTGCATGGGTGTGTTAGTGAGTGAATGACTGTCTCAATAGTGTCTTTATGAATAACTACATATGTTTATAACTAGTATATGTGACTATTGGTGCATATATGTGAGTATATGTGAGAGTGAGAGATTCGAAGAGTTCCTGTATGAATAAGTATGTGTTTCTATAAGTGATTGTTTAAAAGACTAAGTATGTGTAAGTTTCTGTAGAAGTAAGTGTGGTGGTGTGTATATAACTGTGTATGCAAGTAAATGGATGTTTGATTCTTTATTAGCATGAGTGACAATGTGTGTGAGTGACTCTATGGATGAGTGGCGTTGTGTAACAGGATGTGTAGGTGAATGAGTACATATGATGAGTGAGTACATGTATGAGTGACTGTATAGGACTGTTGGTGAATGAGTGGATGTGTATGTGGAGCTTAGAATTAGTGAATAGGTTGTTGTAATTGGTATTGGTATGTCCATTGTTTTGAAAATTTTAGTTTCTATTTTTGAATGTGTGTATCAAAGGTTATATTAGGGGGAGAGGAGGTCTGCCACTCTATCACAAGGATGATGTCATCAGTGATGTCATTTGAGATGTCATCAGTGATGTCATGAGTGATGTCACTGACCATGTCATGAGTGATGTCATATGTGACGGCATCAGCAGTGCATTGCGGGCGCGCGTGTTATAGTTAGCTGAACTAACTATAACGGGGGAATTTCAATGGTTTTGTATGAGTGAAAAGTCCAGCTAACTATAACGCCCCTGAAACCTATGGTTTTTCAGTGAATTTGTAAGGTTTTTTAAATGCTAATTCCTAACTATAACGTGCCTGAAACCTATGGTTTTTTCAGTGAATTTCAAAGGTTTTTTAAATGCTAATTTCTAACTATGCCTACAGAGATAGGACATGTGAAGGAAGAAAAAAAAACGCACAGAAAGAAAAAAAAGAAATGCAGAAAGAAGCAACAGAAGTCCTCAAAGACGAAGAAAAGTGCAGAAAGAAGGATAACGTGCAGAAAGAACAAACAGAAGAGCAGAAAGAAGCCTTGTTGCAAAATCATCCTGTACCCTCAACTTTTTCAGACAGATACTGGTGGTAACTGAGTCTGACTAACCAGTCCTAGAGACAGTGCTATGTTAAAAGACACTCAGAATACATTGAAAACACCTACATACACTAGGGGACACTATGCGTTGGGGTCCCCCTGTGATTAGCATGACCGCCTCTGTAAGCCCCTAGTATATAATAGGGCAGGGGATTAAAACTACCTTTTAAAACGCGCCACAGGGTGTGTTTGCACACGTCACCTCAGGCCCCGTCCCCTCCCTTCCCCACTGTGTAAACACGCCCTGTGGCCCTTTTAAGTTGGGAGATTAAGTGCCCTTGAATCCTGTGGGTCCCTAGGGTCCAACTAGACCAGCAGGTACCTCCTGTAAGCGCCACAGAGCTGCGTTGCAGAGAAATGTAAAAAGGGGCATGGCCTAGACCACCTCTCTGCAATGCAGCGCAGTGGCGCTTACTGGAAGCACCTGGTGGGCTAGTTGGCCCCCAGGGTCCCTCAGGATTAAAAGGGAATTATTTCCCCAACTTAAAACGTGCCACAGGGTGTATTTGCACACATGAACTCAGGCCCCGCGCCTCCCTTCACCACTGTGTAAACACGCCCTGTGGCCGTTTTTAGTTGGGAGATTAAGTTCATTTGAATCCTGAGGGTCCCTAGGGTCCAACTAGCCCACTAGGTAACTCCAGTAAGCGCCACAGAGCTGCGTTGCAGAGAGGTGTAAAGAAAGGCACGGCCTGGACCACCTCTCTACAACGCAGCTCAGTGGCGCTTACTGGAAGCACCTGGTGGGTTAGTTAGCCCCCAGGGGCCCTCAGGATTGAAGGGGAATTATTTCCCCAACTTAAAACGCGCCATGGGGCGTGTTTGCACACGTCACCTCAGGCCCCGTCCCCTCCCTTCCCCACTGTGTAAACACGCCCTGTGGCCATTTTAAGTTGGGAGATTAAGTCCCCTTGAATCCTGAGGGTCCCTAGGGGCAAAAAAGCCCACTCGGTATGTCCAGTAAGCGCCATTGCAGAGAGGTGTAAAAAGGGGCACGGCCTGCGCCACCTCTCTGCAACGCAGAGCAGTGGCGCTTACTGGAACCACCTGGTGGGCTAGTTGGCCCCCAGGGTCCCTCAGGATTGAAAGGGAATTATTTCCCAAACTTAAAACGTGCCACAGGGCGTGTTTGCACACGTAACCTCAGGCCCCGTCCCCTCCCTTCACCACTGTGTAAACGCGCCCTGTGGCTGTTCTAAGTTGAGAGATTAAGTCCCCTTGAATCCTAAGGATCCCTAGGGTCATACTAGCCCACTAGGTACCTCCAGTAAGCGCCACAGAGCTACGTTGCATAGAGGTGTAAAAAAGGGGTGTGGCCTCAGAACACCTGTCTGCAACGCAGCTCCCTGGCGCATACTGGAGATACCTGTTGGGCTAGTTGGCCCTCAGGGACCCTCAGTATTGAAGGAGAATAAATTCCCCAACTTACAACTGGCCAGGGGGGCGTTTGCAGATTGCTGCAAAGAGGGGGCGTGGCCTCAGGCGCAATGCCTGTCTTTTATTTATTTTATTTTTTTAAGAAGGAGGGCTAGGTGTCCCACCTTCTTTGTCTAATTTATTGGCTCTGGGGACCCCATCCCCCACGGCCTGCACCCTAATTTTTTTTGTTGAAAAAAATAAATTTGGAAGGGGGCCGCGTGGCCCCCCTCCCAAGGACTTAATCGGCCCCGGGGACCCCAACCCCCGGGTCATGGCCTTTTTATTTTTTTAATTCTTTAGGAGGGGGGCTGCGTTGCCCCCTTCCTCAGGCCACGTATGACCCCGGGGACCCCATCCACCAGGGCCGGCCTTTGTTTTTTATTATTTAAAAAAAAAAAATATTTATAGAAACACCTAGGACATGCTGGACAAACCGTATGTACCTATCACCATGACGATTTGCGTGATATTCATTAAAAGGCGACTATGCATACAATGAATCCACGTGGAATGTATTTACACCGCTAGTGAAGCTCTGACGTGTCTGACGCCCTACCGTGCCTAATCCCAGCGCCCCCGCCGGTGGGTACTCTCCAAGTAGACACCCTTGTCGTTTATTTAAACAAACATGGATAGCTATTGACGGGCACATTTAATACATACGCACACCAAGCCATTCAAAGGGGATTCGACAAAAATTCGACCAAACTATGCAAGAAACCCCCCTCACGGTTAATAAAACACACATCCACCGCCGGATGTGTAATACTTTTTATTTTACTCTCTGGAAAGGAGACGAACCTCACTTGAGAGTCACAGCGTGCTCCTGGCTGAGCCCAATGCTGTGTTACACCCACCAGTGCCCGCCAAGTGCCACACACCTCTGTGTTGTATTCCACCAGCTAGTGCGTATGCTATGACACTCTCTAGCCCATGTGCACTGTAACACCACCCCGTGAATATGTCATGCCACACTTGCCGTCGCACGGGTTATATTGCCCCATCTAACGCGCCCTCCTAGATGCCTATGTTATAACGCACAGCGCAATTCCATACATATTACAATCTGGGATCCATATCTTTGTCACAGTGCATATGCAACGTTACACTCCCCATCACATATTTTATATTACAAATTTAGAGACTAGTTAGGTTACACAACACTGCCCTGTGCATATTACACTCCAAGGCGCATATCGCATAGCACGCGCTAGTGCCTGTGCTATCTCGCGCTCTCCAATGAATCTGTCATTGCGCTCAATGTATTGCAAATTATATGTCACGCCCCGGTTCATCTTATATCACACTTTTTGGTGCATAGTTTATACCATATACTATATCTAGTTTTCATTTTCAATCGTGCTCTCAGGACTATGTTCTATATAACACTGCGTCCACCTACCCTTTTCATGGGCATTGCATTTTGCGATGGGGTGGAGGGTCAGGGGTTGTTCCTGCCAGGTGAGCCCGGAGACACAGTCACAAACGTCCTCTTCTTCCTGAATAAAAGTGAGATTATGCTGCATACTTGTTCATATTTTAAATAGTTCGCACAGACACACATTTTAAAAACAATAAAGTTCCTAATACCCACCTTCTCTGAACAGTTAGCTTGCTGCCCCATCCACCTCCTCCCTATCCTCTGTTGTCTGAATCCATGGACTAGCCTCCTCCCTCCTGCCATGCATGGTCTGATGTGCTGCCACTGCCCTCCATTTAGCATGATGTACCAGTCCACTCCTCCTGCCCTCCATTGCCCAATTCTATGGCCCATCATTGACCTCCTGCTTAGCCTCTGTGCTTAGCTTGCCGCCCCTATTCCCCTTCCCCCTGCCCTCCGATGTCTTTGTGCATGCCCCTGCTCCATCCTTTTTGCCCACCATGTTCCATGGACCTGCCCCTCCTACCTACTCTGAGTGTTCTGTTGAGCTGACACTCCCCTCCCACCTGCCTAGCATTGTCAGATGACTGTAACCTGTCCCTGCCACCCCCACCCTGCCTGTCCACATGCCATGCCCCTATCCCCTTCCTCCTGTCCTCCATGGTCCATTTTACTGCCACGCCCTTCTGCCCTCCCTGGTCTGTTGTGCTGCAACTGCTTCTCCTGCCTGCCCCACGTGGTCTGTTGTGAGGCCACTTCCCCTGAAGTCTCATGTCTGTGCCCTGGTCCTGACCCTCCCTTCTATCCTCCATGGTCCTTTGTGCATGACCCTGCACCCACCTTCTTGCCCATCATAGCCATTGTGCTACCACTAACCCTCCCGCTTTCCATGCATGGTATTCTGTGCTGCCATGGCCCCTCCCACCTTCCTTTTGTGATCAGCTAGCTGCCCCTGACCCCCTCCCACCTTCCCTCCATGGTCTGTGTGTATGCCATCATAGTCTCACTGTTGCTCTCCATGGTGTGTCTTGTTTCTAGTGCCCATCCTGCCTGACCTCCATGGTCATCTTGCTGCTCCTGCCCTGCCCCCTTGCCCCCAGCCCTCTGTTTCCATGTGCAGACCCCTATTCACTCCCTCCTGGCTTGTCTGTTCCATTGTAATGCCCCTGATCCGTCCCTCCTGCCCATTATGGTCTGTTCTGCTGCAGCTTTCTCTCCTGTCTGTCCATTATGGTCAGCTAGCTACCATTGCCTCTTTCCCCTCTGTTCTCTGTTGTCCATGTGCATGGTCCTGTCCCCTCCCTATTGTTTTCTATGGATTGTTGTGCTGCACTCCCGTCCCGCATGCCCTGTGTGGTGTATTGTGCTGCTGCAGACCCTGATGCCTGCCCTGTAGGGTCAGTTTGGTGCACCTTTCCATGTCCCTCCTGTCCTATGTTATCCAAGTCCATGTCCCTACCCCAATTCCTCCTGCCTACCATGATCCAATGCACCATACTTGCGAACATTTTGAACTTGGTAAGAGGGAGATTTTGAAAACAAACTGGGGTATTGATTTTCCCCTTTGAGTTACATTGAAAAAGAGAAGATTGTAGACAGGAGACAGAGCAAATAAAGCCCATTTGAGCTTAAAAACATTGGACGTTTCCTGGCTGAAACGGGTCTGTTGGCATGTATGGTTGTACTACCACTGCCTCTTCTTTCTGCCCACAATGGTCTATTATATTGCCACAGCTTCTCTTGCCAGTCCTGTATTGTTGGTTTGTTGCCCCTGCCCCCCTTTCCACTGCCCTCCATAGTCTGTTGTGCTGCCACTGCCCTTCCTGCCTGCCCAGTGTGGTCAAATTGTTGCCTCTGCACTCTCCTACCTGCCTTCAATTTTCAGAGTCCGTGCCCCTGGCCTCTGCCTCTCAACAGTATCCCAATAAACAATTAGATTGCTAACATTCTATATTTATTACAAAAGTGTGGAACGCCTGACGTCATCTTGATGTAATCAAAACTGTAATACCTAAGCATTTCCTTTAGAAATTACATATATGAGAGGGTCTTATTTGCATCAAAATTATGGTTAGTGCTCTAAAAAACTAAAATGAGGACATATTTTCTGAGTTTTTAAATAGCGACAAAGAACTTTTAAATTATTTGTAATCTTTATGTTTTTTTATCCAGTTGACCACTTGATTAAATGTTGCACTTAGGGGAGAGGATGTGGTGTTACTTCCAGAGCTGCAGACTTTGCAACTGGGGAACCAGGTTGGAGTTTCAGCTTCAGTTCAACATTCTGTGATGCTGGTCAAATCACTTAGTCTCCCCATGTCTACAACCAAAATGAATTTGTTCTTGTGTGATGTAACCAATGCTCATGTAAAGCACTCCAATACCTGACAAGTCTGCTCTATATAACACTACAAAAACACACAATAATAAGTGTTTTGCACACTTCTGTCATTGGGCTATATATGGGCTACATCTGGGTGATTTTGGGCTACATTTGGGCTCTTTTGTCTCCGGTGGCCACCTTGGGAGATTTATTTGTTATGAAGTTTCCTAATTTCCTCATGTACTGCAGTCTCCTCAGTAGGAAATGCTTTCAGTTTTTTACTTTGATTCCATCATGAAGGTATTCAGATATGTCACACATTTGCCATAAATTCAGAATGTTAGCACTCTTTTTGCTCATTAGATCACTGTAGTAAAGCTACTGCTCACCAGGGAAAACTGCTGCTGGTATTGAAAGTGCATGTTTCAGTCTGCATGTCAGAATTTTTTAATGATATAAAAGAGGATTTGAGAAGTCACTCAAAATGTGCCCTAATTTTTCTTTCTGCAGCACTGATCATACTTTTTATGGAAAAATGAACCCCCTCATTTTGTTCCTTTTTAAATTAAATGTTTTAAGAGTTACCACTTTAATCCAAGCAAGATGGCTTCAGGTGTGCCATACGTTTATCATAAGTAGGACTGTTAGCGCTCTAGTTGTTCTTTGGAACACTCTGGGAAGCTGCAGTAGAACACAAAGGAATCAACTGACAGTCTCTGCCCTTGTTGGATGTACATGTTTTACTGAGAATGTCAGACTTCATTCTCACATGACTGAGAAAGATAATGTGAATTTACAGAAAATAAGCTCTCAGATTAGCTTATAGATCACCTTCCAAACCTCTGTGGGAAAAGCATGAGAAAATATTTTTCTCTCAATCATGATATCCCAGCAGAAGGCTTTTTCACATGGTGAAATCACCTTAGAACTTACCACACTTCCTAAAATGAGTATGGTACCATCAACAAATGATTTATAATGTAACTAAAGTCTTAAAACCTTCTATTAACTGCAATGCTTTTTAATGAGGTGCTATCATGTATATTGGTCCCAAGATGGCTGCCAACACTTCTTGGATGAAGTGCTGACAGCCAATCAGATCTCAGGATGAGATGTGTGGTTAGGCTCTGCCCACATATATATATGATTTTACTTTTGATTTTCTCAGGAACTACTGAACAGATTGACACCAGACCTGCAAAAGGCACATCCCTGACCTGAGGACTACCTCTGCCAAATTTCAAGTAATTCTGTTCAGCCGTTCGGGCTGTACCTTGGACTAAAGCTCCCCATGGAAAATTGCATGGGGAAAATGCGTTTTGGGACCCCCCTTTTTTCTCGGCCCCCGCTAGACGAATCACCCCGAGACTTTTAGGGTAGGAGCGGAGCGGAGCGCCCCGCCTATTTTGAAAATTTCACGAGGATTCGTCAACCGGCGCCAAAGTTATTCCAAATAGAATGTTGCGGATTTCCTATGGAAAAACGGTCCTAACTATAACTATCTACTGGCGACCACCAGTAGATAATATATATATATATATATATATATATATATATATATATATATATATATTATGAACACACCATCCAACTCCCACAGAGTGTACCATGAAAGGAGGCACGGACACAAGGCTGTCAGGGTACGGCATCAATTTATTCATTCAGGACCCCCTCAACCCATGAGGTAAGAGAGACGCGTTTCGGCTTTAAAAGCCTTTGTCAATCTAGTTGGCGCCCTATCGCACACTTCATATATAGTGCGTCCCACTCGAATACATAATTAACATAGAAGACATACTCTCGAGTAAGTCCACACAGTACATCAACAATAGAGCCAATTGATGTATCCTGCAGCAACATGTCATAATTACTGGTAGAGCAAATGTGAAATTCAAAATTAGCACAATGCAAATATTAAACAGCTTGTATTATTTACCGTCGTAATTACTGACATAAATAAGTTACGTTGCAGAGAATGTACTTTTGCCGTTCTAGTGGGAATATTTTACAAATATGCATGTAGCGCCAAACTGTTTTATCTCGTACCGCCTGCACATATAAAAACGGAAACATTTAACAGTTTAAAAAAATACTACTGCTGAAAGCCATTCAATTGTTCAAAGGAAACTGTCTCAGCCCTAGAATGTATATCACCAATGCTCACAGCTTCGTCATGGAGCGACCTCTGACCTTCATTTAGCATGCCGTGATGACTCCTGAGGTGTTGTGGAAGGTCACGATCCAATAGAAATTGCCAAGGCGATTACAATCAGGATAGTTATAGTTCCCACCCTGTGTTAGATTATACACACAGTGTGAAATATCCGCATGAATGCTTTCACCGATCACCGGGATGAATCATCAAGGGACTACCACTCCCAGAATGCCGCATGACGATCCAAAAGAAAAATACCCCAGAGGTTACCGGCAAATATCAAATACATGAGGTAGTGTCATAAAGGCTATATGGTCAAGGCAAGAGTCTCAATGTCTGAAAGACTAACAGTATGAATGTTCAGTTCAAAACAGGCATATAATCAGGGTTGAAGGGGGCCGATGGAAGAAAATGTGTGAGTATGCCAAACAGACCTCACCACTTTGGCGTTGGCCACAGCAGTGCCCAGTCACCAGTTGGCGCCAGTCTCCTGGGCAAGGCATTTCTTGCTGTAGGATGTGGACCCCGTGCTGGCAGTCGCTGAAACCACCCCGCTACAGGACCCAGGTACCCCACAGCTGCCATCCTTGTTCCTCTTCCTGGATGTCAATCTGGGGGCTCACCCACTAGAACTCTCGTACTACCTATTTCCTATGGATAATATATCCTAGCTATAACTACCTACTGGCAACCGCCAGTAGGTAATATATATATATATATATATATATATATATATATATATATATATATATATATATATATATATTATCTACTGGCGGTTGCCAGTAGATAGTTATAGTTAGGACCGTGTTTCCATAGGATATCCGCAACATTCTATTTGGAATAACTTTGGTGCCGGTTGACAAATCCTCGCGAAATTTTCAAAATAGGTGGGGCGGTCCGCTCCGCTCCTACGCTGAAAGTCTCGGGGGGATTCGTCAAGCGGGGGCTGAGAAAAAAGGGGGGTCCCAAAACGCGTTTTCCCCATGCAATTTTCCATAGGGACCTTTAGTCCAAGGTACAGCCCGAACGGCTGAACAGAATTACTTGAAATTTGGCAGAGAGGTAGTCCTCAGGTCAGGGATGTGCCTTTTGCAGGTCTGGTGTCAATCTGTTCAGTAGTTCCTGAGAAAATCAAAAGTAAAATCATATACATATGTGGGCGGAGCCTAACCACACATCTCATCCTGAGATCTGATTGGCTGTCACTACTTCATCCAAGAATTGTTGGCAGCCATCTTGGGACCAATATACATGATAGCACCTCATTAAAAAGCATTGCAGTTAATAGAAGGTTTTAAGACTTTAGTTACATTATAAATCATTTGTTGATGGTACCATACTCATTTTAGGAATTGTGGTATGTTCTAAGGTGATTTCACCATGTGAAAAAGCCTTCTGCTGGGATATCATGATTGAGAGAAAAATATTTTCTCATGCTTTTCCCACAAAGGTTTGGAAGGTGATCTATAAGCTAAACTGAGAGCTTATTTTCTGTAAATTCACATTATCTTTCTCAGTCATGTGAGAATGAAGTCTGACATTCTCAGTAAAACATGTACATCCAACAAGGGCAGAGACTGTCAGTTGATTCCTTTGTGTTCTACTGCAGCTTCTCAGAGTGTTCCAAAGAACAACTAGAGCGCTAACAGTCCTACTTATGATAAACGTATGGCACACCTGAAGCCATCTTGCTTGGATTAAAGTGGTAACTCTTAAAACATTTAATTTAAAAAGGAACAAAATGAGGGGGTTCATTTTTCCATAAAAAGTATGATTAGTGCTCCAGAAAGAAAAATTAGGGCACATTTTGAGTGACTTCTCAAATCCTCTTCTATTTCATTAAAAAATTCTGACATGCAGACTGAAACATGCACTTTCAATACCAGCAGCAGTTTTCCCTGGTGAGCAGTAGCTTTACTACAGTGATCTAATGAGCAAAAAGAGTGCTAACATTCTGAATTTATGGCAAATGTGTGACACATCTGAATGCCTTCTTGATGGAATCAAAGTAAAAAACTGAAAGTATTTCCTACTGAGGAGACTGCAGTAAATGAGGAAATTAGGAAACTTCATAACAAATAAGTCTCCCAAGATGGCCACCAGAGACAAAAGAGCCCAAATGTAGCTCAAATATCACCCAGATGTAGCCCAAGTATAGCCCAATGACAGAATGTCCCAGAGTGTTCTTAAAAACAACTAGAGCGCTTACTGTCTTCATTATGACAAAAGTATGGGACACCTGAAGCCATCTTGATTGGAATAAACCATTAACACTTAAAACATGTAATTTAAAAAGGAACACAATGAGGGGGTTCATTTTGCCATAGAAATTATGATTAATGCTGAAGAAAGAAAATGAGGGCACATTTTGAGTGACTTCTCAAATCCTCTTCTATTTCATTAAAAAATTCTGACATGCAGACTGAAACATGCACTTTTAATACCAGGAGCAGACTTCCATGGTGAACAGTAGTTTTACTGCAGTGATCTAATGAGCAACTAGAGTGCTAACATTCAGAATTTATGGCAAATGTGTGACATATCTGAATACCTTCATGATGGAATCAAAGTAAAAAACTGAAAGCATTTCCTACTGAGGAGACTGCAGTACATGAGGAAATTAGGAAACTTCATAACAAATAAATCTCCCAAGGTGGCCACCGGAGACAAAAGAGCCCAAATGTAGCCCAAAATCACCCAGATGTAGCCCATATATAGCCCAATGACAGAAGTGTGCAAAACACTTATTATTGTGTGTTTTTGTAGTGTTATATAGAGCAGACTTGTCAGGTATTGGAGTGCTTTACATGAGCATTGGTTACATCACACAAGAACAAATTCATTTTGGTTGTAGACATGGGGAGACTAAGTGATTTGACCAGCATCACAGAATGTCGAGCTGAAGCAGAAACTCCAACCTGGTTCCCCAGTTGCAAAGTCTGCAGTTCTGGAAGTAACACCACATCCTCTCCCCTAAGTGCAACATTTAATCAAGTGGTCAACTGGATAAAAAAACATAAAGGCAACAAATAATTTAAAAGTGCTTTGTCGCTATTTGAAAACTCAGAAAATATGTCCTTATTTTAGTCTTTTAGAGCACTAACCATAATTTTGATGCCAATAAGACCCTCTCATATATGTAATTTCTAAAGGAAATGCTCTAGGTATTACAGTTTTGATTACATCAAGATGACGTCAGGCGTTCCACACTTTTGTAATAAATATAGAATGTTAGCAATCTAGTTGTTCATTAGGATACTGTTGAGAGGCAGAGGCCAGGGGCACGGACTCTGAAAATTGAAGGCAGGTAGGAGGGTGCAAAGGCAACAATTTAACCACACTGAGCAGGCAGGAAGGGCCGTGGCAGCACAACGGACTATGGAGGGCAGTGGAAAGGGGGGCAGGGGCAACAAACCAACAATACAGGACTTGCAAGAGAGGCTGTGGCAATGTAATAGACCATTGTGGGCAGAAGGAAGAGGCAATGGTAGTACAACCATACATGCCAACAGACCCGATTCAGCCAGGAAACATCCAATGTTTTTAAGCTCAAATGGGCTTTATTTGATCTGTCTCCTGTCTACAATCTCCTCTTTTTCAATGTAACTCAAAGGGGAAAATCAATACCCCAGTTTTTTTGCAAAATCTCCCTCTTACCAAGTTCAAAATGTTCGCAGGTATGGTACTTTGGATCATGGAAGGAAATGGGGTAGGGACATGGACTTGGATAACAGAGGACAGGAGGGACATGGAGAGGTGCACAAAACTGACCCTGCAGGGCAGGCATCAGGGTTTGCAGCAGCACAATACACCACACAGGGCATGCGGGACGGGAGTGCAGCACAACAATCCACAGAAAGCAAGAGGGAGGGGACAGGACCATGCACATGGACAACAGAGAACAGAGGGGCAATAGGCAATGGTAGCTAGCTGACCATAATGGACAGACAGGAGAGAAAGCTGCAGCATAACAGACCATAAAGGGCAGGAGGGACGGATCAGGGGCATTACAATTGAACAGACAAGCCAGGAGGGAGGGAGTAGGGGTCTGCACATGTAAACAGAGGGCTGGGGGCAAGGGGGCAGGGCAGGAGCAGCAAGATAGCCATGGAGGTCAGGCAGGATGGGCACTAGAAGCAAGACACACCATGAAGAGCAACAGTGAGACTGTGATGGCATACACACAGACCATGGAGGGAAGGTGAGAGGGGTTCAGGGGCAGCTAACTGACCACACAAGGAAGGTGGGAGGGGCCATGGCAGCAGAGAAGACCATGCATGGCAAGTGGGAGGGTTAGTGGCAGCACAATGGCCATGATGGGCAAAAAGGATGGTGCAGAGGCATGCACAAAGGACGATGGAGGATAGAAGGGAGGGTCAGGACCTGTGCACAGACAAGAAAGTTCAGGGGAAGGGGCCTCACAACAGACCACACGGGGCAGGCAGGAGGAGCAGTTGCAGCACAACAGACCAGGGAGGGCAGAAGGGTGTGGCAGTACAATGGACCATGTAGGACAGGAGGAAGAGGATAGGGGCATGGCATGTGGACAGGCAGGGTGGAGGGGGCGGGGACAGGTTACAGTCATCTGACAATGCTAGGCAGGTGGGAGGGGAGTGGCAGCTCAACAGAACACTCAGAGTAGATAGGAGTGGCAGGTCCATGGAACATGGTGGGCAAAAAGGATGGAGCAGGGGCATGCACAAAGACATCGGAGGGCAGGGGGAAGGAGAATAGGGGCAGCAAGCTAAGCACAGAGTTTAAGCAGGAGGTCAATGATGGGGCATAGAATTGGGCAATGGAGGGCAGGAGGAGTGGACTGGTAATCATACTAAATTGAGGGCAGTGGCAGCACATCAGACCATGCATGGCAGGAGGGAGGAGGCTAGTCCATGGATTCACACAACAGAGGATAGGGAGGAGGGAGGAGGGGGATGGGGCAGCAAGCTAACTGTTCAGAGAAGGCGAGTATTAGGAACTTTGTTGTTTTTAAAACGTGTGTCTGTGCGAACTACTTAAAATATGAACCAGTATGCAGCATAATCTCACTTTTATTCAGGAAGAAGAGGACGTTTGTGACTGTGACTCCGGGTTCACTTGACAGAAACACCCCCTGACCCTCCACCCCCTATCGCAAAATGTAATGCCCGTGAAAAGGGTAGGTGAACACAGTGTTATATAGAACATAGTCCTGAGAGCACGATTGAAAATGAAAACTAGATATAGTGTATGGTATAAACTATGCACCAAAAAGTGTGATATAAGATGAACCGGGTGTGAAATATATTATGCAATACATTGTGCGCAATGACAGATTCATTGGAGAGAGCGAGATAGCACAGGCACTAGCGCGTTCTATGCGATATGCGCCTTGGAGTGTAATATGCACAGGGCATTGTTGTGTAAGCTAACTAGTCTCTAAAGTTGTAATATAAAATATGTCCTGGGGAGTGTAACGTTGCATATGCACTGTGACAAAGATATGGAGCCCAGATTGTAATATGTATGGCATAGCACTGTGCGTTATAACATAGGCATCGAGGAAGGCACGTTAGATGGGGCAATATAACCCGTGCGAAGACAAGTGTGGCATGCCATATTCACGGGGTGGTGTTACAGTGCACATGGGCTAGAGAGTGTCATAGCATATGCACTAGCTAGTGGAATACAACACAGAGGTGTGTGTCACTCAGCAGGCGATGGTGGGTGTAACACAGCATTGGGCTCTGCCAGGAGCGCGCTGTGACTCTCAAGTGATGTTCGTCCCCTTTCCAGAGAGTAAAATAAAAAGTATTACACATCCGGCAGTGGATGTGTGTTTTTTTAACCGTGAGGGGGGTTTCTTGCATAGTTTTGGTCAAATTTTTGTCGAATCCCCTTTGAATGGCTTGGTGTGCATGTGTATTAAATGTGCCCGTCAATAGCTACCCATGTTTGTATAAATAAACGACATGGGTGTCTTCCGAGATTAGGCACGGTAGGGCATCAGACATGTCAGAGCTTCACTAGTGGTGTAAATACATTCCACGTGGATTCATTGTATGCATAATCGCCTTTTAATGAATATCACGCAAATCGTCATGGTCATAGGTACGTACGGTTTGTCCAGCATGTCCTAGGTGTGTCTATAAATATATATTTTTTTTAAACTAATAAAAAACAGAGGCCGGCCCTGGGGATTGGGGTCAAAAAAATATAATTAGTAGACAGGCCCTGGGGGATGGGGTCATCATGGCCAATAAATTAGAATAAGAAGGGGAACCACACAGCCCCCCTTCTTAAAAAATTTAAATAAATAAAAGACTGGCATCGTGCCGGAGGCCACGCCCCCTCCTGGCAGCACTCTGCAAACGCGCCCCCTGGCGAGTTGTAAGTTGGGGAATTAATTCCTCTTCAATACTGAGGGTCCCTGATGGCCAACTAGCCCAACATTGAATAGGTGGGGCGACGTTACGCCCCAAACCAGTCGCACAGCTACATGCTCAAGTCCATGATGCTTCAAATTAATCCGTGTTTCATGAAATATTCATTCAATTCTCTTCTCCAATTAAACTCCACTTAATCCACACTCGAAGAACCATGCTAGTTTTCCAGGTTTCCTATATTAATGATGAGACCATCCGGACTTCTATCACAAATACGACAAACACATGATTCATCCCAGGCATGTTCTTTATTGAGACCCAATGCATTTCGGACTCCATGAGTCCTTCGTCAGGGGTAACTACAAATGAAACATATTTGTAATTAATAATCAACTCCTACATGTTAACATGATACTTCTGTTAAACACTGTTGCTGCAAACAACAAAAATCTGCTATTCTGTGAAAGTTAATGTGCTTAAATATGCAGCCAAAATGAAATGAACGGACACCCCCCTCGCTTTCATTCCCCCATAACCACCCCCTTCTACACTGTACCTTGAAACCTATTGGCTAACTATCATCTTTTCCTATGTATTTGTAGGAAACCCTTTTTTTTAAAAGCCAGCCACTCGCGTTTAAACACATGTAAACAACCCCTCTGTATAGCGCGCTATTGCTGAACCACCAGTTGTTTGCTTCCATTGTGAATTCCTCCCCTCCTCATTAAAGCATTCCGCCCGTAAAATCCCTTCCTCTATTTTCCCATTTCAAACCCTCAAACCTAATTCTGATCAGCATAGTGCTCACGTACCTGCCCAGGGATGTTACAAACTCATAATCCTCATCTCGAAGACAAAATGTTACCCCGCCTGAAGTAACGCTCGGTTTTTAAACCTCGCGTATGAATTAAAGTCCCTCCCTGATGCACACGTGTGCTAATTAAACACCTGATCGGAGCCATTGCCGCTTCACAGTTGACAAAGACTGCAATCCCCACAATGCTTTGCTGTTCTACATCGCTCTGCCTGTAACAGCTTTGTTGTGTTTAAAAAATACATTTCAAAGTAAAAACGTCCTTAAATGATAAACGTGCGTGAACAATACACCTTGCTAAGTGCTACTGACTCTATTTGTTGCAGCAACTGCTTGACATTAATCCCCCACTTAAAAAAAAGAGAGAAAAGAACAGGATGTATTCGCCATTGTGTGGATCAAGTTTCCATGTCCTTTGATCTTGTTCACCGCTTCTCATGTTGGGTGCAAACCATAAGAGGGGCAATAATTCATGGTTAATGATAGGAAGTAATGGAATGCACACCATCTACTCAATCATGATTCCAATGTTAATCAAAAAATCCTCAAAGAGTGCGTGCGTTACTGGTATAGTGCCTTGCCCCGGTGGCACTTGATATACATTGAATAGGTGGGGCGACGTTACGCCCCAAACCAGTCGCACAGCTACATGCTCAAGTCCATGATGCTTCAAATTAATCCGTGTTTCATGAAATATTCATTCAATTCTCTTCTCCAATTAAACTCCACTTAATCCACACTCGAAGAACCATGCTAGTTTTCCCCTCTTATGGTTTGCACCCAACATGAGAAGCGGTGAACAAGATCAAAGGACATGGAAACTTGATCCACACAATGGCGAATACATCCTGTTCTTTTCTCTCTTTTTTTAAGTGGGGGATTAATGTCAAGCAGTTGCTGCAACAAATAGAGTCAGTAGCACTTAGCAAGGTGTATTGTTCACGCACGTTTATCATTGAAGGACGTTTTTACTTTGAAATGTATTTTTTAAACACAACAAAGCTGTTACAGGCAAAGCGATGTAGAACAGCAAAGCATTGTGGGGATTGCAGTCTTTGTCAACTGTGAAGCGGCAATGGCTCCGATCAGGTGTTTAATTAGCACACGTGTGCATCAGGGAGGGACTTTAATTCATACGCGAGGTTTAAAAACCGAGCGTTTCTTCAGGCGGGGTAACATTTTGTCTTCGAGATGATGATTATGAGTTTGTAACATCCCTGGGCAGGTACGTGAGCACTATGCTGATCAGAATTAGGTTCGAGGGTTTGAAATGGGAAAATAGAGGAAGGGATTTTACGGGCGGAATGCTTTAATGAGGAGGGGAGGAATTCACAACGGAAGCAAACAACTGGTGGTTCAGCAATAGCGCGCTATACAGAGGGGTTGTTTACATGTGTTTAAATGCGAGTGGCTGGCTTTTAAAAAAAAGGGTTTCCTACAAATACATAGGAAAAGATGATAGTTAGCCAATAGGTTTCAAGGTACAGTGTAGAAGGGGGTGGTTATGGGGGAATGAAAGCGAGGGGGATGTCCGTTCATTTCATTTTGGCTGCATATTTAAGCACATTAACTTTCACAGAATAGCAGATTTTTGTTGTTTGCAGCAACAGTGTTTAACAGAAGTATCATGTTAACATGTAGGAGTTGATTATTAATTACAAATATGTTTCATTTGTAGTTACCCCTGACGAAGGACTCGTGGAGTCTGAAATGCATTGGGTCTCAATAAAGAACATGCCTGGGATGAATCATGTGTTTGTCGTATTTGTGATAGAAGTCCAGATGGTCTCATCATTAATATAGGAAACCTGGAAAACTAGCATGGTTCTTCGAGTGTGGATTAAGTGGAGTTTAATTGGAGAAGAGAATTGAATGAATATTTCATGAAACACGGATTAATTTGAAGCATCATGGACTTGAGCATGTAGCTGTGCGACTGGTTTGGGGCGTAACGTCGCCCCACCTATTCAATGTATATCAAGTACCACCGGGGCAAGGCACTATACCAGTAACGCACAAACTCTTTGAGGATTTTTTGATTAACATTGGAATCATGATTGAGTAGATGGTGTGCATTCCATTACTTCCTATCATCAACTAGCCCAACAGGCATCTCCAGTATGCGCCAGGGAGCTGCGCTGCTGACAGGTGTTCTGAGGCCAAGCCCCTTTTTACACCTCTCTGCAACGCAGCTCTGTGGCGCTTACTGGAGGTACCTAGTGGTCTAGTTTGACCCTAGGGACCCTTAGGATTCAAGGGGACTTAATCTCTCAACTTAGAACGGCCACAGGGCGCGTTTACACAGTGGTGAAGGGAGGGGACGGGGCCTGAGGTGACGTGTGCAAACACGCACTATGGCACGTTTTAAATTGGGGATATACTTTTCCTTCAATACTGAGGGCCCCTGGGGGCTAACTAGCCCACCAAGTGCTTCCAGTAAGCGCCACTGAGCTGCATTGCAGAGAGGTGGTCCAGGCCGTGCCACTTTTTACACCTCTCTGCAACGCAGCTCTGTGGCACTTACTGGAGGTGCCTAGTGGGCTAGTTGGACCCTAGGGACCCTCAGGATTCAAATGAACTTAATCTCCCAACTAAAAACGGACACAGGGCGTGTTTACACAGTGGTGAAGGGAGGGGACAGGGCCTGAGTTAACGTGTGCAAAAACGCCCTGTGGCCTGTTTTAAGAGGTAGTTTTAATCCCCCTGCCCTATTATATACTAGGGGCTTACAGAGGAGGTCATGCTAATCACAGGGGGACCCCAACGCATAATGTTCCCTAGTGTATGTAGGTGTTTTCACTGTATTCTAAGTGTCTTTTAACATAGCACTGGCTCTAGGACTGGTTAGTCAGACTCAGTTACCACCAATATCCGTCTGAAAAAGTTGAGGGTACAGGATGATTTTGCAACAAGGCTTCTTTCTGCTCTTCTTTTTGTTCTTTCTGCACGTTATCCTTCTTCCTGCACTTTTCTTCGTCTTTGAGGACTTCTGTTGCTTCTTTCTGCACTTCTTTTTTTTCTTTCTGTGCATTTTTTCTTCTTTCTTCACATGTCCTATCTCTGTAGGCATAGTTAGAAATTAGCATTTAAAAAACCTTTGAAATTCACAGAAAAAAACATAGGTTTCAGGCATGTTATAGTTAGGAATTAGCATTTAAAAAACCTCAGAAATTCACTGAAAAAAACATGGGTTTCAGGGGTGTTATAGTTAGCTGGACTTTTCACTTGTTCAAAACCATTGAAATTCCCCCGTTATAGTTAGTTCAGCTAACTATAACTCGCGCGCCCGCAATGCACTGCTGATGACGTCACATATTACATCACTCATGACATGGTCAGTGATATCACTCATGACATCACTCATGACATCACTATAACACCCCTGAAACCTATGGTTTTTTCAGTGAATATATATATATATATATATATATATATATATATATATATATATATATATATATATATATATATATATATATTCAGTGAAAAAACCATAGGTTTCACACACGTTATAGTTAGCTGGACATTTCACTCTTAAAAAACCAATGAAATTTTCCCGTTATAGTTAGTTAAGCTAACTATAACTCGCGCGCCCGCAATGCACTGCTGATGACGTCACATATTACATCACTCATGACATGGTCAGTGACATCACTCATGACATCACTGATGACATCTCAAATGACATCACTGATGACATCACTGATGACATCATCCAGTGAATGTGTGTTTTTCTGAAAATTAAATATGTTTTATATATGTATATCTCAAGGTCGATGGAAGAATAAATGGGTATATAAGTGTCTAAATGGATGATTTGTTTGTGAAAAATTGATTGTGTAACTGACTGATTAAGTGTATCTTAGTGAATACATGGCTTAGTGAGTAATGTTTAAATATGTAAATATCTGTATCAGTCTCTCACTTTGTGTATAAGTGGCTGCATGGGTTGGTGAGTAGCTACATGAGTGTCTATATAGGTTATTAGTTGGGTTTTTGAGTATCAGTGTCTATATGGTTCGGTGGGGGGTATTACGTAGTGCATAGGTGCATGAATGAGTGACTCACTGTTTGTATGTGTTGAAGACAGCATATGTGCAGGACTGTATGGGTGGAAGAGTGTGTGTATGGGTGTGTTAGTGAGTGAATGGCTGTCTCAATAGTGTCTTTATGAGTAACTACATATGTTTTAAACTAGTATATGTGACTATTGGTGTATATAAGTGAGTATATGTGAGAGTGAGTGATTGAAAGAGTTCCTGTATGAATAAGTATGTGTTTCTATAAGTGATTGTTTAAAAGACTAAGTATGTGTAAGTTTCTGTAGAAGTAAGTGTGGTGGTGTGTGTATAACTGTATATGCAAGTAAATGTATGTTTCTTTCTTTTTTTCATGAGTGACTATGTGTGTCACTAACTCTGTGGATGAGTGGCATTGTGTAACAGGATGTATTGGTGTATGAGTACATATGATGTGTGAGTACACAAATGAGTGACTGTACAGGACTGTTGGTGAATGAGTGGATGTTTATGTGGTTCTTAGAATTTTTGAAGAGGTTGTTGTAATTGGTATTGGTATGTCCATTGTTTTGAAAATTTCAGTCTCTATTTTTGAATGTGTGTATCAAAGGTTATATTAGGGTGAGAGGAGATCTGCCACTCCATCACATGGATGATGTCATCAGTGATGTCATTTGAGATGTCATCAGTGATGTCATGAGTGATGTCACTGACCATGTCATGAGTGATGTAATATGTGACGTCATCAGCAGTGCATTGCGGGCGCGCAAGTTATAGTTAGCTTAACTAACTATAACGGGAAAATTTCATTGGTTTTTTACGAGTGAAATGTCCAGCTAACTATAACGTGTGTGAAACCTATGGTTTTTTCACTGAATTTGCAAGGTTTTTTAAATGCTAATTCCTAACTATAACATGTGTGAAACCTATGGTTTTTTCAGTGAATTTGCAAGGTTTTTTAAATGCTAATCCCGAACTATAACATGTGTGAAACCTATGGTTTTTTCAGTGAATTTGCAAGGTTTTTTTAAATGCTAATTCTTACCTATAACATATGTGATTCCCATGGTTTTTTCAGTGAATTTGTATGGTTTTTTAAATGCTAATTCTTACCTATAATATATGTGATTCCCATATTTTTTTTTATTGATTTTGTATGATTTTTTTATTATAAATTCTTATCTTAAATGTGTTTTTTTTTAAAAAAACAAGTTTTTTTAAAACTTTTTATTCTATTAAAACACTATGTTTTTTTAAAAAAAAATATGGAATATATCAAGTTTTCTCTTTTTTTTTTACCAAACAGGTAAGATATATTAGTATAACATAAAAAATATATATATTTTTTTTTTTTCTTGCGCGTACGGTAAGCGTACGGTAAGCGTACGGTTTACGCAATGTTTATAATTTATCTACTCTGTTTGCGTATAGTTACGCAATTTGCGTAGCCGCGCGTACTGTGCGTGGGGCACGTAGGCGTGTACGCTACACGCACACGTTACGCGGAAGTGTTGTAGAGTGACTGTTTTGAGCGCGTGTCTTTTTTACGCGCATGCGCATGCGCACTTTTACCGTAAGCGCACCGTAAGCGCACCGTAAGCGTAACGTACGCGCACGGTGGGTCATGTGATCATGAAACACAACTTTTGATTGGTTGAAACTACTTTCAGTTCTAGAACTCTCCTACACCACACCCACTCCCCTCATTTCTGCTTGTGATCCCTTAGGAGAAGGAGCTGACTTGTCTTTGTGATACGATGGCAGAACAGCACTCTTCTGCTGAGAGTGAGGCTAGCAGCACCACCATCAGGCAGAGAAGGAGGAAACAGAAGGGCTCTTTCATATGGGAGTATTTTACTTTTCCTGAGGGTGAGAAAAAAGTCAATGCTGCCTTGGTGACTTGCAAGCTGTGCAAGCGTGTACTTTCGCGAGGTAATCCCAACAAGAAGTATTCCTTCGGGAATCACACTATGTTGAGACACCTTGAGGATGTGCATCCTAGGACACATGCACGACATACTAGGGGCAACCCTTCAGTAAGTCGAGCAAGCACATCCACAGCAGCTCAGCAGAGTCCTTCTTCGGAAGCTCAGCAGAGCCCCTCATCTGTGGGGGCACCTTCACCTTTTTCTGAACCTTTTTCTGAACCTCTGAAAACCCTCGGTTTGGTAGGGTTACTATGCGGTGTTCATTTTGCCATGATCTAATTGTTCATAGGGAGACCAGTGTTTCCCTCATTAACAACAGAATAGATCAGCACAAATGTCCAACCAGCTAATGTTCCCATACTTCCTTTCCTCTGTCCCTGCATGAACACAACGGCTCTTTTAAGAGCCAACCTTACCTCTCAACTTTTTTTTATTTTTTCTTTAAAACTTTTTTTTGTTTTTTTTACCGTACGCGTACGGTAAGCGTATTTTTTTTTTTTTTTAAAACACTAAAAATCAATTACCACATCTCAAGATCCTTGAGGAATTAATAACTAAATACTAAAAATCTTTTTGACATAAAGTGGAAGAAAGGGACCATCTAATTTCTCACTTACCTGACCCACCCAACAATTTAATTTTTAATTAAAATGTAATTGAAATTACTTGAAAAAATGGTTGGGTTTTTTTGAACATTTTCTTTCACAATCTGAAAAAAAAGAAAAAAGTATTAATATTTAATAAATCAATATATTACACAGTACACGTATTTACATGTTTTTCCCCCAAAAAGTTTTGCCTTTTTTTTGCTGTTTTCAGAATATATTGCATTTTACTATAAATTGTGAAAGCAATTGCATTCATCATTTAACAGCGGGCAAAAAAAAAATAACAATCTCAAAGATTGTATAAAAAAAGCCCAGAATCTCTTTTAACTTAAACATAACATTATAGAAATGCATAATATTCTAAAAAAATATCAACTAATATCAATACTTATTTCTTTAAAATACCGTCTGACATTTTTGTTTCAGAAGTATAATCACAAAACTATATCTCAAATAACTCCACAATACATCTGGTTCCATTTCCTTTAGGCCAAATAGTAATTTTAAAATTCTTTTTTGATTAAATTTCCAATGGTAATCCAATACAATTCTAAAGTTTAAATTGTACAGATCTCACCGATTCTCTGTAACATTTTGGTTTCCGAAAGATTAATTAATAATTAAATAAGTCCACAATACAATTGTTTACCTTTCCTCATGGCCAAATAGTAATTTTAAAAATCTTTTTTGAATACATTTCCAATGGCAATCCAATAACATTCCAAAATTTAAATTGTGCAGATGTTACCGATTTTGTCTAAATTTTTGGTTTTCCAAAGTTTCATTAAAAATTTAAAAAGTCCACATTACAATTGGTTACCTTTCCATTAGGCCAAATGATAATTTGAAAAATCATTTTTTTTGAAAATTCCAATGGTAATCCAATAAAATGGTAAAATTGTTTTGTACACATCTTGCCAAGTCTCTCTAAAATTTAGGTTTCAGGAAGATTAGATAGGAATTTGCTAAATCAAAAGGCAAACGTTGCTTGAAAATCAATTGGGAATCATTACACAGTGTCCAGCCTTTTTCACATTTAAGATAAACTGTGTAATGTCCAGAAGTAACAGTAGGTCCTTCATGGAAAATTATTGCAACTGTTACAAAAGTTTTTCCTGAAATTGATAATTGCTGTCCTGTAAACTTCTTTATTAAAGTATCCAATTTTGAACCATCAGCTTTACATCGTTGCATCATTTAAATTACATATTGTCCGTATTCCTTTAAAAGTAACGTTGAAAACATTTCAGATTGACACTCACTGCATTCCATGTTATGATTAGCATCTTTAACTAATTTAGCAAAAGTGACTGTTTTACTTTCTGGCAATGTTAAATAAATAAACCTTTCAGAATCAACATTAGAGCCACATGTATTATAACAGTTTTCACAACTATGTTCCCATTTATAAGAGAGACCAAACACATTTTCAATGGGAACCCCTTCTTCTTCCAGTACCTGAAGAAAAAACATCAAGAATTCCTGTGCGTCTTGCTGTACATTTTGAGAAAACTGTGTTCGTCCTGAACATACATCTAAAAGTTTTCTAATTTCAGTAGCACTTTCTATTTGAGTTTTATCATTACTCAGCTTTTGAAAAAGGAGACTCAACTCAGAACAGAATCTTTTTCTCTGATTTACTATTATCTGCTCTTGCACACTTTCCAGATAAAATGCAACATTCAGCACTACATTAGCGTAGCAGTTGACACCAGAGCTATTTTCAAAATGACATCCAACAACCTCTTCTTCATTTTCCTTTTTCTTTTTGCTTGCAATTACATCACTCCTCTTTTTTTTCCTCCTCTCTACATCTTCATTACAGATATTCTCATTTCTCCTTTTACGAGAAACTACACGTTTCTCCAACACAGGATACTGACCTAAATGAGGAGCATAGGTTCTTCTTAATCTATTATACTCCTTTACACAATTTGTATCAGCACTAACTTTTGAGTCATCAAAGTCTATCATGAATAAACCAGATAATGTTTTCACTCGTGACAAAGCTACATAAGCCATACCTTCTTTGAAAACAGTTGAACCAATGTTCACAAAAGCACAATCTACAGTCAATCCTTGAGACTTGTGAATAGTTATAGCATATGCTAGCGAAAACGGAAACTGCTTCCTACGTACATATAAGTCTTTCACAAGCATGAAACGAACTGAACAACGACAAATGTCTTTAACTTCTTCTATCTGATCAAATTTTATTTTTAAACATTCAATTCCATCTTTTTTCTGATAATTAATAAAATCCACAACTCTTCCCATAGCTCCATTAACTAAACCTTTTTCAACATCCAAATTTCTCCTTAAAAATACTCTACAGTTCATGCAAACATATAGATTTTTTTCTAATCCAGCTGTTTTGGAAATGTTCTTCTCTAGTGAATCCAATTTATTTTTCAGTGTGCCTGTTAATGTGATTGTAATTCTTCCATCCTCAATTTTGTCCACTGCTTCCAATTTCCTGATATCTTCCTTTTCCAATTTTAAAAGCTCCTCATTGAATATTGAGCATTCACGTAGAGTTGGCATTAAGCAGATGACACTTTTCTTTTCTGCAATGTTCTTGTATATCTTCTCTGCAACTATTTCTTCCTTTGGAAATAAATTATGTAGCAGCCGACTCTGTAATGCTTTTTTGCCAACTTCTGTGAGTAGTCCAATCCTGATATCTTTCAGAATACTTCCATATTCTTCATCCTGGCAGCACTCTGCAAACGCGCCCCCTGGCGAGTTGTAAGTTGGGGAATTAATTCCTCTTCAATACTGAGGGTCCCTGATGGCCAACTAGCCCAACATTGAATAGGTGGTGCGACGTTACGCCCCAAACCAGTCGCACAGCTACATGCTCAAGTCCATGATGCTTCAAATTAATCAGTGTTTCATGAAATATTCATTCAATTCTCTTCTCCAATTAAACTCCACTTAATCCACACTCGAAGAACCATGCTAGTTTTCCAGGTTTCCTATATTAATGATGAGACCATCCGGACTTCTATCACAAATACGACAAACACATGATTCATCCCAGGCATGTTCTTTATTGAGACCCAATGCATTTCGGACTCCACGAGTCCTTCGTCAGGGGTAACTACAAATGAAACTTATTTGTAATTAATAATCAACTCCTACATGTTAACATGATACTTCTGTTAAACACTGTTGCTGCAAACAACAAAAATCTGCTATTCTGTGAAAGTTAATGTGCTTAAATATGCAGCAAAAATGAAATGAACGGACACCCCCCTCGCTTTCATTCCCCCATAACCACCCCCTTCTACACTGTACCTTGAAACCTATTGGCTAGGGAAGGGATTTTACGGGCGGAATGCTTTAATGAGGAGGGGAGGAATTCACAACGGAAGCAAACAACTGGTGGTTCAGCAATAGCGCGCTATACAGAGGGGTTGTTTACATGTGTTTAAACGCGAGTGGCTGGCTTTTAAAAAAAAGGGTTTCCTACAAATACATAGGAAAAGATGATAGTTAGCCAATAGGTTTCAAGGTACAGTGTAGAAGGGGGTGGTTATGGGGGAATGAAAGCGAGGGGGATGTCCGTTCATTTAATTTTGGCTGCATATTTAAGCACATTAACTTTCACAGAATAGCAGATTTTTGTTGTTTGCAGCAACAGTGTTTAACAGAAGTATCATGTTAACATGTAGGAGTTGATTATTAATTACAAATATGTTTCATTTGTAGTTACCCCTGACGAAGGACTCGTGGAGTCCGAAATGCATTGGGTCTCAATAAAGAACATGCCTGGGATGAATCATGTGTTTGTCGTATTTGTGATAGAAGTCCGGATGGTCTCATCATTAATATAGGAAACCTGGAAAACTAGCATGGTTCTTCGAGTGTGGATTAAGTGGAGTTTAATTGGAGAAGAGAATTGAATGAATATTTCATGAAACACGGATTAATTTGAAGCATCATGGACTTGAGCATGTAGCTGTGCGACTGGTTTGGGGCGTAACGTCGCCCCACCTATTCAATGTATATCAAGTGCCACCGGGGCAAGGCACTATACCAGTAACGCACGCACTCTTTGAGGATTTTTTGATTAACATTGGAATCATGATTGAGTAGATGGTGTGCATTCCATTACTTCCTATCATCAACTAGCCCAACAGGCATCTCCAGTATGCGCCAGGGAGCTGCGCTGCTGACAGGTGTTCTGAGGCCAAGCCCCTTTTTACACCTCTCTGCAACGCAGCTCTGTGGCGCTTACTGGAGGTACCTAGTGGTCTAGTTTGACCCTAGGGACCCTTAGGATTCAAGGGGACTTAATCTCTCAACTTAGAACGGCCACAGGGCGCGTTTACACAGTGGTGAAGGGAGGGGACGGGGCCTGAGGTGACGTGTGCAAACACGCACTATGGCACGTTTTAAATTGGGGATATACTTTTCCTTCAATACTGAGGGCCCCTGGGGGCTAACTAGCCCACCAAGTGCTTCCAGTAAGCGCCACTGAGCTGCATTGCAGAGAGGTGGTCCAGGCTGTGCCACTTTTTACACCTCTCTGCAACGCAGCTCTGTGGCACTTGCTGGAGGTACCTAGTGGGCTAGTTGGACCCTAGGGACCCTCAGGATTCAAATGAACTTAATCTCCCAACTAAAAACGGACACAGGGCGTGTTTACACAGTGGTGAAGGGAGGGGACAGGGCCTGAGTTAACGTGTGCAAAAACGCCCTGTGGCCTGTTTTAAGAGGTAGTTTTAATCCCCCTGCCCTATTATATACTAGGGGCTTACAGAGGAGGTCATGCTAATCACAGGGGGACCCCAACGCATAATGTTCCCTAGTGTATGTAGGTGTTTTCACTGTATTCTAAGTGTCTTTTAACATAGCACTGGCTCTAGGACTGGTTAGTCAGACTCAGTTACCACCAATATCCGTCTGAAAAAGTTGAGGGTACAGGATGATTTTGCAACAAGGCTTCTTTCTGCTCTTCTTTTTGTTCTTTCTGCATGTTATCCTTCTTCCTGCACTTTTCTTCGTCTTTGAGGACTTCTGTTGCTTCTTTCTGTGCATTTTTTCTTCTTTCTTCACATGTCCTATCTCTGTAGGCATAGTTAGAAATTAGCATTTAAAAAACCTTTGAAATTCACAGAAAAAAACATAGGTTTCAGGCATGTTATAGTTAGGAATTAGCATTTAAAAAACCTCAGAAATTCACTGAAAAAAACATGGGTTTCAGGGGTGTTATAGTTAGCTGGACTTTTCACTTGTTCAAAACCATTGAAATTCCCCCGTTATAGTTAGTTCAGCTAACTATAACTCGCGCGCCCGCAATGCACTGCTGATGACGTCACATATTACATCACTCATGACATGGTCAGTGATATCACTCATGACATCACTCATGACATCACTATAACACCCCTGAAACCTATGGTTTTTTCAGTGAATATATATATATATATATTCAATGAAAAAACCAAAGGTTTCACACACGTTATAGTTAGCTGGACATTTTACTGGTAAAAAACCATTGAAATTCCCCCGTTATAGTTAGTTAAGCTAACTATAACTCGCGCGCCCGCAATGCACTGCTGATGACGTCACATATTACATCACTCATGACATGGTCAGTGACATCACTCATGACATCACTGATGACATCTCAAATGACATCACTGATGACATCACTGATGACATCATCCCGTGAATGTGTGTTTTTCTGAAAATTAAATATGTTTTATATATGTATATCTCAAGGTCGATGGAAGAATAAATGGGTATATAAGTGTCTAAATGGATGATTTGTTTTTGAAAAATTGATTGTGTAACTGACTGATTAAGTGTATCTTAGTGA
Source organism: Triturus cristatus (assembly GCF_964204655.1). Lineage (NCBI taxonomy): Eukaryota > Metazoa > Chordata > Amphibia > Caudata > Salamandridae > Triturus > Triturus cristatus. Next base: position 623,438,429 of record NC_140587.1, read on the forward strand.
ATACATGGCTTAGTGAGTAATGTTTAAATATGTAAATATCTGTATCAGTCTCTCACTTTGTGTATAAGTGGCTGCATGGGTTGGTGAGTAGCTACTTGAGTGTCTATATAGGTTATTAGTTGGTTTTTTGAGTATCAGTATAAGTGTCTGATGTCTTTATGGTTCGATGGGGGGTATTACGTACTGCATAGGTGCATGAATGAGTGACTCACTGTTTGTATGTGTTGAAGATAGTATGTGTGCAGGACTGCATGGGTGGATGAGTGTGTGCATGGGTGTGTTAGTGAGTGAATGACTGTCTCTACAGTGTCTTTATGAGTAACTACATATGTTTTTAACTAGTATATGTGACTATTGGTGTATATAAGTGAGTATATGTGAGAATGAAAGATTGAAAGAGTTCCTGTGTGAATAAGTATGTGTTTCTATAAGTGATTGTTTAAAAGACTAAGTATGTGCAAGTTTCCGTAGAAGTAAGTGTGGTGGTGTGTGTATTACTGTATATGCAAGTAAATGGATGTTTGATTCTTTATTAGCATGAGTGACTATGTGTGTGAGTAACTCTACGGATGAGTGGCATTGTGTAACAGGATGTATAGGTGTATGAGTACATATGATGAGTGAGTACATGTATGAGTGACTGTATAGGACTGTTGGTGAATGAGTGGATGTGTATGTGGATCTTAGAATTACTGAAGAGGTTGTTGTAACTGGTATTGGTATGTCCATTGTTTTGAAAAGTTTAGTCTCTATTTATGAATGTGTGTTTCAAAGGTTATATTAGGGTGAGAGGAGGTATGCCACTCTATCACAAGGATGATGTCATCAGTGATGTCATCAGTGATGTCATTTGAGATGTCATCAGTGATGTCATGAGTGATGTCACTGACCATGTCATGAGTGATGTAATATGTGACGTCATCAGCAGTGCATTGCGGGCGCGCGAGTTATAGTTAGCTTAACTAACTATAACGGGGGAATTTCAATGGTTTTTTACGAGTAAAATGTCCAGCTAACTATAACGTGTGTGAAACCTTTGGTTTTTTCATTGAATTTCTAAGGTTTTTTAAATGCTAATTCCTAACTATAACGTGTGTGAAACCTATGGTTTTTTCATTGAATTAGCAAGGTTTTTTAAATGCTAATTCCTAACTATAATGTGTGTGAAACCTATGTTTTTTTCATTGAATTAGCAAGGTTTTTTAAATGCTAATTTCTAACTATAACGTGTGTGAAACCCATGGTTTTTTCAGTGAATTTGCAAGGTTTTTTAAATGCTAATTTTTTTTTTTCTTCTATTTTTTTAAACATATTTTTAATTTAATGTTCTAACCTTTTATAAAGACTATGATTAAATTTTTAAAATTCTTTAATATGTTTTTTTAAATATATTTCATAAAATAAACATGTTATAATTTTTTCCAGTACATTTTTTCCTTTTTTTTTAGTACGCGTACCGTAAGCTTACGGTAAGCGTACGGTTTACGCAACGCCCGTAATTTATCTACGCTGTTTGCGTATAGTTACGCAATTTGCGTAGCCGCGCGTACTCCGTGTGGGACGCGTACGCGTGTACGCTACACGCGCACGTTACGCGGAAGTGTCGGGTAGTGACTGTTATGCGCATGCGCGCAAGCGCGTGTCTTTTTTACGCGCATGCGCACTTTTGCCGTAAGCGTACCGTAAGCGTACCGTAAGCGTACGGTAGGTCATGTGATCATGAAACACAACTTTTGATTGGTTGAAACTACTTTCAGTTCTAGAACTCTCCTACACCACACCCATTCCCCTCATTTCTGCTTGTGATCCCTTAGGAGAAGGAGCTGGGTTGTCTTTGTGATACGATGGCAGAACAGCAGAGCTCTTCTGCTGAGAGTGAGGCTAGCAGCACCGCCATCAGGCAGAGAAGGAGGAAACAGAAGGGCTCTTTCATATGGGAGTATTTTACTTTTCCTGAGGGTGAGAAAAAAGTCAATGCTGCCTTGGTGACTTGCAAGCTGTGCAAGCGTGTACTTTCGCGAGGTAATCCCAACAAGAAGTATTCCTTTGGGAATCACACTATGTTGAGACACCTTGAGGATGTGCATCCTAGGACACATGCACAACATACTAGGGGCAACCCTTCAGTAAGTCGAGCAAGCACATCCACAGCAGCTCAGCCGAGTCCTTCTTCGGAAGCTCAGCAGAGCCCTTCATCTGTGGGGGCACCTTCACCTTTTTCTGAACCTTTTTCTGAACCTCTGAAAACCCTCGGTTTGGTAGGGTTACTATGCGGTGTTCATTTTGCCATGATCTAATTGTTCATAGGGAGACCAGTGTTTCCCTCATTAACAACAGAATAGATCAGCACAAATGTCCAACCAGCTAATGTTCCCATACTTCCTTTCCTCTGCCCCTGCATGAACACAACGGCTCTTTTAAGAGCCAACCTTACCTCTCAACTTTTTTTTATTTTTTCTTTAAAACTTTTTTTTTTTTTTGTACCGTACGCGTACGGTAAGCGTATTTTTTTTTTTTTTTTAAAAACACTAAAAATCAATTAACACATCTCAAGATCCTTGAGGAATTAATAACTAAATACTAAAAATCTTTTTGACATAAAGTGGAAGAAAGGGACCATCTAATTTCTCACTTACCTGACCCACCCAACAATTTAATTTTTAATTAAAATGTAATTGAAATTACTTGAAAAAATGGTTGGGTTTTTTTGAACATTTTCTTTCACAATCTGAAAAAAAAGAAAAAAGTATTAATATTTAATAAATCAATATATTACACAGTACACGTATTTACATGTTTTTCCCCAAAACATTTTTGCCTTTTTTTTTGCTGTTGTCAGAATATATTGCATTTTACTATAAATTGTGAAAGCAATTGCATTCATCATTTAACAGCGGGCAAAAAAAAATAACAATCTCAAAGATTGTATAAAAAAAGCCCAGAATCTCTTTTAACTTAAACATAACATTATAGAAATGCATAATATTTAAAAAAAATATCAACTAATATCAATACCTATTTCTTTAAAATACCGTATGACATTTTTGTTTCAGAAGTATAATCACAAAACTATATCTCAAATAACTCCACAATACATCTGGTTCCATTTCCTTTAGGCGAAATAGTAATTTTAAAATTCTTTTTTGATTAAATTTCCAATGGTAATCCAATAAAATTCTAAAGTTTAAATTGTACAGATCTCACCGATTCTCTGTAACATTTTGGTTTCCGAAAGATTAATTAATAATTAAATAAGTCCACAATACAATTGTTTACCTTTCCTCATGGCCAAATAGTAATTTTAAAAATCTTTTTTGAATACATTTCCAATGGCAATCCAATAACATTCCAAAATTTAAATTGTGCAGATGTTACCGATTTTGTCTAAATTTTTGGTTTTCCAAAGTTTCATTAAAAATTTAAAAAGTCCACATTACAATTGGTTACCTTTCCATTAGGCCAAATGATAATTTGAAAAATCATTTTTTTTTAAAATTCCAATGGTAATCCAATAAAATGGTAAAATTGTTTTGTACACATCTTGCCAAGTCTCTCTAAAATTTAGGTTTCAGGAAGATTAGATAGGAATTTGCTAAATCAAAAGGCAAACGTTGCTTGAAAATCAATTGGGAATCATTACACAGTGTCCAGCCTTTTTCACATTTAAGATAAACTGTGTAATGTCCAGAAGTAACAGTAGGTCCTTCATGGAAAATTATTGCAACTGTTACAAAAGTTTTTCCTGAAATTGATAATTGCTGTCCTGTAAACTTCTTTATTAAAGTATCCAATTTTGAACCATCAGCTTTACATCGTTGCATCATTTAAATTACATATTGTCCGTATTCCTTTAAAAGTAACGTTGAAAACATTTCAGATTGACACTCACTGCATTCCATGTTATGATTAGCATCTTTAACTAATTTAGCAAAAGTGACTGTTTTACTTTCTGGCAATGTTAAATAAATAAACCTTTCAGAATCAACATTAGAGCCACATGTATTATAACAGTTTTCACAACTGTGTTCCCATTTATAAGAGAGACCAAACACATTTTCAATGGGAACCCCTTCTTCTTCCAGTACCTGAAGAAAAAACATCAAGAATTCCTGTGCGTCTTGCTGTACATTTTGAGAAAACTGTGTTCGTCCTGAACATACATCTAAAAGTTTTCTAATTTCAGTAGCACTTTCTATTTGAGTTTTATCATTACTCAGCTTTTGAAAAAGGAGACTCAACTCAGAACAGAATCTTTTTCTCTGATTTACTATTATCTGCTCTTGCACACTTTCCAGATAAAATGCAACATTCAGCACTACATTAGCGTAGCAGTTGACACAGAGCTATTTTCAAAATGACATCCTACAACCTCTTCTTCATTTTCCTTTTTCTTTTTGCTTGCAATTACATCACTCCTCTTTTTTTTCCTCCTCTCTACATCTTCATTACAGATATTCTCATTTCTCCTTTTACGAGAAACTACACGTTTCTCCAACACAGGATACTGACCTAAATGAGGAGCATAGGTTCTTCTTAATCTATTATACTCCTTTACACAATTTGTATCAGCACTAACTTTTGAGTCATCAAAGTCTATCATGAATAAACCAGATAATGTTTTCACTCGTGACAAAGCTACATAAGCCATACCTTCTTTGAACACAGTTGAACCAATGTTCACAAAAGCACAATCTACAGTCAATCCTTGAGACTTGTGAATAGTTACAGCATATGCTAGCGAAAACGGAAACTGCTTCCTACGTACATATAAGTCTTTCACAAGCATGAAACGAACTGAACAACGACAAATGTCTTTAACTTCTTCTATCTGATCAAATTTTATTTTTAAACATTCAATTCCATCTTTTTTCTGATAATTAATAAAACCCACAACTCTTCCCATAGCTCCATTAACTAAACCTTTTTCAACATCCAAATTTCTCCTTAAAAATACTCTACAGTTCATGCAAACATATAGATTTTTTTTTAATCCAGCTGTTTTGGAAATGTTCTTCTCTAGTGAATCCAATTTATTTTACAGTGTGCCTGTTAATGTGATAGTAATTCTTCCATCCTCAATTTTGTCCACTGCTTCCAATTTCCTGATATCTTCCTTTTCCAATTTTAAAAGCTCCTCATTGAATATTGAGCATTCACGTAGAGTTGGCATTAAGCAGATGACACTTTTCTTTTCTGCAATGTTCTTGTATATCTTCTCTGCAACTATTTCTTCCTTTGGAAATAAATTATGTAGCAGCCGACTCTGTAATGCTTTTTTGCCAACTTCTGTGAGTAGTCCAATCCTGATATCTTTCAGAATACTTCCATATTCTTCATCGTTTGCTTGCCTCCTATTAGTAGTAAGTTCCTTGTACTCAAAGAAGGACCAAATATTTGCATTACCGATGCTTCCCAATGACTTCTTCGTGTCTTCATGTGTCACAGTATTAAACACTGGTTGTCCTTTAACTGGAGTAAGCTGTAGAAGATCCCCAAAAACTATGACATGTTTTCCACCAAATAACACGTCATAGTCTGTCCTTAGAATTTGCTGCATTCTTAAATGCACAAAGGCAAGCATTAAGTTTGATACCATGCTCACCTCATCAATAATGAGAACTTGCATCTTCTTCAATACTCTTGAAACTTCCAAGCATGCTTCTCCAGTTAGCTTGTTGTATTGTATTTTGTTCTCATGCTCCACTGGTAACATTAGCAAACGATGTAAAGTGATTCCTTTTATGTTATATGCTGCTAACCCAGTTGGAGCAGTAACCACACAAGACAAAGTAGAATCCGTTTTTTGCTGTAGGTAGCTTCTGATGACTTTTATAAGGAAACTTTTTCCAGTTCCAGCTTGTCCGATTACATACATCCTGATTGGATGAAATGATGTGCATGAGCACTCTTTTTTTTCATGTAGAAATCCGTGATCAATTTTGTTTCTGATCTCTTCATAAATTTGTTGCTGCTCTTCGTTCAGTTGTCTTTCCAAATTTTGTAAGTCTATAAATTCTTCTTGAGCTTGATTCATAGCCGTTTCCACTTCATTCATGGCTATTGATGCTTCATTTTCAACGATTGGTTGTCCTAGGGGATCTTGACTGAGTGTTCCTGAACTTTGGCTGTCCTGAGAACGGTCTCTAGCTACTTCTGCTGCAATTGTAGTTTCCTGTTCAATTTCTTCATTTAACATTTGCAGATAAGTTGTGAATGTATTGCATTGTATGCTGTCTTTGCAAGCATTAAATGAATCTTCATAGCTTTGAAATTCTCCCAGTAGTTCATCCTCTGTACGCCATGGTTTAAACAGCTGTAAAAGAGCCAAGTAGTAAAATTCCTTTTTGTCAGTAGTGTCGCAACTCAGCTTCCGGTGATTTATCAAACTTCCTTTTGTTTGCTTCACCAAACATCCTTCCTCACCAATGACTTTATATTTTCCATTTTTGATGTCTTCTGCGACTTTCCGTGAATAAATGTAGTTCTGCAGCACTTCATAGAGACACATGTTCTCCAGATGTTGACTTCTCTTGGGATAATATGTGTCCAACATGTTTGATTTCAAAATATCTGTACTTTCTGGGTCATTCTCGGCCAAATATTCAATTTCTCCAACATATTTCAGTACCCGATTTCTCATTGCTGCAAGGCCTAAACTTGCCCAAATTATTCTTCCTGATTTCGAGTAGAGACTTGCAGAAGATAACCTATCTGAACATTCGTAGGATCCAATTTCTCGATGCGATAACATCTTTAAACTGAAACTGTACAGCTTCTTACTGACAGTCTTCTCGTGAGAAATCTCTTCCCACATTTCTTTCAATTCATTTTTTTCTGATTTAGTAATGTAAGACGTTACGTATCGAGCAACAGCAATGGAATTGTCAGCTACATACTGTATATCCATGTTAGCATTCCACATGGATAAAATGACTGGGTTGTAGTTATTTATATTTTTTGATTCTTCTTTTCTTTTTAGGTTGTAGGTATTCTTAGGTGATTTTCTTGTGATAGTATGTCTCACAGATGACATAAAACTGTTTACTCTTCCATTTGAAAGAACAGGTCTAGGAAATCCAAATCGACATTTAGTGTAGTATTTTTCTTTGCTCTTGTATTTCCGTCGACAGTATTTTCCACACCGATGACTTTGGAAACGTAAAACTTGCTCCTTTAACTTTTTCTCTTCTGTGCTTTTTGGTATAGCACATGTTGCATATTCTTCAATGTAAGATAACACTGCTTCATCAGCATCTGTTCCAAACTTTGGGGCATCCTTGATCCACAACAGCATATGAATATGAGGAGCACCTCTTGCCTGGTACTCTTTTCTCCAAAAGAAATCCCCTACTTCTCCAAGAGGTGGATTTTTTTTATTGCAGATGAAGGACATCATAGCCTCAAATCTATGATTGAAATATCTGCCAACATTAACCGGATCCAATGAGCACAGTTCTCCTGCTGTCTTGTATTCGATGTTTTTAATGTTTGAATTTGCCTCTCGTAGAAAATCCAGTAAATCATCCCAAGCGTACTCAGCACAGCTTAGGGTAAGGAACCATGTTGGTGTTCCTAAATTCCGTAACATGCATTTTAATTCACCATGGCGTCGGTACCAATATTCATTTGTCCCACGCTGACAAGCCATCAGATTGATTAGTTGTGTTTCCAAATGATCATCTCGGTGCTGCACTTTCTCCATAAAATCCTTAGCAGACACATTTTGTAAATGTACTCCACTTTTTAAAATGTGATTTACTGCATAAGACAGTGCAGACAAGTCGCTTTCAAATAAAAGATGGAACAAATAAGGAATACTTTGTCGAAATCTGGGATCTTCAGCATATAGTCTTGTAGTCCGATACTCAGAAGCTGGAATCTGTTCTGGACGTTCATCGTATCGTCCTCCTTTTCCTGTAGGAAACAGCTGGGGAAAACATCGAGCTTCCAAGCTCTCCTCCCATACACTCACGGGAGTTCCTTTTGCTTTCTTCATCTGAAACAGATCAATATTGTCTCCCATAACTTCTTTTGAATGAAGAGGATGTATGCTAAAATGTTCATAAATTTCTTCTTCCTTTGACTTGTCCACTTTTTCAATTTGTCCAGTTGATGTTTCTGTGTCTTCTTGTAAATCTTCTTCTTCTTCTATATAAATTGATTCATACCATTTGTTATTCCTTTTCAAATACAAATTTGCTCTTTGTACTTTCCGTACATCTACCAGCTCCAGCCAAATATTCTTATTCTTTGTAGGTACACCATTAACCAGAATAACTAATGGTTCAGTTTCCAAAGTATCCGCATCAATAGTTTCCATATTTTTTTTCAAATCCAAGGGCAAATACACCACTCTACCTTTTAAACCTCTCAGTAAATCTGAAGGAGGTAATTTACCAGTTTTGGGCTCCATACGTACTATAGTCTGGAACGGATGAATACATTGAACAAGTATAGACTCATATGTATTTAATTCAGAAAGTTCAGCAGGAATAGCATCCAATTCTAAATAATTATGTACAGCTCTGGTCGGCATTCTATTTTCCTCTAACTTGTTGTAACAGTATTTACAAATACGCTGATCTTCACCCAATTCAAAACAATTTTCTAGAAATATATATGTGGCAAAATCTTTCCACTTATAATTATCTTCATTTTCACTCCCTCTGTAGAGATCAACATTCCTAGTTTGTTTTCTATAATGAGTTCTGCGGCAACAAATACAAATAATATTTGGTCTTTCATTAGAGATTTTTTCAAATTTTGTTATGTGATCATTAAATGTCTTACTTACAGAGGGTTCTACATTCTCTTCCACTTCTTCCTCATTTACTGTGTCCTTTTCTGCACTGTTTTGTTCAGGACCAAAGTAACAAAACTGAATTTCATCAACAACCTTCTCTACATCTGATACCGATCCACGGAACAGAGCCCTATTCAATTCATCTAACTTTATTGCTGGACTTTTAGCAAAATACAACCGTCTCACAAACTTTCTCATTTCAGTATGATGAACAGCCAGCATCCTAAAATGATGGAAAACACTATTACACACTCTTCTAGATAGACAAGTCAGAGAATGACCCTGCAAACCAGTATTCTCTCTCACTCTGCATGGATCTAGACTTTGAAGCACCTTAATCTTCTGTTTTACACTTTTTTTTACTATATTCTCTTAGAAACTCACGAAATTTATCAATAGATTCCTGACGCACAGTGCAAATACTACTACAATTCCAAGTGTACACTGGGGCTTTAGGACGTCTCCCCATAGCCTCATCCGCCATCACTTGTACCTCATCTCTTGGAACCATTATCTCCTTCTCCATTATGCAACCATTTTTCACTTCATAAGCACGACCTCTGGTGTCAACTGCATGCAGCAAACTATTACTTTGAAAATAACTCTCTTCATTAAAAAAAGGTTCACTACTTGAACTATGCATCCATTTTCCTAAAAACACTTTACAAAAGTTTGTTCTGTTCACTACTCTTTTCCTTTTGCTTTGTGATTTCAGTACATTAACCATTTTATCTAATGTACGCATCCTATTCAAAATTAAAATGAATAGTTTCCTTTTTAATTCTAATGCCTTTGCTGCAATGGCTTCAATTTCTTTTTTTCTCTTGTAATATTTTGCCTTTTGCTTATATTTCTTCACATCCTTTATCAAATTGGACATAACTCTTCTCTGAAACATTTTTCTACGTATCTCTTTAAACGCTGTTTTTCTGTTTAAGTTAATCTTTGTTGTTGCAGAAGGTATATTTGCATTAACTAAATTCTCAATTTTTTCCTGTTTTTTTCTATTGAAAACATTCTTTCCAGTACAGACATTTTGTACATTTTTCCTTTTTTTGAAGATGTTCTTTAAAAAATCTTTTGTCTGCTTACCAGAAGATTTGTTCTTTTTCCCAACATGAGCATCTCCAACTAACTTAGGTCCTCCAGTTGTCTTCAAATATAGGTTTTTTTTGTGGTCTTTCCTTAGTCTGGATTTTGTAGGCATCTTAAATTTTGTTCACTGCTCTTCAACAATACCTGAAAAAAACTAAAAAAAAATTCCTTTATTTTATTTAAATATATTACTACATTTTTTATGATCTTTTCAAATCTTAAAATACTATGTACCCCTTTCCTACAAGTGAAAATCACAATAACACCATCACAAATTAAATATCTAAAAACAATTCCTGTGTGCACACAGAGTCATGGTTTGAAATTAGGCAAAAAACGAAATTTCTTTGCCAATTGCAAAGCATACTTTCTACTACTTTTTTGGCAAGTGATAAGTACTTTTACAGTCTGACACATTTTGAATCCACTTTTCAGATTATGAAAACAGCACATGTCCAAACAGATTTTTCAGACCAGCAACATGTGTAACCTGGGTGACTGACTACAGTCCAGCAAGGGCAACCAGCCTTAGTGATGCTGAATGTATTTGCATTACTGACTGAAACCTCAAACCCCACTCGGTTGTGAATACTGTGCTTGATTCCACAGGATAAGCAGCTGGTTGTGTGCTAAGAGTCTGCTTCTGCATAAAAAAATAACACCCCCTTTCCATCTATTGCAAATGTAAAATCACCAGAGCAATACCAAACACCTTTCTGAGACCAGCAACATGTGTAACCTGGGTGACTGACTACACTCCAGCAAGGTCAACCAGCCTTACTGATGCTGAATGTATTTGCATAACTGACTGAAACCTCAAACCCCACTCGGTTGTGAATACTGTGCATGATTCCACAGGATAACCAGCTGGCTGTGTGCTAAGAATCTGCTTCTGCATACAAAAAAATGGCTCCCCCTTTCCATCTAATACAAATGTAAAATCACCAGAGCAATACGCAATAAATCTCTGCCTGTAATTCCTATTTACACACAGAGTCATGTTTTCACATTAGTCACAAAACAAAATTTCTTTGCCAATTTGAAAGCACACTTACTACTCTTTTTTTTGGCAAGTGATAAACACTTTTACAGACTGACACATTATGAATCCACTTTTCAGATTCTGATAAAAGCACATGTCCAAACTGCTTTTTCAGACCAGCAACATGTGTAACCTGGGTGACTGACTACATTCCAGCAAGGGCAACCAGCCTTAGTGATGCTGAATGTATTTGCATTACTGACTGAAACCTCAAACCCCACTCGGTTGTAAATACTATGCATGATTCCACAGGATAACCAGCTGGCTGTGTGCTAAGAGTCTGCTTCTGCATACAAAAAAATGGCTCCCCCTTTCCATCTAATACAAATGTAAAATCACCAGAGCAATACGCAATACATCTCTGCCTGTAATTCCGATTTGCACACAGAGTCATGTTTTCACAATAGTCACAAAACGAAATTTCTTTGCCAATTTGAAAGCACACTTACTACTCTTTTTTTTGGCAAGTGATAAACACTTTTACAGACTGACACATTATGAATCCACTTTTCAGATTCTGATAAAAGCACATGTCCAAACTGCTTTTTCAGACCAGCACCATGTGTAACCTGGGTGACTGACTACACTCCAGCAAGGGCAACCAGCCTTAGTGATGCTGAATGTATTTGCATTACTGACTGAAACCTCAAACCCCACTCGGTTGTGAATACTGTGCATGATTCCACAGGATAAGCAGCTGGCTGTGTGCTAAGAGTCTGCTTCTGCATACAAAAAAATGGCTCCCCCTTTACATCTAATGCAAATGTAAAATCACCAGAGCAATACACAATAAATCTCTGCCTGTAATTCCTATTTGCACACAGAGTCATGTTTTCACAATAGTCACAAAACGAAATTTCTTTGCCAATTTGAAAGCACACTTACTACTCTTTTTTTTGGCAAGTGATAAACACTTTTACAGACTGACACATTATGAATCCACTTTTCAGATTCTGATAAAAGCACATGTCCAAACTGCTTTTTCAGACCAGCACCATGTGTAACCTGGGTGACTGACTACACTCCAGCAAGAACAACCAGCCTTAGTGATGCTGAATGTATTTGCATTACTGACTGAAACCTCAAACCCCACTCGGTTGTGAATACTGTGCATGATTCCACAGGATAAGCAGCTGGCTGTGTGCTAAGAGTCTGCTTCTGCATACAAAAAAATGGCTCCCCCTTTACATCTAATGCAAATGTAAAATCACCAGAGCAATACGCAATAAATCTCTGCCTGTAATTCCTATTTACACACAGAGTCATGTTTTCACATTAGTCACAAAACAAAATTTCTTTGCCAATTTGAAAGCACACTAACTACTCTTTTTTTTGGCAAGTGATAAACACTTTTACAGACTGACACATTATGAATCCACTTTTCAGATTCTGATAAAAGCACATGTCCAAACTGCTTTTTCAGACCAGCACCATGTGTAACCTGGGTGACTGACTACACTCCAGCAAGGGCAACCAGCCTTAGTGATGCTGAATGTATTTGCATTACTGACTGAAACCTCAAACCCCACTCGGTTGTGAATACTGTGCATGATTCCACAGGATAACCAGCTGGCTGTGTGCTAAGAGTCTGCTTCTGCATACAAAAAAATGGCTCCCCCTTTCCATCTAATACAAATGTAAAATCACCAGAGCAATACGCAATAAATCTCTGCCTGTAATTCCTATTTACACACAGAGTCATGTTTTCACATTAGTCACAAAACGAAATTTCTTTGCCAATTTGAAAGCACACTTACTACTCTTTTTTTTGGCAAGTGATAAACACTTTTACAGACTGACACATTATGAATCCACTTTTCAGATTCTGATAAAAGCACATGTCCAAACTGCTTTTTCAGACCAGCACCATGTGTAACCTGGGTGACTGACTACACTCCAGCAAGGGCAACCAGCCTTAGTGATGCTGAATGTATTTGCATTACTGACTGAAACCTCAAACCCCACTCGGTTGTGAATACTGTGCATGATTCCACAGGATAACCAGCTGGCTGTGTGCTAAGAGTCTGCTTCTGCATACAAAAAAATGGCTCCCCCTTTCCATCTAATACAAATGTAAAATCACCAGAGCAATACGCAATAAATCTCTGCCTGTAATTCCTATTTACACACAGAGTCATGTTTTCACATTAGTCACAAAACGAAATTTCTTTGCCAATTTGAAAGCACACTTACTACTCTTTTTTTTGGCAAGTGATAAACACTTTTACAGACTGACACATTATGAATCCACTTTTCAGATTCTGATAAAAGCACATGTCCAAACTGTTTTTTCAGACCAGCACCATGTGTAACCTGGGTGACTGACTACACTCCAGCAAGGGCAACCAGCCTTCGTGATGCTGAATGTATTTGCATTACTGACTGAAACCTCAAACCCCACTCGGTTGTGAATACTGTGCATGATTCCACAGGATAACCAGCTGGCTGTGTGCTAAGAGTCTGCTTCTGCATACAAACAAATGGCTCCCCCTTTCCATCTAATGCAAATGTAAAATCAACAGAGCAATACGCAATAAATCTCTGCCTGTAATTCCTATTTACACACAGAGTCATGTTTTCACATTAGTCACAAAACGAAATTTCTTTGCCAATTTGAAAGCACACTTACTACTCTTTTTTTTGGCAAGTGATAAACACTTTTACAGACTGACACATTATGAATCCACTTTTCAGATTCTGATAAAAGCACATGTCCAAACTGCTTTTTCAGACCAGCACCATGTGTAACCTGGGTGACTGACTACACTCCAGCAAGGGCAACCAGCATTAGTGATGCTGAATGTATTTGCATTACTGACTGAAACCTCAAACCCCACTCGGTTGTGAATACTGTGCATGATTCCACAGGATAACCAGCTGGCTGTGTGCTAAGAGTCTGCTTCTGCATACAAAAAAATGGCTCCCCCTTTCCATCTAATACAAATGTAAAATCACCAGAGCAATACGCAATAAATCTCTGCCTGTAATTCCTATTTACACACATATATGTGAAGAAGAAAGTGCTGTACACCATGCTTTCTAGAACACCAAGCACTTTATTGGAAAGTGAAATAAATGTGGCCGCTCAATCCCTTTACGCATTTTTGATTGGTGCGTCAATCAAAGGTGAGCAGTCTTTGCAAGTTTAAAGGAAACACATGCTTTTAAAGCTGACTCATGGTCTCCTTAGTGTGTCCTTGCCTCTGTTCAACTTTGCACATTGAAAAACGTGGACTGGATTCAAGCAGACTGCAGCGTAATTCAGAATAACAGTCCCTCACACTGCAGCCCCAAATCAATGTCTTATATAGATCCAATGTGCATAATTTACCTCTCACATAACGAATCTGCTACAAAATCCCAAATTGTCTTAATGCACCATTTCCCAAAAGCAACAATTAGGAATGTAATTCTCCCCTCTTACTCCCTTGCCAGCTGCCACTTTCAATAAACATTAGAATGAATCCTCCTGTATTTCAATGGGAGCAGGCTGGTCAGGCCCCAAATTAAACACCAGGAAAAACATCTTCATTTGAGGGAGCCCCAGACCCTTCAGGGTAAAGTTGGCAAAACAGGAATGAAGCATCCTGTCAATTAAACATGAAGAAGAAAGCGCCGTACATCATCGTCTGAAAGCAGCAATTAGAGACATAAATAATGTTATCCCCTCTTACTCCTACCAATCTGGGTTTCACTGGACTCTTTGCAAAGTGGACTTCATTTTAGTGCCGTATATAGAGAGCCAGCATCCTACAGTTCCCGTTTTGCCAATGCCAATTCACTGAAAAAAATTAAGGTTACAGAGACGTTATAGTTAGGCTCAGATTTCACTCATTCAAAACCATTCAAATTCAGCATTTATTTTTACCTTTGCTAACTATAACTTATGCCCCCGCAATGCACTTCTTATGACCTCACATATTACATCACTCATGACATAGTCAGTGACATCACTGATAACATCACTCCTGACATTTCAAATGACATCACTGATGGCATCATCCCATCACTGTAAGTGTTTTGTAAACGTTTTTGAGATTTAAAGATAACTAAGCTACAGATTTAGTTTAATTACTATTCTTTCTGTAATGGTAATTGGTCATACTATTTCTAACATATCTCATCTGAGTGACTGTGTGACTGTCTGTATTAGTGTGTGAGTGGATGTCTGAGTGGCAGCATGGGTGTGTGAATGGGTGTGTGAGTGGCTGTATGGATGTGTTAGTGGGTATGTGAGTAAGTTTATGGGTGAGTGAGTGGGTGTGTGAGTGGTTGTATGGGTGACTAAGCAGCTGTGTGAGTGTCTGGGTGACTTAGGGGCTATGGGAGTGGCTGTATGGGTTAGGGAGTAGGTGTGTGAGTCGTTTTATGAGTGAGTAGCTGTTTAAGTGTGTGTATAGGTAAGTGAGTGAATAACAGTTGCTGTACTGGAGAGTGAATGTCTATGTGAGTGGCTGTATGGGTGAATGAGTGACTTTGTGAGTTTCTGTATAGGTGATTGAGTGGGTGAGTGAGTGGCTGTAAGGGTGTATGAATGAATATATGAGTGACTGTATTGGTCAGTGAGTTGACACATGAGTGGCTATATGTGTGAGTTAGTTGGTGTGAGAGTGGCAGTATGATTGAGTAGATGTGTGAATGGCTCTATTGATGAGTAATTGGTTGTCTGAGTACTGGTATATGTCTGTGAATGGGTATGTGAGTTGTTGTGTCAAAGTGTGACTGGATGTGTGAGAGGTGCTATGGGGATGTGAGTGGGTATATAAGTGGCTCTGTGTATGATGTCATCAGTGGTATCATCAGTTGTATCATATGAGATGACATCAGTAATGTCATCAGTGAAGTCACTGACCATGTCATGAGTAATGTAATATGTGAGGTCATATGCGGTGCATTGCAGAGGCATAAGTTATAGTTAGCTCCTGTAACTAAAACTACTGAATTACTATGATTTTGATTGAGTGAAATCTGAGCCTAACTATATCGTCCCTACAACCTTCATTTTTTTCAGTGAACTTCTAAGGTTTTTAAATTCTATTTACTAGCTATAATGTCATTCTAATGTTTGTTTTTTTCAGTATATTTTTCAAGTTTTTAAATTATATTTCTTAACTATACTGTCTCTATAGCCTTTGGTTTTTAAGTACATTTCTAAGGTTTTTTAATTGCAATAACTGAAACCTGCAACCTTTGAGAGTGATTGTGTGAGTGAGTGCATGAATGTATCAATGGGGGTGTGAGTGGTTGTTTGAGTTTTTGAATGGGCCTAGGAGTGGCTGCATAAGTGTCTCACTAGGTGTGTGAGTGGGTATGTGAGTGGGTGTGTGAGTGTCTGAGTGGGTCCATGAGTAGGTGCATGAGTAACTGAGTGGGTGTATGAGTGTCTAAGTGGGTCTGTTAGTAGGTATGAGTGTCCCATTGGGTTTGTGAGTGCCTCTATGAGTGTGTGAGTCAGCCTGTGAGTGAGTGCATAAGTGTCTGAGTGGGTCTGTGAGTAGGTGTGTGAGTCTCTTAGTTGCTATATGAGTGGGTGTGTGAATGTCTGTTTGTCTGTGTCTGAGTGGGTGCATGAGTGTCTGTGTGGTGCCTGAGTAGATGTTTGAGTGTCTGAGTGGGTATGTGAGTGGGTGCCTGAGTCTCTGAGGGGGTCTGTGAGTGGGTGCATGAGTATTCAGGTAGGTCTATGAGTGGATGCATAAGTCTCTGAGTGGGTCTGTGAGTGGGTGCATCACTCTCTGAGTAGGCCTTTGAGTGTATGTAAGTGTCTCTAAGTGCATCTGTGAGAAAGTATGTGAGTCTCTGAGTACATCTGTGAGTGGGTGCATGAGTCTTTGAGTGCATATGTGAGTGAATGCATAAGTATCTGATTGAATCTCTCAGTGGATCATGAGTCTCTCATTGGGTCTGTGAGTAGGTGCATACGTCTCTGAGTGGGTCTGTGAGTGGGTACAGGAGTCTCTGAATAGGTCTGTGAGTGGGTGCATGAGTCTCTGAGTAGGCCTGCCAGTGCGTATGTTAGTGTCTGAGTAGGTCTGTGAGTGGGTGCATGAGTGTCTTAGTGGGTCTGTAAGTTGGTGCATAACTATCTGGGTGGGTCTTTGAGTGGGTACAGAAGTGTCTGACTGGGTATGTGAGTGGGTGCATGAGTCTCAGTGGATTTGCGAGTAGGTGCATGAGTGTCTGAGTGGGTCTGTGATTGAGTGTATAAGTCTCTGAGTGGTCTGTAAGTGGGTGCATGAGTCTCTGAGTGACTCTGTGAGTGAGTGCGTGAGTCTCTGAGTGGGTCTCTGAATGGAAGCATGGATCTTTGAGAGTGGGCTTGTAAGTCTCTGTTAGGGTCTGTGAATGGGTGCAGGAGTGACTGAGTGACTGTGAGTAGATGTGCACGAGTATCAGTGGGTCTGTGAGTGGGAGCATGGGTCTCCGAGTCAGTCTATGAGTGGGTGCTTGATACTCTGAGTGGGTTTAAGAGTGGGTGTGTGAGTATCTAAGCGCATCTGTGAGTAGGTGCCTGAGTCTCCGAGTGCATCTGTGAGTGGGTGCATGAGTCCCTGAGTGTATCTGTGAGTGGGTGAATGAGTAGCTGAGTGTGTCAGTGAGTCAGTGCATGAGTATGTGAGTGGATCAGTGAGTGGATGCAAAAGTCTGTGAGTGGGTCTGTGAGTGGGTGTATTAGTCTGTCAATAGGTCTGTGAGTGGGTCTGTGAGTAGGTATATCATTGTCAGAGTGGGTCTCTGAATGTATTTTTTATTTTGATTAGAAACCCTCAAGGCCAAACCCTGACCATCAAATACATTCTCAAATATTATCTGACAATTCTTGCATCTTAATTGTATGTACCTTATATTGTTTTTCAACATTCACCTTAATTAGTACAGGATTTGCCCAGAATAGGAATACAAGACACAGACTTGGACTATTCACAATCTGTTCAATAGAAAATGGACCAACAAATTTTGGTTGAAATACTTTGGATTTTTTGAAAGATAAATTCTTAATGAGAAGCATAATTCATCACCTACAATATATTTTGGTGCAGGAGTTTTTTTATGATCAACATATAATTTATATCTAGCTTTAGCTTTTCCTAAGGTTTATTGTATTGGTTTTTACACCTACCTCAACTAAGTTAAATGTTCCTGTACCAAAGGAACTGGCATAATTAAAGGCAAATCTAAAGGAAATATTCTAATTCCAATTCTTAAGTGCCTTTCCAGTAGATGAATGATCAGTATTATTGTTTGTTTATTTTGCTAACCATAATGTCTTACTACAATTCTCTTCTTGTTGCAAAGTATATGTATTTAATAGTGTTCAACACATTGGCTCAGTTTTTCATTCTAACAGTTTATTTTTTATTTTCATTTTCAGGTCTATTTTGCCTAGACAACCCATCAGATTTATTATTATTAGAACTGGTGTGCAATTAATTTAAAATCATGATGGGAAAAGACGAGGGGAGCATTGTTTTTTTTCTAATAAAAAATTCCCTCTTTGGGATTTTCTTTTTGAAAATAAATAAAAAGTTATACGTTTGCCGGATGCCTCTATCATTTTGACTAAGCCGCCGGTCAAACTTACAATGCATTCACAGGACCCATCATGACAGAGGTTCCTCCCAATGCTAGAAAGGTCCTCTAGAACAGCAGATATTTCTAAATTTGACAGGCAGGACCTCCGTTAGGGTGACAGAGAAATTTTACTCCATTCCCCTGACATAGTTAACCCTGTGCCAAAATATAAATTAGGCCCTAAGTCGGAAGGTAGAACTTTCCACCGGACTAACATTGCTGCCTGTACCCGACCCACTCTCAATCGCAGTAGGCCTGAACTTTTGACTTTGACTGGGTCTAGCTTGCAGATGTGTGGTGGCACGTTGTGCTTTTTGGAACTAGAACAATCTAAAACTTTGAAATGTCATATCTCTGGTTCCCTAAATATGATGTGTCTTGTTGGTATCTATTTGCTAATTAATTTTATTGTATTGTGTTTCTAGTTTTTAACTGTTTTGGTTCCGATAAATTGTTTGCCCACATTTCTACTAAGTTAAGACTATCTGCGTTGTGCTGCAGCTACCAAGGGTTGAGATCCGGTATAATTTTGAGGTTTAAGTGGACCTTGTAAGGAATAGTGCTATTATCACATGAAGAGGACTACCATTCTCTTTAACTAATAATCCACTTCTCTTTGAAGATGTCCTACTTTTTAAATACCATGCAACATGCCATCCATCATGCACCATGCCATGTGTGTATTTAGGACCTACCTTAGGGCATGGATGGTCCAAATGTTTTATTCCTATCACGGAATATGCTGAATTTGGCCATTCCGCATTACTCTTGTAATGCAGAGTTCGAGGAAATTCCAAAATTCCACCATATGCATAGCATAGATGGTTTTACTTTGTCACCTTAGTGGTAGCAAAATAGGCGCTGCAGTCCACTGGTGACATTTAACTTACAATAGTTAGTAAAATATACTAGGGACTTACAAGTAAGTTAAGTATGTGAATCAGGGATTAGTCAATTGTACACTTATTTTAGGGGTCAATTGTGGAAATCTGGATTTTTCTGATCAGTTATGTCCCCTATCTTGGACCCCAACGGTTTCATGTATGAATCATAAGTACATGTATGTTCCCTCCAGTTCCAGTTATGAAGACGCAAACACATGTGCGTACACCGTCAACCTGTCCTCTTTCAGATCCGCCATGAATAGGCCGGATATTCCATTCCTAAGTATGAAAGGCCACCGGCTTTATATGGTTCACTTATGCCATTTTACAGTCCAGGCAAGTAGGCCCTGATTCTGTCACCAAACTCTTCTTGCCTTCTGCCTCTGAAAGCTCCAGTCTGAGCCTGCATCTGTGACCATGAACTTTGTCTCATTCCCTGCGCGGCTCACGAAGCCTGACATCAGCCTGCTGCCTGCCAAAAACTGTATTTCACCTTCGAAATTATCTGCTCCGTTCCCTGCCCGATGCACTCCTGTCTAGTAGTTTAAGTAAACATTCTTCCAGTTACCGAGCAAAGGCCCGGCTTCTCTGTCTTTATACAAGTAATTCATAGCCCTATTACTATGGAAGATTTCTACCCACGCATCTAGTGTAGACACTTAGACGCTTGTACACGCACTAACAGTCAGTATAGTCAGTATAGAATAAGATTCTACTCTAAGAAGACCTCTCTTTTGGATAACTTAGTTCTTTAAACATAGGATGTTAGATATGATTTGGGATTAGGTTGACTTGACCTTCCAGACTTCTGTCGCCACATGTAGAGCTAAATGTCAAGTCCCCTTCACCCCCTAGTTGCACGTCAATCACACGTCATGCTGCTGCGCGCGCATTTCTGCCAAGTATTTCTGCTGACATTGCGAAATTCTTTCATGTAACCACCCTCTTATGACATCACATCTGATGACGTTTTTTTAAACACACCCAGTTACGCCTATCTTTGCTACGTAGGAATATATTATCCCCACTATCAATTGTTACGCCTCTTGTATTTGCTTCACTGTAATGCCTATTGTATAAAAGTAATTGATTGTCAATAACGTGTGTACTTCACTTCCTGAACCTTCGTGGTGATGGAACTTGGAGCAACCGATTATAATCGACCATTGGAATAAAGCCCATTCCGAACCTCTAATACCACGGATTCTGCCTCTTATTTACTGAGCTATTTTATTATGTTTCTGTATCAAATTAAGTCCCGGTAATTAAATTATTTACCACACAATGGACATGCACTTGTGTCATGTAGTTCCTATAAAACCATATAGGATCTGCGTGCTTAGACAACATAAACTGTGGTATTGGTGCCCAGACTGATTCCAGACACCCCCACTGGGTATGTTTACCTGTATACCAGCTAGCTCTCAGTGCCACTGTAAACTCCTCTTACCAAAGAGACAATAGTTTCTGGCAACTATCGAACATGACAACCCTGCCCCATCAGAGATCGTGGAAACCGTTCAGTACTTTTCGCTTAGTCACTCGTGCTCACTTTGTCTCAGAGAAGTACACAGAATAAATGGTGGGGACGTCTTCCAATAAGCATTTATTAAACCAGTGTCATTCTAGTGTAAAATAGGTGTTCTGAAACAACCATAAGACATAAACAGATATAAATGATTATAAGCACCACTATGGTTAAAGGATGGTAGATTCCTACCATAGTGCTAAAACAATGAATATAAGCGTGCATATAAATACATTGCAATAATAATAATGTATACTCCTAAGGTGCAACCCTAACTAGATGTACCTAATTGTACTTAGCATATATGTAGGTGTAGGCCTAAGAATCCCTCTAGGCTGACGCCAACCCCATTACCTGAAGTAAGAGAATGTGGAACCCCATCTTGGTCTCGAGATGGACAGCACGTGAGGGATGTCAGATCACTGCGAGCTGGAGTGTCTGCATGCAGGAACCTCAGCGTCTCACGTCAGTGTGTCAGCATGGAAGTCTTTCTCCTCCGCCTGCCCCAGCAAAGATATGGTGTATATATACTCAAAAGGTACCCTCAGGGGATTTTACCTTGCTGTGTCATGTAGACCAAGGATGATGGAAGGGATGACCCTTATACATAGTTATTATGCAGAAGATGGTAATACTGCTGTGATTCTGAGAATCCTCATGCATAATTTATGAGGCTAGTTTTCAAGGAAAACCACACTACATTTATGCAGTGCTTAACTAGGTAAAAGGTCAATACCAAACCCCGTTATGTAGTGTAATGATACGGTAATGTAGGGGAAGGGTTAGGGGACTACTTAAGCCTATAGTGGGGTACCCTATGAGACATAACACTTGGGCCTGGTAAGCTGGGCCTGAGTGCAACAGTGTCGAAAAACAGCATTATCAGTCCACAAATTCAGTGGTGATCATGCAAATTTTCTCTTTCATTAAACCCTTCACTACCACCCACCTCCCCCTCAGTTCTTTAAAGGTGTGGGGGGGAGGAATTCTCCCAGTTGTGAGATTTTGGGGAATAAATTAGAGGAATATTTTGCTACAGCAATTACCATTTGATTTTGTCATGTATTTCACCTGGGGTTGTTGGCTACTTCCAGTAGCTAAGATTTACATGGTCAAACATTGTATCTCCTTCTACTGGCCCTATTGGCATTTCCAGGGTTGCTAGAAATTAAGCCCTATGTGTGTTCTATGCTACCTGCTACGAGAAGCAAACAGTATGGAAACACAATGATAGGCCTTGTGAAGTGCAGTGCAGGTTCTGTATTACAGGTAGTTTCAGTTCTACACTGTGATGCTTGAATTGTCTTAGTTCTATTGCATAGTATTCATTTAGTACATGAAGGGTGTCATTAAAAGTGGCTCCTAATTCCTGATGGGGCCAGTACCTGAAATAACATGTTGTGCATGAATACTGCTTGAACACTGTGGATCTGGAGCTTTTTTTCTGCCAGCCATTTCAATTACTCAAAGCAGGTGAAATGTCAGTCTTAAAATCTGGAAGAAAATTGAGAAAACATGCAGGAATCAATGTGAAGACACTGATTCCCACATCTTATTCTCAAATACCTTGACATTGAAGTTAATTTCTATCACCCACAATTACTGATGTCCACCTTATCAATAGATGCCAAGCCATTTACCTACCCACTGGCAGTAGTTCTCAAATTCCTTGTTTTCTGGTCTTCGTTGCTTTGTCTAGCCAGAAACAGTCACATGTATCTAAGATTTAGCAGAAAGAAGACTGCTTTTCTGCTGCTGAATCTTACTAATCACAATTAAACATTGCAGATTGTGGATCCTTCTGAACCTTGTGTAAAGGGAGGATGGGTGTCAGTGGTCCTGGAACAATTTTCAGAAGGGGATGCTTGCCAATGGCCTGAGTTTATTACAATTTAAGGATTTCAAAACATCACTCATGTTACTGAGTGAATTAGCCTAACAACTGAGCAGAAGATCGGTGTGCAGAAAGGGCCTTTCCATTAATACTTTTTTTTTAAGTAGGACCCAGGGTTTATTTTACAAAGATGTAAAGTAAAATGAGATTTAAGTACTCATAGTGAGCATTTTGTTTATCAAAATGACACCTTAATGTTCATAAATTATAGAGTCCTGAAAGAACGGTTTTAGACTAGCACTCAAGGCTATTATATTCGGTAGGGTTGTCCTAGTAAGATTTTCAAGTAATTACTGGTTTCTAATTTAAATGTTGCTTTGCAATTTATTTGGATGAAAAATTCTGTTTATTCCCAATATTTCTTTTCATTTATTTCCTGTAGATGACAGTGCTGGTTCCACTACAGAGTTGTGATATTTTCCCCATTTTTCTTTTTTCTATTTTAAAATCTTCCCATATGTATGAATGAATGTCTGTCTGTCTGTCTGTCTGTCTGTCTGTCTGTCTGTCTGTCTGTCTGTCTGTCTGTCTGTCTGTCTGTCTGTCTGTCTGTCTGTCTATCTATCTATCTATCTATCTATCTATCTATCTATCTATCTATCTATCTATCTATCTATCTTTATTCAACTCCATCTATATATCTCTTCAAAACACACACGGGCAGGGCAACGCTGATCTCCATATCTTTTCATTTTTCTTTTCTGAGTTGCTGCGATGTTGCGAGCCTTATCAGTATTCCCTTATCAATCCGGGGTCCAATAAGGTTAGTTTTGCTGTGATGGCTCTCACAAATAGCAAGGTGCCTGGACACTCACCAGTTGCGGAGTGAAGAGTTGATCGATAGGCCCGGAGGGTCTGGAACACGGTTTGGTTCAGATCGATTCCCGTACACACTTGTTGAATGACATTCTTGAAGGTGCCCATTAATTGTTCAATTACACCATTCGCTTTGGGCCCGAGGGGTGTACTCTTTTTCTGTTTGCCGTTGAGTCAGACAAGAAATTCATTGAACTCTTTGCTGATAAAGTCCAGGCCATTATTGGATTTCAAGATTTCAGGGATACTGCATGTTGTAAAGATGCCATCAAGCTGTTCTATGACTTTGTCATGGGTTGTCGAAGACTGTTCTTCCACTAAATGAAAACGTGACTATTCATCTATGACTGCCATGAGATGGTGTCCATTTTCTTAAAGGCTCACAAAAGTCATCTGCAACCCTCTCCCAGGCTTTGGCAGGAAGGTCATACATTGTTACTGGGTGCTGCATCACCTTGGGGGACAAATCATTGCAATTGTGGCACACTACAGCTCCTTCTTGACTTGACTTGACTCTAGCTGAGGAAACCACACTTGATCTCTTAAGGCTCTTTTGGTGGCTACCATACCATGGTGTCCTTCATTGGCCAAGTCGACGTCCCACTGTCTTAGGCTTCCATGTATGATGATTGTTGAGCCTCACAGTATTATGCCTTCTTGGGAGACTGCTAACTCATAATGTACGTCTGAACTTTTGCAATTCAACATCATCTGCAAGTGGCGGGTACTTCTCCTCCATGACTGCGCAGTAATAAGTTCTATGATTATGGTCATGTATTTACCTGCATTGGTGGCAGCAATGATTTGTTCCCCAGACAGAGTGCTGGATCTCACAATAAAGTTGAGATATGCTCCAGCTGTCTTGGATGTGCAGCTGTGACGATCTAGTGGCACTCGTGAAAAGTAATCTGCTAGGTTTTATTCTTCCCAGGGTCATGCACAATATAATAGTCATACTCTGCAGTCATAACACCCGCCTCTGAATGGGAGGGGGCATCTTGGCCTTCAGGTTTCCAAAAATTGTAAGCAATGCCTGTTGATCTGTGATGACAGTGAATTATTTTCCTTAGAGGAATACATGAAAATACCACAGCCAGACTCTCCTCCGGCTGAGAATAGGCACGTTCTGTTTCAGACAGACTTCACCTGGCATAGGCCACAAATGTCTCTTAGCATTCTCATGGCCATTGTGTTGAGCAAGGGTTGCTCTAGCCCTACTGGGACTCACATCAACCATTATTTCAGTATGTAACTTGCGGTCATTTCAGTTGCATTCCCAATAACATGTTTAATGTCTTTGACACTCTTGTTGCATTCTGGAGATCACTGAAACTGTTATTTTCGCTGTGTCAAGTCTCTCAATGAGGCACTCACTGTAGCAAAGTTGCAAATGTTTCTTTATCAATAACTGGCCATGCCTAGAAATGATCGCATCAAATTAACATCCTGGGGGGGGCAAGTGGATGATAGTGTTTGCACCTTGCCTGGGTCTGGAGGCATTCCCCCATCAGACAATATGTGCACAAAAACTTGAGCTTGGTTTTATGAAACTCATACTATGCAGCATTGGAGCAGGACCTGCATCAGCAAGTAACTGCTATACTTGGCTAAGGGCTTTGTTGTGTTCTTTCTGTGTTCTTCCAAAAACCAGTATTTCATCACTGTAATTGAAAGCATCTTGTCTTATATCTGAACAAATCAACATGAGTCGAATAAGGTAGTGATGTACCTGCAGTTCTCCTCCAACTCGAGTGGATGATATCCTGCCTTCAGGTCAAGATAGGAAAACACTTTGGCTCTGTTCAATTGCATGATAATGTCTGCTATGTGTGGATCAGGGTGCCTTCACCTCTCAAAGGCTTTGTTTGCCTGGCACATAACAACGCAAATGTGCACCGCTTTGCTACTGTCCTCTTTTGGTACTACTACTATGGGTGAAACCATGGTGAGGGGATTGTGGATAGGAATCTGCTCATGATCTCAGACTAAGGACAGAGATTGTAGCTGACGGATATCAATCTTATGTCAGCCGCGGTGGCAACAGTGAGCAAACAGGCACTCAACAAAGTCCCTTTTAGAACATGAATGATGGCTTGTACTGATGTCTTTTTGTGTCACATTGTCACTGTGAACGACATTTGTCTTTGCAATGGCTTAGAAGTGACCCAGGTACATACCTTCATGACTGACAGAGTAATGTGAGGCACAGGGGATAAGCTATTTAACCAGCCGCGGCCCTTTCAGGTAAGAGCAGTCGGGCGATGGGGCCAGATGAGGGGGGATTTCGAGAGACAACCACCAGGAAAAATTAAACAAATAATAACTTTCCTCTCATGGTCATCTCTGGAAATCGCCCCTCTCCTGGTCCCACTTCTCCTACCTGCATCAGTCGCTGCTGTATTGAACTTTTCCACTGTCATGATGTTAATCTATGCACCACTGTCCATGATGAAAGATATTGGGTGATTGATCACTTTCAATGTGATTTTGGGACCGTGTCCAAATGAAGTGAGTTGCTTTGTTTGCAGAGCTTTCTTTGAACTGTGAAATTCTTTGCAGGCAGCTAACCCCACATGTACACTCTTTGCTTGTACTCGATATTGATGTTGAAAATCTTTGTACGATGAGCTTGACCACAATTGATTTTGTCTGGTTTCTACTTGTCATAGCTGATGTTGCTTTTTTGTTTTCCGGGTATGGAAAGAATGCTTCTGGAACATTCTCACGTTAATATTTTCTTGCCATCATGAAGCACTTGATTTTTCTATAGCTCAGCACACAGTTATGAAATGGTTTTCTTTCCCACAATCTTTGCAAACTTATCCTACGGCTGGACATTTAGCTTCATGGGGAAATGAAAATCCACATTGGAAGTATAGCATTGATTTCTTTGAAGACATTGACCTACATGTATCTTTTTCATGCTTCTGCTTGCTATTCATGGATAATGCTGGTTCATCATCTGCTGTTTCTGCTTCCATGTCAGCAGCTTGTCGGTATGATTGTTCTTCTGCTCTCAAAGCAATCAGCATTTTCCCTAGACTGTGCGTTACTCTCAGCATGCACCTTCTAAATGAATCTGAAAGGCACCCATCAATGAGTATGAGGGGCTTGACTTCTTGGTGGTGGTGGTTTCAGGGACATGGCTGCATCATATTTCGTGCTCTCTTCTGCTACTATTTTGTTGGCATGTGCTGTTCAGGCAATTGCAGTGTGGGCAGACACCCACCTAAAACTTCGGCAAACAGAAGTTACAGGAGAAGCATGCAGTACAGTATGCTTCAGTCGTCCTTGATGGTGAGTAAGTTCTCTGTTTCTCATACATTGTTGTCGTTGCCATTTCTTGCTTAGTCTGACTAATGGATCTGTCTTTGGAGTGCAGCGCAGTGTCTCTGTTGAACACTGTCACCAGCGTTTTCTTCTGCGGCCATATGTGGGCTTGAGCAGGGCTTTGACTCCACATGTACCGGTCACAGATCGCTCTGCATCGATTCTGGGCACACATGTCATGCACATGCAGTTTATGTAAGACTTCAGGGAGATCGGTCATGTCTTCTCTGGCACATACCCATCCTCATCACCAGTTGCAGTGTCTTTCCCAGCTCAGGGGCATGCAAATAAATTAGCCCACGCTTGACCTGCAGTCAAGCATTACTTTATTCTGCAGCATACACTCACACACTGTGCATTGCAACATACTTTCTGTTGACCACACCCTAACACCTTCCCGCATTCTACAAGTTTCCTCTTCAGGGTCGGCTAGAATCATAAGGGTCCTAGTGCACATAAACATCAATATGCTACACAAGCTTTGTGCAGTTAGAAGGAGCGGGACAGTGGGTGCACATATACATACCACAGACATGGAGGCCTGCCGCTTTGCAGGTGTGGAGCTGAGCAAAGCTGATTTCTGCAATGTGTAGGTGGTGGTTCAGTTTAGCTCCAAAATCTCTGAATGACATATTGAAATAAGCTGTACTCCCACAAGCTTCTAACTATCAGCATAGAAGCTACTTGATGAAGACCAATGAGCTAGAACAATGACTGTTACAAATTCATTAGTGCATTTGAGTCGCACTGGCATTTTCTGAAGGAATTAAGCCTTAGCTAATACAAGATTGTTTATCTTCATAATTCATTGTGGTATGGCCACGTCAGATTGCTATATTGTGATAAACATTTGGCGCCAAAAGGAACTGATAAGATTGTGATGCCCTTTACAGCAGAATTGTTGAAGCTGTTCATTAGGTCGAGCTTTGACCTGTTGTATTTCTTCTGTGGGGTTTGGCAAACCCACCATTTGTCATTGGTTACAATGTGTGGGATTCAGAAATGCTGGCTTGTTGTTGGTGCATTTGTGTACATGCCCCTCATTTGCCTGCTTAGTCCTGCCCCTGGCAATTTCACTCAGAGAACGTTTTGTTTGGCCGTCACTCTACAGGGTGATGGCCCCTCGTCCTTGTTCTTGGTTTTCATTCCTCGGCTAGTTTCATTTTGGTAGTGGCTCCAGACTCTTTTGGTTTCGCAACTGCTTGACTGTAACTTGTTGGTACTGGATCTCAGTATAGGGCTGAGCCTGCAAAGGGAGCATCCAGCCATTCAGAGGAGCTGCACAGTCTTTTCATCAGTCAATTTTTACAGGGTTTGATGCGTAGCTTGAACTGAATCCTCACTGCTTAACTGATTTTCTATATATTTGTTTGTTACCACGTATACGTGTATAACCTAGACATTATCAACACAACACAACCAATTACAAATTAAGCTAGCCAGGCAGTGCACATTCAGAGTCTAATTTTTAAGCACGGCTCCAGGGATTCTCACCCCCTTAGACGTGGTGGAGGCGATGCTCACCCGGAGAGTGAGGGCTCCGACTGTGGTGAGAGCAGCCGATGACCCCATCTGGATGGCAAGGGACGCAGGAGGCTGCAGTAAGTACTTTAAACTTTTGTCCAGTGTCTGCACCCCAAACATCCTGTGAGAGGCTCCCGGAGTGAGCAGTGAAGGGGGGAAGGGATAGCCGGTTCTGTATTTTCTGGTATTGGGCACGAGTTGAAGGTAAGTTTGAGCAAGAAAGGGGGGGAGCTCTAAAAACAAGCATTTGCAATGCAATAGGTCTCTAATTTACGAGAGTTTAAGATATTAGTATTGTAATTGACAATGCATTTTATTTATGTTTTAAAACCCAAAACATAAATAAAAGGCATTGTCTTTTACAATGCTAATAGCTTAAACTCACGTGAATGCGCTACCTATTGCATTGCAAATGCTAGTTTTTTATTGTATCATGCAGGGCACGGAGCCTTGCTCCTTTGCGTTCTCTAGCCTCTTCAATGTTAGTTTCAGCATTTCTACATGCAAAAACGATTTTGTAGGCCGTTTTCTTTCTAGTTGAAGTAACTATGTTGCGTCTTTGTAAAATCAACATTTTTTATGTCTTTGAAATGAGTATAGTAATGCAAATGCGCTCTGCATTTATATTTATTCTCCAGTCATTTTACAATTTACACAAATGAGTTTCTAGTTGTTGCAACCGACATAAACCTCTCATCACTATATCAGCACGTATTTTGGAGTGCTGCCTGTTTTTTATTTTCATGTTGATATGGGAGGCAGCAGTAACACCTTCAGACGGGCATTGTCACCTTTCATATTAAGAACCCTGAGGGTGAGGGCAAAATTGGAGAGCCCGATAAGGGCCCGTCTCAGCACCTGCTTTTTAGAAGTGTCGGTGCTGAACACCAGCAGGACCCGGCATACCTAAAGCCCTGGATGGACATATAATATGTCAGGGATAGTTATCCGATAACCCTGCCTGGGACATAAAGTAGAGAAAATTATCTTATGTCTTGTGACCTGGATGACAGAAAACGCTATTGTGAGGAATAAATGATAAGGCATACATGAGTGACTTGGAGTCACCGTGCCCCACTTCAATATTACCACATCTAATCCTTTAACCTCCGAGGTGCACTGTGGTAGTTTAGGTACTGGCTCAGCAGCTCAGGGACATGCTTTTTTCACATCACTTCTTGGCTTTCCAAAGATTTGTAATAACACTTGCAGTCCAAATTAGACCATCTTTGTGGCCATCACAAAACTTCGTTCACTTCTTCGTAAAGGTCTAAATAAAATCAGTGCTCAAATGGAACCCTGTACGTACGGACACTCACAATCACTCAGTACCAGTTGCTTGATGTTAAGTGCCAGCTGCAATCACTCCTTATAAATACTGCATTCCTGTCGATAAGTGCTGGTGCGCACCCTTTTAATTCAAACGGGTGCACTGACAGTAACTTGAAAACATTCCAGTGGGCGTAAGGAAGAACATTGCGTATTTCCTGGCGCATCGCCAAATCGAGACGCGGCTACATCGACCCACCTGCTATGTAGTTGATGATCCGGAACTCGTGACCCTCCATGTGGAAGCCTCCGTTGGAGAAGTGGTTGTAGCCTCCGCCGCCGAGGTGGCAGCTCACCAGACCGTCGGGCTCCTCCTCAGGCCGCAGCTGCAGGTACTCGGGCTGCATGGCGAGCAGCTGCTTGAGGGGCAGCAGGGCCAGCTTGCAGTTGCAAGTGGTGAGCATGCGCAAGTCCCTGGAACCAACGGAGATGAAGCTCCGCAGCGGCAGCCTGGCCATCCCTGCCCCGTCCGCAGCGGACATTCAGCCCTGCCGCCGAGTCGAGGGAAGGAAGCTGCAGCTGCACCGGGACCAGGACGGGCAGTGCGACTCGGCACCCCCCCAAATAGGAACAACAATTCAAGTGATGTCGGTGTTTCACTGGTTTGCTATGTCTTTGTTCACTTTTCAGTTAGTTCCATGCGCTTTTCGAAATGATGGGGTTTACTCAAAGTACGCGGATTGCGAGGGGATTAGTCATATTCAAGCCCTCTGGAACCGCTCCCGAGGAGGGGAAAAAATAAGCAGTGTTGAAATAGTTTGAGCTGCCTGGAATAAAACAAGCATTTGCAATGTAATGGGAGTCGAATTTACGCGAGTGCGGGAGTGCGGGGCAAAAAGGCACAAATGGGAGTGCGGGGTGGAGGGGCGGGGGGCCCAGAAGTCAGGGGAGGGGGGAGGCACAGAAAGAAAACAGTAGCCACAGAAGGACACAAATGACGACATGGCCATCATAAGGGGGGGCTAACAAGCCTAAACCCAATCAGAAGGCAGCATTTAAGACAAAAGCCAATGAAAAAGATGGGCAGAGAGTGGGCAAAGCTTCCACGAAGCTTCCACACTATACTGAATACTGCATGCTTCGCAAAGCGAGCACCGCATGCGCTGCAACGCTAGGCTCGACCTAAAGAAACTACACATTGTGAGCTGCCATAATGCATTAAGTAACAATAAGTCTTCTTAACTAGTTTACCATCACCAGTGGAGCGTCTATGCGCTTTTATCGTCTTGCATACTCAACACTGCTATCATTGGACTGAGAAAGTTAAGTCCGTCGTACTGGGATACGAGTTTGTGTCCCATGAGAGCTTAAGCCTCTAAGCTGTGTTAAGTCGCTGCAATGTTTAGTGTAACTTTTCTACGTATCTCAGACAATTTTCACTGCTGTGGCTTATGCTCTGTCAATTTGTTGTGACAGAGGCGCTTGCATGGTTGCTGCCTGTGACGTGCCATTTTCTGTAGTGTGAAGTTTGGATTGATGATGTTGAACATGACTTATAGGCGCCTCAGCACTTAGTGAAGGGAGAGTAATGCTACATAAATGGAATGTGGAAACTTGCATTGCAGCTGCCCATGCTGTACCCCTTCTGTGTATGAGAAGGAAGATTTCACTGCTGCTGGCCTTGCTGTACATTGGTGTGCTATGGAAGCGCGAACTGCTGCTGTGTGCCATTTCTGCGTCAGGACGTCATGCACTGCTGCTGGCTGTGCTTCCGCAGTTATGAATGTGATGAGAGTTTGTACTGCTGCTTGTTATACTATCGATGTTCTCTGTGTGCTTGAAGCTTGCACTGCTGCTGCCTGCTCCCATTTGATCCTTATTTTATAAAATATATGCACGGGCGCCGCGCATGATCACGGCACCCGCTAAATTTGATATGCACGGGCGCTGCAAATGATGTTGTTGCACGACGCCCATTTGATTATTATTTTATTTTGATATATGCACATGTGCCGTGCAAGCATTTACAATGCAATAGGTCTTGCATTTGCGAGAATGTGAGATATTGCCTGTTAGAATGGGGAACCTCTGGGTGGCACAGGTAGGTACTTGTGACAAGCAGTGGTCCCTTCTTCTATTCAGGGCGAGAGAATTACCCCTTCAGACCAACCCCTGCTCACCCTATAGGTAGTGTGGCGCGAGCAGTCAGGGCTAAACTTCAGGGCGCTAGTCAGTTAAGCATTTATGATCACACACAGTAAATCACAACGATCCCCCACAGATGGACACCAGGCGTAAGTTGTATCAAAAATACGGATGCTTTATATAAAAGATTCTTTGTTACGCAGGCATGTACAAGACCATCAATAACGGTTGCGAACTGGAGGCCACAAGATGATAATTAGGCACTGTTCTTGTCTTTGGTAACTTATTCGATCACGAGCACTTCACAGGGCTCGGTTGAGTCGGTCCAGTCACGATGATGCGCAGTGCACCCGGGGTACAGTGATACGGGGAAATCAGAACGTTGCGGACCCCGAGTCCGATAGAGAGTTCACTGTACCTGGGAACGTGCGATGTGCTTGGACGAGTCTTCGGGGGAGATGCAGGTTCTGCACCTCGCGGGTCTTCCGGATCAAGAATTCAGCGGGCGGCTCTCGGTAGACCGGTGCGGCCCAGGGCCTCCGGCACGGACTGTGCGGGAGGTCACTGCGGAGGGTGGCACGGTCAGACTCAGGCTGGGAGGTGAAGCGGGGCGGCCGGATACGTTACGACGTACGGGCGGCCGTCCGAGGCTGGATTTCACTTCCCCACTAGAAATCGGGCGGGAGGGCGAGAGGGCACCAAGCGCGCTCCAGTAGCAGGCAGGTGACAGGGAAGCGGGACGGCCAGACTCGATGGGTCCAGAGCGACTCAGGTAGAGCGGGGCTCTCGGCGAGTGGAGGCGGCCAGGCTTCTTGGTGTCACGGCCCTAGGAGGGATGCGAAGGTGCGCAGGGCACTCCGGCGGGAGAAAGCACACGGCTCGAATTCTCAGACGAGCGGAGACACGGTGAACCCACTGGTCCTGGGGTTCAGTTCAGGGGGCAAGCTCTTCTTCCAAGCCCTTGGAGATAGTTGAAGAACAAAGTGCAAAAGTCTCTTTCAGTCTTTTTCCTCTCCTTCCTCAGCAAGGCACCTACTGCAGGCCAGTCCCTCAGGTCAGGGAAAGTTACTCCTCCTTCAGCTTCTTCCAGGTCCTTCTAGTCGGGCAGAGTTCCTTCGTGGTTCAATCTGGATCTGATTTCTTAGGAGCCAGGCTCCTACTTTTATACAGGGATTCTTTTGTCCTTTAGCGCCAGGGGGCCTGGGCCTGGCTCAGTCCAGTTTTGGAGCACTCTGTTGTGGTGACTCGGCTTGTTCCTTTCAGCAGCAGGGCAGAGACATCAGCCGCTCCACAGGGGGCGGCGCCGGCTTTGTGGTGGCAGAGCACAGGTCTATTCAAGAGTCAGGGTGCACTCCTCCCACCCATCCTGGTGTACTCTCTCTACCCACCACCTGGCAGCCAACCTGTCTCCTGGAATCCCCCAGCCCTGCTCCTGTACTGTTGCTAGGCAGAACAGACACACACAGCAGAGGCGGACTGAGATGGTCAGGCACGCAAAGGCTAACTTTCTAAAAGTAGCATTTGCAAACCCAGGATATTAAAATAACCTTTACTAAAAGATGTATTTTATTATCCCGAGTTCAGGCATACTAAACATGACGTTCTACCATGCTCTCTGAGTCTACTGGGGTCACAGCGTGTAGCGATCCCAGCAGCCCATTCTGGCCTATGGAGAGCAGGTAGCCTTCAATAGTGAAAAACGAAAATGGCTGTAATTCACTATTAAGACATGCCGCACACATCAGGGCATGTCCTACCTTATACCTACAATGCACCCTGCGCTTAGGCCTACCAGAGGGGTGACTAACATGTAGTTAAGGGAAGGTTTAGGGACTGGTAAGTGGGGACACTTGCTCAGTCAGCGCGACGGTACCAGACCGCGCGCAGGTTCTGCAGTGGCAGACCCTAGACACATTTTACCCCGCTGCTTCGGTGGGTGGCACAACCAGTGCTGCAAGCCCACTAGCAGCATTTGGATATACGAGACCTTGGCACCCCTGGTGCACTCTACTAGGGACTGATAGTAAACCAAATAAACCAAACGTGGAAGTCAATTCACATAATACATTTTACCATAGGGAGCACTTGCACTGTGGCACTGGATGGCAGTGGCACAGTGCCCTGAGCAGCTAACACCAACACAAAACACATTGAGGCACAGACAAAAATGGAAGGGTGACCCACGCCAATGGTGCCAGGTCTAACATTGCCATTGTAATTGTCAATGCCTTTTATTTATGTGTTGGTGTAAAAAACATAAATAAAAGGCATTGTCATTTACAATGGTGGAGGTGTGGCTCAATGATTAGAGCGGCAGACCCTGATGCAGAGGTCTAGCCTGGTACCAGGGTTCAATTCCCTGCCTCGGCGGGTCTTGGGCTCAAAAATTCCACGGACCTGATAATTCTCACCTCGGTGCCATTCCAATCATGGAGTCCCACTCTGCAACTCTGGGCAATAGCTTGCTTAATCTCCACAACGGCCCCCACAACGCTAAGGATGCCTGGCCTCCACCTTGGGGGTGCCCAGGAGTGGACGCTTCACAGGGAAAGCCAGGATGGGTTCCACAGCGGTATTCGTACAAGCGCCTTGAGACCCTTGCGGGTGAGTAGTGTGCTATACAAGTATCAATTTACATTTACATTTACAATAGCTTAAAGACTTATTGCATTCCAAATGCTTGTTTTTCATCATGTATTTACCAGTATGACCAAAGAATTGTATTATATACCAGTAGCCTGCATCTGAACTAATGGTACCACATCAGTTTTGTTTTTTGCATTATCTCAGTGTGGTTGTGGTTGTCTAGCATATTCACCTCTGCTTTCTTAACTTGCAAGGAACCTGTGCCAACAGGCAAAACATATCAGGGTATTGCTGTTAGAGGCCTGCGATTCGATTTGGTAGAAGTAGTCCTAGACAGCTGTGCTCTTGCTTGCCCCCTGGAAAGGTTAGGGAGCATGCCCGGCCTCCTCTTCAAACACTGCAGTGTGACCTCACTTCACTGCACTTGACCTGTTGCTCACAGTCACCACCTCAGTCATGGTGGACTGTGTTGGCTGACTTCCCTCTGCCACGCTTACTTCTCAACCTCTCCTCCCGAGCTCTTTTCCACTTTCTTCTCTCCCCAAACTCCAAGTAATTTTAAAATGCCGTTTAATCTTTGAATGAAACATTTGCTGCTGGAAGGATTTTACTATTTTTATTGGGTTAAACCACAAACGGTAACATTAGAAAAGGAAATGACCCATAATATAGTTACGTGTCTGATAACTAATATATGCCACGTTTTTTGGAAAATGAAAAGCTATTTTTTTTTTATTTCAATGCAGAATGTTTTGTGCCACACGCAAGGATGATACATTCAAAACGTTAAGTATCAAATAACTCCTGAGACTAGTATGTCTTCATTCTGGATCTATTTACTGCATTGTTAACCTGTTAGAAAGTGTAATGAACTCGAGCTCTGTTAAATATTATAGGGTGAACAGACTGTGAAATGATTCCGAAATGTTATTAGTAGTAAACAATATTAATGAGATTAATTATTAACATTCTGCTGACAGTGCTGGAAATGTGAACTCAAAGGCTCATCACCCAAAGAAAATCTCCCTATGCTAAACACATCAAATAAGGCAGACACCGCCATCGTAATAAAAAAGTGTAAATGTGGTTACAAAATAAGAAACACCATTACCATGATAAGGCACCTACTACTTTTAATTTGATTTCATGGAAATTGCTACTTGCTGAAATACATTCCAGCAGAGAGATTTACTTGATATTTTTAATGAGACATTTGTTGTTTTCGCTTCAGTTCTTAAGCGCTGCATCATTAGTGCCAAATCTGTTACATTGGCATTTTCATAATTTAATCACATCTGTGATCCTTCAAAGACACCGGCTCTGTATTTATTATTTGATTGGCACATCTCAAAACGCAAGCCCCTTGTGCAGTGAGCACTGAGACAATCCGTAATGTGCATCTTTCCCAAACGGATGTTAGTGGTACCTTCCCTCATTCCACTGGCGAGGGACGTGTAGCTGATACGTTTAGAGCACACTACGCGGTCCTCCCAGGAGAAGAAGCCTTCGGGTGTCGATATTTTATTTTTCATCATAAAAATGTGTCCGGTTAGCATCCCATTTCGATTTTTACTTCCGTCGATTTCCTTCAACAAGTAAACGACAGTGTGACATTTGCGATGCTCCCCTCCTCTCTATCCCAGTGGCGGGCAGTCTTTTTAAATTATGGACACAGCAATCTTAATTTGAGTACGTATTTAGACCATGAATAAAAAAATACCTTGCCTTTTGGTTAAATAAAGAAAGCCGGAGGAATCGTGATATCTCGTGTCCTCTTAAATGTGTTCCAGTGCAGTTTGCATGGTGCCAGCGGGCGTTTTCATTTCCTGATTCTATTATAGGCTAAGTGGCCACCTGAACCTGCCAATGAATCTGTTCCTCTGTGTCTTCTATTTTTAATCCGGGAAGAGTAAACACATTTCTCATCGGTTGTTTCAGACTTCTGTACATTGGTGAGATTTATGAAGGTGCCACTGGGTTATTACAGAGCCATTCATTTTTAAATAAGTGTCCAGCCTGAAAGCAAACCATAAATGATAGCTGTGCTTTCATCTTTCTACCAATCTGAGTAACAAATGTGTTCTCTCTTTTGTCATCTATATTTTGTTAAATATATTTATGTATGTATATAGTCATGTCTTATCTCTCTATCTCACTGTGTCTTCACATATCAATCTATATCTATATATATATTAACTACTGGTGTTTTCCAATAGGTAGGTATAGTTAGTACCATGTTTCCATAGAAAAAGCATTCAACGATCTTTACGAAATGTTCCCCAAAAAAGTGTGCTGGTGATTCTTGCTGTGCACAGTAAGTTTTTGGGGTGATCCGTCAAGCGGGGCTGAGAAACAGGTGGGGGGATCAAGAAAGATTGTTTCCCATGTTAATTCCCATAGATGTGACTGCATCCTGAAGCAGATTTTGCAGAAAGCAAGCTTTTGGTATTTGGTGTAAATCCATTCAGTAGTGGTTGAGAAAGTTAAGGAAAGCCAAATAAAGATATCTGCAATTGCAACGACTTCGCAAATAATAACGTGCTCATGCAGGGAAATGCAGAGCTCTGATTGGCTTCCAACACTTCAACTTGGAAGTGTTGACAGCCATCTTGGGACTCAGTTTCAGCAAACAAAGAACAGGGAAAAAAGAAAAGGGGACAGAGCAGGTATAACCTGACCCCCCAAGCCTTGGTCTTGGGGTTCCCACTGGAAACCTGCCTTGTCATAAAAGCTGTTTTTAAAAAATACATGGCGATTTTTGTGAAATATTTGTGAATATCGCCGTGAATCGCGGTATGTGGGGATTATTACAAAAATGGAGGGGGGCGCATGGTCCCCCTCCAAGAGCTTAAAATGCCTCGGGGACCACCACTTCCCCGGGGCTAATAGCATTAAGATGCAGAAGGGCCAGAAGGACCCCCCAAAGACCACCACCTCCCCTAGGCTACACATTGAAAGCTTGGGGGGGCTTGTGGATCCCCCAAGCCCCAGGGACCACCACTTACCTAGCGATACAAATAAAATGCTTAGGAGTGCCAGGCAGACCCCCCGAGCCCCGGGGACCACCACCTCCCCAGGGCTAACTTAAATATGGAGTGGGGGCTGCATGGGTCCCCCGGGGACCATCATCTCCCAGGAGCTTTAATTTTTTTAAAGAAGGAGGAGCGTTTGCGGCCCCCTCCCAAGCCGTTTTCAGACCTGGGGACCACCAACTCCCTGAGGCGGGCCTGTGAAAGTGAAAAGAGGGGGTCCCTCTTGGAGCCAATAGTAGCCCTGGGGCCCACCACAAACAGGGCAAGCTACTGCTACGTCCCAGGGTGCCCACTCCATAAAATAGCTTTTTGCTGCAACTTGGCGGAGCTCTGACAGTTCCCACCAAGTCAGACCAAACACTTTGCTTCCAGCAAGTAGGAGCTGACAAAATGCTCTCGCTTGCTGGAAGTGGAGGTGTTGTCTGTTTCCCTGCCCACTTGGGCAGGGACACAGACAAAGCGATTGCTCACACAGACAGGGAGCTGCATGTTTAATAACTCCCTGTCTGTGAGAGCCAAGACAACTACTGCAAGAGGCTAGGAGCTGGCAGGGACCACGGGGCCTTGCGCCTCCCCCTGCTGTCCTGGGGTAAAAGAGAAGAAAGAGGGAAAATAAAGGTGAGAATGGAGCATTAACAAGCAGAATAAAGGTCAGCAATTAGCAGAAAGAGACAAGATATAGGTGCGAAACAAGCAGAAAGAAGCAGAATAAGGGTCAGAAATTAGCAGAAAGAAGCAGAATAAAGGTCAGAACGAGCAGAAAGAGGCAGAATAAAGATCAGCAATGAGTAGAAAGAGGCAAAATAAAGGTGCGAAACGAGTAGAAAGAGGCAAAATAAAGGTCAGCAACAAGCAGCCAGAGGCAGATTCAAGGTGAGAAATGAGCTGAAAGAGGCAAAATAAAGGTGAGGAACGAGCAGAAAGAGGCAAAATAAAGGTCAGCACTGAGCATAACGTGGCAAAAAAAGGTGAGAAACAAGCAGAAAGAGGCTGAATAAAGGTGAGAAACGAGCAGAAAGAGGCTAAATGAAGGTAAAAAAAGAGCAGCAAGAGGCAAACTAAAGGTGAGAACTAAGCAGATGAAGGCAAAATAAAGGTCAGCAACGAGCAGAAAGAGGCACAATAAAGGTGAGGAACAAACAGAAAGAGGTATAATAAAGGTCAGAATAACCAGAGAGGCAAAATAAAGGAGAGAAATGAGCAGAAAGACAGAATGAAGTTCACAAATGAGCAGAAAGAGGCAAATAGAGGTCAGAAATGAGCAGCAAGAGGCAAAATAGAATTCAGCAACAAGCAGAAAGAGGCAAAATAAAGGTCAGAAATGAACAAGAAGAGGCAAACTAAAGGCCAGCAATGAGCAGAAAGAGGCACAATAGAGATCGGAAACAAGCAGATGGGAGAGGATGTGGCCTAACGGCTAGGGCGGTCGACCTCAAATCTGGGGAATTGGGATCCAGTCTCGGCAACAACCCTCAACATCCTGTGATTCTGGGCAAATCATGTAATCGCCCCGTGAATGTGTCCATCTGTAACAAAACTGGTGCTCATGTAAAGCGCCCTGATACTCGATACCTTAAGGTCAAGTTCTCGCTATGTAAAACTCTGGGGAAAAAAAGAGCAGAAAGAGGCAAAATAGAGGTCAGAAGATGGCAGGAAGGCAAAATAGAGGTCAGCAACAAGCAGAAAGAGACAAAATAAAGGTCATAAAAAGGGAGAAAAGGGGAAAATAGATCTGAGTAAGCAAAAAGAGGCAAAATGGAGGTAAGAACTAGCAGAAAGAGGCAACACAGAGGTCAGAAACAAGCCAAAAAAAGGCCATCAATGAGCATAAAGAGGGAAAGTAGAGATCAGAAACGAGCAGGAAGAGGCAAAATAGAGATCAGAAACGAGCAGGAATAGGCAAAATAAAGGTCAGAAGTAAGCAGAAATAAGGCAGAAAATGAGCAAAGAACAAGTAGAACCCACTTAGGCACTCATGCACCCACTCACAGAACAACTCAGACACTCTTACTTATACAGACCCTTCAGACACTCATGCACCCACTTACAGAGGGCCCCTCTCTTGGAGGCAATAATGGCCCTGAGGACTGCCACCCCCAGGGCCAGCTTCAGTTATGTCCCAGGGTGTCCACCCCAGGAACCAGCTGCTTGCTGTGACTAGACGGGAGCTTTGACAGCTCCCACCAAGTCAGAGCAAGCACGCTGCTTCCAGCAAGTGGGAGCTGACAAAATGCTATTGCTTGCTGGAAGTGGAGGTTTCATCTTTTTTCCAGCCCGCTGCGAAGCGGGCATGGAAACAGACAAAACAATTGCTCTCACAGACAGAGAGCTGCATTTTTAGCAGCTCTCTGTCTATGAGAGCAATGACAGCTCCCGGAAGAGGCGGAGAGCTGGCAGGGACAGCGGGGGCCTTGAGGCTTTCCACGTGGTCCCAGGGGAAAGAGCAGAAAAATGCAAAATAAAGGTGAGAAACTAACAGAAACAAGCAGTATAATGGTCAGAAATGAGCAGAAAGAGGCAAGATGAAGGGGAGAAACGAGACAAAAAAGCTGAATAAATGTCAGCAACAAGCAGAAAGAGACAAAATAAAGGTCAATAACCACCAGAAAAAGGCCAAATAAAGGTCAGCAAAAAGCAGAAAGGCAAAAAAAAGGTCAGCAACGAGCAGAAAGAGGCAGATTAAAGGTCAGAAATGAGCAGAAAGAGGCAAAATAAAGGTCAGGAACCAGCAGCAAGAGGCATAATAAAGGTCAGAAAATAGCAGAAAAAAGGAAAAATAAAGGTGAGAAGCAAGCAGAAAGCGGCAGAATAAAGGTGAGAAACAAGCAGAAAAAGGCAGAATAAAGGTCAGAAACAACAGAAAGAGGCCAAATAGAGGTCAGATACCAGCAGCAGGAGTCAGAATGCAGGTAGAAAAGGAGTGGAAAGGAGCAGAAAGAGCAGGATAAAGGTCTGAAATGAGCAAAAAGAAGTAGATTAAAGGTGAGAAATGACCAGAAGGGGAAAATAAAGGTGAGAAACAAGCAGAAAAAGGCAAAATAGAGATCGGAAAGCGGCAGGAAAAGGCAAAATAAAGGTCAGAAATGAGCACAAAGAGGCAAAATAAATGTCAGACACGAGCAAAAAGAGGCAAAATAAAGGTGGGAAGCAAGCAGAGAGAGGCAAAATAAAGGTGAGAAATGAGAAGAAAGAGGCAGGATAAAGGACAGAAGGGAGCAGAAAGAGACAGAATAAAGGTCAGAAATGGGCAGAATGAGGCAGAATAAAGGTCAGAAATGAGCATAAAGTGGCAAAATAAAGGTCAAGAGCGAGCATAAAGATGCAAAATAATGGGAAGAATGACAGAAAGAGGCAAAATAGGGGTGAGAAATGAGCAGCAAGAGGCAAAATAGAGGTCACAAATGAGCATCAAGAGGCAGAATAAGGATCTGGAGCAGAAAGAGTGAAAATAATGGGCAGACTGAGCAGAAGGGGGCAACATACAGGGCAGGAGTGAGCAGAGAAGGGGAAGAAAATGAGGAGAAAATGATCAGAAGAGGCACAAAACCAAACACAGCAGAGAGTAGTGGACTGCAAGCAAGATGGACAGGAGGGCCGTCACAGGGGAACCTGCTCCTGTGTGTTCTCTTATATTTTTTTTACTGTGCACCCACAGACAGACACACTCATACACTCATGCACCTGCTCGCAGACACATTTGGACACTCATGCACCCACTCGCAGATCTATTCAAGGACTCATTCACCCACTCACAGACCCATTGAGAAACTTATATACAATCTCGGAGACCCTCACAGAGACTCAGATACCCATTCACAGTTCTACTCAGAGACACACACCCACTCACAGACCCACTCAAACACTCATGCACCCACTCACTGATCTACTCAGACACTCATCCACCCACTCCCAGACCCACTCAGACACTCATCCACCCACTCACAGACCCACTCAGACATGCATGTTCCCGTTCACAGACCACTCAGAGACTCATGCACCCACTCATAGATCCACTCAGAGACTCAGTCACCCACTCCCTGACCCACTCTGATACTCACACAACCACTCATAGACCCACTTAGACACTAATGCACTCACTCAGTCACCCATTCAGAGACGCAAACACCCACACACCAATCTATATAGCCACTCACACACAAACTCTCGAAGTTACAAGTTACAGTTAGGAAATAAAATTTAAGAAAACATCGAAATTCACTGGAAAAAACCCAAAGGTTTATAGGGATGTTATAGTTAGGAATTCAAATTTAAAAAACCTTAGAAATGTATTCAAAATACCAAAGGTTACAGGGGTGTTATTGTTTAGCTCAGATTTCACTCGTCCAAACCAATGAAATTCAGCAATTATAGTTACCTGATAACTATAACTTACGCCCGCCCAATGCACTGCTTATGACCTCACATAACATGGTCAGTAACACCATTGATGGCATATTAAATTACATAATTGACGGCTGGGACAGTGATCTTTGTGGAGGCTGTAACTTTTGGGGAGGATATCTGTGACATTATCTGGGAAAAGCTAATTGGAACAGTGATATAGGCAAGAGGTAAAACTAAAAAACACACCGCCTTGAGTAACTTGATCACTAATCCTGCACTGTGGGAAATGCTGGTTGGTGGTTTTCACTGACTTCTGGACTAGGACTTCCTTGATGAGAGTCTTTCATACCTGACAAGTAGAGGTTGAGGTGCTTCTGCGTATATAACAGGCCTACTAAGCCTACAGCACGGATGTCAATGGGTCGCAACTGGGCTGCGCCCTGGCAAGACCGGGCCAAGAAGGGCCCATCTGCACCCATCTGTGCCCACACAAAACCGGTTCTGACCACCCTTCTTTAATTTTTTATTGCCCCCTGATCTTTTTTTGAGACACATGTGAATGTGGTCAAAGATGGGGAAATGCAAGTCATCTGTTCCGTGTTCTACTTCCTCATTCTCTTATCAGGGTGCCTTGAGTAAAAGTTCAATTATGACTTTTTTGATGTCTGTGGTGGCAGTCGAGGAGGGATTTGGTTTGCATGCTTTGGTAGCACATGTGACAGAGTTGAATACCCAATCAACAATCATTTAATAGGGCTAGGGGTCGAGGTGGAAAGCCTCTAGGGTAGGGTCCCACCCTGCGGGCATTGTGGGGGCACAAAGTTAATTTCTCACGCTGCTGTGCAATGAGCCCAGGAAGATCACAGTTACTCGAATAATAATTCCCCTCAACCTAGGTGCCCAGCTGCTAAAAGAAAAAGGAAAGAGAAGCGCCTAAAGTTTTTAGACGGGGTGAACAAATCAAAAGGCAAACCGAAGGAAAATTTATGAAGTGGACTTGTTATACCAAAACTGTAACTTGGTGGAAGACAAAAACTATTTTGGATAAATTGTTGGTTAGGATTAAGGCCTTGATTAATTCTTGCTTGAACAAATGTGTTTCTAGGGTGGTGCACATTGAAATAACGGCTCTCAAGATTCTGCTGTCTATGTCCATTGATCACCATACTCCCAGCCCAGCCTCTTTTAGTAACCAATTGAGGAATTTAAGAGCAGGAGGGAGAGACAAAGGGAGAACACAGCATGTAAGTCTGCCTTCAAAGGGTCTTGCTCAAAGGGTAAATGATTTCTATGGCCCCTCAAAAGCATCCACCTCTCCCTCACCCTCTGATGCCCTGCCAGTCAGCAACAAGTTCCTCAACACCCTCTTTGAACTTAGGCACTGGATCTTTTCATACTCTTTCAGCAACACAGGTTCACAGGGTA
This sequence comes from Triturus cristatus, assembly GCF_964204655.1. Taxonomy (NCBI): domain Eukaryota; kingdom Metazoa; phylum Chordata; class Amphibia; order Caudata; family Salamandridae; genus Triturus; species Triturus cristatus. The sequence continues at coordinate 623,481,718 of NC_140587.1, forward strand.
CGTGAGCCACTGTCTAAGAAAAGAAGGCACAGTGCTTGGAGAGAATTTTAGGATGGCAAAGTTCTCAACTTGCCTCCCGAGGCTACCCCCTTTGTAGTGATACTGGGAAATGTCCAGTGCTTGCAGGAGGGAGTGGTTCAAAACTATACTCAGTTAAAGAACAACATCACTCACTGGCTTAGTACTTATATGGGGCAAGATGTCTCAATTAGCCACTCCATAATTATGGAATTAAGAATTCCTTCAATTGGCCATACCTGCAATAGGTGATAATGGGACTGTGTGGTGGTTAATTTCAACCAAGAGAGGGTGGTGGCCCACCTTTTGGCTGACACTTCCGAGCATCATCATATTGCATCTCCTGTTAAGTTTTTACCAATAGTTTTTTTTTACCCCTCTTCCCCGGCATCGCTTTAAATAATTGTTTGTTGTCGAAGGCACCTGCAGTTGTGGCTTCTACCTCTGTTCCTTCCTTTTCAGAATGATCATTGATTGCACTAGGAACCCGCACCATTCGGACTTCAGATAATCTTAAATCACTACATTTGTTGGCATGACTGGAGAATGACTGTTTGTGCCCTGGTTACTCACCCCAATCACCCTGTTAATTACTTCCTGTGATCCATGTAAGTGTGGCCTAAACTGTTTATGTTAGTATATAGGGGGCCTAACCTATAAAAACAGACACAGAGTGGTTAAAATTAATTTCTAGCTATGATATAACCACTCTCCAGGAAACGTGAGACACCGGTAGTTCTTTTTCTCTATTTGGTTTTCAAACGTTTTCTGTCCCTGCAACTCATTCTCTTGTGGGATGGTCCAAAGGTGGCTTGTTAGTATTGATAACTTTATTTATTCCATGTAAGTCCCAGCATTTACAGACAGTAGTAGTTTTATAACAGCACCTCTGGCATCTTTCCGCCAGAGCATCTGTTTGCACTAGATATGTTTTTAGGTAACCAAGGTTTCAGACACTTACCTCACTGCTGGATAATTCTAATGGGGGATTTTAATTTATATCCAGGTTTGGGCCATTGTTATGTTTTTAACCCCCAGCCAGTGTTTATTCAGGTCAATAAGTTCTATTTTGAGCAATCATGCGGGGAGATTTCCTACATGTTTTTGTATGTGGATTTAACTTGATCTGATATGTTCGAAGCACTTGATTTATTGGGGTCAAAACTTCTCTCAACTTTTACGGGCCCGTGCTGTTCAACAGTGGTCAATTTTCTCCTGGTTTCAGACAACATATTTAGCAATTTAGAGGACATTATGGTCCATGTCATGAGCTTAGTGATCATAATCTAATTTCCTTGATGTTGAGGTGGCACCTTCTACAGGAAAAGGCTACTTGTAAGTCCAACACTTCAGGTATAACCTTTAGTGATCAAGGGAGAAGATTAAGATGGTCCAAAGTGGTTCCAGAGGATTTCTATGTTCATTTGAAAAAGATTTGTGCCTTGGATTTAGAGCGCTGTTGAAGGGGCTCCTGAGGATGGCTCACTGTATACATTTGATCCCTACTTCGTTGGCTCCTATATAATACAGAGACGGTTTAATAAAAGTTGAACAAGGGCATAGAACACTTTGGAAGGTCTTGAAGAGTAAGCCTAGGGCCAAACACTTGATCAATGGTTGTAGGAGGAACTACAAAGTCAACATCCTTAGGAGCAAAACAAAGAAACTAAGGATGAGGCCTTGCAGGATTTTCTTTCAGCTTCCACATTAAAAAATAGTGTCAAGTTTTGGGAAGTTGTTAATAAGTCTTTTTTTAATAATATAGATAAGGGTTTGGTCTTCTCTCAAATTCCTGGGTCATGGGTAAATCATTTTGAAGGAATATATAATATAGAAAATGAGGTTTTGACCAAAGAGACTTTAACTCCGATGGGTTTATTTACTTTGTCTGTGGGTCTGAAGGAGGTATAAAAATGCATTTTTTTGGGGACGACCAAGATAGCGGCAGCAATTTTACCTGGCTCCTGCAACCCCGTACTGATCTGGGGCCATCTTTGCCTGTCAGCATTCATGGATGGCTCCTTCCGTGGTGCAAGATGCCCGGATGCTGAGGGGAGCCTGAACTGGCCATATGGCTGCTCACGGGTATGCTTTACACACCGGGCTGTGATTTGCCAGTCACCGTGCCCAAGATGGCAGCTGTGCCCTGAATCTAGCACAGCCGTGATACATTGCACCCTGGTAGGCATGGGCTGCACCAACCTCACATCCCACCCTCTGAAGCTCAGTGACAGCTGCTGGAGGACGAGCCAAATGGTGGTGAAGATGTGCACCAGCAGTGAACCACCAACTGCTGTGGGCCTGTCCTTCCTTGCCCTGGGACCTGGAGGCTGCAGGACCGGTCCACTTGAGACTAAATTGGGGGTGGACGTGGAACAGTTGCCCCAGAAACAATCAGTTGCAAAGAAGTGAGCTGCTAATGCTGGCTACTGTGAGGGGAGGCTACATTCATGTTCTTCCAGGCCTGATTGGGGCACCCTGATGGCACCTTACTTCAGGGCAAGAGGACTACTCATTGGTGATGGACTCTAGCACAGGAAGGGATCCTCTCTTGCCCTCCCTCTTCCTCCCTGCTGATCCAGACCTGAAGTTTGATTCTCTGAGATGCAGGGGAAAATACTTTTTGAGGACCCTGTGAGTTGCAGCCACACCTGGAGCTGCCATGGCCTGCTCTGACGATGCCTGCCCTCTGGGATGCCCCAGGAAAGAGGGGGCCCCCGACATCGCACATGGACCCACCCTTTGTGGAACCCAACTTATCAACTGCATAATACCAACAGTGGTCCCTCTGGCTTGAACACGTGGTACACCCTGCTGTGTTGCCACATAGTACAGACTGGGTCCTGCCTCTTGAGGGGTGCTGCGGGGGGGGGGCAGCCCAGCTTTGGGGCACCTCCTGCCTCTTCACACTTTTCTGCTGGCAGACTCGGGTTGGTGTCCGATTGGCACATTTAACTTACTTGTAAGTCCATACTATATGGTGCTACATGTACCCAGGGCCTGTAAATAAAATTCTACTAGTGAGCATGCAGCACTCATTGTGCCATCCAGTAAAGTAACTCTTTCAAACATGCCTTCCACAGCAGCCTGTAGAGCCTGTAGTTCAGTTTTAAACTGGTAGTTCTGTGGTAAATAATTTAATTACCGGGACTTAATTTGATACAGAAACATAATAAAATAGCTCAGTAAATAAGAGGCAGAATCCGTGGTATTAGAGGTTCGGAATGGGCTTTATTCCAATGGTCGATTATAATCGGTTGCTCCAAGTTCCATCACCACGAAGGTTCAGGAAGTGAAGTACATACGTTATTGACAATCAATCACTTTTATACAATAGGCATTACAATGAGGCAAATACAAGAGGCGTAACAATTGATAGTGTGGATAATATATTCGTGCGTAGTAAAAATAGGCGTAACTGGGTGTGATGAAAGAACGTCATCAGATGTGATGTCATAATAGGGTGGTTCTTATGAAAGAATTTCGCAATGTCAGCAGAAATACTTGGCAGAAATGCGCGCGCAGCAGCATGACGTGTGATTGACGTGCAACTAGGGGGTGAAGGGGACTTGACATTTAGCTCTACATGTGGCGACAGAAGTCTGGAGGGTCAAGTCAACCTAATCCCAAATCATATCTAACATCCTATGTTTAAAGAACCATGTTATCCAAAAGAGAGGTCTCTTAGAGTAGAATCTTATTCTATACTGACTATACTGACTGTTAGTGCATGTACAAGCGTCTAAGTGTCTACACTAGATGCGTGGGTGGAAATCTTCCATAGTAATAGGGCTATGAATTACTTGCATAAAGACAGAGAAGCCGGGCCTTTGCTCGGTAGCTGGAAGAATGTTTACTTAAACTACTAGACAGGAATGGATCGGGCAGGGAACGGAGCAGATAATTTCGAAGGTGAAATACAGTTTTTGGCAGGCAATAGGCTGATGTCAGGCTTCGTGAGCCGCGCAGGAAATGAAACAAAGTTCATGGTCACAGATGCAGGCTCAGACTGGAGCTTTCAGAGGCAGAAGGCAAGAAGAGTTCGATGACAGAATCAGGGCCTACTTGCCTGGACTGTAAAATGGCATAAGTGAACCATATAAAGCCGGTGGCCTTTCATACTTAGGAATGGAATATCCGGCCTATTCATAGCGGATCTGAAAGAGGACATGTTGACGGTGGACGCACATGTGTTTGCGTCTTCATAACTGGAACTGGAGGGAACATACATGTACTTATGATTCATACATGAAACCGTTGGGGTCCAAGATAGGGGACATAACTGATCAGAAAAATCCATATTTCCACATTCCCTCCTTGTCCCCTACTTGCCCGTTAAGAGATATCAATCTTCATCAATCCGTTGATCTGTTCATATAACATCATTTGTTCTTCTTTCTTCTTCCGGGATGAATGAAATCTTGGTGGTGGAATACACGATGTGGCACACAGACCACAGATCGCTGGTCCACATTGTAGACATAGACAGCAACTGAATAGTATGAGAAGGCCAATACCTAGGAAAGATAGGACCTTCCATCCAAAGGTAGATAATACACTCCAAAACCAACCGGACCAAGTCCAGGTGCCTGGATTCTGGTGTATCTGGCTTACAATCTTATGAAGGCGAGTTATGGCTTTATATACAGATGGCGAATTTTCTGGTATGAAAATGCAACAGCCTGATCCGATGACCCTACAAGCTCCGCCCCTATCGGCCAGGATGACGTCAAGGACAAGACGATTTTGAAGCACAACAATCCGCATAGCAGACTGCTCTTCCGTTAAATTGCCTAAGGCGGAAATAGTTTCGTTCACTACTGCTTCAAGGGTTCTAGTTAATCTACGTATCAGTTTACTATTAGTAACGGTACCTATATAGGGAAAGAGACCTTTATTGAAATCTGTGTATTTTTCCCATGCTGTTTCAGTGTAATCGACTATTGGGAGATCTCTCCTTACTCTACTATATACTAAATGAGTATTTCTGTGATAATCAGGGGGAGCTAGGAAAACAGGTGGCAAAAGGAATCCAATGTAGCAAGTACCATCCCAATCTAGAGGCAAACGTACATATGCCGTCTGACCACATATGAAATAGGAATGGCGGGAAGCTCTAAATGTAGACTTGCCTTGATCACTAAATTCTACTACAGTGGTGCATCTACTATGGCCCATATGTATGGAACCATTCTTTTTTACACACAATTCACCTTTTACTGGAAATATTGACATAGCGGGCAAAATTGGAGTAGCTTCGGATTCGACATTTAGGATCATAAGATTAAGCGTAAAATTACCTAATCCATACACTTCATTTTCTAGATCAGTTCCTGTTCTCTGGGGAAGTCCCTCCTTGTTAGGATAGCAGACCTTAAGCAAAACTAAATTCAAATTTCCCCATACCCAGTTATCGTGATAAACTGCAGAATTCGAATCTAGAGAATTAATTAAACTAAACCATGCTCCACAGGAGCCGTTGTGTGTGAACGGGTATGGAAAGAGAGGTAGAATTCCTTTATAATTCTGATAGGGAGGGAGTCGGCCACATATCCAACAATTTGTAGCATTGCTAACCTGATGGGAATGATGTAACATACTAATAAACGTGTTATTGCGCAGCGCAAATCTATAAGACAACTCAAGCGGAGGTAATTCACTAAAAGAATGTTCAGCAGTAATATTGTAAACATGTCTAGAAATAGGATAATATATGTGCAACAATATACTCGCAGTAATTATTAAAAGACTTAAGGAAAACAAAATTAATAACGTCACTATGCAATGACTACGCAGTGATTTACAGTACGCCTGTCGTTTCAACATTTTTCGGGTGTGTTTTCTATTCAGGTCCAAGTGATACATGTCAGAGACAATTCAACCGCTTCACCTTGGAGAGGACTTAAACAATCAAATTGCTTGACTGATTGGACCTGAGTTTTAGTTTATAAAGTTCGGAATTACTCTTTTCAACAAAAGGAAGTTTTGAGTCAATGGGTGAAGACACACGAGGTGTGGTATTCACATCCGACTGTAGTCCATGAAATTTCTTGATATGACTTGAATGAATCCAGCCGTTCCTGCCCTCGATCTTCACGGCTGTCCTTGTGGTGAGCAAAACCAGCTGAGGCGACTTCCACCTAGGATCCAGCTGAGTCTTTCGATCAAAGTTCCTCACTAGGACCAGGTCGCCTGGAATTACGTCATGGGGCTTCACCTCAGTGTTGTCAGGAAAAGCTGCAGCTACCTGCGAACGACAAGATTGTAGTGCAGACATCAAGGAAGCCAAGTAATCTGTCAGCATATTACAGTCAATATCAGTTATTTTGCGTGGTATGGGCGTCCCCCACATATTTGGTGGTCTGCCGAAGATCACCTCATACGGGGATAGCCCTGTTCGAGAGTGTGCTACCATTCTTGTGTAAAAGAGTGCAACTGGTAACGCTACTACCCAGTCGACACCTTTCTGTCTGCATATTTTGGACAATCTTATTTTCAGGGTTTGATTATGTCTTTCTACGAGACCTGCTGCCTCGGGGTGCCGGACACAGTGGAATTTCCACTGATAGCCTAACAAAAGTGAAACATGTTTCATTAATTCGGATGAGAACGGCTGACCGTTATCTGAATAGACAACACGTGGTAAACCGTACCGTGGGAAGAATTCTCGAACCAACTGTTTGGCAGTAGTCGGGGCAGTGTAATCTGAAACCGGGTATGCCTCTGTCCAACGGGAAAGAGCACAGACAACTACGAGAACATATTTGAATCCTCGACATCGTTCCATCTGGATATAATCCATCTGGAGGACTTCAAAAGGGTGATCAGGAGGCTGAAATCCACCCTGTTCTACAGGAACGCTTTTTCCTGGGTTGAATTGACAACAGATCATACAGGTACGAACTTTTTGTTTGGCTGCTGCTCGTAAATGTTTGTTGAACCAAATGTGTTGAATGCTGTCTAGCATAGCTTTTTCTCCTAGATGCGCTGGACTATGTACAGTGTTAATTATAACCTGGACCATTGAATCAGGAAGGAACCACACAGACTTTTCCTTCATCAACCATCCTTGATCCGTTTGGATCCCTCCTAATTCAGTCCATTTCTTTATTTCCTCTGGTGTAGCATGTGTCTGTATATCAATTACATCAAGAGTAGGATCTTTAACCGTCATACAATGTGTTGGCGTCGGGACTATTGTCTTTGTCATGTCGGATGTTTGAGTTTGAGCAGTCTGTTTAGCTGTTCTGTCAGCTAGATCATTGCCTTGAGAAATGATATCAGTAACTTTCGTATGAGCTTTACATTTCATAATTGATATTGCAGTGGGTAGATGTATTGCATCTAATAAGGCATGAATGAGGGGTCCGTGCTGAATGTGGGCACCGTGGGAAGTTAAATAACCTCTCTCTCGCCACAGCACGCCGAAGTCATGTACGACTCCGAATGCATAACGTGAATCAGTGTATATGTTGACTTTTTTATTTGTGGCTTGAATACAGGCTTGTGTCAGAGCGATAAGCTCTGCGGCTTGAGCTGACAAGGTATTTATGCAATTTGTTTCAATGATTTCAGTGTCTGTTGTGACTGCGTAAGCGGCCACTAACTCTCCTGTACTTGTTCTCATACATGAACCATCTACATACAACGTCAGGTCTGGGTCTGACAATGGGACATCGGTTAAGTCTTGTCTGGGTTTCGTCGTGATTGTAATAACTTCAATACAGTCATGGGCCAGTGGGTCTGTTCCGATCACAGGTAAAAGTGTGGCAGGATTCAATGTGTTACAACGTCTGATTTCTATATGTGGCTGAAACAATGTTAATTCGTATCCTGTAAGTCGCGCTATAGTCAAGTGTTGTGTTTGCGTTCTATTCACAAGAACCTCTACTGCATGTGGTACTTGAACTGTCAATGGATGTCCTAACACTATAGCATCGCTTTGTCTGATTGCTAAAGCTGTTGCTGCCACTGATTTCAGACACGCAGGCAAAGCCTGAGCTACGGGATCTAATGTACTAGAAAAATAAGCACATGGTTTGTGTGATCCTGCTTGTTCCTGTGTGAGTACTGACAAGGCAGTACCTTCGCGTTCTGTAACAAAAAGTGTAAACTGTTTACTGTAACATGGCGTTGCTAAGACAGGTGCTTGACATAAAGCTTTCTTTAGGCTTTCAAAAGCTTGTGTATGTTCCTGAGTCCAAGGGAGAACAGTCGATATGGCTGCCTCCTGCGTTGTCAACTGAATGAGTGGTTTTGCTAGAAATGCATACTGAGGGATCCACTGCCTACAATATGAAGTGAGGCTTATGAAAGCCCGCACCTCCTTTTGTGTCTTGGGTATTGGCATGTTAGCTATTAACTGAATGCGGTCTGGTGTAAGCTGCCTTCCCTCCTTGAACAGCGAGTGTCCAAGATAAACAACTCGCTGGACACAGAATTGCAGCTTAGAAGGGGACACCTTGTGCCCCTTTTCGGCTAGAAATTGTAAAATTGTCAGTGATGCTTTCTCACATTCGGGTTCGCTTCTCGCGGTGATCAGCAGATCATCGACATATTGAAGCAAGGCAGTGTTAACTGGCATGTGGATACTGTCGAGTTCTCGTTTCAGTGCTTGGCTATAGATGCTGGGGCTTTCCGTAAATCCTTGAGGTGCGCGGGAGAATTTAAAGCTACGTCCATTTAAACTAAATCCGAACAAATAGTGGCTTTCCGGATCTATTGGGACGCTGAAAAAGGCATTCTTGAGATCAATTACAGTAAAGAATGTTGCTTCGGAATCAATAGCTGTCAGTAATGACGAGATATCTGGGACCACAGGGAATTGTGGCACAATGCATTTGTTTAATTCGCGCAGATCAATAACCAATCGATATACTGGCGGGGCCTTCGGATCTGTTCGTTTAAGAATTGGAATTATCGGTGAATTACATATATTGGAGTCTGTTTCCACAACCACTCCTTGGGCAATAAGCTCGTCAATGATTTGCAGTAAAGCCACTACAGCATCTGGTGGTAACTTGTATTGTCTCATTCGTGGTAGTACCACTCCTGCCTTTAGTGTGACTCGATATGGTGTAATATTCATGCAACCAACATCAGTAGGGCCTTGTGCCCATAGATGTGTAGGTAAAGTCTGTAGTCGGGGATCCATGTCTCTAGACACATAGTGACCTTTAAAATCTCGTAAAAACAATCTTACTCCTTCCGGAGAACAACATATTATAGCTCCTAGAGCTTTCAGTGTTTTTATACCTAACAAGTTTTCTGGACATGATTTAGTAAGCAATAAATCTGTAGTTCGGGTCAAAGGTCCTATCGTAAGTGGAAGAGGCTGTGACACTTCATTAACAATAGGTTTTCCTGAAAAACCAAGGGAAATATTCTGTGAGCCTGAGAGGGGTACCCCTGGAACTTCACTACGTTTTATAGTTGTTCGACTTGCCCCTGTATCGAGTAAAAATTTTCTGTCTTGGCCTAACAATTCACTATGTACATAAGGTCCTTCTTGGTCTACAGGGACCTCGATAAGGGGTAAGTCAACTTCCCTCTCTAGGCTTGTTCATGCGTATCGTTGATAATCAGGATAGTCGTACTGTGCGGTCTGGTACAGTTGTCGTGTCGTGGTTTGTGTGGCAGCAACAGGCAGCGCTGGTGCAGCTGGCACAAACTGTATAGACTGTGGTGGAGCTGGCATGGACTGTGCATGCTGCGGGGCTCCTGGTTCATTCTGATCCTGTCTGGGTGGCCGTGTTCTTTCTTTTGTATTACCTATGGCGATATTATGTTTCAAAACTGGACAATCGTGTACGTAATGACCTGGCTTTTTACAATAGTTGCATGTCCCCTTTACAGGTCCTGTTGAATCACCGGAATGTGTCGTACCCTTTTTATGTCCTTCAGCTGGAACTGTCTGGGAGACTAGCATTTTCATTTTCGTGTCTTTCATGCGTCTTTGTTCATGTTCTTGTTCCTCTCTAATTCTATTGTGATGGTACTGTAGCATTTGTAACATTTGTGATGGAGTGTTACCTTGCCAGGTACTCTCGAATTTTAATACTCTATTCTTCACTTGAGGCAAGGAATTTTCTACTAATTTTGTCACAAACAGATGTGGGTATGATTCGCTACTTGCTTTTATGCCACTATTTATACCAAAACATTTTTCAAATCGGGCATAGAAATCACTAGTGTCTTCATCTTGCTTCTGTTTACAGGCTGAAATTGTACCCCAATCTTCCTTTTTCGTAGTTAATAAACGTGGCAGTACCTGTACTAGTAAACCTGGTAGTGCTTTAGTTTTATCCCCAAGTCCTGCTCCTGCAGTTCGGGCCTTTTCTTCTGCTTCTAATGCTGACCATTCTATCTTTTGGTCTCCTACCTCCCACTCTTTTTCCCTGAGTTTTTCATAAATGCCAGCAGGCATTAATACCTTTAATATCGTCATAATGTCGGGATAGGTATACTCTCCCATGAGTAACATGTCTTTAATTTCTCGGTGGAAACCCGCTGGGTCTTTGTCATGACTGGGTACCACTTTCTTCATTTCTAACAATTCTATTTTCGATATGGGCGTATATACAAATACGCGTTTAAACTCATTGTCCTCGCCTTTTATTGGGTGCACTTCTCGTAAGGGATTCTGTCTGTCCATGTAATACGTGGTTCTTTCCTTGATGGGCAGTGAGACATGGTCGGAGCATACGAAAAGAATGTACTGTTTTCTTGATTCTAGTATTTCTTTAATTAATTTAGTACCTGAACCTCTCCATCTATTCATGAGTAATACAGTCAATATATCAGGCAAGGGACCAGGATCCGAATGCTGACTCTGATATAGTATAAGGAGTTGTTGAATCATATAAATCCCAGCTAAACGCTGTTCATCTGGGGCGAGATTCAAAAATGTGTGTGCTACTGTATCATCACCATACTTTCCGGGACTGTCAACCCAATGGACGGCTGACCTGGCTAATTCTTGTTCATCCATAGAATCGAGAAAATGATAACCCCTTCGTTCTCGGAGTAATTTGTCAGCGGCTTGGAATGAATGCTCGTTAGACCTTATATTAATTATAGGTGTTAGGGAATTCCTGTTATTATCTGGACATATCGAACGTATCGGGTCAATAAGACATCTAGTACTATTACAAGATCTTCCTCTACCTACATAGGCTATGGTGTCTGACTGTCCTGTGGGCGGTCCTGATCCTTCCTCCTCGCTTTGTTCGAACTGGTCTACCGCTAATCTTTCTTCGTGTAGGCGTTCTATTTCTTTACGGATCTTTCGGCACATGGCTATTATACAATTTTGCTTATCATGTCTCCCTTCTGATATATTCTGGCTCCATCTGGTAAGAATTTGCATTGCTTCCGGGTCTACCCCCGGTCGGTCTTGATTTCTGATCACACAATTTATAAGGAAACGTAACAGTTCCCCCTGTATCTCCACTTTCTGGTATTCCATAGCTCTGTTAATACATTCAGAATCTCTCCCTGTTTGGACAAAATGGTATATATTATCTAGATGCGCAGTCATTCCTGGTAACTTCCCTAAATACACCGCGGCTCGTCTGATACGTAATGATGCCATGATCATTTCGTCCTCTTTGCCGGGCACAGGGTCATATCTACAATCTATAAGAAGTTCCTTAAGCGTACGGGCATTTATGAGTTTGGGGGTACGTGAATGTGCTGACTCTTGAAAGGTAAGTTTATTTATTCTGGGTGGCGTAGAGAAAATGTTGGTAGCACCTCCCGTAGCCCCATCTGGGGTATCGGGCGTGCAAGGATTCGTTGAACGTGATACAGCAACTATAGGTGTGGACACAGCTATAGAAGTAGCTGTAGGAACAGATGTAGAAACAGATGTGCTTGCCGGAACTTGTGTCAGGATTTGTTGCTGTAGAGATACGGGTACTGGATCTTGGCGTTGAACCTCCCTGGCAGGCGGTCTATGTGGGGCGGGATTAGCATACTCGGGAGCTGCGTCATCTAAATTTGAGGAAAGAAAAACATCTTCTGCTGTTCTAGGATGCCCCTTAGGATGTACCTTTATTGGAAATAATGGGGGTGGCAAGTCTTTTGGTATCTCCGGAGTAGCCTTAGGTAATCCTTCGGCCAGAAGGGGATACATCCCATTCATAAGGGCATTTCTTTGTCTGTCCATTTGTTCTGTTTTCACTCGAGTACCTTCTTCAATTAATAGATTTTCTCGGACTTTATTTGGATTCTCTCTATTTTTCTCTTCCTGTCGGAGTGCTTTTTCTGTACGTCTATGAGATTCTTTACGCCATAACTCAACGGCGTCTTTCTGTGACTGTCTGACTTTCCTTTTCCATAACTCTTCCTCTACTTTCATGATGCACTCTGCATCCCAGGTCCCAGCTGCGGGCCACCTCTGACTTTCTGGTAATTCCTTGGTGTAGTCTACCCATAAATCAAGAAATAATATAGCGTCTAAGCCATGTTTATGATACATGAAGTACCCTGGAGTGTCCCTAGGAGGAATAGGAACGGCTTCTTCGAGTACCCCTTTTCTTGTTGTGATCTGTCTTAATTTCGAAAAGAGCGGCATATTGAAAACTGATCTGATACTTGATTTTGAACAAACTTAATACAGTAAACATAATAATGAACAGTCATTCATACCACAATATGCAGAACGTATTTAAAACATTTAAACATTTAACATTTAACCGAGCAACAATGATGATGACGATCTAAGGAAAACTTAATCACTAAACATAATACTCGACTTTAACTGAATTATTCTGAATTTATATACTTGATATACTAGATATACTGCTAAACAGTACAGATACACTGCTGAAACAGTGCAGACCGGATTTGTGTACCCAAACCCGTCTTGACCGGCACAACCTATGTGCACGTCAGAACGCCTCCCCAGTAATGGTACTCACCGGGTAGCTCGGAAACGGAAGGCCTCGGAAACTGAACTGAACTTGAACCGGACTGGACTCGACTCGAATACTTCGGAAACTGGACTCGACTCGGGACTTCGGAAACTGGTGGGCCTCTGTATACCTCGGATCTTGCTCTCTCAGCTAGGCTCTGGTCGGGATACTTCGCACTTCTCACCGCCTCGTCTGGGTGTTGATCGCAGCCTCAGTCGCCCCCGCTTGACCGGAGGGAGATACAGGAAATCCTGCTGGTACGCGTTGTTGTCCGTCCAGCTGTGGCAGGAGACCGGGCCTGCAACGCACCGCCGGCGCGTGAGATGAGAAAGTGTCCCTGTTCGGGCGCCATTCATGTGGTAAATAATTTAATTACCGGGACTTAATTTGATACAGAAACATAATAAAATAGCTCAGTAAATAAGAGGCAGAATCCGTGGTATTAGAGGTTCGGAATGGGCTTTATTCCAATGGTCGATTATAATCGGTTGCTCCAAGTTCCATCACCACGAAGGTTCAGGAAGTGAAGTACATACGTTATTGACAATCAATCACTTTTATACAATAGGCATTACAATGAGGCAAATACAAGAGGCGTAACAATTGATAGTGTGGATAATATATTCGTGCGTAGTAAAAATAGGCGTAACTGGGTGTGATGAAAGAACGTCATCAGATGTGATGTCATAATAGGGTGGTTCTTATGAAAGAATTTCGCAATGTCAGCAGAAATACTTGGCAGAAATGCGCGCGCAGCAGCATGACGTGTGATTGACGTGCAACTAGGGGGTGAAGGGGACTTGACATTTAGCTCTACATGTGGCGACAGAAGTCTGGAGGGTCAAGTCAACCTAATCCCAAATCATATCTAACATCCTATGTTTAAAGAACTATGTTATCCAAAAGAGAGGTCTCTTAGAGTAGAATCTTATTCTATACTGACTATACTGACTGTTAGTGCATGTACAAGCATCTAAGTGTCTACACTAGATGCGTGGGTGGAAATCTTCCATAGTAATAGGGCTATGAATTACTTGCATAAAGACAGAGAAGCCGGGCCTTTGCTCGGTAGCTGGAAGAATGTTTACTTAAACTACTAGACAGGAATGCATCGGGCAGGGAACGGAGCAGATAATTTCGAAGGTGAAATACAGTTTTTGGCAGGCAATAGGCTGATGTCAGGCTTCGTGAGCCGCGCAGGAAATGAAACAAAGTTCATGGTCACAGATGCAGGCTCAGACTGGAGCTTTCAGAGGCAGAAGGCAAGAAGAGTTCGATGACAGAATCAGGGCCTACTTGCCTGGACTGTAAAATGGCATAAGTGAACCATATAAAGCCGGTGGCCTTTCATACTTAGGAATGGAATATCCGGCCTATTCATAGCGGATCTGAAAGAGGACATGTTGACGGTGGACGCACATGTGTTTGCGTCTTCATAACTGGAACTGGAGGGAACATACATGTACTTATGATTCATACATGAAACCGTTGGGGTCCAAGATAGGGGACATAACTGATCAGAAAAATCCATATTTCCACAGTTCGACCTGGCAAAATAAACCTTTTGCCAGGCCTAAACTTTTCTTTTTAATGCTTATAAGCCACCCCTAAGGTAGGCCCTAACTGCTTCTAGGGCAGGGGTAATGGTAGTTAAATAGTAGGGTGTTTAAGTTTTACATGTCCTGGCAGTGAATACCTCCTAAAGCCTTTGTTCACTGTTGTAAGGCATATCGCTCCCATTTACTAACACTGGGTTGCATTATTACATTTCAAAAGGGCTAACTTTGGGTTGGGAGCCAATAGAGATATGCTGTTTAGACTCAAACCATTTGTAATGCAAACTTGTCTTCAATGGTAAAGTTCGATTTTAAGTAACAATTCTGAAAATGCCACTTTTAAAAAGTTGGCCTTTTTGTCTCCCCACCATTTGTGTCTTCTGCAGTATCCTGGGTCACATGACTGTGAACAGCTTTGCTGTTGCGGTTTGTGTATTCCTCTAAGACAGTGACACAAAGGTGTGGGAGGATGGGCCATCCGGCCAGGGTGGATTGGGGCACAGCATTACTTGCCCCACTTATACTTCAAAGGACTTGGTCTCATGCACTCAAAAAAACCTGACACCAGCTGTTTGTCACTCCACATGGTTTGGGGGCTTGGTGGGAAATGGAAGAACGTTGCCCCCCCCATAGAAAGGCTGGCTCCAGGTGCAAATATTTATCCCCCAGAACCACTCTTCAGAACACTTCTAAGCCTATAGAAGACTACAAAAAAGCAGGACCTCTCAGCTGCGGTGTATGACCTCGTGGACCCCTCTTTGGATACAGCCTACAATCTCGTCTCACTGGGTGAATTAGAGCTCCAAAAAACTTTTAAGTCAGAAGTTAGACATCTTCACCAGGCTTGATGACGACCAGCAGCCCATTGACAACGATAACCTCCTTGGCCTGGAAATCCATCTTGCCCTGCTCTAAGCTGTTTCCTACCATCATTGATGGCCCCACCAAGACATCGTCCAGCCGTTCCCCACTGTTGGGGACATGTTCTCAGATTAGCCTGCTGCCTTGCCCTGCTGAGACTCTACCTTCTACAAAACGTTCCTCAAGAATTTTCCTAATGGTGATCCGTGACCTGGCCCAACCCATCCTTCTATACAACTATTGCAGTCAGCCTTAACTTTTGACTTTGACCTGGTCTCTTGCAACCATATACCTGCAGTTGGCACTTTGATCTTTTAGGATTTAATTTGTTTTGGTGTCCTTTCATTTATTAAAATGTATTCTATTTTTTAAATTGGTGTGGGATTTTTTATTTGTTGTTTTTTATTTGTTGTATTTTCACTTTATTACTGTCTGTGTGCTGCTTCAATTCACTACACATTACTTCGAAGTTAAGCCTGATTGCTTTTGTGCCAAGCTACCTGAGGGTTAACCACAGGTTAATGTTGTGACTTTTTGTGACTCACCCTGTCAATGACTGTGGTTGGTGCCTGAGTGTGGTTTCCACCCCTTGAACTAATGTCCCACTTTCTTACATTCTCTCTTTTGGAGTCTCTTCCACTTTTTCTAACATGACTGTAGTAACTGATGGATCACTTTAAGGCTGATATAAATGTGTGTGCCATCAATGCAATAAACAATGATAATTGTAGGAAATGGAAATCTTATATAGTGTGACATTTTTCTCAACAATTCCCCTGTCACTTTATTTAAATCTGAGAATATGTTTGAGTCAAAAACTCCTGCTGACATTGCAAGAGTTCTTTGGAAGGACTGCTACCAGTTTTACCAGCAAAAGCAAAGTCATGCAAATATTATTTTCAGACTCGCTCCACTATATCCAAAATAGCATGTTCATCCAGCTAATATGTTGCGAAAACTTGCTTTGAAGTCATGTAAAACAGGTTGAAGCGTGACCCGTAAATTCTTTAATTTCTGCACACCTGCCTTTCCAAAAATATCATGTATGATTCTTCCTCTGCTTTCCTTTGTAAAAGTCTCATTCGCTTTCTACGCTGTTGATATTGGAGGGACAACCGATAATGCTGCTTATAAATTTCGACACACTTAATGACACAAAAATATGTAAACCCACATATAACTACTGTCGCTAAATGCGCTCATATATCAAAACATTACAAAATCCTAAATTATATGATGTTGACATGAAATCATAACACGAATTATAAACGAACACATTTAAAAGAATCTAAAATGCAGGAAACTCGAGAGGACAAACCTGAAAAGCTAGAAAAATTGAAAAATGTCTGAAAAAGTAGAACTCGATAAAAAACATTGCAAAATCGCAATTCAATCGAAGTTGAATAATAGCCTCAGTTTAATATATTTTCATATTTAGTGACCCGCTTATCAAAATGCCCTTTTTAGGTCTCGCCTAGGCAGCGCGCAAGCGCTGTTCCTCTGAGACATCAAGTAATCTGTATCAGGGGTGAAACTCCGCCTATTGCCGGGTAATTTCTCCTGCCGCTTGCCATTAGTAAACTCTGGCATTGCTTTTCTTAGAGGGCTTATTATTGGCTGTCGATCCGATGCGTCACTTCCGTTTATTCCGGAAGCAGCACCACCTAACTACAGTTTTCGTCTGCTCTTGTGGTTAATGTGTGTCCGGGGGGAACTTTCTTTTTAAGGCCCCACTTGCATACATAATCAGCACGGAGCTCGTTACGAGAGCCACGCTGTTAATTATATATAATCAGCACGGCGCTTGTCATGAGCGCCGTGCTGTTAATGGTTTCAATGTTCCCCCCGCGCTTTCCGCTGTCAGTCCCCCTCCCTATTATTGCTTTCTGTCCATCGCAGCCAGCAGGCACGAGATGCTACTCCACAATGCTTTTTTCACCAGCTCGGCACAAATAATGGCAGTGTGCCTTGCTTCTGTTTGTTGCGATCGCATGTTGTCTGGTCCGCTCTGGTATGCAGGAATAATATGCTTGAATCACCCCAAACGTGAACATACCCCACTGACACTTGGCACAACAGTTTGACCAATCTATAAGCAGACTTTTGAAGTCTTACTGCGTCATAAACAGTAAATCACACCAAATACTTGAACTAACCAAACATATACCCCGCAGCCTCTTAAAAGGGTGATGAGGGAATGGGGTGCTGGGCCGCCTCGACCCGACGCAACAGGAGGGCATAGTGGCAGTCAATGGGGCTTTTAAATCCATTCTAACAGCCCTGTCCTCCCAGTTCCTCGTTGAACGCTGCGACGTGGACGCCACACAGGAATGAATGACATGCTGAGTTTCTTAGTAAATATGAACCTTAGAATGCCCTGCATGTTTGTTTTTTAAAGCATACATGTGAGTCATACCTGTCTCAAACAAGCGGCCCTTGGTACTCACTTATGTGTTAGTAGTCAAGATGCCAAATGCCCTGGAGAATCCGCAGGTAGTCCTGGCAATGCCAGCGCAGACCAAGACTGGGACGCAGGGACTGAAGGTCGTGACAACCATTACCGTGGCCTATCGACAAGCATTCAGCTGCGCATTGCACTCACTGCTCGGTGGTATGGCTGTTGTCCTGACACTGACTGTAGTTCTTCAAGCAAGTCACAGCCCCAAGGGCATGCACAAGCCTCTGTACGTTTATATTGTTATGGGAATATGAAGGGGCAGGGGTGATAGGAAGATGGCAGGGGAATGCAGACAAATGCTGTTGACCGTTCAAAAGGAAAACAAAAGCGATGACAAAATACTTACTTATTTTTTAACTGTTTGTTGGTATGTGTTTATGTCTTTCTACATTTCCGTGTCATGACCAAATGGTAATTTTTACTGATTTTGACTGTTTAATTTATGCTATTTTGGGCACATTTACTAAGCGCACATAGCTGGAGCTGTAGGGGCTCTATATTTTTGTGGCATGGCAATACTGAACTTCGTAATGACTTTTATTGTTTACTTTATAATATTACTTTGGCATTCACTGAGCGCATGTAACTGTAGCTCCGGCGCTGCAGGGGCTCTGTATGAGTAGGTATCGGTCTTTAAACAAACGTGCACCTGTGTATACCATATCTATTGTTTAAGCAAGGCTTCTTGGCGCTGCATGTAAATTAGCTTAGAGCTCTCAGCTGCAGGAAGCAAATATTGTCATCCCCACATCATGACTCTTCCTGAGAGAAGCAAGTCAAGGATTACATATCTGACAGTTCACTTATCTCTCCTTCACCTCTTTCATCTTCAAATTAAAAGGAAGGTCTGATTTGGAAAAAATCAGCTGGTTGTAATTTGACATTCCCCTGCAGGAAAGTTCACTGCTGCAGTCCTTTCCTTGAAGTTCATCTTTCAGCAATAGAACACGCATCTTTAATTATTTGCGCCTACGGCACCAGTTAACAATCTCTTTCTCTCGAACATATGCTCCTACTACATCATTTTATATGGCCTGTTATAAAGTATTTTGTATTTAGTTTTAGAATACAACAGTGGCGGTTTCTGTGGAAGGGAGTCGGGGCTCAGACCCCGTTAGATTCACAATACTGCTCATAAATGATTAAACAGTTTTAAAAAGCTTTAAAGAAAGATTCCCCCTTATATTTTAGACAGGCACTGTCTGCAGCACTCATGGACACTGCCTGGACAACATGAAGATGATGCGGTGGACGCTGTCACGTCACCAGTGTCATGTGACGTGACTCTGCAAAGCTTGCTGCACCCCGGGCAGGCCCAAAGAAGCATAAGTGTTTTACGGGGCTGACAACCTCACAGCCCTGAAGGCTGTGATGTCATCAGCTCAGCAAAGACCTAGCTTCAGGGCCTAGTCTCCAACCCTGATAGCGTGGAGGCAAAGTTAGCCCCGGGCATTTGAATTACAAGCCCGGTATCACTAAGCCTCCACGTCCATCAGAGAGTGGAGAGCATTGGCACCACACCGTTTCCAAACTTGTTACAGGGCGTGGGTGGGACTCCTGCAGACTTGACCTGAGTACGCTTCCCGCATAAGTCTCTGCAGTTGTAATCTGACGTTGAAGGCGGCGGTGCCATTTTGAAATGAATCTGACTGCGTGCGTGTTTGGAGCCAGAGGCAGTCCGAGTCGTCTGATGCAATGCAGTGCCTGATGGTTGCTTACCGCTGTGCTGCACACAGCAGTGACTGCTGTTGTGTTGTGTCGGACTCGGGAGAGTAGGAGCTAGAGCAGAGGACTCTGTGAACTCAGGAGCAGTTCACCAGCACCAGGTAAGGCCCAGTCAAAGAGAGGTCCTTTTTTAATTGAAAAAAATCTAAACATTTAACTGTCTTAGCTCAGTTTTCGTTGGTTGAACCCGATAAACAAAAATGTAAAGCATATTTTGTGGTCCAAACCATTTTGCTTTAAGATATGATTTTCAAGTAAATGCGCCTCTGCCTTCCTAATGCTGACCAGTTGCACAAATAATAGGCGACGTTTAAATCCTCTAGCCCACTTAGAAGATAATATGCAACCTTACAATGTGACTGGCTGGCTGGCTCACACTCACCCTTTGTTTCTCTCTCACAATCACTCAAAGTGTATCTTTCCCACTCTCTCTATGTTTGAATCTCACTCATGGGTTTATCTCCAGCACCCCCTCTGTATGTCTCTCACTCTCTCCATGCCTGATTCTCACATTCATGCGGTGTTTCTCTTGCCCACTTCACGCCTTTCCATCAAATTCTCATTCGGTATTTAACTCTCATATATTCACTCAATATGCTTATCTCTCACATTCGCACATCCTCACTCCCCGTGGTTATCGCTCACGCTCACTTCGGGTTTGTCACTCAGACTCGATGTCTTTATCTCTCTCATTCAGTCCACGTTCATCCCTTACGCTCCCTTACTCTCCTTGCATCTCACAGTGATCAGTGTTTATCTGTCCCTCCCTCCCTGTGTTTATCTCACACTCACTTAGTTTGTCACTCGCACTCAATATTCGTATCTCTCACACTCGGTCAGTGTTTATCACGCACACTCAGTCTATTGATCTCTCATGCTCATTCGATGTATATCTCTCAAATTACCTGGGTTTATTTCTCCTAAACTCTGTGTTTCACTCACACTGAATTTTTGTATCTCACACACTCCACGTTTTTCACTCAAGCTCAATGTTTGTAACTCTCACACTCGGCCAGTGTTTATCACTCACACTCAGTATGTTGTTGGGCTCACACTCGCTTGACATTAATTACCCACCCCTGTATTGTCTCTCGCACTGATCCACTGTTTTAATTTCTCACACTCACTCAGAGTGCGTGTCTCTCCTTTACTCTATCTCGTGGACAGAGTGTTCTATCGCTGACACAACTTCTCCCCATAGAGTGTTTATCCCTCACACTCAGTTTACACCTCACAAATTCACTCGCTGTTATCTCAACTGTGTAAGTGTTTCTGTCAAGGTCTCTTACTCAGTAGCTCACTCACCCTCCCTGTTTTCCGTCCCTTGCTCTGTGCCTCTAACACAGGCGCTGCCTCTCACACATACACTGTATTAAGACTCTCAGGCAAACTGTCTCACACTCAGGCTGCCTGCCTCTCACGCCCTATCTGCTCCTCACACCGATTCTCACATGCACCCACCTCTCACATCCTGTATGCATCTCTCGCATATAGATACACTGCAGGTTCTTGTATCACGCATACACTAGGCTCTCTGAACTTCAGCAAGAGTTTTAGCACAAGCAGACTCAGCTGGGTGGTCCTCCTTTCATATTAGTATAATTGAGTCCGAAGAAGAAGTGTTGCCATTTGAACTGCCTCTCAATCCAAAATCACTCATTTCAGAACATCGCTGGCATGCGACAGATAACTTCAAATGCCAATAGCTTGCATGCTGTTTCACACATACAAATCCTTTAACTGCTAATAGTTGACCAGATGGCTGCATGTCACAGGAACGCTGCTTTTCCATTATTGTACTTTGATTTTACGTATCAGAGCATTCTGGGAGTTATAGTCATAGTTTATTTTATTCGTGTCCATTGGACCAGTCAATACATGTGAAAACAATGATATGTAAAAGCAAATTTCTGGAATTGTGTAAACTGTTCCGGTGATGTGGAGCCACCTGGAGATCCTATTTGTGTAGCAAGGATCTCGTTCCACACTCTAATGTATGCCATGTGACAACTTTATCCATTCATGAATTTTAGCTAATAGTACACTGTATTCTGAGACTTGTAGTTTTTCTGTAAAACTGTACTGACTGTACTGCCTACAGTTATGTAGGTGTTACCATAGTGTCTGTCCTTTGCAATTGCTTAGGTATGTGTTTAGTAGAAGTTTCTTCAAGAGTGTAAGTTTGGTGACAATGTCAGAATCAAATTGATTGCTACCCAAAAGTAATGGAGGCCAAAAATCCATATACCACAAAGTTTGAGGGATAGTTTAAAATCGTTTATGGGCAGTTGGCAGTATTTTTCGAAAGTGTGATGATGGCAATGCAGGCTCGGGACTATTCCATGCTAGCGGATCATGGGTAAATGTAAATTATCCAGAAGAAAGCTTTAGTGTGACATGGCTTCAGTTCCTACCGGAGTTCACGGCGAGATGTCATGTAGTGAGAGCATCAGTTGATAACGTGTAACACCACGAGGTAGAATTTTCTGCAGATATTAAACTATCAGTGTTGTAGAGATTCCGTCACTTTGAGGCGAGGTAGAGTGGATGTCCTTTTTCTCAGACATGGGTGATGGGGTCTCGCAGTAGCAGCAAGAGTCGTGGCGGTGCCGGAAACTGCCAGAGGGCCGATCCACAGGTCACCACGGCAGTGGCGAGGAGAATGAGGAGGAGAATGTAGATCTGGCACAGGTACTGGCTTATCTCCTGTGCAGGTAAATCCTCTTGTGTGAACTGTCTCTCGCTAACAACATGGTACAAAAATATTATTACACAACAGGTTGGAGCAGGGAAGGGCTATGTAGCATAGTTCAAACTGCACTTTTAAGGTCACACTGCTGTGTGCGCAGAGTCCTAGATTGTACAGTTGTAACTGCACCAGACTGTGGTGAGTCTGTTATAGCTTTATCACCCTGGGGCATTATCTGGCAACAGCAGACTCCGGGATGTATACTGTAATAACCTGCCAACCTTGACTCCTGTCATCTTTGTTGTAACCCCTCAGTACCGGTTTGGACCCGAATATGTTGGCTTAAGCTATAGCGTTCTGCAGAAGTTCCTGCGCCGCAGTTGCCCGAATGGATCTGCGAGCGGGATTTTATGCCACAATTTGCACAGTGTGTTACCTTATCCCTTACACTATCATTTAAAACCTATATTGCTCTATTCTAAACCCAACCGCTAAACATAACTTTATCACCAACCTTTTTCCTGTTAAAAAAATAATTCATGGGTGGGACGATTAACGTCTCTAATGTCTCTAGGAAACTACAGAGGCAAAACACACACATGCTAATGTTAATGCATCTCAAGATATTGCGTAAAGGCGATCCAGGTATGTAGCTACGAAAAGTGGTATTCATTTTTTAACGTAGAGGGCCCTCACTCTCAAAATGTAGTTTTCCAAATCAGTTATTCATAAAAATGCTATATTTGGATCCCCCTTTTTTCAACAATTAGCAGTAAATATATGGTGTAAAACCCACCATTTGACGCCATTTTAAAAAAAAAATTCTTGTGGGGGGAGAACCCCCCGCACCCTCCTTTTGCACTTCGGGCCCGCTCGCTACTCTTGCTTGCTTATTACATTAGGGTACAATAGTGTTTTGCCTCACCACTAATCCACCAGCCGCCACTGGATTACAATAAAACTAAAGCAAAAACTGGGGATTAGTGTCTCAGATGTTAGGTGTGGTTTTTGGCTGGATATTGTCACTTTTTGTAAAAAAAGGAATCAGCCACTGAATAAGGTGACAATTAGCAAAGGCAACACTTTTCTTAAGGCCGAGGACTATTTCCCAGCTTCTTGTGTAGAAAAAATAGAACTTTATATGAAACAATTGTCCTTAGGTCTATTTTAACCCCGTAATGCCCCTAATTACTGGCATTATCAAAGTATAAAGCGCTATATTAAAACAAGCATTTGCAATAAAAAAAGGTCTCGCATTTGCGAGAGTTTGAACTATTGGCATTGTAAATAAAATGAAAGAGGCTTTTATTCATGGCCTCAGTAAAGCTCACCTCTAGTGCCTTACATTTAGTTACATGTCTAAGGCAGTCATCATCTTGGGTTACTTGACTCATAGCTTTATATGCTCAATTATAAGGCGCAGTTGAAGGATCTCATTGTCATCAAACTGAGGAATCCGCCTCCCATTCTCCCTGTATAGTATTCGTTTTATAGTGGTCTGGGAAGGCAGAAATTTGAAATGCAGTGCTTCACAAAACATAACCATAAAATGAAAATATTATAAAGTTTTAAAAAATATATTAAAGCTTCAGAAAGTATTATTTTAAAATATGGCTTGTTATTACCCACAGTTTCAGGGGTCCTTTAGTTGAGCTGGCTTTGCCATGCATTGGCAATCGTAGGCTCCCATTGGATTTCAGAAGGGTGCATAAAATGATAAATACAAAAAAATAGATATATTTCTTTCAGCTCAACACTCTTTTACTAGTAATCGCTTGATATTGATTAATATGTTAAAGCTGTCTAAAATACGAGCGGGGGCATTTTAATTTTCAAATGTTTAATAATTTTAATCTGATCCCCTCAGCGTGCATAGATATTTTATGCAGTTTTAAATGTAATTTATATGAATTTAGTCTATGTGTATAATAAATGAGACTTATGAAAATGTGAGAATGTTACTAAAATTGCATTTGTTAGATTATATACTGGTATTTAATGTTTAATTCCTAGTAAATTGAATGTGAATTGTTTATTACATTTATGGTTGTATAAACCGAATAAAGAATTTGACTCACTCACTGATTGGGGGCAGCAAATATAATATGCTGGTGCAGCAAGTGGAAGCTTGTCAAGTTAAAAATATGCTCCCCTTATTAGTAGGATCATTCTTGAAGAGATTAGTTCTGCCTGACATTACTTGTAGCTACAGCTCTTACTACTATTCTTAGTTTAAATTGATGGTTTGGATGAATTTCCACTGGAATTATTGATGAAGATGTCTAAAACACATCCCCCTCTATTAATGGTAGAATCAAGGTTCGTCTTCCTGCATAACAACTATCCTGACCATAACGCAGGAACCTTTGCATGACAGTGTAATTGGGCCTGCGTTGGCGCTAGGCAGCCCAAAGAGCACCAGCGCAAGGATAGAGCAAAACAACACCATTTCTTTGAAGATATGGCACAGTTCTGCTCGCTTAAGGTGATGCAATGCAGTGCAGCAACTTTGCCTGCTGTGCTGATTAGTGATTTGTGTAACAAAAAAGTAGCAAATCTGCACCCATAGAAGTACTCCTTGAATGGATGCAAATTTACAACTTTTTAGAATTCACAAATTTCTAATACATCAGAAAGGACAATTAGGCAAACATGGTATGGATTTATTGACCCCTTAGTACATAATGATTTTGCATATAACAGCAATGTTTGATCCGTTGGATACATGTGAACAACCTTCAGAAAGCTTTCCCTTCCCAATTTTTTCACCGGCACCTTTTATTCCTCTTTCACTATTGTTATGTCACTTGTGAGATATAGAAAAATAAGAAAATTTTTTGACTATATGTAATTCATGTACACATCCCTTGTATTTTGATCTTTCTTTCATCATATTTATAGAACATAAACAAAATGAAGGAATAGTAAGTCAGTTTTTGCAACCCTACAAGAGGACATCAGAAATCAAAACAAGAAACAGAAAATATATAATAAAATTCGTAATGATAAAATTCCATAGACAGCGGTGTAAGGGAATAGTATTTGAAATGTTTTAACCTTAGTTTTCAATGAACAACTTAAAACGGCTTGGTCTTAGGTCTATACCTTTTTTCTCAAGTAGTGCAAGGGGTTACTGTTTATTACCTTTAGAGCTACATATAACTGTTAATCAAGGCAAAGTTTTGCCATGGGGAAGATCGTTACTTTCTCTTCACAACCAGCTTCTCACCTGGGGATGTGTTCAGGTATCCAGGCAGCATACAGATATATACATCTGCTTGTGGGAAAAAGGCCATTACAGCAGAAAGGTACTCAAATGAGTGCGTAATTCCTTATTTTACGCCACTGACTGCTCACTCACTCTTGGGGCAGCTCAGTTCACTCTGTGATTGCTGCACTATCAAAGGGGTATTCAGAAACCACGGGCAGCTACTGTTATTTTACGATGCCTGGGTATGTTAGCTGAATCTTCATAGAGGTGGGAGTAACTCATGTAATTTTCTGTACAGTAATTAAACCAAAATCCCACAAAATGTTGTGAGATTACACAAAACTTTGTGAGGAGTTTAACCAAACATTTAGCACCAATTTCTTAGGAACAAATGCACCTGCGCGTCCAAATTGGGCCTGAGGATGTATTTTACGCTAACAAAGTAGCTCTAAATGCAACAGAACATGAACAGCAGCAGCCAACTGCCATAGGATTGTTGTGGCAAATTTCTCATAATGACACGAATGGATATGATAAAGCAATTTTTCTATAATTTTGCCTCAAAAGAGTAACACGAAGTTACTATGATTACCCCAGCATACATACAATTCCACCCAGGCCTAATCTGCATATTGCCACTTGCATCTGTGCTACTGGTTGTTTTAGCTAATAGATACCATGATTGTTTCTTGATTTATGAATTCCATATGAATATGTGTAACAATCAATGTGATAACTACAAATATATGTAATATATGTAATATTTGAACATAAAAGAACTTGCTTTAAATGCTTAATAAAAACCTGCCAGTGCCAAACCTTTACCAATCTTTTGGTCAAATCATTATGCTGTTTCTTTCTAAATCCTCCTAGTCATTCCTGTAAAATTACTCACGCCTTCCTGCCAACCTTCTAAATCAAATTACAGAGTTTAACTTTACGAAGAACTGAGCAAGATCAAAATCAATATCAGTCTAAAATGTGATGCCCAGGCAAACAATTTTAATAAGCAAGGGCCTCATTACATTGTTGGTCGGACTGGCCTTCTATTACCGCAGCAGCACTCTGCTTCCGACCGCAGAGTCCGGGAAAGATCCCCCAACCATATTATAATGCAACAGCGGCTACCGTGGAGGTCTCATCTACAGCAGTGTACAAACCCCAGAATATGTCACTGCAAGCGAATGCGAACTCACAGAAAACATGTGATATGTACACACATGCATGCCATATGGGGGGTTATCCCTTGTGCACCAGCTACGTCATTGCTGGAGTGTGGCGACAGTCCAGTCAATGGGGATACATGCCACCTAAGGACTTACTTGCATTCCTGCACCCACAGGGTCATAGTGTTTGGGGTTTAGCTGCTGCAGTGTAGGGAAGATCTGGAGAAAGGGATCCACACCTGAGACTGCTGGGGAGAAGCTGGTTTAGGTGAGTAAGCACCACAAATCCATAGTTTCCGATGACTTGAGGCAGGTACAAGATAATTTCAAAGTCTTATTAGCATGCAAATCCCATTCACTGATAGACCTATGCCCTACCAAAATAATGCAGTTGGGATAGCTAACCATTGGACCACACCACATAACCATGACCTGTTTAATATATCCCTCAGAACAGCTACAGGCCCTGTTCGATGTAGAAACATGCCACAGAGATGCCTCTGGTAAATCAGGCCAAGGTTGACACTACTGATCATAATAACCACATACCCATTTCCTAATTGTCCTTGCGCAGTAAAATCTTGGAGAGACACAAAAAAGGTATCTCATGGACTTTTTTAGAAACAAATCACATACTTGACTCTTCTCAGTTGGGCTTTCTGACCCAGACACAGTACTGAAATGGCACTATTGGGTGTCACAGAGGATCCAGGCTCCCCATAAATCTAATAAAGGAGTCAACAAATATATGCAGGGCACTAGGAGTATGAGCTATTAGGGCAGTGTCATCGGCATTTAATAACACCAGGACCAGGACATTGGCTATTATAAGTATGTCACAAGTGGCTGACTTCAGGTGAGAGCTTAACTTGTTTATGTAAATAATAAACAGCAGAGGAGCCGAGATGCACACCTGTCGCACACCTAAAGTAAAGGTGCTTGTGTTTTCCACAGTACAACCGTATCTAACCCTAGCTCCTAAGCTCTCATGAAGTGTATACAGAAAGGGGTGGGGACATCTCTTTCACGCAGCCTATTAACATCATCTCAAAATGCCTTGCAATTTTTCTGTGAGGCTGCCAGCTCTTATTAATCCCAGTCCCTGTTATTTAAGACGTTGCTTCTGTCTTTAATTGCTCTATAGTAAACCCTTCTAGATTTTGCGCAAATCCTCGAATAACTCTTGGATGTGCACAAAGGGCCTTCCTCAAATGACAGTTCGCTGCAGACCATGGACTGTCAAACCAGTGTGGACAATCTAGAGCAGGCGTGAGTAGTTTTAGCAGGTGATTCTTTAATATATGAAATCATATTGCTGAAATGCTGAAAATAAAGCTTCACTGTGTCTTGAGTTAGACACCCCATAAATACTGATAAATGTTTGTTTAGGAGGGAATTTAGCATAAACCTAGGGTCCTTAAGTGACCAATCTAGCCTTTACTTTTTACTTGAGCTTTGGCAAATTTCAATCCCCACCGCATGCAGTTTGTCCCTTCCCATAGGGTAGACCCCTTCTAAACACATAGGATTATGGCTCACACATATGGTCTCAAAAACAGTACATTTAGTGAGCCACTGACAAAATGTTTGCGGGACAAAAATATAATCGATAACAGACGGTCACCCTCTCTCCTACAGGAAGGTAAACTCAGACCAGAATCTTGAGAAAAGTAAAATGCAGTCACCAAATCATTTAAAGCTAAGAAAGTTCCTACCTCCCTTACTCTGTAACCAACATTTATTTCAATATTTGCAGACCCCGTAGAGCCCAGTTCCTCCTGCGGATTCTCTAATTTGGTAATAAAGTCACCACAGAGCAGGACTCTGTGTTGGGAGATAACATTGGGACCAATTAGCTTAAAACTAGCTATAAACTGAAACAGACCCTCAGAAAGATAGTGAAAAAAGTTGCTTAAGTCATTGTTGTAAAAGTTCACTAAATAGAAATGAAAAGAACCTTCTATATCTTTGATAAGCATTGTCTGGAATGCTGGGCATCCCATGTCAATAGTTGTTACAGCCACCTTAAGATTCAGTTTTATGCAGATTGACAGACCAACCTTCCCTCTTCCGTGGGCGGAGGGTATGGCAGAGGAGTAACACAAGAAACACCTATAAGAAATTGTTGTAGAGATCCAGGTTCCCTGAAGGACTACAAAATCAAATTTATCAATAAAATCCAGCCAGAAAGGGATACTAATGTTATATATGTATAAGAGAGAAGAAATCCCTTGGTCTTAAAGAACCAGCACCAGCCCCAGTCTCCGAGTGTTCAGTCACACCTAGCGTCACAAGGAAGGGGTCTCAAATGAAGCATTGCTACAGTTAGTCAACCTTGGATAGAACATCAAACCAATTTCCCTCTGGAACATTAAACCGGTTATTGCTGGAACCGGAAAGAGAAATAGGCTGAGCGAATTACACTGTTACACCCCAAGAGTTATTGCTGACCTTCACCTCCTGAACACCCCTTGCACATTTATCTCCAACATAATATAGCTTGGGTCACAGAAGGAGATTTGAAATTTATAATGACTCAATCTCCTTGGCGGGAGATAGAGCTGGGGTCAATCCAACCGACCCTCCATGTAAACAAAATCTCCTTGGAAAGAGCAAAAGGGAAGCCTTTATTTCGGGCTAACAAGTCTGAAACTTTATTCCATAGCTCTTTAAAGGACTTCACATAATTCTTCGGTAGTGGAGGAACACCCTTCAGCACCACACCAAAGGGGCACACAGCTAGAGAAAGATTTAGGATGGTCTGGTTTAGAGCCAGGTTAGATTTGAAACCCTCAGCCTGTGTGATACCTACAGGTTCCTGGGCCACCTGAACTATTGAACAAGAAGAAGGTCAAGCCTCCCCAGCCAATCTAGCAGAATGAGTATTTGAGGATTTTACTTGCTTGCTTGCTACGGGCAGGAGTACTTAACATATGACTTGACTCAATGGTCCTGGGGTGGCTTTTATACAGGCAGGCGCCACGGTGAGGGCAGCTTAAGTTGTGTTTTAATGGCTCTCAGTTGTTCCAATGGAGGAGCGAGTTCGTTCAGCAATAAGGACTTAAACGTAATAAAACAGTCAGCCAGTAAATGCTCCAAATCACAAGAACTTGTAAAGGCACTGACGCGTCTGCCACTGGCTGAGGGGTCACTGGAGAGGCCTCAGTCTGGGTTGCTACATCAGTCGTACAGCCTCTGGCCCTTGCTTAATCTTGTTCCCCCTACTGGGTGCCTTGTACCTGTGTACATCAAAGGGAATAAACTTACCGCCTTTGGCGAAATCATTGAAGTGCTTGAAGCTGCACAAAAAGCAGGGAGGCTACCAGGGGGGTTATGCAGAGGGTCCATAAAGGGTTCATCCGCAAGTACTGGGCTGGCACCGTAGTCAAGGGACAGCCGCCTTTCCACCAGGGCAATTTTAGTGCTAATGACCCCCATTGCCCTCTCCACCATCCAATCTATAGAAGTATATTTGAGGCGAGCAGCGGAGGTTGACAGCACTCCGGATGCTTTTCACTTACTATGGTAGCTTTACTATTGAAATTAGACTATACAGAGGATAGTACTGAAGGAGAAAGACAGGCGCAGACGGGCTTGCTCTTGGCCCAGTCTCTGCCTGGGCATGTGCCCAGGAGCATCCTACGTGTCTCCTGTACTGCAGGAGCAGAGCAGCTTATGTATCCCTCTTACTGCAGGGGCTGCTGGGCGATACAGTCTTCTATGCATGCCCCCCCGCCTGGGTAGAACTCTGCTGTTACCAGTTGAAACTTCCTTCATTGCGGGTGCACTGTGGCCTCTTGCTACAGGGCTGCTGGGTGATAGATTCCTCCATGCGTAGCCCTCCACCTGGGTAGAACACCGCTGTCACTCGTTGAAACTCCCTACACTGCAGGATCACTGTGGCTTAATAATGCTTCTTTACACAGGGGCTGCTGGGTGATAGAGTCCTCCGTGCGTGGCCCCCAGCCTGAGAACTCCGCTTTCACCAGTTGAAAATCCTCATACCGTGGAAGCATTGCGGTTGTTTTATGCCTCTTGCCACAGGGGCTGCTGGCCGATATAGTACTCTGTGTGTGGCCCACTGCCTGGGTAGAACATCGCTGTAACCAGTTGAAATTCCCCCTCCTACTTTAGTTATTTTAATCTGTTGTTTTTTTATTAGAGTAGAAACAGTTATTGGGGTGTAAAGAAGTGACACATTTTGTCCGGATGCAGTCTGTTGTTCGACCACCTACATTTTTAGCCACTCCACGGAAGGTGGTGATGCAGAAAGAAGATTAGTGCGAAGCCTTTGAAACATATTTGGAGGCCATTGGACAGACATATTTGTTGCAAAGAGGAAGTTAGCCATGTTAAAGAAAAATTTGGGGGTGGAGGGTTGGAAGGTTTTGAAAACTCTACCAAATACTTTGAGACGTGGTGTGGAAAATTAGAATGAATCAGATATTGAAGAAGTGGATGATGAATGTATGTTGGCAATGAAAGTGCTGGAAAAAAATTATGGAAAGAAGTTAGGTGTGGCTGAGGAACATCACCATTTTTTTGTTGTGCAATGTTACCTAACAAACCAGTCCATCAATATGTGGCAGCCTTCAAACCTTAGCTGTCACATGTAAATTTAAAGATCTACATGGAGAGATTATCAAAGATCAATTGATAAACTGTACGTCTAATATGAAAATTCAAGAAATGTTGTTACGTTTGAAAGAATCATCTTTAGAAAAGTCTATTTTTGTTGTCGAATGAAAGACTCTTCATATTACATGGATAAAAAATGAAAGTGGGCAGGGATGCAAAATAGATTCTGTACAAACTGCTATGCAGATATCAAATAGGTCTAAAAAGACATAAAGGGAACAAAACATTGGAAAGCTCTAAAAAGGTGTGTTACAGATGTGATAGCACAAAGCATGATGCAACATCAGGATATTGCCCAGCAGTGAGAATGAAATGTTTGAAACATAACAGAGTGGGACATTTTTCAAGAGTGTGCAATCAATGAAAAATGGATCCCAAGCACAGTGTGAATATGTTGCAACATGGAAAAGGCAAGGTAGATGAGCTCTAGATTGAATGTATGCAGTTCTGTGTGGTAAGTCAGAGGAGAATGAAGTAGATGATGTCAACGATGCAAACGGACCTTACCACAGACCCAATTGCATAGTAAAGATTAATGGGGGGGAGGTAACAATGTGGGTGGATTCATGTTCGCCGTACACATTAGTTGATAAAGAAACTTGGGGCTGTTTGGTTCAACAAGAGTTGCTGAGTACAAACATGGAGTTAGTGGGATATTGTGAAACAAATGTACCCATAGTGGGATATTTCCAGGCTCAATTCAGTTTAAAAGTTGGTTATATGTGTTGGAAAGAGGAACAGTTTTGCTGGGGTGGTGTGAAGAACCTGTGTTAGGAATCGTACTGAACCCTAATGACTGTGAACAAGTCTTGGTGTTGGAACAGGATGAAGCAGGAAGATGGGTGAAGGAGTTTCCAGTATTGTTTGGACAGGAGTTGGGATGATTAAAAACTTTATAAATTAAATTATTTTGAGAGATGGGGTGACTGCTATGGCTCATATGGTGCAAAGTGTGCCCATTGTATGGAATGATGCATTAAGGGAGGAACTAAGGGAGGAATTGAGTAGGTTGTTGGAGAATGGCATTATAGAACATATTGCGTCCGGTGGCGATTGCCCTCAAATCTAATGGGAAGATCGGTATGTTTGTGGATCCCAGAGATTCGAATAGCAATATATGGTTGGCTCTTCATCCCATACCCAATATTGGAGAATTGTTGGCTGAGGTCCGAGGATGGCGTTATTATTCAATACTCGATTTATTGAGAACATATCATTAAATATTGTTACACCTGGAATCTAAACATTCAACATCATTCATTACACTTGAAGGAGCATTCTGTTTTGTGCGGATGCCCTTTGGACTGGCTTCCGTGTCTGCAGTATTCCAACGTGTCATGCAAAGCTTGTTATCCTGAGTTAGCTAATGTAATCTTTTTCCAGGATGACATATAGGCATGGGCAGGAAGCAAGAAGAAAATTGATGATTTATTGTAAACATGATGTAGCATCCTGGAGGGAGCAGGCCTCACAGCTGAAGTGGACAAATTTGCACCTCCAGAAGTGGAGTATTTAGGTCAGATCATTTTGTGTGAGGGTATAAGCCTAAAGCAATTGAGAATGCCCCGTATTCAGAAGATAAAGCTCACTTAAGATCCTTCTTAGGATTGGCAGCATATTATGCCAAGTTTGTGAAACATTTTCTGATAAAGTAAAACCTTTGAGGGTTTTAATGAAAATAGTACAGAAGTATGTGTGGACACGAGAGTGTCAACAAGCCTTTTGAAGTGGGAGACCACACAATCGTGGCTACTTATGTGAGTATGTATGGCATAGAAGTGGTTATAGTGCAATTTTGTGGAGGAACTGAAAGAGTGGAAGCGTTTGAGTAAAGCACATTAAAGAGTGCGTGAGCAAGTTACTTCACCATAGAAAATGAGGCATTATCCTGTTGGTGGGGCATCCAGCACTTTAGGAATTTTATGTGTGGGGTACAGATTTTGAAATAAGGATGAAACCCAAGCCATTGGTGGATGTGTTTACTACAAAAGGACTGGGAAAGGTGTCTCAATGCTTTGCAAAATGGTTATATACATTGCAAAGAGTTTTCATTCAGTGTGAAGCCTGGGACAAGCAATATGAATGCTGATTGCCTATCTAAGTTACCTATACAAGATGTAAAAGAAGAGGATGAAGATGAGTAGGTCATTGCTGATGTATGTTTACTACAAAAGGACTGGGAAAGGTGTCTCAGTGCTTTGCAAAATGGTTATATACATTGCAAAGAGTTTCCATTCTGTGTGAAGCCTGGGACAAGCAATATGAATGCTGATTGCCTATCTAAGTTACCTATACAAGATGTAAAAGAAGAGGATGAAGATGAGTAGGTCATTGCTGATGTACTGAGCAATGGTTTAAAAACTGTTTCAGAAAATGAGTGGATAGAATTAACAGCTAAGGATTTGGGAATGCAAAGAATTATTGAGTGTTTTCCTAAGAAATGACCAGTGGCTGATGAGTTGATGTTAATACTAAATTATAAGGACGTGTCATCGGATTTGTTATGTTACAATGGAATAGTAAGGAGAATAGAGAAATTGGTAGTGTTATTTGAGTTGAGGGAAACGTTGCTGGCCTGGAGTAGATTGTGATGTGGATAGGTTTGTAAGAGGTTGTCTGAGTTGTGCTTAGGTGATAAGTTACCCACATAAAGTGTGGCAGAGATTGCCAATAAATATGTGTGGTTCATTTGAATTAGTGATTGCAGGGTAGAAGGTTGCCAAAGTTCTCACTGATTATTACTTGAAATAACCGGAAGTGAGTTTAGTGGGGGAAGTAGAATTTAATTTTATATTTGAAATTGTGAGGAAGTTGGTCGTAGGGAAGGGTATCCTGAAGAAGTGATCATGGATATTGGTCCCCAGTTTGTATTTGAGGAATTTGAATCGTATTTGGTTCAATGTGGGGTTAAGCGGGTGAAGGTGGCAGTGGGATATCCACGTGAAAATGGGTTAGTGAAAAGGTTCAATAGAGTGCTGGGGGAGCATGTACAATTGTCAGTTCATTGTGGATTGGAGTGGAAGGAGGAGATTAAGAGGCTTCTGTGGAGGTATTGCACAACCCTGCACTCCACTATTCATGTTGTTGTAGGAAAGGAAGCCCTTTACTAAAGGGGCTCCTGGATGGCTGTGTAAAGGTAAGAAGAAGAGAGTTGACAAAGACGAGTTAAGAAA
The DNA here is from genome assembly GCF_964204655.1 of Triturus cristatus. Taxonomy (NCBI): domain Eukaryota; kingdom Metazoa; phylum Chordata; class Amphibia; order Caudata; family Salamandridae; genus Triturus; species Triturus cristatus. Next base: position 623,516,130 of record NC_140587.1, read on the forward strand.
GAGATTGCAAGTAAAACAAAGGAAATATGCTGAGACAGAATGTGACAAATTTAAAAGGAAAAGTGTGAACATGTGAGTGGAGATTGTGTGGGCATGTGTTTGTAGGTGCGAAGAAAGGAGTGTCAAGATGATCAGTGCCTAAATAAATTGTGAAAAGTGGGTGAACATACTGTGATATTGGAAGATGGTAAGAATTGGAACACAAGGAATGTGGTCAGATGTGGCAAGATGGAAATGGGAAGATGGAGGAATGAAGGTGTAAATACTTCCACATCGTGTCGTGAGAGTCCAAAGAACCCCTGGAAAATGTGATGATTATGTGCTGAAAGTGAATATTGATGTTAATACAGTTGAAGTATCATTGATTGTATATATATTTTTCTGACTAGTGTTACCATGTATGGGAAATTGTTTGTTAATTACATACATTTGCAACTTTGCAATTATTATGGGGAAATATGTTGTATTGTAAATATTGCATGTGTAGGAGATAGAATATGGAATGTGAAATATGGAATGTTTTGGTCTGAGTTGAACAGAATCTTTCTTGGCTGAAGGGACATTTAGGCTTACCAGGGGTGGTCATGTTGTATGGACTTACATAATAAAACTTATTTTATCATCACATCGGTCTGCAAAGGATTAAAACATTGGAAAATAAATATTGTTAACAAAAATATTCCCTTCCTATACTTAACAAATAGAACCAAAAATATTGGAACACAAAATTCCTTCTTACAATTACTTGTATTGAAAACGCAAATGTTGGAAACAAAAATACGGTCACCTTTAAATAAGCATATAAGAGGTTAAAATGTTGATTCACACAATATCGACTCCAATAATATCGCCAAAAGGATTACATTGTTATAAAAAAATATATATATATACATTTTAGGTAAAACATTTATTTGCAATAAATACAACATATTATACACATGTTTGAATTAAAAATACATATATTGCATCACCAGCATATTTATAATTCACCCCAATAAAATATGAAACTAAATTCATATCAATATAGCCCATGGTAACTGCCTCCTCCATGCCCTCAGCAGCCACCATGACCCTTTTAAGGGGAGTATACCTTTTAGTGAGCTGCTGAGGGCTAAATCTAATTGCAACACGGAGGAGTCTTATCTGGTGGAACAATCCATCATGATCAGCACATTTAGGGAAATAGGCTAACCCCTATTGGTCCTTAACAGTGCTATTGACAAAATCAGGAACTATACTAGAGAAGAAACCCTGTCTGATAACATCCCTGATAATGAGACTGACACCCAGAGAGAACACGGTTATCATGACATATAACAACAACTCCAAAGATAAATGTAAAATCCTGACAAGAAACTGGGTTATACTGAAGAGCAACCTTACAACAGGACATACCATCCATGAGTGACCCAGGGTCACTTTCAGAAAGGGACATAGTTTGTGAGATATGTTGGTTCACAGTGACATCACCCTTATGAAGCAAGTCAGTGAACACAATCACCAGGCTTCTTTCTGTGTGGCCACTGTAAAGCCTGCAGGACAAGGCCAGGACACACCAGAAACATCTCACAGATTTTCACATGCAGCTCCACCTTTGTGATATACATACTGGAATGTCCTTGTTGGCTTTGGGCAGTGCCACACATAAGGTCAAGAAAAGAGTACTCAAACACATGAGGTCCATCATCCATCAGAACCCAAACTACCCTGTAGAAGACACTTGCAGGCTTTCCTTCTTTGCCATTGGGCAAATACCCCACAACTCCAGGGGTGGAGACAGAATGTTGAGATTGAGAAGATAATAAAATGCATCCTTGATCTAGAGACCAAGAGTCCAGATGGACTCAGTCTTGAAAAGGAACTGGTGGGACATGTATGGGAGGACAAGTATGTTCCCCTCTGATCATTTGCTCTGTTTTGTTCTGTATTTTCTCACATCATCTCTGGTTCTTTCCTTCTAAATCCAATTCAAGTTCTCTTCCTGCTTTCTTCCTTCCTGAACAATTATTTTCTATTTTTTCAGTGTAGACAATTTTTTCTGTCCCTCACATCTTGTCAGGTGATCATCCATGTTTATGCATAAATAGTTGATATTGTATTTGAATGGTTTCAATTCTGCACTTTCATTTGCTTTGTTGCAGGAGTAAAGGAAGGGGTCCTCGTTTATGACACACGAAGGCACCTGGACGGGTTCCCCTACCCTTTCTGTGACTACACTGGTTGGGTGACACACGTGCTTTTTCTTGCACTTTTTTGTTTGGTTGTTGTTCTTTCATATGTATATGGACAATATATTCAATTGTGATACAGCTTGCCAGCAAGGTTGACTGCCTGCTGGGTTTTCTGTTTCTGTACTATTTGCCCTCTTGGGTGTGATTTGTATTCATTTCTTGTAGTACCATCAAGAGTATGCATTCACATGAATCCCTGGCTCCCTGGGACGCTATTCACCTTTCCCATTCAGACATAACATTATTTGTTGAAACGTCAATGGTGTGTATTCACATTCACCCTTGTCCCATGCCCCTTTGGGCAATAATCTCTCCATTTCAGGCATAGGTCTGTGGGACTTCTGTACAAGGCCGCTGGGGGTGATGGGAAGTACATGCCAACATTTTCTGCGTGTGTTCCCACTTTCCCCTTTTCCTTTGCAGGACTCTCTAGTGAGTCTGTGCCTCTTGCCTAACCTCCTACTGGGTATTTCTTGCATGCAAACCCATGTACAGTGACATTCACTGCTTGCAGGACTTTACTTTGTGTGGCTTAGGTCCACCACACACTTGGCATTCTTTGGCTGGCCCTGGTTTGATGCCTGTCCCATCATTTCACTTGGTTAGTGACACACATCTGTGACACATGCCACACATTGGTTTGTGTCGAACCTCAAGATCCTCCATTGCCTACTGGTGGGCGTTCACGTATACGGATGGGTCACGTTACTTTCCAATGTACTCAAACACTTGGATATTATTTGATGATTTAAATGTGCCACTGGTTGGATATATATTGTATCCCTGACTATTTTGTGACTTGATTTTTCACCATTCCATCATGTCCACAAGTATGTGTATTAACTTGCATATATTGTCCTTAATATAGGTCCATGTATGTATATATGACCTGCAGCATGTCATATTTCTCCTCATGTGATCAATACAGTCTTGCGGTCGAAATGTGTAATGAAATGGGAGTATGAGTAAACAACTTTCGGTTGCTTCCTGATTGTGCCCTAAGCATGCCTTTTCCTCTTTGGACTTTTATGATGTATGTCAAAAATTATATTCAAAGCTATCAAACTATACATCAAACATTATAATTAGGAACTAAATTAGCTTTCACCATAGAAGGAAATAAAAAAAACTTAATTCTAAAACTAAACTAACCAATAAAATATAACTCTGAAGAACCTTAAACAATAAAATCAGACAAACGTTTTGATCAACAATATAAAAGGCACACTAATTTTATCAACTAAATACTTCAAGAATGACAAAGAAGAAATATTTACATTTTGACAGCTACCTAACCAGGGATGTAAAACGTATATGTAACTTACTTGTAAATAAAATAACCCTGGGCGTAGTTCGCGAAGTAGCACTTTGCGAAGCTACGCAAAGTGCAGTTCGCACTACGCGAGCTACGCGTAGCACTTCGCGAACTGCGTAGTACCTTGTTCGCACTGTGCCAGATGTTGTTTTCAATGATTGCACAGTGCGGACAAGCAACCGGCACTGTGCAATCATTGAAAATGGCATCTTGCACAGTGCGAGCTGTAGTTTTCTGCTGCTCGAGTAAATTTTTACTCGAGCAGCAGCTTTCTCAACGCGAACTGGTAGTTTCTCATCGCGACCGGTCGCGAGCATACGCGACCACTCGCAATGAGAAACCTGACCTCCTCGCGTTGGGAATCTCGCCGGGAGGTTTATTTTCCATGCTCGCGTTCGCCAACTTGATGTTGCTGATCTCGAACAAGGAAAAAGTCTTGCCGGTTGTCATTTTGCTTGCTCGCGGTCGCCAACTTGACGTTGAGGACCACGAGCAAACAAAAAATGACCACAGCACTATGCAACACTACGCTACGCGTGTTCGCACTGTGCTACGTGCAGTTCGCGTAGTGCAAAGTAGCGCGAACTTCGCAAACTACGCGAGCGTAGCGTAGTCCTTTGCCCAGGCTTAAAATAAATTAAAAATGCAAAATAGCAAATAAGTAACAAAACCCACTTTAACTTCTATCTCTTTATCTGTACTTCCTTAAAGAAAATACCATGACATGAAAAGGGATAATCTGCCAGAAAAAAAACACCTATCACAACCCAGCAAAAAGATATCGCATAGGATCTGATTATGATGATGGTGGGACTGCCACCAACGCCCGTTGCTGGCGGTACCACGGCCATCTAACCATGTTTTACACCCGCCACATTATAATGGTGGGTGGATGGTTGGCGGTCAGAAAGACCGACCGATATGCATCCAATGGGATCCTTGAGCCCCCAGGTGTGTCGAAGGGAGAGAAACTGACATCAGGTCAGCTACATGTTACGGAGAAGTAACGCTAGAGTGTATAGCGTGAATTGCACTTACTTGCAATATTCAAACTGAGATTTTTAAAGATTTTATTACTTGGTTTTAGTGGTTTTAAAATTGTAAAACTGTTTAAATCTGAAATTGCACTGAACTTCGCTTTTAAAAACTCACTGTGTCCTTGGGAATCGTGACTCCATGCCGATCGGCTTGGTGGCAGGCTGGGCGGAGCAAGAGAGGGGATCATAGTTGGGAGGACCCGCCCTCTTGAGAAGAGAGGGTCAGGTCAGCGGGCTAGTCTTTCTGTGAGTAAATGCCTACTTATGGCGCCCGCAGCGTGGACGTGTGCAGTGGGCGCGCCGCTTGTGAGCTGAAGGTGTGCCTAGGGCAAGCCCGTCTGCGCCCGTCCGAATCCGACCGGGGCCAGAGGTCAGGGACCCTGCAGGATGTAGCACAGTCAGCCTTAAAATCATTAAATACTCAGAGATAGAGCTACTATTGCTGAGACATTCAGGGGCTACCTGGTGCAACTATATCCTTCCGCTCATAAGCCTGATAGGTAAGGAAATCACATGCCCTGTCTGCCTGAAGAGGCTCAATGCAGGACAATTAGATAAAACCGTAGTCAAAAAACAGAGCCTCCTTGTCATTAATGTAAAGCAATCAATGTCTAACAATCAACGTACCTTTCACACTGCAATGGCGATAATGGACAGCACAGATGTGGTCACAATAATTGAGAGAAAAAATTGTTAAATCAAGATAATTTATTATCAATTTTATACATAGAAAAACTGTAAACACAGTATTATATATTGTCATATGGCTAGTTTAGGAAGCAATGACAGTATAAGCATATCAGTATACAATAAAAAACATCATCCAAGAAAACACAATATATCATAAAATGTAAGGTTAGGGACACCATAAAAAGGACAAAAATAGTCCTATTGACAGAGGAAAATCACCAAACCAACAGTTCATTAATTGTGACCCTAGTCAATGTTACTTTCCAATGATTATGTCACAGAGAGTTATAGTCACAGATTTTGTGTGGTTTCCTCGTATTAGAGCATCGACGCGTTTCGGTGGGCTATTAGTTCTCGGCCAACACCTTCATCAGGAAAGATTAGCATAAAGTCCCAATTGTAGTTACATTAAAATCAACCATCTGAAAAAGACATTACAAAACAAATTTTCAGTCACTTATAAAATCTATTTATTCTCTCAATACATAGACACACATACGGCTGTCCAACAGATACACAATTGCACCAAGCAGATCAACAGTCATGCAAGTTTAGTTTATATTTCTATTTTTTCTTATAGTGAAGACTCCCCATCTTAATGCTGTACATGATATATATTATTGGCATAAGGTGTTTTGGGCGAGTGCTATTGAATCCAAGAGGTAATAGAATAGAATGTTTTCTTGGAAACCCAGATTAGCTTAATTTTTTAATTTTTAGAAATGCCTACTATTTTGTCTATAAAATCTGTAGTGGCACTGAGTAAAAATCCTTACAAGAGCATTTTATCAATTGGGTGTCCATATGCTAAGCATTAGCTTTAGTACCGTTACTAGTATTCTATAAACCACTGCGATTTATTTACATTCATAGAGGACCAGCTACCTTGTTAGCATAGGAGGCTGTGTCCATACACGTATCACCGCTGAGTCCGTCTCCCTCAATCGGCGGTTAAAAGTGAGTCAATCACGGTGAGTGTATGAGAACCTAGTAAATGAAGACATCACAACTTCTAATATTCAGTTTGGAGCAGAAATCACAATGTACGGAAAGATTATTTCCACTGAGAATTACCTTAAATGTATCACCAACGAGTCTAAAAAGACTTCACGACACAGAAGATTCTTTAATTGGGTAATATCCTTATATCTCTCACATAAGCGGTTTAGCACCTATTTAATGAGAATAAATTCCAAGTTAGGTAGGTACATTATCATGTATGTTATGAATAGGTCTATGGCTTACTAATTAAGTCTCGCAGGACTATGAAGGGAGATTCTTTTTATACAATATCAGATTACTAGTGCTAAAAAAACCCCATTTATTGATTGTACAGAGCGTTAGGCATTCATGTATGGTTGTTTCACGGGTAATTTTATTACTACCACAGCTTAGTCAGAAACCACCTTATTATCCAGGCTTCATGTGTCTCTCACTCCATAAGAATTCATGTCAATAGTATCTAGTAGAGTCTATCAGATACTTTTAACAGCGCTTGCTCTGAAGAGAAAGTTTTTTTGATTTACCTTATGCCGCTTTCTTCTATTTATTCCCTGCTGCACCATCCAACATTCATGAAAATTGTATTTTCATGCGCGGTAACAGCACTATAGGAAAAACAGTTATGTTTCAGATTCAATGGAAATATATTGCTATAGCGAGACAACTTTTAGCCATTACAAGTAATTATGACTCAAGCTACCTCTCATCAAAATTGACCGCCGTCTTATTATTATAGTACGTGCAAACAACCCTTTGTTTCCATTCAACCAGACTTAATTGGAACTCAAGGAGAAACTGGCTCTAAACAAGAACTTTATTTCCAAGATACCACATTGCCTACTCAGGCCAAACCTACGTAACTATCACCGCCATATTGGAGGTGTCAAAACAATGATTCAACCCTATACTTAAAGCGGGCGCTTTTTGTTAAAAACACAGGCGTGAAGGACGGACCCATAGACCTACACAAACCGCCATTTAAATGAAAAAGTCTATTAACATCGCTCATTTTACCTTTAAAAATTCCGCTCCCTGCTTCACCATCAAGAGTGGTTGAAATTTATATTAGGGCCAGGGTTTGGTGCACAATAATGGCACTACGGAAAAAACAATAAAGTTTCAGTTCGAATCAAAAACGATCTCTGCTTTAGTAAAACGGACTGAGTCTCATCAACGCTTACCTCCGCTTGCCTATTACGGTGTATGGAAACAGCCTTCTGTGCCGATATAGCTAACCTACATTACAACTCGAAGGCTATATATACAGATTGAAGCTTAACGGGAACAGGTGAAGATAGAAACACTGCTTCCGGGGCAACACGGACAAGACGTCCACTCGGCTCAATTCGCCGCGAGCGTCGCCGCCATCTTGGAAGTGTCAAACAAGGGTTCAATTCCCTATCTATAACCAGAATAGTCTTTCAACCACAACTAGACACAGACCGAATGGCCTTAAATCGTCATCATTCTAAAATAAAGGATTTTACTTCTAGTGACGATTATTATTATTAATTTATTTACCTGCTACCATTTCTGTCAAAAAACAACACCATATGATACGCGAGAGACGTGAAAATGGTTTATTCATGATCCCTCATATCTTAAGGATCAAATTCGTGTGGAAAACATATTCCGCCGAATTATATTATGTCATACCTTAGTAATTTTACGAGGACATGAACTCTATGAACGAGTCACAACAAAATGTGTCTCGATTGCTATTGAGTTACTTCCTGTCTGTTTGATGACAACCTATACCAAAAACCACTCGTTTGACATAAAAATGAATATTACATGTGCCATTAGGCCTATGCTATTGGCTCAACGATGGTATAATAACGATAACACTTCAGAAAAGAGAGATTTCTCTTATTCTTATGATCTTGGCTCTAAGAAGGTATAATAAAGGTGACACTTCAAGAAAGGGCAAATTCTCTTACTTCTGTATACCTGACCAACAAGGAATCAAAGTACCTCCCACTAGGTTTTACATGGAGTGTACAAAATATATCTTATCTTGTCGCCAGCAAATGTTCCCATTCTTCTCTGCAGTTTAATCCTTTATGTGCAGTGTTTAAATGGGAGATATACCATTGTTCACGTGCCTTTCGCTTATTAGTGATATTGCCACCTCTTCTGTCAATTTTGATTTTTTCTAAGATGAACCACATGAAGTCATTTTCTCCATGTCCATGCTCAAGAAAATGTGGCACCAACGGCGCAGTTATTTTTCTTGTTTTTATCGCTGATCTGTGCTCTTGTAGCCTAATCCGCAATTCTCTGCCTGTCTCTCCCACATATCCAAGCCCGCAAGGGCATTGAAGGAAGTAGACCACGTTCTTACTCCTACAGTTATTAAGAGTGTTGGCTCTGACTGTGTATCCATTGTGCCTTATCTCTTTAGATTGCAAGCACTGGGGGCAAATATTACAGGTACCACACCTATAGTTGCCGCATGCACGATCACTCAATAAGGTTTGCTGATTCTCAACTCTATCTTCACGATAGGTGTGTACTAAGATGTCTCGCAGGTTGTTGTTTTTCTTAAACGCAAACAGAGGTTTATCTAGTTTGACCTCTTCCTCATGGTTTAGGATGTGCCAATTTCTATTGACAACATTTTTGATTTGGTTACTCATATTGCTAAATTTACTTACAAAGACCACTTTGCTGGGTAACTCTTTCCTTGATGCAGGCTTGTGAATCAGAGCATCACGGTCATAAAATCTGGCGCGTTTCAGAGAGTGGGACAAGAGTTTTTTTGGGTATCCTCTATCACTAAATTTTCTCTTAAGGTCATTGGCATGTTTGTAAAAATCTTGTAGATCTGAACAGTTCCTCCGGAGGCGGAGAAACTGGCTAAAGGGAATACTGTCCCTTTGAGATTTTGGATGAAAACTTGAAAAGTGAAGAAGAGTGTTCTTGGCCATCGGTTTGGTGAACAGTTCGACTCCAAGAACTCCATTGACATCCTTGATTGTAATGTCCAAAAAGTCAATCTCGGTTCTACTGAAGTGGAACGTAAATCTCAGGTTTGGGTCTCCCAGATTTAGCCATTCGAGAAATGTTTCCAGGTCCTCTGTGGAGCCTTCCCATATGAAGAAAATATCGTCAATGTAGCGGTACCAGCCCGCTACATTTTCGAAAAAGGGGGCCATCTCATTATATATATGCCTGGTTTCGAATTGGCCCACATACAAACAGGCCAGACTAGGAGCACAGGTGGCCCCCATGCTGGTCCCTTTAAGCTGTTTGAAATATTCGTCTTTGAACAGAAAGATGTTATTTTTCAAAATCAGGTTAACGCAGTTGACAATAAACTCGGCATTGGCTCCACCCAGATCTCGGTCAATTAGAACCTCTCGAATCACATTTACTGTATCATGTTGTGGGATGTTGGTATATAGAGACTCAATGTCTAGGGTAACTAGACACTGAGTCTCCCCACAGAAAGACTTTCCTTCAACAAGAGAAATCATGTGAGCGGAATCCCTCACATAGGAGCGCAGTCCACACACAATGGGGCGCAAGAAATGGTCAACATATTTACTGATCGGTTCTAGAAGAGATCCAATACTACTCACTATTGGTCTCATCGGGGGATCTGTAGAGTTCTTATGGATCTTTGGCAGACCATAGATGGCAGGAGTTCTTGGTTCCAGATTATTAAGAAATTTGAACTCTTCCTCACAGATCCAGGATTTTTCTTTGGCTTCTAAGAGCAGAGCTAGGCATTCTCTAGATATATTTAATAGCTGCCTCTCATTTGTCCGTACATAGTGTTCCTTGATGTTAAGCATTTCTAGCATCCTATGCTCATAATCCAGGGTATCGAAAACCACCACCCCACCCCCCTTATCGGCGGGTTTGATGGTGAGATCTCTGTCTGTTTTGAGAGAATTAAGGGCCTGTCTTTCTGCTTTATTGATGTTATTTTGCCCTGTGAATTTATTTGATTTATTTAGGATTTTGTGGATGTCACTCTCCACCGCTTTCTCAAAGATTTCAACATTTTTGCCAATCATGGCCAGACTAGGGGTGAATTGAGATTTGGGTTTAAGACCCGAGTAATTGATGCGTTCAAGGGTGTCTCTATTTTCAAAAAATCTCCTCAGTCTCACTTTTCTAAAAAAGGCACGCAAGTCTTTTTCTAGTTGGAACTTATCTATTGGTACCGATGGGACAAAGCTAAAACCCTTACTTAGAACACTGATTTCTATTTCATTAAGGGATCTATTAGATAAGTTAATCACTGGTGCTCTGTCTGTCGCCAGTATCGTTGGCTCCTGGTACGCATGTATTCCTGTTGTTGAGGAAGACCCCTGTTGGTCTGGCCTCTCCCTGGATTCCCATTGTACCGTAGTCCTCTCCTCGGACACGAATCTAAAAAAGGCACGTATTCCCTAGTGTTACCCCTATTTGCCTATTTGGGACAATTAGATAAACACAATCAAACAGATAGGACCACGAAACAAACTCAGTGGAAGATGGGACTTATTAACAGTAGATCCCTCCCAGCACATGCTACAGAAATTAGGCTGTTAATTGAGAATTAAGAACTTGATATTCTCTTTGTGACGGAAACATGGCTGAGAGAATACTCCAATCCAGATATATTTCAATCACTCCCCCGGAATTCTCTATCGGAAGACAAGATAGAAGGGAAAAAACAGGAGGGGGAGTTGCAAGTATTTATAAAAGTGAATATGGATGCAAGTCATTATTCCTAAATATTACCAATTGCGATATATTACAATTCAGCCTTCAACTCTCCCACAATATTACCTTCTCAGGCACATTGCTCTACAGACCCCCTGGAGCCACTAACTCCTTCCTAGAGGAGCTCCCTGGAATAGTATCTACAATGGTGGCCAGTAAGGGCTCCAAGACTCTACTGGGAGATTTTAACCTTCAGCTAGACAAAATTGATAGCACTACATCGATTAGACTCATCCAAGACATGGGAAGCCTTGCAACTAAAGCAATTAGTAAGTGCAGGCACATATGAAAAGGGCACTTACTGGATGCCATATTTTCAAACGAACCCAATCTAAAAGTAGGAATCCTGGCACCAGTGCCCTGGGCCGATCATCACTTTATACCATTTATACTAGATAAAGCTCAGGCCCCTACTATACGTCCTAGAACCACCAGAACTAGGCACACATGGCCAAGACTCTTACAGGACAGTATGAGGAATGAACTAGAAGCCCAAGCCCTTTGCCTGCTAAATAACATGGAAGAGGGAGATAAGCTGTGGGCAGCCTGGATTTATAAAGTAGCAGAGCAGAATACTCAGAAAGTCAGACCAAACAATATACAACTCAGGAAAAGAGCAGTCTAGTTCAATGCTAACTTAACTATGATAAAGAAATCTTGCAAAAAGTTAGAAAGACAATGGAGGAAAAACTATGATCCTGCCATCAAATGCCAATACAAACAGGCCATTAGACAGTACCATAACGAAATGACCCAAGCACAGGCAAGACATTTTGAAGAAAAATTAGCGCAGCAGGCAATTCCTCCAAAGAGCTATTTAAAATAGTACGCTCCTTAACAGCCATCGACCAAGAATTAAACAATGCCTCCTCTAAAGAAAGATGTAACCAGATGGCTAATTTCTTCAAGAATAAGGTGGAAATTATATATAATTCCCTGCAAGGAAATGGCAGCATAAAGAACACTGAGGAACACTCTAGTATCAAGGAAAAGGTACAATTCAAAACAGGAGCTAGACTAGAACACTTCACAGGTTCAAGTGAAGAAAACTTGACCTCAATTCTACAGAAGATCAAATCTGGATCCCCACTAGATCTTATTCCTCCGGACATTTTGTGGCAGGGCGGTAAAAAAAACAAGTCCACCACTGCAGCACTCATATTGCTCTCCCTCTGACAAGGAGTGATTCTAAAAGCTTGGAAACATGCTATAGTACGTCCCCTGCTGAAAAAGCCCCAGTTGGATCCAGCAGAGCCTGGGAACTACCGGCCAATTTCCCTTCTGTCACTGTTGGGTAAAATAGCTGAAAAACAGGTGAACCAGACCCTGTCCCAATATATGGAAGACAACCGGGTGTTGCACCCCACCCAGATGAGATTCCGAACCCAATACAGCACGGAGTCTGCCCTGCTGGTAGTCACAGAGGTATTAAAGAGAACCCTAGACCAGGGAGGTATAGCATCCATCCTGCTATTGGACCTTAGCGTGGCATTCAATATGGTGGATCACAGTACTCTGATCCGGAGGCTAAAGGAAGCAGGTATTATATGCTCGGCACTAAAATGGATGACCTCTTTTTTAGAAGACAGATCCTTCCAGCTAATGGAAGGAGAAAATCTATCTGACATCCTACAAATCTTGTGCGGAGTCCCACAGGGATCCACACTGAGTCCAACACTATTTAACTTGAACATTCAATCACTGGCAGAGATGGTGCAAGAATTTGGACTATCAATAGTATCATATCCTGATGACACCCAGCTGATACTCTCAGTCGATGAGGGCCCCCAATCCGTATTTGACAACCTGGAGCCTTGCATGACACAATTTGCGGAGTGGATAAATAAGTGCAGCCTTAAACTGAATGGAGATAAAATGGAAACAAGGCGGTCCCAAGAAACATTATTAGCTGGCCTCCAAAACTGGGAGAACCTCCACCTCAAAGAAGGTGATATAAAACTTAGGAATCTGGCTAGATAAAAGTCTATCTATGGAAACCCAAGCCAGAAAATTGTCAGGCACATTCTTTGGAACACTGCGCATGCTTTGGAAAATGATTCCTCTCTTACGGGAGTCTATCCGCAGAACCGTGGTCCAGGCCCTAGTAGTGTCAAAACTGCACTACGGCAAAATCCTGTATCTAGGTGCACCAAAATGCATTACAAACCGCCTGCCGGTAGTCCAGAACGCCTTGCTGCGAATCACTAGACAAAAATCAGCTAGGGCAGCCCTGAAGAAGCTACACTGGCTCCTGGTTCAGGCAAGAGTTAAGTTCAAGACACTTTGTATTGCCCATAGAGCAATGAATAACAAAGGTCCAGCCTTAATAAAAAAGCTTGTTACCCAATATGTGCCAGGTAGAAATCTTAGATCCTCGACAGACCTTCTCATGAATTCGACCAGGATAAAGAGATCCTGATGGGGAGGGAGTTCCTTTATGCACCTGGACCCTAGACTATGGAATACCCTGCCTCTGGAACTGCACAGGGAAACGGATGAACTGGCATTCAGGAAAGGACTTAAACCCTGGCTCTTTCCCTAACTCATGTGCTCCTTGACTGCCTTTTTCTCCTTAGCGCTGGGAAGTCCCTGGGCAGCCATGCGCTCTATAAATCCCCAAAACATAAACATAAACATACAATGGTGTCGGTGCCTGCCAGGTACTACCGTAGGGTTTACCATGTCCCTTTCCTAACTCACCATAAAAAGGCAGGTGGGAAGGGACTTTGAGGGTGTGTAGTGGGTCCCCCTTTACTGCCTGGTCCTCACCTGTGGGTTTTGGGGGCTACCTATGGTGCCCCCCTACATATCCCTGCACCATGAGGCAGGCACCAATATGTGAAGTATCCCCTTTTGGTACTGCGGCTAGTGCTGCAACCAGCAGCACCCACCACAATACAAAACATAGGCATTGTGACCTCCGTGGTGGCGGTTTCATCCTAAGACTTATGGTGAGACCGCTGACAGCCTATTGGGCGGTCCCATCTACGAAAGGATGGCAGTCGGACGAAAGTCCGACTGCAATCCTATTCAGCCCCATAGTAACTTTATATAAATTAACAAAAAATATAAACTCACCCCAAAAGTGACTAAAAATAAACCTAAAGACCTCAACTTCTACAAACTACAAAAAGAAATAAACATTTAAAATGAAACTGATGCTTTTTTCTTCTTTCAACCAAAAAGAAACCACCTCTCTACATTGCTAAAACCCCCAACAGAAAAGCTGCAAAACAGTGTGTAACATCTAAAAAGCATACATGTAAGTATAAAAAATAGAAGAAGTTGCATAATTTATATGCAAATAACAAAGGAACAAACTTTACAATCAATCAAAGGATATGGAGACTCCTTAAATAATCTGCACTAAGAGTAGAATATCCTACAAATTTGCCTTTGAAACTAAAAATTCACAGGACTAGCCAATTAATCTGTCACCGAGGTAGCTAACCACTACAATTTGCTAATAGAAAGCCTTTCAACCAACAAAATGAAGACAAAATAAGCCCCCTAATGGATTATTTCAAAGTCACTTCGGTGGGCAGACTGTATTACTCTGGACAAAGATGCCAAGCCAAATTCCAAATACCATTGTGAAATGTCTATGACAGCACCTTGGCACAGGAAGCCAAAACAAACAGCGTAGTAGAAGGATGGCACAATGCCTGCCAATTCCCACCAGTCAGAACCCAACCTACACTCTATAAATGTATAGATGCATTACAAAAAAAAGTAAAGCTATCAACAACTATGAATGGAGCAATCTGTTACCCACATTGCACTCTAACTTAGTAAACAAGCCAAAAGAATGTATGACATGCTACAATTTAAAGTGAAACTTCATAAACAATAAAGGAGTAGATAACTTGGCAATAATGGGCAAAAGCATATAATTAAATAAATTGCAACCCACAAAAGTCCTAAAAAACTGTCACATAATCTAAACCAACATCACAAAAGTATTTAAATATTAAACATAGGGGCAGATTTATGAGCCCCTTGCGCCACTTTTGCGTCACTTTTAACATGGGAAAAATGACGCAAAAGTGGCGCAAGGGGCTCATAAATCTGCCCCATAATGTTTTATTACATCAGTCCAATGTTAAATACAAATGAAATAATAAAAATAATTCATAAATTATTGTTGAAAAATGTAAACCTCACCAACCAAAAAGCTCAAGGAAGAAAATCAATTCATCACGTAAAATAAATGCAAAACATAACCACCCATTTCCAAATAATGATCACATATTATTTAAACAGCCAACAAAATAATACATTTCCAACCTAAAACAAATTAAATAAATATGAATTACTGTTCTGTAGCTGCAGAATTTTGTCTGTATCCTCACAGTCAAAAATATTAATCCACCAAAATTGGGGAAAATATTTTCCAAGAAGCCCAAAAACAATGCAAAAATAAAAAGAATCCAATGGAGATCCCTTGAAGCAATCCAAAGTAGCTAGGAACTATCAAAAACCTGGAAAAGTGTTTAAAAAAGAAACACTCCTGAAAACCCAAAAAAACAATGTTAAAAATATTGCTTCATTATATACCAAAAGTGTTTACCTAAAGTAGTAACTTCCAATGTCTATAGGACATATTTGTAGACAGAAACCTGTAAAGTAAATAAAAACCCCAACCGTAAACCATATTATTTACATTCCCAAAAATACATATACAGTACACTTAATTATCATAAAATAAGTAACATAACACAATATAACATAACTATACATTACTAATACAGTGTATAAAAACCCAGAACTACACATTAGTAAAAAACACTACTATTAACCTCTTGAGTGCCCATGACGAGATGGTCTCGTCATGGGCCGCGGTTGCGCTGTGCCCATGACGAGACTATCTCGTCATGAACCCCGCCCGCTAATGAAACGCCCTGCACAGGGCGTGGAAAGGGCGGGGCACTCAAGGGGTTAACACAGCAAAATAAGCAAACACCCCGCAAACAACACTATACCTATCTCTAGAACGCCCCCTACATCCCTCCTACCCTCAGAACCTTTAATAAAAACATTAAAAAGGACTTGTTCTGATGAACAGCAGCACCCTACTGCGAATGGATCCTGGAAAATAGACTAGAAATGACACAAACAGAGTACAAAGTAGAAGGCAGCAGTAAAAAGCAAATGCCTGCTAAATGAAACTAAAAAAAAAACTATGACCCCACAGAAATGAATGGGAGACAATTTAAAAATCTTGAACAAATGTATTACAAAATGTGAAAGAGTTAATAAACATGTAAACTATCAATTAAATGATAGTATAAAGAGTGTACAGTTATTTAATATTTTCTGAAAAAAACATGTTAAAATGTTGTTGGAAATATGTGTATAAAACAATTTAAGAAATGTTAAAAAAGTCAAACAATGGAAAAAAGTGTAACATCTAAAACATACAATCTTATTTATTATGATTTAGATTTTTATGTAATAATGAAAACATTTAAAATGTTTATTTATCTATTTATGTAAAATGATACATAAAATAAACTATGAAAACATAAAAAAAGTGAAAAATGTGTTATATGTTCTTCATAAATACAAATATGTGATTAATATTATTATATATTACAAGCATAAAAACAAATTATTTTTATTATATTTCCACTCACCAACAATACCAATTAAATTAACTAAACTATTTCTACTACATACATATACAATCAAAACAAAGGATTTCAGATTAAAATTATTAAATTAAATAATCACACTGTAACGAAAAACCTTTTTAAGAAAGCGTGGGACACTAAAAGGGACTTACCATTCCCAAGGAGCTGGACACTAAAGCGGTAACATTTACTTTTCCCACTCCAATAGAAAACAATTTGGGGAAGGTGAAATTTTCTATTTCCACTGCAGTCTAAAACATTTTATGCACTATAAATTTATATACGCAAGCAATGCTCCATACTCACATATATATTTTGATCTGTAAATTAAATGTTATGTTATGTTTAAGTACCTTTTAGAGCGCATGAATATCCGGATGTATCTTTGCACTAGCTCTGTTAAGCGAGTTCAGAGAGATACATTACATAGAGAAGAGACAGTTTTTTAATTTCTTCCTAAAATGTAGCTTGGTGGGTGAGCTTTGAGGCAAGGAGGTAGCTTATTCCATTCTTTAGCAGTGTTGGTCACTAAACGTCTTCCTCCCCAATTGGTCTGTTTAAACCTAGGGACCACATGTTTTTTATCTCTGGAGGAGTGCAGATTTCTGCCTGGCACATACCACTTGAAACTATATTTCAAGTAGTCTGGACGTATATTATGAAGGGCGCTGTAAGCTGTGCACAGATCTAATTTGTTGCCTAATGGGGAGCCAATGCAAGTTATAAATGACTTGCGAGGCAGATTTATACTTGGTGATACCGGCAAGCAGTTTGGCAGCTACATTCTGCAGGGTTTGTAGTTTTTCAAGTATTGGTGTTGCACGTTAAGATATAGGCCATTGCAATAATCTATTTATGATAGAACCAAGGCCAATATTAGCTTTTTTTGAGCATCAAAGCGAATAAAGGGGAGAATATTTTTTATCATCTTCAAAGTGTGTAAAGAGGATGAGATATCTGCATTCACATGCTGACCAAAAGTGAGTTTGTTGCCCATTACCACTCTTAGGTTCCTCGCTTTGCTCACAGGAGAAGGTAGGCTTCCTAATTCAGCTGGCTCTATGATGGTGACCAAAGGGGGGTATGATTCCCAAATAGAATAACTTCAGTCTTCCTGGCATTCAATTTCAGACAGTTTCTATTCATCCAATTCCCAATGGCCGACATGCAATCATGAAGTCTCGATCCTATACTATTATCATGTGTGGACAGCAATACCACAATTTGTGTATCATCTGCATATGATATTAACTTGAACCAACTGCCCTGATTAATGATGTCAAATGTGTCATGTAAACATTAAACAATGTGGGACTAAGAGAAGATTCCTGTGGCGCCCCACAAGGTAGAAAGAAAGGGCCAGATACAAAATGATCCAGGACCACTGTTTGCAGTCCCCCACCCCCATCCCGACGGCCCATGAATGTTCACCCAACAATTTGTGATTGACTGTGTCGAAGGCTGCCGATAGATTGAGTAGGATCAGGGTTGAACTACTTCCCTCATTAAGTGTGACCGTTTCTCCTCTGTTTTCATCTGAGCCATTTTGGTACAATGACCGCTTCTGAATCTCAACTGGGTGGTGTCTAACAGCTGATTGTTCTGTATAAATGGGCAAGGTGCTGATTGTTGGCCTTTTCTACAATCTTTGCCAGTAGAGGAAGGTGAGAGATGGGGTGATAGCTTTTTGGGTACATCAGATTCAAGTTAGGCTTCTTTATAAGAGGAAGTATAAAAGCTTCCTTCCATTGCTTGGGGAAATATCCTGTCCTAAACATGGAATTAACAATGCTGGTAAGATAAGTAGCAATAATGCATTGTGGTGATCTGCTGGAGGGCATGGATCCATAGGGGAGTCTGATTTAGCAGTGTGAATTTGTAACATTACATCATTGACAGAAATTGTCAACAATTTTGTAAAGGTAGTTAGTTCATGATTTAAAACTTGTTGGTTGGTTCTAACATGGCTGGTGATATTATTTTGGTCAAATTTGTTATAGATTTGTGCTACTTTCTCTGGAAAAGGCTAGATAGAGTATTGTAGCCTGACTACTGCTAATCTGATTACTACTTGGGAGAGAGGATAGTTGAGACACTTACTGAACTATTTCTTTGAAGGAATTTTTGTCAGCTTTGATTTTTTGTGTAAAATAGGCTGATTTTTCTTTAAACAAAAGAGATTTGTATTCATCCATGCATTTTTTATATTTCTCTTTTTCCTCCCTGCTGTAGTTCTTTCACTATTTCTGCTCTTGTCTTCTACAAGCTTGCTACTGTATTCTAAGACTATCATTACACCACAGTGTCAAAGGTTTACCCCTGCTTGGGTGAGGTGTTCTAAGTGGAGCAGTGGCGGCAATGGCTGAATTTACCCAATCAGCATCATTTAAACTAGCTAACTCCAAATCCTCAACATGATCAGATTGAGAATGAAATAGTGTCTGATTAAATAGGTCTGCTTGTAGTCTGTTCCAAGCGCGAGCCTAGTGAAAGATGTTTGGAGGCTTACAAGGGTGGATGCTGTTTTGTAAGTTAATATTAAAAATGACAGCATGTGGGTATGCACAGATCAAGGGCAGTGAGCCTTTTACTTCTATCTGGACACTATTAGTAATCATCCCATCCAGAGTATGGCCAGCTTAATGAGTAGGGCCATTCACTGCTTAGGAGAATCCAAAGCTGTTCATAGTCTCTATAAGGGCCATCATGTCTGTGTTAGTAGAAGTTTCTAGATGGGTGTTAAAATCACTCAATGCAGTAAGACCTCTGCTGCAGAAATCATCTTCTAATAAAGAGCCTACTGACTGTTTGAAGGCATTCCTAGGGCCATAGATTCACCATTCTTTTGAGAGCTCTATAATAAAAGTGAGTTTCTCGCATTTTGGTGAAAGTGGTGGGCATGGTGTCACCATAGATAATGACTAGCCCCCCCCCATCCCTCTTACGGGGTCTATCAACCTGGTAAATGGTGTAATTAGGAGAAATTGCGGCCACCAGGTCAGGAACAGAAGATTGATCCACCCAGGTTTCTGTAACACAAACTATATCTAGCCGATGGCTGTCTACAAAATCTTCAAATTCTGTTTGGTGTTTATCAATGACTTGCATTTAAAAGAGCACACCAGATTGTATCATTTGTCCTAGTAATTTTATTATTGGATTTAGTTAATGTTTTGGTCTTAGAGATACTATTGCCCTGAGACTCAAGGTTTAATACCTGGAAACCACATTCATGACAAGTTAAAGTGAGTCTATAAGATGAAGAGCAGTAGTCCAGGCAAACATAACCAGATTTCTTACCTATGTTGTTGTGAGCATACTGCTCTTTCCCCATGTAGCATATAGCTAGAGGATGTTGGGTGTGAAAACCTGCAGGGGGACTAGTGCTTGGTGCGATCCAGACGTGGACATGCTTTCTCTTGTTTTAGGTATCCGTCCAAGCGAAGGGCATGACTTGGCGGTGGTGCTTTGCTGTGCAACAATTAAAACAGGTGGGAAGAATGAAATATTTAACCAAGGTCTAGCAACTCTTCACTCCACTCAACAGGCTCTCCTGTGAGGGAGAGCTACTGGTAAAGTAAAGTAAATGTAAGCACCAAACCAGGAGAAATCCAACCACATAAAAAATTAAAATAGGGTAAAGACCCTTTCAATAAGACACCTAATCTAAGGAACCTGACACCTCCTAAAACTCGCACAATTCATGCATGCAAGGAAATTAAAATGAGCAGAGACTAACCTGCTCAGCAGAGCGACACAGATGAGCTTCCTGACGCTTTAAGTATCCCTCTATGCGAAGGGGGAGTGACCAGAAGTCGGTGCTGTGCAGCGTGACCGTGAAAGCTAGTGGAAGAAATAAAAGGTTTAACCAGGGTCCAGCAACCCCACAATCTGCTCTACAGGCTCCAATGTGAGGGAGAATTAGTGATAAAGTAAATTTAAAAACCAAATGGTGAGAAATCGAAACCAAAATGTACTTTAAAATCTCACTAACCAAGACTACAAACCTATATATTCATAGTTAATCATTTACATAAAAGAATATTATATCACCATTCATAATTAATATATTAAAACAAATATTTATTACCATTCCTAAACTTTGAAACATAGAATAAAAAATAAAATATTAATCCAAAATTAGCAATCATAAAACTAATAAAATATTAATCCAAAATAAATATGTTTACAATTACATTACAATTTTTAATAGGAGAAAAAGTAAACATATTTTAATATATGTTTAATATTTAAAATTGTTTTGTAATGTGAAGATTAATTTTAATATTCACAGTAAAATATTCTTTTAATATAATCTAATTTATAGATATTCTAAATAAATATAAATTAAAATTTCTAAAAAGTATTAATGTAATTAATTACATTTTTTAAATTTTACAATATTAATTTGCACATCTTAAAAAAAATAACATTCTATTTACAATAAATATCCACTTTTTAAAACTCTTCCCACTCTTATAAGCTTAAAAAGCTAGGGCCCAATTATGACTTTGGTGGTGCTGCACAGGCTCTCCGCCAAAGCTGTGCAAGGACAACCTGCCTTTTTATGAGTTGCACTCGTATGAGGTGGACGGTCCTTTGCCTTTCCATGGTGGTGCCTGAAAAAGAGGCACCACAATGAAACAGCAAAAACAATTCCCACACATCATGGATGGTGATGTCCATGCCATGCTGGAACTTTGGGGAATGCAGAGAAGGGGGCAACTGTTTAGCCCCCTGAATGTATACCCATAGCAGGAGGTGCATGGGGGCCCTATAAGGCCCCCTTTGTTCCTGCACTGCCAGCCTTTTAATGGTGGGGCTCTTGCCATGAAATGTCTGGCAGTGCAGGAACTCGTAATATGCTCAGTGGGACTGTGCCAGTCCAGCTGAGCATATTACATTGTGGCACAGCTCTGCCACGTTTAGGGAACAACTGTTCCTTGGTGCAGCCGGTGGTCCTCTGCCGCTATGACTACATGTAGTAGTAATATGGGGGATGTACGACTGCCGCACTTGTAATCAGGCCCCTAATATCCTCCCACTCAAAAAAATAAAAATCCATTCTTTATAGACATTACAACAAGAAAGATGTCAACAATTTCATAAATTATCTTACTAAAAAACACATAAACAATTAATAAACATATAGAATCATAGACACTACACTAAATCACAAACAAAATATAATTTACAAACGATATTACATATGACAATATTTTCTAAATCAGTATTTTTTAAAACAATATTAAAAGGAACTCTTAAAATTATATTTTTACTTTTCATATTCCTGTTGATGATATTTTTGACACACCAATATTCTGTATCACAACAGCACAGTGATTCCTCTATTGCTGCTTTATATTTATTACCTTTCCCCTCAATTTGTAAATAATTATTTGGGTTAGACTTGAATGTAGTTTTGACTTAAGTGACACCACAAGGCCCAGTCTTCGTCCATCTTCAATAAATATTCCAGGATTTTCAAGAGTAGTGCCTGCATTTCTAAAAGGAAAGGTGTAATCCTGGTCACTGAAGTCATTACATCTTGCTAGAAGGCTGTGGGTTTGCCTGTCCTGCTGAAAAGTCTGACCTCAAAGGAGGAGGATGCTTAAGGAAACAGGCCAGTTACAGAGTCTGGACAAACTGCGGGCCAGAATAATGAACTATTTGTGAGAGAGTAACCAGAGTTGACCTGAGTGTGCTCTATGGTCTTTTGTTCTCCTCGAGTGTTTCCACATTTATACAGCATGAGTCAAACCAGCTTACTGACTCCCCCAAAAGTGTCTGCATCAGTGACCGCCATCATAGTTCCTGCACAATATGGAATGTAAAATGTTGTGAATTTCAAAGTGTGCAGGAACTGGATGTGCAAATGTACAGGGGGGCACAACATGGGCCCTCCTGCATGTACACCTTGGCCCAGGAGCACCAAGGGTCCCCCTTAGTTTCCTCACTACCACCCTTTTCATGGCAGCTCACCACCATGAAAAGGTGGCAAGTGAGGAAACTCGCAATATGCTTATGGTGACTCAGCTGCACCGCCAGCATATTACTTGCTCCGACCGCTGTGCCACCACCTCGGGATCATGGATCCCCGGCAGTTGCAGCAGTCCTGTGGCGGTCCAACTGTCCAATTCATAACACTGCAGGTGGACCACCAGTGGTCCACAGACAGCCACCATAATGTACAGTACAGTAACAGAAGCCAGGAAAACTGCTCGCCTCCATCCATAGTCCAGCCTGTACCTGTGCTTCAATGTAGGGTACTGATTTATGTGTGGATAACCTTCATTTCACTTGTAATGCACAACCTAGTGGTAAAATAACAATTCCTGTGTGTAGTATCTCATTTTGGTATGATTAAAGATGAAAGTAGTTCTTTCTGTTTACTAAGAAAAAAGTAGTAGGCTGCACAATGAATTACTATGCCTGATGTTTATCTGGGTGGGTTTTGAGTCTCTACCCCCCCCACTACCTCCTTGTGAAGGCTTTAACTACTCACCATCGCTACAGTGAGGGTCAAGTGAGAAATAGGTGTTGTTGGCCCTGTATGCAGAGCCATAGTAGGCTGGAACTCATGACACAAGTGCTAAATGACCCCAGCCACAATGGACATTAGACATGTACAAACTTTATTATCCTTAGAGGACGATGAGATGCCTGACATGCAAACCATTTTGAATGATTTAGAAATTACTGAGGATTGTAACCGTGATACTGGTTTGAAATGTAGATCAAAATTTGTACCACAAGGGGGATATCATCCCAATATCGATAGATTTGGAGAAAAAATCACCGAGGAACTATATAGATTGGAAAGCACTAGCCCACATAGACAAAATCGTTACAATTTGACAAGACAGGAGAGGGAGGCCCTGAATAGATTACAGAAGGATAAGGAAATTGTGATCAGGGAGGCCGACAAGGGTGGCAACGTGGTTGTAATGAACATTGAGGATTACATGGGGGAAATAGCACGACAACTAGGAGATCAGCAATGCTATGAGCCAATTGAGTATAACCCTATCCAAAACTTACAGACTAACATCAATGGCCGATTGACTGAATGGAAGAATGAATGCCTGTTAACTGAAAATGAATTCAGATACCTCTTTGTCTACCAGGCTCGCTACCCCTGCATATATATTCTCCCCAAGGTCCACAAGGGTGGGAAGTTCCCACCAGGCCGACCAATCATCTCGGGGGTGGGATCCCCGACAGAACGAATGTCTGAATTTGTTGATATCACACTACAAAAACATGTTGTCAACCTACCCTCCTACCTCAAAGACAGCAAGGACATTCTTGTTAAACTGGATGGATTCACATGGTCCGATGACCTTATGTTCGTCACATTAGGTGGGACTATACACCTGTATACAAAGAGAATTGGGGCTATTGGCTGTCCGACATTACCTTGATAAGGAAGGGGCTGACCATTATTCATACAACCTCATGATCATGGAGATGATTGAGCTAATCCTCACTAACAACTTTTTCAAACACGATGAAAGGTGGTACCACCAACTCCAAGGTACAGCCATGGGTACCAGGTTTGCTCCCTCCTATGCGGGCCTCTTCATGGGGTGGTATGAGAGGGAGCACGCATGGAGCAGGAATGCCTCCCCCTGGACCAATCACATCGTCTTCTGGGGGAGGTATATAGACGACATTGTGTGTCTATGGTCCGGCTCAGAAATACAGCTCAAGGAGTATTTAATGTACCTCAACAATAACTCCTTTAATGTGCAATTAACGATGTCATATAGCAAGGAAAGTATTGATTTTCTGGACATCCACTTTTACATCAAAGAGGGCACAATACATAGCACCATGTTTAGAAAAAAGACCGCATGCAATAGCATCTTACATGCCTCGAGTGCGCATGCCAGCTCCGTCATCTCCAATATACCCTATGGGGAGATGGTAAGAACCAGACGGCTGTGTAGTGAGGAACAAGGATTTAGGGAGAACATTAATGACATCAAACAACGTTTCAAACACAGGGGATATCACCCCAACGTTCTAGACAGAGCTGAACGTAGAGTTCTTAAACTTCCCAGAACTCAGACTCTCCTACAAACTGACAGAGGGGCGAGTCGGAACTCTGGCATAATTCACAAAACAGGTGAAAGAATCAGTTTTTTCACAAATTATACCGCACATAGTGATAAAATCTTTAAAGCTTTTAGAAAGCACTGGCACTTACTGACAGATATCCCCAGACTTCGCACCACTATCACTGACAAACCTTCTCTGGTGTATAGAAGAGGACTTACACTTAGAAGGTCCCTATGTCCTAGCTATGTGACCACCCAGAAGACAAACAACACTTGGTTACCGAAACCCCCAGTGGGTTTCTTTACATGCACTTCTTGCAATGTATGCATTCTGGGACGTAACAAATGCAAAGAATTCAGTTTCAACACTGGTAAGACGCATCACATTAGGCACTTCATTAATTGCAACACTAAATACGTAATATACACACTGGAGTGCCCATGCGGAAAGGTCTATGTAGGCAGTACAGCACGATGTCTGAAAACCCGTATCCAAGAACATCGACGCGCGCTGATTAACAAGGATACACGATACCCCATGACTGAACATTACAATAGGGAACATCCGAATGATAGGTCCTTTCTTTTTATTGGCATAGACCACATTCCCATGAATAAACGGGGAGGTAACAGAGATCTCGTATTGAGACAGACTGAATCCAAGTGGATATGCAGATTGCGGTCGGTCTCCATGGGGCATAATTCGGACCATGAATTTCATTATTTCTTGACCTGAACACATCCTCATGGTCTTATGATAACCTGACACCGCATGCACCTATTCCCCTAGAACATCGAGAACTTTACAGAGTTCTGCATTTGTGTGAGCCACACCAATTCACCATTGGCCACACCTAGGACCATGATGTTCGTTCTCTCTGGACTTGAGTTCACCCTCGTGGATCGGGATAATATGGCATTGAATGCGCTTCATAAAATTCTGTGATTTCCATAGTTCCGTGCACCTTCGTGCATTTTATCAATTCATTATTGCTTATTATTAATGCCAACTTTGACATGTATGTAACATGATAAGGATTATACTTACATGTCTTTCCAAATCCTTTCATTTTTACACGTGGATCGGGATAATATGGCATTGAATGCGCTTCATAAAATTCTGTGATTTCCATAGTTCCGTGCACCTTTGTGCATTTTATCAGTTCATTATCGCTTATTATTAATGCCAACTTTGACATGTATGTAACATGATAAGGATTATACTTACATGTCTCTCCAAATCCTTTCGCATCGATTTTTATCTTGTAAACTGGCTCACAACCATTCACCTATTAGGCACGGCTCTACTTACATTTGTCTCAAAGAATATGTTCGCCATGCTAACAACGGTGGCTTCGTGGACACCCATTTTTTACGTACACGAGGTAATGCGACTTTCCGTTACCTTCGGTTGTTTCTTGTTTTTTGTTTTTTGTTTTTGGTTTCATAAACGGGTGTCTTTAGAGCTTTCTACATTTTTCAAATATACACCCTCTTTTTGGCGCGCCCTATATCATCGAAATAGCGCCTCCCTCATACACACCTTGGTAGATCTGATCAACACTTGTTAATCATTTTCCTGTTGTATTTTGGGTTAGCCCCCAACTTATCGTCATCCAATATATTTTTGACCTTTTATACTCAAACAGGCCAAATTTACATGTGCAGATGGGAACTCTACTTATGCCCCACGCTTTGTGTTCATCGAGACACAAGTGATAGCCCTCCGGACACACCCCTGCATCATGCACTACGTCGCCATCATTTTTTCTGTGGCATTTCACTTTCCAAACGGGCGCTCTTTTTAAACTTTTAACCCCGCTGCATTTATCTTCTTAATTGTGCGCCTTTCCAGATTTCGACTTTGCAGCTTTTATCTCCGAATATGGCGCACATCATACCTTTGACGCGTCACAAACCCGGACCCACATTGGTTTTTTATCGACACACCTTCTGAGAGCCCACTACAAGACGTGACGAGTCTGACGTCTCCGTTCCGACGTCACGTCAGCCGTCCCAGTATACAACTGGGTCTTCTTGGAAACAGTCGAAGCCAGTTTTTCATTGGCTACCTAACTCCGTGATATGTGTTAACATTGCGTTAACCTTGTACATTTACCATACTTCTGTAGCTTTCCCTGTTCAAACGGGCGCATTTCTAGTTTTTTCACCTGGCTACACTTACCCATGTTGGACACTTTGTGTAAATTTTTATATCAATGAAGGACATCGGAACACACCTTGTCATTTTGTGCCGCAGCGAGTGGCTTGGCATTCACAAATGGGCTTTTCCCCTTTACAATAGGGCGTCCTTCCAGCCTTCAACTTCGTAGTATTTATATTTAAATATGGGCGTTTGTCTAGTCTTTATTTTCTTAAAGCCCCCATTTTCGACCTCGGCGCGCTCAACACCGCTGACGCGGCGCCAACCCTGACCCCATTGGCCTATCCCCGACACACCCTCTGACAGCTCCTGTCATGACTAGACGATTCTGAGTATCTAACCTGGTCCCCTTGGTAACGGCCCAAATATGACTTCTATTGGTCAATTATTACACGCGCATTTTCGACTTGGTGAAACGCGATGACGTGCGCTGATTTTGAACACGCATGCCCGTGATTAAAAGCCCAGCATCTGCCCCGGACATTTCACGGGATACTCCCAGGGGAGGAAGCGGATTACCGTCTTGTCACAGGTACGAGGGGAACTATGTAGATATCTTTATGCAGAGGCGCACACTCGGTATGATCTCATCTTTGTTGAATTCCGCTTTAGGCCGTCTCGATCACGTGGCATAGGGGCCACTTTCCTGAAGTTGCTTTATAGTGTGTTTCGCCCTCCTGGATTATTTTGTTCGTTATTGTTTGTTGTTCTTCGGGGCACGGCATGGGTTTCTCTTTTTAGGACGTTGTTATTTACTTTTCTTCAATTTCCATTGTGACACGCCCTCTAGGCGCATGTGTCCCATTTTATTATATTTGTGATTGTCCTGTTGTTCTTGGGGCGCTGCATGGTACATACCTCATGAGATATTGTTAATTACCTGTCCCATTGATTCTTCGGTATGGGGCTAACCATACACGTCCTGCAACCCGCATTTTGTGAGCCATTGTCTTTCCGACTGTATGACCACTGGCCATTTTTCCTTAGCGTCCCTTTTTGACTTTAAACTTAGTCATTTTACTTACATTCTTTTGCAAACCCTGGTTGATTAACCACACACCATGGGTAGGCCGTATTTTGCTTGAAGTTCTCAGCTTTTTCCGTCTGATGAACCAATGCCGGCCTCACAGTCATTTTTTGAATAAATAGATTTTGTGCTATTTATGTTTGATTATTTAGTTGTATGCAGTGGATCCTTTTAACTTAGGGATTTACTCACACTCTGTCATCCAGACACCTGAGGGAACGGGACCTCAGAATCTTAGATTGGGGTCAACTTTGAAATTATTTTAATGCTAAATTAGCACCAGTTATTTTATATATCTACTCTGCTTTAACAGATACGTGCACAGTGCCCTTATCATGGTGGTACTGGATGACTGAAAAGGACTGTTCACCCAGCACATCTCGTAACCTATCGAGAGACGACTCCTGGTTTACATGAACCCCGGCGCTATTGGATTGCACTTGCATTGTTACTCATGGTACGTGTCCCCTTGTGCCCTATCTCACTGATACACACCTGTTTAGTCCCCTTCCCCCAGCCTTCTTTCTCCCCTTCTTCTCTTTTCCCCTGTTCATGACACAATTATCTGTATATCATGGGTGCAAGATGGGATAGAAAGACACAAGTCTTGGTTACGAAAACATGGTTCCAGATAGGGACACCCTAATTAAACCATCCACTTTTAGTAAATTAAAAAGCTTATCCTTAGTAGAACCATGACGTCACAACTGTGCATCTTTGCATATTGAATTACCAAATATTCTTCTTTATAAGGTTGCACGTTAGGTTCTCATGGAAATGTGTTGTTCGATATATTAACTAGACAAAGTATATTCCTGATGTGTCCTGTGCTTTCTCTTTTTTAGTTTGTTTAAGATAACAATTGTAAATAAGTTTTTTTCTTTTTTCCCTAACTGATGTCTTTTTACATGTATTTTTAAATGTTTTGTACAGTGCGTCTACTTATGTTATGTTTCTTTGCATCTTTCCAGCCCTGACGAAGTTCATGTTTTGAACGAAACGCGTTGGCTGAGGCTTTGTTTCAACAACTGAATTAAAATAAAGACTTTGTTTATATACCAACTACAGACCACTTGGTGTAATTTACTGACAAACCCATTTGGTGGTGCACCACCCCAAAACCCCTTTCGAGACCCCAGCCACAATGGTTGAGGCCCAGAAGCCCCTGCATGTCCTGTGCCGCCCATAGACAACCTGAAGATTCATAACTTATTCCTTTAATCCTATCATGTTTTTGTCCTGTCCTATCCAGTAAACATGCTCAGCTACATCCCTCCAAAAAGAAATTTGCATGCCATAGCCTCCCATTTTCATCATAAGCCCACACACTCAGATGAGAAATATAGGATATCCTGATTCTTATGCCTCTTCAGCCATAGGTTTCATACTCCACCAATCTTCACCTTGCTCTTCCTAATTGTCCCAAGCTGTGATGAGCAGCAAAAGAAAAATAAGCTTACTCTTCTGAAAATCTCTGCCTAACGATATGGTCTGACCCACAAAGAAGGTTTACATTTGTGAAAATTGACAAACACGGCACAGGAGTGGCAGCGGGCTCAATAGTCACTCTGAAAGGAGTAAAATATAACTTTCTTGATGCTTTCCTTCTAATTAGGTAGAACAGGATGTGTTGTAAGTGGCTACTGGGACTTAAAGTTGTAACTTGCTATAGACATCTTTGGGAAAGCCAAAGCTGGCAGTTTCAGTGACAGGTCTGTATTAAGAGATGTGATGAGAAGCCAGATTTTATTAGGACCTTGGAGAATAGCATATCTGTGAGATAGACAATGCATGCTTGTTTGTTGTGTCCAAGTAACACACATGAGAATATAATATTGCTTATCACATGAGAACTTCCAACAGATACCTCTCGCTGTGCCATACTGGAAGAGGAGTATTTTGTATCTTGACCTGGGACACATCTCTCCGGCAGTAAAGAGGTTGTGACAACTAAATACAAATACGCAGGGGCCGATTCACAGAACTAACTTAAGATAAAATCCTAAACTTACTACTTTTGGTATTCACAGAAGTTAGGATTTTGTCTTAAGTTTGTCTTAAGACAAACTTAAGACACACTTAAGACAAACTTAAGACAGACTTAAGACAGACTTAAGACAAACTTAAGACAAACTTAAGACAGACTTAAGACAGACTTAAGACAGACTTAAGACACAATCCTAACTTAAGTCTGTCTTAAGTCTGTCTTAAGTTTGTCTTAAGTTTGTCTTAAGTCTGTCTTAAGTCTGTCTTAAGTTTGTCTTAAGTCTGTCTTAAGTCTGTCTTAAGTCTGTCTTAAGTTTGTCTTAAGACAAACTTAAGACAAAATCCTAACTTCTGAGAATACCAAAAGTAGTAAGTTTAGGATTTTGTCTTAAGTTAGTTCTGTGAATCGGGCCCAAAGTGCCTGAATAGTATAGAATAGATGTAAACAAATGAATATAAAGAAATACTTATAAGAAAATGAAATATCACATACTTTAGGCTGTAAGGCAGGCTTACCTGAAAAGTATAATAATGAAAGACGACACCATATCCAGCTAAAATATTTTTTTAAAACAATTACTTTCAGATAATAGTATATTGATATTGACTGGTGATTGCAATGACTGCAACATAACCTGAGGCTGTTGACCTAGAACTGGACGTGCTGCATACATTTCAGGCTGAATACACACTAATGTGGAAAAATTATAAACACAAAAAAGATGCAGAAGTGAGATCGTAACATTTCTATGTTATGATGTCATTGTTCGAATAGACAGTAGTTATTGTCCATACTGGTTATTTTAATTGTATTCTTAATGCAATAAAGCAAAATTAAAACCTAAATGAAATTAAATGAATAAAACATTTATATAGTGCAATAGCTACCCTGAGGCATCCCAGCGCTGCAGATGAAGGCGGGCATACAGAGAAAGTCCAATAGTTAAAAGCAGTTGTTAAAGAGCAGTGTTTTTAGAAGCTTCCGAAAAGGCAGCAGATTAGGTTCCGCCCGTATGCCTGGAGGGAGAGTGTTCCATAACTTGGCAGAGATATAGGAAAAGGAGCGCCCACCACATCTAGCTCTCTTTATTCTTAGGAGTAGGGCGAGGGAGGAGGACGCCGAGCGGAGGCTTCTGCTAGGTTGTTAAGGAATTATCATAGATCGGCTGATTGCTGGGCCATTCCTCCAGAAGGTCTTATGAGCAATACACATGGCTTTGAATTGGATTCTCTCCCTAACAGGCAGCCAGTGAAGGCTCCTCAGAGCCGGTTTTGCTGACTGCTGGTGTGTGGTCTGGAGGAGCAGGCGAGCTGCATAGTTTTGAATGATCTGGAGCTTGTTCGTAGTGGATTAAGGGGCTCCAAAATAAAGGGCGTTCCCATAGTCCAAGCGGGACAGAATGAGAGCCTAGACCATGGTTCTTTTTGCCTGAAATGGGAGAAGGGGGAGTATTTTGCGTAGCATCCTCAGCAGGCCATAGCAAGTGGCCTATAATTTTGCCGCCTGGTGGTTGAAGTTAAGGGATCAGTCCAGCAAGATGCCGAGGCTTTTAATCTGGTCTTTAGGAACTGGCGCAGGGCCAAGGCATTTAGGCCAAAGTAGCTCGGGATTAAAAGAAGGAGAGTTACCGAGGAGCATAAGCTTGGTCTTGTCCCCATTGAGTTTTAGGCAAGAGAGTTCCATCCAATTGGCTACTTCCTCTAGGCAACATCCTAGGTTGCTGGGTGATTTCTCAGGGTGGTTTAATGCCACCACGAGCTGAGTGTCATCAACGTAGGTGATAATTTTTATGCCAAATGGGCGGACAATCTCTGCCAAAGGACTCATATAGACATTAAACAGCGTGGGACTCAGGGAGGAGCCCTGAGGCACACCACAGCTGAGGAGCATATGTTTTGATACAACATCTCCTTCAAAGACCTGGAAAAATCGTTCTCCTAGGAAAGACTGTATCCAGGTGATGACATTGCCTGTCGCTCCCAGACTCCTGAGTCTAAGGATCAGTATGTCGTGGTTGAAAGTATCAAATGCAGCACTGAGGACAAGGAGAATGATGGCTGCAGTGCCCCCTTGATTCAAAATCCTCCTGGACTCCTCAGTTACTGAAAGAAGGGTGGTTTCGGTCCCGTGTTCGGGACGGAAGCCGGTCTGTGAAGGATGAAGTAATTTATTGGATTCTAGAAACCATACCAGGACCGAGTTGACATGCTTTTCCAAAATCTTGCTCAGTAATGGAAGGAGGGAAATAGGGCGGTAGTTCCCCAAGTTGTCCTGGTCGAGGTTAGTTTTTTTTAGAAGAGCCTTTACCATTGCGCATTTCCATGCAGGTGGGACCACTCCAGAGGAGATGGAAGCATTGAGCAGGTCAAGGACTACTGGAAGGATATTCCCTGAGACTGGGGTCAGAGCGCTGGGAGGCGCAGGGTCTGAGGGGGAGCCCAATTTTACCCGGGCCATGATAGAATCTAGGGTTACGACGTCCAAAGGGGGGAGGAGCCCCAGTACAACTTGAGTTTCATGCGCTGGTATAGTAGTGTGAACCCGGATGTATTGATTCTGAGTGGACAGGAAAGTCGAGTATGTGTTTTGTATTTTCTGGTGAAAAAACGCTGCCAGGTTGTTACAGCGGGTATGGGCATCGTCCATGATAGGTAGTTTCTGGGGCAGTTTTAAGAGGGTTTTGGCAATCTGGAAAATGTCCTTAGGGGAGTTAGAGGCTGCATTAATTTTTTCCCCGTAGAAGGTTGCTTGGGCAGCTTTGATTTTGCCTTTATAGGTTCTTATTGCCTCCCTATATTTAGATTTGCTGCAATCTATATACTTCTGTCTCCACTTCCTCTCCAACCTTTTGCAGCGTTCTTTGAGTTCCCATAGCTTCGGGGAGTACTATGGGGAGATCTTCGACCTACATTTTTTATGGGTAGGTCTACTGGGGAGTACATCATCTAAGGAGCACTGAATCCAGGAGTTATATTTCTCATTGGATGAGATGGGGTTTGGGTCACTGGCTGGCCTGGTGGCTTCAGAACTGAGATCCATTGTTCTGTAGGAAGCTTAGAACAGTTCCAAGCGAGGAGCTGTGTTGGAGGAGAAGGTAGGGCCAGGGATTTCCCAAGACAGGGGAACAGGAAGTGATCAGACCAGGGAAGACTGTCTTTTTCAGTCAATGATATTACTGTTACCGAGTGAAGACTTCTGAGTTGGAACCCAGGTTTCTGCACTTTTGAAACTTCCACAGTTGTCTGATTAGGGAGTCTCTCTCTATCATGCACTGAAAAGTCTATAAGGATGCAGAAACAGCAAATATGCTAATTTCTGAATCCAGCAATGCCACAACATCCCCATCTTTAAGCTTGAAAAGGACCTTATGGGTTACCAGCAGCCCAATATCACATTGAAAGGAAGACATTGGCCAAGGTCCTGGATGACATACCATGACAGTGATACCAAATCTCATACTTGTGTTGAAAACTGATTTTGTCCCTGGCCACTTATTCAGAAATAACATTCCAACCCTATTACATTAATGTGGTAGGTGAGGGAGGATGATGGTCAGAAGGTGAAGATATTACTGGATTCAAAGAAAGCATTTGGCCAGGTTGAGTAGGTGCACCTCTTCTGGACTCTTGAGTTGGCAGGATCGGTTCCTAACTAAGTTTTGAACGTGAGGTGACTCTCTGGGTTCTGTATCCCAATTTAAATGTGGTGGTTTCTTATAAGTATGATTTATGGTGAAGATGGGCGCCACAAAGTGATGCCCACTTTCAACAATAACTTTAATTTGCACCTGGAAGACTCTGGCATTTGCATACAACAATCATCAATTAACAGACACCTACACCAGATAATAGAAGATAATGCTGATTGCGCAGAACATTCTTCTCACATTCATCGACCATGTCCTTGAATCAATGTTTGATGGATTTGGTAGAAAAATGCTCTTGATTATGTGGTTGTGGAGTAAAAGGGAGAAATAACAATTGCCGACAAGTAGCTCCATTATGAGGGACACTATAACTGGTTACCGATATACATGGATTCCCAATAACCTAAAATACCCAGGTATACTCATTACCTGGCATTTAGAAAACATGGTCGGTGACTGGTACTGGTTAATAAGATGATGATTTAACTATATCTTCAGGATGGTTTGCAACTTACTTCTTTGGTAAAGTTGTACACTGTTGACAAACACATTAGATTTTCAATTTGTACAGATTTGAGATGTAGCTCTATGCAGTCCCCACCCAGTGGCAGTGTGCCAACACCCTCTTAACCACTCTCCAGTGACAAAACTCTAATTGCTTCATTGAATTTGTTGATGACAGACCACCCCATCATCTATTGATAAAACCAAACAGGGACAATATCCCAGAATCCTGAGAAAGTCATAAGAATGAAGACTGTGCCGGATGTATTGGATGTAACTTGACAATACTGATGTTGCAATCTGACATTGTTCCATTGAGATCATCAACAATAAAATCCAGCACATACTGAGGTTACTCTCACTTTACAATGGTAAAGTCAGTTCTCACCATCTTGTCAGGAGAGGGACTGGTTGGATTTGTTGATAATGCTTCAGTGATTAAGGAGAGCAACACCTAAATGTTGTATTGTTAAAGCCTTTAATTCAGGAAATAATTGTTCCTTTAGTTTGATATATTCAAAATAATTACAAATGTCATTTAAATTAAGTTATTTAGTCTGTGAATTTGTTTATACTTGCCTACATTTCAAACAAATATACAAAATTAACATTGATATATCAAATAAACATATTTCTTCTCATTTAAAAAAGAAAAGTTTAATGAATTTTTATAATTTTCCCTTTACCTTACCATAAGGAGATATCTGCCCTGAATATGCAGATCTCCTCCAATTATGCAGCACATTTAATATCGCCCTATAGTCATTACTAGTAGCAACTGTGCGGTTGTATTTGACATTTTTACCGACTTTATTCCCATATGAGGGAGTGGGGAAATGTAAGTCTACACTTTTGAGTAACATTACACTTGAAAATTGTAAATAAGTAAAAGTAGTAGTTGCCCAAAAGTTTAAGAGTAACTTTTCCTATAGTATATCTACTTGAGTAGATTTACCTTTTGGATAGGGCCCTTTGGTGTTGGAGATGCATCTCCTGGACCGTGACCATGTGGAAACACCTTTGGCTTGCCCCAGTCAGAGCATATCCTGATCAGAAATATGCACCCACCTTTGGTTACGCTTTAAACTTCAACTGGATGAGCTATACTTATCCAACATCAGCAATGTAACAAACCACTGGAGGAGGTGGAGGGCTACTTTGTTGGCTGTTTCAAAGATCTTTACCCTTAAGTGATGGAAAATTATGGAACCTCCAAACCATGTTGACTTGATATCTGAAATGTCATGACAACAACCTATGAAAGTCTTATTTAGAAGCAACTGGATCAATTCAGTATTCTTGTTTGCATCTGGGGACCTCTCATCTAAAGAAAAGTGTTTAGCTCACTTTCAGACACCTATCTTTTACAGTGAACTGACTGAATAGCTCTTTCAATCGCTTTGCAAAGAAATCTCACCACTTTGTTGAATGCAACTCCCTATGTTTATATCCTTTGCAACTATGTTTTTTAAAGTTTTGAAAACTATGCTACATCACTTATATTAATCTTACACTTCAGTACTTTCTTCATCCTTTTAGTTTAGCCTGCTAGTTTTCTTCCAACAGTTTCTCCTTACGGCTAGTTGACTATTTATATTTCATCTACTTTTTCCGACTACTTATTCTCATTCTTCAATCTCTCTTTTCTGTCATAACATTTTGTAATCTTCATATCTCTGATTTGCATTTGGGATTATTAGACTGGAGAATCTGCAGTGTTTGCAATTGGCTCATTTGCTATCTACTATGCTGACCCTATGAGCCCCTCTTACTTCCTGGACTCGCTTGACTTTTTTCTACCCTCCATGCTGGATATCCTCAACTCTTCCTTCACCTCCGCTTCTGTACCCATAGCTTGGAAACAAGCGTGGGTATCGCCGATTATCAAAAAACCCACCCTGGACCCTTCCAAACCAGAAAACTTCCGACCAATATCCCTCCTCCCTTGGATAACTAAAATAGCAGAAGCCCATGTCAATGGCATCCTCTCGAAACATGTGGACCACCACGGTATCCTGGATCCATCCCAAAATGGTTTTCGCGTGGGCCATAGTACTGAATCTGCCCTATTGGCCACCACCGAACATCTCCGGACGATTTTAGACTCAGGTCAAAGTGCTGCGCTGATCCTTCTTGATCTCAGCGCAGCCTTTGACACGGTTTCCCACGACATTCTTCTGAAACGCCTGGAGAGGGCCGGCGTGACTGACCTCGCCCTTGCATGGTTCAAATCCTTTCTTAAGGACAGATCCTTCAAGGTGTCAGCCCCCCCATTTCTCTCTAAATCCCATCCCATAACTCAGGGAGTCCCCCAGGGCTCAGCTCTGAGCCCCTCCCTCTTTAACTTATATGTCCAGCCGCTTGCGGAAGTAGCCAAAGAGTGGGGGCTTACACTGGTTTCATACGCCGACGACACCCAGCTGGTCGTCACCCTCTCGGAGAGCCCGTCCATCGCGGCATCCAAGTTCAGAGAGGGCATAGCAGCGGTAGCACAATGGATGACAGATAACTACCTCCAACTTAATGCCGGAAAAACTGAGGTGCTCCTCCTTGGCCGAAACACCAGCCTATGGAACGAGCACTGGTGGCCGCCATCCCTTGGTACCACCCCACTCCCAAAAAAGTGCGTAAAAAACCAGGGGGGTCTGGATGGATCCCAACCTTAGCTTCCAGTCACACACTAAAAAGGTGGCAGCCACCTGCATAGGTCTCTTAAGGAACCTCAGGCCTATACTCGGACTCTTTGACTCAAAGGCTCGCCAGTTAATTATCCAGGCAATCATCTTGTCACGCCTGGACTACGCTAACGTTCTCCTCGTGGGAGCAAACAAAGCTGAAACGGCTAGGTTCCAACGAATCCAGAACGCGGCGGCTAGAACGCTGGTCGGTCTCCCACGCAGATGCTCAGCCAGAGCCACCATCCGCAAACTCCACTGGCTGCCCGTGGAACACAGAGTTAAATTTAAAGCTCTCATCACGATCTTTAAAATTGTCAAACAGGGAAATCCCCCTCTGCTGCGAAACTTGGCCCGACCCTATGTTCCCGGCCGTGAACTTCGCTCCTCTAACCAACTTCTTCTGGAAGTACCCAGAACC
Source organism: Triturus cristatus (assembly GCF_964204655.1). Lineage (NCBI taxonomy): Eukaryota > Metazoa > Chordata > Amphibia > Caudata > Salamandridae > Triturus > Triturus cristatus. Next base: position 623,553,244 of record NC_140587.1, read on the forward strand.
AAGCTCTGCCGCACTGGAGGTCGCTCCTTTAGCGTCCTCGGTCCCAAACTTTGGAACGATCTCCCGCTAAGTATTCGCTCGTTAGACTGCCTTCCAACCTTTCGCAAAGCAATCAAGACCCTCCTCTTTCCTGCTCTCTAGGGTACTTAGCCACCCCCCCTTCTAGCAGGTGTGAGCTTGTCTCTTAGCGCCGGGACGCCCCATTGCTGGGGTAGCTGTCGCGCTTCACCAAACCTAGAAATTAGAAATTAGAAATTAATCTATGAAGATGTTCAATAAAGTATTGTTTTTAAAAACAACATATTTCAATGAATGTTTTTTGTGCTGTTACTCAATTAAAAACATGCAATTTTGGCAAGTGACAGTCTGTTCTTGTTTAATAGGTTTGGAATGTATGTCTGTTATTATTCCATTTATTTTTTTCCTTATGGACAAAAGTATTTCAAACAAACTACCATCATTGTTGAAAGAATAGAGTCTGATAAGTCTCTGATGATCTTTGTGTGTGATTACTTAACTGAATCAGTGTTTCTGACCTTTTATCTCTTTGTTACCGTCCTGATTGCCTAATTATGAAAAGAAGCCTTTGGGGGCGTGGCTGAATCGCCTGCAAGATGGCAGTGGGCTTCTAGAGCTCATCAGCACACTGGGGCCTTTCACTGGTGAAGTGCAGCACCTTGAAGCCTGTGGGTGCAGCCCGAACATCCATGCAAATGTGGGGGAAAAGGTATTTTTGGTCTTATGCGGTTTTTAAGCCCTTTTGCCTGTATTTCTCCTCCGTATCACATCCCCTCATGCCTGTGGCCACCATTTTGCTTATACAGCTCGTCAGCACTTTTATTGTTTCTCCACAGTGCGTCGGTGTTTTTATTGCTTCTACTCGCCCATTATAAGGCTTCTCTTGTTAAATAAGAGTTGAAGTGCCTCAATTTACATTGTACTGATGCAGCATTCTGTGAATGCTTCCTTTGATTGCTTGCCATCTAAATCAACTGATTCTGCTTTTTCTAACCACAGAGTGTAGGTGAACTTGCCAGAGGTTATTTATTATCCTGTATTCCTTGCATATGTTTTAACTCAGACTCCATATGTTGTCCTGACCAATATCAAAACCTGCAAATAGTCTTTATAAAGGACCTTTGTTGCCTTCAAATGTGACTTGCTTTGTTTTTGGAGTATTAATCCAGGCTCTCCCTTGGCTGTCCCAGTGAGCAGTGTTTCTTGCATTTGGTCACTTTATTCTACAATATTATCTGCTCCATTCAGTAAAGTCTGTATGGTGTAACAGGGGGTCGTTTTGCTGCACTTCCTCTGCACATATAGCAATTTTACCAGGGCTGTGCTTCCTGTCTTGGGGCGCTCAGATTCTTCTGATTTACTCATTTATAGAGTCCTCTTCATCTTCTTGTCAAAAGACTTCTACCTCATTGGGAAATATGGCCTCTACCTGCAAAGACATCACCACTACCATAGTATGACACAAAAAAGACCCTGGTTCTCCTATTAATTCTCCTTTATCGTTGACCCTGGATGACCTTATGGAAGTAGTAAACTTCTGAAACCTTTTGTCATGGAAACCAATTCTACGCTTCAGTGCATAGAAGAAAAATGGTCGAATCCAAAGTGTCAGAGGTAGAGCAAAGCATTAGCAAAATACAAGACGTGACAGTTGAGTTTGAGGGTATTTGCGGTTCTAAAGGAACAAACGTAGGATTTGGAAAATTGCAAATGTCACAATATTCTTAGAATTTATGAAATCTTTGAAGGGTAAGAAAGTTTGGACATGCCGGCCTTTCCTAAGCTGCACATCCTGAAAATAGTTTGGTTTAAGAAGCACACAAATCTTAATCTACAAAGGGCTATTAGAATTGGACCTAAGTCTCTGGGATCTTCATCATATGGACGTCCAAGAGGAATAATTGAGAATGTTTTTGAATATACTGAACTTGTTATGGTTTTATCAGTGGCTAAGCAGAAAGATGCAAGTGCTCTGGTTCGGTCAAACGGTCTTCTTCTAACAGGATGTGGCTCGTGCAACTGCAGCCCTTCAGAAGGAATTCCTTTTTTTTTACCCTGCATTACGCCCAGGAATGCAAGATATGGCCTAGTACATCCTTGTTTTTTCAAAGGGACTTACAAAGAGAGAACTATCTCATTTGATTCTCCATACGACCTGCAACCTGTAAAATTTCATTTCTGAGCACAAGGGTGTAGAAATGAAACTTGGGAAAAATGTAAGTGTTTTTGTCAGTAATTTATATGTTGTTTTACCACCATCAATAGCACTCCCATCTCCTTCCTTAACTTAATACAATTTTGGGAACACATGCCTCGTATCATACACTCTTCTCCCAGCATCAATCTTATTGTGGGAGGGGACTGTAACCAAATTATGGACCCCATTACTGATAGAAAACCTCTTGCCAGATATTTCCCTAACAGAAAGCAAAAGGCTTTCCAAAATACTATTCAATATGGGGGTTTGGTAGATGCGTGGAGGATTTATAATCCTGAAAAACTAGAATTGACCTTCTATTCCCCTACTCAAAATTCCAAATCAAGAATTGAATATATTTTTATAACCCCTCAACTACATCCCATGCTCCTGTATTTTCCTCTCTAATGTGATACCAGACAAGGTTGCCATTTATCTCCTCTACTTTCTATATTATCAGCCCCTTCTACATAGTCTGCGCCATTCATCTTCTCTTCATGCTTTTACTCATAAAAATACAGAAATTCTTTTTACTCAAGCAAGTTCTACCTCACACCAACCCATCAAATGAGACACCTTTAACAGGCTGGTGTAATTTGGAGGACTCTCTGATTTTCCCCTTTCCATTTTCAGTCTCTGGCCTATTTTGCTCACCCTCCTCGTTCTTTTGCATCACCTACCATTAACATTCTATTCCCATTCTATTTCTGATCGTTATCAAATCTTTCACACCCCTTTCTTGCCTTTCTAGAATCCTGTATAATGCACAATAAATATATTAGGGGGTTAAATCTCACTATTTGTTCGAAAGATTGTGTTGCTAAAGGAATAATTCAGGTCCAACATTTAGTTTAGGGGACATGTCTTCTTTCCTTGTATGAAGTGCAAACCACATTTGGCCTCTTTGCTACCTCCACTCTTAAATATGAATCATTAAAAAACGTATCTTACACAATATATCTCTTTGCTTTCTCGGGCTCCCCCTTCCACACCCAAATTCACCTTACCTCATATAATGCAAGAACTACACTACTTCTATCAAAGATTGTTCTTAACTTCTACCTCTATATGCAAATAACCTGTCAAACTTATGTTGGACCTGTACAAATACTCCAGGCACATATTTACATTCATTTTTTTACAGCCCATATATTCATTCTTTATGGCAGAGGATTTGTAGAACAATCTTGATTATTTGTTCTATTGACATTCCTTTAGATATCAAATCTATTTTTTGGGGTAGTTATCCACCTACTTGGATCTGTGCTCAAAAACTGGGAACATTTGTGGACTTGCTTATTGCAGTTGCTTTTCAATTCATTACATCTAACTGGAAAGATGCTGCCAAAATTACTTTCACTGGATGGTGGAACTTACTCTGCCACCACCATTGACTCGACAGATCATCAGCCACTTCTACACAAAGACATTTTCTGGTCATCACTTACTACTTACCTTTCTACTCCTCCTGCATGGTTCCTGGACAGTGATTTCATTTTTCAACCGGCAAGAATTTTACATTTATCATTTATAACATCCACAGGTTTTAATTGTTATCGTTGTGTACAATAGTTTTGCTAAGCCATAATCCATTTTCTTCTCTTCTCTTCCCTCTTCTTTTCTTTTCTTTCAATATTCTTTCTTTTTCCGCTTAATACAAAATACAAACTGCAGTATTTCTATGGTTCTATTTTTATTAGTTTTTCTTCTTCGGTTTGTGGTCTTTATAATGTAGTTTTAAAAACGATTTACTGATGCTTTAATTGTATTTCTAACGCTGCTGTTACTGCTTCCTGAATGGGCAAGAGAAAGCTAGCTGAGAGCTCTGGGGGAACAGGGGGTAATGGTTCCTTGCCTAAAGTCCGGAAAATCAGGAAGCCTCGATGTGCTGGCAAACAGCCCGACCCGGAGGGGACTTTGTCACGTATTGGTGTTCTAGTGGGGGAGTGCGAAGCCATCCTTGGTTCCGACCAGTCATCGACGGATGATGGCCTGGTCATTGTCCAATCTTCTGCTGACTCTGGACATGTTAACTCTATGCCAACACCTATTGTGCCGGAAATGTTCCGTTGTAAGCCTACTGCAAGAGTTGCTAAGGGGGCTAGCAAAGCGGACGTGCTCGAGGGTTCGAATGTTGGGGACAATACTCTATTGTGTGATTCAGTTGATACTCAGAGCAGTGTTCCTGCTGTTCCTTGTTTTAATAGGTTTTCTCCCTTGATGAACGAACAGGTTGTCGCCAGTGGGGTCCCATGTGAATCTTTGTCGCATTCCCCTGCTATCCCCTTAGGCAATTCTATCGACTCATCTGTTAACCCCTTATTAGATCTTATAAATACGGTTAACTTGTTGAGAGATGAAGTCAGCGCTTTGAAATTAGTGATAGAATCCCTGACTAACAAAGCAGGGTTATGTTCTGTTGTCCCACACCATGCCCCTGCCACTACTTTACCTAACCCCTCTCTTGCTCCAGATAATCCCTTAGGAACTCAGACTGATAGGACAGGCCTTTTTAACCCTTGCCCTAAGGGTTATGCCACTTATAGTAATGTAGTTAAGGCCAATACGAACCACATTTTGGTTAGCTTACCTGATAACACCAAATGTTCTTTGCTGGGCAGAACAAGTCATCCAAAGAGGCCGGGTGCGAGAAGTGACCATGACACCTTTGACCAGGGGTCCCGGGTCGGGCGGAGCGATCATAATGTCCAACCCAAGGGCTACGTCGTAGATTCCTCCAACATAATCTACATGACCAATGTCCCCAAATTGCTACCTAAGGGCGGCACAGAGTCCCCTGAGTCGCTGACCAACAAGGCAATCCACTGGTTGAGACATGTGAGGGGCTGTCGTTCAGTTATTAGGGAGGATATCTCCAGAGCTACGAGATTTTCTTCACCCAGTGCTTTTGTTGATTGCATCGAATTAATTCTTAAAAGCAATTACCTTGCTGAAAATCTTCTAGCACTTGAGTTTAGAACTTGTCCCCCAGAGGGTTCTTCCATTCAACTGCGAAGCTATCTCTCGCATGATCTAGGGGGGTTGAAGCGAGGCCTCTGTAGCGATAGGGATTTAGATGGTTCATCCCTGGATACCAATGACTGACTACACAGTGAGGGGGGTGTTGGCTTTTGGGACAGGGGCGAGAGGGTGAGGGTCACTGAGCACCAGGAGTCCATTATGGCTAACCCTTGCATTGACCCCTGTCCTATATTTGCCAACCAAGTGGTTACAACTTTGAGTAGCAGTCATTTTGTCTTTGTTCCGGATTCTTGTCAGGGGTTTGACCCATCCGCTAGTAACTCTACAGTGGATTCGCAATTCACTATTCCTGATATCGACGGTCCTCCTTTGGCTGGTGGCTCTCTTTGCTCTTGGAACATTGCTGGTTTGAATTCCAAGCTAGCTATTCCTGATTGGGTAGCTTTTATTAACACAATGGACATTTGTATATTCCAGGAGACTTGGCTTCTTGAACCACGCTTTTGTATGGGCTACTTAAATTTTCACATTCCGGCAACCAAGGGATCCCACGGGCGTCCATCAGGGGGTTTAACTATCTGGTTAAGAAGCGAATTGAGTCTGACAACTAAGCTTCCCCATACGGGAAGCAGTGACATCCAACTGTTGAGGTTAGACCTTGGATTATTGGGTACAATCGACATATATAATGTGTATGTTAGGGGTTCTAGAGGTGCAAAATCTTCGGTCATTGATGACTTACTTCGCCTGTTTGACCTTTACTCAGCTGACACCTTCGTCATCGTTGCAGGTGACTTTAATACATCATTCGAACCTCTTGTTGATAATAAGTGTGACCTACAGGACAGTGAAGAGTTTTGCTGGGGTATTCCCCCCCTGGAGTTGTCCCCTATACCAAGATGCTCAGATGTCGCCATTCAGATTAATTCCCTTTGCATGGAAAGGGGCCTGAGGGCTCTGAATGGTAGGATGCCAGGCGACCGCGAGGGCGCCTGTACATTTAATAATGGGCTGAGCAGGAGTCGAATTGATTACATCCTGGCTGATATGAAATTATGGCACTCCCTCGTTGACATGGAAATAGTGTCCCTTCCAGAGAGTGATCATAACCCCCTCTGTTTATCACATAAATGGTGGAAGGTGTACGGTGGTCCTGCTGAGGTCAGGGTATCGCCCCCTTCCGCTGTGGTGCCATCCAACGATATGCGTCGTCTGAGATGGTCCGGACTTATGGGGAACCCTACCACCCTATCAAAGATCATAGAGGAGGTGAATGGCTCCATCATTGCTATTGAGTCAGTTTTATCCGCTGAGGGGAACCTGAGGGATGTAACATCAGTGCACGATATTTTATTTGCAAAACTGAAATCCTATTTCTTCACAAAAGTGAGACCAGGACCAAGAGGCGCTAACCAACAAGCCTCTTGGTATAACAGAGAATGCAGGGAGGCAAGGCTATCGCTTGGGTCTGCCCTGAAGGGTGGCGATGTTAGCCTGGTACGGCATAGGAGAATCGTTTACAAGAGCTGTGTCGCTAAAGCTAAACGCCAATGGGATGGCAAAAAGTGGGAGGACCTCCTTGAAGCTAGTCTCCGGAATGATAGTAAATTGTTCTGGAGTATTGTAAAGTGGGGTTCTGGTGCACAGTCTGAGTGTCCCCAAAATAATGTTTCACATGAGAAGTGGGTGGACTATTTCAAACCACAGTATGCTTCTCCTACCGATCCTTCTGACAGCTATGGGTCCCCCCAGTTGTTTAATCCAGAAGATAACTTTTCTATTTCTGAGGTTGATCTGGCACTGGTGGGAGTGGCATCTGGTAAGGCTCCCGGACCTGATGGTGTTCCTGCGGATGTCTTTCTGTATGACAAGCTAAAATGGGGGAGGTATATACAGCTGATTGCTAACGCGTTGGCCCATGGAGCTCCAATTCCATGCTCTTGGAAAGCCACGGAAATAATTCCGGTGTACAAAAAGGGTGACCGTTCGCTTCCTGAGAATTATCGGCCTATCAGTTTGATTGATGCGATTCAAAAGATCACTGGTAGACTGATTTTAAATCGTGTTCATCTCTGGATTGCGTCAAATAATATTTTATCCCCATTTCAAGCCGGATTCCGCCAGCACATTAGCACTGTTGACCAAGTCTTCCGTTTTACTCTTCTCTATTGGAAGACTGTGGTCTTGGGTAAGGGAAATTTGTATGCAGTGTTCGTGGATCTAAGGGCCGCCTTAGATTTAGTCCCTCGTTCAAAACTGTGGCAGACTCTAAAAGATTTGGGGCTTCATGGCGGATTGTTGTCCCTAATCCAGAGGCTTCATGAAGATAATTTGGCTAGAATCAGATGGGGCGGCCAGGGCATGTTGACCGAGGATTTTCCGGTCCAGAGAGGTGTCAGGCAAGGCTGTGCAATGGCCCCCACTTTGTTTTCCCTATATATTAATGACATAGCGGATCGACTTTTGGAAGCACACGTTGACGCTCCCGTTCTTGGCAACACTAAGGTCCCAATTTTAATGTTCGCTGACGACACACTTTTAATTGCTAAGACACCTGGCGGCCTTCAGCGTTCATTAAATATTTTTGAGTCCTTTTGTGTTGATCGTGGCCTGGAGGTCAATATTAAAAAAACCAAGCTTATGACATTCAGGCCTCACAAATCTTTTAAAAATCAATTTGTTTTGTTTAACAATCCACTAGAACAAGTGCAGGCTTTTAATTATCTTGGAGTTAATATTCAAAATAACTTTGCATGGAAGTTACAGAGAGATCTGACTACTCTAAAACACAGGCAGTTAGCTGGTGTACTAGCTGCTGAATTTAAAAAGTCTCCTTCGAAGCCCATTAGACCAGTGTTACAGGTCTATAGTGCCAAAGCGGTGAGCTCGGCACTTTATGGTGCGGAACTGTGGGGGTACGAGAACCTGTCTTCCTTAACCATCTCGGAAAACAAGTTCTTGCGCAGTATCACCTCCCTCCCGCAGAGCACACCTTTAGTCCCCCTAAGGTATGACCTTGGGAAGAACTCTATAGCTGATGTAGCCAGGCTTCGCCCTATCCTTTATTGGCGTCGCCTATGGACCACCCCGGCGTTGGCAGAGTATGCAGAGGGTTTTCTTGACATATTGGCGATGGTGGGCTCCCGGAAGATTGCTTGGCTTAACGAAACTAGAAAATCCCTTGAGGCTTTGGGGTTGAGCGAACTTTGGGATAACCCTACAGCAGCTATTTTTCCATCTAAAGCTCTCTTGAAGGAGAAATACTGGGAGCTGGTAAACACAAAGGTACTCTCTGCCACTAAACCCTTTTCGCTTTCGGACGAATTTATGAACATCAAACTCGTCCCTAGGCTAGAACACTTTTGGGATCTTGTAACCAAAGTTCTTGATAGGAAATTGTTTTTCCAGATGCGGGTGGGAGCGTTGCCCTTAAATTCATTTGTAGCCCAGTGGGAACCCCAGAAAAGTAATTTATGTCCCTTTTGCAAATCCCAGGTGGAAACATTAGCCCATATGTTTTTTGTATGCCCTGCTTACTCGGCCCCGAGGCGTGTGTGGTTGAAACCCGTTTGCCTATTATTGGGCACTAGACAGAGTGTTGAAGCAGGAAGGCTCCTTTGCACTTGCTCTGACCCGGTAATTGTTGTGGGGGTTGCCAAATTTCTGGGGTGGGCATGGATTATAAGAGCTAAGAGTATCAGATAGGAAAGTCAGACCTCTGGTATGTTTTACCCAATGATTTTTTTATTATATGCTTTTTAAAACTTGTAAATATTTTAAGTAGTTTCGCTTTTACACTGATTCTTGTTAAATTATTTGTGTATTTTGTACCTGTACTTGTTTTGTCTCGCTTTTATGACTTTTGTCGAATAAAGCTGTTTGGATTGGATTGTATTATAGTTCTCAGCATCATTATGTTAATATTATCTTCTTTCTCAATTATCATACATGATTTTTATAAGATGTACCTTTTTTGATGAAAATATTTCAATAAAGCTTTTGTAAACCTAAAAATAAAGCCTTTGTGCCGCAATTATTATTGGAAACATTTATTTTAAATCTGTGCAAGGAAACATCTATGCTTCACTTTAGAGGCAAAGGAAACAACTTTCAATGGTGTGACTATGACTGGAGCTACACTTTGCTTTGGAGGACGTTCTTACATTCCACCATATTTAGAGATCTCCACTTGCCTGGCAGAGATCTCAAGACCCTCAAAAGTGCAGCTGCCATCTAAGCTCCTCTGGAGGCACTGTAAGTTGCTGTGTGGCCACTGTTTTTCATGTGCTACTATGCAATCCAAGAATTTACAACTGGAAAAGGAAAGGATTTTCTTCTCATATTGTTAACACAATTAATGGAAGTTCATCAATAGAAACAGTTGATCTGGTGTGATTTATTTAGACAGCACAACTCCTACTCAAAGCACAGCTTAATTAATAGGAAACACCAGGACCACAAGTTTGAGGAGTAAAAAAACAGGACACAAACCTAGGAGGCACAGAGAGAGACAGGTTGAACAGAGACTTGGCTGTAGTAGCCTGTGTACATTTGTGGATGAGTGAAAATAGGAAAGCTTCATTAGCGATAGTAAACACACATTTCAGGAAGGCAGGGTTGATGTGATGTGTCAGATTTGGCTCGCTGGATTGAAAGGAGCTGATTCTTTTGAAGTTACTTGGGCGGATTGTACTTTAATTGTGCTTTGGACATCTAGGTCTGGAGATTGAAGTAATATGATGTGTTGAAGAATCTGTGACACAGAGGATTTAAATGTGTTGGGTGAATTAGAGGTACTGTGAATGGAAGAATGTTCTGAAGAATTGGACTTTGGTGTATGTGTTGATATTTACATTAAAAGGCATTTTTAGTGAGATATAACAAGTTGATATGGAGAGTAACTCGGGGGAGGAGAGTGCTTGGGAGCGAGTAATGGAGAGTGCAACATGCAGACTTTGTATCGTTTTAAGCAAGTGTTCCAGGTTCAGTTAAATGACAGACATTTCATATTGAGGACTGGATAGGAGATTTGCACTCTTGTGATTAGTAAGGGGCTGTAATGAATTATGAGGTGAGTAATCACATCTATTGTATTAAGCATTCCTTTGGGTGGTTGAGTCCTTCTATAGAATGTCAGTTAGCATGCTATAGTTTTTAAGCACTAACTGGACTGATTCTAGAGATTGGTTGATGGAGGGATGTTATATTGATAGTAGTGAGTTGTGGGGCTGGTCCTTGACAGTATTTTGGCCTTTGTCAACGTAGTACAAGCTTTTGATCCTGACTTCCTTAACTTTTGCCCGCATTATGGGGTGGGTGTCATGTAAGGTGTCACCCAACCTTGTTCCTGCTCACCCACAAGGTCATTTTCCCTGAAATCTTTCCCTCGACAGCTGAGACCTAGCCATTTGACTGATGCCCGGTGGAGCTACCTCGCTAGCTAAAGGGGAGATGGGCTATGGATTCCCTCCTTGACAATCACCTACCCAGCCGGCCTTTGGTCGAACTCTCCTGCGTCTCTCCAGACCAGCCCTCCATCTAGGGATGGAAGCAACCACCACCTAATCTACGCACAATGACAATCTCTGAGCATACTCCTGATCTCCATCCTGACAGCGGAGGCCGAGCTCTATGTCAGACGCCCGGTGGAGCTGCTCTGTTCAGCTATTGAGGAGATCAGCCTTGGTTCATCCCCTGACTGTCACCTACCCAGTCGGACTTTGGGCACAGTTTTTCTCCCCGTCTCGCCCCCCCACCCCCCCATCGTATTTCTGCTACCCTGCTTTTTCCTGGTCTCCTAGCTATCTGTTCCCATTCAGCATTCTTTCATTCTTTGTCTACTTCCTTCGCTCCTATCCCCTCTCACCTGAATCTTTCCCCTTGCCCGCTACACCGCCTAGTCCCCTGTCCTTTTGTGCCCTTTGACTAAGCATTTCTTCTCCCCTTGTTGTGGAAAGATCCAAGATATATACGCTGGAGTCTCAGCGTACCTGCTGAGAGAGTCCACAGCGCCATGAGAGCCACTCACAATTGAGGTATGGTATGGCACCCCTTGCCAAAGCACTCCCTCTCCCCTTTTTGGGGAAGAATCCAGTAAGTAGGCCTTGGAGTCTCAGAGATCCCTCTGAGAGAGTCCACTGCGCTTAGGGAGCCTCTCGCAATAGAGATGGGGTAATGATACCACTCCCCCTGGGATCACAGTTTACTGGACTTTGGGCGCAGCTTTGACTCGTCTACCGGTTTGTGTCCCCGTCACCCTCCCCCTCTTCTTGCCATGCTGTGTCTCTCACCCTCCCATCCTCTTCCCCTCCTCCATTCTCTGTCTACTTCCCCTACTCTTACCCGCCCCCCCGGAATCTCTCCCCTTGCCTGCTTTTTCCCTGACCTATATGTTCCTTTTTGCTTGTCTCAACCTTACTTGTCACTATATTGCCATGCTCTAATAACTGTTTAACCTTTGTAAAGATGTAACCTGCAATTATTGTCTGATACTCTTGTAAAGCGCTCTGATACCTCCGGGTCTAGCCAACGCTATATAAAACCTTAAAAATAAAAAAATAAAAAAATAAAATAAAATAGTCAATAGAGATGGTAGCCAGGATGGAAACATTGGGAGCATTCAGGGTATCAAGAGGTGTAGCGGAGATATGGCAGTTGTGTTAGCCAGTGTTTGGACCATGACAATTACATTTTTCGACAGGGTGATGCACAACTCACATTTCTGGTTATGGGAATCCGAGATAGTAAATTATTTCCTGCAATGCATGTTAGTGTTCTTTGGCAATAATAAGAAAAAACATGGTATATCGGTCCACAATAGTATGTCCTAAACGAAAAAACAAAGAGTAGGTCAGGTTTAATGTAACCTAAATCATGAATATGGTGCTTGCCATCTAGTAAGGTCTCCAGTTGGCTGTCAATGCTTGAAATTAATAGGGAGTCTGAGCTGGTGTTTCATGCATCCATACAAAGATAACATGAAAAACATGATATTATTGTGCAACAGTCAGGTATTAACTTGTCGTTTGTGAATACCAAAGGAAAAACCATCTGTGCAAATCAGGCCCTTAAAGAATGATGGAGAAGGAGTTTGTTATGGAGATTCATTATACTTACCCATGTAAATATGTAATTGCCTTCCACACATTTTTACTTCCCTCAAGTATTTGTGAGGATGCTAGTTATTATCGCTGGCTGTATTTACCACCAGCAGTAACAGCGAATTGTAATACTGCAGAGATTACCATATTGTTTAGTCGTAATCTTAGTTTAGCTATGCTTTGCTGCAAATGGCACTACATACGTAATAAGTTCCCAGTAACAGAACTTCAGGTTTAATGCCTTAATATTATGAATTACATTTATCTATACAACTTTAATTACTGTGCCTCTCTCAGACATCTTTGTATGATGGTACATCGACATTTAACATACTCATCAAGCCTGTGGTTGCAAAAGAAAAAGGAATTTGGGTCGTTTATTTAGTCATACGGGGAAGTTCTCTTATTAAGACTTTAAACACTTGGGGGCATATTCTCAAGGACTTATCGCCGAGTTAGCATCACTTTATCGCAGCCAAAGTGGCGATAGATCTATCACCCTATTTACAAGCTAGTGCCAACAGCCGATATCGCCAGTTTTCCTGCAATAGCAGCCGTAAAAAACATTGCCACGGATGACACCGGCAACTAATGCTAATGAGATGCAGAGTAGGCGTTCCTGTGCAAAAAGCTGTGACAACACCACTTCGCAACATTCTCAACGACCAGCCAGATTGGCGATAAGATCCCAAAACATGCGATAAGGCACGCTAGAAGCAGGGAATTAACACCTGCTCTTTCCTGGTATTAAGTCGGACGATAACATGCACCAGAAATGTGAACCCAGCCCACAGCCACACCAGGAGAAAAATAGATGCCATGGAGCTACTAATCATGCAGCTCGGTCACCCAAGAGGGCCACAACACCCACCACCACCACCCCCAAGGACCCCCCCCCCCCTCAGACAAAGATATATGACGTCAACTTTACGAAATCATGAACAAAACTATTTGCCTGATGTCGTACAATTACAACAATGAACACTCTTATGTGTTCAGAAAAAGGAGAATCATTTATTCATCTTTGAATTTCCAAACACATTTTTCAATTCAAATTTAACTCAAAACAACTCTTTGGAAGAGATATGGTGGGTCTTCTCTGGACAATCTGTAAGTCACAGCCTGCAAGCCAAAATTCAATATAAGAAGGTGTGTCATGCGCTCATCAAAGGACAGAGAGAGAGAGAAAGAGAGACAGAAAGAAAGGGAGAGAGACAGTGAAAGGAAGAGAGGGATTGGGAGAGAGAGTGCTGACACTGCGGACCCAGGCCTCACTGCTCATCTGCTACCACCGGTGTTTCTCCAACCACGTTCCGGTATACACTGCAGTCCACCAGGTTCCTTATCTCAGATTTATTAATGGCAGAGTTCATATCCTTGCACATGCCATCATCGCTTGCCCACCCCTGCGTACACAGGCTGCTGCACCCCAGCCCCTCCCACCGCCCAGCGGTGATTGCCCGCCCCGGCACACCCAGGCCTCACTGCTCTCCTTCCGCCACCATCGCGTCTCCAAGAGGGCCCACCACATGCCGGTGCAAGCTCCAAGCCCAGGGCCCGCGACCTTGGCAACCTCCACATCATGCAACCCCACACCACAGGTCACCAGGTCACACACGTGATTCTGGGTCTTCATTTAGCAATGGCAGAGATCATATCAGTGCACATGGCATCATCGCTGGCTGCACACCCGCTCAGCTCCATAGGTGCTCCTAACTCTGTGAACCACAAGGCAATGCCATGTGGTGGTAGGCCCACGCTGCCCGCTGGCTCAGGCCTACCCTGCGGTCCAGCATGGCTCACAAAAATCCTTACCAGTCCGGACCGCCAGGATGGCACATCATAGCAGGCTGCACACCCGCTCAGCACTTAAGGTGCCCCTACCTCAGTGCACCGAAAGCCACCGTCAAGTGGCGGTAGGCCCGTGCCGGCCACAGTATATCCGGTGCCACGAACTCTGTGCAACACAAGTCATGGACCCTTTCTGATTGAGTCTCGTGATATGCCAGGTGGACGCAGCCATGTCACCTCCAGCAGTGGGGAAGAACTGGGACACCTAGCGTCGTTTTCATCCCCTTTATACATAAGCTGAATGGGCTGGGTCGGCGTACGCCAGGCTAGCATAGGTGTGTGAATAATTATCCCTGGGCGTGGTTCATTTCTGGGCTGGACAGAAAACCAACTGATGAATGAGTCTCTGTCGCAGTGTCGGCGCCACACGGACCACAAACGACAATGTTGCAATGTTGCATGCACCCGGAGTGCGGCCGCGCATGAAGGGATTGTACAAGGAGCACAAGGCCGGTCAGGCTCTTGGCTCATACATGCCAACTGTTGTGTGTGTATCGCTATTGGTGCACCATAAGCCTAAGGCCTAGCCTCAATTGTAGCGTGAAAGCCACATCACATTTCCAGAATGCAAGCAGTAGTCAGACTAACATTAGGGACCAAAGCTCCTTTGTCTCAATACATAAGGCGGAAGGACATCTGCACCTAAGACCTTGGCCTTGAATGCGACAGGCACCCCCTGAGAGAGATACCAGAGCAGATGATGACGACTCCCACACTACGCACAGCACTAATGAAAGACCAATGTATCGTCACCCCACACACAGAAGTCCTTGCTCGAGGTACTCTTGCATGGAATGCCCTTGACACCTACGTACACAACAACCCATACGTCCAAACATTGCATACGCATACGACTCATTTCTCCGAGTTGTGGCATATCATCCACATAACTGCCGCAGGTCAGAAGAGTGCCTGTTCTATGAGAGCCACCAATGCTATGGCAGAACATTCCGGGCACATGCACAACACCTGTCACTTGGAACTGTACCATGAGCGAATGCTGCCTGTTCAGGTCTGATGCAATTGGTCTGCATGTTGTGGCCCTTGTCTTGCCCGTACTGACACGCATATGCTAATAAAGTCTATGCAACTTCACTGGTGTTCAACTGTGATGAGTGTTGATTAGAATGACAAATCGTGTGCCTCAATGAGCATTGTCCTTACACAGGAAGGGAATAAATACGCATTTCACTTAGGGGTGAGTCCCTATTACCAGCTCCCCCTCTGTGAGCCAGACATTGTGGTTGGGATCATTGATGATAGGCCTGTACTCTTACGTGTCTTCAGCAATGTGAGTATGTTATCTAACTTCTTGCCATGTGGATCAATGTGATCCATCACTACAGGCTGTGTCCACCCAGTTGAGTGTGATTAGGTATGCGAAGAGATGTTCTGTGGTCAAATATGATGGAGGACACTGATTTAGGCCTGCCAACGACTTTGACATTTCATACACAGCCCTATTTCTAACATTGCGCTGGGCAAAGTTGTGAAATTGTGTGATTGTTGTTTCAGAGCAATGAGGCCACAGCTAGTGCACAAATTCCCATTCATCGCCATCACCCCCTCACAAGACCTCTGCAACTCCCTCGCAACCTTCTTCCACCACAAAATCACCGACATCTACAACAGCTTCACCACAACAACCTCGTACCCCCCTCCGGAACCCACACCCCACAGCGCCACCCTCCACGCCTGGACCCCGGTCACCACCGAGGAAACCACCCGCACAATGAACTCCATCCACTCAGGATCCCCCACCGACCCATGCCCCCACTACATCTTCAACAAAGCCGCCAACATCATCGCACCCCAACTCCGAGACATCATCAACACCTCCCTCACCACCGCCACTTTCCCCGAGAGCTGGAAACATGCCGAACTCAACGCCCTCCTCAAGAAGCCGACAGCAGACCCCACAGACCTCAAGAACTTCCGACCCATCTCTCTCCTCCCGTTCCCAGCAAAGGTAATTGAGAAAACCATCAACACACAACTCACCACCTTCCTCGAAGCCAACGAATCACTCTACCCCTCGCAGTTTGGCTTCAGGGCCAACCACGGCACCGAGACCGCCCTCATCACAGCCACGGACGACATCAGATCCCTGACCGACAAGGGAGAGACCGCGGCCCTCATACTCCTAGACCTCTCCGCAGCCTTCGACACGGTATGCCACCGCACTCTGATACAGCGCCTCAGCAACGCCGGCATCCAAGGCAAGGCCTTGGACTGGATCATCTCGTTCCTCTCCGGAAGAACTCAGAGAGTCCGCCTCCCCCCTTTCAGATCAGCGGCTACCGAGGTCATCTGCGGCGTCCCACAAGGATCCTCCCTCAGCCCCACCCTCTTCAATATCTACATGACCCCCTGGCAAACATCGCACGCAAACACAGACTCAGCCTCATCTCCTACGCAGACGACACACAACTCATCCTCTCTCTCACCAACAACCCATCCTCCGCTAGAACCAGACTGCACGAAGGAATGAAGGAAGTCGCTGACTGGATGACGGACAGCCGGCTTAAACTCAACAATGACAAGACGGAGGTCCTCATCCTAGGCCCGACTCCAACCTCATGGGACGACTCCTGGTGGGCCCCCGCCCTAGGCAGCACTCCCCAACCCACCGACCACGCCCGCAACCTCGGCTTCATCCTGGACTCCTCCCTCTCCATGACCAGACAAGTCAACGCAGTCACCTCGTCATGCTTCAACACCCTACGCATGCTCCGCAAGATCTTCCGCTGGATCCCCACTGACACCAGGAAAACCGTCACCCACGCCCTCGTCACCAGCCACCTGGACTACGGCAACACCCTCTACGCAGGCACCACGATCAAAATACAGAAGAAACTCCAACGTATCCAGAACGCAGCCGCACGCCTCATCCTGGACATCCCGCGCCACCACCACATCTCCGGCCATCTGAAAAAGCTTCACTGGCTCCCAGTAAGCAAAAGAATCACATTCAGACTCCTCACCCACGCACACAAAGACCTTCACAACCAAGGCCCCAAGCTCATCAACCACCGCGTCTCCTTCTACGTACCCACTCGCAACCTACGATCGACCGGACAAGCCCTGGCAGCCGTCCCCCGCATCCGCAGAGCCACCTACGGAGGCGAATCATTCTCCTGCCTTGCAGCAAAGATCTGAAACTCTCTTCCCAACCATCTTCGCTCTACACAGGACCACCTCTCCTTCAGAAGGCAGCTCAAGACCTGGCTGTTCGAGCATTAGCCCCCCCCCCCTAGCGCCTTGAGACCCTTCCGGGTGAGTAGTGCGCTTTACAAATGCCAATGATTGATTGATCTCACTGCCTATGTGTGTCACAGTCAAACATGCACATTGCTTTCATTTTCCAGGGTGTACCTTATTGTGCAATCAATGTCCTTACATTCATCCATACTTTCCTACTTGATCGATTATGCACATGACACATCTGTGTGAATGTGGATGATTTCTTCACATTCGGTGGAGTTTTGGAGCTGGAGCAGTACATGGCCATGCAAATCCCACATTACATTGTAGCTCAATGGAGGGCCAGCCAGAGTCATTTATGGATTGACAAGTACATCGGAAGAGGAAGAGTACAGTTCACAGTCTGATTCCTGTGTCATTGGTAAGCAAACAAAATATGGCAGTCCGTGTCGAGGTCCAAGGTGAGTGTCGCAGAGTGTTTCAGGGGACAGTGGGAGATGTTGTTACAGGGCATGATGCAGAGGGCAGAACCAAGCTGAAACAGGGCATATGGCAGAGAAGAAGGCTACTGGCTCCTTCTTAATACAAAGGTGGAATCACCCGCATCTTTGTCCTCTATGTCATCTGTCTGACATGTGGGTGCTGATGTTTGGTCTGCAGCATTGTGTGCCACTGACACATCAGGGGCCGGAGATGTGTGTGTAGAAGTACCAATATAAGTAACAAGGGAACCTGATGAAGGTAGCTAAGGACCACGGGTAAATTCGTATTTTTATGAACAATGGTCCCTAGCGTAATCTTGGTTAGGAATACTAATTCAACATAGACTTCAATGAGACCTATGTGTGTTCCTCCTGTGTCGAGCTGGACAGAGGAGCATTTAATCTTGAATTTCACAAAATTATAAGTTAGAATAGTGAAGACTGATGAAACAAGGGCACAATCCTGTACCGAGTTTTCAACAGAGAGGAAAGGGGAAGATCAAAAATAGAAAAAAGTACAAAGTAATAACAGACAAAAAGGCTTTGGAGCGATCATGGGGGCTTACAATACAATAATCAACTTAAGTAAGCTCTGGCCAACAGCATCCACAATACATTTTCACAATGGATACAATGTGGAACTGTTATAGAAAGTCGACGTGACGTTTCGATCCCTAGCTCCTAGTATACTGGGATCATCATCAGGACTAAAGAGTTTTACAAACGATTGCCTGGTGTGATTACAAAGCATGTTAATAGTGGAGAAAAGCAGTTCAACCGCGTTAGTTTCGGCCATTCTAGGATCAGGCAAGGGGGAGATGTTCAAAGAAGAAAAGTCTCTGTTTGTGAATAAAAAAGTTTTAAAGGAGCGTTGTCCAATCCTCGGTCCTGTTCAAGCCTTTTCAAATTGAATCATAGGTGATGATTGATTTCAGTTCCTCTTTGTTTAGAATCTGGGCCATGTTACCTCCACGTTGTGGTAGTGGCAACACTTTCAACACTGTCCAGCGAATATCATCTTCATTGTGATTGGCCTCTCCGAAATGATCGACGAGGGGCGCATTTGGAGTCTTGAACCGGATTCGGCTTCTGTGTTGGCAAATTCTCGTTTTTACTCTTTGTGTGGTTTGGCCAATATAGATCTTTTGGCATGGGCACATGATTAGGTAAATTACATTTGCTGTGTTACAGTTGGAAAAGGAATTGCTGAGTGCAGTGATGTTATTAAACGTGAAACTTTTACCTTCCATTGTAAAAACACAAACATTGCAACTTCTACATTTGAAATGCCCTATAATGGGGGGAAGGCCCCAAGCTCCATCAAGAGTGGAAGTATTGATAGGAGAGGGTAGAGAAGCGCGGATCAGATGATCCTTCAGATTTTTGTTCTTTTTAAAGGCAAAAAGTGGTTTGTCCAATGTGAGAGTACCTACGTTCAAAATTGGCCAATGGTGGAGTATCATTTTCCTCAGTTTGTTTGAGACTGGCGAAAATGTTGTGACACAGGCTATTCTTTGTGTTTCTTTTTTGGGTTTGGGGGTCAGCAGGATTTCTCTTGGACAATACCATGCACGTTTGGAAGCATTCTTCACGATTCTCTTAGGGTAGCCTCTCGCTTTCAATTTTGAGGAGACATAATTTGCTTCTCTGAAATAGTCAATTTTGCAAGAGCAGTTTCTCCTTATTCTGAGGTTGAAGTACCAGCAGCATTCATCAGCGACTGCCTTAGTGTCAGCAATGCGATGATGGGGATCTGCAGGGAATGGAAGATCCCAACAACTTTTCACTGGTGTGCATCTGTGGCAGCCATTCTTTCCGCATGCATCCTCTCCATGTTCTCCATTATCCTCAGAATCTGTGCCAACTCTCGGCTGACATCGCTGAGGCTACTCTGACTAGAACGCTGTTCTCCTCTCAGAGTCATGACTCCAGCGATGTCGGGCATGGACTGTTGGACATCATGGAGTGAACTGTGGGTGTCCGTTAAGGAGTGTATGTGGTCCCTGATGGGACTTAGACACCCACGTATGTCATCTAATTTGGATGCCATACGTTCGAACCCCACCTGCACCTGTTCAGCCACCTCCTTCTGGCAGTCTAACACCTGGCCTTGGAATGCAATGTGTTCTTCAGTGGGGTGCTGGGAGCCAGCCGTGGTGGTGGGTGCTTCCGGCTGTGTGGTCTGTGAAGGGGGTTGGGTCTCCTCGATGCAGCTGGGCTGCCCTGCTCCTGGAGGTGGGTTGCCGTAGCTGTCCATGAGCTGTTGTAGGGCATCGGTGTCGAAGGTGTGGAGGTCCTCTTCATCATCACTGATGAGTTGTCTTGTCTGCTCTGCAGGAGGTGTTGATTGTCCCTCTGCAATGTGAAGGGGAGATGCATTTTAACACTGTGTTAACATGTATGTTGACGCATTGTTCAAGTTTACATACAGACTGCATGACAATGTACATTGTGACTGTTTGGGAGAAGCTGACTATTTGATGCAGGACAGTGGACAGTGGACATTTGAACTACATCACGGATGTGAGTTTGTACACGTACATTATAATCTCACAGTTTTCTGCTATGCCAGATGTGATTGGCCAGTTTCTACGCACAAGCGGAACCAGTTGTATCCTCTTTTCTGTCGTGAAAGTGTTGCACTTTATACCACATTGTCATCAATGTTGATGTGCTGTTATTGCTATGTGTGTGTGCTGTATTGTGGGATACTTGCCCCTGCAGCTGTGATATAGCTGCCCCTTATCCCTTTGAGAAGAGAGACACAATGGTTCTAAATGGCCTAAAAAGGTCCAGGATAGGAAAACCTTAAAAAGGTAAACGTTTAAATAAAGGTTTTTTGAAATTAATTTTGAAAAGAGAGAGCGATAGTTAATATAGAACAGGGACAAGAAGGTCAAGGTATAACAGATATTTATTATACAATGAACCACTTTCTTTTAAACTTAATATGAGGGGTTCATGTTGTGAGCGGTCGACGACGTTTCGAACTCAGTTAGTTGAGTTCATCTTCAGGACAAAAAAGAGCATCTATAATTGTCAGTGTAGATATAAGGTAGGATTTTAGTTTACTGATCACGAGAAATTCATGTGCAAGTTACTGCATCATAGTAGGGCCCTTTGTCATGGCAGGAGGCTTGAGAAACGTTCTTAATTCATTTTACCGGGACCTCAGGGATTCAGGTGCCGGGCGGATTTAGTAATTTGTCCGATCGAATTGCATTGAATGCGAGCCTCCCGGTGAGATAGAGCGAGTCCTGTACAAGTGCTGCTAGCGCTTATCCCTTTGAGGCAGAGTGTCTTTGACTTCTGTGCTTCTACAGTGCTGAGATGTTGCAGACTTGGCTAATTTTGGCTCTTGTTCGTAATTTGGACTCTTGGGCATGGTTTATCCGCAGATGTGTTGTTGACATCAGGGGTTGATTGTGCATGTGGATGTGTCAGAGTGTGACCTGCTCCTTTCCAGATGTGTTCCACACTCAGCCACCTCAGTGTCGTGGCGTGCACCATGTCATGATAATTGGACTGCAGCCATGCTATTCGTCATGGAGTGTCACTTACATTGTCTGTGTGGCTCACAGACACGCAGCTTTGCTGGTTTTAACACGTGTGCATGGGTTGGTTGTGAGATTGGTGCTGTGTGGAGAGGGACCCCTTTGTGCCCATAGCGGACGGGGGCCTACTTGCTGTTTGTATGTGTGCAGCAGTGTGCCAAGGGGATGAGGGACATGATCCAGAGTCATTGTGGGTGTGCAGTGTGCTCTACTTAATTGTGCATGTGTGCCGTTGTGCCCATCTCCCCGTCCCCCTAGTCCCTGTTCGGTACTCACCCTGGTGTTGTGTCAGGTCATGTCGAGCAGTGTCCTGACCCCCAACTCCTGACACCGTCTCCCCACTGATGACTGTGGACACCATTTCCTCCATCTCATCCAGCTCCTGGTGTTCTGCTGGACTGCCACCTCCAGTCTGATGGTTGCCAGTGAGTATCTTCTTGGTTTTGCGTTTCGCATCATTCCAGCGCCTCTTGACCTCTCCAATTGTCCTCCTCCTCACTCCAACTTCATTCTCCTTGTCCAGGATGGACTGCCATATTGTATTTTGATTTGCCAATGACACGTTGGAGGTGACGAACAGTTGTTGGTGGTGTTCTATCACCCCTGTGATGATGATCCTGTTTTCCTGCAGACTGAACCTCATCTTCCTCGTCCTCTTCTTCTTACCCTTCCCTGACCCCGAGGTCCCAGGCTGGTCATCCTGGGGGCTTGTGGGGTTCTGGTCGTTCTCTGTACTTGCTCCGGCTTCTTCCATGGTGTTACGCAGTTTAGATTATTTTGTTTGTGTTTTTCGGTGCTTTTATAGTGCATTTTCCTGCATGATGACTTGTGGAAATTGCAGGCCTGTCTCTGGTTAGCGCAGATTTTTTTATCGCGCTTGGCCACATCGCAACTTTTTTCATGTTCGTGTTTTTTTGCCATCACAGTCATTCTAACATGGTCATTTGACACGTTAGCGTGAGACTATCGCATGGTACCGCCGTGTTGAGAATACAACGTTAACACGGTGTTATTTTCCCGCGATAGACTGCGATGTGCAAAGTTGCGTTAAGCTAATCTTGTGATAATTATCACACGTTCTTGAGAATATCCCCCTTGGAATCAGTCCTCCAGGCATTAGTATATTGACCCACTAAAACACCGCCAACTATCACCTCATAATGATGTTTAAATGTAACACAGAAATCAAAAAACAGTAAAGGAAGTCTCCGATAGCATTTATTTTAATAGGTGCAAAGACACTTGATGCATAAACTACCTCTCACATTTTAGCAAATTACTTTTAATACACTCTGCATTTCTGTAATGTCTAGTTAAGGTTTCATTATGACATTTTCGTCTCTAAAATACTGTAACATTTCTAGCATGTTTTTATAAAATGTTAGAGTGTGAGAGATTCACATTAACTACAATTGCTGAAATGACTGATGTTTAAATCCAAAGACATTATTAAACTTCATTATATAAAAAAAGAAGATGTGGGTGGAATTGTAGTTTGATGGCTTTGTAATTTGCTTTACCTTTTCAATATACTTTTCAGTTACATTAACTGAATCATTTCATCTTATGGATGCAAAAAAGAACAAAAGGAACGAAAACATGCCCATTAACTGAAGCAGTGCAAATGTACATAGCTAATGGAAACCATTTTGACATTTGTATTTGATTCTATGCTGAATCTACTGGAAAACTTTCAATGACATATTAGAAAAAAGCTACATTTTATTTCTCGCTAAAATGCAAGTAATAGACTTCGAAATTACCTTTGTACTGAAAGTATTATCTGTTATGAATGAAAAAATATTTTACATTATGCGAAGCTAATAAATCAGCAAAATGGAGCAACGGTCTGGAATAATAAATCAAAAGAAAGCGTGAGAGAGGGAGAGCGAGCGAGAGAGCGGGGGCTGCTGGGAGGAAAACACACACAAAGAGATGAGGATTGTAGGAGAATAGACAAATACAATGTCTGTAAAGAAACAGATAAGGAAGAGGAGAGCGAAAAAAGAACACATTAAATGGACAGAAAATAGGAAAAAGGAAACCCATCTGCAGAGAAGGGAGATGTAGAAAACATGAGGCACCCTGGGTAAAGAAATAAGCGAAATAATGTGGTCGTGTATTGAACACAATAAATGTTTCACGTGTTTTACAAAATTGTTCATTTGCTATATGTGTTTTCATATTTAATTCTTTAAAAAAAAAGCTGTAAAAGAAATTGAGCACTAGATTAGGTCTGTGCAGGCAACATACTGTATCACACACCCCAGTTGTACTGGTCTCATAACAGGTGAGTACGAATCCAGAGTATTTTGATATTTAAACACGATTGATGAATTATTAACACATTAAAGCATCGCTTCATTTACAATTATAGATTCTGTTTCAATTAGAGGTAAAAGAGCCATATGTTTCCACAAATTCTGGTCTGACCAAAATGCCAAAGTTAAAAAAAAAAAAATAGCATTCATTTGCCGATTATGTCTGGCTTAGAAGGATGCCTGCGTGAACATCTCGGAAAATTCTCCTGCCAGTACTGCTTTACATTTGTAAGAAGAAGGACTTGCGTGTACCGGAGGATTTTAATTGTATTCCTATACTGAGGTATTGTTGACTTGCTAACTTCCCCAGTGCAAAGGTGGAGGTGGGGTAGCCTGGGTAATTGCTGTATTTGTTTAATTTGCAGTTTTAAACTATTGAGTACAGACGGATTGGTACAATAATTTCCCTTTCCATATTTCCATCTAAGCTGTGAAGAACGCTCACTGGGGCACTAAGTTGTGAGTCATAAAACATGGATTTGAACTCATAAAAAGCTTTGCTTTTTAATAGCTCATTCTCTCTGAATTAAAAAGACAAAAAAGTTATGGATGGGATGCTTGGATTAATCTTTTACTCTGGAAATTATTCAGGCCACATACCAGTCAGCATTTGTTTTCCCATAATGCGACCCCAGATTAGAACCAGTCATGCAAATCAGCCATGATCGTGCTCCGATAGGGGTAAACGCGCATGCAAAACAACGCTTGCCATTACAATGCGGTCATTACAACGACCGTTAGGCAGAAGGTGTTGGATTATAAATCCAACACCTTCCCTACTGTTGCACAGACTGGAGTTGAAATAGTAAATTATATTATTCCAACATCCAGCGCCCCCCTAAAGCAAGTCGTTGTAATCACTTGTGTTGTATTGGTATGCAATGTAACAACGTGGTCATTGTAATGACCGCGTTGTGGTGGCATGCGTACTAAACACATGCGTTATAGCGTGGCCAATTCTCCGATAGGATCAGTCCAGCTCGAACTGTCAATCCAGATCCTCATTAATCTGTACACAAGCAATCCAAGGCTCGTTTCACCATAGATGTGGCTCTTTCGTCAAGGTCAGGTTGGTTTCTGTGGCAAAGTGATCACAGGACCCGTGGCTGGGCATACCCATCACACTTCTTAGGGCATTGCACTGAACAAACAAGTAAGTGATGGATGAATGCTTAAATTAATCTCATCTACTCATAATTACTCAGAGGAGCATCCCAGTCAATCGTCTTTTTGCCTTCAATGCTTCCACAGATTAGACACAGCTATATGCATATCAGCCTTCAGCCTGCTGCAGTGCGATACCCTAATTTTGATGGGTAGGCCCAGAGGCGGGTCCCATAATCAATGTGCCACTGGAACCAAGTTGCACGGGACAGACATGCCCCAAACAAGGCGAGCTTGATCTTCAATTGTTTATGTTCCAGTTCAGAAAGGTCCTGGCCTGGCAGATTAAACTGGACTATTCCCACTGGAGCAAGGTGAAGACTAAATTGCACACAGCTTGGTCCAAAACGAGGTGGCATGATGTGCTAAAAAACAATGGATTGGAATGTGCCCTCAGTAATTACCAGTGACTGAGATTAATTCAAGCTTTCCATCCATCACCTATTTTGCATACTTCAGTGCAATGCCCTAAGTGGGGCGGATACTCCCAGATATGGGTCCCATGCTCACTGTGCACTGGAAACATGCTGACCCAACTGATAAACCCCAATCAGGGCAAAACTGGGCTTGGGTTGCTTGTGTTCAGGTCAAGAGAGGACCTGGCCTGCTCAAAACTGATTTATGTATTGCTGGGTCCAAACTGAGGTGGTATGGTGTGCAAAATAACAATGGACCGGGATGTTGCCCCAAGCAATTAGCAGTTGATGTGATTAGTTCAAGCATTCCGTCTATCACATTTATGTTGTATACTTAATTCCCTTCTACACCACGATCAGACCTTTAACCTTGTCAAAGGTGAGAATAAATCAGTATCTAAGGTTAGAAACAAGAGGCATCAACTCACAAAAAACGGTTGGAAGAATAGGGTCTTCAACAAAAAGAATATTGTACCTGGGGAGAAGAAAAACGAAAAAGGTTTTTAAATGCAGTTGCTGCATTGAGAGGTATCTCAATATCCATAATTCAAAATCATGCATATTTATGCATGGAAAAAGGGCTTTGCAATTGGGTCATTCACATTCATAAAAGAAGTGCAAAACTAAGATTCGAAAACTGTGACTGTTACCCCTTTCTTGGAATTCTCCTGAAATCTGCGCTGAATCTAAAGAAGTCAATAATGCTCTCCAAACGTTGAAGTAAACATATAGCATCAAATTCTAAACATTTTACAGAATTGGGCACTCATTTTTTATGGGAAAAAAGGTCTTCTCTCTGAACTGTTCCACAAGTTGCTGACTGTTCAATGCTCATCCACTCTCTAGGGGCAAGTAACCATGTTACTGTACCCAACTACAGGTCTTATAGCATACACTAATCTCGTGTCATGAGTGGGTATTCCCTGCATTGGTATAATACTGTCAGTTTAATCATCTATCTACATAATACATCTCGATCTACAAAAATAGGCTCATCCGTAGAGGGGCCTACTAGAGCTGTTAAATCATGTCATCAGAACAAAGGGATCCATATTTTTACCTAAAATGCTTTGACTGATACACCTCTTGCTAGCTGTTTAGATGAAACAGTGCAAATTTACTTTGATGTGTTCTTCACACCTTTTCAAAAGTATACAACAAGACATTCTGGCGTCTTTGCATTTCTGATAGCTTACCAAACATTGCCTGGTCTATTCATGACTTGTTTAATATGCTTTGAGATCAACTTGATTTTTAATTGAGTTTTTGCGAAAGATTCTCCATCTCCAACCACAATTTATGAATCAGAAGTTCTGCAAACGTAAGTCTCCAGGTGCATCAAATATCACGTAAAAAGCAAAGTTAATCTTATACCCATACAGTGACCATTCACCTCGGCAATTAGTATCATTACAGACCTCCAACCGGTAAAAAATATTGTGTTCCCTCTTATAGGATGGTCACCAACTCGATTAGTATTCTGACCACTTAAAAAAAAAATACCCCACACATGGATGGAAATACTGACTTCCATCAGAGTTTCCACACTATGCTAATGGAGTATGACTTATATCATTGATGCAGCATGATTTTCAGCAAGGAATTTCAAGATATCTTTACCAACCTCTTCACCCTAATACAACCTGAGCTTGATCATCTATCAGTGCCATAACACCCTCTTATCATCCAAGTGTGCCTCTGTACAAATATAATAATTTTCCTAAAGAACTGAGATTTATTTATAGTGTTGCTCTCCACGGAAAATAACAGAATGTTATTTAAATTGGCTTAATCTGCTGTGAAGGTTTGCTATTTCTGGGACACCTCTGTTTTCTTCTGGGTTGTGGATCTTATCATTCTGATTCTTATAATGTTTCTATCAGCCCTCTCCAATTCATGAACACTCTTAAGGTGTAAAGAACAGAGTTATGATTAAATCCTTCCCCACAAAAGCAATATCAATTGTCATTTTGTTTTCCTTTGTCAGTTTTAGTATTGACTTACTCATGGTTCTTTAATTCCATTCGGGCTACTGGTACCCCTTGATTCCACCACCCTTTATCTGCCTTGCACACCTGGGAGATCCACAACCACAACCTGCTGGAAGGTCTGATGTCCACTGCTGATAAAAGGACCATTCTAGTCTCAAAGGACTTCTTTATCTGAGCTACAAAATCATCAACAGAGAGAATTGTACCAGCAGAGATCCACACAGCTTTATTGCACAGAACTTTAAAATCTCCAGAAACTTTATATGAACATGTGACTGTGTGCTACTCAGTACTCTTACCCCCCTTTTTCTAGTGTGCTGAAATCAGATCAAATTTACATTCCGTAAAGCCCTTAATATTTTTCTTGGATAAACTCTCATTTTTGTCTCTGGTGTGGGAGGCAGCCTGAAAGGTGTGCCCTAGACCTATGTACTTATGTAAAAATGGTCACCCCGCAGTCTTGTCTGCTGTCTTTGTTGCATGAGTCTGTCTTTGCAGAGGCTAGGGTTGTTTGCAAGTACATGGGGATAGAAGTGCTCCACAGTAACATCTGAATATACGGAGAGGGGTTTCTGGCATTACGCCTGCAAGTAGTGTAAAATATTAAATTCCCTACCTTAGCCCTCATCTGCATTCTTAGAAGCTTTTTTCAGAAAGCCACATCTGTGTATACGGAGAGGGGTTTTTGGCATTACGCCTGCAACTTTGAAAACGAGTATAAAATGTTAAATGCCCTCCTAGCTTTCATCTGCCTTCTTCTGGGCCTCCAAAATGTAGAAGCCTTTTCAAAAAGCCACATTGCAGTCTGTTAAATAGTTATATATTTATATGTTAATAGTTTGAGTACTTGAAGTATATAAAGTAGTAATACTTTTCATACACCAAAATACAGTTCACAAACCTCTGGCCTGAGATTTCATCCTCAGATTCACCTATATTTTCTGTATGGAAATCTCTGCTATGGTATCAGAGATATCCACACACACACACACTCAGATATATGCGACTTAGCAGTAAATGTTGGTGGGACATTGAGACTAGTTGGGAAAATGAGAAAGCTTACTCGTAGATGGGTGGGTTTAAGGAAAAATGGAAAGGAGATGGGGTTTAGACAGAGATATATGCTAATACAAAATACATGCTCTCATAAGAGTAAGGCAACTGCACTTTGCAAAATAGACATTAAAATCTACACAGTAGCACAACAGACATAACAGCCCATATTTATCAGGTTTTCATGCAACACATGTTGTGTAGTTTCCACCTCACAGCAGGAACTGCACGTTTGTGGACAGCATAAATGTTGGGATTCTATGCACCCTCTTAGAACATGTAGCTATCGCACAGTGCCACCATAAGCCCCCTAAACCTAATTGGCCAGCAAATGGTTTCTGGCAACCCCTGAACATGACAACCCTGGTCACTCAGGAAGTGTGGCAACAGATCTAGAACCCTTTTGCTCAGGCACTCATATTCTAGCACTCTCAAAAGAACATACAAGAAATACACAGAGGTGCGTTTTCAATATTTATTCAACCAGTGTGATTCTTGTATAAATTATATGTGTTGCAATGAGCAATAAATGGAAGCAAACGAAAGTTACTAAAAGTCCCTGAAGGGTGAGCAGGATAAAAAGCTTCACCACGGTGGTAAAACAATGTATGTATGCAGGCATAAAAAACAAAATAGAGAATTGGTTACACTCCTCCTATGCAGTCCCTAACCTGTGTAAAAGTGTTTGGGCGAGTGTGTGTGTGTATAGCCAAGAATCCCAGTACTGGAAGATCCAATCCCTGGTTACCTGATGGAAATGAATGTAAGTCTCCATCTTGGTCACAAGCTGGACATCCTTGCAAGGAGAAGTCAGCAAGCTGCTGGGTTGTAGTGTCAGCATGTAGATACCTGGCTAATATCAGCAAAGTTCTGCTCTGCCAAAACCCAGAAATGCTGCTTTATCTATAATTAAAAGCATTCTTGCGGGAACTGTGCAAGCCAGGATTATTTTGGTCTATACGTAGTCATGTCGCCCCGTGAATGAAAACTAGAATGACATCTGCACAATATGTTTCATGGCCTTGTACGTGCTGTTCAAGGAATTGTGATAATGTTAGGCAAAGCAAAATCTGTAAGCGAAACAGCTTCAGAGAAACTAATCCAACATTGTTGTGACACATAACACACAATGCAGCAAGCAACCTTTCCAAAGAAAAAGGGCAGGAATGCTCCATATTTTCCACTATATAGTGTATTCATGTCCTTTCCTAACACTGGCGCACCTTTGGCTGCCTAGTGCCAACACAGCACACTTGCACCATGGTGGAATGGTGCCTGCATTGAAAGCAGGATAAGCTTTGTGCAGTAAGGGACACCTTCCTGCACCAAACCAATACTGAGAGGCATTCTGATCTTTCTAAAAGAGGAAAAAATAAGGAGAAATGAAGATATTTCTCCTTGTTACACCTTACTAAGGGAGGTGTCGCATTTTGACGCATTTCTAGGTCTCTCACTGATGGCAAATCTAGGAATGCACCAAACTCCATAGTTGGATGATTGAGAACACCCCTGCTCCCAATTGAATGGCAGCCTGCTACAGAGTAATGCAAGGCAGCGATTTGTGCTGCCTTGCGTTACTCCAACTTTATAAAGCCATGTGGGGCCAAGCAAGGTGGGCTTGCATGACTTGATAATTCTTATTTGGGCTTTATGCCTCCTTGCATGGTATATGGACGCAAAACCTTGATAAAGATTGGACCAACATTTTAAAACATACTCCAGCCCCAAAGAGCGGCTCCTGAAGCTAGTATGTCTGTTTACGCCTGTGGAGCAGTGATATACTATCATAGGATCCTAAATTCACTTTGGTGAATTATTGAACTTCAGATATTTTTTTATTATTATAACAGTTTCAAATGGCAGTTTTCCTCAGCTACTGAAACTACTACACTGATAGATAGTTGCTTAATAGCCATATGCCCATCATAGTTGACCTGTTTGTGACATTCCTGGATGAAAGGCTCTACCAATGGAGAATGACGATTCAGCAACTAACATGCAAAGAGAATCCTGATTTCATTAAAGACTACGGAGGCTATCATTATGAATAAACCTTTTTTGCTGCCCCGGCTTGCAGCCCTTTAAAGAACAAACATGCATCATAAAGTAAAATATTCCATTCTGGAAGTATGACGCAGCATATATATGACCATGGCAACAACCATCTACCTGTCTTTAGGCTGCGATGCAAAGAATGACATGGCGCATTCGAAAACAGGACACCTCCAGAATTAATTCCAACCTTCAATCGTGGTTTGATCCAATTAAGAATTATTTCCTATGAAAAAAGGATAGATTTTTTAACTATTCTTAGAATAGACTATGCGCAACACCTAATAATAACTCCAAAACACATGGCACACAACCATATTTCCTTATTTTCTTTTATTGTAAGTTTAAAACATTTTTTTCCATTATTGAGACATTTTCTTACTTTGAACAAAACAGAATATAGGGTGAGGTGGGTGGATAATGATAGCCTCCGTAGTCTTTCTTTGCATTTTAATTGGACAATCACCATTTCATTACATATAATCTCTGCGAGGGGTTTTGGATGAGCAGGAAAATGGCACTCACGCAAGTTAGTAGTGGTATATATAGAGCAAAAGGAAGAACAAATGCTTCACGGTGCAACCAGGTCAGGGGAAGCCCTGAAACCCCTGTATAAAATGTGGGCCAAGAACCCACATAAACAAATTCAAAACCAAGTCCTAGGCACACGTATAAGGATGCAATTCAATGTAATGTCAAAAGTACAGTTGTGATGCTCAATTAATTAGAAATCACAGAGGTCGACACCGGTAGGTCCATGTAATGAATGATGTTTATACAATTCAATCCAATTCAAATCATCTTTATTCGAATTTTTCAAATTCATAAAAGCAATCGCATATATACAGACCCAAATATAATACCAGTATATATTTGTACAACACACAATACATGGTCACATATTATTTGGCACAAAAATTAATTCAAGGGTTTTCCATTGTTTTGCGTACATAAGTTACAACTCTCAAAAAGGTGCTAACACGAAAAATCAATTCATCAGTTTCCAGGGTGAGCAGCATCACATAAGATTGTTCCAGAGAAAGTGGTCTTTGTTTTTTAAAATATGGGAGTAAAAACCATTTAATATATTTTAAATAAAATTTACAGAAAAAGAAGAAATGTAAATCATTTTGTAAACTCACTCCATCACATGGGCATAATATTATCTGATTTCGAAGAAAAATAACCTAATCGAAAGCATAATAGAAATCTGACAGTACCTGCCCTTAGACGAAGCAATAATGATCTTTCCCAATTTTCATTGGTAACGTAAGATATAAAGGATTGTCTATATACGTCTTTGTTTACATAGGCCCGGACAGTTGATTTGGTTAATTCCACTTCCAGTCTCCTGTTACTATAAAGTGCATACAGTGCAAACTTAATTTCATTTTTATCTGTGGGCTCAATCTTAGTAAGATCAGTAAATAAATGACCTTTGCCAACACTACATAGTAACTTAAAAACACCAGCAATACACGGAATTCTCAACCCTTTCTCACAATTTAGACAATCTCTTATAATTTCATGAGTTAAAGAGGCCGCTGTATTCTTCCAAATTGCCAGCCAGAACAAGGCAGGTCTCGTTGCTATAAAATCTGTTATATAATGCAAATTTAATTCGCAGTGACAGATATACTCCGATGTAGCAATGGGGGCTCCAAGGATGTTTATACAAGCTTGGAGTACATCAAGACAAAAAGCCAGCCAACACGTGTTTCATCAACAGGTTGGTAACCTGTGACTGTTCAGGGCTGATTGTTGCGCTATGGGACGTGATCGATAAATAGGTGATAATTCCAAACCGGTAGATACAATTCAGAAGCAAGACGGATTGATGCTTGACCCTGCTTCTTACAGGTCATACCGTAACGGACGCACCCGCCCGTTTGTCATAATTTTACTGGATCAATCCAAGCATTGCTCTTTAGAATACTTCGTCGACCGGTTTGGAATTATCACCGGTTTATCGATCACGTCCCATAGCGCAACAATCAGCCCTGAAGAGTCACAGGTTACCAACCTGCTGACGAAACACGTGTCAGCTGGCATTTTGTCTTGATGTACTCCAAGCTTGTATAAATACCATTCATTACACGGACCTACCGGTGTCGACCTCTGTGATTTCTAATTAATTGAGCATCACAACTGTACTTTTGACATTACATTGAATTACATCCTTATACGTGTGCCCAGGACTTGGTTTTGATACCATTTCATTACATGACCATGGCTATGATTATGCATTTTTAAAGCTGTCTGCAACTAAATTGCTTGTGTGCTTTACTGGTCTCAGATAAAAGTTCGCATAGGTGCTGACATTCGACAAATATGCTGCCTTGAAAATCTCAGAGAGTGTACCACCAGCCCAGAATACCTTACTGACCATTGCACCTCTTGTTGTATGAGCACTAAAAATGAACAAGTCAACGCCTGCCTCACTCATTACTGCCCTAATCCACCTGGCTATAGTGGCAGTAGATACTGCCTTATGCAAATTCCCATAAAATATGAATAGTTGATTCTCACCATCATGCCTAACTTCCAGTATTCCACGCTCATAGACCCCCGTACAACTCCACACAATGTTTGGAACAATCCCTGAATGCTGGGTAGAAAACATGACTGACATATAATTTGTCCTTTTCCAGATATCAAAGTGAACACCATCTGATAAATAAATGCTGTTCCACTTTTCCAAAACTTTAACATCCAAAAACCTTTTGAATGATTCCAAGCAGAGAAGCATAGCCAATTTTTGGGAAATCTACCTTAAGGTGGGATAACCATTCAGTGGCCATACATCAAAAAGCTTGAATACTAAATTAACATCCCAGAGGGAAGTGTAGTGTAGACAAGGTGGTCTTTTGATCATTATTCCCTGCATCCTTCTACAGATCAGTGGATCATTCCCAACAGTGATGTCACATAACAGGACATATTCGGCTGAAACCCCTGGCCTAAGCCAATTAATAGTCATGTAAGATAGACCTGACTGATATAATTTGGCTAGATAATTAGCCAAATTCATCACAGGAGTATTCTATAGGATCCAGACCCCTTTCCATGCACCAACAACACCATCTACACCAAACCCCCTTATATAATTTCCTAGTCCCTGGAGCCCCCCGTAATCCTGAAAAACCTGAGAGTCTTGCAGAACCCCTGATATTCTCCAAACAGGAAGGTCCAGCCTTCCTACTATAACCAATGGATGTTTTTCCCCATCTGGACCTATAGGTAAACTCTGATGTACTGGTATAAGAAAGGATTCCTGCACTGCATGTTCCATCACCCATGGTAACTAAACTGGAGATATCCAAGCACTAACTTGCACGCCTCTTTCCAAACTGATTCATGGCAAATGGCGGGAAGGCATAAGCTCCCGCCAAGACCTGATCCTGAGTTAAGGCATCTACTGCTTGGACTTCAGTGTCCAGACTACAACTGAAAGATTTTGGTACCTGTCATGTATGTCTGCTGTCAAAGAGATCCAAACTATCAGGCCCGAAACATCCTGAATTTTCTTCAAAATCTTCTGGTTCATCTGCCAGTCACTGAAATCCCTGAAGTGGTGAGAATTCTTATCTACCCTCAGATTCTGCTTGACAAGGATGTGACCAGCTGTCAGAATAATTTTGTGTTCCCAACAGAAATATTGCATGTCCCTTGCTATTTCTGCTAACTTCTTTAACTCTTTGACTTCAAAGGTCCTAGGCAATTGATATAGGAAACTGCTAAAACATTGTCCATGCAAATCAGGACTACACTTTGCCAACAACTGCCTGAAACTCTTTAGACCATTCAGCCCAGCCATCAACTCAAATCATGTATGTACAATAGACTCTCCAGACCTAAGCATCATCCCCCCATCTCGAGGTTGCCTACCCAGAGAACTAG
Source organism: Triturus cristatus (assembly GCF_964204655.1). Taxonomy (NCBI): domain Eukaryota; kingdom Metazoa; phylum Chordata; class Amphibia; order Caudata; family Salamandridae; genus Triturus; species Triturus cristatus. The sequence continues at coordinate 623,587,529 of NC_140587.1, forward strand.
CATTTGTCTTCAAAGTAAAGTTGGATGCATTCCAAAAAATTGACTTGCTGTTACAGCACTCTAGGCTATTCAACCACCATTCGAGGTCCGAATGAGCCCCTGGAGATAAACATATGTTATCCGCATATCAAAGATCCCTGCGCAAACCAACTGTCAACAGTCTCTGGAGAGCCCTGTAATGTAAGAGACCTCTGCCTTTTCACACTGCCTTCTTTATTTTCTTTATCTTTTCGGGGGTAAAAGAAGCAGGGATTTTAGAGTATCTACCTGAAAGCCCAGAAACTCGAAAGACTGACTGGGGAACATTACTGATTTTTCCACATTGATAATGAATCCCAGACTCTTCAAGACAACTAACTGAACAAGCAGCTCTGTTTTTACCTGACTCATCAAAATGTTGTTTTGGTAAAGCACCACGGAGCAGAGGAAAAACCAAAGGGAAGACAACAGGACTGATAGACCACTCCCCTCCATCTGAATCTGAGGTATTTCTGTAAATTCTCTGCCATCGGAATAGTGAATTACATGTTCTTTAAGTCCAGCATTACTAACCTTTCCTATTGCTGATGAATATCTAAAAGAAGATTGATTCCCTCCTTCATGAAGTGGTGATGGACTAAGGGGAATATTCACATAGAGTTAACTCCGATTTATCTCCACCTTAACGCAGCAAAAGTGGAGATAGATTTAACACACCATTCACAAGCTGGTGCAAACTGCAGACAACACCAGTATTCCCGCGATAACTGCCCCCAAATGTATCTCCTCGGTGGACACCACCAACTAACACTAATGAGATGCAGAGTAGGCGTTCCCGTGCAAAAACACACAAGAACACTACAACACCACATTCACAATGATCTGCCAGATCTGCGAAGCGAAGCAAAAACAGGGGATAAATCACAGTAGCACCAGGGATTTTACTACTGCCTTTTGTTGGTGCTAAGCAGGATGACTACCCACAGCATGGAAGGGAGCCCAGCCAAGAGCCACATCTGAAGACCCACAGATGCCATTGAGGCAAGGTTCATGCAGCTCCGATACCCTTGAGGATCACAACATCACAACACCCACCGCCATCACCCCCAGCCCCCCTGCCATATTTTTTTAATCACCTGCCAACCCCTCAGTATTCACCTGTGAATGCATTTCCATCTATCACTTGTAGGTGCTGGCTGGCTGGGTCTTTCAATAGAGCGGGGGTACAGAGGTCGGGGAAAGGGCCTCTCTTGATACAGCAGTCTTTCCGGCTGCATGCCAAAAGTTAAAAGAACCAGACAATGTATCCTGCATTTGTTAGTCACTTGACATCCTGACCCTCACATCCTAATTTTTGTAGGGCCATGTTCGCAATGCGATATCGCCTGGGTTGAGAAAGGTGAGTTATCTGGCAGTGATGTGCCGATCCACAGCTATCGCCTGATAACGCAGGAATAACTATCACCATTGCGATGTTGTTGTCGGCTGTTTTCTCTGCCATTCACTGTAATTATCACCATGCAGTGCGGGCTTGTGAATTCCATGCTGTCACGGTGAAAAAAATCGGGGTTAGGCAGTGCTAACTTTTTGCCGATATATTTACTTTGGTAATAGTTATAGCACGCTCTTGTGCATATGGCATTAAGTATTTGTTGAGGTCCAGTAAATGTATAACTGGTCACCACCCGTTGTCTGTTTTTCTCACTAGAAAAATAATGCTTATAAAATCATCAGGCGTGTCCACCACCTTTACTATTGCACCTTTTTGCAACATCAGGGAAACATAGAAGTCTGACAAATCCATTCTTTCTTTGTCAAAGGCAATTTCTCACAGTTGAGAACTGTGAATGGGGTCTCACAGAAATCTATGTAGAAGCCTGATGCTGCCCCTAAATCCCAGGGGTCGGTATTTATCACTCCCCATCTGTGAATGAAATGTCTCAACTTTCTGGCACGTTTTACCAGGGATGAACCAGGACAAATACTCCACCTACCATCAGACATTGACCTTTAGTATATCGCTCTTCTACCTCTTGATCTTGACCACTTCTCTGTGGATAGGAACCTGGGGCCCCATTTACAAAAGTAATCTGTGACAAAATCCTAACTTTACAACTTTCAATATTCACAAAAGGCATTTAGGAGTAGTAAAGTTAGGAATCTTAACGTTACTACTCCTAAATGCCTTTTGTGAATACCAAAAGTCGTAAAGTTGGTATTTTTTCTCAGTTTAGGAGTAGGACAGTTAGAAATCCTAACTATACTGCTCCTAAATGCCTTTTGTAAATACTAAAAGTTGTAAGGTTAGCATTTTGCCTCGTTTTAGGAGTAGTAAAGTTAGGAATCCTAACTTTACTGCTCCTAAATGCCTTATGTGAATATCGAAAGTCATAAAGTTAGGATTTTATCTCAGATGACTTTTGTGAATCGGGCCCCTTGTTTGGAAACCCAGCCGTAACCTCTGGAGCCTTGAGGATACTAGTTGTGTGCATAGACCTGGGATCTTCTTGTTCCCTGGCCAGCAGCCACTCTCCTCCTGTCAGCCATTTAAAAAATACGTGATCCAAAGACACGCCATAAATTGTACTGAGCTTTGCTTAAGACATGGGCACTCAGAATCTTTTTCTCGGGGGCCAACATCGCAGTCAGGATTGTGGCCGAGGGCCACACAGATGGACCTGAGCGATGGGGGTGTGGTCGGTAGGAGGGGAGAGGTCAGTAGGGGCAGGGTTACTGGGGTAAAAAAACACCTTTTCAAAGCATTACTAGACAACACTGTATTTTGAAATGTGATATATGTATGTACCCCGAATAAATACTGTCAATATTTTTATTTTCACTGGATCTGTATGTTTCTGACCATAGTTTCCCACCTTTGCCTTGTTTTGACAAGCACCTAGTTCCCTGCTCTTAGGCCCTCAGTTGTGCAGACACTTGGACACACCCTTCATTTGTCTCTCAGAAGACACAACTCATTGCCCTATGCCTCTTACAGTCGCCCAAACAACTCTTAATGGCCCTGTTGAGAGTTTACAGTACCAAGCCCCAAGATCATCCAGCAAAACTCAGAAGCGTACATGCAGAGTACATTTACAGAGGTAGGTTTTCTGTCCTCTGTCCTGCCCGCTGTACAAACCCCAGCTCATGAAACTTACCACATGCATGCAACCCCAGGCAATACAAGCATCAGTAACAGCAGGGTGTCATATTCTAAATGAACCTAGACAGTACATGCATAAATGGTCCCATGCTGTAATGTGCATGCATCGGGCCCACATAATACATGCATTTATGTGCTCACGCTATATACACATTTACGGGTCAATGACCGGAACAATCGACAAGAGACCTCTGCCTTCTCACACTGCCTTCTTCTATTCAATGAGCTTGCCCAACAATGCAGCAAAGGTATTGTAATGTCATCTCCAAAATGACTATCATCTCAAGTAGGTGCATTTCATTTCATAATAATGCATGTATCAGGCAGTATGTCTACTACTAATCTTCCCTGAGCCCCACACTCAATGACTCATCTCCTAGGGTCCGCTTCTGAACCCTACACTCAGTGACTCTGCTCATAGGGTCTGCTGTGATTCTAGGCTTTAACTCTGAGCCTGCACACTAACACTGACTGTTTCATGCTTGCCATATTCCTCTACTTTACCCCCTCATTCTACTTCTACCTACCACTTTGGCCTTAATAATTATCTTTTTTTCTGACCCGTCCTGCAGCCTGGCACTCTGTCACACCTTTACTCTTCTCCTATTGCTTTACCCTCAATGTACTCCACTCTACCCCAACCCTTGGTTCTTTCTTTGTCTCATAAATACCCCTGCCCCCGCTTTCTATTACAATCATCTCAATCTGCTCCCAGTACCTCTTTGCTCTCCGCAAAAGGTTCCTCTGTCTGACCCTCCAACCTCATTATTCCACCCCTCTTCACTCTGCTTATACTCATTTCCTGGCCCTTCTATTTCACTATGCTCATAGACTGTCATTTTGCACCTACTCTGGCCCCAACTTCTCAAACTGCATTCACTCTCTCAAAACCTTGACTTTTTAATGCTGCGCCTGCTCTCCCAGCATCACACTCTACTCCTATCTGGTCACACCTTTTGGGCTCCACACTTGTCTACTTTTTCAGCTCAATTTCTCCCACTCTCATACCCTATTAAACTGCCTACCCCATCATTGCGCCGTAAAACCTCATCCTATCCCTAACCTCTCATTGCATGCTAATGTACCACTCTACACCTACCCTCTCGTTGTGCCCCATTGCGTCACACAGCACCTACCCACTCATTGTGCCTGTACACCTTCGCTCTACTGAAGGTTTACTCTACTGATAAGCCAGTCCCTCTATCCTTCCTGCAGTTCTGCTTTACACCTTCACTTCACTGCTTCTCTTCACTCTGCTTCTAGCTCATAGGTGTTGCTTCCATTATTGTGTTGTAATCCGCACTATTTCCTTGCCCATGTCCCTGACTTAGCACTCACCTTCCATATATATATTGCTCAATATAGTCCTTACATGTAAAGCAGCCCACGTTTCCTGTCCTTACTCTGCTCCTGCCCCCTCACAGTCCTCATAACCTGCAATACCCTTACTCTGCGCTCATATTTCACATTGCTCCTACTCACTCGCTCTCTTCTGTGAACTCCTAACCTTTCCATACCTCCCCACTGCGCTTCTCATTCTGATTTTATGCTTTACTCATATGGAGTCTGCCAGTCCCTTTGTTTTTCCCTTCTCTGCCCCTTCCCTCTAACATTTCATTCTATCTCATTGGTAATTTCTTGAATAAAATAGATCTTGAAAATCTGAATGTTCAAATCTAGTTAACGTTTATGAATTATACATAGAAGCCTACTGGTTAAGTTTCCAAGCAGGGCAAATAGGGGACGGACCCCAGAGGGAACGCTTCATGAAGCTGGGATTTATACATAATTATCCTGTTGGGCTGCTTCGAGGCACATAACTTTGTATATAAACTGCATCTCCCATAATTGCACGTGACAGCCTGTAGCATCCCATGTACCTAAAGTGAAGCCATGCCATAAAACAAAAGGCTAGGGCGGCGCACTCCACGGATCCACATGAGAACATTGCTGGATCCTTATTTTATTTATTCTGTCTACACTACGTTAGTCCGGGCTCGGCTGAAACCCTAACCTGGGGCGTTAAAAATATAATTTTCACTACAGACACAGCTCTGTTTTAGAAGCACCAATTGAGAGATTAAAGAAGAAACACTGTGCGCAGCACGAACAGGCAGCACAGCCAATACAATCAATAGCAGGGTGAGCAAGTGACACCAGAGAGGCAGGTGAGGGTGGGGGCTACGGGTGAGCATGTGAAACACTGGTTGTCATCGCATGCCCGTTTCATGCTTTTCCCAGCAAATGCGGCCTGAGGAATTACAACAGGCAGAAATTATGCCAATTCCGTGCCTGCTGATTTCCTCGGGGGCCACATGGAATGACCTGGTGGGCTGTAAGTGGCCCGCGGGCCATACTTTGAGTACCGCCGGCTTAAGGCCATGAAGGTGGACACGTATTTGCCCAATTACTTATTTAAACCATGTCCAAATAAAAGGCCTTCCAGGTTTCAATCTGCCTCCCTATTTGCCAGTTCTGCGAGCTTTGTGCCAATCTACATTAGGATTTCTGTTATAACGTTGAGTCATTGTATGTAAACCAAGGATTTATTGAAGAAAAGGTAAACAGGAAACAGGCAAGAGCCAGGCAGCACGGCGTCCATTCAGGACAGCGGTAACAACTGAAAACCTGGAATGGAACCCGTGAAAGGAACAATAGGAACATTCCCAGCCTCACTCTGCCACGTTCCAATACATTAAAGTGAAACACAATACAATATACAGTTCAACACATCCCCCCTCCTTACAATGCAGAAAAACAAAAACACAATGAACTGATGCACAATAAGGAAAGTAAAATCCACAATGAAGAAAGCAAGCAAACTAACTAAATCACATTACATATTCTTTCAACCACCCAGGAAGAACTCTTTTCCTCTTACCAATATCACCCATAACCACATTTTCCTCAACAGGTTCAAAAGTGCTAGAATGCCCCTCCTCACTCTTTCCAAAAGTGGTTTCCTCTGGGACAAGGGTGTCCTCCTGGACTTGATGTCTAAGATCCACATCACACTGGTTACCCTCTATCAGTTCATCATTCTTAACATTATCAGAAGCCAAACTGGACTGAACAGTACTGTAATCAAAATAGTCTTACACCCACTCACAGTTTGAGGTGTCAACATGGGATGGGGATACATTTAATGGAACATCATGTTTATGTTCCGAACCCAAAGCAACTCTTTTCAAGTTCCACACCCCACAGACCTTCAATTTGACTGCATTACAAAGAACTTCCACCACCTCTTGCGGTGCTTCAAACTGACTCTCACCTTTAGGAACTTTCACAGGCATTTTGATATGGACCCAATCACCCACCACAACTAAAACATCCTTCCTCCCATGGCATTCATCGTAATACTCCTTACTTTTCTTATGTACCAGCTCTAAATTGTTCTTAACCACAGAAGGATACAATTGTTCCACTTTACCGTTCAAAAGTCAACTGGGACTAAACTTGCACCTGGGTTTCCTGCCCCTCATCATAACAAAAGGGGGAAAACTAGTGACAGCGTTAGTAGTTACCCTATATGCCCAAATAGCTTTTACTCTAGTTTCCAATCCATCTGTGAATCACACCTTTAAACACACGGTTAAAGCGCGCCACGGTACCATTGTCACTGGGTTTATACAAAGACGTGGTTTTGTGCTTAAAACCAGTCCTCTCAAAATAATCTCTAGCATTTCTTGAAGTAAATTGCACTCCGTTGTCACTTAAACTGCTAACAGGTAAGCCTTCCATAACAAATATTTTGTTTAAAAATTTAAGAACAGTGTTTGTGTCCACACTTTCCACAATATCTACAACAGGCCATTTAGAAAATAAATCAATAACCACCAAACCATATTCTTTGTCTTTGCCAACAGGTCTGAAAATATCCACTGCCACAACTTCACAGGGAAGATTAGGAACTAAACCCTCACTCATGGGAGGCCTCAAAGTCTTTAAAGATTTGTCAGCCTAGCAACAAACAGAACATTCTCTTACAAATCTCTCCACTTCTTTGTCTACTCCTGGTCACCATAAAATACCTTTGACCACTAATTTAGTTGTTACCACGCCAAAATGACCTTCATGGCACAAAAGTAACACTTTGTTTCTCAAGGTTTAAGGCATAATTATCCTGTCACCTCTCAAGCACAAATCCTTGTCCATAGATAATTCCATTCTCACCTCCCAAAAAGGTTTCAAATCACTAGATAAGCCATCTTTCTTCGGCCACCCTTTACAGATGTGCTCTGACACTGCTTGTACATTTTTATGCTTACATTGTTCCTCCAACCATTCAGCTTTAGAAATGGCAGGTGTACCTGAATCATGTACAAAGGCAATACTATATTTCCCCCAAGGATCATCTACACATTCTTCTAGAGGTACAGGTAATCTTGACAGTCAGCAACCACATTGTTCTTACCAGGCACATAGATAATTTTGTACACACATTCTTTCATCCTCATGGAGATTCTGGTTAATCTAGCAGAGGTTCCAATACTGCCCTCAGTAGTTAAAATTCTCACCAATGGTCGATGGTCAGTGCGAATGGTGACTGACTTACCCCACACAAATGCACAAAAATGTTCCAAGGCCCAAACACAAGCTAGTGCCTCTCTCTCAATAATAGGATACTTATTCTCTGTTGGAGATAAGGCTCTAGATGCAAATAAGATTATTCTCTCACTACCATCTCACCATTTCTGCGATAGAACCACACCCAGTCCTTTATCACTCGCATCAGTAGTAACAAAACACTCTGAGTTCGGGTCAAAACTGCTTAAGGCACCCACTTTTTCTAAGTCCGTTTTGACAATGGAAACTTCTGCCTCACAGTCAGCCGACCATTCAAACTTTACATTCTTCTTGAGAAGTGAGCATATGTTATACACTTTGCTGTCAAAATTATGAATGAATTTAGCACAATACTTGGCCATGCCTAAAAAAGATCCTACTTCATCTTCTGTAGCTGGAGCAGGTGAACCTACAATAACATTGACCAAGGATGGCTTGGGTTTCACCCCATCTTCATTTATACCATGTCCTAAGTATGACACACTTCGCTGAGCAAACTTACACTTGCTTAGTTCAACAGTCAAACCAACTCTGTAATACTTCCAATACTTCATTCAAGAGATGATCATGTTCTCCTTTGCTCTTGGCAGCAACTAAAATATAATCTTGAACGAAACACACGCCCCTCATTTTGCCAAAGAGCCTATACATCAGCCGCTGAAAAAACGCAGCAGCTGAGGCAAGGCTGAACGGCATACGCCTGAATTGGTAGCATCCAAATGACGTAATAAAGGCAGTGAGCTTTTTGGACTCCAGCGTGAGTATGACCTGGTGATACACTGCAGATAAGTCAATGGTGGAAAACCAGGTCGCCCCTATGAGCGACGAAACCATTTCATTGATCTTGGGAGGGGAAATTTCTCAATGACAATGTTATTATTTAGATGGCGCAAGTCAATGCATAAGCGGATTTTTCCATTGCTTTTGCGCGCTACTGCTGGAGCGGGTAGTACAAAATTTTGTATACTCCCCCATTTCTGCATGTTTATATTAATCCGAATAATCTATTAATTTTAATATTATCAATCTGTTTGAAGTGATATCTTACCAACAATATTAATGAAATAATTACACGTGGGATTTGCATTTGCATGTCTAAACTCATTTTATACTAATATATGTACGCATACTAATAGTAGAAATTAGAACATTGCATGATACACGTTGCTTTTGTGATGTAATTGTAAATTGCACCAGATGACATCGTTGGGTGAATAAAAACGCTTTGAATGTTGCTATCGTGCTAGATAATTTCATACACATAGGGGAATTAGTGAGGGTTTAACATTTTATTAGCCATTTCAATGTTTTAATTACGTTTTGTGTTTGTTTTGCTTAAGTTGACCAATTTGGTCCTTCGTAAAAGTGGCCGACCCATGGACACGACGAAACAGCTACCATTCCACGAGGTTTCGTGTGAAGTGCGCAGCAACCAGTGGCCTCGTCTTGACCTCATGTAAGATGTACCCATCAAGGACGCACTGGGAGAGTTGCCAAATTTGCTAAACAAAAGACTGTCTTTAAAACCGGAACCAGCAAGCTTGATGTGCTAACTAAATAGACTATGTGAGAACTTCACCTAATGACCCCAAATCCTCCAATCAGGACTTTTTAAAACTGATTTTTGTTACATTTTGACATTAAATTTATTATAAAAGATGGTAGAATAGAGAGGGATGCATCTTAAGGCTGGGAATGCTGACGCTGACGAAGAGGACGGTGACACTGCTAGACAGCTGTTTATCCTGAACCTTTGACAGACTGAATTGCTGCCTGACTTTGATGAATTAAAGACTTTCCCACGACTTGATTGACTTAGAGGACGACTAATAGCCAGATTAGGTAAATATGATGTTCGGTGATTTGGTTTATGACTTATTAAAATTGCAATTGATTAGATAAACAAAATTATTATTCTAACAAACAAATGTGTCGGGTGATTTATTTAGAGAAATTAAAATAAGATTAAATGTAGATTAAAGAATTGAGTCACCAAATATCCAAATATCTCGAAGGTTCTGAGTTTAATAAAGGTACTTAATGTAGGTTCAAGTAAATTAAGTTCTTTAGTTGAAAAGGTATTCCTTTCATGTCAGCGTTTGGACAATTTATCTCTCCCGTGAGAAGGGATCTATGAAGTGTGAGTGTTGGTGTTATGGGCCCCACCAATGAATGCATTGAGTGAATGTGCTAGTGTGATATTTGATCTGTGACGAAGGGAGGATTTAAAATTCCACGCTACATCAGTTTTTCTTTTAGCAGAATGATGGTTGTTATTGTTTTGGTTTGGTGATAATTGTTTGTACATTGCTTATCGATTATTGATTATTGATTGGCATTGGTTTATGTATTAACACTCTATGTTGAGTCGCGTCGAGTTAAAAAAAATGAGTGCACCTATGACTCAAAGAGAGGTGAGAATGTTTCTGGGAATGGTTGGATATTGCTGTCAATGGATTAGCAATTTTTAGTTGATTGCAAAACCTTTGGTACGACTGACAAGAAACGGTGTGAAAGATCCCATTGATTTGAAGAAAGAAGAATTGGGAGCATTTAAAAGATTGAGAGATGGGTTGTGTGAAGCACCTGCATTAGGTATGCCTGACTAAGAAAAGGAATTTTAGTTGTATTGCAGTGAGAGAAATGGATGTGCGCTCTCTGTGCTAATACAGAAGCATGGAAAACTGAGGAGACCAATTGCATATTTTTCATCAATGTTGGACCCAGTAGCTGTGGCCCTACCTGGGTGTTTGAAAGAAGTAGCTGCTACATGCCGAAGTGTGGAACAAAGTGAGGGAATTGTGATGGGATATCCTCTGAAAGTGATTGTACCTCATGATGTGGCAATCCTTTTAACAAGAAGTTGTACTCAGTATATGACACATAGTCGGCTGACTAAGTATGAGAAAGTTATACTAGGTGCCACAAATGTAAGTCTTGTGAGATGTATAAATGTGAATCCTTCAACATTACTGCCTGATGCTGAGAATGTGGAGGTCAGAGATGAAGCAGATCATGATTGTCTGGATGTACTTGATTTCTGTACAAAACCTCGACCTGACATAAAAGATGTACCCTTACCAGAAAGTGATTTTGTTCTGTTTGTGGAGGGGTCTTGTTTGAGAACAGATGATGGAGTGTTAAGTGCAGCATATGCAGTATGCACAGTTGCAGCAGTAATGGAAGCATCATATCTGAAAGGAGTAAAATCGGCACAAGTAGCTGAACTTGTTGCTTTGACTAGAGCATGCAAGATTGGAAAGAGTGTGAGAGTGACTGTGATAACTGACAGCCAGTATGGATTCGGAGTCGTACATGACTTCGGTCAGATATGGCTGAAGAGAGGATTTTTGACATCAAGTGGAACTCCCATTAAGAATGCTGAAGTGGTTGGAAAATTGCTTGAGGTGATACAGCTGCCTAGGCAATTGGCTGTTGTGACGTGTGCTGCCCATAGTCAAAGTAGTGATTATGTCGCCACTGGCAACAAATACGCTAATGACATGGCTCAATACTGTGCACGAAATCAGAATTCCATTAATCGGGCTAAGGAAAGGGAAGTGATTTCTTGTTCCTTGATGTTTACTAACATTGTGGGAACATGGGAGGAAGTGAGACAATTACAGGAAGAAGCATGAAATAAGGAAATGAAGCAGTGGGTAAAAGCAGGATGTGCTCCAAGAGAGAAGGATCATGTGTGGGTCTATCGAGATGGAAGACCAGTCATGCCTGATAGCATGATGTCTGCCATGGCACGGATGTATCATGGTCAGGGACACATAGGGAGAGATGCTATGGTCAGGTCATTTAAACAACGCTGGTACAATGCAAAATTCAGACTTGTAGCAGAAAGTCTTTGTCAGAGATGCCTAATATGTCAGCAATACAATCCTGGAAGAAAAACAGTAGTGAGTCTAGGAACAATAGATCGAGAAGGAGGGCCTTTTACCAGAATGCAAGTGGATTTCATTGAGATGCCTCCCAGACTGAGGTATGTTTTGGTTATGGTCTGTCTGTTTTCCAGATGGGTAGAGGCATTCCCAACAAGAAGAATGATGGGATGACAGTGGCGAAATTACTTTTGAGGGAATTTATCCCTAGATTTGGGTTTCCAGTGACAATTGAATCAGACCGAGGAGGACATTTCCATAATGAGATCATAAAACTGATTTGTGAAGCATTGAATGTACAACAAAAACTACACTGTGCCTACTGACCTGAGGCTTCTGGTGTGGTGGAACAGATGAATGGTACTATCAAAAACAGGATAGGGAAAATGTGTTTAGCCACAGGTATGAGATTGCCTGATGTCTTGCCTCTAGTACTCATGACCATTAGATCAATTCCAGATAGAACTACAGGGTTAAGCCCCCATGAAATCATCATGGGACGAGCCATGCGGCACGTGTTTATACAAGTCAACAAGCTGATGACTATAACTGATGACATGGTGTTGGAATACTGTAAAAGCCTGGCTGACGCAGTTCATTCTGTGTTTCATCAGGTTGGAGCGGATGCCACCACCCTTGAAAAGAAGCCAGCCCATGATCTAAGCCCAGGGGACTGGGTGAGAGTTAAAGTACACAGAAGAAGAAACTGTTTGGTTCCAAGGTGGGGAAAACCAAGACAAGTCATCTTGACCACAACAACAGCTGTAAAGTGTGCTGGATTGAAAAACTGGATCCATGCAAGCCATACATTGAGAATTCCAAATCCAGTGGACAGCACAGAGAAGGAGTATTTTGATGAATCAGAATCCAGTACTGAGTCAGATGACAGAGAGCCAAAAACAAAAGAAAACCCTGAAAGGGGGGAAGCAGAACAAAGTCTAACACATGTTCCAAGAAGTATTTCCCTGAGAAGAAGGTTACAGATCTCTGATACTAGTTCCGACTCAGAGACAGAACAAGGAGCGCAGTGTTCAAGGGAAAAACAAGGGAAGACAAAAGAAAAAGACAGTGAAGAAACAATAAAAGAAATTCATGAAAAGGAAGTGCCAGATGAAAGAGTGAGAGAAATTCCACCTGAAACAACACATTTAGATGGACAGGTGCCAGATACAGAGAGAGAGGGAAAGATTATTGCGGGAGACCCCCGAGGAGGTGTAGGGATCTCCAACATCCAGTTAGAAACAGGGACAAGTAGTCAGCAGGAAGATTGCATGTCAGAGATTTGAGAAGGGACAGAAGTAGGGAAAACAAAAGAAGTGGTGGAAAAAGAAACTGTTGAGAGTAAAAAGCAAGTTGAAACAGAGTCAGACGAAAGCAAAGATGAAATACCTGAAGGTCGAGTTCTAAGAAAGAGGGCTTGGAGAACTGAAAAGAATGATAAAGGAAGTAGATTGAAAAGAGCAGCAAAAGATGATGTTTGGCCGAATAAAATAAAAAGATTGAGATACCGACTGACACGAGTAAATTCACCAAGGGCTGAACAGGTGAATGAAGTGACAAGTCAGGTGAAGTCAAAAGACGAAGAAACCATTGAAATTAAAGAGAGCAAAAGAACCAGAAGACCTAACCAGAAGTATAAATTACCAGAATGAACGTATGTGGCCCTGCCTGAAGTAAAAGAAGAGGCGGATAGCCAAGGAAATCCAGAGGTGGTTGTACCAGAAGTGGTTGAGGAAGACGAAGAATCGGAAATCCTGAGAGTTATCTTGTTCGATATTGGCGAAGAAGCGGATGTTCAGGACATTCTGTATATAGATCACGAAGGAAAAGTGAAAAATGATGAAATGCCAAACTGAATGAGATAAGAAAACAACTGATGGAAAGACAATAAAATACAGAAAAAATACAAAAGACTGGAAGAACCAAGTAGGTGCTTAGAGCCTTGGGTTAGAAAACTAGTTGTGAAGTAGAAGAGGCTAAGTCTAGAGACACAGTCCATTTTAGCAAAGATGGCAAACATAGACAGTAGAAAAGGTAGATGTACATTTATGAAGAGATGGTGTAAAATGTGTTGTTGTTGTACAGGATTATTAATGCTTCTATGGAGTGTACTTGCTCTCCTGATCTCATTTAAAGTTACTATAGATACAATAGAAGGACATAGTGAAAACATAACTAATATAGGAAAGATTCAAAAGGTAGTTCCGACTAGAATAGATGAAAACTGTTTACATAAAGATAGGTCTATAACTAATTTTTCTCTAACAGCGTGTTTTCAAAATTGTTGTATGAATATGAAAAGACAATGGATGTAAGGGACTGCTATGTCTGCATGCAGCTACCTGCCTCTGTATCGGAGGGAGTGACATCACCACCTTCCAGTAACTTATGGAATAAAATGTAGTGTAATAGATAGTCTATTTTATCAAATAGGGAAATTAGAATATTACTTGTCAGATGTAGATACTATATTTTCACAAGTACCGTCAATTAACAAGCTAAACAAGGTGAGACCTGCAAAGGTATTAGGTGAATTTTTCTTAGAGACTAAAGAACTAACATTAGAATACATATTTGAAAACAATTTGACTTGTAGTTTAAAGAAAGAGGAAAAGACATTTTTAGACATGGTTGAAGAAAGGAGAATGAAAATGCAAAGAAAGGCATCAGAAGGAAAGGTGAAGAAAACAGTCTGGGATGTAGAAATAGAAAAACGCTTGGAAGGGGAAACTAGTCCAACTATGGCTTTAGATTGGTCTCAGAAAGGAAAATTGTATATTAGAAGGAATAAAACTGCATATGATAATTATTTTTTAGGGAATAGCGAGTGCCATGATACATACCGAATCATGGGTGGTTGGGCATTTAAAGGTGGGAAAGATCCAGTTTTTCCTCGATTATATTTCATTTGTGGGAACAGGGCATATTATTGTTTGCCAGACCATTGGTACGGCACATGTTATGTAGGCCTGGTCTTTTCGAAGATTTTTCACATGGATAGAGGAGAAGATGGTGTATGTAGTCTAGGTAGTAATTTAGTACGTAGTTAAAGAGAATCTTGGTCAGAAATTGTAGGTGATATTTTTGAAGCATTGATACCAGCAGTGGGAATATCTCTGAATGCAAACAAAATTAGAAGACTTTCAACAGTAGTGGATCGCTTGTCAACAAGCACCGCTGGAGGATTCTTATTGGTAAACACTGAAATGGTTGCCATGCGTGCTATGCTAATGCAAAATCGACTTGCCCTTGATATATTATTAGCAAAAGAGGGTGGAGTCTGTGGAATGCTGAAAGTTCAACATTGTTGTACTTACATTCCTGACGAAAGTAAAGATTTGTTTGGGGGGTTCCCATTAGGTTGATGTTGGAGCACCCTCAAAAGCTACAGCTGTTGCAGCAACCAACATGTGTCTGTGTGTAGATTGACATTGCACACTGTTCCGCACACCATGCCACATGTGGTATCGGATGTGAGGTGCGTATGTATGCATGGGACACGGAAAATTTATATTAAAAATATTACAGAATTGCATGACGAAATTGTACCACTGGAGGTTGAAAGTGTATGGGAAAAGATTGGAAAGAAAATGTCAGCTATTAAAGATTTCTTAGTAAAATTAGGTAGTACGTTTTTAGGTAAGATATTATTTCCATTAACGTGTGTGATTTTCATAGTATTAATAATAAGATTAGGGTGTATCTGTCGTAAAAAGAATAAAAACCAGAAAAAGTTAAAAAGAGAAAATGTAAGGAGAAAAAAAGTAAAACAAGAGAGAGAATTTGATGAGATAGAACTGGAGGAAGTTAAGGAGAGTATGTACAAATCAGCAAAAAGAGAAGAGACAGGCGAAACTGAATTATGAATAAAAACAAGAAATCACTTTGAAATTCCGCAAAGGGGATACAACATGTTGATGGTGTGGTGATATAATCACCAAAGGGTGGATTGCTGGAGCGGGTAGTACAACATTTTGTATACCCCCCATTTCTGCATGTTTATATTAATCCGAATAATCAATTAATTGTAATATTATTAATCTGTTTGAAGTGATATCTAACCAACAATATTAATAAAAGAATTACACGTGGGATTTGCATTTGCATGTCTAAACTCATTTGTATACTAATATATGTACTCATACTAATAGTAGAAATTAGAACATTGCATGATATATGTTGCTTTCGTGATGTAATTGTAAGTTGCACCAGATGACATCGTTGGGTGAATATAAACGCTTTGAATGTTGCTATCGTGCTAGATAATTTCATACACATAGGGGAATTAGTGAGGGTTTAACATTTTATTAGCCATTTCATAGTTATTATTACGTTTTGTGTTTGTTTTGCTTAAGTTGACCAATTTGGGCCTTCGTAAAAATGGCCGACCCATGGACACGACGAAACAGCTACCATTCCACGAGGTTTCGTGTGAAGTGCGCCTGTGCCACAGCCAGCAACCAGTGGCCTCGTCTTGACCTCATGTGAGATGTACCCATCAAGGACGCACTGGGAGAGTTGCCAAATTTGCTAAACAAAAGACTGTCTTTAAAACCGAAACCAGCAAGCTTGATGATCTAACTAAATAGACTATATGAGTACTTCACCGAATGACCCTAAATCCTCCAATCAGGACTTTCTAAAACTGATTTTTGGTACATTTTGACATTAAATTTATTATAAAAGATGGTAGAATAGAGAGGGATGCATCTTAAGGCTAGGAATGCTGGACAGCTGTTTATTCTGAACCTTTAACAGACTGAATTGCTGCCTGACTTTGATGAATTAAAGACTTTCCCATGACTTGATTGACTTAGAGGACGACTAATAGCAGGATTAGGTAAATATAATGTTCGGTGATTTGGTTTATGACTTATTAAAATTGCAATTGATTAGATAAACAAAATTATTATTCTAACAAACAAATGTGTCGGGTGATTTATTTAGAGAAATTAGAATAAGATTAAATGTAGATTAAAGAATTGAGTCACCAAATATCCAATATCAACTAACTGATCCATCGACTAAATGGAGGGAATATCTCGAGGTTCTGAGTTTAATAAAGGTACTTAATGTAGGTTCAAGTAAATTAAGTTCTTTCGTTGAAAAAGTATTCATTTCATGTCAGCGTTTGGACAATTTATCCCTCCTGTGAGAACGGATCAATGAAGTGTGAGTGTTGGTGTTATGGGCCCCACCAATGAATGCATTGAGTGAATGTGTTAGTGTGATATTTGATTTGTGACGAAGGGAGGATTTAAAATTCCACGCTGCATCACTACTACAAACGGAGAAATCCACTCCGAACTTTCCACCTTCTCAATCACGTCTTTTTTTCATTAAACCTTCTAACTCTTTATTAACTTCATCTCTTATCAACATGGAAATAGGTCTTGCTTTGTGGACTTTAGGTTCAGCATCCTTTTTGAGCTCAATATTGTGTTCAAACCCCTTGAGTGCCCCTAACTTTTTCCCAAAATCTGCTGCAAATTGTTTTAAAAGTGTATCTTCCAACTTACTGGTTTCATCCAGTACCAACACTTTTTCTCCACTATTAGGGTCCAGAATGATATGTAAATTATTTTGGTCCAACGAGCCAAGCATTGATGGACCAAGTTTAGCTACGTACCACTTCCACCTTGCCGACCCCCCTTTAAATAGGAATGTAAACCATCTGAAGCCTAACATACTGATCTTTTCGCCATTAAAACTTACATGATTAACATCTGTGGGAAATACCTGGTGCCCTATTTTTTTTAACAAATTCCTCTTTCCACACTGCTTCATTTACAATAGTATAAGGTGAACCAGAATCAGCAAACATGTTCGCTGACACTCCACCTATAGACATTTGACATATAGGCTTCCCTTTTAAGGAATCAACAATGACATTTAGAACAAAATTTCCCTGCAAACCTATTACACAAATATTTTCGTTTTCAACATCCACATCAGTACTATCCTCTTCATCCCACACATACGTAGCATTATTATTCCTTTTCCTGCACATTTTGCTAAAATGACCAACCAACCCACAAATACCACATTTCTTCCTAGCTGCCGGACAATATTTGCTATAGGCCATGTGTTCTTTGCTATCGCAGCGGTAACACCTTCTTTCTTTCGGTTTCCTCTCTGTCCATAAGTTTCCCTTGGGTTGACTTTGACCACGACCCATGGTGTGTTGATATTGGTTTTTACTAGTGCTTTGTACTTTGAAGACTCCCCCAGAATCCATTTCCGATTCTTTCCTCACGGTTGCACATCTCCCAGACATTTCAGCCTTCCGCAAAATAGCTAAAACATTTTCCAATGGAGCATCCCCATTGACCCATAAGCGATCTTGGATAGTAGAATTGCTATTATGCATGACTAACTGATCATGTGTTAAATCGTCATGTAAATCTCCAAATTTACAGTCAATTGCTAACTTTTTGAGATCATCCACCCAGTCATCCACCAACTCCTCTTTGTTCTGTTTCCTTTGGAAAAACTTGAGACATACCACACCAATGCAGACTTTAGGGGCAAAGTATTTGTCAAGGTCTTTTGAAGCTGAATCAAATACATTACCATCTTCACCACAGACAATTTTGGGCATACGATAAAGAGTCTTCAAACTAACGGGCCCTAAAGAATGGAGTAACAGTCTTTTCTTTTGATTGGGTTTCAACTTACCAGCCTCATCTACTGCTTCAATATAATTACAAAGTAATCCTTCCATTCCAACCATTTCATACTTGGTTGGGATCCAGTTTCCCAAAATGAATGTGGAGGACTAACTGTGAAGCTTTGCTGAGCCATAACTTGTTCTACTTCCTGAGGCTCGTGATCACCTTGTTCCATGTACAGCTAGTATGAAGATGAATTATTTGTGATTAACGCTGAAGGTATGGTTTTGCCAATAATATAAATAACAATGAAAGTCCCATAAGTTTCCAAATAACTACAATGGCAATGTTGATGATGTAGTAAAAATATTAATTAGTCATTAAAATAAATATTTGATAGTCGAGCCCGACAATCTCACCTGTTTCCTTGAATAGAAGTTCACAAACGTTAAAAAAAATTGTAAAATCCTCAGTAAATAACAGTAAAGATCACTTCACCATGCAGAAGCCGATCCGATGCTTCTCCCGACCGAGCCTCTGATTAAATTCAAAATGGCCACTACGCAAGGTCATGCTGCGTGACCTTGCATGTTGACATCACACTCAACTCGAAGATTATGCAGATCCAGCTCACTCGCTGTCAAGCATTCCACAGAGCGAGAGGGAACGTGCATGTGACGGAACACCGCCGCCGCTCAAATAATGCGCCAATGGCAGTACCCCAACTGTCCATGAACAACCAAGTAAGACGTCTTACCCTATTGTTGTTAGGTCGGAAGGTGTTTGAGTTCTGTGAAGTTCCATGGGGAATAGTTGCAGCAGTATCACGGTGGAGGATTTCAACTAACCAAAGTTAAATCCTCTTCAGGCTGTACTTTAGAAAAAAAGCGAATAAAAAAAAAAAATTGTGATCAAATCTACGTAGATCCGGTCCACTTCCAAGATGTTGCCAATTGTAATAACGTTCAGACGTTGTATATAAAACGAAGACTTATTGAACAAAAAAGTAAACAGGAAACAGGCGAGAGCCAGGCAGCACAGCTTCCATCCAGGACACCGGTAACAAATGACAACCTGGACTGGAACCCGTGAAAGGAACAGCAGGAACATTCCCTGCCTCGCTATGCCACGTTCCAATACATTAAAGTGAAACACAATACAATATACAATACAACAATGGCCTTTTTCCTTTCAGCTATGTGGCCTGCATTAGCATTCCCTAGCATGCAGACCGCACACTGACTCCAACCTCTAAAGGAGGTATAAGTCTGTCTCAGAGTCATAGACATGTGCTTCCTAGGCCATGTTCAGTATTCAAGGCCAAAAGGCTCAGGCCATCCAATTAATAGCCCTGACATTACTTCAGGCACTTTTCTAGACCCTTCCTTGGAACCTTACTAGACTTGAATAGGAATTAATTCTGGTTCCAAGTTAGGCATCTGGTATGCCTCATCATCTAAGACCGCCATGGGTCTTTCAGCTCATATTAGATTTTTGTTGCCTTTCAACAGGTCTGCTAACCCACTGCTTAATACATTTCACCACGTGAGTAAGTGACCACCAGTCAGAGCTGTGTGGGTGTTTGATAGAATCTGGGCTAAACTTGTCTGGGCCCAAAGAGTCTTTAACTGATCTAGAGGAGGTGGTGCCTTCCAAATCGTCGTCCAGACTGTAAAAGGCATCTGGGCCCTTGTCAGGATCAAAGACAAATTCATCATAACCCATCTGGTTATCAGTTACATCAAACATGTCCAGACTTTGTAAGTTCTGATCGTCTATTGTGCTGTGAAGGGCACTACTTTCTCTTGGGCGGGAGTGCACACCAATGCCTCTTGTAGCGCTGTGGCTACCCTGGCCTCTTGTAGTGCTCAGGCTACCATATAATAAGGACAGGGTCTCATCCCTCTTTGTCCTTGACTTAGTGTTTTTCGGTCCGTACAGATGCCTTATTTTACTGAGAGCCTTTCCACCTTTTTTGGGGCTTTCAGGTCTAGCCTCGTCAGTGATGGAGAAATACTCCTCTTCTGAAGGAGCCCTCCGCTTCCTCTTGGAACTGCTTCCTTAATAGAGGTCATGAAGCCTTCCTCGAAATACCTATAACACATATATACACCTTCCTCCAGCTGAGGCAAATCCTTATCCTCCGCGATAGCAGGAATATTAGTAGACTATAAACTAAAATATCTGAATTATTACTCATATAATGACATCAATCGTAAATGCAGAAAAATGAATAATGCCAGTTAAAAATTATTATAGTTTTCAAATATTAAGTATTATATTTTGCAGAAGTCATAAACA
This sequence comes from Triturus cristatus, assembly GCF_964204655.1. Taxonomy (NCBI): domain Eukaryota; kingdom Metazoa; phylum Chordata; class Amphibia; order Caudata; family Salamandridae; genus Triturus; species Triturus cristatus. The sequence goes on from NC_140587.1 coordinate 623,608,039, forward strand.
GTTTAACTAGAAAAAAAGCAGGACATCTAAGCTATCCCTTAAACATCAAGCTGAAGGCAATCTAAATATCAAACCCCAATCTTAGATATTATATCCTCCCCTATCTTCTTCTCTCCTTCTTTATGTTTATTTCTTTTTGCATTGGCAAAGCCATTAGAAGAGGATGGGGTAGAAAAGAAACACAGCTGCTGAGCAGGTGATTGAAAGGGTAAAGCTGTTTACTCAACTGGCGTTTGCCGTTCAAAGTGGTGTAACCATGGCAACCGCCATGTTGATCTCGATATAAAGAGAAATGGTGGATGGAAAATACCAGCCTTCTTTTTCTTAACATAGCCACATTAATGCATGGTTGAGGAGCCTCTATCAATTAGAGGGGATCACTGCTGCAGACGGGTTCGAGCTAGTGCCAGTGCTACAGGTGAGGGGAAACCTTGTAATGTGGGCTGTGATTGGAGTCATCTGTTTAGGATGCTTGAAAGCACTCATCTGTTTTCCTGCACAATGACAGGAGGTTCGCTGGGAAATGATATGCCACGTAGGGAAGCCACGAGCTAGAGGGCTTGTGAAGGTAGGATCTGTACCACTACGGTGCACGTGCCAGACAGCGCCCTTTTCAATCAACACCTGCCTTGAGACAGACAGCGCCTCTTTAAATGAAGGAAAACTATTGCCCACTGTTCATAAGTGAGTAAGAATGCATAAAAAGGGGAGGGGGCCATCCTCCGAGCAGAAGCTCTATACTAACATAATTAGGCTCGAGATAAGAGCTTGCTCCATAAATTGGAATACTTCCAATAACATCTATGTATTAACACAAACATACAGAGCAACGAAAAACCCCATAAATTGACATATATTTATTAATACAAACATACATAGCAATGAAAAAAACACATAAATAAGCCTGTTTTAAGTAAATATTCAGGAGACAATAACAAGTACTTATCTGTTCGGAGGTAGCAGCTAGTAAAAAGAGAAAGATGGCTGTTGCCATGGTCATATATATTGCTGTGCCAAAATTCCAGAATGGAATATTTTACTTTATGATGTATGTTTATTCTTTAAAGGGCTGCATTTTGGGGCAGCAATTAAGGTTTATGCATAATGATTGTAATAAAAACACTGAGGCAATTATATGTTCTAATGGCATGAGTTTTGTTCTTTAGAGGACCACTTCAACTACAAACTTCAAGCAAAGTGGGTAATATCTCCACCTTTCTCTGAATGCCTTTGTTGTACTGTACTATGAGACTAAATGTTCATCCCACACTGTGACAGCCTAAGACATCCTGGAAGTGGAAAGCATATGAACTTGGTTACTCTAACCTAAATGCTCTAGCATGTTGGACATGCTAAAGTGCTGAAAAGGGGAGCGAAGCCCAGCTTACGGTAAGTCTGGGATTGGTGATTTGAATCTTTCAAACAATACAAATTAAATTTGGGGTCTACGCTGCAAAGATGAATCTTCAAACAAAATGCAGCTTTAGTGAAGAAAGTGTTTCTGTCTCCCTATTGCATCAGTGGTGTCCCGAGACAGAATGTGTCTATCAGATGCATAGTCTGTTCATGGCTCTTTGTCTTCCTGCTTTTGGAACTGCAAGAAAATAATAGCACGTAAGGCTATTAACTGCAGACTGCAGAAGAACAAAATGTTCTAGAAGGACTATAACAGTAGATACTTGAAGCCCAAAGTGTTTCCACTCAAAATATGTACTAAATCTGGAACAGAAGGAGCATGAAACAATTGCTATATGCTGATCAGTTGTTGCACAGAGGTTTAGTCATTAGTCATACTGCATTTAGAAAATTCCTGAGTGTAGGACCGTCTTACACTTTGCCATTTGTTTGTGGGATTTGAATTTCACAAACTTCATCTTTGAAATTGTTGTAGATGTAGCTCTGTATTTATCCAACAAACAGGGTGACCTTGTCCATGCTCAGAGTAAAAGCAGTTTTACAAAATCTCTTCATGGCCTTAACTTGAAACACTAGACTGATAAAGGGATTAGAGCTCTGTGAGGTGAGCAAACACCCACCACATCTAGCAAACAGCAAATACATGTTCAGCATCAATTACCGAGTACCACATTCCCCTAACAGAATCATTGCTTTTTTTGTCATTTCTATTTGCTCTAGTCTCAAGGTTAGGCCATTGCTTCTCATGGAGCCTTACTCAGATCAAGCCTTGAGAAAATTATCATGAAAGAGATTGAGATCTATAAAAAAGTCTGATGACAACTTTTTTCATTGCATGTCATGTACTGGTATCCAGACCTCTCACCATATGATATGCTTGTGGTGTTTAGCCTCTCAAGAAGGTGTTAGGACAAATCTTGATTATTTGTTAATAGTTGCGAAGTAAATTCCAGAGAGAGCAGTTTCGATTTTACGCAAATGTGTTTAATTGCGATTGCATAAGCTATTGTGACTTTCTCATGGGTGAGCAACAAGAGAAATACAGCCAACACGTGTTTCACCCCCTTACATGGCCATCCAGCCTGGGGCTTCCTCAGGGTGTAAGAAAATCCGTAAGGACACCGAGGTCCTGTCAATAAACTTGCAAGAAAAACGTCCTTGAATCTATTTGTCATATATTTGAAGGCGTGTCGCCTAATGCAGTCTGTCCCGGCGGTCTGCATTCTACTTCAGTACCTTGAGAGCACTGAGGGACCTTCATGGCCATCAGGCCATGGAACCAGAAGGGGATTTCAGTCACTCTCTGGGTGGGCATCGGTGGCACCAGCTAGTATGAGCACATCACAAAAGGGCATTGTCTAACTAAGATTACCTCTGAGTCATTTCTTGTTAGTTTCATATATGTAAAGTGGGCAAAATATTGTTGACTCCTATTAATAATGGTGTTTGTAAATATTGTTGATTATTTCTTGGGCCATGGAAAGAGGAACACAATACTAAAAGTAGTGCAATATCTAACACAATAAGATATGATATATTAGCACAGTTGTTAAGTTGCAATGTTAGGCTCATGCTCATTAGCTGACACACCTCTTATTTTACCTAGGAAAACATTGTAGTAATATTTGGTTTTTTGTTGTTGCAGCACCTCATTAGCACTTTATCTTCCCTTCCTTCCCATTTAGGTACTCTACAGCTATGTGTTTTTGTGTTTCCTGGATATCAATCCCCTAGAAGGTTAACAACCAAAGGTTATGTCACCAAAATGAAGTATTTCATTTAACAGTAGACTATGGCTTCTCTCAAACATGAAGCAGTGAGAAAGCTGAATTTAAAGCCTTAAGTGATAAGGTTACCCTTTTGTAAGAACGTGTGATTTTGTTACCAAATCTTGGGTTCCCTCCCAGAATCCCTGTGACATTCCATTGAATGGGTTTCGAAATATAGTCACTCAGAGACATTGTCACAGCTACCTACCACTTTCAGATACATGACCCAGGAACAGTACAATAAGCTTCTCCAAAATAATTCACAGAAAAGACACCCATGAATTGATATTTTCGATACACTTCGTTTGCCACCCGGCCGTATTTCCAAATGCACTAATTAGACTAGTCCCCATATGACTGACGTGGGGCGGACAGGCAGCATTGGTGGCCTCTCTAGAAAGTGATAACAATCTAATATAATTCAATTGGGTGGGAGTGCAACCTGATTTTTGGATAATATTTGACCATAGACCAATTGGAATATCTTTAGAATAAAAGCTACTGAAGCTGTGTCAGTGCCACTGTAATTTGGTGGTTTATGTGACTGAAAGACTGAGTATGGAAACATCATGGTCTGAAAAGGGCATCACTGTCCTATTAATGGCTATGAGATGATATGAAGAGTATTACTGCACATATCAATCCTCAACTGTTTCTTGAGTAGATCTCATAAATATTATGATAAGTTTTGTCCACCACATATCTGAAGCATTAGTACCAGCAAATAAAACGGATTACCTACTTTTAATGACCAAAGGATCATTCATCCAAAACATCTGCAGAACCCATGGTCAAATATTTGGCATTTCGGATACTCTAACTAAAAAATACCTGAAAAGAAATTGCTGCAATGTCAACCTCTTACAGAAATGTAAAAAGAACCCTATGTTCAGAAGAGTAAGTGGCTTATAGCTGGATGAGGGAATGGTACTGAGGCAAATCCAACCTTCAGGTGAGTCCTATTCATAGCATGCAGACTGTGGGTGTGCATTGAGCCTTTAACATGAATTCATGATTCTCGAAGAAGGCATAAAAAAGAAATCAAAATCGTAATAGGCTCTGGGCACCTTTGGTAACTTTTTCTATAAGGTCGATACGTTCTTCACAAGATCTGTGTTTTGCTTGCCATCACTTTCCATATTCTTGCAACATTTTATTTTTAATCACAAAGATATCTGTGTGTATGAGAAGCAAGAAGAGCATTTGAAGATTGCCATGTATACTTTTTAACTTTTTGAATAATATGGGCAACTTCACAATGATTTCTTTACCTGTTGTTGAACCTGGATTACAAAAAGCGGAAGGCAAGGTTTTCTAGGAAAGAGCTTGAGGTGTGGATGAAGACCATCCTGCTTTTTAATCCAAATACGGTTGCATACCACATTCTAAAAAAAGAAAGTTATGTGGGGTACTGTGGTGAATAAACAGATTGTGGCGGATGCAAGGAAATGAGATGCATATGACTTTAGCAAACATGGTATGTTCTGAGAAGCAGGATACAGGATCAAATATTACTAGGTAAGCAACATACTTGGGGTAAAGATGGTGGTTCTCCAGTGGTCCTTGAGCTCATACTCATTCAGGAGCATGTATTGAATAATATGAGCATTAGAGTATAACTGGTTTGTCAGGCATGAATAGTCATTAGGACTGTGATGATGGGATGTATTACTATCCTATTAGAACTTTTGTCAATATGTGCAAGCACAGCATGCTTACCCTTAGTAATGTATGTGCTGCACTTTTACTTAGCAATCCTAGTCTATGAACAAGTCAAGCCAATCATCAGTGAATTTTAAGTTGTGATAACCATAGGAGGCTTTTGCTTAATATTTCACATTTGCTCTACTACAGACAACTCTTCTGAAGATGTTCAAGTCAACACCACAACCAATATAGATGCATAAGCATTCTGAGAGGAAGCAATGTGCAGACATGCCCCTTCAAGACAGCATCATAAGATGAAAACACCACCACAGAGTACCTCTTCTGAAATCACAAGAACCATGCATTACCCTTTGAATACATGATAGTAGCACTCATTATCAAGGACCCACGTTGCTTGCCAGTTATAGAGGGCAGAATGTCGAGACATGAAGGAGTCATGCCACCTTGATATTCAGGATGTGCTCATTCTTGCAGTTTCTGAAGGGGTACTTTACAGCTTAGTGGAAGCAAAGGCCTTTTTTTCATCAGTATAGATTTGTAATTCTTCCAGGATATGTATTACCAAGAAATGGTTTTCTGTTACTTTACGACTTTGATGAATTTGACATACATTTAGATGTATGCTGACAAAGAATGGCTGTAGAAGAGGAAGGTTGCTCAACGGATCAGCCCAATGCATGTCGGGGATACTTAGTGTGATGTTGTTGCTGGAGTAGCTCTTCAAAACTCTTGCTAAAAACTGACACATTATTGTTATTGTTTGTGACATTTCTGCAATGTCTTGCAGTGTTGTTTCACAAGTATTTGACGTGATATAAATATCCAAAGGTGCTGCCACAAAAAACAATGCTATCTCTGCCTTTCAGTGTTGGTGACTGTGATGGTTTGCAGCTACCGTCTTGCATCAAAACTATGTCCAAATCCCAATGGAAAGGAGGAACATGGCACACCAACTAAAGCACACCAACTTATTCGTGCACACTGGATAGACACATTTCGGCTTTTGAAAAGCCTTGGTCAAAGTGATAATTAGGTGTGCTATATAATACGTTTCATCTTGTCTGTATCAACATGTCCATATTATCAGGGAATAGATAAGCGGAAATCCAAAACTTTACACAGTGGAAAATAATGCAAAAGAATAAAGATTAAAGTGGGTTTACAAACTGAGGCAGTTCCTAAAGTGAGGGAATGGCAGCAACCTCTGCAAACTATGTTAATTGCAATGTTATCATTCCACATAGGCCAGAAATTATTTGCAATCAGAAAACCTACATGTAGTAATTGATTATGAGGATGACCATTCCTGTCAGACATGTCCAGGCAAGTGCCCAATTAATTCATCCTTGAATGATAAATAAGTCTATCGAACCAGGATAACAAACAAATAAGTAGATCATTTAAAGTGAATCATCCTCTGTCCAATTAACATAATAACCCAAAAACTATTTATAGTATATTCTGTGTAGTCCCAAGCAAGTGAAATTATTATCCATGTGAAACTAATAAAAAAACTGACGTACCTTCAGTAGTGTTTGTTACATTTTTGTATTGCCTCATGCCCAGAGCAAATAATATATTTGTACAAGATCTACTGAAATAAAAACTAAATATTTAAATGAAAAATGACATGAATGCCAGGAACCACAGAGTGAAATAAAGAAAAATCAGAATAAGATGAAATATCTGAATAACTGATGAAATATCACAATAGAAGAAGAAAGACAAAATTCATAATTGGAAAAAGTCCAGGTGAGGGTTAACCTACTCAGGAATGACAGATGAATAAAGAGAGACATATATAGGAATATTCATCAACATTGGAGATGGTGACAGATCGCAGGATTTACTACCATTAAGAATATTAAATAATCCCTACACTCCAATGTGAACTGCTAATTCTTCATCAAGCCATTGGGACTCTTCGTATTTATTTCAATAATGTAATGTGATTATAAATTCATAAATGTCTCTCACTATCAACTCCTCTGATGTTTGATGATTCTGTCAATACCAAAGAAACATAACAACTCATTGTTGCTATCCTATTTGAGATGGAAGTGGCTGGCTACCGGATAGGAGAGATCAATGTTTTTTTGATAGCACACATATGCTCCAACATTCTCTTATTTATTAGCAGTTTGTACTACCACGATACATCAGTTTTCACCCACACTCCAAAGCATATATTGCAAAGACAGATGTGCATGTAATGAATTTGCAGGGTTTTTTTATTCTTACTCTGCGTGCATGCTTTGAATGAACCACTTCTAAAAAAACAACTTGTTCACTTAACCAGGTAGATGTTTTCTTTGAATCCAGGTGGATATGTACCAACATGTCTCTGGTTGATCAAGGCTTTCTGTAGGTGGTAGCTGGAGAGTATCCTCTATCTTTGCCTATGGCTGGATCTGCAGTCAATAAACCCCAGTGTTGTTTCATACTATTTCTTAACCTATATGATTGCCTATTGTGTTTAGTAACAAAACTGGATGTTTCTTTTTTCGCTGTCATATGCTGTTTAAAATTCTCATTAAAAAGGGCCTCCTCCTGTTTCTCAGCCTGTATTCTTTATTTAGCTTGTGATAACATCCTACGGTTGATAACCTCACTGTTTAACTGCTTAATTATGTTATCCTATTCCTTCAAAAAGTTGCTATCAGTACGACAATTGGGCATGCCCTAAGGAGTTCCCCAGATGGGATGTTCAATTTTAGGGAGTTAGAATGATGTCTACCGGCATGTAAGACACTATTGCCAGCTGTGTCCCTTCTAGGTAATTAAGTTGTAAATTTGTTGTTATTGACATGTTTGGCAATATCCAAATACTCATAATCATTTTTACTTATCTTGTGTAAGAAAGTAAGGTCCAAATTATTCTGTTGTAGCACATTGATGAACTCAGAGGCTTGATCAATGTCCCCGTTTCAAATCAGAAATAGGTCCTCAATATATTGAGTTCAGATGGTTATGTGCTTGGTGTACATCTTGTTAGCATCTATCTAGACCACCTGCTCCTCCCACAAGCCTAGGAAAAGGTTTGCAAAACTGGGGTTGATCAGGTGCCCATTGCTGTTCCGGACTGATGATATAAGGTCTCCTCCTTAGGTGTAACACCCACAATAGTTGATAAAGCTAGACTCGAAGATACACCTACATAAATTCATACACATACACACACACACCCCACACATCCACAGTGCCATATACACCTATACACAGACTTTTTTACTGATATGCACATTCAAAACCACATAGTTACTTGACAACAACGCACAGATACTCAGACTTAGTCATATACACGCCCATAAAAATGAAAGTCCCACACACACTCATATATATAGAAACAGAGACCTTCACTCAAATTCCCTCATACAAATAGATGCAACTACTGCACATACTTAGGCACATACACACACACAGACACACAAATTCATGCACACGTACACCCACTCCCATAGTCAGACACACAAACAGCCAGACAAACAGCCTTGCACTTTCACTCACACACAGACTGATACACAAACGTACAAATAGACTACAACACACAATCCCTTGTGCACACACACAAACACACACACACAGTTACAGACTGTTTTAGACAAACTTGGAAAGTTATATATATATATATATTCACTAAAAAAAACAAAGGTTACAAGGATGTTATATTTAGGCTGACATTACACTTACGCCACCGGAATGCACTGCTTATGACCTCACATATTACATCACGTATGACATAGTCAGTGACATCACTCATGACATCCCTCATGGCACCTCAAATGACATCACTGAGAATGTTTTGGTATTCATTTTATCCAGTTTTTCAAATGCTCTTCTGTTTTCCCCTTATATCCATTTTTGAGGGGAAAAATAAAAAAAGGACAAAATGTTTAAAAACATAAAAAAAAATCAAATACAGAGTTCCAAAAAAAGAAACAAAATACAAGGTTATTTTCAGAACCGTCTTTCATAGTTAAAAAAAGATCCATTTTATGTGTGCTGAGTGGTGTGTGCATGATTTAATGACTGCATGATTTGTGCATGGATAAATCAATGACTGCATTTGTATTGGATGGATGATTCAAAGGGTACAAGAGTGCTGTTTAGATGTTAAAATGAATGCATGAGTGGTGCATGGATATGCCAATCACTGCATGATTCATGCTTGGATGATTGAATGAGCGCACGAGAGGAGCATGGATGTTAAAAGAATGGAAGAGCGCCCGCATGGATGATTGATCGTGTACATGAGTAGGGGATTAAATGAGTGTATGAGTGGTATATACATGACTGAATGAGTGGTGAATGGATCTAAGAATGAGGGCATGTGTGGTGTATGGTTGATTGAATATGTGTGTGACTGGTACATGGGTGATTGAATGAGTGCATGGGTAATGGAATGAGTGCATGATTGGTGGATGCATGATTGAATGAGTGCATGTGTGGTGCATGGATAAAAGAATGAATGCTTGGGTGGAGCATGTATGATTGAATGAGTGCATGAGAGATGCATGGATGTTAGTATAAATGCATGAGTGCTGCATGGATGATTGATTGCATGCATGTGTGGGGCATGCATGATTTAATGACTGTATGAGAGGTGTATACATGATTGAATGATTGAAGGAGCAGTACATGGATATAGGAATTAATGCATGAGTGGTGCATGGGTGAATGAATGAGTACATGGGTGATTGAATGACTGAATGAGTATTGCATGGATGCTTGAATGAGGGCATGCATGCTGTTTGGGTGCTAGAATGAGTTCATGAGTAGTGCATGGATGTTTCGTTCAGTGCATGAGTTTTGCATGGATGATTGAATGAGTGCATGAGAGGTGCATGGATGTTAGTATGAATGCATGAGTGCTGAATTGATGATTGACTGTGTGCATGAGTGGGGCTTGGATGATTCAATGAGTGTATGAATGGTGTATACATGATTGAATGAGTGCATGCATGGTGCATGGAACTAATAGAGCATGCATGAGTGGTGTATGCTTGATTGAATGAGTGCATTAGTGGTACATAGTTGTTAGAATGAGTGCTGAATGGATTATAGAATGAGTGCATGAGTGAATCATGGATGTTAGAATGAGTGCATGTGTGGGCTATGGATGATAGAATGAGTGGTGTATGGATCATTGTATGACTGCATGAGTGGTGTATGGATGATTGAATGAGTGTGTCAGCAGTTTATGGATCATTGAATGAATGCATGAGTGGTGCACAGAAGTTAGAATTAGTGCTTCAGTGGTGTATGGATGATTGAATGAGTGCATGAGTGGTGCATGGGTGATTGAATGACTGCATGTGTGGTGCACGAATGTTAGAATGAGTGTTTGAGAGGTGCAAGGATGATTGACTGAATGAGTGATACATGGATGTTGGTATGAGTACGAGTGGTGTATGAATGTTAGTGCGCATGGGTGTATAAATGGGTGAACGAGGGCTTGTATGTGTGAGTGAATGGGTGCATTAGTTTCCTTATGAATAATACATCTGTCTATGACTGAAAATTGATTTGACACACACAATCTGGCTGAACTCCATCCACTCTGGAAAAAGAAAAATCAAAGAAAATAAATATGTTGGTATTTGATTTTGAAGATTACACAATTCTACCAGCATGCATTACTTATACTTTAACAGTTTATTATAACATAGCAAAAAGATCTTGTTTTCTTTTTGCTGCTCTCAACTTTCATTGTTGCTCACCATAAATAGTGGTCCATATGAAGCATCATCACGAATGGTGAGAAAAAAGCAATAAGTGAATTTGAAAAAAAAACAATGATGCATAGTAAAGTTTTACAAATAAATGATACTATGCATTACACTCACTGATTCAAGAATTATTGGCTTTTTTAAAGTTAATATAATAGTATCTAGAAACATAGGTTTCCACAATTTCTTATATTGATATATCTTGTACAGTATGACATATAATTGTGAAGTACTACATGACACTTTTTACAGACACATAACCATTTCTCTAAACCTGCAGTTTTGGAAACAGACATCTCTAGTGACCTAATATTTACTGTAGTTTTTCTATCAGTTATACTGTGACTCCTTGATCTATATTGTCTTCTTTTTCCAGTTGTAGTTATTCTTCATTGAATTCAGAACACTCTTGAAGGGTTGGTATCAAACCAACCATAGCCTTGTCTTTTTTAGTAAAATCATACATCAGTTGAGCAGCTGTAACATTTGATGGACAACTTTCTAATGCACTTTTTCTTGATTTGTGAGAACTCCCACTCTTATGCCATTGAGTATATCTCCGGTTTCCACATCTGATACTTGGTGCATATTTTTTACTAACTCTTTGTGTTGAAAGTTTTCACAAATGTTTACATTTCCAATACTTTCTAGTTAATTCCTTGTTTAGTTATGTAGTAGTGACTTGAAAACAGGTTGTCCTTTGACTGGTGTTATGTGTAGCAGATTTCCAAACACTATTAAGTGTTTTCCACCAAATAGTATTTCATACTCAGTTTTTATTACCTGCTGCATTAAATTTACAAAAGCAAGCATTAGATTCAACAGCATGCTGACTTCGTCAATAATGAAAAGCTCATATTTCTTTAATATTCTTGCTACCTCATGACAAGCATCACCAGACAATTTGTTGTATTCCAAGTTGTTGTCATGTTCAACAGGTAGTATTATTAATCGATGAAGGGTAATGCCTTTAATATTATGTGCAGCTAATCCTGTTGGTGCAGTAACTAAATGAGAAAAGTATCCTTTGGACCGGGTAATTTGACTGCATACAATATGTCATTAGGAAAGTTACGATAGTTAACGAGTACTAAGCACAAAAGTACCGGGTTCTACGTCCTATATACTGTTATCACAGATGTGTAACTTTCCTAATGACATATTGTATTTGTCTGTATTAGTGACTCTCATTTTTTATGGTTTTTAGTGATTGTGAATTTGTATTTTTATGAACTTAGGCCTTTTGTTTTTATTTTAAACTATGGGGTACTCATGTTGAATTTTTTGTCTATGAAACAATTCTTTTTTCTTTATTATATGTCGAACAACTAATAAATTAATCTGTGAAGTCAGACTTTTATAAGTTTATAATCTTGCTTTGTGTATTCTCTGATTATATGTATTTCAATCTTCCTCGGCATGGACGAATGAATGTGATAGGGTCTGAAGGAGGTCAGGTGTGGAAAAATTATTGTTTGCAGTCAAATTACCCGGTCCAAAGGATACTTTTCTCATTTACTTTACAGTGCCCTACTCCTTTGGCTTAGAAGGGGCCCCTCTTTTTTTAGATAAGGCGCAGTAACTACACATGACAAATTAGAATCTGTAATCTTCTGAAGATAACTTCTGAGTGCCTTAATCAAGAAGCTTTTCCCAGATTCACCACTTATCTATAGTAGAACTGGTTCATATGTAGAACATCCACACTCTTCTCGTGCCCGAACCCATGTTCTAATTAATCTTTTAATGCATCCAAAACCTGATCCTGATCTGTAGTAAGTTGTTGCATTATTTGTTTCCAATCCACAGTTTCCTGTCTTGCTTGCTGTATTGCATTTTTCACCTCATTCATAGCTATAGTAGCTTTATTTTGAATGATTGGCTCTTCAAGAGGATCTTGACTTGCAGGTGTTGAACTTGCTGCTCTGAGAACTGTTCTTGCTATAGCAGCAGCAATTATTTCTTTCTCTCAATATTTGAGGATAGACTGGAAACACTGAGCACTGAATGTTGTCTTTGACAGCATTGAATACATTTTCATAACTCAGATTCAGAGCGCCATAGCTCGAACAACTACAACAATGCTAAATAAAAAAACTCTGTTTCATACGGAGTTTGGCAACTTAACTTTCTATGGTTGATTACATTTCCTTTGTTATGTCTGACCAAACATCCTTCTCATCAAAGAACAGCAAATGTTATTTCTTCTATGTTTTCATGGATATTACTTCTATATGGATAATGTTGAAGTACTTCATATAGGCACATCCTTTCAAGATGAGGGCTCCTTCTTGGATAGTATGTATCCAGTATGTTAGTCTTCAGAATGTCTCTATTCTCTGGCTTAAATTCTGCAAGATATTGTATTTCAGAAAAATACTTTAATACTCTATTACGACTGTTAGCAAGATCTAAACTCACCCACACATGTCCTCTTGATTTTGAAAGCAAACTAGCTGTGCTTAACCTACATGCGCATTCATAAGAGCCTATTTCTTTGCGGGAAAGCATTTTCAAACTACAACTGTACAATTTATTTGTAAGACTTTTTTCTGCTGAAATCTCTTCCCAAACTTCCTTCATCTCAGTCATCTCTGTTATATAAGACGGGATGTAACAATCAACAGCAATTAAGTTATCTGCAACAGACTCTAGATTAACCCTGGGCGTAGTTCGCGAAGTAGCACTTCACGAAGCTACGCAAAATGCAGTTCGCACTACGCGAGCTACGCATAGCACTTCGCGAACTGCGTAGTATCTTGTTCGCACTGTGCTAGATGTCGTTTTCAATGATTGCACAGTGCGGACAAGCAACCGGCACTGTGCAATCATTGAAAATGGCATCTTGCACAGTGCGAGCTGTAGTTTTCTGCTGCTCGAGTAGATTTTTACTCGAGCGGCAGCTTCCTCAACGCAAACTGGTAGTTTCTCATCGCGAGCAGTTGCGAGCATACGCGACCACTCGCAATGAGAAACCTGACCTCCTCGCGTTGGGAATCTCGCCGGGAGGTTTATTTTCCATGCTCGCTATCGCCAACTTGATGTTGCTGATCGCGAACAAGGAAAAAGTCTCGCCGGGATGTCATTTTGCCTGCTCGCGGTCGCCAACTTGACATTGAGGACCGCGAGCAAGCAAAAAATGACCTCAGCACTACGCAACACTACGCTACGCGTGTTCGCACTGTGCTACGTGCAGTTCGCATAGTGCGAAGTAGCGCGAACTTCACAAACTACGCGAGCGTAGCGTAGTGCTTTGCCCAGGCTTACTCTAGATCCATGTTCACAATCCACGTCTTTAAGAACACAGGATTGTAGTCAATAATGTATTTTGAAGTTTCTGTTCTTGTGAGGTTGTATGTGTTATTTGGTGATTTTTGTGTGAGAGTAGCTTAAATGAATGTAAAAGCATACAGGGGATAGTGCAGCGCACGTAATCTCTGACTACCCACGCCAGCCTCTGAATAAGGAGTTAAAGTTCTCTGAAACACGTCAGGCTAAGGAATGTGAAGTTCGGGATGGGAACCTGGCTACTTGTGTGAATAAAAGGTTTGGTTCCTACCTGCAGCGGTTTGTGGCCTCATTTCCTGGGCAAACTTTGGAACATATATATATATATATATATATATATATGTGTGTGTGTGTATATATATATTATCTACTGGCGGTCGCCAGTAGATAGTTATAGTTAGGACCGAGTTCCCATAGGAAATCTGAAAATTCTATTTTGAATAACTTTGGCGCCGGTTGACGAATCCTCGTGAAATTTTCAAAACTAATGGGGCGCTCCGTTCAGCTCCTACCCTGAAAGTCTCGGGGTGATTCGTCAAGCGGGGGCTGAGAAAAAAGGGGGTCCCAAAACGCGTTTTCCCCATGCATTTTCCCATAGGACATTTAGTCGAAGGTACAGCCCGAACGGCTGAACAGAATTTCTTGAAATTTGGCAAAGAGGTAGTCCTCAGGTCAGGGGTGTGCCTTTTGTATATATGGTGCCAATCTGTTCAGTAGTTTCTGAGAAAGTTGCAGTTAAAAGTACATAAATATCTATATGCGCGCACCGTGCGTGCACGGTGCCGTGCGCGAGCGTAATTCTGATTGGTGGTTCAATGTTAGTCAACGTTCGAATAGGTCGAAATCAGGAAGTGTCGGACGCCATTTTGTGTGTGGCAGTAAAAAACAAAGGTGGAGAACGTGAAAAGGGGGCAGGGTATAGAGTTCCTGACCCCCTAGCCTTTGTCAGGGGGTCCCTGAAGGACCCTGAAGGGTGAAATTTTTTTACATTTTTTTTTCAAAAAATCGCGGGGTGCGCGCATGGTGCGCGCACGGAGCGCGCACGGCGGCAAAAAATTCATAAATAAAATAGAATTAAAAATCAAGTTTAAGTGCTTAGATGTAGGTTGGCTCTAAAAAGAGCCGTTGTGTTCATTGAGTGTTTTTTTGTACCTACAAGTAAGTACCGATGCAGAGTCTAATGTTCAAGAGGAAGACTCTGTTCCCTTCATCTGTGAAATGTACACCATCTCCTCTATAAATGCCACTCAGAAGCATTGGTTCATAGTAGTTTCTGTTCCAGAATCTTCAAACACCACACCCACTTCCCTCACTATTTCTTCTTATTTCCTGGGACAAGGAGCTGAACAGCTATCAATTTTACTTGAAAATGGCAGAACAGCAGTCTACTTCAGGGAGTGAGGAGGAGACCTGGATGCACTCAGAAGGTGTCTTTCAGTAGAACGGCTATATGAAAAGAAAGATAGTTGTAAAATGGAGGCTTACATACTTTTTTTAATAAAAAGAACTCATTGGCTGTTTCAGACCATTCAACACTAAAAACTAGGCTGTATGTTTACATTTTTAAAAGCATGTTTTGTATTGGTTCAGAAAAATGTGTTCCCACAGAACATTACTTTGGATTTGCTGTTAGGTTTGAAAAGTCAAGCACTCCTGCTGTTTGGATTAGAAACATTGTGTGCTGAACTTCTGACCTCTCTGCTCACACTAGTGTTCCATGATCTGTTGCTATGGTAGCAGGCAGAAATCATGTTGGGATCATTTGGAAAGGGTTGAAATTTGCAACCAATAGAAATGTGTGTTTCCATTTAAAAGAAAGGTGGATAACGTGAAAAGGGGGCAGAGTAGAGAGTTCCTGGCCCCCTAGCCTTTGTCAGGGGGTCCCTGAAGGATCCCGAAGGGTGAAAAAAACACCTAACATACATCATGCACATTATTGGTTAAGATTTATAGATGATGTTTTCTGTGTGTGGGATGGAGATGAGGCTAGTGCACAAGAGTTTGTTAATACATTAAACAACAATTCTAGAAATCTTAACTTTATATCCAATATAAGCAAAGTAAGAGTAGACTTTTTGGATGTACAAGTGTCAGTAAACAACAACACCTTAGAAACAACACTGTTCAGCAAAGTGACAGCGAGGAATAGTATACTTCACGCTAATAGCAGACATCCTAGACATCTTATCGAGAGCATTCCATTTGGTGAGTTACTAAGACTTAAATGTATATGTAGCTCACAACAAGAATATGAAAAGTGCTCTAAAGATATGATAGGGAGACTGAAAGAGAAAGGGTATAGTAATTCAATCCTCTCAAGGGCACTGAGGAAGACAGATGACAGGCCCAGGGAGTCTCTACTGGCTCAAAAAGAAAATAACTGACAATAATGAAAAAGAGAGTCCCCGCTTCATTACTACATTCAGTAAACAAGAGAGAAGAATAAAATCGATTATCAAAAAGAATTGGCCTATCATACTTACAGATGGGGTTCTGGGCAGTAGACTGCCAGAGATACCTACCATCACGTATAGAAAATCTAGATCTATGAGGAGCCAATTGGTAAGAATGAGTCCTGAACTCAGCATGGCCAATACATGGCTCAAACCTAAAGCAGGTTTCCACAAATGCTTAACATGCCGAACTTGTAAATTCGGCATCAACACAACCCATTACAAAACTCCTTTCTCTGATTCCTATGTCGCGATCAAAGGAAACTATGGATGTAGAACTAAGTATGCTGTATATGTTCTGACGTGCACCTGTGGCTTGCGTTATGTGGGTAGCACTAAGCTGCAGGTGCACGTCAGAATTTTGCAGCATCTTAGAGCAATCGTGAACAATGATAATGCTTATCCGGCCGCTAGACATTTCAGATCTGTACATGACAATGAACTGAGTTGCCTTTCATACTATGTCGTCAATGCAGTGGGCCCCCTGAGAAGGGAAGGCAATAGAGAAAAGCTCTTGAGAAAATTAGAGACACGCATGATTTTAGAACTGGATAGTAAAAGTCCTAATGGGTTGAACACTACTGAAGACATGTATAACTATTTATAAGCATACTATGAGAAAGTCATTGACAGTATAGCAAACCAGTGGTAACTATGCTGAGTGTATAACTGAGTTTAAATCATCACATTTTTTTAGGATCATTAGAGAACGGATAAGTGCACAAATCAATCAAAATCACTATAACTGTATGTTTGAATTTTAGTCAGTATCAAGTAAGCTGAGCATAATCTTTCCCGTATTGTTTACTATGATTATTTTCACAGTAGGGTATTTTTAGAGCAATGGTAATGAGGGTTTTTCATATAATTTATTGAATTGAGTACACATATAAAAGAAAAAATCAAAAAGATTTACAATTATATACTCTTACTTGTTCATGTAGAAGCACTTTTAACATTTTATTTAAACCCACTTGTTAGATATCACCTAGAAGAATTAATTACATTATGTAGAAACTTGAGCCCGCCAAATTAGGTTGGAGATGATGTCTAAGTTGCTATATTCATTATGCATTTATGCTGATAGGAAATGTTTGTTTGTTGGAAGGAGGAAGTTTATCGCTACGTGATAGTAGAGATATTTGTGACCCAGTCTTGCGAAATTTTCACATATTGCAATATATTGCACCGTCTTCTGTTTACATATTTATTGGTATTTTAACTATGTATACATTTTGGGTCCCTTTGTGCAGATGAAATTGATTTTTAAATATTTATATATTTTTAATATATTTATATATTTATTTAATCTTCCATGTTGCACTTTGAAGCATTTATGTGGTTTATTAATTATAACAAACAAACAACCAAAGTGATAAAATGAATTTGACAAATGCAAAGTGACATCTCTCCCAAAAAAACGAATGTTTAATCAGCGGAGTATTTCTTCTATGTCTGGTGGTGAAGGTCATGTGATTCACTATGCTATGTTCAAAACAATGGTGTGCGCTACGTTTCCAGTGTGATCAAGGGCACTTTCTGCTCGAAGCGCGTCGCAGAGGGGAGTGTGTTGAAAAAACATCTACCTGCCAGAGCTGTTGGGGTCCGTCTCTCTCTTTTCCGCCTGGAGTGTAGTGGTATCTGGAGAGTATGCTTTATTGACACATATATAAATATATATACATATATATATATAGACATAGATATATTTTTTGTAAACAAAAGTACGCTGCACTCTGTAAATCCACAGTGTCCATTAGTTTATTCACTTCTCACAACATTGATGCTCCACCAATGTGTTGATGCCTCACAGGCCCTTTCTCACAGTAGGTGAGTCCTTCCTCTGCATGATTTATATACTACTTCCACATTAGCCTAAAATGGGACATTGTGGGAGTTGAAGATCATGGTACATTATTTGATAAAGTACAAAAAACTATGTACTATCACAAAAGTAATTATGTGTTTTTTACCATGCCTCATTGTAATCCAATACTGGTACCATACCAAACGTGGACCACTATATTCTAAGAGAATTTGGTTATGGATACTACGTCTAGTGTACTATCATAATAGTAACTATGATTTTCACAATGTCTTACTGCAGTCCAATGTTGGTACTAAATCAAACGTGGAACACTATACTTTAAGGCAATTTGATAATGCTCAAAGACTTATGTATACATGATATTTAAGTACTGATGGTCTGTTTTGTTTGCTGTTATTAGAAATGTGACTTAATGTAAGCAAAGATAAGAAAATGGCAATTAAATTCTGAAAAAATAAGAATTATATATTTGGTTTTCTTATTTTAACAAACGTGACAAGATCTAAATCAGGACCTCAGACTAGCCGGAGTAGCTAGATTAACCTCCATGCTCCTAAAAAGACTTAAGGGGCAAAAATTGGACTCAAGAATGATTTAGAAAAATGTAAAATGATGTAATCAATGACTTTAGAAAATGTAAAATGATGTAATCAATGACTTAATGCCAATTAGAAATCAAAAGTACATTTTTGCTGTAAATTAAATTTAGGGATTTTTGATTTTAAAATTTAAAAGAGTGGCACTGCTAATCTAAAGTTCTGGATCCAATCCCAACAACCCTAACACACAGGATGTTTTTTTCCAGCACATCTGGAAGATTGTTTATTTTCCCTGCCTAAATCTTCATGCCTTGCATAGCGGACCCAGACCAGTAAAATCAATGGCAAGAGACTCGTCCTAAATATGGTCAGACTAATACCACTGTGAACTGATGGCCCTGTCATAGATGAGCTACCAAGTCAAGGGTTTCCTACCAACAGAGAGTGCTGAGGCTCCACAGGCAGAAGCTTAGGGGCATATTTACAATAAAATGTCAGAGCGCAGAACTGCACCAAATTTGGCAGTGCCGCACTCTGGCATTTTCAAAAAGCAGACTTGCACTTTATTTACAAGAATACGGCGCATCCCTGTGTTTTCCCTAGTGCTGGTGCAAAAAAGCTGCTTACCCAGTACAGGCACCCTGCCACCATGTAACAAGGGTGCCTGCTCTGCAGGGATGATTGTTTGTGTGCAGGAAGGGGTACCGCACATAATCAATCAATAATGACACTTTGCATCTTCTATGTGTGCTGCAGTACACATCCTATTGCCATTGTAAAACCCGATTTCTATGGAGTTTTTGGCATGCTTCAGCCTTTTAAATCTGGGGCAGCATCAAAAGCCAATGAGTGTTGCGGTGGAACACCCACAACGAAACACCCATTGCACGTCCCTTTGCCACAGAGGGCTGCTGTGTAAAGGGGCATGTTTACAAGGTGGCATTAAGACATGCAAAGTGGCTTAGTACCTCCTTGTAATCATGGAAAATGGCATTGTATCACTGGAGCCTCAAAATAAGTGATGCTCGGGTGGCGGTGAGAGCTTGTAAATATGCCGCCAGTAGTTTCTATACATCAAAATGGGGAAGAGCAAGAGTGAGTTTAGCAGTATCGGAGCACCACTGTTTCTTTTGGAGTTGACCTACTCTGCAAAGCTCTAAATTACTCCCCAAGTCTGGCCTCTGACATTTCATATGAGTTTTGGTCATGATCAGGTGCTCCATTCTTGACAAGAAATATTGATATGTTGTTACCTTACAAACTGCAAATCACGTGAAATTACATAAACTATTGAGAGAATTGCTTTAACCTAAGATAAGGCACCGGACCACCCTTTTCAAACTCAGGCAATGACATTTGGCAGTAGTAAACAGGCAAAGCTGCTTTAGTGATGTTGCTCTACTGATCAACTGTCTGATGTGATTTAAATGTTAATTTTTTTAGAGGAGCTGGAGTCTGTCGCAAGAGTCAACATGAGCTCATGGGTTGTTTTGCATCATTTATAAGTCACTCTGGGACATATTTACTAGAAAATGTTGGAGCGTTGAGCAATCCAAAATTTGGCAGCGCCACACTCCAACATTTATAAAACGCAAGGATGCACCATATTTGCTACAACGTGGCACACCTCTGTGTTTTTCCTAGCACTGCCACTGAAATTAGTTGCCTAGCCCCAACGCATGCACCCTTGCACCATAGTGCAAGAGTGCCTGTGTGCAAGGAATTAGTGTTTATGTGCAGGAAGGTGTACCTTCCTGCACATAAACAATCCATAATGGTTATTTGCCACTTCTATAGGTGCTGCATTCTGCAGCACACATAAAGTAGCAAATTGCTATTATTTCCACTAACAGCAACACCTATTTCATGCCCCTTTTCCGCAAATAACTTTAATGGAAAGGGGCATATTGACAAGGTGGCGTTAACCACACTAAGTGGTTTAGCATCACCTTGTAAATATTGAAAATGATGCTACGCCACCAAAGCGTCAGAAAACCTGGTGCTCCGGTGGCGATAGGCGATCGGAAATATAGCCATCCGTCTGGCAGATAAAGTGAGTTGATTTAATTCACTTACAACTTTAGTGTAAAATTACATAAATAATTTCTAATGCCCCTGTAATAGAAATAATTAATAATAATAAAAGTAAAAGGATGGGGTAGCATGACAGGAAACCTTGAAACAAAAAATAAAAGAAAATGTTAATCCAGTTGATGATAAATGAGCACCATGCAATTATATAAAACCAGTGATAAAATTCATAGCAGTCATTAACTCTTATTGCATTAATCTACACATTATCCGTACACATAACAAAACCAACAATTGAGATTATGACCATTTAGACTGGAAATTACAGTATCTCTTCATTTTTTCAGACAAAGGCGTTTAAAGATTGATGTCTAAAAACTCTTTCTGACAAGAGCCGATAAAGGATATAGACTTATCATGTGTTCTAATGTATCTTCCTAACATCTATAGTTTGCAACTGGGATTACTGCTAAGACATTTTCACACCCCTAATGGTATATATATATTTATAGCGGCAGAGATAACGTTATTAAACTCAATACAGAGAAGACTTCTTAAGGTTCTCAATGGAGTCGTCCTGATTTTAAAGCAGATATTAACAGACACACGTTCGAAGGTTTGTTATTGCTTTAATAAACAGCGTTTCAGAGGAATATGTGCGCATTCCCCTCAGACAGGCATCATACAGTATCGCCCATTGGGTGAATTTATCAGAGAATACTACCAGCCCATAGTTTAGCGATTTAATCAGCTTTATTAAAAGTAAAATGTACATAATAATAAATGAATCAAACAAGAAGGATATAAAAGTAAAAATGTATGCATGTTTAACAACATGAAATGCAGAAAAGCTGTTTATAGTTTTGAATATTCTGAAGCAAAAAAAAGAGGGATATAAAAAGATAAGAAAGGAAGGCGAAAAAAGGTTAATATCAATACGCAATTGAAGATCAAAAAGAAGCATGCATCTAACTGAATGAATTAAAAAACACAACTAGTAAGATAATGTAAAACAAATATATAGCAAAATGCAGAGAAAATTACAGCTTACGGACGTTCAATGTTTTCAGAATGAGCATGAATTGCATGTGGTTTAACAAGAAAATGTAAATAATTAGTTAACAACATCTAGTATGAGTCTCTATTAACCTGCTGTCTACATGAAGAAGAAAACACATTGAGGGGTCGATTCTGATCCTGTATTTTTTTTTTCCGTACGACTCGTTTCTGTAATTTTTCCCGTACGAATCGTACAAGTCCCGTCCCACCCGTGAGGTACGATTCGTACGGGAAAAATACATACGGATCGGCCTGATCCGTACGAATTAGATCGGGAAAAGTTGTACGAGACGGACCTGGACACTGTTCCGTACGAAGCCTTAAAATACAGTCCGACCGTACAAGTACGATCAATACTGGCTTTCCGATTTAGGATACATACGGAAAACGTCCCGTACATGGGGAATGACTTTCCTCGCTACAAAGCAAACTTTGTATGACTCGTATCCTGGAAAAAGTAGTTCCCGGGGTGCGAGTCATACAGGGGTACGAGTCGTACAGGCCCCCCCATGCATATGTACGCACCTTACAACAACATTGTGTATGTACGGTGCGTACCCCAACATCGTGTATGTACGCACCTTACAACAACATCGCATATGTACGCACCTTACAACAACATCACGCATGTACGGTGCATACGCCAACATCGTGTATGTACGGTGCGTACCACAACATTGCGCATGTACGGTGCGTACGCCAACATTGCGTATATATGCACCTTACAACAACATCGCGTATGTACGGTGCATACCCCAACATCGCGTATGTACGGTGCGTACGCCAACATCGCATATGTACTCACCTTATAACAACATCATCGCATATGTACGGTGCATACTCCAACATCGCATATGTACGCACCTCACAACAACATCGCGTATGTACACACCGTACATAGGCAATGTAAAACAGCACAAGGAGGGTCTATTCGACTCGCACAACACCACAAAACACGTCTACAGTGCACAAAACATGGAAATGACTGACCTGGCCACATCCAAACAGGCAAACAGCGGCCCAAACTCACAGCCACCCCTTATAACACACCCACCAAAAATTCAAACTGAGGCCCACCCACAAATGGACCAATAAAAAGGGCCCACACACACAAACCATGAGCCTTTGAAACAGACTCACTGCAGCTAGAGAGCACACACCAACAACTGCACCCATCCACCTTAACATATACACCTTCACACAACCTCCTTCACACATACCCCCTCTTCACATTCAGACCCAAAACTTCACATTCAGACCCACACACCCACAACCATCCACACCCCCACCCCACGCCCACAGACAAGAATCCAAAGTTCACAAAGGAGGAGCTGGAGATTCTTGTCAATGAAGTCATCAGAGTCGAGCCACAGCTGTTTGGAATATTGGTCAGACAGACCAGCATAGCCGAAAAATCACGCCTGTGGCAGAGGATCGTCGATAGGGTGAATGCTGTTGCACCCATCAGAAGGACCAGGACTGAATGCCAAGCCAGGTGGTACGATCTGCGGAGGGCAGTCAAGCGAAAAATGAATGACAACTACGCCCAGAGCAACATCACTGGAGGTGGTGGGCCCCGCAGACCAGTACATTTCCATCCCTGGGAGGAGAAGGTGATGGCCCTGCTTCCGCCGGTGGGAGTACATGGACTTCAAGGAGTTCCAGAGCCTGGTGAGTACACAAACAACTTATGTAACATGGGGGTAATGGCATCCACACCCCAACTACACAAAATGTACGCAACTACCCCCAAACACTCACTGGCCACCAGAACCACAGTCAAAAACAACGCTAATGCCACTAACATGTGTATGCCCCATTGAGAAAGCAAGGCCATGCTATATCCCATGCCACACGAAGCACTAACCCAAGAATGGATGTCCGGTATGCTGGGAGGGTGGGTGTCACAAAACGCATTGTTGAACTCCAAATAAGACACAATTGCCCTCATCCCATATGGCCCAGATACATACCCATGCACCATGCTCAATGCACAGGGACTGTGAAAGTACTGACAAGATAGCTGACACTGGGCCCTGGTGTAGGCAGCACAAGGCCCTCCTGTGACCAGTGCAAACACAAACACTAAGACAACAAGGTCAGATATCTCAGACAGGAACTCACACTCACTGTCATGGCAGCATGCTCCATGGGGGGACAGCTACATCACCTGGGAGCCCCAGTGCCAAATCACACTACACCCACCAGCAGGCCCTGTCACACACACCCCTTACATAAGCAGACACCCCCGGGACAGGCAACGGATTTGCCCACTGTCACAATGGACATGTAACACAACAAGACCAATACATAGCCGAAGAAGCATCCAAGCCAAAAATCAACAAGTCAAAGACTCAGGAACACATATCAATCTGTCCCCCGTAACATACCCATCCACAAGTGAACATTGAGGAGAATGCTAGGCACATTCAACTACCTGGAGGAACAGTGCCAACTAGAATGTGTATGAAACATGGATGTTGCATGAAACAGCATTAACATTGTTTGTCTCTCACACACAGGGCAACGTGATGAATCTCCCCCCAACAATGGGGGTGAAAAATCACAGTCCCAGGCTCGGGAGGAACATGATCCCACCGGCAGCGACGCCTCTCAACACTCCGCGGATGACCCCGAACGACCTCGACCCTCTGGTGCCCAAGCCCCTGCAGCACCTGGTTCAGGAACATCTGTGCCAACCACCACCCCCATTCCTGCCACATCCCAGGAGACACCGAGGAGCCCTGTCCGCAGTGAACAACTGAGCCAGTCTGACCAGGAGGGACAAGGTTCGCCGGGCAACCAGGAGGAGGCAGACATCACCACCACTGCCATCCCTCAGGGTTCCCATAGACCCGATGTGCCCACAACAGCAGGCCAGGCTCGTGTGGGCAGGGGTGGTGGGAGTGGAGGTAGGCGGAGGCGAGAACCTGATCAGCCAGCTGAAGAGACCGGTATGTCACACATACACAACATCATGGAGGCATACCGGCGTGACACCAGGGAGATCAGCCAGGAAGTTGGGACACTCACAGAGATAAAGGGGACCATCACAGAGATGAAGAACCAGCAGGCTGAGCAACATGCCAGTCAACAAGAACACCAAGGACGGATGGAGGCAAGACTGGCTGAGCTCCTGGCAGTGCAAAGGGACATAAGCCATTCACTCTGTCGGATCGCAGACAACATGGGCAACCCTCCCTGTGCCACCAGGCGAAGACCACCACCAGCCACAAGGAGGGAGGAGGAGGAGGATTTGTCCGACGGAGCGTCCCAAGCATCGTCAAGGCCTGCATCTAAGGGTCCCTGAGGAAGGTGGGTCATCCACGGAAAAGACCGTGAGAGGCAGCGGCCCATCCACATCTCCTAGGTCACCTGGCCTAGCACCTGGCCTTCATGTGCAACAGCATCACCTCATTGACTGACATTCTCTGCCACATGGACTTGCTGGTCACAGTCTAACCAATGATGCCAAATACTGTGGTCTGGACTTTGCTGCTTTCAAATGCCAAGGATCCCATCTCCCCCTGGGAGCTTTGGATTCTATGGTCCCTGTATTGCACCTTTTTCTTGCACAAATCACGCCCCAGACCTATAATTAAAGAAAAATTGAAATTTGATGTTGCAGTCATTTCGCATGAGTCCACAACATAAGTGTAGGGATATGTCAAAGTATGCCTGAGTGTGGAACTAACTCCAGCCATCCATACACTGGAATCTGAGTCTGGTCGAGGACACACATGGGTCACAATGTATCATCAAATACAGACATCGAGCCCAATACTCACCCGTGATGGCCTCAAGCTGCTGAGGGGGGGCTTGCAATACTGCTCGGACAGACCAATTTGGAAGAGTATCATGAAGGCGTAGAGGTCATAGGTCATGTGGAGGTGCCCGGGGAGGGAGTCCCAGGTCTGTTTGGCGAGGTGGGAGAACTATCTCCTGCATGCAGTTGTTCTGTGGATGTGATGAATGGTGGACAGGGCAAGGTTGTCTGCACGGAGTTGGGCCAACGGGGTGTTGGATGACAGACGTCCAAGGTCGGTTTTGGGTCTGGGGTTGTGGACTGCCTCCTGAGTGTGGGTGAGGAGTCTGAAGGTGATCCTGCAGCAGACAGTGAGCCATTGTAGCTATTTCAGGTGGACGGTGATGTGGCTGGGGCAGGGGATGTTGAAGATGAGGTGTGCGGATGCACCCTGGATGTGGAAAAGTTCTCTTGCAGTTTTGCTGTTGTCCCTCCGTACAGGGCGTTGCTGTAGTTGACCCAGCCATAAGGGGACAATCCTCAGATGATGACCTCAGTCCTGTCCAAGTCCAGCCTCAGGTTGCTGATGTTCAGCCATTCGTCAACGGATCTCATGCCTTCTTGAAGGTTGGATCTGGCAATGGCTGGGTCTTTGGTGAGGGTGAGGAGCAGCTGGGTAACAATGGCAGACGAGATGATGATGAGGACGTGTGCGCATGTGATGGTGGAGAGGGGGGTCATGGAGACATTGAATATCATCATGCTGAGCGATGAGCCCTGGGGCATGGGCCAGATGACCCCAGTGTACCACATGCGGAAGGGTGGAGGCCGACTCCCTGGGCCTTGCTGGTGAGCTACTTGGTGATTTAATCCTGTGCCCTCCTCTGGATACCAGTGTTTGAGATGTGTGAGCTGACAGTGTGGTAGCACATGGTGTAGAATGCCGTTGAGAGGTCAAGGGGGGTGGTCTCACCATTGTTGAGCAGGGCAAAGTTGTTGTTGGTGGTGGCAATTATGACGGTTGCAGTGGTGTGATTACTGTGGAAGATGGTCTGGTGCTGGTTGCCTGGAGCTGCGCGGAGAAAGTTTGTCAGTTGCTCATTGAGTGTCTTCCTGATGACATTTTCTGGGTAGGGAGACATTCATGACGTGCTGGATGTGGGCTTCAAGGATGGGGAATGATGTGGTTGAGATGTTGTGTGGGAAGGGGCCTGATGGAGAGCCGGAGTGGATGTTGCACATGAGCCAGGTGGTGAATTTGCTGCTGACGGGTGTCCAGAACCTGAGGGGGGTTTGTCCCGTGGATAATAGTGCTGTCTGCCTCTGTGTGCCAAGGCTGTCGTGTATGTCCATGAGCTTGCAGTGGTAGAAAGTTGCAAGGGATTTGATCTGCCTTGCAAGGGTGGGGTGTCTTTTGGATGGAGAGCTGCTGTCAGTCCACTCACAATGCTGATGAGCTCCTTTATGTCGTGTGTTTTGGTGCCTTTGCCCTATTTGAAGGATGTCCATTTGTCCATTCTGCTGATGATATGGTGATGGCTGTGTGTGGCGTTTTCCAGGGCTGTAAGGTAACTGATGGTTCTTTGTGTTGCAAGGTTTGCACAAGAGTCCGGCTAGATCTATATGAGTCCATTAGGTCTGCCTTGTCCCAGGTGGCTTAACTGTTGTTGGGCTTCACAGGAAAGTCCGTCAATGTGGCAAGATTGTTGGATCAGTTGCTGATCCAGTGTGTGAGGTTGCAGGGTGTGGCAGGGGTGTTGGTTCGAGTGTCCCACACAGCTTGTCTGTGGTGACTTACATCAAGCATCTTTGGGGGATCGGTAGCGGGGTGTGGGGCAGTGTGTTGCTTGTCGGAGACGTGGATGCAACTGTTGATGGACCAATGATGGATGGTGGTGTGGTTCTCCTCCAGCAAGAAGTTACTGACCCCCAGCCACATGTAGCCTGTGGAGGTGAGGGCGTGCGTGCAGATGTACGTGTTGATGGCTTTGCGGATTTGTGGATGTAGGCCTGGAGATCTGGAGATGAGTGTTACTCTGAGGGTTGCCAGGGGGTTGGTGCGAAACCGGATTTGTGACTCTGAGGGTGTACTTGTGAATAAATTGCAAGTCATCCGCCGGGATTGTTGGTGCCGTCCCTGCGGGTGATCTTGTATCCGTCAGAGATGGCAATGAAGAAGTTGTGTGCTGAGGATGCTTTTATCCAGGTTACTGTCATGAAGGTGATGTGTGGGGCTGTTGTGTTGAGGAAGTAACAGAGTCCAATGGCGTGCTGGTGGACAGAGCGGGTGTGGAGTAGGAGGCACATGACCTGGTTGTTCTGACAGGGTCTGGTAGGCGGGGCAGCGCTGTGTAGGCAGTTGGAGTTGCACACTCAGCATGCAAAGGTGTCGTGTGTGCGCTTAGGGGTTGCCTGATAGCAGGCGGTTGCTTGTCTGGTGGACATTGCTTGGAGGGTGGCTGCAGCATGAGCCTGTTGTGTGACGTGGGTCATGTAAGGACCAGAGGGTCGTGCACTGTGCATGTTGCAGGCGCAGACGGTCCTGCCTTTGGCACGGCGTTGGCGCAACAGTGGCACAGACAAGCTGCTGGCTGCATTAACAATGGGTGGAGGGGGGAAGGGAGCAGAATTTTGGAGCCGTGTGGGTTGCAGAATCGGGGCACTCGGTGGGGCGGTGCCGCAGGTGAGGCTGCCGCAGGCAGAAGGGGTGAGAAACTAGGTAAAAAGTAGCACACAAAGATAAGGAGGTCAGAAAAGCACAGTGCAACAGGTGTATGTAAAGGAAGGAGTGTCAAGTTGCTCATGGGTCACTCCGAGAAAATGTATGAAGAATCAACAAAAATGACGGCCACAGGATCAGGCAACAAAATACGGAGCTGCGCACAGGAGACACACCGTCAGCAGGCGTTGACGTCCCGTTGTGGGGAGCAACCTGCACAAATACATACACAACCAGGTACTTCATGCACAATAGAGATTATTAGCCAAGAAGAACTGCATGCATTTCGCCGAAGTACACATACACTCATATGCTCAATCTTTGACAATTATGCCATAGATGACACATGCAAACTGGCAAGAGATCTGCAGTGACAGAAATGAGGCGCTTTGGATTGTGCTGAACATCTTTATTGCATACGAACAACAGGGGTATACACAATTAACCCTTTATAAACCTGGGTAAAGAACGTAATTTTATACAATCAAAAAATTGGTATAAAGGAAATAATACACAGATTATATTTTTTGAGTAGAGCACATTTAATTACTTCCTCTCTAATTATTACTCTAGAAAGATTTTAGCAAAACATTGTTACTTACTACATAGATAATGGCATCTGATCATGAGTAAATACATGTATACACAAAAAAATGTACATACACAATAACATAACATAAATCACAACATACAATAGGAAATCAATATATAATATACACTAACCCCAAAACAAAATGATTTCAACTAGTGTCCTCCTTACAAGTCTGGAAGGACCACTAGGAGGTAGTCTAGATAGTACACTTAAGGTCTTTTAATTAATATAGGCCATCCCAGTGTACCATCAAGCAATGTCAAATCATTACTATATTTCCACTCCTCCTCCTTTTGAAATGTCAAACTCACACAAAGGGAAATGCATCCATACGAACAGACTCACAGGTCAGTTGACAGAACATGTGGGACATTCGCTGGACCCCCCCTTCACAACACGGATATTGGAAATCCCAATGAACTGGCACACAAGTTAAGGGGATGAGCCAAACACATCCTGCTACACACGGAGAGGCTTCAATTCACCATAGAGCCTGTTGTTGTGATGTCCCACACTATGTCCACCCGTAGCATCCGCAATGTTTCAGAGGCAAGGTTTAGGCACATTGATGCCTTCATCAGACTCCACACTCCACTACAGATGGCTGTCAAGAAGGGTGACTATCATGTCATGGGAGTGATGCTACATGTGGTATGCTCCATGGTGAGAAGACATGGATGCATGGTACCACAACATGCACAGAAGCAGTCCCCACACATTCCCAACCCGTACCACCACCAAAAAGCCTTGCTGCAATCCTTACCCAAACTGACATTTCCACATGTCCGTGCATGGAACGCTGATTCAGCACACGTTGCAATCCTCATGAGGAATAGCAGGAGGACAAAGATGACACGAGCAGACAACAGGCGCAAAAAGCTGGGAAAGACAGACACACAAGAAGTCACCTAAAACAAATCTCGCCGCACACATGGTCAGTTACGAAACATGAACAATGTTGGACAAATGCAAATTTCAAAGAAAGTCTCTCCGCAAAACTGTGTGGCATGACATCATCACTCGAGTGACACATCAGTACACACATCAAAGTCACTTTGCATTCAGTCAGCTGGACACACACATTGCAACACATGCCACTCAATGCTACAAGCTTGCACACTCATGCCCAGTGACTCACCATTATGAGAAGAAGTTGCGTATGAGCTGACTCCGGATATCATCCTCCTCATCACTTGCCTCGTGACCAAGCCCACGGGTGGATGTTGCTGCTTATCAGGATCAAGGATGAGTGGCACTGCCTTCTCAACGGACATGTGCAGCATGCAGCACACAATGTAGATTTTGCAGACCTTCTCCGGTGCATGTGGGAGGGACCCACCTGTCTTGTCAATGCACCGGAATCGGCTCTTCAGGAGGCCAAATGTCCTCTCAATCACTCGCCTGGTCTGCCCGTGTGTATTGTTGTACGGGTGATCTGCAGATGTTCTTGGGTTGTGGAGAGGTGTCATTAGCCATGGCATGTTGGGATATCCAAAGTCCCCTACATGGAAACATCATGTAAATAAGTGGGTCAGGAGATGCCGTGAGAGCCAAAGATACCGCAACACAAAGAACAAATAGATTATACCCACCAACAAGACATGCTCGTTCGTTGTGCAGCCATAGCATCATTTGTGGCACCCTGCTATGCCTCATGATGTAGGCATCGTGTGCTGATCCTGGAAAACGTGCACAGACATGGAAAATCAGCATGTTAGCAAGACACACCACAAGGGCATTTATTGAGTGGTAATGTTTACGGTTGCGATACGCTTGCTCCTGTGCCTGTGGTGGTACCAAAGCCACATGTGTCCCATCAATGGACCAAATGACATGGGGCATCCCTCCCAGGGCATAGAAATCACCCTTGACATCTGTCAACTCCTCAGGAGTAGGACATTTGATGAATTCATCAAGGTGCTCCAACATGGCTGCCAAAACATCACGCAGGACACAGCTGAACATTGTCTGTGACATCCCACCAACATCAGCTATGGTCAATTGAAACGTACCCGTGGCAAAAAAATGTAGGGCTACCATCACCTTCATCTTGGGGGTCAGAGCAGTAGGATACCTGTGTCGCGGTTGGAGGTGTGGTGCCAGCTTGTCGGTGAAGTCCTCAATCAACTGTCGAATGAATCTGTAACGTCGGATGCAGGCACGTTACCTCATGGCAGCCAAGTCTGGCATTGGTCTTGGGACAGGCGGTGCCCTGCAAGACATTGTTAGGAATAATGAAGATTGAGAGTCTGCCAACATCAATGTCAATGAACATAGCACATGCTAAACTGCTACTAAACATCAGGTAACTATGGAGTCTGGTGTGTGCAATACATCCAGGACACACATGCCAGCTTGCTGGCACTCCTACGAAAAGCCAGACACACCTGTCGATTGTCAAGTCTACATGACATGCCCTGAAATGAGCTGGGGGTAAGTCTGAGTGAACAGCCAGAGATATCACCGGAGTGACACACATCCTTAAAGCTGCATTGGAAGGATGTCATCTCATCCAGACAGTTGACTGCAAGGCACACGCACAGGTCACATGGAAAGTCAAATGTACATATGAAACACATTGCAATGAAGGGGTACATGTGACAACAAATAAACACAGCCAGTTAGACGATGCAGACATGTATGCCTGGGAAAATATGATGTCCAATGTACACAGACCCTACAGCCGTGGGAATCCACATGTGGCATGATGTGCATAGATGTGTGCCATGCCCATCTCCACACAGACCCATGTTGGATGCACCAACAGCAGATGCAGTTGACGGAACACTAACAGCAAGCTCATGGGAACACATGACACACACCTGACATAGTCACATAGGGGCACGCTGATCGTGACATGTCAGTTGACAGAGTGTCCCTGTCCCTGGCATCAGGAGACAGGTGCGGGTGGTGATGACTGTGCCATCCCACTGCTGCTGTGCATGACATAGTTGGACTACAGACACACATGTGGCAAGTGTCAAGGTGATGTGCGCCACATAGTGCTCCATCACACATGACATGTGTACACAGGTCATCACACATCAATTGTGCAACTAGATGAGATGACATGTGCAATATCACTGGCTGACACACCTAGTGCCTGCACATGAAAGTATGCAATGACAAGTACTTGATGGACATCCTTGTGCGACTCGTAGCACTCCATTCCTGGCGTGTGTACGCCTCGTATCACTATTGTACTGGTGTCCGTAGGGGTACATGTGAAATGCACCGTACACACGCATTCATTGCGTGTGTACGGTCCGTATCAATATTCTACTGGTGCTGTATGGGCACGTGTGAAACACACCATACCCACGCATTCATTGCGTGTGTACGGTCCGTATCACTGTTCTCCTGGTGCCGTACGGGTACGTGTGAAACGCACCATACCCACGCATTCATTGCATGTGTACGCATCGTATCACTATTGTACTGGTGTCTGTAGGGGTACGTGTGAAACGCACCGTACCCATGCATTCATTGCGTGTGTATGGTCCGTATCACTATTCTAATGGTGCCGTAGGGGTACGTGTGAAACGCATCATACCCACGCATTCATTGCATGTGTACGGTCCGTATCACTGTTCTCCTGGTGCCGTAGGGTACGTGTGAAATGCACCGTACCCACGCATTCATTACGTGTGTACGCATCGTATCACTATTGTACTAGTGTCCGTAGGGGTACGTGTGAAACGCACCGTACCCATGCATTCATT
Source organism: Triturus cristatus (assembly GCF_964204655.1). NCBI lineage: Eukaryota > Metazoa > Chordata > Amphibia > Caudata > Salamandridae > Triturus > Triturus cristatus. The sequence goes on from NC_140587.1 coordinate 623,640,597, forward strand.
GCGTGTGTACAGTCCGTATCACTATTCTACTGGTGCTGTACGGGTACGTGTGAAACGCACTGTACCCACGCATTCATTGTGTGTGTACGCATCGTATCACTATTGTAATGGTGTCCGTAGGGGTACGTGTGAAACGCACCATACCAACGCATTCATTGCGTGTACGGTCCGTATTACTATTCTAATGGTGCCGTAGGGGTACATGTGAAACGCACCGTACCCACGCATTCATTGCGTGTGTACGGTCCTTATCACTGTTCTCCTGGTGCAGTACGGGTACGTGTGAAACGCACCGTACCCACGCATTCATTGCGTGTGTACGCATCGTATCACTATTGTACTGGGGTCCATAGGGGTACGTGTGAAACGCACCGTACCCATGCATTCATTGAGTGTGTACGGTCCGTATCACTATTCTAATGGTGCCGTAGTGGTACGTGTGAAACGCACTGTACCCACGCATTCATTGCGTGTGTACGGTCCATATCACTGTTCTCCTGGTGCCGTACGGGTACGTGTGAAACGCACTATACCCATGCATTCATTGCGTGTGTACGCATCGTATCACTATTGTACTGGTGTCCATAGGGGTATGTGTGAAACGCACCGTACCCATGCATTCATTGTGTGTGTACGGTCTGTATCACTATTCTACTGGTGCCGTACGGGTACCTGTGAAACGTACCGTACCCACGCATTCATTGCGTGTGTACGCATAGTATCACTATTGTACTGGTGTCCGTAGGGGTACGTGTGAAACGCACCGTACCCACGCATTCATTGCGTGTGTATGGTCCGTATCACTATTCTAATGGTGCCGTAGGGGTACGTGTGAAACGCACCATACCCATGCATTCATTGCGTGTGTACGGTCCGTATCACTATTCTACTGGTGTCCGTAGGGGTACGTGTGAAACGCACCGCACCCACGCAATCATTGCGTTTGTACGGTCCGTATCACTATTCTAATGGTGCCGTTGGGGTACGTGTGAAGCGCACCGTACCCACGCATTCATTGTATGTGTACGATCCGTATCACTTTTCTACTGGCGCCGTACGGTACGTGTAAAATGCACCGTACATGTGTGTGGATTTCAAAATACATAGGGGACAAGTATTAGGCCCAATATGCATGCTGGTTGTCATGGATACAGAGTTTCCATTTGAAATGTGTCCATCAGGTGTCCTGGAACAGTCAGTTATATCAAAAGAGGAACAAGGGCACCCAAAGGAATTAGACAGGGACCTTGGGTAGATACGTATTACAGGAAACAGTGGTCCCTGAAACCAAACGATAGAGCAAAAAATGAATATAGTCAAAATTGAAACTATATTATAGCCAATGTCCAGCCGGGCATGGCATCTTTAATAAGTAGAAGTTCTTAACAGTGAACCAAGAAATGTAAGTAGAATTTCGGTGGGACACAAGCCTGTATCCTATGACTTACATACCAAGTTGACAGAAAATGATAAAACACATTCAGGCAATTACATTGATGTTTCTTTTTAGAAATAATGAATAGCGAAACATCTGGTATTCACATTGCCACCTTCACACTATATTACATACAGCAATATTTAAGGTGTAGGGTGGGCAACAGAGTCGACGGCGTTTCGATCCTTATGAGAGAGATACAGGATCATCATCAGGACTTAATTAGTTAAATTGCCCTTATTTAGAATGCCTGAGTGAACATCGGACAATAAGGCAAACGTGAAACCAACATAAATATGGAAAAAATTAAAAGGGGAGGGAAGGGATAAAGGAAAAAGAAAATAACAATCAATCGATTTGTATTTACATATAAACATAACATTTCGCATCAAAAATGGCACTACGTCAGATCAGGGGCTCGTTCCAGTGTGCATTCTCATGCAGAAGTGACATAGCGAGCATTTGTCTTATGGCAGCCAATGTCTTAAGCAGAAATACGGAAAAGAACGCTGTTTAAAGGTAACGCTATAGAAATGTAAAACAGTAAAAAACCTCATGCCAGCCGTGGTATGCTAGTCACTATCACTTGTTGCGCGGTGCGCTGTGAACCCGTGAGGCGTACGAGGGTGCTAAGTGAAGAAGCCTGTGGTATCTGAAGGGTAATGAGAGGGGTGACAAGGAACGGCAGTGGAGTGGGGGTGAGAGGATGGGGAATTACCTCATGTTGCCATGGAGGCAGCGGAGAAGGTGCCGATTCACGATCTGGCAACGTTGCGTGAAAGATAAGAGTTAAGGTAGGAAAATGCCTGTGAAGAAATGGATAATATTAGAGGGGCGAAGCGTGGAGGTGATTGCGTAGGACATGCCGTGAATGAAGGGCTTACCTACGGACAAATACTTCCAGGAAGAAGGACACGGATAGGTCTGGTGAAAGAAAGTAAAAGAAATAAGGATCCGAGTATAAAGAGCGGGACATCCGGATCGCGGGTCCGTAGTGGCAAGGCTTACCTCAATAAACTGGAAGAAATGGGTTCCGTGGCCATGCAGTGTGTTCGGACGATGCCATGCAGTGTGTTCGGACGATGCCGGATAAACTGTGGAGGCAGAGATGTGATGCTACGTAATGTAGGTGTTTAAGGTCATGTGGGTGGTCACATGGTAGATCATGTGATCAGGGAGCAACGACGTGCGAGTGAGAAGGCGATAGTCGGTAGAATCAAGGCGCCATGTTGGAAGGGTGATTAGATGATGAGAAAAGTAGCCGGCGAGTAGAAGGGTGAATAGAAGAGAAGAGGAATATATCAAGACAGTGAATGATACCCGTAAACCGCATACTGTAAAGGATTTGCCTTGTATATATACATATAAATCAAACATATAATTTAGGTGGAACAATAACCATCAGACATCCTGTAATGGGAAACGAATAACATTGTTCACGGAGCCTGGCAACGAGGTGTGGTACCCACGAGGGTGTGACCCAGATTAGGTATTAGTCATAGTTCAGAAAATTGTAGAGTGAATCCAAAAAAGGTTCATAGCAAAGCGGTCCAGTCCTCAAGGCGATTCAGCCCTCCGTGTATGCTTCCTGTCTTGAGAATCCATTTCAATTCTTCTTTGTTCAACAGTTGGGCCAGATCAGCGCCCCTGGGTGGGATCTTCACTACAGAGATTACGGTCCAGCGTATTTCATTCTCAGTGTGGCCCTTGGCCTCAAAATGTTCGACCAATGGAGCGTTTGGAGTTTTGCATCTTAATCTGCTTCTGTGCTGGCAAATTCGTACTCGGATTTTTTGTGTGGTCTGACCTATGTAAATCATATCGCAGGGACATAAGATAGCATAAATCACATTACAGGTGTTACAGTTACTGAATTGTGTGAGTGGTTTACGTATATTTCCATATACAAATTCCTTGCAGTCATTGGTAAAACCACATACAGAACAATTGCCACATTTATTATGACCAGTCACAGATGGTAACGACCAATGGTCATGAAGGGTACCCGTGTTTGTGGTGCTAGGGAGGGCTGCTCTGACCAAGTGGTCCTTAATGTTCTTGTTTTTCTTAAAAGCAAAGAGAGGTTTCTCTAGGTTAAGTATTCCAGCATTAACTACACTCCAATGCTTCAGAATGCTTTTCCGTAGTTTGTGTGAGGAGAGGGAAAAAGTTGTAACGCATACTATGCGATTCTCTGATTTTTTGTTTTTGGGTTCCAAGAGAGTGTCCCTGGGACAGTACCAAGCTCTTTTGAGGGAGTTTCGGATCAGTCTTTTGGGATAGCCTCTGGAGGTTAATTTGTTGCTTAATACTTTAGCTTCCCTGAAATAATCCTCCTTAAGGGTGCAATTGCGTCTGATGCGGAGATACTGAGAATAGGGAAGGGAGTCTCTAAGAGCTCTGGGATGGTTGCTGCTGTATTTCAACAGAGTATTACGCTCAGTTGGTTTTCTGAACAGGCTAGTGATCAGATACCCATCTCTGTGAATTATATTGAGGTCAAGAAAAGGAATGGATATTTTGTTGTGTGTGAGTGTAAATTTCAAACCACCACAGTTGTTGTTCAGCCAGTGAAGGAAATTTTCGAGCATTGTCTGGGTGTCATGCCAAATAAGGAAAATATCGTCTATGTATCGTTTCCAGAGTGACATGGCAGAGAAAAAAGGTTTGAGTGGGACCAGTATACAGTTCGTCTCCAGAGCATTCATGTAAAGGATCGCCAGATTCGGTGCAAAAACTGCTCCCATCGATGTTCCTTTAGTTTGCTGATAGTAATGCCCGTCAAACAAAAAGAAATTCCTGGTCAAGCAGATCTCAAGAAGTTGCAAAATAAAAATGGTTGGAACTGCGTGTGGTCTGATGCGTGTCTCTAAAGTTTTTTCAATAATGAGCAATGCATCTCGTTGGGGGATGTTAGTGTAAAGAGACTCAACATCGAGAGTGCAGAGTGTATCAGTCGAGGGATCAAAAATGTGGTTTTCTACCAATGTAATCATCTGCATACTGTCTCTGACATAATATGGTGTAGATGGGACGAACTCCTTTATGAAAAAATCTACATATAAGCCTAGTGGCTCTAGAATGGAGCCGCAACCGGAGACGATAGGACGTCCAGGGGGGTGTTCAGTGTCCTTGTGAATTTTGGGTAGGGTGTAAATAACTGGTATTCGAGGAGCCTTAGCATTCAAAAACTGGTATTCGAGTTTAGAAAGGAAACCTTCATCTAGACCAGATTTGGTGGTTTGATGGATAATTTGTTTAAGTTCGTTAGTGGGGTTAGTGGGTAGTCTACAGTAGTGATCTGTATTCCCTAGCTGTCTTAATATTTCGTTTTTGTAGGTAGTGGTTTCCTGGAGTACTATTCCACCCCCTTTATCAGCAGGTTTGATGACTATCGTGTTGTTATTCTTAAGAGTCTGAAGTGCTGATTTTTCTGCCAGCGAGATATTGTAAGGAATATAGTGGTGTTCTTTGGCCAGTTGTGATAGGTCATTTAATACCAACTTTTCAAAGGTGGAAATCTCCGGTGGGACCATATTGGCCGACGGGGAGAAAGTAGAAGGAGGCCTCAAAGGAGTGTTAGGTGCTTTGGGTGAAAAAGGATTTAACAGGAAATAGCTATGTAATCTCAGTTTGCAAAAAAATCTCAAGACTTCTGTCTGTAGGTCGAGAAAATTAGTTTTTGTGATGGGTACGAATGAGAGACCCTTGCTAAGTATCGATAATTCTGAGTCATCCAAGTGGTGTTCAGTGAGATTGAATATAGGGAGTGAGAGATTGGATTGTATCTGGGTGAGGGAGGTGGCGGTGTCCATGTGCTCTGATTGGTCTACCAGCGGTAGTAATTGCGTCGGGTTTGCCGTTCGCCTGGTTGGTTTTGCCAATGGGCACGTTTCAGACCCCCTCTCCTTGGTGGCTCGTGCTGGCCACGTCCTAAAAAAGAGGTTGAAGGTTGTGGATTAACTGGTGTTCTATTGGCACTACTGGTCCCTTCGCCTGGGTCTGAGCTATCAGAGGATTCTACAGAAGTGTCAGAGAATCCAACTAGAGTTTGTCCTCTATTGAAACGCCCCCAGGGGCGGTTGTTGCGTTGGTTATTGTAGGATCTATTGACGTAGAAATCTTTGGTGAGATAGGGGTAAGTACGTTCAGTAGAATAGCTTTTAATATCTTTCTTTACTTTTGTAGATTTCTTATTCTGTTCTATTCTATAGAATTCTTCCACTGTTTTTTGAACTTGTTCTAGCAGCTGCTTACTGTCAGAAATCGTGTCGTTGCTTGTTATTTGTCTTTCAATATCTGTTATCTCTTCAAGTAGTTTTTTGAGTTCCTCTGTGGCTATGTCGATACCTAGGACCATCCAGTGCCTAGAGCACGTTGTGCTAATGTAGCTAAAATTTGTGATATATTTGGGAATGTCGGTGAAAATTCCAGGTATGTTCCTGACTTGGAGGCCTGCGGGGATAATATCAGCTTTCAAATACTCTGTGAGCATTCGTATCATAAGTTGTAGCCTGACTGATTTCTTTTTTGTTTTCTCTAATTGTTCTGGTAATGTGGAGCCAGTTTCTTGAGGAGCATTGGCGGAGTCAGAGAAGAGGGAGGGACCTTCTAAAATCTTTTTGATGTATTCATCGGTGTATAAGGGTGCGTGATCTGACATGACACGAAGTGATGCGAGGGAAAACAAGAAAGAGTTTTGGATATGGTAGTCGGTAGGGAAGGGAAGTGACCCACTATCTAAACAAGAAGGGGAAATAGGACCATGAGCCCTTGCAATCCAGCGATTGCGCTTACTATATCAAAAGAGGAACAAGGGCACCCAAAGGAATTAGACAGGGACCTTGGGTAGATACGTATTACAGGAAACAGTGGTCCCTGAAACCAAACGATAGAGCAAAAAATGAATATAGTCAAAATTGAAACTATATTATAGCCAATGTCCAGCCGGGCATGGCATCTTTAATAAGTAGAAGTTCTTAACAGTGAACCAAGAAATGTAAGTAGAATTTCGGTGGGACACAAGCCTGTATCCTATGACTTACATACCAAGTTGACAGAAAATGATAAAACACATTCAGGCAATTACATTGATGTTTCTTTTTAGAAATAATGAATAGCGAAACATCTGGTATTCACATTGCCACCTTCACACTATATTACATACAGCAATATTTACGGTGTAGGGTGGGCAACAGAGTCGACGGCGTTTCGATCCTTATGAGAGAGATACAGGATCATCATCAGGACTTAATTAGTTAAATTGCCCTTATTTAGAATGCCTGAGTGAACATCGGACAATAAGGCAAACGTGAAACCAACATAAATATGGAAAAAATTAAAAGGGGAGGGAAGGGATAAAGGAAAAAGAAAATAACAATCAATCGACCCGCGATCCGGATGTCCCGCTCTTTATACTCGGATCCTTATTTCTTTTACTTTCTTTCACCAGACCTATCCGTGTCCTTCTTCCTGGAAGTATTTGTCCGTAGGTAAGCCCTTCATTCACGGCATGTCCTACGCAATCACCTCCACGCTTCGCCCCTCTAATATTATCCATTTCTTCACAGGCATTTTCCTACCTTAACTCTTATCTTTCACGCAACGTTGCCAGATCGTGAATCGGCACCTTCTCCGCTGCCTCCATGGCAACATGAGGTAATCCCCCATCCACTCACCCCCACTCCACTGCCGTTCCTTGTCACCCCTCTCATTACCCTTCAGATACCACAGGCTTCTTCACTTAGCACCCTCGTACGCCTCACGGGTTCACAGCGCACCGCGCAACAAGTGATAGTGACTAGCATACCACGGCTGGCATGAGGTTTTTTACTTTTTTACATTTCTATAGCGTTACCTTTAAACAGCGTTCTTTTCCGTATTTCTGCTTAAGACATTGGCTGCCATAAGACAAATGCTCGCTATGTCACTTCTGCATGAGAATGCACACTGGAACGAGCCCCTGATCTGACGTAGTGCCATTTTTGAGCGAAATGTTATGTTTATATGTAAATACAAATCGATTGATTGTTATTTTCTTTTTCCTTTATCCCTTCCCTCCCCTTTTAATTTTTTCCATATTTATGTTGGTTTCACGTTTGCCTTATTGTCCGATGTTCACTCAGGCATTCTAAATAAGGGCAATTTAACTAATTAAGTCCTGATGATGATCCTGTATCTCTCTCATAAGGATCGAAACGCCGTCGACTCTGTTGCCCACCCTACACCTTAAATATTGCTGTATGTAATATAGTGTGAAGGTGGCAATGTGAATACCAGATGTTTCGCTATTCATTATTTCTAAAAAGAAACATCAATGTAATTGCCTGAATGTGTTTTATCATTTTCTGTCAACTTGGTATGTAAGTCATAGGATACAGGCTTGTGTCCCACCGAAATTCTACTTACATTTCTTGGTTCACTGTTAAGAACTTCTACTTATTAAAGATGCCATGCCCGGCTGGACATTGGCTATAATATAGTTTCAATTTTGACTATATTCATTTTTTGCTCTATCGTTTGGTTTCAGGGACCACTGTTTCCTGTAATCTGGAACAGTCAGTTGGCCAAAAAATACAATGTTGCAAAGTGGTTTTTGACTTGACATGATGCTCAAAATTTGAACGATGTGAATGCGTGTCATTGGTGTATGTTTAAAGGGATTGGAGTAAACGTATGATGCGAATGAGTCTGACCAATCACTATGTACTCCTCTAAATGAATGCCCCTCAGCAAGACAGATATAAGGCAGCCAGAAACCATGAGAGGGCACTTGCCTGCACAACTTTCCAGTCGACCACACTGCTGCTGTCTTTGCTTCCTCTGGACCATGTCGCGTACTGTGGAGAGGGCCCAGCCATTCACTCTGTAAGAGAATGAGGCGTTGCTGGACTGCCTCCTCCCACAGTACCCCAAGCTGTATGGGAGACCAGGGGAGCAGGTGAGTGCTGACTCCACTACCTTTGCCTATGCACCTGTTGTGTGACTGTCACTTCTGGCATTGTGTCCAGGTGTGACAGACATGCAATGTTGTTTAGAGTGGGTCCCAGGGGGGGGCATGCTTATGTCTCTCATGCAGAGCATGAGGTAGTTCCTGTGTGCACTTCTCACTTGCATTGTGCTTACTGTGACATTCACTGCATAGTGCATGACACATTCAGCCTGGCAAATCCTTGGTGGCTTTTTTCCCTATTGTCCTGAGGTGATTCAGTGGTCCCCCCGGTGTGACAGGTGACTGTACCCACAGATGTGTATGAGTTGAGTGGACCTGTGGTGAGAGTGTCCAAATGATGGGTATTGGTGTCCGTAGGGGTACGTGTGAAATGCACCGTACCCACGGATTCATTATGTGTGTACGGTCCGTATCACTATTCTGATGGTGCCGTAGGGGTACGTGTGAAATGCACCGTACCCACGCATTCATTGCATTTGTACGGTCCTTATCACTGTTCTCCTGGTGCCGTACGGGTACGTGTGAAACGCACCGTACCCACGCATTCATTGCATGTGTACGCATCGTATCACTATTGTACTGGTGTCCGTAGGGGTACGTGTGAAACGCACTGTACCCACGCATTCATTGCGTGTGTACGGTCCGTATCTCTATTCTACTTGTGCCGTATGGGTACGTGTGAAACGCACCGTGCCCACGCATTCATTGCGTGTGTATGGTCTGTATCACTATCCTACTGGTGCCATATGGGTATGTGTGAAACGCACCGTACCCACGCATTCATTGCGTGTGTATGGTCCGTATCACTATTCTAATGGTGCCGTAGGGGTATGTGTGAAACGCACCGTACCCACGCATTCATTGCATGAGTACGGTCCGTATCACTGTTCTCCTGGTGCCGTACAGGTACGTGTGAAACGCAGCGTACCCACGCATTCATTGCGTGTGTACATATCGTATCACTATTGTACTGGTGTCCGTAGGGGTACGTGTGAAACGCACCGTACTGATGCATTTATTGCGTGTGTATGGTCCGTATCACTATTCTACTGGTGCCGTACGGGTACGTGTGAAATGCACCGTACCCACGAATTCATTGCGTGTGTATGGTCTGTATCACTATTCTACTGGTGCCGTACGGGTACATGTGAAACGCACCATACCCACACATTCATTGCGTGTGTACAGTCCGTATCACTATTCTACTGGTGCCATACGAATACGTGTGAAATGCACCGTACACCCACATTCATTGCATGTGTACGATCCGTTTCACTATTCTAGTGGTGCCGTACGGGTACATGTGAAACGCACCTTACCCCCGCATTCATTGCGTGTGTATGGTCCGTATCATTATTCTACTGGTGCCGTAGGGGTATGAGTGAAACGCACCGTACTCACGCATTCATTGCGTGTGTACAGTCCGTATCACTATTCTACTGGTGCCGTACGGGTACGTGTGAAACGCACCGTACCCACGCATTCATTGCGTGTGTACGCATCGTATCACTATTGTACTGGTGTCCGTAGGGGTACGTGTGAAATGCACGTACCCACGCATTCATTGCGTGTGTACGGTCCGTATCACTATTCTAATGGTGCCGTAGGGGTACGTGTGAAACGCACTGTACCCACGCATTCATTGCGTGTGTACGATCCGTATCACTATTCTAATGGTGCCGTACGGGTACATGTGAAACGCACCATACCCACACATTCATTGCGTGTGGAGAGTCCGTATCACTATTCTACTGGTGCCGTACGAATACGTGTGAAATGCACCGTACACCCACATTCATTGCGTGTGTACGATCCGTATCACTATTGTAGTGGTGCCGTACGGGTACATGTGAAACGCACCTTACCCCCGCATTCATTGCGTGTGTACGGTCCGTATCATTATTCTACTGGTGCCGTAGGGGTATGAGTGAAACGCACCGTACTCACGCATTCATTGCGTGTGTACAGTCCGTATCACTATTCTACTGGTGCCGTACGGGTACGTGTGAAACGCACGTACCCACGCATTCATTGCGTGTGTACGGTCCGTATCACTATTCTAATGGTGCCGTAGGGGTACGTGTGAAACGCACTGCACCCACGCATTCATTGCGTGTGTACGGTCCGTATCACTGTTCTACTGGTGTCCGTAGGGGTACGTGTGAAACGCACCGTACCCACGCATTCATTGCGTGTGTACGGTCCGTATCACTATTCTAATGGTGCCGTAGGGGTACGTGTGAAACGCACCGTACCCACGCATTCATTGCCTGTGTACGGTCTGTATCACTGTTCTACTGGTGCCGTACGGTACGTGTGAAATGCGCTGTACATGTGTGTGGATTTCAAAATTACATAGGGGACAAGTATTAGGCCCAATATGCATGCTGGTTGTCATGGATACAGAGTTTCCATTTGCAATGTGTCCATCAGGTGTCCTGGAACAGTCAGTTGGCCAAAAAATACAATGTTGCAAAGTGGTTGTTGACTTGACATGATGCTCAACATTTGAACGATGTGAATGCGTGTCATTGGTGTATGTTTAAAGAGATTGGAGTAAACGTATGATGCGAATGAGTCTGACCAATCACTATGTACTCCTCTAAATGAATGCCCCTCAGCAAGACAGATATAAGGCAGCCAGAAACCATGAGAAGGCACTTGCCTGCACAACTTTCCAGTCGACCACACTGCTGCTGTCTTTGCTTCCTCTGGACCATGTCGCGTACTGTGGAGAGGGCCCAGCCATTCACCCTAGAGGAGAATGATGCGTTGCTGGACTGCCTCCTCCCACAGTACCCCAAGCTGTATGGGAGACCAGGGGAGCAGGTGAGTGCTGACTCCACTACCTTTGCCTATGCACCTGTTGTCTGACTGTCACTTCTGGCATTGTGTCCAGGTGTGACAGACATGCAATGTTGTTTAGAGTGGGTCCCAGGGGGGGACATGCTTATGTCTCTCATGCAGAGCATGAGGTAGTTCCTGTGTGCACTCCTCACTTGCATTGTGCTTACTGTGACATTCACTGCATAGTGCATGACACATTCAACCTAGCAAATCCTTGGTGGCTTTTTTCCCTATTCTCCTGAGGTGATTCAGTGGTCCCCCCAGTGTGACAGGTGACTGTACCCACAGATGTGTATGAGTTGAGTGGACCTGTGGTGAGAGTGTCCAAATGATGTGTACGACCTCATGGACATTGATGTGTGTGAATGTTCCTTGTCATGTGGGTGAGTGTCTATGTGAAGTGTTGCACCACAGCTGCATGGAGGAGGCAACAGCTCTACACATCTGATGTGAAAAGTAAGCCGTGCTGTGTGTCTGACTTGCAGAGCTAGCACGACACCTGTGACACCCCACAGGCAAGTGGCACATGTGCAGAGTGAGGGTTGTATCCGCTGTTGTCACTGACAGGCGAGTGATCTGTGCCTGGGTGTGTCTGTCTAGTCTGCTGAGGGTGCATCAGTGGAGTGGGACATGTGACTGCTTGGCACGTGCTGTCCGTCATCCTGCTGTTGCATGTGCTGCACAGTGTGTGCCATGATCAGTGAGTCTGTCGCACCCCTTATGCCACCTGTTGACTTTCAATGCCATGTAGTGCATTTGGGCTTGCACACAGGCCAATTTCTCATTGAGAATGATGCAATTCCTGTCAGCATCCTATGCCCTGTTCAACATATCAAAGATGTTCAAATGTGTGTCTCTGGCACATGGAGCAGGTGTAGTGATGTTGTCTCACTTTGTCATCCTGACAGGTAACTGCCTACGAGAAGATGGTGATCTGGCAGGACATCGTCAGGGCCGTGAGATCGGTGGGGGACTGGAGTTGGTGTCTACCACAGGTCCGAAAACAGTGTCAGGACATCCGGTGCTGGACCCGGCGGATCGCCCGGGTCCAGCTGGGGCTCGACCCTCCTCGCCCCAACGGCAGACGCCTGACCTCCCACATGACCCGTGTCCTGGCGGTGGTCTTCCCTGACCTCGTTAGGCAGTTACAGGAGAGACTGCAGCAAGGAGGGGGTAGGTACATGGCTGTTTGTTGTGTTATGTGTCACCAGCTTATGGAAGTGCTCTGTAGCCTGGATACACTCCCAGAGTTTCTATGTGCAGTGCATTTTCTGTTCCCCAAGTCACCTGGTGCTCTTTTTCATCCCTTCCCCTCCTTGACATGTGTCCCCTGGTCTGTGTGTAATCACATTTGCACATGGTCATCTAGGGTGCCAGGAAATCAAAGCGCACATTGCTTTCCGCATCATGTGGGAGGGTGGTCTGTGACACGTGTTGGTACCTTGCCTGTACATTACAAATAAATTATATTCCCAGGGAGGGAACCGTAGAGGAGGGATAATCTTAGCCTCCGTGTTCTTAATAAAATCCAGATTTTCTGCCCAGCAGGCTGTGAAAAATGACACGGAGGCCAATATTATGCAAGTTTAAAGTGTGTTCAAGACATTATCAATAACATTTGAAACAGGTTTAAAGTAACATTTTTTGAAAATGGATTCATTTGACCAATCCGCAGCTTTAAGGATACCTTGAAGGCTACCGCCCAGCATAAAGGCTTTTGAGGCTGAAGCACCTCTGAGAGAGTGGGCCCCAAAAAAAGAGATGTCAATCCCTGCTTCTTTCATAACATCCTTAACCCATCTAGCTAAAGTGGGGGAGGAGACTGCTTTATGAGGAAATCTGTGGGATATTAATAATTGATCGGTAATGCCTCTTAAGCTTGATGTTCTTTTTTCATATTCTAACAAACACTTAACCACACACAAAGTTTCATTCTCAGGGAAAAAGGGATAGAATACAGAAGATGACATAGTCTTAGTTCGTCTTTTAAGGAAAAAACAAACTCCTTCGGGTTGGAAAGCCCTGGAAGAGATATCTAAAGCTTTAATGTCAGACGTACGTCTGAATGAAACAAGGCACAGTAAGACGGTTAGTTTATAGGATAGTTTTTTAAGCGAGAGAGTTGTGTTTTTGCCCCAATCAATGATTAATCTAAGGACAATCCTTAAGTCCCATAAACTAGAATATTTGGGCAAAGGTGGTTTTAAAACCCGCATACTTCTCATAAGTTTTTTAGTTAATAAGATTTGACCTACTGAGGGGCCATCTATTAAGCAGTGGCCAGCTGCAATGGCCGATCTATACACGTTAACGGTTCGATAGGCCAGACCTGACGCGAAGATTTCGGCCAAGAAGTTGAGAACTTGGACTACATCAGTTGAAACGGGATCGTAATTCCGTCGAAGGCACCAACAAACCAATTTATGCCAAGCCAGTCTATAAACCTTCCTTGTTCCAGGTGCCCAGGATTCAGACATGAGTCTGAAAGCGTTCTCCGAAAGTCCCGGGAGCTGCCATTGTCTCCTGAAATCCTCCATGCCATCAGTGACATGAGTCCTTGAAGAACAAGGGGGTGAGATTCTCCCTGAGGGTCTGTGATTATGTTCACTATGTTGGGGGTCCATATTTGTTGGCACTAATGATGAGTTTCAACATAGGAGTGTGAGGTTTCAACTGAACACCCTTGCACCATGCATGACCAATGTTGTGGCCTCCGACATGATGTGCATGAGTGGGAGATATGCATAGTGCCATGACGTTTGCTCATGGTACAGTCAGCTCATTCCAGGAACACGGAGCAGTGTGCCCACTACAATCCCCTGAGACACCCTGGCCTCCTAATCATGTGTGTCATCCAACACCGTGCACATTCTCTGTGGGTTCAGCATAGGTCTGCCTCTGTGGCATTGTTCCCTGGCCTTGTTTGTATTTTTCCAATGTGTGCTACATGTGTCCATTGGACAGGGATACACCATTTGGCTTGTGCATACTCACATTGGGCAGTGCCTGTGTGACTATTCACAACAATCTGTTGATGGTTGTTTGTCAAAAATATGTGTTGCCAGCCCCACGAGGTGATGTTATGTGAACTTAGCAATTGTTGCTGCACAGTTTTTGAAACCCTGGTTAAGAGGTGTCACTTCTTGATCTGTATCAATCACATTGACTCAGGTATGGGGGGGGTTGTGCAGGAGAGGCCTACATGGGCACCCCTGATTTCTCCTTGCCAGGTCTGACCTGTGTGTGAGAATTGGCTGTACAAAGAATCACCGTGCAGTGCCCCTGTGATGGTGGCCAGTGCTTAATGTTCGTGCTTTGCAGCCTGTCATTTTTTTTAAAACATGATTACTGCTCATAGATTTTTGGCACATGTGTGTGGTTCAGATGCAACGTAGTTTGGTCTTTGTGTGCTGACATTTGTGTGGACATTCTGGCTTGCCATGAGGGTGTCTCCACAGCACAGCTATGTTTTTTTACAACTCAATTGCAGGCCCATTAGCTTATGCATTGTGCTGGGTTTGGACATGTGTGACACTCTACATGACAGGCAGTGGGTCATATGTGTAGCCAACAGTGTCATCAGGTAACGGATGGCCAAGTGACATAATTCAAGTTGTTAGTAAAAAATGTTAGTACCTTGGCACTCACAGCACTTGTCGACAGTTCTTCATGTTTTAAATGTGGTAATTTGATGATTTGTGTTAAGAACACTAATGTGCCTGCATGAAAGATGTCTCCCAAGGAAGTGCACACCAAATGACATTTCCACTTTCATGGAACACGCTGCCACCTTTTCAAAGAAGGCACTGTTAGAATTAAATGGTGTTTTTTTCACGAAATGGCGAATTGCCACATTCAATACATGTTGATTGTGTAAAGTATTGTGAGTCCCAAGGTAACAAAATGTTTTCGTTTTGTGTTCCAAAGTACTTACAGGTCTCTGAGTGTGGTGACACCTTAAGTAGGGAGGTGTGTTAGTTTACCTTGGGTGCACCACTACTGTTTCTTTCAGGGTAAACAAGAGGTGGCATGACTTCATTGTATTGCTGTGCTCACCTGTTCACAGACACTAGCTTCTCAGTGTATTTCACATTCAAGCTGTGTTCTTTTTTTCCTTGTGTCCAAGTGGCATAGTGGGTCTACCAACTGGGCAGTACAGGGCTTACATATGTGCGGAGTAATCTAGCTGTTACTCATGGTGCATTACCTGATATGCACTGTGACCTATTGTTTTTGTGCTCACTTGTCAGATGTATACAGGTGACTGATGCATTTCTGTTTCTTCTCCTTGCCCACAGCATCATCATCCGCAACTGAAGGAGACACCTGCACGGACCTGGAGGAGGGACCCAGCGACAGTGCCACCATTGCTGGCGAGTCCGAGGGAGCCAGTGGCACGGAGGGCGAGGGGAGTCAGTCCGAGGACCTTTACTGGAGGCGATACCACCTACGACGCCGACGGGTCCGACGCTGACTTCCTGGAGGAGCCGGAGGCTGCTACACCACCTGGCAGCATGCCCACATCTGTCCCCGCCTCCTCCATTACCATCTCTGCCCTCCCAGTTACTCCCATCCCTTTTGTCCGTGCAGAGGCACACCATGTCTCCTTTGGCCCAAGCACCGCACCCCCTGCCCCTGTCACCCCTTCTGCCCTCAGTGAAGAGTTTGTGGACATACTGCGGCAGTTGCAGGTTGGGCAGGCATCGGTGCTGAATGTCCTCCATGGCCACACTAAACTGCTCACACAGATGGTGTCGTTCATGGAGGGCATGTCAGCAACGATGTGTGACCAACGCAAGATTTTGAGGTCCATGGACTCTTCTCTGATGGCAGCAGTTACTCTCCTGCAGCGCTCCGTCCCCCCCTACCCCCGACCCAACCACACTTTCCTCTCCCATACCTGTCCAACACACACCCAGACAGTCACGATCACGCACCTCACCAGACACAGGCAGCACACCCCCAAGTAAGGCAAAGCACACACCTCCTGGCACGCATACTCAGGGGTATGTAGGCACACCCACAGGGTCTGGGGACAGACGACATACACGCAGCCACAGTCGCAGTCCGCAGTCCTCACAACCCTGTTCCTCCAAAACCACTCCCCTTGGCTCCCCTGACAAACGCTCACCCAAGGAGCTCTTTCTGGGTGGGCTGGACCTCGCCCCTGCTGAGCCTCTACCCCACAAGCGGGCGAGGAAGTCCCCGGGCACGGGAGTTGAGTCCCCCACCACATCAACCCCCTCCCCCAGGAGCGCTGCACCCCATTCCTCCCCCACCACACCCTCCCTTGACCCTGGGGAATCCTCAGGTGCAGGGGTTCGGATGGACATGCGGGCAGCGGTGTGCAGCGCCGAGCTAACCTCCACCTTCGGCGCTGCCCCACCCCCTGTGGTGGAGACGTCCACCCCTGCACCCACCACAGCTACCCTTCCCCCTGCAGTCCCTGCAGTGCCTGGTACTGCCACAGATGATGCCCCACCCCCGTCCGACGAACCTGGAGGTTCATTTGTGCAGGCAAGCTAGGGGTAGACACGGTCCCCTATGTCCCCCCTTGGACTTTACGTATGGACTGGCCATTGGCCTCTGTAAATAGTCTATTTTTTTTTTTTTGTGCTGAATAACGCCTTTATTTTTACTTTCAACACTATTGCATTTCAGGTACTTGATATTAGTGATGAGGCTCCTGGAGTTGGTGTTCTGGTAATGTGTTAGGGTTCTGAGAAATGTTTTTGCATGATGGTCATGAGGTGGACCATGGAATCTGTGTGCCAACACAATGTCTCTGCAAAGAATCATTGGTAATGTGTGTTCATTTTGTTTTGAAACATTGTCCCAAGGAGTGTTCCTTCCTCTGTGGCACCTGAATTCTTCCCTGCAAACAGTTGCACTATTGTTGTGCTGACCTGTGTCAATATTTCCTTTGTTGGTGACAGATCCCTTCAACAATGGCCATCCCTGCTCACCGATGTCTCCTGCTGAATCGCCTGTGCCATCCTTGCTAGTCACTGTACTTGTGTTTTGAGTATGTCGATATGCCTTCAGGGACTAATCCACCCTTTTCAGCACTATGCATGTGTGTAATCATAGCCTACCAACCAAAAGAGGACACTGTTCCAAGGCAGGGTCAAAATAGTTACCCATATGCCTAGTGATCAAAAAGAAAAAGAAAACATCATAAAAAGAAGTCCTAAGTTAGGTGGGCCCATAAAGTAAACGAAAGAACAGATCTTGCCTCTTGTTGCCCTCACACACCCCGAAAGGTGTCATGCTTCATCATCGGGCATGTGCTCCTCGTTGGGCCGGCGCTGCAATTCCCAACGGGTCCCCCGAAGGGTCACTTTGTCGGAGATCTTTTGAGGCATGCCGGATGGTGCATGAGGGTGTGCGGGGTGGGTCCTATCTAGGGGTAACAAAAAATTGCGTGCATAGTGAGTTAAAAACTGACAAGGGGTGACCTCCTAGAGGTTATAGTAATCTGATGACCCTCTTGGCAGTATAAAAAACTCTCAATAAGAGTATATCCCAAATGGCACAATATGCCTCAATATCATAAAAACGGCCAACATGTTTCGCGCCTCTGTCGCCGCTAAGGTCATTGGCGCTTCTTCAGGACCAGGATATAGGAAAAAATAGTGAGGTGCACGTGAAGTTAAAACATAAAAGATAAATACCCAGAATGCAATTCAGGGCGGGCCATTGTGCTGCTCCTGATTAATACCTAGGACAAGAAAAATAGAATAAATGATAAAGAGAGTACAAAGGACGAGCATTAGACTAGCTTAATGCAACGTAGTGTGCCACAATCGTGTGCACAGCATACCAATGTTAAAGAAAAAAGAGGAAAACGAAAGAGACACAGTGAGGAATAGGGAACTTCATCATAACACTAGGCACAGGAAGGTGTATAGTGGCGGATATGCTCATCACAACGATTGTGTTGGTGGAAGGGTGTAATACACCCCTATTAGTGAAAAATCTGTACAACCACGTGTGAGGGACCCCTGCACTCACTATAAATCAGAAGGATCAGGGTCCAACGTATTAAACGTAACAGCAGATTTCCAGCGTGGTGTTCTTGCCTCCCGTGGAAACGGGGGTAGCTCCAATGGTAACCTGCGTTCAGAGCCCACACCTTATCGGGCTAGTAAAGAAAATAACATAGACATTACCAAAGTGGACACAGTTATAAGCAGGAAGCAGTCATTACATGAAAATACAAAAAAGTCCCGTTACCAGCTCGCCATTGTCGGTAAAGTACTCACTCTTAAAGAAGATGACAGTGCCCTTCCGCCCGCCGCGTTTAACTAACATGCCAAAGCTGAAATGAAGGCAGCGGGACGGCGGCTTAAATGGACATGCTCGTAGGTGCCTGAGACACTCCTCCCTCCAGGGCGTGCCCAATGATACAGGGTGGACGCGCATGCGTGCAATAACTAACCACAAACGCGTATGCGCCAGGCAGGGACAACTAATCCCCCGCGCATGGGCGTCCCGTGTGGAGGTTAATGGAGCAGGAACTGGATAGAGTGAAACAGAACCCCTGCCCAGTAAGGCGTTCACCAATCCTCATAGGGATGACATGTTCTGTAAGGAAAGCGAGATCACTGATCTACATTCAGACATCCCTCAGTGGGGAACTGCATTTCAAAATCCAATGTCGAGCAACAAGGGCAGTACGAAAGAGGCTCGTGGACCACAATAAAGGTATAGTACCTCTATCACCACATATATAAAGCATCAAAGTTGCAGGGTTCTGTAGTAAATACCGAAAAAGGGGGGGAGGAGGTGAGGGACAGAGAGATAGGGGGCCGCCACCACCTACAAACCATGCACAGGGAGGAAGAGGAGAGGGGGCTAGATAACCCTAATATATCTCCCCTAAAAAATTCCCATGGTGGATAAATCCAGGTCTCTTATAGAAAGAAAAAGAAATAGAGGAATAGAAGGGATAGAAAAGATTATCGGTCCCTCGGCTGCGCCGCCGTGCTACTACTATATCAAAAACAGAAGAAAGGGGACCAGAGAGCCAATTAACGGTCCAGTGTCCATGCTCCCAAAAATTACGTACCAACAAAAAGAGGACACTGTTCCAAGGCAGGGTCAAAATAGTTACCCATATGCCTAGTGATCAAAAAGAAAAAGAAAACATCATAAAAAGAAGTCCTAAGTTAGGTGGGCCCATAAAGTAAAGGAAAGAACAGATCTTGCCTCTTGTTGCCCTCACACACCCCGAAAGGTGTCATGCTTCATCATCGGGCATGTGCTCCTCGTTGGGCCGGCGCTGCAATTCCCAACGGGTCCCCCGAAGGGTCACTTTGTCGGAGATCTTTTGAGGCATGCCGGATGGTGCATGAGGGTGTGCGGGGTGGGTCCTATCTAGGGGTAACAAAAAATTGCGTGCATAGTGAGTTAAAAACTGACAAGGGGTGACCTCCTAGAGGTTATAGTAATCTGATGACCCTCTTGGCAGTATAAAAAACTCTCAATAAGAGTATATCCCAAATGGCACAATATGCCTCAATATCATAAAAACGGCCAACATGTTTCGCGCCTCTGTCGCCGCTAAGGTCATTGGCGCTTCTTCAGGACCAGGATATAGGAAAAAATAGTGAGGTGCACGTGAAGTTAAAACATAAAAGATAAATACCCAGAATGCAATTCAGGGCGGGCCATTGTGCTGCTCCTGATTAATACCTAGGACAAGAAAAATAGAATAAATGATAAAGAGAGTACAAAGGACGAGCATTAGACTAGCTTAATGCAACGTAGTGTGCCACAATCGTGTGCACAGCATACCAATGTTAAAGAAAAAAGAGGAAAACGAAAGAGACACAGTGAGGAATAGGGAACTTCATCATAACACTAGGCACAGGAAGGTGTATAGTGGCGGATATGCTCATCACAACGATTGTGTTGGCTGAATCGCCTGTGCCATCCTTGCTAGTCACTGTACTTGTGTTTTGAGTATGTCGATATGCCTTCAGGGACTAATCCACCCTTTTCAGCACTATGCATGTGTGTAATCATAGCCTACCACACAAATGATACTTGTTATGCAGGGTATTTGGGCACCCGACTCACAATTGTGGGCATTGTATCTAGGGGACTTCCACCCTATTCCTTCCATCTTGGTGGCTGGACCAGCACCTGGACATTCCTATCAGTCCTGGGATGTGCGTGACAGTGTGTGTTCCCTTTGGCTATCTTAGTTTTGTAGGCAGTTACATGACTATACTTTCTTGTAACATGATATCAGGGTGTGTATTGTGCTGCATCCACCATGGGTGGGTATGCATGTGTTATTTGTCCTCACACCCACATGTGGTGTGTCATGCAGTGGATGAAAGACATCCATCCTCCTGGGAGTGGGACACTGCTGTCAGTGATGTGTTGTCATCATAGTCCAAAGTTAGGGATGCGTACATACCACCATGTAGGTGTGGTCATCTGACAATGATGTACACCCCCCATATCTATGTCCACTGCTGGGAGTCCTCTGCACCCACCCCCATGTCTCTGTCCACTGCTGGGAGTCCTCTGCACCCGCCCCTCATATTGCAGGCCACTGCTGGTTGTCATATGCACCCACCCCCATGTCTCTGTCTACTGCTAGGAGTCCTCTGCACCCCCCCTCATATTGCAGGCCACTGCTGGTTGTCATATGCACCCACCCCCATGTCTCTGTCTACTGCTGGGAGTCCTCTGCACCCACCCCCCATATCTATGTCCACTGCTGGGAGTCCTCTGCACCCACCCCTCATATTGCAGGCCACTGCTGGTTGTCATATGCACCCACCCCCCATGTCTCTGTCTACTGCTAGGAGTCCTCTGCACCCACCCCTCATATTGCAGGCCACTGCTGGTTGTCATATGCACCCACCCCCATGTCTCTGTCTACTGCTAGGAGTCCTCTGCACCCACCCCTCATATTGCAGGCCACTGCTGGTTGTCATATGCACCCACCCCATGTCTCTGTCTATTGCTGGGAGTCCTCTGCACCCATCCCCACATCTATGTCCACTGCTGGGAGTCCTCTGCACCCACCCCCATGTCTCTGTCCACTGCTGGGAGTCCTCTGCACTCACCCCTCATATTGCAGGCCACTGCTGGTTGTCATATGCACCCACCCCCCATGTCTCTGTCTACTGCTAGGAGTCCTCTGCACCCACCCCTCATATTGCAGGCCACTGCTGGTTGTCATATGCACCCACCCCCATGTCTCTGTCTACTGCTAGGAGTCCTCTGCACCCACCCCTCATATTGCTGGCCACTGCTGGTTGTCATATGCACCCACCCCCATGTCTCTGTCTACTGCTAGGAGTCCTCTGCACCCACCCCTCATATTGCAGGCCACTGCTGGTTGTCATATGCACCCACCCCATGTCTCTGTCTATTGCTGGGAGTCCTCTGCACCCATCCCCACATCTATGTCCACTGCTGGGAGTCCTCTGCACCCACCCCCATGTCTCTGTCCACTGCTGGGAGTCCTCTGCACCCACCCCTCATATTGCAGGCCACTGCTGGTTGTCATATGCACCCACCCCCATGTCTCTGTCTACTGCTAGGAGTCCTCTGCACCCAACCCTCATATTGCAGGACACTGCTGGTTGTCATATGCACCCACCCCCATGTCTCTGTCTATTGCTGGGAGTCCTCTGCACCCACCCCCATGTCTCTGTCCACTGCTGGGAGTCCTGTGCACCCACCCCCATATCTCTGGACACAGCTGGTATTCATCTGCACACACCCCTCATATTGCAGGCCACTGCTGGGAGTCCTCTGCACCCACCCCCATGTCTCTGTCCACTGCTGGGAGTCCTCTGCACCCACCCCTCATTTTGCAGGCCAGTGCTGGTAGTCATGTACACCCACCCCCATGTCTCTGTCCACAGCTGGGAGCCCTCTGCAACCACCCCATATGTCTGGACACTGCTGGTATTCATCTGCACCCACCCCTATATGTTTGTCCACTGCTGGTATTCATCTGCAGCCACCCCCATATGGCTGGACAGTGCAGGTATTCATCTATAGCCACCCCTATATGGCTGATGACTGCTGGGAGTCCTCTGCACCCACCCCCATGTCTCTGTCCACTGCTGGGAGTCCTCTGCACCCACCCCATGTCTCTTTCTACTGCTGGGAGTCCTCTGCACCCACCCCTCATATTGCAGGCCACTGCTGGTAGTCATATGCACCCACCCTCATGTCTATGTCCACTGCTGGGAGTCCTCTGCACCCACCCCTCATATTGCAGGCCACTTCTGGTTGTCATATGCACCCACCCCCATGTCTCTGTCGACTGCTGGCAGTCATATGCACCCACCCCCATGTCTTTGTCCACTGCTGGGAGTCCTCTGCATCCACCCCCATATGTCTGGACACTGCTGGTATTCATCTGTACACATCGCTCATATTGCAGGCCACTGCTGGGAGTCCTCCGCACCCACCCCCATGTCTCTGTCCACTGCTGGGAGTTCTCGGCACCCACCCCCATGTCTCTGTCCACTGCCGGGAGTCCTCTGCACCCACCCCCATGTCTCTGTCCACTGCTGGGAGTCCTCTGCACCCACCCCTCATTTTGCAGGCCACTGCTGGTAGTCATGTGCACCCAACCCCATGTCTCTGTCCACTGCTGGGAGTCCTCTGCACTCACCCCCATATGTCTGGACACTGCTGGTATTCATCAGCACCCACCCCTATATGTTTGTCCACTGCTGGTATTCATCTGCAGCCACCCCCGTATGGCTGGACACTGCAGGTATTCATCTATAGCCACCCCTATATGGCTGGCCACTGCTGGGAGTTGTCTGCACCCACCCCCATGTCTCTGTCCACTGCTGGGAGTCTTCTGCACCCTCCCCCATGTCTCTGTCCACTGCTGGGAGTCCTCTGCACCCACCCCCATATGTCTGGACACTGATGGTATTCATCTGCACCCACCCCATATGTTTGTCCACTGCTGGTATTCATCTGCAGCCACCCCATATGGCTGGACACTGCTGGGAATCCTCTGCACTCTCCCACCCACCCCCTTAGAGCAGTACACTGCTGGCCTGGACCTACACACACACCAATATGAAGGTAACATGCAGGGCCAGACCGTAACCCCACATTCATGGCGTGTGTATGCCTCGTATCCCAAATGTACTGGTGCCGTAGGGGTACGGGTGAAACGCACCATACCCCCGCATTCATTGCGTGTGTACAGTCCGTATCACTGTTCTACTGGTGCCGTACGGGTACGTGTGAAACGCACCTTACCCACGCATTCATTGCGTGTGTACAGTCCGTATCACTATTCTACTGGTGCCGTACGGGTACGTGTGAAATGCACCGTACCCATGCATTCATTGCGTGTGTAGGCATCGTATCACTATTGTACTGGTGTCCGTAGGGGTACGTGTGAAACGCACCGTACCCACGCATTCATTGCGTGTGTACGGTCCGTATCACTATTCTAATGGTGCCGTAGGGGTACGTGTGAAACGCACCGTACCCACGCATTCATTGCGTGTGTACGGTCTGTATCACTATTCTACTGGTGTCCATAGGGGTACGTGTGAAACGCACCGTACCCACGCATTCATTGCGTGTGTATAGTCCGTATCACTATTCTAATGGTGCCGTAGGTGAACGTGTGAAATGCGCTGTACATGTGTGTGGATTTCAAAATTACATAGGGGACAAGTATTAGGCCCAATGTGCATGCTGGTTGTCATGGATACAGAGTTTTCATTTGCAATGTGTCCATCAGGTGTCCTGGAACAGTCAGTTGGCCAAAAAATACAATGTTGCAAAGTGGTTGTTGACTTGACATGATGCTCAAAATTTGAACGATGCAAATGCGTGTCATTGGTGTATGTTTAAAGGGATTGGAGTAAACGTATGATGCGAATGAGTCTGACCAATCACTATGTACTCCTCTAAATGAATGCCCCTCAGCAAGACAGATATAAGGCAGCCAGAAACCATGAGGGGGCACTTGCCTGCACAACTTTCCAGTTGACCACACTGCTGCTGTCTTTGCTTCCTCTGGACCATGTCGCGTACTATGGAGAGGGCCCAGCCATTCACCCTAGAGGAGAATGAGGTATTGCTGGACTGCCTCCTCCCACAGTACCCCGAGCTGTATGGGAGACCAGAGGAGCAGGTGAGTGCTGACTCCACTACCTTTGCCTATGCACCTGTTGTGTGACTGTCACTTTTGGCATTGTGTCCAGGTGTGACAGACATGCAATGTTGTTTAGAGTGGGTCCCAGGGGGGGACATGCTTATGTCCCTCATGCAGAGCATGAGGTAGTTCCTGTGTGCACTCCTCACTTGCATTGTGCTTACTGTGACATTCACTGCATAGTGCATGACACATTCAGCCTGGCAAATCCTTGGTGGCTTTTTTCCCTATTGTCCTGAGCTGATTCAGTGGTCCCTCCGGTGTGACAGGTGACTGTACCCACAGATGTGTATGAGTTGAGTGGACCTGTGGTGAGAGTGTCCAAATGATGTGTACGACCTCATGGACATTGATGTGTGTGAATGTTCCTTGTCATGTGGGTGAGTGTCTATGTGAAGTGTTGCACCACAGCTGCATGGAGGAGGCAACAGCTCTACCCATCTGATGTGAAAAGTAAGCCGTGCTGTGTGTCTGACTTGCAGAGCTAGCACGACACCTGTGACACCCCACAGGCAAGTGGCACATGTGCAGAGTGAGGGTTGTATCCGCTGCTGTCAATGACACTCGAGTGATCTGTGCCTGGGTGTGTCTGTCTAGTCTGCTGAGGGTGCGTCAGTGGAGTGGGACATATGACTGCTTGGCACGTGCTGTCCTTCATCCTGCTGTTGCATGTGCTGCACAGTGCGTGCCATGATCAATGAGTGTGTCGCATCCCTTATGCCACCTGTTGACTTTCAATGCCATGTAGTGCATTTGGGCTTGCACACAGGCCAATTTCTCATTGAGAATGATGCAATTCCTGTCAGCATCCTATGCCCTGTTCAACATATCAAAGATGTTCAAATGTGTGTCTCTGGGACATGGAGTAGGTGTAGTGATGTTGTCTCACTTTGTCATCCTGACAGGTAACTGCCTACGAGAAGATGGTATTCTGGCAGGACATCGTCAGGGCTGTGAGATCGGCGGGGGATCGGAGTCGGCGCCTACCACAGGTTCGAAAACGGTGTCAGGACATCCGGTGCTGGACCTGTTGGATCGCCCGGGTCCAGCTGGGGCTTGACCCTCCTCGCCCCCGCGGCGGGCGCCGACCCCTGACCTCCCACATGACCCGTGTCCTGGCGGTGGTCTTCCCTGACCTCGATAGGCAGTTACAGGAGAGACTGCAGCAAGGAGGGGGTAGGTACATGGCTGTTTGTTGTGTTATATGTCACCAGCTTATGGAAGTGCTCTGTAGCCTGGATACACTCCCAGAGTTTCTATGTGCAGTGCATTTTCTGTTCCCCATGTCACCTGGTGCTCTTTTTCATCCCTTCCCCTCCTTGACATGTGTCCCCTGGTCTGTGTGTAATCACATTTGCACATGGTCATCTAGGGTGCCAGGAAATCAAAGTGCACATTGCTTTCCGCATCATGTGGGAGAGTGGTCTGTGACATGTGTTGGTACCTTGCCTGTGCCATGACCTGTTCACTATGTTGGGGGTCCATATTTGTTGGCACTAATGATGAGTCTCAACATAGGAGTGTGAGGTTTCAACTGAACACCCTTGCACCATGCATGACCAATGTTGTGGCCTCAGACATGATGTGCATGAGTGGGAGATATGCATAGTGCCATAACGGTTGCTCATGGTACAGTCAGCTCATTCCAGGAACATGGAGCAGTGTGCCCACTACAATCCCCTGAGACACCCTGGCCTCCTAATCATGTGTGTCATCCAACACTGTGCACATTCTCTGTGGGTTCAGCATAGGTCTGCCTCTGTGGCATTGTTCCCTGGCCTAGTTTGTATTTTTCCAATGTGTGCTACATGTGTCCACTGGACAGGGATACACCATTTGGCTTGTGCATACTCACACTGGGCAGTGCCTGTGTGACTATTCACAACAATCTGTTGATGGTTGTTTGTCACAAATATGTGTTGCCAGCCCCACGAGGTTATGTTGTGTCAATTTAGCAATTGTTGCTGCACAGTTGTTGAAACCCTGATTAAGAGGTGTCACTTCTTGATCTGTATCAATCACATTGACTCAGGTATGGGGGTTGTGCGGGAGAGGCCTACATGGGCACCCCTGATTTCTCCTTCCCAGGTCTGACCTGTGTGTGAGAATTGGCTGTACAAAGAATCACCGTGCAGTGCCCCTGTGATGGTGGCCAGTGCTTAATGTTTGTGCTTTGCAGCCTGTGTCATTTTTTTAAAAACACGATTACTGCTCATACATTTTTGGCATATGTATGTGGTTCAGATGCAATGCAGTTTGGTCTTTGTGTGCTGACATCTGTCTGGACATTCTGGCTTGCCATGAGGGTGTCTCCACAGTACAGCTATGTTTTTTTACAACTCAATTGCAGGCCCATTAGCTTATGCATTGTGCTGAGTTTGGACATGTGTGACACTCTACATGACAGGCAGTGGGTCATATGTGTAGCCAACTGTGTCATCAGGTAACGGATGGCCATGTGACAACTGACATAATGCAAGTTGTTAGTCAAAAATGTTAGTACCTTGGCACTCACAGCACTTGTCGACAGTTCTTCATGTTTTAAATGTGGTAATTTGATGATTTGTGTTAAGAACACTAATGTGCCTGCATGAAAGATGTCTCCCAAGGAAGTGCACACCAAATAACATTTCCACTTTCATGGAACACGCTGGCACCTTTTCAAAGAAGCCACTGTTAGAATTAAATGGTGTTGCAGATTCTCCATATACATGTTCCCACAGTGGTCTTGATTTTGTGAAACTCCTTTGTTGTTGGTGATACAAACTAACGTGTGTCAAGACATCAAGAACTCCGTGGGCCCATGCATATGCACTTTCTGCAACACCATTTATTTCTAACAGTGGCTTCTTTGAAAAAGGTGCCAGCTTCTTCAATGACAGTGTAAATGTAGTTTTGTGTGCACTTCCTTGGGAGACATCTTTCATTCAGGCACATGAGTGTTCTTTTCACAAAATGGCGAATTGCCACATTCAAAACATGTTGATTGTGTAAAGTATTGTGAGTCCCAAGGTAACAAAATTTTTTCGTTTTGTGTTCCAAAGTACTTACAAGTCTCTGAGTGTGGTGACACCTTGAGTAGTGAGGTGTGTTAGTTTACCTTGGGTGCACCACTACTGTTTCTTTCAGGGTAAACAAGAGGTGGCATGACTTCATTGTATTGCTGTGCCCACCTGTTCACAGACACTAGCTTCTCAGTGTATTTCTCATTCAAGCTATGTTCTTTTTTTCCTTGTGTCCAAGTGGCATAGTGGGTCTACCAACTGGGCTGTACAGGGCTTACATATGTGCAGAGTAATCTAGCTGTAACTCATGATGCATTGCCTGAGATGCACTGTGACCTATTGTTTTTGTGCTCATGTGTCAGATGTATTCAGGTGACTGATGCATTTCTGTTTCTTCTCCTTGCCCACAGCATCATCATCCGCAACTGAAGGAGACACCTGCACGGACCTGGAGGAGGGACCCAGCGACAGTGCCACCATTGCTGGCGAGTCCGAGGGAGCCAGTGGTACGGAGGGTGAGGGGAGTCAGTCTGAGACCTTTTCTGAAGGCGATACCACCTACGACGCCGACGGGTCCGACGCTGACTTCCTGGAGGAGCCGGAGGCTGCTACACCACCTGGCAGCATGGCCACATCTGTCCCCGCCTCCTCCATTACCATGTCTGCCCTCCCAGTTGCTCCCGTCCCTCTGTCCGTGCAGAGGCACACCATGTCTCCTTCGGCCCAGGCACCGCACGCCCTGCCTCTGTCACCCCTGCTGCCCTCAGTGAAGAGTCTGTGGACATACTGCGGCAGTTTCAGGTTGGCCAGGCATCGGTGCAGAATGTCCTCAATGGCCACACTAAACTGCTCACACAGATGGTGTCGTTCATGGAGGGCATGTCAGCAACAATGTGTGACCAACGCAAGATTTTGAGGTCCATGGACTCTTCTCTGACGGCAGCAGTTACTCTCCTGCAGCTCTCTGTCCCCCCCTACCCCTGACCCATCCACACTTCCCTCTCCCATACCCGTCCAACGCACACCCAGACAGTCACGATCACACACCCCACCAGACACAGGCAGCACAATCCCAAGTAAGGCAAAGCGCACACCTCCTGGCACGCACATTCAGGGGGATGTAGGCACACCCACAGGGTCTGGGGACAGACGACATACGCGCAGCCACAGTCGCAGTCCGCAGTCCTCACAACCCTGTCCCTCCAAAACCACTCCCCTTGGCTCCCCTGACAAACGCTCACCCAAGTAGCTCTTTCTGGGTGGGCTGGACCTCGCCCCCGCTGAGCCACCACCACACAAGCGGGCGAGGAAGTCCCCGGGCACGGGAGTTGAGTCCCCCACCACATCAACCCCCTCCCCCAGGAGCGCTGCGCCCCATCCCTCGCCCACCACACCCTCCCTTGACCCTGGGGAATCCTCAGGTGCAGGGGTTTGGATGGACGTACTGGCAGCGGTGTGCAGCACCGAGATCACCTCCACCTTCGGCGTTACCCCACCCCCTGTGGTGGAGACGTCCACCCCTGCACCCACCACACCTACCCTTCCCCCTTATTTCCCTGCGGTGCCTGGTACTGCCACAGATGATGCCCCACCACCGTCCGAGGAACCTGGAGGTTCATTTATGCAGGCAAGCTAGGGGTAGACGCGGTCCCCTACATCCCCCTTGGACTTTACGTATGGACTGGCCATTGGCCTCTGTAAATAGTCTATTTTTTTTTTTTTGTGCTGAATAAAGCCTTTATTTTTACTTTCAACACTATTGCATTTCAGGTACTTGATATTGGTGATGAGGCTCCTGGAGTTGGTGTTCTGGTAATGTGTTAGGGTTCTGAGAAATGTTTTTGTATGATGGTCATGAGGTGGACCATGGAATCTGTGTGCCATCACAATGTCTCTGCAAAGAATCATTGGTAATGTGTGTTCATTTTGTTTTGAGACATTGTCCCAAGGAGTGTTCCTTCCTGTGTGGCACCTGAATTCTTCCCTGCAAACAGTTGCACTATTGTTGTGCTGACCTGTGTCAACATTTCCTTTCTTGGTGACGGATCCCTTCAACAATGGCCATCCCTGCTCATCGATGTCTCCTGCTGAATCGTCTGTGCCATCCTTGCTAGTCACTGTACTTGTGTTTTGAGTATGTCGAAATGCCTTCAGGGACAAATTCACCCTTTTCAGCTCTATGCATGTGTGTAATCACAGCCTACCACACAGATGGTACTTGTTATGCAGGGTATTTGGGCTCCTGACTCACAATTGTGGGCATTGTATCTAGGGGACTTCCACCCTATTCCTTCCATGAGAGACAACATCTTGGTGGCTGGACCAGCACCTGGACATTCCTATCAGTCCTGGGATGTGCGTGACAGTGTGTGTTCCCTTTGGCTATCTTAGTTTTGTAGGCAGTTACATGACTATATTTTCTTGTGGCATGATATCAGGGTGTGTATTGTGCTGCATCCGCCATGGGTGGGTATGCATGTGTTATTTGTCCTCACACCCATATGTGGTGTGTCATGCAGTGGGTGAAAGACATCCATCCTCCTGGGAGTGGGACACTGCTGTCAGTGATGTGTTATAGCACTGTCATCATAGTCCAAAGTTAGGGATGCGTACATACCACCATGTAGGTGTGGTCATCTGACAATGATGTACAACTCCCCATATCTATGTCCACTGCTGGGAGTCCTCTGCACCCACCCCCATGTCTCTGTCCACTGCTGGGAGTCCTCTGCACCCACCCCTCATATTGCAGGCCACTGCTGGTTGTCATATGCACCCACCCCCATGTCTCTGTCCACTGCTGGGAGTCCTCTGCACCCACCCCTCATATTGCAGGCCACTGCTGGTTGTCGTATGCACCCACCCCCATGTCTCTGTCCACTGCTGGGAGTCCTCTGCACCCACCCCCATCTCTCTGTCCACTGCTGGAAGTCCTGTGCACCCACCCCCATATGTCTGAACACTGCTGGTATTCATCTGCACACACCCCTCATATTGCAGGCCACTGCTGGGAGTCCCCTGCACCCACCCCCATTTCTCTGTCCACTGCTGGGAGTCCTCTGCACCCACCCCTCATTTTGCATGCCACTGCTGGTAGTCATGTGCACCCACCCCCATGTCTCTGTCCACTGCTGGGAGTCCTCTGCACACACCCCCATATGTCTTGACACTGCTGGTATTCATCAGCACCCACCCCAATATGTTTGTCCACTGCTGGTATTCATCTGCAGCCACCCCCATATGGCTGGTCACTGCAGGTATTCATCTATAGCCACCCCTATATGGCTGACCACTGCTGGGAGTCCTCTGCACCCACCCCCATGTCTCTGTCCACTGCTGGGAGTCCTCTGCACCCACTCCCATATGTCTGGACACTGATGGTATTCATCTGCAGCCACCCCTATATGCTTGTCCACTGCTGGTATTCATCAGCAGCCGCCCCCATATGGCTGGACACTGCTGGGAATCCTCTGCACCCACCCACCCACCCTCTTGGAGCAGTACACTGCTGGCCTGGACCTACACACACCAATATGAAGGTAACATGCAGGGCCAGACTGTAACCCCACATTCATGGCGTGTGTATGCCTCGTATCCCAAATGTACTGGTGCCGTAGGGTTACGGGTGAAACACATCGTACCCCCGCATTCATTGCATGTGTACGCATCATATCACTTTTGTACTGGTGTCCGTAGGGGTACGTGTGAAACGCACCGTACCCACGCTTTCATTGCGTTTGTACAGTCCGTATCACTATTCTACTGTTGCCGTAGTGGTACGTGTGAAACGCACTGTACCCACACATTCATTGCGTGTGTACGGTCCGTATCACTGTTCTACTGGTGCCGTCCGGGTAAGTGTGAAACGCACTGTATCCACGCATTCATTGCGTGTGTACGGTCCGTATCACTGTTCTCCTGGTGCCGTAGGGGTACGTGTGAAACACACCGTACCCACGCATTCATTGCGTGTACGGTCCGTATCACTATTCTACTGGTGCCGTACGGGTACGTGTGAAACGCACCATACCCATGCATTCATTGAGTGTGTACGGTCCATATCACTGTTCTCCTGGTGCCGTAGGGGTATGTGTGAAACGCACATTACCCACGCATTCATTGCGTGTGTATGGTCCGTATCACTATTCTACTGGTGCCGTAGGGGTATGTGTGAAACGCACCGTACCCACGCATCCATTGTGTGTGTACGGTCCGTATCACTATTCTACTGGGACCGTAGGGGTACGTGTGAAACACACCGTACCGACGCATTCATTGCATGTGTACGGTTCATATCACTATTCTACTGGTGCCTTAGGGGTACGTGTGCAACGCATCGTACACGTCCACTTCCGTAGTTGCGGTACGCAGGGGTTGCTGGCCACGCCCCCCCCCAAGTGACCAGACCCTGGTGGTAATGTATGGTCTCCATATTATAGGTTTTGATTTGGGTATGGGGTATGTTTCCTGCCCCTCACCCCCACCCTGGCCCCTGGGTGTTGTTCTCACCTTCTGCGGCGTGTGCGCCGGGTCCGGTGCACCAGGTTGTAGGCTAGGAGGACCGGGATGACACGTACGATGGGGTTCATGGCGTGTACGTCACGTACCTGGGCTCCGTTGCGTAGCGGTTCGCGTAGGACTCTGCTTTTCCGGCTGTGTTTGACTCCCGTAAAAAAAGAGCCATACGGAGTGACGTAGGGACGAATCGTACTTACTAGGCCGGAAACCGCTGCTTGAATACGTCCGGACGTCGCGTACAAGCTGTTCCGTATCAGAATCGTTGTTTTTTTTGACCCGTACTGTCTTTTGTACGAAACGTACGGAAATAGGCTTTCTGTACGAATCGTACTTCCTAGGTTGTACGGAAAGTTTACCTGGTACGAGTCGTACGGAGAAAACGCTCCGTACAACGATTCGTACAGCCCTTTTCCAGAATTGGAATCGGCCCCTTAATCTATGATAATGAGAAACATAATTCCACCAGGCAGTAAATTATATATTAGTAGAACACTTCCAATTAGTGGTGATTTGCTGGAAAGATAAGGCCAGCATAAGATCAAATAAACATTTGCCATGGAGCTTTAACATGACTTTGTCGGATAAACTACCTAGAAAAAGCAACGAGCTGGCCATAGGAGAATGTACAGTTGAAAGTTGAGACCAAAGTCTTCCCCCAAAAACAACATTATGACAACAGAGAAAAAGAAGATGTAATAAGTCACCATTAGAATGTCCACAAGACTAACAGGCCTTAGTGGTTCCCTTTGAAAAATTGTCTCTAGAGACAGGTGTGTGATATAATCTATGATACAAAAAGAGTAGGGTCTGGGTGTTAGAAGCAGTTCTTGAAAACTCTAAATATTTTGGATTACATTTTATCCTATAAATTATTAGTCGATTCACATCTCAAGTCTTTTTCACAGGTAAGTTCTATCTTAGTGTTAGCATGGAGGAATTTGGGCTCAGAATTGATTGATTCATAGGGGGAAGCTTTGGGAGCCAGTGTAAGCAATGTAAGAAGCAAATTGGGAGATAATAGAGTGATGGGAGTTGATGGAAAGGAATAAAGAACATCTCAAATAATTACCATAAGGATCAAACATTTATAGCAAGATGACCGCGGACAATTAAACCGTGCTTGAAATTGAGGAAAAGAACGAGGGTTCAAACAGTCAACTAAGTCCTGAACCCAAATAATTCCCCTATGTCTCAAGACTGCCAATAAATGGTCTTATTATTGATAGTAATAAGACAATTATGCCAAAGTGGAGAATGCAAAAAAGAGTCACAAGATAGAATCTGAGGGTGATAATGAGGTTTCTACAGAGAGCCTGTGTGATTGAAAAGTGGTGAAGATGTAAAACAGTTTTTTGAGGAAAAGCTAGGACTTCTTTAGAAGTAAATAGTGAAAGAAAGGAAGTTCAAAATAAAACCTCAAAGGTTGTTAAGGAGAAGAAAGAGGTAGAAGCCACTTGGAAGCCTGTCTTAAACAAATTGCTTTATGATGTGTCTGAAAATCTGGAAAATATGTCCCACCATCTGCTTCACGTTTTTTGAGATTAGATAAGAAAATCAAGATCTTTTGCTGTTATTGTGAAATTTGGAGAGAGAGATAGAGAGTCAGTTTAAAAAAATAATTATATAGATGGAATGTATATGGGTTTATGGATAACATATATAAAGAAAAAGGAGGGAGAGAAGTTGGCCTAACGGCTAGGGCGGCCGACCTGGAATCTTGGGAACTGGGCTCGAGTCTAGGCAATGATGCTGAACATCCTGCAATTCTGGGCAAATCACTTAATCTCCCTGTGCCTAACAAAAATGAATGTGACCTCATGTAATGCAACTGGTGCTATGTAAAGCGCTCTGATACCCCATTTGGGTCAAGTTCACTCTCTATAAAACTCTGTTAAAAAAAAAAAAGGAGTGATCTTCGTTTTGATGCAATCAAGACGGCCCTACCAGAGAAGGGCTTTCATTGTCTGAGGTCAAATGGACCTTGACAAACTCACATTGTTCCTTACTTATTATTTTGAGTAAAATAGGCTCAAGACACAGAGCAAGACATTTGGCAAAACTTTTGTAAACAAGGGAGATAGGATGATACTTTTTACATTAAAGAGGGTCTTGACCAGCCTTAAGATTTAGACAAATTGTAACATCCAGAAAAGTACTTCTGGCTTTACTGGAGAAATAACAATGAGGTCAATATTGGAGGAAAGAAGAATTTGAGTTTGGTGTTTATTAATAAAAATCTAGTCTTAACAAGAAAGGGAACCATGTGGAGGAAAATAAAAAGAATACTCCTTAGAAGTAGGATTGCATAACCTCCATGCATTGACTAAACAATTTTGTGCAACAGTGGACTGTAATTGTTTGTGAGATTTGTGGGGAATAAAACAAGCTGAAGAATAGCGATCAATAAAAGGATCCATAATCTGGTTACAATCACCACCTGCATCAAAAAATTCATCTTAAAACTGGAGACCTTTCTTTGTTACATAAGGCCATGTGAGAAGTTGGCCTGGTATATGATGTCCACTAATTAAAGTGGGCACCTTGCACCAGTCCAAACAACCCTTATGGTGATTTAAGAGGTTAAAGATAACCTTAGAAAGCTATCCAAGTGGTAGCTGTGGAGAGCAGCCTTTAGGCTTAGTTTTGACAGAATGTTAAGCAGCTTGTTTTACCAGTATGCAACGTTATGGTATTGGTTAAATTAAAGGCAAGCCACACAGTAGTTATAACAATATGTATTTATTATTATACCACACTTGAAATATCTCACATTATCTGCTACACGCAGATAAACACAAAGCACACAATACTTTAGCACAGAAACAATCTTAAGTAGCACTAATACACAGTGGGCTCCAGGGGGAGACCAAACCATATACTAAAATAGTGGCATAAGAACCACGACTCAAGTCAATACAGTGTCTAGAGGTTGTAGAATCGTTAGGACCCCAAGGAACCACCCAATTTAAGTCAATTGGGGCCCCATGGAGGACAGTGCAGTGTGAGAACACAACCGCGTGCTATGTACAATTCAATGGGAGAGTCTCGGTTGAAGTTTTAATGTATAAGGACACTTCCCAGTGGATTACGAAGAAACCCTCTACATCAAAGGAGGTTTGAGAGTGACTTCACCCGTCGATACCCTAGTACCAGAGTCGGAAACCACTGTCAATCTCAATGGAGGACTTCAAGGAAATGCCACTGTGGGACACAAGAAAAGTGTCTGTCGTAATCCACAGGTGGAGTCATGTTGAAGAACACCTGAAAGCTGAGGGGACAGAGTCTGGGTCATTCAGGAGTGACCAGGAGCTTGGTAAACAAATGCCCATCGATGTTGGGTGCTTCAGGTGTAATGATGGAGACCTTTACTCTACAGATGAAGGCACCAGGAGATGTCGAGGATGACCTGGAGCCAGAAACGAGCTGTCACACAATGGATGTTGAGTGCTGAGGGGTCGGTGTCCGGCGTAAGCACCAACATGCTTTGGCAATCCATGAAGAATGTCAACCCACAGCAAGGACCAGGAGACTCACAACAGCAAGGGGAGTCATGGCAGGCCTAGAGCAACCAGGGGAGCCCAAGAAAAGCAGTGTTGTCCCACAAATGGACCCACAGGCAGAAGGCACAGGAGTCGCAAGGGGACTTCCAGCAGTTTCACAAAGTAACAGCTGGCAGAGCACAGAGTGCGAGGAGGACAAAGTTATTTGGATGAAATGTGCACAGAGGTTGGGGCTGTCAATAGCCCAATGCACGTAGTTGGGGAACGCCAAGAAGCATATGACTTGCAAAACTACACGGTGCACAGGGGTTCGGGTTAAGCGGTCCCCACGAGGGATACCGGCCTCAAACTTGGTGATAGGGCAGCTCAACCTCAAGGATCATAGGAATCCACATCCTGTGTTGCTGGAGCCCTCAGAGTCTGCAGGAGCTCAGGATCAGCAGACCAGTCAGCTGTGTTATGGTGCCTGTGAATGCAGGGGAGTGACTCCTTCACCCTAAGGGAGATAACTTCAGAAATCCTTGATGCTCTACTAGTCCTGCACAGAGCCTATATGGTGCATGGGCACAGACAATGCTTTGGATGGAGAGGGAGATGAAGTTGAGCCCAGTCGAAGTTCAGCGAAGTCCGGAGTGTCCAGACGGTCAAAGATCACTGGTTTCTTGTACTGTATCTTGTCCACGTCAAATCTAGGGTCCTACAGCCAGGTAAGCCCTTAAGTACACATGGGAGAGTGTTGGACAGATTCAGGAGACCCGCCTAGGGCAGAATCAGGACAGTGGGGAGGACACTCCCTTGTCCTTTGTCCAGTTTTGCGCACCAGAGCAGGAGCCAACGGCTCCTCGGACTTGTTTGAACTGGACTATGCACAGGGACACCAATGATGCAGACTTTCAGGCACTTTGGCAGTGCACCCATCCAGCCCCAATACACTAAATCCTGTCTTGGAGGTGGTCACACCTCCCTGTGACAGGATGCCTTTTGCCCTGCCTTCCCCTGCTTGAGCTTGGCTCAGCAGCAGGAGGACAGGAATGTGTCTCTGGTTGGCAGCAACCATTTTATGCTGCCCGGGTTGAGAAGGCTGGTACCAGGAAGACCAGGGACCCCACAAAGCTCACTTCAGAAGGGTGGAATCATACCTCCCACACAGGCTACTGATTCCAAGGTGTTTGATACCAAACACGACATGTTTTGTTGCAGCCGTTTTCAAGATAGCATTTTACGCGAGCATATAGTGCATCTCTACCTATATATCTGGCTGCATCACCGACAACCCAGGAGAATGATCTCTGAAGGTTGCAGGGGTGCTGTACTCATGCAGGGGCACCCTCTCACGTAAAACCCAGCAACCTGCCTTCAGGATTGTCAAGGCCTATTAAAGTAAGGGGTACATGCACCATCTTACACAGGCTGCAATGGCAGGCCTGTAGTTCCATTTTGCATGGCCTCTCATGGGTGGCATAATGCATGCTTCAGCCCATGGGAGGCCTCTGGGGTATTTATGTATGTGTAATATGTACTAGGGACTGACAAGGGAACCCCAGTATCCAATCTGGAGTGTACCCAAGTACATGGTTAACATTTTAGGGGGAAAGCAGATAGACTGGGGTCCTGATTAGCAGAATCCCAGGCAGACTAGTCAAAAACAGTGTAACACCAAGCAAAAATTGGGGGTAACCATAAGAAGCAGATCCTACTTCCCTACACACCAGAGCCAATAATCTGGTTGATTCGGACCATAAACAGTAAACACAGTTAATAGAATGGTATTAAAAAGAAGTTTGACAATCAGCCAACAGCTCTTCTAATCAGTTTCTTGGGAGATAACAGTACAATTTAGACTTTTATGACATAGAAGAACTACTCCATTCTTCTTCATAAAAGTTGGGGAAGTAAGAGTTAAACCAATTCAATTTTGTTTGAGCTTTAAAGCCTCATCTTCTGTAAGACTAAATCAGGGTTATAGGAAGCTAAATGTGATAAGAATTCTCTGACATTAAAAAGGATTAACAAAACCTTTCAAAGTCCAAGATATTACTCTGAATGTAATAAGCAGTAAATAAATAAAAAGCTACACGATCAACTGTCTGATAGAGAGAACAAGAAGGGAAAAAGGAGCAAAGAAAAGGAAAAAACACAAAAAGGATATGAATGTAAGAAAAATAGAATGAAAGGGAAAAAAAGAGGAAGAGGAAAAACCAGGGGAGAAGAAATGAATGGAGCAATAGAGGACAGTACATGTAAAAAAATGACAACTGTAATTAGTACCTTACAGGAGAGAAAAAAGGAATAGAAAGTGGAGACACACAGAAAAAGACAGAACACAGAATGCCATATGAAAAAAAAAATGAAACAGATAACAGAATAATCTTAGAGACCTGCAAAGAAATTAAAAAGAGTTAGTTTAAACAAATATTAAAAGTACCAATGAACATGCTATGAAGCAGTCAATAAATGCAACACAATCGCAAATCTAAAAAGCAGTCAAAGTGAGGAGAAAGGACCAGTGGTATCCATTGACATCCTCGAGTGAGACTGAATACATTTCTTGAGATCTGCAAATGTGCAGGGACGAAACAATCCATAACGCGCACTCATAGAACGCAATGCAGGATGCAGATCCAGAAATTCCTTAATGCATTTAGTTGTAACTGTTAAAACATTTTGTGACAGAAACAGTTTTGCACCAGACTACCTAAGTTGCTTCTTAGTCTTTGCTGCTCGTAAGACTTGTAAAAGGTCTGTAAATGTAAAAAATAATATGATGACACCACAAGGCCTTGTTGGAGGAGATGATGAAGACAAGCGAGGTCATAGGCAGTTGGCACGCTGAATGTTTAGATTGATAGTTGAAGGTAAATTCGCAAGCTTTGTCAAAAATGGGATAAAGGATTTGAGAGGGGCCCCACACTCAATGTCTTTTAGAAGAAGATATAAGCATAGGTTGTTGCTCTTATTTCTATTTTCCCAGCCTTCAGTGTGCTTTTTTAGCACTAACACATCCTTCTCCAAAGCGGAGATTTTAGAAGATGTGTCTCACAGATCATCAACCCAAGTCTCCACCACAGTCACTCTAGACTCCATAGATGACCATGCATTGTCCAGCGCTTGAATACAAATACGAATATTTGTTTCCTCAATAAAGGGTTGTAAGGTACACATTTCCTCCAACACAGTATCAAGGGAGACAGGAGAAGAAGACTTCAGAGGAGAAGGAGGATCCTGTTTAAGTCTTTCGTTGGCAGAAGGTGATTGGAATAA
This sequence comes from Triturus cristatus, assembly GCF_964204655.1. NCBI lineage: Eukaryota > Metazoa > Chordata > Amphibia > Caudata > Salamandridae > Triturus > Triturus cristatus. Next base: position 623,679,289 of record NC_140587.1, read on the forward strand.
ATATTAACAGTGGAAGTTCAGAGAGGCACCTACACGAGAAGAACCAAGCTGAGCCATATCTGTAGAAGCAAATGAACCTTCAACTAGCAATATTGTAGATGACGAGCAGAGTCCGCATTAACCTTATGAGATTCTTTACTGGAGTGTAGCTGCTTTTTAACTCAGCTCATAAGTGACATGTACACCTCTGAAAAAGGAGAATACGCCTGAATGAATTGAACTGAGCAGCTGAGACCAACAGGACTGCTCAAATAATCAATAAGGGCAACACAGAATGAAGACTGCTATGAAAAAGTAATAATGACTCCTCAGAGAATTGCAGGTTTGATACAGAAGATGGCTCATAAAACATATAGGGTAAACATCATTTTAAAACAGTTTTGCTAAGGCCATTAGTCTAAAACCACAGGTTGAGCAAATATAAAAGGTATTTATCAATAATACCTTAACCTCAATAAAGTGCCAAGGAGAGATGAGTAAAAGCAATAAAAAAATACAAAATGACGTCCACCTCTGTGCAGGAGATGCCAACTGCAATTTTCAGCTCCAAAATGCCATGAAGAAATGACAAATATTCAAAAAGCAGGTCTCTTGATGTTTACCTGCACCGAGACAGTCATTTCAGGAAGAAAAGTAAAGCAGAAACTGCTATGAAGGATTCAGCAGCTCTTACACACTACGGAGCTCCAGAGCTAAGCGCCCATCTTGGGTGGCATCCAAGCCACGTCCCCCCCAACCAGCCCAAAGTTTAATGTCAGCAGAAATGTTGCTTACATTAACCACAAAATAAGAACCGATAAGGGATCTGTGATATATTTACCTAGCTAAAGGAAAGCGGAATTAAGGGCTTTCCTTTCCAATTAAATTAACCTTAAGAATATAGGCAGATAAGCTAAATAAAAATAACTGGAATTTCTTTTCTTTCTATGATGTGTACAGGAGAGCATGTTAACCATCTAATCAATGTTTGTTATTTCGACTTCAAAGGTCTTGCCTTAATGGACTCTTTTGGTTGGAAAAGAGAGAGTGGCTATTGCAAGGACCATTGTTGGGTCTCACTTAGACTATTGTAACTAACTGTTTCTTGGAGCCTGTAACATGTTCCTTGGACTCGCCTTTGGAGTTTGCTACCTATGGAAATTAAGGACTCTGAATTTTCATTATTTTGAGAACATGTTTGTTCAGCAGGGTTTATTTCAGCTGGACCTGACTTAAGTGCCTAGATACCCTTTTATTGTAGCCACTATACAATAAGTCAAACTGATCTGAACCAAACTTGTGGTACAATCTAAGTAGTTTCATTCAGAAGGTCAAACCATTTTCTGTGAGTTCTAAGGTTAAGGTTATGTTTCAACAGTTGGCTTCTGTCATGTAACTCTCTTAGGTCAGGGTCCTTCAAAGAGTAGATGATATTTATGAAGTTGTCTTTGCAAGTTGATCACCTTCTAACTTTTTTAAAATTATTTTTCTTCATTTGGTGAGAGTGGACATTTAACAAAATACATTACTTTAATTCCTAAGGTTTACTATTTGGATGAAGTTAATGATTTCTGTACTAGTCACTCACATCAATCAATCAATCAAGCAATCTTTCAATCAATCAATCAGTAGATTTGTAGAGCGCTACTTGTCACCCGTGAGGGTATGCAGGCGCTGGGATGGGTCCAGTTGATTAGCTGAATAGCCAGATCTTCAGTGACTTATGCAACTCTGGACGAGATAGGGGAGCAATTCCCTGTTATAAATGTTAGCGTTAGCCTGGGAAAAGAAAAATGATATGCCTTTATCTATGTGGACAAAAAGTAATCTGTGTAATGGACTCTTGTGGCTGCTCTACTCACAAAATCAGATGGATTGTGACCACTAAACGGTCACAATGTACAAAAAGCCCTTTTGAAAATCAGAAAAAGCCATTTTTGACTCAAAAAGAGCATTTGCAATCTCTCCCAAACCTTAATATGAGGGGTATTGAAAGGGGCATATCCCTAGTATTTGCGATACTGAAGGTGTGCATCAAGTGAATTCTGACCATAAATGCAATCACAAACCATTGATCAGTTATGAATCCCCGAGTTGGATTGGTAACTGATCTGATTCGTAAACAGGTAGCTATACTAATTAGACAGTATCCCCATTAGTAATAGGGTTGGCAGACTATGAAGGAGTAGGCAGTGGTTCAGAGTACCACTGCCTGATCCCCCTGATGTGTTACTAAACAGGATAAAAATTGGAAGTCAATACATCGCCCTTTAACAGGCGGCCTAATTTTAAAAATAATGCTTCCATTTGGAAAAGCAAAGGTAGAGATGGAGTGTGGATGTCCTTTGCATGGCTGCACCCCTGTATTTGCAGCCATTCATAGGTGGTCAGAAATTTCGACCTGCCTACTTAATACTTAATAGGAAATTTATTTTGCCACTCTGCAAAGGGCCCATGTACGATTTGACCTTTTAGTACATAATTCGCATAGCAAATTGTATTCTCATTCACAAACGAGTGAAAATTTCATATCCATCTTTTGCAAGTCTGAATAATAAATTAGATGTACATTCTCAGTTTTCCTTGTTTTAAATTCCAGATACCGTGAAACAAATAAGATCTCTCACTGCTTATGTTACAATCAAAGATTCTGCCTTGTTTCCTATAAATCACTATCTATGTAATTGACATGATGCGCAATACTGTATTCATAGAAGGTTTGTAGGTATTGTAGATCTACATACACACAGAAAGAGTAAGTGCTCGCACTGAATTATTTTTCAAATATTTAATACATGCTGTTGATAAATACCCTTACTGCCTTTTTACAAGTTATAAGTACATTACTGCACATCTTTACTTACAAACGACATTTCTACCTATGGATATGCATGCTTCTTGTCCCATGCCATTGATGGAGCTGAACTTTCACAATGTTCTGGTGTAATCATTAAACAACACCCGCCATTGGTTGTATGAACCTTTGATGTTCAACTAAGAGAAATGAGGAGCAATCATCTACATAAACAATACATCATTCAAGACGTATTATTGAGCCAATAAAGAGAGTTAGAGTATGTTAAAGAGTTTCAACTATTACTTATTAGACATTAATCTTAAATTTCAGCATTAGAAGTTAATGTAATCCATCAACAGATATTTGATTACTGTTAGAACTGACAGCCTTCGGGCCCTCTTGCCACAACTTTTTGCCTGCCTCACCCTATTTTGTACACGTTTTTGCTGGTTTTAGAATTCTGAACACTTTAGCACTTCAAACCAGTGCTAAAGTGCATGTGCTTTCTTTCGTAAACATGTTATGATTGACTTACACCTGTTTGGTATATTTAATTTACCTGTACGTTCCTTGTTAAGTGGTATACTATAAACCCAAGGCCTGTAAATTAAATGCTACTAGTGGACCTGCAGCACTGATTTTGTTTAAATTTCTTTATTTTCGTCTTTTTGTTACAATGTCCACATGGACTGTATGGTTGGGTCCAACTAGTGGACTTCTCTAATACAAATCATGAAACCAAGACATGTCAGTTTATGTATATTAAATATGTTAAGCAAATGCCACGTTTCCCGCTGAGTTAACAACAGTTACATTGTAAGGTATGTGCTTAACGAAAATCATAATAGGTAGTGTCTGTTTGTAAATCTTGCTATATCGTGACAAGGTTATGTGTCGACTTGTCTACTGTGGTTTTTGCTGGGCCGGTATGGCCTTTATTACAAAGAGCAGTGTAATGCATAGTTAACAAAAAAAAAGGGCAAATGAACTTATAACAACAAACCAGGACACATGAATTGTTTCAAGCTTTTGTTGATGGTTGTGCCAAAAGGGCGCCAAGCCCCCAGATCCATGCCCCACCCTCGCAGTGTAGAGCAAAATGAACTTCGTATTAGTCCCAACCTCTGTACATACCAGCACTACTCTCTCCATTAGTGTCATTACCAAATTGTTACCTCTGCTACCTGAGTTGTAATCCCCTTAGGCATCCACGCCTGGCACAATCTCCTCAACATTTTGTGAATTACTACCCTCTGAATCTTGGTCTGACTGTTGTAGCTCCACTACCATCATGTCCCAGCATTGTGCAATGGGGTATTTACGCAAGCCAGTTATCTCCTCCCTGTGCAGTGCACTGCTTTCTGCCTGTGCCCATACCGCCAATGAATATTTCCGGTTATTAACGGCGGGGGGATGTCTATTTTTTCCATTGTTTGGTATTTAGCAATGAGCCCTAAATCCATGATTTTAGAAGTGACTTTATCTGTTTTGGGTCTGGGTAATAAACCCAGTATGCACTCTTCCCATATATGCAATTTGGGTCGATCAGTGTAAGCTGCCAGCGCTACTGTCACTTCCTGCCAATACAATTGCTGTGTAGGGCAGGACCACGTCATGAGCAGGAAGTCGGCATCCACCCATGCGCAACGAGGACTCGCTGAGTTAGTTAGTTGGAATTACCTATTCAATTTGTCCGGAGACAGCTATGCCCTGTGTGTGAAATACGTCTGTATAACACAAAATTTGGTGTTTTGTGGTATCGTGTAGAGCTGGCCAAGACTGTGTTCCATTTGCGTTCCGTTCTGTTCCCCAGTGCGCACAGCGATGTCAGGGGCTGTTGAGTGTGGGTTAGCAAGGCTTCGGTCAGCTAATGTATAATTTGGCTTTCATTGCCCATTATTAAGCTTGGGCAAAGCACTACGCTACGCTCGCGTAGTTTGCGAAGTTCGTGCTACTTCGCACTACGCGAACTGCACGTAGCACAGTGCGAACACGCGTAGCGTAGTGTTGCGTAGTGCTGCGGTCATTTTTTGCTTGCTCGCGGTCCTCAACGTCAAGTTGGCGACCGCGAGCAAGCAAAATGACATCCCGGCGAGACTTTTTCCTTGTTCGCGATCAGCAACATCAAGTTGGCGATCGCGAGCATGGAAAATAAAACTCCCGGCGAGATTCCCAACGCGAGGAGGTCAGGTTTCTCATTGCGAGTGGTCGCGTATGCTCGCGACCGCTAGCGATGAGAAACTACCAATTCGCGTTGAGAAAGCTGCCGCTCGAGTAAAAATCTACTCGAGCCGCAGAAAACTACAGTTCGCACTGTGCAAGATGCCATTTTCTGTGCAATCATTGAAAACGACATCTGGCACAGTGCAAACAAGGTACTACGCAGTTCGCGAAGTGCTACGCGTAGCTCGCGTAGTGCGAACTGCACTTTGCGTAGCTTCGCGAAGTGCTACTTCGCGAACTACGCACAGGGTTACCCATTATGTGTAGGTACTGAATCAGCACGTGGATTTGCGGTTCAGTGTTTATGTCTCCCCATGCCCATGTATGTGACCTTATGATTGAGTTATACAGTAGAAATCGGCATTCCGGCAAGTCGTACTCACAAGACAGTCTGTCAGAAGGTATCAGGGTGCCGTTAGCATATAAATCGCCCAGTGTATGAATCTCTGCAGCGTGCCAGTGTGTAAGTTCGCTATTTAGAGTGCCCACTTTGTTTCTCGCGGTACCCTAGAGAGGCAGCGCAGGAGCATATTTAATGTGTTTTTTGGTGAGATACAGGCTGTGTTTGTGGCAGCGCTAAGCTAGTGCTAGGTTGGATGTGATGGGGGGCCGGGCCATTGGGTGGAACAAGTGATAAATCTTGGACAGTGACCATGATGGTTGTAACATAGCGGTGTCAGCTAGGTTGAGTCCAGCAAGCCACTTCATAACCCACGGTAACTGGGCTGCCAGGTAGTAGGGCTCCATGTTTGGGACAGCTAGCCCTCCCCTGCACATAGGTGTATACAGTTTCCATAGTGCTATTATGTGGAGGCCTGAGTTCCAGATGAAGCACCGAATCAGTTGCTCCAGCTCCTGGAACATTTTAGTTGGATCATAGACAGGGAGGTTTGCAAAGTATTACAGCAGCTTTGACAAAATTACCAATTTGGTCAAGGCAATTCTGCTCATCACATTTAGTGGTAGTGCTTTCCAGAATTTAACTTGAGCCCTGATGGAGGATATGGCTCTGATCAGATTACCCTCCAGAATGTCAGCGGGACTGTGGTATATTAAAATACCAAGGTAATTGAAGGTGGATGGTTGCCAATTAAGGAGGGAATTGTTTATTAGAAGGTCTGGGTTTCCGGTTTCACTCCCAAAGGAATACAAACACGACTTGTCCCGATTTATCTTCAGGCCAGACGTCGCTTCAAACAGCCTCAGTGTTTCCACTATGGAGGCCGGGATTCTATGTAGCAGGAGATCGTCCGCATATAGCGAGCGCATATGTAGACCATCTCCCAGTTGGATACCCCAGTCTCCCACCACCATGGAATTATGTTGCTAACAGTTCCATTGCCAGTGAGAACAGCAGCGGGGATAAAGGGCAGCCTTGTCTGGTGCCTTTGTTAATGGTTATGCTCTCTGACATGATGCTGCCTGTGCGTATCCTGATAGTGGGCTATGTGTAGAGCACCCTATTCAAAAGGAGAAAGGTATCTCCAAAGCCATAGTCTTGCAACACTGCAAACAGATAGGGTCATTCGAGTGAGTTGAAGGCCTTCTCCAGATCCAGGACCATGCATCCAGAGTTGGGCCAGGTGCATGTGGCGTATTCCTGAATTCTAAAAAATCTACGTATGATCAGTGAAGTGTTCCGGGCAGGGACAAAGCCGTTTTGGTCAGGGTGCACTAATGTTTTCACCAGCGGTGCCAGTCTTGCAGCAATGATGGATGCTAATATTTTATAGTCTGTGTTGAGTGGGGCCAATGGTCTGTATGAGCCTAGTAGAGCCGGGTCTTTGCCTGGCTTGAGAAGAGAAACCAACAGTGCCTCCCTCTGTGTGTCCCTGAGCATGAATCCGCAATGTGCGGCGTCATACACTCTTTTGAGTTGTGGCGCTAGTATCGCAGCATAGGCTTTTGTAAAATTCAGATGACAAGCCATCCAGTCCCGGGGTATTCCTTGTGACTAAGGAACGCATGCCTGATAGAATTTCCTCCATGCCTATTGGGCGGTCGAGCTCCAGCCTCTGCTCTGGGGTAATTTTAGGGATGGTGATTTCCGATAAATATTAGTGGGTCTCATCTGCCGTTACAGTGACTGTGGATTTATATAATTCAGCATAATGCTGTGTGAATTCCTGATGTATTTCAAGTTGCGAGTAAAGCAAAGTGCCTTGTTGGGAGTGAATAGATGTGATAGGTGACCTGGTATCCTCCTGCCTGATGAGTCAAGCAAGTAGCCCACCAGCTTTACCTCCCGTACTATGGGTGCGTGCTGAGTGCACTGTGCAATTAAGATAGAGAAGTCTTTCAAGTAGGCGGGTGTTCTCTGCCCTGTTCTCCCGAAGTCTTGTATTAGACAGCGAGTCAATGGCTGCACGCTTTTAGAGGTGTGCTAACCCGTTTTCCAACTTTGTAAGATCTACTTCCAGTGCCCTACACATGCCGGCTTGTGTACCTAGGCAGTTCCCCCACATTGCCGACTTGAAAGTGTCCCATTCTATTAAAGTTGATGACGCGGTGCCTGTGTTTTCATCAAAGTAGTTTGTCATGGCAGTGCTTAAGGAGTCTCGGAATGGTTTGTCCTCTAATCTTTCAGATTGCATGCGCCACCCGGGGATTTGCGTTGTGTTATTACCCCTGGCTATTCGTAACATGAGGGGGTTGTGGTCAGAGTGGGTGTGGGTTAATGCTCTTCTATAACTGGTAGTAGTTCCTCTGTAACTAGTATTCTGTCAAGTCAGACACGTTAGTCATGAGACTCTGAACAAAATAAATAGTGTAGTTCCTATGCTGCCAAGCGTCTACTAAGTGTCATTGTGTGGTCCAAATGTTTAATGCCTTCATGGCCGCGACAGTTGGTGCCTCCGGCAGAGGAGGGAAGGAGCTGTCCAGAGACGTATCTAGCACGCAGTTATAATCCCCCCGAGATTTACTCGATAATGAGTCAAGGAATGCTGCTTGCTCAGTGTTGTGTGAATATATTGAAGCAGTTACAATGGGTCTGCCATCTAGTCAGCCCTTCACTATAACATAACAACTGTCTGTATTTATGAGCAATTCCTCTGCTAAAAATAGGGTACCCGGTTAACCCACACTAATGTACTTCTGGCAAAGGCTGAGTAGTCCGTGGCATGCAATTGGCACCTCCATCTCCTCTGCAGGTTCAACACCTCCGGCCCGTGAGGAATGTCTCTTGTAAGAGGGCTATTTGGATGTGGTGCCATTTAAGAAAGGAATAGATCAGATACCTATAGGAAGGAGTGTGTATCCCCCTTACGTTCCATGTGCATATCTTAATTTATGTCATGTCATGGGATGTTTGCACCCACTACCAGTGTGGGCCCTGGGACCTCTATGTCTTCTGCAGGTGAATCTATTGGTGGGGCTTTCTGGTGCTTCTTCCCTATGCTGCCTTGTGTATTGTATCGGACTGATGCTTGCTGGTTAACTAAACTGATGAAAAAAATTAAAACATCTAATGCCAAGAGGGCGACACTGCAACAGGCAGTCGTCCAAACCATGAAACAGATAGACATGTCGTCAGTGACTAGGGGGTAGGATCACCCAGACGGCGTGTGTCTTTAGGTGTGCGAAAGTTTGTGATCCCCCCTTTGACAAATGGAAAGCAACGCCCAGGGACTGATAAGCAGTTTTTATGTACAGCTGTGTCAGCCATTGTGGCCTCCATGCAGATGCGAGCTACGAGCCCTTACCTGTCATAGTAATACTTACATTATTTGTGGCTTAGGCAAGATGTTATAATGATCATAGATACAAAGGAAAAACTACAATATTATATGAGTCCCTTGGTACTTGCATATTCGTCGCTGTAGCCTCACGATCCAATTCCGCAATCAGGTTGTCATATTATGCCATCTGCTGTTTGAGGTGTGATTTCTGGCAGAGTACTTGAGTCCTGTAAGTTTGAGATTTTATCTATGGACTCTGCGTCGCTTGCTCTGTCCAGTAGGCTGGCCTCCGATAGTGATTCTTCCTGGAGGCTCATGAGTTCGGCTGCTGCTTGTAGCTTGTTGTGCTGGTCCAACCTCATTTGCTCCAGGTTTGGGCCAAAATTTTACAATTTTCAAAATGATCGCGGAACGTTACATCGCAGTTTTTACAACGTAAGTCGTTACAACGACTTGCGCTGGAGGGCGCTGGACTTAGGAATAGTATGATTTACTATTCCAACACCAGTCTATGTACAGTAGAGAAGGTGTTGGAATAGTAAATCATACTATTCCTAAGGTTAGAGCGCCATCCAGCACAAGTCATTGTAATGACTTGCGTTGTAATACCCGCGATGTAAAGGCATTGCAAAGCAATGCCCGCGTGGTAATGGATGTTTCCCTTTTTTTTGCACCTGTTTTTCCCCCTGCGTTGTCTTGTCTCTGCGGTCAGCAGCGACCTCACCGCCTCCCCCTCAGGCAGCGCGTCTTCTGCAGGATTTATGGAGTCTAGCCATTCCCAGGCTGTGGTGGGGTATCAAAGAAGCAAGTTTTACCGTTTGCAATCACTTGCAGGCAGGCAGGGAATAGCAGGGAATATTTGCGGTCTCGTTTATGAAGTCTGAATTTCACCTTCAGAAAGGAGTACCTTTGCTTCTGGACCGATGCAGTATAGTCCAAGAGGAACATAACTACACTATTCCCACCTGTATTCTCTGCTTTTTTCTGGTCTCCTGTAGTATCGTGAATCTATCTTTGAAGTTTAGTATGTGGAACAGGAATGGTCTTGGGCCTGCTCCCAGTGTGGGGGGGGTCTGTTCGGCACTCTGTGTGCTTGCTCTATGACAAAGTGCTCCGACAGCAATCCCTCTGACAACAGGTTCCAGATCCAGTCATCTGTGAAGATTGTTGAGTCTCTCCATTCTTTGCCCTCTGGTAGACCTATGACTCGCAAAGTTATTATGCCTGTAGCGGCCCTCTGAAACTTCAGCTCTGTTTTCAAGGATTTTCGCTCAGCCTTGAGGTGTTTGAGGTGCTTTTCAGTGTTCTGCACCTGAGGGGAGAGTTCCCCCATTGTTGCCTCCAGCGTACATGTTCTGACTGTGAGTTTCCAATGGTCTGCATGCAAGAGGTTTAGGTCCAGAGCTTCCTGGTCGATTTTGTTTTCGAGTGAGGTCAATGTCTGCTCCATTGTGGTACTCCACTGCTACTAATACCGCCTCTAGTTTATTGGACTTGTGGTCTACAGGTGTGTCAACCGAGCACTTTATCTGGTTGGGAACGGGATTTGGGTGGTTGACCCGATGGTCCTCCCGTACCTGACCTAAGATGGCCCATGTGAGACATATGTTGCCGATGTATGGCATGGCAGCCCTCCCTATTCGATTTACGCAAGTGTTGCTCTATTCAGATGTGTGGTTGCTCCAGCACCGGAGTCGATTGCGTAGGTTCTCTGCGTGCAGGCCAGCAGGCGGAGACCACGAACGTTGCCCTCAGCACATTGGTACTAGTCCCTCCTGTGACTCTGTGAAAACAGGACCTGTTGATGTGGCTCTTCTTGCAGCTCTGCCAGCCTGTTGTGCCATAGCATGGGCAAGGACCATTAAACCACTGCTTCTCAATGAGACCCGCTATGGTGTCATTCAAGTTTCTGCTCTGTTCTGATATGCCCATGCCTCGATGCCCATTCCTTCTGCAATCCCGCCTCATGCTTTCTAGCGGGAATGAATGAATGAATTCATTTTATTGTTTAAATTAATTAAAATTGTTACGGTGAACTGTAAAATGAGTCAATTAGTAAATATTATTACAAGGAACAAGGACAAAAATTAATTATGTCATTTCTTTTAACCAATCTATAGTACAGGAGAAAAAGAAGCAGTTAAATGAATGTATAGTCACTCATTTAAAAACTGTTTTAAAACTCTAATTCTTGTCTGAGTCTTTGCTTATAAGTTCTTTTAAATGGTGTGCAAATTTCGCTAGTCTAACCAGTTCAATTGAAATCTCCAAATAAAGAGAAGTTTCATTGCATCTGTGCAGGAATGAGTTCCGTATTTTAAAAACAAAGGTTTCAATAAAGTGCGACGTACATTGTTCAGTCAATGGTATATGCAAACCAAATGAGCCATAGATTCCTCGTGCTGGTGACACAGTCTGCAAGTGGTCACCACCTCTAGTGTTTTCCGGTGAATATTTATGCCTTTTATTGGCAGTACCATGAGTCTGACTGACAGGATTTGCTTTAAAATTGTTTTATTCAAGGCTGAGTCAAGGTATGGCTGTCTCAGTTTATCCCGAAAGGAATTAACTAATAGCCCAATATTGCTCTTAGAGGTCTCTATTACCTTCATGTTGTCGTCTTTAGATAATAGTCTAACTTGTTTCTTTAAAATAGATTTTAAAAGTCCTGGTTGGTAGATAAACCAGTTGGACAGGTCAAGATGCAGTTTATTGCAGGCAGTAAGAAGGCCGTTAGCCCAGGAATTTTTACCTTTAGAGAAAATTTTCTTTACAATTGCTTTCATCGTATTTGGTGGTGCTGCACAGACCGCTCAGTAGTACCAGGCGATCGATGCCCAATGTTTGTAAGATTGTTTATTTAGCCCGAATTCCAGCTGTACCAAGGCATTCCGGGCATGGGCAGGTGTCTGGAAAATCTGTTTGAATGCACGGCAGTTGGCAAGCTCCATGGTGTTAATTAATAGCGCAGGAAATGCTAGTTGGCCATATGTGATTTAGGGAAGTAACTTGGCTCTTATGAGCTTTCGAATGGGTTCAGTTGTCGAGCTGTTTAGAGTTTAATTTACATAGGTCATACGTCACCGCCATAGCTTTTGATTCTAAAGAAGCGATGTGTGCTGTGGGCTTACCATTACTCTAAACCCCCAGATAATTGCATTTAGCTGTTGTTGTTATTTTCATATTGCCCATTCTCCATTGTTGTTTATTAGGGTGCTTTCCAAAAATTACTACCTTCATTTTGCCTGCGTTTGCTGTTAAATCATTTTCATTATTGTAGATGTTTAATTCGTCCAGTGCTCTTTACATGCCCATCTTAGTATGATCCATTAGCACCATGTCGTCTGCATACTGCAATAAAAACAGTTTAGTTGACCCAATTTTGGGAGCTAGCAAGTTGGCTTTAGATATATTCTTGCCAAGGACTGCAGTGTATAAGTTAAAAAGCAAGGGTGCTAATACAAAGCCTTGTTTCAGCCCTCGACCCGTATAGATTTTTGTTGTTGCTGTGCTCGAAGATATTTTCACCCGTACCCAAGTTACGGTCTAGAGGAAAATGATGGCTTTCAGCAGCATAGTCGGGACCCTCCACTTTCTACTGGGTATCTTCCCGTGTGCCCAGGCCATTCTCAGGAAAGCCGGCCATCCTTGGGAGATACTGCTGTGGGGACGAAATGCCCTGCTCACTGTGCCCCTCCGCACCGCCACTGTGTTGGTTGTATTCCCTGTGCAATCTAAGGCCTGCTCTTTAGCCTGGGCCGTGAAGACCCCAGTCCTGTAATTTCTATTGGGGATCTTTATTGTACCCTTGTTTGCTGTGCCCCAGGCCTTTTGGGTCTTTCTGTTAGTCTTCTTCACTGCCGCTCCCCTTTTCTCCCTTCCGGTTACTGCCGGGCCCACTTGGCTACTTTGATGCCCAGTGCCGGTCCCCCTCTGCTGAGCCCAGAGCTCGTGTGCTACTCCTACCTCAGCACTGCTCACCTCTGGACTGCCTTGAATGATATTCTCAGGTGGTTGGTTCCATGATCAATCGTTTCTCTGGTGAGATATCCTTCCGACTTCTCCTCCCACTGCCAAGTGGCCTGCGAGCCCCAGGCACCGCCGCTAGGCCGTCCCCCACGCGCCGGGCCCCTATTTGTTCCTGGTGCAGGGCCAGTCATTGGTGTCACACAAACATCCTGGGAGGCAAGGGGACCCTCCCGCCGGCCTCTCCGCAAAACTGCTGCAATGGACTCCCTAGATTGCAGCAAGGGCCTCGGCTCTGCAGAGCAGCAGTGGGCCACATCTTGCACCCCTCTGCCCGGGGCTGCATCTCCTCATTGTTGTCACGTTACCCCACAGCAGCTCACCGGCAACTGCAGAGTCCTTGGGTCGACCACAAATGTTTTGGGTCTTTGCATGCTGTTTGGCGGCCATGGGGATGCTTTGCTCGGGATACTTAAACAGATCTTTGGGGATGACCGGGGGAAATCTAACACAGCACATCTACCATCATTGCCTGCGTAGCCACGCCCCGTGGACCTGCAGCACTGATTGTGCCACCCAAACCAGTAGCCTTTCAAACCTGTCTCAGGCCTGCTATTGCAAGGCCTGTGTGCAGTTTCCTGCCACTTCTACTTGGCATTTAAAACTACTTACCAAGCCTTAAAATCTGCTTTTATTAGATATGTCAACCCTACAAATCAAACCTTAGTCAAAAGAATAGAACCTCCTTGTCACCAAAAACACTCAGATCAACACACCTTTCACACCAAGGGGATGAGGATGGACAGCATGAGCATAAAAACCAATAAGAAGAAATAAATCAGACAAATTTATTGAACAATTCATAAAATAATGTACAGTCAAATAGCTAATAATGAAGCAAAGACAATGTCATCATATCAGTATACATATAATCATAGACAATTGTTTAAAAACAGTCAGTCTAATCTTTAGTCAAAGACAAGAGAGACCTACACAACAATATACACCATAAGACATAAAATTGGGAACAACATAAAAAGGAAAAAATAATCCTATTGACTTAAGGAAATCACCAAATCAAAGAATTTATCAATTGTGACCAGAATGATGTCACTTTCAAATATGTGTCACACAAACCAGTAATCATAGATTTTGGGTGGTTTCCTCTTTTAAAAGCATCGACGCGTTTAGGTGGGCCAAGATTCACAGCCAACACCTTCTTCAGGAAAAGCACAATAAAGTCCCAATAAAAATAATCCTAAAAACAGTTTGAAAAAAACATCATTTTAGTTAATTCTCAGATTTATTTCTTCTCTCTTCATGACACATGAATACTGTCCACAACCATCCTCCTGCAATTAATAATCTAACAACCATATATCCACACCAATCAGGCTTCATTATTATGACACCAATAAGATATATTGGTGGAAGACCACTTTAATAAAGAAGTTTTAAATCATCAATCATTCTGGTATATCCAATAGGCCAGTAATGAGGCTATACCAAGAAGGTAGTAGTGAGAGGATCTTGCTACGATTATTCGGAATGCAATGCTATAGTCTCTGCATTCCCCCTATGGAGCAAAGATTCCCTCATATTAATGCTGTCCTATTTGTATTATTTCTTTTTCAAAAGGCAACCCGATATAGAACTTACATTTATCCTTTAGAAGGCAATGTCCATATGGATCCTGCCAGCGGTTCTGTTTGTATGTTTTCTGGAAAAATTCTTCGGTGATACACTCCCTATTTAAATAAAGAATGAAATACCAGACTCCTTAATTTTGTGCTAAACTAGGAGTGATGACTCATTTATTCTGTCTAGAGGATAGATACTATTCCATGTACCTTGTATAGATTGAATCCAGGTCTAAATGGACCTGAGGACAATGCTTCTTCTAGCTGGATACAGTCTTTATTCCATAGAAAGGATTTCAAGAGACCTATAAACAAAAGTGAGTACGATTAAGATATTTTCTCAGTGATCACGTAGGAGATGATTGTATTTGTTAAATCACTCCTGGATACCGAAGTTATAAACACCCTCACTAAAAAAAGTTGAGACAAGATACATTGCAAGTAACACAGATATTAAAGGCCACTAACGATAGCTGACCATTCAGCTGCTCATACGTTAGTACCCGCCTCACAATAAGGCTGTCAGTGCCTTCATCAAGCTCGTGCATGGTGGTATGATCAAACCGTCCTGCAGTTAGTCAGAAACCCCAGTTAGAAGGGCAATGTCGTATATCTAAGAGACACACCCTTCTTATATATCATAATGTGTCTCACTAACAACCTTTTCCAACGCATACGGACTACTATTTATTCGTTGAGAGCCCAGGGTATTTCTAATAAACTCAAACGGACCTAGGTATCTGGTTCGATATAAGAAGAATATTAAGACGCATATGTCTACCACTCAGTACCATTGATCATTTTACCAACATAAAACTGAATTATAGCGTGCAACATATGTTACATTTAGTCACGACCCCTCCTAATGGTCACTAACAGTCTATCCGAATGACTAACATAAGAAGAAAGCCGAGTACATGATTAGACAAAATACCTTAGATACTGTCTCAGTAGTAGATTACCGTGCCTTCATGGGGTGTGGGTAAACAGATATCCCATACCAGGAAATGGTGCCGAGTAAAGCACTGTGGGAGAAATATTTAAATCAACCATTTTTGCTTTACAAAAAGCGGAGTACCCCACCAGCCCATAGCCACCTGTGGTCAAAACCTACCTCAATTTAGGCTTGTTACGGTATGCACGGTACGGTCTTCTTCATCGGGTAAGTTTGGTATACGAAGGACGGAGGATTTAAATACCGAGCCCTTAATTGCATCGGCAATAGGAAGTGAACACACCTCTTCCGGGGTAATGACCACTGACTGTTAATCCTATACAGACGCCCGCACGATGATGCGCCATCTTTGAGAGGGACAGGGCGGAATCTGAGTGTGCCTAATAACAACAGTTCACATCAAGGCTATTAATATGATGCCCAGTTTGCTTCTGTGACAAATTCGTTAAGACTAAACCGAAAAAAAACATCATGATTCTATCGGCAAAAGGAAGAACACATACCTCTTTCGAAGTGATGGCGGCTGGATATAAATCACATACCGACACCTACAGAGTCGGCGCACCATCTTGGAAGGGTACGAAGAGTACAATTATGACTCATGTGGTGCAAAATCTGAGTATGCCTAATCACGGCTGACATCAGCATAACTGCTATTGATGTCCAACCGAAAAAATCACCATAATTTTGTCAGCCATAGGAGATAGACACACCTCTTACGAGGAAATATCCACTGGAAATAGATCGCATACAGGCACTCGCTGAATCGGCGCGCCATCTTGGAAGGGTACAAAAAGTACAGTCACACCTAATGCGGTACAAAATCTAAGTGTGTCTAATAGCAGCAGACGTTAGCATCACAATTATTAATGTCAAGCCGCAAAAACTAGCGTAAAAGACAGGTGAGAATATATGTACCACAACACAGCACAGAAGAAAATATATTAATACTCATCATCTTGCTACTAACAAATTTTCCCATTCTTCTCTCGAATACAATAATAAGATGGGAAATATACCATTGTTCACGTGTTTTACGTTTATTGGTGATATTGCCACCTCTCCTATCTACTCTGACCTTTACCAAAATAAACCACATGAAGTCATTCTCTCCATGTCCAGACTCAAGAAAATGTGAAACAAGGGTGGCGGTCAATTTTTTTTGTTTTGATTGCTGATCTATGTTCTTGTAGCCTGACTCGTAGTTCCCTCCCTGTTTCCCCCACATAGCCTAAACCACAGGGGCATCGGAGAAAATAAATCACATTTTTACTCCTGCAATTGTTAAGAGTACTAGCTCTCATAATGCAACCATTGTGTGTGATCTCTTTAGTTTGTAGGCATTAGGGGCAGATGTTACAAGTTCCACATATATTGTTACCAGTAGCTGGGTAGTTTCCAATTGTTCTCTGGCTCTTGTTCTTTTTGAAACCCTACAAATCAGACAGAAGTGGATTCTGCAGCTGTTTAGCTACAAAATTGATGCATCATATCCACTGCTTCGATTGGAACCGATGCAGTGCCCTTCCACGTCTATGCAGTGCCGATCCACAGACAGCTATGCACGGCTTGAAGATTATGTGGGGTCTGACTGCGAGGTGCGACGACAAAGCAACGCCAATCCTGAGGTCCCAACCATGAGGCATGAGTTTGGTGCATTGACCCGACTGTGAGGTTTAACGACTGCAAGGATCAACTGCGACACATCGAACCACCTGCGTGAATCGCAACTGATGTATTGCCTTCACTGTGTGGAGAAGATTGACTCATTTTAATACTTGTGACCAGAAAAAGTACTTTATGCACTGGGGCCTGCGTTTGTCATGTAGCCAGGCTCTGCTTCCATGAGGCAGGTCTGAACTTTGACTTTGTCCCGGTCCAGCGCGACCTAAAGTAACCTTTTTAGCACTACTTGCTTCCTAGTGCTCTACTGCATTAATGCTTCACAATTCCATATCCCAACTTCTACATGTTGAACATTTCTTGTTTTGGTTTTATTTACTCAGATAACTATTATCTATCTTTCTAAACTGCTGATGAGTGTTTTTTTGTGGTGTTTTCACTGTATTAGAGTATGAGTTATTGCACCAAAACTTTAAAAATTACCTTCTAAGGGAAGCCTACCCGCTCTGCGCCAAGGTACCAGAGGGTTAGCAGAGGATAATTTAGGATTGTCTTGTGACTTACCCTGACTAGGATTGTGGTCCCTTTTAGACAGGGCATACCACTGCCAACTAGATACCCGATTTCTAACAATTACAAAATAGAAGAGAATCTTCATCAAGATAACAGTCTGTGAGTGGGTAGGAGGAGTGAGGTCCACAACGAAAGGGGTTTCAGTGGTTTTTATTTTGTACACACGTCTGAATGGTGTTGCCAGGGTTTGTTTTATGAATAATGCTTCTTATCCACAGGTTATCCCTCTTTCCGATCGTCTGGGTGCTCCGGCGTTCTTGTAGGGACTACCTTCACGCTTCAGGCTTCCCTAAAAAAAAACAAGAGAGCATGGGGTGAGAAAACGGCTCCACCTTTCTACCATCACCAAAAGGGAAAAGGAGTGAGGAGGCACCCAGTGCGTTTCCACAGGGGAAGACATGTACGTGAGGGGAGAGGGTGGTCGGGATGATTTAAGAGCTGTCGGGAATTAGTTTGACTTTTCACATCCGACCTTCTGCCACCTCCCAGTCCACCCCACAAAACGTGCACGCACCTGTGAGAGCCACGCTCCTCCTGGAGCATGGCTGGGCAAAGAGAGGGTACGTTGGCCTCCTGGCTCTCCTGTCATCTCGGAGATCCCTTGCTGGGCTGCCAATATGGAAACCGGAGCGTCTTCTCCCTCGTTCCTCAGCTTCTCATCTCGGGCTCTGCTTTCGGCGTTTTCGCTTCTCCAGCGTTTGTCCCAGGTTGTCCTCTCGTCCCATGCCTCGTCTTCAATAGGATTAGGGCTGATGACAGAGGGCCAGAGGGCGGGGTCTTCCAGAAGCTGCTCCCAGTTAAAGGGACCGATCACAGTTCTGGACGGATCTCGTTCCCTTGAAACGAACCAGTCTGCGGAATACTCAGTCTGTGAAAAAAGGAGAGGATCCTGGTTTACATAAACATGCAACCATTCGTCAATTGTTCCGGTATGACTGCAGGCGAGGGGGGCCCGTGACACAGTCAAAATAGTAATAATGCATCAAGTGTGCTCCATGAAGGAATCTCCCTATTCTAAATAAGCTGGGATAATCAAAAGAAAGGTGTCAGTTCAGAAACCTATAAAGAGTTCTCATTGAGAGTGAGAAATACATGTGCAAGGATAAAGCTTTAGCTAAGCAGACTCGAGATTCAATCTCAGTCATATTTCAGAAGACATATACAATTAGTTTAGTAAGTAACCTCTCATGTAGAGAGGTCTGGGAGATTAGAGACAACTCTATAGTTAGAATGTCAGGAAAAGGAATCCCATAGGATCTTCTGCTTGGGTCTAAAGTCACGGGCCTGCTCTCCAAGCCAGCTCAGCTACTGTAGGTACATTATTTTCTTTTGTCTTCATTATCCACCATTAGAATATCAGCAAATCCCTGGAAACAGATTCACTTGCCATGTTCTCACCCGAGCATAATAGACTTTCAGACATTCGTCCTTGAAAATGTTACAGTGTCATTTTCTTGAGGTCCATACTTCTTCCCATGAATCATTCTGCCTGTTGCTATTGTCTCTTCCCAAGGGGGCCCTCACTAACAGTTGTCTAATATAAAACAAGTGTCTATTTACTAACTAGCAACATCTGTAGCAAAGAGAAGAAAGACATCTTGCACAAAAAACTATTTAATGTGAAAAAAGGCTAATACATTATATATCTTATTAATATGACCTCGACAGTTAAGCTAACTTAGTCCAGCATTTGATTTATGAGCAGGCCTATAACATTTAAGTATGATTACCTACTAAACATTGTGCATTGAATATATGTTTTATTTAAACATAATATTTGTGCACATTATTAATGTAATTGTGTTTCCAATGGCAAATAGGAAATGCTGCAACACCCATGTATACCTTTGATAACACTGGATACATTTGGCTAGCATATTTTTTTCACTCTAGAGGCTTCACATATTCATATAACATTTCCACCAAGATAACTGATGCTGCATACAGACATTGTTTTTGTTTCGCAGTGCTGCACAAGCCACTCTAAAAACAATGTAACAATAGACCTTATCGCTTGAATGTTCTGTGAGTTATGTCTTTGTTGTAAGAGATGCTGTGGTTATATTTCCAGTCATAATGATCTATGTTACACTATTGACCACTGTAACAGACAATTTGACCTCTAAGCAATTACAGATGGACCAATAGATGGGTAACAGTGAATAATGTGGATGTTTTTCACCACAGGACTTTTCAGTTACATTAAATAGATGAGATGTAAACTGTGGTGGCATGGTGAGCAAAATAACGTTTAACCTAGAGTTCATGACTGGGGGTGAATGTTT
Organism: Triturus cristatus; assembly: GCF_964204655.1. Lineage (NCBI taxonomy): Eukaryota > Metazoa > Chordata > Amphibia > Caudata > Salamandridae > Triturus > Triturus cristatus. Next base: position 623,699,010 of record NC_140587.1, read on the forward strand.
GATTTATTCAGCATTCCATCCATCATTTGTTTGCGTAGCATTTTTTACCCTAAGTGAGATGTGTATGCCCGCCATGTTTCCCTTCCTCACTTTGTCACTGGATTCAAGCTAGCCTAGCCGATGAAGGGTGATACCCCAAAACCTGTCCAAGGATGCTTGTTTCCAGTCAAGGGAGGCACAGCATGACAGTTCAGCAGAACTGTTCCCATGATGAGAAGGGTCAAGACTGATTTGCATATGGATGGGTCCAAACTAGGATGGCTTAGTGAAAAGGAGAACGATTATAGATTCAACCCAGATCTGGGACTGGGGCCAGGGTATGCCTAGACGTGGGTGCCTTTTTCACTTTGCCACTGGATTCAAGCTAACCTGGCTGATAAGGAGTATTATCTCGGAACTGGCTTGAAAATGTTTTTTTGTAGTGCAGGGAGGACTTAGCCTGGCAGTTTGGATTGTTTCCATGAAGAGCAGTGTCAAGATTGATTTGCATATGGCTGGGTTCAAACTGGGGTGGCTTAGTGAGCAGAAGAGCGATGATGGAGTCAATCTAGTTCTGTGACTGAGGGTGAGTGTCTGAAAAGTTTCAGCACTTCGTTCATCATTTTATTGTGTTTGTTAAGTAACTTTAGGACATGAGTTATAGTTTTTTTTAACATAAGTATAACTATAAGTAAAGTAAATCTACGTAGTGCCTACATACCTGAGCTCCTCTCCTGGTCCCTTCACAAATAAATTGCCCTGCTGCATCCATCCCCATTGTCCTCTCTCTAGTCTATCTTTGCCTGAGCTCCTTTAAAAGGCTACCAGTATTACCTCCACTTTACTAGTCAAGTCCATCATCCAGCTATCAGCTTTGGGAATCATGAACATACCCAACCATCACCACACCCTTTAATGGTTTTATGTAACTTGAGCAGCACCCACCTTCCTATTAATGGCTGGGTTCAAACTGGGGTGGCTTAGTGAGCAGAAGAGCGATGATGGAGTCAATCTAGTTCTGTGACTGAGGGTGAGTGTCTGAAAAGTTTCAGCACTTCGTTCATCATTTTATTGTGTTTGTTAAGTAACTTTAGGACATGAGTTATAGTTTTTTTTAACATAAGTATAACTATAAGTAAAGTAAATCTACGTAGTGCCTACATACCTGAGCTCCTCTCCTGGTCCCTTCACAAATAAATTGCCCTGCTGCATCCATCCCCATTGTCCTCTCTCTAGTCTATCTTTGCCTGAGCTCCTTTAAAAGGCTACCAGTATTACCTCCACTCTACTAGTCAAGTCCATCATCCAGCTATCAGCTTTGGGAATCATGAACATACCCAACCATCACCACACCCTTTAATGGTTTTATGTAACTTGAGCAGCACCCACCTTCCTATTAACAGTAGTTGCTGGGCCTGCCTTATTCTCTGCATTGACCAGTAAATAAAGAGAACATAGTGTCAATGTCAACCCAAGCCCCTCCCTCATCCACACTCTGAAAACAATTTCGTTTCTTACTTGCAGCCACCTCCAATTGACAAAATAGTACCATGATGCAAGGGGGTTTCAAAGGGTCTTACTGCTGATGGTGGTCCTAACAGGGTAGATGTCACAGAAATAACAAGATTATTTTCACTGCGAATAAAGCTGGAGAAGCCGTCAAAGGATTCTCGTTCTGCCACAAGCAACTAAACTGAAAAAAAAAATGTAGAATGGACAGTCCTAGACAGAAACATTTGCAAATCAACTTAGTGTACAAAGTTTTATTTTGTTTACTAAAGTTAGCATAAATCCTCAAGCTTAATCTCAAGACCCATGAGAAAGTTACTTTAGTCGACTTTGGCGGACATCGATTTTAGACAGTGCACACTACCTATCCTTGCCAAACCATTGATTCATTATCAGCACTTTGCTGACCCTCTCTTACTTGGGTAGGAGGGGTGGGTCCACCAAGTGTGGGATCTTGAAAGTAATTATCAGTACAGCAGAGACACAACTTGATAGAAGAGGAGTAAGGATTTCATGACTGGGCTTGCATGGGGAATTAGGGACATGTGAAAGACGAAACAAGACAACAGTCATCAACTTCAGGAGGACGTCACATCTGTCGTGGAAGGAAGACAACAGTTCAGTTGAGAAATTCAAACAGTCTTCATCCCCCAGACTCTCAAGCTAGCTAATTGTTACTTAGGATCATTGAATGCAAAATAGGGAAGGTCCACACAGTTTCAAAAATATTTATAAAAACAAAAAAACATACCGGATAGAAATGGCCGGTGCAACTGCGTTCTACTGGCCTCATATTGGGTACAGGACTCAACCACAGAGCAGGAATGCCATTGCGCTTCTTTCAGAACAGAGTGATTGTGGAACGTAAAAAATAATTTACCATATTGGAGAGTCAAGGTAAGCATGGTGCATGAGGAGCTAGAAGGCAGAGCTTGGGCTGGTGCAGTAGTGTGCTATTTTCTGAGACTTAAGACATTCATACCAATCACAGACAACTAGCTGTATGTACCCAACTGATCAATTAAACAAAAAGATAGCAAAACGTTGCTGTGTCATCATGTGACATGACCAGGAGACTTCAAGCACTTAGTTAGACTTTTCCACTTGAACCACTGGTCTCCATTATCTCTTTCTAGTCCACAGGGCTAGGCCTCTTTAAGTCTACTTGCATACCATAGAAGTAGGTTGGCATGGGCCTTCTTCTGGATATTGTCAATGGTACTTTAAGATTTCAACCAAAAGAGAGCGCCATATGGTGTTGAATGAGAAAATGAAAAGAATTTGAGGATAAGCTTAGTCTGGGTAAACTAACTTGTCTTAGAAGGACCTAGAGATGATGGACTCAAGTTAACAAATGGACAATGAAAGTTTCTATACCAGTAAGAAGTGGAAGGTAGCCACTGTTCTTTCTTCCCATGCCAAAAGGTCAATGGGTCTTGATCTGGGTAAACCTCTGTTGGGTGATTCAGATATTCCTAGACCAACTGAATTGTCATGCCGGCACATGTGCACTATAATTAAGTCCTGAAATTTGAAACCAACCCACTGCAGAGATTGGCAGTGAAGCTGTTGTTGTTGTCAAGTTTAGTGTTAGCCAGCAAGGAGTTGGTTGTTGCTGTAGAGGCCAAGAGCCAACAGCACCACCCTCTCTGTATGTTGAATGCTGCACTTTAGTCCTGTCCTCAAATGTTCAGTTCTTCATCTAGATCACACGCTTTCCTGACAATCCAAGTCTTGTAAATTGAGACATCCAATTCTGTTAAAGGAATAAAGTGGCCAACACTTTCTTGTATTATGGATTCAGTATTGTGGCAAAGATGTACTATTGAGTGGGCACAAACTCTTTTTGTAGCCTTTGATTAGTGTTCAAGCAAAAGATTAAGCTGTTCATGTAAGAAACTACTTCTTCATTGACATTGGTAAATGTTTGTTCCACCTTTTGCAAAAGATTCCATAGTAAATGCAACAATGGGATTTTTTGGCTCATTGTACTCTCCTCCTTGCTGAATTCTCTTTTCATAGTCGCAAAAGGAAGTAGCATTTGTAGCACACACTCCACAAGGTCCCATTAGTTCACCTCCATTGTTATGGCTTTGGCAGCTGCATCCACTCTATTTTGAAATACATAATCTTTGATAGACATGCTGCTCCAACAGGCATTGCAGTATGTAGTAGGTTGTGTACCAATATGGTGTCATTGCATGCATGAGGGCTGTCATAAGTACATTATTAGCATGATGAATGATCCTCAACTGCTTCCTGGCTTTGATCAAATTACTAAAATGAGTGCAAGTTCTTAGTGTGTTGCTAACTACGTCTTCATTTTTTGAGGAAGCACTGCACAATTTGTTTGGTTAAATGAGCTAAATACAGGACTAAGTGTCCTCTATCAGCCATGGCTTTGCGTTATTACTATTATTATGTGCACACAGAGGATCTAGCAGGAGGGGTCTGACCAATGGCGTATTACTCCTTATCTTACATGCAACTCACAATAGGTAAGTTTGGTCAGAAACTCGGAGTAGAAAATCAGAGGGAACACAATACATCTATATGGTGTCCAATATGTGATGTGTGTATAAGAGAGAGTGGTCATGGAAGACTTCCTTTCAGGACAAGAACCCTCACTCACCCGCAGGTGACATACTTCATCATTGTGTTCCCTCCTCACACCTGGACTGCAAGGTCCAAGGTATGGGCTACAACTCCCTTGTGGGGAGGAGTTGAGGTGTTTTTAAGATGAGCGATGTTATGGGGTGTGTGGGGGCAGAGTGCAAAAGGAGTGTTGGATAAAACTATCTCCAGGTGGCTGAAGCAATTTTTATATAGTGGACCACTGGGATAAAATAAAAAAGGAGAGGACTCAGGGTTTTAATCAAATAGACCCCTGTAGAAGGTCAACATGCTTCTGCCCATGATTGACCCCAATGAGGTTCAACAGCATTCATCAGAACCTGGTAAATTAGTCACTTGCTTAATGTTGTAATAATAATTGAAAAGTATACTGGCCACCAAAATACCAGAACGATCAGACTGGCGACTGCCATGTGCATTCAGTGTCCACCATCTTTCTAATTTGAGGGGGAATTTGTGTCCACTCTCAAACCACCGGGTATGTAATTACTGCAAAACTCCTTGGTTTGTGCAGCCACTTCCGGATGACCCGGCAAGAGTCAGTGGCAATGAATCCAGTGCTGAGACCTCTGGGTTGAAGCTATTTGTACACTTTGGTGTTAAATTTGTCCTAGATATTGGTTGTTGTATGAAATTTCTCCATGGCAAACAGAGTATCTGTTGCATGGTGCTGAACATCAAAAAAACAATTGTCAGTGGTGAGACCAGCATTTAGCCATTGTTTCACTCTCTTGAAAGAGATCCAGTGTGCAGTGATGTGTATGTAATCTGGTCCTTCCTGAAGTGGATGTATTGAACAGTGCTGACCTTCGTATTATCGCCAACCAATTGCAGCACTTGATGGTGCAGAGCTGGCACAGCAACATTAGAAAAATCAATCCGGCTTTTGGGCACTATTTCAAATAACCCTTCTCCTTCCCCCCAAAAAAGGGTGGGGGTAAAGAACATTTTTGCCAGCTTCCCATTGTATAAATGGACTTTCTCATAGGTTCATGAAACTGTGACATCTTTCGTGAATATAGCATTTAAGGTTGGTTGTTGTAATAGTCTTTGCTATACCTTATGTAGTAGTGACCAATGAACAGCAGGTAGGCTGCTTGGGTACTTTGGGGTCACAATATCCCTCTGTCCCTTGTAGCATTCTGAGATTGCTGCAGTTGATGTCTGCACAATCTGTGCAACAGGTGTTGGGCTGCTTTGTATGCCGTTGACATCCTCCTCTTTTTCCTCACCACCACCTCCTTCTATGAATTGGGCTTACTTTTCTCTATCTCTAGAAGCAGCTATGTTTTTGAGGTAATGATGTGCCAGTTGGTCCCTGATACCATAATGTCCACCTGGCATGCCTTGGTACATTTTTTTTGCAAATTGAAATTTTTTCAATGTACTCCTCATTTCACCACAATATAAGAAGTGCCAAACTGGGAAGAAGAGCTTTCTTATGATTGTAAAGAATAAAGAGCGTGTTGATGGGGACATAGGTTGTTGTGTTGGCCTTTCTCCAGGGCAGGCTGTCATTCAGGTAGGAATGGTGGCTGCTACAGCATCTTGGGCTCATAAAAAGATTGAAAAGTTGGAACTTGTGGTTAAGAGCAGATGGAATAGAGCTGAGCTGTATTTCATCTGTGCCAGTCTCCATACTAATAACTACTGGATCATCATCACCTTCCTCACTTTGAAGGTTTTCAGGAACTTTTTTTCCCCTTGTCTATCTTGGCAGGTCTCAAGTGGGTTCCAGTCTATATCCAGATCATCAGAAAAGGAATTTGGAGAAGATGGGAGAGTGCACTTTCTTTTCTTTGCCAGAGATTGTGAAGCTTATGTGTCCAGTGTATGAGCAGTCACAACAACGGCCTCCTCTGCTCTGCTCCTACCACTAGAAAAATCAGGTGTTGCAGGCTGTGGTTGGTATTATTGTCTTTCCAGTGAAGATTTGGTTGTCTGCTAGGATAATTCTAATTTAGAGTCACTGTTCTCAATGACTACAGTCACTCCAGCACCGAGAGACGCAGGATTAGGTTTTGATGGTGCTGTTGATCCAGGGGGGATCCTCTTTCTACTCTTCTCCTGCCCAGAGGATGCTGCAGCAGGTAGGTCACATTTATGGAAATATAATGATGGCTTATTGCCAGTGGTGGCAACAGACTTTCCCTTCTCATCACGAGCAACTTTCTTGACTGGAACCTCCTTGTTTATGGTCATGTTCTTTTATGGGTTAGCAGTAGCTCTTAGCACAAGCAGGATAACTTAGCAGAAGACTCTGGTGTCACTGTAATCTAATTCCCTGACTTCTCTCTTTCTCAGTATTGCATGTGACCTGACGTCTTGTGAAGTTGTACACAAGAAAAATAAAGAAGGAAGTCAGAGCGACTTGGGAAACCTAGCCAATGTAACAAAAGTCATCATCACCAATGCTTAACAGTAGCGTACTCATGCATAAACGGTTGCTTGCTAGACATAACATAAGAAAAGTTAACTTAGAACCCCACAAGTGCCCAGTGGGGATCCTATGGCAGGCGGGGCATGCAAAAATTGACTAAATGAATAAATGAATTGCTGATGTCCCTCCAGGGCCCATAGGGACTCTATGGGAGGTACGAGGGGGAAATGAATAAAATAATTGTTGTTGCACCCCTAGAGCCTAAGGAAACTCGATGGGAGGTAGGCAAAAATCTAATAAATTGATTAAATAATTTCCGGAGCCTCTCCAGGGGCTATGGGTACTCTATGGGGGGAAAGGGGTGGCAGATAAAAATCAAACATGTGAATAAAAACAATAATACTCTACTACAACAATCACCCACAGGCACAAATAAAATATATTAGGAAGAAAAGAAAAAAATGAATACAAAGGTCATGTGCCTCTTTCATCAGCGGAATAAAAGGATTGAAACACACAATGGCTGCACAGAATGATAGTAGCTAGCTTATCCACCAAATGGGTGCTGAAAGAGGCATGGAAAACAAAGACAACATTTCCACCAAAAACACACACTCACTGGCTCCGCAAAATGTTTATAAAAAGAAACGAAAGACATATAAAGAACAAAAACAAAAAGGCCAACACACACACACACTCACTGGCTCCACTAAATGGCCCCCCTTGGCCAGGCCAGCAAAGAAGGAGGCATGGACAACAAAATAAAGGTGGCACCCAATGACACACATACACACTGACTATACAAAATGGCCACTGCTGCTTGGAAACAAAGAAGAAGACATTGAGAACAGAGTACATGTTGCCCTATTCTGCCTAGACCACCATCCTCCCTACCAAAAAAGAATCTGTGAGCAATGCAAAGAAAGGATTGTGCAGATATATCTAAAATACTGTGGGCCCACACACTAGACTGCGCTTTATCCACCATCAGTAAATAAGCAACTTAGAAAAGAGATGTATATAAACCTAAAAACTCCCCAAATAAAACGAGCCAATGACCACATGAATTATCTTTCACAAATTCTTTGAAAATGTTTTGAAAAAAATGAAAAATACAATATTAATAATGTCACATATACACAAATTCACAAACAAATTGTGTAAAAACACCTGGGGAAGAAGGTAGCAGTGTACAAAGGAGCATGACTACAGGGGCCACCCAAACCCTAGCAACCAAGAGGCACAGGTAGACAAAAAAAACTATACTTTGCATTTAACACAAGGGCATCCATAAAGCCCTAAATTGATTAAAAACATATAGCACTGCAGCAGTCAGAATGTGAAAAAAATAAAATAAAGAAAAATACAACCAAGGCATACTAGGCACAACACAGTAAATTGATTAACATATCAATTCACAAAAACACAAGGAAATGGAGAGAATGTACTTAAAAACCAAGCCTTCACCATGCCAAAACAGAGGAGCATATTTACAAATAAATGGTGGAGCGTGGTGCAGCAGAGAATTTCCTGGTGCCACGCTCCGCCATTTCCAAAATGCAGGGATGCACCGTATTTGCAACCACGAGGAGCACCCCTGTACTTTTCCTAGCACTGGCTCCAAAAATACCTGCCTAGCAACAACACAGACACCCTTGCGTCATAGTGCAAAGATGCTTGCATTGCAGGGAATGATTGTTTATGTGCAGAAAGGGACACCAATCAATAATTGGAGTTTTGCTCTTTCTATCAGTGCTGAAGAATGCAGCACACATAGAAAAAGTATAAACAATGAGAAATAAAAGTATTTCTCCTCCTAGCACCATTCCAATGCATGCTACTGCATGGTATTAGTTATTGGCACTGCCTCAGGTTTCCAATCCTTGTAAATCTGAGGCAGCATCAAAAAGCAACACCCATTGCATGTCCCTTTCACACAGATACCTGAATGAAAGGGTACCATATTTACAAGGCAGCATTAAGCCGCAAAATCGTGGCTTAACAAAACCTTGCAAATATGGTGCGGGCCCTGTGCCACCGGAACTTCAGTAAAAGTGATGTTCTAGTGAATATACCCCAGAATCCCTTAAAAAACAACTTAATCACATAGGGGTACCCCTTACTAACTCCACACCATCCAACAACAAAGAAACAAAAAGAAAAAAGACCATAATGGAACACAAATAGTAGTACTTGCCCTCTCTCAAACAACACTCCTTTTGCAAAGTACTGCAATTAACTTACTTGATTTTTTCCAAAATGCGAACATTTCAAGGGTGTGAATGTAGAAGACATAAAACGAGAGACACCTTCCCTTCAAAATCCAAATCTCCAAATCCAGAATGACCATGGGCTGAAGAAAGCAGAGGGAGAAGTCTCAGAACAGGAAGAATAAAGTTGCTACTGCATGCAGAGAGCATCCCAGTTTCTATGGCACTGGCTTCTTATTTTTAAAATAAATGCATGTTATGCTAAAAACAATTACCAGGTCCATTCAGCTAAAATTTTAAGTCCAAAATGCAATTTCAAGTTGATTACTCCTTTACTTAAGTTCAAAATACAGCTGCTCACATTCAGATTTTTTATTTCATGATGTAAAACCTACTTGAAAGGTCCTCTTGGGGAAAGAAATGTATCTGAGATGTTTGTTTACTGTCTGTCTTAATGGAACTGTTGCTCACATTGTATTGATTGTGCTCACATTTGTATCTATAGTTTCCCATATAAAAAGTTCCCGAAAGGCCCACTTCAATAAAATATCTACCTAAATAGTTTGTTGACCACCTGCATTAAAGGAACTGGGGTTTTCGTTGTAAAGAGGCCGCTTGTGTTTATGCCAAGTTCTTTCCGTACATCTTGCATTAGGATTTCTCCCCAGATGAGAGTCTCATTTTGTGACATGGTATAATGGCGTAATCCAAATAATTATACCTGCTCAATTAACATTCACAGAGGCCTAGTATTTAACTTTACAGTAAGGCCAAAATATGTGGTGCAGGAAAATAATATAATGGAATGTAAACTTAAATGCCATCCATGGATTGTAGCACCTCTTGTACCATCAACCTGAGTGGCAAAGAAAGCATGGCTTCAGGTCTACCGGTGAAGCCCAACTCCTGCAGCCTTTAAACCTGCAGGCACACCTTTCAAAATAACTTTTTGGACAGGAAAGCGTCCTAATTTTAAATATTAAATAAGGCACCCCTAAGTAGGCCTCATAGCCTGCAAGGGAGAGCGCTTATTTAAAAGTAATACAAACAGAAAATTATTGCTGGAATGTACCTACAGTCACTATGATGACCCAAAAGCTTTTTTCAGTGTGAAGGACTGTAGAAATCATATGAGAAAAGAACTAGGGCTTAGAATAAAATCATAACCTGCTATCTCTGGTTTGGTACACTCTACTGGAATCATTCATACACTATTTATAATGTTTATTTAACATTCAATTCACTGTTGAAGTTGTATTTTTAAAGGTTATTTAGTAAAAGTTATATTTGAAAAGTTACACTTTACCTTACTGAACTTTGGGCTGATTAGCATTAGCGAGCTGGCAGATGGACCTGCCAGTGGTTCGCCTTAGTGAGGTATGAAAACTAGTCCCAGAGTAGAAAAATGGTTTAGCAGCGATTGGTCTAATATTATTCCTAAATCCCCTTCAAACACAAGTAAGACTTTAAGATTGGTGGATTACTTTTCTAAGTGCTTTTTGCCATACATCTTTAAAACAGAATATATCTGGTTCCCCTTATTGGGTTTTTGAAATCTTGCTCATTTAGGGGCCGATTCCGATCCTGTATTTTTTTTCCTGTACGACTCGTATCCGTATTTTTTTACGTACGAATCGTACAAGTACCGTACAAACGGTGAAGTATGATTTGTACGGAAAAAATACATACGAATCGCCTCGGGAAAAGTCTACGAGACGTCCCCGGACAGTTTTACGTACGAGTGGTAAAACTGAAGTCCGAGCGCATAAGTCCGATCCGTACCGGCGTTCCGAATGCACAAGCGTATGGAAAACGTCCCGTATGGAGCGAACTGTGTACGACCCCTACCCTGGGTACACTTGTGCCCGGGGTACGAGTCGTATGGCCCCCCCACCCCACCCCCGTATGTATGCACCGTACCCCCACCCCAGCCCCATATGTACACGCCGTACCCCCAGCCCCGTATGTATGTGCTGTACCCCCAGCCCCGTATGTACGCGCCGTACCCCCAGCCCTGTATGTACGCACCGTCCGCGCGCGTACATATGGGACTGGGGGTACGGCGCGTACACACGCGTGTGGGGTGGGGGTGCGGCGCATACATACGGGGCTGGGGGTACATCGCGTACATACACGTGTGGGGTGGGTGTACGGCGCGTACATATGGGGCTGGGGGTATGGCGCATACATACGTGTGTGGGGTGAGGGTACGGTGCGTACATATGGGGCTGGGGTGGGGGTATGGCACGTACATATACGTGTGGGGTGGGGGTACGGTGCGTACATACGGGGCTGGGGGTACGGCGCGTACATACGTGGGTGGGGTGGTGGTACGGCATGTACATACGCGGGTGGGGGTACGGTCTGTACATATGCAATGTTGGGGTACGCACCGTACATGATGACACGTACGATGTGGGTGATGGCGTGTGTGGCACGTACCGGGCCCCCTTTTCCTCGTGCATCGCGGCGTACTTAGCTTTTCCGGCACTTTTTGGCTCCCATAAAAATATAGCCATGCGGAGTGCTGTGGGTACGAATCGTACTTGCTGTTCCGTAAAACGCTGCCTGACTCCGTGCGGAGGTCGCGTACGCGCTGTCCAGGATCGGAATTGTATGTATTTTTTAGCCGTACGGTGTTTTTTACGATTCGTACGGAAATGGTATTTCTGTACGAATCGTACTTGCTGGTTTGTACGGTGGAATTCCCGGGTACGAGTCGTACGGAGAAAACGCTCCGTACGACCATTTGTACCCGGGTTTTACAGGATCGGAATCAGCACCTTAATGTTTCTCTATTTTTATAAATCAGTTGTGTGATTTTTATTGTGTTGTTTTTTTACTTTAACAGTTGTGTTACTGCTAAATACCTTACACATTTCCCAAAGTTCATCCTGTTTGATTGGTGCCATAGCCAGCAGGAGGTTGGGCCCAAGTTTAAATGATCAACATTGTATTTCACCTCAACAGGTTTGTTGCTTTATTCCTAGTGGTGCATTGCAATCCACATTTTTCAAACAATTACTCATATGCTAGTGTATTCTACTAAGCCCACGTTGGAACTGCTGTGGACATATCCTTGGAGTTGCAACATTTACTACACAAAGAAAGTTTGTTCAAAATGCAAACACTAAAAGGATATTAACTATTTATATTACGGTATCCTGGTCTCTGTGAAGACTTTCAGGAGAGAAGATCACAGCATCAAAACAACATCCATATGAATAAAATGGTGTGTTTGTGAAAATGTGGCACTACTAAATCTCATTACTAAACACTTCTAAAGGTCATTTTGTTTTTAAGTGCAACATTACTAATTCGTCAGTTATGACTAAAATCTTCATAAAATCATTAGTACTAAAAAACATTTGTCACCCAAAATTATGCATTAGCGAAAATTTTAACAACCTCTGCTTATTTTTATAATCACTTAAAACACATTATTACATCTTTGTTATTCAGCCACAGTCAGTAGACATCATCTTCATTGCTTTTGAGAATTCTCCTCTGCCGTTTTCATCTTATTGTAGAAATGATCCTTAAGACTCTGCATCTACTTTTTCCATTCCATCAACCTATTTTTACTTTTACCTTTGTATCTGCTAATCATACACTCTGAAAATGTCAGCAAAAGAAAAAAAATACTTGCACAATTCATTATGTTTAATATAGGTATTATTATTGCCTGTAAAGTATTTCCATCTAAATTAATTAGCCATTCGCCATCCATACCAATACTCTTGCATGTCTCATTCAACCATGAACTTACAGTTTCCTATAAACCGGGCCTTTCAAAAGATTTAATCTTATGTGGAAGATTGCTCAGATTAGTAATAAAAGAATCAATAACTCTACTATTATCAGATATGTAAGTACAACAGTTCAGTGACTAAATATCGAGGGACATAATATAGAATGCCCACAATATCGACTCCAAAATATAGAAGTACAGAATATAGAATCCCTAGCTACAAACAGGTAAGTACTAAAATATCGATTCCAAAATATAGAATGTTAAAATATAGTTAGCTAAAATATCGAATTTTTTAAATGTATTAAAAATAATATATAAAAGTAATTAAATATTAAAAACAATTAAATAAAACATACTTATAATAATATAAAAAGCTGAAAATGGGCTCAAAAGATTTGGTTGGATAGTGAGAGCGTAAAAATTACTATTCCCACTCCAGTGAGTGCAACAGTAGGGAAAGTGTTGGATAGCGGGAAGGTAAAAATTACTATTCTCACTCCAGTGAGTGCAACAGTAGGGAAAGCGTTGGATAGCGTAGGGGTAAAAATTACTATTCCTACTCCAGTGAGTGAAACAGTAGGGAAAGCGTTGGATAGCGAGAGGGTAAAAATTACTATTCCCACTCCTGAGAGTGCAACAGTAGGGAAAGTAATGATTTATTATTAAAATAAGATTAAATTAATTATCAATACCAATGAAAAAGTTAATTAAAAATAATTACCAATTAATAAAAATTAATTACCATTGAAAAAAATGAATTAGCAATTAATAAAAATGAATTAGCAATTAATAAAAATGAATTACCAATTAATAATTAATTATCAATTAATTATCAATACATATAAATAAAAAATAATATTTACTTTATCACAATTAATTTACTTCCCACCCAATTCCCTATAAACCCACAACCCACTCCCAATAATAAAAAATACAATTAACATTATTATCAATTAATCAATTAATAAAAATGAATTAGCAATTAATAAACATTAGTTACCAATTAATAATTAATTATCAATTAATTATCAATACACATAAATAAAAATTAATATTTACTTTATTACAATTAAATTACTTCCCACCCAATTCCCCTATAAACCCACAACCCGCTCCTAATAATAAAAAAACAATAAATAATCAATTAATAAAAATGAATTACCGATTAATAAAAATGAATTACCAATTATTACAAATTATTTACCAATTAATAATTAATTACAATCAATGAATTATCAATACATATAAATAAAAATTAATATTTAATTTACTATCATCAAATTACTTCCCACCCTATTCCCCTATAAACCCACAACCCGCTACGGAATTCAATTACGCAAAAATTAAATTACATAACATTCATTACTTTTAAAAAATTAAACATACATTACAAAAGTAATACATAATTTTAACACATATACTACCATACATAACACTAATAAAAAAATCGATATTATAGAAATGTATATTTTTAAATTCGATATTATGGAAATCGATATTTCATACCTCAATTTCGATATTCTGTCCTATCTATATTTTGGTAATTCGATATTCTGTGCTATCTATATTTTAGAGTCGATATTCTGTCCTGTCTATATTTTGGATTCTATATTTTGGTCGTTTACCAAGTACAACATCTCTAAGCTTTTATCACTATACAATCTACACGCTCATTCACAAAGAGAATATCTAATACGATTATTACGACGCAGGCGGTTTTCTAAATCAACCAGCTTGTCATGCATATCATCTTTATTGGCTTTTATGTCTGCAAGAGCATCCTTTTGAGCCACCATCTGATCTTCTAGCAAAGAAATACGAGTCTCTGCTTCCCCCATCCGGGCAGTAAAGTCGTTGCAAGTTTTTGCCAACCGTCTAACTGTATTTTGCAGCTTTCTACATGCAGTATGTGTTTTTAAATTTTCTGCCCGTGTTTCCAACCTATGCGCTGAGATTAATCTATAAATCGCTGCCAGTGATGCATGACCTTGTATCTCCTCTACCGGGCCCCCACTGGCTTGGTCAGATAAGTCCAGACCTTCGAGCAGCGACCCGCACTGGAGAGGTCCCAATCAGAGGTTTCTGTCATCGCTAATCCGGTCGTTCCATCCTTAGTTTTCTTCCGTACAGCTTAGATATACCCCCCAAAGAAGGATTTTTAGTGTAGTTGCCTTCCATAGGGGTAGTATCACCAAGCCCCTCCTCGCGTAATTGGAAATTTCCTTCTACATCAGACTCTTCCGATTCTTCCGAATGCTCTGAAAGCGAGTAAAACTCACTATCCTTACTACTAATAATAGGTTCATTCCTATCATTACTAATAATACCAATCTCATCCATTAATGCCGGTTCATTAAGAGTGTCAATGATGCCCTGGGGTGGTGCAGCATGTTCCAAAGGAAAGCAACTCTCCTCAAAAAATGAACCAGACGGCTCACCCCCCCTTGTTGGGCGTTAAGAGTATCAGATTTTGAAGAAACAGTCAAGAAAGTCACCACTTTTTTCCCAACAGCCGCTTGAAAAATCTGCGATATCTTAGGTGTCTCTTGTACAAAACCCGTACCCTGTGGAATACTATCCTGACGCTCGACGCCAAACAATTCTTTAGAGCCTTTTGCTGCAAGTGCTGCGCGTGTTCCTACCGCAGCCTCCCCAGTGGCTCTTGTTTTCCCACCTCGAGCAACTTTAGGCGCCATATCAAACCTCCAGTAGTGTCCAGCAATGTCCCAAAGCACACAAAAACAATAAATTTCAAACTCCCCAGCTGTCATATTTTGTTGCTTTTTTTTTTTTTAACACAGGCTTATTGCAGAGGATTAGTATAGAATTGATTAAATAACAAAAAAAGATCGCCCAAAAGGTTCTTCCCGTCGTTTTTCCCGTACTCTGCCAGCTCACAACCGAGACCAGTTATTTTGTTTTACGGGAGATTTATCTGGAGTAACTTTATATCAGAGACTTTATCTAAATGTACTGTTCTCTCCAAACTGGCAAACCAACCATAATTACACACCCAGCTGCTCTCGTAGATTTCCAAACCCAGCCATGAGCCCGGCCACGGGCTGCAGGTTCCACAGGTTGCCGTTAACAACCCAGCTCAGGTGAGGCTGCAATCCGATCCAGCTTCTCCTCAGTGGCTACCGTATATCAGTATGGACGAGCGCGCGCCTGTTCCACATACTTATACAGCTGTCCGGAAAGCAGTAAACAGTGAAGCAACGAAAACATCCACATCGAAGAATCCCAGCGCACTCCGACTAGAACCGATGTTGTCTTCTACATCGCCGCGCGTCTGACTCTGCAGATCGAACGGGAAAGACGAGTCACCCAGGAGCTCCTCACACACACGTCCGTTGTGCGGACGCCATCTTGCCCCTCTCCCGCCTGCGTCGTAATAATCTGCGCATTTTGGGGGTGCTAGAAAGATTTGAGGGGCAAGACGCCCAAAAATTTGTAGTCGAGCTGTTTGAGGAATCACTCCCTGAGCTGAAAGAATGGAACTGGTCGCAGGAACAACAGCGGGCACATATATTTCCGTTTCGACAACGGCCTGCAAGGAGTGGGCAAGTATTGCAACAGCCAAGGGCTATTCTGATCTCCCTCAATAATTTTCTGGCTAGGCAGGTACTGTACGATTTGGCTAGACCAAATAAGAAGAGAGTTGGCAAAGGGAAGCAATTCTTTGTGAGACCTGACTACTGTTATTCTACAGTGGAGAAGAGATGGCAGTTGCGGCAGCTGATCACTCCTTTCCAAGCAAAAAGCGCACAAGCTTTTCTATTACAACCAGCTACTTTAAAGATTGTAAACAGGGGGCAGACCCGTTTTTTCATTTCTGATGTTGTAGCCAAAGAACATCTTCTATCTTTGGGTTGAGGATAATTATATAGGTAATGGATTTTATATTGAATGACATGATTTTTTTTTGGATTAGTTTTTGCTATCTTTTGTTTGTCTGCTTTTTGTTTTTTCTTTCTTAGTCGTATATACATATATATATAATGATGCAGGAGAGGCAAGTACTAGTGGGCTATTCACCAAGCATCACAAGGGCAATTGGCCCTAAAGCCCTATTGTTGGGGGAGGGTCACGGTCGGGGTGGGTGGGGGGGAACTGTGGGATGGTGTCAGGGGGGTATAGTGGGTCACTTAGGGAGTAGAGGGTTGGGTGGGAAGGTGCTAAAGGGTAAAAACTCAGTTCATAGCATGTGTTGTAGGAATTATAGAGTTTATTTTTTGGGTATATTGATGGCCATGTGGTATTTATATAGTAATGGCAGATAGGAGGCTGTGCATTTGTTCATTTAATGTTTGTGGGTTAAACAATGTCCTTAAGAGGAAGCGTGTTACTGCTGAGTTGCGGTTAATTAACCCTGATATTCTCTGTCTGCAGGAGACGCATGTCCCCTGGGATAATTAACCGTAGGACATTATCTGAGCTGGGATTTAAATTGCTATCAACTTCCAAGCAATCTACTATAAATAGGGGGGTGGCGATTATGGTGCGTCATGGCATAATCAGTACGGGCAAAGAGAGGGTGGATAATTTTGGGAGGTGGGCCATTACTGAGTGTATTTTAGGGGGGATTAAGACTGCGGTATGCACAGTTTATGGCTCGAATTTGGACGAGGCTGAGACTTTGGAATTTTTAAATGTTGAGTTGGCTCTTTGGGGGACCCCATTGATATTAGTTGGGGACTTTAATATACACGGGGAAGCACAGACATGGGAACCATATTTTGCTAATTATAAAGGGCGTTAGCCTAAAGTGTTTAGGGCTTTGCAACAGTTGTTACAGAACCATGGATTAGTTGATGGATGGACGGCAGGGATTCATGGAGATGGTGATCTTGGGTATACATTTTATTCATCCCCACATAATAAGTTTGTTCGGTTGGATTATATTTTTTTACCTCTTTTTTTGACTGTGGGCTCAAAGATACAGGTGTGGCCCCGCATTTCATCAGATCATGGACCTGTGGTTATGGATCTTGTTAGCTTTACCCTTTCAAGGGAGCAGCGATCGTTCACATTTAATAACAAACTTTTAAGTGATGAGGAATATATTCATCATGTTCAAACTTGGGCTACATTGTTTTTAGAGAGTAATAAAGGATTGGCTGCTCAACCAATGATTTGGGATTCCTTGAAAGCGGGGTTAAGGGGTGAAACATTTAGTTATGGTTGGGCTAAGCAGAAAAAACAGAAAGAACAAATGCTGGGTTTATGTGAGGAATTAAAGAAGGCTGAATGTGAACTTATACAAGCGGTTAGAGCAAATGTGGATAGTAAAGAGATGCAAGCCAAGACGGCCAGTTGCAAGGCTAGAATTAATGGGATATGGAGCCAAGAAATTGCTGCTCAGTTTAAAATATATAAGACAGAAAGATATGAATATGGGAAGACAACTGGCAGATGTTTAGCTCAAAGACTGCGGGGCAGACAAACCTCCCAGCGAATAGACATTTTGGAAAATGGTAAAGGGGGCGTAGTTGAGACTATGGAAGGCATAATGGAGGTACTTCATTTGTATTATAAAGAACTATATACTCAAGATCCTGTGGTGCAGGGCATTATAGAGCGATATCTCCGCAACTTAGAATTAACTGAGATAGGGCTAGCTGAACGGGAAGAGCTAGAGGCTCCTATAACCATGCTAGAACTTCAGACAGCATTAGCGGGATTAGCGCTAGGGAAAGCGGCAGGGCCGGACAAGCTCCCCTTGGAGGTCCATCGGATAATTTTTTCAATCATCAAGGATGATATGCTGGTCACGTTTTTAGAAGCTCAATGTGGGTACCCCCCACCATCTTGGGATGATGTCAATATAGTGATTTTTAAGCAGAAGGATAAGCCTCCTAGGCTCCCGGGGTCGTACAGACCGATATCATTAATAAATGCTGATAGTAAGGTGTACTCAAAAATCCTTGCAACTCGGTTAGCACAAGTTATATCACCGTTGGTATCTCAGCACCAGCATGGCTTTTTGCCTGGTAGGAGCACGGTAAATCATATACATAGGGTAATCACGCTGATAGACTATGCTACTACATGTCAAAAGCATATAGGGGTACATTTTTTAGATGTCGAAAAAGCATTTGATTGTGTATCGTGGTCGTTTTTGTGGGCTACAATGCGAAAGAAGGGGTTTGGTCCCCAATTTTTGTTAGCATTGCAGACTATAGAAACAACCGCGGGCAAGAATTTGTACAATGGGGAAAGAGTCATCTTTTGTATATATAACTAGGGGCACCCGGCAGGGATGCCCCTGTTTGCCTTAACTTTTTCCTATTTACATTAACCCATTGTTGCAAATATTGGAGACCACCAATGGTATACAGTCGATGGTAGTGGGGCAATATCAAATGCGTGTCCTTGCTTACGCTGATGATATAGTGGCAGTAACATCTGCCCCAGAGCAAGCACTAAGGGAGATCGTGACTCAGACTCAGCAGTACGGGGAAGTTAATGGATATAAGTTAAATGTTTCTAAAACCCAGGTTGTTTGTACCGAGGGACTTTGTCCTGGTGATGTCCGTGTCACACCTGAAGCAAGATATTTGGGCATAAAGATCAGGATGTCACTCCAAGAGATAGTTGAAGTGAATTGAGCAGATATACTTGCTGCTGCAAAAAGTAAATTGGAAAAGGTAGAGTGTCTCCATTTATCAATGGTAGGACGTTGTAATGTTTTAAAAATGTGTATACTCCCCCGGGTAATGTACTATTTTAGGACGGTATTGCTAGAGCTGACACGAGTACAATTAATGCAGCTTCATTCTATTGCAGTTAGGTTTATATGGGGGTGGAAGAAAAATCGGCGTGCTTCAAAATATATGACGCTTCCACTGACACGTGGTGGATGGGGGGTGCCGAATTTTGCTTTTTATTATTTAGTTTGCTTTTTGCAGAATATGCAGTATCTGGTGATTGGGGCTGAAGCAAGGCCATTCGAAGCTCCTAACATATATCAGATGCTGTTGGGGACTCAGGCAAGTGAGGCCCTGCTAAAGTTCTACGAACCAAGCTATTTCAAAAGAACTCGATTTAAAACCGTATCTGCTGCATATAAAGCCTGGAAGATGATACGCAAAATTGTATCTATAAATCGGATAGGTTACTATACACCTTTCAACTCCATGGAAATCTTTCCTTCGGTGTTTTGGGACAGAAAGATGGCTACTTGGAAGGGCAAGTGGATACGACGTCTAGGGGATATTTACAGGGATGGGATAATTATTCCTTTTTCTGATTTAGTGGAACGACATAAAATATCTAAGTATGATTTCTTCAAATATTTGCAAATTCGCGACTTTATTAACAAACATTGCAGCTAAACGTCTATAACAACCAATGATTTATTAGAGGCATTGTCTAAAAAAGCCAAGATTGGGGCACTGTATGACATACTATTGACGACTCAGCGGGATGATATTGAGATGCATGATGTGAAATGGAGGGATAGATTTGGTAATACTGGCTCATATGTGCAATCATCAATTGATATGGCAAGTAAAGTTATATTGACGGCAAATCTACGCACCCAACACTATAAAACTTTGTTTAATTTATACTATACACCTGTTAAGATGATGAAGTGGGGTGGGATGTACGATGGGAAATGTTTTAGATGTCAGGCGGAGAAAGCTGATATTGTACATATATTCTTTGATTGACCATCTCTCCTTCAGGAAGCTCCTCAAGACCTGGCTCTTCGAGCAGTAGCAGCTCCCCCCCCCAGCGCCTTGAGACCCTCACGGGTGAGTAGCGCGCTCTATAAATGTTCATGATTGATTGATTGATTGATTGTATAGTTTTAAAACAGTTCTTAGCTGTCATCTCAGAATTTCTATTGCAAACTACCGGGGTCGATGTCCATATTTCTAGAGAGATTATGTTATTAGGTGTGGGTGAGGATATTGAACCCACGCATATTTGCTATCCTTTTCGATACTTTATATTTATAGCTATAGCTGTTGCCCGATTATGTGTCGCTTCTATGTGGTTGCAATCAGAGGCGCCATGATATGATATGTGGCGTGCTAAGTTTTATAACGTGTTTAATCTTGAATTCACCCTCTATCGCATAAGATCTTTGAAGAAGAAACAACTAGGGATTAAAATTTGGCAGCCAATGCTACAATATATGGAGATGTTGACTTAAAATGCAGCTGCTTTTCAATTATTATTGCTTTTCTCTTATTTTTGTTTTAATGTGATTTATGTTTGGTGCTACTACATGCAATTGTGTAATATTTCTATATCTATGATTTAATTGATTGATTAATACATGTTATTTGCTATGAGCTGAATAATAAATAAATTAAAAAAAGAAAATATATAATGCGAAATGATTTTCAATAACCCTAGTTAATGATCCTGCTGTATCTGCTGCAAGCCTATCTACAACAGTAGACAAAGCCTAATTTTCACATCATTCATTTCCACGCATACAGAAGAAATATAGCAACTAATATATCTAAAACTACTTGTCCAAAACTATGTCTAATTCTTCCCAAATTGAGCTTACTATCTAATTCATTCACATGATAAACTCTTGAAAACACCAAAACTAAATAACATGTACCAACTCAATTTCTTAGCAGATTGAAATAATCAATCTTCACACACACAGAAAAAATACCCCTCAAAATAACTTCTCCACTATTCAAATAGTTTCTATTGATTTCATATGTTGTATCAAATATTGGAATGCCTTACCTATCACCTTGAAATCAGAAAATAATTTTTTCATCTTTAGAAAAAGGTTGAAGACTTTGCTTTTTAATTGATCTGCCGCCACCCTAGTTGTTTTCTGATGTTGCCTTTTAGGTGATCTGCTTTTTCTTCTTGAGTCTATCCCTTCGCGCCGGGAAACCCACTGTGGGTAGCTGTTGCGCGTTATAAGCTCAAATAAATAAATATCACACACACTTTCTCCCACAAACTCAGGCTTTCCTCCCTTAAAAGGACTATGCTTTGCCATAAAAGCCTCACCTCTTCTCTCCTGTTCCATTTTGAACACATATGCAAACCTGACAACCTGAGTTCTTCTTCTTCCATTATCTGTTATAAGGCACCCTTCTGCTCTTGCCAATTTCTCACAATCTTTACTACACTCTCATTACATTCTCTAATAAAAGTAAGCTCTTTGCTACTCAAAATACACCTATAATCTTGTTCAGTATTAGTATCATACTTGTTTTGTGCAATCACTCCCAAACCTTTATTAGATTTAGGGGCCGATTCCGATTCCGGAGGCACAACGAACCGACCGACACGGACCCGGACTGAATACCGACCAACACAGACCAGCGCCGTACGACCTGTGCAGTACGATGCAACGCATGTGAATTACAACCAACACATACGGAATACAAGCCGTACATCAAGCGGTAGGGAAAATAGTGATCTGGCCGGAAAACCGATGCGATTATCACCGACCGACACAAACCCGGAATGAAGCCGACCGACCCGTACCCACGATGTACGAATTGCGCAGTACGATGCAATGCGTGTAAAACCATACCGACTCGCACGGAGACAACCCGGCACACAAGCAATAGAGACCTCCGTGACCGACGCGTACCAAACACAGAAGATAGGCAGCGTGAAAGAGGCGGAGAAGCCCAGACGAGACAACAGCAGCGTCCGTTTCTGTCACATGAACGTCTCCTTCATGCCTACAAAACCCAAAGGAAAAAAGGCAAAAAAAGGACCAAACAAGCAATGACAAAGCAAATAAATACCACCAAAAAAAACATGGGACAAAGACACACCCACCACTCCAACTATATAAAGGACTACAATCCCTACCATCATCCCTTGCAAACAGGAGACACAGCCAGCAGCAAACACCAGTACACAGCAACCACAGACACACTCACAACTCCCCATCACACAACTCACACACCATCAGCACCTCATACAAAAGCACACACACATACACCCAGCAAAACCAACACCAACCCACCATCACTTGCACCCTCACACACACATCCCTCACCACCACCACCCATCACCATGCCCCCAAAGAAGAATCCAAACTTCACAGATAGTGAGTTAAAAGTGCTGGTAGACGAGATCATCAGGGTAGAGCCACATTTGTTTGGTACATTGGTCCAAAGGACCCCCATCTCACAGAAAACCAAGATGTGGGTGAGGATTGTGGACAAGGTAAACGCCCAAGCACCAGCAAGGCGCACAAAGGACGATATCCAGAACAGGTGGTATGACGTGCGCAGGAGGGTCAAGAAACTCATCAAAAAAGATCACGCCCTGAGTCAGTGCACTGGCGGTGGCCCTCCTGCCAAACCAGTCTACTTCAGGACCTGGGAGGAGAAGGTGCGGGACATCCTACCACCAGAGAGCGTCCATGGCCTAACAGACATCCCAGAGCCTGGTGAGTACACAAACAACATACCCAAGATTGTGTGGCAAGGGGACAGTGAAACCATGCACCGCAAGCAAAGCTACACTAACCAATAGATAATCAGCCCAAGATGTGTATGCCAGTCAGACAAACACAGTACCTGCCATCTCAGAGTGACTGGGAACTGTGTCTTGACATGCACCAACCTACACAGAAATAGAGCAAGCCAGTGGCACTAAGCCAAATAGACCCTGTCAGACAGTTTGCCACCACAAACACACCACCTCACAGTGCAGCTGACTGTCAGGAAGGAATAGTGGGGATGCAGGTGAAGTGAGTGTAGCCAAAAGCATGATGGGGCCTGTAGTCACAGATAATTCTCCCCCTCCTGATTGGCCCATCAAGACCTCTCTGAAAAATGCCCACATCACAGGGAGTGGAAAATGACTGACAAGATGGCTCTTGTCGTGCACCCCATGGCTCACGTCGCTGTATCTATACTGTAATTATTCTCCCCATACTGGGTCTTCGGGATACATCGGCGATGGACCGGTCCTGCCCCGGACGTCACCCGGATTGCTGGCTACTGCGTTGCGGTGCTTTTACTCTGTTCTATGGCTGCGCATCACTGGCTGGTTGACACCTTATCTCGGCTGGCGATTGCCATCCATGCGCCTCATGTGTGACTCCATATAAGTTTCCTTCGTGGTGCTTCCTTGTTACTCAACAACCCTTCTGTATCATGGCTCGCATTACTTCTGCTCATATGACGGGATCGCACACGGGCGATATTGTTTTACTTGTGCTGACACTGCCTGTTGGGCCAGTTGCCCTCCATGCTTTGCTCTGTTTTCCATTCAACATTTTGTCTCTCATTAGGACACCAGAATCTTGGTGTCCCGGTGGCGCCACGGACACGGACAGGAGCAGGGATACACACCACAATAGGTGAGTGCCCTGTAACTCCTTAATGTAGACACTTGTTCTTCATACTACTTCCTCATAGTGAATACCGCACTTCCAGTCTTCTGATTTTTATGATGCTTGTTTTTAATTCACATATTGAAGTAGAATATCGACGAACTCTATAGTTAAGTCTATTTGCACTTGGTGACAATGGACACAGCCTTGTGTCATATTGTCTAGGGAGAGAGCACTGTTGTGTGATATCTATCTGTACAGTACTTATTTCTAATCACTGCCTATGTTTGGGTTACCTTTCTAAAAAAAAATTCTTTCCTAGGTCCCCTTAGACATATTGCGAGATCGTTTCCCATAATATGTGTGGCAGGTAACAATTGTACTTCCCACAGTGTGTAGATAGTTGACAGTTCATTAGGTCCTGAAGAATTGCCACAGATCACTAGGACCACCAGGCATGAAACATGTTGACCATCACAGAAGAGCATAGCTAAGCTGAACCATTACTGTCAGCCAGCTGCCACTCTGTCTTTGTTTTGTTTTAATCAAGTGGAGAGCCGCTCCTAATAAAATCCGATTTTTGGACTTTCCAACTTGTTTTAACCACACACACGCATTCACATCGACACCACTAGACTCCTCTCACACACTACACCATACGGCCAGGAACAGAAGATCTCCGCTAAAGAGCCCCTTTAGGTGCCCGTCGGGCATTGCAGCGCCGGCCCGACGAGGAGCAGGTCCATATGATGAAGCATGACACCTAGCTTGCTGGGTGTGTGAGGACCCTAGTTCCGAATAGAGGAATTCCTCTTCCACACGGTCTCCTCTCCACACTTTCACTCTCCCCTTACTCTGAGCAACTGCATACTCTTTCTCTTGATATGACAAGATGGCTGACACTGGGTCCTGCTGTGGGGCTTGTGCTTGTGTGCAATTCAGAAGCAGGACACCACTGACTGACATCCTGAAAGACAACTTTCACGCCCTACAATGGAAGCATGTTTCATGATGGGAAGGAGGACTGACAGCCCTGACCATACTTATCAGCATGGGGAGACACCCCTCCTCAACACAAACTCCACACAATTCACCGGGTATAATGCATTGACACACACCTCATTGAAATATCAGCAAAAGATACCCCGTACTGGGTGCTGCTGTGTGAAGCACAGGGGCTCACTTTGGACTTGTAGCCAAACAAACACCAGGATTTCACAGTCAGCCATCTTGCCATTGCTGTCCACCCCCTCACAGGGAAGCAGAGTCAAGAGTGAGGAAGTATGGGTATGCTGGGAAGGGGGGTGTAGCCAAGAGTATGATGGGACTCGCAGTCACAGACAACCTACACCCACCCACATGGCCCAGCAAGATCAAACAGAACCATACTCGCCTCACAGGGAGTGGGAAGGGACTGACAAGATGTCTGACAATGGGCTCTGTCGTGGGGAGCACAAGGCCATGCTGGGAAATGGCCAACAACAAACATCAGGACTTCACAGTCAGCCATCTTGCCATTGCTGTCACACCCCCTCACAGGGAAGCAGAGTCAAGAGGGAGGAAGTATGGGCATGCTGGGAAGGGGGGTGTAGCCAAGAGTATGATGGGACTCATAGTCACAGACAACCTACACCCACCCACATGGCCTGGCAATATCAAACTGAACCATACTCGCCTCACAAGGAGTGGGAGGGACTGACAAGATGTCTGACACTGGGCTCTGTTGTGGGGAGCACAAGGCCATGCTGGGAAATGGCCAACAACAAACATCAGGACTTCACAGTCAGCAATCTTCCCATTGCTGTCACACCCCCTCACAGGGAAGCAGAGTCAAGAGGGAGGAAGTATGGGCATGCTGGGAAGGGTGGTGCAGCCAAGAGTATGATGGGACTCGCAGTCACAGACAACCTACACCCACCCACATGGCCCAGCAAGATCAAACTGAACCATACTCGCCTCACAGGGAGTGGGAAGGGACTGACAAGATGTCTGACACTGGGCTCTGTCAGGGGGAGCAAAAGGCCATGCTGGGAAATGGCCAACAACAAACATCAGGACTTCACAGTCAGCCATCTTGCCATTGCTGTCACACCCCCTCACAGGGAAGCAGAGTCAAGAGGGAGGAAGTATGGCATGCTGGGAAGGGTGGTGTAGCCAAGAGTATGATGGGACTCACAGTCACAAACAACCTACACCCACCCACATGGCCCAGCAAGATCAAACGGAACCATACTTGCCTCACAGGGAGTAGGAAGGGACTGACAAGATGTCTGACACTGGGCTCTGTTGTGGGGAGCACAAGGCCATGCTGGGAAATGGCCAACAACAATATAAAACTCTGTCCGTCACAAGCTGGGAAAAAGCAGTGTACAGGCAGGCATCTGTTTGAAAAGTAGAAAATGTCATGTTTGTGAACCAACGATGCATGTAGAAACATAAATCACATTGTGTGTCTCTTCCAAACACAGGTGGTGCTGGGCACCCAGCACCAAATGATGAGGATACCTAGTCCCAGACTCTGGTGGACACTGTGCTCTCTGGTCTGACTCTCTCACTGTCCTCTTCGGATGACGACGACCAACCTGGCCCCTCCGGTGTGAGCCATCATGCAGCACCAGCAGCATCAACATCTGCCCCCCTGTACCCATGCCTCCAGCATCTGGACACCGACAGGGCACCCCCTGCCAACACAGACAGACCAAGGACAATCAACACCCACAGCACAGGGACACAGGACCCCCCGGAAGCTACAGCCAACACCACCAGCAACACCACCCAAGGGGTCCCAGTGTCACCTGTGTGTCCCGCCGCTGGTCCTGCCCATGTGGAGAGGGGTGCTGGGAGGGGTGGGAGGCACAGGGCGCGCCTTGCAGAGAGGTCTGGACTGCATGATGACCCCCACCTGGCACGCATCTAAGATGCGTACCAGGATAGCACCGGAGGATTTGGCCAGGTAGTGGGGATCCTCAAGGACATGCAACATGAGCAGGTCGCCCACCATGCCCGCATGGAGGCCAAGTGGAATGACATCACTGCGGTGCATCGTGACATACTACAATGCCTCCGCCAGATCAACACCAACCTGCCCACACCCCCCTGTGTGCCCACAACATCTGTCGCAACACCATCTGCCAGCACCACAGGGAGGGAGGAGGACTCTGGCGGAGAGTCCCCTGCACCGCAGAGGCCTGCACATGAGGATCCCACCCCCGGAAGAAGAGGGGTCATCCAAAGAAGGACATGTGAGAGGCAGATGTCCCAGCACATCCCCCAGGGCCTCTAAACCTGTTCTGGACAATGTTCTTTGTGCGCAACCCGTTCACCTTGTCCAATCGCACACAACTCACCCACATGACATGGAGGGTTCATGTTGGGCCAATGTAGCAGATGACTGCGGACTTTACTCTGGACATTTCATCTACCAGCACTTCCAACTCCAATGTGAACTTTGGATTCCCAAACCACTGTACAGCACCCACCATCCTGTGCACTTCCCTCACATATGTTTGTAAATAAACTCACCAGTACACCATACTTGCCTCTGTTGTGATTACAACTTGTCATGTTCAGGGAGATGTCGATCTGCTACACAACACAGTGCATGCCAAATACTGCAACAATGTGACCAACGTAAGGTGAGTCATGGGGATGTGGCACATGTGAGGGAGACACACCACTATGGCAACACAAAACATACTCACCATGGCCATGTTACTCGTCACACACAATGATGTTGGCCTGAAACACATTGGCATGCACAGACACAACACCAAACCCAGTCAGTGGTAACAAGTCCACAGGTGGTGTAAGCAGATGTCACTCAGATGTGGGAAGACAGACAACGCACATAACAAAGCGTAGCACACGTTCATTACACATCAGCAACACGTTTATTCCACACTAGTTGCTCGGTAATTCTACGTAACAGTAGACACACGCTCCCAATGTGTTGGAGAATGGAAGTCCAGGGATGTGTCGTACATCAGTTGATGGGAATTGTCAACTTCCACACTGGTGTTGGCTTCTGGGTGTTGGGGGTCAGTGTTGACCACACAACAGGCAAAGTACCCTGGGAAGGACAGACAAGATACAGTCAAAAGCACAGAAGAAGAGGAGAGAAATGCAATACACATGCACAAAACATGTTGCAAGACACCTACACAAACACTAGTTAGCAGTACTACCCTATTGTGGAGTACACACCACCTGAATGGACACATCACAGCATGCATCCAGTCAAGTGGCACACAGACACACTCAGACAGCAACAGAGCTAGCACGACATATTCCAGGCTACCTCCATACATTCACATAACAACCATGGAAACTCACATTCAGGTGAAGAAGTTATTGATGAGCTGGGAGCGGATGTCACCATCATCTTCATCATCACTGGCATCTTGGCCCAGGCCGGGATCCTCCACAGGTGCCAGACTTTGGTCATCGTCATCGTCATCCTGGATGAGAGGCACCTCCTTCCGCACCGCCATGTTGTGTAGCATGCAGCAGACAAGGATTATTTTGCACACATTTGCAGGCTCATATGGGAGGGCCCCTCCGGTCTTGTCCCGGCAGCGAAAGCGGATTTTCAGGAGGCTGAATGTCTGCTCAATCACCCTCCTGCTCCGACCATGTGCCTCATTGTAGTGCAGCTCAGCTGGTGTCACAGGGTTCCTGAGGGGTGTCAGCAACCGCGGCATGTTGGGGTATACGGAGTCACCTACACACACAAAAATGAACAAGTAGCTGAGTTTTGTAGGAGTGCGGAATACAACATTGACAAACACACTTAATGAGAAACAGTCAGTACACACCGACAAGCCAGGCATGCTGAGCTGGCATCTGTGACATCAGCGTTGCAATGCGACTACTCCTCATAATGTAGGCATTGTGCGCAGAACCAGGGAACTGTGCACAAACAAGTGTGATTGACATGTCAGCAAGACAGACCACCAGAGCATTGATCGAATGGTAGTGCTTCCTGTTCCGGTATCCCTGCTCATGTGCCTGTGGTGGTATCAGGGCAACATGTGTCCCCTCAATGGATCCGATGACGTTCGGCATCCTCCCTAGTGTATAAAAGGCATCCTTTATTTCAGGAAGTTCAGCTGGGCTCGGGAACTTGATATACAGGTCGAGGAATTGCAACATCCCCTCCAAGACATCGCGTAGCACACGACTAAACATCGTTTGCGACATCCCACCAGCAGTAGCCACAGAGTACTGGAAGGTACCAGTAGCAAAGAAGTGCAGGGCTGCCATCAACTTCACCTCTGGGGTCAGTGCCGTAGGGTATGTCTGGCCAGGTAGCAGATGTGGCGCCAACTGCTCCGCCAACTCCTCAATCAGTGGCCTGGTGAAGCGGTACCGTCTGACGCAGTCGCGTTCCTGCATGGTTGCAAGGTCTGGGAACGGCCGATGGACAGCTGGTGCCCTGCAGAACAGAGATGCACAAAGGAAGATTGTCAGTTCATCCACCCATGTGGCCATGACCACGATCAATATCACATGCTAGGACATGACATTACACAGTGTACTGAGGTGTGTGCTGTTGGTCATGGACATATATGTCACCTACAAGACCACCACCTCACATCTCAATTCCACATGTCCACATGAGTCCCATGTAGTGCAATGGCCAATCGTCTGGCTGTGTCACCCAACCTATGTGCTGCTGCAACGTTCCAAACACACACCACAGTGACAATTGAGGCCTCATGTCTCCCAGGCATCACAGATCTTTGCCTTGCAGAAACCCAGGCTCCCTGTATTGCCACATCAACACAGCAATGGTCATGGCGTAGCACGTACACACCACAAGGCAAGAGTAAGTCCCACAGGTAGTGGCCACTGTTGTTCCTGCCTGCCCGACAAGTACGTCTCTTAGACACACACCCCATCAAGGTTGATGCATATACCACATGGATGTGGAGACTGTCACCCATTGGGAACATTTGCTCAGACACATCTGAGACACAACATGCACACAGAATGTGGGTGCACATCAGTATTGTGGCTACAGGTATCACTGTGACGTAAATGCTATCACCCCCAGGACTCAGGGTGTATGTGACCTGTCCTAAACATATCAAACCTGACACTGTGTCCGTGACTCATGCCCATTATTGTCCAATTGCACATCACAGTGGTAATGTGCACAATACACAAAGGATTCTGCCCCCATGTACACGTGCACAGCCTGGGTGTGGCTGCACAAAGTGCCAGCCAAAAAACAGATGTGCCCCCCCAAACACCCAGGGAATGCAGCCTTAAATGCCATGGGACACTGTGTGGCCAATGCTGTAGTGTGTTAGGTGTGCACAGGTGTCCCTGGCCAGTATATGTGTGTTGCATCCGTATAATAGTCAAACAAATGAGGTCCAACGTGGGTGACAAACCGTACGCATTGCACGGGTCATGTCCGAGCCGTGCATACGCTTTGTCATTGAATGCAATGAGGACCGACGCGGGTGACAATGCATACGCATTGAATGGGTCATGTCCGTGCCATGCGTACGCTTTGTCATTGAATGCAATGAGGACCGACGCGGGTGACAATGCGTACGCATTGCACGGGTCATGTCCGAGAGGTGCGTACGCTTTGTCATTGAATGCAATGAGGACCGGCGCGGGTGGCAATGCGTACGCATTGCACGGGTCATGTCCGAGCCGTGCGTACGCTCTGTCATTGAATGCAATGAGGACTGACGCGGGTGACAATGCGTACGCATTGCACGGGTCATGTCCGAGCCGTGCGTACACTTTGTCATTGAATGCAATGAGGACCGACGCGGGTGACAATGCGTACGCATTGCACGGTTCATGTCCGAGCCGTGCGTATGCTTTGTCATTGAATGCAATGAGGACCGACGAGGGTGACAATCATGCATACGCGTCGGACAGGCATGGTCCGAGACAGGCGTACGCCTTGGCCATTGAATCGTACGTAGACGGGTGCATGTGTATATTCAAAATACGCGTTGTACAGTCAGTTGAACGAGCCGGGCGCACCCATTGGTTCCGGACTGTCATGGAGACGGCTGCGGATTCAAAACTTGGACGAGTTGTGCACTGGAAATTCAGTTGGATGCCTACAACAATGTTGCATTTTCAAGTGTTCCATGAAGGTGAAGATTTGAACGATGCGGAAGGCGTGTATGAGTCGTACTTTTAAATGGATTGGCCAGATTCATAGAATGCAACCGTGTCGGACCTTCCACTTGGGACACATGGCACTGAGTCTGCCTCTGCAGCACAGATATAAGGCTGGCTAGCCCCCAGGGAGCTCACTTGCCTGAACTACATGCTACTGGACCACATCTCTGCTACCACTGCTGCTGTCTCTGCATCCTCTGGCTCCTGCTATGGCACGTACTCTGGAGAGGGCCCCAGCCTTCACAGAGGAGGAGAACCAGGCCCTGCTGGACGTGCTCCTTCCACAGTACAGCAAGCTCTATGGGAAACCAGGGGAGCAGGTGAGTGTGCAGTCCACTGACTTCCTAATTATGCATGTTGGCTGACTAGCAGTACTAGCAGTGTGTACACCAGTGGCAAGCATTCTCAATGACTACTTTCATCCCCCAAAGTGTGTGGGTACATGTAATGAATAGGTTTCCTGCTGCTAAAGTGCAGTATTGCAAGTATAACTATCCAGGCATTGTTAACATGTCAGACATGCAGGTGATTTTTCCTTCCCCATGGTTGCACTACCTGTGTAATTAATTTCCCTTTGTGATGATGACATGTATGTCCAAATGTGTGCTGCACAAATCTGGGGCATGTGTGTTAATGTACTTTTCACTTTGTCATCCTCACAGGTTGATGCCCACCAGAAGCAGGAGATCTGGCTGACTATCGCCCGGGCTGTTCGTTCTGTGGGAGTCTAAAAGAGCCAGATCCGCAACTGCCAGAACAGGTGGCAGGACCTTTGGGGCTGGACCCGGAGGATAGCTAGAGTCCAGCTGAAGCTGTCACCTCCACGCAGGAGGGGCGGACACCACCCCTGACTCCCCACATGCTCCGGATACTGACGGTGGTCTTCCAGGACCTGGATAGGCAGCTGAAGGCCAGACAGCAGCAGGAAGGGGGTAAGTCTAATCTGTGTATTATGTCTGACATGCTAATTGCAGTCTTTTGGCCTGGTCACACTTCCACATTACGTAGGTCTTGTAGTCCAATACTCAGGTCCCTCAATTGTGTGATGCACCCTCCTCACCTGTTCCACAGGTGTGGCCCCTACAGTCTGTTGCTTGTGTCACTAGGGCACTGTGTCCCTGCAGTCAGCTATGCTTCAGCTACCGGTCAGAATCTGGTTCCGTGACTCTGTTGTGTGTTACATGGGTGGGTCAATTGTTTACACAATGCCTGAGATCTGACATGTGATCTGTGTGTGCCCTTGAGATGTGTACCAATTGCTGGTCTGACTCGCAAAATGTGCTGGGGTATTCCAAATAAAAACCCATGCAGCAGGGGACTCCAATTTTGGAGCCTCAGGAGTATGTATATCAAGTATGTCACACTTGCTTAGCCACCTGACTACTGTCCAGGGCCAAACATTGTTTCATGTAGACCAGGCCAGTCATGGCTCCTCAAGGGCATTTATAAACACTCTGTAATCCCACTCCTGTGTATGAAATTGCAGGTTGTGCTTAGTGACATGTGCCCTCAGGTGTCTGCCTCTGTGTCATTAGGGTGTGGCTTGTTGTTATGTACAACTGGGGTGTCCATGATTCAGAGTGTCAGCATGACATCTGAGATGTGACTGTGAGAGACAAGACCTGTGTGACATATAGGTGTGTGGTCATTTGACAGCGCACAATGGTGTATGCAACTGTGTCCTTCATGCAGTTGGATTACATGCATGGCAGACTGTGATGTGTTAGTGTACAGGGAATTGTGTGTGCAGAGACTCATATGTATGATTTGCATGATGTGGGGTCTTCCGGGTCCTGGATATGTTGTTTGCATGGGATGGGCAAGTGCGCCGGTCATCTGCAGAGTTAGCTTTACCCCTGAGCTAGGATTTTGATTCAGTGCATGTTGCTGTTGTCTGGATGCCCTGCCCCTGTGACAGGAGACAGTGTCGACTGACTTTCAGGGCATCCCAGTGCCATGGTATTGAACTTGCTATGAGTGATCCTGCATTGTGTTCAAGTGTGCACCATGCACCCCATTGTGGCATTGCTCATCAGGACATGGGTACATCATAGTGTGTGTTGCTGGCATGCATCACAAGCATGTGAAATGAGTCTCTGCCATTCCCTTCATCCAGACACCTGTACTGAGTCAGCAGCAAGAGATGTGCTGTGTGTATAGGGACATACTCCTACATGTTCACTTGCATTTACAACTAATGTGTGGGTGGTGCGTGTTGGCACATTGGGGTGTTAGCATCCAACATGCAACGGACATATGTGTGAAAGTCAAGGAGGTATATGTTTGCCATGGTTGATGTTGAGAATGACAATTGTCTTATTCTAAACAGTGTTGGCACTTTGAGCTGTGTTCAGCTGATGATGCCAGGGTTTGTCCTGTGATGTAATGTACTCACTGTGGTGTGTGCAGTCGGTGCAGGTGACTGATGTTGTTCTCTTACTTCCTATTCCTATCCAGATACATCCACGGCCACAGGAGGGGACAGCTCCACACACCAGGATGAGCCACAGAGACTGACAGGGGCAGAAGGAGAGGACTCGTGTGGACCCAGTGGCAAGGAGGCCGAGTGGAGCCACACAGAGGAGTCGTCAGCACCATCACCCCCAGTTGAGGCCCACTGCAGCTCTGAGGATGACTCCCTTGTGGAGGCGGGTGTCAGCAGCCACCAAACCCCAGCTAGTGAGACTGTCCCCGCCACCACCACCACCGCCACCACCAGCCTCCCATCGGCTCCCATCCCAGAGGTCCCTGTGGGCTCCCGTGTTTGTGAGCATGTCTCCTTTGTGCCAGGCACCGCAGCCCCTGCCCCTGTGTCCCCTGCTGCCCTCAGTGAGGGTTCTGTGGACTTACTTCGACAGATCCATGTAGGGCAGACGTCGATGCTGAAGGTCCTCCATGCACACACAGGTCTGTTGACACAACTGGTGTCATTCATGGAGGGCATTTCCTCAGGCATGTCTGCCCCACAGAGGATCAATCAGTCTGTGGCCTCCTCCCTAACGGCAGCAGTGTCCCTCCTCCAACAGTCCCGCACCCCTCCTACCCCTGCACCACCCACGATTCCTAGCACCCTACCTGTCCCAAGCACAGAAACCCCCAAACCAAGGTCTAGACATGCACACAAGCAAGCGCAGGGGACTGATACCACACTCACAGGGGCTGGTTTGCAGACACATACACAGTCATCCACAACCACTCTGCAGTCCTCCGAGGCCTCTCCCTCTCAACCCCCTTCCCTTGCCTCACCTGTAACCCCATCCCCCCAGAAGCTCTTCCTCTTTGACCTTGGCCTCTTCCCCACCGACCCTGCAGATCCTGATTACAAGGGGAAGAAGAAGTCCCCACACACAGAGGGGCGTGCCCCTCACACCCGGACACCCTCCCCAGGTGCAGTCAGACAGAGACCCCCACCCACAAGTCCCCCCGGCGCCAGAAGAGCAAGACCCCCCTGCCACCATGCAGCTCCAAGGCAAAGTCTCTGTCCTCCATCCCCCAGGCCACCACTCCAGAGGTTCCCCTGCCACTGCCTGCCCCAGTTTCCCCCACCCACAGATACACCATCCCCAAAATGCTAAGGCCATCCCCCCTAGCACTTGCTCCTCCATACCTGGTCAGACAGTTAGTGCCACTGATGTGGGGACCGTGTCCCCCCTGCCCTGCTGACCTCACCTGTCCCCCATTCCGCTCCCATGGATGTAGGCACTGCATTGGAGTCCACGACCACCCCGTCTGACTTGGGCACTGAAGTGGTGAGCCAATCCACTCCATCTGACCTGCCCACTGGAGTTGTGCCGGCACCCCCACCATTTGACTTGTGCCCCACAGTTGTGACAGCACCCACCACTTCAGTCAGCTCCACTGCAGTTGCAAGTGTCTCGCCTGCATCCCCCACCTCTTCACTGCCTCCTTCTGCTGCGCCCTGATCTTGTCCCTGCGGTGCCTGGCCTTCCCCCATGTATGCCCCTCCGAGGGGATGACCCTGGTTCTTAGCAGTGCAGGCAAGCAAGGTGTGACAGTCGCTACTCTACTTCACTCATAGGCATTTGGACATGGACTGGCCATTGGCCTTTTGTTTGCACAGACGTTTGACTTTTAAAATGCTGAATAAAGCTTTTTTCTTTCTCCCTGTGAACTAGATTTAGCTGTACATTATGTTGATGATGTTTAACATGCCCTTGCACCTGTGATGCTTTGTTTACAATGTTGAATACTGATGTGTTGCTGTGATGTAATCCCTGTGGTCCATGAGGTATGTATCCTATTCTGGTGGGTATCCATGTCATCCTTTGCAGCTACCTGGGTGTGTCAGGATCAACTGTTTGTGGACATCTCTCTTTGAGCATTTCATTTGCATGGTCACATCTCTGGCTTGCACCCATGCGCATATGATGTGAACACTGAAACTACAGGTGTGGGCATCATTGTAATAGGAGCAACTGGGTCCTCTGTGAAACTTGCTAGACATATGTTTTGGGTATGTGCAGATGACTTAGGGGAGACTCCCGTACCCAGGCTGTTGTGACCAGAGTCTTCATTGTGTGGTAACAGATGGCTGACTGACCAAGTGTTCTGCAGACATGAGTTAGACTTGCAGTGAATATATTTGGCACAGCTGGGCTTCCACAGGAGTTGGGTCCCCTAAAGTAAGTGTGCTGTCCAGTGACATGGCCTGGGCCCGTGGTGTGTGTTGTATGAGCATGTGTGTGTGTGTGTCCACATCCCTGTTCATACACAGACAGTGTTCCCTTGATATGTTCCTGTTGTTGATGCTTACTGAGAGGTACTGGGCTCATCCCACTACTTTTCCTATGGGCTACCAGATGTGTGGGTGCATGACACACTACTGTTAATTGGTGTATCATCATTGGGATTTGTCAGTTCTGAGTGGTGATGATGTTGTCAGACACAAATGGGACACAGTCAGGGTTCCTCAAGGGCACCTGTTTATTTGCTAAATCATGTAGTTGTCCCTAGGTGGTAGTTTTCAGTGATTGAGACATTTGTATGTGTGTGTGACTGCTCCCACTTGTCGGGTTCATGGCTGCGATGCTGGCAGGTGTCAGCATGTGCGTCTTGTGGGTCTCCTTGGCTTCTGCATTGTCCTGGGACTGTGGCAGGGATTCTGGAGGTTACGTGAGCTTTGGGTCCTGGCCATGTACCGCATACTATGAAGTATGTGCGTCATTCCCAGGGTTGTAAACTGTCCTTGTGTGATGAGTCTGTGCACCTTAGTTCCTCCCAACATTCCTGTGTTTGTCATGGGTGCATGTGCAATGTCACCTGTCCATGTGGGCTTCACAGATACACATTGTTGCAGTTCAGGGTGTGTGGTGTTGAGGGTGGACTGATGTGAATGGTTGGTCCCCTAGCTCCCGTTTGTCCCTGGATGAGGGGCCATGCTGAGTGTTTTGTGTTTGTGTATGTGTGATGTACGTTTGTGGAACAGGACACATATCTGGGTTTCCCAGTTTGTACAACATCTGCCTTTGTCATCACAGTGGAGGTGTAATGCATGCTTGTGTCATCCCAATGTCTGGTCCCTGGGGGTAGTGCTGTTGTGTGTCAGTCTCTTGCTGTGTTAGTTGGTGTTCATTCCAGCTTGTGCCACATGTGTCTGTTGTGCTCCCTCTCATCTCCCAATGCCTGATTTCCCACTGAGGGTGTCCCAAAGATGGTTTACTTTTGTATGGCACTGTGTCCACATCTGTGTCACTGTGGTTCTGCCCCCCTCATGTGTTGTGTAGTTGCCTGGGGATACTGTGACACAAACACACACACATGTTATGTCAGATGTGCAGAGTGAGTTTGCCTGTTTGTGCATCTGCACCAGTGCATTGGTATTGCTGTTGTGGGCCTTTGTCTGGATGCTGTTTTTGCATGCTGTCCCTGTGAGTCATATCACATCATTGTGCACATTCATCCTGGTTGTTAGGTGACATTGCTGGCATGGAATGTGAGTTTGTGAGCTGACACCTACAGTCTACACATGTTGTTTTGATTGGTGTGTCTATTTTTGAAATGTGTGCATGCTTGGTGATGGTCACTTCTGCTCGTGTGTCATTGTACAGTGTATGCTTAGTCATCCCCCATGTGTGGTGCTTGTCTGCACATGGACGAGAGTGTGTCATGTTTTCACAGCACTGTTAGCCTCACCACATCTCTGTGTGTATGGGACACAACCACTAGTTTGCCCCAGAAGTGTTTAATGTGTTGGGAGCAGGGATCATACATGCTGTTTGTTATTTGCAGCTTTGACCATGATGACACTTACCTTTTGGTCACTATGATGAGGGGGGTTTTTAGTCCCCATCACCACAATGCTCAACATCTGCTGCATTTTGGAAGCCCCCACTTAACTTCTGTTCTACCCAGTGAGGGGGTGTTCTTTTTACATTGCCACAGTGCTATGGTGATGCTTGCCTTGTGTATGTCACACTCATGTGTTGGTCACACATGTGCTGTTACTTACATTGTATGTTCATAGCCATAATCACTGTTGTGGGCATTTGTCACTGACTACACACTGTTGACATGATGTTAGGGGGGATGTATTTTGTGGACATACCTGATGTTGGAGTATGCTGGATGTGTTGTGCATCACCCATGCTATGGCTGGGGGTGGCAGGGGTGATGGGCAACAGGTCCCCTGTGAGTTGGGGTGGAAGGGGCGATGGGTAACAGGTCCCCTGTGAGTGGGGGTGGCAGTGGTGATGGGCAACATAAGCGCTATGGATGGGGGTGGCAGGGGTGATGGGCAACAGGTCCCCTGTGAGTGGGGGAGGCAGTGGTGACGGGCAACATAAGCCCTATGGGTGGGGGTGGCAGGGGTATGGGCAACAGGTCCCCTGTGAGTGGGGGTGGCAGGGGTGATGGGAAACAGGTCCCCTGTGAGTGGGGGTGGCAGTGGTGATGGGCAACATAAGCCCTATGGTTGGGGGTGGCAGGGGTGATGGGCAACAGGTCCCCTGTGAGTGGGGGTGGCAGTGGTGATGGGCAACATAAGCCCTATGGGTGGGGGTGGCAGGGGTGATGGGCAACAGGTCCCCTGTGAGTGGAGGTGGCAGGGGTGATGGGCAACATAAGCCCTATGGGTGGGGGTGGCAGGGGTGATGGGCAACAGGTCCCCTGTGAGTGGGGGTGGCAGGGTTGATGGGCAACAGGTCCCCTGTGAGTGGGGGTGGTAGGGGTGATGGGCAACAGGTCCCCTGTGAGTGGGGGTAGCAGTAGTGATGGGTAACATAAGCCCTATGGCTGGGGTGGCAGGGGTGATGGGCAACAGGTCCCCTGTGAGTGGGGGTGGCAGTGGTGATGGGCAACATTAGCCCTATGGGTGGGGGTGGCAGGGGTGATGGGCAACAGGTCCCCTGTGAGTGGGGGTGGCAGGGTTGATGGGCAACAGGTCCCCTGTGAGTGGGGGTGGCAGGGGTGATGGGAAACAGGTCCCCTGTGAGTGGGGGTGGCAGTAGTGATGGGCAACATTAGCCCTATGGGTGGGGGTGGCAGGGGTGATGGGCAACAGGTCCCCTGTGAGTGGGGGTGGCAGGGGTGATGGGCAACATAAGCCCTATGGGTGGGGGTGGCAGGGGTGATGGGCAACAGGTCCCCTGTGAGTGGGGGTGCCAGGGGTCATGGGCAACAGGTCCCCTGTGAGTGGGGGTGGCAGTAGTGATGGGCAACATAAGCCCTATGGCTGGGGATGGCAGGGGTGATGGGTAACAGGTCCCCTTTGAGTAGGGGTGGCAGGGGTGATGGGCAACCGGTCCCCTGTGAGTGGGGGTGGCAGTGGTTATGGGCAACAAAAGCCCTATGGGTGGGGGTGGCAGGGGTGATGGGCAACAGGTCCCCTGTGAGTGGGGTGGCAGGGGTGATGGGCAACATAAGCCCTATGGGTGGGGGTGGCAGGGGTGATGGGCAACAGGTCCCGTGTGAGTGGGTGTGGCAGGGGTGATGGACAACAGGTCCCCTGTAAGTGGGGGTGGCAGTGGTGATGGGCAACATAAGCCCTATGGGTGGGGGTGGCAGGGATGATGAGAAACAGGTCCCCTGTGAGTGGGGGTGGCAGGGGTGATGGGCAACATAAGCCCTATGGCTGGGGGTGGCAGGGGTGATGGGCAGCAGGTCTCCTGTGAGTGGGGGTGGCAGGGGTGATGGGAAACAGGTCCCCTGTGAGTGGGGGTGGCAGTAGTGATGGGCAACATTAGCCCTATGGGTGTTGGTGGCTGGGGTGATGGGCAACATAAGCCCTATGGCTGGGGTTGGCAGGGGTGATTGGTAACAGGTCCCCTGTGAGTGGGGGTGGCAGGGGTGATGGGCAACAGGTCCCCGTGAGTGGGGGTGGCAGTGGTGATGGGCAACATGAGCCCTATCGGTGGGGGTGGCAGGGGTGATGGCCAACAGGTCCCCTGTGAGTGGGGGTGGCAGGGGTGGTGGGCAAAATAAGCCCTATGGGTGGGGGTGGCAGGGGTGATGGGCAACAAGTCCCCTGTGAGTGGGTGTGGCAGGGGTGATAGGCAACAGGTCCCCGGTGAGTGGGGGTGGCAGTGGTGATGGGCAACATAAGCCCTATGGGTGGGGGTGGCAGGGATGATGAGAAACAGGTCCCCTTTGAGTAGGGGTGGCAGGGGTGATGGGCAACCGGTCCCCTGTGAGTGGGGGTGGCAGTGGTTATGGGCAACAAAAGCCCTATGGGTGGGGGTGGCAGGGGTGATGGGCAACAGGTCCCCTGTGAGTGGGGTGGCAGGGGTTATGGGCAACATAAGCCCTATGGGTGGGGGTGGCAGGGGTGATGGGCAACAGGTCCCGTGTGAGTGGGTGTGGCAGGGGTGATGGACAACAGGTCCCCTGTGAGTGGGGGTGGCAGTGGTGATGGGCAACATAAGCCCTATGGGTGGGGGTGGCAGGGATGATGAGAAACAGGTCCCCTGTGAGTGGGGGTGGCAGGGGTGATGGGCAACATAAGCCCTATGGCTGGGTGTGGCAGGGGTGATGGGCAGCAGGTCCCCTGTGAGTGGAGGTGGCAGGGGTGATGGGAAACAGGTCCCCTGTGAGTGGGGGTGGCAGTAGTGATGGGCAACATTAGCCCTATGGGTGGGGGTGGCAGGGGTGATGGGCAACATAAGCCCTATGGCTGGGGGTGGTAGGGGTGATTGGTAACAGGTCCCCTGTGAGTGGGGGTGGCAGGGGTGATGGGCAGCAGGTCCCCTGTGAGTGGGGGTGGCAGTGGTGATGGGCAACATGAGCCCTATGGGTGGGGGTGGCAGGGGTGATGGGCAACAGGTCCCCTGTGAGTGGGGGTGGCAGGGGTGATGGGCAACATAAGCCCTATGGGTGGGTGTGGCAGAGATGATGAGAAACAGGTCCCCTGTGAGTGGGGGTGGCAGGGGTGATGGGCAACATAAGCCCTATGGCTGGGGGTGGCAGGGGTGATGGGCAGCAGGTCCCCTGTGAGTGGGGGTGGCAGGGGTGATGGGAAACAGGTCCCCTGTGAGTGGGGGTGGCAGTAGTGATGGGCAACATTAGCCCTATGGGTGGGGGTGGCAGGGGTGATGGGCAACAGGTCCCCTGTGAGTGGGGGTGGCAGGGGTGATGGGCAACATAAGCCCTATGGGTGGGGGTGGCAGGGGTGATGGGCAACAGGTCCCCTGTGAGTGGGTGTGGCAGGGGTGATGGGCAACAGGTCCCCTGTGAGTGGGGGTGGCAGTGGTGATGGGCAACATAAGCCCTATGGGTGGGGGTGGCAGGGATGATGAGAAACAGGTCCCCTTTGAGTAGGGGTGGCAGGGGTGATGGGCAACCGGTCCCCTGTGAGTGGGGGTGGCAGTGGTTATGGGCAACAAAAGCCCTATGGGTGGGGGTGGCAGGGGTGATGGGCAACAGGTCCCCTGTGAGTGGGGTGGCAGGGGTGATGGGCAACATAAGCCCTATGGGTGGGGGTGGCAGGGGTGATGGGCAACAGGTCCCGTGTGAGTGGGTGTGGCAGGGGTGATGGACAACAGGTCCCCTGTGAGTGGGGGTGGCAGTGGTGATGGGCAACATAAGCCCTATGGGTGGGGGTGGCAGGGATGATGAGAAACAGGTCCCCTGTGAGTGGGGGTGGCAGGGGTGATGGGCAACATAAGCCCTATGGCTGGGGGTGGCAGGTGTGATGGGCAGCAGGTCCCCTGTGAGTGGGGGTGGCAGGGGGGATGGGAAACAGGTCCCCTGTGAGTGGGGGTGGCAGTAGTGATGGGCAACATTAGCCCTATGGGTGGAGGTGGCAGGGGTGATGGGCAACATAAGCCCTATGGCTGGGGGTGGTAGGGGTGATTGGTAACAGGTCCCCTGTGAGTGGGGGTGGCAGGGGTGATGGGCAGCAGGTCCCCTGTGAGTGGGGGTGGCAGTGGTGATGGGCAACATGAGCCCTATGAGTGGGGGTGGCAGGGGTGATGGGCAACAGGTCCCCTGTGAGTGGGGGTGGCAGGGGTGATGGGCAACATAAGCCCTATGGGTGGGGGTGGCAGGGGTGATGGGCAACAGGTCCCCTGTGAGTGGGTGTGGCAGGGGTGATGGGCAACAGGTCCCCTGTGAGTGGGGGTGGCAGTGGTGATGGGCAACATAAGCCCTATGGGTGGGGGTGGCAGGGATGATGAGAAACAGGTCCCCTGTGAGTGGGGGTGGCAGGGGTGATGGGCAAAAGGTCCCCTGCGAGTGGGGGTGGCAGTAATGATGGGCAACATAAGTCTTATAACTGGGGGTGGCAGGGGTGATGGGCAACAGGTCCTCTGTGAGTGGGGGTGGCAGGGGTGAAGGGCAACAGGTCCCCTGTGAGTGGGGGTGGCAGTGGTGATGGGCAACATAAGCCCTATGGGTGGGGGTGGTGGGGTGACGAGCAACAGGTCCCCTGTGAGTGGGGGTGGCAGGGGTGATGGCCAACAGGTCCCCTGTGAGTGGGGGTGGCAGTAGTGATGGGCAACATAAGCCCTATGGCTGGGGGTGGCAGGGGTGATGGGTAACAGGTCCCCTGTGAGTGGGGGTGGCAGGGGTGATGGGCAACCGGTCCCCTGTGAGTGGGTGTGGCAGTGGTTATGGGCAACATAAGCCCTATGGGTGGGGGTGGCAGGGGTGATGGGCAACAGGTCCCCTGTGA
Organism: Triturus cristatus; assembly: GCF_964204655.1. NCBI lineage: Eukaryota > Metazoa > Chordata > Amphibia > Caudata > Salamandridae > Triturus > Triturus cristatus. Next base: position 623,741,049 of record NC_140587.1, read on the forward strand.
GTGGGGTGGCAGGGGTGATGGGCAACAGGTCCCCTGTGAGCGAGGGTGGCAGTAGTGATGGGCAACATAAGCCTTATGGCTGGGGGTGGCAGGGGTGATGGGCAACAGGTCCCCTGTGAGTGGGGGTGGCAGTGGTGATGGGCAACATTAGCCCTATGGGTGGGGGTGGCAGGGGTGATGGGCAACAGGTCCCCTGTGAGTGGGTGTGGCAGGGGTGATGGGCAACAGGTCCCCTGTGAGTGGGGGTGGCAGTGGTGATGGGCAACATAAGCCCTATGGGTGGGGGTGGCGGGGTGACGAGCAACAGGTCCCCTGTGAGTGGGGGTGGCAGGGGTGATGGGCAACAGGTCCCCTGTGAGTGGGGGTGGCAGTAGTGATGGGCAACATAAGCCCTATGGCTGGGGGTGGCAGGGGTGATGGTTAACAGGTCCCCTGTGAATGGGGGTGGCAGGGGTGATGGGCAACCGGTCCCCTGTGAGTGGGTGTGGCAGTGGTTATGGGCAACATAAGCCCTATGGGTGGGGGTGGCAGGGGTGATGGGCAACAGGTCCCCTGTGAGTGGGGGTGGCAGGGGTGATGGGCAACATAAGCCCTATGGGTGTGGGTGGCATGGGTGATGGGCAACAGGTCCCCTGTGAGTGGGTGTGGCAGGGGTGATGGGCAACAGGTCCTCTGTGAGTGGGGGTAGCAGTAGTGATGGGCAACATAAGCCCTATGGCTGGGGGTGGCAGGGGTGATGGGCAACAGGTCCCCTGTGAGTGGGGGTGGCAGGGGTGATGGGCAACAGGTCCCCTGTGAGTGGGGGTGGCAGTGGTGATGGGCAACATAAGCCCTATGGGTGGGGGTGGCGGGGTGATGAGCAACAGGTCCCCTGTGAGTGGTGGTGGCAGGGGTTATGGGCAACAGGTCCCCTGTGAGTGGGCGTGGCAGTAGTTATGGGCAACATAAGCCCTATGGCTGGGGGTGGCAGGGGTGATGGGTAACAGGTCCCCTGTGAGTGGGGGTGGCAGGGGTGATGTGCAACAGGTCCCCTGTGAGTGGGGGTGGCAGTGGTGATGGGCAGCATAAGCCCTATGGGTGGGGGTGGCAGGGGTGATGGGCAACAGGTCCCCTGTGAGTGGGGGTGGCAGGGGTGATGGGCAACATAAGCACTATGGGTGGGGGTGGCAGGTGTGATGACAACAGGTCCCCTGTGAGTGGGTGTGGCAGGGGTGATGGGCAACAGGTCCCCTGTGAGTGGGGGTGGCAGGGATGATGAGAAACAGGTCCCCTGTGAGTGGGGGTAGCAGGGGTGATGGGTAACAGGTCCCCTGTGAGTGGGGGTGGCAGTAGTGATGGGCAACATAAGCCCTATGGCTGGGGGTGGCAGGGGTGATGGGCAGCAGTTCCCCTGTGAGTGGGGGTGACAGGGGTGATGGGCAACAGGTCCCCTGTGAGTGGGGGTGGCAGGGGTGATGGGCAACAGGTCCCCTGTGCGTGGGGGTGGCAGTGGTGATGGGCAACATAAGCCCTATGGGTGGGGGTGGCAGGGGTGATGGACAACAGGTCCCCTGTGAGTGTGGGTGGCAGGGGTGATGGGCAACAGGTCCCCTGTGAGTGGGGGTGGAAGCAGTGATGGGCAACATAAGCCCTATGGCTGGGGGTGGCAGGGGTGATGGGCAACAGGTCCCCTGTGAGTGGGGGTGGCAGGGGTGATGGGCAACAGGTCCCCTGTGAGTGGGGCTGGCAGTGGTGTTGAGCAACATAAGCCCTATGGGTAGGGGTGGCAGGGGTGATGGGCAACAGTTCCCCTGTGAGTGGGGGTGGCAGGGGTGATGGGCAACAGGTCCCCTGTGAGTGGGGGTGGCAGTAGTGATGGGCAACATAAGCCCTATGGGTGGGGGTGGCAGGGGTGATGGGCAACAGGTCCCGTGTGAGTGGGTGTGGCAGGGGTGATGGACAACAGGTCCCCTGTGAGTGGGGGTGGCAGTGGTGATGGGCAACATAAGCCCTATGGGTGGGGGTGGCAGGGGTGATGGGCAACAGGTCCCCTGTGAGTGGGGGTGGCAGGGGTGATGGGCAACATAAGCCCTATGGCTGGGTGTGGCAGGGGTGATGGGCAGCAGGTCCCCTGTGAGTGGAGGTGGCAGGGGTGATGGGAAACAGGTCCCCTGTGAGTGGGGGTGGCAGTAGTGATGGGCAACATTAGCCCTATGGGTGGGGGTGGCAGGGGTGATGGGCAACATAAGCCCTATGGCTGGGGGTGGTAGGGGTGATTGGTAACAGGTCCCCTGTGAGTGGGGGTGGCAGGGGTGATGGGCAGCAGGTCCCCTGTGAGTGGGGGTGGCAGTGGTGATGGGCAACATGAGCCCTATGGGTGGGGGTGACAGGGGTGATGGGCAACAGGTCCCCTGTGAGTGGGGGTGGCAGGGGTGATGGGCAACATAAGCCCTATGGGTGGGTGTGGCAGAGATGATGAGAAACAGGTCCCCTGTGAGTGGGGGTGGCAGGGGTGATGGGCAACATAAGCCCTATGGCTGGGGGTGGCAGGGGTGATGGGCAGCAGGTCCCCTGTGAGTGGGGGTGGCAGGGGTGATGGGAAACAGGTCCCCTGTGAGTGGGGGTGGCAGTAGTGATGGGCAACATTAGCCCTATGGGTGGGGGTGGCAGGGGTGATGGGCAACAGGTCCCCTGTGAGTGGGGGTGGCAGGGGTGATGGGCAACATAAGCCCTATGGGTGGGGGTGGCAGGGGTGATGGGCAACAGGTCCCCTGTGAGTGGGTGTGGCAGGGGTGATGGGCAACAGGTCCCCTGTGAGTGGGGGTGGCAGTGGTGATGGGCAACATAAGCCCTATGGGTGGGGGTGGCAGGGATGATGAGAAACAGGTCCCCTTTGAGTAGGGGTGGCAGGGGTGATGGGCAACCGGTCCCCTGTGAGTGGGGGTGGCAGTGGTTATGGGCAACAAAAGCCCTATGGGTGGGGGTGGCAGGGGTGATGGGCAACAGGTCCCCTGTGAGTGGGGTGGCAGGGGTGATGGGCAACATAAGCCCTATGGGTGGGGGTGGCAGGGGTGATGGGCAACAGGTCCCGTGTGAGTGGGTGTGGCAGGGGTGATGGACAACAGGTCCCCTGTGAGTGGGGGTGGCAGTGGTGATGGGCAACATAAGCCCTATGGGTGGGGGTGGCAGGGATGATGAGAAACAGGTCCCCTGTGAGTGGGGGTGGCAGGGGTGATGGGCAACATAAGCCCTATGGCTGGGGGTGGCAGGTGTGATGGGCAGCAGGTCCCCTGTGAGTGGGGGTGGCAGGGGGGATGGGAAACAGGTCCCCTGTGAGTGGGGGTGGCAGTAGTGATGGGCAACATTAGCCCTATGGGTGGGGGTGGCAGGGGTGATGGGCAACATAAGCCCTATGGCTGGGGGTGGTAGGGGTGATTGGTAACAGGTCCCCTGTGAGTGGGGGTGGCAGGGGTGATGGGCAGCAGGTCCCCTGTGAGTGGGGGTGGCAGTGGTGATGGGCAACATGAGCCCTATGAGTGGGGGTGGCAGGGGTGATGGGCAACAGGTCCCCTGTGAGTGGGGGTGGCAGGGGTGATGGGCAACATAAGCCCTATGGGTGGGGGTGGCAGGGGTGATGGGCAACAGGTCCCCTGTGAGTGGGTGTGGCAGGGGTGATGGGCAACAGGTCCCCTGTGAGGGGGGGTGGCAGTGGTGATGGGCAACATAAGCCCTATGGGTGGGGGTGGCAGGGATGATGAGAAACAGGTCCCCTGTGAGTGGGGGTGGCAGGGGTGATGGGCAAAAGGTCCCCTGCGAGTGGGGGTGGCAGTAATGATGGGCAACATAAGTCTTATAACTGGGGGTGGCAGGGGTGATGGGCAACAGGTCCTCTGTGAGTGGGGGTGGCAGGGGTGAAGGGCAACAGGTCCCCTGTGAGTGGGGGTGGCAGTGGTGATGGGCAACATAAGCCCTATGGGTGGGGGTGGTGGGGTGACGAGCAACAGGTCCCCTGTGAGTGGGGGTGGCAGGGGTGATGGCCAACAGGTCCCCTGTGAGTGGGGGTGGCAGTAGTGATGGGCAACATAAGCCCTATGGCTGGGGGTGGCAGGGGTGATGGGTAACAGGTCCCCTGTGAGTGGGGGTGGCAGGGGTGATGGGCAACCGGTCCCCTGTGAGTGGGTGGGGCAGTGGTTATGGGCAACATAAGCCCTATGGGTGGGGGTGGCAGGGGTGATGGGCAACAGGTCCCCTGTGAGTGGGGTGGCAGGGGTGATGGGCAACAGGTCCCCTGTGAGCGAGGGTGGCAGTAGTGATGGGCAACATAAGCCTTATGGCTGGGGGTGGCAGGGGTGATGGGCAACAGGTCCCCTGTGAGTGGGGGTGGCAGTGGTGATGGGCAACATTAGCCCTATGGGTGGGGGTGGCAGGGGTGATGGGCAACAGGTCCCCTGTGAGTGGGTGTGGCAGGGGTGATGGGCAACAGGTCCCCTGTGAGTGGGGGTGGCAGTGGTGATGGGCAACATAAGCCCTATGGGTGGGGGTGGCGGGGTGACGAGCAACAGGTCCCCTGTGAGTGGGGGTGGCAGGGGTGATGGGCAACAGGTCCCCTGTGAGTGGGGGTGGCAGTATTGATGGGCAACATAAGCCCTATGGCTGGGGGTGGCAGGGGTGATGGTTAACAGGTCCCCTGTGAATGGGGGTGGCAGGGGTGATGGGCAACCGGTCCCCTGTGAGTGGGTGTGGCAGTGGTTATGGGCAACATAAGCCCTATGGGTGGGGGTGGCAGGGGTGATGGGCAACAGGTCCCCTGTGAGTGGGGGTGGCAGGGGTGATGGGCAACATAAGCCCTATGGGTGTGGGTGGCATGGGTGATGGGCAACAGGTCCCCTGTGAGTGGGTGTGGCAGGGGTGATGGGCAACAGGTCCTCTGTGAGTGGGGGTAGCAGTAGTGATGGGCAACATAAGCCCTATGGCTGGGGGTGGCAGGGGTGATGGGCAACAGGTCCCCTGTGAGTGGGGGTGGCAGGGGTGATGGGCAACAGGTCCCCTGTGAGTGGGGGTGGCAGTGGTGATGGGCAACATAAGCCCTATGGGTGGGGGTGGCGGGATGATGAGCAACAGGTCCCCTGTGAGTGGTGGTGGCAGGGGTTATGGGCAACAGGTCCCCTGTGAGTGGGCGTGGCAGTAGTTATGGGCAACATAAGCCCTATGGCTGGGGGTGGCAGGGGTGATGGGTAACAGGTCCCCTGTGAGTGGGGGTGGCAGGGGTGATGTGCAACAGGTCCCCTGTGAGTGGGGGTGGCAGTGGTGATGGGCAGCATAAGCCCTATGGGTGGGGGTGGCAGGGGTGATGGGCAACAGGTCCCCTGTGAGTGGGGGTGGCAGGGGTGATGGGCAACATAAGCACTATGGGTGGGGGTGGCAGGTGTGATGACAACAGGTCCCCTGTGAGTGGGTGTGGCAGGGGTGATGGGCAACAGGTCCCCTGTGAGTGGGGATGGCAGGGATGATGAGAAACAGGTCCCCTGTGAGTGGGGGTAGCAGGGGTGATGGGTAACAGGTCCCCTGTGAGTGGGGGTGGCAGTAGTGATGGGCAACATAAGCCCTATGGCTGGGGGTGGCAGGGGTGATGGGCAGCAGTTCCCCTGTGAGTGGGGGTGACAGGGGTGATGGGCAACAGGTCCCCTGTGAGTGGGGGTGGCAGGGGTGATGGGCAACAGGTCCCCTGTGCGTGGGGGTGGCAGTGGTGATGGGCAACATAAGCCCTATGGGTGGGGGTGGCAGGGGTGATGGACAACAGGTCCCCTGTGAGTGTGGGTGGCAGGGGTGATGGGCAACAGGTCCCCTGTGAGTGGGGGTGGCAGCAGTGATGGGCAACATAAGCCCTATGGCTGGGGGTGGCAGGGGTGATGGGCAACAGGTCCCCTGTGAGTGGGGGTGGCAGGGGTGATGGGCAACAGGTCCCCTGTGAGTGGGGCTGGCAGTGGTGTTGAGCAACATAAGCCCTATGGGTAGGGGTGGCAGGGGTGATGGGCAACAGTTCCCCTGTGAGTGGGGGTGGCAGGGGTGATGGGCAACAGGTCCCCTGTGAGTGGGGGTGGCAGTAGTGATGGGCAACATAAGCCTTATGGCTGGGGGTGGCAGGGGTGATGGGCAAAGGTCCCCTGTGATTGGGTTGGCAGTGGTGATGGGCAACAGGTCCCCTGTGAGTGGGGGTGGCAGGGGTGATGGGCAACAGGTCCCCTGTGAGTGGGGGTGGCAGTAGTGATGGGCAACATAAGCTCTATGGCTGGGATGGCTGGGGCGATGGGCAACAGGTCCCCTGTGAGTGGGGGTGGCAGGGGTGATGGGCAACATGAGCCCTATGTCTGGGGGTGGCAGGGGTGATGGGCAACATCAGCCCTATAGCTGGGGGTGTTAGTGGTGCTGGCCATGCAACCCCTATGGTGGGTTGTTGTTAGTGTCCAGGATGTGGATCCCCTGTGTGTGTGTGCCATTTTGCAGGTACATGTTGTTTGTTTATGTGGTAGGTGTCTGACTTACCACCTACGCCGTCAGCGTCGGTTCCTGATCCGGTCATAGAAGTAGAGTACTGGTATGACCTGCGCGATGTGATTCATGATGTGTTCGTGTCGTACACGCTGCTTGTTGCTCCATCTCGTACCCGCTGCAAGCTGGTCCGTCTCGTAGCCATGTATTGATTTGTGGCGCGAATCGTAGCTGATATGCTTGTTTTCCGGATGCTGTGACGTGCCGTACGTGGCGACCCATCCGGCACGTAGGAGGTACGCATCGTACTTGTCATGCCGGAAACTGCTATGGATACTGCTTCCGGGCGACTCGGTCCAGCGTTAGGAGTTACGGCTCGGACGGAGAATGGAGCTTGAATCAAAGCCTACATGTCGGTCGGTTTTTGGCAGTTATGTGCATCGTACTTCCTCTACAGGAAGGACCGGCTCGGGGTACGTGTCGGTCACACGGTACGGCTACGGACAGCTGTCCGACCGGCTATCGGAATCACCCCCTTAATGTCTCTATTGTCTTCTTTTACAGGCATATTCTACAAAGACACAATACAATTAAACAAAACAAAATCGCTATGTATACATTACAGAAAGGGGATAGGAAATAGGAAGCTGTACATACGTTGAACCTTCTCCAGCTGAGGTGGGAAGTTAAGGACACAGCAAACACCTAATAACTTTCATTATCTCTACATATGCTTTAGTCATTTTAGTATAAACATTATGCTTAAATCCACCAATCAAGCTTTATTTATGCACTGGTACATCATGTTTTAATCTATTTCTTTTAGCAGCAAATTCAACTTTAGCTTCATTTGAAACATATCCCACGGCAGTAAGTAAGCGCTACAACTAAGCCAATGCAAAGCACTACGCTACACTCACGTAGTTTGCAAAGCTTGCGCTACTTCGCACTACGCAAATTGCACGTAGCACAGTGCAAACACGCGTAGCGTAGCATAGCGTAGTGCAGCGGTCATTTTTTGCTTGCTCGCGGTTCTCAACGTCAAGTTGGCGACCGCGAGCAAGCAAAATGACGTCCCGGTGAGACTTTTTCCTCGTTCGTGATCAGCAACATCAAGTTGCCGATCGCAACTGTGGAAAATAAACCTCCTGGCGAACTTCTCAATGCGGGGAGGTCAGGTTTCTCATTGTGAGTGGTCGCGTTAGCTCGCGAGCGCACGCGATGAGAAACTACCAGTCCGCGCTGAGAAAGCTGCCTCTCGAGTAGAAATCTACTTGAGCGGCAGAAAATAACCGCTTGCACTGTGCAAGATGCAGTTTGCACTGATTGCACAGTGCAGACAAGCACCCGGCACTGTGCAATCAGTGCGAACAGCATCCTGCACAGTGCACTACGCAGTTTGGGAAGCTACGCGTAGCTCGCGTAGTGCGAAGTGCACTTTGCGTAGCGACGGGTAGCGCTACTTCGCAAACTACACCCAGGGTTAACTACAACCCTCCCACTAAAACTATTAATATTAATATTATTAATAGTAACCCTGAAATTTTACAGCGTTTGCTGTATTTCATATTCGAACTGAGACAAAAATTTATTGTGGCAAATATTAAACATAAATCAACAAAAATGTTCTTTAAAACAATATTTTTCTTCCTATTTTATTAACTGTAGTCCAAAACAAAAGTCAAAATAATCTACCGAGCTTCTTTTTTCAGAAGTTCATTTCAAAGGTTCATTTAATTTTTCTTTGTTTACTAGCAGTCTTAAAACAAATTTGATCTCAAATAGTGTCTTTATTTTCTTCAAGATGGTTCTTCTTCTGTTTCAAACTCAGTCTCTGATTTACTCTCTAGCTTGTACTGACATAGATTCCCCAATATACAGATGGTTCAATGCTGTATATTCTCCTGAGCCTGTAGCTACATATACCCATTCAGGCAAGACATATTTTCGATTTGGTACTCTACTTCTCATTGAGATCTTTTGGCACTGGTGATTCACTTTCAATAGTTTCAGAATCTATTGGTCTCTCAGGTTTCTCTTCTGGTTCACAGTGTTTTCTTTTACAAGTTTTATCCTTGGAATAGCTTCTTCAGCTAGTCTTTGTTTAGCATCAGAATTTATCAGAGTCTCTTTATTCTCCAAGGAACTTTGACTCGAACGAAAGCTTGACCTCTGAACAACTTTGTCTGCTCTGTTCATGGGGAACTTCTTCTTTCCTCTGGGGCGGTCTGTGTAACTTTGATTTTCAACTGCAAATTTCCATTCTTTGGATCAGAGACTACTTCTTATTGCTGCCATTAATGCCTTTGTCTTTTGCACTACAACAGGTCTTCACTCTGATCCCGTCTTTGAAATTTGACAACAGGAATTTCAGATCCTTTGTCAAAGTTTTCAGTAGTCTGAAACTTCGCCACATCATTTTGTTTTACTATTGTCTTCACCAGTTTTAAATTTTTCATACTTTTCAACCCCTTGATCCAAGCTGCAAACATGAGCTTGGCTTTAAGCTTGACTTTGCATTTGGCTATGTGTACTCTACTCTGGGCCAACTGAATCCTCCATTGCTTCAACTGCTTTCACTCTCTTTGTGTGAGCAGCATAGAGCCACTGCAGCTCTCCAGCACATTTGTCCACAATGCTCATTATCACAAATCACCTGGAAAGGGTCTCTCCACCTCTCCCCAAGGCAACTTTTCCTGATGTGTTTCCAAATCACAACCCAGTCCCCTGGTTTCAAACCATAACAAGAAATATATTTTGCGTCTTCTGTTGCCACATTCACCTGATGAGAATCAGATTTCACTATATCAGCCATACTTTTGCAATAACCTAATACAATGGCATCAGTTATTGTAGTTGAAGGAACATATGCAAGTCTTATTGCTTCTCTCATGATAATCTTAATGGGGCGATAAATCAGTCTTTCTGTCAGGGGTACTTCTCATGCTCATCAAAGTAAGCAGAATGGAATCAGGCTACTTTAAACCTGTTGAAGTACAAATGTTCTACAGGTTATTCTTGAGACTGCCAATGGCTCTCTCCATAATTCCTGAAGATTGTGGTTGATAACTACAATTGACCTTCTGGTAGATATGAAAAGGCTGCGCAAATTATTTGCAAAGTCTAATTTCTAAAGTGAGTTCTACGATCTGTCTCAATAGAAGTAGGAAGACTAAAAAGCAACATCAACTCCCTCAACAACCATTTGGCAGCTGTAAGGCTATCTGATCTCTGGGTTGGATAGACTTCAACCCATTTAGAAAAAAACAGATTCTTACCAGGATGCACTATAAACCATTAGAATTTGGTATCTCAATAAAATCCGCTTGGAGTCTTATAAATGGGCCCTCCGATTTGCCAATATGATTCAGGACAGTAACTGCCCTCTTCCCTTGATTATTCAAATGACAAGTTTTATATCGACTGCAAACATCCTCAGCAACATTTCTAAATCCTGCATTTTGCCAGTACTTTTTGAATATTCTTATTAATTCCTACCTCCCTGCATGAGATCTGTTTTGAAAATATTTGCATATTGGTTACAACATAGAATCTGGTAACACATGCTTAAGCTCAGTATTTACATGCAAATCCAGGTAATTCATTGTGTAGCCTAGTCACTCTTATCTTATTCCTCATCTTCTGAAGTATAATCCTATAAATCTTTCAATTCAAGAGAAGTCTGTATTGAAGTTACAAAGAAACATCTTATTTTTTCTTCATTTTCCACTGAATTAATTCTCAATTCATCATTACTATCCTCTTGAACAACTGTCTCAACTTGCAATGCACAATGTTTTGCTATCTGGTCAGCACATTTACTTCCAAGTGAGATCATGTCATTTGCAACTGTATGAGCAATTAACTTGACCACAGAAATCTCTTTTGGCTTTTTTATTGCTTTCAACAAATCCAATAAGTATGCACTAATTTTGATCGGAGCTCCTGAGAATGTTTAAAACCCCTGTGTGACTACAATAGACCACAATCATGCACAACTCTGAAAAGCAGTAAGCTGTGGTCAATGCAACCGATTCTGCCACTTGTACTGAATTATGGTTGGCAGAGAAGTTGTTTCTAATGTTTCAGAAATGTAACATTCTACATAGGCAGCCTTTTAATGCTCCATATTGGTCTTAAACCGGTACCATCCACAAACAATGTCACATCAGCATTTCCAAAGGTGTCTCTTTAATGTCTGGTCTTGGTTTTGCACATAACTCACTCACTCACTTCAATGCAGCTGTGTTCTGGTTCATTATCAGTCTCTTCATTTTCACTTTCTCCACAACATCTGTATGAAATAGTAAGCAGGGGCACTGGATTTAAGATATTACAATTACTAGTAAAGATATATTCACTTGCAAGTATGAGGAATCAGCCTGCTGTTGGGTACATGCTGTGTCCTTGTTCTGGTCAAAGAATATCAGCTGACAGTAGGACATATAAAATTAAAGTATGGTTCATCACAATTCCTTCACTTCGTTCAATGGCAACACAAACAGCTGCAGATTTTGAAAAACCTGGAAGACTTACAGCTACTGTATTAACTACTGCTGACAATTGAACCACTGGGTGCATTATACTGCCATGTTTCTATGTAAGAATCGAAAGTGGACATCCACCACTCTCAAGACAGAATAAGAAAAATGTCAAACTGAAATCAGGAATCCTGAGTGTGGGTGCATGACACAAATATTCTTTCAGCTTTTCAAATGCATCGGAGCATATTTTGGGCAAATAGTATCAGATCTTGAACCTCATTACATTGCAACCTTACTAAAGGGTTTGCAATCAAAGAAAAGTTTGGATTCCACTGATGAAAGTACCCAACAATTCCAAGAAACATCCAACCTTCCCTTTGGGTTGTTGGTTGGCTCAATTTCACAATCACAGAAACACATTCTTCTGAGACTTTCCTCACACCCAATTCAATATGGTGTCCAAGATAGATGACTTGCTTTTTACAATACTGCATTTTAGTTGGGGAGAACGTATATGCCCATTTTCAGCTAGATGATTTAACAAGGTTATTGGATCTTGTTTAAATCCCTCCTTTGTCTTGATTGCAACCAGTAGGCCATCAAAATATTGAACCAAGACTAAAATGCATGGCATCCTCAAACTCTCTAGATCTTTTTTCAAGATTTGGCTAAAAATCAAAGGACTTTCGGTATACCCATGTGGGATTCTACACCAAACAAGGACTTTATTTAAAAATTGAAATGAATTAAGGAACTGTGTTTCCTCATGCAAATGAATTGAAAAGAACCCTCGGCGTACGTTAATGAGTTTATACCATTCTGCATCTGATGGCACTTGAAACAAAATCACTGCTGGATTCAGTATCCCCAGACAACATGGAATAACAATTATTATTCCTGCGGGAATATTGTACGATTACCCACTTGTCATTTGGCTCTTTAATTACCATTACGGGAGAGTTGCAAGGACTACCAAATACCTCCTAGAAGATTCTCTTATAAATCATCTTTTCAATCAATAGTTACATTACTTCCTCTGCATCTTCTATAAGTCTGTATTATCCAGTTCTAGGAAATATTGCATATGGCTTTACCCTTTTTTTGACTGAGATTGCTCTTTTAAACAATCCAACCACTTGTCCAGTAAAATCCCATACTTCATCTTTGAGAGTGTGTCTTAAATGCAGAGGTGGATCTTCTTTTTTTAAAACTGGGAATACCTCAACTCTCGATTCTGGTGAGTGCTTCCTAAACATTGAATTCTCATCTTGGGTTTCAATTGCAACACAATCTAATGTGCAATAAATTACACCATTCACTTTGCATAGCAAATCCCTTCACACTAAATTCACATTCTGAATCACAGAAAATAAATTTATGACAATTCTCCATCTGACCAGTTTTAACTGGGACATCTGCTGTAATCTGTTTAACAGTTTGTTAATTATTGAGCCCTACAATATGGACTTCTCTTCCTGAGAGGGGTATGTTTGGGTCTTCCACAGAACAGTTATGGCTTTCCAGAGATGCACAACACAATATGAAACATTTTTTTTAAATAATAACCCATTCACTAGTGTATTCTACCAGCCCCACATCAAAACTGTGGTGGAAATGTCCTTGGGGTTGCAACATTTAATAAACAAGGACAGATCCAGTCACAATAAATGCACTCTAAGGAAAATAACTAGTTATCTTACTGTGTTCTTCGAAGATTGTGGGGAGGAAAGCTACACAAGGGGACATTGATTGGGAGGGTGAACAAGCAGGAGCAAAATCAGCATAACATCAACACAACAACGATATTAATGAAATGGTATCTTCATGATAATGTGGCACAACTAAATCACATTAATATACACACTTCTAAATGTCAAATAAAAATCGGTTTCAGTGCAACATTCATCATGTATCAGTTACAACTAGAACTAGAATTCATCATAACAATCATTAGACCAAAAAAAAGTTTGTCATGCAAAATTGTGTGTGAGAAAAAACTTTAACAACCATTTGATGTAACTGGAGGAATTGGTATTCGGAAGGGACACACTAACAGGTTTCTTCCAGATACCGATTAATTATGTACTCACATTTTTGGGTTTTGTGCATTAAACAATGGTATTTTGCAGTTGCAAAGCTCTAGTTTGACCTTTGTGACCATAAAATTGCTTTATACATGGGACCCTAAGTCAATTATGATAATAGTTCACTGGTTTGTGTGCAACAGTTGGACCTACGCTTGATTTCCCCAGTGACTCACCCGAACCAAAGTTACTCTGAGTAACCTACATGCAACCACTGTTACCATTTTCTGTAACACGATTAGACCAAGCTCAATTCATAACAGGTTATCACCGCATTGATATATTTGAGAAAATATTTATACTCTTGGACACATTCCCTATAAGGTACTCTTTGAGCATTGTGACATGCAAACCCAGAGGTTGCTAGTAGAGTACCCCTCTAGAGGTGACTCATCCAGCACTATACTCCCTGATCCGAGACATGAGTATAGCCTTCTCACAACCCTTACATGACTGGCTGGACTGTGGTTGATACTCTACTTGTTAGGTGGGACTCTAAATGTAATCAAATATTATGGCGGTCTCCTTCAATGTTAATGTACTGACGCATTATGTGAAGCGAAAGAAAGTCCTATATTATCTAAACTCTAACCCCAGATGTAGTTTTAATACAGGAGACACACCTATCACCTCTAGAAACTGCTAAGCTGCAGAAGAGCTGAATCAGCAGGTTATATCACTCCAGTAAAGGGCCAGAGATTGATGCACAATGTGCCTGCTCCAAATCTTACTGGAAAGGAGGAGGTGCAACCCTGATTAAGACAGAGTTTCCATTACAAGTCACCCAGAACCTTGACAGATCACAGTTGTCACTATGTTTCCATTGAGGCAAGAATACAACAAGTAGTGGTATTTAGTTCTGTTTAAGCCCGAGTAAAGACTAAAGACACATTTTTCAGAAATATCCCCAGAATATTGCTTTACCTACCATGTACAAAAGGTCTGTTAGGAGAAGTCTGGAACTTATTGCAAAACCAACATCTGGACAAATCAGATTACAAAACAATAACCTACTCTAAATAATGGCAGCTACTTAAAGATGTATGCAAGACTTTGTACTGAATGACCCATGGCATATTGAACACCCATCTGAAAGAGACTACATTTACTTGTCCTGTGCGCATTGGATACACACTTGTACACATTTTTAGCTATCAGCATTTGTGTTGCTGGTCATGGTCACACAATCATCCATCACACTGTGCAGTGTGTCAAACCACAATACAATTTATATTCACATTGACTTTGTGTTGCAGAAACTTCCTACAGGGTACTTGAGGCTGAATATGTTCCACTGTAAGCTGCATTCTGAGAATGAACGTATAAATGGTTTGTCTCCACCTACCTGAGAGACACCAAAGACATATTAACCTCCCCACAAACTCTATAGGTTGATGGGAAGGTGTACTTGAGATGGGAAGCAATGGAGGACTCTGCTCTAAGAAGTAGGCTGAGTCACCAGCAGGTCCTACTTGAAAGGGGTAGGCCTCCTGCAGAGACTACAGAAAATACAAAACTCAGCGGCCAGACTCATCCTCAACCTCCCCAGGAGAACCTGCATTGCACTGCACCTCAACAAGCTACAATGGCTCTTGATCCATAAGAGATTCCAGTTTAAGTTGTTGATACAAGAATACAAAGCCCTGCACAACAAAGGACCAGCATACATCAACAAAAGCATGACCTTCCACCAACCGACCAGACACCTATGATCTGCCTCCTTCTTCCTTGCAGACACCCTCCAGATTCATCCAAGGCAACTGCAGTGGATGCTCCTTAACACAACTGGCTGCAAAAGCTCAAAACGACTGTTGCAGCACAAGCATGATAAAATTTTATTATACACTTACTCTCCTTACTACTCTAATAGTATTGGGCCTATTACGATTAGAGAATATATGCCATCTTTATTTACCACAGAGTCAATGATCCTCTGATGAATCTGTCTCTGCCAATCGGAGGGGTGGAAATCTGGGTAGCCAAACTCCACACTAGCTGACCAATGAGGATCATTAATTGACAGCTAACTCAAAGATTTGAGATCAGATTTCGGTACACCACTCTCAGTAGCATGCTGTAGAAACAAGGAATAGCAACAAGACAATCCAACCTCCTAAAGAATTTAAGTCGGACTCGAATTATGCAGACCAAAAGCTCTCCAACAACAACACAGAACAAAAGAAGTAGTACCTGATGTTCTTACAGAGCTCCCTGGTCCTCCCTACAACACATTTAAATAATTTGTTAAATTGCACAGTTTAAATGGAATTACCAGCAAGACTCAATAACAGACTCATGCAGGCATTAGATTAATTTGTTTATTGTATTAAAGTTTCAAAACTCATGACAATAAGCAATCTTAAGAGAATTTCAGTTAAGAATATCACAGCTTGCATTAAAGGGCCAAGCATTTAGGCATGGCTTTTATCGGATGGTTAATATTAAAATCTCAGTTACCGTGTCCTATTAGCATAAACCAAAAGAAATAAAGGAAAATGAATTTGAAATGGTGCGGCAAAGAAGGTTTCAGTTCTTCAGTAGCAACTGTAGCATCGGAGAAACAGTCCAAAAGTATAGTATTTACATATTCGCTAAGCAAAATAGTATAAACGTTTGGGCTTAAATATATTTCCAAAGCATTTCTGTGCAAAGAGTTGTCATTCAAGTCAATAGAATCAGAATCATTACTTTCAACAGTTCTGGAAGAGACAGTAAGCATAGAATCTTTCACAAACACATAATGTGGCAAGTTTATAAAAATAAGCATTGTAATTAATATCAAGAAACTAATAAAAAGAATCACAGTATATACACATCTGCATTTGAAAGATTCTAGTGTCAGATCGCATAGATTCACAAAACTCTGACCGTTAAATAAAAAATAAAAAAATTGCACTAGTGCTTTGAGCAATTCAACTAAGTCTTGGTATTAAAAATTATGGTAAAGCTTGAAATCTTCTCAGATACATAAAGACTCATATCAGCTTCGTTGATGAATATATTCAGGAAAAACTGTCAATCCATCAATCAGCACATCGAGATAAAATTCAAATCAACAACAAAGTTCATGTGGACTCGTATTGTTAGTGCAAAACTTGTAGAACTCTCTCTCCCACTCATTGGCAGCCAAATAAGTCCATTCAGGAGATGCATACCTTTGACTTGCTACTTTTGCTCTTTTTGATCTCCTCACAGCTGTTTGCTTATCATCTGTATCATTTTGATCTGATTGTTCAGAACTTTAAGGAATAGTTGGTGTTACTCATGCTATGGTCAGACAGCTTCTCAAGATCCTGTCTCTTCTGTGGCAATGGTCTCCAGATACAAGTTACTTTCATACTGCACTAGGCCCTTTGTTAGGATCTGTAAATCTCATAGTCAACTCTCTTGGCTGTGACCCTTCGGTACTTACAATGGAATCTCTCTGAACCCCTTAGGCCAAACAAGTGCTAACCCAGGAGCATGCTTGTCCCCAACAGCTTCACTAACCTGATCCCTCAGTCTGACTGTTACCACCAGCACATTAGGAACATTTGCTGTTGTATCATCAAAGGGGCATGGGACTCTGCGAGCCTGGCTGGGATACACCCATTTCTGGAGACTCCCAAACTTCACAGCGTCTTGATGACTAGAAATAACTGGAACGCCCCCTCCAATGAGGTTCCAAAAATGTTTCACGCTTGTGTATCTTCACCTTTAACCAGTCACCCATACTGAGGTCATGGCACTACTCCTTTTGGACTGCATGGGCAGCTTCTCCAACCTGGTGAGAAACAGAACGCCTTTTCAGGAACAGCTAGCAGCCTCGACACCTGTTCCATGATAACCTTGTGGGGCGAAAATCCTGTCCACCTATCTGGAGTACTTCTCAAACACATCAACAGAAGAGGCAATGCATCTGGCCATTTCAGGGATGTAGAAGCACACACTTTTGCCAATCTGGATTTCAATGTGCCATTGATCTGCTCAACCAACCTAGAAGCCTCTCTTTGGTAACTGAAATGGAGCTTTTGCTCAACCTGTAGTGCTGATCATAACATTTTTAGAACCTCATTATTAAAATAAGTTCCGCGATCTGAATCAAGAGAAGCCGGAAATCCGAACGTCAGAATCAATTAGCTCAACAGTCATTTTGCCACAGCCAAACTATTATTCCTACAAGTAGAATAGGCTTCAACCCATTTTGAAACAATGACCAAAATATACCTTAACCATTGCAAAGGGGGTGTCCATGCTGTGCAACTTGCACAGAAAACACTCCTTGCAATCATGAAGCTTCCACAACACCTCCAACTGTACACCCAGCATAAGCAGTTTTCAGATTTCCTTCATTGTCTCTCAAACACGAACCATCAACAAACATTTCCAGGTAATTGGATCTAAGTAGGCAAATTCAACGCTGTACACCTCTTAAGAGTCACATTCTCTGCACCCAACTAAATCTGTTCATACTTAGTCAAAGGACTATTGGTCAGGTACTGTGTTCGAGAACTAGTTGACAGTAACTCCACTGACTGGGGCACAAATACTGTCAGTGGATGACCCATGACAATACCTCCACATTGCTCAAGACTTACACATGTAGATGCAACATATTTCAAACATCCAGGCAATGATGGCACAACAGGGTCAAGTGTCATCGAAAAATAGGCGATAGACCTGAGATTACTTCCATTTATATGTGTCAGCACTGAAAGATTGCAACCTTCTCTTTCATTGCAAAACAACACAAGGCACTTGTTGTAATAAGTCATTCCCAAAGCTGGTTCCCTGCAAAGGCATTCTTGCAGCTCTGTGAAGGCAGTCATACAACTGTCATCCGAGGGTACCGGATCAGGCACATCTTTTTGTGTCACCCTCTGGAGAGGTTTTTCTGTTAAAGAAAAATTTGGAATCCACTGTCTGCAAAAGCCTGCCATCCCTTAAAACATACGTGGAGGATTCATGTTAAGAATTGCTCAGATTCTTTCCTGTGACACTTTCCTTGCTCCTTTCTCAATGTGACGTCCTAAGAACAGGACTTGAGATTTGCAAAACTACATCTTGGTTGGGGATAATTTATGTCCATTTTCTACAAGATGTTTAAACAAGGCAATAGTGTCAACTTTGCAAGCTTCCTTCATAGTTGATGCCACCATTAGGTTGTCAATATACTGCACTAACACTGAATGATTTATCATTATCAAGGACTCAAGAATCTTTTTGAGTATCTCATTAAAAATTGAGCGACTTTCTGTACATCATTGTGGGACTCAGCACCATGCCAAAACATGACTGCCAAAATGGAACGCGAATAAAAACTGACTGTCTTTGTGCAGTGGGATAGAAAAGAAAGCCTGGTACAAATCAGTAATGGCTTTGCATGGAATTAGAAATAAAATCACAGCTAGATTTGGTACCAGAAGACAACCTGGAACAACAATAGAGTTGATCCAACGTAAATCCTACACAAAAGGATACTTGCCATTCAGTTTCTGGAAGCCCATAATGGGAGTGTTACATGGACTTTCCATTTTCTCCTTCAAGATCCCTTGCTCAATCCTTGAGTCATTCACAGGAGTAATTCCGCATATAGTATCTGGAGATAACTTGTATTGTAGGATTATTGGGAACTCTGCATTTGGTTTAACTGTAATTTTGACTGGGTTGACACTTTTAATTCATCCAATACCTTTACCTGTAAAGTCCAGACTTCAGGTAACACTGTGTATCTCAATTCAATGGGAAAATCTTCACTCATCAGGAGAATACATCCCCACATCTGATTTCTATTGAGCCAAGTTTAAAAACAACATCCTCGTCATTTGTATTAAATTCAATTCCTCTGGGTGTGAAACAAATTGAGCACTTTAATTAACATAGTAGCTCACATCCAAGCTGATTACTGGACTTGTGTCACATACCACAAATCTATGTTGATCCTGGAAGGATCCTATTTTAACTGTAATTGATTCAGGATTTATGGCAGACAACTTCTTATTTGTAACTCTTACAAATTGGATACTTTCTCCAGAGAGGGGTAGGTTGGGAACCTCTGCTGTTCTTACAGTAGAGAGGGTAACATCAGTGTCGACTAGGAAAGAGACAAGATTCCCATCCACTTCTCCATCAACACAGGGACCACTCTGGTCTACCTCTAAGGCTGAGCTGGGAACGCAGTCCTCCTCCCCACCCAAGGCACTGTCATGCTAACTGGTCCTGGTGCCTGTCATCCAATTGAATGAAATACTGTGGTGCTGCACTCTGATTCTGAAAAGAATTTCTATTCCTCTTCTGCTTTTGATTCACATTGTATCTTTGTACCTGAACATTCTTTTGTGGCATTGGAGCTTGGGGCATTTGCATTTGCCATGATACATTAGAATTCTGCATTCACTGTCCTTGCATCTGTTGAGTCTGTCTCACTACATATTCAACATTCTGCATCTGATTCCCCGCGTTCTTCATGAGAGACTTACACTTGTGTTTCCAATGTCCAAATTTTTTGCAAGCATGACATAGAGTGGTTTTCTTCAAAAGTGACACATCAACACCAGTTCTAGGATCTAGAGGATTACCACTACCTCTACTTTGGGATGGAAAATTCTGCTGTTGAAAACCATTAACACCCTGCATCTTCAGAGCTTGATTATAACCTCCCAGCCCCTTTACTGTGTTATCAAAACCCATCTGATTTTGGCCTTTCTGCATTGCTTTTATCGGGGCAATCATTAGCCTCTCCTTGAGTTTCTTGTGCTTCATCTCAATATTTTGTGTAATGCAGAATCTCATCTAGTGGCATGCTCTGCCAACAAAGAAATTGCTGTTGGATCATGTAAGAAATCTCAGGTCTCAAACCAAACACAAATCTGTAAAGAAAATGTCCCACATCTTTATTTGCAATATTGTCCAATCCACAATACTGTTTTAAAGCCTCTAATCTCTCGTAAAAGGCATATTCTGATTCTTTCAGTTCTTTGGGCATCCTGTCAATCTGCATTAAACCAATCTCTTCTTTAAGTGATTTTTTACCTGTTATTATTTCCTTAAAACCACTGGAGATGGTGCTCCTGTTCTAAACGTTAATTACCCAGGCAAAGAAATCCCTCTTTCACTTGCACCGGCACCATTTTGCGAGAAGAGAGAAAGTGGGCCCCATTTTAGCCCTTAAGCTCTCCCACCAGACCACAAAATAAATGGGGACAAACTTGGAACCCGGGCCGGGGGAGGCGAATCCAGACCTATTTGGGGCCCGGGTCAAACGACGTCCAGAAGCGGGTAGCCCCCCCGAACAAAAAAATAGCCCGCTTGGAAGAGGGCGACTAGGATTGGTCACCCCAGGGCAAAGGCGAACACCCCCAATCTGGAGGCGAACTGAGGAGGCGAGGGGGGTATAAATAGGGGCTTATATGCTCAACCAAACACAAAGCACCCCACCCGCCTCACAGGCGGAGAATGATCGATGGACGACGGAAGGGGCGCCGTCGACAAGCTTCCTGGAGTATCGGACCGGATGCGGGAAGCAGAAGAAAGAGTGGCGGTCCACCACCTCTCAGCAGGCAGCAACAGCCCAGGCCAGCAGAGCCGGTAGCAGGATACCCCGATAGTCAGTGGGAGAGGCGGGAAGACACCTGCAACTGGCCGAGTCTTACAGCGAAAAACACAGAAGGGCGGCTGAGGAGAGCGGTTTTGGTGCGAACCTCCCAAAGCCCTGGATGCCTCATGGCAGGGGTACCGAGGGAGCAAAAATGGAAGAACTCAGCCTCATAATAGATGGAGTAGATGCTCAAGAAAGGTCCTTGGGATGCCACAGAGCAGGGACCCCCGGGTAGCCGGGAGGGCCAACGAAAGGGCAGGGCAAACGGGACGGCACTTGCAGCCCAGGCAGATCCTAGATCGGTAGCAAGTTGAAGCCTTGACCTGGGAAACAGAGGGCCAGACAGGTGGCCCCTCCCGTCCCTGGAACTTGATGAGGCTGGGTCCATGCAGCGACAAAAGGGCTGCCAGTAAAACGAGGTATATTCCCTAGAAAGATTAAGAATAGGTTGAACATAAATTTTGCAAAGTATAAACATGTCATGTTGAATTGTTGAATAAACTGCAACATTTTTTTGGCACCAAAGCACTGTGTCAGTGATTTGATTGGAGGGACACAAGGGCCACAGTTGTCTTTAAAGCAAAGGAGGGGAGGGGCAACTCGACTCCTGGAGGGGGCTAAGACATTTGCTGAAATCCTATCTGATTTCAGTCTTCATCTGGCTCTTTTCTGGAATTATCAGCGCCTGAGACACTGCATGAGAATAAATGTGGGTCACGGACTTCATACTCTCTAGGAATCCTCGATTCTAAAATATTTTACTACTTGGGGCACATATAAAGGGCAGTCACTGGAATGTATAAAATAATAGACCTCACATTCTTGAGACCTATAGCCAAACAGCTGGAGGGTTGGTGGTACGATTAATGTACATTTCTATACGAGGACTTGTTCACATATTGCAATTGCACAATAAAAAGCCGACGAGAAGCCTGACTGACGTTTAATTACTACATAATTCTACACAGGTGTCGATGGTCCCCGAGGAGATCGGGTGCAGCAGGCTTTAATAACGACGCAAGATGTTGGAGGTGCCCTCACCTAGACTCTGTCATAGTTCACCTACTATGGGAGCGTAACAGCAAAAATATTGACTAGAAGTATGCCACATAATTACGCAACATCTTGCAACACTAGTTCCTGCATGATGCTTCTTTGTACCCTAATCACACCAATAAGCAGCAGATGGTTCACGACAGCACTCACATAGGTCAAAATACAGTATTAAGGTTATGGAAGACAGGTAAATGTCTGGGGTTGACCCTGGCTACAGGAGATGTTGGCGTGGCATTATAGGAGCAGATAATCTACCATGTTAACCACCATAGCTTTGAGGACACGTTGCGATCAATCCTACCAGAAGGTGCTAATTCTTGCAGAAGGTTACATGCTAAGCCGGAAAGAAGGGTCGGGTAAGAATAACCAGAAGTCTTGGGAAGGGGCGGTGATTACATTAGGGGGCATATTATCAAACCAGGTGATAAAATAATCGCCGCTTTAGCGGCTGAAAAATGCCGCTAAAGCGGCGATAATGGGCTTGATAATATGCTCTATGGAATTCCAATTGAAGGCCATGTTAGATGTGAAGGACGTCCAACATGGGCTTCAATTGGAATTCCATAGAGCATATTATCAAGCCCATTATCGCCGCTTTAGCGGCAGTTTTCTGCCGCTAAAGCGGCGATAATTTTATCGCCTGGCTTGGTAATATGCCCCTTGGTCTTTGCTTCACTCTTTTTTTGATTCTGTGCCCTTTCCCTTTTACTGATGTTCAAACATACTTGTTGCAGAATCTCCTTTAAAACTTGTTTAGGGGATAGCCCAACTTATGGACTAGGCTAAAAGGGGAGGATGACCCATGAAAAGATGGAAACATGAGGTAGGTGTATGGACACAATGATCGCATGTTAGGTTGAAACAATTCAAATAATCCTCAACTGTAAACTTCCAATCCAGACATGCTTTTTAGAAGAAATATGGACAAGACATGTGTTTTCATTGCAATAAAAATGGATAGCACAGAAAGAAAATTCCCTTTTTCCGGTAAAGATATTTGCCAGGAATAGTTTAACTGTGTAGAAGAAGATAACACTGCTGGATAGTATCGTGTTTAGTGCACGTGAACGCAGAAGGGCCTTGCTGCTTTGGCGCACAGAAATAGATGGAAATACCTCCCCACCCCCGTAGGATCTTAGATTATGTTTTCTTTTCATTCCTGGCAGTTGTAAATAAACTGAACATATACAGTAGGTTTTTGTCAGGCTCCCAGAAGGACAATTTGATTTTATAGCACATCCTAGACTGACAGCTAGAAACTGTTCTGCACCACCTCAGTACAAACAAAATTAGCTTCTCACAATATTTTTGCAGATGTTAAAGGCCATTGATAGAATGAAACCAGATGACTAGAGTAATACATTTGGAATGATTGGGTTTCAGTTTCTACCAGCTTAAAGACACAAAAAATCTTTTTTCCTCGCTTGCTGGCATCCCCCCAATGCCTTATTTTTTGTAATGTACCATGTTCTAAAAGAAATATGAAGAAAGTCTGAAAATGATGCCGGCACATTTGTTGGCTGATGAAAACCTCACGTGTGACAAATCTCTCATTTGAGAGGGAAGGCTGTTGCATCAATCATTCAGAAACCTTCCTGCTTTAATCAAAATTCAATCTGTGCATTTTGATCATGGTTCAAACTTTTGCAATCATTTCATGAGATTGTGTTTTCAGATACATTCTGATGGCGTGCTAGTGCTTGCTTTTTTCTCCTCAAAATTAAAATGAAACAAAAAGAACCTAGTTGCGGCAAAGCAAGTGGTTCTATCGATTTGAATGTGCAGCACCGTGTACTGCGGAAGGTAATGCTTGAGACACTGACAAATACAGCCACGTCCTGTTCATTTACTTTCCCTAATAGCAATATGCGGCTACACTCAACAAACAGAAATTATTTTCTAGCACGATCACAGTTGCACAACAGCACACATTTAATCAAAAACCTAATCATTCTTTTTAGACCAAGTACATAGAAAGCTTTATGCCTAGAACAATTGATCACTGTTTGTTTTTCCTCTTAAATATTTTTCTTCTTAGTGCTATATGGCATCGATCAGCTGACGGCATCGGTCCAGAGTATTTAAGTAGCCGTGGATATCTTGCCACAACATCTGTTACTGTTGTCATCTGCAGTGGGACCAATATAAATTTATTTTCATGCAGAAAACTCCTTTTGGACATTATTGTCCGCAAAGATTTGACGACGTGTCCTCGATGGTCGATACACACTCGGGTTGCTCGAAATGCTTTGTTTCATTTGGTCACTATGGGGGCATATCAACAACAACCGGCGATAATTATCGCAAAGCGCACTTAGCGCTAGGATAATTATCGCCGGCTAGCGTGGATTTTTATCGCTGAGATAGCGTGCTATTAGCAACGCTTATCTCAATAGCGATAAAAATCCTCACGCTAACTGGCTAACGTGAGCTTATCGCTGGAAACCCAGTGATAACCTCACGTTAGCTTGTTGATAGGGACTCACAAACTTAGCCATGACATCCTCCTTCCATAGGATATCATGTCTAAGTCAGTCCTGAAGCAGGTGTTAGGAAAGTAGCGATAACAGGTGTTATCGCTACTTTTCCTGACGCTATGCTTCATAGCGTGGGGCTTGATGATAGGAGAAATGTTGCTTAGCGACATTTCTCCTATCATGGCAGGTCAGGAACGCCCACTTTGCATCTCATTAGAGATGCAAAGCTGGGCGTTAGTAATCCCCACGCTAAAGCAAGGTTTCACGCGTTAGCGTGTCCTTGCCAATATAGCGATAAAACTATCGCCGCTTTTCGGCCGAAAACGGCCGCAAAAGCGGCGATAATTTTTTATCGCCTCGTTGTAAATATGCCCCTATGTTTCTCCTTGCCATTTGAAAGTATGTATCCGAGCCTGCACCATTTATTTTGCTCTTATGCTCCATCTCTGTTTTGGAGCAGGTGTATTTGTGCACTTCTATTTTAAATGGTGTGTCCATTTTGTGATTAATCTGCATTGTATTCTTTTGCAGTTATTTATGCTGTTACATATGTGGATGGGTATGGCACATGCTACAGTGAGTGTGTTGCATGTACTAAAGATGTGTCATGTTTGAAACCTTTAGGCTGAAGTCTGAAATGTTAACTGCAACAGAGCTGGTGTATAGTATGCCTGCAGAGTGTGTAACGGCCTGGTACGTCAAAGACTTTGAGATCACAAATGCTCCTTATGCAGACAAAATAGAAAATGGAAGCTAAGCGGAAGCCATGATGACCACCAATGAAGTTCTTTCACTTAATACGCAGATAGCTCATTACATCAGCCAAGTACTATACCAACACCATCAGTCTCATTGGGGGAGAGAATGTAGCCTTAGGGTTAGAGCGTTGACCTTGAAGCTGGGGAACCGGGTTCGAGTCTTGGCAAGGATGCTCAACATCCTGTGATTCTGGGCAAAGCAATCTCCCAGTGCCTAACAAAAATCCTGAAACTGGTGCTCAGCTAAAGGGCTTTGACACCCGTTGTCCTGGGTCGAGTTCACGCTATATAAAACAAAAAGTAAAGCTGCCAACAGGGGAAGAACATGCTTCAAAACAATCAAACACCAGCGCATTCTTATGCCAGGCAATCTGATTCCTGATTCAACAGACCTGCAGGGAGCAAACGTCAGGCTACTGCTGAGGGCACCAGGCAGGGGGGGAGAAAGAAAAGAAAAGAAAGGAGAGATATAATACAATATTTACGCTGACCGCTGAGATCCTGGAGCTGGCCGGCAACGCTGCCCGTGACAACAAGAAGACCCGCATCATCCCCAGACACCTCCAGCTGGCCATCCGGGGTCCCTTACTGTTTGGAGCGCTGCTCTTGATTCCTGTTGCTCTCCGGCCACTTCGCCACTTCGCCACTTCGCCACGCCTCGCGGCCCCCGCTTCGCGGGAGCCGCTCATAGGCAAAGATTTTGGTTACTGTGGACTTAGCCTCCTGTCCCTCGACGTGCATGAACACCAACGCGCTTCCTGGAAACCAACAGCTGGTCACCAAGGTCAGAGGCGGGACTGCGAGGACCAGCGTGCCTAGCGGCGTGGATCGGTCACAGCTGGTCCTCTTCCCGCCCTCTCCACTTGACCTCTCCTTAGATAAGCTGTGGCAGCAACGCGCACGCGGGACGCGCGCGGGGCAAAGGCCGGGGCGTTTAAGGCCGTTCAAGGAAGGCAGAGGACGGCCCTGGCCCTGAACCCCTGTATCCTCGCCCTTCATCCGTTGGCAAGGTAGGCGGAACTGTGATTTCCATCTCTTTATAAACACATAGTGCCCGCCTCCTAGCCCTATCATCTACCGCTTTTGAGAGGCTCCTTCTTGCATCTGATCCAGCACCACAGATGTCAACTATGCGCAATAGAACTAGAAGCTGTACTAAAAAAGCCATGGCGGTAGCACAAGTGACTGGACCTATAGATCTTTTTATTTCACGGGTGAATGAGACTATCGATAAAAGTATTATATTGCTGGAAAAAAGAGTTTCCTTGGACCTCATGAACGCTAAGCGCTCTTCCTTGGGCTCTCTTGCAAACGCAAATTCACCCTCCCAGCAAGCTTTGATTAATTGTTCCTTACCCCTACCCTTGACCACCGCTGGCGAATTCACAGTTCCGAACGTTGTCGATTTGTCAGTCACCCAATCTGACTCGGATCCGTCTTATGTTGATCTTGAGGCTACCCCAGATCTAGAAGTCTGCCAGACATCTGAAAAGACGAAGCCAAGCCTAGATGGGCAAATGGACAAAGGAACACTTTCTGTACCTATCGACACTGGGGGCAGGGTTACTATTCCTATAAAGGTGGCGTCCAAGACCAAGTCTAAGGAAAAACCTAAAGCTAAAGCAAGGAATCACAACTTGATATCGCCTACCCCGCACCTGGCGTCAGGCATACCCTGCTGGGTTGAAAACATGGTAACAGATCTTAAACTGGACCTTGAGGCCACAATAGCAGCGCAAATAAAGCCTTTAATCTCCAAACTTGACAGACTCACGTCGCTAATAACTTCGAAATGGCCTAATAAGATGAATGGGCCTGGGTCTATTCAGTTACAAGGGATTAAAGAAACGCTTCCCAAACCTTCACCTTGCGTCAAGCCCCCTAAAGATGCATCTAACAAGGCAAAAATACCATCAGCTACCAAGGATTCAGCTGTATTACACCTGTCCCAAACAGGGAATACTTCTGCTCAATCCCCACCCCTATCTACTCCGAAGGCGGTGGGTCCTACTTCGGCTTTGCAACAATCTGCTGGTGGAAATAAAACTACCAACTTACAAGCAAAAGATCTCACAGGAAAGTCTACTAACCCTGCAGCTCCTCATTCTACAAACAAGCCCGAAGGCTCTAAGCCAAAGCAGGCGCGCTTTAAGTCAATTAGCCTGCCACCGGAAGTCTCTCCTTTTGTGGTTGTGCTGACAGCCGTTCCCCCACTGAAGGAGGGAGTAAAAGAAACCTTTGTAGAGCTAAAAAACAAATGTGCTCAGTGGCTTGAACTACACAAACCTTTACCTAGCAATATGAGTGGTGAAATTCTTACAGTGCGTAGAGGGGACTGGGTGGGCAGGAGTAAGAAAACAATAGCAGGGGATGTAATTACAGTTAACTTTAGGGATAATGGGGCAGCCAGCTACATATGCAATACACCCAATAGTGGTCCTGCTACCCAAATCAATCCACTCCCTTTGTCTTATTTCCTTCCCATGCCGCCAAGACTAAATCCCCATCGGCCTACTTTTCCAACTAACAGAGGGTCTGTGTATCCCCCGCAACATACCACTAAACACTGGCAACAACCACCACAATTCCCATCTTTATTCCCACATCATGCTAGTCTTCAGTGGCAACAACCTTTTCAACATCTACCACCCCTATATCAGGCTGCTCAGCAGTGGCAGCAACCCCTTCAGCCTCCACAATTCGCCAACCATCATTGGCAACAGCCATGGCAGGACTTGCCCCCTTCTTTCGACCCCTCGTATTCACAATTCGCTCATCCAAATAGATACTGTGTGCTAGATGAGGTAGACTGACTTAACTTCATGGAAGGTCCAGATATAAATCTCACTATCACCGATAACGATATGGAGGATGTTCCGCCAGCCACATCTCTCCCTATGTGTTCCGAATCCCCAACAGAGGCACCCCTAATACCACTTGCCCACATATTTACTAGGGATAGTGTAGACCCACCAAATTCTAAAATTATTACCATCCCCGACGGCGATCCAACACATGGCGAGATAAAAATTCTTAGTTGGAACCTTGCGGGGATCTCTAGGAAATTAGGCCTCCCGGAGTGGAACGTCCTGATTGACACCCACAAGATTTGTGTATTCCAAGAGACCTGGATCACTGAGCCACTGCACCGTGTCGGGTTTGTCACATTTTATACACCAGCTGTAAAACCTAAGGCAGGGAAGGGGCGGCCATCAGGGGGGCTTATCATCTGGGTAAGCATTTTGCTCAACTGTCGGATAACCATAAAAAAGGCAGGAAACCCAGACATCCTTGGTATCTCTCTATCGGGCCAACGTGGGGGACTACTTGTAGATCTCTACGATGTCTACGTTAGAGGCTCCAAAAATGGGTGCATCTCACCAACAGTAGCGGAACTTGAGGCCCAATTAGGGGACCATAACGAACCTGGCCATATCATAATAGCAGGAGATTTCAACTGCACATATGAGCCACTCCCCCTAGAAGGAATACCCGATTTAGGAGAAGAGGACAGTAGGTGGGGTATTCCCATCCTCTCTATCCCACCCATTAAGCGCTGGACTCGCAGTGCAATACAGCTTAACGCACTTACATTAGAGTTTGGATTAAGAGCAGCCAATGGCCGCACACGTTCTGATCAGATGGGTGCCCCAACGTTCAACAGAGTTGGTCACTCCACAAGGATAGACTATATTCTGCTGGACCGGGGGCTCTGGAGTTCGGTCATCGATATGGTTGTTATTCCTACCATAGAGAGTGATCATAACTCACTTTCCCTAACCCTAATGAATTCTTGGTCTACCAGAGCGCCGCTAGCACCACCGAGCTGTCCACAGGAGATTACTGTCTCCTCTTGTGGAAGACGCCTTAAGTGGAATAAGATCTTGTGTAATACTAATAAATTGTCCACTATTGAAGAGGTGATTAATGGCACACAAGATGTAATCAGCTCCATAGATTTATTTATGGCAGCAGATAAGGTAACAACTATCTACGAAGTAGCCATAAAAACTATAGGGGACCTTTTCTGGGTAAAAGGGATTATAGGGAAAACCAAACCTCTAACCAAACCCAAAGGCAGACACGACTGGTATTCTGCATCATGCAGAAAGGCCAAGACATGTCTAATTGAGGCAGTTAAAGGGAAGTCCCCCTTATCAATTCAAATAGCTAGAAGGGAATATAAAAAGGTCTTGTGGTTGGCCAAAAGGGAGTGGGAAGATGCCTACTGGTTAACCCTTAAAGAAGCCAGCCTGAAAAAAGACTCTAAATATTTTTGGGACACTATAAGGGCACGTAACAGACCAGACAGTGATCTGCTAACCTGTAACATCTCAAGCCAGGTGTGGGAGGACCACTTCTCCAAACTCTACTCCTGCCATGACGGCTCCAGCGGGAGAGGGTCTGCTATATCCCTGCCTACCACAAACTATGCACTCTGCCCCACTGACTTTGATTTTACGCTAAAGGAAGTGGAATACGCAATAAGCTCTATCATTCCACAAAAAGCGGCCGGACCTGATGGGATTCCCGGGGACCTGCTAAAATCCGATAGCACCAAATGGGGCAAATTGATCCACTCCCTTCTTGTTGCCATCTGTAGGGGTGCCCCTATTCCCTCATCGTGGAAAGGGGCGGAGGTGGTCCCCAGCCATAAGAAAGGTTCGAGGGATGACCCATCTAACTATAGGCCAATCAGCTTGTTAGATACCAGCCAAAAAGTTGTCGGCAAAGTCCTGTTACTTAGAATCCTAAATTGGGTAGAAGAAAATAAAATCCTTTCCGACTTCCAGGCTGGTTTTAGAGTGGGTACTGGAACGATTGAGCAGGCATTCAGGCTCATGATGGTATATTGGAAGGTTGTGGTTATAGGCAAGGGCAGTCTTTATCTCGCGTTTATTGATTTAAAGACTGCCTTTGACCTTGTACCTAGGGACCTATTATGGAAAGTACTTGCTGACATGGGGCTGCCACATTATCTACTATCCCTATTAGTCAGACTACACCAGGACAGCTTTGCCCAGGTCAGGTGGGGCCCTGGAGGGGAGAAAACGGGCAGTATTCCGGTCGAGAGAGGAGTCCGCCAGGGATGTGTTCTGGCTCCCACCCTTTTCTCTCTCTACATCAATGGGGTGGTTGAGCATCTCCTCAAACATCCATCTGACGAGCCATCCCTGGCTGGCGAACGCATACCGACCCTCCTCTTCGCGGATGATACGCTTTTAATCTCCAAAACCCCAATGGGACTCCAGAGACTTTTGGACAATTTCCAATCATTTTGTACCAAACGAGGTCTGGTAATAAATACTAACAAAACGAAGTACCTTGTCCTCAATCCACCGAAACAACATGTGCGTTCCCCCACCCTAAACGCTGAGCTTCTGGAAAGGGTAAAGGTCTTTGATTACCTTGGGATACGCCTTTCGGATAAAATGGACTGGACGCTAGGGGTGGGCGGAATTTGCGTAATCGCGTTACGCAAATCTCCGCGAAACGGTAAAAAATCTCCGCGAACATGCAGAAATTCCGCGAACACGCGGAATTGCTTGTTCGCGATGCTTTTTTCCTGTTCACAGTTGCTGTTTGCGTGCTCGGGGAGAAATATCTCGCGAACGCGCATTTTGAGAACGCGAACAAGAAAAAATTTCGCGAAGTCACGGAAAACAGAATTTTGGGCAATTTCGCGTTCTCCACGGAATGCGAAATTACCAAAATTCCGCAAATTCCGCGAGCGGAACGGAATTTACCACCCAGGCCTACTGGACGCCACACCTAGATAAAATGCTGTTGAGCCACAAAAGGATTACAAGTGCCCTATTAAGAGAGCAACGTTCCAGTACAACAAGGCCTATAGGAACAGTCCTTGAGATTTACACAGCTAAAGGAGTTAGCTCTGCCCTTTATGGGGCGGAACTCTGGGGCTTTTCGTCCACTGACGCTCTGCAGAGATCTGAGAACAAATTCTGCAGAGAAATAATGTCCCTTCCACAAGGCACCCCGACACTTCCTTTATTCATGGACCTTGGCTGTACCCAGATTGGCGAAATCGCGAAATTTCGCCCTTTATTATTATGGGCCCGTATTTGGCGGGTAGAAGAACTAAGCGGATATGCCAGAGGCCTCAAGGAAATCATGTCATCACCAAGCTGGTATAAAATCAAATGGCTAAAAGACATGAAAAACTTATTAATTAAGTTGGGTCAACTTGAATCATGGCTAAGTAGAACTTCACCCCCAAAGCAAACACTTAAAAAGCTTTATTGGGACTGGATTTGTTCTCAAAGAAACTCTAGCACCTCCCTGGGCAGGCTAACAGAGGACTTTCTGAGGTTCAAAGACTGCCCCAGGCGGGAACTGTACCTGGATGCAATTGGAAAACCCTTTGATAGGGCCTTGTATTTTAGATTTAGAATGGGAACCTTACCACTTAATACCTTCACTAAAAGATGGAAATCCTGTATGGAAATGTCTGAGCTATGCCCATCGTGTCTTGTTAAACCGGAAACATTAGCACATTTTATGTTTGTGTGCGGCGAATATGCTACTCCAAGGAGGGTCTGGCTCAAAAACCTATGCCGTCAGCTGGGGACTAGGAGTCATGATGTGGCAATCAGGATACTTATTTCGGACAGTAGCGTACCCTATGCTTGCGCCCTAGCCAAGTTTCTATCCTGGGCTTGGGCTATCCGCGCCAAAAAGCTAAAACAATCTGTTTAATTCTTTCTTAGAAAAATTTCTTAAACTGAAAATGCTGCCATAATTGTTTAACCTCTAAAAATTTAACCAACTAGTTGGCTAGTTTAACTGAACAAACATTTTTTTGAAACTATTGCCCTTCCTAAATGTTGGAACAGAGATATAAAATCTTTTTAAATTTATTACTGTTGTTCTTAACTGTATCTTTTTATACACTGAGCTGCTTTTATGATAATGACTTTTTATCGAAATAAAGCTTTGACTTTGACTTTGACTTTGATTCAACAGACAATACGATCAACCCCTTCTTCAATGAAAAAATTCAAAAGATCTGACAGCACATTGACAACACCAGATTCCAGCTTTTCCTCTGATACCATAACCTCCATGCTGCAACCCTCAATGATCATCGCTCAATCTACTGTCTCTCAAACTCCTCACAGATATCAACTCCCTCAAAACCACAGTCTCTGAAGATGATGTCTTACCTCATCCTTCTTCAAAGTGATCCTTGCAGAAGCTCTACCACCCCTACACATTATCGCCAATGTGTTCCTCACTGAGGGCATCAATCCTGAAGCACACAGGACTTCCAAACCCTCCCACTCATGAAGAAACCCACATCTACCCTGATGGCATTGCAACTACTGGTCCATCATCCTCGTTCCTTCATTGGCAAGAGCAACAAAAAGGCAGTCTATAAACAACTTCATAGCAGCACAATCATCACAATCATGACTATAAATACGGCCTCAGATCATTCTGCATCATGGAAGCAGCTAACTTACAAGTCATTGATGGTGTGCTCCTGGCCACGGATTAAGATGACCTCTGTCTTTTGAAATTACTGGAAATATCAGCTGCCTTCCACACTGTGAACCATCACCACTCTCATCCTCATCCTGAAGTCTCAACTGGGATTCATGGAAAACAACCTCGCATGGTTCTCCTCGTACCTATCTAACTGGCAGAGCTCATTTACATGTGCACCTCTAGGTTCCAGACTATACCTCTCATGTGTAAATTTCGCCAGGAGAAGCCCCTTTCACCACTACAAGGAGCCCCTTGGAGATCGACTAACAGGTGAAAAAAATCACTAAAAATATGTGAACACCTTTGTATCTGAAGGTCTGCTCTGCTCAGACATCCTCAAGAATTGCTTGTACCTCATCTAGATGTAGAGGTCTAGCACCTGTGTAAAGCTTTACCCTACAGAAACAAAAATCCCAATGTTCGCCAAGAACATCAAGCAGCAACTACTGGAAATGTGGTTCGACAACATGAACCTGGCCGGATTCAAACTTCAACTTATAAATCACTCAGATGCACCTTGTACACTGATCTTAGCCTCAGAGAACACATTAAGAAAACTAAGACAGCCTGGTGCCAGCTCACTCTACTAAAGAAAGTGAAACCATTTATCACAGCACAGAAAGCGACTTCAGAACAGCAACTTAAAACCTGAATACTCTTGTGTTAGACCTAGCATCCTTGGCGTTGGTTTTCCTCTATATTTTTGCCTTTGCCTCCTGTGTTTTTGCTGTGTGTTTGACTTCTTTTTGCTGGTCTAGATGCTTTGGGCACTTTGCCACTGATGTTCAGTGCCAAAGTGCAAGTGCTCCCTTTGTAAATTAATGTTATGGATTGGTGATTACATAATTGGCAAATTTGATTTACTAGTCAGTCTCTAGTACAGTGCATTGTGTGTACCTAGGGCCTGTAAATCAAATGCTGATAGTGGGCTGCAGCACTGATTGTACCACCCACATTAGCAGCCTGTAAATGTAACTCAGGCCTGCCATTGCAGAACCTGTGTGCAGTCTGGTACTGCCATGTCGACCTGGAAAGTGCACCCACTTGCCAGGACCTAAACTTCCCTTTTCTTACATGTTAGTAACCTCTAATGTAGGCCCAAGATACCCTTGTGGCAGGGTGCAGAGTATGTGAAAGGTAGGACATGCCCTGGTGTGTGTTGCATGTCCTGATAGTAAAATACAGCCAATTTTGTTTTTCACTATTGCAAGTCTATCTGTTCCCATAGGATACAATAGGGAGTTTGCATATAAAATCTTATAAACACAACTACCCCTGGGAACAAGGTAGGGAAATAAAGTTTAGTATGCATGAACTCAGAATGTTAAAATGCATCCTTTAGTGAGGGTGATTTTTACATTTTGTGTTTGAAAATACCACTTTTAGAAAGTAGTTTTTTTTTGCTTAGCCATCCAGCGTGCCTCTGCTAGGATGTGTATTGATTGGCTTTGAGTGACAGGGGCTGGGGATGGGCAGTGGCTCCAGAGAGTCTGGATGAGTCAGGGATGGGCTGAATAGAACTGGGCTGCATTTAGAGTGGGAGGATGAGATTTCCTTTTACCTGAATGGGCCTGGTCTGCCTGCCACAATGCTGTCTCCACCTCCTGCCTGAAAGCTGCATCAGAAAGGACAGGACTGGTTTTGACTGAGCACAGGGCTTCTCCCCCACCTGAGAACAAAGGATTTTACTGTATGAAACAAGGGGCCCAGACTTTTAGATCACTTTTGGACTTCAATATGAACGTCTGCCAAGGAGAAGAGCTGGAGAAACTGGAGGAGGAGTACTGCCCCTTTGCTGTGTGCTGTCTGGGGTTGGGCTGCAGTGACTGGTTCTGCCAAGGAGAGGGGCTGTGTGTGTATACTGCTTGAGAAGGTATCTCCAAGGGCTTGAAGTGGAGTTCACCCCCTATTCAGGAGGTCTCAGTAATAGCAAAGACCTTTCTATCCTTCTGGGCAATGTCTCTGGTTCCTGTGGTTCTAGTCGCCACAGAAGACAAGGACAACCTACTCTGTCACCGAGTCGGTCGCAGGCACCGCAGAGAGCACTGCCTTGCTTCGCAAAACAACCCTGGTCTCATCCACTCTGTCAACAAGACGCTGCTTGCACCTCATCCTATGGGCACCACACTCCACACCTCTTCGGTACATGCTGCACAGATGTCACCGACTTCATCGCTGTCCCTCTCAACCATCAACTGCTGGAGCAGAGTTTTCTGTTGAAAATTCATCGGGTTTTGAAGCTTCAGTTGTCTAAACGTGGTAAAAATAAAATTACTAATTTTTAATCATTAATTATTTGTTTTGTGTAAATGTTTTTTTTTTATTAATCAATATGTATGTATTAATAAGAGAAAAACCGACACGAGGGAACGCTTATGTGTTGCTATTGACAATGTGCATGTTTTATTAAATAAACGTTGCTGAGTGCTGTTTATTTTTAAGCACGAAACGCTTTTGAATTAATGCTTTTTTGTGTTGCTAAAGCTAGATAATTGCATACACATAAGGGTATTAGTGGGGTTAACACTGTTTAATCACTATGCTGTGGTAACGTTGTTTTGTCTCTTTTAATTAAGATGGTCTATTGTGGCCTATTGTGGCCTACTAAAAGATGGCTGACTTTTGAAGCCTGGTTTCGAGTGAGAATTTGTGATGGAAAAGGCCTTGCTGAATATGGACGCGAGTCATCTGTCCACAGTCCTTGCCTGGTTAAAACTTTCCGTGAGGACAGCAGGAGATCTGGGCATGTTTCCAGATGCATTGGGACAGCAGCCTTGGCAGCCTTGGAAAACAAAGGAGCTTTAAAGAAAGACTCTAAACTCTGAGCTCACCAGAGGAAATGTGTGGAAGTTGAAAAGAAACATTTTAAGATTTAGTTCCTGTTCTGTCTTTTTATTTTTGTGACTTTTTCTGAGCGGAGATTTTTCAAAATGTAGCGATGCTACATCCTTTCCTTCTCGCTCTGCTCAGCGGTTCGGCGGATGAAGAAATGTTAAATGTTTCTTTCCTTTGTTTGAATTATTATAAATATACTAGACTAGAGAGGGTTCCTCCCATTGCGTTTTGCTTTTCTTCCCAAACCTATGTTGGTGAGGATCGATGCTGAGAGAACGGTGACTTGGGAGATTTCTGCTGAGAGACTTGTCCTGATGACCCATTCTG
Source organism: Triturus cristatus (assembly GCF_964204655.1). Classification (NCBI taxonomy): domain Eukaryota; kingdom Metazoa; phylum Chordata; class Amphibia; order Caudata; family Salamandridae; genus Triturus; species Triturus cristatus. Next base: position 623,776,623 of record NC_140587.1, read on the forward strand.
ACATTTAGCTAGAATAGGTAATTATGAGAAAATGATTTATTCTGATTAATTTCTTTTGACTAATTTTAGATAAAGAATCATAATTTTAAATACGGTGTTGATGATTATTTCTTGTCAATTATTGAGTACTCTATATGATTATTGATGTATAGATTGTTTAGATTATGACAATTGCAATAGCTAGGTCTTATCGACCTCGGTGTAGGTGTGGGGTTTAGGAGTTTAGGAGTTTCCTTCCTTCAGGATCAATAATGGTAGAGTATTTGAGTGTATGTTAGTGAAATGGGCCCTAGTGTATGGTGAGTGTATGTGCGTGTAACTGTGAAATTACTCTATCTGTGGAAGTAGGGAGATTTTGTACACCCCAATCTGCATCAAGTTCCTGGTTGCAGAGTGATGATGGTTATTGATGATTGTCTTGATCTGATTAGATTGCTTGTATATTAGCTTATTGATTATTGATTATTGATTGATGTTGGTATATGTACTAATACTATATGTTGGAGTCGTCATGTTGAGTTATATGTAGTGCTTCTGGAATTTGGGAGCTAGTAGCAGTTCCGTAGTAGGGCAGAGGGAAGTATATGCTGCTCTCGGGAAAGACGGGATTGTTGGTCCTGTACGTATGCAGGAAAATTCACATTGTCTGGGTTCCCGAATTAGTGACATTGTTATATGTTACTATTAGAGATATTTCTGGTATATAAGGAGTGCGTATGGTAGTGAAGGTTATCTATGAAACTCTGGTTTTAAGTCCCAGGGATCCGTAAGGTTCGCCGTTAAAGCTTATCGCGGGAGAAGTAATAGGTATTCTCTGAGCTTGTTTGAGAAACTGGGTAGAAGTAAGCTACTTGGTTGGTGTGTGTTATGATTCTGTAGTGGAGCAGATTGTCCGCTGTTCTCGGGAAAAGCAGGATTCTGTGTGTATGTACTATATTTTCTTGTATGAATGTGCGTAAATGTTTATGCATTTAGTTGATTGTAAGACTCTTTGGGCAAGTCCTAGAGGAAACAGTTAATGAATGTATGTTAGAAGGGCAGAGTAGAGGGATGTGCTACTGTGTCAACGAGAGGTTTCTTGTGAAATAGATTTTCTTTATTATTCTTTGGTTAGCGAAGCAGACAATGGAGATGTTTATATGTTGTAACTAATAGATTTTGTAGAAATTCGACACGAAGTCTACTGAGAAATTTTGTAAAGGAGGGGTAGACGACTGACAGGAGACAGGAGCGAGAAACTGCAGCGACTGCTGACGTCAAACAGACCGCGCTCTGATTGGATATTAGATCAGAATAGTGCTCGCGCTGAGATTGGTGCGTTGGTGTGAGCCGCGCAAGGATTGGTGGAGCTATTTTAGTGACGTAACGTTCCAGGATTGGTGCGTTAGTGTGAGTCGCGCTGTTATTGGTTGAAAAATCATATTGTGTAGTTGTATTACGGAAGGGATTAGAAAGTTTTGGTAAGCGTTAAAATGTATTACCAAGAAGAGAAAAAGAAAAAATCTTTGTTCAGAAAGATTAAAAATTGGTTCGACAAGGATAAAGATGTTAAAACGAGAGAGGGTGAATTGTTACCTCCATCGAAAACGCCTGCATCCTTCATGGCTGCGAGATATGGGTATCATACCTGTATATGGTTGGAGAATTGGGTTAGGTATACCAAAGAAGATGGAGTTTTAGCATTTCCAGAACATGGTTCATTTAATCTGGCCGTGTTGAAAAATTTACGGGAAAAGATGTTATGTCTTGACCCAAGACCAAGGCCGACACAATTCGAGGCTTTAGTGGAATGGGAATAGGAAGTACATGAGCGAGAGAAACAGAGGTCTGGAGGCAACTATAGATATATGTTCGGGAGGAGACATGGTCGTGAAACTCATCATGATCGAATGACAAGATGGCGAGATGCTAGTATGTCAGAGGGATTATATCCTGTGAGAACAGTTGAAGAGGGAGCAGAAAGGGTTCCTGAGGCAGAAGTGAGAAGATATGGAGTTAATGAATATGAGGATGAGGTTTTAAATGACATGATTTACAAAAGACCACCTCCATATAGACCGGAACCAGAAGAGAGTACACCAATTGTTTCTCCGATAAGAGATACACATCGTATCATTGAGACAGAAAATGTGACACCTGAGTTAAGAAGTGGTAATCCTTTCAGGGAGAGAGAGAATAGAAGCAGTGGCGAAAATACGAGAGAATTAGCAAGAACTACATCGGAGTTGACTGAAAGGATTAAGGAACTGACAAAAAATCTAGATGCTGTTACGGTACCCGTAACCATAGGTCCGGTTATGCCTGTTTTTGATAAGCAGAGGAAGGGTGAGAATGGTTTGATTATTCCATATGTTGGGAATAGATTGACAAGTTTGGCTGGTCCTTCAGGAGATTCAGGAAAAATGGCAGGAAAATTCAGACATGACACCTGTAATGAAGGATTAGAGGAGTCTAATTCAGGACTGGATGCTGGTGAAGCTAGTTGTTCAGGGATGCCGATTTTAGAACCGCAGAAGAAAGTGGTTCCAGTGAGAAAATCTACTGAAATAACAGCTGAGGATTTGAATGAATGGATGAAAGTTCTTCAATAGAGGGATAAAGATTCACAAGCAATTGATGTTGCTAGGTTACGTGTAGAATTAGAAGAGCTGGTTGCAGGGACAGTTCCAACAGAAATTCTAAAAAATCATCATGATGGTGAATTATTATTCATGTGCAAGAATATTACCTGGAGAGCGAGAAATACACATGACAGACTAAGAGCAATAGCAAATGATTATGGAGTTGACATTGATAAAGTGAAAGTTTTGCAGAAGTCTTACAGGATGGATTTCACAGACAAGGATATAGAAAATTTGAATGGTACTGGTAGAACAGGACAGATTAAAGAAATGATCGCTTTATTGCGAAAATGGGGTGATGTTGAAAAGTGGAAGGATAGATGGTACAAAAAGAGAGAAGAATCAGGGGATAGGACTTATTCAGCATTTCCTGTGAGAGAAAAGGAAAAACCAGTGGATACTTATCCTATGAGAGAAATACCTGGAGGAGGATATGTACATGTTCCATGGACCAGACAGGATATTTTGTCATTTACGAATGATTTCCCTCGATTGAGAGAAAAGCCCGTCGAGTGGTACAGGCAGGTAGACAGGTTTGTGAAATTGTCAAAAGTGCTGTGGATTGACCTGAATAGTCTGTTTGATATAATTGTTCCAGCAGACTTGTGGGCTGAGTGTAAAATAGTTGTGAGTTGGCCTACTGAGGAATATCCAAGAGATCAGAGAACAGGAGCACCAGATCCAGAAGTAATGAGAAAGTATGAGCAGGTGATCGTATACCTGAAAAATAAAGTACCTCCAAAAGAAACAGACTGGGTTAAAATAGATCGAACACATCAGGAAGCAAAAGAATCAGTTCATGCTTTTTACGAGAGGCTGATACTGGCATTTAAACAATTCAGTGGAGATGAAAACCTGGGTGACAAGGATTTGAGTCATTTTGTATACAGATTTGTATATGGCCTGAGACCTGAGATTAGTGAAAGAATTCGTGAGCATACTGTGGATTGGCAGAGTAAGAAAATAGATGAGATTCTGAGACATGCAAAATACTTCAGTGATGAGATTGAAGCAAAACAGAGAAAGCTGAAAGAGAAAGCAATGTGGGCACAGGTGAAAGTTGCGGAAAGACAGGAAGCACAGTTGGTGGAACAGGCGAATAATCCAGGAAATAATGCAGGGAATAGACCTAGGTATGCAGGGAAAGGAAAGGGGAATCTTGAGGAAGCAAAAAAGAAGTTCCCATGTCACAACTGTGGCCAACTGGGACATTGGAGATCAGAATGTACCAATCCACCATTAGTGAATAATGAGGGAAACTCCTTGAATCAACAGGTGCAGAACGAAGGGAAAAATCAACAGCAGCAACAGCAGAAAGTTGTGAGACAGCAGAGTCAAGAGCCAAAACCGCCCTTGCCGCAGAATAGAGGAGCACAAAAGTATAATCCGGATTCGGGATTCTACAATGATGAGCAGGTAAACAAACCAAGGCGTTCTAACCAGGTACAACAGTACTTGTTAAAGAATGAAGGGAGTGAATCTGAGGGTGATTATTGACGGTGCCGAAGAGAGGAGGAAGAGTGCATACTTGGTGCAACTCTAGAAATAGACCAGACAGGACCATTTGTGGATGGAAAAATAAATGAAGAAGGTGTTACTTTTTTAGTAGACACAGGTGCGACAAGATCAACTGTCAGGTCAACAGATATTAGAAATCTTCCTCTCTCGGATGAAGCAATCCAAGTAGTTGGTGTAGCCAATACACAAATCAGAACACGTCTTACTGAACCAGTAAGAGTACAAATAGGGAAATTTACAGACATGCACAGATTTATCGTCTGTGACACAAGTCCAGTGAACCTGTTAGGTAGGGATTTATTATGTAAGATGAATTGTACAATTTTTTGTACACCAGATGGAATAGCTTTTGAAACACCAGATGAGGATGTTTTGTACCGAATGACTCTAGAAAATAGAGAAAGTGAGTTAATTGGTGCATATGCTGTGTTTGATCCAGAGGATTTGCCTCAAGAGTTGAGAGACACAGTGAAAAGGACAGTTTGGGATTTTACTGGAGAGGATGTGGGATTGATGAATAATGTAGATCCTGTGAAAATTTCAGTGAAAGAGGGAATTACTTATCCTAACATTCCTCAGTACAAAATGACACCAGAAATAATTGAGGGAATAACTCCTATAATTGAGAAAATGATTCAGCAGGGAGTTCTGAGAGAACTACTGAGTAGTCCGTGTAATTCACCGATAATGGGGCTAAAGAAGCCTAATGGGAAATTCAGAATCGTACAGGATTTGAGAAAAGTTAATCAAATTGTGGTGGCATGTTGTCCTATTGTGCCAAATCCATCAGTGATTTTGTATCAGATTCCACATGATGCTGAGTGGTATACAGTGATTGATTTGTGTCATGCTTTCTTTTCAATTCCATTGCATCATGACAGCCAGCCGATTTTTGCATTTAGATTTGGCCAGCGTATTTTAGCATGGTGTCGTATCCCACAGGGGTATACAGAGAGTCCTTCAATATTCAATCAGTTATTGAAAATGTCATTGGAGAGTTTGATTATGCCTGAAAACTCAGTATTAGTGCAGTATATTGATGACCTACTTGTGGCATCAAAGACACGTGAAGCTTGTGAAGTAGATACTATAGCTTTACTGAATCATCTGGCAGATGGAGGGTTAAAAGTATCTCCAGCTAAATTGCAGTTCTGCAAGAAAGAGGTGCATTATCTTGGACACAATATTGAGAAAGGTCTGAGAAAAGTGACTGATGACAGGATCAAAATTATCAGGGAAATGAAAGCCCCAAAGACCCAGAGGGAAGAGAGAATGTTTCTGGGAATGGTGGGTTATTGTCGTCAGTGGATAATTAATTTTTCGCTGATAGCAAAGCCACTGATTAAGCTGACTAAAAGTGAGATGACAGACCCATTGGAACTAGATGGAGAACAAATGGCAGCATTCGAAGAGCTGAAAAGCAGAATGTGTGAGGCCCCTGCTTTGGGTATGCCTGATTATGAAAAGGAGTTTGAATTGTACTGCAGTGAGAGAAATGGATGTGCACTTTCAGTGTTAATTCAGAAGCATGGATTACTGAGAAGGCCTATTGCGTACTTCTCATCGACACTTGACCCTGTAGCTGTGGGTTTACCAGGTTGTCTGAAATCTGTGGCTGCAACATGCAGAAGCCTAGAACAGAGTGAGGGAATCATAATGGGATATCCTGTAAGGGTATTTGTACCTCATAATGTGGCAATTCTTTTGACAAGAAGCAGAACTCAGTACATGTCACATTGTCGGTTGACTAAATATGAAAAAGTCATTCTGGGAGCATCAAATGTGACTCTTGAGAGATGTGTGAATGTGAATCCAGCGACATTGTTGCCGGATATGGAAAATGTGGGTGTGAAAACAGAAGATGATCACAATTGTTTGGATGTGCTTGATTATTGTACAAAACCGAGACCAGACATAAGGGATCTTCCCTTGCATGAGAGTGATCATGTGTTGTTTGTGGATGGATCATGCCTGAGGAATGATGAGGGTGTGCTATGTGCAGCATATGCAGTGTGTAAGGTTTCAGAAGTAATGGAAGCATCATCATTGAAAGGAGTGAAATCTGCGCAAGTTGCTGAATTAATTGCATTGACAAAAGCTTGTGAAATTGGGAAAGATTTGAGAACGACTGTGATGACTGATAGTCAGTATGGATTTGGAGTTGTGCATGACTTTGGCCAACTTTGGCTACAAAGAGGTTTCTTGACGTCGAGTGGGACTCCAATAAAGAATGCTGAAGTGATTGGGAAATTGCTTGAGGCGATACAGCTGCCTAAAGAATTAGCAGTTGTGAAATGTGCTGCCCATGGACAAGGAGACGATTTTGTGACAGTTGGCAACAGATACGCAAACGACATTGCACAATACTGTGCAAGGAATGATCAATCTATTAATCGGGAACGAGAGAGTGAAATGTCTTTTTGTTCTGTGATGTTTACTAATGTCTTAGAGACATGGGATGAAGTGAAACAGTTGCAGGATGAGGCAGAGGAGGAAGAAAAGAAAGATTGGATTAAGGCAGGTTGTGCCCCGAGAGAGACAGACCATGGCAAGGATGTATCATGGCCAGGGACATTTGGGGAGGGATGCGATGATTAGGTCTTTCAAACAAACCTGGTATAATGCAAAGTTCAGGACAATTGCAGAGAGTATCTGTCAAAGATGTTTGATTTGCCAGCAATTTAACACTGGGAAGAAGACAGTGGTGAGTCTGGGAACAATAGGCAGAGAAGGAGGTCCTTTTACAAGAATGCAGATTGATTTCATTGAAATGCCCCAAGTGAACAGACTGAGATATGTACTAGTGGTAGTCTGTTTGTTTTCAAGATGGGTTGAGGCCTATCCGACTAGGAGAAATGATGGAGTAACAGTGGCAAAGTTACTGTTAAGAGAGTTGATTCCTAGGTACGGATTTCCAGTAACGATTGAGTCCGATAGAGGTGGACACTTCTATAATGAACTCATGAGTTTGATTTGTGAAGCATTAAGCATACAGCAGAAGCTACATTGTGCATACAGACCAGAGGCTTCTGGTGTTGTTGAGCAGATAAACGGCACAATCAAGAACAGGATTGGTAAGATGTGCTTAGCCACTGGCATGAAATGGCCTGATGTTTTGCCTCTAGTGCTGATGACTATTTTCAATTCAATTCAATAATACTTTATTTCGACCTGTTTCGGCCATAAAAGTAGCAGTTAAAACACAATACAATAAAATACACAATAAGAGCAACATCAGTTAAAAAGGAAGAAGACATTTTTTTACAGCTAACACCCCAGATTAGTCTAGGCACTGTTTCGAATTAAAAAACTCCTTTTTATCCAGAATGCATGGAGATACTTAGAAAGTGCAAACACAATGTAAGCTGCTGTATTAGATTTAAAGACTCTAAGTGCATCTGCATATTTACGAAAACCCAGGTTCCTACATACAGGTATAATCCAATGCTTCCGGGCTCTGCTGTACATGGGACAGAAGAAAAGGATGTGGCATTCATTCTCTAAATCCGTGCTACAGCCAGGGCATTTGGAAACCCCGGAGCTAGACCACTTGTTTGTGAAGCATGCAAGGGGGAGGCAGCCAAACCTCCATTGGATGTATAACTTTCTGGCCAGTACAGGATAGATTACATTTAAATAGTCCTCAAAGGAGTATACAGATTTAAACTCTAAAAATGAATTTACCATAGGACCGATACGTGAGTTATGCAGCCATGCACTGGTGCATCTAGCTCTATGTGACTGGGTAAGCTGTTTTCCTGAGATCTCACTGCAGACAATCGCTGGCTGATGCCACAAATCCACAAGACCCATTAACGTTAATTCCTGTTTGACATAGGAGAGCCAGGGGATGTGCACAGCTTTGCTCAGATTTAATACTTCCTGCAGTTCAGTTCTATATTGTGTGAGTTCAGGGGTTAGCCATAATCTCCTCCAGAATCTGAGGGGTTTAAGAGACAGTTCCTCCTGGATTGGGAGAAGGCCCAGGTCAAGCCGAAGAGGAATAAGGGGGGTACTCTGCGGGAGCATTAGCAGCTGCCTCAAGAATCTATTCTCCGCTTTAGTTAATTCGGGACTCACAACATACCCCCATAGTTCCCCCCCATACAGGGCCGCTGATCTTGCCCTGGTTTTATAAATTTCTAAACCTGGGCTTATGGGCCTATATGATGAGGCATTGTTCATTTTCAAAATTCCACCCGCTGTTTGAGTCAGTTTAAGCTGGGATTTTAAGAGATGAGGCACCCAGGAGAAGTTTTCGCTCAGCGTGACACCTAGATATTGAAAGGTCTGCACTCTCTCAAGCGAAACTGTGTCCAATATAGGAGGGGGTCTGGTGCGTCGTGGGGGATTAAAAATCATGAATTTAGTTTTGTCTACGTTGATTTGTAGACCATGATCAATACAGAATTCATGAAACCCAACCAATGTGCGCTGTATCCCCATGGGTGACTTAGCTAATAAGAGAGTATCGTCGGCGAACATTATTGCCGCGATTTTCTTACCTGCCAGCCTGGGTGCATCGTTGTTTAGGAGTGCATCCAGGCGAGAGATCAACCCATTCACGTACAGGCAGAACAAGGTGGGGGCAAGGACACACCCTTGCCTAACTCCCTTGTCTACCGGGAACCTTGCGGACAAAACTCCTCCCCTCGCACACCTGACCTGCGCAAAATTCTGTGTATGCAATCTCACTAATATGGTCAACAGAGCATTAGGTACTCCCAGGTCCCGAAGGACAGCCCACAATTTCCCCCTAGGCACGGTGTCAAATGCTGAACGGAGATCAACGAACACCATATAGAGGCTGCCACTCTCTATAGTGACGGTCTTCCAGTATAGCATAGCTAGGCGGAATAGCTGATCCGTGGTGGATGTTTTACTCCTAAAACCAGCCTGATAGGGTGACAAAATATTATTCTCATTGATCCACTCTTGCAGGCGATCTAAAATAAGTCGCGCAAATATTTTTTGGGGGACATCAATGAGACTGATAGGTCTGTAATTTGCTGGGAGCAGAGGTGACCCCTTTTTGTAGATAGGTATAATCTCTGCTCCCAGCCACGACCCGGGGACTTCTGTGCCTCGCAAGATATTATTAAATAGAGCGCACAGATACGGTGCCCAAATCAGGGGCTGGTCCTTAAACATATCTCCTGGTAGTTTATCTAAACCTGGGGCTTTGCCCCACATCATTTTTCCCAGGGCAATGATAATATCATCGTGGGTGAAGGCCAAGGTCTCAACCTCATCATCTCCAGGTACAAGAGGATAAAAATGCAGAACATCTAAGTCGGAAGATCCTGCATAGAGAGACTTAAAATGGGATTCCCAAACCCCTGGGTCTAGATTCACTTCTAGAGCATTGCGGGGTTCAGCAGTCCCATTATTTACAATTGCCCAGAATCTCCGCGAATCCTTACTAGTAAGTGCAGAGGCAAGATCGTGCCAGCGCTCCCAGTCCCAGGCAATTTTTGCCTGTTCCATTACTTCCTTATAGGAGCGTCTGAGGGCGCGAATAGTTAAACTATCCGTACCATCCTTAATTGCGTTTACCAAATTGGTTTTTGACTTCCTGCACGCAGCATTATACCAGGAGGAAGGGCGGGGCACCATAGGTTTATTGGAGGTTACGACTGGATTAAAAATATCGGATAATGTGTCCACCAAATCCTGATGAAGAGTGAGCATGTTCACAGAGGGAGCAGAATGCTCTTCCGCGATCAGGATATCCCTTGCCTTGGTGAGGAAGGGGAGAATAGTTAAATATAATGTAGGGAGGGCATCCCTCTTATCTTGCAGTTTCGCCCATTTGACACGCCGCCTATTATTAGATAAAACAAGGCCAGGGTCAGATGGCAGTTCCGGTTGTCGCTTTAAAACAAGAGGAGATATCATCTTTAGCGCCAGAGCATTATGATCGCTATCAATCCTGGGCAGTACCTCCAGATCCACGATCTTTGGCCAAAGCCTTGTCTCGACCATAACATAGTCTAGATGAGATTCGTGATCTTTTTTATTGTACGTGCATCTAGACGGAATGTCCGAGGGTTTCCTACCGTTGACCGCCCTAACTGAATTGTGAAGGGTAAGAGACGTAATCTGTGTAGCTAGTGGGGACCAAGCCTTAGCAGGAGCAGAGTTGCATGGAGGAATTCCCCAGAACTCATCCTCTTCCAACAGGGCTCCCTCATCCATCCCTGGTAGGGGCTCACAATGGCAGTTGAAATCACCTGCAATTATAAACTGAATCTCCCGATTCAAAGAGTCGAGAAAAGCTGAAAGTTCTCTAATGGTTTGAGATTCCCTAGCCAGTGCTGTGGGGCGGGAATAAACATTGATTAGGGCTAGTTTAAAAGAGGGTTGCCATGTCAGTAAGACACATAAAATGTCAACCGAGTTGGTCTCTATTAATTCTGCTTTGCAACCCAGATGGATACCAACCCACGTTGTCAGGCCGCCAGACGGCCTCCCAATGCCTCCCCAACGTGCCATGGTATTAAAGGCCACGAACCCCAGTCTGTGTGCTCCCTCCCTAGCCCAAGTCTCTTGAAATAAAATAACATCGTAGGTGTCTACAAAGGAGCCCCATTCAGGGCACTTAAGTTTGGTGCTAATTCACGCCACGTTCCATGATATTATGGACATGTGCTGGACGTGGCTATTGGGTAGAGATGGAGAGACAATCGAATGGGGTAGACTCTGCGATGGGTTGTGTTCGATGGGGTCCTCAGGAGCAATGGTGTCATTGGCTAGATTTTCTGTGGAGTGTTTGCCAGCAATTTAACACTGGGAAGAAGACAGTGGTGAGTCTGGGAACAATAGGCAGAGAAGGAGGTCCTTTTACAAGAATGCAGATTGATTTCATTGAAATGCCCCAAGTGAACAGACTGAGATATGTACTAGTGGTAGTCTGTTTGTTTTCAAGATGGGTTGAGGCCTATCCGACTAGGAGAAATGATGGAGTAACAGTGGCAAAGTTACTGTTAAGAGAGTTGATTCCTAGGTACGGATTTCCAGTAACGATTGAGTCCGATAGAGGTGGACACTTCTATAATGAACTCATGAGTTTGATTTGTGAAGCATTAAGCATACAGCAGAAGCTACATTGTGCATACAGACCAGAGGCTTCTGGTGTTGTTGAGCAGATAAACGGCACAATCAAGAACAGGATTGGTAAGATGTGCTTAGCCACTGGCATGAAATGGCCTGATGTTTTGCCTCTAGTGCTGATGACTATTAGATCTACTCCAGATAGAACTACTGGTTTAAGTCCGCACGAGATAATCATGGGACGTGCAATGCGACATGCATATGTACCTGTCAATAAGTTGATGACAATAACTGATGACATGATTTTGGATTACTGTAAAGGCCTGGCTGACGCAGTTCATTCTGTGTTTCACCAGATTGGAGAAGAAGCTACTACACTTGAGAAGAAGCAAGCTCATGATCTGAGTCCAGGAGACTGGGTGAGGATTAAAGTGCACAGAAGAAGAAATTGCTTGGTTCCAAGGTGGGGAAGACCAAGACAAGTCATTCTAACTACGACGACTGCAGTGAAGTGTGCTGGTGTGAAAAACTGGGTGCATGCGAGTCATACTCTGAGAGTTCCAAACCCAAAGGATGGGACTGGTAGAGAGTATTTTGAAGAGTCAGATTCCAGTGATGATGAAGACCCAGAACCAGTGAGAAAGAATCAAGGTTCAGGAAAAGAAGCCTTTTCTACAAGTTCAAGAGAACCATTGAGAATTTCAGAAAGGAGGTCTGATTCTGAAAGAGAGCCTGAAGTTCTAAAAAGCAGTGGAGGAAAAAGAAAAGAAAAGAGCAGTTCCACAGAAATTACTCCTGAATCAGAAGAGGAGGAGATTGAAGAACCACTTGAGATTATTTCTGAAGAAGTAGGGTCAGAAGAAGATAGAGAGGGACAGATTGCGGAAGACCCCCGAGGAGGTGTAGGGAACACTTCTAATAAGCTAGGTGAAGGGACAAGTAGACAGCAAGAAGATTGCGTGTCGGAGACCCGAGGAGGGAAAGAAGTAGGGAAGTCTCAAATAGTGGTGAAAAAGACTGTGGAGCGAAAGAAAACTGCTGAAAAACAAGAGGCATTTGAAACAGAATCTGATGAAAGTGAAAGTGAAAAATCAAAGAGTCGAGTTCTGAGCAAGAGAACTTGGATTGGAGAAAGAAATAATACAGAAATAAGACCGAAAAAGGTCATAAGAGGAGATTTTTGGCCTAACAACAGAGTAAAGAGGCTGAGATACAGACTGATAAGAGGAAATACATCGAAAGCTGAACAAGTGAATGAAGTATCGAGTCAAAACGAAGTAAAAAGGAAGGAGCAAAAGGAGTCAAGAGAACCTGAGGAAATAAAGAGAATTAGAAGACCCAACCAAAAGTACAGATCACCGGAATGGTCTTATGTGGCACTGTCTGAAGAAGGAGAAAAAGAAACAGTGACTCGAGATAATCCGGAGGGGATCTTGAGAAAAGTGGTTGAGGAAAAGGAAGAATCTGTTGGAATCTTAAAAGTTATCCTGACTGACATTGGAGAAGAGTCAGATGCACAGGATGTTGTTGATGATCTGATACAATTTGATGTTGCTGAAGAAGAAGGAGTGAAAAGTGATGAATATCCAAATTGAGTGAACTGAAGAAATCACTTGGAAAAAGTGAAAAGGAGAAAGTCTGAAATTCAGCTGTCTGAAGTAATCCAAAGTTTGAAAAATTACAGTAGTGGAGTAGTAGAGGCTAAGTCAAAAGACAAGGTCAAAGTAGTAAAATGGCTAACATAGAGAATAATCAAAGTAGTTGTGCCTTCTTAAAAAGATGGTGTAGAATGTGCTGCTGCTGTACTGGATTATTAATGCTACTATGGGGTATTTTAGCTTTGTTAGTTACATTTAGAGTTTCAATAGGTACATTTGGGATACATACTGAGAATGAGACAAATGTAGAAAAGAATTCGCAAAAAGTAGTTCCAACTAGAATTAGTAATACTTACATGTATAAAGATAGGTCAATTAATGATTTTTCTAGTAATGTTTTTTCAAAGTTGTTATACGAATATGTGAAAACAATGGAAGTAAGGGATTGCTACGTTTGTATGCAATTACCTGCATCCGTTTCAGAGGGTGTTACTTATCACCATTTACCAGCTACGTATGGAATTTCTTGTAGTGTATTAAGTAGTGTTTTTTATTTGTTAGGGAAAATAGATTATAAGATGTCTAACAAAGATAGTATTTTTGGGCACTTGCCAATGAACAAAGAGCTGAATCCAGCTAAAGAAGCTAATATTTTTGGTGAGATTTTTATTGAAAAAGAAGAATTAACATTAGATTACATTTTTAAGAATAATTTAACTTGTAGTTTGGAAGAAGAGGAGAAAGCTTTCCTGAACATGGTGGAGGAGAGGAGATTGAGTATGCATGAAAAGGCAGGGAAATATAAAGTGAGTGAGACAATTTGGGACATTGAGATGGGAAAAGAATTGAGAAATGGAGCTAGTCCAACTTTAGCTTTAGATGCACCACAGAAGGGTAAGCTGTGCATTACAAGAGGGAAATCCCAATATGATACATATTTTGTTGGGACTAGTGAATGTCATGATACATACTTCATTGCAACAGGATGGGGTTTCAGAGGTGGAGAAGATACAATTTTTCCAGGAGTGTATTATGTTTGTGGGAACAAGGCTTATTACAAGTTGCCTGACCATTGGTATGGCACGTGTTATGTGGGCCTGGTTTTTCCAAAGATTTTTCATATAGATAGAATAGAAGATGTAGAACATATTAATTTACTAATGCGCTTCAAGAGGAAACTTGGTTTGAAATTGTGGGTGACATTTTTGGAGCTTTAATTCCAGCAGTGGGAATTTCTTTAAATGCTAATGGGATTCGGAAACTGTCAACAGTGGTGGATCGCTTATCGACAAATACCGCTGGAGGGTTTCTTTTGGTGAATACGGAATTAATTGCCGTACGTGCTATGTCTATGCAAAATAGACTTGCTCTTGATATATTATTGGCTAAGGAGGGTGGAGTTTGTGGAATGCTGAAAGTTCAACATTGTTGCACTTACATTCCAGATGAAAGCAAAGACCTGAAGGTCTATATCAAAAATATTACTGATTTGCATGAAGAATTAGTACCACTTGAAGCTGAAAGTATCTGGACTAAAATAGCTAATAAGGTGATAGCTGTTAAGAGTTTTATTGCAAAAATAGGTAGTACTATTATAGGTAAGATATTGTTTCCTTTAACTTGTATAATTGTTGCTTTATTGATATTGAGATTGGTGTGTGTGTGTGTTGTAAAAACAGGGGAGGGAAAAAGAAGTTAATTAAAAGAAACAATGAAAAGAGAAATAAAAGGTTGAAAAGAGAACCACAAGAAATTGAATTAGAAGAATTAAGGGAGAGTGTCTACTTAGAAACAAAGAGGGATGATGAAAGAGTGTCTGGTGTGTAGAGTTGTGTAAGGAGGAAAAAGACATTTCAAATTTCTCCTAAAATGGGACTAAATTTCACTAATTTTTTTTTTTTTTTTGTGGATTATTTGGTGATAAAAATCACCAAAGGGGGGATTGCTGGAGCAGAGTTTTCTGTTGAAAATTCATCGGGTTTTGAAGCTTCAGTTGTCTAAACGTGGTAAAAATAAAATTACTAATTTTTAATCATTAATTATTTGTTTTGTGTAAATGTTTTTTTTTTATTAATCAATATGTATGTATTAATAAGAGAAAAACCGACACGAGGGAACGCTTATGTGTTGCTATTGACAATGTGCATGTTTTATTAAATAAACGTTGCTGAGTGCTGTTTATTTTTAAGCACGAAACGCTTTTGAATTAATGCTTTTTTGTGTTGCTAAAGCTAGATAATTGCATACACATAAGGGTATTAGTGGGGTTAACACTGTTTAATCACTATGCTGTGGTAACGTTGTTTTGTCTCTTTTAATTAAGATGGTCTATTGTGGCCTATTGTGGCCTACTAAAAGATGGCTGACTTTTGAAGCCTGGTTTCGAGTGAGAATTTGTGATGGAAAAGGCCTTGCTGAATATGGACGCGAGTCATCTGTCCACAGTCCTTGCCTGGTTAAAACTTTCCGTGAGGACAGCAGCAGATCTGGGCATGTTTCCAGATGCATTGGGACAGCAGCCTTGGAAAACAAAGGAGCTTTAAAGAAAGACTCTAAACTCTGAGCTCACCAGAGGAAATGTGTGGAAGTTGAAAAGAAACATTTTAAGATTTAGTTCCTGTTCTGTCTTTTTATTTTTGTGACTTTTTCTGAGCGGAGATTTTTCAAAATGTAGCGATGCTACATCCTTTCCTTCTCGCTCTGCTCAGCGGTTCGGCGGATGAAGAAATGTTAAATGTTTCTTTCCTTTGTTTGAATTATTATAAATATACTAGACTAGAGAGGGTTCCTCCCATTGCGTTTTGCTTTTCTTCCCAAACCTGTGTTGGTGAGGATCGATGCTGAGAGAACGGTGACTTGGGAGATTTCTGCTGAGAGACTTGTCCTGATGACCCATTCTGACATTTAGCTAGAATAGGTAATTATGAGAAAATGATTTATTCTGATTAATTTCTTTTGACTAATTTTAGATAAAGAATCATAATGTTAAATACGGTGTTGATGATTATTTCTTGTCAATTATTGAGTACTCTATATGATTATTGATGTATAGATTGTTTAGATTATGACAATTGCAATAGCTAGGTCTTATCGACCTCGGTGTAGGTGTGGGGTCTAGGAGTTTAGGAGTTTCCTTCCTTCAGGATCAATGCTGGTAGAGTATTTGAGTGTATGTTAGTGAAATGGGCCCTAGTGTATGGTGAGTGTATGTGCGTGTAACTGTGAAATTACTCTATCTGTGGAAGTAGGGAGATTTTGTACACCCCAATCTGCATCACAACCAGCTTCGTCATCCCACTGTGACCTGCCAGCACCTCATCGAGCACTGCCTCACCCTGTAACGCAAGCCTTGGTCTCCCCAACTTCGTCAATGAGCCACTGCCTGCACTGAGCCATGAGGACACCGTACGCTGCATTGCACACTTCCATCTCACATCGCAACCATGACGGTTGCCCCTGACTGGCTCGTAACATTGTGTTGGCCGCAACTAGAAAGGTACTGTCTCCAAGTCTGTTGACTCTTTAGCTAACCCGACGCAGTTGGCTGTAATTGTTGGACTTTGTTGTGTTAAGTATTGCGGTAGCCCCCGAAGGGGCTACCAAGTCGGAGGAACTATGTTTTCACTGTATTCCTGCAATTCAAAGGTTATTTTGCACAGTAACTATTCTTTTTACAGCATTGTATGTTGAATGTTTATTGTTTTTAGTTTTGTGTGGTTTAGATAAAGTTTTACTTATTTTTCTAAACTGGTGGGGTGTCCATTAGTTGTGTTTTCACTGTGTTACTGCATGCATGCACACATGCTTTACACACTGCCTCTGATATAAGCCTGTCTGCTCATGCCAAGCTACCAATGAGGTGAGCAGGGGTTATTTTAGAAGTGTATCCCCCTTACCCTGACTAGGAAGAAGGGTCCCTACTTGGATAAAAGTACCTACCTCTGCCAACTAGAGACCTCCATTTCTAACATCTTGCATCTGGATTGTGGCGAAACCCTGCTCCACAGTCTCCCAGACTCCATACTCTCCTTAAGCACAATCCATATGCAGCAGTATGCCTCAATAAGATCCAGAAATAATATCATCACATCGCCCCTACCCTGGTAAAAATCCAAAGACTCGCCTTCCTTGGCCTGCATCATCTTTAAAGCCAACTGCATTTCATTCAAAATCCTCATGACCAGCTGAAGTAAGGAAAAAGCTGAAGACCCCCCCTTTTAAGAGCAATACATAATGTTGCAGGAAAGTTCACTTATGCACTAGGAAATGAGTTGCCCTTGTAGCTGCTCGTTTAACCTTGGGCACTATACAGAACCCTCTGCCAAACAGCATGTTTTGTGCTATATAAATATCACATACATTGTTACATACATACATTCATAAAAATAAACCTTTTATTCATTTTTCCCTAAAACTACTCCTTCGAACTCTTACTTAGCCCCTTTTTAAATACTGCTCTTCTTTGTAAGTGGGTCTGTCTAAATACCTCACTTACTTTGCGGTCCATACAGAATGCGTACTTCCAACTTAATCATTCTTTTTCACCTCGCTCTTCTATCTTTCTCTACCAACTGCAATTGCTGTGTTTCTTTCACCTCAAAATGCATAATAAGCTTTATATGTATTGTCTTTCAGTTCTATCATTTTCTTCCCCTTTCTTGCTTATCTTCTCTGAATTTATCTTTATTTATCATTCGACTTCTTTGAGTTGCTCATGCATGTCTGCTATCTACACCCCTTCCCAAATGCACATTCTCAAATAATTGCTCATTGAAGCTACTTTCTCCTTTGCTGTAGAATCAGCGTTCTTTAACTGAAAGATCTTTTACTTTGTAATAATTTTACGGTTTGGTAAAATATCATGTACTGTCAACCTGTCCTACATGCTAACATTGGCTTGATTGTGTATTTCTTTAGCCGTACTGCTTCTTGTGCACATCACTTTGGATGAAATCATTATATAAAATATAATTAATTGAAGGCAGTGGCATTGCTAGGCCTTTGGCTGCCCGTGGCAGTTCCTTCGTTTGTTGCCTGCGCTGGGGTGCTGGCGATTCCTGCAATGGCCACAGGTGAGAGCGGGGAGAGGCAACGCTGCCCCCCAAACCAGTGTCACCCGGGGTAGATCGTCCCACCCTTGTCATGCCACTGATTGATGGTGACCATGAAGTCAGTCTGTCTATCTGCAGAAATGTGCTGGAGTTCCTCTAATTTGTACCCTATTGAATGTGGATGGAGAAGGAATGATCCACAGAGAAATATGTTCAGCCACCATCACTTAAGTACGACTCTTCTTTCTGAAGATATGCTGTGATTTTTTTTTAAACAAACTTTATTGCAGTTTTATTTCGACATGACAGTAAGCACAACAATAACTAATGCGAGATAGGCCGTGCCTGAATACGTCACATTCGCTAGAGTTCCTGTCCAGGCCTCCCAAACCACTACTGTTGCATCGATGACCCTCCACCCTCCACAACATAAGACAGGGTCATTCCTTAAGCCCCCAATGCTGAGATCTCATCCTGCACATACAGAATCTAAGGCACCTGGAAGGAGCATCTCTCCTCTTACCCCTATTCCCCCCCTTGGTCCTTCAAACCCGCACATTGTCAGCAGCGTCTGGTTAGGCACGGCCTATAGCCCCTTCCGGAGGATCCAGTTCAAAAGAGTCCTACAAGGCCTCGCTGTACGCCTCCGCAATAGATAACAAGTGAACAAAACACCCTCTGCCCACCCCAATCCCTCCAACTCCCCCCCCACTGTCAGACATGCCGCTCCATTCGCTATCTTTCAGCATTGACGATGAGCCCCGCCGATCGGACCACTGGTAGCGCGTTGTCAGGGGTCGAACGAATGAAAGTTACCACTCAATACCTGCCACCCTCCAGCCCTGCCACCTGCTCAGGAAGGGCGGTTCAGCCATGCCTGTGTACTAGTGTTGCTGTGAAGGAGATCAGTCAGTATCAGCTGCCGGTGTCTTAAGCAGGTGCACCAACGCCGCCCATGCTCTGGCTGCAGTCAGCATTTTGTCATTATCTGCTCTTCGAGCTATTTGAAGTCTGAGAGTCCCCTCGCAGTCAGCCCACTTTGTAAATTCTCGCAGCCATCGCGCAACATTAGGCGCCGTGGCCGCTTTCCAATGACTGGTGATTTCTCGCTTAGCTAGGACTAATCCCAGGTCAATAAATTTACTAGTCACCTTGTTGCGGGCAGTGTGGGGAAACCAGTGAAGTAAGCAAAAACCCGGGGTCTGATCAATGCTCCTATCCGTTATGTCGCCTAGCTTAGCCGTCACCTCCCCCCAATACTCATGTAACAATGGGCACTCCCAAAACATATGCAAAAACGTGGCATTTTCTAATTGGCAGTGGGGACAGGTAGTGCGGGAACCAAAAAATGTGTTGATTTTGTGCGGGGTGAGGTACGCCCTATGGAAGACATAAAATTGTATCAGCTGAAATCTCGCATTTCTAGAGCATTTCCACGCCCGCTCCATCAGGTCCTACCACGGTCTCTCCTCAATAGGCATCCCAAGGTCCGCCTCCCATTTGGTCCGTAGCCTTTCCAATGGGGACCTCAGCTCCTGAGTAAGACGCCTGTATAGGCAGGTTACCGCTTTAATCGTCCCCACTGCATATACCACATATTGACAGGGGAGAGAGGTCGGGGGCTCATCCATTCCCCTCTTCCAGTGCTTCCGGATAGCTGCCGTCACAGCAGCATGTAAAAGAAAGTCCTGGCGGGGTAGTTCGAACCGCTCCAAGAGGTCCTGGTAAGGCAAGAGCACGCCATCCTCATAGAGGTCCCCAATAGTGGAGACCCCCATTTCCTCCCAACTTCGCAGTCGCTGCCAATCCCCCCCATGTGGCAGAACCTCGCAGACCCTCAACGGGATCTCCGGGGCGTACGGAGGACCCATCTTGGCCCTTCTGCTCGCCTGATTCCAGCACTGTCGCATCACCCACAGCTCCCCCGGAGTCTCCCGATCCCGCAGGGGAAGCTGGAGAAGCGTCCGAGAAAGCTGGCGCAGGTCCGGGCCCAAGCCCCCAGGGTCCTCCCCCAGGCGCAGCCCCCTGGCCATCCATTTAGTAAACCATTGAAATTGGGCAGCATGGTAATAGGCCTCAAAGTCGGGGACTGCAAATCCCGCCTCACGCCTGGGGTGCTGCATGGTAGAAAGCGCCACTCTGCGCCTCCCAGATCCCCATAAAAACCCAGAGGTCATAGTATTGAGCTGGGTGAAATATTTTCACGGTATCCACAGGGGAAGGGAGCCAAAATAATACAAAAGACGCGGTAGGGTGACCATCTTTAACAACGCCACCCTCCCTGCCACTGAAAGGGGAAGGGTCCCCCAGAATTCAAAGTTGCACCTAGTGGTTCGCAACGCCCTTCCAATATTCCCTTCTAGTAGGTCAGAGGGTTCATGATAGATCCGGGCTCCCAGGTAAGTCAGGCAGCTGCCTTCCCACCTCACATCTGGTACACCTGGAGGTGCCCCTCTACCACCCCAGATAGGAAAAAGGCAGGTCTTATTCCAGTTGACCCTGAGGCCTGCCACCCGGCCCAGTCTGCCCAACAATTCTCAGGCCCCCTGCAGCTCCTCACCAGCATTGGCGAGGAACATTAGGAGATCGTCCACATACAGAGCGATGCGATGAACCTGCCCCCCCCGTCCAATCCCCGGAAAGATCGTCCCAATCGGGCATGCACCGCCAGGAGCTCCATTGCCAGCGCAAACAGGAGGGGAGACAGTGGACATCCCTGCCTCGTCGCCGTGCCCACATTGCAGGCCTCTGAAATCACCCCCCCCCCCGTGCGAACCCTGGCAGTCGAGAGGTGGTATAATATCCTCGTCCAATCCACAAATCTCTCGCCCAGACCGAAGGCCTGAAGAACTCGGAACAAATACGGCCACTCCAAGCTATCGAATGCCGTCTCCATGTCAATCGATAAAATACACGTCTCTTCCCCGAAGTGCACTGAATTGTGTAGCAATTGACACTGAAGATATGCTGTGATATGCTGTGTAATTTGTAGGTTTGTGTGGTATGCATGAAGAATGTGCTGTCTGAAGGACTTCCTCTGTCAGTGTGATGGACAGAGAATGCTGCCGTCCAGCCACAATGGAGAAAAGGAGGAGGCAAGCAGCCTTCAGCAGCAGTGGAAAAGAGTACACGTGTCACACCGTGTTTCCAATAGTCACCTTTTTAAAAAATATATCTTTACTGTTAGGGAATACACTTACGTTGCATACAAAGGAGTGGGCAATTAATAATGTTTTCTCTTTGAATAGTAAAATCTGCATGTTTGGCTGTTGGATATAAATTGTTGTGATTGGCATTTTTAGCAGATGATGAGCGCAATTTACTCTGACAATCGAGTAGCATCGTCAAACTCCTGGGTTGTATTGAAAATTGTGAATTTATACCTTACCAGGAAGCAAGTGGGTCAACCAGCTCCTGTCATAATGTTGGACTTGAAAAGGTTATCATTTGATTATCAATGTTGCAATTTATATATTGTCTGACTTTCTTTAAATGTACATTAATTCACCAATTTGCTAAACGTTAAACTAATTTAGAATGCAGAGTACTGTCCAGTTCTAACAAGAAATTAAAGGTCACCTTTTCATCACTATTGTTCATTGCATGTCAGTGGCACCCAAATTTATAATGCTTCTGATATGCAACACGTTTCCTAGTGCAAGATACTGTGGGTGTCATTTGTGGCATTTTAGCATCGGGCATTACAGCAAGACACCTTGCCGTGCTGCCCTATGCCAAAGTAAAAGGGCAGACATGCACAGTATTTAAGCAATACAGTGAATTCCTGTCCTTTCTGCATGCTCTTGCGCTGTTTTAGCAGCCTAGTGCCAATGTTAGACACCATTGTACCATGCAGGGGTGCTTCCATTGCATGCAGGAATGCTTTTGTGCAGGAAGGTGCATCTTTGTGCGCACAAAAACAGTGAGACAAGGTGTTTTCCTCTTTCAATGTGTGCTGCAGAAAACAAGGAGAAATACATATATTTCTCTTTGTTAAGCCTCACCTCGAGAGGTGTACGGGTTTGACTCTCTGGCATGCGTTCTATCAATGCTAGACTTATTGCAGTTCCTCATTTTCAAAGAAAACAGAGGGGAGACTCTTCCTTCATTGTTAAAGTGGCAGTTATGTGGAACCAGCTGCCTGTACAATTGAGGTCCATCTCGGAGGAAAATAAATGTATATAAGAGCTGAAAACACTCTTATGACTTGAGTGATGACAGGATCCCGTCGGGACACTCTTTCTGCGTAGCTGTGGGCTATGGAAGAATCCTTCATTTATTCATTCATTCAGGTTTACATCACTTTGTAAATCCGGGGCAGCGTCAAATTCCATGTGTGTTGTGTGGGAAAACCGACCGCAGCACCCACGGAATGCTTCCTGGGCGCAGAGTATGGTGACAAAGCTATTTGCGATACGTCGCCTTACTCATGATTTCTGAAACCACTCAAAGCCACGCAGCCTTGCGTCACACATGTACCACTTTACGTGTTGAAAAAGTGACACAGGGCTGTCATAAATAAGCCCTTTTATTTCCAAACTATACTGCCAGATGATGAAAATCTCACAGGCTGCAGCGTTAAGGAAATGTTTGAGTTGCCCGCTTTTCCGGATCTCCAATCTGCCATCACTGCACAGAGATTGGTCATCCTCATCAGAAAAATGCTATGTGTGAAGGCAAGTGGCTATAGTACTGCAGTGCTGTGTAAAAGAATGCAGTTCCCTTGAAGTTCAGGAAGGATATACACAAGTGAAAAATGTATGTTATGTAGGAAAATGGTGGTTAACACAGACTTGTTTTAGGCTTAGTTACCATAGCTAGGCCGAACTAGGCAACATTTTGGAAAGTACACGTGTAAATATCCTTTCGCAATAAGTTTCATTTAGCTTTCAGAAAATCAGAGAAATTCAGCTCCAACTATGGTCTGTCTCTCTATGTGAATAACATTTTTTCTCCCAGCCTCCTCAGCTGAAGGATGCGCTTTTGCAACATTACACGGTTATGAGCTCGTAATGCTTGAACAGTGCCTTTTTTTAAGTTGCATTTCTCATAAAATGCCATTTTCTGGTAGGTATTTTGAAACTTATCAACCTTATTGGTTTAATGAGCAAGTTCCAATTCACTACTGCTTTTCCACGTAAAAGCATGCCATGAAATGGTGCTCTGTCTTTGTCTGTAACATAAAGATGTGCTACTTGGGGAGCAGTTAGATTAGATCATGCATTTCATTTTTCTCAGAGGGCCAGATGTTGCGTGGGCTTCTTATTAATAATTTGACTACATTCTAATGTGCTGTGGCTATTAGATTTCTACGGCATATTACATATTTTCATGTATTAATAACATTAGCTTCTGATTCTAAAATGCTTTCTTTAATGATTTATCATTTACATAAATCTGTAAACTGAGACAGGAAGAAGCCTAATTATGCATATTTTTGCTTAATGGTCTGGACTGATTGTTTAGGGACAGTATACTTCCTTTCCCGCAAATTGACCCTCCTTAATGTTATGTGAAATCACATCAATAAAGTAGGAAAATGTTTCAAATCAAAAAATTACTGTATGGTATGCATGCCATGCCAGTTTTTGTTATAATATTACACTTTTATTTATGCTTTCATGCACTTTTGTTAGTAGATTGGCACAATGCTGTGAGTTGAAGGGGATTAAGGTGCTAGACACCTATAATGCCTGCTGACAGTCACAGCATGCAATGGTACCATCATTCGTGCTCAGCACAACGCCTACTTTCAAAGGCCTCTGAAATATGAAATGAACGCATTGTAATGTACTGTGTCATCATATAGAACATATTATAGAGTCATAGTGATCACTGCCTACATTAATATAGTTATTGTTAGTCATGCAGGATTACTGCTATAATAAAGGAAATGGACAGATGCCATCTATATGATGTTGTACTTAACTGAATTGTCTTGACCCAGAGGTGCTAAATGAACTGGGAGGAAGTAAAGGGTCAGAACATCCCAGTGCAGCATTGCACTGGAGCAGACGAAGGCGCCAGGCCAGGAGATAGCAGCAGAGATGTAATTGATGCAAAAACTGAAGAGAGACGGAGCTGCTGGACAGCCCAGCGTGTTGCTGGCAGGGAGGGTGGAGAGAGGTGCTAGTGCAGCATGCAGCCTGCCACAGGACATGAACCCAGAGAAGGCCCCCCTGCAGTGGCAAGCGGTTGATGACTGAGAACGCTGGGAGACTCTTGAGCGGTGCTGAGGAGCATGAGTGAGATGTCAGCACACGTGCAACAATGCCCTCCCTCTTTCCTCCACTTTGCCGTGGATGAGAAGGGGCGAGAGTGAACTGCTCTAGCAAGACTGGGCCTGAGAAAGTAAGAAAAACACAAGGCACAGGGTATGAGGCAATTGAGACTGCACTTATCACTATAGTGAGGTCATACGTAGTATTCACTTCTTTGGTGCATAGGACCTGAGGCTCTATACCCTTAAGCTTCCTAGGATTTAAAAAATAAACACAATTTGCACAACAACAATTTGGTCCAGCACTTGAAAATAAAATTTCTCTAATTACATCATATGTTTTTATCAGGACATTGATTCAGCAGGTGTTATTCCAATTTTCCTTTATTCATGAGCTTTTCTTCATAACACAATAAAACCGTAGCCAACGCATTTCGTCCTGTCGGACTTCTTCAGGACAGAAAAAGGTATGTTGGCCTTCTATATGAGTGCTGTTTAAAATGTGTGATCTGTACTCCTCTAAACAATACTGGAGAAGCCTTCTCCGCAGATAAAAAAGATAGGACAGTCCTATCATTTTATGTGTGGAGACTCTGCAGTCTTAAAGATACTGCTAGTAAAATATCTTTGTGAATAGCAAAAAATCAAAAACTTGCACAAATGTTTAAGTTTACATTTGTGAATCCGACCGTATGTTTCAGCGCCCATTATGTACTGCAGGAGAGGCACTTAATCACAATACTTAGCTAGGGGTATTTCTGATCACTTTCTGCGACAGATTTCCTTTCAGGATATTGTTACGGCAAAATAGGCCAGGTGGCAAGATGTATACATGGGAACTATGTGATAGAAACACCAAAAGTTTTGTGCGAAGTGACTGGTTGAGTCGAAAATCACAGTGTGGGAGGTGTACAAGACAGACCTGCTGTCCTGAGTGTCTCTAAACTGCAAAGAACAAAAGTAATTGAGAAAAACACTAAGTGGAGTATGAGAGCAAGTTGACTGCCTTAATGAGAGAATATTTACATTGCTCTATGGAAGGTCTAGATAAGCAGGTTGGAAATATTAAGAGAACAATGCACAACCCTAATAGAGGGGGAGGCTAGAGTCAGATGGCTAAACTCACAACAAGAGAGAACCAAGAGGTCAAACCATAAGGCATACACATAACACTTCAGGTGAATTGGTGGGTACCACACTAGAAATAATGAAGGTTATTGTACAGTATCTATCCAGTATATACAATCTGATGAGTGTCTCCCCTCAAGGGTAAATGCACTCTATTGTTAGAGATCTACTGTTAGAGCCCCCTTCAGAGAAGGTCCCATCCGTTACATTCTCACAATGCTTTTTATGCAATATATTTTACTTTGTAACATATTAACAACACATTGTGATATTGGGCTTCACATATTTCACAATGTTCTGCAAAGTACAGTGTAAGACAATGAAAGAAATACAGGTGTGTGATAATGAAAACAAGTCTCTTACCTCAAGGTTGACCCAATCCTTCTCCACAAACATTAATAACATTTCAACATACTACCACTCATATCTCAATCATACCTCACTCATACCTCAATTGAGACCAAACCTATCAAAGCTAGTTAAAAGAATCGGGTAGGCAACCACGGGTAAGACGCATATACAACATACACTCCAATAATTATTGAAGAGAGGTATTTATATAGAGTAATACAATTTCTGTTGTTGGGTATACATTTGTGCACCGTTCTTTCATACATAATCTATATGTTCTGTATCATCATGTTAAAAAATTGCACACTTTCTGTTGTAACCTTCCCAGTTGGTTCCACCCAGGTCATTGTTCGCCAACATTCCACAGTGCCCTCCAGCTGACTGGAACCTGTGGGGGTTTGAAGACAAATAAAGAAGATTCTCTTACCTTACTCAGTACTCGACTATTCTGTAACACTGGCAACGATTCACCGTGTGGGGACGGTTCACCACCACCCCCAACATTATTTTTCCAAAACCAGCTGATTGATTTCTACAAGATTAAGTGAGCACTAATCTGAGAGTTACCTCAGGTCTTCTGCTTCCGCTCATTTGCGGCTGATCGTCACCCTCCGCTGTGGCTGCTTGATCATCTTCTGCTTTTCTTTCACCGATGCATGGGATTTGGCAGTCACTCCTGCTCTCGCTGGGCTGTGGGGTTCTCCCTCACGCACTACTGTACTGAAAAGGTTCCCTGCACGCATTTGACGTGTTCCCAGTTTGTGCCTGCTTTGCTCTGCTGCCCTGGGCTTCCATGAGCCGGTCACCGTATTCTCTGTGACCTTGTCACTGCACCTCTCACTGGGGTCTATCTTTACGGGCTCCTTATTTCTCTGCTGGGGTCAGCAAACGTGACTGTGGAGGCGTTTTGTCATCTGCCGGTCTAGCTGCCATTCAGCCGGTGAACGGAACCTTGGTGGAGCCGCTGCTTCTCACTCTTTGGGGGCATTTTCAATCTGCTGGCTTGCACTAAGATTCTGCAGCTCGGCTGGTGGTTAGGGACGCGCCTGATTTCATCTTGCAGCGAGGTACTTTCAAGCAGCAGAACTTCAAGGGCACCAACTGGGAAAAAAGTTATAGGATTCTCTTTCTGGTGGTCGCTTCTCAGCCTTCCTTCCTGTAAGGAGCTGCCTCAAAGCGCGAAAGGAAGTCACTTCACACTGTTTGCCACTCCTCTGGGGGTGTGGTTTCTTCAAGGGGCAGGCTTATGGAGGTTCTTCTACTGTTCTGCCTGTTCACTACACGCTAACGGGCACAGCTGTCGCCTGCATTCTCACAGCGGGGGAGCCTGGCTCCGCTGTGAACACCTCATCCTGTGGTGTTTTGCATGTCTCTTCACGCTGATAGGCACAGCTGTTGCCTGCAATCTCTCACAGCGTAGGTGTATGACTCCACTCTGCATCTTTCATTCTGTTGTTTTCTGCCTGTCTTCTTACGCTGATGGGCACTGTTTATGCCTGCATTGTTTCACAGCGGGGGAGCCTGACTCCGCTGTAAGGTTCAAGAAACTTGTTTTACTACCTGTCTCCGTGCGCTGATGGGCACAGCAGTTCTCCTTCATGGGGTGAGAGCCCTCTCCACTGGTGCTGCCTGTTACCTCACGTAGAGGCGCACAGTATTAGCATTGTCACAGAATGGGAGTGTGAATAAGTTGTGAGGTGCCTACAGTTTGGAGCTGTGGTTCGCATGCCGATGGGCACAGTTTTCATTGCGTATTGATTACAGCCTAGGGAAATTAATCTGTGTGAAGTGTTACTGCTTACATTTTTACTGCCTGTTATTTCACGCTGATGGTCACAGCTTCCTACTAGTCATCCTTATTCAAAAAGTTTATTGCTATTTTCACATACATTGTTGTGAGAATTGCTGTTTTTCAAAGTATCTCCACGGTATCTCTTGGCAGTTGTGTACCTTTCTATTTCCCTCATTGTCCAGTAGTGTACAAACATGACAACAGCTAACATGTCTCAACCTCCACTTTTCCTTAACAAGGTGGGGGAACCTTTATTGCTATGGAAGCAATAGTTTGGTATATTTGAGTCCTACCTTATTGCAATTGGGGGGGGGGGGGGGAATTTTTCACCATTACGTAAACTTCATACCTTACTGCACAACTTGGGTATTGTGGGCCGTAAGTAATATGATCATATCTCTGCCTCAGTAGAAGAGGGAAGTGATAGCGAAGATGATGATAATGTGTACCTAGTACCAGTTAGCAAACTAGAAAAACACTTTGGAAAGAGAATAAATGTGGTATTAGAGAGGCATAAATTCTTTTCAAGGACAAAAGGTAAAAATGAAAAAATCAAAACATACATTGCTGCGTTAAAGGGTCTAGCAAACACGTGTGAGTTTGAGTTTTGTAAGAGTCCCTCATCAGGGATCAGTTGGTTAGATGCACCAACAAACCCAAGATTCAAGAGAGATTGCTGGTAGCCAATCCTGATCTGAAAGAAGCCATTGACATAGCCGTGGGAATCGAGCACACTGCTGACGGCATGGTTGCCATAAAAGGGGAGGGGGACAAATCCACGGAGGTTAATGCCATAAACAAACATGAGGTGGGAAAAGATACTAAAAGTAAAACTTCAAATACGTTCCGGGACCAAACTCAAGTGTTTTAGGCGTGGGAGCTCGAGCCATCTAGCCAACAACCCCGTGTGTCAAGCCCGTTCAGTCACGTGCTATAAATGCAGAAAAAGTTGGACATTTGACCAGGGTTTGTAGGGAACAGCGTTCCAAATCAGTGTTGTCAATTGAGCACGAATCCCCTTCTGACACCAAGTCAATCTTTCAACTTAAAGATACAGACGACTCCGCTAAATTTTCCTCTTGCAATATCACCTTGGACAATAAATCTGTAGCAGTTTTTGCAGACTCCTGTTCCCCATTCACCTTGGTTGACGCCAAGGTATTCTCCCAACATTTCCCTCCTGGCAAAAAGACATACTTCCTCCTGACATCCAACCGAATGTTACAATGGGGATCCCATACCCTTATTGGGCATGACCACCATGGAGATAGGATTTAAAGGAATGAATACAGTGGGGAAGGTTTACATCTCCAAGAAGGGATCCAACTTGTTAGGGTGGAAACACCAAAGGGAACTTGGAATTGAGTTAGATCCCAACAGCCCAGATCAGTTTCTTTAGGTGGATCCCTCTGTTGGCGGGATGGAGGTGTGCAACGATTTCCCCAAAGTATTTTCCGATGAGCTAGGTTTACTTAGGGATTACCAACACTCCATTAAGTTACAATCTAATGCAAAGCCAATGGCACACAAGGCCAGGCCCATACCTTACTTGATGCATGCTCCCCTTCACACGAAGCTTGACAGATTATTGTCCTTGGGGGTAATTGAACTTATTGACTGTTCACAGTGGCTGGCTTCCATTGTTCTCACCACCAAAGCAGCTAGTAAAAACATGAGGCTATGTGTGGACCTCAGGGACCTAAATGAGAACATCTGGGTGGACAGGCACCCCCTTCCACGCATTCACGAGGTCCTTACCCTTATTAAAGGTGCGAGTTGTTTCAGCGTTCTTGTATTGTCTCTAGCCTACCACGAGGTAGAGTTCCACCCTGACTCAAGTCACTTCACCTCCTTTGTGACTCTTCTGGGGGCATTCCAATTCCTTCGTATGCCCTTTGGGTTGGGATCTGCTGCTGCCGCCTTCCAGAGAATCATGCAGCACTGTCTGAAAGACCTTCCCAGAACCCTCTGCTTTCAGGATGATATACTCATCCATGGAAAGGATCTGGAGGAACATAATACCACCCTCAGAATGGTGTTAACTAACTTGGGAAAAGCTGGTCTCACTCTCAAAAAGGGAAAATGCCGCATTGGTGTGGGATCGGTCGAGTACCTTGGGCACACCATTTCACAAGATGGTATTAAGCCCATACTGGACCTGGTGGAGGCGATTCGCAACACTGCGGCTCCTAAGTGCGTTCAAGAGCTCAAATCCTTTTTGGGCCTAACTGAATATTATTCTGAGTTTGTCAGAAATTATGCCTCCATAGTTGAACCTCTATGGAATTTGCTCAAGTCCAGAACTCCCTTTGTGTGGTCTGATGACTGTCAAGATGCGATTGTAACTGTTAAAGAAAGTATTATTGCTGCCCCATCCCTGGGTAGGTTCGACCCCAGCAAACCTACAATTCTTTGCACCAATGCCAGCAATAAAGGTCAGTGAGCTAGTCTCACCCAAATTGTAAATGGTAAAGAGCAGATCATCGCATATGCCTCCCGTGCCCTCAAGGGTGCAGAATTTAACTACTCGGTGGCGGAGAAAGAGGCACTTGCTTGCTTTTGGGTGTTCAAACACTTCCTGTTCTTTCTGTGGGGTATTCCATTTACAGTAAAGACTGACCACAAACCTCTAATGTTTGCATTTACCACAAAAGGGGCAAATAGGACCACCCCCATGATCGCCAGGTGGATCCTAGGACTTGAAGGGTACAATTTCAATGTTATGTATGTGCCAGGTTCCCAAAACACTGTTGCTGATTTTTTTATCCCGTTACCCACTTGTGGTGGAAAGCAATATTGTCACTTGTGATTGTGACTACGTCATTCTGCAACTTACCTGCTTGAACAAGGAGGAATGGGACAATGGTATGCAAGCCGATGCTGAAATGGGTCCTATCAAAGAATACATCAAAAATGGTTGGCCTGCTAATAAAAGTGACTCTGTATAAGTACTGGGATGTAAGACTAGAATTAAATATACAAGAAGGTATTGTTTGCCGTGGGGAGAAAGTGATCCCACCGGAGAATTTAAGAGAGAAAATCATTGATCTGGCACACATGAGAGATTTAGGGTGCAGTCTTACCAAGAACAAAATCCGCTTGGACTAATGGTGGCCAGGCATGGATGATATGACTGAGAACGTAGTGAAAAATTGTTCGGTCTGTAGTCCCATTGACAAAATTCACCAAACCCGCAAGTCTCCTCCGTCTCCAGTTGAGGTTCCTGACCGGCCATGGTCCAAGTTGGCCCTTGACATAATAGGTCCCTTCAACCTAAAAACATTGAATGAACGCTTGATCTTAGTACTAGTGGACTATCACACTCATTGGGTGGTTTACAAATGTGTTCATCAAATTGACACAAGAGCTCTCACACAGTTCTTGGAAGGCGTTTTCTTTGAGGAGGGCATACATAACACCCTTATTACAGACAATGGAGTGCAGTTCACTTCGGATAATATGAAAGAGTTTCTGTCTCACAGGGTCATTACTCATCACAAATCAGCTTTGTATTGTCCCCGTGCAAATGGATTAGTGGAGGGGATCAACAGCATGTTCAAAGAATGCAATTTATCTTCGCCTTTTTTGGGCTGCAGGAGCTCTACTTCAGTAAGAGCACCAATAAAAAGTAAAATATTATAAAAAAATGTTCTTCCCCAGACTTGCACTTATATATACAATGTTGATTAATTCTTTTAGAGAGAACCCCTCCTTACCGCCGCACAGACTATAAAGAACACCTTTTTAAAAAATATATTGGTCCTGAAGAAGGAGACGGGAAACTCGCATACAGTCTCCGAAACGTGCGTAGACCGACCAGCGACCACATATCTGGGAGACCTATAGTAGAAACTTTGTGTTAATGCTTTAACCAAAATCTTTTGTGTTTCTCTTGAATCTTATCAATTCCTGAACTATAACTCAAACAGGATCTTACACCAGATGTGGTTTTTTAGTTTTATACATTAAAAAAAGGAAACCTTTTTGTGGTATGATTGATAGTATGCAAGGGTGGAGTGACAGGTGAGAATGACAGTGTGATGGTATGTTCTTATGGGGTTTTTCTCTTAATGTTTTCTCATTTGTCTCTCTAAATTCAATTATTTGAATCAAAAAAGATTTTTGTCTCTATGTGCCTCTTCTTTTCTTATAAATTGTTGTCATCCAATTTAATGGAAAAATATGTGTATGGCAATGTTTATTTTGTACATAAACTATGTGTCAAATGAAATTTCATAAATGATGTGTTATAAAAATAAAAACCAATAAATAAGATTCAAGAGTAAGTTATTCTTGAAATGTTTTGTGGCTCTGGGGATTATCAAAGGCATGAATAACTATCATTAACAATTAAAATAGGTTAGACAAGAGGTTGTTTTCTTTACATGTGCCCTTTCCCCTTCTCTTGAACCTAAAAGAAACTAGGGGAACCCTTTTTTCCACATACTGTTCAAAGAATGCCTTCAGAGGGCAGAAGTTATAGGGAAACCTGCCAGTTCTGCTTAAATGGAGACAATTTGGGCTTATCCCTCCACAGGAATTTCCCTGTTCACCTCTCTAAAAGGGAGGATTCCTAAAACAAAACTTTCTCCTCCAGTATTGATAAGGAATGATACATTTGTGGTCAACCGCAGTGAAATTTCCAGAAGGGTTGACAAACACCAGATCAAATACAAGGACAGATATGACCAGACCAAACACGTCAAATCCCAAATGTTCAAAGAGGGGGAATGGGTCCATGTGGACTTGACCAAACCACGCAGAAGAGAAGAATCCAGGTTTTCTGAGCCTTGCAGAATATACAGGGTGGGGAAACATGTGGTCCACCTAGAAAACTGACAAACCTGGAGCATGGACAGAATCATTCCTCACAAGGAAGGAGACCTTTGAGAACCAGAAGCACACCGGTGTGGATTAGAGACTATTGTGTTAAGTGATGGTTTATTGCATTTGTGTTGCTCTCACATTTATCCTTCTTATGTAAAGTGATGGTTTCTTGCATTTGTATGCTCACGCATTCATTCTTCTATTTCCTCGTTCACCTTTTCATCTCCTCCTTGCTCCCTTCCGCGCTCTTTCCTACACCTCCTTTCTCCAACCTCCTTCCTTATTCAGCTCTGTTCCTTTTCTACCCTATGCAGGGAGGTGTGTTGTAATCTCCTCTTTTGGTACATTCCCTTCCTCCCCCCAGAACCTTACCAGTTGGTTCCATCCAGGTCATTATTCACCAACATTCCACAGTGCCCTCCAGCTGACTGGAACCTGTGGTGGTGGTGGTATGAAGACGATTAAAGAAGATTCTCTTACCTTACTCAGTACTAGTCTTTTCTGTAACACTTTCAATAAACATAAAAATAACACACCCTCTAATTAGGATCTTATTTCAGTATCTCATGTATTTTTTCTGTTTTGTGAGATCTCCTGGTCCCCACTTGTCTGCACCTATACACGTTTTAGTGTAAAAGCGAAATGCGGTCAACTACCTTCTTCAGGGTCCAGTAAAATGAAATGCCTAAAAAGGAGCATTAACAAGATCATTTATCGCTGTCTACTATGTCTCCGGCTCTGTGTTGTGTGATTTGCGTTAGTTAAGGATTCACTCTTTTGATATAAAACTTTACGCTTACATATCCTATGCTGACGAAAATCTGAGCCTCCAACTCCCCTGTTGTGTAATTTGCGTTAGTTCAGCATTCACTCTTTTGAAGTAAAACGTTATGCTTACGCATCCCATGCTGCCAAAATAAATCTGATAATGAATGCCTGTATGCTTTGCCTCTGACCCCGTGTTGCCCATCATGCTTCCAGCTCCGAGTTGGGTGGTTTCCTTTAGTTCAACATTTATTCCTTTGATACAAGACTTTAAGCTTACACATCCCATGCTGTTGAATCTAATATGATAATTTATTGTAATGTTACATTAGCACAAATTCACACTGTAGATTTTTTATCTTTAGAACCGGTGCTCGTGGTTTCCTTTCTTGAATTATTCTTTTACCAGTAATAGCTTGGACGTCTGAAACACTGGGTTTTCAAACTGTCAGATAAGACCTTACAGCAAGATCTAGGACATTCTGCTTAAATAAAAGTATTATGGACTTTCTGAAGACTTGAATACAGGTGATTCTTGCAGCTTGGTTTCTCATGGCTTACTCATATTTATCATAGCTTGATATGTAAAATTTCCATCGTGAGAATTTGTCACCCATCGGACGCTGGTCATTGGACAGTTGTGCTTCTACTCAAGATCACTTACCCGTTCCTTTGCAAAGGAAGAAACAGCTGAAGAGACTGAAGGAAAGGACTGACCCTTGCTGTGTGTTCTGGGGCTGGCCTGCAGTTTTCTGATTTAACCAAGGAGAGGCTAAGGGACTTTGCTGTGTGCCATGTCACCCTGCTTGAAAGGACTTTGCTGTGTGCTGTGTCCTGAAGGAACTTTTCCCCAAGGGCCCGAGGAGAGCTGGCTCCCTGTTGTGGAAACTCAGGAACATAAAAGTTTCCAGGAGAGTCTCAGCAACGCTGTGTGTGTGTTTTTTGCAGCCTGAGACCTTTGTAAGAACTGCCCCGTGATCATGTGCACCCAGAGTTCAAGTGAGTCTCAGTACCGCTGTGTGCGTGTGCTTTGTGCAGCCTGAGACCTTCGTGAGGATTGTCATGTGATCGTGTGCACCCGGAGTCCAAGTGAGTCTCAGCGACTCTGTGTGCGTGTGCTTTGTGCAGCCTGAGACCTTCATGAGGATTGTCCTGTGTTCGTGTACACCTGAAGCTCAAGTGAGTCTCAGCAACGCTGTGTGCATGTGCTTCGTGCAGCCTGAGACCTTCGTGAGGATTGCCCTGTGATTGTGTACACCCGAATCTCAAGTGAGTCTCAGTGACGCTGTGTGCGTGTGCTTCGTGCAGCCTGAGACCTTCGTGAGGATTGCCCTGTGATCGTGGGCACCCGGAGCTTAAGTGAGTCTCAGCAACGCTGTGTGCCCTGTTGCAGCTTGAGACCTTCGTCATTGCCATCGGCCCGGACCAGCATCCCCAGGGGAGCTGTGCTGCCGGCCCAAGCCTGCCTTTGCCAAGGAGGGACCTCGAACCAGCCCCGTTGGGAGGGGCCCGTGTTCAACTGCCCAAGATCAACGCAGTTGCATAGGAGGCCCAAGCCGCGAGGAAGAGGAGAGGAGAGTGAGATCGTACCTGCCAGGTAACACTCAGCGTGTGTCGTGCCTAGGGCGGGGTCTGGGCTAAGAGAGAAATGCTCTTGGCCTTTCCCCAACTTGCAGTACGAGCCTCCACTGAAGTCCATATTGCGGCCTGCACTTGCTGAGGAGTGGCCGGACTGGGGCCAAAGTGTGGAGCTACAGTTTGTTTTCCATCCTAAACCGTGTTGGGGGCATTTTTTTGGCAGTAGCTGACCGCGAGTCAGTAAGAGTGGCATAGAGACCGTCCAGAGCACCGCGAACGGTGCCAGAGTACATTATTTTTGCATTACGAACTGCCTGATTGTTGCCTTACGCATTGCCTTATTTTTGCATTCCGAACTGCCTGATTGTTGCATTATGCATTGCATTATTTTTGCATTATGAACTGCCTGATTGTTGCATTACACATTGCATTATTTTTGCATAACAAACTGCCTGATTGTTGCTTTACGAATTGCATTATTTTGGCATAACGAACTGCCTGATTGTTACATTACGAACTGCAGAGCATTGCATTAGTATTGCATTGATTCATTGGGAATTGCTCATTAATACTGCAAGAACCTACAAGGGCTTGCTGGCCTAATAACTGGCCAAGTGAAATATTACAAATACGCATATGTTGGTATTTTGATCGTGTGGTCTCATCGTATATCTTTTTATATAAACATATAATTGCCCTTTTATGAAACTCCTGTGGAGTCCGTTTGTGGTGTTATCATTGGGTTACTGAGGGCGTGGTTGCAAATACTTTACACATTTGCCTTGGAGATAAGCCTGGCTACTCGTGCTAAGCTACCAAGGGGGTGAGCAGGGGCTATCTGAGAAGGTGTCCTTCCTTTCCCTGACTTAAAAGCTAGGGTTCCTATTTGGCCTAAGGTACCTACCTCAGCCAACTAATGACCCCCAGGTCTAACATCTCCCTAGACATGGTAGTTAAAATATACATTGGCACCAGATCCTCATGTCCTAGGTGCCATGCGGGGGATGCATATTTCGATCACATGGTCTGGACCTGCCCAGTAATAAGTACTATCTGGAGGTAGATCATGCAGTGCACTTTCGATGTGACTACCTCTATTTTACTGCAGGATCCACTTAGATGTTTGCCTGGTATGGGTGATGTGACTAAGAAGACGAGACAACTTGCTTACTTTCAGAACCTGGCCCTGGTGCTGCTACGCATCACATAGCAATGACATGGAAAATCGTCAATAGACGAGTGGCAGAAAGATGTGGTGAGATGAGTGGCAGCAGAGTTGGTGGTGCCTACAGATGTTAGAGCAAGGGATGGGAGGTGCTGTTATATGGACCAGTGAGAGATTTATATTGAGAGACTGGACCAATTACCGAGTGGGGAGGTCAAAATGAGTTATGTGGCTGTGACAAGCATACGAGCACGCTGCCAAGGTGCAGCAAGATATGGGAAAAGCCTAAATAACAAAGTGCAAGAGGTTGAGAAGTTGCTATGTGCCATGCTCGGAGATGAGTTTCAAGACACGCAGTGAGGAGGAGTAAGGATGACGATGGGTGAGACCATATACTGATCAAATGTTGGGAAAGAGGTTGGGAGGAGTGGGCAGCAGGTGGTTGAGCTCCTGTTCTGTTCACTGATATGCTGTGCTCAGCTGATTTCACCTCAAATTGTGGTTAAATACCCAAGTAAATGGAGGGTTTCATGTGAATATGATATACCAAACATTTGACCACCTATTGGATATGTATCAATGCTTATGTTGTTCAATGAAAGCGCTACACAGTGATAACATGATAACGATATTTACGGAAAAAAAATAGATAAATGATTCCAACATAACTTTAGTCGAAAATCTGCAGTGAAAATGTCTTACTATAACCTTCTCTGGATCAATATTTAGTAAGTGAAGGGTGTAGAGAAAATTGGCTGACTGATCATCCAGTTATTTGAAACAGAGAGCAACTGATAGAAATATTCACACATCCACAGATCAGCAAAGTACTTTACTTCATGATAACAAGACCTTCCTTTCCAGCCTGTTTCATTCAAAATTTAAGAGATTTTCTTGAAATGTTTGGATATCTTGGATTGCAAATACTGCAAGAATTTCCTAGAGGGTCAATTCACTCTATAAACACTGTATTGCAAAATTACAGACTGCAAAGCTAGGAAAGGTCTCCAGCTTGACATGCTTGCAGACTCTTTTTATTGCCTCGATAATCTGCAGATTATTAATAGAACATTAATAACCAAGTGTTCCTCTCCCAAATTCAGCTTCTAACATTAACTTAACAGTATTACCTTGTCAATAATACTCCTCCTTGTCCAATTTCTTTACTTAATATTGACTACAAAACAAGTCATTCAATCAATGTGTTAAGAGCCATGATCAGAATAAAAGACACGGCACTATTGCACTTCAGATACTTACACTGTATGTCATGCAATGCACTCTTGGATTCAAAACAGCGAATGCAAGTTCTATATTGGCAACTATGGGCTCTTTAAATGTGCTCTGAGAGCTGAACTCTTTAAGAGAGCCTTTTATTACACAAGTTATTCAAATATTGATCCTCAGTGTTAATTCACTTGAAGATAACATCTATATTTTTTTAGAATGAGTCACAGCTGATCCACATTCAGAATAAAATAAGCTACATATAAGATACTTTTTAGTAAGGCTCAGCAGGAGAGAGTTGTGACCAATATTCCATCTAATTAGTTTTCTCTTTGTGTGGCTACGGAATGCTTGTGAGTGCACATTGTCAAGTCTGTGTGCAGAATCGAGAATAAAGGTAAGTCATTATGGGGTTGATCATAATGAGCAGGGCACGGTGGGTGGGGTGGGAGGAGTGTGAGGGAAAACAGAGGGTTCAATCAAGATGTGTTTCTTCAACTTCAAGCAATACAATATTTAGTTTTTCATCTGTTGCTTCTAGTATGTCTGTAGCCTTATATTCAGTAAACTCATCCCTCCTTAGATATGTAATCCCAATGCACCCATTGCAGTACGCTTATTTAAAAATCCTCAAATCTATCATCTGTCAGTGATCTTCAGTATATTTAGAGAATGTGTGAATGACATTGAAATAAAGCTTAAAGAGCACAGTAAGTGTGCCCAAAGTTCCTTGGTAGAAGCCAAGGGCAACAACAGAAAGAGCCAGAGTGCATATTTTGAAGACTACTGCATCATCAGATGTACAGGACGGAGTGTGACCTAATTGCACCTCAGCCCCTACAGATGCTGAGAGAAATTGTGCCCAAAACACACTTAGATATATAGATAATGACTTAGGACATGATTTAGATACAGGTGGACAGGTTATTCTGTTACACTGGTGATAGATATGCCCTTCCCGTGAAATCTAAATGCCAAAGGATACTATGGGATTTTTTTCTCGGCAGACGGATATCCGTATCCGTTGTGATGGAGTAACCCATCCGTTGATATCTAAATCAGACCCTGAGACAGAGAACAACACTGAGAGCCCCCCCTCTCCTGCTGAAGATCACCACCACCACTGCCATTAGTAGGAAATGTGAGCTTGGTAGCTGCAACATCATTGCTCATGGAAAAGGTATGGAGTGATAGAACAGGCTGAATGTGTGTAAGTAGAAGTACCCACAATACACGGAGAGAATGACAGAGATGTTGAGGATGGCATAATCAGTGTGAAAGAAGCCAGATCCGGCAATGCAGCAGTGGGGTGATGCAAGCTGGCACTCCATCCTACACAGTAATGAACTATCAGGGGAGGAGGAGGATGCACCGTCTGGCATACAAATAATACCATAGGATTCATCAATCCTAGCCAAGTCTTGCACATGTGCCTGCTAGCCCTGACATTGGTGATACTGATGTTTTGCCAGCAAATGAGTCTTAGGGTTCAGCCAGGAACAGAAGAACCGGTTGAATCAAGTACATCCCATGGCTCTATTTTTAGTTTTTTATGGTCTGAGGGCAGCAATACATGTGAAGTTTTCAAAACCCATGCAGGATTGTTTTATTTTTGCATTCTGCTACTTTTAGTTATGGATATGAAATTGGAAAATGAGAACTGTAACTAACTGAAATATTAGACCCGGAGGAGCCACGGTAACATAGCAATGGACCCCACCCCAATTCCTCCTCCAATTTAGAGAAGAGCTGAAAACAGATTTCTTTACGGAGCAGTAAAAAGTCACTTTCGCTCTCAGAACCCAGCTACCCCTTCAATCACTCACTGACTGTATTGTATGGTGCTCGGTTTCTTTTCAGCTAGGTTTGCACTATACATTTGCCACATACATACATACATAGCTTTAGAAGAACCACGTCCCACCACCACCCGCAACAGGTTCCCCACAGGAGCTGGAGCAAGATCACCACTGAACAGCTCACCACCTCCCTCAGTCAGAACCCACCCGCCAGCACAACAGACCCCACCGAAGCTGCACGCAACCTCACGAAGTGGCTGTCCGACTGCGCTGACGACCTCGCGCCACTTAAGAACCCTACCAGCAGACCCAGAAGCAAGAAAGCCTCCTGGTTCACCGACGAACTCAAGGACTCCAAGAAGAACTGCCGCACCCTCGAGAAAGCCTGGCTCCTAGACCAGACCACAGACAACATGACCGCCCTCAAACACGCCACCCGCAAGCACCACCAGCTTATCCGCACTACCAAGAAGAAATCACTGAAGGAACGACTGGACAACAACACCCACGACAGCAAGGAACTCTTCAACATCGTCAAGGAGTTCTCCAACCCCAGCACCGGCAACAACGACATCACTCCTTCACAAGACCTCTGCGACTCTCTCGCCTTGTTCTTCCACCGCAAGATCGCCGACATCCACAACAGCTTCGGCACACCATCAACACACCCAACCGACGGACCAACGCCCTCCACCACCACCCTCCGCACCTGGACCACGGTGACCACCGAAGACACAGCCCGCATGATGAACACCATCCACTCCGGATCCCCGACCGACCCCTGCCCCCACCACGTCTTCAACAAGGCCGACTCCATCATCGCACCCCAACTATGGGACATCATCAATGCCTCCTTCAACACCGCCACCTTCCCGGAGAGCTGGAAGCACGCCGAGCTCAGCGCCCTACTGAAGAAACCAACAGCGGACCCCACCGACCTCAAGAACTTTCGCCCCATCTCGCTCCTCCCCTTCCCTGCCAAAGTCATCGAGAAGACCGTCAACAGACATCTTGCAGCCTTCCTCGAGACGAACGGATCCCTCGACCCCACGCAGTCTGGTTTTCGAGCCAACCACAGCACCGAGACCGCCCTCATCGCAGCCACCGACGACATCAGAACCCTGCTGGACAACGGGGAAACAGCGGCCCTCATCCTCCTGGACCTCTCTGCAGCGTTCGACACCGTCTGCCACCGCACCCTAGTTCAACGCCTCAGCAACATCGGTATCCAAGAGAAGGCACTGAAGTGGATCATCTCATTCCTCACCGGCAGAACTCAGAGAGTGCGCCTCCCCCCGTTCCGATCCGAGGCCACCGAAGTCATCTGCGGCGTACCGCAAGGATCATCACTCAGCCCCACCCTCTTCAACATCTACATGAGACCTCTCGCAGCCATCGC
Organism: Triturus cristatus; assembly: GCF_964204655.1. Taxonomy (NCBI): domain Eukaryota; kingdom Metazoa; phylum Chordata; class Amphibia; order Caudata; family Salamandridae; genus Triturus; species Triturus cristatus. The sequence continues at coordinate 623,816,715 of NC_140587.1, forward strand.
ACGCCAGCACAACCTCAACATCATCTCCTACGCTGACGACACCCAGCTGATCCTCTCCCTCACCAACGACCCTGCCACCGCCAGAACCAACCTACACGAAGGGATGAAAGAAGTAGCCGAGTGGATGAAGAACAGCCGCCTGAAACTGAACTCAGACAAGACGGAAGTCCTCATCCTTGGATCATCACCCTCTGCCTGGGACGACTCCTGGTGGCCCCCGGCCCTGGGCAGCGCACCCAAACCAACGGACCACGCACGCAACATGGGCTTCATCCTGGACTCCTCCCTCTCGATGACCAGACAAGTCAACGCCGTCTCCTCATCGTGCTTCAACACCCTACGCATGCTCCGCAAGATCTTCCGATGGATCCCGACAGAGACCAGGAAGACAGTCACCCAGGCACTCGTCACCAGCCGACTGGACTACGGAAACGCCCTCTACGCCGGAACTACAGCCAAGATACAGAAAAGACTCCAACGCATCCAGAACGCCTCCGCCCGTCTCATCCTGAACATCCCCCGACGCAGCCACATTTCCGGCCACCTGAAGGACCTGCACTGGCTCCCCGTCAGCAAGAGGATCACGTTCAGGCTCCTCACACACGCACACAAATCTCTCCACAACCTGGGACCCAAGTACCTCAACGACCGTCTGACCTTCTACACGCCCACCCGCCAGCTACGTTCGACAAGCCTCGCCTTCGCCGCCATACCACGCATCCGAAGAGCCACCGCTGGTGGCAGATCCTTCTCCTACCTGGCGGCCAAGACATGGAACTCCCTCCCCATCCATCTTCGGCTGACCCAGGACCATCTTGCATTCAGGAGACAACTCAAGACCTGGCTGTTCGAGCAATAGCAGACCCCTTCCCCCAAGCGTCTTGAGACCCTGGCGGGTGAGTAGCGCGCTATACAAGTGTTATGATTGATTGATTGATTGATTGATTGATAGCTCTGAAGTCTTGGGAAAGGTCAATACAAATGACTATCTTGAAATGACATCGAATGGACTGGCCTTGGGTCTCATTGGAAATTTCTAACAGTTCCAGGGGAATCTGTAAGTTAAGTAAAACTAGAAAAAAATCAGGAATGTCTAACATTTTGTTGTACTCTACCCAGCACACTCCCTACTCCTAGCTTCAGTTGTTAACCTGTGGAAAGATAGCACAGACAATGCTATGCTTAGATATGCATTACATAAAAAGTTATGGCATAATATGGGATTGAAGAATGGCGACATCAATGAACCGCCGATGGGGCAGTAATAATGCTGGTGTGGCAGCGAAGCAATACATTTCAAATTCGGATGCTGGTAGCTCTCACCCATCCTTTTATCCATCCCAGATGATAACAATGCCAACTAAAAGCAATACCAGCTATTCAAAGTTCTTTCAACCCTCAGGCCTTTGGCATTAATCACAACAAATAAGTGAGTCCTTTTCCTCTTTCTTTAGTTATCTGAACTCTTTTCAGTATTTCCGGTTTTATCCTGTTTAGTAAACCCATATGGTACAATAGATAAAGGACTTGGGGAGCCTCCTGAAAGTCACAGAGTTGACACATGCCAGTGTTTGCACTGGTTTTCAGCCTTCTGAATTTGAAATACAAGTTCCATTGAGTTAAAGAATACTTATATAGTAAAATGGCATCACTGTCGCATAATGAACTAGATAAAGAATCATGTGAGAGTTGTATTTATCAGCACATACTGTTTTCAGCATACCCACATACGTTGCTGCAATGCTTTGCTAGTTTGCAACAAACTCACCAGGGTGAAAATAAGATGCAAACTTAGGACCTGATTATGATTGCAGGATGGGGACCGCTGTCGCTTTTCGCTGGTCCTGCCTCCTGCTTCCTTGGTGGTCAGACCGCCCAATCAGAAAGTGAGAAGGAACACTACCTCAGACAGATGGGCCGGCCCATGGAGGCGGTCTCATACAGCTCACCATCAGCCCAATCATGACCTGCCTTTTCACGACCTGTTCCTAGCAGAGACACTGCCATGCAAGAGTTGCCAGAAAGGCAGGTAATGAGACGAAGTAATGGCTCGAGGGTGAATGTGCCCATGTGTAACATGATGGTGCTCATCTAGTGCCCTCCAATGCCTTTCAGAGCGGGTGTGCTCAATGTTTCACTTGCACAACAGAATGCAAGGAAACTATGTGCCCGGCTGGCGGGAGGCACCACAGTATGGCTCACTTTGACTTCAGGCTCATTTTCAGAGCCGAAGCGTGCTGCTGCCATGACTTTGCTGCCCACACACCGTCAGCCCTGTGGGAGACTTGTAATATGGTGGTTGGGATGTTGCCAGCTTGGCATCGATTTCTGGACAGCCGCTGCAATGGGCCGGTGGTAAGACCACCTAAGTTAAAATGTAAATTGATACTTGTATAGCGCACTACTCACCCACAAGGGTCTCAAGGCACTTGTACGAATACTGCTGTGGAACCCATCCTGGCTTTCCCTGTGAGGCATCCACTCCTGGGCACCCCCAAGGTGGAGGCCAGGCATCCTTAGCGTTGTGGAGGCCGTTGTGGAGATTAAGCAAGCTATTGCCCAGAGTTGCAGAGTGGGACTCCATGATTGGAATGGCACCAAGGCGAGAATTATCAGGTCCGTGGAATTTTTGAGCCCAAGACCCGCCGAGGCAGGGAATTGAACCCTGGTCCCGGGCTAGACCTCTGCATCAGGGTCTTCCGCTCTAATCATTGAGCCACACTTCTCCACTTAGTTAGAACCAGGTCTTTAATATTCCAGGCATAACCTTTCTGTGACACAACCAATGCAGGGTTTTTCAAACCTAACTAGTAACCATGAACCATGAAAGCAATAGCCAAATAAAATCATATCAAAGGCAACATTCTGACACCAGACTGTGTGATGTTAATTTTATTAAGATAGATGATCTTTACTGCTTCATACAATGCCAAGGCTACAGACCCAGCTAATGCAGCTTAGAACATGGCTTGGAACTGCCGATAGCATTTTATTAGTGATTTCTTTACACATATTTGCTAGTACAGTAGGCAATATGTATTTAGTAGCAGTGCACTAGAATGCCTGTTCTTCTTTGACATATTTTCAGAACATACCGCACCATTCTTCAGCAGCCAGGGGAAACTCACTCTTCAAATGAACAACATAAACGTGTACAGCTGATTTTTCCCTCTTGAAAGAAGCATGCTACTTTCTATTGAAAGTCTATTTCACATTTTTTTCTCTTCTGTGTAAAATGGGAATAGACCTGTATGTTTAGAAACAGTTTACAACCAACTGGTACAAGAGACACTGTTAACTGGGAAGTCATCTTCATTAGCTTTGATTTCAGCGAGACTGTTGCGCAGCATCAAAGGGAAATTTGCGCGGCCGCGCCAGCGTTCATCTTAGAGGGATCTGGGGTTGTGACATAGTAGGCAAGTGACATGTCAGTTTTTTGATCCACATGTTGACAATGCGGATCATCATCAGGGTCGATTGAATCAATATGCATATTTCTGAAACAGATATTAACAGACTGATTAATCTCTATATATTCATAATAATTTCTAACATAAATTTGTATGTTCGGTCTCGTGCAATTGCTACAATTTGACAAACATTCATTTTAGACAACTGATTCTCTTCAGCTATGTAGCTATGGTAGAGTTAGCCATGATTGCAGGGTCATACCCCAAATGTTTGCCTTCCATCGTCTGTTTTCTGAACACGTTTTTGTTGGCTTTTTAGGACTGCACACTTTGCCCCTCCTAACCAGCTAGGCTGTTCTTTACAGAGAAACTAATCTGATTGGTACTTCACAGCAGCTGGTTTTGATATAACTCTAAAATGTCTTCAAGAAAGATGTATTTCATTGATTGGTTTTCTTCAAATGTTTTAAGGTAACTTTTACTTGAATGACCAGAAGGCTTTGCTCAAAATGCCATTGTTTCCGAATCTACGTTGACCTTCTGAGCCACAAGGAAGTTCACCTTATTGCTAAATAATACCTGCCTATCAGCATAGAGAAAGAACTGAGGCAGATCCAGGAAAACTGCGTAATCCCTGAAGGAGATTCCCTGATATTCCAGAACTGGTAAAAGGCCCTGCAACTGTTGTGACCTGAAAATGAGAAGGTTGTAGGCTGCTTCCTGTGCTGAGAATGTGCCTTATGTCAAGCCAAGGGGCTTTGTGGCCAGCAGCCCTATGGGTTGCTGATGTCATTTAGGTCTAAAGAGTTGTGACGTGCTACCACATTCCAGGGTTGCTAAACAGTGATGCTGCAAAGAGGGGAGTTCAACCCATATCCCGAAGAAAGAATGAATCCTGGCAGAATTCAGCCACCAGCGGAGGTTAGAGAAGAGTCAGGATGCCCCAGGCGAATCCACTGCCAAAGACACAGGCTTCCCAATGTCTCTTCTTCTCTCCCTGTGCTGATCACGCCCTCTTCCAGTGTATATAGTGCTAGCTAGACCCGGAGGTATCAGAGCACTTTACATAGAAAAGGACATGATAGTGTATAATGCTTGTGAATTTTGCCCTGACCCCAGGAAGCTCTAAGGTTTCGACTGTTTTGCCTCAACCACCAACTACACTTCAAACTGCAAACCTGTGGAGGCACTTCTCCTGTTTGTGATCTACTGCCCATCTAACTGCTTTTTTTTTGCAAAACCTTTTTATTGGATTTTGGTATTATACATGTCGTATAACAATCAGACTCATCTGCTACTGCTTTACAGTTGATATCAACACTTCTGCATTGGATAGCTGAGTGTCTGCTGATGGGGGAAGGGGGGAATGCCTCTCTGCCTCTGAATGATATGCTGGGAAACATACTTGAAGATGCTGTTGAGAGGGTTGCGGTGTCACCCATACCCGTATGACAGTTGCTAGTCCTTTGTTCCCTATATAGGGTAGTGCTAAATGGTAATCCAGGTTCTTAACTGAACTGGGGATCTATAACTCAGGAAGAAGTGGAGCGGGGGGAGTGGGGTAGGGGCTAGGTGGGACGAAGCTCCATACTGTTACGTTAACTGCAGGCAATGGCTCCCAACGTTACTAGTGGTGCGGTCCGCTGAGGGCGGCCGGAGGGGTGAGCTAGTGTGGAGAAGGGGAATTTGAGAAGGGTAATGTGTGCTGGGTCCTGGTTCCGTCCGGGTGGCTTGCGGGAATTCCCCGCTGGTAGTTTGTGTTTGCATGAAGTCAAAGGACTGCTGTGCTCATCTCTAAATCAGACAAATAGTGCCACCATGTGGCAGACTTGCATAAGTGCCGGTGTTCACAAATAAGCAACGGAAACCACTAGCTCAAATGAAGTATTGGACTTCGGTCATTTTAGTAAATCATTTTTGAAATGTAGGTGGTTTATCGTTTTCCCAATTTTGGTTATTGCCAACCTGGTTACCAGCATTGCGATAAATGACTTAACGAAGATAACAGACTTCTGAGAAAAATAACTCAACGCGTGAAATCATATTTCCTGGTATAGTGGGCATGACCTAAATATGTGAAACCAGTCTCCCTAAACTTGAAGAGCTCCTTTTTATGCCTGGTACATCACTCATTGTCGACTGATGATTTTCTGATGGGAGCTCATATTTTCCAGATGTGCATTCACAGATACATAATGGGTCTCCATTGATGGCTTTGTCCAAAATCGAACTGATACAGGAATACCTTTTTAGGTCTCGCCTAGGCAGCGCATGCGCTGACTCTCCAAGCCATAAAGTAATTAGTGTATGTGGGGAAACTCCACCTATTGGCTTTTTATTTGTTTCTTTGCTTGTCTACTTCAATCTCTTCATTTTCACTGGATAATACGCTTTTTAGTTCCTCGTTTATTTCTTTGGGAAAGCCTATGCAGCACAGCCTACCTACAGTAAACATGCTGCTAGTGGAATAAAGTGTTTGTCTTGCAACTGCGCAGACGAACTCGCCCCTATGAGGACCCCGCCCAGCAGACCCGGCAGCAAGAAAGCCCCATGGTTTACCGACGAACTCAAGAGCTCCAAGAAGAACTGCCGAGCCCTCGAGAAAGTCTGGAGAAAGGAACCCACACCGGACAACAGGACCACCCTCAAGCTCGCCACCCGGAAGCACCACCAACTGATCCGCGCAGCCAAGAAAACGGCCTTCAAGAACCGACTGGACAGCAACGCACACAACTGCAAGGAACTCTTCAACATCGTGAAAGAGCTCTCCAACCCCAACGCCGGAAACAACGACATCACCCCATCGCAAGACCTCTGCAACTCCCTCGCCTCCTACTTCCACAACAAGATCGCGGACATACACAACAGCTTCAGCATCCAACCGACGCACGCCACGACCACAACAACACCGCCCACCACCACCCTCCGAGCCTGGACTCCGATCAGCACCGAAGACACCGTCCGCATGATGAACTCCGTCCACTCCGGATCTCCGACCGACCCCTGCCCTCACCACGTCTTCAACAAAGCCGACGCTGTCATCGCACCCCACCTGCGGGACATTATCAACACCTCCTTCGACACCGCCACCTTCCCCGAGAGCTGGAAGCACGCCGAACTCAGCGCTCTACTCAAGAAACCTACAGCAGACCCCACCGAACTCAAGAATTACCGCCCCATCTCGCTACTCCCGTTTCCAGCCAAAGTCATCGAGAAGACCGTCAACAAACAGCTGGCCGCCTTCCTCGAGACGAACGGATCCCTCGACCCCTCACAGTCCGGCTTCCGAGCCAACCACAGCACCGAGACCGCCCTCATCGCCGCCACCGACGACATCCGAGCCCTGATGGACAACGGAGAAACAGCGGCCCTCATCCTCCTAGACCTCTCCGCGGCTTTCGACACGGTATGCCACCACACCCTAGTGCAGCGTCTCAGCAACGTCGGAATCCAGGAGAAGGCATTGGAATGGATCGTCTCCTTCCTCGACGGAAGAACGCAGAGAGTCTGCCTACCACCGTACAAGTCAGAGGCCACCGAAGTCATCTGCGGCGTCCCTCAAGGATCCTCGCTGAGCCCTACCCTCTTCAACGTCTACATGAGCCCCCTCGCGGCCATCGCACGCCAACACAACCTCAACATAATCTCCTACGCCGACGACACCCAGCTGATCCTCTCCCTGACCAACGACCCCGCCGCCGCCAGAGCCAACCTGCACAAAGGGATGAAAGAGGTAGCCGAGTGGATGACGACCAGCCGCCTGAAACTGAACTCAGACAAGACTGAGGTCCTCATCCTGGGCTCCTCGCCCTCCGCCTGGGACGACTCCTGGTGGCCCCCCGCCCTAGGCACCGCACCCAAACCGACGAGCCACGCACGCAACCTGGGCTTCATCCTGGACTCCTCCCTCTCCATGACCAGGCAAGTCAACGCCGTCTTCTCGTCTTGCTTCAACATCCTGCGCATGCTTCGGAAGATCTTCTGGTGGATCCTCATGGAGACCAGGAAGACCGTCACCCAGGCCCTCGTCACCAGCCGACTGGACTACGGCAACGCCCTCTACGCCGGAACCACCGCCAAGCTCCAGAAGAGACTCCAGCGGATCCAGAACACCTCAGCCAGACTCATCCTCGACATCCCACAAAACAGCCACATCTCCGGACACCTGAGAGACCTGCACTGGCTCCCCGTCAACAAAAGAATCACCTTCCGGCTCCTCACCCACGCACACAAAGCCCTACACGATCAAGGCCCGAGCTACCTCAACAACCGAATCAACTTCTACGCTCCCAAACGCCACCTCCGATCAGCCAGCCACGCCCTCGCCGCCGGCCCACGCATCCGTAGAGCGACAACAGGAGGAAGGTCCTTCTCCTACCTGGCCGCCAAGACCTGGAACTCCCTCCCGGCCGACCTGCGCCTGACCCAAGACCACCTCTCCTTCAGGAAGAAGCTCAAGACCTGGCTGTTCGAGCAGTAACGGCACCCCCCCCCCCCCCTAAGCGCCTTGAGACCCTACGGGTAAGTAGTGCGCTCTATAAATGTCTTTGATTGATTGATTGATTGATTGCAACTCTTTTGTTTTTTTTCGTTGCTTGCTTATTTTGCATTGCAGTGATTAATGCACGTCTGTTGTGCCCCCACCGTCATCACCCCTACTGCCACCCACCCTCAGTGTTGCCCACCACTACCTGCCCCTCCTCTTTGTTAATTGATGCTTCCTGCCTTGATCATGGCTTATGTAACTTTTATTTTCAGCGTACATTTATTTACTCAGTACATTTATTGAATGGTCCCGCGCAGTTTCTCTGTTTGCCTGCCTCTACTTCTTCTTGTGCCGCGTCACCTTTCTTCACAGCTGCCTGTTGCGCACACCTATCATGGCCGGTTATCATGCTAAAGCAGACTCTACCATGTGCAAGCACGGGAAGACTGCATCTACTTAATGCAAAAGCCACGATTGGGCTTCTTTAATAAGTAAGCAAGTGCCACGAGTTCAAGAGAACACAAAAAGACAAAATGCAAACAACAAAGTCATTTATTGAATGGTACCGTGCCATTTCTCTGTTTGCCTGCCTCTGCTCCTTCATCCTCAGCTTCAACTTTCTTCACAGCTGCTCGTCACGCACACCTATCATGGCCGGTTATCATGCTAAAGCAGACTCTACCATATTCAAGCACGGGGAGACTACAAAAACTTTGAGCAAGAGGAAAAGCCACAATTGTGCTTCTTCAATAAATAAGCAACACTTGGGGTCACAGTCCCTGCGAGTTAAAGAGCACAATAAAAACACAATACAAACAGCAAAGTAAACATTCCGGGCTTGGAAAACCCTCTGAGTTGGATAGCCTGTAGCTGTGTGGGCTTATGTCCCTGTGAAAGGTGATTAATGCATGATCTGGTAAAAATAATCCAGATGAGAGTTTTTACTTTTGTACACAAAGCAAACTGTGAACTTTAGCAGTGACCTACCATTTGTTTTACGAGCTTAGCATCCTGCCGTTTGCTGATTTGCATCTCACAGATGCTGCACATCAAAATATTACAATCTTTACTACAAAGCTTATTTCCACTTAATTAGCTTGTCTTGTTTTCATTTCGCAAGTGGCGAAAACATGCTAAAGTTTACCTATAGCAGACGTTTCTGCTCCGTTTTGTTCTAAACAAATGTCAATATATTACAATATATTAGCACAGTTACAAATCCAACGGTTTAAAGCGTATTCACAAAAATACATTGTTTTTCTTTTAACACTACTAATTGTTTTTGTGTGTAGCTTTGAACACGTAGCGACAGTTGCCTTTTTACTGGTTATTTTAGTTGATCCCATGGCCCCCTCTCTTCAGCTCTGCTCTAGCTCAGAAAGTGGCAGGCAGCTGGATAGGATAGGGTAACAGTTTATGGGTTACTAGCAAGGTCGGACTGTTATACCGGTGGGCTGGTCTGGCATGGTGGAGGCTGTTTATGTAGCTAGTGGAAGCCAGTTTTATTACTGGGGACAGGCTGGCTACAGTTCCTGCTTGTTCTTTTTAATCAAAGCAGTGTTGTGTGGTATGTTAGTATCCCTCGAATGCACACACCAGACTGTGAATAAAGGACACGGCATCATTTAAAAAAACATCCCGCTGTAAACTAGGGGGCATATTAACAACAACCGCGATAATTATCGCTGAGCGCACTTAGCGGTCGGATAATTATCGCCGGCTAGCGCCGATTTTTATCGCTGAGATAGCGTGCCATTAGCAACGCTTATCTCATCAGTGATAAAAATCCTAGCGCTAACTGACTAACGTGAGATTATCGCTGGAAACCCAGCGATAATCTCACGTTAGCTAGTTGATAGGGACTCACAAACTTAGCCATGATATCCACCTTCCATAGGATATCATGGCTAAGTCAGTCCTGAAGCAGGCGTAAGGGAAGTAGCGATAACAGGGGTTATCGCTACTTTTCCTGACGCTATGCTTCATAGCGTTAGGCTTGCTGATAGGAGAAATGTCGCTTAGCGACTTTCTCCTGTCATGCCAGGTCAGGAACGTCCACTTTGCATCTCATTAGAGATGCAAAGCTGGGCGTTAGGAATCCTGACTCTAACGCAAGGTTTCACACGTTAGCGTGACCTTGCTGATTAGGCGATAAAATTAACGCCGCTTTTCGACCGAAAACGGCCGCAAAAGCGGCGATAATTGTATATCGCCTGCTTGTTGATATGCCCCTAGATTTGTACAATTGTACATCTGTAAAACTAGTATCAATAAATGTGTTTTCTAGAAGTGTCCCACTCCATAATTGTCAGCGATGGCTTGTGCAAGTCGAGTGATCCCCATTCAGATGCCGAGAGGAGCCATCTTGTGCACGTGCATTTTGTATGGACATCTTGATGTTGCAAGTGCCTTATGCTGCTAGCGTAATGTAAAACTTTTTTTGCAAGCTCAGGCAGAGCTGTCATTTTGGCTTGATGTTAGAATCTTTATTGCCGCCTTTACTGAAGAGATAACGTGATGTCTGTTTGACCCAGAATTACGTTCAGACCTGCCAGGACACTGAACAGAAATACTCAAAGCTGTCCGGTACTTGTTTCTTATGCTGCTGTTAAAAGTTTCAGTAGAAAAGTCATTTTCCGGTCCTACCTTTGTCTTTTAAAGGAACAAGGGGACCGTAATTTAAAAAAATAAAAAAAATAAAAACAGGGGAAAGGTGAACGGCTGCCTTCTTCAATGACTGTTGAATATTATTTTGAAGAGAACAAATATGGAGCTTTTTCTTTAGTGTATATGTCTGCCGCTAGTTGCTTTACTTACTTTTACATTTTATGCTATTTTGTATTTGCATGCATTTCAAGGTGAAGCTTCTTTTATCCTGATGTCCTTTGCTGGTGTATATATGCACTGCCTCGCTTTTTCCCTTACTCTCCTTCCTTCTGCCTCACACTTCTCTCCTCCTCACTCTCTGTCCTTGTGCCTCATGCTGCTGTTCTACTCTCCTTCCTTGTGCCTCGCACTGCTCTTCACTTTCTCACTTTCCATCCTTGTGTCTCACACTGCTCTTCTCTTCACTGTCCTTCTGCATGCCTCACACTGCTCTTCTCATCACTCTCCACCCTTGTGTCTCATGTTTCTCTTCTGCTCACTCTCCGTCCTTGTGCCTCACGCTGCGGTTATCCTTACTCTCTGTCATTCTGCCTCGCACAGCTGTTCTCCTCACTCGCCTTCCTTGTGCTTCACACTGCGATTATATTCACTCTGTCCTTCTGCCTCAATCTGCTCTTCTCCACAGCCTCAGTCTCTGTCTTTGTACCTCACTCTGCTCTCCTCCTCAGTCTACGTTGTGCTGCCTCACGCTACTCTTCTCCTCCACACTCTCCGTCCTTGTGCGTCATGCTGTTCTTCTCCTCCTCACTCTCCTTCCTTGTGCCTCACACTGCTCGTCTTGTTAATCTCCTTCTTTGTGCCTCACTCTGCTGTTTTCCTCACTCTCCATCCTTGTGCCTCACACTGCTTTTCTCATTCCTTGTGCGTCATGCTGCTCTCCTTCTCACTCTCCTTCCTTGTGCCTCTCTCTTCTCTTCTCCTCTCTCGCCTTACTTTTGCGTCATACTGCTCTTCTCCTCCTCTCCTTCCTAGTGCTCCACTAATAACAATTCCAATCCAACCCAAAATATTCCACTACACACCACATACACACACTCCATAACACACGGGTACAAAACATTGCCATTTACAACGTCAAAAGCTCGAAATCAAACAAATGCGAGACCTCTTGCATTTCCAATGCTTGTTGTCAAGGGTGTTGCCCTGGGGTTGAATAATGGGGGGCTGTTGAATTTGCCCTGGGTCGTCTAAATTAGAGACAGCCCCTATCTCTTTAACATAGCTTCTGCCTTGATCAATAAAAATGGAGGCTTTTAACAAGCTTGTTTCTAATGTTGCTTTAAGCCTAGTACTCCTGCGTATGGCGTGGCTCAGCGATGCATTTTTGGAGCACCCCTCAGGTACCTTTTGGTCACACAACAGTCTGTGGGTGAGGTTTACATATCTTCATCAAGCAAGAAATAAAAAGTGGATTAGCGTGGTAATAATTTAAACAATGTATGATTTCTGAGTAAGTCACCAGACGGGTTGGCAAGATTACCATAAATAAACAAATGACTCTTAACTTAGCACATTGCCTGAACGTAGCACCCAAAGACCCGGCTTTGTGCAGCCACAAGCAAATCTTACATTTGCTTCCTGACTCCCACACTCCTTCCCACTTGTTGAAATGTGGTGGCAGTTTGAAAGGTAGTGGGGTCGGCAGCGAGCTGCTTCAAATAAAATCTTTATCCACTCTCATAAGCTCTCGTCCCAGCCCTACCCCAGTGCTTAGAGGTAGAAAAAGAAAAACAGCTATCTCCTTTTACTCCACTAGCTACTACTTACAGGCACAGCATGAATAAGTCAGCTAGTTATTGCAAGAACTGGATGGGAAATTCTGGGGGTTCATTTATGAGAACTGACATTTCGGTGCATGCGTCAAAAATACCTTAAAAAGTGACGCATTGGAAAAAGAAAAATTCCAGCACATCAAAAAGGAGAAATGGAGCAGACAGCAACAGTCAGGGCAACAATCCAAACACCAGCCAGGATCTCCAGACAGAACCCCAGGGGAAGAGGAAGAGTAATTTTAGTGAGAAGGAGAACCACATTTTAATAACATAGGTTACAAAGCATGAACTCTTTGTCACATCAAAATTGCCATTTGGGAAGAAATAAGCCATTTGGCAGTCCATAGTGGAGAAGATAAATAGTGTAGGGCAAAATAAAAGGACAGTACCAGCATACAGGAATCCCTGGCATGATTATAAGTGCAGGACCAAGGAGAAACTGGCCATACAACCTGAGGGCAGCCATGCTGGAATTATTTTGCGATTTTGCACAGTGGGATGGGGGCAATATTTTGACTATCAGATTTATTTGTACTAAAAACAGAAATGTTGTAATCTTTTAAAAATATATAGAAATCGATTGCTTTGATTGTCAGACTCACCTGTAGGTGCTGAGTGTACTGACTCTGGCCTCGCGGTGTCCGCCCGTTAGAGCGGACCCGCCATCTCAGGAGGTTAGTGGTATAGCCTTTTTGGGTCCTATTACTATAAAGGACACGCTGGCGCGAACGTGCAGCGTGTAAGAGACATTGATTGTGGCATTGTGTTTGTGTGCTATTGGGGAACTGCTAATTATTTTGCTATTTTGCACAGTGGGATGGGGGCAATATTCTGACTATCAGAATCTTTTTTACTAAAAATTAAATTTTTTTGATCTTTTAAAAATATATGGAAATCGATTGCTTTGATTGTCAGACCCAGCTGTAGGTGCTGACTGTACTGACTCTGGCCTTGCTTTCGACACGGTCAAGCATGCTATCTTGCTGAGAAGGCTTGGGGAGGTAGAAGTAGCAGGCTTGGCCTTGAGCTGGTTTCAATCATTCCTTTCAGAGAGGAGATAAGCGGTGGTCCTCCCTCCTTACCAGTCTGACTTTATTAACATCATGCATGGCGTGCCTCAGGGCTCTGCAATCAGCCCGATCTTATTTAATATCTACATGAAACCCCTGATTGCGGTCATAAGGGCGCATAACATTAACATCGTAAATTATGCGGATGACACGCAACTGATTCTCTCCCTAGAGGGAGAACAATTGACATCTTTGGAAGTGTTTCATGATTGCCTGCATGCTACAGCTCAGTGGTTGAGGGAGAATTCATTGCAATTTATCACCGGTAAAACCGAGGTTCTCTACTGCTCAGTGGGGAAGGTTCCATCTGTGCTACCTCTACATTTTTGGCCCCTAGAAACATCCACTGTAATGAGGCCTGTGAGAAGGTACAAAATTTGGGCATTATGTTTAACAACAAACTGACGTTGAAATCACAGGTTAACAAAACTTTGGGAAGCTGCTTCGCTATCATTAGAATCTTGCAGAAGATTTTTCCTCTGTTGCCTACTCACGCGCGAGCGCTGGTAGTGCAGAGTACTATATTAAGTAGATTGGATTATTGCAATGCGCTGCTGTTGGAGTCCCCGAGAAATCTAATAGATAGGCTCCAGAGGATTCAGTCAACAGCAGCCAAGTTAGCCTTGGGGAGGCCAAGAGGTTCCTCCTCCTCATTGGCTTTGGCAGAACTGTACTGGTTCCTGATAAAGCAAAGAATCCAGTTCAAAGCCCTTTGCCTAGTTTTTAAGGTCCTACATGGGTTTGGACCAGTATCTATGTGGAGAAAGTTTGCCTGGTATGTACCTGGGAGAAGCCTTCGCTCCTCCTTGGCCAGACTGGTTAAAATACAAAGATTCAACAAAATGAAATCCGGCGGCAGAGCCTTCAGTGTCTCTGCCGCTAGATTATGGAATAAACCCACCACTAGAATTGAGACAACTAAGGGATCTTCTCCCTTACAGGAAGAGATTAAAAACCTTGCTCTTCCCCAAAGCATAATCTGTTGTCAGTCTTCTGGGTAGCATTATTCCTACGTGTACTTTCAATGGCAACGCCAGGATGCCTGTTAGGTGATAGAGCGCTTTACAAATAAGATAAATAAATAAATAAACAAGTGTTGCCCACCATGTTAGTGACCACTCTACCTCTTGTCATGTACAAATGCATACTGAGGGTGGGGGTGAATGCAAGTGATACACAACAGGGGACCATGAGTGTTTGTTGGCAAAATAGATGGTGTGTAAACCTGGTGTGCCCCTGGTAGTGTAGTGCAATGTAGGTGTGGCTGAGCACATTGAACTGGCACTATGTCTGAATGGGAAGCCATTGCATAGCAAGAACGTGTATTGTGACATGTATACTGCAAGATAGCCTGAGTGGTAGTCACACACTGCTGTGTCCAATAGTGCCACACTTGGGTCAAAGCTGTGAGGGGACGCCGTAGATGAGGGCATTGGTGTACTTAATCTTACATGTAATGGGGACCAGGGTGAAGATGTAGCAGGTGCCAGAAAATAAAAGGCAATACAAATGTCTGACTATGCCACATATTTTAAAGTGGAAGGATCTGAAACAGGAAATAGGGAAGTGACAGTATCAGATAGGTTTCCACGATGATGGGCAAGTATTTCAGATGGTTGGTGGTTAAGGTGTATGGGCCTAGTTGCGTGGCCAACCAGGGAAGGTGCATGTCACAGAATATCATTACTTCTAGCATGTGGGTTGCAGCTTGAGTCATACCTCTCAAATACAGGCAGTCACGTTGGTCAAATGCATATGGTAACTTATATTGGTTTGTGTCTGTGTCACATTGGAGTCAGTGTATGATCTGGGTGCCATTAGTGTTTAACAACGTATATTGGGACAACTTTCTGCCCCTAACCATTGGCACTGCTAATTTCAAATTTGCATTTGCAATATTCTTTTTTTCCACACAAATTCCTCTTTGTCATTTTTCAATCATTGTTTTACTCCGTTAATAATCCACACTTTTGCTTGAATTAATTATGGTCCTCATGCAAGGAAAAAGCCATTTCCCAAATTTCCAATGCTCCTGCTGGGCCATCCGAACCTCTTTTCAAGAACACGACTAGAGCCAAATTCATCCGTAGCAGTTTTATTAAAATCCAATGCATTTCGGGCCTCTAGGGCCCTTTGTCAGGGAAAAGTGCTAATGAAACCTTACTTGGGATGAAGTGAGGAGGATGATTGCTTCTTAGCAGTTTTCCCTGACGAAGGGCCCTAGAGGCCCGAAATGCATTGGATTTTAATAAAACTGCTACGGATGAATTTGGCTCTAGTCGTATTCTTGAAAAGAGGTTCGGATGGCCCAGCAGGAGCATTGGAAATTTGGGAAATGGCTTTTTCCTTGCATGAGGACTATAATTAATTCAAGCGAAAGTGTGGATTATTAACGGAGTAAAACAATGATTGAAAAATGACAAAGAGGAATTTGTGTGGAAAAAAAGAATATTGCAAATGCAATTTTGAAATTAGCAGTGCCAATGGTTAGGGGCAGAAAGTTGTCCCTATATATGTTGTTGTTCAGTTTATCACGTGCTGTTTGGGCTGGGCACGACACATTGAGCACGCAATGGTAAAAAAGTGGAAGTTTATAAAATTCGGAGAACTTTGTTGAAAAAGCAAGGTGTGCAACTCGCCCTGATATGATGCCATTAGTGTTTGACAGTAAGTTGAGTCCCTGGGTCTAAATGAGGAATGCAGAGGAGTCATGCACAGGTACAATTGAGTGGGTTGAGTTAAACGATGTGTGATACTCTGCAGATAACTAACTCTGGCAATGACGAAATGGGGTGAGTGTCAGTATTAGCAATTTTCCAGCTTTCACTGGGCCTCTCACCCTAGTAGTTGGTACACAGTGCCGACTGTTCTGATCTATGGAGTCAACTATGTGCGTAATGAAATTGCATGAGTATACACAAATAAGCAAACCATGGTATGTACATTCCCCTTGCACATGCCTGCAGTGTAGCAAGGTTGCAAGATGTGTAGATTTGTGTGGATGTACGTTAAATATGAGCCTTTGGCCATATGAATACATGGTGTGCATGCAAGACAGCACAACAAAGCAGACTGACATGGTGTACTGTGTGAAAGGCAAACTGCAGGAACAAATCAATTACATACCCAAACCTAAATCACTTTTCCAGGATCTGTGGGCTGAGTAATGGGTAGAGGGAATGCAGGCACCCTAGTGACTTGGTGCAATGTGCACAGTAGTGGTGTCAATAAGTGAAACTTGAATAAGTATAGCCATCATCAAAAAGAAAGCTAATCACAAAGGCAGACATGGCCCTTACCTCAACTTACCCCAACAGGCAGGGAAGGCCAGAAAGCTGTGTAACTGTATTGCAGTGTGTGGTATGACATGAAAAGGCACACTTGACACACAGTGGTCATGTGAACAATGTAAAGATATTGCTATCTGAAAGGCAACAATAGTGCAACTTGGCTTCATTTCCTACTAGTAACATATGTCCAAAACATCAATGTTTAACTAAAAGTGAATGAGAATAAAGTATGTATGTCAGACAAATTACTCATGGCAGCATCTTGCATGGTGTGTATCCAAAACAAGGGTTACCCTTCTCACACGGAACCAGGGTATCTAATGTATAACAAGGAACAGTGTGGAGTATGTACACAATACTTGATAATAAGAACGATCAATGGCATATACTCGTCGGAAGGGAATGCCAGAAAAAGAATCAAAATCATGCCCACTATGGATTTATCAAAAATACTTTTTACTCAACCTAGAGAAAGGGGGGTGACAGTGGGTGACATAGAAAAAGGTTTGTATATATATCAAACAACCACAGTTCAAATACTTGATAAGATATCAGTCCTCTAATACAATTTTAAAGGCTGAAAAAGTGGTTAATTTGCAGTGAGTGTTGACGACGTATCGACCCCAAGGGCAATGAATGGGTCTCATTAGGACCATGTAAAATGGAACACCTGGGTGAGTGATGAACACTAGAGAGGTTGTGTGGCTCAAAAAAAGTATAAGCAACAAGATACTCAAAGAGGGGTCCAGCCGGGCACCCACAGTGAGGTGGATGGAAGAAGAGACAGTACTCGCACACTGTTTGGAGCTACACTCCCTCTGACTGTGCTAGAGGGTCTTAAGGTGAACACACTGTGGCAGCACACACACTCCAAACATGTGCACACTGTTCCACATTGCAAGATTTCTGTTGTGTATATCTTGCATGGGCACATGTATCCTGCACATGGTGTTAACATGCACACATGTTTCAATATATATGATGTTGGGGAGGGGTGAGTGTGGCACACAGCAACTGACCTTTGGAATAGGTGAGTGAGCCACTAGGCCTTACTGCAGTGAACCAGGAACACATGGTCAGGTACACTACTGTTGTTCAGTGTACCCCATTCTGAGGGCCGGTCTTTGGTGTGGGTCTCCTGTCCAATTAGCCAGCATTCCCTGACACAGGCCAATGTAATGGCACACACTCAAATGCCATTGCCCAATTGGGATGAGACAAGATTAGCGAACCCGTCAACTATGCACTTTTACACACAGGGCTGGGGAAACTACTCTAGCCATGCAGAGGTAGTGTTTATCCACATTCTTCCATCACACTATGTTCAATGAATGTATGTGTGTAACCATACGGTTTTGCCAGACTTTTCACACGGGTATATCACACTCTTGACAACTCTGTTTTCTTTAGGTGTTGTGTTGTTTGCAAAACACATCTCCATTGTCATACTCTTCTAGGGAATTAATCACAGTGCAAGTTTTCTGTTCATATTGTGGTGTTACAAGACTTTGACTCTTATCACATGACTGTGTGAGGCCTGTGAGTTGTGTATACTGACAACTGGGCCTGTAGTGGTATATACGACTGCTAAGCCAGGAATGGATCCACATCTGTAGTGTTTTAAGGTTCTCCAGACATGCATGTATGCATTATGTAACATGAAAATGTCATCTTGTACACATTATATTTGGCTGTTTGCCATGACAACTGTCACTTATGATTTGTGAAGGTATGTGCTACTACATTTGCTCCTGCAAAGGCTGCCATTGTAAATGGTACCACGTTGGTGAGACACATTCAACTGAGTTTATTGTCTCAGGTTTGGACATATTTGGTAGATTGTGTTCCAGCACTCACTGATTGCCATCTGAAACACACTTTGGTGCAGCAGAATACAGCAAGACTGCTAGCTCAAGTGCGTGTGGACAGCAATGAACATTTGACAGGTAGATATTTAGCATGCCTGGCCTGTTCCTTTAATGCAGTGCACCACATTACTTTTCTGCATAGTTGGTTTGAATACTGGGAGCCATGGCCCCATGTTGCTCAATGGGTCTGTGACAACATGATTGTTCCATGTTGAGGACTAACTCAAGTTGAGGAGATGTGAGTGAAATGATGTTTAAGACACTGTGACATAAAACCTCCAACATATAGAAAGAGTACAAACATGTATTTACATTTTGCACAATATAGGTCATATCTGAAATGTTGCCCATCCAGTAAATGGAAATGTATACAAAGAAATTCTGCACAATGTGACTGCGTCACCTACAATTGGCAATTGTTTGTTCAATCTCTACTCCATTCTAATCCTCCTCTTCCATTGGTTCCTGCTCCTCATGGTCCACATTCCATGAGACATTTGTCCATGCACATATGTTGAGTAGGATGGCACATACAAGGATGATCTTGCACATCATGGGGGAGAGCATAGCAATCTCCCCCCTCCCGACATGCCCAGGCATCAGAAGCAGGACTTCAGCACACCAAACATATGTTCCACAATGTTCCTGGTCTTGGTCAGTGCCTAGTTGTACTGCCATTCCGGCTCATTCTGGGGATAGGCAATTGGGGTCATGACCCATGGCTGCAGACCATATCCTTGGTCAGCTGAAATAAGAAAATAATACTGTCAATAACTATGCTGATTGTTACAGCCACAATCCTGTACATGTTTGTTATGTGTACTGAATGACATTCACATTTTTTACAGTATTTGACAATATATGTTACATACACACTTGCCCATTGTATTGCACAGGTCTCTTCCATGTCTCTGTGTCATAGCAATAGATGTCCATGTCCTGATAATTTGGACACTTCTACATGCAGACATTTATGTTTGGGCAGTAGATTACTGTGGTAGTTCTTTATATTATGTGCACTCACTGCATGTGCAAAGTGACAAAATATTGATCTGATTTTTGGTCTCTTGGTCATTCCTAGGTACATTGTGACAGTGCCAACACGATTGACACTCACACATACATATGTGCCTGTGGAACCACTGATGTTTCTGCTGCTATATCTGACAATGACACTGCCTTCGAATTGTTCACTTACTTTAGTGTTAGAATTTGGTGCATACATGTGGTGTGTTTCCAACATGTTACATGGATAGTTGTACAATTTATATCAGCCTTCGGCTGTTACTTTTCATCAGATGATTTGTCATGGTGCACTTTGATTGACACATAGGTATTGTGATGTGGGACATCTCTATGCTGGACACACTGATGTTGTTACAAGTATCTGTCTGCCACAGACCTGGACACAATACTTTGGAATTTGGTATTCACATGTATGTGTATGACTGTATCTTTTAGGGACTGTGTACTCCTATCCCTGGAATCTTTCCTCGTTACTGAAGAAAATTAATGTTGAAATTAGTGTCCTGAGTACACTGTGGTGCATGGTCCAGGTTGCATTTTATTCTATGTTGATGACTGATGTATGATGTGTTTGCCAGCACTGTGTTAGACTTTGTGACTTTCACTTTGCTGGATTCATATGCTTTTCATTTGAGCTACTTACTCCACAGAACAGGTGAGTCATCACGTTGGTTACATCAGTCAATGCGGCTGTAAACCTATGTGTTTGTGAGTATGTAGAGATATGTGTATTTTGTACTGTTGGTGTCACAATGTTATCCAATAATGACATTTACACATGTCTGGGACCTACACTGACATGACATGCCACACATGGCCTTTCCACATACTTCTTCCTGTGTTGCTCCTAAAACTTTGGTCAATATACAGGTATACTGCCATATGTGAAACACTTACTCATTTCCATAATACTTGTTCTCACACTACTGAAATCATTGCCTTTATCTGAAACTGAGAGTAGGTACTCCATTGAGGGGTTCAGTGATAGAATATCGATGTAACAAACATTGATGTTCTAAATATCGAAGTAAAAATATAGAATACAAAAATATCGACTCCCTATATTTAAACAGGTAAGTACAAGAATATTGAATAAAAAAATAGCGAAGTAAAAAATTTAGATAATATCTACTTAAAAATATATAGAACATAAAATAAATATATTAAATATTATTAATATTTTTAACAAAATTAATTACATTCAATATACATTTTAACTATATATAACAAATAAACGTAATAAACAAATAGAAACACACAAACAGAAAAATGTACACATACATATATTTACGTAAATATGATGTATTAACTATTATCTTTATTTAATTTTTTAACTTTTTAATATATAAAAATTAAATATATACTATATCAATATTTAAAATTAAGAAAAATCACCATTTTACAATGAATTCAAACATTTAACAGAGTGCAGGATAGCGAATGAATAAAAATTACTATTCCCACTCAAGTGAGTGCAACGGTAGCGAGGGTGCAGAATAGCAAATTAGCAAAAATTACTATTCCCAGTTCATTGAGTGCAACACTAGGAAAGTGCTGGATGGCCAAGGGTTAAAAATTACTATTCGCACTCCAGTGAGCGCAACAGTAGGGAAAGTGCTGGGTAGCAAAGGGATAAAAATGACTAATTCCCACTCCAGTGACTGTAACAGTAGAGAAAGCGCTGGATAGCAAATGAGTGAAAATTACTATTCACACTCCAGTGAGTACAACACTAGGGAAAGTGCTGGATGGCATAGGGTTAAAAATTACTACTCCCACTCCCGTGAGTGCAACAGTAGGGAAAGTACTGGATAGCGGAGGTGTAAAAATTACTATTCCCATTCCAGTGAGTGCAACAGTAGGGAAAGAACTGGATAGCAGATGAGTAAAAATTACTATTCCCACTCCAGTGAGTGTAAAAGTAGGGAAAGTGCTGGATAGCGGAGGAGTAAAAAATACTGTTCCCACCCCAGTAAGTACAACAGTAGGGAAATTGCTGGATGGCTTAGGGGTAAAAATTACTATTCCCACTCAAGATAATGCAACGGTAGGGAAAGTGCTGGATAGCGGAGGGGTAAAAATTACTATTCCCACTCCAGTGAGTGCAACACTAGGGAAAGTGTTGGATGGCTGAGGGTTAAAATTACTATTCCCACTCCAATGAGTGCAACGTTAGGGAAAATGCTAGATAGCAAAGGGGTAAAAATTACTATTCCCACTAACAGTGAGTGCATCAGTAGGGAAAGTGCAGGATGGTGGAGGGGTATAAATTACTATTCCCACTCCAGCGAGTACACCAGTAGGGGAAGTGCTGGATAGCAGAGAAACAAAAATGAATAATAGCATTTAAATATTTTGAAAAATGTTAACATAAAAAATAAATAAACAATATTTTAAAAATAGGAGATTAAGTATATTAAACATTAATATTGAATATATGAATTACATATATCAAAAAAGTTAGAACTATTATCTAAAATAAATACATTTATAAACAATATTTATTTAAAATAAGCAAATATTAACCAACAATTGTTTTTAAACTATAATATATTTATTTAATTTCCTATCCTATAACACCACACCAATAAAAAACTTCAACATTTTCATTATAACGTATTTCCATAATTAACATAATTAGTAAAAATTTCACAATTTATTATTGATAAACATCATTAATAAACATTGACTTAATATGCATTTTTTAACACTATAATATTCACAACACACACCTAAAATGAAGTACACCAATACCATAATTAAATACTAATTAATTATTTTAATTAATTAACTAATATTTAATAAATACATTACTTCCCACCCTTCCCACCATTTTCACCTATAAACACCACAACACAACTAGAAATTTTACAAAATTAACATAATTAATTAATTAAAATGTATTAACAACTAATTATTAAATCATCAATAAAAAACTAAATTACTTCCCACCATTCCCACCATTTTCACCTATAAACAGCACAACACACATATAAAAATAATTACACAATTAACATAATTAACTACCAATTAATTAATTAAAATTAATTAACAGCTAATTATTAAATCATCAATTAAAAACTAAATTACTTCCCACCATTTCCACCATTTTCACCTATAAATAGCACAATACACACTTAAAAATAATTAAAGAATTAATATAATTATTTACCAATTAATTAATTAAAATTAATTAACATTTAATTATTAAATCATCAATTAAAAACTAAATTACTTCCCACTATTTCCACCATTTCCACCTATAAACAGCACAACACAGACATAAAATTAATTACATAATTAACGTAATTAATTGCAAATTAATTAATTAAAAAGAATTAATAACTAATCAATACATAATTGACACAAAATTAATTTACACATTTAACAATCTCAATCAACAATTATTAATACATTTTATACAATTAAATTACTTCCCACCCTATTCCCCTATAAACCCACAACCCGCTACGGAACTAAAAACGCAAAATTCAAACCCCAAAAATGTAATAACTACTAAAATATTTACACATATCATACACATATTATAAAAATACAAACAAATCTTATACACAAAATACATGCATCACACACATATAAAATATATACTAACATACATAACATTAATACAAAATCGATATTTTTGCAAACGATATTAAACACTTCGATATTCTGCACCACAATATTTTCTCGGTCGATATTCTTGAGGCACGATATTTTTGCAACGATATTCAGGTACGTCGATATTTGTGATTTGATATTTAGGGGCCTATTAGGATGGTGGTGCTGGGAATGGCCGCCAGTGGTGCGGCGGTCCCGCACCGGCAATTAGGATGCCACCGCCATGGTAGCGGTGGCATCCCCATGCACAACATTGTGGCAGGTGGTGCTCACATTGTGCATTTGCATGCACAACGTGGCAGGCATCGTGCAGTGCCTGCCATGTCGTCCATGCAAATGGAGGGGGGGTACCATAGGTACCCCCATGTGCCCCCCACCCCAACATCCTGGGGGCCTGCAACGGGCCCCCAACCGAGGAATCCGCATGTCACGGAAAGGCTGCTTCCCGCTGCCATTGTAATATGGATGGCGGTATCTAGCAGACACCGCCACCATATTCAACCCTTTTCCACCGAGTCGACTCGTCGACCGGGCGGAAAAGCGGTGGACGGTCTTCCCGTCCGCCGAGGTACCCCCTGCCATCATAATATGGTGGGGGAAATGGGAGGCGAGTGGGGGATGATGTTGAGCGGATCACCACCGCCATGCGGGCGGAGGCGATTCGCCCGACATTATAATAGACCCCTTAGTCTCTGCACCCATTGAGAATAACACTCATCTCACACTTATCTCTTGCATTGCCTTTGCACTGATATTGGCTTTTCTTGCATACCACATGGTTTCCTTCCTGTGCACATGATGCAGTTTCATCCATCTCACAAAGTGAAATGACACATTACTACTCATTGATGTTCTGTAGCTTCTGCCATTGACAGATTAGTGAGTGCATGCCAGTGTGGGACATCATTGTCAACACATTACAGTGTGTTATGTCCACTATGTGCAGATGATACGAGGGCCCACACATATGGGAAAGTGGCACTGTGCAGTGCAGCAAGTCGTCTATTTGCACTGCAATGCATCACTGAGAAAGGGCAGTAGTGCACAGTATTTAGACCACATTCCTGCACTGGCACACAATGAGCTACCTAGCACAAACACAGACACACTTGCACCATGGTCCTAGGGTGCTTACATCACATGTGGGATTGTCTTTGGGCAGTAGGGGGAAAGTTCCTGCGCATAATGAACACTTAGAGGCCTCATCATCTATGTATGTGTGCCACAGTATGCTGCACACATAGGAAGCAGAAGTGACTTGGATGAGTTAAGTTATTTTTCCTTGTTACACATCATCTGGGGAGACCAAGTAGTTTGACACATTTCCATGTTTATCTGGTGTGGGATACATGACATGCCTCTTTAACCATGGTAGTTTCATGGAGACACCCATACAAAGCCCATGCACACAGTGATGCTACATTCCCTTTTGCACAGCATTGCATTGCTCTGGCCGTTCAAATGCAGACAAAGTGGATTTGCTTGTCTTAACATGTGTGACTTTTGGTGTGCATTACACATGTACCATGATGCATAGTACACGTACGAAGCGCACCCCTCCTACATATGGCCCTATCTCTGTTGACAGGCACATATATGGCTATTATATCATTCATTTCTTACTGTCAGTAGCTCTGTTATGTACTTCTGCTTTGCTTACCAACAAGTAGGCCATTCCTTATCACGCTTTCTGGAAACTCTCATTGATGATGCTGTGCCTGAAGATGTAGGTATCATGCACACTCCCTGGGTATTTATCTAGCACATTGGTGAAAATCCTCAGATGGTCCACGATGGCCTGGATGTTGATAGAGTAGGTGCACTTCTGGTTCCTGTAAAGGTGTGATGTTTCTGCAGGTGGAACCAGTTGCATATGTTGAAATCCTGCAATGGCATAGAAACCTTGCTTAGTCTCCTGCTGCTGTTGTTGTGTCTTGGGGAAGAGGAGGTACTGCTGAGTGAGGTGGATGATGGTATCCAGAACAGGGGTAGAAAGGAAGAAAAAGATGGCTGCATTATTCCTGCCTCTCTGACTGTTGTGATCTAGAAATAACTATATGCCAGCATGTGGAGGACTGCCATCATCTTAACTTGTGGATGGGATGTTGGTGGGACTGGCACTTGGTGGCTGGAGCCTTGGCAATATCTTGTTCAGCAGTTCTATTATGGAGTCCCTCCTGAGTCTGTAATATCTGATGACCCAATCCTCCTTGAGGTCAATGAGGGAAATCCACTGGCGAAAAACACGACCCCTTCTTGTGCGCTGCCTATGTGGTGGTGGTGGGGTTCGCCTCGCAAATTCCAACTGCAGAATGAGCAACTCCATGGCGTAGTTGGACTTGCAAATTGTTTTGTGTGGCTTATCTTTATGTACCACAGTCACTGCGTCATTTCGTATGCCAGGGCTGCTGATGCACCGGTATTTTTATGCATTTCAGGCTCTGCTCACTGCTTGCTGATGATGCGTCACACATTGACCAAACCATAAATATCACTCAATTAGTTGTACATTAGAATTTACGGGGTAAGGCCTACCTTGCATATTTTACTCTCTGCATGGTGCAGCCAGTTTTGGCACATTTATTTTTAGGTGCAGGCCTACAGAAACTGACGCATTTGGCCACATGCATTGACTTGTAGATATGGAGTACTACCTGCTCTCCATTGTGTCAAAATTAATGATGCAACCGTAGAGCAAGCCTCTCATAAATATGCCCTATAGTGGCCAGTTTTTTTCTGTGCGATTCCACAGATGCTGCCAAGCAGTGCCTTGTCTGATTCATGGGCGTGGTCAGCAAAACAGCATGCCACAGTGGGAGTGATGCCAGGGCCCGTGATCTTTCTCTGCCTCAACCCTAACATGATCATTCTGTGTGCATTGAGCGAGTCAAATAGGACTGGTGTGTGAATGCTCTATCCTGGGCAAGACACTGCGTTTAGGCTACACCTACCACAGACTTGCAAAGCCAAGCCCCTTGAGCTTGAATCACTGTTCAATATGTAAAATAATAAGTGCCAGGGCCCAATATAATTCTCAGGGGGGCCACTGCCGCTTGCTCCTCCTATAGTTTCTGCCAGCGTTACCAAATACCAGTACCAAGGACATCTACGTACTATTACAGCCCTATTGGTGAGGCTGCATGTGTCTTGCTAACACTTGTTTTTATTGCTGTCTGCTGACTTTCACTGTGCTTTTAATTCTATTTGTACTATTACACTTCCTACCTGCTGTGTGCTTAGATACTTGTCCCGTTGCACCGCGGCTGTGTGCTGTTTGTGTGGAGGGCGTACACTTGCTTTCTGTGCCCTACCTTGCTTGGGACAAACTTCCTAGGCCGGAGGGGGCGGTCTAGTTTTGCCGATTTCCCCATTTAAACAAGGTGCCACCGCGGATGCGCATCGGCTATTGGTGAGGCTGCGTTTGTCCTGCTTTCACTTGTTTTTATTGCTGTCTGCTGACTTTCACCGCGCTTTTAATTCTATCTGTACTATTACGCTTCCTACCTGCTGTGTACTTCTGCACTCACCCCCTTCCACCGCGGCTGTGTGCCGTTTGTGTGGAGGTCGTACACTTGCTTTCTTTGCCCTGCCTTGCTTGTGACTCACTTCCAAGGCCGGAGGGGGCGGTCTAGTTTTGCCGCTCTCCCAATTTAAACAAGATGCCACCGCGGACGTACTGCGGATGCACAGCTGGCGCGCCAAAGGCGCAACTAAGGCAAGCCCGTCTGCGCCCGTCCATGCCTGGATGTCACCAGACGCCAGACATGCTGCCGGTTCAGTTAGTGGTAAGCAAATCTACTCTTGTGGAGGCCTTCAGGCTATGAGGAAACTGGTCAGTCTTTGCGATTACCCTCCATGTAATTTGCTGGAGGGTCCGTTCTTCTATAAAAGTTGTGGCTTTAATTCCTGAGCTTCTCCCATTGCCCTCCCTCCTTCCAGGCATATTATTACACTTGTTAGCCTTAATTGCCCTTCCTTAGCAAAGTATTTTGCTGAGGTTCACGACCTGCTGCAGGACGAATCTCCCGACGTTCTCTCTTTAACAGAGACCTGCCTCTCAGCTGACTTGGTGGCTGAGCCAGGTTTGGCGCTTCCCCAGGGCTCTCAACAGAGAGACGAGAGGTGGCGGTATCACAGTTATTTTTAAATCTTGCTACACCTGCACGTTTGCAAAAGAGATCTTGGTTGGTTGTGGGTGTGCGCGTTTTGGGATCTCCTTTAACACCAGTTATACAATGTCTGGGTTACTGGTCTACCGCTCGCCAGGGCAGCCTAAAGAGTTTAGGGTAACACTCACTGATGTAGTTAGCTCTTTGGCTATGAGATCTCCCAATTTTAGTATTATTGGTGACTTGAACCTGCATTTCGATAGTCCACATGACGTGGAAATGGGTAGTTTCCTAGCAGATCTTGCTGCTTGTCAGCTGACTCAACTGGTTCTAGGCCATACTCATTCTGCAGGCCACTTGCTTGACCCAGTCTTTTCTAATCTTCCTGCCCTCACAGTTAATACTCCTATCCCGATGAGTTGGTCTGATCAATATTTGATACCCTCAGGGGTAGAGCCCTCTCAGAGGGTGGTTCAGAAGTAATCCTTCAAACGTCCTTGGCACAAACTGAACATTGATCAATTCCATGCCCTTCTCTCTATGCACACCCACAGCATGCCTGATGACCTTGATGCACCTGATAAAGCTTTATCTGACTGGATTCGGCGGCCTTTTGACACACTTTTCCCAGCTAAGTTGTCTAAGAGTCTCCTGCCGTGGGTGTCCAAGATCGCTGAGGCTTACATCAATTCCATTTTGACAGGATTCCTGGAAAACAACAGCACACAGGATGCTTCTCAGAACGGTTTTCACCCGGGTCACAGCACGGAGTCTGCTCTCCTAGCTCTGAGCGAACATCTGAGAGTAGCCTTAGATGCCGGACGCACTTCGGCACTGATTTTATTAGATCTCAGCGCTGCATTCAACACAGTATCACACCAGATCTTGCTGCAACGATTGGAGGAGGCTGGTATCGAGGGCCCGGCCTTGAGATGGTTCACCTCTTTCCTTGCTGAGAGAACCTGGTACATACTGTTGAACAAGGGGATCCACAGGGCTCAGTGTTGAGCCCTATGCTATTCCATCTTTATGTCCAACCGTTAGCGGCTGTGGCCAGCAGCAGAGGACTAACGGTAGTATCATATGCTGATGATACTCAGTTAGTAGTAGCACTCTCTGACGACTCCACGCAGGATGCTCTCAAGTTCCGGAGTGATCTTGCAGCTGTTGCAGAGTGGATGACTGCCAACTGTCTCCGGCTTAACGCCAGCAAATCTGAGGTTTTGCTAGTAGGGAAAGACTCTGAGCTGTGCAGAGAGCGCTGGTGGCCGGCGGCCTTGGGATGTGCACCCGCCCCCAAACACGTGGTTAAAAATCTGGGTGTATGGGTAGACTCGGCCCTCAGTTTCCAGGTCCAAACCAAAAAAGTTGCCAGGACCTGCTTTAGACTTCTGTGTGGGCTCAAACCGCTGCTGGGTTTCTTTGATCCTTCCATTCGTCAAGTCATCATCCTGCCCGCCATCATGTCTAGGTTAGACTATGCCAGTTCTCTTTACCTGTGGGTCAACAAGGCTGAAATTCTACACCTGCAGAGGGTTCAGAATGCAGCTGCTAGAACTCTCCTTGGACTTCCACGACTAACGCCATCCGCCAACTACATTGGTTGCCGGTGGCTAGGCGCGTCAAGTGCATCGCCTTCAAAATGATAGATTTCTCATCTCCATGTATGCTGACAAACCTTCTCTTACCCTACACACCCACTCGCCACCTTCGATCTTTGGGCCAGCATCTGACGGTTGTTCCCCAGGTGAAGAGGGTGCATGCAGGAGGACGTTCCTTCTGCACCCTGGCTGCTAAATTTTGGACCTCTCTTCCTGGGTACATCTGCAGTATGTCACACAAAAAGGGGCCACAGAGGTGTCAACCCCCTCGTAGAGAGGGGGTTGTAGCCCACGCGAAGACTAGGTCTTTCACGTGAGGAGGCACCCCTATGATGAAGCATGACACCTCTGGTGTGTGAGGGGAACCGTCCTGAAAAGGGAAACCCCCTGTCTTGCATGGCAGAGCACACTCAGACAGCTAAATAACCTCCTTCTAATCCGGACCCGTGGCCCCTTTTGTGTGACATTAATCTGGTGGGGAGTTGGCTCACGCAGGTCCTTAAAACTCCTCAAGCCCCCAAGTGTATTGATGAACATCCGCAGTATGGACAACTACCTGGCATTCCGCAAGGCCATTAAAACTCACCTTTTCCCTTTGAACTAGACTCTGCCTTTAGTCAGTAGTCACCCAATTCCTGCCGGTCAGCGGTGGGATGCCCCTTTACTGGGGCAGCTATGCACTATACAGACACCGTAACATAACATATAAATGTGACAATTTGGACTAATCTCGGTGAACCAAATCTGTAAGAATGCCCTGAGCACCCTGACATTATACTCTTTTAATCAGTTACTGAATTTTAAACACTTTGCTTGTGTGCTTTTTGTAATGTAATCTGACCTGCACCATTTGGTGGAAGGTCATAGGTATGTGCCAGTGTTTCAAAATAAATGCTGGTGCAAAGCACAGGAAAACACTGGCTCAAATTAAGCACTGGTTTTAATATATTCTAAGAGAAAGAATGATCAACAGAGTTAGTGAACATGCAAGATAAGTAATTAAACATAACAAATATATAGTCTTACCAATATGTTTACTGTACATTACATATGTGTACCTCACATCAAAGTCCAAGGAAAAGGCTTGACATCTTACTTACCTAAAACCTACACTTGTTATTATTTTTAAACACTGAGGGGCCGATTACAATCCTGGAAAAACCCGATACAAACCGTGGGTCGGAGCTTTTTCTCCGTCCGACTCGTACCGGGTTGTAAAACTTCACAAACATGCAATTACGATTCGTACGGAAACACCATTTCCGTACGAATCGGAAAAAAGACCAACCGACAGAAAAATACATACAAATGTGATCCGGGACACCGCGGACGTGACGTCCGGACAGAGTTAGGCATGTTTTTACGTACCAGCAATTACGATTCGCACCGACTGCAGTCCGGATGGGAACATTTTTACGGCACCTAAAAAGTGCCGGAAAAGCTAAGTACGCAGCGATGCGAGCTGATTAGGGGGCCCGGTACGTGCCGTACCCCCCCCGCCCCCGTATGTAAGGAGCGTACCCCCGTACCCCCAGCCCCCCGTATGTACGGAGCGTACCCCCGTACCCCCAGCATGTACGGAGCGTACCCCCATACCCCCCAGCCCCCCGTATGTACGGAGCGTACCCCCGTACCCCCCAGCCCCCCGTATGTACGGAGCGTATCCCCCAGCCCCCCGTATGTACAGAGCGTACCCCCGTACCCCCCAGCCCCCCGTATGTACGGAGTGTACCCCCGTACCCCCCAGCCCCCCGTATGTATGGAGCGTACCCCCCAGGCCCCCGTATGTACGGAGCGTACCCCCGTACCCCCCAGCCCCCCGTATGTACGGAGCGTACCCCCATACCCCCCAGCCCCCCGTATTTACGGAGCGTACCCCCCAGCCCCCGTATGTATGGAGCGTACCCCCGTACCCCCCAGCCCTGGGGGGTACGGGGGTACGCTCCGTACATACGGGGGGCTGGGGTTCTGCACCGTACATACGGGGGTGGGGGTATGCTCCGTACATACGGGGGGCTGGGGGGTACAGGGGTACGCTCAGTACATACGGGGGGCTGGGGGGTACGCTCCGTACATACGGGGGGATGGGGGGTGTGCTCCGTGCATACGGGGGGCTGGGGGGTACGGGGGTACGCTCCGTACATACGGGGGGCGGGGGGGGTACGGCGCGTACCGGGCACTTGTTTGGACATCTCTATGGTTGCTATGGGAGTTCGCTCCGGACGGTCTTTTTTCCATACAGTTGTACAATCGGACGGATGGGACGGATCGTACTTGCGCACTTGGACTTCAGTTTTCCCATTTGTACGTAAAAATGTCCGGGGACGTGTCGGAGACTTTTCCCGACCCGAGGACGTGTGGGGGAATTTTCCCAATGCAATTTGTATGGACTTTTTCCCATACGAATCGTACTTGGCAGTTTGTACGGCGCTTTTACCATTTGTACGGAAAAAAGTCCAGATTCAATTCGGTTCCAGGATCCTAATCGGCACCTGAATATCTGCAACCTTTAAAAGCACTACAAAATCACCCCACAGACACTATGTTTATAAACCCACACCACACATATAATGATATACATACGTAACAAAACTGCAGAATGGCACTTCTGATGTATGATTGATGAAAAGAAGAGAAAGGCATGTGGCGCAGATGGGAAAAACATTGTGTGCCTGTGCTTGCACGGGGCTTAATGCAAACTGTCCCCCAATCATCACTCATTACATAATAATTGTTGTTGCTGCAGAAAGATAGGGCTTCTTAGCACTGCACCACACTCGACTAGATTGGAATATTTCATAAATGGCCGTGCACAATATCGAGTATATTTGTGTCTTTTAGGCAGTGTATTTGTACATTGTGGGAACTAACAGCCACTTGCACCAAAAGGTAAAACTGGGTTCACTACTTTGCTTGCACATTTGGTGAAATTCTCTAATATTTATGCCTACTACTTTCAAAGTTCACTAGCTGCCTCTGTAAAAAAACATTAAAAGCTGTTGCTTACTTATGAAGGAACGAAAGACATATCCATCGTTTAGTTAAAAATATATGAATATTTCCAGGACATTAACTTCCATATTAACTAACACTGGCTTGGTACTGGAAGAGACCTGTATATGAAATACAAGAAGCAACAGTAAAAAATAATTGGGCTCTCCATTCCTCAATTCATAAACACATCCTGCGGAAAATATAACTACTCCTTATAATCCTTTTTAATGTTCCATTTAAGAGGTTCGGCAAGTGCTGTTAGCAGCTAATAAAAGTGATGTGGTCTACAATTAAAATCCACAAAAGACTGCGTTGACAAAATTGCTAAACATTCAAAGGTAATACATTGCATTATCTTTTCACCATTAATTAAGTATTTAATGGTAAAAGATAACTCAACTTATTATGTGTATATATGTGTATCTACACATAATCAATTACTCAAATACTCAATTTATTATGTGTGTGTGCGTGTATATATATATATATATATATATATATTCACTGAAAAACCATAGGTTTCAGGGGCGTTATAGTTAGCTGGACATTTCCCTCGTACAAAACCCTAGAAATTCCCCTGTTATAGTTAGTTCAGCTAACTATAACTCGCGCCCCCGCAATGCCCTGCTGATGACGTCACATATTACATCACTCATGACATGGTCAGTGACATCACTGATGACATCACTGATGACATCTCAAATGACATCACTGATGACATCATCCATTGAGTATGTGTTTCTGAACAGTTTTAATATGTTTAACATATATAGGGAAAGGCCTGTTGAAAAATAAGTGGGTGTACAAGTGTGTGAATGGATGATTTTCTAGGTCTGTAACTGACTCTATAAGGGAGTCATTAAATGTATCTTACAGCAGACTAGTGACTAAACTGTGTGAATGTCTGTATGTGTCTGTGTGTTGGTATATAAGTGGCTGCATGGTTTTGTGAATAGCTATATGAGTGTCTATATGGGTTATTGATTGTTGTCTGAGTATCTGTATGGGTGCCTGAGTGTTTGTGTGGGTAGGGTGTGTGTGACTCTGTGACTAGATGTGTGAGTGGGTGATTCAGTGGGTGCATGGTTTTAAAAGTGCATCTGTGATGGACTGTATGGTTGGGTGAGTGTATGTATGGGTGTGTTAGTTACTGAATGTATATCTCAGTTGTACATGTGTCAGTAACTACATATGTGAAACGCAGTGTATATGTGTGTAAGAGTATATAACTATCTATATGTGAGAGTGTGTGATTTTGGGAGTGGCTGTATGCGCCATAGTGCAAGGATAGCTGTGTCATGTGCTGTTTGTTTTTCTGCAGGAAGACACAGAATTTGTTAGTATTTTTATTAGTAAGTGAACTTGAGTGTGTTTAACTGTATAGGTGAGTAAATTGGACTGTGATTAATTATTTGCATGACTGACTAGATGTGTCAGTACCTCAATGGATGATTGGCGGTGTGTGAGTGTCTATATAGATGTATAAATGCACAGAGTGACTGTAAGTATGAGTGACTGTACAGGTGAGTGAGTGGACATGTATGTAGACCTAAAAGTCAATGAGTTGGTGTGTAGTTATTGGTATTGGAGTATCTATGGTTGTCAAAATGGCCGTTTGAAATTTTGAGTCGGTGTATCAAAGGTTATATGAGGGTGTGAGAAGATGCACTAATTTATCACATGGATGATGTCATCAGTAATGTCATCAGTGATGTCATTTGAGATGTCATCAGTGATGTCATCAGTGATGTCACTGACCATGTCATGAGTGATGTAATATGTGACGTCATCAGCAGTGCATTGCGGGGGCGCGAGTTATAGTTAGCTGAACTAACTATAACAGGGGAATTTCTAGGGTTTTGTACGAGGGAAATGTCCAGCTAACTATAACACCCCTGAAACCTATGGTTTTTTCAGTGAATATATATATATATACATATTACACTGTTAGTGATGTTGAATTAATCTGCATGAATATTTCAAATCAAAGAGAGAAACTGCCAGAATTTGGCCATGCCACAATTTATAAAGATTCATTCATGGGCCAACTTAAATGGTATAACAAAAACCACTGAACAAAATTACTCCTTGGAGCAAGTACTGGCAAGCTACGTGATTGAATAATGAGAATGGGTCACAAAAGAACCATTTTTAAATATTTTCTGAGTTTGTAAGGTTTTTTTTCCAATAAACTATGAACATTCTTTAGTAGCCTAAGAGTACTTTAAAACTGTGAACAATGTTTTCTTTTTCTGAAGATGTTATTTGTAGTGATCTTCCATCATCTTGGTCCTAATTCCAGGATCTTCCTTTTTGCATCACATATTAGTGGTGAAATGCAATGGAAAGATGTAGAGCTGAGGGTAGGTCTGGTACTCAATCTGTTTCAGCATCTCTGCAGGGATATTTGCAGATGCGAATAAATCCCAAATAATGGAGAAAGTCCAAAGGACACAGTCTCTATTGGGATTTTAAACAATCTGTCCTCCCTGGTATGCCTGAATAAAGCACCTTATTGTTGGAGGTCTGGTGTGCAGCGTGCTTCTTTGAAAAGTCTGCAAAGGAGTTTGTGATAGATTTAAGTGGGGTGCCCCATCCCAACACGCCGAGGCTGCCCTGCTGATGTCGAGGCTCTCTAATACGGAGTTCAAAGTGGTGAATGTTCAGCATGGAGAGCCTGACCCGCCCGCACTACACCAGGAATAGGTACGGGATTGTCCCAACCATTGATTTGGGGGTGGAAGCGTGTCAAGGGAGAGTGAAGAGACTGTTTCCTTCACATGGACTTTCGACCATAATGTGTTGCAAGAAATGATTTTAGAGAGGCAGCGAGTCTTTGTGAAGAGTTTGATAAACAGCGCCTTTTGAAGTATGTAAAATAAGTTATGAATGCAATGTCCAATATAAAATAATAATTGGAAACCTAATTGCATATGGAAGGTAAAAACCATAAAACTAAGAGACTGTCAAGGTGAATTCTGCAATTCTGATTGCAGTACTAAGAGCCCACATGGAGATCAATTAGTCTCAATTAGGCATATAAAAACAGGAAGTTACGCCGCAGTCACATGAAAACTCACCTGTGATTAAGGCTGAATGAAGGCCAAAACGCGTCAGGACTTTTGGGATTTTCAGCAAGCTGACCTCGCTGGTATGCGTGAATAAAGCATCTTATTGTTGGAGGTCTGGTGTGGGGCGTGCTTCTTTGAAAAATCTGCAAAGGAGTTTGTGATGGATACATATATATATATGTATATCTATATGCGTTGTGTGATGACATGAGCACTTACCAAACAACCCATCTTCTGTGGGCGAGACTTAAAAAGGGGATCAAGTTTTGCTCACATTTATATGTTTCACATTTGGAATCCTGAAGAGAAAACTTTGGAAAATGTGCCCAGGCTGGCACTCTGGTCAATAGGCCAACAGTTATTTTTGTTTACACTGGCCACAAAATGTAAGTTTCATGATGACCGAAAGTTCTTTAGGTTTTCACGGAGGTTGTGACTTTCTCTATCACACAGTATTTGGTGCCTCAAACTTCAGTAAAGTTATTATAATATAATGTATTTAATTATTCTAGTCCCAGCAGTTTTTTCAAAAACCTGGTCACTAGATGGGAATAGGTTTAAATTGTTTACAATAAATCAGGAACAACAGAAACTATAAATTTGAATTTCTGTAACAGTGATCCACTTAAAATGTATTCCAACTTAAAATCAAACGTTTGCTGTCTCTGCCTCAAACCTTGCGCCTTTTAGTCTGTACTCGTGACTGGAATTGAGCTCATGAGATTATGTGTGCTGTAAAAGGAAAGGGGTTCAAGGCAAGTATTTGCCTATCCCGGGATATTGACATGAAAGACCCTTATAAGCCCCTTCTTAAACCCACTGTCGGTGCGTTTACTTAAACTCACATTTTATTCCTTCCCTGACTCTCCTGTAATTGTTATTACCCAAAAATTTTCGCATATACCTTTAACAATTATGGGAAAACTTAATTTGTGGAAACTCGTGAAATGATTATATTAACATAATGCTGTTTTACGTTGTTTTGATCCTTGCACTAATGTGACCTCCTTGTTGTTAATTCTTAAGGGTAAACATGCTGCAAATTTCAAAGCACTTTAATACTTGATTTCATTCCAGATAAACATATTAGTATTAGCATAATCACGGCTGAAAAAAACAAACAATTCGGAAAGCAATGTTCTATATGATATAAAAGGAAAACAGAGAATTACAAAAACAGGATCACATCATAGCCTTTCTAATATATACATTTGAGTCTGATGCTGCATCTTCTGCACTAAAGCTTGCCAGAAAGGCTCCAGTAGTTGCAAATCATGGCAACAATTATTCACTTAATTGAGCATTGGATCATGCAACCATAAGGTGGGGGTTAAACAATGCATTTTACCGTCTTTGATAATTCCCTTAACTTGACACTAGAACAAAGTCAAGTATAGTAAAATTTTCTCTTAGAGTGTAGAAAATAACTTATACAAGGTTTATTTCCTGATAAATGTTTTTGTGCCGCATCTGTTTTTTTGCTCAGGAGGAAGCTTATTTTTCAAAACTATTTATAAAAAAATATTTTTTGTGCTAGGAGCTTATGTTGACGGCTGCTGACGAATCCTTTTAGAAATGAATCAAATATTAATGTCCCCAAGAATTAATGTTTTTTTTTTTATTCTTTGGTCCTGTACTTTGCCTGCGTTTGCGTTTTCAAGAGTATTTGTGCAATCTATAAATGTTTAACTGCTTTGATTAAAGGGGGTAGTGCCTCTTGATGACTGTCCTATGACATTTGCTAATCCCAAATACACACAATGTGCTTTAACACCGAAGGCTCTGTTTAATTTCTACTTATGCTTTTGCTCTTACACTACGATCATTCAACTGTATCTGCCATTCCTTTTTAAATTATGTTAGTGATTTTTGCCTCCACAATTATGCTAAAATGTAGTTATATGCTTAATATCGCTTAAAATAATAATTTATCATTTCTTAATAAGAAACATCTCATCCTTGCCCATTGGGGGTACCTGAAAGTCTATACAAAAGTGGTTGCACTTTCTGGCACACCAGTGACAGAGTTTATGGCAGCTGATGTGGTTTCACGATAATCAGATTAAAAGTGTGTTTATGCATATATGCACAGTTATGTTAATATGGAAAAAGTTGATGCTAACATGAAAAAGATACATTCATTTATGAGAACAAAATTGTGTCTTTATTAACAAATTTGCCTGTTGTGAGCTTCAAATCAGCCCTGACTCGCAAATATGTAGTCAGGCAATCTCTGAGACGTAGACCTGAGGTCACTGTTTGATGGGTCACAAGTGGGGTCACATGAACCCAGCAGACAAACGCACGAATACAAAACCTTAGATAAATCCCACAGACATGAGCAGCAACACTACAATGGCCCCAATAAAGCACACATGGTCAGAAGGGGTATG
Source organism: Triturus cristatus (assembly GCF_964204655.1). Classification (NCBI taxonomy): domain Eukaryota; kingdom Metazoa; phylum Chordata; class Amphibia; order Caudata; family Salamandridae; genus Triturus; species Triturus cristatus. Next base: position 623,854,093 of record NC_140587.1, read on the forward strand.
CACACTCCTAAAACACTATAAAGTCAGATGCCACGTAAGTTAGAAACATATAGCCAATCAGGACACGGCAAACGCAGTAATCACATGTGCCCCATGCTGGACATCTGGACATGTTACCCACTGGCCACATTGTGTCCATGCAAGGTCGAGGCCCACCTTCATTTGCCATTAGACAATTAATTATTGACTCCAAAGGCAGCAGCTAACATTCCTCACCGTGCATGGATCACTGGAAATTGCCTTGCGAAGAACTGTATAAAAGGAGGCTGCAGACCGCTTGTAAGTTGAGACAGTCCTCAGACAATGCCCCTGAAACTGTTCTCCCAGCCGCTATGTTTAATTAATTATGTTCCTGTTTTGCTAAATGCCTATTGTCTCTTCTTTTTTCATTGTATTTTGGGCCTAATTACGATTTTGACAGTGTGGGAGAAGGCCGCCACGCCACCAACCAGCTCTCACACTTCCAAAGTCAACTGGCGCCCACCCACCAGATTATGAGTTTCCTCATGGTTTGGTGGGCGGTGGTTTGGTGGTCATGCGGCAGTGCAGTTCTAAGGCCCAAATGGGAGCCTTAGAACTGCAGCGCCGAGTGAGCACCAAATCCTGTTATGTTCTGTGCAATCCATGCCATGCAGGAACAGATGCCCTGCAGGAACAGTGGTGCATGCACATAGAGGGGCACAACTTATGCCGCTCTGCATGCACCCTTATTCACAGTGGCCCCCTTATTTTCGTGACCGCCAAACTTTTCATGTCGGGCTCGCCGACATGAAACGGGTGCCGGTCTGGAAAGTCGTTATATGATTGGTAGTGACGCAGCGGCATCGCCAGCATATTGCTGCCTCAGACCGCTATGCCACTGCAGAGGGATGCGGATCCCCAACGGTTGCAGTGATCCCATGTCACTTTGACCACCAAAGTTGCAATATGGCAGTAGGACCGCAGATGTGGTGGTAGACGCACCACCACCACTGTGCCACAGTGGGGTTGATGGTCCAGAGACCGCCAAACTCATAATCAGGCCCTTCATGTTCAAGTAACATTTTTGCGAGCAAGCTTAGAGCTGATTGATACCTTGAACCCGAATGCAACCATAGGAAGGAGACCCCGCCCAGATGGATTCCCATTTGTGCATCAACAAAGGTAAGCAAACAACACAAGTTGTGCTGAATTCCCTGGGCGGAGGTCCGTCCTGAAGCAGCCATCACAGAGGATAAGAAACTACATCAGAAACCAATTTAATGCATATGGTAAGCTATGGAGAAGTGCAAAAAGATAACCTGAATACCCTACCACTACAGAATCTGGCATATTACCTATTTTATATGTCCAGCTGAGCAGTTAGTTGTAAGGCGGCCTCAGCGGTGATTCCATGAAAGTAATCTTTTTTCGTTAGCAATCTAAGAAAGGTGAATATTTATGGTATAGCCCTTTAAGACTCCCAGGATGCTATTTTAAGATAAAGGTATCTGATTGGGTGAGATGGCACTTCAATTTAATATTTTTTAGTCTAAAATGTTTTCTCAGTGCTACTGGTTTCTTAACACTGTTGGCATCTGAAAGGAGTGAGACGTGTTGGTCACTTAGACAGCTGGGCATGACACAGATGGTATGCTTGGCCCCTGGGTGTGATGCAGGGTGTGATTTAGACATTAGGGAAAACAGATTTGGACCTGGGAAACTAGGTATAACTTGAGTGTGGCCAAGAGGGTCCTGAGGTTCCCAAATAATTCCTGTTTTTTCATATTGATTACTATTACCTTTGTCCTGGAGCCAATACTGGCATACTATCAGGCTCACTTAATATTGTGTACCGCGCAGAGCTTCCCATGTTTAGTATGCGCTGGGAGCAGGCCACGATAATTTTTAACAAAGCATTCATTTTTTTTCTCTCAATCTTTGCTGAGTTGGTGTAATGTACATTTGATGCAATGATGCTATTATATATTGAAAATTGTATATTGTGCACGAATTGATATCATGCAGATACTGTCCTAATGTTTTTCTAGTCTATGTTTCAATACTTCATACGAGGGTACTGTTATTCATTGTAAACTGTATTTTGCGCAAAAGTTGATATTGTGCATATACTGTTTTTATATTGCATTTTATTCACCTATTTTCATCCCTTCATACACAATGTTATCTATGTTTATTGAGTTGTTTACGTTTAATTGTTTAATGCATCTATGAATATAGCGGAGCTCATAGTACATAAAATTGTAAGAGTGCACCATGTACGTTTGTCCCCACATTTAGAGTAAACGTCGTATTTTGTCCACAAAACCACAAAAATTGTCCGGGATTCCCCATTAAAACACATGGAAACCAGATTCCCCACACAGGTAAAGAAAATTAATTAGTTTCCCAAGAATAGCACGCATACATGAAGGCACACACGTTTCCCTGGCCCATGGAGGGAACATTTGACACATACGCAATTGAGCATACTAAATCATACATAAAAACTAAATATACAGGTCCAAAGAGAGATAGGAGAGAGGCATTACTAGAGTTGTGGGCCAAATTCGAAGAGGCCCAGAGAAATAGCCCTACACTCCAGATAGCAAGCAAGGCGTCAGCGCCTCCATCACCATATAAAGGAATGGAGGCGCTAGTACCAGCTCCCCCTCCATTTGGATATTCCAATACACCAATAGTATCAGCCAGTGTGCCCCCCACTGAAAGACAGGCAATTAGGCCCAAGCATAAGGAATCAAAAGGCCAGCATGCCCAGACTCTTCTTGTGCAATCAAGTACCTTGAAAAAGTCTCCCAAAGCTTGACCACCCTGTTTACCATCACCAGCACATGGTACCTCAGCAGCAAGGAGAACACATACTCCCACTGGTTTGAGCAAACATGCACGAGTGACAGTGAGGTTTGGGGTGGTTCTAGATATTGATACAAAGAGTGGGGGAAAGAAAGGGAGTCCCAGTCCCCTGGGTATTGATGACAAGGGTGAGACTACAGGATTTGCCCAGGTAGACAAGGAGACAACATATATGCGAGTTTGAAGGAGAAGCCTGTCCAAAAGAAACAGCGCATCAGAGCGAAGGAGGCAACCCAGATGGGGTGAGTAAGAAAGGCGTGAGCTGAGGGTAGGGATAGAAAGAACACACATCAAGGAAGTACAGTGAGAACACAGGGTAGTGCACTGTTCATGCGAGGGAAGCGGGGTAGATACAGAGCACCTATCAAGAAAGAATTGGAGGCATAAATAAATGAGAGGCATTTAGCAAGGATCGGAACCTCACCAATTAGTCAGGAAAGGAGAGTGGCTGACCAGGAAATAAAAGACCAAGGCAGCCTGGTACTAACCCAACCAAGATGCAGGAAAAATAAGGTGGTGCATCTTTGTGTGCACATGATGGGAGTAGCAACGAGGATGTGCACTGCTCCACGTGAGCGCACGACAAAGATAAACTAACCCTAAGGGAGAAAGTAGCAGGAGAGGAAGGTGAGATCTTTGCGCACGCGGTCTGCCACATAATAGCCTACAGGACTGATGAAAGGGACCAATTTGATAGACCATGGCTGAAGAAAGGATCATTTGAGCCCGAGGACATGGCTATAGTGGAGGAGTCCCCAAGTGGAACTTCCCCTACATGTAGGAATGCCTAAAAAGATGATAACGTGAAGTTAGGGAGAAACCCAGTGGTTTACTTCCGACCTGACCTTCCCTCCACCATCCCCCATCTTCTCCCCCCTACTGTAATGATTATTGTGTTCCAACCTGTGCACATGTTATGTGATTTTGTTCTCAATAAAGAATTGCAACACAAAATAAAATCAGTGACAGAAGCAGCACTGATGAGCAGGAAAGGGAGGGAAGGTGGTTGACTTCCTGCCAAGTGTCGAATCTAACGAATCCTGGAGCAGCTCTCATGCTGTTTTCAGCTGGAGTGCAGTTCCAGGATTGGTTGTGTAGTGTAGTTCCTATATCCCTGATAGGCTCCGCGCATTGGAATAACATACACTATAGATTTGACATTGGACTGAGGTCAGTATGTCTCTATCGAGTAGATTAGACTTAATTACTTGTGTGTGCCAGCTAACTCAGAGGTCACTAGAAACTTCTCAAATATACAAAAAGGGATCAGTTTCTGACAACCGCATAAACATGACAACTTTGTTTCCCTTTAGAGTCGGAACAATCTCAGAACCGTGGAAACAATAGATAACAGTTTCACTCAGTCAATCGTGCATGCTTCGTTTCTACAGAGTTGCACAGAAATAGAGAGACAGGCGTTTCAATAAAAGGGGTTTATTGAACAGTCTTATTTCTCATGCAAGAGATATGAACTGCTACAATCGTGAGGCAGGCTGCGAAGTACAATATGTACAGTGTTAGAAGTAAGATAAAATAATACTGCAATAGTATGGTTTGTAGCTATGACATATATTCATAAAATACATACATAAATAACACAGGTTAAAATGTGGATACTCATCTGATGCTTCTAAATAGTTCTACCCCAGTGTACCTAACCTAAGTGTAGAACAAGGTAAGAAGTAGGTGCTGTTTTCTAAAGTATAGCTAACTATAGCTATAGTTTAATTTTGCCAAGAGTTGCCAAAAGTTTCTCTAAGTTCTAATCTGCTCCATACCTTAGAATGTACGAGGTTGGAATCTCTTTTCCAGGACTCGATATCTAACACTCCACAAGGGGAGTCAGAAACACTGGAGCTGGATTCTCTGTGAAGAGGATGACAGCGTCTGGTCAGTGTGTCAGGCTGGAACTCGATTTTCTTCCAAACTTGCTGTGGCGAACCGCAAGTAGGCAGTCGAGCTGGAACGTGCCCAGAATGGTGGTTTGCCAGGGCAAGTGCAGGTATATCTATACATTGAATGTGTTTAGGAATGCCTGCATTTTCGTAAAAGTCGGGCATCGGAACGTCATGAATGAACCCCTAAGGAATAGATATTCATGCATACTGAATGAGTTCTTGGAGAAATCAATATCCAAGCAAGGGAAATTCCTAAAGGCTTAAGTCTGGTTTTCCAAGAACTCGTGGTGACGTGGATGGACGCATGTAGGAGACCATGCCTGTATTTGGTTAGCATGGACAATGCCTAAATAAGGGCTGGATTTTCTATGCCTAAATAAGGGCAGTTTGAATTGTACCTATATAAGGGCATAAATCAGGAAACCTATATAGGGAATCTAAATCTGCACACAACACCCACTCCAGTTTTGTATGAACGACATTACTAAATCCTAAACATACTAAATATGTCTAAAAGAGAATATCGCTTGATAATCGGAAATATGCTAAAACATGTGTCCTAAAAATGCATTACAAACCCATTGCTATGCATAAGGTGCTGTACATATTAAAAGCAATGTTTCATTCTAAGCATATGCGTACATTGAAAATGCCAAAAAGAATGAATCATAAATATATACATATGATGAAATGGCTCATTAATGCAGAAGGCAAAAGGGCCGAAACCAATTCATATCACTTTAACACAAATCAATTGTTGATGTGACAAGGTGGCATAATGTCCCTGGAAGTTTTCAAAGAAGTCTGTTCTCTATGAATAGTTCTACTATAAGCAGGTTACTGTGCCAAAAATGAAAAATACAAATTTGGTTAAAAAAAATTAATCATAGGAAAAAGTTCCAAAGTCAGTCCCTTGTTTGAAAAGAATGAAGGCCAAATTCAGAGTCTCTTCGGAACACTGTGTGCCTGAATCAAAAGTCGGTGTGTGGGCCTGGAGAAAACATGAAATCTTCTATATTTGTTGACAAAAATGTGTCTACCGTTGTAGGTGAAAGTTGGAATACCTCGTTTAGAAGATTAACTGCACATAGATGTGAACTATGTTTCCTGCGTGGCTGTCGTTTCCTCTCGTACCTCAGCAATAGCAATTTGCGTCTGTGAGATCTCAGTGAATGCCATCATCAGGATTGGTAGCCGCTGGGGACAACACAGAGCATGGGCCGTTACTTGGTCCAGCAGAGTATCGGTATCCGTAGGCATGACTGATGGGAGTGTTAGACAGATGTCTAGCACGCATTCTTCACCGCAGAGCAGGCAGCGTAGAACAGGTGAGATGCAATCTTGCCAGATTAGTCTGAATGACGAGGTAAACCCAAAATTTGAATGATGCGCTCACGACACTTCATCTCCAATAGAGCTCTCTCTATGGTGCCTGGACTGACGCTGGTGATGAGGCTTGCCATATCGTAGCAGTAGGAGCAAAAATAGGATCCCTGCAATGAGTGCTAAAAGGAGCAGCAATCCGCCAAACACTGAGTGCACGAAGTTTGGAAAAATTCCAAAGACTGCTTGAAAAGGTGCTAACAGTCCAGCACACACGTTCTTAAATACATGTATAATTCCGCTCATATCAGACATGTTTAAGAAACGACCTAACATTTCTGAGAAATGTACAGGGCAGTTTGTATACAAAAGGGTATGTATCTCCGCAGAAGTCCTTACGACTTGGAGATCATAGGTTTCTCTGGCCGAGGTGAGTGGCACTGTTTTTTGTAAAAGAATGGCTTTCATTCTGCTTAGAGTATCAATTCGTATAGAAGAGATGTTCAGTGAATGCCATAAAGGCGACTCCCTGACTGTGTCTATTTGTAGAAACAAGACTTGCATACAGCAAGTGACCCTGTATGTAACCGTAACTAGATATGGAATACCTGGTAACCTGCCACAGCAGCTGTGATCATTCAACATAATGTAACTCCCATTAGAAAGTTGGCCAAAAATTGTATTACTCACTGCAGCCGTTGAACCTTGCAGGTGACAGGATAAGTTTGTAGTGGAACCATCACAGGACCCGTGTAAGTTAATACCCTGACAGAGGAGAGAACCGCTTAGTGTGTTTTCACAGTTTTCATCGCTAAGAAACACTTCACGTTCCCCACTCCAACATCTATGTGTGTAAGGTAATTCCCAGGATGTCTTGATGTATCCTTTACCCAACCTTTTATATTTGACAACTGGTATATGTTTTAGGCAATACTGAAAATGGAAAGATGTAACAGGCAGAGTAATTTTACCATGTACGATCCACTCAGTAGCTGTTTTTTCTGCCACCGTGAATGGTAATTTTTCCAGTTTTTCAATGCTTAGCATAGTGTAGACTGCTCCCCTTTGTGCCAGCCTGATCTGTTAATCAGTGAGATTGAATTCTGAAAACAGTGATGTAGTGTTGGTTAAACGCCAAGGCACATAGCCTACACGCAAGTTTAGTAGCGTCCAGCCCAATAGCATGATAGAACATAGCTGAGACTGACCATGTTGCAACATGAACAAGTCTTGTTCCATGATGTCTATGACAGAAGACACAATGCTGTCCAACGAATATATTCTGGACGACAGAGTTGTTAACCCATAGTCTACCACAGAGAGAGTTTTCTCTAAATTAATACGATCAATTTCTCGTATTCGTTCTGCAGTCTCTGCTTGGGTAACCTTCCATGCTTCATTATAAGCAGCGTAGATGCGGTTTTCTTGGTCTTTGCAAGAATTCCCTAAGGTCTGCGCCTTCTTGAAGTAAAGTTAAGTGTTGTTTAACATCCTTCAGTGTAGCTTTCTGTAGCCAATCAAGGCAGAGTTTCCCTACACTGTATGTTGTTGCTACCCCTGGATGCAGTCTTTGAACATAGCGTGGGTCTGGCCTATTGATAGTGAAACCCTGTGTTTTGTTCAGGAATCGATCTTGACAGTTATTCATGTCTGTGGGCCAGAGCAACCATTTTTTTCCATTCTGGTGCAGTTGTGATGCAAAATATTATGTACGTCGACCTCCCCCCATGTAGTGCTATTGCTTGCAGGTATAGGTATGGTCGGTGTGTTCATGTCTTTGATCCTGGCTAATCCAAGGCAAGACGTTTGCTGGACAGTGTCATTCAAAAACATAATTTGCTCAGGGATGATACAGGCTTCAAATAAAGCTTCTACCCCCTGTACCTGCCAATCTTTTGTACCCCAGACAGTCTTTGTCTCAATGTTGTCTTTCCAAAAGTCAAAACCTTGTCTAGACAGTTGGGAAATAAAGGCTGCAGAATAAATCTGTTTCATATTGGTTAACATATTTTTCAGTCCTGTCTTGTTTACATTTTTAAAGTAAATAGTTCCCGGATTAGATAAATTATAGCCTGAAAAATATGGAAACTTAATTGCAAAAGTTTTTGGGCTACCCTTTGGAGGTGTAGGACAATGTTCCCATTGGTTATACAAAAATACATTTCTAGATATTGCAGATTTATGCAAGAAATGATTACCATAGTGGTTATAACAATACATTTGTTCATAGTCTAATGATCCCTCTAAATATTCATGATTTGTGAATACAGTAGACATCTCTAGATCAGACATCATGTTATTAACAGTCTCAAAGTCCCAATCATCAGAAAAGGTACTAGAGGTAATAAAGTCACTTAATGAAATCTTAAATAAATGTGGAATCTTCAAAAGCTTGACGGGCCAAAAATATCATATTGAGTTTGGTCCCAAACTACACCATCATGTATAGAAACGGCTGTGATATTCACTGCTGACAAGTCTCTTGCTTCACGATGGGATGATTTGTGTTGCTGGAGAAGTAAGTTCACTCTTTTACTTGCTGTGTCCATTTGAATATATCTTCCATTTATCAGCATACCCAGAGTTAATACCAAAGCTAACCAAAGTAGAAAGAAGAATATTCCCAAAACAATCCATAGTTCAATCCATGGTGAAACCAGATAAGTCTTTTTCAGGAAATGAAAAAAGTCTGTTACTTGTTCTTTGAAAGATTTTTTGCTGCCGTCGTTTCTGTTTCGCTTGGATCCTCAGAAAACATATCAAAGCTCATGAAATAGCCAGAGGCAGTTCTGTCAATGGTTGGAATTGCATCAGGATTTGTAGAATTCGCTGGAACCAGTTAATCACTTGTTACTTCGTTGTAGACATGTGTATCAGGACAAACTGTTATTTGGGTTTCAAGAGGGACAAGTTCCATAGCATTGTTGCTTAGTCCTTTACTCCTTACTGCAGAATCTTCAAAGGTGATGAGTTTCTCAGTTTGAACCTCTTGGATTGTAGCCAACGGAGTGCGTCTTCTACATTGGCGGAGTCCACTTGGCCTACTGCTTAGTATCGGCCATATAGTGTTGTTTGATCAGGTCGATGGACACAAATCTTTTCTCCTTTTTACCAGCAAGGGGCGGCAAAAGTACAGTTCTTGATCCGTGGATTGCTAGGACAGGTACTGGTTGTCTGTAAGAAGGCCCAAATTCCTTCATGTCCGCGATCTTTTCTCTGACTAGATCACAAAGCTTTGGGATCCAGACAGTCCTTGCTGGGACGGCCGTTTTTTCCCCAGTGATGGTTGGCTTTAGGAGCACGATGCTTTGTTTTGTTCTCAGTTCATTTAAGTCCTGTAAAACAGCCCAACGATCTTTGATATCAAATTTCTTATTTTCCATCACAGTGCCTTGCATATCAAGGTCCAGTACCAACATTCTAGTTCCAAATAGAACCTCATACAGAGTGACTCCCCCTAGAGAACTTCTTGGCAAGTTATTAAGTGTGCGTTGGACCCGATAAAGGTGTTTGACCCACCCATCACCCAAACCCAATACCCTAGCTGTTATAGACTGCTTTATGTCCCGTTTTTTTCTTTCCACAACAGAATTTCCCTCAGGATGCATGGAGAACAATACCGCAATGCTACAATCAAACTGGCCATGGCTTCTTTGTAAGCTCGAGAGCTAAACGCAGGACCCTGCTCAGAATGTAGTGTGCCAATTGCGTATGTGCCGATAAAGACTCGCAAATCTTTTATAACAGTTCGAGCGTCAGCTGAGCGCTGAGGCCACATCCATAGGAACCTAGAACTAGAATCCACAGTGACCATGATATATTTATAGTTACCATCCCTTTGTAAGGGATCGCAGTGGTCCAGGTAAACACAAGCTAATGGTTTATCTGAAATTAACAGGGGTGTCTGCGCAGGACGTTTCACCGTAAAGACTTTCATCTTCTGGCATATTTCACATTCCAAAACATAATTCCTGGTCTGTTTCCTAATGTCTGGCCACCAGTATCTCTGTTTTAATAACGATACTGTGGCAGAAACACCTGCATGGGCAGAGGCGATCTCTTCATGTGCAACTAGGATTAGTCCTAATCTATGTTCCATGTTTAGTATCACCCTATCCCCCACTCAAAGGATTCGACCAAACGGGACATTGTTCGCATCAATTATATATGAGTATTTGAGTGGGAACTTTTTAGGTAACGCTGCACCGCTGCCTTTGCTTGAAGCATTGGCAGCCAGCATTATTTCACTGTCTATTTTCATTTTCGAACGAGTGATTGCAGCTACGGAAGCCATTTGCACAGCCCCTTTCGCGGCTTCATCAGCCAATGAATTCCCTTCAACGTGAATGCCATCACGTTGATGACTCAGTGTGTGTATCACATGAGTCTTTTGTAGTCCGTTTCGCACCCGAACTACTTGTTCCCAACGCGTTTTATGCTTGATTGTGCCACCTTTTGCATCCTTGAAACCATTTTGAAGCCAATTCTGTAAATATTAATTGTAAGATTGAACACAGTAAAGAGAATCGCACACTATAAGTGTGGGGAATTTGCGATCCGTGTTTTCAAGTGCCATTTTGAATGCTTAGTTCAGCTCGCTGAGCTATACAATCTCCTAGAGATTGCGTTTTTGTGACCATTGGTCTAAATTTGCCATCGCGCATACGACCTTTAACGATCGCGCAAGCTGCACTGTAAGCTTGTTTATTCTCCGTAGCGGGTTGTGCAGATCTGTCATTATAAATTATAAATTCGTACTGGTCAAGAGGAAGGATTTCAGTAGGCAGAGGACATTCATGTTTGTATTGCAGGAATGCTTGTGTTTTCAAATAAGGATCAAAAACACATTCAACATCAGTTGCAGCAAGAGAATTAGCCCATTGTATCCATCTCAGATGTAAAGCTTTTACACTCAGAATGCTAGCTTTAGCCTCTAAGGCTGGTACAGGAGTCACAACAATTATGCGTTTCCCCTGTGCTAGGGCTCTTTCTTTTGCTACAGCGGTTTGAACTGCTGTCAGAATCATTTCTGTATAAGTGAATTTCATTTCTGCTTGTGTATACAAGTGTAATTTGTATGCAATGGGTACTTTTTTACCTTCGTTAAAAGTTAAGTAGGTGAATGATATTGACACGGAATGATTCGGATCACTAAGCTGCATACATTTACGCGTGTTTGTAAGTGTTTAGTTGCTAACATGTCTGTTTGAAGTGAATGCAGAATTTCTGTGTGTTCTTGTGTCCAAGTTGTGGCTTTGAAATCAGGTTTGATTAATTCGTAGAGAGGTTTAACCCTCTCTGTGTAGTTTAGAATGTAAGTTCTTCCAAAATTCAGGAAACCTAGAATCGACTGTAAATTCTTCAGCGTTTTTGGAGGTTGGAGCAGCGCACATTTTTCTAAAAAGTTGGCTGCCAGGCTTTTGCATTCACTTGAAAGTTCATTTCCTAGGAAAAGGACATTGAGATGGGCAATTCTGGACTTTTTAAAGTTGAATTTGCAACCCTCAGAGGCGAAGCCCAATATAATGGTGTTCACCCTGTTCAAGTGCCTATCCAGGTCATCGTCTGTCAGATATATATCATCGACCTATGACAATGCCTCGTTATCATAAATTTGTAGTAACTCTGTTACTCTTGCTGAGTATAACCCCGGGCTGTTTTTGAACCCCTGTGGGAGTTGACAAAATTGACGCTGTGTCCCCATTATTGAGAAAGCGGTCAAATATCTACTTTCAGGTGCAATATTTTGACAAAAGAAACCATTTGAAATATCCAATGTGGTTTTGTACTTTTTACACACAATGTTATTCATTAATGCTGTACTGTGTGCATTTTGTACTGCAAATGTTTTACAACATGAGTTTAGGTGTCTGTAATCCAAAACTAGACGATATGTATTGTCTGGTTTGGAAACAGGAAACAAAGGATTGTTCATTGATGAGGTGCATGTTTCAATCACCCCCTGGTATTCAAGTTGATTTAAGATCTCCCTGACCTGTTTTTTAGCTTCTTGCTTAACTGGGTACTGCCGTTGTGCAGCTGGTTGATATTTTAACCGGATTTTGTGGTGAGGTGAGTCCTCATCCCATCCTACATGATTCTTGTGCAATTCCTGGGCTTGGGCCACTGCCAATTTCCAGCCATAAGTATATTTTAAATGGATTGGAACATGATTAGAGAAGGCTGGCATAATGATGTCTTCCCCATGTGGGCACTCCCTGACAAATTCTGCTGCGCTGTCCAACATTGTCTGAGCCCATTCTCCGTTCTTGAGTTGGGTTCTCAGAATCCTCGGCAGGCCTGATCTTGAGACCTGCTACCTTCTTCTTGGAGAATTGAGGTTTTTGTTTGTTTTTCTGAACGTGTTGATCGTCTTTGGACTTCACACGTTCTTCTTTGTTTTCTGAGCGTCCTCTTCTTTCGAATGTCTGTGATGATATCTGAAAGGTACGAGAGGAACGTGTATCAGTATCTTGATATCTGTCAGGTTTTCTCAAATTATCCCTATTCCTGAGGTTGTACCTCCTTTCAAATGGCTCCTTTTTATGAGACCTACCTTGGGATTGAGAATATTTCTCTTTGGAATGCTGTTTGCTATTTTCCCACTTCTTTTTAGAAGAGGTAGGAGTGTTTTTAGTAAAGGCCTGATCAGGACTTTCAGACAGTTGTGGTTTAACTGTATAGTTCTATTAGCTTTTGTATGTTATTAAGTAATTCCTCATCTGACATTGATTTTATGTCAGGGTCAGGTGTGTAGCCGGATAAAATCGGCCATGTTGCTCCTGGTCTACCTAGTGGACCGAGCCTGGTAATGTGATTGTAATGTTTAAGGGCGCCTTTAAACCAGAGCTCATGCTCCTGGTATGTGAGTGGAATTTCAATATCCTCGAAAGGAATATATTCCTCAGGTGGATCATCTTCTTTGTAGAAGTGAAACAAATGTGTTACTGGATTTGATTCTGGGAATACTATCCATGAATAGAATACCTCTGTCTGGTAAGATCCATGTGCCTCTATCACAAAAACTGCCCTACCACCTCTTGATGTTAGGCCATGTTTTATAAGTTTTAGAGTGATGGCTCTCCTTAAATTTGGATGGATGATTATAACATCCTCGTCGGTTTCTTGCAAACCTGCACGATTAAAAGCTGCTGTGACTTGGTCAGCCGCAGCTCAACCAGTATCGGTGTTTGTGCCGTTTTCGGTCATTGTTTAATGAAAGTTTCAGAGCAAGTTTCAAGGGAACAAGGATAAGGTGCACAATATTTTTGGAACACTGTATCCTTCAATGTTGAACAAACCAAAAAGCTAATACATAGGATTTTTGTCCTACTCAGCTATCGCAGATATTATCCCTACCCACTCCAGACGTCTTATGGAGTATTATGAGTAGGGGTCTCTGAGAAAAGCACGACTGAGTTACTTCAGTATCTAGCGTTGAATTAGTGCCTTACCAAACCGTTGAGCGCCATGTAGTATATTTCCTATTTCCCTGATAGGCTTTGCGCATTAGAATAACATACACTATTGATTTGACATAGGACTGAGGTCAGTATGTCTCTATCGACTACATTAAACTTAATTACTTGTGTGTGCCAGCTAATTCATAAGTCACTAGAAACTTCTTGAATATACAAGAAGGAATTAGTTTTTGACAACCACATAAACATGACAACTTTGTTTCCCTTTAGAGTCAGAACAATCTCAGAACCGCGGAAACAGTGGATAACAGTTTCACTCAGTCAATCCTGCATGCTTCGTTTCTACAGAGTTGCACATAAATAGAGAGACGGGCGTTTCAATAAAAAGGGTTTATTGAACAGTCTTATTTCTCATTCAAGAGATATGAACTGCTACAATCGTAAGACAGGCTGCGAAGTACAATATATACAGAGTTAGCAGTAAGATAAAATAATACTGCAATAGCATGGTTTGTAGCTATGACATATATTCATAAAATATATACATAAATAACACAGGCTAAAATGTGGATACTCATCTGATGCTTCTAAATAGTTCTACCCCAGTGTACATAACGTAAGTGTAGTATGAGGTAAGAAGTAGGTGCTGTTTTCTAAAGTATAGCTAATTATAGCTATAGTTTTCGTTTTGCCAAGAGTTGCCAAAAGTTTCTCTAAGTTCTAGTCTGCTCCATACCTTAGAATGTGCGAGGTTGGAATCTCTTTTCCGGGACTCGATATCTAACACCCCGCAAGGGGAGTCAGAAACACTGGAGCTGGATTGTCTGCAAAGGGGATGACGGCGTCTGGTCAGGGCGTCAGGCTGGAACTCGATTTTCTTCTCAACTTGCTGTGGCCTACCGCAAGAAGGCAGTCGAGCTGGATCGTGCCGGAACCATGGTTTGCCAGGGCAAGTGTAGGTATATTTATACCTTAAAAGTGTTTAGGAATGCCTGTATTGACGTTAAAGTCGGGCATCGGAACGTCATGAATGAACCCCTAAGGAATAGATGTTCATGCATACTAAATGAGTTCTTGGAGAAATCAATATCCAAGCAAGGGAAATTCCTAAAGGCTGAAGAGTCTGGTTTTCCAAGAACTCGTTGTGACATGGATGGACAGATTTAGGAGACCATGCCTGTATTTGGTTAGAATGGACAATGCCTAAATAAGGGCTGGATTTTCTATGCCTAAATAAGGGCAATATGAATTGTACCTATATAAGGGCATACATCAGGAAACCTATATACGGAATCTAAATCTACACACAACAGTTGGAGCAGGCTCACCTAGGGCTATTGTGAGGCTGGGAGCCTGTTCCAGCAATCCCATGAATATTTCACAGCACTGGGATTACTGCCTCCGAAGTGCGCATTTCAGGCTGGCCATCGCAAGACAGCTGGCCAATCCGACATACGCACTCTGCATTAGTAGTATTCTGCACTCCCAGGAATCAGCCCCACCCTGACACTAGAGCTATAATAGCACTGCAGGCGGCACAGAGACAGATAGTTTAATAAAATGGTAATGGCCATTTTAATAATTTATCTGTGTTTACTTGCTGCACTCGCATCAGGTGGAGCTACTCTCCTCTGCTCTTCAAGAGAAGCCACAACTGCTTTTATGGGTAATGAAGCCTTTGCCCCCCTTCAAAGTATTTCCAAAATATACCCATGTACTAGACATGTAGGTGTAAGAATCAGTTAATTTTATACAATTGTCACGAGTATCAACGTGTTTCTGTGAATGATTGTCTTTTATCCTTGGGACATATCAAAGGGTATGTTGTGAGAGTGTTGTATTTCTATATCTTTGTTTATTACCATTTTTAAAATTATTTTCCACATTCATTTATTTTTTAATTGTTGTTCATTTACATTACATGATGTACATATCAATCAATCAATCAAAGCATTTCTAGAGTGCACTACTCACCCGTGAGGGTCTCAAGGTGCTTGAAAAAAAGGAGAGGGGAGTGCTGCTACTGATCGAACAGCAAGGTCTTGAGAAGTCTTCTGAAGGTCAGAAGGTCTTGGGTCCGTCGCAGGTGGGTGGGGAGGGTGTTCCATGTCTTGGCAGCAAGGTGGGAGTATGATCTGCCGCCGGTGGTCTTTCGGTGGATGTGTGGGATGGTGGCGAGGGCGAAGTCAGAGGAGCGAAGCTGGCAGTTCGGGGTGTAGAAGGTGAGTCGTTTGTTGAGGTATGCTGGTCCAGTGTTGTGGAGTGCTTTGTGAGCGTGGGTGAGGAGTTTGAAGGTGATTCTCTTGTTGACGGGGAGCCAGTGCAGGTCTCTCAGGTGGGCAGTGATGTGGCTGTGGCGGGGGATGTCGAGGATGAGGCGTGCGGAGGCGTTCTGTATGCGTTGAAGTCTTTTCTGGAGTTTGGCCGTGGTTCCCGCGTAGAGGGCCTTGCCATAGTCCAGCCTGCTGCTGACGAGCTTTGCCATCGTGCAGAGTTACTTTGAGAATCATTCATTTTGTGCTTTTTGGCACATACTTTCACTTGTTTATTTGTGGTTGGTAATGTATTGTGTTGTATTGTCAGGCTTAATCACTTTCTGCCATTGCTGTTACTTCTTTGTTACAATTTGCAGATATATGGCCTTCGCCGGTGTTATCTTTATCGTTTCCAGTGACAGATTGTAGAATTATGGCCTTGACAATCAGCTCAATGGCCATTAATTGATTTTTAGGGCTCAGGTTACACTTTAGATTGTCGTTACTAATATCTGAGTTACAACCAATGTAGTTTAAGTTTTCCTCTACACTTCTCATTGGCCTCATCCAGGGGTGAATTGAACCAATGAAGTGTCAGCTTTCCTGTGCAAGTTCGTATGACGTTCAGGTCTGCATTACAACTAATTAAGTTTCACTTTACTGCTACACTTCTTGATTTTTTTTTCGGTGTGTGGGTTCCAACTTGTGAAACATCAGATTTCCGCTTTACAATTCTGTTTGGGTTTTATCGATCACCTGATGGCAAGGCGGTGTCAAGCCATAACAATACGTCTTTGTAAGCACCTTTCTTATTGGTGTAGTGCGGCGTTTTGGGAGCTAGCAGAGTAGCAAGAGAAGCGCAGAACATTACATGCTGGCTTCCCGAGCAGGACAATCACTCTCTATAGCAAGGAAGACACAGAGAGGTGTGTTCCATACATTCATTTACAGTGCAATGACTAGCTATCATTTTGAAAGTGTAACAACAAAATAGAAGTTTATTCTTTTGTGCCTAGATTCTTTACTTATCCAGCATACTACATTCCATGATAGGGACAAATGTCAATGATATTGTATGTCACAAATACCTAGTGACAGAGTACGAAGAGCATTCCTGCCTGTTCATCTTATTCAGCTTGCACTAGGGGTATGTGGTAAGTGTGAGGCAAAAGGCGGCAATGTGGAATAAGGAACAACTCTCTTGTAAAAAGGTCACATAAGCATTTGAAACAGGATTATTAACCTTACAGTTGGAGTTGTCCGCTATCAAAAATAGCTATGTTTACTTGCAAAACCAATACTTTGGACTTGGCGAAACCTAAGATTACTTTACAAAGCCATTCCAACTGCAGTTCCACAAATGTCACTTATGTAATAAAATGTGCAGATCCATTTTGCGAATTCAAACACTGTGTTTTGCAAAATGACGGGGTTTGCAGTAACATAATGGCCTGGGGATATATATTCTTCCCATTCGGCCAGTAGGAAAAGCCTTTCTAACTTTCAAAATTAATTTAATGACCCATGCTAAATCACCATTAGGAAGGGGTGTAAAATGGGCATCCCATCCTAATTGTGATTTGGCACGGCATATATGAATAGTTTGTGATTGCAATTGTGGTCACAAACCATTGATCAGGTACCAATACCTCAAAGGTGGTGGTAAATAATTCACATGCAAATTAGTATTTGTCTTCAGCAGTGTACTTTTGGTGCTGTCATGTGACCTTGGGGGAGTAGGCGGTCACCCTGCAATTTTCTTAAAACAGATTTTAAGGGAAGGCTGCTTTTGATTTGGGAGTGCAAACACAGCGACAGCGGTGGCTCCTCCCTTATGGCGGAGGAATGCTGCCACCCTGCCACCTGATGCAAAACTTGAAAAATAAAATGATAATAAAACAGGTTTATTTTAATTTTATATTTTCTTCATAGGGAGGGCTGAATCTTGGGGCGGGCCAGCATGACGACTCATGGAGGAGGAGTGGTGGGCACTGCTGCAAGTGGTTTGCATGTGAGTTTGGCTGGCTGTCTTAGGACGGCCAAACCAACAAGCGCACTGAGGTGTCTCCAACCCGAGCTGCACTGCTGGGTTGGAGACAGCCGGCACAGGCTCCCAGTCTCTCTGGGAGCGCAAGTCCAAGCCGCTCAGGCCAATCTCGTTGCTTCTGTCATGCTGCCTGCAACATGAGCAAAACACACAAGATGATGGACGGAATGTTGCACATTGGCAAAACGTTCACCCCTAGTCACAGATCTGGGTTTAATCCGTCGTTATTGTGCTCACCACGCCACCCCAGTTCAGACATGGCCATATGCAAATCAGAGTTCCGTGCTCTCCATGCCACTGGAATCAAGCTATCCTGGCTGAAGAGGGGTGAAACCCCGAAACCGGTCCTAGGATGCTTGTTTCCAGTCCAAGGAGGACCTGGCTTGGCAGTTTGGGCTGGACTGTTCCCATGAGGCACAGGGTCAAGACTGATTTGCATATGGCTGGGTCCAAGCTGGAATGGCATGGTGAGCAAAAAAACGATGGATTTAGGCCCAGATCTCTGTACTGGGGTGAATGTATGACATTGTTCTGCATTCTGTCCATCAACTGTTGTTTTTGCATTTGCAACATGAGAGCAGCATCTAGATTGGCCATAGAGGAGTCTGGGAGCTTCAGCCAGTGCTGCAGTGGAGACAGAGGAGCAGAAGAGCAGCAATGTAGCGGGTATCAGGTAAGTTCTTTTTTGTTTGTTTTATTATATGTTGTGTTGTTATTGTTGTTGTCCTTAACCCTCCCACGCTGCCCACCACTTTTCCCTGACACCAGCCACCACTGCGCAGCGATGGTGGTCTGATTTTCCTTGCCAGCCACCAGCCTATTTTTTTTCAGCTAAAACACAGGGAGTCACCAACAGTAACCCCCATAACTGGAGATTTTGTGACGCGACCTATTATTACATAGGTTGCATCGCAAATGTGTCCGCAAAAAGTCTGTGCACAATTTATGACCACATTTTCTGACCTGTCTCTTGGTACACCTGGCCCTAGGTGCCCTTGCAGATTAGTATATGTGGTTTAGACAATGCAGAAATTTAAAGCGTGCACTGCATCAGGTGTAAGACCTCCAAGGCACCTTTGGTACAGAGCTTCATATAAAAACAACAAATTGCAAGTGATAATCTGGCAAGATGTAGACAAAATTGTCTTGTCACCACAGTGTTATGATGGGCTTTCAATACTTAATTAGTTTGATAGTAAATGGATGAATACATTCTACACAATTGAATGTGGACTCAATGCTCATTCAAAATTCACCTTTTGTTTATTTCTGGTTGACTCTGACTTCCAATGTATTGATATTTCTAAAACAATGAGAACATAAAATCACGCGTACTTAAAATATTTGTATATATATCCCGGATTATATAACATCTAAGGCATTGCTTTTCACGTGGAAACCATCTTTTCTTAAAGATCTACTAAAAACAATACTATTTTCCTACTATTCCATTGAACACAATATCATGTTACATCTTTTAACTTCTGATGACAGACGGAGTAATTTTTGTTATTAACTGGATTTATACCGTTAGGCAATGTCCTGAACATGCAGAGATCTGAGTTCAAATGTCCAATTTATACAATTTTTGAAGTGAAATGCAATATTGCTATACTTTGCAGGAAAATGCAGCAACTCGGGTTGGTTGTTTATTTATTTTGCTGCTGACATGGGCATTGTTTTGTACCTTTACCCTACTAGAAAAAAGTCTCCTCCACTGACTGTGATGGCAGTTGTTTCTATTTTGGTTTATTTATTATGAGGATCTAAATTGGTTCTCTGAAATAGAAGAACTGGGTTTGCTGATATGTTTTTAATGAGCATCCACTTCCCTTTTCTTTTTGATGGGATCGAGCCAGGAGCATTCATCTTGAAAACATTTTTGCTCCAGATAAACAAGCTTGACTTCTTTTCTTCAAACCCATGAGCCTGTTTACAAAGGTAAAATAACATATGTAAATTCACTCACATTTAAAATTACTCCTGCATATAGGTGTAAATCTGCACTTTTGTGCTACTCATAACTTCCTAGTGTACATTTACATTTAAGTGCACACCTGCAGAGCTCAACCCTCTGAAATCGGGGATGGATACATGCAAGTCTGAATTTACATGCAAGTGGAGATCTCCGCCACTAGGGCAGATATCTCCCTATGGGAGCGTTCAGGGGAAATTAATAACGTTTATTAATAAAAAAAAGAAGTACAAATATTTTAATGACAAATATTATTATATAATACCCTACCTTCAACTAATTTAAATAAAAAGCTACAGCACAATAATAGTTTAACATAAAATATTATTAACTAATTAAATGCATTAAGTTTAAATGTTTGAATTTATTTTTTACCTAAATTTTAAAATAAAATAAAAAATCCCACCTTCATTATCATTTTTATTTTTAATTGATATTTATTACATTTAAGTGTTTAATTATTGTAAATTACATTTTATTTGTTTTTATAAAAGTTAAAATATAGTTGCATTTTCAAAAAATATTTAAAATATGTATCCATGAGTTTTTATGGTACTGTGTTGCAGTTCCGGTGAGTGGCCTTGAGTGATACGTGGCTTATTCCGAGGCTGGGCTGGGGTACATTTACACCTGTTTTGTGACCGTAGGTGCTGTAGTAACTTTAGAGTCATGGGGGCATATTCTCAAGGAGTTATCGCCGAGTTATCGGCACTTTATCGCAGCCAAAGTTGCGATAAATGTATCACCCCATTCACAAGCTGGTGCTAACAGCCCATAGCACCAGTTTAGCAGTGATAGCAGCCGCAAAAAACATTGCCACAGATTACCCCTGGCAACTATCGCTAATGAGATGCAGAGTAGGCGTTCCTGTGCCAAAAGCTGCATCAACGCCACTTTGCAACATTCTCAAGGACCAGCCAGATTGGCGATAAGAACCCAAAACATGCGATATGGCGCGTTAGCAGCAGGAAATCAACACCTGCTCTGACCTGGTGCAAAGTCGGACGACAGCCTGCACCACAAAAGGGAGCCCTGCCCAGAGCTACACCTGAAGGGCAACAGATGCCATGGAGCCACTGATCATGCGGCCCGGACACCCAAGAGGGCCACAACACCCACCGCCTCCCCCCTCTCCCCCCTCGGTCAAAGACATGCCACATCAACTACACGGAATCATGTACCAAATAATCCGCCTGATGTCGCACAATCACATTTTGCGACATGCATGTGTCGTCACAAAAATGAGCATCACACATTCACCTTCAAATTGACAAAAATCATGATAAGAAGGTGTGTCTTGCGCAAATCAAAGGACAGAGAGAGAGCAAAGGAGAGAGACAAATACAGAGAGAGAGAAAGAGAGAGATAGACGTACAGAGAGGGAGAGAGAGAGAGATAGACGGACAGAGAGGGAGAGAGATAGACGAACGGAGAGGGGGAGAGAGAGATAGATGGACAGAGAGGGAGAGAGAGAGATAGACGGACAGGGAGGCTCTTTGGAAAGTCCTTGCTGCCATGGGGGTGCCCAACTACTTGCTCCTGATATTGGTAAGGCTGCATGTAAACACTTTTGCCCAGGTTAGGTGGGGGAGGAATGGTGAGAAAACTAACAGAATTCCGGTAGAGAGAGGGGTACGCCAGGGATGTGTTCTAGCTCCCACACTTTTCTCGTTATATATCAACGGTGTGGTTGAGCATTTACTGAAAGTCCCCTCAGATGAACCATCCCTGGCGGGGGAACGTATCCCGACCCTCCTCTTCGCGGATGATACACTTTTGCTCTCCAAAACCCCAATGGGCCTCCAAAAACTCTTAAATAATTTCCAGCTCTTCTGTACAGAGCGGGGCCTGGTAATTAATAGAGATAAAACAAAGTATCTTGTGTTAAATCCCCCTAAAAAATCCATACGCCCCCCAAAATTGAATGATGAACCTTTGGGGAGGGTGGATGTGTTTGATTACTTAGGGATTCGTTTATCCCATAATATGCAGTGGGGCCCCCACTTATGCAAGATGCTGTTATCTCATAAAAGAGTTACAGGGGCTCTTGTGAAGGAGCAGCGCTCCTGTGCTATAAGACCGATAGCCCCCGTTATTGATATTTATGCAGCAAGAGGAGTTAGCTCTGCCCTTTATGGTGCCGAGCTCTGGGGCTTTTGTGATACTGGCGACTTATCAAGAGCAGAGAGGAAGTTCTTTAGGGTCATTATGTCACTTCCCCAAGGCACCCCCACGATTCCATTAATGCTCGATCTTGGTTGTCGCCCCATTGGTGATCTGGCGAAATTTCGCCCTTTATTGCTTTGGGCTCGTTTGTGGCGGGTCCCGGAACTAGCCAAATATGCCAAAGGTCTCTCGGAAATCATGTCACTCCCAGGATGGCATAGGATAAAATGGTTGCGTGACATGAAGGCCCTTTTGTATAATCTGGGGCTACATGCATCATGGGAAAATAGATCTTCCCCTCCGAAAGCCACGCTCAAGCTCTTATATTGGAACTGGATTGCGACCCAACGGATCTCGAACACATCATTGGGGAGACTTACTGAGGACTTCCTGAATTTTAAGGATCACCCAATCCGGGAACTATATCTCGACATTATCGAGAGCCCTTTTGACAGAGCTTTGTATTTTAAGTTTAGGACCGGGACCCTCCTACTCTATAGCTTTACATCACGATGGAATTCCTTGCCTCAGACCTCCGATCTTTGTCCTTTTTGCACATCCAGACGTGAGTCTGTGGCTCACTTTTTATTTGAATGCCATGAGTACGCCCTCCCAAGGAAAAGATGGCTTAAGCAACTGTGCCGCTCCTTGGGAACTAGACACTATATTGTGGCACTCCGCATTTTAATGTCAGACGCTCGCCCATTATACGTTTGTGCCCTTGCAAAATTCTTATCTTGGGCATGGCGTATTAGAAGCAAAAGGCTTAAGGAAATTGTTTAATTCACTCTTAAATAACTATTTATGATCTGTTTTGCACTTCATTGTAAAAATAGGTTTTTTCTTTTTTAATGAAATTAACTTATTCCATTTTTAACTGTTATGCTTTTATGATATGTTTTTATCGAAATAAAGCCTTTGACTGACTGACTGACTGACTGATAAGAAGGTGTGTCTTGCGCAAATCAAAGGACAGAGAGAGAGCAAAGGAGAGAGACAAATACAGAGAGAGAGAAAGAGAGAGATAGACGTACAGAGAGGGTGAGAGAGAGAGATAGACGGACAGAGAGGGAGAGAGATAGACGAACGGAGAGGGGGAGAGAGAGATAGATGGACAGAGAGGGAGAGAGAGAGATAGACGGACAGAGAGGGAGAGAGAGAGATAGACGTACAGAGAGGAAGAGAGTGAGATAGACAGACAGAGAGGGAGAGAGAGAGATAGACGGTCAGAGAGGGGAGACAGAGATAGATGGACAGAGAGGGGGAGACAGAGATAGACGGACAGAGAGGGGGAGTGAGACACAGAGAAAAGAAGAGAGGGACAGGGTGAGAGAGTGCCGACACTTCGCACCCAGGCCTCACTGCTCACCTGCTGACACCGGTGTGTCTTCAACCACGTGCTGGTGTGTAGTGCAGTTCACCAGGTCCCACATCTCTTACAGATCCGTCATCTGAAACAGAGTCCAGATACATGAATGGCAGAGTACATACAATTGCACACGACATCATCGCCTGCCTGCCCCTGCACACCCAGACAGCTGCACCCCAGCCCCTCCCGCCGCCCAGCAGTGCATGTCTGCCTCTACGCACCCAGGCCTCAATGCTCACCTTACGCCACCGGCGGGTCGCAATGAGGGCCCACCATGTGCCGGTGCAAGCCCCAAGCCCAGGGCCCTCAACATGGCACCCTCCACATCATGCAGCCCTGCTCCGCAGACCACCAGGTCTCACATTTGATTCTGGGTCTTGATTTTGCCATGGCAGAGGACATACCAGTGCACCCAGGATCATCGCAGGCTGCACACCCGCTCAGCCCTTGAGGTGCCACTAACACTGTGATCCCGGATGTGACGCCAGGTGGCGGTAGGCCCGCGCTGCCCGCCGGCTCTAGCCTACACTGCGGTCCAGCAGGGCACACAAATCCTGAGCAGTCCGTACCGCCGGGACAGGGCATCATTGCAGGCTGCACACCCGCTCAGCACTTAAGTTGCCCCAACCTTTGGTGCACCCAAAGTCACTGTCCCATGGAGGTGTGCCTGTGCCGGCCGCAATGTATCCGGCGTCTCCAAGTCTGTGCCCCAAAGTCATGGACCCGGTTTGATTGGGCATCATGATGCGGAAGCCATCATGTCACCTACGGTCCTGGGAAATGTGATGTTGCAGGGCCCGAGGCCCTCATGCCTATATTAACAACGCATGGATGCACCCAGATAGAGAGTGGAAATGTCGTAGAGCACGTGCGCCCGGCCCTTTTTATTGGCAGGGTCACATGTCCTGTGACGCGTGTGCTGGATGGGTGTGGTGTGGGTGTAAACCAGCCGTGAGGGAGTGGTTGTGGCATGTTGACAACTAGACCTGTAAGCAGCAGATCACCAAAGGGAAGACCTGGGACATGTAGCGTTGCCATCCCCTCTGTGAGCGTAAGCGGAGTGGGCTGGCCTGGCATATGCCAGTCCAGCGTAAGGGTTTGTAAATGACCCCGGGGCCCTGGGTGTGGTTCCGTACTGGACTGGACAAGGACATAACTCATGTGTGTGTCCCTGTTGTTGTGTCAGTGCCACCCGGACCGCATTCGGCAATGTGTCACCCTGTGACCCCTGTTCTATGACATGAGCCACATGGATGTAAGAGGAGTCCAATGAACCTACATTCATCCACACTTCCATACTTGAAAGACCATAGACATGACACATCTGTGTGAATATGAATGTTTAATGAACATTCAGTGGAGTGTTGCATCTGGAGCAGGGCAAGGCCATGCAAACCCCACATGACAATGTTGGCCCGTGGAGGGCCAGCCAGAGTCCTCAGGGAATGGCAAGTCCAAAGGAAGAGGAAGAGTTCAGTCCACAGTCTGATTGCTGTGTCATTGGTGATCAAACAGCATATGGCAGTCCATGTTGAGGTCCAAGGTGAGTGACGCAGAGTGCATCGGGGGACAGTGGAAGGTGATGATGCAGAGGGCAGAACCAAGCTGAACCCGGCCCTATGGCGGAGATGCATGCTACTGCGTCCTTCTTACCACGAGGGCAGAATCATCCGCATCTCCGTCCTCTGCTGTTTAATGTGCCTCACGTGTGGGTGGTGGTGTTCTGTCTCCAGCACTGTGTGGCAGTGACACATCAGTGGCTGGAGGCGGAAAGTCTGCCGCACTGTGGGGCACTGACACTTCAGGGGCCGGAGATGTGAATGGAGTGGTAGCAGCAGCATGCATCAGTGCAAGGCATTGTGGCAGCAATGTCATGAGGATGGTCCTGAGGTCATTGAGGAACCTACCTCTACCTCTCACTGGTGTGCAGCTGTGGCAGCCACTTGTTCCGCATTCGCCTGCTCCATGGTCTCCATTAACCTCCGCATGTTTCCCAACTCCTGTGTGACATCGCTAGAGACACTCTGACTGGACAGTTGTTCTATTCTCTGAGTCAGGGCTCCTGCGATGTCAGCCATGGTCCGTTGGGGAGCATGGAGCAGACTGTGGGAGTCTGTTAGGGACTGTGAGCTGTCCCTGATGAGACTTAGACACCCACGTATGGCATCTAGTTTGTCTGCCATGCGATCGAAGCCCACCCGTACCTGTTCAGCCAGATTCTCCTGGCACCCCAACACACAGCGTTGGAAGGCCATGTGTTCTTCGTGGGGGTCCTGGGAGGCAGCCGTGATGGTGGGTGCTGCCTGCTGTGTGTTCTGTGCAGGGGTTGGGTTCTCCTCGTAGCATATGGGCTGCCCAGATCCTGGAAGTGGGCTGTTGTGGCTCTCCAGGAGCTGTTGGAGGGCATCGGAGTCGAAGCTGTTGTGGTCCTCTTCGTCATCAGAGAAGAGAGGGTCGGGATACTCTGCAGGAGGTGCTGATTCTTCCTCTGCAATGTGAAGGGGAGATGCAGTTTAACAATGTGTCCACATGTATGTTGTCGCATTGTACGTGTTTTCATACATACAGCATGACTGGGTACATTGTGGCTGTTTGGGAGGAGCTGCCTATTTGATGGGGGAGAGTGGACATTTCGACAACAGATGTGTGTGTGTTTGTACTTGTTCATTAACAACTCACATTTCCCTGCAATGCCAAATGTGATTGGCCAGTGTGTGTCCCAAGCGGCACCAGTTGTGTCCTGTGTTCTGTTGTAGGTGTTTTGCGGTTTGTACAACATTCTTGTCAGTATTGGTGTGCTCTGCATGTTATGTGTGTGTGCTGCATTTTGGGGGAGTCGCCCCTGCAGCTCTGATTTTACTGCCCCTTATCCCTTTCATCCGTTTTGCCTTTGACTTCTGTGGTTGTACAGTGCTGTGTCATTGTACAGTGCTGTTGCATTCTTGGGTACATTGGTCTCTTGGTGGGAGTTGGTGGTCTGGGGCATGGTTTGTCTGCAGAAGTGCTCTACTTAATTGTGCATGTGTGCACTGGACTCCCACCTCCAGTCTGCATTGCTGCCTTTCGGTTGTTGGTGAGTTTCAGCTTGGTTTTGCGCTTGACATCATTCCAGCGCCTCTTGACCTCTTCCATTGTCCTCTTCAGCACTCCAACTGCATTCATCTTGTCCACAATGGACTGCCATAGTCCATATTTTGTTGCCAATGACACAGTGGAAGTGACAAACAGTTGTTAATGGTGTTCTACCACCTCTGTTATCAGGATCCTGTTTACCTGCGGACTGAACCTTTTCTTCCTACTCTTCTTCTCCTTTGGCTTCACTGACCCCGAGGTCCCAGGCTAGTCCTCCAGGGGGCTTGTGGGGTTCTGGTTCTCCTCCGTACTTGCTCCGGCAACCTCCATTGTGCTTCACTGTTGTTTGGTATCTGTTTTTTTCTACTTTTATGGTGATTGTTCCTGCCTGACGTGTCTGAATTGCAGGCCTGTATCTGGTTTTTGCTGATTTTTGTATCGCGTTTGGCGTCATCGCAGCATTTTTTGCGTTCGGGCTTTGCATTTTTGTGGCATTGATTTTAACGCGGTCAGTGGACGCGTTACCTGGAGACTATCGCACGGTACCGCCGTGTTGTGAATAATTGGTTAACGCGGCGTAAATTTCCCGCGATAGACTGCGATGTTGACGGTTGCGTTAAGTTACTTTTGCGATGTGTATCACACGTTCTTGAGAATATATCCCTCAGTTTGTGAATAGCAAATGTCTCACTCTTTTTGGGTGTGTGTTTGAATTTGCATGTTCCTCTCTAAACAACCCATCTTTATGTATTGTTCACAATTTTCCTACATCTCCCCAGACCCTCCCATACTTGCATCTGAGCTATATACATATGAGTGTAGAGATTTCCACCACTTTGGGGGAGTTCTACATGTAGGAAAGGCGGAAGTGTCCACCAGCATATCGTACTATGTGAGTAGTACTACTGTAGAACTACTTCAAGTACTACAAAATACAATTTGTGTATAGTCCCCTCAGCTTGTAAACTTTTCTCACAATTATAGTCTTTAAGTAAATATTAATGTTTTTGTATGAGTCCTCTCATTATTTTGTTTCTAGATAATTAGAAATTCGGCAAAATACTGTGTGACTAGTATCATTGTCCAGACATCGAACAATCCATGGTAACTCTGTTTTTGCTTGATTTCCCAATTACCTTATACCAAGTTTTTATTCAACAAAGTCAAATCTATTTATTCTGCCAATTATTATTTTTTTTATTTATTTTATTTTTTTTTGTCCTCATTTGCCCAGCCCTTATGTGTGAAAAAAGAAAACCGCCAACCACCATTTTGTGCTATCTTGTCCCATCCACCTAGAAGCCATTAGTGTGATTTGGACAGTTGCACAAGGAAGAGCGGACAACGAATTGGCGGAAGAAGGAGAGAGCAACACACAAAAAAGGCGGCCTTTAGAAACTCCATCTAGGCTTGTTCCAGCCTATTTGGACCAGAGAATCGGAGAAGACCCTTGTTGTAGGTCCATGGAGTAGGGAGACTGGCATAATCATAGGACCGGGGAAAAAAACAAAAAAAAAAAAAAAACCCCGGTAAACCTACTTCCACTGTATCAGATAATCCCAAAAAGCAGTTTTCTTATTTTTTATACTGCAGGGTCTAGCCAGATCTGTTTTAGAAACTTCATATAGGGACGATAACCATCCTGTATATGTTGGAGGAGCTGTATCCACCCAGAATCTGCAAATCTGTCTCCTAGCCATTAAAATTGCAAAAAACAAGAAGGATCTAGCAGGCCCTAAAATATTTTCATCAATCCCAAAGATGATCAAGGGAAGAGTGCTGGTGAGAGTGATATTTAGGATAGAGGATATTGCTTCCATCACCTCTTCCCAAAAGAGACCGATAACTGGGCAATCTTTAAACATGTGCACATCCGAGGCCTCTACTAGGTCACATTTATTGCATTTTTTCCCATGTTGGAATTTGGCTAGTTTTTGAGGGGATAGATATGCGCGATGTAGTGTAAAAAGGTGGTTTCGCCTTAGCCAAGCTGGCTTCACAATTTTATACAGAAGACTAAATGAGTTCAGCCAAAAATGCTGGCACTGTTCGCCTACATTACTACCCCATAACACCTCAGGGAGATTTGAGTCATCGTCTATCTCCTCCAAGATCGCCCAATACCAACAAGCAACTTCCTTTCCCCCCCCTGGCCTTGTAACCAAAAGATTTTCTAAATTGCTGTAATTCCCCAGGGGGGCTCCCTTTCTTATCAAAGCCTGCACCCAGCTATTCAACTGCATATACTTGAAGGCAGATAATCCTGGTCCGACTTTCTCCCGCATAGTCTCCCAAGGTATCATTGACCCACCTACCGTCAGCTCTCCCCATTTTATAATTCCAGCTTCTTTAATTGAACCTGCCAACCTGTCTTTAAGGCACAAGGGAGTGCCTGGCGAATCCCACATGGGTGCTAAGTTAGAATAATAGCACAGCCCTATTCTATTTCTGATTGTGGACCAACTTCTAGCCAAAGATTGAAGAATTTTTAGTTTTATTTTTTTAAAGAATTTCTGGTCTCCAAACTTAAAAAGAAAGCCGTCAGATGGAAGATCGGACCCCTCCAACATAGCTTGGAACATCCTTCCTCTAAGATTATCCACTGGTGTTTTTAGGAGCATTCTCGAGTAAGATAATTGGAATGCCCAAGCATAGTATTGAATATCTGGAGACGTTAAGCCTCCTTTCTCTTTCCTTCTCCTCAACTTTTTTCAAGCCAATCTTGTAGCTCCGTTCTTCCAAATAAAAGAATTAAGTCCTTGTTGACATTTAAGTAGTTGTTTAGTGTCAAAAGCCATAGGGATCGAATTAAACAAAAAGGTATATTTGGGTAGGATAGACATTTTTAGAAGATTTGTCCTCCCAAAGATGGATAGCGGGAGATTATTCCATGCCTTTAGTTGTTTCTGGCATTCTTTATGTACTCGCTCGAGATTATAAGTGGTGATATTACTTATATCTTGAGTTATTCTTATACCAAGATACCGCATGGAGGACACAACCTCTACCTGAGTATTGGGGGAATTCCAGGCCATGATCTCTGTTTTCTCTGAATTTATGTTATATTCAGAGATTTTTCCGAACTCCTCAGCCTTCCTAATCACAGAGGGAAGAGCCAGATCTAAATTTGAAGTCATTATGAGGATATCGTCGGCATACAGGGCAACCTGTCTTTCCCACCCTCCAAAGCTAAATGATGGTATGGTGGCCTCCTCTCTAAGAATCTGTGCAAAGGGTTCAATGTAGAGGTTAAAGAGGAGGGGGGATAGCGGGCAGCCCTGCCTTGTGCCTCTCGCAATTACAAAAGGCTCTGTTAGGAAACTGTTTACATTAAGCCTTGCCGTAGGGGCTTTGTATATTAAAGAAATCATACGGCAAAAATTTTCAGAGAGATTAAATTTCTTCATTACTGCAGCCAGATAGGGCCAGTTTACCCTGTCAAAGGCCTTGGTCGCATCTAGCATAAAAGCTGCCAGAGGCAGAGAAAAAGTGGTCGCGATATCAATCACCCCCACCAGATCTTGTGTGAGATCAGCTAAGTGTCTGCCCTTTATGAAGCCCTTTTGATCTTCCTGAACCAGATGGCTTATCACTTTCCCCAACCTAGATGTCATAATAGCGGTAAAGATTTTATAGTCGCTGTTGAGGAGCGAAATCGGGCGATATGACCCACATTCCTTTGGGTCTTTCCCAGGTTTAAGTATTAAGACCACTGTGGCATCATTCCAAGACTTTGGGGGATCTTGGCCCTCCAAAAGAATGTTATTAAAAACAGAGGCCAAAACCAGGGTGATCTCTTCTGTAAGGGCCCTATAGAGTTCCCCTGGTAACCCATCAGGGCCTGCTGCCTTCCCTCGCTTTACGTCCCCCAAAGCCTTCCTAATCTCTTCAAAGGAAATCTCTTTCTCCAACAACCTACTATGCTCTGGGGATAACTTTGGCAAGGAAATTTGGTCCAACCAGGCCTCCCTCCCTGCTTTGTCTTCTCGAATATCATCCCTATAGATTTCCTGAAAAAAATCTCGGAAAGCCCCACCTATTTCGTCCTTTGTGGTTCGGGGGGCAGATTCCCCCTCTACCTTGATCTCTCTGATGTAGTTTCGGGCTTGGTCAGATTTAATTTTCCAGGCGAGAATTTTTCCAGCCGCCTCACCAAACTCAAAATGAGAGATTTTACTCGCCTCCCACCTCCTAGCGACCCTAGCTTGTAATAGGTTTTCTAATTGCGATTTTAGCTCTCTACACCTTTCGAAGTCTGCACCTGATCTCGTTTGGGAGTCCAGGGTTCCTTCGATAATCTTCATTTCCCCCTCCAAATTATCAATGCACTCCCTATATTTCTTTCTTCTATAAGAGGCTCTGTTCGTAATAATTCCTCACCAAAAAGCTTTTAAAGCATCCCACATAATGTGTATATCCGTAGAGTCTATATTTGCCTCCAAGAAGTGATGGGACTCTGATCGTAGGAAGTTAACCTCCTCATTTTCTAAGAGGATGGAACGATCAAACGACCAAGAAGTATATGTATGTATAGACTCAAGTTTTAATACAAACAGAATGGCCGAATGGTCGGAAAGGTGTGAGGGGAGATAGTGGATGTCTATTAATAGATCATTTAAGCTATAGCTAAATAAAGCATAGTCTATCCTGGACACATGTTTGTACTTAAAGTTTCGAAAAGAAACCCCCAGTTGATCCCCCACCCTTTCCCTCCAAAAGTCTGCAAGCCCCAGTTGTGACATGGCTATCAAGAGATCCTGTCTAGATTTTGATAAAACACAGGCTCTAGAATTAGCAGACTTGTCTAGATTCGGATTTAAGACGATATTGAAATCGCCCATCCAAATAACTGGATCGTGGAAAGCCAATAGATTATCTCGGATGCTGTTTAGGTGGGAGGGATCGTCCTGGTTAGGACCGTAATACCCGACCAAAATAAGAGGAAAGCCATCCAACAATACCCTTACAATAAGCCACCTACCACTCCCATCCTCCCTATACTCCATGATTTGTGCCTTTGCTTGTTTTTTAAAAATGAAGAGCACCCCCCTGATGTTAGCTGATTGATCTGTGCAAATAAATTTGTCTACCCATTTTTCTTTTTTCAAGAATTCTGTGGTTTCACCCTTAAGGAGATGTGACTCCTGGATGACTATGACCTGTGCCGGGGAGTCCCTCAAATATTGGAAAATCTTTGCTCTCCTGCTCCCAGTACGCAGGCCATTGACATTCCAAGATAGAAATTTTAGCTGTGTCATTTCGTCAAACAGTTGTCCCCCCCCCTTACTTTTTTTTTTTTTTTCAAATCCCCTACAGCCATATTGTCATAGCTTACTCGACCGTTTTTAGGGCATAAAACAAAAGATGGTACTAGGCCATTAACAATAAAAATTATTTTAGGCTTGAACATTTGAGGTTTATTTTTCTTTTCACCCTTCCCACCCTGTGCAAAAACCTCCCCCCTGGAAAACCCTACCCAACCTACACTGGACAGATGTATTGCCAGTTTTGCCAATTATTGTATTACTTACTACAAGCCCAGCAGGCTATTACAGTGCAAAGTCAATATACAGTGAACACCAGCATAATTGACAGAGGATGCAAAGATTGTCATAGGAACCATGACACAGAATTCTCCCAAATCATAAGCATTTTCATAATAAATCTGTTAAGAAAATCTTGTGTTCCTCTTCATGAGCATTTATGTTGTGTTTTTATTCACACCGGAGCATTTGAAGAAAACGCTCTTTCTCAAAATAAGTTACAAAATTTTGATAGCTGACAGAGGATGCTGAGTTTATAACATCAACTGTAACTTATGAAAAGATTGCAGAAACAATAAACTTCAGTAAACAAAAAGGCTATAAAAAGAAGATGAAACTGAGAGAATACTTCTGTGACAGAAAATACCTCATATATAGCACTTACAAGGAGATCTGACCTTTCGTCATTATTAAACTTACAAAAACAGTGGTGCAGGGAATGTGAATACGGTATAAAGTGCTTTTTTTGACTTTAACGTGCAAATGAGTTTACTGTTAGCTTGTGTGTTAATTTTGATGAATGTTTGCATTGAGGCTCCTTCTATTAAATGAAGTGAAGTTCTGAAGTACAAGCAGAGATCAACTGTGTAAGACACGTTTTGTTAAACATATTTTGAGAGTGAAATATGAATTTGTATTAATTAAAAGGACAGGTTATACTAACATCTGTGAAAAATCTTATATTTTTGTTTGACTCAATGTAGGTAATGATTCCTTCGCTTTGCAGGAAACACGTTTACAATTCTAATTTCTTTGATATCAACGTTTTTTGTTTATTAGGGGAGAAGGCACACAGGTTATTGAAAAATGCTTATTCTGAGAATCTTCACTTTCATAATTATTTCCATTTCAAAAATAGACTTCTAAACTTGTGCACAATATACTTCTGAAAGTTTCCACAAATAGACTTACAACATTCATTTCAGAGCCTTTTTCCAGTGTACATGCTATGAATATGACCACAAACTTAACTCCAATGGTCTTGTTGCCAAGGACAAATTACCAGCTGTAAAGCGTTATGTCTACAGTCATCTTTTCTCACTGAATTAGGATGAAGCACATTTTGTGATTCTACAACTAATGTTAGCGAAAGATTGAAATAAAGTTCAAGTAAATCAATGTTATAAATATGGCATTCTTCTAGGTGCTCAATACAGTTTCTGTTCATATTATTGGCCAGGTGAATCAATATTGGTTGGGCAGGGGCAGTCAGGAGAAATAGTACAGAACTCTGCCATGAATTTTGGAGATCTCCAATGCAAGTACACAACCTGTGAGGAAGAAGAGCAGAAGCAGGATGGGTCAAGACACAGAAATAGAAATACTTTTGATCCATTATTCTTGGTGGGATTCCATAGAATGAGACCAGTTGAAAGGGAATGGAAGAGGATCTCTTGGTCTTATAGGCTTTAAGAAAGAGCCAGTTCAGGATCATTTCAGGTCATAGCATTCCTATGAAAGCCCAAGGTATAGCACTGGAAAATATTTGCAAGGGGTTATGTAGATTTTGGGGAGGGCACTTGATGTTGGCCAAGCAGGACATCAGCACTAAGTAGGAGTGAAACGTTTTTATTTGGTGGACCCTCAGCTTCCCAAACTATAATCCAGAATTTACACAAAGGAGGGTTGACCCAAATCTCTTAAATCCCATCTTTTATTCTTTTATATGAGTGACCTCACAAATATCTCAGGCTTAGTGAGCGATCGGCACCCAGGTAAATTAGGGATTTTGCCACATTTCTTGGATATGTTCGTTGGGTCCTCACCCACTGGTGCCACATGTGGCCTGCTTCATCATTGGACCCACATCACCTAGTTTGAGTGGGTTGGCTCTACACATTCATAAGCAGAGCACGTAGAAGTGAAATGCAAGGGATGTTATGATCCTAAAATCATGGTTTAATGAGTAAGGTCTTGGGAAAGATTAATAACAGTGAGATGTCATAAGGATTTAATGATCCTTGACATCAAAAGTTCGACACAATTCAGTTGTGTAACTGCCCCTAGGAGTCAATCGTCTCTCTTCGGGACCAAGAATTTTCTCTCTTAAATCCCTGTGTGGTATGGTTGAGCTTTCTAACCTATTTCAATGCAATCATAACAATTTAAAGAAGCATGAGGCCTTCCAATGTCAAAGACTATTGAATCCTTATGACATCTCACTGTTTGTAATATTGCAGAAGACCTTACTCATTAAATCATGGGTTTAGGAGTGATGAATCAATTTTAACTTGCTCATGAAATCCCTTGCCTTTCACGTTCTGAGTGTTCCAATTACTAACGTGCAGGGCACACTGGCTCACACTAGGTGATGTGAGTGTGGGTGTATTGATGAACTAGGCCACAGGTGGTAGCTGTGGGTGAGGACCCAACAAATATATTCAAGTAGTATGGCAAGAGCACTAATTTACCTGCGTGCCGATCACTCACTCACTTGAGATACTTGTGGGGTCACACATATAAAAGACAGGATTCAAGAGAGTTAGGCCAAGCAGGACAGACTGCTGAGACATTTTGGAAAAGAATGAGGAAAACCATTTACATGATGTTCCTTAGACATCGCTGACGGTTATCGAAGTATACCATGTGCAACTGTGTTGAACACAACTTAAAGATGAAGACAGAGCAGAAAGCAGTGCTTCTTTGAAGAAAGAAGTACATTTCTGTGGATGTTCAGGATGGAGATCTCCATTCCACAATGAAGGAGTAACCTAGATCATCAATCATTTTGAATATTGCACTTTTCTAGTTGACCTCACTATTTAATTTTGCCCAAAGACTTCAGTATTTTGGCTATTTGGGAAAGACCAGAAATGTGGTTCAAACTGGCAAGAGAGTTTGGTTTTAAAATGGTTTTCTTCAGAACTGGAGTAAATCACATTATGGTTGAGCAGTTTTGGGGCATCTCTAACACTGAAGAGAAACATATTCCACAAAGCAAGTGTCAATGACTCAGTGCAAGACATTGACTGAAGGAATCTGTGAGTGGCACCCATGGTAAGAAGTTTGAAACTGGTGGGTACACACAGTCTTCCATTAACTGTACCAGAGATTGATAAAATATAAATGATTGAGTTTAGTAACAAGAAACCCCTGTTAGTTAGTATCAAAATGTCCATGTGTGAACTTGCACTGTACAAAGTACATATAATTACAAGGGCATGGTCCTTCAGGGGTATTAATCAGAGCAAAAGTTCTTTGCCACTAATAAAGTGTCCACTTTCCATCCGATTATTTTGTATTCAGTTTTTTATTAAGGTGCACACAAATAAATAATTCGAAGAACAGGGTTCAGGATATTTAAAAGGAATTCACAAAAAAATCTGAATGTGACTGTTTACTTTCATTGATGTTACACACAACAGACAAATACACCGAAATATTACTAAACTTACAATTGCATTTAGCCAGAATAACATTTTCTTCACTCGGTCTTCAAATGTTGTGAATGCAGACAATTTCAAATTGGTAGTAATAATGGACTTGCAGTACCATAGCAATACATATGTGCATAATTGCTGAAAAAAACTAGAACTAGGGGAAGGTCACCATGGATTAATAGACTTATACATTAAAGTATTTCTGCCAAAATTCAGTCAAGCTTGGTCAGTCCTCATCATATGCATCCAGTTGCTTTATACCTGGAACCCTGGGCACCATGGATCTACTGAGGTGTGTACCATTTGAAGAAATAATAAATATGGTAAACAATTGCCCCAGAGAATGTTGCACAATTCATTCAGAATCCCTGTCTCTTCGACCAATTTATTAACCATTTTCTTAGAAGAATGTGACTGGGAATTGTTCTGTAAGATTGTTTGCCAATAACCTATGCATTTGATTTCAGGCTTAAAAAAGTATTTGAAGAATTTCAGCCAATTCTGCTAACTGACTAACCACTGTTTGGTCAAAGGCACTAACATTTCAGTATAAAATATCCAAAACCAACTTTGGTGAACAACCCACTGCACTCAATTTTGATGAGCATTCATTTGCTATAAGGTAATTTACAACAAGATAAATCAATTTTCTTGCCAATGCTTGATTTCCAATAAAGTCAAAAATGGAAAATCAGTCAGATCTGAGAGTTAAATAAGAGGATCTTAAAGAACCTACAAATAATTCTCTCATTATAAACAAGACAAAACACTTTGATAGCATCTTATATATGACTCTCTTGTAATGTTATTGGATCACAAATCACATGGGATACCTAGCATTGTTTGTTCTACTATAATCTCAATCACAATATTATCATACATACGAAGGGCTCTAGTTGGGCCAATTTGCTTCAATAACTGGTGATGGCTGCAAACTGATATAATCTAAAATTGGTCAAAGTCAGCCTACTGAGTTCCTTTGGAAGACAAACATTGCTCAAAGCCAGTCTAGTCACTTTATATTCCAAATAAAATTGGCTAATGTGATGTTCACCAATGTGGACAGAATATAGTGTAAAATAATCCTAAACTAGGAAATAAAAAAATGAACAGAGGTAGTGCTGACATTTTGATCAAGACAACTGAACTGATGATTGATTATGGGAGCAGATCCTATCTAACAAGTGAGCAAAATGTATTAAGCAGTGGTTCATAAATTAGGCTCTAAAGATCCTCAATCTTCTCACAAATGTGTATTTTCAGATATCTTTGGTGTGATTTAAATACCCCTCTCTACTTGAGTTACTGAATATCGTATTCGAGGAATTAAATAAAAGACTTTCCATTTTTGATAGCTAAGTTTATCGCCCCTCCCTCATTGTGATATATATCTGTGCTTGTTCCAAGGTAATTGAACATTTTGTTTGCCTGCTTTCAAATATATGGCAAAATCATCCACATCAAGTTTGAGATTTCGAAAGGATTGTTTCTTAGGATTTGTGCAGATGGTAACATCTAATGACTCTATAAAGAAGTCAAACAGAATTGGGGACATGATGGTGTTCTACCCCCCCCCCATCTGATGCCTCTGTTGATTTGAATAAATGCAATGGCCTATGAGTTAATCACTATATTAGTGCTAGCTTTATTATTTACATTTACAATTATTTTGTGAATAGGGAAGGGTATCCAAATGCCACAAAAAATTTGAATAACGATTCTCAGTTCACAATGTCAAAAGAAATTTTCGACATCTATTTTTTTAAATTTTTTTATTTTTTATTTATTTACTGCAACTTAGATATTCTTGTTTGGAACAGCAGATCTATTGCTCTGATGAGGAAATGTGTGTTCCCATAAAGCTGTTTTCCTCTCAAAAAGGTATTTCGGTCACTTCGTATTAATGGAGATGATGCACTAAATATCCCTATTGTTATTGCCTTTATAACAATATTATAATCGTTACTCAACCAACTAAGTGGTCCATATGAGTTAACATAGTCTGGTCTCTCCCCTTGTTTGAGAAGGCTAACTATTTTCCCATTAGGACATGAGGGTCGGTGGCTTTACTCTTGACATCAGCTTGTTTTTTAGTTGGGTGATAAATAGAGATAGTGCATGGATCCTATCCTCCCCATACACCTTGCAGTTAGGTAATCTAGTTATCCATTTCCTCTATCAAAAAATGAAATATAAAATAAGCTATATCAAGTTCAGTTGCAGAAACCTGATTTCTGACCAAATATTATCAGTTTACCCTTTCACTCTTTTCTGATATTCTGTATACATGTTCCTATAATGATTTAAGGAAATTTGTTGATAATGTTTTGATTTAGATGTTATTTTATTTGTTGGAGGATTGATAACATGCATACATTTGTAATTAACACATTTTACCTTGGCTGGTCAAGCTAACATTTTCCCATTAACTCCCCAACCTCAGCCAAGCACTGGACATCAGTTGCCAAGTTTAGTTGTTCAGTTTGATAGTAATAAAGTAGTAAATAATGTATCTTCCCACTTTTTTCTTTTATCTGCTGCTAATTTTTTTTTCATTAGGACTGTTTGATCATTCTCTATATGAGTTTATAATTCCTGAAATTCTTTTCTTCCATTATTTACATATGATTATATTTTTACAAATTATCTGTCCTCATATTGTTTGCATTAAAAAGATTATTTACAGAATGTCGGGACGCCAGAAGCGCCGGTCATGACCCACCTAAGACAGAGGAAGAGGCCTCTCCATTGCCTCGTTATATCACCCCTCTTCTTTATTTAGAGCGCCATATTGACTTCACATCATTCACTGAAACGGGAAACCCCGGTAAAGAACGGGTCCCCTTAAGAAAGAGAGTGTCAGTGGTGACATAGGTGGAGCATGTGGACCAATCATCATAGATGAGAACCGATTAACAGGATATCCAGGAAGCAAGAAGATGGAGTGGCGTGTTCCAGACAGTCTAAGTTGGGCGTCACCAGGAGAACGCCGGGAAGAGAAGCCGTCATTGGAGGAACGCTGCGGAGAGAATTTGGTGGCCATGGAACAAGGTGGAAAAGAAGTGCCGGGACCGGTGTTGAAGATCGAAAAAATCCCAGAAACCGAGATGACCCAGTTGTCTAGAAAGTCAATGAGAGTGCAGTGGCAGTATGAAGTGTCCCACCAGAATACTGGAGGAGCATGGCTTTATCAGATATGTGCCCGTAAATGGCACCTGGCCAGCAGGAGGGTGGAAGCAGGAAACTAGCCTCACTGCGCTGTCCGGTAGAAAGAAAATATGAAGAAGCATGAGCTTAACGGTGCTTTAGTGGGAAAATAGCCAATTTTTGGAGTTCTTTGTAAAAAATATATATTTGTTGTCGTTTTCACGGGTGAAGGCATTTTGTTAATGGTGAATCTCCTACACCCCTTATGCGTCAACAAAAGGATTTAAATGTGAATTAATAAACACTTTCCTGAGCTCTGTTGTTTTTTCAGGGGATGCTGGTACTCTGAAGCAGAGAAAATTCCCCAGGAACTTCTAACCGAAGAAGGGAAAAAGACCCTGGTCCTCATAAAACCGGGAGAGTCCAGTTAAACTGTATAATTGAATAAACATAGAGAAGACAAGAAATGTTGCTATCTGCCTCATTCATCCCATTGCAACATCTTACACAAATACAATCTTGTATGGAATAGATGCATTTGCAGCTTCTAAATGTCATTTTGGACCAAGCCTCTTCCCTTACCTTTGTGTTACTTTCTAGATGAGGTAGACATATCTTGCAACATAATTTATTTTAGGATAACTCCTAACTCCATGGGGACAATATTGGTTTGTAGCCACTTTTCACTAATAAATGTAAAGCAACGATTCAAAGGACCTGGGCCATGAGAGTCCCACAGAATGATGGCCCTTAAAATTAGAACAGAAACCTTCGCAGGAAAACGCTCAAACCCATATATGTTAATTGAAAACCAAAGAATCATAACAAAAGGCAAAAGTGATTACTTCTTCAGTTTCAAACCATCTTCAATAATGCATCACAATAACACCAATTACAAGAGCTTATAAAAAAAATTCTTTAGCCAAAACAACATACAGTTCAGCAAAGTATTAGCATACATCTACTTAGTTTTTAAGCCAAGGGAGAGTCTAAATATAAATCAGTAAGAAGACCGGTTTGAAGTCTACCTCCAAGGCACAAGCCAAAAGGTCTAATTTTAAATAAACAGTCTAATGTGATGATGACTTACATCGGAAAGCTAAAGATTCTGAACACAGTCTGACATAGAGACTGCTCAGTTGAAAGTCTGGCACTCATCCCAGACAGGCAATATTTTATAGATTTCAGACAGGGAAAACCACACTTCATGTGATGTGAAGTGAGCATCGTAGGGCTGTACTAACAAACTAACATGACATGAACCAATAAACATTGTAGAAATTATGCTACATAAAATAAGATACACTAAGAAAATACCTGTATTACGAATAATTATTGAACAGTTTTTACCCTACAAACAAGAGAAACAGCACTGCACTATTGAAGCAAGCAAAATACAGTAAACCATTAAGAAATGAATGAAGTACAGTTGTGGCCTGGGCAGCTGACTCTGGAAATGTTACTCATACTGCACATCTCCTGGTACATGGCTGCCTTCTTGAGGAACAAATTAATACACTTCATTTGCAACTTGTACAGCAGCATGACAATTGAATGTATTTGTTTTATTTTTAGAAAATGAAAAACACCTGCGAGAAACATGAAAATGAAAGCTCATTCATAAAAAATGAAAGCAACACCTTTTCTTCAGCAGCTTTAAAATGGATGTCAGTGCAAGCAGGCTGAGGCCCAGTAATGTCAATTTGTAGCCCCGTTATGCTGACCTAAAGACAGCTAATTAAACATTATTTTTCAGTATTAAAAATACTTTCTCATATTTTAGATGGAAAATATTGGAAACACTGTCAATCAATAATGACTGAGGTTTTAGCATTTCCCAAATCATTTCCACATATCATATTTTGTGTTAGGATGATAATTGACAGGGCCGGCTTTAGCAATGGTGGCGCCCAGTGCGACAATGTTTTTTGACGCCCCCCAATGACCACCTCCGCCACGGATTTCCTCCCTACCACCCTTTAACAGTCTCCATAACCACTCTCTCAGAGATGCATTTAATTAATTTTATAGCGTCACTGATAAAAGTGAAGGGTGCAGAGCACTTTACATTACACAGAGACGGGGAACAGCCATTACAACGCGGTTTTTACCACGTGCAGCTTTTACATCGCATGCGTTACAACGCATGCGATGTTACAACGCAATGCCATTACAACGCAAGTCTTTACATCGACTTGCGCTAGATGGCGTGCTAACATTACAAATAGTGTAGTTTACTATCCCAACAACTTCCCTACTGTTAAGTGGACTGGAGTTGGAATAGTAAATTACACTTTTCTAATGTTAGCATGCCATCTAGCGCAAGTCGATGTAAAGACTTGCGTTGTAATGGCATGGCGTTGTAACATCGCAGGCATTGTAACATCGCAGGCGTTGTAACGCATGCGATGTAACTGCACGCGTTGTAATGACACGCGTTGTAATGTCATACATCCCACAGAGACTATCAATCATAGGTGTGTAAATCAGTGTATAGGAAATGTTACTTAAAACAGAGGACAACAAGGGGTGGATTCACATATCATCCATACAGGTAGGCCATATAGTTGAAGAGTACTTGGTCTGGAGAAGCACAAACTCTGAATTTAAAATGTAACACAATGGATTGGGGCTCTCTTTTATAACAATAACTGATTTGTACCCAAATTAACCCTTTTTGCAACATTAGAATAATGAATGTCTGAGGGAAAAATCCATATGCTCTAATCTATACCTTAAGGTCTGCATGCAGATTCTTTGATGACAGTTAACAGCTCACTGTAAACTGCAACTAATAAAAGGAAGTCCCTGACAAAAGAAGTAACCCACTGTCCTGTTTACATTACATTCACTTTTTGATTTGCATGGTTCATGTTCTTCACAGCAGCCATATTAACCCTCTGCACTACCTTACCATGAATCAAAACTTCCACGAGTCAAAACTTTTTCCAGACAAAACTCCGATTTCGCCTGGATGGGATAGGATGGATACAATTTCCTGATAGCGGCTCTCAGTCTATGATAAATGAATCGGAATAATAGTGATTGGTTTCTTATATACGTCAGGTCATCAGGGGTAATGAAGGTACCATTGGGGTATAGGTCGCCCATCTGTGCTATTCCCACTTGTTCCAACAGCATCATGCTATTTTGTTCTTGTGTGACAGATAGCGCAGGGTGGTTCGCCAACAGTAGATTCTGTGTGTATATGGGAGTTTTGTTCGCTAATTGACTGATGCGCTGTCATGCTTGTGAGGTTGTCCGTATCGTATTTATTTCCCTCTTTGTCAAATGAGGACGTGTATGTGAGTATATTTGATAGTGGTATTGGGTCTGCATCACCATCTTCTACTGCAAGGTGCGGCAGGTATTTTACTGGGTGATACCAATAGAATGCATATTGAGCCTGAACGCATAAATAGTATAAATAGATATTGGGGACCGTAAAGCCGCCTGCGGCATATGGGAGTGACATGGTCTGTAGACTTATTCTGGCCTGTTTGACGGCCCATATCAGTTTGACGAAGTTCGTGCGTATCCTGTTAATATTGAAGCAGGTGATGGTACGGGTATATTAATAAAAACGGTACTACTGCCCAAGCTGTTATATCTATTTATAAACAATATTCGATCAGCTATGGAGAGGGGAAGAGTGATCCACCTATTTATTTGTGTTTCTATGCAATCTATTGCTATGCCATAATTGGATCTTAGTACTAATTCAGAATATCGATGTATCCAAATTCCGAGATACTTAATTGGATCCTCCTGCCATATAGGGGGGAATTCCAAATTCGGTGCTTTTGTATTTCCTGTTAACGGTATCACCGCCGATTTGCTCCAGTTCATTTGCAGTCCCGAGTGACGTCCAAATTTTATATATTCTCTTAATAGTAATGTAAGGTTCTCTTCAGGATCTCGCAGGTATAATACCATATCATCCGCGTATAATAATATGCTAATGGGTCGCAGATGAAACCGTAGCGCCATGTGTGCATATTTCTGATGTATTTTGCAAGCAAGCGGCTCCAACGCTGTGGAGAAGAGCAGAGGGGACAGCGGAAAGCCTTGTCTGGTGCCGCGTTGTATAGATATTATTTCTGATATATGTCTATTTACTTTTATGCGGGCGGTGGGCTTAGTGTATAAGAGGGCGATCCAGTCGATAAGCCTTGGTGGTAAACTGATCCTTTGTAAAATCGTGAACATATAGAGCCACTCAATGGAATCAAAGGCTTTAGCTGCGTCTAGTAGGACCACTACAGCTTGTAGATCTGGATTCAGTTGGTGTAAGAGGGCAAATATAGTGCGCAAATTATGTGTGGTTGATCTCTCAGGAATACATCCCGGTTGATCAGGTAGGACTATGGTGGACATGAGTGGTTGCAGCCTTGTGGCAATAATCTTTGACAATATCTTAACGTCCGTAAGGGGTCTTTAAGATTCTGCTTTTTCAGGATTTTTGTCTGGCTTTAGCAAAGCTACTATAAGTGCTTTCCGTAGCATTGGAGGAAGGATTTTATTGTTATAGTCTTCACCGTACATCTCAAGCAGGTGTGGGATCAATAAGTCTGAGTATGTTTTATAAAATGCCCCTGTGTATCCGTCAGGGCCAGGTGATTTGCCATTGGGCAATGATTTTATAGCGTGCAGTACTTCTTCCTCTGTTATAGGTTGGGCTAGGTATTCGCGATGCGAATCAGGTAACCATACCGGCGCTATGTCTTCAATATATTGCAGAAGTTAGGATTCTGGTACTGTATGCTGTGTTCTATAAAAGTCACTGTATGTGTTCACAAATGTTGTCAGTATACCTTGGGTATCACAGTGTATCTGCTCATTGCCATCCTCTATTTGTATCACAGTGTGCAGTTTGTGTTCGGTACGTACTTGTTGTGCCAATATGCGGCCTGGCCTACCACCTTCACCCAATTTGCGTGCTGAATGACGGCGGGAGTTGTATTTTATTTCATCCTCTGCAAGTGTATTGTACTGATTAATCTCATCCCGTAGGTTACCGAGAGTGAGTGTACTATGGGTGGCATCATATTCTGCTTCTAATATTTTTATGCGATCTTCGCAGTTTTGCAATTGGGTACGTATATCTTTTAAAATACCGGCATTCGTACTGTTACAGATGCCCCTTAAAGTCGCCTTCAAATGCCTTCCACAGTACCCCGGCACTGTCCAGAGAGTGTACATTGTCTGCAAAATAATCCTCTATCGCCGATTGAATTGTTTCTTTGTAGATGGGGTCTAATAGAGCAGCGGCATTGGAGCGCCATACAAATGGTGGAGGTGTGTATGTTGGAATCTGTAGGGCTAACTGAACAGGTTTATGGTCAGATAGTGTCTTGGAAAGATGAGTTATGTCCTTACCCCATGTAGAGGCGTGGTCAGTGAGGAGCCAATAATCAAGCCTAGACCAGCTATTATGTACTGTTGATGAATGTGTGCTTTTCAGTAAGCCTGGGCAAAGCACTACGCTACGTAGTGTTGCGTAGTGCTGCGGTCATTTTTTGCTTGCTCGCAGTCCTCAACATCAAGTTGGCGACCGCGAGCAAGCAAAATGACATCCCGGCGAGACTTTTTCCTTGTTCGCGATCAGCAACATCAAGTTGGCGATCGCGAGCATGGAAAATAAACCTCCCGGCGAGATTCCCAACGCGAGGAGGTCAGGTTTCTCATTGCGAGTGGTCGCGTATGCTCGCGACCGCTCGCGATGAGAAACTACCAGTTCGCGTTGAGAAAGCTGCCGCTCGAGTGAAAATCTACTCGAGCAGCAGAAAACTACAGCTCGCACTGTGCAAGATGCCATTTTCAATGATTGCACAGTGCCGGTTGCTTGTCCGCACTGTGCAATCATTGAAAACGACATCTGGCACAGTGCGAACACGGTACTACGCAGTTCTCGAAGTGCTACGCGTAGCTCGCGTAGTGCGAACTGCACTTTGCGTA
Organism: Triturus cristatus; assembly: GCF_964204655.1. Taxonomy (NCBI): domain Eukaryota; kingdom Metazoa; phylum Chordata; class Amphibia; order Caudata; family Salamandridae; genus Triturus; species Triturus cristatus. Next base: position 623,898,479 of record NC_140587.1, read on the forward strand.
GCTTCGCGAAGTGATACTTCGCGAACTACGCCCAGGGTTACTTTTCAGTGTGGTTGGGTGCCATATACGCCATATGTCGTGCAAGCGAAACTCCATCATGCCGTGTATTAGAATGGAGACTGCGTGCTTATGGTATTCAGTGGTGTTTTGAGTACTGTCTTTCATAGTATCCAATGTGATATTCAAGTCGCCCCCCCATATCAGCTCCAGAGATGGCAAATTTCGTATGTTTGCAAAGAGGTTCATAAAAAAGTCAGGGTCATCCATATTCGGACCATAAACGTTAATGATACCTACTTTGGTACCTCTTAGCATGCCTGTAATAATGACAAACCATCCTTGTGGATCAGTGAGTGTCTGATCTAATAGAAAGTGAGTTCCCTTGCGTATAATAGTTGACACCCCCGTGCATATGATGAATAAGTCGCCGATACTGCAAGCTCGGCCAATCTGTAGCCTAATTTGTCTGCCTTGTGTGGGAGCAAATGCGTTTCCTGGAGTAAGGCTACATCAACGGAATGCCTATCAAGGTAGGTGAAAACTTTCCTGATCTTCCTGGGACTGTTTAGGCTCCTGACGTTCCAAGTTATAAATCGCAGGGGTGTAGCTGTAGTTGTATTATGTGATACTGGTATCTGCTATCATGATCAATGAGTCTGATGCTGCAAGTGCTTGCGATTGCTTAGTTCCACTCGAGTGCATTGTACCTGAGGGTGGCGCATGCATATACATATGGATATCAGACCTCAGTAAACAGGTGACCAACAATGCTTCAAAATCTAGTCCCGTCCCGACCCCACCCACTTCGCTATCCCAATCATGGCAAAGCCAATTCCCTTTAACTGCTAACAATTGTCCCCTTCAAACCTCCTCATTGATTAATAACCAATAAAGGGAACCAACCGTTGTGGCATACACAGGGGGGCGGTAGCCGCCAGCCAACAACCCCAACGATTACATAGCTGGGGGATCAAGCCACCATCACACAAAGCTGTGAAAGCATAATAGAAGTGTATTACAACCCATATACGGTGTTCCATTTTCCTGCATATTGGGGGTTCCAAAACGTATCAACATTTATGATATAGTAATCCATGACAATAATACAGTTATACTTACTTACATAGCCGACGTGTTTCTAGGTGACTCTAGATGATCTAGAAAGCGGAAATAGAAATAATAAGGGGTCCTGCCAATGAGTGTCATATAAGTCCTTGCTACTCCATGCATCTCACGACAAGTCTGGCTGTTATTCAACATCCTGTTCAGCATTCTGTCCCCACGGGGACTTACGTCAGAGAACATGTGGGTGATACAGTTGCAAGAATTGAAGTACCTCTTTAGGATCGTTGCAGATGGTGCTCTTTCCGTCATCCGTGATTTTCAAGCGGGCTGAATAGATCATGGCATAGGAGATATTATTCTCTCTCAATTTCTTTTTCACATCAATAAACTTCTTTCTTGCCTCTTGCACATGTGATGTAAAAATCCGGGTATATGGAAATATTCATTCCTTCATGATTCAAGTTTCCTAGTTCTCATGCTTTGCGAAGCGCTGCGTCCCTATCTCTATAGTTCAATATTTTGGCAATTATGGGGCGGGGTCATACTCCAGGCACCGGCGGTGGTGCGAGAGATCTATGGGCCTGCTCCACTATAAATACTTCGGAGAAGGTGTCTCTACCAAGTATTGAGGTTAATAGTGTCTCAATAAAGCTCTCCATGTTTCCTGTTCGTGTCGACTCTGCCACCCCCATAGGTTGCAGGACCATGACCTGGCTTCTAGATCTTCTGTTTTTGCCAGCAGGGTTTGCAGGCCTTGTCCGCTTTGATTTGTTTCAGTTTTAGTTGATGATGTGAGTCCGCTGCTTTGGATATTCGGCGTTCTGCCTTTTCTATCAGTTCTGTGTGTTTGTCCAGACGTTCCGACATGCGATCAAAATGATACATTAGAGAGTCTATTTTCCCGTCTATGTTAGACAGGGTCGATTGCATCATCGCAAATGTTAACTGGAAGTCCACTGTCACGTCTGATCCTGTTGTATTTGATGTGTTTACTTGACTCCGCTCAGGAGCTTCAGCGTTCATCTCCGTCACCTTTAGTTATTGCTCAAACTGCAGTTTTGGTTGGGTTTTATCCGGCTTCCCCATCTCCTGGAGACATTTGGGGGGTATCTTGATTGGTTGCGAGAATGTCTTTCTAATTACAAAGGTGTCTTGAATGTGTACTTATTGACACTGCAGGTGTACTAGTTGAGGGGTTTAACAGAGCAGTCTGGAGTGGAAAGCAGTTGGGATTCCTGTGCAACTGCAGGCCTTCATATCGAGTGAATTTCTGAGAAAATGTTGTCACTTACAGTGATTGGGCAGGTCTTGCCGAAGTGGGCATAAGGCAGCACAGTGTATTCCTGTATCCGACCTATAGTGTGGGCCCCAGGATGTAGCAGAGGTATTGCGCTGCAAATATGTTGGTGTTTACGCGCTCAGGCAACGCGGCTCCCCCACTGGGTCACAGGCATGACGGGAGAGCGGCAGCAGGCAGGCCGCAGCTTCACTTGCAGTCTCTAGTGGTCACCCCTTTTATTTTTATTTTTTTATTTTGTATTAAAACAATTGTGGCTTATCCTATAATGGGTCCCAGTGCACCTTCAATTCACAGTGTATAACTATGACAGTGCAGTGCCTCATATGGTTATGGCTTAGTCCCTGATGTCTTTAGGACTGAGGATGTTCGGGTCGGGCGTGCCCAGCCCCCATATCTTCGCATCCAGCCACCGCACCCGGTCCAGTCCGGGGCAGATGGCGAGTCACGATCGTCGCTGGCATTGCCACAGTCTCACTCACTTCTCAAGCGTAGCCCCAGTCCGACGCCGTTGATGGTGTCGCGTCTCTGGGGGGGTTGCCGCCAGGTTCTGCCCACTGCCGTCTCCCTCTTTTACATCTCCAGACTCCGCGTCTGCATCCAGCCGCTGGAAAATCCAGGCAATTTGGTAGCTGATTACGAGGATCCTGGATCGCGCTCCGTCTCTTGTATTTCCTGCCGTGCTCCGATCATGGCAGTGCCGATTCCGTCTTCAGGCCTACACCTCGCAGGCTGCTCCCCAAGCTTGCGTGCTAATTACATCGCGACGCCCGACATGATAAACCTCCAGCCGTCGCTCGGTGAGATTCATCTCGCGGGTCCGTTGTGCTCTTTGTAAAAATATGCCAGAGAGAGATACCTTAGTTTGTAGCTGGTTACCCCCTCAATGCAGTCTTTCGAATAGTTTGAGTGTTTGTGGGTTAGTTACACAGGATAAATGCAGGATCGTGGCTCGATCGGGAGAGCTCGCGTACAGCGCGGCCATTTCCTTGCGTGGCTGGCTCCGCCCCCTATTCACAGCATTTTGTTAGTAGCCAAAAAGTAGTGTGGATCATTGTAGGTATTTCCACTCATTCTGCTGAAGCACTGTCCTAATTAAGAAATGTTGGGAGATATTTCTGTAGGATATGATTACCTAGGCATTCCTGTGGCCAATATGGCCAATGAGTCACATTTGGCAGCCAAAGTATTGCAATATATTTAGACAAAATATAGTTTACTCGAGGTAACCAAGATTTAAAGAGGTGAGTACGATGATCGAACTTGCATGAATACTTTATTCTAGACTGTTTTTGTTTGCTACTTCCTCCAGGGTCATGATTATATATATTTCGAGCAATTTATTTTCCATTTTAATTTTGTGATGTAGCATGCATTTATATATGTAACAGTAAGTAATTTGATAATCGCCTGTATTCAGGCACAAGAAAACCCTAAAAAACAAGCTTAAATAAGAAAATTAATCCTGCACTATTTACCAAAGAATATAATTCATTTTGACAAAATGTTTTAAAGAACTGTCTTTTGCTGTGTTCCCATACAGTAACAAAATACAAACATTAAAAGCCATAAATTAATAAACTGACATTGCCTCCTAACTGGTAATACATTAAACAATACCCAAACTTCCTTGCTAAGGACAACAAACAATATTCAGTATTGTACAAGCCCCATTTCAGCTCATAGAAAGTGTATAACATGTTTTTGTTCAATCCATTGTATAAAAAGAGAAACACACTTCTGAGGCTCATCTACTCTGTTGGTACAGAAGAGCTCCTTATATCCCAGAATTATTTGGTAGTGGAATGGGCTAAATGTATAGCTTACAGTCTAAAGGCTTTCATTACAACATGGAAAGAAATAGAAATATTTTGTGTCATGATTCCCCTAGTTTTCCCTGACTTAGGTACCTGTGCACAATGCTGTTGCTATACAGTGAAATAGCACATATGCATTTCTCCTAAAAGATGTACTGTGAAATGGCGTCACCCATATGACTTATTTGCCTGTCCTGTAAGGCTATAGCAAATAGTGCAAGAAATGCATCCATGCTGTGGAGTTAAGTGTCAACTATGGGCTGCAGTGTGCATTTACAGCACTCACGTAAATTACAGTAATATGTGGCTTCAGGGTGCATCATAGTTCTCTGGTTGGGCTTGTGTTTAAAAGCATTGCAGCAACACCTGCAAGGGAAAGTACATGAACCATGTAGAGGCCACAATGTATATATATAGAACTGGGTATGTGAAAGGTAGTATAGGTGAGTGATGGGGTTTATGAGTGAGTGAGTGGATGTGAAGTGGCTGTATGAGTGAGTATGTGCTTGTGTCAGTGACTGTATAGGTGAGGGAGTATGTGTTAGTATCTGTGTGCATCAGCAAATGGGTTTATGTAACTCTCTTGTGAGTCTCGCAAGAGTGTAACATTTTTTAGATAAGAAATACCCTTCTACTCATCACAGTACTTATCTCTTACAACCTTCCTCTCTAAAACAAGGACCACAGAATGCATTCCTTCCTACTAGTAGAGTTCCTCTAGATCCAAAAAATTAGTTAAAAACAATATACATTTATTTTCTTCATAGTAACTATCCCTTAGACACCTCCTCTCTAAATCAAGGGGGGGGGGGGGGAGTGGATATCTTTCTTCTGCCCCCTTATATAGATTGTTTTGTTCCATTTCCACAACTCCAATTTTTCACAGTAAACAGTAATGGTGGCTGTTTCATTTCTAAAATTCCACTCATTATTGCAAGACTCATAGGAGCCTTTTGCTCTCCCTAAGGGGCGGAAGGCTCATGGGAAACATTGGCCTCTCCACCAATCAAAATGCTCCATATTTGATTTTTTCATTCTTGCAGGAGGCTTGCGATACTCTTGCAAGACCAACTGTCAAAATATGCATTACTTTTGACCGTTAATATTAACCCTGGGTGTAGTTCGCGAAGTAGCACTTCGTGAAGCTACGCAAAGTGCACTTCGCACCACGCGAGCTACACGTAGCACTTCGCGAACTGCGTAGTACCTTGTTCGCACTGTGCCAGATGTCGTTTTCAATGATTGCACAGTGCGGACAAGCAACCGGCACTGTGCAATCATTGAAAATGGCATCTTGCACAGTGCGAGCTGTAGTTTTCTGCTGCTCGAGTAGATTTTAACTCGAGTGCCAGCTTTCTCAACGCGAACTGGTAGTTTCTCATCGCGAGCGGTCGCGAGCATACGCGACCACTCACAATGAGAAACCTGACCTCCTCACGTTGGGAATCTCGCCGGGAGGTTTATTTTCCATGCTCGCGATCGCCAACTTGATGTTGCTGACCGCGAACAAGGAAAAAGTCTCGCCGGGATATCATTTTGTTTGCTCGCGGTCGCCAACTTGACGTTGAGGACCGCGAGCAAGCAAAAAATGACCGCAGCACTACGCAACAATACGCTACGCGTGTTCGCACTGTGCTACGTGCAATTCGCGTAGTGCGAAGTAGCGCGAACTTCGCAAACTACGCGAGCGTAGCGTAGTGCTTTGCCCAGGCTTAGTTAATATCACAAAAGCTACTGAACGTAATTGCACCAAATCACAAAAAAACACAAACACAATCTGTGGACAAAAATCTAGCTTCCTGACGAATCTGGTGTAATTCAATTCAGCAGTTTTTACTATAGCCTGTCTTAAAAAGTCAATAAAAAAAGGAATGGAGATTTTACATTTTGAGACACTTCTTTTTTCTCGGCCCCCACTTGACAGAACAACCCAAACCTTTTTAGGAAGGGGCTGAGTTGGACGCACCTTTTTTTAAAAAAGTTTTGTAAAGATTTGTTAAATGGTCCAAGAGTTCATAGCAAACCAACAAAGGCTCTGTCTAATGAAAAACACACCCAACTATAACTACCTGGCATATATCGTTAGAACTGGGGGTCTCTAGTTGGCAGAGGTAGGTACCTTTTTCCATATAGGGACCCTTACTTCTAGTCAGGGTAAGGGGAATACACACTTTAGATCACCCCTGCTCACCCTCTTGGTAGCTTGGCATGAGCAGATAGGCTTATCCCAAAGGCAATGTGTAAAGTATTTGTACCAACACTCACAGTAACACAGCGAAAACACCACAAATGAACACCACACCAGTTTAGAAAAATAAAATATCTTTATCTAAACTAAACACGACCCAAATGACAAAAATCCAACATACAGGTACTCAGTAGAATGTAATTAAAAAGGGTTGTTGCAAAAATAAACTTGTAGATGGTAAATGTGACACTTTTCTCTCAAAGTACCTTAGATGCGTAACGCAGAACAAACAAAACGGTTGCAGAGAGGTGATGCGTCAATTCTTCCTGTGCTCCGGGTGCGATGCAACAAGATGGCGCTTCGATATGTTGAGATGATCCGGTGCGATAAAATGGTGTCTTTGATGCGATGCGACAAAGTGGATGCGATGCGTGCATGCCCGATGGCCGTGCGGCAAAATTGGTGGTTTCTTGAGCCGTGACAGGCCCTACGATGGTGATCAGCAGCAACCACGACACACTTCCCTAGCGATGCGACGGTCCGTCAACATGCTTCTCCGGTGATGCGATGGCGAACAGCAGCAGCGACAACACGCTTCCTTGGCGATGCGACGCCAGCTGCTGCGGCGGCATCACTTTTCTCCCTCATTGCGTTGCGCTTCCAGCTCCCAGCAGCAAGGGCCTCACACACAGTTACAGGCACCTCATGGCAGGACAGAACTTCCAGCACAGAAGTCAGTGAAGCTGGGGGGTGAATTCCTTTTGTGCCTGGGACTTCAGAAACAGGAGGCCAGCTCTTCTCAGGCCCTCTGAGACTTTTCTTCCGATGGACAAAGCACATAGCAAAGACCTTCTTCAAGCAGGGGACACAGCACAGAGCAAAGTCCCTTGACCTCTCCTCAGCAGAAACAGCAAACTGCAAGCCAGCCCCAGATACACAGCAAGGGCAGTACTTCTCCACAGTCTCTTCAGCTGTCCTCTTTGGCAACAGGTTCCTCTAAAATAAAGGGGTTTCAGCTCTCAAATGTATATCCCAAACGTCTTTGTTCGCTAGGTTTGACGGGTCCTGGACCCAGTCCAAACCAGTTCTGGGTGCACTCTGCCAGTGCACAACTTCTTCCTTTGTCAATGTGGGCCAGGGTCATCAGACACACCACAGGAGGTGGAGCCAGCATTGTGGAAGGCAGGCACAGCCCTAGTCAGGCCCAGGTGCTACTCCTCCCACCACTTCAAATGCCGATAGGTCTATTCAGCCTAGTGCTGACTCACCCAGACTCCTGGAGCCACCCCAGCCCCTGTCACTCTCAAACCAGACAGTCAATCCACAAACATGCAAAGGCACACAGAAAGGTTGAACAAGAAAATAGCCACTTTCTAAAAGTGCTATTTTCAAACCCAGAATTTAAAAACCATCCTTCCTAAAAGATGTGCTATTAAATTCTAAGTTGAGGGATACCAGACTCCAATTTTCCATCTCACTCCTAAGGGAAGATATACAGGTAAACATGTTACACAGCATTCCCCATTCCGTCCTATGGGCAAGATGGCCTTTCAATAGAGAAAAACGAAATTGGCAGTATTTCACTATCAGGACATGTTACACACACTAGTGCATGTCCTACCTTCCACATACACTGCACCCTGCCCAGGGGGGTACCTTGGGCCTACCATAGGGGTGTCCTAGGTGTGGGAAAAGGGAAGGGTAAGGCCTGGCAAGTGGGTACACTGGCCTGGTCGATGTGGCAGTTAACAAACTGCGCACAGGCACTGCAGTAGCAGGCCTGAGACCTCTTGTCAGGACTACTTATGTGGGTGGCACAATCAGTGCTGCAAGCCCACTAGTAGCATTTGAATTACCAGCCCTGGCACACTTAGTGCACTTTACTAGGGACCTACTGGTAAGACAAATATGCCAATCATGGATAGCCAATCACAATAACAATTTACACAGGGAGCACTTGTAATTTGGCACTGATCAGCAGTGGCAAAGTGCCCAAAGCATCTAAACCAGCAAAAACTAAATCCAGCACAGTGTCAAAAATACAGAAGGCAGATGCAAAAAGTCTGGAGAAACCACGCCAAGGATGCCTTCCAAGAAGCAAAGCAGAATTGTTTTTGTGCAACGGGAGCTGCATGTTAGCAGCTCCCCTTACCCGAAAGCAATGCTGGCTCCCGCAGGAGGCTGTGAGCTGGCAGGGACCATGGGGCATTGGGGCTCCCCCCAAATTCCTCGACGCTGAGGCCAGGCCCCAGGGGATGAGGTCCCTGGGGCCAGAAGTGGTCCGGGAGGGGGCCACTTGGTCACTCTCCCCTATATTTTTTTTTGTTTTTTAAACAGAAGGCCAGCCCCGGAGCCTCCCAAAATTATTATTTTTAAAGAACAAGGCTGGCCAGACCCCCGGGGATGGGCTCTCCAGGGACAGAAGTGGCCCAGGGAAGGGGGGCCATGCGGCCATCCTCCTGAATATATATATATTTTTTAACGAGGCAATGCCCCAGGGAATGGGGTCCCCAGGGCCGAAAAGGCCACAAGATGGGGGTGCGTGGCCCCTCTCCAAAATAAAAAAAAGTAAAGGCTGGCCAGGCCCTGGGGGATGGGGTCCCCAGGACCACAACATATAGTAAAAGAAGGGGGGCCACAAAGACCCCCTTCTAACAAAACTAAAAAAAGAAAAGCCAACATCTTGCTGGAGGCCCTACCCCCTTCCAGCACCACTCTGTAAACGCATTTCCTGGCGCATTCCAAGTTGGGGGATTAAGTCCCCTTGAATCCTGAGGGTCGCTGTTGCTTCTTTCTGTACCCCTCTTGCCTCTTTTTGTACCCTTCTTCCCTCTATCTGCACCCCTCTTGCGTCTTTGTGCACCTCAGTTCCTTCTTTATGTACTTCTCTTGCCTCTTTCTGCACCCCTCTTGCCTCTTTCTGCACTTCTGTTGGTTCGTTTGTGCTGCTCTTGCTTCTTTCTGCACCTCTCTTGCTTTTTTCTGTACCCCTCTTGCCTTTTTCTGTACTCCTCTTGCCTTTTTCTCCACCCCTCTTCCCACTTTCTGCACCTCTCTTGTCTCTGTCTACACCCCATTCCCTTTTTCTGCACGTTATTTTGCCTGTTTCTGCAACTTTCTTGCATCTTTCTGCACTTCTCTGGCCTCCTTCTGCACCACTGTTTCTTCTTTCTGCACTTCGTTTGCTTCTTTCTGCACCTCTCTTGCTTCTTTCTGCACCCCTGTTGTCCCTTTCTGCACCCATCTTCCCCATTTCTCTACCTCTCTTGCTTCTTTCGGCACTTCTCTTGCTTCTTTCTGCACCTCTTTTCCAAATTTCTGCATCCCTCTTCCCTCTTCCTGCACCTTTCTTGCCTGTTCCTGCACCTCTCTTGCCTCTTTCGGCACCTCTGTTGCTTCTTTCTGCACTTCTCTTGCTTCTTTCTGTGCCCCTATTGCCTCTTTCTGTATCCCTTTTGCCTCTTTGTGCAACTCTCCTGGCTCTTTCTGCACCGCTCTTTCCTTTTTTTGCAGTTCTCTTGCCTCTTTCTGCACCTCTTTTGCTTCTTTATGCACTTTTCTTGCCTCTTTCTGTACCATTATTGCCTATTTCTCTACCTCTCTTACTTCTTTCTGCAACACTGCTGGTTCTTTCTACACAGCTCTTGCTTCTTTCTATACCTCGGTTGCAAATTTCTGCATCCCTCTTGCCTCTGTCTGTATACCTGTTCCCTCTTTCTACACCCCGTTTGCCTGTTTATGTAACTCGCTTGCCTCTTTCTGCAGTTCTCCTACCTCCTTCTGCACCTCACTTGCCTGTTCTGCACTTCTCTTGCTTCTCTTGCTTCTTTCAGTAGCCTTCTTCCCTGTTTCTGCACATCTCTTGCCTTTTTCTACACCTGTCTTGCCTCTTTCTGCACATCTCTTGGTTCTTTCTGCACTTCTCTTGCCTCTTTCTTCATCCCTCTTGCTTCTTTCTGCACTGCTCTTGCTTCTTTCTGCATTTCTCTTGCCTCTTTCAGCACCCCTCTTCCCTCTTTCTGCAATTCTCTTGCCTCTGACTAAAACCCTGTTCCCTCTTTTTGCACCTCTTTCATCTGTTTCTGCAACTCTCTTGCATATTTGTGCAGTTCTCCTCCCTCCTTCTGCACCTCTGTAGCTTCTTTTTGTACTTCTCTTGCCTCTTTCTGTACCCCTGTTGCTTCATTCTGCACATCCTATGCCTCTTTCTGTACCTGCCTTGCTTCTTTCTGTACCCCTGTTGTCTCTTCCTGCACTCACCTTCCCTCTTTCTGCAGCTCTCTTGCCTCCTTCTGTACCTCACCTGCTCTTTCTGCACTTCTCTTGATTCTTTCCGCATAATTCTTCCCTTTTTCTCCACATCTCTTGCCTCTTTCTGCACCTCTTTTGCCTCTTTCTGCACATCTTTTGGTTCTTTCTGCACTGCTCTTGCCTCTTTCTCTATCCCTCTTGCCTCTTTCTGCACCTCTGTTGGTACTTTCTGCAATGCTCTTGCTTGTTTTGCACCTCTGTTGCAAATTTCTACATCCCTCTACTTCTTTCTGCACTTCTCTTCCCTCTTTCTGCACCCCTCTTGCCTCGTCCTGTATCTCTCTTGCTTCTTTCTGCATCCTTCTTCCCTTTTCCTGCACCTGTCTTGTCTCTTTCTGAATCTTTGTTGCCTCTTTGTGCAGTTCTCTCCCCTCCTTCTGCACCTCTCTTGCTTCTTTTTTGCACTTCTCTTCCCCTTTCTACACCCCTCTTGCCTCTTTCTGCACCTCTTTTTGCAAATTTCTGCATCCCTCTTCCCTCTTCCTGCACCCCTCTTGCCTCTTTCATCACTCTTTTGCTTCTTTCTGCACTTCTCTTGCTTCTTTCTGCACCCCTCTTGCCTCTTTCTGTATCCCTTTTACCTCTTTGTGCATCTCTCCTGGCTCTTTCTGCACTGCTCTTGCCTTATTCTGCAGTTCTCTTGCCTCTTCCTGCACCTCTTTTGCTTCTTTCTGCACTTTTCTTGCTTCTTTCTGTACCCTTTGTGACTATTTATTTACCTCTCCTGCTTCTTTCTGCAACTCTGTTGGTTCTTTCTACACTGCTCTTCCTTCTTTCTGCACCTCTGTTGCTTCTTTCTATACTTCTGTTGCTTCTTTCTGCACCCCTCTTGATTCTTTCTGCACCATTCTTCCCTCTTTCTACAACTCTCTTCCATCTTTCTGCACCTCTCTTGCCTCTTTCTGTACCCCTGTTCCCTCTTTCTGACGGTGTGATTAAATAACACTGGTCAATCGCTACATTTCTGCATTATTTGTTTATAATTTGTTACTGTATGTTTTATGTGTCCTGTGGCAAAATACTATTTACTGGGACCATCGTATATTGTACTGTCTGTTACCCAGGTCCCAGTACCATTGGGTTTACCCTTATATATAACGATCATTTGAGGTGGGCAATATCCGTATACCACGTGACTGATCCAAGTAGTGCAGTTTCCTATAACCTGGCTGCTTTCCATTTTTGCTGATTCTACTAAAATCTATTCACAAATCCTACAACCAATGCTCCCTTTAATTTTGTTCCTCTGTGTGAGCTGTAGGGTCTCTGTGTGCTGCAGCCATGGCTACGTGAGCCAGGAACAAGTCCGCACGTGTGGGGTGCAGCACCAAATTTCACTCCTAACTTTTGCTTAAAAAAGTGAAAAACTGTGCATTTTCACACATACAGCACCAGGTTAAGGCTCTTTAGGCAGGTTTGCAATTTGGATACACACGCCATGACATCAATTGGTTACGCAGGCAAGTATACTTCGGGTTTAGAAAAGTACAAGACTCCAATAGTGGTACCATCATAAGATTTTACTGCTGTAGATGTAATGTTACTTGTTGTATTACATATCTGGATGCAGAGACAGAAAGAAGCAGCAAAATACCAGCCGGGCGGCACACTAGGTTAAGCAGAGATTTCTAACTTACTTGTTACCTAAGAAATGCAGCAAGTCCAAAAGCACGATATGTGTAAAGCGTGATGGTGCGGAAACAGCGGTGAGAGGGCTAGTCGTCACCCGTGGAGAGTCACGCTGCTGAGGGGAAGAAGAAGATCTACAGAATGAACACAGTAACACAGCCACAGTATACCAGTCACAATCAAATTGATTTAATTTTAGGAGAGCGCGTGATAATCTTTCTTTAGAAGTTCCCGCCTGCCTATTGAGGAAAGTCAAAGCCGTAAGCCATAAACAGGGTACGGTAGCACGCCCGAGTTGCTATCGCCGCTGTAAGTTTTAGAGCACAAGTTTGTGAATTACCTGGTGTGTATTCTAGCGCCAAATGTTAACTTTTAGCTGAATACGTCCACCTTTAACAGAATTACTGAATAGCGCAATCCACAGTAAGAACTGAGCTACAACTATGAACAACTAAGTGGTGGGCAAATGAAACATTGTTTTTCTTATTGCGGTGCTGGCTGTTTTTGATTTTGCTAGCTTTATCCTAGAATGCATTGCTGCTGCTTGGGCTGGCGGCTGAGCCCTCATAAAACAGCATTCAAGGAGCCCTGTAAGAAGCAAAAACTGCTGTGAGCCAGAGCTAGAAACTCCTTAGGAACACTGTCTGTGGCCCTCCATGCATTCTGACACATCTTTAAATTGCAGCTATAAACTTTTTCCATCCTCCCCGGCTGAAGCACCAAAACACATCGCAGCTCATGACTGAAAACAAAGCTGCTCTCAGCAACTGGTGGAAAGCAGCAGTCAAGTAACTCACCCTTGGGTTGATACCTTTTCCAGAGAAAAATTGGCCATTAGTTGTTATTCAAAGAGTCTGCAAAGGCCTGGACCTGATACTAAACAGGACTGAATACAAAAGTGAATTTATTCATTTGTAACATGTCATTTCTGTATATGTTTACTTTAAGTGTTAGTCACTCATAGACCACCTCCAGAACACTTTAAAAACTGCTTTCTATTTATCTTTGTTCCTTGTAGTATGTACAGATAAAATGTAAAAATTCCAGCTGTAAGTGATATTGCTTATTTTTGTACCGTCCGCAACATCAAAATATCTGCCCTGTATTAATCTGATTTCAGATGTATGTGCTTAGCTGTATTACTGTTCAATTAACTGAGACCCTGTTGTATCTGGGTTCTAAGCTGTATGTAGAGGACAAAGTAGTTTTAGATACAGTGATATAGAACTCAATTAATTTCAAGGTTGTCAAGTATCGTAGACTCTGTCATGGGACTTAGGGCGAGAAAGCAATGAAGCTCCCAGCTACAATCTGAATGACAAAATACAGCAACAATCAGGGTTCAGTTGGCCCCTTTGAGCCACCGTCCCACTGCACCTGCTGCACCAAAGGAAGCTACGCCCCTGACTCTGGGATGATAACAAACATATTTGCGCCATATAGGACAATGATTTTCCTTTAAGAAATATTGTACACTTTCAATTAATCTAGTTCACCCAAATGTATTATTTATAACTGTATTAAGTAGCTTTGTAGTCCAAACTATATGCAACCCTAGCAATCCCTGTAGCAGTAATAGGAACATTTGTCGCTAATAATGCAGTTTTCCAGTGGCTATTTATATAGATTGGTTTGCTTGTTAATATAAAAGTGCTATATGTCTCCTGTTTTTCTTAATCATCAAGGTATCTCAAACAGTATGTACTCCAATCTTTTAAGTAAAAAAAACAAAAAACACCAGAGCCTAGATGCCACAGGTCATGGTATCATATTCAGAAATTGTCGGCAGCCGGCTATGTAGTTTTGAAACTCGCTCAGCTACAGTAGAAGGGCACCCCGAGGTGTTGGTCTGGAGGCTATTCTTAGATACTGATTGGTCTTGGGAGTCTACATTTTAGCACATTTGTGTTGCAGCTAGCTGCAAAAAGATGTTGTTAATGTTCTTGTAGGGCTCCGAACATGCATAAGAGGCTTACATCATATAAAAAGAATTATAGCGTACATTCAGTTTTAGACTTTATTAAAGGTGAGGATACTAATATTATCCCACTGACCTCTGTAATCTATGAGAATATTTGTATGTATTTGTGCTCATAGCATCTGCAGATTTGATTCTTTTTTTTGTTTTGATTAGCACCAAGTTTTTCCTTTTCCATTGGTGCAGATTTCGTTTCCCGATACTAGTACGGTACTGTGAAACATGAATATTCGCTTCTGAGCAAGTATTCTGTAATACTTTGCACATCTGTCGCTTTTTGTAATTTTGCATAATAGTTCATTTCTAAAAGTTCCCAGTATGCCCTTTGTACTGCATTTTGTTTTAGCTCTGTTTGCAATTTATTATCTTTTCCTCCTCAAAATTACTCTCAATGTATGATGCATGAAACTTACATTACTTTCCCCTTTTTGTTGTAAGCTGTTCTTAATCTTTTATAATTCTCCAACTCCCATATGTCTTCACACCATGTAAAATGACAAATAAAGTCTGTCTTGATATAGGTTCAGTACCAAAACCCCAGAGAGGGGATAGTCTTTTATAGGGAGATCCCATTGACTGGTTCCACAGGCAGTATTGTTTTTCTCTGCAGTGGTAAGGACAGAACATATATCGTTAGATTGCAATACTTTTCTTTGCTTCCAATCTCTGAATTCCATTTCAATGTGTCTCTCTTTTGGTAAATCACTCTGTTCGGCCATTATTGTTTCCCATTTCCTAATAAGTAACTATCATATGAAATGATAAGAAGGGAGGAGATTCAGATTTGTGGTGTCTATTCTGGATTATGCAGCTGAAAGCTATCTCTTAAAGTTTTAGAAACGTCCTTATGGCGTACATTTACTACACCGTCATGAGCTGCAATTAAAATATATATTTTCACAATGGCCCACGATAAGCCCGCAGCCGTACTCCATTAAGAAAAGACATGCATCAAGTCCAAAAGCACAACGTCGTACTTTTGGGCTTGCTGCTTTTCCTCTCTTAATACATAGCTGTCAAGGTTTCAGATTGCTTATGTGTGACTTTTTCATATTTTCAAGGTTCTTTGGAGTGACACTCAACAAGTAATGTGTGACACTTTCTCACTAGTAAAATCAAGAAATGAAGTCCAGAGAATCCTGTAAATATAATAAATTGCACTCATTAGAGTAATCAGAAACCCTTAGAAGATATTAAACCTGCTGCAAACCACCAGAAATGGAAGGGCAGTTGTGGCACCGCTGTCATGAGAGAGGCGTGACATTTAAGACTCAGAGCACTTATCGAGAGGTTGGACACCTGTTAAAGTTCTATTGCCAGGGCAGCAACAATTCCTAGGCGCCTGGGCTGGGGTACAGGCAGGAAATTGAACATCCTGCCACAGCCTAGGTCGGACACCTATAGCCAGGCGGCAGAAACAGCTATTGGGATCCTGGCTTAGGCAGCCTGGTCCGACCGAGCCTTCTGGCTGCTCCCTGAAAATCTATCAAATTATTGCAGCATAATTTGAGTTGAGTCTGTAGGCCCTCTATCCTGCGTGGGGTCCGATCAAACATGCTGAGAGGCCCCAGCGCGGGGCTCAGCAGCTTTCAATTGTAATGTGCTCATGGTGTCATACTCAAGTGACTCGCACAGCGCTGCCCAGCCCTGCAAACTTAGCAGTCAGTTGAATCTGTATATTACTTGGTTGCAGGAGCTTTTTTCATAGGTGATAATGTGCTTTAAATTCAGCTTGCAATTTGTCTCCCCAGCCATGCCGGGCAGTTGGTGCCACCTTTCCCTCTAAAATAATTTCTTTTTTGCGCTTGGGTTAGTGTCAAACAGCATGTTTATAGAGATTCCGTTTCAGCGGGTGGGATCCGGCGGTCACAGGTTCCCCTGCACTGCCACCCCTCCCTGCTATCATCCTGATGAGGCCTGGTGAAGAGGTGATGCTTCCCTTTCCGCTGGGAATACCGGCCCAAACTGGTGGGGCACCGGGGTTGATGACTGACGCTCAAAAATGAATATAATAGTATTTAAATTACCTGGTGGGACTTTAAAACTCTTTCTCTGGCAGTGAGCTATGGGGTACCAGTGGGCCAGTGTTATGAGAGGCTGCAGGCACCAAATAAACTCTGGTAGCCACGCTCGCCCGGACTCACGTGGCATGACTATAACAGGCAACAGACACCACCAAACTGAGACTGTATAGCAGCCTCTGTAGCGCCACTCACTGGAGAGCCAATTAGAGGGCGGCTGAGGGCTGGTTCTGGGCCATTGTGAAATTATTTATGTTAATTGCAGCACATGAGGGTGCTGCAATTAACAGGAATACTTTCACAAGTGCCCACAATCAGCCCTCAGCCGCGCTCCATTAAGAGAAGAAATGCAGGAAGCCCAAAAGCACGAGTAACACATTATGCTTTTTAACTTGATGCATATCTTTTCTTAATAGAGCGTGGCTGGGGGCCGATTGTGAGCCATTGTGAAAATATTTATGTTAATTGCAGCGCAGGACGGTGCTGCAATTAACAAATATTTTCACAAAGGCCCACGAACAGCTTGCAGCCATGGCCCATTAAGAAATAAATGTAGCAAGTGCAAGAGACACGTGCTATGGAACGCGTCCCCACTAACAGGAAATTACTGTTTTTCGCGCCGCCCGTGTTTTAAAAGCGGTGGCGTGAACGCTCTCCCAGGATGTGTGCGTGCTTCACTCAGGACACTGCGTGCTCGGGGTCACTAAGATGTGCGTGCGCACCATAAAGGGAGCACTGCCTTTAACTGTGAATCACCACCTTGCCTATCTGTTGTATGGGGATAGGCTCACACATGTAAATTTACTACTACAGGCCTGATTACGAGTTATGTCGTGCGGGAGTGGGACCACCGTGCCGCACCACCAAACTTGTGTATGCACCGCCAGCCATATTATGACTTTTTCTGTCACTTGCGGGCGGTTCTTTGGTGTTCACGTAGTAGTGCTTATGAAATAGGCACTGCAATGGCAACATCAAAGACATTACCTGCAAGACATGGACTGGTGCACCCCTGCATGCACTCCATGGCCCTGAGGCACCAAGGGGCCCTGTAGGACCCCCTTTGTTTCCTCTATGCCATGTTTTTCATGAAGGAAAAACTGCTATGAAAACTGTGGTGGAGAGGAAACACAGAGGCAGTCCCTCCAAGCATATTGCGGCCTCAAGACTGCCATGCCACCGCCAGGGATCTCTGAATGGCAATCTGACTGCCTTAGTTGTTGTAAGGTGGTCAGAAGACTGCCACGCCACCATGAGTCTGTGTCACATGGCCCATGGGGACATTGTCATCTTCTCTAAGTTAGCATGAGCATGCTGCAGATTGCCTGTTGCTTTGCGCTCCTTACTGTAAGACTTAATTTTTGCAACTGTCTCTATTGACATTTTCTTTTGAGAAACCATTGCTGTTTTCACACTCTGCAGGTTCCTGGGATTTTGTCTGACCATTGTGGGCAAGGTCGAACAACAATACCCCTTGTTATTTTGTTCCGGCCAGGCCTTAGCACCTAGACAAAACATACCGATGCAGCTGTTTGGGACAACGTACTTTGGTCTTATTGGAATACATGAATAGGTGGCACATACTTGGAGAGGGACCTTCCCAGGGAGAAGAGCGAGACAGCACCTATGATGTAGATCTAACTTCTATAAGCTGAGGTATGGGGTCTACAGATAATGCCCAGAGATCTTCTAATAGGCTATACTGACTTTTCACAATGACATCTCCTTTCATGATTTATGGACTAACTGCCATGATGGCCGTACTTGTATTATGTATTGTTCTGCTTGTTATGGCACGTATACTGCATCTTAGAGCACGTTAGCTAAAATAACTATTTTAAACTTGTTCATACCTCTGTCAGATCTTATTGTGGACAAGTACAAGAGTGCGAGCGAAAGGGTGTGTCTTGCTACCGCGATTCCTGAAAGATCTGGGAGTGGTGTTTTCTGGGGTGTATAATGACTTGTTTCTCTGTGAGTGAGTAGGAGAGCAAGTGAGACACTATAGCTATTCAGTCCTGAGCTCATGGGTACTAAGGTGGTGGGATCACTCAGTCCCTATGCACTAAGGTCCCAAAATCCTAATCATAGTTCTGTTTTTGGTCAGAATCCCTGCAACATGGCACCACCAATGTTTGCTCTGGTACTTATTCACGAGATCCCTGAGTAGCGCTTGTGCTTGTCCACGATACCCTCTCACCGGTTCCCAGAGATGTCTGTAGTGGGGGGACTTAGCCTCCTATATTTGTAGGGTATCCCAATTTCTGGATCACTAACAGAATATCGACACCAAAAATGTCAAGCTACAAAAATATCGGGACAAAAATATCGTTGTCCAAATTATCGAAGTCCTATCTCCAAAATGGTAAGTAAAAAAATCTTGAAAAAAAAATATTGCTGTTAAAAATATCATTTTTAAAAATATCGGTTTCTAAAATGTAAAACAATTATGTAAAATGAAATAAATAATACATATAATTAAAAAAAAGATTGTTAGAATTATTAGAAAATGTTTAAAATTGTAAATAATAAATATAATCTTAAAAAAATAAACATACATATATATAAAATATAATATATAAATTCACTTAACCATATTAATTATTAATTATTTCAATAACTAATAAAGTTAGAAACATATTAAAAATTCTAAATACATATGTATATATATATATATATATATAATTCACTAAAAAAAACATAGGTTTCAGGGGCGTTATAGTTAGCTGAACATTTCCCTCGTACAAAACCCTAGAAATTTCCCTGTTATAGTTAGTTCAGCTAACTATAACTCGCGCACCCGCAATCCACTGCTGATGACGTCTCATATTACATCACTCATGACATGGTCAGTGACATCACTGATGACATCTCAAATGACATCACTGATGGCATCACTGATGACGCCATCCAGTGAGTCTGTTTCTGTAAAGTTTTAATATGTTTAATATATATAGGGAAAGGCCTGTTGAAGAATGAGTGGGTGTACAAGTGTGTGAAAGGATGATTTTCGAGGTGCGTAACTGACTTTATAAGTGAGTCATTAAATGTATCTTACTGCAGACTAGTGACTAAACTGTGTGAATGTCTGTATGTGTCTGTGTGTTGGTGTATAAGTGGCTGCATGGTTTTGTGAATACCTATATGAGTGTCTATATGGGTTATTGATTGGTTGTCTGAGTATCTGTATGGGTGCCTGAGTGTTTGTGTGGGTAGGGTGTGTGTGACTCTGTGCATAGATGTGTGAGTGGGTGATTCTATGGTGCATGGTTTTAAGAGTGCAACTGTGATGGACTGTATGGTTGGGTGAGTGTATGTATGAGTGTGTTAGTGATTGAATGTATATCTCAGTTGTACATGTGTCAGTAACTACATATGTGAAACGCATTGTATATGTGTGTAAGAGTATATAACTATCTATATGTGAGAGTGTGTGATTGATTGTATTAGTAATTGTATAAGAGTGTCAGAATATGTTAGTATTTTTATGAGTAAGTGAACTTGAGTGTGTTTAACTGTATAGGTGAGTAAATTGGAATGTGATTAATTATTTGCATGACTGACTAGGTGTGTTAGTACCTCAATGGATGATTGGCGGAGTGTGAGTGTCTATATAGGTGTATAAATGCATATGATAGTCCTGTACGGAGTGACTGTAAGTATGAGTGACTGTACAGGTGAGTGAGTGGAGATGTATGTAGACCTAAGAGTCAATGAGTGGGTATGTAGTTATTGGTATTGGAGTATCTATGGTTTTCAAAATGGCAGTCTGAAATTTTGAGTCGGTGTATCAAAGGTTATATTAGGGTGTGAGAAGATGCACTAATTTATCACATGGATGACGTCATCAGTGATGTCATTTGAGATGTCATGAGTGATCTCATCAGTGATGTCACTGACCATGTCATGAGTGATGTAATATGTGACGTCATCAGCAGTGCATAGCGGGGGCGCGAGTTATAGTTAGCTGAACTAACTATAACGGGGGAATTTCTAGGGTTTTGTACAAGGGAAATGCCCAGCTAACTATAACGCCCCTGAAACCTATGGTTTTTTTTTAGTGAATTTCTAAGGTTTTTTAAATGCCAATTCCTAACTATAACGCCCCTGAAACCTTTGGTTTTTTCAGTGAATTTCAAAGGTTTTTTAAATGCCAATTCCTAACTTTAACGTGCATGAAACCTATGGTTTTTTCAGTGAATTTCAAAGGTTTTTTAAATGCTAATTCCTATCTATAACTGATCTCTGAAGATATCATGTTTAATGATTTTGATTGGATTTCTATATTTTTCAAATCAGTGTGTCAATTTCATTTATTATCTTTTTTTTTAAATACTTTTTTATCACCATTTTTTAAACTTATTTTTTCAATTAATTCTTTTAAAAATTAAAAAATATTATTTGAACTTAATGGGTTTTTCAAACATATTTTTTTATATTTTTCAAAATATTTTTTTAACTGTATGTTCAAAACTGTATTTTATATATTTTTTTCAATGTTTTTGGATCTGCGCACTCTATGCGCACCGTTCTCGATCCCTACACGATAGCATCCGCGCATGGTAAGCATTGGGTACGTGTTTAGTGCGCGATTGCAATGCGACCGGTACGCGACTCCCAGCCTATACGCGACACGTTCAATGTACGTAACGCGACGTTTACGCGCTTCCGCGATGCGTCATCTGCATCTATGACGCGGTAGATGCGCGGATCCCGCGAAGTAGTTAACATTTAAAAAAACATATGTATGTGTTTCATGTGAATATTAATTGAAGACAAACTCTAAACTAGTCTTAAAACGATTTTTTTTTTACATCTAATCCTATAATTTTTTTAAATTCAATTTCGCGGATGCGCGCTGGGTGCGTGCTGCGTACGCGCAGGGTGCGTGGATCCCATGTGACCTGCAAAAAAAGAGATTTGATTGGTTCATTACACTTCCTCTTCTAACTATTGAAAGACCCCACCCATTTCAATCATTCTTCTTTGACCTTCTTTAGAGCACCATCTCTTTGGAGAGAAGAAGATTTTTTAGACTAAGTTTTACACTTAGCTCTAACTTTTTTCAACCAAAAATGGCTTCAGGGCAGCAGGCATCACCTGCATCACCTCATACTTCTGAGGATGAATGTTTGCCGGAGGCACCACCCAAAAACCGTTTTTCTTCAGTGGTGTGGACATTTTTTACTTTTCCCGAGGGGTAGAATAAGACCAATGCCACCTTGGTCTTGTGCAAGATTTGCAAAAGAGTCCTGTCGAGAGGGGATCCTAACAAGAAATACTCTTGCGGCACGGCAAGTATGATGATGCACATGAGAACCCTCCATCCGAACAATCTTGCACAAGAAGAGTGCCGACGGATGAAAAACACTCCTGCTCCTGCGCCATCCACCTCATCGCAGCCAAGCACATCAAGAGTGCATCCATTAGCCCAAACCTTGGACATCCGTCTTCAATATCAATTTTTAAAAGTGCTCTGCACTAAGTGCAATAAGACTTTGTGCTATGGTGAGCAGTCGATCGATCTGATCTGCCGCCGGCAAGAAAGTCACATTTTCTAGGTTTTTTTTGTTATTTTTTGTTCCCTGAAGTTCATTGTTTGGTTTCTCCTGTTTTGCTTTTTGTTTTTTTTGCAGAAAAACCCCCAAAATTTAAAAATTGTTCAGAAAACCCCCAAAAAAATATAAAAGAAGAAAGAAGAAAAAAAAAGTTCTTGTAAGAACTAACTTTCCTGGTTTAAAAAAAGAGCAAAATTTGTTAGTGTTAGTTTAGATGAATGTATGTGTAGTATGTAATTGACTGAATGAATGCATTAGTAGTGTATGGTGAATGTATAAGTGCAGAACTATGAGGAAGTGCTGCAGCATCACACAGTAACCTCTTTAACTGCAGTGTGCTGTAGTACTTCTGAAGCACAGGGATGCAACATATGTGCATAAATATGTTGCAAATCTATGCTTCTCTCTGCAAGGCTGCTTAAACTGCAGCCATGTGGTGACACAGGCACCCTTGCACCATAGTGCAAGGATATCTGTGTCATGTGCTGTTTTTTTTCTGCAGGAAGACACACCTTCCTGCACAAAAACAATGAGAAAATGCATTTTTCTTCTTCAATGTATGCTGAACATTTCAGCATGCATTGAAGATATAAAAATGTGGAGAAATTAAAACAATTGTCCTTGTTGTGCTTTCCTACACCAATTTTAGAATGGTGCAGCATTCACACACATATCGAGATTTATGATTTCTGATAAATCTAGACATGTGTCTTGTTCTATGAGTATTAAGTGCAATCATGCACAACAACACTTATAGAACACCCTTTCAACACAGAGTGGTGTGCATGATGAGGTTATATTTACATGGAGTATAAAAAGTGCACAGAGTGCCTTTTCCTCTCTTTGTAAATATGAAAGAGTATCTTGCACAATAACTATGTTACAAAAAGTGACATATTTCCGTTTTTAAATTTCCTTGCAAATGATAGAAGGTAAGCACAGAGTTTTGTCTGCAAAGATGTTCAAAGAAGAATGATTGAAATGATTGCGGTCCTTCAACAGCTAAAATTGGAAATATTATGAACCCCTCAAATCTCTTTTTTTGCAGGTCACATGATATCTGATTATGGTCAGATTTCAAAACTACATAAACAGAGTGTTTTTAGAAACGTGTTTCAACTTTGTAGCTTCTTGCAGGCCTCTTCATTTTGCATATTGAGACTTAGTTAAACTTACCTTCACAGTAATAGGAATAAAAAATGGTATACATTTTTTTCTGTTTTTCATTCAAATATAAATTCATATAAATTGCTTATTTTAAAATTTGGATCTGTGAAAAAAAAGGAAAAAATAATTATAAAATGTAATAATACATTTTTTACAACACAGCATAATTTCCACAAAGTAATTTTTTTGCCTTTTTTGCTGTTCTCAGAATATATTAAATTTCACTAAAAATACTGATTTCAATCGTACTCATCACTTAACAGCGAGCAAAAAAAACACAATCGCAAAGATTGTTAAAAAAACAACAACATGCCATTCTCAAAATACAAATCATAGAAATATAAAATGCACACAGCTAACAAAAATGTTTAACTTTAACTTACAAAAACTGTAAATGATGTCGCTATAAAATATTCATCAAATCTAAAGTTGAATTTTTGGAGGATGCACCACGCCCACAACGTTTTCCTTCAGTGATGTGGAAATTTTCTACTTTTCTCGAGGGGCAAACAAAGACCAATACTACCTTTCTCATGCACAAGATTTTCAAAAGAGTTCTGTTACGAGGGGATCCTAACAAAAAATACTCATGCGGCACAGCAAGTATGATGAAACACCTAAGGACCCTTCATCCAAACAATCTTGCACGAGAAGAGTGCAAACAGATGAGAAACACTCCTGTTCTGTATCTGTAAAAAAGAATCACAAATAAATGTATATTAATAACTTTCAAAATTATACTTTTCCATTACTGTACAAACACATTTTATATAAATACTGACTAAGAAACTATAGCCCTGAACCACAAGTGTGACGATGGTTAAAACACTACATGCATAGTGCATACTACTTTGAAGCAGTTCATGCCCTAAAGCCTACCTCACTAAAACTCTACATGCTAACTGACTAAATGATTACAGTACTATAAGGAGACACACTGGGTGAGTGACAGGGTGTTTGCTAGAAGAGTATGAATACTAACTAGGGAATTGAAGGTGTGAAACACAACTGTGTAGGTGATTAGAGGACTTTAATAGGCATTTAAAGCAGTCCATGTGCTAAGGCCTGGCTCACTGCATGACTACTTGGGTACTGACTGAATGATTAGAGTACAGCAAGGAGAGTGCCTAGGTGAATTTATAAGTGCTAGGCTTTTCGCACAGGGAATGAATGAGTACTTGGTACTGAATGGGTCACTAGAGGAGTGCAAAGGCAGTGACAAGATGTTTGCTGGACTGTATGGATACTGACTAGGACATTGAAAGTGTGAAAGACAAGTGTCTAGGTGGTTAGAAGACTGCATGCATAGCGGATAGGGGTTTGAAGCAGTCCATGTGCTAAGGCCTGGCTCAGTGCATGAATACTTAGGCACTGACTGAATGATTAGAGTACTGCAAAGATAGTATCTTGGTGAATTTATAAGTGTTTGAGTTTTCGCACAGTGAATGGATTAGTACATGATACTGCAAGGGTCACTAGAGGACTGCAAAGGGAGTGATAGGGTGTTTCCTGGAAGTGTATGGATACTGACTAGGGAATTGAAGGTGTGAAATACAATTGTGTAGGTGGTTAGAGGACTGCATGCATAGTAGATAGGGGTTTGAAGCAGTCTATATACTAAGGCCTGGGTCACTGGAAGAGTACTTGGGTACTGACTGAATGATTAGAGTACTGCAAGTAGACCTGGGCTAAATTTCCGTTCCGCTCGTGGAAATTGCGATAATTTGACATTTTCGCGTTCCGCGGAGAGCGCAAAAATGTCAAAATTTCGCATTCCGCAGCTTAGCGATAATTTGTTTCTTGCTCGCGCTGTAAAATAATACATTCTCGCGTGCGCGCGATCGCCTTACCTGACTCCCCGCGTTCGCCGACAAGTTTTCCCAATCCGGTCGCGTTCTCCACGAGATGTTGGATTGTTGGTAGCCATTTGCGCTGTCTCGCGACAGTTCGCGCCCGCAGTAATGTCATTGGTCGCGCGATCACATCTTTCTTCTCGCGATCATACACCGCGAGAAGAGTGAAAACAAGATGGCCGTGCCCGCGAGCAACCGCATGGGTAAGTTGGCGAGTCGCGACCACGCAGAAAATACCGCGAACGGGCGGGAAAAAAACTTCCGCATCTTCGTGAAATTTCCGCGTGTTTGCGGAGATTTTCAAAATTTTCGCGATAATTTGCGAAAGTCACTTTCACAAATTCCGCCCACCCCTAACTGCAAGGAGAGTGCCTGGGTGAATTTATTAGGGTTTGGCGCAGTGAATGGATTAGTACATGATGCTTAATAAGGTTACTAGAGGAGTGCAAAGGGAGTGACAGGGTGTTTGCTGGAAGTGTATGGATACTGACTGGGGAATTGAAGGTGTGAAAGACAAGTGTGTAGGTGGTTAGAGGACTGCATGCATAGTGGATAGGGGTTTGAAGAAGTCCATGTGCTAAGGCCTGGCTCAGTGCATGAATACTTAGGCAGTGACTGAATCATTAGAGTACTGGAAAGAGAGTGTCTTGGTGATTTTTTAAGTGTTTGGGTTTTGGCACAGTGAATGGATTAGTACATGGTGTTGAATGGGTCACTAGAGGACTGCAAAGGGAGTGGCAGGGTGTTTCCTGGAAGTGTATGGATACTGACTAGGGAATTGAAGGTGTAAAAGACAAGTGTATAGTATGTTAGACCACTACATGCATACTGCATAGACATTTGAAGCAGTCTATTTGGTACTTAGAAACTGACTAAATAATCAGACTACTTCTAGGACAGTGCTTGGGTAAAACTTTTAAATTTTCAGTTCTGCCACAGTGAAGAGAATAGTACATTGTACTGCACCTTAGTGTCAAACCCTGACTCATTTTATCAATGCATAAGCAAAGACTAGCTTCTAATGCTACTAAAACTTCACAACATGATAGGTTTTAAAAAAGTTATCTGTCAGCAAATACATGATGTCACCAAATGCTTCTCTCACAGTGATCCCAAATACACATTAACTCACAGTGTGATTCTAGACAAGCACCACTATCCCTAGGAGATTACCAAAACTCATTCACTACAGTGCAAGTGGTAAGGGAACTGCACACAATCTACATATTTCAGGACTGCACTTTTCTGTCAAAGCTGACTCATTTAATCAAAACATAAACCATAACTGTCTTCTAATGCTACTAAAACTTCACAACATGACAGGTTAAAACAGTTATCTGTCAGCAAATACACAATGTTACCAAATGCTTCTCTCACAGTGGTTCCCAAATGCACACATACTCACTGTGTGATTCTAGACAAACTACACTATTCCTTGCACTATACCAAAACACATTTCTTCATCTAGAAGAAGTACTACATTTTAGTATAGAAACATAACATAACTCATTTCACAAATTCATAAACAATGACTGGTTTCTAATTCTACCAAAATATAAAAACAGCACTGTTATCTGTCTGCAAACACATGAAAAACACAAATGCTTATCACAGAATGGTTTCTGCATGCACACACACTGTCAATAAGATTGTAGAGAAAAAAAGTACTCCCTACACTTTAGCAGGAGAAATACATTAGTCTGATTAAAATCAAAATAGTCTACATACATCCCCTCACAATTAAATAACTCATCTTTCAAGTTCTTTTGTAGATTAGGAAGTATATCAGTCACTCACCATATTTTCTTTTACAGAATCTCTGCACTGTGCACCTCTCAGCAAAAACAAAGAATGGAAAAGTTTCCCTTTCATTTTCCACACATATACATGTAAACATCAAATCACAAACCTTCACACATAAACTCAAAAGCAAACACACATTTCTATTGGTTAAACATTTCAACCCTTTCCAACTGAAATACATTTCAACCCCTCCCCCAATCTGCCTTCTACCTGTTACCATAGAAACAGGTCATGGAACACTGCACTGAGCACACAGGTCAGAAGTTCAGCACACAATGTTCCTACACAAGAGAGGAAGTGTGCTTCACTTTTCAACATATAAGCTATTCATATATAATGTTCCTTACAATCTGTTTTTGTTAACCAATAAGAATCATACCTTTAAAAAACAGAAACATACACCCTACCTTTCAGTGTACAAAGTAGTCATACAACCAATGATTTCTTGTCTTTTTAAAAAAATAATCCGTGGATCCACGCTCCCAATGCGATAGGATGCGCGCACCGTGCACGCATTTGGCCTTTTTTTATTTATTTTTTTAAAAAGGGGGCCCCAGGGGGTCCTGGGACCCCCTAAGCACCTCTAGAGGGTCAGAGTATTTCCACTCTACCCCCTTTATATGTTTTACACACTTATTCCCCTTGCTTCTTCAGCCTCGCTTCTACCGAGGCAGAAAATGGCCGCCAACAGTTCCTGGTTTCGAATGTAGAGAGACACTCGACAGCCAATTAGCATTCAGCGTGCTATCGGGAGGGTGCGCGCTTGGTTCGGGGAGGGTGCGCTCGCGGTGCGGGTAGGGTCCGCTGATCCTCCCCGGCCATAGATATTTATGTACTTTTAACTCTAATTTTCTCAGGAACTACTGAACGGATTCACACCATTTATGCAAAAGGCACGAGTCTGAACTGAGGACTACCTCTTTGCCAAATTTGGTGTTATTCCGTTCAGCGGTTCGGGCTGTAGCTGCGACAACAGATCCTATGGGAAATTGCATGGGGAAAACGTGTTTTGGGACCCCCCTTTTTTCTCGTCCCCTGCTTGACGGATCACTGCGAAACTTTCAGGGTAGGAACGGAGCGGAGCTGGCCAAAAGTTTGGAAAATTTCGTGAGGATTCGTCAACCGGCGCCAGTCTTATTGGGAATAGAATGTTGCGGATTTCCTATGGAAAATAGGTCCTAACTATAACTATCTACTGGCGACCGCCAGTAGGTAATATATATATATAATCCAAAGTCCAACACTGTGTGTGCTCTCAGGATAAATGAAAGATATCAATAACCCTCCTGGAAGACCTATTGTGTCTTCCAGGGGGAGTGTGGCTGAACATGTGTCCAAATACATTGACCATTTTCTTAGGGGACACGTCATGAATCTCCCCAGCTATGTTAAGGACACCAAGGATTTTTTGGTCAAAATAAAGGACCTGAGGTGGGACGAAGAATACAACTTTATTATACTTGATGTTCACTCCCTTTACACCATAATCGATCACAAACTGGGCTTGGAGGCTTGTAAACATTTTCTTTTGCAGAGACAGGTTAGATTCTTGGAGCACAGCCAAATGATCCTTGACATGACGGTGTTCTGTCTCATGAATAACATCTTTCTTTTTGATGGTGCGCTGTTCATACAGACCACTGGAACTGCAATGGGATCTTGTTTTGCTCCAAGTTTCGCCAGTCTCTACATGGGACTATGGGAAGAGGAGATCTTCCATGATCCGGACCTCTCGAGTGACTTTGAACAGGTAGCAATGAGGCTTTGTTAAATTGATGACCTGTTCATTGTTTGGCAGGGTTCGGAACTTGGAGCCAAGAACTTCATCAATAAATTGAACACTAATACACGCAACATTAAAGTATCAGGGAATATCAGCAACACCGAGGCAGAATACTTGGATGTCAAACTTGAGATCAGGGACAGCAAGATCCAGACCAAGCTTTTTCGCAAAACAACAGCTGGCAACAGTATTCTTCATGCCCTCAGTAGCCATCCAGAGACACTGAAGTAGAGCATCCCCTTTTGGTGTGCTGTTGAGGGCAAAAAGAAACTGCAACCCGGGTGATGCTTTTACACAAGAGAGCAGCATCATGCTCAATAGATTCAGGGAAAGAGGCTACCCTAATTGGGTACTCAAGAAAGCTAAGGACAAAGTGGACTTGATCAGTAGACATGACACACTCAAGGACAAAATATCCACGGACACAACTGAAAGTGACGGTACTAGGATCATACTCACATACCATTCTGATATTGATAACATCAAACGTATCCTAGCAAAGAATTGGGACACCCTGAAAAATGACAACACTATAGGGAGAGACATACAAGAAAGACCTAGTATCACATTCAGGAGGAACAGGATCCTTAGAGACATGCTTGTACACAGCAATGTCACGAGACACACACCCAGAAGTGAACACAGTCTACAGGGATTTTTTCCCTGTGGACACTGCAAAGCCTGCAAACACAATATGATTCTGAAAGAATACACAGTGGGTACTCAGAGAAAAAATATCACGCAAGTCCTCACCTGTAGTTCCAAATTTGTGATCTATGTCATCGAATGTCCCTGCAAATTATGGTACATAGGTAGTACCACTTTGATGGCTACAAAACGCATCCTTGAACATATCTAACATAAGTAACAGAGATCCCAAGTATCCTGTTGCCCGTCATTATGAAACTTCACATTTCTCTGATGTCTCCACCCTTAGGTATTTCATCTTAGAACAGATTTGTTTTGATCCTAGAGGAGGGGACAGAACCCTGAAGCTCAGGCAGAAAGAATCCAAGTATATTATAGACTACCAGACAAAGACCCCGGGGGTTTAAATCAAGAGGAGGAATTAGCCATACATCTGAGAACAGAATAGGCCTTTCCTAACCCTGGCACTTCTGTTGTCTCTGTTTTTGCCTGTTCCTGCCACATGAATTGAATATTCCTGTTTTTTCTTGTATCCACCTGTTTTCCACCTCTCCTTTTCTTAACAGTGCATTTGAAACTTTTGTATGCTTAGACCCTTGGTGGGGTCCAGTATTTTAACATTTGTTTTGTTTTTTGTTACTGTTGCAGGAGGAATGGAGGTGGCCCACATCACGAGATTTCACGAGCACGGGCCACCCAACCTTTTCTTCGATTTTCACCTCATCTGATCACTTCTTCACATGGTATTCTAGTTAGACATGTGGATGTTTCCACTGCTGTCAGTGGGTGCCTTTGTTTCACTTACACTATATCTAGTCCAATCAACCGCTCCCCCTCTACGCACAATTTTTTCAGGCACTTGCCAGTGCAATATAAATTTGGGGGACTCACGGTTGTTTTCTGTTTCCCTACTGCAAACTTGATGGCAAGTTAGAGCTGCCCACACGGGCTCACCAAGCTCACTCTGACTTTGGGCACGTGCCAATTACAGTAGCCTTTCACACACCCGTGAAACATAGTCACAGTAGACCCATTGAGAAATATTGTCACAGGAGACCCATTGTACTCCAGTTGCATTTTTGCCCACACGGGCCACACGGCATATTAATCTGGTAACTCTGCAGCTAATTGTGCAGATACGGGAGGGCATTTTGCTTTGTGACATGGATGTGCAACGTGTTTCATTTGCGCACTTGCGCTGCATGCAAGTATTATTATATTTTGTAGACGCTGTTTCCATCCATTAACAAGTGTGTTACCAAGCCACTAGCATATGCCGTCATGTGTTATTGACCTCAACCACTTGGGTTGGCATTGACTGTTGGACTAATTTTTCCGTTACATAATGGTCGCTCATTTTCCAGCGTGTTCGGCGTGCGCACTGGGCACGACACCCATACTTCAGCTGACATGCTTTTGAGCTCTTACTATTTTTCTGCTGAACAATTACTGAGTTGATATACATCATGCTTATTGACATTCAGCGCTATGTGCAATTGACAATCATGAACATGTGTTTGAATAGTAATTACTGCAATATTTTACCTCTGTAAGATGGCCGCCACTGTTGTTTGGGACTGAAACACGTCATATTTCCAGGACCATGTGATATGATTATTTAAGCCTATCATGTTGTGAGCACATTACACGTGACCAAGACTGCGGCTGCAGTCGAAACGCGTCGTGTAAATAAACGCTTTTGCCAAAGATTTCAGGTCGTGGAAATTGATTTATCCTGAGAGCACACACAGTGTTGGACTTTGGATCGTGTTTGTTGATGGTACGCTCTGCCGGCGAGTGTGCCACCTCTCAAGGGTCCCAGTGTTTCCGGAAGGAGCTTACTTTGGAGAAATATATATATATATATATGCACACACACCTGTAAAATAAAAATAAAATGTATATATATTATTTTAAATATTGAAATATTTTTATTCTTTTACAATTAAATTTGACACTATATGAACAGCAACAGTAGAGAAAGTGTTGGATATCGGAGGGGAATAATTTACTATTCTCACTCCTGGGAGTGCAACAGTAGGGAAAGTGTAGGATTGCAGAGGGGAATAATTTACGATTCCCACTCCAACAAGTACAACAGTAGGGAAAGCGTTGGATAGCCTAGGGGAATAATTTACTATTCCCACTCTAGGGAGTGCAACAGTAGGGAAAGTGTTGGATAGCGGAGTGGATAAGATTACTATTCCTACTCCGGGGAGTGCAACAGTAGGGAAAGTGTTAGGTAGCGAAGGATCATAATGTACTATTCCCACTCCAGCAAGTACAACAGTAGGGAAAGTATTGGATAACGGAGAGGAATAATTTACTATTCCCACTCCAGCAGGTACAACAATAGGGAAAGTGTTGGATAGCGGAGGGGAATAATTTACTATTCCCACTCCAGAGAGTGCAACAGTAGGGAAAGTGTTGGAGAGTGGAGGAGATAAAATTACTATTCCCACTCCAGCAAGTGCTACGGTAGGGAACGTGTTGGATAGCAGCGGGGATAAAATGTACTATTCCCACTGCAGAGAGTGCAACAGTAGGGAAAGTGTTGGATAGCGGAGGGGTACAAATGACTATTCCCACTGCAGAGAGTGCAACAGTAGGGAAAGTGTTGGAGAGCGGAGGAGATAAAATTACTATTCACACTCCAGCAAGTGCTACAGTAGGGAAAGGGTTGGATAGCGAAGGGGAATAATTTGTTCTATTCCCACTCCAGTGAGTGCAACAATAGGGAAAGTGTTGGATAGCGGTGGGGTAAAAATTACTAATCCCACTGCGGCAAGTGCTACAGTAGGGAAAGTGTTGGATAGCGGAGGGGAATAATTTACTATTCCCACTCCAGCAGGTAGAACAGTATGGAAACTATTGGATAGCGGAGAAGAATAATTTACTATTCCCACTCCAGGGAGTGCAACAGTAGGCAAAGTGTTGTATAGCGGAGGGGCAACCATTACTATTCGTACTACTGCGAGTGCATCAGTAGAGAAAGTTTTGGATAGTGGAGGGGAATATTTTACTGTTCCCACTCCAGCGAGAGCAACAGTATGGAAAGTGTTGGATAGCGGAGGGATAAAAATTACGATTCCCACTCCAGCGAGTGCAACAGTAGGGAAAGTGTTGGATTGCATAGGGGAATACGTTATTATTCCCACTCAAGCAAAATATTTCAAATTAATTATTAAATCATTAACTAATTAAAAAAAAGATTACCTCCCACCATAATCACCTATAAATGATACCACCAATGTTGTAAAATATAACATAAATAACCTTTTTTTTTTAAATGTAATACTTTTTTAAGTAAACATATTAAAATTAAATTACTTCCCAGCCTACTCCCCTATCAACCCACAACCCACTCTTAAAAAAATGACACAAATAACATTAATAATAATTCATATTTATTAATAACCAATTAATAAATAATAAAAAATAAATTATTTACGACAGTTTCCAATATAAAATTGTAAATATATAAATATTAAATAATTACAAATATAAATTAATGAATTATTATTAAATTACTTCCCACCCTACTACCCTATAAACCCACAACCCAATCCCAAAAAATAACACTATTAACATATATACCAATTATTATTAATTAACAATCAACTAATTAATAATACATTATTTACCACAATTAATATAAAATCATAAATACTTAATTAAATATTAAATAATTCATTATAATTAAATTACTTCCCACCTTACTCCCCTATAATCCCACAACCCGCTCCTAAAAAAATACCACAATTAAGATATTTACCAAATATTTATTAATAATTAACTACCAATTAATAACCACTTAATAATACATTAATTACCACAAGTAACAATATAAAATATTAAATACATAAATATTAATCAATACAAATTACAGTAGAAACAGCGGATACTCGTGTTGCTCCTCCTGATAGTCTTTACAAAGTAAGCCTCCAAATAAAGGTGATATTAAACGCCCAGTTAAAGCAATCTTTTGGGAAAATCTAACATCTTCTTATGATATTCTATTGGCAGAGTTTGATTGGCCTCCCCTTTTGTTCTTGCTTCCTCCAGAGGGGAGGATGTTATTCTACCCAGTTTTTCGCAATACGTACCTGATGAGGATAAACTTGCTTTTGCTTCGCAGTGGCCATTGTCACTGGCTCCAGGCTTATCTCGCAATCAGGTGGGTTGGGACATGGATTCCCCAGTTCATTTGATTTCTTTACGTTCTACACCACAGCCCCAACCGCAGTATCCAATTAAACGTGACGCTAAAGCGTCTGTAAGTGACAACTTGACTCAATTGGAATATCAGGGTGTAATTGAACCCTGTGTTTCATCGATGAATAATCCTTTTCTTCCGATATTGAAACCAGACAGTTCATATCGTATAGTTTTAGACTACAGACATTTGAACAGTCATGCTCATACCTTTGCAGTTCAGAAGACACATAGCTCTGCGTTAGTAAACAACTTGTTCGAAAAAAGTATAAAACTACTTTGGATATTTTAAACGGCGTTTTCAGCCATTCTTTGGCTCTGGAAAGCCGTGATTTGACCACATTCAGTGCTCCAGGCAATCTGAGAAGCTATGCGAGATTGCTTATGGGATATAAGAATAGAGTAGGCTTGTTTGCGGCACACATTCTTTCAATTTTACATGAGATTGATCCTGATGCTTTTTTGTACGTCGATGACATTTATCTGATGGATGATGAAATGACTGCATTTTATGCGTGTGGATAACATTGTCACACGTTTTGCGAAGTTAGGGCTCAAATTTAATTTTGCGAAATCATATATTGCCTTTCTGGCAGTGCTTTTCCTTGGTTATGAACTCAATAACTAAGGAAGGGTGTTGGCGCCACCGTTTAGAGAAATGTGCTCAATTACAGCCTCCTTCTACCCTTAAAAAATTGCAGTCTTTGCTGGGTTTTTCAAATGTTGGCAGGACTTACATTCCTGAATATGCCCAGCGTATCATACCACTTTATGCGTTGATACAACCCTCTTTTTCATCTTCCAGTTGGCTTCTGGAACATACCGCAGTACTTAGATCTTTGCAGTCTGATCTTCTTGCAGCTCAATTATTGTTAACTAGAGATAATACAACTAATTTAGTCATACGAGGCCCAATTCACAAAAGTAATCTGAGACCAAATCCTAACTTTACGACTTTTGGTATTCACATAGGGTATTTAGGAGTAGTAAACTTAGGAATCCTAACTTTACTACTCCTAAATGCCCTTTGTGAATACCGAAAGTCGTTAAGTGTAAACTTAAGACCAAACCTTAAGTTTAACTTATACAAAACCCTAACTTTACAACTTTCGGTATTCACAAAGGGCATTTAGGAGTAGTAAAGTTAACAGTCCTAATTTTACTACTCCTACTTTGTGAATACCGAAAGTCGTATTGTACCAGGTGTGTTACGATTCTCTTATGTCACTTTCAATGAAGGGAACACCGTCCCCATTGCTTATAAATAACAATGGGCGTAGTTTGCGTAGTCGCGCTACGCAAAGCTATGCGAAGTTGTTACCGAGCTACGCGCAGCTATGCGAGCGTGCGTAGTTGCTTGTTAGGCCCATTCTCAATGAGTTTTTCTTCTTCGGGAATGCGTTGTGTGTGTTCGGGATGCTGTTTGTGTGCTCGTGGGATAGTACCTCACAAACTTGCCCATGCGGTCGCCTATGGGCATGGCCATCTTGTTTTTCAATTGTCCTGCCCGTTCGCAATGCCTTATTTCCTGTTCCGGGTCATGTAGAGCGTGATTGTGATGCGCATTTCATGTTCGGGAACCCGTTTTACTTGTTTGCAATGCTTTTTGTGTGCTCGGGGGAAAATATTGCGCAAACTTACCCACTCGGTCGCGATGGGAGCGGCCATCTTGTTTTTCACTCTATGCTATGGTTCTGGGCCTGCTTTTCTATCCGTCCACAATCTTTGCAAACCTTAGTTTTTTACACTGTTTTTCTGATTTTTTTTATTTATTATCTATCTCACTCTGTCCCTAAGTCTATATTTTGCATTTTATTTCTACTTTTACTGTCTTTTTTAAGCTTTTCTACTGTTTTATATTACTTCCTTCTTTAAGCTCCTACTTCTTCCCCAACTTTATTTTTTCCTTCTAACTTTTCTTTTACGCCTCCCACACACCCCAGAACCATGGCGAAGGGTAGCAGCAACATTAGCAGCTCCAAGGGCAAGGCGCCTGCGCCCAGAGCCACCTGCCTTGCGGCAGACTGCGCCCTGCAGGGGTGCAGGTCTGGCAGCTTTTTTGCGGAAGTGGCCACCGGTGGGCACAGGTGCGCCGGGCAGTGTTTCGCTGCTCAGGGGTCCGGCGCATCCATAACCAGCTGGCCCACCGATGGTCAGACATCCTGGACCGGGAGCAGGACCTGTTGGACCTGCTAGGTGTCGAGGTTGGGGGCTTGGTGAGTAGCTAATATATAGTAGTATAAGTATTGTGTATACATTTTTTATGAATAACAAGAATACTGCTGCTTACATTGCTGGTAAATTATGTTTCAAAATCTTTTGTGATTGTAGGACACAGGTGCTCGCCGCTACTGTTACTTGTTTGCAACTTTGCGCTCGCTTGGGCTGATTATTATGTAAGAGTTTACTTAAGAGAACTTAAGTTAGGTAATGCTATTGCTAGAGAGACTCTCTAGTCCTTCTTTTGTCCTCCTGTCAAATAGTGGTGGATGGATTGATACTAGGTTTAGTTAGTATTAGTTCATAATTTTTTTGCGGTCTGTGTGACGCATCCTGAGTGCTGCTTACCCCAGTCCGTAGTAGAACTATTTGTAGTATGTTTAGTGAGTGGTAGGCTTAGCAGTGTCAGTCAGTAGCAGAACATCAGAAGCAACCAACCAACAATTTGGTGTACGCACAAATTTATGCATGTGCATGTGTCCTCCATCTCATGTATGCATTTTTGAGGGCTAAAAAAAACTGGAAGTGCAGACTTAGGGAACAATTGGCCCGTCTGGAATAGGTGGGCTAGGTCAGGTGGTACTTAGGCTTAGTTAGTATTCTGGAATCAGAATGGAACACTGGATTAGTGTTCATAAATAAGTAGACGGTCCGTGAATCCCGCAAGCCAGTAGTCGATCTTATTAGATAGGTCAATTTTATTGCAATTGTTGTTTCCTAAAATGTTTTTTGAGCGTTTTTTTAAATAATTTATTTGTTTCACAATCACAGCAATCATTAATTTTTGTCTCTTTCTTTATTATATCTTACATGAGCAGCACCCAGGGGCAAGAAGACGGGGTCCGAGTCGACTGGACAACCAAAGGACTGCTCCTCTACCGAGGGCCCTGCTGCTGGCCCCAGTAAGTCCTCCAGTGGTTAATATTATCAATTATATTTCCCTAACTTTTACTGCACCGTATTTTTTCAGAACTATTAATTCTGGTTCCACTTCCTAATTCTATTTTTTGCAAAAGCTTCTTTGATCTTCTTGACTATGTGTTTCTAAATTCTTGTTATCCCTGCCTCTCTAAGTTCTAACTGCCTCTGCTATGACTCCCTGTACTACTACTATTAGTCTGTCTGTAGCTAAGCTTGACCAGTTGGCCACTCTTTATTTAAGGTTTTGAATAAAACTCAGATTGACCAATAGCTCTAGCCACTGAGTCCAGTCCTTTGGGTTGTCCTCTTCTAGTCTTCTTAATCTTGAGGCTTTGACAATTCCCACCAACAAAATGCCCAACCAGATATTTGACTATTTCTGATAGGATGTAGTACATACTACTACTGTTGTGGGGATTTTGCACAGCCAGATACAGAACTATGCACAAGAAAATAGGATGTTGGTGATGGGAGGTTTGACCTTCCTCACACCTCAGTCAGAACCCACAATCCCCTGACCGACTAGCTATAGTGTCTCATTCGGTCCCCGAACCCCCACCCGAAGATACCCAATGATTACACAACCCAGAACAAAACACCCTTTTGCTCACTCACTCGTGTAAGTCCACCACCACACCAAATACCACAGAGTCTATGTGTAAGTTCAAAAGGTTTATTTTCAACTAACAAGCTCTGTATGTTGTTCTATAAAATTCAGTGTACTACAGCCAGCTCGAACAGCAAAATGCATAAGATTAAAACAATAAACATTGTTACAAGTGCATGATAGAACTAGAAGACAAAAAATCTGTGTGAATTCTAGGAGATCCCTCACCGTAGAAGTGCTGGTTACATGCATCATAAGCTCTGCAAATCTCTGGTTCGTAGAAGGGAATCTTCCGCCTGTTATGAGAAAAATGGTGTGCGTTAGATAGTATAATGCAAGCATTTCTCAGTCATGCCAAAAAGTGTAACATGTACCGGTTATGGCTAAGCAATATGGACTAACTGAACTCCATACCAAAGTCGCTTGTTTTTGACCTCTTGTAACAAAACGCTCAGACAGTAGCTGTATGAGCTCATGTGGGCTCAAAGGCGTCTACTGCATAACAAGCTGTGAGGTAACATGCACAAAAGACATTAAGCTAAAATGGTTGCATGTCTCAGGCTAACATTGCAAAGAGTAGAGTAGACTATAATGAGCCTAGCGACCATAACACTACTAGTTTCTACTGACTCTACTCTAGTACCCGATTTGAACTAGTGATGTATGTTGTATATGTATGTATTAACTTTTTTTTCAATCTTGCTAGTGAAAACAAATATATAGGGGGAGGTGTACAGTCATCTAAAAATGCGTAATGTTTTTTCTAGGCATACTACCGACCACCAGTGCCGGCAGGGCCAGCGGCGATGGCGATGCGGCCATTCCGGAGGGAGCAGGAGATGCGGCAGCAGCACCTGCAGGAGCTACTACAGGAGGTGAGCCAGCAGCAGCGGCAGGCGGTTGTAAGTTATATTCCTTACTAATTGACATAACACTAGTGGGAAGGGTGTACTGTACACCCACTGTACTGTTGAGACTTAGTAAGTATGAAGTTGTAGTGAATATTAGACAACGGTTGAAGAAGACACCCTTTACTTAGCAATGGCATTAGCAATAGCATTAGCAGCGTGAGTTGAGTAACCAATGGCCTCTTCTACCTGACTCCAACTCAGCTGTGAAAGTTTTATGGGGAAGACTAAAAGTGAGATCAGATGACCTTGATGGATGTGTTGAACAAAAACGGAAAGAAGGGTGGAAGGAGGAAGGACGGGCGAGATGTAAACGACTGGCAGAGAAGGATAGGTTGGAAGCAGCATGCATAGGTGGCTGATAGGAATCAGATGCATGGGTTGTTGAAGGATGGGTGGAAGGTGAAAGAAGATGCCTGCCTGGGTGGGAGATACAGTATGGGTGGATACTGGATAGCAAGAATCATCAGCGGTGTTTGGGTCAAACTCAAAGCCAAGGCAAGCAAGAAAGGAGTGGACGCATGAGTGGTTGTTGGTGAAACAAACTAAGGTTTGTTGAGAGATTAAGAAGAATGATAGAGATTTACTTTGAATGGATGGCTGCCTGGATGTATTCATCATAGACATCATAGGTGGAGACTGTCACTGGATGCAGAGTTTTAGTTTGAAGAGAATGTAAAAGAAACCGCACCAGAGTAGCAAAGCCGAGGGGAATATACCTTGTATTTTCAGAATACAGTTGACTCACAGTAGATTGCAAGCACATCATATATATATATTGTGTGTAGTTATCAAGCGCCTTCCTCCTACTCCGAGGACCACTCCCTACCTATGTTAATTTATTTTCGACTGTGTCAGCCAGCCTGCAAAGGGTGGGCTATCTGTTGGTTACACAATCAATCAAAACAAAGTACCTAATGCGGTAGCGGTCGGTGGTGGGAGTGCTGCAGGATGGTGATGTGGGGAGGGGCAGGGGCAGGGTGGGGGGTAGTAAACTAGGGATTACCGCCAAATATAGGTAAGTAAACATACAAATAAATAAAACAAATGTCATTGTGCGCACTGCACTGCCAAATGCGATGCAGTGCGTGCAACAAAATTAGTTGTATTTATTTATATGTTTACTTACCTGTAATCGGCCGTAATCCATAGTTTACTACCCCCCACCCTGCCCCTCCCCACATCACCACCCGGCAGCACTCCCACCACCGACCGTTACTGACCTTATGTCGTCATCCCATATATAAGCAATGATCATTGGATCAGATATATAATCTGCCTTTATGTAATAGCCAGGGCAGGGTGAAAGTGAAATTGAGCAATTACCCTCATGTAACAGAAAGAGTATGGACAATGCCACCCGTAATAGAAAAATACAAGTTTCCCCACCTGCAGACAGTATTAGTAAATAAAACTAACATGAGTCTGCGTCATGACTCGTATGTTTGTCTTGGGTGCAAGCTTAGCTGACTGAGCA
The DNA here is from genome assembly GCF_964204655.1 of Triturus cristatus. Lineage (NCBI taxonomy): Eukaryota > Metazoa > Chordata > Amphibia > Caudata > Salamandridae > Triturus > Triturus cristatus. The sequence continues at coordinate 623,937,945 of NC_140587.1, forward strand.
GGCATGCCGGCCACCACAAGGTTATGTAATTTCGCTAAACTAAAGATTAGAAGAAGACGATTTGTGTACTGGAGTCCATAGTGCTAGTATAATGCCTGAAACTCCCACAAATGTTAGAGGCCGAGGAAGTGGGAGGATAGATACTTATTACAAATGTTATGTACTGTGCTTGCCTGTGCTACTGTGCCACTATGTGTTGAATTAATTTTGTGTTACTGTTTTGCTAAGAGTATTGGTCAAAATATTCTTTTTCTTTCTTGATATAGATCCTCCTTCCCAAGAAAGACCAACACGGAAGGAGTTGGCAGCCAGGGCCCGGCACCGGAAACTGGAGGCCATCTGCGAAGAGTACGGGCGACTGGTGGCTCAGGCGGAGGAGGAGGAGGAGGTGGCTGCAGCTGCAGCCTCCTCCAATGCCCTGGGCCCCAGCCAGGCCCCGCCTCCAGTGGTACGGCGCCACGGTCAGGCAGCCGCCCGCCACTGCACTTCTATAACATCTAGCACTGCTGCCCCCCACACTGGATGCAACTGCAGGGCATTTTGCCGCCAGATGCTCCTCCGGATGGCATGCCTGGAGGAGCACCTAGAGGAGCGGGTCAAAATCCTCGTGGATAAGCACCGCAAAGCCTGCCGAATTTAGGACCACGGTGGATTGCCCCTTTTTTATTCCTTTTGATGGTGGGTGGGAATTGGGCGTTGGGGTTTATGGACATTGTTTGGACTTTTTCGTTTTGGACATTGGTTGGGGTTAGGGAGAGAGGTGGGTCAGGTCACAGTGGGATAGTTTATTTTTGTTAGGGTAATAAATTATATTTATACTTAAACATACAATGTTAATGTTTTGTTGGGGGTTATTGTTTTACGAATTTACGTCACATGGTTTCCTTGCTGCTGCAGGGATGCAGCCAGTGTTTGATTTGAAATATCTGCCGATTTTGTAACACACAAACTGATAGATGCGGTACCCCTTACTGAGTTATTTGTCCTACTAGTATTGTCAGTCTCTCCTCCTAGTCCATTATACCTCCCACCAAACTTATCTTACCTGTGATTGATGGTGATTAAGTTCAACATTCGGCACAGCGATGGCTGCATGGTTTCCCAAGAGAATGGAGAAGATGCCATGGTTGTGGTGGTAGTAGTAGACACTGGCAGTAGCATTTGCAAACAAAAGAAAGAGACAGTCACTTGCCTGAGAGAGACTGTGGGAGGAGTAGTAGAACAAAGTAAAGTACAGTACAGAAGAAGACTGCCCAATATTGCAACTTCTAAAGTAAAATAAAACATAATGGTGGTGGGGACAGCCTAGTACAAGAAGTTACAAACTGTAGTTGTGTCGAGTGAGTCACTTAATGCAATCGTAATTGGTAACCTTTATTGCTGTGTGGTAGGATGTTGATGATGAATACAATCAATGCCGGCAATTAATTATGATGTATTAGGTGGGTCCCTTTGGAAAAAAAATTGGCTTGCACATAGACTGAGCATGGGTGGACAAGCAGAAGACGATCCTCGCCCTACCTTGAAATTGAATTAGTGTTGCTTTCACCACATTTGCCCCAGCAAGCGAGTGATCAATTGTTGGTGTACATTTAATGTAGTCACATCACACCTCAATATAAATCACACAGCCCGGGGGAAGAGGGTTAGGGTTTGATGAATGGATGGGAAGGGGGGTTTGGGGAAAGTTTTGACAAAGAAAAACAGTACGCATGGACCCAACAAAAGCAAAACACAATCCAATCTTGGCAGACGACCATGATCCTATCCAATAAATCGATAAAGTGAGAAAAAGGAAATGCATGCATGATGATGAAGATAACTTGATGGTTAAGAGTGCTACTTACTAGCTACTACTACACAATTAGACAGTACAGTGCAGCAGTATATTAATATGAAATTTGCCTTGCCTGTATGCCCTCAGAGAGACCCAAATTACATGTTGGACCGGGCTTACTTTTAAAGCTAGCAAAGAAATTTAAAAAACTTGTTGTAGGGATCAATTAGCAAATAAACAACAACACAACACGCAGTCGTAATGATTGAAGAGAAAAAAGGAATCATACTAATTAAAAGACGAATGATTAATGATACTAAAGTTACTGTATTATCCTGGTCCAATTGTGGAGTTGCATCTCATCATTCGTCTTGGTCCTCCCTTCCATGAACGCTCCGCACTTCAGTCTTGGGTGCCACTGCCTGCCTGATGCGGATTGGTAAGGTAAGTGTGAGTTGTTTATCCCAGTATAGCACAGGGTAAATGCCGGCCTGTAAGTGTAGATGGAAAAACAAAAGGGGTATTGAAAAATCAATGAATTTAAAAAAAGCATCAATTACAGTGGAGTGCAAGAAGAGAAGAGAGAATACTTTCAGACTGAGACGGCTTGGATACATCGTGTCTACTCTGTTTACAGCATTAAGCTACAACAACAACATGACAGGAGTCAGGACCGAACAGGCCCACGGCACCGGGCCATGACCCAACCTCCATTTACCTTACATTTTGACAGAGCCAGACAAAAGGCATATACAGCAACCTAGCATTTTCAAAATTAAGTGACTAAATCAATGCGCCGCTGTCAGTCATACCACTACACTTGACTGCACCACTACACGGACATGTAGCCTAGGTGTGCTGTGATTCTTGTTGAATTGTTGTGTTTACCTTTTATGCCACTTCATGAAAAGCAGTTATTCCATCAATCATCTCCGATCCAACTGACTGACTGTGTGCAAAGATAGTATGGTCATCATCATGGTGTGGTATGTGTTGTGTTGTCCAACTCCAACTCAGTCTGTAGTGACTCCGATTAAGTCCATATTCCATATTAAAAAATTGCAACGGATTTTGGCGTGCACCAACAAGAAGGGAAACATTGACTGTCACTTAAGTCACTTTTACTTTGTAGATTAACTAGTAGAGTTCGACTTCATGCACCACATCAACGCAACAAACAACAGCAATCGCTCAGAGTCAGCAAGCATCCAATGCATGCCATCATTACCTGTCTTGCTCTTCTCTTTGGCTGTCAGATCAGATGCCTAGTTGTGACAGGTGTGTGTGTGTTTTTTTTTAACGAGGCAGTGGCCTCATTACTCCACATTTATTTTGAGTGTTGTTAGTCGCTGTTTCGGTTTTCTTCTTATTCATCTGTGGCACTTTGTCGCAGTTGAAGTTGGTTCACATGGTCAGTGCTGTGATGGGCCACAGCCTGGGAAGCGGTCATTGGTCAATTGAGTTTGCAGAAATGTTAGCAAGTTTCTTCGAAGAGTCTTGTCTTTCTCTGCCAACTACCTTCTGTCCTGACAGTGATGAGCTTTGGATGCCTGCCGAGGCTGTAGCCTTCTGACAGTGATGAGTTTACTTTTGGATGCCTGTCCAAGTTCTAACAGTGAAGAGTTTTGGATGCCTGCAGAGGTGGTAGCCTTCGGACAGTGATAAGTTTTGGCTTGGAAACAAAACGGAGGATAGCTATAGTCACGTTTCACTTCTTATGGACGGACTGTTAGAGGCAACATTTCTTGTACTATTCTCCATCCAATGTCTGGCTTGATGGAAATGTATTTAGGGCGAGTCAGGAAGATGGAGCACAACTCTGAGGAGTGGACAGTTAAATGCACAGACGTGCAACTCCAATAGGGAAATAAAAAAAGAAGACGGTGGTGATGGATTTATTGTGATTTGATTTGAACCAGAAAAAAACAGATACACACACAAATAAAGGAAGGTAGAAAGTAACAATTTGAAAGCCTAGTTGTCAGGGAAGAGGAGCTCATCCTCAAACTCTGGTGGTTCAGACAGCAGTAGATCATGTAACCCACTACTTACGTCATCGAAGTCGCTCTCCTCTTCCTGCTGTGATTCATGTATTTTATACTCTGGTGGTATAAAGTGCTGATTCATTTTGATCACGGTTAAACTATCAATGCTTTTGGGCGAGAGACTGGTCCTTTTCAAAGTTACAATGGCACCAGCAGCACTGAAAACACGCTCAGAAGGGACACTTGCGACAGGGAAGTCAAATACTTTATCGCCAGCCTGCTGAGCACTGTCCATTGGCTTCTTTTCCCATACCAATACACCAATGGGTTTCAATCCATGAAGACCTCTGTTGGTTCATCCAGATAGGCCTGAACCGTCCGCTCAATGCTCAGGGGTGCTCTGATGTGCTCTGCCTCTTCTGCCTTTACATCAGTACTGGACTTACCATACCCCTGCCGTAGAAACCAATCAGTTGCGATTGTAGTGTGGATGATCCTGTCCTTGTTGTTGTTGATGTAGTGTTGGTGTCGGTGACTGCTGGGAGGCAAACGCACTGCCCTCAGGCTCTGAAGTAGAACTTGACTATGGAATCTGCCCTGTAGTACTTGTTCTGGCCTGGGGCGGGGGGCCTCTAATTACCAGCCGTTCGTTTTCAAAGTCAATGGCTTGCTCAGCTATTAAAGTTTTGTACTTGGCAACATCCACTTCTGACAAAGGAATTACTGCCTTACTTTTCAGAAATACTTTGTACCGTGGATCCAAAATTGTGGCAGTAATGTAATGTGGATGTGACACAATGTTATCCTTGTATTTTCAGATAAGCGAGCGGCTAAGGAGTCTGCCAAATAATGTGCGTCTTGTTTGTCATCCACACCTGCGTACGTTTCAGACACCTCCTTCAGCTGTTGCTCTACCATGTGCAACAATGGTATAGCTTGGCCCATAGTACAGTCCTCCCTGCTGACTTCACGTGTGAAGACCTCAAAAGGAAGTAGCATCTCTGTCAGGCATTTAACAAGGTCCCAAACGGCCCATCTCAATGGTCATGCCTCTCACAGTAGGATCCCCTAATCTTTGACATAAGCATTGAGTGGTATGTACTGCTCAAACAGACAATCAAGCATGTAATAAGTTGAGTTCCAACGTGTTGGCACCTCCTGGATGAGTGCTTTGACGGGCATTTTATGCTCAAGTTGAATGACTCCCAGCTGCTTCCGGGCTTTAAAAGAATGGCTGAAATGTGTGCATGTGGCCAGTAAGTTGCTGACTTTGTATTCATTTTTCAGAAAGTCTTGAACAACAATGTTAATGCAGTGTGCCAAACACGGGACCCTGAAATAGCCACCATCTTTCATGTCATGGCCCTAACTACATTACTGCCATTGTCCGTGGCAACAAAACCAATGTTGAGCCCTCTTGGGCGCAGCCACTCAAAGACCTTGCTGTTAAACTCATCCAAAATGTTTGCAGCAGTATGAGATTTCTCCATGGCAAACATGGCTACAGATGCACGTTTGAGAGTGGCATGAAAAATCTCAGCAGTGTCAACACCAGCAGATATCTGTTCTCTAACCCCCACAAAAGAGATCCAGTGTGCAGTGATGCACATGTAATCAGTGGCTTGGCAACTGGTCCACACATATCTGTTGTCAGGTGGATACTCAGAACAGCACTCTGCTTCAAGGCTTTTCCAAGCAATTCCAGCACGTCGTGATGTAGTGCTGGAACAGCAACTCTGCAAAATAGTAGCGGCTGGGAACCTGCCATTTTGGGCAGATGGCTGTCACAAATTCCAGAAAACCCACCCCTTCAACAAAAGAAAAAGGGAGAAGGTCTAGTGCTAACATTTTAGCCAGCTTCGCATTGTACAAATGTGCTATTGGGTGGTTGCGTTCGTACTGCCCCTCCCCCCTAAACATGCCGATAATTGTAAGCTGCATGGTTTTCTTTTCTCTTTGGCTCAACGACACACTTTTTTTCATTGCGGTACTCCTTGCTCTCTCAGGCTGACTCTTACTCTTGTGCCACTGAGATGTTGCTGAAGATGTGGGCGACAATAACACTGCACTGCTGGGCACAGGTCTACTTTGTGTACCACTACCAGAGAGAATGTCTCCCTGTCCTTCCTCTCCCACCGTGATCGGATCTTCTTCTTCTACTCGTTTATTCCCACCAACACCAATGGTTGCAGTTTTTATGCCGCAAAGGTGGTCCTCCCAGTTGATCAAGTGGTGTTTTTTCAGATGGGTTATTTGGCCTCCGGTACCATAGTTTGTACCAAGCTTACCCCAACTAACAGAGGTATTACAAATGGAGCATATAGCTATGTTCTCCTCCTTTTCAATAACCGTAAAGAAGTCCCAAACTGGGGAGCTTAACTTTTGCCTCCTGCTGGAGTTGCCACTTCCAATGCCGGATGAACTGGAGGGTGTGTGTTGAATTTGACTTTGTGCTGTACCACTACCTACTTCTACTGAGGTGGTAGTTGTGCTGGATGTAGGTCGCTGCCAGGCCTTTGCTAATACGAATATGGAAGCTGTAGGTCGTGTTGGTGTTACCTGTGTTGGAGGTATGTGCGCTACATCCCTCCCAGTGATTTTGGATAGGGTAATAATGTTGGTCTCCATCTCCTCGGGGCCGGGAGTGGGGATCGTGATGACTGGCTCATCATCTTCATCATCATCCTGCTGTTCTACATCAACCTCCATAAGTGTAAGGCTTTCTGGAACCTTACTTTTCCCTAGCCTGGTCTTGGGACATGTCTCCCTCTCAGACTCAGTTTGTGGCTTCCAAGTGGCATCTAGATCATCAGAAGGGGGGCTTGGTGAAGAACTTGATGGATGACTAACCCTCCTTTTCCTTGCTGGGGATAAGGAAGACAATGGATCTTCTGAATGAGTGGCTTCCTCTTATTCTTCCTCTGCATGATGAGGCTCAATTTCCTGAACTGTCCCTACTTCGGGAGGAACAAAAACTACTATTGCGGGCGGTGGTTGCGGCTGTTGTTGTTGATCACTTATCTTCTGTGTTTCCTCCTGCGTTGATTGGGTACTATTTTGAGATAGCGAGAAGTTTAGCTCAGGCTCAGCATCACTGGTTTCCACCGTTAGGCTGGCTACCTCTTCCACACTCATGTGCTTGGGCCTGGGTTGGTGGGTTGGGCCCACTGATGAGGAGGTGCTGCCCCCAGCTTGCCCCCCGGACTCCGTTGCTGCAGGCATAATTTTTGGTTTCCCAAAAAAGGTTTTGGGCAGCACACCAGACTTAAGTGTCACTTCCTTCTTCTGTTCCTTCTTCTCAATAGCAACTTTCTTGGTACTGGAGGACCTGGTACCTGCTTTCTTTGGGACCATCTTCTTCAGATGTCAGCAGCACTCAGTTGCACAAGACAAGTTGCAGAGATGTCTAGTCAGGTCACTCACACATCAAGTTGTGTACAGCAGCAGGACGTCTGTCTGGCAGCACAATGGGTGATGATGACACACCTCCTCCTCAGTCTTTTGTGCACCTAAAAGCAAAAAAGCCAGAAGAACATCAGTCAAAAGATAGTACTATAAAACTGATATAATATATGACTTCTTAGTGTGTGGTGGTCACAATTATTAAATTTTAGTAACTCAGTGAACAACAACAGTGTAGCCATTTATGAGACTTTGGCAACAAGGCCAGGGCTTTCCTGGTGTACTGTGTACACTCAGGAAGAATAAGAATAGCAAAGAACAAAAACAAAAATGTAGTGGAGCCTGTTTGGCCTAAATTTGTGCATCACATGGGATGGATACAGCATCAGGGATCTGCAGCTGGCAATTGGGATGGATTTGGAAGCAGTAAGACAAGAGGAACAATGGAAAGACATGCAGGCCTATGTTGCAAAAACAGCACACTACTAACTACCACCACAAAATGGCCCCCAGTCACATGGTCACTCACAGGCACAAGGCACGGCCAACAATGAACTCAAGCAGGCCTATATGGCCAGACAAAGGATGCCTGATAAGCAACACAGCTTTCATGCAAAAACGAAAATCCACATGGCTAAAAAGAGGTTGAAAAGTTACACACCAACCACAACAACAACACATACACATGCAAAAAAGGCATTTATTAAACACACCCAAAAAGTGAAATATACCCCAGAAAACCCCCCTCATTTTGCTATTCAATCCAATGCCATCCATGCCCTAAATGAAATTGAACAGACACCACAGAAACAGTTGTTTAATGCACCCATGAGTACCTCTGGGCCTACTGGCTGAAAAGGCCTAAACACACCCAAAAAGTTAACCCCCCCAAAAAAAACACATTTTACAATTCAATCCAATGCCATCCATGCCCTAAATGATGTTTAAATTCAACAGACAACACAAAAACAGTTATTGCATGCACCCATGATGATTGATCAGTACCTCAGGGCCTACTGGCAGACTAGGCCACAAGCTTGGAGGCCTATGGCAAAAGCAGAATGGCTGGTCCCACAAAACGGCCACCACCACATGGTCATTGGCTGGGCCACCCACAACAAGGAAAGGAGGCCTAGACAGGCAATGCAGGCCTATGGAAAAAGCACAATGACTGGCTTCACAAAATGGCCATCACCCACATGGTCAGGCCACTCACCATAACAAGAAAGTAAAGACAAAGGACAGGACCAGGAAGTTGGAGACTCTGGGGAACTTCCTTCCTCTTTTAAAAAATTATTAAATAAAGAAAAATGACTCCTTGCTCAAAAAACTACAGCCAAATGACAGCCTGAGGTTTTTTTTAGCAAAATGAACAAAATCATCATTTTCTAGAAGGTTTTATGCTGCTCGAGAGATATTCTTCGCCGGATTGCAAATTCTGCGTATTTGGCATTGCGATCTTTACAAAAAGTCATTATCGCGTGCGTGAACACGCATATTGAGTGCGCGAAGAAGACATAAAGTGTAAGTTTGCATTGTTGCGCAGTGCAGAGTTGCCAAAACTGCGTGAGCTGAACACCTAGGGTTACCTACTGGCTGAAAAGACCTTTTTATTCAACACACACCAAAAAACTGAAATTCCACCCCAAAAACCACATTTTGCAATTCAATCCAATGCCATCCATGCCCTAAATGATGTTAAAATTCAACAGACAATACAGAAACAGTTTTTATGTACCCATGACTACCTCTGGGTCTACTGGTAGACTAGGCCACATGCTTGGAACTGAAGCCTATGGCAAAAGCAAGCACACTGCCTAATTCAACAAAATGGCCCCACCCACATTGCCAGGCCACCCACAATAACAAGAAAGTGAAGACAGACAATGAATGCAGGCCTATGGTAAAAGCAGTGCACACAGCCTGGATGGCTCCACAAAATGGCCGCCAGCCATCCACAACAATAAGAAATGGAAGACAGACAATGCAAGCCTATGACAAAAGCACACTGCCTGCCTTCACAAAATGGCCACCACCCACATGGTTAGGCCACCCACCATAACAAAAAAGTAAAGACAAAGGATAGGACCAGGAAGTTGGAGACCCTGGGGAACTTCCTTCCTCTTTTAAAAAATTGTAAAAAAAGAAAAATGACTCCTTGCTCAAAAAACTACAGCCAAATGACAACCTGGGGAGTTTTTTTTAGCAAAATTAACAAAATCATCATTTTCGAGAAGGTTTTATGCTGCTCGAGAGATATTCTTTGCCAGATTGCAAATTCTGCGTGTTCGGCATCGCGATCTTTACAAAAAAGTTTTCGCGTGCGCGAACATGCATATTGAGCGCGCAAAGAAGACAAAAAGTGTAAATCCGTGTTATCGCGCAGTGCGTAGTTGCCAAAACTGCGCGAGCTGAACGCCTAGTGTTACCTACTGGCTGAAAAGGCCTATTTATTTAACACACGCAAAAAACCTGAAATTCCACCCCAAAAACCACATTTTGCAATTCAATCCAATGCCATCCATGCCATAAATGATGTTAAAATTCAACAGACAATACAGACACAGTTTTTATGCACCCATGATGGGCCTACTGACAGACAAGGCCACAAGCTTGGAACTGAAGCCTATGGCAAGAGCAAGCACACTACCTAACTCCGCAAAATGGCTGCCACCCGCATGGCCAGGCCACCCACAATAACAAGAAAGTGAAGGCAGACAATGAATGCAGGCCTATGGCAAAAGCAGTGCACACAGCCTGAATGGCTCCACAAAATGGCCGTTAGCCACCCACAACAAAAAGAAATGGAAGACAGACAATGCAAGCCTATGGCAAAAGCACACTGCCTGCCTTCACAAAATGGCGGCCACCCACATTGCCAGGCCACAACAACAACAAGCATAAGCCAAGGGGAACAAAGAAAAGACATGCAGGCCTATATGGAAAAAGCAGCACACTACTAAACTACCACCACAAAATGGCCCCAAGCCACATGGTCACTCATAGTCACAACAGGCCATGGAAAAAAATGAATTCAAGCAGGCCTATATATGACCAGACAAAGGAGGCCTGCGAAACAACACAGCTTTAATACAAAAATGAAAAAACGAAAATCAACAGGGCTACGAAAGGTTGGAAAGTTACACAGCAAGCACACACACACATCCAACAAAGGTATTTATTTATTAATACACACACCCAAAAAGTGAAATACACCCCAACCACATTTAGCAATTCAATCCAATGCCATCCATGCCCTACATGATATTTAAATTCAACAGACACCACAGAAACATGCACCAATGGGCACATCTGGGCCTTGTGGTTGAAATTTAAAAGAAATTAGAGGCCACTCACAACAATACATTTTAAAAACGATGAAAATCCCCAAAAAATGTAGGTACAAACAAGCCCCAATCAAACAAACAAGTACACCAATTCTCCAACTTACTTGTAAAATCTCAAATCCAAAAGTCCTCAAATCCAATCCAATGATTTGATGCAGCAGACTGACACAAAAAGTGATCCTTCCAGCTCCAAATTCAAATGAAAGTGAACAGCACATGGACAAGGCACTGGGAGGAGCCTGCTGGACAGGAACAGGAAGTTGGAGACTCAGGGGCACTTCCTTCCTCTTGTAAAAAAAGAAAAAGGACTCCTTGCACAAAAAACTACAGCCAAATCACAATCTGAGGAGTTTTTTTTAGCAAAATGATCATTTTCGAGAACGTTTTATGATGCACGAGAGATATTCTTTCCCAGATTGTAGTTTCTGCATGTTCGGGATCGCGATCTTGCCAACACTGCCGCCGGAAGTCAGATTGCGCGTCCGAATGACGTGTTCGCGTTTGCATACTCTCGTGGGATCGTACGGCCGGATTCCAAATCTAGTGGCGCAAGTGAACGGATAGAAAATCGAGTTGGCGAACGCAGAATTATGGTGAGTCATTACCGCACGCGAGAGAACGCATATTGAGCGCGCCAAGAAGAAAAACAGCTACGCTACATTGCATATTGCATAGTATTCTGTAACTACGTGTTCTACGCGAACCACGAAGTTACCGGAACTCCGCAAACTCCGCAAGCGGAGCGTAGTTCACCGCCCAGGGTTACTTATAAATCGCATTTGTATACTCAAGCTGAAATGCGTTTCTCTTCAACAGAAATGATTTTAACAGCTGTTCAGATGGCGATTCTGAAAGAACGTTCTCTGGCTCAGGGTCAACACATTTCCATGGTTTCATCAGTGCCTGCTTTAGAAGCAGTCATAAAGGCTACTGTACCAAATTCTAAAGCCTTGCATCCATGTTGGGTACAATGGGCTACTTCTTTGAAGTTGGCTGATGTCAACTTTATCTTTGACCATTCTTTGCAAACACAGGGGTTTTTACAACATGAACATGTTCATCCTCCTCCTCTATCATTGCTCCCACTTGATCAGTATAAATGCATTATTTACACTGATGGGTCTGCACAGCCAACCATTGGTTCTAAACATGCTTATTCAGCAGCCTGCACAATTGTGACAGGCAAAATAGTAGATGGTGATTTCAAATCTTCCTTGGTGCACACACAATCTCTTGGGGATTACATGGGTCAGTTGGCTGAGCTACGTGCTTTGGTTTTGGCTCTTGAATTTGCTGATCCAGATGTCCCTACACTTGTAGTGTGCGATTCATTTTACTGAATACAATTCTTCAATGATAACTTGTTCTTCTGGACACAAAATGATTTTCGTGATTCTAAAGAGAGTGCAATAAAGCATTAAAATGCTTTTGGTCCGAGTGGACGCTCTTAAGGGATGTTTGCCCCTCATACATGTTATCCATACATTGGGCCATCAACGTGTGGGAGCACACTCTGTTGGTAATTGGCTGGCTGATGAGGGAGCCAAATCTGCAGTAGCCACATGCTTGGTAGCAGCAGTTACTAGGTCTATAACTAAAATTGATGATGATATTTTGGCGGCCATTGCCGCATCGGCAGAAGGAACGCAGTCAGTTTCCAAATGGTTTTCCTTCTCATTATACCTATCATTTAACATATGATCAAATTCCATTTGTGACTATTCCAACTGTTTGTACTCGGCTGATTCCCAACAAGGACCGCAGACTTTCTTTGATAGTGGCTGCACATGAAGGCTTGGCCTCTGCACATGACGGCGTGACAACAATTATTTAGCTTTTGCAGCAACGTTTTTGGTGGCATGGCTTATACCAGCAAATACATAAATATGTTCTTTTGTTTCACGTTCATCTCATACTCAACTCTACATTTGGTTGCATTTAACTTGATCACTGCAGTCCTTTAACGTCTGCTTGTGCTTTTAAGTATATCCTGGTTGCAGTGGATTCATGGACTAGATTCCTTTGGGTTTGGCCGCAATATAGTACTTACGCTTGAACTGTTATAAAAGATTAGCGTGTCTTTGTTGGGGCATTTGCCTGTGACACCTTCCATTCAGACCAAGGCCCAGCCTTTGCCTCTAAGGCGTACCAGGATGCGATGACGTCTCTGGGGATGCAGGTCCAATTCTCTTCTCCATATAGGCCTGAGGGCAATTCTGTTGTGGAGCGGATGAACCGTAACTTAAAGTAATCTTTGACAGCTAGGGTTTTAGGTACTGGTAGGGGCTGGCTGACTCATTTTTATGGAGTCCAATGTGCACTTAATAATCTCCCTCGAAGTTCTCTGGGTGTGCGGACCCCATACGAGTTGCTCTTTGGCATTAAAATGTTTGTGCCAGACCTTGATGGTCTAGACGTTGTGGCAGCTGCTGCAATGTTTGATGTAGATAACCATTGTGCTCTGTTACAGGATCTACAAAAGGCTTGTGACTCACAGGTGAAAGATCATTTGCCCTCTTCCATCGATGCAGCAGTGCTGATTCTGGTTTCTGGCTGGCTTCCTAAAGTAGGAGATCTAGTCCGAGAAAAGGTGGAGAACAAAAAAGAATTTGGTCCATCATCCAGAGCATCGGTCTTAGTCCTTGGATTGAAGGGCATCCGTACTGTAATTCTGCCTCCACTACGTGGTCGTAAGGAGAATTAATACATTTCAATCGAACATGTCAAGCTACAACATATGGCCGATACTAAATAGTATGCCTACAAGCATTCCGCGTCGGGATGTATCACTGAATCCAATGGCTTCTCTTTCCCCGACAACTCTCCAACAAATGGAGGGGGAGATGGAATCTTCAATTGCTTTATTGTCTGTTTTACCTTCTACATCCACAACTGTGGATAATGAGTATGCTTCCCTACCAGTTGAAATTATAATTTACGTTCCTGAAAGTACAATTCATTCACCTTCAAATGAAGAACAGCCCCCGTTGTTTCAGCTAGGGTCCAGTGGTTACTATATGGACCGTGATAACTTTTCTTCTGATACATCTTCGTTGTCTTTGTCTGCTGCAGAGCCCCCTACACATATTTGGGTTTTCATCTCCTAGTTGAAAAGAATTTACCTGGTCCCACCATGGACATACGCCTGGATGGTTCTGATGATGGTTTTCCTCTTCATTTGGATTGGATTTGTGACTGTGTTTTTCTTAATGATTAATGGCCATTACTTACCTGAATGCTCTGCTGTGAACTTGGTTAACAGTGTTCTAGCCCCTCACACTTTATCTAATAAAACGAAAAGAGATCAAGTCCTAGTAAATATTTCAGCCTTCCCAATTATTGATGGTATCGTTTGGGATAAAGTACCATTAGATATCCATGGCCCGACAAAATCTTTGCAAATTCATTATGTATTCCGCATTTCTTTAGGTGATGTGGTTTTGCCTGGAATACACTGACTGGGATGTTAACGTTGTTTATTCATTGCTTTCTGATTTTAAGTATTATACTGCTTTTGACACTGAAGATTTGTATTTAAATTCTGCAAATTATGCTGGTTTATTCTGCTCCCAACATTATGGCCATCATTTTTTACACAAAATGAATACTCAAAGACCATATTTTAATTATACCCAGTGTGAATATTGCCCAACCCCATTAAAGGGGAGCTCAAAGAACCAACGGAGTAAATGTATGTACATTACTGGCTACAATCTCTCAGATCATGTGTTCTGTTTCTATAAATTGAAGATGCCTACCCACACTAAATTTATGCTGACCCATACTAAATTAGTCTCTTCCTCATCCTTCATAACCGATTACTCCTTGAAAGGTTATGATTACTGGAGGGACACGGTTGATTTAAAATCAACTTGGGGTACAAAAGATTAGCACGTGTGGGGCACTGAATCATTGCATTGTGCATGTTTGATACCATCTCAGCTCATATTTTAAATCAGATTGTAGAGCAAACTACTTGTTTTGGTTTAGCCACCGCGAAAAATTTGAATACTCCTTCCATCCCACTCTTGGATGCCTATGACACATGGCATACGCATGCCAATTACACGATTGAGGATTTAACTGTCATGTTTCAGAAAGGTACACTTAACTCTTCCAATATTGACCCTTTAGGTTGGTTATTGTGGCCAACGAGCTCAAATGCATGTCAATTACAATTTTTGAATACCACAAACGTATTTACACAGAATAGACATGATCTTCGTTTTCCACATTCTCATACAGTTACCACATATTCTTTTGGTATATTATGTCAACAATGGTTAGAACATTCCACACTGTCAACTGTGAAATAACATCTTTCCCTTTTATGAGGTGACATTAATCTGACTGATTTTCTTTTGGGTCCTAAGTCCCCTCGCGCTAAACTTTTTGTTTACGCAGCATATAATGAATTTTGGAAGCTATCGCAGATGGAAGCTGCAGTGCGCCTACGTCAAATTGACCAAGATAATTTAGAAAATGTTCTTGCAGTAGTCGATACCAGCATTAATACACTGTCTTCATGTATATATACTTTCGATAATATTGTATCATCGGTAATTGACATTGTTCAAAACGATGTGTCTGTTTTGTATCATGGGCAAAATCAGCTGCGTTCTGGTATGCAATTTGGTTGGACCTTGCAAACACTCCAAAGTGGGAAAGTACCATGGGATTACCTGAATGTTTCTGCACTGTTTTTACCATTTAATTTGACAGATAAATTCAAATTGATGTCAATGAAAGACGCAGCATATTCAATGTTACATATTGAAAAACTAGAACCGTTACTATTTTCTGTGGCAGAAACTGATTCAGCTGTGTAGTTAATACATGGGGTTATTTCATTACCTATCTCACTCTTTCAGTTTACGGCCTGCATGAAACACTATCCAGTTGGTAGATAGGAACCCCTCAGGAGTAGCTATATTCATGAATTATGGTCCTTCCCTTTCACATTTTGGTGTCAACAAGCACATAAGGAGGTTTTCCTTACATGGGAGGGTTGTGATTCTACAGAAGGACACTCCCTGGTCTGTAAACAAGTACAACTTCATGGTGCCTGCAACATTTTGACCCCTAATCTGGCTTGTTTTTTAAAAGGGACCCCGGTTCCAGCTATTATTCCTGCACTGAATTTGCTTTCTAACGGCAATTATCTTATGGTAAATAACCACAACTGCTGTGGCTTACGGGCATGCATCTCGTATATAGTAACAGTTTCACAATGTGTTACATGTTTCAGCAATGTTCTCTTTCCACCCCTGTACAGGCTTGTGGTTATTTCACTGTGGCCTTCCATTCCGACTTTGAAAGCAGATTTCAATAAGCTAAGCAAACTCAAAGCGCTATTGTTTCAACAAGAAGTGGCTCTCACATCAGCTTGTGAGATCTTTGAATTGCAGGTGGCGAGAACCTCGAGTGAGATTCAGTCACTGCTAAACACGAATCTCCCACTCAATTCTGGAGAATTGATTCACCAAATATTTAATGCGTCTGATAGAGAGGGCCTGGCCCACTTTTTTAAACTTGTGGGATCCGGCCGTGTCTCTTCCTTTCAAACTATTTTTGGAGTAATCCCAGCTTTTATCCATTCTATTTTTTTCAGTGCCTTCAGAGGGTTTCCCCTATTGCTTTTATTGATTTGTGGCTTACTGGTGCTTCTACTGCTGCTCCGCGATGGCTGCTTGACCTGTGGAGCTGCCAAGCCGGGTCCAGTTGCAGCTGCACTGTGATCCGATGCAGCAGCTTTGTGGTTTGATGCCATTACAAGCTCTTAACATCAACTACTGGCTGACCTTTCATTATGCCTACTTCACCTGTATGCAACCTGTGTTGTATTGCCACCGGTGCCCTTCTCAATGGGCCCTGGATGTCTGCCTCTCCAATATGTCACATGCTGCCTTGCATTAGGAACTGTTTATGGGTCTGTTGATGACCCATGACCAGGACTGCTCCCTGGTTAGGCGCCTGGTGTGCGATCCTATTCTTGGACCGATGGCAGACCTGGGTACCTGTGCTCATGCACAGTGCCTCTTGGATCAGAGTTTCATCGAAGTTAAACCAGTTTGCCCCAATATGCTCCGAACGGGCTCAGGATATGAGGAGCATGTGTGCTCATTCAAATTGGTAAATTGGATGGCATACCTTTTTACTATTGAAGGTTCAGACAACCTGATGGAGATTATGGCATTCCACTTTACTCACAAACCTTTTGGCTCTGATAATTTGCTATGAATGGATATAGTTTTGGGCACCCCTCTGGTTCCCCTTTTTTTTATTAGTCCTCAAAGATTCTATTGAGATTTAAATGGCTCTTTGGCCTACAACCGAGATGCTTTGCCTCTGCTTGCCTCTGACTTTGTTTAGCCCGGAGCTAAAGACCTGACCAAGGGGAGGGTGTCAAATGGCCCATGGGGACATTGTTGTCTTTTTTAAGTTAGCATGAGCACGCTGCAGATTGCCCTCTGCTTTGAGCACGTTACTTTAAGACTTTATTTTTGCAACTGTCTTCATTGCTGTTTTCACACGAGAACCCATCTCTGTGTTCACACTTTGCAGGTTCCTAGGATTTTGTCTGAACATTGTGGGCATGGTCGAACAACAATGCCCTGTGTTATTTTGTTCTGGCCAGCCCTAAGCAACTAGACAAAACATATTGATTCAGCTGTTGTTTGGGACGACGTACTTTGGTCTTATTGGAATACACAAATAGGTAACACACACTTGGGGAGGGACCTTTCCAGGGAGAAGAGCGGGACAGCACCTATGATGTAGATCTACCTTCTATAGGCTGAGGTATGGGGTTTGCAGATAACGCCCAGATATCTCCTAATGTATAATAATACTATTTCTATGCAAGGGGAGGGAGGTTAGGCTATACTGTCTTTTCACAATGATATCTCCTTTCATGATTTATGGACTAACTGCTATGCTGACCATACTTGTATTATGCATTTTTCTGCTTGTAATGGCACATATACTGCATCTTAGAGCACGTTAGCTAAAATAAATTTTTTAGACTTCTTCATGTCTCTTTTTTATAGTAATTGAAAGAAATATGTAGCACTCCCTTACATTTAATTAGATCAGTCACAATCAAAATATAGCACAATCCAAAATGGTTTATTTTTTACCACGTCTCCCATATGTTGGTATACAATACTACTCAAAAAGCAGACTCCACGTTTTTTGGCTTGTCTTCACAAATATATTCCTCTTTATTTTTCTCATTGGTGGTACATCCAAAACAGAACTGCCAGCCAACACGTGTTTCGTCTCCCCTTAGACTTTGTCAAGGCTGTAATACAAGATGTATATACCATTTGAAATGTTGCCAAATAAATGAGATATATACAAAGGAGAAAAGTTACAAAATTGTTTAACAAATACCACCTAAACCTGTAGAAATACAATTCAGCTGATACAAATCTTGTTTATTTACTCTAACCATTTATATCACATTTCAGAAAGGAGGAGAACAAAAATCCTCCAAAATCTAAAACATATATGTCCTCCAACATTTATAGTTTAGTAAGGACATATTTATATTTTATCATCCTAAAAAAGGTACTCAACACTTGCAGAAAGAAACCAAAGAATCCAAGGAAGTCCAGTGCATAAAGGAAAAAAGCCTAAAAAGTAACACCATATAGAAGTGTATTGAGAGAGTCGATAGACATCCAAAGTTTGTCATGAGAGTGATAGAAAATCCACTCACAAGACTCACTCTATCTTCTCCACAAAGTTTGCTAAAGTTTCACCAAGTATCAAGAAAAGTGAAAGTAAGGGTGCCCAAAGTTTGTAGTGAATAGGATGTGGCTCACCTATCCAAAAAACGAACTATTTTATGACCAATTAGTATCCTCTCGAGTAGTCATGAAAATTAGGTCTCATTAGGCCAAAATATTCTCCACAAATCTATTCCAAAAAGAAGAGTCACAAATCAATTAGTTACAGTCTCCCACAAGTTTTTCATAATAATTTATTCACAATAAAAGGGCCAAGCTCATACCTAATTCCACTATCTGTATGTATGTCAGTATTAGTTAGTCAAGGAAACAAGATAATTAAAAATTCTGTTCTTAGCGTAATCTAGGACAAATTTGTCAAACACGGTAAGAAAAGCGATCATACGGAGACACACCTCAGACACATCACGCCTCTAGTGCTGTTACTAAGTCTTTAAAAATTCTAAATTTAAACTCAGGTCAAGTACATCCATCGTACTAATTTCAGTAATACCACTTAAACCTGTTCTGTTGTCAGCGACCAAATCTCACCTGTTTTTAAAGTTATTTTTGGAGATTCTATTTCAAGTTCCAACACGCAAAATCGACTACCTTGATAAGTGCCGTTCTACAAGTAAAAGAACAAAAGATTTTATTGTACTGGTATAGCATCTTCCACTCGATAATAATTCCTCCCAGTCACAAACTGTCAAAAAACTAGACAACCAGATATTTCTAAATGTTCTGAAGCTTACCAAGCATCTGAAAAGCAGCGTCCGCGTCCTGTTACAAAATTCCTTGCTCTGTGTATGAGCGAGCGCTTGAGACTTCCGCAATTACGTCACTAAAGTCGTGCACGAGATGCATCTACCGTCACATGGCAAACCATGTGACCATAGTTAGAACGATGTGTTTCTTCGTTAATGGCAAGAACACCTCGCCATTTTGGATGTATTCATATTATTATGACATCGCTCAATTATCCTAAAATTGAATCACCAAAAACCACACGCAATATGCGTCTACAGTCGCTAGACTAGTAATGTAATCGTAATCTTTTATTATAGGCTATTAGATAGGTATCAGTCGAGCTCGATGTCACAAAGCCTGTCTCACGCTAATACATTTATAATCGCATATTACCATTTGCCAAGTAAAAATATGGTAGTTACATACCAATGTCAAAATCTAGCCACTCTATTATTCCTTTTTCAGGTCGAGTCTATTTATTATCATTATATTATCATTAGAGCACATTCCCTTACTATTCTAATTATTTCTATATGAGCCTTTACCATGAGAGAAATATATAGAAGAGGATAGGTAGCAAAGAGATATACGGAGTAGTTGAATTCGCTATATTGGTTCAATAGAGAGTGAGAGACGATTATACAAGGAAAAGTTATATATATATATAAACAAAACAAGTCTTATGTATGGCAATTCACATAGACAGACTCCATAAATCACAGAATTTATGCAATTATGACTTTTTTCTTGCCTTCTTTGTCATGTGTCCTAACACTTGGATTAAAAATTAACCAATAGGATATTTGTTACATATGCTTTGTATTACATTAGTCATTATCAGTGAGTGCATTCTGACATTGTTCTCAATAAATATCCCTCCTTATTTGTCATCAATAAAAAAGCTGGAACATTATACTCAACAATTATTACATGAAAATTCAATCTTGTAAAAATACATTTAATTCCCTGTCAATATTTATTCCAAGGTCCACAGCCCTCAGTTTAATCAGCCACCTGGATTCTAATTTACGTAGGGCTAATGTGCGGTTCCCTCCTCTTGGATCTGCATCTACTGAAGCTATTCCATGAAACTTAATGTTAAGTATTTCTGAGGATTGATGTACACTGTTGTAGTGAGCAGCCAAGGGATAATTGCTATTGTTATTTTTAATTGCCCTAATATGTTCCTGTATACGCTCTTTTAAAGGAAGGATTGTACTACCAATGTAGATTAGCCCACACTGGCAAATAATACAGTAAACAGTGTATTTGGTATTACAATTCATGAACTGATTAATTCGATGAATTTGTCCTGTGTTATAACTGAAGTCTTTTATTTTATCCATGGCAAATTGGCATATGTTGCACATTGTACATTTGTAAAAGCCCACCGGCTTGCTGGGTAACCAATTCTGTTTTTGCCCCACTATGGTGTTTTTGGGTATCGAGGGACTAAGGATATTTTTTAAAGTCTTTCCCCTATTGTGAATTATTCTTGGTTTCACTGTGATGTATTTTTTCATACTCAAACCCAACTTTAACAAGTGCCAATGTTTGTTTAGGATTTTGTAAATATCATGACTTTGTGTATTGTATGATGTTATTAGTGCAACCCAATCTTCATTTTTTCTCTTTTTTTGTTGTTTTTCTTCAAGAGATCTGTACGTTTGACATTTTTTATCTTATTCTGTGCTTTCTCCAAAGTCTGGCTATCATATCCACGGATGAGAAAACGATTTCTCATTTTAGTAAGTTCTTCCTGAAATACCAAGTCATTACTACAATTTCTTCTCAGTCTTGTCATTTCACCATATGGTATACCTCTCAGTTGTGTAGCAGGATGTGCACTCTGAGCATGTAATAGTGCATTACAGGCTGTCGGTTTCCGATACATCTTACTCTCCAAACTATTCCCTTGGACATACAGAGTTATGTCCAGGATATCTATTTGCTGTTTATGGCTATTGTGAGTGAAAGTCAGGTTGTAATCATTGGTGTTTACATCATCATAATAACTTTATTCGGTTATAATATACAATAACCATCAAAGCACAGTATTAAAAAGAAATGATTTTAAAACAGTAAATTCCTGAGCGCTCATTACTTATTTACAGGTCACATCATCATTGATTTC
The DNA here is from genome assembly GCF_964204655.1 of Triturus cristatus. Classification (NCBI taxonomy): domain Eukaryota; kingdom Metazoa; phylum Chordata; class Amphibia; order Caudata; family Salamandridae; genus Triturus; species Triturus cristatus. The sequence continues at coordinate 623,959,073 of NC_140587.1, forward strand.
CGGCATCTAAAAACATTTTTAAGAAATACAGTAACAGATGCAATAACAAATTCATTCTCTAAAAATTGCAATGCTAAGAGCGCCGGGCGACATCGTCTCAAACCAAAACTCTTTAAAGCTGGGACAATCCATCTCTTTCTTGATACATCATAATATTTACAAAAGAACATAATATGGATAGTGGATTGTTCCGAAACGCCATCGCAGGGGCATTTACACAAGTCTCTAGACCAATCATTCCTCGCTGGAAAACTTAGGAATCTGAATAGGATATTAAGTCTAAAACGGGTCAGCAGGAGACGGTCAAAATCATATACAGTTAGGGATAGTTATAACTGGATGGTAGGTGACGGCAAGGTTAGGTAATGGGCTTGGACCGTGGGTCTTCTCAGCGCGGAAGTTGTTCTGTTTTCGCCCAAGTAATCCATACAGCAAGCCTTAAGATCTTTCCTGGATATACTACTCATCAAGCAGGGGTTTGTATAGTATTCCAAGTGACATATATCTAGCAAGAACCTTTTGACGTACTCCAGCCACCTAATAAATTTAACATCATCAGACTTCAGAACGTCAGTCAATAAATAGCGGTTAAAACCAGTATCATCTGATAGCCAGATTCTGTGCCAAAGAAGAACAGGTTGAGTCTTTATAATATCTTCCAAATATGGGATACCCAGTTCCATATGGCATATATAGTTTGAACTGCTTTGGGGCACTGCCAAAAGAGACTTAAGGAACATGTTTTCCGCGGTCTGCAAGACCTTTAGATCTGCATAGCCCCATACACCCGCCCCATATGTGGCAATGGACACACATTTGGCCTTGTAAATGTGAAGAAGTTCAGCAGGTGGGCGCTTACCTAGTTTGCGACTGAAGTTTGACAGGGCCGCTAATGCCCTAACAAACAGCAGGCGCCTAGTTTTAATCGCCTCAGTCCAGCTACCTGTCCTTTCAAACAAGATCCCTAAATAGGGAAATGTTTTGGTCTGCTCTATTGGGCTGGCATTAATATATACAGTTTTAGCCCTCTTATTAGTCCCTGCCCCACAGTTCATTGTATATGTTTTAGAACAATTTATTGAAAGTCCCAAATTGGTCATATAACTGGTAAATTAATTAACGACCCCTTGAAGTGCAAGTGGAGTGCGGGCCATTAAAACTGCATCATCTACATACAAGAGTGCAGGGATGAATCGCTTGCCCACCTTAGGTAAGTTCCTGCACTCTTTGATTAAGATAGACTCCAAGCCGTTTATATACAATGTGAAGAGAAATGGGGCAAGGACGCAGCCCTGCCGCACACCTCTCCCAATTCCAAAGTGACTCGTGCATTCTCCACCACTCCCATACCTCACCTTGGTCCTTGCTCCGGAATAAAGTTCCCTTAAAAAAGTAATAATTAGTGAGTCTACACCTAGCCCTTCTAAAATCAACCACAACTTGTCATGAATAACACAGTCAAAAGCTGCCGTCAGATCCACAAAAGTCATAAAGAGTCTGCCCTTTTTTACCCTAGTATACTTGTCCATTAAAATATGCAGGTTTAGACCCTGTTCAACTGTGCCCAGGCCCTCCCGGAACCCATATTGGAGGTCGCTGATGATATCTTATTCATCAGCCCAGGTCTGCAATCTATTCAATAAAACCCGCCCAATGATCTTAGCGGTAGAGTCCAACAGCGAAATTGGGCGGTAACAGGCTGGGTTCGACCTGTCTCCCTTTTTAAAGATTGGTACGATCACAGATTCGTACCATGTTGGTAAAAAGCCGCTTTTTTTGCATGCATTTGAGACCTGGGTGAAAAGTGGACCCCATAACGCCACATTTGTTTTAAAAAGGTCCACGGGGATACCGTCTGGACCTGGGGCTTTACTGGTGTTCACATACTTAATGAAATCAATTAGGAAGCTCTCATTGCCTCCCCATATCATGAAAATATCGTCTATGTAGCGTCCCCAATATATGATCGAACCTGTTAGAATATGGGGACACTCTTTCCATAGATGAAATTCCTCAAAAAAAACATGTAAATGTTAGCGAAAGAAGGTGAGAATTTCGCTCCCATTACCACACCGGATGTCTGTCTAAACCACCCTCCATTATGTTGAAAAAAGTTATTATCTAAGGCCAGACGAGTGAGTTCTAGAATCATTTGGGTATGCTCATAAAGTGTTGCATTTCGTTTAGATAGAAAGTATGTTAAGGCCGCCATACCCCTTGATTGTGGGATACAAGTATAGAGAGCACAAACGTCTAGTGTGACCAGAGTAAAATCATCTCACCAGGATAGATCTTCCAGTTTGTTTAGTATGTCCTTGGTATCTTCTATGAATGATGGTAATTCTCGTACTATCAGTTTAAGATAGATATCTATGTATTCAGAGATTTTTTCTGTAGGTGCACCTATTCCTGTGATAATTGGTCTCCCCAGTGGCGTCATCATGTTTTTGTGTATCTTTGGCAGAATATATATGCATACTGCTCATGGTGTTAGATTCAGCATGTATCTATATTCCATATCCGACAAGAGACCAGAATGGAGGTAAAAGCTTAGGGTCCTCTCAATGAGTGTTGTTAACTCTCTCATTGGATTATCTGAAACTTTGATGTATGTTTAACTTGCTGTCAGTTGCGTGTCTATTTCTTCAGTGTACATTTCCAAGTCCATCACGACAATGTTGCCCCCCTTATCTGCTTCTTTTATTGCTATATCTGTATATCCTTTAAGTTTCTCCAGTGCAGCTCTTTCTTTTTGATTTAGATTGTCCTTGAAACCCTTCTGTCTTTTCTGATTATTATCTTCCAATCTATAAAGGTCTTCCGTAACAGCTCGGTAAAAACAATCTATCATATTGTCAGTAGGTAATGTGGGTGTGAATCTGGACCTGGTCCTGAGTCCACTGTCCAAATTCAGATCCATATTAATCTCCAGATCTTGTAAAATCTCCGTAATACTAGGAGCAGTCCCCATACTCTCATCAACTGACAATAACATCTGTAAATCATGCATATCCTTAATTGTCTTATCACTCGTAGCTACAGTATACAGTGGTATCTGACACGATTTTTGATTGTCATCAAAATACTTTTTTAATTTCAGTTTGCGAACATACTTGAAAAGATCCACATGTATTTGTACAAAATTTGGTTTGGAAACTGGACAAAAACGTAATCCCTTTTGTAATACAGCAATCTCAGCATTTGATAATTCATGTTTAGATAAGTTAACAATAGAAACATTCTCAGTCATATTAATGGGGTGCTTCGTACAGTTAGACTTAATCAAGTTATTCACTCCAACACTCAGTTCCTCTGCAAGCGTGATGCTGACCTGAGCACTCTTTTGTTTAGATCGTTTTCTGTTTTTCCCCCCTCTTCTTGTTCTTTTCCACCTAGATCTTTCTTTTGAAAAGCAACTCTGTTCCCTTTTCTGTATCGTTTCAACTCGTCTAAAAAAGAGGATGATCCTGTTCCTGGATTACAATTCTCCACATCGTTCCCAAGAATCTCACTTCTAGTCTCACTTGTTGCACTTGCTATACTCGACTAATCAGACTCACTTACTGATGTAGAGGCTGTCTGTTTGACTTCACTGGATTTCTCCATTTTTCCTCTCGGTTTGTACTCATCGAATCTCTTTGCAAAAGTATAAATCCTACCACTTCTGTAGTCATTCTCATCACATTTAAGTTTTCAAATTTTCTTATCCTTTATGTAATTCTGATGTGCACTCAGCACTTCTTTCAAGATTCCATAGTTCTTTTCTGTGGCATCTTTAAGATTCAAAGCTCGAATTTCCCCTTCAATAATATCAATCTCTTCCAGAAGTTTAGACCTCTTTCTTTCTGCATGTTTAATCAGTATATCCATCATCCCCAAAGAGGAAGAGGATATTAGGTTCTCCCAATCAGCTAAGAGATCCGGGTCCAAGTCTTCAAAAGATGGGAAAATTATGACCCTCAGCCCTCGTGGTATCTGCTTGATTTCTATATATTTTTTTAGAGTTGTTAGATCCCACCATCGTGAGAGTTCTTGCTTTCTCAATCTTTCTAATCTGATAAAAAGTTGTTTTAGGCCTTGTGTTTTAGCTTCAACTGAGATTGGATTTTTGATTTGTATATTGGCTCCAGAAAATATGTCATTAAATATTTTGTCTCTGTCATCGTCAAAATTCACCATTATTCAAGTTTATAATAACATGACACAATTAAGTTTGAAATCACACTTTTTGAAGGAACTGAGTGCTGGTCCCTACTATAGTTGTATTAACAAGAATGTTTGGTAGTAGTATTTTCCCTTACAGGAAAGCGGAACCGCACAATCTACCTACTACCATATGCCCCAACCCGAGGGTTGATTGTGACTGATATAATTAAATGTAAGGGAGTGCTACTTATTTCTTTCAATTACTATAAAAAATTGCTTGCTCGTTTAACCCTCGGGTTGGGGCATATGGCACCTTTTGGTAGGTGCTAGAAAGAAGAGATCAGCACCCAAATAACAGAAGAACACATAAACATATTATTGTCACACGTAAAAGATTGTTAAAGAAACAACTAATGATTGTGTGGTTCCGCTTTCCTGTAAGGGAAAATACTACTACCAAAAATTCTTCATGTCTCTGTCAGATCTTATTGTGGACAAGTACAAGAGTGCGAGCGAAAGGGTGTGTCTTGCTACCGCGATTCCTGAAAGATCTGGGGGTGTTGTGTGCTGGGGTGTCTAATCACTTGTTTCTCTGTGTGTGAGTAGGAGAGCAAGTGAGACAATATAGCTAGTCAGTCCTGGGCTCATGGGTACTAAGGTGGTAGGATGACTCATAGTTCTGTTTTTGGGCAGAATCCCTGCAACATCTGGTGGTCCGTGGACCGCCAGAATCATAATCAGGCCTTTAGAAGTTAATATAGGAGGGAAATGGAATAGAGGCTGTAAAAATGGTCATTCTTGTTATTAAATGGGAGAGCTTTAGAGAGGAGTATGTATGGTGGGTTTTAGGGAGGGACATAAAGCCACCCACCAATGAGGAAGGCCATTGCTTTTCACATGTTGCACTTCTAAAGTTAATAAAGTCAAAAAGGGACCCAAAATAGTAGTCAATTACTCCAACTCAGAGCTAGAGTAAGTCCAGCACCGAATATGATCAACTACTGGTACAGCAGCACTCTCCCATAGAACATAATGGCAGTTGGTATTTAAAATTAAACCCCATAGGAAATAATGTTGATTAAAATATTATTATATCAATAAAACAATTTATAATTAAATAATAAATATGTGCTATATGTATATTCGTTGACAATAAATTATATATATATATTTGTAACTATTTTAAATAATGTAATTTAATTTAACATTCTGAAATATGGGTTTGTAATGTCCTTACCAGTATTTTCTTCCAAGGAAGGGTGTTGCACTATCAGAGATTAGCCATGTGTGGTGCTGGACTTATTACTGTTTCTTTTTGGCAGCTCCACACCCTTTTTCATGATATAGAGACATGCGCATTTACACTATTGAGAAACTTTATACTCAGATTTTATGAATAGCCAAAAGTTGCTCAAAAGTGAAGAAGTGAAATACACATGTACATTTCTCACAAATGAAAGTTACCTTTATGAATAACCTCATCACTTTTCAAAGTGGCGGGTGGAATGTCCACATAAGATGTCAGTTTCTTAGATATATTCTGGAGCTAATAGGCAGTGTACAAGAAGGACTTAATTAGGGGTGGCGGGATTTGCAGAGTTTGATTCTCCACAATTCTGCAGAGTTACCAAGTTTCTGTAGAATTCCATGAAGGAGCTGAGTGAGTATTTGGTGCTATTTTCTTAGTGTCAAAAGCATCCTTGCATCGAAAAAAAGATGCAAGGATGCATTTTGATCTAAGAAAATAGCAAAGCCAAATACAACTTACATACTCTGGAGTGATTATACTGCACAGTAAGAAATCTGAAGAGCATGTAAGGTTGCACAGTGGTATGCATTGCAGTGATTTCTAAACAGGGCAGGAAGAGGGAGCAGCCTCTCTGTTTAAAAACCAGTGCAGTGGTTTCTAAACATGGAACAACTACTTCATCTTCCTGCCCTGTTTAGAGATCAATGCAGGGAATACCTGTCTGTATAAGCAATACAAACCCTACTTTACTTGTCCTCATACGGCAGAGTCGAAGAGACAATATTGACTCATCTCCTCCATGCCCTATCTTTCCTCTAGAGATATGACAGCACTATCAGGAAATTGGTCGAGCTCAGGGAGGAGGATCTGGTTGGTTGAAGGTCTGCTCTGCATGGAGTAATCGTAGTTTTGTTAGCTGGGGTCATCCTAATCTGCTGCTCTGTTTTCAAACCTTCTGTAGAAGAAGGGACACTAGTTAGGAACGTCCAGCCCAAATGTTCTTTGTCCACCCTCTCACACCCACTCTCCCACCTTTTGTTTTGTGTGGTATATTAATTGTCTCAATTGCTCCAAAGCAACTGGAGCCACCATACTGTGAAATGTGTGCGTTGCACCGTCTGCTGTAGGACCGCCAAACTCATAATTAAGCCCTTAATATTGATACATGCTAGATTTCTATACTCACAACTAATGTTATGTGTAAATGACCTTTAGTAGCTCAAGAGGTTTTGACACACACTGCCACACCTATCTCACCGATGTGCAGCATTGGATGTGAAAATATGCATTATAAAACTCATATATTTTAAATGTCCAAACTCTAACAACAGCTTCTATGCCTAGTGTGTTGTCTTAAACACCTCTATGTTTACACAGTCGATTTCAGTTAAACAAGATTTTCTCCATATACCTTTGGTTCCTGGGCATTGGTACACGGTTACTTATGGCTTTGTTTTCCTCTCTTTACCTTACAGGTGATGACTGAGTGAGGAGTTGCATGAGCTGAATCTCCCTCTTGGACTTGAAAACTCAGGTAAGTAGCTGTCGTTTGAGGCATGGTTTTGACCCACATCCAAAGCAAAGGAGAGATCCTGTCTCTCTGGATGACTCGAGGCAAAGCGCTGAGTCAGTCTCTGGCGAGGTGAAACTAACAAGGCCAGGCCCAAGATCACTGCCGAGATTGGGGAACTCTCGCAACCATCGCACTGCAGAGCATACTGGACAGAGTGAGCGAACACCTGCTGCTTCAACACAAGAAAGGCAAAGGCATATTGGTTTAGAAGGCGTGGCTTTTATCATGTGTAAAACAGGTGTGCTTGATGTTCCAAATGACTCTGGTGTATTTGACCTAGACATCCGTCCTTAAGATGGAAGGATACATCTACATTAAATACATCCACCATGACATTACTGAGTTGCATAACCCTGCATCACCACTGTGATGACAGACACACTTACATTTTGTGGCTGTTAAAGCACCATGCCAACGGCGGCAGAGTAATTTCTGACACGAGACAAATGGGAGCCACTGATTGAGCACAAGCGTTGGATGGATGGATGGATGGATGGATGAACTCCATCAATGCGGCAGAGGTGCTTCTGTCAAATGTATAAATCAGGCAAAAGGATTTCCACTAGCATGATGGATGGATCGAAACCTCCATACGGAGGATGGACGGCCCGACTGTCAAAATATAAATTGAACTCCGTATTTATTTTATTAAGTAACTTGTTTTCAATAAAAAGTTAAAAAAATTACAAATATTTTTCTCAGATATAAACCCAGATCGTCCTCTTTTCAGGGCTTAACCACCACAATCAACGTGTCACAAAAAGGCTACTTGATTGTTTTGAAAACAAATTACAAATAATCAAAATTGTTGTGGTGATAGTATTCCATTAGGTCTCATTCTCACGCACTTGAAGACCACTTTCTTCAGCTCATAGAATCACTCTCTTATTCATGTTTGGATCTTGTAATTTATAAGAAAGGCAGCCAGTGCTGGGAAGAGCAACCAGTATAATTACTGACAATTGCAATAAGTCTAGCTATAATTCTATGGAAAAGCGTGCGGTAACCATGAATGTCTGCTGTGCACAGTTTTGAAAGACTGTGCCTAGGAGCAATGTCAGTGTCCCTGCTCTAGCATGAATTTTGGTGCTTAGGGGTTGTGAGGTGTGTTTTGTGGTCAATGTTAACACGCTTGCTGTGAGTGTTTTCATTTGGGTTCGCTTGTTGCTTCACATCAGGAATCCTATGGCAAAATGAGTAAAAAGCAGGGTTCAGGAAAATATCAGACTTCCTTCTGACAGAAAGATGGCTCACTATTTCCGAAATTCACGAGCTAATTCAAAATAATGTTTTTCTTCATGGCTCAAACAGGATATTATATAAAGTTTTTATCAATTTGTAACTAGGCCAGATAAACGTCAGTAAAAATATCGTATCGGCAATAAGCGAAGCCGACAAAGACAAAAATCCTGGGGAATGGAAAAAAATGTTTGCTTCTATAAAAATCTTATGCAGAAAGCAATTGAAACATGGGGAAAACACGAAAGCCTGGAATTACCAGCTAGAATGTTGGACGAAGTTAACAAACTTAACTTCAGCACGCTAAGAGGAGCCAATTGCCTTTGGATGTTATTTTTCAGTCAATGGCAAGTTATATAGAACCCCACAATTTCTCTCCCAAGTTAACCCTAAACTTCTGAATCATTGTTTTAGGTGACCAGTTGGGCTGGAAGATAACTGGGCTCATATCATCGACCAGTGCCCTCTCATCCAGGGGTTATAGAATTATATATTCTTGTACTTGGAGGCTGAATGGCAAATCAGAAGTATGTTGAAGAAATGTACAAACCTCACTTATTATGTGGCGTTGGTTTGGAAAAAAGCAGCATTATATACTTGCAATATGTGTGATGTGTTGTGGCAATAATGTTTGTTTGGTAAAGAGGTGCTCACGCAGTTTGTTACAGATCTTTCCTCTATGTCGTCCATGTAAACAACTGCAGTGTAGATCTGCACAAGAGCCTACTAACCCAGTCGCCTACGATGGTGAAGTTTGCTCCGGACTTCCCATAATGTAAGACATGGAGCGGGTTTATAATCCAGGAAGCAGAGAGTAGATGGGTAAAAACACAGGACTGTATGAGCATGTCGCATATGACATGGGTCCCCGTAGGAGTCAGGAAGTACCGAAAATGGACAAGCAGCTCAGTTTTGGATTCTTGAAGTTCCATCCTCTGGTCAGGTTGCTTCCCTATGCATCAGACACTGATGGGTCAGAAGTTGACTACCCAGCTGGTTCGTTTCCCTACTGTCTCTTGTGGGAGGACAGATTTCTCTGTGCTGTCTTTGATGAATGTCATTAATGCCCTGCTTTTTCACTGTTGGATGTTTGGGTGTCTTACTGTGTCTCAGGTGGGTGCCAGGACATCCGTGATATATGCAATAGCTGGCAGCATTCCCAGCCTTGTTTGTATATGCAGTAAGATGGCACCTCTCCTGTATAAGAGTACTGAGCGTTTATGCTTGCTTTGCAGAGTCACCGTTGTCAATTGAAGGCCAGTGGGTTGGATCACCTGTGTCTGGACATTTATGGCATCGAAACAGATCTCGCCTAGGACAGTGGCAGCTCCCAGAGGGAGTGTTGCGGGGCGGTGGGTAGTAAACTCCAGAATGCGACCAAACGAAGTTGTGTATATAAATAAATAAATAAAACTAATTACATTGCACGTGCTGCAACGCCAAAATGGCGTTGCAGCGCACACAATGTAATTTGTTTTATTTATTTATTTATATACACAACTCCATTACGTACGAATGTCTCACTCTACCAAATATTCTACTGCACTTAAGTTAAATATTTACAATTCTAATATACTACATAAAGCTGGCAGACTTTTTTTCTACTGCAGTTGCGAAAGGGCTAAACAGAGGCAGTTTTCTCTTGTGAAAAATAGAAGCATTTAACCGCTTTGCATGTTTTTAGAAAATTTGGGTCTGAATTAGGGTTTGAGGACAGTATTAGTTCTGTCTCTATTATGGAGTACTTTACTCTCGCCATGTCGAGGGTACTATGCCAAATTTAGAGATGCCTGCCAGCCCAGTGGTCTTATCTCGTATTTAAAGGAACCACCATGACAGCAAACCAGTAAATGCATTAAAAGTGTGCTATGCATGGGGGGCATGGCCAATGACCAAAGAAATGGCTGTATTCCAATGGGGCTCTGGCTCGGATCCACCCTTTTCCCTGCAACTCTGCACATTAGCCAGCACAAATAAATTGTGTAAATGCCTGAACTGTAACTGCGGAGGTCAACAGCTGCAATACCGAACATCACAGGCTCCTACCTGGAGCCGACATCCTGCTGTGATCTGCAGCCTGATCCGGGCTTGGTAGGAGACAACCATACAGTGGTGCGGCCATGGGAGGCAGGCGGAATCGGCTCCGCAGTCGACGGCGGCTGGAAGCTGGCAGCCCCTTTATCTACGGTGTGGCGAGCTGCAGGCACCTGTTGTAATGAAGCGGCTGGGGCTAAATGGTGAGGCCCTGATGGTGTGGGTGAGCAACTTGCAGACGACTGGTGGCCTACCGATGCAGCATTAAGCATCAGCGCGGCCGTGAGAGGCAGGGGTGGACAACTTTATAGGTCGGCGCCTCGGCTGAATATTGAAATAAAATACACAGCGCTTGGCGAGAGCTCACCACCGAAAGCAGGCACAACCAAACACCACAAGTGCGGTAAATGAAAAGGCGCCCCCAAATAATGCACAGTTTTAGCCCATGAAGCCGAAAAGGTACAGGCGGCCGGGGCAAAGTCCCGGGTGGCGATACGATTGAGGAGACCCATCAAGCCTCACCAGGGGAGCAGTGTCACAGAGAGGATGGCTCCATACTGAAAGGAGCACTGAGTCCAGCCTGCCAGATTCAAACAGGGACTTTGTAGTTCCACCACGTGACCGGACAGGCACAGCACTATATTGGAGGGTCCTGACCCGTGGTGTTGGGCGTGACCCCTGAACTGTACGATATATGGCCACATGTGGTGAAAGAGCAGGTCAGTGAGACAGGATTTGGGGCACAGACTGTATGAGTGATTGAAGACACCACCACCATAGACCTTTGAAACCTATCTAACCATCTTGGAACACAACACCTTCAACCACGAATAGCTCGGGCCTGTGTACGGTCTCATAACGCTGCACTGTCCCACAAAGGGTGCAGTCCCTGCATGTGATTTAATACAGAAAGCCAATTGACAAGAGCTCCCTCACGACCTATATTTCTTTTTCCTCATATAACATCAATTCAATATGGGCTGAACATACAATTTAAGCACCAACCAAATATGGAAATATACACATAGTTTTGATTCTTAGCATTATTTATTTATTTTACTTTTTGTATCAAAAATAGTTTTTTATCATTTCTTTTATCAATTTTACACATAAAATGCATATAATAGACATATACATGTGTTTTTGCATCACAACGACATTGTCATAAATCAACATCATAAAACCCCAGGTAGAGAGACAACAAACAACCTACTAACACACTTTCATACATACACACCCGTTCAACTACATCCATACCGCATTCATAATTATGTACATCAGGAGAGTGGGAGACATACAATTATTTTTGGTCTCCTCAACCATTTGAAGCTACTGCCTAAAGCAGGATCTTAATAGCAATGGTCGACGCGTTTCAGTGGCTTGAGGTGTAAGTAGACACCACCTTCCTCAGGACCTGCTAGATATCAGACCAGAATCGCTCCACCCAGGGGGACCTAAAAGAATGTAGATATAATAAATGTACAGCCCAATAATGTCCAAGAAGATTATATCGATTGGACCCACATGTACAATACACATTGAACAATTTTAGAGAGTGTTACAATGACTCTTTCCAAATAGTGTGAAAAGACAAGAATCGTAGGTGTTTCCCATGTGTCATCACCACAGAGGAGCCTGCTCATCCTGCCCATACTTACAGGGGGCAGAGTGAACAAAACAAAGAGAGAGAAAACATTGTTTTTGCATTCCTTTTCAACCACCACCAAAAATATGCCAAAGAGTGATTATTTAGAGAGAGGTATATCTTAAATACCATACCAAAAGTGCTCTCAACTATACAAAAGTGCAGACTGGGCACCATTACCCCAAAAGACTATATATACTTACTCCCACTAATACTCCATCGACAATTAATTTAAAGTCGTCCCCTATGCCATGAGTCTTTTTATTGCTGTTTTCTGTCAAGAATGGACAAAGGAGAACTATACTGATAATCTCATCCTTAATGTATTCATTATTCCAACAGTGGGCCACGAGATTACTCTGCATCTTACCTAAAATTCTCTAACTTGCTGTATAACATGTACAATTTCAGAAGCAGGTGTATAATCACAAAGGAGCAGTCCTGTATAGAGAGCAATTAAGAGTTTGTTTTTGTTCTGACATAGCGAACCTCTATTAAAATAACCTAATAACAGTTTTTATTTTCTACTGCTTTTTATGTTGAACCATTCTTTTTTATGAAGTACCTTTTGCCTTCGTTTTAGTGACTCTCTATATCCTGTATTTTAGTGTCTCGCCAGTCTATTTAAAGCAACATCTTGAACGAGGGGTAAGTGCAAAAACATCTAGAACTTAAATCCACCAAACCTATAAAGCAAAATTAAAAGAATTCAGTTGGGGGAAAAAAGGGGAGGAAAAGAAGACCTTTATATATAAAAAGTCAAGGGCAACATGCTAATGAGTCAAAACAGAATTAGAGAGCTCTCTTCAGTTTAACACGACCTCGTATAGAAACAGTTGTTTTACAGCGCAGCACCGCTGGAGGTTAAGGAGGTTATTTCAAAATATCATGAGAAATGTTTTAAACATTCTATACGATCCCACAATTAACTTCACAAAGGGGCTTCTTTACTTGTATCTGTACCTATTGCACCAATTTTAACCTTTGCTCGTAACAGCTTCTCTGTGTCTCAACCTAAACAATCCTATGATCCCATAAGCTATTGCCGTTTTTAAAAAGATACAAAAAGTCACAAGGGAAAGTCCCTAACTCTGTACGCTGTCACTGCACCAAGCTTCAAAAACCTTCATCGGTATTCACAGGGACCACACCTGCTCGCCACCCATCAACAGCACCTTTAAATGAACTCTCTTTAGAGAAACTCCCATCTTCTGCTTAGCCAGTATTATCGAGGGCTCTAAACCTTACCTTTTTCCTCCAAGTGAGATCCTGACTGGCTTTACAGCAAGAGAACTGTCATGCAGCGTGCCTGATAGAGCAAATAACTCTACCGTGCCTGGGGATTTTATAACCAGTGCTGAAGCACAGGAAGGCGCGTGTATCGCAGTCAGGTGTGCGTGAGCAACTAGTCGGCACTGTCGAAGGACTATAAACTCATCATGCATTCACGCCATATTGGAGTGGAAATTCCTTTCACAAATCAAGATCTACGTTATTCTAAAACCATTTTTATATTTACATCCAGGTTAAGTTAATTATAAGAATTAAGTAGATGGAAATGAAGTCCCCACCAGGAGCAGTCTCCCTACTGCTCAGCCCGCCTGCCATCAACTGCCACTCCACACACAAGCCATATACGTAACATTCCATGATGTCATCAGGCATTCGACTACACTTACTAGCTGAGCAAAAGGAAAGTCACTGCCAGGGAAATGACAGATACAAGTAAGATATAACACATCCCCCTTCCTTAGAGAAACATCAACTTGGGGTTGCAACTCTGTGTGCTTTACTGATTCAAAACAACAAAATGCAATTTGACCCGCCTGACAAATTTCTCCAAAACAAAGGTGATCCGCCAATGCCTTGGACAAGATGGAAAGAAGAATTTTTAAATTACATGAAGGCGATTGATGGGGAACGTATGGGAGCAGAAAGAAAAAAAAGTATTTTTTTACATTGCTTGGGCTCGGAGGGTCAAATGGTTTTTAGAGCTCTACCTCAAGTACCCCCACTGGAAGGAGAAGGAGAAGGAGAAGGTTTTAATGTATACAAAGAAGCGTTACAACGTATGGAACACAGATTTAAACCTGTTACTAATATTGCATTAAACAGATACAAATTTTACACCAGGATTCAACATGAAAACAAATCATTTGATGATTTTTTAACAGCGTTGAGAGCTTTAAGTATTCACTGCAACTTTGGGGCAATATGTGATGAGATGAATGATTAGAGACCAAATCATCGTACATGTAAAGAACAAAAAAACTCAAGAGCGTTTATGGGAAATTGGTGATCCTAAGTTGGCAGAAGCGATTTCGACAGCAAAAGCACTAGAACAATTCGAAAGGAATGATAGACCTGGATCCTGCTACAGGTGTGGTAGCAAGCTACACTTAGCTAATTATGGGGGCTGTCCAGCACTCAACAAAGAGTGTAAGAAATGTGGCAGAATTGGTCATTTTGCTTCTGCATGCAGGGATGTAAGGAGAAACAATTTTCCTACTCAAGGCAGAGTATCTTCAATGGCTGAGGTTAATAACACTGTTCATAAATGTGATACTTGTAGTAGCACAGAACATAAAAAAGGCTTTGTGGTTTCGATCTATGAAGAAATCTCTAGCATAAACAATACAGTGTCCAACAAATGTAAGAAACCTCCCATGTGTGTGGTGGAAATCTCTGGTATATTAATAGATCTGATGGCTGATTCTGGTTCACCATGGACTATTATTTCAAATGACTATTTTCAGGAAAAACTTAGTACTGTATTGCTGCCTTCACAATTGTTACCGTCTGACAAAGTTGCACATGGTTATGATGGTTCAAAAATTGACATGACGGGGTATTTTGAGGTAAATCTACGGTTTAAAACAAGGAAAATAGATGTCAAATTATACATTGCGGTCAAAGGTATCAATGTTTTGGGATGGTGGGACCAGTGGAAACTAGGCATCATCCTTAATCCCCGTTCTAGTGAACCTGTATTATTGGATGAGGAAGTACATTTAAACAACATTTCATTTGTTTCTTCACAAGTGAAAGAAAATGTTATAAAGGGTAATTTCAGTGATGTATTTTCAGACACGTTAGGTAAACTAAAAGATTATACCAACAGGATAAAACTTAAAAGAGATGTTTATCCTGTAAAACAAAAACTAAGAAGCGTACCGATTAACGTCAGGGAAGAGGTTAAGAGCATGTTAAATGATTTAGTCTCAGAAAAAATTATTGAACTTATTGATTCGGCTGAGTGGGTTTCTCCCATTGTTTTAGTAAGAAAACCAGATAAAAAATTGAGAATGTGTGTTGATCTAAGGGCACTCAATGCTGGCATCATCATTGATTGCCATCCCCACCCCAACATAAATGAAGTGGTCTCAATGTTAGAAGGTGCTAAAGTATTTTCCACCTTGGACCTCAGGTCTGCCTACCATCAAATCTGCCTCACGAAGACTCCAAACCACTTACGACATTCATCACTCCCCAAGGCTTATATCAGTTCACTAGAATGCCATTTGGGTTAGCCTCAGCGGCTTCGGTGTTTCAAAAAGTGATGTTCAACATTTTCAGGGATGTGGATAAATTCATTAAGTGTTTTCAAGTCGACATTCTAATTTTTTCAAAAGGTGAGGAAGAACATTTCAAGCATTTAACTGAGGTGTGTGGAAGGTTAAGACGCTGTGGATTAACCCTTAAAGCAGATAAATGCAAAATGTTTAAAGATTCGGTTGAATATTTAGGTCACACTCTATCTAAGGATGGGGTAGTACCTAAGAAGTCCAATGTTGAAGGAATAGTGAAGGCTCCTCCTCCATCGAACAAGGAACAGTTGTTATCGTTCACAGGAATGTGTGAATACTATAGTAAGTTTGTTGAAAACTTTGCTGACAAGATGGAACCCTTGAGGAAATTATTAAGAATGAAAGTGGTTTTTGAATGGGGTTCAGAACAACAAAAAGCCTTTGAACTTATCAAAGCTGAAATTCTGAAGGCTCCTACCCTTAAACCTTATTGCATGAACAAAGAATGCATCATTACTGTGGATGCAAGCTTGTATGGAATTGGAGGTGTTTTATCCCAAAAGTGTGGTAAGGATGAATGGAATGTTTGTTTTGCATCCCGCACTCTAAATGACACTGAGCGTAGATATGCAGTAATAGAAAAAGAACTTTTAGCATGCATTTGGGCTATTGAACATTATAGGAACTACATTTGGGGTAGCAAGTTTGTCTTGAGGACTGATCATAAACCGTTAGTTAACATACTTTCTCCGGGGGGTGGCTGGAACTCTACCGCCCGAATAGCAAGACTTACTTCTAGGTTACAAGAATATTGCTTCAAACCAGTGTTTGTTCCTGGGAAAAAAAATGTCATGGCAGATTTCATGTCTAGACTTCCTTGTCAAGTTTCTGATAATAGTGACTGTGAAGATTCCGAGGTGATTACCACAATTCAGGATGTGGTGAATGGAACGTTTGAGGATATCATATGGCAAACTGTCAAAGAGTATATTTTGAAGGGTTGGCCAGAAAAAAAGGTGTTACCAGAAGAGTTTATGCCAATGCATAGAGTTGCAGATTCTCTGGTATTAGAAGGTGATTTGATGTTGAAAGATGGTAAGTGTGTGCCTCCTTGTGGAATTCAAAAGATTATTATAGAGTTGGCACACAAGTCACATCCAGGAATATCAGCAATGAAGCGTTTGGTCAGGAATTATTTCTGGTGGCCTGGCTTAGATCGCATGGTGGATCGCATTGTAAGAGAATATGATGTGTGCATGGGGAGTGAGAAAATTTTAAAACTGAATACTCCTCCTTTAAAGAATACTGAATGGCCAACTGAGCCTTGGAAGAAAGTGGCATTTGACATCTCTGGTCCTTTCTTGTGTTTACCACGGGATTCCCAGTATGCTTTTGTGTTGGTGGATTATCACTCCAAATGGCCAGAAGTTAAATTTTCTTCAGGTGCCTCGACCAATGTAGTCATGGAATTTTTCAAAGAGATTTTTTCTAGAGAAGGATGTCCCGCTGAGCTTGTTACAGATAATGGTGTACAACTCACATCTAATGATATGGAGAACTTTCTAAAATGTCATAATATCAAACACCATACTGTTTCAGTTTATGAACCACATGAGAATGGTCTTGTCGAACGGTTTAATAGGGTGTTAAAAGGGTATGTTGCAGATGGAGTAAAAGTTAAGGATAATTGGAAAAATTTTGTAAGGGAAAAATTATGGTTGTACCGCATCACACCTCATTCCACTACGGAAGTCAGTCCTTTCCGTTTTTTAAAGGGGAGAGATCCTGCTTCCAAGATATGTCCATGGTGGTTTAAAGAGAAATGCAAGCATAAGTCTTTTTCTGACTCCATGGTTACTGGAGTTGAAGAAAGAGTTGGTTCCAAACAAATGAAAACAAAGCTGTGGTATGACAGCAAGTGGAAAACTAAAGCTCACAATTTCAACAGGGGTTATTGGGTCAGGGTTAAAAAGCCTGGTTTAACTATGAAGTGTTCAGGAAGTTTTGGTAAACCCATGAAGATTGTAAGGGTTTTTGATAACAGTGTCATAACTCAAGATGGAAGATTATGGAATGTTAAACGTGTTGCAAAATGTCACAATATACCCAGTCAAACTGTGTATTCTCCATCAGTGAGTGGTAATGATACTGTAGCGTCTAGAGTTAAAGTCTCTGATCGCATAAGAATAGCTCCAAGAAGATTTGATGATGAGTAATGTTTGTACTCAATAAGTAATGTATTATTTTGTTGTTTGGGTATATATGTTTGTTTAAAAAAAAAAGGGGAGATATGTTACATTTACATTTTCAATGTTTGTTATTCAATATTGTTATGCTATGGCACTGTAGCATCTTATGAGTAACAGTTCTTGTTCCATATGGAACCTTACGGGACTGTGAGGCTCTGGGCAGTTATTTCTATCTGGCTTATGCTGATCAGTCACCTTGGGTTGCTGTGCTGCTTAAATTAAACCTATATACAATTTATTGGATTTGAATATCTTCATTGCAACACAAGCCTTGATACCTTTGTACTAGTAGTGAACAGCATTAGTCAAAAATGAAAAGGAGACATTAAAAAATGTTTCCAATAATGAGCTATGCCGACCGTGATGGGGGTACAAGTAAGTCACCGATGCTGATATCAACCTTCACTAAACAACTCTCGTCCACATTAGATCAAAACAGACGGGAGGGCTATTTTTAGTTAGTTTTTTAGTTACCGGCCCCACCAAAATAGAGCTCCTTTAACCACTTGGGGCGATATTTCATTCTCCCCAGAATAATCTACTTAATTTTCGTAAAGAAAAAACCTATATCAAGGTAGGAGCACTTGAAAATTAATAAACAGTGTTTCTGTTTATGCATTTTGGATTTTGGGACACAAACTACATATACAACTGACCAGAATTTGTCAGTATGGTTACAGCAATATCTGGATAATTCAGGGGATAGTAAAGCTACATCCACCGAGTCCATGATAACCAAATCTCAGATAATCTTTACCAAGGTTTAGTAATATTCCACTGAATGTCTTCCTTTAATCCATGTTTTACACTATCCATGGAGAAAATCCAAAAGGTTTCCCTTCTTTTACGGATATGTCAATGGGTGTACCGTCTTGATTTCTAATCTTTTCCAAGATGCACCACTTGCAGCTGCGGCCCGTGGAGGGAGTTCCGTGGGGCAGTAAGGTGGGGCGGGGGAGGGGCAGGGTGGGGGGTTCTAAAAACCAGAATATGGATAATTACAGGTAAGTAAACAATTAAATAAATAAAACGAATTTCGTAGCGCGCGCTGCATCGCATTTTGCGCCAATACATGTATTACTCCGCTGCTAATGAAAGCCACTCCCGAATCGACTACATATTATCATTGGCTGATTATGTGCACCAATTCACCAAGTTCACCACTTAGCAAGAGGCATCTGTGATCATGCTCCCATACAGGCGCTAAACACAATAAGCACTGCCCCCACCGGTAAGACACTTACGATTAGTCCTTGGTGTCTCCAAGTCCCACATATTGAGGACAATTTAATCAAGTGCACAGATTATTACTTTAAGGAAAACGTGGGGATGGTCCAGTCTCACAAATTTTGTGGGAGGCTTACAAAGCTGTACTTAAGGGCCAAGCATTATGCCTCACAGTGGGTCACAGGAAAGAGAAAGACATGCGACTAGTTGAACTTGAGAGAGACATTCTCACAAGAGAGCAAACACCACGTGATAACCGGGATGAGAATGAAAACCGTGTTTTGGAACGCAGGCGGAAACAATACAGGGACCTTGCACGTGAACTAGCCAGGGGTAAACATGTGGCCAAAATATATAGGAACTACGAACACGGAGATAGGGATAGTAAGGTATTAGCATGGTTGCAGAGGAAAGAAAAGGCAGACAGCTGGAGTCATACCGGGGCAGGACGGGACTTATCTGCGTGACCCTCAACACATAGCAGATGGGTTTGCCGAATTCTATATGCGACTATACTCACCTGTCGCGACAGATACCGTGGCAGAGGTGAGAGATATGATAGCCGACATACTAATTCTGCCACTGCCCTCTGACGACCAACATTTGCTGGAAGAAGATATTACTGTCAAGGAAATCACTACAGCCATACGCAGTATACAATCTGTAAAAGCCGGATGACCAAATGGCCTCCCAATTGAACTCATCAAAATAACCGCATCCAAGGTGGCACCCCACCTCCTTGAAATGTACCATGAGAGCAAATCCATCTGGACATTACCCAGAGACCAAAAGACTGTCCTCTATTGTCATCATTCGTAAGCCTGGGAAGCCGGAGGAGGAAGTCACTTCATACCGACCAACATCCCTATTGAATGCCGAAGTTAAAATACTTGCCATACTACACGCCAATAGGATGATACCTAATAATTACAAAACTAGTCCACCCAGACTAGTCTGGGCTCATGCCTGGCCGCAATACGACTACGAATCTACGCTGTTTGAATGGTATGCTCGCCAGGAAACACACCATCAGTGAAAACGCGGCCATTCTGTTGCTGGATGCACGCATGGTCGAATGGCCATAATATATGATAGCAGTCCTTCAGCTTATGGGAGTGGGGACGTCCTATCTCAAATGGATTAAGCTACTATATGCCGAGACACTTGGTCAAGTGGTTGTCAATGGGCATGTATCCACCGCATTCACTCTGTGCCAAGGAACGCGACAGGGCTGCCCGCTGTCTCCCTTCATATTCGCTCTAGTGCTGGAGCCCCTTGCATGCTGGGTATGCCGAGACCCATTGATATGGGGACTCAAATGGGCTAATGGATGGGAAGATAGAATATCGCTCTACGCAGACGACATTTTATTGTACGTCGCCTTCCCGAGTGCTTCAATCAATAGGATTCTCCAGATTTGCTCGAACCACGGCAAGTACTCAGGGTACACAATAAACAGGTCCAAATCAGTTGTTTATTTACTTCATGGGCCAGCACCAACTCTCCCGGCTAATTGTGAGAGATGGGTTTCGATATTTAAGTATATATGCAATGGCTGACCCATCATTTTTCCATGACCGGAACCCACTGGGCCCCTTGACACGGCTGCGGAGTGATGTCTGCCATTGTTGAACGCTGCCTGTATCACTGCTGGGTCGAGCTGCATTATTTAAAAATTATGGCTCTGCCGCGGTTTCTGTATGCGCTGCAAATTACTCCATATATCCTTCCCAAAACATATTTTAAAATCAATTGACTGGGAGGTTTGGAATCTACTTTGGGATGGGAAACCGCCGTGTATTGCAAGACCCAAATTAGTCCGTGGGTGTATGATTGTGGCATTTTCCTGACTGATATCTGTGGCTAATACTGGGCTGCCCACCTTTCAATTATTATTAAATGGGTGTACGGAGAGCAGCAGGACTCAGCAAGTTGGATGGACAGATGGCTGATGGGTCTGGGAGGGAACAGAGAGGCACTGCACACAAAACGTCATGGACAACAACTTACTGATCCCACCACTCTCATGATTGCCATATGGCACACTACCACCATTAAACTTAGTTGGAGTAATAAATTGACACAAATGACTCCCCTTTGGCATGCAGCACTACTGGGCAATTTAAGTAATTACAGCGGATTCAACAAATGGGATATTATTGGTATATCACAAGTCGGTGGCTTAGTCAAGAAGGGTAAAATAGTGACATTTGCGGACTTGCAAAAAGAAAATAAATTGTCCATAGGGGAAACATTCCGCTACTCGCAAATCCAACATGCCTTACTGGAGGCAACCAGAGAAACGGCTGAGATTCTGGAAGTCACCCCGCTTGAGGATAGACTGATAGCAGATCCCATGGATAGCAAAGCTATTTCACTCACCTACCAAAAAATAATTAACAATTTACCAGATCTGTTGCAACCACTATATACGAGCTGGCAGAACGATGTTGGGGACTTGGAGGAAGAGGATTGGCGTGATGCACTATCCTCACCCATGTGAGGTGGCCATACCATCACGATTGCGGCTGGTCCAATTGAAAATTTTTCACCGCACATACATACATGCACTGCATTGGTTAAGATGGCCCGAAGTAGCTCCACAGACTGCAGGCGAAGATGGGGGGTAAACAGGCACGTTCTATCATATACTCTGGGAATGTCCCTTGATTCAGTGATTTTGAGTGGCGGTCAACAGGGTGGTCGGAGAGGTGTGTGGGACGGCTTTAGAATAAAGGCGTATGTAGGTTCCAGTCTACATTCTGAAGATCTTCCCATCTATAAATCAGTACTGCAGACCTCCGGTGTGGCAGAGAGGGTACTCCGTCGAATTTGCAATGGAAAACCCTCTGGGTCCATCTCTAATCTGCCGCTGTATCTCTAGACATTCTGTCCATGCCTATTTCTGTCACCCAGTGAAAATGCTGAGGTCCTGTTACAGATAGATTTAGTTGAAGCTGTTTCATACATGCCAACATTTCAAAATAGAAAAGAGGGAGATAGTGAAAAAGAAATCGGTGAATGTACTTTCCCCATTGCCTAACCTAGAAACTGATGCAATTTTAGGCCAGAGACAGCTGAAATAAAGCCAATTTTTCTGTAAAAATTGGGAGTCTCTCCTCAATTGGGTCTGTTGGCATGAAGGCTGTATGCATCTCAATGTAGCGCCTGCACATTTTAGGTTGTATACAAGGAGGACACTACAGGATAAGGACACCCAAGTCCTGTCTGCGGCGTGTAGCCCTCTCCACAATGGCATTTGAGATGAATTAAAATGTTTTCCATTTAACACAACCAAACATCTCTTTTATTAACTTCGATATAAAACCCATGTTCATGCATCAGTTGCAGAGACGTTTGTGTATTCTGAACGACCTAGGTTTGAATCTGAAATGGGTTTTAAGTATGTTGTTTAGCATTCATGGTGCATAATTCCGCTGATGGGCTGAGAGGCCTACCCAGCTGGTACCTAATGTTTTTCTGTTTGCCTACAGCTGCAACACTCAGAGCAACTGCTCTGCGGGAGTACTCTGTGATGCTACTTTGCAACATTTAATGTCTGTTTTATTATATTTAGAGAATGTTGAAGTTTTTAGAAAGCTTTTAGGACAGCATACAGTGTATGTATGTAGCCTTTTCCTGTTGTAATATGGAACTTACAAGATGAAAGTTCTGTTTACAAGGTGCAGCACTGGCCATGTTGTGTATCCTGAGGACAAGATTACAGCAAATGTGCTTGTTAAACTGCAGCAGGTGGAGTGCTTTGTCTGCGCTCTTTGTACAGATGCTGATTCGCTGCAGGTTTGAGACTGTACCTAGTGTCGGCTGCTCATATTACTTAGTGGTGGGGTGGGGGAAAGGAAAACAATCAAAATGGAAGACATAATTAAAATTATGCAAATTGCACTTCCCTACTGCCACGCCTTGCTCCTCTCTCTCTCGATCTATGACTCCGGCTGCACGCTGCCCAGGCTCCCACATACCAATCCAGGCGCTTCTCTCACGCTGGGAATACTATTTGTAATCGAGCTTAATTTTCCATAGCAGCAGTGAACAACACTGAAAACTACAGATCCCAAGAGAATAAACAGGCTAGCCAATGGGAATGAAATACAAAATACACACCATATCCAACAGCATTCCAATGCCCTGTATAATGTCCCTCTTGATTGTGAACAGCCCTCTTTTCTTGTGCAAGAAGTTAGTTAGAATCAGAAAACAAATGAAAAATAGGGAACACAATAGAAAATACCAAAGTAAATGCAAAGAGATCTTGAAAAATGTTCAACATGGCGAAGCCTCTGGAAATATCCAGCGAAACAGGAAAAAGGTCCTTAGGAAAGAAGATGAGGACGAGAATCCTTCTTGGCTCACCATGTCCTTAAGAGGAAGCTGCTCGCAAAGATGGAGTTGCTGTTAGGGAGGGAAACAAACACAATTACTGAGTATTGAGGTGGGATGACACTCACCTCTGTGCCTTTAATAAAATTAAGACTTTCCTTCATAATTTACTAGAAAAATCTAAATTATTTCAAGAACTGAGGCTCCTATTATGCTTGTTTAAAGCATGTTAACCACCATAGCGGATGCAGTATAAACAGGTTTACAGTAGAAAGTACCAAAGACATTATCGCCATTATCACTGCTTTGCTGACTTATGGCCTTGTCTGTACCCTTTGAGGGTTGGCCTTAGAGCACTTTAAAAATAAAGTTTCAGGGCGGGCGAGGTTCTTGTTCGACAGTAGTTACAGTCATAGAGTACGGAGTTACATAATTTTTTTCCTGCTCTTGAAATAATGATTATGCAAAGTATTTCCAGTATGATAAAGTGATATCATGCAAAAAGTAGAGAATCCATAAGCACTGGACTAAAGGACATGTTGCACTGACTTATTTTAAAATATATGGGGTGAAGGGCAATCTAATTTATAAACAGCGGAAAATGAAGGGATCTTTCTGGATTCCTAGCAACAGTAATGTTTAAGTCAATGGCAAAATAAGATTTGTTTACTTGTTCCCTTGCAATACGCTCAGGCATAGTTGGGGAAGAATTAGTGTAATAGGTGAATCTCATTCTAGCGCTGTGATATTAATGATGGAAAGAAATCCCACAATTTCTCAACTTGATTCTGTTACAAATTATTTTCTGTTAGGATAATCATGGAATAGGTAAAAAAGTATGCCTACAAAAAGCATCTGCTGTGAGACCATGTTGGTGGGCAGAAGTTCAATTGCTAATAAATTCGTTTCACAAAGAGTTTCGGTCAGTAAACGTGCCCTACTCCCGAATTTCTGAGAGTACGTCACAAGAAAAGAAAATAACCATTGAGTGTCTCACCTGGTGTGAGGTAGCTTGTGACTGTTCCATAAAGAACTGCATAATTGGGATGTGTATTTTTAATTGAATGCTTATGGGAACGTGGAACTCACTAACTGCGTGATTTGAGGATAAGGTCCGTCAATTTATCCGATGTTTGTGTCACTTGTATGTAAGATGGAAAAAGTGTGAGTTTGCTATGTCTGGGTCCCAATTATTTTTTCTCAAGATTGAAGTGCTGCATGACACCATAATCACCCGTTTAGATATCAAAACCAGAAGCACCACGAGCAGGGCCGGACTGGGATCCAAAACCGGTCCTGGCAAAGTGCTCGGCCGGCACCTCGGGGGTTGGGGGTGCGGCTGAGATGTTTGCCATGGCCGGGTTCGGACGATTCTGTTACAGGAGCCAATTTTGCAGCTGTGCTGCAAAAACAGCCCAGTAACAAACACGCCCCCCCCCCCGAGGAGCCCAAAACCGGCCCCCACCCTTGCGGCCCACCGGGGGAATGCCCGGTGCCCGCTATGGCCAGTCCGGCCCTGACCACGAGCTTGTGGAATAAAAAACAAGGCACAGTCTTGGACCACACAGAAAGAGGTTGCAAAAACGCACAACACAAATACTCTTTGTGTATGCCTGGATATGTGGAAGCACATTCAAGTCAGACATATTGGCTTGAACTAGCAGTAGCTAAAGCATTTTTTTATTCCACACAAAAAAATACACACATATTTATTAATACATATAGAGGCATACAGTCATTTCTCTTCAAATTCTGCGTACACCCCATAACATAAAGCAATGTGTCAGCCCTTTTCAGCTGCTGGCTTTCCTTAATGTAGTTGGTAGCATTTTGCTTGAGCACATATTCCAAAAAAGTTACTGTTGCAAAGTCATCATGTGACCTGGACAACCCCATTATTTCTGCTGACTGATGGTAACTGACTCTGGCTGTCCCTGGACCCTGCCTAACCAGGCCCAGAGCCAGTGTTATGCTGAAAACACAATTAGAATGCATTGAAAACACCTACATACACTAGGGTACACTACGGGTCAGGGTGCCCCTATTATTGGCATGACCTCCCTTATAAGACCCTAGTACATAATAGGGCAAGGGGATCAAAGCTACCTTTAAGGCCCTAGTATGTAACAGGGCAGAGCAGTTTAGAGGGCAGCAGCCCTTTCTGCACTTGCATGTGTACACTGCTGAGGCCTGAGGTCAGTTTAAAAGCAGCCCTGTGTTACAGGACTGCTTTTAACATGTAGATTGTGCTCAAACTCGATGTTGGTGTTTGGGGCACTTAGAAAATATTAAACTAGAATGTTCTGGCATATTAGGTACCCTCAGGGTCCCAGTGGTGAGGTGTCAGGTATTTATAAGGATGACCCTTACAAAATATGTTTTATATACCTTGGGATTAGTAAAATTGCACATTTCACTTCCCGCATTGTAGTAAAGTGCTTCCCAAAATTGATTTTGTGCTAGGGGCACAGTGGAGTGTGGATCTGCAATATATTTACATATTCAGAACCCCTGAACTCTCCCTAGGTATTCCAGAAAACCTATAGGTATAGGCAGGTCCTTATAAAAGATATTTTATTAGCCCTGGTGTTGGAGAAACTGTCCAGTTTATTTTTCACATTGCAGATCCTCAGCCACTTAGGTTAACATAGCAATAAGTTATTCATTAATAATTTCCATGAGGAAACCAAGAAAATATCATTCAAGCGCTTGCCAGAATGTTATCGATAAAACTAACAATATGACATTGTTGAATTTATCGTAAAATATACAAACAAGAAATTTTAAGACTTTCTTGTCTGCAAGCCAAAATTCAGCCTTCCATTGATATGTCCTAATTGGTCAGAGTTAAGTGGATTAGCCAGGCTGCTTTGATGAGGTGATAAGTAGCCCCTGAGGTGAAAGAGCCATTCTAGGGAGAGAGGGTTCTGCTGCATAGGAAAGCCAGAGCAAGGGGGAGGGATTGTAAAACGTGATCTTCAAAAGAAGGATGTGACCGGCAGAAGAAACCAGTTTCATGTACGACCCTACCCTCTGAGCCCAGCCAGATGTAAGGCTTAAGGAAGGATCGTGCAAATGCCTGGGGGAGGGAGTCTATGGAGATGAGCCATCCTGGAGGTTGGTTTAGCCAGCTCTTGCACCTCTGCTGAGACTTCAGCCATATTGAATTTTGGAGAAATAGTGCTTTCTGGGAGACCACTGTACGACACTTTGCAGAAAATGGTCATGCCCAGGGGTGTTGTCCTGCATCTCATTGGACAGGTGTGCCCTCCTGTGTGACCCCAGAGAACACTGAATAAGTTTCTGAAACAAGGGAAAGAAGAAGGGTCCATGCTGGAAGTTTAATTTGCACTAACCAGGCCCTGAACTCTGACTCGCTGTGCCTGCTGCATAATCTGGAACTACAGCCCTGTGGATCAAATCTGATTCAAAGGGACTAACTAAAGAGTGGATTCCCTGCAAGCTACATGATAACAGAGCTCACCTGGACCATCACCACCAAGAATCCCTAGCCTGGAGTACTACCAGTGGATTTGTATGGGGTTTGTCCAAGTGGATTGTGGGAATTGAAATCCCAAACTTTCAAGACCATCTTGAAGCTTACAGACCCTTGGAGTATATTGTGGACACTTTGGGACCCTTGAAAGAACTTCAGAAGTTTTGGAGAACTTTGGAGCAACTTTGAAAAAAAGCTCCTTAAGTGCATAAACTCAACCTGGCCAGCCAAGCCAGTCACCCACAACCGTGAGCCGGCCTGCCCTCCCGCTGTAAAGCTCTGGAGGTCTGACTTCCAAAGTTTGACCGGCAGTTGGTCGAAACCCTAGCTAGCGCACCCTTAATGGATCCGGCCTGGTGATGAGCATCTAGGGACCGTGGGAGGGAAAGCTCTGTAGAGGTTTCTCACTCTGAACATAGAAAAGGTGACTGGGAGTGTCAAGCCACCTACCTTCAACTGTGAGTCAACCCGGATCTCAGGTTCTTCCTGTATGAAAGCTCCAGAGGTCTGACTTCTATAGGTCTGACCAGGAGCTCATAGCGGGGCAAGCCGTTGACCCCTCTCTGAATCTGAACTGACTGAGATCTTCGAGATGACCCCTGGAAGACAATCTGAGTTAGAAGGTAAAAACTTTGACCGAGACCTACTGTGAGGGAGAGCCGCACAGAGTTTGCTGGAGGTTGGACTGTAACTTTTTCCCAATAGGCTCCGTAGGTTTCTATGTGCGATAGTGCTAAATCTTTTAAAATTAATATCTCTGGTTCCCTCCATTAGATTATTTTCGTTTTGGTGTCATTTTAAAGATAAAAAGATATCCTGTTTTTATAAATACGTGTTAGATTTTTATTGTGTGTTGTTTTTTCATTATTTACTGAATTTGAAGTTAAGCCTGCCTGTTCGCAGCCAAGCTAGCAAGGGTTGCCATGGAAATAATTTTCTGAGACCTATTCTGAGCCCTATATTGTGTTAGTGGCCTTATTGCCAGTGGTAGATGCATATTTACCACCACTAATAATCCACTTTCCAACAGTAACTAAGAACTGCTAGGCCAATATGTCCATTAAAAAAAATGTTTGTCCTTTTTTTTCTTTTTTTTAACATGGGGTCTTGCAGCTCCCCAACTCTGCTACTGTGCACATACTGCCATCTGCAATGTGCTGCACTGCATGCAGGGATCTGTGAACACACACACAGATGGCCATCTTTGAATGGTATTGTAATGCTTTTCTTGAAACTATTCAAATCAGGCCACCAGTTTGTGCGCATACATGAACAGGCAGCCCTCTTGAAAAAAAAATTGTATTATGTTTTTAAAAACATTCTAAGATGTCTACTCATGAATGTGGGAGCATACATATGCAGAGGTGGACGTATTGTAATGCATTTTGTAATGGTTTAGTAAAATACATTTAAATATGGCTACATGTGTGCTTCCGTTCTCATGCACAAATGGGCCCATCATAAAAAATATTTGACAATGTTTAAAAACCATTACAAGACGACTGCCTTTGTGCCCACGTGCATAACATTAGAGGGTCGCCGTCTCTGAATGGCCATTGGTATGATTTACTAGCAAAGCCAGTTTAGCAAAGCCAATAGCTCAGCAGCCAAATCCAGACCAATAGGCTCTGTCAATGCTTGTTTAAAGCGGATGCAATCTTCATTTGTCACCAATACATTGCAACACAGTGATGCATCCTTACTTAGCAAGAGAGCTCACACTTTAGGAGAAAACTCTAGAGAATGTTATTAAAATGACTATTCTACTTTATTCATAGCATGCAGTGTGTACAATTCTCTTCCTTAATGTGTGTAGGTTGTTGATAATGCCCAGTTCACTTCAAGCCCATTTACTAAAAGTGCGAATGAGGTCACAATGCCATGCGCAAAAGGACACATTGAAAGAAGACCGCTTGAGTAACTGAGGTGCAGCCATCGAACATCATACGTGGTATTTCTTGGATCAGCCTATGCGATTTTGTTATTATTTTAGAGATTCGATCAATGCCTTTTATATCAACCATTATCTTTCGGTTTCTGCAAGATCCATATTGTGTTTTCTGCCTGAAACTATGAAAAACATGTAAGCACTTTGATAGCTGTTTGCATACAGTTACCCATCAAGTATGTCACACTATGTGATGTTACCCATTGATTGAAAAGAGAAGTGTGTAGACTGCTGAAACTGTCTCATCATTGTACGAAAAAAGGCGGTAAACTGACGTTTGAGGAAATTCTAACAATAATAGTATACCCAAAAACATTAAAATACGTTTCATGCACCTTTTGTTCAAAGGAATGCTGTGATAAAAAAAAAAGTTTGGGGCAGATTTACAAGCCTCTTGCGCCTCATTTACGCCACCGTTGCATCACTTTTGTGACGCAGCGGCGTTGCAAATCCTGCGCCATGGTGCGGGGTACTTACAACGTGACGCAGGAACACCTCCTAAAAGTGGCTGAGTGAAATCTACAAGATTTCACTCAGTCACTTTTAGGCCAATGCTGCGTCAAAACCCTGCGCCTGCCTGAAGCAGGCGTAAGGATTGACACAGCATTAACAATTTAGGGGCAGATTTATGTTCCCTGGCGCATCCCTGCAAATCGGCATGGATGCGCCAGGGAAGATGCGTCACGCAAGTTTGCCCTTGCGCCACCGCAGATACGCCGCATTTACAATGCGGTGCATCGTGGCACAAGGACAAGCAGATGTGTGACGTATCTGCCGGCGTAAGGTTGGCACAGTGCTGAAGTTGTGTCGCAAGCGCGACGCAACTTCAGCACTGCTCCAACCTACCCCATACCTAACATGGTGCGTCAAGCCTTACGCCTGCTTCAAGCAGGCGCAGGGTTATTACGCATCAGCGTTGGGAAAGTGACTCAGTGAAATCTTATAGATTTCACTGAGTCACTTTTCAGGGGCGTTCCTGCGACGGAACGACCCCCCTGCGTGGAAACGGCCACATGAAACTTGACGCAGGTTTCATGTGGCGCAGGGCTTTACACCGTGACGCATCTCCATAGATGCGTCATGACGTAAATTGGGCACAACGCGGCGCAGGGTTTACGCCGCCGCTGCATCACAAAAGTGACGCAAAGGCGGCGTAAAAGTGGCGCAACTGCAACATAGATCTGCCCCATAGGGCCCCCCAGAGCATTGCAGGAGCTGTGTCGCGCTTGCGACACAACTCCAGCAATGCGCCACTTTTACGGCACAGATGCGTGACGCATCTGTGCCATTTTTGCCCCATGGTGCGCCGCATTGTGAATGCAGCGCATCCATGGTGGCGAAGCTGTGGCGCACAATAACTTGCGCATCCCTGCTGATATGCAGGGATGCGCCAGTTATTGTAAATATGCCTCTTTGAGTTTAAAGGCAAAGGGTCCATTCAGCGCAGAGAAAAGAAAGCAGCTCCCTTTAAGCAGCGGCCTGCAATGCATCACAAACAATGCGGAATTCCATAGGGAGATTTCAGATGGCCAGAATTACCACTGCTGGCCGGAATCTCTGCAGGGAATTCAGGAATTATGAATTAGACCCAACAGAATGGTAAATAAGTTCACAGAACTGGTCTTCCTATTCAACACTGATTTCATGAATCTATAGGGTTAAACAGAGATATTTTTGTGGGGTGAACTGTAGAGGGTGTGGGGAGGATTTTAAGGAGAAAGAGAATGCAGTCTGGTGAGGGAGAGCATTACATGCTCCATCTGCGCCTTGGGTGCGTAATGGGTAGGGGCCGAGTTACAGGTCCAGGCTGCAATGTAACCCTGCCAACCCTGCCCCAAACCAATTTTATCAGACGGAATATTCGGATATTAAACTCGAGTCTAGTGCCACTGCTTCCGCACCTGGTAAATGTAGGTGCGCAAAAGACCAGCCAGCATAATTGTGCATAGCGAAATAACTACATGGGAATTCTGCTCCCTTCTACTCGCAATTGGGGCCTTTGTAATTTGGGACAACTCAACTCTGGTTTCCCTCAGCTAACATATCAGAATACTGTTTTTTAAATTTATATTTACATTAAAAACGTGGCCATTCATTATGCTTCGTTCTACGAACCAAATAAATAAAGATGTATTTTAGATATGCTCTACAATATGACGCTACTGCAGAGAGATGACGTTTTGTGATCGCTCCACCCTTCTGCAAGTTTCGTATCGCCTGCTGCATTTTGCTATGTGGCTAGTAAATGTTTTTCAGACCCAAGTAGGCAATTATTGCAAAATCAAGACACAAGATCACTACTGCCAAAATAACTTGAGATTTTTGGAGAAAGTAATATATTTTGTTCTTTTTTTCAACAGCAGTAAATGGAAAAAAACTGTCCTTTTATAATGTTGAATCTTTGTTCTTTCCAATGTTAGCTTCATGTTAATCTAAATCCTTAAGTTCTTCACTTTTCATATGGGATTCAAATGTGAGTCTTGGACCTCCTACCAGGTTTCTCTAGGACATGATGTCGGTGGGATAACATCCCATTTACTTACTATCCTGTTAGGAGTGAATTTCAAATGGCCCATTTCCATCTTGTTATCAAATTTTGGTAAGCACTTAGGGGCCTATTGCGACCTTTCAGCGAAGCATTAGTGTGACAGAGCAAACTGCAGCGCCACCGCTCCACCAAAGGTGGTACCGCCAGATTACATTCAACAAGTAATCTGGCAGGCGTGTGGCGTGACGGTTCCATGACGGTGCCTATTTTAAAGGCGGCGGTGCCATTATAAAAGGCACGGCAAAAGGAACGCACTACAAGGTTCTTGCACAGCATGTACTCAAAAGTCCATGCCATGCAGGAACCGATGTGCATGCACACAGGGGGGCACATGTTATTCCCCCCTGTGTGCATTGACATATGCTTGAGGCACAGGGGGGCCTATAGGGCCCCCTTTGTTTCCTCTCCACCAAGGTTTTCATGGTGATGAACCGCCATGACAACCCTGGCAGAGAGGAAACTCATAGTATGCTTGGTGGGACCGTGGCGGTCCCACCAAGCATATTACTTCATTTGACCCCCGCTCCAATGGCAGGGATTGGCGGTTTCCTGGTGGAGCCAGCAGTCCCAGGGTGGTCTGACTGCCCAGGTTGTAATTGGGCGGTCGGACTGCTGGTGGGGCGGTGGCTGGATTCATCACTGAATCACCATCATGAGTCTGGTGGTGCTCAGACCACCAGACTCGTAATGGGGCCCCTATTGAAACTGTTTTTGTCTGCTTCGGAAGCAGACAGCATTTTGAATATGAGTTGGAAATTGTCAGCATAGCTATACAAATGGATGTGCCATTTCATATGTAAATTCACCTGTGAATTCACAAATAGATAAGAAAAGCAGTGGCAACATCAGCTCCGTAGGCAACACCACAGTTTAAACATAATTTCCTGAATTGGAGATATTAGTTGCTTGAGCTCTAGAATTCAAAATCGGTTTTGAATAGCATTTTTGTTAAAAAACAAAGTCAAAGCTATTTTCTCTGAGAAGTTCTTTCCTTAAACATAGTAGCTTGCCACAGGCAGTATAGACTTCCTCAAGGAAAATTGCATTTGATACATGTAAAGCAATATAGAAAACGTTATGGTGCCAATTCACAAAGGTCCTCTGCGCTTGTGGCGGAGGGCCTACACTCATAGCGGGGTCCCCGCAATTTCTAACTGTGTTACAGAGGTCCTGCCATGACTGTAGGCCACAAGTGCGGAGGCCCTTTGTGAATCAGGTGCAGAATTATTATTCTTCTCTCTGTCTCCTAATTCCTTCCAAAGCAAAGCCAAATCACTGAATATGATAACAGAAAAATTAAATGTCTTTTGGTCATAGATGCTCGCCCCCTACATGATTTCTACAGATCTTTTATGGCTTCTTTCTTCGCCAAGCAACACCAGAAGGACCGTCAATCAGGCCCTTGTTGCCAGCAGGCTGGACTATGGGAACATTCTCGACATAGGAATCATTGCACACCTCCTGAAGGGACTACAGACAATGCAAAACTCTGTGGCAAGACTCATCCTCAACTTCCCCAGATGGACTCACATCACCCAGTATCTCAAGAAGCTAAACTGGCCCCCGATCCCAAAGAGATGCCAGTTCAAGATGCTGACCCACACATACAAAGCCCTGCACAACGAAGGACCAGCATACATCAACAAACATACGACCTTCCAACAACCAACCAGACACCCGTGATCCACCTCCCTCTTCCTCGCAGACACCCACCGGATCTGAGTAGCCAACAGCAGAGGACGCTCCTTCTCTCACCTGGTAGCCAAAGCCTGGAACAAACTTCCCCTGCACCTTACGAAAGCTGCCCTGCTCCGTAAATTCAGGTAAGGACTCAAGACCTGACTGTTCGAATAAACAGAGCACCACAAAGCAGCTAGCAGCTCCAGTGCCTTGAGACCCACACGTGTGAGACACTGTGCTTTATAAATCCTGATTGTTTGATTGATTTCTTCAAACATGAGGGGTGCAGCATACTTTTAGCAAGCAGATGCAGTCTGTGAGGGGATTGAATTAACATGTCCAGTGAAGGTGTCATCTAGTGGCAATTAGTCACCTCTTGTGAGGAGACACGGTGGTGAAAACTGTAATAGTTATTATCAGGTTTGAATGTTTTTATTACATAACTTTCACTAAAAGAAGTACCAAGTCTGCTACTACCCATTAGCCATAACAATAATATATTCAAAAGATTATCAAAGCACAAGATTTAAATTAGCAAACTACAAATAGTGAAAATTTTCCTAAATCCTAAACCATGGCTGCTACAAAGAACTTAGGAGAAAAAAGGGGAGAAATGGAGTAATCAAACATCAATAATACAGGACCAATCTTTGCTATCTCTCACTTTGATCCCATCCCTCTAGAGTATACACACATGTGATCTCTTCGGACCCCTAAATCAGCCTCATTCCCGGGACACCCCACATCAGAACTCTCTATTAAATCAATCTTTCACACAAAGGCAAACCAGAAAGTCCCCCTGACAGCGGGAACAATGTGAGGCTCCATCAAGCAAGCTGGTCCACGCAAGTGAGATTGGGCGTCCCCTAGCATGATTTGAGGTTGTTCGGGTGCCATTTTCTAACGAGGGTTGTTACATTCAGATGGCTGCTTCCTTGAGCAGACTTTCTTCTTGAGAAACTGTAAAATCAACTCGAAATTGGATTGTAGAGTAACTATCCTACCCGAACGGACGGTTGAGGTAATCCTTAGCGCAAAACACATTTATTAAAAGTGTTTTACTTCTTTTTCACCAGGATGGAAGTGCCACAGGCTTCAACTTTCTCTTCGGATCCAGAAGGCTCCTTCCAGTGCTTTGTCTATCTCTTGGTCACTTTTAATGTGGATTTTGAGGGGAAAGGATCCTTCTCATCTTTGTCTGCAGTCCTTGCTGCATATACCTTTGGGTTTTTAAGGATTTGTTTGGAGAAATCAAGTAAGTTAAAGAACTTTTGTGTAAAGTTTGTTGTTTAAAGTAGGGCACTTTTCCCTTTTTTGTTTTTTCTTCCCTTTTTAAATTTTGATGGTGGGTGGTCTGAAGTGGTAGGGGCCTATTTTGCAATAACTCTTTTATTTTTTTGTAAGGCAAAAAGCTTGCACAGGTTTGAGAGGGCTGGGGAGCCTGTTTGAAAAACTTTTAAAGTACTTTTTTTCCATGTTCTTGTAATATGCATGGAAATATTGCACTATTATTTTACTGTGGGCGTAGACGGCCACGGACCACCCCCATCCAGCTGTTACTTGGTATATATTAAACAACTGTTTATGGGGTAAACATTTTTTTTAAAACCACTATATATTTAGTGATGGCCTTGGAGTACATGCAAATTTTTTTTTTTTTGCAAAGTGTTAAAGTATTTTGGTGGGTTAATTTTTGATGCCTTGAGATGTTTGTGGTTGGTGAATTTTTAAAGCTAACAGATAATTTTCGTTTTTGGCATTACTTAATAAATGGTAGTGTCTTCTTTTTTGTTTACCATGCCTTCTTTCTCTGCTGGCCAAGTGGACATTTTCTTGTGTGTCCAGTGAGCATGCGAGTCTGCCATTGGCCACCATTTCATCTTTGTTCTCCATGCCACGTGGCAACGTGGGCATTTTTTGATGTACAGTTAGTTTGCTTTTGCCATAGGCCTGCAGGTGTTCTTTGTTGTCCATATCTTTGCTCTTGGTGGCCACATGGCGGGCAGCCATTTAGTAGTCAGTGTGCTTTGCTTCTGCCATAGTCGTGCATGTGTTCATTGTTGTCCATGTCTTTTCCCTTGGCGGCCATGTGGTCGATGGCCATATTGTAGTCAGTGTGTTTGCTTTTGCCATCGGCTTATATGTGTTCTTTGTTGTCAATGCCTTCATTCTTGGTGGCCGTGTTCAAGTGCAGCCATTTTGTGTAGCCAGTATATTCATTTTATTCCACTTTCTAAAGCCTTTTTGTAGAGACATTGATAGAAGAAGCCTATGCCTTTTTAATTTTCATAAATGTTTTCCTTTTTGCCTGATGTGAATTTAATGTGCTTGAGGATGATTGTAGAATGCATGTATAGTGTTTTGTATGCATTTTCCCCATTTTCTCCTGAGCAACATTGCCTCCAAGAGTATTTCTCAGTTATTTGATTTTTCCCTGCACCCCTGGCCAGCCATTGGTACACACCAGCAATATTGTTTTTTAGGAATATTCCATTTCCCCCCTGCTCCCACTGCCTTCCATAGGCTATAATGCTGCACAAAGAAATGATGGATGGAATGCTGAACAATTCAAACATTCAACCCTAGTCAAAATATCTGAGTTAAATCCATTGTTCTTTTACTCACCATACCACCCCAGTTTGGACCCAGCCATATACAAATCAATCTTGACACTGCATTGTTTAGCATTCCGTCCATTGTTTGTTCTTTTTGCTTTTGTCACCCTAAGTGGGAAAGGTATGTCCAGACTTAGGTCCCATGTTCACTGCACCAGTGGATTCAGGCTACTCTGGCTGATGTTATGTTATGTTAGGATATTTGTAAAGTGCATGGCTGCCCCAGCAATTGGGCGTCCCAGCACAAATTTCAAAGAGGAGGACCACACTGAAACAGAGGGTTAGACAGAAAATAGATAGGTTTTCACAGCCCTTCTATTGGCCCAGTGATCCTGAATACCCCAAGTGGATTGAGGTAGTGCATTCCAGAAGGCGGGGGCTTTGGCGTAAAAAGAGTGACCTCCTTCTCTTGCTCTCTTGACATGAAGGGCACAGACTCAATAGAGGTTATCTGAGTGCAAGGCCCATGAAGCGACATAAGGATGGAGCAGATTGGATAAAATTGGAGGGCAGTGAAAGGTAAGAATTTTGTGAGGAATGCATTGTGCCTTTAGGTGAATTCTCTTATCAACAGGGAGCCAGTGTAGCCTAAGGATAAAGCTGGAAGCAGATCAGAACTTCAGAAGGGCAAATAAAAGCTGTGCTGGAGCCTTTTTGGCTATCTGGAGTATCTTGGTTACTGCCTTATTGGATCTCAGATACAGCGCATTGGAGTAGTCCAGCCTTGAGAGTATAATGGACTGAACAAATTTCTGGTGGGTACGAGGGTCGAAAAATCCCAGAATGTTACTTTGTTTATCAACAAATGTTATTTTTTCCAGTGACTCTAGCATCTTTCTCATCAGATATGTCCTCTAACTATTGCTCCTGTCCTTGCCCCACTGTCGATTAAAAACACAATTTATTTGAGTGTCCCCCTATCCATCAATTTTGGCAGTTGGTTTGGTACCACATTTTGAAAGATTTCAAAGTTAATGTCCCCTTTTCTCTAATAAACATATTCCTAGGTACTCTGTCACCACAGTGTCCTCAATCACCATGGCGTTTTAAACTGTTAGATCTATTGTTAGCTGTTGCTTTTCATTTAATAACCTCAAATTGGAAGCAAGCTGATAAAGTCACTTTTAGATCCTGGTGGAACGCTGTGTGTTTCCATCGTTAGACTATACACTAATTATGTTTTCCTTATATCTCTAGCAGTTAAAAGGGATCTTTTATGGCTTCCATTAACCACACATTTATCTTTATCTGCCCCTACTGTTGTTAAAGCTGATACTGTATCAGATGATGAATGGAAGCCACCTTAATTTCACTCTTCGCCAATTTCTTCCTAGATGGTTAGAATATATTTGTACCCTTATATTTATACCATTTTATAGAGGTTTACCTATTGCTACGCTTACAGTGTTAATTAATTCATTATTCTTGTCTTTTACTCTTAATATTATTAAATAATTATACCATGTACTCTTTTCCCTGCCCCTTCCCTTTTATTGTTTATATTCTGTATATGCTTCTTTGTATGAAGCTTGATAGTTATATTCCTATTTATTTCTTGTTTTCCCTGTAAACCTTATGTTAAACAGGATGGGCCCGATTCACAGAACTAACTTAAGACAAAATCCTAAACTTACTACCATTTTGATATTCACAGAAGGCACTTACTCATTTTGGTATTCACAGAAGGCACTTACTCATTTCGGTATTCACAGAAGTTAGGAGTCCTAACTTTAGGACTCCTAAATGCCTTCTGTGAATACCGAAAGTCTTAAAATTAGGATTTTTCTCAGTTTAGTAGTAGTATAGTTAGGACTCCTAACTTTAGGACTCCTAAATGCCTTCTGTGAATACCGAAATTCTTAAAATTAGGATTTTTCTCAATTTAGTAGTCCTAAGTTTAGGACTCCTAACTTTAGGACCCCTAAATGCCTTCTGTGACTACCGAAAGCCTTAAAATTAGGATTTTTCTCAGTTTAGTAGTAGTATAGTTAGGACTCCTAACTTTAGGACTCCTAAATGCCTTCTGTGAATACCGAAATTCTTAAAATTAGGATTTTTCTCAATTTAGCAGTCCTAAGTTTAGGACTCCTAACTTTAGGACTCCTAAATGCCTTCTGTGACTACCGAAAGCCTTAAAATTAGGATTTTTCTCAGTTTAGTAGTAGTATAGTTAGAACTCCTAACTTTAGGACTCCTAAATGCCTTCTGTGAATACTGAAAGTCTTAAAATTAGGATTTTTCTCAATTTAGTAGTCCTAAGTCTAAATTTAGGACTACTAAATTGAGAAAAATCCTAATTTTAAGACTTTCGGTATTCACAGAAGGCATTTAGGAGTCCTAAAGTTAGGAGTCCTAACTATACTACTACTAAACTGAGAAAAATCCTAATTTTAAGACTTTCGGTATTCACAGAAGGCATTTAGGAGTCCTAAAGTTAGGACTCCTAACTTCTGTGAATACCGAAATGAGTAAGTGCCTTCTGTGAATACCAAAATGAGTAAGTGCCTTCTGTGAATACCAAAATGGTAGTAAGTTTAGGATTTTGTCTTAAGTTAGTTCTGTGAATCGGGCCCGATTTGTTGTATTCATTACATTGCTGTTCTTTTTCTTGTTATTTTCAAATAATGCCAAACTTAAAAAATAAAAATCCCAGAATGGGTTTTAAGCCTCCATGAAGTCTGAAACAGACAACTACCACCAAATTCGCCTGAGTAGCAAAAGTCAGGGCGCTGTCAACCCAGACACCCAGATTTTTTAAGCGCAGTTTTGGGCTGGGGAGGTGGTCCTAGAGAGGGGGCCCACCGGAGGTCACCCCATAGGTAGATATCTCTCCCTACGAGAAGAATTTCAGATTTGTTAGAGCTTAGCTGTAGTCAGTTGGCTGCCATCCACTCCGATGAGGGGTGATACCCCAAAACCGGTCCCAGGATACTTGTTTTCGGTCCGGAGAGGGCCTGGTTTGGCAGTTCGGGGTAGACTGTTCTCATGAGGAGCATGGTCTAGACTGATTTGCATATGACTCGGTGCCAAATTGGGTGATGTGTTGAGCAAAAAAACAATGGAGTAAGCCGAGATCTTTGTGACTGGAGGTAAATGTTTGCATTGTCGAGCATTCCATACATCATTTCTTCTTTTTGCTTCCATAGGGTACAGGCACACACCAGCAAATTTTTTTGAAGGATTATTCAATTTTCCCCCTTGCCTGCCACAGGCATCATAGGCCTTAGAAGTACATGATTGTGACTTTTCGAAATATTATGTTATTCTTGTGAATGGACACACTATTGTTAATTACATTTGCTGTGACCTCACTAAATTATTAGGGGTGGGTGGAATTTGCTTAGTTGCACTACGCAAATCTCCGCGAAACGGTAAAAAATGTCAGCGAACACGCAGAAAATGAGCGAACACACGGAATTGCTTGTTCTCGGTGCTTTTTTCCTGTTCTCGATCACTGTTTGCATGCTCGGGCGGAAATATCTTGCGAACACGCAGGTTGAGAACTCGAACAAGCAAAAAATTCCACGAAGCCGCGGAACGCAGAATTTCGGGCAATTCTGTGTTCTCCGCGGAACGCGAAGTTACCAAAATTCCACAAATTCCGTGAGAGGAACGGAATTTACCACCAAGGCCTATACATTATATTGTCTGTTTGGCTGGTGACTAGCAGTAAGTCTGAACTGGATTTGTTTCAGTCATAAACTAGAACCCAATTGTAGCTGGAAAATTGCAATAGGATCCCCAACCAGCAACAGTCCTTCCTGAAGTAGGAGCAGAACAGGAGGTTGAGCTTCCTGCTGGTCAAGATGTTGATCTTCAATCATTGGCTTCACAATCTCCACTTAGAAAAAGAAATAGGAATCTATCATCTTCTCCAAGCCCCCTTCGGATGATCTGGATATGAATTGGACTCTAGCTGAGACCTGCCCCGAGAGACAAGAGAAAAGGAAAGTTTAAGAAAGCCTTAGAATTATGGAAAGCGGCAGTGATGAAAATGAGTCAGTATGGAGGGAAGTTTACAGGACACTGTGATGACCACTCCTATTCAGCCCACTCAGTGGGATGTGGTTCCACCACCGCCAGCTTTCATATTTGAAAGACCCCCGCAGAGACCTGCATCCAATACTACCACAGTCAAAATAAGCTTTACAGAGAGACAAACAACACAGCCATCTACCTCCATTTCTTCAGGTAGTACTCTAAAAAAGTTACCCATCCCAGTTTGTGACTTCTTTAAATTAACAAGCACAATGATAACATTCCAATATGCTCCATTTGCCACGCAAGTGTTCATCGTAGTAAGCCAGGTTAACACTACGGTACTGGAGGCCAAGGGTCTTATCTGAGAAAAGATCACACAATCCGGTGGGAGGAGCACCATAAAATGATAGCTGGTGTTGGTGGTGAAGAGAGAGGGGAAGCCACTGAGTGCACAATGATAGAAGATGATGGTCATGAGGAAGAAGAGGTTGATAGCATTGCACAAAGCAGCCTGTCCACTATAGTGTGCCAGCATCACCTGCATCAGCAACCCCTAAATGGCACTAGACTCAGATGCTAACCCCACTGTCACTTACAGTGATTCCCTCAAGATGCACATCATTGAGTCTACAACCTTCTCCTTCTCTTCGGAAGTCACCTGTGCCATTGGCACTACAAATAAAAAAATACAACCTACTATTATGGGAATGTTTAGGCAGGAGGGGCAATATATACGCAGCCACCCAACAGCACTTTTGTACAATGGGAAGCTGGCTAAAATGGTAGAGCTAGACCTTCTCCCATTTTCTTTTGTAGAAGTGAGATTTTTAGAATGTGTGGTGGCCAAATGCCCAAAATGGAAGGCTCCCTGCCAGACCTATTTTGCCAGAGTTGCTGTTCCAGCACTCCATCATGACGTGCTGTAATTGGTTGGCAAGGCTATTCAGCACAGTGCTGTTCACACTATCAACTTGATAGCAGACATGTGGACCACTTGTCAAGCAACGGATTACATTTGTATTACTGCACACTGGGGAGTATATTTATCAAAGAGTTGTATTTCTCGTGCACCTCGTAATGTGACAAAAGAGCAATGCAACTCTTAAGTTAGATTTATCAAGCCACTGAAGGCCACCTACTTAAAAACATTGCTAGAAAAACAGACATTTGAAGTGAGCAGATTCAGAATGTCCCTGGTATTGTAGGGAACTCTATAGAGGAGCCGCTCTCCACCTAAACTTGAGAACTGCCCAGAGCTCTCTGCTTCTTTTTGTATAACTGATGCAGCGCTCTGAGCCTGAAAGGGTATTGTTTTGCAAGACAGAAGAAATGCGATGCTAGCAAGACTTGCAGTCCCCCAGCACCATTTTGTGACATGGGCGATCTAGAGCGATAGCTGTCTGAGGGCTAATTCTTGACTAGATTTGCTGCTGCTCTAGTAGATTTTCTACTCAAGTGGCAGGAACATCAACTCAAATGTCTATGCGCTCTTGCATTAGTTTTTCAGCTCTGCTCACACTCCTGGTGCTAATTTGCAGGACAAAAAGCGCAATGTGCATGTTTTCGCCCGTAGGCAGAACTACGCAGAATTTTATGTAACTCCATGAGTTCAGTCAACGTCTAATTTATTTTTGTATTCATCACATTTGTCACAGAGGATCCCATCCACCAAACTCTAACTCAGGCACCT
This sequence comes from Triturus cristatus, assembly GCF_964204655.1. NCBI lineage: Eukaryota > Metazoa > Chordata > Amphibia > Caudata > Salamandridae > Triturus > Triturus cristatus. The sequence continues at coordinate 624,000,261 of NC_140587.1, forward strand.
AGCCCCACATTGCACCCTGGACACCACCACAAACAATTTTCAACAAATACTTTCACTTGTCAGTCGGGAAAGTTAGTCAACATGAAGGTGAATTATAGGGATAGAGCTAGGTAGAGATTTAGCTATGGAAAGATTGTGTGTCACTGATCATCCACTATACTTTTCTTAGTCACATTGGTTGACGGAGGAAAAAATTGGAACTGTAAGTCCGTAATGGTAGCCATGAACTATTAGTCACTTGCGCAGAAAAATGTGGCACATGCCGAGATAGAATTTACATATTTGGGTAGGCTAAGATAGAAAGACAGAAATAAAGAAAGAATGATGAAGTGAGCAGCCCAGTTCCCCATTTCTTAATGGCTCAGTCACAAGTCACTGAGTCACAAAAAAACAGTCAAAACAAAGGTGAAAAACAAGAAAAGGGGGCAGGGTAGAAATACCCTGACCCCCCAGGCCTGCTCAGGGGGACCCCGAGGGCCACAAAAAGCATTTTTTTAATAATTTCAGCGGAAATCATGTTGAGGTCGCAAATCCTGCCAAAATTATTTTAAAACATTAAAGCGCGGACTACCGTGCTTTGTTTTCTATAAGCCCCCGGGTGGGTCAGGTCCCTGGTTCATTGTCTAATTTTAAATTTGTAATTGTGGGGGCCCGTGGGGGCCCCCGCAGCCCCGGGGACCACCACCTCCCTGGGGCTATGTTTATAATATGTGGGAGGGCACGCGGCCCTCCTGCAGCCCCGGGGACCGCCACCCCTGGGACTTGTTCTTTAATTTGTGGGGGGCCTCCAAGGCCCCCCAAGCCCCGGGGACCGCCACCCCGGGGCTTTTCTCAAATATTCACAGGGGGGGCACACAGCCCCCTGCAGTCCCAGGAACTGCCACCCCCTGGGCTTCTTTTTTAAAATAAATATTAAACTTGTGTGGGAGGCTCGAGCCCTCCCACACGCCCCAGGGACCGCCACCTTCCGGGGCACTAATTATGTAAATTCGGGGGTCTGTTACGGACCCGCGAGCCCTGGGGCTTCAAATACATTGGGAGGGAGGCCTTGGGCCCCCCCTCCTGGAGCCCTCGATGGCCCTGGGGACCACCACCCCCCAGGGGCGGCTCCTGAAGTGTCCCAGGGTGCCCACCCCTGGGACACTGCTGTTTGCTATGCTAGGGTGGGAGCCATGCGACTCCCTCCCTGTCATAGCAAACTTGCTTTAGATTTTGGAAGCGAGAGCAGGGAAACCTGCTCTCTCTTTCAAAATCCAAAGCAGATTGCTTTTCCACACGGGGAGCTGCATGTCAACAGCTCCCCGTGTGGAAATTCAATACCGGCTCCCACAGGAGGCGGGGAGCCGGCGAGACCCCACGGTCCCTAACCATGATGCCAGGTCCCGGGGGATGGGGAATGGGGGATGGGGTCCCGAGGCAAATGTATATTAATGAAAAGGGACGGTTTAAAAAAAGAATTGGAGTCGCGACCCTAGCGCGGTGCTCAGTGTGGCCCTCTGGTGTGAACGCAAGGGGTGAGCGGTGCTCAGCGCAGCCCCTTAGTGTGAACGCAATGGGTTTGTGACTCCCAGCGCGGGCTCTGGTGTGAACACGAGGGGTGAGCGGCACTTAGCGCAGCCCCTAGTGTGAACGCGAGGGGTGCCCGGCTCCAAGTTATGTTGGGTGCGCGACTCCTAGCAAAAATATATATATATTTTTTTATATAAACCTAGGTTTTATGTTGGGTTATTGAGTGGCTCTAAAAAGAGCCCTTGTGTTTATTATGAGTTTCTTGCAGCTACATGTAAGTGCGGATGCAGAGCTTTAGGTTGTTGAGAAACACTCTGTTCCCTTCATCACTCCTGTAGATGCCCTCCATATGGAAACGTAGATTGTTGTTATATATAGAGCCCATTCTATGGTCTCTGAGGTAAGCAGAAGCAGCTTTATTGACATTTTTTCTAGCTTTCTCAATCTGTGGACAAAATTGATTGGACCACTTCCATTTCTGTCTTTGGCATATGTTAGAGTATACAAAGGTAACCCTGGGCGTAGGACTATGCTACGCTTGCATAGTTTGCGCAACTACGGGCTACGCAACTTGCATGTAGCACAGTCCAAAAACGTGTAGCGCAGCAGGCAGTTTTTGCTTGCTTGCGGCCCTCAACGTCAAGTTGGCGACCACGAGCGAGCAAAATAACATCCCGGCGAGACTTTTTCCTCGTTCGCAATCAGCATCATCAAGTTGCCGATTGGGAGCGTGGAAAATAAACCTCCCGGCAAGATTCTCAATGCGGAGAGGTCAGGTTTCTCATTGCGAGTGGTCGCATATGCTTGCGACGGCTCGCATTGAGAAACTACCAGTCCGTGTTGAGAAAGCTGCCGCTCGAGTACAAATCTACTTGAGCGGCAGAAAACGACTGCTTGCACTGTGCAAGATGCGATTTGCAATGATTGCACAGTGCGGACAAGCATCCGGCACTGTGCAATCAGTGCGAACAGCATTTTGCACAATGCATTACGCAATTTGCGTAGTTACGCGTAGCTTGCGTAGTGCGAAGTGCACTTCGCGTAGCTACGCGTAGCGCTACTACGTGAACTATGCCCAAGGTTATATAAAGGCGGTTTGGGGGAAAAGCAACATCAATTCTGCAAAGGTGTCCTCCATTAGCATTTCCAGACCTACCCTAGTCAATGTGCATAGGTCATTACCACCACAGTGCACAATCATGAGGGTGCCGCTCGCTACACTTTCACCTACCGAGAACTTGTGAAGCTGGTCTTTGTCCTGTTGTCTTGCCCAGCCTGAGGGGACGCCGCGCTGACTGAGGAGGGCCCGCAACGGAGGCTGCTGAATCCGGGACTGCGAGTCCCAGGGTGCTTGGGGACCAACTTAGCCGGCACACCTGGTTACTCTTCCCGGCCACGCCCCCCCTTTCTGACCCCTCCTATTGATTGGGGTCTCCGCCCATACGCGCCAGCGGGACGCGCCAGGGACGCAGACCGGGGCGAAGACCGGGCAAAGAGCGGGCCGTTTGAGGCCGTTCGAGGGCGGTCGAGATCGGTCTCGGTCAGCTCCCCTGCCACTTTGCCCTCTCGTGCCTCCTGATTCCTGTTTCAAGGCAGCCCTGAGAAAATGGCCTTGAGGGAGACACGGAGTAAGACTGTGATGGCCGTGGGGAAGTCCCAATGTGCTCTGGACAGCTATTTCGCCAAAGCTGGTTCTTTATTAATTGAGGACATCACTACACTCGAACGACGCATCTCCCAAGAGATTGAATGGGTAAGGAGATCATCGTTGGGCCCCCTAGCCTCCGCAAGGACTCCGGCCCAGAGACTTGATGGCAGTCAATCAATGGCGGGGAGAGAGGGCTCAACTGAAATGTCTGATACAGTCAGATTACCTTGTCCCACTACAGCAGGCGCCTCTAATATTGATTGTTCCATTCCATCTCAGGTAGATTTTAGCATATTATCCCTTCCCTCACCAAAGCCCCCTCATTCTAATTACACCCCCAATACTATTGCACACGGTAGGGAGGAAAATAGTTCAGGGGCTAAGTCATCAGATCTTAACATGGCAGCAGCGAGAGAAGGAGCTATTCCTAAAAATAGTAAGAAGCCCCAGACGTCACAGGGGAAAAAGTGTAAAAACACCAAATTACTAACTGCACCACAGAGCCAGAAACCTGAGACAACCAATAAACGTCGAACCCCACTACAATCTAAAGGGTTCTTGCCACCTAATGTATCATCCCAGAAATCTGATAATACTGGATCAATTTCGGGGGAGGAGGATATCACACTCTCTGATATTCACAAATTGATGAGGCTGCTGCGTAAACCACTGGAAGCACGCCTGGGGAAAATTGAAACCTCCCTAAATTGCATTGTAAAGGAGTTGGCACACATAACATCTCCTTGTGCAAAAGATGCCACAGCCCCAGATATTGATTCGAGTGGTGTGACGAATAAAATACCCCTCCCAGCTATAAACTTGAATCCCCCTACTATTCCCTCAAAACCCCACATTCCCCCTCTCCAATTTAAATTACCAGTCACAGACCAGGCACTAAATAGAAGTTTAAAAGAGAACCCGTCTGCGCCTGGCATCAAGGGCTTGATTTACAGCAATATTGGGAAACAAACGAGTATTAATTTACCGCCTGAGGCCAGCCCATTTACAGTAATTTTAGCAGGTGTCCCTGCCTTAAAAGAATCAACTCAAGAGTCAGTTGAATCGCTCAAAAATAAGGTTATCAATTGGCTCACAATCAACAGACCTCTTCCCGATGGTATATGCAGCCAGGTTCTGATGGTAAGAAGAGCTTCATGGCTGGGCGGTGCAAAGAAATCCATCCAGGGAGATTGTGTCTTGGTCAATTTCAGGGACCCTAGGACAGTCTCCCACATAACCAACTGGCCCTATTGTGATAGGGGAACTACAATCCAAGCCCTACCACTATCTTTCTTCTATCCATCCGTACTACAAGTGCAGGGAGAGGGTGACTGGGAACTTGTACGCGGCCGAGGCTGCAGACGGAGCCATGAGAAAAGGGGTATCCACTATATGAACGATTTATCACACCTTGACTATTTCCCCACGCAGAAGAGATTTGGGAGTTTAGCTTGGGAGGATTGACTGCTCTGGACAAGCAGTAAAGAGGAATGCGTCCCACTTTCCCTAATAAAGGAATCTAATTCCGCGAAGGTTGAGATCAAGAACCTGATAAGTAATTACCCTGTATATCTTGATATCCCGCCATGTGAGGCGGTGACTTCCGTACCCCCTATTCCCGCTACGAGTACATCCCCAATGCACGAGCTGTGCTGTACCCCAGCTGTAGAAGAATTCACTGGCAGTATTAACTCTCCTGTTCTAAAAGTGCTCTCATGGAATGTGGCGGGCCTCGTTAACAAGCTGCATTGCCCAGAATGGAACACATTTGTCAAGAGTAAAGACATTTGTATGTTCCAGGAAACCTGGGCTTGTGACGAGGTGACGTATCCAGGATACGCGTCATTTTCCATGCAGGCGAAATGGGGAGGGAAAGGACGTCCCTCGGGCGGACTTGCAACATGGTTAGCAGCAGACTTGGGATGCAGCGCTGTTTTACATCCACTCTCCACGGAGGATATTCTTGTGGTATTACTGGAATGGCCAAACTTTAATAGACTTATGTTGGTAAATGTCTCTTCCCGCCCAGTAATTAATGGGCTCGAATCACGTACTATAGATGATCTCGCCTCAGTTCTAAGCAAAATTCCTGTAGATACTCCCTACTTAATTGGGGGTGATCTTAATTGTCACTATGAGCCCCTCCATGGCCCACTAGACGGACTGGCCGACGAGGAGGATGCGCTTTGGTCTATACCCCCTCTGGAGGCTTCCGGCCCAAGAGCATGGACACCTTTTGCGGTTCAAATTACAACACTAACCTTAAAATTTGGTTTGCGGGCCTGCAAAGGCCGGAAAAAATCCGATATCCCACCAAAATACACATATAGCCGGGGTGGGAGGGAATCAAAATTGGACTATATTCTTGTTCCCCTAGCAGCCTGGCCTTCTATCAAAGACTTCAGGGTCTTGCCAGGTGTGGATAGCGACCATCACGCCCTGGAAGCAGAATATATTCTTCCTGATAGTGTGGCCATGAGGGATCAGACCTCGTCCCTTCGGACGGGTCTAACACTAGCTAATAATAGACGGAGAGTGAGATGGGAAAGACTACTTTTAAACCCAGACAATCTTCTCAGTCTTTATGCCCGGGTAATTCCCATACTCACAAAAGCCCTGGAAATTACTGATCGAGATGATTGCCCTGATAACCGGACGGAGTGGGGAACACTCCACACAGACTTAATTCTGGCTCTGTCTGACATCCTCTTTACAACACTGCAAGGACCTATCAAACGTCCACCCAGTCCCACCTGGTACAATTGTGCATGCCGGAAGGCCAAATCGAACCTCCTGGCGGCAATCAAAGAGGGCTTAGGGATTGAGGTTATTAGGGCTAGACGTTCAGCTTACAAACGTATGATTGGCCATGCTCAAAAGGAATGGGAGCACAACAAGTGGGAGAAACTCAAAACCACATTAGCACGTGCAGACTCCGGCTTATTCTGGCGCCTTGTAAATACAGGGACGGAAACACAACCTGATGCAATTGAGCCAAATATCTCAGCCACCGCATGGCAAAACCACTTCAAATCCCTATATAGTACATCTGGTCCACCGAACTCAACCAATTTTAAAATTGACGAAATTAAAGGGCATCCCTTTACTCTAAAGGAGGTACACGAGGCGATAGACAGACTAGCTCCTGGCAAGGCACCTGGCCTAGACGGTCTGCCTGGTGATCTATTTAAACATGAACCAGCCGTCTGGGCTCCATATTTGCTGTGCCTATTTAACTCCATTTTGGGCGGTATGGAGGTCCCAAAAAACTGGTTGGGAGCAGAGATCGTCCCAATATTCAAAAAGGGATCTCCTCTGCTCCCTTCCAATTATAGACCAATAAGCTTAATAGATGTCCCACAAAAGCTGTTTGGGAGACTGCTACTGAACCGTCTCCAAGTATGGATTGCAGAGAAGGACATACTGAGCCCATATCAAGCTGGGTTCAGAGAGGGTGTCTCTACAATAGACCAGATTTTCCGATTCACGATTTTATATTGGAAAACTGTGACTATGGGCAGAGGAACGCTGTATACGGTCTTTGTCGACCTGCGAGCAGCATTCGACTTGGTGCCCCGCGCCAAACTATGGGCAGTACTTAAAGATCTAGATGTACCGGGTGACATCCTATCCATGTTGATGAGGCTTCATCGGGGCAACTATGCCAAAGTGAGGTGCGGTAGGGGAGGTGCTCTTTCAGAGGGTTTTCCCGTGGACACAGGGGTCAGACAGGGTTGTGTGTTGGCACCGACCCTGTTCTGCCTCTTCGTGAACGGTGTCATAGACTTCCTGACAGGGCTAAGCTATATTGATGCCCCAGTGTTGAATGGCAGGAGGGTACCCGCAATTATGTTTGCGGATGATACTCTCCTGCTTTCATAATCCCCGATGGGCCTTCAGAGAATTTTGGACGGATTTATGAATTTTTGTGAGCTTCGTGGTTTGGAAGTGAACGCGACTAAAACTAAGTTCATGACCTTCAACCCATCCTCTTCAACCCGCCCAAACCCTACGATAGGACACGAAAGACTAGACCGGGTTTCCACATTTGAATACCTAGGTGTCACCCTGAACCAATCTTTGACCTGGGACACTCACATTATGAGAGCAAATTTGAAACTTGCCCAACTTACAGGTGGCATATCTAGGATGATATCTAGGTCCTCCTACAAGCCACTTGGCCCACCTCTTCATATTTATAAAACCCAGGCTAGAGGTGCAGTAACTTACGGAGGTGAGATATGGGGACATGCAGCGTGTCAGAAGTTGCAGATAACCGAGAACAACTTTATCAGGCAATTGACCGCTTTACCATCAAGCACCCCGCTGCTCCCGCTGAGACTGGATCTCGGCCTAAGACCAATCACTGAAGAGCTGGGACTAGAGCCTCTGACCTACTGGCGTAGAATATGGAGTTCTGTAGAGTTATCTAGCTATAGAGCAGAATTAGAAGAAATCTTGCGCCTTCCAAAGGTGCTGCAAATACTCTGGTTTAAGTACATTAGGAACACTTTTGAAAGGATGGGGAAACCGGAGCTGTGGCACGACCCGCGGAGTGCTTGTCCCAGGATCTCTCGTAGATCGCTGGCGGAGGCATACCGCGAGTATAAGCTACAGGCAGCAATCGAATCCCCCTGCCAAGATTCGCTGTCTAGACACTTCCTTGCTATCAAGGATCATTACCATCTGGAACTGGTCCTTGATGATGTTAGCCCACCACTAACACGGAAATTGTATCTGTAGTGGCGCTATGGAACACTCCCTTTGAGGGCCCATACGGAGCATTGGTATAAAACGCTGACCACTCCTAATTGCCAAGTATGCCCTCTTATGCGAGAAGATGATTTACATATGATTTTTTTCTGCCCTGCATACAACACTCCACGCAAATATTGGCTTGTCCCACTTCTTAGGAACCTAGGCTTTAGGGAACATCGTCCTGCATTTAGAGATTTAAAATCTGATCTGTCTGCCCCCACTGTATGTGCAGTAGCCAAATTTCTAACTGCAGCATGGTTTATTCGTAATCGTTTTATGTCTAGATAACAACACACTTTTAAAATGTTTTAAGATCGGTTCATGATTTTACTATTGTCTTTGCCTTATTGTTAAATTGATATTGCATTTTTTTTCTGTATCTTTTATGGTCCTTAGTGACCGAAATAAAGATTTGATGATGATGATGATGACAATCATGAGGTCAGGGGGTTGGAGCTGCAAAAAGGTTTTAACCAAAGGCATCAGTTGGTGCAACTTTAATCCTCTCTGTCCAATCCATTTAATGTCTACATTTTGCAAAGCTAGGTCTTTGTCAATACCTCTGCATTCAGCATATCTTTTGCAACCGGAATACATAGCTGTGCCCAACAATCCACACTGAAATCATCTTGAAGGAATCTCTGTAGGTAATCAAAAGATGTCTGTAGTTTAGGTAGTCAGTTGGTAGAATGAGAGATATCTAAAATGGTGGAGAAGATGCTGTTTTTAAGAAAATAGAGATTTGATTGGCTGTTTAAGAAGATTATACATTCAAAAATAGGGTGCATTTTACTTTGTTTAAAAAGCATGTTTCTTATTGGTCAATAAAAAATGTTTGAAAGGTACAGCAGAAAGGATAAGGACATGTTTTGCAAAAGCAACCTCACTTGCTGTTCTTATTTGCAACATTATGTGGTGAACTTTTGACCTGACAGTTAAGTTGAATGTTGCATGAGCTGTTGCTATGGAAACTGGCATTAAGCAAAAGGGGTGAAAAAGTCAGTTTAAAAGTGTTAATATCTATGACCAATGGAAATGTGTTTTCCAATTTGAAAATCTCTGAGAAGCAATGTGATTTGTTGCTTATGTGTATATGTATGGCAAAATAAAGGGAAATCTTGCCATTGCTGGTTTCACCTTGCAGAGTCTGGTCATCTATATTGACTGTGTGTAAAAGAAAATCCTGTCTGAGTGTGTGAGATTTTTCGTTCAACAGATGTATTTGAAAGGTGAGTTATATATTTTTGAGGTTGCTTTAAAAAAGATTTGACATTATTATAAAACTGTGTTGTTTGAAATATATTATTAAATGTAGAGATGTATATTGGGATTATTTTTATTGTACTTGAAGTTTGTTTAAAAACAGTAATATATATAATTTTAAGTCTGTTCAAAGGTATACATGAATGATGCTTCTTATTTTTAGATAGTTGGTTGAACATGCACCACAAATGTGTATTTTCAAAGATGTTCATATAAGATGTAGTTTATTAGGCATCATTTTATTTCTTCTTTCTGCAAAGGTATAGTTTAATGATACTCCATATTCATAGATAGTTTGGTAAAATGTAGCAAAACTGTGCTGTTTGAAAGATGATCATATAAGGTGTTAATAATTAAGTTTTTGTTATTAGTTTGTACAGAAGGTAAAGTTAAATGATGCCATATGTTTTAAGATAGAATGGTGAAATAAGGTATTGTTAATTATGCTTCTTTGTGTAGTTTGAGCTATGGTATAGTTGAAAGATGCCACATAATGTTAGATATAATGCTCAAGAAGTAAAATAAAAGTGTGGTTTTAGAAATGCTCATAAAAGTTGTTGTTTATTAGTCTTCTTCCTTAAGTCTGTTGAGAGGTATAGTTTGATGATGTTGCATATTTCTAAAATTTATGGTCAAGATGTAGCTCAAAAGTAAACCACCACATTTTACTCTTTCTGGTTATCCACTTAACTAGATAGTATGTAAAGACTCATGTATGTGTTCAGATGGTATTTATATAGATGTATGTATATTTACTGAATTATTGAGAGGTGATTGACTGATTACAGGAGTGCAAAGGTAGTGAATATATGATTTTATAAGAACATGAGAAATGATTTATTGGTTCTATATTGTGCAGTCACTCAGTTAGTATCCAAGCACTACCTATGCATGCATGCACTAACTTATGCAGTGGTAAAATCTCCAAAGCACTACAGATGCAGTCCAGCAATCCCCCTGGCACTCCCTGTGGACTGTTTTAATCACTCTGCCATGTCCGTATGTAATCACTGTACCAAAACCTAAGCACTTATAAATTCACCATGCTGTCAACTTCCACCACTCTATGTATCCAGTCACACTCCATGTACTTGTACAATGACTCAGGCATTAACACATGCAGTGCTACAATCAAATGTGCACTATCCATGCAGTCCATTAACCACCTCCACACTACTGATTCACTCCTCCAATTACCCACGTAGTACCCATGCAGTCCATTAGACACACTGTCACTCTCCGTCCACTCCTCCAGTCATCCAACCACTACCATGTCCTTATCTAATCACTGCAGCAAAACCCATGCACTTACAAATTCACCATGCTGTCAACTTGCAGCACTCTAAGTATCCAGTCACTATCCATGTACTTGTACAATGACTCAGGTATTAAGACATGCAGTGCTACAATCAAATGTGCACTATCTATGCAGTCACCTAACCACCTCCACACTACTGATTCACTCCTCCAATTAGCAAGGTGGTACCCATGAAGTCTAGCAATCACATTGTCACTCTCCGTCCACTCCTCCAATCATCCAGCCAGTACCATGCCCTTATCTAATCACTGCACCAAAACCCAAGCACTCATAACTTCACCATGCTGTCAACTTGCAGCACTCTACGTATCCAGTCACTATCCAGGTACTTGTACAATGCCTCAGGCATTAACACATGCAGTGCTACAATCAAATGTGCACTAGCCATGCAGTCCATTAACCACCTCCACACTACTGATTCACTCCTCTAATTACCCAGATAGTATCCATGCAGTCTAGCAATAACACTGTCACTCTCTGTGTACTCCTGCAATCAGTTAGCCAGTAACATGCCTTTATCTAAAACCCAAGCACTTATACATTCACCATGCTGTCAACTTCCAGCACACCAAGTATCCAGTCACTATCCATGTACTTGTACAATGACTCAGGCATTAACAAATGCAGTGCTACAATCAAATGTGCACTATCTATGCAGTCCCCTAATCACCTCCACACTACTGATTCAATCCTCCAATTACCCAGGTAGTACCCATGCAGTCCAGCAATCACATTTTCACTCTCTGTCCACTCCTCCAATCATCCAGCCAGTGCCATGTCCTTATCTAATCACTGCACCAAAACCCAAGCACTTATAACTTCACCATGCTGTCAACTTGCAGCACTCTAAGTATCCAGTCGCTATCCATGTACTTTTACAATGACACAGGCAGTGCTACAATCAAATGTTCACGATCCATGCATTCTCCTTACCACCTCCACACTACTGATTCACTCCTCCAATTACCCAGGTAGTACCCATGCAGTCCAGCAATCACACTGTCACTCTCTGTGCACTCCTGCAATCATCCAGCCAGTACCATGTCCTTATCTAATCACTGCGCCAAAACCCAAGCACTTATAAATTCACCATGCTGTTAACCTGCAGCACTCTAAGTATCCAGTCACTATCCATGTAGTTGCACAATGACCCAAGCACTAATACATGCAATGCTACAATCCTTTGAGTGCTACCTATACAGTTTAGCAATCTCCCTGTTACTATCTTTGCACTCCTCCAATTACCCAGCCAGTGCCATGCCCTTATCCAATCACTCTGCCATAAACCAACCACTTATAAATTCACTATGCATTCTCCTTGCAGCACTCTAAGTACCCTGTCGCTATCCATGTACTCATGCAATGACCCATGGACTAACACATACACTGTTACAATCACATGTACATTATCCATGCATTATCCATGCAGTCTTGTAACCACCTACACACTACTGATTCACTCCTGCAAATACTCAGGTAGTAACCATGCAGTCCAGCAATCCCACTGTCACTCCCCGTGTACTCTTCCAATCACAGAGTCGGTACCATGTACTATTCCAATCACTTCGCTAAAACCCAAGCACTTAGAAATTCACCATGCACTCTCCTTGCAGTACTCCAATCATCCAGTCAGTACTCATTTACAATTGTTTGATTGCTATCCATACAGTTTAGTAATCTCCATTTTACTACCTATGCACTCCTCCAATTACTCAACCAGTCCCATGTCCTTATCCAATCACTCTGCCACAAACCAAGCACTTATAAATTCACCATGCACTCTCCTTGCAGCACTCTAGGTATTCTGTCGCTATCCATGTACTCATGCAATGACCGAGGAACTAACACATGCAGCGCTACAATCACATGTGCAGTATCCATGTAGTCCTGTACCCACCTATACACTACTGATTCACTCCTCCAATTATTCAGATGGTACCCATGCAGTCCAGCAATCAAATTGTCACCCCACGTGCACTCCTCCAATCACTCAGTCAGTACCATGTACTAATCCAATCACTCTGCCACAAGCCAAGAACGTATAAATTCACCATGCACTCTCCTTGCAGCAATCTAGGTAGTCTGTTGCTATCCATGTACTCATGCAATGACCCACGGAGTAACACATGCAGTGTTATAATCACATGTGCACTATCAATATAGTCCTGTAACCACCTATATGCTACTGATTCACTCCTCCAATTATCCAGGTAGTACCCATGCAGTCCAGCAATCACACTGTCACTCTATGTGCACTCCTCCAATCACTGAGCTAGGACTATGTACTAATCCAATCACTTCGCTAAAATCCAAGCACTTAGAAATTCACCATGCACTCTCCTTACAACACTCCAATCATCCAGTCAGTACCCATTTGCAATTCTTTGAGTGCTATCTATACATCTCCATGTTACTACCTATTCACTCCTTCAATTACCCAGCCAGTCCCATGTGCTTATCCAATCACTCTCCCAAAATACAAGCACTTATAATTCACCTTGCACTCTCCTTGCAATACTCTAAACACGCAGTCAGTACTGATGTACTCATGCAATTATCCAGGCACTAACTCATGCACTAATCCTTTGAGTGCTACCTATACAATTTACTAATCCTCCTGATACTACCTATGCACTCCTCCAGCACTCCTCCAATTATCCAGCCACTTCCATGTCCTTATCCAATCCCTCTGCCACAACCCAAGCACTTATTAATTCACCTGGCACTCTCCTTTCAGCACTCTAGGTATTCTGTTTTTATGCATGTACTCATGCAATGACCAAGGGACTAACACATGCAGTGCTACAATCACATGTGCACTATCCATGCAGTCCTGTAACCAACTATTGATTCACTCCTCCTATTACCCAGAGAGTGCACATGCAGTCCAACAATCATACTCACTCCTGTGCACTCGTCCTATCCCCCAGCCACTACCATGTACTAATCCAATCACTCCGCCAAAACCCAATCATTTAGAATTTCACCACGCATTCTCCTTGCAGTATTCCAATCATCCAGTCAGTACCCATGTACTCATGCAATTACTGAGGCAGCAACTCATACACTTCTACAATCCTTTGAGTGCTACCTATACAGTTTAGTAATCTCCATGATACTACCTATGCACTCCTCAAATTACCCAGCCAGTGCCATGTCCTTATCCAATCACTCTGCCACAACTCAAGCACTTATAAATTCAGCATGCAGTCTCCTTGCAGCACTCTAGGTATTTTGTCGTTATCCATGTACTCATGCAATGACCCAGGGAGTACCACATTCAGTGCTACAATCACATGTGCACTATGCATGCAGTTCGCTAACCACCTATAGACTACTGGTTCACTCCTCCAATTATCCAGGTAGTACTCATGCAATCCAGCAATTACCCTGCCACTACCCATGCACTCCTCCAATCACCCAGCCAATATTATGTACTAATCCAATCACTCCACCAAAACACAAGCACTTATAAATTCACCATTCAGTCTCCTTACTGTTTTTTAATCAACCAGCCACTACCCATGTATATATGCAATGACCCAGGTATTAATACATGCACTATTAAAATTCTCTCTGTACTGCCCATGCACTCCTCTAAATAGCTAAACCCTTGTCATTCACTACTACAATTATCTAGTTAGTACCAGTGGAGAGGTGTGGTGCAGCGGCCAGGGCAGCTGACTTCAGAGCATAGGGCTCAAGGTTCAATCCCCGGCGGCAGATCAGCTCAGCACCATGTGACTCTGGGCAATAGCTCACTTAGTTTCCACAATGGCCCCCAGCGCCTTGAGACCCGTAAGGGTGAGTAGTTCGTACTTTACAAATAAGGATTTACTTTTTTACTGCAGTTAATGTATTGTGATATCAAAACAAAAGGTTTAAATGGTTATTATGTAGAACGTGTTTGCTTAGTGATAGATTGGTATATTTTATAGATTTATATTAATAATATTACTTTTTTTTAAAGATATTCTTCAGCATCATTAAAAAAGACTTATCATGACTAAAAAAACAGTAAAGAGGAAACAACAAAAGAAAGACTATTACTTGAAGAAAAGACAACAGCAAGAATTAGAAGAAGTACAACATGTGGGTAAAAAGAAAAAGTCTTGCGGTAAGAGAACAAAAGAATTTATTAAAAGACTTTCAAAGAAAGAAACTGTTTGCACAATGTAGAAAGTACAAAGAATACCTCAACAACAAAGAAGAATGAAAAGAAAAAAGGAGAAATTAATGAGAAATCACGTTTTCAAAAAACAATCTATGGTAAAAGGAGAAACAATCAATTTCATGAAATAAGGAAAAAAATGTTTCACAATAGGGTAGTACTTAATTTATTAAAAGATGCCAAGAAATATAAAAAAAGATCAGTATTTTATAAAAAGAAGAAACATATTGAAACAATTGTTGAAAAGGCTTTTGAATTAAAAAGGAAATTATTCATTTTAATTTTAAATAGGATTCGATCATTAGATAAGCCAATACATTTTATGAAGTCCAAAAATAAAAAGAAGAGAGTAATTAACAGGACTAACTTTTGTGATTTTTTGGGGGTGAATGGAAGCACAGTTCAAGTTCAGAGCCTTTTTTAAATGAAGAGAGCTATTTTCAAGCCAATACATTAATGTACGCAGTTGAAACTAGTGGTCGTGCTTTTGAAGTGAAGAACGGTTGTCCATTTGAAAAAGAAAAGATGTTTCCTAGAAAAGTAGGAGAAGTGATAGCTGATGAAGTTCAAGGGAGACGTAGTAAAGCCCCAGTGTATACTTGGGATTGTAGTAGTATTTGTAGTACACAACAGGAGTCTATTGATAATTTACGCAATTTCTTACGAGAGTATAGTCAAAAAAAGTGTTAAACAGAAGATTGAGATGTTGCAAGGACTAGATCCTTGCAAAGTGAGAAAAAAATAGTGGTTTGCAAGGCCATTCTGTGGCTTGTCTTTCTAGAAATGTGTGTCAAAGTGTTTTTCATCATTTTAGAATGTTAGCAGTAGTTCATTCTCAAATGCGGAAGTTAGCCAGAAGATTGTACTATGCAAAAAGTCCAGCAATATTTTTAAATGACTCAAACAGTGCTCTTTTGCATGGGTCAGTATCAGATGTAAATAAAGACAGTGATGAAATAGAGTTTCGTTACTTTGGCCCTGAAGAAGAGTGTAGACAAAGTGAGACATTGATAGAAGTAGGTGTTGAAGAACATGTGGAACATAGAAGAATTGGGAAGTTTGAAGAAGAAATTACAAAGTTCAAGGTAATTTTGTGTTAAAGACCAAATTATGCTTGTATTTGTTGTCAACGAACTAACTATAAAAATCAGACTAGGAATGTTGATCTGTAAAGTGAAAGAGAAAATAATGATAAGTGGAAGGAATTTGCAACTTATTTGTTGGTAGAGGATTGCTTTGATTTGGGTACAGATCAACGTATTTGTAAATATTGTATTAACAAATTAGAGGACAACAAAATGCCAGCAAGACCTGCCCATAATAATCTAGAGTTGGTAGCTATTCCTCCGGAATTGGAAGATTTAAACACGTATGAGTCTATTCTTATTCAATCTGTGCACCCGTTTCAGGCTATTGTTCATATGGAGCCTAAAACAGGTAAGTAGTCTCCCACAGATTTACAGAGAGGATTAAAAGGAAGAGTTGTATATTTACCTCTAGATTTAAAGAAAAATATTGAAACTAGTGGTGCAGAGAAAGAGGAAACTGAACCAGTAGTTATTCTAGTTAATGGTGTTCCTACAAAGAGTAAGAAAATCTGGCAAGAATTAATAGATGTCAGCAAAGTGCAAAAGGCAACATTGTATCTTATTAAAAACAATGATTACTACAAAAATGTGTATGTGGAAGAAGAAGAAATAGTTTTAGGCGATGATAGCAAAATGTCAAGTAGCAAATAGAAAAAGTGGACATGTCCAAAAGTGAAGAAATTTATGAACATTATAGTTAAGCCTGGGCAAAGCACTACGCTACGCTCGTGTAGTTTGCGAAGTTTGCGCTACTTCGCACTACGTGAATTGCACGTAGCACAGTGCAAACACACGTAGCGTAGCGTAGTGCAGCAGTCATTTTTTGCTTGCTCGCGGTCCTCAATGTCAAGTTGGCGACCGCGAGCAAGCAAAATGAGATCCGGGCGAGACTTATTCCTCGTTCGCGATCAGCAACAGCAAGTTGCCGATCGCGAGTGTGGAAAATAAACCTCCCAACGAGATTCTCAATACGGGGAGGTCAGGTTTCTCATTGCGGGTGGTCGCGTCTGCTCGCGACCGCTCGCGTTGGTAAACTACCAGTCCGCGTTGAGAAAGCTGCCGCTCGAGTAAAAATCTACACGAGCGGCAGAAAACTACAGCTCGCACTGTGCAAGATGCCATTATCAATGATTGCACAGTGCCGGATGCTTGTCCATACTGTGCAATCATTGAAAACAGCATCTTGCACAGTGCGAACAGGGTACTACGCAGTTCACGATGTGCTACGCGTAGTGCGAAGTGCAATTTGCGTAGCTACGCGTAACGCTACTTCGCAAACTACGCCAAGGGTTAATTATAGTGTACATCCTTTACATTCCAAAGGAGTGATGGGAAATACTATTGAATTGTTCCAAATGAAGAAAGCAAAGGGGACTCCCATGGGTGTTTGGGAAAAAAGTTTGGAAGCTTGTTGTTTTCCACAGCTCTTCCCCACTGGAAAAGGTGGATGATATGACGAACCACCAGTACAGATTCCCGCATCAGAATATCAGACAACAAGATTGTACTCAGAAGATCCAAGATTTTGTCAATGTATCCCATATATATTTCATCTTTTGTTTGAAAGTGACTTATCTGGACTTTCATATGCAGTCAACCACATATTAAAAACAGGAGTTCATCTTCAAAATGTTTCTGCAAAGGAACTCATGGACAAAGTACATGAGAGAGATGATCATTTAGAATCTCAATTGATTAATTTGATGGTGTGTCAGCGTGATACTAATGGGTATTGGTATCATCGTCATGGAGAACTTAAATGCATGTTAAGAACTCCTACGTGGTTTGTTACGCTAATCTGTGCTGAATACGCATGGGACAATTTACTTGAATTTCTTCGAGAAGCACATTCAAATATTAAAAACATTGAATTCAAGACAGCTGGAGAACTGTGTTCCTTGGATCCATTAAATGTGTGCAGATATTTTAATCATAGATTTCAAGCTATGATGTCTTTGATCTGCAATAAAAACAACCCACCACTTGGAGAAGTTATTGATTTCTTTTGGAGAAAGGAGTACCAAGCTAGAGGTGCTCCTCATATACATATGCTTTTATGGATCAAGGATGCACCCAAATTTGGAACTGATTCGAATGGGACTTCTTTATCTTTATTGAAGACTAAGTTACATGTGCTTTATCAAAAACAAGAGACGAAAACACCTTAAGGCAACAAGTGTTACGGTTTCAAACTCATCGATGTGGCAAATACTGTCTACGGAAATATAAGTCGAAAGAAAAGTTTTATACCAAATGTCGTTTTGGTTTTCCACGTCCAGTAATATACAAATCAAGAGTGAACAGTTTCATGTCAGCAGTGAGACATACCATCACTAGGAAATCTCCAAAAAATACTTACAATTTAAAAAGAAGTGAACAATCAAAGTATATTAATGATTATAATCCAGTTATTTTTGTCGATGTGGAATGTTAATATGGATATCCAGTATATTGCGGATAATTCCATTGCTGTTGCTCGGTATGTAACATCATGCATAACAAAATTAGAAAAGACGGAGTTGAAATAAATGTGGGAAGAAATTTCCCACAAGCAGAGTCTTAGTAAGAAATTGCACAGCTTTAGTTTGAAGATGCAGTCCCATCGAGAGATTGGATCCTACGAATGTTCAGATCACTTGTCCTCTGCAAGTTTATATTCAAAGTCAAGAGGAATAATTTGGGTTAGTCTGGGTCTTGCTGCATCAAGAAATCAAGTACTTAAATCTGTACAAGAAATCGAATATTTAGCATTAAATGAACCGGAAAGCACAGATATTGTTAAAACAAACATGTTGGATACATACTATCCAAATAGAAGTCCTCATTTTGAAAACATATGTCTCTATGAAGTGCTGCAATATTATACTTTTAAGAAAATTATCACAGAGAACATAAATAAATAAAAATATGCAGTGATTGGTTCAGAAGGATGTTTGGTGAAACATAGCAAAGGAAATCTGATTAATCACAGGAAACTAATTTGCGATACTCCTGATAAAAGGAAATTTTATTATTTAGCACTTCTGCAACTCTTCAAACCTTTGCGTACAGAACTGGAATTACTTGGAGATTTTCAGTGCTATGAAGATTCTTTTAATGCATGTAAACATAGCATTGAATGCACAGTTTTTCCAAATTATCTCCAAAATGTTGAATGAAGAAATTGATCAAGAAGCTACTATTGCAGCTGAGATTGCTAGAGACAGTTCTCAAGATAGTCAAAGTTCTGCTCCACTGAGTCAAGATCCACTAGGACAACCAATTGTGGAAAATGAAGTAGCAATTGCCATTAGTGAAGTGGAAACGGCAATGTATCGAGTTCAACATAATATTATGGACTTAGGAAACTTGGAAGAACAACTAAATATTGAACAAGAAAGAAATATATCAGCAAGTGAGACAACAGATCAACCATGGTTTTCTACATGAGAAAAAACAATGCACATGCACATCATTTCAACCTATCCAAATGTATGTCAGTGGTCAAGCTGGTACGGGAAAATGTTTCTTAATTAAAGTTTGACCAGTTATCTACAGAAAACCACTGACTCACATTTATCTTGTGTTGTAACCGCTCCAAATGGGTTAGCAGTACACATTAAAGGAATTACATCACATCGCTTACTAATGCTAGCTGTTGAACATGAAAACAAATTGGACTACCACAAGCTATCTGGAGAAGCTTGTTATGAAGTTTAAAGAGTGCTAAAGAAAATGAAACTTCTGATTATTGATGAGGTGAGCATGGTCTCAAACTTAATGATTGCCTTTGTGCATTTAAGAATGTAGCAAATTTTAAAAACAGAACACGATGTCCTATTTGGAGGAAAACATGTGATAGTTTTTGGCGATCTACTGCAACTTACTCCTGTAAAAGGGCAACCAGTATTTAAAACACTTGTGCATGAGGACACCAGACAGTCTTTGGGAAGTGTTGGAATCGTGAACATTTGGCCATATTTTGAATACAAAGAACTTCTTAAAAATATGTGACAGGCAAGTGATGAAGATTATTGAACCATTCTTCAAGATATAAGAATTGGAGTATTGACAGAACATGACAAAGTAGCTTTGCAAAGTCGGCTACTTACGAACTTGTTTCCAAATGAAAATATGGCTACAGAAAAAATATACCAAAAAATTGGAGCAAATAAATATATAATCTGCCTAATGCCAACAATGAAAGAGTGTTCTACATTCAATGAAGAACTTTAAAGCTGGAAAAACAACAAATAATACAAATGGAAGCCATTGATAAAATAGAGCATGAAGGAATTACTATTATTTTGTCGGAAAAATTAAAAACAAAACAGGATTCTTTAGAAAAATCTATATCTAAAACTGCTGGTTTTGAAAAGAATTTATGTGTATGTGAAAACTGTCGGGTAATTTTACGGCGTAATTTGGATGTGGAAAAACATTTAGTAAATGGAGCAATAGGAAAAGTTGTTGATTTTGTTAATTATCAAAATAGAGATGAATTGAATTTTTGAAAATCATATTTGATCAGATTGAAGAAGTAAAACAGATTGCTCATTGTTCTGTTCGTTTTTTGCCGTTTAAAGATATGTATGTTCGTAGAAACAGTTTCCTCTTTCTTTTGCATATGCGGTGACCATTCATAAATTTCAAGGTTTAAGTGTAGACAGTGCTTTGGTAAACATTGGAAGTACCGTGTTTAATGAGGGCAAGGCATATGTTGCATTGTCCCGAGTGGGAATTTTATCTGGATTGTATTTGATTGATTTTGATGAGAGAAAGATTAGTGCAGATGCAAATTGTGTAAGAGAGTATAATCGGTTAAGAAGACTGTATGCTCCCAACTTAGGTGAATATCCTGTATATGAAAAGCGTGTAGTACGTTGAAAACGATTATATGAGAATGTCTGTAGGAAAGTTGAAAAGAAGAAAAAAATCAAGACAATGTTGAGATTCCAAAAAAAAGAAAAAGGACACTGTTGAAGAGATTGCAGGATATCAATTAGAAAATAGTTCAGGTATCAACTGCTATACTAATGTAGCGGTGAACTTCGTATTTTTTCTAGAAAATCTCCAACAGTAAATTATGGAGAATTGAGAAAAAAGGTTTTGTTCCTTGTTGCATTCTATTTTTGAAAGATTGAGAACTGATAAAACTAAAATCCAAAGTGTTTCTGGTATTTGGAATCTTCTGGATATATATTCTGGTTCTTCGCAATTTACACAGAATGTGCAACAAGATGCTCAGGAATTTCTGATGTATATGCTTGCAGTATTGGAAGATGAAGGAATACAAATTGAAAATCTGTTTGGACTTTGTTATTCATGGAAACATGAATGTGAAAATTGTACATTTACTTCTACCACTAAGATGGACACTGAAAGATTCATATATTTGACAATTCCAGACTGTGAAACAGTGTCTTTTAACAAATTAGCTAAATCAGCTAATTTTATCAACATTATTTATACAAAGATTTGGACAATATAGAATTTTAATGAATCAACATTGTAGAGCAGATGGAAGAAAATTGGACACTTTAATTAAAAGTTTTGTAGCAAGTCAACTATCAATATCAGGAAGAACTTTCGTAGCAGTAGCAATTATTTCCCACGATGGACCTTCTACGATATCTGGACACTAAACTGTCTATTTAAAGTGCAATAAAGGATGGACGTATTGTAATGATGCCCATTTGGTTTTTAAATATCATTTGCCTAACAAATTACCAAATTCATACCTAATATTCTTAATGCCAAAGTTCTGAGAACATACGGCCTATTGGGAATATGTCAATATGAATTAATGAGATTATTTTGGATAATTTCAATATAAAGGATTTCAGGAATATCATTCAGCCTAGTATGAAGATATTGATATGAAGTAAGAAGTTTATTTTGGATATTCTCACTGCAAATGTTTTAAAGAACATTATTTAGATTATAGGGAAGATATGAGGAATTGCTGATGCAATTATCGTTTCTGTTCTTTGATATTGTATTTAGAAAATTCTCTCAGAAAAAAGCATTTTATAAATTTGATATTTGTATTATATGCAATGTTATTGAGGAGATTTATTTTAGGAAATGTGAAGAGATAGTTGACATTGTTGTAAATATTTTGGACACAGATTTGTTTTTTTAACAATCTTATTGATTGTATTTTTTTGCCCCTTGTTATAGGATGAGTAACATTGAAATCACTGTCTATGGTCAAATTCAATATATTCTGAGAACAGCAAAAAAGGCACAGTGAATATGTTATATAATGGAAAAATTATGTTGTGTTCCAGAAATTATAATATTATATGTTATAACTGTATTTTTTCTTCTCTTTTACAGACGCTAATTCTAAAGATTGAAAGTTTTTAAAATTTAAATTATGAAAAACAACTGCAAAAATTATTTCGAATACTTTGATATCTACTATTGTAAAGGTAAGATTAAGTCACCCAACCACTATCCATGCACTACTACATTCACCTCTGCACCATCCATACAGTCCTCTAACCACCGAGACACTGCTCATTAACATCTTAAATTCCCCAGGTACTATCCATGCAGTCCAGCAATCACCCTGTCACTCCCAATTCACTCCTTGAGTCACCCAGCCAGTACCATGTACTAATCCAATCCCTCTGCCAATATCCAAGCACTTATAAATTCACTCAGGCGCTCTCCTTGCAGTACTCTAATCATCCAGTCACTACCCATGTAGTCATGCAATGACCCAGTTGCAAACACAAGCACTGCTGCAATCCTTTGAGTGCTACCTATACAGTTTAATAAACGTCCTGTTACTACATATGCACTCCTCCAATCATCCAGCCAGTCCCATGTCCTCATCCAATCACTCTGCCAAAACCCAAGCACTTATAAATTCACCATGCTGTCAACTTCCAGCACTCTAAGTATCCAGTCACTATCCATGTACTTGTACAATGACTCAGGCATTAGCACATGCAGTGCGACAATCAAATCCATGCAGTCCCCTAACCACCTCAAACACTACTGATTCACTCTCCAATTACCCAGGTAGTACCCATGCAGTCCAGCAATCACATTGTCACTCTTTGTCCACTACTCCAATCATCCAGCCAGTACCATGTCCTTATCTAATCACTGCGCCAAAACCCAAGCACAAATAACTTCACCATGCTGTCAACTTGCAGCACTCTAAGTATCCAGTCACTATCCATGTACTTGTACAATGACTCAGGCATTAACAAATGCAGTGCTACAATCAAATGTGCACTATCCATTCAGTTCCCTAACCACCTCCACACTACTGATTCACTCCTCAAATTACCCATGTAGTACCCATGCTGTCCAGCAATCACACTGTCACTCTCTGTGCACTCCTCCAATCATCCAGCCAGTATCATGTCCTTTTCTAATCACTGTGGCAAAACCCAAGCACTTATAAATTCATCATTCTCTCAACTTGCGGCACTCTAATTATCCAGTCACAATCCATGTAGTTGTACAATGACCCAAGCACTAACACATGCAATTCTACAATCCTTTGAGAGCTACCTGTACAGTTCAGTAACCTCCATGTTTCTACCTATGCACCCCTCCAATTACCCATAAAGTCCCATGTCCTTTTCCATTCACTCTGCCACAAACCAAGCACTTATAAATTCACTATGCATTCTCCTTGCAGCACTCTAAGTATCCTGTCGCAATCCATGTACTCATGCAATGACCCAGGGACTAACACATGCACTACTACATTCACATAGGGACTATCCATGCAGTCTTGTAACCACCTACACACTACTGATTCATTCCTGCAAATACCCAGGTAGTACCCATGCAGTACAGCAATCATACTGTCACTCCCCATGTACTCTTCCAATCACCGAGTCAGTACCATGTACTATTACAATCACTTCGCTAAAACCCAAGCACTTAGAAATTCACCATGCACTATCCTTGCAGTTCTCCAATCATCCAGTCACTACCCATGTAGTCATGCAATGACCCAGTCACAAACACATGCACTGCTGCAATCCTTTGAGTGCTACCTATACAGTTTGGACAGTTTAGAAATCTCCCTATTGCTATGCAAGCCCTCCTCCAATCACCCAGCCAGTCCCATGTCCTTTTCCAAGCACTCTGCCAAAACCCAAGTACTTATAAATTCACCATGCACTCTCCTTGCAACACTCTAAGTATCCAGTCACTATCCATGTACTCATGCAATGACCCAGACACTAACACATGCAGTGCTACAATCACATGTGCACTATCCATGCAGTCCTCTTACCGCGTACACAATGCTCAATGTGGAGTTGGATGATTTTTGATGATATAAATCCTATTCAAAATAAAGACCAGAACTTGAAGCAAACATCTTAACGACCTTCTTCTACCTTTTTTGGACTTCAGTATTTGATTGTTAAATGTTGAACTTATATGGGACGCTCCTTCTTGAATATTGTAAACTTTGGTTTGTTGTTGTGGCTTTAACGGTGAGCCATAAGAAGTCGAGTGCACACAACCTATCATTGTTTCTTGATAATAAGACTCACCAGTGCACACAGGGTTTGACCTCCACCGTCGTTCTTTGGCACTTATAAATTCAACATACACTCTCCTTGCAGTACTATAATCATCCAGTCACTACCCATGTACTCATGCAATGACCCAGACATTAACACATGCAGTGCTACAATCACATGTGGACTATCCTTGTAGTCCTCTAACTACCTACACGCTGCTCATTCACACCTTCATTTTCCCAGGTACTGTCACTCCCCCTGCACTCCTCCAGTCACCCAGCCAGTGCCATATACTAATCCAATCACTCCGCCATTACCCAAGTGCTTATAGATTCAACATACACTCTCCTTGCAGTACTCTAATCATCCAGTTAAATAGGCACTACTCATGCAGTCATACAATCATCCATGCACTACGCATGCACTGTTTAAATCAATCAACAGCTACAGATATACTCATGCCATCACTCACGCATTAGCCTGCAGTTATTTTTTCTTTTTTAACCAGATAAGGTAGCTCTGAAAATAACTCTTTTTTTGTTCTTTTTTTGGTTTTATATATTTTTTTGTTTTTTAAACAATTTTGTATATTGATTTGGTGCTTTCTTTAAAAACAGGAAAAACAAAGAACTAAGTTTGAACTTTGCAATTAAACAGTCATTGCAACCATTAAAAAAAAAATGAACAGTGGTGGTTTCTTGCCGCAGAATCCACAGCATCTACAGATTGCTCTCCGCAGCAAAGGACAGTGTCGCCCTTCAAGCAAAGTTGTTTTAGACTTCCAAATTCAGGACGAATGTCCTGAGGCTCCAGAAGTGCTTGGACCAGCTCCCTGGTCATCCTGCTGCCTTTCTTTTTGCGCAGTTGTTCCCGTGCAAATGGTCGAGGTTGAATGGTCTGCAGGTGTTTATACATGCTGGATTTTCCGCAGAAGTATTTTTATCACTACCCTTCGACAGTACTCTTGAGCAACTGACCTTTCGTGCATCGATTTTCTTTTCTCCAGGTGGAATTGTGAAGAATTTCCAGACAATGCTTTCCTTTCTTATTTTAATGGAATGTCCTCTTCATCCTATTCCAAAGGAATATCCACCACAGGAGTAGAAAAAGACATATCAGAAGAAAAAGGAAAACACCAAAGTAATGTGCAAACCAGCTCAGAAAACAGAGAAGGTGTGTCTCCTGGGATGCTGTAGAAAGAATGAGAAAAATGGGTGGGGTCCTTCAAGTTCTACAATGGAAAACCTTATGAACCAATAAAATGCTTTCTTTTCAGGTCACATGGGAATCGCGCACCCAGTACGCACCCGACAGGCACCCGACGCGACTTCGCGAAAATATATTTAACAGTAATATAACTTTATTGCAATTAGAAATATACAATTTTCATAATTAGTTTACATAATCTCTTGGTCTAATATCCATATTCAACTAGTACACATATAGTTTTCAACCTAAAATTTTTTTTGCGGGAGTCGCGTATCCAGCGCAACTGCACATGTTCATTACTTTATGTGGGGTGGGGACCCGCGCATACGTCGTATACCCAACGTTCACATTACGCGATCCCATGCGTATATGACGTTTCACGGGGCTAGGCACCACGCACCCATTGCACACCAAACACGCACCCGGCGCGACCCCATACATATATGATGTAATGCAGGGCCACGCACCACGCACCCATCGCTAACCAAGCGCGCATCTTTCACAACTTTGCCAATATGTCGGCTTCAATCCGCGCACCCACCGAGATAGGTACACGATGGGTGCACGACTCCACATTTTCTCACCAAAAAATATTCATAATTTAGAAAACAGAAGACATAATATAATTTTAATAACAAAAAAATAACAAAAACTATTTTTAGGATATTAAACTTACAAAATATCACAATAACTAAATTACTGAACAAACCATAGGTTTAATGAACATTATAGTTAGAAATTAGCATTCAAAAAACCTTTGAAATTCACTGAAAAAACCATAGGTTTCAGGAAGGTTATAGTTCAACATTAGCATTTAAAAAACCTTTGAAATTCACTGAAAAAAAAACATAGGTTTCAGGAACATTATAGTTAGTTGGACATTTCACTTGTACAAAACCATAGAAATTCCGGCAATATAGTTAGTTCACCTAACTATAACTTGCGCCCCTGCAATGCACTGCTGACGACGTCACATAATACATCATTCGTGACATGGTCAGTGACATCACTGATGACATCATCCACATGAAAATCTGATGCACCTCATCACACCCTAATATAACCCTTGATACACCCACTCTAAAATACAGACTATCATTTTCGAAACAATAAACACACCAATACCAGTTAGTATATACCCACTCACTAATTTCTTGGTCTACACACACATCCACTCATTCGCCCATACAGTCACTCATACATGCAGTCAGCCATCAATATGGCATTATCATATGCACTCACATATCTATAAAGACACTCATACACCACTACTCATTCATAGAGTTACTCACACACCTAGTCAGTCATGCAAATAATCAATCACACTCCCAGTTCCTCACCTGTACAGTTATACACACACCACCTCACTTACTTAAACATATACTAACACATACTTACACTCTCCTACAATAACTAATACAAGCACACACTGATCCATACAGCCATTCTCATAATCACTCACTCTCACATATAGTCATTTATAAACTCCAACACTCACGTTTACTGCCTTTCATATATACAGTTACTCACACATGTACCACTGAGGCATCCATTCACTCACCAACACACCCATACACACACTCACCTATCCATACAGCTCTTCACAGATGCACTCTTGAACCCATACACCCAGTGAATCATCCACTCACACATCTATGCACAGAGTTACACCCCCACCCACCCACACAGACACTCAAGTACCCATACAGATACTCAGACAACCAATCAATAACCCATATAGATCCTCATTTAGCTACTCACCAACCCATGCAACTGCTTACATACCAACTGACAAACTAAACTGTGTGAATGCCTGTATCAGTCACTAACACATGCATTCAGTAAGACACAATTAATCACCGACTTATACAGTCAGTCACACACCTACTAAATCATCCATCCAGACATTATACACCCAATCATTCTTCAATGTACCTTGGCATATATATAACACATTTTTAAATGCTAATTTCTAACTTAAATGTGCCTGAAACCTATGGTTTTTTCAGTGAATATATATATATTTTCACCGTGCGCGTACCGTACGCGTGCTGTGGGCACGCGGTACGCTTCGCGGACCGTGCGCGCACTGTGGGCAGTTCGCGGAATTTTTCCGTTTCTACCGTACGCGCACGCTACGCGTACTCCGTGATTTTTCGCAAAAAAATTAAAGGAAATTTTGGTCCTTGGCAGTCTTTCTTGGACCTCCTGACAAAGGCTAGGGGGTCAGGAACTGTCCACCCTGCCCCCTTTTCACGTTCTCCACCTTTGTTTTTCACCCCCTCAGACTGCGAGAGACAAAATGTCGGCCGACACTTCCTGGTTTCGACCGATTCGAATGTTTACTAAGATCTAACAACCAATCAGAATCGCGCTCACGCATGGCAGCGTGCACGTACGGTAAGTTTTACCGTACGCGCACGGTGCGCGCTTATAGATATATATATGCTTTTAAATGCTATTTTCTCAGGAAATACTGAACAGATTTACACCAGACCTGCAAAATGCACATCCCTGACCTGAGGACTACCTCTCTGCCAAATTTCACGTAATTCTGTTCAGCCGTTCGGGCTGTAGCTTGGACTAAAGGTCCTATGGAAAAATGCATGGGGAAAACGCGTTTTGGGACCCCCCTTTTTCTCAGCCCCTGCTTGACGAATCCCCCCTAGACTTTCAGGGAAGGAGCGGAGCGGAGCGCCCCACCTATTTTTAAAATTTCGCGAAGATTCGTCAATCGGCGCCAAAGTTATTCCAAATAGAATGTTGCGGATTTCCTATTGAAACACGATCCTAACTATAACTATCTACTGGCGACCGCCAGAAGATAATATATATATATATATATATATATAGATCACCAGTTCCGGTAAAAGATCTGTCTGTCAGCGGGCGGTCCGAGCAGGGAAACCGGAATTCCTAATTAACACGCTCCACACAATCTCGTCGTGACGGGAAAGAAGCTCGGACTCCAAAATTGTATGCAGTTACGTTTATTCGCACAAGTGCAAAACGACGCGTTTCGCCATTACGGCTTGGTCACGCTCGAATACACAGGAAATCATTATGGTACATATACAAATTCATTAAAAGACGGACTACCACAACAGAAGGAACTTGATTTAACAGTCGCGGCCATCTTGTAACGATGTAGTAAGTGAAATACATTAGTGTAGAACCAGTGCCGATATCTACAGTGCAGTAAGTCAATGATAATAACAGTGCAAAAAAATGACATCATGTTGGTGCACGTTAATAATCATGAACAAATAAAATTCATGTAAGTAATGTCTCGCAGGTGAAATTGCCGCTTGCCCAAGTGGGCCCTACCACAGAGTGGAAACCACCGTGTATTTTGTAAATTCAATAAAGATGCATCTCACAATACCGCCCAAGTGGGCTTACGAGCTTACTGATAAACTTCTGAGGGTCAACAACCCATTAGTGGTTCAAAACACGTATGACAGCCTCGATAAACAAATCCAGCTAAGTACTTTGTTGAGTATAGAATTCCCTGTAATGAATGCATCATCCTTCAAACAAAATATTCATGTTGAATAAAGTTGTGACACCGTCTGAAATACAAACAGATATAAAATTAATAAAAACCTTGAAATTAACTGACTGGACAATATTCTTACATTATTCTTGTAAATGAATAGCTAATTCCTCGCTCATGTTAAGCCCTTTTGGGGCGAGGCTTTCAAAATCCACAATGTAACGGGATTCTAGTTTTCTTAATGACAATTCTCTGTTGCCCCCTCTTATCCCCAAATCCACAGAATCTATTACCACCATGCGTACCTTTGTTTCATCTTGAAAGTGTTGTTCCGAAAAATGTCTCGCTATAGGATACAATTTATTGTTATTACGTATAGCCCGTAAGTGTTCTGACACACGTTTCTTGGCTGTATGTTTGGTACTCCCAACATACCATTTTGCGCATGGGCAGATAAGAACATATACGCAGTGTGTCGTGTTGCATGTCAGCTGTCTCCTGATGGTAAACTCCCTTTTGGAATTCGGTACCTGCAGCATGTTACAATCCACACTGTTTCTACATGCCTTGCACCTACGGCAACATTTGAAACCCACTCTGTCAGAATTGCTGTCACTGGCCATATCTGTGATGTAATTATGGCTTAATACATCTCCCAGAGACCGTCCCTTTCTAAACGTGATCTGGGGATTGCTACCAAGATCTTTCTTGAGGTGTTCGTCAGTGAGTAGCACATGCCAGTGTTTGCGGAATATATTCCGTAACTCAGTTGCTTGTCCTGAGAAGGTGGTAATGAATCGTACTTTTTCTTCCTTGATTTCTTTGGGTTTCGGGTAAATGAGTTCATTGCGAGTTTTAGTTTCTACTCTGGAAATAGCATCTTTCACAGTTTTAGCACTGTAGCCCCTCTCCATAAATCTTTGGCACATAGTTATTTCTTCACTCTTATATGCAGCAACAGTACTACAATTCCTCTTGGCCCGTAGCAGTTCTTCGTAAGGGATACTCCGCACCAAATTGTGTGGGTGACTGCTATTGGCATTGAGGATGCTGTTGCCCGCAGTTTCCTTACGGAATAATCTCGACGTAAGTTGGTTGTCAATGACTTCCAAGCGGACATCTAAGAACTCCATTGAGTTCTTGCTGATATTCTCCGTGAACTGTAAGTTGCATATATTGATATTCAATTTGTTGATAAAGATCCGTACTGAATCTTCATCACCACACCAGATAAAAAAGATATCGTCAATGTATCGCAGCCAGTTCTTGTACTTAACATAGCTGTGAGGTTGTGTGTGTATATATATATATATATATATATATATATATATATATATATATATAGATATATATATATATATATATATATATATAAATCCCAAATTTGCCCTGAAGCAAGGACGCCCACGCAGAAGAGTGCTTTCTGAAAAAGCTTTTACTTTCAGAACCGGCATTTACACACCAACAGCAAAGTTCCTAACGCGTTTCAAAGCCGGGAGGCTCCTTCATCAGAGGATGGCACTTGTTCCAACTGACAAACTCGCAGGGGCGCCATACTGCATGCTCATATCTTGCCCACGTGGCCCTCACGGGTGAGTCATTATTCAGGCATGCTGGAACCCTTAGTTTATTATTTGCGAAAAAGTTTCCCCATGTAGGTGCAGTTCGAAAACAGTGTCTTTTCTTTAAAAATAATATCCAAGTGGACTGGAGTGAAAACGCCAATTCTCTTTCATTCTCCTCAGCTGCGCCGCAAGGTCCGATTCTCTGAGACCTCTTGGCTCCATATTTCAGTGCATGGTGGGGCATCCTTCTCGGCCAGGCTGCCGAGTTGAATAAATCCCAAATTTGCCCTGAAGCAAGGACGCCCACGCAGAAGAGTGCTTTCTGAAAAAGCTTTTACTTTCAGAACCGGCATTTACACACCAACAGCAAAGTTCCTAACGCGTTTCAAAGCCGGGAGGCTCCTTCATCAGAGGCTTTGAAACGCGTTAGGAACTTTGCTGTTGGTGTGCTCACGGGCGTGGCCATCTTGTTTTCACTTGTCCCGCCCTCTCGCGATGCTTACTTCCTGTTCCGGGTCGCGCAATGCATGTTCGCGCCTGTTCGCGGTCGATATTTCCTGTTCGCGACCGCTTTTACTTGATCGCGTTGCTTTTTGCTTGCTCGGGGAGAAAATATCGCGCGAACTTGCGCACGTGGTCGCAATGGGCGCGGCCATCTTGTTTTTCACTCTATTGCATGGTTCTGGGGCCTGATTTTCAATCCTCCCTAAATCTTTTCAATCCTTTGTTTATAGCCACTTTTTTTTGATCTTTATTACTTATTATTTCTCTAACTATTTTCCTGCTTCTATATTTTTGGTTTTTGTCTACTTTTTTTTTGTTTTTTAGCTACTTTTTCACTCTTTCTATTGCCTATTTATTTCCTTTACTTACTTTGTAAATTTTATTACCTTTTCTTTCCCACCCCGTCTCTCATCCCCAGAACCATGTCAAAGGGTAGGGCTCGCCGCAGCCAGAGCCGCGACCGCCTTCCATGTGGAAGGCGGCGCCCACAAGGGGTGCAGGCACGGGCCTTATTTGGGGAGGTGGAGTTGGCTGCACTCATTTTCTTTGTGCAGCGCCACCTCCCCTCAACCCTGGCAGCAGGTGGCAGGCCTGGGTCCGGGTACGGCCTCCGGGAGCGTCGGCAGCGGTGGGGGAAGGTGCGCCGGGCAGTGTCGCGCATCTCTGGGGTCCGGCGCACCCAGGCACAGCTGACGCACCGGTGGTCCGACATCCTGGACCGTGAGCAGGACCTGCTGGACCTGCTAGGAGTGGAGGTCCCGGGGCTTGGTGAGTACCTATTTAATTATTGCAACTTTGTGTCTGTTCTTCTGCTCTATGTTATATATTGGGAATATCTTTTTTTCCCTTCCAACCAGCTAGAATGTTGCTGCTTACAATACATTCCAGGTTAATAACGTTTAAAAGTCTTCTGTGATTATGACACAGGTGCTCTTCTGCGCTACTACTAATCTTACTTGTTTGCAGCTTTGCGTTTGCGCTTGTTTAGCGTGATTCTTTACGAGTTTATTTTAGAGAAATTAAGTTATGTAATGCTACAGTGACTCACGTCCACTCCTTACTTTGTCCTGTCACTAATATATAGGGGCGGATTGATACTTAGGTTTAGGTACTTTGTAAGGACCTTCTAATTGGTTAGTGGTATGCGTGATGCCCCCCCTCACTCAGTTACATGACGTTCTGCTAGTACGGCAGTCTTTAGAACCTTTTCTAGTTTGTTCAATGAGTGGAGGTAGGCTTAGCAGTTACTTAGCAGTATCAGATCAGCATCAATCAAACCAAAATTTGGTGTATACAAAAAATGTAGTCATGTTTATGTGTCCTCCATGATTGGACCATACACATTGTTGAGGAATACAGTGGAAATGCATACTTAATGTACAATTGGCATGCCTGGAATAGGTGGGCTAGGTTGGGTGGTACGTTGTACTACTACTTAGGCTTAGTTGTAACTTAGTTTTCTGGAATCAGAATGGAAGACTGGATTACTGTTGATAAATAGTAACTTAAGTAGTCGAACTGCGAATCCCCCGATATTACATGTTGACCAGATGAGATCGGTCAATGTAGTTATTGCAATTGTTGTTTACATAAGTGTTTTTTGACCGTTGTTGAAAAATATTGTATTTGTTTGACACCATCCATCAATGTTTGTCTCTTTCTTATATCTTTCCTGTCCATCAGCACCCAGGGGCAGACCGACAGGGACTGGGCAGTCAGCGGGACAGGAACACCACCAGGAGGACACCGCTGAGGGCTCATCTGATGGCCCCAGTAAGTCTTCTTGTTTTTAATAATATTTCTTATTCCATAACTTTTACTGCCCCATTTCTCCCGAACTATAGTGTGTTTCCAAATGCTATTTTTTTACCACCAATTATCCTTCGATCTGTACGGTTTCAAAAATCTTATCCCTGCCTCCGCTATGATGACTGAGTACTACTACATACTATCAGTCTGTCTGTACTGTAGTAGCTAGTCTTGCCCAGTTGGCCAGTGCCACTCTTTGTGAAAGGTTGTAATATAAAACTCATATTCCCCAGTAGCTCGTACAATCCGTTGGGTCGTTGTCTTGTACTACTTTTACTCTTATTGATGTTGAGGCTTTGAAAATTCACAGCAACAGCCCTACCAGATTTCTTAATATTTTGATATGATACCCTATAGGACATACCACTGTTGTAGGGATCTTGCACATACATTTGCACCAGAAAATAGGATGTTGGTGATGGTAGGTTGGACCTTCCTTGGACACCTCAATCAGAAATTCCGCACCCACCACAATTCCACTGCTTTACTATAGTACTGTCTTGTCATACCTATTAGGTCTCGGAACCCTCCCCCCAAGATACCCAACAAGTAGACAACCCAGAACATAACACACCCAACCTCTGTCGTGGAAGCAATTCACATGCACACCCTTACTTTAATTCGCTCACTCGTGTAACTTAGTCCACTCCACCCCAAATACCACGAAGTCTATGTAAGTTTAAAATGTTTATTTCAATTTGAGAAGGTCTGTACACTGTTTTCTTAGCAGCACCAACCGGCAAATCAATAACATTAAAACAATATACATTGTTACTCTTATACAGTTGGGAATTAAATCATGATAACTGAACAGTGGTGGAAGGCAGCACCACCATCCCATAGCAATTTAGTTTATATACATTTATAAATGAAGATGTGAGTGAAGGGACCCCTCACCTCAGAAGAACCTAGTACTGGTAGTTGGTGCATCGTTCAGAAGCTCTGGTTCGTAGAAGGGAATCTTGCGTCTGTAATGCGAAAAAAGAAATGGTGTGCGTTAGTATATTGCAACTTGCAAGCATTTCTCAGCCGTGCCAAAAAGTGTAGCATCTATGGATAAGCAATATGGACTAACAGTAACAGTAGTACACCAGTTCTTCCTAAAAAAGTGGCTTGTTAATGTTTGTTGACCGTTTGTACGCAGCGCGTAGACTAGACAGTAGCAGTGTGAGGCAGGTCATGTGGGCTCAAAGGTGTCTTAAGAAGCTGCAAGGTAAAGGTAACGTCACATGTGCATGGCTAGGGCTAATCAAGCAAAGGCTACAATGATCATATAACTATTAGTGTCTACTCTACTACTATCTGATTTGTACTAGTGATGTATGTTAGTATTAACTCATTTTTCAACCTTGCTACTGATCAATAGGGGGGAGGTGTATATGACGCCTAATAAATGTGTAATGTTTTCTAGGCGCACTACCGACCACCATTGCTGGGGCCAGCGAAGGCGACGCCGAGGGCGAGGATGCGGCAGTTGCAGATAGCAACGGAGCGGTAGGGGGAGTGGCAGCACCAGTGGCAGGCGGTGGTAAGTTAGATTCATAATCTTTAACTATTGTTGAACTTGACAGCACACTCACTGCAAGGGTGTACTGTATGTATATGTATACTGTACAGTTGTGACTTAGGGCCCCATTAGGATGGTGGGCGTATTGCCCCCGCCGGGCCGGCTGGAATTCACTGCCGTCACCGCAGGGGCAAACCTCCCGCCATCCCTGTAGAAAATATTCAGACATGTCCAGGCGGAAAAGGGTTCAATATGGCGGTGGTGTCTCTCTCACCACACCGCCAGCCATATAATCTGCATTTTGGAATGCCTTTGCGTGGCGGCATTGCCGTCCGCCACGGAAAGGCATGCACACATTGCAGAGTATGCTTGGGGGCCCCCATGGAGGGTACCTACCGATGCTATGGTACCCCCCCGACTTTCAATGCAAAACGTGACAGGCTCCGTGCGGGGCCCGTCATGTTGTGCTTGGAAAAGCAGAACAACATTTTAGCATTGCTTTCAGCAAAGCCAAGCAGAATTTAAATTAAAAAAAACAGGGTGCGCCCGCCACTGTGCCGGGCGCATCATCCTAATTAATTGTCCCCACGGGACCCCCACCCTTTTTAGCAGTCGGATGTCGTAAGTAAGTATGAGTTCTTGGGGACGTTTGAAGAGTGAACTAGAAGACTAGAATTCCCTTTAATTGGTATAGGACTAGGAGCCGGAGTATTGAGTAACCAATGGCCTCATCTATCTGATTTCAACTCCGCTTTGAAAGTTTTATGGAGAAGAGCACCTGGTGCACTGTTCAACTAAAAAGTGTAAGACAGGTGGAAGGAAGAAGGACGGGCGCCATTTAAAATGTTATGTACTACTGTGCTTTATTTTATAGTGCTACTCTACCATGCCACTATGTGTATAAATAATTACCTTGTCCTACTGTTTTATTAAGACTATATTTTACAATTGTCTTGTTTTTTTCTTTTTGATACACAGCAACTCCGAAACTCAACCGGAAGGAGTTGGCCGCCAAGGCACGGCACCGGAAGCTGGAGGCAATCCAGCATGAATACCGGCGGCTGGTGGTCCTAGCCGAGGAGGAGGAGGAGGAGACTGCAGCAGCTATTGAAGCCTCCTCCAGTGCCCCGGGCCCCAGCCACCACCCTCCAGCGGTACGGCGCCACCGCCTGGCGGCTGCCCGCCGCCACCGTGTCATCTCCGGTGCCCTCCCCCACTGTGGCTGCAACTGCCGCGGCCTTAGACGCCGCATCGCCCATTTGGAGGATGAGATGCGCCAGATGCGTGTCCTCCTCCAGTCCCGCCCCACCAGTTAGTCCCTGTCACTGCCCCTTTTTTAATTCCTGTTCTTTACTCGTTTGGCGTTTGACTTTTTTCTACTGTGGACAGTGGTTGGGGTTAGGGAGGTGGGTGGGTCAGCTTTTGTGGGTTTAGTTTATTTGTTAGGGTAAATTAAATATATTTTTCTATGTTACATGCAATGTTGTTAATGTTTTGTAGGTGGGGTAACTGTTTTACATCACACTGTTTCCTTGCTGGTGCATGGCCGCCCATAGCCTGTGTTTGATTTCAATAATTTGCTGACTGTATAAGACACAAACAGATAGATGCGACACACCTCACTCATTGACTGGTCCTTCTAGTACTTTCAGTCTGTCCTCTAGTCTATGCATTCTTTGGAGTGGTGTTTGAAAATGAAATCATTGACAACATGTCCATTATTAATTCTGCCTCCCCCAAACTTCTCTCTTACCGGTGCTTGATGTTTATGTCCAACTGTGGCACAGCACTGGCTGCATGGTGAAGATGGTTTCCTTTTTCATACATGCCATGATTGGGGTGGTGGTGGTGGTAGTATAGTAGTAGTAGTATACACTGGCAGGGTGGCAGCATTTCCAAAAAAAGAAAAGGAGATAGTCAATCGCCTTTGAGAGACTGTTAGAGGAGTAGTTGAATGAAGTACATCACAGAATTTACCGAGCAACAATTATATGCTCAAATATTTGACAAAAAAACTGAATGGTGGTTATTATGAGGATAGCCTACTAGACAGAGTTACAAACTATAGTTTTGTCGACTCGAGTCACTTGACTATGCCTACAGTCTAACAGTTAGTGCTGTATATGAGGAATGACAACAAACAAATCCAATCAATGCCGGCAATTCATGCTGAGGTATATGTTCCTTTGTTAAATAAAATAACCTCTGAAATATCCTACTCATGGGTGGGCAAGCAAAAGAAGATCATCGCTCTGCATTGAAATTGAAGTAGTGTTGCTTTCACCACATCCGCCCCAGCAAGTGTGTGATTAAGTATTGGTGTACATTTAATTTAGTTACACCTCGACAATAAGTCACACAGCCTGGGGGAAGAGGGTTAGGGTTTGTTGAATGGATGGGATGGGGGATTTTGGGTAAGGTTTGACATAGAAAAACAGTATGCATACATAGACAAACAAACGACAATCATTGAAGACTACCATACCATATCCATTCCATATGTTAAGGGAGAAAAAGGCAATGCATACACTTCTTTTCCTTGTTCTGTTCCGGCCTTAATACTTTAACAGATAGCAAATAGAAATTTTAAATATTGGTAGTGAAAAATCGTAAACACATAGCAAACGTAATGATGATTGATAATAACAACTCCAAGAACACACAGTTGTAAAGATTGTATACAAGATATTAATCAAATTATTTAAAAGAAGTTAAAAGTGGATACTGATACTGTCTTATCCTGGTCAAAAAAGTGGACTGGTTTTTTGCATCTCGGCATTCCTCTTGCTCCTCTCGTCCATCAATCTTGGGTGTGTCGCCTCGCCACTCGCCACTGCCCAGCTGGAAAAAAAAGTTGATTGATTGGTAAGGTAATTAATATGCATTGTAATGTTTTACAAAGTTTTGGCCAAGGCCCGGCCTGTAATTTTAGATTGAAAACCAAAGGGGATATTGAGAAAGAAAGTGAAAACAAATGCACAAGTGATGGTGTAGTGCAACAAGAACACTTTCCGATGTGGCATGTATGCATATGCATCATCTCTACTCTAGTCTGTTTCCAGCATTGACCTTCAACAGTAACAGGAGAGATCAGGCCCACAGTGCTTACCATTAGCACATCCTACGTTAACACTTTAGAGTCCTTTTTTTTTCTCTCAAAGAGTTGGACAAACGCAAAGCACATTATCCATTCCAAACATAGCATTTTACAGTTAAAGTTAGTAAAATCAATGCACTGCAGTCATCCCACCGCTACACTCTATTCAACTTCTACACAGACATTTGGGTCTGCTGTGGTTGTTGTTGACATGTTTACCTTTAGGCTTTTCCGTTTTATGCCACTCCTGAAACATCCTCCTCCTGACTTCATCATCATCTCTGATACTTTTACTGACTGAAGATCGGCCTGCAGTATAAGTATAATTTTTATGACACAACCAGAGTAGAAATATAAATATTACTGACTTGAGTCATTCTTTATTGTGTACAGAAAGATAGATTACTACTAGTACACTTTGACACACTTTGTGCACAACAAACAAACAACGCAAACACAAAGACCAATAGCTCAGAGTCAGGTGTCCAATGCATGCCATTAATTGTCATCATTCATTACCTGTTCCTTCTCATCTTAAGTTAACGGGCCGTCTCTTTCGCCATCATCATGATGGACGGTGCTGTTAAGTCACAGTCATTTGCATTGCGCAGATTGAGTGAGTCCCCTTCCTGTATTGAATTAAAAGCAATGTATCACCAAGATGCAGGAGAAGTACACATTTCTTGTTTGCAAGAAGGGGAAAATTAGTGTGTTCTGTAGAATGTTGATTAGTGGCAGTGCACAATTACATCAATTCATGCGCAACACACACAACAAAATCTACATCATTCAGTCTGCGATTCTGCGGCCAATGCATGGCATCAATCATTACCTGTTGCATCTCATCTCGTTAACGCTGCAGGCCGTCTCTTTCGCCATCATCATGATGGACGGTGCTGTTAAGTCACAGTCATTTGCATTGCGCAGATTGAGTGAGTCCCCTTCCTGTATTGAATTAAAAGCAATGTATCACCAAGATGCAGGAGAAGTACACATTTCTTGTTTGCAAGAAGGGGAAAATTAGTGTGTTCTGTAGAATGTTGATTAGTGGCAGTGCACAATTACATCAATTCATGCGCAACACACACAACAAAATCTACATCATTCAGTCTGCGATTCTGCGGCCAATGCATGGCATCAATCATTACCTGTTGCATCTTATTTTCAGTTAATGGCCAGTCTCTCTCGGCTCTGAAGGAGGATAGCTATAGAAGTCATCAGATTCATGGTCCACTTGTTTTGGAAGGACGAGGAAAGTTTGAATTTGTTGTTACCATCATCCAATCATCATTCATGAGGGAAATGGAATTGAGAAGGAGATGCAGTATGATCGAGCGGAGGAGCTGGATTCTGAGGACTGTAGTGTCAAATGGCAGACACCTGAAACTTGTATCTTAAATTAGAAGAGTAGAAGACGGTGATAATGCATTTGTTGCAATTCACAAGTTTATAACCGGAACGACAGACACAAACAAAGGGGGAAAAAAGGGAGGAAGACAGTAAGTGCGAGCCTAATTGTCAGGGAAGTATAGCTCGTCCTCAAACTCTGGGGGATCTTCCAGTAGTAGGTAATCATCTGACACAATACTTCCGTCACCTGAGCCGCTGTCCTCATCTTCCTCTGTTGATTCATGCATTGTGTAATTCGGTGGTATGAAGTGCTGATTCATTTTGATCATTGTTAACCTCTCCACGTTTTTTGGAGATAGACTGGTCCTTCTCATGGTTACAATGGAACCAGCAGCACTGAAAACACGTTCGGAAGAGACACTTGCGACAGGGCAAGCCAGATAGCTTATCGCCAGCCTGCTGAGCTGTGGCCATTCAGACCTTTTCCTATACCAATTCTGCACTGGGTTTTGATCAACGTACACCTCTGTTGGGTCATCCAGATAGGCCTGGACCATCCGCTCAATGTTCAGGGTTGCTGCTGGTAAGCTTTTGTGCTGTTTTTTCTGTGCATCAGCACTGTGCTTACAATAGCCCATCTTTACATACCAATCTGATAATGATTGTACTCGGCCTAATGATCCAGTTATTGTTTCTGTAGTCGATGGTGATGGTGAGTGTTGCGATTGTGAGCCAACCGCACTGCCCTCAGCCGACGAAGTTGCACTTGATTCTGCATGGCCTGCTTCAGTATCAGTACTTGTTGTGGGTTGATGTGGCGGGCTTTTAATTAGCAGCCCTTCGTTTTCAAACTTGATGGCTGCTTCAGCTATACAACTTTTGTAGCGGGCAACATCACTGTCGGAAAAAGAAAGGAATAGTCCTAATTTTGCACGTGGATCCAGAATTGTGGCACAAATGTAATGTTCTTATGACAAAATTGTATTTTGTATCCTTACATTTTCTGATAAGCGCCTGGATAAGCTCTCCACCAAGTCATGGGCTTGCCTTCTGTCCTCTACACCTTTGTAAGATTCAGACACATTATTCAGCTCATGCTCTAGCATTTGCAACAATGGGATAGCTTAGCCCATTGTACAGTCCTCCTTGCTGACTTCACGTGTGAAGACCTCAAAAGGAGACAGCATCTCAGTCAGGCATTTAATTAGGGTCCATTGCTCCCTCTGAAGGGTCATGCCTTTAACACTAGCATCACTGCTTCTGTACCAGTCATATTCATTGAGTGACCTGTGCTGTTCGTACAGACGATCAAGCATGTAATACGTTGAGTTCCAACGTGTTGGATGAGTGCCTTTACTGGCATCCTAAAGTCACATTGGATGATCCTCAGCTGCTTCCGAGCTTTAAAAGAATGGCTGAAATGAGTGCATATTCTTCGGCAGATGGCCAGTAAATTGCTTACTATGGGTTCTTTTTTCAGAAAGTCTTGCACTATAATGTTTATGCAGTGTGCCAAACACGGAACCCTGAAATAGGAACCAAGTTCCATGGCCTTCAGTACATTACTGCCATTGTCTGTGGCAACAAAGCCAATACCAAGCCCTCTGGGCCGCAGCCATTCCAAAACCTTGGTGCGAAACTCTTCTAAAATGTTTTCAGCCGTATGAGATTTCTCCATGGCGAACATGGCTACAGTTGCATGTTTCCGAGTACCTTCAAAAATCGCAGCTGTGTCAACAACACCTCATGCAGATAGTTGATCTCTAACCCCCACAAAAGAGATCCAGTGTGCAGTGATGCACATGTAATCTGTGGCTTGGCAACTGCTCCACATGTCTGTTGTCAGGTGGATATTGTGCACAGCACTCTGCCGCAAACCTTGACCAACCAATTCCAGCACATCATGATGTAGTGCCGGAACAGCAATTCTTGGGAAATAGGACCGGCTGGGAACTTTCCATTTCGGGCAGATGGCAGACACAAATTCAAGGAAACCCACCCCTTCCACAAATGAAAAAGGAAGAAGGTCCAGCGCTAATATTTTAGCCAGCTTCGCATTGTACAATCGTGCCATTGGGTGGTTGCGTTGGAACTGCCCCTCCAACCTAAACATGCTGTCAATGGTAGGCTGGCTTACTTTCCTTAGTGGTGCTGTTTTCATTAACCCACTAAGGCTCAACGACACAGATTGTCTCATTGAGGTACTCGCCGGTCGCCTTGGTGTCTCACCCACACTCTGAGTATGGCTCTTACTGCGGTGCCACTCTGATGTTACTGAGGAGGATGTGGGCGTTACCACTGCAGTGACTGCACTACTGGAGACAGGGCTAGAAATGCCTCCCTGTTCTTCACCTGCCACCACAATAATATCGCTCCCTGATTGCTGACCAACTTCAATGGGTTTAGTTTTTCTACTTTCTTTTAACTTAAGTAGGTGATCCTCCCACACGATAGTGTGGTGTATTTTTAGATGACTTGCTTGTCCTCCGGTACCATAGTTTGTACCAAGCTTACCACGCCGAACACCTTGCCGACAAATTGAGCATATAGCAACGTTCTCCTCCTTGGCGCTAACAGAAAAGAAGTCCCAAACTGGGGAGGAGAACTTTCTGGCACTGCTGGATGTGCCACTTTCAACACCAGATGAACTTGAGGGGGTGTTTGAAAATATGTGACCCTGTCCACCTACACTGTGACTTTTACTACCACTTCCTACTGAGATGGTTGAGCTGGATGTAGGTCCCTGCCGGGCCTTGGAAAATATGGCAGCTGGAGGTAGTGGTGGTGTAACCTGTGTTGGTGAGATCCGTGCTACATCCCGCTCAGTAGCAGCCTTTCTGGATAGGGTGAGAATGTCGGTCTCCAATCCCTTTGGGGCGGGAGTAATGTGCGTGATGACTGGCTCGTCTTCATCAACATCATCACCCCCCTCTTCTACATCTACCTCCATAACTCTACATTTTTCTGGGACCTTCCTTTTCAGAAGCAATGTCTTGTGGCGTACTTCACTCTCAGACCGAGCTGGTGGGACCCAAGTGTCATCATGATCATCAGAAGCGGGGCTTGAAGAAGAAGATGATGGACTAAGCCTCCTTTTCCTTGCTGGTGGTCTGGAAGACAATTGATCTTCTGAAACAGTGGTTTGACTTCGCTCCACTTTGTCTGCAGGAAGCTCGATTTCCTGAAATGCCCCTACGTCAGGAGCAACAACTACTTTGGTGGGCTGTTGCGGCGGCTGCTGCTGTTCTGGTTGCGGCGGCTGCTGCTGTTCTGGTTGCGGCGGCTGCTGCTGTTCTGGTTGCGGCGGCTGCTGCTGTTCTGGTTGCGGCGGCTGCTGCTGTTCTGGTTGCGGCGGCTGCTGCTGTTCTGGTTGCAGCGGCTTGACACTGATCTGCTGAGTTTGCGCCTGCGCTGAACTTGATTGTGTACTACTTTGCGGTAATGACATTTCTTCAACATCGCTGCTCGTTAGTAGACTGGCTACCTCTGCGACACTAAAGCCCTTGGGCCTAGGTTGGTGGGGTTGGACCGCTGTGCTGCTCCCAGCTTGGTTCCCGGACAACGCTTTGGTGCCAAAAAAAACATTGGCCGGCACACCACCAGTCGTGGTTAATGGCACTTCCTTTTTCTGCCCCTTCTTCTCACCGGCAACTTTCTTGGTACTGGACCTGGTACCTTTCTTTGGGGCCATCTTCTTCAGATGTCAGGCAGGAGGCAGATGCACAACAAGTTCTGGTCACACGTGGGCGTGATGCGCAGCAGGACTTCTGTCTGGCTGGCAGTACAACGGGTAGCCAGGTGATGCCGATGACACCTCCTACTCTGTCTTTTGTGCACCTAAAAGCAAAGAAGACAGGAGAAGAACATCAGTGAAATGCTGCATTTGTTTTTGTGGTTCAGTTACTTAGTACTGTACTAGTGCAAACAAAAGATAGTCTAGCCATTTATGACTATTTTTTTAACTAGAGCTATGTTATACTACTAGTACTGTGTACAGCCACACACTACTCTCTCAGGAAGGATAGGAAAGTTAATAATAAACAACAAAATAAAAAACTAATGGAAGTGGGGTGGACCATTGCATTATTTGAGCATCTCAGCATCCATGGAGCTGCTGCTGGCAAAGGGGGTGGATGGATGGAAGCAGTAAGCCAATAGGAAAACCATGCAGGCCTATATGGCAAAAGCAGGACACTAATAACTCCCAACACAAAAAAAGGCCACCAGCCACATGGACACTCACAAATCACAAACAAGCAGGGGGCCTGGGAAACACCAGGAGCTGACAAAAGGCCTATAAAAGTCAGGTAAAGGATGCATGCTGAAGCACACTGCTCTGCCTTTTTAATGCAACAAAATGCAAATACGAACATTCACAGGCCCCAAAAAGGTCTGCAGGGAGCATGCATTGCACACCAACACTCACCAGACACACACAACAAAAGCATGTCTTTAAGACAACCAACATCAGAAAGCCCACCCCAAAAAAACACATGTCCCCAACTCAATCCAATGCCATCCATGCCCTAAATGATGTCTAATTTCAACAGACCACACAGAAAACACTTTGATTAATAAAGCTGTGGCTACCTGCTCTGATCCTACTGGATGAACGCAGGCCTGTTGGCAGACAAGGCCAGGCAAGCTTGCAGGCCTAGGCCTCAAAATGGCCACCAGCCACATGGCCAGGCCCAACAACATCAGCAAGGCCACCCCAAAAAACACACTTCCCCAACTCAATCCAATGCCATCCATGCCCTAAATGATGTCTAAATTCAACAGAGCACACAGAAAACAGTAGATTAATAAAGCTGTGGCTACCTGCTCTGGTCCTAGTGGATGAAAGCAGGCCTGTTGGCAGACAAGGCCAGGCAAGCTTGCAGGCCTAGGCCTCAAAATGGCCACCAGCCACATGGACAGGCCCAACAACATCAGCAAGGCCACCCCAAAAAACACACTTCCCCAACTCAATCCAATGCCATCCATGCCCTAAATGATGTCTAAATTCAACAGAGCACACAGAAAACAGTAGATTAATAAAGCTGTGGCTACCTGCTCTGGTCCTAGTGGATGAAAGCAGGCCTGTTGGCAGACAAGGCCAGGCAAGCTTGCAGGCCTAGGCCTCAAAATGGCCACCAGCCACATGGCCAGGCCCAACAACATCACAAAGGCCACCCCAAAAAACACACTTCCCCAACTCAATCCAATGCCATCCAGGCCCTAAATGTGCTTGAAAATGAAATACATTCAAAAAACAAAAGGAACAGTTGCTTCATCACGCACACACACACCCATGAGGCCATGCCCATGGCTAGCTCGGGCCTACTACTACAACCCACAAAATAAAAAAAAATAAAAAAAGGAATGATGATAATTAATTAATTATCAAAAATAAATTGTAGTTACACAACAACTGCAATGCCCACAATCAAACACAACAGCCACTTACTTGTAAAATATCCTATTCCAAAAAACCTGAAATCC
This sequence comes from Triturus cristatus, assembly GCF_964204655.1. Lineage (NCBI taxonomy): Eukaryota > Metazoa > Chordata > Amphibia > Caudata > Salamandridae > Triturus > Triturus cristatus. The sequence goes on from NC_140587.1 coordinate 624,044,523, forward strand.
AATTGCAATGATGCAGCAGACAAAAAGAGTGATCTTTCCAGCTCCAAATCCAAAATCAGAATGAGCAGGAGATGGACAAAGCACTGGGAGGAGCCTGCTGGACAGGAACAGGAAGTTGGAGATTCTGTGTCACTTCCTCCCTCTCTCCACCTTGTAAAAAAATGACTCCTTGCACAAAAAAGGAAAGCCAAATGTCAATGTAAGGAGTTCTTTTCATCCAAAATCAGTATTTGCAGATGGTTTCATGCTGCTAGAGCCGATATTCCTCTCCAAATTGTAAATTTTACGTTGTTGAGTTCTCGAGCTTCACATTACTTCCGCCGGCGTGTCGAAAACGATATGATCGCGTTCTCTTCTTTGTCCCTGTCGCGTTGGATATGACGTGTTCGCGGTCTCTTTCTCCTGTTCGCGTTCGATTTCACGTGCCCGCGTCCTCATCCTCTGGCTCGCGATGTAGAATTACATGTTCGAGATCTCAATCTTCTCATACTCGCGCGGTGCATGATCGCGAGAAGAAAGACGTGATCGCGCGACAAATGACGTGATCGCGTGAAAAATGACATTAATGCGGCCGCGAACTCTCGCGAGACAGCGCAAAATGGCTACCAAAATCCAACATCTCGTGGAGAACGCGACCGGGTCAAGAAAACTTGTCGGAGAACGGAGGGATTCAGGTAAGGCGATCGCGCGCGCGAGAGAATGTATTATTTTACAGCGCGAGCAAGAAAGAAATTATCGCTAAGCTGCGGGATGCGGAAATTTTGAAATTTTCGCGCTTTCCGCGGAACGCGAAAATGCCAAAATATCGCAATTTCCGCGAACGGAACGGAATTTTGGCCCAGGCCTAACTGAGATGGGAATGGAAGGGAAACAGGATGACAGACAGCGAGGACAGGACAGGAAAGGAAAACAAAAAGCAAAGTACAAAAAAGTCACTACAACACACACACAGAAGCATTAATACACACACAGAAAGTCAGACCGTAATAAGGTAAAGGTGGGATTGGAAAGTGGGTGGTCAGATATGGGGATTGGAGTGGAATGGAGTTGTGAAACAGCAGGAAGAAAGGCAGGCAGGGGCAGGCAAAAATTAAATGGACAAGCACTTGCGCACCACGTGCTGCCGTTAACATTGATTTTTAATCAGAAAATTTTCTACTGGTGCTAAATCACAGTGCAAGCAGCATGTCGAGCATCAACTCTATCGAATGCTGCTGACTTTTTTTGTAACTCTGTGGAATTCTGCTAAGTGAAATTCCGTGAGATCCAACCACCCTCAGTTCACAGCTGTTTTTTAACTCATGATGCACACATTCTTAAATCCTGAGAACTCTATAAAACACAGAAGAACCATACATCACCATTGGAACATGGTTAGCTAAAACAGACCTAGCAAAACACTTTTGTGTAAGTTTGCTATTGTTTGGTATTCCCAAAAGGATTTACTATTACTATCCTTATAAGGGCAGAGTCTCTGGACATAAAAGGATAGGAGAGACCTCCAATCTTTTTATGGGCCGATTGGTAAGTGGCATATCAATAAAAGTGTATATAGGGTAGAGAATCAGGGCGAATGAATTTAAATTTGTATGGGAGTTGAAGAGAATGACCCATGTATTGCCTTCACAGGTCTAGGGGACGAATATTGCTATGCAGTGGTTAGAGACAGCAAAGCCATTCAACTGTATTGCTATTAAAGATTATTTGTGTCAAAAGAAGGCTATGGTTCATGGAATATTTGGTGTGGGTGTGTGATGCCATTGTTTTTCACAAAGTACCAAGCAGTCAGAACATACATTGCTGGTTAGTGCAGCAAACTGGTGTTCATGGTATTCAAATGGGTTGATTTGGGCCTATATTAGACAGCAGACTTTTGGCAAACGTAGGCAACTCTGTTTATGGGGGTGAGTGTTTATTGGAAAATATTGGTGAGAACAAATGCAGTTGTTAAGTTTATTCAAAGGTAGAGAAATTGATGAAAGATTTGGGTGTTTGGAACTGGATATTGTCAGATTTTGTGCAGGATAGGGAGGATAAATCAGGCACCTATCATACTAAAGCTGATAATGTAGGGCACTTGAGGTTGAGTGTTGAAATCCACACCACATTTCTGGCTAACAGATATGGCAGGTGTTATGAAGGATGGATACTGGAAAAAGCAGGCAGCGATTTGAATGTGGTGTATGAGAGGATGTTAATGATCATAGTGTTGGCTGTGTTCAGTCTTAAAGTGGAGGACTGTCCAGCTACTGATTAGTAAAGGCAATTTTTGATTTTAATGAAGATAGGATGAAGGTAGAAAAACAGACAAGGAGATTTGTTTCATCAGCAAAAATGAAAAATATTATATCTCATTCAGGAGCTGACTAGGAATCTGGCAAAAGCCTTTAGACAGTGCTTAACACACACTAGTAATACTCTATGAAGAAACAGGATAAAGACAGCACAGTCAACAGGACAAGGACAGGACTAAAGGGAAACATAGGAAGGAGAAAGGAAAAATACAAAAATATTCAGGAAAGTAGTACTGGTGGAATTACAAAGAGATTTGGCAAAGCCAATATAACCATGCAACAATAAACTAAGTCATCTAAGGAGACAAAGTATGGCTCTACCCCTCTTAACCTGAAAATGACCCCAACTCAGGAGGTGAGTGCATGCGAGTGCACTGAATGTGAGTAATTTTGAGAAGTGAGGCACACTGGTAGTTAGGAGATTGAGTTTGATGGTGTCACCAAAGGTGATAAAGTTAAAGGTGCTACTGAGGTGTATCCCTCTGTCCGGAAGGGATTAGGACTGAATAATAATGAAGCGTCAGGGTAGGGTTACCTGGCGTCCCTCAAGTGCATTCTGATTAGATCCGTTAGGGGTCAAAATGTAATCATGGGAGTTTAATAAGATCTTCCAATAATGGACTCTACAGTGTGTACTGAAAGGTAACGCAAATTTTTTTATTCATTCAAAGTAACTTCAGAACAGATTTCATCCTTAGTGGGATAAAAAATCAGTACTTTAAGGTAACATGGTAATCCCGATGCATTTCGAGTCTAGGTGACTCTTCGTCAGGGGATACATGTCCTAAAAATAAACGTAAGCATCAATGAACAAGACACTAGACATAAACATTGTAAGATTTGAGTGAACAAGCTAAAAATGTGTGCAGGCCAAAGAAAAACATGTCAAAAACATATATAATATGCTGGGTCAATGAGTTGAAAGTTAAACACACAGGGGTAACCCTATAACCCAAGGAACCTGGGCTTTATCAACACAATATGAACAATGGTTCCAAAGGGAAGCAATTATTTACAATTGAAATAAATCAAACATCACAAAACACAGCATTAGTAGATCAAAAAAGATTAATCAATATTAGACAATGAATAATATTTTCAAAAAACACAATAGTTTATTTTTTGAGGTTCATCTGAATATCAACTCATTTATCAACTCATTTGAATATGAACAAAAATGAAAAAAGGCTGTATATACAATAATATTTGTAGAGAAGCGACGCAGTGACAAAGTGAATAAGGTGACTAAGTGTAATAGTGAAGGTGTAAATATTTACAATATATATACGTGATTATCAATAAAATACACAAACAATTTTTGCAGAGATTTGCAAAAAAACGTCCTCAGCTTAATTATGGATAGAGAATAGACCTTGTAAGGCACATGTCCTAACTTTTTATGGTATATACAAGGAATTCCAATTGATACGGGACTGTAGAACCGTCAACGTTTCGACCCTATAACAACCAGTCGTCGTACATAGTCATATCGGGTCTTCTTCAGGACACAGGAAGTGTATAACAGCCTAAAATGCAGGTGATGAGACAGATGTCCACCAAAATGCAGTTATTGCCACTCGATTTCAATCTGAAGGGACAGAATCGTAGAGGATCTTGATTCGTCTTGGTCTAATTATTAAGTCTTTTCGGTCTCTTTATACTCTGATTACCGGGACCTGACTTCAGGGTAGAGAATTTGTGTATAGTGCTGCGGACATCAGGACACAAGTTCAACTGATGTCTTCCGAATTCATCTCTTAGTCAAAGGGAGTCCGTCTGTTGCATGCAATGAGTTGAACACAAAATGGCAATCAAACCTGACCGGTGAATTGAAGTGCACAACGTGTAAAAATGGGTGAACAGAAGGTGTCACGTATAACTACAAAGTGCGGTGAAAACCGGAGCAACAAAAAGGTGCAATGAATTAAAAACCAACCGGACGGAAGGAATACCAAGTGCGGTAATCCAAAAGGGGGATATAACAGGGTGTCGAAAATGGTGATACACGTAAAAAATAAATGGAGACAGATAGAACAAAGGGAAAAGACGCGGTGTGCTAGTTTACCTTAAATCGAAAGCGGCGATATACAAGGCTATCCGCGGTATTTTCGTTATTCAAGTGTGTCGAGGTAAAACCACAAGGTCAAAGCCGGAATGGAAAACTTAAAATGAAAAAGTAGAAGGGTAAAGAAAACGCGAGGTAAAGTGAATATAGGAATACCTCTTGGCCGAATTTGATGCAGTCAACCGATGCACCATGGAGAGTAGAAAGTGTCAAAGGACTACTATTCACTAGGTAAAAATATGTAATAGAGGCAGAAAAATAAAGAAGGGACTCGAAGTCTCACAAGACTACTGTTCCTCAGGTAAAAATATGGAAGCAGAAAATAGAAATGGGACTGGAAAAAGAAAAGGAAGAAGCGTCATGTATAAGTGGCCATTTGACGAGTAATAAAGGGTCTAAAATCAACACTTTGCAAAAATAATCCTAAATTCACAGATAAATGGTATGCTATCCTCAATAAATGTTCTGTGGACCTTATTTTACTCATCTTGGATGAACTCGCAAAAAATCTCGAAGACTTGGATAAAGAAATACCACAACTAAAGAGGAATTTAAACTCACGACTATCCTCAGATGAACTTGAGAGTATGCTTATTGATGTTAATTCTCAACTAGTCAATTCTACCAGCGAGATTAACGAGAGAAAAATCAGGAAATACAAACGTGACACCATAGACTACAAGCTGGGAGAAGTATATAACTGGGCTGAAATCTATGCACAACGCAGACAACAACGCCCCTTTACTAACAGACCCTCTGACGGAGATAGCTCTATATCTATCGATTCAACGGATAGGCCAAGGAAGGATTTACATCCGACCAATAAAGTCAGTCAGCCACAAAGGAGTCCCCAAGAAACCCCTACAACTAGTTCTCAAACAGGACAATCTTTTTTAGGGGCAGGCCAAGATCTCCAGGTAGAACCCGGAGGAGCAAGTGCAAGAACACCAGAGCAACCCGTGGCGAAATCAACAAGGAGTCATCGTTGATTATCAACATTTCCAATACCGCACTCTCAAAGTTCCAAATGAATTTGCTACAAAAAGGTACTTCATTTATACCAACTTACCATTCCAACGAATTAGACACCGGAATCTCAGTATTTAAATTCATGAGGAACCTCCGTTTGAAACACTTCTTCAACAATATTATCAGTCTCCCGTGATAGTACCTTTGGTTTAAAACACACAAGTACCTTCATGGCACCAATCAGCCACAAAATTCTTGACTCATTCGAAACTATTGTACTAAAAGAACTTAAACTCAAAAGTCCAACCAAAAAACCTCGAATTTGACAACTAAAGACAGACAAACTATTCTGAACCTTGCGTACAATAAGGATATAACTTTCTGTAAAGCTGACAAAGGCGGCGCCCTAGTGTGATGGATACTTCTTTCTATAACCAGAAAGTCTCCGAACACATATCTGACCAATCTACGTACATGAAATTACCCCAAAACCCCACAGCTGAATTTAAAAAAATTCTTACCATCATTGTTGACAACGCGAGAATTCTGGGTACCATCACAGACAAAGACAAAAAGTATTTACTACCCACAAACCCCGGCAGTCCAACGCTGTATATGCTTCCCAAAGTTCATAAACATCTGCATAATCCTCCATTCCGACCAATCGTATATACCATCAACACTATAAATGAGTCTACGGGCAAATACATCGATAAACATCTACAGCCTATAGTTCAGAACATGTCAACCTATCTTCGTGACACAACTGATTTTCTCAACAAAATTGATTCTGTTGAATTCCGTGATTTTATTATCTTATGCACAATTGACGTATGTGCTTTATATACATCCATTCCGCATTCAAATGGTATTGACGCTGTTGAATCATTTCTTTTTGAACAACCTCTTGAGCTTAATCTCAAGGTTTTCATCTTAGAATTGCTTCAATTCACACTACACCACAGCTACTTCAAATGGAATAATGATTTCTTTCAGCAACTATCGGGCACTTCCATGGGAAATTGTGCAGCTCCATGCTACGCGAACCTCTATATGCATAAATTTGAACGTGATCACATTTTATTCAATCCAGAGTGGCACGACAAGATCTTACAATTTTGGAGATATATAGATGATATCTTCTTGATTTGGCATGGTGATATTCCGGATTTACACCATTTTCTTAGATTCCTGAACACTGTTGATGATAGAATCCAGTTCACCTTCAATATGAGTCCTCATCAAGTACCATTTTTGGACGTATTAATCATGAGACATGGCAATAAATTGAAGACAGATGTATACAGGAAAGAGACTGACAGAAATAATACTCTTCATTTCAACAGTTGTCATCAGCTTTCCTTGAAAAAACACTTACCGTATTCTCAAATCTTAAGGGTGAAACGTATTTCATCTACCACGGAAATCTTCGAAAAAAACAAAGATCTTCTTATTTCCAAATTCAAAGAAAGAAAATACCCTAACAATGTTATCACTGAAGCAATCGACAGAGCTAAACTCATCGGACGACCACAACTACTCAAAAAACCCACGAAATCCGACACCACCAACAGACCGGTATTTGTTTCTAAATTCTCTACCAAGAGTCAACAAATCAAAAGAGTGATTTTGAAATACTGGCCTATGATTCGAAATGAAAGTGATTTTAAAGGGGTATATAACTCTCAACCATTCTTTGCATATCAACGCACTCGCAACCTGAAAGAACTGTTATCTCATCCAACCCAACCCTCTGACGGCACGTACAAGGGAACAATCCCATGCCTGAATTGCGGGCATTGCAACAACGTCATTAAAGGCACACAGATTTTGCACCCTACTAAAGGTACACCCATCCGGCTACGTACAACTGCTACTTGCGACTCTAAAAATTTGATTTACCTACTCAAATGTCCCTGTGGCTTACCCTATGTTGGAAAGACAGAGAGAAAAATCAAAATCCGATTCACAGAACACAAAAACAATATCAGAACCAAGTCTGAAAAATCACTAGTCGCCATACACTTCAACAAAGAGAGACATAATATTAGTCAACTCAGATTTCTGGTGCTAGAAGATGTCATCACCCCACAAGGCACCGACAACACCAAAAAACTCTTACAAAAAGAACTCACTTGGCTCAAAAGGCTCGATTCCGGTCACCCTAACGGGTTGAATGATGGTTTGGAATATAGTTGTTTCCTGTAATCTTAGTATCTCAATGTACTGTGAACTTTTGCTACTTTTAGTGTTGTTCATCTCCAATTGCCTTCCACAATTTGCCATGTTACACCAGCTCATATTTACCGCTTTTATTATTGTACACCCTAGGTGAATTGAATTTTTTACACATCCATTATGTTTTTCTTAATTTCGTCATGTTACACCAGTTTTATTTACTGTTTTTATAATCGCACACCAGAATTGAATTTTTCACACATTCACTATGCACACCCGGATCTTTCCTCCGTTATTCTTGACTCCTTTACCCTTTCCATTATCCGTTTTTTCTCCTTGATTGGCTTTTCGATTTAATTCGCGGGTCGCGCTATTCTGGTGTTCCATACATCTTTTACATTCACCAGTTCCTCTTGTCCACTTCGTTTTTTGTTTCTATTGATTTTGCTTATAGACCCTTTATTACTCGTCAAATGGCCACTTATACATGACGCTTCTTCCTTTTCTTTTTCCACTCCCATTTCTATTTTCTGCTTCCATATTGTTACCTGAGGAACAGTAGTCTTGTGAGACTTCGAGTCCCTTCTTTATTTTTCTGCCTCTATTACGTATTTTTACCCAGTGAATAGTAGTCCTTTGACACTTTCTACTCTCCATGGTGCATCGGTTGACTGCATCACATTCGGCCAAGAGGTATTCCTATATTCACTTTACCTTGCGTTTTCTTTACCCTTCTACTTTTTCATTTTGAAGTTTTCCATTCCGGCTTTGACCTTGTGGTTTCACCTTGACAGACTTGAATAACGAAAATACCGCGGATAGCCTTGTATATCGCCGCTTTCGATTTAAGGTAAACTAGCACACCGTGTCTTTGCCCTTCGTTCTATCTGTCTCCATTAATTTTTTACGTGTATCACCATTTTCGACACCCGGTTATTACCCCCCTTTGGATTCCCGCACTTGGTATTCCTTCCTTCCGGTTGGTTTTTAATACATTGCACCTTTTTGTTGCTCCGGTTTTCACCGCACTTTGTAGTTATACGTGACACCTTCTGTTCACCCATTTTTACACGTTGTGCATTTCAATTCACTGGTCAGGTTTGATTGCCATTTTGTGTTCAACTCATTGACCCAGCATATTATATATGTTTTGACATGTTTTTCTTCGGCCTGCACACATTTTTAGCTTGTCACTCAAATCTCACAATGTTTATGTCTAGTATCTTGTTCATTGATGCTTATGTTTAGGACATTTATCCCCTGACAAAGAGTCACCAAGACTCGAAATGCATCGGGATTACCATGTTACCTTAAAGTACTGATTTATTATCCCACTAAGGATGGAATCTGTTTTGAAGTTACTTTGAATGAATAAAAAAATGTGCGTTACTTATCAGTACACACTGTAGAGTCCATTATTGGAAGATCTTATTAAACTCCCATGATTACATTTTGACTCCTAGAGGATCTAATCGGAGTGCACTTGAGGGACGCCAGGTAACCCTACCCTGACGCTTCATTATTATTGCACTGAATGTGAGCCATCTAGTGTTTAAACCAATTTAAACTTCCAGAGGCCTGTTCTCCAGTGGCTCCAGCCCCTGTGGACCTGTCACCTGCCTGGCCCTTGGCATTTAGAGTGTTACAAATATCTGAAAAGTCCAAAAGCATTAACAGAGATAAAAAACCCTCTACATAGTCCTGCAAATGAAAGATTGAGCTTCAGAAGGGATGTTTAAGTGCTCCTCTGACCACTAATTTAGATAATATTAGACCAAAGATGACAATGGAGTTGAACTAAAGCTAGCTTTGTCAGTCTTATAAGGAGAAGGGGCACATTGAAAAGAGTGTCATAAATTATCCTGTACATGGCATTCTTATCCAGAAATCCCTTTCTTTAGAAAGGGAGCATCTCATGCTTAAGGAGTAAGGTATTGGGCCAGTAAAAAGGAGCAATTAATAAAATCGGTAATAAAGGTAAAACCTCATCTAAAAATGAATAAATAAGTATTGTAAATCAAGGATGGGGGTTTCTTTAAACTTGAAGAAATGACTGTTGATGGACATCAATGGAACTGAGATTATCAGGAGTTGAAGTCAGGAGAAACAGGATCACTAAAACTGGAATCCAGTGAGTCATTGATATTGAGATATATTGTTCCAATTTTCCCCTAAAGATATTCAATAATAAATTTTGCAGGTTCGTGGAATGATTTACACCTGAGGAGGTTGAAAAATATTACCTAATGTTTTTATGGATTTTAAGGAGCTTCTTTGATGAACTTCAGAAAAATGTGATTAATAGCATTTTTGCTTGTTCAGTAGCTTCTTCACTATTCAGTTGTTTTATTTTATCTTCCCTCTAGTTTACTGTGTGCCATTGTGTGATATTGATGATTGTTTTGTGTCACTCTGTAAGATGTGTACGTACTTTTTCAGAAACTCTGACAACATTGCAAATGATAAGGAATCTCAAATAACATTTTTGATCCGTCAAATATATTACTTTGCAGTTAAGGTAGGATCATCTGACAAGTGGAGCTATCCAGCTCCAGTCAATAATAGAGCTCTGGTCTTATCTATCAACCTTTAAACTGGTGAATTATTTGATGTTGATTAGTTGACAGCTCAGATGAAGGTTACAGTTCAATAATATGACAAATACTGAAAGCTAAATGATGTTCTAGTAACTAGTCAATAAATAATAAGGCTTTTGAATGACAATGAGGATTGTAATTTATGCAATATTGTCTGCATACTACAAGCTATTCTGTGGGACTTATCATCACACTAAAGATTAAATTCTCCTTAAGATATGGTTACTGAAGAATGGGGATATGTTGAAGAGCTGTCGATAAAGGTAGACAGGCTGGCCAGCCACTGGGGTAGTCGGTCCGGGTGAAAAGCCAGTTACTTTAGTTGTGGAAGAGAAGAGGCAAAACACTTGGTCGTGAGGTAGGATTTCCTGATAGTTGTTCAAGATGGGGAAAGAAGGATTAGGGGGTTTTAGACAAATTTTAAGACTTCGTTTATCAAATGTAGTGAGGTTTGGTGAGTAAGGGCAGGTTTCCAAGCAGTTCCATGTACACGTGGTCAAAAGTCATTTCCGTGGAAAAATACCTGACAGACAGATACTGGGTCCTGGTGCACATTCACATGAAGACAATCCCCTGGGAGACTCGCAAGGAAAGCATTTTTCCTGCAAAAAAAATATTGGCTAACATGAAAGTAGTATCTGAGTAGTTAATTATGTTTTGAAATGGTTGAAGGAATTGACAAGTATTTTGTATAAATACGCCTAATTGTTTTTATTATATTAGAAATGCATTTTTGTAGCAATTTTCAAATATATTAGTTTCGAAGTTTAACCACCTTCTAACTGAAAGGGCATCACTGCAAAGTGTAATAAAAGCCAAACCTATATAAAGCTTTTTGATAATATTTCTGCCCACGTACACCATATTGTAGCCTATTATTAAAGGCTGCAGATACAGATCATGATTCTTGCATCCAGGGAAATTCAGGAACCATTTGATGTAACATGACCAGAAATAATAGCTTAATTTGTCACTGAAAACCTCTTCTGAATCTACTGCTTGCTCTGTGTGGATGATAAAGCCATTCATCATTATTAGAACCTGTGACACGCTGGCTCACGTAATTGCCGCAGCAGATTAGAACATAGAGGACATTTGTAAATATCAGATATGTTATGTGTAGGCATTACACTCCTACACCTCATGTAGCAAGAACATTGTTGACGAAGAGGAATACATTGTTAATATATTTCACACCATCAGGGTCACAAGTAATTTATTGGTTCCATTGCGCCTTGGTGCTATAACACTGTGGTACAAAAATACACTTCTTTGCAGAAAATATAAGGCAGTGGGTCATTACAGGAATGTAACACACACCCACATTTTGAGACATTTGCATTTTGATAGGATTATGAAATCTGTAGATACTGCCAATAAAATGATCTGTTAAAGGTTTCTCATTTGAAATACTTATCAAAGTAACAAATAGCAGTGAAAGCAATTACATGTAGGCGCTGAAATATAAATTAGGCCTGGGCGAAAATTTCGTTCCGTTCGCGGAAATTGCAATAATTTGACATTTTCGCGTTCCGCAGAGAGCGCGAAAATGTCAAAAATTCCGGTTTCCGCAGCTTGGCGATAATTTGTTTCTTGCTCGCGCTGTAAAATAATACATTCTCGCGCGCGCGCGATCGCCTTACCTGAATCCCTGCGTTCGCCGACAAGTTTTCTTGATCCGGTCGCGTTCTCCATGAGATGTTGTATTGTTTTTAGCCATTTGCGCTGTCTCGCGACAGTTCGCGCCCGCAGTGACGTCATGCGTCGCGCGATCATGTCTTTCTTCTCGCGATCATGCACCGCGAGAAGAGTGAAAACAAGATGGCCGCGCCCGCAAGCAACCGCATGGGTAAGTTGGCGAGCCGCGAACACGCAGAAAATACCGCGAACGGGCGGGAAAAAAACTTCCGCATCTTCGCGATATTTCTGCGTGTTTGCGGAGATTTTAAACATTTTCGCGATAATTTGCGAAAGTCGCTTTCGCAAATTCCGCCCACCCCTAATATAAATCCCTTCCCCAGGATTTTTGACTTTTAGTAACCTACAAAAGGCAAAGTTTATTGTAACGTCGGTTTAGTGAGTATACTTTTATTAGCTTGTCATGGAGCAAATCAAACAAAATATCTAGTTTAAAGATGATAATTGGGGGCGTGGCTAGCAGCCACCGAAGATGGCCGCAGCCTAGGAGAGCTCCACGACTGCCGGAGGTTCTCCCTGTTATTCCTGCCACTTATCCGCTGGCCCATTCCGATCGCTGATCGAAGACGGCACCGGAACATCACATGCACAACTGGTGAAAGCTTCAGAGCTGCAAAAGCACCCGGCACTGACCTGCGCGATGGAAAGGTGACTGCGGCCTATGCACCGTAGAGTAAGGGTGGGCGGAATTAGCGAAATTGACTTTTGCAAATTATTGCGAAATTGCGCAAAATCTCCACGAGCATGCAAAACTTTCGCGAAGATGCGGAGATTGCTTTTCCCGCCTGTTCGCGATGTGTTTTTGCGTGCTCGCGGGGAAATATATCTCCAAATTGCCCATGCGGTCGCTAATGGGCGCGGCCATTTTGCTTGCGATGCTTATTTCCTGTTCGCAATCGCAATGACGTGTTCGCGATCGCAAACTCTTGCGGGATAGCACGACCGGCTACCAACAATCCAACATCTTTTGGCACGCGCGAACAGATGGGAAAACTCATCGGTGAAAGCATGGACCCAGTAAGTCGCGACCGATTGCATTTTTAAAGCGCGAACAAGAAAAATACTTCCGTTTCACAGCAGGTTGCGAAAGTTTTGCCATTTTCGCGCTCTCCGTGGAACGCGAAAATGTAAAAATATAAAAAATGTACCGCCCAGGCCTACCGTATAGGAGCCGGGGTCTCGTGCTGTTCAAGCGTGACCTCACGTGTGGGCGGAACCGGCCTGAAGCCGCATCGCAGCGAGAAAAGACCGAGGCCCAATTTACAGCCCTAACGATTGCCGCGGATCGGCATCTGCCACGCGGCCAGGGAAACAGTGACGGCGCATCGGCTCAGGCCGGAGCGGACCTTGGGGGCAGCCCCCGGCTGACGCGCCCAAAGACGACAGATTGTATTTCGGGGCCTCTTGAAGGCCTGAGATGAGTGCACCCTCTGCAGTCTGGCGCTGAACTCCTGATCTGGGCTCCGGTAAGAAATTGTGGGGGCGTAGGGGAAGCTGTTGTCTTGTCCCGCTATCCGTGCCGGCCCTGAGCACACGGCGGGGGTGCACTCTCAGACGCAGCCTTATCAAACTGACGCACTAACACTCCTTTTGAAGGGGATTAGACTACGGCTCCGTGACCCGCCTGTGTCAGGGATCTAGCATCGGGCGGTCCTGCCCCACGCACCGCAACACAACGTAACAGTGGCACAGAGCTCCGTGAGCCTGATGAGGACTAACTTGCAGGAAGAAACACTGCCGTGACGCGTGCCCAAAAAGGTCGGAAAGTCGAGGTAACGTAGACAGGGCCTCATAGATCTGCAGGGGGCGATACAACCTGCGGAGAACCTGGGGTGCAGGTACCGAGGTGGACAACCATGTGGGATTGGGATGGTTTCCTGTGGCGCAGCCTACTATAGACACTCACGGGTGGAGGCAGGAAAGCCGAAAGGCCGGTCGTGGACATTGTCCCTGCAGGCAGGCAGCGGTAACTACTGTCCCCCCCTTTTTTCCCTCACCATGTGTGTCTGTTGGCACTGACCTGTGTGCTGGGTATCATGGGGGGACGTGGACAGCGCGTGGTAAAAAGCAACAAGCTTGACAAATATACCTACCAAAAAGATCAGTTAGCCACACAGGAGCCACCCACAGAGTGTGGAGAGAGCTCAGAGACCATGAAACCAAAGGAGGTAAACCTACAGGACGTCATGGCAGCCGTGCTCCAGATGCAAACATTCATTGGCACCATCTCCACAGACCTCACGCTGTTGCGTGCTGATGTGTCCAAGATGAGTACAAGAATGGCAGAGGTGGAAACTACCACAGCAGCACTCTCCGCAGACACGGTGGTCCTACAAAAACAAGTCCGAGCACTGGAACTGGCTCACAAACAAATGGCTGACAAGCTTGACGAGCTGGAAGGCCGCTCACGACGGAACAACATGTGCCTGGTCGGGGTGCTGCAGTCGGTGCGGGGGCCGGCCTTGGATCTCTTCGTGGAAGATCTCATCAAGTCTCAACTACAGCCACGCAGGCTGTCTAGCTTCATCTCGGTGGAAAGAGCCCACCGGGTCCCCGGGAGACGACCTCGGCCAGGGGGCCCCACCTAGGCCCATCTTGACTCGCATCTTTAATTTCAGAGACCGCGATGCAATTCTACAGGCGGCACGCGTCGTTCCCCCCAATACATATTTACAATTGCACGGTGACCCTCTATCCAGACTGCATGGCAGCGGTGACCAAGCAAGTGCAAACTCAAGTACACAATGCTCTTCCCTGCAAAGTTAAGGCTCGAAGCAGGAGGGAAAACCTAGTTCTTCACCACGCCTTGGGAGGCTCAAGAATGGCTGGAAGGATGGTGCTCCGCCGCACGGCCCTGAAGACAGGGACAAAGACGGAGCTCTCCGGTCGGAACGAAGGCGACATTGGGAGGAAAGACATCGGAGGCTTCAGGGGGGATACAACAGACTGAGGAAGACAACTCGGACTGAGATAGGACTTCCGGGACTTGGGCATTTAGTGATTAAAACCCCCAGTGAAGTGGACACATGGTCCGGTCAATGCCAAACTTCACCATGAGAGGCCCAGGTCTCACTGAACAATGCAGTGCTGTTAATGAAGATAGTTGTATCAGATGCCTTGTCATGGTATTGTGGGTACAAGGCCATTAAAATGCACATGACTTAGGGAGAGCCTGGGAAGGTTGCTACGTGGCTCTCCCCCCTCACGCAAGTACAATGTTCAGGGAATCAAGCGCTCTGCTGTGTTGGGGTGGTGGGTAGTTCTAAATCCGCCTTGCAGGGAGGCAGGGAGGGGGCAGGGGGGTAAGGAACAGCTACGGGGCTTATTGTTTGGTTTAATATTAAAACACAGACCTATACTGGATGGCATGCATGGTTGCGACACATACTGGTTCATGAGGAGCCTTCTCCACCCGTACATAGAAGATACTACATATGGCGCACACGACTGCACGCACTGACGTTCCACCCACCCACCCCCGAATGATACAGGGAAGCCGCCGCCTTTCACTGTATTGTCCTGGAATGTAAATGGTTTGGGCGACAAGATCAAGAGGGGACTGGTCCTCCAATATATTAAGCGCAAGACTGCAGCTGTGGCACTGCTACAAGAATCACACTTGACAGGCTCGGCCTGCAAGGCCCTGGACAGATGGGGCTATAAAATGGAAGTGCACTCCGAGTTTACCTCTGGTTCCCAGGGGGTGGGGATACTGGTTAACAAACGCTTCCCACTGATACTCACTGGTTCCTGGACGGATGATCAAGGGCGATTTGCAGCACTGTCTTGTCAATGGGAGGGGCGATCATACAATCTAGTTTCAGTTTATATCCCAACGACACACCATCAAGCTGCCTTCCAAGCATTAGGGAAATTGTTACTGTCGCTTCTGCCGGGTGAGCTCATTGTAGGAGGGGATTTTAACACTACAAGAGACGCAACCCTGGACAGACAACCCCCAGAGGCCCAAGTAGTGCGAATCTTAAATTGGTGGACTTTATCGAAGCTATTGGTCTCATTGATGTTTGGAGAGCTAAGCACCCGCAAGACAGACAGTATACATTTTACTTGGGAGTCCACAACAGTCTTTCCAGACTGGACTATATATTCATTCCGGCTGCGGGCCTGGAGCAGGTGTCTGAGATTACACACTTACCCTGGGGCATTTCGGATCACTCACCAGTGCACCTCGCGTACGCATCTTACACCACGATAAGACGCCGTCTGTTCCCGCTACACCCTAGCTATCTTAAAAATCGACAGATTGGGAAGGGTTTGATGGCGTCCACAAAGCTATATTTTGCGGAGAATGAACATTCAGTAACCTCTCCGACGACACTGTTGGAGGCTTATAAGACTGTATTACGTGGCCAGGCAATCTCACTAGTTGCAAGACACAAAAAACTGAAGAGACACCAGATTGAGAGTCTAGAACTAGGGGTTTCACAGGCTGAAGCAGACCACACCATAGACACTGACGATGACACAGCACACAGGCTACATCTGGCACAACAGGAATATAAGGCCTTTGCATGGGAGGAAGCTAAATCCAAATTCATCAACAAGCAAAACACACTCTTTATGAACTCGGGGATAAAGCAGGCAAGCTCCTAGCCTTGCTGGACAGGAAGGAAAGGGCCGGCCGCTGGATCTCAAATTAGAGAATGGGACTCTGGCCTCTGATCCCCAGAAAATAGTGGACACACTAGCTGCCCATTATAGGCAGATTTATACGCCTACAGCCACGAATACAATAGAGGACAATTTAGCCTTCCTAAAAGATATTCGCATGCCTACACTATCTAGAGACGCCACTCAAGTGCTGGAAGCAGACCTGACCGCGGATGAGATCACCTTAGCAATAGGGGCATTGAATACGGGAAAGACCCTAGGGCCTAATGGCATCCCAGTTGAACTCTACAAAAAAGCAGCGGCCCAGCTCACACCACATCTACTTAACATGTACAAGGACAGTCTGCAAACGGGGGAGCTGCTTAGAGATCAGCGCCTGGCAACCATAGTTGCAATTCATAAGCCACCGGAAGAATGCATGTCCTACAGGCCATTCTCCTTAATAATGCAGAAGCCAAAATACTCACCAAAACACTAGCCATGAGACTGCAGCCATACCTTACAACAGTTATCCATCCGGACCAGTCCGGTTTTATGCCTAACCGTAATACAGCACTGAATCTCAGGAGATTCCATTATGTTATGGTGCGCAGGTCTACTATCAAAGAAGATGCAGTCACTCTCTCCCTAGACGCACGTATGGCATTTGATATGGTCGAATGGCCCTTTCTTTGTGCGGTCCTCAGCCATATGGGCTTTGGTCCTAAATTCTGCAATTGGGTGCACTTGTTATACAAAAAAACCCTGGCGCAGGTTGTGGCCAACGGCTACATCTCGAGGGATTTTCATCTGGGCAAAGGGACGAGGCAGGGCTGCCCCCTCTCACCGGTCCTATTTGCTATCCTGCTGGAACCATTGGGGGCATGGATAAGGCAGGACCCGGTAGTCCGTGGAGTAAAATGGACAATGGGCTGCGAAGATCGCATCTCGCTATATGCAGATGACGTGCTACTTTATCTGGCATCCCCTTCACGCTCTATTAACTGCCTTCCGGATATTTGTGCCGCCTATGGACGGGCCTCAGGGTATACTATAAACAGGGCAAAATCACTTCTCTATATACTCCTTGGCCCTCCGCCACGGCTTCCTAGCAATTGCGACATATAGATTGCTGACAAAGGATTTAAATACCTAGGCATATATGTCTCACATCAGGCCCTGTGCTTCACCGAAGAAAATCTTGAGAAGCCCCTAGCAAGGTTCAGACGGGATGTCAAACACTGGCGATCATTACCGCTTACGCTGCTGGGCAGAGCTGCCCTATTTAAGATGATGGCACTGCCCAGATTCTTATACGCCTTACAAAACACTCCGTTCCCAGTCCCCCCGCATACTTAACAATGATAAATACAGAGGTAACCAATTTGTTGTGGGATGGGAGGTCTGCCCGTATAGCCATGCAGAAACTAGTAAAGAGCTGGTATGGCGGCGGTATAGCCCTTCCCAACTACTGGGCGTCACAGCTCATAGTGGTCAATCAATGGCTGCATGCGCCGCAGGAAGATCCAGCCTTCCGCATGGATAGGCACCTCCTGTAGGCAGAGTGTATTATGGGGGCACTATACAATAGATCCAAGAAAACGACCCTCACAGGTCAAACGGCACACACGGTCCATGTCTGGCATACGGCACAGCGAGCACTGGGTTGGGAGGGAACATTAACTCGAGCTACACCATTATGGGACACCCGAAAACTCGGGAAACTGCGAAACACCAAGGGGTTCAGACAATGGCACTTAATAGGTATTTCAAAGGTGGGAGATCTGTAGAAAAAAGGTGAGCCAGTCCCGTTTGCACAGATGGAAGTCTTGGCACGTTCGGAACCCTATAGATATATGCAGATCAGGCATGCTCTCATGGCAGCAATCCCACTAGACACACAACTGCCACTTAAAGATTTGGAAATATGCAAACAATAGTTTATTCTGACTCATTTATAAGTCAATTTAGTTTTTGAAGGAAACATTAAATGTACCACCCAGTACGATTACCATCCAGAGCATATTAAACCATATAGCTTAATTAACCACAGTCAACATATATGTATAGAAATACTTTTTAATAGAGGAAGGAAAACTATATCATATCCACAAATAAATAATAGCCAATCCAAGCATCTATCATTGGCGTGTAATGGTGCAGTGCACATGAATTTGAATAAGTGAAAAAAGAAGTACAGTAAAAACACAAGCACATGTTCATTTGTTTGAATATTTGTAAGGTCTTGGCTGGAGGATATAGAAAAGAGCAATTTACAATGATTATCCTTAAAGAGTGCTGCCCCTATCAAATGACTACAGTCCAAAACATGACACTCTCGAGGTTTCAACATCAAGCAAATGATTTTAATGAGGTCTTCATCAAGATACTATGGATATAGTCGCCCCCCTGGGGTAAATTAATAAAGTATTTTACAAAATGAGGTCATAGGTGTGACCATGGAGGAGAAAAGAAAACCTTGCTTCTACCAAACGTTCCATGGAATTATTTGTACTCAAAATCTGAAACAAGGGGGGCGTGGCTTGACCGCCGAAGTGTCATGGCGGATCCGGTGTGAGCTACGCTCCGTCGCGGGACTCGGAGCCCTCTCTTCTGCCTCACTTTTGCAGTTTTTCTGCTAGAAGGGACTGCCTTTCACTGTGATGTCGCGGTGAGTCCGCTGGCTGCCTTTTTTACCCGCATTCCACTGCTTTCAGCGGTTTTTACCGTAGAGGCGTTTTTTCTCCCCTCAGAGATGCGAGCGGCCGCCATTTTGATGCGTATCTTCGCGGCGCTCGCATCTCCCTCACCTATTTATGTCAACTCGGACTGGCTTCTGCTCTGAGGCTCTTTATGCATCTACTATGATTTTTTCCGCTGCTTGAACAACAACAAAGGGCATTACTACTGTCATTATTACCGGATTTTCAACGTTTCCTGCTCCAGCAATGCATCGACTTGGCGGTTGGTGCGGTTCATGTGCTGCTCCTCTCCTGCTCTGTATAGCTTGATTGGCCTCTACTACTCCTAATTTCCTCTACTTTTGTGAGGTACTTTCTGCCCACTGTCGCCGGGCCACCTTCAGCATGGATGTGGTTCCATTGGATTCTGTGACTGTGTCCACCCTGGGCTAGATTTTGCCTTGTAGGATTTCGGATTACTTTCATATTCAGTTACCTCACCGTGGCTTGACGCAGTACCCCTGGTGGAGTGGTGTGGCTCCTTCTCTGCCGTACAGTGTCGCTAAGTTTTCGTTTCTTTGGCGATTTTCGTATCCTTGGTGATTGTTGTGTGTCTGTCTTTTTGCTCTTATATGATGGCTAGTGATCCCCATGTGTCCAGGCCATCGGTCTCTGGTACAAAACCGAAAAGGCACAAAAATGACCCACCTTCACCAATCCTTTCATCACAGAATCCTGTTCTGGACTCCATTTTGGATGAGGTTCGTGGCCTTCAGCCTTTCATGTCTGCTACCAACGACAAGCTTAAACAAATTGAGGAAAGATGGATTGTCATGGAAAGTAAGGTTTTAGATCTGGAGCAACGGGTCAGCGACATACAAGATGTCTCTGTAAAGATTCCTTTCCTTGAGCAAGAAATTCTTAAGCTAAAACTCCACACAGAGGATCTTGAAAATCGCAATCGTAGAAATAACCTACGCCTTTTTGGCCTGCCGGAAAATGTTGAAGGGGCTGACCTAGTCTCATTCCTACAAAAATTCTTGCCAGAGCTTCTAAACCTTCAATCTACATCTAATCCCCTCAACATACAAAGAGCGCACCGGTTGGGTCGACTTCAGCCATCGTCTAACAAGCCTCGTGGTATTATAATGTTGTTCTTGGAATTCACCGAGCTTATGCAAGTTTTGAAGGCTGTGAGAATCAAACGTCGTCTTATCTGGTCTGGCCATAACATTTTTATATCCCAAGATGTCTTTACTGCTACCAACGCCAGACGCAAAGAATTCCTTGCTCTTCGTCCTCAGTTGCGTCAGCTCAATATTCAATATGGAATTCTTCACCCCTGCCTTTGCAAGATCACTCATGAGGGTCGCACTCGTTCATTTGAGGATCCGGATAAGCTCAAACTCTTTCTTCATAATTTCTCCTCACATGGCATGGATACTGGCTCTTAATTTCAGTCATTGTGTTGGATGGTTTCTTCTTTAATTGTTTTGTCGATTTAATTGTTGACTTTCATTGATTTTCCGTCCCCCTTTACTCTTATTGGGCTTTTAGCCCATCTATCATTTCCTGCATCTGCTTTCAATGTGGTCCGCGTCCTTTGGTGTCACTACGTTCCCCGCTCTCTGATTTTCTCTCTCTTTACAGGTCTGGATGTTTTTCCTTGATCTGTTTACTTTTCTTTATTTCTTCCTTTTACTTTTCTTTCCCCCTCCTCTCCCTCTTCTTTACTTTTATCTTCCTTCTCTTCGTTTTCTCTCAATTTCACCTTTGTTTTCATGTACAGATTTGTCTATTAAGATATGGTCATTTGTTCTACTCACTGTAAAATGTCCCTCCTCTTTTTCTTTTGTCCACCCCGCAGTTTTGTGGTCCTATTCCTGTACGTTCCCCTGCATCCACAAGTATGGTTAATGTCGTCTCGTGGAATGTTCGTGGTCTGGGTCACCCTGTCAAGCGTCAGAAGGTACTGTCTCATCTTGCTAAACTTAACGCTCAGGTTGTTTTTTTACAGGAAACCCACTGCAATGATAAAGAATCACTTAAACTTAAACGTCAATGGGTAAATCAGATTGTTTTCTCTCCTGCTCTTGATCGTCATGGTGGTGTCGCTATTTTATTTCACAGATCTATTAATGCACAGATTATATCTTCTGAGTGTGATCCAATTGGTCGTTGGGTATTGGCTGAGGTTCTCATAAATAAACGACAAGTGACTTTCTTCAATATTTATGGACCTGTTAAGCCAGACATTGAATTTTGGCAGTCTATAAAATTGAAACTAATGTCAATTTCCACTCCTGATATTGTGGTTGGTGGTGATTTTAATAATTGGTTGGACCCGTTCTCAGATAGGCTATCCAAGTGCAAATTCAAACCTGACAAAACTAACAAATCGTTTCAAACAGCCATTTCTTCTCGCCCACTTTTTGATTCCTGGAAAACATGTAACCCTGATTCCTCCGAATTTACTTTCTTCTCACCTGTACACCATACTAGGTCTCGTATTGACTATATTCTTGTGTCCAAACCACTGCTACCATGCCTACAGTCTTCTGACATTGGGTCTATCTTTATCTCTGATCATGCCCCTGTCTCCACCCATATTGACTTATCTCTCACCACTTGCAAACAGGGCAGATGGTGGTTCAATAATTTCCTTTTATCAGATCATACCTTTATTTCAGAAGCGACCTCTTTTATTAAGGAATTCTTTTCTCTCAATAGTTCTTCAGATACCTCCCTACATAACAATTGGGATGCTTTTAAAGCATCTTTTAGAGCCTTCACTATTGCCTATTCCTCCAAGAAGAAGAAGTTGCTGCACATGAAATATAAAGAAACTTTAGCCCATATAAAATCATTAGAATATAAGTACTATTCCTCCAAATCCCCCTCATCACTACAAGACTTAATCAAAGCTAAATCCACCCTGAATAAAATTGTAACAAACGATGCCTGTAATATTCTCCTCAAGATTAAGTCAAAATATCACGGGGGCTAAAACAAAGCTGGGAAATTGCTAGCAAATTATCTAAAAATTAAATCAGAACGTAAAGCCATTGGCCCCATTCATTCAGAATCGGATGCCTCTCTCCTTTCGTCTGATTCTGATATTGCTGCCACGTTTCAATCATATTACAATCTCATATACACAGAAACTACTAAGCCCTCAGAAGAAGATTTCGCTTCCTTTTTCCGAGATATCCCTAAGCCCAAGACTTACCAAGATAATTACCAATCCCTTGAAGAAGATATTTCCTTACAAGAATTAACTGATGCTCTTAAAGCTTTGAAGAAAGCAAAAGCACCTGGCCCCGATGGCTTTTCAATTGAATTGCTTTCTGCTTTCTCCTCAATTTTTGCGCCCAAATTATTAGAACTTTTTAAATCCTTTATATCCAATTCTCAAGCTTGTGGTTCTTTTTTGGAAGCCCTTAGCATTGTAATCCCCAAACCAGATAAAGATCCCTCCTATTGTAAAAATTTCCGTCCTATTTCACTCATTAATTACGATTGTAAAATTTTTGCAAAAATATTGGCCTCCCGTTTAGCGAAAATTATCCCTTTGCTCATTATACCAGACCAAGTTGGTTTTGTTAAAGGTCGCTTGGCCTCGGATAATGCCAGAATGTTTTCCAATGTCCTTGCTCTTAGTAAAAACTGTCCTTCCCCATTAGCTGCTTTATCCTTGGATGCTGAAAAAGCCTTTGATCGTGTTAATTGGGAGTTTTTGATTCATACTTTGAGATGGTTTGGTTTTGGCCCGAAGTTTATCTCATATGTTAAATTGCTATATACCAATCCTAAAGCATGTATTTTTGTCAATAGCCTTTTTTCCCCTTATTTCTCCCTTCAAAGAGGTACGCGTCAGGGCTGCCCTCTCTCACCATTACTTTTCCTGTTTTGTTTAGAACCATTTCTGGAACGTATCAGAATTAATCCCCTCATTACTGGTTTTAATCTTAAATCTCACCAAATTAAGTTGTCTGCCTATGCTGATGATGTTCTTATTTATATGTCCAATCCTGTATCTTCCCTACCCCCCTTTTTGCAGGAAATCGCATCATACGCTAAGGTTTCAGGCTATAAATTAAACTTCTCTAAAACGGAGATTTTACCCTTGAATCCTTCATGTTATCAATATATGTTTGAATCGTCTAATTTCACATGGTGTCCTCATAAAATTAAGTATCTCGGCATTTGGTTCTCCCCCAATATTCGTGATACATTATCTCATAATTTCTCTGCCTTAAAACTTAAAATTACTAATTTGGTTAATCTTTGGTCTCCTTTGTTCCTCTCTTGGTGGGGTAGACTTGATACAATTAAAATGATGATTGTCCCTCAGATACTGTTTATTTTATCTATGTTACCTTTTAAAATTCCTAAATATTATTTTTCTCAGATTAATTCGTTATGCACCAAATTTCTATGGAATAACAAACATGCACGTATTTCTTTGCCTTGACTGATTCGTCCTAAGAATGAAGGGGGGGGGGGTAAGATTTCCTGATTTTAGTTTATACCATAATGCATTCCTGATTCGTCAATTTTTTGCCTTATCCAAGGATTATCAGGACTTACCTAAACCTTCGTGGGTTAAAGTTGAATATTCATTGTTAAATGACTTTTCAATACGAGATGTTGTTCACATGACCAACTGTACTTTTATTTCCAAATATCCTATTTTGAAACATTCTCAAGTTTTGTTACACACACTGTTTTTAAAGGAATTGAATGCCTATCAATCCTTTTTGGCGTCATCGCTTTGGTTTAACAAGTACATTAAATTTCGCCACAAATCTTTCTACTACAAACAGTGGAAGGAAAAGGGCCTTATTTATGTACATCAATTGATTGTTAATAATGTGATTCTTTCTTTCCATCAATTGCAAGAGTCTTTTCACCTTCCTGATTCCTGTAACCAGCAATATGATACTTTAGTTTCAATACTACAGGGGTGGCTCCAGAAATTCCTCTCTTTTCCACCTCCTACTTCCTCTCTTCCTGACACTTCATTATTTCATATCCCTACTGATGTTATTCCTAGTGCTTCTTTTATCTATAAATCTTTATTTACTCCTCTCTGTACACGGATCAAATCTAAAGTGGAACTGGAGTGGGAACAAGAACTCTCTCTGACTTTATCGTTAACACACTGGGATAAGTTTTGGCAGAAATTATTCAAGACTTCCAAAGCTGCTAATATCACACAATCCTTATTTTTTATTTATAATAGAGTTGTCATTACGCCACTTCTGTTACATAAATTCAATCACTCTGTTACATCATCTTGTTGGTCTTGTTCTAATGCTGAAGGCTCTTTAGTACATTTATTATTCTATTGTCCTAAGGTTTTTGCTTTTTGGAATAATATATGGTCAAAATGTTCATTGATTTTTTCTTATAATGTACAACTTAACATTCAAAATGTATTTTTAGGCACTGTATCGCCAGATTTTGAACCAATTCCTCCCGTTTCACCATTATTGAATTTATTTCTTGCTGTTGCTTTTAAGGTTATACTCTCTTGCTGGAAGGACAATTCGAATTTATCCTTTTTTCATTGGTGGAACTATATATGTGATGAACATAGAATTGCCTCTATTCCTCAATCCTCCATTCACCTACAAATTAAATCTGACCTTCTTTGGCTACCCTTTACTTCTTTTCTATCATCAACATCATAATTTTTACCTACTCTTATTATCTTGTTCTTTTTCTTTACTTTTCTGTTCTTTCCTTTTTTTTCCTTTTTCTTTCTTTCTCCTTTCTTTCTCTCTTTCTTTCTTTTTCCTTTTTCCTTTTAAATGAAAATTATTCTCCTATTTAAATATTATATTTATTTTAACTATCTGCCTAGAATATTTGTAATTCATTGATGTATAATAAGCCCTGCTTTTGTATCCTATTTTTTTTATTTTTATTTTTCTTTGTAATATTGTTTTCTTCTTGGCTAAGTATATATTTGTAATTCTGTGCATTTCTATCTTCAATAAAAAATTATTTAACTAAAAAAAAAAATCTGAAACAAACAAAAGGGGGAACATGAATGTAACTGACTCCAGTTCTTACCAAAAACGAGGTGCAAAACACACACTGCCAGTCAAGTGTTTCAAAACACACAATAGGATATGTGTTATACCTGCTGCTCAGCCATTATGATTGTGGTGAGAGAATGTTGGTGAAGGGAATGTTGGTGAGTGTGTGAGTCAGTTGGTGGATGGGCTGAGCAGCAGGAAGGCTGTTCCTGGTGGGGCTCCATACTGTAACATCTTTTTTGGAATAAACTTACATGGAAACTACGTGGACCAGTTCTACTTTTCTTCACTACATTTAGGCGACGATTTTGAAAGAACCGGCGTAGGACATCTGCATGGTGGGATCTTTGACAATTGGAAACATTTTCTACATAAATTTGAAGCCTGAAGAAACTTCAATGTAAAGGAACTTCTTTTGAAAATAAGTGCATTTAAAGCAAACTGGCACCCCTGAGCCTCACCAGTGACCTTGAGATCGGTCGCCTCCAACCCAAGTGTGTCAGCCCCTGCTTAGCTTTCTATCTACATTTTGGTAAAGTGCCTTCACATCTGGGATTTCTCTCAACTTGTGTGATGAAGTGCGTCTGGAGAGCTTCAACTGTGGTGAAGAGCAACTGTACACTGTGATGTGTGACATTGATTCTGTGCCACTACGGGTAAGGGTGGAGGGCAATTTTTATGCTGTTAGTTCCCTGTGGAATGATCTTCCACGGTTCGAAGTTCTTGTTAGAATGGCTTCCTACCACACCTTTCAGTCGGTACTCTTTCTACATCTTTCTTATTGGCCTGGCCAGCCAGCTTGTTTTGGTATTGGGGTTTAATTTGTGCTTTGTGGTGTGGTAGTCTGTGTGTTTTCTTGGTTTGGTTTAGGGGAGCGTGTGATTTCTTATTTTGCATGGTGGAAAGGGAGAAGTGGTGAGTGTAGTACTGCTTATGTATTCCAGAATTGCTGGATTGTGTGGTGTGTTTACTTCTTCCAAAAATGTATTCATTGTCAGCCAGTCAAAATAACTTTATTTCGCCTACACAATGAAGGCATATAACGTAAACTACAGATAAAACATTCCACAACATTACAGTAAAGTTAAAATTCAAAGAATTATACAAAATGACCACATAAAAAGTGTATACACACAGTTCTAAGCAGAATACAATAAATTAGTCCCTCTCTAAAATACAATTTTAACAAATTGCACATCTCTTCTTTAGGGCACCAAAGACAAACAGGTAAAAGGGTCAGGCAGTAGCTGCAAGTAATAAAGGGCCAAACAGCATTGTTTAAAATTCAATTTACGGATGAGGGGAATAATAAACCTTTTTCTTTCATCACAATAAAATTTACAAAAAAACAAGAAATGCAAATCATTCAGTACGGATCGGTCATCACAATTACAAAATGGGAGATCGGAGACAACATAGATGTTACGGGAAAGACCCAGTATCATAGGAATATAATTTAACCGAAAGCTCACCAGGATATACCTGTGTTGGAGATTAGTAACGAACGATAAATATGTTAAGTTTAAGTCCATTTGCATCATGCTAGGGGCAGATACATATGCTTTAACTGTTGAAATCTTAGTATTTAGAGCCTCTCTTCTTTCCTTCAAGTTAGACAGCAAATGAACTTTCAAATCATTTTTTGAAATAGACCAGCAGGTTGTAGGGTCAATGAAAAGATGATGTAAGCCAGCTGTTTTCAAAGTTGATTCAACATAGTGTAACCAGCTGATATTACCCACACCATCTGTTACAATATCTCTCGTTAATGAGAGGGTCTCCTTACGCCATATTGAGTGCCACATTAAAATAGGAGCCACAGAGATTTTATCAGTAATATAGGGTGCTGTCAATTCCATATGGCAGTTAAAATTGGAGCAAGACTTTGGCAATGAAACTATTCTTTTAAGGAAATTATCTTCGATGGATTGTAATTTAGCACAATCTCTGATTCCCCAGATAGCCGCTCCATAGGTGGCAGCAGATACCGTCTTAGCTTCATATACTGTTTTTATTACATCAACAGATTTTAAACTAGTTTTTTTTAAATAAATTTAGTTAGGGCCCCAATATGCTTTTCCATCTGTATTCCCCTATTTACAATCATACATTGCCAGTTAATTTGACGATCAAAAATAATCCCTAAATAGTCAAAAGAATCAACAACTCCAAGTTTGCCCCCTTCGGTGTTAATTTGGGGCTGCTTTCACTGTTTTGAGCCTGCCACTAGGATAAAAGACTTTGCATAATTAACTTTCATATCCAGATTGTTCATGAATTGTGTATATTCCAGTACTAAGCGGTGCAGCGCATTACTAGTACGGGCTAAAACCACTGCGTCATCCGCATATAAAAGTATTGGTACTTGTAATGAATTAATATAAGGAAGATCTGGAGTAGATCCCAGCAAGGCGGATTCTACATCATTGGCATAGAGTGCAAATAGGAAGGGTGCAAGAACGCATCCCTGCCTTACACCTCTAGCAATTTTAAAATACCTAGTACACTCGCCTCCCTTTCCATAGCGCACACAGGCTGAAGCACCTGAGTATAAGTCACGGATAATATTGATAATATTCAGGTCAATCACCATTGCCTCCATGATCTGCCACAGCCTAGGCTGTGCCACACAGTCAAAGGCTGCAGACAGATCCATGAAGGCAAGATAAAGATGGCCTTTTTTGGCAGCCGTGTATTTTCCTATAATTAGACTCATGTTCAGGCACTGATCCACAGTGCCTTTCCCTTTTCTAAAACCAAACTGACATGGGGTTATTATATTCCTTTCTAGGGCCCATTCCTCCAATCAGTTTAAAAGCAACCGACCCATTAATTTAGCGGTAGAATCTATGAAAGAGATAGGTCTATAATTTTTCGGAATTGACCTATCCCCCTTTTTATAAATAGGAACAATTACAGCGGTCGTCCAAGAGGGAAGGGCACCTATTTGGGCAATTTTATTGAAAACATTTGTTAAAAGCGGGGCCCAATGATCTTGATTCTCTAAAAACAGATCAATAGGGACTCTATCCGGTCCCGGTGCCTTTGCACGTTTACACTGATTTAGTGCATACTTTGTTTCTTCATACATGAAACTAGCAGCATCCCCTGCCCTTTCTAAATTTATTAAGATAAATTGAGCAGTTACCATCTCATCAGCTCCAAATAAGTTTTCAAAGTGTGTTGCCCATTCCTCCTGTTCAACGTGTGTATCTGTGGTCATAGACTGCTTATCTCTTAAAAAAGGTGCGGTAATCACCGACCAAAATGCCTTTGTACTTTTTAATAGAGCAGCCTTTTGCAGGTTTTCCCACCAGTCTTCTTTTATGGCTTTCAACCTAGTTGTCCTTGCTTTTTTATAAGCTTGACACAGAGACTTAACAAGAGATGGGTTTCGAGGATTAGACTTAAAGGTCATATGAAGATGTTTTAATGTTTTAACACAGTCCTCATCGAACCAGGTACATTTTTTATGATGGCCATTACGAATGACACGTGGTAGCTTATTTTTAACATCAGATAAAATCAGCTCAAAGGCCGAGATTGTACTATCATGAGGAGCTGAGTCTAAACAAAGCATTATCTCTCTAAATCGATTGGAGACTAGATTGGCCAAAAACCTCGTAGTATCCACTCTTTCCCACTTCCAAATAATACCGTTCTTTGCTGCAATTACAGGATTTACAGGAAGTTTAAACACACATTCAGTTTTCTTTACAGAAGAAATACAAAGGTTTATTGCAGCATGATCACTAAAAGGATAAAAATGAAACTCAAAATGAGAAAAAAGCCCTCTTATTGAATCAGAGACCAGAACAAAGTCGAGGGTAGAGGAGACAAAATGATTTAAAAAAGTAAATTCTAACTGACCAGTTGTAGGTTCAAAAACATTTAAAAATACAAGATTATTTATAGATAATAATCTATTTAAATCATTACCATACTCAGTATGGACAAAATGAGAGACACTCTCCCCATCATTATCTTGCATACCACATATTGGCACGTTAATCTTGTCACAGGGAAGTGCGTTAAAATCCCCAAGCCAAATTAAGTTGCAGGGTTTAGTACATTTGTCTTGCAAATTATTAATATCTCTTTCTAGGGGAGCCAGCACCACTGCTTGATTGCTTCCAAAAATTTTATTATAAAAGTTAATGAGGAGCCAACAATCATCTACACAATGTTCTATTAGAATAATATGGTAATAGGGTGAGGTATTGAGAAAAGACTTCACTTTAAGCGGAAAAGCATTAGAGAGTGGGGTCAATAAGCCGCCCTTCACCTGACCAGCAGGTGAAGGTATAGCAGGAGTCTGAAAACAACGGTACCCATTCAGATGTAATGGATCAAGTACCCAGGTCTCTTGGAAACACACTATATCTTTAGATGTCAACAGAGACAACCATTCTGTGGTAGACCTTTTTTGATTATAACCAGCAATATTCCAAGACATAGCTGCTGTAGACCCTAAGATGTTCTCTTGGTGTGTCGGTTTCTCAGGTATGTTCAAACTCGTTGGGCCCGATTCACAGAACTAACTTAAGACGAAATCCTAAACTTACTACCATTTCGGTATTCACAGAAGGCACTTACTCATTTTGGTATTCACAGAAGGCACTTACTCATTTCGGTATTCACAGAAGTTAGGAGTCCTAACTTTAGGACTCCTAAATGCCTTCTGTGAATACCGAAAGTCTTAAAATTAGGATTTTTCTCAGTTTAGTAGTAGTATAGTTAGGACTCCTAACTTTAGGACTCCTAAATGCCTTCTGTGAATACCGAAAGTCTTAAAATTAGGATTTTTCTCAATTTAGTAGTCCTAAATTTAGGACTCCTAACTTTAGGACTCCTAAATGCCTTCTGTGAATACCGGAAGCCTTAAAATTAGGATTTTTTTTAGTTTAGGAGTCCACTCCTAACTTTACAACTACTAAACTGAGAAAAATCCTAATTTTAAGGCTTTCGGTATTCACAGAAGGCATTTAGGAGTCCTAAAGTTAGGAGTCCTAAACTTAGGACTACTAAATTGAGAAAAATCCTAATTTTAAGACTTTCGGTATTCACAGAAGGCATTTAGGAGTCCTAAAGTTAGGAGTCCTAAGTATACTACTACTAAACTGAGAAAAATCCTAATTTTAAGACTTTCGATATTCACAGAAGGCATTTAGGAGTCCTAAAGTTAGGACTCCTAACTTCTGTGAATACCGAAATGAGTAAGTGCCTTCTGTGAATACCAAAATGAGTAAGTGCCTTCTGTGAATACCAAAATGGTAGTAAGTTTAGGATTTTGTCTGAAGTTAGTTCTGTGAATCGGGCCCTCTAACTGCGTGCCTATTGGTGCTTGAAGAATTACTGAAGGGACAGTGGGCAAAGGAGACACTTTTTGTAATCCTATAGCACCATCCCCATTGGCTAATATAATCTGGTTATCCAGTCAGTCACAAGTAGACAATCCTTCTAGTGCAGCAAACCTATTCTTTAAAGGAATAGGTGAGACTAGGGGAGGATGAGGTTGATCAAACCGTTGACGATAGGGCTTCCAAGTAGTATGTGATCTAAAGGTAGGAAGCTGAGGTGAAAAATAAGTTTTGTAAAAGAAACCCAAAGGAAGGGCAAACATTTCAGTGGGAAATGATGGTATACTTGGTAACCCAGATAGTAATTCACCCACTGTATATCGATTGTCAAAATTCAGTACAATACAGTCACCTTTAATAATCTTAGGAGCTCTTCCTAGCCAAGTAACCCTCCTAGCCATAATAATATTTTTATGCGCATTAAAGTTTTCTCCTAGGCAGTTAGATAGCAAATGCTGGGATTTATGTATGAGCTGCTCCGTGCTCTCTATCAAATCTGGTTTCAATTCGGGGACATTAGCTAAAACTATAACGTACGGGCAAGGTGCTGGAGGGAGATCTAACCTTGCCTCAGTCTTTCCGGACTCTAAAGGTTGCTGGTCACTTCCCCTTCCCAAGCCAAACGCTTGGGCTCTACCCTCCAAGAGGGCGGAGGGAGTGGTAGGACTAACAAGGTGAGTACCTGTGGCCCCATTAGATATTTAAGGTTCACCACTTAGCCTAATACAGCCAGTATTCTCACTATTACATTGTGCCTGGGTCTGGTGGAGGCTGTTCTGTACATTGGTTCTCAACTTTATTGTCGGATATCGAACAGAACCCGACAAATCATTAGATAGTCCTGTTTGTTGAAGACCACGGCCATGACTCCCTAGACTATCACTGACCACTTCTGATACCCTAAGGGGCACCTTATCTTGATTGTGATTAGGCCTTGCTGCGTCTGTCAGCGCAGTAATATT
This sequence comes from Triturus cristatus, assembly GCF_964204655.1. Classification (NCBI taxonomy): domain Eukaryota; kingdom Metazoa; phylum Chordata; class Amphibia; order Caudata; family Salamandridae; genus Triturus; species Triturus cristatus. The sequence goes on from NC_140587.1 coordinate 624,075,985, forward strand.
AGCCTGATTTGAAAAAAGAGAACCCTCTAAAGAAGATAATTTTTTCTCAATTTTAGCCAATTTATACAATATGGGATTTAAAAGTACAGTTACCATAGATTCAAATCTTTTAAGCGCGTGCGGCGATGCGGATGTCTCAGCAGGCTCCTCCCGCGCTCCTCGGTAGTTCCTGGCAGTTGTGGGAAACTGAGTCCCAGCAGATGCGAAGAGTGTTTGGAAAGCGTCCCGTGCCGCGGAATGCACCAAGCGCTTTTAAGTGCGTGCAGCGATGCGGGCATATCAGCAGGCTCCTCCCGTGCTACTCGGCAGTTCCTGGCAGTTGTGGGAAACTGAGTCCTAGCAGATGCGAAGAGTGTTTGGGAAGCGTCCAGCATCGCGGAATGTACCAAGCGCTTTTAAGCGCGTGCGGTGATGCGGGCGTCTCAGCAGGCTCCTCCTGTGCTCCTCGGCAGTTCCTGGCAGTTGTGGGAAACTGAGTCCCAGAAGATGCGAAGAGTGTTTGGAAAGCGTCCCGTGCCACGGAATGCACAAAGCGCTTTTAAGCGCATGCGGCAATGCAGGCATCTCAGCAGGCTCCTCCTGCGCTCCTCAGCAGTTCCTGGCAGTTGTGGGAAACTGAGTCCCAGCAGACGCGAAGAGTGTTTGGAAAGCGTCCCGCGCCACGGAATGCTCCAAGCACTTTTAAGCGCGTGCGGCGATGGGGGCATCTCAGCAGGCTCCTCCTGCGCTTCTCAGCAGTTCCTGGCAGTTGTGGGAAACTGAGTCCGAGCAGATGCGATGAGTGTTTGGAAAGCGTCATCTTTCATGCATGTATTTTGGCCATCGCTACATGTAAGATATTGGTTTTGTTCTGATGTCCCTGTGTTCCATGTAATTATTATTTTGTCATCTTTTGCATGCACCATGGTGCAGCCAGTGTGACTGCGGTGAGAGAATGTTGGTGAGTGGAATGTTGGTGAGTGCGTGAGTCAGTTGGTGGATGGGCTGTGCAGCAGGAAGGCTGCTCCTGGTGGGACTCTATGCTGTAACATCTTACTTGAAATAAACTTACATGGAAACAATGTAGACCAGTTCTACTTTTATTCACTCCAATATGCTGGCCCATTACAATAGGATAGGTCTAATCAGAAAAAATATAGTCAGAAAAATACTTTATCCAAAACTAAATATGTAGTTGTGCAGGGTAATATCTGAAGAAAACTTACACAAACACCATAAGAAGTCAATACGATTAATTCCAGAAGCTCTACATGAAAGCAAAATATTGGTGCATAGAAGTTAAAAAATAACTCAAAATGGTGGTCAACCTGTGATCTCAGGTGGATGATAAGGAGAACACTCTCCAGCAGCGCAGGAACTGGAATCACTTCTTAGACTCTAGTGGGACATAATGCGTGGAAGATTAAATCATTCAAATAGGAACTAATACTGAGGGATCATTACCATGCTCGCAATGAAGAACAGGAAGCTATTCTGTGGAAACGAAAAATTGTGCATGCTAAAAATCCTCATAGAATAATGTCTCAAAATAAAGAGTATCTTAGATATGTAAGGGCTATCATATACATAGAGGAAAAACCACGACAGGAACAAAGACCAATATTTTCATTGTATGTGGGCAACATGTGCAACAAACAGAAACAAAAAAGGATGCAAATGTGGAAAAGGAGATTATAAATATGTCTGCAAAAGGGTAGACAAAATGACAATATTATACCCTATAGCTCTACGGTAGTTCATGAATCCAAATAGGCAAACCACATTGAGTAGTGAAAAACACAGATAGAGGAATGTCAAAGTAATTCAATGAATATTGGCCAAATGGGTTCAGCCGTCATTTGAACTTAGAATAGTTGGCTTCTGCAGATACAAAGTTCTTGTTTGTGTACCTGTGTGTAGTAAAGAGGAAAAGGTTCTGCAACAATATTACCTGGGACAGACTCCAACTTGCCTGAACTGTCCCTTTAAAAACAGGACAGTTGGCAACTATGACGTAGATCAGATTCCACAGATCCATCCATTTGCACTCATGATAGAATGAAGAATAGTAGATAAATCACAATCTGCATCGCAACTTACCAAAGCGGCTCTACTTTAAAGCACCTCTGTCAGTTTATTGACTTTTTATTCAGCTGCTTACGATACTAAACCATATGTGAGAGATAGTATGGAAGAATTGTTTTTGTGCTTGTTTGTTTTTGCTTTATGTCAGATGTTTTGAGGCGACACTGACTCTCCAAATAGTCGATGACATGAGTAGGTGACCTTGATGATGGACCGTGGACACATTATGATGTATTGTCCCAATCTTGTCAGACTTGTCAAGAGACCACATGGTCCAAAGACATTCAGTTTCATATTTGAATGTATGGTTTGTATCAAGTAATGTTGACGAACAGGGTTGGTTGTTTGTTCAGTTTGATGAAATAGTCATACTGGTATAATCCCCAGGGGTGATTTTTGAGATGTGATCTCAGTCGTTCGGAGATTGAATACGACAAAAGGTCTTAAGTGATTTCCTGGGCATAGCTGTCCAGATATTCAGATTCCTACTGAACAATACTAGGTGATTCATTCTGTGAACTTGTTTTGAAAAGTCAAGAAGGACAGTAGATAAGGACCTGTTCTACTTGTCACAGCCCACATACGACTACATCTTACTTCATTATCATTTCTGTGTGAAAATCACAGATTTCCCAAAGTTAATCAGAGGCCTGATGTACAAACCATTTTAATTGTAGCAAAAGCTTTGATTCAATGTTTGTGACCTATAAACTGGTTTTTGCTAGGTACTAATCCAATTTTACTAGTGGAAAAGTTTTTCTGACTACTAAAATGGGATTCTGAACGGATACCAATTCAATATCTCAAATAGCCATGTTGTAGGAGTACTTTCCAAATTCCAAATCAGTGCTACACTTGTTAATGTATTGAAACCCAATCACAAAACATTTAAGTTTTACCTACCCCCAAGTTGGGGTGGTAGCCCATTCTCAAAAAGGAAAGGGTTCCTTTAGGATACCTTCCCCTTTCTGAGTTAAAAAGAAGTTCTGGCATGTAATCCACAGGTAAGTAATGTCTTCTTTTTAAATGCAGTTCTGTTTTCTTTAAAATAAAAAATGGGCTGTATTTAAAAAAAATATGTTTACATTAATTAAAGGCAATCACAGACATGGTGACCTGCCAACCCCAACAGTCTACCTTCCCCGTGATGGCCTTCAATATTTTTCGAAATTTGCAACCTACATCATAAAAAATTATTGAGGTAGGTTAGATTGTGACCTACTCCAAATCGGAGTTTTTCAAACTGGCCTATTTGTACATAGGTCAGTTCAGAAAGTTATTTTCTAGTCGCAAATTGCAAACAGTATTTTTGGAGCAGGTAATAGTACATTTGACCTGTGACTACTAACCTTACCCACAAACTATACCCGCACTAGTACACACACTGCTCTAAAATCCTTCACATTAGTTTAAAGGAGGTTGTCCGATTAGATGAAAATGGTTCCTACCTGTACTGCTACAATATGAAAAACTAAATGGAGAAAACCATGAAAGACATTATTGATCCTTCCACGGGCAAGACTTGCATATTTTAAATGTTGTCAGCATATGAATATTCATTTCTTGCCGAAAATATTTGTATTTTGTTTGCATCTCTCATGTTTAACAGACAATTACATATTTTCCAAGCCCATACTCTTTAATGAGAAACTCTTTAACTATTGTTTATCTTTTCAAACTACATAATGATCATAATGACTACAATATCCACTACACATTGATCAGTTTTCAATTTTACCTGAACAATAGCAATAAACAATACACATAAACCCCATATTTTTCTTTTTTCCTTCAGCTCTGTCACAGAAAATGCTGCAACTTCCACAGCCCCTGTTCCTGAAACATGGTAGCCAGGAGCATATTTCACCTGCCACCAGGAAAGAATGTTGCAGTTGAAGCTGTGTGATGAAGCCACCGTAGGGTATTATTGAATCAACTGGTAGATGGTTACTTTTGGAGGTATATGCTAAACTCAATATTTCAAAAGATAGTTCATGAAGATATTTCTGTATTTACAGAACTGTAAACATATTTAAACTTTGTGTCTTTCCTATCTATAATCTCTTGAAAGACAATTGTGGAAAAGATTGTCCATCAAATCCAAGAAGAAGAACAACCTTTCTGACATGCAGAAAAAGTCTTCAAACTCAGCATTCTTCCTAATGACTGTGAATGTCTCTCCTGTGTTGTAGAAGATGCCTAGGTGTAGAGGGATAGGGTCCTCCTGAAAGGATGGCTGAGGAGGAGCTGTGCCCTGCCCTGATTACTCCTAAATGTTACCTTTCTGAAGCCCACACAAAGGAGCCTGACACCAGGCCTGCTCTTGCTGCTGGCATCCGAAACAGTTTGGAGCCAGGACCAGGGGGAATAATCTAACTGTCCAGAACCAGTTTTAGGGGTAGGTCAAGGAATTCCTCCACCAAAAAAGACATACACCAAGGATTAATATTGGCACCTTCTGAATCTCTTGTCAGAACACTCATGGACCTGTGACAAATTCAGAAGAAGGACTGCCCTGCTGTTTTAAAAAGGAAGATTGGACCTTGTCTCCAGGCTCCCCAGAAGTGACTTCAAGGGTCAGATGGCTGATATCCTGTTTGAGCTACAAGGACACAACAAGCTTCCAATGCCTCCTTGGAACTGCGCATCTTATCGGCACCAGTAAGACCTGCCTGAGCCCTGCTGCTGGCCTCTGCTGAAGTGAGTCCTTGGTAAGTGAGTATAAGCAATTTAATTTGGCAGTAGTACTATATATACAAATTAACATAACAACTGCAGCCTTTTAGCTGCCACAAGCACACGCTTTGGTCAAACTAAAATGCTTGGGTAAAAGGTTTCATGATTAGTCACATCTTACACACAGGCAGACACAAACCCAATTGATTCATACCAGTTTTTGGAATTATAGTGTAATTGTTTTCGTGCATATGAACTGACTCCTAAAGCATGGTAAAATGTGTTCATCCCCATTTGGCATATTTAACTTTCAAGCATGATCATAGTATATGGTGTAAGAAAATAGTCCAATGGACTAGAGCACTTATTGTTCCATTCACTAGGCTCACAAAGAAAACATGGGTTCAAAATAAACCTTTTCACAAGAGGGAGACCCCAGTTATAAATATTAAGGATATCACCCTTAAGTAGGCCTTGTAGGCCACAAGGTCGGGTGTCTTAATATCTAGAAGTAGAGCATGCAAGAATTTTATTTTTCCATATTCCTATATTGACCAGCCTCCATAAGCTATTTTTACTGTTATCGCTATAGCTGTTTCTATGAAGAAACAGCTGAAAGTGAGGTTAATCTGTTCATTTTGTATATTTGTTTTGGAGTAAGGTACAGAGAAATTCAGCCACTGTTTTTAATAGTTACCACTATTCACTTTTAATAAATATACAGGACAAGTAATGTTTTAGAAGAAGAGGGTTGTTTGATCCCAAAATATACTTTAGCCACCTGGCTTTAGTTTCATTGGAGGAGAAAGCTGGCCACATAACTAATTTGGAGTGGCTGAGTAGGCGGAGCATTACTTTAAACACAGCCCTAGGTGTGCCACAAGCCTCCTTCAGGTGCAAAAAGATCATTTCAGTCTTTCCACTGTGCATCTGGATGAGACGATTTCCTGAATGGTTGAGACTTTACTCCAGGCTGGGCACCTAGGTTTAGCATGGAGCAAAAAAAAGTGATCAAGGACAAACTTCATAAAAGCGTGGGAAGTATATCATCTTCATAAATTGGCCTTTGTGAATAATGACTCTTTGTCTTCCGCAGATGATTGGCTCTAAATGTATTAGTTGCCCTACTGTGATGTGCAAACCTGTTATCTATGCCACTTTTGTCATTTTATTAGCTCTACACCAGACATAGGAATGGTGAGCCGAGAGGAAGGTGTGGGAGTTGAAGGGATGGAAAGATGAAAAAAGAACAGAGGAAACATATGTTCATAACGACCTCCAACTTGCATGCTTTGGTTTTCTTTTTATACTAATACGTATTGTAGACTACTTACTTGTTTCTCAGTTCTTATAAAGTTGGACACAGAAAAATGCAGGTCATCATGGGGAGTTAGCTTACAAGATGTAAGTGGTTCGGTCCCGGAACATATAGTATTTGATTTTGAGCACATAAGTATAAATGAATGCCATTTGAAAAATATGTAAACTGTTTAATAAAGAATTTGGAAACAATGCTAGCACACATACCAGGTCCGATATTCCTCCAGCAGAACTTGTGTGGAGGTTCCACAGTTGCATGTGCTACCTTCCTTCAGACTCTCACTTTCTTCTTTCCTTTACCCATCCATCCTTCCTATTTCTTTCCATACTTCATTTGCTCCTTTTTGTAGTCTCTTTCCACTCTATTGTCCTTTAATCCGTGAGTCTTCCTTCATTCTATTTAAAATCGATTTCCAATGAAAATCTGACTTAAGGTGAAGAAGATGTCAGCAAGATTGCAGAACTAGGCTAGCTGCAATCGGGTCTTTCTGCGGGCCCCCTCAAATCAGTTGGAAGGAGTATGGCATATGGAGGAGCTATAGGGGAATCACAGCTATAAACTGTAAAATCTATCGCATGTGAAAATAATAAGTCAATAGAGTGCCGAAAGCAGCATGGAGTACTGAAGCCCATAGCAGCATTAAGGAGCCGGGAGCAAGGTGCAGTGTTTTTTGTGCACATGAACATAGCTGTGGAATAGCACTGGAAAAAAGAGGAACAAAGTTGAGACAGTAATTCATGGGTACCCCACATGTTGAGGATGGCTGCATGGATGTTTTTTGGTGATGGTGGTACAGCACAGTGAGGACAGCAAGCTATCCACTTTCTTGCCAGGAAGCGGTAGCAAGCTGTGAAGGGTCATGCAATATGTTTGGAGGGAGGTGTGCCATGTAGCCAGGATCAGGAAGGTTGTGCTCCCAAAGCTGCTTTGGAAGTTTGGGCTATCTCGATGACTTGGGGAAGTCAGCATTCTTGTTGTTGCATACTGGGCAAAGATGATGAACTTCTGAGGCAGAAGCTGGCATCAATGTCATTTGGGAGCAGTCAGGGGTTAAAGCTTTAACCTTTAGCTTGCTCCATGCTACTCCTGGCACTTCCTATGGGGCCCCGGGCTCAGAGGGGGCAAAACATTTGCCTCCTCTGAAGCCTGGGGTTGCAAAGGAAGTACTCAATACAAATGAGGGAGAAGGGGCACATATAGATCCAGCATACAGGTCCCAATAAATACATAAATATATTTAAGAAGTCCGACACAGTTTTAACCAGGAGCTTGTAGCTTCAACTGCCTTCAAAGATGGCCACCACATGTCCCTTGACCTTCCACTTCCTGGTCGTTTACCTGCTACTTAAACCCACGGGCTTCACACACCTTGCTTCCTCCAAATGAGGCAGAGTGAGGGGTAGGTTCCTGCACCTGTTTTCCAGGAAAACTGTAAGTAAGATGTCCCTGCTGTTCTTCTCCCCACCCCTTTGGCACCAGAGACCTATGTCACTTTGACAGGATGCTCATCCTTGGGCAGCCTCCCATTTTTGCTTATACCTATTGTTTTTTTATCTTCCACCTTTCTCTCCTCATAACCAGCATGACATTAACTTTTGTAACGATTGTTGCTCTGTCGTACTATTGATGAGGCGTGACTTGAACCCGAATTGGGTGAGCTCCATCGCCTCATTTCCTCCGGTGGTTGGTTACCACCAATGACACCATTATGTTTTGTATATATCACGTGTGCCACCAGTCTGCTTATTATGTTTATATGGCCATGCACCTCTTGAGTTGCACTAATCCCTTGTGCATGTGTTTGTGGCATGTTTTTATTTCATTCTGGAGGCATTATTACTGTATATGCATACCTTATTCATGTACCATTGTTTTTCTCTCTGTTTTGAATCTCATTAGGTTGGTTCCATGATTTGTAATATTAAGGTACCTCATTGAAAGGTCAACAGAGTGATTGGTTCATTTTCCATAACCAACCACCCGTGTAGATAGGCCCTGAAAAACTGCCGAGTGATTTACACACATAGGGCAAGAAACATGTTGACCATGACTACACAAATAGAGACACCTCCAACCATTATAATCGACAGTATCCCTATTCTGGTTTTAATTGAGATGAGTGGGCTTGCAGCTTAAAATTCATTTTGGAGCACCACCTAACCTAATTTTCTTTCTCCTCACATCACCACACATCTGTACCACTAGGCCCCTCACAAGCACATCACCTATACGGCTTGGGAAAAAGATCTCCAACAAAGAGCCCCTCATAGGGTGCCCATCAGGCATTGCAGTGCTGGCCGGATGACGAGCAAGCTTATGATGAAGCATGACACACAAATTGGTGTGTGAGGGCCCCACCTCCCAAAATTCGGAGACACCCACACTCCACTACTGAGTAAGGGTGTTGAGCAACCTAGCCTCCTTTTCGTCTTTCTCCACCCTACAGGAACTGCATACTCCTTCAGTTCAACATTGCACAGGAAGTGCCAGGATTAGCAGTGAGCAAGCTAGAGGTTATGGCTGCAACCCCTGACTAATCCCAAATGATGCCCATGGAAGCCGGGTGACAAGTCATTTTACAGAAGGATCTACCTCTCACAAAAAAGGAACTTAATCTAGAGGTTTACAGACTTCTAATGCAGATTATTCAGGAAACCTCAGGATGGAGACGATCGCTCTTAAGTCAGTCAAAAGAGGTGCTGCCAAGAAAAAGTCACAATGGATGCCTTCTCTTTAAAAAAAAAAAATAGCTCCATCTCTGTCAGCTCTACACTTAGAAATCTATTGAGAATGTGTAGGACATATGAGAGTGGAGGGTTGCATTAAAAATTACTGCAACCACACATTAGCTTTAGCTTCTCCTCTTCAAGGAGATATTTGTAGTAGTCTGATGGTGGATCTCCTTTTCTCAAACCCTCTCTAACTAAGCATTATGTATACACAAGCAAATCAGACAGTCCGAAGGCCCATTTCATACCTCATGAGATGATAGTAACAGGGTCATTGGGATGGATCCTGGAGATTCACAGGGGACAGCAAATAGTGAGGGTGTCATTTTGGGTACTATTCTGAAAAGTCGGGATGGGGTCTTCCTCTGCAGGGTCACCTGATAACTTTTGTCAAACCGGCATTACTTCTGTCCAAGATGAACAGCAGATGATAAATGAGTCTTCACAGGGAATTTATGTTAAACAAGAGGTTCTAGAGGCTGTCTTTCCATTCTCGGAGGCAGGTAGCCAATCAGAACTGGAGGAAGAAATTGAGAATGTGGGGGCACATCCGGCTAGTGAATTGCCTAAAGCTGCATTACAAATGTCCATCCTGCAAGAAGGGCTCCCTAAGGGAGTTAGTGAGGACCAATTCCTTTTGTGGTCAACTGACTAGGTGGGAGATCTAAAAATGCAGGCATTTGAAGGTGGGGCTCAGGATCTGATTTAGTCTGACGAGGATGAACTGACAGGGGATCCTGAGGGTGTGGAGCTTATTCCTACCAGTGAGCAACATCCCACATCGCCGGAAACAGCACTCAGACCTTCTAGAGCTGGTGCGCATGCTGTAATCGTGCTGACCCCCAGGGTCTATAGGGCACCTATGAGTCTGCTTGTATGGGTCAGCCTGAGCCAATATTATCCTTATTCTACGAGCTCATTTAGACATACAGAGATGAGAATCGAAAATACAATCTATTGTTAAAAACTACCCATCTCAAAACACAGGTTTTGTTGCATAAATTATCTAAAAATATGGACATCTAACAGACCTGAATTACAGAAATGGAAACCAGATATAGTATTCTGGAGGAGGTTGTTCATAATAACCAATTTAAAATGGAACTACAAGGGGTCAAATTAGAGAATTTGTCTTCTAGAGTGGAGGACATGAAAAATTTGTCTCCATAGGAATGACTTAAGGGCCCTTGGGATACCAGTGGGAAAGTAGGGAGATGACACCAGGGCCTTTATTGCCCATCTGTTTAAGGAAGCTTTTCCTCAGTTCGATGATTCAGAGGGCACACAGATATCCGTTCTGCAAACCAATTAAGGGCTGAGCAGTTCAATACACTAGTACCATTCTGATTATGGTGGTAGCTATTTTGCAACAGCTCATTTATCAGACAGCCCATCCCAGGTTTCTGGTTAGAGCACGTGGAATTGGGTTTTTTATGAGATCAGACTGACTTTGGTGACTAGATTGTGTTTACTAGAACAAATTCTTGAGCTTTAGAGGGTGGAGGAAACTGTTTTCCTACCTGAACCTGCTATCTTTAAAATCAGTTATAATGACAAGAATTATTTAGCAGTGACTCAGTCCAAGCTAAGGATTTGATTAAACAATAGACACAGGTTGTTACACCAAGGGTGTCTAGGGGTGAGGCATTATAAGGCTTTATAATGTAATGGTCATGCATTACTTCTAAATTACTCTATTACCCTCATTCTCTTATATTGTTTTTCTGCATTATTTTTTAATTGTAGTGTTCTCCTTTGCTCTTCTCGTTCTCCTCTTTTTTTTCTAACTGCATAATTAGATGGGGCCTGCAGGGATTCCTCTTATATGTAGCCAACGCTTAGGGGTCGATTAGTGTTTTTTTAGTGGGAGTGGCGGCGTGGAGCATCGGGTAGTATGGGGAGTATTTGGCTTAGTTATATCTTTCGGGCATGATCATTAGGTAAAAAAGGTCTAAAAGGTAATAAGAGAACAGAATGTTTTGAAAAAATGTCAGTTGTGCCAGAGGTCAAGATTATGCTGCAGATACGTATATACCAAAATATACTATTAAAGATGGCACCCAGGATCTTCACATCTTGCGCTGGAATGTTAATGGTTTGAGAAAATTGCCCTAGTCTAAAAAGAACTTCTCTCGCTCAGACCACATGTCATATGTTTTCAAGAGATGCATTTATCCCCAAAAGAAATACACGAGCTTCGCAAACCTGGCTATAAAGTTCTTGTATTGGCATGAATTGATGCTCCACAGCAAGATGTTGTCTCTTGGTCTTTAGTCAGAAGGGGCAAGTTAATAATGCTAGGGTTGACCATGGGGGGGGGGACACTGGTTGATAACCCAGCTAAGGAAAAGGTAAGTGCAGTTCACTATATCAATTGTTTATTTTCCTTATTTAGATGACCCAATGATAAATCATTTTCTGTTAGGGGAGCTCCATCAATGGCCTGAATCAAGAATTCTTTGTAGGAGTTTTAATGTGATTTTGCAGCCTAGGTTAGATGTTTTTCAGGTTGAGTCACATGAAGAATGCTGCAAGTATAAGTATACCACAAGTAATAAGGCCATAAACACAATAAAAGGCCCAGTCAAGGTCTCAATAATTATTCCCGTGCTCAACCCTTGGTAGCTGGCCACAAGCAGGCAGGCTTAACTTAGGAGATCGATGTGTAAAGCATTTAAAAACACTGATACATTAAATATACAAGACACAATACACAATAAGAATCCAACACCAATTTATAACAATAGGGTAAATATTCTATGAACAAATAGATACAAAAACAACAAAAGTCCAATGTAGGGAACCAGGGAAATTATTTTTTAAAGATTAAAGGTGAAACTTGTACAATGAAATAAATTGCCTCTCAAAGGGTTCAAAAAGGTAGCGCTGAATCAGGACAAATATCCAGCATTCAGGCCACCACGATGTAACACTTTTACACTTACTTCCAGAAGTGTTTCTTAAGGCAGGAAAGTGGTCCACAGCACCAGCCAAGGGTTCAAGATGCTCTGGTTTGCCTTTTCGGGTCTGGGTCTATAGCTTCTACAACACACCTGGTCAACACATAGAGCTTTTTACAAAAGTTGCTCCAAACTTCTCCAAACTTCTGGAACTTCTCCCCAGAGTTCCTCTGGTTGTTTCTAAGTGTCCAAACAACCAATCCAAGGGTATAGAGGCTCTGAGATGGTCCTTGGGATGTTGTGACTACAATTTCCACAATGCACCTTGCCAAATCCTTAAATGTCCACTGGAGGCACTCCATGATAGGGAATTATTGGTGGAGATGATGCAGGTGGGCTCTGTTAACCTGTAGCTTTCAGGGAGTCCACTCTTTAATTATTGTAAAGCCAAGCAAAGTCCTTTGAGTGCTGGTCAGGGTTCCAATAGGGCAGTCCTTCTTCTCCTTGTTGTTTCAGGCAGTAGATACCGTGTTGCTCTTTCATACCTGTTTCTTTCAGAGAGTCCCTCCTTAATTGTTTTGAAGTAAGGCAAAATCCTTAGGGCTGTACTTCCAAAGTGTACAGCAGGTACAGTATTTATCACAGTGCAGTTCTCTTGGGATGCAGACCAGGGCTTCCAGTAGGGAAGTCCTTCTCTTGATTTTTCCAAGTAGCAATCTGAGTTGCTTGGCGGCTCTCCGATATTTATTCACAGTTCCTGGTGACAAGCAGGAGGGCAGCCCTGACCAATGGAGGACCAGGTGCCACCCTCTGGTATGACCACTTCCGCCAAAGCGTGGCATATTCTTTACCCAGAAACACATTTTTTCCAAAATCCAAAATGGAGTAGCACTCTCCTGGAGGGTTAGATCTAGCTAAGCACAACCCACAAGTGTGGCTAAGATTCTCTAACACTTCCCTTCCAGCCCTTTAACTAACCTAATTGCAGGGACTCCTGTGTGGCTGGGAATGGAGGATGTGGGGCCTAGCCAGTGGTGTCTTAAAGTGTCAGTCTCCTTTTAAAGACCAGTTCTGCCACTCCACCCCATCCTGCCTTTTGCTTCTGCAGTTCTCCTCCCACAGGAAATCCTTTAACTCTCTAATAGGACACTTCACACCTCATTAAGACAGTTTGGCTCAGTCTGGAATAAGCTGGCCAATCAGGAGAGGACAGTTGGAAGGGTGTATTTCGGCTGAGAGAAAAGGAAGTTCTATAACTCATTATAAATTGAGCAGTTGAAAGTTGTTGGAATCATCATAACTATCATTTTGAGTCTATGACTGACAGTTCTAGCTTGCTCCTGTCAATATTTATACTTGAAAAGGATATTCCCGTTATCTAGTTTTCTACAATGAGGAAAAATGAATTTGTAGTTTTTCCCCTCACCAGGGCTTATAAAAAAATCTTCTTAATGTCCCTCCTTACAGTTACAAGGCGCCCTACCCCTGGGGCATCTAGTTGAGACCTTAGCGATGACTTATATGTAAGAATTATATAGTGTGAGATTTTGGAAGTACCTTTAAATCCAAATTCGAGTTTGCACATCATTGAATGTAACTGCAACCTAAAAAACACAATGCTGCCTTTAAAATTACAACAGGCAACACAGTAGTTCACACTTAGTGCACTAAGTCTACCGGGGCTCTAAACCTACATGCCCTGTTACAAACTTGGGGTGTACAACTAGACTGTCAGAACCAATTATATTTTTACCTACTCACCATGTGCTTTTAATCAGAGCACAGGCCCTGCGTCTGGTTCGCAGAGTCCAGGGCGCAATCAAAGTCAGAAAACCACGATCTAGCAGTCAAAATGTGGGCAAAAAGCGGAGGGACACTGCAAACAAACCCTGTTTTCGCACACTTGGTTATTTAGATTATGAAGACTTACATTTAATGGATGTACAGCGATATTATCACCCATTAGAGTATTGTTTCATGTACTATTCTGCCCCACACAGACCAGTCTCATGGATTGATATGTTCCTGGTAGATTACACTTTGGCTTCAGGCTTATCTCTTCCAATTAATCTACAGGTGGTAACACACCATAACATGCTGTCTCTATATGTATAGGGGGAGTCTTCCTGTTTTTTTTTTTGCTTTGCTGGGACACTCCTTTTAGATATGCTCTATATTGAAAGTATGAAAAGCATACTTACACAATTCTATAAAGATTAATTTGGGACCTTCATCTTGTCTACTGGTTTGTGATGCATTGAAAGCATTTGTACCGGAGCAGATGATGATTTTCAGTATTGGGAAAAGTTGGGAAAATAAACTGATGGATGTAGAGATGCTCAGCTGTTGCCTGCGTTGGAAATAGAACATTATTATTAATTATGCTTCTGTAGGATCTTTATTGATATATGAACAACTTATTACTAGGCAGACTTCAATTAAAAAGAAGATATGGGATAAAGCTAATACAAAGTTCCAGGCATATCAGCTTTCCCGGTTCCGTAATAGCAAAGAATTTGGATGCAAGGCTTGGGGTTTTCAGCAATGTTACCATGGTTTTTAAGTGGGCTTGGCCCTACGTTTATGAGTTGGGAGAGGGGCTTACAATGGATCACTGACTGCGCGGGTCATATGTGCCGGGTGATCTGACTGCTAGAAGTATAATTAATAGGGGCACTAGGCAGGGTTGTCTTTATCGATAGACTCTCATGTACAAATTCTGAATTGCCTTTCAAATCGCTGACAGTGATTAAAGAAGTAGCTGAGAATTTTTTAACTATATCTGGGTACAAATTTAATATTGAAAGAGCTCTATTTGGTAACTAACGACTCAGATATGTGAACAGAACCCCGCTGGCTAAGTTTGATGGTATATTTGGAAGTACATGTAACCCTTAGTGTGGTGGATATAATTGATTTAAATTATGATACACTTTGTATTAAGTCTCTTAAAACTTTCCAGAAATGGGACATATTTCATCTTAGCCTCAGAGGGCATTGTAGCATTCAAAAAAACGGTTGTTCTGCCTCGCTAGCTGTATAATTTCAGAACTATACCCTTATATCTCTCTATGAGTTTGTGTTTTTTCAGAAAGTGGAAGCCAGTTGGTCAAAATGTATCTGAGGATATTGAAAGCTCCGATTCTCTACCCAAACTTTACAGCTACCAGCTTTGCCTTCTTTATGGCTATATTTTGGGCTGTCTTTACTTTTCAATTATTTACTATTATGGGTGGGCTAGAGTGGCCACTAGGGCAATGTTCTCTGACTATAAAGGATCAGAAGGTTACAATGAATTTGAATTGCCTATGGGGTACAGCATATTTTAAGGGTTATTTATTTAAGACTCTCAGGGTTTACCACTCCCTAATCTCCCAGAATAACTTCTGCTTACTGGCGGCCCTGTCATTTTGCAATTCTAGGGCATATAACGGTGGATGGGTACCCCACCCTGCGAAAACTTAAAATAGGAAAGGGTATTACCTCAGCCAGGAGTTCCACAATATTTACAACTTCTTAATTTTCTAGCAACTATCCCTTTAGAGGAAATAGATCTGTTGTGTAACTCGTTTTTGGAGTTCATTATGAAGATTGCAAGTTGAGAATTCCGATGGTGACATATAGAATTCTCAGCAAGGGAAGGGTGCCTAGATTAAATCTTCTAGTTTTAAATAGATTCCGTATTTAGGCCAGTCAGTCATATTTCATGATAAATATAACTGCGATATGATGCCACATACAGTATTTAATGTTTCTAACATCATGGTGCACCAGTTCACAATTATTGGTTTATATTACATTTCCTCACAGGTATGTAAGTGGGGCATAGGTAGAATTCTCAATGCTTTTGCTCTGCTATGTGGGAGGCTGATGATACTCATATCTTTGCGGCATGTCCAACAATACAAAATTATTAGAATGTTTTTTTCGACAAGATTAGATGGATTGGTGAGTGTGCATATCCTTGGGATTCTAAATAGATTATGGTCGGCACTCCCCAGATATTGCTCCTTGGTTTGCTGGTATCTATTTAATGACAATCACATTGGCTAAGCTCTGTCTGGTGTGAAATTGGCTTCAGAAAGAATCACTTAGGCCATTGCAATGGTGGCTGGTGTTTGTCACCCTTTGTGGCTTAGAAATTGTGATCCTCAAAAGCGATACACGTAGAGAAAAGTTTCTTCGAATCTGGGATTCATGATGGTTGTGCAAGCTGTTCTCTGGATATGACCCTGGCTAGTAAGGTTAAGTGGCTTCTCAGGGCTTATGCACCCTTCTTCTAGGACATGGGATGCCTACATATAGGGAGAGATGTGGAGCAGCGGCCAGGGCAGCTGACTATGAAGTGTGGGGTTCTTGGTTCAATCCCCGGCACCGGCTGCACCTCAAGTCAGAACCATGTGACTCTGGGCAATAGCTCACTCAATCTTCCCAATGCCTTGAGACCCTTAGGGGTGAGTAGTTCATGCTTTACAAATACTGGATTATTTATCATATACATAGAGTTATTACTGGTTGCTAGCTTGAGAAATTTAAACATAATGGAGTATGTTTTGGTGATTCTGTTTAACATATGAGATTTTAACTCTGACGCACAATGCACTTTATAATTCCTATTATTTTTCAACTCTTCTGTTTCGCATCAATTTATCAATAAAAAAAAAATTCTGACACACAAATAATTGCGACACTCATCTGCATTATAAGCAGCATCTCCTCTGTGTTGTCAATGCAAATTAGGACCAACATTCTTTCATTATGATTTTAGACATGCATTTTCAAGAAATACAACCAGACCAATGTAATCTCAAGGAATATTTTGAGGCCCCCTGTTGCCCATTTCCAACTGATTCAAAACATTGTTGTGCCAAACAAACCTAAAATAGGTGCTCACCTTTAAGAAACAGTGTCAATCCAAAGCATCCAAACGCTCAAATTGCCTGGTGTCCACTAGCCAACTAGTAGCATACTAGCAAAGGAATGCATAGAGCCTTAATTTGGAGTGTGGCAGAAAGGGTACTCTGTCACAACGGCGACAGAGTACACTTTACATCATACTCATTTATAGTCAGGTGACCCTTCAGTATGTCAGTGGCAGAGACTACTCCATCTCTACTGCTGACATACACCGTTGAATGCCAGATGCAGTAAGGGACATCAGAGGTTTTGCTTTTTGCCCTTTTGCCGTATTTAGATTGGGAGAACAAATGGCAAGATTTTACTTTCACTTACCACCATCCAAAAGATGACAGTTAGTGAACGTTAGAACATTTCAATGACCCTCAGGCCATGGGAGAAAACTACCACGGCATGGGCCATTACTTTTTTTTCAAAATGAAAATCCTGTCAACATTACGGAGCCATACGGCACACTTTCAATGCACTGACAGGAACCACCATGATGGTTCTTGCTAACGTGAAAGATATCAGCTGGGGCAGCGGACATCTCTAAATATGTAGTACGGTTACTCAGTCAGAGCATAAACTACTCTGTTGCTGAGACAGAATAACTACACTCTAAATCAAGCCCTTAATTAAGCACTCATAATGTTACTGTGTTTGTGCTTTCATCTAGATTTTTTCCTTTGCAATAATATTTTATTTGAAAGACTGTGTCTAACCCACCTTTTCCGGTGTGTAGGAAAGACACAGTAAGGGAGACTTGAGGGCTATTTAGAAAACAAGTACATAATATCAAAATAAGACATAAATGTATAAAGTGCTTGCAATTGGAACTTCAATTACCAAATATTCACAACTACTGATAAACATCCCTTCACATAACATATCTTGGGTTCTTGGGGGAAATGGATACAAGATTACTCGGGAAACAGTGACAAAGACAATGAGTAAGCCATGCAGTGGTCATAATTCTATCAGGACAGCAACTCCTCCCCCTGTAGAAGGGGCAATAAGGGGAAACTGTGCGGGTACCAGATGGAGGGCAAGGAGGGGAAGAAAGAGCAATGGGGTAAGGGAAACAAGATGTATAGTGTGTGGTATGGTCCTCTGTGACCCAGCACATGTAATATCCCTGTATGCTGCATTAGTAGTAACTCTGGACATGAGGAGGGCCGTACATTTCCCCCAGTTTATCTATAGCCTGATATCTGGGAGAAATCATCAATGATGTTCATTGCCACAGTGATGGAGGACTCAGTGAGACAAGAGGAGCAGAATGTTGGCTGCATAAAGGAGGGGTTTGACCTCTCCGGCCTCAGTGGGTATGACCCCCTACTCCCTTTGACAGGCAGAGCCTCATTGCAAACGGCTCAAGAGGAGAAGTGAGAGGGTGCATCCCAGTCCGGTGCCTTGGCCTATCTGTTAAAGTATGAAGATGAAGCCTCAACAAGCAACTACCATCATTGGGGCTTCATATAATAGATGGACCCATGTATAAAATCCTCTCACAAACCTATGTAGGAGATGACCTAGAAGAGATGCTGCTACTCTGTTTAACGTACTCTCAGTATCTAATGAGAGCACCAGTCTCTACTCCAGGTCATGTTTAGTCTGCCACAGAAGGTGTGCCAGTGTTTGAATATGATTGAAGGATATTTGTCATGGGATGAACCCTACTTGAAACTTATTAATAAGTTGGGGATCACCTTGTCTAAGCATGTGTCGAGTAAATTTTCAAATCCACATTGAACAATGATATTGGGTGATAGCTAGCACAGTCCATTAGGTCCTTCTTCTCCTTAAAGAGAAGGGTGATTATGACTTCATTGGAGATGGTCCCAAGGAGCCAACGTCTGTGGCTTCTTGATAGCCCCGGGTTAAGTTCAACACCAACAAAGGCTTTGCAGAATCCCCCACCTGGGAACTAATCTTCCAATGGAAATGTGCTTGTCAGGAGTGCTGTGATAGAAGGGCTCAGACCTCCTCCAACAAAACAAGAAGATGCAGCAGAGCTTGACAAAACACTACATGCTTGGGTGCTGCAGCACATTCTGTAAGTAGAGGAGGGAGAAATAGTCAGCTAAGCAATTCACAATGTCCATTGGATGGACCAACAAGTTTAGACCCAGATCCCCTAAGCCTGGGATAGCTAATAAGCTGTCTAATGCTGTCATTACTAGCACTCTAAAAATGTGTTCAGGTGAACGTTTGCTACTTCTTTCTCTTTCCAGAGAAGAGGAATGAGGGTAGTGGTATATTTCCCTTTAATTTTGCGTATAGCAGCCTGCCTTCTGAAGATGAAGCTAAGGGTAGCTTTTATGTTTTGCTATTGCCAAGTTCCTAATCATCAGACTCTTCCATGGTGCCTTGCTAGCTGCCCAAAAGCCTGTCAAATCCACCAAACCTCCATTATCGTGAGGAAAGATCAAATATGACTTCAACGCCACTCCTTGTCTGTCAGGAATTTATAGGCAAAGGCTTTAATCAGCCAACTGACTAGGGATGGTTGCATCATCCTAAGGCCAGGGCCTAAAAACAATGGGCTGTGATCAGAAAGACTGATCTCAAAAACATGACAGCTGGTAACATGAGGAACTGTCCCTGGA
Organism: Triturus cristatus; assembly: GCF_964204655.1. NCBI lineage: Eukaryota > Metazoa > Chordata > Amphibia > Caudata > Salamandridae > Triturus > Triturus cristatus. Next base: position 624,095,183 of record NC_140587.1, read on the forward strand.
ATAGAAGGTACTAAATACGGGACATGGTTCCTTGAGTGCAGGCGAAGAAAGTACAGTCCCCAGTCATCAGGAATAGTAAGCTCCATATTTCAATGAGTGCATTATCCCCCAGTAACTCCTGGAGCGGGGCTCTATTATTACTGTTATGGAAGTTCGGGTGACCATTTATAGTCTCCCCCTAATAAGACCTCTCTTTTTCCCAATAGGGGGCAGAAGCCTGTATAGCAACCCCAGAAAGTTAGTTTTGTCTGTGGTGGGGGCTTAAAAGGTAATAGTTCTGGCAAGTTTACGCAGTTTGGCAAGAACCCACGGGGGCTTATCATCAACCCAAGTCCGCAGAACCTTACTTGGGAGATTCTCCCCAGATGGTCACCCAACATTTTTTAGAACAACATTTCAAGGGAGAGGTCGCACCTGTGTTACCAGCAGTAATGCTACTACTGAATGATATGCCCACCCACTCATGCTTAAGCTTTGAGGATTATTTTGGAGAAAGGTGAGTTTTTTTTAGAAGGGCTATGTCTGCCTGCTTTGTGCATAGATGGTGCAAGGCTTGATTCCATTAAACATAGTGTGAGAGGCAGTTCACGTTAATTGATTTAAGTTCGGTGTTTTGAACATCTCAAGGGCCACTATACAGGTATCAGGAGTGTCCTATATAAATCACAGGGGTAAGAAAGTGGATTAATCATTTGTGGGGATATGAGCTTTCACCAAATAATAATGGCAGCATTCCATCACAGGTCCAGTTATGTCTCAATAATGTATCACTGAGCCCAACTCTTGGTAATTGTAGCACATAACAGACACACTAAAATTAGGAGAGATGTGTAGAGCATTTGTCAGTAGCAAAATAGTTACAAAAGTAGAAAAGAAAGCACAAAAATAAAATCACTCCAATTGATAAAAATAGAGTACAATTTAATGAACAACTAGGCATCAAAATGACAAAACAATTGAATGCTAGGAACTGGAGATAGGAATTTTAGAGGTTTTTAGTCAAAACAGAAAGTGCAAGTCAAATAGTACTGCTGACCATGAGCCACTGCTGGTTGGGTACAGGGCCTAATTTTCCCCAGTGGAAAGTTTACTTTCTGACTTAGAAGATTTTCTCGAGAAAAGTTCTTGTCGACGATTTGTCGGTAGGCTAGGCTTCAGGCTGAGTCTGAAGGAGGACTCCATGATCGCATCCTGGTGAAGCTCGGGTCCTCAGTGTGAGCTTCAGCTCAGGTAGTAAACTTGGCAAGGTTGGGGGCAGGAGGCTCTAAGCAGGTGAACTCTGGAGTCCATACACAGGAAGGTCTTGTTAGTGGTTAGATGCTGTTCGGTGTCAGCCTTGGTGAAGTCCCTCTACATTTAGAGGTTTTTTTTAATTCTAAGCGTCGAGGTTTGAAGGTTTTAGAGTCAGAGGAGAACACTTTAATACCAGCAAAGGGTCCAGGACCTTGTGGGTAGCACTTGGTGGTTAGGACTCACTCTCCCAGAAACCATCAGCAGGGTCCAGGGCAAATCCAGTTGGAACTGGTCAACTGGGCTCTTCCAAAACAAAAGGAGCCTTGCAACTTTATGTGGCCCTGTAGCTTAAAAGAAGGTCAGCCATTTGACCCTAACAGTCTCCTTCTTTGCCTGGGTAAAAGTGGGAGCAGGTCCAGTCTTGGAGTCCCTCTCAACAGGTTGAACAGCAGGTGCAGTCCTTCTTCTTCCACAGATCCCCATGTGTACTGAAGACGCTACGCAAGGGTAACACATTTATGCCTGGCACTAGCTTGTGGTTGGGGAGGCTCCCTGATCAATAGGGAAAAAGTAGAGATTTTAGGACGAAAAGAGTGACTTTATAAAGTCACTATTTCTGAAATAGTTAGGCAAAATTAGACTTTAACATTAAGTTCTATTTTAATTTTGGAAATGAGTGTTTGACATATTTCCAAGCTAGTGGCAATATGAAGTTAGCTCTATTATGTGTAATAAAGTAAACCAGAGTTTTTTATTGCACCGTCAGCCGTGCTACGGTAAAAAAGGGTTTGGGCCGGTAATGCCTAAAATAGGGGTGACTTACTACTGTTTATATGAAAGGTTTAGACCTGGCAAAAGGGGTTTTGATAGGTTGAAATGTCAGTTTTAAAACTAGAGTCATGCTTTACATGGTCACTGCAGTGGTGGCACCAGAAGTGCAGCAGTCCAGTAGTGCCATTTAGCTTACAGGCCCTGGGCACACAGTATACCATATAATAGGGGTGTACAGGAAAGTTAAATGTGATAAGGGATTTTTAGGTTTCAGAGCATTAGCACAAGGGGCTTGTTAGCACGGCCCCAGTGTTCAGAGTCCCATAACCAACAGGATCAGTCCAAAAAAAGTAGGGGTGATCATGCTCAGAGAGGCATTTTTTTACAACGAGCCTAATAAATAAACCCTCAGGCGGGAGGAAAAGAAATGCACCCCACTATAGCTGGTGAGGGAAGCAGTCAGAGAGAGATATGATCAAGGTCACACTGATGAATCAAACTGGAACCCCGGCAGTGTGCTGTAAGATTCACCGAGACAGAAGGGGGAGGACTATTCCAAATGAGTTAGATATACAGTCTTGTTAGGAAGTAACAGGTGACTAAGACCTCCGAGGGTAAAGTGTAGCATGCTGTGCAGGGGTGTCACTAACATGGAACTGGGAGGGGGAGGGCAGTCACATGGAAGAGAGTACAAAGCATTAAGCCTGGAGCTAGTTCCTGTGCCGGGGCAATTCCAGCTTTCGACCCCCTATTATGGCTACCACTCTGCGAAGCAGGAATGTGACTTAGAGTAAAGCAGAGTGTGAGGCAGGCTATTTTCTCCCCATGGCACACAGGCAAGTATTAAAGGCTTGAGCCAGAGGACAATAGGAGCAGTGCATTTTTATAGGGGCCACACACTCTCTGCAGTTCCAATCCACCAACCGTCCTCCTCCATGTGTAATCATTCCAGATGGTTGCCTGGCAACCAGGGTATGGTATGGTAGTTGGCTGCCTGTCAAAGAGATCAGTAGGAAGCACTAGGGGTGAGGGTAAGCCAGACAAAAATACTGCAAGAGCAATGTTGCATGAGCAATATGATGAAGAAAGTGTAGGTGAATTTGAGGTCTAAACAGAGCATAGCAGAGAATAGTAGACACTAATAGGTCTGCAAGGGTAGTGGTCAGATGACACTAAGACAACTCCGAAGATCCTCCTAAGGTCTAAGCAGAGACTCTGCACGCTATCCTAATTACCCTCGTCCTGAACATCGTCTCTTTTTTAAAATTGTGCATTTTTGCTGTATTTTTATCTTTCAATCAATCAATCATAGGCATTTGTATAGTGCACTGCTCACCCGGAGGGTCTCAAGGCGCTGGGGTGGGGAACGCTACTGCTCGAACAGCCAGGTCTTGAGTTGCTTCCTGAAGGCGAGATGGTCTTGCGTTGTCCGGAGGTGGATGGGGAGGGAGTTCCATGTCTTGGCTGCCAGGTAGGAGAAGGATCTTCCTCCGGCGGTGGCTCTGCGGATGCGGGGGACGGTGGCAAGAGCGAGGCTGGCGGAGCGGAGCTGGCGGGTGGGCTTGTGGAAGGTCAGGCGGCTGTTGAGGAACTTGGGGCCCAGGTCGTGGAGGGCCTTGTGTGCATGGGTGAGGAGTCGGAACGTGATTCTTTTGTTGACGGGGAGCCAGTGCAGGTCTCTCAGGTGTCCTGAGATGTGGCTGTGTCGGGGATGTCCAGGATGAGTCGTGCTGAGGCGTTCTGGATCCGTTGGAGTTTCTTCTGGAGTTTGGCGGCGGTGCCGGCGTAGAGGGCGTTCCCATAGTCCAGCCTGGTGACGAGGGCCTGGGTGACCATCTTCCTGGTCTCGGTGGGGATCCACCGGAAGATCTTTCGAAGCATGCGCAGGGTGTTGAAGCATGAAGACGAGACGGCGTTGACTTGTCTGGTCATTGAGAGGGAGGAGTCCAGGATGAAGCCTAGGTTGCGTGCGTGGTCCGTTGGCTTGGGGGTGGCTCCCAGGGCGGGGGGCCACCAGGAGTTGTCCCAGGCGGCGGGTGATGATCCCAGGATGAGGACCTCCATCTTGTCTGAGTTCAGTTTCAGGCGGCTGTTCTTCATCCATTCGGCGACGTCTTTCATCCCTTCGTGTAGGCTGGCTCTGGCGGCGTCCGGGTCGCTGGTGAGGGAGAGGATCAGCTGGGTGTCGTCGGCGTAGGTGATGATCTTGAGGTTGTGTTGACGTGCGATTGTTGCGAGGGGGCTCATGTAGACATTGAAGAGGGTGGGGCTGAGCGATGACCCTTGTGGAACGCCGCAGATGACTTCGATGGCTGCTGACCGGAACGGGGGGAGGCGGACTCTCTGGGTTCTTCCGGCGAGGAATGAGGTGATCCACTCCAGGGCCTTCTCCTGGATGCCGGTGTTGTTCAGGCGCTGTACCAGGGTGCGGTGGCAGACAGTGTCGAACGCTGCGGAGAGGTCCAGGAGGATGAGGGCCGCAGTTTCCCCGTTGTCCATTAGGGTTCTGATGTCGTCTGTGGCTGCGATGAGGGCGGTCTCCGTGCTGTGGTTGGCTCGGAAGCCGGATTGCGAGTGGTTGAGGGATCCGTTGGTCTCGAGGAAGGCGGCTAGCTGTCTGTTGACGGTCTTCTCGATGACTTTGGCAGGAAATGGGAGGACCGAGATGGGGCGGTAGTTCTTGAGGTCGGAGGGGTCTGCAGTTGGTTTCTTCAGCAGGGCACTGATCTCTGCGTGTTTCCAGCACTCCGGGAAGGTGGCGGTGTTGAAGGAGGCGTTGATGATGTCGCGGATGTGGGGTGCGATGATGTGGTCGGCCGTGTTGAAGATGTGGTGTGGGCAGGGGTCCGTAGCGGATCCGGAGTGGATGGTGTTTATTGTGCGTGTTGTGTCTTTGGTGCTGACTGGGGTCCAGGTGCGGAGGGTGGCAGTGGGGGGCATCGGTTCGGTGGTGGGGTTCGTGGTTGGTGGGCCGAAGCTGTTGTGAATGTTGGCGATCTTGTCGTGGAAGAAGGCTGCGAGGGAGTCGCAGAGGTCTTGCGAGGGAGTGATGTCATTGTTTCCGGCGTCGGGGTTGGAGAGCTCTTTGACGATGCTGAAGAGTTCCTTGCTGTTGTGGGTGTTGTTGTCCAGTCGTTCCTTGAAGGCTGCCTTCTTTGTGGTGCGGATCAGTTGGTGGTGTTTGAGGGTCGTCATGCTGTCTGTGGTCTGGTTGGTGCGCCAGGTGTTCTCCAGGGAGCGGCAGTTCTTCTTGGAGGTGATGAGCTCGTCGGTGAACCAGGAGGCTTTCTTGCTGCCGCGTCTGCTGGGGGGGTCCTTCTTCAGTGGTGCAAGGGCGTCTGCGCAGTTGGTGATCCACTGTGTGAGGTTGTTGGTGGCTTCGTTGGGGTCCGTTGAGCTGGTGGGGGGGTTCTGGCTGAGGAAGGTGGTGAGCTGGTCGCCGGTGATCTTGTTCCAGCTCCTGCGGGGGGCTTGTTGAGGGTGGTGGTGGGTCGTCGTTTTACTGAAGCTGAAGTGGACACAGCTGTGGTCAGTCCACTGGAGATTGGTGGAGTGGCTGAAGGTGACGTATTTGCTGGATGAGAAGACTGGGTCAAGCGTGTGGCCGGCGTAGTGGTTGGGGGTGGTTACCAGTTGCTTGAGTCCGAGGTTGTCCAGGTTGTCCAGCAGAGCAGTGGTGTTGCGGTCCTTGTTGTCCTCCAGGTGGAAGTTGAGGTCCCCCAGGAGGATGTAGTCGGTGGAATTGATGGCGTGCGGGTTGACGAAGTCTGTGATGTCTTCTCTGAACTGTGTGCGTGGTCCCGGTGGTCTGTAGACGAGGGTGCCTCTGAGCGTGGTCTTGGGGTCGGTGTGTATCTGGAAGTGGAGGTGTTCGGCGGAGGTGAAGGTGTCATCGGAGGTGGTCGTGATGCGGATGGTGTTCTTGTGGATGATGGCGATGCCTCCTCCTGTCTGGTTGACGCGGTCCTTCCTGGTGATTTTGTAGCCTTCTGGGACGGCGATGGCGACGTCGGGCGCTGAGGAGGCGTTCATCCAGGTTTCCGTCAGGAAGGCAATGTCTGGTGCTGTCGAGTCGAGGAGGTTCCAGAGTTCGACGGCATGCCTGTGAACGGAGCGTGTGTTGAGCAGGATGCACATCAGGTGTTTGTTGCTGGGGCTCGGTTTAGCAGGTGCGGTGTTGGGTCGGAGGCCGGTGAAGCGGCAGGTCAGGCAGGTGAAGGGTCCGTGGGTGCGTCTCGGGGTGGCTCGGTAGCAGGCGGTGTTTCGGCCGGCGTTGAGTGCATGGAGGGTTTTGGCATCGTAGATGTGCAGGGTGTGCTGGCGAGGGCGAGGACCAGGGGGTCTGGCGCTGGGCGCGGTCCAGGCACGGACGGGCGCAGACGGGCTTACCTTTGGCGCACCTTCGGCGCTCAATCGGCGCTCCCGCTGCGCGCGTCCGCTGCGCGGTCGCTCTGGGGGCGTCATAAGTAAGGAGCCAGGAGGGAGGAGCAGCTGGGTGGGGGGAGCGGGGCGGCGAATGGAATCACAGGGGGGCGGGACCGCAGGGAGGCAGCGGCGGGAAATTCCAAGAAGCAGCGGGCAGTGGGAAATTCCCAGGAGCAGCGGGAAATTCCCAGGAGCAGCGGGCAGCGAGCGAAGGAATCTGCAGGCAGGAGGCGGCAAAGGCAGGCAGGAGCGGCAGCAGTGAGTGGGGCGACCAAGCCCTGTGGAGGGCTGAGCGGTCACTTATTGTTTGTTGTAAATAATTCAGAACTGTCTGTGCTTCGGAGCTGCTGACGAGGTTACCCCCGTGTCTATCCTCAGCCAATAGGAGGGATAGCATTCAGTTGGGAGGGGGGCGGAGCCCTTGTTGCCGGCTCAGGCTATAAATATATGCCTGCGGCGCGAGCGCGTGTCTAAGCAGAGACTCTGCTCGCTATCCTAATTACCCTCATCCTGAACATCGTCTCTTTTTAAAATTGTGCACTTTCGCCGTATTTTTAACTTTGGTCACTTATTGTTTGTTATAATAATTCAGAACTGTCTGTGCTTCCGGGCTGCTAACTAGGTTACCCCCGTGTCTATCTTCAGCGAATAGGAAGGCTAGCATTCAGTTGGGCGGGGGGCGGACCGCTTGACCCCAGCTCAGGCTATAAAGATATTCCGGCGGCGCGAGCGCGCAGTGGACACACGCAGCGGGCACGCCTCTGGCATGCCGAAGGCGCACCAAAGGCAAGCCCGTCTGCACCTGTCAGCGCCAGGCCGGGGCACGGGGCATGTTATACTGGTGGGAAATACACTTATTCTACAGCAAACCTAAAAAATATGCCACCCAATATTGTACATCTGCCTGAACAGCATTAGTTAAAAGAACAGCAAAACTTTGAGCTTTTAAACCCTGACCCTTTACCTTATACTGTTACTCTAAATGTGCGTGAACAGTCTGTGAGTATGCAAGCTCCGCCCAGAATAGTTACGGACAAACGGCCAGTCAAAGAACTTACCGTGACGTACTTAAATACATGTTCCATGGTTAAACATCAATTAGAAATTTACAATATATTGGTCAATGATGCTCCAGACATGCTTTTATTGTCTGAAACCTGGCTTACTGAGGAATGTTCTCCTGAGATTCTGGCAGCTCTTCCAGATAATTACTTTTTTCTACACACAGCTAGAACCTCAGGAAAAAGAGGGGGCGGTGTAGCCGCCGCTATAAAAAAAGAATGGCCCGCTACTACTCTGTCACCTTTCGAAATTCCATCAGTTGACTCTTTAGTGATTAAACTGGATCTGCAAAATAGCACACTTATATGTATAGTATTATATAGACCTCCTAAAATGATGCCTGATTTTCCCAAAGCATTAGCAAATAATATTGCTTCCTTGACCACCGACTACGATAAAGTCCTGGTCGTGGGAGATCTGAACTATTAGGCTAATGAGACAGATGAGGGAACATTATCCAGAGAACTTACGGAGTCCCTCACCAGCCTGAATCTTACTCAATATGTTCACTCTTCCACGCATATTAAAGGCCATTCTCTCGACCAAGTGTGGTCCATTAGTGTCATTTTTAATTTGGTAATTCTGCCATGTGTATGGTCAGATCATTCTATTATTAGCTTTAATTTGAATAATTTGTCATTGTCGAAACATTTACCTCACCTAAGTAGCACCTTTAGAAATTGGAATCGTATTAATCGTATTAATCTGCCTGCGCTCCTGGCCACTTTATCCTGTGAGCAGCCTGTCTTAGAGGGAGATCTAGACAACTGGGAAAGAGAGATTACCGATTGGCAAAGGAAGGCCTTCAATACCCATGCCCCTTTACAGTCTAAAACTTCCCGCCTCAGGCAACATGAAGCATCTAAATGGTTCACAAAGGATTTGAAGATCTTAAAACTTCATGTACGCCAAGCGAACGGAAATGGCGAAAATTGTACTCAGCAGAGGATAAAGTGAAATTTATTGCTACCTTGCTTGCATACAAAATAGCTATACTGGAGGGCAAGAGAGCCTACTTTACTAATGAGGTACTTGTATCTGATAACAGCTCCAAAGAAATCTTTAGGATTGTGAAAGAACTATGCAATCCCAGTCGAGTGACCCCGCCCCTTATGACTACCCAGGAACTTTGGAACAACCTGAATTCTTTTTTTGAGGAAAACATAAAAAAATAAAAAAATTCCATTGATCCTACTCAAGATAGTACGACCTATTCTGACTCTCACTCCCTTAACACCTTTCCCAAGTTGGACATGCAACTTTTTTTGGATCTAGTAGTGAAGGTCAAATCGGGCTCCCCTAAGGAGGACTGCCCTATTAACATACTGAAAGCAATCCTTCTCTGACACTTTTCTGGAATTCCTTAATCACTCTCTGTCCTATGGTATTGTACCGCCAGCTTTTAAGGAAGCTGTGGTCATTCCTATCCCAAAAACACAGGGCCTGGATTTCAGAAAGCTGGAGATTCATAGACCAATCTCACTCCTTCTGTTTCCAGCTAAACTGTTGGAGGCCCATGTAGCCACCTGTCTTAGCTCCTTCCTAGAAATCAGTATGTTTTTTGATACTTATCAGGCAGGCTTTCGTCCAGCGCACTCCACCGAATCTGTGATCTTATTGGTCATGGATGATCTTAAAGGACAGGCTGATATTGACTGCTCTCAGCTCCTGATCCCCCTAGACCTGTCTGTGACATTTGATACTGTGAACCACACTACTTTATTGGAGCGCATTGCCGCAGCTGGTCTCAGGGGCTCAGCACTGGATTGGTTCAGCTCCTTTTTAGAGGACCGTAAACAATCAGTGTGGCTTTCGCCATACAAATCCAATATGGTTGAAATGAGATGTGGTGTCCCACAGGGTTCCTCTCTTTCACCAAACTTTTTTAATATATATACGTCCTTTGATCTCTAGTCTTAGGCAGATGGGGTTGAAATTTTTCAATTATGCTGATGATATGTAGCTAATTTTCACCCTAGAGAACTCAACAGAATCTGAAGATTGTGTCAGGAGCTCCATGCTGCATGTGAAAACATGGATGAACAATAACCATTTATAAATTGAACTCAGAAAAGACTGAGATTATCATTCCAAGTAATAAACGTATCCACTGGACACCCTCCCACTGGCGGCCTGAGTAAGGTGCAGTTCCTCTTCCCAATCCAGTGATAAAGAGTTTGGGTCTTTATATTGCTTCGGATCTCTCTATGCGTGCCCAAATTAGCTCAGTCACATCCGCCTGCTTTGTTCAACTTCGTAAGTTGCGCAAGATTAGGCGGTTCTTCAGTAAAGAGGCCAGTATTCAAATTGCGATTGCTCTTATTCTGTCAAAGTTGGACTATGGAAATCCCCTTTACCTTGCCCTTCCACAGAATCAGAGACATTGTCTTCGAATGATTCAGAACCAAGCAGCTAGAATCATCTACCTTAAGGATAGATGCTGTCATATCACCCCACTGCTTACAAATCTCCACTGGCTTCCAGCGGAGCAACAAGCTAAGTTTAAAACTGGCTGCATTCTTTTTAAAGCCATTCAAGACACTGGACCAAGTTTCATCTCTTCGCAAATCAGTAAGTATGTACCTCAGCGTACTCTGAGATCTATGCATCAGAATCGTCTAAAGGTGCCCAGAATCAGACGCAAGCGCATTGGAGGGACCCAGTTTTCTTTTTTGAGCCCGATGTTCTGGAACTCACTTCCTATCTCACTCAGGCTTGAGGTTGATTATGTGTGGTTTAGGAGACAACTTAAAACCAGGCTGTTCTCCCTAGGATGCAACTAGTTACATCTTGTTTGCTCTTTTCTCTGCTCAGACTCCCTAGTGCCAAGAGACCTGTCGGTGGAGGTGCGCTTCAATAAATTCTCACTTAACATTAACATTAACTCCCAAGAAACCAGGCAATAAACCTGATTGGAACTCTGCCAAAATCTCTTTGATCCTTTGGATCTTGGTATAGGAGGAATCTCCCTTTATCCCTCTCCCCTTCTTTATGGAGTGCCACCACCACATGATGAGGCCCCATACTGTCAGATTCTTACCGAGTCCAAAAATATGGTGTTTGAGCTGATATCCGAATGACCTTCTTGGTTTAAAGAAATCACCCTGCTGAGAGGGCACAGCAGCTCCAGGAGCTATCCAAGGCATCAAGGAACATCTCCAGTTCCCGGGGTCCAAGAATTCCTTCATTTTAATGTCCACGTTTACAAGTATGTGCAAAGGATCAGGGAGACCATAATCAAGGTATTTTTGTTTAAGACTTGGGAGGAGGGTTAGGAATCCCTTCTGTTTGTTGTTGGTAGTTGTGGTGTAAAATGCTGAGAAGGAAATGCAATGACCTTAGAGGAGCATCGGATCTTTCACCCTGCAGCCTGCCGGCAAGATTAGCCAGGTATACCAGTGGTGTAGCACACACTCTATTATTGTACGGGGTGTGCTAGAATAGGTTGCAGCGCATGATCAGCCGTGGTGAACTTTCAGGAATTCCAGAGGGGCTGTTGTGTGCCTGCAAGAGACTTGGATGTGCGACGAAACCCTAGTTATTGAAGGGTTTGTCCAACACTTAAAAGTAGCGAGGAAGAATCCTCTTGGCAGACCTTCAGGAGGTCAATTGGCGTTGATCTCCACAAAAATTGCCAGGAAAATCGAACCCCTCGAACTAAAATGTAAATGGGCGCTAGGTAGTAGAGTGTTGCCACTGAATGTCGACCCATGCTTTGAAGGTATATGTATCATTAATGTGTATATTCAGAAGGGAAAGGAAGATGAATATAAGGTGGGAAATTTAAAAAAAGGTATGGAGACAGTATGTGATACTTACCAGACGCATGTGTTCTTGTTGTTTGGTGATTTTAACTACAAACTAGACCCCTGTAGAATAGATCCATAGTGTAAGGAACTGTTAAGTGCCTATAATATAGAGACTGCGATATTTCCCAGTGGAGATATCTCGTCCCAAGATTTGACTTTTGCACAATTGTTGGGTTCTATGGGTTTGCTATGTGTAAATGGAAGAATAGAAGCTGATCGGACGGCTAGGTGTACATTTACAATAAGCCAGCAACCTTGACCTATAGACTACGTGTTTACACATGCCTGAAGCTTTGAACTAATTAAGTATTTCGAGGTAGTAAGAATGGAAGGTAGCGATCACTTTCCTTTGAAGACAAAATTATACACAAAAGGGGGAAAACAGAGAGAGACGGTTCTCCAAGTAAACGTGGCTACCCAAAGCGGCTTACAACCCGTATATCAGAGGAGCATGTTATAAAATTAAGTGCTGTCCAGCAGACTCTTTTATTAGAAAAAATCCCATTTGATGTTGACAACGCCTGGTATGAAAACACAATCAGACAACTGGTGGAATGCCTAAGGGTAAAAATTGAATGTGTTAATCCCGGGGCACCCAGTAATACGAGATCTCATTCTAAAAACCGACCAATGTTTGATGAGGAATCGCCAAGTAAAAGCATGTTTTAGACAAAAGAAAAGAAGACTTAGCGTAAGGTATAATGCTGAACTGTTATCTACCCTCCAGAAACTAAGGATAAAATATAAAACGATCATTAGAAATAAAAAAAGAACCTATGAAGACAGTTGCTGGGCAAGTATGCTAGCTGTAATTGAGTCGAAAGATGTGAAAGGCTTCTGGAAGTTGGTCCAAGAAAGCTCCGGTAAAATATTAGGGTCTCTAACTGTTTGGTCCCCGAAGATAACTGGGTGGGTTACTTGGGGGAAATCTATGGGAAATGGCCAATGTTAGAAAAAACAAGTACAATAGCATGGTCAGGAGTGAGGGAGGAGATAAGGGAACATTTAACATCCAGCCATAGAAGGAAAATAATATCTAGCCTAAACCTAACCTGTGCTGCAGGCCCAGATAAGGCCCAGATAATTTGCCGGCAGTGATTATAAAAACTAAGCCTGAGTGGTGGTCAGAATTTTTTGTATAAATGTTTCAGGGGATCCTTAATACACTATAACACTAATCAACCCGGGTCTGGTGCTGAGTCAACAAAGAAAAACAAAAAGCATATCTACTGATTCTGACATCTCTAGTTAGAAGAGAACCCTTCTAGGAACAGAACCCATCAATCACCGAGGAGTCAGTGTGTTTGTCATCATCTGGGTCTGTCTCTCTTGATACACCGCACCAGGTCTAGGTGGAACGACCTGATTGCGAGTAAAGAGAGGTGGCATACAGGGGTTGCAGTCAGATCTCCACTAGAGATGACAAGAAACAAAAGGTAAATTCTCGCTCACGTGAGAGGGGTTCTAAAAGTGCAGCACTAAATCATAAAGAGTGAATAAAAATGGCTAGGGGAACTCAAAAGTGCTTTAATTAGTAGAGTACCTCTGCCAACATTAAAAAGCAAAATGGCAACTCAGCATAAATACTTTGTCATTATGCTCATTGTCCATAGTATCTGGTCGACATGTTTCTGCCCACTGGGATCTGTGTAGTATCAAGGGCATTCATCAGGACCTAAATTGCTGCTACTATGTAAAAATGTGTGAAAATATAAAAAATTATTACAGACATTCCTACCCCCGGTTGAGCTCTACAGATGTCAAAACCGGATACCTAGGAAAGTAAAGAGACATGGATAAGAAATGCGAAAAATCATCAATGTTGACAAAAACAGCAAACAACAGTATCTAAATACCGTCTTAGAACACACACATTAGTGTTTTATACATCCAATAATGTATTAGATTGCACTTACCCCAGAATTCTGGGTGATACCCTCACCTCAACCTGGTTTCTACTCAGGGAAGGGGGCCCCGCTCTGATAGGGGGGAGAAGAAAAAGAAAAGAGGCTGCTAAATAACATGCCAAAGTCTTTATGTTCCCCATCAAGATGGCTAAAAAGTATAGAGATTGTCCATGTATTTATAAGGGTGGAGGCAAACAGCATGGCAGTGATGGCTTTAAAATAGTTTTACACCTAGCTGGGAATCAAAAAAGAACTCTAACAATTCAGAGAAAGGTTTGGATTATAATGACAAGCAATGGAAAGACCCAAAACTTGTTCTTCAGAGAACAACCAGTGTTGTAGGCTGCTGTATTGTAGAGAAAAACTCTAAGTTTGGAAAGCAGTCACAGAGTACAAGCCACGCTTACCTCTCCGTCGGTACCCCGGGGCGGTCTATGAGTAAAAGACCGGAGGTACCGACGTGAGCGCGAGGGAGTGCTTTATAGCGAACTGGATTAAGAACAGGTGGGTCAGTTTCACTGGGGTGACTGCGGCGAAGCCTGTTGAGTTTAGAACGGCGTGAGGACCCAAATCACACCGTAGAGTACTGCGCATGTGTAGGATAGTGCGCTTTCCCTGTGCCTAAGAGTGCGCATGTGTTAGGTTATACACACTGTTCTGATACAGCTCTCATGCTGCAAGGTGCTTATTCTAGACTTGTCTCACTAGATTAAGAACGAATGGTAAAAAAAGAAGAATTTCAATGTTTTCGTGGAATGCTGGCTTCTGCGAGTAGACCGTGATGGTCATTGCGGAACCCGTTATGCTTGAATTTAGATTCAACGTGAGAGCCTTGAAGAGGGGGCTCACAGATGTAATAAACTGTCCATGTGTGAAATGTATTAACTAAGCCCCTTGCCTGCGCGTGTGTCGGTCTATGTACACACAATCCCACCGAGCTCAAGAGTAACAATAGAGGTGGGGCCTGACCAGTTAGACAAAATCAGAACTGGAAACCATAAAGGTTATAGCGGAACCTGTTATATTTGGATTATAATGCGACACAATGGTCATAGCAGAACCTGATATATTTGTATTTAGATGCGACATGAGAGCCGAAGAGAGAAGGCTCACAGATGTGATAACCTGCGCATGTGTTAAATGTATTAACTAAACCGCTTATCTGCGCGTGTGTCGATCTATGTACACAAAACCCACCTAGCTTACAAGTAACACAAGAGGAGGGGCCGGACCTATCAGATAGAATCGGAACTGAAGAAAAGGGTGTTGACTAATGTGAAATAAATTAGGGTCAAACTCCTAACCGCACACACAGCTCATAGCAAAAGCCAGGGGATATCGTCATTAAGTCCTGTAATATCCGAGTGTAGACGAAAAACCCATTTTTGTTCTCTACAGAGGAGAAAACGTTGGATGTCCATAATGTGTTGGGGAATATAGGGTTGTTCAAGTATTACCCAGCGCAGATCAGTTTCTCTGTGGCCTGCTGAGATGAAGTGGCTGGTGAGTTTGGTGGCACTCTTCCTGCACCGAATAGTGCTCTTATGTTCTGCAATCCTAAGTTTGATTTTTCGAGATGTCATCCCCATATAGTTCTTGTCACAGGGACACTTTATCAGGTAAATAACCCTCTCACTGTTTCAATTGGTGTGTTTGTCAAGCCGCCAAGGTCTGTTCGTCCCAATATCAATTTCAGTGGTGTGCGAAGTCTGGGGGCACACCGAACAATTCCCACAGGGAAAATGGCCTTTTACTGGAGGTAAACCCCAAAGGGGCACATCTGCGGATCTGCTAAGTACTCGAGGCCGTGTGTGTATCAGCTGATCCCTGATACTAGGACTCCTTTTGTAGGCAAATAAAGGAGGAGGTAATGTCTTCCCTTCAATTTTAACCACTCTCCAATTCTTGAGAATGCTCTTCTTCATTGCATTAGAGTAGCTAGAGAAAGTGTTAACACAAGTAATCCTGTTCTCCTCAGTGCTTGAATTACAAATACGTTTCTCCAGGAGAGCCTCCCTGTGATTATTAAAAGCTCTCTTCATTGATGTTCTTACGGTTCTCTTGGGATATTGCCTATCCAATAGTTGGGAAGAAAGTTGGTTGGCATGTTCGCAGTATTTGGAAGTTGTTGAACAATTGCGCCGAATACGGAGAAATTGCCCAAATGGCAAGTTCTCTCGCAGAGCTCTCGGATGAAAACTCTGGAAATGTAGCAACGAGTTCCGAGCCATCGGTTTCCTATATAGTTCCGTAGTGAGTATCCCATCTTGAGAACTGATCAGAAGATCCAAGAAAGGAAGGTTCTTTTTCGAAGCCACGCAAGTGAACTTTAGAAAACCATTTCTATTGTTTAACCATGAGTGGAAGTTCTCGATTGTCTCCATGGAACCTCTCCAGATGACTAAAATATCGTCTATGTATCGTTTCCAGGACATGATATGGCCTAGAAACGGATTGGTGATGGACAATATCTCTGTCTGTTCAAATTGGTGAACATAAAGATTGGCTAAGGAAGGGGCAAAAATACTCCCCATAGATGTTCCGGAGAACTGTAGGAATAGCTGTTCCTCAAATTGAAAGAAATTTTCTTTCATCGCCAGTGTCGCACAGAACATGATGAATTCAACTGGCGTGGGACTCTGCAGATCTCTAGTTTCCAGAAGCGTTTTGATGACAGATAGAGTCTCATCCTGTGGGATGCAGGTGTAAAGTGACTCCACATCAAAGCTCACTAAGAAGTCTTGTGTGGTGTCAAAAGGCATCCCATCCAAGATGCGCAGAAGATCCTTCGTGTCCTCAACATATGTGGGCATCGTTTTCACTAGGGGTTTCAGAAAAAAATCTACAAAGGTAGACAGGGGTTCGAGGAGTGACCCTATCCCCGAGATTATAGGTCTACCTGGAGGGGGTAAAACCCCTTTATGTATTTTCGGTAGTACATAGAAATATGGAACCACTGGAAAAGTGGTTACCAAAAACAATGCCTCATGGTTTGTGATCCAGCCTTGTTCCAAAGCAACATCTACTCTCTCTTTGATGATGGTCAAAAGCCTCTTGGTGGGGTCCAGTTTGAGAGGCTGGTAAAAAGTGCCATTGTTCAGTTGTCTCTTGCACTCACTTCTATATGCTTCTGTGTCCATGATTACTGTGGCGCCCCCTTTATCCGCAGGTTTGATGGTGATTGACTTATCTGATGATAATGTCTGGAGAGCGAAGTTCTCATTCTTGGACAGATTCATGAATTGTCGATTCTCAAGCTGAAACAAAGCTTCAGCATCCCTCAAAACAGCCCTCTCGAAAGTAAGTATTTCCGGAGGAATTAGATGTGTCGGTGGATTGAAAGTGGACTTGGGGCGCAAGCCAGTATTTGTGGTGTTCTCCTCATCGGCCTCTTGTGGTTTGTCGCCAAAGAAAGCACGTAATCTCACCTTCCTAAAGAAGACAGCTAATTCTTGCCGGGTTTGAAATGAATCTCCTTTGTATGTTGGAACATACCCAAGCCCCTTCTCTAGGACGGTAGTCTCATCCACAGTAAGAAGACGTTCACTTAAATTCACAATCAGGCTGTCACGTTGCTCGGGCCTGGTGCTGTTGGATCTCTCAGGTTGCTCCGTGTCCGGGACGATGGAGGGCTCCAATGGACAGTTGTTTGAGCGGGTCTTCTCTTGCCTCTGGAGCGGCGTTGGCCTTGTCCTAAAAAAGGCTGTTGTTGGAAATTGTCAGGATGTAATGGACCCGGATACATTGGCTGTTGGAAGTAAGGTTGTTGAAAGTTGTATGGGCCAGGTGGCCACCATTGTGGCTGAGGGGGACCTCCAAAGAAATTGCCTCTCCTGGGCCCTCTTCTCCTCCAGTTACGGCCTCTTGAAGATTGGTGCGTACCTGGATCTGAGTCAGATGAGTTACCATCACTACCAGATGTGGAGTAGTTTGAACCAGTCCTACCACTCTGTTGGTTGTATGTGGGAGGGACATAGGAATCACTCGTGTAGGGATACACTTTGGTCATAGAGAATTTAGCCAGATCCTTCTTGAATTTTACGATTTTGTTGGCAAGAATGGTATCTCTAAACTCTTTGCTGGTTTTGTCAGTTTCTTTGGACTGTTTGTTATAAGTGGCCGTGACCAGTACTGATTTAATCTGAGACTCTAGGTGTTGTATCTCAACTAGAATGTTGTCCGCTATCCTCTTGGCTGTTGTAATTATCAGGATAAGCCAGTCTCGTGTGCATCGCCATGCCACCAAAGACCAATCCTTGAGGAATGTCTTGTCCTCTAGGAACAGTCTCGGTGCATTGTTTACTATGAGGCCAGTAGGAGCACAATCCGCCCGTAAATATTCAGTCATAATAGCCCCATGTACCTGTGTCCGTGCATGTGAGCGTTTAAGAAAAAGGACTTTACTCCAATCATCATTATTGATAATGGTGGTATTTGTAGGTAAATCAATGATAGATGGTGTTTGGAGGATGTCTAATGCTACTGCATCATCAAAAGAGAGGCCCTGTCTCTCTGACATTGTGAGAAGAGGTCCAGAATGTACTAGAAGTGAAACTTAGAGGAAAGTGTATAAAGGGAAAACCAGCATTGCCATCCACCCAAAAAAAAGGACGAAAGTCATACATAGAAAGCCATAGAGCGTTCTGAATCCTTTCTCAAGGAGAAAGGAATCTTTCAAAGAAGGACCTACGGCCAAGCAGCCGCTCAATAACAGTAACAACAGAACAAAGTGGGTGAAGGTCCAAGGGAAAGAATTTAAAGACCAGCAGGTTGTATATCCCCTTAATCAAATCACTATAACACTAATCAACCCGGGTCTGGTGCTGAGTCAACAAAGAAAAACAAAAAGCATATCTACTGATTCTGACATCTCTAGTTAGAAGAGAACCCTTCTAGGAACAGAACCCATCAATCACCGAGGAGTCAGTGTGTTTGTCATCATCTGGGTCTGTCTCTCTTGATACACCGCACCAGGTCTAGGTGGAACGACACCACCTAGACCACCAATTGCAACAGTGAGAGGGTTATTTACCTGATAAAGTGTCCCTGTGACAAGAACTATGTGGGGATGACATCTCGAAAAATCAAACTTAGGATTGCAGAACATAAGAGCACTATTCGGTGCAGGAAGAGTGCCACCAAACTCACCAGCCACTTCATCTCAGCAGGCCACAGAGAAACTGATCTGCGCTGGGTAATACTTGAACAACCCTATATTCCCCAACACATTATGGACATCCAACGCTTTCTCCTCTGTAGAGAACAAAAATGGGTTTTTCGTCTACACTCGGATATTACAGGACTTAATGACGATATCCCCTGGCTTTTGCTATGAGCTGTGTGTGCGGTTAGGAGTTTGACCCTAATTTATTTCACATTAGTCAACACCCTTTTCTTCAGTTCCGATTCTATCTGATAGGTCCGGCCCCTCCTCTTGTGTTACTTGTGAGCTAGGTGGGTTTTGTGTACATAGATCGACACACGCGCAGATAAGCGGTTTAGTTAATACATTTAACACATGCGCAGGTTATCACATCTGTGAGCCTTCTCTCTTCGGCTCTCATGTCGCATCTAAATACAAATATATCAGGTTCTGCTATGACCATTGTGTCGCATTATAATCCAAATATAACAGGTTCCGCTATAACCTTTACGGTTTCCAGTTCTGATTTTGTCTAACTGGTCAGGCCCCACCTCTATTGTTACTCTTGAGCTCGGTGGGATTGTGTGTACATAGACCGACACACGCGCAGGCAAGGGGCTTAGTTAATACATTTCACACATGGACAGTTTATTACATCTGTGAGCCCCCTCTTCAAGGCTCTCACGTTGAATCTAAATTCAAGCATAACGGGTTCCGCAATGACCATCACGGTCTACTCGCAGAAGCCAGCATTCCACGAAAACATTGAAATTCTTCTTTTTTTACCATTCGTTCTTAATCTAGTGAGACAAGTCTAGAATAAGCACCTTGCAGCATGAGAGCTGTATCAGAACAGTGTGTATAACCTAAAAAATGCGCACTCTTAGGCACAGGGAAAGCGCACTATCCTACACATGCGCAGTACTCTACGGTGTGATTTGGGTCCTCACGCCATTCTAAACTCAACAGGCTTCGCCGCAGTCACCCCAGTGAAACTGACCCACCTGTTCTTAATCCAGTTCGCTATAAAGCACTCCCTCGCGCTCACGTCGGTACCTCCGGTCTTTTACTCATAGACCGCCCCGGGGTACCGACGGAGAGGTAAGCGTGGCTTGTACTCTGTGACTGCTTTCCAAACTTAGAGTTTTTCTCTACAATACAGCAGCCTACAACACTGGTTGTTCTCTGAAGAACAAGTTTTGGGTCTTTCCATTGCTTGTCATTATAATCCAAACCTTTCTCTGAATTGTTAGAGTTCTTTTTTGATTCCCAGCTAGGTGTAAAACTATTTTAAAGCCATCACTGCCATGCTGTTTGCCTCCACCCTTATAAATACATGGACAATCTCTATACTTTTTAGCCATCTTGATGGGGAACATAAAGACTTTGCCATGTTATTTAGCAGCCTCTTTTCTTTTTCTTCTCCCCCCTATCAGAGCGGGGGCCCCTTCCCTGAGTAGAAACCAGGTTGAGGTGAGGGTATCACCCAGAATTCTGGGGTAAGTGCAATCTAATACATTATTGGATGTATAAAACACTAATGTGTGTGTTCTAAGACGGTATTTAGATACTGTTGTTTGCTGTTTTTGTCAACATTGATGATTTTTCGCATTTCTTATCCATGTCTCTTTACTTTCCTAGGTATCCGGTTTTGACATCTGTAGAGCTCAACCGGGGGTAGGAATGTCTGTAATAATTTTTTATATTTTCACACATTTTTACATAGTAGCAGCAATTTAGGTCCTGATGAATGCCCTTGATACTACACAGATCCCAGTGGGCAGAAACATGTCGACCAGATACTATGGACAATGAGCATAATGACAAAGTATTTATGCTGAGTTGCCATTTTGCTTTTTAATGTTGGCAGAGGTACTCTACTAATTAAAGCACTTTTGAGTTCCCCTAGCCATTTTTATTCACTCTTTATGATTTAGTGCTGCACTTTTAGAACCCCTCTCACGTGAGCGAGAATTTACCTTTTGTTTCTTGTCATCTCTAGTGGAGATCTGACTGCAACCCCTGTATGCCACCTCTCTTTACTCGCAATCAGGTCGTTCCACCTAGACCTGGTGCGGTGTATCAAGAGAGACAGACCCAGATGATGACAAACACACTGACTCCTCGGTGATTGATGGGTTCTGTTCCTAGAAGGGTTCTCTTCTAACTAGAGATGTCAGAATCAGTAGATATGCTTTTTGTTTTTCTTTGTTGACTCAGCACCAGACCCGGGTTGATTAGTGTTATAGTGATTTGATTAAGGGGATATACAACCTGCTGGTCTTTAAATTCTTTCCCTTGGACCTTCACCCACTTTGTTCTGTTGTTACTGATCCTTAATACAGGCATTGTCCCAGGTAACTGGAGAGGAGCTATCGGAAGGCCAATCAATAAAAAGGGAGATGTAAATGCCCCAAAAAACTATAGATTAATAAATCTTCTAGATATAGGAGAAAAAATCTTCGCCAAAGTAATCTTGGGAATACTCAAGGACTGGGCTGAAGAAAATCGGATTGTGCACCCGGAACAGGGTGGGTTTAAAGAGGGACATTCAACGGTAGACCACTGCTTTGCGCTCTGGTCCATTACGTGGAAGTCAACTGAGCAGAGGGGAAGTCTGTTCTGCTGCTTCGTGGACTTCCACGCAGTATTTGAACTGGTGGACCGGGAACAGCTGTGGGAGACTTTGATTGGGTACAACATCCTAAGGGATTTATTAGGGCTGATTCAAGCACTGCATACCGAAAACTGGGCACAGATAATCTTAGATGTGGAGGGGAACTTATCTAAAAAAATCCAGATTGGCAATGGGCTGAGGCAGGGGTGCGTATTGGCCCCCCTGCTTTTTTCTTTGTTTATTTCAGACTTGCCTTCAACCCTAGGCAAGGTAAGTGGGGTAAGCCCGAAGCAAGACGGGAAACATATCCCATGTCTACTTTATGCAGATGACCTTGTAATTATGGTCCAGACAGAGATTGGCTTACAAAGAAAGTTAAACAGGTTCAATGAATACTCTCAAGTAAAAAAACTTGTTGTCAATATGGATAAGACAAAGATCCTGTGTTTTGGTCAAAGGAAAATAGGGTTCACTTGGTTTCTGGGTACTGAGAATTTGGAAAAGGTAGCAGAATATAGGTACCTGGGGATGTGGTTCGAAAGAAGCCTGCAATGCCATACTCATCTCGACGCACTAAAGCTGAGGGCATCGGTGAAGGGTTTAAAACGATTTAACGGTGCTTATTGCGAAATATTCGATAGACCGGTCCTAAAAGCATACTCAGTAATGGTACCACCCCAATTTCTATATGGTGCAGAAGTCGTTTTTCTGAGTGGCAAAAATGGATGGGACGTGCGTGGAGGAGGAAAACACTCTGAAAAATCTACTCTCATTGCCCAAATCGTCAATGGTCCAAGTAGTTAAACTAGAATTGGGAATCATCTCATGGGGTATAACAGCTTGCATGGCCTTATTACGATTCTGGCAGCGCCTGGGAATGGGAGAAGATCATACAATCTCACAATGGTGCAGAAACGAGATTGTAAAGAGTGAGCTAACGTGGGCAAAAGTGATCAGAGCCATTATCACAAAAGCCTGTCACATGATAAAGCTTACGCTGCACCCCCAGACCCTCCATATTAAGATGGACAAGAGGGAACTTAGGGTCTGGGGAAAAGAAATCTCTCAAGCACAGGACCAAGATTACCTCTTGAGTAAAAGCTCAGTTCTCTTCATGGCATCAGCGTGGCAAAATGAACAACATTTTCCCTATATTGACAGGCTACCTAGCTGTCGGTTAAGGAGATATGTGCTAAGGTTAAGAATTGGGGTAAACCCATGCTACGCGAACAACGGGGTAAAAAGATCTATGATAGACAGTATAGGAAAATGCACCTACACTTTCGGAACAACATGTGATATATTACTGGACTGCCAGAAGGTTTTAGAGTTACAAAGAGAGTTTTTATGTCCAATTTATAAAAAGTACAATATTAAAAACAGGGCGCAAGCAGTAAACCTTCTAACGGAAATGATTAATTTAGACATAGCCTGTGCCATGGGGAAGTTCATACAAAAAGTTAAAGAATTTCTCCAATGTGATTAGAAATGAGTTGACTATTTTATAGTCCTAAGTGGCCATTGGACTATGAAAGTTAAAAGGAATGTGGTGTGTAACCTATGAATTTTTAGGAGGTTAAATAATGGTCTAAATAGATTTTTATTGAATAGCGAAATATTACCTTCTGCAGTATACAATTTGCACATGCACTTTACTGAAACTATTAGATTGTATTTATGACGGTTTTGAATTACAGGGTTGGATGTTATTTTATCATTTTTATTCTCTCTCATTTTATCGAATTGTATGTTGGCTATCTTGTATATTTTTATGGTCGTAAAAGACCGAAATAACGTTTTTTCAGACTGACAGAGGGGCTGTCAATTGTATGCTGAAGAGTGTCTAAAACATTAAAGATAGTTAGCTAGCTATGTTGTCTTTCTACACTCCCCCTGGGACCACATAGATGAAAAATATTTCTTATCATCCTATCTTCTAGATCAGTGATTTTGTGATGGAGGAATTTATTGCCTCATCCCCAGACCAGAAAAAGCTTAAATTGGGATTCGACCACAAGCGTTAGTCTCCCTTGTCCAGGTGTGTGTGTTTATTGTAAGTTCCTATTGCCTCATAAGGGTGGCTCTAATGGCCAAGACCGCCTTAAGAAGCATCTCAATTGGGTGCTCTGGTGGCATCTACAATCAGATTAACTCTCATGATTGTCTGGTGTGGCTCAAAGCCCTTGAGAACAATAGCTGACAGGAAGAGGGCTTGCAGTGTGAAAGTGCTGCAGAGATGTGTTCAGTATTTTCCATCTATAGTAGCACTTATATCTATTGTGAGAACAACTCATTTATCCAAGCCAAACTTGGGAGGGTTGATATGGTCACTTAAAGGGGAGGAATCGATCTTTACTGACTTTCCAGCTGTACTCAGGATCACCGCTGGCTGTGAGTGTGTCTGGTCAATGGAATTCTGGAGAGGGAGAAGGTTAACAGGTAGGCCTGGGCGAAAATTTCATTCCGTTCGCGGAAATTGCGATAATTTGACATTTTCGCGTTCCGCGGAAAGCGTGAAAATGTGAAAATTTCCGCATTCCGCAGCTTAGCGATAATTTGGTTCTTGCTCGCGCTGTAAAATAATACATTCTCGCGCGTTCGCGATCGCCTTACCTGAATCCCTGCGTTCGCTGACAAGTTTTCTTGATCCGGTCGCGTTCTCCATGAGATGTTGTATTGTTTTTAGCCATTTGCGCTGTCTCACGACAGTTCGCGCCCGCAGTGACGTCATGCATCGCGCGATCACGTCTTTCTTCTCGCGATCATGCACCGCGAGACAACTGAAAACCAGATGGCCGCGCCCGCGAGCAACCACATCGCTAAGTTGGCGAGCCGCAACCATGCAGAAAATCTCGCGAACATGCGGGAAAAAAACTTCCGCATCTTCGCGATATTTCCACGTGTTTGCGATAATTTATAACATTTTCGCGATAATTTGCGAAAGTGGATTTCGCAAATTCCGCCCACCCCTATTAACAGGCCAGTACCATGAGAAAGTCAGTAGGTGTGCAGGTACTAACAACATCCATCTACGGTATGTTGGGTTCAGGCTAGTACCAAAAGACCCACTTGCATAGTCCATTCTGGGTCCCCCAACACTCTCTGTGGGGTCCCCGTCACCCTCCTATAGTGCGAGTAACTTGACTGGGGCCACTCTCCAGATTTCCTATGTGGTCTTGTGAAGAGCTGTGTCTACCATGGAGTGGATCCTGGTCCAGGTGAGTCCTTAGGGTAATGGCCTGTGGCCTTCACTGTACATCTGACTGTCCCTGATGCAGTAGGGGGCAGCTGCCTGCACATTATTCACAGTATGACTTGCAGACATGGCATCATCACTTAATCCTAGGCCACTGGTGGTAACCTTTGTGGGCAGTATAAACACAAAAATGTAAGTTTACCTTTGTAAATCAGGACCTTTGTGCCTCTGGAGCATGCACCAGTGACTGATGAATTCTACAATTCCCATGAGTCCACTGAACACTGATGTTGTTGGAAAAGGGGGCGGTCTTGTTGAACTCATTAGGTACAGGTTTTCTCATGATTTATATGGTCCTTGCTCAGCAATTGCTAGACGTTGTTACTGCATTCAGGCCTTGATATTGGAACCTGTGGAAGTTGCTTGGAGACATAATCTATGGATTATTCTCTGACACGAACTAATTAGTTGAAATACAGTGCCTAATAGCCTGTTGAAATATTGAACTATTTTTTCAGACTTGATTTTGTGAGGCAAAGGAAAGGATCTTTTTCAGCTTCAGACTATTGTTACAATATATTAGCTAAGGCAGCAATGTGTACTAGGGAAATGATTAAGAAGTATCAGACTGATTGATAAATTCTGATGAATGTTTGCTATACTACACTTTATAAAAATACATAAAGGTATGAATGTATATCATCACTACAGATAGTATAATAACATAACGAAAGATAATTACTTAATCAGCAGGTAAAGCGAGAGTTTTGCCATAGGTTTAAGTAATATTAGATTTATTGATAAATATTTCTGTGGTACAATGCAAACACCAGGTACTCATGTTATTAGTTGATTGCACAAAACGTGGAAGTATGATGACTGCATCATTATTTAATAGCACTATAAATCAAAAAGCGAACAAATGGGGATTTAGAGATGAACAATAACAAAAAAACTGGAACGTATTTTTAAATCAACAGGATACCTACCCTAATGCTGAAGAAGGAAACACCAGTGTCTGTTCATTTGACACAGCAGTTTACCTAATCATGTACTATTAAACTTCGAAGGCAAATGTGTGGCAGTAGGAAGACTTGTCGCAATTCTTTTAACAGCTCAACATTTTTTTACAAGCCTGATGGACAATGCCCTAGCGGAAGACACAAAGGCTGAGATTTGATATGATTGTGCGTCGGGGTTGCATCCCTTTTGTGGCACACCCAAACGCAATATCTGTTTGGGCATTAACTAAACCATTCAAACCACTTTGCGTGGCTTTGTATGGTTTAGTAAATACAAAGTAATGCAAGGCAGCGCTTTGTGTTACCTTGCGGTACATTGCGTCAAGTGGCGTTACCTGGGTAGAGCATGGGTGTTCCCATGCATACATTCATGTATTTTGACGCAAACTCAGATTACCAAAGACTTCTAAATCTGGGTTTGCGCCAAATTGGTGTGCCTAACCGACAGATGCATAAATAGGAGAAATGTATGTGTTTCTCTTCGTTTTTTCCTCTTCCATATGTTCTGTATTCTGCAGCACATATAGAAAGAGGAATATGCCTTTAAGGTTTGTTTATGTCTAGGAAGGTGTAGCCTCCTGCACAAAAATAATCCTGCCCATAACATAGACACACTTGCCTTATGCTGCAAGGGTGCCTGGGTTAGGCAGCACACAGTGCACCAGCACAAGGTTAGAGCAGTAATGCTCATATCTTTGTAAATGTGGGGCTTTTCTGCCTTCTCCTTTCCACGCAAAGTGGCGCCGTGTATAATGTGTACATTCAATTACTATATCGTCCTCTGTTGAAACCCTCAACAAAATGTCCAAAAGTATGAACCACAAGACCATCCGTCTAGCCAATCTAGGTGGCACATTTGGAAACTCCATTCTCCAATTCTGCTGTACTTTTAATGCAGCACTCCATATATTTGCTGACTGTGACCCACGAGATGAGACTGGGATGAATGTACATTTATTTTCGGCAGTATCGAATCTTTGGTGCCTCTCCAGCTAGTGGAGGAGGGGTCTGATTTAATGTCTCGGCAGTATCGAATCTTTGGTGCCTCTCCAGCTAGTGGAGGAGGGGTCTGATTTAATGTCCCATGACACAAAAGGACCATTTTTATCTGAGAACGTGAATAAGCCAACCTGAGACCCCAATTTCCAATGAGCCACAACTGCAGAAGTTAAGTAACAGTGGCACTGAGTAATGAAATATGACAATGCCAGGACAAATGGATCCACGCAGAAAATCTTTCATTTATAAAAAGAGAAATGCCTTGGCTAAGAAAGGTTAAATTGCGCACCTTATTTTTTCGGTCTTCTATGATACAAGCTCAGTACTAACATGTTGATCACAGAATCTCCAGTCACAAGGAGTCATAGAACAACCTGCCTAATGAATATTAATAAGGCAGGGAGTTATTTGGACACCCCTACAATGTATGATGTTACTACGCCATCTATTACCCCGCAGTAGGTTACAATGCGGACGTTACATTGTCCGCGTTGTTACCACGCATGGCTTTACATCGCAAGTCGTTTCTACGACTTGTGCGAGATGGCGCGCTGGATTTAGGAATAGTATAAATTACTATTCCTACTCCAGTTAGTGCAACAGCAGGGAATGTGTTGGATTTAAAATCCAACACATTCCCTGATGTTGCGCGCCATCTAGCTAAGTCGTTGAAACGACTTACGACATATTGCCATGCGTGGTAACAACGCGGACGATGTAACGTCCGCATTGTAACCTACCCGCATGGTATTACCAGTGTTGTAAACACTGTTTCCCCCTTACGATTGGCTGCAAACACAGAGACTGAGTCAGCCTGAAAGGATCAGCAAGCAGACTACCATCCATGTATTTGCTCTCTCAAACAGGAAGCTTTTTTTAAAGCATCCCATGATCCTTAAAGGAACAGGAGCAGCTTCGAACAAACATTTTCAATTGTGCCTACTGCTTGTTCACCCTCAAGTCACCCAATACTATTATTAAAGAAGGTTTCCTTTGCAAAGCAGTCACCACCATCTTTCAGGTGTTAATAACTGATTAATGGTTAGCGACTTCAGTTCGAGGACCATTGATACATACCACACCGAATTATAATTCGGAAGAAATGCCCTTTTTTTGCCCCTTCTTAATTGCAATTCCGCATAATCGATAGAGTTGGAAATGCATTTCTTCCTTGGAAAGTGAGTTTATTGATTGCAAAAAAATTGCTGTCGTTGGAAACCTTGTGATTTTGCCAATCACAGGGCTTGCGAATGCAAAATGGTTTTGTAAATCTGGACATTGGTGTTTGTAGTGGTGCATGGCAGGCCAGCTATGTGCAAATAATTCAAATCGGCTCTTAAGATGAAACAGTAGCGCTTCTATTGTGGCTTCCCTTAAACTCAGGACAGAGAAACTGCTCCAGCCCTATAACAGGCTAAGTAATGACTTCGAGAGGAGACAAATGTGCAGAATGTGCAGAACACCCATTCCAGATGAAAAAAGGACCTAGGCTGCATGCGTGCTTGGAGGGTCCTCACAGTGGGCATGTCAAGGAAGTGGGGTGGGATTCTATATCCCAGAGATGTATTTTTTTTTATTCTATTTGTGAGATGTTACACTGCAGTGTGATAATGGGGTTTCTATGTGTCAGTCAGCAGCACTCTGGGTATGGCTTTTCCAGGAAGGTCATAAAAGTTGAAGGCAGCAAGTTGCAGAGACCCCAAGTAGCGACTGCTAACGACCAGCAGAGATGGGGCAGAGGTGTGGGGTTAAGGGAGGTGTGGGACAGAGAGACAAAAATAAATTTAAAAAAACACTTACCTGGGCTGGCCGGACGCTGCCTCTTCTCTGTCCTCTTCTTCCTGTCTCCGCTGGCTGCAGGAAGGAGCAGGAAGCGCCTGGGCTCCAAGGCTCCCCAGAGCCAATCACCACCCTACAATGCAGTGTTGTGCTTGGTCTGAGCGCTGAACTACGGTGCTCAGAGGTTTGCTTTGGATGCTTTGCATGTTCTTGACCAGGCTGTGCAATGTAGCCAGGAGGGGAAGATGCAAAGTGTGCAGTCCATGTGCGCTTAAGGAGTGCAAACCACTCCTCTCCCTGCTCTGGCCAGCCCCGCCCCACCCCGAGAGCCACTAGCTTCAATGGGAAAAAGAAAATGATGATAACGATGCATTGTTATCATTTTCTTTTTCCTAATGAAGTCAGTGGGGCGACACTCCTCCACCTTAGCGGAGGAACCACCACAGGAGACCCTCCTGTGCAGGGTTTGGCTCAGTATACCCACGCTCACATTTGGAGGAATGGTGTTATCAGTAATTCACCCCCAGACTATTTAACTTACTGGTAGGGGGTAGGGGGCAACCTTAATTATGAACACATGAGAGGTGGTAACTCCATGTCCATTCCTTTTTCTTTGCAGCAGCAACTTCACTTACTGGGTGATTTCCTATTACCCTTTCATATATTGTGGACAATCATTTTCTTTTACTGTGCTCCTGAACTTATTCTCAGAAGCACAAAACATTTGATAGGTCATCCATTCCCTTGTAAAGTTTTTCCAAACAAGTATTCTTTATAGCTTAGTCATGGTTTGGTTATGCTTACATGTGTGTTCCACAGAAGGTATCCAAGAATCTAAAGAGCAAAAATGGATTGGTAGATGGTGGTAGGAAAGAACGGTAATAATAACCCTATCTTTCGAATTGACAACATGGGGCTTTCTTTACCTGCCTCCTTACTGCAGGAACACATCACTGTCCATTCCTGATAAAATTATGACAATACTCAAATAGTGTGAGATGCATCTTGACTTGGGCACAGCCACCTTGTTATCACTTTACATTTGCAGTGCTGGGTGTCCACTGATTTTATTGCATGTAATGTGCTGTATTTTGTACTGTGTGTCCGTTATGGCTATGGTATTGAACATTTCCGTTTACACATGATATCAGAAGAAAGTATACAAAATTAGTGGAATCATTCTGATGACTATGCATATATTTGTGCCACTGACAGACACTAGCTAGTCGGTGCAACAAGTCCAACGGGAGCAAGTAAACCAGCACATTTTATATTTACTACCACAAAATAAACCAGACTGGTATGGATAGGACTTTACATATACAACAATAGGGATTAACCTTTGTCCTGACAAAAGCAGAGGACCTTTTGAGGCTTTAGATAATGGCTGAAGCTGGGATTCTTGGTCAATGCTACCCATGGACTTCTATACTCATTTTTAATCATATGTTAGACACCCCAAATAAAAGCAAATTGGGAAAGCCCTTTGATATTTCAATTTTTGGATCATACTCTGAGAAGAAATTTTCAAATTGCTCCCACCACCAGGATTGAGCCCATCCTGGTTTAAAGGCACCAGGATGAGATCCAGTGATGAAGCATGCTACTAATAGAGTGGGAGAAGCTCTTTAAAACAAAAAAGGAAGTACTTATATGAGGGTCCACCATTCCATTTTTGTTCTTTGAGATCTAGGATCCCTTCTGTGGAATATGAATGATGAGGTATCCTCAGCCCTAATTCCAATCCTCTCATCCCCTTTGTTTTTGAACGGTATGTTTATATGTGTTCAGCCATTAAGCGCTGCTTGCTCCTTCCTGACTAGCAGAATAATAGCACTTGTTTTCAAATGCTCTCCCTCACAAATGCCTACTCACAAGTTACAAGATTAACACACAGAACTAAAACAGATGTCCTTGGTGTATGCATGATCACATGGAGGCTTTTTTAATTACTTCACTCAAAATGTGAAATGAGAATATGCTCCGTCACTGATATTCCAGTTCAATGTTTTTCATATACTGCAATGCAATCCCGGAATTTCTGGACTGATATGACTGCTATATTAATGAAATATCTGTATAAAGGTGCAATAGTAAAACTAAATACATCATGTGCCTGGCTGGCAGGAGAATGGAGTAGTTACACTCTTTCAAATCTCGGCTTAACCCCCAAACTTCAGTAATTATCAGCTTACCCCCATGCCCAACCAGAAGGTGGAGAACTGCAGAAGCCATTCAAAGACAAAGGGCCCGATTACGATGCGGTTAGGAAATCTTCCCAACTGAATTGGTTTGGAAATGGTTTCCGACCCACTTGGATCGGGAGTGTCCGACCGACCGAGTACGATGCATCCGGATGCTTCCAGATATGATTTGGCTGGACTCCCATTGACTTCAATGGGAGCCTATGTTCCTAACCGCATCGTAATCGGGCCCTCGGTCTGAAAGACACGTTCCCAATCTGATTCGGAAGGACCAAATGCCATTAGGAGGTCTTCCTAAATGCATAGTAATCAGGCCCTAGGTGGAAATCCTTTCCTAATCGCATAATAATCGGGCCCAAAGTTGGGTGAAGTGGTCCCATTGGAGATCCCTGAATAAGATGTTGCCAGGATTCTGCCTGTGAGGCAGGTGAGTGGGCCTTGATTAGATCAACATACCATTTGAACAATGACCACTGCAGTGGTGACAGCCAAACCTGGCTTCACAAAACTTGCCATGGATCTGAGACTGTGTGGATGAAATCCAGATTTAAACTATGGAGTTACAATCCTGACTGAGGGCCTGAGACAGCAGATGGAGGAAGTCTGCTTGGGCCACCTATGGAGGATCTCAGCCATAGGCCAGGGGAACTGCTTGGATCCTCCTGATGTCGATGGTACCTGCCTACAAAGGGGCACCAAATGGAGTATGAGCAGACCAGCACTTAAAAGCGAATCCCAGAAGTGAAAAAGATTGGGCAGAGCAGCTTCTCAAAAAATCAGACGCAGCATGAAAACAATGCTGGAGTCCCTAAAATGCCATAGGGGAGTAGGTCTGGGGCTCCAACAGGCTCAGTAGAACTGAACAACAACGTAAGTACCTCTAAGCCCCTCACCATTAACACAGAGGCCACAGCTTCTGGACACAAAAAGGTAATGATGGTAAAAGCAGACCAGCAGACCGGCTCCAACTATTCAGCCTGGGATGACTCCTGGTGGCCGACGGCACTGGGCGCAGCCCCGACACCCACCGACCACGCACGCAACCTGGGAATCATCCTCGACTCAACGCTCTCCATGACCAAGCAAATCAATACAGTCTCCTCCTCCTGCTTCAACACCATCTACATGCTCCGCTAGATCTACAGGTGTATCCCGACAGACAAAAGAAGAACAGTCACCCAGGCCCTCGTCAGCAGCAGACTCGACTATGGAAATGCCCTCTACGCGGGAGCCCCGACCAAGCTCATCAAACGACTGCAACGCATCCAATACTCCTCTGCACGACTGATCCGCGACGTACCACGCCACAGTCACATCACTCCCCACCTGAGAAACCTGCACTGACTCCCTGTCAACACGAGGAAATCCTTCAAGCTCCTCAGCCACGCACACAAGTCACTGCACAAGACCGGCCCAGCCTACCTCAACAGACATCTTTCCTTCTACATCCCCAACCGCCAGCTCCGCTCTGCCGACCTCGCACTCGCCACCGTCCCTCGCATCCGGAGAACAACCACCGATGGAAGATCCTTCTCCCACATCGCCGCCAAGAACTGGAACACCCTCCCACTGAGCCTATGACAGACCCAAGACCTGCCGACCTTCAGGAGGCTACTCAAGACCTGGCTGATTGACTAGTAGCACTCCCCTCCCAGCGCCTTGAGACCCTCGCGGGTATGTAGTGCACTCTACAAAAATGATTGATGATTGATTGATTGAGAGCACTGAGGGAGTTGACCCAAAGCATTAAGAACACTAAAGCATGACCATGGCCTTACCACAAAAGTTGTGCCCTCCAGGACACTGCGAGGGGCATCAGTGCTCCCCACCATGAGATTGAGGGCTATTCCACTCTGAGTTCCCCTCGCAGTTTAGGACTGAGGGGTGGATGTGAAGCCAGGAAGAATCCCTTCAGGACAGTCTTGGTGGTCCTCCCTGCCTTTTAGCAAAGCACCAAAATGTTAACTGGATATAAGCATGCAATGACAGGCCACCATTTGAAGGTCATTAGTGATCAGGGAAGCCCCTGGCTTATCCTTAATGCTTGCTAGCTCTGCAGCTTACTGAGCCAGGACTCATCTTGGAGAAAGACAGCGTGCTAAACGGTAGGGCAGCACACCAGGAGACATTGGACCCTACATGGTTGTGAAGACAATGACATCAAGCAGAAGCAAAAAAGAATCAACAGGCAAGAACATATTTGTTGTCAATGCTGACAGGAAGGACATATAGACAGAGGTTAAATAGCCACATGTGACTGACAGGACTTTAAAGGCTCTTCCTAGGAATTCAAAACAGACCTGACATCTATCCATGGTAGAGAGGATAACCATAAACAACATTAGATGGGGGGGTCATTATGTCCTTGAAGGAACAATTGGAGGAACTCAAAATGAAGCAAGAAGGTCTTGAAAATAGATCTAGATGAAAGAATATTTGAATTCAAGGCATTCCACAAGGTTCAGAAGGACAAAACCATCAAAAGATATGTGATTGATCTGCTTCACCTCTTCAGAGGTATCTGGGTGGCCCTCAGATGAGATCAGTGCTCAATGTGCGCTGGTGGTTGCAGGTGGTGGCCACCAGCACCTATGTTTTTGGACTGTTAATTATATTTTCTCAACAGAGTTTCACTCAGAGCAAGAGAGAGTAAAACACACAAAGAGGAAGGCAGAACAACAGCAACAAAGGAAGAAAGCACAGACGAAAAAGAGGCTAAAAGAGAGATAAAGAGGCAGGTGGTGAATGAAAGAGGTATGAGGTGGAATCAAGAATATACAGCCTTGGTATTTTGCACCCCAATAGTCATAGCCCTGGCCCTGGGCTTCTGAGCAACATTTTGGCCACCACTAATTATTATTTTACAAACGAAGCACTGGATGAGGCTATACCAGACTCACAGAGGAGCGATGCGGGGTAGAGGAGAAAAAGAAGAGGGCCCTGCCCAGACATCATTACTATAATCTTCTTTTTTTACTTGAAAGAGCAAATGGTGGCTAAGGCCCATGAGGAAGGTGAATGGATTTACCAAGGATATAAGATACAATCTGGCTCCATCATGATGCAGTGTAGAAAGGACCTAAAGCCAGGAATAGACCTCCTGAGATCCCCAAATATCTCTTTCTAATGTGAGCATCATGTCAGCATCAAGAGGGAAAGAAAAAAGTGGTAGCCAGCTCTATTAAAGAAGTCACGAAAGCTGTAGGTCTCAGTGACAAGGATGCAATGTAGTCAAATGAGAGCTGCCCAGAAGCTAAGCGCACAAGAAACACAGTGCAGTAATGCAATGTGCAACCTCAGTAGGGGCATAAGGGACCTTTTTTCAACTGATACAGCAACAGAAAAGGGAGAAGTGATACAATGTCTGAGAGAGGTGGAGAGAGTAGGAGAGAGAACATGAACAAGAGATTGTGACACAGGTCCTCAAAATGGCACAGGGCACTTCTGTAGTTGATCTGCTCCCTGTCCATATGTACATTTAAGGGCTAGGGTATGGGGAGAAATCAATGTAAAGGAGGGGACCCAATCGGAGGTGCTCAAATCAACCTCAATCAATCTTAAGCTGAGCAAAGTTTCAAGCGTATTGTTTGGTAATGCGGTCAGTTTTGGTCTATTTGTTTCTTATTATTATTACGCAGCAATGGAAGGACTTCAATGCACTTTAGGAACTCGCGCAACGCACTCCAACTTACAAATACTTACCCATGAGAAAAGTTGTATATGTATCATTCCACTCTAACGCACACCTTCCATGATGAAAGTCATTAGTCTTAATGCGGAGAGTGGAAGTGCCCCAGTTAAGTACACAGAGATCTTAAATATGCTGAAAGACATACCTGGGGATATCTTCCTATTAAATGAGACCCATTCACTTCATGATTATTGGCTACGCCTGATATTGAAATGCTTCTCCTCAAGCCACCCCAAGAAAGGAGGAGTGGCAATCATGTTTGGGCAGAACACAGGATAGGATGTTGTGAAAACCTACACTGACACAAAGGGTAGATTAGCTTAATAAAGGGGAAAATAAAGAGGCAGTTTTGTCAATCTATAGAGGCCCATAATGGTTTCTCCAGAAGTGGAATCATTATCAGTGGAAGAAGGAATTATACAAATGGGAGGTGAGGGGTTCTTCAACCGAGTTATAGACAATACAAAGGAATGAATGGCCATAAACGTCAACAAGATGGAGACAAAGAATGGTTAACGATAATGGGCATTACAGACGTCTGGCATGAGCAAGATGGGGCCAAATGGACTATGCACACTATCCCACATTTCATAGAGCCTATGCCAAATGAAACCACTACCTGGCATCCTCATACAATAGCACACCTCATACAGGACACTGGCATTGGCCCTCAAGCCTAATCAGCTCACACCATATAATGGTTTCTTTCAATGCACCCAGATGTGCCAGACCAGACAGATACTAGAAGTTGAGGGATGACCCGCTTCTAGGGAAAAAGATTAGGGGGAGCGCCCAGATGTACATCCTTCAGCTCATGGTGGATAATGATGACCACAGTATTCTTTGAGATGCCCTAATGGCGGTTGAAGGAGGCCTCAAACAGCAAAAGCGCTGCAAGACATGTTAATACCTTAGTATTATGCCAAAAGATGCAATGTTACGGTGGGATCCCTAGCCTACATTGGGGTAAGAGGGATGAACACAGACATTTCGCACAAAAAATTCTCTACAGGGATCATCAGAAATGCCATTTTCAGGATGCAAGAACATCAACCACCTAGGTGACATGCTTCACGAGTGGGTCCTACTCCATGCTAGATGGGCCAGGAAATTCCTATTGGGTCCCCCAAACCAGGCTCTTTGGTAGGGATCCTTTCCTTGCACTCAGTTTGCGCTACAAGAGGACCAAAAGAACATTAGTTGTTCTGTGGTCCAGGTATCTGGTTGTAAGAGGCCACCTGTTGTCACCAGCAACTGAGGAAAACAAAACCAGACCTGAGGTAGGAGTGGGACGTAAAAGAATCAACAAAGATCTGGCGCAGAATTCTCACGCTTAGTCTCCAAGTCAGAGATGTCAATATTCAAAATATGTGGTACTGCTGATAATACTGTGATAGGGGTAAACAGCTGGGACGCTATTGGCATGTGACTTTCGAACGACAAAAGCAAGATAGAGTTGCATCCATCACCAACGCAAATGAGCACATGTGTTTGACTATAATTACGTTCTCAGCAGATTCCATTGTGTGTTGTGAAAACCAGTTTTATGATGACGTACTAATTCCTCTTCAATTAACATTCTCAAAGCTAGTGCTTTGTACTCATTCTATTAGTTGAATTTATTTTATTTATAGAACTGAATGTATCTGTAATACCGCTGTTTATATATGAGATAACTACACATGGAATCAAGGCCACTACTGTCGTGTTTATAATTTCATCACACCGACCTAAAGATTAAGCTCGGAGCTGGAGTCTTGCATTCATTTCTGTTGCAGCTATTACATTTAGCCATTTTTTTAAAATGATGGATGGTTGCAATTTCTTATTAATTACTGGAAAGTAGAGCCAAATCTTGAGAGTTCTGATGAGTGATTCTGACCACAGAAAAAGGTCAACTCTATTTCCTGGAAATGTCTCACAGGTACATTTTGGATAAACAGAGTTTGAATTATGCCTTTAAATAGTTAAGAAAATATACAATTGGCATCTGTCCAGCAGCTACAAAAAGTGCAACTGAGGAAGGCATGAAATCATTTCTAATGCCTAAAAGTGTGAACATGCATAATGTCTGGTTTACACCGCTCTATTTAATGTGCAAGTAGCTCATAATCTCTATGGACAACACTTGTGTCTCTTTCATTTCATTTTTCAGGTTTAATTTGTCATTACGTATTGTAAATGGACCAAAAGCACATCATATTGCAATACTTTTGTTATTTTAGACTTTAGCAGCCGTTGCTCAGATAAAAAGGTATGGAGTAGGTCTGTAGAAAAATAATGATGAGCGGAAACATTTTGGGACAGTTTCCATTACAAATACATTTGGAGCTATGCGACCAGCGCGGTTAATTTAAAGGGGACACAACATAATTTTTAGAAGAAGTTAAGCAGTGAGGGCTTTACAGGTTGGAAATACTGTACTATTCAGTATAATCCATTCAGCCCAAAAAATGTTAGACGTGTTCTCTGGGTCCCATCATCCATCGGGTGTGTTATCGTTTACCATTTACCCTATAAATTAATTAGACAACCAAGGACCTGATGTCCCAGTTCAGGTTCAAAATTCAGCTGTATTTTTGTTTTTTGCACAGTCACTGCTTTGCGGTTTTGGCTTCATTTTGTGATGCAACTGATGTACTAATGAGTAGTATTGTAAAAATTCCACACACACAAGTGGTGCAAAAACTCCTGACTTAATAAAGTTAATGAGACAGCAGACATTTTGTGGCACTTTGTAAATGACTGCAGATGTAGGGATCGAGGCACATGAGGGACAGCAGACCTCCTTCTCTGCATTTAAATTCCCTGCATGCTGACATTTTTTAAAGCAGATTTTCATAATAAAATTGGCATGCAGCGAATGACATGGTGAGCAGCAGGGGGTGGCCCCCTGAAAAACTGCCTGCATCCCTAATGCCAGCAGACACCCTTCACAAGATGGAAGCTGTCCCATTAGTACATATTTTCTTTTGTATATCAGATAATACCTCATGTATGATGATGATATCTGTTGAAGGACTCATACTTGTGGTGACAAACCATTGATTCATTTATTGAGAATACCAATAAGTAGAGGGATACCCCTCCTATTTTCAATGTATTATGAGTTGTAAAAGGTGCTTCATGAGTTGGGAAAGCGAGATAGCATGGATTGTGGCCAAAATTAAATAATATGGTTCACCGTTTCAATTACCATCACTTACAGGGTTAAGACTCATCACCACGCCGGTCTCTTCTTTTCGAGGCGATGGAATTTGGTCACTGTATTCAAAGAGCTATTTTGACATCACAAACAAATTCCAAAAACAATTCCCAGTTCAGTCAATGATGAGAGTTTTGGATACATTGTATCGCAATAAGATATAAGCAATTGTCTATTTATTATTTTTCTTTATTCATATTAGTCAAGAAATCTTTCGTCATTTTACAAAAATCTCGTAAAAAGGTTTGGTTAGAATAAAAAAGACAATAATGCATCAAGCACGTTCCATGAAGTAAAGAAACCCTATTATAAAGTTTGACCTTAATTTAAGTCCTAGCAGAACAAATGAAGAGTTAAAGTCCAAAAGAAAAGAGTGAGACTAAAGGAGCATGGCGCTCAACGCCAAATTTTAAGCAGCAAAACTTCCCATAAAAAGTAGTTCATTACCTCAGCCGAGTCTCATTAAATCCAGCAGGTGACCATACAGTTGCAGTAGAAATCTGTAAAAAAAAAGCCTCAAAATGAAGTAAGATGAACAGAAGCAGCAGCAGCCCCAGCTGTCAAAAGGTAGGTAAGGGGTGGAGGAAAGGCATCGGGGTAAGAGCATGGAAGCATTTCATTGAACAAGGGATTGAAACTAACATTAATACATGTTGCATACATTGTATCTGGGTTCTTCTTCTCTGGACCAATCAAAAGGTAGCTCTCATCTGTGACCTGGTTCTGTTTTCTCCTTCCCTAAGTATGTGTGGATTGCGAAGCTATATCCCAAGTTAGCTACAGACATTCTCATGTACTTTAGTTCTGGAAACATAAGCCCGAGTTCCCATAGGCATTGATAGCAAGATGGCCTGCTAAAAAATTGTTTCACTACATACACAATGAACTATAATAAAGGGAAGAAATATTATCTTTGCAAAAATACTGTTTAGTAATGCAGTTCATGAATTCAAACAAGAAATCATGTTTTGAATAAGCAACTATTCTATTTAGGGATTATGTGAAATAGGATGAG
The DNA here is from genome assembly GCF_964204655.1 of Triturus cristatus. Lineage (NCBI taxonomy): Eukaryota > Metazoa > Chordata > Amphibia > Caudata > Salamandridae > Triturus > Triturus cristatus. Next base: position 624,133,261 of record NC_140587.1, read on the forward strand.
AATTGGATCTTTAATGTTTGATGTTTAATTATTATAAACAATATGTTGCTTAGGAAAATATACATTTGATTAAAACCAGAAAGTTCTCCTTTTATGACAAATATCTCTAAGCATATCACATTAAGGTCAGACTTCTAAATTATTTTGTGCACATTTCAGCAATATTAGGTTCACTTCTAGTTAAATGAAGCTTACTTCTAAGTATTTCTATGACCTGTACACATAGCTATGAGGGCCTTTTCAAGTTTGTACATTTAAAATGCTTGTCATTGCTTTGAATTTTACGTTAATCATTGCACGTTTAACCGTTAATCTAAATAATTAGCATTTTAATTTGTCATTTTGCAAGTCCCACATCTGTTGGTTATTTTAACCAACACACCATTTCACTTATGAGCTCTGCTCAAAGTGCACTTTCATCATTGGTTGAATTTTGGTGTTTTCATTTTAAACTTTGGAACTTTAATGACTTTCTTCAATTATCATTCATGAGGTTAATTAAACCTAAATATTTCCATTCTTCCTTTGCTCTTTCTCTTGTGTAAGTAAAATCTGCAGGCTTCAAATAAAGCAAATAGGCATAAACAACAAAGCCATATTATGAGCAGTGGCATAAGTATAGCTTTCAAAATACCTCCTCCTGATGTTGTAATCCAATTCCCAATTGTATGAATCCCTCTTCCAAAATTCTGAAAAACATAGGGGGGCCGATTCTGATAGCCGGTCAGACAGCTGTCCGTAGCCTTAACGTGTGACCGACACGTACCTGGAGCCGGTCCGTCTTCTAGAGTAAGTACGATGCGCATAGCTGCCAAAAACCCGACCGACAAGTAGGCTGTTATTGAAGCTTCATTCTCCGTCCGAGCCGTAACTCCTAACGCTGAACCGAGTCGCCCCGAAGCAGTATCCTTAGCAGTTTCCAGCATGACAAGTACGATGCGTACTTCCTACGCGCCGGACGGGTCGTCACGTACGGCACGTCACAGCACCCGGAAAACAAGCATATCAGCTACGATTCGCGCCACAACTCACTACAAGTCTACGAGACGGACCGGCTTGCAGTGTGTACAAGACGGAGCAACAAGCAGCGTGTATGACACAAACACATCTCATCGCGCAGGTCATACCAGTACTCTACATCTATGACCAGATCAGGAAACGACGCCGATGGCGCAGACGGTAAGACAGACTCCTACCACATAAACAAATGACATGTACCCGCAAAATGGCACACACTCACAGGAGATCCACATCCTGGCCACTAACAACAGCCCACCATAGGGGTTGCATGGCCAGCACCACTAACACCCCCAGCCATAGGGCTCATGTTGCCTATCACTACTGCCACCCCCAGCCATAGGGCTTATTTTGCCCATCACTACAGCCACCCCCACCCATATGGGACCTGTTGCCCATCACCCCTGCCACCCCCACCCATACGGCTTATGTTACCCATCACCCCTGCCACCCCCAGCCATAGGGCTTATGTTGCCCATCACCCCTGCCACCCCCACCCATAGGGCTTATGTTGCCCATCACCCCTGACACCCCACCCATAGGGCTTATGTTGCCCGTCACTACTGCCACCACCCGCCATAGGGCTTATGTTGCCCATCACTACAGCCATCCCCCACCCATAGGGGACCTGTTGCCCATCACCCCCGCCACCCCCACCCATATGGCTGATGTTGCCCATCAACCCTGCCACCCCCACTCACAGGGGACCTGTTGCCCATCACCCCTGCCACCCCCACCCATATGGCTGATGTTGCCCATCACCCCTGCCACCCCCAACCATAGGGCTTATGTTGCCCATCACTACTGCCACCCCCAGCCATAGGGCTTATGTTGCCCATCACTACAGCCACCCCCACCCATAGGGGACCTGTTGCCCATTACCCCTGCCACCCCCAGCCATATGGCTGATGTTGCCCATCACCCCTGCCACCCCCACTCACAGGGGACCTGTTGCCCATCGCCCCTGCCACCCCCACCCTAATGGCTGATGTTGCCCTTCACCCCTGCACCCCCACTCACAGGGGACATGTTGCCCATCACCCCTGCCACCCCCACCCATATGGCTGATGTTGCCCATCACCCCTGCCACCCCCACTCACAGGGGACCTGTTGCCCATCACTGCTGCCACCCCCACCCATATGGCTGATGTTGCCCATCACCCCTGCCACCCCCACTCACAAGGGACCTGTTGCCCATCACCCCTGCCACCCCCACCCATATGGCTGATGTTGCTGATCACCCCTGCCACCCCCACTCACAGGGGACCTGTTGCCCATCACCCCTGCCACCCCACCCATATGGCTGATGTTGCCCATCACCCCTGCTACCCCCACTCACAGGGGACCTGTTGCCCATCACTCCTGCCACCCCACCCATATGGCTGATGTTGCCCATCACCCCTGCCACCCCCACTCACTAGGGACCTGTTGCCCATCACCCCTGCCACCCTCACCCATATCTCTGATGTTGCCCATCACCCCTGCCACCCCCACTCACAGGGAACCTGTTGCCCATCACTACTGCCACCCCTACCCATATGGCTGGTGTTGCCCATCACCCCTGCCACCCCACTTACAGGGGACCTGTTGCCCATCACCCCTGCCACCCCCACCCATATGGCTGATATTGCCCATCACCCCTGCCACCCCCACTCACAGGGGACCTGTTGCCCATCACCCCTGCCACCCCCACCCATGTGGCTGATGTTGCCCATCACCCCTGCCACCCCCACTCACAGGGGACCTGTTGCCCATCACCCCTGCCTCCCCCACCCATATGGCTGATGTTGCCCATCACCCCTGCCACCCCCACCCATAGGATGGGTGGTGCGCGACACATCCAGCATACTACAACATCAGGTATGTCTGCAAAATACATCCCCCCTAGCATCATGTCAACAGTGTGTAGTCTGTGAGAAATGCCCACAACAGTGATTATGGCTACGAGCCTACAATGTACGTAACAGCACATGTGTGACCAACACATGAGTGTGACATACACAAGGCAAGCATCACCATAGCACTGTGGCAATGTAAAAAGAACACCCCCTCACTGTGTAGAACAGACGTTAAGTGGGGGATTCCAAAATGCAGCAGATGTTGAGCATTGTGGTGATGGGGACTAAACCCCTCTCATCACAATGACAAAAAGGTAAGTGTCATCATGGTCAAAGCTGCAAATACCAAACAGCATGTATGGCCCCTGCTCCCAACACATCAAACACTTCTGGGACAAACTAGTGGTTGTGTCCCATACACACAGAGCTGTGGTGAGGCCAACAGTGCTGTGAAAACATAACACACTCTCGGCCATGTGCAGGCAAGCACCACACATGGGGGCTGACAATGCATACAGCATACAATGACACAACAGCAGAAGTGACCATCACCAAGCATGCACACATCTCGAAAATAGACACACTAATCAAAACAACATGTATAGACTGTAGGTGTCAGATCCCAAACTCACATTCCATGCCAGCAATGGCACCTAACAACCAGGATGAATGTGCACAATGATGTGATATGACTCACAGGGACAGCATGCAAAATCACAGAAACAGCATCCAGACAAAGGCCCACAACAGCAATACCAATGCAAACAGGCAAACTCACATTGCACATTTGACACAGCATGTGTGTGTGTGTGTGTGTCACAGTATCCCCAGGCAACTACACAACACATGAGGGGGGCTGAACCACAGCGACACAGATGTGGACACAGTGCCATACAAAAGTAAACCATCATTGGGACACAACAGACACATGTGACACAAGCTGGAATGAACACCAACTAACACAGCAAGAGACTGACACACAACACCACTACCCCCAGGGAACAGACATTGGGGTGACACAAGCATGCATGACACCTCCACTGTGATGCCAAAGGCAGATGTCGTACAAACTGGGAAACCCAGACATGTGTCCTTTGCCACAAACGTACATCACACATTCACGAACACAAATCACTCAGCATGGCCCCCTCATCCATGGACAAATGGAAGCTAGGGGACCACCCATGCAAACATTCACATCAGTCCACCCTCAAAACCACACACCCTGAACTGCAACAATGTGTATCTGTGACGCCCACATGGACAGGTGACATTGCACATGCACCCATGTCAAACACAGGAATGTTGGGAGGAACTAAGGTGCACAGACACATCACACCAGGACAGTTCACAACCCTGGGGAATGACAGACATACTGCACAGTATGCGGTACATGGCCATGACCTCAAAGCTCACGTAACCTTCAGAATCCCTGCCACTGTCTCAGGACAATGCAGATGTCAAGGAGAACCACAAGGCACACATGCTGACACCTGCCAGCATCGCAGCCATGAACCCGACAAGTGGGAGCAGTCACACACACATACAAATGTCTCAATCACTGAAAACTACCACCTAGGGGCAACTACATGATTTAGCAAATAAACAGGTGCCTTGAGGAACCCTGACTGTGTCCCATCTGTGTCTGACAACATCATCACCACTCAGAACTGACAAATCCCAATGATGATACACCAATTAACAGTAGTGTGTCATGCACCCACACATCTGGTAGCCCATTGGAAAAGTAGTGGGATGAACCTAGTACCACTCAGCAAGCATCAACAACAGGAACATATCAAGGGAACACTGTCTGTGTATGAACAGGGATGTGGACACACACACATGCTCATACAACACACACCATGGGCCCAGGCCATGTCACTGGACAACACACTTACTTGAGGGGACCCAACTCCTGTGGGAGCCCAGCTGTGCCAAACATATTCACCGCAAGTCCCACTCATGTCTGCAGAACACTTGGTCAGTTAGCCATCAGTTACCACACAATGAAGGCTCTGGTCACAACAGCCTGGGTACGGGAGTCTCCCCTAAGTCATCTGCCCATACCCAAAACATATGTCTAGCAAGTTGCACAGAGGCCCCAGTTGCTCCTATTACAATGATGCCCACACCTGTAGGTCCAGTGTTGATGAGTAAAAAGTATGTGGAAGTGGCAAATTGGACATTGGAAGCACATCATATGTGCAGGGGTGTGAGGAACTTCGATTTTCGATCGTGATCATATCGACCCGCCATTTTGTGCTCCACCGCCATTTTGTGTTGCCCTCACTCAGGCAGCACTACGATCGAAGTCTTTTTCTGCTTTTCCTGCAATAGTGTGTCGAAATAACCTTGTGCCTCTGTTTATAAAAGCTGGTGTTAGAGACTGGCCGAGTACACTAATCCCTGTCTGGTTTTCCTAATCCCTGTCTCAACTATCTGTTGGTTCACACTATTCTCTTCTGATTTTATCTTATCGTCTGGCCTTCGCTGTCCTCTGCTCGTATTCTCTTGTTTCACAACTATCCTCCAAAACACACAAACGTATCTCATCACCTGCAAGACAGCTACAAGTCAGTTAATGAATTAGCTCGTGAGGAGGGGTGACAAACAAAGTTAGAGGAGAGGCTTCTTCGAGTTACTCAAATCTTTATTTTCAAACCTTTCCTATTGGTTCTGTTCTGTTTTTTCAACTTTCCTTATTGGCTCCATTTTATATGTTTTAGGTGTGTTCTTAGTTAATGTATATGTCACATATATACTATATAAGATTCTGCGCAACGGAGTGAAGTGGCAGTCTCCTGAGAACATACCGTGTGTACTTCTAGGACAACTGTACTAGCTGCAGCTAATAAATCTGATCTTTTACGCCGACATAGTGTCCCCGTGTCTCTGTGTAGCTAAGCAGGAGAACCCAGGAGATTAAGGCGTACCCTGCGCCACCAGGTCCAAAAGGTTCTGGTTCTTCAGGTGCAAGCCACAGATGTGACCATGCAAATGAAATGCTCACAGAGAGATGTCCACAAATAGTAGATCCTGACACACCCAGGTAGCTGCAAAGGATGCCATGGATACCCACCAGAATAGGATACATATCTCATGGACCACAGGGAGTACCTAACAGCAACACATCAGAATTCAACATTGTAAACAAAGCATCACAGGTGCAAGGGCATGTTAAACATCATCAAAATAATGTACAGCGAAATCTAGTTCCCAGGGAGAAAGAAAAAAGCTTTATTCAGCATTTTAAAAGTTAAACGTCTGTGAAAACAAAAGGCCAATGGCCAGTCCATTTCCAAATGCCAAGGAGTGAAGTAGAGTGACTACTGTCACACGTTGCTTGCCTGCACTGCTAAGGACCGGGGTCATCCCCTCGGAGGGGCATACATAGGGGCAGGCCAGGCACCGCAGGGACAGGATCAGGGCGCAGCAGAAGGAGGCAGTGAAGAGGTGGGGGATGCAGGCAAGACACTTGCAACTGCAGTGGAGCTGACTGAAGTGGTGGGTGCTGTCACAACTGTGGGGCACAAGTCAAATGGTGGGGGTGCCGGCACAACTCCAGTGGGCAGGTCAGATGGAGTGGATTGGCTCACCACTGCAATGCCCAAGTCAGACGGGGTGGTCGTGGTCTCCAAAGCAGTGCCTACATCCATGGGAGCGAAATGGGGGACAGGTGAGGTCGTCAGGGCAGGGGGGGACATGGTCCCCGCATCAGTGGCACTAACTGTCTGACCAGGTGTGGAGTGGCAAGTGCAAGGGGGGGATGGCCTTATCATTTTGTGTATGGTGTATAGGACTGGGCCAAAATTCCGTTCCGTTCGCGGAAATTGCGATAATTTGGCATTTTCGTGTTCCTCGGAAAGCGCGAAAATGTCAAAATTTCCGTATTCCGTAGCTTAGCGATAATTTGTTTCTTGCTCGCGCTGTAAAACAATACATTCTCGCGTGCGCGCTATCGCCTTACCTGAATCCCGAGATGTTGGATTGTTGGCAGCCATTTGCGCTGTCTCGCGACAGTTCGCGCCCGCAGTAACGTCATGCGTTGCGTGATCACGTCTTTCTTCTCGCGATCATGCACCGCGAGACAAGTGAAAACAAGATGGCCGCGCCCGCGAGCAACCGCATAGGTAAGTTGGTGAGCCGCGACCACTCAGAAAATACCGCGAACGGGCAGCAAAAAAGCTTCTGCATCTTCGCGATATTTCCGCGGGTTTGCGGAGATTTTTAACATTTTCGCGATAATTTGCGAAAGTGAATTTTGCAAATTCTGCCCACCCCTAATGATGTATCTGTGGGTGGGGGAACCCGGGGCAGGGAGTGGTGGGGGAACCTCTGGAGTGGTGGCCTGGGGGATGGAGGACAGAGACTTTGCCTTGGAGCTGCGTGGTGGCAGGGGGTTTTGCTCTTCTGGTGCCGGGGAGACTTGCGGGTTGGGGTCTCTGTCTGACTGCGCCTGGGGGAGGGTGTGCAGGTCGGTGGGGAAGAGGCCAAGGTCACAGAGGAAGAGCTTCTGGGGGGATGGGGTTGCAGGTGAGGCAAGGGAAGGGGGCTGGGAGGGAGAGGTCTCGGAGGACTGCGGAGTGGTTGTGGATAACTGTGTGTGTGTCTGCAAAACAGCCCCTGTGAGTGTGGAATCAGTCCCCTGTGCTTGCTTGTGTGCACGTCTAGACCTTGGTTTAGGGATTTCTGTGCTTGGGACAGGTAGGGTGCTAGGAATAATGGGTGGTGCAGGGGCAGGAGGGGTGCGGGACTGTTGGAGGAGGGACACTGCTGCCATCAGGGAGGAGGCCACGGACTGATTGGTCCACTGTAGGACAGACATGCCAGAGGAAATGCCCTCCATGAATGACACCAGTTGTGTCAACATACCTGTGTGTGCATGGAGGACCTTCAGCATTGACGTCTGCCCTCCATGGATCTGTCGAAGTAAGTCCACAGACTCCTCACTCAGGGCAGCAGGGGACACAGGGGCAGGGGGTGCAGTGCCTGGCACAAAGGAGACATGCTCATGAACACGGGAGCCCACAGGGACCTCTGGGATGGGAGCCAATGGGAGGGGGGTGGTGGTGGCGGTGGCAGGGACAGCCTCACTAGCTGGGGTTTGGTGGCTGCTGACACCCGCCTCCACAAGGGAGCCATGCTCAGAGCTGCAGTGGCCCTCAGCTGGGGGTGATGGTGCTGACGACTCCTCTGTGTGGCTCCACTCGCCCTCCATGCCACTGGGTCCACCCGACTCCTCTCCTTCTGTCCCTGTAAGGCACTGTGGCTCCTCCTGGTCTGTGGAGCTGTACCCTCCTGTGGCCGTGGATGTATCTGGATAGGAATAGGAAGTAAGAGAACAACATCAGTCACCTGCACTGACTGCACACACCACAGTGAGTACATCACATCACAGGGCAAGCTCTGGCATCATCAGCTGAACACAGCTCAAAGTGCCAACACTGTTTAGGATAAGGCAATTGTCATTCTCAACATCGACCATGGCACACATATCCCTCCTTGACTTTCACACATATGTCCGTTGCATGTTGGATGCTAACACCCCAATGTGCCAACATGCACCACCCACACATTAGTTGTACATGCAAAAGAACATGTAGGAGTATGTCATTATACACACAGCACATCTCTTGCTACTGACTCAGTACAGGTGTCCGGATGAAGGGATGGGCAGAGACTCATTTCACATGCTTGGGATGCATGCCAGCAACACACACTATGATGTACTCATGTCCTGATGGGCAATGCCACAATGGGGTGCATGGTGCACACTTGAACACAATGCAGGCTCACTCATAGCAAGTTAAATGCCATGGCACTGGGATGCCCTGAAAGTCAGTCAACACTGTCTCCTGTCACAGGGGCAGGGCATCCAGACAACAACAATATGCACTCACTCACAATCCTAGCTCAGGGGTAAAGCTAACTCTGCAGATGACCGACACACTTGCCCATCCCATGCAAACAACATATCCAGGACCCAGAAGACCCCACATCATGCAAATCAGACATATGAGTCTCAGCAAACACAAATTCCTGTACATTAACACATCACAGTCTGCCATGCATGTAACCCAGATGCATGAAGGACACCGTTGCATACAGCATTGTGCGCTGTCAGATGATCACACACCTATATGTCACACAGTCACATCGCAGATGTCATGCTGAACCTCTGAATCATGGACACCCCAGTTGTACGTAGCAACAAGCCACACCATAATGACACAGAGGCAGACAACTGAGGGCACATGTCACTAAGCACAACCTGCAATTTGATACACAGGAGTGGGATTACAGAGTGTTTCTAAATGCCCTTGAGGGGGCATGACTGGCCAGGACTAAGTGAAACAGTGTTTGGCCCTGGACAGTAGTCAGGTGGCTAAGCAAGTGTGACATACTTGATATACATACTCCTGAGGCCCAAAAATTGGAGTCCCCTGCTGCATGGGTTTGTTTGGAATACCCCAGCCACATGTTGCGAGTCAGACTAGCAATTGGTACACATCTCAAGGGCACACACAGATCACATGTCAGATCTCAGGCATTGTGTAAACAATTGACCCACCCATGAAACACACAACAGATTCACGGGAACTGATGCTGACCGGTACCTGAAGCATAGCTGACTGCAGGGATACAGTGCCCTAGTGACACAAGCAACAGACTGGAGGGGCCACACCTGTGGAACAGATGAGGAGGGTGCATCACACAAATGAGGGACCTGAGTTTGGGACTACAAGACCTACGTAATATGGAAGTGTGACCAGGACAAAAGACTGCTATTTGCATGTCAGACATAGTACACAGATCAGACATGGACTCACTCCCTTCCTGCTGCTGTCTGGCCTTCCTATCCAGGTCCAGGAAGACCACCACCAGGATACGGAGCATGGGGGAGTCAGGGTCCGGTGTCCACCCCTCCTGCGTGGAGGTGACAGCTTCAGCTGGACTCTAGCTATGCTCCGGGTCCAGCCCCGAAGGTCTTGCCACCTCTTCTGGCAGTTGCGGATCCGGCGCTTGTAGACCCCCACAGAACGAACAGCTGGGCGATGGTCAGCCAGATCTCCTGCTTCTGGTGGGCATCAACCTGTGAGGAGGACAAAGTGAAAAGTATATTAACACACATGCCCCAGATTTGTGCAGCACACATTTGGATATACATGTCATCATCACAAAGGGAAATAAATTACACAGGTAGTGCAACCATGGGGAAGGAAAAATCACCTGCATGTCTGACATGTTAACAATGCCTGGATAGTTTAAGCTTGCACTAATGCACTTTAGCAGTAGGACACCTGTTCATTACATGTACCTACACACTTTGGGGGATGAAAGTAATCAGTGAGAATGCTTGCCACTGTTGTACACACTGCTAGTACTGCTAGTCAGACAACATGCATAATTAGGAAGGCAGTGGACTGCACACTCACCTGCTCCCCTGGTTTCCCATAGAGCTTGCTGTACTGTGGAAGGTACCCGTCCAGCAGGGCCTGGTTCTTCTCCTCAGTGAAGGCTGGGGCCCTCTCCGGAGTACGTGCCATAGCAGGAGCCAGAGGATGCAGAGACAGCAGCAGTGGTAGCAGGGATGTGGACCAGTAGCATGTAGTGCAGGCAAGAGAGCTCCCTGGGGGCCAGCAAGCCTTATTTCTGTGCTGCAGAGGCAGACTCTGTGCCATGTGTCCCAAGTGATAGGTCCAACAGTGTTGCATTCTATGAATCTGGCCAATCCTTTCAAAAGTACGACTCTTACACGCCTTCCGCATCGTTCAAATCTTCACCTGCATGGAACATATGAAATTGCAACATTGTTGTAGGCCTCCAACTGAATTTCCAGTGCACCACTCGTACAAATTTTGAATCCGCATCCGTCTCCATGACAGTCCTGAGCAAATGGGTGTGCTCGGCTCGTTCAACTGACTGTACAACTCGTATTTTTAAAATACACATGCACCCATCTCCATACGATTCAATGGCCAAGGCGTACGCCTGTCTCGGACCATGCTTCTCTGACGCGTATTCATGATATTCACCCACGTCGTACCTCATTGCATTCAATGACAAAGCGTACGCATGGCTCGGACATGACCCGTGCAATGCGTACGCATTGTCACCCGCGTCAGACCTCATTGCATTCAATGACAAAGCATACGCACGGCTCGGACATGACCCGTGCAATGCGTATGCGTTGTCACCCACGTCGGACCTCATTGCATTCAATGACAAAGCGTACGCACGGCTCGGACATGAACCGCGCAATGCATACGCATTGTCACCCGTGTCGGACCTCATTAGTGTGACTAATATATGGATACAACACACATATACTGGCCAGGGACACCTGTGCACACCTACGACACTACAGCATTGGCCGCACAGTGTCCCATGGCATGTGAGGTTGCATTCCCTGGGTGTTTGGGGGGCCACATCTGTTTTTTTGGCTGGCACTTTGTGCAGCCACTCCCAGGCTGTGCATTTGTACATGGGGGCAGAATCCTTTGTGTGTTGTGCACTTTACCACTGTGATGTGCAATTGTACAGTAATGGGCATGAGTCACAGACACAGTGTCAGGTTGGATATGTTTAGGACAGGTCACATACACCCTGAGTCCTGTGGGTGATGGCATGTATGTCACAGTGAGACCTGTAGCCACACTACTGATGTGCACCCACAGTCTGTGTGCATGTTGTGTCTTAAATGTGTCTGATCTAATGTTACCAATGGGTGACAGTCTCCACATCCATGTGGTATATGCATCAACCTTGATGGGGTGTGTGTCTAAGAGACGTACATGTAGGGCCGGCAGGAACAACAGTGGCCACTACCTGTGGGACCTACGCTTGCCTTGTGGTGTGTATGTGCTACGCCATGTCCATTGCTGTGTTGATGTGGCAATACAGGGAGCCTGGGTTTCTGCATGGCAAAGATCTGTGATGCCTGGGAGATATGAGGCCTCAATTGTCACTGTGGTGTGTTTTTGGAACGCTGCAGTGGCACATGGGTTTGGTGACACAGCCAGATGATTGGCCATTACACTACATGGGACTCAGGTGGACATGTGGGATTGAGACGTGAGGTGGTTGTCTTGTAGGTGACATATGTGTCCATGACCAACAGCACACACCTCAGTACATTGTGCAATGTCATGAACTAGCATGTGATAGTGATCGTGGTCATGGCCACATGGGTGGATGAACTCACAATCTTCCTTTGTGCATCTCTGTACTGCAGGGCACCAGCTGTCCATCGTCCGTTCCCAGACCTTGCAACCATGCAGGAACGCGACTGCATCAGACGGTACCGCTTCACCAGGCCACTGATTGCAGATTTGGTGGAGCAGTTGGCGCCACATTTGCAACCTAGCCGGACATACCCTACAGCACTGACCCCAGAGGTGAAATTGATGGCAGCCCTGCACTTCTTTGCTACTGGTACCTTCCAGTACACCTTGGCTACTGCTGGTGGGATGTCGCAAACAATGTTTAGTCGGGTGCTACGCGATGTCTTGTAGGGGATGTTGCAATTCCACAACCTGTATATCAAGTTCCCGAGCCCAGCTGAACTCCCTGAAATAAAGGATGCCTTTTATACACTGGGGAGGATGCCAAACGTCATCGGATCTATTAATGGGACACATGTTGCCCTGATACCACCACAGACACATGAGCAGGCATACCGGAACAGGAAGCACCACCATTCGATCAATGCTCTGGTGGTCTGTCTTGCTGACATGTCGATCACACATGTTTGTGCACGGTTCCCTGGTTCTGCGCACGATGCCTACATTATGAGGTCTAGTCGCATTGCAACGCTGATGTCACAGATGCCAGCTCAGCATGCCTGGCTTGTCGGTGTGTACCGACTGTTTCTCATTGTGTGTGTTTGTCAATGTTGTATTCCGCACTCCGACAAAACTCAGCTACTTGTTCATTTTTGTGTGTGTAGGTGACTCCGGATACCCCAACATGCCGTGGTTGCTGACACCCCTCAGCAACCCTGTGACACCAGCCGAGCTGCACTACAATGAGGCACATGGTCGGAGCAGGAGGGTGATTGAGCGGACATTCGGCCTCCTGAAAAGCCGCTTTCGCTGCCTGGACAAGACCGGAGGGCCCTCCCATATGAGCCTGCAAAGGTGTGCAAAATAATCCTTGTCTGCTGCATGCTACACAACATGGCGGTGCGGAAGGAGGTGCCTCTCATCCAGGATGACGATGACGACGACCAGCGACCGGCACCTGTGGAGGATCCCGGCCTGGGCCAAGATGCCAGTGATGATGAAGATGATGGTGCCGTCGGCTCCCAGCTCATCAACAACTTCTTCACCTGAATGTGAGTTTCCAGGGTTGTTATGTGAATGTATGGAGGTAGCCTGGAATGTGTTGAGCCAGCTCTGTTGCTGTCTGAGTGTGTCTGTGTGCCACTTGACTGGATGCGTGCTGTGATGTGTCCATTCAGGTGGTGTGTACTCCACAATAGGGTAGTACTGCTAACTAGTGTTTGTGTAGGTGTCTTGCAACATGTTTTGTGCATGTGTATTGCATTTCTCTCCTGTTCTTCTGTGCTTTTGACTGTATCATGTCTGTCCTTCCCAGGGTACTTTGCCTGTTGTGGCCAACTCTGACCCCCAACACCCAGAAGCCAACACCAGTGTGGAAGTTGACAATTCCCATCAACTGATGAACCACACATCCCTGGACTTCCATTCTCCAACACATTGGGAGCGTGTGTCCACTGTTACGAAGAATTACCGTGCAACTATTCTGGAATAAACGTGTTTCTGATGTGAAATGAACCTGTGCTGCGCTTTGTTATGTGCGTTGTCTGTCTTCCCACATCTGCATGACATCTGCTTACCTCACCTGTGGACTTGTTACCACTGACTGGGCTTGGTGTTGTGTCTGTGCATGCCAATGTGTTTCAGGTCAACATCATTGTGTGTGATGAGTAATATGGCCATGGTGAGTATGTTTTGTGTTGCCATAGTGGTGTGTCTCCCTCACATGTGTCACATCCCCATGACTCATCTTATGTTGGTCACATTGTTGCAGTATTTAGCATGCACTGTGTTGTGTAGCAGATCGACATCTCCCTGAACATGACAAGTTGGAATCAAAACAGAGGCAAGTATGGTGTACTGGTAAGTTTATTTACAAACATGTGTGAGGGAAGTGCACAAGATGGTGGGTGCTGTACAGTGGAGTTCACATTGGAGTTGGAAGTGCTGGTAGATGAAATGTCCAGAGTAAAGTCCACAGTCATCTGATACATTGGCCCAACATGAACCCTCCATGCCATGTGGGCCAGTTGTGTGCAATTGGACCAGGTGAACGGGTTGCGCATAAAGAACATTGTCCAGAACAGGTTTGGAGGCCCTGGGGGATGTGCTGGGACATCTGCCTCTCACATGTCCTTCTTCGGACGACCCCGCTTCTTCCGGGGGGGGATCCTCATGTGCAGGCCTCTGCAGTGCAGGGGACTCTACGCCAGAGTCCTCCTCCCTCCCTGTGGCACTGGCAGATGGTGTTGTGACAGATGTTGTGGGCACACAGGGGGGTGTGGACAGGTTGGTGTTGATCTGGCGGAGGCATTGTAGTATATCCTGATGCACCGCAGTGATGTCATCCCACTTGGCCTCCATGTGGGCATGGTGGGCGACCTGCTCATGTTGCATGTCCTTGAGGACCCTCAATCAATCAATCAATCAATCAATCAATCAATACATTTATAGAGCACACTACTCACCCGCGAGGGTTTCAAGGCGCTGAGGGTGGGGGGGTGCTGCTACTGCTCGAACAGCCAGGTCTTGAGGTGTCTCCTGAAGGTGAGAAGGCCTTGGGTCAGTTGGAGGTGGGTGGGGAGGGAGTTTCAGGTCTTGGCAGCGAGGTAGGAGAAGGATCTGCTGCCTGTTGTTCTTCTTCTGGTGCGTGGTACGGTGGCCAGGGCGAGGCTGGCTGAGCGGAGTTGGCGAGTCGGTGCATGAATGAGAGGCGTTTGTTGAGGTATTCGGGTCCGGCGTTGTGGAGTGCTTTGTGTGCATGGATGAGGAGCTTGAACATGATCCTCTTGTTGACGGGGAGCCAGTGCAGGTCTCTCAGGTGGGCGGTGATGTGGCTGTGGCGGGGGATGTCCAGGATGAGGCGTGCAGAGGCATTCTGTGTGCGTTGCAGTCTTTTCTGTAGCTTGGCCATTGTCCTGCATAGAGTGCGTTCCCATAGTCGAGCCGGCTTGTGACGAGGGCTTTGGTGACAGTCCTTCTTGTTTCTGTGGGGATCCATTTGAAGATCTTTCGTAGCATGCGGAGGGTGTTGAAGCAGGAGGAGGAGATGGTGTTGACTTGCTTGGTCATAGTGAGCGATGAGTCCAGGACAAACCCTAGGTTGCGTGCGTGGTCGGTGGGTGTCGGTGCTGTGCCCAGGACGGCGGGCCACCAGGAGTCGTTCCAGGTGGAGGGGGATGGTCCAAGGATGAGGACCTCTGTCTTGTATGTGTTCAGTATCCGGCGGCTGATCTTCATCCATTCGGCGACGGCCCTCATTCCTTCTTGGAAGTTGGATTTGGCGGTGACTGGGTCTCTGGTCAGGGAGAGGATCAACTGGGTGTCGTCGGCGTAGGAGATGATGTTGAGGTCGTGTGCGCGGACCATGACGGCGAGGGGGCTCATGTAGATGTTGAAGAGCGTCGGGCTGAGTGATGAGCCTTGGGGTATGCCGCAGATGATCTTGGTGGCCTATGAGTGGAACGGGGGTAGGCGGACTCTCTGTGTTCTGTCAGTGAGGAAGGAGGAGATCCAATCCAGTGTTGTGGAGACGTGTTTTTAGGGTGCAGTGGCAGACCATGTCGAAGGCAGCTGAGAGGTCTAGGAGGATGAGGGCTGCGGTTTCTCCATTGTCAAGCAGGGTTCTGATGTTGTCGGTGGCTGCGATGAGGGCGGTCTCGGTGCTGTGGTTGCTGCGGAAGCCAGACTGGGACGGGTCGAGGGAGCCGTTGGTTTCGAGGAAGTTGGTCAGTTGCTTGTTGACTGCTTTCTTGGTGACCTTCACCGGGAAGGGGAGCAGGGAGATGGGCCAGAAATTCTTGAGGTCCTTGGGGTCTGCTGTCGGCTTCTTAAGGAGGTTGATTTCAGCGTGTTTCCAACTCTCAAGGAAGGTGGCAGATTAGAAGGAGCTGTTGATGATGTCTCGGAGGTGGGGTGTGATGATGGTGTCTGCTTTGTTGAAGATGTGGTGAGGGCAGGGGTCGATGGAGAGCCGGAGTGGATGGTGTTCATGATCTGGGTGACGTCTTCGGTGTTGACGAAGGTCCAGCGACTGAGGAGTGTGGTGGGGGTGTTGGTTCTGCGGCTGGTGGAGGCGTCTGGTTTGCTCCAGCATCTTCGGGGGATCTGCGGCGGTTGGATGTGTGCGGTGAGTTTCTTGTAGGAGAAGTGGATGCATCGGTGGTCGGTCCAGTGGAGAGTGGTGGTGTGGCTGACCGTGACGTTGGTGCTGGCGGAGAAGATGGGGTCCAGCGTGTGGCCTGCGTGGTGAGTCGGGGGGTTCACTAGTTGCTTTAGTCCAAAGTTGGGGAGGTTGTCGAGCAGGGTGGTGGTGTTGTTGTCGTTGTTGTTCTCCAGGTGGAAGTTCAGGTCACCCAGGAGGATGTAGTCTGTGGTGGCGAGGGCATGCATGCTGATGAAGTCGGCAATGGATTCGTTGAATTGTGGGCGTGGACCCGGTGGTCTGTAGATTAGTGCTCCTCTGAGGGTGGTCTTGGGGTCGGTGTGGATCTGGAAGGGTAGGTGCTCGGCAGTGCTGAGAGTTTCCTCGGTGTGGACGTGACTCTGAGGGTGTTCCTGTGGACGATGGCGATTCCTCCCCTGGGCTTGTTGGTACGGTCCCTCCGGATGATTTTGTAGCCGTCCGTGATGGCAATGGCGATGTCAGGAACGCGATGTCTGGGGCTGTTGAGTCGAGGAGGTCCCAGAGTTCAATGGCGTGCTTGTGTACGGAGCGGGTGTGGAGTAGGATGCACTTGAGGTCGTTGTTGTTTCCTGGGCTGGTGTGGGAGGCAGTGGTTCGGGTCCTGGTGTAGCAGCAGTTTCGCAGGAGAATGGTCCGTGAGTGCGCTTCGGGGTGGCTTGGTAGCAGGCAGTCGAGCGGCTGGTGTTGAGTGTGAGGCGGGTGGCGGCGTCGAAGGTCCGTCGTGAGTGGCCAGGGGTTCCGGTGCTGGGCGCTGTCCAGGCGCAGACGGGCTTGCCTCTGGCCTGCCTCTGGTGCGCCAGCGGCGCGGACGCGTAGCGGCCTGCATTAAGAAAGGGTGGAGGGAGGGAGGAGCAGCTGGGAGGCGGGTAGCGGGAGCCAATGGGAGGGAGGGGGGCGGTGCCGCAGGGGACGCAGCGGCGGGAAAGAGCGGGAAGCGGGTGGCGGGGAAAGGAGGAAAGGACAGCCAAAAAAGCAAAAAAGACAAGGAGGCAACTTTATTCACTCAGGGGGGGAAGCAGAGGGGAGCAGAGGCAGCACAACAGGGGATCACGAAAAACGGAAAGAAAGCGAGGTAGACAGGGACACAACGCAATCAGATGGACAGAAAACAAGCACAGATGAGCAGAGAGAGTGAAAGCAGACAGAACACAATCGGATTGACAGAGCAAGCACAAATTAGGCCTGGGCTAAAATTTCGTTCCGTTCGCGGAAATTGCGATAATTTGACATTTTCGCGTTCCGCGGAAAGCGCGAAAATGTCAAAATTTCCGCATTCCCCAGCTTAGCGATAATTTGGTTCTTGCTCGCGCTGTAAAATAATACATTCTCGCGCGCGCACGAACGCCTTACCTGAATCCCTGCGTTCGCTGACAAGTTTTCTTGATCCGGTCGCGTTCTCCATGAGATGTTGTATTGTTTTTAGCCATTTGCGCTGTCTCACGACAGTTCGCGCCCACAGTGACGTCATGCGTCGCGCGATCACGTCTTTCTTCTCGCGATCATGCACCGCGAGACAACTGAAAACAAGATGGCCGCGCCCGCGAGCAACCACATGGGTAAGTTGGCGAGCCGCAACCATGCAGAAAATCTCGCGAACATGCGGGGAAAAACTTCCGCATCTTTGCAATATTTCCGCGTGTTTGCGATAATTTTTAACATTTTTGCGATAATTTGCAAAAGTGGATTTCGCAAATTCCGCCCACCCCTAGCACAAATGAGCAAAAAAAAAGAGAAAGCAGACAGAAATAGGCAGAGCAATACTTACAATACTTACAGCCCACCACTGGACCACCAGGGATGAGGCACAGGCGGGAGCCTGTGGGTGGAGGAGGGCCTCGAACTTCCAGCAGTTGCAGCAGTAGTGAGGGGCAGGGACATGGCACCAGCAGGGTGTGCTGATGCGGCAGGGGAGCGACCTGGCCTCAAATCCTCCGGTGCTATCCTGGTACGCATCTAAGATGCGTGCCAGGTGGGGTTCATCATGCAGTCCAGACCCCTATGCAAGGCGCACCCTGTGCCTTCCACCCCTCCCAGCACCCCTCTCCACACGGGCAGGACTAGCGGCAGGATGCACAGGTGACACTGTGACCCCTTGGGTGGTGTTGCTGGTGGTGTTGGCTGTAGCTTCCGGTGGGTCCTGTGTCCCTGTGTTGTGGGTGTTGATTGTCCTTGGTCTGTCCGTGTTGGTGGGGGTGCCCTGTCGGTGTCCAGATGCTGGAGGCATGGGTACAGGGGGGGCAGATGTTGATGCTGCTGGTGCTGTATGATGGCTCACACCGGAGGGGCCAGGTTGGTCGTCATCATCCGAAGAGGACAGTGAGAGAGTCAGACCAGAGAGCTCAGTGTCCACCAGAGTCTGGGCCTGGGTATCCTCATCATTTGGTGCTGGGTGCCCAGCACCACCTGTGTTTGGAAGAGACACACAATGTGATTTATGTTCCTACATACATCGTTGGTTCACAAACATGACATTTTCTACCTTTCAAACAGATGCCTGCCTGTACACTGCTTTTTCTCAGCTTGTCACGGACAGAATTTGATATTGTTGTTGGCCATTTCCCAGTATGGCCTTGTGCTCCCCACAACAGAGCCCAGTGTCAGACATCTTGTCAGTCTCTTCCCACTCCCTGTGAGGTGAGTATGGTTCAGTTTGATCTTGCTGGACCATGTGGGTGGGTGTAGGTTGTCTGTGACTGCGAGTCCCATCATACTCTTGGCTACACCCCCCTTCCCAGCATGCCCATACTTCCTCCCCCTTGACTCTGCTTCCCTGTGAGGGGGTGTGACAGCAATGGCAAGATGGCTGACTGTGAAATCCTGGTGTCTGTTAGGCTACAAGTCTCAAGTGAGCCCCTGTGCTTCACACAGCAGCACCCAGTACGAGGTATCTTTTGCTGATATTTCAATGATGTGTGTGTCAATGCATTGTACCCGGTGAGTTGTGTGGAGTTTGTGTTGAGGGGGGGGATGTCTCCCCATGCTGATTAGTATGGTCAGGGCTGTAAGTCCTCCTTCCCATCATGAAACGTGCTTCCATTGTAGGGTGTGCAAGTTGTCTATTAGGATGTCAGTCAGTGGTGTCCTGCTTCTGATTTGCACACAGGCCCTAGCAGGGCCTTGTGCTCCCCACAGCAGGAGCCAGTGTCAGCCATCTTGTCAGTCATTTTCCACTCCCTATGGTATGGGCATGTTTCTGAGAGGTCTTGATGGACCAATGAGGAGGGGGAGCATTATCTGTGACTACAGGTCCCATCATGCTTTTGGCTACACTCACTTCACCTGCATCCCCACTATTCCTTCCTGACAATTAGCTGCACTGTGAGGTGGTTTTGGCTTAGTGCCACTGGCTTGCTCTATTTGTTTGTAGGTTGGTGCATGTCATGACACAGTTCCCAGTCACTGTGAGATGGCAGGTATTGTGTTTGTGTGACTGGCATACACATCTTGGGCTGATTATCTATTGGTTTGGCGTCTGGGCGAGCTGGCTGTCGAATATTAAACGGAACTCGATGTGCTCCTTGCACTTCTTGTGCCCAGTTCCATCCTGCCAGCTCAGCAAAAGACTTCTCGAAAAGCTGGACTATGAAGAGGCGTGCATCAGGCCCTTCCTTCCCCTCCAGAATTCCAAGAAAGCGTAGGTTATTCCTTCTTTGTCGATTTTCCCCTTCCTCTAATTTGCACTGAATGTCAGTGAGTTGTTCCTCGTGTGCTGTAGTTAGACTTCTTGAGCCCGCTATGTCTTCTTTCAGTGCAGCCGTCCTTGTTTCCAGCTCCGTCATCCGACCACTTATGTCACTACAGGTTTTAGCGATTTTTCTAACCGCACCCTGAAGTTTCTGGTTAGCGTTCTGGGAGCGCTTACTTTCTAATCGGGCTTCTTCCCTATGTGCCATTACACACTGCAGTATGGACTCTAGGGTGGGAGAGGGTGCCGGAGGCCCTTCTAGGCCTATTTCTGAGTTGAGCTGATTGCTACCCCCCACCAATTGATCTCCCGTAGAGTAATCCCATCTAAGATCCGTTTGTTTGGAGTTCCCCGCTCTCCCAAACCGAGGGTGTGTTTTCCTGATGGATGTAGTCCTACCCCTAACATCCGTACCCGAAATGCTATCTTCCTCGCTTGACTCTGAATTAGTCCCGTGGCCTGAGCCCAAACCAGACCAAGTGGCATCGGAGAGTGAGAAAAAGTCATTTGCTTCCGAAGCAATATCCTTCTCCTTACCCACCTGCAGTGCCCTGCGAGGCTTGAGGGTGCCTTTAAGATCACTTTCCTTCCCCCTTATGATTTGTAGCCTTTGGTGCTGCCCAGAACCTTCTTCTTGTTGACTTGCCATTTCACCTAATGAGTCAGTATGCCTTATGCCACTAGTTAGCCCTGGCTCCTCTGTACTCTCTTTATCTGTAATAGCCAGCATATTAGCATGTAACTGCGCCTCTATTTCCCCCGGTTCAGGTGGTTCCCCATGTCCCAGCGGCGGCCTCACCTATCACATTTAGTTCATTGAATCCATCCTCCTTAGCCGAGACAATCTCGGTGAGCTGCTCCTTTGGAAGACCGGAGGCTGCACTGCTCCCTGTGCCCCGGAAGAAGTCGATGATTGAGGTGGGCCGATGCGGCTGGGGCTGCCCGCCCACACACCTCCCCTTCCCATCCAGAGCATTCTCCGGGCGTACTGGCTGCCGGCGTCCCTGAGCCACCATGGAGGGCGCCGGTGCTAAGTCCGTCTGGCTCTGATGCTGCTGGGATTGCTCCGGGGGCTTGACCGGGGCCGATTGCAAAGGTCCTCCTTTGCCCTTTGTACCCGTCTTTGGGGCCATGACATCCGTATCTGTATCGAAGATCGAACGACCACCGCCACTCCAGCGCTGAATCCGCGCCAGGTCCTGCTCCAGACCGCAGCAGCCTGTGATCAGCTGCTCCGTGATCTGTGCCAGCACCAAAGCCCCTCATCTAATCCCTGGTAAGTACTGCTCCGTCCCCGATGAATTCTTTGTGGCAATAATTCCGGTCTGGTAGTACGCCATTCAGGTATCCTGCATCTGTACTTTACTTTAACCCCGCCATCACAAGAGGAGGTCACCTACGACCGACTAGCACTCGGTCGCCATCTTGCCCTATGTTTATCAGTGCAACTTGTGTCCTTTTCCATGCATTTATTTGTTGACATGACACACCCATGGCACACTTCTTTTGCAAGCATCCTGAAACTGAGATTAAACCAATTCTGCAGGAAGAACCTCACCATGTTATTTGCATTTTTCTCACAACCTGCTCTGATCCAACTCTGTTGCTTTGCTTCTGAAACATTTTCCTGTGCTTTCTTGAGTTCATCCGAGGTAACTGTTACTGTCATCAACATTGAAAATGAAGTGTCCTCCTCAGATTCACATGCGAATTTTAATTGAATGTGCAGGCCAGCAATATCATGCTACCAAATCTGCACACTTATTTCCTATGGCAATGTAGCCATTCCCATGTTGATGAGCTGCACATTTTACAATAGCAATCTCTGTAGGCAACTGTAAGGCTTCTAGTAAGTCTTTCACTTGCACAGTATTCCTAATAGGTTTACCTGAAGACATCATGAAACCTCTTTGTGACCACAATTACCCAAAATCATGGGCCACACCAAAGCCGTACTGACTATCTGTAATAAAGTCACTGTCATTGGAGCAGTCAAACTGCATGCTCTGGTAAGGGCAAGCAATACAGCAACTTGTGCCAAGGTAACCCCTTGAAGCCATGAAGCTTCGACAACATAATTTATTGTACACACAACATAAACTACTCTCAGGGTGCCCTCATTATTACTTAGACATAAGCTGTCAACAAAAATTACATGGCCTGGGCTCAATCAGGGGTTCATCTTTAATATCAGGTCTAGGCTTAGTGCATAAATAGTGACATCTAGACAATCACGTTCAATTTCATCACAAATAGCATCATTAACTGGCAATAAAGTGTCTGGATTGACAATTTGACCACATTTCAAAACTACATTGTCTTATGACAAATTTCTCTGTTCATATTTAGTGAGCCTATTATGGGTCATGTATTGGGTTTTTGTTTGTGTCAATAAACGCTCCACGGAGTTTGGGACCATCACTATGCGCTCACTCTTATCCAGACTAGCATTCACAGTGGCAGCCACTTCAAGACAGCTGGGCAGACCACAGCAACAGGGTCATGGGTAGTCTGGAAGTATGCCTCTGCAAGCTTCCGAGCATCACCTTGTGTTTGAGTCAGTGCAGCCCTCATTATCACTGCAAGTAAGGTAACATCTTTAATGTAATCTGGCATTCTGAGTGCTGGGATACAACAATACTTTTCTTTCAGTTTTAGGAGGGCTTCCAAGCACTCCTTGTCCCAAAGAAACGGATCAGACACATATATGTGTGCCAGCATCAGTAAAGGCTTTGCCACTAGGGAAAATGTTGGTATCTGCTGTTTACAGTAGTCAATAATTCCCAGAAACATCCTGCCTTCTTTCTGCGTTCGAGGTGGATTCATCTGAAGAATTTCTTTCCCTCTCTTTGGTGGCACCTTTCTTGATCCCTTCTCAATTATGTGTCCCAGGTATGGAACTTCTTTATGACTGTACTACAGTTTACCCAGTGACACTTTATGGCCATTTTCAGCCAAGTGATTCAACACAGCAAAATAATCTTGTTTACAATCTTGTTGTGTTTCTGATACTACAAGCAGCATGTCTATGTTCTGCACAAGGAATGATCTGTAGTGCATTTGTAATGACTCTAGATACTTTTTTAATATCAGATTAAAGATTGATGGACTCTCTGTATATCATTGCGGGTCTCGTTACCATGCCAAAACTCTCTGCTAAAAAATAAATGAAAAAAACTGACTATCTTCATGCAATTACACTAAGAAGGAAGCTTGGCAAAGATCAATGATAGTAAACTACTCGGCAGTGCAAGGAATTCTGAATATGGTAGCTGGATTCAGTACCACGGGTCGACATGGAACAACTATGCTGTTAATTTTCCAAACATCCTACACTATTCTACACTTTCCATTGGGTTTCAGTAAACCCATGATGAGAGAGTTACATGGACTTTCAATAAATTTCCTCAAAATTCCTCTCTGTATCATCCTCTATTACAGGCATTATTCCTGCAATGGTTTCTGGATCAGATAGTATGGGTATACTCCATTTACCTTTAAGGTAATTCAGGCTGGTTTTACTAATTTAATCAGTTCTATATCTTTCCCTCTGAAATCCCATGCTTGTGGATTCACAGTTTCCCTCATGTCAGCTGGTAATTCCCCAATTGCCGTTAATTGAAACAATCCTGCAACTGACTTTTGCTGAGGCATTTTAAAGCCTACATCTTCATCAAGTGTCTGAAACTTTGCACCATCTGGTGTGCAGTAAATTGTACAATTTAACTTGCACAACATACCTCTCCCTAATAGATTTACTGGGCTTACGTATTAATGAATACATTTGTGATTTTCTTCAAATAAGCCTATTTTTACTGGGACCTTCTCAGAAACTGGATTGGAAATGTGTTTATTTGAAACTCCTCCAACATTTATCTTCTTTCCAGAGAGGGTAGGTGTGGGACTTCCACAGCTCTAATAGTAGACCTGGTAGCACCTGCCTCAATTGGGAAAGATACGGGGTAGCCATTCATCTCACCTTCTACAAATGGACAAACTCTGGTCTACCTCTAAGACTGCACCAAGTGTGCAATCTTCCTCTCTCCTCGGGCAGTCATTGAGACTTATCAGAGCCTGAGCCAATAATGGCAAAAATAGAAAATTGCTGAAACGAATTCTGATTTGTGTTAGGGAATTGCTGAAATATGTTTTGGTTTGTGTTTAGAAAAGGATTTTTGAAATCTGATTCACATTAACCCCTTCACTGCTATTCCTTTTCTTCCCCTGTGCTAAGATTTGTTTGGCTATTTGGGCTAGTTTGTGCTTAGGCCCCAGTAACGTTTTGTCCACACAAGGACACATCACATTTCTTCACTGAAAACTGACCCTTTTTTGCAATGTGCCTAGCTGTGGATTTCAGGCCCTAGCTTAGCCGGCACTTAGGGAAACCAAGCAAATGTATACATTTTTGAAAACTAGACATCTAGGGAAATCTAGGATGTGGATGTGGTGACTTCTGTGCCTCTCACAAGGTTCTGTCACCCTGAATCCCTTGCAAATCTCAAGCGTAAAAAAACACATTTTCCTCACTTTTCTGTGATGGAAAGTTCTGGATTCCGCATGAAGTCTCTAACTTCCACCCATACAGGATTCCCCCCCAAGTCTCCTGATAAAAATTGTTCCTCACTTGTGTGGGTCGGCCTAGTGCCCGTGACAGGTAACAGCCCAAAATGTACAGTGGAGACTTCAACATTATTGATTACAAAAATACCTTGTTTTGCGAAGGAGTCACCTGCGTTTTTGAACCCGGGTGTGGCGGCCATCAAGGGAAACTTACCAATGCCAGACATTTCTGAAAATTAGATACCCGCAGGAGTTCAGGCAGGTGTGACTTGCATGGATCACCCAATGTTTTCCTATCTAGAATCCCGTGCAAACCTCAAATTTAGCTGAAAAAAAGTCTAATTTTCTCATATTTAGGTGTGGGAAAGTTTTGTGATCACTGGGCTGACAAAAAGTGCTTATCACCCAGCTTTCCCCCAGGTCTCCCGATAAAAATAGTACCTCACTTGTGTGGGTGGGCCAAGTACCCACGACAGGCCAGGACCCAAAACGTATTGTGGAGACATCAAAATTATCTATCACAAAACAACCTGGTTTTGCAAGGCAGGGACCTGCTTTTTTGGTCCCATCAGTCAGTCCTGGACTCAGCAGCCATCTAGTGAAACGTACCAAACCCACACATTTCTGAAAACTAGATACACGGGGATTCCAGTGAGGTGTGGCTTGAGTGGATGCTCCAATGTTTTCCTACTCAGAATCCACTACAAACTTAAAATTTTGCTAAAAAATAAAATTTCCTCACATTTCCGCATTGGATCACTGAGCCGGCACACATTTCCTACCACCCAGTGTTCCTCTTTGTCTTCTGATAAAAATGATACCTCACTTGTGTGAGTGTCCAATGCAGAATCGCCTAAAACACAAATAAATAAATATAGCACATAGAGTTCACTGTGCTTTCCCCTCAATCCTCTTGTTTTTGGCCCTTCTCAGCCACAGGCCCTTGGCCCACCCACACAAGTGAGGTATCATTTTACTCAGGAGACCGAGGGAAATGCTGGGTGGTAATTTGTTCTGGCATGGTAATCTCAGAAAGAAATGTGAGAAAAATTAGATTTTTTTAGCTAAATTTGAGGTTGGCTGGGGATTCTAGGTAAAAAAACATTGGGGGATCCACGCACTTCACACCTCCCTGGACCTCCCCGGGTGTCTAGTTTTTAGACATTTATGGGTTTGATAGGTTTCCATAGATGGCCATCGATCCCCGGACCAAAAATGTAGGTGCCCCCTTGCAAAATCAGGTTGCTTTGTGATAGATAATTTTGATGTCTCCAGAATACATTTTGGGTCCTTCCCTAACGTGGGTACTTGGCCCACCCACACAAGCGAGGTACCATTTTTATCAGAAGACCTGTGGAAAAGCTGTGTGGCAGCAAATTTGTGTCAGACCACTGATCCCACAACTTTCCCACACAGAAATGTGAGGAAAATGTGAACTTCTGCCAAATTTGAGGTTTGCAGGAGATTCTGAGTAGGAAAACATTGTGGGATCCACGCAGGCCACACATCCCTGGACTCCCCGAGGAGTCATTTCTTCAGCGTAGCAACATCTAATCCTGAATCTGGATCAGTTGTAAACACCTCTGCCTCTACCTTGTATAAATCCAAACCCTCCTGGATTTACCTGCAAACCCACATGTGGAATGATAACACTTTGCATACTGCCTTGATTACCTGTAAAAGAAGGATTCTGTAAACCTTTCTGTGCAAATTTTGTCTGAGCCGGCATACATTTCTCCCTAATCATTATCTGTTTTATTTCTTGTTCATCACTGTAATATTTTGCATATCTCAGGATCTCATCAAGTGATTTACTCTGCCAGCAGATTACACTTTGGGTTATATGCAAACTGATCTCTGGTCTCAATCCTAGATCAAACTGAGATATAAAAAAAAAACATGTCTTTCTCATCAGTGTATTCTCTTCCACTGTGCTGCTTAAACACCTGTAACTACCGCTCATAGTACTCATGAACTGATTATTTTTCTCCTTGTGTCATTCAATTTGTTTTCATCCAATCAAGATCTTTTGGAGGCACTCTGCCTTTCAGGAAAATAATCACTACTTCTTATTTTGCCATTGCTACAGGAGATAGTGCCTAAGTGTGTGCCATTCTCACTGGTTCTTCATCTTGCCATTGTACAGCAGTCTTACACTCAGCCCAATAATCACTGGGTACCACAATATTAAAGATCACATTCAACCCAATCCACAACACCTTGGAAATCTTCACAAATTTATCAACTTGTGTCTACCATTGTGCAGGTTTGCCTCTCAGTTTTGGGAAATTGCTTGTAAAAGTTGCAAGACCCCCTCTACTCCAAGGTACATGGACATACACTCCCACTATTTTTCTCAATGGATAAGCTGAAGCTCGTTCCTCATTGTTTTCTTCCTTTTCCCTTACTAACTTAGGTGTCTTTTTTTTCATTACATGTTTTCTTGCCCATTTGTTCTCTTATTTTTTAGTTTCACTCCATTTACGACTACATTTTATTAATTCTGCAATGTGCAATCTCATTCCTGGAGAATGCATTGTCTCAACTGCTTAATCATCTAATTAAACCCTATAACTTTTCTGTAAAGGAAAACTTTTAATAAGATCTACCTCATATATTTTTAGCCAATTCAGTCACTTTATCATATCTATTTGCTGTGTGCCTTGTAATGTCTTGTAATGTCTTTACACAACTAAATCAATTGTTTCTCCTGATATTGGTTCAAATGCTCTAATTAGAAATAGTCCCTAATTATTTTTTCAAATCCAACTCTTAACTTGAAAATATTTAATGGTCTTTCCTTTCCAGATTCAACTTCTGGGCAAGCTACTGCACTGTGGTTTCTTTTGAATTTCAAAGAATTCTTTGGGGGTTTTCAACAAATGGAACAGAAGAAAGACAACACAGCCTATACACTGGAAAACATGGAATAACAATTGACAGTTCTCTTGTATAAGTTTTGTAAGTGGGTAATGAGCAGTAAGGAGACAGAAAGGTACAAAAACGAAGAAGAAGAAGAAGAAGACGAAGAAGAAGAAGGCCAAATCAAATCATACAAAGAACAAATGATTAATCCCCAAATAAATTTCATCAAACATATAGTTTGCAAATGATATGACATATATAGAGTGTTTATGGCGGTTTGATAATGGCAAAATATTTGTCAACTTCTTTCCATTTAGAGTTGTTACAAGATCTCCATGGAGAGTTTTGAAGGGAAATGTTATCTGCTCCCCCAGGGAAGCAACCCATTTAATCAGGGACAAAACCAGGTAGCCGCTGTGTTAGCAAGGGTGGGCTTACCAGTCGCAGTCAGTAGGATATCTATCAGAAGGCTGTCATGTGATTTCATCTGTGGGTATGGGATACCTGCATTTTGGAAAGAAAATTCCTCTTCAGATGAACACCGATCAGGTTATGAATGAAGTAAAAAATGCAATCCGAGTATGGGGAGATAGCGATGCAGTGACAAAGTAGGTGGGGGAGGTCCCTCATTTCTCTGTTGCAAAGCCAACAAGTTGGATTCTCTTAAAGTGACAGTTTATGAAGACTAGCAGGATTCCAGAATGTCCTACGATGGAGCCAGAATTTTGTTTGAGAGAGGGAGGGTGTGATTTTATGGGAGACAATTGACTTTCAAATTAGATTCCTATAGTCTGGAGAGATGGTTTCAGAGGAGTTCCATTTTTTAAAAAGTTTTGAGGTCAGGTGTGCAGATTTTAATTTAAGAGGTGAAAGAACTTAGAAGAGTGGTGGCCAGTTTTGTTAAAGGACAGTATGGTCTTAAGGAGAGAGGGATCACTTGCAGGGTACTTGAACTTAGATAAGTTGACTTTGACTTTAAGAATTTAATAAAGTTTTATGTCTAGCAGGAATAAGGTGTCTGTGGCAACTCAAGGTGTTTTAAAAATTGAATGCCCAGGAACCCCAAAATACAGGGTCCCAATGGATTTAGATTTTGTGTTTTTTGCAGAATGATGTCATATTGGATTGGGCAACCGGGGTCTCTAGGAGTCTGTCAATCTTCAGCAGAGCTCTTTTGGTTATATTATGTATATTTGACCAAAACGGGGGGCTTATGTCTTGCTGGTCATCAAAGTTAGTGGTTAGAGATCTCCTAAAATTTCATTTTCAATTAGTAACCATATGGAGATATAATCCAGTGGTTAGGAAAACCAAAGAGGTCCTTGTCCTGCTAGGCTAGAAAGGCAATTTGGTAGTTTTTTTAAAGTCTGCTATGTTAACACCCCCTAGCTGTATAGGCAAACACAGACTTCTGAT
Organism: Triturus cristatus; assembly: GCF_964204655.1. Classification (NCBI taxonomy): domain Eukaryota; kingdom Metazoa; phylum Chordata; class Amphibia; order Caudata; family Salamandridae; genus Triturus; species Triturus cristatus. The sequence goes on from NC_140587.1 coordinate 624,162,115, forward strand.
GGAGATGCTAGGACATTTATTTTGCCAAATAAACTTGCTCAGTAGCCTGTCGAGTTTGTAGTGGAATTCTTTGGTTAATAGTTGGTTAATAGTAGAGGTAACATATTTACTAGGTAGTTGACTATCGAATATCATCTTGATGGTCTTGATATGACCCCACCAGGGGAGGAATTTGGGACTCCCACCGTCTGATAAGGCCTGTATTTGTCTCAGGGATAGGTCCTCATTATGGTGGAGTGATTCTCATAGATCTGAGTTAAACTCAAGATCCAAATATTTTATAAAGTGGAGTTGCCAGGACAGCACTGTAGTTATGAGGGGATCACAGGTGCAGAAATTGTTCAGGACCAGGACTTCAGACCTCTCTATTAAGTTAATTGCTTGCAATTCAGGCATATTTATCTATTGTCTCTAGTAAGGGCAGAATAGAGTGGGATGCGTTTTCAGTTAGAAATAAAATATCGGCTTAAGCCACTAACTTCACAGTGGTATTATTAAAGGAGACACTGGCGTTTGAGTGATTAGTTCTAATCTTGTGTAATAAATGCTCAGGATAAATAGAGAAGGGCAACGGAGACAACCCCGTCTAGTACCCCTTTCCAGATTAAAGGCAGGGGATAGTAGATTCACCAAAACCCATCTTCCTTTATCATCCGTTATGTGAGAATCGATGGTCAAGCCTGAGTTTTTAGAGAGCAACATGACTACACCACCCTTTTTATTTTCTCAGGGGAACAGAGAACATCACTGATCCAGCTCTTCCCAAATGTGACCCGTTCTTTATGGGTAATTTCGGTTTCTTGTAGCAGGATTATATTGGGTTTGAGTCTAAATTGGCAGTTTTCAAAGTTGTTGCACATTTAACTGGGTGATTAAGCTCATTTACTGGTAATCATGCTAAAGAAGTATATGATTCGCTATGTGGAGAATATACTTAGATTGCGGGTTGTGTCAACAATTAGAATGAACAGGTCAATGTCTGAGTATGAGTGCAGCATATGGTCATAGGTGTGATATCAGTAAATCCCAGCAGCCACCAGGGGTGTAAATCTCTGAAGATGCTCTTAGAGCATGTAGGAGCAAAGCAAGCCTCTGAACTGGAGTCAATGGCAAGGGGTAGAAATAAATAGTTGAGCCACACAAGATAGCAGATGTAGAACAAAAGGAATCCAATAAAGCAAAATTGAATCCAATCAAAAAAGGGAGAAGATAACATCCTATATCCCAACCCTTCCTCAACTCCCCTTCCCAACCAACCAACCCATTCCACCCCAAACAGTGAATGTGAGTGAGAGATAATGGGCTAGTACCCGCCATCACATCCTTACATCCAACAAACTGTATGATCAAGCTGTAGTTAGCGAACAAAAGGAGGTTTACATTGTGAGGGATTTATAATCTCAGAATCGCTGCCATTAATGGTGGTAATGGCCTTTAGGTGACTGCAGTTGTAGCATCTGAGGGTTTTATTGCCAGTTGAAGTTGTATTAATGGGAGACCCATTCTGAACATATGGAATCTGCAAGAGGATTGCATGGGGTAAAGAACCTGCCTGAGGGTAGTGTAACCATGAGGCGAAACAGTGTGCGAGCAAGCTATATTGAGGGTAACATAGCTGGGTGAACTTCCAAGTTGGTGAGAGTGGTATAGTGGAAGGATTCTCACATCCAGCAGGCTTCTTGAGGATAGCGGCTAGAGTAGGTTAGGAATAGCTTAGGAGTTCGGCAGCCCATTTTTCACAAAAATGGGAGTAGCCGAAAATTAATCAGCTGAGGCCTGCAGTACCTATGCCGGAGATGGGCAATGTATATAACGCAATTCAGTTTCAAGTGTGAGGGGTCCTTAGAGAAATCTCTTGTTGGTGAATAGCCAAGTGTATAAGGGAACTGGCGGTGATGCACTAAATCTAGGGTGATCACAGCGAATTTCCGAACAGGAGGGTAAGGATTCAACAAGCATTTGCAATGCAATCGGTCTCGCCTTTGGAAACTTATATGTATTTAGCTATGCAGCACATTAGCCTGTGTGCCGAAACATCTACTGTTCTTTAACATAGAGGGAAAGTAAGCACCTAACTGCATGACACACCGTGTATGGGAACACATGGAGAGAAATATTGCCTTTCAGCGGGAAATGGTATAGTCGAAAGCTCTGTTTTTAATATAAAATCAGGGCCTTTGCTGGTCATATCACTGAAAATACAAGATTTGAAAACAAATATTGTCTACAGGTGCTCGTGGAAGACAATTTCTATGGACTGGAATCTAGAGAATGCTTAAGTGATTCTGGTATTTTACTGACCTCTGCTGGTCGTTCTATCAAGAACGTTAATTAGAGTCAGTTGCCAAAAAAAAAAAAAATTGTCGCTTAGCAGAGAGCAATTCTGGTATTTTAGTGACCTCTACTGGTCATTTTCTATCAAGACAGTTAAATAGAGGCAGTTGAACAAGCAGAAAGCAATTCTGGTATTTTACTGACCTCTACTGGTCGTTTTCTATCAAGACAGTTAAATAGAGGCAGTTCAACAAAAAAAAAGTCCCTAAGCGGAAGTAGACAAGTCCTAGGGCTGATATCCGGAGCCGACAAAGTACATACACATAGAAGTATATACTAAAGTATAAACAAGAGGTCTCGAATGCTTGACCTAAAAACAGAACTATTTGAGTACTTCTCATAACACAATACAGTGTGATCCCCTTTGAAGGCTTGAGACTGGACATCTAGTGAGAAAGAGAGCACAACCATTATGTGCATCAAGGGTGCAAAGGAAAGACTCCAAAAACTTAAGCAAGCAGTGGAAAAGGATATAGTCCTGGATGGTAGACGTTAGAGAGGATCATGGCTTGGATTTTGTGTAGGGCGCTGGGTGTGTGTCCATAGAGTTAACCTCTCTTTCATTCAGGAACAGCTAAAGGTCTCTTGGTTCACTTAAGATGTGGTATCTTTCATTTTTACAGCCTGATGAAAAATAATTGTGGGTTTGAGGCTTTAATTCTGGTGTGAAGACCAAAGAAGCCCTTCCCTTTATCTACTGTAGGTCTGGAGTATTCTTGAGAGATGTAGATTCTGTGGCCTTTCCATGGTATATGGTTGTTTTTACACACATGGTTGAGGATCATCTCTGTGTGTTGGTACCTAAATGGGCAGTAGACAATCTGGCATATGGAATTTCAGTTGTCTGATTGGAATGAGGACACCCGATGGACTCTTTCAAGCTTGAAGTCTTTCTTGAAGGAAAGGCCTGTCATCTGAGGGATCCATTTTTCTAAAAAGGCTTTGAAGGAGTCTGATGAGTCTTCCAAACCCTTGGGTAACCCGAAGATGAACAGGTTACCCCTGGGATTTCTATCTTCCAGTTCAGCTACATGTTTATGTATGGTCTTGGTCGTAATCTGTAATCTCTGAAGATCCCTGATTGAAATGGTTGACTTAACTTCTAGCTAGCTGATTTGTGACTCCGCTTCAGGCACCCTGGTGTTGATGGAGTTGATGTCAGCCCTGAGAGAACACACCCTTTGCTGCATCATGTCTGTATTAAGTTTAGTGGATTTTGACAACTCATGCACCTCCACTAGGTATTTGAGTATCATGTCCATGGTGCTGTTTGCTTCTGACTTACTTTTTATAAGTGAGTCTGGGAGTAGTGGTTCTGCCTTGGAGCGCCTATTGCCTGGCTTGGACTTTTTGTCAGCCATAATTTTCCCAGGAGTTAGGAGATTCAGATTGCACATCAGGGTTATGCCCTGTTTAGCTGTAGAGTTGAGATGCTTAGAACAGGGTGCTGCAATACTGACAGCGATAACAGCATGTGCAGAGTGCAGCAAAACGGTTGAGGTAAGGATCCTTGCTATTAATTAGAGAGTCTGTGCTGGATGAGCCTCAGGATACAGTATCAATGGAGGAGTTGGGCTAGACAAGTTTTGAAATGATGTCTCTGCAATTCAAGGGGCATAGCACACCTTGAGATGAGAGGCATGAAGTACAGTGGATGAGAATCCCCAGATGTGGTGAAGATTCTCTCTTTCTGATAGAACTGGAGGAACAGAACCTCAGTCAGCAGAACTCGGAAGGACAGTTCTTTAAATGACAGATGCAGAATCAGAGCATAGGCTCAGAGCTGCATAGGACATAGGGACTCTTGCCAACATAAGACACCAAACAGATATCAAACAGGTAGACATCAAACAAGCTGCACACAATTCGATGTCACTGTGCTTTCTGTCTTTGAAATCCCTGTAGCTTCTTTAAACCATGGTGGAAAAATGTCATCTTCAAACAAATTTGTTTCCCTGGGGGCTAATGATGTTGTAAAAACAAGCCTTCTCCTTTCTCTTCACTTTAGTAGTCTCCACAAAACACGTTGTGAAATCTGAGACGTTGGAATGAATCCTATGGTCGATAAACTTCCTATGGCTCCTTGAGCCTCTAAAGTCAAGTTAACATGTACTGATGCATTTACATCTGGTCTAGGCACTGTCTGTACAACTACTGGTTGTGGCATTTTAACTGGATGATGCATAACAGGTGGATTTACCACTGGTGGAGAAAGAGTCTGTGAATGGGCAGCTTGTGGTGGGTCAATCAGAAATACTTGAAGGGATCTCTCAATTGATATTACTCTAGTTTCTACAGGCGTAGTAGCTATTGTAGTGCTTGGTGTGACACCACTTTCAGCATTATAAGTAGGTGTTGCATAAGGCGGATGCCATGCAACCAACATTTCTTCTAAAATATCATCCCCTGCATCACTATCAGTCTCATCCTCTTTATTTTTCCTCTTTATATTTTCCATGGGTCTTTCTCTTCTTCCCTCCACAATTTCTGTAGAAATAGCTGGATATAATCTAGAGTCTTCTACTATGGCTTTTCACAGTCTCTGCTGTCCTTTAATCCCATCGAGCATCTGTATATTTACGGATTGCCCTATTTGTTCTTTTCTGATATTTTTTCCTTCTTTCTCTCAGGCAACCTTTTCCCACAAATTTAGGGCTTTATATTGTGTGGGTCCAGTGAGGGGTTTCATTTCGTACAATTTTTGTTTCAATCTTTCAATAATTCTAGTCTCAAAGCTACCTTATTTTGTAAATCTTAATGCACCTTTCCTCTCAGTGACCTTGTACCATCGACAAAGCATAGACATGTACGCAGTCCCAATTCAGTTGCTATATATTGTGCAGGTGTACCGCCAGGAGGTGCCTCTTCACCCTCCCATATCAGAATTGTAACTTCACCTTTCACAAAACTCTCGCAAAATTACAAACCAATTCAATTCAATATGTTGATTCTGTTCCATAAATGTCAGATTTTCTCCACTCCAATCCTCTCATAGATTATATTTTATTGAAGACCTGTTAACAAATCCCAATGCTGTATCTACACAAACACTGACCTATTGCAGTGCAGCACACTGATGTCACCAACGAATCCCAGCACAAAAACATACCAACCAACCAATCTCAACATGAAAGCACTATGACATACAATCTCACTCCCCAAATCAGCTCTTCCTCTTTTAAAATTTCTCTCGTACTTACACAGACCAAAAAAGTTTACAATAAATAACATATATCAATTCTTCTAGAGAAAATGATACTTCTTCAGCCAAACAAGAGAATTCCACAGTCGCAAGTGAAATTACGACCTGCGTGAATTCACCCTAATCAGTGCAGCTTCACCCATTTGCACAATTAGGTCCTGCTAACATCAATTGATATTAAACAAACACAACAGATTATTAGTATTTTTATCTCAACTGTATAGGTGATGGTACCTCACACACTACATCACAAAATGTGAAAATAGGAACTACCATTTGACGATGGCTTACTCATGTGTCTTCTCCATTTGTCTTTTGTCTTTTATCTCTTATTTCTCATCCTGGGATCTTAAACTATGACGAGTCTGAAACTCTTTAATCTCTTTACATAAAATCAATAAACATCCTTATTCATCAAACCATTCACTCTTAACACCATAATACAACGTAAACACAATTTCAATAGACATCACATCATCCTATACTCACACCTCAAAAAACAGCAACCGCCTTCGAAAACCGCACCTTGTCAGCTCCTCAAACTCTGGGCATTGGATTTTCAGCATTTTTGTGCTATATTCTTTCTTGGTTAATTATTTATAGCTATTTAATCAAGGTGAGACCATAACTCGGCTACCAGAAAACTAATTGCACATATTAGGGCCACATTTAAATAATAAGGTTCAATGTTTCAATTAGAATTGCTTACAGGGTTAAGCCCCGTTCCTGTACTGATCTCTTCTTTTCAAAGTGATGTGTTTTGGTCACCTTATTGTGATTTAAAGAGCTTTTTGGGCATCTCAAACAAATTCCAAATACAATTTCCAGTTCAGTATATGCTGAGAGTTTTGGATAAGTTTTAAAAGCTTTCTTCTTGTTAAGATATTAGTAATTGTCTTTTTATTCTTTTTTCATTATTCATATTCATCAAGAAATCTTCAGTTATTGTACAAAAAAGTTGTAAAAAGGTTTGCTTAGAATCAAATACACAAAATATTGCATCAAGCACCTTCTGTGAAGGAATAATCCCTATTCTAAATTTCGGTCCAGAATGTCAGTGTTAGCAGAACCCATGGAGAGTTCAAGTCCAAAGGAAAAGAGTGAGAGTATGAGATTAAACAAGCATTAAGCTCAATGCCACATTTTAAGGAGAAGAACTTCCCATAAAGAGTAGTTCATGAAACTCAGTTGAGTCTCATTAAATTGAGCAAGTGATCACAGTCAAAGTAGCAATCTGCAGAAAATAAAGCCTCAAAATGAAGTAAGATCAACAGAAGCAACAGTAGCTACAACTATTAAAAGGTAGGTAAGGAGTACAGAAAAATCTTTTGGGTAAGTGCATGAATAAAGGACATCAAAAAGGAGATAGAAACTAACTAGGAACACACATTTACATAAAAAGGCACAAATACATGTTGCAGATATTGCATCTGGCTTCTTTTTCTCTGGACTATTCAAAAGGCAGCTCTCCTCTGTGACCAGGTGCCGTTCTTCCTTTCCCACAAAAATCCATGCGGATTGCAAAGCCTTATTGCAAGTTAGCTACAGACATTTTTACATATTTGAGTTCAGGAAACATAAGCCTCAATTTCCATAGGCATCGATCGCAAGTTGGCCTTATAAAATAATTGTTTCACTGCATACACAATCAACTGTGCCATAAAGAAGAGACATTATCTTTGTAAAAATACTGTTTAGTAATGCATTTCATAAACATGAACAAGAAATGTTGTTTTGAATGAGCAACTATTCTATTCAGGAATTATGGGAAATAGGGTGAGAATCAGAGGTTTAATCAACATGTTGCTCTGTAAAATAATACTAAGCAGGATTTTCCACAGGTGGAGGAAGGGTCTGTGGATGGGCAACCCGTGGTGGGTCAATCAGTAATATTTGAAGGGGTCTCTCAATTGATATTACTCTTTTTTATACAGGGGCAGTAGCTATTGTACTGCTTGCTGTGACACCACTTACAGTATTATCAGTAGATGTTGCATAAATTGGGTACCGTGCAACCAATATGTCTTCTAAAATAGCATCCCCTAGCATCCCCAGCATCATTATCGGTCTCATTGTCTTTTTCTTTTTCCTTTTTATATTAGTTCCTGGTTCTTTCTCTTCTTCCCTCTGAAATTTCTGTAGAAATAGCTGGATAAGATCTAGTGCCTTCTGCTATGCTTTTCTCCATCTCTCCTGTCCTTACAAAGCTTAGTTCTTGAAACATAAGCCTCAGTTCCCATAGGCATCGATCGCAAGTTGGCCTTATAAAATAATTGTTTCACTGCGTACACATTGAACTTGCAAGTTGGCCTTCTATAATAATTGTTTCACTGTGTGCACAATGAACTATGCTAAAGAGAAGAAACATTATCTTTGCATAAATACTGCTTAGTAATGCATTTTGTGAATATGAACAAGAAATATTGTGTTGAATGAGCAACTATTTTATTCAGTGATTATGTGAAATAGGGTGAGAATCTGATGTTTAATCATTATAAACAACATGTTGCTTAATAAAATAATACATTTGATTAAAACCAGAACATTCTGCAGTTATGAAGAACATTTCTGAGCATGTCACATTAAGGTCAGATTTCTAAATGATTTTGTGCACAGTTCAGCAATATTAGGTTCATTTCTAGTTAAAGGTAGTTTGCTTCTTCATATTTCTGTGGTCTATACACATAGCTATGACTGACTATTGCAGATTGCACATTTATAATGTGTGTCATTGCTTTAACTTCTATGCTAATCATTGCTAATTTTTAACTGTTAATCTAAATAATTTGCATTTTAATTACTTGATCTTATCAAGTGTGAATCATAATGTACTTTATATTGGTTGCATATATTGTGATTGTTTGATTGGCCCCTGCACAAGGGACATGCTCAGGAAAGCACTTACGTGTGAGAGAGCACAGGGGAACAAAGGCTGGTGTGTGTTTCTTGTATCTAAGTGCCCAGGTTTGATGGCATGCAAGACAGGAGTGTGGGAATCTCCATAACTTGGTCACATTCTGGAAGGAGACACCAATCGAGATCCAGGAAGCAGGAAGGATCCACTTTCAATTCAGTGTGGAGTATTTAAGTGTGGCAGGTTAATAACCTGGTGGTTCGCTACAATTCAGGGTTATTTTTTGTCCTTCTTTTTGTCTTGCACGTTCCTTGTGATTGAAACTTGGCCTTATTTATGTGCTTTTGGCCTCAGATGCTTTTGGCTTCCCCCCTTTTTTTTTCTCCATTATTATTTTGGTTCACCTTCTTGTTTTTTTGTGCTCCTATTGTGGGTAATCTATAGGAACTGTTTTTATGCCACTATTTTTTCCTCCTGTAAGCAGTATTCTTTGAGTCCACTCTCCAGCTCTGGTGCCGATTAGGATCCTGGAAAAAATTTCCCCAACCCAATTGAATCTGGACTTTTTTCCGTACAAATGGTAAAAGCGCCGTACAAACTGCCAAGTACGATTCGTATGGGAAAAAGTCCATACGAATCGCATTGGGAAAATTCCCCAACACGTCCTCGGGTCGGGAAAAGTCTCCGACACGTCCCCGGACATTTTTACGTACAAATGGGAAAACTGAAGTCCCTATGCGCAATTACGATCCGTCCCATCCGTCCGATTGTACAACTGCATGGAAAAAAGACCGTCCGGAGCGAACTCCCATAGCATCCATGGAGATGTCCAAACAAGTGCCCGGTACGCGCCGTACCCCCCCCCAGCCCCCGTATGTACGGAGCGTACCCACCAGCCCCCCGTATGTACGGGGCGTACCCCTGTACCCCCCAGCCCCCTGTATGTACGGAGCGTACCCCTCAACCCCCGTAGGTACGGGGCGTACCCCTGTACCCCCCAGCCCCCTGTATGTACGGAGCGTACCCCCCAGCCCCCCGTATGTACGGGGTGTACCCCTGTACCCCCCAGCCCCCCGTATGTACAGAGCGTACCCCCCAGCCCCCCGTATGTATGGGGCATACCCCTGTACCCCCCAGCCCCCCGTATGTACGGAGCGTACCCCTGTACCCCCCAGCCCCCCCGTATGTATGCAGCGTACCCCCTGGGGGTCCGCACTGTACATACGGGGGGCTGGGTGTACAGGGGTACGCCCCGTACATACGGGGGTTGGGGGGTATGCTCCGTACATACGGGGGGCTGGGGGGTACGCTCCGTACATACAGGGGGCTGGGGGGTACAGGGGTATGCCCCGTACATACGGGGGGCTGGTGGGTACGCTCCGTACATACGGGGGGCTGGGGGGGGTACGGCACGTACCGGGCCCCCTAATCAGCTCGCATCGCCGCGTACTTAGCTTTTCCGGCACTTTTTGGGTGCCGTAAAAATATTCCCATCCGGACTGCAGTCGGTGCGAATCGTAATTGCTGGTATGTAAAAACATGCCTAACTCCGTCCGGACGTCACGTCCGCGGTGTCCCGGATCACATTTGTATGTATTTTTCTGTCGGTTGGTCTTTTTTCCGATTCGTACGGAAATGGTGTTTCCGTACGAATCGTAATTGCATGTTTGTAAAGTTTTACAACCCGGTACGAGTCGGACGGAGAAAACGCTCCAACCCACGGTTTGTACCGGGTTTTTCCAGGATCGTAATCGGCCCCTCTGTGTTACAAGTCACTTACTGACAAAGATCATTATCTCCAATGTTAGAGTAATTTCACAACTCAAAGTCTTTGCTATGCATTAGTTTTAAACATCACATTCCCAGCTACTACTTTTGTGCACCTACCTCTCCAAAGGTATTAAATGTAAGCATTAAAGACATACTGTAAGGTGTGGTTTGAGCGCCGATCAAGATGGCTGCAAGTCCCTGAAGCTCCGCGTCTCGGCTGAGACTCGTTTTGATACGAAGCTGAAGCAGCACTCCTTTCACTGCATGGATTAAAGCCCTTTGCTGTACCGGCGCGGGAGAGCAAGTAGCTGTCTTTTTTTTCTATTTTGTAGCCGTTTTTACCCTTCTTCTCCTGCTTTCGGTTTTGTCTCAGCAGACATCGTTGCGGCCACCATTTTGTTTGCGCGATTTGCAGGTCTTACTGGCGGCCGTATTTTGAGATTTGTCAAGGGGTTTTGTGGTCCCTGGGCATTTCTGTTGATTCCTGGCTATTTTTTCTGCAATAATCCACCGGAGCAGTTACTATACACTCCCTGGAAGTGGCACTTCATCCTGTTAATGTCATCTCTCTGTTCTGAATAAGCATGAGGTATATTGTGGAGATACATGTGGACTGTGTATTCTCTTAAGTTTTATAGCCTCAATATCATTATAGGAGAGAGATATAGAGGATTTTTAACATCTTTTGTGTTATTTCCTCCAGGATCGTTTTTGCCCTGCCTCTCACGCGTTTCGAGTTGCCTCAGCAAAAATTGTTGTGGCCACCATTTTGTTTGCCGCGATTCGCGGTTCTCACTGGTGGCCATAGTCAGAGATATGTCAAGGGGTTTTGTGGTCCCCGGGCATTTTTACTTCTTCTTGGCTGTTTTTTCTGCAATAATACAATGGAGTAGTTACTATACACTCCTTGGAAGTGCCACCTCATCTTGTTAATGTCATCTCTCTGTTATAGAAAAATCATGAGGTATATTGTGGAGATACATGTGGACAGTGTACTCTCGTAGTATTATATCCTCAATATCATTATAGGAGAGGGATATAGAGGATAATTAACGTATTTTGTGTTCTTTCCTCTGGGATCTTTTTTGCTGTTTTTCACAGTACCTGCTAACCAGATAGCATTGGAGTCTTTTTTTTTAATGCTCATTGAGCTTCCTTTTTCCTCTAATCAAAGAGTTGCCTCCGCAAATATGTCTTCAACTAATAAAGACTCTACTACTGCTGCCTTTAAGCGCCAAAAGAAAGAGCCTGGTTCTCCCTCAAAATCTCCACTACTTATAACAATGGAAGATCTGAAGAATTTAAAGCCTTTTGTGGTGGAGACCAACGCCACCCTCCAGAGACTAGAGGGGAAATGGTCTAATTTAGAGTCAAGTGTAACTGAGGTGGAACAGAGGGTTAGTGATACCCAGGATGTGATCCCTAAGGTGGAAGCTATGTCAAAGAAATAGCTCTTCTTCAACAGCAAAATGAGGACTTGGAAAAACCGCAATTGGTGCAACAACCTTATGCTTTATGGCATTCCTGAGGGAGAGGAAGGCTCGGATTTGATTGCTTTTCTTAAACTCCATATTCCTAAGTTAGTTGGCCTGAAGGATGGTGTTACTCTCAACCTACAACGTGCGTATCGTATTGGTCCTAAAATTAGGGGCTCCTCCTCTTCAGCAAGTCATCCTAGAGACATTATTGTTCTTTTCCTAGAATATACAGAATTGTTGATGGTCTTGTCTGCAGCAAAACAGAGAAAGCAGATTTCATGGGCTGGTCATAGAGTTTTTCTCTCTCAAGGTGTGGCTCGAGCCACCGCTGCTTGTCGTAAGGAATTTTTTTTCCTTTTGCCCTGTTCTCCGCTCCATTAATGCCAGATATGGCCTTGTTCATCCCTGTTTTTTAAAGGTTACTTATAAGGAACAGATACATTCTTTTGACCGACCTGAAAAGACAGTTCATTTCTCGTCACAAGAGAGAAGAAATGGATCTTGGGAAAGCCTGAACACTGACTCTCCTAATTTGTTTCTGTTCCTAACTTCGTTTAACTATTTTCAATTTACAGGTTCTGTTGTTTTTTTGTGTATTTCCCTCGCTTGTTTACTCTTAAGTGTTATATGATAGTTCTCATGTAATTTTATCTCCTAACTTTTTCGTGTTTCTTTTTCTTTTTTTTTCAAAGATACGTCTTGTTTAGTGAGAATTCCCCTCCTTCCTGTTTCCTCCTCATTGTCCTTTCCTTCCTACTCCTATTGTGTATAGTGCTTCATGTATTGGTAAGTGTTCCTCCTTCCTCATCCCTTATATGTTAAGTATATCTTTTCTCAATGTATTTCTTTCTCTGGATTCTGCTACTTACCTTATATTCCTGGCTGCCGCTCCATATTTAATTTTAACTTTTCCTCTACCTATTCACTGGTTTTGTCGATTATTTCTCATTTAGGGGGTCTTTGTCTGTCTTGTCCTTGCGGTTCCTCACCATCTCATGTTAATTCCTTTAATCTTCTTATTCTGGTCATTTTGACTGGAGTCTTCAGACTTCTTGTCAATCTCTTTTTCTCTATCACTTCTTTTTCTTTTGTTCGTTTTCCTTCTTCTCTTATTCCTCACCCTTCTCGTTTTTCTGTCTGTCTTTCTTTTTATTCTTTATTTTCCGATTCCATCTAATTATTAATTTCTGAATTTTTTTCTTACCTGTTTTGTCTTTTCTCCTGTTCTTTACTTTTTCACTGTTTCTTTTTTATTTTTTGGTCTATTGCAGTATATCCTATTTGTTTTTTCCAAAATCTCTACTTGTTCTCTTTACAATTTTATCAATATTATATTGCTAATGGTGTTATTTAATGTTTCTCATTCATTATCATGACTGATAATGTTCGTATTACATCCTGGAATGTCAAGGTCCTGTGTAAATCTGTCAAGAAACAGAGGGTTCTTACTCATGTATCCAGGCTACACTGCAAAATTGCGATGGTTCAAGAGTCCCATCTTACAAATAAGGATATTAGCTCTCTTAAAAAACAATGTGTTGGGCATGTTTGTTGCTCTCCAGCTAAAGACCGAAAGAATGGTGTGGTGACACTGTTTTATAAATCTCTCTCTCCGGTTATAGAAAAGGAGGAGAGGGACTCCGATGGCAGATGGCTTCCTTTAAATCTTACTATTAATGGTGCCCCCATTTCTCTTCTTAAAGTATATGGTCCCACTGGTATAGATTCACAGTTTTGGCTGTCGATGTCCCACACTCTGAAATCCTGTCATGGTTCTAACCTCCTGGTGGGCGGTGATTGTAATCTGGTCATGGATCCCTTCATTGATAGGAAATCCACTTCAAGGAACATTCCCAATAAAATGCAAAAGAATTTTACTAATACTATTTAGTCCAAGGGATTGGTAGATGCATGGCGAATGTATAATCCAGATAGTTTAGAATTTACTTTTTACTCTCCCACTCACAACTCTACTTCCAGAATCGATTATATTTTCTTAAGTCCTATTCTTATTCCTAATTTAATTCATGCTGAAATTGGATCCATGCTCATTTTTTACCATGCCCCTGTTTTCATCAATTTGGATCTCCCGTCGGTGCCCTCCAAATCCTACAGATGGGGCTTTAAAACTATCTACTCAAAGACCCCACTTTTATAGGGCGCTTTAAAGACTTCTTGTCTGAATTCTTCCTCCTCAATGCCAATCCCGATATTCCCTTTCATTCTATCTGGGACCATTGCAAGGCGACGGCCAGAGGCTTCATCATTGATTATGTTGCTATAAAAAGAAAGCAACTTCTTAAGGAATAAGTCTCATTACTATCATCCATTAAGCAGCTTGAGCACTCCTACTTTTCCTCTAAAAACAAGGATAGTCTCAAGAAATTAGTCCAAGCTAAATTGAATTTCAACAAAAAAACGACGGAAGAGGCTTCTGGGGTGTTACTTAAAATTAAGTCTAAATTCTATGGTGGCCGGAACAGAGCAGGTAAACTGCTTGCTAACTAAAGGTTAAAGCTCAATGATCTAAAATAAATAATATTATTGATGACAGGGGAGTTAATCATTTTAAATATGAGGAGATATTAAATTGTTTCACAGATTTTTATGAGACCTTATACACCCCAGAATCTTCCCCTTCTGATATTGAATTGGAGGCTTTCTTTGGGTCCCTGCCACCTCGACCCCTTCCTCTCCTGATTGCTCTTTACTAGAGAAAGATCTATCCCTTTCCGAATTGAAGTCTGCCCTAGCCCTGTTAACAAAAGATAAGGCCCCTGGCCCGTATGGGTTTACTACTGAGTTTTATTCCTGCTTCTCACAGACTCTTCTTCCTCATCTTTTGTCTCTTTTTCAGCATTTTTATCTCACATAAAGAGGCCTGTGGTTCATTTCTTGAAGCTATGATTTGTTTAATTCCAAAGAAAGAAAAAGATCCCTCCTCCTGTGATAATTATCGTCCCATTACTTTAATCAACTTGGATTGCAAGATTTTTGCTAAGGTACTGGCCCTTCGCATCAACCACGTTATCCCAGATTTGATTGGATATGAACAAACCGGCTTTGTCAAGGGTAGAATGTTAGCAGACAATTCACAAACCTTTTTAAATATTAAATACCTGTGTTGTGTCCATCACGTTGGATGCTGAGAAAGCTTTTGATCACAGTCATTGGCTTTTTATGATGCGTGCATTGAAATGGCATAGTTTTGGCTCCATTATTTTACCTTTTATCAATTTGCTTTACTCTATTCCTACCACCTCTGTTTTTATTAATGGGTCTCAATCTTCTTACTTCACCCTTCAGCGTGGCACTCGTCAAGGTTGCCCTCTTTTACCTTTGCTTTTTATTTTATCTCTCAAGCCTTTTCTTCATTCTCTAAGGCATTCTTCTGTTTTTTGCTGTTTTACACATATGTCCTTTGAAATTAAAGTTACTGCATACACGGATGATATTTTATTATATCTCTCTGACCCTTCTGTCTCTTTGCCTGCTTTCACAGATCTTTTATCTTCTTATGCTGCTTTGTCCATCTATAAATTAAACTTTTCTAAATCAGAAGTGCTCCCTTTAAATAAATATTATTTAAAAACTATGTTTGAAGGGACCGATTTTAAATGGAATTCTAACTATATCACATGTTTAGGTATAAAATACTCCCCCTCTGTCGCTCGAACGGTCCAGCGTAATTTGGATGATGTTATACTAAGAGTATCCGGTATGGCAGATAAATGGTCCCCCTTATTTTTGTCCTGGTGGGGTAGGTTGGACACCTCTAAAATGATGATGCTCCCTGTTATCAACTTTTATTTGTCTATGTTGCCAGTGAAGCTCCCCATAACAAAAAAAACCAATGAAATCTTAATGGTGTTTTAGGCAGATTTCTCTGGAATGGCCGGAAAGCTAAAATATCCCTGTCTTCTTTATCTGCTCCCAAGGATAGGGGAGGGGTTAATTTTCCTAACTTTCGTCAATATCACTCTTCTTTCTTAATCCGACAGGTTTTTCCTTATCTATCTTCGTCTGATGAACCCTCTGTTCCAGTTTGGTTTAGACTGGAAGAATTCTTGGTTCACCCGTTTCCCTTTTTCTTGTTGGCTAATTTTACCCATTCTCCCCGTCCTTTTAAGTCCCCTACTATTTCACAATTTATATCAACATTCAACCCGGTCCTTCAAAAATCCCTTTCTCCTTTGCAAATATTCTTAAATTCTACCTTATGGCATAACAAAGCCATTAAACTTTCCAATTGTACCTTGTTTTAGTGGCTCTGGGTTAATATAGGGATTATCCAAGTTAAACACTTATTACAGGATAAGATCTTTCTTTCATATCAGAAGGTTCAAACTAAATTCTGTTTACCTACCACTTCCCTTCGCCATTATGATTCTTTAAGATTGCTATTAAGTCAACAACTCTCTACCCTTTCAGGGACACTCTCCCCACCCTCTGACCATATATTTGAAGCCTTACCTACTTCTCCCTGTATTCGGGCCTCTCACATATATAAATATCTCCATTTATCTCTACCCTACTGCGCCAAGAGAAAGATTGAAACTTTGTGGGAATCTGACTTGCAACATATTATTCCTATACCCACTTGGAATTTGCTTTGGACACGAATACACCACACTTCCTGTAATGCCCGTACTTCTTAAACACTTTATTACTTTTATCAAAGGTTGTTTTTTACCCCATTGTCTTTTTCCAAGTTTAGTTCTGACCCTTTCCCTAACTGATGGACTTGTAGGAATACCCCGGGCACATATTTACACTATTTTTTCTTTTGCCCTAACATTTCTCTTTTTTGGACAAAGATATATGGTTTAATCACCTCTATTTGCTCTGTTAATTTTTAGTTTGACATATACTCCATATTTTTAGGAAGTAATACTGCACACTGGTCTGTCAATCGTAAGATGGACTCTTTTGTAGATCTGTTATTTGCCATCGCATTTCAGGTTATCACTTTTTCTGCTTGGTGGAATCTTCTCTGTTCACATCATAGGCTTGATAGAGCTTCTGTTACCACCTCATTCTTCTGGTCTCCACTTACTAACTATGTATCTACTTCTGCATTATGTAATAAGGGCAATCTATTTGTTTTTCAACCACTAGGAATATAATGTCAGTCGCCTGTTCACACTGTTCTTATTTGATTGCTATTACATTGTTATTTGACATTGTATACTATTTAATATTGGATATTTTTATATATTATATTCAGTTAGGGTGTCTACTTTTGGATGTTTATTACCTTCTTTTCTCTCTCTCTCTCTCTCTCTCTCTTTTTTTCTTTCTTTACAAAACTCATAAAATATAAAATGCTTGTTGTTATGGTACATAGTTCTTAAATTGCTCTTAACGCTGGGTTATTTTTTACTAAAAGTGTGCTGTAATATGTTTTTACCTCTCTTCTATCTTACAAACGTATCGTATCTTTGGCACTTCCTTTATTGATTATTGATATATTACTGTACCTTGTTTTCATTTGCATTAATAACGCTTTTTGAACTAAAAAAAAAGACTTACTGTAAGCAGTGGTGGTTGGAGCTCATACACAGCACAACAATTAAAAAAACACAAATTAACTGAATGCCTAGCTATAAGAATATTCAAGACAGTTAAATAATGAAGAACACCAAAAACACAGAGGATCCCACCACCTTCTTGTACAGAGATATAACGCAAACAATCGTGAAAGCATATGCAATTGGTGCTCGAATCCAAATAACATGGGTGAATACTTCAAAGGCTCTCAGCTGAATGTTTCAGGCCTGGATTATCTTCTATGGTTTTTTTATGGTCCAGTGAACAGGATAAAAGCACAAAGCAGAATGTCAAAATGTTTCATGAATTCAGTGATGCAGCTGCCCTTCTTCCAAGTTTCTCAAGGACCCTGCTATATTACTGACCATTTGTGTGGCTGTCATTGTCTCACACATAGCAGATGCAGGAGGATTTACTACGAGCAGCCGGTAGTTATATTTACTATATGAAACTAGAGAGAGAGGGATGCTGTGGAGGTTCCACTCAATTTTCTAATCCAGAAAGTGGTGTTCCTTGTAATGAGTTTGTTAACTAGGCTGGTGAACAGTGTTCTAAAGAAGTAGGACCTCGCCAATGGCTTGGTACATGCTGGGGGTTATGTTATAATTATTGCATCATGCTATTTTCCCTGAAAAGCTTGTTGATATTTATCGGGGGAGGCGGTAGAACAAAGACAAGGGGACATATTATCAAGGGCAGTTCCGCCGCTTTAGAGGCCCTTTTTGCCGCTAAAGCGGCGATAATCCCATCGCCCCATTACCAAGGCGGCGCTAACATGCATCAGCGCATGTTAGCAGCTGAATTACTAACGCCACGCATCTTAGAGATATATATCGCTAATGAGATGCAAAGTAGGCGTTCCCTCCGAGGACAAACAGTGCAATGCCGACAAAACCTACATCGCGGTATTACCAACGCTGACCCTGAACAGCGAAGCGATGAGAAAAGGCACGCTAAGCCCCCATCATCGCAATATTCTATCCCCTAAATAAAACCTGACTTTCCATTAATGCCTATGGGAGGTGGATTGTAAGGTTAAGTCCACACTTCCCTATTACCAAGCTTGACATTAGCACTGTGAAATCATCACAGGATTTCTCACGCTATTGTTCATTATTGCAGTCTATCACAGGATTTCACATCGCCTGTCAGCTAAGCGTTGCTAATACTCCGTTGACACAGTGATGAGCTAAGGGTATTTACCGAAGGCAGTAAATCCCTCATCCCTTCCAGACCACTTGTGCCTGGAAGGCGTTGCCCTGCTCTGTAATGCTCTTTGACCATGGTCCCCTTGTTTCCATGCCACTGCGACTCCACTTTGGGGAATATGGTATTTCCCTGGGATCCAAGGCTAAAGTATTTGGTTTTATAGCATCCTGCAGTTATTCTATATCTGGTGTTCAGAGGCATGGGCAATCATGGCCTCACAAGTTCACATTATAGGCCAATTAAAGGAGGTTTCCAGTTCCTGTCCCACCCGGTGCTATGCATATCCTCAGCGGCATGAGGAATTCTGTACTAGAACAGTATACTTGCCAGTGATGCATGTCTATGAAAATTGGATCATAAACTAGGATTTTTCACTGTTGCGTTCAGGAATGAAGATAGGCTAGTTATTGAGAGCTCAGAAGTGAGTGAGTGAATGAGTGAGTGAATAAGTGAGTGAAACAGCTGAAATGAGAGAATATGGCAGGTAAAAAGAAAAGGGACGAAAATGCTGGACAATAGAGCAATTTCCCTTTTCAGGAGGAAAACAGAATAAGCGGTTGTGCTAGCAGATACAGAAGATGTCAGTAAATGTGTCATCAGCAAAGGGGGTTTAGTGGGTGCGTTGATTGGTTGTTAGGACAGTAGGACAGCAGAGGCATAAATGCCTCAGAGGCATAAGGTGTACAAGCTGGATGAGCTGGCAGATCTGATGTGGTTCTGTGTGGAGCTGTTTCAATGAGGAGTAGATTATTTGATGAGCAGATTATTTGATAAGTGAAAAGAGGTGTAATGGAGATGTGTAGCTGATTAGCATTAACTAGGCTGTATTTTAAGTGGTTTCTGGGACTGAGTTGTGTGATGTGAATGATATAGGGCATGCAGACTCTGTGGCATCTTTCTGTGGTGAAGGATGGATGGGATCCCGAATGGTGACAGATCTATGTATTAAAGTGAAATTATGATGATTGGTGCTGAATTTCTTTTATGAGTAATGAGCGGAGTTCTCCATGGCATGGAACACAGGTGACAAAGTGCAGTGTGCCTCTGAGAGTTAGCATTTGGGTTGGGTTGGTAGGATGTGTGCGACGACTCGGGCAGAGAAGGGGGAGTCTGTGAGGGAATGGAATTGTTGGTGAAATATTGGGTTGATATGACAAGTTGCTAAGGAGAGTCCTACAGGGCTGTTTCGTTTGATGGATGTAGTGTGACAGGTGTGCTGCAAAGTAGCAAGGCCATGGTGTGGTGTCTGTATGTTATGTATACTGTTATGCAGTTACCAATGGATTTGTGTTGTTGACAGGATTGGACTTGAGGCATTGAACGGGGTCGGTGTGAAGCATTGGTTTCAGATGGAATCAATCCTACCCTGTGATTGGACTGACCACCGCTGCATCACATTCCTCATCACAGAAGTTCTGATAAGCAACACAACACAATGAACCAATCCCAGAATCTGGAAAAAGAACATGCGCAACATCAGCATGATTGCCCTGACTTCTCTCAATCACAACATATTGACTTTCCCTGAAGAGCTCTCAGTTGTCCTTGATCTTACAAATCCCTTCACTCTTTCCATGGAGTCTGTTATTGACTCTATCACTCCATTTCAACTGAAAAGAATGTCCACTAAAATCTCTAAAACGTGGTACAATGGCAGCCTCAACACAGAAAGAAGCAACGTGAGACTAGCCGAATAGCAATGGTGATCTGACCTATCCATTGAGCTCCTCAAGCACTTGAAAACATTGAGGAACAGATACTACAAAAACATCAGAACCTCTAAAGCAAATGTCTTCAGAAACTGACCCCAAAATATATTTGCTCTCATAAAAGCACAATTGAACGGCATGCCGAATCAGTCATTGGTGGGAACCAATTCGCTTTCAAATGTTGATGAATTAGCCTCTTTCTTTCTACAGAAGGCCGAAACCATGAGAAATGATCTGCAGATAGGCATAGAACAATGCCCTATCCCGCCTCAACCCTGCCCCTCTCCCCTCCAGGCCTTTCGCTGCGGTGTGCTCTACTAGCCGTTTCCCCAAAAACAACACCCCATGGAACTCTTTTTGAACCTTTAATAAAGACACCATTCATAAAATCTTACTTAGGCTAAAACCCTCACCCCACTTCAATGATCATCTTCCAGCTAAATTCTTCAAGGAAATCACACCCGCAATACTCTCAAGTTAAAGGCTCCCTCCTTCAAGGCTTCATCCCTGACTGTCTAAAGTCCAATCAAGTTACCCCCATTCTGAAAAAAACAAAAGCGGATCAAACTAACCTCAACAACTTCCGACCTGTCTCCAATTACCCTACCCTGGCGAAACTCCTGAGAAAATATGTTCAGATTCAACTCTGTACCCACATCAATCATTTCCATCCACTAGACCTATTTCAATCCTGGCTTCCATGAAGGGCACATCGCAGAATCTGCTATGACACACATTGTGGACGATGCACAAAAAATGCTCGATCAGAACCAAGCATGTCTAATAGTCCTCCATGACCTATCATCAGCATTCGATACAGTTAAGCACGCAAATCTCCTAGACCTTATGGAACACAACATGGGCCTAACAAGTCCAGTCCTCAACTGATTCTCCTCCTATTTCCTAAACAGATCTCAAAGAGTCAAGCATAATCTCTCAGTCCACACCGATCACACTAGGGGTCCTACAGGGATCATCTCTTACCCCCTAACAGAAATTCTGAGCTTATCCAACATCCACTACCACATGTACGCTGACCATACCCAACTATACCTAAAAGTCTCCGCCCCAGAAAAAAATCACTTCCCTCAACACAACACTATTGGAAACTCAAAACTGTCTAACAACCAAGCACCTAAATACTCAAAAAACTGAGCTCCTTCAAATTGCCCCACCCAACCAGGCATGGGTAATTGAAGAATGGTTGAAACAGCTTACACCCATCAACTGCACTCCACAAATCATTGGG
The DNA here is from genome assembly GCF_964204655.1 of Triturus cristatus. Lineage (NCBI taxonomy): Eukaryota > Metazoa > Chordata > Amphibia > Caudata > Salamandridae > Triturus > Triturus cristatus. The sequence goes on from NC_140587.1 coordinate 624,183,470, forward strand.
CGTTGCTCGTGACAGAAATCTCAACATCAATCAATCAGGGAATTGTAATTGCGCTACTGTCTCAAGGCGCAGAAACTCATCAGTGCCTCCACCAAAGCCACAAATCACCAAATGAGTATTTTAAGAAAATTAAAACATTTTCTCCCTCCCAATGACTTCAAGCATGCAGTACAAGCCCTAGTGATTACCAGGTTGCATTATGGTAGTACAACTCTATCTGGACTGCCCATGTCCAAACTTGCTCCTCTAAGGGCCACAGTCAACTATGCCGCTAGACTAATCACTGGCACAAAAAGATACAACCATGTCACCCCTGAGCTAAAATCCCTGAACGGGCTCCCTTACGAAGCAAAAATCCAGCTCCATATTGCCTGCATGACACATAAAGCCCTTCGCCACAATACCCCTAACTATCTTATCCAGAGGCTCAAACTCGCTAGCGGTTCCAGAGCATCCAGAAGGTCCAACACCTTTCTTCTGAAACCTCAGAGATTCCACAAGAAGAAAACCTACAACGGATGTATGACGTAACAACGCGTGTGTTTACAACGCGTGCAGTTACATCGCGGTTTTTACAGCAAACGCGATGTAACCACGCGATGCCATTACAACGCAAGTCTTTACATCGACTTGCGCTAGATGGCCTGCTAACATTAGAAAAGCGTAATTTACTATTCCAACTCCAGTCCACTTAACAGTAGGGAAGGTGTTGGGATAGTAAACTACACTATTTGTAATGTTAGCACGCCATCTAGCGCAAGTCGATGTAAAGACTTGCGTTGTAATGGCATTGCGTGGTTACATCGCGTTCGTTGTAAAATCCGCGATGTAACTGCACGCGTTGTCAAAGTTTCGTTGTAAAGGTTGTTTCCCACCTACAACTGTGACCTCTCTGTGATAGCCCCAAGAATCTGGAACTCCTTATCTCATAAAATCAGAATGAATCCCTCGATCATATCATTCAAGAAAGAAGTCAAAGATCTCCTTAGGAACAACTTTCTTCCATAGATCCCATGACTCCAGTCTCCTCAGTCTCTCACATGACTACTTATCTCTGGCTATCTAACGTGCTCTTCAGCACCGAATTTAGCCCCCTGCTCCTCAACTCTCCCTTGTACTTGCAGTGGACTGAACCATGACAATATGTTGTTATTAATGTGGAATTTTGATATTCGTTTGTTAGGGAATCTGTTGTGAATGTGATATTACTGTTTTTCCAACTCAGTTCTGATACCCGCAAGGGTCATGTTCGCGCTATAAAAACCTATTCAACTAAAAGTAAGGATGGCATCACTAGCAAGTATTAATTGGCTGATGGTTCCAGGTATATAGGTTGGTTTGGAAGGTGTGGGTTGTTAGGTTTAATGTTGAGATGAAGGCTGAAATATTGTTGCATGGTTATTAAAGTGTTGACTGAAATGGGTTTCAGTAAAGATATGGCACATTTTAAGATAAATGATGGAATTAGGATGAGGCTGTGATCCGATGTGCTGCTAAGCAGAGAACTATGATGCTGATTCTACAGGGCCAATGTAATGTTGTGCGGTTGATGTTGTGATGTAGTGATAGGAGTAGTGAATGAGAAGGGATTAAGTAAAAGGTGTTGATGGAGTTGTGATGGGACTGCATGAATGGCTTCTGGGTGGGTTGTAGAGAAACATTTTGACCTACCATTGGATTGCCTCACAGATTGTTGGATTCCAGTGTGTGGATCTCAGGTGGTGATGGGTTAGGCTTGTACTATTACGAGCTGTGAGTTTAAATGATATTGTAGGGGCATTGTGCAGTTGTGAGATCTGGGATGCTTGTTGTATTTCTTCTGGTATTGTGGTTTGGAAAATGTGCACATTCGAATGGTTTAGAAATGGGGTTCCTGGTTGGCTGAGGTATGCACCCAGGCCAGACAGAAACCACCACTCTAGTCAAGGCAAGCTAGACACACTCCAAAAGACAACCTGTGCTCACCCTTTGGAAGCTTGGCACAGAGCAGCCAGGCTAAAGAGGAAGGAGCAAATGCATCAATGTAGGCTTTTGCGATTTCTTAATTGTGATTATTAAGGAATCGTAATTAAGGAATTGCAAAAGCCTATGCATGTAGGAATCGCTATAAAATTAGCATTTCCCAAACATTCCTTAATTGCGAGTCGCAATTAAGGAATGCCTTCCTGTTCATTCCTATGGGCGTACAGGCCCATACGAATGGATGGGAAATTGCACATGCAATTACAAGGGTGAAGGGTGTCCAAAGGACACCCTGTTGCACACCTGAAATTGATCTGTGCACACATGTTGCGCACACACATGCCCTTTAGGGCATTTTTCAAAGTTTTTGTAAATTACCATCAAGTTCAAATTGATGACAATTTGTGGCCCCTATTAGCGAAATCGCTATTTACGATTTCATCATGCATTACATTTAAGGAATCGCAATTTGCGATTCCTTAAATGCAATCGCAATTTAAGAAATCGAAATAAATTGCGATTTCTTAAATTGCGTGAGCCTTACAGTTTGATGCATCGCAGACGCCCTTTTTGCAGGCGCAAATGGCTGATTTTTGTGAATTGCACTGTTTACCCTCGCAAAAAAGGTTGATGCCTATGCCTGGATATGCGTAAAGATTTTGTGAAAGACACACACATGCACACACACAGTAACACACTGAATACACCACAAAAATACTCCACTTAGGTTTATAAAGATAGACTACATTTATCTGAGCAAAATGAGATCAAAATGACAAAAATGCAATCAGTAGAAGTTGAGATATGAATTTGAAAGATTAAATGCAAAAACAATGCTTCGAAGTCATAATCAGTCAAAAGGTTACTTGAGGGCATGAGGTCATGGTGCAAATTCAAAGTTCAGGCCCACTGCGATGAGGGCCGGCCGGCTACAGGCCCCACGCAGGGCCTGCTGAGAGAGTACCCTGGATCGAGCAAAGCATAGACGCTGAGGGTACGATGCGTCAATATTTTTTACGCAGTCGGGTTGCTGCGTCATCGTCGAGCTTTACTGAGGTGAAGGCAATGTGTTGTCATTGAGCCGTGCAGGATGTGGAACCGCATTGAAGGACGATGCGTCGGTTCCGATTGGCGCAAATGTGACGATGCTTTGGTTTTATAGGAAAACAGCTAAAGAACCCATTTCTGAGGCCCAGAACTTAGAGAGGGCACCTCAGGCAAGAGTAGGACTCACAAAAGGCAGAGTCCAGCAGCACCAGCAGAATTGCAGGAAGTATTTTGTGTCCCTGAGACTACAGAAGACAGGAGACAAGCCAGCAAGCCCTTGGAGATCACTTGAAGGGAAGGCAGAGTCCAGATCTTTTTCAGCAGTCAGGGAGTAGCAGGGCAACAAGACGAAAAACTGTCCTTCCAGAAAAGCAGTCCAGTTGAGCAGCCGGGGTTCATGCAGATGAGGCAGTGGGGTCGCATATGGGGTATTTTGAGGGACGATGCCAAGGGAAAATTAATTATTTATATAATTTTCCCTTCGCATTGAACCTCGAAATTCTCCCAACCCAGCCTCACCGCCCAACCACTGTTACCTGCACGGACCGCTGCTTCAGTTGAGTCCTTTAAGCAGCACAGCAGTCCTTCTGAGCGAGATTCAAGTAAAGATCCAGACATTTACTGATTATAGGGGGCCAGAGACCCTGTACGTATACCCAAAAGTTCTTTTGATGTGGGGGCAACTTTAAAGCAGCTCTCTGAAGTGCACAAGGATACCTTTCAACCCAGTCCTGTTTGCCAGGCTTACTGAGGGGTGTAAATCAGTGCTTTGTATGTGGACAGGACATTACCTATTGAAGTAAAAGTGTCAGCCCTCCCATTCCTCCCTGCCCAGGAATACCCATCAGACTGCAGATGAATGCAGATGAGGCTACCCTTCCTGTGTTTGTCGCTGTTTAGAGGGAATGCAAAAAGGGTAGCTGTCACCCAACCTAGGCGTGTGTTGGAGACAGGCCGTAAGGCACAAAAAGCAGTAAGTGAAGAGAAATGTCCACATTCGAAAAGGGGTATTTCCGAAGCAGTAATGTTTAACCCAACTTCACGACTAAGGAGTGTTTATCATTACCAATCCAAATATATGAAATATGAAAAAGCTACTCCTCTCTGATCTGGAACTACAACGTAAAAGTGTATTACGGAATTTCCAATGCGAGCCTCTGAGAGGAGTAGGCCTCACAGTAGTGAAAAATGAAACAGGCTGTTTGTCACCACCAGGACATGCAAAACAGAAAGGGCTGAGTTACATGTAATAAAATGGGGTTTAAGGCTTGATAAATGGTTTAAAAGCAAAACGAAGTGGCAGTGAACTGCACACACTGGCACTGCAGTGGTACGCTTAAGACAGGTTTGAAAGGCTGCTAATGTGAGTGGCACAATCAGTGATGCAGCCTGCTATAAGCATTTGCAGTACAGGCCCTGGGTATATGATATACTACTTTAAAAGGAACTTATTAGTAAATCAAATATGCCAAACAAGTTTACTTCAATATCACCATGTGTAGGGAAGAAGAGCATGCAATTTAGAACTGTTTAGTAGTGCATGAGTGAAGCAGAGAGCTGTGAGAACACCATTGTCGAGGAAGGAGACTGGATTTAAGGGTATAGTTATGGGTCATTATAAGGAGTCTGGCTTATTTTCCGGAGGCACTGAGTAGATTGTGATGTGTGCATGTATCATGGTTTCAAAAGTGCTGGCAAATGGCTGTGTTTTCAATGTCCTGAGGGATAGACACACTGGAATTGAATCCATGTGGGGCAGGAAAGAGTAAGACCAAGAAATGTATGTGACTTTATATTATCTTCTAAAGCATGATTTCTTAATTAAGTATGCATTGTTGAATATGAGAGTTAGTGTTTATTAACCACCACCAAACTGAAGGACTGACAGCCTGATTTAAAGTCAGGTGGACCTTAAGTATGTCAGCGACAGAGCCTACTCCTCAAATGGCTTTATGACTGCCCTGCTGATTTAGAGTGGGCAGTCAGGAGGACAGTTTTTACTATTGTATACCATGAGCAAAACTTGGTAGTAAGGTTTAGTAAAAAGGTTTACAAAATCTCTACACCAAGGGAGAAATCCCCCTTTGTGCGGGGATCATTAGTTTTCTTTTTTTTTCCAAAAACCAAACTCTGCCGTGCCAGGTCTCATTAAATGTCCAGGAGATAGTTCATGATCATCCTCATTTCTGTACACTTCAATTGCAACAAACATATTTCTCAATGTTTTCTCAGCAAAACCTCCCTTAAAGTGTGAAACTCAATTTAGGTTCCACATTTGACACTCCTAATTTTAACAACACTTCCAAACACCTTTTTGAACCTCAGAACGGCGGCAAGATGGCAGCCGCAAGTCAGCAGATGGGCTGAGCACTCCCCCTTTTTGAATTAAACTTAATTATGTCATGAATTTTGACGCCCGATTGTTTGGGGAAAACCACAGGACTTACCGGAGGACTCCAGGGCATGCTTCCTCTGACGGCGGTCGCTTGGGCCACAGCATGAAGATTCCTCTGTCTCAGCTGGAGTCTCTCTGTTCCCCGGTTTCTGGCGCCAGGCAGCTACTGCGGTGAGGGCGGAGCAATTGGAGCACGCGAGCCCTGCGGATCCATGGACTCAGCTGCAATGCCCCTGAAGGCGGCTCGAGGTAGAGCACGCACACCAACTGAAACAGCTCCTACAGGAAGAGCTGGCCAGTCGCAAAGTACTAAGAATGGCAACACAGGAACGGCTGAGAAAGGACCAGAAAGGAAGGTGGATGTGAACAGTGGTGAGGGTGGTAAGCGCAGTATACCTGATTTGTTCTTACCGAATAAAGGGAAAAAACTGCATAATCCTGGTTGCATTGAAGGGTCAACAGGAGAGATATGCAAGGGCATGAGCTCCACTTCAAATGCTTTACAAGAGGAAGATTGTGGTGACGACCCCAATTATCAACAATGCAAGGCTCAGCTAAATGATCCAATAATTGCCACCCCATGCAGGTCAAATACTTTATTTAGTAAAGACAAAGGGGGGTCACTTGCTATCGAAAACTCTTTACCGCAGACAAAGGGAATGGCTTTACTCAAAATGGTAAAGCCAAAATGGGTAAGAGGAATTTATTCTGCAAAGACATACAGAAGGATGGCATAGAGAACACGGATGAAGTAAATTAAGGACTGGACGGGGGCGGCGACAACACCCTGCAAACCTCAATGAAAGAAGCTGATTCTGGTGATTATTTTTTTTCCCTTTCTGACCCCTCGGATTCTTCAGGAAATGAGGATGATTTAGAGCTCAAGATCGGATCTATGAGGGTATCCTCAAGCAGTGAATCAAGCGATACTAGAACTACCCCTTCGAGAGTCTGAAAAATTGCAGGCCATATAGATAATATCAACCCAGAGACGGAGGGGTAGAACCCCTGGTATGGGACTATTCTTTTTAAACCGTGACAGGGACTAATGAAGGAACTGACCGAGGCAATGACAAAGAAAACCTGAAGAGATATCACTAAATCTGATTTACGAGACCATCATGACGCATAGGGAAGGAACATGTATGGAGAGCCAAAGGACCCAGGGGGCATGCTGTAAACTTCAAAATGAAAAAGCCTGTTCCGAGTTTGCGGAGAGAGTTACGGAAGCAGAGAAACGGATTTCTAAACTCGAGGACGAAGTGGCAGTTCAAAAGACGATGATGGAATCAGTGCCGGCGTCAAAGGAAAATACTTTATGGAAGCTTTCAGACATTGAAAATCGCCTTCGGCGAAACAATTTAAGAATCTTAGGTATAGCAGAAGGCATGAAAGGCCAAGACATAAGAAAATTTGTGGTAGATATTTTCTCAGAAGCCTTCCCGCAACTATCACAGTGGGACTGGAATCAAGAAATACAAAGAGCCCATAGATTCCCATTTACACAGGGAGCAAGACCTGGGCAGGATAATATTAGACCTAGAGTGCTCTTAATATCTGTTAATAACTTCCTAGCCCAGCAAGCATATTCTATTACGAAAAGCTATATGTTTTTCAATGCTCCCGTTTTCTTTTCTTTTTCTTTCTCACTCCTTCTTTTTCTTGTCTTTTTTTGGCATGGGGGTTCATAATTGTTTGGGCTTTATGAATATCTTGGAGATCCAAAGGTTTAGGCTGATTGTATAAAGATAATATTATGTTAGGCCATTTGGGGAATTGTTTTTTTTTTTGTGACATATATATGCTTAGGCTGATCGTATGAAATCAATACTAAGTTAAGTTATTAAGAACTTTATTGGTATTTTAGACACATGGGGGGAGCTTCGGGAGAGGTTAGCTGTCCATCACCGGGACTATTGGTCCTAAAGCCTCATTACAGGAGGGGTGGGGGGTAGGATGATGTCATTTTACTGACTGCATGGATAGAGGAGGGGGTGGGGAGGGGTGGACCAGGATAAGGGAGAGCGGGAGGGAGGTTAAAAAGAAAATTAAATCCACAGTAATTTGAAGATGAGGATGAGGATATGGAAATTAGGAGACAAGGTCATAAATTGGAGCGGCACAACAGTTTTTGATGGGGGATAAAAAGCTCCAGGGGAATTTACGTCTATGTTCATTCAATGCGTGTGGGCTAAATAACAATGCAAAAAGGCAAAGGGTTGCTGCTGAGCTACGGGTGATGCAACCCGACTTGGTATGTCTCCAAGAGACTCACATCTCATGGAACAAACGGAGGGTTTTCAGTGAACTGGGGTATATACTATTAGCTTACACACGACAGTCCACCATAAACAGCAGAGTAGCCATTTTAGCTAAGAATGGGATACAAAGCACTGGTAGAACGGCAGTCGACAATCAGGGCCGTTGGGTGGTTATTGAATGTGCTAGGGGGGAATTTATATTTACTGTATGCTCTATATACGGGTCTAACATTGATGAGGCCACAGTGTTAGAGGGTCTCAATTTGGAATTAGCTTAACATCCAGTTTGATAGCCAAGACCTTCAGAAGGGGTGGAAATACTATACAAGCAGGAAACCTAGAGTGTTCGAAGCATTACAGCACCTGGTGGAGGATCATGGCCTGAAAGATGCATGGCCAACATTGCAGAAATCAGATCCGGGATTCATGTTTTATTCTCATCCCCATTACAAATTAGTCAGATTAAATTACTTTTTTGCACCATTAGAACTGTTAACAGGTGCTGGAATACAAGTCTAACCAAGAATCACATCTGATCATGGCCCATTAGTGATAGACATCCCGACCAGATGCAACAGTAATTCTTCCTCATGCAGATCCTTTTCGTTCAACCGTAAGCTTTTAAAAGAGTCTAATTTTATAAATCACATGAAGGATTGGATTCGGCAATTTTTGGAAATCAACCACAATTTGACCTCACAACCATGTTTGGGATGCCCTAAAAGCAGGGTTTAGGGGAGAGACTCTGAGCGATGGGCTTCACAAACAGAAACAACTTAGAGCTAAGGTTCAAGATATTTATGAGAGGCTTAGGCTGACAGAAGTAGAACTGATGGGGAAGATAGCAAATAGAGGAGATATTGCCTCTTTACAATCAAAAGTAGCCGATGCAAAGCCAGAATTAACCTTCACTGGAGCAAAGAAATTTCTACTAAATATAATTTGTTTAAGAAAGAAAAATATGAGTTGGCGAAGCTACCGGCCGATGCCTGGTACAAAGGCTAAGGTCTAAAGAGGCCTCACAGAGAATCCAAAAAATCAAGGATAGACAGGGTAAAGTAGTTGAAACCCCACAGTGGATATTGGAGGTTTTTCACTCTTTCTTTAATACATTATATACAGATAACCAAGGGAAAGAGGATATTGAGACATTTTTCAAAGATATAGATTGTGTACAACTGGGGCAGGCAGAGGCACATATTCTGGATGAACCCATTCCCACGGAAGAATTAGAAGAGGCAATAAACAAGTTGAACAGTGGCAAAGTGACGGGTCCAGACAAGATACCTCTGGAAATTTACAGAACATTCTTCCATGAGCTAAAACTTGAGCTTTTGACTACCCTACAACAAGCGCAGCTAGGGAATGTTCCCCCATCATGGGAAGAAGCAAATATTTTGTTTTTTAAAAAAAGGATAAATTAGCAGAGATTCCAGGGTCGTATCGACCAATTTCCTTAGTAAATGCCGATGGGAAGATATATACTAAAATTTTAGCCTCTTGCTTAGCGAATGTTATTACCCCATTTGTATCACTGAGACAACATGGTTTTATACCCAATAGGGGCAAAGTAAATCACGTTAATAGGGTGGTAGCATTTTTGGACAAAGATAATGCACAGGGCACTACTTTAGGACTAGTTTTATCAGACGCTGAGAAGGCATACGACTGTGTGTCATGGAGCTTTCTTTGGGGGACACTACGATTTAAGGGGTTTGGCCCTGGTTTTATTCAAGCAGTTCAAGCCGTTTATAAGACCCCCAAAGCTCGAATCTGCATTAATGGTTTAGAATCTGCACGGCTGTATATAACAAGAAGCACGAGGCAGGGTTGCCCGTGCTCTCCACTGTTATTTGCATTATATATAAACCCATTCCTCACCATGTTAGAAGGAAACCCAGGAATTAAATCTGTAGAATGTGGATTGGAATAACTTCGAGTGTTAACATACGCAGATGACGTGGTGGTTGTAACAACGGACCCGGCCATAGCAATTTTTGAGATAGAACAAATGGCACATAAGTTCGGAGCTGTCTCTGGGTATAAACTTAATGCATCTAAGACACAAATATTATGCACCAACCAGACCTGTGTCCAAGACCCTAGAGGGACTAATGAAGTAAGCTATTTGGGGATTAAAATTAGGGTTTGTTTAAATGAATTGGTAGAAGTCAACTAGAATTATATTATCATGAGTGTAAAGAGACAACTAGACAGAATGGAATGCTTGCACCTCACAATGGTGGGGAGATGTAATGTCTTAAAAATGGTAATTTTACCTAAAGTTTAATATTTTTTTAGTTCTGTTCCGTTAGAATTATCTAAGGGACAGTTACATCAATTACAATCATGTTGTATGAGATTTTTGTGGGCCCAAGGGAAACCACGAAGAGCAATGCATTTCATGTCGCTGTCTCGAGAGAAAGGTGGGTGGGCTGTACCTGATTTTACATTCTATTATTATGCATGTATTTTGCAAAACATCAGGATAATGCTTACCGGAGAAGATATTGCTAATCCCGCAGAATACCCCTCAATATATCAGATGTTACTGGGTGCAGAAGTAAAGAACTGTCTGTTTAGAAAGCTGGAGTATAACTACTACAAGAGAACACGCTTTAAGACAGTAGTAGCTGCTTACAAGGTATGGAGAGCAGTACGGAAGAAGTTACGAATCAAGGGGGTCTGCTTTTATACAATAATAAACACACCCATTTTACTACCTGCGGTATTCACTGATAAAGTTGCTCAGAAATGGAAAGATAAGAGAGTTACATGTATAGGCAAACTGTATAAGGACGGAGGTCTGCTCTCCTTTCAGATTATAGCAGATAAATATAAACTCCTCAAAACTGAATTTTTTTAATTCCTCCAGATGAGGGACTTCCTGATGAAAAAAAAGGACAATAGAGCCATACTTGTTAGTTGAGGTTATTAGACGGATGCAACGGATTGGTGGGATCTATAACTGCTTATTAGATATACAGAGAGAAGATTTAGAGGCTCAAAATATAAGATGGAGGGACAGATTTGGAGATCAAGACATACATATAGAACAATAAAACGATATAGCAGGGAACATTTTAATATCAGCCAATCTAAGCACACAACTTTTAAAACTATATTTGACCTATACCACACCCCTGCGAAGATGATGAAATGGGGGGGCTTAATGATGGGAAATCTTTAGATGTGGGGCAGACGTGGCTGATATTATACATATTTATTATACGTGTAGAAAGTTGACTCAACTGTTGGACCATAAAGAAAAATTCCTCTCGGAAATTACGGGAGTTAAAATTAAAATCACACCGTCCATTATGTTGCTGGGCATAGGGGAAGATCTGACTGAGGGACGTATTGGCGTTTGAATTTAGATATTTAATTTTTATAATAGTAGTGGTAGCCCGTCAATGCATTGCCTCCTTGTGGCTCCAAAAGGAAGACCCAATCTTTGAAATCTGGAGAGCTAGATTCTTTGGTATTTTTAATTTGGAACATAGCTTATATGCTCTCAAAGGGATACAGAAACAGAAATTAGGTTTAATAATCTGGGGCCCTGTGATTAACCATATGAAGGAGTAATATGAATTTAATTATGTATTGTCGCCCTGGGTTGGCTTTACAGGCGTTATCTAGCTTTTATATTTAAGAAATTTATGTTAAGAAATTTATGTTAACCTCTTTGGAAATAACATGGACTCTTATATGATGCTTACCTCATCTGTAATATGATTTTGTATGTATTTAAAATTCTGGATTGCATTAAAAATAATTTTAAAAAAAACATTGTTATCACCTTAAATGGCTCGATTTGGAACGGGCACTTAAACCACCACCAACCCATTTGCATTTTTCTGAAACAGTTGAGTGTTAACCAACAGGAATTGGCCGTGCACTGCTCCTACCCATATAGCCAGCAATCATCTCAGTGATGGTCTGGGCAAAAAATTGCAATATTGCAATGGAGGTTACAATATAATACTGCTCAGTTATATAAAATTAACAAATAATCCTTAAACAGTTTGAAAATGTAAAATCAAAACTGTTTATTCGTGACAAAACAATCAGTTGCCTATTTTAAAACCTGTCTAAGTGCTGAATCTGATTTCCTAATTATTCAATCGCCCTTGTAAATAATAACACTGTGTAAGAGATAATCCAAGTTTTGGAGCTTTTCTACATCTGCATCAAACATTTAAAATATTATCCATATACATTCTTTCTTATGTGTCAGTTAATCTTCCCCACTCAAATGTACTTTTTTTAGATGAACATTATTCTTTACAGCCATCATCATTGACATCTAACGTGTTTTGCAGGCGTGTACCGCTTCTTCAGGACTTATAATATAGTTCATAGATGCACTGATCCTCTTGTGTAATAGAATTTTGAGCGCAATCTGTATTCTTGCATGTGAATGTTGGAGTTATTGCAAATGTTGATTTTCAAGAAGACAAATAGACCACATCAAATATTTAATTTCCAACTTTAGTTGTCTGAAGTATTGATGTTTTGGTTTGTAAGATATGATGCATTATATGGAGTATACCTTCCTAGTGGAGTAGGTGCTCTACTAGGAGATCCTAAAATGTCCAGAGAATGACATGTAATGCATGTGCATTAAAACATCTTTTATGAAAGGGGTATTTCAGCAACAAATGGCACCTGCTGGGTCAACAAAGAAGTAAAAAAAAAAAAAGCAAGTGATGCTTAGAGGCAGTGGAGCAATGATGGCGTGGAATGTGGGGGATGGTAAATGCCCCTGAGCGTTGAGAGCAATGTAGAGAACAATAGAGGAGCTTTGCTAAAACAAAACAAAAAATGAGCAGGGGAGTGCGAAGAAGGGAAAGACATTGACTAAAAGCAAGCAAATAAGATTGATTTGGAAAGCCAACCAATGAAAAGCAGTGGGATAACCCAAAGTCTACTGTAAGTATTGTTAGTCTTCAAAATAGGCCTTTGAAAAAACAGATAGCTAAAGCTGTATTCAGACAAGACATAACAAGGGAGCCGTCTTTCCAGCAGTTATGAATGAGTGATACACACACTTGCAAACTATGCAACACTTTCTTTCATTTGGACAATTTGATGGGAAGTTCATTGGGTGATATTAGGGAAAAATGTGGGATTGTGACATTTGCAAGATGCTAATAAGAATGCAAAAACACCCAAAACTTACAAAACAACACACAAATAATAAAAAGAACAGCATCCACCGAGGCACTGCAGACTATTTGTAGATGTCCATTTGCGAAATGGGCCCACTCACAGGCAACACTTTGCTATACTTTAGTAGTCCCACAGTCTTACTACTGAAGTTCTACACAATGCTATTAAGACACCTACTAGTTTAAATATCCAGCTCCACCTCTCCTATCTTTTCTATGCAGAGATCCTCACACATGAAAGTTTATAACTGACAGCCTGTTTACGAGTGCGGCGGTCTTTCCACCGCCTCACTCACGGTGAAGCAACAGTGGCGGTCCACCATCTGTTGTATTATGACTCTCACCCTCACCTACGTCAGGGAACCACTGCAGGGGCAATGTAATATGATGAGCAGGACTGGCCCAGTCCCGCCGAGCATTTTACGAGTTCTTTCATTGCTAGCCTTTTCATTGTGGTGAGCCAGCTGGCGGTGGGCAGCATAGGGGGCCCTACAGGGCCAAAATGCCCCCCCGCCGTTGGGATGCATTCAGGGGGCACAACATGTGCCCCTCTTCTGCTTGCACTGCCAGTTCCAGCAGGGCATGGACAGTACAGTCGATGCCCTGCTCGAAAATTTTTACCGTTCCCATTCAGGTGTCCTTTTAAAGGGCAATGCCGTGGGAAAGGCAAAAAGACTGTTCGCCTGCACGAGTTGATCTCCTAATCAGGCAAGGGGATTTTGCACAGGTTTGACACAGCCGCACCGGCAGAGAGCTGGCGCAACTGTCTCAAAGTTGTATTAAGGTCCTTAGTACTAGATATGGGAGGGACTATTAAATGAAAGTTATTAATTTTTTTGTTTTGTTTTAGATATATACAAATTTAAAAAAAAATCTTTTTATTAACATTGCTCAAGAAAACATCAATTACAATAGGCATTTCCAATGGTACACAGTGAGGCGGACACAGTACTATGATAATAATACATTCACGTGAGGATGTAAGGCATAGAAAACCCCCCATGGATTCAGCTCCCCATGTTCACCCCTCTGTATGTTCGCCAGGGCGCCCATATTCTTTTCCTTTTCTTAACGCACCCCCTACTTTTGTAGACCATTTCCTCAGAGCTCTGACACTAATCTGGGTACCGTCTCTACTCTTCTAGCATCAGAAGCAGAGGCTCCCCCCACCCTCTGGCAATGTTCCGCTTCGCAATCCCTGCTGCTAGAGCCAACCATAATCCCTCATATCCTGACCAGTCAGAGTCCCCTTTAATCATTAGTAGCAGCCATTTCCCATCCAGGGGAACTGTCACTCCCACCACCCTGGACATAGTGTCCGTGACCTTTTGTCAGTACCTAGCAATCTCTGGACATTCTCATGAAATAAGTAGGAAGGTTCCCTCCCCCTGGCATCCCCTGACACACAATGCTGTAGGGATCCTGCCCCATGTGTAGAGGTGAGTACGAGGGTAGTATGTTTGATGTAATATCTTGAGTTGTATCACCCTCAGGAGTGAACTGTGATTTCTCTTGGGCTCTGGTTTGCCTCCTACCACTCCTTATCGTCTATAGATCCCAAGTCTTTAGCCCATGTTTCTTGGAGGGCTATTAGGGCGTCTGGCACATTATTTATCAACTTACGATAGATGGTGGAGGTCGGTTTCTCAACAATTGGGTCTAGTAACACACTCTCTTCCATTGGGGAATATTCTGGGACAGAAGTGCCATTATGAATGTGGGTGTGCAGTGGGTGTATGAGCCTCAGGTGCTGATATCTCTGAGTCTGGTATAAATTGTATTCCCGCTGGCGTACCTCAAAGATGAGGGGAGGGTCACCTTTCCATAAGTCTCCCAAGTACTCGATGCCTTTCAATTTCCACCCTTTGAAACCCCTTAGGGCTGCTACTTCATGCAAAGAATCCCCCACCCACAACAGGGTTTGACCAGTCAGTTTCCCTGCCCAGCCTAGTAATTTATTGGCCTCCCTCCAGCACTGTATCACCACTTTGGTGTGCCCTGGCCACTCAGGTCAGGAGTTTTGGGAGTGGAGGAGTGATTCACAATTCCTTCCCGGCATGACAGCTCTATGACCTGCAGCTGCGAAGCCCAGTAATAGAGCCTAATGTCAGGCATTGCCAGGCCACCATCTTAAACACCCTTCTGTAACTTGTGCAGCATGATACTTCGTGAGCCCCCCTGCCACAACAGCGTTCTGACTTCCTGCACTACGTGCTTGAAAACTGTCGGAAGGACCGGGTATGGGGTGTTCTGGAGGACATAAAGGAAGCGCGATAGTGTCATCATTTTAAATAGGGCCGCCCTGCCCATGAGTGAAACCGGTAGGGTACACCAGTGGCTGACATCAGTGCCGAGGCGCCTCATTTGGGGCTCCAGATTCCTGTTTAGGAACGCCTTCAAGTCCCTCGTAACATGGATACCCAGGCATTTAAAAAGCCCTAAAAAACTACTGGGGCCGCACACCGCCCGGGAACCCTGAGGGGAGGCCCGACAGTAGAAAGATCACCCACTTGGACCAGTTGACATTATAGCCAGAGTAGCTACCAAATAGTTTAAAGATATGTAGTACTTGTGTCATCGAGTGGTATGGTCATGCCAGGTACAAGATGATATCATCAGCATAGAGTGAGATTTGCTCTTCCCACCTCCCAGGTGCAACTATGCCCCATATCATTGGGTCCCTTCGGATCCAATGTGCCAACGGTTCCAGTGCAAGGGCAAACAAGAGCAGGGATAAGGGACACCGCTGCCTGGTGCCTCATCGCAATTTAAAGGAACTCAATACCGCCCGTAGGTGCCTCGTATAGTAATCTCACCCAACAACAAAAATTGGGACCGAAGCCCAGCCTGTGAAGCACCATGAACAAGTAGGGCCACTCAATACTATCGAACGCCTTTGATGCATCAAGCGCCATCAGTGCTGTCTGTTGGGACTCAGGATTGCTAGTCATGTGGAGTATGCCACATAGTCTCTGAGGATTATGCCGGGTGCTTCTACAGGGCATAAACCCTAATTGGTCCACATGGACCAATTACGTGATGACGGACACCAGCCTGTCTGCCAGAACTTTGGCCAGAACCATGGCCTCCACATTAATAAGGGAGGCAGGATGGTAGGAACTACACTTATTCAGTGGCTTTCTGGCTTTATAGATAACCACTATCATGGCCACTCGCTGGTCTGGAGGGAGTTGCCCCTGCTCTCGCGCTTCAATCAACATGTTTTGGAGCAGTGGTATTATAACCGAGGCCTACCTTTACTAAATCTCGACTGGAAGCTCGTTTGGACCCGGTGCTTTTCCGGATTTAAGGGAACCCAGGGCGCAACCCAGTTCCTCCACCGTCAGGTCGGCCTCAAGCACTTCACATGCCTCCCCGACAATGTAGGGAGGGTGAAATCCCTTAGAAATTCTGCACAGTCAACCTCCAACCTGGTGGACCTAGTGTCTGGTTCACACCGGTGCATAGACACTCTCAAAATGCTTGGCAATAGCTTCTACTATGTCGTTACTTGTAGTTTGTAGTGACCCAGTTACATCGCATACCCCCATCACCCATGATCTCTCCCTATCACGTCTCTCCAGCCACACTAGGAGCTTCAGAGCCTTATCCCTCACATCGTATAGATGGTGTTGTGTCGCTAACGCATATGCCCATGCTTCACCATCCGCCAGGGTCCACAGGTTCCGTTTCCTCAGCGCCAGTTTGTGTCTCAGGTCAGGATTTGAAAACGTTGCCCCGTCACCCTCCATCTGACTAATGTCTTGCTCGAGTGACCGAATTTGCAGGGATTCCTCTTTTTTTTTAGCCCCGATCAGCACCTGTGCCTGTCCCCATGATAGCGTCTCGTAGGCCTCCCATAAAGTATGGTAAGAGTCTACTGACCCCGTATTTTCTTTAAAATAAAGCACTGAGCCCTCTCAGAGATTGTCCCTAAGCGTTGGATCCCGCAGTCACCAGGGATCTATTCTTGGGAAAGTAGCCTTATCTAGAGATGGGCCTTTAAGAGTGACACACACCAGAGAGTGGCCCCAGATACCCCTCGCCATCTGGGTAGGGTTAAAGAAGTCTCCAACCCTGTCATTGCACGAGTAAAAATTGTCTATTCTAGAGAAGGAGCTGTGACGTGTTGAATAGTAGGTATAATGCCTTACTAGAGGGTTATGCCCCTGCCACAAAGTCCGCCAGTCCACATTCTCCATGTCTGCTCACATGGGAGCCAGACCAGTCCAGTTCTGGGTTCATGACTGCGTTCATGTCCCCACCTATCAGGAGCGTTTCCAGGGGGAGGTCAGTGAGGAATGAGCTAAACTTCAGGCAAATCACTGCATGGAGACGACCCCGGGGTATATAGCAAGAGCACAATATTATCAGGCGCCCCTCCCATTTAACCGCCACCGAAACAAAGCACCAGGCATCGTCTGCCCAAGTGCCTGTGATAACTAGGGGCAGCGCGTTGCATGTCAGGATCCCCACTCCCCGGGCCCCCGATGAGAATCCTGAGTGGGCTACCATTTTGTACCCAAAACGATTTAGTGCCTTGCATTTACTCCCTCGCAAGTGCTATTCCTGGATCAGAACAACGTCTGGGGGAGGCCTCTTAATGTGGTGCATGACTAATGTGCGCTAAATCTTGTTACCCAGACCATTCACGTTCCAGGTCCATATCCGCATACTAGCTAAGTCGCCCATGACGTCGAGCGGGGTAAATAATAAATGAGTGTCTCCTCACCACCCAGGTTTTCTTTGTGTCAACCTCCTGTACCTTGTGGATCTCTTGGTCTCGAGCATGGTCCCCATCCCTCCCCAACAAGTCAAACAAACAACCCAACTCCCCCCTCCCTGCAACCCTGCTGGGTGAGCCCCCAACCTCCCACCTCCCAAATGTGCAGAGTGCCTGTCGCCCAAAGAAAGAAACATTTGTGGGGAGCCGTGAGCTAGCCTCCAGTACGAAGTACTGTCTGTCTGCTAATGGATCATGTCAATCACATACAAAGTGATACTGAAGCCTCCCCTACAACAAACCACATAGGAAGTCTGACCATCTACATGGAGAAGGAAAGGATGAGTGTGTTATGCATTGCGGGAGTCCGTTAGGTGTTACTGGTCCCAGTTGCGAGTTTGCCCCTTCCTCACAGCAGCACTCTCAAGCCCCAATGTATGGCCCTCCACGATTACATTAAGGAATAGAACAGTGCCAGTGGTGCGAGGTGTGCCCCAAAAGTCACTTATCTGTCTGCTGCTGCTGTACCTGGCCACTGGATAACCGCTCCGCCTCTTGCTCAGTCCCACCGCGGCACTCCTCCACCGCCGGATGGATGCTCTCTCCTTTGAGACAAACAGTACGCCATCCCTCCAGCGAATCGCAAGTTTCTGCTGGTGAGTCGAAGAAATAAGGTTTCCCCTCGTTCATAATTTTGAGTCTGGCTGGAAAAAGCATCATGTACTTTACATTCTGGACTCCAAGAGCTCTCTTAATGGCGTCAAAAGACCGCCGCTGACGTGAAGCGTGAAGTCCGGGAAAAAACGGATGATGGCATTCTCGTGCCAGAGGTCACCATGCATACGTGTCGAGTGTAGGATGGCATTCCTACCTCTGAAATTCAGGATGCGGGCTATAATCGTGTGCGGGGGGCACTCCAGGGCGAGGCTTGCCCCCCAGAGCCCTGTGTGCATGTTCCACTGAGAAAAAGTTTGACAAGCATTTGGGCTTCAGGTGGTTGAAAACCAGGCCTTCCAAAAGCAGGTCCATGGACTGTCCCTCCATTCCCTCTGGCACATCCACAACGCAAATGTTGTTGTGCCGGGCCCTGCCTTCCTTGTGTTCAAGCTGGGCGTAGATGTCGAACTGGTTCTTGGTGAGAATGGCATCCTGGTCTTCGAGATGCTTAGTTTTGGACTGTAGGCCCCCAATTCCCGCCTCCGCCATCTACACATTCTCCGAAATTTTACGTAGGTCTGCACGCAGAAGATTCACCTCCTCAGTGATGAAGTCGAGCTTCGTTTCCAGGGTGCCCTTTCAACTCTCTGAACGCCTTCATGATATCTTTCAAGGAGGGGTCCCGGGTCTGGATTCCTGTTCCACCTGCAGACCCCCTCCTGTCGCACCTTTGTCGTGACCCATGGCCACTGTATACTTGTCAATGTGATTAGTCTGTCCTGGCCCCAGTGCTTTGTTTCAACCTATGGCTCAACCTGCGGTCTGTTAGCAATAGGTCTCTACAGTCCCGGGTACTTCCCTAGCAGCCAGCACGCCTGGATACCCCCTTCGACAGGAGTGGCTCATACCTTCCCAGGCGTCGTTTAAGAGCCATGGGACTCACTCTTCTCACGGGCACTAATGAGGGATGAACACTCTCTGGACCATCGGCACGGAGACCTCTGCAATGTGGCCACTCTGAACTGTTGCCCCATCTGCTAGCATTGTCCACTTGGGTGCCTTTAGATATATATACATTTTTTAAATATTCAATTAAATGGGTTTTTATTTTTAAATACATTAAAAAAACAATTTAACATTATTTCCTATAGTGTGTTTTATTGTTAGTCCCTACATTATTTTCTATGAGAAGGTGTGGCCGTATCAGTGGTTGGCCATGTGCGGTGCTAGATGTACTCCAGCTTTGAGCTGCAGTACATTTACTATTGTGTACCTTCTGCCCACAGTAACTTTAGAAGTGCAGTTTATGAATATATAGCAATGGGCTTACTCTTTTGTGGGTGGGTGTCTGTCCCTCCACCTTAACCATTATGCAACCTCTAATTACTCCTCCCGAATCCCTATCTATTTTGTAGTACCTATCACCCTTTTGTCAATCATTCTTCCTGGTTCCTCCAACATTTGACCATGTGCGGTGCTGGACCTACTAGTGCTCTTTTTTGGCAGTAACAACTTCACACTCGTAAATTTGGGTCGAACCCCTACTGCAGGGAACGAACACATGTAAGTCTACGTTTTTGAGTAAATTTATCTGACTTTTTGGGATTATCCCAAGGTAGTAAATTACCCAAAAGTGTAAGAGTAGATTTACTGGTAGTAAATCTTCAAGTGTAGATTTATCTTTGTGAACAGGCTTTCCTGTCTGTCAAAGAGTCTTTAAGGAGCTGTGATAGGGCACAGTCACCTTGTTGGAGTAACAAATTTGAAAACGTTTGACACAGTATCAATGTTGACATTGTATTCCTTATTTACTTATGATATGCATTACAGTGATCTGCAGACAATAAACTAAATGCCAAAGATGCTTCAGGCAGCTTGCTGTGACTAATACTGGCCTTGCGCTGAATGTCTGGACTTCATGAAAATCTCATTGGTTCCAATTAGTAAATGGGGAATGGTTTTTGGGCTAGGATATAGTAATGTATTTTAACCCTCTGCAACTGGATTAGTTGGACAGATCAAAGAAATATTTCCAGAATCAGGAGGGCCAGCCTCTTCTAGTAGGACAGGACCATGAGATTTAGAGAGGACCCCTCCTGTCCATCTTGCCAAAAAGATATGATCGGAGAGTCCCATAGTCAGGAATGTTGTGGGATAAGGAACGGAATACACTACAGTCCAGGAGCTGTCGGACCTCAAACCCAAGAACCTTGGATATTTATGTCATATATGATTTTTGTTTAAAAGGTGTCCGTCATCTGTTATATATTTTTTTAAGTTTTATATGCTTATAATGTTGTGTAGTTACAAGTGCATTGCAGTTCATAGTTCATATATACACGTTTAAAGTATCCATGTTTGCAACATTTTACGTTAGTAATAACTGCACCCTTTTAGTAACTTTTTTAACTTTTGAACCATTTCAGTGACAGCCTTCTAAAAATGTCCTGTATCAGGATCCACATTCCTTAATCCTAAATGAAGTATGAATACAAAAGATATTCTTTCCATGCTTTGGGGGGCACATACTTGTTAATTTGAGTCTGGAATTCATCCTTCAGTGATCGCAACATGAAGTTAAAATGTAGTTTCTTTTATAAAGCTGTGACTTTTATGAATATGGTCAATGACTTCTCAGAAGGCCTATATAACATACAGGAATACAGGACTGGGAACCAAAACCGGCCCTGGCAAAGTGCTCGGCTGCCCCGCCACCCCCCCACCCCCATCCCGGGGCTTGGGGGTACCGCCGAGCTCTTTGCCAGGGCCGGTTTTCGGACGATTTTGTTACAGGGCCGATTTTGCAGCTATGCTGCAAAAACGCTGTGTAACAATAACGGTCCCAGGAGCCCAAAACCGGCCCCCACCCGTGCGCCGACCGGGGGATTGCCCGGTGCTCGCTACGTTCAGTCCGGCCCTGTATGTCACAGTAGAGGGACAGAAATAGCGAGAACAACAGTGAATAGAGAAGGGCGGTAGAACAGGATGGTGTAGACGGTTTGCCTATGTGAGAAAGGTTGGCTTCCATTACTGCTTTGGAAAAGCTTGGAATAGATGCAAGATTATCCTGCAATAACAATGTCAACTATTTTGTCTCTGCATTTGGCTGGCACATCCATGAAATAAGAAGAAGAGAGAAGCAAGCTCCCAGCAGAAGGACTGATCCTATTTTAGACATGTGCAACATATGAGTTAAGAAAGCTGGAGTGCCACACACAGAGCAAAGCATCTACCAGATATATGCATCGGCTGATGTATTTGCATCAGTTATTCTTCTATATATGTTACCAAAATTGATAAGTGGTTACCAATACAGTATCAGTATCAAAAGGGCTTTGTAGGAGTAGTCACCTACAGAGCTGTGCATTTTACAAATTGTAACACACATAGGTTTATTCCATAATATCCAACCCATTCTATCAACCTGAAGGCCAAACTTTGTGACTGTAGATGGGTGGGCTGTTTCTAGCCAGAGTGAATAAAACAATGAAAATATTTTTTATGTGACAGGGCAAGTTCTCACCCCTGTACAAGACAGATATCATCACTTTGTTTTGGCCACGTAGGCTGCAAGGTCCTTGTGACCCATGTGAGCTCCTCAAAAACTCCTCCACACAGCCTTTAGTCAACTAGGCCCAACTCCTTGTCTTCCTGGTCTTGGGTCTGCACCTGTCTATTCCCTTGTATCCTTCCAGATTAGTTTACTAAAGCAGAGATTTTTCTAGAGAACTATATCTAAACTGGTGAATGCTTTCAAGTGCTGAGAAAGTCCTCTATTCATTTTCTTGGGAACTCAAGAATATTTGCCAGTATCCACTGGTCAGATCCAAAGTACTAAGGAACTTTGCTGCACTTACATTGTCTATGAGCTTTTCAGCAAACAGAGGGGCCTTTTTATGAGAGCCCTGGGTCACTTTTGTACCACGTAAAGTGGTATATGCATGACCCAGGGCTCTCAATCCGATTTATGAAGCAACACAAAGCCACCCTGCGTGGCTTTGGTTGGCCTCATAACCCCTGACTAAGCTCAGCATAAATCGCTTTGTTGCCTTATTCTGTGCCTGGGAGGTGTGCCAATTTGCAGTGGATTTTTCCACACAACACCGATGGATTTAAATTTAAACGTTGCCCCAAATTTACAAAATTATGTAAATCTGGGAAAGCGCCAAATCTGGATGCCTCCAGGGTAAGGCGAAACAATGAGAAATATGTTTATTTCTTCTCATTTTTTCCTCTTTCTCTGTGTGCTGCATTCTACAGCACACATCGAAAAGGGGAAAATGTGTCTTAGAATTGTTTTTGTGCAGAAAGGTGTCACGTCTTGCTTAAAAGCCATCCTAAATACAACGGAGGCATCCTTGCACCATGGTAAGAGGGTACAAGGGTGCCTATGTTGGCACTATGCTGCCAAAATGAAGCCAGCGCATGGGGAATGGACATAAATGCACTGGATTGCATCAATATGGTGCATACAGCCCTTTCACTTTGTTATAGGGCAGAGCAGTAAGGTGCCTTCCTGCGCTTGGCTTTACCTTAAAATTGAACAATAGATTTACCTTCCAGGGCCTATTTATCTATCCCCCTCCTGGCCCAAATTCTATCTTTATTCATAAAATACAGGTCTTTATGGAATCCTGTAAAAACTACCCCAGTTTTACACTAGTGGGTGACTTCAATTTCTACTTGGAGTTGCAGAATAATTCAGACACTAATAACTTAGCTGATATTTTTAGAGAGTTTTAATTTAAACCAGTTAATAACAGAACCCAACCACCTTGCCAACCATACTCTAGATGGAATATGCACTAATAATCTGGAGTTAAAAGTAGAGAAAGTTGTGGCTGTAGTATGGTCGGTTTATAAGGCCATTTTCTTTATACATGAGCTTCCCTTCCACAACAATATGGAGAATAATAAGACTAGATGTATAAACAACTGGCCCTGGAAAAAACCGAATGTTGGGGAATTGAGGGACACTCTTTCCAATACCTACCCAGTCTCCTATGACATTCCAAATAATGCAGCTGTGAATTAAGCTCAGTGGCTTAACTCAGCTGCACTAAAATTGGTACCAGAAAAGACAGTAAAAAGCTATAGGAAGCATCCAACAGCTCCCTGGTTTTCATTGGAACTTAAAGCCTTCCGAGGGAAATGTAGGCTGCAGAGCATCTATGGAGAAAAGAATACTGTCCAAACGAAAGAGCTAAATATATAGAGCTACTGAAGCAATATAAGGGCCTAATAAAAGCAGCCAAAACTAAATTCTTTTCGGAAAGCATAAGTGTATAAAAAAACTCAAGTAGAAAACTTTTTAAAACAGTTAAAACCCTGTCAAAATAGAACACTGAGTGCTCCTTTAGTCCAGACGAAGCATTTTGCGATATGCTTGCGACTTTTTTCCAGTCCAAAGTTAATTCTATTTATCAAAATGTTTCACCTTCCCCAAATATACTAAGGGCAGATGATTTTGTGTGCATGCAGGAATCTGACCTACAGAACACTGTTACTTCCTCAGGGTGCCTACAATTCTGTATTTCTCTCCCTTTACTAAGGAGAAAGTAATTAACTTTATTAATCTCATTAAAACCGGGGCCCCATCAGATCCCTGTCCTTCACAGGTTCTTAAGCAAGTTGCCAATGTGGTTGCCGGACCACTTATGGAACTTTTTAATGAGATATTGATCTCAGGTCAATTTCCGATCATATGAAAAAAGGCTTCTATTTTGCCATTGATTAAGAAACCCTCCCTGGAACAAATGAAGTTGAAAAACTATAGGCCTATATCTTGTCTTCCTTTCCCAGCCAAAATCCTTGAGAAGGTACTGAATGAGGAGGTTCTAGAATTTTTGGATGCTAACTTGCTGCTCCATCCTTCACAGTCCGGCTTTAGAGCAAATCATTGCACTGAATCTGCCTTGGTAGCACCCTCGGAGGAAGTCAGAATGGTAATCGATAGGGGTGGAAAACCAGCACTGATTTTAATGGATCTCTCTGCCGCTTTAAACACAGTTCACCATTCACTCTTCTTAAAACTTCTCCATCTGCTTTATTTTCTCTAAGCTGGACTATTATAATGCTCTGAATCTGGGTGCTCAGAAATCTGTGATAAAGAACTTGCAGACTCTGCAAAATGCAGCAGCGATACTGCTGCTAAAATTTCCTAAATGGCGTCCTGTGTTTGAATCATTGCAGAGTCTCTACTGGCTCCCAGTGAGAAAAAGGATTATCTTTAAGGCCATGTGCATGGTTTACAAGGCCCTTCATCAGACCGGCCCAAAGTATATCCTAGACCGTTTCTCCAGGTATAAGCCAAGTAGGAGCCTTAGATCCAGTTCCATACGCTTTGTTATTATTCCTAGATCAAACAAAGAAAGATGGGGGTAGGGCCTTTTCTATCTGTTCAGGTAAATGGTGGAACTTACTTCCTCTTATGCTACAATGTCAAGCCTCTCTGATGCAATTTAGGAAGTAGCTGAAATCATTACTATTTACCAAAGTAGTCGAATAAGATGCTACTAGAGTCATGCTGTGTCCTTACGACTTGTGTGATTACTTGCGGTTCACCCCTTCTACTATTATCTTCTTTCTTTCTTGTCTTTATTTCTACAACACCCTCTGGCATATGCGTGCTTTATATAAGTAATTTCATTCATTCATTCGTTCATTCATTCATTCATTGCCTTACTCCAAAATGCCATAAACATGAGCCAGAATTAGTGGACCTCATAGTTCCTTCTAAACTGCGTGCCTGAGCAGGTGCTCACACTTAGATTTCCATCAGTGTAGTGAATCACAAGCAGATTCACCACATCAGATACTCCAGCATCCATAAAATTCTTCATTGTAGCCTTTTCTGCATGGTGATAAGGCTGCGCTTCTCAATTTATTTTTATCATCAAGTTTTTACTTCACCTTTAGAGATGTTAAAAAGAGGAGTGTGAACATCTGCTGTGAATGCCAGAGCAATAAGCAGTGAAATTACCCCAAAATTTTCATGGTGCAGGTTCATTGTAGGAAGGATTATTTTTGCACAGGAAGGGACACCATTCTGCACAAAAGCAACCCTGAGAGGTATATTCCTCTTTCTCTGTCTGATGCAGAATGCAGCATACATAGAAAGAGGAAGAATGAGGAAAAATAAAGATATTTCTCCTCTTTATTCCTCACCTGGGGAGGCATTGCATTTTAACACATTCTCAGGTTTACCAGTCTTGGGAAATCTGGGAATGCACCAAAATCCATATGTGGATGCATGGGGACACCAATGCTCCGCCCATGGAATGCTTCCCAAGGCACAGTAACATAACACAGTGATTTGTGTTGCATTGCTTTACTCTGGATTTATGGAGGGGCACACAAGGTGGCCTTGTGTGGCTTGATAACATTGAGTTAGGTTGTGTGTTGCCCTTTCTCCCCTTTGTGTGGCACCAGGGTGACACCAAACCTTCATAAATGTGCCGCTGAGTATCCAAAGCGTTGCAGGACCATGAACCAGGTCATTCATAGCATTTCAGGGCTGTGTCTTTTCAGTTTGCATGGAACATTTTCAGTTCATCCAAGAGATTAAAGGACCTTTTTATGTAGGGTTTGTGTCATCCTTGCTCCACGCAAAGGAGTGGAAGGCCAATGCCAAACCTAAGTAGGATTTATTAAGCCATGCAAAAGCACCTTACATGGCCCTGAGTTGCTTGATAAATCCAGAGTAACGCAACACTGTGCAAATCGCTGAGTTGCGTTACTCTGACTTGTGAAGGCGTTTCAAGGGTGGAAGGTGGATGTTCAACCTTGGATTCTGTAGCTTTCTCAGATTTACCAATACTGGTAGACCTTTGTATGCTTCAGAATGCTAGCACACATAGAAAGAGAAATATGCCTCAGGGGATTGTTTATGTGCAGTAAGGTGTCTCTCCAAAAACAATACTGCTTTCACTGCAGACACCCTTGCACCATGGTGCAAGGGTGCCAGTGTTGGCGCTAGGCAGCATATTATGCGCTAGGACTAGGAAATGACAGGAATGTACTGTATATTGTTAAGTATGCTGCATTCGTGCCCTTTCCCTATCAAACAGCGCAGCACAGCAAGGTAACTTGCTGCACTGCGTGATATATTAGTAAATGTGCTTCTAAGGATGGCCACAGGCAGGGAAACAGCAGAAAGAGTGGGTGACGCAACAAGAGAAAGAAAGACAGCACGTGGATACTGACAAAGTAAGTGAAAGGCATAGCGAGATGGGGGGAGAGGGGGACACCCAGAGAGAGGTCGAATGACTGTGGAGAGACAAATTGATAGGTAGAAACAGAAGACTGAGACTTGTAAAGAGATAAATGCAGAGAAGGAAAGAGAAATCTAGGAAGCAAAATACATGGAAAGGCAGAGAAACAAGAATAGAGGGAGATAAAGACAGGAAAAGACTACGAAATAGGGAGATGCCATGGAGAGTGAGAGAGAGATAGAGAAGAGTATTCAAATACTGGAAGAGCCAAAACGAAGAGGAATAGGACTAAAGAAAGAAAGAAATGTACAGAAAGAAATATGAAGAGACGAGAGAATAAAAGAAAGACAGGTAAGACAGAGAAGTCAAAGTTAGGGAGGGACACATAAAAAGAGAATCCCTGGTTACGAGCTGGCAGTAAATCGAGTATGGTAAAATGGTAACCTTACTGGCTGGAACAATTGTCCGTGTACATGGAAAAATCACTTAATTACAAATACAATATTTTCTGTGTGCCCCAGAAAAGATTTAATCGTACGTGATTTTTCCACATGCCATTTTTCTTGATGTTTTCCGCGTGCCATTTTTTTGCCCAGGTAAGATAGCATGAATGATGCGCAAACGTGGAGACCCTGTGTCATAGGTGAATTATTATCTACTGGCGGTCGCCAGTAGATAGTTATAGTTAGGACCGAGTTCCCATAGGAAATCTGAAAATTCTATTTTGAATAACTTTGGCGCCGGTTGACTTATCTTCGTGAAATTTTCAAAACTAATGGGGCGCTCCACTCAGCTCCTAACCTGAAAGTCTTGGGGTGATTTGTCAAGCGGGGGCTGAGAAAAAAGGGGGGTCCCAAAACGCGTTTTCTCCATGCATTTTCCCATAGGACCTTTAGTCGAAGGTCCAGCCCGAACGGCTAAACAGAATTACTTGAAATTTGGCAAAGAGGTAGTCCTCAGGTAAGGCATGTGCCTTTTGCATATATGGTGTAAATCCGTTCAGTAGTTCCTGAGAAAATCAAAAGTAAAATCATATATATATCTGGGCGGAGCCTAACCACACATCTCATTGTGAGATCTGATTGGCTGTCAGCACTTCATCCAAGAAGTGTTGGCAGCCATCTTGGGACCAATATACATGATAGCACCTCATTAAAAAGCATTGCAGTTAATAGAAGGTTTTAAGACTTTAGTTACATTATAAATCATTTGTTGATGGTACCATACTCATTTAAGGAATTGTGGTATGTTCTAAGGTGATTTTACTATGTGAAAAAGCCTTCTGCTGGGATATCATGAATCATGTTTGAGAGAAAACTATTTTCACATGCTTTTCCCACAGAGGTTTGGAAGGTGATCTATAAGCTAAACTGAGAGCATATTTTCTGTAAATTCACATTATCTTTCTCAGTCATGTGAGAATGAAGTCTGACATTCTCAGTAAAACATGTACATCCAACAAGGGCAGAGACTGTCAGTTGATTCCTTTATGTTCTACTGCAGCTTCCCAGAGTGTTCCAAAGAACAACTAAAGCGCTAACAATCTTACTTATGACAAAGGTATGGCACACCTGAAGCCATCTTAATTGGAATAAAGTGGTAACATTTAAAACGTTTAATTTAAAAAGGAACAAAATGAGAGGGTTCATTTTGCTATAGAATGTATGCTTAGTGCTGCAGAAAGAAAAATTAGGGCACATTTTGAGTGACAAAGGTATGGCACACCTGAAGCCATCTTGATTGGAATAAAGTGGTAACATTTAAAACTTTTAATTTAAAAAGGAACAAAATGAGAGGGTTCATTTTGCTATAGAATGTATGCTTAGTGCTGCAGAAAGAAACATTAGGGCACATTTTGAGTGACTTCTCAAATCCTCTTCTATTTCATTAAAGAATTCTGACATGCAGACTGAAACATGCACTTTCAATACCAGCAGCAGACTTCCCTGGTGAGCAGTAGCTTTACTACAGTGATCTAATGAGCAACTAGAGTGCTAACATTCTGAATTTATGGCAAATGTGTGACACATCTGAATTCCTTCTTCATTGAATCAAAGTAAAAAACTGACAGTATGCCTACTGAGGAGACTGCAGTAAATGAGAAAATTAGGAAACTTCATAACAAGTCTCCCAAGATGGCCACCAGAGACAAAAGAGCCCAAATGTAGCACAAATATCACTGAGTTGTAGCCCAAGTATAGCCCAATGACAGAAATCCCAGAGTGTTTTAAAGAACAACTAGAGCGCCAACAGTCTTACTTATGACAAAGGTATGGCACACCTGAAGCCATCTTGATTGGAATAAAGTGGTAACATTTAAAACATTTAATTTGCAAAGGAACAAAATGAGGGGGTTCATTTTGCAATAGAAATTATGATTAGTGCTGCAGAAAGAAAACTTAGGGCACATTTTGACTTCTCAAATCCTCTTCTATTTCATTAAAAAGTTCTGACATGCAGACTGAAACATGCACTTTGAATACCAGCAGCAGACTTCCCTGGTGAGCAGTAGCTTTACTACAGTGATCTAATGAGGAACTAGAGTGCTACCATTCAGAATTTATGGCAAATGTGTCACTTCTGAATGCCTTCTTGATGGAACCAAAGTAAACAAGCATTGAAAATGCAATAGGTCTCGCCCTCGTTTAAGTTAAAGCAATTCTGTTTGCAATTAGGTGGCTTTTTAGCTTTGATTTTATTAGTGTTTTTCAAAATTTCATGTACATAACATGCATATATGTATATGTATGGATGCATTTATATTTGTATTTATATAGATATGCAGATTATATATATGTTTATATATGTATGTATATATATATATACACATACATATATATAAATGCATATATGTGCATATGTGTGCGTGAAGAGAGAGAGAGAGAGTTAGAGAGGTAGAGGTGTAGAGGTAGAGACGTAGAGGTAGAGAGGTAGAGGTAGAGAGGTAGAGGTAGAGAGGTAGAGAGTAGTAGAGAGAGAGGTAGAGAAAGGTAGAGAGGTAGAGAGTGGAGGATGAGTAATAGAGAGTAGAGAGTAGAGAGAGAGTAGTAGAGAGTAGTAGAGAGAGTAGCAGAGAGTGAGTAGGAGAGAGTAGTAGAGTGAGTAGTAGAGAGTGAGTAGTAGAGAGTAGTAGAGAGTGAGAAGTAGAGAGTAGTAGAGAGTAGTGGAGAGTGAGTAGTAGAGGGAGTAGTAGAGAGTAGTAGAGAGTGAGTAGTAGAGAGTAGTAGAGAGTGAGTAGTGGAGACTGAGTAGCAGAGAGAGTAGTAGAGAATGAGTAGCAGAGAATGAGTAGTAGAGTGAGTAGTAGAGAGTAGTAGAGTGAGTAGTAGAGAGTGAGTAGTAGAGAGTGAGTATTAGAGAGTGAGTAGTAGAGAGTAGTAGAGAGTGAGTAGTAGAGTCAGTAGTAGAAAGTAGCTGAGAGTAGTGGAGAGTGAGTAGTAGAGAGTAGTAGAGAGTGAGTAGTAGAGAGTGAGTAGTAGAGAGTAGTAGAGAGTGAGTAGCAGAGTGAGTAGTAGAGAGTAGAAGAGAGAGAGTAGTAGAGAGTGAGTAGTAGAGAGTAGTAGAGAGTGAGTAGTAGAGAGTGGTAGAGAGAGTAGTAGAGAGTGAGTAGTAGAGAGTAGTAGAGAGTGAGTAGTAGAGAGTAGTAGAGAGAAGTAGAGAGTGAGTAGTAGAGAGAGAGTAGTAGAGAGTAGTAGAGTAGTAGAGCGTGAGTAGTAGTTAGTGAGTAGTAGAGAGTAGTGGAGTAGTAGAGAGTGAGTAGTAGAGAGTAGTAGAGAGTGAGTATTAGAGTGAGTACTAGAGAGTAGTAGAGAGTGAGTAGCAGAGAGCAAGTAGTAGAGAGTGTGTAGTAGAGAGTGAGTAGTAGAGAGTGAGTAGTACAGAGTGAGTAGTAGAGAGTAGTACAGAGTGAGTAGTAGAGAGTAGTAGAGTGAGTAGTAGAGAGTGAGTAGTAGAGCGAGAGTAGTAGAGAGTGAGTAGTAGAATAGTAGAGAGTGAGTGGTAGAGAGTAGGAGAGAG
Source organism: Triturus cristatus (assembly GCF_964204655.1). Taxonomy (NCBI): domain Eukaryota; kingdom Metazoa; phylum Chordata; class Amphibia; order Caudata; family Salamandridae; genus Triturus; species Triturus cristatus. Next base: position 624,213,916 of record NC_140587.1, read on the forward strand.
TAGTAGAGTGAGTAGTAGAGAATAGTAGAGAGTGAGTAGTAGAGCGAGTAGTAGAGAGTAGTAGAGTAGTAGAGAGTGAGTAGTAGAGAGTGAGTAGCAGAGAGAGTAGTAGATAGTAGTAGAGAGTGAGTAGTAGAGAGTGAGTAGTAGAGAGTAGTAGAGAGCGAGTAGTAGAGAGTGAGTAGTGGAGAGTGAGTAGTAGAGAGCGAGTAGTAGAGAGTGAGTAGTAGAGAGAGAGTAGTAGAGAGTGTAGTAGAGAGTGAGTAGTAGAGAGTAGTAGTGAGTAGGAGAGAGTAGTAGAGAGTGAGTAGTAGAGAGTGAGTAGTACAGAGTGAGTAGTAGAGAGTAGTAGCGAGTGAGTAGTAGAGAGTGAGTAGTTGAGAGTGAGTAGTAGAGAGTGAATAGTAGAGAGTAGTAGAGAGTGAATAGTAGAGAGTAGTAGAGCGTGAGTAGTAGAGAGAGTAGTACAGAGTGAGTAGTAGAGAGAAGTAGCGAGTGAGTAGTAGAGAGTGAGTAGTAGAGTAGTAGAGAGTGAGTAGCTGTGAGTGAGTAGTAGAGAGTGAGTAGTAGAGAGTAGTAGAGTAGTAGAGAGTGAGTAGTAGAGAGTAGTAGAGAGTGAGTAGTAGAGAGTGAGTAGTAGAGAGAGAGTAGTAGAGAGTAGTAGAGAGTCAGTAGTAGAGTAGTAGAGAGTAGTCAGTCAGTGTCAGTCAATGTCAGTCAGTCAGTGTCAGTCAATCAGTGTCAGTCAATCAGTGTCAGTCAGTCAGTGTCAGTCAATCAGTGTCAGTCAGTCAGTGTCAATCAGTGTCAGTCAGTGTCAGTCAGTCAGTGTCAGCTAGAGCAGCTCTGCTGACCTGGTTCTCTGGCTCTAAAGCAGCTCTGCTGACCTGGTTCTCTCTCTCTAAAGCAGCTCTGCTGACCTGGTTTCTATGGCTCTACAGCAGGTCTACTGACCTGGTTCTCCGGCTCTAGAGCAGCTCTGCTGACCTAGTTCTTATGCTACAGAGCAGCTCTGCTGATCTAGTTCTCTGGCTCTACAACAGCTCTGCAGGCCTGGTTCTCTGGCTCTAAATCAGCTCCGTTGACCCAGTTCTATGGCTCTGAAGCAGTTCTGCTGACATGGTTCTCTGGCTCTATAGAAGCTCTGCTGACCTGGTTCTCTCCCTCTAAAGCAACTCTACTGACCTGGTTTCTCTGGCTCTGCAGCAGCTCTGTTGACCTGGTTCTCTGGCTCTAGATCAGCTCTGTTGACCTGGTTCTTAGGCTCTAGAGGAGCTCTACTGACCTGGTTCTCTGGCTCTAAAGCAGCTCTGCTGGCCTGGTTCTCTGGCTCTAAAGCAGCTCTGCTGACCTGGTTCTCTCCCTCTAAAGCAGCTCTGCTGACCTGGTTTCTATGGCTCTACAGCAGCTCTGCTGACCTGGTTCTCTGACTCTAGAGCAGCTCTGCTGACCTAGTTCTTAGGCTCTAGAGCAGCTCTGCTGACCTGGTTCCCTGGCTCTACAGCAGCTCTGCTGACCTGGTTTTCTGCACTCACGACGCACGCACCCGACTTCGCAAAAATATATTTAAAAATAATATAAGTTTCTTATAAGTACAAATATATTATTTTGATGAATATCTTGCATAATCTCTTGCCTTAATATGTATATTAAAGACACATACATATCATTTTGGAACATACATTTTTTTTGCGGGAGTCGTGCAAACAGCGCGCCCCAGCACGTATATGATGTCACGCGGGACCCGCAAGCGCGCAAACATCTCGTACCGTAATGCGAAAGTGTCGCAAATGCGCGGGAGCAGGAGTTGCAGACTGGTCGCGTACCAATCGCGCATATCACGTGATATTAAATGTATATGATGTAACTGAAAAACACGCAACCGTCGCACACCATACGCGGATCCTTCATGACTTTTCTAAAATGACGGCTAGAATGCGCGCACCCACCGTGATGTGTACACTTTGAGTGCGCGACTGCGAAAAAAAATGGAATTTGTTTTTTAAAGAAAATGATATGAATATATATTAAAATAAAAAATAAAAACAAGAAAATAATCAATATTTCAGTTTTAATTAAAAAATGTTTTTTTTGCAATTTTCAGAAAAAAAATTATAATGTTATTTAATTAATAAAATATCTATAAATAAACAGTTAAAAAACTGTAGAAAATCAGTACAAAAAAATAGATATAACTACTATCACACTTAAAAGTTAGCATTTAAAAAACCTTTGAAATTCACTGAAAAAAACATAGGTTTCAGAGACGTTATAGTTAGAAATTAGCATTTAAAAAACCTTAGAAATTCACAGAAAAAACAACCATAGGTTTCAGGGGTGTTATAGTTAGCTGCCCATTTCACTCGTACAAAACTATAGAAATTCCTCCGTTATAGTTAGTTCTGCTAACTATAACTCACGCGCCCGCAATGCACTGCTGATGATGTCACATATTGCATCATTCATGACATGGTCAGTGACATCACTGATGACATCACTGACAACATCTCAAATGTCGTCAGTTCCACCCCTTGATGGAATCCTTCAAGGGGTGGAACTGAGTCAGGCAATGAGGCTGCCTACAGCCCCTGCCCTGCAACAAGTCCTAAAAGGTCGGTGTCTCAGGGCCCAGATTTATCAGGTCCACATTTTTTAGCTCAGTCATTCCAAACTCCGCTGTTATTCCTCCTTGTGAAACTACTCAACTGATAACAAGGTCATAAATATGTGCGTGTTCAAATTACTTAGGCTTTCATAATCATTTTGAGATTTTCAACCGCAAAATTCAATTAGCTTTAGCGCTCATTCCTGAGGTACAAATTTAGAAGAATCATTAAAAAAAAACACTTGAGAAAATATTCTTCTAATAATTGCCTTAGGCACGGGGTTTGTCAGCAACATCACAGCCTGCCCTTCACCAAACATCACGGCATTCTTGATGCAGCATATAATGATATTGATGTACATTAGAAAGTTTGAAATATACATATGTTCCCAATTCCCACCTTAGCATGGTTCGAGGCGCTTATGTTTCCTTCCACACCAGTATCATATTATGACATTGTATTACATGTGATACTGTTGTACCAGCAGGTTCACCTCGGATTTTTACCTTCCTCTGCCTTCCTTTGCTGACCTCATTTTTTGTTGGCTTTAAGGAACCAGTGCACTTTTCCTCTGCTAACCAGTAGTAAAGTGCTTGGGCTCTCCCTTAAAAATGCTGTAAGACAGACCTACGCCTAATTGTCATATGTAATTTACTTATAAGTCCCTAGTAAATGGTACTTGTTGTCAGCAACACATATTGTGCCACCCACTAAAGCAGTACTTTAAACATGGCTCAGACCTGCCACTGCAGCCTATAATGCAGGTGTCTATTGCCATTTCAGTTTGTAAAATAAACCTTTTGCCAGTCCTAAACCTTACTTTTTAAAATGTGTATGTCACCCCTAAATTAGGCTGTAATCACCCCTAGGGCAGGGTGCATAGATTCAAAAAGCATGACATGTCTGTTTAAGTTTTACATGGTTACATGTCCTGATAGTGGAAAAATCCTGAAGTTGTTTTTTGATGTGGAAAGACCTATCTCTCCCTCACTGAGTTACCTAATTACATTTAATAAGTGCTAACTTGAGATTGAGAGCAGAACAAAATATTCTGCTTGCCCTCAAATAAGTTATAATGCTAAATCCTCTTCAATGGTGCAGTTGGATTTGAAATTGCAATTCTGAAAATGCCACTTTTCGAAAGTTGGGATTTTCTTGTCCAAATCAATTGTGACTTTCTGCCAGTGTTCTGGGCCACCTTACTGTGAATGGGTCTGCTGTAGGAGTTTGTGTACTACTTCCAGACTGCTTCTAGACAGCGGAAAAGGAAACCTAGGTGTAAAGGGACAGGGTCTCCCTGACAGGATGACTGAGGAGGAGCTGCCCCCTATTCTGTTACATTTCAAAGGGCTGTGCCTGAAACACACACAAAACGAACTTGACACCTGGTCTGCTCTGCCTTTTGTCACCCTAGATAGTTTGGAGTCAGGACCTGTGGAAGGGAAAGAACTGACCAGAATCAGTTTTGGAGTTAGGTCATGGAATTACCCCACACAGAGGCTGGCACCAGGTGTAAAACTTGGAATTACTCCACAGAACACTCATGGACCTGTGGAAGAATTAGCAGATGGACTGTCCTGCAGCCCGAGGATTACCCTGCTGCTGGAAGGACTGCCTTGAAGACTGTACCTGCTTGCCTTGCTGCTCCTAGAGTACCCAAAGTGGCTAAAGGGTCAGTTGGCTGACCTTCTGTGTGAGCGTCAGGCAAACAACCTGTGCTTAGATTGTAAAAACAAAAGGTGCCAGGGCTCTCATTAGGAGACCACTGCAGCTTGCACAATACATTGCCCCTTCCATGCTGCCAATGATAGTAACAACACAACCAGAAACCACCACACACCTACAAGTGTGACAATTCAAACTATTCCAGACCCCCAAAGCTATAACAATGGCTTGGGTGACAGGTAAGTCATTTTAAATGTATATTTAATTAATAATTGACTGTTGTTGTGGCCATCTCTAAATTAGCCAGACTGTGCCACCTTGTGGCAGACTGCCACAAGCACCAGTGTTGACAATTAAGTGCCAGTGCCGAACACCGGAAACCACAGTCTCAAATTGAGCACTGGAAACAACAAACTTCCAGACGCCTCCGTGCAACTGCCCAGGTGACCAGCCCCAGTTGGACCTGCCTGACCCCTCCTGCTGCCCTCTGCTGGAGTAAGTCCTAATCTCATAGAAGTACCTACCCAACTCATGGACCCTTGGCTGGCATCATTGAGAGCTCCCCTTAAAAAAAAATTGAAAATCCTGAAATTTGGGCACTTTGCAACTGCAAAGGGGCCTGTTTGCACCAAAACTTGACCACCTGCGATGACCACCAGTGCAAAGCTCCAGCTTGACCTGCTCTTCACGCTTACAGCAACTGTCCATGACAATCAACCACACGAAGCTTCAGAGACGATCTGCTTTTCAAGCTACAGCAATGATCATCTGTGACGCCCAACCTGCTGTTCTTGCCGGAAACCGCCTCTCAGCCCCCTCAAATGCAAATGGAACTCTTTGTGCTGGACTTGAGAAGGTTACCCTTCAGCTGGACTATCCTGGTCCCTGCATACGACCTGCACTCTCTCCCAGTCAACTTGTGACTTTCCCCGGTCTACTCTTAACAAATAAATGCAAGTGGTGCATTCTGTTTCATGACACTATTTTCACTAAAAACGTTGAAATCCAATGTCTACTGTTCTACTGATTTTATTGTTGTCATTCTGTTATCATTTTATTTATTAAAATGTACTCTATTTTTCTAAATTGGGACTCTTCTTGTGTTGTGTTTTTACTTTACTTCTGTTTGTGTGCTGTATAAACACTTTGCACATTGCCTGGAAGAAAAGCCTGTCTGCGTTTGTGCCAAGCTACCAGAGGGCTAAGCATGGGTTAATTTAGTGACTTTTGCTAATCACCGTTATAAGGATTGTGATTGTTGCTTGAGTGGGGCTTCCACCCCCTTTAACCAATAACCCAGGTTCTTGCAGATACCTTATAACAGAAACAAATAATGTTATACCTAATATACAGGGAAATATGAATCTTGATGTAAATTCTATGTTTACATTATTCCTCTGTTAACATAACTAAAAATGTGATTATTAAATATGTAATTACTGAACGAGACCCTGAGGAAGACACAAAACATGCCTCTACGCGCTATATTACACTACCACCACATTAAAGAAAAAAACAGCAAAAGCAGCACATGGCTCTATTCCTACTACTACATAGACATTGCAGGTTCACAATTCCTCAAATATTCAGTCTGTTGCTTCCATTTCTGTGCCCACAGTAGCCACAAGTACGGTGACACCAGGAAGGCCTGCTTCAACAATATACCCTCTACCAAAACTCCATCTCAGTGGATAACTGCTGTTGAGCCATAAAGGTTATTGATGTTCCCATGACTGAGAAGGAAGAAGAAATCAAAGAACAGCCAATCTGGGAACAATTCAAAGAAAAGTCAATCAAAAAAACATAAGAAGGGACTGGCATAGGTTGGTGACCGTCTTTAAGGAAGAAGAACAGGCTGTTTCAGCAGACAATGCGACACCCGTCACCAAAGCCTCAGGGGTAAACACTTTGGCTCAAATAACATGTAAAATTGCTGTGATGAAGGAAGCACATTGAGTGTTACAGCATAATTCATGAGAATGAACAAATCCCATCATTTCAGTTCCAAAGAGGATGGAGGCTTTGTGAAAAATAATTCAATTGGTCAAGCTGCAGAAACAAAATAGAGCTTCAACATGCCAAGCGATACAGTCGCATTGTGACTTACGGTCAGACCTTGCTGAAATAAGGGCCAGAACTCCATGCCACTTGAAACATGACACATGAAATAAGACAGTTCACAAGCATGGTTGCAGCAGAACATAATATTATGTAACCGTGCTACATCACTGGCATGCACACACTTCAGGAGGGAACTTTAAGGCCAATGACAAGTAGATAAATCTGCCCAACCCTCAACTAGCTCAAGCAGCTCATGATTTACACTCATCATCCCGACAAGCCACACATTTTCGTAAACAGCTAAAAACTTAGCTGTTTAATCAATAACCTATTTCATTTCGTTATTTTTATCTTCTTAGAGTCTCCTTCTAGCTCTGCGCTGGGAAACCCTTTTTGGGGTAGCTGTGCGCATTATAAAAATAAATTAACATAACATAACATCACCATCTTCTGTAAAGTTGCCCCTATCAGACCTCAAAGGTCTGTCCGATCGTTCAAGGATATGATACTATTCCTGCCAAAAAGAGAGCACCATACATTTTTCTTGTTATGTCTGTATATTTATTTTATCAGACATTTTATTATGCAAACACCACGTTGCAAAAATGTATTTTAATATTGATAAAAAATAAATTAATTGAAAATTGTCATAAATTGATTTCAAACATTTGTTTTGTTTGAAAATAGAAAGACATCTCTGAAATACATTCCCCACCGGCTCAGAACAGGTGGTACATTCAGGTGCTAATTTTAGGAAGTGGCTATTTACCCAGCCGCTCCCAATTTCTCATGTGGAAAAGGTTTCTTCGCGACTAATGGCAGTATTCTGTTTCTGCTTGCAATTTTACAGTGCGGTAAAACTGTATGCGGATTAGTTCATTGTAATTTTTTTTTATCATGCAATTTTACTGCATAGCAAAAAACTGTATGTGGAACAATTTTAATTGGATGCAGCAAAATTAACGCAAAAAATAATGACTCATTCTGACTCATAAATGGGGCGATAGAAAGAGAGAGAGAGAAAGAAAGAGAAAGTTAAGAGGAGAGAGGAAAAGTGAGAGATCGAGAAAGACAGCGAAAGACGGGGAGAAATGTCGGATAGATACATGGACAGACTGAATAAGAGAGTTATGAGAAGATAAAGATAGAGAGAAAGAGAATGGAGTGGGAAGAGATAAAGACAATAACAAGGTGATGCAAATAAATAGAAAGAAGAGCGAGACAGATAGGGACATAATTAGCTGAGTAAATCTAGCCATCCATCCTTATCTATCTATCTATCTATCTATCTATCTATCTATCTATCTATCTATCTATCTATCTATCTATCTATCTATCTATCTATCTATCTATCTATCTATCTATCTATCTATCTATCTATCTATCTATCTATCTATCTATCTATCTATCTATCTATCTATTTTTCTATCTATCTTGAGATCTATTTATCTAGTCCTATAGCTTTTATGAGAGTGTAACTGGACAAATGTGTTTTATAGTAATCAATTTATTGCATTTGCAAAAAAAAGTCCTTTAGAGGATGAGAGGATCAACACCTACATCTTTATCTACCTTTTATGGGGTAGCATGTTAATTCACATAGTTGCACATCTCATAAATCTCATTACTCAGCTGCACGAATAAGCATCCTATTGCTGCACTTGAGGAAGACTCAGTAGTGGAAATATTGGTGGGCACCAGACTTGGTAACAAGGTTGAAGCCTCCTGTGGCCTAGTCAAAATGTAGGCCCAAACCTTTAGGCATTAGTTTGTTAGGGAGATGGTACAGAATGTAGAACCACTCGATATCTCCCAGGTGTAACATTTGACTACTTTTTACTGCACTGATGCTATAGCTTCTCTAACCTCCTACATATCCTGCTATTTCAAGGAAGACTTTACCCTCTTACAGTGACACCAGGTAGCCAAAGTGGCCCAATATTGCTCCACACTCTTCCTGCTCTACAGAAGTCAGACACAAGACACAACACACTTCCTCAAGGAAATCATCTTTCTGCTTTGCTTGCCTCTTTGAACTAATCAGTGGTCAAAAGGGTCGCTGTGATTTTGTCTAACCTGAGATATAGTTTGAACTGATGTATGTGTAACGGAGAGGAGTTTTTCAAAGGAATTAAGGCATTGATCCAACTGATATTCCTTGGAAACATTTAGGGGCCATATCATTTGTCTTCAAGACATCCTGATACTCGTTAAACATTGACATCCAGTCCTACATTCCTTCCACTGCTCTGAGGTTTCTGATGGTTGTTCTTGCCTTTTGCAGCTGTGCAGCTATCCTCTCCCTGAGGTCCAGGGCACAGTTTATTATGTCATATGAGAAACCGTGGTTTTCCTATCCAACCCTTCCAAATGAATGTGGCAGTGCCTAAAATTTCATTCCCATAGAAGGTCTCAGATAGATTTAAACCAACTCTCTTTAGTTTAATATGTGGTGTGGCTGTGCAACCTCACCTGTAATAAACTCAAAAATCCATCTTGGGTCCAGTCATAAACATTTGCAAAACCTTAGCTCAACCCCGAGTAGCTTTGGAATCAAGCAGCCCGGCTTTGTCAAAGGAACATGCACAAAGCGTTTACAAGTACCAAAACAGCTGAATACGAAGGAAATGTGACACAAACAAAATCCGACATTAATTTATAAAAAAAAGCTCATATTTTTAGGAATTTTAAGACACCAAATCCTACAAAACCCAGCATTCAGGATTCCATAAATGTAAATTATTAAGCAAATCGTAAATCACTAACTTTCATTCAAATTGCAAACAAGCGTTGGCAACTACTGCGATTAGCAGTTACTTGGAAACATTTTGATGTGCTCCATTGCTCCGGCCCACTTTGGGCAGCCAAATCTGCTAGGAAGCAGGTCACAGGGGTCAATAAGTCTTGGCTGGACCCTTACCTTGCAGTCTCCAGTCCAGTTCTAGGACCTGCGTGCGAGCGCCATAGACATCAGTGGAGCAGTCGTCCTGATGCAAGGGAAGCAGGATGCTGATCTGGTGACAGGATTCCTCCTGGGGCCACCCGTCGGTCCACCAACACAGTGGGGCTACTTCTGCCACAGGTGTTGATGTCCCTTGAAGTCTGGTGAAATCCAGCCAAAAAACAGTTGCCACTAGTGTGTTGGTCTCCGGGGTGAGTGCTTGCAATGGTCAACACTCCGTCCATCATTTCCTTTGGTTTTTGCTTTGTTCGCCACAAGTTGGCAGGGTATGCTCAGACGTGAGTCCCTTGCTCACTTTGCCACTGGATTCAAGCAAGCATGGCTGAAGACGGCTGTAATGCCAGAAACTGGTCCTAGGAAGCTTGTTTCCGGTCCAGGGAAGACATGGCTTGGCAGTTCGGGCTGGACTGTTCCCATGAGGCACAGGGTCAGACTGATTTGCATATGGCCATGTTTGAACTGGGGTGGCAGAGTGGGCTAAAGAACGGTGATGGATTAAACCCAGATCAGTTGACTGGGGGTGAGTGCTTGCAATGTTCAACACTCCGTCCATCATTTCCTTTGGTTTTTGCTTTGGTCTCCAGGTACAACAAAACTAGCAATCCCATTTAACTGAACTAGTATTTGTCTAGGATGGCCAAACTGCACTCCGATGACTCTCTCAGGTCCAGCAGACTCGAGTATGAAGACTCAGCCTTCCAGGCTGCAACTGGACGGTCACTGGTCATCAAGATTTTGTGGCTCCCAACTCGCCAAGGCAGGCTTCTTTAGCTTTTGTGGCCCTGAAGCTGAAACAGGAGGCCAGCCAACTGACTCTTGCAGTCACTTCTCTCAGGGATGACCTTTCATGGAGCAGTACACCACAGGCACTGTACTCTCTTTACTAATCCAAGGATCAGCAGGTGCAGTCTAGTATTGGTACAGCCTTTCTTTTCCAGGTCAAGGGAAAAGCAGGGCAGTGATTTTTCCAGTCCTCTCTCTAGCACAGATGTGATCGGAGGTCTGGGTGCGAGGGGTGCCACTTGTATGCCCAAAGTTTGACCTCGAGGGATGCAGTGACTACTAGCCAACGGGCTATCAGGTCGCCTTTCGCCTGGTGACAATGTTTTGAAAGGGTGGCATTTATCAATCCCATAATGCAAGAGTCTGCCCACCCTCAAGATGGACGAACAATTCTCTTGGTGTGTACAGCTTGGTAGCCCACCCTAGGGGTTTGGCTACCAAGCGCCACACACCAAGAGCTTCGTATAATCTCAGAGATTCTAGACCCCCTGGATTGGTGTAGTGGACACTTTGCTAAAAGAGACCTTCTTGAAGAAATTCCAGAAGTTTGGAGACGTTTGGAGCTACTTTTGTAAAAAGCTGCATACGTTGACCAGGTGCATTGTGGGAGTTGTAGTCCGAGACCCCAAGAGGCAAACCAGATCATCTAAATCCTTGACTGGGAATGTGGACCACTTTCCTGCATCAAGAAAGATTTCTGGTAGTAAGTGTAAAGAACTCTTGACTTTGTCCCGGTCTAGCATGACCTGTTTTCATCCTTTGAGTCCTAGTTGTTTCTAAGCTCTAGTTTCACTTTCAATCTCTAAAACTTCGTATCTCTTGCTTTCTACATTGTATGTTTGTTGTTTCGGTGTCTATTTGTTCATAAAAGCATACCCTATTTGAATAAATTGGTGTTGGAATTGTATTGTGTATTGTGTATTGTGTCTTCCTTATTGAATGTATTGGTGTCTTTGAATGCTTTGCACACCTGTCTCTTAAGTTAAGCTTGCCTGCTTGTTGCCAGGTACCTAGGGTTGAGCAATTAAATAATTTACTGACTGGACCTTTTATTGTGATTTTGGCCTTATTACAGTGGTAGGTTCCTATTTATCACTACTAATAATCCACTTTTCAACAGTATATATAGCTTTATATAGTCATAATTCATTCTATCATTCATATTTGGCTAGAGAATGGCCTCATTCACAGTATGGGATAAACAACTTAATAGATCCAATGTCTTTTCATCTGCACTCATTTACAGCATGTTAAATGCTAGCTTAAAGCTAGATAGTCAGGCTAGCGTGCCTGCTCCAAACATATTTTCCCTAGAAGATTCTTAAGGATATTGTGGTGATGGGGATGAGATAGAATATTAGCTGAAGCTTTACTGGGATTTGGGATCTAATTCACTTTCATCAAGTCTAACTAATGTGCTTCCTATGTCAGAGCGATTTTGATTGTTTCCCAAGGTTGGTGTTCAGCATAGAACTAACATTCAAAACTTAGGAAATTAAATAGCAGCCCATAAAGATTTGGGAATAAAGAATGGTGAAAAACAGGAGGCATGGAATGAGACAGGTTGCACAGAGACACAGCAAAAAGTTTATGTGCACATTTTGAGTGAGCCTGTATTTGCATATGCAAGCACATTGAAACCATATCTCCTAATTTTGTCAATTATTGTTTTCAGTGTGTGTTGTGTCTCCGAATATTACAATTTCTGCCTCTGGTGTAGCCTATGGAGGGTACGTTGTGAGATGAGGAAGCGGTTTAATCAATCTAATTTAAGTGGATTAGATTATTGTTTGTGGTGTTTCTTGAAGAAAGAATGGTCCAAAACAGAGCCCTTATTTTGGTTATGGAAGGAGCAATATCGTAGTAAGATGTCTGATAAGAAAGATTTGAGTTTTTGCCTTTTTCCCTGTGGTAGTAGTAATCTCCCAGGAAAATGTAATCAGGTGGGGAGGTGAGTTGATCTATACTATAAGCATGAAAACCATCAACAATATGTTTTGCTGCCAGAAGGTGGTAAAGGATGTTTGGCTTCAGTGGTAAAGACGTTTCTCAGTTTACATTTAAAGGGCAGCGTGTAGATACACACAGCCCAGTCAAGTTTTTTTCAATTATATTTATTTGAGAATGTTGTATCTTAATGATAAGGAAGTATTATTGAGGGTTATAGGTTCCTGTGAATGCTACAGTATGGAGGGTCAGACATTTCTGTGATTGGCACAGCAGCAAGGTCAACATCTTGAATGAAGGCAGATATGGAGATGCATTAGAAGCCACAGTCATGAAGCTTAGAAGGGCATATTTAATGAGATTTGTCTGAGATGCATGAATGGTTTGAGATGAGGTAATTCTACTCACATTGTTTAGATTAATGTAACTTTAATCTAGGGGTGGGTGGAACTTGTGGAGTTTTACTCTGTGAAATTCCCCGGAGTTACATAAAAACTCCACAAGATTCCATAGATTTCTGCCACTGGGCGGAAAATATGCAGCTCAATTTGGAATTTAGCGCTGGTAGCACAAGCAGCACTGAAAATCAACGTGAATGGTACCATGCGTTGAGGAAGAGCACACAGCCATTCAAGTTGATCTTGCTGACGCTCGAGTAGAAAATCTACTCAAGCGGTAGCAAATATATTCAAATAGCAGCCCTCTGACCATGACCACCCTTGATCACCTGCGTTAGAAAATTATGCTAGAGGACGCCAAATCTCACTCACTAGCTGTTATTTCCTGGAGCTTCACAGGAGAAAAGTTCCACCACATGGTATTTGGCAGAAATTGGTCAGAACTCAGAGTAAAAGAGTAACGCAGACTGGCCAAAATTCCCCCAATTCCGCAGGCAGAAAGAAAAATTCCATTCACCCCTGATTTAATCGTGTTTATGATGCATTACTCTGGAGATTGTGATACTATATTATGTTGTGGAATCTGTTATCAGAGAATATTTGGGTGCGACAAATGCATTATAGCTTATGCCTGTAGATTATTGTTCCAAAGCATTACTGGTGGTGTGTGATTTGGGGATCTTTAGCAGTAGGTGTGTTGATCGAGGTGTAATGACAGTGTTAGGAAAGCAGTCTCCTGGAAGTGAATGTTTGTGGGAGAGAGAGATGAGGACTGTTGTTTGCAGACTTTGTATTATCCTGTACAGGCAATACGGCTTCAATTTGATGTCTGTCGATCATTTTGGGAAATAAATTAGAGTCATGTCCTGGACATTAGCAAGTGGCTGTAATAAAGTAAGCAGTGAGTTAAATTCACATCTCATGTGCATCATGCCTATGGGTGGTCAAGTCCTCCCTTAAACAGTCAGTCTATGTATTCTTGTCTTAGTGTAGTAGGACTTGACCAGAAAAAAAAAATGTCACCTTGTCATCTCAGTATTTACACACATTGCGATCAAGTGCATTAATGATTTTTATATTCCGATGATCAAACATATTATAAAAATTGATTATGGGTATATTGAACAGACCATCAAGCTCAATGTGTTTCAATTGATATAATGGGGGTAAAAAAGGAAAAGACAATAAAAGCCCTCCCTTTGCCCTACCTGCTCCATTCGGGATGTCCAGAGCATGATATTTCCCATAACCATCAACATTAAACGTGTGAGGAGCCCAAGTGTTTTGAAGATATAAGACATCTAACCTCTTAACAAGTGCAACCCAATTAGAATCATTCAATAATGTGTTAATGGCAGCAAAATTCCATGAAACAAAATTAATATTGAAAGGAGGCAAGTTCTTAGCAAGATCATCAAAATTGGCAACCATTTTAACACCAAGAACACATGGAGGTGTAAAAGGGCGGACCACTTGACTGACAGTCTTACACTCTTACTGGGGGTAAAAGTTCTCATATCTTATTCCCTTAAGTCTCAGAGGTGCAAAGTTATCAGGGGTAGTGATGTTGTTGACCTGTGGCACATCCTGCCAATTTCCTCTAGCAGGTGGTACCTGCCTGAATCTAGAACTATTATCAGGTCTGCAAAAATAGCCCAGAGGAAGTGCCTTGATTTTGATTAGCAGGAGGTGGTGTAATTTAGTCCTTACAGTAAGTTACCGGCAGCAAAGGGGTTCCTAAATTTCACCATAATTCAATCTCCAGAACAATGCTTGTGCCCGTTGCCTACTCATATTACCTTACTAACTATAAGAATACCAGTGTAGATAGACTGGATAAAACACGCAAGCTGGGCCATCCGGTGGGTAAACACATTTTTCAGTTCACATAAATCCTCACTTTGGTTGATCTGTAGATGTGGGCAACAAATCAGGTGGCCTCAGGCGGTAATTGTAGATGAGCTGTGGACAAACCCGAAGCAAATGCTCTGGGGAGGAAGCAAAGGTAGGAATTGTTTTAGTACTATGTGTTAATAAATTATTTGTGGACTGGTCAGGAATCCTGAGCTCACATTCTCTGCCTCAACCCTGATGAAAGTGGTATGTACCCAATCAGAGACTGAGATCAAGTGACTTTACGTACCTTCATGTTAATCCATTACATTTGGCACTATTTGGCTCCTACTTTCCAATAACTATATTTTAAACCTCCAAAACACTTGGGTTTACCAACAGCAATTAGCACTATCTTTGCCTCTTTGATCCTATACCGGTTTATTAACCCATCTAAATCTCAGACCACTACTGCTGCAACAATATCACTTTATGCTGTTCCCCATCCTTTGATTGTTGTTCACAATTAGTCTGCAAAGGTGTTACATAGCAGGTATAGGTCTCATGATATGAGTAAGTCATACGTTCACGACCAATTTACTTCCTTTCTTTTTTTATCTTGGCTTTTTCATTATATAATACTGGCCACAAAATTAGCCTTTCAATGTGTAGCAGATTTTTCATCTGGCATTTTAGACATGTATATTGCTGTCTACCTTCAACTTATCTTTAGGTAGTTATTTGGAGCAATGCTACACATCCTCCCCTACACTATTTATTGATCTGTAGTAAAGTACCTGTGGCATGACCTCTCTCACCCATGCATGCTGAACATATCTCTTTCAACCTGAATCCCTCTTATCACTACACTCGGTTTCTTCCAAGACTGGGATTTATGATTATTAGTGGGGCACCCTCGTACACTATTTACCACTATACCTGATATTTCATGTTGAATCACCTTCTTGTCTTTGTCTTGGAACACCGTCAGTTCCTGTGCTACTTCCATTTTTCATGTTTTAAATCCCCAAAAATTTATTTTTGTAAATGTGTGTCTAAACCACCATCCGCATCAACAGTCTGTCTTCCGTCATGCGGGTGACTCTTCTGCTGGCTAATAGTACTCCGTCGCTGCTAGGCCAGTGAGTTTGTGCCGAGCCTATTTTTATTTCCCCTTTCTGCTGGCATTGTCCTACCAATACAAACAACAGTTGGTCCTCACAGATAATCTGGATACAGTAACTTAATTAACACATCCTAAAGCAACCTAACTATGCTTTCCACCCAAACTCATAGGATTTGGGTGAATATGGAACCAGCAGAGGCGAGAAAAACAGTTACATCACACAAAAATACAATCAAATGTGAAAGTTGCAGAGAAGGAAACATTGCTACTTTGCAACTGAGGTGAGCTACTTGGGTGATCTGTGTACAAGAGGCCTCAAATACTTTGATCATGATTGAATCAATCTGTAGCTTTGTGCTGACTCTGGCTTGTCTACTTATTAATGTGATACTACATATATATGTATGTTTGCACCACAAATGTTTGTAGGTAATGCGTTATGCCCCTTTTTTACATATAGCATAGAATAGAATAGAACAAATATTTATAGAGCGCATAGCTACCCTAAGGCATCCGAGCGCTAATAGAAACTGCAAACAAAATATGACATGTTACTGAGTCGGGTTTCGGAAAAAACAGATTTTGAGAGATTTCCGAAAGGCCAGAAGATTGGACTCAAGATGTATGTGCGGGGAAAGGGCAGTTGTTGTATCTTGCTTATGGTATTATACATCTTTCCTGCTTCTTTGCCCTTGCTGCTCAGCCAGTGTGCATGTGCTGTGGAATGTTGGTGTGCATTGTGATGTAATGGAATGTGAGGATGCCTGGATGTTGAGTGTCAGTTGGAGTATGGGCTGAGCAGCAAGGAGACTGCTCCTGGTGGGGCTGAATACTTATCTTCTTCAAGACCATCTAAGAACTGTTATCAATAACCCTTCATCTTTATTCCACACATCGGCTACTGGACTTATTACATTACAACATATTTTGGCGACGATTTGGGATTAATCTACGGAAACTTCATGTGAGGATTTTACTTCTAGCAAATATTAAAGAAGGTATCTGAAGAAACAATTTGAGTACTTTTTATAAAGCCTGCCTAAGGATTTTATACCCTGCTGCCCCACCAGTGTCCAGCTACATTCGGACAGCCCATAAGACAGGGTGTATGTCTTTCCGCCTGATTTTTTATTTTCTAGCTTCAGAATACATCCACAGTCTAGGAGGCAGCTCTTACTTCAAGCTTACATTGACTGGTACCATGGAAAGGGGTATGATTAAAGGATTTTAAGCTGCAGTGTTCATTTCGAATCAGCATGAAGCGTACCATTGTGAGGAACTTTATAGAAACCACCAGCATTTTGTTTTTAAAAAAGGACACCACAGCATTTATTAAATTAACTTTGCTCAGCAAAGGAACCGGCAGGGACATGTCTACTTTTCAAACTATGGCAAGGTTTACCAAAGAGGAATGGTTTTAACTTTCAACCTGGATTGTGAGGTGTAGGACATTCATCTTGCTTCCGAAGACGTGTTTCCTGGACCATTGAGGTTTATTTCACCTTGTATTTACCCTAGTAAGCCTTTTAGCGCTTAGAAGTTGTGTGCACGCTTACCGGTAAAGTGACTGTTGCGGCAGTGTGTGGGCACGTGATGCGCCATTTGAATTCTTCACGAGACCGATGCTCCCAAGCGGCATTTGAATTCTTCATGAGACCACCGACAAGTCTCTGGCTATTAGAGTGGCTCTCGTGCTTTGCTGCTGTCTGTCACACATGCGCTGCCGTCTATGGTCATGGAAGCTGTGGATGGAGTGTTGACTTATTCCTTATTTGCAGCACGTCATCACGTCAAACCACCATTTTGGATTGGGACACGGCTCAACATCGTCATCACGACTATCTAGGTTTCAGCCGTCATCTCTTACTTGGTGCATTCCTCTGTGATATGCACACATTTAAAAGTTCTACATACATGGAGAAGTTATGGTTTTTTTTCCACTATGTGATGTGAATACTTGGATGGTTCATCAGAGTTCGGGTATTTTTGATAAATTTGCGTGAAAGGTCGTCCACCATAAGAGGGATTTTCTGTGGTATGGCAATTTATCTAGTGCCATGCTGTGTCCTCCTTATTTTGCTGCTGTGGTTTTCTTTTAACATGCTCTTTGTATGTTACTCATCTATGGGTCATTTATTTTGTTTCAAGTAGTTTGTTTTCATTTGTACAATTTTATTTAACTACAGCCAATGTCTTTATAATTGTTGCCATTTTTTTTTTTTTGCAGCACACGGTGACAACAAGGTTGTAACATGTTCCTAAGATTGTGTGATGTTCCACTAGTGCGCAAATTCTTGTGCATGGAATTATCCCTTTTATTACAGTCATTTGAGTTCTTTTCTTCTTTATAGTTCTTTTTCTATAGTGTGCTGTTCCACCTGTTCACAAATCTTTGTGCGTGGACTCGTTTTTCTTTGTTTTTCCTTCTTTTTATTTGTTACCAGTACGTAGTATGCAATGTTTTCAGATTGCTTGTTTCACTGTGAGTTCCACCTGTGCGCAAATCCTTATGTGTGTACTCATTTATCTATGTTTTCCTTTATTTTTATTTACTTTACAGGACTTTGTATGCATGTTCCCTTTTGTGGGAATTATTTTCTGATAGTGGTTGGTATTGAAATTACTTGTTGCAGTGTGATCTTCCACCTGCGTACAAATTTCTTGTGCGTGGACTCATCACCTTTATCTTTTCTTCATTATACTTCAGTTCAGTACTTAGTTTTCAAGTTTCCTGTGCGTGGGACTTATTGCTGTGAGTTTGCTTTGTTTAGGTTGTTCTGTCAGGGTCTATTCTTACCTGTGTGCAAGGGTCTTGTGCGTGGAATAGTCATTCATTCTCTCTGGCATTAGGGTTTGATTTTGTTCTATACCTGGTGCGCAAGTTTTCTATATGAAAGAACTTGATGATTTCTTTTTCTACTTCTTTTTTTTCGCTTTATGATAGTGTGCATTTCCACCAGTGCGCATGGTTTCTGTGCGTGGATTCCGCACCCACTTATTGTCATGTTAGTTCTACTTTTTCATTTAGTTTATTCACTCTCCTTTTTCTTCTCCTAGCTACCTTTTCTTCATGGACTATGTGTGTTTTTTTTTTGCCTAACTTTTCCTTCTTTTCAGGTTACATGTCCTTGTGTGTGTGAGTAGGAGATTCCTGTTTGGTGTTTTAGCTTGGGGTACCTTTTCCTGTCTTCCTGGTTTTTGCTCTTACTTTTCTTTGGTTGGCGTTCTCTGTTTTCTCTTCTACATGCTAGTCTGGCCAGCTGGTGTGTTTTGGTGGTAACTTGGAATGTTAGGATCTGTTTGCGTTTGGTTTATTACGCGTGTGGAGGGGAACATTTTCTTCTCATATTTTCTTCCTTATTTGGATGTATTCCTTGCTCTATCTTTTGTTCCATTTTTAGCACTCTAGCATGCAAGATTTACCTTTAATTTATATCATTGT
Organism: Triturus cristatus; assembly: GCF_964204655.1. NCBI lineage: Eukaryota > Metazoa > Chordata > Amphibia > Caudata > Salamandridae > Triturus > Triturus cristatus. Next base: position 624,232,739 of record NC_140587.1, read on the forward strand.
TGGCATCTTGCATTTTCTTGTTGTTTTTTCATTTGCTCTGTATAAGGGGGAGATGTGTGTCACGCTTTATTTGATGTTATGTCTTCATCTCTCATATTGTTGTGTTTCATTTGAACTTTGTCTTATGTATTTATATGCATGTCTTCTCATGAATTGCTTTGTGTTCCATCTCATGCAAGTTTCCATTATGTGATTGCAGCATGTTCACATGCAAGTTATTTTATGCTATCGCTATGCTTCCTTCCTGCATTATCTATTTCATGTGTGTTTTATAATGGGTAAGATGTGTTGTATCTTGCTTATGGTATGATGCATATTTCCTACTAATCTGCCCTTGATGCTCAGCCAGTGTGCATGTGCTGTGGAATGTTGGTGTGCATGGTGATGTAATGGAATGTGAGGATGCCTGGATGTTGAGTGTCATTTGGAGTATGCGCTGAGCAGCAAGGAGGCTGCTCCTGGTGGGGCTGAATACTTATCTTCTTCAAGACCATCTAAGAACTGTTATCAATAAACCTTCATCATTATTCTACACCTCGGCTACTGGACTTATTACATTACAACAGTGGTCCACAGCTTGGCAACATTATAGGAGAACAAATGGCCACCGCTTCTCGCCTTTTTTATTTTGAGGACTAAGGCTAGATGAGGTTGGCCGGGCTGAGGCATCTGTTATGGCGATAGGGAAAGATAATGGAGAGATTAATAGGTGGTACTTTCCCTTCTAGGGACTTATGGACAATACACAGAGACTTAAATTTGGTTCTCTCCAATATGGGAAGCCAGTGAAGGGCCTTCAGTGCTGGTTTAGCGGATAGACGATTAGGGGTCTGAAGGAGCAAACATGCTGCACAGTTTTGCACAATCTGCAGATTAGCAATGGTCGCTTGAGGGGCTCCTAGATAAAGGGCATTCCCGTAGTCCAGATGAGAAAGAATCAGAGCCTGGACCATTAGTGTCCCAGCAAGGAAGGGAAGAAGAGGAAGAACCTTACGGAGCATCCTGAGGATGCTGTAGCAGGTGGCCACCAGTTTCGACGCTTGATGTTGAAAATTCAGATAACTGTCCAGCCACATGCCCAAACTTTTGATCTGGTTTTTGGGGGCAGGAGGGGGATGAGACAGTTTGGCCACAGCAGTCCTGTATTAAAAATGGGAGAGTTGCCTAGGAGCATTAGCTCCATCTTATCTCCATTCAGCTTGAGACATGAAAGCTCCATCCATTTGGCCACCTTCTCCAGGCAAGGACCTAGGCTGGGAGAAGAATTCTCTGAATGGTTTAAGGCCACTACTAATTGCGTGTGATCAGCGTATGTGATTATCTTGATGCCAAAAGGAAGGACTATCTCGGCTAGCGGGCTCATATATACATTGAACAGGGTGGGACTCAGGGAAGATCCCTGCGGGACACCGCAGCTGAGCGACATATACGCTTTGAGAGGTTATCTCCTTCAGAAACCTGGAAGGACCTATCTTCCAGAAAGGACTGCAACCAAGTAATAGCGCCACCAGCCACTCCAAGATTCCTGAGTCGGAGAATCAGGGTATGGTGGTTGACGGGATCAAAAGCGGCACTAATATCTAAAAGGATAATAGCCACTGTGCCTCCTCGGTCGAGAATTTTCCCGGACTCTTCAACTACTGCTCAAAGAGCAGTTTCTGTCTTCTATTGGGGTCAGAAGCCAGTCTGGAGGGGTGAAGGAGATTGTAAGACTCTACGAATGTAGGGGCATATTATCAACACCGTTCGATAATTCTCGCAAATCGCGCATAGCGTGTATTTTCTCCTAGCCGTCTATCGCTGGATTACATCACCATGTTAGCGGCGTATTAGCAACACTTTGCTCAGAGGCGATGTAAAATCCAGCGATAGGGGTGAAAAGCAGCAATAGCGTGAGAAATCCAGCAATAATTTTACTGAGGTAATGAAAAGCTTGCTAATAGGCCCCGTAGAGAGGACTGAGTTAAAGTGTTTTTCAAGAATCTTGCTGATCCCTGGGAGGAGGGAAATAGGGCAGTAATTCCCCAGTAGTTCTGGGTTGGGTTTAGGTTTTTTAAGTAGCGCTTTCAACATAGCACATTTCCACGGTGGGAGGAATACTTCAGTAGAGATAGAGGAATCCATCAATTCCAATATCACTGGGAAGACTGTTCCTGCGGCTTGATTCAGAGAGTGAGGGGGAGCTGAGTCTCTGGGAGAACCCTATTTTACAAGGGCTAAGATGTCTTTTAAGGCCTTGAGTAACCCTGGGCGTAGTTCGTGAAGTAGCGCTACGCGTAGCTACGCAAAGAGCACTTCGCACTATGCGAGCTACGCGAACTGCGTAGTGCACTGTGCAAAATGCTGTTCGCACTAATTGCACAGTGCCGGATGCTTGTTCGCACTGTGAAATCAGTGCAAGCTGTATCTTGCACAGTGCAAGCAGTCATTTTCTGCCACTCGAGTAGATTTCTACTCGAGCGACAGCTTTCTCATCGCGGACTGGTAGTTACTCATCGCGAGCGGTCGCGAGCATACGCGACCATTCGCAATGAGAAACCTGACCTCCCCGCGTTGAGAATCTCGCCGGGAGGTTTATTTCCAATGCTCGCGATCGGCAACTTGATGTTGCTGATCACGAACGAGGAAAAAGTCTCGCCAGGATGTCATTTTGCTTGCTCGCGGTCACCAACTTGACGTTGAGGACCGCGAGCAAGCAAAAAATGACCCCTGCACTACGCTACGTGTGTTTGCACTGTGCTATGTGCAATTCGCGTAGTGCGAAGTAGCGCAAACTTTGCAAACTACACGAGCGTAGCGTAGTGCTTTGCCCAGGGTTAGACTTGAGGTCTATCAAAAGGATTTCCTAAAGAAGATGCTCAGAGCTATGAGAGTCAGTCTCCAAAGGCAACGAATTGTTGTGGCAAGCCACATCAGAAACGGCAGTATATATAGCTTGAATTTTGTTGTGGAAGAAGTCTGCCAATTTGTTAGAACGACCGAGGGCACCCTCAGTGGGAACTGGAGGGGGAAGGTTTAATGAGATACTTTGTGATGGGGAAAATTTCCCTTGGGGAGTTGGACGCAAGGCTTATTTTTCCTTCATAATATGTGGCTTGCGTAGATTTGATTTCTGCTTGATAGACTTTATTGGCATCCCTATATTTCAATGTATTTGATGCAGAATATCCCATCTCCATATTCTTTCAAGTCTTTTACAGACTTGTTTTAGTTCATGGAGCTTGGGGGAGTACCACGGGGATATATTGGTCTTGACTTTTTTCCGAAAACATTTTTTGGGAAGAACACGGTCCAAAGAGGACTCAATCCACTTGCTAAATTTGTCGTTAGCAGCAATGGGGTCAGGTTCAAGGGTGGGCCTGGTGTCTTCGAGAACTCAGACCCACTGTTCTAATGGGAGTTTAGACCACATGCGTTCTTGGCTACTAACCGTGCCAGAGGAGAGAGGAGAGCGCAAGGTGCCCAGGAAAAGGGAATCAGGAAGTGGTCTGACCAAGGCACGGGGATAGGAACCCCCACTGATAATTTGTCATTATTAGAAAAGATTGGGTCAAGCAGGTAGCCTTTGGAATGAGTGGAACCAATAACTTTTTGTTTGAACTGAGATGCTGTCAGATTTCTGACTAACTTAGAGGAGACTGAGTTTACGGGGTCATCTAGATGAAGATTTAGATCCCCTAGTATCGTAAAGCTGGAGGGGGAGGTGGCTAGATTGGCCACAGTTTCGGGGAGACGTTTAAAATATTGTCCACCAGCTTTACCTATTTTGTGATCTTTCCTCTGAATATGGTAGCCAGGGGGTAGGGATTGTACGAGGTCAGGGTCTGACTCAATGTTGAGCCACGTTTCGGTTAGAAACAGAGCATCCGGGAGTTCCTCCTCTAATAGCATAGAAATTTCTGTAGAGTGTTTGGGTAGTGACCTACAGTTTAACAGAAACATTTTGTAATGTTCGTAAGGTTTGTAAAGGAATCGTCACTTGTTAGAGAAATGGAATGTAAGCATTTGTCATTAATGACCCCCCTTAATCGTAGGAGTTGGTCCGAAGTGCAGAAGAATTTACCTCTGTCGAATCAGGCAGGGGTTGTGGCCCCTGGGCCCGGTCAGACGCGGATGGGCGCAGACGGGCTTGCCTTTGGTGTGCCAGTGGCATGCCTTCTGCGCGGTCGGGTCAGCAAACTCATTAATAGTTGAAAGCTGCCAACATCTAGACCGCTAACGGAAAATGGTGGCCCCGCTCTAACATGCGGGGACCATCGAGTACAAATCAGATGTCGGAGAGCCGCAAGTAAATGTGCAAAGAAGCAAAATAGATAAAAACCTCAATTAAAAGCTCAATTAAAAATGTCCCTGGAGCCTTAACACAGCTCCTGCTTTCTTAGGTCACAGCGCTGCGCGGTCGCATCATCAAGCTCTTTATAGTTGAAAACGGTCAACAACTAGACCGCTAACCGAAAATGACGGCCCGCGCTAACATGCAGGGGCTGTCGGGTACAAATCAGAGGTAGGAGAGCCACAAGTACATGTGCAATGAAGCAAAATAGATTAAAAACCTCAATTAAAAATGTCCCTGGAGCCTTAACACAGCTCCTGCTTTCTTAGGTCACAGCGCTGCGCGGTAGCATACAAACAACATCCATACACTATTGTGTGTACACCTAAAGGCACCACAAGCACAACACCCACAACTACCACACAAAATAAATATGTTTTTTAAGTGTCAATACAGGTGTGTTTTACTTTGATAAGTTGTAAGATGAACACTACTGCATTACACGTGAGAAAAAATTGCATGTAAAAGGAGTGTAAAAATACACAAGGCCAAAGCACATGTTAACACACCATTCATAGTAAGACCAGTGAAAAGGAAGCTTACCTTTCATGCTGGCAACAATGGAGTTGATTAGCTTGGCGATCAAGTAGTGGCAGAGAAGGACATGGACAATGAGTTTCAAGACAGAAACGGAAGTGGAAAACAGAAAAAAAGGTAAGCTCATTTCCTGTGATTCCACCAACTCAAGTTTGGAGGTGTACCTGTCACAGTTTCCTTGACGGAAAGGCACATCATGATTGGCCCAGCAGTAATCTTTGCTGGACTCTCTTCGACAGCTGCTTTTGCCTATGATGCCATCGACGTTTAATGAAAATTCTGATCAAGACAGGGGCTGACGGATGGACTATTGTCCATAGACCCACCAACATATAAATAAAGCAGGCTGACCACCAAGTAGGTAGGTAGTGAAACCGTCGGAAAAGTGACAGTGGGAACAAATCCACCAAGATATGAATCAGGCCCCAAGTATGCATGTGTGTTTTTCCTGACCACCCAATTATAGTGAAATTTTGGAATTTTGTTGACACAGCATTAAACTGCTAAATCACCCTTGATGCAAGAAGCACACATCAGATTTAGGTGTAAATCACATTTCAGTGCAAAATCCCTCTTATGGTGCAATAATAACCATTGGTGCAAAGTAAGTGGCATTTTAGTATCACATTTAGCCGCAAAATAACATTGCATTAACATGCTAAATCATGTACAACATCAACAGGAGTTGGGAAGCAGTTTGAATAGCAGAAATCACAATTAGTAGTGGAAATATGTTTAGGTGAAAAATCACATTTAATTGCAAAATCAGTGTGGGCACAGCATCAACCAAATTGCTGAAACGTTTTTAGAAAACAAATTAGCTTCCATTGCAGTGCATAGCTGTTTCACTTCACCTGTCCATGAACTGCAATGGATGGCATTCTTTAGGCAGATGTACTAACACACCCCATTAGCCACTGGCTAATGGTGGGACAGACTATGGGGCATATCAACAACAACCGGCGATAATTATCGCTCAGCGCTCTTAGCGTGAGGATAATTATCGCCGGCTAGCGTGAATTTTTATCGCTGAGATAGCGTGCTATTAGCAACGCTTATCTCAATAGCGATAAAAATCTACACGCTAACAGGCTAACGTGAGATTATCGCTGGCAACCCAGCGATAATCACACGTTACCTTGTTGATAGGGACAGGCAAACTTAGCCATGATATCCTCCTTCCATAGGATATCATGGCTAAATCTGAAAATTAGCAGACTTAAAAAAGCAGCGTTAACCGCGGTTAGCGCTGCTTTTTTTGTCTCTAACAGGGTTAGCGACATTCTTGTTAATAGGAGAAATGTCGCTTAGCGACATTTCTCCTATTATTTTACTCTGGAACGCCCCCTTTGCATCTCATTAGAGATGCAAGGGGAAGCGTAGAGTAAAAGGGTGCTAACATGCAAATTTGCGTGTTAGCACCCTGTTGTTGATAGGGCGCTAGTTTTATCTCTGCTTTTTTGGCTTTTAAAGCCAAAAAAGCAGAGATAAAGCCCTTGTTGATATGCCCCATAATTCTTTGAACTCGTCTCAAATGTAAATGACATTTTCATTAGGCAATTGCTGAAAGTAGGTGACCCAAACAAACGAACTGCTGAATTGGGCTAACCCAAAGCCCCTCTCTGTAAATCTTTGTTTTGGAATTGATGCCAGGAGCTCTGGCAATTGGCTAAAGCTGTCTTCAGCGTACCTAAAAATAATCCCACAAAGAAAATGAACTATATAAGAGCGAGGCCTTATTGACGGGATCATAGGTCTGCAAGACTGTTTCTATGAATGGGCTCTTCTTCGCAACACAATTCCATCATTATTGAACTAACCTTGAGTAGAGCTTCTTTTATCTGGATTGTCCTCTATTTTAGGTACGTTCACAGCAGCTGTGCTTATTTTCATTGTCACTTCTGAAAACACTGACATGGAATTCCATCTGTCAAAGAGACGCACTCATCTAGTTAAAACACTGATGCCTACACCACTTACAGAGGGGCTCTAACATACCGTAATAACAGTTGTGCAATCAGAGAAGCCCTCCACAAGGTTTCCATTGCAACAGCAAATAATGTAAGGACTAGTAAAAAACAAAAAGGACGAAAGGTCAAGACCATGTATATTTGATAACTTCTACTCTTGTCTAAAAGCGTAACACTGCAGCATGTTCTCTATTTGGCTTTCAAGGGTACCATGCTACAGTCTTGAAAGTAATTCTTTGTTCCGAAAAGACTGCAGATTAACTTTCTTCTGGCTCTTCCTGGACCCTAATTTGTTAGTTCATTCAATTATCTATAAACTTTACTAAGGTTCACACCGGACAAATAAATAGAGACTGTTAGACCTAACATATTTTGGCGTGATTCCCCTGTCTTTTTGGTTTATGACCTCCTTTTTTGATGGTATGCTGGACATTGCTGTTTTTTTGTCTCTGTGCACTTTGCCACTGCTGATCATTGCTAACGTGCAAGTGCTCTGTAAATTGTGTTATTGAATGGTATTTCCATGATTGGCTTATTTGATTTACTAGTAAGTCCCCAGTATTGGACACAGGTATGCCCAGGGTTTGCAAATCAAAATGCAACTCAGCAGCAGTTATTGCGCCACCCATACAACTAGCCTTTCAAATGTGTCTCAGGCCTGCCACTGCAGTGTCTGTATGCACAGTTTTTAATTGCCATGTCGACCTGACACATGCACCCACTTGCCAGGCCTCACCCTTCCTTTTTATCACATATGTCAACCCTTAGTTAGCCCAAGGCAACTCCATGGGCATGGTGCAGTGTACGTAAAAGGTAGGCCATGTAGTGATGTGTTTTTACATGTCCTGGTAGTGAAATACTGTGCACTTCATTTTTCACTATTGAAAGGCTATCTCTTCCATAGGTTAACACGGGATCTGAATGGAAACACCTTTCCGGTGCAGATTCCTACTGGAAGATGATAGAACGTTGGAGTTTGGGATAGCTGAACTCATAATTTAACAATACACCTTTTAGTAAAGATGTGTTTTAAATTGCGTGTTTAAAAATGTCACTTTTAGAAAGTGGTATAAGGAAGAGTGGGAAACCCAATGTACCCTCCGAGGCTTGGGCAATTCAAGTATTAGCAAGTAAGTGTGCCTGCAAGGGATTTATTAAAATGCATATTTATATTAATTTTGCATTCAATGTTGGCAAGCTCGACCCAGTAGCTCACACTTCAATCCTTTCAAATTCGATTTTACCTATTTCAATGTGAACAAATCTGAAGAAAAAATTTAACATGGGTGTATATATTCAAAGAAAATAAATGTATATTGATAACATATTACACAGGGTACAAAAAAGTAAAAAGATTTCCATAAAATAGCACAATGCAACCAGAAGTTACAATATGTTGATGTTACAAGCACCTCATTGATGCAGTTGTGAACACCTTTTCCAAACAATCACAGGAAAATGTGACTGATTAAACAGACAGCATATCCTTGAATCAAATCATACAAAAAATAGGTGTGGTTGTCGACGTCTCGGTCTATTTGTTGTAAGCATCCTCTAGACCATCTTCAGGACATTTAAGAATATAGTGATGAATGACCCTTGGGTATTTATGTAAACAAGACTTGGTTCTGTCGTCTGCGATCAGAAAACGTGATTGCTGAAAGGTCACCCACTTGTACCAGCAATAAATGTGAGCAATCCAGAGCAAAGACCCTTAATATGGTCATTAAACAGCCGTCTTATGCCAGAAACTCATCAGTCTGAATCCTGACGGGCTCGGTTTACATGATGTACCGCTGACTCCCAACTGCAGGGTGCATTTCACAATGCTGTCTCCATCCCCTGTAGTGTGGCTGGACCAGGGAGGACAAAACTGGTTCTAGTAAGGCAAGAAAGACTTCTCAGACTTAAACTGGTTAGTGACAAATTCACAGACTAAAACTGGTTTGGGGCTCTGACCCAACAACTTTAGAACTCTTTTGAACTAAGGACCCGGCCAAGAAGGAGAGCTGGAAAAACTGTTAGGAGGAACTACCACTTTGCTGTGAGCTCTGCTGTGTTTGCCTGTAGTGGCTGCTTCTGTCTTGGATGGTAAAAGGACTGGGCTGAACTTTCTGCAACTTATTACCCGAGTTTCTCCAAGGGCTTGAAGTAGAACTTGCCTTCTGCTGAAAGTCTCAGGAACATCAAAGACTACAAGTTCATCTGCCAACAGCACTGGGAACTGTGTGTTGTGTGCTGCAACAAGATGATGTCAACGCAACGACTCGCTGCTGGCTCGGTGACCTGAAGGCACGGCCCAGAACATCAACCCGCTTCTAAATGCAACCCTGGTCTCACTACCACCACCAGTAGCCGCTGTCTTCGAGCCACTGCTTGCATGGTAACCTGTGAGCACTGCACCTCACATCGCCCCGCTACACACCGCAGCCCTGGTGTCACTGACAACTTTGTCTGCTGCCTGAACCATGACCTGTGGACCCTGCTCATGGAGAACACAAAGCATCACCCCACTTCACCCTGCAGCACTGGTCTCACCGACAATGACGTGCCCCGCTGACATTGACTCTGCTTCCTACACCATGACCTGTGGACACCGCTTGTGAGGTACACGAAGAATTGCCCCATCCCACACTGCAGCCCAGGTCCACCGATGCTGGCGCCATTGAGTCCAGCCTCATCAACCATCGCTTACACAGGGACCCGTGAGCACTGCACGAGGTATCGCCCCGCTTCGTATCGCAACCTTGGGTCTACCTGACTAAAGCACATCAACAATGATGACGCTGCTGACTGCACCATGACGTGTGGACACCACATATCACCTCTTCCCCCTTCACACCGCAACCCTGGTCTCACCGACGGCACCGGTGTTATATTCCCAAGTTAGGCGCATATATCGAAGCAGATTATTTCTTACATTGTCCTCATAAATAACATTTTCAGCTGTGACCTTTTGCACATATTTGCATGCATGACAATGTAGGATTAGTTTCCCTGAAACTAAACTTGTTTTAACAGCTAGCTTCGCACAACATCAACACAATGCCCTGAACATCATGTACAAGGTCTCCTTTCATACTATGTACAAATGTCATCAATATCTTCATCCACGGGATGACAGGACTGTCTACATATCCATACCTTCGCTAATCTATACACACATCGCAAGGCTGCTTTCTATTATAAAAGATGAGCATCCCTGATAGTTTAACAGAGGAGGCACTTCCACTGACACCGAGGTACTTGCCTGCTGAGAAATCACCAAGCAGCAGTCTGACATCTAGTGAGGGGAGTCAGGTTTGCGACCAAGATGGGGTCCTCCATTCTATCCCACAGTTAATGGGGTTAGTTCACCCCTTGGGGGGATTCTAGGCTTTATCCCTATACACACTCTATGTACACTTAGAGTAGGGTTCGCATCATAGAAGTATGCTAGATTACTGCCTTGTGTTATATGCCTGCATATATACATTGTTTCAGCACCATGGTAGAACTATATCTACTATTTACGCCTTTGGTGCTTGTAATCATGTTTACCTGCTTCTGTCTACTAATCATTGCAGCACACATATTCTTTGCAAGAATAATGTTGGTTCAATAAATATTATTGAAAACGTCCCACTGTGTATTCTCTGTATATTTGTCTGAGAATAAGTGAGCACGAGTGACTGAGCGAAAGGTTCTGTACTGTCTCCATGATCCCTGAGGGGTCAGAGTTATCATGTTCAGTGGTTGCCAAAAAAACATTTGCTCACTGATAGGTTAGGGGGGATTACGGTGCCACTGTGAGCTAGCTGGTCTATAGGCCAACATATCCTATTGCGGTGTCCGGAATCAGTCTTGGCACCAAGTCTTTAGTTTATGTTGTCCAAACAATGTGCCGAACCTACGAATTAATGGGAACTATACGACACCGGATGCCATCACCGAGCCGCTGCCTGCAGTGTAGCTAATGGGCACTGCACATCGCAACCCTGACGCCGTTGACACCAAAGCTCCTGACTTCAACCTCATGGTGTTTGTTCCAAAACATGTGTAACTTCAAGGGGCAGACAACTCCTGCTCCGATCTCCAGAACCGCCACCTGCCGACGCCAGCGCTTCCGCCTCTTCAGAGCTCATCGCAAGGTTTCTGATCCCTGAATTTCCAAAGGTACTGTTTGCGAGTCATCCAGGCACCGTAGCTGGCCCACGGCCTCGCGGTCGGCCTGAACTGTTTGATTTGTTTGTTCACAACACCTTGATAGCCCCGGACGGACCTATCGACTTCAAGGAAGTTTATTTCTAAGTTGATTCATGCAATATTCATATGTATTTTTTACTGTATGTTGGATCTTGGTCTTGTTTAACACAGATAAAATGTAACTATTTTTCTGAAAATGCTGTGGTGTCCTTTTGTAGTGTTTTCACTGTATTACTGTGTGTTATGTACAAACGCTTTACACATTCCCTCTGAGATAAGCCTGACTGCTCCTGCCAGGCTACCAAGGGGGTGACTAGGGGTCAGTTTAGAAGTGTAACTCCCTTATCCTGACTAGAAGGAAGGGTCCCTACTTGGACAGGGTGCAAACCAGCCAACTAGAGACCCCCATTTCTAACAGAGACTACAAAAGGTGCTGTTCCTCACAAGCACTACTCAGCTTCAAGAGAATCTCATTCTTTCATACAAAGTACAGCTATCCCCTAATGTGGGTATGATTTTAGACCCCACTATCATTCATCTCGCCCTGTGTTAGTCTTTATTGCCTCTCCTCATCTCCTACCTTGTACCAATTTTTTTCCATAATTGTTCCTCTTTTGTTTCTCATTTAGTCCTCTGGGTCCTACATTCTGCAGTACACATTGAAGGAGGAACATGCCTCTTTGGATTGTACCATTTTCAAATAAATTACACTTTGAAATGAGTCCTCTTAAATTGCATTACAAACTAAAACACAAAACTGCAAAGTGCAAAGGCAGTAGTGCATACATTTTTAATGACACGTTTGATTTTTCTGCAGATTCTCATAAAGTGCAAAGCATTTCCCGAAACACAAAGACTTGACAACAAATTACATGTACTAGGAACTCAAGCACAGCAGCAAAAATGCAGCTGAGATAAACAAATCATCTAGTATTGTTCAATCGTCTGGAAATAAGAACCAATTTTGCATTTTAAATGTTCAACTTTCTAGTTTCTGAAGATATTTTAGAATGAAATAAACAGATCTAACAGTTCTAAATTAGTTATTTCTCTTAATGTCATATTCATTTAGAGTGTATTGAATGTGAGCCGAAGTTTCATAAGTGAATATTGTTTTATTTTATGTTTACCACCAAATATCTGAATTAATCCATTCACCGCCATACAAAGGCCTCAATGGGCTTTTGTTCTGAATAACACTTGTTGCTTCATGCCACAATTTTACAGCCACAGCATGCAATAAGCCTTAAGAACCATACTACATATATTTGCACATGAGACTCTCTTTTTCAGAGAGCTAGCAGAGCCTTGCTACTCTGTTTTCATGCAAGAAATGATGGTCCTAATGAACCGTTCCTCCTTACATACCTTTTCATGAGCCAGACTGCACCATTAAAAGGTTTAAAATTCACGTTTGCTAGAATATGCATTCCACCCTATTGCATGAAGCAGGCATTTGATATCACTTTCTGGGCCCAACCCATCTCTAACATCACTTATTTACAGATTTACTGTTGCTAAGCAATTAACGTTACATAATTTTTAAACATATACCGCTTTTACAAAATGTACAGAAACATCGACTGCTCACAGTGTCTTTTTTCATTTTACAAAATTCATTTGAAAAAAATTGCAAACTTCCAAAATGGAGTCAATGCTCAAAGTCATCCGGTGTCAGGGAGGGAAGGGATAGGGCCTGATTAGAACTGGCCCGTAAAATTGGGATATCTGCGCAAATACCAGTTTGTGCTGGGATCACAATTATGTGAGGTGCGATCATTCTCTATCAATCACTAACGGCCTATTTATGTGGCCATTTGCATATCTCTTGCACCACGGAACGTGTGCAAGAGCAAAGGAAACCTTAAGACAGGCTTTTAAAGCCACGCAAAGACACTTTGCGTGGCTCTGAGTGGCTCCAAAAATCTGAAGTAACACAATGCAGCGCAAATCGCTGCGTTGCGGTACTCTGCCCTGGGAAGGCATTCCATGAGTGTTGGGCGGGTGTTCCCATGTAACTCCCATGGTTTTTGACGCATTACCAGATTTACAAGAACTTGTAAACCAGAGAATGGACCAAAATGTAACACATTCCTAAGGGAGGTGTAACAAGGAGAAATATCCTTGCTTCTTCCTCTTTCTATGTGTGCTACATTCTACAGCATACATAGAAAGAGGAATACGCCTCCCAGGGTTGTTTTTATGTGCATGAAGGTGCCCCTTGCTGCACAAAAACAATCATGCATGCAACACAGGCACCCTCGCACCATGGTGCAAAGGTGCCTGCATTGGCACTAAGCAGCCAAAAGGTCCCCAGCGTAGGGGAAAGGACAGGTATGTGCCTTATCGCCTTAAATACAGTGCATTCCTACCCTTTCCCTGTCACGCAGTGCAGCACAGCAAGGTGACTTTCTGTGCTGCACTGCGTGACTTCCCCATAAATAGGCCGCTAAGTTCGCAGCCTCTATTATCCCACCAGGCCACTTGCAATGAGGCTCTCAGGGGCCTATTTATGAGGTTGTGTGCATCGCACTTGCACCACGCAACTTGGTGCAAGTGTGACACAAATCTTAAGACAGATTTTTGAAGCCAGGCAGCACCGCTTTTCATGGTTTTGATTGGGTTCAAAAATCTGGAGTAGCATAACACAGTGCAAATCACTATGTTGCATTACTCTGTTCTGGGAAGGCATTCCATGGGCATTGCGTGGGTGTTCCCCATCTTATGGATTTTGACGCAGCCCCAGACTTACAAGAACTTGTAAACCTGGGGTTGCACCAAAATCTTACACCTTCCCAGCGGAGGCGAATGAGGGACAATATCCCTATTTCTCCTCGTTTTGTCCCCTTTCTATGTGAATATGCCTCCCAGGATTGTTTTTGTGCAGGAAGGTGTCCCTTCCTGCTCAAAAACAATCCTGCAATTAACAAGGACACCCTTGCATCATGGTGCAAGGATGCATGCGTTGGCGCTAGGCAGCCCATTGTCCGCCAGCGCATGGGACAGGACAGGAATGCTTAGTATTCCATTAAATATGGAGCAGGGCTTGGACTCACTGGGAAGAATAATACATCCATTGAAGAGGTGTTCCTTTGCAGACTTTTTTTTAATTAAAACATCTCAAAAAGAGTGGGGGTCTAAGGGATGTGGTTTAAGGACTCAAACAGTTTACAATCCCCAATTCAACTCATGTATACAAAAAGAAAACTGTGAGTCAGAGAAAGGTTTTGTGACTGTAACATAACCACTCAGTATGTACTGATCCAGATATAACTGCTGTCAACAAGGTGCAAAATGTGTCAATAGGTGTGTGTATGCGTGAGAAAGATTCCCATCACCCACAACAAGTGGCTCGCTTCATCATTTGGGAACCTGGGAGCTTCACCAAAGAACCATCCTCTACCAGATGGACGTAGATACTGGTTCAATGTGTGTCCCAAATGTATCTGTTGGTATATTCTCTGAATCGAGGGAACCACAATGATAATGATAAGGAGTGATGTATGCAGTGCACGTGGTAAGAAAGTGATGGTTAAAATTGGTTACCAAGGTACAAATATGTATTTATTATAGTGCTACCTTGATACCAAAATAAAACAAAACAGTGCTATAACAGTTTGAACAAATAACTGTGTTGGAAAAGACTGGTCAACATGTTTCAGCTCTTGGATAAGTTATATCCCAGCTTTCGTCAGGACCAGGAAGCTACTGCAAAATTACGGTGTAATAAATACAAAAAACTCGAAAAACATACAACCTGGACCTTGTTCTCGGTACAGGGGAAATACCTGTAGAGATAACAGCAGTAATCAATATAAACAGACAAACAGAGTGGTAAGGTGTTACAATGTGGTCAAAAACCGCAAAATTATTGAGTATGTCGGTTTTTACGAAGGTACCATTTAGTGTACTAAACAACTCTAAAGCCATCACCTCAAATGGAAAAAAAAATTTGAATTGTAACTCACCCGAATAATTCTGGGTATGTGCCTCACCCCACCTGGCAACTGCTCAGGTATAGGAGGCACCGCTCTGGGGAATAATATAAGTGTGAAACATTATATCACCTGACCATAGTTATTGAAATGTTAAACACTTAAACTTGAGCGCAACTTTAAAAACAAAGCGGAAGGATCACGGTCGACTGATCATCGAAAAAAGCTTATCTACAATCGTGTCTCATTCTGTAGGAAAAAAGTGCCATAAAAGCATGTGCAGATTGCTATGGCTGCATTTTCTACTAGTCATCGAAGTATTAAAAGTTTAGATGCACATTTCCTACTTATAAATTATGTAGTTTAATGCAAGTGACTAGTGTAGTTATGTTTACCGTTGTGGAATTGCCGCATAAGGAGGGTAAATACTCGCGCTAAGGTGAGCCTGTTCATTAGAAAGGCGTGTGTTGTAGTAACCAGGCAACCTGTTGGTAAAAGGTTGTTGGTTCGTTTTTCCTTACCGCACAAAATCCCTCTAGTCAAAATGGATAGCCAATGCAACCCTAAAGACGTCGTGACCCCCTTGACAACTGAAAGGGTATAGCAATAAGGATAATTTAAAAAGTAGTATCATCGTGTACACCTTACCTCTCCGTCGGTACCTCTCGCGGTTTCTGAGCGAGAAGGGGAGGTGTACATAGGTGATAGATTCCTGACATTGTACGCTCCTTTCCCTCCTGAGGCGGAAGCCGGGAGGTCTCCTATCTATTCTTGTCAAAAACTGATTTATTTTTAACAGCTTACCTGGGATGTTATTTAGTCCCGTGAATTTTAATGTTTTGCGGCGGGCGTGCTGTTGAGGAGCCATAACCCCTGAGAGCTCAGCAGCGCCTGGTTTCTCACCCCTACCCCCTCCCTCCAGCTCCAGTCCCACTCTCGCCTGAGTTGCGAGGCCGAGAGCGCTGGGCGTCGAGTTTGGCGGCCATCTTGGGTTGGGATAGGTGAGCCAGGACATCGTCAGCGCTATAAAAGGCGCCAGGTGTGAGGAACTGGTAATTCCTGACATTGTACGCTCCTTTCCCTCCTGAGGCGGAAGCCGGGAGGTCTCCTATCTATTCTTGTCAAAAACTGATTTATTTTTAACAGCTTACCTGGGATGTTATTTAGTCCCGTGAATTTTAATGTTTTGCGGCGGGCGTGCTGTTGAGGAGCCATAACCCCTGAGAGCTCAGCAGCGCCTGGTTTCTCACCCCTACCCCCTCCCTCCAGCTCCAGTCCCACTCTCGCCTGAGTTGCGAGGCCGAGAGCGCTGGGCGTCGAGTTTGGCGGCCATCTTGGGTTGGGATAGGTGAGCCAGGACATCGTCAGCGCTATAAAAACGGGCTAGGATGTCTCCGCGCAGCGGACGCGATCAGCGGACGCGCCGGAGCTGCGCCGGAGTCGTGCCAGAGTCCTGCCCGTCTGCGCCCGTCCGCGCACGACCGGGCTTAGGGCATAGGGACTCTGGCACACGCACCTGCTATACATCAGCGGACCTTCTAGGACTGAACTCCGACAGATATACCCTATCTCCGAGTACAGGTGCCATACTCAAAGAACTTAACATCCTGTATAGCTCTAGGTGCAAGAATTATAGCCTCTTAGCCCCTGTGAAGTTAGCGACCCTTAACACCAGGTCGCTGCAGAAACATCATCTAGAGATCTTTACCCTGCTACAGGATGAGACTATTGATATCCTGACACTCACTGAAACATGGTTGAGTGATGCCTCTTCCCCGGATATCATTGCTGCCCTTCCCAGCGGGTATGACATGGTGTGGCACAATCGACCAGAGGGTACCCGGGGTGGGGGGGTAGCAACGATCTTTAAAAAGCCATTTAGGGTAACAAAGATCCTAGCTGAGACAACCAACACCGTTGATCTACTGGGTATAAAAATCACTATGAACAACTCCTGCCTCATCATCCTAACAGTATACTGCCCCCCCCAAAGCACACCTGGGTTCAACGATCTCTTTCATCCAATCATTTCAGATCTTTGCACACGTTATAAAAACATTCTGGTAACTGGTGATTTTAATGTCCATTGGGATAAAAGTCTTCAAGACCTATCAGCCCAGAAGCTACAGACCATCATGACTACTCTTGGACTGAAACAACTAGTGGAAGTTCCAACCCACATTAAAGGCCATACCTTAGATCTTGTTTGGTCTTCATCCCCAAAAGCATGTATCACCAGCGTCTCACCTTGTCTCTGGTCAGACCACTACCTTATTTTATATGATTTACCGCAAGAGATCTGCCAGGTTAAACTACCCATTAAAACTAAAAAAGTGCGCCAATGGAAAAGGGTGAATGTCGAGACTCTATCCAAGACCATGCCCAAGTACATTCAGAACTCTACACCTCCTGTTGATAGCACCGATCTAGATTCCAAGTACTACCTGATAACAACTACCCTTAGGTCAACCATTGATGAACTAGCCCCTGAAAAGGTACAAAAAATAAAAGGGGTAGAGAAAGGAGCCCCTTGGTTCTCTGAAGATTTACGCGAAAACAAGAGAAAGCTTCGCCACCTCGAAAGATGCTGGAGGAAATCTAAAAGGGCCACTGACAGGGAGCTATACCGGAAGTCTTTCCAAGCTTACAAAAAGCTTATTGTTATAACAAAGAAGGAGTATTATGAGACGCGTATTAAGAATGCCACCAACATACAGAGAGAGACCTTTCAAATACTGAAGGAGTTAAGCAAGAAAGAGGAAAAGACTGATACCCAGATTGATTGTGACACCTTTCAAGGGTACTTCTTGGGTAAGGTAGCGACCATCCTGTCTGAGATTAAGAAGAACAACCCAGTCCCTCTTGTCGAACAACCTCCCCCCCCAGACTCACCCTCTCCTAACTTCACTGACTTTCCCCAAATTGACCTTAGTATTCTGAGGAAACTAGTAGCGTCCACTAAATCTGGCTCCCCTGCGGACCCCTGCCCGCCTGACACCCTTCGGATGGCAATACCGCTTCTAGAGGATCAGATCTTAGACCTTTTAAACACCTCATTAGCCACTGGACTTCTGCCATCCACCTTTAAAGAGGCATGTGTCAGACCCTTGATAAAAAAACCGGGAGCCGACCCATCTAGCCTGAAGAATTATAGGCCAATATCCCAGCTACCATTCCTGTCAAAAGTACTAGAACAACATGTACTTAAGTCCCTGTCAGCCTTCCTGGAATGTCACCACCTTCTCCACGACCGGCAAGCAGGTTTCCGCGCACATCATAGCACGGAGCTAGTAATGCTGTCGGTACTGGATGAGCTAAGGTGCATGGCTGACGGTAAAAAGCCATGCGCGCTGATATTATTAGATCTTTCAGCAGCGTTTGATACTGTCAGCCATGCACTGCTCCTGGGTAGGCTGGCCGGGTTCGGGATAGGGGGACAGGCGCTAAAATGGTTCACAGCCTTTCTAACAGGAAGGACGCAGAGGATCCAATTGGCAGACCAGGTCTCAGAGGTGGGCAGGTTAGTTTGTGGGGTTCCGCAGGGGTCAGCGCTTTCGCCACTGCTATTCAACCTCTACTTGCAACCACTGGTAGAGTCGCTGGCTAAGATGAAGTGCAAAGTATTTAACTATGCCGACGATACGCAGCTACTGCTGAGCATCGACAACACTTCATCGGCACAATCAGAGGCCAAAGACATCCTACGCTTCACAGTGAATTGGATGTCGTCTAATCTGTTGAAAATCAATCCGGATAAAACAGAAGTCCTGGTTGTCTCAACTGCTGTGTCCCCTTGGAGTGATCTATACTGGCCCCAAGAGCTAGGCCCTGCCCCTAAATCCTGCCCCAATGTCAAGAGCCTTGGGATGAAAATCGATCAAGATCTCTCAATGGCTAATCAAGTCTCTGCTGTAGTTGGCTGCTGTACTAACTTAATCAGGCAACTACGCAAACTTGCCCCCCTGCTCTCGAGAAATATGCTGCAAACCATCGTGTCAGCCACAATAGTGTCTAGAATTGACTATGGAAATGTGCTGTACCTCGGCCTTCCGAAGTATTCCATCAGCCGTCTCCAGGTCATTCTAAACGACGCAGCACGCCTGGTCTTTGGAGTTCCAAGGAGGACCCATGCCTCCCCCTTGCTCCATCGATTACATTGGCTACCCATGCAGCAGAGAGTGGAGTTCAAAAGCATGTGCATCTGCCATAAAGCATTACATGGACAGGCGCCAGCCTATATAAAGGAAAGGCTCGAGCTCCACGAACCCAAACGCGTCTTGCGATCGTCGGGCTCTTTCGTATTGTCTCAACCACGCTTTAAGTTGACGACCAAAGGAGGCAGATCGTTCTCAGTACAGGCCCCCATCAACTGGAATAAGCTGCCAGAGGCTCTTCGTAGAGAGCCCAACCTCCTCCGCTTCCGGAAGGCCTTGAAGACTCTACTCTTCAAGAACGCGTTCCCACTTCTTTAACAAACTGCTAGACCCGTTACCTTCTATCTCCTCTATCTTTGTTCTGTACTTGGTCAGTAGCGCTTTGAGACCTGTCGGTGAGTTGGCGCGATACAAAACCCAGATACAAATACAAATAGAGAATCCTATTTGAGGACCCGCAGCGCGTCACGGCCGTCATGTACGTGATCTACGTCAAAACCTGGCGCAGGCTGATGACGAAACAGCGTATTGACGTGGCATGCGTTTTCTGTCGGGAATTGTAGTTTTTGTAGGGGTTTGTAATCTTATCATCCTGAACTTAGTACCAACGGGGCAGAATGATCACGGGCAGTAACTTACTCTGCCTATTGCATTAGATTATGGCATTGTCGATAATTTTGTGCCGTGTAGTTTCAGTAGAAGGCGCTCCAAGTGTATGTTATGTTTATGGAGAGTCAGATGATCACATGCAAGGTGCCTAAACAGGATGCCATGTACGACTTGTCATTAGAGCGAAGTCCATGGTATCTGATCGTTCAGGCCTAAACAGTCACTGTGCAATTTGTAAACCCATTACTGTTCCTTTGTAAAAAGGAATTTTTGGATATCTGTAATATGGGATGGAATAAAGGGTTGTTCTAAAACGACCCAACTCAAATCTTCAGGTCTGTGGTTGAGGGAAAGGAAATGACTGGTTAGTCTTGTGGCTTGTTTTTTACACCTGATGGTACTTTTATGTTCACTGATACGGACCTTGATCTTACGTGTTGTCATCCCTATGTATCTGAGTGAACAAGGGCATGTGATCTGGTAAATTACCTTTTCTGAGTTGCAGTTGGTATGTCGCCGTAGAATCCAAGGTTTTGCTAGCCCTAAATCAACAGATTTGGTTGGCTGTGTCTGTGGGCAAGCTGAACACGAGCCACATGGGTAGTGGCCCTGTAGTGGTGGTAGATCCCATAGTGTTGATGTTTTTCCTTTTTCTTTCGCCCTCGGTCTGGTATGCACAAGGTTGTCGCGCAAGCTTGTTCCTCTTTTAAAGGAGAACAAAGGTAGTGGGATGTTTTCATTCCCCACATTAAGAATGCGCCAATGTTTCTGTACTGACTTTTGGACACTATTAGATAGTGTACTAAAGGGGGTGACAAAAGTCATTCTTGTCAGTGGTGCCTTAGCCACCGGGGGTTCTAAGAGGGCGTCCCTGTTGTTGTTAGACGCCCGTTTACAGGCCTGTCTCACCAAATGCGTTGGATATTTCCTGACTTTCAGTTGCTTGGAGAGTGCCTCAGCATGGAGTTGAAAGCTATCCATGTTAGAACAGTTCCTGCGGATACGTAGGAACTGTCCTACTGGAAGATTGTATCGGAGAGACTTGGGATGATGACTTTGGAAGCTAAGAAGGGAGTTCTTAGTCTGAGGCTTCTTATACAGTTCACTTCCCAACACTCCTGATGTAGGATAGATCATAATATCCAAAAAGGGGAGTCTGGCTTTGTCGTGTGTGACTGTAAATTTCAAAAAGTTATTTTGAACATTGAGCCAAGAGTGAAAATCCAGCAGGGTGGCAACTGAACCGTGCCAGACCACTAGGATATCATCTATATATCTCTTCCAGCACGCAATCTGTGCACGAAAGGGGTTCCGGTTAGTTAACACACAATTTTGTTCAAAGAGATGAACGTAAAGATTTGCCAGACTGGGAGCGAAAATACTCCCCATAGATGTTCCGGAGACTTGGAGGAACAGAGTCTCTTCAAATTGGAAGAAGTTCTCCATCATCGCCAGTCTGGCACATTCCATAATAAAGTGTGTTGGTGTTGTAGTATCCCGGTCTCTATTATCTAGAAGACCCCTGATCGCTTCAAGTGTCTTCTCTTGTGGAATGCAAGTATAAAGTGATTCCACATCAAAGCTGACCAAAAGGTCAGTCTCAGTGTTGAAAGCAATCTCTGGCAAAAGACGCAAGACATCCTTGGTGTCTTGGAGAAAGGTGGGCATTTCCCTAACCATTGGCCGTAGGAAGAAGTCAACAAAAGTAGACAATGGTTCTAAAAGAGACCCAATCCCTGATATAATAGGGCGACCAGTGTTGGGAAGTGAACTGTATAAGAAGCCTCAGACTAAGAACTCCCTTCTTAGCTTCCAAAGTCATCATCCCAAGTCTCTCCGATAAAATCTTCCAGTAGGACAGTTCCTACGTATCCGCAGGAACTGTTCTAACATGGATAGCTTTCAACTCCATGCTGAGGCACTCTCCAAGCAACTGAAAGTCAGGAAATATCCAACGCATTTGGTGAGACAGGCCTGTAAACGGGCGTCTAACAACAACAGGGACGCCCTCTTAGAACCCCCGGTGGCTAAGGCACCACTGACAAGAATGACTTTTGTCACCACCTTTAGTACACTATCTAATAGTGTCCAAAAGTCAGTACGGAAACATTGGCGCATTCTTAATGTGGGGAATGAAAACATCCCACTACCTTTGTTCTCCTTTAAAAGAGGAACAAGCTTGCGCGACAACCTTGTGCATACCAGACCGAGGGCGAAAGAAAAAGGAAAAACATCAACACTATGGGATCTACCACCAGTACAGGGCCACTACCCATGTGGCCCGTGTTCAGCTTGCCCACAGACACAGCCAACCAAATCTGTTGATTTAGGGCTAGCAAAACCTTGGATTCGACGGCCACATACCAACTGCAACTCAGAAAAGGTAATTTACCAGATCACATGCCCTTGTTCACTCAGATACATAGGGATGACAACACGTAAGATCAAGGTCTGTATCAGTGAACATAAAAGTACCATCAGGTGTAAAAAACAAGCCACAAGACTAACCAGTCATTTCCTTTCCCTCAACCACAGACCTGAAGATTTGAGTTGGGTCGTTTTAGAACAACCCTTTATTCCATCCCATATTACAGATATCCAAAAATTCCTTTTTACAAAGGAACAGAAATGGATTTACAAATTGCACAGTGACTGTTTAGGCCTGAACGATCAGATACCATGGACTTCGCTCTAATGACCAGTCGTACATGGCATCCTGTTCAGGCACCTTGCATGTGATCATCTGACTCTCCATAAACATAACATACACTTGGAGCGCCTTCTACTGAAACTACACGGCACAAAATTATCGACAATGCCATAATCTAATGCAATAGGCAGAGTAAGTTACTGCCCGTGATCATTCTGCCCCGTTGGTACTAAGTTCAGGATGATAAGATTACAAACCCCTACAAAAACTACAATTCCCGACAGAAAACGCACGCCACGTCAATACGCTGTTTCGTCATCAGCCTGCGCCAGGTTT
The DNA here is from genome assembly GCF_964204655.1 of Triturus cristatus. Lineage (NCBI taxonomy): Eukaryota > Metazoa > Chordata > Amphibia > Caudata > Salamandridae > Triturus > Triturus cristatus. The sequence goes on from NC_140587.1 coordinate 624,255,448, forward strand.
TGACGTAGATCACGTACATGACGGCCGTGACGCGCTGCGGGTCCTCAAATAGGATTCTCTATCACCTATGTACACCTCCCCTTCTCGCTCAGAAACCGCGAGAGGTACCGACGGAGAGGTAAGGTGTACACGATGATACTACTTTTTAAATTATCCTTATTGCTATACCCTCGCAGTTGTCAAGGGGGTCACGACGTCTTTAGGGTTGCATTGGCTATCCATTTTGACTAGAGGGATTTTGTGCGGTAAGGAACAACGAACCAACAACCTTTTACCAACAGGTTGCCTGGTTACTACAACACACGCCTTTCTAATGAACAGGCTCACCTTAGCGCGAGTATTTACCCTCCTTATGCGGCAATTCCACAACGGTAAACATAACTACACTAGTCACTTGCATTAAACTACATAATTTATAAGTAGGAAATGTGCATCTAAATTTTTAATACTTCGATGACTAGTAGAAAATGCAGCCATAGCAATCTGCACATGCTTTTATGGCACTTTTGTCCTACAGAATGAGACACGATTGTAGATAAGCTTTTTTCGATGATCAGTCGACCGTGATCCTTCCGCTTTGTTTTTAAAGTTGCGCTCAAGTTTAAGTGTTTAACATTTCAATAACTATGGTCAGGTGATATAATGTTTCACACTTATATTATTCCCCAGAGCGGTGCCTCCTATACCTGAGCAGTTGCCAGGTGGGGTGAGGCACATACCCAGAATTATTCGGGTGAGTTACAATTCAAAGATTTTTTTCCATTTGAGGTGATGGCTTTAGAGTTGTTTAGTACACTAAATGGTACCTTCGTAAAAACCGACATACTCAATGTTTTTGCTGTTTTTGACCACATTGTAACACCTTACCACTCTGTTTGTCTGTTTATATTGATTACTGCTGTTATCTCCACAGGTATTTCCCCTGTACCGAGAACAAGGTCCAGGTTGTATGTTTTTCGAGTTTTTTGTATTCATTACACCGTAATTTTGCAGTAGCTTCCTGGTCCTGACGAAAGCTGGGATATAACTTATCCAAGAGCTGAAACATGTAGACCAGTCTTTTCCAACACAGTTATTTGTTCAAACTGTTATAGCACTGTTTTGTTTTATTTTGGTATCAAGGTAGCACTATAATAAATACATATTTGTACCTTGGCAACCAATTTTAACCATCACTTTCTTACCACGTGCACTGCATACATCACTCCTTATCATTATCATTGTGGTTCCCTCGATTCAGAGAATATACCAACAGATACATTTGGGACACACATTGAACCAGTATCTACGTCCATCTGGTAGAGGATGGTTCTTTGGTGAAGTTCCCAGGTTCCCAAATGATGAAGCGAGCCACTTGTTGTGGGTGATGGGAATCTTTCTCACGCATACACACACCTATTGACACATTTTGCACCTTGTTGACAGCAGTTATATCTGGATCAGTACATACTGAGTGGTTATGTTACAGTCACAAAACCTTTCTCTGACTCACAGGTTCCTTTGCAGACACCTTTAATTACTAAAGGAAATACACTCCTCCTTCTTGAAGAAAAGTGCAGGTGGCACATCTGCATTGCGCTGTTTTTTTCTGCAAAGCCAGTATGTGTGATTATGCGAACATTCTTGTTCCAGCCGGAATCACAGGAACGTGCTGGAGATCCTCGTCTTGTTTATATTCATGATTCAAAATCTGAGTTGCTAAAATATCTTGCTTATTCTCCAAATAAAAAAGACCTGTCACAATGTGTTACAGCTCTGTCCCTTCCATTCTAGAAAAGCGTAATGTGACACCATAGGGTGCTGCCAAGCAGGGCCAGAGCAAATGTATTTATTTAAACAAGTTTACATACAAAGGCTATCCTTTCTGCCTCTTGGCAGTATCCACGTGTTCATGAAGGCGTGAATGAGACACAATGAAGGGGGCACTCAGTGTGAGGCATAGGAATGTGTGCACTGGCAGATCAGGGTTCCACTTCTAAAACGGGTTAAAAGCAACCTTAACTTTGACCTATTTTCAATCTTGGGACAGCTTTCTGCAAGTCCCTTATGTACCAGAAAGAGAGGAACTACCCACCTTTACTACAGAGTTTTTGGTGCCCAGCCTTACTTTTTTCTTTGATCCGTGCCTAAGAGGCTGGGTTGGAAAGCCAAATGGAGTGTAAGGTCTATCAGTAAAGAGCCGACATGTCTGGTTTGCCACTGCTTTCCAAGCGTTGGTACCTGGTTTGTCCTGTTCTTGTCTCCTAGGGAAAACATATAGATTTGCATGTTATTAAAACCCTACATTGTCTTCCTGCAGCATCCAGCATGCCATTTTATGTTGCTATTGAACCTACGCGCTATAAGAAGCATCTTCTGCTTGTGTTGGTTGGCATTTCCACTGTGTTCATCCTGCACAGATGTATGAGTGTTGTCTTGATAGAAGGGTAATGCTCCGGTTCAGTGTGCCCTGTAGGAGTACTTGTAATGGGAGAAAAGACAGGTATAAACCAGGCTGTGTTGGGGGCCTGCTTAGGGGTACAGTATTTAGTGATCTGCACTTGCTTTTATATAGCACTTCACACCCCTAAAATTGCATTGTATTTTTGGTGGGCAGGTCAAATGCTTATTTGACAATGTGGCCCATGACTGAGAGCACAATGAGATGAATAAGGGATTTGATTCTCTACCCCAGGTAGGCCGAAATGCCACTGAAGACATCACATTGCTTTTTCCATTTATTTTATTTAGACATTTTAATAAGTACAAAGCAAAGAACTTAACCAGAGCTCACTCTAGATTCATGCACTGAAGCATCCTAGACCTGACAAATGTGCACTGCCGGCTCCTCCGCTATGGCGGAGGAGCGTCGCCCTACTGCTTTCTTGTAGTGTGAGAAGCAAAAACATAAAATGTTAATAACTTTCAGTTATTACCATTTGATATTTCCTTTGTGGGCTCTGCTCTACTAATGGAGCAGGACAGGGGAGGAGTGGTTTGCCCACTCCTAAGTGCACAATGACTGTTTGGTCGTCCCTCTCGGGCCGCCCAAACCAGTCATGTGCAAATTCAGTGTTCTCCATGCAGGCTGGATTACAGCCTGCATGGAGAACATGCCCAACCCTCCAGCCCCTGTCTGAGCACCCCAATCACAATGCTGCATTGCAGCATTGCGATTGGCTTAAGGGAGGGAGGCTGGCTGCCTGCTTCCTGTTTCTGTCGGAGGTGCAGGACCCGGCTTCAAGGTAAGTTTATTTATTTTTTATTCCCCCCTCCTTCTCCCCCATGTGACACCCTCAAGACACCCGTGGCCCCCGCCTGACCCCCACGGCCGCCCCCCCACCCGTGAGCTACGCCAGCCACCCCTGCAAATGTTTCGATATCTGATTGGATCACATAAATGGAAACAGACCATTCACTTAGATGAATCTACCTATACAAAAGATAAGACAAAGTTAACATATCAAATAAAAGTGGTTTGAGAAATAATGGTTGCACAGACCAACAGAGTGTTTGACAAAGATCATTAGACATGGTGAGATAAACGAAACAAGACGAGTCAGAGTATTAACACAATCCCCAAGTAGAGAAGATAACAATATGATTGTTCAGGGTTACGTGTAGGGCAGAAGAGGTCCAAGAACTCAGCATTATCTGTACAAAGCTCGAATATGTACAAGAAGTTGTTTCGACAGTTCAAACAATCAGTAACAAAATCAACAGGACAAGCTCATACAAATCTTTTATCAATTACAGCACAATGCAGCACTTCAGTTTGTGCATTAAAGTATTGCAAACAGAAGATCAGAGAGAGGATGTAAGGTAGAACTGGTATAAGGGAAAGACTTTAACTAGCCATATGAAAGCAGATAGAGAGGCGATAATTTGAATAGCAGGCAGTATGGCATTTCAGATTTTTGGAGTAGAGTCAGAGAAAGATGGGGTCAAAATGCGTTTTTTGTTGAACAAAGGAATTTCAAGAAGGGGGCGTATTTCAACTGGAGCTGGTGAGAGCCCTACAATTTGTTAAGTGGCGGGACCGGATCATGCTAAGGTGATGGAGGGCTGAGGGACAAGACATTTACTGGAACTGCCAGATTTTGTAAGTGTGCATACTCATTTCTACCTCTTATGCAAGTGGAGCTGTTTTTGCGTCTTATGTGCAAAAGGGCAGATCTAATACTGTCTTTTAACTTTCCCTTCATTAAACCTATACCCAGAATCACTAAGGTGTATGTCTTCTACTTCCCATTGAACTCCTCTGTTCAATATCTCTCCATCCCTCTGCTAGCCACCAATCATCTATAAGGAATTTCCCTGCTATATTAAATTATATTCTACCTGGCATTACTATCTCATTCACACCTATCCTGCTTCATGAAAGTAACATGCTGCTTGCTTTCTGGCTGATTTTATATCCATTAAAAAGCTGTAAAAGCTGTTGATTGCACATATAAACTTTGGGATTGTCTGATGTGGGTATGCGAAGCTCATGGTCAGCATCAGTAGGCCTGATGAAAAAACCAAGCCCTTAAATGTGTAGTGACTTTGGTTCCGGGCAGTACCACTCACCCACCCATAAGTTTCAACAAGCTGATTTGGAGCCTCTCTTCATGAGTTTAACTTTGCTGCTGGCTGTCTGCTTTACCCTGTGTCTTTCTTTCTGAGTCATACAGAGTGGTATATCTGTGGGATGTACAACCCCGAACAGTTTGGATTTACTCCGGGTTCACTAATGTACACATTTTCATCCTGCGGAAAACACATGCAGTGATGGACCCTGTAATTCTCGGTCCTATATGTTATTCTGGGGTGTGAACTGGGACCATAACTGGGGTGGAGGTCCCAGCCTCAGTTGGTAACTCTAGATCTAGAATCTCCAACTCCAGTTCCTGGCTAACTAAATTTGTACCTTCGGATCTTCTGCTGATGGTCTGAGGAGGTCTAGGTTACAGACTTAACACCGTTGAGTCTGACTAGTAAATCAAGCCCCAAGCCTTGTTGTTCCTTGGTTACTGAACTGGCAGTGAACCCATCAATATGTGCTGGCAAGCTGATAAGGTTAGTGTGCAGCATGTCAGCACTCTAAATGTGACATATGCATTGCTGGCCGGTGAGCTGGCTGGATGCTGGCAGGTTTGAGCCAGGTGCTCCAACATATTTATTTTGCTTTTCTTTCTCTTTCATTCAATATTCATAGCTTCTTTACCCCTTGTTATATATATCTCTTCATTTATTATTTTTCATGGATGACAGAAGGAAGATCAGATATCATACAAAAGAAAGAACGTGCTTATGGAAATTTCTCTTCTATAATTATTTGAAAGCTCTCTAAAAGTAAAGTGGTGAATTTAGAAAGCTCCACTGAAAAGATTGCGTGTAAAAACAGAAGAATGCCAGCATCTATTCAAAACTATTTTAAATGTAGTTTGTTGGATTAAGAAATTAAAAGGAAGGCATTTGAGGCAAATTATTTGATGGCAACAAAATGCTTGCCATTGTTATGAGAAGGCTTCTGTAAATTTGAGCTGTAAGGAGAAGAAAATAAGTGTTCAGCAGTGCTGCAGTAGCCCTTGCATCTGAATGATGAGTGAAACTGGAATGTTACAGGCAATGGGGTCCTAAAATCATAAGAAGCAATCAGGCCTGATGAACAGAGTTGTCTACTGCTTGCTGTCTCCTCTTCATTTTTTGAGGACTTCATTCTTCCAGATGTCTTTTTGAAGAAACATGATACATTGAGAGTGGAAGTGGGAAATTAGAGTTTGTACATTGTAATTTATTCTAAAATGAAAATTATTTCTGACATCAAGATAAGTTTAGTACATTTAGGGGCCGATTCCGATCTGTGTCGGAAAGCACTCCGACTGAGCCGGATCCGGAGTGTTTTCAGACCAAGCCGGAGTACTGCAGTCCGACCGAGCGAGCACGATGCGGCTGTATGCTGCCGGACTCGGTTCGGTCGGACTCCCATAGAAGTCATTGGGAGCCGGTCGTACGATGCACACATGGGCTCCCATTGACTGAATGGGTACGTCTCACGCAAGGGTGCCCCCTACAGTGGGTACGCATTGGTGCCATCTGCACCGTACATGCCTGTGTTGGGGGGACCCTTGGGTCTCCCCCTGTGTCCGAGTCGTAGGGCTGCGGGTGACAGGGGGTCTGACGCGGACCCCCTAAGGCAACCACCCGGATGATTTGCGAGCCGGACACTCCGGCACGCACATGCTGTCCTACACGTGCATCGTACTGGCTCGGTCGTGAATCGCAGTATGGGTAAAAGGGAGGGAAAGATAAATTAAAACAAAGTGTGCAGCGAATACAAAGAATTGAAGTGAGTAGATTAACTCTAGATTATCAACTGATATTACATACTTTGAATTAGAAATACATTCATGAATATGAAAGAAACTGACAATTTTAGATTACAAAATACTTTTTCTTTTTATGTTTTGTGTTTTCTTTGAATAAATAAATGTTCTTATTATCTAATTCTTCGTTGATACAAAAATTATTAATAAACAAGGATGGTTTTCAAAATGACTAAATTGTCTAAATGATATACATGACTAAATACATGTACTTGCATCGAGCATCACCACATACATATATTTCCATAGAACAAAACAAAACCCTGTTTATGATGACTTTCTTCACAACGCGTTTCGGCTAAGCCTTCATCAGGTGTCCGCTCATTGTGGTTAACTGAATAGAAACAAATTAGTTTATTTGTAAAAAAATCTTAATTATCTAGAGTTAATCAATGTTAAAACACATCTGATAAACTTTTAGCACGCATTTACATATTTAACACAATTGATGGTGTTTGAGATTCCTGCATTGTTGTCAGGAAATAAGATTCTAAGTGAACTATAGATTTAAACAATTCTTCAACAGAAAATTATTATGAGACAACAGAAGAAGGAAGGGGACAGAACCTCTCACCAGTGAACAGAAAGTGTTTAGAAATAAGAAAGCTAAAATCAAATTACATTGAGAGAAAAACTGATTTGGGCATGGTGAATATAATGTAAAATATCACAGGTATACCTTAATTGTGACTTGACGTAGTAGAAAATGGATGTAAATAATTCTAGATGGTAAATAGTGTGAGATATAGGGTCAAATCTGATCGGTAAAACTGAAAAAGTAGAAAGAAAGTATTACTGTTTTGGGTTACTGGAAGATATATATTATTGGGTAACGTTATTTGGACATAACCTGATCTTAATCTATTAAATGATATGTACCTATAAAGAGGTAGAAATCGGTCATGAATCGCATCCATTGCACGCCACGGTTAGCTTACGACCGAGACGTACGGAGCGGATCAGACCCGGAAACGACTCGGTCGGTGAATTTCATGTAGCTCGCATCGTACTTGCTCGCTCGTACAGATGTACGAGTCCAGCGGAAAACACGCGTACGGCTCGTAGTTTTTCCGGCCGGATCGCGTTCGGTGCCTTTCCGACCCAGATCAGAATCGGCCCCTTAGTGTAGGGTGGCACCTCCTTAGAGGTGAGCGTGAAATTGTCAGTCAGATTGTATGTTATCCTAACTTCAGATGTGAAATTACAAATCAAATACCTGACAGTCTAAGTAATGAAGTAATCTACGAGTAGGACCCCCAATGCATTCATATGGCATTCGCCTGTCCCCAGACACGGCAGAGCGGCGGGATTATCAGTGTCTCGCCACACTTTCCATACGACTCACTGGAGACTTAACGTGTCGGGGGTCCTACTTAATTCATTACTTAGACAACGTTTCGGTTCAGAGGCTTCCATTTCAAGGAATTGTCTCGATACCTGTATCTACCCTTTTCTGAAGAGAACTTTAGGATTAGTTCTGACAAGTATTCATAGCCTTGAAAAAGTCCAAGAGAATGAAACACGTGTTGGCTGTGGTGTTTTGGACAATACTGTATGACATTTATCTTTGAAGTAAAAACTATGTTGAAGAATTTGAATTTTGTGACCTGGATCTGATCATTTTAACTGAACTCTATCAAGAATCTCACCATTGCAAACTGGACTCTGTGTGCTTTAGTGCATTTTTTTTCTTTTTAGATATAGCCTTTGCACTTTGTTCTCAAGGTGTGGCTTTTTTTCACCTAAGGTGGCTCAGGGCATAGCACGACAGCACCACCAAATACTTTGATAGTGGGCACTAGTGTGTGTTAACATTACCATTAATGGTCCTGAGTATAGCTTGATTTTGCACATGCCTTGAATTTTATGCCCTTGTCCACTGTAAGCCACTGGAGGTCATGGAGGAGACCAGCAATGGAGGAATATTGAAAAGCTAGGATAGGAGCCTAGCCGAAGTGTTTTGAACCATCTGAAGATGTCTATTCACTGTCTTGTCGGCTCCCAGGTATAAGATATCACCATAATCCAGCCTGGATAGTTTAATGGCCTGGATTAAGGTTCTCTGAGCAAAGAAGATAAGTATCCATAAGATCTTTTTAAGCCATCTCGTAATGGCAATGCAGCAAGATGCAAGCTTGGCTACTTGTGGCTTCATGGACAAGGTGGAATTAAGCCAGAAGCCCAAGGTCTTTACTTTGTTTACAGGTTTGGAAGTATTACCGGAGTAGCAGGCCAATGTTTGGGGCCCCAGAGCTGGGGTTTCCTACCCTGTATCAGAACCTCAGTCTTGTCTCCTTTTAATTTTAAGGAGCTGGTATTCATCCAGACGAAGACACGGTCAAGGCAGGAATTGATTTCTTCTAGGCTAGCTTCCTCATTGGAAGACAACGAGAAAATGATCTGGGTGTCATCAGCATATGAGAATAGGGTTATGTTGCAGCTTTCAACTAGGTCTACCAGAGTGTGGACATAAATGTTGAAAAGCATGGTGCAGAGGGTGGATCCCTGCGTAACTCCCGTGGTGAGAGAGTGGGTCTTGATGTAGTGTTAATAGAGAAGACCTGGATGGTACTGGCTGTCAAAAAGAGTTTAACTAGGCAATAGACATGTTTTAGAGGCTTAGTTGAACCAGCCGTTTGACAAGAATGTCATGAGACACAGTGTTGAAAGCCACGCTTAGATCTATTAGGATATCCCACCCCTGTCTAGGAGTCGGCGTAGATGTTCTGTGAATTCTAGTAGGGCAGTTTCTGTGCTGCACTCAGCTCTGAATCATGACTGGTAAGGGTGAAGGGCTTTCTGGGGTTCCACATAATTGGTAAGTTGAGTGTCAACATGCTATTCTAGAATCTTGGAGAGAATAGGCAGCAAAGAGATGGGTCTATATTTAGCCCCGTTAGAAGGGTCCAGGTGGGATTTTTTCAGCAAGGGAAGCACCATGGCTTGCTTTCAGGCTTTGGGTAAGTGACTCTCACTTGGGGAGAAGTTCAGGAGATCAACTAGTAAGGGCAAGGGATATGGACTCAAGGTGCTGAGATTGGAAGGGGGAGAGGATCAAGTGAGGAACCTGATTTAATAGACAGCAGTAGGTCTAAAAAATGAGTGGAGTGTAATGGAAAAAGGATTGTAGTTGACCCGATGATGGATTTGTGTCCAGGGGAATCACTTCTGTAAGAGGAGAAGAGATGGGGTTGAGGTGTGAACTGGCATTTCAAGGCTGGGTAGTACCAGTCGCTACTGGAGGACGTTTGCCACTTTGTCCACAAACAAATCTGCCAGTTCTTCACACTGAGCCGGTGGTGAATTAGAGGGGGGGAAGACATTTAGTTAGGGTCAGACAAGTCTTGGACTACTTTAAAGACTGTTTTATGATAGTTGTGTGCTTTTGACAGCTCTTGCATTTCTGCAGAGTCGTCTTATATTTTGCCTTTGAATCATTCTCATATCGCTTCCTACAGACACTTTTGAGTCTCTTACAGAGTTTTTTTCTTCCCTTAAGGTCTTGTTAAACCAGGGGGCAGGAGGATGCTGCCTGGACACAGATTTGCGTTTATCTGACAAGGTTCAGTCAATAGAGCTTTGAAGCCAGCTATCAATCACAGGGGGATCGAGGGTGACCAATAGTCACATGTTGAGGGCAGTGATGCCGAGTTTGGCCCAATATCTGGTCAATAACTTTAGGTCAGGTTGCTGTGGGGTGAGTAAAGAAAAGGAGGGTATGGAGATGGGCACAGCAAGATGGTGTGACCAGAATAGTGGAAGGGGTGGGTCTGAAGTGAGGCCAGTAATTTTAGAGAAAATGGGGTCTAACAAGTGACCTGCTTTATGAGTGAGCGAGGAGTTCATCACATTGAGGTTGAGAGCACTCAGGTCCTCAAAAAGAGCTTTGCTAAGTTTACAGGTGGTGTTTTCTAGATGCATGTCCAGATCGCCTAGTAGCTAGAAATTTGCGTATTTCAGTGTGTATGGAGCATTTAAGTCGGCAAAGTAGATCCCCAGTTCCTGGCATGGCTAGAAGGCTGAAAATTAGGACACCAGAGAATGTCAATTTGGGCGTGAGAATGAGAGAAAAGAGAAGGACTTCACAAGCTTAGGAGGGAAGTCCCTCTGTTTTATACACTAAAAACGTGTCTGTAGATAATGGCAATAACTCCCTCTATTTTATGCTTGTGGTCTCTTCTCACTATACAATAATTATGTGGTAAAGCAGGGATGATATCTGGCATAGATGCTTTGTGTAACCCTATTTCTGTCAGGAGCATGGCACCAGGGGCAAATATCTACAAGAAAGTTGTGCATGTGTTGTTGGTGACAGTTTAGAGAGCAACAATTCACACTGTAGAAATGGAAACTGTTTCTATTCAGGCCATTGCTTGCCAAGGCATTCCTACCCTTAGCCACTGAGAAGGGGAAATTAGATGCATTATCAGAAATTAAAATGGAATATTTACAATACAGGAAACGCCACAGTGTTTACAGCTCGCACTGTTAGCTGAGAGATGGAGCGATGGATGGCATGCACCTGCACAACTTGGGTGGAGTGCTATAGGATGATGCAGGTAAAATATGTTTCTGGGAGTCATGGAAGGGGCAGGGGTCTTAGTCCCAAGGTGCCAGCCGGGTGCAGACAGGCTTGCCTTTGATGCACCTTCGGCACCAGGATGCCCTTATGTTGTGCAGGTGAGTGTCCCAAGCCATCCGATATGGTGGCCATCTGGGCACTGTTGAAATAGACAGAGTGGCGTGTCCTCACTTCCTCTGCTCAATTGCGAGTCCCGTGGCAGACCAAGGAGCTTGGAACAAGAGGGCAGTGTACCCTGAGTGAGCCTGAAATTGAGATGCAGTGAGTAAATGTTGTGATACTTTGAAATCAGAGGTCAAAGAATGCTTTATATTACTGGGTGTTCTCCCAATTAAACCCACAAACTCTTACATCATATCAAATGCTAAACGTGTTTTTGTAGCAGTGACAAATTAACAAAATGCTAAAAAGGTTAACAATATTCAAGGTAAGGCTGTCATAAGTACCCAGAGTGTGTTGACTTAGGGCTGCTTGTCTGCCATGAACTTTGTGCACTGAAGAGCACCCACGGACCCCTGTCCACACCACATCTTCAACGTCGGGAGCAAGACATTTGGTGACAAGCTCAGGAAAGTCCTGAACACCTCCATCCCCTTGACCTCCTTCCCTGAGGACTGGAAACACACCGAAGTGAGGCCCCTCCTGAAGAAACCATCTGCCAACCTGGCAGAATTAAAGAACTACTGGCCCATCTCCCCGCTCTCCTTTCCTGCAAAGGCTCTCAAGAAGACAATCGACAAGCAACTCACTGAACACCTAGAACACAACAACCTCCTGGGCCCCTCTCAATACAGATTCCGAGCCAACCACACTACTGAGACATCCCTGCTCATAGCCACTGACATCAGGGCCCTTCTGGACTGTGGCAAAATGGTAGCCCTTATCCTCCTAGACCTGTCACCCGCCTTCAACACCATCTACTATCACATCTTGATCAACACAATCCACCACGTCAGAATACAGGGAGATGCCCTCAAATGGATCACCTCATACCTCACCAGAAAACCCAGAGAATCCATCCCCACTGTTCACATTGGAATCCAAGAAGATCATCTGCGGTATCCCCAAAGGATCATCCCTCCGCTACACCCTCTTCAACATGTACATAACCGCCATGGCCCACAATTCAGATTGCACAGACTCAACATCATCTCCAATGCTGACTACACCCAGCTCATCTTCTCGCTGTCAGAAGACTCCTCAACTACCAGAGCCAGCTTCCACAGATGTAAGAGGGACGTCACCGACTGGATGAAGGACAACTGTCTCAAGCTCAACAAGGACAAGACAGAAGTCCTCATCTTTGGGAACAGCAGCTCACCATGGAATGAGGCATGGTGGTCTAGCAGAACTTGGCCCATCCTCCACCCTAATAGACCACACCCACAACCTCAGCATCATATTTGAAGGCAAGCTATCTATGAAGAAACAGGTAAACTCAGTTTCATCTGCCTGCTTCCATGCCCTACGCATGCTCCGCAAGATCTCCAGGTGGCTCTCAGTCAACACCAGGGGGACTGTCTCGCAGGCCCTCGTCACCAGTAGGCTGCACTATGAGAACACACTCTATGTACGAATCATCTCATGCCTGCTAAAGAGACTACAGACAATAAAAAACTCAGTGGCAAGATTCATCCTAGACCTCCCGAGAAGGACCCACATCACACCCCACCTCAAGAAGCTACACTGGCTCCCGATCAAGAAGAGATGCCAGTTCAAGATGTTGACTTACACATACAAAGCCTTACACAACAAAGGCCCAGCATACATCTACAAATGCATGGCCTTCCACCAACTGATCAGACATCTACAATCTGCCTCCCTCTCCCTCGCAGACTTTCCCCAAATTCACCGAAGCAACTTTGGAGGATTCTCCATCTGACACCAGGTGGCCAATGCTTACAAAGACCTTCCCCGGCACCTCAGGTCCACCTCCTCACTCTGGCAGTACAGGACAGGACTCAAGATCTGGCTGTTCAATTGAACGGATCACCACAAAGCAGTTAGCAACTCCAGCACCGTTAGACCCTGAAACCAATATTATGATGATTTGGACTGGTGAACAGACTAAATTGGAAGAAATCTTTGGGTTGATAACAATAGGTCAACAGACATACAGTTCACTACATTGCACAACAGGCTTGACATCAAGTTCTTGGGCATCACTATTAAAGTAGAAGAAAGAAAATGTACACTACTTTATTTCTCAAACCAACAGAAAGGAAAACAATGCTAAGATATACGATTCACTTTGCATGATAATCTCCCTTTCGGACAGTTCCTCAGAATTAGAAGGAACAGCTCAGGAAAAGTTAATTACTTCAGTGAATCAGACATTTTGGTCTAAAGATAACAAGAGAGAGGTTACCCAAAGGGGCTTCTAAAATGCTACTGCAAATGAGCCCAAGAGTAGAGCAGATAGCACTAATGAGAGACTGATATGCGTTACCACTTTCTGCACCTGCAGTCTTGACAATAAACCATTGTTTGTGTTTAAGAAAGGGAAAAGTGTCAGAGACCAAGTTGTGATGAACATACTGAGAGCTCTGGACTCTTCAAATCTGCTATACCAATGGATCTTGGCTCCTGTGTTGGTGCATTTCAGGTGTGGCAAATGTACAGCATGGGACTGTACTTTGAATACAAAGTAATTTTCCTACAATGCAGAGATACACTCTTCACAGCCATACCAGCTGCAATAACACTGACATTATTGAAGTTGTCCAATGCCCATGTGCTCTGGCATATCTCGGACAGACTCACCAGATGGTCAAAGTTCATATTTTATATCATTGCAAAAGGATATGGTGCAGAACCCAAGGGGCTTCCCTGGTTGAAAACTTCACTAAAATGGGTCACCCAGCTGAGAGTCTGAAGTGGTGGACTGTTGAGAAAAGTGATTTGTTTGGGTGTAAGGTGCAATCCTAAGTTTAATAAATTCTCAAAAGTCTTTTACACTATTAACTAATGGTGCTACACCCCAATGTATGCTGTCAAACATATATTAATAATAATCAGTGAATATTCTCAAGTAATTCAACTTGAATGCAGTGTGAACTGTGCATGTTGGTATCTCTACAATATTAAAAACCTTACTCAAATATCATTCCATTCGCTACCATTATTTATTCTCATTTTTTTACCATGATTCACCATTGTATAACTCATTCACATTCATAAATATAAATTATATAATTTGTTACCCATAAACACAGTCCTCTTTCATGTACATCCTAGGTTTGCATGAACATTTTATAACCATCATTTATGTTCATACAAACATGAAAGGGGACCATTTTTATCTGTTACAAATAATATAATGTATATTCATGAATGTTGATTGTTGGAGATGTCTCGATATGTTTTGATTGGAATGGTAGTAACAGCCTTGTGCGACTGTGTATGGGTAAACTTTAACATGGTTTGAATCATAGCTTGTTCAAAGTCAAGAACTATTTTTTATGGGTAGTAGTTTATGTAGTAGTTTAGGTAAATGTTTATGTTTAATGTGGTTTAAGACTTTACCATGTGAGGTGTATGTCTGAGGGAATGTTTTGGGGCACATTTTGAAGGTCCCATTCATCCTCCAGGTTTGACAATGGCTTTGTTTTAGTAAGTAATCTTCTCTAGAAAATGTTAAGATTTGTTTGTTTAGGTTTCATGTAACAGAAAGGGTTCTTCATTATGTGTGAGTTTTAAGTGTGCAGGTATTTCGTTTTTTTTTATTAAGTCTGGGCAGTGAACTCTGCTTCGCTCATGGAGTTGGCAGAGAAGTCCGCACTCTGTGTTACGCGGAGCTCACAGAGTTCTGAAAAACTCTGCACCGATCGGGAGCCAGCAAAGTTTTTTCCCCTCACACGCATTTATCAATGTCAAATTGGCGAGCTCGAGTGAGGAAAATCCACCGCCCGGTGAGATTTTCCTTGTACGTGTTAGTCAACATCACGTTGGCGAGCGTGAGCATAGAAAATCAACATCCCAGAGAGATTTCTCAACACAGACGGTCAGATTTCTCATCGCGAGTATTCAGGTATGCTTGTGACCACTCACGTTGAGAAACTGTCCGTTCGCTGTGAGAAAGCTGCCACTCAAGTTAAAATCTACTCGAGTGGCAGAAAGGAAGCAGTACCCATTTGCACTGTGCATGGTGCCGTTTGCGATGATTGTACAGTGCAGACATGCACCTGGCACTGAAAATCACAGCAAACAGCATTTATCCAATGCACTCTGCCGCTTGCGGAGCTCTGCGTAGCGCGGTGGAGTTTTGTTTTCACTTCGCAGGGTTCCGCGTAGCAGAACTCTACAAACTCCACCCAGGATTAATCTTGGTATCTTTTAGGGGAAAGAGGTGTATCACTGGTTGCTTTTTTAGTTTGGTCAATTAAGAGTTTAATTTGGGTGTAGATGGTAATTGTCTTGTGATGTGTTTGGGGACATTAGAGAGTATATCTTTTAGGATTTGTATTGTGGGATCCTGGGAGCTAGTGCTTGCCTCTCTTATAAAAATATATCGCCTAATTTAATTTCTGTGACATTTGCAGGATGGTTCTGTTTCCAATTCACAGTTTCCATTGATACACTTTTCGGGTTGAAGGTGTAGTCCATGTGATATAATAATTGGTTTCCTTTCTCTGATGTGATATTTCTTGCTTTTTCTGTCATTATGTCTAAAAATAGTATAATTGTATAAAGAATTACAATTTTAAAATGGTTCTATGTTTGTTATTTATGTATACAATTATGCAACTAGTTTTCTTATTTATATTTATATGTATGTTCTTCTTAGATGTGTCCTTGCATCTTTTCCGTTGGGGGGGTTTGTAATGTGGAGATGGGTGCTTTCTTTTCTGTGGGGAGAAAAAAAGAGCATCAGTTTCATTTTATGGTTAACATGTGTTTATTGAGGTTTTTAATAACAGCCAAAGACATAACAAAACAAGCACAAATCAGGTGTGGGACACCAATTGTCCCCAACAATCCTTCCCTCGCAAAACCAGCCCAACTTCCCACCCCCTCTAAATTCAGTATAAAGGGAAAGGATCATACAACTGGAAGGGAATGATTTCTATAGTTCACATGGATGCATAGCTCTAGAGGATTCCGTGTGATAGCATGACCTAAAGTGCAATAGACTTTGTCAGGTGCAGCATTCTTAGGTATCTCGGGCAAGTGAGTTCCCTATAGTCCTGTGATAAGAATTCAATGCAGGTGCTCAAAGTCTTTTTGAAGAGGGAGTCCCACCTTTCCAGCGATGATGTACGTTTCTCCATTCCACCAATGCCCATAATAGTTGTAACTAGTCTGTATGTTCAGGCGGGTGTGCTGTGTTCCATTGGCCAGTTATAGCTTGTCTGGCAGCACATAATGCCATTGTACAGGCTTTGCCTTTATGCGATCTAAGTGGAAATGCCAACTTGTTACATAAACTTAAGAGCATGTAAGCTGGAAACCCAAGGATGGTAGTGGTGTACATTTCATTTCTATCATCTAGCACCTCTCCCCAGTACCTGTAGAGTTTCTGTCAGACCCACAGTAGATGCTTCAAGGTCCTCACCCCCCATATCTCCTCTAGCATTCAATTGATGTGGTAGGTGACATTTATGGGTGCAGTCAAGTGTATAGTACCAATAGTGTGGCATTTTGATCAGTGCTTCTTTCCCAATGTTGCTAGGGGCTGAGATTCTCATTCTAGTGCATATCTCCCCCCACTCAGTAGCTGAGAGGGTTCAATCTAGTTCTGCCTCTCATATTCTCTGTGCAGTTGAAGTAGGGAATTCTGTTTGGTTTTGTAGTAATTTGTAAATATTGGAGAAAATGCGTCTGCCATCGTGCTTTGAAATAAGCCATTTTTCAAACGGGGTGAGGGGGCAGCCAGCTGCTAATTTTATCCTTGGTTGAGTGGCTCAGTGTCAGGTTTGCATATAATGTAGTCATTCAATTCCAAGGATACCATAGTTTTGCCTAAATTGCTCATAGGATGATACGCCAACTGGGGTATAAAAGTCCCCTATCCTCATCAAATTAACTGTTTGCCAGGATAGGAAGGCTGAGCCCGTTGCTGCAGGGGTAAAGTATGTGTTTCCTATTACTGGGGCCATCAGGGACAGGATACTCATCAGTCCTCCTGTTGTTGCTAGCTGGTCCCAAACCTCCATCATCACCTTTAAGACAGGAGATATGTATAGTCCCTTCGGTCTGTGGTGTTTGGTTAGCCAGGAGATTTCCCAAATTTGAAACACAGCTACTACCTGGTCCATGATGCAACAGTGCTTCTCTGTAGATGGGTGGTGCCATTCCACCATGTAACAGAGCAGTACTACTGTATAGTAGTGGAATTTATGAGATCCCGTGTCCACCACCTTCTATCGACCGATATGGCTTATGTTTGGCAATGCTGGGTTTTCTACCTTTCCATATGAACTGATCAATAAGTCGTTCCAAATTATCCATTGTTCCTGGTAGCAGAGTCTAGAGAACTGTCTGCATCAAATAGAGGATTTTGGTAAGCAGTGTCATTAATTTTTACACCATTTATATGACCCAGCCATGACACACCACCCATCTGCCAGCTCTGCAGGTCCATACAAATGGCGTGGAGCAAAACAGTGTTGTGGTTGAGCATGGCAGTCTTGTCTGTGGATGCACAGATCTTTATGCCCAAACATGGTATGTGCTGAGATGCCCAGAGCAAAAAATAAGATCATTCAAGCTTGTCCTTAACACCTTGGGGGTATTAATACTTATAATGTGAGATTTGAGGGTATTTACCTTAAACATAGATGCTCAGCTAAACCTGCAATCATGCACTAGAGAGGGGTAACCCTAATGATGCGTGAATGTTTGTATCCCAAACGAGTGGGCGGAATGCACCTAGGTAAATTAGTGCCGCACCACATTTTCTGGGCTCTGCATCCTATTTCCAGATATGTACGGGTCTGTCTGCTGACAAACCCCTGTCCACAAAATATATATAGATATTATATTTATATTATTATATATAATATAGGATCTCACCCACAGGTACAACGAGTGGCTTGCTTTATCATTAGACCCTCACTCTTGCACCTAGTGGGTATGAGTGGGCTCAGCGCGTTTTTAAGCGGAGCTCTTATGAGTGCAAGTGCAGGAAGTGAAAGTGAAAGTGATGGGTGTTATTCTATAGGGTCTAGGGCAAGACTAAAATCAGTCAGATGTCATTGGATATAGTGTTCCAGAACATCTATAAGGTTGACATGTTTCAGCCATTTCTCTGCCCACGTAGGGTCAATCGGCTTTCTTCAGGACCTGCTATAACCCTGCATTTATTAGTTAAACATTCAACATTTAGTGCAAAATGATTATTAAGCATGCGCGCAAAATACTGACCATGCACTTAGGACTTTTTCCTGGTATGGTCTTTTTTCTGAAAAGGAGAAAGGTACATATTAATCCATTACTAAATCGGTCCAGTTTCCCCAAAAATGCTAGGATCAAAATCTTAGGATCGGGGTGCATCACCAGCACACCATTGGTATACAGGGCTAGTTTGTATTGCTGCCCTCCAAATGTCCCCTCCTGGAAATTGGGATGGAGCTTTATCCTCTCCACCAGCAGCTACAAAAAAAATACAAAAAAGAGAGGGGACAAAGGACATCCTTGTCTTGTTCCCCTAGTCACCGAGAACACTTGGAAGAGGTGCCCATTAGCCCTGACCCTCGCTGTCATGAAGTAAAGCTGAAAAGAATCCAGGCACTGAGTTTGGGTCCCTTGCCTACCTTCACCAGGACTGCCAATAGAAATGGCAAATGGACCCGATCAAAGACCTTCTTGGTGTCAATAGAGAGAAGGAAGGCTGGGTCTCTTGTATGTTTTACTTCATCAAGAATATGCAGTATACATTTGGTATTATCATGACAAGCCCTCGCCGGGTAAAGCCTGTCGGGTCTGGATCTACAAGACTTTGCATATAGGGGCTAAGGCGGCTTGAGAAAATTGCAGTGAAGATCTTTGCATCCACATTTAAAAGTGATATACGAATGCATAACACGCATTGTGTCAGGTCTTTCCCTGGTTTAGGGACAACCTTTATGACTGCTTCCATCATAAAGGCCATGAGGGCTTCCATATTTAGAAATGTCCTGATTCACAAAGGTAAACTTAGACGTTTGGTCTAAACTTAGACTAAACGTCTAAGTTTATGACTTTGAGAATTCACAAAGATTATTTACGAGTACTATCTTTATGTTCGCCCTTTGTGAATTCCCAAAGCCATACACTTAGACATTTGGTCTATGTTTAGAACAAACATCTACGTTTACCTTTGTGAATCTGGTCCATTCTAGGCAACAGGACTGGTGCTAGTAATTGGGCAATAGGTTTTGGAAAACTGGGCTGTAAAGCTGTTTGATCTGCTTGCCTTCCCGATATAAAGCCCTGCAAAGGCTGTAACAACCTTACCTGGTGTGATGTCCATCTCAAGATCTTGAGCGAGTTGTGTGTCTACAGAGGGGCGGTGTACCTCCGCAGGATATGCACCTGCATCTGAGAGACATAGGGGCATATTTATGGGGATTTGGTGCAGAGCAGTGCAGCAAGTCATTTTGCTGTGCTTGCCTGCATCAAAGTGAAAGGGCAGGAATGCCCCGTAACTATGGCATTCAGTGCATTCTAGATCTTTCCCCATAGGCCGGTGCCAGTTAGGCAGCCGACACTATGCAGCACACATAGAAAGAGGAAAAAACAAAGGAGAAATAAAGTTATTTTTCCTCATTGTGCCTCTCCTAGAAAGGCATAAGGTTTTGAGGCATCCCTAGCTTTACATGGTCTTGTAAATCTGGGGATGCGTCATAATCCATGGGTGTTGTGTGGGAAGACCCAGCAAACACCAATGGAACGCTAATGCAGAGTAAGGCATCACTGTGATTTGAAGTTGCGCAACAGCAGCGCAAAGAGCTTGTAAATATGCCCCATGGTTATTCTGAGGTCTATAGGGCAGCATAAAATTGGCATACTGTTTTGATCATCTCTTTGTCATCCCTAATTTATTCCCCATGAGGTGTTGCCAGACATTCTATGGCGGGCTGCCGGCTCCTGGCCCTGAGCTTGCAGGCCAGATGGCATCCTGCTTTATTTGCCTCCATGATGTCTTTGTTTATGTGGTAAGAGAGCTAATTCTGCCCTGTCCACATCTCGGGCCTTTAACCATTGCCTCGCTGTGGTCACGATTCGGAGCGTTTATGCCTTTCTTCTGGATCTTTAAAATTGTGTTCGAGCTCCAGTCTGCCGTTCTTTATTGTATTGAGCGGTTAGTGAGATAAACTCACCTTGGAGCACCGCCTTTAGTGTATCTCACAGTAGTGGGAGTGGAGTGGCTGCCAAATCATTAGTTTGGAGATAAGCTGAAATTACACTCTTAACTCAGTCTATGACTTTCTCATGTCGCAGCAGATTGTCATTTAGTCTCCACATCCACTTGGAAGAACTATCCTGGGGATCTTGTAAAACAATTGTAGGGGTTGAGTGGCCAGAGAACGCTGCTGTTTCTATAATTTCAGACCGAGTTCTGGCCAATATGAAGGTGGTGCCAAGGAAGTGGTCTAGTCTAGCATATGTCTGGTGAGATGCTAAATAGAAAGTGTAATCCCTCTCTGTGGGTTTGAGTGCCCGTCGAGGTCCTGATTTATGAGGCCCTACCGGCACTTTTGCACCACTGGAACATCACTTTATGACATTCCAGTGACATAATGTGCCACAGGCATATTTATAAGGCCAGATTAATTCACGTTACATGGCTTTTCATGGCCTTAAAAATATGTGCCTCTTTCACGCAGAAAACTGCCTGAAAAGGTGCGTTCTATGGGTGTTGCTGGGGGCATTCACAGCAACATCCATGGCTTTTTAACACTGCCCCAGATTTACGAGAAATCGTACGTCTGAGGCACCGCCAAAAACTTACGCCTCCACAAGGGAGGTTTCCCTTCCTTCACAGAAATAATCATCCCTGCAAGGCAGGCACCCTTGCACCATGGTGCAAAGGTACTTGCATTGGCACACAGCAGCCCATTGTGCACCGGCGCAGGGGAAAAGGACAGGAATGCACCATATCTAATAGATACAGTGCATTCCTGCCCTTTTCTTTTGCCGCAGGGCAGCGCAGCAGCAAGGCCTACCTCTCTGCCCTGTGGCAAAAAACATAAATGAGGCCCTGATGTCTATTAGTCCCACCTCCCATAACCAGTCCAAACTGCCTTTGGATAATGACCCCATCTGACCTATTCTCTGTGTTGGTCCGTCCTGCAGGGTGTCCATCACTATATTTATGTACTCCCAAAGCAAAACCTCCTGTTCTGGGAGTGTCATAATTTGTGCTAGTGCTATTTGTAGGAACTGTTCATGGTGATCAATCGGGGGGGGGGGTTAGAAGGAGCCTAATGTGAATGTAGTGATGCCTATCACAATACTAAGGACCAGGAGCTGGTCTGGTATGTCTATGAGCGTCCCCAGAACTTTTTCTTTGAATTTATTGAGAATAGCTACTGGATGGACAAGTGGAATTGTCGATGAAACCAATGTGACTAGAGTGTAGTCCAGTCTCGTCCAACCAGGTGAGTCTCTTGTAGAAGGCATATATCACAGTTTGACCCTCTCAAGAAGATGAATAGGGCTAGTCACATTACTGGGGCATTGAGACCCCTGACATTATAGCTGAGGATCTTGAGCATATACATCTAGGATAGCATAGGTTCAAAGGCCAGTCTCCCCATGGATGTATTCTGCCCATATGTTAGGTGTTGCCATGTAGATTCCTGGGAACTAACCCGTGCTAAATCTGAATTGAAGTCCCCCCAACCTAAAAACATCAAAACAACATAACCTATCCCTCACTTTCCTCCTCATGGAGTTTCTGGTCCGTAAGAGGAAGCCATTGTCCCAGGCCATCTGGTACATGTCCTTCCCTCTCAAAGAGAGACTATCTCTTACCCTCTCCCCCGCATGCAGCACACACCTTCCCCATGGGTTAAACATGTGGCCTAGAGCATCAACATCACCCTTGTGGATCACCTTCATGTGCTCCTTGTCGGAGGGAGTTTTCACTTGCCCATCTCATCCACCTCATTGAGTGTCGATAGTGTGTCAATGATGGCTTTCCTTTCTCTCTCCATCTCGTCCTTATGGGCTGTGGTGCCAGATCACAGGTTGGGATTGTTGTCCATCTGCCCCTACCCCACTGCTTTGTTGCTTTCGATATCCAGAGTTGTTGTCGGAACTGGGTTCCTCAAACTCAAATGTGCTGCGTAGTTTCAGAGTCACCCATGCCTCAGATGGGTACTATGTGGGTCGACAGCGAAGGTAAGGATGAATTGGAAACCCTATCTGTATTTTATCCCTCTCCCTCTGCAAGGTGGACTGTAACTTCCCAGAAGCTTCTTCTTCTTTGCAGTGGGGTAGAGGTCCTTGTAGAGGTAGAGTGTGACGCCCTCAAATGCGACTTTGCCGCCATCTCGTGCAGCTGTCATGGTAGTTTCCCTCTGCTTAAAGTAATAGACAAAAGTGAGTACATCCAGTGGGGTCCTTCATGTGGCAGGGAGCCTCTCCACCTGGTGTGTCCAGTTCAATTGGATATTTAACCTGCGGGATCAATTTCCTGAATCTTCCAGGTGTCACTGGAGATCAAAGTTTTGTTCCCATTGTTCCACCATCTCCCCACAAAAGGCCTCAAACTCTTCCTCTCTGGCATCCACAGACATTTCCAGTGTGATAACTCACTGTTCAATGGCCCTTATGTTGTGCCTCATCTCTTTTATCTCTATGGCCACACTATCTTGTAGAACTGCAATATGCCCCTGCAACTTGATAAAACGTTCCTCTATAATGGAACATGTGATAAAACATCCATCCTGAATTGGGCTGGTCTGTGTGGTGGGGATTCAAGACTTTTGTCACTAATTTCTCAGAGACTCGGCCACCGTTCGTCCGTTTTTCTGCAGTTTTGGTCCTGTGCTTAGATATAGCCATTGTGTGTAGCCACCCAGGACCACAAATTGCCTACAAATGTGGTGGGGGTGCCAACAGCCTGCGCTCGTCCAAAAGGAACCCCGGCACCAGCCCCCTTCAAAGCGCTCCTTTTCTCCAGGGAGCTCTCGTCTCAACACTACTGATCTGATTATTTTAAATGGTAATCACTACTGATTATTTGATTCAGCACCTTTAGCACCTTCAGTTTGTTCAAAATGTAGCTACTCGATTAATTCTGGAAATTCTTTTTCGAATATCAGTAATACATTATTTGCGACAATTGCTCTGGTTGCCAGAAATCAAATGTATTCAATTTAAGGTGTTACGTTTTGCCTATAGATCATTTCAGCAGAAAGGACTCCTCTACTTGAGGAAGAGATTTAAACCTTATCACCAGGTCAGAACTCTGAGTTTGAATAATTTCAAACTGCTGCAAGTTCCCTGAGCTCTTAAAGCTTAAGGAGGTGGAAGATTGTTTGTTTATATCAAATACAAACTCTGGAATTCTCTTCCACTGAGCATGTTTTGCCCCATCTGAAGGTATCTTTAAAAAGAATCTTAAGAATATATATATTTTTTTACTTGCTGACTTCTTTTGTTTTTATTAGACAGTCTACTTGCTGTTAGCACCATGACGCTTTTTTGGAAGCTACTTTGTGCTTTTTAAATTGTATTGTATTGTATAGTATTGTATCTCAGTGAGGATCTGAGTAGCAGTCAGGAAGAGAGATCAGCACTGACACAGATCTCCGGCGTAGTCTCACTGGCACCGGGGGTTCAATTGCAGGGTGAGGGCACCACATGCGCACAGGGCCTAACCGATAACCCAGCTACTTGATAATGGCATATACCAGTGATGGCTATTTTTTCCAGGCCCCCTCATGCAAGCCCCTCAGAGGGGAGTTCTATAGGATTTTCACAAGCATTGCCCTGGGGAGGTCAGAGCTGTCAAATATTTAGGCGGGACTGGCGCGGAGCGGGAAAAGAGAGCTCTCACTCCGTCCCCATCTTAGACACACATCCGAGATTTAATTTTAAAGGTTGGTAGTTTGTAGAGACTGAAATGTTTTGGTTTATTTTATTTCTGTTCTAGGGTTTGTTTCTGTTTTATAATAAGTTACATTTACATACTTTCTATGTCTAGTTTCTGATTTGTGCTTGGTGTTGTTTTTCAGTATCTTAAGTCTTTCTCAATGTTGTAGGAAATTGTTTTAGTAAGTACATTTAAAGAGGTAGAAGTAATAAAGTGTTATTGGTTATTTTACAATTTTGATTTTCATTAAAAGTAAGCTGTATTTTAGATATAAGTTTTAATTTGCAAGGTAGTCGTTTACATATCTATGCTTCTGTTTCCAGGTTCTGGTCAGAGAATCCAGCAGAGTTTTGTCTTCTAGCAGCTTTTGTAATTTATGGAGTATTACATTGATAAAATGTGTGTGCCTTTTATATTGTTGGTTTAATTTTTTGTGTAATTTTATTGGTTAAATTTGTTTATAGTAGAACTATCTGTTTCTTTTTCAGTTATGTCCTCCCATGATAAATGTATGTTTTATTTGAAATGTTAACATTTTGTTCGATGCTTTTGTATTTTATTTTATTTATATATACATATTTATTAATATTTAGATTTTTGTAGAAATGTCTGTAGTTTATATAACAATTTTGTTTTAGCTCATTTTGTTATTTATTGAGTTATATTTTTATTTGGATGCTTTATGTTTCTTTTATTGATGTGATTTTTTTTAATTGGCCTGCACTCTAATGCCTTTTTTACGAGCCCGTCTTATTTCACATACTTTCTCCATATCCTCAGTCTTTAAGACACACTGGGCCATATGTACAAGGACTGGCGAAAACTACCGGTAATGCTAGTTAGCGGCAGTTTTCTTTCTACTGTATACCGTTGAAAACTATCGCCTTCTTAGCGACATATGTACAAGACATCGCTACATGGTGTTAGCTTCAGGGATCAGCAGTGAAAACTGCCGCTAACATTAGCGTGATGACAATAGGAATTCCGGCGTTAGCGGTTGAAAACCAACGAAAGGCCCATTAGCCGCAAAAAAAAGCATGTTAGTCAGCCCAACTTGAGTTTTTTTACCTCTATTGGAAAAAATAGACGATCTGCAAAAAAACCAATGAAATGGAGAATGGAGCAGCCAGGACCAAGTGCAGCACACATTAACACCCTCCTCAAGCCACCCAACATCCAGGATGACCAGGATGAGAGCCTGGGTGCCTTGCAGGACCTGGGCATGGAGCCTGGATGTCTCACTGGACCTGCGTCTGGAGCCTGTATGCCTCACTGGACCGGCGTCTGGAGCCTGGATGCCTCGCTGGACCTGCATCTGGAGCCTGGAGTGAGATGCGGAGGAGCTGTGGAGTCGATGAACCGTGGCGGCAGACATTGAGGCGCAACGATCGTCCATATCTGGTGGTGAAGTCTGGCAGGTCGCATGGAGATACGTTGCTGACCTGTGTGAGAAGACCTCCTTGAGCCCCTTAGAGCTGTGAATGGTAGAGGCACTCCTTCGTACCAATATAGTGAGGTCTGCATCACATACTGCGATCTACCACTACACTGGGGTGCACGGAGGGAATTACCAATGGTGGGCGGCACCTCTTTGCATCACAGGCCGGATGATGTTGCGCTGGCTGGATGCTGTGGAGGGTGAGGGCCCTGAGCTTGTGTGGTGGGGGCGCTGCAACTTCACGCCTAAGGGGGCCCTGTTGCATCAACTGCATCGGGAGGTTCGCCAGCAGACTTGTAGGCGACTGCTGTACCCAGGCTTGTGAAATCCTACCTGGCTGAGGCTCCTGCTGGGTGATTCACAGATTTCGAGAGAGTGCAGCAGATTGCGCCACTGTTTCAATGTCCAGGTAAATAGAAGGTGGGAGGCATAGCGGAGGAGGCCTGGGGTCAAGTTGCACTGGCCTAGCACATGTAGATGACACCCCCCCAGTTGCGGCTCATCCGCTATGGTGGAAGAGCGTCGCCCCACTGCTTTCAAGCAGTGCAAGAAGAGGAAAAATCATCACATGATGATAACTTCAGGATGTAATTGTGCTCTGAATTCTTTGTGGGTGGGAGGGTGGGTAGGGCTGCTCCACTAATGGAGCAGGGCAGGGGCGGTGTGGCATGCCCACTCAAGTGCGCAATGACTATTCAGTTAGGCCACTCAGGCCTCCCAAAGCAGTCATGCTCAATGTCCTGTTCGCAATGCAGGCTGCATTACAGCCTGCAAGAAGAACATGCCTACCCCTCCAGCCCCTGGCTGAACGACTTGTCCCGGCGCCAATGACCAATCCCAATTCTGCATTGCAGCATTGTGATTGGCTTAGGTGAGGGAGCCTGGCTGCTAACATCCTGTTCCTGGATGCGACTCAGGAGAGCAGGAGCAACAAAGACACAGGACCCGGCCTCGAGGTAAGATTTCTCTCATTTGAATATTTACAACACCTTCTCACACACACAACCCCCATGTCCATGCACCATCCAGTGTCCATTTCGGCGTTTCCCACCTCCCAGCTGTCCATTTCCCCCGCAGAACTTCCCAATGGCGGCCGCTGTCCGCCATGCACAGCGGGCGTATCACTGGTGTGCCAAAGGTATATAGGAAGTTACTATACCTACCATTACATCACATTCCATTGCAATGCATACTAATACCAGGCATGTTGCAATAGTAGGGAAGGTGTTGGATAGCGGAGATGTAAGTATTACTATTCCCACTGAGGGTGAGTGCCACCCTAAAACTAACTCTTGCACCACAAAGCAAACTCTGAACCCTAAAGTTCTTCTTTGAGTTCCAAAACACAACCTAAAAATCATATCTGACCCAAATGCAAACCCTAATTTTCATTTTTGACACAAATGCTCACCTGCATTTTCATGACTGACCGCAAAACACACCATAAATTTCAAATTTTACCACATGGGACACCCCAAATTTCCTCTCTGACACCCATACCCACCCTAAAACTTAAAAATACCCCATTACTACCTTACAATGTGCAGTAATGGAATGCAATGTAAAGGCACCTGCGTTGTTGGATGTGTGTTTTTGCGTTGTATTGGACGTCTTCCGTGCCAAAGGCAATCCGTAGGGAAGCTCGTCTGCATCCGTTTGCCCCTGGACCACGCTCAGCTCCAAGGACACTTCCTCTCGGACACCCCACCACTACGTCACCAGCACCCTTCCCACCATCAACTCTGGACACCACATCACCTGCAAGGACCAACATCTGCTCCAGACCGGACATTGCCATCGCCATCACTGACGGTTACTAAAGCACCAGCAAGGATCACCCCGACCGTCCAGGAGAAGGCATTGCCATCACCTACAGAAGCACACTCCGACTGACCACGCACTCTAATGAGCCAACGGTGACCATGGAACACCTTAACTTCCAGATCCAGACCAACCCCAACCCCATCCTCTGGGGCACCCTCATCTGCAGGCACCCCAGGCCATGGACACCCATTCTCCGATACCATTGTGACAGGCTATTGGCTTCTCCTTCTGTTTCTATTTATTAACTCTATGTTCTCGAGAAAACAAAAGGGCAAGGAACATACCACACACTAAACTTATTACATTCCAGAAATAAAGTAATCCAAAAGGCCTTTTCCTTTTGTTTTTTCCTATCGTTAACAAATTGCCACGTGAAGTGTACATCAGATATACAGGGAAAATAAGAGAGATATGAAACAATTAGTCAACTTGAATGCACCTTGCAACCTCTCATATTCAACATCTTGCCTTCATTGACACTTTTTACTTGGAAGTGGTCAAATGTTATTTAATTCACCACAGTGGTCTCTTTGTTGTGGAGAGAGTTGGCAGGGATTTTATTGAAGGATTTTTGCCTGCTTCCTGTGGGCCACTTGACCAACACCGTTTTGGGCAGGTCGCCGGTCTAGATGTTAGAGTTGCATCCCACGCCACCTACTTAACTAGAAGCAGGGCACAGACACAAACCGTTTCAGACAAGGCCTATTGCATTTCAACTCAGGGGGAATTAGGATATCATAATCATTTGGCCAATTGTTGCAGAGAGAGTTGGAAGGGTGTTTGCATACTTGCTGTGGGCCACTAGACCCTTGCCATTTATGGCACATCAGCAGTCTAGATGTTAGAGTTGCCTCCCAGGAAACCTACTTAACTAGAAGCAGGGCCTGACACGCAGTGCTTCAGGCAAAGGCTATTGCTTTTCGCTTATACCGCTTTTTCATATTGTTTTAACTACAGTGTAACATCACCTTACACCAAACTCAGGGGGAATTAGGATAGCCCGCTCTCTCATCCATGGAGGTCATTGGGCCGATTATTGTGGAGAGAGTTGCAAGGGTTTTTGAACACTTCCTGTGGGCCACTAGACTGACACTGTTTTGGGCAGGTCGCTGGTCTAGATTTTAGAGTGGTCACCCAGAAAGCTGCTTAACTAGAAACAGGGTGCAGATGCACAATCAGGGCGATGAAGGCGCACCGAAGGCAAGGCCATCGCGTCAGGACCTCTGCCCATTAACTGTTGACTGCTATCTCAGCATCACACCACACTCAAGTATTCCTTCTCAGAGCTTTAACACATTTACAGGCCAATCTTACTTATATCAACAGCCCTTTCTGGTGCTGTAGTCAGGAAACCTCCACACTCCACACTCTGCTACTTCACCAACAGCTGAAGTGAGAGAAATATTGTCTCCCTTACAACTACACCTTTAGAGGTTCTCAATCAGGTTACTACCACCTCTCCCCTCCTCCTTAACAAGTTCTCCAAGGAAATAAATGGGCTCTGCTGCAATGTAAGGTCCATCGTTCAACACTCATTAGCAAAATGGGATCCTATCAAAAACATATCCCTCAAGATATGCTTCTTTACTGAGACCTGGTTAAATGCTGCATCACTTCTTTACATTTCACTAGCTATTCCGGAACACTATTCTGTGATTAAAATCAGTAGAGAGGGGAATTCGTAAGGGGGTGTGGCTCTCATCTTCCACAACTCTCTCCAAGTAGAGTTGGTAGACACCCTGCTAGCAGACCGGGTTGAGATGTGCGTTTTTACAATCTCAATTTCTGGCACTGACTGTTGGAGGGGAGCTTTGGTTTAGTGTCCACCTGGTGTGAAAATATACTTTAGTCAGACATTAATCGACTATATCGCACCTCACATACTGGCTGCCAAAATATTTGTGCTCCTGGGTGATTTTAATTTTCATGGAGAAAATATCAAGGATCTACGTGTGTCCCAAATTTTTGTGGATCTGGAAATACTGGGAATCAAACAAATAGCCCTGCCACTCACATAGCAGGGCATATACTTGACATTTATATCCCTTGGTCAGAGCATTGCATGACCAGATTCCAGATCCCTAAAAGCAAAGCACCAGCTGATCCCAGCAAAGATGAAAAGGGACCTAGATGTTCTTGGAGGATGGTTTCTTCTGCCTCTTTCTCCATGATCTATAGTCCGATTACAATTACCTTACAAACTGACATCAATTCTGCACTGGCCACTTGCTGTGACTCTCTTACATTGATGTTTCACCGACTTGCCCCTCTTAAAAAACATAATTAACATCTAGTAGAAGCCAAATCGCTTAAGCCACAAATAACATATGCTTGCAAAAGTCAAAATGTAAATGACTTAAGCGTATGTGGCATTTAACTAAATCCTCGGTCGACAAAGAAGCTAATAAAGTTTTGCTGCCCTCAGCCAACCCCGAGTTCCTATCCAAGAATTGCTTTCTAGACTGATATTTTAACAATGACTCTGTATCCCAGTGTCTTCAAGTATCTGTGTGTGCTTCTATGTTTGTGTGCAGGCATGCATATGTCTGAGTGCGTCTAGGTGTAAAAGCTGGTATGTGAGAGGATGATTGAAAAGTGTTGTGTTTAGGATTGGCATCATAAATGGACTGATGTTTGTTCTGGCCAGCAGTGAGTGTGGGGCACACTGCATGTTTACCAATAGCGATATTTCATGAATAGGTCTTATCGTGGCATGGTTTGTGGACATTGCCTTTTATCCTGTGTGTATTGCATCTCAGTTTAGGCATTGCATGCCTTTTATTCAAATAGTTACAGAGTGTTCCTTTGCATTGTTCACTCAGTATCATTGTATTCTGACTTGACCCTTCCAAAATGCATGGGCACATACATTTGTAAGAAGATGATAGTACCACCATATAAGATTAGAATGTACATGATGCATTGGAT
This sequence comes from Triturus cristatus, assembly GCF_964204655.1. Classification (NCBI taxonomy): domain Eukaryota; kingdom Metazoa; phylum Chordata; class Amphibia; order Caudata; family Salamandridae; genus Triturus; species Triturus cristatus. Next base: position 624,285,597 of record NC_140587.1, read on the forward strand.
CTTCTTATTTACCTCATCAAGATTGTACATTAGAGACGTACTGCCTCTACTAAATCATGAGCATCTCTTGTCTGGCTTTAGGTGGTATTAAGTGTACAGTCTCATGGTTTATAGACTCAGTCACATTGGGGAAGTCAAATACATGGTTCTATGACAGAATATTGTTAAAAACTAGTAACCCCTGATCTTTCCAGTTAACTAGCATCTCGTTATACTTTGAATATGATTCAAGGACCTCTGATTGACTACTTAAGGCGAAACAAAGCAGGTCACTTAGTTGACGCTAACCTTCATTCAAATATTCCTTCTTACTCCAAACTACAACATTTCCACCTTTATCAGAACATCTGATAACAATAGACTGATCATTCTTCAAATCTTGTATTGCTTTAAACTGTTCACTGTTTAAGTTACTTCTTTCTCTGCCCTCCATGTTATATCTCATTTTTTTAAGATCTTGAATAACACTTCTTTCAAATACCTCTATTGCATCACAATGAATGTATGGTGTAAATGTTGACTTAGGTTTGAAATGACTGGGTTCTAATGAGTCTACTGGTAGTTGCAGTATATCTAAGGTGATAAGTGGATCCTCGTGGTGAACTATGTTCTCATTAAGTTCAGCCATGGTATGTAACATATCCACATCAGAGATACAAAGTGTCTCTACCCCTTGGTTGGATCTAGGCTCTCTACTTGGTGAGGCCTTTGTGTAAAACCATTTTTTTAATTTAAGCTTCCTTAAAAAGCAGAAGATATCAATGCGAGTCTGCACGTAATCCAAATGTCTAGATGGACAAAACGAATGTCCTAAGGAGAGCAGTTTGATATCCAAAGGAGATAATTTACGGTCTGACAAGTTTACTACAGTCATCTTGCACCCCTCTAGGCTCGGGTTGACCAGGCCATTGATTTGCCGGCTTTTCCTTTTTCTTCTCCTTGTTCTGGGTTCCTTGTTCCTGTGATTCCTCCGCGCCCTCTCGTTTTTCATTGTGCACCCCGTTCCCGGCCACGACGAAAATCCTGCTCACCTTGTGACTGATTCTGTTTGGCTCTCGTGATCATCTGGAATTGTTTGAGGAAATTACTCTTGCCCACACTGCTAGTTGGTACATTCTGGCCCTCGGTAACATCGCTATCTTCAGTGATTTCTCCACTTGGTGCTTCAAGTGAAACCTCACTTCTTTTAAGTGTTCCGTTTTCTATAAACAAATGATCGGCATTGCCCAATTTGGTGTTGCTAAATTTAGGCCATTTAAAATCATATTTGTATTATATCTTTAGGCCAGTTATGAAATAGACTTTAACTGCTTGATACTGTTTCTGACAAATGTATTTAGTATTTTACTTTATTTGATTGCATTAAATGTGTTATTTTGCATTTTGAAAAACCACTACGAAATGGCACCCAAATTCGGATCTAGAACGCAATCGTTGTTCATAGTCCTATTTCTTTGTCAATGAATGCTTGTATTAAAGAATGTGGAAATGGATTCTCGCCATAACATGAACATGCTTTGATAGCGAAACGTGTTGGTGAGGCGAACCTTTGCCTGGATTAAAACTTTGAATAAGCACCCCTGGGAGTCCTGGATTTCTACCCTTGCACGTTTTAGAAAGTTGTGGATGTGATTTATAGGGCAGCCGGAGCCCGTCCCGGACCGCCGTATTTGAAGCTCCGTACTTCCGGGGTTTTGAGCTATAGACATATATATATATATATATATATATATATATATATATATATATATATATATATATTTTCTACTTGCGGTCGCCAGTAGATACTTATAGTTAGGACCTATTTTCCATAGGAAATCCGCAACATTCTATTGGGAATTTCTTTGGCGCCGATTGACGAATCTTCGCAAAATTCTCCAAACTTTTGACCAGCTCCGCTCCGCTCCTACCCTGAAAGTTTTGTGGTGATTCGTCAAGCGGGGGCCGAGAAAAAAGGGGGGTCCCAAAACGCGTTTTCCCCATGCAATTTCCCATAGGATCTGTTGTCGCAGCTACAGCCCGAACCGCTGAACGGAATGACACCAATTTGGCAAAGAGGTAGTCCTCAGTTCGAACTCGTGCCTTTTACATATTTGGTGTGAATATGTTCAGTAGTTCCTGAGAAAATTTGGGTAAAAAAGTTAGTGATATCTATGGCCGCGGAGGATCCGCGGACTCTACCCGCACCGTAAGCGAACCCTCCCCGAACGGAGCACGCACCCTTCCGATCGCGCACTGAATGCTAATTGGCTGTCGAGCGTCTCTCTACATTCGAAGCCAGGAACTGTTGGCGGCCATTTTCTGCCTCGGTAGAAGCGAGGCTGAAGAAGCAAGGGGAATAAGTGCGTAAAACATATAAAGGGGGCAGAGTGGAAATACTCTGACCCTCTAGAGGTGCTTAGGGGGTCCCAGAAGGACCCCCTGGGGCCCCCTTTTTTTTTTATAAAAGCGGCAAAATGCGCGCACGGTGCGCGCATCCTATCGCGTTGGATACACGGATTCTCTCGCGGTGGGTGCGCGGATCAAAGGAAAAAAAAATGAAATTGTAGGGATTTAAAGATTAAGCTTAAGTGTTTTGTTTTTGAGTGGCTCTAAAAAGAGCTGTTGTGTTCATTGAGAGTTTTTGGTACTTATAAGTAAGTACCTATACAGAGTCTAAAGTTGTTGAGGAAGACTCTGGTTCCTTCATCAGTAAAGTGTACTCCATCTCTCCTATACATCTCTTGCATATGAAAGCGTAGATTGTTATTGTAAATGGATCCCATTCTGTAGTCTTGGAGAAAAGCAGAAACAGATTTATTCACATGTTTCCTAGCTTTCTCAATCTGTGGACAAAAATGATGGGACCAGTTCCATTTCTGCCTTTGGCATATGTTAGAATACACAAAGGCAGTTTTAGGGAAAAGTGAAATCAGTTGTGCAAAGGTGTCCTTCATAAGCATTTCCAGACCTACCCCAGTCAAAGTGCCTAGGTCATTGCCACCACAGTGCACTATTATGATGTCAGGGTGTTGGATTTGCATTAAGGATTTCACCAATGACATCAATTGGTGCCACTTTAACCCTCTCTGTCCAATCCATTTAATGTCTACATTTGGCAAACCTAGGTCTTTGTTTTCTGCATACCTTTGGCTCCAGAAAATGTAGCTGTGTCCCACAATCCACACTCTAAGCATCTTGTAAGGAGGTCTGGATGCACTCAGATGGTCTCTGTAAATTAAATGGCAGTTTGGAAAGTAAGATTTTTCTAAAATGGTGGATAAGATGCAATTTTGAAAAAAGACAAGAAATCATTGGTTGTTTGACAACCTTCTACACTGAAAGGTAGGGTGCATATTTCTTATATTATGTATTGTGTGCAGTTCCCTTATCACTTCCAATGTAGTGAATGAGTTTTGGTAAACTCCTAGGAATACTGGTGCTTGTCTAGAATCACACTGTGAGTCTGTGTACATTTGGGAACCACTGTCAGATAAGTGTTTGGTAACATCGTGAATTTGCTGACAGAAAACTGTTTTGAAACTTGTCATGTTGTCACGTTTTAGTAGCATTAGAAGCCAGTCTTTGCTTATGTGTTGATTACATAAGTCAGGCATTGACACTAAAGTGCAGTCGTGAAATATGTAGATTGTGTGCAGTTCCCTTATCACTTCCAGTGTAGTGAATGAGTTTGGTAAACTCCTAGGAATACTGATGCTTGTCTAGAATCACACTGTGAGTCTGTGTACATTTGGGATCCACTGTCAGAGAAGCGTTTGGTAACATCGTGTATTTGCTGACAGAAAACTGTTTTAAAACTTGTCATGTTGTCAAGTTTAATAGCATTAGAAGCCAGTCTTTGCTTATGTGTTGATTAAATGAGTCAGGCATTGACACTAAAGTGCAGTCGTGAAATATGTAGATTGTGTGCAGTTCCCTTATCACTTCCAGTGTAGTGAATGAGTTTTGGTAAACTCCTAGGAATACTGGTGCTTGTCCAGAATCACACTGTGAGTCTGTGTATATTTGGGAACCACTGTCAGAGAAGCGTTTGGTAACATCGTGAATTTGCTGACCGAAAACTGTTTTGAAAGCTGTCATGTTGTCAAGTTTTAGTAGCATTAGAAGCCAGTCTTTGCTTATGTGATGATTAAATGAGTCAGGCATTGACACTAAAGAGCAGTCGTGAAATATGTAGATTGTGTGCAGTTCCCTTATCACTTCCAGTGTAGTAAATTAGTTTTTGGTAAACTCCTAGGAATACTGGTGCTTGTCTAGAATCACACTGTGAGTCTTTGTGCATTTGGGAACCACTGTGAAAGAAGCGTTTGGTAACATCGTGTATTTGCTGTCAGAAAACTGTTCTAAAACTTGTCATGTTGTCAAGTTTTAGTAGCATTAGAAGCCTGTCTTTGCTTATGTGTTGATTAAATGAGTCATGCTTTGACACTGATGTGGTGTACTTAAATATGTAGATTGTGTGCAGTACCATTAACGCTTCCAGAGTAGTGAATGAGTTTTGGTAAACTCCTAGGATAGTGTTGCTTGTCTAAAATCACACTGTGAGTCTGTGTGCATTTGGGTAAGGATTGTGAGAGGAGCATTTGGTAACATCGTTTATTTACTGACAGATAACTGTTTTAAAACCTGTCATGTTGTCAAGTTTTAGTAGCATTAGAAGCCAGTCATTGCTTATGCGTTGATTATGTGTTGATTAAATGCGTCAGGCATTGACACTAAAGTGCAGTCGTGAAATATGTAGATTGTGTGCAGTTCCTTTACCAGTTCCAGTGTAGTGAATGAGTTTTGGTAAACTCCTAGGGATAGTGGTGCTTGTCTAGAATCACACTGTGAGTCTGCGTGCATTTGGGAACCACTGTCAGAGAAGCGTTTGGTAACATTGTGCTTTTGCTGACAGAAAACTGTTTTGAAATCTGTCATGTTGTGAAGTTTTAGTAGCATTGGAAGCCAGTCTGTCCTTATATGTTGATTAAATGAGTCATGCCTTGACACTGATGTGCTGTACTTAAATATGTAGATTGTGTGCAGTCCCCTTACCCCTTCCACAGTAGTGAATGAGTTTTGGTAAAGTCCTAGGATATTGTTGATTGTCTAAAATCACACTGTGAGTCTGTTTGCATTTGGGTAAGGATTGTGAGAGAAGCATTTGGTAACATCGTTTATTTACTGACAGATAACTGTTTTAAAACTTGTCATGTTGTCAAGATTTAGTAGCATTAGAAGCTAATCTTTGCTTATGTGTTGATTAAATGAGTCAGGCATTAACACTAAAGTGCAGTCGTGAAATATGTAGATTGTGTGCAGTTCCCTTATCACTTCCAGTGTAGTGAATGAGTTTTGGTAAACTCCTAGGAATACTGGTGCTTGTCCAGAATCACACTGTGAGTCTGTGTATATTTGGGAACCACTGTCAGAGAAGCGTTTGGTAACATCGTGAATTTGCTGACCGAAAACTCTTTTGAAAGCTGTCATGTTGTCAAGTTTTAGTAGCATTAGAAGCCAGTCTTTGCTTATGTGATGATTAAATGAGTCAGGCATTGACACTAAAGAGCAGTCGTGAAATATGTAGATTGTGTGCAGTTCCCTTATCACTTCCAGTGTAGTAAATTAGTTTTTGGTAAACTCCTAGGAATACTGGTGCTTGTCTAGAATCACACTGTGAGTCTTTGTGCATTTGGGAACCACTGTGAAAGAAGCGTTTGGTAACATCGTGTATTTGCTGTCAGAAAACTGTTCTAAAACTTGTCATGTTGTCAAGTTTTAGTAGCATTAGAAGCCTGTCTTTGCTTATGTGTTGATTAAATGAGTCATGCTTTGACACTGATGTGGTGTACTTAAATATGTAGATTGTGTGCAGTACCATTAACTCTTCCAGAGTAGTGAATGAGTTTTGGTAAACTCCTAGGATAGTGTTGCTTGTCTAAAATCACACTGTGAGTCTGTGTGCATTTGGGTAAGGATTGTGAGAGGAGCATTTGGTAACATTGTTTATTTACTGACAGATAACTGTTTTAAAACCTGTCATGTTGTCAAGTTTTAGTAGCATTAGAAGCCAGTCATTGCTTATGCGTTGATTATGTGTTGATTAAATGCGTCAGGCATTGACACTAAAGTGCAGTCGTGAAATATGTAGATTGTGTGCAGTTCCTTTACCAGTTCCAGTGTAGTGAATGAGTTTTGGTAAACTCCTAGGGATAGTGGTGCTTGTCTAGAATCACACTGTGAGTCTGCGTGCATTTGGGAACCACTGTCAGAGAAGCGTTTGGTAACATTGTGCTTTTGCTGACAGAAAACTGTTTTGAAATCTGTCATGTTGTGAAGTTTTAGTAGCATTGGAAGCCAGTCTGTCCTTATATGTTGATTAAATGAGTCATGCCTTGACACTGATGTGCTGTACTTAAATATGTAGATTGTGTGCAGTCCCCTTACCCCTTCCACAGTAGTGAATGAGTTTTGGTAAAGTCCTAGGATATTGTTGATTGTCTAAAATCACACTGTGAGTCTGTTTGCATTTGGGTAAGGATTGTGAGAGAAGCATTTGGTAACATCGTTTATTTACTGACAGATAGCTGTTTTAAAACTTGTCATGTTGTCAAGATTTAGTAGCATTAGAAGCTAATCTTTGCTTATGTGTTGATTAAATGAGTCAGGCATTAACACTAAAGTGCAGTCGTGAAATATGTAGATTGTCTGCAGTTCACTTACCTCTTCCACTGTAGTGAATGAGTTTTGGTAAACTCCTAGGGATAGTGGTGCTTGTCTAGAATCACACTGTGAGTCTGTGTGAATTTGGGAACCACTGTCAGAGAAGCGTTTGGTAACATTGTGCATTTTCTGATAGAAAACTGTTTTGAAACCTGCCATGTTGTCAAGTTTTAGTAGCATTAGAAGCCAGTCTTTGCTTATGTGTTGATTAAATGAGTCAGGCATTGACACTAAAGTGTAGTCGTGAAATATGTAGATTGTGTGCAGTTCTCTTACCTCTTCCACTGTAGTGAATGACTTTTGGTAAACTCCTAGGGATAGTGGTGCTTGTCTAGAATCAAACTGTGAGTCTGTGTGCATTTGGGAACCACTGTCAGAGAAGCGTTTGGTAACATCGTGCATTTGCTGACAGTAAACTGTTTTGAAACCTGTCATGTTGTCAAGTTTTAGTAGCATTAGAAGTTAGTCTTTGCTTATGTGTTGATTAAATGAGTCAGGCATTGACACTAAAGGGTAGTCATGAAATATGCAGATTGTGTGCAGTTCCCTTACCTCTTCCACTGTAGTGAATGAGTTTTGGTAAACTCCTAGGGATAGTGGTGCTTGTCTAGAATCACACTGTGAGTCTGTGTGCATTTGGGAACCACTGTCAGAGAAGTGTTTGGTAACATCGTGCATTTGCTGATAGAAAACTCTTTTGAAACCTGTCATGTTGTCCAAGTTTTAGTAGCATTAGAAGCCAGTCTTTGCTTATGTGTTGATTAAATGAGTCAGGCATTGACACTAAAGTGTAGTCGTGAAATATGTAGATTGTGTGCAGTTCCCTTACCTCTTCCACTGTAGTGAATGAGTTTTGGTAAACTCCTAGGGATAGTGGTGCTTGTCTAGAATCACACTCTGAGTCTGTGTGCATTTGGGAACCACTGTCAGAGAAGCATTAGAAGCCAGTCTTTGCTTATGTGTTGATTAAATGAGTCAGGCATTGACACTAAAGTGTAGTCGTGAAATATGTAGATTGTGTGCAGTTCCCTTACCTCTTCCACTGTAGTGAATGAGTTTTGGTAAACTCCTAGGGATAGTGGTGCTTGTCTAGAATCACACTCTGAGTCTGTGTGCATTTGGGAACCACTGTCAGAGAAGCGTTTGGTAACATTGTGCATTTGCTGACAGAAAACTGTTTTCAAAATTGGCATGTTGTCAAGTTTTAGTAGCATTAGAAGCCAGTCTTTGCTTATGCATTGATAAAAATGAGTCATGCTTTGACACTAAAGTACAGTACCATGTAGTATTGTCTTTACTGCCCCAGAACTGAAATTTTAAGATTTTTACCCAGGCACTGTCCTAGAAGCTGTTTGATGATTCAGTCAGTTTCTAAGTACTTATGTTGTGAAACATTCATTACCAAGTAGACTGCTTCAAATGTCCATGCAGTATGCATGTAGTTCTCTAACCACCTACACAGTTGATTTTCACACCTTCAATTCTCTAGACAGTTTCCATACACTTCCAGGAAACACCCTATCACTCTCTTTGTAGTCTTCTAGTGACCCATTCAGCACCATGTAGTAATTCATTCACTGTGCCAAAACCCAAACATTCATAAATTCACCAAGACACTCTCTTTCCAGTACTCTAATGATTCAGTTACTGTCTAAGTATTCATGCACTGAGCCAGGACTTAGCACATGGACTGCTTAAAACCCCTATGCACTATGCATGCAGTCTTTTAACCACCTAGAGATTTCTCTTTTATACTTTCAATTCCCTAGTCAATATCCATATAGTCCAGCAAACATCTTGTCACTCCCTTTGCAGTCTTTTAGTGACCTTTTTAGTACCAAGTACTAATTCATTCCCTGTGCGAAAAGTCTACCAGTTATAAACTCATTCAGGCAGTCTCCTTGCTGTAGTCTAATCATTCAGTCAGTACCCAAGTACTCATGCAGTGAGCCGGGCCTTAGCACATGGACTGCTTTAAATGCCTATCCAGTATGCATTCAGTTCTCTAATGAGCTACACAATTGTCTTTTGCAGCTTCAATTCCCCAGTTAGTATTCATACACTTCTAGCAAACACCCTGTTACTCACCCAGTGTGTCTCTTTTTAGTACTGTAATCATTCAGTTAGTTAGCATGTAGTCTTTTTGTGAGGTAGGCTTTAGGGCATGAACTGCTTCAAGGTAGTATGCATTATGTATGTAGTGTTTTAATCATCGTCACACTTGTGGTTCAGGGATATAGTTTTTTAGTCTGTTTTTATATAAAATGTGTTTGTACAGTAATGGAATATTTTAAATTTGAAAGTTCTTAATATACATTTATATGTGACTCTTTTTTGCAGATACTGTTTTTCAACATTAAAATCGAGAAAGTATGCCAGAAAAAAAAAGAAAAAGAAAAGAACAGAGATAGGAGGATTATTGAAGTATTGAATGAAAAAGATAATGTGGCTAAAAGGAAAAAATCTTCTGGTAAGATCACGAAGCAATTTATTAAAAATGTTTGTAGGAGCAAACAGAATGTAGAGAATGCTGCAACTTCAAATAATTTTTTGAGTAAGAAAAAAAATCAAAATAAGAGGAAAAGTAAAAAAGCAAATGTTCAGTCAAAGGAGATAAAGTATGGTAAAAGAAGACAAAATAAGTATAAGGAATTACGCAAAAAAATATTTTACAAGAGAGTAGTGCATAATTTGCTGAAAGATGTAAAGAAATATAAAAAGAGAGCTTTATTTTATAAAAAGATGAAGCATATTGAAAGCATTGTGGAAAAGGCTTTTGAAGTAAAAAGGAAACTGTTTATTTTAGTGTTGAACAGAATTCGATCACTAGATAAATCAATATATGTAATGAAGGCCAAAAGTAGGAGGAAAAGAGTTATTAATAAAAAAAAATGTTGTGATGTTTTTTTGGGAGAATGGAAATACAGTTCTAGTTCAGAGCCTTTTTTTAATGAAGAGAGTTATTCACTAATTGAAAAATTATTGTACGCAGTTGACACCAGTGGTAGAGGTTATGAGGTTAGTGATGGTTGTCCAATGGAGAAAGAGAAAATGGTTGAAAGAAATGCAGAAGAAGTGATAGCTGATGAAGTTTTAGGGAGACGTGCTAAAAACCCTGTGTACACTTGGGATTGCAGTAGTGTTTGTAGTGTACGACAGGAATCTATTGAAAAATTATATAGTTTTTTACGAGTCTATACTAAAAAAAGTGTAAAACAAAAGATTAAGCTGTTGCAAGACCCTTGCAGAGTGAGAAAACATACTGGTTTGCAAGGTCATTCTCTGGCTTGTCTTTCTAGGAAAGTTTGTGAAAGTGTTTTTCACCATTTCAGAATGCTGGCACTACATCATACTCAAATGCGAAAGTTAGTGAGAAGCTTGTATTATGCAAAAAGTCCAGCACTAAAGTTAAGTGAGTTGAACAGTGCTCTTTTGCGTGGGTTAGTTTCAGTTGTGAAGCAGGTCTGTGAGGATATTGAGTTTTGTTACTTTGGGCCTCAGCAAGAGAGTGAAGAAACTGACACATTAGTAGAACAAAATTTTGAAGACAATGTAGAACCTGTAATTACAGAAAAATTTGAGGATGAAATGACAAAGTTTAAGGTAATTTCAGGTGAAAGACCAAATGTTTCTTGTATTTGTTGTCGGCGAAGTCACTATAAAAATCAGACTAGGGGTGTCAATCTGTATTTAAAAAGTGAAATAGAAGATAATGATAAGTGGATGGAATTTGCAACTTATTTGTTGGTAGAGGATTGTTTTGATTTGGGATATGAGCAGCGTATTTGCAAATATTGTTATAATAAATTAGATGAGAATAAAATGCCTGGTAGAGATGTTCATAATAATCTAGAGTTGGTTGCTATTCCTCCAGAGCTGATGGATTTAAATGCGTACAAGTCTATTCTGATACAATGTGTTCACCCTTTTCAGGCTATTGTTCGTATGGAGCCCAAAACAAGTAAATTACCTCCATCAGAGTTGCAAAGAGGATTAAAAGGAAGAGTTGTGTATTTACCATTAGATTTAAGGAAAAATGTTGAAACTATTGGTGTAGATCATGCAGAAAATGAGCCACTAGTCATTCTAGTTAATGGTGTTCCTACTAAGAATAAGAAAATCTGGCAAGAGTTAGTGGATGTTAGAAAAGTGCAAAAGGCATCATTGTATCTGATAAAAAATAATGAGTACTATAGAAATGTGTTTGTTGGAGACGAAGATATATATTTAGCAGAAGATAGTGAAACATTAAGTGGACAAATTGAAAAAGTGGACATGTCCAGATGTGAAGAGATCTATGAACATTACAGTGTACATCCACTTCATTCCAAAGAGGTGATGGGGAATACAATTGAGTTGTTTCAAATGAAAAAAGCAACAGGAAGTCCCATGAGTGTATGGGAAGAGAGTTTGGAAGCTCGTTGTTTCTCGCAGTTGTTTCTAACAGGAAAAGGTGGACGATATGATGAACGTCCTGTGCAGATTCCTGCATCTGAATATCGGACAACAAGATTATATGCAGAAGATCCAAGATTTCGACAATGTATCTCTTATATGTCTCATCTTCTGTTTGAAAGTGACTTGTCTGGACTTTCATATGCAGTAAATCACATTTTAAAAACTGGAATGCATCTGAAAAATGCAAAGGATTTTATGGATAAAGTGCATCAGAGAGATGATCATTTACAATCTCAGTTGATTAATCTGATGGCCTGTCAGCGTGGGACTAATGAATATTGGTACCGTTGACATGGAGAACTGAAATGCATGCTACGGAACTTGGGAACTCCTACATGGTTTGTTACACTAAGCTGTGCTGAGTATGCTTGGGATGATTTACTTGAATTTCTTCGAGAGGCAAATTCCAACATAAATAATATTGAATACAAGACACCTGGAGAATTGTGCTCTTTGGATCCTGTCAATGTATGCAGCTATTTCAATCATAGATTTGAAGCTATGATGTCTTTCATCTGCAATAAAAAGAATCCTCCTCTTGGAGAAGTTGTGGATTTCTTTTGGAGAAAGGAGTATCAAGCAAGAGGTGCTCCTCACATACACATGTTGCTATGGGTCAAGGATGCCCCCTAATTTGGAACAGATTCAGATGAAAGTGTTTTGTCTTTCATTGAAGAATATGCTACATGTGCTGTACCAAATAGCAGAGAAGACAAACATTTAAAAATCTTACTATTTCAAAGCCATAGGTGTGGAAAATACTGACGACGAAAGTACAAGTCAAAGGATAAGTTCTATACCAAATGTCGTTTTGGATTTCCACGTCCTGTATTAGCCAAAGGAAGAGTGAACAGTTTCATGTCAGCTGTACGACATACCAACACAAGAACGTCTCCGAAAAACACCTACAACTTAAGAAGAAGCGAAGAATCGAAATACATAAATGACTACAACCCAGTTATTTTATCCATGTGGAACGCTAACATGGATATTCAGTATGTTGCGGACAATTCTATTGCTGTGGCTCGATGTAACGTCTTACATTACTAAATCAGAAAGGACTGAATTGAAAGAAATGTGGGAAGAGATTTCTCACGAGAAGAGTCTAAGTGAGAAATTATACAGTTTCAGTTTGAAAATGTTATTGCATCGTGAAATTGGAGCATATGAATGTTCAGATCGGTTATCATCTGCAAGTCTACATTCCAAAAGTAGAAGAATCATTTGGGTGAGTCTAGGTCTTGCAGGAATGCGAAATCGGGTACTGAAATCTGTTCAAGAAATTGAATATATCTAGCAGAAAATGACCCTGAAAGTACAGATATTTTGAAACCAATATGTTGGACACAAACTATCCAAAGAGAAGTCATCATCTTGAGAACATGTGTCTCTATGAAGTGTTGCAAAACTACACTTTTAAACGGAATATTACAGAGAACATCAACGATGGAAAATATGGAGTGATTGGTTCTGAAGGATGTCTGGTGAAACAAAGGAAAGGAAATGTAATTAATCACAGAAAACTGAGTTGCGACACTGTTGACAAAAGGGAATTTTACTATTTAGCCCTTTTGCAAATGTTCAAACCATGGCGTTCTGAACTAGAATTACTTGGAGATTTTCCCAGCTATGAAGATTCATTTAATGCTTGAAAAGATAGCATACAATGCAGTGCTTTGGCAAATTATGTGAAAATGTTGCATGATGAAATTGATCAAGAAGCTACAATTGCAGCTGAGATTGCTAGAGACAGTTCTCAAGATAGTCAAAGTTCTGCTGCACTGAGTCAAGATCCACTTGGACAACCAATTGTTGAAAATGAAACAGCGATTGCCATGAATGAGGTGGAAACAGCAATGTATCAAGCACAAGAAGATGCAATACAGTTAGGAAACTTGGAAGAGGAACTAAATGTTGAACAGAAACAAATATATCAACAAGTGAAAGAGCAGATTGACCATGGATTACTTCATGAAAAGAAAGACTGCTCATGTACATCATTTCAACCTATCCGAATATATGTGAGTGGTCAAGCTGGAACAGGAAAGAGTTTCTTAATTAAAGTAATTACAAGTTATCTGCTAAAAAAAACTGAGTCGCATTTGTCTTGTGCTGTCACTGCTCCAACTGGGTTGGCAGCACATAACATTAAAGGAATTACTTTACATCGTTTACTAATGCTGCCACTAGAGCATGAGAACAAATTGGAATACCACAAGCTATCTGGAGAAGCTTGTTGTGAAGTTTCAAGAGTCCTGAAGAAAATGAAACTTCTCATTATTGATGAGGTGAGCATGGTCTCAAACTTGATGCTTGCCTTTGTGCATTTAAGAATGCAGCAAATTCTTAAAACAGACTATGACGTGTTATTTGGAGGAAAACACGTCATAGTTTTTGGAGATCTACTGCAACTGACACCGGTAAAAGGACAACCGGTATTTAAAACACTTGCCCATGAAGATACCAGAAAGTCTCTTGGCAGTGTTGGTAATGTGAACATTTGGAGTAATTTTGAATACAAAGAACTGACAACAAATATGCGACAGGCAAATGATGCTGAATATGGAAGTATTCTTCAAGATTAAGAATTGGAATTCTTTCAAAAAAAGGGAAAGAAGCTTTGGAGAGTCGATTACTTTGCAATGTCTTTCCAAATGAAAATGCAGTTGCTGCAAAAGTGTACGTGGAAATTGCTAAAACTAAGTCAGTGATTTGCTTAATGCCAACACTGCGTGAGTGTTCAATATTCAACGAAGAATTATTAAAATTGGAAAATGAAAAAATTGTCAAAATGGAAGCCATCGATAAAATACTACATGAAGGAATCACTATTATTTTAACGGGTAAGTTGAGATCAAAACTAGATTGTTTAGAAAAAAAAATATCTAAAACTGCTGGTTTGGAAAAGACACTGTATGTGTGTGTAAACTGTCGGGTAATTTTTAGGCGTAATTTGGATGTAGAGAAAGTTTTAGTTAATGGTGCAATGGGCAAAGTGGTGGATTTTGTGAATTATCAGAAAAAAGAAGGAATTGAATTTTTTAAAATAAAATTTGATCAGATTGATGAAGTTAAAGAAATTGGTCGTTGTTCAGTTCGTTTTTTGCTTGTTAAAGATTTATATGTCCGTAGGAAACAATTTCCATTTTCACTGATATATGCAGTGACTATTCATAAATCTCAAGGATTAAGTGTAGACAGTGCATTGGTGAACATTGGATCTACTGTATTTAAAGAGGGTATGGCATATGTTGCTTTGTCGCGAGTCAGAACATTATCTGGTTTGTTTTTTATTGATTTTGATGAGACAAAGGTTACTGCAGATGCAAACTGTGTAAAAGAGTATAATAGGTTAAGAAGGGTGTATGCTCCAAATTTAAGTCAATATCCTGTATTTGAAAAGCGTGTGGTTGGTCGAAAAAGAAGGTTAGAGAATATCTGTTCTGAAGGTATCAAGAAAAGAAAATAACAAGATAATGTTGTGATTGCAGGTAAAAAGAAATTGGACACTGTTGGAGAGATTGTTGGTTATCAGTTTGAAAATAGTTCTGGTGTCAACTGCTATGCTAATGTAGTGGTCAATGTTGTTTTTTATCTTGAAGATTTGCAAGAGCAAATTATGGAGAATCGGCAAAAATGATTTTGTTCTCTGTTGCACTCTGTTTATAAAAAATTGACAACAGATAGAAGTAAAATACAATCTGTTTCAGATGTTCGTAGTCTTTTGGATGTGTGTTCTGGTTCTACACAATTTACACAAAATATCCAACAAGATGCTCAGAAATTTTTAATGTATATGCTTACCATTTTTGAAAATGAAGGTGTAGAAATAGAAAATATTTTTGGCCTGTCTTACAAATGGGAACATCATTGTGAAAATTGCACGTATACATGTAGCACCAATGTAGACACTGAGAGATTTCTGTATTTAACATTACCAGACTGTAAATCAGTGGCTTTCAATAAATTTGTGAAAGGTGCAAATCAAAACATGGAGTGTAGCCAATGTAAATCAGAAATGTTATCCACATTATTGTTAACAAAATATGGAAAATACATAATTTTAATGATACAACGTTGTACAGCTGATGAAAGAAAATTGGATACTTTAATAAAACAATTTGTAGCAGCACACATATCAATATCAGGAAGGACTTTTGTAGCAATTGCAATAATTTTCCATGATGGTCCTTCCATCACATCTGGACATTACACTGCATATTTAAAATGTGACAAAGGCTGGACACTTTGTAATGATGCCCAGTTGGTTTTCAAACAATGTTTGCCTAGGGAATTACAAAATTCCTACCTAATATCTTTGAAGCCAAAGTTTTAGGAAGCTAATTTACTCTCTGAGGAATTTATTATTATAATTTAATAGAACTTCCATTGGACAGTTTACATAAAGAAGAAGTGCAAAAATACCATTTGGCCTCAAGGAAAGGTATATTTTTGAATTTTGGACTTTTTGGTGGTCATTTATTTGGTGATTATTTTAATATGGCAACATTTACAGTTTTTATAAGTTAAAGTTATAAAAAATTTTAATCTGTAAGCATTTCATATGTGTATGATTTGTATTTTCTGGTATTTTACTGAGAATAGTATGTTGGTTTTTTTTTAACAATCTTTCTGATTGTTTTTTTTTTGCCCGCTGTTAAGTGATGAGTACCATTGAAATCACTATTTCGAGTGAAATTCAATATATTCTGAGAACAGCAAAAAAGGCAAACAAATTAGTTTGTGGAAATTATGTTGTGTTGTAAAAAATGTATTATTATATGTTATAATTTTTATTTTATTTTCTTTCACAGATCCAAATTTTAAAATGAACAATTTTTAAGAATTTATATTTGAAAGAAAAATAGGCAAAAATGAATAACATTTTTTATTCCTATTACTGTGAAGGTAAGTTTAACTAAGTCTCAATAAGGAGAATGAAGAGGCCTGCAAGAATCTACAAAGTTGAAACACGTTTCTTAAAACACTTTGTTTATGTAGTTTTGAAATTTGACCATAATCAAGTCACCTGCAAAAAAAGAGATTTGAGGGGTTCATAATATTTCATCTTTTTAGCTGTTGAAGGACCGCAATTATTTCAATCATTCTTCTTTGAACATCTTTGCAGTCAAAATTCTGTGCTTACCTTCTATCATTCGCAAGGAAATATTCTTTCATATTTTCAAAGAGAGGAAAAGGCACTCTGTGCACTTTTTATACTCCATGAAAATAAAACCTCATCATGCAGACCGCTTTCGGATGAAAGGGTGTTCTATAAGTGTTGTTGTGCATGATTGCACTTAATACTCATAGAACAAGACACACGTCTAGATTTATTAGAAATCGTAAATCTCGATATGTGTGTGAATGGTGCACCATTCTACAATTGGTGTAGGAAAGCACAACAAAGAGAATTGTTTTAATTACTCCACATTTTTATTTCTTCAATGCATGCTGAAATGTTCAGCATACATTGAAGGAGAAAAATGCATTTTCTCCTTGTTTTTGTACAGGAAGGTGTGTCTTCCTGTAGAAAAACAAACAGCACATGACACAGATATCCTTGCACTATTGTGCAAGGGTGCCTGTGTCACCACATGGCTGCAGTTTAAGCAGCCGTGCAGAGAGAACCATAGATTTGCAACATATTTATGTACATATGTTGCATCCCTGTGCTTCGGAAGTACTACAGCACACAGCAGTTAAAGAGGTTACTGTGTGATGCTGCAGCACTTCCTTATAGTTCTGCACTTATACATTCACCATACGCTACAAATGCATTCATTCAGTCAATTATGTACTACACATACATTCATCTAAACTTTCACACACTAACAAAGAAATTTAGCTCTTTTTTTAAACCAGGAAAGTTAGTTCTTAAAAGAACTTTTTTTTTTCTCCCTTCTTCTTTTATGCTTTTTTGGGGGTTTTTTGAACAATTTTGTGTTTTTTTTGGTTTTTCTGAAAAGAAAAAAAAAAAAACCAGGAGAAACCAAACAATGAACTTCAGGGAACAGTAAAAAAAACCCAAAAAAACTAGCAAATATGACTTTCCTGCCGGCGGCAGATGAGGTCGATTGACTGCTCGCCATAGCACAAAGTCTTATTGCACTTAGTGCAGAGCACTTTTAAAAATTGAAAGTTAGGACGGATGTCCAAGGTTTGGTCTGAGGGATGCACTCTTGACGTGCTCGGCTGCGATGAGGTGGATGGCGCAGGAGCAGGAGTGTCTCTCATCCGTCGGCACTCTTCATGTGCAAGATTGTTTGGATGAAGGCTCCTCATGTGCTTCATCATACTTGCCGTGCCGCAAGAGTATTTCTTGGTGGGATCCCCTCTCGATAAGACTCTTTTGCAAATCTTACATGTGACCAAGGTGGCATTGGTCTTATTCTGTCCTTCGGGAAAAGTAAAACATTTCCACCCACTGAAGCAAAACGTTTTTTCTGTGGTTCCTCCGGCAAAAATTCATCCTCAGAGGTTTGAGGTGATGCAGGTGATGCCTGCTGCCCTGAAGCCAACTTTGGTTGCAAAAAGTTAGAACTAAGTGTATACTTAGTCTAAAAAAATCTTCTTCTGTCCAAAGAGATGGTTCTCTAAAGAAGCCCAAAGAAGAATGATTGAAATGGGTGGGGTCTTTCAGTAGTTAGAACAGGAAGTGTAATGAACCAATCAAATCTCTTTTTTTGCAGGTCACATGGGATCCGCGCACCGTGTGCTTACGCAGCACGCACCCAGCGTGCATCCGCGAAATTGAATTATAAACAAATATAGCATTAGGCTCGGAGTCGCGTACCGGTCGCATAGCGATCGCGCACTAAACACGTACCCAACGCATTGCATGCGCGGATGCTATCACGTACGGATCGTGAACGCTGTGCAAAGGGTGCGCGGATCCAAAAACATTTGAAAAAAAATATATCTAAAATAAAGTTTTGCACTTATAGTTGAAAAAATATTTTGAAAAATATAAAAAAATATGTTTGAAAAACACATTAAGTTCAAATAATATTTTTTAATTTTTAAAAGAATTAATTGAAGAAATATGTTTAAAAAGTAATGATAAAAAAGTATTTAAACAAAAATAAAAATAAAGAAAATGACACACTGAATTTGAAAACTATAGAAATGCAATCAAAATCATTAAACATGATATCTTTAGAGATAAGTTATAGATAGGAATTAGCATTTAAAAAACCTTTGAAATTCACTGAAAAAACCATAGGTTTCATGCATGTTATAGTTAGGAATTGGGATTTAAAAAACCTTTGAAATTCACTGAAAAAACCATATATATATTACCTACTGGCGGTCGCCAGTAGGTAGTTATAGTTGGGACCTATTTTCCATAGAAAATCCACAACATTCTATTCCCAATAAGTCTGGCGCCGGTTGATGAATCTTCGCGAAAATTTCCAAACTTTTGGCCAGCTCTGGTCCGCTCCTATCTTAAAAGTCTCGGGGTGATTCGTCAAGCGGGGGCCGAGAAAAAAGCGGGGCCCAAAACACGTTTTCCCCATACTTTTTCCCATAGGACCTTTAGCCGCAGCTACAGCCCGAACTGCTGAATGGAATTACACCAATTTTGGCAAAGAGGTAGTCCTCAGTTCAGACTCGTGCCTTTTGCTTACATGGTGTTAATCTGTTTAGTAGTTTCTGAGAAAATTAAAGTTAAAAGTACATATATATCTATGGCCTCGGAGGATCCGTGCACCCTATGCGCACCCTGAGTGCTTCCTCTGCACACCGTGCTTGTACCCTCCCGATCACATGATGAATGCTAATTGGCTGTCAAGTGGTTGTCAACATTTGAAACCAGGAACTGTTGGCAGCCATTTTGTGCCTCGGTAGAAGCGAGTCTGAAGAAGTAAGGGAAATAAGAGTGTAAAACATATAAAGGGGGCAGGGTAGAAATACTCTGACCCTCTAGACTTGCTTAGGGGGTCCCAGAAGGACTCCCAGGACCCCTGTTTTCTTTTGTTTTTTAAACGGCAAAATGCGCGCAGGGTGCGCGGATCCGGCCATAAAAAAAAAAAATGAAGCGCGTTTAGTGGGGGGCCCAGGGGGGCCCCACAAGCCCCGGGGCTTTATTTATTGAGGGAGGGGGACTGCGTGGCCCCCCTCCTGGAGCCCTCATGGGCCCTGGGGACCGCCACCACCCAGGGCCAGCTCCTGCAGTGTCCTGGGGTGCCCACCCCCAGGACACTGTTGTTTGCTACGAGAGGGCGGGAGTCTCCCGCCCTCTCATAGCAAACTTAGTTTGGATTTTGAAAGAGAGAGCAGGGAAACCTGCTCTCTCTTTCAAAATCCAAACCATATTGCTTTTCCACACGGGAAGCTGCATGTCAGCAGCTCCCAATGTGAAAAAGCCATGCCGGTCCCGAAGGACGCGGGGAGCCGGCTGGGACCGTGGGGGCGTTGGGGTTCCCCCCATGGTCTCCAACGTTTTTTATAAGCCCCGGGGGATGGGGTCCCCGGGGATAATAAAAATTAGTGATAGGGGCTATTTTTTTTTTTTCGGAAAAATTAGTCGCGCATCCTATCGCGTTGGGTGCACAATTTCTCTTGCGTAGGGTGCGCGGTTCCTAACGCTTTGGGTGCGCGACACCAAGCAAAAAAAAAATGAAATTTTTGGGAAATAAACATCAAGCTTATGTTTTTCGTTCTTGAGTGGCTCTAAAAAGAGCCGTTGTGTTCATTGAGAGTTTTTGGTACTTATAAGTAAGTACCTATACAGAGTTGTTGAGGAAGACTCTGTTTCCTTCATCCGTAAAGTGTACTCCATCTCTCCTATACGTCTCTTGCATATGAAAATGCAGATTGTTATTGTAAATGGACCCCATTCTATAGTCTCGGAGAAAAGCAGAAACAGATTTATTCACATGTTTCCTAGCTTTCTCAATCTGTGGACAAAAATGATTGGACCAGTTCCATTTCTGCCTTTGGCATATGTTAGAATACACAAAGGCAGTTTTGGGAAAAAGTTAAATCAATTCTGCACAGGTTTCCTTGATAAGCATTTCCAGACCTACCCCAGTCAAAGTGCCTAGGTCATTGCCACCACAGTGCACAATTATGAGGTCAGGGTGTTGGAGATGCATAAAGGATTTTACCAATATCATCAATTGGTGCCACTTTAACCCTCTCTGTCCAATCCATTTAATGTCTACATTTGGCAAACCTAGGTCTTTGTGAATGCCTTTGTTTTCTGCATACCTTTGTATCCAGAAAATATAGCTGTGTCCCACAATCCACACTCTAAGCATCTTGAAGGGAGATCTGGATGCACTCAGATGGTCTCTGTAAATGAAATGGCAGTTTGAAAAGTAAGATTTTTCTAAAATGGTGGATAAGATGCAGTTTTGAAAAAAGAAAAGAAATGATTGGTTGTTTGACAACCTTCTACACTGAAAACTAGGGTGCATGTTTCTGTTTTTGAAACGCATGATTCTTATTGGTTAACGAAAACTGATTGAAAAGAACATTATATATGATAAGCTGATATGTTGATAAGTCAAGCACACTTGCTGTTTTGATTAGCAACATTGTATGCTGAACTTGTGACCTGTGTGCTCAGTTAAGTGTTCCATGACCTGTTTCTATGGTAACAGGCAGAAGGCAGATTGGGGGTAGGGGTCAAATTTATGTAATTTGGAAAGAGTTGAAATGTTTAACCAATAGAAAGGAGTGTTAGCTTTTGAATTAATGTGGGAAGGAATGTGATTTGATGTTTACATGTATATATGTGCAAAATGAAAGGGAAACTTTGCCATTCTTTGGTTTTGCTGACAGGTGCACAGTGCAGAGATTCTGTATAAGAAAATCTGGTGTGTGAGTGACATACTTCTTAATCTAAAAAACACCTTGAAAGGTGAGTTCTTTAATTGTGAGGAGATGTATGTGGTCTATTTTGATTTTAATCAGACTAATGTATGTCTCCTGCTAAAGTGGAGGGAGTACAGTTTTTTTGTCTACAATCTTATTGACAGTGTGTGTGCATGTAGAAACTATTCTGTGATAAGCATTTGTGTTTTTCATGTGTTTGCAGACAGATAACTGTGCTGTTTTTATGTTTTTGTATAATTAGAAACCAGTCATTGTTTATGTATTTGCAAAATGAGTCATGTTTCTACACTAAAATGTAGTACTCCTTATAGATTAAGAAATGTGTTTTGGTACAGTGCAAGGGATAGTGTTGTTTGTCTAGAATCACACCGTGAGTCTGTGTGCATTTAGGAATCATTTTGAGAGAAACATTTTGGTACTAATATGTAGGAGAATATTTTCTGCAATGTGTGCAGTCCCCTTTCATCTTGTAGACTAGTAAATGTATTGTTTACAAGGGATAGTTGGTTGTCTACAATTACACTGTGAGTCAATGTGCATTTGGGCAACTATTGTGAGAAAAGCATTTGGTAACATCATGTATTTGCTGGCAGATAACTGCTTTAAAACCTGTTTTGTTGTCCAATTTTAGTAGCATTAGAGGCCAGTCATTGCTTATGCAATTGCAAAATGAGTCAGGCTTTCACAGTAGTGTGCAGTATTGAAATATGTAGAATGTGTGCAGTCACCTTACCCCTTCTAGACTAGTCATTGTGTCTTGGTAAAGTACAAAGAAGAGTTTTGCTTGTCTAGAATCACACTGTGAGCCTGTGTGCATTTGGGAACCACTGTGAGAGAAGCATTTGGGTACTTTATATGTTTGCATACATGTAACTGCTTAAAAACCTTTCCTGGTCTCAAGTTTTGGTAGAGTTAGAAGCCAGTCATTGCTTATGTATTCGGAAAATGAGTCAAGCTTTGACACTAAAGTGCAGTACTAAAATATGTAGAATGTGTGCAGTTACTTTACTTCTTGAATGTGTTTTGGTAAAGTACGGGGGATAGTGTTGCTTGTCTTGAATCACACTGTGAGTCTGTCTGCATTTGGGTAACCATTGTTAGAGAAGCATTTGGTAACATCGTGTATTTGCTGACAGATAACTGTTTTAAAACCTGTCATGTTGCCAAGTTTTAGTAGCATTAAAAGCCAGTCATTGCTCATGCTTTCATAAAATGAGTCAGGCTTTGGCACTAAAGTGCAGTACTGAAATATGTAGATTGAGTGTAGTCCCCTTACTCCTTCCAAAGTAGTGAATGTGTTTTGGTAAAGTCCAAGGGATAGTGTTGCTTGTCTAGAATCACACAGTGAGTCTGTGTGCATTTGGAACTAATGTGAGAGAAACATTTGGTTACATCATGTATTTGCTGATAGATAACAGTTTAAAAACCTGTCATGATGTCAAGTTTTAGTAGTATTAGAAACCAGTCATTGCTTATGCATTCACAAAATGAGTCAGTCTTTCATAGTAGTGTAGAGTATGAAAATATGTAGAATCTCTGCAGTCACTTCAGCCCTTCCACACTACTGAATGTGTTTTGGTAAAATAGAAGTAATAATGTTGTTTGTCTAGAATCACACTGTGAGTCTCTGTGCATTTGGGAACTAATGTGAGAGAAACGTTTGGGGGTTTCATGTTTTTGCAGACACATAATTGCTTAAAAACCTATTCTGTTGTTATATTTTTGTAGAAATAGAATCCATTTCTTGGTTACTTGTTTGTAAAATGAGTCAGGTGTATACAATAATGAGCCGTTATTAAAATATGTGGAATGTGTGCACTCAAATTACCTTTTTGGTTTTTGTAAAATTCAAGGGATTTTGTTTGTTTTCTAGAATCACACTGTGAGTCTGTGTGCATTTAGAAACTGTAGTAAGAGAAGGATTTGGGTCTTTTATGTGTTTGCAGATATATAACTGGTTAAAAACCTATCCTATTCTCATACTTTGGTAGAATAAGAAACCAGTCATTGGTTAGGTATTTGTAGAAGAGTCAGGGTTCTACATTTATGTGCAGTAGTACAATATGTGGATTGTGTGTACTTTGTTTACCAATTTCGGAAAAGAATATGTGATTTGGTAACATGTATGGGATATTGTTTGTTGTGTAGAATCACACTGAGAGTCTGTATGCATTTAGGAACCATTTAGAGAGAAGGTTTTGGGTACTTTATGTCTTTGCATACATATAAGTACTTAAAACTCAAATCATTTAGTCAGTACCAAAGTACTCCGACACTGAGCCAGGCCTTAGGTCATGGACTGTTTCAAACGCCTATCCACTATGCATGCAGGCCTCTAACCACCTACACACTTGTCTTTCACTTCTTCTATTAACTAGTCAGTATCTATATACTTCAATAAACACCCTGTCACTCATCTTGCACACCTCCAGTGACTGATCCAATACCATGTACTAATCTATTCACTGCGCCGAAAACGTAAAAGTTTCACCCAGGCACTCACCTAGCAGTAGTCTAATGATTCAGTCAGTACCCAGGTACTCATGCAGTGAACCATGCATTACCACATGGACTGCTTCAAATGTCTATCCAGTATGCATGCAGGCTTCTAACCTACTATACACTTGTCTTTAACAGCTTGAATTCCCCATTCAGTATCCATATACTTCCAGCAAACACCCTGTCACTCCCCTTGCACTCCTCCAGTGACTCATTCAGCACCATGTAGTAATCCATTCTCTGCGCCAAAACCCAAACACTTATAAATTCACCATTGCACTCTCCTTGCAATACTGTAAACATTCAGTTAATATCCAAGTAGTAATGGAGTGAGGCAGACCTTAGCACATGGATTGATTCAAACGCCTATCCACTTTGCATGGAGGCCTCTAACCATCTACACACTTGTCTTTGACACCTTCAATACCTCAGTTGGTATTCATACAGTTTCCGCAAACACCTTGTCACTCCCCTTACACTTCTCCAGTTACCCATTCAGAACTATGTACTAATGCATTCACTGTGCCAAAACCCAACCAGTAATACATTTACCCAGGCACTCTCTTTGAAGTACTCTTATGATTGAGTCAGTATTAAGGTACTTATGTAGTGAACCCAGGTTTAGTACATGCACTGCATCAAACGTCTACGCACTATGTATGCAGGCCTCTAATCACCCACACACTTGTCTTTCACACCTTCAATACCCCAGACAGTATTCATAGAGTTCCTGCAAACACCCTGTCACTCCCCATACACTCTTTCAGTGACTCATTCAGCACCATGTAGTAATCCATTTACTGCGCCAAAACCCAAACACTTATAAATTCACCAACGCACTCTTCTTGCAATACTGTAAACATTCAGTTAGTATCCAAGTACTAATGGAGTGAGGCAGGCCTTAGCACATGGATTGATTCAAACGTGTATCCACTATGCATGGAGGCCTCTAACCACCTACACAATTGTCTTTCAGACCTTCAATTTCCCAGTCAGTATCTATAAACTCCAATAAACACCCTGTCACTCCACTTGCACACCTCCACTGACTCATTCGGCACTATGTACTAATCTATTCACTACGCCAAAACCCAAAAACTTAAAAATATTCACCCAGGCACTCTCCTTGCAGTACTTTAATGATTCAGTCAGTACCCAGGTATTTATGCAGTGACCCAGGCCTTAGCCCATGGACTGTTTCAAACGTCTATCCACTATGAATGCAGGCCTCTAGCCACCTACACACTTGTCTTTCACACCTTCAATACTCCAGACAGTATTCATAGAGTTCCTGCAAACACCCCGTCACTCCCCATACACTCTTTCAGTGACTCATTCAGCACCATGTAGTAATCCATTCACTGCGCCAAAACCCAAACACTTATAAATTCACCCAGGCACTCTTCTTGCAATACTATAAACATTCAGTTAGTATCCAAGTACTAATGGAGTGAGGCAGGCCTTAGCATATGGATTGATTCAAACGTGTATCCACTATGCATGGAGGCCTCTAACCACCTACACAATTGTCTTTCAGACCTTCAATTTCCCAGTCAGTATCTATAAACTCCAATAAACACCATGTCACTCCACTTGCACACCTCCACTGACTCATTCGGCACTATGTACTAATCTATTCACTGCGCCAAAACCCCCAAACCCCAAAACGTAAAAATATTCACCCAGGCAGTCTCCTTGCAGTACTTTAATGATTCAGTCAGTACCCAGGTATTTATGCAGTGACCCAGGCCTTAGCCCATGGACTGTTTCAAACGTCTATCCACTATGAATGCAGGCCTCTAGCCACCTACACACTTGTCTTTCACACAATCAATATCCCAGTCAGTATCCATACAGTTCTTGCAAACACCCTGTCACTCCCTTTGCACTTCTCCAGTGATTTATTCAGTACCATGAAGTAATCCATTAACTGTGCCAAAAAACAAACACTTATACATTCATGCAGGCACTCTCCTTGCAATACTCTAAACATTCAGTCAGTACCCAAGTACTAATGGAGTGAGGCAGGCCTTAGCACATGGATTGATTCAAACGCCTATCCACTATGCATGTAGGCCTCTAACCACCTACACACTTGTCTTTCACACCTTCAATTCGCCAGTCAGTATCCATACACTTCCAGAAAACACCCTGTCAATCCCCTTGCTCTCCTCTCATCCGGGACCATTTACTAATCTTCACTCCAAAAATCCCAAACCCTCAAAAGATTCATTCAGGTACTCTCCTTGCATTACTCTAATATTTCAGTCAGTTCCAGGTACTCATTCAGTGAAGCATGCCTTTTCACAAGGACTGTTTGAAATAACTATCCACTATGTATGTAGTGGTCTAACCAGTTTTACACTTGTGCATCAGGCCTACATTTACACAGTCACTATGCATACACTCCAGCAAACACACTGTGACTGCTGTTGCAAACCCATAGTGAGTTTTTCAGTAGAATGTAGTGATCTATTCAAAAAAGTAAAATTAAAACAACTGTGAATTCACCCAGTGTCTCTCCGTATAGTACTGTAATCATTCAGTCAGTAAGCATGCAGTCTTTCAGTGAGGCAGGCTTTAGGGCATGAACTGCTTCAAAGTAGTATGCACTATGCATGTAGTGGTTTAACCACCGTCACACTTGTGCTTCAGGGCTATAATTTCTTAGTCAGTATTTATATAACATGTGTTTGTATAGTAATAGAAAAGTATAATTTATAAAGATATTAATATACATTAATTTGTGATTAATATTTACAGATACTGTTTATCACCATTAAAATAGAGAAATCATGCCGAAAAAAGTAAGAAAAAGAAAAGAACAGAAAAAGGACAGTTACTTGAAGAAAAATCAACCACAAGTACTGAATGAACAACATAATGTGGCTGAAAAGAAAATATCTTCTGGTAAGATCACAAAGCAATTTATCACAAATGTTTGTAGAACCAGACAGAATGTACAGAATGCTGAAACCTCTGAGAATGCATCAACTAGAAAAAAAAATAATAATAGGAAAAGCAAAAAAGCAAATGGACAGTCAAAGGAGACGAAGTATGGTAAAAGAAGGCAAAATCAGTATAAAGAAATACGCAAAAAAATTTTTACAAGAGAGTAGTACATAATTTGCTGAAAGATGTGAAGAAATATAAAAAGAGAGCTCTATTTTATAAAAAGAAGAAGCATATTGAAACCATTGTTGAAAAGGCTTTTGAAGTAAAAAGGAAACTATTCATTTTAGTATTAAACAGAACTCCATCACTAGATAAACCAATCCATTTAATGAAGGCCAAAAGTAGGAGGAAAAGAGTAATTAACAGAACAAATTTTTGTGATTTTTTTTGGGAGAATGGAAACACAGTTCAAGTTCAGAGCCTTTCTTTAATGAAGAGAGTTATTTACAGAGCAATAATTTATTGCATGCAGTTGACACCAGTGGTGGAGGTTATGAGGTTATGAGGTTAGAAATGGTTGTCCAATTGACAAAGAGAAAATGGTTGAAAGAAATGCAGAAGAAGTGATAGCTTATGAAGTTCTAGGGAGACATCCTAAACACCCTGTGTACACTTGGGACTGCAGTAGTATTTGTAGTGTACAACAAGAATCTATTGATAAATTATGTAGTTTCTTACGAGCATATAGTAAAAAAAAGTATTAAAGAAAAGATTGAGGTGTTGCAAGGACTAGACCCTTGCAGAGTGAGAAAAAATACTGGTTTGCAAGGTCATTCCCTGGCTTGTCTTTCTAGGAAAGTTTGTCAAAGTGTTTTTCACCATTTCAGGATGTTGGCAGTACATCATACTCAAATGCGGAAGTTAGTGAGAAGATTGTATTATGCAAAAAGTACAGCACTAAAGTTAAATGAGTTGAACAGTGCTCTTTTGCGTGGGTCAGTATCAGATGTGAAGAAGGTTTGTGATGATATTGAGTTGTGTTACTTTGGTCCTCAGCAAGAGAGTGCAGAAACTGACACATTAGTAGAACAAAATGTTGAAGACAATGAAGAACCCATGATTACAAATTATTTTGAAGATCAAATCACAAAGTTTAAGGTAATTTTAGGTGAAAGACCAATTGTTTCTTGTATTTGTTGTCGGCGAACTCACTATAAAAACTCAGACTAGGAATGTCAATCTGTATTTAAAAGTGAAACAGAAGATAATGATAAGTGGAAGGAATCTGCAACGTATTTGTTGGTAGAGGATTGTTTTGATTTGGGATCTGAGCAGCGTATTTGCAAATATTGTTATAACAAATTAGATGAGAATAAAATGCCTGCTAGAGCTGTTCATAATAATCTAGAGTTAGTTGCTATTCTTCCAGAGCTGATAGATATAAATACCTATGAGTCTATTCTTATTCAATGTGTGCACCCGTTTCAGGCTATTGTTCGTATGGAGCCTAAAACAGGTAAATTGCCTCCTTCAGACTTACAAAGAGGATTGAAAGGAAGAGTTGTGTATTTACTAAGCCTGGGCGAAGCACTACGCTACGCTCGCGTAGTTTGCGAAGTTCGCGCCACTTCGCACTACGCGAACTGCACGCAGCACAGTGCGAACACGCGTAGCATAGTGTTGCGTAGTGCTGTGGTCATTTTTTGCTTGCTCGCGGTCCTCAACGTCAAGTTGGGGACCACGAGCAAGCAAAATTACATCCCGGCGAGACTTTTTCCTTGTTCGCGATCAGCAACATCAAGTTGGCGATCGCGAGCATGGAAAATAAACCTCCCGGCGAGATTCCCAATGCGAGGAGGTCAGGTTTCTCATTGCGAGGGGTCGCGTATGCTCGCGACCGCTCGCGATGAGAAACTACCAGTTCGCGTTGAGAAAGCTGCCGCTCGAGTAAAAATCTACTCGAGCAGCAGAAAACTACAGCTCGCACTGTGCAAGATGCCATTTTCAATGATTGCACAGTGCCGGTTGCTTGTCCGCACTGTGCAATCATTGAAAACAACATCTTGCACAGTGCGAACATGTTACTACGCAGTTCGCGAAGTGCTACGCGTAGCTCGCGTAGTGTGAACTTCACTTTGCGTAGCTTCGCGGAGTGCTACTTCGCGAACTACGCTCACCCTTAGTATTTACCATTAGATTTAAAGAAAAACATTGAAACTATTGGTGTAGACCATGGAGAAAATGAACCACTAGTCAATCTAGTTAATGGTGTTCCTAATAAGAATAAGAAAATCTGGCAAGAGTTAGTGGATGTTAGAAAAGTGCAAAAGGCATCATTGTATCTGATAAAAAATAATGAGTACTATAGAAATGTGTTTGTAGGAGAAGAAGAAATAGATTTAGCAGAAGATACTGAAACATTAAGTGGACAAATTGAAAAAGTGGACATGTCCAGATGTGAAGAAATCTATGAACATTACAGTGTACATCCACTTCCTTCCAAAGAAGTGATGGGGAATATGATTGAGTTGTTCCCAATGAAAAAAGCAAGAGGAAGTCCCATGAGTGTATGGGAAGAGAGCTTGGAAGCTCGTTGTTTCCCGCAGTTGTTTCCAACAGGGAAAGGTAGACGATATGATGAACGTCCTGTGCAGATTCCTGCATCTGAATATCGGACAACAAGATTACATGCAGAAGATCCAAGATTTCGACAATGTATCCCTTATATGTTTCATCTTTTGTTTGAAAGTGACTTGTCTGGACTTTCATATGCAGTACATCACACTGGAATGCATCTGTAAAATGTAACTACAAAGGATTTTATGGATAAAGTGCATCAGAGAGATGATCATTTAGAATCTCAGTTGATTAATCTGATGGCATGTCAGCGTGGGACTAATGAATATTGGTACCGTCGTCATGGAGAACTGAAATGCTACGGAACTAAGGAACTCCTACATGGTTCGTTACACTAAGCTGTGCTGAGTATGCTTGGGATGATTTACTTGAATTTCTTCGAGAGGCAAATTCCAATATAAAAAATATTGAATACAAGACACCTGGAGAATTGTGCTCTTTGGATCCTGTTAATGTAAGCAGATATTTCAATCATAGATTTGAAGCTATGATGTCTTTCATCTGCAATAAAAAGAATCCTTCTCTTGGAGAATTTGTGTATTTCTTTTGGAGAAAGGAGTATCAAGCAAGAGGTGCTCCTCATATACATATGTTGTTATGGATCAAGGACACCCCCAAATTTGAACAGATTCAGATGATACTGTTTTGTCTTTCATTGAAGATTATGCCACATGTGCTGTACCCAATAGCAGAGAAGATAAAAACTTAAAACAACAAGTCTTACGATTCCAAAGCCAAAGATGTGGAAAATACTGTCGACGAAAGTACAAGTCTAAGGATAAGTTCTATACCAAATGTTGTTTTGGAATTCCACGTCCTGTATTATCCAAAGGAAGAGTGAACAGTTTTATGTCAGCTATGCGACATACCATCACAAGAAAGTCTTCTGAAAAATACCTACAACTTAAGAAGCGAAGAGTCAAAATACATAAATGACTACAATCCAGTTATTTTATCCATTTGGAACACTAACATGGATATTCAGTATGGTGCGGACAATTCCATTGCTGTTGCTCAATATGTAATGTCCTACATTACTAAATCAGAAAAGATGGAATTGAAAGAAATGTGGGAAGAGATTTCTCACAAGAAGAATCTAAGTAAGAAATTATACAGTTTCAGTTTCTTCTTAAAAATCGAGATCTGGGTCAGTTCCGGGGAAAAGGAATGAGGAACATGGCGGCCGGCAGCTAACGGTCGCGGCCGCACTCACCTCGGGTCTTCACGGGATGAGGAGGAAAGAAGGGAGGTAGGAGAGGCATTCCGGGGGTCCGGTGAGCTGTTTTTTTTTTTGCCTGCTGATGGGCGTGTAGTTTATGGCAAGTCTCCCTCTGTTCTAATCGCCCGGACTCGATGGGCCTCCGCAGTCAGTCTCTCGGCTGGAGATGGGAGGAGGCAGCGAGGGTCCGTAGGCACCGGGTCCTTGCCTGTCTTTGGTTCCGGGTCTCGGGGGCAGTGTCAGCACAAGCAGCGGTGACGCCGGAGCAACAGCAGGGTCCCTATCGAAAGCTCTTCGAGCAGGCAGCTGAGATATCAAAGGTGAGAGCTGCATGTCATCCTGCAGAAGAAAATAGAGGTGTAATTCAAGCACCAGTGGGGGTTGAGTCTCCGGTAAGGTGCAACAACGGAGTTTTAAGCTTGGTGGGCTCGGTCCCGGCGTTCTGGGGAGGTGGCATTGACATTCTGAGTAAGTGTATGGAGGTGAATGAAGGTGGTTATACAAATGGTATTGTTTCTCCTCCTAGAGTGGGTCGCTATACTCTAAGAACAAGAGCTGCTTACTCTCAGCAGAATCTAGAGGCTACACACGTCTCTGCAACCCAAAAAAAGACATCCATTATTAACTTAACTAAAGCAAAGTTAAGGAGGTCTGGGGCTAGATTCGGGGAGAGCGACGAAGAGGAGGAGGAATTAAAACAAAGAGGAGTTTTCAAAACTAAAATTAGAGTAAAAAAGAAACCCGCACTTACCTCAAAAATCACCCCCTCATTAAAAACCTACTATAGAGTCATGGCTACCACAGTGGAACCCAATCAAACCACGGAAGAGACCCTTGAAGATACGGAGGGGTTTTTCTCTAAGGTAAAAACCAAGTCTAAACAGTCTAAACTGAAATTAGCTGTAAGCGACGGGGGAACTTCCTCCCCCGTGACCCCGTTTTCTCAATGCAAACAAAGGGGGGCTAAGCAATCCACTAAGCGGCCCACCGGGTCTTCAACCGACTCCCCAGTGCTTAAGGCCCCTCAACAGGATGTAACCCTCTCCAATAGGTTCAACGTTTTGGGACTACACGATGAGGAAGAACTCGCACCGTTTAAAGATCCCCCCGGAAATTCCTTAATAAAAGCGCCCCCTCGGTGTCTCATAGCGGGAAATTCAGAAGCAGCAGAGGGCTCCGAAGTGCGATCTCTGTCGGATATATTAATCACCATGAAGAAGGAGATGCTTAGTGGATTTAAGGTCTCAGAACTAAACCAAGCAGAGCTCGCAGGGAGGTTCTCTGTTTCCGAAGCCAATCAGGCGGCGATCAAGGCTTCTTGTGAAGCTCTGGCCCAGAGGCTCGACGAGGTGGTTGCAAGGACGGACCTTCTCGAAGCAGAAATACCTGGCATTAAAGAAAACATAAGTGAGGCCGCAAAGGAAGTAGGGAAGTTAGCCTTACAACAAAAGGTTCTGAAAGACGACATCGAAAGGTTGGAAAATCACTCAAGGAAGAATAACCTAAGGCTCCTCAATATTCCCGAGAACTTGGAAGGTTCAGACTTAAAGGGGTTTGTCATCTCAATCTTAAAGGGGACTGTTCTGAAAGATCAGTCTGACATTGATTTGATGTCAGAAATCCAAAGAATTCACCGGGACCCCTACAGGAAAAATCCGAAAAGACTGAAACCCCGGAAGATTTTAGTCAACTTCCTCTCATACTGAGTAAAAGATCTAGTTTTATCACTTGGTCTCAAGGAGGGTTCCTTAACTTTTTCCCCCAATGGTTCGGATTCATTTACCTTTCAAATAAGGTCTGACATTTCTCACATAACGGCTACAAGGCAGTGGGAAATGGGCAGTAGAATGGAGGAATTGAGGTCTCTGGGTGTTAAGGTACAATTAAAATTTCCGGCTCAGTTGCGCACCATGCATAACAATCAGATGCACCTATTCCACACAGTCGAAGAAGTAGACCACTTCATGGTTGGATTAAGGGGGGCAGAGCAGGCAAAATGAGGTTTTTCATCTAAACAAGCGAGGGCCTCTCCACAGGATAGTATATCCTTCGTAACACCCTCTTTTTCTTATCCTGCCTCCAATCTTTTTCTCCAGTACATTATTTTCTCTTTTTCTTTCTTAAACCCGAGGTGAGCGTGACCTAATGGGTTCACCCATCTTTAAGGGAGGGTTCCTCAAGGGATTAGGGGCACGCACGGGGTTGTGGGAGGGGTGGGGTCCAGGGGGAGGGGGGCACTATGGGTGGGCAAGGAATAAAAATAAAAATAAAAATAAAAATAATAAAAACAAAATAACCTCATCTCACTTTTGGGAATCAACTTTCAGTATGACATCAATGCGGGAGGGCGATGAATATGGATGGCAAATGTAACTATTGATCAGGCCGGTTTGGGTCTTCTTTCCTGGAATGTAAATGGGCTACGATGTATCAGGAGGCAAAGGCTGATTATGAAATACCTGGAGCTTTCAGAAGCTCGGGTTTGCCTCCTACAGGAGACCCACCTAACCACAGGGGAGTCGAATAAACTATTTTCAGGGGCACCCTGGATAAAAACCTTTGGCGTCTCGAATCAATGTATGAATAGCCGTGGGGTGGCCGTCCTAGTTAAACGGGGACTAACCTGCTCAGTTAAATCCATCCAGACGGATCAATCAGGGAGATGGGTGATAGTGGAGTTGGACTTCCGGGGGACTGTTTTGACGTGCGCCTCATTCTATGGGCCGAATATTGATGACCCTTCTTATATTGTCAAGCTACAATCTAAGCTTATGCTGGTGGCTCCCCCAATAATTGTTGGAGGTGATTTCAATGCCCTATTAGATCCTATTCTGGACCGGTCGAATCAGGTGCGTTCCATCTCAACCCCCCTTGTCAGACGGGCAATGAAGAATCTGATCCATGATCTCGGCTTGGTCGATGTGTGGAGGGTCACGAAAGGTGACAGGGCTGGATATACCTTCTACAGCAAGAGATTTCATCATTCCTCTAGGATCGACTATTTATTAGCCAGCAAGTTTCTATTTGGAAAGGATTCTGATGTATCTATCCTTCCTAGCCACCTCTCGGACCATTCCCCCGTTTTCTGTTCCATCAAAAAATTACTAATAAAATCTCAATTGAGATGGACTCTCAGCAGGAGGAGGTTAGATGACTCAGACCTAATTCAGGCTATAAAAACGTCCTCTCTGGAATTCTTTGACACCAATATAGGTTCAGCAGCCATCGAGGTAGTATGGGACGCCTTTAAGGCTACACTGAGAGGTCGATTTCATAATCTCATATGTTTCAAAAATCGCTCTGAAGGGAGTGCGTTAAAGGCGGGCGAAGAAAAGATCAGACTGCTAGAAGTCGAGCATTTGAGGCTATTAAAATCCTCAGACGGACAAGGGGTGTTGCAGATAAATCTTGAACTTGAACAAGCAAGACAAAGATACAGGGGTATTTTAGAAGAGAAGTGTAAGAAGCAATGGGAAAGGAGTAAAATGGAGAATTATGAGTATGGAGAGAGGGCTGGGGCTCTTTTGGCGTGGAAAGCGAGATCCGAACGCTCGAAGAATGATATAGCCGAGCTGGTGATAAATAACCGAGGGGATAGATCCACAGATGCCGGTGACATCCAAAACACCATACTTTCTCTATTTGCAGATCTTTACGGGGAGAATTTATCCCCCTCCAAACAACAAATTCGCGGGTGGCTAAGCTCAAAATCCCTCCCCACGCTAACACAGGCTAATAAAGACCTCCTTGATTCCCCAATCACGTTGCAGGAAATAAGAACCCAAATAAAGATCTCCAAAAATGGTAAAGCCTCCAGTGTTGATGCCCTCCCAAATGAAGTGTATAAATCCCTCCCCGAGGAAGTCATTCCGGTTCTGGGTTCCTTGTTCCATTCAATTTACAGCCCAACAGGCCTTGTCCCTAATTCATGGAGGGAGGCTATCATTGTTCTGATCCTTAAGCCAGGGAAGGATCCAGCTAGAGCGGATTCTTATCGCCCAATCTCCCTGCTAAATGCAGATTATAAAATCTTCATGGGCATTTTGGCAGGGAGATTGGGAAAATTAGCCCCGGGATTGGTCAATGCAGATCAGAAAGGGTTCATTACTGAGAGACACATTCAGGAACAAACCCAGCTACTTATTGGGAACATTGATCTGGCGATCTCTAGACTCGAACCCTTGGCGGTGGTCGCGTTAGATGCCGCCAAGGCCTTCGACAGGGTATGTTGGGCCTATCTTTGGGAGGTGCTGGAGGAGATGGGATTTGGTCCAATTTTTATACACACTCTGAAAAGGTGCTACCAGGATGCTTCAGCTAGAATTCTCATCAACGGCGAACTTACCCCTAGTTTTAATATTCAAAGAGGGACTAGGCAGGGCTGTCCTATCTCCCCTTTATTGTTCGATCTTTACATTGAACCTCTCGCTCAGGCTATAAGATTAGATGAGACTATAACCCCGTTCAAGACTCAGCAATATCGTTCTAAAATCGCATTATATGCGGACGATATAATTATCTACACAGATAACCCCGAGATATTACTGCCAAAGTTTGGGGCTCTACTGGAAGAGTTTGGGGCAATCTCCGGATATTTAGCTAACTCCGCGAAGACGGAGGTAATGTGCTGGAACATAGATCAGTGGAGTGGGGCCACCAGCAAAAAATTTAAATATCTTGGTATTGTCATCGTAAAAGATCTTGAAAAAATCCCATCTATCAATATTGAAAAAACAATAAGGGAAATTGATCAGTTATTTGCAAGGTGGAGGAACCTCGCTTTGACCATCTTTGGGAAGGTGAATCTAGTCAAAATGACAATCCTCCCGAAATTAACTTACCTGTTTAATGCAATACCTCTAGGTTTTCCTAAACACTTTATCTCGAAGGCGCAAAGTAAAATCGGGAGCTTTATCTGGGGTGAGAAAGGGGTTAGGCTCTCCTGGAAAAAACTAAGACGTCGCCTAGCCAAAGGGGGATTGGCTCTCCCACATATACAGTGCTACCTGGTCGCCTTTCAGTTTAAGGCCATTAGGATGCTCCTAGTAGAACCGACTGCATGTTCTTGGGGAAGGCTGTTGGGAGAGTTGGTTAACTCAGAATGCTGTGGAAATAGAGTTGGGTTTCTCTACAAGTTTGGTTCACCAAAATTTTTTAAACGAGTAAGGCTGAAGGTGATCAAAAATGCTTTGGAGGTCTGGTATTTTATTCGCTCTAGATGTGGGATAGGCTACTACTCCGATCAGGCACCAATTTGGGACTCCCCGGGGACACCCCCTTGCCTCCAGGATAGTTTGGCCCTTCCAATTAAAAGAGCTGGGGTTGAGATCTGGTCTGAGTTGGGGGATGAAAATGGCATTCATCCTTGGGAGGTATTGAAAGCAAGAATTGGTATGGGGTTTTCAAGATTTAAGTTTATCCAACTAAAATCCTGGTTTGAAACAGAAAAGGAGAATTTAAGGGGAAATGGAGAGGTTGAAGCTGCATTTAAAAACATTCAGCATCGGAAAAAGGATATCTCCATATGGTATAGGCTACTGATTAACGCGGATGATGTCGGTATTCCCCAACAGGTGTCAGCTTGGAACAATTCTCCATTTGAAGCCGATATCGGGAACCTTTTGGAACCCTCCGTGACCCTGCTTTATAAATACACCAAATCAGCTAGTCTGAAGAAAAATCATTTTTTTGTCACCAACCGAATCTACTATACTCCGGAGAAGATCACGAAATTCGCCCCCAACCCTGAACCAAGGTGTCCCAGGTGCTTGCTCCCTAAAGCCAATGACATACATATCTTTTTTGATTGTCCCAAATTAGGATCATACTGGGAAGGGGTGTGCAGATATCTATGTATGTCCTTTGGAACTGACATTCTGTTGAACGGCTCTCTGATTTTCTTTGCTAATGATCAGGTGTCCACTGCCAGTATGGCTCAATCCGATAGAGGGCTGTTACTATGTCTGATTTTGTTGGCCCGAAGGGAGATCTGTCTAAGATGGAAGGACCCCTTCCCTCCGAAAATCGAGGACTGGTTAAAATCCGCACTTGCTATGGCCCGATTAGAATCTTTGAGCACCAGCTCTGGCCCCCCTACATTGTGGGCACCCTTTATACGTATGGGTCAGGAATTGAGACTCTGCTGATCCCCGGTTGCCGATGTTAAGGGTCGATAAAAACCATGGTCCTATGATTAACACCTAAATCCCGGACGATATAAGGGGATTGGTTGGATAACCTAAACAAGTGCAGGTGGTCGGAGGGCGCCCCATCATTAAACCGACCAGTTATGCCCTGCAAACAGTTTATAGGTGAGATGAGGACAAAAAAAAAAAAAAAAAAGAAATTATACAGTTTCAGTTGGAAGATGTTATTGCATCGTGAAATTGGAGCATATGAATGCTCAGATCGGTTATCATCTGCAAGTCTATACTCCAAAAGTAGAAGAATCATTTGGGTGAGTCTAGGTCTTGCAGCAATGCGAAATCGGGTACTGAAATCTGTTCAAGAAATTGAATATTTAGCAGAAAAAGAACCAGAAAATACAGATGTTTTGAAAACGGATATGTTGGACACATATTACCCAAACAGAAGTCATCATCTTGAGAACATGTGTCTCTATGAAGTGTTGCAAAACTACACTTTTAAACGGAATACTACAGAGAACATCAACGATGGAAAATATGCAGTGATTGGTTCCGAAGGATGTTTGGTGAAACAAAGGAAAGGAAATTTAATTAATCACAGGAAACTGAGCTGCGACACTGCTGATTAAAGGGATTTTTACTATTTAGCCCTTTTGCAAATGTTCAAACCATGGCGTTCAGAACTGGAATTACTTGGAGATTTTCAGAGCTATGAAGATTCATTCAATGCTTGTAAAGATAGCATACAATGCAGTGCTTTTGCAAATTATGTGAAAATGTTGAATGATGAAATTGATCAAGAAGCTACAATTGCAGCTGAGATTGCTAGAGACACTTCTCAAGACAGTCAAAGTTCTGCTGCACTGAGTCAAGATCCACTAGGACAACCAATT
This sequence comes from Triturus cristatus, assembly GCF_964204655.1. Classification (NCBI taxonomy): domain Eukaryota; kingdom Metazoa; phylum Chordata; class Amphibia; order Caudata; family Salamandridae; genus Triturus; species Triturus cristatus. The sequence continues at coordinate 624,322,895 of NC_140587.1, forward strand.
GTTGAAAATGAAGCAGCAATTGGCATGAATGAGGTGGAAATAGCAATGCATCAAGCTCAAGAAAATGTAATGCAGTTAGGAAACTTGGAAGAACAACTAAATGTTGAACAGAAACAAATATATCAGCAAGTGAAAGAACAGATTGACCATGGATTGCTTCATGAAAAGAAAGAGTGCTCATGTACATCATTTCAACCTATCCGAATGTATGTGAGTGGTCAAGCTGGAACAGGAAAAAGTTTCTTAATTAAAGTAATTACAAGTTATCTGCAGAAAAAAACGGAGTCGCATTTGTCTTGTGTTGTCACTGCTCCAACTGGGTTGGCAGCACATAACATTAAAGGAATTACTTTACATCGTTTACTAATGCTACCAGTAGAGCATGAGAACAAATTGGAATACCACAAGCTATCTGGAGAAGTTTGTTGTGAAGTTTCAAGAGTCCTGAAGAAAATGAAACGTTTCATTATTGATGAGGTAAGCATGGTCTTAAACTTGATGCTTGCCTTTGTGCATTTAAGAATGCAGCAAATTCTTAAAACAGAGTATGACGTGTTATTTGGAGGAAAACACGTCATAGTTTTTGGAGGTCTACTGCAACTGACTCCGATAAAAGGACAACCAGTATTTAACACACTTGCGCATGAAGATACCAGAAAGTCTCTGGGTAGTGTTGGAAACGTGAACATTTGGACATATTTTGAATACAAAGAACTGACGAAAAATATGCGACAGGCAAATGATGCTGAATATCGATTACTTTCCAATTTGTTTCCAAATGAAAATGTAGTTCCTGAGAAAGTATACATGAAAATTGCAGAAAATAAATCAGTGATCTGCTTAATGCCAACACTGCGTGAGTGTTCTATATTCAACGAAGAACTATTGAAACTGGAAAATGAAGAAATTGTAAAAATGGAAGCCATCGATAAAATAGAGCATGAAGGAATCACTATGATTTTGATGGGAAAATTGAAAACAAAACTGGATTCTTTAGAAAAAAAGATATCTAAAACGGCTGGTTTAGAAAAGACTCTTTTAAGGCATAATTTGGATGTAGAAAAAGGTTTAGTTAATGGAGCAATGGGTAAAGTGGTGGATTTTGATAATTATCAGAAAAAAGAAGGAATTGAATTTTTTTAAATTAAATTTGATCAGATTAAAGAAGTTAAAGAAATTGGTCGTTGTTCAGTTCGTTTTTTGCTTGTTAAAGATTTATATGTCCGTAGGAAACAATTTCCATTTTCTCTGGCATACGCAGTGACTAGTCCATAAACATAGTGATCCACCCACAAATAAGTCTAGTATGTCAGAATCTCCCACAATAAATATGTATACCACAGTGGTGGAGAATACACATTAGTTGTTAAAATACCCCTCACACACCAAAAGGGCCCTTGGTGTCATGCTTCATCATAGGGATCTTCCCACCCCTCTACGGGACGGGGCGTGCTACAACCTACGTTTACGTGGGAGCACTGATTTTATGAGACAACTATGTGTGATGCGGGGGTGTGAGAGGAAGGGTCTGGAGTGAATGGGAACGTGAATTAAAAAATACCTGGCTCTATGGTTTAGAAGATTTTAATATACCTTGAGCTGGTATTAGTAAAAAGGTGGGGGGGAGGAGGTGTGGATGCCTCAATGAGCTGTGCCTCCTATGTCTGCCGACATGTTTCGAAACTCCCCAAGCTTCTTCTTCAGGACCTTAAGGATCCCTTCCTAAAAACTCACTGTGTCGTGTAGTAACGTAAATATAAAATAGAAAAAATAGTGTGTCAGGAAGTAAATAACCTCCTAGGGTAAGCAATGCCTAAATAGGTCTTATATGGTCGATATAAAAGATGTTGTTCCTTGTTGCATTCTGTTTATGAAAAATTGAGAACAGATACAAGTAAAATACAAACTGTTTCAGATGTTCGTAATCTTTTGGATGTGTGTTCTGGTTCTACACAATTTACGCAAAATATCCAACAAGATGCTCAGGAATTTTTAATGTATATGCTTACCATTTTTGAAAATGAAGGTGTAGAAATAGAAAATATTTTTGGCCTTTGTTACAAATGGGAACATCATTGTGAAAATTGCATGTATACATCTACCACTAATGTAGACACTGAAAGATTTCTATATTTAACATTACCAGACTGTAAATCAGTGTCTTTCAATAAATTAGTTAAAGGTGCAAATCAAAACATGGAGTGTAGCCAATGTAAATCAGAAATGTTATCCACATTATTTAAAAAAATAAAATATAGACAATATATAATTTTAATGATGCAACGTTGTACAGCTGATGGAAGAAAATTGAATACTTTAATAAAGCAATTTGTACCAACACAACTATCAAAATCAGGAAGGACTTTTGTAGCAATTGCAATAATTTTCCATGATGGTCCTTCCACAACATCTGGACATTACACTGCCTATCTAAAATGTGACAAAGGCTGGACACTTAGTAATGATGCCCAGTTGGTTTTCAAACAACGTTTGCCTAGTGAATTACCAAATTCCTACCTAATATTTTTAAAGCCAACATTTTAGGAAGATAGTTCACTCTCTGAGGAATTTATTATTATAATTTATTAGGATTACCATTGGACAATTTACATAAAAAACAGTGCAAAAATACCATTTGACCTTAAGGAAAGGTATATGTTTTAATTATGGACTTTTTCTTACTCATTGACTCGGTGAATATTTTAAAGCGACAACATTTACAGTTTTTATAAATTGAAGTTATAAAATTTTGCTAGCAATAAGCATTTTATATATGTGTGATTTGTATTTTCTGGTATTTTACTGAGAATAGCATGTTGTTTTTTTTTTAAACAATCTTTTTGATTGTTTTTTTTGCCCGCTGTTATGTGATGAGTACGATTGAAATCACTATTTCTAGTGAAATTCAATAAATTCTGAGAACAGCAAAAAAGGCAAACAAATATTTTTTTTTAAATTATGCTGTGTTGTTAAAAATGAAATATTACATGTCATAAATATTTTTTCTTTTATTTTACAGATTCTAATTCTAAAATAAGCAATTTACCACAATTTACATTACAAAAAACAACTGAAAAAAATGTGTACCATTTTTTATTTCTAACACTGTGAAGGTCAGTTTAACTAAGTATTAATATGGACAATGGGCACATCTGCAAGAAGGTACAAAGTTTTAATACGTTTTTCAAAACACCCTGTTTATACCTATGTAGTTTTGGAATCTCTCTGTCATAGGATATCATATGACCTCCAAAAAAACAGATTTGAGTGGTTCATAATATTTCCCATTCTACGTATTGAAGGGCTGCAATCATTTCAATCATTCTTCTTTGAGCATCTTTGCAGACAAACATCGGTGCTTACCTCCTATCATTCACAAGCAATTTTCCAAACATAAATATGTTACGTTTTGTAACACAGTTATAGCGCAAGACACTCTTTTATATTTACAAATAGAGGAAAAGGTACTCTGTACCTTTTTTTCTCAATGTAAATACGACCTCATCAAACACACCACTTTGCGTTGAAAGGGTGTTCTATAAGTGTTGTTGTGCGTGATTGCACAGAATACTCATAGAACAAGACACATCTACAGATTTATCAAAAATAATAAATCTGGACATGTGTGTGAATGCTGCACCATTCTCCAATTGGTGTAGCAAAGCACAACCAGGAGAATTGTTTTCATTTCTCCTCATTTTTTAACCTTCAATACATGCTAAAATGCTCAGCATACATTGAAGGAGCATACATTGAAGGAGAAAAATGTCTTTACTAATTGTTTTTGTGCAGGAAGGTGTGTCTTCCTGCACAAAAACAAACACCACATGACACAGATATCCTTGCACCATGGTGCAAGGGTGCCTGTGTCACCATATGGCTGCAGTTTAAGCTGCCGTGCAGAAAGAAGCATAGATTTGCAACATATTTATATACACATGTTGCATCCCTGTGCTTCGGAAGTACTACAGCACACTGCAGTTAAAGAGGTTACTGTGTGATGCTGCAGCACTTCCTCATAGTTCTGCACTTATACATTCACCATACGCTACTAATGCATTAGTTCAGTCAAATACGCACTACACATGCATTCATCTAAACTTTCACACACTAACAAACAAATATAGGTTTTTTTTTAAACCAGGAAAGTTAGTTCTTAGAAGAACTTTTTTTTTCTTTTATATTTTTTTCTTGTTTTTCTGAACAATTTTTAATTTTTTTTGTTTTTTCTGGAGAAAAAAAAGGAAAAAACAGAACAGGAGGAACAAAACAATGAACTTCAGGGAAAAAATAAAAAAATAGAAAAACTAGCAATGATGGTTTTCTTGCTTTCTGCAAATGAGGTCAATGGACTGCTCTCCATAGCAAAGGACGGCGTTGCATTTTATGCAGAGCACTTTCAATGTGGCAAACTGTGGACGGATGTCCAAGTTTTAGACAGATGGATCCACCCTCGAAGTACTCGGCTGTTGTGCCTCTGAAGGACCAGGAAGAACTCTCATTCTTCGGCACTCCTCATGTGCCAGGTTGACCGGATGCATGGTCTTCAGGTGCTTCTTCATGCTGGCTGTACCTCATGAATACTTTTTGGTTGGATCGCCACGGGAGAGCACTCGCTGACAGATCTTGCATGTCACTAAGGTGGCATTAGTTTTGGTTTGCCCCTCAGGAAAAGTAAATAAAATCCATACCACAGATGAGTACCTTTCTGGGCGTGGTGGTTCTACCAGAAATTCATCTTCAGATGAATGAGCAGATGCTGGAGATGTCTGCTGCCCCGAAGCCATTGTTTGGAAAAGTACTTGTAGAGTAGTGTACCATCTGGCCTGAGCCTGTTAAGGGAATGCTACTAATAGGCCTACAGCACTTATTGTGCCACCCACTTAAGAAAGTATCCCCTTGAAACATGTCCCAGGCACTTCATTGCAGCCTGAATGCATTTTTTTTATAACTCTTTATTGAAACTTTTCAATGAATAGCAAGACACATCAATTTCAGATTTGGTACACATATGGCCAACAGGCACCGCACATTTCTCATGCAGGTACAGTAAATTCTTCTTTCTCGTTGGCTCAACATGATACTACTAATGGACATGGCAGTAGACTACCACTAGGATCTACTACCCTCCCATCTCGGGGTGACTGTTCGCCAGGGCCTCCCCCCTCCATAGATATTGCTACGTTATTTGCCCCCCCCGAAGTTCAAGACCATAGTATCGGACCCAGAGGCGCCAAATCTTGAAGAATTTCTGCGGACACCCCCTCATTCCGTAAGTCACCTGCTCCTCACCCATATACATGTCCATCCCAGTTTTCCACTCACTGAGGGCCGGGATCTCTGGTGCTCCCCAATTCTAGGCTATATCCCTTTTGGCCACTATCATGCCTAGATTACACAGGCTAAGACTTCGCCTGGGTAGGTCTATGTTGGAGGGTATCCCCAGCAGTGCATATTTCGTATCAATCGGTATCTGAGCCCCTAGGACTTCACTTAGTTCCTTCACTATTAGAGACAAATATTGTTGTATTCCTGTGCATTCCCATAGTGTGTATAAACGTGCCACTCGCAGTCAGACAACGGAGACACACTGGAGATTCTGCCATTCCCATTTTGTGGAGTCTTGACCTGGTTATGTACATTCTATGCAGTATTTTGAGTTGAACTAATCACAGCCTCAGTTTAATTGCCAATTCTCTTGGGTGCATCAGAGTCGCCTCCCAGTCTATGTCTTCGAGCTTTCCGAGGACCTCTTCTCAAGCCACCTTGGCGGGGTCACTATGTTGTCTGGGATATTGTTGATGGGAGTCTTATAGGTCCAAGCTATGGCTTTCTCTAATCTTATCTTGCAGGAGCCTGCCCTACAATGGCGTGAATTCAGGAATTCCAACCACATTGAGTCCCTCAGCCGCCCACGCGTGTTGCAGTTGTATGTACCTATATCTTTGTCTCTCGCCCATTTGGTATTCCTGTTGCAGGGCTGCAAACGAGATCAAGACCCCTTCTTTTATTAGGTCCCCACTCGTGGAGATTCCTATCAGGTCCCAATCCCTGAACCCCTTCAGTTTCCTCACTTCTGGTAGTCGCCTACCCTCCCACAATGGGGTTTGTCTTGTTACTTTCTTGTGCCAACCTATATGTTTCTCAGCTCCCTTCCAAGCCTCCAGGGCCCTTTGAGTCGCTGGTAGCAACTGTTTGATCCCTGTCCCCCATATATGTAGTGCAGGTGGGATCGAACTACAAACTGGTCTTGTTCTAGCGCGTTAGTTGGATGGGATCTCGGCATATGCCTCCACCCGTTTACTGCTGTAAAGTGCGCTGCCCTGTAGTATGACCTGATGTCAGGGAGGGAAATCCCTCTGTTATATTGATTGCATTGCAACGTGTTGAGTGCAATGCGTGGGTGCCTCCGTTCCACAGGAGAGTACCCACTTCCCCTCTATCGCCTTTAAGGTGTCTCCCGGAATCTTATGTTATGTGTTTTGCAGGCTGTACAGTAGCTTAGGGAGTGTAACCATTTTGTACATTGTCGCTCTTCCCAGCAGTGTGAGGGGCACCCTTCTCCATCTCTCCACATCGGCCTGAAATTCTGTCAAAACCCTCCGAATGTTTTGCGTGTGGCTTCGTGAACTGTCCATGGATATATATATCCCCAGGTACTTAAAACCCTCAGATGTGACTTGGAGTTCTTGGGGGAGATCCTGCGTATCAAGTGGCCCACCCACTGGGTAAATTATTGATTTCCCCCAATTGATCTTGTAGCCTGCATGTTTCCAAAATATGCCCAGTTCTCAAAAAAGGATCAGAATTGTGGATGGGGGATTGGTGACATACAAGAGGACGTTATCCACATAGCGTTCTTCCCTTCTGCCTGCTCTGAACCCCTGTACCTATGGGTGCATTCTAACCAGACATGCCAGCATTTCCAGAGTCATTGAGAAAAGCATCAGAGACAACAGGCAACCCTGTCTAGCACCTCTTTCTATCTCGAATTCCTCTGATGATGCCCTGTTCACCCTCATCCTCGCTGTCAGAAACTTATATAGCAACTGAATCCATTCTGTAAATTTGGTGCCAAATCCGAATTTCCCTAGTAACTGCCACATAAAAGGCCAGTGGACCGGATCGAAGGCCTTTTCTGCATCCAGGGAGAGCAGGATGTGCGGCTCTGCTCTACCCTGGATCATACTCATCCAGTTCGCTAATTGTCTCAGATTAAATTGTGTTGCTCTCCCGGGCATAAACCCTGATTGGTCAGTGTGCACTAAGGAAGTAATCACCCCAGCTAGTCTCCTTGCCAGAATGGAAGCTACCGCCTTAACCTCCACGTTCAGGAGTGAGATTGGTTGGTACGACCCACAATGCGTTGACGGCTTCCCTGGTTTGTGAGTCACCACTACTGTAGCTTTCCGCAAATCAGGTGGTAACACAACCTCCTCCTTCGTGGCTTCGAACATGTCCAACAGGTGCAGTACTAGTAATGTGGAGTTAGCTTTAAAAAACTCAGCCGGCAGACCATTAGAGCCTGGGGTTTTCCCTGACTTTTGCCTATTCAGGGCCTCGGTCACCTCCTCCAAAGTCATCTCCTCTTTTAAAGCATCACGGTCCTCTGAGGACATGACCGGGAGGTCTATCCTCTCGAGATAATCCTGAATCAATGCATCACCCACGTGGTCTGTTCTTTGTATAAGGCGGAATAATAACCCGCAAAGGCGTTCGCTATATCTTGTGCCTTAAAAAGGTCCCTTCCATCACTGTGAATGACTCCCACACATCTGGATGCTATCTCCTTGCCCAACCAGGCTAATAGTTTCCCTGCCCTATCTCCGGTTTCATATAGCCGATGCCTAAGGGCCAGGTATTGCTGTTTCGTCTCTCTTTGTGCAAAAGATTGGTATTCCGCATGGGTTACTGCTATTTGTCAGAGGACTGACGGACAGCGGCCCTGCCCCACTTGCCGCTCCAGGTACAGGAGTTTACCCTCCAGCTGTTATATTTCTTGCATCGCTTTCTTATTCTTGTGCCCGATAGCATCTTGGGTTCTGCCGTGCATCACTGCCTTAAGGGCTTCCCAAAGGACCATGGCAGAGGCTACTGTTCCCTTATTACCTTGGAAATACAGCTCTGATTCCACCCTTAAGTCTTTCCTTATCCCCTGATCCTTAAGATCTCAGGTGTTTAGCCTCCAGTCTCCAGTTCTGCCCCGGATCTGCCCACCTATCTTGAGCCAAAGGGGGGGAGAGATCGACAACCTTCTCGCTAGGTAATCAACCAATGTGACCACACCTAGTTCTCCCGCCGAGGCCAAGAAATAATCTAGTCTAGAGAACACTCGATGTGCTCCCGAAAAATATGAGTCCGTCCAGTCAGTGGGGTAATGCCGACGCCAGACATCTTGCAGGCCCAAAGTGTAGGCAAAGTCAGCCAACTTTGTGTTTCCCCGCACATTACTTGCCTGCGCTGACATATCAATGGCTGGATCTATCACGTCGTTGAAGTCCCCACCCACCAAATGTAGGGGGGGAAATCTGCCGCCAGCAGGACCTCTGCTACCTTTTCGAGAGTCTGCCGCTGTAATCGAGGGGGTGCGTAAACACTACCTAACATGACCTTCATGTGTCCCCACACTCCCTATATCGCCACGTATGTGCTACTAGAGTCGGACCATGTCTTGGAAACGCGAAAGGGTGTGGTCTTCTGGGCCAGTATTGCCACCCCCCGAGAGCCGGAGGTGAATCCCGCGTGATCCAGAGTGGTATACATGCCTCGTCCCAGAAAGGTGCAGTGCGACCCCCTAAGGTGTGTCACCTGGAGGAGCACTATGTCAGGTTTCATTCTTTTAAGGTATTTAGTTATGAGGCCCCTCCTAATCTGGTTTACCAGCCCGTTTACGTTCCAGGTCATAACCGTGTAAGCCTTTTCAGTCATATCTCCTGAAAGTATCTCCGCTCTGCCTACCCAATGTGTGTGTCCTCTTTTGTAAGCTCATGTTCCTCAAAGCCATTCATGGTATTCCAGAAGCCGCCCTTTGCATCCCCCCTCTGAACTTTCTCCCCCACCACCCCACCCCACTCTCTCTCACTTCCCCCACACTTGCCCCAAATGTGTCAACATGACAACTGTGTAGGAGGTACAGTTTGAGAGGTCTATATACCCCCTTGCCCTATCCCTACAGTAGAATTAACTTAACTAAAGAGAGCCTAGGGCCCGTGGTGTACCAGGTCTGGGAACCACTAAAACCCATCCTGGGTTAAATTAGATTCAGTGAGCAACTAACGCTCTCTTACTGTCCCTTCGGCATCCGACATACCCTGGATCTTCATTCTTCCTCACTTCCATCTGGAGCATTTGGTCACAGTGCCTCTTTCAGTACCTTCAGTGACACTGATCCTTCTAGTAGGTTAATGTCCTGTAGTAACAGATGATAGGTGTCTGAACCCTGAATGTTCCGTTTTTTGCGGTTCCAGCGTAGCTTGCCTCCGGGGTCTACCACTAGAGTGTAGCCGGTCCTGTGTCCTTTGGTTTGAGTCCTCCTCCGAGTCACGTTCTCGCCTTGTCCGCCCTGTTGTCACTTTATGCCACCTGGGAGTGCTGCTGTGAGAGTCTGACCCGTGTCCCAATTGTCATTTGATTTTGACTCTCATGGTTTAGGGTCTTACCACAGTTTCTGGCGTCTGATTCTTGGCGCCTCCCCGTTCCATGGTTCGCGCTATGATGGGCCTCTCCTCTACCCATAACCATACCTCCTCCGGAGTCTGAATAAAGTAAGTTTTGTCCTTGAATATGACTTTAAGTTTGGCCGGAAAGAGGAGCATGTATTGAATGCGGAGGTTTCTCAGGTACTCCTTGACAGAGTCAAAAGTTGTCCTCTGCTTCTGCACCACTCTAGAGTAGTCCGGGAACACCCTTATTTTCATTTTTTGCATCCGAACTTCTCCCAGTTGACGCATCTCTTGGAGTGTTATGTCCCTGTTCTGGTAGTTGAGGAACCGGGCGATTACCGGCCTGGATGGCGTACCCGGCTGTGGTCTGGAGGCGGGCATCCTGTGTTCTCGCTCTATCATGAACCAGGAGGAGAATGAGGCATTCGTGAGAGTGTCTGTCAGCCATTTGAGGAGATACCCTCCCATGTCTGTTCCCTTAATTCCCTCTGGGAAACCAATAAATCGCAGGTTATTTCAACTCGCCCTGTTTTTTGCATCATCTACCTTCCACATTGTCTCTTTCAGGGCCGTTGTCAGTTTAACAGGGTCATATCAGCATGCACGTCTGAAATCCTGCCCTACAGCACTTCTCTTGAGAACTGTATCGCTCACAAGATTGTTGCATTGTCTGGCGCTGAGGCAGTGTCTACCATCGCTTCAGGAGGTGGTGTCACAACCTTCGTGAATTTGTCTAATTTCCCTTGTCACTGGGGCTTGGGCTCTCTATCCTTAGTCATAGTGTGTCCTTCTGCCTGTGTGTATCGTAGAGTTCCAGGCAGCTCACCCCTCTTCACCACTGGGGTATTGGTACCTTCACCGGCAGGACTCCTCTGCCACCCCCACAATACAATTGCTGAGCGCCTCTCACCTGTTCACACTAGAGGCTGGCTGAGAGTCATAGGCGGAGTGGGACCCCTCAAGGCAGCGTCAGTGAGGACCCTCGCTCGCTCCACCTGTCCTACCTCGAAATGCTGGTGCTGCCAGTCTTCTGTCCCCTTCCCCACAACACACTAGGGTATCTCTCCTCCAAGTTAGCTTCAGCTGGGGACCTGACCGCAGTGTAAGACCATTAACCCCTTACACCAATGTCCATGGCCTGCCTCAGTCAGTCTTCAGAATTGACTGTATCATGGGGGCTCACCATCTGGGTCAACAGCCTCTGTGTCCACTATATAGTAAATGGTGTCTCACGGGGGTGGGGAGACTGCTGTCTATGATTAACCCAGAGGAAGCTTGACACTCCTTCTGCTACAGCCTCAGGCTCTCTTTGTCCCCTACTGCACTCAGGCGTATTCCTTCGGGCTCAAGACAAGCGCACAACGTGGCAGGGCTCCAAGGTATGGTCTCCTGGTAGTTAGGGTACCAGTCCATGCTCTCTTCAGCCTCATGCCCACCTCTCTAGGCGTCCCACTGGACTATGATACTCCTCCCTCCAGTGGTCCTGCCTCTGTTGCGTCCCCAGCACACTACTGGGACCCAGGCTCAACAGCCCCGATCGGCGTCACTCAAGCCCTGTGACTTCCTGCATGTAGTCAAGCTGGATCAGCCCGCTGCACATACACAGTCGGCTGCTAATTGGATCAGCCCGCCTCTACTCACCGGGTTGTTTACTGCCTCAGGGTCCCATCTCTTGACTCCAGTGCGGCAAAGGCCGCTATGGGGACCACCAGGTCTGTGCCACTGTCTCGCAGGAGCGCGCCAGGAACCCCGCCCACTTGGGTCGAGTCTGAATTTCTGCAGCTCCTCTGCCTGTGTGGGCCTCCACCGCATCCAGAAAACCTCTGGTGTGACTGCTCCTGCCCCCGGACTAAAGATGCAGAGGAATCCAAGCGCCTCGTTTTAGCCAGATCCCAGACCAACCTCTGAGGCAGGCGCCATCTTCACCAGCCGTGCCCTTGGCCAGAGATCCTTGCCACCATTTCTCCAGGTGAAACGGGGCCGCATATCCTTCTGCACAAGGTACCGCGGTGTTTCAGAGCATAGTATAGTATGAGGAGAGTGGGGAAGATGCAGGATATCAGGTCTGATCAAAGTTGAGCACCCGGAGCACCGGCTTTTGTGGCTAGTCCACCATGTTGCTGGCCACGCACCCTGAATGCAGTTTTAAATTGCCAATTCGACTTGACCATATGACCCCCTTGCCAAGCCTTAAAACCTATATTGATTATGAATCACCCATAAGGTAGATCCAGGTAGCTCAAAGTAAAGGGTGCACTGTAATTAAAAGGTTGGGCATTCACCTTTATATTTTCCCTGTCCTGGTAATTGAAATCTCTTTCATTTGATTTTCACTACTGTGAGGTTTACCTCTCTCATAGAATTACATTGGATTGCTTCATTACATTTAATAAGTGCTAACTTTTGATTGGGAACAGATGACCATATCATGTTTGGTGATGTTTGGTATCTGAGAAATTGTATTTAAAATGCTATTTATTTGTAAAGTCGGATTATTAAGTTACACTTTTGAAAAGTTGGCATTATCTAACCCTGGGTGTTAAAATCCACTCCGGTCACTGAGTTTGCGAATTTTCGGCATCTCCCGTTCCGCGTCGGACGCGGAGTTACCGTAAACTCAGCGATCTGCGGCGTTGCGGAGTTTTTCCCTTGTTCACGCCACCAAGATACTTTTTTGCGTGTGCAGTAGCAACTTATCTGGGATCCCTGCATTTGCCGACGAGATATCCTATCCATTCGCGTGTGCCACAAGATTCTGGTAGCCGGCCGCGCGATCCTGCGAGAGTGTGCGATCGCGAACACTTCATTCAGACATGCAATCAGACATCTGGCGGAAGTTTGGTGAAGCTCACGATGCCGAACATGCAGAAATTGCAATCTGGAGAAGAATATGTCTCGAGCAGCATAAAACCTTCTCGAAAATTATGTTTTGGATGGAAAAAACTCCTCAGATTGTCATTTGGCTGTACGTTTTTGTGCAAGGAGTCCTTTTTCCATTTGTATTTATTTTTTTAAGGGAAAGGAAGTGCCCCAGAGTCTCCAACTTCCTGTTCCTGTCCAACAGGCTCCTCCCAGTGCTTTGTCAATGTCCTGATAACTTTTCATTTGGATTTGAAGCTGGAAGGATCACTCTTTTTGTCTGCTGCATCGTATATGATTGGATTTGAGGACTTTTGGATTTGATAATTTACAAGTAATTTGGAGAATTGGTGTTGTTTGTTTGATTGGGGCATTTGGTTGCAACTACATTTTTTTTAACTTTTCATCAGTTTTTTCAAATGTATAGTGGGTAGCCAGTAGGCCCAGAGCTACTCATGGGTGCATGAAACAACTGTCTCTGTGGAGTCTGTTGAATTTAAACATAATTTAGGGCATAGATGGCATTGGATTGAATTGTAAAATGTGTTTTTTTGGGGTATTTCTCTTTTTTGCTGTGTGTTAAATAAGTGCCTTTGTTGGATGTGTGTGTGTGGTGTGGTTGCTGTGGAACTTGCACACCTTCTTTAGCCCTGTGGATTTTTGTTTTTGCATTTTTGCATTAAAGCTGTGTTGTTTAGCATGCCTCCTTTACCTGGCCATTATAGGCCTGCTTGACTTCATTGTTTTCCAGGTCTCCTGCTTGTTGTGACTGTGAGTGACCATGTGGCTGGTGGCCATTTTGTGGTGGTAGTTTAGCAGCGTGCTGCTTTTGCCATAGAGGCCTACATGTCTTTCCTTTGTTCCTCTTGGCCTATGCTTCTTGTTGTTGCGGCCTGGCCATGTGGCTGGCGGCCATTTTGTGATGCCAGGCAGTGTGCTTGCCTTTGCCATAGGCCTGTATTGTCTGTCTTCCCTTTCTTGTTGTTGTGGGTGGCCTGGCCATGTTGCTGGCGGACATTTTGTGGAGCCAGCCAGTGTGCTTTTGCCATAGGCCTGCAAGTTTGTGGCCTAGTCTGCCAATATATGCCTTTCAGCCAGTAGTCCAAGAGCTACTCATGGGTGCATGAAACAACTGTCTCTTTGATGTCTGTTGAATTTAAACATAATTTTGAGCCACCAGCTCAATCTGAGAGTGAGGCACGCTACGTGACAAGGCTAGGGAAAAGGAAGATTCCAGAAAGCCTTACAGTTATGGAGTTAGATCTAGGAGAGGAGGATGATGATGACGAGCCTGTCATCATGTACATCACTCCCGCCCCAGTGGAGATGGTGACCGACATTATTACCCCATCCTAAGTTGCTGTGAGGGATGTGGCACGGATACCACCAACCCAGGTAACATCAACACGACCTCCAGATTCCATATTTGCATTTGCAAAGACCCGGGAGGGACCTACATCCAGCACAACTACCACCTCAGTAGGTAGTGGTACTGCCCCTGCACAGAGTCAAACTCAAATTCCTGGCACACCCTGCCGTTCATCTGGCATTGCAAGTGGTTCCTCCAGCACCACAAGAAAGTTCACCTCCCCAGATTGGGACTTCTTTTCGGTTAGCAGTAAGGAGGAGAACGTTGCTATATGCTCAATTTGTTGATAAATTGTTAGTCGGGGTAAGGTTGGTACGAACTATAGTACCGGAGGCCAAACAACCCATCTGAAAAAACACCACATGATCCAGTGAGGGGTGCACCTTAGTGGCCACAAAACGAAAGCTGCACCCATTGCTGTTGGTGGGGATTAAGAAGTAGAATAAGATATGATCGAGGTGGAAGGTAAACAAGATGGAGACATTTTCTCTGGTACACAAAGTAGCCCTGATCCCAGCAGTGCAGTGGTACCACCCACATCCTCATCAGCCTTGGCAACATCTCAGTGGCACCATAGTAAGAGTAAGGCTGAGACATCAAGGCAACAGAGTACCACAATGAAACAAAGTGCATTGTTGAGCCTAACTAGGGTCAAGAAGTCACCTACATCAGCGGCACTAGAAAGGAAAAAAATCCAGTCTACCTTTGTCAGCATCTTTAGGTCGGAGAGGCAGTACGAACGCAACCACCCAATGGCACGTTTGTACAATGCGAAGCTGGCGAAAATGTTTGCGCTGGACCTTCTCCCTTTTTCTTTTGTGGAAGGGGTGGGTTTCCTGGAATTTGTGACAGCCATATGCCCAAAATGGAAGGTTCGCAGCAGGTCCTACTTCTCCAGAGTTGCTGTTCCAGCACTACATCACGACGTGCTGGAATTGCTTGGATAAGCTTTGTAGCAGAGTGCTGTTGACAATATCCATCTGACAACAGACATGTGGACCAGTTGCCATGCCACTGATTACATGTGCATCACTGCACACTGGATTTCTTTTGTGGGGGTTAGAGAAAAGATATCTGCTGCAGGTGTTGTTGACACTGCTGAGATTTTTAATGCCAATTGTAAACATGCAACTGTAGCCATGTTCGCCATGGAAAAATCTCATACTGCTGCAAACATTTTGGAAGAGTTCAACAACAAGGTCTTGTGAATGGCTGCACCCAAGAGGGCTTAACATTGGTTTTGTTGCCACGGGCAATCGCAGTAAAATAGTTAAGGCCCATGCGCATTGGTGGCCATTTCAGGGTCCTGTGTTTGGTGTACTGCATTAACATCATTGTTCAAGAGTTTCTGAAAAAAGAAGACCGAGTCAGCAACTTACTGACCACCTGCAGAATAATATGCACACATTTCAGCCATCCCGGAAGCAGCTGACGATCATTCAACATAAGCATAGAATGCCAGTCAAAGCACTCATCCAGGAGGTGCCAACACGTTGGAACTTAACTTATTACATGCTTGAACGTCTGTTTGAGAAGTACAGACCAATCAATTAATATGTCATGCAAAGAGGGGATGCTACTGTGAAAGGCATGACCGTTCAGATGGACCAATGGGGCCTAGTTAAATGCCTGACAGAAATACTACTCCCTTTTGAGCTCTTCACATGTGAAGTCAGCAAGGAGGACTGTTCGATAGGCCAAGCTATCCCATTGTTGCACATGCTAGAGCAACAGTTGAAGGAGGTGTCTGATTCGTACGCAGGTGTGTGGTGCAGAGCTTAGCCTTCCGCTTAGATGAAAATACAAGGGTGCAAACTAGCATTGTGTCAGACAAACATTACATTTGTGCCACAATTCTGGATCCACGTGAAAAAACAGCACTGAACACTAAGACATTAATTTTTTTTTCAGAAGTGGATGTTGCCCAGTACAAAACTTGGATAGCTGTGGCAGCCAGTGACTTGGTAAAGGAACGGCTGGTAAGTAAAGGGAAAGGCCCCCTACTCCAACCCACAACAAGTACTGCAGCAGGGCATCGGGTGTCAAGTTCAACTTCAGAACCTGAGGGCAGTGAGTTTGGCTCACAGCAGTCACCAACAATATCAACAACGGCAAAAACCAGATCATCAGCCCCAGTAAAATCAGGACAGGATTGGTATGTACAGCAAGGGCTTGTTAGCTCCGGTGCTCATGCAAAGGCAAAAGAGACCCAGCAAAGTGGAGCACCCCTGAGCATTGAGCGGGTGGTCCAGGCCTATCTGGATGACCCAACAGTGGTCTACATTGATCAAAACCCATTGCTGTATTGGTATGGGAAAAGGGGCCAACGGCCAGTGCTTAGCAGACTGGCGATAAACTATTTGGCTTGCCCTGTCGCAAGTTTCTCTCTCAAGCATGTTTTCAGTGCTGCTGGTGCCATTGTAACAGTGAAAAGGATCAGTCTCTCACCTAAAAACATGGAGAGGTTAACCATGATCAAAATGAATCAGCACTTTATACCACCAAATTACAAAACACATGAATCCCAGCAGGAAGATGAGGACAGTGACTTAAGTGACGGAAGTAGTGTGTTAGATGATTACTTACTTCTGGTTAAACCAGCAGAGTTTGAGGACGAGCTATACTTCCCTGACAACTAGGCTTTGAACTTGTTACTTTCATGCTTCCTTATTTACTTTTATTATTAGTCTGTGTCTCTGTCTTTCTGGTTCGAAACATTACAACAAATCCATCACCACCGTCTTCTTTTTTTTGCCATATTGGAGTTGCAGCTGTGTACATTTTTTAAGTCCACTTCTCCGAGTCCTGCTCCATCCTCCTGACGCGCCCTAAATCCATTTTCCTCAAGCCAGATGATTGGATGGAAAATACTACAAGAAATGTTGCCTCGTCGAGTCCCTCCAAAAGAAGTGGAACATGATGACTATAGCTATCCTCCTTTCCGAGCCAAGACTGCCCCTTAACTTAAGATAAGAGGGAACAGGTAATGAATGATTGCATGCATTGGATGCCCTGACTCTGAGTGATTGGTGTTTGTGTTGTTGTTGTTTGTTTTGCATGAAGTGAAGTCAAAGTGTACTAGTATTTAATATACACACTAAAAGTGACTCAAGTCAATGTTTCCCTTTCTGTTGTTTAATAACAAAATTGTACTTCTACTGCAGGCCGATCCATTGCATTTTTGAATGTGGATTCCGGACACACTCGGTAAACTGCAGACTGAGTTGGACAACACCATGATGATAACCACATTGACATAGTATCTTCGCAGTCAGTCAGTAGGATCTGAGTGGCATAAAACATAAACAAGTTAACAACAACCACAGAAGGCCCACATGTCTGTGTGGTGGTGGAGTCGAGTCCCGACTCACGAGTGTAATAGTGCTATGACTGACAGCTATGCATTGATTTAGTTCCTTACTTTGGAAAATGCTATGTTGCTGTATATGTGTGCTCTGTCTGGCTCAGTCAAAATCTAAGCTAAGTAGAGGTTGGGTGGACACCGTGGGCCTGCTCTGTCCTGTTGCTATTGTAGGTTAATGTTGGAAACAGACAGCAGAGTAGACATGATTTAGCTATGCCACCTGTGAAAGTGTTTGCACTCCTCCGTAATTTATGCTTTTTTTCTCCTTGATTTTTCAATATCCCTTTTATTTTTCCATCTGCACTTACAGGCCGGCCTTTACCCTGTGCTAAACAGACAAAAACAACTCATACTCACCTACGAATCTGAATCCGCCAGGCACCCAAGATTGACAGACGCAGCGTCCATGGAGAGGAGGACCAAGAGGAATGCCGAGATTCAACTCCCCAATTTGACCAGGATAACATATAGTAACTATAGTATCATCATCTTTAAAATAATTTGATTCATTTTTTCTCTTCAATCATTACGATTGTCTGTTGTTGTTATTGAACTTATTGTTTATCTTTGCTTATAATTGATCACTACAGCTATTTGTTAATTTTCTTTGCTAGCTTTAAAAGGAAGCCCGGTACAACAGAACATAAAATGTATGTTGGGTCTCCTTGAGGACAGACAGGCAAGGCAAATTGCATAATAATAATTAATAATATACTGCTGCCCTGTACTAGTCTAGTTAGTAAGTACTACTTATCATCATTAACCATTAAGTCATCATCATGCATGCATTTCCCTTTTCTCCTTTAACAGGTCGTCTGGCAAGTTTGTGTCTTACTGTTGTTGTTGTCCATGTGTAGTATTTGTCTTTGTCAAACCTTTCCCTCAAATACCCCTTCTCAACCATTCATCAAACCCTAATCCTCTTCCCCCGAGCTGTGTGATTTCTATTGAGGTGTGACTAAATTAAATTTACACCAATAATTGTTCACACACTTGCGGGGGCGGATGTAGTGAGAGCAACACTAATTCAATTTGAAGGCAGGGTGAGAATCTTCTTCTGCTTGCCAACCCATGCTCAGTATATTTGCAAGTCAATTTTTTTCCAAAGGAACATAATCCATCATTAACGCGTTCCTTGCGTGCGTCGGCCAATGGCTGTCGCGAGCACTACCTGTCTAGTGCTGTGCACGTCTGTTGGCCGATGCGGCCCCGCCCACTCATTAAGAGTCCCGATTTGCGCCGCGGTTAACGGGTTAATAGCCGGCATCGATTGGATTCAGCATCCTCCTTTTACAGCACTAAAGGTTACGCTTGTGTCGATTGACTTGACACAGCTACAGTTTGTAACTTGTTGTACTAGGCTATCCCGCCACTATTATGTTTCATTTTACTTTAGCATTGCTAATCAGCATTATTATGGTTTATTGTTTGGCAGTCTTCTTGTGTACTGTACTTCTTTCTACTACTCCTTCAAAAGTCTCTCTCAGGCGACTGCCTGTCTCATTTTCCTTTTTTGCATCACTAACCAGCCGTTGCTGTGCCTAAGTTTCAGTATCAATCACAGGTAAGAGAAGAAGTTTGGGGGGGGCATAATTAATAAATTGGTTCCATAATTCACACACCCACATCCTTAAGTCCAGTGACAGACTGCAGAGACTAGGAGGAGAGACTGACAGTATTAGTAGGACAAGTCACTCAGTGAGGGTACCGCATCTATCTGTTTTTGTGTTACAAAATTGGCAGATTATTTTGCAGCAGCAAAGGAAGGAAACCGTGTGACGTAAAAGAGTATCCCCCTCACAAAACATTTACATTGTATGTATTTTTTAAGTATAAATATAATTTAATCCCATAACAAAATATACTATTGTAAAAAATCCCACAACACCTGACCCACCACTCTCCCTAATCCCAAACAATGTCCAAAAAGTCAAAAGATAGAGTCCAAACAATGTCCGTGGCGTTGAATTAGAAAATTGTCCATAATAAATAATAAATATAAACCCCAACATAGCCCAATGCCCACCCACCAAAAAAAAGATTTAAAAAGGGGCAATACATCGGGATCTCAGTCTATTGGCAGACTCGCTGTCTCTTAAGGACCTCCTTTACCTGCTCCTCTAGGCACGCCATTTGGAGGAGGACGCAGCTCTTAAAGGCTCGTCAATTGCATCCATGGGGGGGCAGCAGTTCTGAATGTAGTGGGGCGGAAGGCTGCCAGACCGCTGCGCCGTACCACTCGAGGGCCAGGGGCCTGGCTAGGGCCCGGGACATTGGAGGACGCTGCAGCTGCTACTGTCTCCTCCTCCGTCAGAGCCACCAGCGGCTGATACTCATTCTGAATGGCCTCAAGCTTCCGGCGCCAGACCATGGCTGCCAACTCCTTCCTGTCTGGTCTTTTTGGTTGGGAAGGAGTACCTATTTCAAAAAAGGAAAAAGACTATTGTAATACTTTTAGCAAGACAGTGACATAAAATTAATTCTACACATAGTGGCATAGTAGCACTTGCAAGCACATGACAACATTTGTGGTAGTGTGGACTCGAGTACATCAGTTTTCTTCTTCTCTCTTGTTTAGCTAAATTAAGTAACCTTGTTGCAGCCGGCATGCCAGCTCCATCAGCTTGCACTCAAGACATTATATCTGTGTGATGCAGACTCACGTTATTTTTATTTACTACTGTCTGCACTTTGCAAGTGGGGAAGCTGACTACACAATCATCCTATTTTTTATATTATGGGTGGCACTAGTCATACTCCTTGTTACATCAAGGCCTGGGCAACTGCTCAATTTCACCCTGCCTCCTATAACAAGGCAGATGATCTCTTATCCAAATGATCATTGCTTATGTATATGTATGGGACGACATGAGGTACTTTGTTTTGAATGATTTAATAACCGGTTAGTAACCAATCCATGCAGCCGATAGACCAGTGAAGGCCACCCATGGCAGGCTGAAACAGTCGAAAATAAATTCACATCAGTAGTGAGTGGGCACCGGAGTCAGAGGGAGGTGCTTGATAACATACATACACAAAATATATTTTGGGCGTGCAACCAACTGTGATTCAAGGGAGTATTCTGAACATACAACTTCTATTTTCCTTGGCGTTGCTTGCCGCTCTGGCACGGTTCCTTTTACATTCTCTTCAAAGACTCTGCATCCAGTGACAGTCTCCACCTCTGCTATGATGTGGTGAATACCATCCAGCCATCCATCCATTCAAAGTAAACCTGTCTATCATTCTTCTTAGCCTCTGAAAAGACCTTAGTTTGTTTTAACAACAACAAACATTTATTAGTTTTTTTTAAACCACCACCCATGCGCCCTTCCTTCCTTGCTTGCCTTTGAGTTTGACCCATCAAACACCCGGAAGATTCTGGCTACTATCACCCATACAGTTTCATCAACCCAGGCAAACATCTTTTCTTCTTTCACCTTCTACCCATCCTATGCATCTGATTCCTTCCTATCAGCCACCTATGCATGCATCCCACATGGCATGTATCATTCTCTGCCAGTCATATATATTTACATCTCGCCCGTCCTTACTCCTTTCATTCTTCTTTCCCTTTTCGTTCAACCCATCCATCAAAGTTGTTTGACTCTTAGTCTTCTCCATAAAAGTTTCCCAGCTGGGTTGAAGTCAGATTGAAGAGGCCATTAAAAACTCAACTACTCCCACCGCTAATGCTATTGCTCTAATGCTAAGTAAAGGATGTCTTTTTCTTCAACCATTGTTCACAACAACTTAGGGCAACATTAGGATGGCGGATGGACTTTGTTCGCCCGCCATCCTATCGTAGAATGGGACCGCCCGCTATTGGTGCGGGGATCCCGCTGGTGACATTAGGATGCACCTGCCACACTGGTGGGCGCATCCTGCATACTTGACATTGCGGCGGGCGGTGCTCTCAGCCCCGCCCACCACAATGCCAAGAAGGCATGTCATGCTGTTCCATACACAATGTGGCAGGCACCGCATGCATGGAACTGCAGGGGGGTACCATAGGTACACCCCATGCGCACCCCCGCCCCCCAGAATCCGGGCCTCCAATGGCAAGAACCGCCTGCCTTTCTGTGGAGGCATTGCCACCACAGAAAGGCATGTGCTAATATGGATGCCAGACACCGCCTCCATGTGAACAGCTTTTCCGCCAAGTAGGCAATTGTTCGGATTGCCTACCGGCGGAAAACTGGCGGACGGTCTTTCAGTCCGCCGGTGTCCCCCTTGCCATAGTAATGTGGAGGGGGGAAATTGCTATGCGAGCGGTGAATTTTGGTGGGCAGATCGCCACCGCCACAGGGCGGTGGCGATCCGCCCGCTATCCTAATGACCCTCCAAGTCTCTCTCAACATACAGTGTACACCCTTGCAGCGAGTGTGTAACTATTGTCAATAAGTAAGGAATATAATTAGTATAACTTACCACCGCCTGCAACTTCTGCTGCCTCACCCACCCCTGTGGTAGTTGCCACATCCACTACTTGCTCCTGGCTGGCGTCGCCTGCCCCGCCGCTGCCCCCGGCACTGGTGGTCGGTATGCCTAGAAAAAACATTACACATTTTTAAGATGCCATATTCGCCTCCCCCTATTTATTCTTTTTCACTAGCAAGATTAAAAAAATAGTTAAAATACATATACATTCCACATACATCACTAGTACAAACCGGGTACTAGAGTAAAGAGTAGACACTACTAGCAGTATGTCCTATCCTTACAAAAATTGTAAAATATCTGGTTGGGCATATTGTTGGTGGGAATTGTCAAAGCCTATCAACATTAGGAAGACTAGAGGAGGTCAACCCAAAGGACTGGACTCAGTGGCTAGAGCTATTGGTGAATCTGAGTTTTAAAACCTTTTAAATAAAAATAAAGAGTGGCCAACTGGGCAAGCTTAGCTACAGACAGACTAATAATATAGTAGTACAGAGAGTCAGAGCAGAGGCAGTTAGAGTCAGGCACGAATTTAGAAACAGATAGTTGAAGAAGATTGAAGAAGATTTGGTCAAATAGAATTAGGAAATGGAAATAATAGTTCGGAAAAAATAAGTTAGGGAAATATAATGTTTAATATTAACAGGAGGAAGACTTACTGGGGACAGCAGCAGAGCCCCCGGTAGAGGAGCAGTCCTGGCCCTAGTGTTCTCCAGCTGCTCCCACCAACTCCGACCCCGTCTTCTTGCCACTGGATGCTGATCGTGTAAGATATAATAAAGAAAGAGACAAACATTGATGATTGGTGTGAAACCAATAAAATATTTTTAAAACGCTCAAAAAAATATTTTTGTAAACAACAATTGCAATAAAATTGACCTATCTAGTCTGATAGACTGGTAGTATCGCTGGATTTGGGGACCATCTAGTAATTATTTATGAACACTAATCCAGTGTTCCATTCTGATTCCAGAATACTATGCCTAAGTACCACCTGACCTTCCCACCTATTCAGATGGGCCGATTGTTCCCTAACTCTGCATTTCCATTTATTTTAGTCCTCAAAAATGCATAGATGGAGGACACATACATAAATCTTTGCATACACCAAATTGTTGGTTGTTTGCTGCTGATGTTCTGCTAAGCCTATTACTCACTAACTAAACAAACTACAAAAGGTTTCACTAAGGACTGGAGTAAGCAGCATTACCTAACTTAAGTTCTCTAAAGTAAACTCTGACATAATCAGCCCAAGCAGGCGCAAAGTTGCAAACAAGTAAGATTAGTAGTGCCGGGCCCCTGTGTCTAGAAGAATAACAATCACTCAAGATTTTTAAACTTAATTTACCTGCAATGTAAGCAGCAGCATTCAGCATTCTTGCTATTCAGAAAAAAAATATATTCGCAATAACAGTAACACAGTCTAGAGAGCACACAATAGTATTAGCAACTCGCCAAGCCCCACGACCTCCACACCGAGCAGGTCCAGCAGGTCCTGCTCCCGATCCAAAATGTCTGCCCACCGGTGGGTCAGCTGGTTATGGTTGTGCCAGACCTCAGAGCAGCAAAACACTGCCCGGCGCACCCTCGCCCACCAGCGGTGACGCTCCTGGGTAGCGTACCCGGAGCCAGGCCTGCCGCCTGCTGCCAAGGTCAAGGGGAGGTAGCGCTGCACAAAAAAATTATTTTGTGCCTGCACCATGTCCTAGGTTACCTGACTGGGTGTAGTTGAATTTGTTTATCTCTCCCGGACAGCCACACAAAGCAGGATAAGTGGTGCCTGACTGGGCCATAAAATGGCAGGATGAAGGGTGGAGCTGGGCACAGCCCTACTTGCAACTAAATACACTGTGCTCTGCCTTCAAATAAAGGATTTGTCATTCATGCATTGTTTATGTAGCCAGCTTGGAAACAATGCAGAAGAGCCAGGAATCTCCAAGCACTTCAAAGGGAATTCACTAGGAACCTTTACTATAAAGAAGGCACCACGTATAAAAAGTTGATGCTCAGACCCATTTTGCGGTTCACTTTCTAGATCTGCAGAAGGACTACGAGAGGACTGCCTACTGCTGTGGCCTGCTTTGTAGTCTACAAGACTGCTTTGCTGCACATGAATTGACTGCTTTGCTTCCTAGAGCCTGCCTCACACCCTCAGAGGCCTGTTTTGCGAATTGACCCCTATTTCATCACCTGCACCCAGGACTACTAGAGTAACTCCAAAGCCTAGTTTGCTGCCCTCCTGTTCAGAGCATCAGGAAGACAGAAAAGGTTCTCTCCATCTTGAACCCACGCCTGGACCCAGCCTAATTGACTTCTAACACCCAGGTGGTGTTGCTCTAGTCCTGGACACTTAGTGGTAGAGATACAGGTGCCCAAAAAGCCAAAATCCAAAACTTGGTACTCAAAATGATTCGGCTGAAAAATGTTCTGAGAATCCAGGGATTCCCAGAATAAACCTGCTTGTCTATCTGCCCAAGGTGCATTGCTGGTCAGCCTGCCTTTGCGACAGCTCCTGCTACATTCTTCTCTACAGCTGCAAATCCAGTTCTTTGCCAAAGGGGTTTCCGGCCTCCAAGAAATGTTGTCCACTACTACCTTCTGCCTCATCCTGCAGAAGATTTTCAACTTCCAATAAAGACACTGAGCACAATACATAACTATATGTACACTAATATACTATTGATATAGAACTACAGTTAGACCTATTTATGACACTACAGAACAATGCAACACAAACCACCACTAAACAAACTTACCAAATAAAGCTAACACCGTAACACATAATAACTAGACCTACCCATATCCACCAACCCCTAAAGCCCTCCATGGAAATATAAAAATAGGTCTTACCTTGTCCGTTGAACAACAACAGGGAACCATGACTGCCACAAAGGAATATCACCTTTAAATGACAATAATAGAATATAAAATAAAGACAGTGGTACAAAAAATGGCCTCTAAATTTAAAAAAAAGACAAGTTTCCTATAGAACCCAACATAAATATTGCAAAAAACTATTAAAACATGAATCTAAAAAAGGCAACACATTATTTAAAAAATAATAATATATGGAACAAATACAAAATGTATGTGAAGTATACATGAAATAGTACTTTATAAATATGACTTTATCGTAAATAAAACGAATGCACATATATAGGGATATAAGTTCTGTGTATAAGAAAATATATGTGTGGAAAAAAACATTGCCCAACTTCTATGGAAATGTTTAAAAATGTATGTTTTTTAAAAGTGTGCTAAAAATTCAGTGCATGTGATACTACAGCACATAAGTACATACAAATATTGTACCACTTTAGCATGTGAGAAGGTTTTCTTAAACAATCTTTATTCATTTTGAATTTTCAGCCCATACACATCCCCCGCCCCCCCCAGACAGGAAAATGTTTTTAATACACCAAATACATCCCGAAGTTCAGTACATTATTTCATGTTTCTCATATATGAACAGTAAACTCTTTTCTTCCCAGACTTCTAATTATAATACAATTTACTTCATTTAATACATAAAAGCTAATGTAACCCCCAAAAAAGCTGTCCTAAAGTGGCATGTGCAGATATTATAAGGTGCACATTCTTACTCCATCTTCATTCCCCACTCAGAGTTTGGATCCAAATACATAGGGGGTTCCAAATTTTCATATCTCTTCTATGCTGATTACTCCCTTTTCACTTGTATAGGACTATTTCTAGACTATACATTGCAAGCAGACTGGCAAGCCATTGTTCAAAAGCCGGTGCGTTAGGATCCAACCAGGCACCCGCAATACATATTCGTAAAACTGCTGTAGAGATAAGAATCAATTCATGCTCTTCCCTTAAACGGTTAGTCTCAGAAGTCCCTAGCAAAATTACATCATCAGACAATATTATTTCAGTTTTTAAAACTTCCGATAAAAAAATTCACTATATCTTTGATTAATTTTTGCAGAACATTACATGATGTAAAAATATGGACACTATCTGCTTTATAAAGTGCCCAACGAGGACAACATGTTCCCTTTCCTCCTCCCCATTTCGCGATTTTGTCAGGTGTATAATACATAAGAAACACGTTTTATAAAACTGTGCCTGTAACCTAGTAGACATTAACAGACTGTAACAACTCATGAGCATACAGAAATGTCTCATCTGACACCCTGACTTTCACCTGCCATTTCTGGGAATACTTGTCCAGATGATCCGAGAAAGCTGCATTTATAAGTGTGTATATCTCTTCAATAGAGCTTACTTTGTCTTGGTTTATTTTTGGCCTTTCCTCCTCCTTTCAGTACAAGAAAATCTATAATCTGGAGAAATTTAAAGAAATCCCGCCAATCCAAAGTAAAGCCTTTTTTCTATTCTTCATAGGTTTGAAGGCCAGTGGGGGGGGGACACACCCAATCTGATTGATTCCAGCCCTCTTCCATTTTCCCATAAAAGCTCCGGAAGTGTAAAATTATTATCTAAGGGTGTGTAGAATGATAATCTACCATTTCTGTGTACTCTCCGGTTGGCACTCCATACTTTAAAAACACTAGAGGGAGACTTGAAGCTGACTTTTTTGTAGTAACTGTCATGCAGATGGCACCACAGACACCCGCTGGTCTCTTTCCCTAATATAAGTTCAAAGGGGAAGGCGATTTTATCAGTCCATACATTGTCTGAATATATCGGGAGAATGTGTGCTCTATTATTTTGAGCCACTGTGTTGTGAATTCCAAGCATATAGGTCTAAAAAGATATGAGATATCAGAAGAATTGTTTTTAATGAATTTACACCTTCCTCCAATGGATAAATGAAGATTATTAAGCCGTTGGAGGTCTTTTTCATACTACCCATTATGGGTTCCAAATTCTCCTTGATCACATTCTCTAGCCTGGAGGTGATACAAATGCCTAAGTATATAGCCTTTTCTACCACCCGTTTATCTGTCATCTTGATCTTATCATTGAGGACAATGTGGGTCTTGTCTTGATTCACTGCATACCCCAAGACCTGTCCGAAACATTCTGCCTCTTCCTCAATTACCGTTAAGGCAGAGTTTGGGTCTGGCATCACCAAAGCAATATCGTCTGCATAGGCCAAGTCTTGGTAGCCCAGTGCTGAGACCATATTGCTGGTATTTGACCGTTATTTTCTAGTCTGCGAATAAATGGATCAATATAGATCACAAACGAAATAGGGGAACAGGGGCAGCCCTGCCTGGTACCCTGGGAGATTGGGAACTCTTTTGAGAGTATGCCATTTACCATCCCCGCCACTGATTGTTCGACATACAGTTGTTTAGTTGCTTGAATAAATCCATCCTCTATCCAGATCCTAGACATGGCAATCCACAGATATTGCCAGGAGACCCTATGAAAGGCTTTTTCTGCATCTTGCAAAACCAGAGCCATAGGGTCTCCTGCAACAGTAGTGATGTTGAATAGTGTAATAACTTTCTGGATGTGGTCTGTTGTAGACCTCCCAGGGACAGACCTGTGCTGATGCTCTGAGATAACCATATATATTAAAGGTGCTAATCTGCTCACTAGCAATTTTGTGTAAATCTTTGAGTCACAGTTTATTAATGTAATAGGACAGTATGGGCCCAATTGGGGTTTTTTAAAATTTTTAAACACAATTTTTGCCCGTGACCATGATCCGGAGGGTCGTCCTCCATTAAATATATATATGAACAGTTCATTAAGGATAATTTTCAACTGGCTTGTGAAGGTGACATAAAACTTGGTCGGAATGCCATTAGTTCTTGACGCTTTCCCCTTTGCTAGGCTATTCACAGTCAGCCTTATTTCCGTCCAACATGGTGGGCTATCTAAGCTTCACTGGTCTTCTTTCTAAACTTTCTCGAATGATAAAGAGTTTAAGTACCCTTCAATATCACCTCCTCTCCCTTAACCTCCCCCCTTGATTATACCTTGCCATATACCCATATCCTGAACAAAAAACTCTTCAGCAGCCTTAAATCAATGCTTGTAATAGTTGATACATGTATTTACGATTTAGCCCCAATAGTCTCTACTGGAATATCGTCCAAGAGTTTCTGTGCTTGAATTTCTGAGGTTAAACTGAAATAATGGCACTTATATCTCACTTTCAACATGGCTTCGTTTTGTAGAAAAACCAGGGCTCCTGCAGATTGAAACAGGGTCATTAACTGTCTAAGCCACGATCTCCGTTCCACCGTAGCATGTGAAAAATCAGGTTTGGCGAAAAAAGAAAATCCTTCAAAGCTCTTTTTAGCATTAGATCTAGCTACATCGTACACAGCTTGGCGAAGCAGAAAGTTACCATAATAAATCAATATGGCACAGGGTAGTGCCTTTTCTTCGGAGGAATGCCTTGATGGTGAAAGAGGGAATCTGTGAGCACGTTGGACTTCCTTGTCCCAATCCCAAGGTGAAAGCTTGGTTAGGGAGCTTCTCAACGCCGGTGCGGACCCGGGGGGGTGGGGGTCCACACCGTACATACGGGGGGGTGGGGGTCCGCACCGTACATACGGGGGGGGTGGGGGTATGCACCGTACATACGGGGGGTGGGGGTCCGCACCGTACATACGGGGGGTGGGGGTCTGCACCATACATACGGGGGGTGGGGGTCCGCACCGTACATACGGGGGGTGGGGGTCCGCACTGTACATACGGCAGGTGGGGGTACGGCACGGACATGGGGGGGGTGTTCGGCACGTATGCGGGTACATGTTTGAACGTCTCCATGGTTGCTGTGGAGGTTCGCTCCATACTGTGTTTTTACCATACGGTTGTGGATTCGGACGGACGGGACGGATCGTACTAGCGCGTTCGGACGTCGGTTTACCGAGTCGTACGTAAAAACGACCGGGGATGTGTCGGACACTTTTTCCGACCCGAGGACGTGTCGGGGTATATTCCCAATGCGATTCGTATGGTGTTTTTTACATACGAATCGTACTTGCCAGTTTGTACGGGACTTGTGCGATTCGTACGTAAAAAAATCGGGATACGAGTCGTACGGGGAATATTTCTCCAGGATCAGAATCGACCCCTTTGTCTGATGTCACCACTTGCTTTTCATATTCATCTATCCCCTCCAGTGAAAGCATTTGTGTTGCTGAATAATCCCAGCCTAGTTCCTCCACATCTATTGCTCCCCTAGGATCTTCCTGTGAGCCTTTTTCCCAGTCGCTGTTTGGCTTTTTTCTTTGTGGTTATGATTTTCTCTGATGGGCTGGTGTTACCTGAGGATGAGCCTCCACCATCCTCATCACTACTGATAAATAGGCTAGTATCAGAAACATCTGACTCTTCTGTCAGAGAGAAGAATTTTTCCCCCGGTACATCTGGGGACAGGCAGCCAGTTTCCATAACTCCCTTTTGGCCCTCGCTTCCTCCTGGAGAGTGATGCCCATTCCTGCTTGCCGAAACTGTTAATCTGCTGCCCTGTCCATTATTATTTGTGCCAGACATGCCCATATCCACCATCGGGGTTGAATGTACTCCATTGATACTTTTTCGCTTGGGCTAATATGTGCAGCATGTTCATGTAATATATAATATAATGGTGTTGTCACATTTCTCCTGCCATGGGATCATGTTTCTCCCATCTGGGATGAATGTCTTTTCACTTCGCGCAGTGAAGTGAACAACTTCTAGTTGTTAATGATACCACTCCACTCAATATTGGATTGTGAATGTGTATTCATTGTTTTCACACCTAACCAGTTAGATAGGTTACGCACTACTGTCTTCCCTTTGCTAGTTATGAAGTGAGTGCAATTTTAAGAAGCCTTTTTCTTTTTAGTAATATGCCAGGTTCTACCTGAACAGGAACACAATGGGGCCGATTCACAGAACTAACTTAAGACAAAATCCTAAACTTACTACTTTTGGTATTCACAGAAGTTAGGTTTTTGTCTTAAGTTTGTCTTAAGACAAACTTAAGACAGACTTAAGACAGCCTTAAGACAAACTTAAGAAAAACTTAAGACAGACTTAAGACAGACTTAAGACAGACTTAAGACAGACTTAAGATAAACTTAAGACAAAATCCTAACTTAAGTCTGTCTTAAGTCTGTCTTAAGTTTGTCTTAAGTTTGTCTTAAGACAAATTTAAGACAAAATCCTAACATCTGTGAATACCAAAAGTAGTAAGTTTAGGATTTTGTCTTAAATTAGTTCTGTGAATCGGGCCCAAGCAGTCTAGGTCTACAATAATGTGATCGATGGAGTGCTTGAATTAATTTCAGCCAATGGTAATCACTCGGGCCACATCCCAGTTCATTATTAACCAGTGTATCGCCCTAAGTCAGACAGGAATGCCTAGACATGGGTCTCAGGCACATTGTGTCATTGGAACCAAGCTATACCTGGCTGATGAGCACTATCTAGGGTGAAAATGGTCCTGGGTTGCTTGAGTTCTGGTTTAGGGAGGACTTGGGCTAGTGGTTCAGGCTGGACTGTTCCCATTGGAGCAGGGTCAAGACTGATTGGCAAATGGCTGGATCCAAACTGAGGTGGCATGATGTGCAAAATATTGATGGACTGGGATGTAGCCGGAGCAATTACCAGTGGCTGAGATTAGTTCATGCATTCCTTTCATCACTTTGCCACCCTAAAAGGGGCAGGTATGCCAAGACACAGGTCCAGTGCACACAGTATCACAAGCTATACCTGGCTGGTGAGTCCTAATTAGGGCATAAAAGTCCTGCATTGTTTGTGTTCTGGTTCATGGAGGACCTAGCTTGGGAGTTCAAGCTGGACTGGTACAATTGGAGGAGAGTC
This sequence comes from Triturus cristatus, assembly GCF_964204655.1. Classification (NCBI taxonomy): domain Eukaryota; kingdom Metazoa; phylum Chordata; class Amphibia; order Caudata; family Salamandridae; genus Triturus; species Triturus cristatus. The sequence continues at coordinate 624,353,352 of NC_140587.1, forward strand.
ACAACTGATTTGCATATGTCTGGGTCCAAACTGAGATTGCATGGTGTGCAAAATAATGATAGAGCCGGTTGCAGCCCTGGATAATTAGAAGTGGCTGGGATTAATTCCAGCATTCCATCCATCACTTTTTTGTATACTTTAGTGTGTCACCCTAAGTGGGACGGATTTGCTCAGACTGGGGTCCCGCGTACACTGTGTCACTAAACCAAGCTATACCTGGCTGATGAGCCCAAAATACTGCAAAAACGATCCTTGGTTGCTTGTGTTCTGGTTCAGGGAGGACCTGGCCTGGCGCTTCAGCCTCGGCTGTTCCCACTGGAGAGGATCAAGACTGATTTGCATATGGGTGGGTCCAAACTAACGTGGCATGGTGTGCAAAATAACAAGCGACTGGAATGTGACCCTGAGTAATTACCAGTGGCTGAGGTTAATTCAAGCATTCTATCCATCACTTTTTTGCATATTCCTGTGTTTATTTTCTAACAGCCATGAATTATTAGATTAAAACAGCTTGGAACCCAGGCCAGCTCTCTGCGGTGGGCATCACATAGGGAAAATTGGTTTAAGAAGTGATTTGAATGCTAGATTATGAACATCTGGAAACAGAAACTTACTACATGTGTCCCGGAGAATTAATTAATTTAATTAATGACCATTTTCAATTGACACATTTTTAAACCACATATGTTAGCACTGCAGTGTCATGCAGGTTAAATTCACACATTATTCGCTACATGATGACACATTTTGAAGTCCAGTACTTCTTTATTGCCTCCATTAATGCAGACTCAAAATTTCAACCATTCACTGCTCTGCAATGGAGATATTCATTTCCTAACAAGAAAACATTATATATTTAATGGTGCAGTTTTAACTGCATGTGTAGCAACCATCCTCTTCTTCCTTATCACTAGATTTGATAAATTCTCCCCATATCTCCTAATCATCTTTAGTGAGTTACAGCTCATTTGACAACTCATCAGTTGTTACTATAAAATTAACTAACCAATTTTACAAAATTGGGCTCCTATTGGACTTTTCACTTAACTGCCTCAAGTCAGCGACCGAAAGTTGGAAATGAATAAGAAAGGAAAGAGGCTTTTAGAAAGACACCTTGGAATTAATAAAGATTAATTGAAGAGTGAAATACTTCATATTGGCTGGCACAGCTTACATAGAATGAATTATAATTTTGAGTTGTCATTTGACCCCAAATCATTGTCATTTTGTACCAACTTGTCTCACTGAAATTTGTCTGTATCAATTATCGGGTAGGGATCTCTTTCTGTTTATGTGCCTACAACTCATGTAGTGGCACCTTCACTGCCAGATCGTTGTCCTTCGAAGGCATCCTTTTTAAGGACAACAGGGAAAGTACACCTCTGCTTCATGTTGCAGATCGCTTCTGTGCTTCCTTCAATTTAAGATCTTTGGGTGCTTTGTCAGAGCACCATATATTTAATTAAATATTACATTTCTTTGAGCTACACTTGCGTGCCATTAATTTCCGCATTTAATTAAGGTGGTATTTCCAACGTAATCACATTACATTTTCATTTTTAAAATGGGTATTTAGATAAATCAATTAACCTTGACAATACATTTCTCATCTTTTTCAATTCCCCCTCACAGATACAAGTCATATCATCATAGTAAGTTATTAAGTTTCTGAAGGAGCATATAAAATTGTAGATTCTCACATTATATACTCTGTCAGCAGTAAAGGACAATTCGTGGAACAGGCGTTTCCACAAGAAATGCACTGCCAATCGTCAGATGTCTCATTTAGTAGGACCCTATTCTTAAATGTCCAGTGGTCCAGAGATCTTTAGATGTAGCATCATGAACTGCAGATGAGAATAGCCACATAGCAAGAGAGATGAATGGCAGACAGAAATTAATTGTATGTATTGGCAAACGTATGTTTGAAACATGATTTCAATGAATGTGAATACCATATCTTTGCTATATGAACAGAAAGTGACATCGTATGTTATAGATTGTGCTGGAAACGTTAATTTATAGATTTATAGATTACATTATAATTATACAAATAATGTGAGGTTAATCTGGAACTAGGTTTACAGTTGAGAATTATTCCAGCAAGGGGCAAGATTTAGTGCTGTATTTTAAAAAGTGTGAGGAGTTTGTATAAAGTAAAAACCCACTAAAATGTCTACTGTCACTACTATAATCCAGAACACACGAACATGGAACCTGCCTCCCATGCACGGGGCACGCTGAAGATGCTCAATGTGTGAGCTATAGTATATGCATAGTGCAAGGTGAGAGGCAACTAACCAAGGGGCATATCAACAACAACCGGCGATAATTATCTCTGAGCGCACTTAGCGCTCGGATGATTATCGCCGGCTAGCGCCGATTTTTATCGCTGACATAGCGTGCTATTAGCAACGCTTATCTCATCAGCGATAAAAATCCTAGCGCTAACTGGCTAACGTGAGATTATCGCTGGAAACCCAGCGATAATCTCACGTTAGCTAGTTGATAGGGACTCACAAACTTAGCCATGGTATCCAGCCTCCATAGGATATCATGGCTAAGTCAGTCCTGAAGCAGGCGTAAGGAAAGTAGCGATAACAGGGGTTATCGCTACTTTTCCTGACGCTATGCTTCATACCGTGGGGCTTGATGATAGCAGAAATGTCGCTTAGCGACATTTCTCCTGTCATGCCAGGTCAGGACCGCCCACTTTGCATCTCATTAGAGATGCAAAGCTGGGCGTTAGGAATCCTGACGCTAAAGCAAGGTTTCAAGCGTTAGCGTGACCTTGCTGATTAGGCGAGAAAATTATCGTCGCTTTTCGGCCGAAAACGGCCGCAAAAGCGGCAATAATTTTTTATCGCCTGCTTGTTGATATGCCCCCAAGTAGTCTGTCACACATCATGTGCATTACTCAAACCAAAAACTACATTTCATGGAGAACAAACACCGCAAGGCCTTTTGAGTGAGTCTCATATTTGTCCAGCTGTTAGGGAGAATAATGTTGATGCTGCATCTGAACTGAGTAAATTGAGGACTGTAATTTAAGACCCCTAATACATCAAAGCATCATTAACTAAAATCTTTGCTCAGTAAATGGCAAACATCCCTAGTACTATCTAAATACGTCATATGTGGGTAAAATTCGTTGATATAGACTAAAGGAAAACATTTACAACTTGGTGCAAATTGGGACTTTTCTCATCAGTAAACGGGAAGAATTTTTATAATTGTCCATGACTTTGCTCATAAAGTTTCCCCACCTCTAAAAAATACAACAAGGCTGCCTATCAGCCTCAAAATGACCTTTTTTTGCAAGGCAGAATGTCCTGCAGGTTGAAAACAACCAGTAACCGAAGAGTATGGTAGAGTAGATAGCAGGGGAGCTTGAGGTCCAGAGCAGTTTCCAGGGAACTGGAAGGCAAAGTTGGCAGGTGATGATGTGACCTGAGGGACTGGGTATGGGATGTGGTAGGGGATGTATGAAAGCCCGGATGTCAAGTGTCACTGCTCCACCTGCTGTCTTTTGCAGCATTCGTAAAGTTTTCCAGCTGCTGCAATGGCTGCTGAAGGTATTTGCAAGCTTCACACATGTCGAAGCTTGTGAAGTTTAAAAAAAAGCTGTGAATCCTCTACTTTACCGTGTCAGACTGTACAACTCTGTGGCATCAACGTAGGAAGAAAGTGAGGGAAATAATTCATTAAAATGTGAATCTAATAACATCTATATATGTAATATCGTTTGTAAAAATATCGTTGTTAATAATATCGATATTTATATTAGTGTTCTGTATTTTAGTATGTGTGTTAAAGGTATGTGATGTAAATATTTTGTATAAGTATAGCTTTTTTTAATGTATGTGTTAAATTTTTAGCAGTAATTTATCTTATGTTAATTAATTTGTGCGTATTTTAGTGCTGTAGTGGGTTGTGGGTTTATAGGGTAATAGGGTGGGAAGTAATGTAATTATAACAAAGTAATTATTAATCATTATTTATTGGTATTTATAAGTAATTTATAATTCATAATCATTAATTGGTTATTAATTTTTATTAATTAATTAATTGATAATTATATTAATTGTGTTTTCTTTACTAGCAGGTTGTGAGTTTATAGGGAATAGGGTAGGAAGTAATTTAATTATAATAAAGTCATTATTAATGATTATTAGTATTTATAATTAATGTATTGTTATTTAATTATTAATTTGGTTATTAATTTGTATCCATTCATTCATTGATTATTATATTAATTGTGTTCATTTTTTAGGAGCGGGTTGTTTGTTTATAGGGGAATGGGATGGAAGTAATTTAATTATAATGAAGTAATTATCAATATTTATTTTTTAGTATTTATAATTAATTTATTATTAATTAATTAATTGATAATTATATTAATTGTGTTATTTTTTTTAGGGGTGGGTTGTGGGTTATATGGGAATAGGGTTGGAAGTAATTCAATCAAAATAAAATAATTAATATTTTTTATTTATTAGTATTTATATATATTTCAATTTTATAGTGTTGTTTGTGGTCATTTATTTATTGATAATTAATTATTAATTGTTTGTGATTGATAAATAATACATTGGCAAATATATGAATAGTGTCAAATCTGTAGAAGTTGTTTGTGCGTTTATAGGGGAATATAGTGTGAAGTAATTTTTTTTAAATCATTAAAAAATATTGTAATTATAATAAATTTATAGTTATTTGTTCGTAAAATGTTTTTAAACTTTTATAAATGTATGTTTGTAGTTCATTTTTTGTATTTTTTAACATTAAAATATTTTTCTATCTTTTGGAGTGTATTTATATTTTTATTTTTGTTTTATTAACAATTTCTGTATTGTAGTTGTTATTTTGTTTAATTTTTATTTATTTTTTATTTTTTGGAAATATTAATTTTAACGCTCTGCTATCCAACACTTTCCCTACTGTTGCACTCACTGGAGTGGGAATACCAATTGTTACCCCTTTGCTATCCAACACTTTCTCTACTGTTGCACTCTCTGGAGTGGGAATAGTAATTTTTACATTTTTACCCTCTCCGCTATCCAACACTTTCCCTACTGTTGCACTCACTGGAGTGGGAATAGTAATTCTTACCCCTATGCTATCCAACACTTTCCCTACTGTTGCACTCACCGGAGTGGGAATAGTAATTTTAGCCCCTCCGCTATCTAAATGTTTCCCTACTGTTACACTCACTGGAGTGGGAATTGTATTTTTTACCCCTTCGCTATCCAACACTTTCCCTACTGTTGCACTCTCTGGAGTGGGAATAGTAATTTTTACCCCTACGCTATCCAGCGCTTTCCCTAGTGTTGCACTCACTGGAGTGGGAATAGTAATTGTTTACCCTTCGCTATCCAACAGTTTCCCTACTGTTGCACTATCTAGAGTGAGAATAGTAATTTTTTCCCTACGCTATCCAACACTTTCCCTACTGTTGCACTCACTGGAGTGGGAATAGTAATTTTTACCCCCCCCCTCCCGCTATCCAACACTTTCCCTACTGTTGCACTCACTGGAGTGGGAATAGTAATTTTTATCCCTAAGCTATCCAACACTTTCCCTACTCTTGCAATTTCTTGAGTAGGAATAGTCATTTTAACCCCTGCGCTATCCAACACTTTCCCTACTGTTGCACTTGTGGGAGTGGGAATAGTAATTTTATTCCCTCCGCTATCCAACACTTTCCGGAGTGGGAATAGTTATTTTATCCCCTCTGCTATCCAACATTTTCTCTACTGTTTCAGTTAATGTAGTGTAAAATTTATTTTAAAAAGATTACAAATATTTTAATATTTTAATTTATTATATATATTATTTGTATTTTTATGTTATTGGTGTATGTGTATATATGTATGTATGATTTTTAAAATGTTTTTAACAATTGTATACTTTATTAAAATAATTATTTATCAATATTATTAAGTAAATATATATATTATATTTTTGTATATGTATGTTTATTTTATTTTTACATTATATATATTACGTATAAATGTATACATTTTCTGATAATTCTAACTATGTTTTATTTAATTATATGTATTATTTCCTTTATTTTACATTATTTTTTAAACATTAAAATAACGATATATTTAACAACGATATTTTTACCAACGATATTTTATTTTCGATATCTTTGTGCTTACCATTATGTAGATAGGACTTCGATATTCTGGACAACGAAATGTTTGCATCGATATTTTTGTAGCTAGACATTTTTTATGTCGATATTCTGTCAGTGAACCGTGATAACAAGTCTTCCTATTTTCTCATACACCACAGGTAATGCTTTGAATAGAATAGTTGTTCATTTAAAAAACATTATTTATTTTTTGCACTAATTAAATGCATTGCTAAACAATATATTGCAAGCTGATATTTCTTCTTTAAGATAGTTTATTGTGAACACAATGATGTCCAGAACATTAGAAGGTTAGAATGTGATCACTGCCTGTGGGAAAGGAGGTTTATGAATCAAAAAGTGACAAACGTAAAATGTCTGTAACAACCTTCATGATAAAACTTTGCAAGCTTCATGTTATTTCGCGTGAAAGGAAGCAGCTTAAATACCTCCCAGATGAATGCTGCTGACTGATTGGATCCGCAGTGGAGAAGCCTACTACACTTTTGCAACATCCTGTGTTTGCCTTTTCATATTAGTGTGTGTTCCTAGTGTAGGGAACTCTCTCCTTTAACACTTTACTCCCAGACACCCATTCTGTTCTCTTGCCCTTGACCGATAGCTGTGGCCATTGCTACTGCTGCTCATCTCGATATTACTAGTGATATTGGTTTTTAAATAAAGTTTGCTACAGAAACGGTATGCTTATTTCCTACAAGCCGAGATTCTTTTGAGTTTTATGAAGTACTCTTTATGAGATGTTCTTCTGCTCTGATTTGAATTTTGAGCTTTTTGCTGTCTTTATCTCACTCTTTCTTTTCCTTTACATTTGAACTCATCATGAGTTCTGCTGACTCCAATTCTGGTCCTGTTCTTTAGAATAGGGTATTTGTCTTTTATGGAATGCGATTGATGCGCTTGATAAATTTGTCAAACCATACTTTTATGATATTTCTGCAAACTTACACGAGCACAACAACTAATTTGAATAAAAAGAATGAAAATATTTGTATTACTCTCTTAATGGAAAATAAAGCTTTTAAAACTAAACTCTTATCATTGACTGAACTTAGAAAAGTATTTTGTGATTTAAGCTATTATGATCCAATAGCTCCTATGGCAAAGGTCCGTCGCCTGAAGACAGAATATGCCAAACCCAGCACAGAACGGGGCTTAACCCTTCAGAGGACGATAATGAACATGTTGAACCATATTATTTAAATTTTACCCCAACTCCACGCTATCAAAAGCTAAATGGAAATCACTATTTTCAGTTGTCTCTTATCCTAGAGATTAAGTGGAGAAAAATGCAGGCACTGGAAAAGTATTACCTGTAGCTTTTCACGTCTGCACACCATGGTACCTCTATGAAGCACAAGCCAAAATTAATCATCTTATCCTAGCAGGCCAGCTATGAGTGCAGAGCTAAGAGTGGCAAATATATGTATATTTTTTAATTGAGGGAATTTTATATAGCACGAACTTGACCCGAAGGTATCGAGTATCAGGGAACTTTACATGAGTACCAGTTGTGTTACATGAGGACACATTCATTAGGCACGGGGAGATTAAGTGATTTGCCAAGAACAGGATGTTGCGCAAGACTCGAACCCCGTTCCTCAGATTTGAGGTCGACCGCCCTAGCCGTATGGCCAACTCCTCTCACTTTGCGTGAAGCTTTGAATAGTTTAGAGTGGATGAGTGGCATCGTTTTCACACAGACTACAGAATCTGAGACCCTATGAGCCTGTTAGAAACCACAGAGGAGCTCAAAATCTTGAGCATACAATACAGAAAACAATCTAAGAGAACATCATGAGCACAGGAAACTCCTGTCAAGCAAAACTACAGGAGGTATTAGGCACCACTCTTGCATAATGTTGAAGGTCTTCCTTTTATCCCAGTGGAGTGTGCTCAGAATTACTTATAGGGGCATTCCAGCACTCCTTGAATTTCTTCAACGAATCTAGCATGGACCCTCCCATATCTGTCCTAATTCTGTAGTAGCAGAACCAGGGAGTAGCTTCAGAGTAACAAGTCCCTTGCACGTGTAGACTTTGGGTTGCATCCATATTGTTTTGAAAGTGCAACAGTATGTACTGGATGGTACACGTCTCTATTGAAGTGCATAGCACACTTTTTATGACAACTTATTCCTTGTTTTCTAAATATAAAGGTCTGTGCACAGTCTTAATATTGGTCACACCTTAAGCATAATCAGTGGCTGAGACTCAGTACATCATTGTTTAAGTCTATTTTTATGGATCCATCCTAAGTTGTAATGAACCCCTGTATAGGTGACTCTCCGGGGGTCAGTGTCTAGAGCTCATTATGCTCATCTTTTTCTTTTTTTAATGAAGCCTTGACAGCAAACTAATCTCAAAGAACCAATGGGTTTGCATGTATTAGTGCAGAGCCAAAAGTATTTCTTGAACGTAGACTCCGGGGCCTATTAACAAGGGAATTGCGCCACCAGAGTGTCACTTTTTAGGACGTTCTGGTAGCTCAATGCCATGCTCCATATTTAGAAAGTCACGTTAAGGTATCTGCATGAAAGGGGCATGCAATGGGTGTTGTTGTGGGCATTCCACCGTACACCCATTGCTTGTTTATGCTGACCCAGATTTAGAAGGATATGTAAATCTGAGGCAGCACCAAAAACTAATTCCACTGAATAGCAGGTGTAAGATTAGTGCAACGAGAAAAAAACATTTTTTTCTCCTAGTTTTTTGCTCTTTCTATGTGTGCTGCGGAACACATAGAAGGAGCAAATTGCTTTTAAAGTTTGTTTATGTGCAGGAAGGTAATCATCCCTGTTGCACAATGTGCAAGGGCCCCTGTGTTGCAGGGATGATTCCCTGCAACTCAGGCACCCTTGTACCATGGTGCAAGAGTGTCTGTCTTGGCACTAGGCAGCTTTTTTTAGTGACAACACAAGGGAAAACACAGGGGCGTGCCGTATTCTTGTAAATACGGTGCATTCCTTCATTTTTAAATGGCGCAGTGAAGCTAAATTACTCGCAACGCTGCACCGTTTCTTTGTAAATATACCCATCAGTGTGGTGGTCGTCAGGGGAAGACCTGCTATTTACTGCATCCACCATCCGTTTATATCGCTGAAAGCTGCCATTCAACAACTGTACAGTACATCATTGGTGATAAGGGTTACATTTATATGACTGCAAACTAGCAAACATATAATAGGAAAAGTTAAGCCGCAAGACCTACAGAACTAGGAGGCTTTGATTAAAAATTAAATTATTGATAAAAATATTGATTTAGGGCCCATGACGCCATTACTACGCATATGGTCAGGTGATGTGGTACGAGCAGAAGGACATATGCGCCATTTTGGGGTAAACAGTGGGTGTGAGTACAAAAGGAGTGCGTTATCTATTGGCTGGACCAACCAGAGTGACAAAAGAAGCAACAGTTTCAGACTGACAACAAACCGTGGCACACTGGGGATTCATTACTAGCCTGCATTGATTAAACGTTTTTTAAACATACTTTTATGGTTGTTATTGTAAATACATGAAAAACGAATTTGAATAGATAAACATGCGATCTTTTAAATTACATTGGAAGTTAGCAAGAATAGCAGGTTGTTGATTGTACACTGTGAGCGTGTTTGACAAAACCGAATGTAGGGAGAGACATTATCGGAATGGCCCCCCGCTGTCATGTGTCACTCGTAATCACACATTTTGTCAAACTGTGAATGTGTTCCATTCTGAAACAAGGGCCTGCCAAAACAAAAGCAGGGAAATGATTACTGTGGCTCTCAAATTCAATCTTCTTCCAAACATATGCTGCTCCGAGAAACGTAATTAGTGATTATGGCTGGTAGAGAGTTGAAAAAAAACTATTGAGTGCTAATTTGCATAGTAAACAAATACCTTTGTGAATTGTCCATACAAAGGTAATTGCATATTTAAACTGAGCTGAATCTTTAGCTTGATGTGTCTCTAAAAACATATTTATGGACTCATTAAATTCTTGTTCTTACATTTATTATGTTGCTGGAATTTTCTCCATTATGTGTGCATACTGCCCACATTCCTAATTATCTTGTTTTAAAGAGAAAAAAATCTTCAGTCACAATTCAATCATTAAACAAAGCAACAAAGCCTCACTCCATTAACTGCAGTTTGAAATAGAGCATCTCAATTGATTAGAATGTAGCATTTTTTTATAGGTCCTGTTTTATAAATTGTGCCTAGTCAAGTAAACATAACATTTGGTAATAGTCCTCATAGCAACTGTCAAAATGACTTATTGTTTTCTCCACTGCCGCATTCCTTCAGAATTAATAATACCTCTGTGCCCTTTATAACAGTTATTATTAATGCTATAAAAGTTCTCTATATTTAATGAGGGAATGTTTCATTACATTATGTAGTTCTGTTGACAGTCTGAAGAATGTTCTAATCTGCTTCTCTTTGCCTCTTGATTGAAGGATTGTAAATATGCAATTAGCAGCTGGAATGGAAGTAAAAACAGGAAAATGTCAACTGTCAAGGAGCTCAGCTGAAAGACATGCACTTCTTCCTACTAATGCATTCAAAAACATCCGAACCAAAGAGAATGGATGGTGACGCATCTTCTCTGCCAGCCTTTTATTTATTTTGTTTCTGCAACACAACGAGATATCCAGCACTTGCCTTTGGTTCTGCCTAGATATATTTATGTCAGGGTGTGTAAGGTTTTGGCATGTAGCTACTGCGGTAGAGGGATTATTTCAGGCTTGGGTTATTTAGGAATGCAATATATAAAAGGAAAATAAAGAACTCGAGAGAGCTAAAAGGTTCCAGAATAGACGGTGTATAGACCCCGTGAGTGCATGAGTGCTGTATACACTGACACAACAGTGGGGTACTACCTGACACCTCACAATTAATTGGCTGTGTTTATTTCATGACTCCCTCTGTTCGGTACATTATCTAAGGCAGAAGATGTATGAATTTGCAAACAGCGTTGCAATGCAATTCTGGCTTACGGTGCCTTTATTTCGTGTTTTGACATCTATTTTGTGTGGAAGCAAAAACCCCGCAGGCTTGCAGGCGAACTCGAAATGTGTGGCCACCGATATTGCACGCCCTCTGTAGTGCTCAAGGGTCAGTGTTCTCTATTTAGATGCCGACCTCCGTTAAAAATATAGAAGGCACTAGGCCAACCCTCAGCTCCTCAGAACAAGAGGAGCCTAGAACATCCAAGCTGGCTTTAAAGCAGTGGAACTATCCAGGAGAGGAGAGAGGAGTTGGCGTAACGGCTAGGGCGGTCGACCTCGAATCTGGGGAACCGGCCTTGAGTCTCGGCAATGACTCTGAACATCCTGTGATTATGGGCAAATCACTACGGGCCATATTATCAAGGACGGCGTTAAAAATTATCGCCGGTTTAGTGGCAGAAAACTATGGACTTGATAATATGCCCTGGAGAATTCCAATAGAAGCCCATGTTCACTATTGGAATTCTCAAGGGCATATTATCAAGCCCATTATCGCCGCTTTAGCGACAGTTTTCTGCCGCTAAACCGGCGATAATTTTTAACGCCGTCCTTGATAATATGCCCCCAAATCTCCCCGTGCCTAACAAAAATTAATGTGTCCTCATGTAACGCAACTGGTGCTATGTAAAGCGCTCCGGTACTGGGTCGAGTTTGCGCTATATAACACTCTGAAAAAAAAATACAAAGGCATGCCTGGAACGAGGTAAAGGGGTGGGACCTTCGCAGACCCTGTACTTATATTTCTAGTAGCGCATTTTTGGGGTAGACGAAGGCAGTTTTATCCTGGGTATATTAAAAATGCTGCTGAGAGTTTAAGGATAAATGAGGAACAATAGTTGTCCCATGCCTGCTTGCAGTTTATAGTAAACGTGGGGTCCACATTGTTAAGAGAGGTACATTAGAAATATATCTGGCGCCCATCTCTGTCAATGCAAATGTGAATGCTCAGTAGCAATTAGAAGGAATGCAATAAGCGAAGGGAAATGTGAGCAAGGAGGCAAATGTGCAAGAGATCTTGAATTATCCTATTTTTGACTTCTCCAAACATATCCTCAAGAAAGACTGGGTTGATTTTTCATCTAAAGGCTTATTATTATATCCTGGTGTTTTTCAGCGAGAGACACGTTCTCCAACAGAATGAAATATCAGAACTTCTCAAAAAGTCTACATTTGTACCACCAACATAAGAAAGCTCAGTAAAGTCCAAACCTTGAGTAAGTAAGTAAGTAAAATCTTTATTTGCATGATTGCTTAAAACCATTGCACAGCGAAACAGCAGTATTAAATTATCTCCAAATTCATAAAACCATAATTTACATCTAAAAAGAGGCCCTTATGTATATAATAGAGGAATATAAAAATGTTCTATATTGAAACCTTTAGTGTGTGTCAGTGAAAACAATTCATTTTGGCCATTGTGTCTATAAAACACCAATATACAAATAATCCGTATTAAAACCTTTAGCCATGTGCCAGTGTTTGCAGTTCATTTTGGCCAAACTTTTTGTCCAGTAGGTAAGCTAAGTGCTGGTGTTTAGCTTTGTTCCTACAGCGTTTTTGAGTAAGCTGTTCCACCAGCCATCAACCAAGAAACTTACGATACTTTAAAACCAATCCCCTAATCTCACAATAGCTGTTAGACTCACCGGTTTCCGGCTGGCTGAGACGCATTGAAGCCAGTCAGAATCCACCGCTCTGGATAGGATGAGTATGATACATGTGTCCGATAACCTGTGGTAATCCTTGGGAATCTGGGCACGAAGTAGTCAGGTTCATCTTCAGGGCCCAAGTGTAAAGTATTGGCACAACACCTCCCTCACAACACACTGAGTACAGCTCAAAACGACTCCACACTGTATGTATAAAACACTCACATTTGTGCTACACACACATTGAAATCAAAATAGGGTACTCATTGTATATACACTTTACACCTATGTGCAATTGTCGAACTTTCCCATTAGCAGCAGAACGGCGTGAACATATATGCCCTAATCAAAGGTATTCATCCAACATGACATTTCCCCATAAAGCATACAGCCAACATTTGAAATGGTCAAGCAAGCACAGGTCTTTGACTATGCCTCATGACGCAGCCCCTCGATCACTCAACTACACCAGCCAAAGATACATGCTGCCCCTGCTGACACCACGTTGATTAGATTGTCAGAACCACCTAAAACAAAAAGGAACAGTTACTTAGTTTCGTCCATCCATAGTAGACTTCCAGGCACCCAGAGGAACCTGCATGAGGGCAGGATCCCTGCCCTCCTGTGGACAAAAGGTTGTGACCCAGGAAGCTTCGCATTTCCAAGCTTGGAGAAATGTTCCCCCTCAAGCCGAGGTGAGAGCTGCTGTAGCTCCCGACAGCTAGCCGTAGGTGACTACAAGGCACAACAAAACCCCTTGGGACCTGTCACGATGTTCTCCACAAACAAGGTACTTTGTGGCATGGTGTGGGTCCAGGGAGAGGGAGCCAGCAACCTCAGATGGAGGCCGCAATGTCAGGATCTTACGTTCTCCAGATCTGTAAGTTGAAGACAGTCCCAGCTCCCAGCTCAGGTCACTCAACACCCCTCGAACACCACATGCTCCAGAGTGCAAGCTAGCACGGGTCCCCTGGTTGCAAGCACGAGTCCCTCAGACTCTGCAAGCTTCTCCTTCACACCTCAAACTCATCATGTCCCAGCACCTCAGGTGGGCCGCTGATCTTTTACAAGCACACTTCTCTGCACAGTTTGATGACAGTCTACAGCAGGACGGTCCTTGTCCCAACTGACGATCACTTTCACTCTTTTTTGACGCATTCTGTGCAGTCCTTACAATCACAGGGATATCCTTTGTGTCCCTGGGTTCTCATGGACAGAAGGCTAGACAACCCCCCCTTGGAGAAAACTCAGGAACCCGGGCCACAACAGTTGCCACTTATCTGCAGGCTAGCAACATCCAGGCAAAATCCACCAAGTGATAGTCCCCTTCCTGAAGCACGCCAAGCTCCAGGCCAGCACAAGTCTGCTGGTAATCCAGTTGCAGTCCCTCCTGCCTTAATGATTCCTCTTGTCGATGTCCCAGCATTGAACCAGAGCAATATGGTTCCAAATCCAAAAGTGTCTATTACTTCTGAGGCCAAAGTCCCAGTAGTTATACCCTCAATGCCCTTTGAAGATTCGATCAGTTCAAAAGGCCACCTATGAAATGCACAGGCCCTCTCTACATTTTGTCCTGTCTGCCATCCTACCTTGGGAGGTTTGATCACTATCTTTAGTGTGGCCAAGAGCCTGCCCCTTGGAATGCAGGTCCCATTTCCACCCCCATGTATCCGTCCCAGAAAGGCCCCTCAGAGTCAGAGGTCTGCAGTTTCCCTTGAGTCCCTTGTTTATGGCCTTCTATCAGGAATGCACAAATGTAGCTGTCCCCTCAGCACCCAGATGTTAATTAGAGACAAGCCGACAAGCATCACAATGCCCACTTTCCCAAAGTGCCATTTCCATCCAAAGTAATGTTGGATCCACTCGCACTAACGGAGAGGATTCGCCATTACGAACTCATCGGTATCAAACACTATACTGCTACTATTCTGCACATAGGAAATACTGCTCTATAGGCTTTCCCACCTTCCCATGCTAATCCAATGTGAGAAGCAGGTCCAGTCATACCGAACACACCATCCGGTGCCATTCACGACCCCGGCATGTAACTCACACGCGCACGTGCCCTATCTCTTCCCAACACTACACCCTGTCCACAGGGAGAAGTCCGATATAGCAAGAGCCATGCAGAATCTTGGCATGTAGGTTTTTAAATGCCACGCCAAGTAACATTAACCTGCACACACAGGCCCCACCAAGAAAAACCTGTGGTACGATCGATGAGCTCCCTCCATGGATAGCACAACCAGTGGTGCAGGCCCACAGAGGGACTTTCGAGGTACATGATCTTAGTATATGTCTTACCCCTATGCAATGGACTTACAGTTACCTCAAATTAGCCAATTGTGTATTCATCAACCACCAGTATGTATATGACAAGCACAGCGCTTTTGGCACTGAATTGCAGTGTCAAAAGCGCTCAAAGTCCTGAGGCTAGCACCAAGATCAGAGGGAAACTGGGGGGGGGGGAGGGGGAGAAAAGCAATAAGTTGAGGGATAGCACCTTGGAAAGCGCCATTTCCACCAATAGCCATTTCTAAATTGCAAAACCATAAATCACCAAGCTGGCAAATTAGGTCGGACCAACAGTGATCCAGAGAAAAGAAGACTACCTAAATGAGGGAAGCCATCATGTCAACAACCCAGAATATTACCACAAGCTGAGAGAGGACCCTTGCAGCAATTTAAGAAGGACTTAATTGCATTACCCTAGGAGGGCTTTGATGAAGAATGAACTGTACAGAAAAATAAATACTAACAAGTATGCCAGAAAATGCTATAACCTGATACAGCAAGAAGGGTGGTGGTGGCTACAAATTGCATTTGTCTGCTTGCTTAACAATTTGTGTTGTGCCATCCTCAGTAGAGATAACCGCTATTGACTTCACTGAAAAGTAGGAGCAGGTGGTATATCAGAACAAGCAAAAATGACAATAATATTAGCTATGTATGAATTCAAATATGTCCCTACAACATCACGTCCACTTCAACAACATCCCCACATCTGTTGACAATGGGGTACTGTCCATTAGGAATCTGACACACCAGCTGTATATATAAGCCTGAAAGTGAATGATGAGATGAACAGATTGGGGCAGCATGTAAAGAAAATCACTGTAACTATCTATACAAACACTGCACAATTATTTTCCATTTTCATGTACTTAGAGTGCAACATGTATTTTTATGTAACACAAAGAATCATGCCGGTCGACTTATCACAAGTACATAGAGACATGATAGATATCTGAGAAAGAGCATCCATAAAGAGTATGTAATGTAATATCAAACAGTATGAAAATATTTCAAATCATTATGAAGGGACACTGGGTGATTGCATATTAGATGGGCAAGTGTGATGCTGGTGTGAAATAAATCCCAGAGCGAAAGATTTTTCGAAAACCTGTGCCATGGACAAAAGTACAGTCTGCCCTATGAGAACAAACTGCAAGTGACAAAATGCCTCTTATGATTAGGCAGCCATTTTGATTTGTCTGTGACTAGCTGTATCCTGCTTAGTGAGTGGGTGGCACATGGCAGATGCTGAAGGTCCATTCTTTACATATAATAATAGCTAAGTGCTAAGGCTAGTTTCTATATAACCATACCTACACTTGTGCCTAAATAACGGAGATAGACAAGTCTCACCATATGCACTTGTTGCAGGAGTACATGTGACAGCTCAAGAATAGTGGTTAATTCCTGTACGGGATGACCAAATAATGTCAATCAGGATCCATAGAATGTCCACAATCTTTACAAGTTGGGCATCCTGCAGCTCAGTTCATTGCTTGAAAGAACTGTTATGCCCTAGTACTTCCCCTACACTTTGCGACAGGCTGTGGAACAGTGGTAATACAGCCATCTCCAGTTGCCCTGTCAAGTCAAAGGACTGCTGTTGATAGCTTGGATGGCTTTTGGGTCTCTGTCGTGTGTCCACCTTCTGCTCACAAATCATGCATATGGCCATGCTTGTGGCAAGATCCTGGAGCAACCCAGTATGTAGCCATTTCTGTCAGAGTTGGTGTTGGATGGAGTCAAATATCAGCTTCTTCCTGGACAGTGTACACAGTATTATCGGGGACATTGTGGATCACAGTGATATGGAAAGAGTGACAGATGCAAAACAAGACATAGAGGCATGTGGATTCCCACAGCGTAACTAACTGCCTGAGGATGTGTACACGCACATCTCCCATCACTCTGTTTTTATCTTCTTCTGTGGTCTCCTTAGCAGGGTCACTCAAGATTCTCACTGGTGATTTCTGTACAACTCCTATCCACTAAATAAATGTCTGTTTTGCGCTGTAAATTAAGAAAAATTATGGTAACAACGTTGACTACCTCATCATACTCCTCTTATTTTTGCATGATCGACATGGCTGCTTTTGGGGGCAGGATCCCTTTAGAACATCTGTCCTTGCTGTTCCTAATGAGACTAGTGGAGGGGTCCTGCTAACAGTGAAGAGAAATCTTCCAAGAGATATGTGTACATATACAAGTCTGTACATGAAGCGCTGGGATGCCTTAGAGTAGCTATGCGCTCCATAAATATTATGTCATTCATCTATTCATTCAAGTGATGAACCTTCTGGAACAAAATGCATTAAAAAAAAAACACAGCTTGATCATCAATTTAATTACTTGGAAACATTAACAAAATCCTGGGAAATTAATTCTGAAAGTAGAGGGCACAAGGCAACAAGTAATGTCCCACATGGGTAATGTCCCATGACTGGTGGAAGCCCCTGTAGGGTCTGTTGGGACTCCCATGGAGAAGGTGTAGGTTGTGTGTGAACTAGGTCTCTCAGATTATGCACCCTATGGGGGCTTCCACCAGTCATGAGACATTACCCATGTGGGACGTGTGCAGTATGCCCTCTTACTGAAGTAACAAAAGAGATTGATCTGGGGTGACTTGTCCATGGAAAGAGAGGGGTCATACAAATTGTAATACCAAGAACTCTATTTTCTTTATCACCTGCCCCTGCACTATGTAGGGATGACCACCATGATGATAAAAACGAGGACTGCAGAGCATCGTAGCAACCTCCATTGCAAAAGAGCAACCACAAAAAAGTCAGCCCATTTTCTTAAAAATAACCACTTAGCTGAAACCATCAAGTGGAGTATCCTACAGGCCGATGACAGATGGGACTCTGGATCATTGTTCAACAGAAAAACAACGATGGGTCATTCGCCGTAAGTATGTCAAGTCATCCATAACATGTTCCTTCACCTTCTGTTCATAAAAGATTTGGTCCATGACGACTAGAGCCACTCCTTTGTTAGTTGGTAGAAATACAAGAAGATCATTGGTGGTTAGAGAATTCAATACATCTTTTTCACGTCTGGGCATATTACTATGCTTGGTTTTGACACTAGTCATTCTCTGTAAATCCTTTTTTACTATCTTGAAGGTGTCAATAGTCTTGTGTGAGAATGGAGATGTGAAAACGCTTTTGGGTCTAAATTATTGGTATCATGGTTCCTCCTTGGCGGTGATAGTAGATTCCAAATTATCATAAAAGTACAGGAGACGTAATTTCCTCTTGAATTTGAATAAAGCAATTTCCGTATTGAGTGCATTGGTGTGGTGTGCAGGACCGATGCCATGACTTTGTTTAACTCTGTAGTTTGTAGTGGAGTCAGTCGAGAAGATGAAATGTTGATTACTAATGTTTCATCTGGCTCCTGGTGGTCGCCCGCTCTTAACACACTGGAATAAATATCTGGATACTCTTGCATCGAAAGGTCAAAATGACAAACTGGAATTATCCTACTTTCTCTGAACAACCGAGTGAAGTCTCAAACACTTTTACATCTCCACAACAATCAGTCAATTCACAAGCCACCAGTCCACTGTATGGCATACATTTAGACAGAGAAAACTTACAGACACAGTTATATTTAGTCTTCAAACCACATTCAACACTACAATTCACATACAGGGGGCTCATTATCTCTTTAGGGTTTTTATCAAGTTTTTCTACTGCAGGAGTTGAGACCATATCCTCTAGAGTAGCCATCCCAAAAATTAGACTAGGCATCTACATCAGCCAGCACAGACGGTAGTTATATTCAGTCTTCAAACCACATCCAACACCACAACTCACGATCAGGGGGCTCATTATCTCAGTCAGACTTACTAGCAGGTTTTTCCACTACAAGAGATGAGGTCATCAGACCAGGTACCAACATTAGCCAGCACAGGCCTACTAGTCATTTGGTTACAGCCACCTGTTGCTCAGTTTAACCTCATTTATAGAGGCCTACATATAAAGGCACAGCATGTACAGGTTCCTAAGATACATTTTTATCATCATGTGAACTAGTATTGAGCAAAAATCAAGCACATCATAGTCTTTCTTACATTGTGATTACATGGAATCTTTTTTCATATATATGTCTACAGACTCATAACAATCAATTTAGCTTACATATTAAAAAGCATCATGCCAATTAAATAATTAAGTAGATTTTTTTTTATAAAACATGTCTATAGACGAGAGTCAACCAACTTTGTATACAGATATAGCACAACTTGCACAGGCTCTCTAGATGCCTCATGCCATATAATGTGTTCAGATGCAATACATTTGTATACTGAAATTCTTGCTTGACATGCACATACAATCCCTCATATTGTACTATACGGCATGATGGATTATGGTTGTTTCATCCATGTTCAAATTAGGCTTTAAGGGCACATATAAAGTGTACAATAACCAAGCAATTAATGCTTTGTACTTTTCCTTAAGTTTATGTTTGCATCTAGTTTTTAACTTGAGATTCAACTACACTCAGGGCAAATGATATAAAATCAACAATAATTTTTTTCACACACTTATGAAGTCTGTCAAGCATCTTGCCTGCTCTCTTAGAGTCTCTTTTCAGTTTTCACTGTTTTGGACATGTATACAAACACGTCGAGTCAGAACGCACTGACTAACAAGCACCAGCCTCTTCGGCGCCGTTCGGACTTACTTCCACAATTCCCTAACATGATTTTCTGGTTGGAGGGCGACACTACAGTCATGAGCGCACAATGATCACTAAGCTGTGCATCATTCAAGCATACATCTGTTGCACATTCTGTATTCTGTAAATCTTCAGTTTCAAAAACATGTACTTTTATCCTTGTGTTTTTTCCGATATAGTCATGCGGCAGTGTTGCACTAAAGAGGGTGACCCAGTACACGCCAGATTATGGGTATTCCGGTTGAATTATGGGCCCAAGCAGCATGTTCAGAGGTCAGAATCTATTTTAAATGTGACAGCAGCATGCATGACGCACTGTATATTGTTATAGCTAAACAGCACTGGATTACATTTATCTATCTGCTTTATTCGATCGCACTTCATTTCTTATCACTGTCTCATGGAATGGTTTCTTCACCGGCAAACGTTGCATGCTGGGAGAGGTAGTCCACTCTTTCACGCAATGATTTTTCAACCAGGGGATAATGTAGCATGATGGGACAGGCAATTCTAATGGAGCCTCCACCTTTACTACCTCTGACTTTTATCAGCACATAACGTACTTCTTATCACATGATCTGTTCCTGCAGTGGTCAAGTTTCACATTCTAATTTCCCACTATATCACTGAGTCTGATACTAGGGTACTGCACAATGAGTTAAATGACACATTTCCGATAAGTAAATATATTACATTTTCTGATTGTAGTGACCTCTGATGACGGGTTTTTAGATCCGAAATGCAATGGGTATATTTGAACGGACATTGACAAGTGAAAATTGTAACTTTCTTGCCGGACTACACAAATGTGAAGACAACATTTGTGAAAAGAATTTGATATCCACAATCAACTGAATTACACATTTATTTGATTTTCTCCCTGAGTTTCAGTTGAATTATTACATGTGTACTGTTATGCAATTTTGATTCATAGGATTACAAGGTAGCCATAGGGCACATTAGTACACACAGTGTCTAGAACAACAGTTCTAGGTTTTTTTCACATTCATTCACCACTGGGCTTGGGTGGAACCCTTTACACTGTGTGCACACAAAGTTGGTTTTAGGTCATTTTGATTGTTACTTGCAACAGTGGCAAATATCAATTGTTTTGAACTCATATAAAATAGAGTGGATCACAACCACTTTCCTAATTATAGTGATACAACTGTATACCAGAGGCTATATGTTAGATTTCCTGGTGTTTGCCTGAATCTAAATTAGTGAAGTGCAAAACAGTTATGTCTTACAGGAGGTAGTTATCCACCCTCCATCTGTCTTGACTACCAGTCACTGAGTAAGTCAAGGCAGCAATGTGTGTTGCCTTGTGTAATTCCAGATGAGTAATGCAATGCAGAAGCACTCTACCTGGTCTTGCTTAACTTAACTCCTTTCACATATGTTAATGAGCAATTTACTAACCCAGATGCATGATGCAATACCAACATCAAAGTGTCCAGATCTGGACCATGTGTCCTATTCCATATGGACACATCATCGTTCTTCTGAACGGATCAGGAATGATATGATAGTAAGAACATTTGTGACCACATTTCCATATTGTATCCTGACACAGCCAGCACTCAAGTCAGTTCACCTTGTTTGAATAGGAGATGTATTTGTACTGAAAGTATATTGTTCATATCACTTTCTGAATATTTGGTGCTGGGCCTACCTGCCACATATAATTGTAAAACAATGTAAGCCTTTTCTTGTAGACATCATGTACATTTCCAACTTGAACTGATACATCATTCCTTCTCCCTAGACAACATGACAGATGAAGAGGCAAAACAGCACTAAATAAATTTGGAATGCTACCACCACAACTTGGAATGCAGGAAGGTGGCCACTTACAGGACATTCCAATAGCCAGAAACAACAGGAGGGTGCCCAACAGCGGTTGGATGATACTCAGGCCATTCTATTGTCTATCAAGCGCCAGCCACACAGGCCATGGTCCCAACCCCTGCCACAGGATCTTTATTTGAGGCCCAGGCCCTGACAGATCTCCAAGATCTGAAAATGCAGATGCATGGCATAGAGAACTAGCTTGCAATCCTCTGTGCCATTATGCTAACATTACAGGAGTCCATGGAGCGCATCAGTGGCCAAATTTGAACACTCGTTTGTAGAATTCCTTTGTCTTCTTTTACATGTTAGTTTTATGGATCCGGTAATTTAGGCATATTGTTAATTTGTATTTAGTATAGGTATAGTGTAGTTTTTTACATGTTTAGTTAGGTAGTAGTTTTAAGTGCGTTTTTAGACTGCTAGAATTTTTAAATGGTTGGGGGTTGCTGCTTAGTGTGTGTTAATAAAAAATTGAAAAAATAGGAAACCCCCAAAAATGTATATTTGTTTAGAAGTACATGTATAGGTAGTGAATGTTTAGTATGTGGCTGTTTTCTGTATTGTACTGATTTGTATTAAGGGGGATGTTTAACTTGTCATTTGTGTATAGTAGGTAAGATAGTTTAGGATAAGTTAATAGAGTGCAGGCTAGTGTTAAGTATAGTTAGAATAGGCTAGGTAGGTGAATGTAGTTTAAGCTATGTTAGAATAGAATAAGGTAGTTTTAAGGTTAGTGAGTTTAGCATAGATAGGTGTAGGTCGATAGGTGTAGAATTTATAGATTAAAATGTTTTCTACTTTCACTATGCATCATTTCATATTTATGAATTGCTAGCATGGATTATATTGAGTTGAGTACATGATGTAGCTATTGACCTGCAGTCTTTGTAGGTAAATGTTGATTTGTCAGAGGCCTATAGAGAATTGATAGTCTACCTGACTGTTAGACCTGTCAGCCCTTTGGGTGGTCCCTCCTCATCATTATTTATTTTGTCCCACTTTTGCCTCAAACCCAGTTTGAATTTTTCCTTTTTGGGAACCACCAGACTTTTTCGTGTTGCTACAGATTCAGGGAACCATTTTAGCTACCCCTGAAACTTCTGTCTGAGGGCCTGAAGCACAAAATGGTGGCCACCTGTGACATCACCAGCATCCACTGGAACCTACCAGCACCTTCCAGAACATTCCAGGAGCTTCCAGAACCCTGTGACCGTTGGAGGCGGTTTAGAATGTTGGGAGGATAAGAGAGGCAGTTGGCAGTTGGAGCTGGCAGTTGGCACCTGACTGGTGAAGAGAGAGGAGCACAACAGTGAAGGAGGAAGGAGTGAAGCAGCAGGGGTGGAAACTTGTGCCTGGAGTGGGGTCCATAAACCCACCCTTGATACTTGTCCCTACTGATGGATCCCAGCCTATAGCCCTGTGTGGGAAGAAGACAGAAGAAACTTATCCTAAGGACCTGGACAGCAGGAACAGGCCTTAGAACCAAGAAAACAGCAAGATTCTGACCTGAGAACTGGTTTCCCTGGAGTCCGGCGTCGAGTAGCCTGAAGACCTGGAGCCCGAGGTGGAGAAGCGGCGCTGACTGAAGTAGCAGACGTCGTACCCGGAGCCGCCTGAGGTCGTGAGAGGGCGCCGACGGAGGTCGTGAGGAATACCAGAGGTCGAGGAGGAAGTGAACCGAGGTCGAGCGAGCGGCGTCATCGGAGGAGTGAAGTCCGCCCTCCGGAGTCGTCGGAGACCGAGGTAGAGGAGCACTGGAGGTCGGGAGTGAGGATCGCACTCCGGAGTCGCCCGGAACCTGTGTGGAGGAGCACCGGAGGTCGGGGGTGAGGATCGCACCCCGGAGTCGCCGGAAGTCGACATCGAGGCCAGGCCGGCCGACGTCATCGGAGCCGAGAGCGCCATCGGACCGGAGCCGCCCGAAGTCGACATCGTGAGGAGACTGCCCGACGCCGTCGAATCGGAGGTCGAGATCGAACCGAGGCCACCGACATCGGACCGGAACCGCCTACCGGCGTCGTCAAAGAACTGACATTGTGCCGAGGCCGCCGAGACCGAACCGGAACCGCCTCACGGCGTCGACACGACTCCAGCGGCGTCGGAACATCAGAAAAAGGGCAGTAAGTGGAGTAGAGGGCGCCTAAGGCCCTGTGGAGACCTGAGAGACTGCTCTAAGGGGCTAGGGAGGTGCTGAAACCAACCTGACTGTGCAAGGGGTGAACTGGGACTAACCTAGAGAGGTTGTGTGGAGAGAGAAAGCCAGGGCACTGGTATTCCCCCCTTTGATCTACCTCAGCTTAGGCCTCAGCCTTGTCCCAGCCAGGGAGTAGCCCCCCCTCAAGCCTTCCACAACCCTACAAGCTGTGCCTGGGCCAAATCAGCCCTTAAGAAGTGAAGTGTCATCTGATTATATGAGGGGTGCTGTATACTTTTAATTATTTATTGGGGATACTGTATTTATTGAGTTTTTACCTATTTATTGCTGCACTATATTTATAGGTCCACAGGACTTGTTGGTGTACAATATTTATTGGTACAGTATTTATTGCCTCAAAGTATTTAATTGTCTGTATATATTGCACTTGTATTTATGCCCTGTTATTTATGATCACCCCTATTTATTTCATCAAACAGCCAATATTTATTTGACCTGCACTAATTGAAACTTGTATATTGTGATTGACCTATTTATTTTTCCAATCAGCAACTAAGAGAAAAAGATAAAGAAAGAATATTTTCATAATTTTTACGGTGTAGAGTCGTTTTTGGAACGGATGCACGCATGGTTATTGTATGGGTATATTGTATGCTTAGCACTGCGCCTGTTTCCTGACCACTCGAGCCAAGCTACCACAGTGTGTTCGGGGAGTCCACCACCACCCTGCGGAGTGGGAGTGGGCGTTTCCAACATAAATTGGTGTTCAGTGGTGGGATAGAGCTGTGCCTACATATACTCAACAATAACTGTGGGTAGTCCATAGGCCTACACCGGGAGTTTTCTCACAGCGGCCTTCCTAATTGTGGGTTTTTGTTTTTTCCAAATTTACTCTGGTGGTGGGAGGAGGTATTACTAAAGGTACCCCCCTGCATTGTTACTGCACAAAACCTGACCTCTAACCTGAGTGGGCAAGATGGAGTTTGTACTAGAGAATCTAGAAACGTACACTGTGGCCCAACTCAGGGAGTTTTGCCAGCGGGAGGGGGTGTACTGTCCCCCAGGAGCAAAGAAGGGTGCACTCCAAACCAGCTTAAGGGCTTGGGGGGAGGCACGCCGAGAAAGCAAGGCTGAGGAGGAAGACAGGGATGGAGAGCCTGACCCCGAGGGGGCTGAGATGTACCAACCTGAGGTGGGGAACCTGTCAGCAGGGCCCAGGACACTTTCTAGGAAGGGCAGCACTGTCTCTAGCGGGGGCTTATCCAGCGTGGAGTTAGCAGATCGGAGAGAGAAAAGACAGCTCACATGGGATTTAGCAAAGCTGGAGAAGGAGAAGGAGGAACAGAGGTTGGCTCATGAGACGGAGAAAGAGAGGATGGCTCATGAGATAAGACTGAAAGAGATAGAGCTTCAGATCCTAAGAATTGGGGCACCAACTGTTCCTAATGGTGGCAGCAAAGACCAAGAAATCACCAGGGAATCCAAACCTTACCTGCCAAAGGACATAGTAGCTAGCTATGGGGCGGGTGACGACATCGCCAAGTGGCTAGCAGCCTATGAGGTCTCGTTGAGGGCCCATGGGGTTCCAGTGAAGTATTGGGGAGGAGGATTGTATAGGTACATGCCTCCAGCTGGTAGGGATGCTTTATTGGCCCTCGAAGAGGATGAGCAGACCCACTACCCCACCATGAAACTGGCGCTCATCAGAAAGTTTGGACTAACACCTGAAAAGTACAGACAGAAGTTCAGGGGTAGTCACAAACTGGGCACACAGAATTGGGTGGACTTCCTGGACTATGCAAAGAAGGCACTGGAAGGTTGGATTCAGGGCAGTGAAGTAAGGAACTACGAGGAGCTGTTTGACCTAGTACTGAAGGAACACCTACTCGAGAAATGTTTCCCTGAACTGCGGCAACACCTGGTGGATAGCAAGCTGACCAGCCCCCGGAAGCTTGCTGAGGAGGCGGACATTTGGGCTAGTACCCGGGTGTCCACAAGGGGGACTGGAGGGGATACTCAAAAGGCCGGACAGGGCGCCCCCCAGAAGAAAGAAGGAGGGGAAAAGAAAAAGGAGTTCTCCAAAGGCCCCCAAAATAACTTCCAAGGGAAGGGAACAGGATTCACCTCTAAGGCTAACCCACCCAGAAACCCTAATCCTGGCCAGAGCCAGCAGCCAAGGGTTGTCCATTGCTATGAGTGCGGTGGCGTTGGACACTATAAAGGAGATCCAAAGTGTCAGAAACGATCACCCCCTCCCACTGGAGGAAAGCCCCCCGGAGTAGCTAGTGTAGTGCTCGGGGAGGAGATGCCCTTAACTAAGGGAAGGGAGTGGGCGGGTGTCACTTTAGTGTCCCTGGGAGAACGGGAGATGGTTCCCAAGATCCAGGTGCCCGCAAATACCGCAAAGTATGGGCAGTGGATCACCATCAACGGCCAAAGAGGGGAGGCTCTGAGAGACACAGGAGCCAGTATGACTATGGTGCGTAGCCAGCTGGTGTCTCCAGAGCAGGTAATTCCCGATGTACTCCACCCAGCCGCGATGGCTGACGGCAGAACAGGTCACTATCCCGTGGCCGAGGTTCCCTTTGAATGGGGGGGGGTTGCAGGTTCACTTCGAGTTGCCGTAAGCCCTGCCGTGCCAGTCGATTGTCTGCTGGGCAATGACATGGAGCACAACGCTTGGAAGGAGGTGGAATACCGGACTCACACCGAGATGCTGGGTACACCTGACTGGGCCTGTGTTAGCACAAGGTCCGAGACTACCCGAAGAGGGAGTTCATTCCGGCTGGAGCCTGGAACAAAGGCCCAGCCAGCTGCCAGTCAAGGGAAGAACCGAGGACAGGAGGAGCCTGCCTCGGCGTCTCCACCCCGTAGGACGGATAGGCCACCGGAGGTGGTGGGCCAGGAGTCTGCGGAGGGGGACGTTACCAACCTGGAGGACTTACCCATCCCGGCCGAGTGGCACGTGGAGGGAGGCCCGTCCAGGGAGGAATTCTGCCAGGGCCAGAGGGAGTGCCCTACCCTTGAGGGGCTGAGGCGACAGGCCGAAGCCCAGGCAGCAGGGAACGTTGAAGGGAACTACAGTGTTTACTGGGAGGATGGCCTCCTCTACAGTGAACCCAAGGCACCCCTACATGGATCGTCACGAGCCTTGGTAGTTCCTCAACGTTATCGAGCCTTCCTTTTAGAGTTGGCTCACGAGATACCATTGGCAGGACACCTGGGGCAAGACAAGACCTTCGCCCGTCTTGTCCCACACTTTTATTGGCCTCAGATGAAAGTGTCGTCCGATACCTACTGCCGGACATGTGTGTCTTGCCAAGCCAGTGGGAAAACAGGGGTGAAGCTGAAAGCTCCCCTGGAACCACTCCCTGTCGTTAGCACCCCCTTTGAAAGGGTGGGCATCGACATTGTGGGTCCATTAGATCCACCAACTACAGCTGGTCACAGGTTTATCCTGGTTCTGGTGGATCATGCCACACGGTACCCAGAGGCAATACCTCTGAGGACCATAACAGCACCTGTTGTGGCTAGGGCCCTGATGGGAATCTTTACCCGAGTGGGTTTTCCCAAGGAAGTTGTGTCCGACAGGGGGACCAACTTCATGTCAGCATATATGCGGGCAATGTGGAAGGAGTGTGGAGTGACCTACCGGTTCACAACTCCTTACCACCCCCAGACCAATGGTCTGGTGGAAAGGTTTAACAAAACCTTAAAAGGCATGATCAGAAGTCTGCCTGAAAGCCTGCGGAGGAAATGGGACGTCCTCCTACCCTGTTTACTTTTTTCCTACAGGGAAGTGCCACAGAAGGGAGTGGGCTTCAGCCCCTTCGAGCTTCTGTATGGGCACCCTGTACGCGGACCTCTTAACCTGGTGAGAGACGGATGGGAAAGAACTCCCAGAAAGCTCCCCCAGGATGTGGTGAGCTACATGCTGGCCTTCCGGAGCCAAATGGCTAAGTTGTGGAAGCAAGCTTCTGACAACTTGGAAGCCAGCCAAGCAGTAATGAAGGCGTGGTATGACCACAATGCTCACCCGGTGGAGTTGGAGCCTGGCCAGAAGGTGTGGGTGATCGAACCCGGAGAGCTTAGTGCCCTCCAGGATCGCTGGTCAGGACCCTTTGAGGTGTTGGAGAAGAAGGGTAAGGCTACCTACTTGGTGGACCTGAAGACCCCTCGTCAGCCCCTGCGGGTGCTGCATGCCAACCGCCTCAAACCCCACCACGAGAGGCCCGAAGTCATCTTGATGATGGTGACTGACGGAGGAGAGGACGTGGAAAGCGAGCCTCTCCCTGATCTGTTTGCGTCTCAGGAAAAGGATGGGTCGGTGGAGGGAGTGATTCTCTCCCCATCTCTAACTCCTGAACAGCAGGAGGACTGTCGCCAGGTCCTGGGGCAGTACTCTTCGTTGTTCTCCCTTGTCCCGGGTAGGACTCACCTGTGCGTCCATGACGTGGACACAGGAGACAGCCCACCTGTGAAGTCCAAGATCTACCGGATGTCAGACAAGGTGAAGGCCAGCATTCATAGTGAAGTCACTAAGATGCTGGAGCTAGGAGTGATTGAACCTTCTAGCAGCCCCTGGTCCAGTCCGGTGGTGTTAGTACCGAAAGCTGCACCACCGGGTGCCCAACCAGAACTGAGGTTCTGTGTGGACTACCGGGGACTGAATTCAGTGACAAAGACTGATGCCCATCCGATCCCTAGGGCGGATGAATTAATTGACCGGCTGGGAGCTGCCCAATATCTAAGTACCTTTGACCTTACCTCTGGGTACTGGCAGATCTCTTTGACTGATGGAGCAAGGGAAAGGTCAGCCTTCTCCACGCCCAATGGCCACTACCAGTTCTGTGTGATGCCCTTTGGGCTCAAGAACGCACCTGCCACGTTTCAGCGCCTGGTAAACCAGATCCTCACCGGGATGGAGAGTTTCTCTGCTGCTTATCTGGATGACATAGCCGTCTTCAGTAACAGCTGGGAGGATCACTTGCGTCACCTGCAAGCTGTTCTCCAGGCCCTGAGACAAGCTGGATTGACGATCAAGGCCAGCAAGTGCCAGATCGGGCAGGGGTCGGTAGTGTACCTTGGACACTTGGTGGGTAGGGGAACGGTGCAACCCCTCCAGGCGAAGATCGAGGCCATCATGGCCTGGGAACCCCCCAAGACACAGACTGAGGTCCGAGCATTTTTGGGCCTCACGGGATATTACCGCCGCTTCGTGAAGGGGTACGGTACCATCGTAGCCCCCCTCACGGAGCTCACGTCCAAGAAACAACCTCGACGGGTAGTCTGGACGGAGGCTTGTCAGCAAGCCTTTGAGAGATTGAAGAAAGCCATGTGCGAGGCCCCGGTCTTAAGGGCCCCAGACTTTTCCAAGAAGTTCATTGTCCAGACAGATGCATCAGAACATGGCATTGGGGCAGTGTTATCGCAACTCAACGAAGAGGGTCTGGATCAACCCGTGGTCTTCCTATCCAGGAGACAACTTCCCAGGGAACAGAAGTGGAGTGCAATAGAGCGTGAAGCCTTTGCAGTGGTATGGGCTCTGAAGAAGTTGCGGCCATACCTGTTTGGCTCGCACTTCCTAGTTCAGACCGACCACCGACCCCTTCGTTGGCTGATGCAAATGAAGGGGGAGAATCCCAAGTTGTTGAGGTGGTCTATTTCCCTACAGGGGATGGACTTTCAGGTGGAACATCGGCCTGGAGTGGACCACGCCAATGCAGACGGTCTCTCAAGGTATTTCCGCCTTAGTGATGAGAACTCCCAAGGGGTTGGGTAGCTCTCCCCACTTTCAGCTGGGGGGGACGCGTGTTAGACCTGTCAGCCCTTTGGGTGGTCCCTCCTCATCATTATTTATTTTGTCCCACTTTTGCCTCAAACCCAGTTTGAATTTTTCCTTTTTGGGAACCACCAGACTTTTTCGTGTTGCTACAGATTCAGGGAACCATTTTAGCTACCCCTGAAACTTCTGTCTGAGGGCCTGAAGCACAAAATGGTGGCCACCTGTGACATCACCAGCATCCACTGGAACCTACCAGCACCTTCCAGAACATTCCAGGAGCTTCCAGAACCCTGTGACCGTTGGAGGCGGTTTAGAATGTTGGGAGGATAAGAGAGGCAGTTGGCAGTTGGAGCTGGCAGTTGGCACCTGACTGGTGAAGAGAGAGGAGCACAACAGTGAAGGAGGAAGGAGTGAAGCAGCAGGGGTGGAAACTTGTGCCTGGAGTGGGGTCCATAAACCCACCCTTGATACTTGTCCCTACTGATGGATCCCAGCCTATAGCCCTGTGTGGGAAGAAGACAGAAGAAACTTATCCTAAGGACCTGGACAGCAGGAACAGGCCTTAGAACCAAGAAAACAGCAAGATTCTGACCTGAGAACTGGTTTCCCTGGAGTCCGGCGTCGAGTAGCCTGAAGACCTGGAGCCCGAGGTGGAGAAGCGGCGCTGACTGAAGTAGCAGACGTCGTACCCGGAGCCGCCTGAGGTCGTGAGAGGGCGCCGACGGAGGTCGTGAGGAATACCAGAGGTCGAGGAGGAAGTGAACCGAGGTCGAGCGAGCGGCGTCATCGGAGGAGTGAAGTCCGCCCTCCGGAGTCGTCGGAGACCGAGGTAGAGGAGCACCGGAGGTCGGGAGTGAGGATCGCACTCCGGAGTCGCCCGGAACCTGTGTGGAGGAGCACCGGAGGTCGGGGGTGAGGATCGCACCCCGGAGTCGCCGGAAGTCGACATCGAGGCCAGGCCGGCCGACGTCATCGGAGCCGAGAGCGCCATCGGACCGGAGCCGCCCGAAGTCGACATCGTGAGGAGACTGCCCGACGCCGTCGAATCGGAGGTCGAGATCGAACCGAGGCCACCGACATCGGACCGGAACCGCCTACCGGCGTCGTCAAAGAACTGACATTGTGCCGAGGCCGCCGAGACCGAACCGGAACCGCCTCACGGCGTCGACACGACTCCAGCGGCGTCGGAACATCAGAAAAAGGGCAGTAAGTGGAGTAGAGGGCGCCTAAGGCCCTGTGGAGACCTGAGAGACTGCTCTAAGGGGCTAGGGAGGTGCTGAAACCAACCTGACTGTGCAAGGGGTGAACTGGGACTAACCTAGAGAGGTTGTGTGGAGAGAGAAAGCCAGGGCACTGGTATTCCCCCCTTTGATCTACCTCAGCTTAGGCCTCAGCCTTGTCCCAGCCAGGGAGTAGCCCCCCCTCAAGCCTTCCACAACCCTACAAGCTGTGCCTGGGCCAAATCAGCCCTTAAGAAGTGAAGTGTCATCTGATTATATGAGGGGTGCTGTATACTTTTAATTATTTATTGGGGATACTGTATTTATTGAGTTTTTACCTATTTATTGCTGCACTATATTTATAGGTCCACAGGACTTGTTGGTGTACAATATTTATTGGTACAGTATTTATTGCCTCAAAGTATTTAATTGTCTGTATATATTGCACTTGTATTTATGCCCTGTTATTTATGATCACCCCTATTTATTTCATCAAACAGCCAATATTTATTTGACCTGCACTAATTGAAACTTGTATATTGTGATTGACCTATTTATTTTTCCAATCAGCAACTAAGAGAAAAAGATAAAGAAAGAATATTTTCATAATTTTTACGGTGTAGAGTCGTTTTTGGAACGGATGCACGCATGGTTATTGTATGGGTATATTGTATGCTTAGCACTGCGCCTGTTTCCTGACCACTCGAGCCAAGCTACCACAGTGTGTTCGGGGAGTCCACCACCACCCTGCGGAGTGGGAGTGGGCGTTTCCAACACTGACTATTTGATTTCAGATTTAATTTGTTTTAAGAATGTCTAAAGCGCACAAATGCTGTAAGGCATCTTGGTGTTAACATAGTTATACATCCAGTCACAAAGACATCAATAACCAATGAGTGAAGTATGGAGCATTTTCAAATTTGAGCCACTGTAAGTGAGCCTCTTTTGGAAATTGTTCTCACTGCACAACACAGACAGCATACTACTGTTGCACTTTGTGTGAAAGTGATAGGACAAGTAAAGTTTGCATAGTTTTGTCACAACAAATTATAGGTTCCTGGCTGTGGTGAAAAACACTGGTGCATGCCTGTACTACACATGCCCTTCCACCATTTTGCAAGTGGCTCATTGTTGTTTGCTAGTCACAAATCATGAATCTATACACACGTGCCTGAAGAAAGTCCATCATCATAGCAATTGACTACCTGGTAAGTGTATAATAATAATCCGTATTTGTAAAGCATGGGCATATCACCCTTTAAGGTTTCAAGGCGCTGGGGGCTGTAAGGGAGATTAAGGGCCTCATGTAGGTAACATACTATTTACCGATTCATAAATACCGAATTTTACCGATTCGGTATTTATGAATCGGTAAATAGTATGTAGGTAAATAATCGGTAATTATTACCGATTCTGTAAATATCGGTAATTATGAATCGGTATTTACCGAATCGGTAATAATGCATCCTTTCCCATTCATTCCTATGGGCCTGGAGGCCCATAGGAATGAATGGGAAGCCAGTTACTATTACCGATTCGGTAAATACCGAATCGGTAATGGGGGAGGCATTATCATGGGTGGCAGGGTGTCACATTGACACCCTGTTGCACCCCTGATTCGTGCATGTGTGCACATGTGGCGCACATACATGCCCTAAGGGCATGTATGTCTGCCACATGGCACTTTACAAATAGCACAAAAATGCTTTTTGTAAGGTATTCGTCATTTACCATCAACTTGTAGTTGGTGGTAAATAACGAATCCAGACACCAATAATGCACTCACTTGAGTGCCCCCTACATTGCATTTCTGGATTCGGTATTTACCGAATCGGGATTTTACCGATTTCTTAAAATTCCGATTCGGTAAATACCGAATCCAGAAATCAGCCACCTACATCTCAAGTGCCTAAATACCGGTCGGTAACGGGATATTTACCGATTTTCGGCCGTTACCGACCGGTATTGAGGTACCTACATGAGGCCCTAGTGAGCTATTGCCCAGAGTCACATGATTCTGAGCTGAGCTGCTGCCGGGGACCGAACCATGACCCCCATGCTCCAGAACCCGCCACTCTGGCTGCTGCACCACACCTCTCCCTCTACATGCAGATCAATTTGCAGTAACTACTTTCAATGATTCATTTCCATAAGTCTCCCATGTCATCTTCCCTGGGGAGGTCTTGCTTTGTAATTGCTTCTGTGCTCTGTCTCCCATGAAGCACTGTTGCTTGAACATTTAATACCTTGAAAAACAGAGACAAGATGTGTTTGGCAAAACAGGAACAGTTGGTTTAATTAAACAGTGCAGCTGGGAGAACAGTTACAGGCATAGGGCCTGACTACTGTCTCAATTTACATTCGGTCTGACATAGATTTTTATACAGTTCATTGGATATAATAAAGAGGTTTGCCAGTCCTTTTTTGGAAAGGAATGCTGTCTTTCGAACCATAAATTATAATTTTGGATAAAGAATCCAGGTGGGCCTCGACCTTGCATGGACACAATGCAGCCAGTAGATAACGTGTTCAGATGTCTGGCATGGGGAGCGCATGATTACTGCGTGTACTGTGTGTGCTGTGTCCTGATTGACTGAGTGTTCCTAACTTTATGTGACATCCAACTTTATGGTGTTTTGGGAATGCGCTTACCCCTCCAGTGAGATGTGCTTTATTGGGGCCAATCTTCCTGGACCATTGTGGTGTTGCAGCGCCTATCTGTGGGTTTAATGTGGAATTTCCTGTTTGCGCAAATGTCTGCTGGCTACATGCTACCCCACCTATGATCTATCAGTCAGTGACCCCAGGCCTGGGTCCCAGTGCCAGCCTAATTATGTAATAGTGAGTCACGGTTGTCGTTGAGTTCACGATTGGTGAATTCATCAATAATTTATTTCTGTACATGGATGTATCATTATTCACATTAACATTGACTATTTCAATATTAACAGCAATATGTTGGGGAGAGGATGTGGTCTAATGGCTAGAGTGGTCGACCTCGAAGTTGGGGAAACTGGGTTCGAGTCTCGGCAGGGACTCGCAACATCCTGTGATTCTCTGCAAATCACTTAATCTCCCTCTTACACCTGATACCTTCGGGTCGAGTTTGTGCTATATAAAATAAAAAAATAAAAAATCTGCATGTATAATGTACATAGATGTAATGTGTAGTTACACTCGCACTAAAAACTATATGAGGACTCTCAGGGGAAGAAGGACAAATTTACCCTACTTATCCCAGTGAAGCATTATTCACCAACTACCAGTTGACACTGGGCCCCAACAGTAGGCCCTTGTACTTCTTGCATACTCACATTAAAGGAATTGGATTGGCCTTGTGCATCCTTGTGTGGCACAGGTATGATGCTAATTCAGAAGATGTATGGGCATAAATGTCTGTCCATTATTAGTGCTACCATGCTAAGTTGTGTTCTGTTGAATGTCTTCAATGTGAGCATTGAGGCTATCATATTAGGATGATCACGTTGTCATGTTCACTGAGCTAGATATATGTGGATGAGAGAAACAGTGCTATCGTGTCACATGCATCACAGACCTCATGTATAGCAGGTAAGTATTTGTGTGTATAGAATGAGTTTTTCACTGTGTCTCATTCAACTAACTGCAGCTTTTTGTCAAACCCTGACAATCCATTGGGAGACAACACATTCTCCATTATGACATTGCAGTGGATGTACTTGTTGTTAGTGCATTTCCAACAACAGCAGATGCTATTCACTTCAGCTCTCTCTCCTTGACCAGCTAAGAAGTGGGTTATGATAGTACACATCTACCATGGTATACGTCAGGGGTCTCCAACCTTTTTGGTAATGGTATCTATGTTCATTGAGAACCATCATGAGCTACTAATATTATTAGTGTTGTAATAGTAAGCACATCAGAGACGATAATGGTATTGGCCAACATGTGCAAGATTATCAGCAGTGAGTGCCTCCGTGCATCAGGCACAGTTGCCAACAGTAATGTATAAAATGTGTTATCAATATGAAATACTTCCACATAGAAAATTCATGAACAAATTAAATGAAATTTATAGAGCACACAGCTACTCCTGGGAATGTCAAGGCACTATAATGCATAACAGCCATAACTGAAATGCCATAAATATGACACAGCCATGTCGCACAGAAGCAACGCAAAGCGATGCATGTTTTATTGACTCAACACTGCCAAAGTGTAGCATTGTGTCAGTTCTCATAAATATGCCCCCAGATGACTTACACTATAGGTAATTAAAATGCGATCAATTGTAGTGTTTGCACTTCTGCCAGTGAAAGAATGTCAGCTCACATTTCAGCAACAAAAGATTTAATTTGGACATTAACAAAGTTAAGGACTTTCCATAGGTGTTGTGAGGAAAGTGTGAGACACCCAAGCCCGCTGGGTTGGTAATACCAGACACACGTCTCGCTGAAGGGTAACAGTTTTGTATATTAAAATCACCAGCCCATAAAATAGGGCAATTGGAATGAATTACCCACAGAAATGGGTCTAAGTCCACAAAAGGAAACAAAATCCAAGCAGGTGGAATAAAACACATTATTCTAAAAACTGACTATAACTAAACCCGACCTGCCCCTCAAGGACAAAAACACAAATTGATAATGGGGAAGCAATGGCAGACCTTCTAACAATAACAGATAACAAATTTGAAATTAAGATCTGCAGACCACCTTTAGCATGGCCTGATGGTGATGGGACAACAGCAGTAAAGAGTGAAAAAAAACCTTCACCATGAGCAGGTTCCATCACCAGGTTTCCTGGAGGCAGATTATGTGCAACATAGAGGTAATGTTATACCAGTCTGGAGCTGTTAATTTGTTTTGAAACCCAAAGATATTCCATGAAGTAAAATGTCAAATCCCATTATAGCCAGATTTAGCTGGTGTTAAGGCTAGATCAGAGGGGCTTATTTGTGTTGACTGGACCCCATTAGTTGGCAGGGAGGAGTTAAAGGGAGCACAAACAGAGAAATCAGCCGCAGGCACAAAATAAGGCAGGGGGTGAGGGGTATTATCAGTAGGACCATCTATATATGTTAATTCAGGGGTGGCACCAGAATCCCCACGTCAATCAACCACCTGCAAGTCATTCAGGGCCTATATGAAAGGGGAATATTTGAAGGGCAATTAATGGGAATGAGCCAATCAATGGGTGGGCCATCAGGCACATGGGGTTCTTGGGACAGGTGGTGATAAAAAATGCCCGGGAGTGGAGCCTAAAATTGCCAAAGATTGAGCGGTAAGACGAAGACCTAAACAAGGTCTTGCCCACAAACCTAGGATGTTTAAAATTGATAATAGCGCAGTCCTCTCAGACGTTTTTACAGATGAACCAATCCACCGACCCTTCATGTCAACAAGATTTGGTCGGCTTTCGAAACTGTGCAAATAAACTTAGTATGTACCCAGTAAAGGGCTTTATTCCTTAACTGGACTGGTGATTCAGTGTTACCCTAGAGCAGGGGAGGAAAATGTATCATTAACGCAACATAGGGACATCAGCCCACAGGTAAGTTAATTGCAACTTCATTGGAACACCTCCTCTTTGTATTTTACACCCTCTTGCTCCTTGTAAACTGAGATGAATTCCCCAAGAGGGCTTCAGTAGGCAAAAAGCTGCTATGGGTCCTAACCGGGCCATTAGTTCCAACCATTTGAGGCTCGGTGGGTACCAAACCCACCAAGAGATCAATGACCAGCCCAAATTTGAATCCCTCACCAGAGTATCAAGCCCTCTAAAGCTACATGGCCCAGAGGCAACCTGCAACGGACAGTGCTGTGAAAGATAGTGATGCAGGGCAGGAAGAAGGCAACCCAAATTGGAAACCAAAGAGGTAGCGTCATCGCTGGATAGCCTTGGGTCAAAGCCGTTGTGAAACTTTCTATGTTCAGACATACAGCCTTATTTAAATCATGGCACACAGGTGACTCGATCACAACGGTGACAGACATCCAGTCCACCAAAATATAAATCCCATAGGATTACATAGGATTTATATTTCAGTGGATGGGATATGCGTCATCGTTGTGACAGAGTAACCCATCTGCCGAGATCTAAATCAGGCCTTAGTCTCTGAAATGGTAGTCGAAAATTTCCAGCTGAGCAAAGTAGAGGGCTGTAGCCGAAGACAGTTCCTGGATACCCCTTTGGTGAAGGACAGCTGAAACTGATTTGCTGCTGGGGAGAAGAACGTAGTTGGAGAAGCTTTAAAGTCAATCACATAATTGATGCATCTCGGGCAGATAGGTGAGCAGATTGGCCCCGGCAGTAGTGGCCCATCCCCTGCCAAATTGGTGGGAAGTGTGGGGGAGGGGACAAAAATAAAATAAATACATTGTAAAAAACTTATCTTCACGCCGCCGCCGTCTCCACAGCATCGCCGTCTTCCTAGTTCTGGACACAGACTCCCAGAATGGACTGCGGCCTATCCTGATGCTGCAGGAAAGCAGCATCAGTATTGGCCTGAGCGCCAGCAACTTGAGCTTCCAGACAGACTGTGCCTGCTTCACTGCGCAGGAGGTGTTTGGTTGGCTTGAGACGGCCATCAAACACCTAATGCGCAGTGAAGAGATTGCCCATCACTCCCCCACCAGCAGTGTCATCCCCTAGACCTGCCCCAGAGACTCGTCAGAGTCCCGTGGGTGGGTCCAGGGGATTCAAATAATCCCTTGTGGTGGTGGGGGGTGATGCTCCTCTGCTCTAACGGAGCAGCCACCTCTGGGTCCTGGTCTTCGTCTGCTACACAGAGCAGTTGTTAGCCAAATGTCTTCACTTTTACTTTTTGGCTATCGGGGCAGATGTGCACCACTTCCAGTAGTCCAGGAATAGAGGGGTCTCACTTGAAGAGTCAGAACTACCTCAGGTTGGGTCTGGGGTGGCTTCAAGAGAGAGGACGCCTTCTGTGTCCCTCTGGTTCTGAACAGGAGGCCAGCAAACTAGCCCTTACAAATCACTCTGGTGGTACCGGAATAGTTAAAGATCCAGTCCTTGTCCACAGGCAGAAGGTAGCTAAGCAACAGGACAAAAAAGCAGGCAGCCC
Source organism: Triturus cristatus (assembly GCF_964204655.1). Lineage (NCBI taxonomy): Eukaryota > Metazoa > Chordata > Amphibia > Caudata > Salamandridae > Triturus > Triturus cristatus. The sequence continues at coordinate 624,391,212 of NC_140587.1, forward strand.
AGCTGGTCATCAGTCTTGTAAAGCAGCAGTCCGGAAAGGTGGCAGTGCTTTTAGCTGCACAGCAGTCCTTCTTCCTGCAGACTATCCACACGTCCAGAAGTGTACTGAAATATTGGTGTCCGAGCTCCTACTTTTATGCCCTGCTGCCCTGGTTCTGGAAGGTGGGCAAAGCTTCAAAACAGTGGCTTTGAGGTGCATGGACTGTAGTGTGTTCCCTGGTCTGGCTCCAAGCTGTCTACAGTAACAATATGGGGTCATTAGGCCCTTTGTGTGAAGGCAGAGCACAGGCTATTCAGTTTTAAGTGGGACTGGGCTGAGCTCCACCCACATCCTGCCAGCAGATGGCTGATTGAGGCCCACCTAATCCCTCTATTGTGCGACTGCCTGAGAGGAATTTGCAAAGTCTCTCAGTTACACCCAATCATGGGACCCAGGCCAGGCTACATGCATAAAACGGCTAAAGGCAGAAAAATGCCAACCTCCCAAACGTTACATTTTTGAAATTGTGATAAAACATCCGACTTAACCATTAAATAAGTCTCTTCACCACAATTCCAACAATATCAAAAATGATGTAGCTACAAGCTTGCAATTGGAAATGACAGTTTATTAAATGTAATAAGGAATCTCCAATGTTATCCTAAGGGAGGGGTGGGCCTCACAGTAGTGAAACAAATTGTAGGAGTTTCACTAACATGTAAAACTTAAAAGTAATTGTCCAACCTTTTAATTACACAGCACCCTGACCTATGGGCTGCGTAAGGCCTACCTTAGGGGCAAATTATTTGTAATAAAAGGGTAGTTTAAGGGATGGCAAGGGGGTTTAAATTAGGCCTGGGCGGTACATTTTGTTCCGTTCGCGGAATTTGCGATATTTTGACATTTTCGCGTTCCGCGGAGAGGGCGAAAATGTGAAAACTTTCGCAACCTACCGCGAAACGGAAGTATTTTTCTTGTTCGTGCTTTAAAAATGCATTCTCGCGCCCGTGACTTACCGGGTCCCTGCGTTTGCCGACGAGTTTTCATATCCGTTCACGCGCACCACAAGATGTTGGATTGTTGGTAGACAGTCGCGCTATTCCGCGGAAGTTTGCGATTGCGAACACGTCATTGCGATCGCGAACAGGAAATAAGCATCGCAAGTTGGAGATATATTTCCCCGCGAGCACGCAAAAACACATAGCGAACGGGCGGGAAAAGCAATCTCCGCATCTTCGCATGCTAGCAGAGATTTTGAGCAATTTTGCAATAATTTGCGAAAGTCAGTTTCGCAAATTCCGCCCACCCTTAGTTTAAATGCCAAATTGACAAGACAGTTTAAGACTGCATGCAGGCAGCAGTGGCAGACCTGGAACATGTTTTAAGGTTCTACTCAAGTGGGTGGCATAATAAGTGCTGCAGGTCGACTTGTAGCATTTAATTTACGGTTGGTTGGTATATGGTATAGTACCCTGCAAGAGGCTTACAAGTAAATTAAATATGCTAATTGAGTATATGCTAATGTAACCAAGTTTTAGGGGAGGGGCAGTGGTAAAGTGCACATAGTCCTAAGAGCAATACAAATAAGTGCAGCAAAATGAAGGAGGTGAGGTAAAAGGTTTGGGTGAAGACCACCCTAAGACTGACAAGTCTACTATGAGTCAAAGTTACCATATTAAATTATATCATACAGGCAAACAATCCTTAAGGTGACACACTGTATGCTGGCTGCTTACAGATCTTACACAGTGTACTGCATGCTTGTATAAGTCTGTAGCATAGTGTTATACCTTCAGAAATAAAGTTGCTTCAGTGCAGGCAAGTGTGTGCAGCTTCAATGACCAATATTCCGCCAAACAGTCTTAAAGGCTATCCTTCATTGAGATTCATCCCTATGATTGTTAAGACTGGTAAAATAGGATATCTTGTGCGATGGATGTTTCTGTGTATTAAGTTCTGAAATGTATGTGGATGGCAGTAATCTACTTATATTTCTCAATCATGATGTTCAATTAAAATGTTGTCTCTTGCTATGTGAGTGCTACTCAATGTTATACAAAAGTGAATACTCTAAAAAAAAATGGGAAACTGAAATGTCATGTTTTGCTAACATATGGTGAACATGCATTTAATGGATATCTACTACCAATTGACAATTTCTCCTTCTCGAGGCTGCAAGGAACATATTGGTTCATCTACCATTATCCACAGTTAATGAAGACAACTGTGAAGTGAAATCCAGTTTGTTAGTTACTTTGATCTGTACATGTTTTGCATTAGAATGTTGATTATTCCTGAAATTTGACCTATGTACTGAGGTGTATGCATACCTAATATGTGTGTGTCAACATGCCACATTGTTCCACTTACAAATCAACACTGTTGTAGTTTGCAATGAGGGTGTGAAACCATTCCACATGCTTTTAATTGGGACTTTTCCATACATTACAATATGGTCATATTGACATGTTGGTATTTATGCCATTATTATCCCAGTGTAGGAAGAAATGTAAAAAATGAGTGTCATAATCAATGTACAATTAGCTACTTGAAAAATAGCCTCTGAAGAAGGCTAACATATTCCACTTCTCTTTCAGAGGAAAAAACTACCTTCCCTGTACGACAGCCAGTAGATGATCAGCAGCCTATCCTTGACTACTCCCCAGCCCTCCATCTAAAAGGACACGTTAAACCAACTCCTCTACACTGTTGGCACTTCTCTTTTGATCTTGGCAATGGAAAAAGACATTGTTGGGTCTCCAAGTAAACCAAGCATGACTGTTTATCAAACTCATGTTCGCCATATTGCCAACAAGAACCCTAATAACTACCAAGTCCTGTTTCAATGGAGAGAGGTGGGGTCCAGCAGCGTATAGCAGAAGACATCAGGTTGGGGGTGGAGACATTAGTTGGCGCACTTGAAAAAGTCTGACATGTCTTATCCCCAACAAGAGGTTGACAGGGTCAGGAAATATGCACAATCTCGGCTTCAATGTACATCAATGTATTTTTTGATACTCCATTAATACTGGCAACACATGAAGAAAATACAAACACTCATGTATTGGCCATTCAATACAGAGTTTTAACTCAATATTACTGTTCATCATGGTATGTATATATATGCATTCCCTGTTTTACAATGTAATGACCACTTAAATATCACTTAATGGTAATGGTAGACCAGATCTAATTGCAAGGGACATGAAACTTAAAATCTTAAATGACTCAATTGAGGGGCCTACATGACTATACCATTATTGATCATCATCCAGACATATATCTGATCTAAATTTTTACACATGATATGAAGTATGCATGTGTGTGTCCTATGGCCACTCAGGACCTGTGCGATTCTTTGATGGTCAATAAAAGTTTGCTGCATCCACTCCTATTTTCATGCATTTGTGGACTACCCATTGACCCACTAAATAAAATGTACCTTATTGCTAGATAATCACAGCAAACACCTATTGAGCGATTTTTTATCTCCCCAGATACGTTTCGCCGGCCCAAATACGGTTTGAATTTGGGCTACAAAAACAGTCGGTGGAAAGAAGGGGAGCTTTCATAAAATGTTGGCACAAAATCAGAGGAGCCGAGGGAGGATCCTTGAAGTCCCATCTCTGGACTGAGCTGTTTCACCCTGGAACATCGCCAGCCAGAGAATATCTTCTAGAATCCATCGAGCTTCTGGGTCTGAGAGATCTTTGGGAAACTCCAATGGTGCACTTCTCATTTAAATTAGTGTCAAGGGGAACAAGACTGATATCAGCCCTAGGGATAAATAAACACTTGCTAAACGAGTGCATGGCTGGGTAGTGCTCAACAGCTATGAAGACCTCGAACCCCAACCCTACTTCAAAATGGTAATAAAAATGGCCACCAAGGAAAAAATGTTAAGGCTCCGTTTAGGTGTTGCCCCAATCAACCCGTTCCTACCACCTTGGGAAAGGAGAGGTGGCGAGCAGCTCTGACGCTTGTGCGGACATGGCGCTGAGGACCTTATCCATGTCATAAGTATTTGCAACAATTTAAGAAACATAAGGAAAACTTTATTAAGACCAATATTTAGGCAGTATGGCATCAGGACTTGTAGGCAGGCAGTAAAGCTGTGCTTCAATCCAGCTGTAGTGCAGCTAAACTGCTGGCTTACAAAAGTCTTTGACATTGTTGCAAACAGACTCAAAAACTCCTCCCGACTGATCACGAATCAACCCAATACAGTGGAACTTGGCTTTATTTGAGTCCTGTAAAATCTTTTAAGAGCACATCATGGCTGCACAAGCACTTTAAAACAAGCTTCACCGGCAGGCCAGGCATTTTGCATCAAAGTATTGAGCACAGCAAAAAGCACTGTGGAGGGACAATGACAGGCTGGCAGCCCAACCCAACCACCTACTAGCACTCGAACATCAAGCTATTCATGTTACCCAGAGTCTTGAATACTGCAATAATCATGAGTGGATTTTTTTATGAGGACTTTTAAATTGCCTTTTTCACAGTATAAACGTGGGTCTTATCAATGTGTTAATTTACTGAATTACGAACTAGGATCTTCCTTTTTTTATGTATTTAATGTATGCAACGGTTTTAATTAAGCATGCATAATAAAATTTACCTTACCTTACCATACCATATGTGTTTGTCTATAAAAGAGAATGGAATCAAGTGTCATATGTAGAATTAATGTGATCTTGCAGGTCACAAAGTCAGGTTGCTGGTGTTGCATTGTATCAAAGCAATATACCATAAAGGATAACTACTTAGACATGTATGCACCTTTTTATAGCGCTCCTTGCCCATGCTTACTGTGTGAAGCCCTGCTACAATCTAGGCACCCTTGCACTATAGTAAATGGCAGCTGCACCATAGGCATCATTCTTTTTGTGTGCAGGAAGGGATACAACAAAAACATCAGAAGCATATTCTAGTGCCTATGTGTGATGCAAAATGCAGATTCATAGCAAGAGGACGTTATCATGATATTATAACATATTTCACCACCTGGAATGGTGTATGGGTTTTGCCATACTTCCAAACAATGAGGCAACTAACTTGGGTGGATGCGTGGGAACAACAAAGCTCCACGCCTGTAAACCCTTCGAAGTGCAGTGTAATGCAAGGCAGCAACTTGCACAGCCTTGCATTTCTCCACATGTACTATGCCATGCAGAGCTACACAGAGCGCCTCTGTATGCCACAGTAAAGTTGACTCAAGTGCTTTTTTTGCTTTAGTCAACATACATAATGCAACACCAACGCAAGGCCCTGCTACTTCTGGGACACAATTCCACACCAATAACACCTTTACCACTCTCAAATTACAAAGTGGCATAGGTGTATGTGTGCAAATGCCAGTACATCCAACCATGCATTTGAGCCTATCCCTGATGTAATAAGGGTAGTATATTTTTATTTTAGGAAATGTTGTACACCTTCCCAATAGAGGCGTTACAAGGATATATATTTAAAATTATTTTTGAATTTTCATATTTCTACATGTACTACATTCTTCAACACACATTGCAAGAGGGACATGGCTCTAAGGTTAGTTTTTGTGCAGTAAAGTATCCATGTGTCACTGAACTTCTTGTCCATGCTAATTAAGGACACATCCAGCAAAAGATGTATTAAGAATCATCTAGTAGTGTATTACTGACACATACCTTTAGCATCAAGGTCAGAAAAGCTGGAAATTTCTGCCTCATCATATGGCTGGTGTCCACCAGAAAGATATGATACCTCCAATGTGCTAGATCTCAACAAAAGATACATTTATCACAGTGTCTATTATCAGCCTAAAACACTGTGGGACCGATTTAAATTAGGGCTGACGGCTGATGGGTCGGTCATGGCAATGGAGTCTCCCTAATTTACAAATGATCGCCAAGCAGGTGATCATTTATAAAGGCATTGGTAGGAATCTCTGTTACAGTTCCTGCTAATACATTTTACTGTTTGCTACAGGGCTGCAGCAGAATGAAGCAGCCCTGTAGCAAACAGTATCCTTTTTTCTTTTTGAAAAGAAAATTCCGGAATTTTCTTTCTGAAAATAAAATAATTAAAAAAGCTACCCTCAACCTGGGAGTCTTCTCCCATGGTGGGAGGAACATTCTAATGTTTTACTGTTCCTTACTGCCAGGTATATCCTGGCAGTAAGAAACATAAATTAACTGCTACATGTCCGCCAATCTAAATTGGGTGGGCGGACATGTAACCATTACTTTGATGGTCCTTACTCCCCAGGGCCATCGGAGATGTTTGGCCATGGAGTAGACACAGTAGTCTCCACCGTGGCCAAACTAAAGGTTTGCACTCAATTACATTTGGTGGGTGGAAAACTATATTGCCAGAGAGGGAACTCTATTGTCATTGCGACAGGGTACCTTCTGTGCCTTCTCCTTTGTGTTTCATTGTTTACCTGTCAATATGTAATACACATTTCACAGCTATAAAACTTGTGTCTGGCACATATCTTGGTGAAGGGAGATGGCACACATCCATCCATGTGTTTTTGATGCATTCACAGGGTTTAAATGTCTGCAATTGAAAAAGGTGATGACATTGTCAAAACATTTTCCACATATTTCTGCTCCTTCACACAAATATCATGGCGTGCACAACATATATATGCTTTCACTTTATTTTTTAAATGTAAAAATTGTGTTTGCCACTTTTAACATCTGAATGTCCTTTTTTGGCTTTCAAAATTAATTTAAAAAATAATTTGGAAAATAATACATTTGTAATGTATTAGTCATACATCCTTTTTTTTAAATATTGTTTTTGCCTAAAAGAGTGTCAGCGGAGGCGCTACTCTTGCATGTCACAATACTAACACAATACAAATATGTGTCGTTTTTAAACAAACATGACTGTCCTATTATTTTTAAATGTACAAAGAAAGTAGCCTCATTTTTGAGTGGCGGTGACACTCTTAACAGTAACCATACCATTATTTGAAGACATAAAATGGCTTCTGCCTGACCTCACTTTCAGGACATTTGTACGCAAATGTCCGTGGCGGAACTTGACCTACTAGTGGGTATTGTACTCCATGACAGACACATCCATATGCTAAATTGTGTGAAAGCAACCAATGGCTGTGTCCATCGCCGCTGACAATCACATCCATCGTGAACATGTATGAGACAGTTTGAAAACAATTCACTTGCTTACTAATACTGCAGCCATCAAGACCTCCTCTACTTTTGCCCCTGTTTCTGAACTCAGATGGTATGAGTTTCTGGGGAAAGGGAACCTGCCTTCAGTCTTAGGAGCTGGAGAAGCTGGCAGGGGAGGTCCTTTCCCTGTATAGCCAACTCTATGACTCATCATATCTGGGTCGGACTGCACACCTTATATTTGCATCACGTTCGTCCTTGTTAAACCTTTAAATTCATCGTTGCGTGCTCACTGGTGACGTGCTTAGCCCAAACTGCACGTTTAAAACTTCACCACATCTTGTTTGGGTGACTTTTCATTACGCGAAGTAAACGCGTGTATTATGGGAGATGTAGTGTTCCCAGGCAGGTTCGGAAGAGTAACGGGTGGTTGAGGTGGAAATCACGTGGCTACAGTAATAGGTCACGCGGGCTGAAAGCCAGGTTCAAATTTGGGTGGTGGTCTAAGACAGGTAACATTGTTTTGGAGATGGACAGAGAAGGACGGTTGTTAGAAAGCAGGTACGTTCATGAGGAGTGAAGTGAAAGCAGGATGGGGAGGGAATGGTATTCACGCTTGCATGCAGAGGGGAGATAAGGATTTATGAGCAACAGTAAATGAAAGAACTGTGTTGAAGGTGGGGAAGTAATGAGTAGAGAGTCGGGGTAAGGTTGGTGCAGGGAGGATGTGCATGAGTATTAATGAAAGGTGTTTCAACCGGGGAGGAATGCAAACGGGGAGTAGAAAGGGAAGTGCTTGGGGAAAGGGTCGTGGAGAGAGGAGGGGGAGAAAGAGAGATTAGGTGGGGTGTTGCAGTGAAAATGGTTTCACGCATGAGATATCGAACGGGTGGAATCTGGTTACATAAAAAAGTAAACAGACCGAGTGCTGCCAGAGGAAATAGGGGATTATCTCTTAAAATTACATCATTGAATTGCATGTGTTAATTAAGGAGAAATGAAGGACATTTTATAAGATAAAGATTTTTTAATGTGATTTTGCACATAAATTGGAGGATGATTTTTTTAATGTATGTTTTACTGTTACTTTCAGTTTCCCCTGACGAAGGGCCCACAAAGGCCCGAAATGCATTGGGTTCAAATAAACTGCTTCTTATGAATACAGCGCTTGTACGTGTTCTCAATTAGAGGTTCGGATGGCCCATTTTGAACATTAGAAACCTAGGAAATTGCATTCCTTGCATGATGGTTTGAAGAGTTTCAAGAGCGAAAGAGTGGATAACGAATGGAGTAAACAGGAGTAAAATGGCACAAAAAGGAAAGAGAAAAATTGCAAACGCAGCATTGGCAGTGCCATTGGTCCTGGGGTGAAAAGTCACCCCAACAAGATGTGGTCAACTCTATGACTCACCAGAGGAACAGGTACATGTTTGAACTGTGAATGTGAATCTGTCTACCATTAAAAAATTTCCTGAAACACAGGCTACAATGTCCCTTTAAGTTACTGACTGAAGTGTGCTGAATGATGTGATGTGTCATACATTTATTTCCTTATATAAGACCATGCTCTAGGGGATTTGTAAGCACTTTCCCATAAAAATCAAAAGGCCCCATTAATTAGTATGTGTTGTGTGCTCAATCCCAAGATAATGTTTGCTGTATATGTAAAGATATATCCATGTACACTTTTTAAATACCTGTGGAATGCATTAATGTCACATCATCTACCTCTGAAAATACATTCTAATGTATTTACAACTGTATGTGTAAATGTTTTCTGTAGCTACCAAATGAAAGTGATGTTTGCTACGTGTATAGTGCCTCAAGACTCTCAGACTAAATGGGGTTCTTAAAGCAGAAGTTTGGGCACTACCAGTAGCTCTCACACCCCTCAAGAGTGGTTGACAGCCTTGACATCAGTAATTAGATGGGCCCAAGGTCAGTTTTCCATCATGATCAACATGCTGCAGAAATCAGGACCTGACAATGAGCAATACTCAGTGTCAGAGTCATGGGCCAGGTTAGGGTAAAGTCACGAATGCAAAGGAATGAACAGACGCACTGAGGTATTGATGTCATTAAATGTGGTTCAGTGACAACAGAAGTTTGGAGGTGTGCGCACACAAATATCCCTGTATGGTAAGAAATTGAGAACATTTGAAATGGTGAGTTACCTCATTTCTTGAGGAAACACTTCATTTCGGTTTGACTCCCATTCAGAAGTGTTCCAAACTGCAGGCCATTTACTCCCGTTAGCTAGTATTCCCTGTGCCATACGTACTGATGCAAGACACAGTCCAATGTTAGAAGTTATATTTTTGAAGGGCAGAGAAATGTTCTGCCAAACACTTCTTATCATGGTACATTTTTCAGCACTTTTAAACAGGTCACTTCTAAAAAAGAGCTGTGTCTTGCATTAGTACTGCTGGCACTTTGAATACTGGCCACTGGGCGGAAGTGGGCTGCAGTCAGACAGTGAGTCTGTATGGTAAAATCTTGTGGCATAGGACATACTTTTTCTCATATGTGGTAGAGTTATATGATTGGCACAGATAAACAATTGTATGTCCTTATGAATTGGGGACATTTTATGGCGCAGAGACACATTCTAGCAAACCCTTCTTAACATTTACCAATTCTGCACCTTCATGTTCCCCAAAACAAATAGACATACAAATGTATGTTTGTGTCATCCATGTAACAGTAATACAGATGGGAAAAAATGTGTTCTGTGCCACAAGATTTTCATTTTACCACACAGACTGTGTCACTCGTACACATGTTCATACATCCCCCTAGAGTAAACTCTCACTGACACCCATGGCAGACCTTTCATAGTGCCTAGTCATGGTATGTATTTCCAACCAGAGTATCTGGCTCTATGGACTTCACGCATCAAGTCAATAAAGCTGGCCATGAGGGGATCCGCTAACAACATGCAAGTTGCTTGGCTGTGACTAGATCACAATGTTTTGCAGTGATCTGAAGTAGCTCACATCAATCGAAAATGTAGGTGACTCTGGCCTACCTGATGTCACTGTGCTGGAGTTGTGAGTGCAGGGCAAGGGATGAGGGTAGTCAACAGGTCACTAAAAAGTGTGCATTTAGATATTTGTTTTGCTCAGCATGTGAAGATGCACATATGCATTGGTAACTTATGAGTCATGCATGGGATAGTGTAGAGAAACTGTAAGACATCACTTTAGACAAACAAATATCACAAACCAATTTTTCAGTGAATACAAATTTTGGTACAACATTGCAGTATTTGTTGACACACACATTGATACATGAATACCTTTTTTGTGAATGCACTGTTCAAAGGTGGGCGGAATTTGCGAAATTCACTTTCGCAAATTATCGCGAAAATGTAAAAAATCTCCGCAAACACGCGGAAATATCGCGAAGATGCGAAAGTTTTTTTCCCGCCCGTTCGCGGTATGTTCTGCGTGGTCGCGGCTCGCCGACTTACCCATGCGGTTGCTTGCGGGCGCGGCCATCTTGTTTTCACTTGTCTCGCGGTGCATGATCGCGAGAAGAAAGACGTGATCGCGCGACGAATGATGTAACTGCGGGCGCGAACTGTCGCGAGACAGCGCAAATGGCTAACAACAATCCAACATCTCGTGGAGAACGCGACCGGATCGGGAAAACTTGTCGGCGAACGCGGGGATTCAGGTAAGGCGATCGCGCGCACGCAGGAATGTATTATTTTACAGTGCAAGCAAGCAAAAAATTTCCGGTAAAATGCGGATTGCGGAAATATTGACATGTTCGCGCTCTCCGCGGAACACGAAAATGTCAAATTAGCGCAATTTCCGCGAGCGGAACGGATTTTTAGTCCAGGCCTAGTTTTAGGTTGATATCCTTATACTGAACAAAGTTTATTATTCTATTCAACAAAGGAATTCAGAGGTGTTAGACAGTTCCTGTAGAAATGTAATGAATAGGTGAGAGACAAGATCATCTATATTATAGTAGCTTTCATGTGTAATGACCAACCCGTGACCAAATAGACAAGAAATGTTGCATACATGCTGGCGATTATGATAATGTCTAAACAAAGTTGGAGAACCTGAAGCAGGTGTATTGTGAAATCTGGTTAAATATATTTTAATCTATATTAATGAACAGTTCGAATTACACAGATACAATTATCTATCATATAAGTCTTCACAGCATCTCCGGCAGAAAGCAAAGGAGAGCATGGCCAAGAGGACGGGAAAGCAGCTAGTTACTGCAGTTCAGGTGTTGCCAATACCAGCGACAGCGAGGGACACAGTCTCATGGAGGGTCATGGGAGTGCTGTCGAGGTCCCCAGCTTTAGGTCATCTTCTTCGGAATCGTCCGCCAGTAACCATCCCCTAGTGGTGGAGAACCTGCAAGAAAGTGTTACACCTGTACCCTTGTCTATCACCCGAGTCCCATCTGTAACCTCCCTGTTGCTCCCCCATTTGGCTGCTCCTGCACTCCTAAAAAAGTGTGGTCTCCTTTGCCCCAGGAACCTGCCCCATTGGCTGCGTTCAAAGAGGAAGCTATTGGGCTCCTACGCATGATTGTTGTAGGGCAGATTGCCATCCTAAATGTCACCCAGGGGCTTAGCTCCCAGATGCAGCACATATCAGCTTTCCTGGAAGGCCTTCACAGTGGTATGTCTGCCCTACAGGGGTTGTTTCAGGCTCTGGCCTCCTCTCTGACTGCACCCTTGCAACCTGCTCATACTCCTGCCCCACCTCTCACCCCTTCCACATCTTCATTCTTCATGTCCTGCTTTGTCCAAAGCACTTGCAAACATTAGCATGCAGACACTTCAACAGGCCCCTGCAGCACACTCACACAGAGGAGGAAAGAAGAAACAGAGGCACACTGCCAAATATGCATACACCACACCCACCACCTCCAAGACACTCATCAACCCCTCCATTGACACACCCACTGACAGTGCACTCACTACTAGAGAAACAATCACCACCCCCTCCACTGATACACCCACTGACAGCGCACCCACCACTACAGGCACCCACACTACCCCATCCACTGACACACCCACTGACAGAGCACCCACTACCACAGACATACTCACCACCCCTCCACCGACAGTGTACCCACTACCAAAGACACACCCACAACACCCTCCACTGACACACCAACTGACAGTGTACGCACCACCACAGATACAACCACCACCCCTCCACTGACGCACGCACTGACAGCACACCCACCACCCCAGACACATCCTTGACACCCATCACCAACACACTGAGAGACACTGCACCAAATCCCACACACATGCACCAACCTCTCTACATGCACCACACCAACCACCCACGCCTGCACACCACACACATTAGGAAGCACACTTCAGAAAAACAAATGCCAACGCTCACTTTCGCAACACACACCTAGCAAACGACAGACCACAAAACACTCAGCACATACACCAGACCCAGAGGTACATGCACTCTCAACACACACAGCAGACATATCTACTCCCTCTCCCTCCAAACCTCAACCCCTCCCAAACATCCCACCCATTTCCCCGAGAGGATTTCCTGTTTACCCTTACTCTAATGCCATCCACTTTCCAACCCCCCTCCAAAATAAAAAAAATCTCTTCCTCCTCCTCCCAAGACTATTTCTAAAAACAAACCCTCTGTTCAGAAACCCAAACCCAACCCTTTTCCTCCCAAGACCCAAAAGTTGTGGTAAAAAAGGAAAAGGCTCCCCTGCCAAAACCTAACACCGCTTCCCCTCCCAAGCCCAAAAGTACAGATGAAAAAAAGGGAAAAAAATCTTCCCTGCCAAAGCCCAACATTCCCTTCCCCTCCCAAGCCCAAAGGTTCTGATGAAGAAAGAAACAAGGCTCCCCTGCCAAAACCCAACCCCCTTTCCCCTCCCAAGCCCAAAACCTCCCATTCCAACACCACAACACCCCCTACCATGTAAGATCTAGAGGTGCTTGCTCTGCAACACAGATGCCCCTTCCTGAGCATGTCCCTTTGACAGTCCCTTAGGAGGCAAGTTGTTGTGCCAGTGCACAGGAGTGCAAGAGACACGTATTTACTTTGGACTGGCAGTTTGCCTCATTTATTTTTTAGAGTGGTATCTCAGTTTTGCAAATAAATGTTTATTTTCATCAAGTTCGTCATTTAATTCACAATTGTTTAACTCCTAGTAATGTTTCTAAATAAAATGTGTAGACTTCTTTTTCTTTACCACAGTGACATGTACTCTTGCTAGATTAGTTAATGTGTACTTGGTTAAGTACATACATTGGTTAACATAGTATGTGATGGCCATTTGATGTCAGTGCAGGTTTTCATCTGAGTAAGGGCCACTGGAACCAACTAATTGATGTTGAACCTTTGTTTTTCTAAATGTGTTACTGTAGGTGTGTTAGTTTGCCCTTGATTCCTGCTCAGTCTGTGCACATATGCATTACACCATATCAAGTATTGTGACTATTGAATTTGGATAAGGTACAAGACATGCAGTAGACAACGGGTAAAGTTCCACTGAAATTGATTTTAGTGCTAATGAATAAGCTTAAGGGTCCAGATTGTGTAGTGCAATTTGTACATCTTTTTACATTGCACTTCCCCCAATGCGTATATTTTTGATGTTACAGGGAAACAGAAATTCACAGGCCATGGCCTTGGGGAAAGTAGGGTGGAATCCACCAAAATGTTTACATACCTGGGATCTTGATTGATGGCGCCGGTTCTTGGCAAGAGGCTGTTAAAAGCAGGAGTCTTCTTTTTATGAAATCAACTGCTGCGGTGGTCAACATTGGAAATAAACTAGAAAAAAGGCCTCCTGAGATACTCCTAAAGATATATAAAGCCAAATGTGTGAGTATTGCTATTTTTGGGGCAGGTGTGTGGGGTTTTAGTGACGCAGACTGTATACAGTGTGTTGAAAACTTTTTTTAAGGTTTGTTTTAGCTGTACCCAGCAGTATTCCTGTTTATAATTGCCACAGTGAGTTGGGCATTCCATATATCGCGGACACCATCAAAACCCAACCAGTATTACTCTGGCACAGGATTTGGACCTCAACCAGTACGGTTTTAAGTCAAGAAATATTAAAGGACTCTATAAAGCTGGATCATGCGACTAAGATCCTTTGGTTGAAATACATAAAAAATGTTATGTGTGATCTCCGGCATCCAGAGTATTATAATTGCCCTGAGTCAGTTAACTGTATATCCAGGAAAGAGTTAAAAACAAATTGTATGAGCCATCTGGAAGAAAACAGACTTACTCTGGAAATTACCCAGCAAACTGTTGTACAGCATCAATTGATTTTAATCACATATGAAATTCAGTCCAATTTATTATGCTGTCTAAAAGGTTATGATAGACACGTGTTAACACGGTTTAGATTTTGGACTTTCCACCGATTGATCATCTATCCTAACAGAAATGACTGGTCAAGAGAGCTAATGATGATGATTTATCCCCACAATCTTCAATTCATGTGGTGCTTTTTTGTAAATGATATGCAAAAGAAAGAGTGAGATTGATTTTGCCGCTTTTAAAAGGAGGGGGCTGGAGGCAATGCTGACCAGCCTTCCTATACCTGCAATTACTTGATAGCTTTTATAGTGTAAGTGCAATGGCTAGCTTTTTAAAAATTGTACTCAGAGTAAGGAAGATTGTTAGGGGCTAACTGTCAGAATTAACCAAAATTGAGTAAATCATGGGCAGTGGTACCGCAGGTTTGATAAAATGCATAATATTTTCACCTGACCTCTATACAACTGCGACAATTTTACATCCCAGACCCTTTTTATGGTAGATGAATTATTTTTAACAATGAATCATTTTACATATTTTAAAAGTGTTTTAGTATGGTTTTTTTTAACTGTTATATCTGCTTTTATGATTTTATATGACTAAAATAGAATAAAGCTTAATTTGAATTGAATTGAATTTGCTGTTACAGTTTTCTTACATATTTAAACACACCTGTATATATTTTCTTTTTTGGTTTGTTATCCTTTTTTGTGCAACTGTATATTTCTTTGAAGGCAGCTTGCTCCAAATATGTATGTCCAATGTGCTGATTTTGGTGTGTTTCTTTAAATGTCTTCATCTATCAATATTTCAGACATATGAATTGTATATTGGTATTCTATTGCTTGTAACTATGATTTTTTGTAACAAGATTACAGTATTTCAGTTCTGTGGTAATTGAAAAGGTAACAGTTAAAGGTGTTGCTTACCGTTGATTCTGTCCGTGACTGCGTTGATTTTCTTGGACCTCAATCAGCAGAATCCGGGGCACCAACTGGTAGATAGGGTTCATGGCTGTGAGCGAGAGTAAATGTGAGGAAAGGTGTGTTTGTGCCTTATAGACATTCCAAACCACCAACTCATGTGTGGCGGCTTGACCTCTACAGTCATGTCGGCGGAAAGGCACATCGTGATTGGCCGGGCAGTGAACGTGGCAGTCCAACCTCTGACAGCCGCTTTGGCCTCTTGCACCGTCAGTGTGATGAACATCCCAGACGGCAGGACCGTGACGGTATTTACTCCGTCAAACAGCCAACATTGTAATACAGAGGGCGAACCACCAGGTAGGCGGGTGGGAAGCTTGCCAAAAAAGCGCACTCTGTTCAAGACCCGCCAACATCTAAATCTGGACCTTGTTGTTGTGTCATGTATATTTGACACACGCGACATTTAATACTATATGTCTTGTCGGAGTCAAATATACATTGTATTAGGTTAAATACAGGCCTAGACATACATTCACAGAAATGGAAGCAACCACAGGCACCAAGACCACACTCCTCGCCACCACAGATGACATAAGCTCCCTTCTCAACCGGGGTAAAACCACAGCCCTTATTCTACTGGACCTCTCAGCTGCCTTCGACATCGTCTCCCACCGCTCCCTAATCGCAAGACTCCACGACACCGGCATCCGCGAAAAGGCACTGGACTGGATCCATTCCTTACTTACTGCCTGAACATAGCGAGTCAGACTACCCCTGTTCCTCTCAGAACCTACCGAGATCAGCTGTGGAGAGCCCCAGGGCTCCTCCCAGAGCCCCACCCTCTTCAATATCTACATGGCCCCCCTCGCAACCATCATCAGAAGCCATAGACTCAACATTGTCTCCTACGCCGATGACACCCAGCTGATCCTCTCCCTCGCCAACGAACCCTCAACCGCCAGAACCAAATTCCACAGCAGAATGAAGGCTGTCGCCACCTGGATGAAAGACAGCTGCCTCAAGCTCAACTCAGACAAGATCGAAGTAAACATATCCTGACACCGGCCCACGAACGCAACCTCAGCGTCATACTGGACTCCTCGCTCACAACAAACTGCCAAATCAACACAGTATCCTCACCGTGCTTCCACACACTCTGCCTGCTTTGAAAGACAGAATCCAGAAAGACGGTAACCCTCTCACTCATCACCAGGAGACTTGACTAATGCAATGCACGCTACGTTGGCGTAACCCAGAAACAGCTCAGGAAACTACAGAATGTCCAAAATGCTGCAGCCAGACTGGTCCCCGACATTCCCTGCCACAGAGCCACATAACACAACACTGGCTCAGTTTTTTTCCAACTGAAAAACAGGCGCACATACATGCCGTTGGTTACCAAGCCGCAATAATGGAAACGAGTATTGTATAAAACTCTTTTGAACGTTGGACCTATGACAGTCTGCTGAAACAATCATGAGCTTTGAAAACGTACTGTGACTTTAATGAGCCCTGAAGAATTCTCTATGTGAGACGAAATGCGTCTGCTTTGGTCCTTTGAATTTTAATGGGAAATTTAATAAAGAACAACTTTGAACAAAGAAAACAGCTGGAATCTGGAAGTCTTTTTGTGTGCTCACTGCTTCGAAACTGCTTTGATGATACATTATAGAATGCTTAGCCCATTGCTTTAATGTTTGTATAGGAATCTTTTCCTTATTAAGGAGTATAGAGGGAAGTGCTCCTTGGTTCTTTGCACTGTTATTTATTGTCAGGTGCGGATTGCTATAGCCTCTACCCTCAGTTTGTTTATATTTCATATTTTGATATACTTTGGCCACACCTTCTCCTCTGTCACACATAATATATGCCACTGTGCCTCTAATGGAATATTCAGGCCTTTCACCCATGCCATAACCTGTGCCACCTCCCGCCAATACAGTTGAATTTTGGGACAGTCCCCAAAAAATATGAAAGCATTACCCCACTGCTCCACAGCCCCTAGCCAATTGATTTAAGTTGCAGCCTCCCAGCCTATTCATGAGTACTCTAGAGGAATATCTACCTCTGTGGGACTCTGAAACACCTCTACCCAATCGTCATCCTCCAGCATCTCTACGTCTATTTCCCATGCCTCCCGCAATGCCCCCAAGGTGTCCAGTGAATTATTCATGATCTTCCTATAAGTTAAGGAGGTGGTGTTATCCATCACTGGGTCTAGCAATAGCTGATCCTCCAGGGGCATGTAGTCTGGCAGTGTTCCCCCTAAGCACATGTCTAGGCAATGCAAGTCCCAGCTGTAGATATTGGAACCTTTCTGAGTCGGTCATCTGGTGTTCTGCCTTCAGATCATCAAAAGGGAATATTGCTTGGCCCCTACAGACATCCCCAGGATGGTCAATACCTAGTAGTCTCCATTTATGGAATCCCAATAGATTGCCTACTTCCTTCAGCAGGTCGCTATCCCACAGCAGGGTCTTACCCATAAGTTTGTCTTCCCACCCAAGGAATTTAGTGGTCTCCCGCCATGTGCAGACTGCTGCTTTTATGTGCAGTGGCAGTAATTTATGAAGTTCCAATAGTGAGATCATGAGTAAACCAATGTAGCCCATATGCTTTTTCAAAAAGTTATGGTTGATGTGCATGTAGTCGTGTACAGACATTTGCCCATAACGATTTTTACGTGTCTGTGTCTAAATGTTTCTTATTTAAGTAAGAAATGATTTGGCATAAAACACAGGAAAGGTTGTATTGTTACAAGTGTGTGCATTATTATTACAATGCCCCAACTGTGAGGGCACCCTATGTTTAACGGAAGCCTTTGGTTTTTGCTTCTGCCTCTCAAGTTAACAGCAGAAGAAATAAAAATGTTCAGTGTTATTTAGCACATCAGGTAAAACCACTTTTCTGTGGCCTTGAGTGGGTTTGTACATAACTTTCACATAAGGCTGCATCCTTCTTACAAGACATTTCAGGCTGGAAAGCATTCCATGAGCAGATCATGGACATTCGCTTGCATGAACTCAATGTTTTCCACACATTTCCAGATTGAATTCAGCTACTAACTATGTGAATGCATAGAAATAGTGTGGACCATAGACCCAGGCATGACACTGGGACACACGTTTTGCACTCCTTGTTAGTTCCTTTGTCAGTATGTACTACCATCTGCAGCACAAGTGGAAAGAGGACACATAACTTAGGCTTATTATTAATTATGACTTAATGCCTACCTGGCAATAACAATTGCATCCTATAACACAGACACCCTTGCACTATGGTACAAGGGGGCCTGTGTTGTTGGTAGACTGCACACAGTGCCCAAGTGCATGGATAGACTAAGAATGCTCCATATCTTGGCTAGTATGGTGGATGTCTCTTCTCTCCCTTTAATGAAAAACAGCATAGCACAACAACTTTGGTTGCTGAGCTGCATTGCATGGGGGATTAATACATATGACCTCCAATGGTACCCAATTGTCTATCTGTTTAGTTTGTTTGCAATCACTATGTGAACATTGAATACTTTATTAATGGTATATTTGGATATTGCAATTTGACTTACCAATCAGTAGCCCATTTCCATTTTTCCCATTCTGGAACAGCTCATGTATGGTGCTGTGTCTGAATATATAGACATCAAGGGCACTTCGAGTGCACTTGGCCAGGACATTAGTGTGAGTCCATTATGGTCCACAATCAACTGCATATTAATTAAATAGTTATGTTTCCGATTGCTACGAATTTGTTCAGCAATTGCAAGTGGCACCAATTGCACATGGGTGCAAACTAATGCACCAAGAACATGAGGAAATCCCGCAATGTTGTAAAACCCTTGCTTGGTAGCAAGTTGTCGTAGGTTTGTTTTGGAAAAAAGCAGGTATTGTGGAGTGCGCTTGATGCATTCAACACAGATGGCAGGAATGCAGAAAAAGCACCCTACCAGCCAACATGGCAGAGGTCTGCTGGAAAGACGCAGAGCACAACATTTGTAGCACAGCCTTCAATGTCACATGTGGTTGGATGGCATGAGTCCTTCCGGTAGCTGATGAAGAGTTAATGAAATCTTCTCTAACTCCTCCAGGATGTACTCCTTCTTGAGTCTGTATTGAAAGATCGCCTCCTCTTCCCTGAGATCAATGAGAATGATCCTTTGTCTGAACATGTGCGTCTTCCTTCTGTGCTGTCACTGTTGTTATCTCGCACCAACTCCCAATTGCAGAATAACTACCATTAAACTACCATTAAACTGCTGATATTTTAGTATATCCCACTGTGTTAAGGATGCATTGGACTTTGTGTGGGAACACCTATTTCCAATAAATTGATTTCTGCGTCATGAATTCGAATGAAGCGCAGCCCTTGCACCACGCATGTTACTAAAAACTTTGCTTGGTAAATCCAACGTAAGTCCTCGCATAACCCAAGGGCAACGCAAGGCCTTGACAAATCTATGCTCCAACTCCTACTATTCGATTTAAAAAGATAAACCACATAAGTGTTAGAGGTTTTTTTATTAATTTTAAAGCAGACCCCATCCATTGTTCAATACCCGTAGCCACATTGACAACAATAACAGTACAGGAGACATGTACAAATAAAGTCAATGCAGTTTAAGCAGAATTTAAAGAGTGTATCTGTTTTTTTCTATATGCTTAGGTACAACAGGTAGCAGTTGGTCTGAGACACAAAAAAATATGTGAGCTTGTATCAATGCAGTCAATGCAGCCTGGGTACGCCTTGAACAGTAGGAATCTCATTATTAATAGCTGCTTAATTCAGCTGGGGCCATTAATGGCAGTTACCAGCCACATACACATGTTGAGTTTGACAGGAAAACAAGGGAACTGCTCTCGTCTGCAGAGAAACTGAGGCTTTTCCAGGGAATCGGACCCAGCATTATAGATTTTTCTGGTAATTCCTCATTTTACAAGAAAGGTTCTGGGTTCCACCTGTAATAATCATTAATTAGACACCAAGAGTTACCAGCATCCGCAGTATCTGTAACTGTGGGTGAAGTGGGTTCAACAGGCTCAGCACTAAGAAACTCGTAAAAACCTTTATTAAGGCCAAATATGTGTGTCATAGCTGGGAGCCCAACTTGCAAAATTAAACATGTTATTCTATCACAGGTAAATTAAGCCAATTCATGCAAACCGCAGAAAATTCAAGTTGGACCACTAGATACAAATGTGTTTCAGCTTTACATACTATTGTATGACTACCAAAGTGAAATACATCCAATTTGTTTTGAAGATGGTTTGGGGTAATGTTTGCTAAATTCCATGCTAAATGAAATCTGAGCACACCACAGTGAAAGTTTTTTTTTTTATTGAAGTCTAAAAACAGATTACATTTACACATCTGATACATGAAAGAAAAGAAAATATATCAACCCGAAATTCAAAACACATTGCATATACAAGAAGTAAAATACATCCAGATTTAGAAAAGGATTGCTAAAACCAGGGCTCAACTGCCGATAAAATCCGTCAAGAATATGTGTCCATGTACATAAAATTAGACCCAATCCTGCCTCCAAACTCACTGGTTCTTGCTACACCAATTTATATCAGGATGATAATAATGATAATAGACCCCAGGACTTTTTAATCAAAATAAGAAGACCATATTTTCGTGAATTTTTTGAGACCCCCTATTCTCATAGCGTATATGCGTTCGCTTCGCTTAACCGCCCGCATCTTATTGACCCATTCCATTAGTAAGGGGACTAAATCTGTTCGCCATTTCTGTAATAAAAGAGATCTAGCTACTGCCATTGCGATATATACAAGTTTGACCATCTGGTCTGGGAGTAGAAGATCTGGGTCATAACCAATAAGGATCACTTTATCATATCTTAAACATTGCAAATCACATTCAATTGCAAGAAAACCAAAAACATCTTCCCAAAATGTTTGAATTTTTGAGCACTGTAACATAGTATGAGTCCAATTAGCTGCCGGGTGACTGATACATCTAAAACAATGATCTGAGGAATTAGGGTACATTTTCTGCAAAACAGAAGGTGTGCGATATGCTAGCCATTTACTGAAAAAAAGCATCCTACGCCAATTTGCACCTCTAAGTGTGTTAAAATTTAATCTATTAATCGTCATCCAAACATTCATAGAAATTTCAACATCCTCCTGGTCAGACCAGTTTTTAATTGCTTTCTGTGCAAGATCCAAACTCTTAACCGAGGTTAAGCATTGTTTCCACTGACCCGGTTTCCTGTCAGATACTACTAATAGTAGATCATTGATTAACTGGCTTGACCCATTCAATTGGGAAATATCTAAATCTGAGAACAATTTGTATAAAATATTATAAGATCCCAATAGAATAAAATCATTCGGAGCTCGCTGTAAGATTTCATGCTTAGATAGCCATTGACTTTTTTGCAGAAAATCACCTACTTGGCGGAATCCTATCATAGCCCATTTTAACGCAAGTTCGGTAGAGGATACCATCCCGGCTAAGGGGAGTATCCCCGCCAAAAGAGTACCTGAGTTAATGGCCAGGATAGAATATCTCTTAAACAGTGCTTGTTGTTTTTTGAATACCCAATGGAGGCACTTATACCTAACCAGTTTAGGAGATTTAAAAATTGCAAGCGGTGATTGAATCTAATTTTCTTTAAGCATAAGATCCATAAAACTATTAATGAAAAAAATGTACTTGTGACGGAGGCTTAAATCTCGATAAATATTGTGCAAAATATGCATAATAGTAATCCTCAAGATTTGGAAGCGCTAGCCCTCCTTGTTCCTTCTTCTCGTATAAGATGCTTAGTGCAATGCGTGAAGATTTCTTTGCCCATAGAAAAGTGGTAAACATTGACTCTATTTTAGTAAAAAACAAACTTGATAAGGTGCATGGAATAGCTGAAAATAAAAAATTAAAAAGAGGTAAGACTGACATTTTAATAAGTGCAACTCTCCCTAAAATCGAAATGGGAAGAGAGCTCCAGCGCAACAACAAAGCTTGAGTTTTCTGAATTAGTGGCACATAATTCAAATGGTACAGATCGGAGACTAAATTCGAAAAATACACCCCGAGATATCTTTTCGGGTTAGAATTAATACTAAATCGAATATCTATATGTAAATCGCTGGTCACCCCGCCACATTGAATAATTTCAGCTTTATTTTTGTTAATACGATATCCCCCTAATGTCTCAAAAGCCTCAAACAATTGAAAAACTCTAGTTTGAATTTCCATCTCTGGCTTAATCAGGAGCATTATGTCGTCAGCATAAAGCTTCAGTTTTGACATTGATGGAATTGGGGGAGAAATTACTGGACAGTTCCTTATTGCAGCCGCCAATGGCTCAATAAAAAACGCAAAAAGAACTGGCAACAAGGGGCACCCCTGTCGCGTACCACGTTTCACTTTAACCTGACCAGCTATTGAGGTGTTAATAATTATATTGGCTTCCGCATTGCCATATAGTCGCTGGATCAGGGACAAGATTTTTCTGGGGATGCCGAAATGGTCTAAGATCATAAATAGGGTCTCCCATACCACTAAATCAAAAGCCTTTTCGGCGTCAAATAACATCACCAAGGCAGCTGTTTTATGTATCTCAAAATAATCAAGTGCTTCCGCCGGATAATGCGTATTGGTAGCTAATTGTCTCCCTGCGATGAAACCATTTTGGTTGTTATGTATCAAGTTCGCAGCGTGTTTATTAAATCGAAGGGACAGAAGCTTGGTCAAAATCTTGTAGTCCGAATTAAGTAATGTTATTGGTCTATAGGAATTTGGATCTTCAATATTTTTCCCTTTCTTTGGAAAACTCACTATATTCACTTGATGGAAGGATTCTGACACCTCGCCACCTTCTAACATAGAGTTTAATAATTGGAGAAAAAATTCTGCAAATGAGCTTAAAAAATCCTTATAAAATTCGGGTGGAAGTCCATGTGGGCCACAGGCCTTTCCATTTGGCAGATTTTTAATTACGCCTTCTAGCTCTTCCATCGTAAAAGGTCCTTTCATACCGATATATTCAGTCTCAGAAAGTTTTGGTCGATCATTCTCAAGTAGATGTTTTTTTAGAGAGCTCATATCTACATTTGCTCGAAGCTATAAATAGAGCCATAATGTTGGACCATTATTTCAGCTATTTTAGCTGGATCTTCAAAACATGTGCCTGATAAGGGGCATTTTATTCTTTTAATCAGATTGGAAGCGGCTTGTTCCTAAGCCTGTCACGTTAGGAACCTGCCAGTAAAATTACTCTACTCGTAGATTTTTTTATTAGATTTCTGGAACAACACCTCACTTTGAGCATAGTAGTTGGAGCTAAGTTCATGTTTCGCCTGGACCAAGAGATCTTGATTAGTCGGAGAGCGATTATTCGGAACAGAAGCATATAGGGTTTGAACATTATTTTCCAGATCTTTTTTAATCTTTTTAGCTTTTTTAATGTGGTCGGCTTCTTTCCCGATAGCTAAGCCCCGAAAAAAGGCCTTAAGTGTGTCCCATATTACAGCTAATGATGCCGTCTCAACCTTTCGTGTCAGAAAGCATTTAATTTCCAGTGCCACGGAACCTATCCAGTCTTCTTCCAGCAAATATTGCCGGTTCAGGGACCACCTTTTAGGACATTTGACATCTTCAGCTACCCCCATCTGTAAAGTCAGCATAGCATGATCAGAAAGCCATTGGGTAGGAATGCCTGATGGTTAAAACAAAGCCTACTGGAGACCAAAAAAAAATCAATTCGAGATGAGGATTGAAATCTTCCCGACCAGCACGAAAAAGATTTCTTAGAAGGGAAAGCCACCCGCCAAGGATCCTGTAAGTTTAATGTTGCGCTGTATTGCTGTACTATTTTAAAAGATCTAGGTTTCATCTGCCTTTTCCTTGACCCTGAAGAATCAATTAGTGGGTTCATAAGAATATTAAAATCACCCCCCATTATGATGTCACCTGAGACCAGGATCAAGGACTGAAACAATTCTTCATAGACTTGTGACGGATCTTCAATAGGTGCATAAAAATTCACAAATATGATTGGTGTAGAAATTTGTTTGAGGGTGCATGTTATCCAACACCATCGTCCATCTCGATCTGTTTCAAATTTCACTACCTCGGCCTGTAGTTTCTTATTCAAGAATATAGCTGTCCCTCTATGTGAAGCAGTGGATGAGGAAAAACCCCGATAGGAGGCACATGACCTAAACATAGAGAAATCAGACAATCGAGTAGTAGTGATATGTGTCTCTTGTAATAATATAACAGACGGATTTTCAGTTTTGATCCACATTTTGATTGCCCTCATCTTTTTCCCATTATTAAGACCATTTACATTAAATGAAACTACCTTAAATACATCTTTACTTGCCATAATATTTATCCCACCAGGGCATTTGCCAACTACTATAACACCATTTCACACTCAAGTACCACGCCTCAAATGACATATTAAATTGCAAATGATAAACAACAAAAAAGGTCAAATACCACATCTCAAGTATCAGATCTGATTGAATTTGATAAACAAAGGAATTTAACCAAGACTTCATTTTTCCTGTCGCATTCCCTACCCTGCTACCCCTTACCCCTCCCAAAATGTGGACCCCTAACTCAGCACCACACCATCCACATTGCCCCCTCCCTACTAAGTTGGGTGCCATGGAATTACACCCTGGTGACCTAACCTATGACCTCTCCCCCCCGTCCTCTGCTAACAGATATATATAAAAAATGTTCCCCCTTTTTTTTTTCTTTTTAAATTCTTGGGGACCCACCTGGGTTTTTGTCTCTTTTTTCTTTTTTCTTTTCTCTTTCCCTCCTTTTCTTTTTTGTTTAACCCCCCTTTCCGCTTCCCCATTACCTCCCTCTCTTTTTATTCTCCCTTTTCTAAAAAATAAAATAATAATAATAATATGGGGGAGGAGGGATAACAACGAATCCCCTCAAGCTATCAATTGAACATGCTTTTAAAGTCCTAAGGACCAAAATACTTTATTCTTTATTTACTGCCCCCCTCCCTTCCTCCTTTATAAACGTTCATTAGGGCAGACTTTTATATTTTTATATTTTAGAACCTTTTCAAGGCAAACCCTAAGGACCCCAGCTATAATAATAACATAGTTGAAAGGCCGACAGCCTTTAAACTGTGGAGGGACCCTGGGAGATTTCTTTAAGAAGGTTCTGTGCTTCTTCTAAAGTAGAGAACATGAAAAATTTGCCCCTAACCAGAACCTTAAGCTTGGATTGCTGAGCAATTGATGCTTGTGCCCCGTTCGCCTTAAAAAGATGAAGAATTTTTACAAATTCTTTCCTCCTTTTTGCGGCGACAGCTTTCATATCTGAAAAGATTCGACATTTCGCACTGTTATTAACATCAAACTGTCTTTGCTGAATTGCTTTGGTCAAGATCATCTCCTTGACCCGAAAGTCTGCGAAGTTCAGGAGAAACGTCTGTGGATTAGAGGGGTTGGGGAACGGACGGGCAGGGACCCGATAGGCTCTGGTAATTGTTAAATCACCAACAAATTCAGGGACAATTTTTTGCTTCATGAAGGAGTTCATCCACTGGAGGGGCTGTGAGCCTTCCAATCCTTCGGGAATACCCACAATGCGGAGGTTCGATCTCCTAGAATGATTTCCCAATTCTTCTAACTTATTTTCGAGGTTTTGTTTATTTTTGACCGCTAGCTTTGCCTCTTCGGATACGATAACCATTTGGTCCTCAAGAGTTGAAATTCTAACTTCTGCTTCATTTAACCTTACGGGGGAATTCAGCATTACCTCCTCCATTTTATCTAGCCTTTGATGAAGGGAGGTCAATTCCGCTTTTTGATTTTGTTTAAGATCCCGGATTTCTTGTAGGATTAGGTTTAACATATCCTTTATATTCAATTGCAATTCTCTTGTTGGTTCCGTGATGGAGTTAAGATCAGGCAGGAAGTTTGAGGTATCTATTATGGCTACCAGCTGAGTTCCCATCGCCCCCATACTTGAAATTGATTCCACCTCTGATGAAGACTCTTGAGTACAATTTCCAGGGTGTGAAGGAGGTGGGGGAGTTGGCAGCTTATTAGGTAGTTGTGGCGCCAAGCTAGACACGTTATTATTAATTCCACTCTGCTGCTGTTGCGAGAATCCTTTTGCATTTTCTAAGGGCAATTCCACTTCGAAGATGGCATTTAGATTATCTTGTGGCCCCTTTTGACTCATGAAATTCACAGCTTCCACTACGTTGGATGTTAGCCCTGAATTGGCAACATGCACTCCAAATAAATCCTTGGTGGAGGTTAATACCGGGGCCAAAGCTACAGTCGAAGCCGGGGAAGGGGGAAATTGACATACTGGTACCTTCTTAAAAAACACAGAGAATTGTTTTGCTTCTCTAGTTTCTTTGGTTGCTTTCTTTTTTTTCTCTCCCCATTATCTGCATCACATTTCTGCTGCAGGGACAGTGCAGTTTGAGCGATATTTATTTTCTTATGTTTGCCAACTTTATCTGAACTGTCAACCTGGCCCGAGCACGCCTCAATCTCATCATCCGAGCTCTCAAAAGTTGAGCCCAGGTCCGTTAGCTTAGACAAATTTTGGTTATTCGCCAGGCGGGCTAACTCTCTTGTTTCTTTGGCAAGAAGCATGCGGTTTTAGACTTTGGGGCATGTTTGCAGATTTTTCCCTATATCTACGCAGTATAACCCGCAAAACACCCCCCCGCAGGTATCTTACCCCACACAGAAAGGAGCAGTCCAAGGGATAACTAGGAGCTCAGTGTCAAAAATACTTGGTTCCAAGTTTTTTTCACCAACTTCCTCCTTATAGTCCTCCAAAAAAGGGTTAAAGCCTTATCATTCCTTACTCCTTAAGACAGCTTATTTTTCTTCATGCAAAAACAGCCTGCCCCGGTCTACCTCAAAAAATGCAGTCAGAAATTCCCTGCAAGCTATCCAGGACTCCAGCTCCCAGAAGGCACCACTGTACAACCATTTTTTTTTCTTTTTTTACTTTACTTTATAGAATACTCCCGCCGGTGGGCTTCGTACAAGTATAATTCTTACTGTAGCCCTCCAAGGTATGACCGATTGCCCAGCAGCAGGCTGAAGTCCTTCTCCACCATGTTACAGCAGCTGTTGCAGCAACCTCCTCAACTCAGAACTCCACTCCAGCACTCCACGCGTTCCTCTTAACGAGCCTGCACCATTCAAAATCTCCCCGGCTCCTCTGCTCACCCGCAGTCACGGCAATCGGCAAGAGAATTCCTCAAGGCGAAGAAAAAAAACGGAACCGGGCGCGAAGGTCAGCAAGAAATCACCAGATAGCAGCTTCCCTCTACTCCTCTACTCCATTCCCGTGTGTGCCTCCATTGACAGGGGCGTGGCATAGGCAAGGTCAGGTCACCTGTAGTTACGCGGCGTGGTTTACCGCGGCCATTGCACCACAGTGAAAGTTGACTATAAGGGCAGTACCTTTCCTATATGTAGTACCTGCTGCAAACTGTAAATCAACTTTTTTTGCATAACTGGTGGGCCCTTCATGAAATGGTAAAATTCTAAAAAAGATATCACTACCTAGTTAAGAAGATTTGTAGATGCGTCAGCCTGTTTTTTAAAAAGACTGTGTGTTCTTTTTGTAACAAAAGTGAGCAGACCACTAAACAAATAGAAATTATAAGTTATTTTCCTTCATTCTGATCATTTTCCTCACAATATGCCTCCTAGAAATTTCTTACCCATTTTTTCTTGCAGTTGGTGTAGTTGGGTGATGTTGATGTTATGGCAAGACCAAGAGCAGAATTATTCTTCACTTTTTAATTGCTAATCTTCACTGCACTTACAACCCAGTCTGCATTAAGAGACCCTCCTTGAAAGTTTTGCCTCGATCAGATAAGCACCTTTGGTGGGGTTTGGGGAGTTTATAGCATTTTGTCACAGGAGGAGATGTATACGGAGGAAAAGTCAAATGGATGTAGTTTCTGCTTTCAATTCTTGGAAGGAAAACATAGAGGAAAAAGCAGTCTAGATTGGTCAGGAAAAAATTGTTCAGGAAATGTTAGAAACAAAGAAGTATACACAATATGGGCTTACTATATAGTTTCTGTATTGTAGTAAGGAATTTGAAAGAATTGTATTTTTCTATTGCGGGAGGCATATTTGCTTTGGTTACAATGTGAGCAAGGTATTGTAGATGTTTGTTTTTGATGGGTGGCAAAATCTTTTCATGGAGGAAAGTGTTAGTACAACTTCCTGTAAAGCATGCAGGCGGAGAACTTCTGATCTTGCGCAAGAGATCATATGAGGCTGGGGGTCCTCTGAGCTCACGCAGTTGTGAAAACCCCACCTTAAATATTTAAGGAGAGTCGATGGAAAGGAAAGGGAGAATCCTGGACTTTATAGCACAGTTAAGACCATTTAGAAACCTGAACAACAAGGCGTTTCCAGTTCTCAGCATTTGTAGATTTATTCAAATAGTATCATTACACAAACCAAATGGGTAATCAAGGAAATTAGCATAAAACCAACATCAGTCAAAATGCAAAATACCATGTGCCTGAAAGAAAGTAAACAAGCCGCAACACATTTGGCAATCAAGTAAATGAATAATAAGACATTGTAAATACAGAAAGGACCACAGTCATCTAGCCCTCTATAAGCAGGAAAGAATTGCTTCTTCCTCAAAAGGCATGTCTTTTATAGTGTTTTGCACCGAGAAAACACTGTAGTTCATAGACTGAGTTTATGTAAATAGACAGCTCTAGAAATGTTACTTACCAATCACATTTTCTATTTTAAAATAACATGTACTTGTACATTATTTTTATTGGTTGTTAAATACACAATTTGCTGCACAAAATAAATGGTAGTTTCATTAATGCAAAAACAAAAGAGAACAAAACAGCTTCTTCTGCACATATACAATAATGGAGGTTTACCTCATACTATTGCAGTGTTGTAATATAAGTACATCCCTTTCAGAGGAAGCCAAAGATAAGTTACATTTGCACACAAGGACAGAGACCATTGTTTGAGGTAGAATTTTGATCATTTTACAAAAACATTTATGAGCCATGAATGCTTGTAGCTCTTGCACAACAAATAAACATGCTAATTTCTGCAATGAGGGGTGTTATCTGAAAACGGTCCCAGGATGCTTGCTTCCGGTCCAGGGAGGCCCTGGCTTGACAGATCGGGCTGTACTGTTCCCATGAGAAGCAGGGTCAAGACTCATTTGCATATGGCTAGGTCTGAACTGGGGTGGCGATGTGAGTTTAAGAACGATGATGAATTCAACCCAGATATGTGACTGGAGTGAGTGTCTGAAAAGTTTCAGCGCTCTGTCCATCATCTCCTTGTGGTTGCTTCATTTCTGCAATGTGACAAGCACTCTTGTTAAGGTAACCTAGTTATGCTAACTACAAAAAACTTATATTAGGCATTATATTCTAATAAAATATTTTACTTCTATGGGCATCTTAGATTGGGTAGAATGATATGTAAGCATGGTAAATGCTATCGTGATATTTTCACGATGACACAGCTGTGAAGGTCAACTTGTGTAAGGGGGATGGATAGACATATAGATGGAGGCGGTTGTTAAATTGATTAGTCAAAGGAAATGGCAGGTTTTGAGAGAGCGAATGCAGGAATTACATGCAATTTGGTGTAGGCAAATATTATTAAAAGATTGATGCAAAATAATGCAAATAATTCCATAAAGGAGGTGGATCAAAAGAGTTTAGGTAGGGGTGAAAGTTTTTTTATTTTTTAATTATTTTCATTTTTCATGTACGTTACTTCCCTCTCCTCCCTTCCCCCACCCCACTCAGACATTATCTTTCATTATATTACATAACTCAGAAATATTTGAAATATCACATACATTTCATAAATCAGAAATGTTATAGTATCACATATAAGGTTCATTTTGTGCAGTGAGTTTCGCTAAAGCAATGGATTATCTGTATGAACAAGACATTTCCTAGTACATTTTGTTATTTGTACAGTTGGGGCCACCGGGAATCTAATCAGCACTCTCTTGACTTCGCATCCACTGCAGCAGGGGCTCCCACATTTCCAGCTTATTTTTTTGCTTGTTCCGTCCCTTCCTTCTATATATGGCTGCCTCTAGGCTGCATGATGCCAGCAGTCATGCCCGCTATTGTTGGAATAGGGGCGGATTCGGATCCAGCCAAGCGGAAGCCATACATATTCTATATACTGCCATTGACATGAATATCAATCCTTGCATATTATTTGGTCAAATATCTGCATCTATACCCAGCATAATTTCTCCCATTGTAATTTTGATTCTTACATTAAAAATTTCAAATAAAAAGCTAGATATATTTCTTATCAGTTCTAGTAGTGCATCACATGTTGCAAATATATGTACAATGTTGATTTAGTATAAGGCCCACCGCGGACATTCTGTTCCTTTACCAGAGCCCCACTTAGCTATTCTATTTGGTGTATAATACAATTGAAAAAACTTTTTATAGTTTTGGGCTTGTAATCTAGCAGACATTATTATAGACTGAGATAGTTCATACAATCTAAGACATGTTTCTGCCGTTGCCCCTAGTTTATCCTGCCATTTTAATGAGAATTTATTCATATCATCAGGGAGTATGGTGATCAAACTATCATAAATTTCACCAATCTTACTTGATTTATTCTTATTTATAATTTCGATGGTTTGAATTTTCGGAAATTTAGTTCTACCCCCCCCCCCTCCTTTCTTTATTAAAAAATCCCTGATTTGAAAGAATTTAAAGAAATCCCTATGGTCTAGCGTATATTTGTTTCTTAATTCTTCGAATGATTTTAGCCCAGCCATGGTATAAAAACAGCCTAATTGAGTAATCCCTTCATTTAACCATCTATTCATACAGATATCATTGAATATCTCCGGGAGATTGTTGTTTTTAGATAGTACTGTATAGCAAGAAAACCTTCCAATTCCCAGAAATTTGCGCACGTTCTTCCAGGCTGTATGTATACCCGCCAGGGTTTTGAAACGTACTTTTTTGAAGTAACAGTCATATGCATGTCACCATAGATACCCACTAGCTTCACTACCCAAAATAAGTTCTTGTGGTGTTGGTATGTCCCCATTTGACCTATTGTCTCTACTTAGGGTCAATAATACATTACAGTATTTCAAAATCGTAGCCCAACAATACAATTTAAAATTGGGGAAGGCCAAGCCACCTCTATCTTTCGGAAGGGAAATGTATCTAAGCGCCCTACTCGGTCTTTTATATCCCCATATAAATCGAGAAAACATGCTATCTATAGCTTTAAACAATTGTGGTGTAAACTCCAAACATATTGTCCTAAAAAAATACAAACATTTTGGAAACAAAAACAGTTTAATCATGTTACACCTACCTCCGATAGTTAGGTGTAGGTTGTTTAGTCTATTAAGTTATTTTTCAGTTTGTTGTATTAGTGGGTCTAGATTAGCCTCCACCAGGCTATCCTGGTTGGCTGTTATGTTGACTCCCAGCTATATGGCTTTCTCTACTACACGATCATCCCTCATCGTAAGTTTGTTATTAAGCACTATCTGGGTTTTATCTGATTCAGCTTATACCCGAATACTTTTCAAAAGATTTTAGCATCCTCTTCTTTTATTGTTTTTTTTTGCAGCGCCTGGACCACTCGTAACCAGCGCGATATCATCCGCATAGGCCAATGTTTTGGTGTCCCAGGTTTGCGACCATATTGGTGGGATTACCAGAAAATGTTCGAGTCTGCGGATAAAGGGGTCAATAAATATTGCGAATATTAGGGGGGAGCATGGGCATCCCTGTCTTGTCCCTCTGGTTATGTCTATTTTCTCTGAGACTGCCCCATTCACCATCACTACCGCTTCTGGTGTCGCATATAGCATTCGAGTTGCTCTAATAAAAGGCTCCCCTATACCGCTTCTTGACATCGCTGTCCACAGGAATTTTTCAGGAGACCCTGTCGAAGGCTTTCTCCGCATCTAGTAATATGAGTCCCATAGGGTCTCCTGCCATCTCAGTAATGTCAAAAAGTGTGATCACTCTTTGTATATGGTCAGTAATAGATCTCCCCGGGATAAACCCATGCTGACGACCAGATACAACTTTATGAATAATTGACGCCAATTGGCTGGTTAGAAATTTCCCATATATTTTTTAATCACTGTTTATTAGGGTGATAGGACGATATGATCCAAGTTCGGTAGCATCCTTGTTTTAAAAAAAAAAACTACGATTTTGGCTCGAGCCCAAGATCCAGGGGGGTGTCCACCCTGAAAGATATATACAAATAGGGCATTTAAAATCCTCTTTAGTGGTTTGTAGAAGTTAGCATAACATTCTGAGGGTATCCCATCCATCCCAGCTGCATTCCCCTTAGCTAGACTATTTATTGACAATAGAATTTCTTCCCACTGTGGCATTTCATCCAGGCTATCTTGATCCTCTTGTGACAATCTTAATGTTGGAGTCTGATCTAAATACTCCTCAATCTTATCCTGCCGTATACTAGTCTCTTCATATAGCTCTTGATAGTATCTTTGAAATGCAGCTCTTATCACCTTAGGGTCATTCTTATGTCCATATTTTGGATCTTTAATCTCCCTTATTATATTAGCTGTGTTTTGTTGCCTAGTTCGCACTGCCAATTGGTTACCAACTTGCTCACTCAACACGTAGGTATTCTCTCTATTCATTGTTGCCTTGCATATCGCTTTTTCTGTAAAAATATCAATGATGGCATTTTTAGCAATTGCCACCGCTCTAAGTTCCCTTTCGATTTCCTGACCTTCATGTACTGCCCTTTTCAGTCCCTCCTCGGCAAAAGCCAAGTTTTTTTGCAATATCCCCATTTTCTGGTGGGGCTCTTTGTTAAAGTTTAATAAAAATCGTAGCGTCTCCCCTCTTATTCCTGCTTTTAGGGCGTCCCGGACTATCTCTTTTGACGTACTACCCAGATTATCTTCTAAACATTCAGGTATCCATTTGTTCATGTGTTGACAATATTCTTTGTTTAGGAGCAAAGTTCTCTCAAAGGTCCAAATATTCGATTCGTTATTCATTCTTCCATTGTCTATACTCATGATTAGGGGATTGTGATCCAATAGAACCCGTGGTAATTTATCTATAGAGCAACTAAAGATTATATCACTAGACCTAAATATATGATCTAATCTAGAAAAATTTGCATGAGGGTTGGAAAAGAACGTAAATCCTGCATCATTTGGGTGTTTTGTCTGCCAGCAGTCGCTCAGGCCATGTGTTATACATTATTCTTTGAGGGCAAGAAATACCTTTGGCTTCCTCCCCTTACACTTATACCCAGAATCTAATGACGAATCACAGGGGAGATTTAAATTATAGTCGCCACACACAATCAGTGGGAGTGACCAATGGACCAGTTTGTTAGTGATAAATTCCAATACACACGGATCATCAGTGACATTTCCATATATTGAACATACAGTTAATTTCCTATCATTATTATACTGGCATTCCGTAATTGCCCATCGCCCATATTTGTCGGCCGATGATCTTGTAAATTGTATCCCACTTCCCTTTGCCAGAATGGCAACCACTCTTGTCCTCGTACCCTGCGTTGTTGCTATAACCAGTCTATACCCTAAGGTTTTAAGAAGATGTCGTTGCGATCCCTCAAAATGTGTCTCTTGAAGACAGATAATGTTAACTCCTATTGCTTTTAGACCCACCGCCACTCTTTGTCTTTTTTTTAGGTCATTAAGACCACAGATATTAATAGAAAGGATTTTCAGTTTAGCCATTAAATACTATACACATTTTTCCCCCCTCCTCAATCTCACCATCTCTTCACGCCATCCATACCACTCTTGACCTTCAGTCTGCTTTCTGCGCTGTATTTCATCTATCCTGATTGTATACCTTATATCTGTTGAATGCCTGAGGTCTCTCTTCCCCACCCCCCTACAAACCCCCACCTCCCTCCCCCACCCATCTTAAGGCAATCAGGCTCAATCCTGAGCCTGTGTGATAGGGTCTGGATCGTCTACACCCACACTTCTTCCCCTTCCCCGCTACCTTACCCTGTGTTCAACCACAAAAAAAGAAAAAAAATGCATCCTTGTGTGTACAGAGAAAGAAAGTGCATTTGCCACACGCATACATATACTTTCCAGCTCCCTGTTTTCCTGATTATCTTAATGTGGATCAATTGATTGTCTTATTTAGTCTTATTTAGTCTCGACAGTCTTGTTTCCCCCCCCCCTGTTGTAATCTCCTCTAGTAGTTTCTGAGCTTGTATTTCGGAAGAAAAAAATTAGGTCCGTCCTTGATAAATAACTTTTAGTTTAGCCGGATTCTGTTAGAAGGCTGATGCTCCGGTTTTATGAAAAGGAGTTATGAGCTGCCTGAGCCTCCATCTTCTTTCAACAGTGGCAGGTGCAAAATCTGGTTTGGCGAAATAAAAATAGTTCTCCCACTTCCTCTTTATATTGTGTCTAGCCAAATCATAAACGGCCTGTTGGAGCAAAAAGTTCCCAAAGTATTTTAAAATCACACGGGGATACGCTTGTGTATTTGTCGGGCGCTTGGAGATTGACAAAGAAAATCTATGCACCCTCTGTATTTCCTTATCCCACTCCCAGTGTGCTAATTGTGGTAGGGAGTTTTTAAGTAGGGTTATTGTAAACTTTCGGATATCATTGCCTTCGCTATTTTCTGGAATTCCCAGCAGTCTCAGGTTATTACAGCGCTGACAGTTTTATGCCTCCTCTAGTTTCCACATTACGTCCTTCAGCATGTTATCTTGCGAGGATGCCTGTTCCTTCAATGTATCCACTGTATTTTCTAGATCGCTGTGCGTTTTTCCACCATGCACAGCCTCTCTGATATCTCTGTACACGTTTTACCGATTTTGCGCATAGTGCCTTGCAGCTTCTTTGAGGCTAACCGTGATTGACGATTTTCAGTTTTGGTTTCGTCCTGAAATGACCTCAAAGATTGAAAGATCATTGAAAGGGAGGACTCTGCGGTTTCATCATAGGTTTTCTGCACCGTCTAGCCTGTTAGATGTTCTCTGGTCAACTTTCCTGTCTCTTTCAAGCTATTAGAGGGTAGCAGTTGCGTTGCTGAATAATCCAATCCAAGCTCTTCTTCTTCTTCTTCTTCACCAAACGTTTTCTTGTGATTGTTCCTTTTTCCTACCGACCCCCGTTTAGTTCTCTTAAGTATCCTTTTTTCATCTTGCTGGCTGTAGTTACTCGTAGATGAATCCTCGCATTCCACCTCTTCACTACTACTAGAGAGTCCGATATCTGAGTCCGCCAACTCTTCATTCAGGGAGTAGAATTTTTCCATGGAGTCCGGGGAAAGATATCCTGCCTCAGAACTCCTTTTCTGAATAGCCCCTTCATCGTGAGTTTTTAGTTGTGGCCCTTCGGGCACATTTCCCCACTCTCTGGTGTTTGTGGTCTCTCCAGTCTCTCTGGTTGTTCTAGGGATACTGTCCTTTTTCAGAAGTATTCCTTTAATATTATCCTCTCTTTGGGGCCCCCTGTGAGGTTCCTCAGGTGAACCTAATATTGTTTTCTCATTGCAGGACCCCCAGGAGGGCCTTCCCTCTTCCACAGGTCCCGGCGATATGACCAAAGGGGTGTTCTGGGGATTTTCTGTGTTTATTGATTCCTGACTGCCCACATCATCTATTTTATGCTGTACACCCAGCTCTTTCTCTTTTTCACAGTCTATAGGTAGAAACATGCTTGTTATTACGGTTTGTTTTTTCTCACCTTTGCCCCCCAGAAGCGTACCTTTCAGCTCGGTGATTTTAGGAGGGACCTCCACTTTATCTTTATTTTTCTCCTGTTTACCCCCCTTACCGCAGCGGGTTTCTGACTTCTTTGCATCCATTTCCACCTTTGAGTCACTTTCTTTTCGGGTAACAGACAGCGTGTTCAAGCGCGTCTTACCGCGTCCTTCTCATGCTGCCATGGTCTCCGTATGATAGTCCCAGCGGCCTCTTCCGGCGTCCTCGTTGCTGAGCAACCCCAGCCGGCAACCGTCCCAGATTCTCCCTACGGAAGTTGTCAGGAGAAGACGAGCGAGAGATTCCCAGCGTGTAGAGCAAGCTGTCAAACATCGATGTTCCCCCTGTCTCTGGACTCCGTCAGGTCTTCGGGTCCACCGGGTCCAGTGAGCGATTTGAGCTATTCGCATTTCCTTTCCCTTATGGCACCGCCTCGTGTTTTTGCGGTCTTGTGGACCAGTTCAGGTTGCCTTCATCGCTTTACCTGCCGCATAATGGTCATTCATCAACTGTCCTACTCGGTAGTGAGCACAGCAAGGAGCGGAGGTGAGTGTCTGCGATCTCACTCAGACGCCATCTTGCCCCGATCCTCGTGACCGCCAAAGTTTTAAAAAAAAACATATTTAATTCATTTTCTTAACTACAACAAATACCACCTGTAAGAACCTTACATGCACTACTTTAGTGCCTCTTTGTGGTGAACAATTACAACTCATAGATATGCAGTAATAATCATAATAGGAAAAATTATCAAATCAACCATGCTCTAAATAGTCCAAGGCTTTTAGGATTTGTCAATTATCATGCATCAGAAATAAAGCATTATTGTTGCAAACATTTGCCTGTGGAAATCCTGAAAACCAAAAACAAAATTACTGGCAATGCAATGCAGTTATTAATGCACTATAGAGTTCCTGAAAGTAGAGTACATATTTGTTGGGATAATGTATCCCAGCAATACTAGTAAATAGATTTTTCTAAGAGCCTTCCTCAATCCAAATGTACTAAAACAGTTCTTGTCACATACGTTTTGCGTTCATTGTTACCCAACACCATCGCCGTTAGCAGGGTAAAGAATCTGCCCTCTACTCTCCATTGATGGTCATGCCTGTATTATCACCTTCCAAAATTCTCCTAAAATCCCATTTTCTTTCTCCTTACAGCATCACTATTTGAGGAAGCATCACTTCCTCATACTCATACCTATTTGAGTAATTCTTTACTCGACCCCTGTAGACTAGATCCATCTGCGGCTTTTCAGCTCATTGATAATTTTCCATGAGCTAATATTCATGTCAGGTTTATAAATCTGGATGTGACAAGGTCCACCTTAATGTTCTGAAAGAGCTAGAGGAGTCAGGGCACTGGGGTTTTGGTGATGTTCCTGTCTGTGGATTCATTATCAAATTGCATCACTGTTGCACAGTATGCTATCAATGAAAGACAATCCCACACCATGTGCTAAACGCTTTGGCATGCTGCATGCACGTCAGGACACCTTTGATTTATTCTTTTAGCGATGACATACAGTCTATGTTTGTAATAGTACTAAATTAATTTAAACCTAGAATTCCTGGAAATACAAGGGTATATTTTGAAATATTTAGTCAATAGCCATGATTAAGTGGCATTCCCATATTCTCGGCCCTGTGATCACTCAGGCCGTTCAGTTCACACTTGAACTGTGCTATTAGTGCTTTATAAAACAGAGCAATCACTCTGAATTTACCATTATTCATGCATATGTCCTTCAGACAGCATTACAGCGGGGATTCCTATGTGCCTCCCTTCCGTTAACTATGTATTTTAGCTACTTGTGTCCCATGCAACACGAAATGTTGTGCTGAAATCCCATATTTGCTAACTGGTTTCTGAAACTCCATTACTCTATCATCCTCAAACAGCCTCCCACCATGGGCAGTCCCCTCTCCGTTCATTTATCTAAACCCCTCCAATTACCATCTTCGATCAGCATTATTGGAGACATTAGCAGAAGCTCACATGCATAAGGTACTGACGTATAAATGCTCTGGTAATTCCTGGGTCATACATAGCGAAGTGTCCATATCAAGCTCACTGTTGGTGAAACTGCACTTTTCTGAATGAAATAAAAACAATGAAAGGCATACCAATTAAATGCCATGGTCCAGAAGCAATCTTTAGGGGTTGAAGTATGTCAATAGGTCTCTGATGTGAGGCCTTAGCTTGAGCACAGACTGGGCAACTTTGAGCATAACTTCTCACATCATTGGCAATTGAAGCCCAACCAAAGCAGTGGGAAACCAGCTCCAACCTATTCTTAAAGCCTCTATGACCAGTATGCTTAGAGTTTTGACAAAGTTGAACAACTACTTCTTGTAATTTCTTAGTTGGAACATAAAGGGCTGTTCCATGAAAATATGATCCTTTTTTGTTTTTTAGGGAGAATCTAATTACCTCTTCTTGTTTGTCTTTGTTGGTTTGTACGGACATCCTCGAAAAAGGATGTTAACACTAAGCTCACACATTCACGAGGATGGATTGCTTGGAGATTTTGCTACTTCACACCAGAGTATTGGCAAGAATGTGCATCCTCTACCTTAGTTAATGTTTCTGGGAGGAATGGTACTTGAAAATCAAAGTATAGGGAAAATAAGCTGAACAAGCCTGGGGACTGTTCTGACATTGAATGGTCTTAAGTGCATACAAGTTTCGATGATCGATCCTCATCTTGAAAGGATGTCCAACTCTTGTGCAAGGTTAGAAGGTAGCACCACCATCTTGTTAATGTTGTTCTTTGTACTTTTTATCCTAATATTTAGCATAGAATTTATTACAGCTGAATGGCATAAGCAGAGGGTACACACCTTTCGCCAAAATAAGTTCTAATGGATCAATACTAATGTAGTACTTCCTGGATAGGTACGAGTAAACATCCAGTTCCAAAATCGCACAGAATTCGGACCAACTGGAGACGAGGAAAGCAGAGAGGATTCAAGAAAATGAAAATGTAAAGGGATTCAGAAGGAAAGGAGAAATCTCTGCAGGAGAAGAATGGAAAGTAGAATGATGTTAGCGATATCTGTTTTGAAGTAAAAATACATTTGATAAGCAATGAGAATAGATGGAGAATATGAGTCAAGAGAAGTAGGGCAAAGCAAATAGTGATATTCGTCAAACTGACAACAAGATAATGAGAATGCTCAGAGTTCATGACAGTTTTAAGGTATGAAGCATAGCTGTAATAGGCTGAGGAGGTTTAGCAGTAGGTTTAAAATGAGGACCTTGAGTAATGACACAGTTGGAAAACAGTGGAAAAAGAAATTGCTTAATCCAGAGGATGAGATAAAGGATGGGTGAATGGATGAATGCATTGATGAGTAAATGAGGAGCAGTGGCAGGAGTGGGGACAGTCCCCTATTACCAACATAAGTGTGGTCAACCATACACACACTCATTGTCACACCCATTCAAACATTAAATCACTGACTAATCCATTCATCCATCCATATACATCTATTTACCCAGCCATTTGTTTACAAACAATCTAAGTAAGAACTAAAGATGTCTTTAACCAAAAATCTTTCATGCAATAAAAGGCCACAGCATAGTGGTGATTAACATTTTTAATAGTACCTGCTAGATATATAAAGTTTTCAAAATCACTGGAAAACAGATTTTACCCATATCACACTGGTCCTAATTACAAATGAACGGCTGAGTTCTGATTCCTGTGCACAGAAATTTGCAAAGGGATCAGAATTCCAAGTTATGTGATAATTATTACACCCTCACAGTGTTAGCCGGACACATTTCAGAAGGTCAAACCTGCCAAAAGTTATTAGGGGTAAAAGCTGTGCAAAAGGCAAAACATGGATTATTCACTGTAATAAATACTAATTATGCATGTTATGCCTCATTTCCAAGTTGAAAAAGGACGTATTTAGCACACTCAGGAAATACCTCATCCTAGGGTAGTGGAATTTACTAGGTTTGGTAAATATTCCACGCTATTCTGCACAACTTGTAATCTGGGAAGATCCACGTTGGAGATGAGGATCAACGGGTGATTGCCAGAGCTCCTCCTCCCCTCCACGTCAGGACAGGTATGTGAGAAGTGCGGCTCTGATGTCGGATGGAGCTGCGATTGAATACAGGAGGCCGCTGAGAAGCGAGATTGTGGCTCCTTTGCCACTAATCATGTCAGAGCCTCAGTGACTTGCAGGGTGGCCGAGGCTGCACCTACTGTTGTCAGCATGTCTTGCCTTGCCAGCGCAGAGGGTTGGTGTTTGGACTCCCGTCAATAGGAGGAGAAATCCCTGTGGTTGGGGATGGCGTTCTGGAGTGCCAGAGGCAGTACCCTGTTCACTCCAGCGATGATTTGTGAATCCCAGTGAGTCCGGGCCAGGATAGGCTTTAGGAGTCATCACGCCTGCGATTGACGGTGTGACTCTTCGGTGGAAAAGGTCAGTGTTGGCGCCAGATGCAAGGACGAGAATTTAGCAGAGCCCAGTAAAGGCATCGAGCATCAGGCCAAATTCAGCAGCCATAGAGTGTTGTAAACCTCACAAAAAATGTAATACAAAAATACCAGAAAAAATTTATATTAGTGTCTTGCAGACTGGACATTGATCCGCAAGCCTAATTTTTACTGGCCTGTGCTTGTTTGAGGCCAGGTCAAGCTCTCCCACTTAATTTCTTCCGCCCAACCACATTTAAGACATTTCATGTGGTCTTTCCATGGGCCATTATTCATATGGTGGGTGCATTTCACTTAGTCTTTCACAAGTTACTAGGCAAAGTATCTAGGCTGCATAACAAGTTCCTTGAAAGGCCACCTGGTTTCTCACTGGGGGTTTTGGGGCAAAGTACTGCATGTTCATCGAGTGTTGAATGCAGAGCAGGGAGTAAAACACTTGGCTGAGGGTTCCTAGGGGGAGCCGAGACAGATTGAAAGATAAGGAAACACTTAAGTCTCAGAAAATTGGCTTAAGCTTCAAAGGAGATGACTACAGAAAATATGTGAAGTTACTCTAAAGCTCCAGGCACTACAGCCATTCAACGCAAAGGGTTAAGAAGCGCGTGTGGACAGGCCACAGCACAGACTAACTGTATGGCATCCCTCCATAAAGATCTGGTAATGACTCTTAACCCAGAAAATCATGGTCAGGAAAGTGGGACAAACACTGCAGAATATTCCCAGGATGAGGATGTGGAGGAGTTGAATATCAGTCACGCCCACTCCTAAGCAGCTGTCAAATGAAAAGTCTTTGATCATCCTGGGACCTGAGGCCTGTCTTTTAAAAACTAAGGAATATCCTCTGTTTGATAAATCTAAATCTGCCACAAGCTCGGAGGTAGAAGTGTTAGAGAACCTTCATTTTGTCGTCCCACTCCCTTCGTATCCAATGCCAGCTGCTTCTTCTGGTAGCGATCCTGATATATTGAAGTCATCAGTTCCTGTCGCACAGAAGTTGTCAGCTTTGCCTCAATCTTCTGAACAGACTGATTCTGGAGGGGAAAAGGCTCACATTGTGTCACTTCAAGGACCCCTAAATGAAGGCACGCCACAGGGGGACATGCCACTGACTATGCAATGGGATGCAACAGCATACTTAATCTTATTCTTGAAGAGATAAGGGACGTTAAAACCTCCTAAACCCTAGAAACAGCTGCTTTACATGTCAGACTCTCCAAAATTGAGGACACCATGGCCCAGATCCCAGCGAGCCTGAAAGAAATGGAGACCAGGATCTCACAGCTTGAGGACCAGGTTACTCGGATGCAGCAAACAACTGACATGTTTCAAAAGCAAAAATCCATGGTAGAGAATAAACTTGAGGAGTTGGAAAATCATTCTCAACATGCTAATATCCACATTGTGGGTCACAGAAGGACCGGAGGGTCAACATTTGCTTGAAAAGGGTGGACTCATTTATAAAAACACTTTCTTACTGAATTCTCTTGGGCCGGACAATAACTAGAGCCCACCGTGTGCTGGCACACCAGTCCCCCAACTCAAAATTTCCACACACAATGCTTGTAAACTTTGGTGATTACTAGGGGTGGGTGGAAGCTGTGTAGTCGCGCTATGCAAAGCTCCGCAAAACTGTAAAAAATCACCGCGAGCCCGCAGAAATTCCACGAACACGTGGAATTTCTTGTTTGCGATGCTTTTTTC
The DNA here is from genome assembly GCF_964204655.1 of Triturus cristatus. Classification (NCBI taxonomy): domain Eukaryota; kingdom Metazoa; phylum Chordata; class Amphibia; order Caudata; family Salamandridae; genus Triturus; species Triturus cristatus. Next base: position 624,433,470 of record NC_140587.1, read on the forward strand.
CTGTTCGCGAACGCTGTTTGCGTGCTCAGGGCGAACACGCATTTTGAGAACGCAAACAAGCAAAACATTCCGCGAAGCCGCGGAATGCAGAATTTTGGGCAATTCTGTGTTCTCCACGGAACGTGAAATTACCCAAATTCCGTGAGCGGAACGGAATTTACCGCCCAGGCCTAGTGATTACTGCATTAAAGAGCAAGTTTTACCCAAGGCAATTCTTCCTTTGTGTCGCATATTTCCTGATATGTCAGCCTTGGCAGCCTTGGCAGCCAGGCAGTGGAAAAAATTGTCAAAATGCTTTACTTATTTAAAGCTCAGGGTACTCCGGCAATAATTGTGCAGCAATCCAAATTGATGGTGCTGGTAAAAGGGCAATTAAATCTATTCTGCAATGTTACTGAGGCATTAGAGTTACTTCAACAGATGTCCAATAAGTCTTAAGAAGTTTTTAGTTGCTGCTGTGAGGTTCTATAATTACATGCAATAGCTACTCCTCGCCTGGAGGATTCACAATCTTTTCTTTTTTTTTCTTCTCTCTATTTCTTTTCACTACTTCTGAGTGAATTTTCCTGCACTCTCCTCGCATAGGGGGGAGGGTGGGGACGGGGCTTTTGGTCCAGGCACTATGTCATGGGGCCAGATAGGTTTGGGTGGGAGGAGCCTGTCAGGTGTGAGTGAGAAGGTGACTCACCAGAAGGGAGGCGTCATTGCCAAGCCTATTATGGGGTCCCTCCACTCTAGGTTATTTTAAAGGGTATAGTGGAGGTAAAGACCAGACATACAGTCCCAGTAACTCAGACTGGAAGCGTAGGATGATGATCACTTAAAATATAGAAGTACAAACTACAAAATCTGCAGGACAGATGGTTTTGCAGCAGAATTTTAAAAATCTTTTCTAGATGTTTTATTTGATTACTTTCTACTTTTTGCTGACACAATGTTAAAAGGTGGCCCTATACCTGTATCATTTCCATAGGTGGAATGTTGTGAGCTTTCTAAAAAAGGGGCACGATGGTGAAGAGCCAAACTCATTTTGCCCAATTACAGTGCTAATCATTGATAATGAAATAATTACAAAACTACTAGCTAATAGATGCAACCTAATTGCATCAAAACTGATACATTTAAATCTAAATGGTTTTATTGTGGGACACCAATTGGGTGCGAAAACACATTATTTGGCTGAAGCATTAGACTGTTTCTCTGTCAATAATACACCAGCTATTGTGCTTCTGTTAGATGCAGATAAAGCATTTGACCTCATGGTCTGGGAAACTGTTTTTGTATTCTATCTAGATTCAGGCCTCCCTCCCAGATCACGGGGTTCATACGTAGGATGTATCGTAATGCAGAAGCCAATATCATCGTAAAAGTTACAGAGGTGTGGAAAATACAAGTTGCCCCTTATACCCTATTTTATTTGACTTTTTTATCGAGCCATTGGTAATAGCAATCAATGAGAATGTCTATATCTGCCGCACACTTCCACAGATGGGGAAGATAAAACTATATACCAATGCTATTATGTTACTTCTTGGTAGTAGTACGAGTGACCAGAGAAGGTGTTTGAAATTTTTGCACAGTAGAAATTGGGAGGTTATAGAATCAACAGGAAGAAAACTGAAATAATATTGTGTAGGTGCAACTCTGATATGTTACATCCAGATATAGTTTTGTTTGTTAATTTGCAGCTGAAAAATCCATCTGGGGATTGGGTACTCATCATGGATTGAGGATCTATATGATCTTAATTTTCCCCCATTGCCCTCAAAAATACAAGATCTATTTTCACTTTGGAACCTCTCCCTTTTACAATCCTTGGTAGGGTCTCCTTGATGAAAATGTTGATTCTCCTTTTGTTTAATTTTCTCTTTTTATCTTTTCTGTGCATTTTAACTACATTATTTTTTAAAAAGGTGGAGTCAATGTTTATATCATTTTTTGGGCAAACAATAGCCAGAGCACCACTGAACACATTATACGAAGGGGTGGAAAAAATTGGGTTGGCGCTTCCCAATCTTAAGGATTACTATTTCACCTATTTTGCACAGTATTTGTCAAGGTTTAATGTAAAGTTTTGCAATGGTATTTTTGAGAATTATATTATGCAGCTTACTAGTAAAGAATATGAGATACACACTGGGGCAGATTTATGTTGCACTTGCGCCACTTTTGTACCGCCGTTGCGTCACTTTTGTGACGCAGCACCGGCGCAAATCCTGCGCCATGGTGCGGGGTATTTACAACATGACGCATCTGGGAGATGCGTCACGTTGTAAAGCCCTGCACCACATGTAGGCGTTCCAGGGCAGGTGGGGGCGTTCCGGCGCAGGAACGCCTCCTAAAAGTGGCTGAGTGAAATCTACAAGATTTCACTCAGTCACTTTTGAGCCCATGCTGCGTCAAAACCCTGCGCCTGCTTGAAGCAGGCGTAAGGATTGACGCAGCATTGTGCAGATAGGGCCCCCCAGTGCATTGCTGGAGCTGCGTTGCGCTTGCGACGCAACTCCAGCAATGCGCCACTTTTACGGCACAGATGCGTGACGCATCTGTGCCGTTTTTGCCCCATGGTGCGCCGCATTATAAATGCGGCGCATTCATGATGGCAGAGCTGGGGCGCAAAATAACTGGCGCATCCCTGCTGATATGCAGGGATGCGCCAGTTATTATAAATCTGCCCCACTGTGTTTAAATCAGTTAAGTCACCATAAGTGTGTTAAGTGGTTCTTTCAGAAGAGGATTGATCTTTATGGGCGATACGCCATTTTCCATATCAATGCAGTGACACCTCTGTCAGAACTCAGGACGGTGCCAGGTGTTAATTTGGCATCCAATATTATCCACAGCTGGGCAAAAGCAGGGTTTAAGAAGCTAGTGGATCTTTTTTATCTGAGGAGAGGTGGCTAAGTGTGTCAGACGTTTGCAAGTTAGTCTAGGGGGGTTTTCTCCTCCTTAGTTCCTATTCAAAGCTGAGTAAACTATTCTGTAATTTAGATTCTAGCCAGATAAGTTATTGTCAAACAGTGGTATCTGCACTTCTTGAAGCTTGTGAACATAAAAGCCCCGGGGAATGGAAAGATTGCTAGCCTCTATGAAAGGTCCCGATCTAACCAAAAAAGCAATGAAAATATGGGAAAATTACTAAGGCTTGGAACTAACAACAAAGATGTGGGATGAGGTGAATGCCCTAAATTTCACCATTTTGAGAGGTGCTAACTGGCATAGAATGTTATTTTTTAGTAAAGGGTTTTTATACAGAACACAGCAGTTTCTTGCACAAGTCAACCCCAATTTATCGGGTCACTGCTTTTGATGCACCATCGGGATGGCTGTCAATTAGGTGCACGTAATGGGCCTGTGTCCTCTTATTCAGGAATTTTGGGATTAAATATTTCAGTATTTAGAGACTGAATAACGGGTTAAATCGGTTCCTAGAACCTGGTGGAAAGTCTTGGGGTGTGATCCTGTTCCCGGCCTCCACTATAGAATAATAAAAGTATTATATATTGTAACTGCAGTGGCCAGATCCCTTCAACTGCAAAAGTGGCAGACACAGTTGATCCCCACAATGTGGGACTGGCTCAAAAAAATAAGGTTAGTTATTATATAATATATAATGACCGGCTATACGCAATGCATAATGGGGGATTAAGAAATTCGAAAAGCTGTGGGTGTAATTTCTGATCGAAAATGGGGGTTTAGTCCAGCCGTTTGGTGGATGTTGTAATGCTCTTTTGCACACTAAGCTCTTTACACACTTAATGCACTTTTGATGTCATATTCAGAAAGGAAGCTGGCTGGATTTATTCTTTGTATCAATTCTATGTGGAGTCTTTATGTATTGTCATTTTGTCTTGATCCTGGATGTATTTTGCTCTGAAATATGTTTTATTGGCTTGTTTATTGTTGGTGTTTGATTGTATTTACATTTTTACATTGCAATCCATGGACCTCAATAAAACAATGTTAAAAACTTGTAATCTGGGCAAATGTGCTGAATTTAGGGATGGGTGAAGGTTCATTAGTCACGCGTAAAACAAGGAACATAGCCTGACGTTGCCAAGATGAAGTTTAATCCTCCTACAGGATGTGCACTGTGCCGTTTTCCAGCTAGAGGATACTCCACCCTTTGGCAATGCAAGCATAGGGACTATGTAATGTAGGGGCTCCAGTGCTTAATTTGGATAAAAAATGTGCCAGGGCCCTCGTCAGGGAGCCACTTCTGCTCGCACCACCCGTTGTCATGTCAGCACTGCCAATGACAATATCACTACAACTACGGACAGCCACACTCCAACAAGTGTGATCAATTCTGACTATTCCAGGTGCACAAAACTATAAGAATGGCTTGGGTGGCAGGTATTAGTCTCTTTTAACGTATATTGAATTAATATACTACTGTTGATGTGCGCATATATCAATTAGAAAGACAACGGCACCTGTGTTGACAATTAAGTGAAGGTGCCGAGCACCAGAACCCACTGGTTCAAATAAAGTACTGTGGAGCTCTGGGGGGCGCTCAATCTCCACGAACAATTTCGGCAGGGGCTCAAACATAGAGACTATTACCAATTAAAAAGGGGAAGACTTATGGAGCAGGAAATGGAACAGAGGACTGTGTAGAAGGTGAGACTAAGGTTGTGACTGAGGTTCTGATGAGGGATGTAATGGGGATATGGTTGCTGATAGGGAACAGATGTCAAGCATCAGCAGTCCACCTAAAAATGGTTTCATGCTGACTGCAGATGCTGGCTGATGCTGTTAATTTGTTTTACTTAGCAGCACTGCAATCTGCGAAGTTAAAAAATGCAAAAGTGTCAAAGTGTGAGTTTCCTGAATCTGCAACCTTACCCACCCCTAGTTAAAATGTAAAGGTAACTAAATAACACAGGTGGTCCGCATACTTGCATTCTCAGAGCCTGTAATTTAAAGTATACTTTGCCTATCCCTGCTGCGCAATTTCCTTCTGCATTGCTGCTTAATTCTTGAGGTTCTGCTTTAAATTTTTGATTAGCCTCCTTATAAATATAGGGTCAAATTTATCAAAGAGTTGCATCACCCTTTTCCCATGCAACATGGTGCATGAGCAACGCAACTCTTAAGTTAGATTTATCAAGCCATGCAAGGCCACCTTGCGTGGCCCTGAGTGGCTTGATAAATCAAGAGTAACGCAACAGAGCACAAATTGCTGCATTGAACTACTCTGCCTCAGGAAGGTGTTCCATGGGTAGAGCATGGGTATTCCTGCGCATCCACCTATGGATTTTGGTGCGTTCCCAAATTGACCTACACTGGTAGACCTGGGAATATGTCAAAATCCTGCTCATCCCCAGGAAAGGTGTAACAATGAGAAATACTTTTTTCTGCTCTTTTCTTCCTCTTTCTATGTATGCTGCATTCTGCAGCACACATAGAAAGAGGAAAATTCTCCGGGGATTGTTTCCCCTGCTTACCACACAGCCACGCTTGCACCATGGTGCAAGGGTGCCTGCATTGGCACTATGCAGCTCCATTGTGCACCAGCGATGGTAAAAGTCAGGAATGGGCTGTATAATGTTTAATATGTTTCATTCTTGCCCTTTCTCTATCAGACAGGGTGGCAAGGTGACCTGCTGTGCCGCACTGCAAGTTTTTTCATAAATATGTCCCACAATGTTTTGAGCATTTAACACAGGATCCTTCTTTATTAAATAGCACAAATACAGATATTCAAATAGTGAATACAAATATGAACCAGTGATTTATCTTACATACAGTTAACTGAAACACATATGCTTTTTTGTTTATAAAGGAAAGCTCTATTTTGCTGTAATTAATGTTAAATACTCCAATATGTTGAACTTTTCTAACAATAATTAAACCACAATGGTGGATATGCTCTTAAAACAATCAGCAAATCATCCTCAAATCATGATGAGCAATTCCAACCAGTGAAGTTGTCAGATACTGATCGTCACTTATTCTCAAATCATCAAGAATAGGAAATTACATGAAGTACAAATTAAAATCCTAATTATGGCATTAAGAAAATACCTTCAGGGGGCATGGCTTGCGCGCTGAGGTGACATGGCGGACCCGATGTGAGCTCCGCTCCGTCACGGGACTCCAACGCGTTCTATGAGCCTCATTTCTTCATTGTTTCAGCTGTGGATGATGGTCTTTAATTGGTGACAATGCGGTGAGTCTACATGCCGCTTTTCCCCACTAATATCAGCATTTTTGTGCCAGTTCACCATCACAGCAATTTTCGCCTCACAGAGACGCTAGCGGCCGCCATTTTGAATCGCGGTGCTCGCGTCTTCTTGTTTTGCCGATTTTTTACCGTTTCCAAATACAATGGGGCTTTAATATCTCCTGTCAATATGCCTGCATGTAGAGTCCTCCCATGGGCATGGAGTAACACATAAATATCAATTTTTTTGTTGCTGAAATAATGATGCCTATGGAATAGCTCCTTCTGAAGTGATCCTAGCCTCGATTTTGTGAAGAGCTTGAGTTAAACTGCACCAGTTGCTCTCTCTCATTGAAGGATCTTTTAATTTTTGTCATTTTTTGAGGGACATATTCTTACTACCCCGTCCTCACCATAAGGAATATTTTGTTTCTCACTGCACTTATTGGTTTTTTGACGGGAGCGTCTACCATTTTGGGTTGTGGTGCTCGCATTTCTCCTCTTTTTTGCTGCTTCTGTGCTGTTTTCAGCTACGGTGGGGTCTTACGGCTTCCTGACACAGTGCCTGCCAGTACAATCGCTTCTGGGCATGGAGTAACCCACAAGAACACTGTTTCTTCTACCAAAACATGTTACCAATGGAGTTGTTTTTTCTCAAGTGATCTTAATCCTGAATATGTGAAGTCTTTCAACTTAAAGTGCATTTGTTACTTTTTCTTATTGGAGGAACTTTAATTATCTGTCCTATTCTGACTGAAATATCATTATTTCTTTTTTCTTCACTATAAGGACTATTTTGTTTCAGATAAGAAATTGTTTACTTTTTGCTACAAATCTCAAGGTGATTTCCTTGTAAATCAACAATGGCTAACGGTCCCCACATGGCCAGATCCTCTGTATCTGGTACAAAACCGAAAAGGCATAAAAACGACCCACTTTCTCCAATTCTTTGTTCGCAGAATCCAGTTCTGGATTCTATCTTAGATGAAGTTCGCGGCCTCCAACCCTTTATGTCCACTACAAATGAAAAGCTTTAACAAATTGAGGAGAGATGGATTATTATGGAAAGCAAGGTGCTGGATCTTGAACAACGTGTTAGCGACATACAAGATATCTCTACAAAGATTCCAATACTTGAACAAGAAATTCACAAGTTAAAAATCCACACCGAGGATCTTGAAAATCATAACCGTAGAAATAATCTGTGCCTTTATGGTCTTCCGGAGAACATTGAAGGTCCTGACTTGGTAGCATTTCTACAGAAATTCCTTCCAGAGCTTCTGGACCTTCAGTCATCGTCAAACCCCCTCAACATACAAAGAGCACATCGGCTGGGTCGTCTTCATCCTTCTGCTAACAAACCACGTGGAATCATAATGCTTTTCTTGGAATTCACAGAGCTTATGCATGTTTTGAAAGCTGTAAGACTCAAACGTCGTCTTATCTGGTCAGGCCATAACATCTTCATATCTCAAGATATCTCCAATGCAACAAATGCCAGACGCAAAGAATTTCTTGCTCTTCGCCCTCAGATGAGACAGCTTAATATTCAATATGGAATTCTTCATCCATGCCTTTGTAAAATTACACATGATGGTCGGTCACGCTCCTTTGATGATCCGGAAAAACTCAAACTCTTTCTTCCTAATCTCTCCTCACATGGCATGGATACTAATACTTGACTTCACTTATATTTCAGGATCGTTTCCTTAATTCAAATGTTTTGCTTGTTTGACTTTCTCTGACTATTTGTTCTCTTTGTAGTCATAAGGTTCACATTTTCTCTATTCTTTTATATTTCTTATTGTGGTCCGTGTCCTTCGGTGTCACTATGCTCCTCTTTCTTCGATCTTCCCTCTTTTTACAGATCTGGATGTTAATCCTTGATCTGTTTACTTGCTGCTTCCTCTTGTTTCTTCTCTTTCCTTTCATTTTTCTTCCTTTCTTCTTTTAATATTTCTACACACTTTTAGTTATGTTTTACAATAAATGTCTTACTTCTAACACTACCCTTTCCTCATCCGATATCAAACGTTGTCTTTCTTTCTCTTTTTATTTTTCTGATTTTGCAGCTTCGTGTTCCTGTTTTTTCATGTCCCCCTAACCCAACGTTATGGTTAATGTGGTCTTGTGGAATGTACGTGGTCTTGGTCATCCTGTTAAACGTCAAAAGGTATTGTCTCATTTAGCTAAAATTAACGCCCAAGTTGCTTTTTACAGGAAACCCACTGTAATGATGCAGAATCTCTTAAACTCAAACGTCAATGGGTTAATCAAATAGTTTTTTCTCCTGCTACTGAATGTCATGGTGGTGTTGCCATACTGTTTCATAAATCTACCAATGCCCAAATACTATCATCAGAATGTGACTCTAATGGTCGTTGGGTAATGGCTGATGCTATCATCAACAAAATGCAAATTACCTTTTTCAATATTTATGGTCCTGTTAAACCGTATCCGGAATTTTGGTACTCTATAAAAATGAAACTATTATCTATATATAATTCTAATGTTGTGGTTGATGGTGATTTCAATAATTGGCTAGATCCTTTTTCAGACAGAAAATCTAATTGTAAATTCAAACCAGATAAAACCCATAAATCATTCCAGTCTGCCATTTCCTCTTGTCCTTTATTTGATGCATGGAAAAGATGTAACCAGATGCTTCAGAATTTACTTTTTTTTCTCCTGTACACCATACAAGGTCTCGTATTGACTATATTCTCATTTCTAAGTCACTATTACCTTATCTCCACTCGTCTGAAATTGGTTCAATTTTTATTTCTGACCATGCCCCCGTTTCAATTTCTATTGATGTATCCATCAGTACGTGCAAACAAGGTCGCTAGCGCTTTAATATTCACCTCCTGTGAGATCGTACTTTTATTTCAGAAGCGACCTTTTTTATTAATACATTTTTTGTACTTAATAATTCCTTAGACACTTCAATTCACAATAATTGGGATGCATTTAGAGCATCTTTTAGAGCCTTCACTATTGCTTACTCTTCCAAAAAAAAAAGCTACTAAGTGCTAAATATAAAGAGACCCTAACACTAATCAAAACTTTACAACATAAATATTTCTCGTTCAAATCCTCTTCCTCATTACAAGAGTTAATTAAAGCTAAATCCACCATAAACAAAATTGCTACTGTTGATGCTTGTAACATTCTTCTCAAGGTTAAATCGAAATTTCATGGAGGCCGAAACAAAGCAGGGAAACTGTCAGCGAACTATTTAAAAATTAAATCAGAATGTAAAAATATTGGCCCTATCCACTCAGAAACTAACAATAAACTCCTATCATCCGACTTGGATATTATTAATACATTTCAATCGTATTATAAACTATTATACACAGAAACTACTCATCCCTCTGAAGAAGATTTTGTATCTTTCTTCCAAGATATTCCTAAACCTAAAGCTCTCCCAGACGTCTTCTCATCACTGGAAGTGGATATCTCTCTTCAAAAAATATCCGATGCTCTTAAATCCTTAAAAAAATCTAAGGCTCCTGGACCTGATGGCTTCTCAGTTGAATTATGTTCAGCCTTCTCTTCAATTTTTACCCCTAAATTATTAGAACTTTTTAATTCATTCTTGTACAACTCTAAGGCCTGTGGCTCTAAAAATGTCCGTCCCATTTCACTAATCAATTATGATTGTAAAATGTATGCAAAAATGTTGGCTACCCGTTTGGAGAAAGTTATTCCTCTTCTAGTTAACCCAGATAAGGCTGGTTTTGTTAAAGTACGTTTAGCTTCTGATAATGACAGAATGTTTTCTAATATTCTCACCCTTAGTGGAAAATATCCCTCTCCCTTAGCTGCATTATCCTCGGATGCGGTGAAAGCTTTTGACCTTATTAATTGGCAATTCATGGTTCACACTTTAAAATGGTTCGGATTTGGTCCAAATTCATTTCTTTTGTCAAATTATTATATACAGATCCAAAAGCATGTGTTTTTGTTAATGGTATTTTTTCCCCATATTTTGGTTTACAAAGAGGTACACGTCAGGGATGCTCCCTGTCCCCATTACTTTTTTTATTATGTTTGGAACCATTCCTTGAATGAATCAGAAATAACCCTCTTATTACTGGTTTTACACTGAAATCGCACCAAATTAAACTCTCTGCATATGCAGATGATGTTCTTATCTATATGTCCAACCCTGTTTCTTCTCTTCCCCCTTTTCTACATGAAATTTCATTATTTTCTAATGTTTCTGGCTATAAACTCAACTTCTCCAAGACTGAGATTTTACCTTTCAATTCTCCATGTTATCAACATGTGTTTGATTCTACCAATTTTACATGGTGCCCTCAAAAAATCAAATATTTTAGGAACTTGGTTTTCCTCTAATATCCGAGATACATTATCCCACAGTTTTACTGCTCTAAAACTTAAAATTACCAACTTGTTGTCCTCTTGGTCACCTTTATTTTTATCTTGGTGGGGCAGACTAGATACAATTAAAATGATGATTGTTCCCCAAGTATTATTCACATTATCAATGTTACCATTCAAAATTCCCCAGTATTATTTCACACAGATTAATTCTATATGTACTAAGTTTTTATGGAATAATAAACGAGCACGCATTGCCCTATCCAAATTAATTCATCCAAAATCTGAAGGAGGTGTTCGTTTTCCTGATTTTAAATTATATCATAATGCTTTTTTGATTCGTCAATTTTATGCTATGTCTAAGTATTATCAAAATGTACCTAAGCCTTTTTGGGTCACTGTTGAATGTTCATTGTTAAATGATTTTTAACTATTTATGACCAATTGTACTTTTATCTCTAAATATCCAATTTTGAAACTCTGCAATATCTTTTACATACACTTTTCTTTAAGCATTTTGACATCTATCAATCTTTCCTAGCCTCCTCAATATGATATGACAAATATGTCAACTTTCATCACAAATCATTTTATTTCAAGTATTGGAAAGAAAAGGGCCTTTTTTATGTCAATCAAATGATTGTTAATAATGTGATTTTACCTTTCCATCAATTACAAGAGAAATTTAATCTACCTGATTCATGTATGCAGCAATATAATATTTTGGTTCGGGTACTCCAGAGTTATTTACAGAATTTCATTTCTCAGCCAATCCCAGTTTCATTCACACCAGATACACCTTTATACCAAATTTCTCATGATATTATTCCAAGTGCCTCGTTTATATATAAGTCTCTATCTATAGTTACTTGCACACAAAATAAATCTAATATTGAACTAGACTGGGAACAGGATCTCTCCCTAACTTTGTCTATATCTCATTGGGACAAATTATGGCAAAAACTCTTCAAGACATCCAAAGCTGCAAATATCACACAATCCCTCTTTTTTTTTTTTATCTATAATAGAGTTGTTATCACTCCTCTCCTTCTGCATGAATTCAACCAATCAGTCTCCCCATCTTGTTGGTCATGTCTTACTGCTGAAGGTTTGTTATTACACTTACTTTATTACTGTCCTAAGGTTCATACCTTTTGAAAAACGGTTTGGTCAAAATGTCTATTGATTTTCTCTTATAAAATCCCACTTAATACCCACAATGTATTTTTAGGTACTCTATCTCCTTTTTTGGACCAAATTGCCTCCAAGTCACTTTTATTTGATTTATTTATTGTTGTTGCTTTTAAGGTTATATTAACATGTTGGAAAGACGACTCTAAATTATCTCCTTTACTTTGGTGGAACTTAATATGTGATGAGCATAGAATTGCATCGGTAGCTTATACTTCGATTCATCTACAAATTAAATCTGATCTATTTTGGCTTCCGTTCACTACTTACCTGTCATTAAACTCACCTTCTTCATAATTTTATCTCTCATATTCTTCACCTTCTCTTTCTTTTCCTTTTCTTTTCCCTTTTCTTCTTTTTTTCTCTTCTTTTTCTCTTCTGCTCTCTCTGTTCCTTTCTTTCTCATATTCTTCTCTTTCTTACTTTTGATAATAAAATCTACTAAAATACTTTACTATCCTATATTTTCACACGTACACAATATTTCTTAGTTCACTAGTTCAGTTCTATAATAATTGTGTGCTATTTTATTAGATGTTTTATATAGAAGTGTTTCTACTTATTCATGTAATCTTTATGTTTTATATTTTCAGTTCACTTGTTTTTTACAGATGCTATTATTGTATAAATGTATACTCATATCTTCTTCTGAACAACATATTATATTTGTTTTTCTGTGTTCTCTATCTTCAATAAAAATCATTTAACAAAAAAAAAGAAAATACCTTCAAATAAAAGCCTGTCTCAGCAGCTGAAAAGAGTTCGCAGCACATGATCAGAAGATAATGTTATCTGATCTATTTAAGGGCTGGTAGCAGGCATTACAAAGAAGTCTGGATGTGCTGCAAAATTCGGAAGGCAGTGGGAATAGTTAAAAAATGGTAGCCTACCTTTCAAAATGGTAGGGAAGACAAGTATGTAACTAATCTGTCAATTTGCTCTAGAAATAGTGTTGGTCGTGTATTGATTCATTGTGGACTATATAATTGAGGAATGCCCTAAACGTGTTGTAAGCCTTGGTACGTGTGGCTTGTAAGCCCTATGAAGCTTTTTGTAATATTTCGGAAAGTATTAGGTTTAATCTGACCAGAACAGGAGCACGTCAGAAACCATTCAAATCATTGAATATTATTGCAAATACCATTTACGCCATTTTCCTATCAGATATGTTGGTGTTATTGAAATCATCAGCGCAAGTGCCTGATAATTTGAGGATGGCTTGAAAATTAGTATCTGATTTCTTCATGAGATGAGATCGTTCCTGATGACTTGAGGATGATTTGTAAACGCGTACATCATTTCTTCACAATATGTGACTATTGCTAGCACTTGTAAAAGTGAGGCAGAAAAACCAGCTTTGAAAGATTTTTCTGTTGGACACCTTAAGAATGCAAGGACAGATGTGACAGTGTTGAATTAGCTGATGGATTTTTTAACAAAATGTTAATTATTAGGAAGATTAAGTCTGGGCACTAATGTCCTGCGATTTATTTTTAGTGATATCATCTGGGTCAGAAGCCACATGATCATTCTGTTATTTTGAGCCAATCTCATTTCATGCGATTTTCTGTAATAGCGTAATTGCCACAAATTTTATTGAAATCCATATAACATACATTTTATATACATAAATACATCCATAAAATTCATTAATATGTCAATAATAATACAGACTTGTTAAATAGCACTGACTTACCAAGAGGAAGTAAATCCTAAAAATCCATAGAGTTAAACAATATAAACGTTTAAGCTAGTGTACAAAAGACAACGAGAACAGTATCCACTGCCAATCATAAATACAAACTAAACAATTGATTATACCTTGGGTGCCTAAGCATATACCTACAAATCAGCGAGTATTTGGAAAATATTAAATAATCCTATATTCAATGATGTAACTGAATTAAGGGAGAATATCAAAAGTTGCATATTAAATTGAAATCCTGGTATTACCGGACATAGATGTCAGACATGGTGGGACTAATTCCTGAAAAAAAATAAACTACATTTTGAGATCTTAGTCAAAATACGCTGCCCAGACCCTCTCATACTTCTTAAGTCCTCCAATTCTCAATGCATAGGCTCATTCACTCTTTTGAACTTGCTTCATTTTTCGGAGCCATTCATCTATAGATGGTATGAGATCTGATCGCCATCTCTGAAGCAGAAGTGATCTAGCTACAGCCATTGCAATATATAATAATTTGACAAGCTTGTCAGAAAGAAGAAGGTCTGGGTCGTAGCCGAGTATTATTAGTCAAGTATTAAATTCTATTGAAATACCGCATTCAAATTCAAGATAATAAAAAATATTGTTCCAGAACCTCTGAATCAATGGGCATTGTAGTATAATGTGTTCCCAATTGGCTGAAGGATGGTTAAGGCAACGGAAACACTGCGCTGATTGGTTGGTATAAATCTTAGAGAAGAAAAAGTGGAGTTCTATAAAGTAACCATTTACTAAAGAATAACATCCTTCGCCAATTAGCTTCCCGTAACATACTGAAATTGAGATTGTTAACTGTTGACCACATACTTGCTGTAATTTCCATCTCCTGATGTTTAGCCCATTTCGTGATGGCCTTCCGCTCCAGATCGATACACTTGATAGAGGCTAAATGCTTTTTCCATTCCCCAGGTTTCTTAAATCCCATATCTTCTAATAATTTATATACTAAGCATTTCCGTAGACTGATCTGGGTCAAATCAAGTCTACTCAGGGACATGCTAAAAATATTGTATGACCCGAGAGGAAGGAAATCATTTACGATTAAATGGGACATTTTAGCTATGTTCAGCCATCTATCATTCCTTAAAAATCTGAAAGTTTCCGGAATCCAGCCTTGGCCCATTTTTGTGTAATTACTGATGAATCTCCAATCCCAGATAGTAAGATAGGGTCAGCTAACGGAGTTGAGGAGTTGATTGCGGGAATAGAATATCTTCTATAGAAAGCCTGCTGTTTATGGAAAAAACACTGTACACACTTATACTCTACTAATTTAGGCAATTTAACAATTGTTAATAGGCAGTGGATCTGATTTTCTTTACAAATTAAATTCATAAAATAGTTAATAAAGACTGTAATTCCGGCTTAAATCTGGATATATATTGCGCTAAATATGCAAATTAATAATCCCTCAAATTCGGGTGAGCTAATCCTCCATTCTCCAATTCTTCATATAAAGTGCTAAGTGCAATTCGGCGGACCTTCTTGGCCCAGAGAAAGGCTGTAAACATAGACTCCATTTTGGTAAAAAAAAGGAGCACATTAAAATACAGGGAATCGCCGAGAAGAGGAAATTGAATAGCGGAAGGACAGACATTTTAATCACTGCAACCCTACCCAAGATGGTTAATGGAAGAGAGCTCCATCCAAGGAATAAATCCTAAACTTTTCGGAGAAGTGGGGCGAACTTCAAATCGTATAAATCAATAATTTGTGCCAAGCAATAAACACCAGGATACCTCTTCGGTTTTGTATTTAAACAAGAAAGAATATTGGGTTGTAAATCCATACTTGTGCCGCCACACTTTGTAATTTCTGTCTTTTTTTAATAAATTTTATATCCACCTAGTGCCTCAAATTTTTGCTTGGACTTCCTTCTCAGGCTTTATAATTAGCATGATATCATTGGCATATAGTTTCAATTTTACCATTGTTGGAAGTGGAGGGAGGATATCAATGCTGTTCCTAATTGCAATTGCTAATGGCTCAATAAAATCTCAAAATAGTCTAATGCTTCCGTTAAATAGTGTGTATTTGTGCCGAGCTGCCTACCAGCAATAAAACCATGTTGGTCAGGGTGAATCAAATGCGAAGCATTTTGATTAAAACGATTGGCTAAAAGTTTAATGATTATTTTATAGTCAGAATTTAATGGGGCGGTAGGAATTAGGATCTTCACTATCCTTACCCTTTTTTAAAAAACGGACTATATTCCCATTTCTGAATGACAATGATATCGCCCCACCTTCTAAGATTGAGTTGGCTAACAATCAAAAATAATCTGAGATTGTCAGGCCCAGCTCCGCAGGATTCAGTCGTCGTAGAATAAATGGTCCACCTCCTGATATTACCAAATCCCTGGTATAGTAATATCTACAGGACTTTCAAATTATCAGGTGAGGGAAAGAAGGGGGAGGGACAGCATGGGTATAGAACCTGAAACAACAAAGATAACAGGTTAGCACAAGATGTCTGTCTACTCTCATACCCTTCTCGCTAATACTGCAACGTGGATATACCTGGAGAATAACTCAGCAGATGGCATTGTACATGGGCCTCAGCGTGCCTCGCAAGCGTTTACCTGTAATGACAAACGTTCACAAGCGTTACACCTATCCCTGTACACCCTCTGTGTTAGAAATACTTCCACTCATACAACATACCCACAACAGTGTGACAGCAGTCTCATAAGATGGCCTTAGAACAACAACGGGCAAAGAAGTGCCCACAGCCGTAAAGCAATACTGGGTTGACGTCACCTAAGTACTGGGACCAAGTATCCAGAGAAGAATTTACTGCAGCCTATATCATGCACCAGGTTCCTCAAAAGTGAATAGTTCGTATTTCCAGGCAAGTCTGTAAAATCATAAGCTGTGCAGATGTATAGAAAGAATTGCCATCCAACCTACAACGGTAATACGCGGTTGGGACCACCGCCGTATTCCGCTGTAGTACAAGTGAGAAAAACCAAAAGGATAAACGAGAGCGCGCTCGGTAATACGCAGTTGTGACCCCCGCCGTATTCCGCCACCTCCCAAATGAACTCAAATTGTTGCAGAACACCTGGACGGTGAAGCGCGGTTCTAATGTTCCGCGGGATTAAACTGTTCGCATGACTGCGAGGGTTCTCAGAGAGAAGGGAACGGTGATACGCGGTTGAGTCCACCGCTGTAGCCCTCTCCTTTGCCAATTCCACAAAGTACTCACAGTCTTCTATGGCCGAGCGAGCAGATCCCCGATGGCTCGGTAGTGGCACAAGATTTCCCACAACGCCTTCCTGATCCTTCTCTCTCACTATTGTGAGAGACTTCCAAATGGAACAGATTACGCGCAACAACCTGCACAACTCTGGCGCCTAAATCCCCCCTCCTGAGCTTGCCTTCTGGGAAATGTAGTTTGTTGAGTGTTAGGTAGGCGCTACTTGTTCGAATCCTGACAGAGATGGCTCAAAGGAAGATTTTAAAAAATTCTGCCGGGAGGCCATCCGGGCCACAGGCTTTGACGCTCGGATGATATTTAATGACACCCTGCAGCTCATCTTTTGTAAAAGGCTTCGCCATGCTCATTTTCTCCGTATCCGTTAGTACCGGGAATTCATTTCTCTGGAGGAAACCTCTAAGAGATGTGCTATCAATAATCTGTTGCTGGCCATATTTGGACCTATAATGTTGTAGCATTATATCCCCTATTTTAACTGGATCATCAGCACGGGAAGCAGTTAAAGGACATTTTAATGCAGTTATCTGGTTAGTAGTAGCCTGCTCCCTTGCCTGACAAGCAAGGAACCTACCAGTATAATTACTTTCTTCGTAATTTTTTTTGTCTATGGTGTTGATTAAAAGGATTCACTCTTAAGATAATATCTTTCGCTGAGATCCTGTTAAGCCTGATCAAGCTGCCGTTGGTTAAAAACTGAGGGGTTGCTAAGAAATGCGTTGAGAGACCTTTCTACTATCTGCTCTAGAGATCACTTTTCTTCCTTAGCTTTCCTACGATTATCAGCATCTTTTCCGATGGCCAGCCCCCTAATGAAAGCATTGAATGAGTCCCAAACCATATGTAGAGGTGCAGAGCCATGGTTTAGCGTGAAAAATTATTTAATCTCAGTTTTAATGATGAGCCAATTCTCTTCTGAGAGATATTGCCTATTTAGCATCCATCTTTTAGGGGTCCTAATATAATCCCCTGTCTCTAACCCAAGAATCAACATTGCATGATGCGAGAATCAATTCTGGAGGATTCTCTGCTGGCTGAAACTCAGTCTCCTAGAAATAAGAAAAAAATTGATGCGTGATGAAGTATGAAATCTACCTGACAAACAAGTATAGGCTATCTTAATTGGAAATACCACCCTCCAAGGATCCAAAATGTCTAAAGTCGAGCCATAGTTTTGTATAACTCTTAAAGTTTTAGGTTTCAGCAGTTTTTTGGATAGAACCGTCTTTGGATCCAGCCGAGCCGGGCAATTATCGCCCCATCTCGCAGCTCCCTTTTCTGTCGAAAATGTTGGAATTACACGTTCATACTACTCTGACGGAGTTCATCGAACAGAATGTAATCTTGGACCCGTCCCAGAATGGCTTTAGAGCCCGTCATGGCACGGAATCTGCCTTGCTGGCAGTAACGGAGGAAATTAGAGGGATCCTGGATGTTGGGGATTCGGCGGCCTTAGTTCTTCTCGATCTAAGTGCCGCCTTCGATACGGTCTCCCATGAAATCCTGCTGAAACGTCTGCATGACATCGGGGTGAGGGATCTTGCGTTAGATTGGTGCCGAGCTTTTCTTACAGGAAGAACCTTCCAGATCTGGATGCCACCTTTTCAATCCCAGAGGTATGCTTTACAACAGGGAGTACCCCAGGGTTCTATTTTGAGCCCCCTCCTGTTCAATATATATATGCAACCTCTGGCTCAGGTGGCGCGTAGCAGGGGATTGTCAATGGTGTCATACGCTGATGACACCCAATTGGTGATCGCCTACTCTAAGAAGAACAATGCCAATCTAGGCAGGTTCAAGAATGATCTGCTAGAGGTAGCAGACTGGATGGCCAAAAACTACCTGCAATTAAACTCCAGTAAGTCGGAGGTGTTGCTGCAGGGAAAAGACCGGGACATGTGGGACAACCAATGCTGGCCAGACAATCTCAAGCCTGCCCCGGTACCCAAAGAGGCAGTTAAAAATCTGGGGTTCTGGATTGATAGTAGGCTGACGTTTGATACCCAAGCTAAAGTTGTGGCCGGGACCTGTTTTGGTTTATTGCGCGGCCTGAAGCCGATATTAGGCTTCTTTCCCCCCAAAGTTCGTCAGACCATCATCCAAGCAACAATACTATCCAGATTAGACTATGGAAACTCTTTGTATCTTGGGGCGAATAAATCTTGCATCCGGCGCCTGCAGCGGACTCAGAATGCCGCAGCTCGGCTCCTGGTTGCACTCCCGAGATCGGCATCAGTTGCCCATATTCTACCAAAACTACATTGGTTGCCGGTTGAGCGACGAATTCAATTTAAAACCCTCTGTGTCGCTCATAAAATTCTTACCCAACAGGCCCCTCTGGGCTTGGCCAAGCTGCTGCAACCGTATCTGCCTCAGCGACTTCTTAGATCGGCCAATCAGATGCTGGCAATTGTCCCTCGGGTTGCAAGAGCAAAAGCCGGGGGGCGATCATTCCGCTGCCTTGCGGCGACCCTCTGGAACCAACTCCCGCTGTCAATTCGAGAAATCCAGACTCATCTGACCTTTCGTAAAGCAATTAAGACCTGGCTCTACCCCCAAATGGCATAATGCCTACCTGCCTAGCTTCTCTCTTGCGTCTCTGATCGCGCTGGGACGCCCCATTGCTGGGGCAGCTATGCGCGTTATAAGACTACTAAATAAATAAATAAATAAACAGAGGAGTCGGTTTTAGGATTCATCAAAAAATTAAAATCTCCTCCTAAGATCAATTCACCAGGTACTTGAATTAGAAATTGAAAACATTCCTCATACAGCGTTGGATTCTCCTCAACTGGGGCATATATAAAAGTCTGCAACCTAAGTTACAGGTAGCCCAACACCACCTTCCACTCTGATCTTTTACAAAGTTAACAATTTCCTCCTGAAGTCTTTTACTAAAAAGAATTGCCGTGCCCTGATGGGATGCCGAAGATGAGGAAAATCCCCTATAGGCTGCCCAGGACCTAAACATAGAGAAGTCTGGTAGCTTCCCTGCTGGTATATGGGTTTCTTGTATCAAAATACCCGCTGGATTTTCTGTCTTAATCCACGCCTCAATGGCCCTCATTTTCTTCTTGTTATTAAGACCATTAACATTAAAAGAAGCTACTTTCAAAATGTCCTTTTTAGCCATTGGCAGCAGAGAAGATAATTAGCAGCTTTAGCAGCATCGATAAAAGTATACTGAAAAACTATGACGATGGTAAATGGCCCGACCTGGCAGAATGTGAATCTACTAGCAAAATAAGAGTCTAATAGTACAGAATGGATGTATATATATATATATATATATATATATATGAATTTAAAAAAGGGATTTTGTTTTTTCCCCATGCTCCCTTTTCCACCCCTGTGACCCCACCCAACCCCTTCAGCCACCATGAGCATACCGCGGTCCCTGCTCACATCTGACAAGCTCACCCCCGCTTGACTGGCACCATGACTCGGTGCCTAGTGCAGCCAGCCTCACTACCCCTCCTCCCCCTTCTTTCAAGAAAAGAAAAATAAAGAACAGGAAAAGAGAAAGGGAAAAAAAAAAAGAAAAACAGAAGAAACACAGGACAGGCCCAAAAAGGGTAGTCGAAAAGAGGCTGTCTAAAATTATCTACAAATATGTTCTGGCTGCTGGGATGAGCAGCAAAAAGAAAGGTCGATAATACATAATTAATGACCTTGGTTCGCTCATTACATCGATACTTTAACATTAAATTGACATGTTAGAGTTTGCAGGTCATCGAAGTTTACTGACGAAATTTGTTGCAATCATTCCTGCGCTTCCAGAACGTTGCAAACCGAGCTACCTGCCCCACCATCCTCCTTTAGGAGAAGAAGACCGCCAGCATGAGCAGGGAAAGCAACAAAGAAATAAGAGAAAAGAAGAAAAACGTGGATAACAGATGACCAACTGCCTACAGAAAATATATTAGAAAAAAAACAAGTACCAAGATAAAAGACCCAAACCAGTAATAGAAAACATTTTAGAAACATATTAAGGACATTTTGAAAACATGTATAAACTCATAACGTTAGAATAATGTCATATATTGATACTGAGGAGTCTAAAGGCCTTTAGGATTTCCCCATTGAGATTTGTTGCAATAATTCCTGTGCCTCCAGAACATTACAAAATACATGAAATCCGCCTTTAACTAGGACTTTTAATTTGCTCTGCTGGGCAATCGTTGCTTGTGCCCCCTGTTCCTTGAATAACTGTAGCATTTTTACTAACTCTTTCCACCATTTAGCTGCAGAAGCAGACATGTCCGAAAAAATGCGGCAAAGTGGAACCTCTGTCTAAGTAAACTGTGTCTGTTTAAAAGCCTTAGATAGAATTTGATCCATAACCCTATAATCCCCAAAGTTGACCAACAGAGTCTGTGGGAACTTAGCATTGGGAGGGAGATGGGCTGGTACCCGATGTGCTCGCATAAGGGTAAGATCACCATTTAACTCTGGTAGGACGTTCTTTATAATAAACAAATCTACCCACTGTAGAGGCTGCTGTCCCTCAGGGCCCTACGGGATGCCCAGAATGTGGCGGTTGAAGCGCCAAGAGTGGTTCCCTAATTCCTCAAGTTTATACACCAGTGCTGCTCTCTGACTCTGAAAGGCAGCTACTTTATTATTCATAGTTGAAACTTGGTCCTCTAGCTGCGAGATCCTGGTTTCTGCTTCGAGAAGCCGTGTCGGCACCTGAGCCATGCTTTCTTCGATTTTAGTTAGAAGAGCATGGATTACTGCGAGCTCAGCAGATTAAGAGGTTTTCAGTTCTCTTATCTCGTCCCGAATCAGATTGAGGAGGCTGTTGGCACCCCATTGCATGGAAAAACATCAGTTTTCCTGGGAGGGGTTGTCTTGAGCTGCTACTAGCTTGCCTTCAGACTGCAAAGTCTGCAGCTCGGAGGACCTAGATTCTGCTGCGGTAGACAGAGCGGCATCCACAAGAGTAGGACGAGCTGATGAAGAAGCACCCACGCCCAGAATAAGGCGCTCGCAGAGAAGGGGATAGAGTGGAAGAGTGACCGTCATCTAAAGGATCTCTAGGACTCCCATTTTTACCCTGATCCATGATATTGTCCATGGGGTTATCAATTGGTGGGGACTCATTCCCTACCTCATTCCCAGCCACCTCCTGTTCCGTAGATGATAGTCCAGGCTTGGCTTTGAAGAATAAAGGATACTTTTTGAGGGCCTTGGCCATTCCGGTTGAATTGGGCAGTGTTGGTGTCTTTAGTTTGATCAAATCTGATGAACTGATGGTAGCTGCCCTATGAG
Organism: Triturus cristatus; assembly: GCF_964204655.1. NCBI lineage: Eukaryota > Metazoa > Chordata > Amphibia > Caudata > Salamandridae > Triturus > Triturus cristatus. The sequence continues at coordinate 624,455,399 of NC_140587.1, forward strand.
AGGTAATAGAGCAAGAGCTAGCGCTTGAACCAAAGTCCACCGAGGCACCACTAGAATGCTCTTGATTAGAAGCCTCAGAGATTGCCATTTTGATGGTCTCAGTATTCAAATCAAGATCTTTCCTGAGCACCGCTACACGGTTTGCCCGGGCAGCCACCTGACCAACTCGTTTTTTCCCCTCTGACCCAGGCTGGGAGAGTCAGAGTGGGCTGTTACTGTAGCTTTCGCTCCTTTAGTAAGATTTTGCATAATGTATTTGTAACGTTGATCCCTTAACAAGACAGCCAAGACATTAAATGTCACTACCGGCCCCCCAGCGACCCTCAACCAAGTGGCGTAGGAGACTTCCATACACCGGTGGCTAAGGAAGATGCGCGCACTTACCCCCTCTTTGAGAGAAACCTGGTGGTCCCAGTGGCGAATAGTCCGAGAGTAGAAAACTCCAACCCTCAGAAGCACCAGCATCTCTCTCAGGGAAAAACCTGGTGATCCCACGAAACGTAACAAGGAGAGTAGAAAGTAAAAAGAAGGCTACAAATCCATAGAGCGCAGGCACCTGCACAGTACCGTTCTGCAGAGAGTACCCAGGCTTGTCATGCTCCAAAATTAGCCAGAAAACCACTCAGGAAATGTAGAGCCAAACGGATGTCAGCTTAACTAAAGTCCATTCTGATCCGTTGTAATCCATTATAGCTGTGTTAACAAGAGTGAGCAGAATGGTCACTTTAAAGTTAATGCAGACAGGGCTGCTCAGGGCTGCTCAGGTGAATAAGCAGGCGCGCCAGTGCTCGTACTGCCTGGGTCCCATGTAGTTCCAGTCCCCTGTTTCCAGTTTCAATTTCCCGGTCTTTCTCTGGCGTGCATCGAGTATTCGCGGAGCTCGGCGTCAGCAGAGCGGCACAGCTGCAAACTCGCGTCTGACGTCGGAAGGGACATGGGGGCGTGGTTACGGCGTGCTAGCTGGTTGCCTGCATCCCGCCCCAGATCACAATCCTTTGATGCCACAATGGTCTTGTGATGTAATTTCCAGTTATGTCATTACTATGCTAATTAGCTATTTTGACACCTGAAAATCCTCACTCTTGTCAGTAACAGAATGTTGGCAAATATGCAGTAACTGCTCTAAGATAGTTACTTGCAAAGGCCTTGGAAACAGACAGAGAGGCATTTCCTATAGCAGGGTTTCAAATGCCACTAAATGTACGCAGGTTGCCCTGGTACACAGCACACACAAATTACAAATTGCTATATGTCAAAATATTTTACCTTTTGAATTTCTGAAATCTATATGCACACAACATCATGTTCACATTTCAAAAGACCAAATGTAATAATTAGCCTTATCAGCGTTTCTTACTTGCCACTCTGTGTTTATCTGTAGTATCCTTCACAACTTTTTCTTGCTTTGTCCCTTTTCAAAGCTGGGCCACTTGCATTTCCACATACTGTGGTTACCAAGAAAATATGGGGACTTTCAGCCTGCCTATTGTTTAGCATTGGTTGGTTGTACCATCATTCTCATTTCATTTGCTTGCTTCTTATTCACTAGTTTCCCGTGTCCAGGCACTCCACAAAAATGCAGCTGACTCACTAGTGTGCTCCTCTTCCCCTCTTGTGGTCCATGTTGCTCTCTCACCCGTGTACTTCTACCTTACTACCGGCATGATTTGCTTGTCCTTGTGTGTTTTTCCTTCCAACGTTGCTTTTTTGTCCATGTGCATCTCTTACAGCTCCAAATTGTTTTCTCTCTCGTCCATTTGCTTTTCGACCCCGTGCTCCACATTGCTCTCCTTCTCACCCTTCTACTTTTCTCTGGCCTTGTGCCCTCCATGCAGCTTCCCTCCACCTGCTCCCTCTTTTCCTTCCGCCTCCCGGTTCCCTGTGATGCTTTCACCCCCATATTGCTTTCGCTCCCCATGTTGTTCCCCAGCTGCTTTTTTAAAAAAAAGCTCTCATGCATTTCTTTTTTATTTTTATTTATTAATCGTTTTGTAAGCATGTGCACCCATGGTGCGCGTAGACATGGGCTGCTACTGCATCATAGGCTTTTAATATATTCTTCTTTAGCCGTGCTGCACAGCATCAGGAATGCTGCTCACAATCACTAAAAACCATTGGCAAATTCAATAGGTTCCAAAGGAGTGATCGTAACCGTTGCCAATGCTTGTTCTTCATAGTTAGCTTCACATTGGCCCGGAACCGGAAAAGCATACAGTGACTTACTTCCATAACCTTTTATTTTCGACTTCCAGAAGCTGCTTTTTTCATTATAGGTCTTTCAGTAGTTCTGGTTTTTCTCCTTGCTGCTTTCTATTTTTGTAGCAACAGCTGTCAATGATCCAACTTTCTTTCTAAAGAGCAGCTGCAGGATTTGTTTTTCTGCTTTCTATTTTGGGAGCAAGTGTGCTTATGTGCTCAACTGTAATTGTCGTGGACAGCAAACTTTTCATGCAGTTCAATGAGTGTCAACTTAAGCGTTCAAACTGTTTTGAGATGTCTGGTGTCCAACTTAAGCATTTGAGGTCTATTGTTTGTGAAGAGAATGAAAACATTTACATGTTGCACAAAACTTCAGATATTTGCAAAATTAGCTGGAAATGTGCTCTGAAGTACTTCCAAACAAGCAGATAAATGTAACTCTCTCTCTCTCTCCAGCCCATCATCTCTTCTCCAAAGAGTTCCTCACTGCTCCATTCTTTCTCTGACACTTTTCACTTCATAATGGAACCCTTAAGCTCTCTCGCTTGAGACAGTCGAACATCTATTGTTATCTTTACACTGATGACATTCAGTTAAATATGAAAGTTATGTCACCAGAGTATGTAGTTGATCTCGCAAAGACCCTATAAGACCTTTGTAGGAGAGTAGGATCTGCTTCACATGGGTACCCCCACTTTTTGCTGGTGTTTCACTGTTTTTCGACCTTAGTCTGCTAATTAGGACCATAGCCTAGCTGCTTCCTCTCTAAAATGGTTTCCATGTACATTAGGTACATATCTAATTGGATTCTGGAGTGCCTTATAAGCCCCTAGTATATGGTATAATATGTACCTCGGGCATAGGTACCTCAGAGGCCTACCAGGTGCTGCAGCATGTATTATGCCACCCCTGGGAAGCACTCCAAAATGACACCACAAGTCTGCTACTGCAGCCTGGGTAGGGGTGTGCTTGCACCCCTTACTGTGGTATAGGCTACCTATATCACTACCCTACACAGACACTTATAAAACCTATAAGCCACTCCTATGGCAGGCCTTGACAATCCTGAAGGCAGAGTGCTTGGTTTTGCGTGAGAGGGTGCCCAAGCATGAGCTGAGCCCCTCTGCAGCTTTCGGAAATACTTCCTTATGGCTGTTCTGTGATACAGCCATACCATATACTCTTAAGTGCATTATAACCTTGCGATAAATGCTAACTTTGGGATGGCTGCATCAAAATATGTCGTGTTTGGTGTCAAACGCTTTGGAATACTACACCCCCCGCCAATTCTGGCGGCGGGGTAGCATTCCACCCTGCTAGAGAGTGAGACATGTTCACACTGGCTAAACCCGGTAGGACTTTCCTGAGCCCTGGCATCACAAAATGGGTCTGGCCTCCTGCTGCTAACTGAAACTCCGGCAGGGGAGGCCTGGCCAATAGGTTTCCTGTCAAGGAGAGGTGTTTCCACCTCCCCAGACAGGCTGATGTGTATTGGGGCTGGGCGGGAGCACTCTCTGGTGCTTTGAAGTCCTGCACTGGGGGCACACTTGGTGTCTCTGTGCATACTCCAGTTCAAACCGGTTGCAGGGGCTACCTGCCCCTGCTCTGGTGCAAAACTGGACAAAGGAAATGGGTGTAACCACCCCTCTTTCCTGGCCCACCCATAGGTGGGGCCTTAGAGTTAGTCCATCCCCTAAACTTACTATAAGTATAGCAATCCAGTCCCGAGGACTTTAGATTACCCTGGACGAAACTCTGCAATGTACATCCTGGACCTTTGACATTCTATCCTGACTAGAAGACTGAAGAAATCTCCCTTGGGGTCAAGAAGTGACTCCCCTGCTTGGCAGGCACCAAAGAAGCAACTGACCGGTCTGCAATTCTGAAGCTCCTGCCGGACACCAAAGCCTCTGCATCCCCAGAGGTAGATTTCCAGACTTACCCGAGGCTACCCTGAGTCCACAGCAAAGCTGAGGCCCATGGCTATAGTGGGTGATGTGGAACCGTGACCCCTGGACACAGTGAACTTTTGCAGCAACACTATCTTCCTGGTCTTCCTTGAAGTTGTGCTTTGGGCTCTGAGTAGCTCCAGCCTTGAGCACCTCTTGCACCAAAGATTGTTGGCCTCCACTCCACGAGTGACCCGTGGGCCAGTCTCAAGTGCGACCACTTGAGGCTCCTTTGCGATCACTAGCCCGTTTGCTAGCAGGTCCCCATGAAGGCGACTCCTTTTCTGATTGGGCGTTCCTGGTTGCTCCAGATGTGCCCTTACTTACCCGTGCTGGGTGAGTCCCTCAGACCTTGCTGGTCTGCACAGCAGTCCTTTCTCTGAATTCCAGTGACTTGCCGTTGCCAAGTCTTGTTGGGTCCATTCTGTTTGCCGACACCGCAGCACTCGACAGACTTTGTGGGACAGCTCGAATCCGGCTCATGGACTTCGTCGATGCCTCCTGGACCTCGTGGCTGAAGAGTCAAGACACCCATCAACTCACCTGAAGCACCCGACATCTGTGGGCATTGGTCCATCCTGCCCTCGGTCACTGGCTAGTGACCCAGACTCTGTCCCCTCTGCTTTCAGGTTCCTTACATGCTAGATCCAGGTTTGGATCTCTTCAGACACTTCTCCTCTTCCCGGCAGCAGCAGTTCTTTGCAGGCTTCCATTGAAATCGAAGACGCGACCCGACACCAAAAGACACCTATGCACCCGGCTTCCCTGGGTGAGATAACTCGAGTATTTCAGTGCTTCGTGGGTGCTAGCCCTAGAACTTCTTAAGTCCAAAAGGGTTTGGTCCAGACTTGATTAGAAATGTCCCTAATCTTTAAATTTCCAACCGCGACATTGCCCATAGAAGATAATAGGAACCCGCGGTTGTGTTTTCACACTGCATACAGCTCCCGTGGGTCCCCTGTGTCACTACCTTGGGTGGTTCCTTGGGGTCCCAGCGATTCTAGAGGCAATAGGCCTAGTGCCTGTTCCAGGCGTGGTTCTTATACCATTATTTTGGTATATGGTTTGGTACGCCCCTAGGGCCCAAACGTGTATTTGTACTTTTACTGATGCTTGCTCACTTGCAACTTAAGTACTTCGAACTCCAGTCTCATTAAGAGACTAGAGGGATGTGTGTTAATCTAAATACACATATTTTAAATATATACCTGATGTGGTTGTCCTTTCATTTGATCCTTCAAAAGATTATAGACTGGTAAAACAAGCTGCTTTACATTCCTTCAAGACTTAGCCTGAAGGCTGCTCTCCATAGCTACCACTAGGATAGCTTTCAATAAAGGTTGTCTTTAACCATTCACCATAAGGGGTTGTTTGGACTGATACAAGGTGCCCAATAGAACTAGTGGACAGCATATATCGGGCCACCTTCTCACAACCTTTAGTCATGGATGTCACTCCATTATCTCAATCTGAAAACCCAGAAACATTAGTTAGCTGTACTCTTCTTACATCACTGTGCAAAACTAGTGCTAACCTTGCATGCTACTGTAAATCTGTTTGCCTGTAACTAAATAATGCTGCTAAGGAATATTGCACATTATGCTGTCTATTTCACAGTTTCTTGCTGCACAATCTACTCAATCTGCCACTCAATTTAACCCTCCATTGGCATAATAGCCAACGACGTTCATAATTAATATGTAATATGTTCCCAATTGCAGTGTTATCCAAACGTTGGGATGTTATCTTATTTATTGTTAGAAGCTATTATGTGTACACTCTGTAGATATATGAGATTGACTTTATTTCACCCTTCATAATTTTTGTCTGAATCCCATTGTAGCTCCTGTGAACTGCCATGTGTGGTATATAACTTACAACAAGGATGGGTGGCAGCAAGCTCATAATGAAGAGATCATAGCGAAGGAACTTCAGAAAATTCACTCAGAGAGAGGCTGTAAGTTCAATATTAAAGAATGGCAATGATAGAGCGCTTATAGCACTCTAAATTGCATGAGTGCACTATACTCATGGTTGAAATGCACTCACATGTAGTTTGTCGTTTGCAGTACTTCATAATTATTAAGATGCATGTATTAACGTTATAGTAGCACTAAAATTGGAGTGTGCACATTCTATTAGGGACACTTTTAATTTCTGTATATGTATATGTGCAGGATGAAATAATATTCGTGCAGTGTATACTGTGTTTAGTTTAAGCTGCCTGAATTTTAGGCCCAAACTGGAAGTTGTTTTTAGTTTCGTTCATCTTTGATTGCTCAAGAATTGTAATTAAATGAATCCTTTTTGTGCTTGAAGACAGTATTTTCTCGTCCTACTGCAGGTGCAGGAATTCGGCCTCGTTATCCTTAGATTTAAGGAGTCACCCAGAATGTCTTTGAAGAAGTCTGGAAGGTGAGAAGGGAGGACTCCTTTTGTGCCTGGCCTATCTGAAACCCAAGGCCACTGGAAGACAAAGAAAAGTTAATGAAAGCTCCTGTGGAAAACTACTGGAAACGTTGCAATAGAGAAAGTTCATCATGTGACATATTGTGGGTTGAACATTGTCTTTTTCTATGATGTGCAGGGACAGATTCGAGAGACTTCTGCTTACTTTCAGAGGAGAAGGAGCATCTTAGAGTGAGCTCCATAGCTTTAAGCTATCAAACCCATTTGACGTGAGTACTTCTTAGGAAGTCAACACGTGCTGACACCTTTGGGATAGGACAAAAGAGAGATTGGTAGGACCCTCACTTAGAGCAGTGTAGGGAAAGAGATTTTGTCTTTGTTTTCCTCCCAGATGAAAAGAAAATTGGACTCAGCTTCTATTCTATGTTGCATTCTGATTTTGGAGTTCATCATTTTATGCCTTTTTATGCCAAATAAACTATATTTGTAGACTCGGCTCTGCATTGATTTTCATGTAACTATATACTCTGATACTGAGGTCTGTTTATATTCAATCATTTTTGGCCTTATAATAAACCCACAACATTGAAATTCAGAGTCTGTGGTCCTTTAGAATATGACTAAATTGAAAGTATAACCTTGAATTGTTTTACTCCCCTCTACCACTTTTAGCAAGCAAATAAAAAACCATCAATCCTAAATTTAGTAGAGAAAACAGGGAATTCAAATTGGCGTAATCAAATGGTAGCAGAGGATGGTTTGTTTCTAAAAGTGAGGGGAGAAAAGCGGAATTAGAGTAGGATCGGAAGAATAATAGAGCTTTGGATGGAGTAGAAGACAGCGAAGTGGATGTTGACGGTGCGGCGGAAACAGTGGTAGCGTGAGTATGAGTCTGTGTGGTGTGTTAGATTGCGGTGATTAATTAATTGTGTGTTGTCTTGCAAAGTAGGGATGCAAGCTGAGTGATTGTGGGTTTATCGGTTTACTGGTCCGGACACGTGCGGATCAGGAAGTTTGGTTAGCGGACTCAAGAAAAGTCCAAGATCCTGGGATAGCTTTGTAGTTGTATTGCTGATCCATATTGTGGGTGTCGTGAAGCGCTATCGATGATTCACTTGTGATAGGGAACTTTGCGTGAATGCAGGAGTACGTCGCGGTAGAAAGCCTCAGGTACCGGGGGTGGACTATGGCAATTGAGTGATCAACGCAGGTCGGGGGTCACAGAGGACGAATGTTCTCGTAAGAGTGTTCTATCGATCTTTTAGTTGACAGACAATTCCTTGTGTTAAATAACTGTAAGTTATTTTGACTGTATTAGGAGCAATACTTGGTTTAATAACTTTTGGATACACAGTTATTTGTGGTGCGAATGTGTGAGCGAGAGTACGAGGTGAGATTGTAAAGGCGGGTGAGCCGCTGCAAGAAGTGAGCAGTGACGTCAGTGCACGCCGCGCTGTGATAGGTCGGTTAGTGTAACGCCGCGCTGGAATTGGTGGAAGTTCGTCCGAAGTCGAATATTGAAAGTTGGGTTGCAATTAATTGATTTTCACGATGAGATGTTTTAAGGTGTTGTGAGATTTGTGTAGAGGCAACACAGGGGTGGTGACTCGGGTAGGAGAAGAAGTTCCGCCAGAGGATACCCCGGCACACTATATGGCAACAAATGTAGGACTTCATACTATACTGCGGCTTCAAAATTGGCATAAAATTACCGGGAAGGAGGGAGAATTGGCTTTCCCTCATTATGGGTCATTTCCTATGGAGGTGTTGTTTCAGTTGAGGGGAGTGATGGCTTCTCTGAAACCTCCGCCTAGGCCAACACAATTTGAGGTGTTAGATGCATGGATGAGAGCAGCAATAGCGAAGAGAAGAGAAGCTTCACAGGGAAGAATGAAGGAAACAATGAAGGCATATCAGGATGCCAGATGGGATGCATAGTTGAAGAGATGGAGAGTAGACACCATAGAGGGAGAACAATTGCATCCATTCATGCAGTTAGAAGGAGGGTCTGGAGGCAAAAGTAAGACAGAAGAGGAAAGTGACACAGATGACAGTTTTCTTGATAGACTGCTAGAAGAACGTCCTCCACCTTGTGACTCTAGGTTGGAACCGGAGCAGATACAGCGAACAGAGGAAACATCAGGAGTGGGACGAATGGGTTCAGAGGATCTGACCACCAGGGTAAGAGGGAGGATTTCAGTGGGAACACTAATTTCAGGAGGGTCCAGAGGGATAGGATACGCAGATAATGAGCCAAATGAAACCGCGTGCAACATGCGGTTACCAGAAGCTCTTTCAGTACCTGTTACTATTGGAGTGTTGGTTTCAATATATAACCCCAGAGAGAGAACAGGTGAAAGTCAACAACAAATAGGAGAAGGGGAAGAGACTATATCTGGAGATAGCCTTACAATGAGTGGAACGGGCATGGCTCAGATACCAGTGGTAGCTAGTACTCCACTGCCAGCTACAGCTGATCCATCGAGAATGGACAGTGGGTGAGAATGAAGGCGAACAGGAGCTTTGGCAAACTCTAGGTCAGACATCAGAATGTGGATTCCACCGGTGAGGGAGTCAATGATACAAAGAGATTAAATAGAGATGAAAGGTGAAGCAGTTAGGGTACTGTTTGGGCCACAAATTGTGTGTGAAGGTAATCATTGGAGAAGTCGAAGTGTTGAGAGAGAAAATCACCCAGTTGGGAGAATGGAGGAAAGTAGGGGTCCAAGGAGAACATAAAGTTGTGATACGGAGGAATTGGGAAGTAAAAGGGATCGGAAGTTGTTACAGGGTGCATTAATGGCACCATTGTTAGATGTGGTGCGATTAAAAGCAGAAAAAGATGAGGTGATCGAAGGGAATTTGCCATTGGACAGAATCGAAACATATGACCAAAGTGAACTGTTATTTGTAGCTAAGGATGTTACTAGAAAAGCAAAGCGAGCTCATGATGCCTTGTCACAGTGGGCTCAAAGTTATGAGGTGGACCTGACAAAAACCAAAATGATGCAGGCACTCTGCAGATTGAACTACACAGATAAGGAATTGGAAGAGAAGTGAACAACAGGATTAAAAGCACAAATTAGAGAATTGGTGATAGAGGATGTGAGCGTGGAAAGAATTAGACAGATGGGAAGAAAGGTGGGCTAAAAAGAAAAGCGCCAAGAAGGGGCTAAGAGATACTCCACCTCCAGGTGGAGGGATGGGAACAACAGGAAATTTCCCTCTGACAGAAGTACACAATGGGGGGTATGTAAATGTGAAATAAAGAGAAGGGAGTGCACTCACTTATAAAATCCATGAACAGATGATTGAATATCTTGATGTCACTATCACTAAACACCATGATGGCAAAACACTAGAGACACAAGTTTACACAAAACCGACGGATCGCAACAATGTGTTTGAATATTCCAGCTTCCACCCTGGAAGTCTCATCAGAAATCTCCCATACTCTCAATTTATCAGAATAAAACGCATTTGTTCCAACACTCAGGTATGTTCTGAAAAAACAGTAGAACACCAGAAGAAATATGCACGGAGAGGATATCCTGAGAAAATATTACAAGATTGTTTACTAAGAGCATCCAACAAAAACCGTCAGGATCTGTTAACTAGTGTCCCAAAGATCAAAACTAACAGCATAGTATTTGTATCCAAATACACGACAAGCTCACCATCCATTAAAAGAATAATCAACAAAAGATGGGAATTACTAGCTGATGAGCCAAACTTCAACGGGATATTTCGAGCACCACCGTTACATGCCTACACAAGGGGGAAAAATCTACGGGAATTAATGGACAGCCATGATATACTTTTATCACCTAAAGGAACTCGCAGATGTCTCAACTGCTCACATTGCAATAATGTAATAGAGGGGCCACTAAGACACTCAAGTGATTGCAACACTGACAATGTCATATACGGCATAAAATGCCCCTGTGGCAAACTCTATGTTGGAAAAACTGAGCGTAAAATTAAAATTCGAATAACAGAACATAAGAGCCGAATAAGAACTAAAAATCTCAATTCCGCATTGGCAGCTCATTGGGTTGAAGCTAATCACTCAATCTCCCAACTTCGATTTCAAATCATAGAGCATGTTTAAAACAACCAGGAACAGACAACAACACTAAATTACTTCAAAGGGAAGTATACTGGATTAAACTCTTGGATACCATGACCCCTAAAGGGATGAATGACAGAATAGACATGTCATGTTTCATATAAATCTTGACCCAAGCTAGGGAGAGCACGAGTATATCAGTTAGAGCGTATTACCAACTAGACATAAAGTGATAGTCTTAGGAACAAGTTACACACTTTCTGATTATTGAGGTTTACTTCTTATTGTTATATACACATGGTATGCTTCACAGTACATGTTGATCATAGCAGAATGGACTGGATATTGTAAACTTATTTTCGTACACCATACCAGTTTAATTTATTGGTTTACTTTCAAATCACACACCACGCACATTTTAGCATCCAATGAGATTTTATACACCTTAGGGTGCCTCCACGACATCCTGTTCAAAATTCATTTTTTTATTTTTTACATTCCTCATTACACTCTTTATTATTGAACTGTACAAACTATCATATGCTCTTATAACCACCAGTGTTCTTTGAGCTCAGCTTTAAGCTTGTTAGCATAAATGAATGGTAGCACTACGGGCTTCGTTCTGGATTTCATTATAGTTCACCTCATAGTGAACCTTAACCCAGGATCTTTTCGTTATCACATATTTGTCCACTCTTTTCTCTTCATACGCATAAGTTATCTCTGTTTCGTGAACCTTAGACATATATTTTTTGAATGCTCGCAATTTTTTTTCCTGCTAACCCTTAAACTTGCATCACCATATCAATATGGCGCATCAGTATTGCGTTGTGAGATTCAGTACGAGTGGATTGAGTCCTTCGTTTATGTTCATGCTCTACACCACTTCCGATTGTTTTAAAAGGAAAACGATCATTGCCGCTGTTTACTACACGACTCCTCGTAGCAAACTTTATTGACGGAACAGAGTGACACTCAGGTATGAATCTCAAACGCAAAGCTAGTTGCTCTAGCGTTATATATTTTTTGCGCATTCCGTGATTGGATTACCGATATATTTTTTTCGCATGTTTTTACAGTCTGTTGAAATCTTCAGCGCCCTAAAAGTAAGGACGCGTTGATCTGTTACATAAATAATGTGAGACATCTTTTAGTTTTGCTCTATATACTCTTCAACTTTGTTATTAGCACAGACTAACATAACCACATTGATATTTTCTTCGTAGATCGTGTGTTTACGCTAAATAGGTAAGCCTCAGTAACGCGTACTTTCGCTAATTATTAATCTTTGGTCTGTTTTTAAAACGCTCACTTCCTAGTATAATTACTGGCTGATACACTCCGCCTTTCATTAATAGGTCGGTTAGCTATTCATGAATGTCACGTCCACTGAAGGTATGTTTTCTCTTCATATATTCATTATAAACACAAACAGAACACACCACAGCACACAGTGATTTTTTAGCCTCCTCTTGTATAATTAACAATATGTTGTATTATTCATGTTTTTCAGAATTTCCCCTGAGGAAGGAACAATGTAGTTCCGAAATGCATTGGGCTTAGGGCTTATTATAAAGTGTCAAATTTATCTGTACTTTTTTTGTGTGGATAAGAGCATCTATAATGCATAGATGCCTGTTGCAATAGCAAGAGTTTTTGTGTTAACTAAAATGTTCTAAAGCAATAAATGTGTTGTATCAAATTCATGCAGCAAAAAGACACACATGGATTAAAAGTGTTATTATGAGAACACAGTTGTATTAATGTTTGAATTCATGTTTACAATAGTTAAGGTGCTCACACACCAGGTGAACAGTGCGCAGCACATATAAGTCCTTTGACTTGTTATTAACTGGGGTATGTACATGTGCCATGGAGCAGGGGTGATTTGGCAACATTCACTAATGATTTTCCTCGGCTGAGGGAAAAACCTGCCGACTGGTATAAACAATTAGACCGATTTGATAAAATTTCAAAGGTGTTATGGATTGATTTGAATACCTTGTTTGGCATAGAGGATCCAGGTGATTTGTGGGCTGCATGTAAAGTCGCCATTGATTGGCCCGCTGCAGAACCAGCTAGAGATCCGTTTAATCATGGTCCTTCACCTGAGGTAATGAAGAAATATGAGCAAGTGATTACCTGGTTCCAATCCAAGGTAGCTCCTCAAACTGTCGATTGACTTAAAATTGATTGTACTAATCAAGATCCTAAAGAGTCGGTACATGACTACTATAAGCGATTGTTAGTGGCTTTTAAACAGCATAGTGGATTGGACACAATTGACCAGAAAGATATGGGACAGTTTGTATCAAAGTTTGTGCTGGGACTAAAATCTGATATTAGCTTGATGATACAGACACACTTGATATGTTGGCAGAATAAATCAGTTGACGAAATTCTGCGTTATGCAAAATACTGTAGTAATCAGGTGGAATCGGCACAAAAAGAAAGTGAAAGATAAGCTGATGTTGATGCAGTTGAGGAATGCCGAAAGACCCGATGTGATGCAAGGGGTTGGAGGAACATTTTTGTCATAAAATTGGGCATTGGAAGCGTGAGTGTCGATCGAATCCAGCAAATAAAATACAGTAAGAGGGAGAGGGACAGATGCCCGAGACTTCGAACACTGTGACTAGACCTAGGTCCATGTATGTGGGAGGATATAAGCCACAAATGCAGATACCTCAGCCTCCAAGAATACCTACAAATAATCAGGTGTATCATCAAATGTCATCAAATGCCATATTTTGAGATTCAAGACAGATTTGACCGAACTCAAGATCCTCATGAGTGTCAGAGGGGGTGCAGGAAGAATGCACTTTGGTGCAGCTTTAGAAGTAGATCAGAGTGGACCGTTTGTATATGTAGAGGTGAATGGATATCCTGTTACCTTTTTATTAGACACTGGAGCTGCACGCTCCACAGTCAGAACGGAAGTGGTTCCAAATTTATCTCTTTCAGGGAATCGATCCAAGTGGTGGGAGTTACCAATCAGAGAATGACTAACCCATTGACAAATGAGTTACCTGTGAGAATAGGACCATTCCAAGACAGACACTAATTCGTAGTGTGAAATTCAAGCCCGGTCTGTCAATTGGGGCGAGACCTTTTGTGTAAGCTAAATTGTACCATCTCTTGCACTCCGAGGGGTGTGGAGTTGCAAACCTGTGATGATGATGCAGATTTTAAAATGGCCACTATGCACTTGTGTGCAGAAATATTCGTGGTTCTCACAACAGAGGAGTTACCACATGACTTGAGAGATTCAGTTTCTCCGAAAGTGTGGGATTTCACGGGTGAGGAGATAGGATTGATTTGAGGGTTAGAACCTGTTAGGATACAGATCAAACCAAATGCTGAATTTCCACAAACTCCGCAGTATAAATTAACTCCAGAATCTGTGGCTGGAATAAGACCTGTGATCGAGTCTATGATTTCACAAGGCATTCTCAAAGAGATCAGAGGAAGTCCTTGTAACTCACCTATAATGGGACTGCAGAAGCCTAATGGCAAGTACAGAATAGTGCAGGATTTAAGAAGGGTCAATGAAATCGTGATCCCATGTTGTCCTGTGGTACCGAATCCAGCTGTTATACTATTTCAGATACCATGTAAGGCAGAATGTTTTACAGTCATAGATTGATGTCAGGCATTTTTCTCCATACCGTTGCACGAGGATAGTCAGATGTTATTTGCCTTTAGGATGGACGATCGTGTGCTAACGTGGTGTCATATCCCTCAAGGGTATACAGAGAGCCCCTCTATCTTTAGTCAGAGTGTGCAAACTAATCTTGAAAGGCTGGTGATGCCTCAGAGGTCAGTCCTAGTTCAGTACATTCATGACCTTTTGGTCGCATCAGAGACTGAAGATGCTCGTAGAATTGATGCTGTGGCTTTGTTGAATCATTTGGCAGAGAATGGACACAAAGTATCTCCAAACAAACTTCGATATTGTCTGACTGATCAGTATCTAGGTCACCGGATTGAGAAGGGAAAACAAAGAGTGTCACCAGATTGCATAGAGGCGATTCTGCAAATGGGAACTCCGAAAACACAAAAAGAAGTCCGCAAGTTTTTGGGAATGGTGGGCTATTGTCGACAATGGATCCCAAATTTTTCATTGCAAGCAAAGCCACTATTGAGATTGACACGAAAGTACATTAGTGATCTGGTATCATGGGATAACAATCGCTTGAGAGCCTTCCACGAGCTGAGAGAGAGCCTATGTAGCGCTCCAGCTCTGGGAATGCCAGACTATAACAAAGCGTTTTCGCTCTTTTGCTGTGAGAAGGAAGGGTATGCGTTAGTGATCCTTGTACAGACACATTGAGGTGCCCGTAGATCAGTGGCCTACTTTTCAGCTACACTAGATGCAGTAGCTTCTGCGTTGCTCGGATGTCTCAAATCCGTTGCTGCAACAGGTGTCAGAATTGAGAGATGTGAAAGCATAATGATGGGTCATCCACTTATCGTTTATGTACCACATTCAGTAGAATTGTTAATGACAAGAAGCAAAACACAGTATCTAACGAATAACAGACTTACAAAGGATGAGCAGGTTATATTGGCGTCTGAAAATGTTACACTGAGATGCTGTACAACCTTGAATCCTGCCACATTGTTGCCACTTCCGCAGGAGAAAGAAGAGGATTTTGAAGAGCATGACTGCTTAGATGTTACTGAGTTATCTCCCAACCCCAGACCTGACATTGTTGATGAACTTATGCCCGAATCTGATTTGATCATTTTTGTTGATGGTTAATGCTTAAGAGACAATGAAGGGTGTTTGAGAGCAGCGTTTGCTGTGTGCACCATCTTAGGGGTGGTGGAAGCTGCCTGTTTGAAAAGAGTATACTCAGCTCTGGTGTTCGAAATTATTGCTCTGACACTTGCTTGTACCATCTCAAATGGAGTCAGAGTGACTATCGACACGGACAGCCAATATGGGTTTGGAGTGGTTCATGATTCCGGGCAATTATGATCACAGAGGGGATTTTTGACGTTCTCAGGATCACCAATCAGAAATGGAGAATATGTGCGCAAATTGTTAGAAGCTTTGCAGAAACCTAAAGAGATAGCAGTTGTAAAATGTGCAGCACATGGGAGGGGAGAGGATTTTGTCACAAAAGGAAATAACTATGCTGATGAGGTAGCTTGTTTTTGTGCTATACATGTTTGTGTTTTCAATGGAGAATATGTAGGCGAGAGCACAGAAGAGACCGAGCTCAGCATGATGTTATCTGTAGCCGATACTTGGGATGAAGTGAAGCGGCTGCAGGATGAGGTCTCAGAGGAGGAAGCTGCTTCATGGGTTAGAGCAGGCTGTGAAAAGAGAGAGGATGGCATTTGGGTGTCAACAGATGACAGAGCAGTACTACCCAATTGTTTATTGAGCCCAATGGCAAGGCAGATTCACTGAGCTGTTCATCTTGGGAGAGATGCCATGTTGCGAGTGTTTCGGCAAACTTGGTTTAACCCACGATTTCGTGTGAGTGCTGAAGCAGTGTGTCACAGGTGTGTTACGTGTCAACAAATGAATGTTGGAAAGAGAACTGTGGTTGCGATGAGTCACATTGGAAGATCAGGAGGTCCTTTCAATAGGATACAGTTGAACTTTATCGAGATGCCAAGGTGCAATAGGTTAAGATATGTTTTGGTGGTGGTGTGTATCTTTTCACATTGGGTTGAGGCATATCCAACTAGACAATGTGCCCGTCTCACAGCGGCAAACCGAACTGATACCGCATTTTGGATTTCCGATCTCAATGGAGACAGATAGGGGAACACACTTCCATTATGAAATCATGAAATTGTTGTGTACAGCTTTGAATATTGATCAGAGATTGCATTGTAGTTACAGGTCCGAGGCTTCTGGTCTTGTAGAGCAGATAAATGGCACAATCAAGATGAGGGTGTCAAAAGTTTGTTTGTCAACTTTATTGAAATGGCCAGATGCGCTGCCATTGGTGTTGATGAGTCTGCGTAGTACTCCTGATAGAAGGACAGGGCTTTCCCCAATGAGATATTGATGGGAAGAGCTATGCGATTGCCTACGGTGCCAGCCACAGCATTGATAAACATCACAGATGATTTGGTATTGGATTATTGTAGGGGACTGGCTGATGTGGTTAATTCTGTGTCTCACCAGGTTGAGGCTGCGACTGCATCCCCCTCGAGAGACCTGCTGCATGATCTTAACCCTGGTGACTGGGTGCTGGTCCGAAAGCATGTGAGGAAGAGCTGCTATGATGCTCGCTGGTGAGGACCATACCCGGTGATTTTGGTCACAAGTACAGCTGTGAAGTGTGGAGGATAACCAAGCTGGATTCACGCTTTACATACTCATCGAGTTCCAGAGCCTGTGGAGGAAACAATTCCCCTTGTTCTGAAAAAAGCAACTGAGAATGCAATAGACAACAAAGGAACAGGCCAGATTGTGAGCATTTGTGATGAGGCTGAACAATCAACAGAGCAAGAAAGAAGAGATCAAGCTGTTCCGGAGTTGAGTTCAGAACCTGAAATAGATGAAATAGCAGAAGTGAACTTTGAACCAGAACAGAGTGAGCGCTCTGCTGCAGAAGGATTAGATCAAAAGGAAAATCTCACTCCAATTCCTGAAACGTCTGAATTAGATCAAAGTGAAACCGAAGAGAGACCGGATGGTCTAAGACAATCTAGAAGAGAGAGGGTACCGTCTCAAAAGTACTCATCTCCTGAGTGGACCTACCTGGCCGCAGATGCAGAGACCGAGGAATTCCGGGAGGTTGGGGACTAGCACAGTGAGTTACGGAGGGGACACCCTTGTGATTGATATTCAGTTACTGGTACCTGGAGTTGAAGCTTTTGGAGTCCTAACACTGACAGTCCCTGATCCACTAAGGCTGAGTAGTTTGAGATTTTTGATCCTTAATCAGGTTGCTTTCCCTACTTTTGGTTGACAGCCCACTGCACAGGAACTGGGAGAAATTCATGCAGAGATTCTGCAGCTTGTTCTTACCATACTGGGATCTAATATCATTAATGATGAAGCTTAAACTGTGAGAGAAAACTTGTTAGGCTTTAGAAAGAAGATAACCTAGACCCAAGTGGAAGAAGATTTTAAATGAGGGACTTTCAGTAGAAGAAGAACTGAGGGTTAGGGCTGACTACTTCTCTACAATTGGGTTTGGCACTATTGGATTGAATATTGCAACGATTGAACGGACAAGAGAAAGAAAATAACATTGTAAATAGCAGGCTAGATCAAAGAAAAGAAGAGAAGAGACTTTTGTTGATTTCGTTTGCGCCTCAAGAACAATCAGTGTTTCAAAAATGGAATCTGGAAACTCAGGACGCAAACAGAAATACATAATTGGTACCCTTATTGCTGTGGTGCTTATTGTCATAACTGTGATGATTGTTACGTCTTTGGTTGCGTCTCAAAATTCTGAAGGGAAGGGGGAACAGGCAACACTTACACCACCTATCTCAGATTTAGAAGAAGGTGCATCCGCAAAAGATAGGGAGATGACCAGGGAAACAAGTCGGATGTTACATGTAGATTTGTCAAAACGTGATTTCACGCTGAATGCATACGCTTGTTTGTTGTATGAGTACGTTGATACAATGGAAGCGAAAGACTGTTACGTGTGTATGCAACTACCAGCATCAGTAGAAGAAGGCATTCAATATCATCATTTACCTTTGATGTATGGCATCACATGTAGTGTATTGTTGAGCATGTTTTATAGTAAGGCACATTTTGAGTATTACTTCTCAAATTATGATGTCGTACTCTCAGAAGTTCCCGTTCTTAAATACATGAATAAATACGATTACTATAAGGGGGTAGAGAGGATGTCTACTTACTTTGTGCCTACTATTACGTTAGATACATCTTATGCCCATGGACACAATTTGACCTGCACGTTAACTGACATCGAAAAGAATGGATCAGATAGAAGATCGACATAGGCAGACCTTAGGTAGACCAGATCCGAAACATAAGGTTATTCCATGGACACAGGAAGAATTAGATCATAAGGCAAAGGGAAGTTCTGGTCCAATAGCTTTGGACTTCAAGCAAAAAGGGAAACTGTGCATTAGACACCGATCAACATATTATGACAAGATATTCGTGGGTGAGAGTGAATGTGAACACATTTTCTTGATTGAGGAGTCGATTAGAAAGGCGCTATTGGATAAATTAACGATAGTGTCAAATCTGTATTTTGTGTGTGGAAAAAATGCTTATGTGAAACTGCCTAAGAATTGGTATGTACATGTTATTTGGCTGTGGTATTTCCCAAAATCTTCCATGTAGATGATTTATGGCCTTTGGAAGGAAAAAGATCTCACAGAGAAAAACGTGGTGTAAGTGCTGGAAAAATTGTTGGAGATGTATTTGGAGCTATGATACCTAGTGTGGGTGTGATTTTGAACGATGTGAAAATTAGAAAGTTGGCAACACTGGTTGATAAGCTCTCTGTGAATACAACCCAAATTCTATTACTTGTTGACGGGGAGATGGTTTCGATAAGGGCTATGGTTCTTCAAAATCATCTTGCTTTAGATGTGTTATTATCAAAAGCCGGAGGAGTCTGTAAATTATTGAAAGTTCAGCAATGCTGTACGTATATTCCTGACAATAGTCGGGATATAAAAAAGTTCATTAGGAACATTTCAGAGATACATCAAGATTTTCAGGATCTGGCTGCTGATGGACTCTGGGAACAAATTGGCAAGGGATTTGGAAAGGTTGGAAGCTGGTTTGAAAGTCTGGGACAAGGAATAATGGGATACATCTTGAAACCTATCATAATAGCTGTCATCTGTATAATTGTACTATTGGGAGCCATCAAGGCTTACAAATGGCAAAGGGCACGACATAATGAAAATTTCCTGAAGCATGAGCAGCAGTTAGAATGACTGCAGGACAGTCATTATCTACACCTTAAATGGTTAAAAAGATTTAGGCAGGGACGGCAAGCTACAACTCCTGTTTAGGTCGGTCTTTTGTACAAGGAGAAAACTGTGAGAGCATAGAATGTTGGTGTTATGACACTAGTCATATGAGGGGGGAACTGATAGAGCGCTTACAGCACTCTAAACGGTATGAGTGCACTATACTCATGGTTAAAACACACTCACATGTAGTTTGTCGTTTGCAGTGCTTCATAATTATTAAGATGCATTTATTCACGTTATAGTGGCACTAAAATTGTAGTGTGCACATTCAAGTAGGATTTTACATGTATTAAGGACACTTATAATTCCTATGTATGTAATGTGCAGGATGAAATAATATTTGCGCTGTGTATATTGTGTTTAGTTGCCTGAATTTTAGGCCCAAACTGGAAGTTGTTTTTAGTTTTGTTCATCTTTGATTGCTCAAGAATTGTAATTAAATGAATCCTTTTTGTGCTCGAAGACAGTATGTTCTCATCCTACTGCAGGTGCAGGAATTCAGCCTCGTTATTCTTAGATTTAAGTAGTTACCCGGAATGTCTTTGAAGAAGTCTGGAAGGCGAGAAGGGAGGACTCCTTTCGTGCCTGGCCCATCTGAAACCCAAGGCCACTGGAAGACGAAGAAAACATAATTTAAGCTCCTGTGGAAAACTACTGGAAACGTTGCAATAGAGAAAGTTCATCATGTGACATATTGTGGGTTGAACATTGTCTTTTTGTATGATGCGCAGGGACATATTCAAGAGACTTCTGCTTACTTTCGGAGGAGAAAGAGCATCTTAGAGCGAGCTCTATAGCTTTGAGCTATCAGACCCATTTGACATGAGTACTTCTTAGGAAGTCAACACATGCTGACACCTTTGGGATAGGACAAAAGAGAGATTGGTAGGACCCTCACTTAGAGCTGTGTAGGGAAAGAGATGTTGTCTTTGTTTTCCTCCCAGATGAAAAGAGAATTGGACTCAGCTTCTATTCTATGATGCATTCTGATTTTAGAGTTCATCATTTTATGCCTTTTATGCCGAATGAACTATATTCGTAGACTCGGCTCTGTATTGATTTTCAAGTATCTATATACTCTGATAATGAGGTGTGTTTATATTCAAATATTTTTGGCCTTATAATAAACCCACAAAATTAGAATTCGGAGTCTGTGGTCCTTTAGAGTATGACTATATTAAAAGTATAACCGTGAATTGTTTTACTCCCCTCTACCACTTTTAGCAAGCAAATAAAAGACCATCAGTCCTAACTTTAGTAAAAACAACAGGGAATACAAATTGGCGTAATCTGCAACAATTAAACGAATTCTCGAATAAAGCATTGCGAGGAGCAAATTATAACAGAAGGAATTTTCTATCAAGATGTCTAGCATATTATACTCTGCAGAGACTGCATAAAATGTTTTGGAAGGATGTTTTTGTTACGATTTCTCAGTTTTTGTCATCAACTATTGATCCATCACCAAGGTTGGTTTTATTTGGTTCCTCGCCAGAGATGCAATGCTTTACGAAATATCAACAGTATTTTGTAATAATTTCTTATAAGTGTTGCTAGGTCATTGGTGCTGCAAAACTGGAAAACCGGTATACAACTCAGGATTAATCAATGGGTCATTAAAATGTGTAGGAACTATAGATTCGAGGAGACCTACGCAAAACGCATTGGAGCTACAATAAGATTTAGAGCTGTTTTTTTTTTTCTTTGCCACTTGTAAGTACAATAAGAACAAAAGCATACATAGCACAGGAAAGAAAAGGTACTAAAGATAAGAACATAACATAACATACTAAGCATCGAAAAGAGCATGTACAAACAGCGGTCATAGAAGTATTGACCAAGCCCAATCGAGAAGAATTACAAATATATACAAACACTCAATACCAATAACAATTAAATAATTAATTAATCCCACTGAAGACTTGACCAGACCCTCCCAAATTTAACCCTTGACCGTAGACCCCTAGGTTTAGCTAATGCCAATTCCATTTCATAGACCCCCTCAATAATAACCAAAAGTCAGTAATCTTGGGACTAAGTATGTCAATCCATACCCTGGCAATACACAACCGAGCACAAACAATAATAATTGAAAGTAAAGATTTTGATAGATTGCCCGAATCCGCTACTGTCCCCAATAGAATTTCTTTCTCGGTTAGTTGAATCTCCTTACCAGCTAACCTACTCAACACACAGGCAACCTCATACCAAAATATGGTTAGCCATGGACACATAACAAACATATGTCGGAGATCCGTGGTGTATTCATTACATTTAGGGCAGTATGACTTCGAAGAATCATGGGAAATGGCCCATTTAGAAATAACCTTAGGGGTATAGTACAGCATAAACATAATACGATGTTGTTGCAACTTTAAATTGATTGAGGTGACAACAGAGTTGATTGAGACCATTGAATCAAAGACCTCTTCCATAGTAATATCAATTGCAAAAATACGATTCAATTTAGCTGTAATCTGTATTCCGTCATCTTACAATTCAGATATGAAACTCTGGTTAGGCTTTCCCTATAAAACCCCGCCCTGAGGTCTTAAAAATAACCCGTAATACCTCAGATGTATGAGGGAGGGCTAACAGGCCCTTCCCTTGGATAAAGAAGTCCCTAACTTGCAGGTATTTGAAAAAAGAATTATGGGATAACCCAAATTCATCTTTTAATGAGGAAAATGACCTAAAACCGTATTCATCATAAAGCTGCCCTAGCCGTGTTATACCACACTGTAGCCACATTCTCCCCACTGAGTCCGAAAAAATACCAGGAAACCTCGGATTGCCCCACAAAAATATAAATTTGTGGAAATCTGGCACTGCAAAAGCTTTGCAGATATCTTGCCATACGTGGGAGATATGTCTGATTATCTTGAAGCGAACTCTCTTGTAGTAGTTCGGATCAGACAAATGATGTAGTAGAAACCCCGTGTTTAAGCCATAAGCCAGTTGATACGCGTACCACGTTTTGCCCACATTGGGTCCCAAAAGTAAGCTCTGAATACGGTTGAGAAAGGCTGCCCAAAAGTAAATCCTAAAATAAGGAAGTTTAGACCCGCCCTGCTCATATGTCAACTTAATATATCTGAGAGCTCTCCTCGCTCTACGATAGCCCCAAATAAAGCTTCCAATAACACTATCAAGCCTCTTAAAAAAGGACATCGGAACTCTTAAAGGAATAGTGTGAAACAAGTAAAGAAATTTAAGTAAGACGTTCATTTTTATTATTTTACACCTCCCAATAATAGTCAATGGCAGCTTATGCGACCTACGCAAATCAGCAGCAATTTTTTTAAGCAATGGTTCGTAATTCAAGGCCATAAAGTCCGCAGTGCGACAGATGAGATACACACCAAGGTAGGTAGCAGAAGTAGTGATACCTAACAGAGGTGAAGCTGATACTGGTACGTAATTTATAATTGACTGCGTCTTGTTTAAATTGAGTTTGTAGCCAGAAAAGGATCCGAAATGTTGTGCCTCATGCGTTAACACTGCTATAGCTTCCTCTTGCCCTGTAGTGAATACAGCGATGTCGTCTGCATAAGCAGTAACTTTTAAAATGATGCCACTGAAGGACACTGGCGTCATAGAGACATTATGGAGCAGGTGCCTAATGAACGGCTCAATGTGAAGAGTGAATAATTAAGGGGAAAGCGGACACCCCTGCCGCGTACCTCGCTGAATAGTAACAGAGCTGGATGCAAGACCGTTAAGTTTAATAACAGCGGTTGGATTATGATACAGTCTCTGTACCGCCGAGACAAACCTCCGACCGAGACCCAAAGAGAGCATAGTACACCATAGGAACCCCCAAGCTACTCGGTCGAAGGCCTTCTCGGCGTCCAGCATCAACATCCCGATCCGCTGATCCAAGTGGCTAGCAACATCAAATGCTGCGAAAGCTGTATTTATGTGTGCTGCCGTGTCCCTACCTGGAACAAAACTGTGCTTTTCTCCTAAAACCACTAGATGAATTAATGGGGCTAAGCGGGAAGTGAGAAGCTTTGAAAAGATTTTCGTATCCGCATTAATTAGAGATATTGGTCTATATGAGCCCATATCCTCCATTGATTTGCCCTTTTTGGGAAAAACAACGATATTAGTTCTGTTCCACGATAGGGGTGCATCCCCTCCCTGCAGTATCCCATTGACCAACTCAAGAAGTACTGGAGTTAATACATCCCTGAATATTTTATAAAACTCAAGCAGGATGGTGTCCTCGCCAACCGCTTTGCCAGAGGGCAAAGCCCCAATTGCTAAATTCAGTTCCTCAAGGTCAGCATTACTTTCCAACCCCAAAGTTTGAGACACATCCAAAACAGGTAGTACGCTCTCTTGTAAATAATCTGTAGCCTTTTGTTGATTGAAACTTACTGACTCCTTATACAGAGTGGCATAGAAAATCCTAAATTGCTCTGCTATGTCTTGGGGTTTCGTATAAGTTACACCATCCACACCATTAATTTTCTTAATATGCGACTTAGCCATCTGTTCAGCAAGTTGGTGGACCAATACCCGTCCCACCCGCTCACCATACTCATACTGTTTTGTTCTAGACTTAAGAAAATTATTAGCAACCTTGTCCTTCAACCTTCTGCTAAGCTTCGCTCTTACGTCGATAATTTGTGAATATATATGCTGTTCACCAGTGTCCTTCAAGGCGATTGCTCGAGCATGCTGCTGTTCTAACTCAATATATAGCCTATGTTAATTTCCATGCTGGCTAATATTAAGTCGATTTTGCTTAACTATATACTGAAAAGTAGCCCCTCTCACACATGCTTTTAGATAATCCCAGACCATTGCAAGGGATGTAGTATGGAAATTGTTTACTATATATTGCTCCAGAACCTCTTGCATATAAATTACAAAATCAGAATTGCTTAGAAGGTGCCTAGGAAAAGAAAATTCCCTAGCTTGCTCTCCCCTAGACGACCCAAGGTGTACAGTAAGCATAATGGGATTGTGATCCGAAGTTACCTTGGGACATACCACCATAGAGGCATTGGCCAACAAAGCATAGTTAGTAAAAATCATGTCAATTCTGGAGTACTGTTTGTGGGGATGGGAAAAAAAAGTAAACCCCGGCGTTGTAGGAAACAGTATCCTCCAAGCATCCCCCAGCTGATGAATATGCAGCAGCTCACGTATAGCTACCCTCACCTGAACCATTCTAGATCTAACAGACGTACTTGTAGTGTCGATTTTTTTTATCTAAAATTCAATTGAAATCTCCCATTACTATGAGATCCCCAGCCCATTCCAACAATTCATAGTTTAGGTAAGAAATAACCTCAGGGCAGTCAACATTAGAACCATAGATCATACATACTGTCACCTTACATCCAAGAATTGACAGCTGAGTAATTGCCCATCTTTTCCTGGAGTCGGCATGTGTACGTAGAACCGTGATTTTAGAATATTTATCCTTCAGTGAGGCGATCCCACGTATAGATGCCGTCGGCGACGTGCACACAATCAAATCGTAGCCAAGCTGTTTAAAATAAGTTCTGTCTTTATAGGCCAGGTGGATTTCAGCAGGCCCAACTATTTGAGGCTTAAATCCTTTAAGCTCTTCAGCAACCAATCGCCTTTTACTAACCAGATTCAGCCCACAAACGTTCCAACTCATAAATGTAACACTCGAGATTAAACACATTTTGAACTACCGAATCGTACTCTACCCATAGCAATAAAAATAATCTGCCCTCAAGCCTATGCTCAATACTATTTTTGTACCTTTTCTGCGATACTTTAATTACAACGTGACTATATAACCCCCCCTTCCCACCATAACCCCCCACCCTGTTTCTTGGAAAAGGAATCACCCCCCTGTTAAGCTGTCCTGAACTGACAGCAAACAAAGGACGCCAAAGCCCCCCCAGAAACCCCCACCAAGCCCCCACACCGAACCACCTCCATCCATACCCGCCCGACAAACAGAGAAAAATCCCCTCTAGGGAAAAAAATGCTCACTACAAAAATCCCCCCCAAAAACAAACAAAAAAAATAATAATTTTTTGAAAGGTCAGAACTTTCAATAAAAAACAGAAAAAGAACCATTTTCATTTTCATTAAATCCTGTATAGCATTTTCTGTCAACTCCCCCCAAAACATTAAACCAAGATAATGTACCAATCAAACATTGGGGGTGGATTGCCATTTAACCAGTGCCTTTTTTGCCTCCTGCTCATTAACAAAGAAATATGTACGGCCATCCTTGATAATTTTTAAATGAGCAGGCTCCTGTAGAAAAACCTGTGAGCAAACAGTCTTAAATGGATCCATAAGTTGGCGGAGCTGCCATCGCTTGTCCATAGTTGACTTACACAGATCAGACCTCACAAAAATTGACATAGTATCTACTTTAACAGGAGCCGTCGGCTGGGCATTAAAAAAGATAGCCACACGAAGCAAAAAGTTACCCAAAAATACCAGAATAGGCCTAGCAAAATTTATTTTAGATTGGGTGCTTGGAGGAAGAAATAGTGGCAGACGATGCGCTCTTTGAACTTGTGTGTCCATGTTCCAGTCTTCTAAATCAGGGAAGGCCTTCTGAAAACGATCAACGACAAATGCTCGAGGGTCGGAGCCTTCCCTCCTTTCCGGGACCCCAAAAATCCTCAGATTATGGCGCTGCTGCCAATTTTCAAGATCACCAATTTTGTGCTGCATCAAGACCATCTGTGACTCATGTGAAGTGACTAACTTAACAGTGTGAGTGTTAACCTCCTCCACAGCTGCCACCCGATGTTGAAGATCGGAGACCTCAGCTGTTAAGTGAGAAACCTTGGCAGTGACCTCAGACAATGCTTGTTTGATTTCAGTACTATCCACCCTTGCCTTTTGATAGTCAACTTGTGCTTCAGCTCTCTGGACATTAAGTGCCTGCATAATTCTGAAGAGTTATGGCTCATCGCCCTCTCCATCCCTTTCCACCAACTGGTTCAGCTCGGCATTACGCATTGATCCAACTTCTTCAGTAACCAGTGTTGCAGTAGGGGAAGGCAGGGGCCTGAGCACTGCAGATTGATTACTAACTACAGCTGGTGATGACCCCTTAGTATGAGAGAGCTCTGCACAAGATGACTTTTGACCAGAACCAGTACCAGTACCTAGACCAGGAGCCCTGAATTGTAAGCTATCCACGCTGTACAAACTAGCCACCGCCATCCCAGAATTTCTAGTTTATTGCGGGACCATGGGGGTATTAGCGGAAGTAGTAGCCATAGAGTGTAGATGACCATCCAGCGAAATGGAAACAGCCGTAGCCCCCTGTAGACCTGAATTCGATAGTCGAGAGACAATTGATCTCACTTCACCCTTTGATGACACCCATTTCCATAGCGGGCTCACCCCGAGCTCACCTTAGTAGAGCTTGATGAACCCTTCAGTCGTCCGAGTGCCTCTGAAATCTGAGCCTTCGTGCCCACACCCCCACGGCCTCTGCCACCCTTAACATTCCGACCTAGTTTAGAGCCTTTTCCCTTCGGGGTTCCCCCCGACTCGGGGTATTATCCCTAAGGCTGCACACAGCCTCACTATTGTTGCTGATGCTAATATTCACAATGTCCTGACCTGTCGTAGAGTGGTTAAAAGAGGAGTCCAAACCATTCTCTGACCCCATAACTGCGTTCATCACCCCCCTGCAACTGCCGCTTTCATCACGTATTAGGCTACTGCTATTCTCGCCCAGGCCAATCTCCTGCAAATTAATATTTGAATGAACTGGAGAGCCTTCATTGTTCACCCCCTTGGATTGAGGAGTGCAGTCTGAAATACTAAATAAGAGGGGCAGCAGTTCATCAGGAACAGGATTCACCAGGCTCACCACAGCAGAAGAAGCACCCAATATAGAACCACTGGCTGAATCTTCCGTGCCCCCCCAACCCTCATTAATGGCAGCATTCAGAACTTTAGCCATTTGGGCACAGGGGATAGCTGATTCTGAAACACAGGAGTGAAGCAGCACTGTAGCCTTCCCTTAATGCAACAATTTTAAGATAGGATTCCCCACCTGAGGTTCCATTAGACAGTCAGACCATTATTACCAGCTGCATCAATTTCCGAAGCACTCTGACAGTCCGCCGATTCCGCTGATTTCATGAGACCCCCACCTTCTACCTGGACCTCAGCCCGCCCCCGGCCAGATGATCATGGAGGATCCATCACCTTCAGCTTTACCTGAAGCGCACTTTCCTGCACCCGGTTACCGCTGACTTCAACCACACCAGCAGCGCCGCTGCTAAAGCCCCCAGAAGAGCGTTGTTTTGCCAACGAGAACCGCGGCGGCATTTGCAGAGGGGCTCTGACTGTGAACCACCTCGCTATGCGGCCGCCATGAACCGCACAGCTGACTCGAGTAATCCGGCACATCCGACGCTTCCGAGGATAGGAGAGGAGGCTGGTGCAGGCGAGTGCAGACGCGCAAAAACACAGCTGAAGGTACTTTCTCCGTTCGCCACTTCTTACTCCCTCCAATAATAAATTCACGCTGCCATCAGGGATTTCTCTTTCATTTGACGGCGCTTTTTCCCCTAACTAATGCAGGGGAGGCATTTGCGGCAGGACCGGTGGAGACCGGTGGAGGCCTCGGGAGCGGGCGGTGAGACATCCTTCAGAAGCAGAGTCAATCCGCCATCATCCTTTCCCGCTCAAGCCATAGGACCTGTAAGATTTAGAGCTGTCTAGCAGAAATTTTGTATAGCGGAGTTAGAGTAGGTTTGAAAAACTCGCTCTAGTTGGCAACGAATTACAGGATAATACTTAGTAAAATTGATGCTGACTGTCGCACTTGCACTTTATAGAGTTCCTGGACATTTGTATTGACTCCTATTTTTGTATTTATGTAACATATAATCCTAGCTGCACATGCACTTTGAAAAATGCTGGATGTCTATATTGTCTTTCTTTTTCCTAGTTACACAGGCACTTTAAAAAATTCGGCCAATAGGGCCGTGTTATTTCCTACTTAGATCTAGGTGGATGTATAATGCAGAAATAAGGTTCCAAGGATTATAAGCTGCTACAGAATTCAGTTTTTATGTATCCTTCTAAAATGTTTTTTTTGTTTCGCCTCTCGATGTTAATTCCGAATATTATTGCTATTATATGCATTATGGTGTAATGAACAGTGTTTTTCTTACTGCTCTTAATAAAAATATAACAAAAAAAAAGAATAAAAAAAAAGGATGGGTGGTGTAACATTGAGCCTGGTTGGAGCTTCATGGGAACTGAAAGATTTCGAAAAACATCTCTTGACTCTCTAACCAAAGATGTCTACCATCACCGTATATGGTTTATTTGTCTTTTTATCTATGTGGAGATCACAAATTTTATGTACATATTATTGTTAAAAATCACCATTTTATGTGTCAAAATATATAAAAACACATTTTCATATTTATGATGAATAAATTACAAACCAAACGGGTCTGACATATGGTACCTTCATATCATAAACGTACTGTTTCTATTTTTAGATTTTGGAGAAGTTTATGTTGATCTCCGTTACTTGTATGGATCCCTGGATCCTTCTCCAAACTTATTTAGTTAATCAGGGACCCTCTCTATGTACTTGAATACCATCATAGTAGCACCTAGCCGGTTAGAAGATGAATACCTGCTATCACATTCAGCACTGAGAGCTACCCTCCTTGAAGGCTTTCTACATCAGAGTGCTAGGTAATGCTGTACAAAACCCCAAATGCAAAAATAATATTTTAAATAAAATTAAATAAGATACTACAGTACATGGCATGGTCCAGTGTTCATGATTTCTTTATTAACCCAGCTTCTTTAAAAGGTAGCAGTTAGCAGGATTACCTCAATCTCCCATATACTGCAGAACATAGATAAGCGAACTGTTTCCATTTCCACATTTCTCTTTCTAACAATCGTTTGGTCGTTTTCAGGATGGATTTAATGGTACTTGCACTCTGTACTATTCCAGTCAAGTGATAGAATGTCCAAAAACCAGAAAGAAAGTGATCAGCTTTTCCCCGGCAGCTGATTTCTTCCGAGTTACCTGTGGTGCGTCACTGCCTCGATACAAGGGTAAAGGTCGGCGTTCCTCGCGTGTGTCCAGCGGTACGCGTTGTAGAGTTTTGTTTGCCCAAATAAGGGTGTGTTAGGATTGACACAGTGAAGGGTTTATAGAGGGTATACAGTCATGAGGGGACTATGGGGAAGACAAGAGACTGAGCATTCTGAATGTTATCAGCAATGGCATCTGCATCTTAGTATAGAACACTGCAGACTCAACTTTCCAAACAGAACATTCTAAAAAGCTTCCAGATAAATAGAACTAAAGGACATTGATATAAAGGACAGATTTATAAGGACGTTCTCTGCAACATTTACAAACAAACGCTTTACTACCATATATGATAACGTTAAGAAAAGTAAATTGGAAACATTTCCCTTGAATTTGAATAAAACTTTAAACCCATTTTAGTATACACTTAAAGTGTAAACATTTTCAGCACACATCTACATAGACAAATAACTATAAATCAAACAAAGCTACCACCAGTAACAAAAATAGGAATGAGACTGACTGCAGCACCAATATTCGAGGAAGTCGTAATCTTGATTCCATTTTTTTTCGAACTGTCAAAAATGCACCGGGACTCTTTAAAAAGATTTAGCAGTGCTCTACTATTGTAATTTTTCCAGATTCCAGGACTAAGCCAAGGCCTTCTTGTCTTACTCTTGAAAGTTATGAGTGGGCCAGAAGCACAATAGGAGTAGGTCATGCTTACTCAGACACCAATCTTTGTGCATGGGGCCCACCAAAGGTTGTTCAGCATTGGCATGAAGATCCTTCTCATGGCTGCATTTGGGGACCGGAGCCCGGCCTGGTACAACCAGCTGCAAGCAAGGGGTGAGAGCAGAAAGCAAGACTTGGATGTATCAGCGATCACCAGTTCCGCTTACATGCAACCATGGATGGAAGTCCACTGGTGAACTGCCCTCCACATCAAGGAATCCACTTTACGTCATGGGACTTTCCGTTAGAATGCAATCCCCGGCTATACCCTATTTCTGCATGTCTGTCTTATTATCTATCCTTGGACTGTCTTTAGAGAGCCATAAATACAGAGGAGCAGATCTACAAGAAAGTGCCGCTGCTGCACTTTCAGAGCATAGAAATGCGACATATATACAATGATATGTCGCATTCCTAAGCTCTCCCCTGTGCTGGCGCACAAACAGCTGCCATGCGCCCACCATGGTGCAAGGATGCCTGCGCCATGGGGAGATTGTTTTTGTGCAGGAAGGGCCACCTTCCTGCAGAAAAACAATCACTGCAGGCATTTTCCGCGTGCTGTAGAATGCAGCAGACATTGAAAGAGGATAAAACAAGGAGAAATGAAAACATTTCTCCTCGTTGCGCCTGGCTACCGTAGCAAACTGACGCATTTCCAGGTTTGTAATTTCTCGTAAATCTGGAAATGTGTCTTGTTCAATGGGTGTTGCTTGGGAACACCCACAGCAACATCCACGGAACACCCCTTTCATGCAAAGTGCTGCTTGCAAAGGGGCCATATTTACAAGGACAGGAAAAGCCACGCAGGGTGGCTTTTCCTGTCCTTGTAGATGTGGGGCAAAGAAATGCGCTGCCAGTGCGTCACAAAAAGTGACGTACTGGCAGCGCAAGGGGCTTGTAAACCTCCCCAGATTCTCTGTGAAGCTATGTTGATCCCCAGCGCTTTCCCTTTTTTTCCTACCTCTAGACCATGCACACTGATTAATCGCGGGTCTCCCTTCATTCTCTTAACATGGTTACGGTACAGAACTTGAGACAGATAAATATATATTGATGACAAATACGGACATCCAGTTTCATCAAATGTGCTCATTGTCATACCCTCTGCAACACCAACAGCCTTCTTCATTTCCAGGTCTCTCTTTTCTTTTACATCGTGCTACCATTTCATATCCAGAGGCACAGATATACGGTAATGTTGAATAATTATGACACTCAGAGCAAGTGCATTCTCATCATGTCACAAACAAGAATTCATGAAACATACATCAGCCTTCAATTTCGTTCCTAGATATAAGCGTTCTTTCACTAAATCAGATTGCATGCAATTTCTCTGAATCAGGCGCTTGCAATTTGTTTGATTTTCTCACACTTATTATGCAGCATAATTCGTGTGTGAAAAACAATTTCTTCAGCAATTGCTAAAGCACAAACTATAGCCTAATTTATGTTTCAGCTTTCGCTGTAGCAAGTCTAGAATTGCTGCAGTAAAAATCCGAGGGAGCCAATTATTAAGTAAAATGCATCACAATTTGCTAAATGCCAAGGGGGGAAGTCAGCAGGTCCTCTGGGACGTAATAGTCTCTCAGATATTTAAAAGGATTCCTTCGGTGCAGAAGGTCGGAGTGGCATGTGCCAAGACTGCAAACAGGCTGGACGTAAGCAAGGGCATAGGGGTTAGTTGTCCCTTTCACAAAACTAAAGCTGTTGAAAGGGAGGTTTGCCCCTGCGCTTTTTTGGTGAGTGGTACAGCCCGGTAGATAACAAAGGCAGTAATTGACCAAGCGCCGCTTTGGGGTGAGGTTTTAGGGGTTTAGTGGGATGTCCACCACTGTGCTGCCACCTTCATCAAGGACTGATTTGATGGCAGTGATTTTTTTTTTTAGCAACTTGGAGTCAGTTATTATCGTTTTGGTGAAGAATGACAGCTTAGTGGATAGACTGCTGGGAATCAACAATTTAGAGGAAGCGTTGTGACTTATCATGGAGGCTGGCAGAGATGATCTATAGGTGCCTGGGATGTGGGAGGAGAAGAGACCAGGCCGGAGTGTCCTTTGCGCAGACTGGGTTTCGGGGTTGCGGTGGTGGCCCTGGAGTACTCGCTGCCACAAGAGAAAGTAAATAAAGTTATGCATGGGTAAAAGGCACAGGGATGCACTCCTGTCTAAGGTCCCCATAGCGCATTTGCTGGTACAATCAGCAGAGCATGCTGTCAGAACAAGGAACTCACTTGTAGTTCTGCAGGCAGCACTCGGCCTGCTGGAGCAGGACAAGCTGTTTTGACCAAAATTGGATAAGAAAATTGGGAACGGTAGGTTGGCAGGGCCAGTCAGGTAATGGATACATTAATTGTGTAACCTATTGATGTTGTACCCAAGAAGGAGGAGGACAGTTTTACTTAACACAACACTTGTTGATGGAGAGTTGCTCTGTGAATGATCTCAACTCAGAAGAATTGACATGTGTGAAGTACTCGTCAGATGACGTGACAATTAAGATGGTCAGGGAGGCTGGGGCAGGAGCTTGTGTCGGAAAGAGTGACATTAAGGTGGATGCCGGATTGTTGCAAGTGCGCCTGGATGATTTGGAGTTCCTGGAAATGCAACTAAAAGGCCAGTAGTTTGCAGATAAAGCACTGCCAATGGGATGTTCGGTATCCTGCACCTTGTTTGAAAAATGCAGCTGTTTATTTTTTTTTTTAATTGGGTGTTTACGTTTGCAACATAGATTAAGGCCGTTAGCTACTTATTTGAACAATTTTTTCTTTGATGGTGCTGCCAGTTCAATTGACTGTCAACGAATACTGGTAGATTTTTAAGGAGCTTATGGCAGACCGTAGGAGCTCACGTTTGAACCTAACTTGGTGTTATCATTTTTGGGTATTGACATTGACGTGGTTAGTGATGTGCAGGTTCTGTAAGGCTACTGATGTAGCACTTCTACATCATACTTGGGAGTTATCAGCAGGGATATGGGCAGACTCGAAGATGTGGAGAACATTTTTGCAGTAATTTAATGGACTATCCCCGTGGGGATTCAGTGAAGAAACAGAGTTGAACATTCTCATTTATTCTGATAAGGCAAGGGGAGCAGTTTTTGCACTTTGTTGCCAAGGCAAGTGCTGCATTGTGAAATGGTGAGAAGCTTGGATGAAAGGTCACAGAATTATCACATTCTTAGATTTTTTCAGTTAGTGGTGGCATTGGTATTGTAGGGCGCAAAGTTTACAAGTTTCCAAACAAGAAGTTGCTATTCAATGTAAACAGTATGCCAGTAGTCAATGTTGTTAATGGACAGTCTGCAAAAGATCTGAAGGTGTTCCAGTTTTTGAAGGAGCTTAAAACATAATGTCATTTTTAAATCCAGACATGTCCAAGGAATTTACAATGAAATTGCAGTTACATTATCTTATCCACAGTGGGGAGGTTCCATTGGCTGGCATTGGGAGCAGATGAATAGAAAACGCAGATGCCCAGAGTATTTGGCAACTAAGCAAGTGAGAATAATGGAGTTGGTGCTAGACTCATTGATGATGTCAATAGGAAAGTGCACGGGCAGGCATGGAAGATGGAGGATGTGGTACATTTCAATAAGTCCATGATTGAAAATGATTTGGCCTTGTTTAACCGAAGCAGATACGTTAGATGACATTGCATTCTATGGTAGGTTTTTGTGGTTTTACACGCTATCAGTGAGGCAGGTAGGGGCCAGGTATTTGGAGGGTTGAAGTAGGCCGAACGGAAATAGTGGAGTACTTCAGAGTCCGTTGGAAGGTGATGGCCGTGGAACCCAAAGATTGTTTGGATGAGGGCGCTGTTTCACTAACAATGATGCAGATGTTTTTTAGGGTCTTTTAGTGTCAGAGCTGTTGAGAGTTAAATATCAGGGAGAAGTGAGTAGGGCAGAGGTAGAGTGAACGGTGGAAAAGGTGATGATAACTTTGCAAAACATCAGATAGTGAAGAGGAAATAGTATAGTGAAAGCCTTTCCAGTACATTGGTGCAAGTGTTTCATAGAGGTGGGTATACGACAGTGAAGACACGTCTTTAGACATAAGGATGGATCCAGAGAAACAGCATTACAGCTGCTTGGGATGCGGAGGAAAGCATTGTAGAAATTGGGTTGACCAGGTGAGGACTATTGTACAGGACTGAGACAGCAATGGAGGCAGGTAGAAGAGGTTGATCAGGTGACAACATGAAGAAGTTGGACTGGTGGTTTTCAGACTGCTATAGGCAATGAGATTGCAAGGAACAGAGAATTTTTGGTTGGTAGCATACAGTTGTTCTGTTTGTGTTACAGGTTCTGTGTCCAGCCCTTCTAAGGGATTTATAACCATTTGAATATGCAAACATTCCTTTGTGAAGTGAGTAAAGAAACCAGCGATCGCGCTAGTCACCGGCACTGAGGCAACCTTGTGATCGACAAGCTGCCGACCTACAACGCGGACGCCCAGATCCCTCTCATCTGCGCCGTCTCTCCTTAACCAACTCTGCCCCAAGTTCCGCAGTCTGGTTATTATCTTGCTCTGATCGAAGCCCATGAAACCGGGGACCTCCGTGTTTTCAACGACCCAATATTCTTCAAGTACCGCAGTTTGGTTACCATATCGAACTCATCGAAGCCAGCCCACCCGGGATCCTCCGGGTCTTCCACACCCAACCCTCCTTTGCAACGCGTGGCAGTGCGCTCTCAGGCTTGTCATTTAATTAGTCCTGATGATGATCTATATATCCCTTAATAGATCGAAACGTCGTCGACCTGTTGAACAGCATGCATGTTAAACACATTAGTTAAAAATTGTGCATGACTGTTTACCGTCTAAAAAGCTTGCCCCTTTATTCTCTATCGGCGTTAAGCTTGTTTGTTTAGCCTGAAAAATGTCTTTAAATTGTGATTGTCTTTAATTGTTTTGGTTGTTGAAGGACACAGGACTGTGTCCCACTCTAAATTGTGGCTGTATATTCTATTCATTACGCATATTATTAAATCTATATGTCCGGCTGGACATTTCAAATTAATATAGAGCCGATTCTGGTCTATATTTATTGTTCATACACTGAATTGATTTTAAAGGACCATTTGTTTTTCGAAATAGTGAGTAAAGAAACAGGGAGAAATTGAAAGTCACAGGTGGAAACTAGATTTCTATGAAACAAGGATACAAGTGAAAGGGAGGAAGCAGGATAGGGGGTTGTAATGCCACAAGTTATTACCCACATGAACAGCATGTTGGGCAGTGATGACTGTCCAGATGTTTCAGTGATTTACCTTATGGGTTTGTTGAAGGGCAGTTTATATTCTGAATAATTAACTTTGGGCATTACTAAAGAATTTAAAAATGGAGTTTCATCCTGTATTGAAACAAGCAAAATGTTTGTGTCATGTAGAGTTCATTGACTGATCCCTTCTGTCAAATGCATTGGGCTCATTCAAGAAGCAAGAAAGGTAAGAAAATGTGAGTCTTTCAGGAATTTAATGGAGCCCAGGAAGCCTGGCTGCAAGTAATTACTTCTGAAAGATGCCCCCTCAGGAATCCCTGAACTCTTTAAACCCTTGACCTGTCCTATCTTTCCATTTTTTGTGTTTTCCAACCTAACTGGAGTCTCCACAATTGAGAATCTTACTATTAACTCGTAGTTTGTGAATACCAAACATTTTTTACATTACACAAGTGTAATGTAATATTTATTGTTCAGTTAATTTAAAAAAACGTACAATATGTCACATTTGCAGTATTCTTATAGTTAATATCTCTAATAAACGAATTATTAAAACACCAATAAAATGCAAAGCCATTACATAATAAAACCACAATTCATCAAATTAAAAAGAAGAAGAAGCCCGCTAAGAGTCATCCTAGTAAAGTGCCTTCCCAAACAAAATCGTTCCAACACAATATTCCTGGTAATATTAGCAACTAGTTTAAAGTAAGACGAGCTTCCCACTTAAGTTTTAAAATGCCATATTCTGTTAGGAACACATTTCGGGGCTTGACCTTGTCTCAAGTGCCTTAATTGTTTCACGCTCTTCCTAGTGGCATTAGCCACTGTTATGAAATAAGTCGAGCTTCTCACTATAAGTTTTGAGGTGCCATGTTTCTGTTAAAACAGATTTCAAGGCTTGATGTTGCTGAATCTTAAGTATTTCAAGACTATCCTGCTATTAGTAGAGTTACTTAGCCCCTAAGTGAATTAAGCTTGCCCTAGGTATACATTTAAAATACATTATATCTTTTGAAAAATCTCTATACTTAACAGAACTGAGCATTCAATTTTTTGCATATTCCGAATATACTTATGATAAGAACACATCATAACTTCGATTGAATAATAAGAAAGATTAACACAAGAGAGTAAGTTCACCTTTGTTAACCAGGCTTTCTGATTTCATTACATTTCTAGTCCGAAAGTAACCATGGTTAATGTTTTCCAGATTTGAGATCAACCTAATGTATGTGTTGGGGAATGCTATATCCAAAGCCCTACATCCCAGTTATATATAAAGTGACTCCAAAAGTGTAAGCTCTCTCATAGGCTTGATCTATTTAGCTTTTCAATTCTACCAATGAAAAATCATAGAATTTCAATGTTCATGTTCGTCTTGTTTTAGGAAACAAGAGACGTTTCAGCATGTTTAACATGCATATCATTTAGCTTTAACTTGGTTAGAGTACTTTACCAAGACTTTAATGTGTTTCAGTGGCAAGATATTCTCTTTAATAATTCTTAAT
Source organism: Triturus cristatus (assembly GCF_964204655.1). Classification (NCBI taxonomy): domain Eukaryota; kingdom Metazoa; phylum Chordata; class Amphibia; order Caudata; family Salamandridae; genus Triturus; species Triturus cristatus. The sequence continues at coordinate 624,492,487 of NC_140587.1, forward strand.
AACATTTTCTACTTCCACTTGATTTAATGATTTTTTGATCTTCCATTTTCTTTTGCTGACCACAGCAATGTATCTCTAATAAATGAGTTTCCGCCAGCCATCGTATCCCATCTATAAAACAAAGATTTTAACTGGTCATCATTTTTGGTAAATGCTCCATGCACAAAAAATTACTGTCTATTCTTTATATGTAGGAGGGAAATATGGAAAGTTCTCCATGGATAGATGAACTGTTCTTTGGCACATACTTCATTATGTCTCAATCATTGCAATCAGTTTACACAAGTCAAATCAAGTAAAGGGTCAAGAGTTGATATCCAGTCACACCCAATAGTTTCAGGAGTTCATGAAAGTCCTGGTATCAGTCTATTAAAAATGGTATATTAGCAGAAATAATATCATTGGAGCTTAACTAAAAGTAAGCATTACCTTCCTATCACCAATATGTAAATGTTGATATTAACTCTTCTTTAAACATTTTGAATTTTATGTTTGAAAATGGCTACCATACACATTTTCCCTTTTCTCATGCTGCCATGAAATATCTCCATCTGCTAAAGAATGGATTTCATGCTACTCTAGAAAACAATGACTATGTTCATATACTTTAAAAAAACTAAAGGGATATATCTTACAATTTAATTACTCACAAAGTGCAGAGCCCCAGTCCAACAGCCCTGCTGTAATTCTGCTTGTCATGCACTTAAAACTATTTGGTATGAAAAAGGAAAACAGTTCTTTTCCTTTTCCACTTTTCTTCCTTTCTTTTATCTTATCTTCTGATTTATATAAAAACATTTTACAGTAAAAGAGAAAGAATTAATTTTATTTTTATTTTCCATTCCTTTTTTACTTCTCTCTTTTCTTTGTTAATCTTATATCAGAATTGTTTTCTTTTAGGATTAATAAACAAAAATATCAGAACAAATAATGGCATACGGAGAAATGATAATAAATGGTCAAAAACCAAGACTTACTGTATCTCCAAATTCTCATTATTTCATTATATGGGAAATTATGGGTTTGGCTCTTATCCTTCCTTAAAAATTATCAACGCACTTCACTTCTCACTTTTCATGCATAAACAACTATTTACCTGTTGACAGTGAACAGTGGATCTAGATAGGAATCCTTAATAGGAGTCTTTTGTCTCATAGGTTAGAGTCTACTGTTTTCTGAAGTTCAAAGGTTCATCCCAAAAACTAGTTTTCTGAGAAATTCTCTAAGTTCATCCAGATCTGCAGCATAATCTAGTTTTACGATCTTGGTAGTGACACATACTTTACATATATAAAGCAAAAAAACAATTAGCACCTTTTTGTGAATCTATGATCATCACTCTCAAAACTACATCCTTTCACTCATCATTGCTGCGGAAAAATCTGTACAACTACTCATTATATTATCTGTTTGTGTCAGGCCAGTTTTTTATGGTTCGGCATTTTATGGCAAAACAAACAAATGTTGAATGGGCAAGAATCAAGTGATCATTGTTTTTTTAATGAAGGTTGGAAAATAGACTATGAAGGGTTTAAGTCTTCAGTTTTTTAAACATTAATGGGCCATCTCCTTCCATTGTGCCTAGGATATCACCCAAAAACATTATTTTTTATTTCTGTCTTCTAAATATACATACCGTGGGCCTCATTTACAAGAAAGTGACGCAGCTGCATCAGTTTCCTTGTGCCGCCATGAAATGCCCTTGCGACACCATGGGTGCACTGCGTTTATAATAGAGGGCTCCATGGCACAAGAATTAACACATGCGTCAGAAATGTTGATGCATATGTTGGCACAAAATGACACATTGCTGGAGTTCGTAAAACAGAAGAAACTCCAGCAATGCATCAAAAAAATTAGGTGAGTCCCATTGTAAAAACCCTCCATTAATCCTTATGACTGGTCTGAGCAGGCATAAGGATTTTGATGCAGTCAAGTCATAGAGTGACACAGTGAAAAGTAAATTTCACTGCGCCACTTCTACATGCCATTTTGCGCGGGAATGCCTACCCTGCATACATTATACCTGCCAGGTATAATGTGACGCAGGGGTCTAAAAACTGACACAATGGATACAGTGCATCAGTTTGTAGAAAAGGAGCAGTGTTAAGCATGCCCATTAGATGCTATTTCAAATAAATGAGAGTGCATTGTGAGACACATCTAAAATCATTCCTTTTGATTCTTGCTGAAAAGCAGTTATTTTGTATTTTTGGTGAAGTAGAAGGAATGATAGGGTTTATTTTATAAGAAATACCAAACCTACATTACTAGGTGTACACCTAACCTTGGGGGTGACTTATTTTTTGAATTCACAACGTTTTCTAAGAGTACTCCAGAGTACCACAGAAGTACTTCTTGAAAACTCCTGTGAATTCCATTTACATTCATGCAAAGGCATTTCTGCATACCTACTTGTGAAAGAGTGCCTCTTTTTGCATGGTCACCAACATTGTTCATGGGCTGATGCTGCTGGTTTTTTAACTAAGAGCAATGGGGTGCTACTGTTTAGTGCCAAGGTTATGTGCTCTGATGAGTAAAACATGTCAACATTGGCTAATCCCCAATTGGCATATTTAACTTTTCACTAAGGCAATAGATCATGTTTCAGGAACATACACCAATGTTATAGAAAGTTAAATGTCTCCTATGGACTGTAACAGCCATTGTGCCATTCCATAGGCTGATTAGGAAATCATGGCATAAGGCCAACATGTGGAGCCTGGCTGCTATAGCTTTTACCTCTGCATCCAAACCTGTCAAAAGAACTGTTTCTGGCATGACGAACCCCTACTTTTAAATATTAAGTAAGTCTCACTAAATTGGCAATGCAGCCTACAAGATAATTAAGAACATGGCAGCATTTAGTTTATGTGCTAATTCTGTATCTTTGCTTTGGAATATGCTATGGAGAATTTTCCACCACTGTTTTTAATGTTTACTAAAAATCCAGTTCAATGTTGAAGTTGTATTTTTGATAAATATTAAGGGAAACTAACTTTTTAAAAGTTATACTTTCCCTGCCTGAAGCCCCATCAGACTAATTAACATTAGCCTGCCTTCAGCTTTCCTCTCAGTGCTGTGTTGATAAGGTGTGTTGTGGTCCTCTACTCAATCTAAGTGGGAATTCCAAGATTGCAGTCAAAGGCTACCTGTAGAATGTTATGGGTAGCGTACAAGCACGCCCGTCACACGTGACGAGAACATTGCCAGATGGGCCTATGAAGGCAGTAGGGGAAGACACAGAAGAAAACACTGAGGCCAAGAAAAAAGAAGAGGAGAACACAACAGAATGGAAGCCTTCCAGACCAAGGAGAGGAGACAGCGAGACAACTTGTGACGGTAACGTCAAGACAGAAAGGAGGAGACTGAGAAGTGGAGGACGGGAGAAGAGGTCCTTACAGTGAATAGGCTACCTGAGATCAGCCCGGGAATGCCAGTGGCCAACACGGCTGCCCCGAGGAGGAGAGAATGCCAAGATACCCCCTGCTATGACCCAGCTGCGCTGAGGCCTAAGCCAAGTGCCTATTTCTTCGTTGTGGTCGTTGAGTAGGTGGTGGGTAGGAAAGGGAACGTCTACACCTAATCACTGACCACCTATACAAAGACAAGTGTGACCACTAAATACAGGTGTGGTGGTGGTGCACTTAAAAAATCAAATTTGAGAAAACTGAAACAAGGTTCCTGAACCGATATTTTGTTTTCTATTATTTTGAGGGACGAGCCTATGCTTTTTAATACCCCCGAAGGAGAACCTATCAAGGAAGGAAGACGGTAGCTATTAAAACACCTAGAAAAAGACAAGAAGAAAAGGTGAAACGTAATCAGTCTATGTTACTTTATCCCTGATTCTAAAAAGGACAGAGAAAAGTCTGGAATATAAATAAAAGGCTTTCTGGCACCATATTATTCGTTTGGGCATTGGCCTTTGTCTCAATCCTTCCGCTCTCCCTGGATTACAGTGTGAAATACTCTCTTTAGTGCAGACACAATGGCTTGGATGTGGCAGGATGCTTCAAGTAGAATGTGACAAAGTCAAAGTCAAATAATCTTTATTCGGATAAAAATATCCATAAAAGCACAGTTCATCACTTCCAATAGCAAATACAATACAAGTTTTAAAACGTATAAATATACAGTATCATCCAATACAAATACAAAGTTACGGTAGTAAAATCACAGTAAAAAGGTTGGATGAACCTGCAAAATCTAGCAGCATTAATAACAAAGTATGAGGTTTAGACCAATGTGCAAAGTCAGCAGTATGTTACAAATAAAGTGCGATAACGTGCAATCAATCAGACAATGATAGGCATCAAGGTACAGATATAATTTAACAAAAACCCCGTTTTCAATTCTACCAATACGAGCAGCATTTCCAAAATATTTAGTTACGGGCAATATTGATGACTATTATAAGGGCAAAGATAAAAGGTAAATTTCACTAGGCAGTGTAAAAAACACCAAATTAAACATAATAATTTGTGGCACATTAGGGTTTGTTCATAGAAGCATGTGAGCGTACCGCAGCTTGTAAGAACGTGCTTACTCGGAAATGTGACAAAGCAATTCAAGAAGAGCAGTTAAGGATCATCTAGGAACTTCACTAATTGCAAATGGACCAGTGGAAGAAATGTGCAGCTATAGTTTAGTCATAGGGAAGCCTGGATAAAAGGGTATTGCAATCTAAAAATACACTTTAGCTTCCTGGCTTTAGTCCCAGTGGAAGAGCTGGACCCAGAACCAGTTTGGACTGGCTGAGTGGTAGAGAACTGCTAGTAATCTCAGGCACACACCTAGGTGTACCACCTGCTACTCCAGGGTCAGACATTTTCTGCCATGATGGATTTTACTGAGAATGGTGCACTTTGGGATAATTAGAAGTGAGGCAAACAGGAGGTTCTGCAAAAGGGGGACAGTCTATTCTTGGGAATTGTTAGCCCATTTGTGAGGAAATGTTTAAGAGTCAGCCCCACCCACTTACTAGTGAATAAAATAAAAGTGGCATGTCACTCGCAGCTCCTCAGAATACTGGACCTGTGGCAGAACAGAAGACTTGATCTGTGGTGTGTGACCTCTGTAGGGACATGAAAAACTGGACTTGCTTCCACTTGTACCTAGAATTAAAAAGTGGACTCCAAGGGCCAGTTGGAGGGGACAACAAAAGCTGCAAAAGGCCTTTTTTCTGGAGACCCAGTAGAGCTGTCCCTGAACTTTAGAAGTGACTTAGGGGTTTCTTCAGGAAGTCTAAAAGTTGGGGCTATCAAGTCTCTGAAGTGTCAGGAAGACGTTGTGGCAAGGATGTCTAATTTTGAGAGTACTTCATCAGATACAACTTCAGGCTTGCCCCACTGGATCATTTTGAAATTCAAAAAAGAGACCATGGGCCTGATTCATAGAAGCAATCTGAGACAAAACTCTAACTTTACGACTTTTGGCATTTGCAAAGGGCATTTACGAGTACTAAAGTTAGACTTTTGGTCTAAGTTTAGACCAAAATTCTAACTTAGACCAAAAGTCTAACTTTAGTAGTAGTAAAGTTAGACTTTTGGTCTAAGTTGGACTTTTGGTTGAAACTTAGACCAAAAGTATAACTTTACTACCCGCAAATGCCCTTTGTGAATACCGAAAGTCATAAAGTTACACTTTCGCCACAGATTACTTCTGTGAATCGGGCCCTAAGTCTGTAGTTAGAGATCTTCATTGGACTCAAGCTCAGAAAGTTTTCACCTGACGAGAAAACGTATGTGGCTGCAAAATATAAATTATCCTACTTTGAGCTTTTCCCACCAAAACCAATCGCTACTTTAGTATCTCGTCTAGTGGCTATTTCACTCTGACAGACTTTCGTCTGACACAGCCTTTAACCCTTTCCTCTGGAGGATTTTGATTTCCATAAAAAATTGTAAGTCAGTAAGTAAAAACTTTGACCTGGATGACCAACTTGGTGTATCTGTCCTCTGCTTTATCATGGTGAGCCAAAAAGTATGCTTCTGTGGTCAACCGTTAACAGTGGGCTTTACTTTCTTAGAAAAATCTCATTTTCAGCCCTCCTTTATTCATCTAGTCATTTGATGTCTTTATTCTTATGTAATTTTCTTGATATTTAGAAATTGCTTGTCGGATTGCCCTTTTGACTTTTTAGACAGTTTTAGTATTGCTAAATAATTTACACATTTTCCTAGGTTAAGCCTGTCTACTGTGTGCAATAGCTACCAATGGTTGAGCCCAGATTTAAATTACTGAAAGTGTGTGTTGAACGTGACAGGATATTGGGGCTTCGTACTTGGGTAAGACTCCTGTCCTTCCCAACTAATAACCCATTTTCATACCCTAAATGTGAAAATGCCTCGTATAAATTCAATTATCCCAGGTAACATATTTTTTTCTGCAAGGGGAACAGATTTTTCATCATACAAAAACACTTTCCCATCCAACCTCACCAACTGTGGAGGTTTTTCTTACCATTGCCTCCCTAGAAAGAGATCTATTTACACCTTTTGCAAGAGTGAATCACCACCGTTTTAGAGGGAAATGGGCTGAGATAAAACGTGTGACTACAAACAAACAAGAAAGCTCTAAAATGTTGTCAGCATTCACGCTCTTTAGCACCTACTCCCATCTTTTGCCGAGTAAATGCTTAGTGAAAAAAGATATTTTGTGAATGGCAAACACAGCTTTACATTAAGAAATAAAGTCTATTTGTATAAGTAGCTGAGCTAGAATTAGCAAATGTGAATCAGGATCAGTGGGTCACTTTAAATAAGTGTGAGAATACTACAGTTGGTGTTGTTTTATAGTTTGGTGACCTACTAAATGCCAGTCAACGGACTTTCAGAATCGTACCACGATTAACATAAGTCCAGCCTAAACATATTAATGGCAATTCATCTTCAAACATCAATGTGCAACTTGAGAAATTATTTTATTCATAAAATGTGTTTTTTTAAAGAAAGTGTAAGCTCTTCAAATTGAGCTGCATACAACACCATATACAACATGCAACCTTTACATCAGGTGAGATCCTCCTAAATTAGGGAAAGCCTTCGCTTCCATATGGAGTATTTTTTTAGTTTAATTTTTCTTTAATTTAAGCATGAGCTCCTCCCTTCTCACTTTTATGTCCTTTATGACCCTCCTAGAGATTGTGATCTAGGCACACAGGATAAATCAAACAGTACCAGGTCCCCAGCGTCTTTGTGTATTCAGAACTCAATGGTTGCCAGAGTGAAGCTGTCATCCCAATGGTCCCCTGGCTGTAACTTCTTCACAGCACATCTCCTGAGTCAGCCCAAATGTGTCCTACTCTGGTTTGAAACTCATAGGTTTGTAACAACAGCTCTTCTCAGCTCTCGCCCCTCCACAGCAATAGGCAAGACACCGTGGACTGCTCCCCAACCAAAGTTTCTCACCCCCATGATAGAATTCCTTCTCTATATTACACATGCTTCACACCAAAGACCAACACTGTGATTGCTACTGTATCTCCCTTAATGCCTTCTGGTAATTTCTGTCCGTGATAAATGTTCATTTTAAAAGAAGAAAGCTTACCATCCACTGGTAGCAACTGTCTCACTCCTATAGTAAATGTTCTCCTTTATTTGCTTCACTAAGGGGCATATTATCAAGCATGGAGTTAAAATTATCGCCGCTTTAGCGGCAGAAAACTGCCGCTAGAGCGGCGATAATGGGCTGGATAATATGCTGCAGAGAATTCCAATAGAAGCCCATGTTGACACCAGAACATGGGCTTCTATAGGAATTGTCAAAGGCATATTATCAAGCCCATTATCGCCGCTTTAGCGGCAGTTTTCTGCCGCTAAATCGGCGATAATTTTAACTCTGTTTCTTGATAATATGCCCCTATATGCTTTACTGAGCGCATTTTTTAGGCCGAAAAGAGGAGCCATTGAGCAATCAGCCATCTTGTTGGGCACTAATCACAATATCCTAAATCGGGTGATGCACATTTACTTTAAAGTTATTAAATTGAAATCACAAGATTTGTTGTGGGTCAACACTTAAGGGATGCAATATTGATTAAAAGGAACGTCTCAAAGAGGCAAGTAACTTTTTGTATTTTAATCCAGGTACTAATTTCGGGTTACCTCACTACCCCTTACTAATGTCTACACTTGGAAAAAAGCATATTAAAGAATGACTTGCTATCAGTGTAACCAATGGCGCATCGGCACGTGCTTTATGCAAATTTCGCGGAGACACCTGCTAAGCAATTGAAATGAAACATTTTGTCCGACTCGAGCGAACCTTTGGTGTCATATTACTGAAAATTATTTGCAAGAAGACCCCCTGGGTGAAAGGAAACCGGTTTGTCATAAGGTAAAAACTGCATTCTATTTGTCTCACGGGCATTCATAAGCACTATATTGAGCTGTACACACAAAAAAATGTGTTTTTAAAAAGGTTTTCAGATTCTATAATGAAAGCCTGCTACAATTAAAATATGGTATTAAATGTGCTTTCGGCGTTTATAGTGTTCTATCTGCAGGTTTAAACTCCTCTTGTGTTTGTTGTGCCCTTCAGAAGTATACTGTGGCAGTATTACAAGTGTGTGATATTACATTGCACCATGTATTTCACGGTTCATTAATTGTATAGATTGTTCAAACCCCAGTTGATGATAGCATTTCAGAGATGCCATTAGCTGGTTCTTTTTGAATGACAATCTTTTAAAACAGGTTGTATATTTTAAATAGCATTTCGTTCAAAACTCCTTTTATTTGTGTGAAATACAATTCAAAACATACTAAAATAAAACGGAATGCTAATCTGAAGAGGCAAAAGACATTCATTTTCCCCGGGATTCGTTCTTCAGTCAAGTGTTACTGTAGCTATTATTGCCTGCTAGATTCATTTCAGACCTGGATGGATGTTTTTCCTGTAAGAACAATTTCGGAATGCCTTCCTCTTCACTAAATATTGAAAGACAGATCTGGAGGGACTTGAAAGCTGGTAGTATGGGCAAACAGCTGTGAAATCAGGTTTCCAGCTCCGCAATACACTCACAAGGCACTTAACTTCCCAGCTTTTTGTTCTTGCATCTCTTGTCCTTGGACTTTTTTTTTGCGCTGATTATGTTTTCATCATTGTTTTGTCATGCTTTGTGGCATAATCTTTGAATGTAAACTAACTAATAATAGTTTGACTAATCTGTGTGTTTAATGTTAGTTGTAAATACGTTTTCAAACAGCAAATAAACCAGTGGTCAGTCATGCTTAAACATAAATGTTTAATGGCATCAGGAAAAATACCCTATTTAAAGGTGTGCATTATTCAATTTATTAATCAAAAATTAAGGTTTACATTTTCTACCAAAAATATATGTGTCTTGACACTGCATCTCAAGTTGGTGTGTGTTGTGGAATGGTCTGGATTTAAATACCACTGCTTCTTATTCTATTGCTGAGGAAATAAGAATAATAAAACTCCACAGCATTCATTACATGGCATATATTTTATGTCCTCAGCATGTCCAAGACTCTGTGCCAGTGATAAAGAGGACTTTTTTGATTTAGAGTTCTCCATCTGTGATGTCTATAGGCAGTGATCGTCCAGGCAGCAAGGAAGGGTGGACAAAATGTCTGGAATACTGGTGTTTTAACCTCTAAACCTTGACTTTTCAACAGGAAATAATTAGATCCACAAAGGTGACAAGGGATTTTTTTAATCTCCTGGCTGCTACTATTACCTCTTTGATTGTCCTATTTGCATGTTTGATATTTCTAAGTGATAGTTCTGCTATGCGCTGATGCATGCTTACCTCAGAACTAGGGCAAAACTTTCCTGTCTCTTGGAACTCATCATTGTCTCTTCTCCCAGATTTGCTTTGCTGCTTGCTGCTTAGACAGTGATTTCCTACTTTTGTCCTTCTTGTTAAATATCCAGCATGGTATCATTTCACAACCCAAAGATTTTGTTTCTCCTAAGTAAGACCTTGCCACCAAAGCTAGACATACATCAGCTGATACCCACCTCGGTGCGCCTGCAGGTCAAATTTCCCTCCCACATCTTCCTGCATTACATTCCCTGTCATACTCACTCGTCCATGCATAAACTATATCTCAGCACGCATCTCCTATGCCCCCCTTTAAGAGATAAAAGTCTACATTGACACAAACCTTTTTTAAATTTCAGCAATCTAAGATCATCCAATTTTCAATTGGTCGAGAACAGCTAGATTTGTAGGTAGAGAAAAATGATATGGAATATAGCCTTATAGCCCGCCGTAGCGGGCTATACCGGCTGTTAAAGGCCCGCTGCAGCGTTAAAGGCCCGAGCCGAAGGCGAGGGACTTTAACATAGCAGAGGGACTTTAAAAGCCGGTATAGCCCTGCTACGAAGGGCTATAAGGCTATTAGAACATTCTGCCACTAGAGGGCAGAATGTTCTAACAAAACAAAGCCTTCAGGGAGCGCGAGGGGATTCAAATCCCCTCAGGCTCCCTGGAGTCTTTGTTCACAGCCAGAGCTGTGAACAAAGACACATTGGAATGTTGGTGCTCCGGGCTTATACCTGCCATTATAAGCCCGGAGCACTCCATTGTTTTCAATGGAGCTCCCAACATTCCAATGTTCTAATTCAATTTATTACACCCTGAAATCATAACACAACCAGAACACTGTCAATATCAGACCTACCTTCAACACTCTGTCACAGCCTCAAATTCACCAATGGAGTGGGCCTTCAAAACCTCAACAACAAAAAACAGCTTGCACAATCTGGTTGTTGCATGCACTCATTCAATAAAAAGCCTGCAACTGTAAATTATGGACATGCTTTCCTTCCCTAGGGCCTTCACCGATGTGAGTCAAGATCTCAGTAATCCATTTAGGTCTCTTCTATCCCTGAGAATTGTAGAACTATCCTGTGAGCCTCAAAGCAGTAAAAAGAGAGGCTTCACTGAGCCACATATGTACTACTTGATTGGACAGGTTTGTGTGGAGACTGCAAAATCCGTCCCGACCCAAGCAGGATTATTTTAGGTGAAGTCCAAATTAGTTTTTGAGAAATCAAAAAAACACAAACATATGGTGTCTACACATCATTTGTATTCAATACTCTAGAATAGCAAAAATTGCAAGCAAGCCACTGGAAAATAAAATGAAATGTAAATAAAATGGCGAACTGTTAAAATCAATTCAAAACCACAAAAAGAGTAACATCCGGGAGGTATCTTTATTTCTAGCACCACAGTACTCGTCCAAATGAATAATGCCATGGTAGAGGCTTCCCCTCCCAGATTCTACAATCCACTCCATAACATTAGCAGCTAACTATTCATGCCATTAAAATATAATATGCACAGCCCAATACCCAATAATGTAAATTAAAAAATGATAGGATATAACATCTTTCCTCTGTAAAATACAGCAATAGATAAAACACAAAACCATAAACTATATATAAAAAATATGCAGCGAGTAAGCTGATGAACATCTTATGCAGACACAAGAACTAGATACAGAACATTACACAATACGTTCCAGCTTAGTTGATGAGTGTCTTACATGAGCGCCCAATTTCACACATGAGATACGTACTCATAACTACCTGTCAACTTGCAACTATTGGCATCAACTCTGGTCATCATATTTTCGTCACAGGAAGAACCCTCCCGAGGATTCTCTGAGATAGACCTCTGGTGACTGACATTATATTCCAATCTTTCAGATAATGGTATAGAGGGACTGCACCCATTTTACATTTTCAATAAAGATCCTTCCATGTCACCTTGATGAGATTGTTCACTCACTTCATTGCACCTAGCTAGTTTTCTTACATTCCAAACTTTGCCATCCTGTGTCACAACACTTTTGTTATAAACTTTAATCACTTTAGTTTCTTTACCAAACCTAGGGGTATATTCACAAGAACATGTGATTACTACTGCAAGAGTAGCGTAACGCAACTTCCAATATTGCAGCCCATTGCGGAAAAATAACCCCGTGTCAACGTGGAATTCACAACAAGGTGGTACCATGAGATAGTCCGCCGACACCGCAGACGATGTCCGCGATACAACCACCACGACGGAGATAAAAACACAAACCACAACACCAAAAAATACGCGATGGGCCAAAGTGCAATGAAGAAATCAGCGATAAGCAGCGCCAGGCCTGCAACACACACCTGGCAGGCCCAAAAAATCACTATAAAAGTAGAAAAAACACCCACACCCAAACTGACCTACACCCAAGCACCATGGAGTCAGCCAGAGCAGGCGCACAGGATGAGCGCAACCCCACAAGCACCCCGGAAGACCGGCCAGGGACATCGGGGACAGGGAAGGGCAAGGACAAGAAGACGAGGAAGACAAAGTTCAGTCCGCAGGCAAACAGGATCATAATCACGGAGGTGATGGAACACCATCAACAACTCTTCGTCACCTCCAACGTGTCATTGGGCACCAAAACTGGAATATGGCGGGACATCATTGACAAGGTGAATGCCGTAGGAGAGCACAAGCGGACAATGGACGAGTTCAAGAGGTGATGGAATGACATCAAGTGGAAGACCAAGGAGAAACTCTCCGCCAACCAGAAGGCAGCAATGCAGACTGGAGGTGGGGGGCCCAGCACCACAGCTCGAGCTGGTTGACATGGAGGAGCTGGTGTCAATAGTCATCAGTGTGGATACTGTGGCAGGAGTCGGGGGACCGGACACTGCTCGACAGGACACAACACAACCGCAACAGGGTGAGTGACCACCAGGTACTGTGGGATGGGTGGAGATGGGCACGATGGCACACATGCACAATCAAGCAGGGCACAGTACACACCCACAATGACCCTGGCTCCTTGCACATACCCACAAACTGGCACAATGTACAATGCCATGCTGTCAGAATGTCAACCTGTACCATGCGGCTACACACATGTACACACATTGCAATACACCATCTCCCCTTCACATCGCAGGGGCATCGTCAACACCTACTGCAGAGCAGTCCCAGCCACTCTTTACTGATGACGAGGAGGACAACACCAGCATCGACACACAAGCCCTCCTAGACATCATTGAACTCATCTGCGACTCACCTTCAGGATCAGGGGAGCCCAGCTACATCAAGGAGACCCCACCCACCACCCAAACCATCCAGCAGGAGGCATCCACAGCCCCGGCACCCTCCCAAGTCCCCCAGGAACAACAAATGGCCTTCCAACGCCGTGTGCTGGAGGGCCAGAGGGAGACGGCTGAGCAGGTGCGGATGGGGTTCGAACTCATGGCTGCCAAACAGGACGCCATCCTTGGGTGTCTATGTCCGCCCCATGGTCTCCAATGAGCCCTGACTGACATCGCTGGAGTCATGAAGCAGAGAGTAGAGCAGCTTTCTACTCGGAGTGGCTCCAGCGATACCAGCCGTGAGTTGGCACACATGCGGAAGCTCATGAAGGACATGGTGCGTATGTAGGCGGAAAGGATGGCAGCCACTGCTGCACATCATCGAAATGTAGCTGGGCTCTATCATGCCCTGCAGATCTCCATCATGGCATTGCCACCACAAGGCGTAGCGCTGATGAATGCTGCTGCCCCCACAGCATCCACATCCCCACCCCCTGGTGTGTCAGTGCCTCCCAGTTCGACAGGCGTATCCACTCAGGCACCTGATGTGTCAATGGCACACAGTGCTGCCGACAATCCCCCTCCAGCCCCTCATGTGTCAGTGGCACACAGTGCCGCAGCCGGTACTGCAACACCCACAGGGGGGAGGGCACACATCCGGGGACGAGGGCGTTGATGGGTTTGTGATCAGGAGGCACTAGCATTCATTTCCGCCACCTGGCCTGTTTCTTCTTGGTGCCACACATGGCCTCATGACCTTCCACTGACCCCCGATACCCTACGATACACTCACCTTGGACACCGACATGGACTGTCACATCCTGTTCGACGACCAATGACACGGCGGGCAGACTGTACCCTTCCACTTCCGCAGTACATGTCATCCCCGGAAGGACTCTGGCTGGCCCTCCACGGGCCCATATTGTGAGGTGTGCTCGGCATTGCCCTGTACCGTTCCAGCTGCAGAACTGCACTGGATGTGCAAATAAACATCCAGTGGCGCACTGCTGTGTCATGTCTTACATCATTCAGGTATAGATATGTGGATGAATGTGGGGACAGTGCCTTCCTTTGCATCAATGATGTTCATCCTGTGGGATGCGAGTCAGAAGATGCGACATTGCATTTTGTGTACCTGGTCCACTGAACACTACAACAGGGACACATGCATCAGTCACTTCCTTGTCCGGACATGGACTGGACCAAGCCCGAGCCCACGAGTCATTGTGGCAAGCCCTGCGTTGGTCCGGCACACGAAAGGCCAGTCCACTCCGATGATGCACCGAGGGGGGCCATCATTGCTACCCGTCGCAGGCATACTCGCTGGTGGTGTGCAGGTCATTGGTCCAGTCAACAGCATGTCACAGCCACTCCCTGAGGGCAGGTTTGCACACACACCACACCCATCCGGCACAGGCGTCACTGGCCATGTGACTCCTCAAACATAAGGGGCCAACAAAGTCACATTCCCCTCTTCGTGGTGACTGGATGATGGCCGCTCCACGCTTCTCATTTATAAAGGGCCCATGAATTGTTGTGCACAGGGTTGGTGGCACCTGAGGCCTGGCACACGACATGGGCCTACCACCACGTGGCGCTGACTGGGCTTGCACAGGGTTAGTGGCACCCGAGGCCTTGCGGCCGGCATGGGCCTGTCACCACGTGGTGCTGACTGGAGTTGCACAGGGTTAGTGGCACTCGGAGCATTGCGGCCGGCACATGCATCCTGCCACGGGACGGTGACTTTGGGTGCACTGAGTCAGTGGCACCTTAAGCTGCTGAGCGGGTGTGCAGCCTGTGATGATGCCCTGTCCCGGCGGTCCGGACAGCTCAGGTTTTGTGTGCCCTGCTGGACCGCAGTGTAGGCCAGAGCCAGTGGGCAGCACGGGCCTACCACCACGTGGCCTAGTTTCCAGGATCCCAGAGTTAGTGGCACCCATTGGGCTGAGCGGGTGTGCAGCCTGCGATGGTGCCGGGTGCACTGGTATGTCCTCTGCCATGGAGTAATCAAGACCCAGCATCAGACGTGAGACCAATTGGCCTGCGGAGCGTGGCTGCATGGTGTGGAAGGTGAGCCGTGAGTGTGCATGGGCGGGCATGCTCTGATGGGCGGCGGCAGGGGTTGGGGTGCCTCTGCCTGGGTGTGCATGGGCGGGCAGGCGTTGTTGTCTTGTGCAGGTGTGTGTACTGTGCCAGTCATGTATCTGGACTCTGTTTCAGCTGGTGGCTCTGACTCAGTTATGTGACCTGGTGAACTGCGATTCATACCTGTATGTGGTTGGAGACACACCAGTGGCAGCAGGCGAGCAGTGTGGCCTGGGTGCGCAGGGGTGGCACTTACTCTCTCTCCCCCTCTCTTCTTCTCTCTCTCCCCCTCTCTTTTTCTCTCTCTCTCTCTCTCCACCTCTCTTCTTCTCTCTCTCTTGTTCTCCCACTCTCTTCTCTCTCTCTCTCTCTCTCTCTCCCCCTCTCTTCTTCTCTCTCTCCCCCTCTCTTCTTCTCTCTCTCCCCTCTCTTCTTCTCTCTCTCCCCCTCTCTTCTTCTCTCTCCCTCCCCTCTCTTCTTCTCTCTCTCCCCCTGTCTTCTTCTCTCTCTCTCTCTCTCCCCCTTCTCTTCCTCTCTACCCCCTTCACTCTCTCTCTGTCCTTTGATGAGCAGAGGACACACCTTTGCATCATGATTTTTGTCTTGCAGGCTGGGACCTACGGATTGTCCCAAGGGGAGCGGCCTTGTGTCTTCATTTCATTTCAGTGTTCATTTTAATAAAGTTTCATTTGTTGCTTCGAAAGTGAATGTGTGCTGCTCTTTTCTGTGTCGACACATGCATGTCACCAGTTGTGATTGTGCGACGTCAGGCGGATTATTTTGTCCATGTTTAGGTGTAGCTGATGTAGCATATCTTTGGTCGGGGGGGTGCCAGGGAGGGTTGGTCCTGGGGGTGGTGTCGGTGGGTGTTGTGGCCCTCTTGGGTGTCCGTGCCGCATGATGGGTGGCTCTATGGCTTCTGCTGCCCTTCAGGTGTTGCCCTGGGCTTGTCACCCTTTTGTGGTGCAGGCTGCCATCCGACTTTACACCAGGTCAGAGCAGGTGTAGATTTCCTGCTGGTAATGCACCTTATCGCCTGTTTTGTGTTTTTATTGCCGATGTGGCTGGTCGTTGAGAATGTTGTGGTGTGATGTTGCCGAGGATTTTGGCACAGTAACGCCCACTCTGCATCTCATTAGCGATTGTTGGCTGTTTACACCGGCTTGTGAATGGGGAGGTATTTTTATCTGGCTGCGATAAAGTGCCGTTGACTCGGCAATAGTTTCTTGTGAATATGCCCCTAAAATGTCCTTTTTCTCACTAACTTTGGATTACATACTCTGTTCCAATCACCCACAACAGACTGCAGAACTTTGACTTTCCTTTTAGCATTATAAGCCTCCTTGACTTTCTCTTGCTTCCTCATCACTCTCTCCTTTATTTGTTCTACACACAATTCTTACTTACCTTTACCTTGTTTCTTTTTGAAAAACCATGGACATAATTTAGACACCTTTTGTCTTCCTCCTCAAAAAATTGAAATGGCTAATCTCTGTGGTACTCTAGGGAGTGATGCGATAACATCATAGCTTGTCTCTCATTTTTATCTTTCCACTGTCCACCAAATCCACATGCCCAACTGATACTTTCTTTAAGGACGCAGTTAAATCTCTCAACCTGTCCATTCCCTTGTGATTCATATAGTGCCGTGGTAACATGTTGAATATTACTACTCGACATCAACTGTGCACAATTGTTAGATATCAATACTTCTGGATATCCCTCCTTGTAAAAACGTGTTTGAAAAATGTAATAATGACACTGTATGTAGCTTGAGGCACTAATTTTACCTCTGGCCATTTTGAATGATAATCCACTAGCACCAATGAATAACAAGTTTCCACAGGCATTGCATAAAATGGTCCAGATATATCGAAGTCTAACTTTTGCCAGGGTGAATCTTGCCAAGGCACCGGCTGGAAAGGAGCTGGTGAGGGTTTCAAAATGTTGTCACTATTTACACAAATGTCACACTCTCTCAACAACCTGACAGCCATTTTATCCAGCCCTGGCCACCAAAAACAAGTGCTTATAAGTCTTCTCATGGAAGAAATTCTGGGATATCACTCATGTGGTAACCGTAGAATCTCCTCTAGCATCCCTTTAGGAGTAATACATTAGCCATTCATGAAAAGGAAATCACCTTCCACCTCCAATTCATCTCCTACCCTACAGAACAGCACATATTCTGCTGGCACATTTCTTTTATTGGGTCACCAGTCTAGTATATATCTTCTAACCTCTCGTAGCAACAAATCTTCTTCCTCACTCTTCATCCATTTCCTTTCCTCTATTCCTTTGAACTTGTTCATGACATACTCTGATACTGCAGTTACAACATACATTTCAACGTCTGCCTGAACATCCTTAGCATCCTTCAGAGGACGACATGACAAACAGTTGGCCATTACATTATTTTTCCCAGGCATATACTTCATAGTAAAACAATACTCTTGAAATTATGATACCTGTCTAGCAATACGTGCCGTGACATTCCAACCTCCACCAGGATACAGAATTCCCACCAAAGATTTATGGTCTGTCTTAAGCACAAAATCTCAGTACCATATGTCATTTTGAAAATGTTCCATAGCCCAGACATATGCTAATAATTATTTTTTGATAACTGCTTATCTGATTTTAGTGTCTGGGAGCGTTTGAGCCAAAATGTAACATTCCATGTTTCATTACAAAATTTCTGGGAAAATATTCCCCCAATCCCATACATGCTAGGTTCCATCGTAACAACCCATTGTACCCCCCGCCTGAAAGGTTTTAATGTGGGTGCATTGGCAAGCTCTGTTTCAATCATTTCATATGCAGATTTTTGTTTATCTGTCCACACATATTCAGCATCTTTCCGGGTAAGATACCTGACTGGTTCCATTTTTGTAGCAAACTTTTCTATGAACTTGCTGTAGTTTTCACAGAGCCCTGCAAAAGAAAACACATTTTCATGACTATCAGGAGCAGGAGCTATGATGATAGCATCTCCTAACAATTTTTGGGGTACTACTCCATCTCTTGACACTGTGTGCCCTAAATATTCCATGCCTTGAAAAAAAACTGACACTTCTTCTCCTTAACGGTTAAATGACTTTCCTTAAAGAATTCACATACTTTCTTAATGTGTTCCACATGCTCCTTCTCATTTCTGTAAAAGATCCATATATCATCTTGAAAACACTTGACATATTTCTACATGTCTTTGAATAAGAGGAACATGGCCCTCTGAAACACTGATGCCACAGAGGCCAATCCACTGGGCATTCTTTTATATTGGAACAACCCTATGCAGTGCAATGAATGCTGTAAGGTGACGAGAGTCTTCAGTCAGTTCAATTTGATGATATGCTGAACTCAGATCTAATGTAGAAATTATTTTAACTTGCACATTACCTCATTCATATATGGCAGAGGTTGACAGTTTACCACAATATTTGCATTAACTGCTCAGAGGTCCACACATGACTTCAATGAATTATCTGGCTTGTGGGCTAAAACCATTGGAGACACCCACTCAGATGATTCTACTTCTTCTATGGCTCCTGCATTCACCATCTCCAACAGCACAAGTTTAGCTCCTCCCTCATTTTAATAGGTACATTTCTGAGTTTTTGTGCTACAGGCTTAGCATCTGTTTTAACCTTGATTCCATGTATATATCCTTCCAGTTTCCCAAGCTTTTATGTGAAAACCTCTGTAAATCTAGACAAAATCCATTATTTTTCTCGCAGTTCTTTACAACCAATAGGGAGTCACAGCTTCTAGGATTCAATACTAATTATTCTTAATCTCCACTGGTCCTTCCAACCAACTAGATTTACTGCTTTAGGTGCAACAAATAGCTTTATTGTCACACTCCTCCGTTTAAACTATATTTTAGTATTCACATTATCCACAATCTCAATCATTGTACCATCAAAACTTTTGGCTATAATATCCGATGCTTTAAATCATCTACATTCAATACTTTCTCAAACTTCTGAGCAAAATATTTTCCAGTGACAATCGTCCATGGAGACCCTGAATCAGCCATATTTTCCATCTCCCTATCCATTATCCTCACTTTACATTTTGGAGGATCTTTGACTCCACCTTCCTCTTCTTCCTCATCATTGTTTTCTACAGACAACACTACCCCTTTTTTACTATCATTTTATACACAGCAAATACTCTCACACTCACACCTCCCTCTATCATCAGACCTCCCATTACTTAGGCACGACACCTTACTCTTCATACTGGAATTACCTCTCTTTAAATCTTTGAACACATGAGCGAAATGCTCAACCCTACCACATTTCATGCACTCCTTATCTATTGCATGATAGTGAAGTGAAACTGCAATGTGACTTGTACTGCCACATGGCATGAACATTTATCGGTTTTACTATAGTTATCATTATCAGCTTTATTACATCTATCATACTTCTTTCCTGGCACATTACCTCGAGGATTGGAATTACTATTTCCCATTGAACATACCACCTCAATTTAGTCCTTATTGACTTTTTCAGATTCTTTCACTGATTTCATCCATTTTTCAGAGTGCTCTAATGCCTTAGCTGTAGCGGTTACGTCTTATAATTTTGGGTCTGCTATTACCTACAGCTGTTCTTGAACATTTCTACTTTTGACATGAGCAATTATCTGATTTCTAATAATTTCATCCATCATCACCCCAAAACTACATTGCAAAGATAACCCTTGCAAAGCAGTAAGAAACTCATCAAAAGTCTCATAATTTCTTTGTACCCTAATATAAAATTGAAATCTCTTGAGACACATAAATCTCTTCATCCTGATCTGCTTGAGCTATCACCTGGGGCAAAGTTGGAAATGCCATTTGTCCCTCTGAACTGAGGCAATGTAATAAAATATTTTATTCTGTTTCTGAGACGAATCATCAATATCAATTGCTCTAATATAGGTTAAAATTCTTCTTTCCCACACAACAAAAGTCACAGGTGGAAAAGCATCAAATATATTGAGAAATGATGTTAAATAATGCAAAGCTAATGTGATTTAAAACATGAATCTAATGTAGAAATTTCAGTAGACAGTAATACCTAAATGAGGTAGGCCTGATACGCTGAGACACTGGCCATATTACACTTAACAGAGCTAAAGAAATTGTAAATTTTTCATTTAAACATGATCTTGACCCTTTGAACAAACTTGTTCATTTTCCTTCCAAAGAATGGTTGTTGTGCAAAATGTTTTTCTTTTCTTTTATCCAAAAAGACCATTGTTAGCTAATGAATGAACATTTTATGTAGAAAGTTAGGAATGAAGTTTTACATATGGGAATTTAAACTTGACCGGAAAGATAAATCATGAGAAACTTAGAGACAATAAGACTTAGTTCTGATTTTAGAAGTTGCTGTCTGAAGAATATGGTGTTTCTATTAGAAGATGGGGAGTGAACTAATTCCCATCAGCGCATCGGTAGCTGATTGGTCAACAGAAGAAAGAAGAAGCTATATGGAGATTTAAACAGTATTCTTCTCTGTCTATAATAATCTGTGCTCCTAGAGTTGGTCAATGCAATGCATCCATATCTCTGCACACCTTGTCCAGGCCACTTTGAGACTCTACTGAGTTTCTTGAACCTCTCTTTATGAGAAGTTCTGCTTTGATTGATTCTTGAGTTAATGAGCTAAGCATGATACTGAATCTTTATGCTTTTAATGATTTCTCTCGTTTCCAGAACTCTTTAAGGGTTATTAGCCTGACACAATTTTCCCCTTCTGACCCTTAGAATAGGGATATCTTCCTTTATTAAATGTGCTTAGTGCACTTTGCTATGATTTATTCATTACTGAATTTGATTATCGACTTCTGCTAATATTGAGAAATGAAATTAACAGAATTTAACTTGGAAATTTTAATAATGATGACTGCCAAAAAAGTTTGAATAATAAACCCTTTAACTCATAACAAATTCTCATTATTGCCTGCTATAGATAGAATTTCTGATAATTAAATGTGATGTACAGCTTCTAATCTACTCTAAAACAACAGCAAAGATTCATGAACCTCCATAGAAAAATAAGACAGTGGCGATAAGCTGATGATAGAAAACTAAGACTCCAAGGAATAGCAAACCGTTATTTAAATAGCGAGAGAAAGCTTCTTTGTGAAGACGAGACAGACCACAGCTACATAACATTCTCAGAGTGAAATATGAATGCGCATAATTTGATGTTATTTCATTGTGTTAACATCTATCATGCGTTAGCTTAAGAACTTTAAGGCTCGTAATTTCCAGAGTTTTCCTCAAGCATGTTTGCTATATTGTTACACCAGTACCACTGACAAAACTGGGCCTGAAAGCCACAGCAATGATTTTTAGAGTTAAGGCAAGCAAAATTAAACTTTATATCTGAAAATTAGAGAGGAAAGAAGAACTTAAAACCATTACAATTTGTATGGCCATTGTGTCAGATACTATTGAGTATCAAAATATTTGGCACTAAAAAAGTAAAAACTGTCTTAATCCTCTATGTAGCTTATAAACTACTAGAACATCGTCATTCAAAACATCAGAAAATGAACCAATTTTAAGCAAAAATTAAATTATTGAAAAAATTCACACAAAAACATAAAATTGCGCAAAAAGTAATAAAATATATTTTGACTTTCATAATATTGTTATAAAATATTAAAGAAAATGATTTCATTGCAAAACAAAATACTACAGCACATAATGTTAAAGTACAATCTAAAAAAACACGTTTTTCATAGGCAAAGAATTAGGAAAATAGAACTAATTAAAAAAGTGTATCAATACAGGATATGAGAAACATAAAAATGGCTACACAACTAGCCCACAGCAAAGAAGACCATCACTCCACCTGCCTCAAAGCCCTCCATCACCTATACAATCATACTACATGAGAAAACAAACTGCAGCCAGTAAAGAAGTATGGGGCATATGTATGAAAGCAAAAATTAGTCGCAAACGCTGCGATTCGCAAAAAACAGCGTTTGCGACTGATTTTTCGCTATTTCATATGTATGACACACTTCCAAACTGAAAAATAAGAAATCGCTAAATTAGCGATTTCTTAGGCTGCGAAACAAGAAAACTGCGAATTTCCTAGCGAATACCTAATTTGCGATTCCTTAGCGTTGCGAATATCGCTAACAAGAAATCGCTAGCTAAGAAATCGCAAACACATGTATGAAAAAATCGCAAATTGCGATTTCACGAAATTCGCTGATTAAGAAATCGCTATTAACACCAATTGCTTGCAGGTGGTAAACTGGTGCAAGGTACAAAAACCAGCCCACAATGCAACAAACACACCCACAATGGCTGCAATGTACGTGATAGCCAGGAGGCTGCGTATTCGGGCCCTTGCACACAGGAGAATGAGACAGGAACGTATCTTCAGGCTGCGCATCACCCTGTTACAGAACACTGAAGAGGAGATCTATGACAAGTACAGACTGCACCCACAGACCATAATGGACCTGATTGAGGAGCTGAAACCCCACTTGGAGCACCCTACTCGCAGGACACAAACAATTCCCACACATGTGCAGGTCCTGTGCTCCCTGCACCTCCTCGCGTCAGGGAGTTTTCAACGGGTCATAGCGGAGGTTGGTGGGGTGTCACAGAGTGCACTTTCGCGCTTCTTCCATGCCTTCCTAGATGCAATGCTACTGAGGCTCCCACATCACATTTACTTCCCCACCACCCAACAGGCATTACAACAAACGATACTGGACTTCTACCAGATTGCACGTTTCCTCCACGTCATCGGCTGCATTGACGGGACCCATGTGGCCATCACACCCCCAGCAGAAACTGAATATGTCTACAGGAATCGGAAATGCTACCATTCCCTCAACATACAGATTGTGTGCAACGCTAAGTATCACATCACCGACATCGTAGCCAAATACCCCGGCAGTACACATGACTCCTTCATCTTCCGACACAGTGGAATACACAGACGTCTGAGTGCTGGAGAGTTTGGGGAGGGGTACCTGTTCGGTAAATACATTGCACACATCAATACATCCACTACATCAGTTGAGGGGGGGGACATTGACTCACCTATTGTGTTTTTTTCCATGCAGGTGACAGTGCCTATGCAGTGCGCGACTTCATCCTGACCCCATACCTGGATCCTGCAAATGCAAGTGAGAGGAGCTACAACAGGGCACACAGATCTACACGCTGTGTCATTGAGCGAACCTTCGGAATCCTGAAGAGCCGCTTCCGGTGCCTGCATAAGAGTGGAGGCGCACTGCAATACAGCCCTGAGACCTGCTGTAAAATCGTGGCAAGCTGTGCAATGCTACATAACATGGCAATGAGGAAAGGCACCACAATTGATGTGACCGATACAGACACATCGGATGACGAGCGCCCTGCTCCCCCTGCCAGACCAGCACCAGGAGTTGGGGCAGCTGCTGGACGCCAGAGACGGACTGAGATCACACAAAACTACTTTTAGGTGAGTATTGAGGAAATGAGACTACAAAGCCTGATGATGTGTCAAGTGTTTAATCACACTTAACATGAAAGAAATTGTAATTGTCCCCAGCACATGTTGTACACACAGTGCAGAGAAGGCACAAGAAATAGGGCAAACAGCCTTTTGCGGGTTAATGCACCCGTGTTGCAGTCAGTGTCCCCGCAGATGATCACCTCCGTCGGTGCCGTCCAGGGTGGTTGACCCCCATGGTGCGCCCTTGGCCTGCTACCTGTCTGCCACTGCGGCGTCTTTCACCTGGCAAGGTTGGAGTGATGCTGCTGCGACTCGATGTGTCCTCACTCTCAGCAGAGGCCATTAGTGCGCTGCCACCTGCATTGGCTGTCTGCAGCTGTTCCACAGCAGTGGTCACCTGCGCCAGCCCTCGCGCTATGTCCTGGCAGCAATGTGCCATGTCCACCTGCATGGTTACGCTTCTGCGTGTGAGTGCGCTGGTGGTGGTGCAGAGGCGGTTGACTGCCTTGGTATAATTGTGTAGCCGTGCATTGGCACGTCGTCCAGCCCTGTCATTGGCAGCTTGGGTGTCCCTCAAAGTGGCACAGAGCTCTCGTATTGCCGCTACCATGTTGCGATTGTCCTGATGTAGGCGGCCTAGCTGGCGATTCATTGACCGCATTGCCTTGCTTTGCAGGCGCTGTTCCTGCAACATGCACTGTTCCAAGCCGGAGAACACGGTGCCTTCTCCTTCTGTTGCAGTGCTGCTCCTGGGCCTTGACCTGGAAATGGCCTGTTCCCTTTGCCTTGGTGTTGGTGCGTCATGACGGGGCATGTCTGTCACACCCTGACTCCCCTCTCTCCTGTCGGTGTCATCGCCTGTTGCTGGGACTTCATCCTCAAATGGAGGCAGTGGGGGCACATGTGCGCGCTTCCTGCGCTGAATTGGCTGCTGCTCTGTCTCATCGCTGGAGTCCGCAGGGTCTGCAGGCTCCTCTCCCTCAGCGCTGTCTTCTTGTGGCATGGCGTGTGCTGTGGATGTAAAGGGGACTATATGAGTTTGTGTTACTGTCTGCATGTGGCACTCAATAAAGTTACAAATCTTTGACGGCTAACCTCTGACACATTTCTATTCAATGATCCCCAAAACACATATGTTGCATTTACTTGTGATGGTGTCATGGACACACAGTCAGACACAGTACTACGAGTACCATGATGCATTGCTGGGTGTGCTGTAAGACCTGGGCTGGATTGGCATGTTGGGAGTTAACTATGCGCATTTGGGGGAGTGTGCAAGGGATGGGGAGGAGTGCAGGGTGATTTGGCATGCATCTTACCTTGTCTGCTGGATGAGGGGTCGGAGCTGTCGATTGCAGCCACACCACCAACGCTCTCAGGCAGGAGGGTTGACTCCACGAGCTCCTCATGGGGGGTTGGCTGCTCTGCAGTGGATGGTCCTCCTCCAGTCTGACTGGCATCCTTGAGTCTGGCTGCCACCCTCTCCTTGGACCTCTGGCGCATATCATACCACCGCTTGCGCAGCTCCTCGATGGTGCGTGTGGTGACTCCAACAGCATTCACCTTGCTCTGTATTTCCAGCCAGATTTTCCTCTTCCTGGCCTCTGGGACTTTGAGTGCCTTCTTCCCAAACAGGAGCTCATGGCTGCAGACCATCTCCTCAATGAGGACCTCCTGCTCCTTTTCTGAAAACTTGTGTTTTCTCTTTCTTTTTTCTGCATCTTTGCCCTGCTGGTTTTGTTTGGGATCCATTGCTGGTTGCTGTCTCCAGGAAAGCCTCCTCACACTCCACAAGCAGCCTCTGGGTGTGGCTCAGGTGAGCAGGTGCAGGCAATCACTACAGTTTCCTGTTTGTGATGTCATCAGCCTGCACCAGGCTTGCAGATTCCCGTTTTTGCGATTTCTTATTTAGCGAATTTCGCTATTAAGAAATCGCAATACGGGATTCTGCGAATTATTTGCGATTTTTAAGGAATCGCAAATGATTAGCGATTTATTTTATACATCCCGTTTAGCGAATCTGATTTTGCGAATCGCAAAATCTCGCAATTTGAGATTCGCTAAAGGGGAGTTTGATACATATGCCCCTATGTTTGCTAACACTTCCTAATTGAAAAACAGAATCTAAAGTACTGATTATTTCCAAAATCTAAAACATTTATAACCAAATTCTTATCTATTTCCAATGCAGAACTGGATGTGTGAAACCTTAAAAATTAATGGCAAGAAAAGAAGAAGATTATATGAAGTATGGCACAAACCGAAGGCAAGTCTAAAACAAGCCAAAGACTGTAAATACAAAATGCGTAATGTTGAAAATATTTAGTTATAACCCCATATAATTACAATCTAAATATATTGAATGTATATTTCTCATATATGAAAAATGTATAGATTCCACTGGGGCCAATTAAAAAACTGCATTTTATAGTATGTTCAGTAGTGCTATATTAGTACAGATAACATACTACAAAATGCTATTCACCATCCTACATGCGGAGATCGATGCCTCTGCTTCTCCTGTCTTTTATGTGCAGAGATCTCCACCACAACTGTGGAGTTCTCTGCACATGTAGGCTTACATTTTAGTAGTGAATATTGCAGGGATGGGGTAGAGTAAGCTTACACCTCTAGATTTATTCATGTGTAAGTTTACTTTTGTGAGTAGTCCCAAAAATGTCCAATACAGCTTTGTACAAAACTTCACAGAAAAGAAAGCATCTGCTAATCATACATAGATTATACATACAATAAAAAGTGGTCTATGAACAAAAAGAAACACTGTAAGAGAACTAAGTATTACCCTTGTTACTGTAATAGTTGAGCAACTATAAATGTTTACATTGTTTAAAATGTAAAAGAACATGATCATCCTCCCAACGTAACTGAAATATAACTTTATAACATAGTGCCACATTTAAAAGAAGCTAGCACTAGCTCTTCAGCACCAACAAAAATCATTTTAGAAAACTATGGACCCAGTTTAAATATTGGCAGAGAAGGAACTCCATCGCAATGGCAGCGGGGTTCCCTCCCCACCAACATAATGGTCCCCCGCTCGATATAAATTTGGGTAAGACATAGTTTGATGATGGAGGAGTCTACTCTATCTCTGCTGTGGTCAAACTTCTCCAACTGCCTGATGAAGTATGGAACATCGGAGGTTTGGCTGTATGCCCACCCACCTAATTTAAATTTGCAGACGCACAGTGTTATTTCAATCACAGTCACCACCAGGAAAAACCTGGAGATGATGGGCACTGAAAAGTATTCAATGTCCCCCTTGGAAACAACTCCCATTCCGAGGGGGGCATTTTTTTTTTTTATTTTCTAAAAGAAAATATTTATTTTGGATTTTCTTTTTGAATAACAAATACAAAAATGTGTAAGTTTCACATATGGTTGTGTCATCTTGATGGAGCTGTATGTGAAACTTACAATGCATTGACAGGAACCAATGTGACGGGCATTCCTGTCAATGCTTGAAATGTCTGCTGGGCCAGTGGGCAGTTTACAATTCAGTGGGCAGCATCTCTGTCAGGATGACAGAGTAATTTACTCCATTGCCCAGTGGAGGGCAGACTGTACATCAAAAATTAAATTAGGCCCTATATTCCTAATATTTCCGAAGAAGTAATGGGACAGATTTCCTCAATGCCAAATTTAAAAAGAATTATTACTAGAACCAGAATCAATCAATCAATCAATCAATACATTTGTAGAGCGCCCTACTCACCGTGAGGGTCTCAAGGCGCTGAAGGGGGGGGGGGGGTCATTTGCTGCTCGAATAGCCAGGTCTTGAGGTGCTTCCTGAAGGTGAGATGGTCCTGGGTCAGTCGAAGGTGTGCGGGGAGGGAGTTCCATGTCTTGGCGGCCAGGTAGGAGAACGATCTTCCTCCGGTTGTGGTTTTGCGGATCCGTGGGACGATGGCAAGGCTGGTGGAGCGGAGCTGGCGGGTGGGAGTGTAGAATGATAGGCGGTTGTTGAGGTATTCGGGGCCCATGTCGTGGAGCGCTTTGTGTGCGTGGGTGAGGAGCCTGACCGTGATGCTCTTGCTGACGGGGAGCCAGTGCAGGTTTCTCAGGTGGGGAGTTATGTGGCTGTGGCGAGGGATGTTGAGGATGAGTCGTGCAGAGGCGTTCTGTATTTGCTGCAGTCGTTTCTGGAGTTTGGCTGTGGTTCCTGCGTACAGGGCGTTCCCGTAGTCCAGTCGGCTGGTGATGAGGGCCTGGGTGACCGTCTTTCTGGTTTTGGTGGGGATCCACCGGAAGATCTTTTGAAGCATGCGCAGGGTTTTGAAACATGAAGAGGAGATGGCGTTGACTCGTTTGGTCATCATGAGGGAGGAGTCCAGGATGAATCCCAGGTTGCGTGCGTGGTCTGTGGGTGTAGGTGCAGTGCCCAGCGCTGTGGGCCAGCAGGAGTTGTGCCAGGCGGATGGGGATTGTCCAAGGATGAGGACCTCCGTTTTGTCTGAGTTCAGTTTCAGACGGCTGAGCTTCATCCATTCCGCGACGTCCTTCATTCCTTCCTGGAGGTTGGTTTTGGCGGTGGGTGGGTCTTTGGTGAGGGAGAGTATCAGCTGGGTGTCGTCGGCGTAGGAGATGATGTTGAGGTTGTGTTTGTGTGCGATGGCGGCGAGGGGGCTCATGTAGATATTGAAGAGGGTTGGGCTGAGCGAGGATCCTTGGGGTACGCCGCAGATGATCTTGGTGGCTGTGGAGCGGAAGGGAGGGAGGCGGACTCTCTGGGTTCTGTTGGAGAGGAGCGAGGTGACCCAGTCCAGGGCTTTTCCATGGATTCCAGTGTTGTGTAGGCGGGTTATTAGGTTGCGGTGGCAGACGGCGTCGAAGGCGGCCGAGAGGTCTAGGAGGATGAGAGCGGTTGTTTCCCTGTTGTCCATCCGGGTTCTGATGTCGTCGGTGGCTGCGATGAGGGCGGTCTCGGTGCTGTGGTTGGCTCGAAATCCGGATTGGGATGGGTCGAGTGCGTTGTTTGCTTCGAGGAATGCAGTCAGTTGTTTGTTGACGGTCTTCTCGATGACTTTAGCCGGGAAGGGAAGGAGAGAGATGGGGCGGAAGTTCTTGAAGTCTTTTGGGTCGGCTGTGGGTTTCTTTAGAAGGGCGTTGATCTCTGCGAGCTTCCAGCTTTCTGGGAAGGTGGCTGACGTGAAGGAGTTGTTAATGATGTTCCGGAGGTGGGGTGCGATGATGGCGTCGGCTTTGTTGAAGATGTGGTGAGGGCATGGGTCTGAGGGAGAGCCAGAGTGGATGGAGTTCATTACGTGGGTTGTGTCTTCAGTGCTGACGAAGGTCCAGGCGCTGAGGGTGGTGGGAGTGATTGTTGGTTCGGTGGCTGGTGGCGGGGTCTGGGTGCTGAAGCTGTCGTGTATGTCTGCGATCTTGCGGTAGAAGAATGTGGCGAGGGAGTTGCAGAGGTCTTGCGACAATGGGATGTCGTTGTTGCTGGCGCTGGGGATGGAGAGCTCCTTAACGATGTTGAAGAGTTCTTTGCTGTTGTTGGTGTTGTTGTCCAGCTGCTCTTTGAATGATGTCCTTTTGGTGGTGCCGATCAGCTGGTGGTGTTCGCGGGTGGCGTTCTTGAGGGCTGTCATATTTTCTGTCGTCCGTTCGTGGCGCCAGGCTTTTTCGAGGGTTCGGCAGGATTTCTTTGAGTCTTTGAGGGCGTCAGCGAACCATGTGGTTTTCCTGTTGCTTGTCTTGCCTGGGGGGTTCTTAAGAGGAGCGAGGTCGTCGGCGCAGTTGGTGATCCACTGTGCGAGGTTCTGGACTGCGTTGTTGGTGTCTGGGGTGTCGACTGGTGGGTTCTGGCTCAGCGATGTGGTTAGCTATTCTGTGGTGTCTTTGCTCCAGCATCTGCGGGGGATCTGTTGCGTGTGGTGTTGGGAAGTAGCCTTCTTGAAGGTGAAATGGATGCAGCTGTGGTCGGTCCAGTATAGTCTGGTGGAGTGGCTGAAGGAGACGTGGTTGCTGGCGGAGAAGATGGGGTTGAGCGTGTGGCCGGCGTAGTGGGTGGGGGTGTTCACCAGTTGCTTGAGTCCGAGGTTGGCGAGGTTGGCGAACAGGGTGGTGGTTGTTGTCGTTCTTGTTCTCCAAGTGGAAGTTCAGGTCCCCTATGAGGGAGTATTCGGGTGAGGCTAGGGCATGTGGGCTGATGAAGTCGGCGATGGTTTCGCTGAATTGTGTGCGTGGGCCCGGGGGTCTGTAGATGAGGGTTCCTCTGAGTGTGGTTTTGGGGTTGGTGTGGATCTGGAAGTGTAGGTGTTCAGCGGAGGAGAGGGTGTCTTCGGCGTTGGTCGTGATGTTGATGGTGTTCCTGTAGATGATGGCGATTCCTCCTCCGGTTCGGTTTGTGCAGTCCTTCTGGGTGATTTTGTAGCCGTCCGGGATGGCTATGGCGATGTCGGGGGCTGGGGAGGCGTTCATCCAGGTTTCCGTGAGGAAGGCGACGTCTGGTGTTGTTGTGTCGAGGAGGTCCCAGAGTTCGATGGCGTGCTTGTGGACGGAGCGGGTGTTGAGGAGGATGCACTTGAGGTGGCTGTTGTTGGTGTTGGGTCTGGTGGGTGGGGTGCAGGTATGGAGGCAGGTGAATTTGCAGGCTAGGCAGGTGAAGGGTCCCGGGTGCGCTTAGGGGTGGCTCGGTGGCAAGCGGGTGGTCGTCCGGTGTTGAGTGCGTTGAGGGCGGCAGAGTCGTAGCTCAGTCAGGTTCTCTGGCTCTGGTGAGGGCCAGGGGTTCTAGCACTGGGCGCGGTCGAGGCGCGGATGGTCACAGACGGGCTTGCCTTTGGCGCGCCTTTGGTGCGCCAGCGGCCCGCCCGCTGCGCGGCCTCCATAAGAGGGGCTGTGGGAGGGCGGAGCAGCTGGGAGGCGGGAGCGGGGTGGCGAATGGGACAGCAGGGGGCGGGGCCGCAGGGACACAGCGGCGGGAAAATGGCACGGAGGGAGAGGGGGGAGAAATGGGACACCGAAGGCAAGATGGGGGAAGGGGGGCACAGAGGAAATGGCAGAAATACAAGGGAATGAAACCAGGCAACAAGTGAAGGGGGCACACTCCAAAACGGGGGAGAAGGGGCACAGATAGCAAAACGAGGGAAGGGGCACAAGGGCACAAGGTCCAACAGCAGAGAAACAAAGGAAAAGGAACAGGTTACCAGTGAGAGACCAAGGGGGACTCACTCAACACGAGGCAGGCAGCGGGAGCAAGGCGACAGCGGGGGCAGCACCACAGCGTCGCAGGAGGACCGTGTGGCGACTGAGGGGGTGACCTACCTGCGGGCAGGGTCAAAGGTCGCTCCCTTCACCGCTGCGCGGCCTCCATAAGAGGGGCTGGGGGAGGGCGGAGCAGCTAGGAGGTGGGAGCGGGGTGGCGAATGGGACAGCGGGGGGCAGGGCCGCAGGGACGCAGCAGCGGGAAAATGGCACAGAGGGAGAGGGGGAAGAAATGGGACACAGAAGGCAGAAGAATTGTAACAAAACCCCAAAGGCCCCAGGAAGATTTGAGGAGACAGATATTCCCGTCAACCTAAAATAATTCTAGCAATCATAAGATAATAAGAACAATGAATAAGTTTTATTGTTTAATTTGCAGCAAATACCATACTAAGCCCTGGGACAATGGGACAATGTACTACCTGGTTAATGCAGTTCCACAACATCCGGAATATCAGAATTAGAAATCTAACCAAAGGAAGAACAGGGGTTCCACTGAACATGTGTGAAAAACCCTCTTTACAGAAAGAAAAAATATTCCCTCACCCACCAGGGTTACCCCTAGATGGCATGCTTCATCATTGGGGTCCTCTCATTCTGCTGCAGATTGAGGCGTGCTGCGACTTGTGAACTACGCAGGATCACTTAGTTTTGGAAAATATGTGTGGTGCAGTGATGTAGAGTTGGAAAAAATAGGTTAAAAATACCTAGCTAGTGAGCTTATATTTAATTCCTGCTCCTAGTCGGTGTGTTTTAAAATCAGGGGTTAATACTAGGGAAAGACCTAACTGTGAGGAGTATGGTGTCCCTAGTACTGGGTCAACATGTTTCGAGTTTTCCCCTAAAGCTCTTCTTCAGGACCACACGAGGGCCAGCCCTGTGCGTACCACTGCTAAAGTATCCTGTGAATAGGAAACAGTGGGGTGCACACCTAATGTGTGTTCACCAGATATTTATTACATACAGTTGTACACTGACATGCTGTATCTGTAGGAAATAATGCAAAAGAAAAATTTAAAAAGCCTTCCTACCAGCCAAGCTGGCAGGCCCTTTATATATGCGGCACCGTATCTCGATCAATGTACTCCTCTATAGCTGGTGTACTTAAACTATTTTGTGCTTCATCTGTGGTAGAAGAAATCCATCACACACGATGTCTTTGTGAAGAAAAGTGGTTATGTAAAAATTGCAGTTTAAAAGCACTCGTAAAAAAGACACCACCTGACATACAACATATAACAAAATAATAGTATTACATATCAATGACACATACTTTTGTGTAGGCAGTAATATGTCTCATGAACTGCAGGGGTAGAGGGGCTTGTAGTCACACCCTAAAATGGCAATGGGGACATAGAGATTGTCATTAGAGTTTCCTAAAGGTAAATGAGATAGAAGCCGGGGAGAGAATTCCCGGTGCCTTGGCTTATCCTGAAAGGAAAATAGAAACCTTATTATTTCCTTGGAAAAATGATAAATAAGGTCAAAAGGGTCTGACTGGACTTACTTCGTCAAAGCACTCCTCTCGAAAAATGGCCTGATGGCACCCCTGGAGACTGATTCTGTCTCCCGGTGGCCATTAAATATACCCGGATTGGCCTAGTCATGCTTACTTCAAAAACAAGACCATGTCTCTCACAAAATGGCCACTGTGACGGGTAATGAAGCGGGGCTATCTTGGGCAAGGAAATAGACCCGTAACAGCCTAGTCATGCTTACTTCAAA
The DNA here is from genome assembly GCF_964204655.1 of Triturus cristatus. NCBI lineage: Eukaryota > Metazoa > Chordata > Amphibia > Caudata > Salamandridae > Triturus > Triturus cristatus. The sequence goes on from NC_140587.1 coordinate 624,525,078, forward strand.
TACTAGACCGTGTCTTTCACAAGATGGCCGCTGTGACTGGCAATGGAGGGGGGCCATCTTAGGCAAATGGCCAAATTGTCAGGTATTGTGGAAAAAAGGCTGAAAATAAAACAAAAATAAAAATAAAAAGCGGGATAAATTTACAAGTGAAATAAATTTAGACACTTGAGTACAATCATGTGGTTATTTGTGCAGTATGTTGCGAGCGCAAAGGTACATCTGGTTGATGCGCAAAACCCTGTGACATAACAGCTCGACTGTGCTCTTCTCAGAATAGCTTTTATGTACATCATGAAATGACAAAACCTCACTTAGTGTTAGGGGAAGTCATGAAAAATGCCAGATTCCTGGATTATAAGTTACATCAGAATGATGAGCAAGACCCTTAAACTTGACAGCTGGACTGCGCTCTTATCAGGATAGCTCGTATGTACATCATGCAATGACTAAACCTCATGTCTTGTTAGGTGGAAGTCATAAATAGTGCCCAATTACTGGATACAGCAAGATATCTTGTATGGAATAGTAGACTCGTAGCTGTCAGTTGGAGTCTGAATGCCACCAATAGACATTCTGCTGTTCACAAAGACACCCTGCTAGTAGGATGGTGATGGGGCCTTCCTGTGTAATTGGGCATTCTAGATGAAGTGTTATTAGCATTAAGATTTATGTTAGTGTGAGTATCTCATGCGGTTGGAGCTTTACTTCTGTTACATTGTGAGTAGAGTGGTATGCTCAAACAATCTACTTAGTCTAGCAGAAGGTGTATTCCTGATTCATTTAACAAACTGCCCCCACGGGATATCATCATTCAGTCCATCAGAGTCCCTGTGTCCAGTTATACACCCACCGCTGCTCTTTCTCTAGCAATCTTTTTTCTAGATTGTCAATATGTTTGAGATGTTCTAACACAACCCAGTGTAGATGGATAGGGGTGTGTTTTACTTCGTTGAAATGTGACGCCATTTTTGTGGTGACCCAGTGGCACCTGATGTTGCTGTGGTGTTCTCCTATCCTGGTGCGAACCTTTCTGGTGGTCATACCCACATAAGTAGGTGGCATGTGCATGTGATCAAGTATGCAACCCCTGTGGTCTTGCACTTAGCGAATGCTCAGTACTTGTTGGGTCTTATAGTTTCTTGTTTGGGGTTTGGGGCAGGTGTGTACGAAGATGTCTCTTAGGTTTTTTCCTTTTCTGTCTGAAAACATGGGTGTGGGGATGTTCAGTTTCCCACTGTTAAGGGTGCGCCAGTGTTTTTTGACTATTTTTGTGACACAGTTGGACGCTATGTTGAAGGTTTTGATGCATATAGCTCTTTTTCCTTTTTTTTCTTTTCTTGTGTCCTCATTCAAGAAAAAAAGTGATTGGTTGTAAAGCAGTACCATGGCACCCTCCTGGACCCAATAGAGGGAACACGCAGCCCTGTAAATCTCTTTCCGCCTCAAGGGTTCCTAGAGTTGCCGACCACATGACTCTTGGGAGTTAACAAGGATAGTATCACGCCCTTGGTTTCTGCATAAACCATCTTCCCAAAAACTCACTTGTTTCATGATCATTTTACTTTTATTTATACTAGGAAGTTGCAAGACCCAAGTTGTTAACCCTCTCTTCCCATAACCCCCAAAATCTCGTTCTTTTCTTTGACTTACATCCCATGTCCGATTTATGGACTCTTTTGACAGAAGTGACCCAATCTAAAAACTTTGGCGGATTGGGGGAAACCCAGTTTAAGGAAATTTCCCTTCTTGCCAAAAGAATTAGAACAAACAGAAGAGAAGCTTGAGCCTTTGACAGCTTGTTATTAACACTATCTTCAGGCAAAATTCAAAAAATAATTAAAACCAGGCTTACCTTAATTTCTTGGCCAATTACATCAGATATTGTCTTACCCACTTGCCTCCAGAAGCCCTGGATCTGAGGACACTGCATAAACATGTACACATCATCCGCGCTCCTCAGGTTCCATTTCACGCAAGACTTCTCTCCTCCTCCCAGCTTGGAAAGCCTCTTTGGGGTCCAATAAGCTCTATGGAGTGTGAACAGATGATTTCTCCTCAATGGTGCAGCCTTGACAACTCTCCATAAAGTGCACGAAGATACTTGCCAATAAAATATGATGTCGCAGAAAGGCAGTTCAATTCTAAAGGGCTCCTCCATAGGCAATGGTGGTGGATATCTCCTCTAATCAAAAGCCAGTACCATTTAGACAATTCTTTACTTTGGTGGAGAGGAACCAAAAACGTATCCTCCAGCACTTTGTTTGTGACTCCATCTCTGCCCTGGTTTGCAACCCAACGAGACAGTTGATGGCTTTTGGTTTGTTTATGAATTATGAGTTAATGGCAATAGTTTATTATCTCGCAGTATTGGCCCCATTTCTGAAAGCCATTTTCCCATAAAGGTGCTGATAAGCTGTTGTTAAGGCAATCAGGGGTACCTGGAGAGTTCCATATAGGAGCGCTTGAACAGTAATATGGAATTCTAAAAAGCTTCCTCATCTGGAACCATAATTCACAGGCAGATTGTAACACCTTCAGTTTGACTTCTTTTAAATACTTAGGATGTCCAAATTTAAAGAGGAACCCATCTCCCCCCTGAGGGACACTGTTTGACATGGCTAAGAGAAACGGCGGGTAGCAGGAAGAGTCTAGTAGTAAAGATCTTGTATTCTTGAAAAGGAAAGCCCAGCAATAAAAGTAAAAGTCAGAGCTGGCTATGCCCCGGCTGATTTCTCACATCTTAATTTCTTCCATGCAATCCTGACCCCTTTGTCAGCCCAAAGAAAACTATTTATGTCTGACTGTAAATTTTTTAAGGAGGCCTTTCCAAATAGTAAGGGGATTGTGGTAAAAGTAAATGCAATTTTGGGCAGAACAGGCATTTTAACAAGATTGGATGGGCCAAGAATTGACAATGGAAGGTTATTCCAGGATCTCAGTAAAGATCTGATCTCTTTCCTTATAGCCTTCAAATTAACCTGGGCCAAAGTATCAATGTCCTGCGCAATTTAAATGCCTAAGTATCTTATTTGGTGCTTAACTAAAGACGAGCTGGATTGCAAATTCCATGACATGATTTCATTTTTGTGTGTGTTAATTAAGTAACCAGGGGGCATATTTACAAGGGCCATATCTCCGCTTTTTTGACATTTCAAACCAAAAAAGCGTAGATAAAAATATCGCCCTATTTACAAGAGGGTGCTAACATGCATTAGCGCATGTTAGCACCCTTTTACCCCGCCTCCCTTTGCATCTCTAATGAGATGCAAAGTGGGTGTCACTGGGCAGTACAACCTTGTAAATATCGCTGATGTACACATCGTGATATTTACAAGGCTGCCCACGCATTTTAGCAGACATTATTTTTTGGAGAAAACAGCTGTTTTCTCCAAAAAATAACGTCTGCTAAAATGCAGACTTAGCTATACTTACCATTGCGGGTGGATTATGCTGATACGACCACAGGGTCGTATCAGCAAGGTTATCGCCATTTTCCATGGAACATCGCTGGAAAAACAGCGATGTTCCATGGAAAACATCGCTATCGCTGGGAAATTATCGCTATTGCGCTAGGCGTTGTTAATACAACGCTAGCATGGCGATAATTTCCTGCGATAGCCAGCGATAAAAAATTTCTCGCTAAGAGCGGCCAGCGATAATTATTGCTGCCGCTTGTTAATATGCCCCTAGATGTCTTCCCAAAATCTATCAGAAGTCGCTCCAACTTTGGCAGAATCGCTGATGATTCTTTCGTAAAAATTATCAAGTCATCGGCATACAAGGCCAGCTTTTTTACCCATCCCCTGTATTCAAATGGAGGAAATAGCTCACTGGCCCTGATGTTATGTGCCAGCGGTTCTATGTAGAGACCAAAGAGGAGAGGGGAAAAGGGGCAACCCTTTTCTAATGCCTCGCACTAAACTAACTAGATTGGTTACATTTATGTTGACTATTATCCTTGCTGTAGGAGTTCTATAGATCTTGCTAATGATTTTTGAAATGTTTTTCTCCTAAACCAAACGCTTGGACTATGTGGTGTAAGCAAGACCAGCTCACCCGGTCAAATGCTTTGGCCGCGTCAAATGCAAAAATAGTGAGCGGCAGATTATTAGCTGAGGCGATGTCGATTGCTCCTACCAACTCATGAGTTAAATCATGAAGTTGACGTCCTCTAATGAACCCCTTTTGATCAGGATGAACTAAGTGCCCCATCGTATTATTCAATCTCCCTGCTAAAATTCAGCAGGGAGATAGGTCTATAAGACTCACTTTTTTTTATCTTTATTGGGCTTCAAAATCAAAGTGACAGCTGCCTCATTCCAAGAGCTAGGGATTGGAGAGTTGTTGGAGAAAATATACTCTCAAAAAAAGTCTCTATAACGGGGGCAAGAGTGTCATTAAGAGCAATGTAGACCTCGTTGGGGATGGCATCTAAACCTGCAGCACTACCTCTTTTTAGATTTTTTATTGTGGTTTTTATTTCTAGCAGTGTAAACTTCCTATTTAACTGTTGGCCCTGGTCTCCAGATAGAGGCTGTAAGGAAGCTTTATCCAAATATTTTTTTATTAGGGAATCTGGTACCACTCGGTCTTCAGTATAAAGTTCTTGAAAGAATAATTCAAAAGCATAATTCAAACGCTTTTTCCATATTGGCCCTATCTGAGATTATCTCCCCTGTTTCTGTGTTAAAGATCTCCTTGACTAAGTTTCTGGTTTGATTGACATGCGATTTCCAGGCCAGGAGTTTCCCACACCCTTCTCCATTTCCATAATTAGGAAGTTTGCTAACTTCCCATCTTCTTCTTGTGATACTATCAAGGTAGTCTATCATATCTTGCTGCTTAGCTAGTACCTCGGGTCTTTCCTCCCTCAGTTCTACATTGTTTTGATTGGCTACTTGATTAAGAGAGGCTCTAAGGATTTTGGCTTCCAATGACTTAAGTCTTTCTTTAAATTCTATGCAATCGGGGGGAACATGGCGGCAGGTTAGTCATCGTCGCGAACTCCTCTCCACCTCCCGGCACCGTTTAAAAGATCTAAACTTCTGATATGCCTTTCTACTTACGGAAGGTGGTGGTGTAATAAGGGCTGCCTGTTTTTACCTTTTTGTGCCCTTTTTGATGACTTTTCTCCCCTGCTTCCCTCTAGCGGCTCGTTCTGGGTCTTGTTTCCCACGGCCTCAGGCTTTTCTTTGGCTGCAGTCTGCTGAGGTCGGCGGCATTTGTGCGGCTCTCAGTTGCTGGGCTGGTCGGCTTGTGGGCTGGCCCTGAACGCGGGTCTGGATCCGGTTCAGCTGAGTGGGAGCTCCGCGAGTTACTGCGGCGGAGGGCGGCTGTTTCAGGTGACGTTCGGGATACGCATTGACAGATGCGCGGCCGCAAGGATCACGCTGCGTGGAACTCCAGGCAGGATCAGTGCATACAAAAAGACAACCACTGGTTGCCACGCTAACAAGGGTAAGGCAGAAATTCAACTTAATAAAACTAGTAAGAGTTTCTCACTGGAAAAATCCCTGGTTGTTTCACAGGTCTTAAAAGTGCATAGAACAGTTCACAAATTAGAGGGCTGCCTAGACTGGTGCAGCCTATCACCCCCGGACGGGCTAAAAATTTAAATAAAGGGGGTTGTAATACGATTTCCCCCTCAAACCAGCCCCCGAAGAGCAAAAGGAAAATAAAACCAAAGGCACCAGCCCTGGATCCTCCCTATTCAGATAAAAGGGGTTCCTCTGACGAACTCCGCTTGAGTCCTCTGAGCTATCGGAGAGCTTGCATTCACAAGCGGTAGCAGGAGAGAAAGCCTTAACCTCAGAACAACCTACTAGATACACCCTGCGTAATAAAATAATCAACCCCTCGGGGTATTTGGAAGTTTCTTCTACTACCACTTCTTTTACTCCTACCTCTGAGAAACCTCCCATTAAGAAACCAAGCAAGAAGTCAAAAGGGAGCCAGCAAGTTATCTCATCTACGCAACAATACTCCAATACTTAAGATTACGCCATCCTTAAGATCCTATTTTAAAGTACATGATAAAACACAACAAAGCGCTACCATGTCATTTGACAAGCCTCATTTATCTACAGGTAAGGGCAAGGGGAAGGGTAAGACATCGCCAACTAATTAAAGTAACAGAGGCGGAAATGGACACAATGAAAATTAATCCTGTGCCCGGCGAGGTGGGATTCGATAACAATATAACTCCTAATAGATTTGAGGTATTAGGCGAAAATGGCTCGAAATTTGTCTCTGGTTCTGACACTTCTAACTCCATGTCAGTCTGTTTAGTGATACCATCAGTCTCAAGTACTCCTGACCAGCTAAATCTGGCACATATGTTTGATGCCTTATATTTGGAAATACAGAGTAAGTTCGCTATTTCAGAGACTAATCAGGCCAAAATACAAGAGTCATGTGAATCGTTAGAAGCCAAGATGTCAGCAATTACCGAAAGAATATGCGTAATGGAAGCCTCAATAGAAGCCTTGAACAAACAAGTTGAGTTCAATCGTACAGAGATTCAGGCATTAAAAAATTGAGAAAAGGATATTTTAGATAAACTTGAGACCTGAGAAAATAATGGTAGATGTAGCAACATAAACATTCTGAATATCCCAAAGGGTTTAGAGGGGCAGGACATTAAAATCTATATTATAAATTTGTTAAAAGAGTTTATCCCCTCCTTGGATGTTAAGGAATTGGAGTCTGATATCCATAGAATCCACAGAGACCCCTTCTCCAAAAATCCAAATAGAAAAAATCCCCGGCTAATTTTGGTTAACTTTAAAACTTCTGCTTTGAAAGAGCGTGTTTTATCAGAAGCCTTAAAAGCTGGCAGTTTTACAAAAGGGGACTGGACATGTCGGATAAGGTCAGACCTTTCAAGAATTACGCAGGAAAGACAGTGGGAACTGGGGAAATTCATGCCAACCCTAAGATCAATGAGCGCATCAGTACAGTTGAGGTTCCCTGCCTTAGGGTGATGTGGAAAAACAAAGGGCCTCATTTATGAAAAGTGACGCATCACTGCGTGAAAACAGTGATGCGTCACTTTTCACTGCACCCTCCCTGCGACTCCAATGATGCGTCATATTTACAGTATGACGCATCATGTCGCAAGGAGTCACAGATACGTCAGTATTTCTGACGTATCTGTAGGCGCAAAAGTGACGCATTGCTGGAGTGTGTCACAAAAGTGACGCAACTCCAGCAATGTGTCCTTTCACATGGGGCAAGCCCCATGTGAAAGGGCCTGCGTCAGTCTTACGCCTGCTGTGAGGCAGGCGCAAGATATTGACGCATTTGCACCCTAGAAGTGGCGCAGTGAAATCTCGTAGATTTCACTGCGTCACTTCTACGATGCTTACTTACGTGGGAACGCCCACCCTGCATACATTATACCTGACGCAGGTATAATGTAGCGCAGGGGTTTACAAAGTGACGCATCTAGGTAGATGCGTCACTTTTTAAATATGGCGCATCATGCCGCATGTTTTACGCAACTGGTGCGTCACAAAGAGTGACGCACCGGTGGCGCAAAAGTGACGCAGGGGCTCATAAATGAGCCCCAAAATGTCTAATTTTAGAGACACTAAGAAGACCCTAAGGAGGTAGGGACCTTTATTGATCAAATTAAGGCTCAGGGATAATCGTGCATGGAAGTTTGTTTTAAGCATCGGTTGCTGGGTGAGTGGTAGTGAGCTCACAGGGGTTAAGTTACATCACACCAAATGTGGTTAAGGAGGGTTCCCGGGGGGGGGGGGGACACACGAGAAAAAGGTTATGTTGGTTTTTCACTGGGTGGGGAGCAAACTAGGGGAAAAAAAGAAAAAGCCTCTTATATACATTATGGTTAAGGAAGTAGTTAACAAGAAAGGAGTAGCCTATAATCAGGGGCGCTCTCCTGGACAAGAGATAAGGCGCGTTGGACTGTTTTAAATGTCTGAAGTCACCCCAACCAGAATTTGTACTTGGAATATTAATGGCCTCAGGGTAGTGACGAAGGAGAATTTTTCAATACCTAGGCCAAGCTGATTTTGATATTATTATTCTACAAAAAACTCACATCACAATCGATGAATGGGAGGCGGTTGTCACTAAGCAAAGATGGATTGACTGTTCGCTTCACAGCACGCAACCCTACTGTACTTAAGGTGTGGCGATTATTGTTAAAAAATCTGCCAAAGCAATTTTGGGTTCCTCCAAGATAGATAATAAGGGGCGATGGATTATGACAGACATTAAAATACGAAATGAGTGGGTGGTTCTGGTGGGATCCTACAGCCCAAACATAGACGATGAGTCAACTCTTAGAACTATTTACAATCATTTATTGGAAACTAATTTACCGATTATTTTTGGTGGTGATTTCAATATTTTACTGAACCCCTCCCTTGACAGGCCCAAGGGGGGGAAAACAGTATCTACGAAAATGGGCTCCCTGATTAAAGTCCTTATGGATGATCTGAATCTTGTAGATATTTGGAGAGTAAAAAATACGACTGTAACTGGCCCTCAGAATTTTACTTTTCATAACAAAAAACATACTCATCACTCCAGAATCAATTACTTCTTGATAGATTCTAGACTGATAAATAATGTTAGTGTAGTATCTCACATCCCGGAACATTTATTAGATCATTCAGCGGTCCGGTTAGACTTAAAATTTTCTAGTCAACCTGAAACAAAAAGATGGACGTTTGATAAAGCCCTTCTTAAAGATGTTTCAGTAGTTGAACAACTAAAGATTAACACCTTTAATCAATCAATCAATCAATCAATCAATTTGTAAAGCACACTACATACCTGCAAGGGTTTCAAGGCACTGAAGGGAGGGGAGGAAGGGGGTGCTGTTGTTACTGTCTTTTTTCGAAGTGAATGATCTTTCTGCTCCAATGGAGGTAATATGGGATGCTTATATGGCATTTATTAGAGGTCTTTTTTCTTTTCCAGTGATTTGTTTTTGATATGTCTCCAGGAGCGCTTCTCTGTTGTTGTTTTCAGCTCTCTTTTTGGCTTTGGATATCAGGTTATTGGGGTATTTCCTTGTGAGAAGTTTCTCAGGTAGCTCTTTGGCTTGTGCTTTGAAATGCTTAGTCTCTAAGCAGTTTCTCATAAGTCTGAGAAACTGTCCGAAAGGGAGGTTCTCCTTCAGATGTCTTGGATGGAAGTTGTCATATAGGAGTAAACAGTTTTTTGCAGTGAGTTTCACATGTGTGGTTGTCTTTAGTAAGCCATCAACAGCATAGATGTTGAGGTCCAGAAATACCAGCTGGGACCTGCTCATGGTATGTATGAACTTTAGGAAAGGGTCCTGTTGGTTCAGCCACTCGAACTCATTGGCGTTGGACTCCTCACCCTCCCAAATTAGTGAAACATCGTGGATGTATCTCTTCCAAAATTAAATATGCTGGCGGTGTGGGTTTGTACCTGGCAGGATTTCCTGCTTTTCAAGGTGGTGCACTGAGTAGTGTTAGAACATCTCAAACATAGACAATCTAGAAAAAAGATTGCTTGAGAAAGAGAAGCGGTGGGTGTACAAATTGTGCATGGACACTGAAGGACTGAATGATGATATCCCGTGGGGGCAGTTCGTTAAATGAATCAGGAATACACTGTTACATCCTGCTTTTCCTTATCCTCTGTCCTTCTTCTGTGTTTGTTCTAAGCCCCTCAGCCTGTATCTGTGATGTCACCCAAGAGTTCCTTTTGTGTATGTTTGAATCTACTGCCAGTTAGATCTGAGGCTGAGCAGCAGGGCAGCTGCTCCCGGTGGGGCTTAACTGGGTTTTAAACTGGGCCTTAACTGAGCTTTAACTGGATCTTAACTGGGGCCTGTATCCTGTACATTGATTCCTGTTTGATGAGAATAAACTTACATCTGGATACAGCAACCCAAGGACCCATCTTTTATTATTTGAAATGTTACACTGGCGACGATTCAAAGGAAGAAACCACGCGTGATTAATGGAATTTTACAAAAGAAACTGGAAAAATTAAATGAACCTCATGTCCAACCCTTTGATTGCCCCACCGGTGTCTACAACAACAGACAGCCTGAAGTAAGTTGGGTTTGGGATATGTCTTTGGACTTTCACTTGCTGAGGTTATTTGGTGTACTTTAAAGGACCCATTTAAAGAATTATCATTGCAGCTTAAGAGAAGAAGAAACACGTTTAAAATATTCCTGTTTGCCTCTGGGTAACCTTTACTGAAGCGACTTTACTTTTAATTATCTGCAATAACCTCTGGCACATGTCTAAAGGACAACCTTGCCTTCTGCCTTTCAGTCAGCTTACATTTGAGTGATTTTTCTACTGCTGACTATTCTCAGTGTGCCTGCGCTCCAAAGGTCTCCTGTTTACAAAACCGCAACTTCGACCTTTACAACCTGCAGTTGAGATTGAAGTGTCCTGCATCGATCTGCGTGGACTCCGGGTTTCGGTGCCTTGGAGGTTGTGCACTGGCAGTTTATGTAAACAGACGGCTTTCTTGTTTATGAGGACTATCTATTTCAGACTTTCCAGGATTTTATTTGGTTACATTTCCTTTGTTTAATTTCAAGACTTGAGGAGTTAAACTTGTGCCCATTCTCCTCATTATTGCCTGTTCGTTTTTCTAAGGTCAGAGGGGTGTTTTTGAAAAGGAGGAGAGTATTCGCCTCGGATTGCTGCCTGCCGGATTTGTGGAACTGCTGGGTGAGAGACTTTGAATTTACGTTTTTGGCATGTCTACGCTGTTTTCCCTGCTGCCTGGGCTCAAGAGAAACAGTTACGCTGCATTTCAAATTTTAAAATATGGCTCGCGCTTCTTACCTGATTCACTGTGTTGCGTGTCCCGCGGAGCAGAGGGTGAGTTCATGACGTCTTCTATTCTTCCTGGTGTTCTATGCTGCCTAAGGACGTTTTGATGCTGGAACGTGCCGAGAGCCACCCGGTGTAACGCACGCTGCGTGCCGCCATTTTAAGTTTGGCATTTCTAAATTTCAACATGCTTTTCACTCGCATTGCCAACCACTATGTCTTTTCTTCCTGCGGACTTCCGGTACTAAGTCGTTACGTATTAGTAATGTTTTTGGAGATTTGGTTGGTGAAGACTTTGCCTACAATCTGGTGTTGGAAACACACCACAACTCTTATCACTTGGCACACTATTCACGAGACAATACAAGATGAAGATCACTGTTCTACACTGCATCTGATGAAAACAGCTGTGTGGATATCTCGTTGCTAATCTACGATGACTGTGACTGCGGCATTTCAACATTCAGTCTACGGTGACTACCTTTGTTATTTTAATTTCTTATTTTGAAAAGTGTAATCTGCTGTATTATTCATATTGACCAACATGCTTATTTTATTGTTGATGACATAATTTATATTTATGTGCTGTTTATGCTAATGTTATGTTTTTCCACAGATTACATAGGTATGGTATTGTCATTCTGTGGTGGTTATCGCATTTTAGTCATTTTAGACTTTAGTGATGTGCTGGATTAGTCTGGTATTATTGGATTGAGCCACTTAAGTGCTCAACTTTGGTTGGGGTGCTCAAATTTTATTTATTTCCTCTGATTATACTTAAAAGGGATGCGATATGTTCATGCTCAGTTTATTCTTTATTTTTGATGAACCACATTAGTGCTCAAAGTGTTTTTGAGGTGTTCATGGTCATGGAGATTGGTGATTGCTGATTGCTCCAGTGTTTGGACTTTTAGATCTGTATTGTTGCGGAGCCACATCGGTACTCATTTTTGAGGCGCTCCATTCTTTTCAGGTTTAATGGTGGAGATTGGTTGCTTCAGTGTTTGGATATGTATTGGTGATGCGTTTTGAGATATTTTATTTAATTTAATGTAATTGTGTGCGGAGCCACATCGGTGCTCATTTTTGAGGTGCTCCATTTTTAAAAAAGGTAAAACTGGAGATTGTTTGCTCCAGTGTTTGGATATGTATTGTCGGAGCCACATTCGGTGCTCATTTTTTGAGGCGCTCCAAGCTTTCAAGTTTAAAGGTAAAGAGCCATAGTGTGCTCAGTTAAATTCTTGCTCGCTTTCATGTGAGAGGTCTTAGGGCTTCCTTTTTTTTCAAGTTTAAAGGTAAAGAGCCATAGTGTGCTCAGTTATATTCGTGCTCGCTTTCATGTGAGGTGTTTTAGTATATATGAACCACGTATGTGCTCTAATGTTTTAGAGGTGTTCATTTTCAATTGATGAGGAGGTTTTGGGAGCAGTGTTCTCCAATATTTTAAGAAGTTTTGGAACTTGAGTCAGAAATGTTTTATTGGATTTTTCCCAAGGGAGGGGAATGGTGATCATTTCATCTAAATGGTGTTATATTTGAAAATGCTAATCCATTGTGCCATGGTGATTATTTCTTCTAAATGGCATTATATTTGAAAATGTCGTTATATTTATGAGTATTTTGTAAATGTTTCCATTTGATCTCTATCCTCTTTCACTTACTTGTGGAAGAGGGTTTTCTTTTATATGCTGTTTGTTCTATCATTTACTTTTCTTCTTTCTGTCGTTTCCGTATGTCTCTAATTTCTTTTAAAGGTGAAGTTGTGTTACTTTCATCTCTGCTGTATGTACTATTTCACATCTGTCTCTTATTTCTGTCAAGGAGGGAGATGTGTTACATCCTGCTTTTCCTTCTCCTCTGTCCTTCTTCTGTGTTTGTTCTAAGCCCCTCAGCCTGTATCTGTGATGTCACCCAAGAGTTCCTTTTGTATATGTTTGATTCTACTGCCAGTTAGATCTGAGGCTGAGCAGCAGGGCAGCTGCTCCCGGTGGGGCTTAACTGGGTTTTAAACTGGGCCTTAACTGAGCTTTAACTGGATCTTAACTGGGGCCTGTATCCTGTACATTGATTCCTGTTTGATGAGAATAAACTTACATCTGGATACAGCAACCCAAGGACCCATCTTTTATTATATGAAATGTTACATACACCTTCTGCCAGACTTAGTAGATTGTTTGAGCATACCACTCTACTCACAATGTAATAGAAGTAAAGGTCCAACCGCACAAGATACTCACACTAACATAAATCTTAACGCTAATAACACATGGGTACCACTTCATTCAGAATGCACAATTACACTGGAAGGCCCCATCACCATCCCACTAGCAGGGTCTCTTTGTGAACAGCAGACTGCCTATCGGTGGCATTCAGACTCCAACTGACAGCTACAAGTCTACTATTCCATACATGATATCTTGCATTATCTAGTAATCGGGCACTATTTATGACTTCCACCTAACAAGACACGAGGTTTAGTCATTACATGATGTACATACAAGCTACCTGAGGAGAGCGCAGTCCAGCTGTCAAGTTTAAGGGTCTTGCTCATCATTCTGATGTACCATTTAATCCAGGAAACTGGCATTTTTCGTGACTTCCCCTAACACTAAGTGAGGTTTAGTCATTTCATGATGTACATAAAAGATATTCTGAGAAGAGCACAGTCGAGCTATTATGTCACAGGGTTTTGCACATCAACCAGATGTACCGTTGCGCTCGCAACATACTGCATGAATTACTACAAGATTGTACTCAAGTGTCTACATTTATTTCACTTGTAAATGTATCCCCTTGTCCACAATACCCGTCAATTTGGTCATTCGCCCAATATGGCCCGCTCCATTGCCAGTCACAGCGGCCATCGCGTGAAAGACACAGTCTAGTCTTTGAAGTAAGCATTACTAGGCTGATCTGGGTCTATTTCATTCGCCCAAGATGGACCCGCTCCATTGGCAGTCACAGTGGCCATTTTGTGAGAGACGGTCTAGTTTTTGAAGTAAGCATGACTAAGCCAATCCGGGTCTATTTAATGGCCACAGGGAGACAGACGCGGTAAGATGCGGTCTCCAGGGGTGCCATCTGGTCATTTTCCGAGAGGAGTGCTTTGACGAAGTAAGTCCAGCCAGACCCTTTTGACCTTATTTCTCATTTTTCCAAGGAAATAATAAGGTTTCTATTCTCTTTCCTGGATATGCCAAGGCACCGGGAATTCTCTCCCTGGTTCCTATATCATTTACCTTTAGGAAACTCTAATGACTATCTCTAAGTCCCCATTACCATTTCAGGGTGTGACTATATGCCCCTCTATCCCTACAGATCATGAGGCATATTACTGCCTAAACAAAAATATGTGTCATTGGTATGCAATACTATTATTTTGTTATATGTTGTATGTCATGTGGTGTATTTTTTACGAGTGCTTTTAAACTGCAATTTGTACATAACCACTTTTATTCACAAAGACATTGTGTGTGATTGATTTCTTCCACCACAGATGATCGCACAAAAATAGCTGTTAAGTACACCAACTATAGAGGAGTACATTGATCAAGATACGACGCTGCATATATAAAGGACCTGCCAGCTTGGCTGGTAGGCAGGCTTTTTTAATCTTCCTTTTGCTTTATTTCCTACAGATACAGCATGTCAGTGTACAACCGTATGTATTAAATATCTGGTGAACACACATTAGGAGTGCACCCCACTGTTTCCTATTCACAGGATACTTTAGGAGTGGTACGCACAGGGCTGGCCCTCGTGTGGTCCTGAAGAAGAGCTTTAGGGGGAAACTCGAAACATGTCGACCCAGTACGAGGGACACCATACTCATTACAGTCAGGTCTTTCCCTAGTATTAACCCCTGATTTTAAAACATACCAACTTGGAGCAGGAATAAAATATTAGCTCACTAGGTAGGTATTTTTAACCTATTTTTTTTACCACTCCACATCACTGCACTACACATATTTTCTAAAAACTAAGTGCTCCTACGTAGTTCGCATGTCGCAGCATCCCTTAATCCACAGCGGATTGAGAGGACCCCAATGATGAAGCATGCCGCCTTGGGGTCACCCTGGCGGGTGAGGGGACTCTAGAAAATAATTTTTCTTACTGTAAAGAGGGTTTTACACACATGTTCAGTGGAATCCCTGTTGTTCCTATGGTTAGGTTTCTAATTGTTGTCAAAGTGCTTTCAGTAAGGAGGGTGAACCTAACCTTATCCTCTACCTCCCCCTGTTTTTTGATTGTGCTACCTAGTTAATGGCCAGCACTTTCATCCACCATAAATGTCTTTACGGTGTTCATGAGTAGCACCAAAACACTAATATACCACCCATCCCTGCATCAAATAACCAAAGCATTACATATGAGGAAATCCTAGCAACTATAATAACTATAAAAGGGAACACTTATAACTACTACCCCCCAAAAATTATTATGGAGTTTGAATCGGCAATGACTTAAACAATCCGTAAGCTGTATACTCAGACAGCAGTATGAGTCTAGTTTTGACATTTCAATCAATTCGTATGGAGAAATATTTCAAAATGCACATTTAGGGTCCAATTAACAAAGGTAAATATCCACAAGTATATTTACCCAGGTATATTTACCAGTAAATTAGGTTACTTAAATGTATTCCTATTCACCATTTCGCACTGTAGATTTTCACGTAGGTGCAGACTTATATGTAATCATCCCCTCCTCCACGTGCTATGGTATTTTTGACTAACTTTGGGGCATATCAACAAGGGCTTTATCTCTGCTTTTTTGGCTTTAAAAGCCAAAAAAGCAGAGATAAAACTAGCGCCTTATCAACAACAGGGTGCTAACACGCAAATTTGCATGTTAGCACCCTTTTACTCTACGCTTCCCCTTGCATCTCTAATGAGATGCAAAGGGGGCGTTCCAGAGTAAAATAATAGGAGAAATGTCGCTAAGTGACATTTCTCCTATTATCAAGAATGTCGCTAACCCTGTTAGAGACAAAAAAAGCAGCGCTAACCGCGGTTAACGCTGCTTTTTTACGTCTGGTATTTTTCTGACTTAGCCATGATATCCTATGGAAGGAGGATATCATGGCTAAGTTTGCCTGTCCCTATCAACAAGGTAACGTGTGATTATCGCTGGGTTTCCAGCGATAATCTCACGTTAGCCTGTTAGCGTGTAGATTTTTATCGCTATTGAGATAAGCGTTGCTAATAGCACGCTATCTCAGCGATAAAAATTCACGCTAGCCGGCGATAATTATCCTCACGCTAAGAGCGCTGAGCGATAATTATCGCCGGTTGTTGTTGATATGCCCCTAAATGAGCACATTTTACATTCGGCCTAAACTGAGGATATTGGACATTGTATAAAAGTATAGATTAGTAAGCACAATAATGTAAGATGAGCTGAAATAAATGTTCAGTATCCTTCAATGGAGCATTTGTTATGAGAACTTGTTTCATTTCCAGTCATGTTTTGATTTTTTTCTTTATTAATGTAATTTTTAATGTGAGCAATTCTATAAAGCCATTGTAAATAAAAATAAAAATAAAGAAAGCTCCAACCAAAGCGTTTTACCCTTTATGGTCCGCAGGCCTGATGATTCTTTTAAGACCGTATACAAGTCATACATAAAAAATTTAAACAATCACAATTGCGAGAGAAAAAAAAGACAACAATGTGAAATGAACTTCAAATTGTTACCAACATTTTACATTGTTAATGGAAAAAATAAAAGGAACACAACTGGGAGGGAAACAAAAATGAACAATCAAAAGCAAAACCATACAATTATTAACAACATGGGTTTAAAAGAAAAACACCAATTTGTCAATGTAGTGTGGGTGCAGCAAACTAGTGCCAAACTATGAAAAGCACCACACTGTGTGCTTGACTGGTTATTGTTTATACTATACTTTTATAGCATTGTGCTGGTGCATGGTCAAAGTGAAGAAAGGTGATAAGTCAGTATCAATCAATCAATCAATCAATCAATCAATCAATCAATCAATCAATCAATCAATCAATCAATCAATCAATCAGGGAATTATGAAGCGTTACTCACCCATCAGGGTCTCAAGGGGCTTGGGAGGGAGCAGCTCTGGTCAGTCGAAGAGCCAGGAATTGAGGGTGTTCCTGAAGATGTACAGAGAGGGGGCACATTTGATATTGATCAGGAGCTCGTTCCAGGTCTTAGCCATGATGTAGGAGAAGGATCCTCCACCAGTTCTCGCTCTGTGGATGCATGGTGCTTCAGGGAGGGCTTGGTTGGCAGATTTGAGGTTTCTCCTGGGTAGGTGGAAGGAGATTCTTTAGTTGAGATGTTGGGGCCTGGCGTTGTGGAGGTATTTGAAGACATGGGTGAGTTTCTTGAATGTTACTCTCTTCTCGACAGGGAGCCAGTGGAGGCCTCGCAGGTGTTGGGTGATGTGTTTGTGTCGAGGGATGTTGAATACCAGTCTGGCTGCGATGTTCTGTATGGCTGGAGCTTGCAGAGACTTGTTGAGACTGGCGTAGATGGAATTTCCATAGTTCAGTCTGCTGGTTATGAGTGCATGGGTGACATCCTTCTTTGATTCAGTGGGGATCCATTTGAAGGTTTTCCAAAGGATGCAGAGGGTGTTGAAACAGGAGGAGGTGACGGCATTGACTATCGGGTCATCGAGAGGGAGGAGTCGAGTACGATGCCGAGGTTCCGGGTGTGGTCTGTGGTGGTCGGGGGCTGCCGAGGGATGTGGGCCACCAGGTATTGTCCCATGCAGAGGAGGAGGGTCAGAGGGCCTCATTGTTCTCCGATTTGAGCTTCAGGTAGCTGCTGCTCATCCAGGATGTGATGTTTTTCATTCCTTCCTGAAAGCTGAGTCTGGTGGTGATGGAGAAGATGAGCTGGGTGTCATTAGCGTAGTATACTATTCTGAGGCCGTGCTGTCCGAAGATGGTGGCGAGTCGAGCCATGTAGAATTTGAAGAGCATAGGACTGAGTGATGATCCTTAGGGTACTCCGCAGTTGATTTCTGTGCGTACGGAGAGGAAGGGCGGAAGTCAGATTCTTTGGGTTCTACCAGTGAGGAAGGAGGTAAGCTATTCAATGGCGGTTCCCTGTATGCCGGCGTCGTGGAGTCTGGAGGTGAGCATGCGGTGGGAGACAGTGTTGAAGGCTGTGGAGAGGTCGAGTAGGATCAGTGCAGCGGTGTGTGGCACTGATCGAGGAGGGTGCGGATGTCGTCTCTAGCGGCGAGTAGAGCTGGCTCAGTATTGTGGTTGTTGTGGAATCTGAATTGGGAGGGATCGAGGATGGCGTTCTCTTCGATTCCTTTTGTTAGTTGGATGTTGACGGTCCCTTTGGCCATTAAAGGGAGGAGGGAGATGGCTAGGTAGTTTTTGAGGTCTGTAGGATCTGCCGAGGGCTTCTTGAGTAGGACCTTTCTGGGTCATTATGTGTCAGAGTTGCGAAGGAGTGCAAGCTCGTCTGCGCTGTTGGTGATCCATCTGTGAAGTTCTTTGGCTGTGAGTTTGGCATTGGTCAAGGTGGAGGGGGCATCGTGGTTGAGGACCGTGCTCCAGTTCCTTCGCAGTCGGCGTGGTGCTGGTTTAGGGGTGGTGGGTTTGTCGACGTGGAAGTGTACGCAGTGTTGGTCCGTCCAGAGGGGTTACGTGGTGTGTCTGTAGTGGATGTTGTTTCCTCCTGCGAAGATGGGGTCGAGGGTGTGTCCTGCCTTGTGTGTGGGGGTGGTGACAAGTTGTTTCAGTCCGAGGTTGGCGAGGTTGTCCAGTAGGGTGGCGGAGTTGGGGTCGTTGAGGTTGTCGAGGTGGAAGTTGAGGTCTCTGATGAATATGGGAGACCTCAACTGAGTATGAGTTCAGGGAAGCAATGGCGTGGGGTGCGATGAGGTCAGCGGTGGTAGTGGTGAACGCAGTTTGAGGTCCGGTAGGTCTGTAGGTGAGGGTGCCTCGTAGGGTGGGTCTGGGGCGGGTTTGCATTTGGAAATGGAGGTGTTCTGTGGTTGGCAGGCTGAAGGTGGTGAGTCAGAGGGAGCTTTTGTGTGCGATGGCGATTCCTCCTCCTGGGCGGTTGGGGTAGTCCTATCTCTGGATCTTGTATGGGATGGCAGGGGCAATGTCGGGGGTGGAGGTGGAGTTGGTCCGTTCTGGCAAGATGGTGTAGAGGAGGTCCCAGTATCAAATATTAATAATAATTAATAAAATATTCTAGTGATGCACTTGTCAATTCGAAAAGGGGAAAATAGGTCTGTAGTTGTCAACCATCACAGGTGATATGTCCAATAGCATAAGAACTAGTAATGAAGGGAGGCCTCCAGAGTGCTGTCAAAATGGACATCACAGCAGTTGTACCTTGTTTTAGTTAATGAAAATATGAGAAAGAAGTTGTAAATAGAGATTTTCAGCTGGCAATCACCAGGAGAGACAAGAGGGCAGAGGATCCATCTTGTCTTGTCTGTCAAGGATGAATCAATATAAGGTTAAAGTAGGTTGTTAGGAATAAGGCTGTGCTTATCAAGAAATTTGCCTAGGTATAAAGAATGGAGGTCAAGAAAGAGATGAGGTTTTCTTCATCAAGAAAGTGCACGGAGTGATGGTAATCACTATGAGGTTAATTGGTCATGATTGAGATGGGCAGGCAGCATGCAAGTTGTATGAATCAAGTATCAGCAGAGGCACCATACCTAATCTACTATGTGCCAGGCCTCACTGTAGTGCTGCGGTGACAAATTATCTATAAACTGCAGTTCTATAAAACACAGAGGATTGTGTGAAGTGCCAGTACAAAATGTGGGCATGTGAGCAATCTCGGAAAAGTGAGTATGGTACCTGATTAAGGTACAAAGGTTGTGGATATTCCTGCTACCAGGTTAGGGAATGCCACACCAGGCACATCCACAGCAGAGATGATGACCTCTGTCAGAGAGATGGAGGTCTCTGAATGAAAGGGAAAAGTAATACACTATACACATGACCCAAATCAAACACACACAACCATGTTTCTCTTCAAACCCCTTAAATGAAGCACACAATTTGGACCACCTGACTCTGCAGTCACCAGGAAACACATACATCCACCAAATGCAGACAACACTGAAGAGGAAGAGGAATTTTACTGATAAGATATCCCCTGTAGTGAAATCTGCAGTAAAATGCTAAAAACAACTATATGGTCTGCTTTTATTCATCCTCAGGGAATCATAGCAGTCGGCCTGGTGGCAGATCTCAGATTTTGTTAATACATTGGGCAGGAGAAAACCACCACGGGGGGATTTTGAAAAAATTGTAGGATGAGAGGAGGAGGGTGGAGAAAAGTTGCCTTAGATTCAGGTGGAAAAATAAATTACTAGAAACACATCTGGATCCTGGCTCCATATCACCACCCTCAAGGAGTCTGTCCTCTCCACGATGTACTCTTACCTGTTATATGGCTGCATGGTGTGGACAACTCCAATGTTATATCAGGAATGTATTAACCTGTCCAGTTCAATCCCATAAACAAATCCTACAACAATCAGCCCACTATGTCCTTTTCCCAACACTCCATTGTTATGCAGGCATCACATACATATTCCTCTCATATAGCATCTTACACAAACTCTTTAAATAAGATGATGTTTACATAAATTTCCTTTTATTCTTTCTTCCTCTCATACATTCACTATTACTAGTAAATTGGCTGCTAAACCTGGGGCAGGAGTTCTTGCAAATGCAGTGAGGCAACTCACAGGGATGGTCCCCAAAGGCAGCTATATAACACATGCAGATATACCTTTATTCTATCAATGTCACTAACGTACTTTGGAAGACTTGTATACCTTTGTTTGTTATACCCTACCAGTTCTCATTGTTAGTGTTCTATTTTTCCAATTTGTTTAGTCAAATATAATATTCGAAGTCAATTCATTTTTAAAGGCATGTGCTGTTGTCCCATCCACTACCTGCCACCACCTCTACTTACACTCCTAACTTTGCACCAAACCCAGACTGGCTACATAGAGCAGACAAATGGTAGAGGCTCGTAAGTATACAATCCGTCCTTTTGAGTTTGGTGCAAACCTATTTGTAAGCGACAAAGTAGGTGTGTATATGGTTCCACATCCTTTATCCACCCATGTTCATATTTTAATTAATTGTCGACTATGATACACTTCGTACATTTTCTTTATTCTTAGAATTATGAGTTCATCACAAAAATATGTCCATTAGGCCAACAACATGTGTGACTTCAGATGTCTTATTCATTCACATATGCCTCTCTCTTGTCTGCTACTGTCAGACAGCAGCCCTGGTGTCCTCATTATGACCAACACCCTGGATGACATCCGGGGACAACCTGTCAGCAGTTATTGGGCTCTCTACCACCAGATGATCAGATAAATCCGTTAACATCTAATCATTACTAAAATATCTTATCATTTTCCATTCTCAACAATGTCTGTATGCCATTTGTAATGTCAATTGTATTGAAATGTAGATTTTATTGCTTAGCATTCATGAATTTCTCTACCAACTGTTCAATCATAGAATACCTTAATGACTCCAAATTTAAGCACACTGTTTCAAGGGATCAATGGCATAATATCAGTGAAAGCAATATTGATTCACAAAAAAACATTTCTTACAAAAATATCGTTATCTTATACTTAATTAACTCAAATACAGATATGGCTGTTAAAATATCTATTTCGACTAATATCAAAACCATAAATATTGGAAAATCCTTGTTATCTTTAAATATCTATATAAAAAATATCCAAAAATATCAAAATACACAATGTCGGCCATACTAATATCACAAAACATTAAAGAAAATATTATCAGATACTATAATAACTCTACTTAAAAGATAAAATTTACACATAAATTAATTAATTGTCTAAATACAATATTGAACTATTATACCATTAAAATAAATTCTGAACACATATAATAAAATTAAAATACAGTATAATGTATAAAATATTTAGCAAATAATAATTACAATCAATGTAATGTAAAAATAAAAAAATTAAACATAAAAAGTGTATTTAGAATAATGCGAACAACCAGAAATATATAATTAACATTAAAACTGAAAAACTAATTAGCGTCCACCATAAAAGGTAACACTCAGCAAACAATAACCATTAGAAATAACTGTAAAGCAATCTAACCAATAAAAACCCTTATTCATTAAACATAGAATACAAAAGGAACAGAAAATGTGTACATTTTGCATACTAAAAACACTAAAGCTGCAAGACAAAAACATTGTGTCAAATTTCAACTATGAAAACCAAAAAAGAAAACTGGAAGAAAATGTGAAACTACCTTTACAAGTAGGTAAACCATTTAAATTAACATAGAAGCCACATATTGTAATTTTTTTTATGTATAAATAACTAACCTAAGTTTCTATTTTTATGTATCTACCAAACTTTAGGTGCTAAAAAAAGTATAACACAATTCTACAATCTGTAGAATCACTAATACAATGGAACAATAACACACCTAGAGAAGACACATATTAAATCAAAGCACTTCTGAAGATCAGCTAAATCTTAAGCATAACAAATAAAAAACTAATGGCCAGATGCATCAAAAAAATATTTTGCAATTCCCTAATTGCGAATCTATGCGATTCGCAATTAGGGAATTGCAAAACGGCATGCATGAAAGTGTGCTGTACACTTTCTGCGATTCATATGGGGTCGCAAATGGCCTACCACATGAATATTAATGAGGTAGGTAGCAATTTGCGACCCACTAGGAATCGCAAAAATCACAGGGATGGTGGTGTTGAAAAATATATATGGATATCCATATAAATTCATATGTATGCACTACAAAGATATCATGCTTAGATATATCACACTAACTCCAAAGGGCTTCCTATCTGACCTTGACTGGACAAGCTTCAACAGCTATTCTGAACACTCTTAGATTTCACTTTGCTTGTCCTGACTTCATGATAGTTTCCTTATCTGGTTGTGCAGGTTGCTTACACAGTGCCGAGCCAGCTTTTCTGGTCTGCCCATATCTAGCTGTTTATAATTGCCATGGTGCAGATCTTGCACATCCCTGTTAGCCATATTTGGCTTTGTGCCGTATTGTAGTTCCACTGACATGGCATTACTAAATGTATATAGCACCCAGAAACCAGTCACTCTGGAAGAATCAGTCTGAGAGCCCCTCAGGCAGGAGACCTGACTTCTTCTTTGCTAATTAGCAATGATGAATGCATTTGGTCCCAATAAATACATTTCACTCTGTTTCTGAGCAAACCTGCTATGTCTGGTGAGTTTCATTCATTTGCTCTTGGGAGGGTGCCAGTATTTCTCTATCAGATGGCTTGCTGAGATCAGTAGACCACCATGTCTGTGATTGCTTTTAAATAAAGCAATCTTTTTTTTTTGTAAAGCATCCTATTTTCGTTAAAGGAAAACGAGATGCTTTACAAAAATAAAAATGAAAACTTTCTTTTCATTTTTTAAGAGCAGGCAGTGGTCCCATGGACCACTTTGCTCTTAAAAATACTTTAACAAACATTCCCCTTCCCATTTGCGAATGTCTTGTAATATGCATTCACGGTCACACAACATTCATGCATACTATTAGGATTTTCTATTTGGAAGGAACGCCCTAAACACGCCCATTCCAAATAGCAAATCGCAAACCCATTTTGCGATTCGGTAACAGGGTATCGAATCACAAAATTGGGTTTGATGCATCGCAAAAGCATTTTTTGCGATCACAAACGGTCCGATTCTGCTTACCGTCCTGTTTGCGAGGAGAAAAGTGCTTGATGCATCTGGCCCTAAAAGCCCTCAACCCATACAACCTTTCCAAAAATGAATGCTTAAAATATAACTAATACAAATGTTTTTGCCTGAACCGAAAAAAACCCCACACCTGATCCATATTGCTACAGCGTCAATGGAAAACTGAAAAAAGAACTGCAATTACAATCAACAACACGTATGTAATTATAAAATGCAAAACACTTGTAATATTTTATGTACATTAGCAAAGCAAAAGTAAAATATTACAATTTAGCTATCTTATTAAACTATTTTCAGACAGAATGACTGAAAGAGCATGATTTATCACATCACAGAAAGGCAAACAATTACTCTTGCACATGGGCTGCATTTACAGCCATGAAAGCACAAGCTCTGATTGTTAATTGAACATGTAGCCAATTCAACTCTAATGCTTGTTATGGGAGGGCTGCCATGAATAATAATGTTGTTAATGTGAGAAAATACATCCACCCCCAAAATGTCACTGGATTCTACGTAGTGCTTGAACTTCAAGATTTACAGAGGCAAGTAATATGTGCCAAGAGCCCAATATTAAAATTCATAAAGATATACTCCCTAAAGTACCTGAACACATCACAGGATAGCTACCAGCTATACCCGCAATAAAACGCTTAAAAGCAGGAGCTCAAAAAAAACAGTGGTAATCCTGCTGCCCCTAGAAGATATAATGACATCCACATTCCTGAATACTTAATGACAACAAATGATGATGGAACCTTCCTCTTACATGACAAATTTAATAATGACAAACAAATTATTACATTTGTTACAGCACATAATTCATTAGGACTAAGCTCATTTCAAATATGCATGATGTATGTATTTGTAGAGTGCTGCTATTCACCCACAGGTGTATCCAGGTGCTACGTTGCTGGGCTCAGTCGAAAAGCCATTCCAGGACTTGGCAACGAGGTGAGAGAATAAACATTTTCCACTGAAGCTTCAGTGGATGTGTAGTGTCCATGTGAGGGCGAGGGAGACAGAGCGAAGTTCTCTGGATGGCTGTTGGAAGTTTAGGTAGAGATGTAGGAGATGTAAGACCATATCCTTAGTCGTAGAGGACTTTGTAGGCATGTGTAAGCATCTTGAATTGGCCTCTTCTCTCACCGGGGGCTAGTTGAGGTTCCTTGAGGTGGGAGGCAATGTGGTTCTGTTTGGGCAGGTTTACGATAAGTCTCTGAGATCTGTATTGCCTGGAGTCTCTTCATGAGTTGGGAGGTGGTTCCTTCGTACAGCGCGTTGCCATAGTCCTGCGGGCTAGTAATTAGGACTTTAGTGACGGTTTTCCAGGTGCTGATGGGGAGGTCATGTGGAGAGAGTGGAAGCAGGCGATGGAGACTGTGTTGATCTGTTGTTTCATGGTGAATTTGCTGTCCAGGAAGATGCTGTGGTTGCGGGCATGGTCTGTTGGTGTAGAAGTTGGTCCAAGTTTTGAGGGCAACCAGGTGTCGTTCCACCGGGAGGCATTGTTCTTAAAGATCGGCACTTCCGTCTTTTTAGTGTTAAGCTTCAGACAGTTGGTCTTCATCCAGTTGGTGATGTTTGTCATGCAGTTGTGGAAGTTGGTCCTCATGGTGGAGGGGTCTGCTGAGAGTGAGAGGTTGAGCTGGGTGTCGTCGGCATAGGATATGATGTTGAGGTTGTAGGTTCTGACCATGTCGGCCAGGTGCTGGGGCTGCGGATTGAACTTTGTGGGATGCTACAGTTGGTGCTCTTTGTTTCAGAGGTGAAGAATGGCAGGTGGATTCTTGAGGTTCATCCTGTGATGAAGGACGTGATCCATCTGAGGGCGTCACCCTGTATCCTGATGTGTTGAGAAGTTTTTTTTTGAGTGTGGGGTGGGATACAGTATTGAAAGCCACTGAGAGGTTGAGGAGGATCAGGGGCACTGATTCACCCCTGTCATAGAGGGTATCGATGTTGTCAATGGCGGCGATCAGGGCAGTCTCAGTGCTGTGGATGTTGGACAGAACATTCAAAATGTGCCCTAGACCATTCACTAAGAAATACACCATACATGGTGGGGAAGTGTTTTAATAAAAACAAGAAAACAATATAATTTATAATAATATGTAGAATTAACGTGTAGGCTTTGATGAAAAATGAAGTGCATTTATATGTTAACATAGTAGTAGGCAACCATATTTACTCATACTAGGCCTTAAAAGACTGAAGCAATATTGCCTGACCAGCTGACTTGACTTGAAATAATAAATGTGCATAAAATGTTTATTTCTTGACCTTTCGGTGAGTATATTATTCATGATAAATAATAGTTGCATAATGTTTCTATACATTTTCGCAAAATATTTCTAACTACACAAACATCACTCAACAAATAATTAGAAATTATTATTTTCATGGGGTAACGAATAGTTCATATGAAGTTGCTATATTCTCAACTTCTACATAGTCGAATATCAAAAACATAACTAAATCTGATATATTTATCTTGTTTATATGTGGGAAATTAGACCTGAATGGTTAAATGACTTACTATGAAATCTAGAATTGATACAACATATTTGCAAATGTAACATTGCTGTCTGTGAACCATTGCATTTCTGTGAGAAGAAGAGGAGTGATCCTGTTCAGAGGAGAGTATCAACAGCTGATTGGCTGAATGGCTGAAGGACGGAGCAACATGTTGCAAAGCTTCAGGAAATATGTAGTCTATAATAGTGTGTTTTCCTAGAGTAGGTTCCTACACTTTCAGATCATTCTTCCATGTCATTGACCTTGTCCAATGCTCATTTTGCTTTGAGTCTCTACTGAGATCCTTGAACCTCTCTTTTCTGCTTTATTAATATTCAGATATATTTAGCTGGCGTTAATGCCAAAGCTTTATGTTTTTTCTCTCTCTCTCTTGAACTAGAAATCTTTATGAGTTCTGACTGACACCATTTTCTTCCCATTCCTAGAATAGGGATTATTTCCTGTATAGAACGATCTTGGTTTGTTCATTATGATTATTATTGACTAACATTTATTGTTGATTTCTCTTATTATTGGAAGAAATTGAGATTAATAAAAATTAAATGTGACCTTAATAAAGATTAATTACCAAAAAGATCAGAACAATGAAACCCTTTAACTCATTCCAAACTCTCATTATTGTCTGAAAATAAATTAGTGAGTATGATTATAATTTATGTGATGTGCAGCTCTTGATCTTCTCTTGGCCAAAAATAATAAGGTTACACCATAATAATTACTTTCACATACGATGGGGTCCCAAGGAACAACTGACAGACCAAATCCCAGGACGCAGACGGTTGAGACAGGGGTGTGTGCTAGCCCCTACCCTTTTTCCCTTTTTCTCAACAATGCCATAGCGGCTATTCACCTAGGCAATATAGACTCTCCCATACTAGAAGGGGTTAGTGTCAATGCTCTTTTATTCACAGACAACACTCTCTTAATCCCCCAGGCTCCTATGGGACTGCAGCAATTGCTAGATAACTTCAACACCTTTTGTGCAGCTTGGGGTCTGGAAATTAATGTAACAAAAACAGAATTCACGGTAGTTAGTCCCCAAAAATCATTTAGAAATGCCTTGGCCTTGGATAATGGGAAACTAGAGTGAGTTCACAGATTTGAATACCTCAGTACTGTGCTGGATAGCAGGGTTTCGTGGTCCCTTCGCATTCAAAAGTGAAGGGCAATGTTCCAACACCAAGCCTCGACCATTGATTAAAAATACCAGGTACTGATATCAAGAGCCCTATTCCCCAATATAGAGATATACAAACTAAAGGTTCAATCAGCAGCCATATATAGTTAGAACAAGTTTATCCATTCACTTTTTCACCTCCCAAAGAGCACTCCCCTAGTACCCATGTTTTTCGATGTGACACTTAAAAGGGTGGGACATATTGCCCAGCTGAGACCTCTTTTATATTGGGTGTGGGTCTGGACTAGGCCTGGGCTAAATTTCCGTTCCGCTCGCGGAAATTGCGATAATTTGACATTTTCACGTTCCGCGGAGAGTGCAAAAATGTCCAAATTTCCGCATTCTGCAGCTTAGCGATAATTTGTTTCTTGCTCACGCTGTAAAATAATACATTCTCGTGCGCGCGCGATCGCCTTACCTGAATCCCCGCGTTTGCCGTCAAGTTTTCCCAATCCGGTCGCGTTCTCCACGAGATGTTGGATTGTTGGTAGCCATTTGCGCTGTCTCGCGACAGTTCGCGCCCACAGTAAAGTCATGCGTCGCGCGATCACGTCTTTCTTCTCGCGATCATGCACCGCGAGAAGAGTGAAAACAAGATGGCCGCGCCCGCGAGCAACCGCATGGGTAAGTTGGCGAGCCGCGACCACGCAGAAAATACCGCGAACGGGCGGGAAAAAAACTTCCGCATCTTCGCGATATTTCCGCGTGTTTGCGGAGATTTTAAACATTTTCGCGATAATTTGCGAGAGTCGCTTTCGCAAATTCCGCCCACCCCTAGTCTGGACCACGGAAGAGCTTAAACTGTACCAGAATGCCACAGAGGAACTGTTGGAACTTGAAAAACACCTCACTTTTCTCGGTTTCAGACACGTCCATTCCTCGTTTTTCAGGCTGAGCCTCTGAAACATCTGGTCTGACTTAATTTCCCTAAATACAACTTCAAATATTCTAGCTAGCTGCCATCAAACTCCCACCTTAGGGAGACTGATAGACCAGTTTCTGCTTATCAAAGACAGCCCCCAATATGAAGCCTTCCTAGACATCCCACAACAGAACTGGTGAAATCCCTGTACTTAAAATTTCGCTTTATCTCTGGCACTCACTTTGCCACTGGGTTCAAGCTAGCCTGGCTGATGAGGGGTGTTACCCTGAAACCGGTCCCAGTATTTTCATTTCCGGTTCAGGGAAGACCTGCTTGGCAGTTCGAGCTGGACTGTTCCCATGAGGAACAGGGTCGAGACTGATTTGTATATAGCTGGCTCTGAACTGGGGTGGCAAAGTGAGCTAAAGATCGATGAAGGATTCAACCCACATCTGTGACTGGGGGTGAGTGTCTGAAAGGTTTCAGCACCCTGCCCATCATCTCCTTGTGTTTGTCATGTATATACACACTCATTAGGAAATGATTTATTTGAAAAGAATATTATAGGATATGGGTAAACATTATAACACATAGACAAAATACATTTTGTAAGTGCTCTAAAATATGACTCTCAGTGCAGGGTTTCTCTCCTGTGGCAGTTTTCTAGACTAACCTTTTTATTCAATAAAAACATCATATTCAACAATTAGAAAAAAAAGGGAAACAATGGCCTGCATCTTGGTGCCTTTTAAGGGAAGAGGAAATTAAAAGAGTGTCCACTAGCAGTTAAAACCATGTGCTAGTAAGCAAAGTAAAGTGCATTCTCTCGGGCATCTAGCGTACGGTAGAAGTTATAAAAATATCCTATTAAGTATGCAGTTGTGATTGAGAAGAAGATCAGAGAAAGTTAACAACTTATGACCTGCTGTTTGATAAACAAAGTCATTGCAATATTTTAAAAAACAGTAGTTGAGCTTTTAACACTTCACTGCTCCCATCACAGGCAAAAGGTACAACATTTATATATTAATATATACACTGGGTAAGAAATCCCTTCTAAAAATGAGGTAGCCATCTTATAAGAGCAGAAGCAGAGTTACTCTAAAGTGCGTATGTGTTCACAGTCCAGCAGGAACAGAGAGTTGAATTGCTGCGATGCTTAGAACCAACTGCTCAGTCTGTTTGTTAGGCCAGCAGAAAATGGTAAGGAAGTGCTCTAAGGAAATCAAGGATGTTCTGCATGTTGCCACCGCAGGGGGATCCGGATGGCACTCTACAGAACAGATTTTTGTTAACAATAGTCCCTAGCGTAATCTTAGTTAGGAAAAACAGTTCTACATAGACTTCAATGAGACCTATGTGAGTTCCTCCTGTGTCCAGCCGGACAGAGGAGCATTTAATCTTGAATTTTCAAAAGAATGTAAGTTAGAATAGTGAAGACTGATGAAACAAGGGCACAGTCCTGTACCGAGTTTTCAACAGAGGGGGGAAAGAAAGATCAAGAAGTAAGAGGCAATTACAAATTAATAACAGGCAAACGAACTTTGGAGCGATCATGGGGGCTTACAATACATTAATCAACTTCAGGTAAGCTCTAGCCAATAGTATCCACGGTACATTTACACAATCGATATAATGTGGAACTATTATAGCAAGTCGACGTGACGTTTCGATCCCTAGCTCCTAGTATAACGGGATCATCATCAGGACTAAAAGATTTGTCAAAAGAATGCCTGGTTTGATTATAACGCCTGTGGACATTAAATGAATAAAAGAAGAAGAGAGTAAAATACAAATAATCAGCATTGCGTAAAATAGTACTCAAAAAGACAACAGTCAAATGTCAAATATGTGCTCAGGAGTGGCGCCGCATGCGACAGTTGGTGGTGGAGGGAATCAAGTGACGATGCGGAGAATTAATAGTGTATGTGGCCTTGGTGGAGTATTCGCTCGAAGATACTATTGTGCTGGAGGTATCAGATGTTAGAAGAAGTGCCGGGTGATGGGCAAGTCGTGTGAGTTAGATATTCAAATTAGCCTTTGGACGATGATGGTTCATGCGAAGAATCGGCAGTTGGTGTGCGAAGCTGTCATGCGGTGCGAGGCATCGGAAACAGGTGATGGTGATTGACGTGCAAGTTGCATAGCCTGGAGGAGTGGGAATGAACAATAATGATAGTTACCTAAAGAGGGGTAGTGGAATAAAACAAAAAGAGTTCGCGGTTCGAAGTATTCGCGACTTCAAGGGGGTGAATTCCGCTCTGGATGAAGAAGCGGAAACCGAGGCAGCTTGATAAGTCAGCCGCGGTGTAGTATCGTTCAGATGGGGGACACGCTTTTAGACCAAGGAATACAGGAGCGCGTCTGGTGCGCCACTGGTTGATCACTTCGGAGAGGCCAATCACAATGAGGACGGTCAACTCAAAGAGAACGACTCGCTAATCATCAAAAGCGCAGACAAAGGTGGCGGTATAGTCCTTCAGGAAAAGGCAGCCTACGTCGCTGAAATCCAACGACAGTTGGACAATAAAGATCACTACTTGATACTGGCAAAAAATCCTACCAAAGAAATCCAGGAACTAATCCATAAAATAACAACAGATGGCCTCCGCACCGGCTTTCTTTCCAAAAAAGAATTCATCTATTTGAATGTAAAAACACCACGCACCCCAGTCATATACACACTCCCCAAAATCCATAAAAACACTACCAACCCCCCAGGCCGTCCCATTGTTTCAGCCTGCGGCTCAATCCTAGAACCATTAGGTGCATATGTAGACTTCTTCATCAAAGAATTTGTTCCTAATACACAATGCTACGTTAGAGATTCAATGACAATGATCAATCTCGTTGAACATCATCCACACAACCCTGCATATGAAACACTATGTACTATGGACGTTGAATCACTATATACCAACATACCACAGACAACCGCCCTGTTGGCAATAAAAAAGATTCTTGACTTAAGACCACGTCCCCATGCCGTTCCAACCACTTTTATTTTGCAACTCCTAGAAATCTGCCTCACACGCAATTTCTTTCTTTTTGACAACATCTACTACCAACAAATCAAAGGTACCTCAATGGGTGCAATTTTTGCCCCTAATCTGGCAGTTCTTTTTATGGACCAACTAGAATCCAATGTCATTCTCACTGATTCAAATCCTTTCTTTCCTTGCATTTGCCTCTGGCGCAGATATATAGATGACATCTTCATAATCTGGCAAGAGAACACAGAATCCATAAACTCTTTTGTACATTGGATGAATAATAATTGTTCAGGCTTAGTATTCACTGTCACGACCGACAAAGAATCCATTGCCTTCCTAGACCTTACAATATTCCACTCTGAAGGGGAATTACTTACACGTCTGTACCGTAAACCAACCGAGCGGAATACTCTACTGAATTACACAAGTAACCACCCAAGGGCCCTCAGAGACTCCTTGCCCTACTCTCAGTTCCTTAGAATAAGGAGAAATTGCTCTTGCAAAACCGACTATTTCAGAGAAGCAAACTATCTCTCCTCAAAATTGAAAGCAAGAGGCTACCCTAAGAGAATCGTTAAGAATGCCTCTAAACGCGCATGGTATTGCCCAAGGGAAATTCTGCTGACACCCAAACCAAAAAAAGAAACACAAAGAATAGCCTGTGTTACTACTTTTTCGCCAGTTTCAAATAAACTGAGAAAAATGATACTCCATCACTGGCCAATTTTGAATGCAGGAACACTCACATTAGACAAACCACTTTTTGCCTTTAAAAAGAACAAAAATCTAAAGGATCACTTGATCCGTGCTGCTCTACCCTCTACTGTCAATACTGCCACTCTTGAGGGTACTTGGGGCCTTCCGCCCATTCTAGGGCATTTCAAATGCAGAAATTGTAATGTTTGCGTTTTTTCAATGGAAGGAAAAAGTTTCACGTTTAATAACATCACTGCACTCAGTAATTCCTTTTCCAACTGCAACACTGCAAATGTAATTTACCTCATCATGTGTCCATGCCAAAAGATCTATATTGGCCAAACAACACAAAAAGTAAAAACAAGAATTTGCCAGCACAGAAGCCGAATCAGGTGCAAGACTCCAAATGCGCCACTGGTTGATCACTTCGGAGAGGCCAATCACAATGAGGACGACATCCGCTGGACAGTGTTGAAAGTGTTGAAACTACCACAACGTGGAGGCAACATGGCCCAGATCCTAAACAAAGAGGAACTAAAAGCAATCATCACCTATGACTCAATTCGAAAAGGCCTAAATAGGTCTGAAGATTGGACAACGCTCCTTTAAAAACTTTATTCAAAAGAGACTTTCCCTTTGTGATTACCCCTGAATGGCAGAAACTGAATTATTCGACAAAAACCAAAACATACAATTTACATGTAAATTGTTCGTAATTTTTGACCTGTAATGCAATTTTTAACATGTTGTCACAACCTGTTTCACTTATAAGTCACCGGGATTGATGAAACTTTATTTAATCACATACCACGTTTTTTCCCCATTCCAAAATGGCCCCCACATTCACGCCGGTCCCGGCATCGTACCGACACAGCCCTTCTTTCATTTCTACCAATTCTTCAACTTATACCAATCTTCACTCCCTCCAGTCTAGTCCCCATCGCCGACTGACTTGGACTCCCCATTGTGGCTGCGAGACTCGGACGAGGTAAGCGCTTGGCCCGCTCAACCCCTGTGACCTCCGCCCCATCTTTACCCCACTAACGTGATTTCCCCTCCATCTAGCTCCAACCAAGAACGCGGACAGCCATTGTATCTGCCGTTTGAATATCGTAATCAGACGCGCCTCTTCAGTCAACCCTCGAAACACGCGTGTCCACACTAATTATTGACTACGGTAAGCAGATCCGACTATGTGTGTCTTTCCACAGAAGCCCTCCTTGATAAGAGCCTTGCGGTCGGGTCACCATCCGCCGTATGCCATCTATGTAATTTGCCTGGAAATAATTATTTTAATTCCTTTTCCCCCGCAATATGTCCTTGAAAAACAACGGACAGCACAAGTAGCTGCCGCCTAGATAACACACCAGACGCGCTCCTGTATTCCTTGGTCTAAAAGCGTGTCCCCCATCTGAACGGTGAGCTGGCTCTTCTCACTTGAGATTCACGTCTGGCCACCAACTTAGTTCAGGTCTAACACGTGTCTCATTTTCAGATACTACACCGCGGCTGACTTATCAAGCTGCCTCGGTTTCCGCTTCTTCATCCAGAGCGGAATTCACCCCCTTGAAGTCGCGAATACTTCGAACCGCGAACTCTTTTTGTTTTATTCCACTACCCCTCTTTAGGTAACTATCATTATTGTTCATTCCCACTCCTCCAGGCTATGCAACTTGCACGTCAATCACCATCACCTGTTTCCGATGCCTTGCACCGCATGACAGCTTCGCACACCAACTGCCGATTCTTCGCATGAACCATCATCGTCCAAAGGCTAATTTGAATATCTAACTCACACACCTTGCCCATCACCCGGCACTTCTTCTAACATCTAATACCTCCAGCACAATAGTATCTTCGAGCAAATACTCCACCAAGGCCACATACACTATTAATTCTCCGCATCGTCACTTGATTCCCTCCACCACCTACTGTTGCATGCGGCGCCACTCCTGAGCACATATTTGACATTTGACTGTTGTCTTTTTGAGTACTATTTTACGCAATGCTGATTATTTGTATTTTACTCTCTCCTTCTTTTATTCATTTAATGTCCACAGGCGTTATAATCAAACCAGGCATTCTTTTGACAAATCTTTTAGTCCTGATGATGATCCCGTTATACTAGGAGCTAAGGATCGAAACGTCACGTCGACTTGCTATAATAGTTACACATTATATCGATTGTGTAAATGTACCGTGGATACTATTGGCTAGAGCTTACCTGAAGTTGATTAATGTATTGTAAGCCCCCATGATCGCTCCAAAGTTCGTTTGCCTGTTATTAATTTGTAATTGCCTCTTACTTCTTGATCTTTCTTTCCCCCCTCTGTTGAAAACTCGGTACAGGACTGTGCCCTTGTTTCATCAGTCTTCACTATTCTAACTTACATTCTTTTGAAAATTCAAGATTAAATGCTCCTCTGTCCGGCTGGACACAGGAGGAACTCACATAGGTCTCATTGAAGTCTATGTAGAACTGTTTTTCCTAACTAAGATTACGCTAGGGACTATTGTTAACAAAAATAAGTTTTCACCCGTGGTCCTTAGCTACCTTTACCGGGTTCCCTTGTTACTTATACTAATACTCTACAGAACAGGTCATTGGTGCACGTAGAATGGTGCTTATTGGTAGCAGAGATTGTTCAGAAGCAGACTGTTAGTTTTTTATTACAACGAGTAGAGAGGGGCCCTATACCACAAAAGGGGTAGGGCACCAAATTAGACAGTAGTCAAAAAGGTAGTTCCCCTTTTGGCACAAACCAACATCTATACACCCATTCACGCCTATACTCAATCAGTCACCAGGATAAGACACCAAAAATTCCCAATCAGGATTACATATAAAAACATTCAATGTATTTTATTAAAAATAGTAATTATGTGACATCCCACAGAAAACAATTTCATAAAACATAAGTAGACACAGTTAAAAACATTAGCAGCTATTCTAAATAATAAATGCTACACAATACACAAAATAGATAACAGAAATAAAATTGGAAGAAACAGTAGAAGAAAGAAATGTTATCTTTTCAACAGGAATAAGGAGACATATGATCAAGATCGACTGTTTTCCTGATTATTTCTTTCATCAGTCAATGGTTCGGAAAATAGATGTCAATGCAATCTATAATCTCCCTCCTAAACTTGCGTCGACGCGTTTCGGTGGAACTCAAGGAATAAGCGACCACCTTCTTCAGGACAAAAATTCTATTCTCCCATGAAATCTATCTATAATTAAATAAACAAAATATCAGCCATACAGACATAACCAATGTAAAAACCCTTTTTTAAAAAACAAACAAACACATTTCTCACATATTTCATTGTTCATTAACCCATTTGTCAGATATCATTGATTCCTGGCATTGAACCCAAAATTCCACATATTAATACTTTTATATAAAACAGTAGTGTAGTTCTCCTGGTGGTTTAACACACTCATCACCCAACCACATTAAATTTTAGCATCGTCACGCCCGATCATAGCACACCATCATACTTCTATTCTGACATACACATAATCCTCATATCCGATTTATACCTTATATGGGACGTTGTGTGTTGTAATGGTCAATTATCGGGGGATCCTTGCCTCCTCAAGTCGCCACAGCACCGTCCCAGTGTGAGTCACGCACACATAGGTTGACTCATCAGTCTAAAAAGATTGAGACACTTATAGTTTAAACCTCATCCTTCTGACATTAGGATATCTAGTTTGTATATCATGCCATCAGACCCTTTTTTTAAAAAGAATTTGTCTAATGGTATTGCGGAATTGCATGGGAATTACCTGTGTTAATCCTATGCATTTTTATTTTCTTTTAACCTTAGACGCCATACTGGGGAGACTTTTTTCTTCTTCCCTCCAAGTATCCTGGCACACTCACAGCATTATTTGGTGCTAGAAAAAAACGAATGACAGTATCGGAACGTGTTGTTCATGGGCTGATAACTAGATCCCTTCTATTACTTCTATTATAAAACACATATCTTTCATGCCATGATTTTACCTTAATTTATTCTTTATAGAAACACGTTGTCATGGGGAGGCTTTCTTCTTCCCTCAAATAATTTTCACACGATCTTAGAATTCCCTTAATTCTGCAAATAAAAACGCTTATTTCAGTGGATATGTAAAGTACTGCTTAAGGGCAATCCGTAATTCACTCCTGCTCCCTTCGCGAAAACTTTTCAAAAACAGTCATCTACCGACATCTCCTTACCCCGGGTGCCGGTAAACGAAATTCTAAACCCGCTTAGTGATGCATTGTCGCTAGGCTATATGTCCATTCCTGCCCAATGGGCCCTAAAATATACCTCTCCCTAATCTTCCTTTCCAAATATCTGCGTGATCATGCCTAATAGTCAAACCTTAAAAAACTAAGCCTCCGATGCTCCAGATCCTAGTCCCACTCACCTCGTTCATCGTGTAGGTACGTTTCCTCGCATTTCTCAGGTCACAGCGTCTCGACAATTGCACTCGTACTCTCCTACCTTATATACTCAAGTATAGGTAACCCGCTCAGTCTACAACCCTCAGCTGTTTCCAATTGTTCACTCGACAACGGCCGACTTCCAGTATGGCGGCCATATTGAAATGGCCAATAATCTCGCCCGTTACCCGGGAACAAACATAGCCACACTTATACAAGATGTGACCTGCCTCACGTATAATACGTTTTTTTATATAGACTCGAAATGCCTATAACGGTCCTTGACAGTACAAAACTACTGCCCACGTCTGGTTACCATTACCCAGTAGAATTCCGCTAAAACTAAAGCGGCCATGTTGGAATTTCAATCAGAAAGGCTGAGCTACGTATATGTCCAGCCAAAGAGGAGCATTGTAGCCACAACAATACGGGGAAATGAATTTATGTTTTTATAGTTGTGATTTCCTTATTCGTAATGGCTACCACACAATTGTATATTAAAAGGCACAAGCATACAATGTATATCGAGGGTGCCCAACCCGAGTATATACGATAATCTCTAAATATGCCAAGCCATCATTATCCAGAGAGCGATCCTGCAAACAAACGTCTAAAATAAGTCGGAAGCATTGAGATACCCATATGCAAAGCCACACCGTACTAAACAAATAGTCATTTTTAGATATTCGCGACAACTATAGTTCCATTCTACTGGTGTAACCTACGGCACTGTAAGTTTCCTTTGAATAATACTGATGCGACTCACCACCATATCTCTACTTTTTTTAAAATAAAAAACAGACCCACCCACAACGAATGGGAAAATATAGCTCATAGTTTAATGTAGCTCATGGTATGTCTTCCCATCCATGGAAATGGCACATTAAGGGGTAAAGCCTCTCATCCACGGACCCTATTATCTTCAAAATAATCCAGATACAGTAAGTGAGCACCTCTGTAATTATCTAATCAGGCGTTCCCATTCTTCCTTGGAATTAAGACCATTCCGTACTGTATTGAACAACGATATATACCATTGTTCTCTCGATTTCCTTTGTTGGTCCATATTTCCACCCCGTGGGCCCATCCAGATCTTCTCCAGTATAAACCACTCTAGGTCAGAGTCACTATGGCCAGATTCTGTAAAATGGGTAACAAGAGGGGCATTAACCTTTTTTGTTCGAATGGCTGAACGATGTTCCTGCAGTCTGATACGCAATTCCCTGCCCGTTTCACCAACGTATCCTTTCCCACACGGACAGCGAAGAAAGTATACAATGTTCTTACTTCTACAATTGTTCAAGGATCTAGAGTAGACCTTACGTCCATTATGTTCCAAAGTATCAGACTCCATACATAGAGGGCAGACATTGCATGTGCCACATCGTACATTACCACGAACCGGGGTTCACTCTAAGGTGCTCTGTATTTTTCCTTGATTTTCTCTGTAGGTATGGACTAACTCGTCCCTTAAATTCCTGTTTTTTTTAAAAGCAAAGATTGGTGTCTCTAACTTCCTATCTTCTTCGTTGTTAATAATATGCCAGTTACAGTTAATCACATTTTTAATTTGATTGCTCAGATGGGAGTACTGGCTCGCAAACACAATCTTCTCTAAGTCTTTTTTATTTTTCTGTGTCTTTGTAAACATAGTTTCTCTATTGTAGAATCTAGCACGTTTGAATGAATGCGTGATCAGTTTTTTAGGGTATCCTCTCTCTTTGAATTTCTTTTTCATAGTCTCTGCGTGTTTATATGTTTATATAGTTTTTTAGCCTGGTTGCTTGTAGTAAACTGAGATGGAGATTGCCAAGCTTACAGGTCGGGCAGCAGCTACTTCTTTTGTGATCCAATGTTTGTGACTACCTGTGGGGATTACCTCATTTTGCAATGGTTTTTTAATACTAGTGGGTTGCTTGAACTTGCGATATGCTAGATGGATAAAGATCATAAAGTTAATGTTTAGAGTCGTATTCTCTGGGTTCAAAGCAGCGATGATGCATTGCCTACAGGCCCGGCTCCCAATTTATTCTACTCAGGCCTCAGGTTTGATCTGCACAAGTCCATCAGTGCTCGGCAGAGCATACAATGTGCTCCAGAGATTTGTCTGATCTTTCACAGCCCCTGCACACAACGTTGCCTGAAGAACACCGCCAGGGAGGTATGTGTTCCAAAAAATGCCACCCACCCAGCCTAAGCGCCAAAAGTCTCTGTTTTAGGTGTAGGGAGAATGTGCAAGCAAGGTAAGGCAAAGGAGGGGCCAACTGATAAGTTTAATTACTGCCCATGCATGCTTTGTATTGGCTAAAGTCTCTCTGACAGACAAACCGGAGCCCAGTTAAATATACTTCTTAGTGCTTGATTTGAAAGAGGAGGTGTATTGTCCGCTAGGTTCGATGTCAACAAGGGAGTTAGGCAAGGGTGTGTCTTGGCCCCTACTCTGTTTTGTATATATGTGAATGGACTGATAGCCAGTCTGGATGCAGTCCCCAACAATGATGCACCCAGGTTGGCAGGCAGGAAAGTAGCAGCTATAATGTTTGCTGATGACACCTTGCTCCTTTCCAAGACATCAATGGGTATTCAACGTACATTGGAGGGATTTAACAACTTCTGTAGAGAGCATGGACTACAGATTAATGTTGATAAGACCAAATACATGATTTTTAATCCCCCGTTATACACTAGGCCACCACCTACCCTTGATTCGGTCGCACTTGAGAGAGTTCACACCTTTCAATACCTTGGTGTCACACTAAGCGAAAAACTCTCCTGGGGCCCACACCTTGCTAAATCTCAACTCAAACTGACTCAAATAGCTGGGGGAATTTTAAAAATGACAAACGCCTCCACTTATAAACCCATTAGCCCTAGCCTTGAAATCTATAAAATGAGGGCTAGAGCGGCTGCATTATACGGAGGGGAACTCTGGGGGCACGTCAATAGACCAGGATTGATCAAAGCTGAGAACAATTTCCTGAGACAGCTGCTCTCGCTCCCCCAAAGCACACCTTTATTACCGCTGAGGCTCGACTTGGGTTTACTTCCCATCCAGGAGGAATTAGCCATTAAACCTCTCAGGTTCTGGAGGAGGATCTGGCTGACCCCCGAGCTAGAGCAGTATAAAATCGAGCTCCAAGAAATATTGAGATCAGGCAGGGCAGCACATATCCCTTGGCTTTCGTACATCAAAGCCGAATTTACGAATTTGGGTCTTGCAGATATGTGGGCCAATCCAGTAGTAGCGTGTAGGGAGATCTCAGGGAACACATTCACTGAGTTGTACAGATCTCGATGCTTCAACGCATGGCTCCATGACTCAAAGAATGGTACCTTGGTAAAAGCATTTATAGAGATTAAATCTGTCTACTCATTCGAAGCATTTCTGGATGTAATTTTCCCTGTTTTGGCTAGGAAGCTATACATACAATGGAGGTTTGGGGCACTCCCCCTAGCGTGTCTAATAAGTAAATGGACCCCGACTAGGTCCTCACATTGTCCTGGCTGTGGTATGATCAAAGAGGACGAAAGTCATATTCTTTTTTTCTGTCCTCTATACAGTAGAGCAAGGCGGAACTGGATCGTACCTATCTGTAGGAACCTTGGATTTAGGAAGTGCTCAGACGCACTAAGGGTCCTTAAGACTGAAACTGCAGGACACATTGTATTTGCTCTAGCTAAGTATCTGCATGCTTTCTGGATTAAAAGGAGTTTTATACTATCAAATACTGCCTAGCAGCCGGGCTTATATTTTGCTTGTGTAATTTCAGCTACTGCTATAATGGTGTATCCTATCAATGACCTCAATTCCTGATCTGTATTTGCCAAAGTTATTTTAGATGCTGTTTTAACATCGTAATTTTAATGTGTATAATACTTTATGTACTCTTTTATGGCTGAAATATTGCCGAAATAAAGATTGAAAGAAGAAAGCTTTTTTACTTGGGTTGAGAGACCACAGTTGACTTGCTGATAATTGTAGCAGGCATTCATTACAAAATCGATTGTGTGACTCACCGGTGTTGTTGGAGCTGTTGTCAGTCCATAAAAAGGACTGAAGTGAGCCAGCTCTAGCCTGCCTCAACTTGTGGCACAGGTTATGAAAGGACCCCACACTTTGAAGAGAGTAATTTACAAGACCAAGCTCAAGACGAATCTGGGTGGCGGAAGAGGTTTTTGGTAGCAGCTACACCTTTTTGTAGATTTTAGTCACATGTTAATTAAGTGCAATGCTGAGCTTACCCAAAGAGATCGGATAGCCATACGACAAGGTGGGACCTATCTTGGCCCGCATTACCTCCAGCATTGACACTAAGGAAGGACCTGTCAGTTTTTTAGAGAGTTTGGAGAGACTGACTTGATGGGCATAGGCTTTCATGGTGATTTGACTTCAATGTTTTAATAAAGTGCCCTTTGAGTCGATGTAAAAACCCAAGTATTTTTAGTTTTTTTCCCATTGAAATTTGAAGGTTGTTGTACGACCAGCTGGCATCTCAGTAACACTTCCTGTAAAATATAACTACTTGAGTTTTCTATAGGTTTTCCTCCAAGTTGTTCATGGTGGTGTATTTATATAATGTATTCAGCAGGCATTGCAGTCCGACTCTAGTGAGACTGAGGACATGGAGCGTGTCTATTTATTACATCCAACTCTGCAGGTAGAAACAGGTTAAAAGGCAGGGAGCTAACACACATCCCTGTTTTACTCCCCTTGACATCGGGATTTTCCTGGATAGGTGTGAATCGGTACCTATCTTGACTTGAATCCAGGTGTTGGTATGAAGCTGGATGATTGACTCCATTAATTTGGACAAAATTCCCCATTTCATTAGTTTAGCCCAGAGAGCCTTCCTTGGCATGTGATCAAAAGCAGCTTTCCAGGCCACTAACAGAAAGTAGTGCCATAGAAGAAGTGTTTGCTTTATCAATGAGGATGGATAAGGCTAGGAGATTGGTCAGTGTGGCGGAGTTAGCCACAAAACCTGTTTGGTGTTTTGGGAGCAGGCCCTTTGAGTCGGCTCAGCTTTTCAGATCTTCAAGCAACAAACTGGCAAAGAACTTTGCCTCAGTATCCAAGGCTATCAGCCTATAGTTACTTGGGGCTGATTGAGAGCCAGTCTTATGAATTGGCTGGATAATCGCACAGTGCCAGGAGTCGGGTATGGTTGAACTTCATACGGTGTAATCAAACAGCTTAGCTAACTGCTTAGTCCAGAAAGCATTTCTTTTTAAATGGGGTCTGTGGTAGGCCATTTGGGCCTGGCCCTCCGTCCGATCTAGGTTTAGGTAATATTTTGCCCAGCTTTGTAGGTGAGATGGAGAATTCTTCACTTGGATGTTGCTGTGTTCTTTGTGGATCAACCAGACACTCCCTATAGGTATTAGTCATTCTGCATGGCTTAATCTCATCTGCCTGGAAGTGACCTGCCAGAAATGTTACCCGTTCCTGCCCTGAGATGTTTGCGGAACCTAGGCAGAGATTTTCTTAGGTTTGCCTATATACTAGTGCCCAGAAATTGCTGGGGTTCTGGCTCTTGCTTACATAGTGGAGAGAGCACCAGAGGTGTTGGAGATGCTGTTGTTTGTCAATACGACATGCCCATCTATAATTAATTTGTGCGATTTTGTAGTTAGTCAATAAGACTTCAGATTCAGAGTGTCTCCTTACTGCCCTAAGAGCAGTGTTTCTGGTATTCTTTAGCACCATTGTTTCAATTGAAAGTGAGGTTGGCTTGTTACTAGGCCACACACAATGCTGCATTGGTCGTTGGAATTGGCTTAAAAGATGAGTGCAGAAATGTGCCCTGTCTTCTATTGGAGAAGTAGACCACAGTTTAAGACGTATAGTAAGTTGTTCTCACTCTTCCATGATTTTCATGCAAATCTCTTTGATGCATCTTAAACGTTTTAGGTTCTTGGAATAAACTCCGCTTTGTGTAATGGAAGATAAGTTATGATACGCTTAGACTGGAGTTCTGGTAGTGACATGCGGGCAGTGATCGCTTTCAGAGCGTTCTATAATGCTATAGTTTTCTATATTTAGAAGCAGTTCTGAGTTGCAAATAGTATAATCAAGGTATGAGCACTTTCTGCCGTTTGTCCACGAGCATTTCGGGGGATATCCTGAGGAAATCTCCCATTCAGTAGTATGAATACAGCGGTATAAAGTTGTAAAACCTAGTGATCCCCGAGACTACAGTGTTTTTGAGATATGGGTGCATTCATTCAGGTAAGGAGAATGGAAGCAGACTTTCTGAATCCTCCGTGGACCCTTGGAAGAGGTTGGTGTTTTAATCCGCTGTGAGAAGGCAATCTGTAAGCGGAAAGTCCCAGGCCAGGTCGCACAGGACAGTAGATAGGCGATTCACTGAGACCTTTTTGTACTTTTTGTGCTGTCTCTATGAGTTAATTTTAATTCCAAGGAGCCAGTTCTTCTGAAAGTGTAGTGGTTCTATAAGGCCTTTCAAGCTACATGAAGTATAAATAGACAATCCCCCCTTAGGCCGGCCGAATTTCTGATCTCTTGCAGCAGGCTTCCAGTGTTCCAAGTATCCATTTAAGGGGAAGTTTTGGGTGGCCCACGTTTACCGGAAGACGAGAAAGTCATGTCCGGAAATAAAGTTACGTATCTCTGGTGTGAGAATTTTGTGTTGGAGACCACTAATGTTCCAGGAGCACAAGGCTGATGAGAACCACAACAGCAAGTTATGTGAATTTAAAGAATGTGATTGACGCTCATTTTTTTAAGCAACTTTGTTTTCGGTTTGTAGGCATGCTAACTGATCTTCAGGTCACGCTAAGCTTTTATAAGACATGACTGCTTTGAGCCAACCCCAATCTTGTTCTGAGTTTGCACTGAGGGTCGTGGTCCGAGAGATAACTTTAGTGTCCATTAGGCCTTGTGCATTTTTTAAGATTGAGAACTGCCTGTTTCTATCTCCAACCCGAGTCCGGCTAGCACTTGGTAGCATTATTGGTGAGTTTGCCAGCACAGCTGGATAGCTCAGTTTAAAGTATGGACGGATTTTAATACCCCATGATCGAAAAGATTCTGTGCTGGCTAAGAGGGCATGAGCCCAAATGGTGAATTTAAATTTTACCAATGTTGCCTCTGAGACCTGTGAGTCTCTAGATGGAAGAAATTCAATGAACTTGATGTCAATGCGTCAAGTCCAAAAATGTTTTTTAGTAGTTTGATGATGTTACTCCTACTGAGAACATCATGCTGGCCTTTTGAGCGATACTCAGGTATAAGAAGTATCTTGGTGTCTGTAGAGTCACAGGCGGATTCCTGCTGCTGATTGTATGGCCAGGCTAAGTCAGATTTTTCAGCTTGTTGTCCTGATAAGGTTCCAAAGCTGGCCGTGGGATTTTCTTGGGGGTCAAACTGTTCAAGCCGCAGTACTCCAAGTGGGCGTTGCAAATTTTTAAAGGATACCTTTATTTGATTGACTCCATTACTAATGCTAGGGCTCTTAGCTCGATGGTGAGTAGAGTAAAGTGGAGCAGAATGTATTTCTATTACCGATTTTATTCCAGCTTGCTGGTGACCACTTAATTTGTCACTTCCTTTGGGGGATCCTACTGTTGCATTAGTGTTGGCCCTGTTGTAGAATTTTGGCGACTGACTCTGTTGGATTAGAGAATGAGTATACAATTCACAGATGGGAAATAGACAGTGTGCCCAGCGCTAATTCTCAGTTCTGCGGGTCACTTGACAATGGATCCGGGGCAGAAGCTTGTTGTGTGCCTTGAGGAGTACTCTCCTCTTGCATCCCGATGTTTCCGTTGGCAGTAGATGGAATTTGCGTGTGCTGAGTTCCAGATCTCTCCATGTCGTTGTTTGGAGCCTCCTTGGTATTTTTGGATATTCTAAGGGGGCATCTTATTGGTGATTGCAGCTCGCCTGGCCATCCTGGGCTGGGACTTGGAACTACTTCAGTGATTGATGCTGTAAACAAAGTGTACCATTTGAGAGAGTCAGCTCTAGTTTTTGTTAATAATTTGATTCTTTTGCCTTTTTTTCCCTCTTGCTGAGCGGACTGGATGATTGAACATTAATTCTAGAGGACTGTATATCTGGCATAGATGGCTTTAGCACAAGCTTTGAGTCAGCTAGAGAAATTTGGCTACTCCTAGTTTCTGGGCGTTGGGGCTTGGTCTCAAGACTATTGTCGGGGAGTGATGAGGCTTCAGCCTTCTGAGTTATGATTGATACTGCATAATCAGTAGCCATGCAGCTCCCTGCCATGCAGTGATCCCCAGGAGCCAGATGGTTAGTGT
Organism: Triturus cristatus; assembly: GCF_964204655.1. Taxonomy (NCBI): domain Eukaryota; kingdom Metazoa; phylum Chordata; class Amphibia; order Caudata; family Salamandridae; genus Triturus; species Triturus cristatus. Next base: position 624,569,626 of record NC_140587.1, read on the forward strand.
TTGGTATGGGTGTTATTAAATCTGTGCACTTAGAAGATTCCTGATCCTTGGTCACGGTGTTCTCCTATTTCCTGCCAGGCCCTCTCGATAGATGCTTAACTTCATCCAGGACACAGTTTAAGAATGTTGATCGGGTTGATAGACTATCTATGATAGGTGAGCAGCACTGACTGGACCAAATTTGAAGCTGATTGGGTCTTTATTAGTAAATTGTTCAAGTCTTCAAGCTTGCTGTCAATTCCTGCTGTGAATAGCGTTAGTGTATTCAGGAGGTCCACTTGAATGTCTAGTTTGCCTGAGTGGTAATTTAACTCTGTTACCGTTGTTTGAATGGTTTGCAGCAGTTGGGGCCATACTATTGACATTGAAGAGGGGTTGGAGTCTTCCATACTTGGTTCTGATTTCTGGTTAATTGATTGGGCTGTGTCTGTAAGAAAAAGGAAAGCTCCAAAAGAGATTGATCATTTACATCAGTACAAGCTTTTTGCAGAGTGAGAGTTGATGCTGAGCCTATGTTAATTTGAAGTGCCCACTGAGCAGCTATGGAGTTGAATGTATCAATACTTGGTAAAGATGGTTTTGGTTTTACTGAAGGGTATGGTCTCAGGTGACGTTGTGACTCCACGTAAAATTGTTCTGTTTGTTGCAGGGGAGCATTGGTAGAGGGCACACACACTTTGCTCAGTGATTGTTTAGTTGGAGAGTGTAATTGATGACACTCCTGAGGCACGGGGGGTGAGGATTGAAGCTCCGAGTGTGCCCCCATAGAAGATCTTAAGCTTTCCACCACTGGGTTGCTGCTAAAGCCGACCTCTGATATTACGGTTCTATACTTTGAAGATGGATGGACTTTTGCTTTAGTTGTTACCTGCCATGAATTTCCCATTGGTACTTCTGGCCCAGAAGTAGAGGTTGAGCCCTTAACCCCTCCTGATGTTTGTTTAAAGTAGGTTAGCATGGAAGGGGCATTCGAAATGTGTGAGCCAAGCTCCTGGGTGCTCATGTTAGTGAGTGTGGGAGCACGTGAGGTAGAAGACAACGATTGCAAAATGGGCATGTTTATAGTTTGTTTAGGGGAGGCTTGAGCATGAGACCTGATGCTCTTACCCTTAACTCTTTTTGCTTTGGGGTTGTGAGGGCCTCCCTTGTTCTACTAGATCTCATTCCTTTAGTTAGTTGGATGCCCTTGATCGGACCTCACAGCTCCGCTTGCAAGATCGCTTTGCTCCGGGGTCCCAGCTTCCTCAGCAGAAGACACGGGTTCAAACACAATGGAGTCTAGACAGTTTCAGAGGTGCAGTCTGATGTTCCTGACAACTGGCTAAAGTGCTGCAGTTTGTTGTTGCTGTTGGTTTGTGATGGTACGGTTGCAGCTTGTGAATGATTGTCAGGCAGGAAGACCACAGAGCCAGTGAACAAAATCTCGACCTTCTAGGCCAGACAGCCTCTACCCCTGGTACATGGATCCTATTCCAATCACGGGTGGCTCCGTTTGCCCTTAATCCAGCAAGCTGGGGCCACGGTAAACACCAGAGTTTCCACAGAGAACAATTTCTCAGTACAAATCCAGCATCTTCCCACTTGCTTTGCTCTAGCCAACCAACTGCAGTGACTTATAAACAAAACATAAATAAAATGACAAACAGAAACTGGCAAAAGGTAATCTCCTAGGGCACTTTGCCTCTGGAAGTAAGATGATGCTCAGCCAGACATTAAAAAATTCATGCTGCACATTTTGATAGACTATTTTGCATTCCACTGTAAATTCATAAAAACTCATTGTGGAAGAATTCAGGTGAAAACTCCATGATTCACACCACAACAGTGCGCAAAACATGTGGACAGTAATCACACACAGACATGCAAGGTATATCATACATAGTTTATGCGCTGACCCTCAACTAAACTAGGGAAAACCTCGTGGAGGAGTATGACGACAGTGGCCTTACAGTCACACACTAAAATAGTAAGGAAGCGCCAAATATTAAATGCTATAGGAATGCGAAACTAAAGAAGTGGAAAACAATTCAAAAGAAATATATAGTTTGAGGGGACCAAGACGTCATGCCACAAATGTGAATCCCCACAAAGACATACAATAAATAGCAGGTCTGCACTCAGAGTAGCGATGTGAGACAATGCATAGCAAAGCTGTGTTCAAAAGAAGGAAGGCCCTGAAATTAAGAGGGTCAAAAGAGGAAGGACGCGTGCATCCACAGAGGTGTGAGGGAGACTTGTATAAAATAGAAACGGTCATCCAAGAGTATAGTGAAAATAGAAACCGTGTCTAGTGGGACAACTGTCTCGGACTAGGAAGGCTGAGGAAAATTAATTAATAGCAACAAAGCTGGTGTATGTCAGGACAAGGGTAAACAATGCTCAAGTCAGAAGTCGATTGCTCATGAAGGGAATTCCAGGGGTCGTAAGACATCCAAGTATGCCAAAGAATGAAAGTGGAGACTAGCATTTGACGGCAGCAGAATGAAGTACAAAGGAAGTTGCTCCATACTATGTGATGAACATAGTAAAAAGAAGCTCACAATACCGATGGCATCCAAGGGATTATAGGTAAAACCACGCTACTGCATTTGTCCATAGTGTAAAGCCAATTTTGACAAAACTGCATCAATGAATCCATCTGCATTCACATTTGTATAGTAAGAGCTAAAGATTACCACCCTTTGGTGGTAAAACGGCTCGTACAATGAATGGGCCATCCATGTTCACTCTATTAGTGACTGAGAGCAATGTAATGTGTGACATTTTCAGTTTTGCTGTAAATTCCAGAGGACGTATTACATAAGGGGCCCCCCGGGGCACTTTGGTATTACAGATGGGGCGCAGGCGCTTGTGCGTCCCCTTCTATAATACCGATAGCACTGGCACACTTAAAGTGTCAGCGCTATCAACAGAGGGTGTTCCCTCATTTGAATAGGGGTGTGACCTATGCAAATGAGGGAATTCCTTTGACTCTGCGCCCGTGCCATATCACGGAGTCAGAGAAGCCCTCAGAATGCTGCTGACCGCGGCCCCCGCAGGGGGCCAATTGGCGGTCGGCGCCTTAGTGCCCCCGGGGCACCGGTCACCCCGCCACACCCCCTCCCACAGGGGGGAGCGGGGACGCAGACCGGAGCCCCCCTCCTTGGGCTGGCCGGAAGTGACGAGCAATGTGTGTCACTTCCTGGCCCTGGTGTGAGGGGGAGGCTATTTAGCCTTCCCCCACCCTCCTGGTGACCTCTTTGTCACCCATCTCGCCACCTCAGTCGTCGTCGTCTCCAGATTGCAGTGAGTCTTGCTGCACCCACTCCACCCCGGCCCTGTCCCTGGGCAGTACCAGGTCGACAGGGCCCTGTGGCGCGGATGGCCACGGGCGGAGGGGGTGCAAGATTAGGGCGAGGGTGGCGACCTTAGAGGGCGGTGACGCGGTCCGCCGGCGGCACTGATCTGCGTAGCAGGGGACATAGCCCCGATTTGTAGAGCACCTGATCAGTGCATGAAAAGTAGCGGGATCGATGCCCGCACCCCCCATTTAATCCACCCGCATCGCATGATCTGGGGCAATTGATCGCCCCCCCCCTCCCCGGCATGCGCATGCGCCGGACACACCGTGGACACCTCGCCACCAAATACGCTTGCCACATACTAGCGGTGAGTGCTTGGGATTCCCCCCCCACGCCTGAGCCCCCCCATCTGGGGCAACACGGTGGGGCGGCCCAGCGTAGGCTGGTTAGCTGCCGGGGGGGGGTGGTAGCGGCGGCTTGTCTGGGGTCGGTGGCGAGGGCCGCTTGTGCGGGTGCTGGGGGGCAGTGTGGGCGGGGAGATGTTGTGGTACGTCGTTTGGGCTCCGACTCCAGCCCCCCCAATGTAGTAATCCGGGGCTCGAGCTTCGGGGTCGCGATCCCCACATACTGGGATTGTGCCCGTCTCGCATCTGGGATGCCCGGTGCCGTAGTGCTACGTCCTCGCAGGCTGACCCCCAGATCCCGGTCGCCGCCTGGTGCTGTGGCCCCGGCTCTCTCTGTCGACAGATTGGTCCTGCGGCCAGACTGCCCCTGGGTGCTAGAGACCCAGGTTCGTGCCTCGGGGTCGCGTCCTTCCCTGTGACCCTGGGCGGATCATTTCTCCTCCCTGCGCCTGAAGGTGTGGGGTAGATACGGCACTCAGGTACAGCGCTCCAATACATTTGGCAAGCACGCGCTTGTCTAGCACTTACCCCAAACCCCCTCCTCCACCCCCGGCACTCGAAGGAGGATTCGGTGCACGGTGATGCCCGCGGGCTCGCAGGTCCGATTCTGAGCCTGCCCCATGGCTGATTGCCCGGGCGGGACTCGCCACACCGCTCCACCCGGGCAGGCCCTCACAGGGCCGTGGTGATATCTAGGGGCCCTGGGGGCGGGTGGGGACGGCACCTGCACTAAACACCAGCCCCCCCTTCCCGATTGGTGGAAATACTTGCGGTATTGGGGGATTAGTCTAGCACCGCCCTCCCGAGGGTGGCGCCGCCCACCGGTGGGTGTTGCTGCCGTCAATTTCGCAGCTGATTCTAGTGCTGGTAACCAGGGTTTGAGTCTCGGGGCCACGTCCGCATCGTGCGATGATGGGCTATCCACCTATTCTACTCGTGCCTGAATATGTAATGTAAATACGGTGCTCACACAGCGCTCCAGCACCTTCGGGCGAGTTGCGTTACAGATAAGGTGGTTCATGGGCCCCCCGGATCGCAGGCGAAGGGGTGCCGTAGCTCAGAGGCACTGTTGTCAGCTTTTCCATTGATTCTCACAATACGCGCTACCCCCTTTCATGTGCATTGCGGGGCATTTAAGGCAAAAGATGGCCAATTCTTTAAATAATCCCTCCGTTGGGTCCAGGTGGGCCTTCGAGGATGTGGCCTGTCGACTGCGCTGCCGCAAAAAGGGCGAGAATGCGGGCGGCGAGAATGCGGGCGGCGAGCTGCGGGGGGTCGCGGCAATGACAGAAACAGCTTGATGCAGGTGGCCTGCTCACCAGGCGCAGTCCAGAGGTGGCATCTTTCATACGTGTCTTGCGCAGAGAACTAATTGTACAGCACTTTTAGCAGGGTACGCAAGGGCAAGTGGGGATGCACTTTCTTTATTAGGTGCAAAGGCAATTCCGACCCCCGTGTCGCCTCCTCATGCTTGTTTTAGGGAGAAGGCATTTGCCCCCCCCCCCCCCCCCTCGGGTGCGCGGCCACTGGGGGCGCGGGGAGCATGCGGCGGGCTGCGTGTTCCTGGGCAATGGATGCGCTGCCACCGAATGCGTGAATGCGTAATGTAAACACGGTACTAGTTAAAGCGCTTCAATGCCTTCCAGACCTCCTCCTGCCCATGCATCGGCCGCAGCGAGATAGAGGTTGGCGGCCGCATCGAACTAGGGTTCAGGGGGTTTCGCGGGCAAGGTCTAAACCTTCCCATGCCCAAGCGTCGCCGCAGCGTGATTCAGTGTAGGGTAGAGCGCTCATTACACACTGTATCTATCGTGTGTCCGTCGGCCTTTCGCCCGCGGGGCATACTTCTCAATGGCGTCGGCCCTCGCGAGCAAAGTAAATGAATGGGGGTGCGCCGGCAAAGAAGCCACACAACCTGCGCCGGGGGAGCCGTTAGGAGATTAGCGATCGGTTCACGGCCCTAATACACCAGCACTGCAAGGCTGGGAGCTGCCTGGGTCCCCGCGGATCGCGGGCGGTGCAACCCCGTGGCGCTCCCTGGATAAGGTTATCGCCCCCCCTCCTGTCGGCTATGCTGCCATTGAGGGCGGGGGGGCATGCAGTGGGCTGTGTGCGGTAGGCGTGGTGACCTGCAGAGGTGGGGTAGACCGACGACTGCGAGCTGGACGCTGGTTTAGGGAAGTGAGGTTCCGCCCCTTGAGGTCGCGTCCGCATTATGCGATTGCGGGCATTACTGAACCCCGCACCACATTGGATAATTGGTACGAATCTTGTAAGCTCCCCGTGCTTAAATGTGTAATGTAAATAAGGTGCTCATGTAAAACGCTCCAATACCTTCGGGTCGAGTTCGCGCTATATATTTATGCAACATGTATTGCTGGCTTTCTATAAGGTAGGGGTGGGCGGAATTTGCGAAAGCGACTTTTGCAAATTATCGCGAAAATGTTAAAAATCTCCGCAAACAAGCGGAAATATCGCGAAGATGCAGAAGTTTTTTTCCCGCCCGTTCGCGATATTTTTTGCATGGTTGCGGGCCGCTAACTTACCCCTGCGGTTGCTCGCGGGCGCGGCCATCTTGCTTTCAGTTGTCTCGTGATCGCGCGACGCATGACGTCACTGCGGACGCGAACTGTCGCGAGACAGCGCAAATGCCTAAAACAATACAACATCTCATGGAGAGCGCGACCGAATCGGGAAAACTTGTCGGCGAACGTGGGGATTCAGGTAAGGCGATCGCGCGCGCGCGAGAATGTATTATTTTACAGCGGAAGCAAGAACCAAATGATCGCAAAGCTGCGGATTGTGGAAATTTTGACATTTCCGCGCTCTCCGCGGAACTGCCAAATTATCGCAAATTCCGCGAACGGAACGGAAATTTTGCCCAGGCCTACTATAAGGCGGATACATGATACAAGTGCATGCATTTTCACATTATGCGATTGCGGGCATTACTAAACCCCCCAAACCTCAATGGATAATCTGGTGCGGTGCTCACGTGATCCGGTACGGGGAGCGTGTAATATGGTATGATTCTCTTAAGCACCCCCTGCTTGAAGGTGTAATGTAATTACGGTGCTCATGTAAAGTCCTCCAATACCTTCGGGTCGATTTCGCGCTATATAATATGCAACATTCATTGGCTGGCTGCCTATATGGGCAGATGCTGATGCAGGGATTGCATTGTTCACAAGAATTTTGCGCCAATACCTTCGAGTCGAATTTGCGCTATATAAATATGCAAGCTGTATTTGATGGCTGCCGAAGAATGCGGATACATGATACATGTGTATGCATTGTTCACAAGATTTCGCTCGTGCCCATATTTGCGCGCATTAGACGATTCCGGACATTACGACACCCCCCTGCACCTCAATGTGAATTTGGCACGGCGCTCATGTCCGGCGCTCCAATACGTTAGCGCGCATGAATGTTTTAATGTCGTGGCTGAGCGGTTAAGGCGATAGACTAGAAATCTATTGGGGTTCGCCCGCGCAGTTTCGGATCCTGCCGACTACGAAAATCTTTAAAGCCAGTGCGCTCCCACATATGCGGGTCTGACTCCACCCCTCGCCTTTGCGCCGCGTACCCTGCTCTCCCCGAGTATGTGTCTCTGATGTCAACGGCGCCGGGGACGGATTGGGCGGCTAGCACCCCATCACCCCACCCGGCCAGGTCTGGTCCTTTCCGGCTCGGTCTGGCTGGCGTAGGGCTGACTGGCGTAGGGCTGAACATATCTCTCTGTTCCACATCTTGAGTCCGAGTCCCCGACTACGAATGGCTGGGGGGCGCTCTCTGCCACGCGAGGCAGACAGACACGCGCTGGGACAGATCGGGCTCAGCTGCGTCGCGGAAAGGACACCGGTGGCTGCGTGGGTCTCTTCACGTCCTGCAAGCTGGCAGGAAGAGCCCCAGTGCATGGCTCCTTGGTTGATTGGTCGGTATCACGGCGATGCACACACTGACAGCCCGTGCCCAGTTAGCGAACTGGGCCTGATAAATGAGGTTGCGTTGTAGTGAAGGGTGTCCATTCGCGCGCATTATGTGATTCTGGGCATTACGGCACCCCTTACACCTGAATGGGTTATTTGGTCGGTGGTCGTGTCCGGCGCTCTAATACTTTCGCGCACATTACGGTTTAAAGGAATTTCGACATTCCACGCGCATGAATGTGTGACACGTTGCTCGTGTCCGGCGCTCAAATGCATGCACGCTCATTACGTGATCCCGGGCATGACTACATCTCCCGCACCTGAACTGATTAATGTGGTACGGTGCTCGTGTCCGGTGCTCAGTTACTTTGGTGTGCAGTTGCGCTATGGACAGAGGCTTCTTCCCCCCTCAACCGGTGTCTCAAGAAGGCATCGCCGGTGTGCACACACAGGTTCCCGAGGGTCGCGGACCTGGCGGCTCATGATCTCACTCACGTGCCCGAATATGTGTGTAAATATGGTGCTCATGCACAGCGCTGCTATACCTTCGGGTCGAGTTCGCGCGATATAAAAGTGCTATTTACAGCAATGGTCGCGCAGTTCGATCCTGACCACACGTGACGCTTTGTAACCTGCATCTCGATCCCCCCCCCCACCACAGGAACTACACGCTAACTCTGAGGCCTACCCATAGGGGGGGCCGAGTAGCAAAACAAGTAAATAGGTTCCATAGCATGGTGAAACCTCCATCATTTGGAGATAGGCCCAGGTAAAATAGGGTTTCTTCATGTCTAGAGGACCATTGCGGTTGGGGGTATCCCCGAACGGAATCACTGGTCGCGTACTGCAGCTGCAGGAGACTGGGATCCTGGTTTACGGACACTTTTACCGCGCTCAGGGAGTGCTGCCAGCCTACATATGGTGCTGCTGTCCCAATAACTGGGGTATCAGCGGGGCAAACACAAGGGGACATTATGTCAATAGAACACTTGTCACGCCCAGGGTGCATTAAATTTCTACTTCAACGGAGCAGGAATTTGGCACCGCTGGGGATGCTCTGGGTTTGTGGGGGGGGGCACCCCCCCGCCACCCTAGTACTAGGGAGCATGATGGGAGGGGCGAAGTAGGACTTAGTCAATCCTCAATGCTTGAACTTTACAGACAGCAAGCAATGCTTGAGCCAGACAGATTCCCGAAGCTGTTATGCCTAGCGCAATGCATAAGCCAGACAGATTCCCGAAGCTGGTATGCCTAGGGGGTTTCATCACTGAGGGATCTGTAGAGGCATAACTCCCATAAGGGATGGTGGGCAGGGGCAAGAGTCGCCCCTTGCCCATGGTCACGCGCGGGCAGCTAGGAGCACTTCTGTGCTCCAGGTTTAGCAATCAGAGGGGACTGGCCAAAGGTTAACTAAAACCCTTCTCGCCTTAATAGCCAAAAAGGGGCGAATAGTTCTTGGCACATCTTCGCAGGCCCAACGGGTCCTTTATTTCAGCAGACCCTATCAGATTGGGATGGCGTCTCGGGCTTTGGGGACATAGATGGGGCCATCTACAACACCAGGAGCTATAGCTCACTGGTAAGTCTTGGGCTGTGGATATAAGGGATCTCACAGGGTTTGAGACCTGCTAGCGCTGTCACACTGTCAGGAGGTGGCAGAATTTCAAACTCTTCTTTCTGCTAGGATGGTTCCCTTCCAGCTAGTTGCAGGAAGCCCTAGTTAGGAGAGGTTGCAGGTAAGACTACAGCGGTTTGGTGGGGGGCCCTGGGTGCGACGGTGAGCCACCTCCAGGGCTGTGGCGGAGTTACAGGGCGATCTGGAAGCAGGCCGGTACAAAGGGTACCTCTGCGCGGCACCATAGGGGGTGCCTGAGCCAAAACCGAGGAGCCTCAAGGGAGGTCCCGGAAGCCGTGTCGGCGCCCCGCTAGTCCTGCGGGCGGTTGTGAGCCTGAACATCCGGGGGCTTGCTATGCGACGCTCCGCCCCGAGAGGGGGGGCGTGAGTAGAATTACCAACGGCACGTGATCGTAGAAAGAATCACCTGGAGGGCAGCAACGGCGGGCATCGCTCCCGCGCTGCCCGTCTCATCAGGCGGGCAGGCGACCCAGTTGGTTGCCTGCCCTTGGATCGCCCGTAAGATAACCCACCCATTACATATTCTGGAATTATGTAATAAACCTGCAGCATTGTTACCCAACACCAACTGTCTTGTATGTGTCATTTGGGTAACCTATTATGGGGAAGGGGGGAAAGCGGGGTGCCCCTGGGGGTACTATGCCGCTGACCGCGGCCCCCGCAGGGGGCCAATCGGCGGTCGGCGCCTTAGTGCCCCATGGGCACCGGTCACCCCTCCACACCCCCTCCCACGGGGGGGCGGGGACGCAGACCGGAGCCCCCCTCCTCGGGCTGGCCGGAAGTGACGCGCAATGCGTGTCACTTCCTGGCCCTGGTGTGAGGGGGAGGCTATTGAGCCTTCCCCCACCCTCCTGGTGACCTCTTTGTCGCCCACCTCGCCATTTCCCTCCCTACCGCTTACCCGGCGTAGGCGTAGGGTGGGGGGGTTTCTGAGCGTTGTAATGTTTTCTTTTTCGTTGCAGGCGGAGTTACATGGTGATCTGGAAGCAGGCCGGTAGAAAGGGTACCTCTGCACGGCACCATAGGGGGTGCCTGAGCCAAAACCGAGGAAAATCAAGGGAGGTCCTGAAAGCCGTGTCGGCGCCCCGCTAGTCCAGCGGGTGGTTGTGGGCCTGAACAACCGGGGGCTTGCTATGCGACGCTCCGCCCCGAGAGGGGGGGCGTGAGTAGAATTACCAACGGCACGTGATCGTAGAAAGAATCACCTGGAGGGCAGCAACGGCGGGCATCGCTCCCGCGCTGCCCGGCTCATCAGGCGGGCAGGCGACCCAGTTGGTTGCCTGCCCTTGGATCGCCCGTAAGATAACCTACCCATTACATATTCTGGAATTATGTAATAAACCTGCACGATTGTTACCCAACACCAACTGTCTTGTGTGTGTCATTTGGGTAACCTATTATGGGGGAGGGGGGACAGCGGGGTGCCCCTGGGGGTACTAAGCGCACTGACAGTGCGCCATTTGAAAGGTGGTGCACTGTCAGCGCGCCCCCTAAAAGCAGCCCTCTGCAGGTGTTAAAGGGGGTCCCATGGACCCCCCCAGACATCCTCTTGCAGGCAGATGCAGTCACTGACTGCACCCGCCTGAAAGGGGATCTCTAATCGCCTTTGAAAGTGCAGCCTGCACTGTAAAAACACGCAGCAGCTGCTCCGTGCTTTCACATGAATGCGCTTTCCTGGGGGCAGCGCGAGTTCCCGGCTGCCCTGGGGGCAGCATATTTATTGTTTGCGCCTGGCGCACTTTTTCAAAGGTGTGCTGGGTGCAAACAATGCCAATACGTAATAAGGCCCCAGTGTGGTACTGGATCATGCATTGTTTCCCCGTTTTTGTTGACTGACAATGTAGATAAGGTTGCAAAGACAACAGATGGCATAAACTACTTTGGAAAAGCTACAGTTCATGTATTGTACTAAGGTATGTATATGAGACGCTTGGCAACAAACAGAGCAGTTTTGGCATCTATAGTGTCCAGTTACTGGAGAATAACCCCAATTTTTCGTAAGAGAGTTGCTGAGAGAGTTACTTTTGGGGTCCTAGCATATGGCTTTACAAAATGGCCCTGGAGGTTTTACATCTTTTATAGGAGACAGAGTAGGTTCACTGACCAAACCTTAAGAATGAAAAAATATTTTTCGATTATTTTAATGAGCTTTTTGGACCAAATGTTAAAGGTGATAAAACACTGCATCAGTTGATTTTTCTCTGTTCAATGAAGTCAGTAAAATTTCCTGGGGTCAATACTATCCCCTTTTGAGCACTCTTGATTCGAGGCAACTAGTATATACTCTGTCAGCCAATTTGCTAAAAAGGCTTACCGAAAGTAGTCTGCCTTCCACTTGCAAATTCTGCATATGCATAAGACTCGCCATAGGGTAAACCATCATTTAAATATCTAAGCTGATCGCTTTTTTCTTGTATCGGGGCACTTTTTTCTTCATGTTCGTTGTATAGACAAGTACCTAGTTCACTGTTAAAGCCTATAAGGTCAAATCAAGAAAAGGTAAAAAGCCCATCTTAGAGTCAAACATAAACCTGAGGTGTTTATGTGTGTAACTGAGCAAATTTATAAAACATGTCTCTCCAAATAAGTACAATTCTATCTATATACTGCTTTTACAGGGAGATATTCTAATGATATTGGGGTCTGTAATATTAAGACATAATTGGTTTCAAAGACAAGAATACAAAAAGAGGGACAAGAGAGGCCTTTTCCATTCACACGGGAATGGGAGGTCCAGTAGGAACAGGGGCCCCTAGTACAATGATTACAAAAGGTGTTCCTATAGTTCCTCAGAATTAGAGTAGAGTCAAAACGAAGGCTAAATCCAGTTTAGTACACCATGTGGACATGGATGGAAATCCATATGTTGGATTTTAATGCCCTCACACACCCTTTCAGGTGTCGTGCTTCATCATATGGGCTGCTCCTCGTCGGGCCGGTGGTGCAATGCCCAACGGGCTCCCTTAAAAGGGGCACTTTGGTCGGAGATCTTCTATCCAACTGCCATATGGTGAAGTGCGGGTGTGGGGCCTGGATAATGTAGATGTATGTTAGTGTGGTTAAAATAAGGTCAGGAGTGCCTGGTGAAAATTAATTTTATTCTGATGGCCTCCTACCCTAAATTAAAAGCGTGTAGACATGGCACTTATTTGAGTATAATGTCTCGTATTAAGGTGTCATGTAATTATAAGGAGTCGGTCAACATGTTTCTCGCCTTGAGTAGGTATACTCGCGATTCGTCAGGACCTTTAGAAAAAAACTATCTACATTTGACAAACTAATAAAGTTAGGGTTATTTACAACCTAAATGTTTTGTTCTAACACAATACCTGTTTATGTCAGGAGCTACTTGAAAAGAAAAAAAGGTATGGTAAAACATATACATGGGTACATATTGTATGGAACAGTTAGTGAGAGAGCCTTCCGTGTGACTCACACTCTTTAACTTGATTAGTGGTGAATCCCCACGGTGAGCTAAAGTGACTACTCACCAGTGTGGAAATCCTGTTTAAAAGCAGCAGAAAATACACACATATGTGACTCACCCTATTCAATCATTGTCCAGACATCAACAGTACTCGGTGGACTGTATATGAGTGTGAATTCATCAATGTTTAGGACTGAATCAGAAAAGGATAGCATCAATCAATGGTACTCTCTAATCTAACGGTTTTATGTAAGGCAATAAAAAGTGAAGCAGACAAGAATGGTCTCTAAGGTAAAATGTTGAGTACTCATCGTCTTAATTACCCCTCCCCTTGCTATCTGGTGAGCAAAGAGGCAGCGATATGGCTGATTGCAAAAGTAAGCTAATGTCTTGTTGAATAATATTGAAATCATCACTGATTTGACAGATCTTATGGTCGCTTGGCATCAACAAGATTATTCGTATATGTGTGTATGTACTATTTAAAAATGTCATATGGTCGAGACAAAAGAGGTTAGGTTTCTATATTACATAATGTAGTCTAGTGCACAACCTGGTGTGAGATCATTCAGCCCGTTTAAGTATAGGATCGCCGGTACAAATTATATACTAATTATGCTTCACATGGGTTGCTCACCAATCACCGTGTGACTGGTTTACCAGGGTAGAGTCCACGGATGATTCCCTCCTACTATGTTGCCGGGGGACTTATTTAAACAAAACAACACTTTTACATTGCGTTACTATCAAAAGTAACAGAAACTGCTGATTAGCTAGATCTGCCCTCATACGGATTGAAATGTCATATTTGTCGTGTCCTGCACGGTTATACAGGGAGTTAGTTACGTTTGTTGTCCGTTACTCACATTTCTCCTCCTCACGCAGCTCGCTGTGACCTACCCTCTCCACCGAGTCCGGGAGGTGGTGTGGTAGAAAGTGGCGAAGGACTTATGCGAGAGGTTGTGTCATGTGACTGGGGGTGGGGTTTGGTGGCTGCACCCCTTGTCAAAGGGGGCTTATATGGCAGACATTTTGAAATGGGACTTATGATGCATTGGTCCATGAAAATACTTAGAGGAATAGCGTAAAACTATAAACCAAATCACCGCAATGGGATCAAGGAATATACAACTCATGTAAGAAGCGTGGTGCGCGGTATTCTCAAGACTAAATGGCCGTAGGATATGTTGTCAGACACGTTGTTTATACATTGGTGTTTGGCAGACATATTGGAGTGGAGTGTGCAATATGTTAGTTCACAAGATGAAAGAAAGTGGATCAATGATTAAAGAACGATGTCATAGTGATCTAGTGAGTAAATCCCATCGTATTAATACTAGTTAGTGTCTATCGTTCGGACAATAAATCGATGGACGATTAGATGTCGTACCAAATCAACATGCAAGGTGTAGGGAATATCAATAATGTCTATTAGTGGAGGGTTGAAAAAACGTGACCAATTCAATTCAGTGTGATCAATATCGAATGGTGTTCATCACAGGACAGATTAGATCTTGATTGCACCCCAGGGAATATCGTCGTTAAGACCATTGGTATCAGTTGACAAGCGATGTATCCACCGCTGTTCTTTCGCAAAAAGACTCTGTTTAGTTATATTGGGATTCGCTTCTAGGATCAACCATTTAACTGAGTCTGGTGAGTGTTTGCGTTCAAGGAAGTGGGTACTTATTTTGGTGTTACTCAGCTAAAGTGACTACTCACCAGTGTGGAAATCCTGTTTAAAAGCAGCAGAAAATACACACATATGTGACTCACACTATTCAATCATTGTCCAGACATCAACAGTACTCGGTGGACTGTATATGAGTGTGAATTCATCAATGTTTAGGACTGAATCAGAAAAGGATAGCATCAATCAATGGTACTCTCTAATCTGACGGTTTTATGTAAGGCAATAAAAAGTTAAGCAGACAAGAATGGTCTCTAAGGTAAAATGTTGAGTACTCATCGTCTTAATTACCCCTCCCCTTGCTATCTGGTGAGCAAAGAGGCAGCGATATGGCTGATTGCAAAAGTAAGCTAATGTCTTGTTGAATAATATTGAAATCATCACTGATTTGACAGATCTTATGGTCGCTTGGCATCAACAAGATTATTCGTATATGTGTGTATGTACTATTTAAAAATGTCATATGGTCGAGACAAAAGAGGTTAGGTTTCTATATTACATAATGTAGTCTAGTGCACAACCTGGTGTGAGATCATTCAGCCCGTTTAAGTATAGGATCGCCGGTACAAATTATATACTAATTATGCTTCACATGGGTTGCTCACCAATCACCGTGTGACTGGTTTACCAGGGTAGAGTCCACGGATGATTCCCTCCTACTATGTTGCCGGGGGACTTATTTAAACAAAACAACACTTTTACATTGCGTTACTATCAAAAGTAACAGAAACTGCTGATTAGCTAGATCTGCCCTCATACGGATTGAAATGTCATATTTGTCGTGTCCTGCACGGTTATACAGGGAGTTAGTTACGTTTGTTGTCCGTTACTCACATTTCTCCTCCTCACGCAGCTCGCTGTGACCTACCCTCTCCACCGAGTCCGGGAGGTGGTGTGGTAGAAAGTGGCGAAGGACTTATGCGAGAGGTTGTGTCATGTGACTGGGGGTGGGGTTTGGTGGCTGCACCCCTTGTCAAAGGGGGCTTATATGGCAGACATTTTGAAATGGGACTTATGATGCATTGGTCCATGAAAATACTTAGAGGAATAGCGTAAAACTATAAACCAAATCACCGCAATGGGATCAAGGAATATACAACTCATGTAAGAAGCGTGGTGCGCGGTATTCTCAAGACTAAATGGCCGTAGGATATGTTGTCAGACACGTTGTTTATACATTGGTGTTTGGCAGACATATTGGAGTGGAGTGTGCAATATGTTAGTTCACAAGATGAAAGAAAGTGGATCAATGATTAAAGAACGATGTCATAGTGATCTAGTGAGTAAATCCCATCGTATTAATACTAGTTAGTGTCTATCGTTCGGACAATAAATCGATGGACGATTAGATGTCGTACCAAATCAACATGCAAGGTGTAGGGAATATCAATAATGTCTATTAGTGGAGGGTTGAAAAAACGTGACCAATTCAATTCAGTGTGATCAATATCGAATGGTGTTCATCACAGGACAGATTAGATCTTGATTGCACCCCAGGGAATATCGTCGTTAAGACCATTGGTATCAGTTGACAAGCGATGTATCCACCGCTGTTCTTTCGCAAAAAGACTCTGTTTAGTTATATTGGGATTCGCTTCTAGGATCAACCATTTAACTGAGTCTGGTGAGTGTTTGCGTTCAAGGAAGTGGGTACTTATTTTGGTGTTACTCAGCTAAAGTGACTACTCACCAGTGTGGAAATCCTGTATAAAAGCAGCAGAAAATACACACATATGTGACTCACACTATTCAATCATTGTCCAGACATCAACAGTACTCGGTGGACTGTATATGAGTGTGAATTCATCAATGTTTAGGACTGAATCAGAAAAGGATAGCATCAATCAATGGTACTCTCTAATCTGACGGTTTTATGTAAGGCAATAAAAAGTTAAGCAGACAAGAATGGTCTCTAAGGTAAAATGTTGAGTACTCATCGTCTTAATTACCCCTCCCCTTGCTATCTGGTGAGCAAAGAGGCAGCGATATGGCTGATTGCAAAAGTAAGCTAATGTCTTGTTGAATAATATTGAAATCATCACTGATTTGACAGATCTTATGGTCGCTTGGCATCAACAAGATTATTCGTATATGTGTTTATGTACTATTTAAAAATGTCATATGGTCGAGACAAAAGAGGTTAGGTTTCTATATTACATAATGTAGTCTAGTGCACAACCTGGTGTGAGATCATTCAGCCCGTTTAAGTATAGGATCGCCGGTACAGATTATATACTAATTATGCTTCACATGGGTTGCTCACCAATCACCATGTGACTGGTTTACCAGGGTAGAGTCCACGGATGATTCCCTTCTACTATATTGCCGGGGGACTTATTTAAACAAAACAACACTTTTACATTGCGTTACTATCAAAAGTAACAGAAACTGCTGATTAGCTAGATCTGCCCTCATACGGATTGAAATGTCGTATTTGTCGTGTCCTGCACGGTTATACAGGGAGTTAGTTACGTTTGTTGTCCGTTACTCACATTTCTCCTCCTCACGCAGCTCGCTGTGACCTACCCTCTCCACCGTGTTCGGGAGGTGGTGTGGTAGAAAGTGGCGAAGGACTTATGCGAGAGGTTGTGTCATGTGACTGGGGGTGGGGTTTGGTGGCTGCACCCCTTGTCAAAGGGGGCTTCTATGGCAGACATTTTGAAATGGGACTTATGATGCATTGGTCCATGAAAATACTTAGAGGAATAGCGTAAAACTATAAACCAAATCACCGCAATGGGATCAAGGAATATACAACTCATGTAAGAAGCGTGGTGCGCGGTATTCTCAAGACTAAATGGCCGTAGGATATGTTGTCAGACACGTTGTTTATACATTGGTGTTTGGCACACATATTGGAGTGGAGTCTGCAATATGTTAGTTCACAAGATGAAAGAAAGTGGATCAATGATTAAAGAACGATGTCATAGTGATCTAGTGAGTAAATCCCATCGTATTAATACTAGTTAGTGTCTATCGTTCGGACAATAAATCGATGGACGATTAGATGTCGTACCAAATCAACATGCAAGGTGTAGGGAATATCAATAATGTCTATTAGTGGAGGGTTGAAAAAACGTGACCAATTCAATTCAGTGTGATCAATAGCGAATGGTGTTCATCACAGGACAGATTAGATCTTGATTGCACCCTAGGGAATATCGTCGTTAAGACCATTGGTATCAGTTGACAAGCGATGTATCCACCGCTGTTCTTTCGCAAAAAGACTCTGTTTAGTTATATTGGGATTCGCTTCTAGGATCAACCATTTAACTGAGTCTGGTGAGTGTTTGCGTTCAAGGAAGTGGGTACTTATTTCGGTGTTACTCTTGAGGCAACGAAAATGACTGCGATGTTCCGTGATGCGTAATTTAATAGGGTGAGTTTTCATCCCTATGTAGTAGAGGTTGCAGGGGCAAATTAAGAGATAAATGCAGTTCGCAGTATTGCAGTTGGTATGTGCTCTCATTTCCCAGGTAAAGGTATTATTCAGAGTTATAGTCTTGTGCGTAGATGTAAAGGCGCATGCACTGCATCCTCCACACGGGTAGTGTTCTTTAAC
Organism: Triturus cristatus; assembly: GCF_964204655.1. Lineage (NCBI taxonomy): Eukaryota > Metazoa > Chordata > Amphibia > Caudata > Salamandridae > Triturus > Triturus cristatus. Next base: position 624,587,555 of record NC_140587.1, read on the forward strand.
CATGGGGAGTTGCCACAGTGTTCGCTGTGAAGTTTTTTCTTTGGGTTTAGGTCTAGTTTTAATGAGCATGTCTTTGATATTTCTAGAGAGTCTGTATGCAAACCGGGGTAGTTCAATGTTTATAGAACCTGTATTGAGTATATTCCAGTGTTTTTTCAACACTTTGGTCAACTGGTTAGATGCTGGTGTAAACATGGTAATACAAGTCAGTACCTCCGGATTGTTTTTAATTTTGTGTTTCAAGAGGCCCTCTCTGTGATTGTTCCGTGCCCGTTTTTTTGATAGTGTAATACTCCTCTGAGGTTATTTTCTACAAACGCGTTTTCTGGTGCACTGCTGCTTGGGAGTTTAAGTCCACTTCAGTCCTGAGGATCTCAGGACACAAGAGGACCTCATCGCCCCACCAGCAGTGTGCCAAGAGGTGCGTTTGCAGAGTGGTGCAAAAAGTGGTGTGGCCTCCGACCACCTCTCAGCAATCCCACTGTGTGGGGATTACTGGAGGTACCTGGAGGACTAGTTGGCCTCTAAGGACCCTTAATATTCTAGGAGACTTAATCCCCCAACCCAGAATGTGTCAGGAGGCACATTTGCTGAGTGGTGCAGAGAGGGGGCCGGGCTTCCAGTGTGATGCCAACTTATCTTTTATTTATTCCCCTTCTCTTAGTAATATTTGGGTCATGGGGGCTGAGAAGTTGGCCTGGTATATGCTGTCCACTCACTAGTTATAGTGGGCACCTTGCACTAGTCCAAACAACCCCTTATTGATGATAGGTTAAAGACAACCTTTATTGAAAGCTATCCTAGTGGTAGCTATGGAGAGCAGCATTCAGGCTAAGTCTTGAAGGAATGTAAAGCAGCTTGTTTTACCAGTCTATAATCTCTTGAGTGGCTAAATGAAAGGAGACTACACCAGGTATATATATAAAATATATGTATTTATTACTAAACACACCCCTCTAGTCTCTTTATGAGGCTAGATGCAAAAGCACATAAGTTACACTTCAAAATATTACAGTAAAGTAGCACTATACACGTTAGGCCCTAGGGGCGGACCAAATCATATACTAAAATAGTGGTATAAGAACCAAGACTTAACTAAACACAAGACCTAGAGCCTGTAGAATCGCTGGGACCCCAAGGAACCACCCAAGTTAATTACACAGGGGACCCACGGGGGCCGTGTGCAGTGTGAGAACACAGCCGTGAGCTCCCGTTAGCTTCTATGGGGAAAGTCGCGGTTAGATTTTTAGAGTTAAAGGACACTTAGAGATGGATTAGGACCAAACCCTCTTTGACTTAGACAGTTCTAGGGTCAACACCCACGGGAGCACATGAGTACTTGAGTTACCTCACCCAGGGAAGCCGGGTGCATTGGTGTCAAATGGTATCGGGTCGCGTCGTCGTTTTCAATGGCCGCTGGCGAAGAAGTGCTGCTGCCAGGAAGATGCGAAGTGTCCGAATAGATCCAAGCCTGGATCGGAGATATGAAGATCCTGAAAGCAGAGGGGACAGAGTCTGGGTCACTTGCCAGTGACCAGGGGCACTATAGACGAATGCCTACCGATGTCAGGTGTTTCAGGTGAAGAAGGTGAAGCTTGACTCTTCAGCCACAAGGACCAGGAAGCGTCGAGGACAACCAGTAGCTGGATTCAAGCTGTCCCACAAAGGATGTCGAGTGCTGCAGTGTCAGTGCCTGGATTGGACACAACAATCCTTGGCACGCAGAAAGGAGAAAGACGCTTCGGAGCGGACCAGCAAGGTCCAAGGGGCTCCCCCAGCAAGGAGGATTGAGGGCACATCTGGAGCAACCAGGGAAGCCCAAAGAAAGTCAGAGTTACCTTCACAGGGACCCACCAGTCGACAGACCAGGGATCGCAAAGGGACCTCGAGCGGGAATGCAAAGAGCGGGCTCACGGAACACTCGTGGAGTGTAGGCCCACAATCTTCAGTGCAAAAGGTGCTCAGGGTCTGGGCTACAAGTAACCAATGCACAGTCTCAAGAGTCGTTGGAAAGCTGGTGCACTTGCATATGTGCATGGTGTCCAGGGGTTCCGGTTTCACGGTAGCCACGAGGGCTACGGGTCTCAGCTTTGCTGGGGACTCGGTTTGGCCTCTGGGAAGTCTGGAAATTCACCTCTGGTGTTGCAAAGTCATCGGCGTATGGCAGGAGCTTCAGAGATGCAGACTGGACAGATGCGTCTTTGGTGCCTGCCAAGCAGGGGAGTAACTCCTTTACTCCAAGGGAGATTCTTTAGTCATCTAGCGTTGAACAGATCATCGAAGTTCCAGGATTTAGTTTCAGAGTTTAGTCCAGGGATATCTAAAGTTCTGGTCACAGTGGTTCCTTGTTTATACCCAAGGAAGGGGTTGGACTAACTCAGGGGACCCACCTATGTGAGGGTTTGGAAAGAGGAGTGGCTACACCCATTTCCTTTGTCCAGTTTCACGCCCGAGCAGGACTATGCACAGGGACACCAAGTGTGCCCCCAGTGCAGGACTTCATAGCACTCCTGGAGTGCTTCCACCAAGCCCTAATCCACTAAGGCCTGTCTGGGAGGTGGTAAAACCTCCATGTGACAGGAAACCTATTGTCCAGGCCTCACCTGCCGGAGTTTCTGTCAGCAGCAGGAGGCCAGACTCGTGTCTGTGGCTGCAGCATCCATTTTGTGAAGCCAAGGCTCTTTTAAGCTGGAACCGAGTATACCGGTGCTGTCATGTCTCTCCCTCTAGAAGGGTGGGATCATACTCCCACACCAGTTACTGGTGTGGGGGTATGATTCCAAGGTGTTTGACACCAAACACTACATGTTTCCGTGCAGCCAGTCCAAAGTTAGCATTTACCGTTGGGTTATAATGGACTTATGAGGATATGGTCAGGCTGCATCACAGACAACCCCGTAGAAGAGATTCCTTAGGCTGCAGAGGGGCTCTGCTCATGCATGGGCACCCTCTCATACAAAACCAAGCAGACTGCCTTCAGCATTGATAAGGCCTGCCACAGGGGTGACTGATAGGTTTCTATGTACAGTGACAGGTGAGATAAAGTGAACCTATATCTCAGTAAGGGGTGCACGAACCACCTTACCCAAGCTGCAGTAGCAGACCTGTAATGTCATTTTGGAGGGCTTCCCAGGGGTGGCATAATACATGCTTCAGCCCCTGGTAGGCCTCTGGGGTACCTATGCCCTGGGTACATAGTATACCATATACTAGGGAATTATAAGGGCACCTCAGAATCCAATCTGTTGTGTACCTAAGGTACTAGGAATCAATTTAGAGAGGAAGCAGCTAGGCTGGGGTCCTGAATAGCAGGGCCCCTGCCAGACTAAAGTAAAAAAAAAGTGTTACAGCAGCAACAAATGGGGGTAACCATAAGAAGCAGATCCTACTCTCCTACAGGGACCCCATTCTCCAGCACCTGAGCCTTTTTTGTAAAACAATGTTTTGTTTAAATAATGGGAAAGGGGACTCGTTTTGTATTTTTTTGTATTATTAAAACGGGATGGGGGCCACGTGGCCCCCCTCCTGAGGCCAATTATGGCCCCGGGGGCCGCATCCCCCGTAGCCAGGCCTTAAATGGGAGGTGGTGATCCCCAGAGTTTGGGGGCCCGCAAGGCCCCCCACACATAATTATGATGATGGCAGAAGCCCCCGCATGCATTTTTACTGAATAGCCCCTGGGAGGTGGCGGGGCTGCAAAGGGCCGTGTGCCCCCCGCACATTCATAACTAATCCCCGGGGAGGTGGTGGTGCCCAGGGCTGTGGGGCCCCCGCAGGCCCCCGTTTACCAATAATAAATTGCCCCCGGGTCCTGGCCCACCTGGGGGCTTAAGGAAAATGAAGTTCGGGAGACAGTGCTTCATTTAAAAAATAAAAATTCTTCCGGATTCGTGCCCCCAGCGTGACTCCGGCCGGGACCACCTGAGCATGCCTAGGGGTTCAGGGTGTTTCTACCCTGCCCCCTTATCTTTTTTTTTAACTGGGTTTTGACCTTTTTCCTTGTGACTCTGTTTTACCGAGTCACAAGATGGCTGCTAACACTTCTTGTTTTGGAGTGTTGGCAGCCAATCAAAATGAAGCTCGTGAATGGGTGGGTTCGCGAATCCTCCTTGGTCAGCAGATATCAATATTTTTTATTTTTGAATTTCTCAGGAACTACTGAATGGATTTATACAATTTTTTTAAAAATCACACTTTCTGAACCAAGAGCTACTTTTTTGCTAAATTTGGTGTAATTCCGTTGAGTTTCGGGCTGTAGCTTTGTCTAAAGTTTCCTATGGAAATTAACCTGGAGAAAACGAGTTTTGGGACCCACCTTTTTCTCGGCCCCCGATTGACGAATCACCCCTTAACTTTCAAGACAGGAGCTGACCAGAGCGCCCCATTAGTTTGTAAGAATTTGCAAAGATTGATGAAACAGCGCCTAAGACATCAAAAAATGCTTTTCCTATGAAAACTAGGTCCTAACTATAACTATCTATTGGCGTCCTCCAGTAGGTTATATTACCTACTGGTGGTCGCCAATAGGTAGTTATAGTTAGGACCTATTATCCATAGGAAATCTGCAACATTCTATTTGGAATAACTTTAACGCCGGTTAATGAATCTTCGCAAAATTTTCAAAACTGGTGGGGCACTCCGGTCCGCTCCTATCCTGAAAGTCTTGGGGTGATTCGTCAAGCGGGGGCTGAGAAAAAAGGGGGCTCCCAAAACATGTTTTACCCATGCAATTTTCCATAGGAACCTTTAATCACAGCTACAGCCCGAACTGCTGAACGGAATTACACCAAATTTGGCAAAAAGGTAGCCCTTGGTTCAGAGTCGTGCATTTTGGTTAAATGGTGTAAATCCGTTCAGTAGTTCCTGAGAAAACCAAAAGTAAAATCACATATATATCTGGGCAGAGCCTAACCACACATCTCATCGTGAGATCTGATTGGCTGTCAGCACTTCATCCTAAAAGTGTTGGCAGCCATCTTGGGACCAATATACATGATAGCACCTCATTAAAAAGCATTGCAGTTAATAGAAGGTTTTAAGACTTTAGTTACATTATAAATCATTTGTTGATGGTACCATACTCATTTTAGGAATTGGGGTGTGTTCTAAGGTGATTTTACCATGTGAAAAAGCCTTCTGCTGGGATATCATCAATCATGTTTGAGAGAAAACTATTTTCACATGATTTTCCAACAGAGGTTTGGAAGGTGATCTATAGGCTAAACTGAGAGCATATTTTCTGTAAATTCACATTATTTTTCTCAGTCATGTGAGAATGAAGTCTGACATTCTCAGTAAAACATGTACATCTAACAAGGGCAGAGACTGTCAGTTGATTCCTTTGTGTTCTACTGCAGCTTCCCAGAGTGTTCCAAAGAACAAGTAGAGCGCTAACAGTCCTACTTATGACAAACATATTGCACACCTGAAGCCATTTTGATTGAAATAAAGTGGTAACTCTTAAAACATTTAATTTAAAAAGGAACAAAATGATGGGGTTCATTTTGCCATAGAAAGTATGATTAGTGCTGCAGAAAGAAAAATTAGGGCACATTTTGAGTGACTTCTCAAATCCTCTTCTATTTCATTAAAACAATTCTGACATGCAGACTGAAACATGCACTTTCAATACCAGCAGCAGACTTCCCTGGTGAGCAGTAGCTTTACTACAGTGATCTAATGAGCAACTAGAGTGCTAACATTCTGAATTTATGGCAAATGTGTGACACTTCTGAATGCCTTCCTGATGGAATCAAAGTAAAAAACTGAAAGTATTTCCTACTGAGGAAACTATAGTAAATGAGGAAATTAGGAAACTTCATAACAAATAAGTCTCCCAAGATGGCCACCAGAGACAGAAGTGCCCAAATGTAGCACAAATGTCATCCAGATGTAGCCCAAGTATAGCCCAATGACAGAATATCCCAGAGTATTCTAATGAACAACTAGAGCGCTAACAGTCTTACTTATGACAAACGTATGGCACGCCTGAATCCATCTAGATTGGAATAAAGTGGTAACACTTAAAACATTTAATTTAAAAAGGAACACAATGAGGGGGTTCATTTTGCCATAGAAATTATGATTAGTGCTGAAGAAAGAAAAATTAGGGCACATTTTGAGTGACTTCTCAAATCCTCTTCTATTTCATTAAAAAATTCTGACATGCAGACTGAAACATGCACTTTTAATACCAGCAGCAGTCCTCCCTGGTGAGCAGTAGCTTTACTACAGTGATCTAATGAGCAACTAGAGTGCTAACATTCAGACTTTATGGCAAATGTCTGAATACCTTCTTGATGGAATCAAAGTAAAAAACTGAAAGCAATTCCTACTGAGGACACTGCAGTAAATGAGGAAATTAGAAAACTTCATAACAAATAAATCTCCCGAGATGGCCATCAGAGACAAAAGAGCACAAATGCAGCACAAATATCACCCAGATGTAGCCCAATGACAGAAGTGAGCAAAACACTTTTTATTTTTTGTGTTTTTGCAGTTTTATATAGTGCAGACTTGACAGGTATTGGAGTGTTTTACATGAGCATTGGTTACATCACACAAGAACAAATTCATTTTGGTTGTAGACATGGGGAGATTAAGTGATTTGACCAGAATCACAGAATGTCGAGCTGAAGCAGAAACTCCAACCTGGTTCCCCAGTTGCAAAGCCTGCAGCTCTGGAAGTAACACCACATCCTCTCCCCTAAGTGCAACATTTAATCAAGTGGTCAACTGGATAAAAAAACATAAAGATAACAAATAATTTAAAAGTGCTTTGTCGCTATTTGAAAACTCAGAAAATATGTCCTCATTTTAGTTTTTTAGAGCACTAACCATAATTTTGATGCAAATAAGACCCTCTCATATATGTAATTTCTAAAGGAAATGTTCTAGGTATTACAGTTTTGATTACATCAAGATGACGTCAGGCGTTCCACACTTTTGTAATAAATATAGAATGTTAGCAATCTAGTTGTTCATCAGGATACTGTTGAGAGGCAGAGGCCAGAGGCACGGACTCTGAAAATTGAAGGCAGGTAGGAGGGTGCAGAGGCAACAATTTGACCACACTGGGCAGGCAGGAAGGGCAGTGGCAGCACAACAGACTATGTAGGGCAGTGGAAAGGGGGGCAGGGGCAACAAACCAACAATACAAGACTGGCAAGAGAGACTGTGACAATATAATAGACCATTGTGGACAGATGGAAGAGGCAGTGGTAGTACAACCATACATGCCAACAGACCCGATTCAGCCAGGAAACGGCCAATGTTTTTAAGCTCAAATGGGTTTTGTTTGATCTGTCTCCTGTCTACAATCTCCTCTTTTTCAATGTAACTCAAAGGGGAAAATCAATACCCCAGTTTTTCTTTCAAGATCTCCCTCTTACCAAGTTCAAAATGTTTGCAAGTATGGTACATTGGATCATGGAAGGCAGGAGGAATTGGGGTAGGGACATGGACTCGGATAACAGAGGACAAGAGGGACATGGAGAGGTGCACCAAACTGACCCTACAGGGCAGGCAACAGGGTTTGCAGCAGCACAATACACCACACAGGGCATGCAGGACGGGAGTGCAGCACAACAATCCATAGAAAGTAATAGGGTGGGGACAGGACCATGCACATGGACAACAGAGAACAGAGGGGAAAGAGGCAATGGTAGCTAGCTGACTATAATGGACAGACAGGAGAGAAAGCTGCAGCATAACAGATCATAAAGGGCAGGAGGGATGGATCAGGGGCATTACAATGGAACAGACAAGCCAGGAGGGAGGGAATAGGGGTCTGCACATGGAAACCGAGGGCTGGGGACATGGGGGCAGAGCAGGAGCAGCAAGATGACCATGGAGGTAAGGCAGGATGGGCACTAGAAGCAAGACACGCCATTGAGAGCAACAGTGAGACTATGATGGTATACACACAGACCATGGAGGGAAGGTGGGAGAGGGTCAGGGGCAGCTAGCTGACCACACAGGGAAGGTGGGAGGGGCCATGGCAGCACAGAAGACCATGCATGGCAAGCGGGCGGGTTAGTGGCAGCACAATGGCTATGATGGGCAAGAAGGAGAGTGCAGGGGCATGCACAAAGGACCAAGGAGGATAGAAGGGAGGGTCAAGACCTGGGCACAGACAAGAGAGTTCAGGGGAAGGGGCCTCACAACAGAACACATGGGGCAGGCAGGAGGAGCAGTTGCAGCACAACAGACCAGGGAGGGCAGAAGGGTGTGGCAGTAAAATGGACCATGGAGTACAGGAGGAAGGGGATAGGGGCATGGAATGTGGACAGGCAGGGTGGACGTGACAGGGACAGGTTACAGTCATCTGAAAATGCTAGGCAGGTGGGAGGGGAGTGGCAGCTCAACAGAAAACGCAGGTCCATGGAACATGGTGGGCAAAAAGGATGGAGCAGGGGCATGCACAAAGACATCGGAGGGCAGGGGGAAGGAGAATAGGGGCAGCGAGCTAAGCACAGAGGCTAAGCAGGAGGTCAATGATGGGGCATAGAATTGGGCAATGGAGGGCAGGAGGAGTGGACTGGTACATCATGCTAAATGGAGGGCAGTGGCAGCACATTAGACCATGCATGGCAGGAGGGAGGAGGCTAGTCCATGGATTCAGACAACAGAGGATAGGGAGGAGGTGGATGGGGCAGCAAGCTAACTGTTCAGAGAAGGCGGGAAGGCCAATGGCAGAACAACGGCCACACAGGGCTGTAATAAGGGAGCAGGGACATAGACTTGGACAATGGATGGCTAGGAGGAGGGAAGGCAGGAGCAGCATGCTTGGTTGGGGGCAGCACAATGCCAGGCCCTGCTTCCAACCCCCCACTATCCAGTGTGATATGCATCTTACTTAACGTTAAAATAAAAACTAGAAATTTGCTGAAAAAAACAAAGATTACAGGGACGGTATAGTTAGACTCAGATTTCACTCATACACAACCATTGAAATCAGCAGTTATAGTTACCTGAGCTAACTATAACTTACGCCCCCGCAATGTACTGCTAATGACCTCAGACATTACATCATTCATGACATGGTCTGTTACATCACTCATGGCATTACTCATGACATCTCGAATGAGCTGTGAATGGAATGGAACTATAATCGCTAGAACTTTATTTAGGGATAGTGTGTGTATATTAACACCCCTTTTTTTCCTTTTCTTTCGTGTAAGAACCATTATAATACGCAGCGTGCCCAGATTAATATGGCCCATAGCCTTTCACTTTAAAGTAATGTGTAGTCCATTGTTTATGTTGATGTTTACAATTCTAAAGTATTTTTATTATGAATAAGTCACGTTGACGAACATTCAGGTATGGCAGTCAAGGATCAAGATATGCTGAAATGATATTGTGTACATATTAACACTTGTTTTCTTTTCTTTATTGTATCAATATCTGAATTTTCACATCGTGACTAGGCCTGGGCGAAGCACTACGCTACGCTCGCGTAGTTTGCGAAGTTCGCGCTACTTCGCACTACGCGAACTGCACGTAGCACAGTGCGAACACGCGTAGTGTAGTGTTGCGTAGTGCTGCGGTCATTTTTTGCTTGCTCGCGGTCCTCAACGTCAAGTTGGCGACCGCGAGCAAGCAAAATGACATCCTGGCGAGACTTTTTCCTTGTTCGCGATCGCGAGCATGGAAAATAAACCTCCCGGCGAGATTCCCAACGCGAGAAGGTCAGGTTTCTCATTGCGAGGGGTCGCGTATGCTCGCGACCGCTCGCGATGAGAAACTACCAGTTCGCGTTGAGAAAGCTGCAGCTCGAGGAAAAATCTACTCGAGCAGCAGAAAACTACAGCTCGCACTGTGCAAGATGCCATTTTCAATGATTGCACAGTGCCGGTTGCTTGTCCGCACTGTGCAATCATTGAAAACAACATCTTGCACAGTGCGAACATGTTACTTCGCAGTTCGCGAAGTGCTACGCGTAGCTCGCGTAGTGCGAACTTCACTTTGCGTAGCTTCGCGAAGTGCTACTTCGCGAACTACGCCCACCCTTAATCGTGACCAGGCCAATATGGCCGCCAGCTTTTTAGATTAAAGTAATGCACTGCTGATGATGTCACATATTGCATCACTCATGACATGGTCAATGACATCACTAATGACATCACTGATGACATCTCAAATTACATCACTGATGACATCATCTACATGATCATCTGATGCACCTGCTCACACCCTAAAATACAGACTACCATTCTCTAAACCATAGACACACCAATACTAGTACAGCTACAATATTCTGTGCACTATGCATGCAGACCTCTAATCAGCTACATAGCATTGATACAGTCTTTTAAATACTCAGTTAGTACCTATGTAGTCTAGGAATCCTTCTGTCTGTCCCATGCACTTCTCCATTCAACCATCCAGCACTATCTACGTATCCTATCACTCTGCCAATACCTAAGCACTAATAGATTTAGCATGCACTCTCTTTGCAGCACTTAAATTACTCCAGTTATTAGTCGTATACTTAAGGAATGGCCTAGCCACTAACACAAGTGCAGGTACAATATTTTGTACACTATGAATGCAGACCATTAACCAGCTACATACTATTGATACGCTCTTCTAAATACCCAGTTAGTACCTATGCAGTCTAGGAATCCAACTGTCTGTCCCATGCACTTCTCCGTTCACCCATCCAGCACTATCTACTTATCCTATTACTCCACCAATACCTAAGCACTTATAAATTCACTATACACTCTGTTTGTAATACTGTAATTATTCTAGTTACTAGTCATGAACTTATGGAGTGTCCTAGCTACTAAGACAAGTACATCTAAAATATTTTGTGCACTATCCAAGCTGACCGCTAACTAGCTACATACTATTGATACACTCTTCTAAATACCCAGTTAGTACTCATGCAGTGTAGGAATCGTCCAGTCTGTCCCATGCACTTCTTTAATAATCACTTATCTACCACTATCTACTTATCCTATCACTCCACCAATACGTAAGCACTTATAAATTAAGTGTTCACTCTGTTGGCAGCACTGTCATCATTCCAGTTACTAGTGGTATTCTTATAAAATGACCTAGGCACCAACACAAGTACACATAAAATATTCTGTGCATAATCCCTACAAATCTCTAAGCAGATACATACTATTGGTCCACTCCATAAAATACTGAAGTAGTACCCATGTAGCGTAGGATACTTCCTGTCAGTCTCATGCAATTCTTCAATCACCCATCCAGCACTATGTTCTTATTATATCAGTCTGCCAATGCCTAAGCACTTATGGGGAAGATTTACAAGCACCCTGCGCCACCAGTACGTCACTTTTTGTAACGTAGTGATGGTGCCAGGCACTCTTTCATATTTACAAGGAGAGGAAAAGCCACCCTGCGTGGTTTTCCTCTCCTTGTAAATACGACCCCTTCATACACAGAACTTTGCGTTGAAGGGGCGTCCCAAAGGTGTTGCTGTGGGTGTTCCCACACAACACCCATAGAACAAGATACATCTCCAGATTTATGAGAAATCGGAAATCTGGAGATGTGTGTGAATGCTGCGCCATCCTAGAGTTGGTGTAGCAAGGCGCAACAAGGAGAATTGTTTTGATTTTTCCTAATTTTTTCCTCTTTCAATGCATGCTGCATTCCACAGCATACATTGAAAGAGGAAAATGCCTTTACTGAATGTTTTTGTGCAGGAAGGTGTCCCTTCCTGCACAAAAACCATCTCCATATGACACAGACATCCTTGCACCACCATGGTGCAAGGGTGCCTGTGTCACCGCATGGCTGCAGTTTGTGCAGCAGTGCAGAGTGAAGCATAGAGTTGCAACATATTCATGTACATATACCACATCCCTGTGCTTCAGAAGTGCCACAGTGCAGTGCAGCTAAAGAGCTTGCAGTTTCATGCTGCAGTACTTCCTCATAAATCTTCACCTATAAATTCTGCATACACTACTAATGCATTCTTTCAGTCAATCATGCTGTATACATATATTCAACCAAACTTTCACACATTACCTTGCAATTATAGTTCTTTCTTTAACCAGATAAGGTAGTTCTGAAAATAACTTTTTTCTTCTTCTTTTTTCTTTTGTATTTTTCTTTTTTTTTTGGAACAATTTTGCATTTTTGTTTTTTTTTTCAAAAAATGAACAAAAAAAAGAACGAATAAAACAGGAAACATTTGAAATTACTTATCATTCCAAAAACAAAAAAATTAACAACGATGGTTGCGTTGCGCAGCACAAACTGTTGATGGTGACCTCAGCTAGGCCTACCAGTGCAAGGGGTTCGCCCTTCTCTGCACAGAGTCCTCAGACCAATAGGAAGAAGTTGGCACAGAAACTGGAATAGAAAATACAAAGTTTAATAAACCTCATGAGGTGGAACTACATTCACACAGCACCCTTCGGTGTTGAGTGAAGTAGCACACTGAACAGAAGATGCATGGTCCTTTTATACCCACACAGGGGCTGAAAAAGGCGGTACAAGTACACATGAGAAGAGTTATGCACATAGATGGTCATACAGAAACTGCACAGTCAACAAGTAGGAGGAGTAATAAGTTGCTGACATCAGTTAGAACAGCCTGACAGTTCTATACTAGGAACAGGTGCACTCTACTAGCTAAGCACATCTGCGCATGTGCAAGACTCTGGGAGAGGGAAACAGCAAATGTCCAGCACATAGCTAACTAAAATGGCTGCCAAGTACAAAATGGCTTTCAGCTCATGCTAAGAGATTAATGCAATCTTCAACAGATGAGCTAAAGACATTCCCATAATCCAGTATGAAATATGCATATACATTTTTTTAAATAAATTTATCAATATCCTAATTCATTGCATGGTGGGCATTTCTCATTCTAAATATTGTTAAGCTGGTATGTATAAGGTATAAGCAGGAGTACAAAGGGAACAGAACATTGGGTCCTACAGATAGCAGGAGAGAGTAATTACTATTATCAGAAACAGAACTATTAGCTTTCTAGTCCTAAGCAAATCCTAGACCCATCCAGTAAAAACATTTTCAAGACTCCTATGCATTTCAGTGACCATCAATTTCAACTTCAAAATAGCCAACAGCACATATCTAATAAAAACATTTTCACTAGACTTTTCCAGTGTTTCCTTTATGAGGGCTAGAGTATCAATCAAGAAAAGGGTAAAGTAACATTTGTCAATTGCTCAGATGAACTCTCGCAGAATAAACATTATTCCTAATACAATTATGAAAGCAGTCAGACATATTATTACAAAAATGATCCTGGATCCAGAGGACCAGGAGTACCACACAGGACCATGAGAATTAGGACGAAGAGCTGCAAAGGGTTGCTCCTCCTCAAAAATTGGACGACCAATGGGGTACATTTTCAACAAAAAGAAAAGGAAGTCCTTGGGAAATTAAAGCCGCTGTGCAACCAACCAGAGGGGAATCTTCTCCCTGTGTCCGTTTGAGCCTCACAGGCAGGCTCTTGTTGTTCCCACGGTGGAGCTGCACAGCTCGCAACTCAGGAATCACGGCCCAGTTTCAAGGGAAAAGTTTCTTCTTTCAGGATAGGGCAATCACCCACCAGGGCAAATGCTCTCAGCGATCCTGTCCAGTGTCTCAGGCAATGCACCAGTTTTCTTCATTTCAATCTAACAGGCACCAGAGACACAGCACCTGTACCCTGAACTCAAGTCCTTCCCTAACTCCTGTATTGCTCTGCTGGCACACTGCTCTTTCGTTGGGGCCATAGATTGCATTCAGTGTGCCCAGGTATCTCTTGACCAACAAAGGTGAAAACTTTACAGCCACTTTGGGACCAGGATTCAGGGGCCTGATGCTCGGATCTCTGAAGCAACCCTTGTTTCAAAGGGGGTTACCTCAAGCAAAAACTTTCTCGCCTTCCTGGTCGGTCTGTGACTCTCGGCTGGGCATCAAAAACTTGATCCACGATTTCTCCTTTCTGATTTGTGACCCCGTCTTTTGCCCAAGACAGTGGCAGGGGTACACATTTCACATCCCAGTGCTTCCGGCCTTCTACCTTCACTGAGGTCCTGGTTGCCAGCAATGCCTGTGCTGGTTACCTTCACTTTGACTTCAAGCTGGACTGGTGCTGACTCTCCAAGCTGGATCTGATGTCCGCGCCCCTCTGGCAATGGTTGTAAGGCAGCAAATATCTAATGGTGGACAGAACAAAAGGTCTTTAGACAAGGCACAGAAATAATCATCAACAGAGAGGATAGTCTCAGAATACTTCCTAGTATAGGGACGCCCCATATATTAGCAAAACAACAAACAAATGATGGATAGCTTGACTCCAGTGGCGTAGTGAGCACGGGACCCACGCTTTTCGCCCTAAGTGGGATGGGTATTCCCAGACGTGGGACCCGTGCTCACTACGCCACTGGAGTCAAGCTATCCTGGCTGATGACGGCTGATAGCCAGAAACCGGTCCTAGGATGCTTGATTCCGGTCCAGGGAAGACATGGCTTGGCAGTTCGGGTGGACTGTTCCCATGAGGCACAGGGTCAAGACTGATTTGCATATGGCCATGTCTGAACTGGGGTGGTGTAGTGGGCAAAAGAACGATGGATTTAACCCAGATCTCTTGACTGGGGGTGAATGTCTGCATTGTCAGCATTCCGTCCATCATTTGTTTGTTGTAACGCTTTTCGCCCTAAGTGGGATGGGTATTCCCAGACGTGGGACCCGTGCTCACTACGCCACTGGAGTCAAGCTATCCTGGCTGATGACGGCTGATAGCCAGAAACCGGTCCTAGGATGCTTGATTCCGGTCCAGGGAAGACATGGCTTGGCAGTTCGGGCTGGACTGTTCCCATGAGGCACAGGGTCAAGACTGATTTGCATATGGCCATGTCTGAACTGGGGTGGTGTAGTGGGCAAAAGAACGATGGATTTAACCCAGATCTCTTGACTGGGGGTGAATGTCTGCGTTGTCAGCATTCCGTCCATCATTTGTTTGTTGTAACGCTTTTCGCCCTAAGTGGGATGGGTATTCCCAGACGTGGGACCCGTGCTCACTACGCCACTGGAGTCAAGCTATCCTGGCTGATGATGGCTGATAGCCAGAAACCGGTCCTAGGATGCTTGATTCCGGTCCAGGGAAGACATGGCTTGGCAGTTCGGGCTGGACTGTTCCCATGAGGCACAGGGTCAAGACTGATTTGCATATGGCCATGTCTGAACTGGGGTGGTGTAGTGGGCAAAAGAACGATGGATTTAACCCAGATCTCTTGACTGGGGGTGAATGTCTGCATTGTCAGCATTCCGTCCATCATTTGTTTGTTGTAACCCATATATTAGCAAGGCACCCAAGAACCACTTTCATCTATGTGAGAGTAAAAGAAACAACAGCCTGGACCTATTGGCAAGTATAAAAGGAACTCTTTGGTGAACTGACAAGAGTAATACGTCACCCAATCCCAAGCAGCCAAGGAAGTCTGTGTTCATTTACTAAATTCTGAGGAAAAGAGAAAAACAATACAGACATACTCCAAATCGTTACATCTGTTTATTCCTTTCTTAATCATCTAAAGACCCTGAAGAAAAAAGGAAATGTTCTACACTTTTACTCATAGACTTTGCATTACTTGTACAGGACTGCAGACACGTCTAAAATGATTTCTCTTAATAAAAGCACCTACATTGTATGCTTAGGACCATGATCTCATGTTATAGGAGCAACAGGAAAATCTAAAACTGCTAATTTAACAGGGATTCCTATTACATAAAGAACTAAAAAACTTCAACATAATGGGTACATTTTCTCCAGCAGAACATCTTGTGACAAACAGACTCCTATAAAACAATATTTTCCTCAAAAATGTTTGCTAAGGATCACATGGGCATCTTCTCTGCGTTCTATTTTTCACAATCCAAACTATGCAACATCAGCTCTAGTAAGGACTGTCAGTTTATTTACACAGACTAGCTAATAAAAACTAGCAATGCCCTTGCAAAACTGTATGTAGCATGAGAATAACAAACAATAGTGGTGTTATCACCTGAGAATTTTAGAACAAAAACTACCCACAGCTATTTCCCCTTAAAGATCAAATAAGGAAACCACAATCTAGACAACTCATCCTTTCATAATTTCATCAGACAGGATGGGCAGTAACATAGCAAATGCATTTATTCATTTTATTAATGCTAATAACGTTTAAAACAATATTACTGAATAGCCAATTAAATGTCTCATGGCTATTTCACAGAAGGTTTAGACAGGCTCAAAAGAAATTGAGAAAAAGAGAGAGAACACATAAATTTGCCTACCCTTAATTTGTAGAGGAGCTAGCCTCCTCCCCCCATTTTTGACAGTAGGAAACCTGTAACAGGTTTCATTCTGTCAACACTATGAACCCCAATTTGTAGCAACTGGGCATAAACAAACTCTGAGGAGCTAAATAGCACATTGAGCTAGCTAAAGAACATATTCCTTTAGCAAATGTACAAGTGTGACACGAGGGCACATGAATTCAAACTAAATCCCATTGCTTACTTAATTCAGCCCTAAAAGCATTAGTGCTACATATCTGGCAGAGCCATTGTCTTAATAAGAGCTGACATATACCATTATTATTCAATCTGTTCATATGAGTGAACAAAAACTTACTTTTGCAAAAAAAAGCAAGCAAAACCTCTTTCTGTCCCTGCCCTGCCATTTCGTCTTTCAAATGTCGAAATGTCAAAGCAAATGTTGCGCTGAGCCCTGCTTCTAAATGTAGAACTTCGACCTTTAACCTATTTGCAGCTGTTCCATCTTGAGTGCATGGTTTTCATGCAGTTTTACAAATTCAAAGTGACCCTGGAGACTGAGAGCTCAACAGCAAAACCCACTCCATTCCTGTCTACCAGCAATTCAGAGGTAAGCTTAATAACTTCTGCCAGATTTTTTGTACATATTTATATTTGTAAGCAGTGTGCCGAGTGTTTGTCTAGCAGTATAGATGTCAGCTATTCATTCTATGCTTACATATGTGCATTTACTGTAGCCTGAGGCAGTTTAAAAGCTGCTCTGATTGGAATAACCTCATTTAAATAGTGAATTTTACTCAATTTGGACTTTGATGTTTGGGGCACTTAAAAATGAATGTATATCCTTATAAAAATGAGTTTTGTACGCCTGGGTAAAGTGACATTTCACATGTAAGTGACCCCCTATTGCTGTATAGCATGGCTTAAATTCAATTTGGATGCTAGGAGGTCACAGCATCATTATTAGGCATTATAAATATTAAAAAACGAATTTAATGCACCTATTTTAAATAACATTTTTTATATAATCAAAATATATATATATTTTTTTAATAAATCCAATCATTTTGATGAGTCCACATATGAAAAGCAAGCTGCATCCCTTGCCTATCATATTTAAACGCATTCGTTCATAGCCCTAAGAACAGAAACCTAATTTGAAAGTCTGCACCACTTTTAAAGGACAGTCATTATTATTTAACATCAAAAACCACTCTGATCCCTATTTAAAAAGGCATTAAGAAAATAAATCCCTACTGTCAATCTATCCTCTGTTTATCAAAAATAATGAAACTATATTTCTAACTTTTAAAACAGCAGTCTGAAATGCAGGATTTTACACCGTGCTTGCACTGACTTAAGGGGTAGTGACGTCAGCTGTTTTCTGTGGCCGGAGTCAGAAATACCCACGTGCTGACACAGCTGCTTGACACGTAAAGGCGTCGAATTCACACGCCTTTCAAGTCAGCCTTTCCACAAATCTGTCGTTCTGTAATGTATTCAGGTCTGCAACAACCAACTCACTCAGATAATGTGAATGCCTGTTAATACCTAATACAGAAGGATAAATGCTGTGACATTTTGTATCCTAATTTTATCTATTGCAAAACACACAATTTCGTTTTTTGAAGCCTTTTTTACTCCTATTAAATGTGGATTCTAATTTTATCTTTAACATTGTGGCAATTTGCACACATGTATAGTGTCTTACTCTGTCAATTTAATGATAGCGTGCAGCTATTTAGCATATATTATATAATTAATTGATGGATTCTTTTAAAATGTATTTTATTTAAATGATATTTGGAATAACAGAATGATGACAAAAAAAAAAACATTGAGCTCATTCCAGACATTTTCAAAACGGTGTCATACACATAATACAGGGCACTTAAGGCTAGCCATTCTTGCACCAAGAGCACAATCGCTACTTACAAGTACCACTAATGACAAACCACAGACATTTAAACACACATTTAACCCACAGATCAACACTTAGGACAGAAACAAAAGACAGCCCACAGACTGTACTTAAACCAAACCATTTGTAAATACTAGTTGTAAGTCATATTCACTAGATTTGGCTGGCAGAACACCAAGAAAAAATCGCTCTGCATATCACCGCTTATGAATGTTACTAAGTGCACAGACCAGGATCCTTTCTATGTACATATTTAGTTCCTCGGGGTACTAGTCACCAAAGAAGAAATACTTTTTTATACCTAAACCTAGTTAAGTATCCCCTCTAGGGGAGCCGGCTAATTATATACAAGTTTAAAATGGTACATGCGAGAAAGCAACACATTCATAAATTCACCTGGGGGAAAACAAAAAGACCATCACGCATTTGCTTACAATTAACTGCTTTGTTCTTCAGCTCTAATGCTTTCACATAAATGTTCTTTCACTGTTCTTTTTCAATCAAGGCTTGCTTACGCTTCATTCGTTCACGCACTTCTTTCTCCCACATTCGTACACAATCAAACATCTCTTTCGCTTAAACATACATTGTTCCACATACTCAATCTTTCGTAAATCAAATGACCCATACATAGGCCAACGCAACTCAGGATCCTTACGAGTGTATTTATTCCATAATGCGCTGTACATTATAGAAGAAAGACCATACTTAATATACATATCCCTATTAGGCGTCCCCTCCGGGGGGCCGGTTGTGCTTCATCTAGTCTCATATTGGTACCACTACAAAAGCAACACATCCTATGAAGTGTGCTAAACACAGGCATGCCAAAAATAGTGCAGAATATGCAGTATTATAATCAAAGTAGCACTTAAAGTACCTTTAGTACGATGTGCCGTTCAAATCAATTCAGATAGAGAAAATTCTCCTCATTACCTGCCTATATAAATTGCAATCCATATATAAATCTCATAACAAACCAAGTTGGCCAACACCAATTCCAAAATCCAAAAGCCACAGTAAGTGTTACTAAACTACCTTACCAATCCCAGGCATCAAAACCAACAGCAAGCGCCACAGAAGGACACTTACCAATCACTTGGTGTCCAGGTTCCAACTGCCAAGTTCTATAATTGACCAAATGGTCACTGCACGGCGAATCAACAGAAGAGATCTCAGTCGCGGACCGGCACCAGCTGGATGGTCAGATCAGAAAGAAAGGAAAAACGCTGTGGTTGCCAAGACTCGGGTCTCATCGGGCAGCGATCGCGTCCAGAGCGAGATTCCAATCCCTCGTTGCGACCAATCCTTTGGGCATCCGAGTCACCGATGAGCCCCAGTAGTTGGGCGCCAATTTGTTGATGGTGACCTCAGCTAGGCCTACCAGTGCAAGTGGTTCGCCCTTCTCTGCACAGAGTCCTCAGACCAATAGGAAGAAGTTGGCACAGAAACTGGAATAGAAAATACAAAGTTTAATAAACCTCATGAGGTGGAACTACATTTACACAGCACCCTTCGGTGTTGAGTGAAGTAGCACACTGAACAGACGAAGCATGGTCCTTTTATACCCACACAGGGGCTGAAAAAGGCGGTACAAGTACACATGAGAAGAGTTATGCACATAGATGGTCATACAGAAACTGCACAGTCAACAAGTAGGAGGAGTAATAAGTTGCTGACATCAGTTAGAACAGCCTGACAGTTCTATACTAGAAACAGGTGCACTCTACTAGCTAAGCACATCTGCGCATGTGCAAGACTCTGGGAGAAGGAAACAGCAAATGTCCAGGACATAGCTAACTAAAATGGCTGCCAAGTACAAAATGGCTTTCAGCTCATGCTAAGAGACTAATGCAATCTTCAACAAAACTGCATCCACCATCTGCTCACTGAAGCATATAAGTTTCTTACACTTCACGCAGTGTTGCTCCAGAAAGGCGAATTCTGGCCTAATGTCCATTGCAGGTGTTCCTGAGGACGCTCCAGATGTACTTGCCACAGCAGGTGAGGGGTTCAAAGCAGCTCGCCTCATTTCCTCCCGAGTAAGATTGAGACGATATGTGGTCCGAAGATGCTTGTACATAGAAGCAATGCCACAAGAGTATTTTTTTTCACTGCCTCTTGACAGGACTCGGTCACAAATTTTGCACGTCACCTTTCTCGCATTTACTTTCTTCTCTCCAGGTAGAAAAGTGAAGAATTTCCACACGACAGATTACGACCTCTGTGGACGTGGTGCCTTGTGCAAGAATTCTTCTTCAGAAGATACTTCCTCCTGCTGCTGCTGCTGTCCAGATGCCATTTTGTTTGATATTTTTTGAAAAACACCAAAAAAACAAGCAAAAAGGGTTCTTGTAGGAAAAGCAATGTCTCTCTAATGATGCTCCAACAAAAATGATTAAAATGGGTGGAGTCCTTCAATGGTTACAGTGGGAAATGTCATGAACCAATGAAATCTTTTTTTTTAGGTCACATGCGATCCACGCACCCTGCGTTCACGAAACACGCACCCGACGCGACTTCGCAAAAATATATTTTAAAATTATATAAGTTTATTATAAGTACAAATATATTATTTTTGTGAATATCTTAGATAGTCTCTTGCCCTAATATGTATATTAAACACGTATACATCATATACGTGCCCCAGCACGTATAGGATGTCACGCGGGACCTGCCACCTCGCAAGCGTCGCGTTCCGTAATGCGCATGTGTCACGAATGCGTGGGAGCAAAAGTCGCGGACTGGTCGCATACCAATCTCGCACATCACGTAATATTAAATGTATATGATGGAACTGAAAAACACGTAGCCGTCGCACACCATACGTGGATCCTTCACAACGTTTCTAAAATGGCGGCTAGAATCCACACACCCACCGTGATGTGTATGCTTTGGGTGCGCGACTCCAAAAAAAAAATGGATTTAAAAAAAAAAAAAGAAAATAATATAAATATATTAAAATTACAAAATTCAACAATATTTTAGTTTTCAATTTTTTGTGTGCAATTTTTAGGAAAATATATAATGTTATTTAATGAATAAAATATTAATAAATAAACAGTTAAAGAACTGTAGAAAATCAGTACAAAAGATAGGTATAACTTCAATTACACTTAAAAATTTGCATTTAAAAAACCTTTGAAATTCACTGAAAAAAATATAGGTTTCAGAGATGTTATAGTTAGAAATTAGCATTTAAAAAAGCTTTGAAATTCACTGAGAAACCATAGGTTTCAGATACCTTATAGTTAGAAATTAGCATTTAAAAAACCTTGGAAATTCACAGAAAAAAACATAGGTTTCAGGGGTGTTATAGTTAGCTGGCCATTTCACTCGTACAAAACCATAAAAATTCCTCCATTATAGTTAGTTCTGCTAACTATAACTCGCGCGCCCGCAAAGCACTGCTGATGATATCACATATTACATCATTCATGACATGGTCAGTGACTTCACTGATGACATCTCAAATGACATCACTGATGACATCACTGATGACATCATCCACGTGACAATATGATACACCTCATCATACACTAGTATAACCTTTCATCACTCACTGTAAAATACAGAGTACCATATTTGAAACCGTTGACACACCAATCCAGTTACTACGTACCCACTCACTGATTCCTAAGTCTACACATACAACTACCCATTCAACAACAGAATCACTTATACATGCAGTCACTAATTAATAGAACACTATCAAATGCACTTATACACATATATAGACATTGACACATCAGCAGTCATCTTAGTCGGTTATGCAGTCATCCTACTCAATTACACAATTATACAAACAACACCTCATTTATTCAAACACATAGTAACCCATAGTTAATATGTTAAAAAATCACCATTACAATTATACATGCATTCATATAGTTACTCTCACAATCACTGACTCTTATATATACTTATTTATATACACCAACTCTCACATACAATGCCTTTTATTTTTTTACTTCTTTAGAAGATGTACAACTAAAACATATGTTCGCTCACCAACACACCAATAAATACACTCAGTCACCTAAACAACTGTTTCCACATGCACTCTTAAACCAATACACCTAGTCAATCAACCATTCACACATCTATGCATAGAGTTACACACACCCCATCCAACCACACACAAACTTAGTGTCCCATACAAATACTCACCCAACTAATCAATAACTAATATACACACTCATGTAGTTAGTGACCAACTGATGTAGCATGTTATACAACAACAGAGACAGTGATGCACACATTCACATAGTTTAGTTACTAATCCATGTATTAAGTGAAACACTTTTAATTACTCACTTAAACAGAGAGTCAGACAGCTACTAAATCCACTCAATCTTCAATACAGATTGGTATATATACAATACATATTTAAATTTCAAACAAAACCACATTCACTGGAAGATGTCATCAGTGATGTCATCAGTGATGTCATTTGAGATGTCATCAGTGATGTCACTGACCAAGTCATGAATGATGTAATATGTGACATCATCAGCAGTGCATTGCGGGCTCGCGAGTTATAGTTAGCAGAACTAACTATAACGGAGGCATTTCTATGGTTTTGTACGAGTGAAATGTCCAGCTAACTATAACACAACTGAATTATTCTAATCCCCCAGCAGACGTGAATATAAAAACATCAAAGTCTTTCTGGCACATGCATCAAGCAAAAATCCAGTCGGTAAAATACCGAATCGCAAAAATCACCCGTTAGCGAGTATCAAAAACCGAAATCCAATGCATCAACCCAAAATGTGAGCAAATAACGAATCGCTAAAAAAAACCCGGAAAAATACCGATTCGCAAATAACAAAAATGCAAAAATACAGAATCGCAAAATACCGAATTAGCAATCACCGAAATCACTAATAGCTCCCGGGAAGTGCCAATGGCTAATAACAAATCGCTACCCAATGCAACAACAGTCGCAAATACCGAAAATCCCAAAAATCGCTATTTAGCATGAGCAAAATAAGGGGAATCAGAACCTGGAGGTAAAGTTAAAAAAAAATGGTTGTGAATAAAAATTTTTTTTAAACATGTGCAACTGATTGTGGTAATCACCAAACCCTTAAATGTGGCCAAGGAGACCCTGTTGGCTAGCACAAAATGGCAGCCCTCTACGTGCTTGCAAGGAGGATGCGTATCAATGCCGCAGGACAGCCCAGGAGAAGGGTCCAGGAGAGAGTATTCAGACTGCACATCACCTTGCTCGGACAGAATGAGGACGAGGTGTACGAGAAGTATCGACTGAATCGTGCCATGATCATGCGCCTCATTGCAGACCTGGAACCACTACTGCAGCACCAGACACACCGGACCAATGCAATCCCTACGCACGTCCAGGTCCTATGCAGCCTTCACCTACTGGCCTCAGGAAGTTTCCAGGGGGTAATCGCCGTAGCCGGAGGCGTATCGCAGAGCGCACTCTCACGCTTCTTCCAGAAATTCATAGATGCCATGCTGACAATGATACACACCCACATCAGCTTCCCCACAACCCCACAACCCCACAGCAGTTGGACCACAACAAACAGGCATTCTACCAGGTGGCACAATTCCCCCATGTAATTGGATGCATCGACTGTACGCATATCCCCATCTGTCCACCCTCAGCAAATGAGTACATATTCCGTAACCGCAAGTCATACCACTCAATCAACGTGCAGGTTGTGTGCGATGCCAAGCACATCATAACGGACCTAGTGGCACAATTTCCGGGGAGCACACACGACTCCTACATATTCCGACACAGTGGCATCCACAGGCGTCTACTCAACGGAGAATTTGGAGAGGGACTCCTGCTTGGTACGTACACATACCTCTTCCACACATGAACACCACAAATGTATGAACATCACCATTGCTAAGTCTTTGCTTCTATCTTCCAGGTGACAGTGCTTACGCCCTGCGTGAATATATTCTCACCCCATACATCAATCCAGCAACCCCACAGGAACAACGATACAACGCGGCACACATAAGCACTAGGAATGTCATAGAGAGGACATTTGGGATTCTGAAGAGTCGCTTTAGAATCCTACATAAGACTGGTGGCGCCTTGCTATACAAACCTGATACCTGCTGCCGGATTGTTGCTGTATGTGCAATGCTGCACAACATTGCGACCAGAAGGGGGATACCCATAGAGGTGGACAGGAATGACGACCACCGGGATGACCAACCACCCGCCCAACACCGACAGGCACATGTCCCTAACACAGCAGAGGGCCATAGGAGACAGACATACATCATGCGACATCATTTCTGAAGCAGGTAAGAATGATACATTACTATTTCATTGGTGGTGCAACTGTTTATTGCACAGTAGCACTGCGGTATGTGCGACCAAACAAGCAATAAAAATAATGCTCCCCATGAAAACTGTAAGAACAAATGTGCGTTTAAGTCGCGGCTGTGCAGCGTCAGGAAGGGGAGGACCATGGTTGCCCCACCACGGTCAGGTATGAATGTACATCAGTCTAGTGGCGCTTGCCACGTATGCCAAGCCTCCTCTCAGGTGTCTCCGACGCCTCACCACGGCCTGTCCCCGTGGAGCCCTGAGAACTGCGGCGCCTGGTGCTGGCCTCTGCCACAGACACACTGCTTACACTTGAGGCAGCCTCACTGCCGTCTTCCCCTCCCAATGCACCAGCACTGAATGTTCTACTGCAGCGGTCATCTGCACGAGAGCTTTGGCAACATCCCCGCAAAAGTGTCCAAGGTCCACCTGCAGTGACACCGATCGGCGTGCCAACGCTGCGGTGCTATTGCTCATCCTTGTGATGGCCTTTGTAGAGGCCGCGGACCGCACCAAGTTCTGACGGTGCCTCCTCCTCTCGCACTCATGGCCTTCCCTCATGGCACGGGTGAGCTCATGGATGTCCTCCCTCAGGGACCCATTGCCCTCTGCCACCACAGTTGTCATGTCCCTCACCGCCGAGTCATGGCACGCATTTCCCTTGCAAGGCGCACGATGTTTGAGCTGATTGTCGCCATGTGTCGTCCCTGCAGGTGCTGAACACGCAGCATCCTATCCTCGATTGCAGCATTTTGGGTGATATCAACGTCGCCTGAGGAGAGTGAACTTGGCCGAGACCTGCGCCGCTGTGGGAGTCTGGCACGTGCAGGTGGTGCAGCAGGCGGTGTGATGCTGCGCAGACTTTGTCCCGATGGTGTAGAGGGTGTTTCCATCACCTGCATGGGCGGAACTTGGGACCTGCGCCTCGGCGCTTTAGTGGAAGTTGTAGCTGGAGCTGGTGTAGCTGGTGCTGGTGCTGGTGGTGCTGGTGCTGGTGGTGCTGGTGCTGGTGGTGGTGGTGGTGGTGGTGGTGGTGGTGGTTGTGGTGGGGTTGCAGGTGGAGATGATGTATGCGCATCCTGCGCTGTGTCCATGTCGGAATCCGCAGGAGTCTCGGATATAATCAGCTGCCCGCTGTCGTCCGAATCCCCAGGAGATGCATTGGTGTGTGAAACAGTGCATGGTTAGTGGGATAGTTACACCTAGGTAGTGTTGTAAACATACATGTCCCTCTGTGATCCACTAAATAAACAGTCTCTATCCATGTTCAACTGATGTGGTAATTTGGAAATGTATTTCATCCTGTACATGCACACTGAGCTGACTAGACTACAACTCCCATGATGCACTAGTGTTAAGAGTAAAGGTGTGTGGCCCAATGCTGCATGCACACTGTGATCCTGCTGGGGGCATGGGAATGGATTTACGCTATGCTGGGTATGGGCACAGGCATGCATCTTACCTTGGGCACTTGTGGCTGCGCCGGAGGTATCCAGCTGGGTTACTCCCACCACGGCCTCATGCTCGATCGTCCCTTCCACCAGCTCCTCCAGGGCAGTGTTGGCTTGAACTGTCGAAGGGCTGCCTCCCGTTCTGGATGCCTCCCGGAGCCTCTCTGCAATCCTCTCCTTTGCCCGCTTCCTCAGGTCATACCATCTTTTTTTAAGGTTGTCAATGCTGCGGGGCGTCACACCAACAGCATTTAACCTCTCCCGGATGCGCAGCCATATGCGCCGCTTCTCGGCCTCTGGCACCTTGAGGGACAGCTTACCAAAAAGGCGATCGTGCTTGCTGCTAACTCCCTCTATCAGGTGCTCCAGCTCCCAACTTGCGTTTCCGCATGCGTGCAGCCTCTGCGCAGGATGGTGCTTCCTTCTCCATCTGGGTAGTTTTTGAGGGTAGCTCAGTTGGTGTGGCTTCAATCTTCACAGCCAGTCTCCAGTCCCAGCTCCTGTTTGCTCCTCTGTCGAGGCAATGAGGGTGGGGCTGCAGTATTTCCTGGTTGGTGATGTCATAAACACGTTCCCGGAGCGACCCGATCATTGCCGAAATCGCTATTAGCGATTTCGCTAATACCGATTTCGCTATTAGCTACTTCGGTATTACCGAACTCGCAATTAGCTAATGGGTGTTTGCATGCCCCGCTATTGAATATTCGGTAAAAATAGCGATTTTTAAGGAATCGCTAATATTTACCGAATCTGTTGATGCATTCACAAAAGCGATTCCTTAATACCAATTCCTTATTTCTTGCTATTAAGGATTCACTTTTGCTTTTGTTGATGCATGTGCACCTTTGTCTGTTAATGACAATCATAGCAAGCAAAACAAGTCGAAGAGTCATGAGTCAAGTCTTCTTCTTTTCTTTTATTCAAGAAGCCTTCATGAGAAACTCCACAGCCAACACGTGTTTCGTCGTGTAGGGATTGTGGTCCCACGACTTCCTCAAGGCTAAATTCCTCGTTTAATCATGAATTTGAAATGTGGTACAAATTCCAGACCACACAGGGTTCTACTTCTGGACGGTGATATAACAAAATTCTCTCATTTCCGGTTTCCACGCACTACGTCAAATTTACAGTAGGCTATTGGTATGGTTGTCAAATGTCAAATGTCAAATGTCAATACACCGTCCTCCGAAACATAATGCGGCTAAGCCGAGTACAGCAGCCCGTATCCTGAGTGTTTCCGTCTAAACCTTTGAATACCTGTAGAGTTTGTGGTTCTCTACACCTTACAGCACCGTCATAGAAGTAGAGAACAGGAAACTAGAGTGTAAATCTTTTAGTGGCGCCAACATACCTATGAACAATACCACGTTGCTATTTATAACACCACTGAAATCTATGTTTTTTCTATGAATATATATATATATATACACACAAACACACACACACACATAAATGTACCTGTGTTATAAGTACACTTCTGTACTTCTGTTGTAAAGGCATGTGTGGTAAAGGTATATGCATGGTAAAAAATTGTGTGTGTGTGTGTGTATCCATCACTCTCTCTATATATATATATATATATATATATATGTAATATATTAGGTCAGGGGCAGTTTTTTAGGGTTCAGGAGTGGATGAGGGTACTGGGAGTTATTTTTAGGGTTTGAAATTGGGGAGGGAATTTGGGTGGAAAGTGGATTTATCGGGTTTAGGGTGGGTAAGGGCATTTGGGTGGCAAGGGTATTTTTTGGGTTGATGGTGTGTAAGGCTATTTGGGTAGCAAGGTTATTTTGAAGGTTTAGCATGTGTAGTGGTTTTTGGGTGGCAAGGGTAATTTTATGGTTTATGGTGGGTAATTTTGGTGGCCAAGGGTATTTTTAGACTTCAGAGTTGTAAGAGTATTTGGGTGGCAAGAGTATTTTTATGGTTTAGGATGGACAGATTTTTGTGTATGGGAAGGTTATTTTGAAGGTTTCAGCTGCGGTGTTGAAGGTTTCGGGGTGAACACGTTTCCCCATGTTAAGTTAATGGGGATTTTTCATTTTTTTACACGACTACAGTCCGAACTGCTGAATGGAATTACACCAAATTTGGCAGAAAGCTAGCTGTTGGTCCAGAAAGTGTGCTTTTTGTGATTTGGTGTAAATCCATTCAGTAGTTTTTGAGATATCTAACTAACAGATATCTGGGTATGCGAGTCCTTGCAGTGGACTTGTGGATCCTACAAGAATGTGATTGGCTGCCAATACTTCAACCATAAAGAAAAAAGTAAAAAATAAAGAAAAGGGAGCAGGGTAAGAATACCCTGACCCCTCCCCAAATATGGTGGGGGGCCACTCAAGGACCCCCCTGGGGGTAAAAAGCATTTAATTTTGCCACAGACCCACAGGTGGATCCGCAAAACTGCAGTAAAAATATGTTAAAAAAAAGACACGCTAGCTCCTGCATGTCTTTTTTTAAAAGTGCCAGAGTGGTCCAAATCCAGGGAATATGAAGAAGGGGGCTCATAGGGCCCCCCTGCTAGGCTTATGAAAAGCCCCGGGGACTGCCACCTCCCGGAGGGCGTAAACAATAAAGATAGGGGAGGGGCTGCTCGGCCTCCTGCAGCCCTAGGGACCACCACTTACCCAGTGGAATGAGCGCTTGAAATGCCAGGGGAACACTGCTTTTTAAGTAAAATACACTGCCCCAGGGATCACCACCTCCCTGGGACACATAGTTTATTTTTTTTGAATGCAGGGAAGACCCTACAACCTCCCACAGTGCCCCAGGGACTGCCACACTGTTTTTTTAATGTGAGGGAGGTCCTACAGCCCCTCCGCTGCCCATGGGATAGCCTTGTTTCAGTGGCACATAGATTATTTTAAAAAATGGGGAGAGGCCCTACGGCTTCCCCCAGAACCCTGGGGATCACCACCTAACTGGGGCACAAACACAACACTGAAGGGGGTAAATTGCGGACCCCCAGCCCTGGGGACTATTACCTCCCCTGGGCTAAAATTAACATTGGAGGGGGTTGCAAAGCCCCCCTCTTGGAGCGTTAGATAGCCATAGGGCCTCCACCCTCCAGGGCAGGTTCCAAAATGTTCCAGGGTGCTCACTGACAGGACAGTGCAGTTTGCTATGGCCTGGCAGGAGCACCACTCCCACCAAGCCAAACTAAACACTGTGCTTTCAGCAAGCTAGAGCAGAAAATGCTCTTGCTTGCAGAAAGCAGAGCATGTGTGTTTCCATGCCTGCTGTCAAGGAAGCAGGGAAACAAACATTGCATTGAGATCCAGGGAGCTGCGTGTTACCAGTTCCCTGGGTCTCAAAGAAATGCTGGCCCCCGCAGGTGGTGTGGTGCCAGTAAGGACCACAGTGGCCTTGATGTTCCCCCCATGGTCGCCAAATAAGTTGCCAGGCCCAGGGGATCGGGTCCCCAGGGCAAATATTGGCTCAGTAGAGGGGTCATGCAGCCCCTCTTCCACCACTCTGCAAATGCAACCTCTGGCGAGCTGCTGGTTGGGGGATGAAGTTCCCTTGGCTGCTGAGGGTCCTTAGGGGCCAACAAGGCCTCCTGCTACTCCCAGTAAGCCCCACACAGTGATATAGCTGAGAGTGGTCGGAGCCCGCGCCCCCTTTCTCCACCACTCAGCAAACGCGCCTCTCGGCGCACTGCCGGTGGGAGGATGAGGTCCTTCCTGAGGGCCTCAGGACTCAATTAGACTTCTTTCCCCAACCAGTAGTACACCAGGAAGTGCGTTTGCAGAGTGGTGGAGAAAGGGGGCTTCATCACAGAAAGCCTCTCAGCAAACCAACTGTGTGGGACTTGCTGGAGGTAACAGGAGTGGTAGTTGGCCCTGAAGGACCCTCAATAGTTAAGGGGATTTCATCCCCCTACTAGTAGTGTGGGGGAGGTGTGTTTGGTGCAGTTCAGAACACAAAATCTCCCCCTGCTTCCACGGACGGAATGATTTCACAGTCACACGCACATACACACATCATACGCTGGTAGGGCCCATAACACCAACATTCATTCTCTCAAACTATCCGTGCCTACAGAGGGATCTCAAAATCCCAAACTACAGTTCTTTTACTTGGATAGAGGAAACCACATCTATTGAATTACCCTAACAGTTCCTCCATCCGGAGGACGATCAGATCATTTAGTTGTTATGGAAATTTGATGAAACACTTAACTTTTAATTTACTCAATAAACATTTCAAAGAAATAATCACCCGACACAGTTCTTAAATAATGATTTTCTTTATCTAATTAAAATGCAGGTTAAATCCTAATAATGCAATATTATCTTTTGTCATATTTACCTATTCTGGCTAATTGTTGTTCTCTAAGTCAGAACTGGTCCTCAGAAACATTCATCAGACTCCTAAATTCCCGTCCTCTCCCGTCAGCATAAGGATCTCTAGCGAAGAGCAGCTTGGAGTGTCGCATAGAGTAGCATTGATCAGCTAAGGGTCTCAGCGGTAGGGTCTCGGCGGTAGGGTCTCGGCTAATTTTCCCTCTCTGGACTACTAATATTTATACTGAAATTTACATGTAACAGTTACATTTTCTTTATTCCCAGGCTGTGGATTGGCTGAATTCAAACTCGCCTTAATACATTTAAGAAACATTCTCCAAAATTCACATGGGGATGAATATCAGCTTTTGGTATATGGGAAAGGCTGTTCTCAGGTCACGAAGTATCAGTCTATTGTAAATAGGTAGTTCATGTATCCACATTGGCAACAATTGCTCCACGTTCAGGGACATTGGCACCTCGCCCAGGGTGGTCTTCATGGGCCTGGTCTGTCGGTTCATGGAAAGGCCACAAACGAAGTCAGTGCAGGCGCCTTTCTCCATTATTCAATTTATGAAGTCATGTACTTTAGTTAGGATTCAGTCGGCGGCCATCTTTAGTTAGGCCAGGATGGTCAACTTTAACTAAAGAAACACAAAATTATAATTAATACATGGAAATGATTAAAACAGTGTTATTCCCTTGCTAATACCCTTATGTGTATGCATTTATCTAGCCATATGCAACATTCAAAGCCGTTAATGCTGGTTTATTTAAGCGCAAATTAATTTAACACTGCCAAACAACACTTATTGCTTTTAATATGCGTACAGACTTAGATAACTTGTTATTTTAGCCATGCAGATGCTTCCCCACGTGTATTCTCTCGGTTAATAAAGTTGATTTAATATTATCACAATACTCTGTTAATCATTAAAATTAGTTGTTAGTCCTTTTAATATAAACTTATATAAATGGATTGGGTATATAAAAATAAACATTTTACCCGCTCCATCATGTTTGCAGAGTAGTGGAGAAAGGGGGTGTGGCCTTCTACCAAGTCTCAGCAATTCTGCTGTGTGGGACTTACTGGAGGTAATAGGAGTCGTAGTTGGACCCCAAGGATGCCCTGGGGGGCCAATTACCCCGCCTGTTATCTCCAATAAGTCTCACACAGCAGGATTGCTAAGAGGTCTTTGGAGGCCATGCCCGGATTTCCATGCATCGCACCTGTGTGGCAAGTATTTTCGATGCAGCACCCACAGACCAGACCCATCTTGGAATCAAAACATCACTTCCCCCTGCAGCCTGGATTCGATGCATCACTTCTTCTGCGTGCAGCGGAACTGTCAAATCGCCTCCACAAGGACTCAGTAACTGACGCATCGCTGTGTTTTCTGATGCTTTCCTCCTCTGCAGATGTTTTTCCTTGTGGATTTTGAGGCATTTAAGGTACTTTGTGTAGAAATCATGCATCCATAGTTTCCTATCGATAGAATTGCATAAAACCTTTTAAAAGTGATATTTTGAGTTTTGCATTTTGTATTTTTGTGGTTTTGGTCTTGTTTGGTTAAGTTAGAGATACTTTATTTTCTATACTGGTGTGGTGTCAATTTGATGTGTTTCCACTGTGTTACTGTGTGTGTTATGTACAAATACTTTACACATTGCCTCAGAGATAAGTCTGACTGCTTGTGCTAAGCTACCAAGGGGGTGATGAGGGGTTATCTTGGGTGTGTAATCCCCTTATCCTGACTAGAAGGAAGGGTCCCTACTTGGACAGGGTACACACCTGCCAACCAGAGACCCCATTTCTAACACTAACTACAACATCTTCACTGCTCTACCCATCATAGTATATTTGGTAACTCACTACATGCACCCAAAAGCAACTCACAAGGTGTCTGTTAGAAATTGGGTTTCTGGTTGGCAGGGGTATGCACCCTGCCCAAGCAGAAACCACAATCCTAGTCATGGTAAGTCACAATACACCCTAAATTATCCTGTGCTCACCCTCTGGTAGCTTGGCGCAGAGCAGTCAGGCTTAACTTAAGAGGCAATGTGCAAAGTATTTTTTCACCACTTAAAACAGTAATACAATGAAAACTCCACACCACATTAGAAAAATATAGAATAATTGTATAAATAAAACAAGACTAAAAAAAAAATCCAATAAGAAGTCGAGGTCTTAGTTTTAAAAAATAAATATAAAATAGCGCTTAGAAGCAATAAGTGCTGAGTCAGGGCAAAGTCGAACGTTCAGGCCGATTGCAATAGAGCGCTGGCCAGAAACAGGGAACCAGTTGGACCTGCTGAACAAAAGTACTTTGATCCGGGACCCAAAAGTCATCTGACTCAGACCTACACCACAAGCCTGCTCTGTGCACTCACTTAGAAGTAACGCACCCCTCAAGCACTGATCATGCCAAGTTTCAAATAGTTTTCCACTGCTGCTCGATTCAGTCAGTGCTGAAAACACAAATAGAATCACCAATGAGCCAAATTAATCTGGCTGCTGCTTGCATGGTCCATGCACCTCCAGTCACACAATGAGACATCAAATGCCAATCACTGTTGCCAAGGATATATTACAAAGTGATACGCAAGGCGATTACTTACTAGACAATGGTTGCTTCGAGACTGCATTTTCTTAACTCTTATATCCTTACCTACTATAAGCAAACCACTTGACAATGGTGTGATCTTTCTCTACTCTAATTAAAACTCATTGTCCCTGTGAGGTTCTGAAGTGAAACACTGCTCTCAATGCTCACTATTATGCAGCCTCTCCATTCCAAGCCCACCACTGCAAGGTCCCTTTAAGACCATCAGCAGGCCCCCTCATCTTAGACTCTTGCAACATGGATTGCAAGCAAGCGACTGGCTTTCACTCTATCAAATGTTCTCTGTAAAATGGATATAGCATAATATGACTTATAAGCATGTAGTTTACAGAGTGTCCTGTAGAACGTGTGGGTGGTACTATAGGATTTTCACTCCCAGTTCCCTCCAAACTACCACTAGAGTGCCCGCCCGGGTCCAGTTACTATAGACCACTTGACTTGACTTGACTCTAACTTCCTCAGCCATGGGCATACAACTAACTGCCACTTGTTACCCTCATTAGCGCTCTAAGGGGCATATCTACAAGGCGGCGATATAAAATTATCGCCACTTTTGGGGCCGTTTTCGGCCGAAAAGCAGCGATAATTTTATCGCTATATTAGCAAGGTCACGCTATTGCGTGAAACTTTTCCTTAGTGCCTGAATTCCTAACGCCCATCTTTGCATCTCTAATGAGATGCAAAATGGGAGTTCCTCCCCAGGATAACGGGAGAAATGTTGCTAAGCGACATTTCTCCTATTATCAAGCCTCACGCAAAGCAGCATAGTGACAAGAAAAGTAGCGATAACCTCTGTTATCGCTATTTTCCTTACGCCTGCTTTGAAACTGACTTAGCCATGATATCCTATGTAAGGTGGATATCATGGCTAAGTCATCCCATGTAAGGTGGATATCATGGCTAAGTATGTGAGGCCCTATCAGCAAGCTATCGCCAAACTTCGTGGGTTTCCAGCGATAATGTCACGTTTGGCAGTCAGCGCTAGGATTTTTATCGCTTTTGAGATAAGCGTTGCTAATAGCACGCTATCTCAGCGATGAAAATCCACGCTATCCGGCCATAATTATCCTAGCGCTAAGTGCGCTTAGCAATAATTATCGCCGGTTGTTGCTGATATGCCCCTAATATCTTTAAAGGTTACAGGCAGTTCTAAACAAAACTCCAACATAATATCAATATCACATTTTTAGATATAAAAAAGCATGAACGCCTTAAAACGTTTTTGCTTCTTGATATGTGTGTGTCTGACTATTGCATTTCATGCTCCTTTAAAACTAATATTCCCACTTACAGACTTCTTCAGCCGTTCCTTCTGTCATTAATGAGGGATAATATTCGATAAACAAATACTGTGTCAGAGAAATACTCAGGGTTCACCTACTTTTACTTCAAACGTCCAGCGAAATGTATTAGACTTAATTTACTTTTCACGAGGACAAAGTGTCAATGTGTTAAACGCTAATAAAAAGGATGGATATACTCTTGCTGGAGAGATAATTTGTTGGCAACAATTATAGTTTCTGGCGAAAGTACAAACAACAAGGTATTTCGGCAGTCCTGCCTGAAGTTGCAATTGATTTTCTGTTTTTTTTGCAGTCCCCGGACACTATGTTAAACCAGCAAAGTACATCTCTTAATTGGGATGTGGAGCGTACAGATCTGTGACTGATATTTTTCAAATATATGAATGCATTAGTAAATAGCTTCACCGTGTTCCTTCCTGCAGAATTAGGTAGGAAATAATTCAGGCCATTGTAAACAAACTCTCAAATGTTGGTGCTTTATTCGGAGCCATTTTAACTAAATGGGAACAAGGAAAAATTAGATAGGGGGCTTATCTCCTCCTGTTGGACCTGACATCCTTGGTGTGGTATTCCTTCAAACCTTTAACCTTCATCCCTACTGTTCGCTGAACTCGTATTTGTTGCCTTTAGTGCACTTTACCACTGACAACCTGTGCTAAAGTGATGGTGCTCTCACCTTCAAACATGGTAAAATCGGCTTACATATATTTGACACATTTAGGGGCATATCAACAACAGACGGCGATAATTATCACTAAGCGCGCTTAGCGCTAGGATAATTATCGCCTGCTATCGCTGAATTTTATCGTAGAGATAGCACGCTATCAACAACGCTTATCTCCAATGTGATATAAATTCAAGCGATGGCGGCAAAATGTGCGACTATCGCTGGAAATCCAGCGATAATCGCACAGCGATAGGCAAAACCTTGTTGATAGGGCTGGGTGGTCTCAGCCTTATAATCCACCACCCATAGGCTAATATGGCTTAGTCAGATGAAAAGCAGGCGTAAGGAAACCTGCGATAAGCGCAGTTAGCGCTACTTTTATCGTCGCTGCACAGGTTAGCGTGCAGATTGATAATAGGAGTAATGTCGCTTAGCGTAATTTTCCTGTTAATTTCTGTGTGTTGCGCTCACTTTGTATCTCATTAGCGATGCAAAGCTGGGCGTTGAGGAAACGGGTGCAGAGGCATGAAAACACGTGGTAGCGTTTCTTTGCTGATTGGGCGATAAAATTATCGCTGCTTTTCGTCCGAAAACGGACGCTAAAGCGGCGATAATTTTATCACGGGGCCTTGATGATATGCCCCTTAATTTGTGAGTATGTCCCTAGTAAATGGTACTACATGTACCCAAGGCCTGTAGATTAAATGCTACTAGTGGGCTTGCAGCACTCATTGTGCCATCCACTAAAGAAGCACCAACAAAACATGTCTCAAGTCTGCTTGTAGTGCAGTGTTAAACTGCATTTCGACCTTGCAAAATAAACCTTGACCCAGGGCTAAACCTTCTTTGTTAATACTTATCACCTCTAAGGTAGGCCCTAAAGGCTCATAGATCAGGGTGCATTGTATTTAAAAGAAGGACTTGTTTGTTTAGATTTTACATGTCATGGCTGTTAAAAAATCCTAAAGTCGTTTTTCACCCTTGTAAGACCTTTCCTTATCATTGACTTACACCATGATAGTTTAATACATTTAATAAGTAAGACCCTGGAATTGAGAGCAGATAAGGATGTGCTGTTTAGACTCAAATTAATTGTACCTTAAAATCCTCTTTAATCGTAAAGTCAGATTTTAAGTTAAAATTCTGAAAATGCTACTTTTAGAAAAGTTGGCATTTTCTTGTCCCAACCATTTGTGCCTTCTCCCAGTATCCTGGGTCACATGACTGTGAATGACTCTGCTGTTGCAGTTTGTGTATTGCCTCCAGGCAGTGACACAAACGGGTGCTTAGGTGTGGACAGAATGGGCCATCCTTGCAGGATGATTAGGGAGCGGCTGCATCCAACCCCACTCAGACTTCAAAGGGTTGTACCTCCTGTACACAAAAAGGAGTCTAACACCAGTCCTGCCACCCCTTTTGTCACCCCCAGATACTTTTGAGCCTTGATGGGGGAGCATTGGTGGTAGGAAAGGGAACACCCCACAAA
Organism: Triturus cristatus; assembly: GCF_964204655.1. Taxonomy (NCBI): domain Eukaryota; kingdom Metazoa; phylum Chordata; class Amphibia; order Caudata; family Salamandridae; genus Triturus; species Triturus cristatus. Next base: position 624,623,876 of record NC_140587.1, read on the forward strand.
GGCTGGTAACAGGTATAAATGTTAAACTCTCAGAGCCACTCTTCAGAATACTCCTGAACCTGTGGAAGTTACATAAGGACTGCCCTTCTGCTCGAAGAGCTACCCTACTGTCTGCGAAGGAAGAATTGACCTGCTTACCTTCATTCCAGGCTACCTAGAGTGACTCCAAGGGTCCACTGCCTGACCCCCTGTGTGAGCTATAGGGAGAAAACAAGCTTCAATTGCCTGCCCAGCAACTGCCCATCTGACCTGCTGAAACTGGACCTACCTGAGCCCTTCTGCTGTTCTTTACTGGAGTCAGTCCTGACTCCCAAGGGAAGTTCAGATCCTAGACACTTGGCTGGCATCAGTGATAGCTTCTCATAGGATAAAAGGTGAAAATCCTGAGGTTTGGGCTTCTCGTAACCAAGAATGGACCCGTTCACACCAAAACCCTGACGTCGTGAAGAGCGCCAATGCGAATTTCTGGTATGACCTGCCCTGCGCACCAAAAGCGAACGGCAGCTAAAATGCACACTACACCAATGACCGGCTCTTCGTGCTACAGTGACAGTGTCTGCGATGGTCAGCCTTCTCCTCACGGACACCTCTAACATTCTTCTCATGTTATGTTTTCACTTTAATGTTGTTTGTTTGCTGCATAAATATTGTGTCTAAGTTAAGCCTGACTGATTTAGTCCCAAACTGCCAGAGTGTTAAGCACTAGTTAATTCACTGACTTTTGCGGTTCACCCTGACCAAGATTGAGGTTGTTTTCTGAGAGGGGCTTTCACCCCTGTAGTAAGGCGCTCACAAGAGACCAGGAGATGAGTCCAAGGTAAGCTTTAATAATGACAGGGACTTCGCAGCAGCCAGCAACAGGTAGGTACAAGACATAACTGTCAAGCATTTCAAAATCACAATTCTATATTCTGTTGTGGAATGCACACACACGAGAACCCAGACGAGGCCAGCATTCCACAACAGAGTAAGGAGAAAGGAGAGACCAGTACACCCCCCTAAACCAATAACCCAATTTCTTACACCTCCCAATCAATAAAGGCATTCATTAAATTAGATAGGGTGCTTTGGTATATCAGGGTGGCAGGGAATGCCCTAACACAGACCAAAAACCCTACTGAAGAAAAACCATCTTAGATTTTTCTCTCACCCACGGTTTATTCTTGGCAAGCTTCATCACTGAGCCCCTCACCCAGAGTGGTGGGGCATATGGCTAATCTCAAACTGTTTCAGCACGCTCTTCCTATTGATAGCGATCAGGTAGAATACAATTATCTAGGGTGTAACCCAAGTTATTAGGTGTTACCCTGTTAAGATTAAAAGCACAATGGTAGTAAATGTGTACCTAATGGGTGCTGAGAGTTGTTCAGTGCCCCTGTGTCCCTTGTCTACATTTTACAGCCACAGGTATGCCAGTTTAGGTCCATTGGCCTTAGTCAGGATCAAAAAGAGCTCCTCACAATAGTACTTGCATCCAATAGTTATTCCCTATATTTTTTATATACACAGAACAGGCAAACACGTATGCACTCCTACAAACGTTCCTTTCCAGGGAACCTGCATGTTATCTTCGGATGTGTTAATTTATTTCCCCATAGGGTGCAAGGAGGGGGGGAGGTGGACTCTTTAGTCACACATTGTTAATAATCGCAGCTGGTAAATACACCTAAAATCGTCCCTGTTGGCTCGCATCTAATGTATGATTTATTTGGCACCTCAAACTCAGATTAGTAAACTACAAGTAAACGTAATAAAAAAGGAGTGAACAAACAAGGACTTAAAGCTGCAAGTAATACAAGGGATTAGCACTAAAAATAAGAGGCAGAGAAAAATATAAAGTCGACATTTTCTTCAGTTAAGTCTGTCAGTAATACATACATTCTCCACTTCAAGATATAAATTGTCAATGCTTTTTGATACTTGTGTATTTGCTTTAAACAATGGTTTTGTGACAAGGTGATCTGGTGCAACCCATGCCAGATGGTTCTGTGCATCGTACACATAAGATATCCTCCTTCAAACATAAGAGTCAACAGCTAGCTTTTGGCTAAAAATAGCAACAGTTTTCATTAATTATTGATATAAAGATCAGAAGGCCAGACTCCAATTTGAGCAGGCCAAGACTCAATATTCTCCCTGATCACCAGCATGTCTTTTTTTTGTAGTCTTTACTTTCGATTTACTACAAAAATAATATGAAACAGGTGCTCTCTCTCCAGCTGCATAACACAGAAATGTGAGCTGGAGAGGAGGTCATAGTCGGAAAATAACTCCCAAGAGGGACACCCACTTGCAGTCTGAGGGACCAACACAAGAAGAGCCTGAAAGATAGAGAGAAAAAGAGAAAAAAGAAAGAAAAAAGAAAGAAAAAAGGAGGGATTACAGACATCCTTCACCCAGGTTGTCGCATAAGATGCCACAAGCATAAAGTCCTATATATTTGACGGAACAGTCTACTTCTTAATATAAAATAGTGTCTATCCTAAGAAACTCCAAATGCCAGTTGGGCTACTCCATGCTCTCATTGTATAGCGCATGGAGATGCCTACACAGAATATCAGAACTAAAAATATTATGAGAGAAAGCTTTGTGTCAAGAATATCGAGGACACAAATATTGTGAAGGTAAGTTTTTATAGGTAAGTAAAGTTATTCTATATATAACTCCACATACATGTACCTTGACACTATATATATCTTCAAGGTACGTAGATATGAAGTTAAGAATAGTAAATCTGTACTTCATTACTTGCACTTACCATATGGCTATTTTAGTCCTCGATATGTTTGGCACAATATAATGTCCACACAATATTCTTGGTTCCGATATACTGTCTGTAATCTGCGCATAGAAGTAGACCTTAGGGTTCTAGGCTGGCAATCTTTTTTTTTACTACGATAGAAATGTTCATATTATTCTTGTTGTTAGCATTATCAATTTGCGCTACTTTAATAACATCCTGTGTGGTAATTTTACATATGCTAAGCAACAGGACGAGTCTGTTAAAATAAAAAACTTTTAAATATAAAGTGTCTTTTTTGTTAGTGCATAACTTGTGCGTGATATTATAAAACATCAATTGGGTGTGAAGTACCACTATGTTCCTCACCCCTTTCTTAGCGACAGTTAGTTACAAAGAACGCAAAGACATCACATCAACTATGTGCTGAGTGGGGTAGTGTGGGGTTAAAACAATGTGTACTTTCCGTTTCAAGTGTAGATGCTCTGAACTAAGTTCAGGCATCCATGGGTTGGAAAACAAGACTTGTAGACCTAAGCCAGAGTCTAGGTTCAAGCAACATGCCATCCAATGTGGGGCATTCAGATTTTTTTGAACTTTGAGTAATCATTTAATATGCACACGGAAGAAAACCATCATTACAGAGAGACAGAGACATCAGTCGTAATCATAGCTACCTCCTACAGGGAATAAGGGAGCACCTATTGCTGTAAGTTTGAAAAGCTTGACTTTTAAAGGGCTTTTTTTCATGAAGGTTTTCTGAGTCTTTTGAATCCCATGACTTTTGAATCTGTTTGGTGAAAATGGCAGCTTCAGTTGCGATAGAAAGAAATTACCGAGAGGCAGTCATACAACATCTCAAGAACACAGGTGTCCCCGATGCAGGGTGGGTTAGTTGCATTTTTAATAGCTGGACACGCAGCATAGGCCTTTATGAAGTTTTACTCAATGGTGGAGTTCGAGGCTGTAGGCGCTGATTCAGGGCAGTTTCAGGCTTACCAGCCGGCAGCATTACCTGCACACCATCGGGTATGTCAGTATCTAGAAATCCATTTGACTTACCAAAAGGACCAGCATTGTTTTGCTGGTGAACTATCATACACACACAGGCATGTTAGATTGGGTCTCCTGAGTAATGAGGGGGCTACATTTCCAGTGCTAGCTGATACCCAACCTTTACACTGCCTGAAAACCTACCCATCACTGATTTTGTGGTCCTTTTGAAGTATACACACTCTTTATACAAGAAGCTGATTCAGTATGTGCAATGAACCATGAACACTAGACCAGCTCTAGCAGGAACAGTAGTACAGGGGCAGAGTGCTGTACAAGCAACAAGTCCACAGATAATGCAAACTGTCATGGGGGAGATACCTATGATGCGTGTACAGTAGTAAAGGGTCAAGGTGCATCCAAGCAACAAACCCAGAGATGAGAAACGCTATCAAGGGGAAGATGCCCATAAAGCTTTGACAAATATGCCTTCAGGATTGCTCGCAAGACCAACCAGTTGGAATCTGTTTACTCTCACATAACACCCTAAGACAAATATAAAATACTGACTAAGTGGGGTGTCACACCTGGGGTAGTATATTTGCATGCATTTACACTAACACGCATACCACTCCTTCATTGGCAGATCTCCCTGAAGTATTAAAACAAGTACTAAATGAGCATGGGGCTTCAGCATCTTTGGAATTAGACATGTAGTTAATGGGAAACTCCTCTAAAGTGTGCTCTAGCATCCTAAGCATCAGTAAGAGAGAAGTATTGACTCTGACCACATGCCAGAGTCTTGCAACAGTTCCAGTTCAAGACTGTGAGCAGGAATTTCAGAGAATACATTTTGAAAGTTTATACCCCTGTGGGCCATGATACAATAGATGCACAAGCCATTAAACAACACTTATAACCAAAAAACAACATTGATGGCTCCATTAAGGAAAAGCCTTTAACACAAGGTAAGAAGAAGCAGAGGGGGAGAGTGATTTTGGCAGTCACACAATAGTGGGATTAGCTGAGCCTAAATGGGCCATTAAATGGCTTGATGGGGGGGACAGAGCTACGCACAACCCCACTTGGATCTGAATAGGCTGTTTCAAGTCTCTTCACAATAGGCCTAACAACCCCATATTGTCAGTACAGCCCGCTTGGAACCAGGGCAAGGGAGGCAGGAAACTCCAGAAACTTCAAAGAAACTTTCTGGAAAACATCTCCCACCTTCTAGTATGGGGGAGCAAGGTATACAAATAGGGCTCACAGACCCACTCTTCAATACACTTCTGGACCTGTGGATACTCTGCCAGGAAGAAGGACTGTTGTGCTGCTGAAGAACTGCTTCTCTGTGGGACTGCTGCTCTGGAAGAACTGCTTTTATGTTGTGCTGCCCAGCAGGCTGTCTCCTGCTATCCCTGCCTGGGTGAGGAGGACTGGACTTTCACCACTTATACCCAGAGGGACTCAAAGGGCTTGAATGCTTGCCTCCTGTTTTGCAGTCTCAGGGACATCAAAGACTGCCTGCAACTTTCCATCCAGCACTTGGACTCTGCCAGCTGTGAGTACTAACATGCCAAGTGGTGCCACCCCAGCCCTGGACCCTTGGAAGTGGGCCTAAGGTGCACTACCTTCTGCTGACCTCATCGAAACCGAAGCAACAAATGCTGCGCTGAGTGCGCACCAGGATTTAAAGTACTGTGACCCAAGTGGGTCACTGTAGCAGGTCCATGCTCAATCGCTGACTGCCTGAACTTGTGACTTCGTCCCAGTCTGGTGAGGCCAGATAACCACAATTGGTTGTTATGCACTTTTCTGCGCTTGTTTTACCTAAACCTTTAAAATTGCATATCTCAGGATCTACTTATTGGATTTTTGTGTTTTGATTTAGTTTTATTCATTAAACTACTATTTTTCTAACCAGGTGTGGCATCTTTTTGTGTGATGTTTTCAGTTTTACTGTAATATGTGTTGCACAAATAATTTACACTTTGCGTTTTAAGTTAGGCCTGCCTGCTCTGAGCCAACCTACCAGAGCGTGAGCACAGGTTAATTTAGGGAGTGTATCTGACTTACCCTGACTAGAGTGGTGGTTTCACTTGGACAGAGTGCATACCTCTGCCAAAGGGAGACCCCATTTCTAACAGTGATATAAAAGCAATTTTAAATCAATTGCAATATCAAGGCATTACAGAGATGTGTCTTTCTGAGATGAATACGCTGTATTTCCCATCTCAAACCCAGACTGATGCTATAGAATGTTATAGATTATAGAAATCTAAACATTCACCCATGAACATGTGCAGTGTGAAATGCACACAGCATGGGTTCTATGACATACCTAGTAAGGAAAAAAACCTGGATATCTCAAATAGGTTTTTCAGTCACCTGAAAGTGAGTATCTAACCACCTTGAGTTTCTATGGAGTGCAGAACAAATCATTGCCATGCGGTATACAAACAGCCCTGCCTATTTTCAGTAGGCATAATGGAGTTCTTACAACTAGATTCTGAGGTGCTATTATGCCTTGATGACAACTATCTCACCACAGACGATTTAGATGCACACCTACATAGGGTGTACGAGATAGTGGCAAAATTAACATCAGTATGTTGCAAGATTAACTTTAATGTGACTGAATGTGATGTTTCTTGGCTATGATTCATCAAATAATGGCAAGGGTCTGGCAACTGATTTTCTTCATAAATGTGCTAACCTGCAGCCTTTTAACACACTGAGGAAGTTACAGTCCCTGCTGGGATTCCTTAACATTGGACAGACTTACTTATACAATATACTGAGCAAGTGAACCCTTGTACAACTTGATTTCTCCCACGTTTTCTTCAAAACAATGGACGAAATATTTACAAACTAGGGATAGCGAAACAAGCCTAGTATTATAAGTCCTGTCAAGCTACTCGGGTTAAACATGTGTCATTTACAATGAGATGCGGTTGATACCCATAGCCTACAAGTCACACTTATGTTCTCTGGCTGAAGCATGCTTTTCTTCCAATTCTTGCAGCTGTGCAGCTAGCTATTTTGAAACCGCACCTGTTGGCAAAGGGAAAACAAATAATTGTGGTTTCTCCCATACCAGTGCTAGAGGCAGCCACTAAAACAAGCATTCCTAATGTTCGAGCTCCACACCCCAGGTGAGGGCAGTTGTTCTGTTCCTTAAGTGCAGTGGATGTAAAGTTTCAGTATGATCTGACTCTTCGGGCACAAGCTTTCCTCCAATATGAACAGAATGTCACATCAACTCCAAAAACCTCTGAGCCATATCAGAGTGTGTGCTACGCCTATGGTAGGAATCAAATATAAGTATTCCGCAGCCTGTGCAGCAGTTCAGGGTGTAATGAAAGAAGGTGAGTTCCACCTACAACACACCCATACCAAAATCTTAGGTGAAAGCACCCACAACTCGCAAAAATTAATTTCTTGGTACTAGCAATACAGAGGGATGATCAGTCAATTCCCACACTAATAGTGTCTTATTTATCCTTCTACATGCAGAGTTACAATATAGTATTAAAACATTGGTGCCTAAACAGATTTGCAGATGCAAAAAGGAAACCTATTAAGAATAATCTTCTCTTGGAAAAGGTTTGCTATCTTACAAGATAAGCTGCCAATGGTCCATGTGATGCACACTTTGGATTATCAGCATGATGGGATTCATGTCAAAGGGGACTGTGCAGTTGATTTAGCTGCAAAGACTGCAATATAGTCTGGGAAGGTATCAATTCTAATCAGATCTCAAACAAAGATTGACACAGATATACTAACAGTGATATAGGCAACTACGATAAATGAAAAACCTCCAGAAGGCTTTCCTCTCAAATACACCTACACCCTTGCTTCAGATAACACTCTACTGTGGTTACTATACTGGAGTGGGAAACAGTGTTATTCCTAATAAGCTGTTCAGATTAGACTTAGGGGCTTATTACGAATTTGGCAGTCCATGGACTGATGTTCTGGCAGTGACGGTCTGTTGGCAGTGAGCCATCTGTCCGTATTATGAGTTGGGAGTGTTGCCTGTGCAGAGACTGCCACTGTACCACCAGCACCGCCAGCACACTGCCGACCACCGGGGTTGCAGTCGAAGAAGACAGACTCCTTAAGGCTGTACATAACACCTCCATCCGTATTATAAGTTGGTTTTCCCATGAGCCGACCACGGCGGTCGGACCGACGGCTAAAGGACAACAGCGCCAAAGGATTTGGGGTGCATACTCACCCCTTTTCAGTTATTCACAACAGATTTCAAGGTGGATCCCTTTCTTCAGGTCCCCCTATGCAGCTGCATCTCCACCCTAAGGAATATGACCCTGTCTGCAATGAAATACAAGTAATTGCTTTGGTACACATTACTGGGACTGCCCACATATGGGTTGGGAATGGGTAAGTGGTATTTTTCTACATATATTCTGCATATGCATGCAGACAAATATGCAGTTGGAATGTACACACAGGTATCAATATATATAGAAATATATTGCCTACCATCAAAAGACCGCCGCAGCCACACTGCCGGCCTCTCTGTAAACTCGGAATATGGCTGTTGTACTACCAAAGGTGCAGGGGTCTCCTAGCGGATGTGGTCCTTCAGTGGTCAGACCAATGAACTCATAATAAGGCCTTTAATCAGGGAAGCTCATGAGGGGTTAGCATCTGCCCATGCTGGAATGATTGAAATCATGGGAATGCTACAGCAGTGCTAATGGTGGCCTTGTTTAGGAAGAGATTATATTAAACAGTGTTAGGTTTATCAGCAGAGCAAAGCTTCTAGTATTAGAGGACACCCTCATGCTCCTCTCACAGTCTCCAACATCCCATTTAGTGTCATATAAATTGGGGCCATGATGGGCTGAAAAATTGTGTTAACCAATATAGGTATTTAATGGTGGCAATGGATTCATGTTCTCGTAAACGATTTGCAGTTTCTGGTTCATTGGAGCAGTTCATTGATTTTATTCAGACATTGGCCCTACATTCACCTTCTTGGCCTACAGGGATCCTATTTATGCTCTGATAGTTTATCAGTAATTTGTATAGAAGAGAAAGTAGCAGATTTATTGAGTATGCATGATTAAACAGGCCTTGACTGCAAGGGTACTGAGTTCAGGTCACAGTTAGGACCATCATCTGTCTGGAATTCAGACAGCATTAAATAACTTTCCTATATGAGTATTAGGAGGGTGCACTCAATGCAGTGTACTCTCCAGCTTGCCCATGTATGTTCTTGTCCTAGATAATCCTGTTGGCCCACGGGCCACATTGTGGCCCGTGGCCCCCCAACAGGTTACCTTGCATCCCACTCTATGTAGTGGGATTTGTTACTTCTTTACCTGTGCTAGAAACTAAAAGTGTTGGCAGCATTGTCTGTATTGGAATGGGTGGCCCATATCTCTGGGAGACAAAGATGGTCAAGACTTGGGCTCTGAGATCTTCACGTCATCCTAAACCATGGGCCAGAGGTTCTCAACCAGAGAGTCCTGACAAACCTGACAGATTGCAAAGCCCAGTTTCCTGCCCTGTTAGGGATAGTATGGATCCTGCACAAGATCTAATGCAGACAAGACAAGCAGACCCTGCACAAGCCTCGGTTCAAACAAATCCCTGATATAATATCAAGACAATACATATCAAATTTAACATTGTTTACAAAAAAATCGAGTCCCTATACCTAATTAAAAAAGTCACTAAATATCAAACACATAAATAGTGATGTAAAAAATGTCTTATATTACATACATCAAAAACATAAATATCGGAAACAAAAATATTATATCTCATAACTAACCACAGACTACATAAAAAATGTCAAAATCAAAAATATTGTCCCCATAAATATCGTTAACACAAGTAATAAATAGAAGTACAATTAAAAAAAAATAATATAGTTCAACCAACAAACAACAAAAAACCATATCCTACAATACTTACTTCAATGTATAAATACATATTAATATTTTACTTAACCAAAATAATACATTTGAAGTATATCAACAGGAAAGTCCTCCAAAATATACATTACACATATTTACATCCCACTTACATACAACACATATTCATATTCAAAAACAATATTATTTATTTTCTTAAAATAAATAAATATAATTTAAAGTAAAGATTACGAGCGTGAAAAAAATGCATTGTCATTTTCCAAGTAAATACATAATTGAAAACAAAATGAATTCAAGCTAAAACATCCGATATCATTAAAGTATACCAAACAATACCCAATAAAATTCCTTAACCAATTAAACAACCAATATAAAAGCCAGAGTAATAACAGCAACAACGATGTCAAAGAACACCAGACATTTGAATAGGAGTAAACTCTGCTGGATTTTCACTGCATAAGACAAGCCTGCAACATATACAACCGTAGATCCAATTCCCCAAATAAGTAGATATTATTTTTAAAATACGAAGTTAAATAATTTTAACTTGTAAAAATAATTATTACTAAACAATTACTAACACAGTTTTTAACTTTTTTATTAAATATTTTTATTTTAAACCATAACATGATCAAATACACAATAATTCATTCGAGAAACACAACCGCGTACAAAGCGATGGTAAAAAACATTCATAAGGTAAAAGCAGGATAAAATACGTAAGATGGTGATAGTATACATGAATATTCATTCATAGATATCAATTCAAACTTTTCATATGGTCAATCATTTTGCCCCAAATCTGAAGACCCACTTTCATCTACATGAACCCTTGAGAGAGTAAAGGCTATATTCAAGATTGTAGAAAGCATATAGTCTAGCTCTCCAGATCTCAAAAATAGGGGGTTCTTTCTATAACTACATAGAGGCTATACCTAACCGTACAACAGATGTAGCTATAAAAATCAGGTAACGAAACTTGTAGGCCACCTGTCCCTCTATCAGACCATCCCCTCTACCTAATAGCATCGTTAACCATGTGATCTTTATTCCTATCCCGATGATCTCAGATAAGAAAGTTTCAATACCCCACTAACTGGGTTAAATGCCCACATGTATTAAAAATATGCAAGATATAAGCTTGCTGCCCCCCACAGTGGAATCATTTCCCATCATTTGTCCCACCCCACTTAAGCAATTTAGCAGATGTGTGATAGAGGTTGAATATAATCTTAAAGTGATGTGCCTTTAAATGAGCAGTAATCAAGATCTTTTCAGCAGTGTCAAAAGATTGCTCCAAACAAAACCCTTGCCGCCCAAATTGATTATGCTATGTATGGTTTTGAGCCTCTAGATCATTCCAATGTGTATCCAACAAACAGTTATATAAAACACCAATCCAATCTTTGCGTCTGATGGCCTCAACCAAGGGGTTTGACTCTATCACCCTCTGCTTCTGACTTCTGCATAAAAAATCACAAATCTGTAAAACATCACAAAATTCGGTTTTAGGTAGGAGATGCTTACCAACCAGTGTTGCAAATGAAAAGAAGACCTCATTGTTATAAAAATCACCTATCTTTGTGATCCCTTTACATCTCCATCTGGCCACTATCCTTTCCCAAAAAATAGGTGTCAACAATATTGAGGCGGTCGTGGGTGTGTCCCCTCAAACTGGATACATCTCTGCACTGCCTTTCAAACTTTAAAAGCTGTTAATGGAACATTAAAACTATTTTTATTGTAGTAGCTAGGCTCCAGGATCTTAAATAAGCAGTTCTTTGCCTCTGAGTCCAACAGCATCTAATAAATAGATGGGCCCTCAGCCATGTTTCCAACCTCCTCTCCCGTTAGAAGCTTCTGCATCATTTGTAATATACAGGCAAAATAATAAAATGTAAAATTAGGCACTGCCCAGCCCCCTCGCTTACGGGGTAGCATCATCAATCTCACTGCTCTGGGTGGTTTCCCCTATCCCCAGAAAAATCTACCACATAATGATTGTAACCTCTGAAGCTGTTCACTTGTAATTTCCAATGGTACCGATCTAAAAAAGTATAGTATTTTGAGTAAAATGTGAATCTTAAGCACATTGCACCTTCCCCCCAGTGAAAGGTGGAGATACTCAATCTGATCTAGCTGTTGTTTATTTCCAGTAAGAATAGAACCCCAATTAACCCGCTACCAGTACTTTTAAGTAGATGCTAATTTTGACACTGAAGTATGTAACCTCACCCTATGGTCATCACTAAAGGCTTGGTTTGTACAGATAACCTGCATTTTGGAAGGGTTAATTTCATAGTCAGATACCGACTCAAAAGTGTGTGCCACCTGTTCTATATCAGGGATGGCTGTAACTGGGTCACAGGTTACACCAGCTATATCATCAGCATACACAAACACCCAAAACTGGTCTTGTCCACAAAGCACAGAGTTAATCGTCGCAATCCCCTCCAACGTTGTTAAAAAAAGTTAATTATATAAAGCGAATAAAAGCAGGGAGCAGGGGCAACCCTGCCTTGTACCTCTAGAGATAAACCCCGGCTCAGACTCGAGGCCCATTATACATATTCTAGTGATATGGGTCCTATAATGACCTTAATATAGTTGATGAAACCTGGCCCAAGCCCAAGATGCAGCAAAACCGCCAATAAAAAGTCCCAGGAGACAAGGTCAAACACATTTTTGGTGTCCAAAAGTACCAGGCCGATAGTGGTTATTTGTGCATTTGCCACATCTAACAGGGTCACCACCCTGTTGATGTGGTTGACCGTGCCCCTAGCAGGTATCAACCCATGTTGTTGAATGAAGACTAGTGAGGTGGTAAACCTAGCCAACAGTGAGGCCAAAATGTTGGCGTAGATTTTCTTGTCACATTTTAGCAGGGAAATCAGTCTATAGGACCCCGGTAAGTATAAATGCTTATCTATTTTCTTTAAACAAAGATGTTTGTCTCATCCCAAGACAGCAGCGCATCTCCAAGTTGTACAGCTTGAAAGGTAGCCAACATATCAATTTTTAATTCCTGAAAGAACGTTTTATAAACTTCCAATGGAAGTTTATCTGGGTCAGATGCCTTACCACTAACTAGCGGATGTATTGCTTCCTCAAGCTCTTTCATAGTGATAGGTATATCCAACATTGCTGATTTATTCCTGGCCTAACCATTCAGCACATACATTAAAAAAGCCTCTCCAGTCTGCCCACCGGGATTGCCCTCAGTGTAAATTGTATCAAAAATCTGTACAAAACACTCTGGGAAGGTGTCTCGATGGCCTTCTCCGTTGGATCTGTCATATTGGTAATTCTTTGTGCCGCTTCCTTAGATCGAAGCCTCTGTACAAGGCACCAACTAGTTACCTCCCCATACTCGTAACTCTCTTCTCTATATACATTATATTTAAGGCAATTTCTTTATTCCACTGTATATTGATATTTGCCTTACATGGGGCAACCTTCAGTTTGCAAAGGGGTAGTGACAATACCTGCCTGTAGCCCCTGTATGAGGTTCTCTTCAGCATTTCTTAGCTCCTCATACAGGTCTTGAACCACAATTTTAAGTAAGCCCGGGCGTAGTGCTCCGCTCCGCCCATGGAGTGTATGTAGCGCTGCCTGCTTCGCAGTTTGCGAAGTAGGCGTAGCAGGCAGCGCTACGAACACGCCATGACGAAGCAGAGCTGCCCGCCGCCCGCTCTCATTTTAAAATAATTTAAAGAATTTTAAAGTAAGTAAAATGCCTTACCTGCGGTGCGGTGTCCCGGGGCTCCCTCTTCCTGGTTGACGGCAACTTCTTCTCACAAATGCGCATGAGCGGACGCCTGCGCATGCGCATTTCTCATGAGAGGGTTAATTTTAAGTTGCCGCTGCTTATACAGTCCAAAAATGAGAATCTCCCCCATAAAGCCTGCCTTTAAGGCATCCAACACCAAATCCCATTAGGTCGAGCTCCGGTTGATATCAAGAAGTTGTATAATCCAACTTTTCCTATGGCTGACAAACAAGGCATCCAACAAGTGTTTCCTATCAAACGAGAAGGATCTTGGAGGAGAGAAAGTGCCTACAGCCAGAATATCTATCAGTAGCGGGCTATGATCAGCTGTGATCCTAGGATAAACCTGAATTTTTGCCCTTGAGAGAAGCGCCATTGACATAAAGAAATAGTCTAACCTGAAAAACTTATAGTGTGGATGTGAATAAAAGGTAAAACCAGGGTCTGTCTTCTATAATGTACACCACACATCAACCAAACCATGATCAGCCAAAAGCTGATGGAGTGCCTTAAAGACTTTGGGGCTCCTATCCCTATAATTGTTCAAATATAACTGTAAACCCTGGCAGTCTAAGTGTATGTTAAAATCGCCACACAGAATCAAGGGGATGGGCCATAATGCCAATTCTACATTAAGCCCCTCAAGCAATAATGCCTCATCCATGTTAGACTCATAAACTGAACACAAAACAAGCTTGACTGCCCCTCCTATACATTCAGTGGTGGCACAGCAGCTCTGCTTATCAGCCAATGTTCTACCCATACCCTGAGTCCCATGTTTTGCCAAAATAGCCACCCCACGATTCGTTGTAGACTTTTGTGTACGGTCAAGCAACAAATAGCCTAATTAGGTTAAGATCTTCTGTTTGCCCCACGGAATGTGAGTTGGGTTTCATTACTTGTAATTCAGCCACCACCCACTGCCTTTTCCCAAAGTTGTTCAACTCACAGAAGTTACAGGAGCAAATACGTACCCCTAAAGGTGTCATGCTATCCCCCATTGCTAAATACCACATCATTCCTGACAGCTACCCATCTAAACATTATCACATACCTACATTACTTAATCTTCCACATGTTATGGCTTGATTTCTTTTCCCCCTCCACCACCCATCCAGTGTACCCCTACCAACCCCGTGCCCCCCCACTCTTCCCAGCACCCCCTTCCAGGTCATCCTCTTTAACTCCCCACCCAACAACAAGGCAATATGACCAATGGTCCCTTGAGATGATAAAGCTCATGAAACAACATCAATCTAACCCATCACACCCCATCATGAGACTCAAGAGAGAATAAAAAGGACATAAAGGTCCACCTAAAAACTGGTGCCCCGTCTAAATAGATTGCAAAAATTCTTTAGCCTGCGCTTTTGATGTAAAAACCGAGCTTGCTCATTGTGAATAACCTTCAGTTTTGTCGGATTCAGCAGATAGGCTTGAGCCCCCTTGCCCTGATATAAGGAAATGAACTGCCACAGCTGCCATCGCTTTTCCACTGTCTGGTGGCAAAAATCCAACTTAACAAAAAATTCCAAACCCTTTCTAACCCTCTTTCTATCTGGTTGTGGCAGACCATACACTGCCTGGCCAGCCAGAACGTTATTGACAGACATCAGGATTGCCCTGGGCATGGGAGTAGTTTGTTCCAATCCAGATTGTGTTGCAAAGGAAAATGGATCAGTTCCTTGTATTTCATGATTCCAGTTCCATTGTGAAAGTTCAGTAACGGCCTCAGAGAAGACGTCAAGAATGAACTTTTGAACATCCTGTACTTCCACGCCTTCTGGGATCCCCAAAACTCTCAAGTTGTTTTGCCGCAGCTGATTCTCAAGGTCCGTTAGTTTCCATTGCTTATCTTCTTTTTGTGAAAATACTGCATCCATTATCACTTTCTGAGCTGCAAGCTCATCTTCCAAACTTGAAATCCGAACCTCTGCCTCATTAAACCTTTCTGCAAACTCTGAGCAGGATTTCCAATACGCCTTATGGGATTCTGAAGTTTGCGACAAGCTCCTTGAGTCAGCTGGCTCTCTGTGCGTGTCTCTTCTCTGTGCACCATTATACTCTGATAAATCACTGCCAGTGATATATCATCACGTTTCTCCAGCACGGCCTCCCCAATATGGTTAGATACGAACAATCCATCTGCCCCAAGTCCCGCTGAGAATGAGTAATCCCATAACATTGTGTCTGTGTGGTGCCCTCAAACAGTTTGTGCTGCTTTTGCACTGTCCTCAAGCCTGTTTCCGAGGTATCAGTGCCTGGGTCCTCAGGATGTACATTACTTGCCTCACTATCAAGAGACTTTCCTCAAGCGAGACCTGAGAATCGACAAAATCCTGATGAGTCACAGGGATCTGATAGGGAAAAGATATTGTCCGCTGAGTCAATTTCCTTTACAGAACTCTAGCTGTGGTGACTGTCATTAATCCTCTGTTTGTCGGGCACCGGGGTATTGTCCATCTTTGCTTTCCTCATAGTTGATTTGCACCAAGTTTATTAAACTCTGTGTGGTCCTGAGGGGTAGCCTTCAATGCAGAAGGTGAAGAGAGGTGTCCTTTGTTCCCTCCAGGGGGCACCATTTGCACCAACATCTCTCCCCATTTAGTTGCCATATCATGTTTACCTAGCAAATCCTTACACTGGTAAGCAGTATCCGCCTTAGGATGCGGCCGGCCCACTCTTATGGAAGAGTTCAACTGCCTCCCAGGTTCTCCTGCCTGACCACCTATATCGCGGCCAGGAACAGTATTTTCCCTTTGAGGGAGCCAGGGTTTCTTTTTTCCCTTCCTTGCTAAAAATAAAGAGGGTATAGTGCACTTACGTCCAGCCTCCCCTTGCATACCTTCATGTTTTTCCCCCACAGCTTCAGGATCCCATTACCATTGCCACTGCGTTGATGTGCCAAGCCGCTCCTCACTGTTTCTGAGACGTCCGAAGAGATCCGTGGTTTCTTTCTGGTGGGATTTGGTGGCAAATCAGCAGCCAGAAGCACGGCCAGAGCGGCTCTTCCTCCAACCACAGAACCGCTCACCACCACTGCAGCAAAATACAGAGAACACGGAGACCAAAGCAGTAGCCAAGCCAGTCCAAGGTAGCTTTGTGAGCATGACCGCGGGGTCCCAGAAACACACTAAATTATGTTGCGTGCAATTAGCAGTGGAGTTAAGGTATCCATTTTGCCTCCCGCCGGCGCCATTTTGCCTCCCGCCGGCGCCATATTGCCTCACATTTGTCCTTTTCAACTGATTATCCAACTTTCAACTAAACTCCAACGAAATTACAAAGACCATCAAAAAAGTAAATATATCAAAAAACTGCTTTAAACGCACTACAACAGCAACAGTCAAAAGTTTGAATAACCTAAACATTGTTAAACATCAAAAATATAATATATGCAATAAAAAAAACAACTCTTTTTCTTCCAGCAGAAAAAACACCTATTTCATGAAAAGCTTACCCGAGGAAAAGTTTCCAACAACACAAAACTTCTCTAAACAACATGCAAGTAAGTTTTGGAAGAAATCAATGTGTATTTAATTGTATACTAATAAACAACATTCAGTAAATATTATTTTTCTATAGTCATATTATTACAGTTAATATAGACATATTGACAGAAGGTGCAAAATGTATAACATCACAGAAGTTGAAATTGGTACTGTGTAGGATGAGATACAGGTACAGGCAAGACAATGCTTTTACTGGACATGTTATTTGGAAATGTACAAAATATTATTCTAATACAAGTAATGGGAGGGCAGCTACTAACAAAACTGTAGTAACCAATGCTAAAGAGCATAACTACCTCCTAATGTAACAGAAATAGAAGTGAGAGATGTTTTATAAAATATAAGAGAAGCAAGCACTAGTGCCCAAAAACCCAAAGCACAAATTCTGAAAGATATATTACCCGAAGTACCAGAAGATATGACAGGCCAGTTACCATCAATACCCACCTTAAAACACCTCATAACACAAACTAAAAGGATCACCAGCGACACACCACCTGCCCCTAAAACATACATGGATATAGACATCCTACCACACCTTACAATGACCCATAGAGAGGAACAATTCCTATTATATAATAATAAAGGTATAAGAAACGTATACTAATATTTGCTACCCCAAACAACTTACACAAATTAGCTCAATGTCAAACATGGATTATGGATGGAGCATTTAACATGTGTCCCAAACCATTACATCAACTATACACCATACATGATGAATTTAAAAAAAATGAATATATCTTTTGTGTATGCATTACTTCCAAACAAATAAGGCAGTACCTACATAGAACTTCTAAAACACTTTAAGCAACAGTCAAACAGTGGGGAGAGAGGCAGTCAATGGTGGTGGGGCCTGCATGGAAACTGTCATCTGGATTACAACCTGACTCTCTGCCGACCTTTTCATGGCTGGGCACCACCACGAAAGGTCAGCAGAAAGGCAGTTTTTGGGGTGCAAACAAGTTTCCAGTGCGAGTGTGCCCTGGAGAAAGTTTCCTGCTGCATGCTGCGAGTGCCCAGTGCCCTGTGCATGGTGGCGTGCACTATTTCTCCTGCAGACCTTGCTGCAGGGAAACAGTGTACCTGGTCAAAAAAGGAGAGGGGGACCAGGAGCTGGTTATGGTCCAATGTCCGTGCTCCACTCGTAACGATTAAATCAATAAGGACATTGTTCCCTGTTGGCGGCGAAACAAAAATGTCGATCACCTGCTCAACAAAGGTGGAAATGGAGGGAAGAGTGTAAAAAGAGGAGGGGGAAGGAAGGGGGGGGGAAGGAGAGGGGAATAGAGGGGGGATGAAAAGAGGCAAAGAGAATTTCCCCAGTCTCAAGGATCCACTCCTGAAGGGGAGGACTCTATGAAGCCTCTCGTAAGCCCTCACACACCCCGAGGGATGTCTTGCTTCATCATTGGGCTAGTTGTTGCTCCTCGTCGGGCCGGCGCTGCAATGCCCGACGGTCCCCCGAAGGGTCTCTCTATCGGAGGTCTTTTAAAGAGAAAAGCCGTTAGGTGAATGCGGGTATGTGGGCAAAAAAAGCAGTGAGGTGGATCTGAGAGGTAAGTGGTTGGGTGCGTGCAGGGTGTGTGGATTAAAAAATGCCTAGGGGTGTCCAAAAAAGTGGATTTTTAATAATATGGAGCCTCTGGCAGACTAAAAACACCAGAAGGTCACGGGGTCACTAATCAGCGTAAGGTGCTGGTGTGACTATAATAAAAGGTCGACATGTTTCACGCCTAGGATGCCCGGACGGGTCAGTGGCGTTTCATCAGGACCGTAGAGAGGTGAAAGGTAGTGCACGGTGAAGACGGGAGTGCCAGAGATTGGAAGGGTAACTCACGTCTAAGAAAAGGTTAAAAGTGGTACGGGGCTGCGGGGTACAGTGACCTGGTCAGCAAGGACAAGGAGAACGTACCACACTAGTGTAACCCTCGTGTTTCTGTACGGGGCTGCATAGGATCCGCCGAGGCTGCCAGCGCCCTATTTGGGTTGCGTCGGGGGCCGGCTCAGTCAGCACCTACCCACTGCCAGCGGCTGCCTGGAGAACAGTGTACCTGACCATGAGGCTTTGCATCAAGGCTGACATTGACTGTGGCTCTTTCCTATGCCGCTGCAACACAGCCTGCTCCGCGGTCCAGTTGCAATGAAGCAGTCGGAATGCCACCGGCTTGGAGTTGTTTTCCCGACAGCCGCCACTGCGGGCTGATGGTGTCCCCGTCAATGTCATATACAGGTCCTATGTGTGCATTACACCACCAACAGCGAATTTGCCTTGAGTTAAAAAATGATTGCTGTAGTCTATGTACCTGTCACAGAAGTAGCCATCCATTACAGCATCCTTATAGAAAGTCCCTATTACCAAAATAATGAAACCAAATGTACTCTCCTAATGTACTACTGTGAGGATACATAGGTTTGTAGACTGCATAGGTCAGGACACAGATGCTAACCAAAATTCCAGATACAATGGTGGAATGTCTACAACAGCACCTTGGCACAGAAAGCAAAAACAGACAAGGCTCTGGAAGGATGGCATAATACCTTCCAATCCACCCTAGGCAAACCTCAACCTACACTATACAAATTACTAGAAGCCTTACAAAAAAGAGCAAAGCTACCAAGAACTTAGAATAGAACAATCAGTTACAGATATCTGTCCTAAACTAACCAAACAAGCAAGACACATGTATGAAATGCTGCAAATCAAAGTAAGACTAGACATAGCAAAGGACTAGACTTCTTAGAAGTGAAAGCCAAATCTATCCCCTAAACCACATTTACGCCCTGATTAAGTGTTTGGTGGTCTGACCACCCGACTGCCATGTCCTTTACAACACCGCTGTGCCAGAGGTCTACTGTCAGCCGTATCACGAGCTGTGTTGTCTGAAACGCCTTGGAATAGACTACAACACATGTTATGATTACACTGTGTTTGTAGAAGAGTTTGGGAGATGTCATGTCCATCCCTAGAGCCTAAATGACTCATATCGGCACATCTAATGAACTGGTAAAATCTACTACATCTATTGAATTTCTAGAAAAGTCTAGGAACCAACTTCAACTCCAAGCTAATAGATGACAGTACAAATCTCTATCTATTTTGTTCAATTCTAGGTCCCTATTTACTTTGACACAAACAATATGGATGTTTATACTCACTTCCACCATCAACAATGTCCTCTGTTTGGCAACAGGTAGATCCGCTACTGGACCTGCACAGAGGTTCGAAATAGAACAGAGTTCCTCTCCACCCTAGGGCGAATCCCTCAGTGATGACAGCACTCCAGAAGAGGTGGATGTGGAAGATGGTCCGGGCCCATCCGGTCAGCCTGGACAGATGCCAACAGTGGGGCTCGCTGTGCCTACCACACCTCCCACCACAGCTGAAACAACACAGGCAACACCTGCCCCCCGAACTTATGCACTTAGCACAGTCAGTAGCATCCTGTGCCCCTCCCAGTCCTTGATTCTGATCTGGCTATCACCACCCCAGTCACAAGGGAATCAAGACACAGTGGGAGGGTGCGGTCTGAGCTGGCTATCACCACCCCAGTCATAGGGAAACCAAAACCCAGTGGAAAATGCCTTGGGACTGGCTTTGTACACCCTAATTCTGGGACAGACATTCCCAGAAGCATTCCATGTCCACTTCACAGGGCGGAACATCATCATATATTTCTGCTAATGTCACAAATCTGAAATTTCCAAATGAAGACGTCATGGTGAAGGTACCTGAAACAGAGCAACAGAGAGTTTAGCTAAGAAACAAAACATATGGCACACATTACATTGTCAACTCCTAGAGAACAAATTCCAAGACATTTACAACTGAACAAAGCTACACTTACAATACAATCAGCTTTTTTCTGGATTTTTCAAGATCCATATATTCCTAGGGACTTATTTACAAGCCTTTTGCACCACCGGTGCGTCACTTTTAACATGGGAGAAAGTGATGTACTGGCAGCGCAAGGGGTTTTTCAATGAACCCCCTATTATGTGGAATTAACATCCTACTCACTACATCTTTACAAGAGTTGCAATAGTCAGTCATCACATCTGATACCATATTTCACTCAGGAGAAGTAGTTTCGAATGAGAGCTTGACGCAAGTCAGTTACTTCCTCTTCACTACTGTCATCATCATCATAATTTGGCATTTCGGGTCCCTAACCCAGTGGCTCTTCATTGCCTGCATCCTCTGAGATGTAAGGGATGTTCTGCCGTAGGGCAATGTTGTGGTGTATGCAGCAGGTCACCGTGATCTTCCACAACTTCCCAGGTAAGTAGTGGAGGGCTCCCCCAGTCTTGTCCAGACATCTGAATCTGGCTTTCAGGAGCCCAAAAGCCCACTCCACTGGCGGCTGAGTTCTTCTAAGGGCCTCATTGAAGCAGACTTCCCCTGGCATAGTAGGATTCCTCAGTGATATCAACACCCATTGCTGGTTGGGATACGTTGATTCTACTAGATGGAAGATAGACAGAAGTGCAACAATGAGTTACACACTTTCGGAATACTGCCTGACATCACAACAGTTAGTGCAGATCACACTAACCTACAAGCCAACCCCTCTCCAGTAGTAGTTGTGACATCAGCTGGGGAATGGTGCTGTTCAGTAGTATGATGGCATCATAGGCAGATCCCGGGAATTTTGCACAAATGTTTGAGATGTTCAAATCTACCAAGCAGACAACTTGCACATTGATAGAATGATAGAACATCCTGTTGTGGTACACTTGATCCCCGGCATGCGATGACATTAAGGCAGTATGTGTGCCATCAATGGATCAAATCACAAGTGGAATGTGACCAAAAGTATCGAATCCACATTCACAGTGGTGAACTCATCAAGTCTTGGGGAGCTGGATGTAGCTAGCCACGTGTCTCAAAAGTGCTGCTAGCACCTTTTGACATACCGGACTGAACATAGGTTGTGACATTCCACCTGAAATAGCGACCAAAAAATGCAATACAGACATGAGTTTAACAAGTGGTGGGATTGATGTAGGATTATTGATGTGATTGATGTGATGTGAGATTGGAGGTTAGGCTCAAACTGATTTCATAAATTCAGGATTGTTTGACGATCCAAATGGAAAATCTGTATGACATGTCACTCTTCCATGGTCTACAGGTCTGGAAATGATCGGTACACTGGAGCCTGGCATTTCAAGCCTCTCCTGGGGAATCAGTGTGAGGAGTAACAAATAAATGTATATTGGTCACAGTGTGCAGAGTAACATATGTGAAGAGTAAGACAAAAGTCATGTGTCTGGAAATGAATGCTGCAAGAAGCATTGCACATTTTACATCGTCATTGACAAAATGTGAACCACCAGTCACCCCCAAGATGGCCCTCAAAGGTCTGTAATAGAACTGGGCACATCATCAATTAGGAACTTTTAAATTGCCATATAGTGAGGATGGCAAAACTTTTCATGTGAAATACCACCAACCGCGATGTGCAGTGCGACATGTGCATTTAACCTATGTGCACAGTTATGCGCTACACAGATTAAGTTTTGTACTGGATATGACATGGGAATGAATCATTTCGAAAGTAAATATATTTGCCCTCATTTTTAGTGGTAGTGATGCACTTAACTATCACCAATACAATTTTCTCTACCGCTACCATGGCGGGTCACTGACCTTGCTCATAGGACAGGTGGAACGTACACCGGCAGTGATAGCCAACCACACGGTGGGCAGTAGCATGCAAGGCAGTCACAGCCATAGGCAAACATTGGAGATAGTGATGGCTGTGGTCCAATGGCTGTGTGCACCAACTCTGATGATTGTGTACATGTAAGCCACAGTAGGAAAAAAGTCCAACTTGCCTCCTGACACTGCTGCTATCAACACCTCCTCTATTTTAGCTGCTGTTTGCCACCTCTGTGAGCAATCAAGGTCCTGCACTACAGGGGATAGGGGCCATCCCTTCACTCCAGAGGAGCTGGATGCCCTAGTGGATGAGGTTCTTTCACTGTATGCCAAGCTCTATTGCTCACCAGAGGAACAAGTACATTATTCAAATACTTTTTGAACTCCATTTCACAGCTTCCTTCTATTCCCATAATCTAGAAGTTGCCACTGATTGTCAGAGTGTAAGAATTAGGTAGATTGCATACATTGTGTGGCCCCTACATAGGGCACCCTTGTAATGGATTATGAGGCCCACCTTTGGACTGTTCCCATGAGGCACAGGGCCAAGACTGATTTGCATATGGCTGGGTTCAAACTGGAATGGCATGGTAAGCAAAAAAACGATGGATTTAGGCCCAGATCTCTGTACTGGGGTGAATGTCTGACATTGATCTGCATTCTGTCCATCAACGTTTGTTTTTGCATTTGTCATACCGAGTGGGACGGGTATGCCCAGACGTGGGTCCCGTGCTCTCCATGCCCCTGGAATCAAGCTATTCTGGCTGAAGAGAGGTGAAACCCCGAAACCGGTCCTAGGATGATTGTTTCTATTCCAGGGAAGTCCTGGCTTGGCAGTTTGGGCTGGACTGTTCCCATGAGGCACAGGGTCAAGACTCATTTGCATATGGCTATGTCCAAACTGGAATGGCATGGTGAACAAAAAAACGATGGATTTAGGCACACTATCTTTGACCCTAGCCGTGACAGCTGTGGGAAAACGCTTTACTTGGATCGATGAGATATCGGGAAAGCAGGTTCTATACTCCAGTGCCAAGAGATTTTCCGCTAAATCAGAGTTAATCAGGGTAAGCTCGATACAATCCGATAGTTTGCTAATGGATGTACACCTCCTTGCTCTAGCTATGTCTTCCCTGATCAATGAGCGGCAACCCCTAACGTGTCGCAGCCAGTGAATGGACTTATTTATCAGGGATTCAGTGTTCTCATTTTTTGTGCCTATTTTGGGGACATTGACCATATAAACTGTCTGGGCCTGATTAGTAAAACGAGGTGGTTCTGCGTTTTTTCGAAGAGGTGTATGACCACCTAAAGAAGGAATAAATGAGACGTTGATTGATCTTCTACAGTTTGCTACTACTTGTGAGTAGGATTATTTTTGTGAAGTGTTAGGGGGAGGGAGTCCAAGAGAACCTCGGGGCAGGATAGATTGGGTCTTATTAAGACACTGTGGGAGGTCAACGGAAGCTGGTGGCACAACACTATCTAAATGGTTTCCTAGCGATGACATGCGATGCAAGTTAGATGGAGCACAGGTGGTTGGTGTATGCAATGCACTGTTAGAAACTAGGAGTTTGACAGTAGCCACCAACTCCTCAATTATTGCTTTCAAAGACCCAACCTCCTCCCTAAGTGACTTAACCATATGGGAGAAAGACTGTGGAGATAGAGAGCCTGTATTATTTAACTCGTTTTGGCTCTTCTTCGGAGTTACAGTAGGGTGTGTAGATTGCACTTCATCATGGGGATCAAACTCTCCGGCTAAGTCTGCGAAGCGATTTGTATAGGTAATTGGAGGGACTGTGTGGCACACTGTATCCTTCCTGAGCAGGAACAACAGGCAGTTGGAGTGGGGAACCGGGCGTTAGGGAGACTGGTTCTGGTGTTATCTCTCCGCGAACAGCTGTTCCCTTACGTTGTTGTTTCTGGAACATTGATGGAACAATGGTAAGTCGTGGAGGCGAGGGGTCTTTTGGGGATGTCAAGTTGACAGAATCGGTATTAACCGGAAGATCCACTCCCAACACCCCCTCACATTCTGTAATAAGATTGTCGATTCTATCCATATCACAATTATTGTTCATGGCTACTTTCTTGGCCAGTTTCCTAGCCTTTTTCTCTTTTTCTGTCCCACCAATGGAACCGCTTGCCCCCCCACACCCTCCATGGTCTTTCTTTTGCCCATTAGTGGGCCAAGGTGACTTGGTTCTCTATTTGTGTAGTACAAAGAAAGTTAAAATAAATCTAACAAAGCAATAACAATAAGGCCTAATTCGGAAACCAGATGCCTTAAAGGAAGTTCGAGTGTAGTGCTCTGTCCTTAATCAGTATAGTACAGTACAGTACCTTGAGCGTCTTGGCATATGCGTCCTATGTGGTCTGATGATCGATTAGCCAGATGACAGGGGGAAAGCCCTGCCCTGCCTCTTCCTGTCGATGACGGGCAAGGACGGGCCCTCCCTTAGCCCGGGCTTCGCCCGGCCGCGTCCCGCGCGCGTCCCACGCTGTGCGGTTAACCGGCGCTTTTTAGCGTGAAACTGGGCAGGTTCCTCCCTCCAGGGAGCAAAGCACTCTGGGACTGGGAGTCCCCACTGGCGGCAGCAAGCAGGTTCTGCAGCAAGGCGCGTCCCGCGCCGCGCGGTTCTCCGGCGCTGTTTGGCGCAAAACTGGGCAGGTCCCTCCCTCCAGGGAGCAAAGCACTCTAGGACTGGGAGTCCCCACTGGCGGCGGCAAGCAGGTTCTGCAGCATTTGTCACCCCGAGGGGGACGGGTATGCCCAGGCATGGGTCCCGTGCTCTCCATGCCACTGGAATCAAGCTATTCTGGCTGAAGAAGGATGAAACCCCGAAACTGGTCCTAGGATGCTTGTTTCCAGTCCAGGGAGGACCTGGCTTGGGAGTTCGGGCTGGACTGTTCCCATGAGGCACAGGGTCAAGACTGATTTGAATATGGCTGGGTTCAAACTGGAATGGCATGGTGAGCAAAAAAACGATGGATTTAGGCCCAGATCTCTGTACTGGGGTGAATATATGACATTGTTCAGCATTCTGTCCATCAACTGTTGTTTTTGCATTTGTCACCCCGAGTGGGACGGGTATGCCCAGACGTGGGTCCCGTGCTCTCCATGCTCCTGGAATCAAGCTATTCTGGCTGAAGATGGGTGAAACCCCGAAACTGTCCTAGGATGCTTGTTTCTAGTCCAGGGAGGACCTGGCTTGGCAGTTCGGGCTGGACTCTTCCCATGAGGCACAGGGTCAAGACTGATTTGCATATGGCGGGGTTCAAACTGGAATGGAAAGGTGAGCAAAAAAACGATGGATTTAGGCCCAGATCTCTCTAATGGGGTGAATGTATGACATTGTTCTGCATTCTGTCGATCAACTGTTGTTTTTGCATTTATCACCCCGAGTGGGACGGGTATGCCCAGACGTGTCTCCTGTGCTCTCCATGCCACTGGAATCAAGATATTCTGGCTATAGAGGGGTGAAACCCCGAAACCGGTCCTATGATGCTTGTTTCCAGTCCAGGGAGGACCTGGCTTGGCAGTTCAGGTTGAACTGTTCCCATGAGGCACAGGGTCAAGACTGATTTGCATATGGCTGGGTTCAAACTGGAATGGCATGGTGAGAAAAACAACGATGGATTTAGGCCCAGATCTCTGTACTTTGGTGAATGTATGACATTGCTCTGCATTCTGTCCATCAACTGTTGTTTTTGTATTTGTCACCCTGAGTGGGACGGGTATGCCCAGACGTGGGTCCCGTGCTCTCCATGTCACTGGAATCAAGCTATTCTGGCTGAAGAAGGGTGAAACCCTGAAACCGGTCCTAGGATGCTTGTTTCCAGTCCAGGGAGGACCTGGCTTGGCAGTTCGGGCTGGACTGTCCCATGAGGCACAGGGTCAAGACTGATTTGCATATGGCTGGGTCCAAACTGGAATGGCACGGTGAGCAAAAAAACGACGGATTTAGGCCCATATCTCTGTACTGGGGTAAATGTATGACATTGTTCTGCATTCTGTCCATCAACTGTTGTTTTTGCATTTATCACCCCGAGTGGGATGGGTATGCCCAGACGTGTGTCCTGTGTTCTCCATGCCACTGGAATCAAGCTATTCTGGCTATAGAGGGGTGAAACCCCGAAACCGGTCCTAGGATGCTTCTTTCCAGTCCAGGGAGGACCTGGCTTGGCAGTTCAGGCTGAACTGTTCCCATGAGGCACAGGGTCAACACTGATTTGCATATGACTGGGTTCAAACTGGAATGGCATGGTGAGCAAAAAAACGATGGATTTAGGCCCAGATCTCTGTACTGGGGTGAATGTATGACATTGTTCTGCATTCTGTCCATCAACTGTTGTTTTTGCATTTGTCACCCCGAGTGGGACGGGTATGCCCATACGTGGGTCCCGTGCTCTCCATGCCACTGGAATCAAGCTATTCTGGCTGAAGAGGGGTGAAAAACCAGTCCTAGGATGCTTGTTTCCAGTCCAGGGAGCACCTGTCTTGGCAGTTCGGGCTGGGCTGTTCCCATGAGGCACAGGGTCAAGACTGATTTGCATATGGCTGTGTTCAAACTGGAATGGCATGGTGAGCAAAAAAACGATGGATTTAGGCCCAGATCTCTGTACTGGGGTGACTGTATGACATTGTTCTGCATTCTGTCCATCAACTGTTGTTTTTGCATTTGTGGAGAGAAAGCCACCATTGGAATGTGTGATAAGGGTGATTTCTATACCGGCATATTCTATGCAGGACTCACGTTCATAGTAGCTACAAATGGTTGTATGATGATACAACAAATTCTGTTGCAATGCATGCCTTTAGAACACATGTGTTACAATGCGAATGCCTTTGCCACGTTCAACCTTTACCACAAATATGCCTTGTAAAAGCTGGTATGTTAAAGGCATATTCATGGTAAACGTGACCCCTGCCGTAAGTCCTAAATCCAGTCCATTGCACCCCTCAATGACCCCAGTCCTTTAAAAAATATACCCCTCGCCCCCTGAGCCCTAGAAGTGGACCCTCCCGGCCCCAAGCACTTCTACAAACTACTCTCCCCTTCCCGGAGCTCTAAATGTGGACCCCTGTGAAGAACCAGAACCTTTTTTGGACCTGGCGGCGCAGGGTATGCCTTAATCTCCTGGGTTTTCCTGCTTCAGCTAACAGAGACACGGGGACACTCTGTCGGCGTAAAAGATCAGATTTTATTAGCTGCAGCTAGTACAGTTGTCCTAGAAGTACACACGGTATGTTCTCAGGAGACTGCCACTTCACTCCGTGGCGCACAATCTTATATAGTACATAGATAACATATACATTAACACAGAACACACCTAAAACATACATGGAGGACCAATAAGGTAGGGTTAAAGACAGAACATGTCCAATAGGAAAGGTTGAAAAACAAAGATATCGAGTAACTCGAAGAAGCCTCTCCTCCAACGGTGTTTGCTATCCCTCCCACAGGTTAAGGTATTAACATGTTTGTAACTGGTTTGCAGGTGGCGAGATACGTTCGTGTGTTTTGGAGGACAGTTGTGAAACAAGAGAATACGAGCGGAGGACAGCGAAGGCCATAAGATAAGATAAAGTCAGGAGAGAATAGTGTGAACCAACAGATAGTTAAGACAGGGATTAGAGGAACCAGACAGGGATTAGTGTACTCGGCCAGTCTCTAACACCAGCTTCGTAAACAGAGGCACAAGGCTATTTTGACACAATATTGCAGGAAAAGCAGAAAAGACTTCGTTCGTCGTGCTGCCTGAGTGAGGGCAACACAAAATGGTGGCAGAGCACAAAATGGCGGCTCAATGCAATCGTGATCGAAAATCGAATTTCCTCAGACCCTCCTTTTGCCAGAACTCAGGCAAGATACATAGGCTCACGTTAATCTGAGTCGATGTCGATGGCCATGAGGTCATCAAGCTGTTGCTGTAACATCATTCTAATATTCTCTGTTCTTTGTGCCTTGGGTTTTGGGATGCACATAGTAGCACAAAGGTCGCAGATGGCGGGACCACAGTGCATACAAAGACAACAAGAGAATACGATGGCTAAAACCATACCAAGCAATGTTAGCACTTTCAACCCCATTTGGACAGTAGTCCCCAAAACCATCCCAATAACGACCAATCTCCTTCGTCCTGATGAATTGACTCAGAGATTATATGTAATTTAGAGATGGCCTGGTATACTGTCGGAGCGTCATCAGGTATATAAATACAGCAACTCGATTTGATCAATTTACAGACTCCACCGCGATCTGCAAGAATAACATCTAGGGCAACTCCGTTCTGTAAAGTCAGAAGACGATCCGCCTGTAGTTCCGCTGTAATATTACTAAAAGCTCCTACAGTGATGTCTATGGTACTATGACACAAACCAGTTGCCTCATATTCCTGCTGTTTGCCATAGGACCCCAAAAAGGAAGAAATCCCTTTAGGAAGTCTCCTCCCTCTTGACCTGCTGTGTCTTTGGAAACAATAATTCCTCTGCCATATCTGTTTTTATGAAAATTTGAAGAAGCAGTGTATGTAGGGGGAAGAAGAAAAGCTATATAGCAAGTTCCAGAAAACCAGTCGGCAACCACGTATAGGCTCTATCATGACAGATGAAATACGTGCCCTGAGATGGCACAAATGGCGGCGAATTCTGAGAGGAGTGGATGTAAGTATGAGAACAAAAGCTTTTTCTTTGTTCGGGTTCAGTAGTTTGGCCATTGATTTGCAAACAGAAATTGCCTTGATGAGGTACAGTCCAAATTGGTGGAGATTTTCCTTGTTTAACCTCATCACTAAGGCTTGTGATATAATGGGTGACATTCCAATTAGTATACGCTTTTTTTTCATCAATAGAAATTTTACTATTTTCCATGATTTTAGCCATAGCTACCATTCCCTTTATCAATGAACTATGACTGAAATTTGGTCCACCAATATAAGAACTGACAGGTCGTTTAAATCTGTTTTGATAGGCGTTAGAGAAAATTACAAAATAAGCCCAAGCAGAACCTTCATAAGAGAATGGAAGGACTAAATATGGCATCCCTTTTTCTGTGGTATGAGGCATTAGTCCACACACCCAACAATCGGTTGTATTAATTACTAATTGGTGTTGGTGTAATAATTGAATAAACGAATTATTGTAGTATTCGATTCTTCTTACGAGTTCATGTTGAGGAAGTGTATGAAAGAGATGTGGAGAGATAGTAGAATAAGAAGGCACAGTAACAGAAGAAGGGACAACTTTTTGCTGCATAGCATAAACAATCCAACCTATACACGCCAATAGAATACACAATAATTTGAAAACACATAAAGTTATACTACAACGATTGAATATTATTTTACAATGATTATTCTTCATTTTGCTCTTTCTCCCTCTTTCGCCTAATGTAGTTTCCATCTTCTAAGTGGATGCTCACGGCAATCTTCCTTAATCACTTGATCACGATTGTCTGCCGTCCTATGACACTGCAAGTCCTGCAGGCCTATTGCCACTACTCAGGTCGCAACCAAGACTCCTACCATGACCCTGCATCCGGGATAGAAACTACATAGAAGAGAGAATCTCAAGTTTTCTTCTTCAGTCTGGGTCTTAAATCGTAATGAGCCTTATCAGGTACTGTCTGATCCTGAAACAGTGTTCGTGGGTTTGTGGTGTTCAAACGAAAATGTGATGGTATAGCTTCTTGGAGAATGTCGTCGTTTTCTTTTTCCGACAATGTTCCAGTCAAACGTGCATCACTAAAGGGTACAAATTGGGGAACCTTCTCACTCTCAGAGTCACTTATACCCTTACGGACCCACTGATCAAAGGGCAAAAGCAAAGGAACCTTTTTGCAGTGCACGCCGTGAATCCAGTTTTCTTTCCTTCAACCTTCACTGCTGTACGGGTTGTTAGGAGGACCCGACGGGGCTCCCTCCAGCGAGGCTCCAAAATCTTCGTCCTTTGAAAATTCTTCACACAAACCCAGTCACCTGGTCGGATGGAATGACCTGAGTCTGTGGAGGCCTCTGGCAAAGCGCTCTGAACCTGTTGATGGAGAACACGCAATTTAGTTGTGAGGTCATGTAAGTAATCAATCAACATTGGGTATGGCAAGTCTGAATACTTTTTAGGGCGAGGGACTCCCCATATATTAGCTGGGCGTCCAAAAACGACTTCATAAGGGCTAAGTCCCAAACGCGAATGCACAGCCGTTCTGGTAGATAGAAGAGCCAAAGGTAGTGCATCGGGCCAATTAAGGCCTGTACTAGCCTGTACTTTAGCAAGCTTGAGTTTGAGGGTGCCATTATAGCACTCCACTAGACCCGCTGATTGTGGATGGTTTGCCGCATGGAATTTTTGTCTTATACCTAGACCTGCACAAACCTTTTGCATGACATGGCCCACAAATTCGCTCCCATTGTCACTCCAGACAATGCGGGGCAAACCGAATCTAGGGCAAAACTCTTTTAGAAGTACTTTGGCTGTAGATAAAGCAGTATTGTCTTTCAGGGGGTATGCCTTTATCCATCGGGAAAAGGCACATACCACCACTAGAACATATTTGAGATTGTTGCATCATTCCATGTGAATGTAATCGATTTGCAACACCTCAAATGGATAGGTCGGAGGAGCAAAGTGACCTGCTGGAGTTGGGGTTCCCTTTCCCGGATTGTACATTAAGCAAACAATGCAATGTTTCACTACATTGTCTGCACACTTCGGTATTCCTTCGTTTTGCCATACTGGAGCCAGAAGCTTGCATATTCCTTTCTCACTTAGGTGGGCTGGACCATGCGCCATAGTAACTACAGGTCCAAAAATGTCCCTACTCTCTTCAGCAATGAGAATACTAAAGAAAGCATTTGTCAGATCGATAACAGAAAACCAAACCGCTGTAGAAGGTATCATTGTCAACAGCGCAGTGATATCTGGGACAATAGGAAACTGTGGTATAACAAGTTTACCTCCCGAAATCAATTACAAAACGATAAACAGGAGGCTGAGAAGGATCAGTGTGTTTAAGAACAGGAAGAATAGGGCTATTACATATGTTACCTCTCGTTTCCTCAACCAGATCTTTCTGAATCAAGTCATGAATGATTTCCAAAAGCGCTCTTTCACCTTCAGTGGAAATTCTATATTGAGGAACACGTGGCAATTCAGCATTGGGCTTGAGAGTGACAACATATGGTGGAATTTCAAGACAACCAACATCATTTGGACCCGTAGCCAAAGCGTTGTAGGAAGAGAGAGCAATTCAGGAGGAAATTGATCTTTAGACAAGTACATTGGAGAAGTCAGTTTCTGTCCTAAAGTGAGATATACACCAGAAGGAGAACAATATATTGTTGCATGCAATCTTTTCAATAGATCCAAACCCAATAGATTCTCGCCGCAACCATTCGTTAACAGAAGCGGAACTTCTAAATCATAAGGACCAATTGAAATAGGCAATGGGCAAGAAACCGGATTACGAACTGGGGCGCCAGAAAAACCTAC
Source organism: Triturus cristatus (assembly GCF_964204655.1). Lineage (NCBI taxonomy): Eukaryota > Metazoa > Chordata > Amphibia > Caudata > Salamandridae > Triturus > Triturus cristatus. The sequence goes on from NC_140587.1 coordinate 624,655,960, forward strand.
AGATACATTCGTTAAGCCAAACAAAGGTGCCCCAGGGAGTTTTGAATGAATGATAGAACTTCTCATCGCACCAGTATCTAAAAGAAATGGCTCTGAAACACCCATTGCAGTGACATTAACATAAGGTCCATTCTGATCTACTGGAATCGACACAACTCCCTTACTTTGTCCATGGCTGTCCTAGTTAGCATGAAGACTTTCATTCCCATCTTCAATGTAATAATCCTCATTGTAATACTGTGTAGACCCAGCATTTTGCCGATCAAAGTAGTTCACGGAACTAGAGGGAGGAAGGGAACGCTGTTCTTGGGTCAACATACCTCGACCTCTACCTCTGTTTGCTGACTGGAGGCCAGCATGACCTCGTGGAGCAGATAGTGTTCCATTTCGCTGCAATAAAACCGGACAATTATTCTTGAAATGACCTTCCTCTCTACAATAGGCACATTGATTAGGACCTAGCAAAGGTCGCGGAATATAGGGCTCAGGCTTTTGATACACCTTCTGAAACTGTGGAGGCTGTTGAAACTGGCGCTGAGCATAACGAGGTGGATAAGCCTGTTGCAAGAGAACGTTAGTTTTCAATTCTTTAGTCTTTTTCTCTTGCTTATCTTTTTCTTCTTTATCTCTATTTTCATAATATTGAGCAGTAGCCAATATATGGGCTGAAGAAGAAACAGCCCATGAACTTTTGTAGTCTTTCAACTTATGCGACAGCTCGGGAAGCAAATTAAATACGAACTTATCTACAAATAACCGCTGTCCACCCTCCATAGTCATGTCCTGACCACTGTGATCAATGAATGTCTCCTCAAAACGAGTGAAGAAATCAGAGACACTCTCATCTTTCTTCTGTTTACACGCGGCTAGTTTATCCCAATTAACTCTCAAGGCAGGCATCATCGTTTTCATTAATGTAATAACCCTACCAGGGAGTTCTGAAATCAAAGCATCAGGCTTCGCACCACCCACTTGGTCTCTATCTGCGGCAATTATAGCATCCCAGTTTCCACCTATTCTTGGGCATGATTCTCTTTACGAATCCTAGCCCATAACCCTTGTGGAACTACATTCCCCATCAACATATCAATATCTGCTAAATTCATAATACAGGCATCAACAGTTTGTGACAATTCTTTATAATAACCTGCAGGGTTTTTACGAGGATCTGGTAGAGACTGTTTAAGGGCCAAAACTTCAGATCTTTTCCAGGGGACATGTACCCATATTCGCTGAAAGTGAGCAGGAATAGGTTGATTACCACCTGCTCCTGGAACCTCTTCTCTCCATACCGGAGGAACCTCTCTCATTGGATAATTTTTCAGTGTCAACCTAACTGAAGGATCGGAATCTAGAAAAGTCTGTGAGGTAAATAAGGTTCTATAGGAAACAAGTGTCTTTACAGCGTCCTCAACCTTAGAACCCACAATGAGTCCCTTATCAAAATCAGCCTGAATGTCTAACAGACCCTGAGGAACCGAACCCAAGTCCATATCCTCCCAACCTTTAATAAGAGTATCACACATAGCATTGAAAGCATATCTCTGCGTAGGCGCATTCCACTGTGAGAAGGTAGGCATAATGTCAGGTACACTATACCGAGGACCCTTCTCAATCCATTTGCGAGCAAGAGAGCCCAACTTTTCTCGTTCTTCGGAAGCTGGGAACTGACTACGAGACTGTCTTCGAGAAAAAGCCGGAGACACATTTAATGCCTCAAAGAAAGGTGATAAAAGACCGGAGACCGTTTCTGTGAGTCGTTTACGCATAGACGGAGAATTGGACATAAGAATAGGGGACAAGGTATTAGGCGAACTAACGGAAGGGAAATCAGTAATTACCGGAGGAGCGGAAGGCGAAGAAGATGAAGGTAAAGGAGTCGAAGGCAAAGCTGGCAAAGGCGGCAAAACACTTGAGGAGGCAAATGTGGAAGAGCCGGAGCAGGCGGAGGCGCAACTGGCGGCTGAACAGGCTGTAACAATGGGGCCTTAGCACCTTGTACACAAGGCGGAGGCAATTTCAATAGGTGAGACATTAAGGAATCCTCTTCTAAATCCTTTCTTTTATCAGAGGGGGAAGCTGGCAACATCGGATAGCATTTATCTATCGCCATACGATGCTGTCTCACTGAAATTTCCATCGCATTATCAACTTCATCATCTTTGAATTGCTGAGCAGCTTGTATAATTGTCATACCCTCTGCTTTCTTATCTCGTTTTTCTTGCTTAATTCTTCTCTGTTTGGCTTCCTTACGCCAAAGGCGGAAAGAGTCAAACATTGCCGGCCGGGCTTTTCTTTTAAATAAAATAGCTTCCAAATTATCTAGAATGTCAGGCTCAAAGCTACCATTTTCTGGCCATTTTAAAACACCATCATTCTTCGTGTATCGGATCCATGCCTCATTAAAGGCAATGGGACCAACACCATGTTTAGAATAGAGCTCATAAGTGGGAGTTCCAACCGAAGGAATCGGACAAGAGTCCTCTACCCGGGAATCCCTATTACAACCAAAACAACAACGTTTCTTAAACTTAGTAAGACCAGGCATCGTTATTTCACTGGACTGTTCACAAACATCAAGGGGGTAAACTCAATTAACGCAGCACAAATGTACTTACCCCTCGGCTTCGGTTATTGCAATACCCGAATCAAAGAACCTAAGAACGTAAGAACCAAAGAACCAAAGAACCAAAGAACCAAAGAACCTAAGAACCAAAGAACCAAATGGGGGAGCGACCCACAAATACTTAACTAAGATGTCTTCTTACACCAACAGAGGCCCCGTCTATCGTCTCGCTTTACCATACACCATCGAAAGAGGGCCAAGGCAGGGCGGCAGTCAGGGCAGCAGTCATCAGTAGCCGTCAGGAAGGAGTAACCGTGCTGAAAAAGACCTTCAGACCACTTTCGACATACAGGGGTCGCTTGACGTGGCTTGCGATTCCTCCAGAATTTTCTTGCGGGGTTCCTCACGACCTTCAGGCAGAACCACTACCTCTGAAGCCGCCCTACGTTGGGCACCAGTTGAAGAACCAGAACCTTTTTTGGACCTGGCGGCGCAGGGTATGCCTTAATCTCCTGGGTTCTCCTGCTTCAGCTAACAGAGACACGGGGACACTCTGTCGGCTTAAAAGATCAGATTTTATTAGCTGCAGCTATTACAGTTGTCCTAGAAGTACACACGGTATGTTCTCAGGAGACTGCCACTTCACTCCGTGGCGCACAATCTTATATAGTACATAGATAACATATACATTAACACAGAACACACCTAAAACATACATGGAGGACCAATAAGGTAGGGTTAAAGACAGAACATGTCCAATAGGAAAGGTTGAAAAACAAAGATATCGAGTAACTCGAAGAAGCCTCTCCTCCAACGGTGTTTGCTATTTTTCCCACAGGTTACGGTATTAACATGTTTGTAACTGGTTTGCAGGTGGCGAGATACGTTCGTGTGTTTTGGAGGACAGTTGTGAAACAAGAGAATACGAGCGGAGGACAGCGAAGGCCAGAAGATAAGATAAAGTCAGGAGAGAATAGTGTGAACCAACAGATAGTTAAGACAGGGATTAGAGGAACCAGACAGGGATTAGTGTACTCGGCCAGTCTCTAACACCAGCTTCGTAAACAGAGGCACAAGGCTATTTTGACACAATATTGCAGGAAAAGCAGAAAAGACTTCGTTCGTCGTGCTGCCTGAGTGAGGGCAACACAAAATGGCGGCAGAGCACAAAATGGCGGCTCAATGCGATCGTGATCGAAAATCGCATTTCCTCACCTGTGCGACCCCCCCCAGTTCTCCTAAAAAATGCCCATCCCTAGCCTTAAGCCCTAAAAACGGTCACCTGCATAACTCCCTCTAAAAAAATTAAATACATTTGTAACCCTTTGCCCAGGCCCAATTCCCCTTACTTCTCCACGCCCTCAACTCCTCTTAGGCACAGTGCACGTCATAAGGAGGAAGTGGAAGGGGTCTGCGTTACCTCTAACAACACCGCTAGCCTTCACTGCCCTTACCACACATATCCCTTTACCATATATACCATCACAATGAATTATGTTGTAAAAAAATGCGTGGTAAAGGCTATGCATGGTAACAGTGCACACCCTTACCACACATCTACTTTTACCATACATAATTTGTTGTAAATGCAGGTGTGGCAAAGGCTGTGTGTGGTAACGGTGCATGTGTTATAACGCATGCTTGGTAAAGGCTATGCGTGGAAATTGCCATGTTGTAATGGCTGTTTCCCACTACAAATAGTTCTCAAATCACATCATGGTTTATGCGCATTGTTATGTATAGGCTTCACATCATGGGCCCTGTCTGTATACTGTTATAAGCATTTTAGGATGATGTTAGCCAAGTGTACCGTCCCACTGATCCCTCAGCCTACATTAGACCTTATAAAACAGTTGTCCTGGAGGTAGCTATACCTCACAGACCCCTTCAGAGTACCACACAACCATATGTTCTGATGTGAAATGGGCAGAATCTTCAGTTTTCCATATTGAATTGGTGGGAATGTGAGGTTCATGGGGATAAGTAGCCTCAGCTTGCATAGAGCAAGGTCTGATTGTGGCAGGAGAACTGATGCACAGAGTAACGTTCCGTAGACCTTCTGATCCATTTCTATTCCCCAAAAAGAGACATCTGTACCACTAGTAGCCTTGATAGCTGTTACATGGATGATATGAGGCATTGTGACGGACCTAATCCCGTGACCGGATACTTCTTTCCCTTGACCTAAAGTCTCAATGTGTGTCTGTCACTAATCACTGTCCCCTTACTCACACATGTCTGTTGTCACTTTTCTAATAGTGTTGCTAACACTGTACAGGCTGTGAGAAGTTGGCTTGGTATATGCTGTCCACTAGTTATAGTGGGCCCCTTGCACCAGTCCAAATGACCCTTATTGATGATTAGGTTAAAGACAACCTTTATTGAAAGCTATTCATAGTGGTAGCCATGTAGAGCAGCCTTTAGGCTAAGTCTCGAAGGAATGTAAAGAAGCTTGGTTTACCAGATTATAACCTCCTGAATGACTAAATGAAAGGAGAACCACACAAGGTATAGAGATAGCAAATATATTTATTTATTACTAAACACTCTCCACTAACCTCTTTATGAGATTAGAGAACAAGATACACAATGTTAAAGCACTAGAATGACAGTAAATAGCACAATACACAGTGGGCTCCAGGGGGAGACCAAACCATATTCTAAGAAAGTGGTACAACAACCATAACTTGACTAGACACAGTACCTAGGACACGTATAATCACTAGGACCCCAAGGAACCACCCAAGGTAGTGACACAGAGGACCCACGGGGGATGCGTGCAGTGTGAGAACACAGCCGTGAGCTCCGTACAGTCCTATGGGAAAGTCGCAGTTGGAATTTTAAAGATTAAGGACACTTAGGAGAGGACTTTGAGCAAACCCTTTCAAACTTAGAAGGTTCTAAGGCCAGCACCCATGTGAGCACTGGAGTACTTGTCTTACCTAACCCAAGGAAGCTAGGTGCTTAGGTGTCAAATGGTGTCGGCAATCTTTGTCGTTTTCATTGGCGTGATGCTACAAAGTGCTGCTGCCGGAGAAATGAGAAGTGTCCAGTGTGATCCAAGCCTGGATAAGAGCTGAGAAGAACCTGGAAGCAGAGGGGACAGAGTCTGGGTCACTTCACAGTGACCGGGGGCACGATAGACGAATGCCCACCAATGTCGGGTGTTTCAGGTGAGATGAGGTGAAGCTTGACTCTGCAGCCATGGGGACCAGGAGACGTCGACGACAACCAAAGTCCACAGGCTGTCCCACAAAGGATGTCGAGAGCTGGGGAGTCAGTGTCCGGATTGGAGACCAACAAGCCATGGCAACTGTAACTCATGCGGTTAGAGAAAAGAGGCTTCGGTGAGGACCAGCAAGGTCCTGGGGACTCCCCAAGTGATAGAGAATCAGATCATGTCTGGAGCAACCAGGAAAGCCCACTGAAAGTTAAAGTTCCCATCTCAGGGACCCACAGGTCGACGGACCAGGGATCGCGAAGGGAGAGGAATCACAAAATACTAGCCCACAAAATACTAGCCCACAGAACACTCGTGGAGTGTAGGCCGGTAATCTTCAGTGGAATCACTGCCCGGGGTCTGGAATACAAGTAGCCCAAAGCACAGCCTCTGGGATCACCAAAAAGCATATGCTGCTGCAAATGTGCAAGGTGTCCAGGGGTTCGGGTTGCATGGTCCCCACAAGGGCTTCAGGTCTCAGGTTTGAGCACTGGTCGGCCGCGGGTAAGCTTGGGAACCCACCTCCTGTGTTGCAAAATCCTTCAGAAGCTGTGTAGATGCAAACTGGTCAGATGCGTTTCAGGTGCCTGCCTTGCAGGGGAGTAACTCCTTTACTCCAAGGGATATTCTTTGGTCATCCAACGTAGTGTAGATAGTTGAAGTACTTGGTTTCTGTAGCAGAGTTTTGTTCAGTTAAATCTCAAGTCCTGTAGCCATGGGTTCCTGCTTTATACCCATCATCATTGTCAAAAAGTCAAAACATACTTTATTCGACAGCTAAGAGTCATAAAAGCACTTTATACCCAAGGAAGAGGTGGGGCAAACTCTGGGGACCCGACTATGGGAGGGTCAGGACAGAGGGGTGGCTACACCCATGTCCTTTGTCCAGTTTCGCGCCAGAGCAGAGGCTGATAGCCCCTGCAACCTGTTTGAGCTGGACTATGCACAGGGACACCAAATGTGCCCCCAGTGCAGACATCAAAGCACTCTCAGAGTGCACCCACCCAGCCTCAATACACTAAAGCCTGTCTGGGAGGTGGTCACACTTCCCTGTGACAGGAAACCTATCATCCAGCCATCCCCTGCCAGAGTTTTGTCCAGCAGCAGGAGGGCAGATTCGTGTCTGTGGCTGGCAGCATCCATTTTGTGAAGCCAGGGTCTGTAAAGCTGGTAACGGGTGTACTGGTGCTGTCATATTTCTCCCTCTAGTAGGGTGGAATCATACCTCCCACACCAGTTACTGGTGTGGAGCTATGATTCCAAGGTGTTTGACACCAAACACGACATGCTTCCATGCAGCCGTTTTACAGTTAGCATGTACCGCAAGGTTATAATGCACTAAAGAATATATGGTTGGCTGCATCACAAACAACCCCGGAATCAAGGTTCCGAAGGCTGCAGAGGGGCTCTGCTCATGCAGGAGCACCCTCTCACATAAAACCCAGCACCCTGCCTTCAGGATTGATAAGGCCTGCCATAGGGGTGACTGATAGGTTTTTATGTGCAGTGATATAGGATAGATATAGTGAACCTATATCTAAGTAAGGGGTGCATGCACCACCTTACACAAGCTGCTGTAGCAGACCTGTTGTGTCATTTTGAATGGTCTCCCAGGGATGGCATAATACATACTGCAGCCCCTGAGATGCCTCTGGAGTACCTATGCCCTGGGTATATAGTATACCTGTTAGACCTGGCGATTTCTGGTTGGCTAAGGCGTGCGCCAAAGCCAGGCAGAAACCACCACTCTAGTCAGGGCAAGGAAGTTACACGCCAAAGATAACCCCTGCTCACCCCCTTGGTAGCTTGGCACGAGCAGTCAGGCTTATCTCTGAGGCGATGTGTAAAGCGTTTGCACGCGCACCCAGCAACAACACCCAAGGCCCACCACAAAGGAAACTCCACACAAGGTATTCTATAAAAATAACCTTTGTATTATACACAACACATTAGATAAAAACACACACTTTACAATGTGCCAACAGGCACGGGCAGAATTTACAAGGGATTATGTACAAGACAGGGCCACCTGGACCACTGTCAGGAATTAGCACTTTTAGGGCCATATGTAGGAAACAGTTTTGCGATCGCAAACAGTGCGATTCGCAGGAATCTGGGTGTTTGCGATCGCAAAACATACTTGAGCCATGTAGGAAAGGTATACGCAGAAGAGCTGTGCGAATCGCTAATTTAGCGATTAGCTAGTTTGCGGAAAGTGGAGTCTGCGAATAAATCAGCGTAATCGCAGTCTGCGCACCAGTATTAGCGAAAATCGCTGTTACCGAACTCGCAAATAGCGATTGCGCAAAATGACATGTTCAGAAAACTCGCAAATAGCGATCATGCAAAATTCGCAATTTTGCACTTCCCAATTACCATCAACACTGAGCAGGTGGTAACCTACTGCAACCTATTTAAACAGGCCCACAATGCCACAGGGCCTTTCCACCATGGCTGGGCTGTACGTGATAGCCAGGAGGCTGCGAATCAGGGATGCCACACAGAGACGGAGACGCCAGGAAAGGATCTACAGAGCACGCATCACCCTCTTCCAAGTGACCGATGAGGAGATCCATGTCAACTACAGGCTGCACCCAGACAGCATCCTGGATTTAATTGCTGAACTGACACCCATACTTGACCACCCCACACGCAGGGCACACTCCATTCCCACCCATGTACAGGTGCTGTGCTCACTGCACCTCCTGGCATCAGGTAGTTTCCAGGGGGTCATTGCCACAGCAGGAGGTGTCTCCCAAAGTGCACTTTCGCGCTTCTTCCACGCTTTCCTGGATGCAATGGTACAGAGGCTGCATCACCACATACAATTTCCTAGCACAGCACAGGCACTGGATCACACCAAGCAAGATTTCTACCAAATTGCACAATTCCCCCATGTCATTGGCTGCATAGATGGGACACATATCGCTATTTCACCCCCCTCACATAATGAGTATGTATTTCGCAACAGAAAGTCATATCATTCCCTGAACATCCAGGTAGTGTGCAATGCCCAACACTTAATCACTGATATTGTGGCCAAATACCCTGGAAGCACACACGACTCATTCATGTTTCGCCACTGTGCATTACATCGCAGACTCACAAATGGTGATTTTGGAGAGGGCTATCTGCTAGGTAAATGCCTGTTAAACACACACAGAGGCAGTAGAGTGATGCAGTGGCAGGACACTATTGAACATTAATCTGCTTATGCCCCGCAGGTGACAGTGCGTATGCTGTACGAGACTACATCCTCACACCGTACCTGAATCCATCAACTGCAGGTGAGAGGGGGTACAACAGCGCACACAGAGCTACACGCTGTGCCATTGAGAGGACATTTGGAATCCTAAAGAGCCGTTTTCGATGCCTCCATAAGAGTGGTGGAGCGCTACAGTACAGCCCTGAGACGTGTTGCAAAATAGTGGTTGCCTGTGCAATGCTACACAACATCGCTACCAAGAAAGGAACCCCAGTGGACCTGACAGACTCTGAATCATCAGATGAGGATGGAGCAGCACCACATCGCGCTCCCGCAGGAGGTGCTGGTGCAGCTGCCGGACGTATGAGACGTGATGAGATCACCCAAAACTACTTCTAAGTGAGTAATGATGACACAATGACACTGATTGGTGACTGACAGGGATGTTTATTTCTGTGTCATCAGGCATTGAGTGATCTCACGTTGTGACGTTAAAGTCCCTGCATGCACTTGTTTGTGTCACAGTGCAAAGAGTAACAACAGACACTGAGTCTACATGGACTGTGTTGCATCACACATGGCCATTAGTCCCTTGTGTCCCTTCACCTCCTACGTGCACGGCCTGGTGCGCCTCGCTGTGTGCGCGCTGTGCCCTCCCTTGACTCATCCTCCACTGTGCTCTGTCGTGCACTCCTGCGTCTTTCCTGTGGTATTGGGGGAGTGATGCTGCTCCTGCTCGATTGTCCATCAGTGTCCGTGGCTGCAAGTGCACCTATGCCACCTGTGGCGGTTGCGCGCATCTGGTCCACCGCATGTGTGACCTGCACCAAGACACTGCCCACGTCCTGGCAGCAGTGGGCCATCTCGCGCTGCATGCCAACACATCTTCTGGCCAGCAAGGATGTGGCGGTTGTGTGGCGGTTCACAGCCCTTGTGTATAGGTCGAGCCGTGTGTGAAGGCGATGTCTGTCCCGGCGCCGCGCTGCCCTGTCCCTCGCTATCTCCCTGCACAGTCCCTCCAATGCACCAGTCATGGCCATCACTCCTGCGCGCAACTCGGTCATGTTGTGGTTATGTGCTGTCAGCTGCCGTTGTATTGACCTGATTCCCTTCACTTGCAGGCGCTGCTGCTTCAGCATGCTGCCCTCCAGGCCCGAGAACACCGTGTCCTCTTCAACAGGAGCAGTGCTGGTGGACGGCCGTTCCCTGCGTCTCATCCCTCTCCCTACTCTTGATTGTTCAGGGGACTGTGTTTGTTGCAGTCCTGCACGCTGCCTGTGCACTGGCTGTTGCTCCTCTGCTGTGTCTGGTGCCTGTGTCTCCAACAGTGGTAGTGGTGGGACAATTATGCGACGCCTGCATGGTGCTGTGTCGGCAGTTGTGGCTGCGCCCTGATCCTTCTGGCATGCCTGGTCCTCCATCTCAACTGTTGGCTCACATTCAGCCTCACTATCCTGTGTTGGTGGTGGTGCTGTGGATTAAATGACACACATTAGTACTGTGTCCTGTGTGGTATTTGTCATGCATTAGTTTCAAGCAATAGAATCTCATGGGTACTATCGGTCTATTTCTATCTCTGCATGATGGAGTCCTTCCTATTCCACCTGTCTGTGTCTCACTGGCACAGTTATCAGTGCATGTGACTACGTTTCCCATAATGCATTACTGTGTGTGCTGTGTGACATTTACTGGAGTTGCAGTCAGGTTGCCTTTTGGGGGATGTGGGTGGTTTGGGGATGTAGCAGGGGGTCTTGCCATGCACCTTACCTTGTCTGGTGTCTGGGTGTTCTGAGCTGTCCAGGTCAGCCACTCCACTCACGCTCTCAGGCTGCAGTGTGCCCTCCACCAGCTCCTCCAGGGGTGTTGGTTCGGTTGCAGTGGAAGGGCCCCCACCGGTTTTTTTAGCCTCTGCCAGTCTTGTTGCCACCCTCTCCTTTGACCTCTGCCGCATGTCATACCATCTTTTACGTAGGTCCTCCACACTGCGGTGTGTGACACCAATGGCATTCACTTTCTCTTGGATGTCACTCCAAATCTTGCGCTTTCTGGCCTCAGGTACTCTCAGGGAACTTTTCCCAAATAGGAGATCATGGTTGCTGACCACCTCCTGTGTGAGGACCTCCAGCTCCCTCTCACTGAATTTCTGTTTCCTCTTCCTTGCTGGTTCCTCCTGCTGCTTTTCAGTCCCCTGGGAATCCATTTGACTGGTTTTCAAATGCAGAGCTTCACTGTTCTCCTCTCCACACAGGCTCTCAAACAGCTACTGGCTCACACACAGCTGCTGGCAATCAGGTGCAGCATGGGCAGTCACACTTCCTGGTTGTGATGTCATCATTCTGCACCTGAATTGCAGATTCCCAGATTTGCGATTCCTTAATAGCGTTCTCGCAATTAAGGAATCGCTATTAGGGTAATCGCAAAATAATTCTGCGAATTTTTGCGCATCGCTAATTATTCGCTAAAATCTACCTACATAGCTATTTGCGATTCGGAATCTGCGATTCGCGAAAAATCGCAATTTCCGATTCGCAAATTCCATTCTACCTACATATGGCCCTTAGATCTTTAGCACATAAAATATATAAAATCACTGTAGCACAAAAATAATATGTATAGCACACAACCAGTACTTACTGGTATCGGGGAAGTACCACCTGCGTAACCCTAACTACCTTAGGAGACTGTCACGCAGGGATCTAGAACCTCACTAGCACCACCTGTACTAGGAGAAAGCAACAACCACCTAAGTATCACAATACCTGTAGGGGTAATAGAACGTTACACATGATGCATCACATTCAGAGGTGTAGGGAAGGAAAACACATGATGCCTAAAACATTCAGAGGTGTAAAGCAATGGCACATGACGCATCAAAACACATTCAGAGGTGCAAGGAAGGAACACACATGATGCATAAAACATTCAGAGGTGTAAAGCAGTGGCACATGATGCATCAACACACATTCAGAGGTGCAAGTAGGAACAATTGCGCAAGAACTCCTATGCCACCACCTGTGGCAGTCCCTGGGCCAACTGGCCTTGTCCAAGCTAGGACACTCTGTCTTAGTCAAGCTGCGCCAGCTGCGCCAGCTGAAAAGAAAATGGTCCCCCACCTAAACGTGGCAGCTGCCCACTAAGTGCTGGGCAGCTGGAAAACGAACTTCAGGCACTCTGCGTGCCTCTGGAGCCCTCTCTGGGCTCTGACCATTCAAATATGCCCTCTAGAGCCTCGCAGGCTCTAAACAAATATCGTGCTCCTTCGTTGGAGCGGCTCGCGCTCTAGAACCGCAGGGTTCCCCACGTTGGAGCCACACAGGGCTCAAACAACAATGCCCCACACGTTGGAGTCCTGCTCAGGGACTCGCGAAACAATGTGCCAACTTTTGGAGCCTCACTGGGCTCTCTCGAAGTACCCCCGGTCGTTGGAGCGCCTCGCGCTCTGGACACGCATGCCCCCTTTCGTTGGAGCCTCACGGGCTCGTGAGCACGGCTCCCCGCACCCCCAGCACATGCACGGAGTCCCCCAGCCCTCTAGACACTCACCGGCTGTTCGGGGGACTCCCGCGTCGTCTCCGCTCTGGTGGGAAGGCTCCGAGGCTTCTTGACACCGCGGAAGGGGCAGGCACCGACAACGTGCCTCGCGCCCCCTCCGCACAAGCTCCGGCCGTGCTCCTCTCACGGTCCAGCGCGGGGTGGGCTCCCGCCTGGACCTTCACTCTTCCCGGGCACTTCTCCTCACTGCACAGGAGCGCGGGGTAGGCTCCCGTCCGCTTCCTGTTTCAAAGTCCCGCCCCCATCCTCACGAAGGCTGCCTGACTTCCGGTTACGAACCGGGCTGCAGCGGTGATCTCGGTGATTAGAGGGGTGGGCTCCCTCCGTAAATGCAATCTTCGGCGGGGTAGGCACCCGCCGCCACAACAAGCAAATAAGCGGGGTGGGCACCCGCCGACAAGCACCCAAACACGGGGTAGGCTCCCGTCACCAGCAGCACACGGGGTGGGCACCCGTTGTCACAATCACAGCGCGCCTAGCGCTATAAAGCAACACGGCGCTCCCAGCGCTATAAAGATGGCAAAGTCCAGGAAAACAGCGCGCACAGCGCTACAAAGTCCAGGAAGCGCTCCCAGGCGCTATAAGCAATGTCCAGCAACCAAAAGTTCCTTCAGAGAGCAGGGGGCAAAGGCTGGGCCCAGAGCCAGCTCACAGGGCCCTCCAGCAGGGAGGCAGTCCCCAGTGGCGGTCTCTCCTGGCGCCCAGCAGCAGCAGGCCCCCCCTCAAGTGGATCCTGCAAGAGAACACCATGTAAGGGGACACAGCCCCTTTTTATACAGTACAAGGCTTTGTCTAAGGTGCAGGGAAGGGGCGAACCAGTTCCAACAGGTTCCTGAGCACTTTGTTTTGCCCAGCCCCTCTCCCTATTCACTGGCAGGGCTAGGGTCATTAGACGCACCACAGGGGCCGGCGCCAGCATTGTGTGGGGGAAGCCCTGTCCTATTCAGGACCCAGGTATACTCCTCCCCAGCCATCAGCATGCTAACTCCCTATTCACCACTGGGTGACTCCTCCTGACCCTGGGGATTTCCCTAGCCCGTCACATGACCTCACCAGCCAATCGCCAGACAAGCCACACATTTCAGACTGCACACTGAAGTGCCCACTTCTAGAAGTGGCACTTCCACACTAGGTACATGCACGCCGCACACATCAACGCGCAGCATTCACTCACACGAGTCCGCACATACCAAACACGGGCCTGCACACCCCACGCATCAGGAACTACCAGGGCACATACATTCCCCCATGCATTCCTATGGGAGGGCAGGCCAACCTCACAACACGCACGCACTTTACCCTGGGACACAGCGGTAAAGTGCGCAGAAGTCAATAAAATCACTAAACCAAGTCACAATATTAAGCAAAAAAGTTTCGGGGTGAACCGGCCAGAAGGGCCAAGTCCAACAATACCATATACTAGGAACTTATAAGGGTACCCCAGAATCCAATCTGGGGTGTACCTAAAGTACATGCAATCAATTTAGAGAGAAAGCAGCTAGGCTGGGGTCCTGGATAACAGGATCTCAGCCAGACTAAGTATAAAACAGTGAACCATCAGCAAAAAAGTGGGGGTAACTATAAGAAGCAGATCCTACTCTCCTACACATGCCTACTGCACATCTGTGACATGAGCATTGTAGATAGTGGGTTCCTTTTTAGTAGATGTAGGAATGTGAACCATGTGCTTGTCTACAGTTTTCCCTGTCATACTACACATACAATGGTATGTTGATTGTCATCCCTGTTATAGTATCACATATGCCAAATGGAATGTACTGTGATGTCAGTACAAACAACACAAACTCATTATGACTTACTAGGATATTCACATACGTAGTCTACATGTCCACACATCCCCCAGAGAGGTAGCTCTGAGTGTCACACATATGAGCCCCCTTACCATGTGACCATAGTCTTAGGATGTTGGGTACACTTTGGAACTTGCCTCTATGGTCTATATGCATCATTGCAAGGGTCCTGGCAGTAAAGGTGTCTGGACAGTCATGCACAGGGAGTTTACCCTTTAGAAGGTCCAAATGGTGTGCTGTGGGTCATGGTACCTTACATCACTTCAAATGAAGCATGGCCCTGGCCGACATAATGTAAGAGGGCAGCCTCAATCCATTTAGGTCATGTCCAGGGTTAGGATTAGTTATCAGATGACCCCAAAAGTATAGATCCATGCTTCAGTTGTGCTCAGCATGTGACATGGACACATATATTGTGTTGAATCTTGATGGATGTTTGTGTTAGGTGTACAAAACTATGTGTATCAGCCATGCAGGTATCCTTAAACTTCCAGTTACAATCTGGTTCTACATCTATTTTATCCATACAGGTCAATGCCTATCAGAAGAAGGCTGTTAGAAATGGGGGTTCTGGTTGGCTAGGATATGCACCTAAGCCAGGCAGAACCCATCAGTCTAGTCAGGGCAAGGGAGTTACATGCTGAAGATAACCCCTGCTCACCCCCTTGGTAGCTTAGCAGAGCAGTCAGGCTTTTCCTGGAGGCAATGTTTGAAGCGTTTGCGCAACACACTCACACAGCAGTGACATACTAGGCACACCTCAAAGGAAACTGCACACAAGGTTATATAAAAATAGCTGTTGTATTATCCATAAAACACATTAAAACATAATCACATTTATTACACTGTGCCACCAGGCACTTGTCATGACTTCACATGGATTACAGAATCACTAGGCCAATCAGGCTACTGGTAATATTGCACTTAGCACAACATGTTATGCATACATTTAGTCAGCACTGCACCTTAGCAAACACTTGCAGGAGAACACATATCATAAAACTCATGCCAACAATGGTCCTATCGTCACAGGTACCCACATCAGTACATAATCAGCAGTGCACTATAAATTGCTTGTAGCGTGAACACATCACCTAATCACATTATGCCCACCTTAGGTATATGCAGATTATTACTAGTGTCCACATTATCTATGAGGAAGTAAATCTCCACTCAGCGTGGAGCAAAGGAGTCTCTGCTCTCCCCCCTAGAGAAATACAGGAACGTAATGGCAACTTTCGAATCCGGGGCCCCCACTGTGCTCACTCCGTGATGCCACTCAAACGAAATGCCCCCAACATCAAGCAAAAGTGTAGCTACCCATAGTCATGCGGCACAGCTGCAACAATGCTGGGAATGCCTGAATCGCTTGGGTGCTACGAAAGCACCCAAGTGAGATTTGCCAATTGCCCCTCGGAGCCAGAAATCAACAGTTGCAGCCCGCTTATTCGAAAGGGTACCCCTGCGACCTCGACTGGTCTCCAGCTGCCATGTCCCAGGCAGCACGTCTCTGGACAGAGGCAAACCAGTTCCACAGACACTCACCTTCCTGCCAGGCTCCCGCAGGAGGCATTGCTTCTCCACTTCTCAGGCAGCAGGCCCCGTTCGGCCTTCAACTGGCTAAAGGTTTCTCTTTTGGCTCCATATGGTGTAGTGTTGCACTCAGGGTTCCTCACATCTGCTCATGGCACCACAGCTCCTCAGGGCACAACAAGTGGGGAGAGTTTCCTGCTGCGCAGCTTGCGACATGAATGCTGCCAAACCAGGAGTGCTGGCTGCTCTCCAGAGCACTCCCCCTCCAAAATGGGCAGCAGATTGAATTCTCTACAAGCTCTTTGGAAAAAGAAGTGATCTAATGCAGCCATCACTATGCGCTGATGTAGCCATAGCCCCCAGTGTCTAAGGGAGCACTGGGGGACACAAGCAGAGGGCAGCAGCAGCAGGCCAGCAAGCTGGGCAACCATTACAAAAGTGGCAGTCCCATCTGCTGCCCAACAATCAGGGGGGCAGCAGACTAGTCCCACAATCAAGTAGTCCAAAATGGCCATTACTCCTGGGGCTTAGCAGTCCTCTGGTGTGGCACCAGCAGCACATGGTGGCAGGACCATGCAGTGTCTTCTGTGTTCATTCCCAAGCAAGCTCAACAGACATGGAGTCACAGCCCCCGCGGCCCCTCCCACCCAGTGTGACCTACCTGATCCCTATTTAATGGCAGCCATGTGTCAAAGGTATACCAAAGGCATGCCCATCTGTGCCTGTCCAGGACCCAACCGTGACCAGCACAGGGGACCCTGGCCCTCTGACCCCCCACTGCTACAACTCCAGCACCCTGCACGATCTCAACCCCAGAGAAAACAACAACTGCCAGCTCTCGCCACTGAACAACACCCACAGCCCCCTCTTCTGTCTACACTGCTGCTGCACCTTCACACACCTCCATACCCCACCAGCATCTCCCAACCTACCGGACATCAACGCTCACAAACTATTCAACTGCTCAACTGCATACTCCTCAATGGACTTTACCTACACAAACAAGCCATAAACATCCTTACCACCTACACGCCTGGGGTCACCTTCCTTGGGGAAACCTGGATCAAAGTCAACTCTGCACCCGACATCACCACTGCCATTCCTATAGATACAAGATATTGCACAAGGACCATCCCATCCATCTAGAAGGAGGCATCTCTGTCACCCACAAAAACACCCTCTGCATGACCACCCACCCAGATGACACAATAACCCTTATGGTGCACCTCCACTTCCAGACCAACCCTAAAATGACCCTCTGTGGAACCCTCTTCTACAGGTTACCCTGACCTGCACTCCCCTTACTGATGCCATCACTGACCTTATCGCACCCCATGCCCTCACATCCACAGACTACATCCTACTCATAGACCTAAACTTCCACCTGAACAACCACAATGACTCAAACGCAGCCTCCCTCCTAGAGAACCTCGCAAACATAAGACTAACACAACTAGTCACCACCCCCACATATGCAGCAGAACACACCCTCAATCCCGCCTTCACCAGAGGAAATAGCGTCTCGTATAGCCACAGCACGATACTCCTCTGGACAGATCACCACTACATCCACTTCTTCAAAAAACCCATCATACACAAACATGCCCACCACCTCCCCCCCCAGAAGCTGGAACAAAATCACAGAAGGCTAGTTCACCTCACCCCTTCAAGAAAGCCACCACAAGACACAGAAAAAAGTAAGCTGTGGCTCACCCCTGCACTCCAAGAATCCAGACGCTCCTGCAGACGACTCGAAAAAAGACATGGAGGAACAATGAAACTCAGAAACACTCCTCGCCTACAAAGTAGTCACCATCGCACACCACCAACACATCAAGGAATCCATCCAAGACAGAATCCTCACCAACACACTCAACACCAAAGAGCTCTTCTACACCATCAAGGAATTCACCAAAACCTGTAGTGAAAGAACAGACGCCCCATCCTCTCAAGATCTCTGCAACAGACTCAGCACCTTCTTCCACCACAAGATCAAGATGATCTCTGAAAACTTAGACAACCAAGACCACCTCACCACTCCAGCTTCCTTCTGATGCGATGCCACCCAACAGACCCTGCTCAAATCGATCCTGCTCATGACAGAAAACACCTTGAAGATCATGAAAAGCATCCACTTCGGAGCACCCTCAGAACCCTGCCCACACCACATCTTCCACAAAGCCGCCTCGGCAATCACACCCAAACTATGTTAGACGATCAACTGCTCCTTCGAGACCAAAACCTTCCCATACAACTGGAAACACGCCGAAGTCAACACCCTCCTTAAGAAACCATCCACAGCCCCGACGGACCTCAAGAACTTCAGGCCCATCTGCCTGCTTTCCTTCGCAGCCAAGGTCAT
This sequence comes from Triturus cristatus, assembly GCF_964204655.1. Lineage (NCBI taxonomy): Eukaryota > Metazoa > Chordata > Amphibia > Caudata > Salamandridae > Triturus > Triturus cristatus. Next base: position 624,674,209 of record NC_140587.1, read on the forward strand.
CAAAAGGGCCAACAACACCCAACTAACAAACTTCATTGAAGCTAACAACGTCCTGGACATCTACAGATCCGGATTCTGAAAAAATACAGCATTAAGACCGCCCTACTCACCACCAAGGACATTTGTTCCCTCCTCGACCATGGTGATACGGCAGCCCTCATCCTCCTGGACCTGTTGGCTGCACCATCTCCCACCACACCCTACCCACCAGATTCTATGATACCGTCATCTACGGCAAGGCCCTTGGCTGGATCCGCTCCTTCCTCACCAGCAGAACTCCCTACCTACCTCTCGGAACTTGCAGAGACCAACTGTGGAGTGCCCCAGGACTCAGCCCTCAGCCCCACCCTCTTCAACATCAATATGGCCCCCCTCGCAGCCAAAATTAGGAACCAACAGCTCAAAATCATCTCCTATGCCGACACCCAGCTGATCCACTCCCTCACCAATGGCCCCAACATCACCAGATACTACTTCCAAGAAGGAATGAAAGCCATCACCACCTGGATGAAAAACAGCTGCCTGAAACTCAACTTAGAAAAGATAGAAGTCCTCATCCTTGGCACCACCCCCTCCACATGGAATGACTCCTGGTGGCCCTTTGCACTCGGAAATCCCCCAACCCCAATGGATCAAGCACGAAACCTCAGCATCATACTAGACTCATAGCTCACAATGAACCTTCCAGATCAACGCCGCCTTCTCGACCTGCTTCAACGCCCTCTGCATGCTTTGAAATACTCAGATGGATCCCATTCAAAACCAGAAAAACTGTCATGCACGTATTCATCATCAGCAGACTGGACTATGGCAAGTTCTCCATGTCAGAATCAACAATAAACTCCTTTGCAAACTCCAGACTGATCCTTGACATCCCCAGTCGCAGCCACATCACCCAACATCTTCTCAATCTCCACTGGCTTCCAGTTGAAAGAAGAATTATCTTCAAACTCCTCACCCATGCATACAAGGTCCTGCACAAGACCGGACCCGCATACCTGAACAGCCACCTCTCCTTCTATGCACCCAAATGACACATTGGGTGCATACATTGGCCAACGTCCTCCATATCAGCAAGACGAGAACAGGAGGAAGGTCCTTCTTCTAACTCTCAGTCAAAGACTGGAACATCCTCCACCTCCAGAAATCTCACACTCTGCCCCATTTAAGGAATGATGGGCTTTTTGGATGACCCCATCCCTCAACAAAGCCTCCCCTCTTCCCCCCAGCACCTTGAGACCCTCATGTGTGAGTGGGTGTGCTTTACCAATCCTGATTGATGGAATCAAGATGTCTTGACGTACATCACTCGCTTCCGCAAGTTGGCCACAGAGACTTCATAGGTAAAACAAACCCTTGCCACCCTTTTTCACTACGGTCTTAGAATAGAAATAAAGGTAGAGCTAGTGAACAATCAATGTCTACCTCAATGGATCAAGCACTATCCATTAAACACCACCACGGTGAATGACGGTCAGAAAAGGGTAGAGCCCAAAGTCAACAGTCCCAGGGAAATGTTCAACCACATCTCCGAAGAAGTGAGGCTTCTTCTCCTGAGCTCTCTGAGTTGTTAAGTGAAGAACTAAAGGAGCACTCTCAGAATTTGAATGACAACATAGATGGAAACAAGGACTGTGCATGTGTTGTGATTCTTCTGGCCATTTGATCTGTGCTTGTTCAATTCACACCCAAAAGGCTTCGGGAAACGCCAGATGCTGTCCACTTTAAAACGGGAGAGGATGGAGAGTCCAGTAGTCCTTCAATCTGTACAGCTAGAGAACTGTGGATCTCACTTTTCCTTTTGGCCATACAGTTTAAACTCCTAAATGGAAAGACTGAAAAGATTCTAGCACGTCTGCATATTTAGTTGGTTATATCTATATGGGAATTGGGCTTGTGAGAAAAGGATACCCCAAATTCCCAAGGAATGCCCAGAACAGTAGTTGGTACACCATTGACCTCTGGACCAGCTAAGAATATGACAAGTTAATTGAAGTTAACCTTTAGAAGATATCATGAGAGGTTCTCCTTTGATCTCATTTCCTCACCAAATTATGCCATGATTTTAGGTCTTCCTTCTCTTGTCCAACACAACTCATTTATCAACTGCGAGACCAGAACTTTTTCTCTCTCATCGCAATTATGTCACCAATTTTGTTATGCTATAGAAGATTACTAGGCCCCTAGAGAAAATTTCAAGAATTTGGGGGCACATGCATCATTCTAAATACCGGTCGCAAAGGGGCAGATTTGCACAATCTGCCCCTTTGCGACCGGTATTTTAGCATTTGGGATGCATCAACCCAAATGCAAATTTGCAATTAAAGTAATCGCAAAAATTGTGATTACTTAAATAGCAAATGGATTAAATGATGCAATTTTAAATCGTGGTTTCGCAATTAGGGATCGCAAATTACCATCAATTTAAAGTTGATGGTAATATGTGAAAATGTTACACACGCATGCCCGTGAGGCATGTGTGTGCACAATATGTGGTCACATGACAATTTCAGGGGTGCATCAGGGTGTCCTTTTAGCACCCTTGCACCCTTGAAATTGCGCAATTTGCAAGTACCTATTTGATACTCGCAAATTGCACATGCAATTCCCATTTATTCCTATGGACCTCTAGGCCCATAGGAATGAATGGGAAGCTATTCCTTTATTGCGAATCGCAATTTGCAATTCGCAATTAAGGAATATGTAGGAATAGCAATAGACCTTCAGGAAGTCTCTCGACTCCTATGAGTTACAGAAGGGGATGAATGGAAAACAGTTTTCAGAAACCTTTTGGGACATTCCAAATACTGCATCATGCCATTCGGATTAATCAATGCTCCATTGATATTTCAGTCCTTCATTGATCATGTCTTTGCAGATTAGTTGAGGTCAACTTGGATGATATTCAAGTCTTTTATCCGTATCCATCTTTTCATTATCAACATGCCTGTTAAGTACTAGTTAGGTTACAACAAAGTCAACTATATTACAAACCTAAAAAAGGTGAGCTTCATCAGCTTGACTGTTGGGCTTGGTCCTTTTTGCAGGGTCATCCCTGAACTTTTTGCCTTCCTCCTGGTATTCTTATTGACCTGGTGTTGGTGGTTTTATGACTCTAAGCACTTTATCACTGCTGTTTAGTGTTAAAGTGCATGTGTTCCCTATGGTAAACGTGATAAACGTGGTAAGATTGGTCTACACCTGTTTGACGTATTTAATTTACCTATCGTTCCCTTGTAAAGTGGTATCTGATATACCCAGGGCCAGTAAATCAAATGCTAATGGTGGGCTTGCAGCGCTGCTTACGCCACCCACCAAAGTAGCCTTTCAAACCTGTCTCAGTCCTCTGCCATTGCAGGGCTTGCGCACGCAGTTTACTGCCACTGTGACGCGGCACATACAGTGGTTGCCATGTCTGTGACTCCCCTTTTACTATTTACCTGTCACCCCCAAGGTAGGCCCTAGCTAGCCCTATGGACAGGGTGCGCTATAGGTAAAAGGTAGGACAGGTGCCTTAACTGTGTGGCATGTCCTGGTAGAGACAAACAGCCATTTTGGTATCTCACTACTGTGAGGCTGCCCTCTCATAGAAATGCATTGGGGATTCCCTGACATGTGTTTCAGTGGTAATTCCTGATATGAGAGGAGTAGCATAATCAAGTTTGGTATGTTTGGAATAGTGGTAATAAATGCTGTGTGATGGTGTTCGCAGATTTATTATCACTATTTTAGAAATGCCACTTTTAGAAGTGGGCATTTCCGTGTGCTATGTGTCTTTGTGCCTGCCTGTTGTGTATTGCATGCCTGTTCCTGGAGTGAAATGGGTGGGGGAGGTGCAGTGGCTCCAGAGAGGCCGGGTGAGTCAGCGCTAGGCTGAATAGGCCAATCTGCATTTGGAGTAGTGGGAGGAGCAGCACCTGACCCTGAATAGGACTGTGCCTGCCTTCCACAATGCTGGCTCCACCCCCCTGTGGTGTGTCCAGGGTAGGCCTGGGCAAAAATTTTGTTCCGTTCGCGGAAATTGCGATAATTTGACATTTTTGCTTTCCGCGGAGAGCGCGAAAATGTCAAAAATTCCGGTTTCCGCAGCTTGGCGATAATTTGTTTCTTGCTCGCGCTGTAAAATGATACATTCTCGCGCGCGCGCGATCGCCTTACCTGAATCCCTGCGTTCGCCGACAAGTTTTCTTGATCCGGTCGCGTTCTCCATGAGATGTTGTATTGTTTTTAGCCATTTGCGCTGTCTCGCGACAGTTCGCGCCCGCAGTGACGTCATGCGTCGCGCGATCACGTCTTTCTTCTCGCGATCATGCACCGCGAGAACAACTCAAAACAAGATGGCCGCGCCCGCAAGCAACCACATGGGTAAGTTGGCGACCCGCAACCATGCAGAAAATCTCGCGAACATGCCGGAAAAAAACTTCCGCATCTTCGCGATATTTCTGCTTGTTTGCGATAATTTTAAACATTCTCGCGATAATTTGCGAAGGTTAATTCCGCAAATTCCGCCCACCCTAGTCCAGGGCCAGAGCCTACACTGACAGAGGAAGATCTTGTGCACTGTAAATGTGTTTTCAAGTCCCCCCAGAACTGGTTTAGGCCGGGCACAGAGCCCTGTGCCAGGGGGAGAACAAAGACATGTGAGGTATAAATATTGGGGCTGCGACCCAATGAAGGAGAGAATCTTTGGGTGACCTGCTGGAAGCTGAAGGAATGCTGGGCAAGGAGGAACAGCCGTGGGACCCAGCTGCTCTCTCCTGGGGGACCCTATGTGCTGGCCTACCTGTGCCCAGCTCTGCCCCTCTGGACATTGGGCCTGGTGGTTTGCCCTGGCTGAGAAGCAACAGTGCATTTTTGGCATTGCGTTGTTGCCCTCCTATTTTTGAAAGACAACGTGTGGTGAGCGCTAGGTTCTTGACCCTATGCGAGGGTCCCAGCAACAGCGCGTGGAAAGTGCTGTTGCTCCTTACTGACATTGTTTGAAGCTGTGCCACAGACCACACTCTGGGAACACTGTGAGGTTGAGTGCCCAGGAGGAGGCTCGCTCCGTGTTGCCTGAGGAGAACACAAGTGGCAGGGAATCCCAGCCGGGGATTGCCCAAGCGACAAAGAGGCCAGAAGTCAAGCAAGATTGTGCCTGACCATGGGCGGGGCTCCCATGAGGAAAGGGAGAACCCCAAGTTTTGCCTGGAAGTTGTGGAGACTTTGCTCTGTGAAGAATGAAGTCAGGTGAGCAGAGCCTGACCTGGGGTGTGCAGCCACGGAGCTGGAAGTAAGGCAAGCTTGTTCCTGAGGGTGGGCAGGGTAAGCCTGGGCAAAGCATTACGCTACGCTCGCGTAGTTTGCGCTACTTCGCACTACGCGAATTGCATGTTGCACAGTGCAAACACGCGTAGCGTAGCGTAGTGCAGCGGTCATTTTTTGCTTGCTCGTGGGCCTCAGCGTCAAGTTGGCGACCGCGAGCAAGCACAATGACATCCCGGCAAGACTTTTTCCTCGTTCGCGATCATCAACATCAAGTGGCCGATCGCGAGCGTGGAAAAATAAACCGCCCGGCGAGATTCTCAACGCGGGGAGGTCAGGTTTCTCATTGCAAATGATCGCGAATGCTCGCGACCGCACGCAATGAGAAACTAATAGTCCGCGTTGAGAAAGGTGCCGCTCGAGTAAAAATCTACTTGAGCGGTAGAAAACTACAGCTCGCGCTGTGCAAGATCCCGTTTTCAATTATTGCACAGTGCCTGATGCTTGTCCGCACTGTGCAATCATTGAAAACGGCATCTTGCACAGTGCGAACAGGGTACTACGCAGTTCGCGAAGTGCTATGCATAGCTCGCGTAGTGCGAAGTGCACTTTGCGTAGCTACGTGTAGCGCTACTTCGCGAACTACGCCCAGGGTTAGGGCAGGGCTCCCATGTACCGGTGAGAGCCCTGCACCTTGGCCAGAATGAAGACGGAGCCTCAAAGGCTCGCCAGACACAGAGGGAAGTCCGGTGCCTTACAGGCTCCCTACTGCTGCATCCTCCCTATTTCCCGGCTTTAACTGAGAAGAGAGGCCATCATCAGGAACCACTGGGAACTCCAGAATCTGGCCCAATTGGCCCTGCGAGGGAAGAGAAGCCATGGTGAGTGGAGCTTAACAAGGCACACTGTTGGTGCCTGCGTGTGCACATTTTCCTGCAAAGTTAAGCCCGGGTGAGGGGGCCTTACAAGGCACACTGTTGGTGCCTGTTGGGTCTCACAGCTGCGCCACCAGATTGTGGGCAGCTGCAACGTGGGGGCACTCCTGTTTGAGGGGAGACAAGGGTGAGTTACACCCCACCCCCAATTGCTTTGTGGGTGATTTTGGGGGCATTGTTTTGGCTGCATCCGCAGCCAGGGGGCTAGTGGAATCCCTGTGTCCGGAAGGAAGGGGCACACAGAGCTAGGAGAGCCCTGACTTTGTGGGACAGAGGGCATTGTGGAGAGGCCAAAGATGGGCCCCCGAGGATACGGCCAGACAGCCTGAAGATCACCTCCATGTTTTGTTTGGGCATAAGGTCCTGAGGTGATGTTTGCACCTTATTAGTGTTACTGTGGTGCACTATTGATTTAGGATGTACGCTATGATGCTTATGCCTCTTGCCTCATGAGGTATGCGTTTGTGCTAAGTGCCTCCTGCCTCAAGATACTGGTTGTTTTTATTTGCACTACTTGTGTGCTCTAATGGTGATGACAGTGACCCGATTGGCCCTGTAATGTATATCATTTCCTGTAAAGTAATACCTAGTGCTAGGTGGCACAGTGTATATATGTGATTATGCTCTAATGTGTTTTATGAGTAATGCAACTGCTATTTGTTTATAACCTGGTATGGAGTTTCTTTTGTGGTGTGCCTAGTGTATCACTGCTGTGTGAGTGTGTTGCGTAAATGCTTTACACATTGTCTCTGGGATAAGCCTGACTGCTCTGCCAAACTACCAAGGGGGTGAGCAGGGGTTATCTTCAGCGTGTACTCCCTTGCCCTGACTAGAGTGGTAGTTTCTGTCTGGCTGAGGCGCATGCCCTAGCCAACCAGAAATCCCATTTCTAACATTAGTGGCAGTGGTGGGCTTCGAACCCACGCCTCCAACAAGAATGGAGCCTAGGTGAACATCTCAATGAGACTGAAATACCCATGGATCCTCGAAAGATTTCTGCAACTCTTGATTAGCCTTGACCTTCACAATCAAAGAAATCAAGTGAGCCCTTGGATTTTCACTTTTCTACCACAATAAATCAGGAATTATGCCTCCTTAATAAGTCTTATCACCCAAACACTTAATAAAAGAAAATATCTGACATGGGTTCAAATGGCATAACCAGGTTGAGAAGGTTGTTCAAAAACTAAAAATAGCATTCACTCAGGCACCTGTTTTATGTCATCCAGACACCACCAAGAAGTTCATAGTTGAAACAGATACTTCAAATCAAGGAGTGGGAGACCTTTTGCTGTCAATGCAAAAAGATGATGAATTAGAACATCCCATCTTCTATCTTTCACACATCTTGTCAGATTCCGAAAGGAATTTTTCAGTGTTAGAACAGGAACTATTTGCCATGAAGCTAGCCTGTAGTGGAGACAATTCCTAAAGGGGACCCTTTGAAATTAGGACTGACCACCGAAATCCTCAGTGTCTTTGCAACATGCAATGTAGGAATAGCCGCCAACCACGATGGGCCTGTTTCTTAAGCCAATATGACTTCATCATCAGTTACATAACTGATTCCAAGAACGTAGTGGTTGATACTCTTTCTCGCAGATATCCTGAATCTCCGACTACCTTCAATCAAAACATCCTGACCCCTCAATGTATTATTGAACCTACATGACAGGGTACTATCTGTATATGCAACAGTTGCGAGAGAGGACTGGACTGGACCTCTTTTCTTGGACAAGGCTAAAGCAAGACAAATACTACTTCAAAGGCAAGGCCTTGTTCATAATAACAAAAGAGTTACAACTAGAGGTTCTAAAAATGTGCTGTGATCCTCCCATTACTGGTCACTGAGACGTCAAATCTCCCTTAGAATGAATACTTCACTCCTTTTGGTGGCCATCAGTATGTATCGACACTGACCCTCAATCTAATTTGTACCCAAATAAAATGATTTCATTCCCCGCCTTTAAGTCTGATGTATCCTCTACCCATTCAACCTGCATCCTGGCACTCTATAGCTACTGACTTTATTGCCACATTACCCCTTCAGCAGGAAGATCCACAGTATATATCCCGCTTATTGAAACATTTTTGCGAATCACTACATATCGCGGTCGCACAGTCTTCTGGTTTTCGTCCACAGACCAATGGTTCGACAGAATGCCTCAACTAAATTCTTGAAGAATAACTTTGATGTTTTTGCAATTCTACTCAGAGTGAGTGGTCCACCTATTTTTCCTATAATAACTCAGTTCATAGCAGGTCCAAGACAACACTATTTTTCTGTTTGTATGGGTTTCATCCTCAAAACTTTTCATCGGGCCTGCAGGGATCTGTTTCAGTTCCTGCTGCTGCTTCTTTCAGTTGTCATCTCCAAAATGTTAGGTGTGAAATATTCCTAAATTCAGAGGTATCGAAGAGGAAGATGAAAGTCTCCTGGAACTAAACGTGGGCGGAGAACTCTGCTCTTCCCACGATGTGTGCGAAGATTTGCCTACTCTACGTTCCATGCAGAATGCGGAGGAGGCAAATCTCTGCACACTCCGCATCGGAGCAGAGTTGGCCCGCCGCTGCCTCCACCCCCCTATTAGGATATAAGCTATAAGTAATTTAAAAATAGTAAAAACCACTTACCTGTTTAAGCGGCATCCCCGGGCTGCCCTTCTCCCCTTCCTCGCCATACGGGAACTGCTTGAAAAACTGCGCATGTGCGCGCACCCGCACAAGCGCATTTCTTGCGAGACAACATGTGACTATCTTCAAAATACTTACCTGTCAACTGCTCATTGAACATATTATAATTGTGGTTTTATGGACCATTCTAGAGTGTTTGTGTAAGTAATCTATTGGCATTCCGGGTTCAGTTGCCCCTTTCATGGAAGGTGCATTCTGTTTTCCATTCCTTGCAGTTAAAACCCTTTGTAATGAACCCTTTCTGCTGTGATTTTTCTTGTCCACCTCTGATTTTGAAAAATGATGCTCCTGAATATGAAGTTCAGAACATTTGTGATTTTAACTTCTTCAGGAATCACCCACAGTTTCTGATTTATTGGAAGCATTATCCTTACAGTCAGAGCTCATGAGAAGTTGCCTTTACAGTTCATGCCCCTGTTCTGTTTCATCAATTCTTTCAGTAGTTTCATGACAAAGCTGGGGCCTTGGGTGGAGAGCATACTGTTACACTGTGGGCTGTATCGCAGCCGTGGCCCAAGCCTCACCTAAAAACTTCTCTCCTCTCCTGCTCTATACATCAGGAGGTGCTGCTTCTTTACCTGTGGGGTGAACGTTGTGCTGGCAGACCCCTGCAGGTATTCCTCTGCCTGGGGGCCATGTTGGAAGACACCATAGTTCTTCTTCCTACAATTCCCAGGGAGGAACTTTCTAGTCCACAATCCATCATGGCTGCTTACTCATTTTTTCTTGAATTGCCTTCACAATCCAATATGGCAGAATCATTTTCTGATGTAATTTCCTGTCCTGGGGAATATATATGGAGTGGGATTCCCTTCCTCTTTGCGTTACAACACTTCCCTACTCCTGTAAGTGTTTCTACGCTCCTGTTGATCCTTATTCCTTTTGACATTTCCAGAGGCATTGTGGCCACTGGAAGGGGTTGCGCATATCTCTGGCAGACCAAGATGGTCAATACTTGGGCTCAAAGATCTTCATGCCATCCTAAGCCCTCAGCCAGAAGTTCCCAACCAGAGAGCCCTGACAGACCTGACATATCCTGGGTAGGTAGTAGTAAAGAAAGAGTTTGACGGAGACCAACATTTCAATGTCTTGTAGAGCGTCCAAGAGGTGGCAGACAAACTGTCCAATGTAAAGCATTCTGAAGCTGCCACCAGCGAAGATAAGGATTTTACAGCTGCAAACAAGTCTGTCCCTAAAGCATGGAATCTAATTTGTGAAAATATTCACCATTAGCAAGCCTTTGACATGTCCCACAGATAACTCATTCCAGTTCTTTTGGTGAAATGTGAGCAAACTGTAATCTGGTGTCCTTGGTTGGGTTTGAAGAAAAACTGAAAGGTGTCCATTGACCACATTTAGAAACGCTATGTGGCCGAATCAGTACAGCAAACCCATATGGACACCAAGAAGGATTTAGAGTAGAACATCTCAGTCTCTCCACACTTTGAATGAGATACCATTGGAAGAGAGAAAAGGGGGAAACTTTATTTAACTCATAGTCAAAACCTTACAGTGCCTTTATAACACGGCCACTACAACAACAGACATGTTACCACGCATTCCTTTAGCACGCAAGTCATTACACTGACTTGCTACAGGGAACGCAGAGTTGGACTAGTGTAGGCTTGTAAGTCCAACAACTTCTCTACTGATACAAAGACTGTAGTTTGAATAGTAAAATATACTATTCCAAAGCCCAGCGCTTCCCTAAAGCAAGTTGCTTTAACAATGTGCGTAAAGGAATACGTGGTAATGATATAGTCGATGTTTAGACTGCGTTGTTAATGCACGCATGGTTTAGGCATCCATGGCTCAGTCAAACAACCCAGCAAAGGTACAAAGGTACAACAAAGGTACAAACGTTATATTAAAATCAAAGCATATAAAAGCCTAGATTAAAATTTGATAAGACATAGGATTTGAAACAGCAACATCCCAAATTAAGTATTGTGCCGCAGTTTTCACCAAATTTCTACCACCAAGTTAATTAATTTAACAAAGTGTATGCTCAAACGAATAATGCCACTACTGTTTGCGTGAACAAGCAGATTTCCAGTAAATTGAACAATTGTTTTAACCAGGCTCTTCTCATGGTTGTCAATGTATGGCAAGAAAAAACACAATATGCTCCTTGAATTAATTGCGAAATCTACAGTTCTGGGAGGTGTTGATTTTACTCCATTTTGGGATTAAATCTAGAGTTGGCAACATTCCCAGGTAGTATAGCAATGTGTATGTTTTAAAACTTCTGAGTTTGACTAGTGAGTGTTAAATAAGTGTTAATAACAGTCCACGTGTGATTTCGCTTTGACAGTTCTAGAATGTCTTCCAGCTATGACAATGTGTAAATATGTCTGGAAAGATTTTCCAAATGTGCCAAAGTTGATGTGGTGTTCCATACTCCTTTCAGTTTCAATGACCCATGTAGAAAAAGACGTACCAGCTTTTTCTATCCTAAGTACTTAGATTCTGCCACATTTTAGCTTTCATTAGCTCTGCCAAACTGTTTTTGCACTATACACTTTTAAAATTGTATTTTAATCTCCACATGTTTCTGTAAACAGCTTGAGAGAAGAGGTGCTATTCTCTTTCCTGATTGGATGGGGGAAACATCATTTACCACACCGTCAAAACCACACAGTGCCTTCAAACGCTGCCACCACAACATGGTCTAGTCTGCTACTGATTAGGCTGTCCGTGATGTTTTTTCTGGATTTGTAAGGGATTCATCTGAACATCTCTCTAAGCAGGTGTAGGGTGTGGAAGCAGGTCGAGGATATGGCGTTGATCTGGCGGTTCACTGTGAGCGAGGAGTCCAGTATGATGCTGAGGTTTCGTGCGTGGTCCGTCGGGGTGGGGGGATTTCGAAGAGCGGGCACCACCAGGAGTCATCCCATGCAGAGAGGGTGAATCAAGGATGAGGACTTCTATTTTCTCTGAGTTGAGTTTCAGACAGCCGTTCTTCATCCAGGTTGCAATGGCTTTCAGTTAAGAGCACAATAGACAGTTAAAATGATAATATATTCACCACCTCAGTCCCTGCAACTGTGGATCCACCCCCTGTTCCCTCAGGAATGGACATTCAGGCAGACTAGCAGGAGAGGATAGCAATTCCTCCGCCACCAGCAAGAGACACAGAACCTAATTTCCTCCAGTGTGTGACTACCATTCACTCTGTGGACTATTTCATGGAAACATTTATTTTTCTGATGCCAGTTGTATTTTGGACATTGGACTTCAAACAGTTGTGGCTCTGCAATAATACCTTTATTTGCCATGATTTAATGTTTAACATTTTGTTTTTTGTTGTTTATTTCATCCATGATATGTTAGTTGGATATGTTGAAGAAAACAAAACTGACACAATCAAAGCTAGTTGTTGTATTTCATTTCTCAATTGGTTCCTTTTTCTCTTACATCATACATTTTAAAATATACAATTTAAAATAATTGTTTAGTCATAAATAATTTCCCTGTAGGCAATGTGTCACACATTTTTTAGAAATGATTTAAAATAGCAAAAACCACAGATCAGTAACTAGTAGTTTATTAAATTTGAAGAAATACATTTTTGTCATTTTTTCTTAAACATTACAAGCAATGCATAACACAAATACCTAGTGTCTTTTTCTCATTTACAGTTCTAGACTATGCCATGTTGGAGGAAGAGAATAGAATCAAATATATCCGATCCAATTGGCTAACCTTTATTGATTTTTATTATCAGCTAGAGCCAGATCTTCTGGCCCACAATAGAAATCCCACATCAATTACACAAATAATCTAAACCATGACAGTACTCCATTTAGTGGCCACAGGGTCATTCCAATAGCAGTATCTGGTGCAATGTCACAAAAAACTTTAAGTGTTGTGCTACAATAAGTTCTTTCGATAACAATAACACACATCAACAACCTCAGACACTTAACACAAAACAAAGATTTTACAAATGTGAAGGGAGATTAGTATGCTTTGTGCCAACTTCTACAGGTGGTTAGAACAATTTAAGCAGCACATATTGCCTTGATGCCAACATGCCACACAAGACAAGTCTAATGCAATCTTTAAAACTTCTATTCAATCATTGTGCAATTGTCTTTGTACAAGATATGTACTCCCAAAGTCTGTGTGTGTCCTTCACAGAATAAACCCATATTCCATTTGTACATTGCACGGCAGCATATAGCTATAAATGTCACAACTTTGAAATGTCTAAATGAAGATAACATGGTGAAGCAACCTAAAACAGATTAAAAAGCAAAAGCAATTAGTTGATTATATTATGAAAAAATCACATAACGATTAATTTTGAGAACACATTTTCTCAGGATAATCAAAGATAAGCAATGCAAATGAACAGAGTACTCAGTTTGTCAAAACATTCATCAACAGACATCTTTGCCCTGTATTTTCCTTAACTTACCCTTTCTAAACAAATTCCAGCACATCTTCATTAGATTCAAAGTAGATTTAACATGCAATGTAATAAACTGTAAATATATACTCAAACTCATGCGAAGAAGTTGTCAATAACATCTTTACGTGAGTTAATTCCTTCCTCTTTACCACTATCATTTTCATTTGGCATTTCAACATCCTCACCCAGTGTCTCATCCTTAGCAATGTATGTGATGTTCCGGTGTATGTCTATGTGTGTAACATTCAGCAGGCCTGGGTGTTGTGAGTAGATGAGGGCACTAAAAGTCTTATCTAGATGTCAAAATCTAGCCATTGGGATGCCAATAGCCTGCTCTCCCGGCCTCCGTGTTCTTCCACGGGCCCAATCGAAGCAGACTTCACCTGTCATTGTCGGATTCCTCAGTGGTGTCAACAACCATGGTCAGTTAAGATAAGCTGAGTCTGTTATAGGGAAAAAAAATTGAGCACAAAAATGTTACAATATTTCAGATCATTAAACTTGAAATTAGCCTAAAAACATATAGACAGATTGTACATATCAACAAGCCAGGCCCTCTCATGTCCACGTTGTGACTATTGCAGACTGAGTGTGGTCACATCCAAATGATGCGGTCAGAACCGCTGACCTGAGGTCTGTCAGTTCCCATTCCGCAATGGTGTCAGGAGGACGTGAGTCCACCAAACACCATAATCAGGGACTTTATGTTTAAATGTGTAAAAAATAACATTTTATTCCAAAATTCCATAAACGGCGGTAAGAACAACACTGCACAAATATTGTATCTAACCACAATAGTTCACTATATTAATCTTTTTGGGGAAAACAAATGGACAACATTAGCCTTTTTCATATGTAAACAAAGTAGCCACCATTTTGAGTAGTGGTGACACACATAACATTCACAAGCACACTATTCCACAATATAAAATGATGCCTGACCTCACCATCAGGACATTTGCTATCAGATGGTTGTGATGGAAGTTGACTGTGTAGTGGGTGTAATACTCTACAACAGACACAGCCATACATTTACTCAGCATTTCAAAAAAAGCTCATTTGTCTCCTAGCTCTGCAGCCAACAATACTTCCTCAAATGTTGCTGCTGATTCCCGATTCTGGTATCCATGATGGCCGGGAAAGCAGGTGACAGGGTCCCAGCCTTCTCACCAGAAGAGCTGGAATTGCTGGCTATGGAGGTCCTGTCCCTGTATAGCCAGCTATATGGATCACCAGATGAAGAGGTGCATGTTGAAAATAAATATGTAATTCTGATGAACTTTTATCATTTTTTAGGGTACAATATTCCTTTTAGTTCCTGAGTGAAGTGTAGTGATTGAAGTGAAGTATCAATTCATTTTTAATTACCTAGAACTATGATGGTGTGTATTTTAAAACATATTATAATTACATAGCACTATAACATTAGTATGTTGTTGTATGTTGGGCGCCCTATATTTTATTTGGTGTGTATTGCTATGTATATATATATATATGTAGATTTGGTAATTAAATGTGCATTCTACAAAATTAACATCATGTTACCTTACAATACACACATTTTCAATACTAATCAACATATACAAATACATATATACATATATATACATATATATATATATATATATATATATATTACCTACTGGCGGTCGCCAGTAGGTAGTTATAGTTAGGACCGTGTTTCCATAGGAAATCTCAAAATTCTATTTTGAATAACTTTGGCGCCGGCTGACGAATCCTCGCAAAATTTTCAAAACTAATGGGGCGCTCCGCTCAGCTCCTACCCTGAAAGTTTCGGGGGGATTCGTCAAGCGGGGGCTGAGAAAAAAGGGGGGTCCCAAAACGTGTTTTCCCCATGCATTTATCCATAGGGACTTTAGTCGCAGCTACAGCCCGAACGGCTGAACAGAATTATGTGAAATTTGGCAGAGAGGTAGCCATAAGGTCCATGAAGTGCCTTGTGCAGGTTTGGTGTAAATGTGTTCAGTCCTGAGAAATTAGCATTTAAATCAATATATATATCTGTACGCGCGTACCGTGCGCGCACTGAGCAAGTTCTGTGCGCGCACCTTGCCGATCGCGAGCGCACTTCTGATTGGTTCTTAGATGTCAGTAAACATTCGAATCGGTGGAAATCAGGAAGCGGCGGCCGCCATTTTGTCTCTCGCATAAAGAGGGGGTGATAAACAAAGGGGGAGAACTTGAAAAGGGGGCAGAGTGGGGAGATATTGACCCACTAGGCATTGTAAGGGGGTCACAGTAGGACCTTGTAGGGCAAAAAAAAAGATTTATATTTTGAAAAAAATATCGCCGAGTGCGCGCACCCAGCGCGCACCCTAAAAAAAACTTAAAAAAAAAAAATAATAAAAAATCGCATTTAAGTGTTTAGATATAAGGTGGCTCTAAAATGAGTCCTTGTGTTTATTGTTAGTTTTTTGGTACCTACAAGTAAGTACCGATGCAGAGTCTAAAGTTCAAGAGGAAGACTCTGTTGCCTTCATCAGTGAAGTGTACACCATCTCCTCTATAAATGTCTTGCATGTTGTAACGCAAGTTGTTGTGGTATATAGAACCCATACCATAGTCTCTGAGGAAAGCAGAAATAGATTTGTTGACGTGCTTCCTTGCTTTGTCAATCTGAGGACAAAATTGGTTAGACCAGTTCCACTTTTGCCTTTGGCATATTTTAAAATATACAAAGGCAGATTGAGGAAAAAGCGACATCAATTGCACAAAGGTGTCCTTAATAAGCATTTCCAGACCTACCCCAGGTAAAGTGCCTAGGTCATTTCCACCACAGTGCACAATAATAAGGTTAGGCTGTGGGAGATGTAGAAAGGTTTTCACCAAAGGCATTAATTGGTGCCACTTTAACCCTCTCTGACCAATCCATTTAATGTCTACATTTGGCAAAGCAAGGTCTCTCACCATACCTCTTTTTTCTGCAAATTTTTCACTCCAGAAGACATAGCTGTGACCTACAATCCACACTGTGAACATTTTCAAAGGAGATCTGGATGCACTCAGGAGGTGTCTTTCAGTACAAAGGCAAAAAGAAATGAAAGACAGTTGAAAAATGGGGGCACACATACTTTTTTTTATAAAAAGAACTCATTGGCTGTTTCAAACCATTCGACACTAAAAACTAGGCTGTATGTTTAAATTTTAAAAAGCATGTTTTGTTTTGGTTCAGAAAAATGTGTGAACAAAGAACATTAGTTTGGATTTGCTGTTAGGTTTGAAAAGTCAAGCACTCTTGCTCTTTGGAAATGAAACATTGTCTGCTGAACATCTGACCTCTCTGCTCACACCTGTGTTCCATGACCTGTTGCTATGGTAGCAGGCAGAAGTCAAGTTGGGGGAAGGGTACATTTGGAAAGGGGTTGAAGTTTTCAACCAATAGAAATGTGTGATTTCATTTGAAAAAATGTGGGAAGCACTGAGATTTGAAATTAACATGTATATGTGTGAAAAAAGAGAGGGAAACTGTGCCATTAACTGGTTCTGCTGAGAGGAGAGAGGTGTTCAGCTCAGAGATTCTGGTCTGATAAACTGCTGTGTGACTGCCACATTTCTTTCACAACTAACTAATTTTAAAGGTGAGTTATGAGTTTGAGAGGGGGTGTTTGTGGTTAATTTAGATATAAAAAAAAGAATTGTGATTATTTGTTTAAAGTTGTGATTTACATTTTCTGCTTTGGGAGATATTTAACTGTTTTGAATATGTAAAATATTATGGAGTATGCTTTCACCATAAGTTAATGTGTACTGGTAACAATGAGGAATACTGTTTTGTGCCTACCATCAAACCATGAGTCTGTGTGCAGAGAAGAATTGTTGACAGAGATTTAATTTGTGTTGCTGTTGAAAAGTAAGACTTGCAGTTGAAAGAAAAGGACAGGTTCTTTTTAATTGTGATGGTTAGCATTTAGCAGAAATCACTTTGAAAGAAAAGAGAGGAAAATGGCGGCACATTTGAAAAAAGCATTAGTTCTGTAAGAATTGATAACCCAGGAAAGGGGCAGCCTGTGTTTTGTGCCTACCAACACAGCATGAGTCTGTGTGTATATAGGAATTGTTGTCTGAGATTTAATTTGTGAAGTTGTTGTTCAGTAAGAAATGCAGTCCTAGGAAAGGGGCAGCATGTGTTATGTGCTTAAAATGATGGCATGAGTCTGTGTGCACACAGGAATTGTGGGCAGAGATTTAATTTGTGAAGATGTTGTTCAGTAAGAAATGCAGTTCCAGGAAAGGGGCAGCCTGTGTTATGTGCCTAAAATGATGGCATGACTCTGTGTGCACACAGGAAATGTGGGCAGAGATTTAATTTATGAAGTTGTTGTTCAGTAAGAAATGCAGTCCCAGGAAAGGGGCAGCCTGTGTTATGTGCCTAAAATGATGGCATGACTCTGTGTGCACACAGGAAATGTGGGCAGAGATGTAATTTATGAAGTTGTTGTTCAGTAAGAAATGCAGTCCCAGGAAAGGGGCAGCCTGTGTTATGTGCGTAAAATGATAGCATGAGTCTGTGTGCGCACAGGAATTGTGGGCAGAGATTTAATTTGTGAAGATGTTGTTCAGTAAGAAATGCAGTCCCAGGAAAGGGGCAGCCTGTTGTGTTTATACAAATTATCCCTTAGCACACATGCATTGTTACATACATCCCTGCAGTCTTCATGCAGTTCTGGAAGTCTCTTTGCTCATCTGTCTTGCACCAGACAATACACAGTCTTCAGAAACACACTCTTGGCACACACGCAGCAGCTTCTCCAACACTCTCATGTGTAGTACTCAGCTCTGTGTGCTGTTTCAGATAGCAATGTGTAATGCAAACACATTGAACGTCACCAAGGCCTCATTTAAATTGATCTAGTCTAATCACTCACCCTGTAACACATGGTCATGGTGTTAAGGAGCTGTTAGGACATGTGCTGTTTTCTGCTTCTGTAAATGATATGGGAAATGTGTCAGGCAGTAACAGTAATTTGGTACTATTCAGGGACACTGTTTTGTTCCAAAAAACATAGCATGAGTCTGTGTGTGCACAGGAATTGTGGGCAGAGATTTAATTTGTGAAGATGTTGTTCAGTAAGAAATGCAGTCCCAGGAAAGGGGCAGCCTGTGTTATGTGCGTAAAAAGATGGCATGAGTCTGTGTGCACACAGGAATTGTGGGCAGAGATTTAATCTATGAATTTGTTGTTCAGTAAGAAATGCAGTCCCAGGAAAGGGGCAGCCTGTGTTATGTGTGTAAAATGATGGCATGAGTCTGTGTGCGCACAGGAATTGTGGGCAGAGATTTAATTTGTGAAGATGTTGTTCAGTAAGAAATGCAGTCCCAGGAAAGGGGCAGCCTGTGTTATGTGCCTAAAATGACGATATGAGTCTGTGTGCACACAGGAATTGTGGGCAGAGATTTAATTTATGAAGTTGTTGTTCAGTAAGAATTGCAGTCCCAGGAAAGGGGCAGCCTGTGTTATGTGCCTAAAATGATGGCATGAGTCTGTGTGTGCACAGGAATTGTGGGCAGAGATTTAATTTGTGAAGTTGTTGTTCAGTAAGAATTGCAGTCCCAGGAAAGGGGCAGCCTGTTGTGTTTACACAAATTATCCCTTAGCACACATGCACTGTTACATACATCCCTGCAGTCTTCATGCAGTTCTGGAAGTCTCTTTGCTCATCTGTCTTGCACCAGACAATACACAGTGTTCAGAAACACACTCTTGGCACACACGCAGCAGCTTCTCCAACACTCTCATGTGTAGTACTCAGCTCTGTGTGCTGTTTCAGATAGCACTGTGTAATGCAAACACATTCAACGTCACGAAGGCCTCATTTAAATTGATCTAGTCTAATCACTCACCCTGTAACACAAGGTCATGGTCTTAAGGAGCTGTTAGGACATGTGCTGTTTTTTGCTTCTGTAAATGATAAGGGAAATGTGTAACAGTAATTTGGTACTATTCAGGGACACTGTTTTGTTCCAAAAAACATAGCATGAGTCTGTGTGCGCACAGGAATTGTGGGCAGAGATTTAGTTTGTGAAGTTGTTGTTCAGTAAGAATTGCAGTCCCAGGAAAGGGGCAGCCTGTTGTGTTTACACAAATTATCCCTTAGCAAACATGCACTGTTACGTACATCCCTGTAGTCTTCATGCAGTTCTGGAAATCTCCTTGCTCATGTCTCTTGCAGCTGACAATACATAGTCTGCAGAAACACACTCTTGGGACACACGCAGCAGCTTCTCCAACACTGCCATGCGTACTACTCAGGACTGTGTGTAATGCAAACACATTCAACGTCACCAAGGCCTCATTTTCTTTGCTCTACTCTAAACACTCACCCAGGTTGCAGATACTTATGGTATGAAGTAGCTGTTAGGAAATGTGCTCTTTTCTGCCTCTGTGATTTTCCAGGTAAAATGTGTAAGGCTGTAACAGCAATTATCACTTGATAGTAAATGTGCTTTGAATTTGCAAATCAAATTCTGTTTTCTGCTTAGAAGCACACCATGAGGCTGTGTGCGCACAGGAATTGTGGCCACAGATATAATTTGTGTTGCAGTTGTTCTGTTAAAAAATGCACTTGCAGGAAAGGGGCAGCTTGTTTTTTTTCAACTGTGGTGGTTAGCACTGTGCACAAATTAGTAAATCACAAATGAGAGACAAATGGAAAAACATTTGAAATAAATGAAAAGTAAAAAAAAATATTTTAATGAATTATAATTATAAAAAGGATTTTTTTTTAGTTCCTTGCAGGTATTGCTGAGCAACAGTGAAAAAAAAATGCCTTTAAGGACAAGAAAGAGGAAAGAAAAGCAACAACAAGTATATCTGGACAAAACTGGGAAAAAAAAATAGCAGGAGAAGCTGGTGATGGCAAAAAGAAAAAGTCTACTGGTAAGCAGAGCGGAGATTTCTTAAAAAAGATTTTCAAAAAACAAAAAAATGGCAAAAATAACTGTAAAACAAAGAGAGTTTTATGTACAAAGCAACAACACAGTCAACAGCAAAAAAAAAAAGCTAATGTACAATCAGAAGTATGTCAAACTGATTTAACACGAAAATTAGATTTTAAAAACATTCGGCGAAAAATGTTTCATAGAAGAGTGATGTTAAATTTGCTAAAGGATGTGAAAAAATATAAGAAAATAACAAAATTTATTAAGACATTTTTTTTTATAGAAAATATTGTAAGTAAGGCTTTGGAAATAAAAAGAAAACTTTTTATTCTAATTTTGAATAGGATGCGTAGATTAGAAAAATTAGTGAATGCAATGAAGTCACAAAGCAAAAGGAAAAGAGAAGTGAAAAAAAGTAACTTTTGTAAAGTGTTCTTGGGAGAATGGAAACACAGTTCAAGTACTGAACCATTTTTTAATGAAGAGAGTTATCTTCAAAGTAATAGTTTGTTGCATGCAGTTGACACCAATGGTAGAGCATATGAAGTTAAGGATGGTTGTGTGATGCAAAAAGAGAAAATGGTCCGAAGAAATGAGGAAGAAGTAATGGCTGCTGAGGATATCGGGAGACGTCCAAAAGCCCCAGTGTACACTTGGAACTGTAGTAGTATTTTTACTGTGCGTCAGGAATCTATTGATAAATTACGTGACTTTCTAAGAGAATATAGTAAAAAGAGTGTAAAACAGAAGATGAAGGTGCTTCAAACACTAGATCCATGCAGAGTGAGAGAAAATACTGGTTTGCAGGGACATTCTCTGGCTTGTCTATCTAGAAAAATGTGTAAAAGTGTTTTTCATCATTTTAGGATGCTGGCTGTTCATCATACTGAAATGAGAAAGTTTGTGAGAACATTGTATTTTGCTAAAAGTCCAGCAGTAAAGTTGAATGACTGAATAATGCTCTGTTCCGTGGATCTGTATCAGATGTAGTGAAGGTTACTGATGAGATTCAGTTTTGTTACTTTGGTCCAGAACAAGAAAGTGCAGAAAAGGACACAGTAAATGAGGAAAATGAGGAACAGAATGTAGAACTCATTATTACTAAAAATTTTGAGGATGAAATGACAAAATTTACTATCACCTCTAATGAAAGACCAAATATTACTTGTATTTGTTGCCGCAGAAGTCATTATAACATTCAAACAAGGAGTGTTGATCTGTATAAAAAATGTGAAAATGAAGATAATTATAAGTGGAAGGATTTTGCAACATATATATTTCTTGAAAATTGTTTTGAATTGGGTGAAGATCAGCGTATTTGTAAATACTGTTATAATAAGTTAGAAGAAAATAGAATGCCGACCAGAGCTGTATATAATAATTTAGAATTGGATGCTATTCCTGCCGAACTTTCAGAATTAAATACATATGAGTCTATACTCATTCAATGTGTTCATCCGTTCCAGACCATAGTACGTATGGAGCCCAAAACTGGTAAATTACCTCCTTCTGATTTACTGAGAGGTTTAAAAGGAAGAGTGGTGTATTTGCCCTTGGATTTGAAAAAAAATATGGAAACTATTGATGCAGATACTTTGGAAACTGAACCATTAGTAATTCTGGTTAATGGTGTACCTACAAAGAATAAGAAGATTTGGCAAGAGCTGGTGGATGTACGAAAAGTACAAAGAGCAAATTTGTATTTGAAAAAAAATAATAAATGGTATGAATCAATTTATATAGAAGAAGAAGTAGAAGATTTACAAGAAGACACAGAAACACCAACTGGTCAAATTGAAAAAGTGGACAAGTCAAAGGAAGAAGAAATTTATGAACATTTTAGCATACATCCTCTTCATTCAAAAGAAGTTATGGGAGACACTATTGATCTGTTTCAGATGAAGAAAGCAAAAGGAACTCCCGTGAGTGTATGGGAGGAGAGCTTGGAAGCTCGATGTTTTCCCCAGCTGTTTCCTACAGGAAAAGGAGGACAATACGATGAACGTCCAGAACAGATTCCAGCTTCTGAGTATCGGACTACAAGACTATATGCAGAAGATCCAAGATTTCGTCGAGTATTCCTTATTTGTTCCATCTTTTATTTGAAAGCGACTTGTCTGCATTATCTTCTGCAGTAAATCACATTTTAAAAAGTGGAGTACATTTACAAAATGTGTCTGCTAAGGATTTTATGGAGAAAGTGCAGTTCCGAGATGATCATTTGGAAACACAACTGATCAATCTGATGGCTTGTCAGCGTGGGACAAATGAATATTGGTACCGACGCCATGGTGAATTAAAATGCATGTTACGGAATTTAGGAACTCCTACATGGTTTCTAACCCTAAGCTGTGCCGAGTACGCTTGGGATGATTTACTGGATTTTCTAAGAGAGGCAAATTCAAACATTAAAAACATTGAATACAAGACAGCTGGAGAACTGTGCTCATTGGATCCAGTTAATGTTTGCAGATATTTCAATCATAGATTTGAGGCTATGATGTCCTTCATCTGCAATAAAAAAAATCCACCTCTTGGAGAAGTAGTGGATTTCTTTTGGAGAAAAGAGTACCAGGCAAGAGGTGCTCCTCATATTCATATGCTGTTTTGGATCAAGGATGCCCCAAAGTTTGGAACAGATACTGATGAAGCAGTGTTATCTTTCATTGAAGAATATGCAACATGTGCTATACCTAAAAGCACAGAAGAGAAAAAGTTAAAAGAGCAAGTTTTACGTTTCCAAAGTCATCGGTGTGGAAAATACTATCGACGGAAGTACAAGACGAAAGATAAATTCTACACAAAGTGTCGATTTGGATTTCCTAGACCTGTTCTTTCAAAAGGAAGAGTCAACAGTTTTATGTCAGCTGTGCGACATACTATAACCAGAAAATCTCCCAAAAATACCTACAACCTAAAAAGAAATGAAGAGTCAAAATTTATAAATGACTTCAACCCAGTCATTTTATCCATGTGGAATGCTAACATGGATATTCAGTATGTGGCAGACAATTCTATTGCTGTTGCTCGGTATGTGACATCTTACATCACTAAATCTGAGAAAACAGAATTGAAGGAAATGTGGGAAGAGATTTCTCACGAGAAGACTGTCAGTAAGAAGCTGTACAGTTTCAGTTTAAAGATGTTATCGCATCGAGAAATTGGATCCTACGAATGCTCAGATAGGTTATCATCTGCAAGTCTTTACTCGAAATCCAGAAGAATAATTTGGGTAAGCTTAGGCCTTGCAGGAATGAGAAATCGGATACTGAAATCTATTGGAGAAATTGAATATTTGGCCGAGAATGACCCAGAAAGTACAGATATTTTGAAATCAAACATGTTGGACACATATTACCCAAAGAGAAGTCATCATCTTGAGAACATGTGTCTCTATGAAGTGCTGCAGAACTACATTTATTCACGGAAAGCCACAGAAGACATCAACAATGGAAAATATAAAGTCATTGGTGAGGAAGGATGTTTGGTGAAGCAAACAAAGGGAAGTTTGATAAATCACAGGAAGCTCAGTTGCGAAACTACTGACAAAAAGGAATTTTACTACTTGGTCTTTTACAGCTGTTTAAACCATGGCGTTCAGAGGACGAACTACTGGGAGAATTTCAAAGCTATGAAGATTCTTTTAATGCTAGCAAAGACAGTATAGAATGCAGTACTTTCACAACTTATGTCCAAATGTTAAATGAAGAAAATGAACAGGAAGCAAAAATTGCAGCTGAAGTAGCTAGAGATAGTTCTCAAGACAGCCAAAGTTCAGGAACACTTAGTCAAGATCCCCTAGGACAACCAATCATAGAAAATGAAGCTGCAGTAGCCATGACTGAAGTAGAAACGGCTATGAATCAAGCACAGGAAGATTCAATCGACTTACTAAATTTGGAACAACAACTGAATGAAGAACAAAAAGAAATTTATGAAGAAGTCATCAAAAAAATTGATCATGGATTACTACATGAAAAGAAAGAGTGCTCATGCACATCATTTGAACCAATCAGGATGTATGTGAGTGGACAAGCTGGAACTGGTAAAAGTTTCTTAATAAAAGTCATCAGAAGCTACCTACAGCAAAAAACAGCTTCAAATTTGTCTTGTGTGGTAACTGCTCCAACTGGGTTAGCAGCCTATAACATAAAAGGAATTACCTTACATCGCTTGCTAATGTTACCAGTGGAGCATGAGAACAAAATAGAATACCACAAGCTAACTGGAGAAGCATGCCTCGAAGTTTCAAGAGTGTTGAAGAAGATGCAAGTTCTCACTATTGATGAGGTGAGCATGGTTTCAAATTTAATGCTTGCCTTTGTGCATTTAAGAATGCAACAAATTCTTAAGAGAGACTATGACGTGTTATTTGGAGGAAAACATGTCATAGTTTTTGGGGATCTTCTGCAGCTCACTCCAGTTAAAGGACAACCAGTGTTTAATACTGTGACACATGAAGACACGAAGAAGTCATTAGGAAGCATTGATAATGCGAATATTTGGTCGTTCTTTGAGTACAAAGAACTCACTACCAATATGAGACAAGCAAACGACGAAGATTATGCAAGTATTCTGAAATATATCAGAATTGGACTACTCACAGAAGTTGGCAAAAAAGCATTACAGAGTCGGTTGCTACATAACTTATTTCCAAATGAAGAAATAGTTGCAGAGAAAATATACCAGAACATTGCAGAAAAAAATACTGTAATCTGCTTAATGCCAACACTACGTGAGTGCTCAATATTCAATGAGGAACTTTTGAAATTGGAAAAGAAAGAGATTAAGAAAATGGAAGCAGAGGACAAAATTCAGCATGAAAGAATTACTTTTACATTAACAGGCAAACTGAAAAATAAATTGGATTCACTAGAGAAGAATGTTTCCAAAACAGCTGGATTAGAAAAAAATCTATATGTTTGCATGAATTGTCGAGTGATTTTAAGGAGAAATTTGGATGTAGAAAAAGGTTTAGTGAATGGAGCTATGGGAAGAGTTGTGGGTTTTATTAATTACCAGAAAAAAGATAGAATTGAATGTTTAAAAATAAAATTTGATCAGATAGAAGAAGTTAAAGACATTTGTCGTTGTTCAGTTCGTTTCATGCTTGTGAAAGACTTATATGTACGTAGGAAGCAGTTTCCGTTTTCTCTAGCATATGCTGTAACTATTCACAAGTCTCAAGGATTAACTGTAGATAGTGCTTTTGTAAACATTGGTTCTACTGTGTTCAAAGAAGGTATGGCATATGTTGCTTTGTCACGAGTGAAAACATTATCTGGTTTATTTATGATAGACTTTGATGACTCAAAAGTTAGTGCTGATACAAACTGTGTAAAGGAGTATAACAGATTAAGAAGAACCTATGCTCCTCATTTAGGTCAGTATCCTGTGATTGAAAAACATGTTGTTTGTCGGAAAAGGAGATTTGAGAATATCTGTAATGTGGATGAACAGAACAAACAAAAAAAGGACAGTGAAGTGATAGCAAGGAAAAAGAAAAAGGACAGTGTTGAAGAGGTTGTTGGTTGCCATTTTGAAAATAGCTCTGGTGTCAACTGCTATGCAAATGTAGTGCTGAATGTTGTATTTTATCTTGAAAAGTTGCTAGAACAGATAATAGTAAATCATGGAAAAAGACTGTGTTCTCTGCTGAGTCTCCTTTATGAGAAGCTGAGTAATGATAAAACTGAAATAGAAAGTGCTACTGATGTTAGAAATCTTTTAGATGTATGTTGTGGTTCTACACAGTTTAAAGAAAATGTCCAGCAAGATGCTCAGGAATTCTTAATATATATTTTGAGTGTACTAGAAGATGAAGGAGTAGAAGTAGAAAACTTATTTGGTGTCTCTTACAAATGGGAACATTGCTGTGAAAACTGTATGAACACATGTAGTAGTAATGTTGTTTCAGAAAGGTTCATAATTTTACCATTACCACAAAGTAAATCAGTGACTTTTAGTAAATTAGTTAAAGATGCCAATCACAACATGGAATGATCTGAATGTAAATCAGAAATGTTTTCTACATTATTTTTACAGAAATATGGTCAGTATGTAATTTTAATGATGCAACGTTGTAGAGCTGATGGTTCAAAATTGGACACTTTAATAAAGAAGTTTACAGGACAGCAATTATCAATTTCTGGAAAAACTTTTGTTACAGTTGCAATAATTTTTCATGAAGGACCTACTGTAACTTCTGGGCATTACAGAGTTTATCTTAAATGTGAAAAAGGCTGGACACCGTGTAATGATTCCCAATTGATTTTCAAGCAACGTTTGCCTTATGATTTACCCAATTCTTACTTAATTTTTCTGAAACCTAAATTTTGAAAACTAAAAACTGCATCTGAAGAAAGCATTTTTTGTAATTTTAAAGGATTATAATTGAAGATATCACTTAAAAAGGATTTTGAAATTACTATTTGGCCTAAAGGAAAAGTAATAAAAACAATTGTGGACTCCTTTGACAGAAATTATTTTGGCATGTGTGCTTTTGCGACAAGGTTTAAAGACGGTTTGTCTAGAACATTTTTATTCATCTAGAGAAGTACTTGTAATATTTCTAACAAGGTATATTTTAGTGAGGAAAGTTTTAGGGCTTTTTTTAAGCAATCTTTCAGATTGTTTTTTTTTTTGCCCGCTGTTAAATGATGAATACAATTGTTTTCACTATTTTAAGTGAAAAATAAAAAATTCTGAAAACAGCAAAAAAAGGGCAAAAAATTGCTTAGTAAAATATGTAAAAACATGTAATGTTTTTTGTAATGTATGATTGAATATTAATACTTTTTTTCTTTTTTTGCAGAACTGGAAAGAAAAAATAAAAAAAAATTCTGTTCCCTTGCAAAATACTTTAAAAAATTTTTTTTAGAATTTTTTTTTTTTTTTTAAAATAAGTGAAAAATATTAGTATTACTCAATCCTCCCTTTTCATGCTTCCATTTCTTCACCTCTTTATGAACATTACATTTAAAAAAAAAAAAAAAAAATTTAAAAAAAAACCCTTGGGTGCGCGCAGGGTGCGCGCACCTCAAAAAATAATTAAAAAAAAATCCCTCAAAAAAAAATTGGGGGGGTTTAGTTTATAAGTGGCTCTTAAAAGAGCCCTTGAGTTAATGGAGGGAAACAGGAAGAGAAAAACGAAAAAAAAGAAAAAACATCTATGGCCTACTTGCACTCATGGGCATCAAATTTTCTCTGAATGAGATCAAGACTGGTCTCACCCACAGAAATAAGTTTACCGCAATCAGTGCAGCGTGTGGACAACCTAGCAAAACAAGGTGGTCCAAAAAGAGGTGTGAAAGAAGGCAAAGGCACCACTGCAGAAGAAGTGCTCGGCTGAGCTGCCGAAGATGTGCTCGGCTGAGCTGCTGCAGATGTCGTCGGTAGAGCAGGTGGAGGGTTTGCTCCAGAAGCTCGACGAAAAGTCACTGGATGCATTTTGTCAACATGCCTCAACATAGTGTGAATGCTAAAAGAATATTTCTTGTTAGGATTCCCACGTGACAAGACTTTTTGACAAAGTACACATGTAACTTTAGGTGCATTTACCTTTTTTTGTCCCTCTGGAAAAGTGAAAAACTGCCATATAAAGCTGTCTTTCTGCTTCCTGTTCCTCTGCCTCTCAAGAGTGTCCTGGTCACTGTCTGAAGATGGTTGCTGTTCAGCCATTGTCTCTCAACAACAGAATAGCTCCTTCTCCAAAGGAATCAGAACTAATAATGAGGGGAGTAGGTGTGGTTTGGGAAGAATCTGGAACTGAAAGTACTTCAAACCAATCAAAAGTGATGATTCTTGATCACATGACTTGCCATGAGGGGATTGGGTGTGGTGTTGAAACAATCAGAAACTGAAAGTAATGATAACCAATAAGAAGTGCTGTTTTATTATGCATATACCCGAGGTGCGCGCACTGAGCAAGCTCAGAGCGCGCACCTTGTGATTACGCATGCGCGAACGCGTATGAGCGCATGTACATACGTCATATGCGCGCACGTAACGCGCATACGTTGAACACGCGTATACGCGACCGTTATTGCGCGTAATTTTAGCGTATGCGGAAGTAAACCGCGTGGAGCGCGTAGGACGCACGCACGCATGCGTACGTACGTACGCATACGTACTGGGTGCGCGCTCCCAGCGCGCACTATAACTTATATTTGCGTACGTAAATAACGTACGGCGGTATTCATAAAAAACTTACGAAATTGTACTAGGAGCGCGCTCAGAGCGCGCACTCCAAGAATTTATATAAAAAAAAAAAAAAGTGGAGAAAAATTATTTGCAAAAAAAAAAAAACTGTTCAACTTTATCCTAATTGACATTTTATAAAAAAAGCAAAAAAAACAAAAAAGATACAGATAATATATAAATGAATACATAGGAATTTTATTTTTAATATAAAAATTCTTTTTTTTAATTAAATAATTCAAAAATTAGCATTTAAAAAACCGTACAAATTCACTGAAAAAACCAAAGGTTTCACACACGTTATAGTTAGGAATTAGCATTTAAAAAACCTTGCAAATTCACTGAAAAAACCATAGGTTTCACACATGTTATAGTTAGCTGGACATTTCACTCGTGAAAAACCAATGAAATTCCCCCGTTATAGTTAGTTCAGCTAACTATAACTCGCGCCCCCGCAATGCACTGCTGATGACGTCACATATTACATCACTCATGACATGGTCAGTGACATCACTCATGACATCACTGATGACATCTCAAATGACATCACTGATGACATCATCCAGTGAATGTGTGTTTTTCTGAAAATTAAATATGTTTTATATATGTATATCTCATGGTCGATGGAAGAATAAATGGGTATATAAGTGTCTAAATGGATGATTTTTTTTTTTAAATTGATTTTTATAACTGACTGATTAAGTGAATTCATGGCTTAGTGAGTAATGTTTAAATATGTAAATATCTGTATCAGTCTCTCACTTTGGGCCATATGTAGGTAGCCTAACATTTACCACTTCATAAATACCGAATTTTACCGATTCGGTATTTATGAAGTGGTAAATGATATGTAGGTAATCCATCGGTAATTTTTACCGATTCAGAATGGGTCGGTAATTTAGAATCGGTATTTACCGATTCGGTAATGATGCATACCTTCCCATTGAATCCTATGGGCCAGGAGGCCCATAGGAATCAATAGGAAGCCAGTTACCATTACCGAATCGGTAAATACCGATTCGGTAATGGGGGGAGCACAATCAAGGGTGGCAGGGTGTCACAGTGACACCCTGTTGCACCCCTGATTCCTGCATGTGTGCACATGTGGCGCACATACATGCCCTAAGGGCATGTATGCCTGCCATATGGCACTGTTAGACCAGCAAAATATTGCTTTTTGCAATCTATTCGGTATTTAGCACCAACATATATTTGGTGCTAAATACCGAATTATTTTCCCTACACATCACTCATTTGAGTGTTACCTACATATCATTTCTGGATTCGGTATTTACCGATTCGGTATAATTACCGATTCGATAATTTTACCGATTCGGTAAATTACCGAATCCAGAAATACATAGCAAAAGCCAAAATACCGGTCGGTAACGGTATATTTACCGAAAATCGGCCGTTACCGACCGGTATTTGGCTTCCTACATATGGCCCCTTGTGTATAAGTGGCTGCATGGGTTGGTGAGTAGCTACATGAGTGTCTATGTAGGTTATTAGTTGTTTTTTTGAGTATCAGTATGAGTATCTGAGTGTCTGTATGGTTCGGTGGGGGGTATATGATGAGTGAGTACATGTATGAGTGACTGTATAGGACTGTTGGTGAATGAGTGGATGTGTATGTAGATCTTAGAATTACTGAATAGGTTGTTGTAACTAATATTGGTATGTCCATTGTTTTGAAAATGTTAGTTTCTATTTTTGAATGTGTGTATCAAAGGTTATATTAGGGTGAGAGGAGGTCTGACACTCTATCACAAGGATGATGTCATCAGTGATGTCATTTGAGATGTCATCAGTGATGTCATCTGACCATGTCATGAGTGATGTAATATGTGATGTCATCAGCAGTGCATTGCGGTTTGTTAAATGTTAATTTCTAACTATGCCTACAGATATAGGACATGTGAAGAAAGAAGAAAAAACGCACAAAAAGAAAAAGAAGAAATGCAGAAAGAATCAACAGAAGTCCTCAAAGACGAAGAAAAGTGCAGGAAGAAGGATAACGTGCAGAAAGAACAAACAGAAGAGCAGAAAGAAGCCTTGTTGCAAAATCATCCTGTACCCTCAACTTTTTCAGACTGATACTGGTGGTAACTGAGTCTGACTAACCAGTCCTAGAGCCAGGGCTATGTTAAAAGATACTTAGAATACAATGCGTTGGGATCCCTCTGTGATTAGCATGACCTCCTCTGCAAGCCCCTAGTATATAATAGGGCAGGGGGATTAAAACTACCTCTTAAAACACGCCACAGGGCGTGTTTGCACACGTTACCTCAGGCCCCGTCCCCTCCCTTCCCTTCCCCACTATATAATCCCGCCCTGTGGCTGTCTTTAGTCGGAAGATTAATTCCCCTTGAATCCTGAGGGTCCCTAGGGTCCAACTAGCCCACTAGGTACCTCCAGTAAGTGCCACAGAGCTGCAGAGAGATGTAAAAAGGGGCACCTCTCTTGACCCCCTCTCTGCAACGCAGTGCAGTGGAGCTTACTGGAAGCACAGGGTCCCTCAGGATTGAAGGTGAATTATTTCCCCAACTTAAAACGCGCCACAGGGCGTGTTTGCACATGTCACCTCAGGCCCCGTCCCCTCCCTTCACCACTGTGTAAACACGCCCTGTGGCCGTTTTTAGTTGGGAGATTAAGTTCATTTGAATCCTGAGTGTCCCTAGGGTCCAACTAGCCCACTAGGTATCTCCAGTAAGCGCTACAGAGCTGCGTTGCAAAGTGGTGTAAAAAGTGGCACGGACTGGCCCACCTCTCTGCAATGCAGTGCACGGGCGCTTATTGGTAACACCTGGTGGGCTAGTTGGCCCCCAGGGGCCCTCAGGATTAAAGGGGAAGTATTTCCCCAACTTAAAACGCGCCATAGGGCGTGTTTGCACACGTCACCTCAGGCCCCGGCCCCTCCCTTCCCTACTGTGTAAACACACCCTGTGGCCGTTTTAAGTTGGGAGATTAAGTCCCCTTGAATCCTGAGGGTCCCTAGGGGCAAAATAGCCCACTAGGTACATCCAGTAAGCGCCATTGCAGAGAGGTGTAAAAAGGGGCACGGCCTGCACCACCTCTCTGCAACGCAGCACAGCGCAGTGGCACTTACTGGAAGCACCTGGTGGGCTAGTTGGCCCCCAGGGTCCCTCAGGATTGAAAGGGAATTATTTCCCCAACTTAAAATGCATCACAGGGCATGTTTGCACATGTCACCTCAGGCCCCGTCCCCTCCGTTCACCGTTGTATAAACACGCCCTGTGGCCATTCTAAGATGAGAGATTAAGTCCCCTTGAATCCTAAGGGTCCATAGGGTCAAACTAGCCCACTAGGTACCTCCAGTAAGCGCCACAGAGCTGTGTTGCAGAGAGGTGTAAAAAGGGGCATTGCCTCAGAACACCTGTCTGCAATGCAGCTCCCTGGCACATACTGAAGATACCTGTTGGGCTAGTTGGCCCTCAGGGACCCTCAGTATTGAAGGGGAATTAATTCCCCAATGTAAAATTGGCCAGGGGGCGCGTTTGCAGAGTGCTGCAAGGAGGGGGCGTGGCCTCCGGTGCAATGCCAGTCTTTTTTTTTTTCTTTTTTTAAGAAGGGGGCTGTGTGGCCCCCCTTCTTTTTCGAATTAATTCGACCTGGGGACCCCATCCCCCAGGGCCTGCCCCCTAATTTTTTTGGGGAAAAAAAAAAAATTGGAAGGGGGCCGCGTGGCCTGCCTTCCGAGGCCTTAATCAGCCCCGTAAACCCCAACACCATGGCCTTTAAAAAAAAAAAAATCTTTAGGAGGGGGCTGCGTTGCCCCCCTCATCAGGTCACTTATGGCCCCGTGGAACCCATCCCCGGGGCCGACCTTTGTTTTTTTAAATATATTTATAGAAGCACCTAGGACATGCTATACAAACCTACGTACTTATCACCATGACGATTTGCGTGATATTCATTAAAAGGCGACTATGCATACAATGAATCCACGTGGAATGTATTTACACCGCTATTGAAGCTCTGACGTGTCTGATGCCCTACCATGCCTAATCCCGGCGCCCCCGCAGGTGGGTGCTCTCCAAGTAGACACCCTTGTCGTTTATTTATACAAACATGGGTAGCTATGGACAAGGCAACTAACATTACGCTCAGCGCTCAGGCATTTTGCGCTTTAATTCCTGTAGAGTTCGTGTCACTCTTAGCTTTTTAATATCCCGTTTTGCTGTATATGCTTCATTTATATTTGTTAGATTATCCCCTGTTTTTAACCCACCTCATCTCGCAATACCTGCACTGTAAAACTTGTGAGACACTCCGCGGCTTCAGCGGGTTCCCAGCGCGGTGTACCGGATACTTTGCGCCATCTTGGGGGTAGGAAGGGACGTCTGGTGGGCGCCATTTTGGTTAGCGGTCTAGTAGTCAGGCTGACACGCTAGACCTCTATTTAAACCAACTATGCAAGCGCGCAGCGTGTGCGCGCAGCGGGCGCACCGTACTCGCGCCAGAGTCACGCCAGAGACCAGCCCGTCTGCGCCCGTCCGCGCTAAGGATGGGCTAGGGGACAGGCCAGGCGAGAAGACATATGGACATAGTGGTTACAGACATGTAAGTTTCACGTATTCACATCGTGACTTGCTGTTGCTGTTTCTCTAGATGGTTATGCGCTAGCCAGGATGGACCGAGTGGGACGCAGAGGGGGAGGGCTGGGGATTCTTTACAAGATCCCACACCTGTCGTATTACTACTCTATCTGCCCCCTCAGATACCCTTCAGGCCCTACACTTTTTAATAATGTCTCCCCATGCTGCTCCTTTTGCGGCCATATTGATTTATAGACCGCCAGGACCCAGAGCTGATTTCAGCCAGACCCTGCTTAATTTCCTAGAACCCTATTTTGGCTGCGCTCAACTGACGGTTATGAGAGATTTAAATTTTCATCTCGAAAACCTAGATTCTAGGGAAACTCTTTCCCTTCGGGATTCGCTGTCCGCTTGTGGTCTTCAGCAATTGGTTAAAAGCCCTACCCACCAGGCAGGTCACATTCTGGATGGGGTGTTTTCAAATGATTTTAGGTTAACGACAGACTTGCCTATTCCGTTGGTCTGGTCTGATCATCTAGCTGTCCCCCTGGAGCTTCAGGCCTCTCCGGCAGATACTAAGCTGAGTGGTCCTAGCAAGAAAGAACCTAAGCGAAACTATAGGAGGATTTCTAACGACACCCTTGCCCCTTTAGGGCCTCATGTAGGTAGCCCAATACCGGTCGGTAACGGCCGATTTTCGGTAAATATACCGTTACCGACCGGTATTTAGGCTTTTGATATGTAGGGGATCATTTCTGTATTTGGTAATTTACCGAATCGGTAAAATTACCGAATCGGTAATTTTACCGATTCGGTAAATACCGAATACAGAAATGAGATGTAGGGGGAGTGTGTGGGGATTCGTTATTTACCACCAACTGAAAGTTGGTGGTAAATGACGAATGTCTCAGTTAAGGCATTATTTGGCCCTTAGATGTGTGCAATGTGGCAGACACACATGCCCTCAGGGCATGTAGGTGTGCCACATGTGCACACATGCAGGAATCAGGGGTGCAACAGGGTGTCAATGTGACACCCTGCCACCCTTGATTGAGCTCCCCCCATTACTGATTCGGTATTTACCGATTCGGTAATGTTAACTGGCTTCCCATTGATACCTATGGGCCTCCTGGCCCATAGGAATCAATGAGATACAGGTTACCATTACCGATTCGGTAAATACCGATTCTAAAATACCGACACTTACCGAATCGGTATTTTTTTACCTACATTACATTTACAGATTCATAAATACCGAATCGGTAAAATTCGGTATTTAAGAATCGGTAAATGTAATTTACCTACATATGGCCCTAAATTTCTAATATTGCAATTGCCACAGCGAAGGATGTCAGTACGGCGGCGCTTGAATTGACTACTTCCATCACCGTGGCACTGGATGTGTTGGCTCCTGTCTCTCTTCGTTACTCTGCTAGGAAGAGACCTTCGGCCCCCTGGTTCTCAGAGTCTCTGAGACTCTTAAGGCAGGGCTGCAGGAAGCAGGAAAGGCTGTGGAGGGCGAGTTGGGACAATCAAGAGAGGGAAAAGCACAAACTTCTTCTCAAGGGGTATAAAGCGGAGGTAATTAAAGAAAAGCAGGAGTACTTCTCTAAGTTGACTACCGCCCTTACCTCTCCCAGAGAACTTTTTAGAATTGTAGACTCTCTGTGTACCCTGCAAATGCCCTACCCTATTAGCTCCCAAGATCTTTGTGATAAGATCGCCCAATTATTTCACTCTAAAATAGCCGACATTTATTCGGCCCTTGAATTGCAAAGGGCATAAATGCTTCCCCCCCCACGTCGGTCACATCCCCTATAGGATGTGGAACCTTGGCCTCCTCTGCGAGCCTGTCCAATTTTCCTTTGCTCTCCCTACAACAACTGGACTTGCTTCTAAGTAAGACTAGGTCGGGGTCCCCTCTGGACCCATGCCCTCTTAAAGTTCTTAAAGACTGTAGGGAAACCTTATTGCCCCCGCTCCTGGACATTATGAACCGGGCAATGCAGGAGGGCATTTTTCCTTCCTCGTGGAAGAGTGCTGTGGTTAAGCCCTCTTAAAGAAGCCAACTTTAGACCCTGAAATCCTTAAGAATTTTCACCCCATTTCATTGTTTCCGGCACCAGAAAAGATGCTGGAAACTCATTTAAATGAGCATCTGGTGGCTTTCTTGGATACTTCGGGTCTCTTGGATCAGTCCCAGCATGGTTTCCGGAGATTCCACAGTACGGAGTCGGCTCTCACGGTAGTGCTAAACAACATCCGCACTGAGGTCGACCAGGGACATACCACTCTCCTGGTTCTGTTAGACCTGACTGCCGCCTTTGATACCCTATCTCCCTCGGTTCTAATATCTCGTCTTAGGGAGATAGGGGTGGAAGGATCGTCACTGAGCCTTCTGGCCTCCTTCCTCGACCAGAGGGAACAGAGGGTCAAATTGGGCGAGTATCTATCTCCATCCTCACCTGTGCAATGTGGGGTCCCACAGGGGTCGGCTTTAAGTCCGACCCTCTTTAATATCTATGTGGCCCCACTTGCCAGGCTAATAAGATCTTATGGGATGGAGGTGGTATCATACGCTGATGACACCCAGATTATGGTGTCCCTCTCCCATTCGGGCAGTACCTCCGCTCTCAGCATCAGGAACTGCATGGAGGCAGTCTCTCAGTGGATGATTTACAATTCACTGAAGCTGAACGCGGAAACAACCGATGTCCTGGTTTTTGGTGGAAATAGAGACATCTGGTCTTCTGAATGGTGGCCCCCCTCTCTGGGAGCGTGTCCTATACCTACGGACTAGGCTCGTAACCTGGGAGTTATGATCGACCCCGCTCTTTCCATGGCTCAGCAGGTAAACAGGACGGTTGCTACCTGCTGGGGCATCATTAAGATCCTCAGGAAAATCAAGCATTACCTAGCTCCGCAGGCTCGCAAACAGATTGTTGTTGCATTGGTCGCTTCACGGCTTGATTATTGCAACGCTCTCTACGCCGGCATAAATAAGGGCCTTGTGCAATGCCTGCAAACTGCCCAGAACGCGGCAGCTAAATTTGTGCTCGATGTCCCCAGGCTTTTTTCTGCTACAGCTGCTAGGAAGAGTCTGCACTGGCTCCCGATCCAAGCCAGGATTGCTTTTAAGACCCTTTGCCTGACTTACGGGGCGCTATCCGACTATGGGGCTGGGGGGGTGAAGGACTTGTTGGTACCTTACGCCCCTTGCAGAAACCTCCGCTCTGTTAGAAAGAGCCTGTTGTCAGTGCCCCGTTTTCGAAGAGTTAAATGGGGTGGAAGGGCTTTTTCGTCTTTAGCCCCTAAACTGTGGAACACCCTTCCCACTGAAATCAAAACTCAACATTCTGTCCTGACATTCAGGAAGGCATTAAAGACATGGCTCTTTGCCAAGGCATATCCGTAATTTGGTTCCTGGTCTGTTTGATGTTTCTTGGTTAGGCGCCTTGATGCCTTTGGGCTTAGTCGCACATTATAAGATTTCTTTCATTTCATTTCATTTCATTTCACATTTAATACACACACACCAAGCCATTCAAAGGGGATTTCACAAACATTCGACCAAAACTATGCAAGAAACCCCCATCAGGGTTAATAAAACACACATCTACCGCCGGATATGTAATACTTTTCATTTTACTCTCTGGAAAGGAAAGGAGACGAACCTCACTTGAGAGTAACAGCGCGCTCTTGGTTGAACCCAATGCTGTGTTACACCCACCAGTGCCTGCCGAGTGCCACACACCTCTGTGTTGTATTCCACCAGCTAGTGTGTATGCTATGACACTCTCTAGCCCATGTGCACTGTAACACCACCCTGTGAATATGTCATGCCACACTTGACTTCGCACGAGTTATATTGCCCCATCTAACGTGCCTTCCTTGATGCCTATGTTATAACGCACAGCGCTATGCCGTACATATTACAATCTGGGATCCATATCTTTGTCACAGTGCATATTCAACGTTACACTCCCCAGCACATATTTTATATTACAACTTTAGAGACTAGTTAGGTTACACAACACTACCCTGTTCATATTACACTCCAAGGTGCATATCGCATAGCACGCGCTAGTGCCTGTGCTATCTCGCGCTCTTCAATGAATCTATCATTGCGCACAATGTATTGCATATTATATTTCACGCCCCGGTTCATCTTATAGCACACTTTTTGGTGCATAGTTTATACCATATCTAGTTTTCATTTTCAATCGTGCTCTCAGGACTATATTCTATATAACACTGGGTTCACCTACCCTTGTCATGGGCATTACATTTTGCGATTGGGGTGGAGGGTCAGGGGGTGTCTCTGCCAAGTGAGCCCGGAGTCACAGTCACAAACGTCCACTTCTTCCTGAATAAAAGTGAGATTATGCTGCATACTTGTTCATATTTTAAGTAGTTCGCACAGACACACATTTTCCTAATACCCGCCTTCTCTAAACAGTTAGCTTGCTGCCCTATCCACCTCCTTCCTATCCTCTGTTGTCTAAATCCATGGACTAGCTTCCTCCCTCCTGCCATGCATGGTCTGATGTGCTGCCACTGCCCTTCATTTAGCATGATGTACCAGTCCACTCCTCCTACCCTCCATTGCCCAATTCTATGCCCCATCATTGACCTCCTGCTTAGCCTCGGTGCTTAGCTTGCTGCCCCTATTCTCCTCCCCCCTGCCCTCCAATGTCTTTGTGCATGCCCCTGCTCCATGATTTTTGCCCACCATGTTTTATGGACCTGTCACTCCTATCTACTCTGAGTGTTCTGTTGAGCTGCCACTCCCCTACCACCTGCCTAGCATTGTCAGATGACTGTAACCTGTCCCTGCCACCTCCACCCTGCCTGTCCACATTCCATGCCCCTCTCCCCTTCCTACTGTCCTCCATGGTTCATTTTACTGCCACACCCTTCTGCCCTCCCTGGTCTGGTGTGCTGCAACTGCTCCTCCTGCCTGCCCCGCATGGTCTGTTGTGAGGCCCCTTCTCCTGAACTCTCTTGTCTGTGCCCAGGTCCTGAGCCTCCCTTCTATCCTCCATGGTCCTTTGTGCATGCCCCTGCACCCTCCTTCTTGCCCATCATAGCCATTGTGCTGCCACTAACCCTCTGGCTTGCCATGCATTGTCTTCTGTGCTGCCATGGCCCCTCCCACCTTCCCTGTGTGGTCAGCTAGCTGCCCATGACCCCCTCCCACCTTCCCTCCATGGTCTGTGTGTATGCCATCATAGTCTCACTGTTGCTCTCCATGGTGTGTCTTCCTTTCAGTGCCCATCCTGCCTGACCTCCATGGTCATCTTGCTGCTCCTGCCCTGTCCCTTGCCCCTAGCCCTCTGTTTCTATGTGCAGACCCCTATTCCCTCCCTCCTGGCTTCTCTGTTCCATTGTAATGCCCCTGATCCGTCCCTCCTGCCCTTTATGGTCTGTTATGCTGCAGCTTTCTCTCCTGTCTGTCCATTATGGTCAGCTAGCTACCATTGCCTCTTTCTCCTCTGTTCTCTGTTGTCCATGTGCATGGTCCTGTCCCCTCCCTATTGTTTTCTATGGATTGTTGTGGTGCACTCCCATCCCGCATGCCCTGTGCGGTGTTTTGTGCTGCTGCAAACCCTGATGCCTGCCCTGTAGGGTCATTTTGGTGCACCTTTCCATGTCCCTCCTGTCCTCTGTTAAACGAGTCCATGTCCCTACCCCAATTCCTCCTGCCTTCCATGATCCAATGTACCATACTTGCAAACATTTTGAACTTGGTAAGAGGGAGATTTTGAAAAAAACTGGGATATTGATTTTCCCCTTTGAGTTACATTGAAAAAGAGGATATTGTAGGCAGGAGACAAATCAAATAAAGCCCATTTGAGCTTAAAAACATTGGACGTTTCCTGGCTGAATCGGGTCTGTTGGCATGTATGTTTATACTACCACTGCCTTTTCCGTCTGCCCACAATGGTCTATTATATTGCCACAGCCTCTCTTGCCAGTCCTGTATTGTTGGTTTGTTGCCCCTGCCCCCCTTTCCACTGCCCTCCATAGTCTGTTGTGCTGCCACTGCCCTTCCTGCCTGTCCAGTGTGGTCAAATTGTTGCCTCTGCACCCTCCTGCCTGCCTTCAATTTTCAGAGTCCGTGCTCCTGGCCTCTGCCTCTCAACAGTATCTTAATTAACAACTAGATTGCTAACATTCTATATTTATTACAAAAGTGTGGAACGCCTGACGTCATCTTGATGTAATCAAAACTGTAATACCTAGAGCATTTCCTTTAGAAATTACATATATGAGAGGGTCTTATTTGCATCAAAATTATGGTTAGTGCTCTAAAAAACTAAAATGAGGACATATATTCTGAGTTTTCAAATAGTGACAAAGCACTGTTAAATTATTTGTTATCTTTATGTTTTTTTATCCAGTTGACCACTTGATTAAATGTTGCACTTTGGGGAGAGGATGTGGTGTTACTTCCAGAGCTGCAGACTTTGCAACTGGGGAACCAGGTTAGAGTTTCTGTTTCAGCTCGACATTCTGTGATTCTGGTCAAATCACTTAATCTCCCCATGTCTACAACCAAAATGAATTTGTTCTTGTGTGATGTAACCAATGCTCATGTAAAGCACTCCAATACCTGACAAGTCTGCACTATATAAAACTGCAAAAACACAAAAAATAAAAAGTGTTTTGCACACTTCTGTCATTGGGCTACATGTGGGCTACATGTGGGCTACATCTGGGTGATATTTGTGCTGCATTTGGGCTCTTTTGTCTCTGGTGGCCATCGTGGAAGATTTATTTGTTATGAAGATTCCTAATTTCCTCATTTACTGCAGTCTCCTCAGTTGGAAATGCTTTCAGTTTTTTACTTTGATTCCATCAAAAAGGTATTCAGATATGTCACACATTTGCGATAAATTCTGAATGTAAGCACTCTAGTTGCTCATTAGATCACTGTAGTAAAGCTACTGCTCACCACGGAAGTCTGCTGCTGGTATTGAAAGTGCATGTTTCAGTCTGCATGTCAGAATTTTTTAATGAAATAGAAGAGGATTTGAGAAGTCATTCAAATTGTGCCCTAATTTTTCTTTCTTCAGCACTAATCATAATTTATATGGCAAAAAGAACCCCCTCATTGTGTTCCTTTTTAAATTAAATGTTATAAGTGTTACCAATTTGTTCCAATCAAGATGGCTTCAGGTGTGCCATACTTATGTCATAAGTAAGACAGTAAGCACTCTAGTTGTTCTTAAGAACACTCTGGGACATTCTGTCATTGGACTATACTTGGGCTACATCTGGGTGATATTTGTGCTACATTTGGGCTCTTTTGCCTCTGGTGGCCATCGTGGGAGATTTATTTGTTATGAAGTTTCCTAATTTCCTCATTTACTGCAGTCTCCTCAGTAGGAAATACTTTCAGTTTTTTACTTTGGTACCATCAAGAAGGCATTCAGATGTGTCAAACATTTGCCATAAATTCAGAATGTTAGCACTCTAGTTGCTCATTAGATCACTGTAGTAAAGCTACTGCTCACCAGGGAAGTCTGCTGCTGGTATTCAAAGTTCATGTTTCAGTCTGCATGTCAGAATTTTTTTATGACATAGAAGAGGATTTGAGAAGTCAAAATGTGCCCTAATTTTTCTTTCTGCAGCACTAATCATAATTTCTATGGCAAAATGAATCCCCTCATTGTGTTCCTTTGTAAATTAAAGGTTTTAAGTGTTACCACTTTATTCCATTCAAGATGGCTTCAGGTGTGCCATACTTTTGTCATAAGTAAGACTGTTAGCTCTCTAGTTGTTCGTTGGAACACTCTGGGACATTCTGTCATTGGGCTATACTTGGGCTACATCTGGGTGATATTTGGGCTACATTTGGGCTCTTTTGTCTCTGGTGGCCATTTTGGGAGACTTATTTGTTATGATGTTTCCTAATTTCCTCATTTACTACAGTCTCCTCAGTAGGAAATACTTTCAGTTTTTTACTTTGATTCCATCAAAAAGGTATTCAGATATGTCACAAATTTGCCGTAAATTCAGAATGTAAGCACTCTAGTTGCTCATTAGATCACTGTAGTAAAGCTACTGCTCACCATGGAAGTCTGCTGCTGGTATTGAAAGTGCATGTTTCAGTCTGCATGTCAGAATTTTTTAATGAAATAGAAGAGGATTTGAAAAGTCCCTCAAAATGTGCCCTAATTTTTCTTTCTGCAGCACTAATCATACTTTCTATGGCAAAATGAACCCCCTCATTTTGTTCCTTTTTAAATTAAATGTTTTAAGAATTACCACTTTATTCCAACCAAGATGGCTTCAGGTGTGCCATACGTTTGTCATAAGTAGGACTGTTAGCGCTCTAGTTGTTCTTTAAAACACTCTGGGAAGCTGCAGTAGAACACAAAGGAATCAACTGACAGTCTCTGCCCTTGTTTGATGTACATGTTTTACTGAGAATGTCAGACTTCATTCTCACATGACTGAGAAAGATAATGTGAATTTACAGAAAATATGCTCTCAGTTAGGTTATAGATCACCTTCCAAACCTCTGTGGGAAAAGCATGAGAAAATAGTTTTCTCTCAAACATGATTCATGATATCACAGCAGATTGCTTTTTCACATGGAAAATCACCTTAGAACACACCACAATTCCTAAAATGAGTATGGTACTATCAACAAATGATTTATAATGTAACTAAAGTCTTAAAACCTTCTATTAACTGCAATGCTTTTTAATGAGGTGCTATCATGCATATTGGTCCCAAGATGGCTGCCAACACTTCTTGGATGAAGTGCTAACAGCCAATCAGATCTCACAATGAGATGTGTGGTTAGGCTCCGCCCAGATATATATGTGATTTTACTTTTGATTTTCTCAGGAACTACTGAACGGATTTACACCATTTAAGCAAAAGGCACATGCCTGACCTGAGGACTACCTCTTTGCCAAATTGCAAGTAATTCTGTTCAGCCGTTCGGGCTGTACCTTCGACTAAAGGTCCTATGGGAAAATGCATGGGGAAAACGCGTTTTGGGACCCCCCTTTTTTCTCAGCCCCCGCTTGACGAATCACCCCGAGACTTTCAGGGTAGGAGCTGAGCGGAGCGCCCCATTAGTTTTGAAAATTTCACGAAGATAAGTCAACCGGCGCCAAAGTTATTCAAAATAGAATTTTCAGATTTCCTATAGGAACTCGGTCCTAACTATAACTATCTACTGGCGACCGCCAGTAGATAATATATATATATATATATTATCTACTGGCGGTCGCCAGTAGATAGTTATAGTTAGGACTGTGTTTCCATAGGAAATCCGCAACATTCTATTTGAAATAACTTTGGCGTCGGTTGTCGAATCCTCGCGAAATTTTCAAAATAGGTGGGGCGTTCCGCTCCGCTCCTACCCTGAAAGTCTCGGCGGGATTCGTCAAGCGGGGGCTGAAAAAAAAGGGGGGTCCCAAAACGCGTTTTCCCCATGCAATTTTCCATAGGGACCTTTAGTCCAAGGTACAGCCCGAACGGCTGAACAGAATTACTTGAAATTTGGCAGAGAGGTAGTCCTCAGCTCAGGGATGTGCCTTTTGCATATATGGAGTCAATCTGTTCAGTAGTTCCTGAGAAAATTGCAGTTAAAAGCACATACATATCTATAGCCGCGCACCGTGCGAGCACCCTAACGTGCGCGAGCGTAATTCTGATTGGTGGTTACATGTTAGTCAACGTTCGAATCGGTCGAAATCAGGAAGTGTCGGCCGCCATTTTGTTTGTTTTCAGTGCGAGAGTGAAAAAGGAAGGTGGCGAACGTGAAAAGGGGGCAGGGTAGAGAGTTCCTGACCCCCTAGCCTTTGTCAGGGGGTCCCTGAAGGACCCCGAAGGCAGAAAAAAAATGTACATTTTTTTTTAAAATCGGGGGGTGCGCGCACCATGCGCGCACGGTGAAAAACCAAAAAAATAAAAAATACATTTAAAAAAATGTTTTTAATACGCAGTTTATTGTAAAATAAATATATAAAAATAATAATACATACATAACTTAGCATTTAAAAAAACGTACAAATTCACTGAAAAAACCATAGGTTTCACACACGTTATAGTTAGGAATTAGCATTTAAAAAACCTTGCAAATTCACTTAAAAAACCATAGGTTTCACACATGTTATAGTTAGGTGGATATTTCACTCGTAAAAAACCAATGAAATTCCCCCGTTATAGTTAGTTCAGATAACTATAACTCGCGCGGCCGCCACTCTATCACAAGGATGATGTCATCAGTGATGTCATGAGTGATGCCACTGACCATGTCATAACGGATGTAATAGATGACGTCATCAGCAGTGGATTGCGGTCGTGTGAGTTATAGTTATCTGAACTAACTATAACG
Organism: Triturus cristatus; assembly: GCF_964204655.1. Taxonomy (NCBI): domain Eukaryota; kingdom Metazoa; phylum Chordata; class Amphibia; order Caudata; family Salamandridae; genus Triturus; species Triturus cristatus. The sequence continues at coordinate 624,717,520 of NC_140587.1, forward strand.
GGGGAATTTCATTGGTTTTTTACGAGTGAAATATCCACCTAACTATAACATGTGTGAAACCTATGGTTTTTTAAGTGAATATATATATATATATATATATATATATATATACATATTACCTACTGGCAGTCGCCAGTAGGTAGTTATAGTTAGAACCTATGATCCATAGGAAATCCGCAACATTCTATTTAGAATAACTTTGGCGCCGGTTGACGAATCTTCGCGAAATGTTCAAAACTGGTGGGGCGCTTTGGTTCGCTCCTATCGTGAAAGTCTCGGGGTGATTCGTCAAGCGGGGGCCGAGAAAAAAGGGGGACCCAAAACATGTTTTCCTCATGCAATTTTCCATAGAAACCTTTAATCGCAGCTGCAGCCCGAACTGCTGAACGGAATTACACGAAATTTGGCAAAGAGGTAGTCCTTGGTTCACACTTGTGCTTTTTGTTCAAATGGTGTAAATCCGTTCAGTAGTTGCTGAGAAAATCAAAAGTATAATCATAGATATATCTATGGCCTCGGAGGATCCGCTCACCCTATGCGCACCCAGCGCGCACCCTCCCGATCACGATCTGCATGCTAATTGGCTGTCAACTGGCTGTAAACACTCCAAACCAGGAAGTGTTGGCAGCCATTTTGTGCCTCGGTAGAAGTAAGGCTCAAGAAATCAGTGGATCAAGTGTGCAAAACGTATAAAGGAGGCAGGGTAGAAATACCCTGACCCTCTAGACCCCCAGGGCCCCCAAAAATATGATTATTTTTTCTAAAAATGTCAAAATGCGCGCTGGGTGCGCGGTTCTTGCCGTAAAGAAAAAAAACGAAGCACGGTTTTCCGCGCTTCTTTAATAATTATACCGGGGGCAAAAATATTAAATTTGATGGGGGGCCCATAGGGGCCCCCCAGCCCCGGGGACCACCACCCCCGGGGCTACAAAATAAATGGGTGGGGAGTTCAAAGGCCCCCCCCAGCCCCGGGGACCGCTACCCACAGGGCTTTAAAAACAAATGGGTGTGGGGCTCAAAGGCCCCCCCAAGCCCTGGGGACCACCACCCTCCGGGGCTTTTTATATTGTGGGAGGGGGGCCGCATGGCCCCCCTCCTGGAGCAGTCGATGGCCCTGGGGACGTCACCCTCCAGGGCTGGCTCCTGCATTGTCTCGGGGTGCCCACCCCCAGGACACTGATGTTTGCTATGGCAGGGCGTGAGCCGAGGCTCCCGCCCTGTCATAGCAAACTTGGTTTTGATTTTGAAAGAGAGAGTGGGAAACCTGCTCTCTCTTTCAAAATGCAATCCATATTGCTTTTCCACATGGGGAGCTGCATGTTAGCAGCTCCCCGTGTGGAAAAGCAATTCTGGCTTCCGAAGGACGTGGGGAGCTGGTTGGGACCATGGGGGCATTGGGGCTCCCCCCACGGACACCAACGTTGTATATAGGCCCCAGGGATGGGTCCCCGGGGAGAATAGAAATTAGTGATAGGTGCTAATTGTTTTTTTACTAGCAAATTGGGAGTCGCACACCCAGCGCGGCGCTCAGCGTGGCCCCCGGGTTTGCACGCATTGGGTGCATGATTCCTCTCACGTTGGGTGCGCGACTCCTCTTGCAGCCCCCTGGTGTGCACGTGTTGGGTGCACGACTCCTCTCGCGTTGGGTGCGTGATTCTTAACGCGTTGGGTGCATGACTCTAAGCAAATAAAAAGCAATATTTTTCACATAAACATCAAGCTTATGTCTTTAGATCTTGAGTGGCTCTAAAAAGAGCCGTTGTGTTTATTGAGAGATTTTGGTACCTACAAGTAAGTACCTATATAGAGTATAAAGTTGTAGAGGAAGACTCTGTTACCCTCATCAGTAAAATGTACACCATCTCTCCTATAGATGCCTTGCATATTAAAATGCAGATTGTTGTTGTAAATGGACCCCATCTTATAATCTCGGAGATAAGCAGAAACAGCTTTATTGACATGCTTCCTAGCTTCCTCAATCTGTGGACAAAAATGATTGGACTAGTTCCTGTTTCTGTCTTTGGCATATGTTAGAATACACAAAGGCAGTTTGGGGGAAAAGTGACATCAATTCACCAAAGGTGTCCTTCAGAAGCATTTCCAGACCTACCCCAGTCAAAGTGCCTAGGTCATTGCCACCACAGTGCACACTTATGAGGTTAGGGTGTTGGAGATGCAAAAAGGATTTAACCAATGACATCAATTGGTGCCACTTTAATCCACTCTGACCAATCCATTTAATGTCTACATTTGGCAAAGCTAGGTCTTTGTCAATACCTCTGCTTTCAGCACACCTTTGGCTCCAGAAAATATAGCAGTGTCCCACATTCCACACTCTAAGCATCTTGAAAAGAGGTCTGGATGAACTCAGGTGTCTGTATGTGAAATGGCAGTTTGAAAAGTAAGATTTTTCTAAAATGGTGGATAAGATGCAGTTTTGAAAAAAGAAAAGAAATGATTAGCTGTTTGAGAACATTCTAGACTGAAAAGTAGGGTGCACGTTTGTATTTGTTAAAAGCATGTTTCTTATTGGTTAACAAAAACTATTTGAAAGGAACATTACATAGGATAAGCTGATATTTTGAAAAGTCAAGCACACTTGCTGTTTGGAGTAGCAACATTGTGTGCTGAACTTGTGACCTGTGTGCTCAGTTGACTGTTCCATGAACTGTAACTGTGGTAACAGGCAGTAAGCAGGTTGAGGGTAGGGTTCAAAGTTATGTCAATTGGAAAGGGCTGAAATATGTAACCAATAGAAATGTGTGTTATCTTTTGAATAAATGTGGGTAGCAATGTGATTTGATATTTGCATGTATATGTGTGAAGAATGAGAGGGAAAGTTTGCCATTTTTTGGTTTTGCTAGGAGCATTGCAGTACAGACATTACAAGAAAATCTGGTGTGTGACTGACATACCTCTTAATCTAAAAATCAATTTGAAAGGTGAGTTATTAATTTGTGAGGGGTTGTATGTGGTGCCTTTGTTTTTAATTAGAGGAATGTGTTTCTCCTTAAAGTCCAGGGAGTAGTGTTGCTTATCTAGAATCACATTGTGAGTCTGTCTGTATTTGGGCAACCATTGTGACAGAAGCATTTGGGTACTTCATGTCTTTGTATACACATAACTGCTTAAAAACATATCCTGTTCTCAAGTTTTGGTAGAATTAGAAGCCAGTCATTGCTTATGCATTCACAAAATGAGTCAGGCTTTGACACTAAAGTGCAATACTGAAATATGTAGATTGTGTGCAGTCCCCTTACCCCTTCCAGAGTAGAGAATGTGTTTTGGTAAAGTCCAAGGGATAGTGTTGCTTGTCTAGAATCACACTGTGAGTCTGTGTGTATTTGGGCAACCATTGTGAGAGAAGCATTTGGTAATATCATGTATTTGTTGACATATAACTGCTTAAAAACCTTTCATGTTGTCACGTTTTAGTAGCATTAGAAGCCAGTCATTGGTTATGCATTCACAAAATGAGTCAGGCTTTCACAGTATTGTGCAGTATTGAAATATGTAGAATGTGTGTAGTCACCTTAGCCCTTTCAGATTAGTGGATGTGTTTAGGCAAAGTTCAAGGGATAGTGTTGCTTGTCTAGAATCACACTGTGAGTCTGTGTGCATTTAGGCAACCATTGTGAGAGAAGCATTTGGTTACATCGTGTATTTGCTGACAGATAACTGTTTTAAAACCTGTCATGTTGTCAAGTTTTAGTACCATTAGAAGCCAGTCATTGCTTATGCATTCAGAAAATGAGTCAGGCTTTGATACTAAAGTGCAGTTCTGAAATATGTAGATTGTTTGTGTGCAGTCCCCTTACCCCTTCCAGAGTAGAGAATGTGTTTTGGTAAAGTTCAAAGGATAGTGTTGCTTTGCTAGAATCACACTGTGAGTCTTTGTGCATTTGGGCAACCATTGTGATAGAAGCATTTGGTAACATCATGTATTTGCTGACAGATAACTGCTTTAAAACCTGTCATGTTGTCAAGTTTTAGTGGCATAAGAAGCCAGTCATTGCTTATGCATTCAAAAAATGAGTCAAGCTTTCACAGTATTGTGCAGTATTGAAATATGTAGAATGTGTGCAGTTACCTTATCCCTTCCAGACTAGGGAATGTGTCTTGGTAAAGTACAAGGGATAGTGTTGCTTGTCTAGAATCACACTGTGAGTCTGTGTGCATTTGGGAACCATTGTGAGAGAAGCATTTGGGTACTTCATGTCTTTGCATACACATAACCGCTTAAAAACCTTTCCTGTTCTCACATTTTGGTAGAATTAGAAGCCAGTCATTGCTTATGCATTTGGAAAATGAGTCAGCATTTCACAGTAGTGCGCAGTACCTGAAATATATGGAATGTGTGCAGTCACCTTACCCCTTCCAGACTAGGGAATGTGTCTTGGTAAAGTACAAGGGATAGTGTTGCGTGTCTAGAATCACACTGTGAGTCTGTCTGCATTTGGGTGCTTCATGTCTTTACATACACATAACTGCTTAAAAAAATTCCTGTTCTCAAGTTTTAGTAGTATTAGAAGTCGGTCATTGCTTATGCATTCGCAGATTGAGTCAGGCATTCATACTGGAGTGCAGTAGTGGAATATGTAGAATGTGTGCAGGCACCTTACCCCTTCTAGACTAGTGAGTCTGTTTTGCTAAAGTCCAAGGAATACTGTTGTTTATCTAGAATCACACTGTGAGTCTGTCTGCATTTGGGCAAACATTGTGAGAGAAGCATTTGGGTACTTCGTGTCTTTGCATACACATAACTGCTTAAAAAGCTATCCTGTTTTCATGTTTTAGTAGTATTAGAAGCCGGTCATTGCTTATGCATTCGCAGAATGAGTTAGGCATTCACACTAGAGTGCAGTAGTGAAATATGTAGAATGTGTGCAGTTAACGTACCCCTTCCAGACTAGTGAGTCTGTTTTGCTAAAGTCCAAGGAATAGTGTTGCTTGTCTAAAATCACACTGTGAGTCTGTGTGCATTTGGGCAACCATTGTGAGAGAAACATTTGGTTACTTCATGTGTTCCCTGACACATAACTGCTTAAACATCTATCTTGTCGTCAAGTTTCAGTAGTATTAGAACCCAGTCATTGCTTATGTATTCGCAGAATGAGTCAGGCATTCACAATAGAGTGCAGTTGTGAAAAGTGTAGAATGTAAGCAGTCACCTTACCACTTCCAGTCTACTGAGTTTCTCCTGCTAAAGTCCAGGGAATAGTCTTGCTTGTCTATAATCACACTGTGAGTCTGTGTGCACTCGTGCAACCATTGTGACAGAAGCATGTGGTTACTTCATGTCTTTGCTGACACATAACTGCTTAAAAACCTTTCCTGTTGTCAAGTTTCAGTAGTATTAGAACCCAGTCATTGCTTATGCATTCACAGAATGAGTCAGGCATTCACACTAGAGTGCAGTAGTGAAATGTGTAGAATGTATGCAGTCACCTTACCCCTTCCTGACTAGTGAGTTTCTCCTGCTAAAGTCCAGGGATTAGTCTTGCTTGTCTAGAATAACACTGTGAGTCTCTGTGCACTTGTGCAAGAATTCTAACAGAGTCCTGTGGTTACTTCATCTCTTTCCTGACACATAACTGCTTAAAAACCTACTCCCCTTGCACTCCTCTAGTGACCCATTCAGCACCGTGTACTAATCCATTCACCGCGCCAAACCCCAACCCCTTATAAATTCACGCAGGCACTCTCCTTGAAGTACTCTAATCATTCAGTCAGTACCCAAGTACTCATGCAGTGACCCAGGCCTTAACTCATGGACTGCTACAAACCCCTATCCACTATGCATGCAGTCCTCTAACCACCTACACACTTGTCTTTCACACCTTCAATTCCCCAGTTAGTATCTATACACTCCAGCAAATACCCTGTCACTCCCTTAGCACTCCTCCAGTGACCAATTCAGCACCATGTACAAATCCATTCACTGCGCCAAAACCCAACCACTTATTAAAATCACCCAGGCACTCTCCTTGCAGTACTCGAATCATTCAGTCAGTACCCAAATACTCATGCAGTGAGCCAGGCCTTAGCACATGGACTGCTTCAAAAGCCTATCCACTATGCATGCAGTCCTCTAACCACCTACACACTTGTCTTTCACACCTTCAATTCCCCAATCAGTATCCATACACTTCCAGGAAACACCCTGTCACTCCTCTTGAACTCTTCCAGTGACCCATTCAGCACCATGTACTAATCCATTCACTGCGCCAAAACCCAACCACTTATAAATTCATCCAGGCACTCTCCTTGCAGTACTCTTATCATTCAGTCAGTAACCAAGTACTCATGCACTGAGCCAGGCCTTAGCACATGGACTGTTTCAAACCCCTATCCACTATGCATGCAGTCCTCTAACCACCTACACACTTGTCTTTCACACCTTCAATTCCCCAGTCAGTATTCCTGAACTTTCAGCAAACACCCTGTCACTCACATTGCACTCCTCTAGTGACCCATTCAACATCATGCACTAATCCATTCACTGCGCAGAAACCCAACCACTTAAAAATTCACCCAGGCACTCTCCTTGCAGTACTCTAATCATTCAGTCAGTGTGTAAGTACTCATATAATGTCTCAGGTCTTAACACAAACATTGCTACGAACCTTTGTCCATTACACATGCAGATCTGTAATCACCTATACAGTTATGGTTACACCTTGAATTACAATTTCAATTAGTGATGAGAAAAGAAAGTGGTTAAATGGTTTTTATAGAGAATGTGTTTGTATAATAATTGAAAAGTATAATTTATACATTTATTAAAATACATTTATTTATGTTTATTTTTTACAGATATTGTTTATCATCATTAAAATAAAGTTATCATGCCTGAAAAATCAAGAAAGAGAAAAGAACAGTTAAAGGACAATTATTAGAAGAAAATTCAAAAACAAGTATTGGATGACCAACATCATGTGGCTAAAAAGAAAAAGTCTTCCGGTAAGACAACAAAAGTATTCATTAAAAAACGTACAAAGCCTAGAAGCAGTTTTAAGAATGTGCAAACTACTGAGAATGGTTCGACCACAAAAAAGAGTATGAATAACAGGAAAGGAAAAAAAGAAAATTTAAATTCCAAAGATTCGATGTATGGTAAAAGAAGGCAAAATCAGTATAAAGAAATCCGTAAAAAATATTTTTATAATAGAGTTGTTTTTAACTTGCTTAAAGATATGAAAAAATATAGAAACAAGGCACTGTTTTATAAAAAGAAGAAGCATATTGAATCTATTGTTCAAAAGTCTTTTGAACTAAAAAGGAAACTATTCATTTTAGTTTTAAACAGAATTCGATCATTGGATAAACCAATCCATTTAATGAAGGCCAAAAGCAAGAGGAAAAGAGTAATTAACAGAACTAATTTTTGTGATTTTTTTGGGGTGAATGGAAGCAGTTCAAGTTCAGAGCCTTTCTTCAATGAAGAGAGGTATTTTCAGACCAATAATTCATTGCATGCAGTTGATACTAGTGGTCGAGCTTATGAGGTTAGAAATGGTTATCCAATTGAGAAAGAGAAGATGGTTCCCAGAAAAGTAGAAGAAGTGTTAGCCGATGAGACGTCCTAAAGCCCCAGTGAACACTTGGGATTGCAGTAGTATTTGTAGTGTACGTCAAGAATCCATTGATATTTTACACAATTTCTTACGAAAATATAGTTAAAAAAAGTGTTAAACAAAAGATTAAGGTGTTGCAAGGACTAGACCCTTGTAGAGTGAGAAAAAATACTGGTTTGCAAGGTCATTCTCTTGCTTGTCTTTCTAGGAAAGTATGTCAAAGTGTTTTTCACCATTTCAGGATGTTAGCAGTACATCATTCCCAGATGCTGAAGTTAGTCAGAAGATTGTATTATGCAAAAAGTCCAGCACTAATGTTAAATGAGTTGAACAGTGCTTTTTTGCGTGGATCAGTATCAGATGGAAGAAGGTTTGTGATGAAATTGAGCTTTGTTACTTTGGACCTGAACAAGAGAGTGCAGAAACTGACACATTAATAGAAGAAAATGTTGAAGAGAATGTGCAACATAGTACTACAAACAAATTTGAAGAACAAATTATCAGGTGAAAGGCCAAATTATTCTTGTATTTGTTGTCGGCGAACTCACTATAAAAATCAGACTTGGACTGTTGATCTATATTTAAAAAGTGAAAGAGAAAATAATAATAAGTGGAAGGAATGTGCAACTTATTTGTTGATAGAGAATTGTTTTGATTTGGGTTCTGATCAGCGTATTTGTAAATATTGTTATAATAAATTAGATGAGAATAAAATGCCTGCTAGAGCTGTGCATAATAATCTAGAGTTGGTAACTATTTCTCAAGAATTGATAGATTTAAATACCTATGAGTCGATTCTCATTCAATGTGTGCACCCATTTCAGGCTATTGTTCGTATGGAGCATACAACTGGTAAATTGCCTCCTTCCGATTTACAGAGAGGATTAAAAGGAAGAGTTGTATTTTTACCTCTAGATTTAAAGAAAAAAATTGAAACTATTGGTGTAGAGAATGTAGAATATGAACCAGTAGTTATTCTAGTTAATGGTGTTCCTACTAAGAGTAAAAAAATCTGGCAATAATTAGTGGATGTTAGGAAAGTGTAGAAGGCAACATTGTAGCTGATTAAAAACAATGAGTACTATAAAAATGTGTATGTGGGAGAAGAAGACATACATTCAGCAGAAGATACTGAAACGTCAAGTGGACAAATTGAAAAAGTGGACATTGTCAGAAGTGGAGAAATCTATGAACATTACAGTGTACATCCACTTCATTACAAAGAAGTGATGGGGAATACTATTGAGTTATTCCAAATGAAAAAAGCAAAGGGAAGTTCCATGAGTGTATGGGAAAAAAGCTTGGAAGCTCGTTGTTTTCCCCAGTTATTCCCAACAGGAAAGTGTGGACGATATGCTGAACGACCTGTGCAGATTCCTGCATCTGAATATCGCACAACAAGATTGTATGCAGAAGATCCAAGATTTCGACAATGTATCCCATATATATTTCTTCTTTTGTTTGAGAGTGACTTGTCAGAACTTTCATATGCAGTGAATCACATATTGAAAACAGGAGTACATCTTCAAAATGTTTCTGCAAAGTAATTTATTGATAAAGTACATCAGAGAGATGATCATTTAGAATCTCAGCTGATTAATCTGATGGCATGTCAGCGTGGCACTAATGAGTATTGGTACCATCGTCATGGAGAACTTAAATGTATGCTAAGGAACTTAGGAACTCCTACGTGGTTCCTTACCCTAAGCTGTGCTGAATACGCTTGGGATGATTTACTTGAATTTCTTCGAGAGGCAAATTCGAATATAGAAAATATTGAATACAAGACACCTGGAGAATTGTGCTCTTTGGATCCTGTAAATGTATGCAGGTATTTCAATCATAGATTTGAAGGTATGATGTCTTTTATCTGCAATACAAAGAATTCTCCTCTTGGAGAAGTTTTGGATTTCTTTTGGAGAAATGAGTATCAAGCTCGAGGTGTACCTCACATACATAAGCTCTTATGGATCAAGGATGCCCCCAAATTTGGAACTAATTCCGATGATACTGTTTTGTCTTTCATTGATGAATATGCCACATATGCCATAACCCAAAAGCACAGAAGAAAACAACTTAAGACAACAAGTCTTACGATTCCACAGCCATCAATGTGGAAAATACTGTTGACGAAAGTACAAGTCTAAGGAAAAGTTTTATACCAAATGTTGTTTTGGATTTCCACGTCCTGTAATATCAAAAGGAAGAGTAAACAGTTTTATATCAGCAGTGAGACATACCATCACTAGAAAGTCTCCAAGAAATTCCTACAATTTGAGAAGATGTGAAGAATCAAAATACATAACTGAATTCAATCCGGTTATTCTCTCTATGTGGAATGCTAACATAGATATTCAGTAAGTAGCGGATAATTCCATTGCTATCGCTCGATATGTAACATTCTACATTACAAAATCAGAAAAGACGGAATTGAAGGAAATGTGGGAAGAGATTTCTTACGAGAAGAGTCTAAGTAAGAAATTATACAGTTTCAGTTTGAAGATTTTATCTCATCGAGAAATTGGAGCGTTACCATCTGCAAGTTTATACTCCAAATCTAGAAGAATCATTTGGGTGAGTCTAAGTCTTGCTGCAACACGAAATCGAGTACTTAAATCTGTTCAAGAAATTGAATATTTAGCATTACATGTACCAGAAGGTACAGATATACTGAAAACAAACATGTTGGACACATATTATCCAAATAAAGTCATCATCTTGAGAACATATGTCTCTATGAAGTGCTGCAAAACTACACTTTTAAACAGAATACTACAGAAAACATCAATGATGGAAAATATGCAGTGATTGCTTTTAAAGATACCATAGAATGCACTGTTTTTGCAAATTATGTGAAAATGTTGAACGATGAAATTGATCAAGAAGCTACTATTGCAGCTGAAATTGCTAGAGACAGTTCTCCGGGCAGTCAAAGCTCTGCCCCACTGAGTCAAGATCCACAACCAATTGTTGAAAATGAAGCAGCAATCGCCATGAATGAGGTGGAAACAACATTGCATCAAGCTCAAGAAGATATTATGGACTTAGCCAACTTGGAAGAACAACTAAATGGTGAACAGAAAGAAATATATCAGCAAGTGAGACAACAGATTGACCATGGATTACTTCATGAAAAGAAAGAATGCACATGCACCTCATTTCAACCTATACGAATGGCCCACCGGTCACACCATATTCTGGGATGCCCCCCTGCTAAATGAGTAAAGTTTTTACTACTGGCCCTGCATCTTGTACATTTCTCATCTTTCCTCAGTCCGTATTTGTGTAGTCGAGCAGGGGTGTAGTACACCCTGTGAAGGTATTTATAGTGTATTAACCTGTGCTGCGCATTTTGCAAGATGGTCTTTGTGCCGGTGTAGCAGTGTTCCCATTGCTCCTCTGTGACTTTGAAGCCCAATTCATCTTGCTACTCTTGTTGAACCGTAGGCGTGTCTTGCCGCTTCTTGCTTTTAAGAGTGTTTATAGTGTAGTAATCCCGCGTTGAGGGGATTTTGCCTTCAGTAGATAAGTCAGTGGGGCTAATTCATGCAGCTTGGCCTTCTGTTTCCCAAGTAGGGCTCGCAGTGATTGCATCGCATGATAATATTGATCTCTGTTGAGGATGGTTGGCTGGGATGTGTGCATTTGTGTTTGTTCCCACGTCTTGATTACACCTTCCTGAAAAAAGTCCCCATCTTATATTTAACGTGTGAAGTGTCTGTATGATGGCCTGCTCCCTGCTCAATGGAAACCAATCACACCATTCAACTGGTAATTTCCAGGAGTATAGGAGCGTGACCTTCTGTTTGTCTGCTATTTGCCTTATTTGATTCCTAGTGTTCCCGACGGGGTCTATTGTGTGGAATCACCACTGTGATTTACTCAGTAAGTATTGCGTGTAGAGGAGAGGACTCATCTCATCCCTTTCAATGTAAGGATGTGGGAGTTCACAGGGGCCATGTATCCAATAGTAGGCTTAGAGTAGGCGCTGCCCTATAGTATTCTTCGAGGTTGGGGGCATTGAGGCCTCCTTTTAAGTATGGCTTTGTTAGGGTTTCCCATTGTACCCAGGATTGTTTCCGAGCACAAGCCAGTTGAATCAGGAGGGTTTGGAGACCTTGAAACATTGACTTTGGCAGTGGTATGTTCGCAGAGAATAAAAGGAAACGGAGGAGAACTATCATTTTCATTCAACAAGTGACTGAGGGAGTCTAATCCATGTTTCAGTCGATTCTGTAAGACGCTGTACCATGCATCCATAGTTTTGTAGCATGACCACTTCTGGGTCGGTATGTATTTTGAACTCCCAGGTATCGTACAGGGTCTGTGGTCCACTTTATAAGGTATTTGCTCTGGAAGGGGCAGTATTAGGAGTGAGAGGGAATTGAGGAAATATGATTGATTTGTTCCAGTTAATCCATAGGCCTGAATGCTGCCTGAATCTCTCTATCTCTCGCAACATTGTTAACAGGTTGTGCTCTGGGTTGCACATATATAACAGCGTGCCGTCTGCCTTTAGTAATTGTTATTGGTATTGAGAGTAGACTACGCAAACTCTTGCTGAGGGTTGTGCATATAGCACCTCAGCCAGATTTATAAACACCTTTCCCACTTTCACTCGCCTCAACACTGTGAAGAGGAAGTTCCATTCAACCAAGTCTAATGTTTTTCTGTATCTAAGAAAAGTCCCACAGCACCAACGTTCGGCTCTATATGTGTGATGGTGCAGGGAAGTATTTTCAGGTTACATGTGATGGAGCATCCCCATACAAATCCTGTTTTCTCTCGGTCCACTATTCCCGATGGCAAGGGTGTAACCTATTTGCTAAGATTTTGGCGAATGACTTTGTGTCTGTGTTAAGTAGTGACAGTGGTGTCTATGAAGAGCACTGATCTGGTGGTTTACCCAGTTCTAGGCACGTGATCAAAACAGCCTCTCGCATCAAGGTTAGCAGTATGCGCTCGTGTGACATTTCTTCAAACAGATTGATCAGGTGTGGCATCAACTGTTCCTGATAGGTTTTGTAAAAGGTGACTGTCAAGCCATCTGAGCATGGCGCTTTGTCATTGGGCATATCTTTTATAGCTGTAGTGATTTCTGTTGGGCGAAGTTGTTTTATCCTCTTACATGTCCTTTTACTCATTTGATAATGTGCTGTTTATCACATATGTCCTTTGGAACTGTGTATTGTTTTATTGTGTACTTTTTTTATTTTGATCAATTTTGGTGTCTCTTTTTTTTTAGCTGTATCCCTGAAGTGTATCATCTCCTTACGTATTGTACCCCTCCGCTCCTCCATCATGTGTAATTTTGTCACATGGAATGTTCATGGTCTTGGCAACCCTGTCAAAAGACAGAAGGTACTTTCTCATTTATCCAAATTAAATTCTCAAATATCTTTCATTCAAGAAACACATTGTACTGAAGCGGAATCACTTCAGTTGAAAAGACAATGGGTAGGTGGAGTTGTCTACTCCCCTGCCTCTAGTAAGAAAGGGGGTGTTGCTATATTGTTTCATAAATCTTTGTCTGTGCAAATTGTATCTACGCAAAATGATGCTGAGGGACGATGGGTAATGGCCAGGGCTGTTGTGCAGGGCAAGGATTTGGTCTTATTGAATTTTTATGGTCCGGTTAAACCTGACCCCAAATTTTGGCATAACATTAAGGTTCTACTTTCCTCCTTTGACTGTTCTAATATTATTATTGCTGGTGATTTTAACCAATGGATCGACCCCTTTTCTGATAGACAATCTAAGTCCAAGTTTCATCCAGACAAATCCCACAAGGCTTTTCAATCGGCCATTACCTCTCGTCCTTTATTTGATGTTTGGAAGACATGTAACCCGGATTCTCTTGAGTTCACGTTTTTTTCCAATGTTCACCATACACGGTCCAGGATTGATTATATTCTAGTCAGTAAATCCCTACTCCCGTCTATTCAATCCTCGGAGAGTGGGTCAATTTTCATCTCTGACCATGCACCAGTCCTTACTGTTTTGGATCTTTCGTTAAGCTCCCAAAAATGTAGTCGTTGGAATCTTAATAATGTTTTACTATCAGATTCTACTTTCATTACAGAAGCTACTTCCTTTGTTAAAGAGTTTTTCATGTTTAACAATCCCTTAGCAACCTGTGTTTCTAATAATTGGGATGCTTTTAAGACCTCCTTTCGGGCATTTGCTATTTCTTATGTATCTAAGAAAAAGAAAATTGCTCGGAATAAATATTTAGCTTTACTACAAAAGCTTAAATTATTGGAGCATAATTACTTCACTTCCAAATCACCCTCGGCACTTCATGAGCTCATTAAGGCCAAATCTGAAATTAACAAACTTGCGACAGTTGAAGCTTGTAATATCCTCCTTAAAATTAAATCTAAATATCATGGTGGCCAAAATAAAGCCGGTAAGATGTTAGCCAACTATTTAAAGATCAAATCTGAACGTAAAAATATTGGTCCCATCTTAAATGAATCCACTAAACGTTTAGTGTCCTCAGATGATGACATTGCTAATATCTTTCATGATTACTATGAGGCCCTTTACTCTGATGACATAAATCCTTCTAATCAAAATTTAGATTTTTTTTTTCTGGCCTTCCTTCTCCCCCATCCTTACCCAGTGAATTTGATTCATTGGAGGATGCGGTTACTGCCCAAGAGATTATTAATGCCATTAAATCCTTAAAAAAATCAAAGGCTCCAGGACCGGATGGCTTTTCGGTTGAATTTTATTCTACCTTTGCATCGATTTTTGTTCCTAAGCTGCTGGCACTGTTTAATTCCTTTATTAATGATGCAAAGGCCTCTGGCTCTTTTATGGATGCTTTAATAATTATTATTCCCAAACCTGACAAAGTTCGCTCCCTGTGTAAAAACTATCGCCCTATTTCATTAATTAACTATGACTGTAAGATATTTGCAAAGATTGTTGCTATTCGTCTTGAGAGTCTTCTTCCATTATTAGTTAAGACTGATCAAGTTGGATTTATTAAGGGTAGATTAGCAGCAGATAATGCTCGAATGTTTGCAAATGTTATCTCTCATGCCAAAAAATTTAAATCTCCTCTTGCAGCGCTGTCTCTAGATGCCGAAAAGGCTTTTGACCGTATTAATTGGCAATTTATGTTTAGAACCCTCCAATGGTTTGGTTTTGGTCCAACTTTCATTTCCTATATTAAATTATTATACTCCTGTCCACGGGCCAGTATTTTTGTAAATAATCACTTTTCAAAATTTTTTTCTTTGTCTCGTGGTACGCGTCAGGGCTGCCCTTTCTCCCCTTTGTTATTTGTTCTTTGCCTCGAACCCTTTCTCGAGCGTATTCGGGTTAATGCTCATGTATCTGGCTTTCCATTTAACTCTTTAGAAATTAAATTATTAGCATATGCTGACGATATATTGGTATATATGGCTAATCCTCTTACATCCCTTCCCCCCTTCTTGGATGAGGTTCGGTTATACTCCAGCATTTCTGGTTATAAATTAAATCTCTCTAAGACAGAAGTTTTACCCCTGAACTTGTTATGTTATCAATATATGTTTAATGATACTAATTTTACATGGTGCCCCACAAAAATTAAATACCTAGGTATTTGGTTCTCTGCTTCCCTACCTGCCACAATTAGATATACATTTTCAGCATTAATTACTAAAATTCAATCTTTGCTTCTTACCTGGACCCCACTTTATCTTTCTTGGTGGGGTAGGTTAGATACTATAAAAATGATGATTGTACCTCATGTCCTTTATATATTGTCTATGTTGCCTATTCGCATTCCCATTTCATATGTGTCACAAATTAATTCCATTTGTGTAAAATTTTTATGGAATAAGAAACACCCACGTATTGCCCTTATCAAACTTAAACGCCCTAAGTCTGAAGGTGGAGTACGTTTTCCCGATTTTAAGGCTTATCACTCAGCCTTTCTAATCAAACAGTCCTTTGCTTTATCCTTTGATTTTGCTGATACCCCTATACCAAGATGGATTGTTTTTGAGCGTTCCTCTCTAAAGGATTTTTCTTTTCAGAATGTGCTTTATATGTCTAATTGTACTTTCATCTCTAATAACCCTATTATAAAATATTCCCAAAATTTATTGTATAATACATTCACTAAGGGTTTAACTCCATTTCAATGCTTTCTATCTTCTACTATCTGGTATAATAAATTTCTTAAATACAAGGGTAAATCATTCTATTACAAACACTGGAAGGAGAAGGGTATTATTTCTGTGCATCAATTAATCCTTCAACACTCTGTTATTCCCTTCCTTGATTTGCAAACACGATTTCAACTACCTGATTCCTCTCTTACCGAATATCTTTCAGTTTCAGCTGCTTTACAATTACAGTTAGCTTCTTTTGACTCTCCTGCAACCCTACCATCCCGTACTCCCCCAACACCTTTATACAGTCTATTTCCTGTGCATAAACCTAAAGCCGCTCTTGTTTATAAACTATTGTTGTTGCATATAACCGAGAGACCTAAATCTCCTACTGAACTTGCTTGGGAAATAGACTTATCCCTTTCATTTACTATCGATGTCTGGGATAAATTATGGTCTAAGTTATTTAAAATTTCTGCTGCTGCCTGTATAACTCAATCCTTGTATTTTATTTACAATAGAGCTGTTATTACTCCTGTTTGCATATCCAAGTACTCCCCTTCCTCGTCTACACTATGCTGGTCTTGTTCTAAGCATACCGGCACTTTGAGACATCTACTTTATGATTGTTCCAATGTTTTGATTTTTTGGGAATCGGTTTGGCCAACTTGCATGAACATTTTTAATTGTAATCTGAGTTTATCATTTCATAATGTTTTTTAGGTTCCTCATCACCTGATTTGGATGACTCCACTTCTATTTCTTTATTGTTTGATGTTTTTATTGCATTGGCATTCAAAGTTATTTTATCTTCTTGGAAAGACAATTCGAAAATATCTTCATTAATGTGGTGGAATTTTATTTGCGATGAACATCGGATTGCCAGTGTCTCTTCTTCTGTCCTTTCTCAAAAAATTAAATCTGATCTTCTCTGGTTACCTTTTACATCTTATCTTTCTTCACATGCTCCTCTACCCTAATTTGGTGCTTTTTTCTGGTATCTTATGTGGTCTTAGGACATTTGCTATTCTATGATTTATGTTCTTTATTTCTTTGGCCTCTACCCTCCTTTTACTTTTCTTTCCCCTTTCTCTTTAGTTCTTTTTCTTTTCTTCTTTTCCGTTACTGTTTTATCATTTTATGGGATTTTTATATTGTTTCTTATTAATTGGCTTTTATAATTTGTAAGTACGATTTTGATTTCCTGATTGATTGTATTCCTCTTGTATTTTTGTGTTTTGTTTCCCTTGAAAACTCAATAAAAATTCTTAAACAAAAAAAAAAAATCACACGCCTCATGTTCATTAAAACTATGATGGGTTGGAAAAGTTTATCATACTAAAAGATGGGTCGTGGTTCTAAAAGTTTGTTAAGCACTTTTCTATGGAACTCTGCACGTTCTGCAATGAGTGTTCTAGTTACGTTCATGTTTCAAATTAGCGTGTGTGGAAGGGTATTGCACCATTCCGGCGACTTGTCTCCTAGGCCCTGCATTTTTTAAGAAATGTGCTATCTTTTGTTTTGGTTTCATATCTGGAAGAGGAGTTAATGAACAAACAGAGACTAAGGGCCAGATGATTTTTCTGGTGGATAGGTTTCAAAACATGTGCTGGGTAAAGTAGTCAGCATTATGGACAGCCTGGAGAGTAGATTACACTACTTGAGCTTCCCCTCAGGCATCTCCTCTCAGGTGCCTGTCCCTGGGACTCACCCCTTTACAACTTCCAGACCCTACCCAGTCCTAACAGACCTACCCAGAAGCCATACTGCTCCTCTACAGTGTGTTTCAATGGGTGGCAATGCTTCTAAAAACCTGATGGTATGGGGAGTCATTTGCAATTTGAAGTAGTGCCCAGTAGCTGTCCTGTGAGTTCGAGAGCTCACTCTCATAATACCAACAGCATCCCGCCTGTTGCCCACCCAATTATTAATGCAACACCAACTCCCTTGAGAAATGTGATGCATTTACCCCCGGCATCAACTCCCTAGGTTCTTATACTGGAAAATGTCCCTCCCCATTAATGAGGGTACTTAACTGAGATACAGTCAGATTAAAAATAAGGTAAATAATTGGCTATCAAAATGGCTGGATTTTTTAGGCTCTTCTTTGTATTATGAAATCATCATGGTGCAAAGGGTGGGTTGGCTCGGGACTCTCCTAAGTCCTGTGCAGCTGACTGTGTTGTGGTCAATTTTAGGAATCCCTGACTAGTGGAACATATTTGTTTTACTCCTAGTTCCAACCTGCCCATGAGGTCTGGCATCCAACATCCCCCTTTGAACTTTTATTATCCCCCACAATGTCCTAGACTTCCCCTGGTGGTTCCAACCAGTCAACATTTGACTAATGTGTGTCCTACGGTGTCAGGAACAGGCCCTAGTGGGGATTAACAACTACATAACCGTTTCGCAACACTAGCACTGTTAGATGTGCAAGACTGGCATTTATTGAGCCTTGATTTACCCCCTGGAGGGGTGAGACCTACCCACCACAGGAGAGGTTACTTGCTACTTTGGGATGGAATGTTGCTGAGTGAGCCATGTTCTGAATGATGAGGAAGAGAAGTCCATGCTGCTATTATATCATATGATCTGTTTACAAGAGACCTGAAATGTTACTGACGACCTAAAATTGGATGTTTATGCATCTTTTTGTGAGAATGTAGAGCCCTCACCTCATGGTAGGCCTAAGGGGGGCTTGCTGGCTTGGTTAAGCTGGGCTTGGGATGCGATATGAAGATTGTTCCTATTGACTATCTCAACATTCTATGTGTGCTGCTAACCTTTCATAACAATTTTAATATGTAAGATATCAATGTTTATAATTCATCCACTGCATCTGTTACCCCCGTTTTGGATTTAAGTAATTGTTTAGAAGGTCATTCCTTACCTTTTTTTGAACCTATCACCACATTAATTTTAGGTGATTTTAACTTGCACTGTTGTTCATTATGTTGTTTGATGATGGAGAAAGTTGTTCCATGCCCCACTGCGGCTCAGGTGCATTTTAGTCACTCTAGGCAGGGGGTGTTTTTAAATATGGCATTATCAGAGTTTAAACTTATTATTTTGTTAACTTGGAATGAGTTCCTCTCGCACAGTTTAGTACCCAAATTTAAGGGCAGAAATCCAGCCGCGGCCCGTGGAGGGAGTTCCGTGGGGCGGTAAGGCGGGGCGGGGGTGGGGGGGGTTCTAAAAACCGGAATATGGATAATTGCAGGTAAGTAAACAATTAAATAAATAAAACGAATTTCGTAGCGCACGTGGCGGCAGCGCACGCTACGAAATTCGTTTTATTTATTATATGTTTACTTACCTGCAATTATCCATATTCCGGTTTTTAGAACCCCCCACCCTGCCCCTCCCCCGCCCCGCCTTACTGCCCCACGGAACTCCCTCCACAGGCCGCGGCTGCAGAAATCATAGTACAACCATTGATGACATTATGATGTCTGCTAGTTTATTTGATTCTCATTATTGAGTTTACAACTCTGTGGCATGTTATCATTACCCACTGTGCGCTAAGTTTAGATTGGGTGGTTTAGCTGATGAACAGTCCCACCGATTTAGGGAGCCACTTAATTAAAAGCAGACTAAGCTGGGTGAAGATAGTCCCTGATGACTTCCTTAAGATTTTGATAAAATCTTGTTATCTAAACTTTGAGCACTGCTTACAGCTAGAGAGTTCAGTTTATGATACTATGGACTCCTTTCAGTGTATTGGCAAATATGTCGAACAGGCATTGACCAGAAAGAGAGGTATTCAGATAAATTTCAGGACCCAAGGGGTTTGACAAGACATACTCTAAATCTCACAAGACTTTCCTGATGGCCCTTCATCAGAATCCAAAGAATGTAACAGCAATATGGGAGGCTAGGCAGGAATATTCAGCCGCTTTCAAGGGTTGCAAAAACAGGCTTAGAAGGGAGGCTTGGGAGGATTTATCTACTGCCTGCTCACTTGGGGACAATTCAGCATTCTGGAGGGTGGTGAATCGGCCTCTTTTTCATGAAGACAATCCGTCTAAGTTGGCTCTCTTTACTCCTTCCAGAGCTTGGGTAAGTCACTTTGAGCCAGTCTACAGTGTGGGTTGTGTATCCTTGTCACCCTTCATTCCTAGTTAAAGTGAGACTATTCTCTTTAATCTAGAGAAATTTAGAGATGCGGTCCAGGCCTTGCCCTCTGGAAAAGCTCACAGCCCCGACAGAGTCCCTGGAGACCTTTCTAAAGCTTATTTTGACCTCTGGGCTCCCGTCATCACCCAACATCTGAATATGGGAGATCACAGCTATATTCCTCCCTCTTGGCAAAGGTTGGTAATTGTCACAGTTCACAAAAAAAGGGAATAGAGCTGATTCAGTCTGCTGTAGGCATATTTCTTTAATTGATGGGAAGGTCAAACTTGTAGGCCGCATCCTGCTAAAGGGGCTGACAGACTGGAGTGAGGAGCATAATATACTGACAGACATTCAATATGGTATTAGATCTGGGTGAGTTACTATTGAATAAAATTTTAACCTCCATTCATTAATTAAAAAGATTTTCACAGCCAAGAAGGGCTCCATACATTTGGCCTAAATTGGACTTCAGCACTGCAATTGACTCTGTCAATAGGTCGAAGCTCTGGGCTGTGCTGGAGTCCATGGAGGTTGATAGTGCACTAGTCACTAATTTGCATGATTTGCACTTGGGGCTTGGGGTGTCTGTAAGATTTGTACCCAACAGAAAATGCACTCCGCACTTTAAGCTTGCAAGGGGAGCGTGTCAGGGGTGCATTTTAGTCCCCATGCTTTTAGTTTATTTATTAATCAGCTTGACTCCATTCTAGTGGACTTATGTAAGGATGTTCCTAGGGTGGTTGATAGATATATACTGACCTTGCTAAATTCTGACAATACTGTCCTAATAGCACGTACAGTCAATGTTCTGCAGCATGTGCTAGACCAATTTATCTTATTTATGGACATTTTGTGCCTAAAAATTAATTTCAAAGCCTTTTACTATGGTTTTCCACCCAGCCAAAACAAAATCTAAAACTTTTACTATTTCAGGAAGACAGACTAGCATGGTAGATACATTC
The DNA here is from genome assembly GCF_964204655.1 of Triturus cristatus. Taxonomy (NCBI): domain Eukaryota; kingdom Metazoa; phylum Chordata; class Amphibia; order Caudata; family Salamandridae; genus Triturus; species Triturus cristatus. The sequence goes on from NC_140587.1 coordinate 624,738,289, forward strand.
TGCTACCTGGGCCTAATAACTGGATGCCAAACTGAATTGACAATGTATGCATAATGACCAGGAAAAGTCCCTTAAAAGAATATCAAACAGCATTAAGGAGTTTTCTATGCAGCTTGGCCAAACCCATATCAGGCTTATTTTTGATCATTCAGCGAGCTTTGGTTGTGAGGTCTGGAGATTGTTACCCAATTCAGGTGGCAGAAAACAAATCGTTAAGAAAGTTCCTGAGGTTACTTTAAAGTGTTCCAACAGAGATTGTGCTTGAGGAATTGGGTCTTGGTTATATTTCGAATTACATTCAAGTTCACCCTTTAATTTTGTGATTGTCAATTTGGGTCAAGGCAGAATTACAGTTTAATAGAAGGAATTTGTGTGATTGTCTTGCCCTGGATTGTGGGCTTGACTTACCTTGGTTAAACTATGTTAAATATTCTCAGACTACTCTAGGTAAACCGAAGCTATTTTCTTATCCAAATGCAATCACCAATGCAGATATTACCTGGGTCAAGAAAGCGTTTTTGCTACATACCCAGGATATAAGGACAATGAAGGGTGTGCTTAAAAAATCTTTAATGTATTACACTATGGTCAAACACCCAAATTCTATTGATTTATAAGTGCAGCTTGATATGCCTGTTCATCATAGGCGACTTTTGACCTATTTACGCTTGAACCTCTGTCCTCAGTTATTAATGGACTCGCACTATTCTATGTGTGCTGCTAACCTTTCATAACAATTTTAAGATGTAAGATATCGGTGTTTATAATTCAGCCACTGCATCTGTTACCCCCGTTTTGGATTTAAGTAATTTTTTAGAAGGTCATTCATTACCTTTTTTTGAACCTATCATCACATTAATTTTAACTTGCATTGTTGCTCATTATATGGTTTGACGATGGAGAAAGTTGTTCCATGCCCCGCTTCGGCGCATTTTAGTCACTCCAGGAAGGGGGAGTTTTTAAATATGGCATTATCAGATTTTAACCTTATTAATTTGTTAACTTGGGAGGAGTTACTCTTGGACAGTTTAGTACCCACTTTTAAGGGCAGAGGCCATAGTACAACCATTGATTACATTATGAGGTCCCCACCTTGCTCATGTGACCCCCCTATACTTAATACCATGTATATTGTCTATTTATGTCCTACATTTTCTCACCTGCTTCTAAGTACATTCGACTATTGTTTCTACCACAGAATCTCTGGCAAGTCAGACATGCTTTACTATTTATTCAATTTTTATGTACACCTAGTGATGGCTTCATCTTCTCATCGAGGGTGAACGTTGTTCATTGTAATTGTGTTTTGATGAACTTTTATGTTGTGTTTTTATTCAAATAAAATACAGATTCTTGACTTGACTTGAATAAGGGCCAGATGTAGAAACATTTGATAAACTGATTACCTAATTGAGATTGTCTCTGAATCCCTATTAGGAAATCTGCATTCTTAATGTAAGAAACTCATTGAGTTTATTTTATGGATTCCTTGTGGGTCGCAAATAGACCTTTCTCATGAAAATTAATGAGGTAGATCACAGTTTGCAGCTCAGGAGGAATCATAGCGGTCACTGGGATAGTAGCCTTCTCAGGTCAGCAGACCACGATGTCTGTGGTTGCTTTTTAATAAAGCAACATTTTTTCTTTTTTTAAATGCAGCCCGTTTTCACTAAAGGAAAATGGGATACGTTTAAAAAGAGAAAAACATGAAACCACAAAGTATCATATTTTAAGAGCAGGCACTGGTCCCCGGGACCACTGCCTGCTCTTAAAAAATACTTTTATTTGCATTCTCAAAGGGAAAGGGGTCGCTTGGTGACCCATTACCCTTTGCGAATAGGTTACCACCAAGTTTAAACTGGTGGTAAAGTATTACCATTTTGCAACTGGACTTCGGTTGCAAAACAGTATTACATACCATACTGAGCCAGTATTTGGAAGGGACGCCCCTTTAAAAAATACCAAATGAAAAATACAAAATGTGATTTGGGAACAAGTTACTGAACAGCATTTTGCACTTTGTACATTTGAAAAAGCATTTTCAGGTTGCAAACGGCCCGAGTTTGCGACCAGAAAAATGCTTTGTACATCTGGCCCTTTAAGGCTAGAAGGCCATGGCCAGTGAATGTGTCACAAGGGTGTCAAACCAGTACTGAAAACTGTATGTACTTTTAGGTAAATTGCAACTGGGACTGGAAAATATGTGTAAATTTAAGCCAACTGGTACTTTGCTCCATTAGGTTACCTCCAAATTTTACATGTATGACCAAGTGTGCAGAGAAATATTTCGTCAATGGACGCTGCAAAGCATGCCCAATGAAGCAACACACTTGAAGCATTCCCAAACAAATAGGACATTGTGTCCCAGGCAGTCTCTTGGATAGCTGACAGTAATGCTGTTATGGGTTTTAGTTAATGCTCGATAGGAACATAAGAGCAGAGCCATGGGCATATTGGTGATAATCTCTGCTCCTTTGCAGTACTAAAACCTTTATCTCAAAATGCTCTTGTAGTGTTCAAGATCCCAAGCACTACCATGATGACAGCAGAATGTGGAAGCTTGTTCTGAAATGACACAGCAATGGATTTGCAAACATTAGAAGCATTTATAGTGTTTAACAGAAGGTTAAAATTGGACACCAACACCTTTTGAGAATCATTCTCAAATTGTCTTCTGATTAATATTAAATGTTCTTTCTGTTGGCTTAGTATGTGTGGGTGGACTAAGGGGGAGATTTACAGAGGTGGAAGGGAAGTTAAAAAAACATTAGCCCTGTGCTCCATACATCAAAGTTAATAGCGCTGCATCACATTTACAATGCGAGGCGTCGCGGAGCAGGGCGTGAGCAAAAATAATGTAGCATTGCTGCGCAAAACATATGTGCGTCATGCGTCAATGTGCTGCTCTGACATAGGGAGGTGGAAACGAGAGCAACCTATGGAGGGACAGGTTGCAGCTGTGATAGGACCTAATTTGGCTGGTTGGGTACAAGGCCCAGACACTGCTGAGCTTAAGGAAAATGAAGTTCATGGTAAAGTATCATATTAAACACATTTTATGGATTATAAAAAGATTATTGTCCCTGCAGTCATATTGTTAATGTGTATTGATCACAGTAGTAGTTGTGTATGTGTGTTGGTTAAGATTGTAAGGGGTAGATTTACAAACATGTTGCGCTGGGTTAACATCACAAAAGTGATGCTAACCAGCACAAAAAACTATTTTTCTAGTGTACTTTCTAGTGCAAAACTTGTTTTGTGCTGGCAAGTACCTTGAAAGTAACACAAAGCAGCGTGAAGCACTGCTTTGTGTTACGTAGCGCCACGGGGGCATTACGTGGGTGATACATGGGCGTCCTCAGGCAACCACCCATGCCTTTCGACATGAAACACTACCTACAAACAATAATAGACATGGGTTAAAGCCAAAAGTTAAGGTCCTTTGAAAGAAGGAGTTCAAAGGAGAAAAGTCTTTATTTCTGTGCAGCACACGAACAAAGTAGGAAACATTTTAAAGCATGTGTAAGCATAGTATTTTATACTAGAAGGATACCCTTACAGTGCAAAACCCATGGTAGACTCAGGTACGCACCCTTGCACTCTGTAAATATGGTGCTTCCATGCTTCCTCCCTGTCATGCAGCACTGCATTTTTGGCTGCACGCTGCGTTCTGTGACTGTTTTGAAAATCTGGACCTAAGATTTTAAGATACACCGTTGTGCAAGAGTGTCTGTGTGAGTCTACAATACATTTTGTACTGGACAGGTAATCTACCAGTACAAAATTAATAAGCCAATGCTAAGTATAATAATGTCCCTTCTTTTTCTGAGTGGGGTACAGTGCTGCACATATGAAAATTTGAATACGATAGGTTTGTACTGAAACATCGCGGGCCCGATTCACAGAACAAACTTAAGACAAAATCCTAAACTTAGTACCATTTTGGTATTCACAGAATGCACTTACTACTTCTGGTATTCACAGAATGAACTTACTACTTTTGCGATTCACAGAATAAACTTACTACTTTTGCTATTCACAGAATGGATTTGAGACTACTAACTTTACGTCCGCACTCGGGCCGGAAATTCCGGCCCGGAGGCGGAGCTTCCGGCCCGGAGGCGGAGCTTCCGGCCCGGAGGCGGAGCTTCCGGGCCGGAGGCGGAGCTTCCGGCCCGGAGGTGGGGATTCCGGCCAGTGGCAGAGATTTAAAATCTCCACCTCTGGGCCGGAAGCTCCGCCTCCGGGCCAGAAGCCCCGCCTCTGGGCCGGAAGCTCCGCCTTCGGGCCGGAAGCTCCGCCTCTGGGCCGGAATTTCCGGCCCGAGTGCAGACGTAAAGTTAGTAGTCTTAAATCCATTCTGTGAATAGCAAAAGTAGTAAGTTTATTCTGTGAATCGCAAAAGTAGTAAGTTCATTCTGTGAATACCAGAAGTAGTAAGTGCATTCTGTGAATACCAAAATGGTACTAAGTTTAGGATTTTGTCTTAAGTTTGTTCTGTGAATCGGGCCCCACATGTTTACATGTGTTAAGTAACAAATGAATATGTCTAGGTATGGCTGAAGCAATGAAAGAAGATTCCCATGTCAAAAATATCAGCTCATACTATCACAGGAACTGCATCATCACCCACAAAAATACTGTTATCTCAGTAAGTTTAACATGTGTCAGACATCAATGACTCAAAATAGTTCTCTTGTTGAGCAGCGTAAGGTCACATGAAATCGTCCTATCAGAGTCAATTGAATTTGATTACATCACATCATCTAGCATCACCGTCATAATGCAATAACAACATTTGTTTACATTTCTGACATATGTATTTTTTCCTCATACATCAATAGAGATCTCATGTATATTCATAATCACGTGTCTTCATATTTGTCTCCCTATGCGCATGTCCAGATCCTGAGACTTCACAAGTTAACCTCTCACTTGATGTAGAAGGAAGAGACAACACAGAAATGTAATTGCCATCTTTGGATGACGAAACACTGCAAGATTTAGAAGAGGAGCCAACAATGCATTAAACACTGACAGATGGTCTAACACAGACCACTTTAGATATTTCTAACAATGCTTTAACTGCTGTATCCAGACGAAGGCAGCAATCAACAGAACATGTGGCTGTTCAAGCCTTTGAAAGCTGCATTCACGACACACAGGAAAAAAAACCTTGAAATAGTGAACGAAGGGCTAGGTACACTTCATGTTGATTTGAAGGAGGCAACAGAATGTCTAAATTCATCATCCTTACTTCCAGACAAAATCGAAGGATTGTACTCATTCCTGAATGGTATTGATACAACACTGTCCTCTGTTGCGGCGAAGAGGGCGGTTTCCGTGCTGTGTTTTTTTCTGAAGCTGGATTGGGAGGTGTCGAGGATGTTGTGCTCTTCGATGAATGTGGCTAGTTGGCTGTTGATGGCTTTCTCGATGACTTTCACTGGGAACGGGAGCAGGGATATGGGTCTATAGTTTTCTAGGTCGTTGTGGTTCGCCAAGGGTTTCTTCAGGAGGGGGTTGACCTCAGCATGTTTCCAGTCGTCGGGGAACGAGGCGGTCGCCAGGGAGCGGTTGATGGCGTGGTGGAGCATGGGTGCGATGGTGTCGGCGGCACTGTTGAAGATGTGGTGGGGGCAGGGGTCCGTGGGGGACCATGAGTGGATTCACTTAATTGTCTTCAGTGTGTCTTCGGTGGTGAGGGCTGTCCAGTTGTCAATCGCTGGCTTCCGTGTGTCGGGGGTGGTTGGTGAGGGTTCAGTGTGTTGGTTGTCTTTGTCGAAGTTGTTGTAGATGCTCTTGATTTTGTGGTGGAAAAAGGTGCTGAGTTTGTCGCAGATGTCTTGTGAGTGAGGGATGTCAGTAGACTCGCTGGTGGATTGGGCAAACTCCTTTTTAATGTTGAAGAGTTCCTTGCTGTTGTGCGCGTGGGTGGAGATTCTGTCTTCAATCACTTTCTTCCTCATTTCTCTGATGAGTTGGTGGTGGGTGTTGGTGGCGGCTCTGAAGTTGTGGGCTTCTGTGGATTTAGCATTCCTCCTAGGCCTTTTTGAGGAGGCGGCAAGTGCGTCTGGACTCTTGAAGTTCAGTGGTAAAGCATCTGGGTCTGGTATTGTTGTTTTTCCTGAGGGGGGCTATGTTGTTGGCGCTGTCCGAGATCCATCCATGCAGGGTTCGGGCTGTGGTGTTGGGTTTGTCATTTTCGGCGATGGTTGGGATGGAGTTGTTGAGTGAGAAGTTTAGCTGGTCGTCGGTGATTTTGGTCCAGTTTCTTCGTAGGAGCAGGTGCTCGTGTCTGTGGATGGTGGGTGTTCTGAAGGTGAAGTGGATGCAACGATGGTCGGTCCATGGGAGTTCGATGGTGTGGCTGAAGGTGATGGAGTTTCCTGTAGTGAAGAGGGGGTCGAGGGTGTGTCCTGCTGAGTGCATGGGCTTGGTCACGATCTGGCGAAGTCCAATGTTGTGGAGGTTGTCGAGGAGGGATGCGGTGTTGGGGTCTAGTTGGTTGTTGAGGTGGAAGTTGAGGTCTCCCAGCAGGGTGTAGTTGGTGGATGCGATGGCTTGCGGGGAGATGATGTCTGTGATGGAGTTGGCAAAGGGTCCGTGGTGTCCAGGGGTTCGGTAGATGAGGGTTCCTCAGAGGGTGGCAGTGGGGCTGGCCAGTATCTTGAAGTGAAGATGTTCCATCAGGTCTGTGTGCTCATCAGGAAGTGTGCTCAGGCGGAGGGTGGATTTGTGGATGACGGCAATTCCTCCTCCCGGGTGGGTGGGCCGGTCCTCCCAGGAGATCTTGTATCCTTGGGGGATGGCGATGGTGATGTCCGGCCCCAAGGTGGTGTTGGTCCAGGTTTCGGTGAAGAATGCTACGTCCGGGGTGGTGCTGTTAAGGATGTCCCAGATTTTGGTGGCGTGTCTGTGGAGGGATCGGACGTTGAGGAGGATGCATTGCCCGCCATCTTGCCCCACTCCCTGTGGCCGGCTGAGCTTGGCTAAGACTCTCTCCTGTTGAGCTTCGCCACACTGGGATATTTACTTGAATTTTTGCTGTAACTTACCCATTTTGCAGCGGATATCGACTCAGATCCCTTCAGTGTTGCAGCGGTATGCTGTGGCGGCTTCCGACGTTCTTTGATAGACGCTTTTGTCAGCTGCTTCATTCTGCGTCCCTGGTGCGCTGCTCTGTCTCTCCATTTGGTGGGATCTTCATGCGGAGACTGGCAGGAATGCCCCCGAAAGCCCCAAGGACACAGGCACAGGCTCGGAATGCCCTGGCCTCCGCCTCACTTGCGGGGGTGGCGGCGCTGGTCGCGGAGCAGCAACTCGTACCACAAAGATGCCAATGCCGGAGCCTGTAGCTGACGGAGCCTCGGAGCTATCGGACGCAGCCGGAGGTGATCTTTCGGCTGAGGGAGCGAGTGCGGGTGCAGCTTCTACTGACAGCACCGGGACTCGGAAAACAGGTCAGACGATTCCCATTATGTTCTGCAAGGTGGGCGAGCAGTCAAAAACACCGCAAACTGTTGGGGGGAGACGGGATAGAGCAGCTGCTGTGGCGGCAACAGCGCTGATCACCAAAACCACTAAGAAATCCGCCGCAAATGGTTCTAATGCTTCTATTGCCCCCGTGGTCTCTTCAGCCCCAGAGGATATAGTTTCTAATCATTTAGTTGTGGCTATTTCAGCGGCTAGTTCTGCTCCAGCTCTGGTTTCAGCGGGACCCACTCAACCAGAAGGTATTCTGGGAGTTGTAGTTCCAGCGGATGGCATTTCGGCCAGCGGCACTGGGGAGGTAATTTCAAACCTGGATGGACCTTCACAATATGTACCCCAGGCTGTAACGATCGATGCCGATGCAGCAGATAAATTCTATTCTCTTTCGGACCATACGATGTCCTCGGAGGAGGAGGATGATGCTTTAGAGGGCAAGGAGTGGTCTGAGGCCAGCGACCCGGGGGATTGAGACAGTAGCGAACCCGTACATACAGTTAGTGGAATAGTTCGGAAATTTGTAAGAGCCCCAGATCAGGAGCGCCCGGAAGCAGGCTCCCTAACCTGGGATTACTCGTTCTCTGGACAGACCCCCTTTGAAGATCCTCCTGGGCCTGGGCTGCCTTCTATAGATGCTGTTAACCGTGGATCAGTCTCAGGCTCCCCTTCAACGGAAATTACATTGGCAGTGATCTATCAATCTATTATGGATCACAGGGAAGAGTCAAGGCAGGAAAGCGCTCGGACACAAGGGGCTTGTCGTCGTCTCCAGAACTCCATACGGCGGGTCGCAAAAACCTGCACCGAAAACGCCACGCGAGTAGGCGAGGCCGAAGAGAGAATTTCTACGCTGGAGGACGATCTAAGCTCACAAAAGAAATTAACCGAGACTATCCAGTCACAAAGGGATGACATTATATGGAAACTTACGGACCTTGATAATAGGGCACGTCGGAATAACCTCCGGGTCCTTGGCGTTCCTGAAGGGATTGAAGGGTCAGACACTCGGAAATTCATCGGGGAACTATTTACAGAAGCATTCCCAGAGATTCAGCAGTGGGATTGGGGGACAGAGGTGCTACGTGCTCATCGCTCTCCATTTAAGCAGAATGGGGTCTCTAACCAAGCCTTGGATAAGCCGAGAGCTATCCTCATTTGTTTAAATAACTTCTTGGCCAGAGAGAAACTTTTTGACCTGGCACGGCCAGATAGAAAAAGGTCTGCTAAGGGGTGTACATTTTTTGTGCGCCCCGATTTCTGCCCAGCCACCGTTGAGCGAAGGTGGCACCTCCGCCAACTAATCACCTCCTTTCAGTCAAAGGGGGCTCAGGCGTTTTTGCTTTTCCCTTCAAAGCTTAAGGTCATTTTTAAGGGCCAAGTTAAATTTTTCAATCCGAAGTGAAAGCTAAGGATTATCTGGATTCATTATAAGGGAAAAGCATGGTTTGATTTGGGGTGATGTTTAGCTGCTGCACATTATAATCTGAACAACACTTGTCTTTCTATCTGTCTCCCCTTCTCGAACCCTCATTTAAAAGCCAGATAATGTTTCTGATTGCATCTCTTATTTGGCCTATTACTGGCTTTCACTGGCTTTGCGAACTGCACTAGATGGATAAATGTTGTCATGGAAGCCAGGAGAAAGTACATTAGGGGTATTTTTCTTTATATAGTGTGGCGATGGCTCTCAGGAGCATGAGTCTTGCCGACTCTTCCATCGCAAGGGCCTAGGCCCTGTTGCCCTTTGCAGGGGTTGGTCAGGGTGGGGGTGGTGGGGTGGGGGGGTGTTTTGGGTGGAGGGGGGTCATATCGAGTATTAAAAAAAGCTTGTGGTTCAACTTAACTATGTATTGCTCAGTATTTTATGATGGATTCAATACAGAAAAGATATTTGTTGGAAGTCGTGTAAAGCCAGATGTCCATTATCATAGTGCAGGTATTTGTATATACATTGAATGGCGCAAGCAAAAATTAGGATAGCTTCCTTGAATATCTGTGGGCTAAATAATGGGAGGAAAAGGGCTCTGTTTTCAAAGTTGCTGTCAGTCTTACAGCTGGATCTGATCTGTATTCAAGAGACCCACATTGCCTGGAATGAGCGGGGTATGCTTCGGATACCTGGATTTGAACTAATTGGTTGCTCTCGTCAAACTTCTAAGATCAGGGGGGTGGCGGTCTTGGCAAGACGAGGTCTCTGTACCTGTAGAAGGACCAGCCAAGATAGTGCAGGCAGGTGGGCGATTGTTGAGGTAATTATAAATCTTAGGTCTTATACAATTTGTACAGTATATGGGGCAAATGTAGATGACCCGGCAGTCTTGCACCACCTGAATACTGAATTAGCTTTGTATCCAAATCCTACCTTCCTCTGTGGAGATTTCAATATCAATTTAGCGGTTAGTGTTAATTTATTTACGGACCAATCTTATTTTGGGAAAAAGCCCTGGGTGTTTCGGATATTACAAGCTTTGGTACAAGAGCATTTCTTGCTAGATTGTTGGCAGTTCCATAATCAATTATTAGACGGATTTACATATTATTCGGTCCCACACAATAAAATGTCCCGGCTAGATTATTTTTTTATGTCCGAACAGCTGGTTATGTCATCGTCTATTGCACTGCATCCAAGGGTATTATCTGATCACAATTTTCTTATTGTAGAATATACTCTGCCACAGAGGGCACTAGAATTTAGGGCTTGGACGTTCGAAAGGAAACTGCTGACAAAACAGGCTTATATAGATCATATGAAATGCTGGATCAGCGAATTCTTTGATTTTAATGTTGGCACAGCCTCTGAGAATGTGGTGTGGGATTCATTCAAGGCGGCCATGAGGAGCGAGACTAGGAGTTATTCCTTCTTTCGTCGAAAAGTAGCCCAGCACCAAATTTTTGAGCGCTTGGCAGTGTTAAGTACAGTAGAGACAGAACTAATTGAAGCTGTAAGAGAAGGCAGAGACACTACGCAAATTCAGGTCAAAATAGCTAAGACAAGGACCTCTCTGCTGGAGTATTTTGGTCAGGATCTAGCCGCTAAATTCATGCAATATCGCTCTGAGATGTTCGAAATGGGAGAGCGGTCAGGTAGGGTTCTGGCAAAGAGACTTCAGCAGAAGGGGCTGGCCAATTATGTCACCAAGATACAGAACCCACATGGTCAGCTTCTTGAAACTCCAGAAGGGATCCTTGAGGTATTTCAGCAGTTTTATAAAAACCTATACAATGAAGCCAGTAATGGCGTCATAAACTCAGACCAGCACGCTGCAACCTTCTTGCCAAGTATTCCAACTACCCAACCTACCGATCAACAGAAAAGTGTTCTTTCGGCCCCCATTGAATGGGAGGAGGTTGAGACAGCAATCGGAGCATTGGCCAATGGCAAGGCAGCAGGTCCTGATGCAGTCCCATTAGAGTTTTATAAAGTGTTCACTCAGGAGACCCGTCGGGTTCTTCTCTCAGTTTTTAGGGCTGCACAATTGGGAAGTATTCCTGAGTCCTGGACCCTGACCAATATTATTTTTTTTAAGAAAAAAGACAAACCCGAATTGAATCCTGCCTCATTTAGGCCTATTTCACGCATAAATTCTGATAATAAAATCTTTGCCAAGATCTTGTCATCTAGATTAGCAGCTGTAATCACCCCTTTGGTCTCGCTACACCAGCATGGTTTTATCCCAGGCAGAGATACAGCAAATCATGTATCTTGAGTAGTGGCTTTATTGGACTGGGCCCAGGCAACATCATCACCTGTAGGGGCGATCCTGCTGGACGCTGAAAAAGCGTTCGACAGGGTCGCCTGGCCATTTCTTTGGGCGGTTCTTGGTTGGAAGGGCTGGGCCCTGAATTTATTCATGCAGTCCAATCTTTGTATATTACCCCTAAAGCCACTGTCTCAGTTTCTGGGCTAGTTTCTAAGCCATTTACAGTAGGAAGGGGCACTCGTCAGGGTTGCCCGTGTTCCCCTCTGCTCTTTGCGCTGTATATAGAGCCCTTCTTATATTTAATTGAGAAAGCGCAGGACATTTATCCAGTTACGATCCATTCAACGGATTATAAGGTTCTAGCTTATGCCGACGACATTGTCGTTCTGACTTCAGATGTCTCGTCTGCTTATACGGCTGTTAAAATCATAGCAGATCAGTATGGAGCCTATTCTGGCTACAAACTTAATGCCGCTAAGACCCAAGATATTCAATCTGCAGCTATGGGTCCCTCGGATGCTCCGATAGTGCCGTCTGCAAAATATCTGGGTGTATATATTACATCACAAGTTAGTACTATCCCAGACCTAAACATTTTGCCTATAATTAATTCGGTAACAATAATATTGGCAAGGTTGGACAATCTCCATCTTTCGCTCTACGGCAGATGCAATGTCCTTAAGATGTTGATTCTGCCTAAATTCCTATATCTATTTAGAACAGTACCCTTAGAGGTGCCTCAATCCAGATTAGCTTTGGCAGATAGAATTTGCAGCAGGTTTCTTTGGGGTTATAAGCAACCCAGAAGGGCGGCTAAATGGATGCTCCAACAAACAATTGATGGACGGAATGCTGACAATGCAGACATTCTCCCCCAGTCAAGAGATCTGGGTTAAATCCATCGTTCTTTTGCCCACTACACCACCCCAGTTTAGACATGGCCATATGCAAATCAGTCTTGATCCTGTGCCTCATGGGAACAGTCCAGCCCGAACTGCCAAGCCATGTCTTCCCTGGACCGGAATCAAGCATCCTAGGACCGGTTTCTGGCTATCAGCCGTCATCAGCCAGGATAGCTTGACTCCAGTGGCGTAGTGAGCACGGGTCCCACGTCTGGGAATACCCATCCCACTTAGGGCGAAAAGCGTTACAACAAACAATTGATGTACGGAATGCTGACAATGCAGACATTCTCCCCCAGTCAAGAGATCTGGGTTAAATCCATCGTTCTTTTGCCCACTACACCACCCCAGTTCAGACATGGCCATATGCAAATCAGTCTTGACCCTGTGCCTCATGGGAACAGTCCAGCCCGAACTGCCAAGCCATGTCTTCCCTGGACCGGAATCAAGCATCCTAGGACCGGTTTCTGGCTATCAGCCGTCATCAGCCAGGATAGCTTGACTCCAGTGGCGTAGTGAGCACGGGTCCCACGTCTGGGAATACCCATCCCACTTAGGGCGAAAAGCGTTACAACAAACAATTGATGGACGGAATGCTGATTTAACCCAGATCTCTTGACTGGGGGAGAATGTCTGCATTGTCAGATACCACACAGATACGGCAACCAAACAGCCCCCCTACTCACTGAGTCATATTGTTGGGCTCTGCCACCCTGGCATGAAGGCAAAGACACCTAGACCATATTTGCTTGCAGTGGCATTCAAATGTTTCCGCAGGAGTTTGTAAATCACCTGGGCCGTGACTCCCTATGTGCCGGCAATACCATTAGAGGGGTCCCCCAGTGGCAATGCAGTGCTGATAACACAACCAATTGAGGGGTGGCAGGAGAGAGGTGTCCAGACCCTTGGAGACCCCTTACCTGAGAAGGAGTAGTACTTATACCATACACATCTCTAGTAGAAGATTAGGGATTTCTGCCAGGGCAGTTTCTTGTACACCGCTCGCTGATAGCCACCCTAACGACCAAATGGAGGGACATGACTACAGAACCACAGACACACCTCGTCATGCAATACCTACATGTTATGGGGCGGAGCAGACATCTTATATGCTGGTTTGCAGCATCCTTCAGAGTTCATGCAGCGATTAATCTGGACTCCCTCCACAAAAGATGAGAACTAGACCTGAGGCGCCCGCTCACTAATAAGGAGTGGACTCAGACATTAGAAAGCCCAATGTGCATACCCAGAAATATGCGGTTCAGACAAATCCAGCTGTATATAATCCATAGGGTTTACCTTACACCTACTAACATCAACAGATACTTCAATAAAGTGGACGTGGGGGTGCGTTATCTACCGTACTGTGGAATGGCCGCTCTGTAAGCGAGCTCCGCCGGCCGAGATATTATTCTGCTTACATCCGCGCAAAATAGAGAGTTGAAGTCGAGAGAGAACTGCTCTGGAAGAAGCGGTACACTTGCATCAACTAGCAGTGAAGAAATTGGGAGCTGAGGCCACCCCGGGGCTGAGTTAAGCTCTATAGAGTGTCCAGCGGGGTCTTGAGGGCCTCGCATTGTTGGGCTCCGGCGACCGTTGCTGTTGTAGCTGATTGCGAGCTGCGAGACAGACCCCGGCGCCTGGAACACTCACCTTTGAGGTGCAGGGGAGGATTGAGCAACACCACGGAGAAGGCTGCAGAGCTCGTCTGACCTGGTAGGTGCCATTTTAGGGTTGCAGGAGATCGGGAGCTCGGACCGAGGGTATATGCCTAGAAGAACGCTGCATGACTGCCTTGCGAACCCGAGGGGGCCTATGGTGCATTTTCTAGAAGCAGAGCCCGGATTCAAGCTTGAGGCATACTCTGCAGGCTCGCGCGGCCCTTGCTCACTACTGGCGTCATTCTAGATCTTCCTGTGTGGGACTGAGAGCTGGCTGACCATGGAGGCGGCCCTGTGCACTAATTAAAGCTGTGCACTGAAATTTGGTGGCCGTCTTTACCTGGCTGCTGTCGGAGTTGGCCGTGAATTGCGAGATAGACCTTGCCGACTAGAGCATTCACCAGTGAGGAGAGGGGGAGGACTGTGCAGTGCTGTGGTCGAGTAGGCAGAACCCCTCTGACCCGTTGGGTGCCATTTGAGGAACGAGGAGATCAGGAGCTCGGACTGGTGATTCTGGGCTTGGACAAACACCTTATGATTACCTTGTGAAGTCGGGGAGGCATGTGGCGTATTCCCTGGGGGCAGAGCCTTGATTCAGGGCTTAGCAAGCTGCACCTGGAAGAGGGCCCATGTAACGACTACTGATGCTCACTGCTGATTGGCGACTGTTTTACCCCGCAGTAGTGTCGGTGAGGATGGCATCTGAAGTTGGCCTACTTCATGATTCGCATATCATGGAGTGCGCTTCCTGGGAGTAAGTGTGGGTAACATAGGAGTGCTGGTTGGAGTCCTGAAATAAACAGTCGGTTGATGGTCCTTTTAGGACATAACACCAGATTGAGCCCTTAGCATAGCGCACTAGTGTGCCATCGGATATACACACGGAGAGTTGGGGCAACTACTGGACATTGAAGAGCGTACTACTACTCAACCGTTGGCCGACGCCCTCCGTGGATTTCCTAGGGCACTGTACAAGGTGCGTAGTCTAGAGATGAATGCAAAGCTGTGTCCGAGACTGGCCCATCGAGTCGCTGTTCCTATCCTAATTGGGGGAGTATAGCTTCCTCAGTTCAAAAAGATTTTTATTGGATAAGTAAAGGTGCCAATACATAAGAAAAAAAAAAAAAAACCATAACTTCAGTATGAGAGAAAAAAAAAACAAAAAAAACATGGCGATGAAAATATACAATCAATCAGAGGATAACAAATATTTGAGGCTATATAACAAAAAACAGCACTGAAAATAGTGAGCAATAAAATAGATTATATAAAAAAGGAAAAATGCAAAGGAACATCAAGGTCAATCAAGGAGGCTTAGAGACCTCTTGCTGAATGGGAGGCAAATGATAGGAACGCTTAGCACAGATATCTAGGTACAGGGTTACAGGAAGCCATAGATCATGTCGTTTAGTAGCTAAACTAAGGGGGTACACAAAAACAGTATCTAGTCTGTGATTGTGACAAACGTTGTACCACCATGCTCTGAAAGAAATGTTAGTGAAATTTTTCCAATTAACAGTGATTTGCTGGAATGCAACAGCTAACAACAAGTCAACAATCTGCGTATTAAGATCAGTGTCATCCCAACAAGGAGAGAGACTCCCTAAAAAAATATTGACATAGGAGAAGGGGGATGCAGTGTGGAATATGGCATTGATTTGGGCCCAAACTTGTTTCCAAAAGTTGTGCGTAAGAGTGCAAGAAAAAAGCATGTGAAAAAGAGTAGCGCTTGGTGTCGAACAGGACCAACAGAGATCCGGGATAGAAGAAAACCTCTTATTCAACATCTGGGGTGAAAAGAGAAGTCTGTTGTAAATAAAAAAAGGGTTTGTGTGAGAGAAGCAGCCCTAGATGTTTTGCGAAGTTTGGTCCACAGTTTATCCCAAAGAGAGGCGGGCCAAGAGATGGCAAAATCAGATTCCCATTGTTCCTCTACCTTGGATTTTGGCCTAGGAGTGAGGACCGTGTGAAATGAGTGGTAAATTGAGGAGGCTGTGGGATGGGTACGCAGCAAGGAATGAAGCTGCAAGGTAGGATTGGGAGGGTCAGGATGGATGGGGGAATTAGAAAGAAGGGCATACGTGGACATAACTGCATTCTTAAGTGTGAGATATTTACAGGCAAAAGAATGAGGGAGATTGAAGTTTTGGCTGAGAACAGAGAAGGGTAAGAAATCGGACTTAGAAAAGAGTTGAGATACCCAGATTAAACCCCTTTGTCTCCAAGTTTTCCAATAAAAGGGCTTACGGTTGATGGAGATATTATTATTATACCAAATAGTGGAATTGAGAAATTCGGCTACAGAGGAAGGGGGACCTGGGGAAGTGGAGAGAAGCAATTTGGTAGTAAACTTATGGATGGGGGTGGAGGTAAACTGGGGCTTACGAGAAAATGAAAGGTATTCAGAGAAAGTAAAAGGGGATAGAGAGAGACGTTCAATGACAACCCATAAGGGAGAAGACTCACCAGGTACTTGCAACCAAAGGGAGGCTTGCCGCAAAAGGAATGCCTTGTGATAAGTGGGAAAATCCGGAAAATTGACTCCACCCTCTGACTTGGGAAGTTGCAATCTGAGCAAGGACATACGTGCTTTTTTGCCGGACCAAAGGAATAAAGAAAGAATAGTATTGATTTTCCTAAAAAACTTGGCAGGGATAGGAACTGGAATATTGGAGATGATGTAGAGGACTATCGGGGAAAGCATCATTTTAATCGTGTCAAGACGACCCCACCAGGAAAGGTACAACGGGTGCCATCTAGAAGTGAGGTCGGATACTTTCTGGATACATTTATTAAGGCACAACGATACAGTGTCGGGAAGGGAGGGGGTAATGTGCAAACCAAGATATTTAATGTGTGAGGGGCTCCAAGTAAAATTGGACGCCGCAAAATCCGGTTTAAATGTGAATTTAGTAAGGGGTAAAATTTCACATTTGTCATTGTTCAATTTATACCCAGAAATCTGGGAATAATCATGGACTTCAGCCAGGAATGCAGGAATAGAAGTGACGGGATTGGACACAAAGAGTAGGATATCATCTGCATAAGCAGCAAGTTTAATATTTGTTTGGGAAATTTGGAAGCCATGCAAGTTAGGGTTCTGACGGAGTTTTGAGAGAAAAGGTTCCAAGGCCAGATTAAAAAGGAAGGGAGAGAGAGGGCAACCATGACGAACACCTCTACCCAAATTGAAAAAAGAGGAGACTAGACCATTGGCGCAAACCGCCGCTCTGGGACTGGAGTAGAGGAAGGAGATGAAGGAAATGAAGTTAGGACCAAACCCAAACCATTTGAGGGCGGAAAAAAGGAAGGTCCACTCTACCCTATCAAATGCTTTTTCCGCGTCTAGGGCAATTGCTGCTAGTGAATCCTGGAACTGTGGGGACTTGGAGAGGACGTTAAACAAAAGTCTGGTGTTATCTGTAATGAAGCGACCCTTAACGAAACCAGATTGTTCAGGGCCTAACAATTCAGGAAGAAAGGGGTCCAATCTTATGGCAAGAGATTTGGCATATAATTTATAATCAATGTTAACCAAAGAGATTGGTCTATAATTCTTACAGTACTGGGTATCTTTCCCTTCTTTGGGTATAACACAGATGTGGGCGTCTGAGAATGTACCAGAGGAAAAGCCACTAATTATGAAAGAGTCAATAAGGGAATGCAGCCTGGGTAGTAGCAATTTAGAAAAGTGCAGATAAAATTCAACTGTGAACCCGTCTGGGCCAGGGGCTTTGTCCTTCTTGAGTGACTGAAGTGCAGTAAGCAATTCACAACTAGAAATGGGTAATTCAAGAGCAGATAAATCAACAGGGAAATTGGAAGGTGCCTGAATGCTGGAGAAAAAAGTAGCAAGAGAATGAGCAGTAGGGTGCGTTTCAGAAGAGTAGAGTGTGGAATAGAAATGAGAAAATTGCTCTAAAATGTCGACATCCGTATGCTTTAAAACAGAATTAATATCGTAAACAGACTCAATATTCAATTTGTTTTGCTTGACTTTCAAGTAATTAGCTAAAACCTTCCCCGCTTTGTTCTTACCCCAATAAAATTTTGAACTGGATTTCAACAAATATAATGAAGCATCTTCGGTGGATTGTTTGTTGAATTGCATCTTGGCTTCAATGAGAGCAGTCAAACTTTCCTGCGAGTGGGAAGTGTAGAAAGAATGCTCTAATTTTTTAATCGTAAAAAGAAGATCGCTAGTGCGTCTACAAGCATTCTTACGTTTACCAGCCACATAGCCAATGATGAAACCCTTGGCTGCCGCCTTGTAAGCATCCCAAATAACGTGTTTGGGCAAGGTGGGAGAGTCATTAATGGCAAAAAATTCTGTGGTGAATTCAACAAAGGAGGTGGTGAATTTGGGATCAAGAAGTAAAGCATTATTAAAGCGCCACCTTTTTGGCCCAGTGGATTTGGGTAGGATGTCAATGTTAATCAAAACAGGGGCATGATCAGAAAATAAGATGGGGCCAATGTCGGCATGGGTGAGGGATTGAGACATATGATGGGAAAGAAAGATGTAATCAATACGTGATTGCGAGTGATGAGATGGGGAATAAAAGGTAAACTCTTTAGAAGTAGGGTTACAGAGACGCCAGGCATCAATGAGTTTGTGTTGGGATATCGCTTGAGCAAAGAGCTTATGAGACTTATTAGGGACAAAAGATGCTTTGGAGTGTCTGTCTAAAAATGGATCAAGGGGTAAATTGCAATCTCCTGCAAAGATAAAATTATCATCAATATATTCAGTAATACGAGAGGTCATTGTGCGCCAAAAGACAGGATCACCACCGGTAGGGGCGTAAATTTTAAGAAGGGAAATGGGGACGCCCTTCGAGGAAAGTTTGACATACAACCATCTACCTTCAGGATCTGACTCAGAGACCAAGAGCAAATGAGCGAGAGACTTGCGGACTAATACAGCCACACCATTCCTCTTACCATCACCAGGGGACGAAAACACAGCTCCTACCCATCCTCTTTTGAGCTTAGCAGCTTCAATATCAGATAAATGGGTTTCTTGCAAGAAGGCAATGTCTACATTTAATTTGGCTAAGTGAGAAATAATTTTTTGCCTCTTGATAGGAGAGTGAAGACCTTTAACATTCCAAGAAACAATTCGGACTGACATTAAGGGTTAATAGAAGAGTGATACAGATAAAGAATAGGGCAGCAAGAAAGAGCCCCACACGAAGTAAGGACACAAGGAAAAGAAAAAATGAAGTAAGAATAAAGATGATGTAGCGCAAACAAAAGAAGAAGAAATGAAAGAAGAACCAGAGATGCCATGTAAGTAGAAAGAAGCCAAGAAAGTATTGAGAATGTTAAGAAAATGCGATAAAGCTCAAAGAGATTGGTAAGTAAGGACCAAAGGGGAATAAAATATGTAAGGAGAAAGAAGCACGACCAAGGGAGCCAATATACGTTGAGGAGAAGAAAGAGGAAAGAAAGAGAAGAAGAAAAGAGCAGTGAAAAAGATAATGACACCAAAAAACCTGAAAGCATTAAGGGAAAAGGCAAAATAAGGAAGTATAGAACAAAGAGAAACATCATAAAACAGGGATGTAGGGTACTTACGGGGGGTAGCATGGGAAAAATACGATCAGGAACTAGGACAAGCGAAAACGTACGTGGAGACGAGGGGAGGGAGGTAGGGCCAACTGGAAGAGGCAGGGCACTCGGGGTAAGTGAGACGTCCAACAAGAGAAACAGGACAGAACGCAAAACAATGATCTGTGGGGGAAGAAAAATAACAAGGTTAGGCACAAAACAAGCAAAAAATAGGACCATCTAAGGAACCAAAACTGCAATATCAGAGGCTAAAATAGAAAACATAAACTTGGCAAGAGAACATGCAACTGAAGAACCTGTGAATATGGAAAACAGCAAACATAACAAGCTGGAGAATCAAAATACATCTGCAGAAAAAGTCATGGTGGAAGAGAAGAGGAAGGAAAAGACAGCTCCATATCAGCGTGACCACAGGAATTCAGGAAGCTTCGAAGTCGCGCAGGATCCTCATATGTTGTAGTCTTGTTATTGTGGGTGACTTTGAATAGGCAGGGATTAAAGAGACCATATCTGGCACCAATGGAGCGGAGATCAGGTCTCATGTCCAAGAAGGCCTTGCGACGATTTGCAGTGGATCTGGCATAATCCTGTGCAAAGAACAAGGTGGAACCCGACCATGTAAGACGAGGAGAGGCTCTGGCTGCTGAGAGAACTTTCAACAAGTCTGTGTATTCTAGGAAATACATTATTACACCTCTCGGCTTCGTTGGCACGGAAAGAGAGGAGGACGCTCGACCAAGCCTGTGAGCACGCTGGATATTAAGGGAAATATCATCAGGCAAGTACAGAAGCTTAGGAAGAAAGGACTTGAAGAAATTGATGGGATCACTCCCCTCACAACCTTCCACCAGGCCGTAGAGACGAAGATTATTGTGTCTATTACGATTTTCAAGGTCCTCCACCTGCTTCTGGAGAGAGGAAATCTGCGCATGCATGTGAGAGACCTTGGTCACAGAATCCTGAAGAGAGGAGACATCTTGCTCCACCGACGACACTCTTTCATCCATCAAAGCCCAATTGTCAGTGAGAATCTGCAACTTAGCATTAGTCTCTTCCATATAAGGGCGCAAGGCCCGTATCTCTTCAAGGAGTAACTCCATAGAGATGGCCGAAGAGGACTTAGGAGGCGAAGGTGGGTCTTTTTTTAACCTCTTAGAATTCGCTTTTGCCGAAGATTGTAAGGAGGCTTCCACAGTCGACGTCATCTCAGTTGAAGGGAGAGACTGAGAAGCTTCCAAATGGGCCAATGCCGTGAACAACTTGGAATTTTTAATGTAATTACGTTTTTGAACTTTACTGGAGCAATCCGCCATCAGCACGCCTGTGGAGCGTGAGATCATAAAATATCTTATTGCCCGACTAAAAAAGGTCCAGAAAGCAAATTAACATAGAAATATGCCAGGCCAAAAATTGGAGTCATAGGTATTAGAGACTGGAGTCATAAAGATGGCCGCCATATATGAGGAGAGTTGAAAATTCCAGTCAAATCCATGAAAAATGAGAAGAGATAAAAAATAATCATAATTTAAGAGAAAAAAGTCACCTTAGAGTGCTGGTCTGCCACATCTGTGCCTCGGGGAATGCTGGGGTCAATTCTGTAAATACGAGGCATCCAGGGATCCCATGCGCGATAAAACGTGCTGCTGAGGCGTTCGCGGGCAAAAATAAACAAAATGGCGGCCGCGGCCGATGACGAGCTGCGACCGGAGATAAAATGGGCTGTAAAACCCAAAATAACTATGCCTCAACGCCAGAAAAGGATTGAAAGTGATCCTGGCATGCTCCGACAAGAAGGACTTCCCTCCGTTGCTGGAAGCCGATGCGCGAACCGCCGGTAGACTCCGGCGTGAACGGAGCTCCTACCCGAACGCCGCCATCTCCCATGGGCGCCTAGCCACGCCCCCGGAGTATAGCTTCCTAATCATGGGAAAACAGGACTCAAAACAGCCCAAACTTAACTTTGAGCAGCGGAGGATGACCCGCCTGATGGAACCTGGCCCTGAAACAAACGCAGGAGGGAATGCTGAGGGACAACTTGAGGATCAGGGTGAAGATCTCCGCACATTAATGCTCGAAAAAAGATCTAACCTTCGTAATATTGATGGCAAACTGGACACATTGTCGGCCCAACTAGACACAGTTAACCCCAAGTAGGGGTTCATGAACACAGGCTAAATGTGCTGGAGAATACGCAAACAGATTTCCACGACTTCCAGGTTGAGACGAAAGATTAGCTGCTGCAGATGTATAAACTCTCGTAATCAGGGCAAAAAATGAAGATTTAGAGACGAGGTCCCGCCGAAATAACCTCCGCATCACAGGCAATCCGGAGACTACGTCAATCACCAAGATGGAGACATTTGTGTCAGACATGCTAAAGGACATATTTGCTGCACATCTATCACCGGTCTTTGCGGTAGAGAGAGCTCATCGGGCACTGGGCCCTAGGCCCCCAGTGGGAGCCCCTCCGCATCCCATCCTGGCAAGACTTCTTAACTACCAGGACCGAGGTATGATACTACCCCAGGCGTGCAAAATGGGGAAGATTACACATCAAAACAACCAAATAGCCTTCTATCCGGATTTTACACCGGCGGTACAAGCGGCGAGATGTGAATTTTTGCCTGTAAAACGGATCCTGTACTCGCTGCTCTACCCTGCTAAACTCAAGGTGGCTCCTCACATTTCTTCACGGATTCCAAATCCACCCTAAAATTTGCTAAACATGTGGGTGGAAAGCAGGAAAAAAGAGGTCCAAGACTGGAAGGCCAGACGGATAACCAGCTAAGTGACAATTATTGAGGTTGACATGATCTGGTGGGCTAGGGGGGTCTTCTTATCTGATGTAAGTTCTTTTGGGTCCTGAGGAGGGGGGTTCAGATCACCTTGTTCCTCCATTTGAATTTCGTCCTTGTTCGCATGTTACAAGCAGCAGGATGTAGTAGCATGAAGGTACCTTTTAAGCCCTTGTTTCTGTACAAATGAATGATATATGTGACATGGCTTTGATTTATTAGGTGGGTGGGGGGATATTCACGACTGATGGTGCTTAATCTCTATCCATGTCCGGTTCGAATGGATATGCAGTGCACGTACCTATGCGGGGCAAATTCTTATTGTATGTGGTTGCACGATTATTACTTTAAGGTGCAGCAGGCTCCACTCTCTGCAGTTTCTTGGCCACCCAGCCTCAGAAGGGAAGTGGGCCGGCACTCGTACACCCCCATTGGAGTTTTCCCTAACTCATGTTGCTGCATAATGTTTTTTTGGAAGGGGAATTCAAACTGATGTTGGTGTGGGAGGAGGGTGGGGGGATGGGAATAGTGTTGAACGTTCTACCAGTGAATCTTTATGCTATCAGGGCAAGTACATAGTAAGATTTGTGATTGACAATTGTCGCCTCGCACACAATGATTTTATATATGACGCCATATTGTCTGATACATGTATAGTGTGAACTGTTTATCTTGGAACATAAGAGGCCTAAATGACAGCAGAAAAGCCAGACTAGTCCATGCACATCTCGTGAGGCATAATTTAGATGTGTGTATGCTACAAGAAACTCACCTCCATGATCGTATATCTCCTAAACTAAAAAACAAAAGTTGGGGGTTTATCTACTCCTCGGTTTACTCTAATTATGCTCGTGGAGTGGCTGTGTTGGTTAGGCGGGGCATTGACTGGAGGGAGAGAGAACTCCACACGGATCCTGATGGCAGATACATTATTTTAGTGGGCTTTCTGGGTGGGGTGTCACTGGCACTGGTGGCGGTGTATGGGCCCAACACAGATTCTCCAACCTTCTTTCAAGACACGTGGGCTAAAGTTAAGGCGATATTGAATGATGCACTGGATAGACAGGGCACGGCGCAATCTCTGCGTCCTGCTGCTGGGAAAGCCCTGAATGCAATAATTGATGATGGGGACCATGTCGGCGTGTGGCGTGTGGCGTTCACGTTACCCCCAGGCTAGGGAGGGAACCTGTTTTTCTGAGCATCGCAGGGCGGGGCATGGTCACGGCTGGACTATTGGTTGGGGTCCCGGGATTTGGCGAGTTGGGTGGTTGAGGCGTCACACTTGCCGAGAACACTTTCGGATCACTGCCCATGTCTCCTGAAACTCTCACTCTCGAATTCAGCGCGCACAATATTCTCCTGGAGATTGCCTCCATATGCGTTGTTAGATGAGGCGTTTAAAGAAGAAATTCACAGTGACATCGTTAACTATTTTTCGTTCAATACAGGGTCAGTTGCCACTGAAGCTTCTTTATGGGAAGCATTCAAAGTGGTAATTCGCAGACTATGCATCGCTAGGCAAGCTGGGGTGCTTAAGGCAATTAGAAGCACGCTGCAGTCCATTGAGGCCCAAATAAGAGAGCTTGAGACACGCTTTTATTCTGATGACTCATCTGCAACACTAGCATTGTTGAAATCCAGACTCCTGGATTATGATGACGAAGCGCGGAGGGAAGTGAAGTTCCTTGGGAAATACACGGCGACGCGTAAATATGGGGAAGGGGATAGGCCAGGGCGGACGCTCGCTAACATGATTCTCCCTCCGCGATCTTCGGCCTACACTCCCGAGCTGGTCAACAAGGAGGGCAATAGTGTGAGAGGTCCTGAAGCAGTACTTCAAGAATGTGCCTCCTTTTACTCTCACCTATACACGGCTACACAAACCAGCTGCCCGGAGGGTATGCAGGCCTTTTTAGACTCTCTGGACCGGGTTTGGTTTAATAACAGACATCGGGAATATATGAACTTACCATTTACGGTGAAGGATGTGGCCGACGTGATTGGCAGGCTCCCCTTGTACAAAGCCCTGGGGTCCGACGGGCTAACGACGGACTTTTATATGCGGAGGAGCTCGCGCCTCGGCTTCTTGCGGTGTATGAAGAAGCCCTTGAATCGGGTATACTACCCCCACAATGCGAGAGGTGATCATCATAACTTTGTTAAAACCTGTAAAAACGCCTTCTGAGCTCAATTCGTATCACCCTCTGTCGTTCAATAATGTAGATGTCAAGATCCTGGCGATACTAATAGCAAATTGGTTACAGCATATGTTGCCTATTATAGCACGCCCAGACCAGTCGGGATTCATACCGGGGAGTTCTACCTCCCATAACCTTAGAACCATCTTCTTGGTGTTGCATTACTTACACCCGGATGTGCAGGCTGCAGCAGTGTTCCTAGACGCGACCAAGGCCTTCGATTCGCTCAAATGGACCTTATTTATTCCGGATATTACAGCGGATTGGCTTTAGTCTTCTCGTCATCAACTGGATCTGATTATTATATGCTGAGCCGACAGCTAGAATACGTACTAATGGCCTCTTATTGGATTCCTTTCCTATAACGCTGGGTACAAGGCAGGGGTGTCCCCTATCTCACCTGCTGTTCACGGTTTCGATGGAGCCGCTGGCTGCATGCATCAGACAACATAATACGGCGAGAGGGAAAGATTTCAGTTCCAGGAGCCTTTTAATATCACTCTACGCAGATGATGTTACGCTGTATATTCTAAATCCCGCGCAGAACTTAGATGTCGTCCTGAGAGAATTCACTAGGTTTGGAGGATTGGCAGGCATTTCTATCAACTGGACTAAGTCTGTAATATTTCCCTTGACTGATAACACCAGGGCTGTACCTCCTGAGTTCCCACTGAGGTGGGAAGCCGAGAAAGTAAAATATTTGGAGATTTGGATTAGTCGGGACCTCCAGGAGGTGTGGAATTTGTATTATGGGAGGGCGATACATTGGCTGGAAGACAAGGTAGCTTTATGGGTCAAACTTCCTTTATCAGTGGCAGGGAAGATAGCATTGGTGAAAATGGTTGTTCTGCCTAAATTTTTATATCTTTTCGTCAACCTACCGATTATTCTCACCCAACCATTTTTCTGCGCGCTGCGCTGATTGATGGTCTCTTTGGTATGGGCGGGCGGACAGGCTCGAGTCTCGTGGGAGCTGCTATCCCTTCTGTTAAAACAGGGCGGCCTAGGTGCCCCAGACATGAAACTAAATGTGCCTTGCGCGCAAGCTCAATTTCTGCACTATTGGGTTTATCCTACACCCTTCATGCCACATGTGGCTGTGGAGAAGGATGCAATAGCACCGGTTCCGCTTCAAGTTGTGCTATACCAACCGTATCATTGGCCCACAGAGGGCATTGACACCCCCAAAACCCTACGTTGGGCCTGGGATGAGCTGAGGAGGCGTGCGGGAGCCCGGATTTTATTTGCCTCCTCCATCCCCTTAGCGCAGAATCCAATGTTGCCCAATGTCAAGGACGAAATCAGCAAAGCGATTGCACAGATGATGCAACTACACACGTTTGCCGATCTTTACCCGGGGGACACTTTTAGAGACCCACCAGCGACGGAGGAGGGTGGAAGGGTGCCTTTTGGGGAATTATTTCTTTACCACAAGTTACGGCTTGCTTGCCGCGCATTGCATAGGGACTTCCCAGCCCTGCCACCACCTTTGACAGCCCTGGAAAACTTACTTCACTCACCATCGCCACATAGGCTTATAACCAGGCTCTACACACAAATGCAAAACACAGCTCCGGTGACGACACCTAATGCTTTGGTACGATGGAACGCGGAGCTCCCAGACACACTGACAGATGACCAATGGGCCTACTGTTGTAATCAGCTAAAGGCACTATCACCAAACTATAGGATACGTTTGATCCACTTGAAGTTTCTCCACCGGTACTACAGAACACCGATAAGCTTACACCGTATGGGGCTGCGGGACGATGGCTGCTGTTGGAGGTGTGGGCTGCCTTCCGCTTCCTCTTTACATATGGCACTCACTGGTTACTGGACCTGGGTATTTGAGGCCATAAACCAAATTCTGGGCGTTTCCCTGTCGCCATCCCCACTGTTGGGGCTGCTGGGTTACGTCAGGTAGACACATGTCAAAAAACTGAACCTCCATGCTATACTGCTACTCTTCGGTAAACGCCAAATTGCATTCCACTGGGGGAGGAGGAGGGCACCCACCATCATGGAGTGGATTAAGGAGGTCACATATAGCCACACACAGATGCCCACGTCCTGGGAACTAATGCCGCCCACGTCGAGACCACGGGAAATTTGGGAACCGTTTCACACCTGGGCTCGGGAGAAGACAAGTGCGGATGGGACTATTGCACTCAACGGTGTCCACAGCGAACAGGTATAACTACTGTGGGATAATGAGGGTCTGAGTGCTCGACTGATGTCAGGAGGATAGGATGACACCGGGGTATCAGATCGAGACCTTTATGTGTCGCTACAGGGATACTGCTTTGATGTTCCATTCTGAAGCTGTCAATTCACACTGTTAAAGTAGGCACATGTTTCAAACTTGCTACAAGTACTTTGATTAGCTGAATTTATTGCATATGTACACCTGGCATGTTTTTGTGTTTCGTTTTGCACTGAAATGTGTATTATTTTGTGTTTGAAATACCAATAAATAAATAAACAATCATACATTTTAAAAAAGTGGACGCGGCATGGCCGAGATGTGCTGAGGTGGGCGCTGACCTAATACATATGTTCTGGAGCTGCCCCCGGCTTGGTGTGTACTGGAGTGAGGTAGCCCATTTGTTGCACACCTGCAAGGGACTCAAATTACCCTTTATTTGGCCAGTATACTTATTACACAAATTCCGGTGAATGGCAGCCACCAAAGTGACATCCAGGTTCCTGGACCTGGGAATTGTGGTGGCCAAAAGATTGCTCACTATGCGGTGGAAGGCAGCAGATCCGCAGCACAAGCACTCACCACTCACTACTTGCTTGGGCAAAGGCGGAATGCCTCGCCATCAGGCATGAGGAAACACTGGGTCTGAGGCAGGTCCCCCTAGCAACACACTGGAACACATGTTTAACCGAGCTACAGCAGCACACAAACGGGGACTCGGAGAGACCCAACCACTGAGGAATGCATGGGTAACTGGCCTACGTGGTCGTGTCACTTGTGTGTATTCCATGCCACCATAATAGCACCTATGTGTCAGGCATGATATTACACAAGCTGATATGACACAACTGGAAGGTACCGGGAACTACGTTAGCAGGGCAATAACACACAAATGTATAACATGAAGCGGAGGGGGGCTGCGGGGGGGGGGGGTGTTAATGTTTTATTATTTTTTTTACCTTTTGTTATGCTTGTTTAAACTGTACGAACTCTGCCATAAGGTTATGTCGCCTGTAGTTGCCTGTAGTTGTGCGTGAACGGAGCTCCTACCCGAACGCCGCCATCTCCCATGGGCGCCTAGCCACGCCCCCGGAGTATAGCTTCCTAATCATGGGAAAACAGGACTCAAAACAGCCCAAACTTAACTTTGAGCAGCGGAGGATGACCCGCCTGATGGAACCTGGCCCTGAAACAAACGCAGGAGGGAATGCTGAGGGACAACTTGAGGATCAGGGTGAAGATCTCCGCACATTAATGCTCGAAAAAAGATCTAACCTTCGTAATATTGATGGCAAACTGGACACATTGTCGGCCCAACTAGACACAGTTAACCCCAAGTAGGGGTTCATGAACACAGGCTAAATGTGCTGGAGAATACGCAAACAGATTTCCACGACTTCCAGGTTGAGACGAAAGATTAGCTGCTGCAGATGTATAAACTCTCGTAATCAGGGCAAAAAATGAAGATTTAGAGACGAGGTCCCGCCGAAATAACCTCCGCATCACAGGCAATCCGGAGACTACGTCAATCACCAAGATGGAGACATTTGTGTCAGACATGCTAAAGGACATATTTGCTGCACATCTATCACCGGTCTTTGCGGTAGAGAGAGCTCATCGGGCACTGGGCCCTAGGCCCCCAGTGGGAGCCCCTCCGCATCCCATCCTGGCAAGACTTCTTAACTACCAGGACCGAGGTATGATACTACCCCAGGCGTGCAAAATGGGGAAGATTACACATCAAAACAACCAAATAGCCTTCTATCCGGATTTTACACCGGCGGTACAAGCGGCGAGATGTGAATTCTTGCCTGTAAAACGGATCCTGTACTCGCTGCTCTACCCTGCTAAACTCAAGGTGGCTCCTCACATTTCTTCACGGATTCCAAATCCACCCTAAAATTTGCTAAACATGTGGGTGGAAAGCAGGAAAAAAGAGGTCCAAGACTGGAAGGCCAGACGGATAACCAGCTAAGTGACAATTATTGAGGTTGACATGATCTGGTGGGCTAGGGGGGTCTTCTTATCTGATGTAAGTTCTTTTGGGTCCTGAGGAGGGGGGTTCAGATCACCTTGTTCCTCCATTTGAATTTCGTCCTTGTTCGCATGTTACAAGCAGCAGGATGTAGTAGCATGAAGGTACCTTTTAAGCCCTTGTTTCTGTACAAATGAATGATATATGTGACATGGCTTTGATTTATTAGGTGGGTGGGGGGATATTCACGACTGATGGTGCTTAATCTCTATCC
Organism: Triturus cristatus; assembly: GCF_964204655.1. Lineage (NCBI taxonomy): Eukaryota > Metazoa > Chordata > Amphibia > Caudata > Salamandridae > Triturus > Triturus cristatus. Next base: position 624,767,063 of record NC_140587.1, read on the forward strand.
ATGTCCGGTTCGAATGGATATGCAGTGCACGTACCTATGCGGGGCAAATTCTTATTGTATGTGGTTGCACGATTATTACTTTAAGGTGCAGCAGGCTCCACTCTCTGCAGTTTCTTGGCCACCCAGCCTCAGAAGGGAAGTGGGCCGGCACTCGTACACCCCCATTGGAGTTTTCCCTAACTCATGTTGCTGCATAATGTTTTTTTGGAAGGGGAATTCAAACTGATGTTGGTGTGGGAGGAGGGTGGGGGGATGGGAATAGTGTTGAACGTTCTACCAGTGAATCTTTATGCTATCAGGGCAAGTACATAGTAAGATTTGTGATTGACAATTGTCGCCTCGCACACAATGATTTTATATATGACGCCATATTGTCTGATACATGTATAGTGTGAACTGTTTATCTTGGAACATAAGAGGCCTAAATGACAGCAGAAAAGCCAGACTAGTCCATGCACATCTCGTGAGGCATAATTTAGATGTGTGTATGCTACAAGAAACTCACCTCCATGATCGTATATCTCCTAAACTAAAAAACAAAAGTTGGGGGTTTATCTACTCCTCGGTTTACTCTAATTATGCTCGTGGAGTGGCTGTGTTGGTTAGGCGGGGCATTGACTGGAGGGAGAGAGAACTCCACACGGATCCTGATGGCAGATACATTATTTTAGTGGGCTTTCTGGGTGGGGTGTCACTGGCACTGGTGGCGGTGTATGGGCCCAACACAGATTCTCCAACCTTCTTTCAAGACACGTGGGCTAAAGTTAAGGCGATATTGAATGATGCACTGGATAGACAGGGCACGGCGCAATCTCTGCGTCCTGCTGCTGGGAAAGCCCTGAATGCAATAATTGATGATGGGGACCATGTCGGCGTGTGGCGTGTGGCGTTCACGTTACCCCCAGGCTAGGGAGGGAACCTGTTTTTCTGAGCATCGCAGGGCGGGGCATGGTCACGGCTGGACTATTGGTTGGGGTCCCGGGATTTGGCGAGTTGGGTGGTTGAGGCGTCACACTTGCCGAGAACACTTTCGGATCACTGCCCATGTCTCCTGAAACTCTCACTCTCGAATTCAGCGCGCACAATATTCTCCTGGAGATTGCCTCCATATGCGTTGTTAGATGAGGCGTTTAAAGAAGAAATTCACAGTGACATCGTTAACTATTTTTCGTTCAATACAGGGTCAGTTGCCACTGAAGCTTCTTTATGGGAAGCATTCAAAGTGGTAATTCGCAGACTATGCATCGCTAGGCAAGCTGGGGTGCTTAAGGCAATTAGAAGCACGCTGCAGTCCATTGAGGCCCAAATAAGAGAGCTTGAGACACGCTTTTATTCTGATGACTCATCTGCAACACTAGCATTGTTGAAATCCAGACTCCTGGATTATGATGACGAAGCGCGGAGGGAAGTGAAGTTCCTTGGGAAATACACGGCGACGCGTAAATATGGGGAAGGGGATAGGCCAGGGCGGACGCTCGCTAACATGATTCTCCCTCCGCGATCTTCGGCCTACACTCCCGAGCTGGTCAACAAGGAGGGCAATAGTGTGAGAGGTCCTGAAGCAGTACTTCAAGAATGTGCCTCCTTTTACTCTCACCTATACACGGCTACACAAACCAGCTGCCCGGAGGGTATGCAGGCCTTTTTAGACTCTCTGGACCGGGTTTGGTTTAATAACAGACATCGGGAATATATGAACTTACCATTTACGGTGAAGGATGTGGCCGACGTGATTGGCAGGCTCCCCTTGTACAAAGCCCTGGGGTCCGACGGGCTAACGACGGACTTTTATATGCGGAGGAGCTCGCGCCTCGGCTTCTTGCGGTGTATGAAGAAGCCCTTGAATCGGGTATACTACCCCCACAATGCGAGAGGTGATCATCATAACTTTGTTAAAACCTGTAAAAACGCCTTCTGAGCTCAATTCGTATCACCCTCTGTCGTTCAATAATGTAGATGTCAAGATCCTGGCGATACTAATAGCAAATTGGTTACAGCATATGTTGCCTATTATAGCACGCCCAGACCAGTCGGGATTCATACCGGGGAGTTCTACCTCCCATAACCTTAGAACCATCTTCTTGGTGTTGCATTACTTACACCCGGATGTGCAGGCTGCAGCAGTGTTCCTAGACGCGACCAAGGCCTTCGATTCGCTCAAATGGACCTTATTTATTCCGGATATTACAGCGGATTGGCTTTAGTCTTCTCGTCATCAACTGGATCTGATTATTATATGCTGAGCCGACAGCTAGAATACGTACTAATGGCCTCTTATTGGATTCCTTTCCTATAACGCTGGGTACAAGGCAGGGGTGTCCCCTATCTCACCTGCTGTTCACGGTTTCGATGGAGCCGCTGGCTGCATGCATCAGACAACATAATACGGCGAGAGGGAAAGATTTCAGTTCCAGGAGCCTTTTAATATCACTCTACGCAGATGATGTTACGCTGTATATTCTAAATCCCGCGCAGAACTTAGATGTCGTCCTGAGAGAATTCACTAGGTTTGGAGGATTGGCAGGCATTTCTATCAACTGGACTAAGTCTGTAATATTTCCCTTGACTGATAACACCAGGGCTGTACCTCCTGAGTTCCCACTGAGGTGGGAAGCCGAGAAAGTAAAATATTTGGAGATTTGGATTAGTCGGGACCTCCAGGAGGTGTGGAATTTGTATTATGGGAGGGCGATACATTGGCTGGAAGACAAGGTAGCTTTATGGGTCAAACTTCCTTTATCAGTGGCAGGGAAGATAGCATTGGTGAAAATGGTTGTTCTGCCTAAATTTTTATATCTTTTCGTCAACCTACCGATTATTCTCACCCAACCATTTTTCTGCGCGCTGCGCTGATTGATGGTCTCTTTGGTATGGGCGGGCGGACAGGCTCGAGTCTCGTGGGAGCTGCTATCCCTTCTGTTAAAACAGGGCGGCCTAGGTGCCCCAGACATGAAACTAAATGTGCCTTGCGCGCAAGCTCAATTTCTGCACTATTGGGTTTATCCTACACCCTTCATGCCACATGTGGCTGTGGAGAAGGATGCAATAGCACCGGTTCCGCTTCAAGTTGTGCTATACCAACCGTATCATTGGCCCACAGAGGGCATTGACACCCCCAAAACCCTACGTTGGGCCTGGGATGAGCTGAGGAGGCGTGCGGGAGCCCGGATTTTATTTGCCTCCTCCATCCCCTTAGCGCAGAATCCAATGTTGCCCAATGTCAAGGACGAAATCAGCAAAGCGATTGCACAGATGATGCAACTACACACGTTTGCCGATCTTTACCCGGGGGACACTTTTAGAGACCCACCAGCGACGGAGGAGGGTGGAAGGGTGCCTTTTGGGGAATTATTTCTTTACCACAAGTTACGGCTTGCTTGCCGCGCATTGCATAGGGACTTCCCAGCCCTGCCACCACCTTTGACAGCCCTGGAAAACTTACTTCACTCACCATCGCCACATAGGCTTATAACCAGGCTCTACACACAAATGCAAAACACAGCTCCGGTGACGACACCTAATGCTTTGGTACGATGGAACGCGGAGCTCCCAGACACACTGACAGATGACCAATGGGCCTACTGTTGTAATCAGCTAAAGGCACTATCACCAAACTATAGGATACGTTTGATCCACTTGAAGTTTCTCCACCGGTACTACAGAACACCGATAAGCTTACACCGTATGGGGCTGCGGGACGATGGCTGCTGTTGGAGGTGTGGGCTGCCTTCCGCTTCCTCTTTACATATGGCACTCACTGGTTACTGGACCTGGGTATTTGAGGCCATAAACCAAATTCTGGGCGTTTCCCTGTCGCCATCCCCACTGTTGGGGCTGCTGGGTTACGTCAGGTAGACACATGTCAAAAAACTGAACCTCCATGCTATACTGCTACTCTTCGGTAAACGCCAAATTGCATTCCACTGGGGGAGGAGGAGGGCACCCACCATCATGGAGTGGATTAAGGAGGTCACATATAGCCACACACAGATGCCCACGTCCTGGGAACTAATGCCGCCCACGTCGAGACCACGGGAAATTTGGGAACCGTTTCACACCTGGGCTCGGGAGAAGACAAGTGCGGATGGGACTATTGCACTCAACGGTGTCCACAGCGAACAGGTATAACTACTGTGGGATAATGAGGGTCTGAGTGCTCGACTGATGTCAGGAGGATAGGATGACACCGGGGTATCAGATCGAGACCTTTATGTGTCGCTACAGGGATACTGCTTTGATGTTCCATTCTGAAGCTGTCAATTCACACTGTTAAAGTAGGCACATGTTTCAAACTTGCTACAAGTACTTTGATTAGCTGAATTTATTGCATATGTACACCTGGCATGTTTTTGTGTTTCGTTTTGCACTGAAATGTGTATTATTTTGTGTTTGAAATACCAATAAATAAATAAACAATCATACATTTTAAAAAAGTGGACGCGGCATGGCCGAGATGTGCTGAGGTGGGCGCTGACCTAATACATATGTTCTGGAGCTGCCCCCGGCTTGGTGTGTACTGGAGTGAGGTAGCCCATTTGTTGCACACCTGCAAGGGACTCAAATTACCCTTTATTTGGCCAGTATACTTATTACACAAATTCCGGTGAATGGCAGCCACCAAAGTGACATCCAGGTTCCTGGACCTGGGAATTGTGGTGGCCAAAAGATTGCTCACTATGCGGTGGAAGGCAGCAGATCCGCAGCACAAGCACTCACCACTCACTACTTGCTTGGGCAAAGGCGGAATGCCTCGCCATCAGGCATGAGGAAACACTGGGTCTGAGGCAGGTCCCCCTAGCAACACACTGGAACACATGTTTAACCGAGCTACAGCAGCACACAAACGGGGACTCGGAGAGACCCAACCACTGAGGAATGCATGGGTAACTGGCCTACGTGGTCGTGTCACTTGTGTGTATTCCATGCCACCATAATAGCACCTATGTGTCAGGCATGATATTACACAAGCTGATATGACACAACTGGAAGGTACCGGGAACTACGTTAGCAGGGCAATAACACACAAATGTATAACATGAAGCGGAGGGGGGCTGCGGGGGGGGGGGGTGTTAATGTTTTATTATTTTTTTTACCTTTTGTTATGCTTGTTTAAACTGTACGAACTCTGCCATAAGGTTATGTCGCCTGTAGTTGTGCCTAAAAGCACATAGTTATGTACATTATATGATGTGAACCAACAACTAGCAGTTACATAAAACCAATGCTCTGAAATTAGTAAGTGCTGGAGAACAGTTGCAGAAACTAAGTTGATAACATTCACACCAGCCATACACAGAAGATCTGATAAACTGTTGGCATTACCGCCTGTTTCTGTCATGAATGCGACATCGTGTATGTAACCAAATGCAGATAAAAATGTACAAACACAATAAAAGAGATTTATTGAAAAATAAAATAGAGTAATTCTCAATCTTGTGTCCTAATTAAAATGTCAATAAGGGTTATGTGATATATGAATATTTCTTTTGAACATGATATGTCCTAGGTATCTTTTATCATACATTCCTACAAAAATTACCACAATAAAAGACTTAAATATATGAAGCATGTCTAATTTTTGTATGGTAATGTAGCAAATGTCCTTTTTATACATATTTTGACTTTCATTCACAAAAGCGTTTTTAATCCCCCTTTTTTTAGATTAATTTCATACATCCTGGAAGGAATTCTTCCTTCGCTAAGTAAGTTCAATTTCCTTAATACAATTAAGTACCCACATTTATTGAATATTTGGTTTTCCAAATAGGACCTCCTTGCCTATTGCTTACATTTTTGTTTCCACAGCTCATTCTTTCTGAAACTACGTTGATTGGTGAGTTGATATTCATTGATTCATCCCTTTTGTGGTTATGTTTATGTGACCCCTCAGCGACTGTTCTAATAATTTCCCTTTAGAAGTTCCCTAAGACAAAGCTGGATAGGTGTCCCACCTCCATATTCATGGATGGTCATTTCTCATGAGACTCAAGGTTAGTGTCGTGAGACCCTCTGATATGGTTCTAAACTGCCACTATCATTTGGATTGAAAAGTCTATAGTATACATTGATTACACCCAAAAGAAATACCTCCTGGACTTCTACAAAATCTCTAGAACTCCTACTTGCTGTGGATTGGTTTTGTCTGTTCTGGATAGTCAGCTTGCAGACTGCTACAGCACTGTGTCACATGTTTTACTACATTTTACTTGTACAGTTTTATCCCTCACTTTCTCACTTCACATGAGGCACTTGCGCCACTTCATTCCCACGTTTTGAAGTAACCATTTATTCTTCATGCAAAGAGTTTCACATTATTTGTGACACAAGATATGAAGAAAAATATATGTATTGTTGCATTTAACATATCTTTCCTTTGTTGTGTTTTCTCTTCTTGTTGATTCAGTCTTCATTTAATCTTGAATTCTACTGGGTTAAGTTTGTTATTAATTACAGACAGAATTTCTGTTGTTCAATATTGTTTGTCTTATGCTGATAAATCTGCAGTAGAGTTGAGACATCAGTACTTTTGCAAGCTCAGGGCCTGGTTGCACATTCATCATCATGCCAAGGCAATTTCCAGGCCAGACGTTGTGTGTAGTAAATTGACATATTGGTATATTGTTCATTATTGCTTTCCAGGAATGTATGTCAGGTTGCAGCTGTTTGCCTATTGGTGATGGTTGCAGAGTTATAATAACATACATCCTGATTGCAGTAGGATTGTCAAATCCACTATACCACTTATACACTATAGGTTAAGTTGAACTGCTTGGCCCTGTTATTTAGATGTGTCAACATAAATAGAAATGTATGTGACATGTCAGTATGTCTTCAATGTTCATATACATGAATATGTACATTATTGTATTTATCATGATAGTAAACTTATTGTTTATATGTTATCTAAAGCTCACATGGATTCAGCTGCAATTAGAAGGTTGAACAAAAAGAAACACTGATTGCAGCACCTGGAGGAAGTGTGCAAGCACTTCAGTAGGATGGTAAAGGATTATGATTAAATATGTATACAGAAAAAGCAAGAAGAGCGTGTAGAAAATAGTGGCAGCAATACAACATGGAGGAAATAAGAAAGGAGTTCCTAAAGCTAGCTCAAGTGGCAGCAAAAAATCCACTATGGTTGACACACATACCATGCCATATGGAGGTGATCAATCATCAGCAATCAATAACTAAACATTTTTCCTGTCGGGAAATGAAATGGCTTAATTAAATCTGAAAACAGAGCAAGAGTATTTCCTGAAAAACTGTTTATTCATACTTAAGTGTCACGATACCAGACTGGTAGGAGTCGACCGATATACAAGTGGCATATATAGCCGGCCTTCCTTCCCTCCCTTCCATAAACAACCTGCCTTTCACTTTTCTCACTTAAGCACCCGTCTTCTCTCTTTCCGTCACTTCACCTCTCTCCTTGTGACGCCTTTCATCTTTTTTCCTCCATTCTTCCCTCTATCTCTCAGGCTGTGTTAAACTCCTCTTTCTTAGTTTCTTCACCTCAGCCCAAGGTTCTTCTTATAAACACACCACTATAGTCAACAATTACAGTTACTTAAATTATTATTGTTAGTTATCTACATTTTCTTTATGTCTATTTTTATGAATGGCTTGTTAAATAAAATTATTGGAACCATATCTGCATACATTATACTGAAGAATTGATATAGTTTATATACTGCCTCATCAATGATCATGCATTGCTTTGTGTTGCAGTTAGCGCTCTAGCGTCTGACGCTAGAGCGCGGGGAGCGAGGACATTATGCATACGCCACGACGGTGGCGTACGCCACTGGTTAAATAAAGGGTGCGCGCCCTGCGTGGGCAGTTGCGCCGACACCAGTATACTGTGTGCAGTGTCCATCATTTCCAGCATGCCCAGCTAGGCCAGCGAGATTGCAACACTGGCGACGAAGGCTGACACGCACCTCCGCGTGCAACGCTGTGTCCCGCACTTCAGCCCGCGGCAGCCCCGCGCGTGCGCACGTGGTGCCGACTCTCCGAACTGCCGTTAGCTCGCTCCGATGTGACTGGAGCTGGGTCCCAGATGACCCTCGCGACCTCGCTGCATGGAGGTGAGCGAACGTGTGCACCCAACACTGCTGGCTCTTATCGGTGGATGAACATTCCCACCCTCGCTCACGTGCACTGCCCGGTTGCTGAGACCACCCTCTGCCCTGCATCCCCGAGTCTGGATTTCAGCTGTGCTGCCCTCCACTGGCCCTTCACCTGCTGCCACGTGCCCAGCTGTTCATTTTCCCGCGCAGATTCCCGTGCCAGCGCCTGTCAGGCAAGTCGCTCTCCCTGAGCCATGGGGGACGACGAGCGTCCAGTGCCTGCTGTGCCCCTCAACCCACCGTCAGGTGTTCTGCCACCTTTCAGTGAGACTGCTGACCCTGCCACTGCCGCCCCACGGCGGCAGACGTGGATTGGCCGGCTCAACAATTATTTCATTGGCACGGGAGAGACGGATGGGGCAGTGAAGCGGTCGTTGTTACTACACTACGCAGGGGAGGAGGTCTACCTACTTTTCAAACACCTCCCCAACACAGGGAGGGCGGATGACTACAATGTGGCGGTGGCGGCCCTCAACACGCACTTCGACCCCCAGATGAACCCGGATTTTGAACATTTTAAGCTGCATCAAGCGAGGCAAAGAGAAGGGGAATCAGTGGACGCGTTCCACGCACGCCTGAGAGTGCTGGCGGACACACACCTTGTCGGAGACAGGGCCAAGGAAGAGATCAGAGCACAGTTGATCTGTGGCATCCGGAGCTGTGAAGCTGAGGAGCCTCATCCTCCGCCAACCAAACATCCCGATGGCGGACATCCTAGTGCTCGCACGGTCCCATGACCTGTCCGACACCCGTGCGGAAGAGATGGAACAAGCATTCACACGAGGCACAGGGCCCGGGGTGACGGTCAAGACGGAACGGACAGACGCAGTGCAGGCGCACGAGAAGGCTCCCCGACTCACCGCCAGGAAGGCGACTCCGGCCCAGTGTGGGTACTGCGGGTATGATGAACACCCAGGCAGGTCGTGCCCGGCGAGAGGGAGGACGTGCACCAACTGTGGCACGGTGAATCACTTCGCGTCGGTCTGCCGGAAACGGTCCACAAGGAAAGACCAACGGGGGAAGAGGCCCGCAAGAAACATGGTGAGACAGCTGTCACAGCTATCCCTGTCCTCCCACACCGATACAAGCCACAGACAGGCGCAAGCCTTGCGAGACGACGATTCTGGATCCGATGATGAAGGGGAGACATATCTAATTTCGTTCACCAGAGCCCTTAAAAGCGCAAGAAGACCACAGCCTCGGTGTGACATCATGGTCGCAGGGTCCAGAGTAAACGCCGTAATCGACACTGGTGCATCAGTCACCGTTATGGGAGTGCAACAATATAACCGCCTCCGACCAAAACCAGAACTCAGGCGGTCGAAGGCCCAAATTTACGCCTACGGAAGCGATGTGCCCTTGCCCCTCGCAGGAAAAATGACAGTGCCGGTGAGGACGGAAGATACGGAGATAACGATCGACATACACATCATTGATCAGGAAGTGGACACGCTCCTGCGCGGACATGCCGCCGAAGACTTAAGGCTGCTAGCCTTCCTCCGCAAAGTACAAGACACCCAAACGGCTATCTTGCTGGACCAATTCCCTGAGCTGTTCACCGGCCTCGGGAACATCAAACGCCCACCAGTCAAACTCCACATCGATCGCTCTGTTACCCCCACAGCGCTGAAGCACCGACGGATTCCGTTCCACCTACGCCCACTGGTGGAAGAGGAACTGAGAAAACTGGAAGAACAAGGGGTCATAGAATCAGTGACTGGACCCACCCCGTGGGTATCCCCAATGGTGATAGCGGAGAAGCCCCGCCAACCCGGCAAAATCCGTGTGTGCATTGACATGAGGCTGCCCAACAAGGCCATCAAGAGAGAGAGACATATCACGCCCACCATGGATGATATAATTGCCGACCTCAATGGGGCCCGGTGGTTTTCCAAGCTAGACTTAAATGCGGGCTACCACCAGCTAACACTAGCCGAGGAAAGTAGATATATCACCACGTTCAGCACACATCTGGGGCTGCGAAGATACCGGCACCTCAAATTTGGAATCTCATCGGCGGCGGAAATCTTCCAGAACGCCGTCCGAGGCATATTGCAAGGGCTGCCTGGAGTGTTGAACGTCAGTGACGATATACTAATCCACTCCAGAACGGTGGATGAGCACTATCAGCGAGTCCGAGCCACGCTGACACGGCTCAAGGAGTACGGGGTCGCACTGCACAGAGACAAGTGCCAGTTCTTCCAGCAACGGATCGAATTCTTTGGCTACACATTCACCAACCAAGGCATCCAGGTGGATCCGAGAAAATCCCAGGCCATCAAAGACGCCCCAGCGCCATCTTCCGCCTCCGAAGTACGCAGTTTCCTTGGGATGGCTACCTACTGCGGGCGCTTCATCCCGAACCTGGCTACAATTGCTGAGCCACTCAGGCGCCTCACGAAGAACGACACCCTATGGCAGTGGGGTCGCCGGGAAGAAGACGCATTTCAGGCCATCAAAACTGCACTCCTTGACCAAGCCACACTGGTCTACTTCGACCCCACAACGAAGACCGAGCTCCTCGTCGACGCCAGCCCGGTGGGGCTGGGAGCGGTTCTCACCCAGGAGCAAGAACCTGGGACATGGGCGACCCTGGCATACGCCAGCAAGGAGCTCACGGCTACGGAACAGAGGTACTCTCAAATTGAACGTGAAGCACTGGCTATACGATGGGGCTGTCGGCACTTCCACCTGTACGTCTGCGGGCACCCGTTCACAGTCGTGACGAACCACCAGCCGTTAGTACCCCTCTTCAAAGGGACCGCACCTCACCCCCCACCGAGGATTGAGAGGTGGGCCATTGGGCTGCAGCAATATCTGATGGACGTAACATATCGGCCCGGCGCCAACAATCCGGCAGACTTCCTGTCAAGGCACCCCGAGAAGAGTGAGCCTACCCCTACCGGAAAGGAAGATGAGGATGACGCCGAGGCACACCTTGACCTCCTGGCCGCCCTGACATGCCCCCAGGTGTTGACGATCCAGGAGATACTACAAGCAGCAGAGCACGACACCGTGATGGCCAGGACCCGAGAAGCCCTCCAAAAAGGATCGTGGGCCGACTTCATACAATCCGCCAACTCGTGGACAGATGAGGAGAGGAGAGACTTGCAACAAGTCTGGCGGATACAGAACGAGCTCAGTGCGACCCGAGACGGGATCATCCTGAGAGGGTCCAGGATCGTCATGCCAACAGCACTGCACCGCTAGGCCACACGCATCGCCCACAAGGGTCACCAGGGAACAGAAAAAATGAAGGCCCGGATGAGGGCGAAGATATGGTTCCCAGGGATGGACAGCCTGGTAGAAGACGTGGTGAAGAGCTGCCCGGCCTGCCAGGTGACGAGTGGCCCCGAACCTCCGGCTCCCATCGTGATGGAGGAACCAGGAACTCACCCGTGGGACAAGGTCAGCATAGATTTCGGAAGTCTCCCAGACGGGAGAGTGACACTGGTCATCATCGACAACTTCTCCAAGTACCCCCTAGTGGAGGCGTTACCATCTACAGCATTCACCTTTGTAGGGCCCGCTTTGGAGAAGACATTCAACATGTTTGGGCGCCACTCTGAACTGAAGAGCGATAATGGCCCGCCGTTCCAAGGCCACGAGTTCCGGGAGTTCCTCAGACTCCAGGGCATACGACACCGGCGGATCACCCCTCAATGGCCGCAGGCCAACGGCGAGGTCGAACGCTTCATGCGAACATTGAACAAAGTTATACGAATAACCGGTACTGAACATCAAGACCCTGAACGGGAGATTCAACGATTCCTAGGGGAATACCGGAGCACACCACACTGCTCCACCAAACAAGCGCCCTGGACTCTCATGCTGAAGGGGACGCGACGCGACGGTCTACCTACGGCCCCTGGGTGGGTCCCTCCACCTTTCGAAGTGGAGCGGGCTTTCCAACGACGAGCGCACCGGAACCAACAAGTGAGCCGGTCAAGAGGCAGTCGGGAACGCGACATCGGGCCAGGAGACAATGTCCTCGTAAGGAACAGAAGACCCGGAGGGAAGTTCAAGCCGCGGTATGAGCCCGGGAGCTGGACAGTGGAACAGAGACGGGGTACAATGGTAACCGCAAAGAGGGGGACGGAATCGGCCACACGGAACATCTCGTGGTTCAAGCGAATTCCGGAGGCCCCCGAACACCACCGCGGAGGGGTGAATGAAGAGGAGGAAGATGCCCCGATCCTAGGCCTGGCACCCCTGCCGACCCCCGTCAGACACGAGTCAGCACCGGAGCCGGGTCACCCTGCCCCCGAGGGCGGCGAGGCGGAAGGTGATCACCCATCCAGTCCCAACACCCGAGCCACCAAAAGGTATGGACTGAGGGGGAACCCCCCGCCGAGCAGCCGCCTCAGAGACTTTGCTTGCCAAGTAAGTGAGTGAGTGTCGGGGACTATAGTTAAGTTTGTTATCCAAGATCGAGAGGGATGTTGCAGTTAGCGCTCTAGCGTCTGACGCTAGAGCGCGGGGAGCGAGGACGTTATGCGTACGTCATGACAGTGGCGTACGCCACTGGTTAAATAAAGGGGGCGCGCCCTGCGTGGGCAGTTGCGCCAACACCAGTATACTGTGTGCAGTGTCCATCATTTCCAGCGCGCCCAGCTAGGCCAGCGAGGTTACAACACTTTGCACAACCATGGCCGCTTAATTTTTCATAAAAGTAAAAGCGAGGTGACAGACTTAAATTCCTTCAACATGAAGTAAATAACAGGAGTTATTAATACACAAACACTGCTTTGCACCGCAGGCTCCCTCCACTGACCTGAGAAGTTGAACTTCACTGAGTAGTTCACTTTCCTTCCACCCCGTGCATGCGCTGTGAATTCAAATGTGAACCTCATCGGAAAGCAGCATTGTGGAGGTGGAGAGAAGCGAAGCCCTTGGCTGCACGGAGGTGGTGGAGAGGCTTCTCGAGCAGCAACAAGGCTTGGCAGGGAGAGAGCAAAAGTGGCCAAGGTTCCTGTCCCTTTCCCACTGTGGCAGCACAGAGTCCAGTCCAGGGGCGGCTGGTAACATTTGAAAGTAGTGAGCGTAACTACTGCACTGTGGCGAGCGAGCAAGGCCGAACCACCTATGGGGTGTTCGAGAACATTTTGAAAAAAAGAGTGGGCAAATGGTGCATTCTCAAGCAAATTTGAGAAAGACGCGAATACATCTCTGGGAGTAGCCAGACAAGTCTCTTTGCACTTGCACAGATACATCTCTCTCCCTGCATTCACATAGGCACACTACTCGCCCTGCACTCATAGACCCATTACTCACCCTTCCCTGACAGATCACTAAGCCTGCATTCACCCATCCACATCACTCACCCTGGACTCACACAGGCACACTGCTCAACCTGCACTCACACAGGCATCACTCACCCTTAGCTGCCCTGCACTCAATAGGTTTCATTTATTAAAGCCTGCCTATGCCTGACATTGCCTGGTAACAGACTAGATTCCACCGCTTCAGTCCTTGTCTTGTCTTCCTGACAGACTGGAGGTTCTGATGGCGCCCAAAAGGCGTGCGAGGCCGCTCCCGCACCAGAACGAAACCTGCTGCCTCTCTCCGGGGGTTAGTCCCTTCTCGCTGTCTATTCTCATCGAACCCTATCTAGTCGATTGAAAGTATAAAGGATAAGTGTAGTGGGTTGTTTTATGAGTGGGAATGATACGTGTGCTACACTTATCTGCATCAGAGTTTTCATGTTAAAAATACAGTGGACAAATGCGTTCTGGGAGTTGCAGTCTTGGTTCATCCGAGTGCACTCATTGGACTACAGTGCGAGAGTATCACAGGAGGCATGGTGTCTCTATAGCAGGTGTCTTTAAACTCTCCCCACCCGCTACCAGTGGGGGGGCATGTCCTACCGCAGTTCGGAGGGGCTGGTCTGACTGTTGCGTTATTCACCAGTCTTTGAAAGTAGCCTGGAAGTGTGACCTTTGCTTGGTACATTTCCAGCCTGCCTTTCACACCTCATTTACGTGATGGGAGGGGAGGGCAGGAACCTGCTGCCCATCAGACTGGCACTGGCGCCATGGAGAGTTGGGCCACCCTTTGTCTCGACTGACACCTGAGGGGGCTGTTGATGCTGGCTGATGGGAGCAGAGCAAGGTGTAAGGGAGTGGGGGCGACATGTGGACTCAATGTAATTTACAAGCAGAGAGAGGCGACTGTGTGCTGGGGGCGGGGAGGGGGGCTCTTAGTACCGACCAAGGAGGGGGGCACTGTGGACAGTAGTGTCGGGGGAAGTATAGTCGAAGAGGCAGTGCACAGTCAGGAGTACTGAACCCAGGCTTTATCGTGGCCCAGTGGATGTTACATACACGAGTACAGTACCGTCGGTGAACAATAAATAGTGAAGCAGTCTGTACACCAATAATGAGGTGAAAGGTGAGGAGGGCACACCATGGTCCTGTGGTCTGGTGGTGGCGTGGCGAGTACCGTGTGACAGCCAGTAGTGTACGGTGGATGGCTGGACAGGACAGCCAGGTGTAGATAAATATTCAGATGTTAGCAGGGCAGTCCGGTGGATTGAGGGGGTCAGAGTTATAACACACAGGTGCAGTGTGATACTTGGCAAAGAAGAAGGGGGCAGACACTGCCTGCTTGGGCCTCAGACCCGTGGCACAGGGGAGGGGAGCAGGGGGGCCAACACCTGCCTTCTCCAGCATGTCAGCGCCCCTTGTCGCAGGGGAGACAGGCCTCCCATACTGAGGCAAAAGATCTAATAATAGTAATAAAAATTGTACCAACAGATCTGAGTCTTTGAAAAACACAAAAGAAGCACATTTCAAAGCTGATGAGTATGGACGGGAGCAGCAGATCGGAGCTGTGTTTCTTTGCCATGATCTGTTCACAACAGTTGTTTAATAAAGAATAGTAAACACACACGCACACACACACAGATGCTACAAATTAGAAAGCTCTGAGATATGCTGTTTCTGTCATGCAACAGTCAATGAGGCTGACAGCATCATGCCGCATCTCATTTCACCCTTTTTTGGGAGGTGTCTGTGTCCTTAGACTCACCGGCCTCCAACCCAAGGATGCACCTCCATTCACTTCAGCGGGCTCATGTGCTCTGAACACCTTCCTCGCGCTCCAGAAAAACGTCATTTCCATTGATTTCAATTAAACCACAATTAATCAATAAATAAATAAAAATTAAGAATTCCAGAATTCCACCCTCCTTAGAGACCCAAACATGGAAAGTTGTGCATCATGCCTTAACCCTTAAAAGCTGCACTTATGTAGGTGCGAGCACTGCATCGGGCCTATTTCATTGATGTTAATAAGGTGGCGAGGTGTTGGGTTCAGGTCCTGAGCAGGTCCGCGCCGCCTCGGGTCCGTCCGTTGGCGCCTACCCTACAGCCCCTCTCAGGCTCTCAGCCAATCCTGGCGCTGCAAGCAGCGCCAGGATTGGCTTAGGGCCCGCCTGCCCATTGGGAGACCGAGGTTTGAGCCTTTGCTCAACCCTCGGTCTCCTAATGGGCCTGCACCAGCCAGAGCAGACACTAGTGCGCATGACTGGGCATGGAGCGAAAATTCGCTCACCTTCCCCAATCATGCGCACTTGTGATGGTGCCTGTTGCCCCTGCCTGGTCCCTCTGACAATTACGTCAGTCAACATAACGCTGGACCGCCCACCCCCTTCAGACACGGAAGGGGGTGGGCGGTCCGACATCATGCTGACTGACATGATTGTCAGTTCTCCCTCGGCATCTTTGAACTTAAGTAAACTGATACAGTTTACTTAAGTTCAAAGACGCCGACGCTGCAGGCGATGCTGCGGATGGGGGGCTATGCCCCAAAGCCCTCATGGACGCACCGCTACTGGTCCAGTCCACTCCTGACTAGCTCTCGCTGTCATCTCTGCTTGCGCCGCCATGATTTTTGCTGTGCACCTCTTCATAGGCAAGAGACTGAGCATACTTGGGGAGCGAGCGTCAGTGTGAGCATGCACAAAAGAAGCAAATAGGGCTGCACAAACATCTTTAACATGCAAGGTAGTATCTGAGCAGAGTTAGAATGGGACAGTGCCAGTAAACTCCGCCTCGCTTTGGTTGGCAGGGTTTTTGCCAACTTGGCCCTCCAAGCATAGCGCGGAGTGCCAAAAATTATGTGAACTCTGCCAGCAGAACGAAGTTTGCTGCCCACCCCAAACTTTGAAAGTATATGTGTTCAGCATACACAGAAACACATGATATGAGCAAACAAAACTCATTTGCCCTACAGAGGATACTATTTGGATTGACATTACAAGTGTTTGGCAAACACAAGTATGAGTTTGTAAGTGAACAGCTAATCATCACTACTGAAAACAGTAACAATACAATAAAGAAGTGTCCATGCCATGTATAAGTTGCCTTTGTATATGGTAGACTGTACATCATATTGTCCTCAGAGGGTTTGTGATGTGAAACAATATGAGACCTTTAAAATCAACTGTCTGTACGTCGGCAGATGGATTCACATTGAGAGATTTGAATCATTTAGTGAGACATAAAGCCAAAATAAGTTTACAAATTACCATTCCTATGTATTATCAATTGTTGATAATAATGGCACACACACACATTGTGTTGTAGGATTGATTTTAATCATATTTTTCGAGTAGCCTGATTTCTTTCATGTTTAAGCTTTACATTTTACTACTATCAGTAGCATTTTGATTTAATAATCAGTTATGTCACTATATGAATTGTGTTTCTTTTCCTAAGTATTAATATTGCTGTGTACTACTTGTTCGTTTCCTCTTTTATTTGTTATTCCTTTCATTACCTGATAATCGTGTGACTAAACATATGTTTACATTTAAATTGAGTATCATTATGTCGTCTAATGATATGATACATTGCTTTACAGGGATTGACTACTTAGAGCATTCTGTTTTCAAAACATCAAGCTATATTAACACACAAAAGTATACATTATTTAATTGAGAATATTTGTTTATGTGGTAAAAACATTGATTTTGCCCTGACACATCCACATCGCATACATTAATTCTACTTCGGCACAGACAGACGCTAAGATGTTTGATTGTCATGGTAACCTTGAAATCTCACGGGAATACTGACGTACACCTATTTGAAATTGGGTGATACGGGGGGGAGCAAGCCGATACGAGACCAACTTTCTGTATGTGAAAAAGGCCGCTTTATTGAAGCAGGTGCATATCACAATTTCATCCCTTGACAACTGCCTTCCAAAACTAAAAACCTCACTATACAAGAATTTCCTGACCCCTTGTTCCTCCCCCACCCCTACCATCCCCACATCAGACCCCCACCCCACAAAATACAACATAACATTCCATAACCATAATATTACCCAATCCTACCCAATCTAGCATTTCCAAATCCTAACCTTCCCTGACCCTAATCCCTACCTGCCTTTGTGCTACTGTAACTAACCAACCTCTAATCTAAACTTATCCTACCTGGTTACCCTTTCCCTGCTCCTGCTCTCAAACTATCAACATATAACTAAAAACTACAGCAAATCCCCGCCTGCACCTGTTCCAAGCGACACATACAATATATGCAACCCCTATGTACCTGTTCCAACAAATGCCGCCAACAAAAAGCCCAAATCAAAAAATTAGAAAGCCATAAAAATCACCCCCCCAATAACCGAAAAACTGGGGAGGGAGGGTGGGGACAAAAAACTAGCACTGCGCTCCCAGCCACCAGGTCACAAACCTAAAATGGTGGCTGGGAAAGTGCGAAAATCACCTAAATACCCCTTGGGTTACTTCTAAAAATATTGGGCTACAATTGGGCTAGTCCCAATGTAGCCCAAAACATACAAAATGGCCGCTCGCCGGCCAGTTCCCCCCCCTTTCCCAATCTGCCTGGGGGGCAGACCTCGCCGTGCTCGGCTGAACCCCAATCCCCCAATGTGAGCAAGGTTTTGCACTGCTCACATGAGCGCCCGCGCTACATCTTTGAAAATCAGTCACCACATGTTCTTAATGGTTTGCTTTTGTGCATTCTTTGAAAGGCGATTTACTGAAATTCTTTAGTGTAATTTCTTTCAATTTAGGACTTTTTTCATATAAATTGAGATATTAATTATGTCTTGGTAAAGTTTTGCTTAGGTGAGTCCTCTGCTCAGTAAGCAAGCACATTTTGAGTATGTCAGCCATGTCGCAGGAAATATATACTTGAAGTACAACTACATACACTGAAACAGACACCTAGCTTTCATCAACCAGTGTGCAACGGTTTTAAAATGTTGCTTCATTTCAGGGAGAGACTCCAAAGTTTGAACGTGAATGCTCTTCATTTAGTGAAATAAATGTTTCAATGACTGTCATACGTCTTCAATATATTTGCATGCAAAGTAGTTTGGGGGCCTCGGGCAACCTCGCAGCTTTCCATGCCAATTTATGATTCACTACATGTGGAAAAAAAGCCTCATTTTTTAAAAATTAATTCATTCCTCTCCTCCCTATGACACAACCAAACATTAAATATCCATTCAGCATGTAATGAAGAGAGTCTACTGTACCCTCCCAACTAGAGCCAGTTATTCAGGCATCATTAAGTAATCTACAGTATATTAATGTTTCTAGAAACTTGCTTGCGTAATTCATTATGACATTATAGCAGCTCCAACTGCAACAAAAGATCAGTCTGTCATCAATGCATACCACAAAATATGAAGGGCGTTCTGGAAACTTACTTCCGGGGTAGCTTCCGATTATTAAGTACATAAATCTCAATTGCTAGTAACCTTTCCCTGGGTATGGAAAAAACCAAAACTGTTTTTCAAGTACTTTCATGCTATTTACTCAGTAGGTGACAAATTTGCAGAGCCTGGCCAATTTTAATGAAGAACAGTTTTCTTTGTTTCAAAGGAAAATCTTTTTTTGTATGCTTCATTGTTATGCTTTATTCTGTTGGTGACGTGTATTCAACCCACTTGGCTTATGGGCTATCGGTCCAGAAATAAAAGCAGTTTTCGCACTTGGAGAAAGAAGTGCTGGTTCTTTCTGCCAGTGGTGCAGGTTGATGCCCTCCCTGACCCTTAAACGGCATGGGCTCAGTGCTCCGTTTACACTGCTGTGCAACGGATGCGTTTTCAAGAAAGAGGTAATTTTTTCCTTCCCTCATCTCGAGGGACACCAAAAGATGGCGTTATTAGAGCCCACTAGGGTGTGGGGTGGGTTATTGCTAACATGTTTCTTCATGTTTATTTTAGATTTATGGAGCGTTAGATTTTTCAAGCCCCTTGAAAATTGACATATAAGAAAATTTACAGACACAGGATGTCTTTTCATTAAGTAAGTGAATGCTCACTGGCACTGGGGTCTTTGGAAGACTAAGTTTTCTTCACAGGCCCCATGCATTTCAGGAGTTGATTTTTACATTTCTGTTTATTCCAGCCTGTTAACACGATTACACCCCTTTCTGACTTTGGAGCCTGAGGGCCCTTATATCTCTTCACCACCTACAACGGTGACCTTTACTATGCCCATGTTTACCCAAATTGTTTATCAGTTTCATTCTTGTTCCATCACCTGTATATAATCAAGGTCCCTTTTAATTATTTGTAGGTGCCCCCCATTTGGTCCTGATGAAGACCCTACTGTAAGGACCACATTTACCAACATACAATCCCTGGGTCAAAACGTCGACAGCTTTATTTTGTGTTTACCTTTTTGAACAATAGTGATAGATTCACTGTGTCCCCATTCTATTATGGTTTTCTAAATAGGTAAGTCTTGGATAAGGCTGGATTGGCTTGTTACGATTTGGATGTTCATATTGTACACTGCCCTCCCTCTCACACTTACCTTCACACTTGCACATTGTGGCACTTTTTCCCTCCCTCCCTCCCCTCTTGGCACTGCTTTATGATTGTATCCAACAAATGTCAAGTTTTTGAACATGAGAATCCAATATTCAATGTGAATAAATATGTTTAACATGAACATTATCATTTATAATTGACTTAACAGGTGTTGTTGATGTTTATATGTCATTTCTAAGTTTGTGTCTACTGGGGCCATTTTTTCTTGTACTGTACGTTACCCAGGTTCTAGTGACATGCCTGGGGTTACCTCTTTGTTTTGTAACTCTATTCAACCTCAGAGCAAGCGCGACAGGATGGGCAGGGTCAGGATCGCAGGCCAAACCAGTTTAAAAGAAATCTGAAATATACCCAATTTAGGAGATTTGTGATTTTTAGCAGGGTGTGTACTGTGGGGAATGTATTGAAAAGATTATCTTGCCCAATAGTACTGTCAGCACCCAGTCACAATGAAGCTCCATGTATGGATCGTAAGGTGCACATAATCCATGATCATCTCTCTAAGAAGAGTTATTTTGGTTAAACAAGAATTGATCTACCGGGTGCAAAGCATAATGTGGAGATGTGTACATATGAACACATGACAAAAAAAATGAGGCCCCTACAAACTGCCACAAAATAAACCCTCAACCAAGTAAACCTTCCAACCAAAGTGCACAAATGTAATCTGTTAAAACCCATATTATCTGTGAGTCACATCTAACAATTTGCTGAGAAATCAAGGCTAAGATAATAATCATTTCACAACACATGTATTGTCACACAGTCAACAAATAAGCATAAAAAACATACTCATCAGAACTCATTATCAAAAAGTACACCAAATAAACACCACATAATAAATTGGTCTTGGCACCCAAACCTGACCACACTTGGTAGGACAGAATTCTCCAAAGATGACACTACTAAGGGCAAAATGCAACGTGCTCTGGGAACCAAAAAGTAATATATCAAAATTAAGAATGTGTAAATATTGTTTGCAAGCAAAGTTCCACCTTTGACCTTTGTCGCTATGCGGGGAGTGTTATAGTATCATACAAAAATACTAGTGGCTTAGGGCCCGATTCGCAATTTGGTGGAAGGATTAGTCTGCTACAAACATGATGCATATCCTATGCTCTGCCTTGCCTTACTCCACATCTATGAGGCCATGCAATGCCAGATGCAATGTGGCTTTGTGTCGCCTCATAGATATGCTTCAGTGGCCTGCGCTATCTGAGCATCAATAAAAGTGATGCTACGATGGCGCAAGCCTCTTGTAAATTAGTCCCAAAGTGACACAAACCAGAGCACAGTGCAATTTTTTTACTAAGAAAAAAGCACCTTTCCAGCACGCACTACTTTTTGCACTAGAAAGTAAACTCCAATGCATCCCTTTACAATACTTTGCATCAGTATCCTACACAGCAAAACCATAGTAAATCTTGACCCGTTTCTTACCTCAGCTGATGTTGCAGGAGAATAGGCAGGTTATTGAGGCCGTGTGGCCTTGGGCTAATGCTTCTATTCTCTTCCTAGATTAGGATTTTAACTTCGGGCGAGTTAAGTTTCAGGCGGTTACTCGGCATCCATTGGTTGAATGATGCAGCGGTCCGTGGAGGGAGTTTCGTGGGGCGGAAAGGGGGGGCAGGGGCAGGGTGGGGGGGTACTAAACATCGGAACATGGATAATTGGAGGTAAGTAAACAATTAAATAAGTAAAACGAATTTCATAGCGTGCCCTGCAACACAAAATGCGGTGCAGCGCGCGCTACGAAATTCGTTTTATTTATTTAATTGTTTACTTACCTCCAATGATCCATATTCCGGTGTTTAGTACCCACCACCCTGCCCCTCCCCCGCCCCGCCTTTCCGCCCCACGGAACTCCCTCCACGGACCGCTGCTTTACCGTAAACCTGTGAAGTACGGTGATACTGATTCAGGCAAAAACAGCACTTTTCCTCTGAAGAGGGATTACAGGTTTTTAGGAATTGCTGCACTCCAATGCCATTTTCACTGCACACATTCCTCCAAAATAGAAACTGATTAATTGTATGTTTCGAGAAAAGCTCAAAAGAGGAAAATGATGTGTTAATCGGATGCACAAACTTCCATTCCACGTTTTAGGTCGTATCACCTAAACTGAGCACTAAACGTGCTAATTTAAGGTCTCTGCCACAGTTTTGGGGCGACTGGTGTCCTAAATAGTTGAAAAGCTGAAGCAGTGCTATTTTACCTCATTGGTTGGAAATGGGTGCTTGTCAAGGGGCCTACGACGGCACGTGCAGCTTTGGGGTGAAAATGTAGCATACTTTGTTGGCATATATAAAATAAACAAGCACAGATTACACCATAACATACATGAAGCAACCTAACATAATTAAAACATATCAGGGGGCATCACAACAGTCAAAATCGAAACCAATACAATAAACAATACAATAACCATAGTACGATATAACAGTATGACATAATTGGCATCTCCCACGTTGTAATGTGTTTATACTGTCGCCATTCTAGCTGAATGAAATGGGTCCAATGTGATTTGAGCAGCAGTACAAAAATTCATTAGTGCAAAATGGAAAAAATGAATCATAATGTCTAAACCTTATTAGACAAAATGGTTCTTTTTTTCCATTTTGCACTTATGTTTTTTTTGAACTGCTGCTCAAATATCACATTGGACACATGTATACAAAAATGTGTACTAAGTATTCAATCACAGAAAAACACTAGCCACAAGTTATATTGAATCGAATTTATATATTTGTTTTATAAACTTTTTTTCCTATGGATTTTTTGTCGCAGAAAGAATCTGTTAAAATTATAGGGAATACAATGTAAAATGATCGAGGGAGTTTAATTAAAAACAGTGCTGTTTGTAGCAACCTTCTGTGAAGTGTTTTAGATATTGTAAATTTCAATGGGGGAGTGAATTTTATTTTTAAGCCTCCAAGTGTGAGAAAGAGCTGGTTTTAATTGGTTCACGTTTGAACCAGGAAACCGTTATTCGACATGTGGCTTACATCAGGAAACCAAGCGCTTACCGCACTAGCAGTCTGCTGAGTGTGCCAGAATTAATTTGCAAAAGAAACACAATGTTCATCAAAAAGTGTGAAGCTTCAATATTGCTTTCCTGAGAATGACTCTGTCTTCCAGTTATTGGTAGGGATAGCACTGTGGTCACCTTCATAGTGACCAACATGCAACTTTATTGTCGTGCAAGCTGGGTGCATAAAATAATATCCTTCGGCTCCCTGATGCACAAACTAATATGCCCTCAGAATCTTCTAACAATTTTGAGCTAACCCCTCTCCTGCCCCTAAACAATGCACACCCCCGCTCTCTAACTTCCATTTGACCCGTTTTGTGTCTTGCTCCAGGCTCTTTGGCCTTCCTACTGCCCCACCCTTTATTTTCATCTCAGCAGCTTGCCCGGCTCTGGACCAAGCATGCCTTCCTTTCCTTGTCTCTTTACTTTTCATTGTCTTGTTTCCCGTTATCCCTAATGTCATCCTTAGCACCCTTCTAACTGTCACCAAAAGAACCCCTCCCCTGAGGTGTTACTTCCGAACCTCCCAACCTACAGGGTGCATTTCCCATCCTTCTAACATCTCAACAACACTGCTGACATTTCCAGTCTGTTCCACAAAAACTATAGTTGGGCCCCTTAATGCAAAACAACTGTGGACCATCGAAAACTGACTGGATGCCCAACAGTGTCTACATTCTGCACTTTGCAGAACCTTCCAATTTCCCTTTTAGCTTCAATATTAGCCCTGTTAATAGATGCCATGTTCCTCACTCCCCTTCACAATTTCCTTGGCAACAGCTAGATCCACCTCGCCACTGTTTGTGGCCAACACTCTCTCACCGCCCCCCAATCCTTCTTTACCATCTTCATTAACTTCAAACTTGTATCTTGAACCAAATCATTTACCACCCAAGGGTAAAAGCAACACATCTGGACTGGACCATCCTGGGACAAGCCCATCCTGAGAAGGGACTATCTCTCCTATAATTCCCACAACTACAGGACTAGTTAACCCCACCCCATTTACTTAATCGCATACCATCTCAAAATCACTTCTGCTCTATCGAAGCCTAGTCGGATGCTGTCCCCATGTCACTCAGCCCATTTAAATATTGAAATTCCACAGATCCAGACTTCTTTTTGTCCATGCTTCCCTCTAAGCACCACCTGTTGGCCAAAACAAACATTCTTCAGTCCCATCAACTTCCTTTCACACTTTGACATACCAACTAGGCCTGGGCGAAGCACTACGCTACGCTCGCGTAGTTTGCGAAGTTCGCGCTACTTCGCACTACGCGAACTGCACGTAGCACAGTGCGAACACGCGTAGCGTAGTGTTGCGTAGTGCTGCGGTCATTTTTTGCTTGCTCGCGGTCCTCAACGTCAAGTTGGCGACCGCGAGCAAGCAAAATGACATCCTGGCGAGACTTTTTCCTTGTTCGCGATCGCGAGCATGGAAAATAAACCTCCCGGCGAAATTCACAACGCGAGAAGGTCAGGTTTCTCATTGCGAGGGGTCGCGTATGCTCGCGACCGCTCGCGATGAGAAACTACCAGTTCGCGTTGAGAAAGCTGCAGCTCGAGGAAAAATCTACTCGAGCAGCAGAAAACTACAGCTCGCACTGTGCAAGATGCCATTTTCAATGATTGCACAGTGCCGGTTGCTTGTCCGCACTGTGCAATCATTGAAAACAACATCTTGCACAGTGCGAACATGTTACTTCGCAGTTCGCGAAGTGCTACGCGTAGCTCGCGTAGTGCGAACTTCACTTTGCGTAGCTTCGCGAAGTGCTACTTCGCGAACTACGCCCACCCTTAATACCAACACATACAATCACTCTTCCGCTTTCCTATTGTTTAAGCTCCTCTACCCCTCTCAAACTTCTCGAGCTAGGTAAAGGTGCAGCACCACTCACTATGTTACCCTACTCACATCACAATGTCTAAACAAGTGGTTCTTGTGCAGTTCTTGCAAACTCAAACACATTTTTATCACAGCACTGGGCAAATGGCCTCCTCTGATTCGAACTGTACATATAGCAAGCCGCCCTATATTGCCTAGTCTGTCTTACTCTTTGTCAGGTATACTCCTACCTTGTCATCATGCCACCCTATATCTTCCCATTGAAGATATCCCCCAGGCCTTTGTCCCCACTACTTCCAGCACACTGAGTGACCCATAACAAGTGAACATAAATGCTGCCTTAAACAAGTAGGGATGTGCACTCTGTTCTCCCCTGTTTCATCACTGTACCCAAAATGCCGTCAATAACGGCCTCCTCTGATCCACTGCTTTTTCTTGGTCCCTTGACCCTTTTTTCAATATCCTGCTCATAAATTCCCCTTTTCCTGTCTCATATCTCCCACAAAACATGCCGTAAAATGATTTCTTGCTAAAAATGATTAGACAAATGACCCTTTTACTGACTTTTGAAGAGCACAAAGTGATAGCAGTAATATCCATTTTATCTACTCTGGAATATGCTAATTGATTGATACATGTCCCTTCTCTACTGGCACCTTCTTTGTCCTCCCCTGGTGTTTGGTCACCCATCCTTTCCTGTCCTGTGCCTCTCTTTCAGGTGCCAAACTAATCTCTCCCTTGCTCTTTGTTCCCTCATCAGTGCCTTCTGACAAACCCTCATCAATCTCTTTTCCTGAATCCTGCCCCATGCTTCTCACCACTCATCCTACCCCTCTGCCTGTCTTTTCAGTTCCTTCTGCCCATGTCATATCCCCGTATACCCTCCACCTTCCCTACTGCCTTGGTCAGGCTACACCACTTCTGATGACAGTACTGTGCATCTACCCCCACTCCACTGTGCACCCTTACAGTACGAGTCCTGGGTGCATTAATGACCTGGCTCTTTGTGTTTAAATACAGTGATCTTCTTGAGGTAAGGGGCACCCTGTCCACCCCCACTCTCTCTTGCACCAGCCAAACAGCCACTCCATGCATTTCACCTTCTCTCATCGCGTAGGAAGTGCTCGCCCACTACGTTTGCGTACCTGAATCCTTGATCGCCGCTCCTGGGTGCTTCTTCCACCAACCAGGACCACATAGGGATGTGACCCTGGTCCCTTTCTACCAGCTCCCATCTTCCTCATGCAACCATCCATACTAATTTGGCCTCACTCTAGTGAAGGTAATCATCCATGCTCCAGCTCTAAGTTAGCTCACATTATTTTCTGCCCAGGGTCAGCTATAATGGGCCCAGAGGATCTGCAATCCAGCTCTCTCTTCCACAGCATCTCACCTTAAGTGGCCATTCCTTCTCCCGCTGGCAAACTGGATGGTGACAGCCCAGCTGTGGCCCCAACAATGACCTTTCTTCTGGAGAGTGATACACAAAATTCCGACCACTCAACATTTTCCCACTTGTCCCAATAAAAACATTACCCCCACTTGTGTGGCCAGGACTAGTGCCTGTGACAGGAATTGACTAACCCACGGACAATGTCATGTTTTATGTGAAAACATTGTGTCTCCTCATGGATTCCAGGGTTTTATGTCAAAGAAATTAAGGTAAATGTGGGATTTATGGAAAATGTTAAGGTTTGTAGGGCTGGAAGAGATTATGGGATCAACAGGAGGCACACAACCCTGGACTCCCACAGGTGTCTAGTTTTAAGAAATGTATGGGATTGGTCTGTTTCCGTAGCTGGCCGTTAAGCCCGGTCACAAATACTTCTGCTACCCCACTGGCCAAACCAGGTCATATATATTTAACAAGGAATGTTGACAACTGCACATTGTGTTTTGCAGCCTTTCCTGTCGAGGATGATAGGCTCAAATGCACAAGTGGGGTACTATTTGTATCGGTAGATGTGGGGAAACATTAGGTGGTAGATTTCCTCAGATTCCGCAACTTCCCTCCACATAAATGTGAAGAAAATGTATGTTGTAGCCTTGAGGTTTGGGAGGGTGCCTGCATAAATAAACCTCATGAAATTCAAACGTCGACTTTTCTTTCACCTTGACCTGTACTTTTAATTTACACCCACATGCGGATGATGAAATGTGTATTAATAGCGTCTTGCTACTTGGGATTTGATTAGTTAGCAATTCAAAACATTGTTAGACAGACATTCATCATTGTAAATATTGTAATTATCAGCACTGTCATCCTTTCTTTCCTTTCCCATCATGAGCACTTCCTTGAGTACTTGTTTCACTTCATGTTCAGTGGAGCAACCATTGACATTGTGAATTATGAATGAAATTATAATATAACATTCATTAGAAATGCTCTATATTTTTGCCATGATTTAATTAACTTGTTGAATGTGGGTGATATTAAAAGATTCCTTACAAATATAGGTCGGTTGGACCACTTGTTTTATATAGTATTATTGGCACAGGACCGGCTGAATACTGGGTTTCCCTATTGTTGTGCAACTAACCCTCTCTGATAAAAGCACAGGCAACCACTGTTGGCAGCACAATTGTGGATTGCTGCAGATTCCAGAACTTTCCCTGACCTACATATGAGCTTAAGTTTGAGGTTTGCAAGTACTGCTGGGTAAACAAAACTCATGAGATCCCCACAATTCGCACTCCCTTGGACTCCACTGTGTGTTTACCTTTCAGAAATATCTGAGTTGATAGGTTTCCCTAAGTGCAGGCTGAGATAGGGCCGTAAAGCCACAGCTACCCAAATTGCAAAATATGGGTTGAATTTGAGCAGAAAAAATTGATATGTGAATTTTAGTGAAAGCTTGAGTTTTGCAAGAGCTTCTGGGTAGGAAAACCTGGTGAGAACCATTCAAGTTACACCACCCTGGACTTGGAAATGTGTCTAGTTTATAAAAATGTCTAGGTATTGCAGGATTTCCTCGGTGGCGGCTGAGCTAGGGTCCAAATTTCTCAGCTAACCACATTGTTAAAAAAGCATTGATTTTGATAGGTGAAATATAAAGTCTCCATGTCACGCTTTGGGGCATGTTATTTTGCAGGTGTCAGGCTCAGCCATACACGTTGGGTACCATTTGTATATGGAAACGTGCATGAACACAGAATAGTAGAATATTTGTTATTTACAATTGGACTGCGCTGCATTTGTGTTTTCCAAAGGAAAGCGAGCGTGCAAGAAAGAAGACATTTTGCAAAATGCCCTCTGAATCACATGATTGTGTTGTGGGAGCAAAAAGGAACCCAAAAAATGTAGATGCCCCTACATTGACCTCAATCAGAGTTCCCACATTTTACTGACTTGGAGAAGGTGTTAAAATTCCTTTTCATGGGGCAATGTGTCCCCATGTTGAGGCACCTCTCAAGAATTAAATCAGAAAATACAATTACCGGATTAAATGATTTGGCCATTCAATAACTGAATTGCATATCAATAAAAAGTTAAAGAGTTTTATTACAGAATTTAAAAATAAAGTGGTACAAAGTAAATGACATTAAGGCTCTCAATTGCAGAGTTATACAGACAAAGCAACAAGCAGAAATTATTCTAAGTCCCAAGTGGGCAGCAAAATCGGGAAAGAAACCAACAGCTTCCCCAGCAACATCTAAGTCTTTAGGAAAGTCTTCTGGCTCATCCCCAGTTTTGAAGGATTTTATACATTTTCTCCGCATTCAAAATTGTAGAATCTGCTTTCTCACTGTGGTCACATTTCATCATCAAATCAGAGCAAATGTAAAAATAGCTGTCACATTTTCTTAACATCTAAGCACTAACCCACTATATAATTACTCAGCACTCATTATGCTAATGTCTTCCATAAATGCACAGAGTTAGATACATGGACAATAATGTCTTATATGAATAAATAGGCTCAGTGATCCCGCAGAAGAACCATGGTATCGTTTCAAGATGTGACTGAAAGTTAATTGAAAGCAGGACAACAACAACAGTGATGCTTAACTAGTACATCTCAATTTGACTGTGTGCTGCAACATTTGAGGAGAGAAGATGTGTGGCAGGGGTTGGGGTGCAGGAGGGAGCCTTGAGAGGCAGAGGTGACTCCCATATTGAACAGGATGGCATTTGTGTCCAAATGTGACCTAGTTAACATACATCAGAAAAAACACACTTCTACACATATTGAGTTTCTGCTATATCAGTGTGTTCATGTCAAATCGAGTGTGAAAATGCATTCTGTACATTGTTAATGTACAATTTACCATGGTTCCTAAAGTCTGTGTCTTGTGTACAGTCCCAGAAATACATGTTTCCTTCATACCCATTTTTCATTTTTTATATTTTACCATATACTTTGCAGTATAGCAGGCACACAGTGAAAAATCAGTGTAAGCTGCAGCTCAGTTGGTGGCTCTGGGTATTGTGAATTTTTGGAGAACCTACAAACTATATATTTTCCAATGACCAAAGGGATCTATCAGACATAATGATATATTGCTTTTGTAAATCGACTACTGTGACAAGAAGTCACTGTTAAAAATGCTGTCACTAATGGCTGTTTTCTCCCACTCATTTTCAGTATTTTTTTATATCAACAGTTAGTTTCTTTGGGAAAACCTTGAGAGAGCTACACAAATGACTAAGGGTGGGCGAAAATTGCGTAAGGGGCCTACGCTGAAAGGCACGGAGATGGAACCAATCTCTGCACTCTCCGCATAGCTCCGTTACGCGCCGCCTACCTCCTGCCCGCAGTATTAACAGTCTACAAAACATTATAAATAACATTTAAAATAACCTTATCTTACCTTATCGGTAACTGTTTATACTGCGGGTGGGAGGCCAACTCCGTTCTGCCCGAGTGTGCGGAGATTTGCCTTGTTTCCCTGCCTACATCGCGGAAGGCGGAAGTGGCAAATCTCCGCACATTCCGTGGGCGGAACGGAGTTGTCCGCCCACCCCTACAAATGACCCAGAATTTCAACCACTTTTTAGAAATGTAGAGCCTTCTTGGATCACTCATGTGTTACACATCTGTTCCCATCAGAGACTGCAAGTAGTTTGACACCACAAAAATACCTCTTAGAAAAATTTAAAAACGGTGGTAAAATATTTTGTTTCAGATACATCTCTGCTTGTTCTTGAAAACTACAATGATAGGGATCCTTGAAACAGCAAACCTTTTATTCCTGTCATTTTTGGGGAAAAAAACATGGTTTCTTGCAGATCACTTTTTCCCACTTTCTCACAAAAACCAAAGGGGCTTATTTAGAAGAAACTGACGCATCTGACAGATGCGTCAGTTTCCCTGCGTCTGCTTAAAAAACCCTTGCACCATCATGGATGCGCCGTATTTACAATACGGCGCACCATGACGCAAGGATTGACAGATGCGTCAGAAATGTTGCTGCATCTGTCGGTGCAAAAGTCACGCATTTCTGGAGTCGTGTCGCAAGCACGATGCAACTCTAGCAATGCATTGGGAGGCCTATTCCTTATACACTGCGTCACTCCTTACGCCTGCTCCAAGCAGGTGTAGGGGTTTGACGCAGTGGCGTCCTAGACGTGGCGCAGTGAAATCTTCTAGATTTCACTGTGTCACTTTCCTCGAGTTTTTCTGGCATGGGAACGCCCACCCTGCATACATTAGACCTGACACATGTATAATGTGACGCAGGGCTGTACAAGGTGATGCATCTCCCTAGATGTGCCACGTTGTAAATGGGCCGCAACGTGGCACATTGTTTACGCTGCCGTAGCATCACAAAGCAGCGCAAAAGTGTTACAAGGGGCTTGTACATCTGCCCCTCGGTTCACTACAGGGATTTCTAGCAACTTTGGGTATGTTTGGAAACACCCGTATGTTGGAAAAAACAGAACCTAAACATGGTGAATCATTTTCAAACCATCAGAGAAAGCTACGCTGCTTCCTAAACTTTACCATCTGCAGAATAATGCTCCTGCATTTACCATTTCTCTTTTCATTGAAGACATTTGAAATCTTGTGCTAGATGATCACAGAAGAAAATGACGTGCATTGCCCCTTTGATGTCAAATACACCTCTTTATGCTTTTAGCATACCATGAATCAAATAATTTTCAGGATAATATCCATCCCTAGGACACTAAACAATACCAGAAAATATACTAAAACACAAATGCTTCAGTGATGTCATTTTCAGCAATGGACTAAAAAAACCTTCACCTTCTCACTGAACCAGATCTCTTTAGCACAGCATGAGTGCACCCTAAACATCCTGGCCAATCCTGAATCGCAAGTTACATAATGATACTGATGCAGCAAAGTTAACCAATTTGCTACATTTGTGTTCATTGTGATCCCTTAATTACTCTCTGGAGCACCCAACCCAGACGCCACCCTTCCTAATTTTGACCTTTGATAGCTCTGGCTCAAGCAGAAGGTTTCTTACAGAGAAGTTGCATGCACCATATTGTATGAACAGAACACAAAATTAATGATAAGAGATGAATAAGATGATATTACCAAACTAGTTTAATAAAGCAAGGAAAAATGAAATAAACCAAATAACACCAAAAATCGGTTAAAGGAATCAGAAGTTATGAAGTCTTCAAGAAAATGCTAAAATATGCCAGTAGAGGTCCTTTGATTCAAAATGTAATGTAGGTCAATCATACACAGTGGACTGCTTTCTATGCAGACTCTGTGGTTAACCGGTGATGGAGGAAGGATTGGTAGAGGAAGTGGGTAAGCGTGAGTGGTCTTCGTGGTCAGTTTTCCCAAACAGCACAGTACACTCTATCATGAAACCTTCATCCTCGTAGCCTCAATTGGAGTCAGTCAACATCAATGGCTTATTCTGGAGGATCCCATGAACTCTTTTCTTTATGTGGGTTGGCAGCAGCCAAGCTTCTTTAGTTCTCAGAGTGACTCTGCTTCTGAAATCAGGCACAGTTATTTAGTCTTCTTCAGGAAAAACAGAAACCATATTCAAAAGCAGACTCTTCCTTCTGTTCTTTTGGGAGTCTCACATAAATGGGGTAACACAGCATTGACTGTTCGCGGTCCCTGAAGCAATCCCTGAAGATCACTCCCTGTCTCCTCTCAGACTTTCCTGCACGTCCTTTCAAGATATGGATGAAATTAAACTAGAAAACATTTTATACGTTTTCGAAGATGGCAGAAGCCCAATTCAACTGGGTGGGCTCCTCAAGTCTTTCCAGGTGCTTGCCCATTATATTTAGGTTCATCCTCTCCCCCAAGGCAATATCTACCCAAACCAATATTCTTCTTGTTTATCATCTTTGTAAGATGAGAAAGTGAGTCGTTGGGGATACTGACTTCAACTGTTCTTTCTCACTGTGTCCTACTTCTTTCTTTGACATGGGGATGACAATTCCAGACAGATCTGGCTGTCTTTGTATGGATCAGCTCTCTTAACATCCTGCCTTCCTTTCACAACTGCCTGGTAAATAGATGGTAGTGTTCCTGCTCCTGAAAGTACATTTTCCTAATCTTGCTGATAGAATGCTCCCAGCAGGGCTGCTGCACTGAAAGGGCCACTGGCCTCCAGGCAGGAAGCATGAAAGCCATGCTTCACACCTTTCTGGGCAGATCTATTTGCTGGCATAAGTCTAACTACAGACTCTAGAGCAGTGGTTTTCCGAGCAGATCTGGTAAGGTTCATGATGTGCCAATTAACAGCCTTTCATGAAATCATTTTAGTGCCATTTGCAATAAAACATCTGGTTGAGCCAATACATTTGAATTCTGCTATTTAGTAATATGCCACAAAATTACATTTCAACTATTCAACTATTGTATAAGCCAACTTATACAAATGTGCTTATTGGGAAAGGAATGTCTGCATGGTAAATAGACATGTACCTCTTCCTTGAGTTCCGGAATGCATGTGAAATTGCTACCCAAAACTTTTGTTTGACCCACTTGTCATGCTAATCTAAAGTGTGTGCAAAGGCCTCATTTGTAGTGTGAGTTCGAGAGCCTTCCCTGTGAGGGTACACCAAGCTTGCCCCTATAGTGGCCATAGGTGTTCTGCCAGGCCCAGGGTGAGACACATAAAGTGGTGGTGACAGTGAACCGTTTGTGAATGTTTTGCCTGTGTCAGAGAGAGTGAATTTATCTGACCCCTCTCGTGTAAAGTTCTGCATTTATGTGAAGCCCCAGATGCTTGCCCTGACAACCTATGTACATGTTGAGTGTATGTCTGTGTGCATTGAATGTATAGCACATGTATGGTAATAGAGCTCTGTGAGCAAGACAAGTCTGTATGCTGGGACCAGTTGGATCCCTTTTCGATGCCCCTGGTTTATCATGGTACAAGATGGAGGATGATGACAGATTCCCCAAACAGTGGAAGTGTATTCAATGCATTTGTGTGGCTGTAGAGTGGAACGCCAGAAACTGATGTAAAGGAAGAAATGGAGCCATATCACCTGCAACCCTTTACACAACCCTCTCTCATATCATCCTCCAACAACAACACCTTCGTCTTTTTACCAAAAACACACAAACACTAGTTAAACTCCACCCCAAATACTACCTCTTCATGCTACCAAACATACTACAAATAGTCATAACCCTGTTCATCTCCCATAAGACACCACATGCACTCGCCTCCAATACACATCTTCACCTGTTTTCCCAATCAACATACACTCCCTGCCACTACTTTAGAACCAAATCCTACACACAAACTCACTACACCAATATCACAAGAAACACACATAACACACATACAATGTCATACTACATCCCATACACAAAATACAAACCCCCACCCTCTCCCTCATGCCCACACAAATACACATCCTAAACTACTTTACACACAATTTTTCAAAAATTTACAGCACCAACCAAAAATTCATCCAATACGTAACAAAATTCACCCACTCAACTTTCATCCACTGCACAACTTTTGCTTTAAAACATGAGCCACAAG
Organism: Triturus cristatus; assembly: GCF_964204655.1. NCBI lineage: Eukaryota > Metazoa > Chordata > Amphibia > Caudata > Salamandridae > Triturus > Triturus cristatus. The sequence goes on from NC_140587.1 coordinate 624,800,838, forward strand.
CTCTCTCATCATCCCTCACACGTACATCTTCCACTATCAGCTACACAAATGACATAAACATCACACCCCTGTTCACAACCTTGCATCTCGTTATCTATTACACAAGACTATACAAACAAAACAACTGCACAGTCCATTAACTTACTCTCAAACATTATGCACACAGAGACCCACAAAATACCTTTCAAGCATGTTGGACAAGGAAAATGATATAGACGAACACTATGGCTATTCCAATTAACAACACCATAAATAGCCCACATACTACGAGCCCAAAAGATACTTCTCTCTCTTCTAGCAAACTAATTCAGACAGAAACCAAACACAATATCTAAACCGCCTACTAATAAAGGCCCTATCCCTTACAACCTACTCACAGACACACAACCTGACTTGCTCTTCATAAATAGATCATGGTTGGGAAAAGGACGTGGCTCCATTACTGCACAACGCTGCTCCTCCAGGCTATCAAACTCTCTGAGATAATTGCATAGGCAAGAGAGAAGGCATACTACCTGTTATATTCAAGGAAATAATAAATCTAACCAAAACTGGAGACGTTTCCAAACAAGGCAGTGAGGCCCTAATCATTAGATGCAACCTGAACATTAGATGCAGCGCTGGACATGTGGGGGGGTGCCTTATTACCTATAGAAGGAAACTTCTTTACAATATATGCATTATTTACATTTGTACCTATAGATTCCTAACTTTAACATCAAGGCACTCCACCACTTGGTCGATGGACCAATTAGTTGGACTGGTTGATGGTGATTTAGAACCAGCCAAAACACATTTAAAGCTTCGGAACCTTTAATCCATACCTTATTAAAAGAACCACAAACTTATTTTCTGTTAATCAATGTTTAGTTTATCTAATCAATTCGCTCTCATTTGTATAATCAGTATTAGTCAACATAGAACTCAAATTTGATTATTGATTATTCGGCACAAATTATCATGACAATTATATTTACCTAAATCTTGATATCGGTGACCATTTCTGTATAAATCAAATCCCTTCGGTTGAAATCGTCCAATCGAATGCAGGCTAATACCAAAATAAGTCCGGGACAAGTTCTTTTTCGCTCAGCGCAACACAGTCCCAAAGATATCCAAAGGACCAGGCAATCGTGCAAGCAAATCGATCTACAGCCACCAACGCAAAGTCGGGACACCCTTCTGGAACGCACTAGTCTATACCCTCTTCTACCGTTCCCCTTTTATAGTAATTTCTAAAGTAATTGGCACAAATTTCTAAAAACTAAACACTCGGGCCCGATTCACAGAACTTACTCATTTCGGTATTCACAGAAGTTAGGACTCCTAACTTTACTACTCCTAAACGGAGAAAAATCATAACTTTAAGACTTTCGGTATTCACAGAAGGCATTTAGGAGTCCTAAAGTTAGGACTCCTAACTTCTGTGAATACCGAAATGAAAAGGTGCCTTCTGTGAATACCAAAATGAGTAAGTGCCTTCTGTGAATTCCAAAATGGTAGTAAGTTTAGGATTTTGTCTTAAGTTAGTTCTGTGAATCGGGCCCGGAGTTCGGAAGTGGCCACCGTCGTGTGAGCACGATGACTACTGTGCAGACTCGGATGGCTCTGAAGATCTTCAGGCATCCCCCGATCAGGGCACAGTGTTCCTCGTCAAGGATAGGAACGTAGAGGACTGCCAAAACTCAACTAGTGTGAACGACAGAAAAGACAATGGAAACCTGTCCTTAGAGGTCTGCATATTGATACTTCGGACCCTTTCGCATGAGAACTGTACAAACTAAAGGACGACATATCCAAGTCCATGTGAACCAAGAAAACTCTGGGAATCATGTCCAAAATTGCCAAATTGAGGGGCTTAGCCAATCCGAGGGCCCGATTCACAGAACTAACTTAAGACAAAATCCTAAACTTACTACCATTTTGATATTCACAGAAGGTATTTAGAAGTACTAAAGTTAGGATTTTGTCTTAAGTATGTCTTAAGTCTGTCTTAAGTCTGTCCTAAGTTTGTCTTAAGTCTGTCTTAAGTCTGTCTTAACAATCTCTAACGTCCATAGTTTTTACATATTCATACAATAACTTTGAAAAAACATTATTAGAAAAATCTGTTATAGATCTATCCTTATGCAGATCAGTTCTATCTATCAATCTAGTTACGTGAGTATCATGATTCTTTTCTAAATTAGTCTTGTTCTCCGTATGACCCTCTACCATTTCGAACATTACTTTAAATGAAATTATTAAAGCCAATACACTCCACAGAAGCATTAGTAATCCTGTACAACAACAACACACTTTGCACCATCTTCGAAGGAACACACACGTAGATTTTCTACCTTCTGTGTTTGCCATTTCAGAAATGACCAGTGTCTTTTGACTTAGCCTCTTTTTATTCACAACTAACTTTGTCTAAACCCAACGCTCTAAGTGCCTTCTTGGTTCTTTTCGGTTATAGGTCTTATCCGGTAATTCAATCTCTCTGTATCTCCTTTTGCCGCTTCAGTCTGGCATTTGATCGTCTTTGTTCTTGGTTGCACAATCTTGATTCAGAATTTCCTGAACATCCATCTCTTCTCCGATATCTGACAAGATAACTCTCAGGATTTCTGACTCTTCTTCATCTTCAACCACCTCCGGTACAGTCACACTTAGACTTTCTTGGCGGTCGGCTTCCTCTTGTACTTCAGGAAGTGCCACATACGTCCACTCTGGTGGCTTATACTTCTGGTTGGGTCTCTTAATTCGTTTTTCTTTCTTCAATTGTATTGGAGCAAGGCCTTCTGAATTCTCTTGACTAGACACCTCATTCACTTGTTCTGCTTTGGCTGATTTCATTCTAGTTAATCGATACCTTAGTCTCTTTACTTTGTTTGGCCAAATTTCCTCCTTTGCTGGCCTTTTCAACTTATTCCCCTTATCACCTCACTCAGTTTTCCAAGCTCTCTTCCTCAAGACTCGTCCTTCTTGTACTTCTCCTTCACTGTCTTCAGATTCGGTCTCAGGTTGACTTTTACCTTCCTTCGACTTTTCTTCTACAACTTCCTGTTCCCTGTCTACAGTTGTCCCTTCTCGTGTTTCTTCCACGCAATCTTCCTGCTGACTAACTGTCCCTTCTTCTACCTGGATGTGTGTTTTCCCTATGCCTCCTCAGGGGTCTTCCGCAACAATCTTACCCTCACTCTCTGTATCTAATTCCTCACCTTCTACTTCTATGACCTCAGGTGGAATCTCTCTTGTATTTGCATGTGGAGCTTCTTTATCAAGGATTTCTTTGACAGTTTCTAATATATATTTTCCTTTACCTTTTCCTGTACCCTCACCTGTTCAGTATCTGACTTGGAGCTAGTATCAGAAATCTCCAATCGTCTTCTCAATGGCAAATTCTCTGGTTCTGTAACTTGGCTTGGTTCCAACTCTCTTCTTCTTGGAGTTGGTCTGGTTCTGGTTTCTTCAGATTCTGACTCAGAACTGGTATCTGACTCTCCCAGATATTCTTCTTCAGGTCTACCTGCAGGACTCGGGATTCGGAGAGTATGACTCGCATGAATCCAATTCTTTACTCTGGCACATTTCACAGCCGTCGTCGTGGTCAAAATCACTTGACGTGGTTTTCCCCACTGTGGGACCAGACAATTTCTTCTTCTATGCCCTTTGATTCTCTCCCAGTCTCCTGGACTCAAATCATGAGCTGGCTTCTTGTCAAGGGTGGTTGCATCCGATCCAACCTGATGAAATACAGAATGAACGGAATCAGCCAACCCCTTGCAAGAATCCAACACAAAGTCATCAGATATAGGCAGCAGTTTGTTGACAGAAATGAAAACATGTCTCATCGCTCTACCCATAACAATTTCATGGGGACTCAGTCCAGTGTTTCTATCAGGAATAGATCTAATAGTCATTAGCACTAGAGGCAAGACATCAGGCCATTTTAAATCTGTGGCCAAACACATCTTTCCCAATCTGTTTTTAATGGTGCCATTCACTTGTTCCACTACTCCAGAAGCCTATGGACGGTAGGCACAATGCAGTTTCTGTTGTACATTCAATGCTTCACAAATCAGTTTTATGATTTCATTCTCAAAATGCTTTCCTCTATCTGACTCGATCATAACTGGGAAACCAAATCTAGGAATAAACTTTCTCAATAGGAGTTTTGCTACTGTAACCCCATCACTCCTTCTGGTTGGGTACACCTCTACCCATCGTGAAAACAGACCAACAACCACTACGACATACCTTAGCCGATTACGTGGGGGCATTTCAATGAAATCAATCTGCATTCTGGTGAAAGGACCTCCCTCCCGTCCTATTGTTCCCAAGCTCACCACTGTTTTTCTTCCTGGATTGTATTGCTGACATATGAGACATCTTTGACAAAGGCTCTCATCTACGAGCCGAAACTTGGAATTATACCATGTCTGTTTGAAAAGTCTGATCATAGCATCCCTTCCTACATGTGCCTGTCCATGGTACATCCGTGCCATGGTAGAGACCATGCTATCATGCATGACTGGTCTTCCATCCCGAGAAACCCAAACTCGGTCTGCCTCTCGGGGTGCACATCCTGATTTTATCCACTCTTTCTTTTCCTCATCTCCTGCCTCTTCCTGTAACTGCCTCACCTCTTCCCACGTATTCACAGTGTTAGTAAAAAGTAAGGGACATGAGATCATTTCCTTTTCCCTGTTTCAATTGACTGAGTTCTGGTTGCGCGCACAATATTGGGCTATGTCATTTGCGAATTCATTCCCAGCCGATACGTAATAAGCACATTTTACTACTGCCAATTGTTTAGGCAGCTGTATCGCCTCAAGCAGCTTCTCAACCACTTCAGCATTCCTTCTAGGGGTTCCACTCGATGTCAAGAACCCTCTTTGGGACCAGATTTGACCAAAGTCATGCACAACTCCGAATCCATATTGACTATCAGTAATGACAGTGACTCTCAGATTCTTTCCCAATTTGCTTGCTCTCGTTAACGTAAACAGTTCGGCAACCTGAGCTGATCTCACTCCTCTCAGACAAGACGCCTCCAATACAGCTGCTACAGTACACACTGCATATGCTGCACTCAAAAATCCTTCTTCAGTTCTCAAACATGACCCATCCACAAACATCACATAATCACTTTCTTTCAATGGCACATCTTTTATGTCAGGACGCGGCTTGGTGCAAAAGTTAAGCACTTCCAAACAATCATGATCCACTTCATCCTTTACTTCCCCATTTACAGCATCAGGCAACAACGTTGAGGGGTTTACATTGAGGCACCTCACAAGGCTCACATTCGTTGCACCCAAAATGACCTTTTCATACTTAGATGACTATGCATCATAAATTGAGTGCAGCTCCTTGTTAAAAGGATCGCGACATCATGAGGTACAAACACTCTCATAGGGTATCCCATCACAATTCCTTCACTTTGCTCCAAGCTCTTACAGGTAGCAGCCACTGCTTTCAAACAACCAGGCAATGCTACAGCTACAGGATCTAGAACAGCCGAGAAATACGCAATTGGTCGTCTCAATTTTCCATGTTTCTGTACCAACACAAAAAGCGCACACCCATCTTTCTCACTGCAGTAGAGCTGAAACTCTTTTTCATAGTCAGGCATTCGAAGAGCTGGGGCTCCACACAAGCTGTCTCTTAATTGTTTAAAAGCCTTCAACTCTTCCTTGTTCAATTCAAGGGGTCTTTCACATCACTCTTCGTCAATCGCACCAAAGGCTTTGTAATCAGTGAAATATTGCTGATCCACTGACGGCAGTATCCAACCATTCCAAGAAACATTCTCACTTCTCTTTGTGTCATTGGTGCTCTCATAACCTTGATTATTCTGATCCTGTCTGTAGTCACTTTTCTCAGCCTTTTCTCAATTTTATGGCCTAAATATTGTACTTCCTTTTTGCAAAATTGTAATTTCGATGGGGATACTTTAAGTCCTCCATCTGCCAAATGATTCAGTAACGCAACGGTATCTACCACACAGGCTTCTCGGGTTCTCAATGCCACCAGAAGGTAATCGATGTATTGAACTAGTACTGAGATTTCGGGCATTTTTAAATCTTACAGGGATTTCTTTAGAATCTGATTAAATATCGATGGACTTTCTGTATACCCCTGTGGTATTCGGCACCATGCCAAAGTACGTTCACCGAACCGGAACGCAAAAATGTGTTGTCTGTCAGGGTGCAATGGGATGGAAAAGAAAGCATGACACAGGTCAATGAATGTGTACCATTCTGCATCATGAGGAATCTGATATAGGATCACTGAAGGGTTTGGTACAATGGGGCAACATGGTACAACAATTTTATTCACTTTTCTCAGGTCTTGTACTATCCTGAAAGTTCCGTTAGGCTTTTTCAGAACCATGATTGGTGAATTACATGGACTACTCATTATCTCTCTCAAAATACCTTGTTCAATCATTTTGTCTATTATAGGAGTCACTCCTGCAATTATTTCGGGTATCAATTTATACTGGGGAATATTCGGGTAACTTATTCCTTCCTTTACGGTTATCTTTACAGGGTCTATGTTTCTCATCAATCCCATATCTTCTCCTGTGAAATCCCACACCTCGGGTTTCACTGTTTTCTTCAATTCCTGAGGCAATTCTTCTGGGTCAAATACAACAAATGCCTCAGTAACTTCGGGTTCGATATTGGCCATAGTCATTTTATACAGTACATCCTCATCAGGAGTTTCAAAAGCTATGCCATCTGGAGTACAGAAAATCGTACAATTCATTTTACACAACAAATCCCTCCCTAATAAATTTACAGGGCTGGTATTGCACACGACAAAGCGGTGCTTGTCAGAAAATTTCCCTATTTTAACTTTTACTGGTTCAGTAAGATACGTTTTTATCTGTCTGTTTGAAACTCCAACTACTTGGATTGTGTCATCCGAGAGAGGAAGATTTTTTACGTCAGCTGATCTAACAGTTGAACGAGTAGCACCAGCATCTACTAGGAAAGTAATGTTTTCATCATTTACTTTTCCGTCTACAAAAGGGCCTGTCTGGTCTACCTCTAGAGTTGCGCCAAGTACTCACTCTTCTTCCTCTCCTCGGTACCGTCAATAACTCTCTTCTGACTCACTCTCATCGCGTTGCAGCCAATAATGCGAAACAGCACTAGCGGTAGCTTAGTTACCTGTTACTCGGTGTAGAATCCTGTCCCATTACTGTATCTATGAGGGATTACGCTCTGTGGAAAAGGTGGCTTTGCCATCTGACACTGTTGGGCAACAACCTGCTGCTGTCGCTGTGGTTGACAACCCACCTCATTCTGCACCTGTGGATTCAATGATGTATTATCGCCATTAGCACTTGGGGGCAATTTACACTCAGAGTTCCAATGCCCTACCTTTCCGCAGTTATGAAATGGCCACTTCTTTTTGGCTTCGTCTAGACTAATCTGTCCCTTTCCTTTTCCAATATTATGTTTTTGTCTCACATGGCCCATGCCATTTGCTTGTTCAATCAGTTGGGCTTCCTGCGTTTCTGCTACCTTAACCTGAGCCCACATGGCCTTCTCTTTTAGCTTGCGTTGCTTTGCTTCAATTTCGTCACTAAAATATTTAGCATGTCTCAGTACTTCATCTATCTTTTTATTTTGCCAATCCACTGTATGCTGTTTAATCATTTTGCTTACCTCAGGTCTCAACCCATACACAAATCGAAATACAAAATGACTTAAATCCTTCTCACTCAATTTCTCATCACCACTGTATTGCTTAAAAGCGAATAGCAATCTCTCATAATAGGCATGTACAGATTCTTTTACTTCCTGATGAGTTCTATCAATTTTCACCCAATCAGGTTCTTTCGGAGGTACTTTATTTTTCAAAAAAGTAATTACCTGCTCATACTTTCTCATTACTTCTAGATCAGGGGCACCTGTTTTAGGATCCCTAGGATACTCTTGAGTGGGCCAACCGGCTGTAATTTTACATTCCGCCCATAGATCTGCGGGCACAATTATATCGAACAGACCATTCCAATCTATCCACAGTACTTTTGACAATTTGTCAAATCTTTCTACTTGTCGATACCACTCCACCGGCTTCTCCCTTAGCCGGGGAAAATCATTTGTGAATGATAAAATGTCCTGTCTAGTCCAGGGAACATGCACATAACCTCTTCCTGCAATCACCCTCATAGGGCATTCCGTGACTACAACCTCCTTTTCTCCTACTGGAAAAGCTGAAAAAGTCTTATCTGTCGCATCGTCTCTTTTCCAAAACCACCTACTTTTCCATCTATCTACATCACCCCATTTCCTTAGCAATGCAATCAGTTCTTTAATTTGAGTTAATCTTCCTGCAGTATTCAAGTTCTCAATATCTTTTTCAGAGAATTCTACTCTATATGGTTTCAAAATCAATACCCATTTCGCTTGCTGTCACTTCCAGTTTCTCATGCAAACTTCTCGCTCTCCAAGTTATACTTTTACAAAGAAACATTAATTCCTCATCCTCCTGATATGCTTTTAATTTTTCAGTTGGAATAGTCCCTACTATTAATTCCTCCAGCGGTATTTTTAATTTTGCCACATCTAACGGTTGAGGTTCTGTATCTTTTCACTGTAAATTCCTTAACCAATCGCTTAATTCATCTGAAGTGGGACCTACAGGCATTGTTTCATGTCTTAATCGCTCTATACTTCTTTCTGGGGACTCCGGTGCCGAATCTGTTGTCATCAACGTTTTACTTGCTGGACTTTGGTTCACTGTTAGATTTTTAGGAGTACTTAACCCTGAAGTTCCTACTAATTTTCCCCATGGATTTTCTCCTGAATCTGTTTTTCCCGTCTCAATTGACTTATTACTATTGTAAGGAATCGTTAAACAATGCTCACTATCTTTCTGTTTATCAAAGACAGGCATCACTGGTCCTATCGTTACAGGAACAGTTACGGCTTCCATATTTTTGGTCAATTCCCTATTTTCTCAGTTAATTCCAGAGTAGTTCTAGCCAACTCAGCTGAATTCTCATTTACCATCCTAACAGGTTGTGCTGTTTCAGAGTCTCTAAATGGATTATTTTTCCCTATATCAGGTGGCGTTTGCTCAAATGTTGTATTTCGCGGCGTTTCTTTTACGGGCCCACTCGGCGTCAGCAACGTGGAGTTTGGTTGATACGGGGGAGTATTTTTATAAAACATGTCCTCGAGCACATCATCCTCTGACTCATTCACACCATACTTGTAACCTTCTGACCCTGTATTGTTTCTCTTCTCTGTACACTTTCTACCACTAGTCTCTTCAGCGTTTCTCAAAGGGAACATCCCATCAGCCATGTATGCACTCCGCCATCTCCTCATCCTGTCATCATGACTTTCCTGTCCACACGGTCTACCAAACATGTAATTATACATTCCGCCACTCTGCTGTCGTTCTCTTTCGTGCATCTCATCTTCCCATTCCGTTAAAGCTTCAAACTGAGTAGGTCTAGGTCTCGGTTCTAATCTCATCATCCTTTCGCTTAAGTTCCTTAATACAGCTAAACTGAATGAACCAATTTCTGGAAATGCTAGAACTCCATCTTCTTTAGTATGTTTTGCCCAATTATCTAGCCAAATACATGTATGGTACCCATATTTCGCTACCATAAAAGATGCAGGCGATTTCGGTGGGGGAAGTAGCTGTCCCTACCTAGTCACAATTGGCTTATCCTTTTTAAATACGTTCTTGACTTTCCCAAACCATGACTTTTTCTCTTTCTCTGGTGGATCGTAATACATAATTTTTCTTATCCTGTATTGCTAGATTTCTAGAATCACCTCTCTACGACTATTCTGTTCGCTGTCCAATCGTAGCGTGACTCACACTAATGCACCAATCAGGAGCGTCTATGTTACTCTGAAATTCTCCAATCCCAGCGCGACTCACACTAGCGCCCCAATCCTGAGCGTCTACGTCACACTGGCAATTCTCCACTCGTAGCGTGGCGTGCACCAGCGCACCAATCCATGAAACCCTCGTCTCTTAATGGCTGGCCAATCCCAGCGGGGTCTTTCTGACGTCAGCTTTTCTAGCTACTCCTGCTTCTGCTGACCCCTCCTTTACAAAAGTTATTGGCAAACTTTTCTTACGTTTTCTTCACCAAAATCTGTTAGTAACGACATGAAAACACCACCATTGCCTGTTTCGCTAAACCAAAGAGATAGCTTTGTCCAATTACACAAGAATCCTGTATTTCTCGAGAGAAGAGCTTACCTCTGCCCTTCCACAGAATTATTCTGTTTCGCTGATAAAGTAGCACTTCCCTCTACCTTACCCTTCTAACAAGCAAAAAGGCTAATCGTTTCTCTGGGGATAAAACACATGCGGGGACTACACTGCTCCTGAGAAATAAAGCCAGAGTTTCACGAGAGAACCTGTTGCTATTGCACTCACGCACTTTCGCACAGAAATGTCCCTAACGATAACACACGACGACGTTACCAAATCGAACCCAGACAATGCGTCGTGCGACTTCACTTGCCACACGTTTTCCCCGTGTACCTACAAGGCAACAAGACAATACACCATGCGACTTCACTTGCCACATGTTTTCCTCATGTACTGAAGTAACCCAGCGGTGCCAGGGAACACACCCTAAGACTTCGAGTCCTTCCTGTTTCAGACTACAGAAACACAGAGTCTTCTTGGTGAAGTCAAAGATCTTGTTTATTGGCAGCAGCCAGTAACAGGTATCCTAGAAGTACAACACGGTGTATATTCTCAGGAGACTGCTCCCTTACAAAGCCAACCTTCTCTTTTTATACAAAATATTATGCTTTAGGCAAACATCCCTTATTTTACAGTTGACCATTCACATATTTTCACTACAAAGAAAAAGCAGAGTCATGATGACAAGCCCATATTTCAGTTTGTCCAGCCCTCAATCAATTACCCGGCAAGGCTCAGTACTTTCATCAGATATCGACGGACCCCCAATAAAAACGGGCACCTCCTCCTCGTAAAGCAAGTCATAAAGAAAGAAACAGGGACAGGTGTGTGTAAGATTAGGCATGGTTTGTGTGTGAAAAAGGTTTTATGATATGTTGTGCCTTGATACTAATCTTATTCGGCCACTGGGAAAGGAACTGGCCGAACAGGTTTGGCTTCAGGCAGTGGAGTCATCTTGCCCAGGTCACAGAGGAGTCAGCAAAGGTGTACGTGTCCTTCAGACTCGTTTTTGGCCTTAGTCATTGGCCTATGTGAGGGCAATCACAAAATGGCTGCCGTTTAAATGGAACCCAAGGGTTCAGGACGGAAACTCTGATTTCAGGGTGATTTCGTCACCCGAATATGAATACAATGCTTGTGCATAGTATTCTAATCATTCTCGGTCTGCTGATACAAAAATCGTTATGATACGACGATGTTTATAACACGGGTCCAGAATTTTCAGCACCACAGTACCTACAGGGCATCCAACTTCCTATATCCCGGAAGTCTTCAAAAACAACATAGAACGCGACGCGACTCAACATAGAATGTTAGTACATAAATCAATAATCAATAATCAATCATCAATAATCAATACTTCAAATCAATGATCAATAATCACCAAACGAATGCAATAAAACCATAACTCTGCTACCAGAAAAACTGCTCCAGCGGATAGGGCAAATTTACATATCCTCCTTGCGTCACAGACCCGTCATCATGCTCATTCATTCATACACTCATTCATTGGTGGCGCCCATAACACCAACACTCACTCTCTCCCTCCGAATCTGCACACAGGAGGACAGAAGCGCTGGACATGTGGGGGGATACCTTATTACCTATAAGAGGAAAATTCTTTACAATATATACATTATTTACATTTGTACCTATAGAATCATAACTTTAACATCAAGGCACTCCACCACTTGGTCGACAGACCAATTAGTTGGACTGGTTGATGGTGATTTAGAACCAGCTAAAACACATTTAAAGCTTCAGAACCTTTAATCCATACATTATTAAAAGAACCACAAACTCATTTTCTGTTAATCAATGTTTAGTTTATCTAATCAATTTGCTCTCATTTGTATAATCAGTATTTTAGTCAACACAGAATTCAAATTTGATTATTCGGCACAAATTATCATGACAATTATATTTACCTAAATCTTGATATCGGTGACCATTTCTCAAACCCTGTTTGCCCTGCATAAATCAAATCCCTTCGAGTGAAATTGTCCAATCGAATACAGGCTAATACCAAAATAAGTCCAGGAAAAGTTCTTTTTCGCTCAGCACGACACAGTCCCAAAGATATCCAAAGGACCAGGCGATCGTGCAAGCAAATCGATCTACAGCCACCAACGCAAAGTCGGGACACCCTTCTGGAACGCACTAGTCTATACCCTCTTCTACAGTTCCCCTTTTATAGTAATTTCTAAAATCTAAACACTCAGATTGGCTAAGCCCCTCAATTTGGCAATTTTGGACATGATTCCCAGAGTTTTCTTGGTTCACATGGACTAGGATATGTCGTCCTTTAGATTGTACAGTTCTCATGCGAAAGGGTCCGAAGTATCAATATGCAGACCTCTAAGGACAGGTTTCCATAGTCTTTTCTGTCATTCACACTAGTTGAGTTTTGGCAATCCTCCACGTTCCTATCCTTGACGAAGAACACTGTGTCCTGATCGGGGGACGCCTGGAGATCTTCAGAGCCATCCAAGTCTGCGCAGTAGTCATCGCGCTCACACGACGGTGGTCACTTCCGAACTCCATTTTGAATATCATGGCCTAGTAGGCCCGAATGCCAACTTAAGCAAAACAAACAAAAAGTAATAAATATACGGAAATGAAAATTCTAATGTTTAAACCCACACTAACCCTTTTATATATTAGTATTTTCCTAGCTTATAGCAACATTTAAAGCATTAATACTCACCATTCTGCCATACCGGGAACGCAAACCATTACAAAGCAACATAAATCATGCAATTTCTATCACAACACATTTTATCGTTAATATGCGTACCACAGTTAGTCATTAAAGTTATTTTGCCATGCAATTAGCAGTTAGTCCCGCGTGTAATTCGTGTTTACTAAGGTGTAATGTTGATTAGTTATACCACGGCAAACAATTAATACAGGTTAATATTTAAATTGATTACTTAATTAGTATTTTCATGCAAAATAGAGAAGGTATACACATTTTTTGTTTTACCTGCTCCACCAGTTTCTAAAGGTCTGCCTGCTGAGAGGGGGAAGGTGTGTGCCTGACTCTGCTGGAGGAGAGGCTGTTCAGGTAAGAAACCAGCATATTCCATGCATGAGGAGGACCAACAGAAAAGGATTGCCACGTAGAGTGAAGCCACGAGTGACCAATGAAGTAAGGAGGTCCCCTGCGCCTCGGACTCTCTGAGTGGTTTCCATTTGAACAGCACCAAGGATTTTGTAAGACCAAATACTACAGTGTTTCCCAACAATCTGCCGTGAGCCCAACTGACTGGTATTGCTATTGCCATCTCCTGGAAGAGAAGTCTGCCTCACTGCTGAAGCAGAAAGCCTTGATCGGCCCAGAAGCTGCAACTGATGAACCTGAGCACCTGTCTGCAGTCAGCCAATGAAGTGAATCACACTGCTAAAGGGAGTGTTGTTGTGCAGGCTTTTCACTCAATGGCCGCCAATCCAAAACAAGGCCATTGCCGTGGGCAAAGAAGAAGTGAAGCCGCCTTGGGTAGATGCAATGAACCCACCATGCCTCTGAAATACAGTGCCAACCAGCCTATGGAAGTAGGGCTTTGCATGCAGAAGTAACAAGAGACAATATTCTATGGAAGATTTCTGGACTTGAGTATTTGTTGCCTGAATGAATACAATGGGTAAAAGACTTTGAACTAAGTTTCACAACTGATCAGAATGAGTATGAGAAGTGAAGCAGAATCATTTTGATTCTACCACTATGCATTTGATTATATATATTTAAACTTTTGGCCTTATAAACAAGTGTGATGCAATGTTCGCAATTACGAGATGGTGCATAATATATAATAAAGTGTACTTATGATGTGCTTTTCTAGATATGTGTATGTGCATACTAACTTTTTTTTGTAAGAGTAGCTGAATTACTTATATAATAACAGCAATAGGCTTAGACTGTAAAGTGGTGTGCTAAAATGCATTTAATGCAGTACATTCTTCGGGGTGACAGAAAATGAGTCATGCCTTGTGTGGTTATTATTGTTTAGATGTATTCTATTGTTTTATTTATTTTGTGAGCATTTTACTTTATGGTCATAATGCATATATGATATCCTTGTAACCGTGATATATTCATATGAGGTATAATCATATTGTCGTATGCATGTTGTGGTCACATTTGCACATATTTTGAGTGTGCTTGTCTAGTTCATAAATTTAACACAGCCAAAAGCCTTAAGCCTTTGGGTTCCAATGATTAACTTCCAGCCTGAAAGTCTGTTTGCATGTATTTTTCCATTTCGTTGCAGGTGCGGATTGGCTTCATTAGCTAGTGAAAGACTATTGTTTGTTGTAGTGATAGCATGGTACGGGATGGGTCCTTTGACAAGAGAAAATATGTTAACAAGGCAGGAGAGACGAGGTTCGAAGCAGAAAGGAGGTGCAGACTGATATTTCACTGAGCGTGGCTTTATGCAAGATGCTTTTTCTAACTGGAGTTCTTGTAATGAAGTCTCCAGTACACTAACAACTTTCTTTAATTCTTTGACTAACTAGGGTTCCCGTAACTATAGAGCAGCAAAGCAAAATTTGATTTTCGTGAGGTTACTTATGATTAGGTAGGAGGATCGAATTTTACAATTTTGTTTCTTATATTCTGCACTGCTGCTACTGAGTTTTTGGTATCCTTCATGCTATTAGATTGAATTTCTTCAGATGTTTTAGACTTATTTTGGTGATTTTGTATTTCTACAATATGCTTTTGAGACTCATGTATATCAGGTTGTTTCTGTGTCTGGAATAAAAAAACGTATAATTATTTATTTGCTTGAGTCTTATTATGTAACCTAATTGGTTACACGGTTATTAAAATTGAGACTAATTTTTAACTCCTTCTTACATCACAAGCTACAACAATGATTTATCAACCGGAGAAGAAGAATTTGTTGAAGGGCACAGAGCTCTATCAGATGGTCGCATAGTGAGGGTGGTTTGTACTTGAAGTAGAGGGGGATAGAAAGTTTAAAGCTTCAATCTGAGTCCTAGGAGCCCACATCCGGATTTGAAGGATTGGCAGAGTTCCAGCGGTTCGAGAGAGAGGTGTAACAGAAGTGAAGTGAGTATTAATAGGGTCCTGTGCTGCAGTGGCATGTATTTAGATTGAGGGGTGTATGAAAACAGAATGATGTCTGGAGGAGATCGTTTGAATGATGTGTGAGTGTGGTTATTGTTCAAGACAAGTTGCTATTGGGTCCAACGTGGCCTAAGATCCCTGGATAATAAACAGGGTAGAAAACCCAGTATTGTATTTGTCTAATAAGGTTTCTTGGTGCCTGTTGTGAGACACTGCCAATGGCATCGTTTGAATTGAGGTTGTCATATGAGTAGTGTAGTGGACGTTTTGCGCAGAGGTAAGATGTTCTGGTCAGGGTGATTCCTTATGGGTTGAGGGGTCATTTAAATGCATGATGGAATATTTCTTATTTACTGAGTTCTGTTTTATTTCTTTAGGGTAGCAGACAATTGTTTATTGTATTTGGTTGCGTGTGTATTGTGAAGAAAGGTGAGCCGCAGCAAAGAGTGAGCTTGACATCACAGTGTGCCACGCTGAGATTGGTATGTTGGGGTAGAGCCACACTGCAAATGGTTGTCGACGTCATTGAGTGCGGCACTGGTATTGGCCCATGATTCGCTTGAAAATAGGAAATTAACAATTGATTGGAATTAAGATTTAATTTGAAATCGACAACAAAAATGAAAGGTTTTGAAGCATTACGAGATTTGATCAGGAAAAATGTGACTATACCCATTAGAGAGGGAGAAGAAGCACCATCTGAAGATGCAGCAGGTTGTTATATGGCAAAAAATGTGGGGTCTTCATACATATATTTGGCTTGGTCAATGGCACAAGATCACAGTGTGTATTGGCGTTTCCATGTTATGGTACATTTCATTTAAGAATGATTGAGAATTTTAGGAGAATTCTGTACAAAATGAAACCATTACCTAGACCTATGCAATTTGAAGCCCTCAAGCCTTGGGAGCAGGCCGCGCATGCCAGAGAAAGGGAGAAATACCAGAGCAGAGCCAGAAAGGCAGTACCTACATATGTAGCTGTGAAATGGGATGCCCAACAGGAGAGATGGCGAATGGATATAATAGAGGGAGCAAAATAGTAGCATGCTTTTGAGAGCTCCGAAGGGAAGAACACATTTTAGTGTCCAGGAATTAGAAGATTGGCTGAAAACTTTTAACGGGACATTGAAGGGAAATAAGAGCACTGAATTGAATCAAGGAACAATCAGGTCAGCATTCAAGGTAAATTTGGTGGATGTGGTTGAATTAAAGCTCGAACTGGAGGAGATGATACGTGGTAGCCTTGAGATAGCCTGAGTGGATACCTTGGAACAGGAGAAGATTTTGTTCATGAGTAAGGATGTTACCAGACGAGCGAGACTAGCTTATGATAAATTAATGGACATAGCTCAGAAGTACGAAATAGATTAGGAAAGAACTAAGGCTTTACAAAAGCACCATAGGCTCTCCATTTCAGATCAGGATCTTAAAAATATGACGGTACTGGGATTGAAGATACAAATTCAAGAAGTGATATTACGCATTCAAATTTGGAGTACGTTGGACAAATGGGAGGAGCAAAAGTCAAAAATGAAAAGTTTTAAAAGATTGAAGGGGGAACTGCCTCTGACTCGAGGGGTAATGGTGAGTGTCACAAGTTTCCCCTTGAGTGAGGTACCTAGTGGAGGTTTCATTCATGTATCTTGGAGTAGAAGTGAGAGAAAACATATTGAATAGTACAAGCAAGTTGAACGTCTTGTGAATATTTCCATACTGTTGTGGACAGATTTAAACACCTTATTTGATATTGTTGTTCCAAGTGACTTGTGGTCTGCATGTAAAATTGTCATAGATTGGCTGGAAAAGGAGCCAGAAAAGGACACAGTGACCTATGGCCCAACAGCCATTGCAATGAAAAAGTACAATCAGGAGATAACCTGGCTGAAGGCTAAGATACCACTTCAAGCTATTGATTGAGTCAAGATTGATATAACCACTCAAGAACCTTAGTGTAGAATCTCTCTTCAGCATTCTACAAGGGATTGCTGCAAGCTTTTAAACAGTATAGTGGAATGGAGACTTTGGAACCCAAGGATATAGGACAGTTTGTGTTTGGGTTTGTTACATTATTGAGATCTGAGATTAGTATGATGGCCCAACTTCTTTTGATATGTTGGCAGAATAAGTCTGTTGATGAAATTCTGCATTATGCCAAGTATTGTCATGATGAGATTGAAATGAAACCCAAGCAACTGAAGGAAAAGTTCAGAGAGGCAGTGTGAATCAGCCTTATACAGGGAACATGGGTCACATGCAGGGTGCCCCTCAGCAGAGACCTCCTGTAATGCAAGGTGGTGGAGGATTACATGTGCAGGGCAGAGGTTGAAGTGTTCCAATAGATCTGAGCACTGGCATTGATGTTGCCACCTTGAAGAAGTGGAATCCATGTCACATTTATAAACAGCTGAGGCATTGGAAGCAAGAATGTAGTTTGAATCCAGCTAAACAAGGACAGAATTTGGGCATTGCACAGTCTCAGAATAATAATCTGTCTCAACAGCAACATGTGCAGAGGCAGAGGTTTCAAAATCTGAATGTGCTCCTAGATCCCACATTGTTAGTCCCAGAGCCCGTAATGCCACTGAAAAAAACCCAGAGGTTTAATGTGCATCAGGTGCCAAATGTGAATCAGAACTCTTTCCAGAATCAGAACATGCTGCAGCAGCTTCCTTTGTTTCGGGCAGGGACAGATTATGGTTCCAATCAGTCCTCTTAATGGTGCTTGAAAGGGGAGAAAGATTGTGCACTATGCACAGTCTTAGAGGTAGACCAGAGTGGCCCGTTTCTAAACGCTGATGTAGATGGCCACAATGTGACACTTTTGATCGAAACTGGTGCTACCCGCTCCACTGTGAGTACAGCAAAGGCCCCTATCCTACCCTTCTTGGGAAAAACAATCTAAATTGTAAGAGTGGCGAATAAGCAGATGTCTAGTTCTTTGATGGAGGAAGTGCCTGTGAGAATAGGACCTTTTGTGGAGAATCATCAGTTTGTGGCATGTGATTCAAGCCCTATGTGTCTTTTGGGACGTGAATTGTTGTTCAAGTTAAATTGCATCATTTTCAGCACACAGGAGCATAGAACTGCAGATTAGTGATGAGGACATTGCATTTAAGTTAGTATATCAGAATATTGCAATCACTGTGTTTTCAATGATGACTGTAGATGCATGTCCAGTAGATCTCAGAGATACTGTGAGACCAGATGTCTGGTATTTTTCAGGGAAAGACATTGGACTTATTAAAGGAGTTGTGCCTGTCTGCATCTAAGTGAAGCCAAACCTTGAATATCTGCAGTGCCTAATTTGTAAAATATTAAGCCTAGGTGCTCAAAGTTTTGAAGGAGGCCACAACCACTTTCCCTGGCTTCACCCACTTCCTCCACTAGCTCCATCCACTTACTGTATTGGCTCCACCCACATCCTCAACTGGTACTGCTGAACGCCAGATCTAATACCCAATCTAAATTTAAGCAAGGGAGCCTTCCTCAAGTAAGGTATTGATAGGAGGTTCCTCCCTTACCCGAAAAAAAGTTGGAAACAAATTAAATCAATAGTGCATTTAAAGAGCCATTTTAAAATAAATTGGCTAAAATGACTAATGGATTGAAAAGGGACATGGGAAATATCCTATGCTCTATATGCCAATTATGGGGAAAGGGCAATACTGGGATATGTGCAAAGGTGCTTTGTGTTATAATAACATATTTCAGTGCATTTCAACGCATTACTGTATTGAAAACCAATGCCATGCATTTAAAGCTCCTTGATGCTTAGCTGTATTGCTCTTAGCACTCTCATTATTGCAGTGTTACAGCCAATGTGAGATATCAGCTGATGGTCACAGCTGATGGTCACAACTGTGTGTTCAGGCTGTGAGAGAGCTTCACGCGGGGTCAAGGATAGGTGAAGTTGTCCTGGATACACTAAGGCAAGATGTTGTTGTTAACATATGATCAAAGTGTTATCAGATGAACACTACCCTTTGCTGTGATTGTGATGTTGCTGCAGGATGTCATAGGCATTTTTCTGACAATGGCTATTTTGCAAAACTGGCTTTCAGGTCTCAAACCAAAGTTTCAAGCTGGTGGTTGAGAGACAATGTTTTGCCTCTCTGGACCCTCGACCAGGCAACAGGCATATGTTCTCACTCCTCTTCAAAGCTTTTTTTGTGAATTTCAGTTGTTTAGATGAACTAAAACAAACAGTGTGTTAAAGTTAGTTTGCACAGCAGATGAAGAATAGTGTGCTTGCTTGCCTGATGGAAGCCTAAACCCTGAATTAGTGAGCTGTTCCAGAACGCAAATGTCATATATTTTCAATGCAAATTCTCTCTTTTTATCTAATTTATAGGGGCATAATTTGACTGCCTGAACCCAAACGTCGCAATTTATGTAAAACTCCTAGATTAGCCACCATGGTTTGCGCATACTTCATTACTTTCTTTTTAGTATTTTGTCTATGATGCGCTTTCTAGAAAGTA
The DNA here is from genome assembly GCF_964204655.1 of Triturus cristatus. Taxonomy (NCBI): domain Eukaryota; kingdom Metazoa; phylum Chordata; class Amphibia; order Caudata; family Salamandridae; genus Triturus; species Triturus cristatus. The sequence goes on from NC_140587.1 coordinate 624,820,604, forward strand.
AAGCAAGTCTGCCAAATCCCACAGACAACCTTGCCAATCATAATGCATCAGGGGTGTGTGTATGTGAATGTGTGTGTGTGTGTGTGTGTGCTTGTGTGTGTGTGTGTAATGGCAGAGAACCAGAATTGAATCCTGGTGGAATGGATCACTGATACAACATTGACTCCTATAACATCGAACTACAAAAATATAGAGTCAACAATATCGTATACAAAAATACGGACACTCAATACACAAAACAGAAATAACACAAACATTGATAAAAAAATATTGTTTAAAAAAATCTCGATGACAAAAATATCGACAACAAAAATAAAGAAGACAAAAATATCGATCTCATTAAAATAAAATTAAACACATCATAAACATCAATATAAACAATATCAACAACACAAACATCGATAAAATACATATAAACTATCTCCAAAATAACATTTAAACATAAAAATATACTATTTTCAATAATATAATAAAATAACATATACCAAATATTTTAAACAAACAATAAAAATAATTACAAAATTAATAAGTTTAAATAAAACAAATACACAAAAAATCCAAACACAAATAAATAAACAAACAATACAACATTAACAATATATCACAACCACAGAAAATAAACAAACATAAATATATATCATATATAAGAAATATACCACATTTATCTACATTTAAATAACAACAATAAACAAGAGAAAAACAAACGTTAAATAAACATAATACATATTAAGAAAATTAAAAACTAACAGCTAAAAAACTCAAAAAAGCTATCTCGATCAATACATTTAAACTACAGCAACACAAACTAATATAAAACTATAACTAATTAAATAAACACTATAAAAACAATCAATTCATTAACACAAAATCTACTGCATACCGGACAAACACGGAGGAAGAATAAACCTTTGCAAGAGAGAACACAGAACAAAAAACAACTACACAAACAGCTATTCCGAAAATCCCTCAATAAAGGTAAGAACAACATTTTATAACTAGATAAATAAAATTAGCTTTTAAAAAAAATTAACTAAAACCATAACATGTTTTCCTTTACATATCACAGATTAAACTTCACCAAAAATCCGCCTAGAAAATTCAACACAAAGATTTACGTACACAACAACAATAAAATTAACATTATAAAACATACATCACAAAGTAAGTATATAACTTAACCAACAAATAAAGTATAGTATTTAAAAGTAATACATTTAATGAAAATGCAAAGCATAGCTAACAAATACTTTTCTCTTAACAGCTTCTACAGAAGCCAACAAAACCACAACATTAATGAGACACTTGATCAACTAAAAAGAATAAGTATGTATTTTTTTAAACAAATAAATAAAAATAGAGACTAAGGGGTCTATCAGCATTGCGGTCGGAAAATCACTCCGACCACCATGGTAGGGGGAAAACACCGCCAGCCATGACCCTGGGAAAACCGTTGGTCCAATTATTATGCTCCGCAGTGGAAATCCGACCGCGGTGGTCAGATAGCGGTGGTTAACATTGTGGTGGGTGGTGCTGCCAGCAGCACTGCCACAATGTCCAAACAAGCATGTCCTGCATGTCCTTGCACTGTGTTGCAGGCACTGCACAGTGCCTGCCACCTGGTACAGGGATATGTAGGGGTAGGGGGGTACCATGGATACCAGTGCACCCACACACACCCCCAACACATTGGATCCCCAGAGACATTCTCTGCATGCCTTTCCATGGCAGTTCCACCACCGCAGAAAGCTGGTTACCCCCGGCACGATTATCATAATCATGCCGGCGGTGCTTAGCCCTGATCCACCACAATTGTAGCCGTCCAGCTCCACATGCCGGGCAAGTGGGCAGACTGCAACCGGTGGAAAAGTGGCAGGCAGAAAATAACACCGCTGCAGTCATGACCGCAATGCTAATCGGACCGGCGGTATTTAGGGCTTCGATGGCGTGCGGATGTCCGCTGACGGTCCGGCGGTTGCTACCGCCCGCCCGGCGGAAGACATCCGCCCTCCATCCTAATGGACCCCTAAATAATCAAAGTAATCAAATTAACTAAAACTATACGTTTTCTTTTATGTTTCACAGATTACACTTCACAATAACTCCACCAAACAACTAAAAACGAACATTAACTTCAAAAACAAGTTTTCAACATTAAAGAAAATTATAAAACTAAGTAAGTATATAAATTAACCAACAGATAAAGCAAACTTATATAAAACAATTAAATAAATTTAAAACCAAATGTAACTAACAAATACTTTTCTCTTCACAGCTTCTACAAACTTCACCATACAACATCAACAAAATAAACTTCACCAACTTAAAATAGTAAGTATTATTTTTTCTCAACTAAAAAAAATAGAAACCAAATAATGGAAATAATAAAATTAAATGTAACACTTTAATAAAAATAACATTTTGCTTTTAAACCAACAGAAAAAAACAATGAATAAAACACGACCATCGATAGAATATGCATCAAGAAAATTAAAGCAAGACAAATGTACCTTTATTTTCAAATATAACAATTATACAAACATGTTTACTGTTCAAAATCATAAAATATATATCTATATGTATATATATACATATACGTATATTCAAAGACAGACACAAAAATGGCAGAAGGAGCTAAATTCATAACTTTACAAAAGGAAAAACTATTTCTATGCTATATGGGATATGCAAGAAAAAGTAACTGGAAACAAAACCCATTGGAAAAGTAGTAAATATTACTCCAATTCTTGCTATGGGAGAGCCACTACAGTAGAAACAAATGCAGTTAATGTCAGAGAACACAACCATCCCCCCAATGTGACTGAAATCGAGGTCAGAGATGCTCTAGAAACAATCAGAGAAGCAAGTACCAGTTCCCAACAGACCAGTACCCAAATACTAAAAAATGTGTTAACTAGGGTTCCTGAACATGTCACAGGAGAACTGCCGTCCATCCCCACTCTAAAAACATTAATTGCCAGAACTAAAAGAGCTACAGCTCAAACACCACCCACCCCCAAGCTTTTGCAAAACTAGAAATGTTACCAGAATACACCATCATCCACAAAGATTAAAAATTCCTTCTTCATGACAATAACAGTCATGAAAAACGAATTATCATCTTTGTCACCAACAGCAACTTACAAAAACTTAAAAACTGTGAAACGTGGATGATGGATGGCACATTCATAGTTTGCCCCAAGCCTTTTTACCAACTATTTCCCATCCACGGCGAATATGAAGACACTAAGGGGTCTTTTATAATAGTGGGTGGATCGCCCCCGCCCGAATGGCGGTGGCGATCCGTCTGTCTGGACCCACAAGAGGTTTCCTCCCGTTAACGCATCTTTGGCTTCTATCTCTCCTTCTCGAGATGATCAAAAGCCTTTTTATCCTCTAAGCTGGAGTGGTTGTTGGCGTAGATGGAAGTCCAAGATGGCTGCCAACATGCCCATGCTGCTGCAGCACTCGGAGGTCAGCAGTCTAGTCTTTCAGGCTTCTGACACCTGTTGAAGTGTTCACCAACATTCTACTGTGCACTTCACCGACTGAACTGAGAGAAGAGCATCGGAATTTCCTGCGTCGTGTGAGACAGTTAGGGTAGTTTGCGGAAATTGCGGGGTTAGTTTCGCCGGTATCCTCAAAGTCCCCCTGCAGATTCAGGTTGGTGAATTAAAAGACTTTTAGTATAAAAATTCATGGTGAGTGGAAAGTTCAGTCAGGGGTTAAATGTAGTCCTTCCTCTCCACTAAAAGAACTGTTATGAATAACTTGTGACAGGAATTATAAAATAAAATTCGACGAGAGTTGAAGGAAATGCGCATTTAATCAAAAGTAATTCACTGTGTTTACTGACGCGGGCGCATTCACTCAAGCGCCGCGTCAGCAAAATACGAGTGACACTTCCCTCCAGGTTACCTTAGTTCCGAAGACAACCATCAACGCGGGCGCATCATTTCAAGCGCCGCATTGTTAAAGATAATTATCGTGGCATTCAAGTGAACCTCGTAACCTCCGGAGTTTAGGGCTTATGCGGGCGCATTAATTCAAGCGCAGCGTTTCCCTACAGAGGCCAAGGCATTTCTTCCTGAGAGAAGGGTTGTAGAGTCCGAGAATAACCTGTCAACTCCTCCGTTGCCCAAAGGTCGTTTGAGTTTCCTCAGGAGCTAGCCTAAGCATGTCCCAGGGAGCTTCAAGTTCCTTCGTGTCAAGTTAGAAGAGAGCCATCCTATTAACAGACACTAGGGAAGCACGCGTAAGAATAAATCATAAATCTCCTCAAGTACCAGGGCTTACAGAATCCTTAATAGCTCACAATAAAACGGAAGTAACATAACTCTATCGAACCCCCCCACAGCAGCTATTAGGCTCCAGTAAAGAATAGGGTGTCTGTGAAGCTTATAAGCTCCTTCAGCTGTACCAACGAAAAGACCAGTCTCCTCAACACCACAGAAGAAGGTTTCCAGACCCACATATGTACAACCAGAACCCCAGTTAATTCCTCACTCACGCTTCAACCCAGTACATAACAGGAATAAAGGAAACACTCTCACACACGCACAATTGAATAACATAGACATGCAATGCTTAATGTGTTCTCTTTCTCATGTAAAGGGGTAAGAACGGACCAGAGCAGTACCACCCTGAAAACGAAGGAAGAAGTGTAGAGTGAAGACTTCTCATTCAGGCTAAATAGAATAGAGAAGTAGAAGAGTAGCGAGCTCACAAGGCATTCTGGTAAGATAAGTAATTTAAGTAAATTTAGAAGAAAAGAACTGTTGGCCTGTTAAAAGTAAGTTCTAACAGTAATGTAACAATTGTTAGACCTGTAAGAAGAAGGAGAAGAAGAAGAAGAAGTTACAGGCAGATCTTGGAGCAGTCTCTTCTCTGTCCAATTCCCCTTTCCCCCCTTGGAACTTACCTGCGACGGACCTGAGAACCTAACAGGTGAAGTTCCGAGAAGGGCATTGGGACCTATCGCCTTCTGCTCCTGTGCAGTAATTGTAACTAGGTTAGAGGTCCTGACACCGTCCACCATTACTTGCCTCCCGCCTCCCATTTCCCCATACCATAATACCATGGCGGGGGGACCCCGGCAGACGGAAAGACCGTCTGCCGGTTTTCCGCCCGTCCACGAGTCGACCGGGCGGAAAAGGGGCTGGATATGGTGGCAGTGTCTGCAAGACACCGCCATCCTTATTACACTACAGGCAGAGTAGTGCAGAAAGGCATGTGGTTCCTGAATGTGGGGGCCCGTTGTGGGCCCCCGGGGTGTTGGGAGGGTGGGTGGTACATGTGATAGCTACCTATGGTACCCCCTGCATTTGCATGCACAACCTGGCAGGCACCGTGTGGTGCCTGCCACGTTGTGAATGCAAATGCACAGGGTGCATCCACAGCATTGTGGTGGGCGGTGCTGTGAGCACCGCCCACCACAATGTTGTTGATGGGGGATGCCACCGCCACTGTGGCGGTGGCATCCTAATTGCCAGTGTGGGACAGCCGCACAACTGGCGGCCGGTCCCAGCACCACTAGGGTGGCGGGCGAACGAAAGTCCGCCCGCCATCCTAATAGGCCGCTAAGTTCCCCTTCATATACACACTACTCCCAAATAAGCAAAGCACCACCTACATAGACCACCTTACAATACTGAAACAATACATCGACAACTACTTTCCACAAAAAATAATCATTGACTTTGAACAAGCAATGAATCAGTCAATTTAAAAAATATACCCACACACTGCAATACAAGGTTGCTATTACCACTTCAACCAAAGTATCTGGAGACACCTACAAAAATCGACTCTAAGGGCCCGATTCTGATCTCGGTCGGAAAGGCTCCAAATCGCATATGGTTTTACCTAAACCAATCCGGAGCCCTTGTTTCCGACCTACTCAATCCCAATTCCGAATGACCAAGTACGATGCCTGGAAACCCCTAGCGCTGATCGAATCGTTTCCGGAAGGCATACGGAGAGATAGAGCCTTCCGGTGCTGAATCGTACAGCTCTATGGAGTAGGTTTTCCAAGTGAGCAAGTACGATTAATGATTCGGACGTCCTTTACGATTCCTTTTGCCAGGATCAAAAAGGCTGCCAGAATCGGTCTTTGGGGGCCCGTAGCAGGCTTTCCTTCACCAGGGCCCTCTGACTCGTGCCCATGGGGATACCCATGGGTCCCCCCTTTCAGACAATGCAAAGTGTGGCAGGCCCCAAGGGGTGCCCACTAGAGGGTGCACGATGATCCCAACTACCCCTTTTGTCAATGGGACTCTGTGTACACGTTCGGTACACTGGCTCCCATTGCAGTAATTGGGAGTCCAACCGAATTGTATCCAGATGCATTCAAATGCATCGTACTTGCTCTTTCAGACTCCCCTGACATGAGTCGTACGGAAAGCATACCGGACATCAATCGTTCGGTTTGCTTTCCGAACAAGATCGGAATCGGGCCTTCATTGTAGATTACGACACCAATAGCAAAGCTGCCTACCAAATTAAAAATTAATAGCTCTGGCCTATGTACCAGCAATTGAAGTAGCCAACCATTATACCATACTTCTTGAAAGCCCTTTCCATCAAGCAAACAAAACTAAACTAACTCCCTTCCTATACTACTTTGAAGACACTTGGGTGGGAAGGCAACATAGGTCAGGGTATCGTAGACAACCAAAGTTCCAAATCCCCTGGTGGAATGTCTACAATAGCACTCTAGCTCAGAAAGCTAAAACTAACAATGCTGTGGAAGGATGGCATAATGCCATCCAAGCCACAATAGAAACCCTACACAAACTAATAGAAGCTATCAATGAACAGAGCGATCAAGAGCTAAGGCTAGAGAAATCCTTAACTAAAGAGCTCACTATGATGGCGGGCGGAGGCACAACCGCGGTGCTGCCGGTGGAGGATAATGTATTTTTCCGCACACCAGCAGCGGTTCTCGCGCACACCATATTACAATGGGCAAACATAACCCATTTTCCGTCCGCTGCGGAGTGACGCGTACCGCCAGAAATTTGCGCCCGCCACCGCGGCAGAGGCAGCCAATAGAGACACACCACTGTGCGGAATGACGTCCCGACTGCCGTAAAAATCATGATGCAGCAAACAGCCCATCGCACCACACCAGAGAATCCACCCACCCAGAGACAGTAGAAGCATGACAGCGGATCGCGAAACCAGAATCCCGGTCCCCTCCACCCAGTCCCCACCACAATGGATCCAGCTCTACAAGCCGTTCCGATGCTGTACCTCATCCACTACCAGCAAGTAATGCTCCACCACGGACAACGCCGTAGGTATACAAAAACACAACTCAGCACACAGCCACAATTCACAACTCCTGTACTGACATACAGTTCCTGTCCGGGAACATATCCCCCAGTGTACCCACACATGTCCTACCTGTCACAAACTCACCCCTCCGTATCTGGGTCACCCATCAACCACAAAATCACTGCAATGTCCCGGTCACGTCACCGCAGCGGTAAAGATGCAGGAAAGTCAGCACACAATCTAGTAGGCAGGGCCAGCACCAGGCACTGCCAGTCCGCAAAGATGTACAGAGCTCAACCTCCACCCTTCCCACACTACGCTTCCCACACCCATTTGGGCACATGCTGTGTGCTACTCCTGTGGCCCCCTGCACAAATAATCTGCCAGGTGTAGCCAGACCTTGCACCTCACACACCAAAGGATAAGGAAGCCTGACTTGGAAGGTGGGGGTGAAGAGGAACACCCTGCACAGAAGCTCAGGGGCTGGACAACCCTTCTCCTCACACCAACCTCCCACTCATGTGAAGCAAACTGAGTATGATTACAAAATGAAGATTCACACAACCTATGAACATCCACTGAACTGTTCACACTGCCTGTTAAGTCACACACAAACATAGCCACATACACACACCATAGCTCAGCAGCAATGGAGGACAAGAAATGGGCCAGTCTAAAGTGAAGTGGACAGTGCTAGACAACCATGGAGCAAGCCACATAGCATCTGTACATCACATGCAAGAGAAGGAACATATCACACCACCCTTAGTCCATCAAATCAGACATGAGTGGCACAGTGAGTGAAATTAGACCAAAGTGACCTCTGTGCAACAACTCAGGGATACATGAAGGCAAGCCATGCCTGGGCACAGAAATGATAGGAATTGTCTGAAGTCATACAATGACCAGCCACACATCTATTTCAACATACTTGACATGTGTATGTCATCAGCACAACACACATGGCTAATTTCCACACTCCCTGACTTTCAAACACAAGTAGGACCTTCACACATACCCCTCATCTACCCATCTTACACCTGCAACACTCAACACCTGTGAGAAACATACATAATGGTACAAATAGGTTCCTGTGAGTTCACTGACAACCAATCACACACCCTGTGCTGTATCCACAAACATCACACTCACTCTCAGGGATGCCTGAACCAATGCTGACACAAAACCAATAACCCAACACAAAGCTCACAAACAACATCCACAGATGTCCAACTGCCCCAGACATGTTCAGCCAAACAGTGTAAAGGCAATGTGACCCTAGACAGAACAAGAATACACAACATTGCCACTCAGGGCCAATGTACCATACCCCAACACAAACAAGAATTGCATCATCAAAAAACACCATGAACACCAACTGGGATCAATGGGACAATCAGCTAACGCAGACAGAGACACCACACCACTCATCAAGTGAACATGGTGTCATAGTGTACCACAAGCATGCACATGCACAATCCTGAAATTTGCCAGGCCCAAAATAGGAGTACAAACCACTAGTGTGCACTCAAAACAAGGCCATGAACAAGAATTCCCCTTTCTGCATGTGACAGACACACAAGTAATGCACACTACACTTGCAATACACATCTGAATGTATCACACAGCAACAACTACTTACACATAATGTCATGCAAATAGAACATCACACACATAGCAACTGTCAGTAGAAAGAGCCAACACAGGCCAAACACTGCACACATCCACAACAAAAACACAACAGATGCACTGACCAATCCACCACATTGCAAACTCAGCTGGACATCAGGGGGATGCACACCATGCAAGTACAAGGCAACATACACCAACAGCACTGCATGCACACCAAGCAGTGTGTGCACAACCAAACCAGTAGCACACATAGCCATGAACTCCTACAACACAAATCATCACAGCACAAACATAACAATACACATACAAGGGTAGCAGAACCTCAGCAAACACACATACAGTCTACCGATCACCCACAGATGCACAACTCAGGGAAACCCAGACATAAACAACATGACTAGAGGACTGTGCTGCTCAAACATATGCACTGCCCATGAATAACCATGACAGCAAACCAGTAGAAGAAAATAGCACATAACTAATTGGGAAACTGTCCTGAGTGGCACATTGGTCCTGTACACAGTTCAGCCTCACACAGCATAGTGTCAAACTATGAAGTGATGGGGAGGCGCACACACTGGCAAGCAATGGGGTGGAAGACATGAGACTGAAGTGGTGTGTACTTCAGTAGTGGACAGGTGAGGAGTGCACAGAGCACAAACACATAGAGGAGTTACTCACAATGTGTAGGCGTCAGAAGCACCCATAGGGAATGGTATGACTCCTCATACCGCATACTATACTCCACCCAAAAATGTGACAAGTGACAGCAATGCATGAGAAAACTCACAAATAATGTTTGTGTGGCTGAGCAGGTCTGCACAGTGAGCACAAACAATAACAAGACACATGGATTGAAAAAACACAACACAGACTTGTCAGTCACACACTCTGCATACTCACAACTGGCAGCAACAACAAGCAGTTGTCCACCAGGAGTGCAAGGACACACTAACACACTGCACAGTGCACAACCTACAACTCCTACATGTGCACACAATCTAAAGCACATGGCAGACAATTGAAAAAAATAGACACTCATTAACTGGATCACACATGTGTGCAGTTGGCATTGCAGGGGCACACACATCAACACTACTGACAATGACAGCCCATTCACACTGTATGTCCACTCAAGTTCACATATCCAAATGTATCCATGTGACTAGGAAGACAGGACTACACAAGATGACCACACATCAACTCTGCTGTACACACATCAAGAAAGATCACACAGATATGATGGACCCTGGCCACCCCGCAAGTAATCCCGTGGATAGAATTCACCTCTGTTCTGTTATTGGAACATAACATGACATGTGTACAATTTTGCAAACATGACCATAGAATGATTAGGATAAAAGTAGATCATCACAAACACCCATCATTGCACCATCAGTCCTCAGAGACAACAAGAACAAAAGTGCCTGTCAATTCTGGCAAACTCAGAAAAACTAAAACAAGCAATTGGCAATGTTAAAGTGGCATACAGAGCACGTGTCACATGCAACCATACCCATACAGAACACATTACATTTAGCAAGGACACTGACAAAGCAGACAACAGGAGTAACTGTCATTATTACATATTACCCAGATAGGCATCCAAAGTGACAAACAGCAAGGCCATTGGCCAGTCCATAGTTCAAAGTATGTACATGTATGCATGAGAACCTGCACAGGGAATGGGCATCCAAAGTGACAAACAGCAAGGCCATTGACCGGTCCATAGTTCAAAGGATGTACATTTGTGTATGAGAACCTGCACAGGGAATGGGCATCCAAAGTGACAAACAGCAGGGCCATTGGCCAGTCCATAGTTCAAAGTATGTACATGTGTGCATGAGAACCTGCACAGGAAATGGACATCCAAAGTGACAAACAGCAAGGCCATTGGCCAGTCCATAGTTCAAAGTATGTACATGTATGCATGAGAACCTGCAAAGGGAATGGGTAACACCGTGCACTGCCATGGGACTCACCACAGCTTGGGGGATACAAATGGGCAGTCCAGGCACCGCTGTGGGAGGGATGGGTTTTGGAGGGGGACTTTGCCTCAGATTTAGCTGTCAGTTGAACTGGGAGGTGGCTTATTGTCGGGGCCAGTTGGAGGACTGGACCTGGGAAAGTGAGGACCAGCTGAGGTAGAGGCATCAGTGGCTATGTCAGCCGGAGGGCTGCTTGGAATGGGCGGCAGGGTGGCATGGGGAGGTGGAGACATGCTGCCAAGAGACACAGTGTGTGAGGGAGAATGTGGAGGGCTGGCTTTCCACTTTTTGGAGATTCGATAGGTAATAATTGTCTTGGTAGGAGTGGGAAATGGGGTAGGCACAACAGCCTCACTCTTCACCAAAGGTGCATCAGGTGCAGGTGGCTCTCCCTGTGGGGATTTACTAGATCTGGTTGTACGCTTAGGCTGGCCTTACCTTTACCCCTCTATCTCCTGTTGACCAGGTGAACCCCCACATTGTTCTCCTGTCCCAGCTTCACAGGGGTGTGGCTGGGAGTTGAGGTTGTGGGTGAATCTGCCTTGGAGATCTGTTTCTGCAGACTGTTTGCAGGCACCAGCTTCACAGCAGGCAGGGCAACTGTGTGTTTGTCTTTGGGATCAGGTTTGGGGACAGGAGTGTCCTTGGATGGGACTGATTTGGATGCATGTGAGCCTGAGACCTGCTTCTTGGCCTGATGGCCTGGAGTGTCACCTGAAGGGCTTTTGCCTTTGTGCTCCTGTGTGCCTGGTTTTTGTTTTGGGGATTGTGTCTGTCCTCTGGTCCACTTGGAGTGCTGCTGTTTTGTGCTTCGTGTTGAGTACTTGGAGCCTGAGGGCTGTGGTGTGTGGTCACTCTCGTCAGATGTTGATACTGGCAGGGTGGTTGCCGAAGGGACTGGAGCTGGACTCTGAGCCTGTGACAACTGAATGGCTGCCGTCACTGTGGAGGACAATATACTGGACAGTTCTGTGTAGCCCACCCACTTCAGAATGAATCCCCTCCATGAAGGCAACTACCTGTGCCAACTTCTTGTCATGATCCTGGAATGCATTCAGGAGAGTAGTCGGACCCACACACAGCTGGTGCAAAAGATCCACCACCTCAACTCTGAGGGCCGCAGGGGAGACAGGGGCAGGGGCAGTGGTGCCTGGGGGGAAGGATACTCTACCCTTCTTACTGCTGTGGGCACAGGCAGCACTAGTGGTAGTAGCCGGGAGGGTGGGCACTGGACAATGTATTGTGGAAGATGAGGAAGATTTCCCACTCCCTGTGTCCACAAACATTGAGGAGTCACTGCTGGAGTCAGATGATGTTGAGGTTGGTGTATCTGTGCGTGATTCTTCAAGGGCACTCCTGTCCCCCTCCGAGGCACTGGTCACATCAGTGTCAGTGTGCTCATGTGTAGCAGTCATGCCAGATGCCTCACCACTGGTGTCTTTCCCCTGTCCTTCTGTGCCCTTGGTATATGCTGAAAAAGACAGAGATGTAGGTTCAGTATGGTGCCATACTCACAAACATCATATGCAAACAAAGCACAAAACTAGAACATGATACCCCCATGTTACACACTACCCTGTGCAGTCTGCATGTGCAACCTTAATGCAAAACTCAGAAGATGCATGGAAACATACATAGTTGGCATCAATGACCCAGGTGACGTTCAAACAGCCAAATAGCTGGCCCTTGCCTCCTGGTAACCTGACATACTGATTACTGTAAGCATACCTACATGTCTGTAGGTGAGATAGATGTACATCTCAACATGTTGTCACAGTCACATACGGAGTCACTTCAAGGGGCCGACACAGATACTGACTCAAGAATGTCCTCATACTATGGCCATGAGCTACTGATGTCCACCATGTTGCGCCTTGAAGCACAATGACCGTTGCACATTGGTGTCAGATGTGTAGTTCGCACAATTTCAAAGTCAGGCACTGCACACATCGAAGAAAGCACACTAAGTTGAGGCACACTGCTGTGCACTTTCCGGTGATGTCTATGACACTCATAATGCAGTAGATGTCAGAAGGTCACATCTCATCTTGCAATGACAAGGGCCATTATATTAAACACATGAGAGAGTACATGTAGCAAAAATGCACGACAGCTGCACTCAACACAGAGGCCACTAACAAGCCATTGCATCACACTAGAAACATCACAGAGCTCCGCACTGCCGTAGGGTTGGGATACATGCAGTCACTCACACCTCAAGTCACTCTTCGCAGAATACTCACCCCCAACTTGCTGCTGATGGGCCCTCAAGCATCCATCCAGCTCTGGCTGTGTCACTGCCAAGATGCTGGCCATTAGTGGTGTCATGCTCCTGCGCGCCAACCTTCCAGCCCGAGGGAGCAGCCCCAGCATCATCTCTGCCATGTTTTTGCTCAGCCAGCAGATGTCATCCCACCTCTTGTGACAGTGTTTGTGCCATCGGTTGGAGACACCCAGAGCCCGCACCTTGCGTGCAATGGCCCTCCATAAGGCCTTACACTGGCGGACTTTAAGCTGCAGGCATGGGAGACAAGAAGAAGAAGTTTCAGTGACAATGGGTTATGTACCACTGTGTCTCAGTACAGGAGCATGCACAAACTTAGCACAGCTATACAGATATGTTTCGTTCACTGTGTCATGGAGGTCACATTTAGGGACGTGATCTTACATTCTCACACCCTTCTCATAAGGCTGTCTTGTGCAATCCACAGGCCTAAGATAGAACATTGGTGAATATGGTGGCAGACAACACATATGTCTCACTCTGTCCATTTACTGATGTGTCCAGGTCAAATTGTGCAGTATCTGTGCAGGCCAGGGGGATTCACACGGAGGTTAAATGTGGGCCATCAGAACATTCACATGCATGTACAATATGAGAGGGCAAACAGTGCCTACACATGCGAGTCAGTACACATAATGAAAACAAGGGAAGGAGGATGTTTCAGGAGTACATAAATATGATGTGTCATAGGTGCATTTCCACCAAGAGTGTCACCCTCAGGCATTTCAATCTTGTGCATGATGCTTACATGGTGGCAGTATTAACAAGCAGTTGCAATGCAATAGGTCTCGCATTTACGCGAGTTTCAGCTATTGGCATTGTAAATGACAATGCCTTTTATTTATGTTTTTAAAACAAAAACAAAAGGCAGTCATTTACAATGATAAATAGCTCAAACTTGTGTAAATGTGAGACCTATTGCATTGCAAATGATTCTTTGGTGTATATCCCTGTGTTTAGCCTGGCATACTTGTCTGCAATGACAGTAGCGTAACAGATTTTTTGAATTCTTGAAATATTACCTGCTCTTCGTTGGCGCCTGCGTTCTCACCACGACAGCTGTCGAGGGGTCTGAGTCGGATTCCGAACAAAGTGGATTAAGAGGGTCCCGACTGCTGTCCTCTGATCTCCTGAGACTCTCCCTCATGTGGATCCGACTGCCAGTATTGATTGCTTGCACTTCGGGGCACCCCACTTCTGTTCAGATGATCTGGCGGGGGTCATGGGATGCTGACCATTGCTGGAACCCACCCTCCTGGTGTCGAGACCTGCCCTAGAAGGAGAGCGGTGAGCCGGGGAAGCCCGACGCCCTTTGCGTGCATCGGACCCAAATGAGGACGCAGCACTGCCAGGCTCCTGGTGTGATGCTGACTGCGGAGCTCGCTGTCCCCCCCCCCGTGGTACATGATGCTGCATCTTCGTGGTCCCGGGGCCGCTACCTGTGCTCCGCCCTGTCAAGGTGACTGGGAGTCAGCAAACTGCCTCACCTAAGCTGGAGGTATCGACACTGTCCTCACGGTGAGCCGCTGCCCCCCTGGGCGTAGGTGACCCACATCTCACTCACCTGGCCCCCTCCTGCCTCGATCCCTAGACCGGGTGCTGGGATGAGCAGTGATCGAGGGAACTCCTGCATCCCATATCCCTGCCCCGCATGTGGCTGCTGCCACGGGGATGCCCCCTGTATGGAGGAGTCTGTGTCCACCCCCCACGCTGAGCTCCCCAAGTCAGCGGCACTTTGCACGACCCCCACCACTGCGAGGGTCTCTGCCTGTCCAGGTACATACACATCTTCAGCTGCTCGCTGCTCCTCCAGGGGCATGTCTCTGTAAGGCAGTTAGGCCCCCGAATGATGACTTCATTGAAGTAGAGAGAGCCTGACGTCAGTGCCGATTGCTGTCTCCAGGTGCCTGAAGAAGATGAAAATGATGCTCATATCTGTAATGAGAGTAAGTAGGCCTGCGGTTGTGACTTTGGTTGCATCTTACTGTGAGGATACTGCTGTGGGCTAGTTGGGACAAGTAATGTGGAGACGTGTGTGATTTTTTCCTCCTATTGCAATTCTCTAAGATGTATATTGTGACACTGCAAGGTAAAACAAAGAATTCCAGCTTCCCTGCATAATGAAACATGTTACCTGCTGTCAGTTTGTCTGCTGACCAGCTTTCCACAATAGCCCCCTCTCCTCCAATGGAAGCCATCCTTCTTCTATGCCCCTCATGTCTAAGCCTGGGCGTTGAACTACGCTCCGTTCGCGGAGCTTGCGAAGTTTTGGTAACTTCGCGCTTCGCGTAGAGCGCGAAGTTGCAGATTGCTACGCAATCTAGCGCGTAGCGTAGTAAATTTGCTTCCTCGCGCGCTCAATATTCATTCTCGCGCGCGCGGTAATGTCTTACCTTGATTCTGCGATCGCCAACTTGCTTTTCTGTCTGTTTGCGAGCGCCACGAGATTTGTACTATGGCTGCCCAAGCCCGCGAGAGTGTGCGCCCCCGAACACGTCATTGGTGCGCGCAAACTGACTTCCGGCGGCTGTTTTGGTAAGATCGCGATCCCGAACATGGAAAAACTGCAATCTGGCAAAGAATATCTCGCGAGCTTCATAAAACCTTCTCTAAAATGTTCATTTTGCTCAGAAAACTCCTCAGATTGTGATCTTGCTGTAGTCTTTGTGTAAGAAAGAGTCCTTTAATTTTTTTAACACTTTTTTTTCAAGAGGAAGGAAGTGCCCCTGACACTGCAACTTCCTGTTCCTGTCCAGCAGGCTCCTCCCACGTGCTTTGTGCATGTGTTGTTCACTTTCATTTGGATTTGGAGCTGGAAGGATCACTTTTTGTGTCTGTCTGCTGCATCACACCATTTTTTTGGATTTATTTGAGGAATTTTTGATTTGAGATTTAATTGACGACAAGTAAGTTGGAGAATTGGTGTGATTGTTTCATTGGGGCTTGTTTGTACCTACATTTTTCTGGGATTTTTATTGTTTTAAAAAATTATTGTTGTGGTGGGTGGCCTGTACTACTTTCAATATGGGCCTAGTTGTTTTTCTCTGCAATTTCAGCCAGTAGGGTACCCATAGGTCCATGTTTTGTGGTGTCTGTAGAATTTCTACATCATGTAGGGCATGGATGGCATAGGATTGAAATGCTAAACGTGGCTGTGGTGTATTTCACTGTTGGTGTGTGTGTGTGATTTACCTTTGTTGGATGTGTGTGCTTGTGGCCTAGTAGTCTTCCACTAGGCCCAGAGGTAGTCAGCCTCCAAGCTGTGGTGCGTGATTTTGAATGTACAGTTGGTGTTGTCTGGTGATTTTCCTTTACTCCACGGATGGCTTTGGATTTTGTTGCAAAAGGTGTGTTTGGGGTGCAATAGCATTTTTTGGGTGTGTGCTAAACAAATTGGGCTATTTTGGCCTGCATTTAAGGCAAGGGATTCAGCTCGCGAACTTTCGGTAACTCTGCACAGCGCGACAACGCGGACTTACAGTTTTCGTCATTTTTGCGCTCGCAATATGCGTGTTCGCGCACGCGAGAAAGCCTTTTTGTACAGTTCGCGATCCCGAACACGCAGCTTTTGCAATCTGGCAAACAATATCTCGCGAGCAACATAGACCCTTCTCGAAAACGCTTTTTTGTGCATTTCTGCACAAAAAACTCCTCAGGCTGTCATTGAGCTGTAGGTTTGGAGCAGGGAGAAGCTGTTATTTGTCTGGAAACCATTTTTATGAGAGGGATTAAGTTCCACAGACACTCCAACTTCCTCTTCCTGTCCTTTCCAATCACTTTCTTGTGTGTTATTGTGGTGGGGGGGCTGGGCATGTGTGTGGCGGCCATTTTGGGAAGGCATGCATTGTGCCTTTGCCATAGGCGTCCATTGACTGTCTCCCATTTCTTGTGGTTGTTGTGGGTGTGTGGCGGCCATTTTGTGAAGCCATCCAAGCAGTGTGCTTGCTTTTGCCATCCGGAAGGAAGTGCCCCTGACACTGCAACTTCCTGTTCCTGTCCAGCAGGCTCCTCCCATGTGCTTTGTGCATGTGTTGTTCACTTTCATTTGGATTTGGAGCTGGAAGGATCACTTTTTGTGTCTGTCTGCTGCATCACACCATTTTTTTGGATTTATTTGAGGAATTTTTGATTTGAGATTTAATTGACGACAAGTAAGTTGGAGAATTGGTGTGATTGTTTCATTGGGGCTTGTTTGTACCTACATTTTTCTGGGATTTTTATTGATTTAAAAAATTATTGTTGTGGTGGGTGGCCTGTACTACTTTCAATATGGGCCTAGTTGTTTTTCTCTGCAATTTCAGACAGTAGGGTACCCATAGGTCCATGTTTTGTGGTGTCTGTAGAATTTCTACATCATGTAGGGCATGGATGGCATAGGATTGAAATGCTAAACGTGGCTGTGGTGTATTTCACTGTTGGTGTGTGTGTGTGATTTACCTTTGTTGGATGTGTGTGCTTGTGGCCTAGTAGTCTTCCACTAGGCCCAGAGGTAGTCAGCCTCCAAGCTGTGGTGCGTGATTTTGAATGTACAGTTGGTGTTGTCTGGTGATTTTCCTTTACTCCACGGATGGCTTTGGATTTTGTTGCAAAAGGTGTGTTTGGGGTGCAATAGCATTTTTTGGGTGTGTGCTAAACAAATTGGGCTATTTTGGCCTGCATTTAAGGCAAGGGATTCAGCTCGCGAACTTTCGGTAACTCTGCACAGCGCGACAACGCGGACTTACAGTTTTCGTCATTTTTGCGCTCGCAATATGCGTGTTCGCGCACGCGAGAAAGCCTTTTTGTACAGTTCGCGATCCCGAACACGCAGCTTTTGCAATCTGGCAAACAATATCTCGCGAGCAACATAGACCCTTCTCGAAAACGCTTTTTTGTGCATTTCTGCACAAAAAACTCCTCAGGCTGTCATTGAGCTGTAGGTTTGGAGCAGGGAGAAGCTGTTATTTGTCTGGAAACCATTTTTATGAGAGGGATTAAGTTCCACAGACACTCCAACTTCCTCTTCCTGTCCTTTCCAATCACTTTCTTGTGTGTTATTGTGGTGGGGGGGCTGGGCATGTGTGTGGCGGCCATTTTGGGAAGGCATGCATTGTGCCTTTGCCATAGGCGTCCATTGACTGTCTCCCATTTCTTGTGGTTGTTGTGGGTGTGTGGCGGCCATTTTGTGAAGCCATCCAAGCAGTGTGCTTGCTTTTGCCATCCGGTTCCAAGCTTGTGGCCTAGTAGTCTTCCACTAGGCCCAGAGGTAGTCAGCCTCCAAGCTGTGGTGCGTGATTTTACATGTACAGTTGGTGTTGTCTGGTGATTTTCCTTTACTCCATGGATGGCTTTGGATTTTGTTGCAAAAGGTGTGTTTGGGGTGCAATAGCATTTTTTGGGTGTGTGCTAAACAAATTGGGCTATTTTGGCCTGCATGTAAGGCAAGGGATTCAGCTCGCGAACGGCCATTTTAGGAAGGCATGCATTGTGCCTTTGCCATAGGCGTCCATTGACTGTCTCCCATTTCTTGTGGTTGTTGTGGGTGTGTGGCGGCCATTTTGTGAAGCCATCCAAGCAGTGTGCTTGCTTTTGCCATCCGGTTCCAAGCTTGTGGCCTAGTAGTCTTCCACTAGGCCCAGAGGTAGTCAGCCTCCAAGCTGTGGTGCGTGATTTTACATGTACAGTTGGTGTTGTCTGGTGATTTTCCTTTGCTCCATGGATGGCTTTGGATTTTGTTGCAAAAGGTGTGTTTGGGGTGCAATAGCATTTTTTGGGTGTGTGCTAAACAAATTGGGCTATTTTGGCCTGCATGTAAGGCAAGGGATTCAGCTCGCGAACTTTCGGTAACTCTGCACAGCGCGACAACGCGGACTTACAGTTTTCGTCATTTTTGCGCTCGCAATATGCGTGTTCGCGCACGCGAGAAAGCCTTTTTGTACAGTTCGCGATCCCGAACACGCAGCTTTTGCAATCTGGCAAACAATATCTCGCGAGCAACATAGACCCTTCTCGAAAACGCTTTTTTGTGCATTTCTGCACAAAAAACTCCTCAGGCTGTCATTGAGCTGTAGGTTTGGAGCAGGGAGAAGCTGTTATTTGTCTGGAAAACATTTTTATGAGAGGGATTAAGTTCCACAGACACTACAACTTCCTCTTCCTGTCCTTTCCAATCACTTTTTGTGTGTTATTGTGGTGGGGGGGCTGAGCATGTGTGTGGCGGCCATTTTAGGAAGGCATGCATTGTGCCTTTGCCATAGGCGTCCATTGACTGTCTCCCATTTCTTGTGGTTGTTGTGGGTGTGTGGCGGCCATTTTGTGAAGCCATCCAAGCAGTGTGCTTGCTTTTGCCATCCGGTTCCAAGCTTGTGGCCTAGTAGTCTTCCACTAGGCCCAGAGGTAGTCAGCCTCCAAGCTGTGGTGCGTGATTTTACATGTACAGTTGGTGTTGTCTGGTGATTTTCCTTTACTCCATGGATGGCTTTGGATTTTGTTGCAAAAGGTGTGTTTGGGGTGCAATAGCATTTTTTGGGTGTGTGCTAAACAAATTGGGCTATTTTGGCCTGCATTTAAGGCAAGGGATTCAGCTCGCGAACTTTCGGTAACTCTGCACAGCGCGACAACGCGGACTTACAGTTTTCGTCATTTTTGCGCTCGCAATATGCGTGTTCGCGCACGCGAGAAAGCCTTTTTGTACAGTTCGCGATCCCGAACACACAGCTTTTGCAATCTGGCAAACAATATCTCGCGAGCAACATAGACCCTTCTCGAAAACGCTTTTTTGTGCATTTCTGCACAAAAAACTCCTCAGGCTGTCATTGAGCTGTAGGTTTGGAGCAGGGAGAAGCTGTTATTTGTCTGGAAACCATTTTTATGAGAGGGATTAAGTTCCACAGACACTCCAACTTCCTCTTCCTGTCCTTTCCAATCACTTTCTTGTGTGTTATTGTGGTGGGGGGGCTGGGCATGTGTGTGGCGGCCATTTTGGGAAGGCATGCATTGTGCCTTTGCCATAGGCGTCCATTGACTGTCTCCCATTTCTTGTGGTTGTTGTGGGTGTGTGGCGGCCATTTTGTGAAGCCATCCAAGCAGTGTGCTTGCTTTTGCCATCCGGTTCCAAGCTTGTGGCCTAGTAGTCTTCCACTAGGCCCAGAGGTAGTCAGCCTCCAAGCTGTGGTGCGTGATTTTACATGTACAGTTGGTGTTGTCTGGTGATTTTCCTTTACTCCATGGATGGCTTTGGATTTTGTTGCAAAAGGTGTGTTTGGGGTGCAATAGCATTTTTTGGGTGTGTGCTAAACAAATTGGGCTATTTTGGCCTGCATGTAAGGCAAGGGATTCAGCTCGCGAACGGCCATTTTAGGAAGGCATGCATTGTGCCTTTGCCATAGGCGTCCATTGACTGTCTCCCATTTCTTGTGGTTGTTGTGGGTGTGTGGCGGCCATTTTGTGAAGCCATCCAAGCAGTGTGCTTGCTTTTGCCATCCGGTTCCAAGCTTGTGGCCTAGTAGTCTTCCACTAGGCCCAGAGGTAGTCAGCCTCCAAGCTGTGGTGCGTGATTTTACATGTACAGTTGGTGTTGTCTGGTGATTTTCCTTTGCTCCATGGATGGCTTTGGATTTTGTTGCAAAAGGTGTGTTTGGGGTGCAATAGCATTTTTTGGGTGTGTGCTAAACAAATTGGGCTATTTTGGCCTGCATGTAAGGCAAGGGATTCAGCTCGCGAACTTTCGGTAACTCTGCACAGCGCGACAACGCGGACTTACAGTTTTCGTCATTTTTGCGCTCGCAATATGCGTGTTCGCGCACGCGAGAAAGCCTTTTTGTACAGTTCGCGATCCCGAACACGCAGCTTTTGCAATCTGGCAAACAATATCTCGCGAGCAACATAGACCCTTCTCGAAAACGCTTTTTTGTGCATTTCTGCACAAAAAACTCCTCAGGCTGTCATTGAGCTGTAGGTTTGGAGCAGGGAGAAGCTGTTATTTGTCTGGAAAACATTTTTATGAGAGGGATTAAGTTCCACAGACACTACAACTTCCTCTTCCTGTCCTTTCCAATCACTTTTTGTGTGTTATTGTGGTGGGGGGGCTGAGCATGTGTGTGGCGGCCATTTTAGGAAGGCATGCATTGTGCCTTTGCCATAGGCGTCCATTGACTGTCTCCCATTTCTTGTGGTTGTTGTGGGTGTGTGGCGGCCATTTTGTGAAGCCATCCAAGCAGTGTGCTTGCTTTTGCCATCCGGTTCCAAGCTTGTGGCCTAGTAGTCTTCCACTAGGCCCAGAGGTAGTCAGCCTCCAAGCTGTGGTGCGTGATTTTACATGTACAGTTGGTGTTGTCTGGTGATTTTCCTTTACTCCATGGATGGCTTTGGATTTTGTTGCAAAAGGTGTGTTTGGGGTGCAATAGCATTCTTTGGGTGTGTGCTAAACAAATTGGGCTATTTTGGCCTGCATGTAAGGCAAGGGATTCAGCTCGCGAACTTTCGGTAACTCTGCACAGCGCGACAACGCGGTCTTACAGTTTTCGTCATTTTTGCGCTCGCAATATGCGTGTTCGCGCACGCGAGAAAGCCTTTTTGTACAGTTCGCGATCCCGAACACGCAGCTTTTGCAATCTGGCAAACAATATCTCGCGAGCAACATAGACCCTTCTCGAAAACGCTTTTTTGTGCATTTCTGCACAAAAAACTCCTCAGGCTGTCATTGAGCTGTAGGTTTGGAGCAGGGAGAAGCTGTTATTTGTCTGGAAACCATTTTTATGAGAGGGATTAAGTTCCACAGACACTCCAACTTCCTCTTCCTGTCCTTTTCAATCACTTTCTTGTGTGTTATTGTGGTGGGGGGGCTGGGCATGTGTGTGGCGGCCATTTTGGGAAGGCATGCATTGTGCCTTTGCCATAGGCGTCCATTGACTGTCTCCCATTTCTTGTGGTTGTTGTGGGTGTGTGGCGGCCATTTTGTGAAGCCATCCAAGCAGTGTGCTTGCTTTTGCCATCCGGTTCCAAGCTTGTGGCCTAGTAGTCTTCCACTAGGCCCAGAGGTAGTCAGCCTCCAAGCTGTGGTGCGTGATTTTACATGTACAGTTGGTGTTGTCTGGTGATTTTCCTTTACTCCATGGATGGCTTTGGATTTTGTTGCAAAAGGTGTGTTTGGGGTGCAATAGCATTTTTTGGGTGTGTGCTAAACAAATTGGGCTATTTTGGCCTGCATGTAAGGCAAGGGATTCAGCTCGCGAACGGCCATTTTAGGAAGGCATGCATTGTGCCTTTGCCATAGGCGTCCATTGACTGTCTCCCATTTCTTGTGGTTGTTGTGGGTGTGTGGCGGCCATTTTGTGAAGCCATCCAAGCAGTGTGCTTGCTTTTGCCATCCGGTTCCAAGCTTGTGGCCTAGTAGTCTTCCACTAGGCCCAGAGGTAGTCAGCCTCCAAGCTGTGGTGCGTGATTTTACATGTACAGTTGGTGTTGTCTGGTGATTTTCCTTTACTCCATGGATGGCTTTGGATTTTGTTGCAAAAGGTGTGTTTGGGGTGCAATAGCATTTTTTGGGTGTGTGCTAAACAAATTGGGCTATTTTGGCCTGCATGTAAGGCAAGGGATTCAGCTCGCGAACTTTCGGTAACTCTGCACAGCGCGACAACGCGGACTTACAGTTTTCGTCATTTTTGCGCTCGCAATATGCGTGTTCGCGCACGCGAGAAAGCCTTTTTGTACAGTTCGCGATCCCGAACACGCAGCTTTTGCAATCTGGCAAACAATATCTCGCGAGCAACATAGACCCTTCTCGAAAACGCTTTTTTGTGCATTTCTGCACAAAAAACTCCTCAGGCTGTCATTGAGCTGTAGGTTTGGAGCAGGGAGAAGCTGTTATTTGTCTGGAAAACATTTTTATGAGAGGGATTAAGTTCCACAGACACTACAACTTCCTCTTCCTGTCCTTTCCAATCACTTTTTGTGTGTTATTGTGGTGGGGGGGCTGGGCATGTGTGTGGCGGCCATTTTAGGAAGGCATGCATTGTGCCTTTGCCATAGGCGTCCAAACTTGTGGCCTAGTCGTACAGTAGGCCCAGGGGTACAACTCAGCAATCATCACGGCGGGTTTTTTTCCCTTGCTATTCTTCTTCCTAAGTGTACACTACACAGTACAAATACAAAAGGATCCCTGGCCTTGTCAGTCTCTTAATGGCTGGCTATACTGTTGATGTTGTTCACTGACTGCATGAAATGTAATAATTGTGATGACAACCCACGAGACACTAATAAATTATATATTATATTATGGATCTTTTGACTGATGTTCTTCTGGCTTTTTGCTTTTAGGTGCACAAAAGACAGAGGTGTGTCATCATCATCCACTGTTGTGGTGCCAGACCGACGTCCTGCTGCTGTAGTGTACACAACGTGACGTGTCAGTGACCTGACCAGGCATCTCTGCAACCTGTGCAACTGAGTGCTGTTTTGACATCTGTTGAAGATGCCCCCAAAGAAAGCAGGTAGCAGGTCCTCCGGTACCAAGAAAGTTGCCATGGAGAAGAAGGAACAGAAGAAGAAGGAAGTGTCACTTAAGTCTGGTGTGCCTCCCAAAACCTTTTTTGGTTCACCAAAAATGAGGCCTGCAGCAGCGGTGTCGGGGGGGCAAGCTGGGGGCAGCACCTCCACATCAGTGAGCCCAACCCACCAACCCATGCCCAAGCAGATGAGTGTGGAAGAGGTAGCCAGCCTTATGGTAGAAAGCAGTGATGCTGAGCCTGAACTAAACTTATCGCTATCTCAAAGTAGTACACAATCCACGCAGGAGGGAACATCATCAACACAGCAGATAAGTGGTCAACAGCCGCAGCTACCGCCCGCAATAGTAGCTGTTCCTCCTGAAGTAGGGGCAGTTCAGGAAATTGAGCCTCATGCAGAGGAAGAAGAGGAAGCCACTCCTTTAGAAGTTGCATTGGCTTTTAAATCCCCAGCAAGGAAAAGGAGGGTTAGTACATCAAGTTCTTCACCAAGCCCCCCTTCTGATGATCTAGATGTCACTTGGAAGCCACAAAGTGAGTCTGAGAGGGAAACACATCACAAGAGCAGGCATGGCAAAAGGAAGTTTCCAGAAAGCCTTACACTTATGGATGTTGATGTAGAAGAGCAGGTTGATGATGATGATGATGATGAGCCAGTCATCACAAACATCACTCCCGGGCCTGAGGAGATGGAGAGCAACATTTTTACATTATCCAAAATGGATGCGAGGGATGTAGCACGCATACCTCCAACACAGGTAACACCAACACGACCTCCAGCTTCCATATTTACATTAGCAAAGGGCCGGCAGCGTCCTACATCCAGCACAACAAGCACCACCTCAGCAGAAGTAGGTAGTGGTCCTGCACAGAGTCAAATTCAACACACACCCTCCAGTTCATCCGGCATTGGAAGTGGGAGTGGCACCTCCAGCAGGAGACAAAAGTTAAGCTCCCCAGTGTGGGACTACTTTACGGTTAGCCCAAAGGAGGAGAACATTGCTGTATGCTCCGTTTGTCATTCCTCTGTTAGCCGTGGAAAGCTTGGTACAAACTATGGTACCGGAGGCCAAATGACCCATCTGAAAAAACACCACGCAATCCAGTGGGAGGAGCACCTTAGGCTCATCAAAACTGGAACCATTGCTGTTGGGCATAAACGAGTAGAAAGTCCGCTCACGGTGGAACAGGAAGAAGAGGGAGACATTCTCTGTGCTAGTGGTAGACAAAGTAGCCCTGTCCCCAGCACTGCAGTGGTAACGCCCACATCCTCAGCCACATCTCATTGGCACAAGAGTAAGAGCCAGCCTGAGACACCAAGGAGTACAGCTGGGCCAAAAAGTGCGAAGTTGACCACAGGAAGGAATACCATGCAGCCTACCATTCTTAGCATGTTTAGTAGGCCGGAGGGGCAGTACGAATGCAATCACCCAATAGCACGTTTGTACAATGCTAAGCTGGCAAAAATGTTAGCACTGGACCTTCTCCCTTTTTCTTTTGTTGAAGGGGTGGGTTTTCTTGAGTTTGTGACCACCATCTGCCCAAAATGGAAAGTTCCCAGCCGCTACTATTTTGCAAGAGTTGCTGTTCCAGCACTACATCACGACGTGCTGGAATTGCTTGGAAAAGCCTTAAAACAGAGTGCTGTTCAGAGTATACACCTGACAACAGACATGTGGACCAGTTGCCAAGCCACTGATTACATGTGCATCACTGCACACTGGGTCTCTTTTTCGGGTGTTAAAGATAAGATATCTGACGGCGTTGTTGACACCGCTGAGATTTTTAAAGACACTCGCAAACATGCAACTGTAGCCATGTTTGCAATGGAGAAATCTCATACTGCTGCTAACATTTTGGATGAGTTTAACAGCAAGGTGTCGGAGTGGCTGCGACCAAGAGGTCTTACCATTGGTTTTGTTGCCACGGACAATGGCAGTAATGTAGTTCGGGCCATGAAAGATGGTGGGTATTTCAGGGTGCCATGTTTGGCACACTGCATTAACATTGTTGTGCAAGACTTTCTGAAAAATGAAAGCAAAGTCAGCAGCTTACTGACCACCTGCAGAAGAATATGCACACATTTCAACCATTCTTTTAAAGCCCGGAAGGAGCTGAGGGTGATTCAACGTGAGCATAAAATGCCAGTCAAAGCACTCATCCAAGAGGTGCCAACACGTTGGAACTCAACGTATTACATGCTTGAGCGTCTGTTTGAGCAGTATATACCACTTAATGCTTATGTCATGAAAAGGTCAGGGGATCCTACAGTGAAAGGCATGAGAGTTGAGATGACCCAATGGGACCTTGTCAAAAGCCTGACAGAGATGCTACTTCCTTTTGAGGTCTTCACCCGTGAAGTGAGCCGGGAGGACTGTACTATGGGCCAAGCTATCCCATTGTTGTACATGCTAGAGCAACAGCTGAAGGATGTGGCAGAAATGTACGCAGATGTGGATGACAAAGTAGAAGCACATTCTTTGGCAGACACCTTATCCGCTCGCTTATCTCACAATACAAGGCTTCAAAATAACATTCTGTCAGATCCACATTACATTACTGCCTCAATTTTGGATCCACGTTACAAATTATTGCTGCGCAGTAATGAAGTCATTCCTTTTTCAGAATTGAATGTTGCCCAGTACAAAACTTGGATAGCTAAGGAAGCCACTGAGTTTGAAAACGAAAGGATCTTCATTAAAGGCCCGCCCCTCCAGGTCAGAAAAAGTACTGCAGGGCACCCAGAACAAAGTTCTACTTCAGAAGCCAAGAGCAGTGCGTTTGCCTCCCAGCAGTCAACACTGCCAGCAGCAATAACATCAACAGCACCAACAGGATCATCAGGCACATTTCCAAAAACGGCAGGGGATTGGTTTCTACGGAAAGGGTATTGCACATCAATGACTGATGCAAAGGCAAAAGAGGCCCAGGAAATCGGAGCACCCCTGAACATTGAGCGGATGGTTCAGGCCTATCTAGATGACACAACAGAGGTCTACATGGAGCAAAGCCCATTGGTGTATTGGTATGGGAAAAGAAGCCAATGGCCAGTGCTCAGCAGGCTGGCGATAAAGTATGTGGCTTGCCCTGTTGCAAGTGTCTCTTCAGAGCGTGTTTTCAGTGCTGCTGGTGCCATTGTTACTGTCAAAAGGACCAGTCTCTCGCCCAAAAGTGTTGAGAGGTTAACCATGATCAAAATGAATCAACACTTTATACCACCAGAGTACAAAATACGTGAATCACAGGAGGAAGAGGAGAGTGACTTTGATGACATAAGTAGTGGATTGTTAGACGTACTGCTGTCCGAACCACCAGAGTTTGAGGACGAGCTCCTCTTCCCTGACAACTAGGCTTTCAAATTGTTCTCCCTTCCTTTATTTGTGTGTGACTGTGTGTATCTGTTTTTCTGGTTCAAAATCTACATTCACAACAATGCCATCAACAGTCTCCTTTTTTTATTTCCCTATTGGAGTTGCACGTCTGTGCATAACTGTCCACTCCACTCCTCAGGGTCCTGCTCCATGTTCCGTACTCTCCCTAAGTACATTTCAAGCAAGTCAGACATTGGATGGAGATGGAGAATAGTACAATACATGTTGCCTCTAACAGTCCCTCCATAAGAAGTGAAACGTGACTCCACCTATATTCCATTTTGTTTCCAATCCGAAAGAAACTCATCACTGACTGGCAGAAGGCTAGGCAGGCATCAGATCAGACAGCCAAAGAGAACACAAAGACAGGTAATGAGTGATTATTGTGAATGATGGTGGCATGCATTGCATTGGATGCTGGCTCACTACGAAGAATTGTGCATGCCATGAAGTAGAACTATACTAGTTTACCGACAAAGTACAAGTGACTCAGGTGTGGTGACAGTTAATGTTTCCTTGCTGTTTAATAATGACCACATTGTACTCCTACCACTGCAGGTGCCGGCCAATATCCGTTGCAATTTGGTAATATGGAATATATTATAAACTTAATCAGTCACTACAGACTGAGTTGGTGTTGGAGAATACGTACCACACGGTCACCATCATTGAGGATGCTGAGCATACTATCTTTGCACACAGTCAGTTGGATTGGAGAAAATGTATGGAATAACGGCGTTTGATGGGCTGACATATAAGGTAAAAAGTTTGAACAAGAACCACAGCAGACTTAGGCTAGATGTCCTTGTAGTGGTGTGGACTGGAGTAGAGTGTAGTGGTATGACGGACAGTGGCGCATTGATTTAGTCACTTCATTGGGAAAATTCTAGGTTGCTGCAGTGCATTTGACATTTCTCTGGCTCGGTCAAAATGTAAGTAAGGGGTAGGGTGCCTGGCCTGTGCCGCGGTTCTCCTGTCCTGTGGCTGTGCTGGCTCCTGAATCCTGTCCCGTTGTTGTTGTACCTTAATGCTTGCTGTAGAGTAGACACACTATGTAGCCTATCCAAGCTGCCTCAGTCTGAAAGTGTTCTCTCCAGAGTGTTGTCTTGCACTCCACTGTAATTGAGTTTATTGTTGTAAAGGCTGTAATTTTTCAATACCCCGTTTGTTTTTCCATCTACACTTACAGGCCGGCCTTTACCCTGTGCTACAGTGGGAGAAACGACTCACACGTACCTTACCAATACGCATCAGGCTTTTGATGGGCTGACATAAAAGGTAAAAAGTTTGAACAAGAACCACAGCAGACCTAGGCTAGATGTCCTTGTAGTGGTGTGGACTGGAGTAGAGTGTAGTGGTATGACGGACAGTGGCGCATTGATTTAGTCACTTCATTGGGAAAATTCTAGGTTGCTGCAGTGCATTTGACATTTCTCTGGCTCGGTCAAAATGTAAGTAAGGGGTAGGGTGCCTGGCCTGTGCCGCGGTTCTCCTGTCCTGTGGCTGTGCTGGCTCCTGAATCCTGTCCCGTTGTTGTTGTACCTTAATGCTTGCTGTAGAGTAGACACACTATGTAGCCTATCCAAGCTGCCTCAGTCTGAAAGTGTTCTCTCCAGAGTGTTGTCTTGCACTCCACTGTAATTGAGTTTATTGTTGTAAAGGCTGTAATTTTTCAATACCCCGTTTGTTTTTCCATCTACACTTACAGGCCGGCCTTTACCCTGTGCTACAGTGGGAGAAACGACTCACACGTACCTTACCAATACGCATCAGGCTTTTGATGGGCTGACATAAAAGGTAAAAAGTTTGAACAAGAACCACAGCAGACCTAGGCTAGATGTCCTTGTAGTGGTGTGGACTGGAGTAGAGTGTAGTGGTATGACGGACAGTGGCGCATTGATTTAGTCACTTCATTGGGAAAATTCTAGGTTGCTGCAGTGCATTTGACATTTCTCTGGCTCGGTCAAAATGTAAGTAAGGGGTAGGGTGCCTGGCCTGTGCCGCGGTTCTCCTGTCCTGTGGCTGTGCTGGCTCCTGAATCCTGTCCCGTTGTTGTTGTACCTTAATGCTTGCTGTAGAGTAGACACACTATGTAGCCTATCCAAGCTGCCTCAGTCTGAAAGTGTTCTCTCCAGAGTGTTGTCTTGCACTCCACTGTAATTGAGTTTATTGTTGTAAAGGCTGTAATTTTTCAATACCCCGTTTGTTTTTCCATCTACACTTACAGGCTGGCCGGCCCTTTACCCTGTGCTACAGTGGGAGAAACGACTCACACGTACCTTACCAATACGCATCAGGCAGGCAGTGATACCCAAGATTGATGTGCGGAGTGTCCATGGAAGGGAGGACCAAGAAGAATGACGAGAATGATGCAACTCCTCATTTGGACCAGGATAATACAGTAACTTTAGTATCATCATTCGTCTTTACATTTATTTGCTTGCTTTTTTCTCTTTAATCATTACGACTGTGTGTTGTGGTTTGTTTGTTAATTGATCCAACTTTTTTTTAGTTTCCTTAGCTAGCTTGAAAAATGAAAGTAAGCCCGGTAGAGCAGGCAATTGGGTTCGGTCTGAGCTCTGAGGGCGTCAGACAGGCAAGGCAAATTTCAATTTCGTCCCTGACTGTACTGTCTCATTGGGTCATAGTAGTTATAGTACAACTCATTATCTCATTAACCATCAAGTTATCCTCCTCAGCATGCATGCATTTGCTTTCTCTCACTTCATACTTTGATTTCTTTGATAATGGATCATGGTCGTCTTACAAGATTGTGTTTTACTTTTGTTGTGTCCATGCATATTGTCTGTTTTTCTTTCTCAAACCTTTCCCAAAACCCCACTTCCCATCCAATCATCAATCCCTAACCCTCTTCCCCCGGGCTGTGTGATTTATATTGAGGTGTGATGTGATGACTATGTACACCAATTGATCACACGCTTGCTGGGGCAGATGTGGTGAAAGCAACAGTAATTCAATTTCAACTAAGGCAGGGCAAGGATCTTCTTCTGCTTGACCACCCATGCTGTAGTTTACTTTGTGTTCTGTTCCACTCCTCCTCCCTGAGTCTCAGTCAAGTGACTTTCTCTTTCTTTTTTCAAACGCTATTGCCAGTGTCTACTACTACCACCACTATAATGGCATCTACTCCGTCAATTTGAGAAACCAACCATGCAGCCATCAGTGTGCCGAACTTCATCATCAATAACAGGTAAGAGTTTGGTGGGAGGTATGGACTAGGAGGAGAGACTGACAGTACTATGACAATTAAAAATAACTCAGTGAGGGGTACTGCATCTATCGGTTTGTGTGTTACAAAATCGGCAGATCTTTTAAATCAAACACTGGCTGTGGGCATGCAGCAGCACGGAAACAAAGTAAACAACCATGTAACTTACATTGAATTCGGAAAACTGTAACCCACCACAAAAAACATTAACATCATATAAATAAATAGTAAGTATATTTTTAATATCCCCTAACAAAAATAAACTATCCCGCTCTGACCTAACCCACCCCCCTCCCTAACCCCAACGAAACGAAAGTCCAAAGTCCCAATGTCCGTTGAAATCCCCAACGCCCACAAACCCACCCACCAACAAAAGGAATTAAAAAAGGGGCAAACGACGAGGTCCTCTACTGTCGGCGGGCCTTAAGGTGTTTATCCACCAGGATCTTGACCCGCTCCTCCATGTTCTCCTCCCAGCGGGCCATCCGGCGGAGCAGCTGGCGGCGAAATGCCCTAAAGTTGCTTCCAGGGTGGGGGGCAGCAGTGCTGGAAATCGAGGCGCGGCGGCGGGCAAATGCCGGACCACGGCGCCGTGAAAGTGGAGGCCGGGCCTGACTGGGGCCCGGGGCATTGGAGGAGGCTGCAGCTTCAGCCGCCTCCTCCTCCTCCTCCTCCTGAGCCACCAGCCGGCGATAATGCTCGCAGATGGCCTCCAGTTTCCGGCGCCGGGCCCTAGCGGCCAACTCCTTCCTTGATGGTTTTTGGGAAGGAGTATCATCTATATCAAAAAAGAAAAAGAACATGTTGGAGCCAATACTCTTAGCAAAACAGGAACACTAATCATTCAACACATAGTGTCACAGTATCACTAGCAAGCACAGTTCATAACATTTGGGATTTGGTGCTGGGGTAAGTATCTCTAATCCTACTTCCTTGGACTCTAACATTTGTGACCGTTTCAGACATTATTTATAAATATAATCGTACTATGTATGTACTGCGGTACACCAGTCGTGCTGTTCTTATCTGTAGTTTAGCCCAATTACATAACCTTGTTGTAGGCGGCATGCCAGGTCCATCAGCTAAGCTTGCACCCAAGAGAAACAGATATGAGCCACATGATGATGCAGACTCACGTTACTTTTATTTACTACTACTGTCTGCAGGTGGGGAAGCTCATCTTTTTGTCTGACGCCTTACGGCCGTTGGCACTGGTCATACTCTGTTACATGAGGGCAAATGGCATGCACAATTTCACTTACACCCTACCATGGGTACTACAAAAAGGCTGATTATTTATTTATCGGATCCAACGATCATTGCTTATATTCATATTATAGATGCTGCTAGTGCTAATACGATATACGACATCAGGTCGGTAGCGGTCGGTGGTGGGAGTGCTGCCGGTCGGTGACGTGGGAAGGTGCAGGGTGGGGATAGTAAACGATGGATTAAGGACATTCACAGGTAATTAAAGAATACATAAAAAAAAAACATTGCTGCACACAGTAGCACACACTGCATCGCATTCGGCGGTGCAGTGCGCACCTTGAAAATAGTTTAATTTATTTTTATGTTGATTACCTGTATTTGGCCGTAACAGTAATACACAATTTACTCGCCAGTGCCACCCACCCGTCCCCTCCCCATGTCGCCGCCCGCCAACAATCCCACCACCAACCGCTACTGCAGAGGGTACATTGCTTTCATTGCTTGTGTAACCAATATACATAAACATTAAACAAGAGATAGGCCACCCTTTGCAGGCTGGCTGCCCCAATCGAAAATACATTAATAATAATAGGTAGGGAGTGGTCCCCAGAGTGGGAGGAAGGGGTTTCCGCTTGATAATATATGACGTGCTTGCAAACTACTGCAAGTGTACTGTATGCTCATAATACTACCTTGATTCCTCTAGGCTTTGCTACTGTCGCGCAGTTTCTGTTACATTTTCTTCAAGGTAAGAATCTCCAGTGACACTTTCCACCTATACTGTCTCTTGGTGATAGTACATCCAGGCATACATCCATTAAAGTAAACGTCTATCCTTTTGTATATATCTCTTAACAAACCTTAGTTGGTTTCACCAACAAACACCCATGCTTCTGCTCCTTCCTTCCTTGCCTTGGCTTTGAGTTTGAACCAAAAACACCGCTGATTCTTGCTATCTAGTACTATCCACCCATACTGTGTCGCCCACCCAGGCAGGCATTCTTTCACCTTCCACCCATCCTTCAACAACCCATGCATCTGATCTTATTACTATCAGACTCCTATACATGCTTCCAACAACATATCCTTCTCTGCCGGTCAGTCATATTGTTTATCTCGCCCGTCCTTCCACCCTTAGTGCTTTCCCTCTATGTTCAACACATCCATGAAGGTCATCTGATCTGAGTTTGTCTTCTCCATAAAACATTCACAGCTGATTTTGGAATCAAATAGAAGAGGCCATTGGTTACTCTACTCACGCTGGTAATGCTACGTAAAGGGTGTCTTCTTCAACCGTTGTATAATGTCGCACAGTACAGTGAAATAGTGAACACAGTTCCATCTAGCTGTAATGTCAAGAAGTAATGAATATAACTCACCGCCGCCGGCCACTGCTGCTGGATCCCCCCTGGGCCCTGTGTCTCCTGCAGGTGCCGCCAGTTCGCCTGCCCCCTCCGGAATGGCCGCATCGCTGGCCCCGACGGCACTGGTGGATGGTAGTGTGCCTAGAAAAAAGCATCAAATTTTTTAGATGCCTGTAAACCTCCCCCTATTTTAAGTGTTCACTTGGAACATTGAACAAAAAGTTAATGCGATGCAACATACATCAGCACTAGACAGTAAGTACAGTCAGTAGACAGACACTAGTAGGATATGGTTCCACTTCCGAGGGTCATCTAGTCCTACTCTACTCTTTTGAAAGTTAGCCTGAGCCATGAGTAACCCTTTTAGATTCATCATGTCGACTACTACTCTTTTGGTGCATATTATACCTGCCAGCGTATTGATGTGCAGTAGATGCCTTTAAGGCCGCTTGACTGTTGCGTACAAGTGAAGAGGTCGAAAAAAAAACAACATATTGACTTTGTTTAGTTTATATTGCTTAGCCATCACACATACATGTTACACTTTTTGGCATGACTGCAAAATGCTAGCATCATTCACCAGTATACTATCTAACGGCTAACTCGCAGTGTTTTTCTCATATATCATAGGCGAAAGATTCCCTTCTACAAACCAGAGATTTACAGAGCATAGTGGATGCAAGATGATGTAACCAGTATTTCTACGTTCTACGGTGAGGGATCTTCCACAATTATAAAGATCTTGGCTCTTGTTCTTGTTGTCAATCATGCACTTGTAAATGTTTACTGTTTTAATGTTAGGCTTTTTGCTGGCTTATTGACTATGGCTGTCGTAAATTAAATTTCATATTAACGATGTACAGAGTTTGATACTTGTTTCAAATAAACCTTTTGAACTTACACATAGACTCTGTGGTATTTGGTGTGGTGGAGTGGACTTACACAAGTGTGTGAGCAAAATGGTGTTTGTTATTATGTTCTGGATTGTCTCTGTCTCCGTCATCATCAACATTGTGTATCGTCTTCGTGGGGGGGTCGGGAGTGGGACCCTAATGTGAGACACTATAGCTAGTCTGTTAGGGGATCCTGGGTTTTTCTGACTGAGGTGTGATCAGTAAGATCCAACCTCCCATCACCACCATCCTATTTTGTTGTGCATAGTTCTGTATGTGGCTCTGCAGAATCATAGACAATAGTAGTATCATGTACTATCCGATCAAAAATACTAGTCAAATATCTGGTTGGGAATTTTGTTTGTGGTAATTGTCAAAGCCTCAACATTGAGAAGACTTGAAGAGGACAACCAAAGGACAGGACCCAGTGGCTAGAGCTATTGGTCAATCAGAGTTTAATTGTTGTAAAGAAAACCGTCTATTAAAGAGTGGGCAACTGTGCAAGCTTCGCTACACACAGAGTAATAATAGTAATAGTAGTAGTAGTAGTATTAGTAGCACAGAGAGTCATAGCAGAGGGAGTTAGAAGCAACTTCGAGGCAGGGATAAACAGAATTAGTAAACAGATAGTCAAGGTCAAAGAAGTAAGCTTTTGTAAAAAAGATTCAGAAAGTGGAACCATAATTTAGAGTTTGGGAAAAAAAAGATGCAGTAACATAACATTTAGGGAAATATAAATGTCAATCTAACCAATGGAGGACTTACTGGGGCCAGCTGCAGGAGCCTCAGTAGAGGAGAGGTCCTGGGGTTCCCCCGCCGACTCCGACCCCGTCTTCTTGCCCCTGGGTGGTGCTGATGATCATGTAAAATATAATACAGAAAGAGACCAACATTAAGGAGTGCTGTGAGAAAAATAATAAATCATTTGGAAAAACAATAAGTCAAAGAACATTTTAGGAAACAACAAGTGCAATAAAATTGCCCTATCTAATCAGATGGATCGACTACTGGCTGCTTCCTAGTGCATTTACGGATCGTCTACTTATTTATGAACAATCCAGTGTTCCTTGATCATTCTGATTCCAAATACTAACAAAGCCTAGTAAGTACCACCTGACCTACACCACCTATTCCAGACGGGCCAATTGTTCACTAAGTCTGCACTTGAATTTTTTTCAGCCATCAAATGCATAGATGATGAGATGGAGGACACATGCATAGTTGCATACATTAGTGCATACATACAACACATTGTGGGTTGGTTGCATAATGCTGATCAAGTTCTGCTACTGACTGACCATGCTAAGCCTACCACACACTAAACAAAGTACAAAAGGTTCGACGGAGGACTGGGGTAAGCAGCACTCAGTGACAGAGGATGCGTCACGCAGACCGCATAAAACAATTAGTAACTACTACTAACAAACTAAACCTAGTATCCAATATCCATCCACCACTATTTCACAGTAGGACAATGGAAGGACTAGAGTCTCTCTAGCAAATCGCATTACCTAACTTCAGTTCTGTAAAGTAAACTCTTACATAATCAGCATCAGCACAAGCTAGCGCAAACTACGTTGCAAACAAGTAAGAGTACCACCGGGAACCTGGGTCCTTAAATCAAAGAACATTTTGCTTTTTGGAACGTAATACCAGCAACGCTTGGCACGCAGCAGTAATCTTGTTGTTCATCTAATTTAATATACACAATCAGTTACTCACCAAGCCCGATGACCTCGACACCTAGCAGGTCCAACAGGTCCTGCTCCCGGTCCAGGATGTCGGACCACCGGTGAGCTAGCTGGTTGTGGGTGCGCCGGATCCCAGTGCACCGGAACACGGCCCGGCGCACCTTCGCCCACCGACGGTGCCGCTCCTGGGTAGCGTACCCGGAGCCGGGCCTGCTGCCAAGGTCAAGGGGAGGAGGCGCTGGATGAAAAAAACAAGAGCCGCCACCTCCTCCTCCCCAAACAGTTGCCGGGCCTGCACCCCTGCAGGACGCATTCTGCCGCAAGGCAGGCGGCGCTTCTCTGCGCCTGCAGGTCCCTTGCCCTTGGGACTTGGTGTGCCCTTGGCCATGGTTCTGGGGTGGGTGGGAGGCGGAAAAGAAAAGTCAGAAGGGGAAAAAAGTTAGGGGGAAGAAGATAGAAAGAACTTTATAAAAGTAACAAAAACACAGTAAAAGTAGAAATAAAATGCAAAATATAAACTGAGGCAAACAGAGAGATAGATAATAACTAAAAAAAGTCAGGAAAAAGGCTTAAAAGACAAAGGATTGCTGAGATAAAGGGAGGATACAAAAGTAGGCCCAGAAACATGGCATTGAGTGAAAAACAAGATGGCCGCGCCCATTCGCGACCGCGTGGGTAAGTTCGCGCGATATTTCTCGCGAACATGTACAATTTATCGCGAACAAGTAAAATGCGCTCCCGAACACGTCAATGCACATCGCGAACACGCTATCCGCGACCCGGAACAGGAAATAAGGCATCGCGAGCGGGCGGGACTATAGAAAAACAAGATGGCCGCGCCCATTGGCGACCGCATGGGTAAGATCGCGAGATATATCCCCCGAGCATGCAAACAGTTCCCCGAACATGCTTACCGCGCTCGCGAACAAGAAAAAGCCATCGCGAACAGGTTGCCACAAGCAACTACGCAAGCTCGCGAAGCTTCGCGAAGGTCGCGTAGTGCAATGACATCTTCGCGAAGGTTCGCGAAGCGCGACTACGCGAACTACGCCCAGGGTTACTCATGTCATCTTTCAAATAAAGTTAGCAACGGCTGGAAGCGGAGAAGCAGATTTTCCACTGTTGTGATAGGAAACTGTTTTGTTGACTACCAAGGGACCTGGCCTATAACGGATAAACAGATTAATACTTGTTAATTTAGTTTTTCTTAATAAAACTTGTTTAGTGTGAGAGAAATGTGCATATGTATAATTATGTTAAAATGCGCATGATACGAAACTGCCTTTTGATGTTATATTTTAGTGCAAAATTTGTCGTCGCGTCCATGCTGAATGCGAGGGCACTTTCTGCACGTAAAGCACAAAAAGCACAAGTGCCACAAACATAGGGGCATATTATCAAGAAACAGAGTTAAAATTATCGCCGCTTTAGCGGCAGAAAACTGCAGCTAAAGCGGCGATAATGGGCTTGATAATATGCCGCAGAGAATTCCCATAGAAGCCCATGTTTTTGTGACATTATTGACTTCTATTGGAATTCTCAAGTGCATATTATCAAGCCCATTATCGCCGCTTTAGCGGCAGTTTTCTGCCGCTAAAGCGGCGATAATTTTAACTCCATGCTTGATAATATGCCCCATAATCTCCTCACATTAGTCATTCACGCTGTTCCAGTGCTCTCGCAGTAAATTTCTGCCGCAAGCGGCACGTAACTATGCAACATGGCATAATTTCTCTAATTTCGCATAAAAAACATTGATGCAAAATTACCCAAACTTATTTAAGATTATCCAGTGCAAGTGACATTGTGCCAAGGCCTATAGTTTAGTTCACAGTAGTTTAATATTATCACCTCGTGTCAGCTGCTCAAGCACATGCCAGGAAAATAGAACGTTACTATCTTCCAGAGTTCAACTATGGATAGCAGGGATCGAATCTATGGAGTACGTGTTGAGTTATCTGCCTAGCTAAATTGTCCTTAAAATTACATAACCGTACATCCATCCACTTGGCCCTAATGTGTTCG
Organism: Triturus cristatus; assembly: GCF_964204655.1. Lineage (NCBI taxonomy): Eukaryota > Metazoa > Chordata > Amphibia > Caudata > Salamandridae > Triturus > Triturus cristatus. The sequence continues at coordinate 624,858,052 of NC_140587.1, forward strand.
GGACATCCTATTCCCCCTTAACTGTTTTCCCTCTGTACCCGGGGTAGGGGTCGTGCAAAGTTCGCTCCTTACGGGACGTTTTCCATACGCTTGTGTATTCAGGACGCCAGTACGGATCGGACTTGTGCGCTCGGACTTTAGTTTTACGACTCGTACGTAAAACTGTCCGGGGACGTCTCGTAAACTTTTCCCGAGGTCATTCGTATGTATTTTTCACGTACGAATCGTACTTCGCCGTTTGTACGGGACTTGTACGAATCGTACGTAAAAAAATACGCATACGAGTCGGACGGTAATTTTTTTTCACGGATCGGAATCGGCACCTAAATATTATTTTACCAAAATACAAGAAATATCATATTTAATATATATTAAAATGTATGTTTCATGTATTGTAAATGTGCAACCAATATGAAATTGTTTAATAAAACAATATATGATAACAAAATATATTTGTTTAAAATATTGTAAATTATTTAATATATTAAATATAATTTTATTTTAAAAAATATTCAATATACTAAACAATAAAATGTACAAAATATAAATTCAAAAAAATGCATATTATATAATTTTCCAAAAATAAAATCATATAAAGTGTAAAAAGAAATGTATATAAATGTTTACTTTTTGTCATTAAAAACTGTTGATAAAAATATATATGTAAAAATATATATTTTTCATTTTGCAATTGTACATGAAAAATGTATGTTAAAAATATATTATACTTTATAATAAAATCTGAATAACATCAAAATTATTGAATCATGTTTTTAATATTGTGAAACCCTGTATACCAAAACCAAATGAAAACAATTTAATTGTGAACCAAAACAAATACGTGTTTGCAAATAAAAATGTTCACAATAAAAACTAACATACATCTTCTTTCTTATTTCAATGCACATATAAACTCTAAAAATAAATACATATTAGTGGTGGATAATAAACCCCAAAAAAGTACTATTCCAACTCCAAAACAAAGTAATCTCAGGGAAAGTGCTGGATAATAAACCATAATAAATTACTATTCCAACTCCAAAACCAACTAAACTCAGGGAGAATGCTGGATAATAAACCATAATAAATTATTATTCCAACTCCAAAAACAAATAAACTCGGAGAAAGTGCTGGATAATAAACCGTAATAAATTACTATTCCAACTTCAAAACCAACTAAACTCAGGGAAAGGGCTGGATAATAAACCATAATAAATTACGATTCCATCTGCAAAACCAACTAAACTCAGGGAAAGTGCTTGATAATGAACCATAATAAATTACTATTGCAACTCCAAAACCAATTAAACTCAGGGAAAGGGCTGGATAATAAAACCCAAAATATTTCCTATTCCTAAATCCAAAACAAAAAAGAATGAAAAATGCTACTAAATAAAAAAATTACAAATATAGAAAAATAAAAAAATATTTCAAACCCAATTTTTTTTATATAAAAATTAACATTTCGTTTAAAAAATTAGAAATTGAACACAATTTTTGGAAAAAAAATCCACAAAAATATGTAAAATAATTTTAAAAAACTAAAATTTCAAAAATCATATTTAAAACAAAAATTATAATTAAGAATTCGAAACATCCTTCTCACAAAAATAAAAAATATAAATATAAAAATTTAAATTACAAATAAGGTGCCGATTCCGATCCTGTAAAACCTGGGTACAAATGGTCATACGGAGCGTTATCTCCGTACGACTCGTACCCGGGAATTCCACCGTACAAACCAGCAAGTACGATTCGTACAGAAATACCTTTTCCGTACGAATCGTAAAAAACACCGTGAGGCTAAAAAATACATACAATTCCGATCCTGGACAGCGCGTACGCGACGTCCGCACGGAGTCAGGCAGCGTTTTACGGACCAGCAAGTACGATTCGTACCCACAGCACTCCGCATGGCTATATTTTTACAGGAGCCAAAAAGTGCCGGAAAAGCTAAGTACGCCGCGATGCATGAGGAAAAGAGGGCCCGGTATGCGCCGTACCCCCAGCCCCCTGTATGTACACGCCGTACCCCCATCCCCCGTATGTACGTGCCGTACCCCCACCCCCGTATGTACGTGCCGTACCCCCAGCCCCCCATATGTACATGCCGTACCCCCACCCCCGTATGTATGTGCCATACCCCCAGCCCCCCGTATGTACGCGTCATAGCCCCAGCTCTATGTGCTGGGGGTACGGCGCGTACATACAGGGGTGGGGGTACAGCGCGTAGATACGGGGGGCTGGGGGTACGGCGCGTACATACGGGGACTGGGGGTACGGCACGTACATACGGGGGTGGGGGTGCGGCATGTACATACGGGGGGCTGGGGGTACGGCACGTACATACGGGGGTGGGGGTATGGCACATACATACGGGGGTCTGGGGGTACAGTGCATACATATGGGGGGCTGGGGGTACGGTGCATACATACGGGGTCTGGGGGTACGGCGTGTACATACGGGGGGCTGGGGGTACGGCGCGTACATACGGGAGTGGGGGTAAGGCATGTACATACGGGGGGCTGGGGGTACGGCGCGTACATACGGGGGTGGGGGTATGGCGCATACATACAGGGGTGGGGGTATGGCGCATACATACGGGGGGCTGGGGGTACGGCGCGTACATACGGGGGTGGGGGTATGGCAAGTACATACAGGGGTGGGGGTATGGCGCGTACATACGGGGGGCTGGGATACGGTGCTGACATACGGGGGTACGGTGCTGACATGTGCGGGGTGAGGGGGGCTGTACGACTCGTATCCGGGCACAAGTTTACCTGTGTACATGTGTGCTACAGCGTTCGCTCCGTACGGGGTCTTTTACATGCGGTTGTGTATTCGGACAGGTGGAACGGATCGTACTTGCGCGCACGGACTTCTGTTTTACGATTTGCACGTAAAAATGTCCGGCTCCCTATCGGACACTTTTCCCGACGCTATTCGGACGTAAAAATTTACGGCTCCCTCTCGGACCATTTTCCCGACGCAATTCGTATGTATTTTTCACGTACGAATCGTACTTCGACGTTTGTATGGGACTTGTACGATTCGTACGTAAAAAAATACGGATACGAGTCGTACTCAAATGTTTTTTACCCGGATCGGCACCTAAATGTAAATATTTAAAACAATCATTAAAAAATTAAAAATTTAAATACAACTTTAAATTAATAAACTATTCATATACTTGTTTTAATTATTTTTGTAATGAAACTATATTTCTAACATTTTATACACAATTTACATCAAAATATTTGCACCCCAAAAATTAATTTTTTTTCAAAATGTAAAAATGTACATTTGTTTTGTTACAATTATTTATATATTTTAAAAAAACTTAATACAAATTTATTTTTAACCAACATTCTTAAATGACTCCCCACCCTTATCCCCTACAAACCCACCACCCGGCTACTAAGGGGGTGATTACGATGGCGGAAGGCCCGCCACCGCCAGCAGTGTGTTAGCGGGCCCTCTGCCATTGGACAGCAATTTCCCCCCCCCGCAAAAGTACGATGGCGTGGGAATCGCTTTCCGACCGCGGCGCTTCTGCCACAGGCAATCGTACAGATTGCCTGGCGGAGTGGTCAGCATGCCTGAAAGGGCGGCGGTGCCTAGCAGGTACCCTCTGCCAGATTATGATGCTGTCTGCAGCCAGTCTTTCTGTGGCAGGTAAACCGCCATTTAAAGGCTGGTGGTGCTGCACTGGGGTGTACACCTCGTATCCCCCTACATTTCTATGCACTAAATTGCAGGCACCTCGTGACGCCTGCTACATAGTGCAGGGAAATGCACTACATAAATTTTTAACAGCCACAGTGGCGGTCGCATCATAATATGTGGTAGGGACTGCCACCTTACAGGTGGGTGTTCCAAGGCACCGACACAATGTCCCCCCGCCATCGTAATCACCCCCTAAATTTTTACATAAAATAAAAAAAACATTAAAATAAATATTTTTAAATTACTTCCCACCTTTATCCCCTATAAACCCAACATTCCACTCCTAAAATGTTACAAAAATTTGAAAAGTATTTAAATTTTACACAATTTCTTTTCAATTACTCCCCACCCTTATCCCCTATAAAGCTAACATCCCGCTCCTAAAAATGTATTAAAAAACAAGAAAAACAACATTTTAACATAAAGAAAATTAAAAAAATATAAAATGACTAATACCAAATTAAGGGGCTCATTGCGATTGCAGGCAGACTTGGTCCGCCTGCCACTGTAGCGGTGATTCCGCACCTTTAACATTGCGTCGGTGGCTGCTGACAACAACACCGCCGCGATGTTAAAAAGGGCATGTTGTGCATTTCACTGCACTACGTGGCAGGCACTACACTGTGCCTGCCACTTGGTGCAGTGAAATGTAGGGGGCCCAGTGCACCTCCATCCAATACAAGGTGGGCCCGCAACAGGCCCCTAAAGACATTCTCTTCCAGCCTTTCAATGGCGGGTAAACCGCCATCCGCCACGCAAAGGCTGGCTTCTGCCGGCATCATAATTGTGCCAGCGGAGCTTGCTAGGCTCTGCCGCCATTTTGAGCATGCTGACCGTTCCGCCATGCAATCGTGACAATTGCTACCGGTGGAAAATCGGCGGAAGGACTTTACTTCCACCGCAATACCCACCGCCATCATAATTTGGTGGGGGTAAATCTCATGACGATGGCGGAACGATCGCCACCCGGCGCGACGGTGGCTATTTTCTGCCATCGTAATGAGCCCCTAATTTACAAAAATACAACATTAAACAAAAACAAAAACAAATAAAATCAATATTATTTACAACTATATATTTGCCATCGATATTTACAAAATTGATATTTTTTCACTACACAAAATTGATATTTTTAACAACGAAAAAAGGTACCTCAATATTTTACACCATCAATATTCTTGAGTCGATATTTATGCAATTCAATAATTGGGCGTCGATGTTCTGTCACTGCACCCTGGGGAATGTGACTTGTGTACAATGCTACAAGAAACCAGCCTGCAACTGAAAGCATTGTGAATACGCAAATCATTATTTTGAAATAGGGGCAGAAGGTTAGTGACCTTCCATTTTAAGAGTTTCCAGCAGTTTCAAGATCAAAATGGTGTTATTTTGGATATTTAACTCGTTTCATTTACTCCATTGCTTGGGTCTACTCACAAGAAAGTGTCACTGTAAGTGCCACACATTCGTCAGTTTAATACCACTCATAAGTACATTGAAACCATGGGAAAGTTACACATAAGCAATCTGAAAACTTGGCAGCTATGGTAAAGTTTAACATACTGATGATTGGCTGATGATTGTCACCTCATACAACACCTGCCTTACTTTTACCACAAGGTATCTTTTACCAGCAGAACACTGTAGGAGAGTGGGATCTGCTTCACATGGGTACCCCCACTTTTGGCTGGTGTTTCACTGTTTTTCGACCTTAGTCTGGCTGTGGCCCTGCTAATCAGGACCACAGCATAGCTGCTTCCTCTCTACAATGTTTTCCATGTACATTAGGTACATATCTAATTGGATTCTGGAGTTCCTTATAAGCCCCTAGTATATGGTATACTATGTACCTAGGGCATAGGTACCTCAGAGGCCTACCAGGGGCTGAAGCATGTATTATGCCACCCCTGGAAAGCACTCCAAAATGGCACCACAGGTCTGCTACTGCAGCCTGGATAAGGGTGTGCTTGCACCCCTTACAGTGGTATAGGCTACCTATATCCACATATATATACAGACACATATGAAATTATAAGTCACTCCTATGGCAGGCCTTGACAATCCTGAAGGCAGAGTGCTTGGTTTTGTGTGAGAGGGTGCCCAAGCATGAGCTGAGCCCATCTGCAGCTTTCGGAAATACTTCCTTATGGCTGTTCTGAGATACATTCGCAACTTGGGGGTACCATCTCCCCCATCCATGTTCTGAGATACAGCCATACCATATACTCTTAAGTGCATTATAACCTCGTCGTAAATGCTAACTTTGGAATGGCTGCATCAAAACATGTCATGCTTGGTGTCAAACGCTTTGAAATACTACCCCCCCACCAATTCTGGTGGCAGGGGTAGCATTCCCCCCTTCTAGAGGGAGAGACATGTTCACACTGGTCAAACCCGGTAGGATTTTCCTGAGCCCTGGCATCACAAAATGGATGCCTCTGTCACAGACACGGGTCTGGCCTCCTGCTGCTGATCGAAACTCTGGCAGGAGAGGCCTGGACAATAGGTTTCCTGTCGAAGGGAGGTGTAACCACCTCCCCAGACAGGCAGATGTGTATTGGGTCTGAGCGGGAGCACTCTCTGGTGCTTTGAAGTCCTGCACTGGGGGCACGTTTGCTGTCCTGTGCATAGTCCAGTTCAAACCAGTTGCAGGGGCTACCTGCCCCTGCTCTGGCATGAAACTGGACAAAGTAAGTGGGTGTACCCACCCCTCTTTCCAAACCCACCCATAGGTGGGGCCTTAGAGTTAGTCCATCCCCTAAACCCTGGATGAAACTCTACAACATAAATCCTGGACCTTCGACTTTCTATCCTGACTAGAAGGCTGAAGAAATCTCCCTTGGGTTCAAGGAGTGACTCCCCTGCCTGGCAGGCACCAAAGAAGCAACTGACCGGTCTGCATCACTGAAGCTCCCGCCAGACGCCGAAGTCTTTGCATCACCAGAGGTGGATTTCCAGACTTCTCCGAGGCTACCCAGAGTCCACAGCAAAGCTGAGGTCCGTGGCTATCATGGGTGATGTGGAACCATGACCCCTGGACACCGTGATCTTTTGCAGCAACAGCATCTTCCTGGGCTTCCCTCGAAGTTGTGCTTTGGGCTTTGAGTAGCCCCAGCCTTGAGCACCTCCTGCACTGAAGATTGCTTGCCTCCACTCTACGAGGGACCCGTGGGCCAGTTTCAAGTGCGACCGCTTGAGGCTCCTTCGCGATCACTAGCCCGATGGCTAGCAGGTCCCCACAAAGGCAACTCCTCTTCTACTTGGGCTTTCCTGGTTGCTCCAGACGTGCCCTGATTTACCCTTGCTGGGTGAGTCCCTCAGACCTTGCTGGTCTGCATCGCAGTCCTTTCTCTGAATTCCAGTGACTTGCCGTTCACAAGGCTTGTTGGGTCCATTCCTGTCACCGACACAGAAGCACTCGACAGACTTTCTGGGACAGCTCGAATCCAGCTCGTGGACTTCGTCGACGCCTCTTGGACCTCGTTGCTGAAGAGTCAAGACACCCATCAACTCACCTGAAACACGTGACATCTGTGGGCATTGGTCCATCCTGCCCTCAGTCACTGGCTAGTGACCCAGACTTTGTCCCCTCTGCTTTCAGGTTCCTTCCATCCTAGATTCAGGCTTGGATCTCTTCGGACACTTCTCCTCTTCACGACAGCAGCAGTTCTTTGCAGGCTTCCATTGAAATCGACGACTCGACCCGACACCAAAAGACACCTATGCACCCGGCTTCCCTGGGTGAAGTAACTCGAGTACTCCAGTGCTCCCGTGGGTGATAGCCCTAGAACTTCTTAAGTCCTGTGGTAAATAAAAATTCCTTTACCGGGACTGAATTTGATACAGAAACACTATAAAATAGCTCAGTAAAATGAGAGGCAGAATCCGTGATATTAGAGTTTCGGAATGGGCTTTATTCCAATAATCGATTATAATCGGATGCTTCAAGTTCCATCACCACGGGGGTTCAGGAAGTGAAGTACATACTTTATTGACAAGAAGTAACTTTTATAGTACATACATTATAATGAAGTGAATACAGTAGGCGTAACAATTGATAAGGAAATTGACGTTTGGTCTGCGTAACCGAAAATGGGTGTAATAATGAGTAAAAAGGAACATGATTGGTTATGATGTCATACATAGGTGGATCTATAAGATAATACTTGGCCTAAATGCGCGCGCAGCAGTATGACGTGTAATTGACGTGTAACTAGGGGGTGACGGGGATTTGACATTTAGCTCTATATGTGGAGACGAGAAGTCTGGGGGGTCAAGTCAACCTAATCCCAAATCATATCTAACATCCTATGTTTAAAGAACTATGTTATCCACAAAAGAAGGACTCTCGGACAGAATCTATTCTATACTGACTGTGCGTGCGTGTACAAGCGTCTAAGTGTCTACACTGAATGCGAGGGGGTAGGAATATTCCATGGTAACAGGGCTATGAATTACTTGCATGAGGACAGAGAAGTTGGGCCTTTTTGCTTGGTAACTGGAAGAATGTTTACTTAAACTACTAGGCAGGAATGCATCGGCTGAGGGGGAGGCAGATAATTCGAAGGTGAAATACAGTTCTTGGCAGAGAATGGGCTGATGTCAGGCTTCGTGAGCTGCGCAGAGAATGAGACAAAGTTCATGGTCACAGATGCAGGCTCGGACTGGAGCTTTCAGAGGCAGAAGGCAAGAGGAGTTTTGATGACAGAATCAGGGCCTACTTGCCTGGACTGTAAAGTGGCATAAGTGAACCATATAAAGCCGGTGGCCTTTCATATTTAGGAATGGAATATCCGGCCTATTCATGGCGGATCTGTCAAAGGACATGTTGACGGTGGACGCGCATGTGTTCGCGTCTTCATAACTGGAACTGGAGGGAACATACATGTACTTGTGACATGCACATGGAACCGTTGGGGTCCAAGATAGGGGACATAACTGACCAGAAAAATCCATATTTCCACATTCCCTCCTTGTCCCCTACTTGCCCTTCAAGAGATATCAATCTTCATCAATCCATTGATCTGTTCATATAGCATCATTTGTTCTTCTTTCTTCTTCCGGGATCTTGAATGAAAATCTTGATGTGGAATGCACGATGTGGCACACAGACCACAAATCGCTGGTCCACATTGTAGACATAGACAGCAACTGAATAGTATGAGAAGGCCAATACCTAGGAAGGATAAAACTCTCCATCCCCAGGCTGATACCGCATTCCAAAACCAACTGGACCAAGTCCAAGGGCCTGGGTTCTGGTGTATCTGGCTTACAATCTTATGAAGGCGAGTGATGGCTTTATATACAGATGGCGAATTTTCTGGTATGAATACGCAGCAGCTTGATCCGATGACCCTACAGGCTCCGCCCCTATCAGCCAGGATGACGTCAAGGACAAGACGATTTTGAAGCACAACAATCCGCATAGCAGACTGCTCTTCCGTTAAATTGCCTAAGGCGGAAATAGTCTCATTCACTACTGCTTCAAGGGTTCTAGTTAATCTACGTATCAGCTTACTATTAGTAACAGTACCTATATAGGGAAAGATGCCTTTATTAAAATCTACATACTTGTCCCATGCCGTCTCAGTGTAATCGACAATGGGGAGATCTCTCCGTTCTCTGTTGTGTACTAAATGAATGTTTCTGTAATAATCAGGAGGAGCTAGGAAAACAGGTGGCAAAAGGAATGCAATGTAGCAGGTACTATCCCAATCTAGGGGTAGACGCATATATGTCGTCTGACCACATATAAAGTAGGAGTGGCGGGAAGCTCTAAATGAAGATTTTCCTTGATCACTGAATTCTACTATAGTAGTGCATTTACTATGGCCCATATGTATGGAACCAACCTTTCTTACACACAATTCACCCTTCGCTGGGAATACTGACATGGTGGGTAAGACTAGTTCAACCTCGGATACGACATTTAGAATCATGAGATTAGGTGTAAAATTTCCTAATCCATATACTTCATTTTCTAGATCAGTTCCTGTTCTTTTGGGGCGACCCTCCTTGTCAGGGTAACAGACCTTGAGTAAAGCTAGGTTCAGATTTCCCCATACCCAATGATCTTGGTAAACTGCTGTGTCTGAGTCTATGGAATTAATTAAACTAAACCATGCTCCACAGGAGCCATTATGTGTAAATGGATGTGGAAAGAAAGGCAGGACTCCTTCATAATTCTGATAGGGAGGGAGTCGGCCACACACCCAACAATTGGTGGCATTACTAGTCTGATGGGAATGATGTAACATACTAATGAAAGTGTTATTGCGCAGCGCAAGTCTATAAGACAATTCATGCGGAGGTAAGTCACTAAAAGAATGTTCAGCAGCAACATTATAAAAATGTCTAGAAATAGGGTAATATATGTGCAACAACATACTTGTAATAATTATTAAAAGACTCAATAAAAACAAAATTAATAATGTCACTATGCAGTGGCTACGCAGTGATTTACAATACGCCTGTCGTTTCAACATTTTTCGGGTATTTTCTCTACTCAGGTCCAAGGGATACATGTCAGAGACAATTCAACCGCTTCACCTTGGAGAGGACTTAAACAATCAAATTGCTCGACTTGGTGGGCCTAAGCTTTAGTTTGTAATTTTCAGATTTGTTCGGTTCAACAAAAGGGAGTTTTGTATCAGTCTGTGAGGGAGTGCAGGGCACAATGTCTATATCCGAGGATAGTCCATGAAATTTCTTGATGTGGCTTGAATGAATCCAGCCCTTGCGGCCCTCGATCTTCACGGCTGTTCTTGTGGTCAACAGGACCAACTTGGGTGCTTTCCACCTGGGCTCCAGCTGAGTCTTTCGGTCGAAATTCCTCACAAAGACAAGATTACCCGGAACAACGTCATGGGGTTTCACCTCAGTGTTGTCGGGAAAGGCTGCAGCTACCTGTGAACGAGAAGATTGTAGTGCAGACATCAAGGAAGCCAAGTAATCTGTCAGCATATTACAGTCAATATCAGTTATTTTGCGTGGTATAGGCGTCCCCCACATATTCGGTGGTCTACCGAAGATCACCTCATACGGGGATAGCCCTGTTCGAGAGTGTGCTACCATTCTCATGTAAAAGAGTGCAACTGGTAACGCTACTACCCAGTCGACACCTTTCTCTCTGCATATTTTGGACATTCTAATTTTCAGTATCTGGTTATGTCTTTCTACGAGACCTGCTGCCTCGGGATGTCGGACACAGTGGAATTTCCACTGATATCCTAACAGAAGTGAAACGTGTTTCATTAATTCGGATGAGAACGGCTGGCCGTTATCTGAGTAAACAGCACGTGGTAAACCGTATCGTGGGAAGAATTCTCGAACCAACTGTTTGGCAGTAGTCGGGGCAGTGTAATCTGAAACCGGGTATGCCTCCGTCCAACGGGACAGAGCGCAAACAACTACGAGAACATATTTGAATCCTCGACATCGTTCCATCTGGATATAATCCATCTGGAGGACTTCAAAAGGATGATTAGGAGTATGAAATCCACCCTGTTCTACGGGAACGCTTTTTCCTGGGTTGAACTGACAACAGATCATACAGGTACGGACCTTTTGTTTTGCTGCTGCTCGTAAATGTTTATTGAACCAAATGTGTTGAATGCTGTCTAGCATAGCTTTTTCTCCTAGATGTGCTGGACTATGTATAGTGTTAATTATAACTTGGACCATTGAATCAGGAAGGAACCATACAGACTTTTCCTTCATCATCCATCCTTGGTCCGTTTGGATCCCTCCTAATTCAGTCCATTTCTTTATTTCGTCTGGTGTAGCATGTGTCTGTATGTCAATTACGTCAAGAGTAGGATCTTTAACTGTCATACAATGTGTCGGTGTCGGGACTATTGTCTTTGTCATGTCGGGGGTTTGAGTTTGAGCAGTCAGTTTAGCTGTTCTGTCGGCTAGATCATTGCCTTGGGAAATGATATCAGTAACCTTCGTATGGGCCTTACATTTCATAATTGATATTTTTGTGGGTAGATGTATTGCATCTAATAATGCATGAATGAGGGGTCCGTGCTGAATGTGGGCACCGTGGGAAGTTAAATAACCTCTCTCTCGCCACAGCACGCCGAAGTCATGTACAACTCCGAATGCATAACGTGAGTCAGTGTATATGTTGACTTTTTTATTCATGGCTTGAATACAGGCTTGTGTCAGAGCGATAAGTTCTGCGGCTTGAGCTGACAAAGTATTTATACGATTAGTTTCAATGACTTCAGTATCTGTTGTGACTGCGTAGGCGGCTACTAACTCTCCTGTACTTGTTCTCATGCATGAACCATCTACATACAAGGTCAGGTCTGGATCTGACAATGGGACATCGGTTAAGTCTTGTCTGGGTTTTGTTGTTATTGTAATAACTTCAATACAGTCATGGGCTAGTGGGTCTGTTCCGACTACTGGTAAAAGTGTGGCAGGATTCAATGTGTTACAGCGTCTGATTTCTATATGTGGCTGAAACAATGTAAGCTCGTATCCTGTAAGTCGCGCTATAGTCAAGTGTTGTGTTTGCGTTCTATTTACAAGAACCTCTACTGCGTGTGGTACTTGAACTGTCAATGGATGTCCTAACACTATGGCATCGCTTTGTCTGATTGCTAAAGCTGTCGCTGCTACTGATTTCAGGCATGCAGGCAAAGCCTGAGCTACGGGATCTAATGTACTAGAAAAATAAGCACATGGTTTGCGTGCTCCTGCTTGTTCTTGTGTGAGTACTGACAAGGCAGTACCTTCGCGCTCTGTAACAAAAAGTGTAAACTGTTTTCTGTAACATGGCGTTGCTAAAACGGGTGCTTGACATAAAGCTTTCTTTAAGCTTTCAAAAGCTTGTGTGTGTTCCTGAGTCCAAGGGAGAACAGTCGATGTGGCTGCCTCCTGTGTGGTTAACTGAATGAGTGGTTTTGCTAGAAATGCATACTGAGGGATCCACTGCCTACAATATGAAGTGAGGCCTATGAAAGCCCGCACCTCCTTTTGTGTCTTGGGTATTGACATGTTAGCTATTAACTGAATGCGGTCGGGTGTAAGCTGCCTTCCCTCCTTGGACAGCGAGTGTCCAAGATAAACAACTCGCTGGACACAGAATTGCAGCTTAGAAGGGGACACCTTGTGCCCTTTTTCGGCTAGAAATTGTAAAACTGTCAGTGATGCTTTTTCACATTCGGGTTCGCTTCGGGCGGTGATCAGCAGATCATCGACGTATTGAAGCAAGGCGGTGTTACCTGGCATGTGGATACTGTCAAGTTCCCGTTTCAGTGCTTGGCTATAGATGCTGGGGCTTTCTGTAAATCCTTGAGGTGCGCGGGAGAATTTAAAGCTACGCCCATTTAAACTAAATCCGAACAAATATTGACTTTCCGGATCTATTGGGACGCTGAAAAAGGCATTTTTGAGATCAATTACAGTAAAGAATGTGGCTTCGGAATCAATAGCTGTCAATAATGACGAGATATCTGGGACCACAGGAAATTGTGGCACAATACATTTGTTTAACTCGCGCAGATCAATAACCAATCGATATACTGGCGGAGCTGTAGGATCTGTTCGTTTAAGAATCGGAATTATCGGTGAATTACATACATTGGAGTCTGTTTCTACAACTACTCCTTGGGCAATGAGCTCGTCAATGATTTGTAGTAAAGCCGCTACAGCATCTGGTGGTAACTTGTATTGTCGCATTCGTGGTAGCACCACTCCTGCCTTTAGTGTGACTCGATATGGTGTAATATTCATGCAACCAACATCAGTAGGGCCTTGTGCCCATAGATGTGTAGGTAAAGTCTGCAGTCGGGGATCCATGTCTCTAGATACATAGTGACCTTTAAGATCACGTAAAAACAACCTTACTCCTTCCGGAGAACAACATATTATGGCTCCTAGGGCTTTCAACGTTTTTATTCCTAACAAGTTTTCTGGACATGATTTAGTAAGCAATAGATCTGTAGTTCGGGTCAGAGGTCCTATCGTAAGTGGAAGAGGCTGTGATACTTCATTAACAATAGGTTTTCCTGAAAAACCAAGGGAAATATTCTGAGAGCCTGAGAGGGGTGCCCCTGGAACTTCACTACGTTTTATAGTTGTTCGACTTGCCCCTGTATCGAGTAAAAATTTTCTATCTTGACCTAATAATTCACTATGTACATAAGGTCCTTCTTGATCTACAGGAATCTCGATAAGGGGTAAGTCAACTTCCCTCTCTAGGCTAGTTCATGCGTAACGCTGATACTCGGGATATTCATACTGTGCGGTCTGATACATTTGTCGTGTTGTTGTCTGTGTGGCAGCAACAGGCAACGGTGGTGCAGCTGGCACAAACTGTATTGGCTGTTGTGCGGCTGGCATGGCCTGGGCATGCTGCATAGCTCCTTGTTCATTCTGATCTTGTCTTAGTGGCCGTGATCTTTCTTGTGTTTTACCTATGGCGATATTATGTTTTAGCACTGGACAATCGTGTACGTAATGACCTGGCTTTTTACAATAATTGCATGTCCCTTTTACAGGTCCTGCTGAATCGGAATGTGTCATACCCTTTTTATGTCCTTCAGCTGGAACTGTCTGGGAAACTAGCATTTTCATTTTCGTGTCTTTCATGCGTCTGTGTTCATGTTCTTGTTCCTCTCTAATTCTATTGTGGTGGTACTGTAACATTTGTAACATTTGTGTTGGAGTGTTACCTTGCCAGGTACTCTCGAATTTTAATACTCTATTATTTACTGGGGGCAGGGCATTTTCCACTAATTTTGTTACGAACAGATGCGGGTATGATTCGCTACTTGCTTTTATGCCACTATTTATACCAAAACATTTCTCGAATCGGGCATAGTAATCGCTAGTGTCTTCATCTTGCTTCTGTTTACAGGCTGAAATTGTACCCCAATCTTCCTTTTTCGTAGTTAATAAACGTGGCAGTACCTGTACTAGTAGACCTGGTAGTGCTTTAGTTTTGTCCCCAAGCCCCGAACCTGGACCTCGGGCCCTTTCTTCTGCTTCTAATGCTGACCATTCTATCTTTTGGTCACCTACCTCCCACTCTTTTTCCTTGAGTTTCTCATAAATGCCAGCAGGCATCAACACCTTTAATATTGTCATAATGTCGGGGTAGGTATACTCTCCCATGAGTAACATGTCTTTAATTTCTCGGTGAAAACCCGCTGGGTCTTTGTCATGACTGGGTACCACTTTCTTCATTTCTAACAATTCTATTTTCGATATGGGCGTATATACAAATACGCGTTTAAACTGATTGTCCTCGCCTTTTATTGGGTGTACTTCTCGTAAGGGATTCTGTCTATCCAGGTGATACGTGGTTCTTTCCTTGACAGGCAATGAGACATGCTCTGAGCATACAAAAGGAATATACTGCTTTCTTGATACTAGAATTTCTTTAATTATTTTAGTACCTGGACCTCTCCATTTATTCATAAGCAATTCAGTCAATATGTCAGGTAAGGGACCAGGGTCCGAATGCTGACTCTGATATAGTATAATGAGTTGTTGAATCATATAAATCCCAGCTAACCTCTGCTCATCTGGGGTGAGATTCAAAAATGTGCGTACTACTGTCTCATCACTATATTTTCCGGGACTGTCCACCCAATGGACAGCTGCCCTTGCTAAATCTTGTTCATCCATAGAATCGAGAAAATGATAACCCCTTCGTTCTCGGAGTAGTTTGTCGGCGGTTTGGAACGAATGCTCGTTAGACCTTATGTTAATTATAGGTATTTGGAAATTCCTGTCATTATCTGGACATATTGGACGTATTGAGTCAGTATGACATCTAGTCTGATCCCTATTACAAGATCTTCCTCTACCTACATAGGCTATGGTGTCCGACTGTCCTGCGGGCAGTCCTGACCCTTCTTCCTCGCTTTGTTCGAACTCGTCTGTCTCTAATCTCTCCTCGTGTAGGCGTTCTATTTCTTTACGGATCTTTCGGCACATGGCTATTATACAATTTTGCTTATCGTGTCTCCCTTCTGATATATTCTGGCTCCATTTTGTAAGAATTTTCATTGCTTCCGGATCTACCCCCGGTCGGTCTTGATTTCTGATCACACAGTTTATGAGGAAACGTAACAGTTCCCCCTGTATCTCTACTTTCTGGTATTCCATAGCTCTGTTAATACATTCTGGATCTCGCCCTGTTTGAACAAAATGATATATTTTATCTAGATGCGCAGTCATTCCTGGTAGCTTCGCTAAATACCCTGCGGCTCGTCTGATACGTAATGATGCCAGGATCATTTCGTCCTCTTTACCGAGCACCGGGTCATATCTACAATCTATAAGAAGTTCCTTAAGCGTACGATCACTTACGAATTTGGGTGTACGTGAATGCGCTGACTCTTGAAAAATAAGTTTATTTATTCTAGGTGGCGTAGAAAAAATATTGGTAGCACCTCCCGTGGCCCCGTCTGGGGCGTCGGGTGTGAAAGGATTCGTCGAACGTGAAACAGCAACTATAGGTGTGGACTCAGCTATAGAAGTACCTGTAGGAACAGATGCAGAAACAGATGTGCTTGCCGGAACTTGTGACTCGATTTGTTGCTGTAGGGATACGGGTGCTGGATCTTGGCGTTGGACCTCCCTGGTATGCGGTCTACGTGGGACGGAATTAGCATACTCGGGAGCTGCGTCATCTAAATATGAGGAAAGAAAAACATCTTCTGCGGTTCTAGGATGCCCCTTAGGATGTACCTTGATTGGGAATAATGGGGGTGGCAAGTCTTTCGGTATCTCTGGAGTAGCCTTAGGTAATCCTTCGGCCAGAAGGGGATACATACCATTCATAAGGGCATTTCTTTGTCTGTCTACTTGTTCTGATTTCACTCGGATACCTTCCTTAATTAATAGATTGTCTTGAACTTTGCTTGAACTTTCTTTACTCTTCTCTTCCTGTCTACGTGCTTTTTCCGTACGTCTATGAGATTCTTTACGCCATAACTCAACGGCGTCTTTCTGTGACTGTCTGACTTTCCTTTTCCATAACTCTTCCTCGACTTTCATGATGCACTCTGCATCCCAGGTTCCCGCTGCGGGCCATCTCTGACTTTCTGGTAATCCCTTGGTGTAGTCTACCCATAAATCAAGAAATAATATAGCGTCTAAGCCATGTTTGTGATACATGAAGTGCCCTGGAGTATCCCTAGGAGGAATAGGGACGGCTTCTTCAAGTACCCCTTTTCTAGTAGTGATCTGTCTTAATTTCGAAAAGAGCGGCATATTGACAACTGATCTGATACTTAATCTTGAACACACTTAATAAAAAAAAAAAAACACACTTAATGAACAACCATTCATACCACAATATGCAGGACGTTTAACACATTAAACATTAAAACATTAAACCTTTAACTGAAACAACAATGATGATCGTCTGCATAACTAATCACCATGCTTAATTCTTGACAATAACTAGATACTTCGGAATACTTGATATACTGCTAAACAGTACAGATACACTGCTAAAACAGTGCAGACCGGATTTGTGTACCCAAACCCGTCTTGACCGGCACAACCTATGTGCGCATCAGAAATGCCTCCCCAGTAATGGTACTCACCGGGTAGCTTCGGAAACGGAAGGCCTCGGTAACTTGAACTTGAACCGGACTGGACTCGACTCGACTCGTCGGAAACTGGGCTTGATTTCGAACTGGTGGGTCTCTGTATACCTCGGATCTTGCTCTCTCAGCTAGGCTCTGGTCGGGATACTTCGCACTTCTCACCGCCTCGTCTGGGTGTTGATCGCAGTCTCAGTCGCCCCCGCTTGACCGGAGGGAGATACAGGAAATCCTGCTGGTACGCGTTATTGTCCGTCCAGCTGTGGCAGGAGACCGGGCCTGCAACTCACCGCCGGCGCGTGAGATGAGAAAGTGTCCCTGTTCGGGCGCCATCATGTGGTAAATAAAAATTCCTTTACCGGGACTGAATTTGATACAGAAACATTATAAAATAGCTCAGTAAAATGAGAGGCAGAATCCGTGATATTAGAGTTTCGGAATGGGCTTTATTCCAATAATCGATTATAATCGGATGCTTCAAGTTCCATCACCACGGGGGTTCAGGAAGTGAAGTACATACTTTATTGACAAGAAGTAACTTTTATAGTACATACATTATAATGAAGTGAATACAGTAGGCGTAACAATTGATAAGGAAATTGACGTTTGGTCTGCGTAACCGAAAATGGGTGTAATAATGAGTAAAAAGGAACATGATTGGTTATGATGTCATACATAGGTGGATCTATAAGATAATACTTGGCCTAAATGCGCGCGCAGCAGTATGACGTGTAATTGACGTGTAACTAGGGGGTGACGGGGATTTGACATTTAGCTCTATATGTGGAGACGAGAAGTCTGGGGGGTCAAGTCAACCTAATCCCAAATCATATCTAACATCCTATGTTTAAAGAACTATGTTATCCACAAAAGAAGGACTCTCGGACAGAATCTATTCTATACTGACTGTGCGTGCGTGTACAAGCGTCTAAGTGTCTACACTGAATGCGAGGGGGTAGGAATATTCCATGGTAACAGGGCTATGAATTACTTGCATGAGGACAGAGAAGTTGGGCCTTTTTGCTTGGTAACTGGAAGAATGTTTACTTAAACTACTAGGCAGGAATGCATCGGCTGAGGGGGAGGCAGATAATTCGAAGGTGAAATACAGTTCTTGGCAGAGAATGGGCTGATGTCAGGCTTCGTGAGCTGCGCAGAGAATGAGACAAAGTTCATGGTCACAGATGCAGGCTCGGACTGGAGCTTTCAGAGGCAGAAGGCAAGAGGAGTTTTGATGACAGAATCAGGGCCTACTTGCCTGGACTGTAAAGTGGCATAAGTGAACCATATAAAGCCGGTGGCCTTTCATATTTAGGAATGGAATATCCGGCCTATTCATGGCGGATCTGTCAAAGGACATGTTGACGGTGGACGCGCATGTGTTCGCGTCTTCATAACTGGAACTGGAGGGAACATACATGTACTTGTGACATGCACATGGAACCGTTGGGGTCCAAGATAGGGGACATAACTGACCAGAAAAATCCATATTTCCACATGTTTGGTCCTGACTCGATTCTAAGTGTCCCTAATCTTTAAATTTCCAACCGTGACATTGCCCATAGATGATAACAGGAATCCGCGGTTGTGTTCACACACTGCATACAGTCCCCGTGGGACCCTTGTGTCACTACCTTGGGTGGTTCCTTGGGGTCCCAGTGATTCTACAGGCTCTAGGCCTTGTGTCTAGTTCAGTCGTGGTTCTTATACCACTTTTTTGGTATATGGTTTTGTACGCCCCTAGAGCCCAAACGTGTATTTGTGCTATTACTGATGATTGCTCACTTGTAACTTAAGTACTTCGAACTCCAGTCTCATAAAGAGACTAGAGGGGTGTGTGTTAACCTAAATACATACATTTTAAATATATACCTGGTGTGGTTGTCCTTTCATTTGATCATTCAAGAGATGATAGACTGGTAAAACAAGCTGCTTTACATTCCTTCAAGGCTTAGCCTGAAGGCTGCTCTCCATAGCTACCACTAGGATAGCTTTCAATAAAGGTTGTCTTTAACTTATCACCATAAGGGGTTGTTTGGACTGATACAAGGTGCCCACTAGAACTAGTGGACAGCATATATCAGGCCACCTTCTCACAAACAATAACCACACTGTCCTCAACCCTGAGGTATTTTAACAGACTGACTTTTTCCACACAAGACTTTTAGATCATTGACTTTCACGTATAGGTGTCTTCCCCCACAGAGGCTGTACTTTTACTACAAAGGTTTTTTTGTTATCCACAAGACGCGCCGTTTTCCTTCAAGCCTCTTCATGAGGTCATGTCATCTTTTTCGGGGTCCTCGACACTGGATTGTGAAGGAGCAGTGAGTGAAGGAGTAAGCCAGGATTCAGGAGTAACTCACAGAGAGAGAGAACCCTTCCCTACACTGCCCAGCCCAGTGCGATACCCTCCGTAGCCTTCCCTGTTCATCTCCTACACCCTTCTCCCTTGCTTTATATCTTACGTCTCTCTGGTATGTTCTCCTTTTTCTCAATCAGGCTACTTCTCTGACTGAGCTTCCTCAGTCTTTCCCTCTTTGGTGGCCCTGCTGCGGGAATGTGCATAGTTTGAATGAATCTGTGAGTAGAGTGGAGTTCCCGACTCCCAAAGACTACCTAGTACAATAACCCACCCCCTAGCCCACCCCG
Organism: Triturus cristatus; assembly: GCF_964204655.1. Taxonomy (NCBI): domain Eukaryota; kingdom Metazoa; phylum Chordata; class Amphibia; order Caudata; family Salamandridae; genus Triturus; species Triturus cristatus. Next base: position 624,878,007 of record NC_140587.1, read on the forward strand.
CAGCACTACACTGTGTCCGCTACAGATCCGGGGTGTGCAAGGAACAATGGGTGTCACTTTACGGATAGAGTCAAGCAAAACATATAGTCCTTTGTGGCCGGTCTCTGAGGAACAATGGCTGTTGTGTCTCCGCACGGATAAAGTAGGTCCCAATGCCTTGGCACCAGGCTGTCTGATGGACAGTAACACTTCCCAACACTCGAAACACACTTTTTTATAGTGGGACCCTACAGCACCACCACACAGGGCAATACATTATTGATATATTATAATGACTAACTATTGCTCATCTCACCTGTGACCTGCAGCTTAAAAGGCACTGGCAGGTACAGCTGAAAGGCACTGGCAAATTGGTTCTATTGCATGATGCAGTCTCACACCTGCCCTGCCCCACCCTATGCCCAACCCTGAGGACCACGCAGCAAAGCAAGCCGCACAGCATGCACTCATGTTATGTTAGGCTGGTCACAGCAGGTCATTCACTATTTTGTTGTACCTAATCTTCTGTACAGGCAGGGTAGGCATCTAAGGTTCAGTTTGGCCTGTAGTGATACCCAGTGGGTTGCTCCCTGTATGCTGCAACTGCCGGGCTCACGCACAATAGCAATTATGGTGCCGGTATGTGTTGCCATTTTTTTATACAGTGCAGTGCAGTACTGCCAGTGCTGTGAACACCGAGGCAAAGTCTGACAGGGACTGAAATGTGTTTTACTGAGCCAAGCCCAGAGCATAAGCAGGCAAAAGTAAAAATTGATAATATTGTCCTGCCTCAGCTGGATTCAGATCAGTGTGACATGAAAGCTGTTAAACTAGTAAACTACGCACTTTTTAATTACTCCAACATCACATTAAGTTTATCTTGAGGCTGGGATAGATCTGAACTTTCCAGGACCGAGTCTGCCTTGACTGCAGCTCACAGCACCCATCAGCCCACCCCGCCCTCAGCCGTAATTAACAAATGGGAGTGACATGCTCCTTTAAAGGCAGGCATGCACTACTGACATCACTAACGTGATGCAGTAATCATGCCTGGACCTGGGTGGGCCATCCTCTAGACATTCCAGGCAGACATGCATCCAAACCCAAGGAGGACAGGACAGGTAAGTACATATATTTCTAATAATAACTCTGCCCATCGTACAGGGTAGAAATAGCCCCGGCCCTGTTTAATAAGTGCAGGTGCTAAGCACCAGAAACCACCAGCACAAATTAAGCACTGATCAAATGTATACTTATTGGTTGAGCATCCATTACGTTAACTGATAATAGCTCAATATCTGCTTTATTGTCTAGTTCTTGAGCTCATAACAAATGTCATTGCAGTTAACGTGTCTCGCTACACAAAGCTTCTTTTTTAAAGCAGAGAAGTTAGAACATAGTGATCCTTATAAGGATAACAAAATAATACAACATAGTCTGTTTTTAACAGTGAAGCTTGATCACACATATTACGAACAGCAGTGATAAAATCAATGTGCAGGCAATATAGCTACTATGCTAATGAGAACCCATGATGAGGTTAGCTACAGGTGGAGTATTCCCTCACCATTAGAGAACTTAAGGGCAGTTAACACACATACCTGCTTTGATGGTGAGGGTAAATTGAAATTGCCACTTGAATGACTAATTCAGATTGATTCTATCATGGGCTCACATTACCAATATGATAGCTTTACCTGCACATTGATATCATAAAGGAAGAGAGAAGTACACTGAAAAGATCAAGTGATGATTGTGTATCACCGTGGTAGAATATGGGGGCACGTGGTCAGTAGAGACACAACCAAATGACATCCATTGTAGCAGGAAAGAGGAACTGTTAGACCTATCAGCCTTAGGGTGGTCTCCGTCCAAACATTATGAGGTCCATTAGGATGGCGGGCGGAAACGCACCCCGACCGCCATGGAAGCAGAAAACCACTGCCCGCCGGCACCGTGGGAAATCTGGCGGCCAAATTAGCATAACCGCCCAAAAAATCCGACTGCAGCGGAACGAGACAATGAAAAACCACCCGTAGTGGGTGGAGAAGGCCAAATTCCGTCCGCGGCGGTCAGAATCGCGGCGGAAAAACACCAACCCGCCGTAAGTATAGCGGAGACACTGTACCGGAAACTAGAATATCCCCGATGGTCCCGCGGTACGTACCGCTGTCTCCGACCGCCGCGGTCGCACAATAGGATGAATGGAAGAGCCATCTGAAGAGCTGAAGCACAGCCACCGCGGCGGACGAACCGTAAAAAATATGGCGGACGAAGCCAAAACCCCACAAGAAGGCCAAAAGGTGCACACTGAAAACTAGCCATGTCCCTCAAATACACAAAACACACCCCAATGACACAACCACATGGCAAAACGAAAAATACAAATCCCAGGACAACACATCTGTCAGCAACACCCCAATTGGACACACCCACATGGCTGAGTATCAAACCAGCCCCTTCCCTGACCACAATCCCTTACAAAACTCCAGGAGAGAAGGGACACATACCACAGCTGACAGGAGAGGTAAAGGACACAACATCACTAGCCACACCACACACAGTACCACCACTACCTCCCCACCAGCACAACTAGCCCCCCTGCACAACACACGCCATGCACAGCACAACCACAACCACCACTCACACTCCTGCACCCACAACCACTTTGCACACCACACACCATGGCCACACAGTCAATGCCCAAATTCACTGAGAGTGAGTTGTAGGTCATGGTAGATGAGATAGTCAGAGTGGAACCACAGCTTTTTGGTACCCTGGTCCAACAGACACCATTAGCAACAAGGACACAATGTGGGCAAGGATAGTCCAAAGGGTCAATGCTGTAGGGACCACCCCAAGATCAAAAAAGGAGATCATGAAGCGTTGGCATGATCTGAAGAGGGTGGTCAAGGAGAGGAGGAGCAAGAACCGTGAGCTGGCTCAGAGGACTTCACGGTGTCCCTCCCATTCCACCAAAACCATTCACACAATGGGAGGAGAAGGTGCTTGCCAAACTGCATCCAGAGAATCTCACAGGAGGAGCCGGGGGAGTGTTGGCTGGTAAGTACAAACAAATGACTACTGCCACTCTGCTATTTACTGTCTTGCACAACTACAAAGCTACACCACCTAGGACAAATACCATCCATCTGCATCACACACTCACAAACACATGGCTCACAGATCCAACATTCACACACTCCCATTCACCCCAAATGTAGCTAACAACATTACCATGGGGGCATGTGTACAGACAGACAGCACTACAACTCCCACCAGGACCCCTGGCCCACAGAATCAGCAAGATGTAACCCTCCCCCACCCCACCCAGAAGCATGTGTCAGCCACTACACAACCCACATCAAACTTACAGGTAGGTAGCCATCTTCCCTGGGAGGGTATCTGGGGTTAGGAGGCCTGCACCACTACTCCCACCATGCCCCCTGTCCCACACCTCAGCAGAATGGAGCCCCCCCCCCACCCAGAAGCAGTTGGAAGCCATTGCAGTACACCAAACAAACTTACAGGTAGGTAGCCATTTTCCCTGGGATGGTGTCTGAGGGTGGGGGGCCTGCACTACTACTCCCACCATACCCCCTGTCCCACAGCCTACCAAGATGGATCCCTCCCCCACCCAGAAGAATGTGTCAGCCATTACACAACCCACATCAAACTCACAGGTATGTAGCCATCTTCCCTGGGAGGGTGTCTGGGGGTCAGAGGCCTGCACCACTACTCCCACCATGCCCCCTGTCCCACACCTCAGCAGGATGGAGCCCTCCCCCACCCAGAAGCAGTTGGAAGCCATTGCAGTACACCAAACAAACTTACAGGTAGAAAGCCATCTGCCCTGGGAGGGTGTCTGGGGGTCAGGAGCCTGCACCACTACTCCCACCATACCCCCTGTCCCACAGCCTACCAAGATGGACTCCTTCCCACACCCACCCAGAAGCATGTGTCAGCCATTACACAACCCACATCAAACTTACAGGTAGGTAGCCATCTTCCCTGGACCATGCCCCCTGTCCCACACTTCAGCAGGATGGAGCCCTCCCCCACCCAGAAGCAGTTGGAAGCCATTGCAGTACACCAAACAAAATTACAGGTAGGTAGCCATCTTCCCTGGGAGGGTGTCTGGGAGTGGAGGGCCTGCACCACTACTCCCACCATACCCCCTGTTCCACAGCCTACCAAGATGGATCCCTCCCCTCACCCCACCGAGAAGCATGTATCAGCCATTACACAACCCAAATCAAACTCACAGGTAGGTAGCCATCTTCCCTGGGAGGGTGTCTGGGGGTGGAAGGCCTGCACCACTACTCCCACCATGCCCCCTGTCCCACATCTCAGCAGGATGGAGCCCTCCCCCACCCAGAAGCAGTTGGAAGCCATTGCAGTACACCAAACAAACTTACAGGAAGGTAGCCATCTTCCCTGGTAGGGTGTCTGGGGGTGGGGAACCTGCACCACTACCCCCACCATATCCCCTGTCAAACAGCCTACCAAGATGGATCCCTCCCCCACCCCACCCAGAAGCATGTGTCAGCCATTACACAACCCACATCAAACTCACAGGTAGGTAGCCATCTTCCCTGGGAAGGTGTTTGTGGCTCGGAGGCCTGCACCACTACTCCCAACATTCCCTCTGTCCCACACCTCGGCAGGATGGAGCACTCCCCCACCTAGGAGCAGTTGGAAGCCATTGCAGAACACCAAATAAACTTACAGGTAAGTAGCCAGTATGTGCACCCACCCATTTTTCACAAATGAAATGGTGCCATATGACAACACCAGCCCTCTCATTGCACAAAGAGGCATACACACCCCATTGCCAAGCACAATGTGCCCACAGGTAAGCTAAGGAAAGTGTCACAGCCACCAAAGTGTGACACACCAATGCACAAGTAGAAGAAAGTCAGGGCACAATCATGCACAGCACCTAGTTACATGTGTATCGCCATGGGGAAAGTGCAACAAGGAACATTTGAAAAATATGAAAGCATGTGTGGTGGCACAAATCAAGATATGCACATGGCAGGACAAAGGTATGCAGGAGATGACAATGGCCAGTCCATCGCCAGATGTGACGTCTGCTAGGTCAGACAAATAAACAATGAGTTCTCAATTAAACCCATGTTGTGCCAGGCCCTAGATGGTAACAAGTCCCTGTAAACCTTATTTGTGCATGGGTCGCATGGTATGCCTTGACACCTCACACCATGGACAAGTAATGCCTGTACCACTGCATCATGTCAGGAAGCACAGTACTGCACATAGTCAACAATGTGATGATATGTCAATTGTGCAGTGTACAAAAAGTGAATGACACACAGCTAACACAAAGTTTGCCGGGTGCACTGCAATGACCATTTCACATCTGGCCCACAGGTGACCAAGAACTTACTGCAGAGGAAACACCAGCAACCTGCAGAGCCAGTCTCCACCCCCGGTACAAGGACTCTCGGATGTTGACTCCCAGGATTCCATGGACGATGAGCTTGAGGCTGGCCCATCTGGTGTGCCAGGGAGCAACAGGTCCCAGGACCCCATTGTCCCTCTCACCATATCTCCGTCAACAACAACTCCACAGCAGACCCCTGCTGTCAAGGCCTGTGCGGCCACTGCCACCACTGCCACCACCACCACCAGTGCTGCCTGCAACACCCTCCCTGTCCCAGAGGAGGACCAGCACACACCACCGACGGAGGAGGGCAGGGAGAGGATGCGGGTGCCCACAATGGTGAGGCAACAGGTCTGTGGCAGCAGGGCAGGTGGGAGGTGCAGGGTCACCCAGGGACACCAGGAGGCTGGGACCCACACCGTGGAACACATCACCAGAGTCCTGGGAGCATACGAACATGCCCAGGGATGAACGGGCAGGTCAGACGAACTGTTGTACGAGCTCATCCTGCTGATGAGCTTCATCAACACCCACATGGGACTAATGATGGACCTCTTGAGCCAGCAAGTGGCGGTACTGAGGGACAGGGAGGCGCCACAGACAACACCTCCACCTCCCTCTGGTCGGCTGCACAAGACAGTTCACCATCCTCCCCTGCGCCCACAGAGAAGGGTGAGTCCTCAGACCCCACTGGCCATGCAGCAGGGCCCCCCCCTGCCAAATGACTAAGGGGCCGTCCCAAGAAGACGCCAGTCACCGAGCCAGCCATGATGGCAACCCTCTCCACCACTGCATTGACTTTTTGTACTGTCCTTCCCCTGAAGAACCGGAACCTTTTGGGTCCGGCGGCGCAGGGTACGCCTTAATCTCCTGGGTTCTCCTGCTTCAGCTAACAGAGACACGGGGACACTCCGTCGGCGTAAAAGATCAGATTTTATTAGCTGCAGCTAGTACAGTTGTCTTAGAAGTACACACGGTATGTTCTCAGGAGACTGCCACTTCACTCCGTGGCGCACAACCTTATATAGTATATACGTGAAATATACATTAACCAAAGACACACCTAAAACATATAGAAAGAGCCAATAAGAAAGGTTGAAAAACAGAACCAATAGGAAAGGTTTGAAAACAAAGTATCAAGTAACTCGAAGAACCTCTCCTCCAACTGTGTTTGTCACCCCTCCCCAAGAACTAATTCATTAACAAGTTTGTGGCCGATTCGCAAGTGACGAGATACGAGTGTGTGTTTTGGAGGACAGTTGTGAAACGAGAGAATACGAGCAGAAGACAGCGAAGGCCAGACGATAAGATAAAGTCAGAAGAGAATAGTGTGAACCAACAGATAGTTGAGACAGGGATTAGAAAAACCAGACGGGGATTAGTGTACTCGGCCAGTGCTAACATAAGCTTTGTAAATAGAGGCAGAAGGCTTATTTCGACACGAAGCTGCAGGAAAAGCAGAAAAGACTTTGCTCGCCGTGCTGCCTGAGTGAGGGCAACACAAAATGGCGGCGGAGCACAAAATGGCGGGTCGATTCGATCACGATCGAAAATCGAATTTTCTCAGACCCTCCTTTTGCCAGAACTCAGGCAAGATACATAGACTCACGTTAATCTGAGTCAATGTTGATGGCCATGAGGTCATCGAGCTGTTGCTGTAGCATCATTCTAATATTCTCTATTACTTGTGGTTTGGGTTTATGGATGCACATAGTAGCACAGAGGTCGCAGACGGCAGAACCGCAGTGCATACAAAGGCAACAAGAGAAAATGATGGTCAAAACTACTCCAAGGAATGTCAATACCTTCCAACCCCATTTGGACAGTAGTCCCCAAAACCACTCCAATAATGACCAATCTCCTTTGTCCTGATGAATCGACTCAGAGATTATATGTAACTTAGAGATAGCTTGGTATTCTGTCGGAGCATCATCAGGTATGAAAATACAGCAACTTGACCCGATCAATTTGCACACTCCACCACGATCCCCAAGAACAAAGTCTAAGGCAACTCGATTTTGTAAAGTCATAAGACGATACGCCTGTAGTTCTGCCGTGATATTACTTAAGGCTCCTACAGTGATGTCTATAGTGGTTTCTACGTCTCAAACCAGTTGCCTTATATTTCTGCTGTTGGCCATTGGACCCCAAAAAGGAAGAAATTGTTTGAGGAAATCTCCTCCCTCTTGTCCTGCTGTGTCTTTGGAGTCAAAAATCCCTCTGCCATATCTGTTTCGATGATGATTTGCAGAAGCGGTGTATGTAGGGGGAAGAAGGAAAGCTATATAACAGGTACCGGAAAAACCAGTAGGCAACCACGTGTTAGCCCTATCGTGGCAGATAAAATACGTGCCTTAATATGGTACTAGACAACAAAAACAATGTCTCAACTGGAGGATATTTTGGAGGGAAAAACAATTCAACAAAGTGAGATAAATCACAAGAGAACAGAGGGCAAGAAGGGAGACCACAGCGTAAGCCAAGTAAGAAAAGGTTTTTATACAATTCTGCAAGTAGTTAGGAAGCACTACAGTACATTTACTTGTACAATGACCTGAACACACCAAATGAAGACTGAAGGTGCTGGTGAATGGTGAACGACGCAGTGACACAGGAGTGTGAAAAAAACAGCATGAACGGCACAATAGAAAAAAGGTTCAGGGGTCAACAAACAATGTAAATATATACAATTAAGTACAAACAATTATTTGGGATGTTTTGGTTGACCACAGAGCGGCCTTAGTTCTAGGCTGTGTAGTCGACGGCGTTTTGACCTGGATGATTTCAGGTCATCATCAGGACAAAGGTCATAGGTTAAAGGGTAATGCTTCTGATACAAATCAAGCGGAACATGAGTGATTGAATGCTGAAGGGACGCTGTGTAATTAAAGGTTTGGGATCCAGGGAGAGAGGAACGCAGGATGGTCGTCCGACCAGAGCGTGGGAGGGGCCGGTAAAGCACAAGGGCAGTGGCTTATTTAAGTGGTCATGGTCCTAAATGAGTGACATGAGGGTAGGAACCAATGTTGAGCGCGATGGCCAATTTTAATTAAGAAGTCCAAACCAATTGGTCCAGGGCTTGGGAACAAAACCTCAAAGCAGTCGGCGAAAACTTCTAGAGGCCACGAGTTTTGAAAGGAGTAGAAGTATGTGTGGGAACAGTTGTCTCTTTGTACGGTGTCAGTAGACTGACCATTTATTTGCAGACAGAAATTTCCCTGATGAGGAATAGTCCATATCGGTGGAGGTTTTCCTTGTTTAACCTTATCACTAAGGCTAGTGACATATGGGCTGACGTTCCAGTTAGTGTACGCTTTTCTTTCGTCAACGAAAATCTTACTATTTTCTATGATTTTAGCCATAGCTACTATTCCCTTTATCAGTGAACTATGACTGAAATCCGGACCACCAATATATGAACTAACGGATCGTCTGAATTTGCTTTGGTAGGCATTGGAGAAGATAACAAAATAAGCCCAAGCAGAACCCTCATAAGAGAACGGAAGAACTAAAAACGGCATTCCTTTCTCTGTGGTATGTGGCTTAAGTCCACACACCCAACAGTCAGTTGTGTTGATCACTAATTGGTGTTGATGTAATAACTGGACAAATTAATTGTTGTAATACTCGGTTCTTCTAATGAGTTCATGTTGAGGAAGGGTATGAAATAGATGTGGAGAGACAGTAGAAGAAGACGTAGAGGTAGAAGGAGAGACAACTTTTTGCTGCAGAGCATTAATAATCCAACCTATACACGCCAAAAGGATACACAATAATATAATAATACACAAGGTTATACTAAAATGATTGTACATTAATTTACAGAATTCTTTCTTCATTTTATCCTTTCTCTCTCTTTTCCCTAATGTAGTTTCCATCTTTCTAATGGATGCTCATGGCAATCTTCCTCAATCACTTAATTAGGATTATCTGCCGTCCTATGACACTGCAAGTCCTGCAGGCCTATTGTCACTACTCAGGTCACAACCAAGACTCCTACCGTGACCCTGCAACCGGAATAGAATACTACATAGGAGAGAGAAAATCTTAAGTGTTCTTTAGTCTAGGTCTTAGGTTATAGTGTTCTTTATCAGGTGTAGTTTGGTCTCGGAACAATGTTCTTGGATTTGTCGTATTCAAGCGACGAGGTGGTGTTATTGCTTCCTGAAGAATGTCGTCGTCCTCTTTCTCAGACAATGTTCCATTCAGGCGTGCATCACTGTAAGGTACAAATCGTGGAATTTTCTCGCTCTCAGAGTCACTAATGCCCTTACGCATCCATTGATCGAAGAGTAGAGGCAAAGGCATTTTCTTACAATGCACGCCGTGAATCCAATTTTTCTTTCCTTTGACCTTCACTGCTGTTCTCATCGTAAGAAGAACCAACCGAGGCTCCTTCCACCTGGGCTCCAAATTTTTCGACCTTTGGAAATTCTTTATGCAGACCCAGTCACCTGGTTGGATGGAATGACCTGGGTCTGTGGAAGCCTCCGGCAGAGCACTCTGAACCTGTTGATTGAGAACACGCAATTTAGTCGTAAGTTCATGCAAGTAATCAATCAACATTGGATATGGCAAGTCTGAGTATTTCTTAGGCCGAGGGACTCCCCATATATTAGCTGGGCGTCCAAAAACCACTTCATAAGGGCTAAGTCCCAAACGAGAGTGTACAGCAGCCCTGGTGGATAGAAGAGCCAATGGTAAAGCATCGGGCCAATTAAGTCCTGTACTAGCCTGCACTTTTGCTAGTTTTAGTTTTAAGGTTCCATTGTAGCATTCCACTAAACACGCTGACTGTGGATGGTTTGCCGCATGGAACTTTTGCTTGATACCAAGTCCCGCACAAACTTTCTGCATGACTTGGCACCACCAATTCGCTCCCATTGTCACTCCAGACAATGCGCGGCAAACCGAACCTGGGGAAAAATTCTTTTAGTAGAACTTTGGCTGTGGATAAGGCTGTATTGTCTTTTAGAGGGTATGCTTCTATCCACCTAGAGAAGGCGCATACTACCACCAGAACATATTGGAGGTTATTGCATCGTCCATATGAATGTAATCGATCTGCAACACCTCAAATGGATATGTCGGAGGAGCAAAGTGACCCGCTGGAGTTGGTGTTCCCTTTCCTGGATTGTACATCAAACAAATATTACAATGTTTCACTACATTGTCTGCACACTTTGGGATTCCTTCATTTTGCCACACTGGAGCCAGAAGCTTGCATATACCTTTCGCACTTAAGTGGGCTGGACCATGTGCCATAGTAACTACTGGGAGTACATAGGCATCTGGTAACAGCCAACGTTGGCGCTCAGATAATTCCACCCAACATCCCATCTCATCTAACATTCCCGTACTATCTTTCCACTTGCTCAATTCTTTCTCTGTAGCCTCTTCCTGAATCGACCTTACACTTTCTACTGTATCCTCATACATTCCTCTCTCTAACCCAATTCGCAGGACCCGCAACATACATTTGACTTCTAGCATCTCTCACTGTCTTTTTCGCTACTTCATCTGCAAATGCATTTCCTCGACCAACATCATCTGTAATCTTCTTGTGTGCACTACACTTCACAATTGCTATCTGAACAGGTAAAGAAAGTGACTCAAGAAGGTTGGTCACCAACTCACCATGTTGTATTTTAGTGCCATGTGAAGTAAGGAATCCCCTCTCTTTCCAAAGACGCCCAAAATTGAACGCTACACCAAAGGCATACTGACTGTCGGTGTACACGTTCACTCTTTTTCCTTCTGACAACACACATGCTCTCGTTAAAGCTATCAGTTCAGCTGCTTGAGCTGAATTGTGTCTGATACGGGCTGTTTCCACAACTGTATGTAAAGTAGTAACAGCATAGGCTGAAACTGTATCTCCATTAGGAAGCTTAAAACAAGAACCATCCACCCATAGAATTCCATCCGGATTTTCTAGCGGCGTATCTTTCAAGTCAATTCTTCCCTTTGTTTCTTTCTCAGTACGGAGGAAAAAATCATGTTGGTTTTGAACATCTTTATCTACTGGAAGAGGCAACAAAGTAGCTGGATTTAAACTGTTACATCGTTTGATGTGCACATGACTAGCCAAAAGTGTCAGCTCATATCCAGACAAACGGGCACTCGTAAGATGCTGTGTTTTCGTTCGGTTTAGTAAAGTATCCACTGCATGCGGCACCATAACAATAAGTGTGTTATCTAACACTACTACAGCAGACTGTCGAATAGAAATTGCTGCTGCTGCTGTCGCTTTAAGACGACTAGGCAATGCTTTGGCTTCTGGATCTAACGTAGCTGAAAAATATGCACATGGTCGCTGTCTGTCTCCAAAACGCTGTGTTAACACTGACAACGCACAACCCCTCTAGAGCGTGAACTGCTTACTGTAATCGGGAGTACCCAATACAGGAGCAGAACATAGCGCGGCATGCATGTCAGTGAAACTCTTCTGACATTCGTCAGTCCATGGAAGGGGCTGAGGTGTATCTTTCAAAGTGAGTGCCAACAGGGGTTTGGCCAACAGAGAGAAGTTAGGGATCCACTGCCTACAATAAGAAGTAATGCCCAGAAAGGCACGTACCTCCCTTTGTGTGGATGGCACAGACATTTGCGCAATCGCCTGAATTCATTCTGGGGTTAATCGTCATCCCTCCTTCGATAGGAGATGACCCAAATAGGTAACACCTTGACGAACATATTGTAGTTTGGAAGGTGAAATCTTATGATTCAGATTAAACAAATGGCGTAACAATGCAACAGTCACATTTTTGCAAATATCTTCTGAATCAGCAGCGATTAACAAGTCGTCCATGTACTGGATAAGAGCAGCACCAGACGGCAAATAAAAAGTATCAAGATGACATTTTAAAGCTTGGCTGTAAATAGAGGGACTTTCACAATAGCCCTGAGGTGCGCGCTTGAACCGGAAGCTTCGGCCTCCAAGAGAGAAGCCAAAAATATCTCTACTCTCTTCTGCAATGGGAATACTAAAGAAGGCATTCTTTAGATCGATAACAGAAAACCAAGTCGCTGTGGAAGGTATCGTTGTCAACAGAGCAGTGATATCTGGGACAACAGGAAACTGTGGTACAACAATTTTGTTTACCTCCCGAAGATCAATTACGAAACGATATACAGGGGGCTGAGAAGGATCAGTGCGTTTAAGAACAGGAAGAATAGGACTATTACATATGTTTCCTCTCGTTTCCTCAACCACACCCTTCTGGGTCAAATCATGAATGATTTCTAAAAGTGCTTTTTCACCTTCAGAAGAAATTCTATACTGTGGAATACGTGGCAATTCAACATTAGGTTTGAGAGTGACAACGTAAGGTGGAATCTCAAGACAGCCCAAATCGTTCGGACCCGTGGCCCAAAGCGTTGCCGGAAGAGAAAGAAATTCAGGTGGAAACTGATCTTTGGACAAATACATCGGAGAAGTCAATTTCTGTCCTAAAGTAATATGTACACCAGAAGGAGAACAGTATATCGTAGCATGCATTCTTTTCAATAAGTCCAAACCCAACAGATTCTCTCCGCAACCATTCGTCAAAAGAAGCGGAGCTTCCAAATCATATGGGCCAATTGAAATGGGCAAAGGGCAAGAAACCGGATTACGAACAGGGGCGCCAGAAAATCCTATAGATACATTCGTTAAGCCAGACAAAGGTGCCCCAGGGAATTTAGAATGAATGATAGAACTTCTCATCGCACCAGTATCTAAAAGAAATGGCTCTGACACACCCATTGTAGTGACTTTAACATAAGGTCCATTCTGATCTACTGGAATCGACACAACTCCCTTACTTTGTCCATGGCTGTCCTAGTTAGCATGAAGACTTTCATTCCCGTCTTCAATATAATAATCCTCATTGTAATACTGTGTAGACTGAGCGTTTTGCTGATCAAAGTAATTCACGGAATTAGAAGGAGGAAGGGAACGCTGTTCTTGGGTCAACATACCCCGACCTCTACCTCTGTTTGCTGACTGGAGGCCAGCACGACCTCGTGAAGCAGATGGTGTCCCATTTCGCTGCAATAAAACCGGACAACTATTCTTGACGTGACCTTCCTCTCTACAATAGGCACATTGATTAGGACCTAACAAAGGTCACGGATTATATGGCTCAGGCTTTTGATACACTCTCTGAAACTGCGGAGGCTGTTGAAACTGGGGCTGAGCATAACGAGGCGGATAAGCCTGTTGCAAGAGAACCTTCGTTTTCAATTCTTTAGTCTTTTTCTCTTGCTTATCTCTTTCTTCTTTATCTCTAGTTTCATAATATTGAGCAGTAGCCAATATCTGGGCTGAAGAAGAAACAGCCCATGAACTTTCGGAGTCTTTCAACTTATGCGACAGCTTGGGAAGCAAATTAAATACGAACTTATCTACAAATAACCGCTGTCCACCCTCCGTAGTCATGTCCTGACCACTGTGATCAATGAATGTCTCATCGAAATGAGTGACGAAATCGGAGACACTCTCATCTTTCTTCTGTTAACATGCGGCTAGTTTATCCCAGTTAACTCTCAAGGCAGGCATCATCGTTTTCATTAATGTAATAATCCTACCAGGGAGTTCTGAAATCAAAGCATCAGGCTTCGCACCACCCACTTGGTTTCTATCTGTGGCGATGATAGCATCCCAGTCTCCACCTAATTCTTGGGCATGATTTTCTTTACGAATCCTATCCCATAATGCTTGTGGAACTACATTTCCCATCAACATAACAATGTCTGCTAAATTCATGATGCAAGCTTCAACAGTTTGTGACAACTCTTTATAATAGCATGCAGGGTTTTTACGAGGATTCGGTAGAGACTGTTTAAGGGCTAAAACCTCAGATCTTTTCCAGGGGACATGTACCCATATTCGCTGGAAGTGAGCAGGAATAGCTTGATTAGCACCTGCTACTGGAACCACTTCTCTCCATACTGGAGGGACCTCTCTCATTGGGTAATTTTTCAATGTCAACCTAAATGAAGGATCGGAATCTAGAAAATTCTGTGAGGAAAATAAGGTTCTAAAGGAAACAAGTGTCTTTACAGCGTCCTCAACCTTAGAACCCACAATGAGACCCTTATCAAAATTAGCCTGAATTTCTAACAGACCCTGAGGAACCGAACCCAAGTCCATATCCTCCCATCCTTTAATAAGAGTATCACACATAGTATTAAAAACATATCTCTGCGTAGGCGCATTCCATTGTGAGAAGGTAGGCATAATGTCAGGTACACTATACCGAGGACACTTTTCAATCCATTTACGAGCAAGAGAGTCCAACATTTCTCGTTCTTCGGAATCTGGGAACTGACTACGAGACTGTCTTCGAGAAAATGCCGGAGATACATTTAACGCCTCAAAGAAAGGTGATAAGAGGCCAGAGACCGTATCTGTGAGTCGTTTACGCATAGACGGAGAATTGGACATAAGAATAGGGGACAAAGTATTAGGCGAACTAACGGAAAAGGAGTCGGTAATTACCGGAGGAGCAGAAGGCAAAGAAGACGAAGGCAAAGGAGTCGAAGGCAAAGCTGGCAGAGGCGGCAATGCTCGAGGGGGCAAATGTGGAAGAGCCGGAGCAGGCGGAGGCGCAACTGGCGGCTGAACAGGCTGTAACAACGGGGGTGCATCAGCACCTTGTGCATAGGGCGGAGGCAATCTCAATAGGTGAGACATCATGGAATCCTCTTCTAAATCCTTTCTTTTATCAGAGGGGGAAACTGGCAACATCGGATAGCATTTATCTATCGCCATATGATGCTGTCTCTCTGAAATTTCTATCACATTATCGACTTCATCATCTTTAAACTGCTGAGCAGCCTGTATAATGGTCATACCCTCTGCTTTCTTATCTCGTTTTTCTTGTTTGATTTTCTTCTGTTTGGCTTCCTTACGCCAAAGGAGGAAAGAGTCATACATTGCCGGCCGGGCTTTTCTTTTGAATAAAACTGCTTCCAAATTATCTAGTATGTCAGGCTCAAAACTACCATTTTCTGGCCATTTTAAAACACCATCATTCTTCGTGTATCGGGTCCATGCCTCGTTAAAGGCGATGGGGCCAACGCCATGTTTAGAATAGAGCTCATAAGTGGGAGTTCCAACCGAAGGAATCGGACAAGAGTCCTCAAGCCGGGAATCCCTATTACAAACAAAGCAACAAAGCTTTCCAAACTTAGTCAGACCAGGCATCTCGTGATTTCACCGGACTGTTCACAAACATCAAGGGGGCAAACTCAGTTTACGCAGCACAAATGCACTTACCCCTCGGCTTTGGCTATTGCAATAGTCAAATCTAAGAACCGAAGGAACTAAGGAACAAAGAAACAAAGGACCAAAATTGTGGGCGCGACTCACCAAATACTTAACTAAGGATGTCTTCTTACGCCAACAGAGGCCCCGTCTATCGTCTCGCCTTACCATACATCATCGAAAGAGGGCCAAGGCAGGGCGGCAGTCAGGGCAGCAGTCGTCAGTAGCCGTCAGGAAGGAGTAACCACGCTGCAAAAGACCTTCGGACCCCTTTCGACATACAGGGGTCGCTTAACGTGGCTCGCAATTCCTCCAGAATTTTTTTGCGGGGTTCCTCACGACCTTCAGGCAGAACCACTACCTCTGAAGCCGCCCCACGATGGACGCCAGTTGAAGAACTGGAACCCTTTGGGTCCGGCGGCGCAGGGTACGCCTTAATCTCCTGGGTTCTCCTGCTTCAGCTAACAGAGACACGGGGACACTCAGTCGGTATAAAAGATCAGATTTTATTAGCTGCAGCTAGTACAGTTGTCCTAGAAGTACACACGGTATGTTGTCAGGAGACTGCCACTTCACTCCGTGGCGCACAACCTTATATAGTATATACGTGAAATATACATTAACCAAAGACACACCTAAAACATATAGAAAGAGCCAATAAGAAAGGTTGAAAAACAGAACAGAACCAATAGGAAAGGTTTGAAAACAAAGTATCAAGTAACTCGAAGAACCTTTCCTCCAACTGTGTTTGTCACCCCTCCCCAAGAACTAATTCATTAACAGGTTTGTGGCCGACTCGCAGGTGACAAGATACGAGTGTGTGTTTTGGAGGACAGTTGTGAAACGAGAGAATACGAGCAGAAGACAGCGAAGGCCAGACGATAAGATAAAGTCAGAAGAGAATAGTGTGAACCAACAGATAGTTGAGACAGGGAGTAGAAAAACCAGACGGGGATTAGTGTACTCGGCCAGTGCTAACATAAGCTTTGTAAATAGAGGCAGAAGGCTTATTTCGACACAAAGCTGCAGGAAAAGCAGAAAAGACTTTGCTCGCCGTGCTGCCTGAGTGAGGGCAACACGACTATCTCATCTACCACAACTATCAACTCACTGCTCTACCCCACCCCCAATGGAAATGTACACCCCCCTCGCATCTCACCATTGTAAATAAAATATCCTCACATACATGTTGTCGTGTCTGCTCCCTCTTTATTGCAGGATGTCCAGTCTTCAACAAGCTCACCATGTACCAGGAGCATAGGCTGTATGTAGGCAAGGAGAAGTCGAAGGCACCTAGGGAAACACAACAGAACAACTGTCACTGGTCTGGGTGTGCCATCACAGACATCACACATCCCCTACCATCAGGATAACCCAACATGCACATGTCACAATGGCCACCAAGTGTCAACATACACGTCCTGTTGATGTTCTCAAATGACATGTCCCAGAAACATTTCCAACTACCACTGATTCTACAACTGGCTGATGCTACAATTCTCACATGCCCCTTGACGACAACAGCAATATCATCAGACAATGGGTATGTTGCACATTGACACACACCGTCAAGTGAAGTAGCGGGTGATGAGCTGTTCACGCAGGTCAACACCTTCCTCCTCCCCACTGTCCTCATCACTGGACACGGCTTGGTTTGCACGCTGGGGCCTTGGGTCCTCACCATCATCCATGAGCAGGGGAATCTCCTTGCGAATGGCTAGGTTGTGGAGCATGCAGCATGCCACTACAATCTGACACACCTTCCTGGGCAAGTATGCTAGTGCACCTCCGGTCTTGTCCAGGCAGCGGAAACGTGACTTGAGTAGACCATAAGTACGCTCCACCACACAACGTGTCCTCCCATGGGCCTCATTGTAGCGGACTTCACCCGGGGACCTGGAATTCCGCAGTGGGCTCAGCAACCAGGGACGGTTGGGATATGCAGAGGCACCTAGGTATGACAAACACAAATAGACATTGAAACGTCACAGAGGCTCAGGGCAGCAGGTCACACACACAGTACGCCACATGACTAGGCATACTCACCCACAATCCATGCACGCTCGGGAAGAAGATTAGCCATCAGCTGGGGTACTATGCTGTTCCACAGGATGTATGAGTCATGGGCCGAGCCTGGGAATTTGGCACACACGTGCAAGATGGTCATATCTGCCAGGCACACCACCTGCACCTTGATGGAGTGGTAATACTTACGATTGTGGTAAATGTGCTCACTTGCCTGTGGTGGCACAAGACCGACATGGGTGCAATCAATGGCCCCAACAGCATTGGGGATGTGTCCAAGGGAATAGAACTCTCCCTTCACAGCTGGCAATCCAGCACCCCTGGGGAAATGGATGTATCTGTCCTTGTATAGCATCATGGCGGACAGTACATCACGCAGCACCATGCTGAACATCGGTTGTGACATCCCACCAACGCTAGCCACTGTCTCTTGGAACGAGCCAGTGGCAAAAAAATGCTGTCGGATATGTCCTGCGGGGTTGCAGGTGGGGCTCCAACAGATCACAAAGGGTTTTCAGGGTGGCTCTGTCCAGGCGGCATTTCCATATGATCGCAACATCCTCCATGTCCTCCAGCACCGTCAAGTGACGAGTCAAATTTGGCCTCCTCCTATTTGAGATGATAGTGGACACATGTCAATGCAATACATAATGAGATGTGCACAGCATATCACGTTCTGGATGACACAACAACAACGACTGACATCTATAGTGACTAACAGACCAGCTTACATGGAGGGACACCTTCAGCTACACAAAGGGCACACGTGTCAACTTAACCAAGACAAGTACCTCAAACACCACCTTGGTCAATGTGAATGCACATAGGGATATGGCCACAGTTCACATGGGCACGCCTGGGAGTATAGCATCCAGCATATGTGTAACAAATCAAAACCACTGTCTCATACCTAGCTGCTGTACCTGTCACACCTTAATGCGTCATTACAACCTGGCACACATCCACCACACAATGACCACAGTCGGCGCTGGAATGATGAATGTGTTCATGAGCAGACATGAGAGGCAATACTTAATAGATCATCATTCATTGAAACAAGCATCTCTGTGATTGTCACTGGACCTCAACACATTGACATGACTACACATTATACAGTCCGGAACAACACTGTCCTGCCTACACCAACATCAAATCCATAAGTGACATGTGGGTGGGTACAGGCCAATCTATGTTACACACACACAAACATGGCATGTGTAGCCATCAGTCGAGTAAATTGAACATTGGCATCGTGTGCACAATAATGTGCCATTGAACATGTTGGCACTGTGCACTGTTGATGTTTGACAGATGGCCATTGCCATTGTATGGCACCCAAATCATGGTAGCTACCGCCTGGCCATGGCAGTGTGCCACCAACACACCCATTCACGCAAGTACGGTAATGAGAGGCATGGAGACATGTGGAAATGGCAGTTGGCATGCTCCGCCGCCTGAATGGCAGAGCCTCGTGTTAATGTATGGCACCCAAATTGTGGTAGCTACTGCCTGGCTCCAGCTGTGTGTCACCAGCACACCCATTCACACAACTGTGGTAGTGAGAGACATGGAGACATGTGGAAATGGCGGTTGGCATGCTCCGCCGCCTGAATGGCGGAGCCTCGTGTCAATGTATGGCACCCATATCGTGGTAGCTACCGCCTGGCCCCGGCGGTGTGTCACCAGCGCACCCATTCACACAAGTGCGGTAGTGAGAGGCATGGAGACATGTGGAAATGGCTGTTGGCATGCTCCGCCACTAAAATCGCGGTAGTGTACCCCAGGCCCCTGCGTTGTGTCACCGCCATGGGAGGAATGATTCCGGTGGCATGATGCAATTTTGAAGATCGCGGTAGGCGTGCTCCGCCACTGCGGAGGCGGTCATTGGATGCATTTGAAAGAAGCACCATCGTGGTAGTGCGCCCCGGGCCCCAGCGTTGTGTCACCGCCATGGAACATGCCCTTACAGCCAATGGGAGCCATGATTGCGGTGGCATGATGCAATTTTGAAGATCGCAGTAGGCGTGCTCCACCACCGCGGAGGCGGTCATTGGATGCATTTGAAAGAGAGAGACCTGGTCCACCAATTGCTGCAGCTTGGCACCTTTGAAACGACCCCAGGGGGCTATATATGTGTTGGAGTGAGCCTCACATTTCCACTGCTCCAAGAGTCTGCTGCCTGAGACCCCTCACCTGCTGCTGCCTTCAGGGACTGCTGCCTGAGACCCCTCACCTGCTGCTGCCTCCTGGGACTGCTGCCTGAGACCCCTCACCTGCTGCTTTCTCCAGGGACTTCTGCCTGAGATCCCTCACCTGCTGCTGCCTCCAGGGACTGCTGCCTCAGAACCCTCACCTGCTGCTGCCTCCTGGGACTGCTGACTGAGACCCCTCCCCTGCTGCTGCCTCCAGGGATTGCTGCCTGAGAACCCTCACCACCCAATTCCGCCACTGTTGTCTCACGTCCACAGTGATGGCAAGGACAGAGAAGATCCATGCCAGTCCTTTCACAAGTGAGGAGCTGGAGGTCCTGGTGGACGAGGTGCTCACACAGTACCCAAAGATATACGGTGCTCCAAATGTCATGGTAAGTCTTCAACAGTGGTGGGATAGGGCAGGGGGGCCACACATGTAGTTGGACTGATGCAGTATGTGCCTGGAAGTGTGGGGTAGTGTCATTCACTGCCTGACATGCTGTCTCCAGTGGGAGGGTGTGTGTACCCAATGCCACAGCTTTCCCTCCCTGCACATGTATGTATGAGTGACCTGTGTTGTCAGCCATACAATGACACAGAAGGCTGCTCATGCTGTAGTCAGGACAGTGATTGCTTGGCTGGATGGCTGTTTGTGCCCCTGTAGTCCTTCTCAGTGTGAGCCCAGCTGGCCTGCACAATCCCCTGCCTACAAATACAAGGACACCTCACTCAACTTACAGAGTATGACATCAGTCTTTTCACATTGCACTCCAGGTATGGGCCATCTCAGCACTGTATTTTGCACACAACTGCCCTTGTGAATGGTATTTTTTATTTGTGTGATCATGTCCATGACCACCATGACACATTCATCTATTCACAGGACAGGGAGATTTGTGGCTGCACTGTCTTGGACACAGTGAGTCCACACCCAAACACAGGTTGACATGTGATGTATGTGTTGCTCAAACCAACAATGGACTGGAGTGTGGGCAGGCTACATGGGGGTTTCAGTGCTGGCATCCTGCATGTGCGTGAGATGTGCAGGGACTGTGTTCCCCCTCACACCTGCATACTTTAACATCAGCTTTTCCCATACAGGTGTCCCATGTGAGCTGTACTATAGTGTCTGATTGCCAGTTTCGCTGGATATGTTATGATTTTGTATCTTGCTGCTATACTGATAGATGTCGGTACATGGCACTGTGTCACTTATCATTTCCCCCCTTGTCTCCCATGCCTGCAGCTCAAGGTACACCAGCGTAAGGCCGTGTGGAGGTCCATTGCAGTGAAGGTGCGAGCCCTGGGGGTCTCAAACCGACGGCGCACCCACTGCCACAAGAGATGGGACGACATCAGCCAGCTGGCAAAGAATGTGGCGGAGATGACCTTGGGGCTGCTTCCTCGCACTGGGCATCTGGCATGGCGCAGTATGACACCACTAATGGGGTGCATCTTGGCGGTGACACAGCCTGAGCTGGATGCACATTTGAAGGAGCATCAGCAGCAAGCCAGGGGTGAGCATTTGGGGAGTCTGACTTTTGGCTGGGAGTGGCTGCATGTGTACAGTGCCTGTGCCAGCGCTGGCCTCTGTGATGCTGGTAGTGTGATGCTGTGGCATGTAAGTGGCTGCTGGCCTGGGTGCCTGTGGCATGCATTTGCCCTACCTGTACTTAAAAAGGTGATTTGGATGCTGTTCCTTCACATTACATTTTGAGTTGTGCTCTTCAGGTTTCTTCTGCATTGGTGTAGTCTTGGAAATCCCATGGAAGGGAACGGCAGTGTGCCCAATCTGACTGTGCATACATCAATGCGTCCATTGCATGCATCCATATTGGGAGGCCTATACATCTTACAGCAATGTGCAGCATTATATTGTCCCCAAGGTACGACATGGTGGGTGGCATGGGCTAATGTCCATTGTGGACTGTCATGTTGTAGTCTGGGTCTGTGTTGTCCCCTCCTGTTCCATCCAGTTCTGTCATTGGCAACAAGTTGTATGCCCCCATCTGGTCCCTAGGTGTGCTCAGAACTAGTTGTGTGTCTGTTTGAACAGAGCCACAAGCAGGGTGTTGTGCTGTGTGGTCATCACATGACTCACTCATGCCTGAGTATCCTGTATCCACGCACTGCTTGAGTCTATGTAGTGAGTTGGCACGATGTGATTGCACAGGGTGGTGTGCAACATGTAGATTTGGTCAACTTTTGTCATACATTGCTTGCATATGTTTGTTCTGTTGCTGTCACTGACCTGACCCTACATCTCTCTCTCTCAAGCAGCATCTCCTGTGGTCACGGAGGGACAGGAGCCGGACACCAGTGAGGGTGAAACTAGCACAACAGCTGCACAGGAGCCCAGTGACACAGATGTCACCAGTGCCTCAGAGGGGGACAGGAGTCTGCTGGAGGAATGCCAGCCTGAGACGCAAAGTACCACATCATCTGATGCCAGCAGGGATGCATCGATGTTGGCAGGCACAGGGAATGGGGACTCTGCATCGTCTTCCACCACATAGCGGCCAGTGCCCACCCTCCCTGCCACTTCCTCTGGTGCTGCCCGTGTCCGCCTGAGTAAGAGGGGAAGAGTGTCCTTCACCCCTGGTACCGCTGCCCCTGCCCCTGTCCCCCCTGCTGTCATCAGTGCTGAGTCTGTGGACCTTTTGCGCCAGCTGTGTGTATGCCAGACAGCTCTCCTCAATGCTTTCATTAACCACGACAAGAAATTGGCCCAGGTGGTTGCTTTCATGGAGGGCATACATTCCGACGTGGGTGGGCTGCACCGGGCAGTCCAGGCTTTGTCATCAACAGTGACGTCTGCCCTGCAACAGGCACATACTCACAGTCCAGCTCCAGTCCCTTTGTCCACCCCCAGGCAGTGGCCACGTCTGACGATAGTGACCATGGTCCACATACATCAAAGTCATGATACAGCACACGGAGCACACAGCAGCAGCAACCCAAGTGGTCCCGGGCGCAGACACCTTCCCCACAGAAGACCAAAGGCACCCCAGAGCGCAGGGAGAAAAGCCCGTCAGGCCACACCAGTGGACAAATAGCAAAGCAGCAGACCTCAGGCACACATGCCTCAGTAGCATCCCCATCCAAGGACTCTCCTGCCCCTAAAGCATTGCGCAAAGATATTCATACAGTGTCTGTGCCCACCAAGGATGTGGTGCATGCCAAGGGTACACCTAAGAAGGGCTCCAAGGCAGTATCACCAACCTCCTCGAATCCCATTCCAAGCCCAGTGAAGCAGGGGCTGGAAGGCACTGTAGGGGTAACACCTAGTAAAAAGGGGATGGGGCAGAGGCGAAGCAAGGGAAAGCATTCCGCTGGGTCCAGCACATCACTAGAGGGGCTGCCAGTGCCTGCACCTGCTGTAGCAGTGGTGGTGAGTGTGCCTGTTGTGCCCACACCACTTCCCATTAATCCAAAGTCAGGCAAGCCATTTAGGATCCCCAAGAAGTGGAAGGGCACCCCTCCACAATCTCCAGCCACACCGTGTCTCCCGTCTGCATGACTCCACCTCCATGTGCCACTACATCACCTGGTCCAAGCAGTCCTCCGGCTTGCCAAGCCACTGATAGCTCTACCTCAGCTGTTCCACTCTCTCCCCCTTCAAGTGCCCCAACAGTCCCCGAGACACAGCCAGCTCCCAGTCCACCTGACAGCCAAGTCTGAGTGTTAGTCACCCTCACACACCTGTCTCTCATACAGGTGGGCCTGTACTGCACATTGTTGCCCCCTGACTGTGTTGCTGACCATGGAAAGGTACAGTCACACACATTCCCTGTGCAGCTTCTCATGGACTCAGTCTGCACCCTGGACTCGCTACTGGCCACTGGCCCTGTTGCTCTTTGCTGTGTTGGACCCTTCCCTGTGCAGCTTCTCATGGACTCAGTCTGCACTTTGTCCTGGCCACTGGTCTTGTCGTTCACTGCTGTGTGTCCCCTGCCTGTGCAGCTTCTGATGGACTCAGTCTGCACTTTGTCCTGCCCACTGGCCTTGTCGTTCACTGCTGTGTTGGACCTTTCACTGTGCAGCTTCTCATGGACTCAGTCTGCACCCTGGACTGGTCACTGGCCCTGTTGCTCTTTGCTGTGTTGTACCCTTCCCTGTGCACCTTCTCATGGACTCAGTCTGCACCCTGGAATGGCCACTGGCCTTGTTGGTCTTTGCTGTGTTGAACCCTTCCCTGTGTAGCTTCTCATGGACTTCGTCTGCACTTTGACCTGGCCACTGGCCTTGTCGTTCACTGCTGTGTGCCCCCTGCCTGTGCAGCTTCTCATGGATGCAGTCTGTACTTTGTCCTGCCCACTGGCCTTGTTGTTCACTGCTGTGTTGGACCCTTCCCTGTGCAGCTTCTCTTGGACTCAGTCTGCACTTTGTCCTGGCCACTGGCCTTGTCATTCACTGCTGTGTGCCCCCTGCCTGTGCAGCTTCTCATGGACTCAGTCTGCACTTTGTCCTCCCCACTGGCCTTATCGTTCACTGCTGTGTAGGATCCTTCCCTGTGCAGCTTCTCATGGACTCAGTCTGCACCCTGGACTGGCCACTGGCCCTGTTGCTCTTTGCTGTGTTGTACCCTTCCCTGTGCAGCTTCTCATGGACTCAGTCTGCACCCTGGAATGGCCACTGGCCTTGTTGGTCTTTGCTGTGTTGAACCCTTCCCTGTGTAGCTTCTCATGGACTCAGTCTTCACTTTGACCTGGCGACTGGCCTTGTCGTTCACTGCTGTGTGCCCACTGCCTGTGCAGCTTCTCATGGATGCAGTCTGTACTTTCTCCTGCCCACTGGCCTTGTCATTCACTGCTGTGTTGGACCCTTCCCTGTGCAGCTTCTCATGGACTCAGTCTGCACTTTGCCCTGGCCACTGGCCTTGTCGTTCACTGCTGTGTGCCCCCTGCCTGTGCAGCTTCTCATGGACTCAGTCTGCACTTTGTCCTCCCCACTGGACTTGTCGTTCACTGCTGTGTTGGATCCTTCCCTGTGCAGCTTCTCATGGACTCAGTATGACCCTGGACTGGCCACTGACCTTGTTGCTCTTTGCTATGTTGAACTCTTCCCTGTGCAGCTTCTCATGGACTCGGTCTGCACTTTGTCTTGCCCATTGGTCCTGTCGTTCACTGCTGTGTTGGACCCTTCCCTGTGCAGCTTCCCATGGACTCAGTCTGCACCCTGGACTGGCCACTGGCCTTGTTGCTCTTTGCTGTGTTGAACTCTTCCCTGTGCAGCTTCTCATTGGTTCAGTCTGCACTTTGTCCTGCCCACTGGCCTTGTCGTTCACTGCTGTGTGCCCCCTGCCTGTTCAGCTTCTCATGGACATACTCTGCATCTTGTGCCTTGCTCTTCTCTTCTCATGGTACCTATCTGTGCAATATGTGAATAAATACAGTTGCTCCTGTTGTCTATTTTGTCAGTGTTCTTACTGAATAAAGTTATTTTGCTGTGTGTAAATGGTTTAATGTGCCACATGGTCTGTGTGGCACTTCAACATAGTCAATGTTTGGGCTCACTTACTCTCTTTTTTTAGGGGTGACAGGGTCTTCATGTCTTTTTGACCCAGATACTTGTGGTGTCAATGGTGTCAATGGTGTCAATTTTGAATGGTTAGCAGTAGTCATTTACTTTATTGGTTCATGTTGGCTCTATTGTACACATGTCAGGGTAGGGGTTACTGCCAGCACAGAGTGGGTTTCTGCAAACAGTATTGCAGGCAGGCTGTCCAGGGTCATCATGTATGTGTGTTCTTCCTTTATGTGTGCCCAGTGGTGTATGTGTGTGGTCATCTTGTGATGGCCAGTCATCCTAGTTCCATGGCTTACTTTCCATTTGTGCTTTTGGATGGCCAGGTAGTGTGCAGTGTGAAGGGGTTGAGTTTGTAGGGAGTGTTGATGTGTGCATGCCTCTGCAATGTCAACTACACACATGTGTCACCCGGGAGTTGTGTGCCTGTTGTTTTGATTGTTCATCCCTGTGGATGTGGTTGTATGCCCATGTGTGAGTTTTATGTTGTGCACTGTGCAGTGTGTTGGTGTGTCCTTGCAGTTCTGTCTGACTCCTACTTGTTGTTTTTGTCACTTGTGAGTATGCAGAGAGTGTTACTGGCAAGTCAGTGTTGTGTTTTGTTGCACATCCATGTGTCTTGTTGCTGTTTGTGGGGACTGTGCAGACCTGCTGCTCCACACTGCCATTGTGGTTGTGTTTTCTCATGCCTTGCTGTCACATGGTGCCTTCTTGCCTACAGTGTGGCATGTTGTGTGTGTTCTCATGCCCTCCCCTATATGCGCATTCAGCTGCCTACCCATTGTGGGTATGCACTCCTTCTCTTTGTGTATGGTACACTCCTGCCATGTCCCCTACTGGCATGCAGTACACTTCACTTTGGTGTGAGCTGTCCCCTTGGTTTGTATGTGTGTGTGCCTCGCCATGACTTCATTTGTGCCACTGTGCTTTGTGGTGCAGTTCTTTGTCCACGGTCAATGTGTCACTCAGGGCATTTCCCCAATGGGTCATGTGTGATGTTCTGGTGCTGTTTGTCAGTCATGGTTGCTCCTATGCAGTTCAACTGTGTGTGCTGCCCAGTCCTGTGGTCAAGTTGTTTCCACCTGTGTCCCCCAGACTAGTGCATCTATTGGGTGTTGTGTTGTATGTATGTGCGTTGTTTGTGTTTTTGCTTCACTTCCTGGGTGTTCTGTTGTCTTTGTGCTGTGCTGCATGGTGTTGTGTGGGTTGCTGTTCTGTCACTGATGTCTGTGTGTATGGTATGCTTGGTGTGCACACACCGCTTGTTGTGCATGCAGTGGTGTGTGTGTATGTTGCCTTGTGATTGCCTGGTGTGCATCCCCTGATGTCGTGCTGTGTTTGCTATGTGATTGTTCTGCCTGTGCATCTGTTGTTTGTTTTGTGTGGCAGTGTTGTTCTGTTATGGTGCACTTCTTGTGTGTGTTTTGGTATGTTGTCTGTGCATTGTTCCTGAGTGATGAGGTTGTGCACTCCTGTTGTGTCTGTGCTCCCATTGCCTTTCCCCAGTTTAGCTGCACAGGGCCTTGTCTGTTGTTGTTGTTGTTGTGGCTCTGTGTGTGTTTCTGTTGGGCTATGTGTTTGTCTGTTGTATTTGTTTCCACATTTGTGGTGGCATCCCTGTGTGTGTGTGTGTGTGTGTGTGTGTGTGTTTGATGTCTGTGGCTGAGCCTAGGGTGTGTGGTTGTTTGTGTGTGTATGGACTGTCAAGTATTGCCAGCCTTCATTGTATTTGGCACTGGTGCTGTGTGCTGCTGGTGTGAGGGGGGTATGTGTGTAGATTCTTACTGGTGTTTGTCAGTCCTGAGGTGTGTAGATGGACCCTTTGTGTAGTGCTGCTGGTGTGCTCCTGTGGGGTAGTTGTACGGATGTGTGGCTGTTCACAGTATGACTTCAGGGCCTTCCTTTCACCCTTGTGCCTATACGTGGTTTGCCTTGCTGTCTCCCTGTGTTGTTGCACTGAGCTGTCTGTGGTTTGAGTTCACTGACTGTGCCAGCCATGTGTGCTTTGATGGTGTGAGTGTGTTGTGCTCTGTTCCTTGTGTTGATGTGATGTACACATGCTTGTTGTGTGTCTCCATGGCCTTCCATTAGTGTGCAGCCCACTTTGGTTTCCCTATTTGTTTTGCTCCATTGCTGTTGGCATGTGGGGTGTATATGTGTGTCAGTCTGTGGTATGCATGTGTGACTGTGCAGGCTGTGTGTCCATTTGGATGTTAATTCCTTGTATGTGTTAATTTGTTGCTTGTCCTCATTTATATTTCCCTGAGTTTGGTGTTGTGTATGTTTCCCTGGCCCTGTGCTACTGTGCTGTGTGTTCCTGTGCAGCCACTCCTGCATTGCTTGTCTCCATGATTGTTTGTTGTGTGGTGCAGAGTGTGCATTGCCCTGGCTTGTTATAGTGCATGGGGTGCACAGGAGGGGCACATGGTATGTGCCTTCATGGGGTGTGCTAGTATGTGGTGGGAATGGGTGTGGCCCTGTGGTTGTTGTGCCCTGCCGATGCCTGGCACTGGCCCTGCCTTCTGCATTATGCGCATGTATTTGCTTGTGTTCGCCGCTGCGGTGACGTGACCGGGACATTGCTGCATGGTGGCGGTAGCTGTGTGTCCAGGATCCAGCGGGGTTACTTTGTGGCAGGTGGGTGATGTGTGGGTGCCCTTGTGGATGTGTCCCTGTCCCCCCTAGGTTGTCAGGTGTGTATGTGGACCCTGTGTCAGGCCGTGTGTTGTGTGTTGTGTTTGTGTTGTTGCGTACCTGCGGCGGCGTCCGTGGCGGTCCATGAGTTCCTGGTGATGTAGCAGGTACAGCACCGGAAAGACGTGTAGAGCTGGGTCCATGGCAGTCATGATCGCGACTCTGGTTTCGCGCTCCGCTGTCGAGCTTCCGTCATCTCTGGTTGGGCGGTGTCTGTGCTGCGGTGCGTCTGCTTGCTTGAGTCATCCTAATTTGTGGAGCGGGGTGGACGTCATTCTACACGGCGGTGAGTCTCCATTGGCTCCCACCGCTGCAGTGGCGAGTGCACTTTGATGGCGGTGCACGTCGCACCGCGGCGGTCGGGAGTTGGCCTATGTTTGTCCATACTAAAATGACGGGCATGATGTCCGCTGCTGGTGGGCGGAAAAATACATTTTTCCGCACCGCTGGCGCCATGGTGGTGCCACCGCCCTACATCCTAATGGACCCCTATGTGTTTCTCCTCTATTTTTTTGCTGATCTTGTTTTTCAGGCCTTAGGACTCTGAGCACTTTGCCAGTGCTAACCAGTGCTAAAGTGCTTGTGCTCTGTCCTCTAAATATAGAAGAATTTGGCTTATCGTCAATTGACATATTTAATCATTGCATAAGTCCCTCGTAGAGTGTTACTTCATGTACACAGGGCCTATAAATTAAAGGCTACTGGTGAGCCTACTAGGAAAAAAGGGGGGGACTAATTCAGTTGAGGAACAACAGGGGCTGGAATTAGATACACTGGAAGCAAAGACAAGAGTACCCCTAAGACCAGAAATCAAATAAATTCACTTGTCACCTAGGCACATTACGTTACCTAAGATTCTGTTCAACAAAAGAACAACATTTCATCCAAAGCAATTTTTACAACTGTGAGTCTGTAAGCAAAGAAGATGATTACCAACAAATTGATAGTTTTATAAAAAAAAGTGATTTTTTTAATTCACATATTTATATACATAGCCTCTTTTTTTACTTAAAAAAAAAAGATATAGAGAAAGTTTTTTCACAAACATTTCATCATCACAAATCTTATTGCGACATGTGTAATATTATAAATTCATAAGCAGTACACATATAGAATGACTTCCGATCTTTTACTTTAAAGCAGTTCTTGACATCTTTATGGTCGTAGATCTTGGTTAAGCAATTTAACACAATAAATCGGGAAAATCATACAACGTCTTTTCCTCATTTAATATAGAATAAACGGTCCAAAAATGAGGTCAGAGATGAGGTCAGAGATCACATTGATACAAATTGAACACAAGTACACCTCAATTAGTAGGTCCACTTAAACATTTCATATAATCTCCAATCAATTGTAACATGTTAAGACTCTTGGCCTCGTGCAGGGAAAAGTAACAAGTGAAGGAGGGGGGGGATTAAGCCGACGTGTTTCGACCTTCGTGGACAAGGACCACATCAATTCAAAGAAGGTCTTCCTCTGGGCTGTAGTGCTTTGTGTAGGACACTGAAAGATGAGGTGGAATATGTCACTTTCAGGGGTAGCCAAATGTTTTTTTCAGAACTAGGCAGCATCCGCTACCTATATAGGCTTGCTCTATCGCCTGGGAGATTCCATTTTTAATTTGCATTAATTCCAATGCTGTTTTAGTGAAGAATCGGCACGTTCATCCACGATTACAGGCGTGCCCATCTGTTTTCATCGGCTGTTCCATATGGTGGCCGGTTACTTTCCTGGTGGGCCTGCAGCACTGATGGTGCCACCACTTAAATAACCCCTGTAAATATTTCTCAAGCCTGCCACTGCAGCCTGTGTGTGCAGTTTTAAACTGCCATTTCGATCTGGCAAAAAAAACCTTTTGCCAGGCCCAAATATTCCTTTTTAATACATATAATTCACCCTAGGGTAAGCCCTGGACAGCCCAGAGGGCAGGGTGGAGTGTATGTAAAAAGTAGCACATGTAATTTTAAGTTTTATATGTCCTGGTAGTGAAAAAGTTCTTTTTACTACTGAAAGGTCTACCTCTCACCTAGACTAATACTGGAGTTACCTTTTTTAATTTAATAAGCTGCAATTTCCAAATAGGAGCAGGAATTCAGTTGATGTTTAGTGAATTTGGAACTGTAATGAAAAACCATAACTTCTGGTGAAGTCTGATTTAAATTACAAATTTGAAAATGGCACTTTTATAAAGTCTTTATCTTCCTCCCTTATCCATTTAGTGCCTGTAGTCTGTCTCTGGTTACATGACTGAGTGTATATGACAGCTGGGCTTTGTGTATTCCTCCCAGACAGTCACACACAAAAGAGCTTAGATGTGCTGGGATGGGCTCTCACTTGCAGGATCAGAGGGCGGAGCTGGACTTAGCCCTACTTACACTTCAACAGGCATTGCACTATCTCCACACAAAAGGCTGCATATCCCGTAGTTAGTCTGTAGTCAGGGCAGGGAAGGTAGGATGCCTGGGAACTTCAAAGGGAAACATCTAGAACCTTCTCCCCCACTTCAAAGGCACAACTGGTTATACATGCTGGACCTCAGACACCAACTCTTCAGGACACTTCTGGACCTGTGGGTTCTTTGCCTGAAAGAATGCTGAGCAGCGGAAGGACTGCCACTCTGCCAGCCTGCAGCCCTGCTGAGCTACTGCCTTGTTGTGCTGCTGCCTTGCTATGTTGACCTGCTTCCTGCTACCAATTTGCCTGGGTGAGAAGGAATGGACCTGCATCTCATGAATCCAGAACCCCAGAGTGACTCCGAAGGCTAGTTGGCTGGCCTCCTGACTTGAGCCTCAGGGATAGAAGGCTACAACGACCTTGACCCAGGAGCTGGACCCTGACATCCATTAGTCTACCCTGCCAAGTGGGTCCACCACAGTCCTGTGCACTTGGAAGTGGGCTTAAGGTACTCTGGCAGCCTCTGTGGGTCCAGTAGAACTGCTGCAACTCCTCTGCTGTGCAGCACAACCCCGAGCAGAACAGACGCATCGCCATTACTGCGTGGCTCGGGACCATCGCAAAGCCGTACATCGCAGCCTATCGCTGCATCGGGACTGCCATTGCATGACGCAATGTTGGTGCAAGCCCTCACATCCTTCATCAACGACAGCCTTGATGACTTCACCAGACTCCGCATCAACACTTTGCAGCTCCTTGAAACGTAACACCACAACTGTGTGGCACATCGTCGACTACGAACTTTGCATCGCTCGCCCTGGTTGATAGGATCCTCGACGATGTAAGACCTCACACCGCCGCCTCACTGCCGCCTCACTGCTTCTTAGAACTGATGTATCACTTTGGCTGTGTGACGCATCTTTGACACAGATCCTTGGAGCGCTCCACAAACTAGGCTTTATGGAACTCTGTTCAGCGGTCCTAACTGGGTTCTTGTAGCTTGTGCTCCATCGCATTTGGCCTGAACTTGTGATTTTGTCCCGGTCCAGTGCGACCGGATATCCACAGTTGGCAATTCACGCATTTTGGGCTATTTTTACTTAAATCTTTAAAACTAAGGTGCCGATTCCGATCCTGGAAAAATTTTCCCCGTACGAATCATATCCGGATTTTTTTTCATACGAATCGTACAAGTACCGTACAAACTGGCAAGTACGATTCGTATGGGAAAAAGTCCATACGAATCGCATTGGGAAAATTCCCCCACACGTCCTCGGGTCGGAAAAAGTGTCCGACACGTGCCCGGACGATTATCTGTACGAATCGGAAAAATGAAGTCCGAGCGCGCAAGTACGATCTGTCCCGTCCGTCCGAATGTACACCCGTATGGAAAAAAGACCGTCCGGAACAAACTTCAATACCAACCATGGAGACATGTGCCCGCATACGTACGAGACGTACCCCCACCCGTGTAGTGTATGTACGAGTCGTACCCCCACCCGTGTATGTATGAGTCGTACCCCCACCCGCGTATGTACGAGTCGTACCCCCACCCGTGTAGTGTATGTATGAGTCATACCCCCACCCGTGTATGTACGAGTCATACCCCCACCCGTGTATGTACGAGTCGTACCCCCACCCGCGTATGTACGAGTCGTACCCCCACCCATGTAGTGTATGCACGAGTCGTACCCCCACCCGTGTATGTACGAGTCGTACCCCCACCCGTGTATGTACGAGACGTACCCCCACCCGTGTATGTACGGTGCGGATCCCCAGCACTACGCGCTGGGGGTCCGCACCGTACATACACGGGTGGGGGTACGTTTCATACATACACGGGTGGGGGTATGACTCATACATACACGGGTGGGGGTACACGGGTGGGGGTACGACTCGTACATACACGGGTGGGGGTACGTCTCGTACATACACGGGTGGGGGTATGACTCGTACATACATGGGTGGGGGTACGGCACGTACATCCGCGGGGTCGGGGGGGGTTCGGCGCATACCGGGCCCCCAATTCCGCTTGCATCGCGCCGTACTTCGCTTTTCCGGCACTTTTTGGGTGCCGTAAAAATATTGCCGTCCGGACTGGTGATGATTCGTACTTCCTGGTTCGTGAATTGCAGCCTGCATGCGTCCCGACGTCACGTCGGCGCTGTCCTGGATCACATTGGTATGTGTTTTTACAGTCGGTCGGTGTTTTTTCTGACTCGTACGGAAATGGTGTTTCCGTACGAATCGTACTTGCAAGTTTGTAGGGTTATTTTACCGGGTACGAGTCGGACGGAGAAAACCCTCCGACCGACGGTTCGTACCCGGTTTTTCCAGGATCGGAATCGGCACCTAAATGTTTCCTGTTCAATTTAATTGGAGTTTTGTTGTTTTTGTATTGTTTTATTTATTGAAAATTACACTATTTTTCTAAACTCTTGTGGGATCCTTTTGTGGTGTGATTTCACTGTGTTGATGTTTGAAATGTTGCAAAAATACTTTAAATATTGCTTAAGCCTGACTTCTCTTTGCCAAGGTACCTGAGAGTTGAGCATATATTAATTTAGGATTTGCTTATGACTTCACCCTTTGAAGAATTGTCATTGCTGCTTGAGAAGGATTTCACTCTTGTCAACCAGCAACCAAATTTCTTACAGGACCAAACAAAATAAATCCTGTCTGGCAAACCAGATCCGGTGCCTTGAATTTCTGGAGCCTCCTGACATGAAGAGCATGCCTTACACATCATGTTAGAAACATGCGATGATGGATTGTTGGGACTCAAGAATGACTAAGTGAATTAGCCAGGTATGCTCATAACAATGTGAAGCCAGGCAAATGGCGTGTAAATGTCCTTACTCATGTGAATTAATGCATGCTCATGTGGCTTCTAGTGCTAGAGCTCAATGGAAGACCTTGATCAGGGCAGCACTTGTCCTGTTCATTTTGGGGGTATTTTGCCACTGATTCTGACAGTGCATACTTCATCACTTTAAAATAGTCTTCATTTTCCATAGCGAGCTCAAGAGTCAGTGAACAATGTTAGCTAGTGAGCCTGGGAGTAAGTGAGCGAGTAAGTGGGTGGTTTGTGTATGTTACATGCTCAGAGTTTCCTCAGTTTTCTGGCACCAAGAGGATAGATATGCCCACTTTGCAAGTGGCCTGGTTGTATGTTTAATAATTATTACACATGATAAATACTGACACCAAAGTGCACAGAATTTATTTTTGGGAATAATCATTGCTTATTACCAGTTTGGCCTCTACAATGAGGAATAATATGCACAGTTTGGTGGCTGCTACATAATCTGCATCTGCCAGTAGTAAGTGGGCATCTTTTCTCCGATAAATGTCAGCAGGTTGACCTATTGAAAATTATCCAGGTGATGTGGTGTTTATTGCACCCGGTACTGCAAAACAGATATATGTGGTAACAGCGCACATACCGGAAGGTATGGGCCACCTTTTGTGATGGTCATTGTATTAACTTAATGGCAAAATCATGAACATGGGCAAGTTTGAATCTACTCAGGATATCTTTTTTTTCAACTAGCCATCTCCAAAGCTCAGAGAAGCATTTGGCTCTGCATTGTGTGCTATACAAGTTGATGACAGACATTAAAACGTAACATAAACTTGAGTGTGCAGACAACCACACCCAACGTTCTCATTTTATTTACCATACTCTGCTCTTCAATCGGCTTGATGATGCTGATACAAACAAAACCAAAAAAAAGGTTTCATTTTTTTGCAACAAGCACGATCGATAGGCGCCATTTCTAATTGGCCCTTAAGCCATAACTGCCTGCAGCTCCTCATTGGTTAAAGAACGCCCGCTTTCTTTTCTCACATGACTCCGGTTTGATGCTTTATCTTTGAAGATGGTTTGTTGTTACAGAGGTACAGTGGTGTGAGCTGCATGACACAGGCGTGGTGCAAATTCTGCATGCAGAATTTATCTTAGCATAGCACCAATCCTGAAACATTACAGGTTAAATCCTATGTAATAGGGAATAACCGTGTGGGACCAGATTTACAGAACAGAATTCCCTTTTCCGGGGCCTCTGTGTGGGGTGGCGGTAGAGAGAGGGGGAGCATGGAGTATTGGAGGGAAGCTAGGTTCTGGCAAGGGGGAGCCTCTGACAAAAAACACAGGAAGGGAGGCCTGTCGATTGCTGATGTAGCCAGAGCTTCATATGATTTTTCAAAGATGGAATTACCACCTGGTAAAATTGGGTACCATGCAACAAAAACATGGAAAACCGGGTGCTGGAACACCAGCCCATTCAGAATAAGGCTGAATGGAATTCAATGTGCTAGCCTCACTCTGTCTGACTCCTGATCAGGGCCATTGTGAGTGGTTAATTTTCCTGAAGTTTACTCAGTGTTCAGAAAACAGAGAGGCATATTTTCAAAAACTTATCGCCAAGTTAGCGGCACTTTATCGCAGCCAACGTGGTGATACATTTATCCCATTCTCAAGCTGGTGCTAATTGCTGATAACACCAGTTTTCCTGTGATAGCTGCCGCAAAAAATATCTCCACGGATGATACCGGCAACTAATGCTAATGATATGCAGAGTAGGCGTTCCCGCGCAAAAATCCACCAAAGCACCACTTCGCAATTTTCACAACGACCAACCAGATGGGCTATAAGATTCCAAAACATGCAATAAGGCGCGTTTAGGTCAGGGATTTAACCACTGTTCTCACCTGGTGTTAAGTCAGAAGAAGACCTGCACCAGAAACAGTAGACCAGCCCACAGCCACGCCAGAAGAACAACAGATGTGATGGAGCTACTGACCATGCAGCTCGGACACCCAAGAGGGCCACAACACCCACTGCCACCAAACCCAGGCCCACCAACCCCCCAGGACCACCGTCCCACCCTGGACTACCACAGATGCAGCGCAGACAAAGACAGCGGACCTTCAGAAAATGCACCAGCCTCACAGACTTAACACCAGAGGAAGTCATTGCCCACTACAGGCTCAAAAGGACATCCATCCTCCGCATCCTGACACTCATTGCCCACAGGGTGACGGTACTAACACCGTGGACAACCAACATCCCTCCGTAGACAAAGCTGCTTGCTCTGCTGCACCTGTTGGCCTCTGGGACATTCCAACCAACAACTGCCAGAGTCGGAGAAGTCTCACAGCCAGCCCTATCCAAGTTTCTCACACCTGTCTTGGATGCCATCATCAGCTTGGTACCACAGCTCCTTCACTTCCCACACACTGAGCAGTAACAGCTGGAGACCAAGCAAGGCTTCTACGCCATAGCTGGCTACCCACACATCTAGGGGGCAATCAACTGCACACATGTACTCCTCGTGCCCTTTGCCACCACTGCATAATTACCGCAACAGGAAGCACACGCATTCCATCAATGTGCAGGCAGTAGTGGACCACCGGGGACTCTTCACCAATGTCGTCGCCAACTACCCAGGCAGTGTGCATGATTCCTTCATCTTCTGACAGTCCTTCATCAACCAGCGCTTTCAGGATGGGACCTATGCAAATGCACTGCTCGTCGGTAAGTACACCACACACCTCAACTCCACCAAAATACAACTCACAACACTGGGAATGCACACATTGCAAAATCACATACAACATGATAACCAACATGCCTACATACCAGACACGACAACACAGTGGCAACCTGGGCTAGCCATGTACACAAGCCATCAACCGCATGGCACCTTAGCCACACAATAGCAGAATGTGGGGAGATGTGGGAACCATGCATGTTTCAAAGGAGGCAAGTGACCCATGAATGTGAATGTACACAATGCCAAGTGTGGCGTGGATGTGCTGGACAGACTTGAGTATGCAGACCACAGACATTCCCATGGAGACATACACTGCTGCTGTTTGGAGTGTACTGGACAGTGGACGCAACCATGTTATCTCAGCCAGTGGGGAAGATCGCGGAAATGTAGCTTGTTATGTCCCCCCCTGTAAGCGTGAGTGGAGTGGGCTGGCCCGACGTATGCCAGGCCAGCGTAGGAGTGTGAATAAAAAGCCTGTTGCTCTGGGCGTGGTTCTCTTCCAGAATGGGCAACGTGTCTGCCAGGGTGGTGCCTCTCACCCTCCCACGAGGCTGACGCCGTGAGCAGCGGTGCCTGTGATCCTGTGCGCCTGCTGCACCCCAGGCCTCTGGTCCCCAGACCCATCTTGACCGCCCCTGCACACCCAGGCTTCACTGCTCACCCGCCGACACCGGTGTGTGTCAAAGAGGGCACACCACATGCCGGTGCAAGCTCCAAGCCTCAGGCCCACAACCTTGGCGGCCTCTTCAGACCATCGCTGGCCTCCGCGACACAGGCTTCCATTACTCCTTTCTCTCTGATGTACTCCACCGCTGCCTTCGGCCTACACTGCGGTCCAGCAGGCCTCACACTAATCCAAACCAGTCCGGACCAGGAAGGGCACAGCATCGTCGCAGGCTGCACACATGCTCATCTCTGGTGCTCCTACCTCCGTCAACCACAAATCATCGCCAGATGCCATTCCAACGTTGTGTGTTAGAGTTCCAGGAGGAGCTGGTTGAACAGCGGTTAGGCCGCGCTGACCGCTGCATCTGGACCACACTGCGGTCAAGTAGGTCACACATTTGGAACTAAGTCTTGATTATTCAATTGCAGAGTACATATATTTATGGCTGATTTTATGTCACTGTACTCCCTTCGATGTGGTGCCATCAACTCTGTGCATAGCATTCCAGCGACCCGTGTATGTGGGCCCATGCTGACCGCTGCCTCCAGCCTACACTGCAGTCAAGTAGGTCACACATTTGGAACTGAGTCTTGATTTTTCAATGTCTGAGTTCATATCATTGTACGCAAGGTGAGGAGTAAGAGGAAGACGCGGTTCAGTCCGGAGGAAAAAGGGATCATCGTTTCGTAGGTGATCGAACACTACCAACAACTGCTCTGGTGCCACTAACTCTGTGCATCACAAGCCAACGACACGTGGCTCTGGGCCCCTGCTGACCGCTGCCTCCAGCCTACACTGCTGTCAAGTAGATCACACATTTGGAAGTGAGTCTTGATTTATTTATGGCAGAGTTTATACCATTGTACAGGCCTCATCGCAGACTGCATCCCCTTTCAGCTCTGGTGCCACTAACTCTGTGCACCGAAATTCATGGACACTCTCCGGTTGAACTTTGGTGGCGTCTGAGTCTATGGCCTGGGGGTTGTCTTCATCATCATGTGGCTGGTTCAGACTTGGTGCTAAGCATGGGTCTGTAGCATTCTTTTGCTCCATATTGCATGTGTCAGCTGGGTTCTGCCCTCTGCATCATGCCCTGGAAGTACACCTTCTACTGTCCCCCGGAACATTCCACGACATTCACCTTGGAAATCGATGAGGACCCGCTCAGCTCTCATGGCCCTACCTCAGTGCACCGCAAGTCACCGTCCCGTGGCGGTGTGCCTGTGTCCGACACAGTGCATACAGGGCCACTAACTCTGTGGAGCTCAAGTCATGGACCCTTGCTGTTTGAACTGTGAACTTCTGATTGCCTAGGTGAGAGGGAAGTAATTTCTCGCCCCGGGGCTTGTGATTTTGTTTTCCTGACTGATGGCACTCTTGTTGGTCCGCTATTATTGCTGCTTTTAAATCGTTTTTTTACTAATTTAAATTTATTCTTTTAACCTTTTTATTCTTCCTGAATTAAGTGTGGGGAAAGTAGAGTTTTTTTTCACACTGTGTTATTTTAAAATTGATTCCGCTTACCCGCACCTGCACTGCAGCCCACACTAGTTTGTTGCACTCGTCCTGCTCAGCCGCCATCTTGGGTCAGGCGTGCTTGAGCATTTTCACCTGGGGACATTAGGAAACACGCTATAAGAGCATGCGCGCTGCGCGAACGCCTTTGCCTAGGTGAGAGGGAAGTAGGTTCTCCCCCTGGGGCTTGTGATTTCGTTTTCCTGACTGATGGCACTCTTGTTTGTCCACTATTATTGCTGCTTTTAAATTGTTTTTTTACTAATTTAAATTCATTCTTTTAACCTTTTTATTCTTCCTGAATTAAGTGTGGGGAAAGTAGAGTTTGTTTTTCACACTGTGTTATTTTAAAATTGATTCCGCTTACCCGCACCTGCACTGCAGCCCACACTAGTTCGTTGCACTTGTCCTGCTCAGCCGCCATCTTGGGTCAGGCGTGCTTGAGCATTTGCACCTGGGGACATTAGGAAATGCGCTATAAGAGCATGTGCGCTGCGTGAACGTGCAGCGGACACGTGCAGCGCGTGCGCCACTGACACGCCGAAGGCGTGCCGAAGGCAAGCCCGTCTGCGCCCGGCCGCGGCCCGGCCGCGGTTGGAACGCGCGGTGCGGCTCCAGAGCCTGTTATACGCAGGGTGTGAAATAGAGAAGAACTATGTTCTGTTGGTGAGTCCCTGACTAAATGCTATCATGTGTGGCCGGTAATGGATAACATGGATAAGATCTGTACTTGCTTCAAGTTTGGTTTTAGCTTATTCGGGGACTACCTTAAATCGCCCTTGTGTATCTCTCCTTCCCCTGTGACTTCTCATGTGATTAAAGCTGCCCTGATTAATACACGCTCTATGGTTAAGCATGCTTTAGATATTTTTGAGCTTTTGGTGGACAATCGGTTAGATCTTTTATTTATTACCGAAACCTGGCTTAATGAGTTTTCTGCACCTACTATCTCCCTAGCTATCCCTACGGGCTTTAAAATTGCTAGGATGGACCGTAAAATAGGAAGGGGGGGGGGGGAGGGGTGGCGGTTGTTTATAGGGAATGTTGGATTTTTACACAGCTGAATTACCAGGAAGTGGTGGAAAGTGAAGCTCTGGATTTTTCTATCTCTATTTCCCCTCATTTTGTGTTGGGAGGCACATTAATTTATCGACCCCCTGGGGCGCCAAGTTCATTTCTTAAGATGTTGGATGAAACGGTGGCTCAGAGATCTCTAAAATATTCTTACTACATTTTGCTTGGTGATTTTAATATTCACCTTGAAAGTAAGGATTCTCCGGAGACACTTTCCTTCTCAGATTCATTGGACTTCGCCCATCTTACTCAGTGGATCAATTCTCCTACTCACAGTGGAGGGCATACTATAGATGGGATCTGTTCCAATTTCCCTCTACTGGTGTCTGATCCTCTTCCTGTTTTGTGGACAGATCATTTTTTAATTCCTTTTTCCTGGTCCACTCTTTCATCCCCTGTTCCCCCTAGTGTATCAGCAGGTAGACCGCCTCCCCGTATTGAGCCTGAGATATTTCGGTCTATTTTAGATGACACTCAGTCGGGTCTGCCAGGCAACCTTTCCGTAGCTGTAAATGGATTTACACTATGGCTGTCAGCTGCAGCTGAGAAATTTGTCATCCCTTCCGATCGCAAAAGGGCGAGAAATTCTCCCTCTCAACCCTGGTTTTCTAACGAACTTAAACTACAAAAATCTGTAAAACGTTTGAACGGTTGTGGAGACAGGCCTACAGTTCCCTAGCTAAATCAGCTCTTAGAAGGGCTCAGAAAGTTTACTACGCCATGGTAAAGACTGCTAAGGGGGTATATTATGCGGAGCGTATCGCACAATCAAAAAACAACTCCAAAGAAATTTTCTCAATCGTGCAGAGTTTCCTGGATCCTAGAGCCGAACATAGGCCCCTTTTAGGGTCAAATGACTGGTGCGAAAAACTCTCAGTTTATTTTGACAATAAAATTAAATCCATTCAGGATGGCTTGATGACTGCCAGCCAGCCTCTGGAGCTACAATTATCTTCCATGATGGCTACGGCAACTTCGGTTGGTCCTTCCTTGACCACCTTCTCGGTTGTATCCCTCTCCGACACTCTGGCGATACTTAAGTCGCTGAAGTCAGGTTCCCCCATCGACCCCTGCCGTGCTAGGTTGCTAGCAGCAGTGGCAGAGACAGTGAAACCTGAAATTAATAATATAGTGAATCTGTCGCTTCAGACTGCTTCGGTTCCACCGGAGTGGAAACAAGCTAAGCTCCTTCTGTTATTAAAAAAACCCTCCCTGGTTCCAGAATGTCCTGCCAGTTACCGCCCCATTTCTCTCCTTCCGGCTGTGGCTAATATCTGTGAGAAAGCTGCCCATAGACAACTCTCTGAGTATGTTGAGACTTCTGGGGCCCTCCGTCATGCCCAGTCAGGTTTTAGAGCTGCTCATAGTACCGAGACAGCTCTGGTTGAGGTGACTGAGGCAATCAGAGATTGCCTGGATGCGGGCGGTAAAGCAGCACTTGTGCTTTTAGATCTTTCGGCTGCATTTGACACCGTGCCACACCAACAACTTTTGGCACGGTTGTCTCAGATTGGTATTTCTGGGCAAGTATGGAAATGGATCGAATCGTTTCTTGACAATCGATCACAACAAGTGTGGCTTCCACCTTTTTCTTCGACCCCGCGCTCTTTGGATACGGGGGTCCCGCAGGGCTCCACACTGAGCCCTCTGCTTTTTAATATTTTTATGACTCCTTTGGTTTATTTAGCGGAGGAGCTGGGTGCGAAAGCTATAGTCTTTACTTGGAGTAAAACGGATTTCTCCCCCTTGACTGCCAGGACATGCCTTGCGGAGGTTTTTAGGTGGCTAGCCAGGGCCCAATTAAAGTGTAACGAGGAGAAATCTGAAGTGCTTCTCTATGGGACCTTTCCTCCCAATTTTAGGGAGGAGATTTGGCCTACTGGCTTTCCTCTTCCGAATGCCTCTGGCTGTCCTGCTAAAAATCTCGGGATCTGGTTTGGCCAGGATCTGAGATTTAAAACGCAGATCAGCAAGCTTGCAGGGGCATGTTTCGGGATGCTCAAAAAACTTAGGAAGTTTCTGCCATTGCTCCCTAAGGAGGCCAAAGAAATGGTTACACAGGCACTTATTCTGTCTATGCTGGATTATGCCAATGCACTGTATTTTGGACTTCCGGACCACCAATTGAAAAAATTGCAGATCGTTCAGAACGCGACAGCTAGAACCTTACTCGGCTTGTCAGGTAGATCTAGTGCTAGCCAGAACCTTTGGACACTCCATTGGCTTCCTGTTGAACAGCGAGTTCGGTTTAAGGCCTTGGTGCTGGCTCATGGGACTCTTTATCAGACTGGGCCTTTCTATCTCAGAAGGCGCTTTATGTTCTATGAACCTCCTCGGCAGCTTTGCTCGAAGGGTCAATGCCTCGTGGCGGTTCCAAGGTTCCGCCTGGTGAGGCTAGGCAGCTGCTCTCTCTCAGTGAAAGCAGCTAGAGATTGGAACACCCTGCCCTTTGAGCTATGAAGCTTGAATAACTCTAGGTTATTTAAAAAACAATTAAAAACCTTATTCTTTTGTTAAACCATTGGGTAGGATCTTTCGGAGGTTCCTCAAGCATTCCTTCCATTAGGCATTTGCGCTGGGACACTTTTTTAGTATCTGTGCGCGTTACAAAATGAGGCTAACATAACATAACATAACATTGTCTGATCACTGTTGTAGTTGTTCCCAGCACCAACCACTCCCTGAGGGCTGGCTTACACTCACCCCATACCCATACCGCACACGAGTCACTGGCCATGTGACCCTGGGAATAAAAGGGGCCAGGTGCACGTGCCCGTAGCCAGTTCCCCAAACTATCTAATTGTGTCTGTGTGGTCATTATGTATGCATGAGGGCCCTGGGCCCTACCGCATTACATTGTGCTGTGGACAGCAGATGCAACCATGTCACCTCAGGCAGTGGGGAAGACCTGGGACATGTAGCTGTGTCGTACCCCCCTGTAAGTGGAGTGGGCTGGCGTACAACAGACCAGCGTAGGGGTGTGGATCATCCCCCTGGGGCTCTGGGCGTGGTTGAGTCCCGGGCTTGCCAAGGAAGTAACTAATGCGTGTGTCTCTGTTGCAGTGTCAGCGCCACCCGTCCCGCAATGGACAATTTTGCAATGTAGCATGCCCTAGGAGTGCAGGCTCAGCCGAAGGGATAAATGATGGAGCACAAGCTCGCTCTGGATCCGGGATCATACATGCCAGCTGTTGTGTGTGTATCGCTATTACCGAAGCATAAACCAAAGGTCTAGCCTCAACCGCATCGCGAGTTCAGCCAGCCATGAACTCTACATCTGTGTCCGCCCTGTCCTTACCAAAAACCTACACACATGTGGCTGCCCACCTACAACGCACAACATCACGGTGCCATCGTCATGCTTATGGACATGCGCAGACAGGCATGTCAATGGTGTGCTGCAGGAGTGCAAGTGATGCCGCTGTGCAGCGCACACAATAGGTTCAGGGGAGGGAGGAGCAGCAGTGAGGCTACGTAAAACACATTGATGGTGCTCATTTGCTACAAGAAGTACATGTCATACAGGAATCACTAAGTCACACACCAATGAACAAGTGAGCCTGCCAACACATCATGCAGAACCAATGATTGACTCATGTCTCTCTGCACTGTCACTGGTGATCAAGGATATGCACTCTGCCCTTGGATGATGACAGCCCTCCGAGCCCCGAACACAAAGGCCCAGATGCAGTACAATTGGGCCCACAAACGCACCAGGGGCATCATGGAATGCACATTTGGCGTGTAGAAGTCACGATTCAGGTGCCTGGACATCATAGGTGGAAGGCTCCTGTACAGCCCAGACATCGTGTGCAAGATGATCGTTGCATGTTGTGTGTTGCACAACATATGTGTACGCACTACTGCCCCATGGATACAAGTGCCAGATGCACCGGATGATGATGCTGAGGAAGATGAGGCAGGTGGACCACACCCCACTGCAGCTGCAGCAGGAATAGCCTGTAGGAACAACATCATTGACAGTTTCTTCACATGAGGACATCACATTGTGACAGTCCTTAGCAATCATGGGACAGTACAAAATGACCACAGGCCCAGCATGTGCA
This sequence comes from Triturus cristatus, assembly GCF_964204655.1. Classification (NCBI taxonomy): domain Eukaryota; kingdom Metazoa; phylum Chordata; class Amphibia; order Caudata; family Salamandridae; genus Triturus; species Triturus cristatus. The sequence continues at coordinate 624,921,357 of NC_140587.1, forward strand.
AATAAATTAATTACAACACACATTCCCTGAGTGCATGTCACTCCTCTGTACAGGCACATCACTCTGACAAGTGTAAGTGCAACCAGTAGTGTTAACAATCTCTGAAATCAAAAATGGATGGTGGGTGTGTCACCTCTGTACAGAGAGGCAATTTAAGGTGTCACTTTTTCGAAATGCCATTTCTGTGTGTCAAAGATAGTACGGAATCCCACTCATCAGCGTATCACATGTGTCCCAAATCATTACATAGATGCTGTCATTTGTGGCCTACAATTGACAACAGGGCTTCTTTTGGGGTCAAATATGTGCCGCCATGATGCAGGGATGCACCCTGTGACTCAAGTCCCACAACATGGGCAACATGGACATAAGGGGGAATCACTGGCCCTACATTCGTCCATGCTTTCATACTTGATTAATGATAGACAGGACACATATTTATGTATTAGAATGTATTGTTCCTGTTCGGTGGAGTGGTGAAGCTGTCTTAGTACTGGGCCATGCAAACAACACTTTACAATGTTGCCCCGTGGAGGGCCAGCCAGAGTCCTTTCGGTACTGTCAAGTTACTCGTAAGAGGAAGTGTCCAGTCCGCAGTCAGATTGCTGTGTCATTGTTGGGCACACAAAATATGGCAGTGCATGTTGAGGTTATTGTCACAGAGTGTATCGGGCGACAGTGGAAGGTATTATTTCAGGGCATGATGCAGAGGGCAGAACCAAGCAATAACATGCCATATGGCGGTGATGAATGCTACTACTTCCTTCTTACGGTGCAGAGCGACAGTGGAAGGTTACTTACATCGATGTAAAAAATATTGATATAAGTAATATCGATGTAATGATGTAATTTTTTTAGTGTTTGAATTGTTATTTTATGTAATTGTTTTCAATTTCTAATGTTTATATGAAAAAATAAATTTGAAATAATTTGTTTTTCTTTAATTTTCATAATAATTTTAGGAGCGGGATGTTGGTTTTATAGGGGCTAAGGGTGAGTAGTAATTTAAAAATGTTGTTTTAAATTTATTACATTTTGTAAATTTGTACATATTTTAGGAGCAGGATGTTGGGTTTATGCGGGATAGGAGTGGGTAGTAATTTAAAAATGATGTTTAAATTTTAAATTATTTGTTCAAATTTGTATATAATTTAGGAGTGGATTGTTGGGTTTATAGGAGATAAGGGTGGGTAGTAGTTAAAAAATGCTGTTAGTATTACATTTTACATAGTAATATTTTAAAATTTGAAAAAATGTCATTTGAAATTAGAAATTTATATTTTTACAAAAAAGTAAAATTTATTAAAAATTTGAAATTAAAATTGATGCAAAATTATGTATTTAAATATAATTTTTTAATTTTCATTATTAATAATTAATCACATCTATAAATTCTGTTTAATAAATGTAAATATTTATTAATTTAAATAATATTCTATAAAATATTGAATATTATATAGATGTATTAATTATAGATTTGAAATTTATAATTGAGGATAATACATTATATTAAAATGATATATTTGTTTCAAGTTTAAAAATGTAACTAAAATATTAAAGACTATTTGATGAAAATATTAATGTCAATGGAGATAAATAATAAATATTTATTATAATTATTAAAAAAAGAAATGTTTTATAATTATCAGATTTTTTAATTTATTCTCTAGTTAATTATGAAATGGTTTAATATTTTTTTTAAATCATAATTAATATTTGAAATTTGTTTAAGTTGTAATAATAATAAATAAATACAAATTAGGTTATAATTTACATTTTGTAATTGTTAAAATGAAAGGGGGAGATATTAAATATTTATTGTTTTGAGTTTATATTGATTTGCAGTTAGAATAGTACATTATTTTGGTTTACTATCCATCACTTTCCCTGAGTGTATTTGGATTTGGAGTTAGAATAGTAAATTATTATGGTTTACTATCCAGCACTTTCCCTGACTTTAGTTGGATTTGGAGTTAGAATAGTAAATTAAGATGGTTTACCATCCAGCACTTTCCCTGAGTTTAGATGGATTCGGAGTTAGAAATGCAAATTATTAGGGTTTACCATCCAGCACTTTCCCTGAGTTGATTTGGAGTTAGAATAGTAAATTATTATGGTTTACCATCCAGCAGTTTCCCTGAGTTGATTTGGATTTGTAGTTACATTAGTAAATTATTATGGTTTACTATCCAGCACTGTCCCTGACTTTAATTGGATTTGGAGTTAGAATAGTAAATTATTATGCTTTACTATCCAGCACTTTCTTTGACTTTGTTGGATTTGGATTTAGAATAGTAAATTATTATGGTTTACTATCCAGCACTTTCCCTGACTTTAGTTGGATTTGGAATTAGAATAGTACATTATTATGGTTTACTATCCAGCACTTTCCCTTACTTTAGTTGGATTTGGAGTTAGAATAGTACATTTTTTTTGATAAACAAATTTTTATTAATTTCACGAAAAAACACCAGCCAATCATCACGACACCATGATAACATAGAAATATATGCAGTATTATGAGCAATCCATATGACAAGGATGTACAAATTCAAAATGATATACATTTGAGTATCCCCTGCAAGACTAAACCATACCCCCTAACCACTTCCCCCCAGACCCTATGGTATTTCATGTGACAGCCACGCGCCTCGTACCTGATCAGAGATATGAGGGGTGGGTGCATATGACTCCTAGCAGTGTCCAGACATATGAGGGTTGGGTGCATATGACTACCAGCAGTGGACAGAGATATGAGGGGTGGGTGCATATGACTTCAGCAGTCTCCAGACATATGAGGGGTGGGTGCATATGACTCCTAGCAGTGGCCTGCAATATGAGGGGTGGGTGCATATGACTACCAGCAGTGGACAGAGATATGAGGGGTGGGTGCATATGACTCCTAGCAGTGGCCTGCAATATGAGGGGTGGGTGCATATGACTCCTAGCAGTGTCCAGAGGTATGAGGGGTGGGTGCATATGACTCCTAGCAGTGTCCAGACATATGAGGGGTGGGTGCATATGACTCCTAGCAGTGGCCCAGCAATATGAGGGGTGGGTGCATATGACTTCCAGCAGTGGACAGAGATATGAGGGGTGGGTGCATATGACTCCTAGCAGTGGGCTGCAATATGATGGGTGGGTGCATATGACTACCAGCAGTGGACAGAGATATGAGGGGTGGGGGCATATGACTACCAGCAGTGTCCAGACATATGAGGGGTGGGTGCATATGACTCCTAGCAGTGGCCTGCAATATGAGGGGTGGGTGCATATGACTACCAGCAGTGGACAGAGATATGAGGGGTGGGTGCTTATGACTACCAGCAGTGGACAGAGATATGAGGGGTGGGTGCATATGACTCCTAGCAGTGTCCAGACATATGAGGGGTGGGTGCATATGACTCCTAGCAGTGGCCTGCAATATGAGGGGTGGGTGCATATGACTACCAGCAGTTGACAGAGATATGGGGGGGTGTACACCATCATCAGATGACCACACCTACATGGTGGTATGGACACATCCCTAACTTTGGACTATGATTTTAGTGCCATTACAACAGATCACTGACAGCAGGGTCCCACTCCTAGGACGATGGATGTCTGTCACATACTGCATGACATACCACATGTGGGTGTGAGGACATATAACACATGCATACCCACCCATGGCGGATGCAGTACAATACAAACCCTGATTTCATGCCAACAGACTGTATAGTCATGTAACTGCATACCAAAGTAAGATAGCCAAAGGGAACACACACTGTCACGCACATCCCAGGGGTGTAAGGAATGTACAGGTGCTGGTCCAGCCACCAAGATGTTGTCTCTCATGGAAGGAATAGGGTTCAATTCCACTACATACAATGCCCACAATTGTGAGTCATGTGCCCAAATACCCTGCATAACAAGTACCATTTGTGTGGTAGGCCGTGATTGCACACATGCACAGTGCTGAAAAGGGCCAATTTGTCCCTGAAGGCATTCCTACATACCCAAAACACATGTAGAGTGACTAGCAAGGATGGCACAGACGATTCAGCAGGAGACATCGGTGAGCAGGCATGGCCATTGTTGAAGGGATCCGTCACCAACAAAGGAAATGTGGACACAGGTCAGCACAACAATTGTGCAACTGTTGCAGAGAAGATGTCAGGTGCCACAGAGGAAGGAACACTCCTTGGGACAATGTCTCCAAACTAAACAAACACACACTACCAATGAATCTTTGCAGGGACATTGTGATACAGATACCATGGTCCACCTCATGACCATCATACAAAAACATTTCTCAGAACCCTAACACATTACCAGAACACCAACTCCCGGAGCATCATCACCAACATCAAGTAGCTGAAATGCAATAGTGTTGAAAGTAAAAGAAAAGGCTTTATTCAGCACCAAAATTAAATTAATGTAAAAGATACTATGTACAAAGGCCAATGGCCAGTCCATTTCTCAAGTCCAAGGGTGGACGTAGGGGACTGCGCCCACGCCTACCTTGCCTGCACTAAGGAACCTCAAGGTTTGTCGACCGGGGGGGATCATCTGTGGCAGGACCAGGCACCGCAGGGACATGAGGGGGAGGGGTTGGTGTGGTGGGTGCAGGGGTGGACGTCTCCACCACAGGGGTGGGGCAGCGACAAAGGTGGAGGTGAACAAGGCACTGCACACTGCTGCTAGGGCCTCCATCCTAACCCCTGCACCTGAAGATACCCCAGGGCCAACGGAGGGTGTGGTGGCCGAGGGATGGGGTGCAGCGCTCTTGGGGGAGGGGGTGGACATGGTGGGGACTCAACTCCCGTGCCCGGGGACTTCCTCGCCTGCTTGTGGGGTGTGGTTCAGTGGGGGCGAGGCCCAGCTCAAACATACAGGTCTCCTTAGGTGACAGTGGAGCTAAGGGGAGTGGTTTTGGAGGAACAGGTTTGTGAGGACTGTGGACTGCGACTGTGGCTGCGTGTATGTCGTCTGCCCCCAGCCCCTGTGGGTGTGCCTACATCCCCCTGAGTGTGCGTGCCAGGATGTGTGCGCTGTGACTTACTTGGGGGTGTGCTGGATGTGTCTGGTGGGGTGCGTGCCCGTGACTGTCTGGGTGTGCGTTGGGCAGGCATGGGAGAGGGCAGTGTGGATGGGTCCGGGGTGGGGAGGGACAGAGCACTGCAGGAGAGAAACTGCTGCTTTCAGGGAAGAGTCCATGGACCGCAGAAACCTGCATTGGTCAGACATCGTTGCTGACATGCTCTCCATGAACTACACCATCTGTGTGAGCAGTTTAGTGTGTCCATGGAGGACAGTCAGCACCGATGCCTGCCCAGCCTGCAACTGCCACAGTATGTCCACAGACTCTTCACTGAGGGCAGCAGGGGTGACAGGGGCAGGGGGTGCAGTGCCTGGGACGAAGGAGACATGGTTGGACTCTGCACGGACAGAAGGGACGGGTTCAACTGGGAGGGCGGAGATGGTAATGGAGGAGGCGGGGACAGATGTTGGGATGCTGCCAGTTGGTGTTGCAGCCTCCGCCACCTCAGGGAGGTCAGCCTCGGACCCGTCGGCGTCGTAGCTGGTATCGTGTCCAGACAGGTCCTCCCACTGACTCCCCTCGCCCTCCGTGCCACTAGGTGCATCTGATTGCACAGCACTGGTGGCACAGCCGCTGGGTCCCTCCTCCAGGTCCATGCAGGTGTCTCCCTCGGTTGCAGATGATGATGCTGTGGGCAAGGAGAAGAAACCGAAATGCATCAGTCACCTCTATACATCTGACACATGAGCACAAGAACAATTGGTCACAGTGCATATCAGGCAATGCATCATGAGTAACAGCTAGATAACTCCGCACATATGGAAGCCCGGTACTGCCCAGTTGGTAGACCCACTATGCCACTTGGACACCAGGAAAAAAAGAACACAAAAGGCCACAACTTGACTAAGAAATACACTGAGAAGCTAGTGTCTGTGAACCGGTGAGCACAACAATACAATGAAGTCATGCCACCTCTTGTTTAACCTGAAAGAAACTGTAGTGGTGCACCCATTGTAAACTGACCCACCTCAATACTCAAGGTATCACCACACTCAGAGACCTGTAAGTACCTTGGAACATGTTAGAAATGGGGGTCTCTAGTTGGCAATGGCTGGCCACTGTCCAAGTAGGGACCCTTCTTCCTAAGTCAGAGTAAGCAACCTACACCCTTTGACAACCCCTGCTCAACCCTGTGGTAACGTAGCACGAGCAGCTAGGCTTATCTCAGAGGCAGTGTGTGAAGCATTTATGACCATACACAATAATATAATGAGGAACACTACAAATGGACACAACTCAAGTAGTTATGAAAAATAGGTATTTTTATATAGACTTAATCACAAGACCAATAACAGTAAAAAATCCACAATACTATAAAAATATAATTACTTTAGAAATGCTGCAAGGAAAAATAGTTAAGGATGCACAAAATGATGTTTAGTTCAAGGCAGGGGTCTCTGCGACCCTTTTACTCACAAAGTATCTGGTTCCTGGAGCAAAGCAACAAAAATGTCGCTAAGGAGTTGTAGCGAGAAATTTCCTCACGCTAACCAGAGATGCATTGAATCCTTACCGCGAGGGAGGATGATGCGCTGGGTTGCGGGCAGGACAAAGCGACAAACTTCCTCACGCTGAGCCGGTGGTGCGATAAAATCCTTGCCGCGAAGGGAGGATGATGCACTGAGCCTGTTGCGTGTGCGATCTTGCTGCGATGACAAAGATGGCGCTCCGCGAGGAAGCGACGATCCGGATGCGATGCGGGGAAAATGGCGAACGCTCTGCGTCCGCGCTGCGATGATCCTGTTGCAACGATCTTCGGGGCAGCGGCCTTTTCCAGGCCCGCAGACAGGTGCTGCGACGATCTTCGGATAGCGGGCGTTTTCACGCCCGCTGACAGGAGCTGCGATGATTTTTAAATAGCGGGCGTTTTCAGGCCTGCTGACAGGAGCTGCGATGATTTTCAGATAGCGGGCGTTTTCAGACCCGCTGACAAATGATGCGATCTTCTTCGGGGTTAGCGAGCGCTCGGCGATAGCTGAGCGATGATTTTTCTCACGCTCACCAGCTGCAGCAGCTCGCTAACGGAGGTTAGCGACGATTTTCAGTGCTCTCTTCTCAGCAGTAGAACTAGAGGCCCTGGAACACACAGGAGCCTCACCTGCAGATAGTAATCCTCGCTGGGAGGAAACAGGAGGCTGATGGTGGAGTCTGATGTGCCTGAGACTCCAGCAGGAGGCTAGCTCTCTTCTAGCCCTTGGGTAATTGCTGTAGCAAAAAATAAAAGTCCAATCAAAGTTCTTTTCCTCTTCTTGAAGTCCAGTAGTAACAGCTGCAGGCCAGTCCCAGGAACAGCACACAAGCACAAGGACAGTCCTTCTCCTGCAGATTCTTGTAGTCACACGGACAGAGGTTCTTCTTGTTATCCAGGAGCAAAACCAATTGTAGGGGTTTGTGCACAAATATTTATACCCCCAAAGTCTTTGTTCTTAGGGGTCCCAAGTCTCTGAACCCAGCCAGAACCAGTTCTGCCCAGCCCTGGAACACTTTCATCAGGCTGCATCCTTCCTTTCAGAAAGAGGGGGTCTGCCTCAGACGCACAGTGGGAGGTGGAGCCAGCATTCATCTTGCCAGGCACAGCCCTATTCAAGTGCAGGAGCTACCCCTCCCCTCACACCAAGGCAGGTTGCTCTATTCAACCCAGGTCTGACTCAGCCTGCCCTGTCCCTCCAAAACCAGACAGCCAATACACATAATAGCAGGGCAAACTGGAAGGCTTAGGCAAGAAAGTACCTATACTCTAAAAGTGGTAGTTTCAAACACAGAATATAAAAATAACCTTCACTAAAAGATGTATTTTAATATTCTGAGCTCAGGCATACTAAATTCGTTTTTCTACCATGTTCTGTGGGTCAGTTAGGACTATAGAATGTAATAGTCCAGACCTCCCATTCTGGCCTATGGAGAACAGGTAGCCTTACAGTAGTGAAAAACGAAATTGGGTGTAATTCATTACTAGGACATGCTACATACAACAGGGCATGTCCTACCTTACACATACAATGCGCCCTATCATAAGGGGGGCTTACAGGATGCCAAGGGAAGGTTTAGGGGCTGGGAAGTGGGTGCACTTCACAGCCAAGATGGCAGTTCTGGACTGCACGCAGACACCGCAGTGGCAGGTCTGAGATGCACTTTACAAGCTGCTTCTGTGGGTGGCACAAACCAGTGCTGCAGGCCCACCAGCAGCATTCGGTTTACCAGCCCTGGGCACACACAGGCCACGCTACTAGGGACTAACAGGTAAACCAAATAAGCCAATCATGGATGTACCAATTCATGTGTCATCTTTACAAAGGGAGCATTCGCGCTGTGGCACTGAATGGCAGTGGGACAGCGCCCAGAGCATCTATAACCAGCAAAAACAGAGGAGGCACAGCGAAAAAAGGAAGGGAGACTCACGCCAATGGTGCCAGGTCTAAAAGAACACAAAACCAAAAAATGTCGCTACCTTGGGACTCACAATACTTTACACAATCTACATGTTTTGAATGTGCCAATTCGCCATTTCGTGCAAAGAACACTCATGTGCCTACATGCAATATGTCGCACAAGGCAGTGCACACAAAAGTACATTTACACTGTCATTGAAGAAGCTGGCACCTTTTCAAAGAAGCCACTGTTAGAAATTAATGGTGTTGCAGACAGTACATATACATGGGTCCACGGAGGTCTGGATGTCTTGAGACTCGTCAGTTTGTATCACCAACAAAAAGGAGTCTCACAAAATCAAGTGTGAAGTAAGCACAGGATTCACATCAGGTGGATTCCAGGTAGATTTATTACCATCAGAGAGGACAACTTATACAACCACACAGGACAGACTCTAACTGCTAAAGAGCTCTCAACACATCATGGAACCTAGAACCCTAGTGATACAATAACACTCCATAATAGAACATGACCACTGATAACATGGACACTACACACCTTCCCCCCCCCAAAAAAACAAAAAAACACAAAACAAAAAAAAAAACTAAAACATAACAAAATCATTCATTTTAACGGGTGGTTTTCTCACCCGAGAACTTTTCCTTGGAACAGGTGAAATGGATACTTCAACAGGAGAACTAACAAGTTGGTTCTCAACAGGGACCACATTAGATGTTGCAGAGGAACATTGAGTCAAACAAGGTTCAGCAGCATTCCCAACATTATCCAAATTGTCAATATTTGAAGAAGGAAACACCCCTTCAAACTCAGAATTAGAACCATTGAATGTATCCAGAAAATTTTGAAAGTCCCCATTCTCCTCAGTATTCAAAGACTTCTTTACTGGAGAAACAGGTGAATCATCACAAAAATCTTTGGATCTAAATATGGATATCCGTCTGAAATTCCATATTTTGCCACCATGTACCCTAACAGCTCTGCTGAAAACCTCAATTACTTTCACCGGGTCAGACCATTTAGACCATCGTTTGTCAATACCACCCAATTTAACACGAACTAAATCACCCACTTTGATTTTACAAACTTTTGAAGAGTTGTTGTTCTTCGTGTTTAGCATCTTATCTTGATATCTTTGAATCCGCTCTCTAACCATTTTGAGATCCATTGCCTTAATCCAAATCTCCTCTGAAATAGCACTCGAACTTACACTTTCCTTCACATCTTCCATAGTATAAGCTACGTCACATTCCTCAGGGGTAATACTTACACCAGAACTCTCATCTAAAGACAATCGAGACATGCAATCCGCATGAACATTCAAACGGCCAGGAATATACACAACTGAACACTGGTATTCCTGCAATTTAGCAGCTAACCTGGCTAATCGAGCAGTCAAAGTTCTACCACCACCAGCCGCTAACATGTTTATCAGAGGTTTATGGTCAGTCCTTAATTGAAACTTAGTCCCCCATAAAAATTGCCTAAAATGCTGAGCAGCCCAGGTACACGCAAGTAATTCCTTTTCAATAGTGGAGTAATTAACCTCCGCTCCTCTTAAAGTTCTTGAGGCATACGAAACAACGTACTCCTCCCCAAATTTCTTTTGTAAAAGCACAGCGCCTAAACCAGTGTTGCTAGCGTCTACCGCTACCATACATTCCCCACCAATAGTAAAAGGTCTCAAAAACGGAGCCACACAAATCTCATTTTTAAGTGTTTCAAAAGCTAACTTTTGCTCACTTCCCCAGATAAATTTAGCGTTTTTCTTCAGTAGATTGTGCAACGGAAACACTTTCGAGGCATAATTCTTGACAAACTTACTGTAAAATTCCGTTAAACCTAAGAATGACAACAATTGATCTTTAGAAGTAGGAGACGGAGCCTTAGTAATACTAGCTACATGATCCATTTTTGGTTTGATACCCTCACTTGAAATCTCGTGGCCTAAATATTCCACATTATCTTTTCTGAATTTGCATTTGGATAGTTTAAGCGTTAAACCTTTACACTGTATGTTATTCAACACCTTTTTTAGATTACTATCATGGTCTTCAAAGTCTTTCCCAAAAATCAGAATATCATCCTGAAAGGCTATGGCACCAGGGCAACCTTCCAGGACATCCTTCATGATTCTCTGAAAGACCGAAGCGGCACTAGCCAAACCAAATGGCATCCTCTTATATTGATACATGCCCTCCGGAGTAATGAAAGCTGTCAAGCATTTGGATTGTTCATGTAACATAATCTGGTGGTATGCACTCGCCAAATCAACTGTGGAAAACACACACGCACCAGATAAAGTTGATATCAATTCATGAATGTTGGGTAAAGGATGTCTATCAATCCAAATCTCCTTATTTAAGCTACGGAGATCAACACACAACCTAAGATCTCCGTTGCCTTTAAGGGAAAGAACTACCGGAGAAACCCATGGTGATGATTCTATAGGTTCTATAATATTCCTTGAAACTAGATCCTTCAACATGTCTTTCAACTTGTCACGATAAGCTAAGGGAACATTACGAACCCCATGTCTTACAGGAATAGCAGAGTCCTTTAGTATTATTTTGTGTTTAAAGTTTGCATATTCCCCAAGCTGATCACTGAATACTTTAGGAAACATTTTTTTTATGTCATCCACGCAATCTCCACTGAAAATACTGTATACTGGTGGAGACGCATTAGGATCTAATTTTATGCCCAATTCTTGTTGATGGGGCCACCCAAGTATAGATACCCCTTTGGTTGCTACATATAATTTCCCTTTAGTTGACTTCCCTTTGAAAGACAAATCTGTCCAAAAATAACCTTCCAGTGCAATCTTATGCCCTGAGTAACTACCAGGTTTAATGTCCGGAGGTAATAATTCTCTGTTCTCCCATAGTTTTATGAAAAGATCCCTACCTATAATGGAGTACCACGCACACGAATCTATCATCATCATGACTTCTTTTCCATCTATTAGTATGGAACCAGATGGAAACCCTTTACAATTGTTTTCAGAAACACAAGCAATGCAATTAAATTCATTAAACTCTGTAGCAATCTCCTCTTCATCACAGGTAATACAATTGACTTTTTGTTGAGATCTGCACATTTTTCCAAAATGACCTGGCTTTTTACATTTAATACAAATTTTAGTCCATGCTGGACATCCCTTATAGTTACCAAGATGTTCAAAACTGCCACACCTATAGCAGATCACAGGATTTCTCCTGTTGCTAAATTTATTGTCCTTGAAACTTGGATCTCTTCTAATAAAAACTGAAGGAGTTTTCTTTTGAAAAACCTGAGGCTTCACTACTGAAACTTCAGCTACAGGATCTTGTGCTTTAACGTTGACAATTGAAGGTTGACCTCTGATCTCACTTACAAACTTTTCTGATTGTTCTATGCCTTTAGCGATATTTACCACAGCATTCAAGGAAGATTCAGTACCCAACCATAACCTCTCTTGTATCTTTTTACTTTTGGTTTTCATCATTATTTGGTCTCTAAGCACTTGCTCGTAATTGATGGTATAAAATGCACAAGAACCGGCAAGAGAACGTAAAGCTGACACATAGTTTTCAATGGATTCATCCTCTTTTTGAGCACGGGAATAAAATTTAAATCTTTCCATTACAATGTTTATTTTCTTCCCGAATCTGGTGCTCATCTTTTTAACTGCTACCTCAAACACATTTACACCTTCAGTGCTCTCGAGAGGAGGCAAATTATCAAATTCTTTGATCCCTTGACCACCTAAACAATGTCTTAACAAATCCAATTTCCTTTTTGGGGAACAACCTTCCTCCTCTAAAACCTCAACATAAGCTAGAAACATGGGATACCATAAATCCCATTCCATTTTAGGTTCTCCAGCTGTAGGCAAAAAATGTGGTGGTGCCGAAATGTTAGACATTTTAATGAAAACTTTTAGTTGCCTTTACACTAAAAATTGCTTAGAGTCTTGTTTTTTTTTTTTTTAAGAATATAATTTGATTGAAGAGAAGAAAAAAAAATGAAAAATAAAAATTTGAATCAAAATGAGTAACGTGACTTCTCTGTTATTTTTTTTCCTTAAATTAAGCAAAATTGTATAAGTCAGGTAATGCTGCTTGCCACACGAGTAAAGTTGCCAATATTAATCACTGTATCCGAAATTAGACCAATCCAAGATGGCGGCTAAAACGCGTGACATCATCACGCTCCCAGCATGCTTTGCTGACTTGAGAAGGGAAGCGCGTAATCAAGAGAATGCAGAAGATGGTTCCTGACAAGAACGCTGCAGCTAGGGCTAGAGCTCGAGCGGGTGAGTGTGGCTTTTTCAAAACATAACCACGCAACCGCTACGATCTCCTCAGCATACGCACGCCAGTATTTGCATACACAGAAATTTTCCGATATTGATGAAACACACTGCCGCAGGCGCGATCAAAGCGCAAAACGATTTCACACACTGCCGCAGGCGCGATCAAAGCGCAAGACGATTTCACACACTGGCGCAGACCACTAAGAAAGTGTCATAGGCACAAGTATCGACCGCTCCAAAACGCTGCTTCAATAAACGATTGAACAGCAGTATCAAACAGCCGCAGGTGCAATCAGAAGCACATACCATTTAAACAGCCGCAGGTGCATTCATGCACAACCAAAAAAAAAAATACCTTGAACGCGTCTTCACTAGTGAACGCTGTCCTCCTCTGACTCCCAGTCGTCGCCAGTGTGAAGTAAGCACAGGATTCACATCAGGTGGATTCCAGGTAGATTTATTACCATCAGAGAGGACAACTTATACAACCACACAGGACAGACTCTAACTGCTAAAGAGCTCTCAACACATCATGGAACCTAGAACCCTAGTGATACAATAACACTCCATAATAGAACATGACCACTGATAACATGGACACTACAAAGAGCACTGTGGGAACATGTATATGGAGAATCAGCAACACCATTTAATTCTAACAGTGGCTTCTTAGAAAATGCGCCAGTGTGTTCCATGAAAGTGGAAATGTATTTTGGTGTGCACTTCCTTGGGCGACTTTTTCCATGCAGGCACATCAGTGTTCTCAACACAAATCATCAAATTCCCACATTTAAAACATGAAGAACTGTTGACAAGTGCTGTGAGTGCCAAGGTACAATTTTATAAGAGTAAAAACTTGACTTATGTCAGTTGTCACATGGCCATCCGTCATCTGATTACACAGTTGGCTACACATATGACCTACTGCCTGTCATCTGGAGTGGCACACATGTCCACACCCAGGACAATGCATTAGCTAATGGGCCTGCAATTGGGTAGAAAAAAAGCCTAGCTGTACAGTTGGGACACCCTCATGGCAAGCCAGATTGTACACACAGATGTCATCACACAAAGTCCAAACAGCGTTGCATCTGAACCACACACAGGCGCTAAAAATGTATGAGCAGGAATCATAATTATAAAAAACTGACACAGGCTGCAAAGCAGGTAAATTAAGCACTGGCCAGCATCACAGGGGCACTGCACGGTGATTCTTTGTACAGCCAAGTATCACACACAAGTCAGACCTGGCAATGAAAAATCTGGGTTGCAAATGTATGCCTCTCCTGCACACCCCATCCCATGCCTGAGTCAATGTGATTGATACAGATCAAGAAGTGACACCTCTTATTCAGGGTTACAATAACTGTGCTGGAAAAATAGCTTCATTTACACAACATCACCTTGTGGGGCTGGCAACACATATTTGTGACAAACATCCATCAACAGATTGTTGTGAATAGCCGCACAGGCACTGCCCAGTGTGAGTATGCACAAGCAAAATGGTGTATCCCTTTCCAGTGGACACATGTAGCACACATTTTCTAAATACTAACTAGGCCAGGGAACAATGCCACAGAGGCAGACTGAACACACAGAGAATTTGCACAGTGTTGGATGACACACATGATTATGGGGCCAGGGTGTCTCAGGGGACTGTAGTGGGCACACTGCTCCGTGGTCCTGGAATGAGCTGACTGTACCTTGTTCAACCGTCATGGCAATATGCATATCTCCCACTCATGCACATCATGTCTGAGGCCACAACATTGGTTGTGCATGCTGCAAGGGTGTTCATTTTAAAGCTCACACTCCTATGTTGAGAATCATCATCAGTGACAACAAATATGGACCCCCAACATAGTGAACAGGTCATGGCACAGGCAAGGTACCAACACAAGTCACAGACCACCCTCCCACATGATGCCGAAAGCAATGTGCACTTAGATTTACTGGCACCCTAGATGACCATGTGCAAATGTGATTACACACACACCAGGGGACACATGTCAAGGAGGGGAAGGGATGAAAAAGAGCACCAAGTGACATTGGGGAACAGAAAATGCACTGCAAATATGAACTCTGGGAGTGTATCCAGGCTACAGAGCACTTGCAAAAGCTGGCGACACATAACACGACAAACAGCCATGTACCTACCCCCTCCTTGCTGCAGTCTCTCCTGTAATTGCCTAACGAGCTCAGGGAATACCACCGCCAGGACACGTTTCATGTCGGGGGTCAGGTGTCGGCGGCCACCGTGGGGGTGCGGACTGTCGAGCCCCAGCTGGACCCAGGCGATTCGCGGGTCCAGCACCAGATGTCCTGCCACCTCTTGAGCACCTGGGGCAGCTGGCGACGATGATCCCCCTCAGATCTCACAGCCCTGACAATGTCTTTCAAGATCACGCCCTTCTCGTATGCAGTTACCTGTCAGGATGACAAAGTGACAAAACATCAATACACCTGCTCCATGTCCCAGAGACACACATTTGAACATCATTGAAATGTTGCACAGGGCTTGGGTTCCGGCAGGAATAACATCATACACAATAAGAAATTGGCCTGTGTGCAAGCCCCAATGCACTACATGGCATTGAAAGTCAGCATGTTGCCATGAGGGGTGCGACACACTCACTGATCATGCCACACACTGTGCAGTACATGCAACAGCAGGCTGAAGGGCAGCACGTGCCAAGCAGTCACATGTCCCACTCCCCTGACGCACCATCAGCATACTAGACAGGGTGGGGGAGGGTGGGGGGTGGGTTGTAGGGGGTTGTAGTGAGCGGGAGGGGGAGGGGATGTGGGAAGGGGAGTGGGGAGGGGAGGGGATAAGGGGGGGGGAAAAATTGTAGAAACAAACTTGATCTGTAGCTTAAAAAATCTTAAAAGCTTTTTTATATCGAATTTAATGTTGGATGGTGGTGGTCCAAAACTGTGTAATACTGATGGTACCGGGTCAAGAGGAAATAGTTTTGAATGGGGAGAGTAAAATTGCGATGTTGGAATGTTTCGGGTCTTAATGACGGGAGAAAAAGGGCCCAGCTCTTTCAATTGTTACGACAGGACCCTGTTGATATCCTCTGTATTCAGGAGACCCACAAAACTGGATGTGATAAAAAGTTATTAAAAATTCCCGGATTTAATTTGATAGCAGCAACATCTCAAACGTCTAAAACACGGGGGGTCGCCATTTTGGCAAAACCCGGTTTGGGGAGTCCTAGACGCTGTCTTGTCGACAAATATGGTAGGTGGGCTGTGGTTCAATTAGAGTCGGATATAACCATCTGCTCACTCTATGGTTCTAACCTGGATGACCCACAACTCTTTATTGAACTTGAATTAGAACTGGCTTCTTGGGCCGGCCCACTTATCTTGTGTGGGGACTTTAACATAAATATCGAAAAACTAGTAAACAACAGACTCCCATAGAAGTATAGTGGACGGAAACCTAAAGTTTATAGGGCCATATCCCATTTGATGGATAGTCATGACTTAAGGGACGCCTGGGACAGCCTAAGACAGAATGATAACAGCTTCACCTATTATTCTCATCCCCATAACAAGTATATACGATTAGACTATATCATGACATCAATACATAGGGCTGCCTTAATAGATATAATTAAATCCCCCAAAACCATCTCTGATCACAACGCACTTACGGTAATATTTGAACTGGACAACTTTAATAGACCTAATATCCAATGGTCATTTGACCGAAAGCTTTTTACTAACCCAGATTATATTAACCATATTACATCATGTGCTCAATCTTTTTTTGATTGTAATCAATATAGTACAACCAGATTCAGCGTATGGGATTGTTTTAAGGCAGTAATAAGAGGAGAGACTATAGCCTTTGTAGCCAATCGTAAGAAAACTCAGGATAGTATTAATAAACAACTCAATACGGAACTTATTAACCTGGAAATAACGCATGCTAAACAAATTCAACAAGGAATATCAACCTCTGACACACTGCAAAAATTATTGATCTTAAAAACAGAAATTAATAGCTCGCTAACACAAAAAGCAGCGGAAATATATCAAGCCAATAGAGACAGAATTTACGAAGCAGGGGAAAAAGCAGGGAGGCAACTAGCTCTTAAAACTAGACAAAAAGAAACATACATAAAAATAAAGAATATTGAATTTGAGGCTCAACAGTACACCTTCCCCCAAGATATTGTAGAAGTCTTTCGCAAATACTACCAAAAACTATACCAAAACGATAATGAACACCTATCTGCAAGAGACATAAAAACCTTCCTTAGTGAGTGGCTACCGGAACCAGAGGTTTCTGGAATACTTGATCAAGGAGGTAGAGAAGAACTGGAGAAAGAAATTACAACGGCAGAACTAGAGATTGCATTATCAGACCTAGCTAATGGGAAGGCGGCTGGTCCTGACAGGATCCCCCTAGAGCTATACCAGGTATTGGGCAAACAGATAATACCCTATCTATTAGATCTGTTTCTAGGAATACAACATCACTCAGCTACACCAGAGTCCTGGAAACACACCAATATAGCGATATTCCCAAAAAAGGGGAAACCCCCCCAGCTTCCATCCTCATATAGACCTATCTCACTCATAAACTCTGACTCAAAGCTATACTCCAAGATACTTGCAAACCGAATGAGGGGGGTCATCGAACACCTGGTATCCCCCTGGCAGCATGGCTTTATCCCTGGGAGAGGAACAACCGATCATACCCGTAGAGCCATTGCATTATTTGACATCATGGGCGCCAGGGGGGGAGAAATGTCGATGGTCCTACTCGATGCCGAAAAGGCATTTGATCGAGTGTCCTGGCGGTTCTTATGGGAAATTATGGAATTTAACAACTTTGGTCCAGGCTTCATCAAAGCCTTAAAAGCCCTCTATATCAGCCCTAGGGCTAAATTATCTATTGAAGGCTTTGAGTCCGAGTTTGTAGAGGTACAGAGGGGCACTAGGCAGGGCTGTCCCTGTTCCCCGATATTATTTGCCCTAGTAATCAATCCTTTAATTTTAAAGCTTCTTAACTCCCCCCAAATACAACCAGTTAAGGTGGGTTCATACTCTACTAAAATATTGGCATACGCCGACGACATTGCTGTGCTCACAACCAAACCGGCTGACGCATTGGCAGAAATAGAACAAATAACCCAGGTTTTTGGATTTTATTCAGGCTACTCACTTAACAGAGACAAAACCATGGTCTTATGTACAAATAACACTATATATGACAGTCCCTTTAAAGTCAAAAATGCTACATATCTTGGTGTGATTGTTTCTCCTGAGGTAAAAGAGATTAACCGGCTTAATTATGATCCCTTGATTAAAGGAGTAAAAATAGACCTTAAGAGGGTAGATAACCTACATCTATCAATAATAGGGAGAGCGAATTATATCAAAATGTGTATATTTCCTAGAATACTCTATCTATTTCGGGCTATCCCATTGATGGCCGATGGCAGTATTGTTAAAATCTTTGACTCCACAATATCCAAATTCATATGGAACTATGGTAAAATAAGGAGAGCATTACCACTATTAACCCTCCCCCTACACAGAGGCGGCCTTGGTATCCCGAATTTGACATTCTATCTCTGGGCGACATTTCTTCAACAAATGGGCCTGTTCTTTAAATTAAAACCGTCCAATCTATTGAATACAGACTCCTATATTCCTTCTATTTTTGAACTTGGATTAGGTGATAAATGTCAAGGGTTATTTCTGAAACAACTCGAAGCGTCCTATTACGCATGGAAAATCTGGAAACTAGCCTCCAAACAACTAGGAATACCTAATATAACAAGATATACCTCTCTTTGGCACAGTAAGATCATTTCATCACTTTTGATAGATAATGTTTCTAAGAGATGGGAGAATAAGGGTATATATACACTTGGTCATTTTTTTGGACAGAATATTACTCCATCTTTCGAGGGATTACAACAGAGATTTGATATCCCATCTACAGACTATCTAAAATATTTCCAAGTCTTTACTAGTATCCGTAATTCTAAACCTAATATTAATTTAGATAGTTTCAATGTCTTCTCTATTATTGAGAAACGAGCTACTAGGATAGGTACTCTATATGATATTTTTTTACAATCCTCTAAAGACGACCTAGATCGTGTCGAGAGATCCTGGGTACAAAAACTTGGAAATCCAGATGTAGATATCGACTATTCCCTAACTCTCTACACAACTCTATTTTTAGCACCTAACCTTAAAGCACAATACCTTAAAACTATTTACAACCTTTATTTTACTCCGGCTAAACTCTTTACCTGGGGATTACGAGTAGATGATTGTTGCCCTAGATGTAGACAGGGACAGGCAAATGTAATCCACATGTTTGCTGAATGTCCAAAATTAGACAATTTACAAACATTGATAGGAGGATTCTGGACTCAAGTATTTGGGCGGAACTTTAGATCTTCCGCTACCATATTTCTTCTAGGTTATGATGAATCCTTAGGGTACAGTTTGGAGGAACAGAGGATTGTTTTCTTGGGCACTGCCGTCTTTCGTATTATTCTGGCGGCTTCTTGGAAAGATCCCAATGTACCCACCTTTCAGATGTGGCTCAGTCGATTATTGCCACATACAAGCAGGAGATAGCTATATATAGCACAAGAGGTAGGAAAGCTAGAGCCCGGGGTACTCAGATCTGGGCCCCAATCTCCAACTGGTACTCGAAAGTAAGATCTCCACCCTGATAAGGAAAGGACCGACACTACATGATGATGTAAATAGTGTAAAAAATCATCTTATATCTATTATTTCTTAATTTAGCTGTTCATATGTACTGGGCTGTAATGATTCTGGTCTTTTCTTTGATATATCTTTTTGTTTTATTAAGAACTTATTATGTTTCTAAAGAAATTGTCTGAATGAATACTACAGATCATGTTCAATAAAAAAATTTAAAAAAAAAAAAAAAAAAAAGATTTTTTCTTTTTTTTTCTTTTAGGGGTTTTAATACAATACATTGCCAAACTTGGTTTTAGGTGTTTACATGTAATGATTTTAAGTAATCGAACATGAATAAATAAATAAAAAAAAGAGAAAAAAAATAAATAAATAAAACATGAAGAACTGTTGACAAGTGCTGTGAGTGCCAAGGTACAATTTTATAAGAGTAAAAACTTGAATTATGTCAGTTGTCACATGGCCATCCGTCATCTGATTACACAGTTGGCTACACATATGACCTACTGCCTGTCATCTGGAGTGGCACACATGTCCACACCCAGGACAATGCATTAGCTAATGGGCCTGCAATTGGGTAGAAAAAAAGCCTAGCTGTACAGTTGGGACACCCTCATGGCAAGCCAGATTGTACACACAGATGTCATCACACAAAGTCCAAACAGCGTTGCATCTGAACCACACACAGGCGCTAAAAATGTATGAGCAGGAATCATGTTTATAAAAAACTGACACAGGCTGCAAAGCAGGTAAATTAAGCACTGGCCAGCATCACAGGGGCACTGCACGGTGATTCTTTGTACAGCCAAGTATCACACACAAGTCAGACCTGGCAATGAAAAATCAGGGTTGCAAATGTATGCCTCTCCTGCACACCCCATCCCATGCCTGAGTCAATGTGATTGATACAGATCAAGAAGTGACACCTCTTATTCAGGGTTACAATAACTGTGCTGGAAAAATAGCTTCATTTACACAACATCACCTTGTGGGGCTGGCAACACATATTTGTGACAAACATCCATCAACAGATTGTTGTGAATAGCCGCACAGGCACTGCCCAGTGTGAGTATGCACAAGCAAAATGGTGTATCCCTTTCCAGTGGACACATGTAGCACACATTTGCTAAATACTAACTAGGCCAGGGAACAATGCCACAGAGGCAGACTGAACACACAGAGAATGTGCACAGTGTTGGATGACACACATGATTATGGGGCCAGGGTGTCTCAGGGGACTGTAGTGGGCACACTGCTCCGTGGTCCTGGAATGAGCTGACTGTACCTTGTTCAACCGTCATGGCAATATGCATATCTCTCACTCATGCACATCATGTCTGAGGCCACAACATTGGTCGTGCATGCTGCAAGGGTGTTCATTTTAAAGCTCACACTCCTATGTTGAGAATCATCATCAGTGACAACAAATATGGACCCCCAACATAGTGAACAGGTCATGGCACAGGCAAGGTACCAACACAAGTCACAGACCACCCTCCCACATGATGCCGAAAGCAATGTGCACTTAGATTTACTGGCACCCTAGATGACCATGTGCAAATGTGATTACACACACACCAGGGGACACATGTCAAGGAGGGGAAGGGATACAAAAGAGCACCAGGTGACATTGGGGAACAGAAAATGCACTGCACATATTAACTCTGGGAGTGTATCCAGGCTACAGAGCACTTCCAAAAGCTGACGACACATAACACGACAAACAGCCATGTACCTACCCCCTCCTTGCTGCAGTCTCTCCTGTAATTGCCTAACGAGCTCAGGGAATACCACCGCCAGGACACGTTTCATGTGGGGGGTCAGGTGTCGGCAGCCGCTGTGGGGGTGCGGACTGTCGAGCCCCAGCTGGACCCGGGCGATTCGCCGGGTCCAGCACCAGATGTCCTGCCACCTCTTGAGCACCTGGGGCAGCTGGCGACGATGATCCCCCTCAGATCTCACAGCCCTGACAATGTCTTTCAAGATCACGCCCTTCTCGCATGCAGTTACCTGTCAGGATGACAAAGTGACAAAACATCAATACACCTGCTCCATGTCCCAGAGACACACATTTGAACATCATTGAAATGTTGCACAGGGCATAGGATGCAGACAGGAATTACATCATACACAATAAGAAATTGGCCTGTGTGCAAGCCCCAATGCACTACATGGCATTGAAAGTCAGCATGTTGCCATGAGGGGTACGACACACTCACTGATCATGCCACACACTGTGCAGTACATGCAACAGCAGGCTGAAGGGCAGCACGTGCCAAGCAGTCACATGTCCCACTCCCCTGACGCACCATCACCATACTAGACAGACACACCCAAGCACAGATCACTCGCCTGTCATTGACAACAGCGGATACAACCCTCACTCTGCACATGTGCCACTTGCCAGTGGGGTGTCACAGGTGTCATGATAGCTCTGCAAGTTAGAGACACAGCACGGCTTACTACTCATATCAGATGGGTTGAACTGTTGCCTCCTCCATGCAGCTGTGGTGCAACACTTCACATAGACACTCACCCACATGGCAAGGAACATTCACACACATCAATGTCCATGAGGTCGTACACATCATTTGGACACTCTCACCACAGGGCCACTCAACTCATACACATCTGTGGGTACAGTCACCTGTCACACCGGGGGGACCACTGAATCACCTCAGGACAATAGGGAAAAAAACCACCAAGGATTTGCCAGGCTGAAAGTGTCATGCACTATGCAGTGAAAGTCACAGTAAGCACAATGCAAGTGAGGAGTGCACACAGGAACTACATCATGCTCTGCATGAGAGACATCAGCATGTCCCCCCCCTGGGACCCACTCTAAACAACATTGCATGTCTGTCCCACCTGGACACAATATTGACACTCACACAACAGGTGCATAGGCAAAGTTAGTGGACTCAGCACTCACCTGCTCCCCTGGTCTCCCATAAAGCTTGGTGTACTGTGGGAGGAGGACGTCCAGCAAGGCCTGATTCTCCTCCAGGGTGAATGGCTGGGCCCTCTCCACAGTATGTGACATGGTCCAGAGGAAGCAGAGACAGCAGCAGTGTGGTCGACAGGAAAGTTGTGCAGGCAAGTGCCCTCTCATGGGTTCTGGCTGCCTTATATCTGTCTTGCTGAGGGGCATTCATTTAGAGGAGTACATAGTGATTGGTCAGACTCATTTGCATCCTACGTTTACTCCAATCCCTTTAAACATACACCAATGTCTTTAAACATACAACAATGACAGCATTCGCATCGTTCAAATTTTGAGCATCATGTCAAGTCAACAACCACTTTGCAACATTGTATTTTGTGGCCAACTGACTGTTCCAGGACACATGATCGACACTTTTCAACTGAAAACTCTGTCTCCATGACAACCAGCATGCATTTAGGGCCTAATACTTGTCCCTTATGTGTCCCCTATGTAATTTTGAAATCCACACACAGGTACGGTGCGTTTCACACATACCCCTACGGCACAAGTACAATGGTGAAACGAAGCGTACACACGCGATGATAGCGGGTGTACGGTTCGTTTCACATGTACCCCTACGGCGCAAGTGCAATGGTGAAACGAAGCGTACACACGCGATGATAGCTGGTGTACGGTGCGTTTCACATGTACCCCTATGGCACAAGTACAATGGTGAAACGAAGCATACACACGCGATGATAGCGGGTGTACGGTGCGTTTAACTCGTACCCCTACGGCACAAGTGCAATGGTGAAACGAAGCGTACACACGCGATGATAGCAGGTGTATGGTGCGTTTCACAAGTACCCCTACGGCACAAGTGCAATGGTGAAACAAAGCATACACACGCGATGAAAGCGGGTGTACGGTGCGTTTCACACGTACCCCGACAGCACAAGTACAATGGTGAAACAAAGCGTACACACGCGATGATAGCGGGTGTACGGTGCGTTTCACACGTACCACTAGGGCACGAGTGCAATGGTGAAACGAAGCATACACACGCGATGATAGCGGCTGTATGGTGCGTTTCACATGTACGGGTACGCATTAGTGGTACAGTGCGTTAGACACCTACGGGTACGCACTAGTTCACATGTACGGGTACGCACTAGTAGTACAGTGCATTAGACACCTATGGGTATGCACTAGTAGTAAAGTGCGTTAGACACCTACGGGTACGCACTAGTAGTAAAGTGAGATAGACATGCACGGGTACCCACTAGTAGTACAGTGCATTAGACACCTACGGGTACGCATTTCACATGCTTGCAATGGTAATACAGGCACACACATGCCAGGAATGGAGTGCTACGAGTCGCACAAGGATGTCCATCACGTACTTGTCATTGCATACTGTTATGTGCAGGCCCTAGGTGTGGCAGCCAGTGATATTTCACAAGTCAATCATCTAGTTGCACAATTGATGTGTGATGACCTGTGGACACAAGTCATGTGTGATGGGGCACTATGTGGCACACATCACCTTGACACTTGCCACGTGTGTCTGTAGCCCAACTGTGTCATGCACAGCAGCAGTGGGATGGCACAGTCATCACCACCCGCAACTGTATCCTGATGCCAGGGACAGGGACACTCTATCAACTGACATGTCATGATCTGCATGCCCCTTTGTGACTTTGTCAGGTGTGTGTCATGTGTTCCCATGAGCTTGATGTCAGTGTTCCGTCAACTGCATCTGCTGTTGGTGCATCCAACTTGGGTCTGTGTGGAGATGGGCATGGGACACATCTACGCACACCATGCCACATGTGGATTTCCACCGTTGTAGGGTCTGTGCGCATCGGACATTATATTTTCCCTGTCATACATGTCTGCTTTGTCTCAATGGCTGTGTCTTTCTCTTGTCAAGTGTACCCCTTCATCGCAATGTGTTTGATATGTACATTTGACATTCCTTGTGACCTATGCGTGTGCCTTGCAGTCAGCTGTATGGATGAGATGACATCCTTCCAATGCATCTATGTGGTTGTGTGTCACTCTGGTGATATCTGTGACTCTTCACTCAGACTGGCCACCAACTCATTTCAGGGCATGTCATGTAGACTTGACAATCAACAGGTGTATCTGGCTTTTTGTAGGAGTGCCAGCAATGCGGCATATGTGTCCTGTATGTATTGCACACACCCGACTCCATAGTTACCTGATGTGTATTAGCAGTGTAGCATGTGCTATGTTCATTGACATTGATATTGGCAGACTCTCAATCTTCATTCTTACAAACAATGTCTTGCAGGGCACCGCCTGTCCCAAGACCAATGGCAGACTTGGGTGCCATGAGGGAACGTGCGTGCATCCGACGTTACAGATTCACTCAACAGTTGATTGAGGACTTGACCGACAGGCTGGCACCACACCTCCAACCGCGACTCAGGTATCCTACTGCGCTGACACCAAAGATGAAGGTGATGGCAGCCCTACATTTTTTTGCCACAGGTATGTTTCCATTCACCATAGCTGATGTTGGTGGCATGTCACAGACAATGTTCAGCCGTGTCCTACGTGATGTTTTAGCAGCCATGTTGGAGCACCTTGATGAATTCATCACATTGCCTACTCCTGAGGAGTTGACAGATGTCAAGGGTGATTTTTATGCCCTGGGAGGGATGCCCCATGTCATTGGGTCCATTGATGGTACACATGTGGCTTTGGTACCACCGCAGGTACAGGAACAAGCCTATCGCAATAGAAAACATTACCACTCGATAAATACCCTTGTGGTGTGTCTTGCTAACATGCTGGTTTCCCATGTCTGTGCACGTTTTCCAGGATCAGCACACAATGCCTACATCATGAGGCGTAGCAGGGTGCCACAAATGATGCTGCGGCTGCACAACGAACGAGCATGTCTTGTTGGTGGGTATACTCTGTTTGTCCTGTGTGTTGCGGTATCTTTGGCTCTTACGGCATCTCCTGACCCACTTTTTTACATGATGTTTCCATGTAGGGGACTCTGGATATCCCAACATGCCATGGCAAATGACACCTCTCCGCAACCCAAGAACAGCTGCAGATCACAGGTACAACAATGCACACGGGCAGACCAGGCGAGTGATTGAGAGGACGTTTGGCCTGCTGAAGAGCCAATTCCGGTGCCTGGACAAGACAGACGGGTCCCTCCCTTATGCCCCGGAGAAGGTCTGCTGAATCTTCCTCGATTGCTGCATGCTGCACAACATGGCAGTTGAGAAGGCAGTGCCACTCATCCTGGATCCGGATGAGCAGGAACATCCAGCCGTGGAGGATCAAGGGCTTGCTCACGAGGCTAGTGATGAGGAGGAGAAGGGGTGGAGGAGAATGATATCTGGAGTCAGCTCATACGCAACTTCTTCTCATAATGGTGAGTCACTGGGTATGAGTGTGCAAGCTTGTAGCATTGAGTGGCATGTGTTGCAAATGTGTGTGTCCAGATGACTGAATGCAAAGTGACTTTGATGTGAGTTCTGATTTGTCACTCGAGTGATGATGTCATGCCACACAGTTTTGCGGAGAGACTTTCTTTGAAATTGACATGTGTCCAACATTGTTCATGTTTTGTAAATGTCCATGTGTGCGGCGAGAATTGTTTTAGGTGACTTCTTGTGTGTCTGTCATTCCCAGGTTTCTGCACCTGTTGTCTGCTCGTGTCATCTTTGTCCTCCTGCTATTCCTCATGAGGATTGCAACGTGTGCTGAATCAGCGTTCCATGCACAGACATGTGGAAATGTCAGTTTGGGTAAGGATAGCACCAAGGCTTTTTGGTGGTGGTACGGGTTGGGAATGTGTGGGCCTGCTTCTGTGCATGTTGTGGGACCATGCATACATGTCTTCTCACCATGGAGCATAAACCATGTAGCATCACTCCCATGACATGATAGTCACCCTTCTTGACTGTCATCTGTAGTGGAGTGTGGCGTCTGATGAAGGCATCAATGTGTGTAAACCTTGCCTCTGAAACATTGCGGATGGTACGGGTGGACATAGTGTGGGACATCACAACAGCAGGCTCTATGGGGAATTGCAGCCTCTCCGTGTGCAGCAGGATTTATTTGGCTCATCCCCTTGAATTGTGTGCCAGTTCTTTGGGATTAACATCATCCGTGTCGGGAAGGGGGGGTCCAGCGTATGTCCCACATGTTCTGTCAACTGACCTGTGAGTCTGTCCACATGGATGCATTTCCCTTTGTGTGTGTAGGTGGAATAAAGGTGTTCAGCACAATACAAAGTGCCTCATCTCTGTCACTGCAGTTCTCTAGCCAGTTTGCATGCGTCATCCATGGCGTACTTGTAAAATATTGAGCATATATGTATGTCTACTTCTGCAACTTGCATGCAGTTCTTCATGGCTAATAATATCTATTGTGCATGAAGTCCCTGGTTGTGTATGTATTTGTGCAGGTTGCTCCACACAACGGGATGTGAACACATGCTGATGGTGTGTCTCCTGTGCGCAGCTCCGCATTTTGTTGCATGACCCTGTGCCCGTCATTTTTGGTGATTGGTCATACATTTTCTCGTAGTGACCCATGAGTTACCTGACACTCCTTCCTTTACATACACCTGTTACACTGTGCCTTTCTGACCACCTTGTCTTTGTGTGCTACTTTTTGCCTAGTTTCTCACCCCTTCAGCCTGCTGCTGCGTCACCTGCAGCACCGCCCCGCCAAGTGCCATGATTCTGCAACCCACACGCCTCCAAAATGCTCATCCCTTCCCCACTCCACCCATTCTTAATGCAGCCAGCAGCTTGTCTTTGCCACTGTTGCGCCAACCCCGTGACAAAGGCAGGACCGTGTGCGCCTGCAACGTGCACATTGCCCGAGCCTCTGGTCTTTGCATGACCCATGTCACACAACAGGCTCATTCTGCAACCAACCTCCAAGCAATGTTCTCCAGACAATCATCCGCCTGCTATCAGGCCACCCCTAAGCGCACACATGAGACCTTCGCATGCTGAGTTTGCAACTCCAACTGGCTACACAGCGCTGCCCCGCCTACCAGACCCTGTCAGAACAACCAGGTCATGGGCCTCCTACTCCACACCCGCTCCGTCCACCAGCATGCCATTGGACTCTGTTATCTCCTTAACACAACAGGGCCACACATCACCTTCATGACAGTAACCTGGACATAAGCATCCTCAGCACACGACTTCTTCATTGCCATCTCAGACGGATACAAGATCACCCGCAGGGATGGCACCAACAATCCCGGAGAATGAATTGCAATTGATTCACAAGTACACCCTCAGAGTCACAAATCTGGGTTTGCAACTCCGAGCAACCCTCAGAGTAACACTCATCTACAGATATCCAGGCCTACATCCACAATTGCGCTAAGCCATCAACACGTACATCTGCACGCACGCTCTCCCCTCCTCAGGCTACATGTGGCTGGGGGCCAGTAACTTCTTGCTGGAGGAGAACCACACCACCATCCATCATTGGTCCATCAACATTTTAATCGACGTCTCCGACAAGCAACACACTGCCCCACACCCTGCTAACGATCCCCCAAAGATGCTTGATGTAAGTCACCACAGACAAGATGTGTGGGACACTCAAAACAACACCAACGCAACACCTTGAAACCTCACGCACTGGATCAGCAACTGATCCAACAATCTTGCCACATTGACGGACTTTCCTGTGAAGCACAACAATAGTTAAGGCACCTGGGACAAGGCAGACCTACTGGACTCCTACAGACCTAGCCGGACTCTTGTGCACACCTTGCAACACAAAGAGCCATCATTTACTTTACAGGCCTGGAAAAGACCACACACAGCCATCACCATATCATCAGCAAGGACAAGTGGAGATCCTTCAGATAGTGCTGAGACTCCAAAACACAGGACATCAAGGAGCTCATCAGCATTGTGAGTGAACTGACAGCAGATCTCCATCCAAGACACCCCACCCTTACAAGGCAGATCACATCCCTTGCAACTTTATACCACTGCTAGCTCATGGCCATACACAACAGCCTTGGCACACAGAGGCAGACAGCACTATTATCCGCAGGACCAAACCCCCCTCGGGTTCTGGACTCCCGTCAGCAGCAGGTACACCACCTGGCTCATGTGCACCATCCACTCTGGCTCTCCATCAGGCCCATTCCCACACAACATCTCAACCACATTATTCCCCATGCTTGAAGCCCACGTCCAGCGCGTCCTGAATGTCTTCTTTGAGTTGGCCACATTCCATGGGTGCTGGAGGCATGCAGAGACCCAGGCCCTTCTTAAACAACGGACGGCAGTACCGCAGGATCTCCTGGTACATCACCCTGCTTCCCTACCCAGCAAATGTCATCTGGAAGACACTCAACAAGCAACTGACATATTTCCTCCACGCAACCAGCTCCAGGCAACCGGCACCAGACCATCTTCCACAGTAATCACACCACTGCAACCGTCATCATTGCCACCAACAACGACAACTTTGCCCTGCTCAACAATGGTGAGCCCACCCCCTTGACCTCTCAAAGGCATTGTACACCATGTGCTACCACACTGTCAGCTCACACATCTCCAACACTGGTATCCAGAGGAGGGCCCAGGATTCAATCAGAAAGTAGCTCACCAGCAAGGCCCAGGGAGTCTGCCTCCACCCGGAAGCATGTAGTACACTGGGGTCATGTGGCACATGCCCCAGGGCTCTTCTCTCAGCATGACGATCTTCAATGTCTCCATGATCCCCCCTCTCCACCATCACATGCGCACACGACCTCATCATGATCTTGTATGCCATTGACACCCAGCTGCCACTCAAACTCACCAAAGAGCCAGCCATTGCCAGATCCAACCTTCAAGAAGGAATGAGATCCATTGACGAATGACTGAACATCAGCCACCTGAGGGTGGACTTGGACAGGACTGAGGTCATCATCTGAGGATTGTCCCCTTACGGCTGGGTCAACTCCTTGTGTCCCACTGGTCTCTGCACCGCACCAGCACCCAGTGGCCACGCACGCAAGCTGGTGTTCATCATGGACCCATCGCTGACAATTACCATGCAACTCACCACCATCTGTACCTCATGCTGCAACACCCTCCGCATGCTGCAAATGATCCACAGATAGATCCACTACAAGGCAAGATAGACCGTCCCCCAGGTCAATGACACCAGACGGCTCAACTACAGCACCGGCCTCTACGTAGAACAACAGCAGGACTGCAGGAGAAGTTGTCCACATCCAGGGTGCATCCGCACACCTCATCTTCACCATCCCCAGCCCCTGCCACATCACCATCCACCTGAGATAGCTAGAATGGCTCACTGTCTGCTGCAGGATCACCTTCAGACTCCTCAACCACACTCAGGAGGCAGTCCACAACCCCAGACCCAAAACAAACCTTGGACATCTGTCATCCAACACCCCGTTTGCCCAAGACCGTGCAGGCCACCTTGCCCTGGCCACCATTCATCACATCCACATAAACACTGCATGCAGGAGATAGTTCTCTCACCTCGCCAAACAGACCTGGGACTCCCTTCCCGGGAACATCAACCTGACCCATGACCTGTACACCTTCATGATACTCTTCCAAATTGGTCTGTCTGAGCAGTATTGCAAGCCCCCCTCAGCAGCTTGAGGCCATCACGGGTGAGTATTGGGCTCCATGTCTGTATTTGGTGATACATTGAGACTAGGCCTGGGCGAAAATTTTGTTCCGTTCGCGGAAATTGCGATAATTTGACATTTTCGCGTTCCGCGGAGAGCGCGAAAATGTCAAAATTTCCGGTTTCCGCAGCTTGGCGATAATTTGTTTCTTGCTCGCGCTGTAAAATAATACATTCTCGCGCGCGCGCGATCGCCTTACCTGAATCCCTGCGTTCGCCAACAAGTTTTCTTGATCCGGTCGCGTTCTCCACGAGATGTTGTATTGTTTTTAGCCATTTGCGCTGTCTCGCGACAGTTCGCGCCCACAGTGACGTCATGCGTCGCGCGATCACGTCTTTCTTCTCGCGATCATGCACCGCGAGACAACTCAAAACAAGATGGCCGTGCCCGCAAGCAACCACATGGGTAAGTTGGCGACCCGCAACCATGCAGAACATCTCGCGAACATGCGGGAAAAAAACTTCCGCATTTTCGCGATATTTCCGCTTGTTTGCGATAATTTTAAACATTTTCGCGATAATTTGCAAAAGTTAATTTCGCAAATTCTGCCCACCCCTAATTGAGACACATGTGTGTCCTCGACCCGACTCAGATCCAAGTGTATGGATGGCTGGAGTTAGTTGCACACTCAGGCATACTTTGACATATCCCCACACGTATGTTGTGGACTCATGCTAAATGACTGCAACATTAAAATTCACGTATTAATTATTTAATTATAGCTCTGGGGCGTGATTTGTGCACTGCAAAAGGTGCAGTGCAGGGACAATAGAATCCAAAGTTCACAGGGGGAGATGGGATCCTTTCCATTTGAAGTCATCAGAGTCCAGACCACAGTGTTTGGCATCATTAGTCAGACTGTGACCAGCAGGTCCATGTGGCAGATGATGCCAGTCAATGAGGTGATGCTGTCACACATGAAGGCCAGGTGCCAGGCCAGGTGACCTGGGAGATGTGGATGGTCCGCTGCCTGTCACGGTCTTTTCCGTGGACGACCCACCTTCCTCCGGAGACCTTCAGATGCAGGCCTTGACGATGCTTGGGACGCTCCGTCGGACAAATCCTCCTCCTCCTCCTCCTCCTCCCTCCCTGTGGCTGGTGGTGGTCTTCGCCTGGTGACACAGGGAGGGTTGCCCATGTTGTCGGCGATCCGACTGAGTGAATGGCTTATGTCCCTTTGCACCGCCAGGAGCTCAGCCAGTCTTGCCTCCATCCGTCCTTGGTGTTCTTGTTGACTGGCGTGTTGCTCGGACTGCTGGTTCTTGATCTCTGTGAGGGTCACCACTACCTGTCTGAACTCCCTGGTGTCACATCGGTATGCCTCCATGATGTTGTGTATGTGTGACATACCGGTCCCTTCAGCTGGCTGGTCAGGTTCTCGCCTCCGCCTGCCTCCACTCCCACCACCCCTGCCCACATGAGCCTGGCCTGCTGTTGTGGGCACATCGGGTCTACGGAACCCCTGAGGGATGGCAGTGGCGGTGTTGTCTGCCTCCTCCTGGGTGCCCGGCGCTCCTTGTCCCTCCTGGTCAGACTGGCTCAGTTGTTCACTGCGGGCAGGGCTCCTCGGTGTCTCCTGGGCTGTGGCAGGAATGGGGGTGGTGGTTGGCACAGATGGTCCTGAACCAGGTTCTGCAGGGGCTTGGACACCAGAGGGTCCAGGTTGGTCGGGGTCATGAGCGGAATGTTGAGAGGCGTCGCTGCCGGTGGGATCAGGCTCCTCCCGGGCCAGGGACTGTGAATCTTCACTCCCATTGTTGGGGGTAGATTCATCACGTTGCCCTGTGTGTGAGAGACAGACAATGTTAATGCTGTTTCCTGCAACATGCATATATCATACACATTCTAGTTGGCACTGTTCCTCCAGGTAGTTGTATGTGCCTAGTATTCTCCTCAATGTTCACTTGTGGATGGGTATGTTGCGGGGGACAGTTTGATATGTTCTCCTGAGTCTTTGACATGTAGATTTTTGGCTTGGATGCTTCTTCAGCTATGTATTGGTGTTGTTGTATTACATGTCCATTGTGACAGTGGGTAAATCCATTGCCTGTCCCGGGGGTGTCTGCTTGTGTAAGAGGTGTGTGTGACAGGGCCTGCTGGTGGGTGTAGTGTGATTTGGCAGTGGAGCTCCCAGGTGATGTATCTGTCCCCCCATGGAGCCTGCTGCCATGAAAGTGAGTGTGAGTTCCTGTCCTAGATATCTGACCTTGTTGTCTTGGTGTTTGTGTTTGCACTGGTCACAGGAGGGCCTTGTGTTGCCTACACCCAGGCCGAGTGTGAGCTATCTTGTCAGTACTTTCCCAATCCCTGTGCATTGCGCATGGTGCATGGGTATGTACCTGGGCCATATGGGATGAGGGCAATTGTGTCTGATTTGGAGTTCAACAATGTGTTTTGTGCCACCCACCCTCCCAGCATACCGGACATCCATGCTTGGGTTGCTGCTTCGTTCGGCATGGGACATAGCATGGTCTTGCTTTCTCAATGGAGCATACACATGTTAGTGGCATTAGCGTTATTTTTGAGTGTGGTTGTGGCCGGTGAGGGCTTGGGGATAGTTGCGTGCATTTTGTGTAGTTGGGGTGTGGATGCCATTACCCCCATGTTACCTAAGTTGTTTGTGTACTCACCAGGCTCTGGAAGTCCTTGCAGTCCATGTACTCCCACCGGCGGAAGCAGGGCCATCACCTTCTCCTCCCAGGGATGGTAATGTACTGGTCTGCGGGGCGCACCACCTCCAGTGATGTTGCTCTGGGCGTAGTCTTCATTCATTTTGCGCTTGACCGCCCTCCGCAGATCATACCACCTGGCTTGGCATTCATTCCTGGTCCTTCTGATGGGTGCAACAGCATTCACCCTATCGACGATTCTCTGTCACAGGCGTGATTTTTCAGCTATGCTGGTCTGTCTGACCAATGTTCCAAACAGCTGTGGCTCGACTCTGATGACTTCATTGACAAGGATCTCCAGCTCCTCCCTTGTGAACTTTGGATTCTTCTCTATGGGCATGGTGTGGGGTGAGGGTGTGGATGGTTGTGGGTGTGTGGGTCTGAATGTGATGGTGTGGGTGTGAATGTGTAGAGGGGGTATGTGTGAAGGAGGTTGTGTGACGTTGTATATATTAAGGTGGATGGGTGCAGTTGTTAGTGTGTGCTCTCTAGCTGCAGTGAGTCTGTTGCAAAGGCTCATGGTTTGTGTGTGTGGGCCCTTTTCATTGGTCCATTTGTGGGTGGGCCTCAGTTTGAATTTTTTGTGGGTGTGTTATAAGGGGTGGTTGAGAGTTTGCCCCTCTGTTTGCCTGTTTGGATGTGTCCAGGTCAGTCATTTCCATTTTTAGTGCACTGTAGATGTGTTTTGTGGTGTTGTGCGAGTCGATTAGACCCTCCTTGTGCTGTTTTACAGTGTCCGTGGTTCAGTACAGTACAGGGGTATGAGTCGTACAGGCACACCCCCTCATGCGTTGTGTATGTACGGTGTGTACACGGCCATTGCTATGTATGGTGCGTACACCGCCATTGCTATATACTGTGAGTACACGGCCATTGCTTATGTACGGTGCGTACACGCCATTGCTTTGTACGGTGCGTACACCGACATTGCGTATGTACAGTGCGCACACCGCCATTGCTGTATACGGTGCGTACACGGCCATTGCTTATGTACGGTGCGTACACCGCCATTGCTATGTACGGTGCCGGTGCGTACACGGACATTGCGTATGTATGGTGCGTACACCGCCATTGCTATGTACGGTGCGTACACCACCATTGCTATGTACGGTGCGTACGCGGACATTGCGTATGTATGTTGCGTACACGGCCATTGCTATGTACGGTGCGTACACCGCCATTACTATGTATGGTGCGTACACCGCCATTGCTATGTATGGTGCGTACACTGACATCGCGTATGTACGGTGCATACACCACCATTGCTATGTACGGTGCGTACACGGCCATTGCTTATGTACGGTGCGTACACCGCCATTGCTATGTACGGTACATACACCGCCATTGCTATGTACGGTGCCGGTGCGTACACGGACATTGCGTATGTATGGTGCGTACACCGCCATTGCTATGTACGGTGCGTACACCGCCATTGCTATGTATGGTGCGTACGCGGACATTGCGTATGTATGTTGCGTACACGGCCATTGCTATGTACGGTGCGTACACCGCCATTACTATGTAAGGTGCGTACACCGCCATTGCTATGTATGGTGCGTACACCGACATCGCATATGTACGGTGCATACACCACCATTGCTATGTACGGTGCGTGCACCGACATTGCATTTGTACAAGTCATTCCCCGTGTACGGGACGTTTTCTGGACGAATCGTAAATCGGAAAGCCGGTCCGGATCGTACTTGTACGCTCGGACTGTCTTTGTACGGTTCGTACGGAAAAGTGTCCGGGTCCGTCTCGTACAAGTTTTCCTGCTACGATTCGTACGGATCGGGCCGATCCGTATTTACTTTTTCCCGTACGAATCGTACTTCACGGGTCGGACCTGACTTGTACGATTCGTACGGAAAAAAATACGGATATGAGTCGTACGGGGAAAAAAAATACAGGATCGGAATCGGCCCCTTGGTGTGTCGCAAAGCGGCCTGCCAGGCCAGTAGCACAGAACACATCACCTATGGTAATCCCAACTCACTGAGCTCCAGCCTATATGCCAGATCGGACCAGCCCCCATTAAACCAGTCATACAAAGATAGCAGACGCGTGGCCAGGTAGTATAAATATAAATGGGTCATCCCCAGGCCCCCATCAAAGGAAGGGACACTGCAGATGCCCAGAGCCAAGCGGGCCCTCCCTTTCCCCCAGAGGAACCTAGAAGCCATGCTGTCAAGGTCCTGGAACCAGGTACTGGGGAAGTTGAGGGGGGTGTTTTGAAGCATATAAAGGAATCTGGGGAGAATCATCATTTTAAAAAGGGTGACCCTCCCCATGGGGTTCAGGGGCAATGCCTGCCATTTCTGAAGGTCAGCCTTAGCCACCAGGGGAGTAACATTGAAAGCCCAGCTAAGTTCAGGGAGTAAAGTCACCCATATCCCTAGATACTTGAATGATTGGCAGCGGAACGTTATGTTGGACTGCCAATCGAAACATTCTCTGGACATGTGAAGGGGGACCAGGACCAACTTATCGGGGTTGAGCCGAAGGCCAGGGGCCCGCTCGAAGGACTGAAGGATCCGGAGGCAGTGAGAGTCCGACCTCGCGGTATCCGCTAAATAGATGAAGACATCGTCCGTGCAAAGGGCGATTTTGTCTGGCTCCGTATTGGGCCATTCCCAACCCTGCACCTGTCTGCTCAAGCGTATCATGGCCGCCAAGGGCTCCATCACAAGAGCGAAGACTAGGGGGGAAAGGGGGCACCCATGCCTCGTTCCCCTGCAGACCAATAAGGGATCAGATAGTCCCCGTTCACAAGGACATGTGCCTTCGGAAGGGCAGATAGTACGCGGATTAAACCCTGAAAGCGGGGCCCGAGGCCCATCTCAGCAAGGAAATCCTCCAGGAACCCCCAGTCCACCGAATCGAAGGCTTTCTCAAAATCAACCAGGAGGAGTGCCAAGTAGAGGGTGATCAGGTTACTGTGGGCAAGGTCCGAATGCAGCCGCCGCAGACAGTGTTGGGTACCACGCAAGTGGGGTTTGAGGCGCAGTGGCGCTGGTGAACAACTTCAATTCCATGTTGATAAGGGAGATGGGACTATAGTCCACGCACTGGGGCGAGGGTGGCTGATATTTGGGAAGGACCACAATGGTGGCCATATCTGTCTCAGGAGGGAAGGAACCCTTTTCCGCTGCCTCTCGGAATAGGTTTGCAAGGTGTGGAGGGTCTCACTGTACAGGGCATAGTATTCCTGGGGAAGGCCGTCCGTGCCCGGCGTCTTGCTGGACAAGGTAAGGATAATTGCCTCCCAGATTTCCTCTTGGGTGATGGGACGGTCCAGGTCTTCCTGAACAGTGAAGTCTAGGTGAGGTAGGTGGCCGGTTCTAGCCCTCAGAGAGAGAGGGTAGGAGTTTTGGCCATGTATAGTTGCTGATAGTATGAGGGAAAGGCGCGGGCCATCTCTGCTGGGCAGTGACACACCGATCCATCATGAGCTATGATTTCGGGGATTATGCAGTTCACTCTGGGGTATGTGACCAGTTTGTGGAGAAGTGAACCGTTTTCTTCGCCTCAGCCGTACACCCTGGCAACGGAAGAGCGCCAGAGGAGTTTAGCCGCATCCAGCGACAGCTGTTGAATCTTCTTGCGGATGTGAGCAAGGAGCCTCTCTTCCGAGACGTCGGGGTTCTGAGCGGTGGATTGTTCAAGGCGCAAGGCCTGCACCTCTCGTGAGTTAATCTTATCTAACTGTGCACGCCGCCGGAGTTTGAGTTGGCCAGAATAGTAAATTATTATGGTTTACTATCCAGTATGTATGTTAGTTTTATTATTAATATCATTTTTATGGAAAGATAGTTTTATACTTTTTATAATTATATTTGAAACATTTTATTTGGTTTAAAGATCTATTATAACATTGAAAAAAATCACATTTTTATGTTTTTCAAATTTTATTTGGGCATTGCAACATTTATTTAGATATGTTCAACAAATCATATTTTATTACATAGATGTATATATGTGTTTACAGTTTTTAACAATTGTAGATTTTTTTAGTATACATATGTAATGGTAAAGTAAAACCGTACAATTTTTTAATTCATATACAGTATCCTTGGTATTGTTTATTAATTTTTAGTTCAAACAGAAACATATTTGTAGTTAATTTTGTTTACATTTTCATACTATTATTTACAACAGGTTCAGGAGTTTGAATATATATACATTGTACATTTTATTATATTATGTTGTATTATTTAGCATATTAAATCTTATTTTTTATCAAATAATATTAATATGTTAAATAATTTACAATATTTTTATAGTGATATTGTGAACAATACATATATATTTTTTAACATTTGTATAATATTTGTTAATTAAAAGTGTATGTAATAAACATATATTTTAATATACATTAATCATTATATTCTAGTGTTTGGAAATAAAATAATTAATGTATATTTTAAATTTTTTTATATGTTTATTTTAATCATTGATGAAAAATATATGCATACAATTTTTTAACATTTTTAAATCATTTTGATAATATTTTCAATTCATTTCTATGGGGAGTTAGTCCTATTTTTGTTTTAATTATACGTCCATTTTATTTTCTTCTAGTCGCTTTTTGACCTATTTAGTTTTGGGTCATTTACAAAGATGGAACCTCACGGTTGGGAGCTGCTTCGCCTCGGTTCCTGTAAGTTTAGTTTTATTTACTTTTAAGTTAGTTTCAAGGTAGGGTTAAGTTAGTGGTAGTGTCAATGTATTTGTAAGAGCGATATTTTATAATTTTTAGGAAAGTTACGTGTTGTTTCCGTAGTTTATTGTTTTATGTGTTTTATTTACTGTTGGATGTAATTAGAATGATTCCATCAAAAACACACCAGATTTGGAGAGCCACGCGTCTTTGTGTCATATTTATTTCCTGCCAAGCAGACCCACTGGCAACACTCACAAGTTCAGAGATTTCTTCTGCCAGCATGTCCTGACGCGTTTCGAGCGTCTGCGCGCCCTTGTTCACAGGTGTTGGCCGATGAGTGTAGGCAGCATTACGCACCTCAAATGCCCACTTTTGTAGTCCCGCCCACCTGGGCGTGTCGGCATAGTGCAAACTGGGATTTGAAGTCTATTCACAAGGTAAGTCTTTCAGTAAATGCGGCCGCCATCACAACATCCAAAATAGATACCCCAGTGGGTTTCTGTTCCTTGTCAGGGTCGCATTAGGGCTGTTCTACCCTGTGACAGGAAAACACAAAGGACTCCATTAAGCGTCTGCGATCACCACGCTAGGACCCGCTCTTCAGCGGCGGGGCAACTCCGCGACCCCGGCAGGCCGCAATTGATTCCATCAAAAACACACCAGATTTGGAGAGCCACACGTCTTTGTGTCATATTTATTTCCTGCCAAGCAGACCCACTGGCAACACTCACAAGTTCAGAGATTTCTTCTGCCAGCATGTCCTGACGCGTTTCGAGCGTCTGCGCGCCCTTGTTCACAGGTGTTGGCCGATGAGTGTAGGCAGCATTACGCACCTCAAATGCCCACTTTTGTAGTCCCGCCCACCTGGGCGTGTCGGCATAGTGCAAACTGGGATTTGAAGTCTATTCACAAGGTAAGTCTTTCAGTAAATGCGGCCGCCATCACAACATCCAAAATAGATACCCCAGTGGGTTTCTGTTCCTTGTCAGGGTCGCAGTAGGGCTGTTCTACCCTGTGACAGGAAAACACAAAGGACTCCATTAAGCGTCTGCGATCACCACGCTAGGACCCGCTCTTCAGCGGCGGGGCAACTCCGCGACCCCGGCAGG
The DNA here is from genome assembly GCF_964204655.1 of Triturus cristatus. Classification (NCBI taxonomy): domain Eukaryota; kingdom Metazoa; phylum Chordata; class Amphibia; order Caudata; family Salamandridae; genus Triturus; species Triturus cristatus. The sequence continues at coordinate 624,959,889 of NC_140587.1, forward strand.
CCGCAATTGATTCCATCAAAAACACACCAGATTTGGAGAGCCACACGTCTTTGTGTCATATTTATTTCCTGCCAAGCAGACCCACTGGCAACACTCACAAGTTCAGAGATTTCTTCTGCCAGCATGTCCTGACGCGTTTCGAGCGTCTGCGCGCCCTTGTTCACAGGTGTTGGCCGATGAGTGTAGGCAGCATTACGCACCTCAAATGCCCACTTTTGTAGTCCCGCCCACCTGGGCGTGTCGGCATAGTGCAAACTGGGATTTGAAGTCTATTCACAAGGTAAGTCTTTCAGTAAATGCGGCCGCCATCACAACATCCAAAATAGATACCCCAGTGGGTTTCTGTTCCTTGTCAGGGTCGCAGTAGGGCTGTTCTACCCTGTGACAGGAAAACACAAAGGACTCCATTAAGCGTCTGCGATCACCACGCTAGGACCCGCTCTTCAGCGGCGGGGCAACTCCGCGACCCCGGCAGGCCGCAATTGATTCCATCAAAAACACACCAGATTTGGAGAGCCACACGTCTTTGTGTCATATTTATTTCCTGCCAAGCAGACCCACTGGCAACACTCACAAGTTCAGAGATTTCTTCTGCCAGCATGTCCTGACGCGTTTCGAGCGTCTGCGCGCCCTTGTTCACAGGTGTTGGCCGATGAGTGTAGGCAGCATTACGCACCTCAAATGCCCACTTTTGTAGTCCCGCCCACCTGGGCGTGTCGGCATAGTGCAAACTGGGATTTGAAGTCTATTCACAAGGTAAGTCTTTCAGTAAATGCGGCCGCCATCACAACATCCAAAATAGATACCCCAGTGGGTTTCTGTTCCTTGTCAGGGTCGCAGTAGGGCTGTTCTACCCTGTGACAGGAAAACACAAAGGACTCCATTAAGCGTCTGCGATCACCACGCTAGGACCCGCTCTTCAGCGGCGGGGCAACTCCGCGACCCCGGCAGGCCGCAATTGATTCCATCAAAAACACACCAGATTTGGAGAGCCACACGTCTTTGTGTCATATTTATTTCCTGCCAAGCAGACCCACTGGCAACACTCACAAGTTCAGAGATTTCTTCTGCCAGCATGTCCTGACGCGTTTCGAGCGTCTGCGCGCCCTTGTTCACAGGTGTTGGCCGATGAGTGTAGGCAGCATTACGCACCTCAAATGCCCACTTTTGTAGTCCCGCCCACCTGGGCGTGTCGGCATAGTGCAAACTGGGATTTGAAGTCTATTCACAAGGTAAGTCTTTCAGTAAATGCGGCCGCCATCACAACATCCAAAATAGATACCCCAGTGGGTTTCTGTTCCTTGTCAGGGTCGCAGTAGGGCTGTTCTACCCTGTGACAGGAAAACACAAAGGACTCCATTAAGCGTCTGCGATCACCACGCTAGGACCCGCTCTTCAGCGGCGGGGCAACTCCGCGACCCCGGCAGGCCGCAATTGATTCCATCAAAAACACACCAGATTTGGAGAGCCACACGTCTTTGTGTCATATTTATTTCCTGCCAAGCAGACCCACTGGCAACACTCACAAGTTCAGAGATTTCTTCTGCCAGCATGTCCTGACGCGTTTCGAGCGTCTGCGCGCCCTTGTTCACAGGTGTTGGCCGATGAGTGTAGGCAGCATTACGCACCTCAAATGCCCACTTTTGTAGTCCCGCCCACCTGGGCGTGTCGGCATAGTGCAAACTGGGATTTGAAGTCTATTCACAAGGTAAGTCTTTCAGTAAATGCGGCCGCCATCACAACATCCAAAATAGATACCCCAGTGGGTTTCTGTTCCTTGTCAGGGTCGCAGTAGGGCTGTTCTACCCTGTGACAGGAAAACACAAAGGACTCCATTAAGCGTCTGCGATCACCACGCTAGGACCCGCTCTTCAGCGGCGGGGCAACTCCGCGACCCCGGCAGGCCGCAATTGATTCCATCAAAAACACACCAGATTTGGAGAGCCACACGTCTTTGTGTCATATTTATTTCCTGCCAAGCAGACCCACTGGCAACACTCACAAGTTCAGAGATTTCTTCTGCCAGCATGTCCTGACGCGTTTCGAGCGTCTGCGCGCCCTTGTTCACAGGTGTTGGCCGATGAGTGTAGGCAGCATTACGCACCTCAAATGCCCACTTTTGTAGTCCCGCCCACCTGGGCGTGTCGGCATAGTGCAAACTGGGATTTGAAGTCTATTCACAAGGTAAGTCTTTCAGTAAATGCGGCCGCCATCACAACATCCAAAATAGATACCCCAGTGGGTTTCTGTTCCTTGTCAGGGTCGCAGTAGGGCTGTTCTACCCTGTGACAGGAAAACACAAAGGACTCCATTAAGCGTCTGCGATCACCACGCTAGGACCCGCTCTTCAGCGGCGGGGCAACTCCGCGACCCCGGCAGGCCGCAATTGATTCCATCAAAAACACACCAGATTTGGAGAGCCACACGTCTTTGTGTCATATTTATTTCCTGCCAAGCAGACCCACTGGCAACACTCACAATCACAGAGATTTCTTCTGCCAGCATGTCCTGACGCGTTTCGAGCGTCTGCGCGCCCTTGTTCACAGGTGTTGGCCGATGAGTGTAGGCAGCATTACGCACCTCAAATGCCCACTTTTGTAGTCCCGCCCACCTGGGCGTGTCGGCATAGTGCAAACTGGGATTTGAAGTCTATTCACAAGGTAAGTCTTTCAGTAAATGCGGCCGCCATCACAACATCCAAAATAGATACCCCAGTGGGTTTCTGTTCCTTGTCAGGGTCGCAGTAGGGCTGTTCTACCCTGTGACAGGAAAACACAAAGGACTCCATTAAGCGTCTGCGATCACCACGCTAGGACCCGCTCTTCAGCGGCGGGGCAACTCCGCGACCCCGGCAGGCCGCAATTGATTCCATCAAAAACACACCAGATTTGGAGAGCCACACGTCTTTGTGTCATATTTATTTCCTGCCAAGCAGACCCACTGGCAACACTCACAAGTTCAGAGATTTCTTCTGCCAGCATGTCCTGACGCGTTTCGAGCGTCTGCGCGCCCTTGTTCACAGGTGTTGGCCGATGAGTGTAGGCAGCATTACGCACCTCAAATGCCCACTTTTGTAGTCCCGCCCACCTGGGCGTGTCGGCATAGTGCAAACTGGGATTTGAAGTCTATTCACAAGGTAAGTCTTTCAGTAAATGCGGCCGCCATCACAACATCCAAAATAGATACCCCAGTGGGTTTCTGTTCCTTGTCAGGGTCGCAGTTGGGCTGTTCTACCCTGTGACAGGAAAACACAAAGGACTCCATTAAGCGTCTGCGATCACCACGCTAGGACCCGCTCTTCAGCGGCGGGGCAACTCCGCGACCCCGGCAGGCCGCAATTGATTCCATCAAAAACACACCAGATTTGGAGAGCCACACGTCTTTGTGTCATATTTATTTCCTGCCAAGCAGACCCACTGGCAACACTCACAAGTTCAGAGATTTCTTCTGCCAGCATGTCCTGACGCGTTTCGAGCGTCTGCGCGCCCTTGTTCACAGGTGTTGGCCGATGAGTGTAGGCAGCATTACGCACCTCAAATGCCCACTTTTGTAGTCCCGCCCACCTGGGCGTGTCGGCATAGTGCAAACTGGGATTTGAAGTCTATTCACAAGGTAAGTCTTTCAGTAAATGCGGCCGCCATCACAACATCCAAAATAGATACCCCAGTGGGTTTCTGTTCCTTGTCAGGGTCGCAGTAGGGCTGTTCTACCCTGTGACAGGAAAACACAAAGGACTCCATTAAGCGTCTGCGATCACCACGCTAGGACCCGCTCTTCAGCGGCGGGGCAACTCCGCGACCCCGGCAGGCCGCAATTGATTCCATCAAAAACACACCAGATTTGGAGAGCCACACGTCTTTGTGTCATATTTATTTCCTGCCAAGCAGACCCACTGGCAACACTCACAAGTTCAGAGAAACGCGTCAGGACATGCTGGCAGAAGAAATCTCTGAACTTGTGAGTGTTGCCAGTGGGTCTGCTTGGCAGGAAATGAATATGACACAAAGACGTGTGGCTCTCCAAATCTGGTGTGTTTTTGATGGAATCAATTGCGGCCTGCCGGGGTCGCGGAGTTGCCCCGCCGCTGAAGAGCGGGTCCTAGCGTGGTGATCGCAGACGCTTAATGGAGTCCTTTGTGTTTTCCTGTCACAGGGTAGAACAGCCCTACTGCGACCCTGACAAGGAACAGAAACCCACTGGGGTATCTATTTTGGATGTTGTGATGGCGGCCGCATTTACTGAAAGACTTACCTTGTGAATAGACTTCAAATCCCAGTTTGCACTATGCCGACACGCCCAGGTGGGCGGGACTACAAAAGTGGGCATTTGAGGTGCGTAATGCTGCCTACACTCATCGGCCAACACCTGTGAACAAGGGCGCGCAGACGCTCGAAACGCGTCAGGACATGCTGGCAGAAGAAATCTCTGAACTTGTGAGTGTTGCCAGTGGGTCTGCTTGGCAGGAAATGAATATGACACAAAGACGTGTGGCTCTCCAAATCTGGTGTGTTTTTGATGGAATCAATTGCGGCCTGCCGGGGTCGCGGAGTTGCCCCGCCGCTGAAGAGCGGGTCCTAGCGTGGTGATCGCAGACGCTTAATGGAGTCCTTTGTGTTTTCCTGTCACAGGGTAGAACAGCCCTACTGCGACCCTGACAAGGAACAGAAACCCACTGGGGTATCTATTTTGGATGTTGTGATGGCGGCCGCATTTACTGAAAGACTTACCTTGTGAATAGACTTCAAATCCCAGTTTGCACTATGCCGACACGCCCAGGTGGGCGGAACTACAAAAGTGGGCATTTGAGGTGCGTAATGCTGCCTACACTCATCGGCCAACACCTGTGAACAAGGGCGCGCAGACGCTCGAAACGCGTCAGGACATGCTGGCAGAAGAAATCTCTGAACTTGTGAGTGTTGCCAGTGGGTCTGCTTGGCAGGAAATGAATATGACACAAAGACGTGTGGCTCTCCAAATCTGGTGTGTTTTTGATGGAATCAATTGCGGCCTGCCGGGGTCGCGGAGTTGCCCCGCCGCTGAAGAGCGGGTCCTAGCGTGGTGATCGCAGACGCTTAATGGAGTCCTTTGTGTTTTCCTGTCACAGGGTAGAACAGCCCTACTGCGACCCTGACAAGGAACAGAAACCCACTGGGGTATCTATTTTGGATGTTGTGATGGCGGCCGCATTTACTGAAAGACTTACCTTGTGAATAGACTTCAAATCCCAGTTTGCACTATGCCGACACGCCCAGGTGGGCGGGACTACAAAAGTGGGCATTTGAGGTGCGTAATGCTGCCTACACTCATCGGCCAACACCTGTGAACAAGGGCGCGCAGACGCTCGAAACGCGTCAGGACATGCTGGCAGAAGAAATCTCTGAACTTGTGAGTGTTGCCAGTGGGTCTGCTTGGCAGGAAATGAATATGACACAAAGACGTGTGGCTCTCCAAATCTGGTGTGTTTTTGATGGAATCAATTGCGGCCTGCCGGGGTCGCGGAGTTGCCCCGCCGCTGAAGAGCGGGTCCTAGCGTGGTGATCGCAGACGCTTAATGGAGTCCTTTGTGTTTTCCTGTCACAGGGTAGAACAGCCCTACTGCGACCCTGACAAGGAACAGAAACCCACTGGGGTATCTATTTTGGATGTTGTGATGGCGGCCGCATTTACTGAAAGACTTACCTTGTGAATAGACTTCAAATCCCAGTTTGCACTATGCCGACACGCCCAGGTGGGCGGGACTACAAAAGTGGGCATTTGAGGTGCGTAATGCTGCCTACACTCATCGGCCAACACCTGTGAACAAGGGCGCGCAGACGCTCGAAACGCGTCAGGACATGCTGGCAGAAGAAATCTCTGAACTTGTGAGTGTTGCCAGTGGATCTGCTTGGCAGGAAATGAATATGACACAAAGACGTGTGGCTCTCCAAATCTGGTGTGTTTTTGATGGAATCAATTGCGGCCTGCCGGGGTCGCGGAGTTGCCCCGCCGCTGAAGAGCGGGTCCTAGCGTGGTGATCGCAGACGCTTAATGGAGTCCTTTGTGTTTTCCTGTCACAGGGTAGAACAGCCCTACTGCGACCCTGACAAGGAACAGAAACCCACTGGGGTATCTATTTTGGATGTTGTGATGGCGGCCGCATTTACTGAAAGACTTACCTTGTGAATAGACTTCAAATCCCAGTTTGCACTATGCCGACACGCCCAGGTGGGCGGGACTACAAAAGTGGGCATTTGAGGTGCGTAATGCTGCCTACACTCATCGGCCAACACCTGTGAACAAGGGCGCGCAGACGCTAGAAACGCGTCAGGACATGCTGGCAGAAGAAATCTCTGAACTTGTGAGTGTTGCCAGTGGGTCTGCTTGGCAGGAAATGAATATGACACAAAGACGTGTGGCTCTCCAAATTTGGTATGTTTTTGATGTAATTAGAATGATATGTAATTTTACTTATATGTTTACAATATGTGTTTATATTTCTTATGGTGCCAATTCCGATCCTGTAAAAGCCGGGTACGAATGGTCGTACAGAGCGTATTCTCCGTCCGACTCATCCCCGGGTAAAACACCTTACAAACCCGCAAGGACGATTCGTACAGAAATACAATTTCCGTACGAGTCGTTCAAAAGATCGACCGAGAAAAAAATACCCACAATTCCGATCCGGGACACCGCGTACGTGACGTCCGGACGGAGTCAGGCAGCGTTATACGAACCAGCAAGTACGATCCGTGCCTATGTCACTCCGCACGGCTCATATTTTACGGCAGCCAAAAACTCCCGGGAAATTGAGGACGACGCGAACAAGGAGCACCGGTACGCGATGGACAGCCATGGACCCCATCCTACGTGTTATCCCGGCCCTCATAGCCTATGACCTTGTGTACAGAAACCGACGCAGACGCCACAGAAGGTCACAACAACCCCCAGGGGCGAAGGGGGGGGGCAAGGGGCAGGAAACATAACCCACACCCCACAAAAAACAAATATATCCTGCACATTAATTACCTCCATGGTCTGGTCCCTTCGGGGGGTGTGTCCACCAATCCCACGTCCCGCCACAACGGAAGTGGAGGTGGACGTGTAGCCGTCACCACCACAATGGTGGTACGGGATGTACCTACGCCCCTCAGAGCGTGGGTACGGTCTGTACCACCATTGCAGTGGTGATGTAGGGGTACGCGTGTACGGACCATACCCACGCCCCCCAGAGCGTGGGTATGGTCCGTACACGCATACCCCTACATCACCACTACAATGGTCGTACGGACCGTACCCACACCCCCAGAGCGTGGGTACGGTCCGTACATGCGTACCCCTACATCACCACTACTATGGTGGTACGGACCATACCACGCCCCCAGAGTGTGGGTATGGTCCGTACCACCATTGTAGTGGTGATGTAGGGGTACGCGTGTACGGACCGTACCCACGCCCCCCAGAGCATGGGTACGGTCCATACACACGTACCCCTACATCACCACTACAATGGTGGTACGGACGTACCCACACCCCTCAGAGCGTGGGTACGGTCCGTACCACCATTGCAGTGGTGATGTAGGGGTACGCGTGTACGGACCGTACCCACGCCCCCCAGAGCGTGGGTACGGTCCATACACACGTACCCCTACATCACCACTACAATGGTGGTACGGACCGTACCCATGCCCCCCAGAGCGTGGGTACAGTCCGTACACGCGTACCCCTTCATCACCACTACAATGGTGGTACGGACCGTACCCACGCCCCCCAGAGCGTGGGTACGGTCCGTACAACCATTGTAGTGGTGATGTAGGGGTACGCGTGGTACGGCCCGTACACACCCTATGAATGCAGGGGTACGGGCCATACCACCCGTACCCCTGTGGCCCCATTACATGATGGATACAAGGCATACACATGCCACGAATGTTGGTCTACCGCTTGGTGCAGCACATCAGCTGTAAATTGGGGGTGGTGTATGCCCAGGACAGCAGTGTACCACAGCAAGGGGGCAAGTGGGTGGGTGGGTGGGTGGGTGCAGAGGAATACCAGCAGTGGACACAGACATGGGGATGGGTGCCTATAACTCCCAGCAGTGGACAGAGACATGTGAGGGGTGGGTGCCTATCACTCCCAGCAGTGGACACAGACATGTGAGGGGTGGGTGCCTATCACTCCCAGCAGTGGACAGAGACATGGGGGTGGGTGCCTATCACTCCCAGCAGTGGACACAGACATGGGGGTGGGTGCCTATCACCCCCAGCAGTGGACACAGACATGGGGGTGGGTGCCTATCACTCCCAGCAGTGGACAGACATGGGGGTGGGTGCAGAGGAATACCAGCAGTGGACACAGACATGGGGGTGTGTACATCCTTATCAGATGATCCCAATTCCATGGGTGTATGTACGCATCCCGATATTTGGACTATGTGCCACCACATCACTGACAGCAGTGTCCCACTCCCATGAGGATGGATGTTTTCCCCCACTGCATGACACACCACATGTGGGTGTAAGGACAAATCACACATGCATACCCACCCCTGGCGGATGCAGCACAATACACACACAGAGATCATGCCACAAGACTGTATGGTCATGTCAATGCCTACTAAACTAAGAGAGACAAAGGGAACACACACTGTCACGCACATCCCAGGACTGATAGGAATGTACAGGTGCTGGGACAGCCACCAAGATGTTGTCTGTCATGGAAGGAATAGGGTGGAGTTCCCACAGATACAATGCCCACAATTGTGAGTCAGGTGTTCAAATACCCAGAAGAACAAGTACCATATGTGTGCTAGGCTGGGATTACACACATGCATTGTGCGGAAAAGGGACAATTTCTCCATGAAGGCATGGCAAAATACTCTATACACAAGTACAGTGAGTACCAAGGATGGCACAGACGATGCAGCCGGAGACATTGCTGAGCAGGCATGGCCAGAGTTGAAGGGATCCATCACCAACAAAGGAAATGTAGACACAGGGCAACACAACAATTGTGTGACCCTCTGCAGGGGAGATGTCAGGTGCCACAGAGGAAGAAACACTCCTAGGGACAATGTCTCCAAACACAAAGAGCAGACACGACCAAAGATTCTTTGCAGAGACCTTGTGAGGGCACGCAGTTACCAGGTTCCACCCCATGAGATGCAGACTACAACATTTCCATGAAACATAACACATTCCCACAACCCCAACTCCTGGAGCCTCAGCATCAACATCAATACATGAAATGCAAGACTTTTCAAAACGGAAAATAAAATGCTTTATTCAGAATGAAAAAATAAGATGTAGTAAAGAACACTATGTGCAAAGGCCAATGGCCAGTCCAGATATGAAGTCCTTGGGGGGGGACACATGGCCACGCGTCTCCCCTAGCTTGCCTGCACATACTAAACCTCTGGTTCAGCGACTGGGGGGGCATCATGTGGGGAAGGACCAGGCACCGCAGGGACAGGAGGGGGAAGGGTAGGTGTGGTGGGTGCAGGGACGGACGACTCCCCCACAGGGGGTGGGGCAGCGCCAAAGGTGGAGGCGAGCTCAGCGCTGCACACTTCTGCCAGATCTTCAAGTGTCTCCCCTGCACCCGGAGAAACAACAGGCTCCAAGGAGGATGGGGGTCGGAGGGATGGCCTGCAGCGCTATTGGGGGAGGTGGTGGACAGGCTGGGGGACTTAACTCCCCTACCCGTGGAGTGTCTTGACCGTTTGCGGCTAGGTGAACTAGTGGGGCTGAGGCCCAGCCCAGCGAAGTAGGCCTCCTTCTCTGATTCTGGGGCAGGGGAGCCAAGGGGAGTGACATCGGAGGGATTGGGGAGTGAGTCATGTGGACGAGGACTGTGGCTGCGTGCCTGCCTGTGTGCCCCAGACCCAGTGGGTGTGCCTGCTTCCCCCTGAGTGTGCGTGTCAGGAGGTGTGCGCTTGCCCTTACGTGGTGGTGTGCTGCTTGTGTCTGGTGGGGTGCGTGTGTGTGGATGTCTTGGTGTGCTTGGGACAGGCATGGGTGTGGGACTTGTGGATGGTGCAGGGGTAGGGGGGACGCAGCGCTGCAGGTGACTCACTACTGCCATCAGTGACGAGTCCAGGGACCTCAGCAACATGCGTTGGTCAGACATCGCTGATGACATGCCCTCCATGTACGACACCATCTGGGTCAGCAGTCTGGTGTGGCCATGGAGGACAGTCAGGATCGATGTCTGCCCAACCTGCAACTGCCGCTGAATGTCCACAGACTCAGCAGTGAGGGCAGCAGGGGGGACAGGGGCAGGGGGTGCGGTGCCTGGCACGAGGAGACATGTGGTCGCCTAGCACGGACAGAAGGGACCCGAGCAAGTGGGAGGGCGGTGATGGGAATGGAGGGGGCGGTGACTGTAGGAGTGCTGCTACCAGCTGTTGGAGCAGCCTCCGCCCCCTCAGGGAGTTCAGCCTCTGACCCGTCAGCCTCGTAGTCAGTGTTGGTACTGGGCAGGTCCTCCGCCTCACTCCCCTCGCCCTCCGTGCCACTAGATTCCGCCGACTCCTCAGCAGTGGTGGCACCAGTGCTCGATCCCTCCTCCACGTCCGTGCTGGTGTCTCCCTCGGTGTCCTCCGATGATGCTGTGGGCAAGGTGAAGAGACAGGAAAAAATCAGTCACCTGTATACATCTGACACATGAGTCCAAACAAAATAGGCAACAGTGCATAACAGGAAAGGCATCATGAGTAACATCTAGAATACTCCCCACATATGTAAGCCCTGCACTCCCCAGTTGGTTGACCCACCATGCCACTTTGAAAAAATGAAAATTAGGACACAACAGCAAATAACTTGAAATCCCAAGATCCTGAGAAGCTAGTGTCAGTTGAGCACAGCAAGACTATGAAGGCATGCCACCTCTTGTTCACTGTGAACCCAACAGTAATGTCGCACCCAAGGCCAAATACCACATGCCAATGCAGAAGGTGTCCCCACACTCAGAGACCTGTGAGTACTTAGGAAACCCCAAAGAAATACATTGTGATTCCTGGAGAATCACAACCCTTTACACAATGGACATGTCTAGAATGTGTGAATGTGCCTCTTTGTGAACAGAACACACATGTGTCTGTATAACAGAAGTCACACAAGGAGGTGCACACCAAACTATATGTACACAGTCATTGTCTGAGCTGCCAGACGCATTCAAATAAGCCACTGTTAGGCAGAAATGGGGTATCAGTAAGTACATATCCATGGCACCACGGTGGACTGGATGACTTGACACTCGTAAGTTGGTATCGGCAACAACCAAGGACTAACCCAAATGCAACCACACTGTGGGAACATGTATATGTATGAACTCTAAACAAGTTTTGTTCAAACTGTGCCTTACTTTAAAATGTGCCAGCGGGTCCCTGGAAAGTGTAAAGGTGGTGTCTTGTGCACTTCCTTGGGATACTTCTGTCATGCAGGCATATTATTGTCCTTCACAACAAAACAACAAGGTCAAGCATATGAAACATTGAGACATGTTGACAGGTGTAGTGATTGCCAAGGGACAATTTATCTGAGTAACAACTTGAATAATGTCATTTGTCACATGGGTATCCGTCACCTGATTACACAGTTGGCTTCACATATGACCTAATGACTGTCAACTGGAGTGGCACACATGTCCACACCCAGGACAATGAATAAGCTAATGGGCCTGCAATTGTTTTGTAAAAAAGCCTAGCTGTACTGTGAGGACACCCTCATGGCAAGCCAGAATGTACCCACAGATGTCAGCACACAAAGTCACAACCGTGTAGCATCTGACCCACACAGAGGTGCAAAAAATGTACAAGCAGGATACATGATTGTCAAAAACTGACACAGGCTACGAAGCACAAACATTAACCACTGGCCAACATCACGGGGGCACTGCACGGTGACTCTCTGTAGTGCAAATTATCACACACAAGTCAGAACTGGCAATGAAAAATCAGGGTTGAACATGTACGCCCCTCCCGCACACACCCACCCATACCTGAGTCAATGTGACTGATACCGATCAAGAAGTGATACCTCTTATTCATGGTTACAATAACTGTGCTTGAAAACTCACTTCATTAACACAACATCACCTTGTAGGGCTGGCAAAACATATTTGTCACAAACAACCATCAACAGATTGTTGTGAATAGCCACACAGGCACTGCCCAGTGTGAGTATGCACAAGCAAACTGGTGTATCCCTGTCCAGTGGACACATGTAGCACACATGTGGAAAATACAACCTAGGCCAGGGAACAATGCCACAGAGGCAGGGCCATGCTGAACCCACAGTGAATGTGCACAGTGTTGGATGACACACATGATTAGGAGGGCAGGCTGTGTCAGGGGACTGTAGTGGGCACACTGCTCCATGGTCCTGGAATGAGCTGACTGTAACAGGAGCAACCGTCCCAGCACTATGCATATCTCCCACTCATGCACATCATGTCTGAGGCCACAACATTGGTAACGCATGCTGCAAGTCTGTTCTTTTGAAACCTCACACTCCTATGTTGAGACTCAGCATCAGTGCCAACAATTATGCACCCCCAAATGACTGAACAGGACAGGGCACAGGCAGACCACCCCCACACATGATGCTGAAAGCAGTGTGCACCTTGATTAACTGGCAGCCTAGATGACCATGTACAATAGTGATAACACACAGACCAGGTAACACATGTCAAGAAGGGGAAGGGAGGAAGAACAGCACAGGTTGACTTGGGGGAACAGGATATGCACTGCACATATATACCCTGGCAGTGTCTCCAGGCGACTGAGCAGCAACAAAAGCTGGCGACACACAACAAACACACATGTACCTACCCCCTTCCTGCTGTTGTAACTCCTGTATCCACCTATCCAGGTCAGGGGAGACCACCGCCAGGACACTCTTCATTTGGTGGGTCAGGCGCCGGCGCCCGCCATGCTTGCAGGTAGCCTCCTCCTTCAGCATGACCCGGGCGATCCTCCGGGTCCAGCACCGGATGTCCTGCCATCTCTTCCTCACTTGTGGCAGGCGCCGACTGCGACCCTCCACCGATTGAACGGCCTTGATGGCCTCCTTCCAGATCTTCCCCTTATGGTAGGCGGTTACCTGTGAGGATGACAAAGTGGGACAACATCACTACACCTGCACCATGTCACAGAGACACACATTTTAACATCTTTGATTTGTTGAACAGGGCATAGTATGCTGGCAAGTAATAGCACCTTAGTCATAGGGACATTTGCCACTGTGGACGCACCAATGCACTACATGGCATAGTAAGTACACAGGTGGCATGAGGGGTGCAAACTAATCCCTGATCATGGCACACACTGTGCATCCCAAGCAACACAAGGCTGATGGCCAGCACCGCAAAGCAGTCACATGCCCCAGGCCACTGAAGAAACCGCAGCAGAGTACACAGACACACACAGGCGCAGATCAATCACCTGCCTTTGTCAACAGCGGATACAAAGCTCACTCTGCACATGTGCCACTTGCCAGGGGGGTGTCACATGTGTGGGGCTAGCTCAGCAAGTCAGACACGCAGCACGGCTTCCTTCTCACCTCAGATGGGTCGAGCAGTTGCCTCTTCCATGCAGCTGTGGTGCAACACTCCACATAGACACTCACCCATATGACAAGGAACATTCACACACATCAATGTCCAGGGGGTGTACACATCATTTGGACACTCTCACCACTCTCACCACAGCTCCACTCAACTCACACACATCTGTGGGTGCAGTCACCTGTCACACCGGGGTGACCACTGAATCACCGCAGGACAATAGAACAAGAATGCCCAAGAGGATTAGCCAGGCTGAATGTGCCATGCACTATGCAGTGAACATCACAGTAAGCACAATGCAAGTGAGGAGTGCACACATGAACTACATCAAGCCCTGCATGAGAGACATAAGCCATCCACCCCCCCCCCCCCTGGGACCCACTCTAAATAACAATGCACGTCTGTCACACCTGGACGCAAGTGACAGATACAAAAAAGGTGCACAGGCAAAGGTAGTGGAGTCAGCACTCACCTGCTCCCCTGGTCGACCATACAGCATGGGGTACCGTGGGAGGATCACATCCAGCAGGGCCTCATTCTCCTCCTGGGTGAAAGGCTGGGCCCTCTCCACAGTCCTTGACATGGTGCCAGAGGGAGACAATACAGCAGCAGTGGTATTGACTGACATGTTGTGCAGGCAAGTGCCCTCTCATGGGCTCTGCCTGCCTTATATCTGCATTGCTGGCCTATTTCATTTACAGGAGTACAGAGTGATTGGTCAGACTCATTTGCATCCTACGTTTCCTCCAATCCCTTTAAACATACAGCAGTGACAGCCTTAGCATCTTTCGAATGTGCAGCATCATGTCAAGTCAACAACCACTTTGCAACAATGTATAATGTGGCCAACTGCTTTTTCCAGACATGTGATGTAAAGTTTTGAACTTGAAAACCGGTATCCATGACAACCGGCATGCATTTATGCCCCAAAACTTGTCCCTCATGTGTCCCCATTGTAATTTTTAAATCCCCACACAGGTACGGCGCGTTTCACACGTACCCCTAGGGCACCATCACTACAGTGATACGGCCCGTACTCACGCGTGAGTACGGCCCCTTTCACTATAGTTGTGTTGCCGTAGGCCATAGTGATAAGGGCCGTACTCACGCGTGTACGGGCCGTACACGCGTGAGTACGGCCCGTACTCACGCGTGTACGGGCCATACACGCGTGAATACGGTCCCTATCACAATGGCCTACGGTAACACTACTATAGTGATAGGGGCCGTACTCATGCGTGTACGGGATGTACATGCGTGAGTACGGCCCCTATCACAATGGCCTACGGTAACACAACTATAGTGATAGGGGGCGTACTCACGCATGTATGGGCCATACACGCGTGAGTACGGCCCCTATCACAATGGCCTACTGTAACACTACTATAGTGATAGGGGCCGTACTCACGCGTGTACGGGCTGTACACGCGTGAGTACGGCCCCTATCACAATGGCCTACGGTAACACAACTATAGTGATAGGGGCTGTACTCACGCGTGTATGGGCCGTACACGCGTGAGTACGACCCCTATCACAATGGCCTACGGTAACACAACTATAGTGATAGGGGCCGTACTCACGCGTGTATGGGCTGTACACGCGTGAGTACGGGCCATACTCATAAGTGTATGGCCCGTACACATGGCCTCAGAGCGTGTGTACTGCATTTCACAGCTTACACTGGTGATAGGAGGCGCACATGAAAGGAATGGAGGTGTCAGACTCGCACAAGGCTGTACATCAAGTCATTGTCAGTGCAGTCCTTCATGTGCAGGGCCTAGGTGTGTCAGGCAGTGATGTGGCACATGTCTCCTCATGTTGTGGCACAATATATGTGTGATGAGCTGTTTACACATGTCATGTGTGATGGGGCACTACGTGGCACACTTCCCCTTCACACTTTGCACATGTGTGCATGTAGTACAAACATTTTAAGCACTGCATCACTGGTATGCCCTAGTCACCAACACCCGCAACTGTCCCCTGATGGCAGGTACACGGATAATTTCACCTGACATGTGACTACCTGTGTGCCACGATATGACTATGTCATGTGTGTGTCATGTGTTCCCATGAGCTTGCAGTTGGTGTTCCGTCAACTCCATCTGGTTTTGCAGCATCCAACATGTGTCTGTGTGCATATGTGCATGGCACACAATTACGCACACCATGCCACATGTGCAATATCACGTGAGATGTGTCTGCATGCATCGAACATGGTATTGCGACCTGAGGACATATCTGCGTTGTCTCAATGTCTGGGTTATCAGCATTTGACATGTACCCCTTCATGGAAAGGTGTGTGATCTGCCCTTTTTAAATGACATCTGACCAGTGCATCTAGCTTCCCGCCTGCTGTCTGTATGAGATTAAATCCGTCAAATGCAGATATGTGGATGTCTGTCACTCCTGTAATGTGTCTGGCTGTTCACTTACACTGGCACACACCTCGTTTCATGGCATGTCACGTCGACCTTGCAAATAAACTATTGTAGATGGCTCTTCGTAGGAGTATCACCTTGCTGGCATACGTGTGCTGGATGTATTGCACAGACCAGACTCTGTATTTAGCAGATTTGTATTAGCTGTTGAACATGTGCTCATTTCATTGACATTTTTGTTGTGATGTACTCGCTCATCGTTATTCCTTCCATATCTCTGCAGGGCACCGCCTCTCCCCCGACCAATTCCAGACCTGGGTGCCATGCGTGAACATGACTGCATCCGAAGATACCGCTTCTCGCAAGAGTTGATTGAGCGCTTGGCCACCCGGCTGGAACCACACCTCCAACCGCTACACAGGTATCCCACTGCTCTGACCCCCAAGATGAAGGTGATGGCAGCACTACATGTTTTTGCCACCGGTACCTTTCAATTCACCATAGCTGATGTCGGGGGCATGTCCCAGACAATGTTCAGCCGTGTCCTGCATGATGTTTTAGAAGCCATGTTGGAGCACCTGGATAAATTCATCCATTTTCCCACTTGTGAGCAGTTGACAGGTGTCAAGGGGGAGTTCTATGCCCTGGGAGGGATGCCTCATGTAATTGGGGCCATTGATGAGACACATGTGGCTTTGGTACCACCACAGGAACAGGAGGTAGCCTTTCGGAACCGCAAACATTATCACTCTATTAATGCCCTAGTGGTGTGTCTACCTAACATGTGGATTTCCCATGTCTGTGCCCGTTTTCCAGGGTCAGCACACGATGCCTACATCATGAGGCGTAGCAGGGTGCCAGAAATGATGCTGCGGCTGCACGACGAACAAGCATGTCTTGTTGGTGGGTATACTCTTTGTCCTCTGTTTAGCGGTATCTTTGTATCTTACTAGGGGTGGGCGGAATTTGCGTAGCCGCGTTACGCAAATCTCCGCGAAACGGTAAAAATCTCCGCGAACACGCAGAAATTCCGCGAACACGTGGAATTGCTTGTTCGCGATGCTTTTTTCCTGTTCACAGTTGCTGTTTGCATGTTCGGGGAGAAATATCTCGCAAACACGCATTTTGAGAACGCGAACAAGAAAAAATTTCGCGAAGTCGCGGAAAGCAGAATTTTGGGCAATTTTGCGTTCTCCGCGGAACGCGAAATTACCGAAATTACGCAAATTCCGCGAGCGGAACGGAATTTACCGCCCAGGCCTATATCTTACGGCATCTCCTGACCCAATTCTACACATGATGTTTCCATGTAGGGGACTCTGGCTATCCCAACATGCCATGGCTGATGACGCCTCTCTGCAATCCCAGAACAGCCGCAGAACACCGTTACAACGACGCACATGGGCAGACCAGGCGCGTGATTGAGAGGACGTTTCGACTCCTGAAGAGCCGATTCCGGTGCCTCCACAAGACTGGCGGGTCCCTCCCATATGCCCCGGTGAAGGTCTGCAAAATCTTCCTTGTGTGCTGCATGCTGCACAACATGGCAGTGGAGAAGGCAGTGCCACTCATCCTGGATCCCGATGAGCAGGAACATCCACCCGTGGAGGATGAAGGGCTTGGGCACGAGGAAAGTGAGGAGGAGGAGGAGGAGGACATCCCGAGTCAGCTCATCCGCAACTTCTTCTCATAATGGTGAGTCCCTGTGTCTGAGTGTGCACGCTTTGAGCCTTGTGTGGCATGTGTTTCAATGTGGGTGTCCAGCTGACTGTGTGCTAAGTGACTTGGAGGTGTGTTCTGATGTGTCATTCAAGTGATGATGTCATTCCACACATTTTAGCATGGACACTAATTTGTTAAGTTAGCATGTTGACAACATCATTCCTGTCGAGTACATGTCCATGTCTGCCGATAACTGGTTCTTTGCTGACTTGTGGTGTGTCTGTCATCCACAGTTTCTTGCGCATGTCATCTGCTCGTGTCTTCGTTGGCCTCCAGCTATTCCTCATGAGTATTGCAACGTGTGCTGAATCAGCGTTCCATGCACGGACATGGTGAAAAGTAATTTTGGGTAAGGAGTGCAGCAAGGCATTTTGTGTGTGGTACGTGTTTGGTTTATGTTGGGACTGCTCCTGTGCATGTTGTGTTACCATGCATACCTGTTGACTCACCATGGGGCACATGACATGTGGCATGGCTCCCATGACTTGATATTCACCCTTCCTGCCAGTCATCTGTAATGTTTTGTGGAATGTGATGAAGGCATCAATGTGTGTAAAACGTCCCTCAGGAACATACGGGATGCTGATGGTGGACATAGTGTGGGACATCCCCATAAGAGGCTCAATGGCGAATTGCAGACTCTCCGTGTGGAGCAAGGGGTGTTTGGCTCACCCACTTCACTTGTGTGCCAGCTCAGTAGGATTTTACACATCTGTGTGTTGCAGGGGGTGTTCAGTAAAGGTCCCACATGGTCAGAGGAATGACCTGTGAGTCTGTTCAAAAGGATGCATTTCCCTTAGTGTGAGCCTGAGTAATAAAGGTGTTCCTCACACTCCAAGGTGCCTCATCTCTGTCAATGCTGGTCTCTTGCCACTTTGCATGCGGCATCTCTGGCATAGTTGTGAAAGATTGTGCAGAGGAGTCCATGTGTAGTTTAGCAACATGCATGCAGTTCCTCATGGATTAGGATCCCTATTGTGCATGAAATGGTTGTGTATGTATTTTGGCATGTTGATCCACACAATGGGCCATCAACACCTGCTGAGGGTGTGTCTCCTGTGCGCAGCTCGGCCTTCAGTTCCCTGATCTGGTGTCATTCATCTTTGGTGTTTGTGCATGCATTGTCTCTGGGTGTGCCATGTAAAACCGGACACTCCTTCCTTTACACACGCCTGTTGCAGTTGTCCTTCAGACATCCTAGTCTTTTTGTGCAAATTGTGGAATATTTTCAAGGACATGCCGCCTGCTGCTGCAGACCCTGCAGCAAGGGCCCACAGAGTATCCTGTTTTGACAACACACACGCCTCAAAGATGCTCCTCCCTTCCTCCCTCCACCTATTCATTTGGCTGTCCTCAGCTTGTCTATGCCACAGTTGGCACCACGCGGTGGCAAAGGCTGGACCATCAGCACCTGCAATGTGCACATTGCACGACCCTCATGTCCTTGCATGACCCACATCACACTATAGTCTGATGTAGCAGCCACACTCCAAGCAATGTCCATCCGCAAATCTTCTGCATGCTGTCAGACATACCCTAAGCGCACACACAACACCTTTGCATGCTGAGTGTGCTACTCCAACTGCCTACACAGCGCTGCCACGCCTTCCAGGCCCTGTCACACCAACCAGGTCATGTCCCTCCTACTCCCCACCGGCTCTGTACCCCAGCAAGACCATGGGAGTGGGACTCAAGGCTTCTGCATGTAGTATGGTGTCGTCGTCTGGCACATAGCACAGGTATCATCACTCAGCGTGTCAATCTACAATGTGTCCAGGACCCCCCTCTCCACCATCACATGCGCACAGCACCTCATCAGCTGGTATGCCATTGACAGCCAGGTGCTCCTCACCCTCACCAAAGACGCAGACATTGCCAGTTCCATTATTCCTGAATGCATGAGATCCATTGATGAATGGCTGTACATGAGCCACCTGAGGCTGGACTTGTACAGGACTGAGGTGATCATCTGAGGATTGTCCCCTTACAGCTGGGTCAAGTGCTTGTGTCCCACCCGCAAGAGCCCTGCCCCGGCACCCAGTGGCCACACACACAAGATGGTGTGCATCATGTATTGCTCGCACACATTTGCCATGTCAGTCCACAGCATCTGTACCTCATGCTGCAACGCCCTCTGCATTATGCACATGATCCACAGATAGATCCACTCCAAGGAAAGACAGACCATCCCCCCATGTCCACGACAACATCCGTGTCAAATACTGGCCTGCCCTCTACGGAGCACATACATCCAAAGTCCCGGGAAACTTGTTCACATCCAGGGTGCATCTGCACACCTCAGCTTCAACATCCTGTGCCCCAGCCACATCACCGTCCACCATAGATAGCTGCAATGGATCACTGTCTGCTGCAGGATGACCTCAACACTCCCCACCCACACTCAGGAGGCAGTCCACAACCCCGACACAAAACCAACCTTGTACGTCTTGTCATATGAGACCCCGTTGGGCCATCTCCGTGCATCCGACCTTGCCCTGGCCACCATTCTTCACATCCACCGTACTCCTGCATGCAGGACATAGTTCTCCCACCTGCCAACACATACCTGGGACTCCCTCCCCGGGAACCTCCACATGAGCCATGACCTCTACGCCTTAATGATAATCTTCCAAATAGGTCTGTCCGCTCAGTATTGCAAGCCCCCCCTCAGCAGCTTGTGGCCATCACAGGTGAGTGTTCTGCTCCATGCCTTCTTTGAATGATACCTTGTGACCCATGTGTGTCCTGTACCAGACTCAGATCCCAGGGTATGGATGGCTGGAGTTAGTTTAACACTCAGGCATAGTTTGACATTTACACACACATATGTTGTGGAATTAAACATGACAGCAACGTCTCATGAACCAAATAATATTTTTATTTGCGGTGGGGTACATGTTTTGGTAGGTGAAATTAGGTGCTGTACCGGGGGAATAGAATCCAAAGTTCACAGGGGGAGATAGTATCCTTGGCATTGGAAGTCATCAGAGTCCAGAGCACAGTGTTGGTCATCATTGGTCAGACTGTGACCAGCAAGTCCATGTGGCAGAGAATGTCATTGGATGAGGTGCTGCTGTTGCGCCAGAGGGCCAGGTGCCAGGCCAGGTGACCTGGGAGATGTTGATGGTCTGCTAACTCTCACGGTCTTTTCCATGGACGACCCACCTTCCTCCGGGGACCCTCAGATGCAGGCCTTGACGATGTTTGGGACGCTCCGTCGGATGAATCCTCCTCCTCCTCCCTCCCTGTGGCTGGTGCTGGTCTGCGCCTGCTGTCACAGGGAGGGTTGCCCATGTTGTTGGCAATCTGACGGAGTGAATGGCTCATGTCCCTTTGCACCGCCAGGAGCTCAGCCTGTCTTGCCTCCATCCGTCCTTGGTGTTGTTGACTGGCATGTTGCTCGGCGTGCATGTTCTTGATCTCGTTGAGGGTCCCCTGCATCTCTGTGAGTCTTGACACTACCTGGCTGATGCCCCTGGTGTCATGCCGGTATTTGTCCAGGATGTGGCGTATGTGGGACATACTGGTTCCCTCAGCTGGCCGGTCAGGTTCGCGCCTCTGCCTGCCTCAACTCCCACCACCCCTGCCCACTTGAGCCTGGCCTGCCATTGTGGGCACATCGGGTCTACGGGACCCCTGAGGGATGGCATTTGCAGGGTTGCCTGCCTCCTCCTGGGTGCCCAGAGAATCTTGTCCCTCCTGGTCAGACTGGCTCTGTTGTTCAGTGCGAGCAGGGCTCCTGGGTGTCTCCTGGGATGTGGCAGGAATGGGGGTGGTGGTTGGCACAGATGTACCTGACGCAGGTGCTGCAGGGGCTTGGGCACCAGAGGGGCCAGGTTGGTCGGGGTCATCCACGGAGTGGTGAGAGTCGTCGCTGCCGGTGTGGTCATCTTCACGCCGAGCCGGAGACTGTGATTGTTCCCCCCCCCAGTGTTGGGGGTAGATCCACGACGTTGCCCTGTGTGTGAGAGAGAGACAATGTTAATGCTGTTTCATGCGACATCCATGTTTCATACATATTCAAGTTGTCACAGTTCCTCCAGGTAGTTGGATGTGCCTAGAATTCCTCTCAATGTCCACTTGGGGATGGGTATGTCGCGGGGGACAGATTGATATGTTCTCCTGAGTGTTTGACCTGTAGAATTTTGGCTAGGATGCTTATTTGGCTATGGATTGGTCTTGTGTCACATGTCCATTGTGAGAGTGTGTAAATCTGTTGCCTGCCACGGGGGTGTGTGCTTGTGTAAGGGGGGTGTGTGTGACCGGGCCTGCTGTTGGGTGTAGTGTGAGTTGGCATTCAGTCTCCCAGGTGATGTGTCTGTCCCCTCATGGTGAATGCTGCCATGACAGTGAGTGTGAGTTCCTGTGCTAGTTACCTGTGCTTGTGGAGTTGATGTTTGAGTGTACAGTGGTCCCAGGAAGGCCTTGTGCTGCATACAGCAGGGCCAAGTGTCAGCTACCTTGTCAATCAATCAGTGACACTTATAAAGCGCGCTACATACCCGTAGGGTCTCAAGGCGCTGGCAGGGGGGGGGGTGCCGCTACTGCTCGAATAGCCAGGTCTTCAGCTTCTTCCTGAAGGAGAGGTGGTCTTGGGTCAGGCGCAGGTCGGTCGGGAGGGAGTTCCAGGTCTTGGCGGCCAGGTAGGAGAAGGACCTTCCTCCTGTAGTCGCTCTTCGGATGCGGGGGACGGCGGCGAGGGCGTGGTTGGCTGATCGGAGGTGGCGCGTGGGAGCGTAGAAGTTGACTCGGCTGTTGAGGTAGCTCGGGCCTTGGTCGTGTAGGGCTTTGTGTGCGTGGGTGAGGAGGCGGAAGGTGATTCTCTTGTTGACGGGGAGCCAGTGAAGGTCTCTCAGATGTCCGGAGATGTGGCTGGATCGTGGGATGTCGAGGATGAGTCTGGCTGAGGCGTTCTGGATCCGCTGGAGTCTCTTCTGGAGCTTGGCGGTGGTACCGGCGTAGAGGGCGTTACCGTAGTCCAGTCGGCTGGTGACGAGGGCCTGGGTGACGGTCTTCCTGGTCTCTGTGGGGATCCACCAGAAGATCTTCCGAAGTATGCGTAGGATGTTGAAGCACGCCGAGGAGACGTTGTTGACCTGCCTGGTCATGGAGAGGGAGGAGTCCAGGATGAAGCCCAGGTTGCGTGCATGGTCTGTCGGTTTGGGTGCGGTGCCCAGGGCGGGAGGCCACCAGGAGTCATCCCAGGCGGAGGGTGAGGAGCCCAGGATGAGAACCTCCGTCTTGTCCGAGTTCAGTTTCAGGCGGCTGGTCGTCATCCACTCGGCTACCTCTTTCATCCCTTCGTGCAGGTTGGCTCTGGCGGCGGCGGGGTCGTTGGTCAGGGAGAGGATCAGCTGGGTGTCGTCGGCGTAGGAGATTATGCTGAGGTTGTGTTTGCGTACGATGGCCGCGAGGGGGCTCATGTAGACGTTGAAGAGGGTGGGGCTCAGAGATGATCCTTGGGGGACGCCGCAGATGACTTCGGAGGCCTCTGATTTGTACGGTGGTAGGCGGACTCTCTGTGTTCTTCCGTCGAGGAAGGAGATGATCCATTCCAGCGCCTTGTCCTTGATTCCGATGTTGCTGAGGCGCCGTACTAGGGTGCGGTGGCAGACCGTGTCGAATGCCGCGGAGAGGTCTAGGAGGATGAGGGCCGCTGTTTCTCCATTGTCCATCAGGGCTCGGATGTCATCGGTGGCGGCGATGAGGGCGGTCTCGGTGCTGTGTTTGGCTCGGAAGCCGGACTGTGAGGGGTCGAGGGATCCGTTCGTCTCGAGGAAGGCGGCCATCTGCTTGTTGACGGTCTTCTCGATGACTTTGGCTGGAAACGGGAGAAGCGAGATGGGGCGGTAATTCTTGAGGTCGGTGGGGTCCGCTGTTGGTTTCTTGAGTAGAGCGCTGAGTTCGGCGTGTTTCCAGCTCTCGGGGAAGATGGTGGTGTCGAAGGATGTGTTGATGATGTCTCGCAGGTGGGGTGCGATGACAGCGTCGGCCTTGTTGAAGACGTGGTGAGGGCAGGGGTCGGTCGGTGATCCGGAGTGGATGGAGTTCATCGTGCGGGTGGTGTCTTCGGTGCTGATCGGGGTCCAGGCGTGGAGGGTGGTGGTGGGTGGGGGTGATTGGTCGGTCATGGTGTGCGTTGGTTGGTTGTTGAAGCTACTGTGTATGTCCGTGATCTTGTTGTGGAAGTATGAGGCGAGGGAGTTGCAGAGGTCTTGCGATGGGGTGATGTCGTTGTTTCCTGCGCTGGGGTTGGAGAGCTCTTTCACGATGTTGAAGAGTTCCTTGCCGTTGTGTGCGTTGTTGTCCAACCGGTCCTTGAATGCTGTTTTCTTGGCGGCGCGGATCAGCTGGTGGTGTTTCCGGGTGGCAAGTTTGTAGGAGGTCCTGTTGTCCGGTGTCGGTTCCCTTTTCCAGACTTTCTCGAGGGCTCGGAGGTTCTTCTTGGAGCACTTGAGTTCGTCGGTGAACCATGGGGCCTTCTTGCTGCCGGGTCTGCTAGGCGGGGTCCTCAGCGGGGCGAGCTCGTCCGCGCAGTTGCTGATCCACTTCGTGAGGTTGTCGGCGGCCTGGCTGGGGTTTGCTGAGCTGGCAGGAGGGTGCTGGCTCAGGGAGGTGGCGAGCTGGTCTGCTGTGATCTTGTTCCAACTTCTGCGGGCGGCTTGTTGCTGGTGTTGGTGGGTCGTCGTTCTCTTGAAGGTGAAGTGGACGCAGCTGTGGTCCGTCCATTGAAGCTCTGTGGCGTGGCTGAAGACGATGTCTGTGCTGGATGAGAAGACGGCGTCGAGTGTGTGTCCGGCGAGGTGGGTGGGGGTGGACACCAGTTGCTTGAGTCCCAGGTTGGCGAGGTTGTCGAGCAGGGTGCTGGTGTTGTGGTCGTTGTTGTTCTCCAGATGGAAGTTGAGGTCTCCCAGGAGGATGTAGTCAGCGGAGGGGAGGGCATGCGGGCTGACGAAGTCGGCGATGTCCTCGCTGAATTGCGTGCGTGGTCCAGGGGGTCGGTAGATCAGGGTGCCTCTGAGGGTGGTGTTCGGGTTGGTGTGGATCTGGAAGTGCAGGTGTTCGGCGCTGGTCAGGGTGTTGTCGGTGCTGGTCGTGAGACAGATGGCGTTCCTGTGGATGATGGCGATGCCTCCTCCCATCTGGTTGGCGTTTCGGTCCCTCCGGACGATCTTGTAGCCCTCTGGGATAGCGATGGCGATGTCGGGAGCTGAAGAGGCATTCATCCAGGTCTCCGTGAGGAAGGCAACGTCAGGGGCTGTGGCGTCTAGGAGGTTCCAGAGTTCGATGGCGTGTCTGTGGACGGAGTGGGTGTTGAGCAGGATGCACTTGAGGTGGGTGCTGCTGGTGTTCGACTTGGCGGGTGCTGGTGTGAGGCTGGTCTGGGTGCAGGAGAACTTGCAGGCGTGGCAGCTGAAAGGTCCGTGGGTGCATCGTGGTGTGGCTTGGTGGCAATCTGGGAGTCGGCCGGTGTTGAGAGCGATGAGGGTGGCGGCGGAGTACGTCAGGCGGGTAGGTCGGGGTCTTCGTGGGCCAGGGGTCCTGGCGCTGGCTGCGATCCGGTCGCGGACGGGCGCAGACGGGCTTACCTTTGGCGCACCTTCGGCGCTCAATCGGCGCACCCGCTGCGCGTGGCCGCTGCACGTTCGCACGGTCGCCATTTAAGGCGAAGTGCGCGGGTGGGCGGAGCAGCTGGGAGGCGGGAGCGGGGAGGGTTACAGAAGGCAAAAGGGGCGGGGACAGGCGGCGG
The DNA here is from genome assembly GCF_964204655.1 of Triturus cristatus. Lineage (NCBI taxonomy): Eukaryota > Metazoa > Chordata > Amphibia > Caudata > Salamandridae > Triturus > Triturus cristatus. The sequence continues at coordinate 624,985,284 of NC_140587.1, forward strand.
TGGCGGGAGCGGGGAGGGTTACAGAAGGCAAAGGGGGCGGGGACAGGCGGCGGTGGCGGGAGCGGGGAGGGTTTACAGAAGGCAAAACGGGGCGGAAAGCAAACACGGGGAAAATGAAATAACAACAGAACAGGCAAAAATACGATAAACAAGGGAAAAAAAAGAGAGTTAGACCAAGCAGGCACAGATTCACGTCAAGACAAGGGCAAAAACAACTGCAGCGGCGGCAGCCGGCGGACGAGGCAGCAGCGAGGCAGAGGGCAGGCAAGGGGCACACGCAGCAGCTGGTGGCCGTGCGGCGCGGGGGTGTCCCACAAGTGGGTCACACTCACCTGCGTCGCACGGTCGCCATTTAAGGCCAAGTGCGCGGGTGGGCGGAGCAGCTGGGAGGCGGGAGCGGGGAGGGTTACAGAAGGCAAAAGGGGCGGGGACAGGCGGCGGTGGCGGGAGCGGGGAGGGTTACAGAAGGCAAAGGGGGCGGGGACAGGCGGCGGTGGCGGGAGCGGGGAGGGTTTACAGAAGGCAAAACGGGGCGGAAAGCAAACACGGGGAAAATGAAATAACAACAGAACAGGCAAAAATACGATAAACAAGGGAAAAAAAAGAGAGTTAGACCAAGCAGGCACAGATTCACGTCAAGACAAGGGCAAAAACAACTGCAGCGGCGGCAGCCGGCGGACGAGGCAGCAGCGAGGCAGAGGGCAGGCAAGGGGCACACGCAGCAGCTGGTGGCCGTGCGGCGCGGGGGTGTCCCACAAGTGGGTCACACTCACCTGCGTCGCACGGTCGCCATTTAAGGCCAAGTGCGCGGGTGGGCGGAGCAGCTGGGAGGCGGGAGCGGGGAGGGTTGCAGAAGGCAAAAGGGGCGGGGACAGGCGGCGGTGGCGGGAGCGGGGAGGGTTACAGAAGGCAAAGGGGGCGGGGACAGGCGGCGGTGGCGGGAGCGGGGAGGGTTTACAGAAGGCAAAACGGGGCGGAAAGCAAGCACGGGGAAAATGAAATAACAACAGAACAGGCAAAAATACGATAAACAAGGGAAAAAAAAGAGAGTTAGACCAAGCAGGCACAGATTCACGTCAAGACAAGGGCAAAAACAACTGCAGCGGCGGCAGCCGGCGGACGAGGCAGCAGCGAGGCAGAGGGCAGGCAAGGGGCACACGCAGCAGCTGGTGGCCGTGCGGCGCGGGGGTGTCAGTACTTTGCCAGTCCCTGTGCATTGTGCATGGGTATGTACCCATGCCATATGGGCTGAGGGCATTGGTGTCTGCTTCTCATTTTCACAATGTGTTGTGTGAGGCCCACCCTCCCAGACTCCCGGACATCCAGTCTTGGGTTTGTGGTTGGTGTAGCCTGGGACATGGCATTGGCTTGATTTGTGAATTGTGCATGGAGACGTTGGTGGCATGAGCATGGTTTTTGAGTGTGGTTGTGTGCGGTGAGTGCTTGGGGGAAGTTGCATGCATTTGGTGTATTTGTGGTGTGGACCCCATTGGCCACATGTTACGTAAGTTGTTTGTGTACTCACCAGGCTATGCGACTCCTTCAACTCCGTGTACTCCCACCGGCGGAAGCAGGGCCATCACCTACTCCTCCCAGGGATGGTAGTGTACGGGTCTGCGGGGCAGCCCGCATCCAGTGATGTTACTCTGGGCGTATTCCTCATTCATCTTCCTCTTGACTGCCCTGCACAGATCGTACCACCTGGCTTGAGATTCATGCCTGGTCCTTCGGATGGGCGCAACAGCATTCACCTTATCGACGATCCTCTGCCACAGGCTGGTTTTTTGGGCTATGCTGGTCTGTCTGACCAATGTTCCAAACAGCTGTGGCTCGACTCTGATGACTTCGTTGACAAGGAGCTCCAGCTCCGCCCTTGTGAACTTTGGATTCTTGTCTGTGGGCATGGTGTGGGGTGTGGGTGTGGATGGTTGTGGGTGTGTGGGTGTGAATGTGACGGTGTGTGTGTGAATGTGAGTGGAGGTGTTTGTGAAGGAGGTTGTGTGAAGGTGTGTGAGTTAAGGTGTAGTTAAGGGGTCAGTAAGGTGCAGTTGTTTGTGTGTGGGGTCTGGCAGCAGTGGGTCTGTTGCAAAGGCTCATCAGTTGTGTGTGTGGGCCCTTTTTATTGGTCCATTTTTGGGTGTGGCTGTGTTTGAATTTTGGTGGGTGTGTTATAAGAGGTGGTTGTAAGTTTGGACCTCTGTTTGCCTGTTTGGATGTGCCAGGTCAGTCTTTGAGATGTATTTTGTCATGTAGACGTGTTTTGTGGTGTTATGCGAGTTGAATTGACCCTCCTTGTGCTGTTTTACAGTGTCCTGGTTCTGTACGAGTATTTTTCGCATAGGTACGGTCCTTACATACGCGATGCAGGGTGAGGGTGCTGGGGTGCGGGGTTGGGGTGCTGCGCGTACATGCGGTGGGGGTACGGCGTGTACAGGTGCGGGCCTGGGGCGGTGGGGGTATGGCGCGTACAGGTGCGGGCCTGGGGCGGTAGGGGTACAGCGCGTACAGGTGCGGGCCTGGGGTACCCACGTACATGCGGGTATGGCGCGTACACGCAGGGGTACGGTGCGTACAGGGGCAGGCCTGGGCCGGTGGGGGTACGGCGTGTACAGGTGCGAGCCTGGGGTACCCGCGTACATGGGGGGGTACGGTGCATACATGCAGGGGTACGGCGCGTACAGGTATGGGCCTGGAGTACCCGCGTACAAGGGGGGGTCCGGCGCATACATGCGGGGGTACGGCGCGTACATGCGGGGGTACGGCGTGTACAGGTGCGGGCCAGGGGTACCCGCGTACATGGGGGGTGTTCGGCGCGTACATGCGGGTGTACGGCACATACATGTGGGGGTACTGCGCGTACAGGTGGGGGTCTGGAGTACCCGCGTACATGGGGGGTACTGTGCATACATGCGGGGTTACGACACGTACATGTGGGGGTACGGCGCGTACAGGTGCGGGCCAGTGGTACCTGCGTACATGGGGGGGTACGGCGCATACATGCGGGGGTACGGCGTGTACATGCGGGGGTACGGTGCATACAGGTGCGGGCCAGGGGTACCCGCGTACATGTGGGGGTACGGCACATACATGCGGGGGTACAGCGCATACAGGTGCGGGCCTGGAGTGCCTGCGTACATGGGGTGGGGGTACGGCGTGTACATGCGGGGGTACGGCGCGTACTGGGGGGGTACGGCGCGTACAGGTGCGGGCATTGGGTACAGTGCGGACAGGGGGGTGTACGGTGCTGACATATTGGGGGTGGGGGGGCTGTAATGCTCATACACGAGCATAAGTCTACCTGTGTACATGTGTGCTAGTGCGTTGGCTCCGTACGGGGCCTTTTACATGCGGTTGTGTATTCCGACGGGCTGTACGAATCGTACTTGCGCGTTCGGAATTTTGTTTTACGATTTGCATGTAAAAATGTCCGGCTCCCTCTTGTACACTTTTCACGAGGCCATTCGGACGTAAAAAATTCTGACTCCCTCTCGTAGACATTTCCCTACGCTAGTCGTAGGTATTTTTCACGTCCGAATCGTACTTGGCCGTTTGTACGGTACTTGTACAATTCGTACGTAAAAACATACAGATACGAGTCGTACGCAAAAAAAAATTCCCGGATCGGAATCGGCACCTATATGTTTATATTTGTGTTTGTGGGTTTATATATTTGTTATGGGCGGGTGTTGTTTTATTTACAGGTTCTGGCTTTGGTGAACGGATCGAGATGTTCACATGTTTTTTTTTTTTAAATAAAGGATAGTGTTGTTTCTTGTTTGATAACAAGTTGCTATACATTTCCTTTTGAAATCGGGTTATTGGAGCGTCTTTTACACAAAATTATTTTAGGGTTTTTGAAGGGTTTCTTTATCGCGAGGATTGTGGTGTTGAATTTCTTTTATCCACAGTTGTATTTTTCCATTTTTTGTGGAATTTTCTTATTACATGGATTTTTTTGGCTTGGATTGTTGTGGATTTTATCGACTTCGAGGATATTCTACAGCTACACAACTGTAAGTCATTTTTTCATATTATTGAGAGTGGGAAATGACTATTTTTTCTTTTTCTTTTTTTAATATTCATATTATGTCATATAATATTCAGACCCTCCAGGATTTCGCGATATCGCGATTTCGTGATTTGCCACGAAATCGGCACTTTTGTAAAAATGCAGCGATTTTTACAAAAGTGCCCGCGAAATCGGCACTTTCATACAAATTGCGCGAGTTTTACAAAAGTGCCCGCGAAATTGAAGGGTAGCAGCTGCTGGCCCAGGCTGGAGGAGGGGCGATTACGTCCAATTTGGGCTTACTCGGTTACATCATGCAGTGGGCTAGTACAGCCAAGAAAGTGAGGCAAACTTGAACATCTAACGTTAACGCCGGTGATCTCGCTCATCCCCGCACAATCACTTAAAAATATACATCTAAATTGGATAGGAAAGTTAGTTGAGCACACAGCACACCACACGGAGTTTTCAGGACGGTGTCAGTTTTCAGAAGCGCTTGCGTTCCTTGATAAAGGCAATAAAAATAAACGTTATTTTTCAGAAATAGTTTTGAAACGGCTAGTAGCAATCGCCTAACTATACAGAAAAAATAGCTCATAGTGCTGTAAATGCTCAGGCTATATGGTTTAACGCACAGTATGCCCAAAAGAACCAGGATATTTAATATATGAGGAAAGTACCCAATTCATTTATTTAAGCTATCCATGTCACTATTTTTTTTAAACAAATCTGTTTTACCTTCCATGCTGGCAACTAGCGCCTTTCATAGTTTGTTATGAGTGTGCAACATAGACAATAATTTAATACAGTTACTTGCCTGGTTGTAGTTATTTTAACACTTGTTGAAACGTATGTAGAATTGTACATTTACATACGTTTTAATTTTGGGATTCACTTTTTAACCTACATAAAATAAATTATATTTAGCTTGAACAGTAACTTGGTCAGCTAGATGCGCAGTGCTGATCCCGAGAGCCAGCATCAAGCACAAGTACCGCTGCCAATAGTCATTGTCTTACTTCCCTATACAGACCCTCAAGGATTTCGTGATTTCAGGCTGAAAATGAATGATTATGAGTAAAATAAAGTGCCGCAAAAATTACGCTAAATTTACATATTTGTGCCACTAAATTTCCATATTTGTGCCGCTAAATTTGCTAAGCCATGCCACTATATCCTCGGGGGTCTGAATATTGAGTTATATATAGAATTTAATGACATAATTTAAGTAAGATAAAAAGAAAAATACTTTGGGGGTCATTAGTATGACGGGCGGATCGCCGCCACCGGGCAGGCGGTGGTCACAGCCGGCCCGGCGGTGGCGATCTGCCCTCCAGATGGCCCCGTATCACCCCTGCCATATTTGGATGGCATGAGGCACCGCGGCGGACGGAAAGACTGTCTGCCGTTTTTCCGCTGGTCCGATTCCCGACCGGGCCGAAAAGGCCCTTAACATCCATATTAGTATGTGGCTCTTTCAATGCCTTTCCATGGAGGACACTCCGTCATGGAAAGGCATGCGGATTTTGCTTCGGGGGCCCGTTGAGGGCCCCCAGGAGGGTCGGGGGGCTGATCATGGGGGGTACCTATGGTACCCCCCAACATTGGCATGCACAAGGTGGCAGGCACTGTGTGGTGCCTGTCACGTTGTTCATGCCAATACACAACATGCCTTTTCAACATTGTGGCGGGCGCTGAATGCCGCACCGCCCACCACAATGTTAAATATGCAGGATGCAACTGTCATGGTGGCGGTCGCATCTTAATAGGCACAGCGGGACCACCGCACCTCTTGCGTTCGTTCCCGTTTACCGTTCCGGTGCCATCGTAATGGGCCCCTAAGGGTGCTGGAACCGACTGGCCGCCAGTGGTGTGGCGGTCCTGCACCGGCAATTACGATGCGACCACCACCGTGGCGGTTGCATCCCGCGTATACAACATTGTGGCCACAATGCTGTAAATGCATGTTGTGCATTGGCATGCACAATGTGACAGGCACCGCGAGGTTCCTGCCACCTTGTGTATGCCAATGTAGGCGGGTACCTCCCAAGTGCATGCCCCACCCACCACCCCCCTAGGGGCCCGCAACGGGCCCCCAAAGTAAACACCACATGCTTTTCCATGGCGGAGCCTACAAGGCACCGCCACCATATTGCAGGCCTTTTCTGCCCGGTAGGCAATCATGACGATTGCCTTCCGGCGGAAAAGCGGCAGACGGTCTTTCCATCTGACGTGGTACCCCCACCATGCTAATGTGGCGGGGGTAAAAGGCCATCTGGCGGGGTGTTTTGGAGATCCGCCTGCCAGGCTAATGGTCCCCTTTGTTTGTATGTTTCATATGTTTATAATGGTTGGTATTTGCTTTACTTTAAAGAATTGATTTTGCTATCATGTCTAGGTATTCTAGGCCTTGGATTTTTGGATACATTCTAGTTTTTTGTTGGAGGTATTCATACATACTTTTGGTTTGTTTGCTAAGTTTAGGTCCTATTTTGTTTAGGGATTGTTCTGCTCTGAGCTCTTGGTAACTTTCTTCCTTTTTAATAGCTTGTATAAGCTTGTGGAATGTGGGTTGCCCTCTACCTATTGTGGCCTGGAAGGCATTATGCCATCATTCTACTGCGTTACTTCTTTTTGCTTTTTGAGCAATAGTAGTGGTGTAGACATTCCACCAGGGAATTTGAAATTTTGGTTGTCTACGATGACCAAAACGGTGTAATCTCCCCACCCAGGTGTCCTCAAAGTAGTTCAGCAAGGGACTTAATTTTCTTTCATTAGTACGGTAGAAAGGACTGTCTATTAGCAAGCTATAATAATTAGCCACTTCAGTTGTTGGGACGTATGCTCGGGCTATTAATTTTTAAATTTGATACGTAAATTTGCTATTAGTTGAGTTGTCTATAATTAAAGTAGATTTTTGTAGTGTCTCCATATAGTTTTGATTTAAAAAGAGGAGAACGTTTTATTATTTTAGGTAGTTCAGTTAAGGAGGTAGAGGCATTTATATTTTGTAAAAAAGTACCTGTGTTGTAGTATAATCTTTTATAGTAGTTTTGGTAGATTTTCTTTCTTTCTCTCTTGCAAAGTAATGTTCTTCCTCCGTGTTTGGCCGACAAACAGTACATTTGTGTTAGTTAATTCTTAGTTTTTATAGTGTTTAGTTAATTAATTCACAAATTGTATTGGTTTGTGCTCTTTTAGATTAAATTAATTGGTTGAGATACGTTTTTTTAATTTTGTAGCAGTTACTTTTTAATTAGGTCAATATGTGTGTTGTTTATTTTTGATGTTTATAATATATTATTTGTTGTAGTTATTTAAATATATTTGTTAATACTTTCAATTTATGACATTAATAATTGTTGTATGTTATATATATGTAAATTTATTTGTGTTGGTGAGTTAATTCATTGTATTTTGTGAATTGATATATTTAGGGGCCCATTAGGATTGCGGGCGGTTCACCCCCGCCAGCCCGGCAGGGGCGAACCACTCGCCATCGACACCAGAAAGACCCCCCGCCATATTAGGATGTCTGGGGCGTCCGCAGCGGAAGGACAGAGTGTCCGCCGGCTTTCCGCCGGTCGACTCGTCGACCGGGCATAAACATGTTTAATATGGTGACGGTGTCTGCAAGACACCGCCATCCACATTAGGAAGTTGGCGGAGATCAGCCTTTCATGGAAAGGCATGCGGTCTTTGCTTATTTGGACCCGTTGCGGGCCCCCAGGGTGTTGGGGGTGAGGGATGCACATGGGGGTACCTATGGTAATCCCCTGCATTTGCATGCACAAGGTGGCAGGCACCTAGTGGTGCCTGTCACGTTGCGCATGCAAATGCACAACATGCATTTCTGACATTGCGGCGGGTGCTGCTGACAGCACCGCTCGCTGCAATGTTAGAAATGTGGGATGCACCCGCCAGTGTGGCAGAGGCATCATAATGAGTATGGTGGGACCGCTGCACCTATGGCGGGCAGTCACTTTAGCTGTTGCGTAAGTCCGCCCGCCATCGTAATAGACCCCTTATTTGGGTTAGTAAAATTATTTTACAATTGTTTTAATTATTTAAGATTTTAATATATTTTGGTATTATTTATTATAATTATATGAAATATGTTAAATAATTAAATATTTGTAAATAGTGTTTATTTAGGTGCCGATTCCTATCCTGTAAAACCCGGGTACGAATGGTCGTACGGAGCGAATTCTCCGTCTGACTCGTACCCGGGAAAACCATCTTACAAAACCGCAAGTACGATTCGTACTGAAATACCATTTCCGTACGAGTCGTACAAAACTCCGACCGGCTAAAAAATACCCACAATTCCGATCCGGGACATCGCGTACGTGACGTCTGGACGGAGTCAGGCAGCGTTCTACGGACCAGCAAGTACGATTCGTGCCTACGTCACTCCGCACAGATCATTTTTTACGGCTGCTAAAAACTCCCGGGAAAGTGAGGACGAAGCGAAGAAGGAGCTGCGGGACGCGACAGACAGCCATGGACCCCATCCTACGTGTCATCCCGGCCCTCCTAGCCTACGACCTGGTGCACAGAAACCGACCCAGACGCCGCAGAAGGTCAGCACAACACCCAGAGGCAAAGGGGGGGCGAGGGGCAGGAAACATAATCTCCACCAATTTTTTTAAATACCATATACAGTCCTAACATTACCTCCAGGGTCTGGTCACTTCGGGGGCGTGTCCACCAATCTCCGCGTACACGTACCCATCACCACTACAATGGTGGTACGACCCGTAACCATCCCCTCAGAGCGTGGGTACGGCCCGTACCACCATTGGAGTGACGATGTAGGGGTATGCGTGGTACGGGCCCGTACCACCATTGGAGTGGTGAAGTAGGTGTACGCGTGGTACGGGCTGTACCCACGCCCTCAGAGCATGGGTACGGCCCGTACCACCATTGGATTGGTGATGTAGGGGTACACATGGTATGTGCCGTACCCACGCCCTCAGAGCGTGGGTACGGCCCGTACCACCATTGGAGTGGTGATGTAGGGGTACGTGCCGTACCAACGCCCTCAGAGCGTGGATACAGCCCGTACCACCATTGAAGTGAAGATGTAGGGGTACGCGCCGTACCCACGCCCTCAGAGCGTGAGTACGGCCCGTACCGGCATTGGAGTGGTGAAGTAGGTGCACGCGTGGTACGGGCCGTGCCCACGCTCTGAGGGCGTGGGTACGGACCGTACCACGCGTACCCCTACATCGCCACTCCAATGGTGGTACGGGCCGTACCCACGCTCTGAGGGCGTGGGTACAGCCCGTACCACGCATACCCCTACATCGCCACTCCAATGGTGGTACGGGCCGTACCTACGCCCTCAGAGCGTGGGTACAGACCGCATCACCCGTACCTCTAGGGCACCAGTACATTAGTGAAACAAGGCATACACACGCCACGAATGTTGGCTTACGGCCTGGTGCAGCATATAACCAGCATATTGGGGTTTGTACATGGCCAGGACAGCAGTGTACAGCACCAAGGGTGCGGGTGGGTGGGTGATTGTCTGCCAAGGAGTCCCAGCAGTGGACATAGACATGTGAGGGGTGGGTGCATATCACTCCCAGCAGTGGACAGAGACATGTGAGGGGTGGGTGCAGAGGACTCCCAGCAGTGCCCAGATATATGAGAGGTGGGTGCAGGAGACTCCCAGCAGTGGACAGAGACATGAGGGGTAGGTACAGAGGACTCCCAGCAGTGGCCAGATATATGAGAGGTGGGTGCAGGGGACTCCCAGCAGTGGACAGAGACATGAGGGGTGGGTGCAGAGGACTCCCAGCAGTGGACAGACATATGAGGGGTGGGTGCAGAGGACTCCCAGCAGTGCCCAGACATATGAGGGGTGGGTGCAGAGGACTCCCAGCAGTGGACAGACATATGAAGGGTAGGTGCAGAGGACTCCCAGCAGTGCCCAGATATATGAGGGGTGGGTGCAGAGGACTCCCAGCAGTGCCCAGATATATGAGGGGTGGGTGCAGGGGACTCCCAGCAGTGGACAGAGACAAGAGGGGTGGGTGCAGAGGACTCCCAGCAGTGCCCAGATATATGGGGGGTGGGTCCAGGGGACTCCCAGCAGTGCCCAGATATATGAGGGGTGGGTGCAGGGGACTCCCAGCAGTGCCTAGATATATGAGGGGTGGGTGCAGGGGACTCCCAGCAGTGGACAGAGACATGAGGGGTGGGTGCAGAGGACTCCCAGCAGTGCCCAGATATATGAGGGGTGGGTACAGGGGACTCCCAGCAGTGCCCAGATATATGAGGGGTGGGTGCAGAGGACTCCCAGCAGTGGACATACATATGAAGGGTGGGTGCATATAACTCCCAGCAGTGGACAGAGTCATGGGTGTGTGTAGATCATGATCAGATGAGCACAACTCCATGGGTGTATGTACGCATCCCTAATGTTCAACTATGTTGATAGTTTCATAACAACCCATCACTGACAGCAGTGTCCTACTACCATGAGGATGGATGTCCATCCCCCACTGCATGACACCACACATGTGGGTGTGAGGACAAATGACACATGCATACCCACCCCTGGCGGATGCAGCACAATACACACACAGAGATCATGCCACAAGACTGTATACTCATGTCAATGCCCACTACACTAAGAGAGCCAAAGGGAACACACACTGTCACACACATCCCAGGACTGATAGGAATGTACAGGTGCCGGGACAGCCACCAAGATGTTGCCTCTCATGGAAGGAATAGGGTGGACTTTCCACAGATACAATGCCCACAATTGTCAGGCAGGTGCTCAAATACCCTGCAGAACAAGTACCAAATGTGTGCTAGGCTGGGATAAAACACATGCATAGTGTTGAAAATGCTGATTGTCGCCATAAAGGCATGACAACATACTCAATACACAAGTACAGTGACTAGCAAGGATGGCACAGAGGATGCAGCCGGAGACATTGCTGAGCAGGCATGGCCATAGTTGAAGGGATCCGTCACCAACAAAGGAAATTTAGACACAGGTCAGCACTACAAAAGTGCTACTCCCTGCAGGGTAGATGTCAGGTGCCACAGAGGAAGGAACAGTCCTTGGGAGGATGTCTCCAAACACAAAAAGCACACACGATCAAATTTACCTTGCAGAGACATTGTGATGGCAGGCAGATACCATGGTCCACCCCATTAGCATCAGACGACAACTTTATCCTGACACATAACACATTACCACCACCCCAACTCCGGGACCATCAGCACCCACATCAATACCTGAAAGGCAAATGTGTTCAAACGGAAAATAAAATGCTTTATTCAGCAATGAAATAAAAAGTAGTTAACGACACTATTAAAAAAGGCACATGGCCAGTCCAGATATAAAGTCCTTGGGGGGGACACATGGCCACGCGTCTCCCCTACCTTGCCTGCACATTAGAACCCGCAGGTTCCTCGACTGGGGGGGGGCATCATGTGGGATAGGACCAGGCACCGCAGGGACAGGAGGTGGAAGGGTAGGTGTGGTGGGTGTACGTACAGTCGCCTCCACCACAGGGGGTGGGGCAGCGCCAAAGGTGGAGGTAAGCTCGGCGCTGCACACTGCTGCCAGGTCATCAAGCGTCTCTCCTTCACCCAATGACAACACAGCCTCAAAGGAGGGGGGGGTCGGAGTGATGGGGTGCAGCGCTACTGGGGGAGGGGGGGACAGGGTGGGGGGCTCAACTCCCCTACCCGTGGAGTGCCGTTCCCGTTTGCGGTCTTGAGAGACAAAGGGTCTGAGGCCCAGCACAGCCAAGTAGGCCGTTTTCTCTGGAGGTGTGGTAGGGGAGCCAAGGGGAGTGCCTTTGGAGGGACTGGTTAGTGCGACATGCGGCCTCGGATTGTGGCTGTGTGTATGCCTGTGTGCCCCAGACCCAGTGGGTGTGCCCTCATCCCCCTGAGTATGCGTGCCAGGAGGAGTGCGCTTGCCCTTACGTGGTGGTGTGCTGGCTGTGTCTGGTGGGGTGCGTGCTTGTGAATGTCTGTGTGTGCTTGGGACAGGTATAGGAGTGGGAAGTGTGGATGGTGCAGGGGTAGGGGGGGACGAAGCGCTTCAGGAGACTCACTGCTGCCATCAGTGAAGAGTCCATGGACCTCAGCAACATCCGTTGGTGTAATCTCCCCACCCAGGTGTCCTCAAAGTAGTTCAGCAAGGGACTTAATTTTCTTTCATTAGTACGGTAGAAAGGACTGTCTATTAGCAAGGTATAATAATTAGCCACTTCAGTTGTTGGGACGTACATAGCGTTAGCCACATATGTGTATGACCAGTGTGTTCCCGTACGTGTACGACCAGTGTGAACACGTACGTGGACTACCAGGGCATTCACGTACGTGGACGCCCTGGTAGTCCACGTACGTGTACGACCAGTTTGTACACATACGTGGACTACCAGGGCGTACACGTACGTGAATGCCCTGGTAGTCCACGTACGTGGACGACCAGTGTGTACACGTACATGTACTACCAGTGTGTACACGTACGTGGACTACCAGGCCGTACATGTACGTGGACACCCTGGTTGTCCACGTACGTGTATGACCAGTGTGTACACGTACGTGTACGACCAGTGTGAACACGTACGTGGACTACCAGGGCGTGCACGTACGTGGACGTCCTGGTAGTCCACGTACGTGTTAGGGGTGGGCGGAATTTGCAAAAGTGACTTTCGCAAATTATCGTGAAAATGTTGAAAATCTCCGCAAACACGCGGAGATATCGGGAAGATGCAGAAGTTTTTTTCCCGCCCGTTCGTGGTATTTTCTGCGTGGTCGCAGCTCGCCAACTTACCCATGCGGTTGCTCGCGTTCGCGGCCATCTTGTTTTCACTCTTCTCGCGGTGCATGATCGCGAGAAGAAAGACGTGATCGCGCGACCAATGACATTACTGCGGGAGCGAACTGTCGCGAGACTGCGCAAATGGCTACCAACAATCCAACATCTCGTGGAGAACGCGACCGGATCGGGAAAACTTGTCGGCGAACGTGGGGATTCAGGTAAGGCGATCGCGCGCGCGCGAGAATGTATTATTTTACAGCGCAAGCAAGAAACAAATTATCGCTCAGCTGCGGAATGCGGAAATTTTGACATTTTCGCGCTCTCCGCAGAACGCGAAAATGTCAAATTATCGCAATTTCCGTGAGCGGAACGGAAATTTAGCCCAGGCCTAGTACGTGTACGACCAGTGTGTACATGTATGTGGACTACCAGGGCGAACACGTACGTGGACGCCCTGGTAGTCCACGTACGTGTACGACCAGTGTGTACACATACGTCTACGACCAGTGTGAACACATACGTGGACTACCAGTGTGTACACGTACGTGGACGCCCTGGTAGTCCACGTACATGTACGACCAGTGTGAACACGTACGTGGACTACCAGGGCATCCACGTACGTGCACGCCTGAGGTTCCGTAGCGATCCGAACCCGTGAATTCGGTATCGTAGTACTGACACGATTTCGGTATCAATGAACCGCAAATGATCCATTTTAGGCATGACAGTGTTTTCACTGCGCAACTAGCATGAATTCACTGAGAAATAGGGCATTCTGTTGTAAAGTCATGGCATCCATTTTAGTTACGGCATCCATTTAGTTTCTTGCCCTCACATAGTCAATGAACGGACGATGACCCCGGCAGAGTCACCTTGTTAAAGACACGTAAGCTCGAGCCCGAGAAAGGCTGACGCTGCATGACTAGGCAGAATCAAGCTGCCTCCCTTGCCTTAGGCCAGTCCTGCTATACTGGTTCTCGTGTCCGTTGTCCTGACTGAAAGGCCGAAGACGGTAGCCATGCCCGTTTATGATCCATAAACACCTCTTATCTTACCTTTCAATCCTTTGCACCTGGCTCTGCTCCTCTCCTTCTGGGCTTTTACAATGGGGAGGTTACGATTTTTATGATGGGGAGGATCGGGCAAAGAATGGAAAACTGTCGAGAGGACCTGATCGAATACCGAAAACCTACGACTAATTATTGTTTGATGTCTATTTACTGTTTGTTTGGGATACCGGGTTGGGCATGAGAAATATTCGTGTAATGTTGCCTAAAGACATTTTGCGTGTATTTAAAGAACAACCCACTTAATGCAATTCGAACAGTCTCGTAGATTCTGCCTCTGTGTGGTTCCTATGATTTCTGTGTCCCTGCAGTAAATAAACCTTGGTCTTTGACGCCACCATCGAGAAGCCCGTGTTTATTTGTGCACCGGGACAGGAGGAACTCAGGGGTCTTCGGGTGTTGTTTCCCTGACACCTCTGGACTCTTAAAAGTCCAGAACCTCAAATTGGCGCCCAACATGGGGCGACGTCATCCGGTACCGGTCCAAAGCCTGAAAAGTTCGAGAAGTTTCGTGTGAAGATTCCGGAGGGAGGTACCCCGCTTCATCGATCCCTGCATGTCGTAAAAGTGGCCCGACGATCTCTTCCACGAGGGTTCCCGTTCCCAGACGGCTACAGAGGACCGCTGCCCTGACTGTCGCCCTGTCTTTGACCCGAGGTGCAGACCTTAGTACGGCGAGACGTAGACGGGTTCTCCTTGGTGACGTCTTCCACATTTCAGTTAAGTATTAAGTGGGTTACGCTCAGTTTTGTTGTTCCTTGTTGCTTTGGTTTGATTCGTAGATTATCATTGGTTGCTCTTGTTTAGATAATCTTTGTTTTGGTATTAGTTCATTTGGTAGGCCTAAGTTCTCTGCGCATTTGTCATGACTACCAGTAGTAATTGTTTCTTGTCCTGGTTACGTTGCAACGGGGATTCCCGGTTGGAGGATTCGTGTTCGGTTCCTCCGATTGGAACTCCTACATATGAGCTCTATTGTAAACATGGTGTGGGTCCTATTACGTATAATGAAGTATGGGTCCGTTATACCAGAAAAGATGGTGTCCTTAGTTGGCCACCGCATGGTAGTTTCGAAACGGAAATACTAGACAATCTAGAAATGAAGTTGTTCATGGGAAAAGCCCGGCCGGCAATGTTTGATTCTTTTCGCGTATGGCGCAAAGAAGCCAAACAGAGAAATATTAGGAAGACGAAGAAAGAACAGAAAGAGAAAGGGTTGACTTTAATGGAGTCTGCTAGGCAGCTGCATGTCAACGAGACTGAGAAAGCAATGGAGATGGCAAATAGAAAATATAATTTAGCAATTGATAAATGTTACCCTGCATTGCCATCATGTCCTACTAAGCCGATGGAGGATCATGAGAAGGATCCTCTGTTGTCTTACCTGTTGAATTCACCTCCACCGTATGCACAGGGTATTACAGTACCACAGTTACTACCTGTTGTACAGCCAGCTGCTGGTCAGCCTGGAATAGTTGCTCCACTTCCTTTGATTGCAGCTCCTGTCCTTCCCGTGGTTAATGTTCCTTCGGCACCCCCTCTTCCTGGGTCGCCTGTTCCGCCTTTGCCTGTCGTTTCGCAAACTGCTTTACCTGCTACTCCCACCCTTACTATTTCATCTGCTTCAGCTGCCCTGTCCCCGAACCCTGTGAACATTCTGACTCCGCTTTCCGTTCGTCGGAAAATAACCGACTCTGTATCTAATATCTTAACTCCTCTCTACCGGTCTTTAATTGGGACCCCCGTTTCTGACTCTATACAGAGACGTAGCCAGCTTCCTGGTCCTCAGGAACGAGACATGTTAGATTCGACAGCTCTTAGGTGGATGTCGAAAGCTGCGAAGTATGATGCACGAAGAGTGTTAGACACCTTTATGCAATGGAATGAACCTACTCAACGTTATGTTTTTGACGTGATGTGTTCTCTTGTGCGTGAAGAACTGGAAGATGATGACTTAGATTCCGTCCCCCCTGATCTAATAAGTATTCAGCAGAAATTCGCCACCAGAATGGTGATAGGTTCAGAAGTAAGAGGAGCGATAGAACTCATTTTAGCTTATAGGGATGATTGCCCTCTTCGAGCGACAAGAGACCCTGATGGTTCACCGATTACTACTAGGAAAAAACGAGGTCAATATCCGATGAGGGAAGTTCCACCCATATGGCGTGATGCAGTTCAAGCTGATGGGGCTAATAATATTTTAGCTGCCCCAGCACATTTCCAGAGAGTGTGGATACACATCCCTTGGAAGCGGGCAGAAGTATTAGCAGTAAAACAAGCGTTACCAGACCCACGTAAAAATCCTGCTGGTTATTACAAAGAGTTAACGCAGACAGTTCAAGCGTGCATCATGAATTTGGCAGACATTGAAATGTTATTTGGTAATGTAGTGCCACAGCCTATATGGGCCAAGATTCGACAAGAGAACCACCCAGTCGCCTTAGGAGGTGATTGGCCAGCTATTGTAGCAGCAGATGCGCAACAAATTGGCGGTGCTAAACCAGAACCTCTGATTGCTGCCTTACCTGGCAGAATAATTAATCTGATGAAAACGCTGATGCCAGCATTACGAGTCAATTGGGATAAACTATTGGCATGCAAACAAAAGAAGGACGAAAGCGTCTCTGACTTCTTCACTAGATTTGAAGAGACCTTCGTAGACCACAGTGGACAAGATATGAGTACTGAGGGAGGCCAGAGATTGTTTGTCGACAAGTTCGTGTTTAATTTACTACCTGAGCTTAGTAACAAGTTAAAGGATTCTGAAAGCGCATGGGCAGTGTCAACGACAGCACAGATACTTGCAACTGCTCAGTATTATGAGAATAGAGAGAAAGAAGAGAAGGAAAAGTCAGAAAAGAAAACGAAAGATTTAAAGACCAAAGTTCTTCTGCAACAGGCGTATCCGCCTCGTTCGAATCAGTCAGATTCACAGCAGCGACCCCAGTTTTAGCAACAGCCACAATTCCAGCAAGGGACGTCCCAAAGATTTAATTATGGTTTTTCCCGACAACAGTTAGCATGGAATCAGTGTGCTTATTGTAAAAAGGAGGGTCATTATAAAAATGAGTGTCCAGTACTGCACGCACAGACTAGTGGTGTCCCAGCTCAGAGAGGTACTGTCGGATCTATGCAAACTCCTAGAGGTAGAGGACGTGGTACTATGACACCACAGGCCGATCGTTTATCAAATTATTTTGATCAGCGAAATGTACAATCTGCGCAACCAGGCAGATCTCCACAGTATCATGTTGAAGATTATTATGATCATAATGAAGAGATTCAGAGAAGCGAGCACTAGGACAGCCACAGGCAAAGAGAGGGAGTAGTATCAGTTCCAGTTGATCAGAGTGGACCTTATGTCGCAGTAGTTACCTCAGGCGTGGACGAACCGTTTCTGTTGGATACTGGTGCGGCAAAAAGTTCAATTATGCATGCGAAACTCCCTGGCGCACCTTTGTCTGGCTTAACGAACACTTCAGTAGGTTTTTCAGGCGCCCCTGTTCACAATCCCGTTTCTAGTCCTTTGCCAATATCTGTTGGGCCATGCGAACTGAAAGCGCCCCTTATTCTAACAACCGGTTGTAATGAGAATCTACTTGGTTTAGATCTGTTGAAACGCCTGCATGCGACACTGTACTGTTCTCCTTCGGGAGTACAGCTCACATTAGGCAAAAGAGTCATCTCTCCAATGTATATGTCGATGGATAAGCTCCCACCGGAGCTGCGTTCTCTCCCTGATACTCTTTGGGCAACTGGTCCTAACGATGTAGGCCTCTTGGAAATTCCCCCTTATGTGGTAAGTCTGAAAGCAAATGTTAAATTCCCACGAATCCCACAGTATCGGATTTCGAATGAAGGTGAACGAGCACTCTTGCTGATTGTGAAAGACTTAATACAGAAAGATGTGATTGAGGAAACTAGAGGAAATGTCTGTAATAGTCCTGTTCTGCCGATTTTGAAACGTACTGACCCTTCCAAACCTCCAATCTACAGATTTGTGATTGACCTCAGAGAGGTTAACAAAATAGTGATTCCACAGTTTCCTGTGGTACCAGATATCACTGCATTATTGACGTTGATTCCTGCCTCAGCCTCATGGTTTACAGTGATCGACTTGAAAAATGCCTTTTTCAGCATTCCCATAGCCGAGGAAAGTAGAGACATTTTTGGTTTCTCCCTAGGAGGTCGCAGTTTCAGATTCAAGCGCGCTCCACAAGGTTATTGTGAAAGACCTTCAATTTACAGCCAAGCATTGAAGAGTCAATTAGATGCTCTTGTACTCCCTCCTGGTGTTGCTCTGATCCAATACATAGACGATCTTTTACTAGCCGCTGATGACAAGGAAACTTGCAAAGCAGCTACAATTTCTTTATTACGTCATTTGTCAGACGTACATCACAAGGTGTCACCTTCTAAACTGCAATATTGTTGCCAAGAAGTGACCTACTTAGGTCATCTTTTGTCAAAGGAGGGAAGAAGGTTGACCCCAGAGAGAATCAAAGCAATTTCACAGATGACTGTACCAAGCACACAGAGAGAAGTACGTGCGTTTTTAGGTATTACGTCATACTGTAGGCAATGGATCCCAAATTTTTCTCTCATGGCAAAACCATTGGTAGCCCTGACTGGAAAAGGTGTTCTGAGCCCTTTGCCATGGTCTGATGAATGTCAACTGAGCTTCTCCGACTTACGTGATGCGCTGTGTTCAGCTCCTGTGTTGGGTACTCCTGACTACAGTAAGCCGTTTACTTTATATGTCCATGAAAGAGAAGGTTGTGCGTTGAGTGTTCTAACGCAACAATTTGGTGACAAACAGCGGCCTTGTGCATATTTCTCATCTACATTAGATCCGGTAGCCCGAGCATTGCCAAGTTGTTTGAGAGCTACAGCAGCAGCTGCAGTGTCGATCCGACAGTCTGCTGGACTAGTCATGAACAACATGTTAGTAGTCATGGTTCCACATGCTGTGGATACACTCATGAATCGAACGAAAACTCAGCATCTCACCAGTGCTAGACTATCAGGCTATGAGCTGACGCTTTTGGCAAGTCACATTCAGATCAAGCGATGCAACATATTGAATCCAGCAACGCTGTTGCCGACTACTCAAGAGTCGAGTGATTCAGAGCCCCATGATTGTTGTTTTAGAACTGAGGAAGAGACAAAAGGTCGGATTGATTTAAAAGAGACTCCGTTACCAGATCCAGACGGCACTTTATATGTCGATGGGTCTTGTTTTAAGTTACAGAATGGTGATGTGACGGCCGCATATGCAGTTACGACTTTGAGTACGATTGTTGAGACTGCAAGAGTAAGTCAGAATTCTGCCCAAGCTGCAGAATTAATTGCATTAACAAGAGCGTGTGTTTTAGCTGAGGGAAAGAGAGTGAATGTGTTTACTGATAGCCAATACGCCTTCGGCGTAGCACACAACTTTGGACGTCTCTGGAGAGAAAGAGGTTTTCTCACGTCCCATGGGACTAAGATCCAACATGGACAGTTAGTCAGTGATCTATTGGAATCCCTGACTCTACCGAATGAAGTTGCAATTGTGAAGTGCAGTGCACATCGAAAGATTACGGATGATGTTGGCCGTGGGAATGCGTTTGCTGATGAGGTCGCTAAAGAAACGGCCAAGAACATGATGAGCCGAATGTACGTTGCAACGTCTGCAAGATGGATTGCTGAATCAGGAATGTGTGAGAATACGATTGAAAGTGTGAAGGCAATCCAGAATGAAGCAACCGAAAATGAGAAGAATGAATGGAAGGAGAAAACGGGTAAAATGGATTCAAGTGGATGTTGGGTTGATTTGTCTGAGCAGCAACGTTGGATGTTACCTGATGCGTATGTACTTGCGGTAGTCACGATGGCGCATGGAGCGGCGCACATCAGTTCGAAAGGGATCTGTAAAATGTTAGCTCCAGTATGGAAGAATAATGGAATTACCAAGTGTGCGGAAAGAGTGGTGAAAAATTGCATGATATGCCTGATGCATAATCCTGGCAAGGGAACCCCAACCCCAACTGGTCATTTTGCTCCCCCCTCTTGTCCCTTTGAAGTGATTCAGTTGGATTTTATCCACATGGACAGGTGTAATAATCTTAAATATGTCCTAGTGGTAGTCTGTGCCTTTTCAAGATGGATTGAGGCATATCCGTTAAAGGATAACACTGCTATGTCCACTGCCAAAATCCTCCTCAAAGAATACTTCCCCAGGTATGGTATGCCACGGATTGTTTGGTCGGACAATGGAAGTGAGTTTGTAGGGAAAGTTATGAAGAGTGTGTGTACGGGTTTGGGTATTTCCCAAAAATTTCACAGTGCGAATCACCCACAGTCAGCGGGCTTGGTTGAAGGGTACAATGGCACCCTGAAGCTGAAACTTGCTAAAATTCAAGCTTCCACTGGTCTCTCTTGGCCAGACGCACTGCCTTTAGCTGTACTGTCCACCAGAGCGACTGTACACTCTCGAGTAGGGCTTAGCCCATATGAGATTGTGTTCGGCCGCCCTGCTAATGTTTGGGGAGTCCCTAGGCCAAAGGAATTCAAACAGATTGAATACCCAATGTTGATTGATTACCTTCATGATCTGACTGCTAAATTGAGCCTTATTCATCAACAGGTATTCGAATCCTTACCTAAACTGCCGGAGAGCCCAGGCCACACGTTGAAACCCGGCGACCAAGTTGTAGTACGGAATTTTGACCGTACTCGGAACCTCCAGCCAAGATTCGTGGGTCCGTTCCAGGTACTCCTCACAACAAGAACTGCTGTACGCCTTGCTGGAAGGAAAAATTGGGTGCACGCTAGCCATACGAAGCGTGTCCCTCTCCCACTCCCCTATGACAACTGGGTTAGACAGGGATTTGGTGTATCCGAGACAGAACCTGTTCCTAGGCACATCCCTTTCAGTGATGCAGAGTACATAACGGACCACCCACGAACTGAAACACAGAACTTTGACACCTCAGCAGGAACCGCTCCTTTGAATCTTGAACCGAGTATTGAACAAAGTGAACATTTGTCACCTGTGGAGTCGAACATTTCCGCACCTATAGACCAGCTATTTCAAGATCAGACAAGACCCGGAAAGTACAGATATAATCTACGTTCTCATGTTATGAACTAATGACATTGCATAATTACCTTTCTGTTTTGTAAACTGTTTTGATCGTATTGCATTCCATTCAGTCAGGAAGTTTGCTCAAATTTTTTATCTTTTTATTTTTTTGTTTCTCACACCTTACCATCTGGGTTACCGTAGGGTCGTAACGTGTGCCTTGTTTTAATTTGCAGGGAATCAGACACAAGGTCGGTTTCTTCTGTCTATCCTGGGAACTCCCAGGGTAAACAGAGGCAAGTTTTTAACAGGTACAAACCATCCGTTGCGAACGGTTATAGAAGATGGAGCTTCCTGAACTACGACGGGTTAACGTCATAAATGTGCACAAGACAAAACTATATGACATATTATACAGTAAATGTTTTCTAATGCAATGTACCCTGACACTTCTAATTGTTTTAATAACTTTGGTAGGCGGAATTATTTTTGGTATTCAGTTGATCTTTACACCTGTTACATCTACAGTATCTCCCCATGCTCCTGTTTCTCCGACTGTTGTTTCTCTTCATTCTTTCCATCCTTTTCCTGCCCACGAGCAAGCTCGACGCTCTGAGTTTATAAATAACACTTTCATTCAGCTCTTGCACCAACATCAACTAGTGGTTAACACAACAAACTGCTGGGTGTGTGGCTTAATACCACATACCATGGACAAGGGCATCCCTTATCTGGTTCTGCCCTTTAGTTATAATGGATCATTCTGGGCATTTCAGACCATGTTCGCTTATGCCCTAGAGACCTATCCTCCACGACCTCCGCGTTCCACTCGGTATAACTCTGCTAATAGAGCCTTGGTACAAGGAATCACTGACATGGTTAGAGATGTCAATAATACCCCGTTCATTCCCAAGGATGAATTGCGAGTTTACATGGGTTGGAATGTTACGGAATATGGCATTACTCTGGGTGAGAACAAACGTAAAAGCTCGACTCCGATCTGGGTCGTACCCCACCAAGGTCAGGTCTGTTTGCAAGGAAATGGGAGGAATCCGAAAGCTCTACTAGGGAAAAGTGACTGTATCGAAACATATGTTTTCCCGTCACAGTCTTCCCCTGCATTCTTAGCTGCTAAGGGTACCTATTTTGCTTGCCAAGACAGAGCATACACATGGCTGCCTGCTGACTTCTCAGGCTCATGTTACATCGCTCAACTGTTACCTCCGACATACACTGCTGCACCGGACTATCACAAAACTAGAGTTGTGAGAGGTGTTTTCAGTAAAGAAGATACTGCTGGCCAAGAGGCAGGAGACTTTTTCAAAGGTTTCCTCCCATTCTGGGGGCCTATGGCCAACAGTAGAAACTTACGTCAACTAACACGGGTAGTTGAATCCACTATCACCGAAACTGCGGGTGCCCTTAGTAACCCGACAGCTGAGCTTCAAGCGGATCGCCTCATGACGTTACAGAACCATATGGTTCTTGATGTGTTACTTGCAGATCGAGGTGGAGTATGTAAGATGATCCAATCGAGTTGCTGTGTTTTTATCCCAGATAATGCGCCAACAGTATACAAGGCCATCTCTAAGTTACATAAGATTTCTGACTCTATTCATGTAGAGGAAGGTGACTGGTCATTAATGGGATGGTTCTGGAGCCTGTTGTCTGCGTGGGGATGGAAGGTTCTGATAGTCACTGGTGTTGCGTTGGTATTTTTATTTTCGTGCTGTCTCATTGTTCAGTGTGGTCCTGCCTTATGCAATCTCTGCATTTCTACATGCGTAAGAAGACCACCTGTTTTTAGAGATACGCCACGAGATAGAGTAATGCTTCAACAACACATCAGTGACCTGATGAACATAGAAATGGACTCTGACATAGAGTGAGTTATTGCCTATGTAAGGGCAAAAGGACGGTCTGAGGTTCCGTAGCGATCCGAACCCGTGAATTCGGTATCGTAGTACTGACACAATTTCGGTATCAATGAACCGCAAATGATCCATTTTAGGCATGACAGTGTTTTCGCTGCGCAACTAGCATGAATTCACTGAGAAATAGGGCATTCTGTTGTAAAGTCATGGCATCCATTTTAGTTACGGCATCCATTTAGTTTCTTGCCCTCACATAGTCAATGAACGGACGATGACCCCGGCAGAGTCACCTTGTTAAAGACACGTAAGCTCGAGCCCGAGAAAGGCTGACGCTGCATGACTAGGCAGAATCAAGCTGCCTCCCTTGCCTGAGGCCAGTCCTGCTATACTGGTTCTCGTGTCCGTTGTCCTGACTGAAAGGCCGAAGACGGTAGCCATGCCCGTTTATGATCCATAAACACCTCTTATCTTACCTTTCAATCCTTTGCACCTGGCTCTGCTCCTCTCCTTCTGGGCTTTTACAATGGGGAGGTTACAATTTTTATGATGGGGAGGATCGGGCAAAGAATGGAAAACTGTCGAGAGGACCTGATCGAATACCGAAAACCTACGACTAATTATTGTTTGATGTCTATTTACTGTTTGTTTGGGATACCGGGTTGGGCATGAGAAATATTCGTGTAATGTTGCCTAAAGACATTTTGCGTGTATTTAAAGAACAACCCACTTAATGCAATTCGAACAGTCTCGTAGATTCTGCCTCTGTGTGGTTCCTATGATTTCTGTGTCCCTGCAGTAAATAAACCTTGGTCTTTGACGCCACCATCGAGAAGCCCGTGTCTCTGTTTATTTGTGCACCGGGACAGGAGGAACTCAGGGGTCTTCGGGTGTTGTTTCCCTGACACCTCTGGACTCTTAAAAGTCCAGAACCTCACGCCCTGGTAGTCCACATACGTGTACGACCAGTGTGTACATGTACATGGACTACCAGTGTGTACACGTACGTGGACGCCCTGGTAGTCCACGTACGTGTATGACCAGTGTGAACACGCACATGGAATACCAGGGCGTAAACGTACGTGTGCACATTGGTCGTACACGTACGTGTGTACGGTCCGTACACACACCCGTACTCCGGCGGAAACTACAGTGTGATGATACGGACCGTTCACACCCCCTCAGAGCCTGTGTGCGGTGCGCTTCACAGCTTACACAGGTGATAGGAGGCGCACACAAATGGAATGGAGGTGTCAGACTCGGGCACGGCTGTACATCAAGTCATATTCATTCCAGTCCTACATGTGCAGGGCGTAGGTGTGTCAGGCAGTGATGTGGCACATGTCTCCTCATGTTTTAGCACAATAGATGTGTGATGACCTGTGTACACATGTCATGTGTGATGGGGCAGTATGTGGCACACTTCCCCTTCCCACAATGCACATGTGTGCATGTAGTACAAACGTGTCAGGTACTGCATCACTGGTATGGCACAGTCACCAACACCCGCAAATGTCCCCTGATGCCAGGGACAGGGACACTAACACCTGATATGTAAGTAACAGCATGCCCCGATGTGACTATGTCCTGTGTGTGTCATGTCTTCCCATGAGCTTGCTGGTGTTGTTCCGTCAAATGCATCTGCTGTTGCTGCATCCAACATGTGTCTGTGTGTAGATGGGCATGGCACACATATACGCATACCATGCCACATGTGGATTCACATGTTACGTGTGTCTGGATGCTTCAAAGATGATGTTATGACATGAGGACATATCTGCGCCGTATCCATGTCTGTGTTTTCGTGTTTCACATGTACCCCTTCATTGCCATGTGTGTGATCTGTACATTTCCAATGACATGTGACCTGTGCGTCTAGCTTGCCGCCAGCAGTCTGTATGAGATGACATCCTTCCAATGCCGATTTGTGGATGTATGTCACTTCTGTGATGTCTCTGGCTGTTCACTTACACTGGCCCACAGCTAGTTCCGGGCCATGTCATGTAGAACGTGACTATCAACGGGTGTAGCTGGCTTGTCGTAGGAGTATCACCTGGCTCCCATATGTTTCCTGGATGTGTAGCACAGACCTGACTCTGTATTTCGCTGATGCGTATTAGCAGTTGAGCATATGCTCAGTTCATTGACATTGATGTCGTTAGGTACTCACTCTTCGTTCTTCCTTCCAATTATCTGCAGGGCACCACCTCTCCCCCGACCAATGCCAGACTTGGCTGCCATGAGTGAACGTGACTGCCTAAGACGTTACTGCTTTTCGCAACAGTTGATTGAGGACTTGACCGCAAAGCTTGAACAACACCTCCAACCGCGACACAGGTATCCTACTGCGCTGACACCCAAGATGAAGGTGATGGCAGCCCTACATTTTTTTGCCACCGGTACCTTTCAATTCACCATAGCTGATGTGGGTGGCATGTCCCAGACCATGTTCAGCCGTGTCCTGCATGATGTTTTAGAAGCCATGTTGGAGCACCTGGATGATTTAATCAATTTTCCAAATCCTGAGCAGTTGACAGGTATCAAGGGTGAGTTCTATGCCCTGGGAGGGAAGCCCAATGTAATTGGGTCCATAGATGGGACACATGTGGCTTTGGTACCTCCACAGGCACAGGAGGTAGCCTATCGAAACCGAAAACATTATCACTCCATCAATGCCCTTGTGGTGTGTCTTGCTAACATGCTGATTTCCCATGTCTGTGCACGTTTTCCAGGGTCAGCACACAATGCCTACATCATGAGGCATAGCAGTGTGCCAGAAATGATGCTGCTGCTGCACAATGAACGAGCAAGCCTTGTTGGTGGGTATACTCTGTTTGTCCTGTATTTAGCAGTATCTTTGTATGTTACGGCATCTCCTGACCCACTTCTTTACATGATGTTTCCATGTAGGGGACTCTGGCTATCCCAACATGCCATGGCTGGTGACGCCTCTCCGCAACGCCAGAACAGCTGCAGATTACCGTTACAACAACGCCCATGGGCAGACCAGGCGAGTGATTGAGAGGATGTTTGGCCTCCTAAAGAGCCGATTCCGGTGCCTCCACAAGACAGGCGGGTCTCTCCCATATGCACCGGTGAAGGTCTGCAAAATCTTCCTTGTGTGCTGCATGCTGCACAACATGGCAGTGGAGAAAACTGTGCCACTCATCCTGGATCCCGATGAGCAGGAACATCCACCCGTGGAGGATGAAGGCCTTGGTCACGAGGCAAGTGAGGAGGATGAGGAGGAGGAGGACATCCAGAGTCAGCTCATCCGCAACTTCTTCTCATAATGGTGAGTCCCTGGGTCTGAGTGTGCACGCTTGGAGCCTTGTGTGGCATGTGTTGAAATGTGTGTGTCCAGCTGACTGTATGCTAAGTGACTTAGAGTTGTGTTCTGATGTGTCACTCGAGTGATGATGTCATTCCACACATATTAGCTGACACACTCAGTTTTCAACTAGCATGGTGTCAACCTTATTCATGTAGAGTACATGACCATGCATGCGGATGACTATCTTTTTCCTTCCTTATTGTGTGTCTGTATTCCCCAGGTAGTTGCGCATGCTGTCTGCTCGTGGCATCGTTGTGCTCCTGCTATTCCTCGTGATTATTGCAACGTGTGCTGAATCAGCGTTATATGCACGGACATGGTGAGATGTCTCCTTTGGGTAAAGATTGCAGCAAGCCATTTTGGGTGTGGTAGTTGTTTTGAATGTGTGGGCACTGCTCCTGTGCAGGTTTTGTCACTATGCATACATGTCGACTCACCATGGGGCACATGCCATGTAGCATGACTCACATGAATTGATAGTCACACTTCGTGACAGTCATCTGTAATGGGATTGTGGATTGTGATGAAGGCATCAATGTGTGTAAATCTTCCTTATGAAACATACGGGATGCTACGGGTGGACATAGTGTGGGACATCCCCATAAGAGGCTCAATGGGGAATTGCAGCCTCTCCGTGTGCAGCAGGGGATGTTTGGCTCACTCCCTTCACATGTGTGCCAGTCCAATGGATTTACTGCATCTGTGGTGCGAAGGGAGTGTCCAGTGTAGGTCCCACATGTTCATCCAATAGACCTGTGTGTCTGTTCATATTGATGCATTTTCATAGGTGTGAGGCTGAGTAATAAAGGTGTTCCTCACCCTCCAAGGTGCCTCAACTCTGTCAATGCAGGTCTCTGTGCATGCGGCATCTCTGGCATAGTTGTGAAAGATTGTGCATATGAGTCTATATGTAGATTAGCAATCTGCATGCTGTTCTTCATGTATTTGATTCTCTATTGTGCATGGAGTCCCTGGCTGTGTATGTGTTTTGGCATGTTGGTCCCCACAATCGGCCGTCAACACCTGCTGAGGGTGTGTTTCCTGTGCGCAGCTCGCCCTTCAGTTTCATGATCCGGTGTCAGTCATCTTTGGTGATTGTGCATCCTTTGTCTCTGGGTGTGCCATGGAAAACCGGATACTCCTTCCTTTACATACACCTGTTGCAGTGGTCCTTTTTGACATCCTAGTCTTTGGGTGGAACTTGTGGCATAGTTTCCAGGACATGCCGCCTGCTGTCGCTGACCCTGCAGGAAGGGCACACAAAGTTTCCGGATTTGGCAACACACACACATCAAAGATGCTCCTCCCTTCCTCCCTCAACCCATTGTTTTGTCTGTCATCAGCTTGTCTGTGCCACAGTTGCGGCCACGCGGTGCCAAAGGCTGGACCATCTGCACATGCAACGTGCACATTGCACGACCCTGAGGTTCTTGCATGACCCACATCACACTACAGTCTGATGTTGCAGACACCCTCCAAGCAATGTCCATCCACAAATCTCCCGCCTGCTCTCAGGCACACACTAAGCGCACACACAACACCTTTGCATGATGAGTGTGCAACTCCAACTGCCTACACAGCGCTGCCATGCCTTCCAGGCCCTGTCACACCAATCAGGTCATGTCCCTCCTACTCCCCACTGGCTCTGTAGCCCAGCAAGGCCATGGGAGTGGGAGTCAAGGCTTCTGCATGTAGTATGGTGTCGTCGTCAGGCACATGGCACAGGTATCATCTTTCAGTGTGTCAATCTACAATGTGTCCAGGACCGCCCTCTTCACCATGGCATGCACACACGACCTCATCATCAACTCATATGCCATTGACAGTCAGGTGCTCCTCACCCTCACCAAGGACGCAGACATTGCCAGTTCCAATATTCAAGATTGCATGAGATCCATTGATGAATGGCAGAACATCAGCCACCTGAGGCAGGACTTGTACAGGACTGAGGTCAACATCTGAGGATTGTCCCCTTACAGCTGGGTCAACTGCTTGTGTCCCACCCGCAAAAGCCCTGCACAAGCACCCAGTGTCCACACACACAAGATGGTGTGCATCATGGATTGCTTGCTCAGAATTGCCATGGTAGGCACCAGCATCTGTGCCTCAGACTGCAACACCCTCTAAATTATGCACATGATCCCCAGATGGATCCACTCCAAGGGAAGACGGACCATCCCCCAGGTCCACCACAACATCCGTGTCAAATACTGCCCTGCCCTCTACGGAGCAGCCACATCCAAACTCCCAGGAAACTTGTCCACATCCAGGCTGCATCTGCACACCTCAGCTGCAACATCCCGCACCCCAGCCACATCACCGTCCACCTGAGATAGCTGCAATTGATCACTGTGTGCTGCAGGATGACCTTCAGACTGCCCACCCACACTCAGGTGACCCTCAGATGCAGTCCTTGACGATGTCTGTTATGCTCCGTCGGACAAATCCTCCTGCTCCTCCCTCCCTGTGGCTGGTGGTGGTCTTCACCTGGTGGCACAGGGAGGGTTGCCCATGTTGTCGGCGATCCGACAGAGTGAACGGCTCATGTCCGTTTGCACTGCCAGGAGCTCAGCCAGTCTTGCCTCCATCCGTCCTTGGTGTTGTTGTTGACTGGCATGTTGCTCGGCCTGCAGGTTCTTCATCTCGTCGAGGGTCCCCTTCATCTCTGTGAGGCTCGACACTACCTAACTGATGCCCCTGGTGTCACGCCGGTATGTGTCCAGGATGTGGCGTATGTGTGACAAACCGGTTCCCTCAGCTGGCTGGTCAGGTTCTCGCCTCCGCCTGCCTCCACTCCCACCACACCTGCCCACACGAGCATGGCCTGCCGTTGTGGGCACATCGGGTCTACGGGACCCCTGAGGGATGGAATTTGCGGGGTTGTCTGCCTCCTCCTGGGTGCCCGGAGAACCTTGTCCCTCCTGGTCAGACTGGCTCTGTTGTTCGGTGCGAGCAGGGCTCCTGGGTGTCTCCTGGGATGTGGCAGGAATGGGGGTGGGGGTTGGCATAGATGTACCTGACGCAGGTGCTGCAGGGGCTTGGGCACCAGAGGGGCCAGGTTGGTCGGGGTTATCCACGGAGTGGTGAGAGCCGTCACTGCCGGTGGGATAATCTTCACGCTGAGCCTGGGACAGTGATTGTTCCCCCCCATTGTTGGGGGGAGGTCGATGACGTTGCCCTGTGTGTGAGAGAGAGACAATGTTAATGCTGTTTCATGCCACATCCATGTTTCATACATATTCTAGTTGTCACAGTTCCTCCAGGTAGTTGGATGTGCCTAGCATTCCTCTCAATGTACACTTGGGGATGGGTATGTTGCGGGGGACAGATTGATATGTTCTCCTGAGTGTTTGACCAGTAGAATTTTGGCTAGGATGCTTATTTGGCTATGGATTGGTCTTGTTGTGTCACATGTCCATTGTGAGTGTGGGTAAATCTGTGGCCTGCCCCGTGGGTGTGTGCTTGTGTGAGGGTGTGTGTGTGACCGGGCCTGCTGTTGGGTGTAGTGTGATTTCTCATTGGGTCTACCAGGTGATGTGTCTGTCCCCTCATGGTGCATGCTGGCATGACAGTGAGTGTGAGTTCCTGTGCTAGATATCTGAGCTTGTGGAGTTGGTGTTTGAGTGTACAGTGGTCACAGGAGGTCCTTGTGCTGCCTACAGCAGGGCCAAGTGTCAGCTACCTTGTCAGTACTTTGCCAGTCCCTGTGCATTGGGCATGGTACATGGGTATGTACCTAGGCCATATGGGCTGAGGGCATTGGTGTCTACTTCTGAGTTGTACAATGTGTTGTGTGAGCCCCACCCTCCCAGCATCCCGGACATCCAGTCTTGGGTTTGTGGTTGGTGTGGCCTGGGACATGGCATTGCCTTTATTTGTGAATGGGGCATGGAGACGTTAGTGGCATGAGCGTGGTTTTTGAGTGTGGTTGTGTGAGGTGAGGGCTTGGGGGAAGTTGCGTACATTTGGTGTATTTGTGGTGTGGAATGTGGATGCCATTCCCCCCATGTTACGTGAGTTGTTTGTGTACTCACCAGGCTCTGCAACTCCTTCAACTCCGTGTACTCCCACCGGCGGAAGCATGACCATCACCTTCTCCTCCCAGGGATGGTAATGTACGGGTCTGCGGGGCAGCCCACCTCCAGTGATGTTACTCTGGGCATATTCCTCGTTCATTTTCCTCTTGACTGCCCTGTGCAGATCGTACCACCTGGCTTGTCATTCATGCCTGGTCCTTCGGATGGGCGCAACAGCATTCACCTTATCGACGATCCTTTGCCACAGGCTAGTTTTTTGGGCTATACTGGTCTGTCTGACCATTATTCCAAACAGCTGTGGCTCGACTCTGATGACTTCGTTGACAAGGAGGTCCAGCTCTGCCCTTGTGAACTTTGGATTCTTGTCTGTGGGCATGGTGTGGGGTGTGGGTGTGGATGGTTGTGGGTGTGAGTGAATGTGAAGAGGGGGTGTTTGTGAAGGAGGTTGTGTGAAGGTGTGTAAGTTAAGGTGTAGTTAAGGTGTAAGTAAGGTGCAGTTGTTTGTCTGTGGGGTCTGTCAGCAGTGGGTCTGTTGCAAAGGCTCATGGGTTGTGTGTGTGGGCCCTTTTTATTGGTCCATTTGTGGGTGTGGCTGTGTTTGAAATTTTGGTGGGTGTGTTATAAGACGTGGTTGTGATTTAGGGCCTCTGTTTGCCTGTTTGGATGTGCCAGGTCAGTCATTGAGATGTATTTTGTCATGTAGACGTGTTTTGTGGTGTTGTGCGAGTCGAATTGACCCTCCTTGTGCAGTTTTACAGTGTCCTGGTTCTGTACGTGTCTTTTTCGCATAGGTAAGGTCCGTACATACGCGATGCTGGGTGATGGTGTTGGGGTACGGTGTTGGGATATGGTGCGTACAGGTACGGGGCTGGGGTACGGGCCAGGGGTGCGGCACGTACAGGTGGGGGGCTGGGGTACGGTATTGGGGTATGGCACGTACAGGTGCGGGGCTGGGCTACGGTGTTGGGGTACGGTGCGTACAGGTACGGGGCTGGGGTACGGGCCTGGGGTGCGGCGTAAACATGTGGGGGGCTGGAGTATGGTGTTGGTGTATGGTGCGTACAGGTGCAGGGCTGGGGTACGGTCCTGGGGTATGGTGTGTACAGGTGGGGGGCTGGGCTACGGTGTTGGGGTACGGTGCGTACAGGTGCGGGCTGGGGTACAGGCCTGGGGTGCGGTGCGTACATGTGGGGGGCTGGAGTACGGTGTTGGTGTACGGTGCGTTCAGGTGCAGGGCTGGGGAACGATCCTGGGGTACGGTGCGTACAGTTGGGGGGCTGGGGTACGGTGTTGGGGTATGGTGCGTACAGGTGCGGGGCTGGGGTACGGGCCTGGGGTGCAGCGCATACATGTGGGGGGCTGGAGTACGGTGTTGGTGTACAGTGCGTACAGGTGCAGGGCTGGGGTCGGTCTTGGGGTACGGTGCGTACAGGTGCGGGGCTGGGGTACATGCCTGGGGTGTTGCGCGTACAGGTGGGGGCTGGGGTACAGGCCTGGGGTACGGTGCATACAGGTGCGGGGCTGGGAGACGGGCCTGGGGTGCAGCGCGTCCAGGTGGGGGGCTGGGGTACGGTGTTGAGGTACGTTGCGCACAGGTGCGTGGCTGGGCTACGCTGTTGGAGTACGGTGCATACAGGTGCGGGGCTGGGCTACGGTGTTGGGGTACGGTGCGTACAGGTACGGGGCTGGGGTACGGTGTTGGGGTACGGTGCGTACAGGTGCGGGCTGGGCTACGGTGTTGGGGTACGGTGCGTACAGGTACGGGGCTGGGAGACGGGCCTGGGGTGTGGCGCGTACAGGTGCGGGGGCTGGGGTACGGTCCTGGGTACGGTGCAGAGGGCAATACAGTGCTGACATACGGGGTACAGTGCTGACATATGCGGTGGAAGGGGGGCTGTACAGCTTGTATCTGGACACAAGTTTACCCGTGTACATGTGTGCTACAGCGTTCGCTCCGTACGAGGCCTTTTACATGCGGTTGTGTATTCGGACGGGCGGTACGGATCGTACTTGCGCGCTCGGACTTCTGTTTTACGATTTGCACGTAAAAATGTCCGGCTCCCTATCGTACACTTTTCCCGACGCTATTCGGACGTAAAAATTTCCGGCACCCTCTCGTACACTTTTCCCGAAGCAATTCGAATGTTTTTTCACGTACGAATCGTACTTCGCAGTTTGTACGGTACTTGTACGATTCGTACGTGAAAATATACGGAGGCGAGTCTTAAGCAAATTTATTTTGCCTGATCGGAATCGGCACCCTAATGTTGAATAGTATTATCGATATTTTTGATATGTGTTTTAATTATATTTGTAAGTCGAAATAAGTGTTATCAATATTTGTGTTGTGTTGCTTTATAATTTAAATATCTTGATATTTTTGTTATCGATATGTTTGTAGTCGATATTTTTGTAAACGATATTTATTAAGGTGATATTTAAATATCGATATTTGTGTAAATTCTTGTTTAAGTATAGGGTGTCGATATTTGTGTGTACAATATTTTTCCATCGATATTTTTGTAGCTCTGTGTTTTTGTTATCGATATTTAAACAGTGATCCCTTCTTACCACTAAGGCAGATTCATCCTCATCTTCGTCCTCTGACGTTTCATGTGCCTCACATGTGGGTGGTGGTGTTTGGTCTGCAGCACTGTGTGACACTGACATATCTGGGGCCGGAGATGTGGATGTAGAAGTAGAAGCAGCATTCATCTGCGCAATGTCTTGTGACATCACTCCCATGATGAGGATCTGCACAGCATTGAAGATCCCATCTACAGCTTGCTTGTGTGCAGCTGTGGTAGCCATTCTTTGTACCTGCATCCGGTCCATGTTCTCCGTGACCCTCATCATGTTTCCCAAATTACGGATGACATCGCAGTAGCCACTCAGACTGGACAGTTGTTGTTGTCTCGAAATCATGACTCCAGCAACACCAGCCATGGATTGTTGGAGGGCATGGGGCAGACTGTGGGTGTGCGTTAAGGAGTCTAAGTGGTCCCTGATGGGACTTAGACACCCACATATGGCATCCAGTTTGGCTGCCATGAGGGCGAACCCCACCTGCACCTGTTCAGCCAGCTCCTTCTGGCAGTCTAACACGTGGCGTTGGAACACCATGTGTTCTTCGTTGAGGTGCTGGGAGCCAGGCATGGTGGTGGGTGCTCCCTGCTGTGTGGACTGCGCAGGGGGCGGGCTCACCTCGATGGTGCTGTGCTGCCCTGCAACTAGAGGTCGGCTGAAGATGTTCTCCATGAACCGTTGGAGTTTGTCGAAGTCGATGTCCGGGGGCTCGTCTCCATCATCACTGACGTGCTGTAGGGTCTGTTCTGCAGGAGGTGTTGATTGTCCCTCTGCAATGTAAAGGGGAGATGCAGTTTCACAGTGTGTCCCATGTATGTTGATGCATTGGCGAAGTTTATATACAGACTGCATGACAATGTACATTGTGACTGTTTGTGAGGAGATGCCTATTTGATGCAGGACAGTGTACATCACGGATGTGAGGTTGTACCCGTACAATGTCATCTCACAGTTTCCTGCTGTGCCAGATGTGATTGGCCATTTTGTGCACACATGCGGCACCAGTTGTGTCCTGTGTTCTGTAGTAAAAGTGTTGCAGTCTGCACCACATTGTTGCCAATGTTGAAGTGCTCAGAATCTTATGTGTGTGTGCTGCAGTGTGGCACAGGGATCAGGGACATGAACCAGAGTCATTGTGGGTGTGCTGCATGCTCTGCTTACTTGTGCATGTCTGCCATTGTGCCCATCTCCCCCGTCCCCCCAGTCCCTGGTCGGTACTCACCCTGTTGATGTTGTGTCAGGTCATGTTGAGCAGTGTCGGGATCCCCAACTCCTGGCACCGTGTCCTGACTAATGACAGTGGCCACCATTTTCTCCATGTCATCCAGCTCCTGTTGTGCCGCTGGTCCCCCACCTTAAATCTGCGTTGCTGCCTTCATGTTGGCATAGAGTTTCTTCTTGATTTTGCCCTTCACATCATTCCAGATCCCCTTGACCTCTTCCATTGTCCTCCTCATCCCTACTTTTTTATACACCTACGCTGTGTCAGATACGTTTTAATAACCTTGCATGATAAAGCTATCTACACACCTAGATATATGCTTTGCGTTGCACGTTATCACCCGATTCCTCCACTTGACGTTCAGCCTGAGCGCCATCTAACCAGCGTGACTTGGAACAATATTCCTATGACACTCTGGCATTAAGCTCAGATAATATTACTGCAACACATAATAGTAACCACCCTTCAACCTCTGCCACCCCCCAAATAAGCCGTTAATTGGCCACTCTTCCAGACCGCATTCACAGCGGCGACAGGGTACTTCAATAAACGGTCCCTACACCCATGAACTATTACGCTACTCTGACAACCTATGCGTGTATCATCGCAATATGTGACATTTCTTTGATTATTAACAACTTGAATTTTGGCTATCTCGTCCATACTGCACAACTATAATCAGTATATTTAAAGATGGCCGCCACGTTTCCCACTACCTTCAGGGTTTTCAAATACATTTGACAACAGTTGTAGCCATTTGGCCTACCTACGCACGCTCCCGCCGCAGCTTCGGCGGGTATTTAAATCAAGTCACCACAGAGAGGAGGCACCTTCCTGAGTGCGGCGGAGCCGGTAGGTCGACTACAAGGCTCCGAACGGGAGTAGGTGAGTATGTCCTTCACAGGCTGAAGGCTTGCCCGGAACAACCTCGACAGATTAAGGTAAGGGGTTCCGGCATGAGGGATTTACTTATGGAGGCAATTAAATATGCTACAAAAGCCTCATTTTTGATCATGATTTTGCTCCTGACATAGTGGAGTGCTGTGGGGTATGTTGATTGCGGCCAGGACTCTTAAGCTTTGCGGAATTTGGCATGCTACTTCCACCCCCTGGGCACTCTATTCGTGATCAGGCAATTTTGCAATTGATTGTTTGAGTGATGCCAGGGCACGTTCAAGGGCAACATCCGTGTCCCGCACCGGCCCTCCATACTTTAAAGTCTTCTTTGTGCCAGAGTCATTACGTGAGCAACTAATCTTTGTACATATTACACCAACACTGGCTGTCGTTTTTTTTGTTTTTATTGTCTCCTTCCTTACTTCAGAGACACTAACTTCTGTATCTCATTTAACTCCACTGCAACTGATGAGGCATAACTAGATAACCCCATTATGTGAGTTACCAACCACTCACTATCTTGCATTATCACCACGTTCTTAGCATGTGTGCACTAGGGGTCACTTTCAGAGCTAAAATGTATTGCATGACAGCAATATATGTTTTAATTTACAATGCAATAACCTGATTGCACGTATTGAGCACCTATATACAGTACATGTTCAACTATTGTCACCATATACATGGTTATCGTACTATTACTTGGTTTTATTTCCTTTTCATGTCTCTAGGTTGGCTGCCCGCCCTGGTGGGTAAATTTGACCCTAGGGGTCAGCAATTGGTAGGTAGCTTTGCACCCCACCACCACTATTTTAGATAGTGTTTGTATTTCACTCGGTCCTGAAGAATCGCCCTTGATCAAATTCTGACACCAGTGATGCGAGAAACATGTTGACCATCTGGGGGAAGAGCGCAAATTTTGTCACATTATAACAAAATAGTCTCCTCCTCTTTCTTTTAATCAGGTTGGGATCCCTCTCAGATTAAAAATTAATA
Source organism: Triturus cristatus (assembly GCF_964204655.1). Classification (NCBI taxonomy): domain Eukaryota; kingdom Metazoa; phylum Chordata; class Amphibia; order Caudata; family Salamandridae; genus Triturus; species Triturus cristatus. The sequence continues at coordinate 625,021,172 of NC_140587.1, forward strand.
TAGAGGACTCCCTTACCTGTGTTACCATTCACTTCTCACATCTACACTCACTTAGGCCCCTCACACTCCCGACACCCATACGGCAGGGAACTGAAGATCTTTGACAAAGAGCCCCTCTATGGGAGCCCGTCGGGCATTGCAGCGCCGGCCCGATGAGGAGCAGACCCATATGATGAAGCATGACACCTAGCTTGCTGGGTGTGTGAGGGCTTTAGTTCCGACAGGAGGAATCCCCCTTCCTCCTCACCAACCTAGAGCACTTTTAAGTGGTTATTATACCACTCAAGGAACTGCGTACCCTCCTCCTCTTGTTTTGACTTTGGTTAGGGCCTGTACGCTGGACCTCTATGAAGCCCTATTAGTCCCTCATTTTTGTTGACATACACCATTTTCTCCATGTCATTCAGCTCCTGTTGTGCCGCTGGACCCCCACCTCCAATCTGCGTTGCTGCCTTCATGTTGGCATAGAGTTTCTTCTTGGTTTTGCCCTTCACATCATTCCAGCGCCTCTTGACCTCTTCCATTGTCCTCCTCAATGCTGCAACTGCATTCACATGGTCCAGGATGGTCTGCCATTTTTGCGTCTCTGTTGCCAATGACACGTTGGAGGTGACGAACAGATGTTGGTAGTGTTCTGTCACCTCTGTGATGATGATCCAGTTTTCCTGCAGACTGAACTGCGTCTTCCTATTCTCCTTGACCTTCCCCGACCCCGAGGTTCCTTGCTGGTCGTCTGTGGGGCTTGTGGGGTTTGCGTTGTCCTCTGCACTCGGTCTGGGTGCATCCATTGTGCTACGCAGTTTATTTATTTATTTTAAACTGTGTTTATAGTGCATTTTCCCACATTAGGCATGGAAATTGCAGGCCTGTTGCTGGTTATCGCTGAGTTTTGTATCGCGATTTGGGACTTCGCAACTTTTTTCACGTTGGTGTTTCGCATTTTTTCGGCGTCGCATTGATTTTAAACAGGTCATTTGGCGCGTTATTGTGAGACTATCGCATGGTGCAGCCATGTTGAGAATACAACGTAAACACAGTGTTATTTTCCCGCGATAGACTGTGATGTGCAAAGTTGCGTTAAGCTAATTTTGCGATAATTAACACACGTTCTGGAGAATATCCCCCAGAGTTCTACTAAAGAGCCTGAGGGCTAACCTTTTGTCTGAAAGACAGAACATTTTTGAGGACCAAAGTGAGTCTTTTGCACAGTGACTTTGGAACAAGCGATGAGGTTGTATCATGTTGATTCTATAAAGCGCTATGTAACAATTATGACAAAACATAAGAAAATATGGCTTTTAATTGCATATTTCTGTTACTGTGCATATTAAATATGTTTACGAAAGAAGAGGAAGTATATGTTCTAAGTAGTCAAGGCACTTTGGCATCTGATATGCCTACTATAACGAATCTTAGATTTCCCCACAGAAATCTAGCACCCCCTGCCACAAATGTATTTTCGTAACATCCATCCTCTTCTTGATCATCTTAATGTTTCATATCGCCTAGATTTTAAATCTGCTACTAGACACATTTCAGTCTTCTATTTTAATAAATCAGACCTGATTTCTAAATGAAGTAGGTGATATTTTCTGATAAATACCATTTTTATAATGAGCACATTTCTGTCCAAATGAATGGACAGATCTTGTAAAAGAGTTGATGTGTGCAGCCATGTCTCGTTTCCTCTTTCGAGCCCTTCCTTTTGCGCACTCATGCGAGGAAAGTGCACTGGCTGCAAAATCATTTTCATTGTATTATGTAAGAAAATGTGCAATAAAGCATTTTTAAAGATTGTATGTGCCTTATAGAGAAATATTCTTCTATGTGACTTATAAATAACTGCATTCAGTTTCCATTAAATATAAAAGCATTTTCAAATCAGTAATGGAATCGGCCCATCAAAATTCTCTGGCCATGCAGCAAAATCTTTCACTGCATAATTGGGTCACAGAAAAAAAGAAACGAAGCTTGGGTATTTAAAATAGTGTGGTTTTGTACTTTACCGTGCAATGTTGAGTACAGCTTCCTACATATAAATAATAACTATAAATATTTCAGTATGCTGGCCTGGGTTGTTACATACAAAAAAACTATTTCTGGTGACATAACATTAAAACCCCAGCTGGCAAACATTCTATATCCCAGATTTTAGTTGTTTATGTGCTATTTTAACAATCTGTAACAGCCAAGAGAAATTGTGTCTTGATACATAATGTGTTTGGGGCCTCTCCCGCTTCTGCATTGGGTAAATACTCATATGAGGAAAAAATCAATTTACTGAGATATCTTGCTGAAGTGGACATAGCAGGATTCTGACTGATTTGCTGCACAGAACAGGGGTTTTTTGAGCCTCTGGATCCTCTTGATTCAACCTAAATCATTGGATAGGCAGAGCACGCTGCCACCTTTGCCCCCACTGTATTTATTTTAGTACAATTAACACTTTATCTCAGTGCTGGTCCATTCATTTAGGCTGAGCACCATATTTCAACTACGGTAGTTATACAGTATTCGAGTGACCCAGCCAGGCCAACAAAAGCTTGTTTGACTTGCAGGCTACCATAGTTGTGCGGTCACGGTTATTGGCTGTGGTGGACGGGTAGCTGAGTTTAGGTCTGAGTCTTGTCTTGTGCCTTAATCAGGGCAGGCAAAAGTCCGGAGTCAGCAATGATTCTGCAGGATGGGTAGCTGGTGAGTAGGAGTAAAGCATAGGTCTTTGTCTCCCTCACAAAACCAGGGCGGGTGGCCCAATAACAGCGATTTGCCAGACAAGCCTACAGTGTCTCATATACATTGTGCTGTTTTAGAGAGATTCAAGAACTTAGGGAAAGGAGGACTAACAGGGCTACCCTGATTTCAAATGAGCCAATGGGCCTGATTAACAAAGGGAAACGTACACGTTTGTGTAGGTGTGCTCCTTTTTGGGTATTCAACAAACTGCGTTCTGATAGTCAGATAACGACTGTGGAATCGGGGCGGAGAACTCAGCTCATAGATAGAACATTAATAGGTCCATTAGGATGGCGGGCGTACTTCCGTCAGCCCGCCACCCTAGCGGTGCTTGGACCGTCCGCCAGTGGTGCGGCGGTCCCGCACCGGCAATTAGGATGCCACGGCCACCGTGGTGGTGGCATCCTCCATTCCCAGCATTGTGGCGGGCGGTGCTCACAGGACCGCCCGCCACAATGCTGGGAATGCACTGCATGCATTGTCATGCACAAGGTGACAGGCACCGCGAGGTGCCTGCCACCATGTCCATGACAATGCAGGGGGTACCATAGGTACCCCCCATGTGCACCTCCCACCCCCCCAATACCCTGGGGGCCAGCAACGGGCCCCCAGAAGAGAATTCTGCATGCCTTTCCGTGGCGGCACCACCGCCACGGAAAGGCATGTTTTCGCCCCCATAATATAGATGGATAGATGGCGGTGTTTAGCAGACACCGCCACCATATTAAACCCTTTTCCGCCCGTTCGGCAGAAATGCAGCGGACGGTCTTCCCATCCCCCGCGGTACCCCCTGCCATACTAATATGGCGGGGGGTAAATGGGTGGCGGGCAGGGAAGGATGTAGGGCGGATAGCCATCGCCATGCGGACGGTGGGGATCCGCCCTTCATCCTAATGGGCTTCTAAGTGTGGAGTTCTCCGCCATGACATTGGTCAAACGTGTAAGTTTACCTTTGTGAATCAGACCCAAAGAGAGTGAGAATGGGAACCTTCCCTGCTTGGGACAGTTCAAGTTTAGTGCAGCTGTGCTCACACTTATGGTTTAAAAGTGATTTTGAATATATCTCTTAATAAATTAGCAGATGAAGTGCTACTGCAATGAAACAAGACACGTGTATTCTTGCAACAGTGTAAAGCAATAAAGTCAAAAGGCTGCCAAACTATCCCACACCTTAACCAATCAATAACTGCTGGAAACCAATCTGCATCTGGACCTGACTACTATAAACCCACACCCAGCCACTGCATTGAGGTTTCTCAATTGGTCAAAGATAACTATGTAAGACTGAGGCATGTTCATTTGTTTTTGTAGACTTGAAACTTTTTCAAGTGAGTCAACAGAAAAACAGTAAATGTCTGATGTACGCCAATAAGAAGTGTTCACCATGTTCCATTGTGAAAAGCAACGTTAAAGGCAATAGCATTTTAGACTCCGAATCTTTACCCACTTTTGATTGATGTAAAGGGAGTGTTCAAGGGCACCCCAGAACAAACCTGCAGCACCTGCCCCTGATGTTACTGAAGGACAGCTCTGTAAATCGATAATGGGGCGACCTGGGAGAACAGAGGTGCTGGTTTTCTTCAGTAGCTGCTTTTAAAAGCTTAAGAGAATTTTGATTATAGTGAAGAGTGAGACAATGAAGACCTATGGAAGCTGCAGCTCACTTGCTGTTACTGAATAGCTGATAGACTTCCCAGTGCATATGTTGGAGTTGGTTTCCATTAAGAAAGGCGGAGTTATATCTAGCTTTCTTAATGTTGCTGCCTCCTATCTATCACTGTGCTCTTATTTAATAGTTGGGACTAAGATGTTCACGAACAAAAGAGAATGGAATCCCGGTATAAAAACCTTCCTCAAATTTTCCTATTACTGTCTAGTTGTGACATCACTAGTCACCTAAAATAAGACAATGACATAGCAGCTCAACAATAATACATTCTTAGAAGTGGCCAGTGATGTCATAGTGCATGCTGCCGGAGTCACTAGACAGTGTGAAGGGCAGATCAGAATGACAACTGCTGTTTATACACTGAAACTGAGAATTCTTCAGATCTATTTCCCTGCACTCAATAGACATTTGCAGATCAGAGAGTTTTTCTGTATTTTTCAGGGCTATATAGAGTTCATTACTCGAAAACAGGAATCTCTCTGAGTGATACCCCATATTATAAAGTGTAGTTATTTTTTAAAAGAGGATTATATTGAGCTACGTATAATATATGTTTGTAATAAATTACTGACTGCACATGGGAGAGTTTAATTTTGCACTGTACATTCCACACATGCCAATGTATTTGCAACCATGCTATGAAGAAACAAGAGCAAAAGGATTTAAACCATGTGTGAGAGTGGTGTTGGTGTCACAAATTGGTATAAGGAATACATGCTTCTTGCCTTACTTTACCATGATATTGGAAGGAGCAGTAAGGCGCGCCCTTTTGCCTTGTTCTTCTATATGATCACAGTACTCCTCCGTGATTTGCAATTTCTGTTTAATGACTTGACTTATTCCACACATCTTTTGCTAGTTTTTGGAGCAGATTGTTTGTGTCTGGTATCAGCTGCACATTATTGATGTGATGCAGCATTACATTTTCATTAACCCTTTTACTGCCTCACTGACAAAACAACTATCATGATCTCTCCCAGGATGTCCTCATTGTATATGTATCCTTCTGTTTGAACTCTATCTTCCAACCGCATTTGGGAAAGAAAATATTTTGAACAATATCCCACCTGATCGGGTACAAGCTGTGTGTTGTAATCCATACTTGGTATGCCCGTCCCCCCCCTCCTCTTTCCCCTTGGTAAGTGCCAGCTGACATGCATGATCATTCCACAGCTGACTCCAGCTGACTGGAACCTGTGATGGTGTGCAGACGCATTAAAGAAGACTTCTAATATTACTGTGTGCGTCTCTACTTTGAAATATTGGCGACGGACAACTGTGTGGGGACGGTCGACACCATCACCCCCAATGGGTACTCCAGGACAGCTGGTATGCAGTAAAAGCAAGAAGCAGTGAGAACTACTTACCTTGGATCTGTGAGCTCGTCTGGAGTGAGGAGTCCAGGACTGATGGTTAACAATGGTGCGGTCAAGGAAGTAATAACCGCTCCGTTGGTGGGCACTTTTCCTGTGATGTATGGTTTCCCAAGGGAGAGATTGACTGGCACATCGGTAGCTTTATTGTGCCCATCGGTCAACGGACTGGGCGTGGGTTTCTCCTTTCTTTGGCGCAAGTTAAGGAAGTTGCCGTGTGTCCAGACTGGGTTGACAGGGCATCACCTAGAGTTGCCTCAAGAGGTTACGGAGCTGTGTGATTCACCGCAACACTGTCATCGTGTAGTCCCTGGCCACAAGAGTGAAGTGCGCGGAGTTGGCTAGTGTTACCTCAGAACGTGGAGGGTAACGAAGTTTGAGCTGATTCTGGTGCCTACGGCCGTAGGAGGTGCGTGGATGTCGCGGCATTGTAAGCCCGGTGCATTTGAGGGAGGATTTCAGCAGTCGAACGTTGGCGCCGGTTGAGGAATCTGCTCCTCACAGAGCACTCTGGCCTTCCAGTTTCCGCGTCTGCGCGCTGCCCTCATAGGCGAAGCAGCAGGCGGGCCAAGTCTAGAGCTGTGAGGATACCATGTTAACCCTTTCCTCACTCTGATTGCGAAGAGACCAGAGTTAACCCATTCCTCAATCGGATGTTAGGATGTTATTCAGACTTTGGCAAGAGCTGTGAGGAGATCGAAGTTAACCCTTTCCTCACTCTGTTTTCATGATTCAAGTACTGTTTTTAAGAGTTTTTGCACTCGTTTGACTTTCTGTGCACCATGAGTTGCTTTTGATTCCTTTCCTGGTGCTTCCTAGCTTCCCCTTCCCCTGTGATGGTTATTCAACGCTGACAGGTACAGCTAAGTAGAGAGTTTTGTACCTCACCACGCCTGTCACCGCTTCAGGATGCTGACTGGCACAGCTAGATACTCTACTCTGGTGACACTACCAATCTCCGTCGCCCACGCGATTTATTTATCTTGGATGGGGTACACTTTCACAAGCGGAGGAACACCGTCCTGTGCTTACTGTGGGTGGTGAGTGTTTATTAGGCATTTATTCCAGGACATGGCAAGCACAAACATTTCGCAACCACCCCCATTCCTAAATGAGGTGGGAGAACCACAGCTACAGTGGAAACAATGGTTTGGGCTGTTGGAATCCTACTTGATAGCAATTGGAGACGAAAACTTTTCAGCCCTACGGAAATTACATACCTTGCTCCATATCTTAGGTATTGAAGGGTGTAAAACATATGATAATATTTCAGCAGAAACAGAAGAAGACAGTGACGATGATGAGAATGTGTACCTAGCAGCAGTTAGTAGACTTGAAAAACACTTTGGTAAAACAATAAACGTAGTGTTGGAAAGGACACAGGGAAAGAATGAAAAAGTCAAGACATACATTGCTGCACTCAAAGGTCTAGCTAACACATGCGAATTTGAGACATTACAAGACTCACTCATTAGGGATCAATTGGTAAGGTGCACCAACAACACCAAGAAACAAGAAAGGTTGTTAGTTCTAATCCTGACCTTAAACAAGCTATAGAGATAGCGGTTGGAATTGAGCACACTGCAGATTGCATGGTAGCAATGAAAGGGGATGGAGATAAAAATGCAGAAGTGCATGCTGTAAACAAGCAAGAGGTCACTAAGGATAGCAGGAACAAAGCTCCTAGTGCTTTTCCCACAGGCGCCAAACTCAAATGCTATAGGTGTGGAAACCCTACACATCTAGCCAACTTCACAAGGTGTCAGTCCAGATCAGTTACATGTCATAAATGCGGTAGAAGAGGTCACTTGGCCAGGATGTGTAAAGATTACCAACCCAAATCGGTCTTGACCATAGAGCAGGAAAACCCCCCAAGAAAACAAACTAGTGTTCCAACTAAAAAATGGCAAGAAGACGAATGACTTTCCGTCATGCACCATCACATTGGACAAAAGAGAGGTGACGGTTTTCGCCGATTCATGCTCGCCCTATACACTAGTAGAGGCGGAAGCATTTACTAAGCTGTTTCTATCATGGCAACAGGGCATGCAACCGCCAGATATACATCCAGGGGGCTACAACGGGGACCCTATACCCCTGATAGGCATGACAACTATGAACATAGGGTTCAAAGGGAGGAGTACAGTGGGCAAAGTCTACATTACACAGACGTGGTCCAACGTGGTGGGGTGGAAACACCAGAGGGAACTTGGCATCAAATTAGATCCCAATAGCCCTGACCAAGTCCTTCTAGTAGACCCATCAATGGGGGGAACTGAGGTTTGCAATGAATTTCCTGAGGTTTTCACGGACAAACTGGGCCTACTGAGGAACTATCAACACTCTATCAAACTTAAAGCTAAGGCAAGACCAGTAGCCCATACGGTTAGGCCCATACCACACATGATGTAAACACCCCTCAAAGCAGAATTAGACAAACTTCTGTCTCAAGGTTTCATTGAGCCTATCAAAGCTCGCAGTGGTTGGCCCCCATGGTCCTTACGACAAAGGCGTCCAGCAAAGAAATCAGGTTATGTGTGGACCTGAGGGACCTGAACAGTAACATATGGGTGGATAGGCACCCCTTGCCACGCATTTACGAGGTCCTCACCCTAATTAAGGATGCAAGCTGTTTCAGTGTGCTAGATCTCTCCTTCGCCTACCACCAGGTAGAGCTACACCCCAACTCACGACATTTGACCTCATTCATAACCCCGTTGGGAGCGTTCCAGTAAAAGCGCATGCCCTTTGGATTGGCCTCGGCAGCCGCAGCCTTCCAAAGGATCATGCAACATGTACTAAAGGACATTCAGTGTACCATGTGCTTCCAGGGTGACATCCTCATTTACAGAAGAGACCTGGAGGAACACAATAACATTTTGAGGGTAGTACTGGCAAAATTAAAAGCGGCAGGTTTGACCTTAAAGAGAGAAAAATGTCGCATTGGCGTAGGGTCTGTTGAGTATCTAGGCCATACCATATCCCAAGATGGAATCAAACCTAAGATTGATCTTATAGAAGCTATTCAAGGAACTGCTGCTCCGGGGTGTGTAGAAGACCTAAAATCGTTCTTGGGGTTAGCAGAATACTACGCTAAGTTCGTCAGAAATTATGCTTGCATTGTTGAACCATTAAGGGCTTTACTTAAAGCAAGAACCCCTTTCATATGGAGCAAAGATTGCCAAGCAGCGTTCTTCACAGTGAAGGAGACCATTGCCACCGCCCCATCGTTGGGCAGATTTGACCCCACCAAGCCCACAGTCCTATACACTGATGCGAGTAACAAAGGGCTGGGCTCTAGTCTCACCCAAATCGTCAACGGCAAGGAACAAGTGGTGGCGTTCGCTTCTTGCACCCTTAAAGGAACAGAAGCAAATTACTCAGTAGTCGAGAAAGAAGCGCTTGTGTGTGCATGGGCCATCAAACACTTCCGTTTTTTTTTGTGGGGCATTCCCTTCACTGTGAAAACTGACCACAAACCCCTCATGTATGCTTTTACCACTAAGGGGTCTGAAAAGACCACACCCAGGATAGCAAGGTGGATCTTGGGGCTGGAAGGGTACAACTACGACGTTAAGTACATGCCTGGTTCAAAAAAAGTGGTGGCGGATTTCCTCTCTCGCTCACCTATGGATGTTGATGACTGTTCATCTCATGTTGAAACTGATAATGTAATTGTGAAGGTATCTTGCCTAAAACAAGAGGAATTGGAAGAGTGTGTACGCAATGATGGGGAAATGAAAATCCTTAAAGACCTTATTGTCAAAGGGTGGCCCAATGAGAAATGTAAAGTTGCCTCTTCTGTGAGCAGGTTCTGGGACGTAAGAGTGGAGCTAAATATACAAGAAGGGACGGTTTGTAGGGGAGAGAAAATTGTTCCACCTGTACCACTTGGACAGAAAATTGTGGACCTCACCCATGTTGGCCATCTGGGGCGTAGACTCACAAAAAACAAAATAAGATTGGACTACTGGTGGCCGGGGAGGGATACTATGGCGGAGACAACTGTAAGGGACTGTCTTGAATGTAGCCGCCCAGACAAAAGACAACAAACTAGGAAACCTCCCCTGTCCCCAGTCACTGTGCCTAACAAACCATGGTCAAAACTTGCACTGGAAATTATGGGGCCCCTCAACCTTAAGTCTTTGAAGGAACATTTCCTATTAGTCATGGTGGACTACCACACTAGGTGGGTTGTCTACAAGTGCGTGCACCAGATTGACACTAAAGTAATGATACAATTCCTGAAGGATGTGTTCTTTGAGGAGGGGATTCCAGACACTTTAGTAACAGATAATGGGGTACAGTTTACTTCAGATAGCATGTCTGAATTCCTCTCCGAAATGGGCATCACCCACCACAAGACGGCCCTATATTGTCCCTGGGCCAACGGGTTGGTAGAACGTATGAATCACATGATAAAAAAGTGCATACAGCGGGCGGAAATCTTAGGCATCTTAGCTGAGGACACCTTGCAAGACACTCTTTAGGCCTATCGTACAACCCCTAACTTGGTCACCGGGGTGTCCCCCTTTAGTACCCTGAAGGGCAGAGTTCCTAAAACCAGACTCTCCCCTCCCCTTAAAAGAGAAAGCACCTGTGCTGTGAAACGTGATGAGATTAGGGAACGGATTGCCAGTCATCAAGCCAGGTACAAGGACAGATATGATGCCAATAAACACGCAAAGTCTAGTGCGATCAAGGAAGGGGATTGGGTTCATGTAGATCTCCCTAAACAACGCAGGAGGGAGGCCACAAGATTTTCAGAACCCATGAAGGTAATCAAGGTGAGAAGGAATGTAGTTACGCTGACCATTGGGCAAACTTGGAGTATGGACAGAATTGTCCCTCACAGGGAGGTACCCATCCCACAAGTCAACACTCCCATTGGGGGCAATGCCAACGTAGCCCATAGGAGATCAGTAAGACCTATGACTGCACCCAAGTGGGCGAGAGATTATTCTTTCACATAGATCTTTATGGTTAGTTCCACCATGCATTGAGACTGGAACTCCTCTCAACCTTTGCATGTATTACTGTTTTCTTCTAAGCAAGCTGTTCTTCCCTGGCACCTCTATCCCTTTCCCTCATCCTTCCCTATGTAAGGAGATGTGTTGTAATCCATACTTGGTATGCCCCGTCCCCCCCTCTCCTCTTTCCCCTTGTTATGTGCCAGCTGACATGCATGAATATTCCACAGCTGACTCCAGCTGACTGGAACCTGTGATGGTGTGCAGACGCATTAAAGAAGACTTTTAATATTACTGTGTGCATCTCTACGTTGAAACACTGTGCTTCGTGGAAGGGAAAAGACCAGATACGTTTTCTGGCAACTAACTCTTTTTCAGAGAAAGGCAAAATTAACACAAGCTGGTTCCATGCATACCTTAGTGATATACAGGTGGCATTACCTCCTCGTAAGTCTTCCTCGCCACATGACTAACAAAGTGTGTTTCAGCTCCACACCAAAACCCTCCAAAGCAAAAAAGTCAGCCTCCCATGCCTCCCATCCCTTCCCAATATGGCTTGACCCATCACACCATTAACCTCTGTAAGAGGTGGGCCGGCCCAACCGTTCAGCCTGTTTTTTTGGTTCTGCGCACAATCTCTCTCCAGATGCACCTTCAGGTAAGTGGTTCATGCTGTAGCGGGAGCATGGGTCCCTGGTTGGGGGTCCTGCGGGGTCTCCTTTTGGGACTGGTTAAGCTCTGCCTTAGCGGGCCAGGGGTCAATAGGGGGGGCGGGCGGGGTGGTCTGGGGTGCTGCTGTTTGATCCCTTCTGACCCCACACCTCCCACAGACACTGTCATGAGTTGTTGACCTCTGTCTCAGCCCGCACTCCCGCCGGTGCTCTTGGCATTGGTTGTAGTGTCCATCAGTTTTGTGTGTGACAAGGTTAATTATCTATTTAATTTTTCCCAGGAGGTGTGGTGAGCTCCAGTGTAAGGGTGGGCGTAGTGGGCGTAGTGGGGCTACGTGAAGCAGCACGTAGTGTGCCCAAATCTACGCACACTACGCACTTCGCGTAGCCCCACTACGTGCCACCCACCTCCCACCCGCCATTCTTTTAAATATTATAAGCAATGAAAAATAAAGTAAAAGTAAGTCGACTTACCCGTAAGCGCGGCGTCTCCGGGGCTCCCTCTTTCAGTTTCTAATTTCTTCTGGCAAATGCGCATGCGCGGACGCCCGCGCATGCGCATTTCTCGCGAGAAATGCGCATGCGCGGGTGTCCGCGCATGCGCATTTGCCAGAAGAAATTAGAAACTGAAAGAGGGAGCCCCGGAGACGCCGCGCTTACGGGTAAGTCGACTTACTTTACTTTATTTTTCATTGCTCATATATTTAAAAGAAGGGCGGGCGGGAGGTGGGTGGCGGGTGGCAAGCAGCTACGCTTCGCCCTCGGCGTGTGCGTAGCGCTGCCCTGCATCGCCTACTTTGGAAAGTGCGAAGCAGGCAGCGCTACGTACACTACGTGGGCGAAGCGTAGTGCTACGCCCGGGGTTACTCCAGTGGCACATTCGGTTAGCACACGGTCCTTATCCGGCAGTACTTGCACTACGGGGGCGGCCTTGGTGAGTTTGAGCTCCCCTGGAGTGGTTTTCCAAAACCTTTTCACTTTCCGTACTCCTTAGACTCAGAGCAAAGACGGCCTTACTGAGGAGTCTTTACTTCTTACGCAGGGTGAGTTCCCCGTGTACCCCAGCCCCATCGCTGGGGGGGCGGCTCTGCATCGGGAGGGCAGCGGCTCACCTTCTGACAGGGGCGGGTGCAGTCCTCGGCGCTGCCTGGGTCCACTTTTGGCATTCCACCATGTCCTACGGGAGTTTGGCGGGGGTCTACTACACGGCGGGGTGCCGCTTTTTCCCGTGTTTCTTTCCCGGCCTCCGTTGGGCGGGGACGGGCTGATTGCAATCAGGAGCTCCTCGCCTAGAGGTATGCCTCTGATGGGCGGGACCGGTCCCCTCCAGCTTCCCACAGGGCTGTTTCCCTCAGGTGCAGCGGATCCGCAGGTTCCTGGGTGACTTCTTTCGGCTTCTCCCTGTTTTTTGCAGGGTCCAGGTCTGTGGGTCTTTCCGTCTGTTGTGTGTAGATTTAGATACCGTATATAGGCTCCCGATTTATGCCCTTATATAGGTACAATTCATATTGCCCTTATTTAGGCATAGAAAATCCAGCCCTTATTTAGGCATTGTCCATGCTAACCAAATACAGGCATGGTCTTCTACATCAATCCACGTCACAACGAGTTCTTGGAAAACCAGACTCTTAAGCCTTTAGGGGATTTCACTTGCTTGGATATTGATTTCTCTAAGAACTAATTTATTATGCATGAACATCTATTCCTTGGGGGTTCATTCATGATGTTCCGATGCCCGACTTTTACATCAATACAGGCATTCCTAAACAACTTCAAGGTGTAAATATACCTGCACTTGCCCTGGCAAACCACAGTTCCGGTACGGTCCAGTTCGACTGCCTACTTGCGGTTCGCCACGACAAGTTCAGAAGGAGATCGAGTTCCCGCCTGATGCACTGACCATACGATGTCATCCTCCTTGCAGAGAATCCAGCTCCAGTGTTTCTGACTCCCCTTACGGGGTGTTAGATATCGAGTCCTGGAAAGAGATTCCAACCTCACACATTCTAAGGTATGGAGTAGACTAGAACTTAGAGAAGCTTTTGGCAACTCTTCGCAAAACTAAAACTATAGCTAGCTATACTTTAGAAAACAGCACCTACTTTTGACCTCGTACTACACTTACGTTAGGTACACTGGGGTAGAACTATTTAGAAGCATCAGATGAGTATTCACATTTTAGCCTGTGTTATTTATGTATGTATTTTATGAATATGTGTCATAGCTACAAACCATGCTATTGCAGTATTATTTTATCTTACTGCTAACCCTGTACGTATTGTACTTCGCATCCTGTCTTACGATTGTAGCAGTTCATATCTCTTGCATGAGAAATAAGACTGTTCAATAAACCATTGTTTATTGAAACGCCCGTCTCTCTATTTCTGTGCAGCTCTGTAGAAACGAAGCATGCACGATTGACTGAGTAAAACTGTTATCTATTGTTTCCACGGTTCTGAGATTGTTCCGACTCTAAGGGAAACAAAGTTGTCATGTTTATGCGGTTGTCAGAAACTAATCCCTTCTTGTACATTCGAGAAGTTTCTAGTGACCTCTGAGTTAGCTGGCACACACAAGTCATTAAGTTTAATGTACTCAATAGAGACATACTGACCTCAGTCCTATGTCAAAACTATAGTGTATATTATTCCAATGCGCAGAGCCTATCAGAGATATAGGAACTACACTACATGGCACCCAACGGTTTGGTAAGGCACTAATTTATCGCTAGATACTGAAGTAACTCAGTCGTGCTTTTCTCAGAGACCCCTACTCATAATACTCTATAAGACGTCTGGAGTGGGTAGGGATAATATCCGCCATAGCCGAGTAGGACAAAAATCCTATGTGTTAGCTGTTTGGTTAGTTCAACGTTGAAGGATGCAGTGTTCCAAAATTTCGTGCACCTTATCTTTGTTTCCTTGAAACTTGTTCTACATTTTTTAAACAAAATGTCTGCTACAGAGGCTGCGGCTGACCAAGTTGTAGCAGGCTTTAATAGTACAGGTTTAAATGAAACCGATGAGGGTGTTATAAACATCTATCCAAATTTAAAGAGAGCCATCACTCTGAAAGTTATAAAACATGGCCTAACACCAAGAGGTAGTAGAACAGTTTTTGTGAAAGAGGCAGATGAATTTCACAGACAGAGGTATTCTATTCATGGATAGTATTCCCCGAATCAAATCCAGCAACTAAAACATTTAATTTCCAAAAAGAAGAAGAACCACCTGAGGAATATATTCATTTCGAGGACATTGAAATTCCACTCACATACCAGGAGCATGATCTCTGGTTTAAAGGTGCCCTAAAACGTTACAATCACATTACCAGGCTCGGTCCACTAGGTAGACCAGGAGCAACATGGCCGATTTTAGCCGGCTACACACTGCATCCTGACATTGAAGAAATGTCAGATGTAGAATTACTTGCTCAACTCAAAGAGCTAATCAAAATATGTAGACAATTGGTTCAATATGTCATGCGGACTTTCACAGTCCAACCAACAATAGCCATTCCAAGACAAATCTCTCACCAGGGGAATGCGCTAAAAATCACTCCACAAACTTTACACGCAGTCATGGGTAAAATGCCCACAAAGCATGAACAAATTCCATTCTGGATAGCTCAAAAAAGTACTCAAATCGAAGCAGTATTTCCTAATACTAGGTATTACGAGAAACACAGAATTCTAACAATCTGTTTACCAATGGGGATCACACCACATCTGGAAGACTGCACCACTTGGGGCACAGTCTTTGCTGCAATCTACACAAAAACACATGGTGTTCCGTCTATGGCAGTAATACCTGATGTCCTGAAACAGATTCAAAATGAATACAGGGTAGAGCCTGCTCTGAATTTAGGTATGAAGTTACTTAAAAATTCTGACCAGGTCTCAACAATAATATTATCTAATATTAAAGGAGAAGCAGCATCAGTGGCAATCCACCAGAAATTAAACGAATTTGATGTAACATAACAACCACAACAACTAGCCAGAATAATTGAAAAATCCTAAGAAGAATTAAGCAGTTTGGGAGGGAAACCAGTTAAACCACAACTGTCTGCAAGTCCTGATAAGGTCTTTCCTAAAAACACTGCTACCTCTTCTAAAAAGAAGTGGGAAAATAACAAACTACTTTCAAAAGAGAAAGATTCTCAATCCCGAGGTAGGTCTTCTCAAAAGGAGCCCTCTGAAAGGAGGTATAGCCTCAGGAATAGGGATAATTTGAGAAAACATAACAGGTATCAAGATACTGATACACGTTCCTCTCGTACCTTTCAGATATCATCACAGACGTCCAAAAGAAGAGGACGGTCAGAGAACAAAGAAGAACGCGTAAAGTCCAAAAACGATCAACACATTCAGAAAAACAAACCAAAACCTCAATTCTCCAAGAAGAAAGTAGCAGGTCTAAAGATCAGACATGCCGAGGATTCTGAGAACACAACTCAAGAACGGAGAATGGGCTCAGGCAATGTTGAACAGCACAGCAGAAGTTACAGTAGCTCACCAGAACCTGAAGGGGCTTCTGGAGACAGTGGACTTGAATGATGACATTCAAGTTGAAACTGCAGATACCAGTGTTAGCTCTCCACATAGGTTATATGAAATAACACTCTGGATGGAGGGAGACATACCAAGAAAAGCGAAAGCACTCTTTTGGGAGCAACTTTCAAAGGGTTATGATATACTTCTAGCAGAACAAGACTAGCCACCAGAATATGTCAGGGAGTGCCCACATGGTGAAGATATCATTATGCCAGCCTTCTCCAATGATGTTCCGGTACACTTAAAATATATTTATGCCAGGAAATGGGCAGTGGCCCAGGCCCCAGCATTATATAAAAATCATGTAGGATGGGATGAGGACACACCTCACCATAAGATCCAGTTAAAAAAATCAACCAACTGCACAAAGGCAGTACCCGGTTAAGCAAGAAGCTAAAAAACAAGTCAGGGAGATCTTAGATCAACTTGAATACCAGGGGGTGATTGAAACATGCACCTCATCAATGAGCAATCCTTTGTTCACTGTCTCCAAACCAGGCAATACATATCGTCTAGTTTTAGATTACAGACACCTGAACTCTTGTTGTAAAACATTTTCAGTGCAAAATGCACATAGTACAGCATTAATGAATAACATTGTGCGTAAAAAGTACAAAACCGCATTAGACATTTCAAATGGTTTCTTTTGACAAAATATTGCACCTGAAAGCAGATATTTGACTGCTTTCTCAATAATGGGGATTTAGCATCAATTTTGTCGACTCCCACATGGGTTCAAAAAACAGCCCGGGGTTATTCTCAGCAAGAGTAACAGAGTTACTACAAATTTATGATGACGATGCTTTGTCATATGCCGATGACATATATCTGACAGACGATGACCTGGACAGACACTTGAACAGGGTGAACACCATTATATTGGGCTCTGAGGGTTACAAATTCAACTTTAAAAAGTCCAGAATTGCCCATCTCAGCTTCCTTTTCCTAGGATATGAACTTTCAAGTGAAGCCAAAAGCTTGGCAGCCAACTTTTTAGAAAAGAGTGCGCTGCTCCAACCTCCAAAAATGCTGAAAAACTTACAGTTGATTCTAGGTTTCCTGAAATTTGGAAGAACATACATTCTAAACTACGCAGAGAGGGTGAAACCTCTCTACGAATTAATCAAATCTGATTTCAAAGCCACAACTTGGACACAAGAACACATAGTAATTCTGCGTTCACTTCAAACAGACATGTTAGCAACTAAACACTTGCAAACACGCGTAAATTTACGCAACTTAGTGATCCGAATCATTCCGGGTCAATGCGGATTCACCTACTCAACTTTTAACGAAGGTGAAAAAGTACCAATTGCATACAAATCCCACTTGTATACACAAGCAGAAATGAAATTCACTTCTACAGAAAAGATTCTGATAGCAGTTCACACCACTGTAGCAAAAGAAAGAGCCCTAGCACAGGGGAAACGCATTATGGTCGTGACTCCTGTACCAGCCTTAGAGGCAGTTACAAAAGCGAGTATTCCGAATGCAAAAGCTTTACATCCAAGATGGATACAGTGGGTTAATTCTTTTGCTGCAACTGATGTTGAATATGTTTTTGATCCTTATTTAAAAACACAAGCATTCCTGCAATATGAACACAAATGTCCTCTGCCTACTGAAATTCTCCCTCTTGATCAGTACGAATTTATAATTTATACTGACGGATATGCACAACCCACTACGGAAAGTAAACAAGCTTACAGTGCAGCATGCGCGATCGTTAAAGGTCGTATGCGCGATGGCAAATTCAGACTATTGGTCACAAAAACACAATCTCTAGGAGATTGTACAGCTCAGCGAGCTGAACTACAAGCATTCAAGATGGCACTTGAAAACACGGATCGCGAATTCCCCACACTCATAGTGTGCAATTCTTTTTACAGTGTTCAATGTTACAATGAATACTCACAGAATTGGCTTCAAAATGGTTTCAAAGATGCAAAAGGTGGCACAATCAAACATTCGCAACAAGTAGTTCAGTTGCGAAATGGACTACAAAACACTCACGTGATAAACACGTTGAGTCATCAACGTGATGGCGTTCACGTTGAAGGGAATTCATTGGCTGATGAAGCCGCGAAAGGGGCTGTGCAAACGGCTTCCGTAGCTGCAATCACTCATTCAAAAATGAAAATAGACAGTGAAATAATGCTGGCTGTCAATGCTTCAAGCAAAGGCAGGGGTGCAGCATTACCTAAAAAACTTCCACTCTAATACTCATATATAATTGATGCGAACAATGTTCCGTTTGCTCGAATCCCTGGAGTGGGGGATAGGGTAATACCAAATCTGGAACATAGATTAGGACTAATCCTAGCAGCACATAAAGTGATCGCCTCTGCCCATGCAGGTGTTTCCGCCACTGTATCGTTATTAAAACAGAGATACTGGTGGCCAGGCATTAGGAAACAGACCAGGAATTATGTTTTGGAATGTGAAATATGCCAGAAGAGGAAAGTCTCTACTGTGAAACGTCTTGTGCAGACGCCCCTGTTAATTTCAGATAAACCATTAGCATGTGTTTACCTGGACCACTGCGGTCCCTTACAAAGGGATGGTAACTATAAATATATCATGGTTGCAGTGGATTTGTGTTCTAGGTTCCTATGGACGTGGCCTCAGCGCTCGGCTGACGCTCAAACTGTTATAAAAGATTTGCGAGTCTTTATAGGCACATACGCAATTGGCACACTACATTCTGACCAGGGTCCTGCGTTTAGCTCTCGAGCTTACAAAGAAGCCATGGCCAGTTTGGGCGTAGCATTGCGGTAATCTTCTCCATTCCATCCTGAGGGAAATTCTGTTGTGGAAAGAAAAAAACAGGACATAAAGCAGTCTATAATAGCTAGGGGATTAGGTTCGGGTGATGGGTGGGTCAAACACCTTTATGGGGTCCAGTGCGCACTTAACAACTTGCCAAGAAGTTCTCTAGGGGGTGTCACTCCATATGAAGTTCTATTTGGAACTAGAATGTTGGTACCGGACCTTGATATGCAAGGCACAGTGATGGAAAATAAAAAGTTTGATATCAAAGATCGTTTGGCTGTTTTACATGACTTAAATGAATTAAGAACGAAACGAAGCAACGTGGTCCTGAAGCCAACAATCACTGGGGAAAAACCAGCCGTCCCAGCAAGGCCTGTCTGGATCCCAAAGCTTGGTAATCTAGTCAGAGAAAAGATCGCGGACAAGAAGGAATGTGGGCCTTCTTACAGACAAACAGTACCTGTCCTAGCAATCCACGGATCAAGAACAGTACTTTTGCCGCCCCTTTCTGGTAAAAAGGAGGAAAGATTTGTGTCCATTGACCTGATCAAACCACACTACGTGGCCGATACTAAGCAGTAGGCCAAGTGGACTCCGCCAATGTAGCAGACGCACTCCTCTAGCTACAATCCAAGAGGTTCAAGCTGAAAGACTCATCACCTTTGAAGATTCTGCAGTGAGAAATGAAGGACTAAGCAACAGAGCTATGGAACTCATCCCTCTGGAAACCCAAATAACAGTTTGTCCTAATACACATGTCTACAACGAAGTAACAAGTGATCAACTGGTTCCAGCAAACTCAACAAATCCTGATGCATTTCCAACCATTGACAGAACTGCCTCTGGCTATTTCATGAACTTTGATACGTTTTCTGAGGATCTCAGCGAACCTGAAACGACGCCAGCACAAAGAACTTTCAAAGAATGAGCAACAGACTTTTTTCATCTCCTGAAAAAGACTTATCTGGTTTCACCATGGATTGAACTATGGATTGTTTTGGGAATATTCTTCTTTCTACTATGGTTAGCAGTGGTAATAACTCTGGGTATGCTGATAAGTGGAAGATATATTCAAATGGACACAGCAAGTAAAAGAGTGAAATTACTTCTTCAGCCACACAAATCATCCCATCATGAAGCAAGAGACTTGTCAGCAGTGAACATCACAGCCGTTCCCATACCAGATGGTATAGTTTGGGACCAAACTAAAGATGACATTTTTGGCCCGTCCAAGCTTTTGAAGATTCCACATTTATTTAAGATTTCATTAAGTGACTTTATTACCTCTAGTACCTTTTCTGATGATTGGGACTTCGAGACTGTTAATAACATGATGTCTGATCTAGAGATGTCTACAGTATTCACAAATCATGAATATTTAGAGGGTTCATCAGACTATGAACAAATGTATTGTTATAACCACTATGGTCATCCTTTCTTGCATAAATCTGCAACACCTAGAAATGTATTTATGTATAACCAATGGGAACATTGTCCTACACCTCCAAAGGGTAGTTCAAAAACGTTTGCAATGAAATTTCCATATTTTTCAGGCTACAATTTGTTTAATCCAGAAACGTTATTCTTTAAAAATGTGAACAAGATAGGAGCGAAAAATATGTTAACCAATATGAAACAGATTTATTCTGCAGCCTTTATTGCCCAACTGTCTCGACAGGGTTTTGACTTTTGGAAAGACAACATTGATAAAAAATCTGTCTTGGGTACAAAAGATTGGCAAGTACAGGGGGTAGAAGCTTTGTTTAGAGCCTGTATCATCCCTAAGCAAATTATGTTTTTGAATGACACTGTCCAGCAAACGTCTTGCCTTGGATTAGCCAAGATTAAAGACATGAACACACCGACCATACCTATTCCTGCAAGTAATAGCACTACACGGGGGGAGGTCGACGTGCATAATATTTTACATCATAACAGATCAGACCCAGAATGGAAAAAATGGTTGCTCTGGCCCACAGACACGAATAACTGTCAAGATTGATTCCTGAACAAAACACAGGGTTTCACTATCAATAGGCCAGACCCACGCTATGTTCAAAGACAGCATCCAGGGGTAGTAACAACATACAGTGTAGGGAACCTTTGCCTTAATTGGCTACATAAAGCTACACTGAAGGATGTAAAACAACACTTAACTTTACTTCAAGAAGCCGCAGACCTTAGGGCATTCTTGCTAGGACCAAGAAAACCGCGTAAAATACGTTTCATATATGCCGGTATCTACGCTGCTTATAAGGAAGCATGGAAGGTTACCCAAGCAGAGACTGCAGAACGAATATGAGAAATTGATCTTATTAATTTAGAGAAATCTCTCTCTGTAGTAGACAATGGGTTAACGACTCTGTCGTTCGTAACATATTCATGTGACAGCATTGTGTCTTCTGTCATAGACATCATGGAACAAGACTTGGTCATGTTGCAACATGATCAGTCTCAGCTACGTTCTATCATGCTATTGGGCTGGACGCTACAAATCTTGAGTGTAGGCTATGTGCCTTGGCGTTTAACCAACACTACGTCACTGTTTTCAGATGTCAATCTCACTGATAAACAGATCAAACTGGCACAAAGGGTGGCAGACTACACTGTGCTGAGCATTGAAAAACTGGAAAAATTACCATTCACGGTGGCAGAAAAACCAGCTACTGAGTGGATAATACATGGTAAAATTACTCTGCTTGTTACAACTTTCCATTTTTAATATTGCCTAAAACATATACCAGCAGGAAAATATGAAAGGTTGGGTAAAGAATACATCAAGACATCCTGGGATTTACCTTACACACATAGATGTTAGAGTGGGGAACGTGAAGTGTTTCTTAGCGGTGAAAACTGTGAACACGCACCAAGCGGTTCTCTCCTTTGTCAGGGTATTAACTTACAGCGGGCCTGTGATGGTTCCACTACAAACTTATCTTGTCACCTGTAAGGTTCACCGGCTGCAGTGATTAATCCAATTTGTGTCCAACTTTCTAATTGGAGTTACATTATGTTAAATGATCACAGATTCTGTGGCATGTTGCCAGGTATTCCATATCTAGTTACGGTTACATCCAGGGTCACTTGCTGTATGCAAGTCTTGTTTCCACAAATAGACACCGTCAGGGAGTCGCCTTTATGGCCTTCACTGAACATCTCTTCTATACGAATTGATACTCTAAGCAGAATGAAATCCAGTCTCTTACAGAAAACAGTGCCACTGACCTCGGCCAAAGAGACCTATGATCTACAAGTCGCAAGGACTTCTGCCGAGATATATACCCTTTTGTATACAAACTGCTTTGTACATTTCTCAGAAATGTTAGATCGAATCTTAAACATGTCTGATATGAGCAGTATCATACATGTATTTAAGAACGTATGTGCAGGACTGTTAGCACCTTTTCAAGCAGGACATATGATTTTAGATATGTTTTTGCATGTTTTTGCTAATCATGCGATAATCTCTTTTAGATATGTTTAGTATGTTTGGGATTTAGTAATGTCGTTCATACGAAACTTGAGTGGGTGTTGTGTGTATATTTAGATTCCGTATATAGGTTTCCCGATTTATGCCCTTATAGAGGTACAATTCAAATTGCCCTTATTTAGGCAGTGAAAATCCAGCCCTTATTTAGGCATTGTCCATGCTAACCAAATACAGGTATGGTCTCCTACATCCGTCAATCCACGTCAAAACGAGTTCTTGGAAAACCAGACTCTTAAACCTTTAAGAATTTCCCTTGCTTGGATATTGATTTCTCTAAGAACTCATTTATTATGCATGAATATCTATTCCTTAGGGGTTCAGTCATGACGTTCCGATGCCCGACTTTTACGTCAATACAGGCATTCCTAAACACCTTCAAGGTATAAATATACCTGCACTTGCCCTGGCAAACCGCGGTTCTGGTACAGTCCAGTTCGACTGCCTACTTGCGGTTCGCCACGACAAGTTCGGAAGGAGATCGAGTTCCCGCCTGATGCACTGACCAGATGCTGTCATCCTCCTCGCAGAGAATCCAGCTCCAGTGTTTCTGACTCCCCTTGTGGGGTGTTAGATATTGAGCACCAGAAAGAGATTCCAACCTCACACATTCTAAGGTATGGAGCAAACTAGAACTTAGAGAAACTTTTGGCAACTCTTGGCAAAACTAAAACTATAGCTAGCTATACTTTAGAAAACAGCACCTACTTCTTACCTCGTACTACATTTAGGTTAGGTACACTGGGGTATAACTATTTAGAAGCATCAGATGAGTATTCACATTTTAGCCTGTGTTATTTATATATGTATTTTATGAATATATGTCATAGCTACAAACCATGCTATTGCAGTATTATTTTATCTTACTGCTAACCCTGTACGTATTGTACTTCGCATCCTGTCTTACGATTGTAGCAGTTCATATCTCTTGCATGAGAAATAAGACTGTTCAATAAACCCTTTTTTATTGAAACGCCCGTCTCTCTATTTCTGTGCAACTCTGTAGAAACGAAGCATGCACGATTGCCTGAGTGAAACTGTTATCTATTGTTTCCACGGTTCTGAAATTGTTCCGACTCTAAGGATAACAAAGTTGTCATGTTTATGCGGTTGTCAGAAACAAATCCCTTCTTGTACATTCGAGAAGTTTCTAGGGACCTCTGAGTTAGCTGGCACACACAAGTAATTAAGTTTAATGTAATCGATAGAGACATACTGACCTCAGTCCTATGTCAAAACTATAGTGTATATTATTCCAATTCGCAGAGCCTATCAGGGATATAGGAACTAAACTACACGTCTGTGGCTGGAGGTGGTCTGGACTGTTCCTGTCCTGTGGGACTGGCAGCCAGCGGGGCTGCTACTGGGCTCCTGTTTGTTTTGTGCTATCTTCTTCAACACCCGTGGTTTTCATTGTTGGGTGTTTTGTTGGGGTGTCTTGTGCCCGCACTCTTCACCCTTCCCATGCAGCGTGCTGGTTTGCGGCTGGAGGTGGTGGTTTGCTGAGGCTGTTTTGGTGCTCTCGCATCTGCTCGGCTAGTCTATTTCTACCCCGTTTCAGTATCTTCAGATACGTTCATGGTGGCCCTGTGTTGTAGGGCGGGAACACCGTCCTCGGGGTGTGTGTTCTGGTTTGGTGTCTGTACGTGTTTTTTACATTGCCTGCTGGGTCTCAGTCGCCTGTGGCTGCGGTGGGTCTGTGTTTCCCTCCCAGTTTTCGTGGGTGGATAGGTGCTTTTGTCTTTATTGCAGGGTGAGCACAGCCTTATGGCTAGAGCTGTCAACCTTGAGACTGGGGACCTGGGTCGATGTCCCAGCAACCTTGCTCATCTCCGGTGGTTCTCGGCGAATCACCTACTCTCCCCACGACGGATGACATGCTCTTTACAGGGTTTTTGTGGTAGTACGGATTTCCTTGTCTGGTGGCTTAGTGTTATATTGTTTCCACTGTGGTGGCCTATGTTCATACTCTTAGTCACAGTTTTAAAAGACTCGTCAGGTCCACTCGGTTTTTCTTTCTTCTCAGGATGGTTTACGTGGACCAGTGGGTATTAGTAAGCATCTGTTGTTCAGTGCCGATCTGCCCTTCGGGGTGACCGTGCTCTTTACGATTCCCATGTTGTGTACTTATACCGTGCACTGCTTGACACGGTTTTGGGCCCTTCCTGGTGTTTTCGCGCTCTGTCTTTGTTCTGAGATTGCCTAGAAGGGTTCTGTGGGGTGGTCATCCACTCTTCATTGTGGGGCTACTTGTTTTGCCATTACTGTGGTAGTGATCGCACATACATCGTCCTTTTGCCCGGTGGGGTTTTGTTTATATTCTGGTGTTTTGCGGGCATTGTGGAGTGTTCCACGGGGCCACGTCTTCGTTTGGTTTGCAGTTTTGATCCCTCATCCTTCTTCCCTTCCGGGCATTGGGCCTGCGGTCCTTTTGTCCGGTATACTCATGTCCCCACCTGCTCTCCAGTGTTGTGTAGGGTCTGTCCTAGTCGGTCCCTGGTTGTTGTATCCTCCGGGGGTTGCTGGGGGCTGCTACTTGTCTCATGGGGGCAGGCCGCTGTTTGCTCCTGCCCATCCTTCTCTGGGCTGCTTAATGGTCTCCGGTGGGCTTTTGATTCTGCTTCTGCTCCTGGAGTCTTGCCTTTTCTTATCCAGGTCCACGGGGTTGGCTCTCCGGATTACTGTCTCAGCTGGCGGCCTTGCATTCCCCTCCTGGTCGTGTTTCTCCTCGCTTCCTGGGGGTTGGGGCTCTGCTGGGGGCCTTTTTCTGTTGCCACTGCTGGGTCACCAAAGGTTGTCGCTTGTTAGGCTCCCGGTGTCGGTCCACCATGCTATGGCTCAGTGGAGGGTCCCCTACCCTGGGTGACTCGCCCCCTTCGGCTAGTTTGGTGTGGCCCCTGGCTGTTCATGTCAGGGTTGTCCACCTTGGTAAGGGCCCTCCAGGGGGGGTGTTTTGGGTGCCTTGTGCCTCAGTGACAGGGGGTGCTTCCCCGGTCTGCCCGTTGGGGGACCTCCCTGTTCGGTTGGGCTCAGTGCTCTGTGGGCCTTCCCGTCTCCGCCTGTTCCCTTGGGTGTCTTTTTTTCTTGCCCCGGTGGCTCCCTTCCCACCTGGTCTGCCAGTCTGGCCGGTGGTCTTTCTGTTCTGATTTCCCCTTCCTGGGTGATGGCGGCTTTTGCCTTTGCCTTTGGGGCATGCGTAGGTTTCTGGTCGGTGCTGGGTTGGTTGGTCTGCCTTCTGTTGACCATTCCTTGGCTTCTCTGGGATTTGCCCCTGCCCTGTGGGGGCTTCGTGTTGCTCTCCTGGGCCGCACACATCTAAATTGGTAGAGATGGAAGTAGTAAGTGACTGAGTAAATTGAAGACCAAGGTATTTAATTTGGTTAGGTTGCCATTTAAAGTTTGAGAAAGAAAAGTCAATTTAAAGGTAAATGTATTTAAAGGTAACATTTCACATTTGTCAGTATTTAATTGATACCCAGAAACCAAAGCATAAGATGCTCCCTCAGATGAAAAAGCGGTAAGGGATGAGTGAGGATTTGATATGAATAGTAAAATCTCATGCAGCTTATTTAATTTGTTGAGCATTATATAAAAACCATTAATAAGTGTGTTTTGTCTGATCTAGATAAGAAAGGTTCAATAGCCAGATTAAAAAGAAATGGAGAAAGGGGACATCTCTGTCTTTGTCCCCTCCCAAGGTAAAATAAGCAGAAGTGAGCCCGTTAGCACAAATGGCAGCCTGGGGGGAATAGCGCAAAAGGGTTATTAAATTAATGAATTTAGGTCCAAACCCAAACCAATGAAGGGTGTGTGTTAGAAATGGGGTTTCTGGTTGGCTGGGGTATGCACCTAAGCCAGGCAGAACCCACCACCCTAGTCAGGGCAAGGGAGTTACATGCTGAAGATAACCCTTGGTAGCTTGCAGAGCAGTCAGGCTTATCTCATAGGCAATGTGTAAAGCATAGGCTTTGTGCAACACACTCACACAGCAGCGACACACTAGACATACCACAAATGTAACTCCACACAAGGTTATATAAAAATAGCCTTTGTATAATACATAAAAACACATTAGAACACAATCACATATTTTTCCGTGCCACTAGGCACTTGTCATGACTTTACAGGGAATCCATAAATCACTAGGCCAATCGGGCCACTGTCATATTTGTATAGTTAGGGTCACCAGTAACTACTGGTAGGTTTACCTTTAGCATAACACCTTATGAGCATACCTCATCAGCAGTGCACTATAGTAAAAATCTGTAAAGTGCACACATTATGCAGTCTCATGCAAACAACTTTAGGCATACAATCATCACTGGACACATAGATGCCATTTCCTGATTATTGCAAAATGTAGGGCATTTATAGCAGCTCAGGGAACATAAGGCAATAGATTGTGCCGTAAACCACACAAGGATCCTAGGCACCACCCCAGAAGCGGTCCCACTATAGTCCCCACGCACTTGCGCTCTCCTCTGGTGTCGCACGGTATCCCCGCCCAGCATATGTGGCCCAGAGGGCAGGTGCGCCTACCCTAATTGATACAGTGGTTAGAATGCCCAACGATCGGTTTGGTGCTCCGCCCGACTTCACCGGACCGGGACCTCCGTGGAGGATTCTTTCCGGTACGCAAAGATGGAAACGATCCCCTCAGGTAGGGGAGGGGAGGAACTACCACGGTCCCCTACGCAGGAAGACACAATTGCCCAAGGCAGCTGCCCACAGCGCCGGGACACTTACGAGTAGCCGAGCGCGTTACAAGTGGACATATCATAACATAATATAACACAGGCAGCTGTCGAACAAAGGCTCAGTACTCACCCACCCGCCTCAGGTCATGCAGGCTCCTCCCAGGTTTTGGTGCTTGGAGGAAACTCCCTTGGGGTGTGGACCAGCAATGGAAGCAAAGCAACTTCTTCCTGTCTGGAGCGTGTCCTTACTGCACGAAGGCTCGTTGTGGCATCCTGCTGGGCGGGATTGCGGCAGGCTGGGTCTTTCTTGCCTCGCTGTCCTGGTCAGTTGCTAGGCAATGCCTAGTGCCCCAGCAGCATGAGGTGCAGTCCACATGGCAACATCTCAGCGTCTCACCACAAGCTTGGTCCAGAGACCTCCTTCCAATGCTCAGGGAGGAAGGCAGAGCGA
This sequence comes from Triturus cristatus, assembly GCF_964204655.1. Classification (NCBI taxonomy): domain Eukaryota; kingdom Metazoa; phylum Chordata; class Amphibia; order Caudata; family Salamandridae; genus Triturus; species Triturus cristatus. The sequence continues at coordinate 625,048,550 of NC_140587.1, forward strand.
TGTGCTCGACCTGCAGCACTCCACACACACTGATTCCCACAAGCCCAGCACATAGAGAAGCACCCACCATGCGCTTCTCAGTAGCTCACCAGTGCTGGGACTGGTAATTAGTATACTCCAACTGCAGCATGGAGAAACACAAAGCTTCTTCCAGGCCCTGACCAGCTCTCCTCATGCGCTGTCTCAAATCACAGGGCGAAAGCACAATGCTCACCATGCATCGCCCAGGGTAAGCCACTCAGCCTGGGAGATCTTTGGGGATACCAACAACAGGGCACAGGCAGACCAGCACAAAAGATCTAAATAACAATTGTGGTCAGCACAGTGATTCTTGGCAGTCTGTAGCCAGCAGGGTCTGTTGCAGTTTCTGTAAAGGCAATTCCCCAGACATGGGACCACAGCCCCAGTACTTATAGTAGCAATGTCTTTGTTTTTCCCCCTGGCACAGGGCTCTGACCCCAGTCCAAACTAGTTCTGGGGGGCACTTTAAAATATACTTTCAAGTGCACAACCTTCATTGTTAGTGTAAGCCTTGGCCCCAGATACACCCCAGGTGGTGGAGCCATCTTTGTGGAAGGCAGGCACAGCCCTATTCAGGTACAGGTGCTATTCCTCCCACCACTCCAAATGCAGACCACGCCTATTCAGGTGCCAGGGTAAACTTCTCCCTCTACTCTAAATGCAGCCAAGATCTATTCAGCCTAGCGCTGAGTCACCCAGGCAGGGCAGGACGCACTTCAACCCCCTCAAGGACTGGCTGGAGGGAATGCACATCCCCTCTCCCCCTGTAAGTCAGAACAAGATGGTCAATACACATCAGGCAGGTACAAAGACACATAGCACACAGAAATGACTACTTCTAAAAGTGGCATTTCTAAAATAGCAATAATAAATCCGCTTTCATCAATAAGCAGGATTTATCACTTCTGTTCCAAACACACCAAACTTGATCACGCTACCCCTCTTATGTCAGAATTACTACTGAAGCACATATCAGAGAATCCCCAAAGCAAACCTATGAGAGGGCAGCCTCGCAGCAGTGAGAAGCCAAATAGGCTGTCACTACTAGGACAAGCCACACCATTAAGGCACATGTCCTACCTTTTACCTACACCGCACCCTGCCCATAGGGCTAGCCAGGGCATACCTTATGGGTGACTGGTATGTAGTAAAAGGGGAGTTGCAGATGTTACAACCACTTTATGTGCTACATCAAAGCGGCAGTAAACTGCGCACGCAGGCCCTGCGGTGGCAGAGGAATGAGACAGGTTTGATATGCTACTTTGGTGGGTGGCGCGAGCAACTCTGCAAGCCCACCTTTAGCATTTCATTTACTAGCCCTGGGTATATGGGATGCCACTGTACAAGGAACTGATAGGTAATTTAAATATGCCAGACAGGTGGGGGCGTGGTTTGGACGCAGAGAGAGATGGCGGCTTGGTGAATCTCTCTGCCCGTGCGATCATCGAAAAAGGACGGAGGAACGGGTCTCGCTGCCCCAATGAAACGACAAGTTGAGGAATCTTTAATCGGAATGTAAGGGGGCAGCCGAGGAGAAATCTGGAGGTTTTTGGACGCAGGGAAACGGCTCTCCGGGACCTTCGAGTGCTCCGATCGATGGCCGCGAGGAGTGAAGCAGGATACGAGACCGCGTGACTGCCGGGGTGTTGTCGACCGGCTTGGAAGTCACCCGTCAATGTCGGAGGAACTTGCTGCCGATTGCTGGTTGCTGCGGTGATAAACCGGTATGTGGAGGGGTGCGCGAATGGGCTGGTGTAGATAACCAGCTTAAATCTGAGTCGAGCCATTGATGCCTACCGCGCTCGCAAAATGGCGGCACCCGCATCCCAACCAGGGAATCTCCAGGTCATTGCAACGGCGCCTGAGTGATGTTCTGCGAAGAGGGGGGTCCCTGCTATGTTGGAGCAATGACGGCTATCTTTGTCATGTTTTGGAAGGTGGGGATGTCAGGTACAGAGCCGCGCCTAACTCTAATCAGTTCTGCTGACGCTGCTCGTCACTCGTAATGGAGGCAGTGTCGGCGCGATTGTTGGTGCGAAGACGAGAATGAGAGGTGGCCTGCTCTCTCCCAAGTAGATCTAAGCTGTCTCGGCTGAGTCTGCCATACTGCCTGTGATACGGTCTGCCTGCCTAGATCGGGGTTTTTAGATCCTCTGCCTGGAGATGGGGAGCTGTGAGTGAATCCGATACCAAGACGCGAGATCTAAGACTTACCAACTTGGCACCCTGTGTTTCTACCTGGATCACCCTGTGCTTTACTACACGGATTTATCCTGGGTCGGTGCAGCCCAGCCTTGCACATATTTGCTGTTTTGCGTCTCTGTCTATATATGAAAGTACGTGCTTATTCACGGTGATCCACTGACAGCGCAGGTAGCAGCCACGGAATGGACAGGTAATGCGTTCATACTATCACATGTGGTAGACCTATGGGCTTATTGTGCGCTCAACGGAATTGGATACTATAAGACAACGGAAGACCCGGAGACCGTCAGTCATTCTACTAGTGGGGGTTGGTCCACAAGGAGGCAGCTGAGTCCGCCCACGGAATAGGCGTAACTAGCGACCATGGCGGACAGTAAGGACTCAGTGAAAAGTATGAAGAGGCTCAAATCTGACCAGTCGAATCCAAGTTCACCCAACAAGGGAGGGAAAGGCAACACAGACCCGATGGACCTGATACTTAATAAGCTAGATGAAGTAAGGGAGCAGGCAAAAGCGACCAAGGAAGAGGTAGCGGCGATTCGGCAAGATAACCGCGAAACCAATGCAAAATTGTTAGAAGCAGAATCGAGGATTAGCAGATTAGAGGACCTGGAAGTAAAATCATGTAGTGCCATTAAACGCCTGTGCATAACCGCGGATCAAACAACACAGAAGCTGGCGGAGTTGGAGGACAGAAACAGAAGGGGTAACCTACGTATTTTTGGTCTACCGGAAGGATCGGAGGATCAGTATGGGAGCTGTGTGGCCTTTCTGGAATCGTGGTTCACCCAGGCTACTAACATGTCCTTTACTCATCCACTGGAGTTTGATAGGGCCCATAGAGTGCCGGGCAGAATAAATAAGAATCAAAAAGGTCCTAGAGCTATTGTCTGTAAACCGCTGCGTTACCAGCATGTTGAGCAAATTCTTGGGTTCATGCGGAAAAACAACCATATCTTATGGAAATCGGTCAAAATCTACATCTCTCAGGACTACAGTAAAGAGACGGTGGAAGTTAGGAAGGCGTTCTTGGCACTCCGACCGATGCTAAAGAAAAGAGGCTTCCAATATGGGTTCGTGGGCCCTGCAAAATATCGTGTGATGATCCATGGCTCTCCGCACCTTTTTTCTGATCCGCTGAAACTGAAACGTATGATTGATGGGCCGGAAGACTTGGACATGGAAACGAGTAACTCCGTGAGTGCAGCTGATCAGGCCTCGGCATCAGGATACAAGTGACCGATCCATGTTCTCTTTTGCCAATTCATAATTTTATATGTGTTTCATGTTCCCTTTTGCCAACTCATAATTTTATATGTGCTTCATCGATTCACAGTGGGGGGTTGTCGTCAGTGCGACTCTCCGCTTTAGGACACTTTCCAATGAGTGATCTGTTGGTTGTAGGTGGTTGTTTCTATTACCTGGATTCATTGTATGTTGTCATTAATGCCTTTCAATAAGATGTGTGTCGGCTCCTTTGGTCACGACTACTAATGGTCATGCTTCAAATAAGGTGGTTTGAGGAGCACGTTGGTGGCTTCTTGTTAGTTTGGTTAATGGATCTTGACCGGCAGATGCGGTCCCTGAGGGTTGAGCTCCCGATGTAGGTTGTTTGATATTACAATAGTGAGGAGTATACCTCAGTTCGACTGTGTTAGTTCCTCTGTTCCAGGTCTCTCTTTTATTCTGCAATGGTCAAGCACGGGGGATGTGACGCAATCTCTTTCCAGTCACCATGCCTACTACGTACAGTGGGGGTGGGGAGGGTGGGGGGTTGAGGGTTTTTTGGGGAAGGGTGTGTGTTCAATGTTTTTTGTTTTTGTCTCCTCTTGCTTGCATAGTCTCCATCTCATTGGTGCTCGTGGGTGAGGGTGGTGTTGGACTCTACTACTGCCCTGAATGTGCTTACTGCGTGGAATGTATGCTTATTGGTATGATGCCACAACCTTGTGATGCCAATTAGCTCAATTAGTTCTCCGTTGGGAGTATGCAATATAGACAGATTGAAGATATTATCTCTTAATGTTAAAGGCCTGAACCAGCCTGTCAAGAGACAAAAGATTTTGGATTATGTGAAAAGAATGAGGGGAGATATTGTTTTACTTCAGGAGACAAAGCCTGAAGCGAAGCAGTTTTATCATTTGAGGAATAAATTTTATAATGAGGTTGTGGGTGCTGAGGCGGTGAACAAAAAGAATGGGGTCCTGATACTTGTGGCGAAGAAATCTAAGGTAGAGATCTTGTCCTCTGAAGCGAGTGTGGATGGAAGGTGGGTCACGGCCAAATTGAGTAGGGATAATACAGAGTTTTATGTCACTAACATTTATGCCCCCAACACTAGCGATCTGAAGTTTTGGAACGATCTGAAGAAGCATCTTGAAATTATTCCGGATAATGCGGTACACATCTTAGCTGGGGATTTCAATCTGCCGTTGGATGCAACTTTAGATAGAGACTCACGCTGCCCCTTCAAATCAAATAAGTCACATAAAGCTCTTCTTAACCTGTGTCAACGCTTCCAATTGGTGGATACATGTAGGGTCCAGAATCCCACTGGGAGAGACTATACTTTTTATTCCGCGCCACATGATTCGTATTCCCGGATTGACTATATCCTCATAACACAGAACGGCGTCCCTAGATTAGAGTCCACTAACATAGAACCCCGTGTAGTGTCCGATCACTCTTGCATATCCTTATCACTTGCTAATGTCAAACCTTCCTCACGTCAGACATCTTGGCGTCTGAATGATGAAATCCTAAACAGTGATAAACACCGGTCCACTATAAATGAGGCGATCTCGTCCTATCTTCAGATTAACAAAAAGGGGGACACGTCCGATCTCGTTCGGTGGGATGCCTTGAAAAGTACCATAAGGGGAGTGTGTATCAAAATTAGGTCAGCAATGAACAAAAACCATACTGCAAAGCTGGAGGCCTTGGAGACCGATATTAGGAACCTAGAGATCAGACACTTAAAAGATAGGGATGATATGTCTCTTGTGGCGTTGGCGAATAAGAAATATGAATATAATAAAATAGTTAGCGAAAGAGCGGGAGTCTGGCTTGATAAGGGTAGGAGGTTTAAGCTTTGCGAATCTAACAAGGCAGGTAAGTCCCTAGCCTCATACTTGAAGTTCAAGGTCCAGAAGAACTCTATTAGTGTTGTTAAGGATGCATTAGGATCCTCACACTCTGACCCAGACAAAATAACAGAGGTGTTCAGAGTATTTTACGAAGACCTTTATGCAAAGAATAAGGCAGTGGAGGAATCCAGGATTAAGGAGTACTTAGACGAGTGTGACCTTCCGCAGCTTTCTGCTGAGGACCAGGCCAGTCTCAATAATCCAATCAATGCTCTGGAGATAGAGACTGCAATTAAAAATCTAAAGGTAGGGAAAGCTCCTGGCCCTGATGGTTTCACGGCAAAATTTTATAAAACCTTTCCCTCCCTTTTAGTCGAACCCCTTCTGCACTTATTTCAAGACATCAATGAATCTGGCGACGTCAGAGGTACACTAGCGGAAGCAATAATTGCTGTACTTCCTAAGGAAGGGAAAGACCCGTCGCTACCGAAAAACTATAGGCCAATTTCGCTGATTAACATAGATTGTAAACTTTTTGCTATGATCCTCTCCGCTCGCCTCCAGAGGGTTCTTCCCCAGTTGATCCACCCTTCTCAAGCTGGCTTCCTTAAAAATCGGTTTTCCAGTGACAATACAAGGATTTTGGCACACGTCTTAGAAAACGCGAAACTCCTTGGTACGCCCACTGCAGCAATAACTCTAGATGCTGAAAAAGCGTTTGACAAGGTTGATTGGTCCTTCCTTAAAGCAGTCTTATGTAAATTCAATCTTGGGGAATCATTTACAAAACTAGTAATGTCCCTATACTGTTGTCCTTCGGCGAGAGTCAGAGCGGGTGGTTCCTTCTCCTCCCCCTTTTGTTTAAAGCAGGGCACGCGACAGGGATGTCCCCTGTCTCCCTCCTTGTTCTTGTTAGCAATTGAACCATTCTTATACCATATAAGGAATGATCCTAAGATAGCTGGTGTGCCATTTGGAGATTGCATTGTTAAATTAACTGCTTACGCAGACGATGTACTTATTGTGTCTGAAAGAGCGGATGAGGCCATACCTGCCCTCATGACTGATATTGAAGACTTTTCCAGAGTATCTGGATATAAACTCAATAAGGACAAAACGGAGGTCAAGCTTCTGAACAATGTTGGGGATAAAGGGATCATCGGGGACTCCGGTCTCACTTGGCAGCCTCGGTGCTTTAAATATCTTGGGCTAGACTTTGACAAAGATTTGATCTCTACGTTGAGAGTAAATGAGGATTTGACCCTTAAAAAGATTTCTACATTGCTGGAGGGCTGGTCTCCAAAGTTTCTTTCCTGGTTGGGTAGAGCGGAGACACTCAAAATGATGTCAACTCCGTTGGTCAACTATCTGGCCAGCATGCTCCCTATGACGTTTTCGAATAACTTTATTACCAAAGTGGATCAGCTGTTTGGCAGTTTTCTGTGGCAGGGCAAGAAAGCCAGAATTTCATTGAAGAAGCTGCAATTAGCAAAAGATAAAGGAGGCCTGGGTCTCCCCTCCTTTAGGAACTATCAGACAGCGTTTCTTTGCAAACAAGGTGCTCAATGGTTGATAAAATCCCCTGCCTATACACCACTATGGGTAGACATTGAAGAGGCGCTGATAGATCACGCACCTTTGGAGGCCCTTCTCACGATGGACCTGTCACATCTACCACACTCCAAATATATCATGCTAAATACTAGACGGGCTTTGCTTAGACTCGATCAAACACATAAAACAAAGTTGACATTCGCTGGGTCTTCGTATATGTCCTTGTGGAGGAATTCCCACCTCAAATATAATAGTAGTGGGCTAGTTTGGGAGTCCTGGTCCAAGAAGGGCATTAATTTGGTGAAGGACCTATATGATGATAAGGCTCCACTGCCGTTCTCGACCCTGCAACAAAGGCATGATCTCACCTTAATGGAATTTTATGATTTTTTGAAAATCAAAATGATGCTGACTGCGCGTAACTTCTCTCCTTATACCCCATGGTTAATAACTCATATACCACGCCTTGTGCGTGCTGGCCACTTCGTTTCGACGGTGTATAAACTGTTACTGCCTTTACCCACAAGGAATCATAAAAGGGTGGAATCACATTGGGAGGCCGAGCCAAATCGAACCGGTATAACTTTTGACTGGGAGGCGATACATAAGTTGGCCCTTCATCACAAGGTATCGCCCATCCTCTTCCAAACGAAATATATGCTGCTCAACAGGGCATTCTGGACGCCGGACAAACTTTTCAAATGTAAATTAAGGGAGTCCCCTGTATGTTGGAATTGTCAATCAGGCTCTGGTGATCTTGCACACATGCTATTTAATTGTCCTTCACTGGGGGATTACTGGGGGAAAATATTCAACTGCATTTATCATGTGTTCAAGATAAGGCCTGTTCAGGACTTTGTATATGTTATTTTAGGGGCGCTGGACCCACAAATATCAAATGCTCAGGATCGTCAGCTCTTGGACTTAATGCTCACAATGGCATGTAAAGTAGTACTTTGCAAATGGAAGAATGCGAATGAGGTGAGCTTCAAAATCTGGCAGGAGTGGTTATCTTTCCTGAGAGGTTCTAATAATCCGGCTCTACAAGCTTCTACTTGAAGTCCTTCCAATAGGAAGCTTTGGAAATCATTAGACGTATCCTCCTTTCATTATGAGCCACCTTGAAAGACTGAAATATTATTATGTGGTTTGGTCTTTCTGAGCGAGGTTGGTTGTCCGTACAACAGGGTGTATCCTCTTGAACCCAGGTGCGCCGCTCCCACATTTTGTGCATTATGTATATATATGTACCTGTTCATTGATGATGCAAGCCGGAGGTGCTTTTTTTATGTTACTTTACTTTACTTTACTTTATGTTTACTCTACTTTATATCATTTGTCAGTTGCTATTTATTTCTGTTTTTGTATTTGTCTTCCAAAGACTGATTTGAACTTTTTTGATCGGAAGAGTTATTGTATTGTTATTGTATTTCAATAAAAATGACTTGAATTAAAAAAAATTAAAAAAAATATGCCAGACAGGTGTAGACCAATCTTACCAAGTTTTCTCTTAGAGAGCACATGCACTTTAGCACTGATCAGCAGAGATAAAGTGCCCAGAGTCCTAAAAACACCAACAGCATGTCAGAAAAATACAGGAGGAAGGCAAAAAGATCTGGGATGACCCTGCAAAAAAGGCCAAGTCCAACAGTGTGAAACGGATAATATTTGTGTTAGTCGAATTGGACAGACTGCATTAGAAATAACGTGTCTTGGATGCACTCACCAATATTACTGGATAAAGGTGAGACCGGATCAATTGTACTTGATCTGGGAATATAGAAATGTAGCTGAGAATTAAATAGGGTGGCGAAATTAAGGATGTTATGGATGATTGGTTCTTGAGAGGATTTTGAGTACAGGATAGAGACAACAGAAGTAGGGTCATAAAAGGGGCAGATTTCGATCAGGAATGTAGGAATTGAGACTAAGGAGAGACCAGGGACAGAATGATGCATATGAAGAGGGTTCTATAGAAGGATTTTGTTTTTGGAACAAAAAATGTGGTGTTTATTGCAATGAGTGCTATTAATATTACCCATGGGGTTTATTATATCACCAATTGTGTCATTTTTGACTGGTAGAGATGATGTCTGTTATAAACTAGAACTACTGGTTTAACATCCTGATTAACTTTGGAGCCTGTTATATAGGTAGGAATAAATTAGAACAACTTGTTTACTATTCTGATTTACTTTGGAGCATGTTATATAGGCAGGATTTGATTTGAAGGTGTGAATATATGGACAGGAAAGTCTTGATTATGATGGCATATTCTCATTTATTTCACAGCCCTGATGATGTCCCGGGAGGGGACGAAACGCGTCGGCTGTTGAGAGTATTGGACATTAGGAATGTAAGTATAACCTCTGGATTTAATGATTGGATCATACAATATAAAATTGGAAAGAAACGATGGATGGATCAAAAGGATGATAAAGTGATTGGATCATAAAAAATTGGTAACAACGATTGATGGATTAAAAGAAAAATTTGGATGGATTAAAAGTAAAAAATGTTCAGGGCAAGAACATTTATTAATGGATAAGGGACTAACCGAGGCATCAAAGCAATAATACATTGGTACATGAACAATTGGACAGTCTCCATGTTAAAAAATATGAGATTTGAGAATAAATGTTTTTGAATCAAAGATATTTGTTTGGAAATATTGTGTATATTTGTAGTGCTCCTTACAAGTGTGAAATTATTTCAATGTAGGGATGGTTTAACGGTGACCATTCGTTAAGTGAGCACTGGTAATTTAAATATTTTGAGAAAGCGACTCCCTGTGCGCATGGGTGCGGGACCCTCATCGTTGTGGTACTTTTTTTGATTGATAGAAAAGACCAGTTTACCCGATCAAAAGCCTTCTCTGCTTCTAATGCAATGGCTGCTTATGATTCAGGTAGATCAGCAGACTTTGAGATAATGTCAAGGAACAAGCGGGTATTTTCTGAAAGATATCCGTCAGAAACAAACCCTGATTGCTCCTTTTCTAAAGGGGTGGGGAGAAAGGATTGCAATCTAGAAGCCAGTGCCTTAGCAAAAGGTTTTATAATTTAAATTGACCAGAGAGATGTAATTTTTTCAATAATGCAGATCTTTTCCAACTTTCGTCATAAGGCAAATGAGTGCTTCAAGAAAGGATCCAGAAGAAGTGGAAGAGTTCGAAAAAGATTGCATTAAAGTAAGTCATTTGGGTAAAGGGATTTTTAGAAAAATTAATATAAAATTCCACAGTAAAACCATCAGGTCCTGGAGTTTTATCTTTTTTAAGGAAAATCATAGCAAGTTTTTATTCTGTAGAAGGTATCTCCTTTTCCAAAGATGTAAAAAACCTATTTGGGAAAAATCCAGTTTTTGAAAAGGGGAAAGATATTGTAAAATGTCTTGGTCTGAATGTTCAGACGTATAAAAAAATTATGAAATTGATCTAGAATGTCTGAGTCAATGGATCAGGTCTGATCAGTGTCATCTATAATTGATTCAATAAACAGTCTATTTTGTCTAATTTTAGGATAATTTTCTAACAACTCACCAGACCTATTTTGGCCCCCGTAATGTTTAGTACAAGTTTTAGGCAGATAAGATGAGTCAGAGTCACTAGATACTTTGTTAAGAACTAACTTAGCCTTAATGGGTTGTTGCAAGGAATGTTGTGTACGAGAAGTGTAATATGTATCTTTAGAACATGCAATATTCCAGAGTCATCTTTTAGAATGAGCTTGAGATGTTTTCCTTTTTTTAGAGACAAAATTAATGATAAAATCCCAGGCTGGGGCTAAATTAAAAGTATCCCAAATGGTATGAAAGAGAATAACATAAGAAAGAATAAAGTGAAAATATTCATGAAAAAAGAAATAAAAAAAGAGGTGAAATTGGTATCCAGCAGCAAGGGATTTGTTGAATCTACACCTTTTAGGAGAGTCACGCTTAGGTAAAATGTCTACTTTAATTGAAACTGGAGCATGATCAGAAAATAGGATGGCCCCAATGTCCGCAGCGAGCAAAGATTGAGTAAGGTGATGTGAAATAAAACTAGTATCTATCCTAGATTGTCTGCGATGAACTGGAAAATATTAGTGTTCTATCAGGGAATGGTTACATAATCGGCCAGCATCTGTCAATTGACATTGACTTATAGCATGTACAAATGCTTTTTGCGATTTGTTGGGAACATAGTGTGTTGATGAGTGCCTGTCTAAAATGTGATCAACGCAATGATTAGAATCTCCTGCTAATATTAAATTTTCGTCTGAGTGTTGTAAAAGTTTCTCGACAATAGAAGAGAAAAACTGACTGTCAGGAGCATTAGGACTATACACATTGAACAAAACAAAGGCAACTTTGTTAATAGATAATCTAAGCCCTCTCCCTTCTGAATTTGATACATGTGAGAGCAATTGGACTTCACCTCTCCAGCCTCTGCATATTTTCATACATTCCTGTTCTTTAAAATGGGATTCTTGCAAAAAAAAGCAATGTGAGCATTAACTTTTGACAAGTGCGTTAGGACTCTTTGATGTTCGATAGGAGAGTTTAAACCCCTGATGTTCCAAGATAAAATGTGCATTTTAAACAAATCCCTTAAAGGAGGGCAACTTAAGTTAATATATCATTATTCCAATCGTTTAGTTGTTCAAAAGTATTTTTGATGTCAAAGAAAGCTGTGGCTGTGTGAAGGAAATATTGCAGGCACATTGCAATCTGACTTGGTGAAATCCAGTCCTTACCAATCCTCAGAAGATTTTGGTATGCAGTAACTGATATAATATTGATTTAATAATGATAAAGAAAAAGCCCTGCAAAGAGATTGATAAATAAAACATGATAATGGTATCGTTTACCTGCAGAGTCTCTCAAATCTCTCTTAGCATTGAAGTCAAATACCTGTTCAGCATCTAAAATGTAGGGACAATGCTACAAAAAAATATAACTTGAGCAGCAGATGTGTAAAAACATTGGTGGAAACTGTAATTAATATCCTATGAGGATGAGGCAAAAAGAGAGATCATGCAAAAAGGGAAGAGAGGGTCCATGACTGTAGCAAAATTAAGCAATGTAAATCACAAAAAGAACAAGCATTGGCTAAGTTTGCAACCTATTAGCTTTGCCAATGCTTTTTCCCCCTGAATTCCTACAGCGAATGGGCATGCATCTGCTGTGGGCATCTTTGATAAAATTCCTGCAAAGATGTCCATTGGGGATGGTGTTGCAAATGTGAATACATCAGCCATCTTTGAATGGGTTTTGTTCAAATAGATTAAAATGCATTCAAAGAATGTCACCATGGATGCTCTTGCATTTGTATTGCCCATCTTTGAACGGATGTGATTATATTTGAACAAATCCTATTCAAAGATGGATGCCACAGATGTGCACACATCTTGAGTTGGGACCTTTGAATATGATTTTCTAAATATATAACAAATGCCATTTGGAGATGCCTACCCAGCATGTCTTTGCATGCACTTGCATGTGCAACCATTTTGGAATGGGTACAGAAAATACTAAGGCGATGGCCAAAGGGCAATGAGGCCTGGTTGCAAGTGGGTGCTGAGTGGGGATTTGCAAAGGAGGGAATAACGATGGAGGGATGGGGAGGAGAGGGATCAGAAAGACAGGGAGAAAAATAGTCATTCACATGAACTCCAATAAAAGGTCTGACATCAGTAGTGGAAGGATGCATCATCCAAGCAAAACACCGTGGGGCAGATTGACTAAAAGTTCACCAACGCAAGGCAGCAAGCAAAGAGTGTGCTGCATTGCTCAGGAAAAAGAGGGAAGGAGAGTTATTTTCAGAAATATGGCACTTTCCTCCCTTCTCCCTAGTGCAAGTGCTAAAATTAGCTGCTGTGCGCCATGCACACACCTTTGCACCATAGCGCAAGAGTGCCTGCGTGAGTCTAGCATAGGTTTGTACTGAAAGGATAGCCTTACAGTACAAAATACTATGTTTAGACTAACTGTAAATGTTTTTCGACTTTGTATGTGTGCTGTACAGTGCAGCACACATACAAAGTTGGAAATGGAAGGAGAAATGAAAACATTTCTCCTTCATAGCACCAATTTAAAATGCGCACAGTTTTTTTCATGCTAAACCCTGTCTACTTTTTTATGTAAATAGGGTTTAGCATCAGAAACATTGGGTGGTTGCATGGGATCGCCCATGCACCACCCATGCTACGCCTCTTTGGCGCTAAGTGTTGCAAAGCAGGGTTGCATGCTACTTTGCACTACTTTAGAGTGCTTTCCCACGCTAAACAAATTTAGCGCTCAAGGCTAAATTAGTAAAAATGGATTTTGTGGAATTTTGCATTACATTTGTGATACAAATAAGGTGTTAAATCTTAGTAAATAAACCCTTGTGAGTCCAAAAAGCTTCTGGATGGGGAAAACACAAGAACAAGAAGGGAAACTTTCAGAAGCAAGGAAGTAATATAGAACAAAAAAGGCATCTAATGAAGTGCAAAGGACTGGCTCAAAGTCCACTCTTTATACATCTAATGTATCAAAAATAGTGGGTCTCTAAAAGACAGCTAAAGCAGACTATATCCAAGACCAAAAAGCAAAAGGGAAATCCTTTCAGAAAAATAGGCCCCTTGAAAGAACTAGGTCAATCAAGTGTGTTATGCGACATAGCTGCTATAAGTAGGCACCAAAGAGACAGGAAAGTGAATGCACTCAAACGTTGAAAGATCACTTTAGATTAGAGCTATCTATAAAACAAATACCTACAGCAATAGCTGAAAAGTTTTAAAGGATTTTGAATAGAAAATCCGATCACTCACCACCTAAATTGCATAAACATAGCTGTAATGTTTGCAGAATATATTTGCAAAGGTCAAGCCTGTCATGAGCCACCTACCTGGATTTCAATGGAGCGGCGACGCTAGTTCCTGAATCCTCTTGAGACTTGCCCTCAGTTTACAGAAGGAGGCACTACTCCGGTGGCAAGTTCCAGGAAGAAGGGGATTGAGATGGAGAGAGCGTGTGGCGTCAAAACTATGCAGTGGCTTGTCTACTCAACCACAACACTACAGCAGGCATTCACACCAGTCTGATGAATAGTACCGGCTGATATGTTATCTAGAAACAAACAAATAATAAGACTTTAGTGTACAATTAGCTATATCTATTACGATATCATCTCATGGACGTTTCTGATACCTCAACGAACCTTTTGTTCTGTTGTTAGTTTTTAGATAGTCCATAGAGGTCTCCTCATCAAAGTTTCAAAACTGTAGTAGGCCTGGGCGGAATTTGCGAAATTCACTTTCACAGACTATCGCGAAAATGTTGAAGATCTCCGCAAACACGCCGGAAATATCGCGAAGACGCGGACGTTTTTTTCCCATCTGTTCGCGGTATTTTTTGCGTGATCGTGGCTCGCCAACTTACCCATGCGGTTGCTCACGGGCGCAGCCATCTTATTTTCACTTGACCCGCCCGCCCGCCCGCCCGCGATGCTTACTTCCTGTTCCGGGTCGCGCAATGCATGCCCGTTCGCGGTACGTGTTTCCTTTTCGGGAACGCTTTTACTTGTTCGCGTTGCTTTTTGCGTGCTCGGGGAGAAAATATCATGCGAACTTGCGCACGTGGTCGCAATGGGCGCGGCCATATTGTTTTTCACTCTATTGCATGGTTCTGGGGCCTGATTTTCAATCCTCCCTGCATCTTTCCAATCCTTTGTTTTAAGCCACTTTATTTTATCTTTTTTATTTATTATTTCTCAAACTATTTTCCTGCTTCTATATTTTTGGTTTTTGTCTACTTTTTTTTTTAGTTTTTTAGCTACTTTTTCACTCTTTCTATTGCCTGCTATTTATTTCCTTTACTTACTTTTTAAATTGTATTACCTTTTCTTTCCCGCCCCGTCTCTCATCCCCAGAACCATGTCAAAGGATAGGGCTCGCCGCAGCCAGAGCCGCGACCGCCTTCCTTGTGGAAAGCAGCACCCACAAGGGGTGCAGGCACGGGCCTTATTTGGGGAGGTGGAGTTGTCTGCACTTATTTTCTTTGTGCAATGCCACCTCCCCTCAACCCTGGCAGCAGGTGGCAGGCCTGGGTCCGGGTACGGGCTCCAGGAGCATCGACAGCGGTGGGGGAAGGTGCGCCGGGCAGTGTTGCGCTGCTCTGGGGTCCGGCGCACCCAGGCGCAGTTGACGCACCGGTGGTCCGACATCCTGGAACGTGAGCAGGACCAGCTGGACCTGCTAGGTGTGGAGGTCCCGGGTCTTGGTGAGTAACTATTTAATTATTACTACTTTGTGTCTGTTCTTCTGCTCTGTGTTATATATTGCGAATATCTTTTTTTCTTCCAACCAGCTAGAATGTTGCTGCTTACATTCCAGGTTAATTACGTTTAAAAGTCTTCTGTGATTGTTATGACAAAGGTGCTTCTCTGCGCTACTACTAATCTTACTTGTTTGCAACTTTGCGTTTGTGCTCACTTAGCGTGATTATGTAAGAGTATATTTTAGAGAAATTAAGTTACGTAATGCTATAGTGACTCTAGTCCTTACTTAGGTTTAGTTACTTTGTATGAGTTTGTAATTTTTTAGTGGTATGCGTGATGCCCCCTCAGTTACGTCACGTGCTGCTAGTGCGCCAGTCTTTATTGGAACCTTTTCTAGTTTGCTCAATGAGTGGTGGTAATTGGCTTAGCACTAGCAGAACATCAGCATCAATCAATCAACCCAAAATTTGGTGTATACAAAAAATGTAGTCATGTGTCCTCCATTTGACCATATGCATGCATTGTTGAGGACTAAAATAAGTGGAAATGCATACTTAATGTACAATTGGCACGCCTGGAATAGGTGGGCTAGGTCGGGTGGTACGTCGTACTTAGGCTTAGTTAGTATTTTGGACTGAGAATGGAAGACTGGATTACTGTTGATAAATAGTAAGTAGTCGATCCGCAAATCCCCCGATACTACTTGTTGACCAGATGAGATTGGTCAATTTAGTTATTGCAATTGTTGTTTACATAAGTGTTTTTTGACTGTTCTTTAAAAATATTTTATTTGTTTGACACCATCCATCAATGTTTGTCTCTTTCTTATATCTTTCCTGTTCAGCACCCAGGGGCAGGCAGACAGGGAGTGGGCAGTCGGCGGGAGAACAACACCACCAGGAGGACACCAACGAGGGCTCCTCTGCTGGCCCTAGTAAGTCTTCTTGTTTTTAATAATACCTTATTCCATAACTTTTACTGCATCATATTTTTCACAAACTATTGTTTCAGTTTCCCAATGCTATTTTTTAACAACAATTATCCTTCGATCTGTACGGTTTCAAAAATCTTGTTATCCCTGCCTCTGCTATGATGACTCTCTGTACTACTACTACTATCAGTCTGTCTGTACTGTAGTAGCTAAGCTTGCCCAGTTGGCCACTCTTTAATTGAAAGGTTGTAAATAAAACTCAGATTCACCAGTAGCTCTAGCCATTGAGTCCAGTCCTTTGGGTCATCCTCTTGTACTACTTCTAGTCTTATTGATCTTGAGTCTTTGTTAATCTTGAGGCTTTGACAATTCACACCAACAAATGCCCAACCAGATTTATTACTATTTTGATATGATAGGACATACTACTACTGTTGTAGGGATTTTGCACATACAGACCTTTGCACAAGAAAATAGGATGTTGGTGATGGTAAATTGGACCTTCCTCACACACCTCAATCAGAAATTCAGAACCCACCACAATCCCCTGCCCGACTAGTTATAGTAGTGTCATGTCATAACTATTAGGTCTCCAAACCCTCCCCCCAAGATACCCAACAAGTAGACAACCCAGAACATAACACACCCAACCTCTCAGTCATGGAAGCAATGCACATGCACACCCTTCCTTTAATTTGCTCACTCGTGTAAGTCCACACCAAATAACACCAAGTCTATGTAAGTTCAAAATGTTTATTTTGAATTGAGAAGCTCTGTACATTGTTCTATTATATAATGCAGCACCAACAGGAAAATCAATAACATTAAAACAATAAAAAAAATGAAGATCTCTGAGTGAAGGGACCCCTCACCTTAGAAGAACATAGTACTGGTAGTTGTTGCATCATAAGCTCTGCAAAGCTCTGGTTCGTAGAAGGGAATCTTCTGTCTGTAATGCGAAAAATGAAATGGTGCGCGTTAGTATATTGCAACTTGCAAGCATTTCTCAGCCGTGCCAAAAAGTGTAGCATTTATGGATAAGCAATATGGACTAACAGTACACCAGTACTTCATAAAAAGGTGGCTTGTTAATGTTTTGGTTGACCGCTTGTACGCAGCGCGTAGACAGTAGCAGTGTGAGGTCATGTGGGCTCAAAGGTGTCTTATACAACAAGCTGCAAGGTAATGTCCCATGTGCAAAAATTAAAGACACAAAGGTAAAATGGTTGCATGGCTCGGGCTAACTAAGCAAAGGCTAGAATGACCCTAGGGGGGACCATATATAACTATTAGTGTCTACTCTACTACTACCTGATTTGTACTAGTGATGTATGTTATATACTATTAATTCATTTTTCAATCTTGCTACTGACCAATAGGGGGAGGTGTATATGATGCCTAAAAATTGTGTAATGTTTTCTAGGCGCACTACCGACCACGTCCACCATTGCCGGGGCCAGCGAAGCGGAGGGAGAGGATGCGGCAGTTGCCGATACCGATGATGGAGCGGTAGGGGGAGTGCCAGTACCAGTGGCGGGCGGTGGTAAGTTAGATTCATAATCCTTAACTATTGTTGACACTACACTCACTGCAAGGGTGTACTGTATGTATACTGTACTGTTGAGACTTAGGGCTCCTTTAGGATGGCGGGCGGATTGCCCCCGCCGGGTTGGCGGCAGTCACCGCCGACCCCGCAGGGGCAAACCTCCCGCCATCCCTGTAGAAAAGACCCCCCGCCATAGATATTACAATGGCTGGGGGGTCTGCGGCGAATAGAAACCGTCCGCCGATTTTCCACACAGTCGACATGTTGACCGGGCAGAAAAGGGTTCAATATGGTGGCGGTGTCTGAACACACCGCTTGCCATATAATCTGCATTTTGGAATGCCTTTACGTGGCGGCATTGCCGCCACGGAAAGGCATGCGGAGTATGCTTGGGGGCCCCCATGGAGGGTACCTATGCTATGGTACCCCCCTGCCTTTCAAAGAACAACGTGGCAGGCTCTGCGTGGGGCCTATCACGTTGTGCTTGGAAAAGCACAACATGTATTTTTAGCATTGCTTTCGGCACCGCCCACCACAATGTAAAAAAACGGGATGCGCCCGCCACTGTGGCGGGCGCATCCTAATTGTCCCCACGGGACCCCCGCCCTTTTTAGCATGAGGATGGAGGGCGGACAAAGTCCGCCCGCCATCCGATGTCCTAAGTAAGTAAGAGTTGTTGTGAACGTTTGAAGAGTGAAGACACCCTTTAATTGGCATAGGGGCGAGAGTATTGAGTAACTAATAGCCTCATCTATCTGATTTCAACTCCGCTTTGAAAGTTTTATGGAGAAGACTAAAAGTCAGATCAGATCACCTGGTGTTCAACTAAAAAGTGAAAGACGAGTGGAAGGAAGAAGGACGGGCGAGATTTAATAAATGTTATGGACTGTGCTTTATAGTGCTGCCATGCCACTATGTGTATAATTAACTTGTCTTACTGTTTTTCTAAGAGTATATTTTACAATTGTCTTGTTTTTTTCTTTTTGATACACAGCTACTCCTTCCAAAGTTAATCGGAAGGAGTTGGCCGCCAAGGCACCGCGCCGGAAGCTGGAGGCAATCCAGCAGGAATATCGGCGGCTGGTGGTCTTGGCAGAGGAGGAGGAGGAGACTGCAGCAGCACTTCAAGCCTCCTCCAGTGCCCCGGGCCCCAGCCACCGCCCTCCAGCAGTACGGTGCCACTGTCTGGCGGCTGCCCGCCGCCACCGCAATACCATCTCTGGTGCCCCCCCCACTGTGACTGCAACTCCCACGCCCTCAGACGACGCGTCACCCATCTAGAGGAGCAGATGTGTGTCATCCTGCAATCCCGCCCCACACCTTAATCCCTGTCTTCTGCCCCTTTTTTAATTCTTGTTTGGTTGGGTGGGAATTGGGCGTTGGGGTTTTGGACTATTTTCTGGACTTTCTTACAGACATTGGTTGGGGTTAGGGAAGAGGGTGGGTCAGCTTTTGTGGGTTTTTAGTTTATTTTTGTTAGGGTCAATTAAATCTATTTTTCTACATTACATGCAATGTTGTTAATGTTTTGTAGGTGGGGTTACTGTTTTACATCACACTGTTTCCTTGCTGGTGCAGGCCCGCCCATAGCCAGTGTTTGATTTGAATAACTGTCTGACTGTGTAAGACACAAACAGATAGATGCGACACCCCTCACTGATTGAGTTGTCCTACTAGTACTTTCAGTCTCTCTTCTAGTCTATGCATTTTTTATCTGGACTCAAAGGGGTGTGTGAAATTGAATTCATTGAAAACATGTCCATTATTAATTATGCCTCCCCCAAACTTCTCTTACCTTTGCTTGATTATTGACTTAGGCACAGCAATGGCTGCATGGTGAAGATGGTTTCCTTTTTCTAACATGCCATGATTGGGGTGGTGGTGGTAGGGTAGTATAGTAGTAGTAGTAGACACTGGCAGGGCAGCAGCATTTGCAAAAAAAGAAAATGAGACAGTCAGTCGCCTTTGAGAGACTGTTCGAGGAGTAGTAGAATGAAGTACAGTACAGAACTTACCGAGCAACAATAATAATATGCTAAAATATTTTACAACAAAACATAATGGTGGTGGGTATAGCCTACTAGACAGAGTTACAAACTATGGTTGTGTCGAGTCACTTGACTAGGCCTAAAGCGTAACAGTTAGTGCTGTGTATTAGGAATGACAACGAATCCAATCAATGCCGGCAATTAATGCTGAGGTATATGTTAATTTGTTAAATAAAATCACCTCTAAAATATACTACTCATGGGTGGGCAAGCAGAAGAAGATCATCACTCTGCCTTGAAATTGAAGTACTGTTGCTTTCGCCACTTCCGCCCCAGCAAGCGTGTGATTAAGCATTGGTGAACATTTAATTTAGTCACACCTCGACAATAAGTCACACAGCCCGAGGGAAGAGGGTTAGGGTTTGTTGAATGGATGGGAAGTGGGTTTGGGGAAAGGTTTGACAGTGAAAAACAGTATGCATGGAGAAACAAACGACAATCTTTGAAGACTACCATATCCATATCAATATGTTAAGAGACAAAAAGGAAATGCATGC
Organism: Triturus cristatus; assembly: GCF_964204655.1. Classification (NCBI taxonomy): domain Eukaryota; kingdom Metazoa; phylum Chordata; class Amphibia; order Caudata; family Salamandridae; genus Triturus; species Triturus cristatus. The sequence continues at coordinate 625,068,680 of NC_140587.1, forward strand.
ATGATGATGATTGATAAGGAGACCCGGATTACATACACTTGTTGTTCCGGCCCTAATACTTTTACAGATAGCAAATAGAAATATTAAATATTGGTAGGAATGAATCGTAAACAGAGAGCAAACCTAATGAAGATAATAACAACAACAACAACACACTGTTGTAAAGATTGTAGACAAAAAAATGAATCAAATTATTTAAAAGAAGATGAAAGTTGATACTGTTACTGTGTTATCCTGGTCAAAAATGTGGACTGGATTTATATCTTGGCATTCCTCTTGGTCCTTTCGTCCATCAATCTTGGGTGTCGCCACTCCCCACTGCCCGGCTGGAAAAAAATGTAGATTTATTGGTAAGGTAAGTGTGCATTGTAATGTTTTCCCAAGTATAGGGCAAGGCCCGGCCTGTAATTGTAGATGGAAAAACAAAGGGGATATTGAGAAACAAAGTTGAAACAAATTCACAAGTTATGGTGTAGTGCAACAAGAACACTTTCCGAGGCGGCATGTATGCATCATCTCTACTTTAGTCTGTTTCCGGCATTGACCTTCAACAACAACAGGAGAGAGCAGGACCACAGTGACAGGCCTGACTGTACGTTGCTTAGCACATGCTCCGTTTAGAGTACTTTATTTTTTTTGAAAGAGTTGGACAAAGGCAAAGCACATATCCATTCCAAACATAGCATTTTACAATTTAAGCTAGTAAATCAATGCGCTGCAGTCATCCCACCGCTACACTCGACTCCACTTCTACACAGACATTTGGGTCTGCTGTGGTTGTTGTTGACGTGTTTACCTTTAGGCTTTTATGCCACTCATGAAACGTCCTCCTGACTTGTTATTATTCCATCAATCATCTCCGAGACTTGTACTGGCTGACTGTGAAGATCGGCCTGCAGTATAAGTAAAATTTTGTTATTACACAACAAGAGTAGAAATATTATTGACTTGAGTCACTCTTTAGTGTGTACAGGAAGACTACTAGTACACTTTGACTTCACTTCGTGCACAACAAACAAACAACAAAACACAAACACCAATCGCTCAGAGTTAGGTGTCCAATGCATGCCATTAATTGTCATTACTTGTTCCTTCTCATCTTAAGTTAACAGGCTGTCTTTTTCGCCATCATCATCATCATGGACGGTGCTGTTGTCAATCATACTCCGTGCGCAGATTGAGTCCCCTTCCTGTATTCAATTAAAACCAATGTATCAAGCGGCAGGAGAAGTACAAATTTCTTATTTGCAAGAAGGGGAAAATTCACCTTGAGTTACGTTTAGTGTGTACTGTAGAAAGATGATGAGTGCACAATGACATAACTTCATACACAACAAACAACAACAAAATCACTCAGTCTGCGACTCTGCGTCCAATGCATGGCATCAATCATTACCTGTTCCATCTCATTTTCAGTTAATGGGAAGTCTCTCACAGCTCTGAAAGGAGGATAGCTATAGTAGTCATCTGATTCATGCTCCACTTCTTTTGGCAGGACTAGGAAAGTTTTTATTTTTTCTTCTACTTTCCATCATCCAATCATCATTCATGAGGGCAATGGATTTAGGCGGGAGATTCAGTATGATGGAGCGAAGGAGCTGAATTCGGAGTACTGTACTGTTAAATTGCAGACACCTGAAACTTATATATTAAATAAGAAGAGTAGAAGACGGTGGTAATGGATTTGTTGTGATTCACAAGTTTGTAACCGGAACGACAAACACACACAAATAAAGGGGAAAAAAAGGGAGGAAGACAGTAAGTGCAAGCCTAATTGTCAGGGAAGTATAGCTCGTCCTCAAACTCTGGGGGTTCAGCCAGTAGTAGGTAATCATGAAACACACTACTTCCGTCACCTGAGCCGCTGTCCTCATCTTCCTCCCTTGCTTCATGTATTGTGTAATTCGGTGGTATGAAGTGCTGATTCATTTTGATCATTGTTAACCTCTCCATGTTTTTGGGCGAGAAACTGGTCTTTCTCACTGTTTCAATGGAACCAGCAGCACTGAAAACACGTTCGGAAGAGACACTTGCGACAGGGCAAGCCAGGTAGCTTATAGCCAGCCTGCTGAGCAGTTGCCATTCAGACCTTTCCCTATACCAATACTGCAATGGGTTTTGATCAATGTACACCTCTGTTGGGTCGTCCAGATAGGCCTGGACCATCCGCTCAATGTTCAGGGGTGCTGCTGGTAAGCTTTCGGGCTCTTTTCTCTGTGCATCAGCACTGTGCTTATTAATGCCTAACTGTACATACCAATCGTCTAACGATTCTACTGGGCCTAATGATCCAGTTATTGTTGCTGTTGTCGATAGTGAACGTGAGTGTTGTGATCCAAACGCACTGCCCTCAGCCTCCGAAGTTGCACTTGATGCTGCATGCCCTGCTGCAGTACTTCTTGTGGGTTGATCTTGCGGGCTTTTAATTAGCAGCCGTTCATTTTCCAACTAACTTGCTGCCTCAGCTATACAAGTTTTGTAGCGGGCACAATCAATCTCTAAAAAAGGAAAGTATTTCTTGTCCAAATTTTGCCCATGGATCCAGAATTGTGGCACAAATGTAATGTTTTTGTGACAACATTTTATTTTCTATCCTTGTATTTTCAGCTAAGTGATGGACTAAGCTCTCCACCAAGTCATAGGCTCCCTTTTTGTCCTCTACACCTTTGTAATATTCAGACACCTTCTTCAGCTGATGCTCTAGCATTAGCAATAATGGGATAGCTTGGCCCATTGTACAGTCCTCCTTGCTGACTTCACGTGTGAAGACCTCAAAAGGACGAAGCATCTCAGTCAGGCATTTAACTAGGCTCCATTGCTCCATCTGAAGGGTCATGCCTTTAACAGTAGCATCCCCTCTATGCCAGACATATTCATTGAGTGGCCTGTACTGCTCAAACAGACGATCAAGCATGTAATACGTTGAGTTCCAACGTGTTGCCACCTCCTGGATGAGTGCTTTGACTGGCATCCTATATTCACGTTGAATGATCCTCAGCTTCTTCCGAGCTTTAAAAGAATGGCTGAAATTAGTGCATATTCTTCGGCCAATGGCTAGTAAGTTGCTGACTATGGGTTCTTTTTTCAGAAAGTCTTGAACTATAATGTTTATGCAGTGCGCCAAACACGGAACCCTGAAATAGGAACCAAGATCCATGGCCTTAAGTACATTACTGCCATTGTCTGTGGCAACAAAACCAATACTAAGCCCTCTTGGGAGCAGCCATTCAAAAACCTTGCTGCAAAACTCTTGCAAAATGTTTACAGCAGTATGAGATTTCTCCATGGCGAACATGGCTACAGTTGCATGTTTCCAAGTACCTTTAAAAATCGCAACTGTGTCAACAGCACCTCGTTCAGATAGCTTATCTCTAACCCCCACAAAAGAGACCCAGTGTGCAGTGATGGACATGTAATCTGTGGCTTGGCAACTGGTCCACATGTCTGTTGTCAGGTGGATATTGTGAACAGCACTCTGCTGCAAAGCTTGTCCAACCAATTCCAGCACATCATGATGTAGTGCCGGAACAGCAATTCTTGCAAAATAGGACCGGCTGGGAACCTTCCATTTAGGGCAGATGGCTGACACAAATTCAAGGAAACCCACCCCTTCCACAAATGAAAAAGGGAGAAGGTCCAGTGCTAACATTTTAGCCAGCTTTGCATTGTACAACCGTGCCGTTGGGTGGTTGGTTTGGAACTGCCCCTCCAACCTAAGCATGCTCTCAATGGTAGGCTGGATTACTTTCCTTTGTGGTGCTGTTGTTTTCATTAACCCACTTAGGCTCAACGACGCAGTTTGTCGCATTGCGGTACTCGGTCACCTTGGTGTCTCAGCCTGACTCTGAGTATGGCTCTTACTGTGGTGCAACTCAGATGTTACTGATTAAGATGTGGCCGGTACCACTACACTACTGGTGACAGGGCTAGAAATGCGTCCCTCTTCTTCACCTTCCACCGCAATAATATCGCCCCCTGATTCTTCCTGACCAACTTCAATGGGTTGAGTTTTTCTACTTTCTTTTAACTGAAGTAGGTGATTCTCCCACACGATAGTGTGGTGTATTCTGAGATGACTTGCTTGGCCTCCGGTACCATAGTTTGTACCAAGCTTACCCCGCCGAACACCTTGTCGACATATTGAGCATATAGCAACGTTCTCCTCCTTGGTGCTAACAGAAAATAAGTCCCAAACTGGGGAGGAGAACTTTCTGGCACTGCTGGATGTGCCACTTTCAATACCAGATGAACTGAAGGGTGTGCTTGGAATGTGACCCTGTGCAGCTACACTGTGACTTTTACTACCACTACCTATTGAGGAGATGGTTGAGCTGGATGTAGGTCCCTGCCGGGCCTTGGAAAATATGGCAGCTGGAGGTAGTGGTGGTGTAACCTTTGTTGGTGATATCCGTGCTACATCTCGCTCAGTAGCAGCCTTTCTGGATAGGGTGAGAATGTTGGTCTCCAATCCCTTTTGGGCGGGAGTGATGTGCGTGATAACTGGCTCGTCTTCATCAACATCACCCCCCTCTTCTACATCCACCTCCATAACTCTAAGTTTTGCTGGGACCTTCCTTTTCAGAAGCATTGTCTTGTGGTGTGCATCACTCTCAGACTGAACGGTGGCTGCCAAGTGGCATCACGATCATCAGAAGCGGGGCTTGAAGAAGAAGATGATGGACTAAGCCTCCTTTTCCTTGCTGGTGGTCTGGAAGACAATAGATCTTCAGAAACAGTGGTTTGCTCCTCTTTGTCTGCAGGAAGCTCGATTTCCTGAAATGCCCCTATGTCAGGAGCAAGAACTACTATGGTGGGCTGTTGTTGCGGCTGCTGCTGTTCTTTTTGCGTCTGCTGCTGTTCTTGTTGTGGCTGCTGCTGTTCTTGTCACAACTGCTGCTGTTCTTGTCACGGCTGCTGCTGTTCTTGTTGCAGCTGCTGCTGTTCTTGTTGCGGCTGCTGCTTTTCTTGTTGCGGCTACAGCTGTTCTGGTTGCGGCTGCACACTTATCTGCTGAGTTTCCGCCTGCGTTGATTATGTAGTACTTTGCGATAATGATATTTCAACATCGATGCTCGTTAATAGACTGGCTACCTCTGCGACACTCAAGGCCTTGGGCCTAGGTTGGTGGGATTGGACCGCTGGTGCTGAGGTGCTGCTCCCAGCTTGGTTCCCAGACAACGCTGCTGCAGGCGTAACTTTTTTGGTGCCAAAAAAATCATTGGCCGGCACACCAGTCGTGGTTAATGGCACTTCCTTTTTCTGTTCCTTCTTCTCACCTGCAACTTTCTTGGTACTGGAAGTGGTACCTTTCTTTGGGGCCATCTTCTTCAGATGTCAAGCAGGACGCAGATGCACAACAAGTTCTGGTCACCCGTGGACGTGATGCGCAGCAGGACTTCTGTCTGGCTGGCAGTACAATGGGTGATGATGATGACACCTCCTCATCTGGCTTTTTGTGCACCTAAAAGCAAATAAGCCAGGAGAAGAACATCAGTGAAATGTTGCATTTGTTGTTGTGGTTCAGTTACTTACTACTGTACTAGTGCAAACAAAAGATATAGTCTAGCCATGTCTGACTTTTTTCAGCAAGGGCTATGTTATACTACTGTGTACAGTCACACACTACACTCTCAGGAAGGATAGGAAAGATAATAAGAACCACCAAAATAAAAATGCAATGGAAGTGGGGTGGACCCTATTTGCCATTAAATTATTTGAGCATCTCATCATCCATGGAGCTGCTGCTGGCAAAAGGGGTGGATGGATGGAAGCCGTAAGCCAATAGGTAAACCATGCAGGCCTATATGGCAAAAGCAGGGCACTAATAACTCCCAACACAAAAAAAGGCCACCAGCCACACGGACACTCACAAATCACAAACAAGCAGGGGGGCTGGGAAACACCAGGAGCTGACAAAAGGCCTATAAAAGCCAGGCAAAGGATGCATGCTAAAGCACACTGCTCTGCCTTTTTAATGCAACAAAATGCAAATACGAAAATTCACAGCGCCCAAAAAGGTATGCAGGGTGCGTGCATTGCACACCAACACACACCAGACACACACAACAAAAGCATGTCTTTAAGACAACCAACATCAGAAAGCCCACCCCAAAAAAACACACTTGCCAACTCAATCCAATGCCACCCATGCCCTAAATGATGTCTAAATTCAACAGACCACACAGAAACAATTGATTAATACAGCTATGGCTACCTGCTCTGATCATACTGGATGAAAGCAGGCCTGTTGGCAGACAAGGCCAGACCACCTTGCAGGCCTAGGCTTCAAAATGGCCACCAGCCACATGGCCAGGCCCAACAACATCAGAAAGCACACCCCAAAAAAACAGACTTCCCCAACTCAATCCAATGCCATCCATGCCCTAAATTATGTCTAAATTCAACAAACCACACAGAAACACTTGATTAATACATCTGGGGCTACCTGCTATGAGCCTACTGATGAAAGCAGGCCTGTTGGAAGACAACAAGGCCAGATAAGAGACAACAAGCTTGCAGGCCTAGGCTTCAAAATGGCCACCAGCCACATGGCCAGGCCCAACTACATCAGAAAGCCCACCCCAAAAAAACACACTTCCCCAACTCAATCCAATGCCATCCATGCCCTAAATGATGTCTAAATTCAACAGACCACACAGAAACACTTGATTAACATCTGTGGCTACCTGCTCTGAGCCTACTGGATGAAAGCAGGCCTGTTGGCAGACAACAAGGCCAGACAAGAGACAACAAGCTTGCAGGCCTAGGCTTCAAAATGGCCACCAGCCACATGGCCAGGCCCAACAACATCAGAAAGCCCACCCCCAAAAAAACACTTCTCAACTAAATCCAATGCCATCCATGCCCTAAATGATGTCTAAATTCAACAGACCACACAGAAACACTTGATTAATACAGCTGTGGCTACCTGCTCAGCCTCTGAGCCTACTGGATGAAAGCAGGCTTGTTGTTGGCAGACAAGGCCAGACAAGCTTGCAGGCATAGGCTTCAAAATGGCCACCAGCCACATGGCCAGGACCAACAACATCAGAAAGCCCACTCCAAAAAAACACACTTCCCCAACTCAATCCAATGCCATCCATGCCCTAAATGATGTCTAAATTCAACAGACCACACAGAAACACTTGATTAATAAAGCTGTGGCTACCTGCTCTGATCCTACTGGATGAAAGCAGGCCTGTTGGCAGACAAGGCCAGACAAGCTTGCAGGCCTAGGTTTCAAAAAGGCCACCAGCCACATGGCTAGGCCCAACAACATCAGAAAGCCCACCCCAAAAAAACACACTTCCCAACTCAATCCAATGCCATCCATGCCCTTAATGATGTCTAAATTCAACAGACCCCACAGAAACACTTGATTAATACAGCTGTGGCTACCTGCTCTGATCCTACTGGATGAAATCAGGCCTGTTGGCAGACAAGGCCAGACAAGCTTGCAGGCCTAGGCTTCAAAATGGCCACCAGCCACATGGTCAGGCCCAACAATATCAGAAAGCCCTCCCCAAAAAACACACTTCCCCAACTAAATCCAATGCCATCCATGCCCTAAATGATGTCTAAATTCAACAGACCACACAGAAACACTTGATTAATACAGCTGTGGCTACCTGCTCAGCCTCTGAGCCTACTGGATGAAAGCAGGCTTGTTGTTGGCAGACAAGGCCAGACAAGCTTGCAGGCATAGGCTTCAAAATAACCACCAGCTACATGGCCAGGACCAACATCAGAAAGCCCACTCCAAAAAAACACACTTCCCCAACTCAATCCAATGCCATCCATGCCCTAAATGATGTCTAAATTCAACAGACCACACAAAAACACTTGATTAATAAAGCTGTGGCTACCTGCTCTGATCCTACTGGATGAAAGCAGGCCTGTTGGCAGACAAGGTCAGACAAGCTTGCAGGCCTAGGTTTCAAAATGGCCACCAGCCACATGGCTAGGCCCAACAACATCAGAAAGCCCACTCCCAAAAAAACACACTTCCCAACTCAATCCAATGCCATCCATGCCTAAATGATGTCTAAATTCAACAGACCACACAAAAACACTTGATTAATACAGCTGTGGCTACCTGCTCTGATCCTACTGGATGAAATCAGGCCTGTTGGCAGACAAGGCCAGACAAGCTTGCAGAACTTGGCTTCAAAATGGCCACCAGCCACATGGCCAGGCCCAACAATATCAGAAAGCCCACCCCAAAAAAACACACTTCCCAACTCAATCCAATGCCATCTATGCCCTAAATGATGTCTAAATTCAACAGACCACACAGAAACACTTGATTAACAGCTGTGGCTACCTGCTCTGAGCCTACTGGATGAAAGCAGGCCTGTTGGCAGACAACAAGGCCAGACAAGAGACAACAAGCTTGCAGACCTAGGCTTCAAAATGGCCACCAGCCACATGGCCAGGCCCAACAACATCAGAAAGCCCACCCCAAAAAAACACACTTCCCAACTAAATCCAATGCCATCCATGCCCTAAATGATGTCTAAATTCAACAGACCACACAGAAACACTTGATTAATACAGCTGTGGCTACCTGCTCGGCCTCTAAGCCTACTGGATGAAAGCAGGCCTGTTGTTGGCAGACAAGGCCAGACAAGCTTGCAGGCATAGGCTTCAAAATGGCCACCAGCCACATGGCCAGGCCCAACAACATCAGAAAGTCCACCCCAAAAAACACACTTCCCCAACTCAATCCAATGCCATCCATGCCCTAAATGATGTCTAAATTCAACAGACCACACAGAGACACTTGATTAATACAGCTGTGGCTACCTGCTCTGAGCCTACTGGATGAAAGCAGGCCTGTTGGCAGACAACAAGGCCAGATAAGAGACAACAAGCTTGCAGGCCTAGGCTTCAAAATGGCCACCAGCCACATGGCAAGGCCCAACAACATCAGAAAGTCCACCCCAAAAAACACACTTCCCCAACTCAATCCAATGCCATCCATGCCCTAAATGATGTCTAAATTCAACAGACCACACAGAGACACTTGATTAATACAGCTGTGGCTACCTGCTCTGAGCCTACTGGATGAAAGCAGGCCTGTTGGCAGACAACAAGGCCAGACAAGAGACAACAAGCTTGCAGGCATAGGTTTCAAAATGACCACCAGCAACATGGCCAGGCCCAACAACATCAGAAAGCCCACCCCAAAAAAACACACTTCCCAACTCAATCCAATGCCATCCATGCCCGAAATGATGTCTAAATTCAACAGACCACACAGAAACACTTGATTAATAAAGCTGTGGCTACCTGCTCTGATCCTACTGGATGAAAGCAGGCCTGTTGGCAGACAAGGCCAGACAAGCTTGCAGGCCTAGGCTTCTAAATGGCCACCTGTCACAAGGCCAGGCCCAACAATAGAAAGCCCACCCCAAAAAAACACATTTCCCAACTCAATCCAATGCCATCCAGGCCCTAAATAATGCTTGAAAAGGAAATACATTAAAAAAACACCAAAGTAACAGTTGCTTCATCATGCACACACCCATGAGGCCATGACTAGCTCGGGCCTACTACTGACTACTACTACCCACAACATTTTTAAAAAAAGGAATGATAGTTACCAAAAATAAATTGTAGTTACAACAACTGCAATGCCCCCAATCCAACAGACACAACAACCACTTACTTGTAAAATATCTAATTAAAAAATCCTCAAATCCAATTGCAATGATGCAGCAGACAAAAAGAGTGTTCTTTCCAGCTCAAAATCCAAAGGCAGAATGAGCAGGAGATGGACAAAGCACTGGGAGGAGCCTGCTGGACAGGAACAGGAAGTTGGAGATTCTCTGGCACTTCCTCCCTCTCCCCACCTTTTTAAAAAAGGACTCCTTGCACAAAAAAGGACAGCCAAATGTCAATCTGAGGAGTTGTTTTCATCCAAATCATCATTTGCAGAAGGTTTCATGCTGCTAGAGCTGATATTCTTCTCCAAATTGAAAATTTTACATGTTCGAGTTCTCGAGCTTCACATTACTTCCGCCGGATGTTGATGGCGTGTCCAAAATGACTTGATCGCGTTCTCTCGCTCCCTGTCGTGTTGGATATGACGTGTTCAGGGTCTCATGCTCCTTTTCGCGTTCGATATGATGTGCCCGCGTCCTCACGCTCTCGCTCGCGGTGGAGAATGACGTGTTCGAGATCTCAATCTTCTCATACTCTCACGGTGCATGATCGCGAGAAGAAAGACGTGATTGCACGACAAATGACGTGATCGCATGACAAATGACGTTAATGCGGGCACGAACTGTCGCGAGACAGCGCAAATGGCTACCAACAAACCAACATCTCGTGGAGAACGCGACCGGATCGGGAAAACTTGTAGGCGAACACGGGGATTCAGGTAAGGCGATCGCGCGCACGCGAGAATGTATTTTTTTACAGCGCGAGCAAGAAAAAAATTACCGGTTTTGATGCGGATTGAGGAAATTTTGACATTCTCGCGCTTTCCACGGAACAAAGAAATGTCAAATTATCGCAATTTCCGCGAGCGGAATGGAATTTTAGCCCACAGCTAGTGACTATGATTCCAGCATCAAACCCACAAGCTAATTTGCACAGGGCTAGCTTTACCCAAGACCTTTCTGGGAGAGTCCTGTTAACAGACTGTACAAGCTAAACAAAAACAATGGTTACCGTGTCAGCAAGCACGATGTTGCGAATGAGCTCAGCACATAGTAAAATCAAGTCTGTTAATGCGTGTCTCCTTTTCTACTTGTTTATTACATCCAGGTGTGAGACTGATGTAGGATGTCCTTTGCGGTAAGGTCGAAGTGGAAGGAACAAGGAAGGTGGCAAGACAGAGTGCTGGAAGCCTGGAAACAGGTAAGTGGCAGGCAAAAAGGCAACGCAAAGTAGAGGAGTTTGGACGGTCTTTAAATAAGACGGCTTTAGAACGTTTATAAAGGTCACATTCTAATTGTTTGTAGCAAGGAACAGGTGCAGATAATTAACTTGGTGAGGTTGCCTTCTAGAAGGTGCTTTAGAATGTTCACAAAGGTCGCATTCTAATTGCTTATAGCAAAGAACAGGTCTAGATGATTAATTTTATGATGCTGTCTTCTAGAAGGTGTTTTAGAATGTTCACAAAGGTTGCGTTCTATTTGCTTATAGCAAGGAACAGGTGAAGGGGATTATTTGATGAGGGCTGTCTTCCGAAAGGTTCACGTTGACGTCATCTACTCCGGGTGCTTGATGCTTATTCTGGTGGATTTTTTAGATGCTTCCATGGCACCTGAAACCTGACATTGCATATGCATGCTAAAACATTTTTAAAAGCTATTCAGCCTTTCCAAACAAACCGGGGAACACCAGCTATAACTAGCTATTAGCAAACAGCATGTAATATGGTCAAAAGTCACGGTACAAGATGTTTGTTCATTCATAAGTGTTGGGAGGAATAATATGAGTTATGGCAGTATATTGTGATTATCAAGAGAGGTGAGCTGTGGCAGGAGCCCTGACAAACCCTCAGCATATATTTCAATTCTTACAAGGTTAGAGAGGAGATATGATTTTTCTGCAACCCAGTATCTGTGTCAATGATGTGAATTACAGACAAAATGGTCAACATGGGGTTTCCAGTGAATTACATCACAAAAAAGGTCAGAAAACCCAAACAGATATAATCCAGGGAACATTCTGGAATTCCTTTTCTGGATAATTGTTAGGTATGCAGACCTGGGTTAAGAGATTAGTTTTTTTTATTCTACATGAAATGGTCCCTTTAAGATCTTATGGGTGTGTTAGGATGAAGTGAAAGCCACATTAAAGCCAAGTTTATGGATATAAAGTTGTAAAATCGTCATATAGAAAATGTTCATAATAGAGGCTGTAGTGCTGACAAGATGAAGCAATTAAAGAAATAGCCAGGCACAACAGGCACAACTGAAATTGATTTATTAGGAAGAAGAAGAAATAAGAAAAGTCCAAAGCCTTACTATGCCTATATTTTTGAAAGGCAGCAATACAGAAAATATAAGTTTTACAAACTAAAATGAACTATTCAAATAATAAAAATCAAGCAGATATGCAGCCAGCACACTCCGTGCACAGGATATTATCAAGAAATGTTGCATTAAATATTTATTGATTACCCAGACCACCATAGCCCTCATGTCTATGTTTCCAGCAAATAACCAAAGGTCTTAGACATTTTTCAGTGCTTATTATGGACTTCATTTTCTTTATACAATTTTCATATTTGTATTCTCAAGAAATGTCAAGTCAAACTCTGCTCAATATGCCCTCATTTCAATTCCTCCATCTGGCTGGCACTGCGGCCCCAAATCCCAACCACTTTCCATCATTATTTTTTAATTATTCTTTAATTAAACTCAAAATTGGCATTCCTCGTCAATCAAACTTAATTACATAAATTTATCAGAACCTGGGGAGAAAAATGTTTCCCGCCTCTACCCTGTGTAGGAGTAAGAAAACAAAGACATTTTAATAGCTAGCTTATGAATGAGTTAAAACAACTGAAACATCAAAGTGCATTAGAATGATAGTGGCAAGAGCCAGAAACAACCTTCTACACTACACAATCAGTAGCACTGTTCAACATCCAATAAATATCAGTGGAAAACATTAGATGATTCACATAAAATTTCTGCTTCTGGCAAGTCTTCAATTATCAATGCCTACTTTCAGAAGGGTGTAGGGGTGTACACCTTGCAGCAACCCCCTGTAATTCTTAATATAGTCCTTGTGACCCCGACACTTATTCTTGCTTTGCTGGGATACCCATTACTGGTAAATGCATGAACATGATTGTCACCAAACAGCTTTATTCACAACTAGAGCTTCACTGTATGCTAGACATCCATCTATCTGGGTTTGGGCCAGACTACATACTGAAACAGTGCTGAATGATGTAGACAACAACTTGTTAGAATTGTCTTGATTGGTGGCAATTGGCTTAATATTGTGCCTGGACATTTAGTGGCATTTGACATGATGGACCACAGGATCATTGTTCATTGTTTGGTACAGGTGGGAAGTATGAGTGTGCAGGCTACTGGTTGGGTTATTCCTTTCAAACAAGAAATTGACTAGATAATACAATTTCAAATACGTTTCATCTCTCATCACATGTGGAGTACCTCAAGAATGTAATTTCAACCCATGATTATTTATGATCTGTTTGGGGACCCTTATGAATATCATTAGGAAGTTTAGATTGGGGTTCCAGTACTTTGCTGATGACACACAGATCCAATTAAGACTAAAAGATAACAGTTGAAATATTGTCACTCTCCTTTCATGTCTGGAGGATGGATGTCAATTAGAGTAAAACTGAGATCTTATTATTTGAGATGAAGATTCAAACACTGAAGATTAACGCTAGTCCTGCCCTATCCCAGTTCTTTGGATAGTCAAACCCACAGAAGGGAAAGTAGAAAATTTAAGGTGCAGACTACACCTCTCCACACAAACAGAGGCAAATCTTCAGTGAAAATGTTATATTTCGCCATCTTTGCCTGAAAGAAGAACACATTAATTATCACCTGTAATGCGTTATAATTAGAAATTACCAAAGGATTCACCAAAGATAAAAATGAGCCTTCTTCAAAACCTATAGCTTGGCATCTGGTTTTGGTAGATGTTACAATGTGACATATGGTACAATGTCCATACCATGGCTGTCGTTGGGGTAAAGTGTTAAAGTGAAAGGTTCACTCATCCATCAGCATTAGGTGCAAAGAGGCCATGGCCCAGCTTTACCTAAAGTACAAAATAAGACCATATTTCCGCAATTGAATTCTATGGTCAGTGGATGTGAACTATTTGGCCCAAATTTAATGCAAAGAGCAAATTGACCTGATAAAAATAAAAAGAACTAAGAAAATAACCTTTTTAGTCCCTTATCTTCCTTGCCAAGTTACTGATGACAGGCACTCAGAGACAATTTCTTTGCAGTACGTTTCCTGTATTAATACTAATGATAATATTAATAATAATATAATAATAATAATAATAAAAAGAAGAATCAGCAGGATGTTGTAAACACTACGTTGATAAACCTAAGCGTAAATCTTTAGAGAATGAAATTGGAAGCAATTTACTCCTGGATTAAAGAGGCTATCAATTGATTAAAGAATGAGAACGATTCAGTGCAAGATGTATTAAGCAATATCACAGATTCCTTTGTGGGCCATTTGTGTTACCCAGTAAATAGCCTACATGGGATATCTCAAATGTTTGTGTTTTTCATAAAAACAGGGAAAAGTGGGCATGTATGTGTCATAAACAACTGTAAACTTAATCAAAACTAACTACAAAAAGTACTCTACCATTTCAGCAGAAACAATTTCCCATGTATGTGTGCAAGTCAATGTAGGTTTGTCCTCCAAAGGAACGTGAATGAGCTTGTGAAAGATTTGTCAAAAGCCATCGGAATATTGAGCGGCTAGGGACACACACTCTTAGTTGTTGGTCTTGATATTGAGATGGCATTTATGTGGGTCCTCTGGCAATTCCTTAGGGGATAAGCAACAGATGAAAGTTCCTGAAAAATCTGGTAAATAATATCAGAACACCACATAGGGGCTTACAGTCTTCCCTTCTAAAAGATAAGAAATTGACAATATGCTTTTAAGTGCAGTGAGGCAGAGGGCAGGGAAGCCTTATTCCCCATTGCTGTGTGGGGTACACTTTAAGACACTAGTTGAAGCTAGAGGGATATAAAAATGTATTTTGTTTTATTTTACATATTGAGCATGCACATGGAGGAAAGCAATGGATCACTTTACAAGAAACATACATAAGTTACATAGAAAAAATAAAAGTATCTTTGTATCTAGATATGATAGCAGGAAAACAAGCTGGTGGTATCATGGATGGGACACAGTGCTAGCAGAAAGGAATTTCAAATAGCAGCTCTTGTAAGACACTGTGCCACTGTCTTCTGGAGGACAAATATGAGCCCAGAGATTGGAAGGATAGATTGATAACTTGTGGTACATAAATCCACCTCTTAAGTTTAGTGATTTGGTAATGCGAGTTTTGTAGTCGTAGAGATTTGTAGGCCAGACATCCACTTTTGAATGTAATTCTTGTCACTGAAAGAAGCCCCAATGAAAATCTTGTAAAATCAGAGATTTGTAATCAAGCTGCGCAGCCACAAAGCAAATGCATTCAAAGGACAGAAGAGCAGTTGTTTAGAGAGAAGCAAATTGGTGAAATGTCAGGCTCTGCAAACATTTGGAAATTTAGATTGTCTCTATTCACCTATGACAAATCTGGATTATAAATACACTACAATATTGTTGATTATGCAAATTTAGAAACCGTCCGAACATATTAGACAGATGTTAGCGTGTTATGAAAATGTGATAGTTTAGCTCAACAAATAATATCAAGTATTAATGATTTTTATGTCAGATCCAATACACAAATACTAAATTAACATCATTGCTATTGAAACAAGTTCATCACAACGCATAGAAATGTGTTTTTTTAACATGATTTATTTATGCCATATTATGGTGAAAAAATCTCAATTTTGGATACAATGGATGCTGCTGTTGTCTCTGTTTTCACTTTTGTGTTCAACCCCTCCCATCAGCTTATATGCCCATAGCTTGGCAGAGCAAAGACAAGTTGATGTAATTTTACTGTTCTGCTCTGAATAAACTTTCCAGTGTTCCTAACTGTAACTATTTTCCAAGGTTCTTCCATCATGTTACCTTAGCTCAGTTCAGTTTTAATCATTTGTGAACAGTTTTTGTTAAATGTTTCACATTTTGTTTGATTATCTCCCGGTGACAGTGACATAGAAAAACAGAATTAATTCTTAGAAATGGATAGCACTTCCATATAATCTTATTGATGTGAATTGCGCTGATATGCTAGAAAACTGACATATGGAATCATGCTGTGCTGATGCTTTGGTTTTAGCTAATTTTCTAAGTAAGAATTGCGTATAAGAAGTTGAACCCTTTGATTCTGGGGGTGAACCAGAAGATTTTTCTGTAGACCTTACTGTTCTGTTAGGGATACTGTCCAATCTTTCTGAGTGTTGCTGCTCATTTGGGACTTTATGATTTTGACTAGTCTGTGTAACTCTGCATTTAAGCCTTTGTGATTTCTGTCATAAAACCCTTTCGCTTTTCCTCTGGATCTAAAACTCACTTATTGAGTGGTCCCAGTTACTTCTTCTATAATGCTGCTAATTTGATGCTGGGAAAGTGCCTTTTATGTAAGATCAATATGAAGCAGAACCAACTGCAAATTTCAACAGCTTGGCAATAGTAACAAAATAATAACTTAGGAGGAGGCTCCAAATACAAAAATAGCTTTTAGTATGTGCAATGTAAATGTTTTAGCAGAGACATTAACAACATTAGCTCCATTGCCATTGACAATTGCATGGCAAACTCCAGCTCAAAATCAGTCATCAGTAACAATTATGAGCCAGATGCTGATGTACTAAGACCTGTTTGCACCAATATCTGCTAATTGCACACTGGCTCAATTGTGAGCAGGTCTTCATTTTGCAATTTGACTGATGTTCATATCAGTCACATTGAAAGATGCACCTTTGTCAGATTTCATAAAATCTTCTACCTCCTGAATATTAATGAAGCAGGAGGCATTATTAAGCATTGTGCAAATGACTGTGAACGTAGAGTCTTGCAAATGACAGCAGACCTCAGTCCCTGCATTTGAGATCTTTTCAAGTGGATATTTGTCAAATGAAACAGCCAGTTTCCCTTGAAGGGACAGGACACTTTTTAATAAAATATTTACTTGCAACAAATTACATCAGGAGGAGCAGGCAGTGAAAGTCACTCACCTTGATTTCCAAAGTGGAAGCTTCCCCAGCAAATCATTCATTTCATTACATTGCGAGTTACAAATATAAGGGGAGTGAAGCCTTTTTTGACACTTTCTATTTGTAATTTGCAATGAGCCACAAAAGTTACTTTGCAAGTCAGAAGTTCTTGTCCAACTTTTAAATTAGCTTTTGTACTTTGCAAAAAAGATGTTGTGATGGGATGTTGTTAATTACAGGATTTGAAGCTGCAAAAAGCTTTTGTATTTCATGCACTAAGTCACATAATAATATCATCAATTATGATGAAAGAAAGGAGTTTGAAGGGATAAGTGAAGGACTGCATGGAAGATTGAAGTTTGGGTAAACTGCTACCATTGGCACTTGGAATAAAATATATAGCATTATAGTTTGATAACTTCAAATAATGGGTTTGGTCTGAATGACATCTAATAGGCAATGAGAGCAAAGCTCGAGTTGTCTTTGGTGTGACTCAGCAATGTGAGGTAAAAACATCTGTTATTCATAGCTACCCCCTCTAAAATGTTATGTTATGTACCCCCATTATATCACTCCCTGCTCTCTTCAGCTGTGCAGGGGGTGATCAATATGGAGGACCAATGCAAAATATGTCCTTACCTGTATCAGTTCCCTACCTGTATCACACCTGATGCCCTCACACATACAGCCACCATCCACTTGCTATGGCAAATCTCCTCCACACAATTTTTCAAAACTGATACCTTACTTCCTGCCACACTCCCACACCCCTCTCAGCATTACACCCCTCTTCCTTAATTTTTTGCGAACTTATCCTGGTGTCCTACTCCCCATCCTCAGCACCCTCTACATTTAGCCTCCTATTTCCCTCCCAAATTAAAAATCACACTCTTGCATCATGACACAGCATCCTTTCTCTGGAGTATCCATTGCTTGACCCTACACTTAAATATACAAATGTACCTTGCCGCTATTACCCCCTCTGTCCACCCACTATGCCTTTCCTTCCCTGCCAAAGTTGTGCTCTCTACTCTCCATGGAGTAGAGAGCTAATGCACATTGAAAAAATCTCTGAGAGCCCTGTCTTTGCAAAGTTAATCAAATGATAAGGCAGAGCACCATTCACAATCTCCCATCTCCCTTGTCCAAGTGAAGACCCAAGGGAGGTGGAAGAAGGCAGATGAGAGAGACAGCTGCCATTCTGCCACTTCACTCGAGCCTCTGGAGACTCTGAGGAGATGGTGGAACCCAGGGGAAATGGGCTCTTCCCCTTATGATGCACCAACAGTGGAAAACAATCTTAGTTTTTCCACCATTGCTACATCTTAGTAGTGTATAAACAGATTATCTATGAGAGTGATACATAACAATAATTGTAATTGCATTTATATGATGCTCACTAACCCTGATGAGGCATCAAAGCACTTTTTGTCATGGAACATGCTACTCTGGAAACCAAAAGTATTAGTGGTGGATTAGTATAGAGAAAGAGGAGTTAATTTGAGCTGTAGACATGAGTCTGTTAGCTGGAATAATATGATAATGGAGGGATAGAAGAGGAAACACTCTAGGAAGTTTTATTTGGGGGATCATAGTAGTAAAATGAGTTTTGGGATGCGTAAAAGGAGAAGGAGGGAAGAGAGAAAGGGATTACGGAGATCATAATAGTAAAATAGGGTTTGGGAGGAATGAAAGGAGGGAAACATATGGGAAGAATTTAGAAAAGGGTTGTTTGAAGATCATTGTAGTAAAATAAGGTTTGGGATGATTCAAAGGAGGGATAGAGGAGGGAAGAGGCCAAAAAGGGTTGTTTCATACAACATAGTATTAAAATAAGGATTGGGATGAGTCAGAGAGTAGAATAAGAGGGTATATTGAGAGAGGTATGGGGTGAGACAGAGTAGTGCATTGGAGAGAGTGAACGATGTTTTTCTTCTACAGTAGGAGCAAAGTAATAAATATATAGATCAATGGCTACATAGGAAGGGTATACATGTATAATAAATGTAACATATTGAGATTTAAAGTTGTATTGTATAAACTCAGACTTTTAAGGATTGCTGTACTTGGAGCTATTTTATTTGTGTATTTTTTATAACACAATTCGTTTTTTAACGTTATCAATTCCTCAATATTTCAATAGTGAAGCATTTGTAGCCAAATAGTTAAGATAATCTTTACATACATAAATGAAACAGAGACCCATAGTCATCTAATCAATTAGCTAATATAAAAAGTATGCAATAACCTATAAACATGTTAAGGATAGAATCTTATATCTATGTGTATATCTATATCTATCTATATCTATCTATATCTATATATCTATATCTATATATATATATATATATGTGAGCAAGGGCGGATGCCCGAAACGCGTCAGATTGGTGAAACTCGGCTGATAATAAATTAAGAACAATTGTGCCTTACCTGGATTTGCGTGGTTTCCATTCTTCGTTACTACGGATTCTTTGGAGATTACACGTGTGAGATGTATATATATATATATATATATATTTTTTTTTTCTCTATGTGGTTCCGGTCGTAGCGCGCAGCAGCGAGGTGCAGACGTTGGGCTGAACCAATGGCCAGGGTCAATGTTTTCACACAAAAAACGTCGCACTCTGGAATCTTGTGATGTGTATTTTATTACAGAGCCAGTCTGTCACAGAGACAGACTGGCTCTGTAATAGAAATACACATCACAAGATTCCAGAGTGCGACGTCTTTTGTGTGAAAAAAAATATATATACATTTATCTATCTATCTATCTATCTATCTATCTATCTATCTATCTATCTATCTATCTATCTATCTATCTATCTATCTATATATATATATATATATATATATATATATATTTAGATATAGATAGATATATAGATAGATATAGATAAATATTTAACCATACGTAATATATACATTTGTTAAGCAGACCTAAATAATAGCTATATATTTTAATACCCATAGTTATTATACATATTTGTCCAAAGAAATACACATATGTAGATATATATATATGTAATCAAAATATAAATGTTTAGATACACATGTATATGCTGTACATTAGTGTTTGAGCATAGTGGTTATGTAGGAAAGAGCCAACTCTTGAGTAGTTGTCTGAAGATAAGATAGTTATCTGTAGATCTTATGTTTGGGGGAAATTAATTCCATAGTTTGGCTGTTTGAACAGAGAAAGATGTACCAGCTGTGCTCTTTTTCTTGTATCGAGGGGTTTTGAGACGAGGAGCCAATCTTGAGTAGAGGTTCCTTTGTTGAATGCAGTAAATGATTTTATTTCTGATGAAAAAGAGTCATCTTTAATTTATTGCTTTGTGGGCGATACAAAGCAGATTGAAGTTGGATCTTCTGACAACTAGTAACCAATGTAGGGCTCTCAAGGTAGGGGAAATGTGGGCTTGTTACTTCACATGTAGTTGTAGTCTGGCAGCAGTTTTTTTTGTAGTCTTTTTGTAGTTGATCAAGATGATCCCAGGTGGAGGCCATTGGCGTAAACAAGTTTAGACAGTACAAGAGAGATCGCATCCTGGACCTTGTGTGGAAATCCCAGGTGGGGGAAGATGCGTAGCAGAGTTTTCATGTTAATGAAGCTTCAATGGAGTACTAGAGTTGATCAACCAACTATATAGGCGGAGAAAGACATGGACTACCTGCCTACAACTTAGTCACCCCCCACAATGCACAGCAGTTCAATCTTATGCAGGCAATCAACTAAGTACTTCTTGATCCATTCATGACATGGCACTAACTCAGTGATCTTTTAATCAAAGTAAAAACATTATGTAATCTCATTGGGGTATTTGTCAAATCAGTGCTTAGTGCCGAGAGCAGCATATATTAGTTTTGATGGCCATGCCGCACTGACTCATCTGCTGATAGCTATATTAAGTAAGGGGACCCTTACAATGCCTTTGGTGAATTGAGTGAATACTCTATATGCAAACTCTTCCAAAGGGATCAACAGACAGACTTATTTCAAATGGTTTTGGATGATTACGCATCAATTCAGATCCAACAAAATCATTTGATAATCCATTTATAAATCTTCACACACTTGAGAGATAACTATTTAGAAGTACTTTCTTCTTCACTGCTTCAAAACAAGTGGTCACAAATAATCCACAGTAAAACCATTAAAAATGTGGACAACACACCATAAAAATGCCTATCTATAAAAATAAACAGAATAAAATAAAAATACTAACAGTAATAAAAACAAACATTGTACTTAACTTGAGTCATACATGCTAAACACGTCATGACTGTTTTAAAACAGGCTATATAGCAAATAATATCACAATAATGCTCAGAACCGAAGCAGAGTTCATCAAAACAAGGAATATTCTAGAATGCCTATTAATCAAAACTGTTAGAAAATGCAGGAGTGGGTAAAGAAAATAGTTTTTTCTCTGTACTGGATGAACCTTTTAAAGTCTATGGAGCAGAAACTGCTGAATGTGAGGTATGTCAGGAGATAACGAAAATATCAAATTGACATCAGAGTCATGCACTTAATTGTCAATCCCTTACTGGTATCATTGAATGTGTTTAACCACTATCCTCGTACAGGTAACACATTTCATTCCCACAGTGTGGACTTAAAGGGTCACTATCAGAATCAAACTAAAGCCTAATTCAGTCAATTGGCTATAGAGCAGTACTTTAATGTTGAAATTACTGACAGCTTTTTAAAAAAACATGAAAAAAACCACAGAATAGAACGACGATTTATTTGACAGAATTCATGTTTAAGACAAAGAAAAGTGAAATTACCTATGTACAGAGAGAAAATAGGCCTTTTTCTTCAAACATTACAATGGCTGTTTGCAAGTGGGTTGGGAAGTAACAATGCAATCACCTGTCAACAATGTGCATGAACGAACACTAAAATAGAAGAATATATGGTTGACTTCCACATGGTTGCAAAGGTCCATGACTTGCAAAAGTGAGAGTAAGAAATATCCAACAACCTAGGATCCATTAAGGACAAGAAACAAGAGGGGGATAGTGGGTCAACTGGCAGTGGGTGGGTTCAGCTCTACTTTGAGGAAATCTGGAATGATGTTGAATGGGGAAAGATACATACTATTTGTAAAGTTGTATGATTAACACATATAGCTCTGGAGTATTTTTATTTGCAAACACAATGCTACAACCATAATACATAGGAGCTTCATTTTTTCGCACTGTTTGGCAGGATGGTGGGGTAAAGTTGTCAATTTAAGAAGTTGATCTAGGAACGCGGTAAGCAGAAGTTGAAATGTCCACTGAGTGAGTGGTTCTTGGATGTGGTTTAGACAACTTACTGACTGAAACGATGTTTGCTGTTCATTGTTGGAGTACAGTTTCATTCCTGTGAGCTGCACGCTGGAAATAACCAATGTGAGCCTTTAGGGATTGATTTTTACCAATATGGAAAAATATAAGAAGCCTTATACCACATGCTTCTTTTTCTTTTTCTTTGCTGCTTTACTCTTTGCTCTCTTTTATGCTTGAGAGGGAGTCAGTGCTGTTCAAAAGAGCCTCACGTGTAAGCTTCAGACTGGACTATCACAGGGGTGGACTGCTACTGTTAATGGAAGGGTGATGCATGGATGAGGAAGTGCAGGGATGTTTGCAATATCTGTTTTGTTATGTACTCACTCTACCCTAATGAGCTGTCCCTGGCTTAAGACACATTCATGAGGTGTAAGTTGGTGATGGTGTGCTGACCTTAAATGGGATGTGATTGTTTACCAGCTGCTGAGCTATTGTTTCATTGGCTATAAGTGATCAACTTAAAAAAGTACTATGGTTAACTTCTCATCTTGTGAGTCATATCATACCCCTACAGAGGGGTGTCCAGTGGGAGATGGGCAAGAAACCTGAAGATAAAATGAAATGCGTAATAGGTAAAGGTCTAACTTCCCCTACCAGATGCTCCTTGGTATTTTTTTAAGTGTTAGTTTTCTAGTAAAAAGTCTTTCAATTCCCTTTTATCAAGAGACACATTTTAGCTGAGAAAAGGAATTTAAAGAAGGTAAGATCAGGTATTCCTAACATCAGGAGCTACTTAAAACTGGTGAAGTATAAATCCTATTGGCCCACGTTTTACCTTTGACATGAAAGCCATGGAACAGGTGGATGACTGCAAATACTTACTTAGGAAAGGTTCCTGGCGAGGACTTTACATTCGCCTGGTATGTCACCTGAACTAGGACTATAAACAGGATACATTTTGTTATGCAATTTGGGAACATTTCAGAAAGTGAGACCTCATTGCTGAATGTGATTCTATCATGGCTAGATCTTTGAAATAGTCACTGTGCTTTTGTCAGACAAACTTGCAACTACAATGGCCTTGGATGGCAAAGGCATAGGACATGTTATTGTGATTCATGATTGCCTGCTTGAAAGAAACATCAAAGCTGTCAGGATTTCAGTTCCTTTCAGAGCCATGTCTATGTTTGTTGATGTATATAGGTGATAGTATCATAACTTACATGTAACACCTTGAGTTATAAGAATCTCAATAATGTATCCTAGTAATGGAATTGCTCCCCGCTTCAGTAACGACTGCCCTGGGAGTGTAAATAATGAATCCCTTGTGGGAACGTTATGGCCTAGTTTCACACAGGTTTTTCATTACTTTTTTTTAATACTGACCTAAAACAAAATCTTTTTTAAGATTTTCAAACCAATGTAAATTGGTATTTCTATTGGTTCTGTTTTGCATTGCTCTGAATCAATAGAGCTTACCATGGGTGTTACATTGGTGCTGCCATGCAACCACCCTGATTTTTTACACAAAACAATATCTACTAACAATAGTAGGCAGGATTTTGCACCTAAAAATAATGCCACTTGAAATTATTTAACAGGAGAAATACTTTTATTTCTCCTTTCTTTTCTGGCATTGCATGTGTACTGCACTGTATAGCACACAGTGGGGAAACTTTTACAGCGTGTCTAGGCATAGTAATTTATACCGGAAGGGATTCCTGACAGTACAAAACCTAGCTAGACTCACTCAAACACCCTTGCACCAACATGCAAAGATGTGTGAGTGGTGCACAGCAGCCTGATTGTATGTCTGCACTAGGGAAAGGGGAGTGTCATATCTCTGTATATAATCCACTTTCCTGCTCTCTCCTTGTCACACAATGCAGCACAGCAACAGTGGCTGATGCCCAGCATTGCCTGGCATCATTTTAGATCTGGCCCCACATTTGAATAGATGAGATTATATTGACCCTATTTAAGTAGCACACAAAAAGAGCAAACATTAGTAGATGCTAAATTAACCCCAAACTCTGCTGGAATATTCCCCAGAATAAAATAACAATGAGAACTTGTCCCAATGGTATTAAATGGGAGTGAAGCTGCTCCCTGGAAAGAAATCTAAATTCAGCCTTTCTCCAAGCCCTTGCTACCACGAAGTCCTGATACCAGCACTCTTCTCTTACAGGATCTTGCAACACTGCTATCTTTCTAAGCTCTTGCAACAATTCCCTCCCTGTAAACTGCCGTAGCACATTTCCCCTATGTGCTCTTTACATTGCTTCAGCACTTTCTTCCTTCAGGTGCAGTAGCATTTCTTCCAAACAGGCTCCTTTTACCGTCCTTTACACTAAATTCCCAGACCACTCTCTTTCCTTCTAGCTGTGGTAGTTCTCCTTGTAGGCTTCAGGAGAAGAAGCTATGGCAGTGCTGCAGAGTTGCAGTTGCAGAATGCTGCCCACCGAAGATGACAAAAACAGCAACATCCCATTTCTCATTCTTCCTTGCTCTTTGTTTCCAGAGCCACCTGGATTGAATACCCAAGGGTTTTCACCAGATCAGGTACTCAGAGGAGTAACCTGGGCAGCTGCACATAGGCAGGAGCCATCACAATACATTTGGAGATAAGGACACGGCGTACCCTTTAAGAAATCACTACAGGATGGCAGAAGCTCCAATGTGATTGGTTGATAATTTGTGGAATGTGCAGACTTGAATGGCAATGGGCTTCTGTCCAGCTGCCAGGACTTATAATAATAATAATAATAATAATAATAATAATAATAATAATAATAATAATAATAATAAAGCAATTTATAGGGCACCTGGTTACTCCATCCACAGTGTCCCGACACTAAAATAATCATAAGATTCCTCCCATCTAATTGAACACCTGTTTAAACACAGATCTGTGTGGCCCCTACCGCTGCTGCCACTTTCAAAATATGTAGCGAAGTGATGCCCACTTTTTTACCTATTTAATTCACTAATGGGAGCCACTTTTACCCCTATGTTTTGTCCCAGTCTGACCATTGAGGGACTTGCACCTGCTCCAGTGAGCCATGCTGCAGCTTTTCGCCTTCATGTCTAAGGTTTGTTCCCAGTGAATATGGAGCGGCTGACTCAGAGCAAGTAGGCCTCCCAGGCTTGTGAGTTATCCCCATTTTAAGTGACTAACACTAGCTGAACTGGTTTATTCTAAAGTTTTATTTTCAAAGATACACTGACTCACTTTTTCTAACTCCGAGACGCTGTTCCTTTATTTTGCAGGTTGCTGCTACACGGTATTGTTGAGTGCTACTTTAATTTCCTTGTTCCAACAATTTTACAGTGTTCATGAGCATTAGAATCTTAAATATTAAAGGCTTGTGAACTTGTTAATTTGTAACTCAGGTTTGTCAAGAGCACTGCATTCCTTCGTTTTGCAGCGTTTTGATCGTACTTCCAATCTTCTCAAGTGCATTGCTACTGTCTTGTGTTTTCATTTTCAGGTTTAGGTCTATGTTCATGATCGTTTAATGAGCACACATTCTTTGTAATGGGTGATACTACTTGAATCACATTTTAACTCTGTATAATGTTCTATGGCCGTTTGTGTTGTGCAATTTTACCATTAGTTTCTAATTATTACTGCAAATATATCTACATTTCTTAACTCTGGATTGACATTCACATTTGTATTGCCACTGTGATAGTTGCTCAGGTGTAACAGCATTTCTGATATGATGATCACGTTGGGGCAGCGTTGGGGCAGTGGCTGCTTCTGCATGGTCAGTGACTGGCTACCGCCCTCCCCCTATGACCTCACCACCCCCGGACACAGCACATAGACATGGTATCTTTGGAAGGCGGGAGGTCGCGAGACCCCCCGGCCGTATTTATTAAGTTCAAAAACAATAAATTTTTAATTTGCATGATAAACAGTTATACAAAAATCAGCAGGACATTAGATACATTATTGTCAACAGGTGTGAGTGACTATCCTTAACAAAGACTCTAATACAGATTGTTTCCTAACCGAGTCTAACATCCTCCTCTGCATTTTTGTATACTAACATTTCTGGGCCATATGGCAAGGTCGCTAACCGGTGTCAGGTCCTACTAGCTGCGCCTCCCCTACAGGTGTGCGCATACGCAGCCGGGCCCGGTAATTTACCCGGTCCACGCCGTGAACTTCATTTACCCACTAAAGGAGGGCCCTTACTCTGCGCCATCCGGTGACGTCATGAGTATGCGCGCGCGGGGTGGCTACCAGCCTAAGGAAAGCGTGACTCCCCAACCCGCGCCCCTTTGAAGCACCAGTTACCTTGCCCCTGAAGTTCTAGGAGGGGCCAATGGCCCCTCCCCCTGGGCGGGCACCTCCGTAGGATGATGCCCGCCCCCTCAGACCTTCAAATAGTTGCTCACCGGTCATGACCTTACCGCATGCCCCATACCTAATAAATACGACGACCTATGGGAGAAAATTCTAAAGGACAACTACACTGACTAAAATCACACGTCATGTATAACACCATAAAACTACAAGGGAAAGAAAAGGCCTAAACACGACTGCACCAGTTACACATAATACAGTATCATTCACTACCTTGGGAGAAAAAGGCCTACGAGAAAGCATAGTCAAGAACATAACTTCACAATACAATAGTGATCACTACAATGGGAGAAAAAGTCCTAAAAGAAAACCTCATCAGAAACTAATATTTCAAAACAGTTTACCGCGCCCAATGTCCGCTAGTCGGACTAGTAACGCATCAACCAAGTACTCCAGGGATGGTGGGTGGGGAAAATTAACGCCCCGAACGCCGGGGCACGTCCGTTGTGGGGGAGCGTCCAGGCAACAAGGGGGTCACCTGGGCGCTCCCCGCCTCTTTATCCCCCCAGTGGCCCACCCCCCTCCCCTCCGACCCGGACGTCGATTAACGACATCCGGGTCACGTTGTCAGCCAATCGGTGGCAGGGCGCGCCCCAGTGGACACGCCCCACCACCGAGAAGTCCGGGAGAGGTCGCCGCACTGCCATGCAGGCGGGGGGGCCAAGAGCCCCCCCTTTCCACATGGTCAGTGACTGGCTACCGCCCTCCCCCTATGACCTCACCACCCCCGGACACAGCACATAGACATGGTATCTTTGGAAGGCGGGAGGTCGCGAGACCCCCCGGCCGTATTTATTAAGTTCAAAAACAATAAATTTTTAATTTGCATGATAAACAGTTATACAAAAATCAGCAGGACATTAGATACATTATTGTCAACAGGTGTGAGTGACTATCCTTAACAAAGACTCTAATACAGATTGTTTCCTAACCGAGTCTAACATCCTCCTCTGCATTTTTGTATACTAACATTTCTGGGCCATATGGCAAGGTCGCTAACCGGTGTCAGGTCCTACTAGCTGCGCCTCCCCTACAGGTGTGCGCATGCGCAGCCGGGCCCGGTAATTTACCCGGTCCACGCCGTGAACTTCATTTACCCACTAAAGGAGGGCCCTTACTCTGCGCCATCCGGTGACGTCATGAGTATGCACGCGCGGGGTGGCTACCAGCCTAAGGAAAGCGTGACTCCCCAACCCGCGCCCCTTTGAAGCACCAGTTACCTTGTCCCTGAAGTTCTAGGAGGGGCCAATGGCCCCTCCCCCTGGGCGGGCACCTCCGTAGAATGATGCCCGCCCCCTCAGACCTTCAAATAGTTGCTCACCGGTCATGACCTTACCGCCACAGGCCAGCATTGTTAACCGACGATCTGGCCTCCCCCTTTACCTAGACCTAAACCAGGAGCGCGCTTACTTTGCAAATCCCTCCGACCAGGCCCAGACATTATTAGACCACAAGACGTTCGCTGCCTCAGTCAAGTGCACCCCGTCCCTCAAGTAAAAATTGCTCGCCCCAGATACACCCATGTGGAATCGTCTGCAACTGGGGGGGTCCGAAATAATTTGTCCAACTGTGTGTTGACCCTCCGTACCGAGTGATTCAACACCCTGACCGAGACCCCCCCTCGCCACTGCCACCGAGGGATAAGTTGAGGCCAAACTACTGTGGAACCCGGGCAAGCCCTGGCCACCCACCCCGCAGTGGAAATGATCTCCTCAATAAGCACGCGCCTCCCCAATTTTGCCAAATCATTCTACCCCAGGTGAAGTATCACCACTGACGGGGGGGCCGCTGCTGAGCTAAGAGTCCCTGGAAAAAATTCCGAAACTGGCTGAGGCATAAACCCCCCTCCCGAAAAATGATATATCAAACCCCCTTTTGCGCTGCACTCGTCCTACGGTCTCCTGAAAGAAAAACATGTTCCGCACGCTTAACATAAGAGTGGCCCACAATCCAAATCACCAATTTCTTGTGTCCTCCGTGCTGTGCCGATGTCGATCGTTGGCGCCCGGTGACGAGTTCCTCCCCTGCGTGACAGGTTTGAGAAACTGCAATAAACCAGAAACATACCGGGCGTGAGCACCATCCTGTCACAACATGTCAACTCGTACATAACTCTTGTAACGTTCAGACGACCATCTCCCCAGTTTCTTCACATTCTCTACTGAGAGACCCCTCGCCACTGCCTCAGTTGCTGCCCCAATCCTAAATGAGTGGGTGCCGAATTCCCTTGGATCGAAACCTGCCAGACTGACCGTTAGCTCCAAGACTCGCCTAAACTGGTACCTGGTCAGTGGTGTACCATCGGCGTGACACAGCAGTGTGTCCCCCGCCGTGCCCTCCCGCTGCCTGCAGAAAGCCTCCACGTGAGAAACCGGGCAGCAAGGATTGGCCCGCGCCCGGTGGAGCACTATGGTGTGACCCCGAGAGTCCTGATCAGTTTTCGATCTCTGAATTGTTATCCTCATAACGTCCTCCCTGATCTCCACACCGGCCCACCGTATTCCGCCCACTCTATCAGCTTTTGACCCAGCAACTAACTCCCCAACCCTCAAAGCCCCTTAGAAGGCCAGGGAAAACGCCGCCTTGAACAAAATAACCTCCCACTGGGAGCTACAAACACTGTGCAGCGCCCCCAATAAGGCCGTCAGCCGTGTCAGTCCACTGGGCCTTCTCCTATCGCCCCGGTAACCCTGTAAACGGCGCCAACCCCTCAAGGCCTTGCGCACCAGAAAGGTGTTAGTGGGATCTCGCATACCCTTACCCTGCGCAAAGAAAGAGACCGCCGCCCTATGTCTGTTCGCAGTCGCCACTGAGCGCCCTTCCCTGTGCATCGATTCTAGGTAAGCTGCAAAGCTGTCCTCCTGGGCCTACCTAGCCTCCCATTCCTGCCCCAAAAAAGCCCGGTAAGACAAAAACGCCCCTTCGTAAGCTGTCTTGGTCCTGGGGGCTAAGCTAGCAACCGCGAGGTCCTGTAATCTGGGGCACCAATCTGCCAAAGTACTGCCGGGAATTGCGCCGGCTGTGGATCTGCTGCAGGAAGATGTTCCCTGAACACCTGCATTTTAAAGCGAGAAAGGGAGTCAGCTGCATTATTGAGGACGCCAGGGACATGCTTGGCTCTGAAAACCACATTCCATTTTAAGCATTGCAACACAATCTCCTTCAGTAAGCGGAGTATGAATGGACAGCGTGCCCCCTGCTGGTTTATGCATTCCACAACCGTCATGTTATCCGACCAGAACACCACGCATTAATTGCATAAGTGTTCCGGCCAGACCAGCTACGCTACCCATTTCGGGAAGAGCTCCAGAAAGCCAATATTGGTGGTCAGTCCCCGTGTCCTCCATTCTGCTGGCCACCGCTGGGCGACCACCTGGTACCCAGAATGGCGCCAAAGCCGGTACTCCCAGCGCGCCGAGCATAGCTCCAGTTGCTTTACCTGAAGAACACTTATGACCGCTTATGACATAGGGAACATTGCATGTGACTTCCAATGAGAGTGTCTGGCACCCACTGTGCACTTTTCTAAGGGTTTTTCCAGTAGATCCCATATGCCACCCATGGTAGAAACCAATCCCTATCACCAGATAGGGAGCATATGCCCTATCGGCACTGCTCAGTGGAATCTAACGGCCTCTTGCCTCTGCCCACGATGTTGCTTTACCTTGAGAACACAGATAGTGAGGCGCTGTGGAATAGAGAAGTGCCTTCTACGCAGTATTATCTGTTAACTTCAATTTCTTCCCGTACCCATTTGCAGAGCTCACATTCACCAGAGGGCAACTTGGCGCTGAATTACAGATGTGTATTGTTACCCAACTCAATGGTATTCAGTTTATCAACTCGGAAGGATAAAGACTGAGTGAACCCATTGAGATATGAACCCCGGAACATGAGTTCAAACACGGGCCTCTAAAGTGGACACGTTAGTCCCTTAAGCCCCCCCGGACCCACTCAATGTGGAATATAGCTGCAGATCATTAATAGTGCTGCCAAAATTACCCCCTGAGACCCCTCCCGGTTCTTTTATATGACATCCTGATTTTGACCTAAAAGAAACTTTTATAAGGTTAGCAAGCACAATCCCATTTCTCTGTAGCAAGGTACCCCCAGGACATAAAAAAGGGAACACAGCCTTTAACCCTCAGCGTCGCAGACCCAACATTAACCTGCATATAACACATATTGGGCAGACTTACACGGTGTGTGCTTTGCACAGATTCAATAATATCACTGTATGTCCCCTGCCAAACCACTGTTAGACTATCCATAAGCTGACCTTAATGCTTGTTGATAAATTCCCTATTTCAACAACACTCCAACCGAGTGTTACACAAGCAATTTTTACCCATCCGCCAAGTACTCATGTTATGCCCACCTCATTGGCATCCCTAGGCCGAGCACTGCTGCGATGCACTAACCCAGAGCACATATGAACTGTACTGTATGTTGACAAACCCAGCTGGCCTTCACATGCTAGCCCCTATTACTACTATCCCATACACTGTCATTGAGGGTACCTGGAGCCTACCATATGGGGCCTCATATGTAAGGCACCACCCCAAAAGGAAGGCGTGTGCATATGCACTATTAGTAATTTCACTGGTGGTCAAGTGACCCAAACCGATAGCCAACCGAAACATGGTCAGGAAATGTAGGGCAAAGCAGTACATCACATATGCCACTCATGGCAAACCAATCATTGTCCCAGTTCATACCGAGGGCCGATGCACTATTAGTACTGATCAGTAGTGGTAAAGTGGCCAAACCTATAACCAACAGAAACGGGGACTGAAAATATGTGGGGGAAGTAGACGATTCACAAGCCCCTTCACCTAGGTTCATGTTTGGCTAGTCAGAATCACCCCAGTGGCATTGCACCTACCAGACAGACTTCTCGCAATACTGGTCGACTAGCGCTGTATTCTCATACCGGAGTTTAGAGCAGTAACATCACCTACACACGGCGCTTGTTTCAACTGAAGCACAACGGCCCCCCCAACGTCGCACGAGCAACTCCTTGAAGCCGTGCCCGCAACTGTTTCTCACCCCATTCATATGCAACAGACTTTGTGGGTGTAGTGCATGGCCTCACCACAAACCTGCCTCCAGACTCAGGCCAAATGGTATTTCATTTGAAAATTGCCCGAAACAAGATGGCTGGGTGTATCAAACGCATGAACGTGTGCACGTTGCTACCCACCCATCCCCCGAGTGTCCAGACTCCGGCATCCCCAAGTTGCGAAAGGGACACACACCATACTCCATTGCGCTTTGAAGTGGAGTCACCACAACACGGAACGCACCAGGAATCCGCGACTCTGACGCCAAATCAATGCAAATGACCAAACAAACAAATACGAGGTACGCGTGAGTTCCCATTGCAGCGTGAACTCGCTCAGAACACCACGACCCAAGGGCCCATCAACAATCACACAAACGCGCACAGACGCCAGCACAGCAGGACGTACCACGCACCTGCGCGCACACAGGCCAGCAACCGCACAGTCATCCATGCCTCTCCCAGTCACCAACCATGAATTCGCAACCCTCGCTTTAAGCCGCTCCTCCCCGCATTAACGAAAGCTTGCCATCATACCTCAACTCCATGCTTCAAACGCGATCAAACATGGTCTGGCAAGTGCAGTTTTACAAGTAGCTACTGACCGCCGTATTATTGGAAAATGAATCTGTTGCTTATTCGCCTGAGGGTGCGGGGCCGTATTGGCAAAGAATGTCCCATTTATTTGGTCATAATTTTCTCTCGGCGCGTTAACCGCCCGAGCTATCTCCCCAGTGAAGCCGCACGTCCCCAGGTGTCAATTCTTTTAAAAACAGCGTAATCCAACTGACAAAATTGATGGGAATTGAACCCTACTGAAACGGGTAATATCTACATGGACGCGGGTGTGTGACCGAAGGTCCCAACCTGGGGTAGCTCCTGCGCGCACACCGCATTCTCATTGCACATTTTTATGGCACGGGGTGATTATGTAATTAGCCCAGAATCACAGGATGGACGCGCCTTGAGGCTCTAGCTCAAATTTCCAGTACCAGAGTTGGACCACCTCCCCGCCCGAATCGAATCCTGCAACAACCTCCCCGGGTGTGCTTCGGATCACCATCCATAAAGTTAAGCAGGCGAACGTGCTAACCGTTCGCACCACAACATTCGGAAGAGTTCGAAATTTTTGTCAGCTTATGACATTTTTTCGGCGTTTGCGGGAGCCGAACCCTTGTCCTGAGAGACACTTTATAACCACAGGCCCCAGACTTCCAATTGAGCTATAGCTCCTAGTCATCATAGCTCCTAGTCATTAACCATCATCTTTGCCGCTTGTTATTCTTCCTAATATTTCCGTGCAATTATACTTTTCGGCTCAGCTGTATCGTGCCCGATCACGCAGCATGCATTCGCCACGAAGAACAACAGCATTAGCGATCAGCAACCTCCGCGTATATAACAATGAGCACCCTCGGTGCACAACAGCATTCAATTACGCGCTCCTGTCCACCCGCAGTGAGCCTCGGCCCCCTCCCACCAGCGAAATGAAACCCATCCAATCATTTCACAAGGAATCGAACCCGTGCACTAGGGGCCCGATCACCACAACAATACTTAACTGAGCCAATAGCTCGATCTAAGGCGCCTCTCCCATGGAACTCCCGCCGCCGACCGCGTAGAGAGACCGCAGGCCTGCTTCCGCTGTACTCGCGCTGCCCAGAGAACGCCTCGCCCACGACTCCGACGTAGTAGACAGCCACCGGTGATGCATATACTGCTTTACCGATGAAATCCCCGACCGCGAACCTGCAGGGAAACAAAAGAAAATTAACGCCCCGAACGCCGGGGCACGTCCGTTGTGGGGGAGCGTCCAGGCAACAAGGGGGTCACCTGGGTGCTCCCCGCCTCTTTATCCCCCCAGTGGCCCGCCCCCCTCCCCTCCGACCCGGACGTCGATTAACGACATCCGGGTCACGTTGTCAGCCAATCGGTGGCAGGGCGCGCCCCAGTGGACACGCCCCACCACCGAGCAGTCCGGGAGAGGTCGCCGCACTGCCATGCAGGCGGGGGGGCCAAGAGCCCCCCCTTTCCATATGTGACGTCGTCTGGGGAGAGTCTCCTCGTGTGCAGACGGATGTACTTGCCCCCTTCACTAGTGGATCCGTCCCCACTCACGTCATCACTGGTTGCTATGCTGTTCGCACTTCATCAGTGCCCACGCGCACATACATGCAGAAATACATGCACTCATAGTATGAATGCATGTATTTCTGCATTTAACGAGGGAGCTTTTGTATGTATATTTGTATATATACGTACAGATATACATACAAAAGCTCTCGAGAAATGCAGATTTGAGCTTAGAAGAGGATCTAAAGGCAGACCCATGGGACATCTTTATGAAGTGGGCACAGCTTCGAAGATGTCTGAGCGCCGAGAGATGGGCTCTTTCGGGACGTTTACACATTTTCCATTCTAATCATTTATTATTTCAAGTCACTTTTCTTAATGCACCTACAGAAAGAACGCACCAGAGAAGGGTTGACTCTAAAACCTTAAAATACAAAGGCCAGCGTAAATCCCCTGCAGTGCTGGACTGAAGCAGTTCCATTATGAATCATAAGCCATTTTAGCATGATGCATTCCCTTTGTCAGGGAACTAGTTACAGTCACCGAGGCATGGCTAAATTGTTGTGACATTTTCCCAGCCCTACTATTACCTGTCAGATGGGGAGAAATCAAGGCGTCAGTGCAGGCTTCTGTATTGATGCGCCGACTGTTGATATTAATTGATGTAAATGGATCGGCTTGTCCATCAGCAGTAACAAGCACATCTGCTCGTTGTAAGTCTCGGGAACCTGCCAGATCTCTTTAACATTCCGCTCCCTGTTGGTCTCGGGGCCTGGTAAAGTAATCACTTCTCTCTTCAGCAAATGTGATGAGTATTCTGTACGCGCCATACTTTAAAAAAAAACGCTGATATGAAATATGTCCTATTATGTTATTTCATATTTTCTTCTTTTTGCCGGCCGTGGATTGAGTTCCATAAAGTAGGACACGGACAAATTACAAAAGCCAGAACAAGCAGGCTCGGTAATAGTCTTATATAACAGCAAACACTCTGCGTCTGCTTTAATCCATCAAGTTCTTTACTCTTCTGAAATGCAGCTGCCCCTTCTCCTCGCTCCCTTCAAATGACAAGTTTTCAGTAGGAAAACAGTAAAGCGCCTCGCCAGGGGCAACAAAAGATGGATACAATCAAACACGAGGATGTCAGACCGTGCTTATTTTAAAGGGTCCATGATTGTGATGTTTCATTCAGATAATGATGCATGTGAGATATTAATGACTTTTCTCTCAGGATGCTGCGCACTAAAATAACGAGAATGAGAGATAAACCACAAATAAGCAGGCACATAAAGATGGCGTGGCCAAACAAAAGCAATTGTGAGAGAAATGTCAGAGCTCCCCTCCCCTTCCACTCTTTTGCATATGGGTTCGGTAAAATGAATACGTATCGATGTCACAGTCACAATGTGGCGGTGTCCTTGCTCGCGCCGGGCGCGTCGCATCTCTGCCACGTTGCTGTGCCGCGGAAAAGTGTTGTCATCGAAATATTTTGCAGAAAGCCCTCCACGTGGCCCTGAATTCCAAGTGGAGGTCTGCAATTGCCCTCACAGTCGGCGGCGCGAGGAACATTTGTGCGTTCTCCACACTTTAGAGGAATGTTTACTGAACAATGACGAATTTCTTTAGAAATAGAGAATTGAAAATGGAAGCATGACAAATGCATTTTCATTTCATGAATCAAAAATGACATCGAAACGCGGGAATACCCGGAGACTGGGAGGCCGGAATGGGAGAGACAGAGCTTTGTCCTGTGTATAATAAGTAAGGTGAATATAATTAAGAATAATATTGGTACAAATATTTGTGAATATCGTGTATTTAAAAACCCGATTTGGCGGAGAAATCTCCCAAACGATGACCATTTCGCAAGACAGGATTCCCCCAGTTCGATAACGCGTTGCTTTGTGGGGCCCTCGGATTTCAATAGCCTTATGACGGGTTTACATTTACACAAGATGGCCATTACCAGAACGAAAGTTTACACATAGAAAACATGTCGAAGAGACCTCAGTGAAGCGAGGGTCTGATGTCATGAGGAGGTCTAAAATGCAGCATTTCGGCCAAAAGACTGCTTATTTCTATGACGTGCTTGGGAGACGCAACAATTAACAAACCACCAGAGGGCATACACTCCAAGCAACTAGAGACAGTCATACTATTTCATGTTCTGTAAACAAATCTGTAAATACACAATCTCTTTGGCTCTGAAGGTTCAAACAGTATGGGCAGTAACAACCCTACAAATATTCATACCGAATTTGAACACAAAATGCAGCCCCATACTTTTAAGTCTGTGCTCTCACAGTGAATTCTCGTTTTTAGAAGAGTCCCTGTAAAAACGCTGAACTGGTGCAATTCTCTGGAGAAAAGACACCCACTTAAGACAGAAGCTGCGATGCAAATAGAGGCATCCCCCAACACACGCTGACCTACATCTCAAACACGGTGCCAAACCACTGCAGCTCCAAACGCACAAGGTAAATATGTCTGACAAACAAAATCTACTGCCAAGCAAAACGTGTCAGCCAACGATTTGCATGCTCAGACTTCACGCGCACCGAGTCGGCATTTGCATAGACAGGTATCAGCGAAGTCAGACAGCACAGCGAGCGGACATCTGATAACAACTTGAATGTGCACGAAAAGGTTTAGAAGTAAGGCGTGTGGAAATCCCCATGCGATCTTTAATGCAGACTGAAGTACGTAAATGTAAGAAAGATGCAGGAGTCTCTTCTATGTGGAGCAGGATCTTTATTGCAGAGCAAAGACAAAGCGTACACCACAACCGCTGACCGGACACCAACTGCCCCCAGCTGGAATCCCTTCAGCAGTAACACGCTAGTACTAAGAACGCCACAAGCGTTCTAAGATCGGAACTGGGAAAAGACACAAAGGAAGGCTTGAACCACACAAGAAGTAGGGTAAGTACCAACAAAGCTAATATGTATTTACAACACATCTTCTTCCCTAAACCACGACAAAGAAACAATATATCCCAGGATACAGTAAAATCACTTATGACACAAATAATCATTCAAATAAGCCGGAGGTCTGCGAGACCTCACAACCCTGGTCTCCTCACGGTGAACCGAATCATTGTTAGCATGGGCTTGACTCTGTACATCAAAAGAACTACAAGCATCACCACCACCATCCTCCCTACAGCGGCTTGAGCTCAGACCCGGAGTAAGATCCTCCGGAGTAGAAAACAAATAACTGCTACTGGTTGAAACTGATTCAGCAGACATAGTGAAATCCTCAGTCACTACAGGCTTGCTATACAAAGCTACCCTCCGAAGGTTCCATTTCTCCCCATTGTCAAGCACTACATAATGCTGAAAAACCTTCTTCACCACATGTGGACCCCTAAATTTCGAAAGTCCCTTGGCCACTCTCCCCGGTTTGACTTTGACCAAATCACCCTCGGAAATTATTCTCCCAGTTTTAACAGTTGCCTCTTGATGAGCACAACCAAGAGACACATTTTTTATCCAAGAGGGAGCTAGTTTGGTGCCAGGACGTCTTCCCCGCATGAGTTCAAAAGGCGATTTAAAGTCCGCTTTATGAACAGTGGTCCTATAGGCCCACACCATATTTTTGACCATTTCATGTGCAAACCCACCTGAAGCACACGACATCTGAATGATACCCTTGACCACTCTGTTAGCCCTCTCACACACACCATTCGCTTGCGGATTATAAAGGGAAGTGCGGTGATGGGTCACACCACACCCACTTAAAAACACGCGCATCTTCTGAGACGTTAGTTGGGTACCGTTATCCGTGATTAAAACTGAAGGATAACCCTCATTCAGAAAAATCCCTTTTAAAAACTGTATAGTGCAGTCAGTGGTTATGTCCTTAACAAATTCCACAGCAAGCCACTTCGAGTAAACATCTACTATCACAATGGCAAACCGTTGACTAAATGGCAATTCGTCCATTGGACCTATAAAATCCAAGCTCACAGTATGCCATGGTAAACCCGGACTAACAATGTGGCTGGGCGTTGAATTAGACCCAATCTTGAGTCTCTTTTCGCTGTCCCTACACACTGAGCAATTCTCCACCCATGAAGCCACCTGTGTGTCCATGGCCGGCCACAAAAAATCCATTTTCAATCTACGCTGTGTGAGAGTTTGCCCTAAATGACCTTCATGTGCCAATTTTACAATTTTCAGTCTTAAACCATATGGTGGAATGTATCTATCGCCTCTCATTAAAATACCAACACCATACAATGACAGCTCATCCAACACCTTAATGAAAGGTCGCACCGGTGGTTGGACACAACTTTCCCGTCGGGAACCTAATTTCACCAAGTCAATCACCTTCTGCAGAACTATGTCTTTTTCCATGGCATCCAACCACTCCTCCTTTGTGAAACTACCATCGCTCAAGGCTACCACATCCAGAATGACGGCAACAGCCTCATCGTTATGAGTATCAGACAACTCCTTCAACGTATCATCCTCTCTAATAGGAAGCCTCGATAAACAGTCCGCCTGTACATTACGCCAACCTTGAACATATAAGATGTCATACTGATACTCCTGAAGTTTTGAAGCCAATCTTGCCAATCTCGGTGAACCCTTTCCCGCTCCCCCTGGGGACAAAACCTTTAACAAAGGCTTGTGATCAGGTTTGAGCTGGAATTTTGTTCCCCACAAATATGTCCTGAAGTACTGGACACCCCAGGCAGCAGCCAATGCTTCTTTTTCTATCACAGAATAATTCTGTTCAGATGACGAAAGGGTGCGAGAAGCAAAAGCAATAGTCTTCTCACCTTCCTGCCATTTCTGCAACAAAATCGCACCTATTCCTATGGCGCTGGCATCCACCATCAATATGGATGTACGACTGATGTCAAAGGGGGTTAACACTTTCGCCTGACACAACTCTTTCTTTATCAAGTTAAAACATTCCTCATGACAAGCGCTCCAACAAAATTTCACCCCCTTTTTGAGTAACGATCTTAGGGTCATGGTTTTACTTGAAAAATTCTCCACAAACTTTGAGTAAAACTCTATGAGTCCCATAAAAGACCTGAGTTGCTCCTTATCCATGGGACGGGGAGCCAACTTTATGGCTTCAAGCAAATCCTTCTTCGGCTTAACTCCCTGAGCTGAAATCTCATAACCCAAATACTCTATGTTTTGGACAAGGAAACGACACTTCTCTTTACGTAAAGTCAACCCAGCATCTTGAATTCTTCCCAACACACTTTTAAGTACTACGTTGTGTTCTGTAATAGTTTCTCCAAATACTAGTATGTCGTCCTGAAAGAACACCGCTTTCTTAATTCCTTTAAAGATCTCAGAAACCATGCGTTGAAACACACTAGCTGCAGAGCTTAAACCAAACGGGAGTCTCGTGAACTGAAACGTGCCCTCAGTGGTAATAAAAGCTGTAAGTCCTTTAGACTCATCGTGAAGGCGGATTTGGTGATACGCACTCTTTAAGTCTAACTTCGTGAAAAACTTGGCTCCTTGTAAGGTTGAGACAAGCTCGCCTATATTTGGAAGGGGAAAGGTATCAGCCACCACATACTTATTCAATGACATCAAGTCCACACAGAACCTAATTTTGCCATCAGCCTTCTGCGTGATGACGACCGGAGATACCCAAGAAGATGCCTCTACCGGTTCAATGACACCACCCTGTAACATTTCCTCAATCACTTTCTTAACTTCATCTTTCACTGAAAGTGGGACTCTCCTCACTTTATGCTGCACGGGAACTGTGTCATGTTTCATGACTATCTTGTGGACATACCCCTTCAATTCTCCCAACTCGTCCCTAAACACACTCCCTGCTTCATTGAGTATGTCACTGAGAGTGTGTTCATCCACTACCATGACTTGATTGGGTGCTCTGGGGTTCACTATTATATGTAAGTCATATTGATGAATCCAACCCAAGATTGGTGGACCATCAACTGCAACATATACTTTCCCTTTGATTGACCTTCCTTCAAAGTGAATATCCGCATCAAAGTACCCCAACAAGTCTATCCTCTCTCCTTGGTAACCTGTTGGGGAGATATCACTCTCCTTTAAGGGTTTATCACCCCACTCGCCTCTGAATAAAGGCTCAGGAATAATTGTGTGTCTTGAACCCGTATCGACCATCAGAGTTACCTTACGCTCATTGATCACAAACTCTGCTTTAGGTCTCACTTCTCTTTTCTCATTACAGCTGTTCACACAAACATCTTCCACGCACAATATTTTGTCTTTATCACGCTTTAACACTTTGGGTTCGTCTTCAACGATAGCTACACTAGCATTTCCCTTCGTCCTGCACATCCTAGAGAAATGTCCCAACCTCCCACACTTGAGACACTCTTTATTATTTGCGAAACAGAACTTTGCGTCTGACTTATGGTTACTGCTACCACATCTAGAACAACCTCTGTCGTTCGGATATTTCCCAAAATTACTTTTTTTTAAGGGATTCTTACCCTTGTAACTCAACGCACCTACAGTCTCTTCATGACCTGACTCACACTCCATCTTTGTTTTGTCGGACACCACAGAAATCAAACCCTGTTGTGAATTGCAACCTTCTAGCTCTTTTATACATTTTTCTGATTCTTCTACCACTTTGGCTAAATCTATAGCTACTTTCAATGACGGATTCTTAGCCGCCCACAGCCTCTCCTTTATCTTCTTATTGTTGCACTGCACTATGAGTTGATCACGTATCAACTCGTCATTCATTACCCCAAAGTTGCACTTAACCGACAGTTCCCTGAGGCGTGCTACAAAGTCATCTATTGATTCTTCCGTGCGCTGTTTGTGAGTATAAAATTTGTATCTATTCATTACGAGGTTCTCTTCTTTTCCAAACCTCACTTCCAGTCTCGTAACAGCTTCTTTATACTCATTAGGAATAGGCTGCCCACTAGCCTGCAAAGCTTGAGGAAGGTATTGAAATTCTCGTTGACCCTCTTTGCCTAGAGCAGTCAGGAGTAGTGCTTTCTTCCGTTTAGCAGGAAATTCTTGACCATCCAAGGCGTCCAAATAGTTCTCAAACATACGTATCCAATCTTCCCATGAGATTGATGGTGCCCCTGGTTCGCTAAGAAACTGAGGTGGTAGGGTCACATTGACTTTCTGGTTAGCTTGCTGTGCCATGCTCGCGTCAGTTTGCACCAAAGATAATGTGTTAGACAGTATTATCAATGATGTGTGCCAACAACCAAACTATGCCGCCTACTTTTACAACTTGATATTTAAAATGAGAGTAACTGTACACCCTACGCTCGTGTAATTCTTTTGCGAATACAGGTTGTGTAAGTTTGGATAATAGTTGGCTGTTTTCGTTTAAAAAAAAAAAAAAAAAAAATATTTTGTTTGGGACTCTTGATAGTTTCCGCTGTGTGCGTGAAAAGTCGCTCGTTTCTTTCTAGTTCTTTATCCACCGCTTCCGTGAAAATTTTGCTCCTGTGCTGTTCTAAATTGTTCCTAACCCAATCTAAGATGGCCGCTTAATAGCGCGAGATTGTTTGCGTAAGCTCGCGGTATCAGGATGTTGCTGACAGTCAGTCCTGCTACTAGGCAACGCTCGCGCTCCACTGTCTTATTTGCGCATTGAGTTTGTTGCCTAGTAACGCTCTGTGTGCTTACGTGCTCACGCTGTTACGTGGAGCTACGCTCACGCCTGGCTGCGCTTCTCTTTGTGACCGCTCTCAAGATTCGAAAAACTCACAGTTCAAGGAGTGACGTCAATTTTCTTCCCAAATATCGCTGAACAGCCTCTTTTCGCCGTATAACATTCGGTTTCAGGGCATCACTACATCATGCCGCACGTCGTGACTTCTTCTTGGTTGTTGTCGCTCGTTGTCCATCTGCTCCGTAACTTTCAATGCGTGCGCTCCTACGTCCGGTCTGCTTCTCCAATCGTCGCCAAAATGAAGTACGTAAATGTAAGAAAGATGCAGGAGTCTCTTCTATGTGGAGCAGGATCTTTATTGCAGAGCAAAGACAAAGCGTACACCACAACCGCTGACCGGACACCAACTGCCCCCAGCTGGAATCCCTTCAGCAGTAACACGCTAGTACTAAGAACGCCACAAGCGTTCTAAGATCGGAACTGGGAAAGGACACAAAGGAAGGCTTGAACCACACAAGAAGTAGGGTAAGTACCAACAAAGCTAATATGTATTTACAACACAGACAACAAAGATAAACTTCATAAAATGCGATACTTGCAAACTAAATACATTCAGTTAAAAGATTGGTTCATGACAAAGGAGGCTCAGCACCAATCAATATAGT
This sequence comes from Triturus cristatus, assembly GCF_964204655.1. Lineage (NCBI taxonomy): Eukaryota > Metazoa > Chordata > Amphibia > Caudata > Salamandridae > Triturus > Triturus cristatus. Next base: position 625,110,571 of record NC_140587.1, read on the forward strand.
ATGAGGCACCTCACAAATAGCAACACGAGGTTCAACACAAACCACAGCACAAGGTTCATCACAAAGAATAACACGAGGTTCAACACAAACCACAGCACGAGGTTCATCACAAAGAATAACACAAGGTTCAGCACTTACCACAGCATGAGCTTCATCACAAATAGTAACACGAGATTCAACACTAACCACAGCACGAGGTTCATCACAAAGAATAACATGAGGTTCAACACTAACCACAGCACGAGGTTCATCACAAAGAATAACACAAGGTTCAATACAAACCACAGCACAAGGTTCATCACAAAGAATAACACGAGGTTCAACACAAACCACAGCACGAGGTTTATCACAAAGAATAACACAAGGTTCAGCACTAACCACAGCATGAGGTTCATCACAAATAGTAACACAAGGTTCAACACTAACCACAGCACGAGGTCCATCTCAAAGAATAACACCAGGTTCAACACTAACCACAGCACGAGGTTCATCACAAAGAATAACACGAGGTTCAATACAAACCACAGCACGAGATTCATCACAAACAATAACACGAGGTTCTACACAAACCACAGCACGAGGTTCATCATAAAGAATAACACGAGGTTCAACACTAACCACAGCACGAGGTTCATCACAAAGAATAACACAAGGGTCAACTCTAACAACAGCACGAGGTTTATCACAAAGAATAACACAAGGTTCAACACTAACCACATGACGAGGTTCATCACAAAGAATAACACAAGGTTCAACAATAACCACAGCACGAGGCTCATCACAAAGAATAACACGAGGTTCAACACTAACCTAACCACAGCATGAGGCTCATCACAAAGAATAACAGGAGGTTCAACACTAACCACAGCATGAGGTTCATCACAAAGAATAACAGGAGGTTCAACACTAACCATAGCTTGAGGCTCATCACAAAAAATAACACGATGTTCAACAAACCATAGCATGAGGTTGATCACAAAGAATAACAGGAGGCTAAAAAAAATAGCATGAGGTTCACCACAAATAATAACATGAGGTTCAACACAACATAATGTTATTCCTTGATTTCCTTTCCCTGCTGCTCAGCCAGTATGAATGTGATGTGTATGTAGAATGTTAGAATGCTGATGAGAGAGTAGAATGTTGGAGTGCCTGGTTGTGTGGACAGAGAGACAGTTGGAGACTGTGGGCTGAGCAGCAAGGATGCTGCTCCTGCTGGGGCCTGAACTGCCTTAACTACTTAACTGATGAACTACCATCTTCCGTCCAAGCTTAAATAAACTTCTACTTATGTTATACCTCATGGCTAAGTCTGGAGCGCCTTGAATTCATCATTTTAACATTGGTGATGATCTGGAGAAAAAACCCTGCGTGTACTGGCTCCTAGTCTACCTGAGGTGAAAATACTTGAACTGTTTTGCTGGAAACTACAAAGAAAATTTGAGGTAAAAATACTAAAATCTGAAGGAAAAGAACACCCCTGCCAGCCCCACCAGTGTCCTGCACCATCTGGACAGCCTGTCCTGGGCGTTTTATCTTCTTTACATCTACAGATTTTAACATCAATTTGGTACTAACCAGTGTGCTTTAAAAACTGGCAAAAAGACTGGCAAACCTAACTATTCTCTGACTGGGCTTGAATTGAACTGAAGCGGAGTGACCCAGCAGTCTCATCATGAAAGTACTACGATATTGACATATGTGGTGGCATTTTGGCAGACTCATTTTGCGGCATACAGTTAAATCTGCTCTACACTGCTCTGTAGAACTGTGGCGGAGCAACTGTGGATGCTATGGATGCTTTGTTTCAACTTCTGACTATCTTTTCGTGGAGCCGCTGTTGCCATTCACCGAGGTGTGATCTGAGGAGTACTCCGGCACTTATATTCAAAATGGTGAGTCTCCTACGAAAATGTATTTTTTTTTAACAGCGCGTGAACTGAGAAGTCAGCGCAAAGCCAGATATTATTATTTAAATCTTACCTGCTGTAGCACGCCTTAACTTTCAAAGGAGGCATCTATGACGTCTGGTTACTGTGGAGTCATGAGTGTAGAGAACGGCTTGAAGCTCTCGTGAAGCCCTTGTTGAGCGCGAGCTATTCCACGATTTTGCGCTGTCCTGTGATGTCTGGGGAGCACGTCCTTGCCGTGAGCCACCCGATGCTGTTCCTCCCTGCATGCCGCTTTCTTGGCTGCCCGAGGTTTCCCTTCACACTGCTGTTAGCGGGAGCTACCGGAAATGCTTGCAGTGAGGATTGGTTGACAGAACTTCGGCAATCCTTGTTGACTGAGGTCTACTTCATTAATCTGACAATGTCAGTAATGGCGAAGAACGTGAGTACACTTTCTTGTCTACAGCCTGCTTCACCAAGACGCTACAACAGAAAGGAATCATCACTACACTGCTCTTTAGAACTGTGGCTATCTGGAACTCAGTTTTGTTGTCTACAGCTTGCATTACCGGGACGCTGCAACAGGAAGGGATCATCGTTGCACTGCTCTGTGTTCAAGCATGATATTATATTTATTAGAGAAGTACAGCACTCTGCTATCTGGAACCGGTCAATGGTGTGTGGTGCTGCATTCTTCTATCTGTAATCAGCAGTAGATTATCTCACTTGTGAGAATGTGAGCTGAAGCAAGTTTTCCTTTCCATTTCTGAACAAGATCCAATACTTTTGGGTTTGGGTGAGACATCGCTCATCATGGCTGCATCAGTATTTATGCTGGACTGTGTTCTGGAGCTGCTCAATGTATTATCATCTTTATTCATGCTGGTATACTGTATGTGTATTAAGTATTTTTAAGTTACAGTAGCACACTGCTGCTGGGTATTTTGCAAGATTACTTTTTTATTTTTGATGCTGTGTGTCATGGAAACTGACTTTTTGCTGCCAAGCTGTGATACGCATTGCCAGTTTTAATTGTTTTGTTATTACTTGCCATTCCTATTTTTATTTTTGGTTATGTTTGCTGTGATGTCATTAGTAATTACTAGCTCATATGTGTTGTGCAATGCTTGAAAATGAGTCTAGTGTGTTTCTTTTTATTTACCCTTATCTTGTAGGGTGTGTGTTTTTTTCTTTATGAAATTTGGGTCGTGTACACTATGCTTTTGTCCCTTTATATAATTTTGGTGTGATTATTCATGTACCCCATGCAGTTTTGCCTTTATGGAATTTTGTGCGATGGGTCGTGTACCCTATACATTTGTGTCTTTATGGAATTTTGTGCGATGGGTCGTATACCATACACTTTTGAGCCTTTATGGAATTTTGTGCGATGGGTTGTGTACCCCATACTTTTGTCTCACCTAGGAATTTGTTCAAGTGTTGTGCACATTTTACTTTTGATTAACCTATGGTTGAGCATGTGTGGTGTGCAGAAGGGGATGAGTGGTGAGGAATTGACATCTTTTTGATGTCCTCCATTCTCCTAGTCCTGCACAGCATTACCACGAAAATCTGTGTAGAAGGGGGTGAGTGGTTGGGATTTAAATCTGTTTGATGTCCTCCATTCTCCCAGTCCTGTACAATATTACCACTGCAAATGGTTTCCTCTAGAATCTGTGGCGTGTAGAAGGGGTTGAGTGGTTAAGGATTTACACTTCCTTAGTGTCCTCCATTCTCCCAGCCCTGCACAATGATACCACTGTGGAATTTCTATTTTTAGTCAATAGTGTAGGGAAGTGGATAATCCTCCCATTCTTTGTTCTTTTACATTTGTTGTTTTCATTTGTACTTTGCATATTTCTCTTTCATACTCCTTTCCTTTGTTCTCTTACATTTGCAGTTATCATTTGCACTTTGTTTCTTTCTCCTCAATGCTGTAATTCTATCTGTATTATCTTTAATTAGTTATCCCCATTTGTACATTGCATATTTCTCTTGTATTGTACTTTTATTGTGCAATGTTTTTATTAATTGTGTTCTCAAGGGAAAGGGATGTGTTATACCTCGATTTCCTTTCTCTGCTGCTCAGCCAGTATGAATGTGATGTGTATGTGGAATGTTAGAATGCTGATGAGAGAGTAAAATGTTGGAGTGCCTGGTTGTGTGGACAGAGAGACAGTTGGAGACTGTGGTCTGAGCAGCAAGGATGCTGCACCTGGTGGGACCTGAACTCCCTTAACTACTAAACTGATGAACTACCATCCTGTAGCTACCATCTTCCATCCAAGCTTAAATAAACTTCTACTTATGTTATACCTCATGGCTACGTCTGGAGCGCCTTGGCTTCATCATTGTAACACATAAATCATAGCATAAGGTTCATCACAAATATTTACATAGGGTTCAACACAAACCATAGTACAAGGTTCCTCACAAAGAATTGCATGAGGTTCAACACAACACAAACCATAGCATGAGGTTTATCACAAAGAATAACATGATGTTCAACAAACCATAGCATGAGGTTGATCACAAAGAATAACACAACGTTAAAAAAAATGGCATGAGGTTCATGACAAAGAATAACATGAGGTTGTAACCAAACCATAGGATGAGGTTCATCACAAATAATAACATGAGGTTCAACACACCATAAATCATAGCAGAAGGTTCATCACAAAGAATAACATGAGGTTCACCACTAATCAGAGCATGAGGTTCATCACAAATATTTACATGAGGTTCAACATAAACCATGGCATGAGTGTCTTCACAAATAATAACATGTGGTTCAAAACAAATCATAGCACATTCATCAAAAATAATACCATGTGGTTAAGCACAAACCATAACATGATGTTCATCAGAAAGAATAACATGAGGTTAAACACAAACCATAGCATAAGGTTCATCACAAACCATCACATCATAAGTCTCATGACAAAGTATCATAGCACGAGGCTCGGCATGAAACCATCACATTTTTAGGTTCATCACAAAGCATAGCATGAGGTTCAACACAAAATATAGCATATTATTTAGTGCAGCTGCTAACCCATCACAGCATTCTGGTACCTGTTATTTTAAAGGTTCTGACCCTAATACTGTTAGAGGGTGGGGCTAGGAGTACATCCCTATATCTAGAAAGGTCTGTTGAATCTATTCACTAGAGGACCTGATAATAAAAATGTGTATTCTGGAGAAATAGTTATGCATGTGGGATAGAAAACATTCCAGGGCACAGTACAGTACAGACAGAAGCAAATTAAAAAGTATGGGGCAGATTTACAAGCCCCTTGCGCCACTTTTGCGTCACTTTTAACATGGGAAAAGTGACGCAAAAGTGGCACAAGAGGCTTGTAAATAAGCCCCTATATGCTTTAAGCTAGTGTGCAGAAAGGTAGAAGAGTAAAGAAGATCAAAAGAAGAACAAACACATGGCAAGTGGTGAAAAACATCTACAACCCCAGGACAATCACGTTCGGTATTTTTGCTGTTCTGGCTTTACAACTGTAAATGATTTGTAGCATTTTGTGATGGGTTTCTTACAGCCTTGAATGAAAAAGTGACAGTGTCAGGAAACATTCGTTAGCTGTTTGTCCTTTAGCTTGGCAATTACATTTTTATGTTTAATCTGCACACAAAAAATAGTTTCAATAAAATATATTTCCTCTATAGAAGTGTTTTCCATTAGTAATATGAGTGTACTCTGGAGTTTGAGTTGATGTACTAACCTGCAGTCTCCAACATCTATAACATGAAAACGTTCAAAAAGCACTTAGCTATCTTCATGCCTTTCAATTAATCATAAAATTATTTCAAGGTTTTTTGCGTGCTCGTCTGTTCTTCCACAAAAGTGGCTAGAATTATATTTAGAACAATTTCCCACCACTGTCTAAAGAGAAATCTTTGCTGCAGCCTTAATCCTACATGTCGCATTCACAATTATCATTTGTAACATAAGCCATAGAATCATTTGAGCACAAGCATTAAAATTTAAAGTTATTGAGTCGCTTCAAGATCATCTTAAATGTTGTTATGATTTCATAATCCTCATCTCTACAAAGGTAGGACCTCTCTTTTCAGTTGCATGCTCTCCTATTGCCTAATTTGTCTTGTCTACAGTTCAGTGAAACCTTTAGTTATGTGTGACGTTATGCAAATACATTTTAGATTTCAAAAAAGCAAAGGTGCACCACTAAGTAAATAAGACAAGAAATAACTGGTCTATATCCCTATAGTGTTTCTTTAGTTTCTTCTTTTATTCACACAAATTCTTGTTTAAAAGAACACAGCCAAATTTAACAGATATAAATATAAGCATAAATATATATATATATATAGATATATAACAGACAAACACTACATATTCGAAATACAACCTATAACACCTTTAGGACTGGACTACTATGTAAATAACTTACATTCCAATGACAAAACCACGGATGCAGTAAATCCACAATACATGACAATTTAACTAACACATCATGAATAACAGCAACCTTACTATACAAGTATATACAAAACAGCAAAGTGTGTATGGTCCCATATATAGAATCTGTATACCACTCCAGATCTAAACCTAAACGGAAATGAGGAGTGGGAGCAAAATCAGAAAGAAAAGGACAAGTGTCTAACGCAGAGAGAGTAGCAAGAGAGAAAAGAAAAGAATAAAAAGAGAGAAGTGGTAGTGGCATAGTCCATTTATCCCAGAGCACAAACAATATGGTAAGAATATCAGACCCAAGAATATATGACTTACATACCCAGTTGGAAAATCTAAACTCATACAAGTCCAGGCTAAGTGAATACCAGTATGCACTTATAGGGCAGTCCAAGTACAACAACCATCTATTATACCATAATCTTAGACCTAGTACCTGACCTATACATGTATTATATATTCAATATATTACATTGAACCCACCATGGAGATGAGCGATTGGGCACTCTCAGCAAGCATCAGCAATGGAGTGTCCTTGGTGGGTGGATACCAAATGGCCAAGGTAATTTCCGCAGAAGCTATATCAGGAGGGAGAGAGAAGGCAATGACCTTATGTTCTAAAAAGGGCGACCGTGTAAATCTACCCCAAATTGCGGTCAAATGGTGACTTACTAAATATCTTGAAGGAAGTGCTTCAATAATATCCACGTAGAGACACAGAGATATGATAGTACTCTGTTAAACCATTTCTGTGGCCACACTGCAGTTGGTGTGCCAAGGATAATGGGAAAATCACCCGGTAAGCCTGTGAAAAGGATTATAGAGTAAGGGTGGGCGTAGTGGGCGTAGTGGGGCTACGTGAAGCAGCACGTAGTGTGCCCACATCTACGCACACTACGCGCTTCGCGTAGCCCCACTACGCGCCACCCGCCACCCACCCACCCTACTTTTAAAAGATAAAATGAATTTGTAATAAAGCAAATTAAAAGCACTTACCTGACGCGCGGCGTCTCCCAGGGCTCCCTCTTCCTGTTTTTCAATTTTCCTGACAAATGCGCATGCGCGGACGCCCGCGCATGCGCATTTCTTGCGAGAAATGCGCATGCGCGGGCGTCCGCACATGCGCATTTGTCAGGAAAATTGAAAAACAGGAAGAGGGAGCCCCGGGAGACGCCGCGCGTCAGGTAAGTGCCTAATTTGCTTTATTACAAATTTATTTTACCTTTTAAAAGTACGGCGGGCGCGAGGCGGGTGGTGGGCGGCAGGCAGCTACGCTTCGCCCACGTAGTGTACGTAGGCGCTGCCTGCTTCGCCTACTCCGAAAACTGCGAAGCAGGCAGCGCTACGTACACTACGTGGGCGAAGCGTAGTGTCGCGCCCAGGGTTATTATAGAGTATGAGTTGAGAAAAGGTGGAATAATGTTAATGATGATTGCCCATAGTTTAATGTATTTTTCCCTAGGTGAGCTCAACAAATAACTCAATTGCCTGCCTTGAACAGCGTGAAATAACCGTGGGGAGCAAGAAAAAAATCTGCGTAGAATATAGGATCTAGTGGAAGCTGTCACTAGATCCTATATTCTAAGCAGATTTTTTTCTTGCTCCCCACAGACAATGCTGGACACACATTAGTCAGGGATATTAAGATGTATTTGGTGAGTGAACCTATGCTCTGGCCCCATGACTGTTCTGCACTAGGAAGTACTTGATGCGATGTGTCAAGATGAGGGTACCAGGTGCCAAAGAGTTGGTTTCAGAGATCTTAGCCTATGTTGAACTATTGAGCAGGTAAACAAGTTGCTGGGTTGTTTCTGGATATTAATGCTTTATAAGGAGGCATGAATAGATATGCCATAGCACTATGGGTACATAGAAAATGCAGTAGCCAAAGGAGATTGCACAGGTACCTACTAAATTCTGGACCAAAGTCCTGAGCGGGAAATTGGGTATCTGATGTGGTGTGCTAGTATTATGTGTGAGGGGTTGGGGTGCTTCCACCAGGTGCATCCTATGAAAATGTAGTAAGCGATATTATTCAGTAATGTGTAAATGAAGCTGAGAGGTTATAGCATGTAATAGTAGTTCCCATCATTGTCTGTACAAGTATGTGTCCAGCTACAGTCAGTAGATGGCAATAAGGTACAAGTGGACAGGGTTATAGGAGGATGATAGTTCCATGCCATAGAGGTGTTGGCAACCAACTGTCTCCATTCTTTGTACGTGACAATTGTTGTAAAGATGGTACTATGGTGACTGAGTAAGGCAATAGTTGGTATGCTAAATAAGGCATTCCACAGAGTCTCTTCTAAGAGAACCTGGTTAATTTCCCGTCCTATATTTAGGTTTTTTGAATTTGAAAAGTGTGCATGTGCAGATTGTTAAAGTACTATGTTGTTTTGATCATAAAGTGCTGGTGAATAGGAAATGCTTTGCATGAAATGTCTGAGGTAGTGGATGTCTTGAACCCAAGATCATCTTTGTGTCAGGGGATCCTTTCTGCACATTACTTTGAACATATCATCAGTGTTTGACACCTGATGATAGTTTGAAGAGCTGCACGTATTTGATGTGGGTGTTGATTAGCTGCTGCACTCTAGGGGTTGTGGCTGATCTATATAAATGGCTCTGCATTGTGTGTAACTGTCTCTTTTTTGTGTCATGCTTTTAATATATGTCGGTTTGTGTAATTATACGATGGAAATGTATTTTATCCTAGGGAAACAAACTAATGTACATACGTAATATACGCTTCCAGCCCAATGTCGAGTGCTACACCTGTTGTGAAAGGACATGAAACCACGTTTAGGTCCAAGCCGCAGGCAAAGGCCTCTAATTAAGGAGAAGCTCTTTACAATATGGTACCAAGGTAGAAGGCCTACAAGGCTATGAGAACATTCCGCCCACCATCCTTGTATTTGTTTGATTTATAAGGTACTTGTCATGTGTTGTCTTAGGTTAGAGTTGATGAATGGGATGCATTCACCCCTGTTATGCTGTTGTAAGTATTATGGGCCTATGACTTTTTGAGTCATTACTGGACCTGAGTACGCTTGGTGGTGATCCTGTGACTGCAGTTTTTTAGTGGTTTGTGCAGCACAACAGTTGTTACACATAAAAATCATCAGTTTTCAGAGGTCAGGAATTCTCTTTCATAAAGTGTTCATCAAGCGGTAGACTTTTGTGCAAAATAGGATTAAGGGCCAGGCCATTGAACAGATGCTTTTATGGAATAGGCTAAACGATATATTGATTTGCAAAGTCTGACGTTAGAAGTTGTTGCTCAGTGTTCTGAGCAATCTATATATGTTGTATGAGTTGGTCAATAAGGCATCATACATTGGTTGCATGTGTGTGGGCATGTTAGGTTGAAGGAACATTATGGTTATGATCAAAACTTAAATTAACGTTGAAATTCCCCTTTTCCAGTTACAATAAGCCTTGCAGTATTACTTCATGAATACATTATATTTGACATTTGTGGTGGATTCAGTTATGGTCATTGTAGGTGGGCTGAAAAAAACATTCACAAGTAAAGATTCTCCAATTCATCAAGGATAATGTGGAAAACATTTCCATTCAGTGCTTGTGACATGTCATGGACTTCGATGTTTTATATTTTCTTTCAGCACACTAATTTATCTCATTACAAATAACTAATAAACCATCTCTGGTCGATCGCACATGTAACCCACCACCTTGGTGTAAGAAAAATCACATAAGCCTAACCCAATTTGAATACATAAGAGCAAAAGTAAATCCTTGAAAATGTAGCAATTATTTGCAGTATCCAAAGACACACTTTAGTCTCCCAATTCATGCTGTGATATTTAGAACCAAGAAGAGGACCTCTGTTTAAGGAATCAATCCTCCACGAATTTCTCATGCGGTTTTCTTTTTAATATATTTTGTTCTCTTCCGTTGATAACATCTACACATTGTAAACACATTGGCCTCCCTTTCGATTGTGTCATTATCAGGGAAACAATGTAATTGTGCCATACCCATACACTTGTGCTTAAGGGTGAAGCAAGGCCAATTCACTTTCATTTAAGTTTTGATCAATTGTTTACCTGAACAGTTCCCATTTTCGTATTTGTTTCAGAGTAATGATAACCTACTGAAAGATGATGAGTCTTCCAAAGACCTGAATATCTTTGGATATCTACCCCAGCGTGTCCCATTCAGTTGCTGGCACTGTGGCAAATTACAGGAAGGCTCAGGGATGTTCATTGGAGAGGAGAGGCTGTACTAGCTCCAAAGTTAATAGTGTCTCCAGTGTTTTACATGGGAGGGAAATAATACATTCTACAGAAGTTTTAATATAGTTTTAATTATTTTTAAGAACTTTTTTTGAGTAATGAGCCTAAATTTATGTTTGTGTACATTCTGAAGATATGAAGGAATTTGTTGAGCGTGTAACATTTGTATATAGGCTTTTATTTTTTTGCAATGAGGCAAGACATATTTAGAATATAACACTACATAAATATTCGATACAAGAGTCTCAAGAGTCTCAATTTTGTTTGTATAGTTAATTAAAGCCACAACAAACTCTGGGGCATATCAGCAACAACCGGCGATAATTATCGCTAAGCGCACTTAGCGCTAGGATCATTATCGCCGGCTAGCGTGGATTTTTATTGCTGAGATAGCGTGCTATTAGCAACGCTTATCTCAAAAGCGATAAAAATCCTAGCGCTAACTGCCAAACGTGTGATTATCGCTGGAAACCCAGCGATTATCCCACAAAGTTTGGCGATAGCATGCTGACAGGGCCTCACATACTTAGCCATGATATCCACCTTCCATAGGATATCATGGCTAAGTCAGTTTCAAAGCAGGCGTAAGGAAAGTAGCGATAACAGAGGTTATCGCTACTTTTCCTGACGCTATGCTGCTTTGCGTGAGGCTTGATAATAGGAGAAATGTCACTTAGAGACAATTCTCCCGTTATCCTGGGGAGGAACGCCCACTTTGCATCTCATTAGAGATGCAAAGATGGGCATTAAGGGAAATGGCGATTAGGTAAGGTTTCACGCGATAGCTTGACCTTGCAGATAAGGCGATAAAATTATTGCAGCTTTTCGTCCTAAAACGGACGCAAAAGCGGCGATAATCTTTTAATGCCTGCTTGCTGATATGCCCCAAACATCTCACGAGTAAACAAAACAGGAGTTAAACTCAGGAACACTTTATAAAAAGGCAGGCAGAGCAAGATAAAGTGTCAATCGCAAAGCATAATTTTTTGGTAACTGCAAAATATATCACCATCATTATAGGCCAGAAAAAAGTGCAAGAATCAAAAAGTCATTAACAGAATGTCCCAAAATTACTTCCAATTCCATCACTTGGATTCTGGGATAAAGAGCATTTATACCGTGACAGCAAAGAACAAATTACATATAAATAAAAAAAATCTCTTTATGATTCGTCCGAGTATTAGGACGCGTTTTGTGTCCCTTAGAGTACATATGGTCTGTGCTGTAATTAAAATAGCAGAATCTTCAGCTATATTATTCAATCACTGATACCAGTCATTTTTTTCCAGCCACATTTAAAGTTTTTGTATATCGACAGCTGACCATTGGCTCTATGGATCGCAGACATGCAATGACAGCTTGCCTGTAGTTGTGAATTCCCTGTTCGTTAAAAGAGGTTTTAAAAAATGTTCTTCTTTCTTTTATCAATCCTGGACATGCACACACAATGTGGACAATGTTCTCAACCCCTTTATTAGAGAGTCTACAGGATATTCTCATTGATACTTTGGTCCATTAATTTTCTTCTGGAGTTTTGCAAAACGGTAGTGCATAAAATAAATTGTCAATTTTCTGCACCAGCCAGCTTCCAAATATGGTTGAATTTTAAGAGCTTTATATTCATTAATTACTGACCAGGCACGGGCTGTAATGGCTAATTTCTCCTTATCCTTTAAAACAGACACTTTATTTGTTATCTTATTAATTAATTTCTTAAAAGCGTTAAGTTAAGGAGAATTTCCCCCTATTGATTGGATACCTAATACATTTATTGCTGTTTTCAGATAAATATTGTCTGGAGCTTTTTCATTATATTGCATCTCCTGCTATGAGGCTTTGCACAAATGATTTTTAGAAGCAGTGTTTATTCTATTCCACGTTTTCACATATATCCCAATTCTTGCTATTGTTTGATTAGTGAGTCAGAATTCCAATCTTATCTGGGCTGGAGATGCTTTTAAAGATAGGTGAAAGAGAGATCTGAATACTTTGATGAGGATCAGATGTAAAAGAACTGCATCCCTGCTGCGGAGAACTTGACTACTATATGAAATAACTGGTAGCAGCCTTGGTGAAAACACTTTCTGAAGTGATGCATAACTGGGGCCTTCTAAAGTTCTTTGTAAGATGAAGAAAGCTTGGGTTAAGGAGATAGCTTTTCTCTTCAGATCCACTTTATGCAGTTTAAAAGTCACCCGATGGTCAAAAAGAATTCCCAGATATTTATATGTTGTTATCTGCTCCACCTGGTTTTTCCCTAAGTACCATTTATACTTCTTCTTTAATTTCCGGCTAACTTCCATGATCTTTGTTTTCTTCAGATTGACTGGCAATCCATTTTTTGTGGAATATATGAAAAACTGGTCTATGAGTCTCTGCAAACTAATTTTAGTCTGGTTTAGTAATAAGACATCATTTGCATATTAAAGATTAGATATGGGCATAAAGGCCAAATTTGGGTGATGGGAATTTACTTTATCCAGATCTGTCAGGAGGTCCGCTAGAAATAGATTGAATAGGTTTGGTGCAAGGACACAGCCCTGTTTGAGGCCCTGCTGTGTCTCTATTTGTGTTGATAGCCTTGTTCCATCTCCTCATATACCCTCAACCAGGTATCCGTGTATAAATAGCTGTATTGCCTTCAAAAGAGAGGTCAAAGGGTTAGCTTGTGCCATGGGAGATTTTGCTTTATGGAGTCGAAAGCATCCTTGTAGTTCATATAGCATAAATAAAGTGGCTGGTTCTTATTTTTTATTTACTCCATTATTATTGATACCGCCAGTAGGTTGATTTCCATTCCTTGAGATTTGGAAAACCCTATCTGGTTAGGAGGGACAATGTTGTTATCGTTTGACCATTCTAGTAACTCAGTAAAAACAAGATTGGCAAAATATTTACCCTCAACATCATGCAGGGTAATTACTAGGCTATAATTATCCGTCTGTTGTCTATTTCCCTCCTTAACAATTGGGTTAATTATTGCTCTCCTCCTCAACATAAGTATTTAAACTCATATATCGAATAGGTATTTTGACATGATGACAATTAAGGTATTTGATTGCTTGCCATCATTATTTAATGTCTGCAAAGGTATTTTATATGTTGTGTGTTGGAGCTGCATTTAAGTATTAAAGAGAAGGACTATTGTGTCATCCACTATCATCAGGATAACTGCTGCCTTTTTGTTTTTACCTTTGACCTTTGACATGGAGGATCATAGCCTGCTCATTAGACATTTATGTCATAATACTGGGGTGTTCTCCTACTCTTGTTTGCAGCAGTTCAAGACATTCTTTTCCAATAGAACCACCCAAGTGTACAAATATGTTGTGCCTACTTATATATTGATGTTGACTTGTGGATTCTCAAAGACATCCCCCTAAACCCTATACCGTTGTAAATCCTATATGAAACCATTACATAATTTGCTTGAAGAACTGTTGTAGGGTTTTACATCTGAGCTGATGATGATGCACCGTTATTCTTTTCATTGATCAGCAATTAACTTCAACTCCTTGTTCATTGGCAAATCTTTGGGGCACATCCACATCTGCACAAGACATAGCTGGCCTACCTTGATCTCACCTCAGACCCAGCTGATCTTGGTGGGCCTCTGCGCTTTAGTGATCAGAGTAAATGGAATCTAGATATCCCAATTATCAATCTTTCCTGTGAGGATACAACCTTGAGTTTGGTATTTGATAGATCCATGAGACTGGAGGGATAGACCAACCAGCTTACCACATTTTAGGTATTCATCCTCTTATTATTTTGCTTGTAACCTTGGTTGTGGAAGGGCAGTTGAACCACTTTGACAAGGGCAATCATACATTTTCACTTGCACTATTGTCATTCTATCTTTGTGTACAATTCAAAAAAAGATCTTGGGTCATCTGCAGAAAGTTCAGAACTGCAAGGCAACAGTGGAGGCAGAGATTTGGCATTTAGTCCATATTGGCCCTACTTTATTCAAACTTCATAGACTTTTGGTAAGCAAACATATCTAATTTCAAGTATTAACATTAATCTGTAATGGGATTACCCAGCTCATTGGAAAACAAGGTTTCAGCCATATGTCACAAACAGATGTTTGAGATTGGAAGGCAAAGGATAGCTACATGTACCCTGAACAAAGCATTCACTCCAGATGATAATACAAAAAGTAATTGCCTTTTAGGGTAGCCTGCTGTCAGGCTTGGAATGCAGTGGGCAGAATATATGACATTCAAGCACATCATGACTTCAGCACACAAGCCTGGACAACAGTGAGTATAGTCAGTGCTTAATCTGAGAAAAAAATGTGCCCAGGGCTCTACTCAGAAGCTCGCAGCTGGTTCAATTGAATGTCGGCATGCTGAATTTCAAGAATGAGAGGTGCTCAATCCACCTCATGCCTGTTTAATCCATGACCAGACACTCCCTTCTCCTTTATCTCACTCTTGCCGGCCTGTTTTCTCCCTCGGTGAAGGTTTGTACTTCTTTCTCTTCCTCCGTCTTTCAGTGTATTGTCTGATGTACAAAAATAAGTAATGGTCCACCAAATTGAGGGCCGGTGGCACCCATCGGCAACCATTGAATCAACTTAAGCACTCATTACAGTGCTTTCTTCACACCACTTGCAACTGTTCCCACAAGACACCAATGTGTGTCCATTGCCCCCACATATTGCCAAATTATCTCTGCCCTCCCTAAAATCTGATAATAGCATATGACCATGCTCATCAGCCACTCTGAAATGAAATCAAATTTCTTCCCCTTTTCTCTGTCTAATACGCCTGCCCCTAATGCAAGCTTGCACACAGCATAAAGCTGTGCCACGATTACACAGTTCATAGCCATTTCCTTTGTCCTATTGTATAATTTTAAGTGCATAATGGGCACAACTAGCGGCCATTCTCAATGAGCAATAGGCACATAGTGTGGCTTTTGCCTATACCCTGTAACAGTACCCCTTTCCCCAGTGAACACCGGATTTGACCTGTGGCAAGGCCCTGTAGGCCCATGGCACAAGGTGAGGATTTACCTTTTACCCATGCTCTACGTTCAGTATTTGCTTTCTTTTTTCTGCAGTGACTGCTGAATTCAGAACCTCCGCCCTCAGCACCTACTACAGTGCCAGTGGGCAGAGGGGATGATCTTCAGCCATGTTCTGTGCCCTATACCCCTGACTTCATTATAATTTTATAATAAAGAAATACAGTGATGAAATCAAGTCACCACCTCCCATCCCCTCCCCCAACCCCAGAAACCCCAACATTATACAAAGAGTTAATCACTTGATAAAAAAAAAACTATCGTTGTTTTCTAATCCAAGATCTAAAGATTAAGTAAATCAGAAATGGAAGTAAGGAATTTCTTCACCGTCGAAAAATAAAGAAAGAACTTAGAAAAACGGGAAGGAATGTGACTTTCAAAAACCCTACTGCTATATCTGTTTTAGCCACATAGTTAAAGGATCCCATATAATTAGATCCTTCCTTTTTCCCCGAATACCTTTTTTTGCATAGATGGCTTTCTGAAGATGACATGTCATGACCACTCGGGCCAGCCAGTAGGAAAACAAAGAGGGATTTAGATCTATCCATACAGAGGCTATACAGATGCGTAAGACTGTCATGGCTACAAAGATGAATGCTCCACCACTTTTCCTATTAACCTTATCTTGGATCCCCAGCAAAATAGTTGTTGGGGTTAATTCAATGTCCGTAGAAAGAACTTTCCCCAAAAAATCCTGTATTTTGGCAAGGAGAGAAATAAGCTTCGGCCATGTAGCGAACATGTGTACTGAGTCTGCACTGTACTCCGAACATCTAGGACACAACCTGGCACATGCATCAACAATGCCATTTGCGATTCCTTAATAGCGAAAAATAAGGATTCGCTAATAAGGAATAGCAAAAGGCTATGCATGTAGAAATCGCTTACAAAATAGCGATTTCTAAACATTCCTTAATTGCTACTCGCAAATTGCGAGTCGCAATTAAGGAATACCTCCCCATTGATTCCTATGGGCCTAGAGGACCATAGGAATGAATGGGAGGACCTTCTCAATTTGCTAATCTCAATTAGAGAATCACAAATTGCTCATGCTATTTCAAGGGTGCCAGGGCGTCAAAAAGACACCCTGTTGCACCCCTGAAATCTGCATATGAATACATCTTGCACACACACATGCCCCAAGGGCATGTGTGTGTGTAAAATGGAACTTTGAAAAATGCACTTTAGTGCATTTTTCAAAGTTTTTGCAAATTACCATGAAGTTCAACTTCATGGTAATTTGCTCCCCCTATTAGCGAAATCGCTAATTTTTTAACTTTCATGCATTGCATTTAAGGAATCTCAATTTGGGATTCCTTAAATGCAATCGCAATTTAAGGAATCGCTATTTAGAGATTCCTTAAATAGCGATTTTTGCATTTGGGATGATGCATCCCAAATGCAAAAATACCGGTCGCAAAGGGGCAGATTCTGCTAATCTGCCCGTTTGCGAGCAGTTTTCTCGTTGATGCATGTGGCCCAATGTCCCTTTGCCAGTCCCCCATTTTGCAACCCTACTAGATGTAATGTACAAAAAGAAAGCAGTTAAAAAAAATTGTGCCTGCAGTGTAGCTGAAAGCAGATCCTCTTGGGCGGATCTCAAGGCGTTATAAAAGATGTTATGGGGGACCTCTAGTTTAGAATGCCACTTGCCATCTATTTTGAGAAGATCGGCGGGCATTTGACTATTCAATGCGGAATAGATTGATCCTATCCAGGGTAGGACAGGTGCTTTTAGTTTATCAAAGAGATCTATCTGTGCAAATCCTATAGAGCCACCGGCCATTCGGGTCAAGAAATCTCTTATAGCAATATACTTGAAGGTGTCTTGGTCCCATAAATTATATTGGGTTTTTAGATCAGTAAATGACTTAATTCCATCGGTGGTGATTAAATCTCCTAATTTTTCGATTCCCGCATTGCACCAATCCTGAAGATAACACCTTCGTAAATATCTGGCAAGTTGGGGTTCATATTAATGGGAGAATAATAATTCAAACGGCCTAGTCCATACATCTTACGAATGTTAGAAAATACTTTAAATGCACTCCCCAGGGTTGACCCGTTTGTAATAGCCAAAGGTCACTAGTCGCCATAGGCATCCGCAAAACACCTCCCCAAGCAGCAGTAGGAAGGGAGACGGGAGCCCGGTATTTGGAATGTAAGAATGTTCATATAACAATTCCAGGCGGTACTGTAAGACCGAAGCCCAGTAGTATAATCTTATATTAGGGAGTGTCCATCCACCCCTCTCCCTGGGAAGAGAGAGTGTTTTTAAAGCTCGTCTAGGGTGAGAGTATGCCCAAATAAATTGCGAAAAAAGTTGTTCAGATCTTGTTAACATAGTCTTATTAAACTTTAAGAGGATGGCCCTAAAAAAGTAAAGTAACCTCGGGAAATGAGTCATCTTAATGACGTTGCATCGTCCCACTATAGTCAGATGCAGGTTATTGATTTGATTGAGCACCCTTTTAGTATCAGCTGACAATGGAATTAAGTTTTCAGCCACGATCATATCTGTGTTTGTAACCACAGTCACCCCCAAGTATTTAGCTTTTGGGACCACCCCACTATCCACCAAGTTGATTTTATTGTTTAAAATAATCTGGGTTTTATTTTTATTAAGAGTGTACCCCAACATTTTTCAAAACTCCTGAGCCTCCTGTTCCAATGCTAGAATAGCGCTCTCGTGATCCGGAATTGTTACAGCCAAATCATCGGCAGAAGCCATGATTTTAGTGTCCCGGCCAAATCTACTCACTGCTCTAATTGCTTCACTGTTTTCTATTTTTTTAATCAACGGATCTATATAGAGGCAAAGAGCAATGAAGAGCAAGGACACCCTTGTCGAGTGCCTTGTGAGATTTTAAACTGTTCAGTTAATTTTCCATTTATTGATACACTAGTTGTAGGTTTAGTGTAGAGAGATTGAATGGCTTGAATTGACTTTGGCCAAAAGCACATCTTTCTCATGATACCCCAGAGAAACTGCTAAGTGACCCGGTTGAATGCTTTGTCAGCATCTAATAAAATTAGCGACTTCGGGTCTCCTAGTGTCTGAGCCGCATCGAACAAGGTTATGGCCCTTCCTATGTGTTCAGTAGTACCCTTCTTTTGAATGAACCCGTGTAGCCAAATTGACACCAGGGGTTCAATCCTCAAGGAAAGTCTTACTGCAAAGATTTTTGAAAAAATCTTTGAATCACAGTTTATAAGAGTGATTGGTCTATACGAGCCCATTTCAAGTGGAGACTTGTCCTTTTTAGGTAAGATTATGATTTTAGCATTAGACCAGGAGGCGGGAGGGAGATCCCCATCAAATATAGAAGCTACTAATAAAGTAAAGATATCCTTTATTTGGGGAGCAAAGATCTTATAAAACTCAACCAGGATACCGTCAACCCCAGCGGCCTTCCCATCTGGTAAATCTGCTAACGCCGTGGCAATATCCTCCCAGGATGGAGGTTCCTCAAGTTGATAACGGTCTTCAGCACTGAGTTGGGATAGAGAGATTTTTTCTAGATATTTAGCAATTTCAGTCTCCCTCTGATCTACTGAACTGCTGTCCTCCTCTGTGAAAGATTCTGGTAGAACTCTCTAAAAGCCCCTTGGATTTTAGTTGGGTCATTAGTGACTTCACCAGTTGGGAGTTGGATCGAAACTATTTAATTAGACGAAGCCTGCTGTCTGGTTCTTAAAGCTAGTTGATGGCCAATGAGTTCGCTACACTCATAATTTCTCTCCCATGCCGAAGCCCACTTAGCTGCTACCTTCTCAGAAAAGGTTGATCCGATTTTAGCCTTGGAGACCATCACTTCAAGTTGGGCAGTTTCTATCTCAGCCTTTTTAAGCTTTTCTTGAATTTCTAAGATCCGTGTCTTTTCTTTTTTGTTTTTCCGAAAAGAAAACCTTAGGGTCTCCACTCGTATATCCGCCTTTGGTGCATCCCACATCATCCTAATTGAGGCTTGTTGAAAACTAAAACAGCGATATGATTAAGCATTCACCGAAGACATGAATTCTCTACAGTCAAAATAAGTTTCTTGTCTTATGTTGACTAATGTCCGGACTCCATTTTGTATTGTCATGTCTCCACGTGCTTTGCACGAGAAGAGTCCTACCTTTTCGCTAGTTGCTCTTGTAATCTGCCTAGTAACAGTCAATAAATAGCTCCTTTGTCCGTCTGGCGCATGCCCAGACTTGACCACATCTGTTATCAGTTAGTCCTTGTTTGACCATGTTTTCGCGGGCTCAGGAAATTGTTAACTCCGCCCATATATTGATCCTGTATCGAAGATGTCCATAAATCGTAATGAATTTTGCTCTATGTTGTATCCACCCACTTATGAGCCCCTCTGTTGTGTATAAAAGGGGACCGTGTACGCAAGTTCTTTGTGCTACTCTATACAATACTGAAGAGTGTTGTGTAGGTTGTAGGACCACCCTTAAGGGTTAATAAACTCTGTTTTTGTATTTGCAGTTTCCGTGCCAACTTCCTTCTAGCTTTCGTTACAGGAGGGTGAACCCTTGTATTTTGCAGGCCTAGCTGGGGCCTGTATTCATCAGGCTGACCCTGTATTCAAATCAAGAAACTTGTGAATCCATGTCTGCATGTGCATTTGATATCCAGCATCCTATAATAAAGTTCTTTCAAAGCTCCATGCAGGGGGTTTCTCTACATTTTTGAAGTCCTCGGATATTCAGGATAAGTGGGTTGTGATCTGACATGAAACGTGGGGCAATATCTATAGAGCAGTCTCGAAGTAGAGAGGATGAGACCAGAAAGTAATCTAACCTAGCTAAGGAACAATGCGGGGCAGAAAAGTAAGTGTATCCCGGCAATGTAGATTTTAGATTAGCCCACACATCGCTTAGCCCGTGGGTTTGCATTAAGTTTTAAACTGCTTGGTATACTTGGGGCTTCCTGACAACATATTTCCATTGATCGCTAGCTTTCCAATTGCAGGATAGATTAATGTTGAGGTTGCCGCAAATAATGATTTGGAGGGGCCACAGGGCAAGTTCGCCTGAAATCCAATTAAAGATCTCTGGGTCATCCATGTTGCCCCCATAAATGGAGCACAAAGTAATGGAGGAATTAGGAGATAAACAACATCCAGCTATTACCCACCTTCCTAAGGAATCAGACTTCACACGGAGAGGTTTTAACAGATGTCTATTTTCTACCATGACTCCTACACCATTTATTTTAGCCCCTTGTGTGGTCCCCCCTATAACTCTGTATCCTAATGTGTTCAATAGATGTATTTGTGATCCCTCAATGTGCGTCTCCTGGAGGCTGACGATGTCAGCCCCCAGTGAGCGCAAACCCAGAGCCCCTTTCTGTCTCTTCAGGGCATCATTCAACCCACAGATGTTGACTGAGACGATTCTAAGTGTGGTAAAATTATTCATTTTTTTTTTTTTTATATACAATAGGACCGTTTTAAACAATATTCGAATAGAATTTCCATATGATCAATAGTATAAATTCCATTTCATTAAACCTATAAAACAAATATAAGAATTCCCTCACCCTAACTACCCCATTTTGTGTCCTTATTTTCCTTTATTTCCATTTTCCATTTTCTACTTCGTTCATAACATTTAGGGGGCGATTCCGATTCCGGCCGCAAACCGTACCGACCGACACGGACCCGGAATGGAAACCACACCGTACGGCCCGTGCAGTACGATGCAACGCGTGTGAATTACAACCGACATGTACGGAATACAAGCCGTACGACCGAACCGTAGGGAAAACAGTTATTCGCCCGGAAAACCGACACGAGCTGCACCGTCCGACACGTACCAGGAATGAACCCGACTGACACGTACCCACGATGTCCGATCCGCACAGTACGATGCAATGCGTGTAAACCCTGACCGAATCGCACAGAGCCCAAGTCGCATGACAGACACGCACAGAAAACAGGGACCTCAAGCAATAGAGATCTCCGCGACCGACGCATATGAAACACAGAAGAAAGTCAGCGTGAACGAGCCGGAGAAGCCCGCACGAGCCAACATCAGCGTCCGTCTCGGTCAGAAGAACGTCTCCTTCATGCCTAGAAAACCCAAAGGAAAAAATACAAAAAAAGGACCAAACAACCAATGACAAAGTCAATAAATATCCTAAAAAAAAACCTGGAACAAAGACACACCAACAACTCCACCTATATAAAGGACATCAATCACTACCATGATCCTTTGCAAATAGGAGACAACAGCCAGTAGAAAACACCATCACACAGCAACCACAGACACACTCACAACTCACAACTCACCCATCACACAACTTTCACACCATTAGCACCTCACTAAGAGCACACACACATACAGCTAGCAAAACCAATACTAACCCACCCTCACACACACATCACTCACCACCACCACCCATCACCATGCCCCCAAAGAAGAATCCAAAGTTCACAGATGATGAGTTAGAAGTGCTGGTAGACGAGGTCATCAGAGTAGAGCCACATTTGTTTGGTATATTGGTCCAAAGGACCCCCATGTCACAGAAAACCAAGATGTGGGTGAAGATTGTGGACTTGGTGAATGCACAAGCACCAACGTTGCACACAAAGGACGTTATCCAGAACAGGTGGTATGACGTGCACAGGAGGGTCAAGAAACTCATCGAGAAAGATCACGCCTTGAGTCAGCTCACTGGCGGTGGCCCTCCTGCCAAACCTGTATACTTCAGGACCTGGGAGGAGAAGGTTCGGTACATCCTACCACCAGAGAGCGTCCATGGTCTAGCAGACATACCAGAGCCTGGTGAGTACACAAACAACATGCTCAATATTGTGTGGCAAGGGGACAGTGAAGCAAAACCAAAGGAAATGATGGACGGAGTGTTGAACATTGCAAGCACTCACCCCCAGTCAACTGATCTGGGTTTAATCCACCACCGTTCTTTAGCCCACTCTGCCACCTCAGTTCAGACATAGGGGACAGTGAAACCACGCACTATTAGCAAAGCCACAGTTACCAATAGATAACCAACCCAAGATGTGTATGCTAGTCAGACAAACACAAAACCTGCCATCTCATAGTGACTTGGAACTGTGTCATGACATGTATCACTATCAACCTACAAACAAATAGAGGAAGGCAGTGGCACAAATAAACACTGCCAGACAGTTTGCCACCACAAACACACTACCTCACAGTGCATCTGACTGACAGGAAGGAATATTGGATATGCAGGTGAAGTGAGTGTATCCAAAAGCATGATGGGGTTTGTAGTCACAGATAATGCTCCCCTCCAAATTGGCCCATCAAGACCTCTCTGAACCATGCCCACATCACAGGGAGTGGAAAATGACTGACAAGATGGCTGACACTGAGTCCTGCTGTGGGGAGCACAAGGCCCTGGTAGGGCTTGTGCGCCAATCAGAAGCAGGACACCACTGACTGACATCCGGAAAGACAACTTGCACGCCCTCCAATGGAAGCACGTTTCATGGTGGGATGTCTGGCCAGGAGGGAAGGAGGACAGACAGCTCTGACCATGCTCACCAGCATGTGGAGACACACACACCCCTCAACACAAACTCCACACAACTCACTGTGTAGAATGCATTGACTCACACCGTAGTGAAATATCAGCCGAAGATACACCGTACTGGGTGCTGCTGTGTGAAGCACAGGGGCTCTCTTTGGACATGTAGCCAAACAAACACAAGGACTTCACAGTCAGCCATCTTGCCATTGCTGTCACACCCCCTCACAGGGAAGCAGAGTCAAAAGGAAGGATGTATGGGCAAGCTGGGAAGGGGGTGTAGCCAAGAGCATGATGGGTGTTGCAGTCACAGACATTCCCCACCCACCCACATGGCCCAGTAAGCTCACACTGAACCATGCTCACCTCACAGGGAGTGGGAATGGACTGACAAGATGTCTGACACTGGGCTCTGTTGTGGGGAGCACAAGGCCATGCTGGGAACTGGGCACCAACAAACACCAGGACTGCACAGTCAGCCATCTTGCCATTGCTGTCACACACCCTCACAGGGAAGCAGAGTCAAAAGGAAGGAAGGAAGGGCATGCTGGGAAAGAGGGTGTAGCCAAGAGCATGATGGGAGTGACAGTCACAGACATTCCCCACCCACCCACATGGCCCAGCAAGCTCACACTGAACCATGCTCGCCTCACAGGGAGTGGGAATGAACTGACAAGATGTCTGACACTGGGCCTGAGAAATGATGTGGCTGACAATCACACATATGCACTGGCTAAACAAAACACGGTTGCACACACAGCCATTGCAACCATATGTTCAAACTCATTGTCTGGGAATGCAGTGTCCAGGGGTGCCCCCTGGCCGGGCTTGGGAGGTGTGTCTTACAGATGACAAGTGTGGAGAGCCATATATGGTACATTGCACAAAACACACAGGAACTCACATATACATCATTGACAGGGGATATCTGACAGTGAATGGAATGAACACATCAATATAGCCGACACCATAGCATGGTCTCATTCACACTTGGTGCTGTTGTGAGCTGCATTCCACTCCTACATCGTGCTGAAACATATGCATCCTTCACACAACACACCACTCACTGACATAGACACTGTAGACACAAGGTCTAACCTGGACTGCATTGGAAGAGACATGCTACTCACAGCAGCCAAACTGCAACACACACACTACCGGCCCTCACTGTCATGAGCATTGAAAAGCCAGAGTGCTACCTTGCCTAATCCATGTCACCATGGAGAACATTAACAAGTCAAAGCTCATATGCACGTACAAAACTTAGCACCAGACTCAATAACGATGGTGACATTATCACTTGTATGAAATGAGATGGGAACTAGGAACACTGTAAAAAAACACTTCCTCCAAAGAGATCACAGGCATACCGGACTGTGATCATGTTGTACCAATACACCAATGTGGCACACAAGGACTAGCAAAATCTGCTACCACACACGCCCCAATCTTACAACATATCCTCAGTGGAATAGCACGTATGTCCTTGTTAAAGCTCACATGTGTACAGGGATGACACACCTGTGTCAGCAACGTGATGGCCCTTGAGTAGTAATGGTCATGTACAGACAAATCTATACATGAGCTGGGCATTCACGCACTTCGACATGCACATTGACATGTTTCATTTTGGCTGGGCAATGTGCAACAACAATATCAATCTCTGTCCGTGACAACCCTGGACAAAGCAGTGTACAGGCAGGCATCCGGACGAACAGTAGAAAATGTCATGTATGTGAGCAATTGATGCCTGTAGAAACCTAACTTACATTGTGTGTCTCTTCCAAACACAGGTGGTGCTGGTGACACAGCACCAAATGAAGAGGAGTCCCTGTCCCAGACTCTGGTGGACCCTCAGCTCTCTGGTGTGGATCTGTCTCTGTCCTCTTCGGATGACGACGAACAAACTGTCACCTCCAGTGTGAGTCATCATGCAGCACCAGCAGAACCAATATCTGCACCCCCCGTACCCACGCCTCCAGCATCTGGAAACAGACAGGGCACCCCCACCAACACGGACAGACCAAGGCCACAGAACACCAACAGCACAGGGACAAAGGACCCCCAGGAAGCTACAGACAACACCACCAGCAACAACACCCAAGGGGTCCCAGTGTCAACTGTGCGTGCCGCTGCAGGTCCTGCCCGTGTGGATAGGAGTGCTGGGAGGGGTGGGAGGCAGAGGGCGCGCCTTGCAGAGGGGTCTGGACAGCATAATGACCCCCAACTGGCATGCATCATAGATGGTTACCAGGATAGCACTGGAGGATTAGGCCAGGTAGTGGGGATCCTCAAGGACATTCAATAGGAGCAGGCTGCCCACCATGCCCGCATGGAGGCAAAGTGGGATGCACTTACTGTGGTGCATCGGGACATACTCCTATGCCTCCGCCAGATCAGCACAAACATGACCACATCTCCTTGTGTGGCCACAACATCTGTGCCCACACCATCTGCCAGTGCCACAGGGAGGGAGGATGATTCTGGCAGAGAGTCCCCTGCACCGCAGACGCCTGTACCTGAGGATCCCCCCCAGAAGAAGAGGGGTCGTCCGAAGAAGGAAAAGTGAGATGCAGATGTCCCTGCACATCCCCCAGGGCCTCTAAACCTGTTCTGGACAATGTTCTTTGTGCGCAACCCTTTCACCTAGTCGTATCTGACGCAACTCGCCTACATGGCAAGGAGGGTTTATGTTGGTCCAATGTAGCAGATGACTGTGGACTTTACTCTGGACATTTCAGGTACCAACACTTCCAACTCTACTGCAAACTTTGGATTCAAAACCCAATGTACAGCACCCACCATCCTGTGCACTATCCTCACACATGTTTGTAAATAAACTCACCAGTACACCATACTTGCCTCTGTTGTGATTCCAACTTGTCATGTGTCATGGAGATGTTGATCTGCTGAACAACACAGTGCATGCCAAATACTACAACAATGTGACCACCATTATGTGAGTCATGGTGATGTGACATATGTGCGGGAGACACACCACTATGGCACCACAACACATACTCACCATGTCCATGTAACTCATCCCACACAATGATGTTGACCTGAAATACATTGGTATGCACAGACACAACACCTATCCACAGTCAGTGGTAACAAGTCCACAGGTGAGGTAAGCAAATGTCAGTCAGATGTGGGAAGACAGACAAAGCACCTAACAAAGCATAGCACAGGTTCATTACACATCAGGAACATGTTTATTCCACAATAGTTGCAAGGTAACTGTACGTTACAGTGGACACATGGTCACAAAGTGTCGGAGAATTGAAGTCCAGGGGTGTGTGACACATCACTTGATGGGAATTGACAACTCCCACACTGGTGTTGGATTCTTGGTGTTGGGGGTCAGTTTTGACCAAACAACAGGCAAAGTACCCTGGGAAGGACAGATACAAGACACAGTCAAAAGCACAGCAGAACAGGAGAGAAATGCAATACGCATGCACAAAACTTGTCACAAGAAACCTACACAGAAACAAGTTAGCAGTACTACCCTATTGTGGAGTACAGACCACCTGAATGGACACATCACTGAACGCATTCAGTCAAGTGGCACACAGACACACTCAGACAGCAACAGAGCAGCTACAACACATTTCAGGCTAACTCCATACATTGACATAACAACCCTGTAAACTCACATTCAGGTGAAGAAGTTGTTGATGAGCTGTGTGCGGACGTCACCCTCATCATCATCATCACTGGCATCGTGTCCCAGGCCTGGATCCTCCACAGGTTGTGGAGGTAGGTCATCGTCATCCTGGATGAGAGGCAACTTCTACCACACTGCGATGTTGTGTAGCATGCAGCATACAAGGATAATTTTGAACACCTTTGCAGGCTCATATGGGAGGGCCCCTCCGGTCTTGTCCAGGCAGCAGAAGCAGCTTTTCAGGAGACCAAATGTCCGCTCAATCACCCTTCTGCTCCGACCATGTGCCTCATTGTAGCGCATCTCAGCTGGTGTCACAGGGTTCCTGAGTGGTGTCAGCAACCACGGCATGTTGGGGTATCCAGAGTCATCTACACACAAACAATTGAACAATTAGCAGAGGTTTGAAGGAGGGTGGAATTCAACATTGCCAAACACACACAATGGTAAGCAGTCTGTACATACTGACAAACCAGGCACGTTGGTCTGGCATCTGTGACATCAGCGTTGCAATGCGACTCCTCCTCATGATGTAGGCATCGTGCGCAGAACCGGGGAAACGTGCACACACATGTGTGATACACATGTCTGCAAGATATACCACCAGAGCATTGATGGAGTGGAAATGTTTCCTGTTCCGTATGCCTGCTCATGTGCCTGTGGTGGTATCGGGGCAACATGTGTACCATCAATAGATCCGATGACGTTCGGCATCCTCCCCAGTGTATAAAGGGCATCCTTTATTTCATGTAAGTTGACCTGGGCTAGGAAACTTGATGTACAGGTCAAGGAACTGCAACATCCCCTCCAAGACATTGCATAGCACACGACTAAACATAGTTTGCGACATACCACCAGCAGTAGCTTCAGTGTACTGGAAGGTACCAGTAGCAAAGAAGTGCAGGGCTGCCATCACCTTCACCTCTGGGGTCAGTGCTGTAGGGTATGTCCGGCCAGGTAGCAGATGTGGTGCCAACTCCTCAATCAATGGCCAGGTGAAGTGGTACCGTCAGATGCAGTCACGTTCCTGCATGGTTTCAACACCTGGGAGTGGTCTATGGACAGCTGGTGCTCTGCAGAACAGAGAGGCACAAAGGAAGATTGTCGGTTCATCCACCCATGTGGCTATGACCAAGCAAAATATCACATGATACATCATGACAATACACAATGTACTGAGGTGTGTGCTGTTGGGCATGGACACATATGTCACCTACATCGCCATCACCTCACATCTCAAGTAGGCCTGGGCTAAAATTTCGTTCCGTTCGCGGAAATTGCGATAATTTGGCATTTTCGCGTTCCACGGAAAGAAAGAAAATGTCAAAATTTCCGCATTCCGCAGCTTGGCGATAATTTGTTTCTTGCTCACGCTGTAAAATAATACATTCTCACGTGCGCGCGATCGCCTTACCTGAATCCCTGCATTTGCCGACAAGTTTTCTTGATCCGGTCGCGTTCTCCATGAGATGTTGTATTGTTTTTAGCCATTTGCGCTGTCTCGCGACAGTTTGCGCCCGCAGTGACGTCATGCGTCGCGCGATCACGTCTTTCTTCTCGCGATCATGCACCGCGAGACAACTGAAAACAAGATGGCCGCGCCCGCGAGCAACCACATGGGTAAGTTGGCGAGCCACAACCATGCAGAAAATCTCGCAAACATGCGGGAAAAAAACTTCTGCATCTTCGCGATATTTCCGCGTGTTTGCGATCATTTTTAACATTTTCGCGATAATTTGCGAAAGTGGATTTCCAAATTCCACCCACCCCTAATCTCAAGTCCACATGTCCACATAAGTCCCATGTAGTGCAATGGCCAATCATTGGGCTGTGTCACCCTACCTATGCACTACTGTGCGTAACAAACACACAACACAGTGACAAGTGAGGCCTGATGTCTCCCAGGCATCACAGATCTTTTGATGCAGATATCCAGGGTCCCTGTATTGCCACATGGACACTGGCATGACATGGTGTATCATGTACACGCCACAAGGCAACCGTGAGTCCCACAGGTAGTGGCCAATGTTGTCTCTGCAGGCCCTACATGTACGTCTCGTACACACACACACAATCATCAATGTTGATGAACAAACCACATGGATGTGGAGACTGTCTCCCATTGGGCACATTTGATCAGCCACATCTGAGACACAACATGCACACAGACTGTGGGTGTACATGAGAATTGTGGCTACAGGTCTCACTGTGACATACATGCCATCACCCCCAGGACTCAGGGTGTATGTGACATATCCTAAACATATCCAACATGAAACTGTGTCCATGACTCATGCCCATAACTGTACAGTTGCACATCACAGTGGTAATGTGCACAACACACAAAGGATTCTGTCCCCATGAACATGTGCACAGCCTGGGAGTGGCTGCACAAAAGTGCCACACAACAAACCAAATGTTGCCCCCACCAAACACACAGGGAATGCAGCCTTACATGCCATGGGACACTGTGTGGCCAATGCTGTAGTATGGTAGGTGTGCACCTGAGTCCCTGGCAAGTAATTGTGTGTTGAAGCCATACAATAGTCACACCAATGAGGCCTGACGCGGGTGACTATGCGTACGCATTGCACAGTTCAGGACCGAGCCGTGCGTACGCTTAGCCATTGACTGCAATGAGGTCCGACGCGGGTGACAATGCGCACGCATTGCACAGTTCAGGATCGAGCCGTGCGTACGCTTAGCCATTGACTGCAATGAGGTCCGACGCGGGTGACAATGCGCACGCATTGCACAGTTCAGGATCGAGCCGTGCGAACGCTTAGCCATTGACTGCAATGAGGTCCGACGTGGATGACTATGCGCATGCATTGCACAGTTCAGGACCGAGCCGTGCGTACGCTTAGCCGTTGACTGCAATGTGGTCCGACGCGGGTGACTATGTGTACGCATTGCACAGTTCAGGACCGAGCCGTGCATACACTTAGCCATTGACTGCAATGAGGTCCGACGTGGGTGACTATCATGCATACATGTCGGGCAGGCATGGTCCGAGACCGGCGTACGCCTTGGCCATTTAATCGTATGGAGACGGCTGCATGTGTATTTTCAAACTATGTGTTGTACAGTCAGTTGGCCGAGCTGGGCGCACCCATTGGCTCTGGACTGTCATGGAGACGGATGCAGATTCAAAACTTGTACGAGTCGTGCGCTGGAAATTCAGTTGGATGCCTACAACAATGTTGCAATTACTAGGGTTTTATGAAGGTGAAGATTTGAACCATCCGGAAGACGTGTACGAGTCGTACATTTCCATGGATTGGCCAGATTCATAGAATGCAACCTTGTTGGACCTATCACTTGGGACGCATAGCACAGAGTCTGCCTCTGCAGCACAGATATAAGGCTGGCTGGCCCCCAGGGAGCTCACTTGCCTGCACTACATGCTACTGGACCACATCCCTGCAACCACTGCTGCTGTCTCTGCATCCTCTGGCTACTGCTATGGCACGTACTCTGGAGAGGGCCCCAGCCTTCACTGAGGAGGAGAACCAGGCCCTTCTGGACAGGCTCCTTCCACAGTACAGCAAGCTGTATGGGAAACCAGGGGAGCAGGTGAGTGTGAAGTCCACTGCCTTCCTAATTGTGCATGATGTCTGACTAGCAGTACTAGCAGTGTGTACACCAGTGGCAAGCATACTCACTGAGTACTTTCATCCCCCAAAGTGTGTAGGTACATGTAATGAACAGGTGTTCTGCAGCTAAAGTGCATTTGTGCAAACTTCAACTTCCCAGGCATTGTTAACATGTCAGACATGCAGGGCATTTGTCCTTTTCCATGGGTGCACTACCTGTGTAACTCATTTTCCTTTGTGATGACATGTATATCCAACTGTGTGCAGCACAAATATGGGGCATGTGTGTTAATGGACTTTTAACTTTGTCATCCTCACAGGTTGATGCCCACCAGAAGCATGAGATAGGGCTGACCATTGCCCGGGCAGTTCGATCGGTGGGTGTCTATAAGTGTCGGATCCGCAACTGCCAGAAGAGGTTGCAGGACCTTCGGGCTGGACCCGGAGGATCGCAAGGGTCCAGCTGAAGCTCTCGCCTCCTCGCAGGAGGGGCGGACACCGGACCCTGACCCCCCCCCCACATGCACAGGATCCTGGCGGTGGTCTTCCCGGACCTAGATGGGCAGCTGCAGGCCAGAGAGCAGCAAGGAGGAGGTAAGTCCATGCCTAATCTGTGTACTATTTCTGACATGCTAATTGCAGTCTTTTGCCCTGGTCACACTTCCACATTACGTAGGTCTAGTAGTTCAATACTCATGTCCCTCAATTGTGTGATGCACCCTCCTCATCTGATCCACAGGTTTGGACCCTAAAGTCTGTTGCTTGTGTCACTAGGGCACTGTGTCCCTGCAGTCAGCTATGCTTCAGGTTCCGGACAGCATCTGTTACCGTGACTCTGTTGTGTGTTTCATGGGTGGGTCAATTGTTTACACAATGCCTGAGATCTGACATGTGATCTGTGTGTGCCCTTGATATTTCAAACAAACATATGCAGCAGGGGACTCCAATTTGTGTGAATCAGGAGTATGTATATCAAGTGTGTCACACTTGCTTAGCCACCTGACTACTGTCCAGGGCTAAACACTGTTTCACGTAGACCTGGGCAGTCAAGCCTACTCAAGGGCATTTAGAAACACTCTATAATCCCACTCCTGTGTATCAACGTACAGGTTGTGCTTAGTGACATGTGCCTTCAGGTGTCTGCCTCTGTGTCATTCTGGTGTGGCTTCCTTTGCCGTGCAACTGTGGTGTTCATGAGTTTGAGGGTCAGCAGGACATCTGAGATGTGACTATGAGAGACAGAACCTGTGTGACATATAGGTTTGTGATCACTTGACAGTGCACAATGGTGTATGTAACTGTGCACTTCAGGCAGCTGTGTTACATGCACAGCAGACTGTGATGTGCTAAGACTCATATGTCTGTTTTGTATGATGTGGGGTCTTCTGGGTCCGGGATATGTTGTTTGCAGGGGATGGGCAAGTGCACTTGTCAGCTGCAGAGTTTGCTTTAACCATGACCTATGAGTGTGACACAGTGCATGCTGTTGTTGTCTGGATGCCCTGCCCCTGTGACAGGAGACAGCGATGACTGACTTTCCAGGCATGACAGTGCCATGGCATTTAACTTGCTATGAGTGATCCTGCATTGGGCTCAGATGTGCTCCATGCACCCCATTGTGGCATTGACTATCAGGACATGAGAACATCATAGTGTGTGTTGCTGGTATGCATCACAAGCATGTGAAAAGAGACTCTGCCCATCCCTTCATCCTGAGATGCGATGTGTGTATAGTGACATACTCCCACATGTTCACTTGCATGTCCAACAAATGTGTAGGTGGTGCATGTCGTCAAATTGGGGTATTAGCATCCAACATGCAACAGACATATGGGTGCAAGTCCAGGAGGGATATGAGTGCCATGGTTGATGGTGAGACTGACAATTGGCTTATTATAAACAGTGTGAGCACTTTGAGCAGTGTTCACCTGATGATGCCAGGGCTTGCCCTGTGATGTGATGTACTCACTGTGGTGTGTGCAGTCAGTGCAGGTGACTGATGTTGTTCTCTTTTTTCCTAATTCTATCCAGATACATCCACGGCCACAGGAGGGGACAGCTCCACGGACCAGGAGGAGCCACAGAGCCTGACTGGGACAGAATGTGAGGAGTCGGAGGGACCCAGTGGCACGGAGGGCTAGTGGAGCCACACCGACGAGTCCTCAGCAACATCCACCCCAGCTGAGGGCCACAGCAGCTTGGAGGATGACTCCCTTGTGGAGGTGGGTGTCAGCAGCCACCAAACCGCAGCTAGTGAGGCTGTCCCTGCCACCGCCCCCACCACCACCATCACCACCACCACCACCCCCCTCCCATCGGCTCCCATCCTAGAGGTCTGTGGAGGCTCCCGTGTTCGGGAGCATGTCTCCTTTGTGCCAGGCACCGCACCCCCTGCCCCTGTGTCCCCTGCTGCCCTGAGTGAGGAGTCTGTGGACTTGTTTCGACAGATCCATGTAGGGCAGACATCAATGCTGAGTGTCCTCCATGCACACACCAGTCTGTTGACACAAATGGTGTCATTTATGGAGGGCATTTCATCGGGCATGTCTGCCCTACTGAGGACCAATCAGTCCGTGGCCTCCTACCTGATGGCAGCAGTGTCCCTCCTCCAACAGTCCTGCACCCTTCCTACCCCTGCACCACCCACAATTCCTAGCACCCTACCTGTCCCAAGCACACACACACCTGCACATTCTCACAAACCCACAGACACGGGCAGCACACAAACACCCAAACCAAGGGCTAGACGTGCCCCCAAGCAAGTGCAGGGGACTGATGCCACACTCACAGGGGATGGTTTGCAGACACACACACAGTCATCCACAACCACTCCGCAGTCCTCCGATACTTCTCCCTCCCAACCCCCTTCCCTTGCCTCACCTGCAACCCCATCTCCCCAAAATCTCTTCCTCTGTGACCTTGGCCTCTTCCCCACCGACCCAGCAGATCCATCTTTCAAGGGGAAGAAGAAGTCCCCACACACAGAGGGGAGTGCCCCTCACACCCGGACACCCTCCCCCAGGCGCAGTCAGACTGAGGCCCCCTCCCGCAAGTCCCCCGGAGCCGGAAGAGCAAGACCCCACCCCCGCCTCACAGCTCCACGTCGAAGTCTCCGTCCTCCATCCCCCAGGCCACAACTCCACAGGTTCCCCCGCCACACCCTGCCCCAGGTTCCCCCACCCACAGATACACCATCCCCAAAATGCTGAGGCCCTCCCCCCTACCACTTGCTCTTCCACCCCCAGTCAGACAGTTTGTGCCACTGATGTGGGGACCGTGTCCCCCCTCTGTACTGCCGACCTCACTTGAACCCCATTCCGCTCCCATTGAGTTAGGCACTGCAGTGGAGTCCACGACCACCCCGTCTGACTTGGGCACTGCAGTGGGGACCCAGTCCACTCCATCTGACCTGCCCACTGCAGTTGTGCCGGCACACACCCCATCTGACTTGTGCCCCACAGTTGTGACTGCACCCACTACTTCAGTCAGCTCCACTGCAGTTGCCAGTGACTCTCCTGCATCCACCACCCCTTCACTGCCTCCTTCTGCTGCGCCCTGTCCCTGCGGTGCCTGGTTTGCCCCCATGTATGCCCCTCCGAGGGGATGTCCCCTGTCCTTACCAGTGCAGGCAAGCAACGTGTGAAAGTTGTCACTCAAGTTAACGTTTTGTCATTTGGATATGGACTGTCCATTGGCCTTTGTTTTGAAAGGACTTTGCATTTTAAATTTCCTGAATAAAGCTTTTTTCTTTATCCTTGTGAATTTAATTTAGCTGTACATTATGTAGATGATGTTTAGCATTACCTTGCAGTTGTAATGCTGGATTTAAAATGTTGAATACTGAGGTGTTGATGTGAGGTACTCCATGTTGTCCATGAGATATGTATCCTATTCTGGTCATTATCCATATCATCCTTTGCAGGGTGTGTCTTGATCAACAATTTGTGGACATCTCTATAAACATTTCATTTGCATGGTCACATCTGTGGCTTGCACACATGCACATATGATGTGCTTCCCATTGTCTAATTTGTCTATATCCCTGACTGTGGGCGCATCTCCACTGGACATGTAAGTGTGGGCATCATTGGTGTAGGAGCAACTGGGTCCTCTGTGCAACTTGCTGGACACATGTATTGAGTATGTGCAGATGACTTAAGGGAGACTCCCGTACCCAGGCTGTTGTGACCAGAGTCTTCATTGTGTGGTAACTGATGGCTGACTGACCAAGTGTTCTGGTGACATGACTGAGACCTGCTGGGACTATGTTTGCCACAGCTGAGCTTCCACAGGAGTTGAGTCCCCTTAAGTGAATGTGTTGTTCCGTGACATTGCATGGGTCCATGTTGTGTGTTGTGTGGGCATGTGTATGTGTGTCCACATACCTTTTCATACACAGGCAGTGTTCCCTTGATATGTTCCTGTTGTTGATGCTTGCTGAGTGGTACTGGGTTCATCCCACAACTTTGCCATGGGCTACCAGATGTGTGGGTGCATGACACACTACTGGTAGTTGGTGTTTCATAATTGGGATTTGTCTGTTCTGAGTGGGGACGATGTGGTCAGATGCAGATGGGACACAGTCAGGGGTCCCCAAGGCACATGTTTGTTCGCAATATCATGTAGTTGTCCCTAGGTGGTAACTTTCAGTGATTGAGACATGTGTATGTGTGTGTGACTGATCCCACTTGTCCGGTTCAGGGCTGCAATGTTTGCAGGTGTCAGCATGTGTGCCTTGTGGTTCTCCTTGGCTTCTGCATTGTCCTGGGACTGTTGCAGGTATTCAGAAGGTTACGTGAGCTTTGACGTCATGGCCATGTGCCGCATACTGTGCAGTATGTCTGTCATTCACCAGGGTTGTAAACTGTCCTTGTGTGATGAGCCTGTGCACCTTAGTAACTCCCAACATTACTGTGTTTGTCATGGGTGCATGTGCAATGTCAGCTGTCCATGTAGGCTTCACAGATGCACATTGGTGCAGTTCAGGGTGTGTGGTGTTGAGGGTGGACTGATGTAAATGTTTGCATGGATGGGCCCCTAGCTCCCGTTTGTCCATGAATGACGGGCCATGCAGAGTGATTTGTGTTTGTGTAGGTGTGATGTACGTTTGTGGCACAGGACACATGTCTGGGTTTCACAGTTTGTACGACATCTACCTTTGTCAGCACAGTGGATGTGTCATGCATGCTTGTGGCACCCCAATGTCTGGCTCCTGGGGGTAGTGCTGTTGTGTGTCAGTCTCTTGCTGTGTTAGTTGCTATTCATTCCAGTTTGTGTCACATGTGTCTGTTGTGCTCCCTCTCATCTCACAATGCCTAATTGGCCACTATGGGGACCATTGATGGTTTACTTTTGTATGGCACTGTGTCCACATCTGTCTCACCTTTGGTTCAGCCCCCCTCATGTGTTGTGTAGTTGCCTGGGGATACTGAGACACACACAAACATGTTGTATCAGATGTGCAGTGTGAGGTTGCCTGTTTGTGTTTGTGCATATGCACCAGTGCATTGGTATTGCTGTTGTGGGCCATTGTCTGGATGTTGTTTTTGTGATTTACCCTGCTGTCCCTGTGAGTCATTTTTTCATTTCATTTCATGAAGCTTTATTCGGTACATTCAAGAAACAATTACCATAAAAGCACACAAGCAAAATGCTATACAAAAAGAAACACATAAAAGATTAAAAAATCATGCTTTTCCTAAACTGAATAGACTTACATAAAAGCGTAGTAATAAAAAAACATTTGTCCGGAGAATTCAATTCATAAATCAATTTCATAGCATCCTCCACATTAGAAATAGCATATTTATTAAAAATTGGTTTTAAATAGACAATCCTCATGTTCAAGAAAAGAGTGCAAATTAGCATAAAGTGCGGGGTGCTCTGTTTCGAGTGACCATCACATGGGCACGGTCCAACTGGCTGTTTCTTTAGTTGTGGAAAAGCCACCAACCCGTGGGCCATCCCCAGTCTGAGTCTAGTCAGAACAAACCTATGAGCTGGTTTAGTTACCAGGCTCAAATACAGTTGGAAGCCATCACTATACATATATTTATTGTACAGAATAACTGAGGTGAGGCGTCCACTTAAAACTGCACGTTTTTGGGCTCGATACATCAAGAAAATATTTTTCATATCTAACTTTAAAAATTTGCCAGCAGAACCAGGATCTGCCGCTATATCGAGTCCAAATATAGTATCAAAGCTATCCACAATATACTTGAGCCATGGTATATTAAAAAAATAGTCCAGTTTAAGACAGTCCTCAATTACGGACTGATTAAAAACTCTCTCCTCCTTAGTCCAGATTGCACGCCATACCATTAGTGGCCTTAACAAAATCAGGTCACTTAAGTGGGCAACCCCAACTTCTCTATTGATTAAATCAGTGGAGGCTGAGGTGGGAACACAAAGCAATTTTTTGACAAAACAGTTTTCTTCCCTTTGCAAGGAGTCAACATTAGTATGGCCCCACAACCCAGCCCCATATAATGCGATGGAAACACTTCTGGCATAATATATTTGGATCATATCACTGATTCTTCTGTCGCCGATCTTAGTGGCAAATGTAAAAATACCGTAGGCACTTTTCTTCATTTTGGACGTAACATTCATTAAATCATGGGACCAACTACCATCATGAGAAAAGATAACACCCAAATAACAGAATTTATCCACATCCTGGACTTTCACCCCATCGATAAAAAAGGCATGATTTTTTTTACCTCTAGTACCACAAACCATAGTGTGAGTTTTACAGCAAGGAACTCTTTGGCATCGTCAAAGAGCTCTCCAACCCCGACGCAGAAAACAACTCCATCCCTCCCTCACAGGACCTCTGCGACTCCCTCGCAGCCTTCTTCCACCACAAAATCACCGACATATACAACAGCTTCACCACTACCAACACGAACCCACCCCCGGAACCCGCCACCGACATCACCACCATCCTCACTTGGAACCCAACCACCACCGAGGAAACCACCCGCGTCATGAACTCGCTCCACTCTGGATCTCCATCCGACCCCTGCCCACACCACATCTACAACAAAGCCGACAACATCATCGCACCCCACCTCCGAGACGTCATCAACGCATCTCTCACCTCCGCCACCTTCCCAGAGAGCTGGAAACACGCAGAGCTCAACGCCCTCTTAAAGAAACCAACAGCAGACCCCACCGAACTCAAAAACTTCCGGCCCATCTCTCTCCTACCGTTCCCCACCAAAGTGATTGAGAAAATCGTCAACGCTCAACTCACCACCGCCTTGGAAACCAACGACTCACTCGACCCCACACAGTTCGGCTTCAGAGCTAACCACAGCACCGAAACCGCCCTCATCGCAGCCACGGACGACATCAGATCCCTGACCAACAAGGGAGAAACCGTGGCCCTCATACTCCTGGACCTCTCTGCAGCCTTCGACACGGTCTGCCACCGTACCCTGATACACCGCACCAGCAACGCCGGCATCAGAGGCAAGGCCCTGGAATGGATCATCTCCTTCCTCTCCGGAAGAACTCAGAGAGTCCGCCTCCCCCCGTCAGATCTACAGCCACAGAGATCATCTGCGGCGTCCCCCAAGGATCCTCCCTCAGCCCCACCCTCTTCAACATTTACATGACCCTCCTGGCGAACATCGCACTAAAACACGGACTCGACCTCATATCCTACGCCGACGACACCCAGCTCATCTTATCCCTCACCAACAACCCCACCTCAGGACCAGACTACACGAAGGCATGAAGGAAGTAGCGAACTGGATGACAAACAGCAGGCTGAAACTGAACACAGAGAAGACAGAGGTTCTCATCCTCGGCCCTACACCCTCCGCCTGGGACGACTCCTGGTGGCCTCCCGCCCTAGGCAGCACTCCCCAACCCACTGACCACGCACGCAACCTCGGCTTCATCCTGGACTCATCCCTCTTCATGTCCAGACAGGTCAACTCGGTGACCTCGGCATGCTTCAACACCCTCCGCATGATCTTCCGCTGGATCCCCACCGATACCAGAAAGACCGTCACCCACGCCCTCGTCACCAGTCGCTTGGACTACGGGAACACTCTGTACGCCGGCATCACCATCAAGCTGCAGAGGAAACTTCAACAGATCCAGAACGCTGCCGCATGACTCATCCTGAACATACCCCGCCACCACCACATCTCCGGACACTTGAAGAAACTTCACTGGCTCCCAATCAACAAGAGGATCACCTTCAGACTCCTCACCCACGCACACAAAGCCCTTCAAAACCTTGGACCAAAACTCATCAACCACCGCGTATCCTTCTACACTCCTCCGCGCACCCTACGCTCGACCGGACATGCCCTGGCAGCCGTACCTCGCCTCCGCAAAGCCACCGCCGGAGGAAGATCCTTCTCTTTCCTGGCAGCAAAGACCTGGAACTATCTGCCCAGCAACCTTCGCGCCATACCTGACCACCTCTCCTTCAGGAGGCAGCTCAAGACCTGGCTCTTTGAGCACTGACCCCCCCCCCCCCCCTCCCCCCCAGTGCCTTGAGACCCTCACGGGTGAGTAGCGCGCTTTATAAATGTGACTGATTGATTGATTGATTGATTGATTGACTCTTATTAATAACTAGCCTCCGTTTACTGATAAAATCTGAAAACTGGTCCATTAGTCGCTGCAGACCTATCGGGGTCCGGGACAGGAGCACAGCATCGTCCGCATAAAGCAGAACTGGGACGCCTGTTCCACCAATCTGGGGAGCATCTGCTTTAACTGTTTTCAAGACCGAATCGACCGCATTACTAAATAAAGTAAACAGAAAAGGGGCTAGGACACAGCCCTGTCTTATCCCACGTTTTACATCAAAATTTGGGGCACACTCCCCTCCTACCCCAAAACGCACACATGTTTGCATTCTATCATATAATCTTGCTAAGAAAAAAATGATAGCCTCTGGTGCGCCAAGTTCCAACAGGACTGGCCATAAGATGGAATGGTCCACTAGGTCAAATGCACTGCTTAGATCGGCAAAGCAAAGATATAATGTGCCTGGCTTGGCCCTAGTATACTTTCCGATAATTAAATCCAAGTTCAGGCATTGATCTAGTGTTCCACGTCCCTTTCTAAACCCCTATTGCGAGCTTGCCAGGATCTCATTTGCTTCTGCCCACTCTTCCAGCCTAAATAACAATACTCTGCTCATAATTTTTACTGAGGAGTCGAGCAGACTGATCGGACGATAATTACTAGCTACCGCCTTGTCCCCTTTCTTATAAATAGGGACAATGATCGAATCTCCCCATGTAGGTGGAATCAGGGTTGTTACGGCAGGATTCAGTACCAGGGTAAGTATGGGTCCCCACATCAGTAGTACTGTCTTATAAACATCGATGGGTACTCCATCTGGGCCCTGCGCCTTCCCCCCCTTACTAGACTTAATACTGTTCTCAACTTCTGACTAGGGGTGGGCGGAATTTGCGAAATTAACTTTCGCAAATTATCGCGAAAATGTTTAAAATTATCGCAAACAAGCGGAAATATCGCGAAGATGCGGAAGTTTTTTTCCGGCATGTTCACGAGATTTTCTGCATGGTTGCGGGTCGCGCCCAAGTGGTTGCATGCGGGCGCGGCCATCTTGTTTTGAGTTGTCTCGCGGTGCATGATCGCAAGAAGAAAGACGTGATCGCGCGACGCATGACGTCACTGCGGGCGCGAACTGTCGCGAGACAGCGCAAATGGCTAAAAATAATACAACATCTCATGGAGAACGCGACCGGATCAAGAAAACTTGTCGGCGAACGCAGGGATTCAGGTAAGGCAATCGCGCGCGCGCGAGAATGTATTATTTTACAGCGCGAGCAAGAAACAAATTATCGCCAAGCTGCGGAAACCGGAATTTTTGACATTTTCGCGCTCTCCGCGGAACGCGAAAATGTCAAATTATCGCAATTTCCGCGAACGGAACGAAATTTTCGCCCAGGCCTACTTCTGACAGAGTAATGTCTAGGGGGACTATGGGCCAAATTCTTGGTTCAACATCAATAGGGCCTGTTCCTTGAAATATGGCCGTCAAATGAGAAATCCAGGCCTCGCTACCAACATTAGATACAAGGTGTGGTACTTTATCGTCCCTGAGAAAAGGAGAATTAACCGTGGACCAGAACAGGCAGTTATCTGAAGTTTCAGCCGCCTGCGATAGGTTATCCAGCTCTTCTTGTTGTAAATCCTTCTTCCTTCTGAACAATGCCAATTTATATTCAGATCTTAAGTAGGCAACCAAGGTTTTATCCCTAGGCCTAACTCCTAGGGCCTGTTTCAGTCGGGTTGAGATAGAGGTACATGTATGATCGAACCAACCCTTTCCCTGATGGGACTTAGCCGTCCTACTAGTGGTGAAGACACCCTCAATAGTTTTATTAATTTTGATAAAGTTATTCATGATAACAGTAGATGTACTATCCAGATTCAGAATGCCTTCAATTTCAACCAAGGATTTAGATACGATCATACCCATGACAGCTGCCGATTTATCCCCCTTCCATCTCAACCGTGTTCCATTTCGCCTATATGACTCAATGTTACACAGACTTTTTGTCACCTGTTGTCTGCTACACTTCCATATCTCAGTAACCATTACGATACGATTATGATCACTAGGTGTAGGATCCTGTATTACTGATGTCTGAAAATTGGGCACAATAAATGATGACACCATAACATGATCAATGAGGGAATTAAGGTTCCTTCCCATATAAGTGGGAATAGCTTGGCCATCTGCATCCTTACCAGGTTGCAGTAACTCTAAATCATAAGTTGCCATGAGATTGTTAAGTGCGTCACCATATGCATTATGGGGAAAATGTGATATATAATTATCACTATTGTCTAGCACTCCGCAAGCCCTAGAAAGTGACAAAGGGCAAATGGTAA
The DNA here is from genome assembly GCF_964204655.1 of Triturus cristatus. Taxonomy (NCBI): domain Eukaryota; kingdom Metazoa; phylum Chordata; class Amphibia; order Caudata; family Salamandridae; genus Triturus; species Triturus cristatus. The sequence continues at coordinate 625,151,881 of NC_140587.1, forward strand.
GATTAAAATCACCTAACCAGATGAAGTTAAAAGAACATTTTGCTTCGGTAACAAGCTTCATGAGTGCCTTTTCTAGTTCCTCAATAACTAGATGTCCGGTTTTATTAAAAATGTTATTGTAAAAATTTATTAACACCACCTCGTGGCCGTCCTTTTCTCTAACCCACAGAATTTGTGAGTGTGTTCCTACAGTTATATATTTAACAACTGTAAGTGATAAATCCACAGACAACAGAAAAAGCAAGCCGCCCTTAGCTCTACCATGTCTTGATTCTATGGCTTCCAAGCTGTAACAGGCAAAGCCATCAACACTAGGTTTACTGGTACACCACGTTTCCTGCAAACAGAGGATATCGTACGACCCATAACATAACATAACATAACATGTACTTTTGTATAGCGCACATATCACCCGAAAGTCTCAAGGCGCTGAATAACAGATGTATATTGTTACCCAACTCAATGGTACTCAACTAGGTCCACCCAACCCTGATTGTTTTCCTTTGAAGCCCATCCTGCTATATTCCAACTCACCATGGTTGTCCCCTTCTTAATACAACTTTCAGAGATACAGGTCTGGTTATCGTATACCATATCTACAATCCGATCCGGCCTGTCTTCGGCTGGACCTGCGTCGGTATACCCGGCCCTGGTGTCAGTTGAATTGGCTGCAACCCTCTCAACATCGGGCACATGCTTCGGCCAGCTGCTGATTAGATCATTCGTGGCCCCATTTGTAGCAGGTGTGGTATCAATGTTACCCCGTCGTGGTATCATGTTAAACATAGCCCCATGTACATTCGCATTAAATGCACCAACCTTTGGCTGTCAATCATTCAGGTCCAAAGAGCTAAAAGCTTGAAATCTATTATATGTTGGAACCTCAAAGGTTGGAAAAGGAATGGGGAAAAGGGGTCTACCTCTATTGATAGCTTGAGGTGCATTATTCAAGTGGTTATAAAAATAACCCAGTGGGTGTACATGCACTTTGTCTTCATCAGGGGTTAAAGAGGCAGCTCTAAGTAAAACACAATCACCCCTATAGGTTTTCCTTGAGTTGCCAATCCAATTTACTCTTCTAGTGCTTAGTGGCAGGAGTGCTGGGCAACAGGTCCCCTATGGGTGGGGGTGGCAGTAGTGCTGGGCAACATAAGTCCTATGAGTGGGGGTGGCAGGAGTGCTGGGCAACAGGTCCCCTATGGGTGGGGGTGGCAGTAGTGATGGGCAACATAAGCCCTATGAGTGGGGGTGGCAGTAGTGATGGGCAACGTAATCCCTATGGGTGGGGGTGACAGTAGTGATGGGCAACATAAGCCCTATGGGTGGGGGTGGCAGTAGTGATGGGCAACAGGACCCCTATGGGTGGGGGTGGCAGTAGTGATGGGCAACATAAGCCCTATGGGTGGGGTGGCAGTAGTGATGGAAAAAATAGGGCCTATGAGTGGGGGTGGTAATGGTGCTGGCCATGCAACCCCTATGGTGGCCTGTTGCTAGTGGCCAGGATATGGATCCCCTGTGTGTGTGTGATATTTTACGGGTATGTGTCGTTTGTTTTTGTGGTGAATGTCTGACTTACCGTCTGCGCCATCCGCGTCTGTTCCTGATCCGGTCATAGATGTACAGTACTGGTATGACCTGCGTGATGGGATTCATGATGTGTTTGTCTCGTACATGCTGCTTGTTGCTCTATCTCATACCCGTTGCAAACTGGTCCGTCTCGTAGCCATGGATTGAGTTCTGGTGTGAATCGTACCTGATATGCTTCTTTTCCGAATGCTGTGATGTGCCGTACATGGTGACCCGTCCAGCGCGTATGATGTGCGCATCGTACTTGTCCGGCTGGAAACTGCTATGGATACTGCTTCCGGGCGACTCGGTTCGACATTCGGAGGTATGGCCCAGATGGAGAATGAAGCTTGAATCACAGCCTACGTGTCGGTCGGATTTTTGTCAGTTATGCGCATCGTACTTCATCGCCAGGACGGACCGGCTCCGGGTATGAGTCGGTCGCAAGGTAAGGCTACGAACAGCTCTCGGAGAGCTGTCCGACCCAGATCGGAACCGACCCCTTAGTGATAGATATAAATTTACTTTAGCAATCGGTAGTACGATAGTGACAAGTGCCCTTAATCCCTCTGTCTCAGTGCAATATTCCACCCACCCCTCCCAACCCCACCCCTACTATTTTAAAGCAATCAGGAAAACCCTGAGTGATGGTGGTCATAAATGGGTCCCAGACACTGAGCCTGACTGTTAGAGCAAATATATAAAAATTTCGGCTATGTCTTTTCTTAAAAGAAAGAGAAGATCTGAGAAAAAAACATCAAGGGAGAAAGAGAAAAAGAAAAAAAAAGGAAGGAAAAGAAGAAAAAGAACATTGTAAAGCATTGTACAGCATTGTAGAGGGGGAGCAGCTCCAAAGCTAGCCTTCTCTAGATACCCCTCATATAACGGAAGATAAAATATCATAAGAAGCTGACCAATATCTTCTAAAGATCTTTTTGTAAACTAGGGAGAATGAACTACATTTTTCCCCTCTAGCTCTTTTTAGCTTTGATTTCCCCTAAATATTCGCCGGCTTTGATTTCAGACAAACAGATTTGTGAGGCCCCATTTAAGATGACTTTCAGTCTGGCAGGGTTAATTAAATACACCTGAGCTCCCAACTGCTGGAAAGGGGAAATTAGTTGGCGCATGCGCCACCTCCGTTCCACTGTAGAGTGACAAAAATCAGGTTTTGCAAAAAACAGTACTCCATTGGCGTGCTTCTGGGAGTTCGAACGACCTTGGTCGTAGACCAGCTGCCTTAGCATAAAGTTCCCGAAGAACACCAGGAACAACATTGGTTTTCCTCCAGAAAAGCTGCTGCCGTCCGGTCTCTGTTTTAAGTTAAACGGGAAACGATGTGCCTCCCAATTCCAAGTCGATTGATTAGGAAAAGACTCCTGCAGAAGTTTCACTATATTACATCTAGGGTCGTCACCCTCTGCTCTTTCTGGTATACCAAGCAGACGCAGGTTATTTTTTCGTTGTCGGTTTTCTTTCTCTTCCATCTTCGCAATTAAGTCTGTCAGAGGAGCTTGGTTCTTTAACAGCAGAGATTTCTGTTTATAGACTCTCTGTGCGGCCTTCCACCATGGTAACATGATCACTTATATCAGTGAAAATTTTATTTAATTTTCTCATGTCCCCTTTCAGCGCTGCATTGCCCTAGTCTCTTTAGGGGATTCAACACTATTGTCTTCGCTGTAGATAAAGCTACCCTCCTCTGTGGTGAACCCAGAGCCATCCAACACTGAGTAAAAGTTTTCGCCACTTGGTTCCGGGGTCCATGGAGCTAGAGGGCCAGTGTTAGCTTCCAGATTGCGGATATAGTTGTCGATACCGGCCGAGGGTGGTTTGAGCCCACCGTCTAGAGCACATGCTATAGAAGCTGAATCTGGTGTGAGACCAACCAAATCAGAGGAAGTTAGATCTCCTGACCCCCCTAGACCCCCATTACTTTCTGTGATAAGTTTGTGATTAGTGTCCAACAACTGTCCTTCTGACCTATCCAGTTTGCCACTAGGGGTCGCCATTTCTGTAATTTGGGCTGTTTCTCAAATTGCCCCTGAGCTATCTTTCCACTGCAAAAGATTTAGGTCGCCTTGTCCAGCTAAATATTCCCCGGCTTTGATTTCAGTCAAAAAGATTTTTGAGGCCCCATTTAAGATGACTTTCAGTCTGGCAGGGTTCCTTAAATTCACCTGAACTCCCAACTGCTGGAAAGGGGAAATTAGTTGGCACATGCACCACCTCGTTCCACTGTAGAGTGACAAAAATCAGGTTTTGCAATAAACAGTGCTCCATTGGCGTCCTTCTGGGAGTTTGGACGAGCTTGGTCGTAGACCAGCTGCCTTAGAAGAAAGTTCCCGAAGAACACCAGGAACAACCTTGGTTTTCCTCCAGAAAAGCTGCTGCCGTTCAGTGTCTGTTTTAAGTTAAACGGGAAACGATGTGCCCGCCGAACTTTGTGGTCTCAATTCCAAGTCGATTGATCAGGAAAATACTCCTGCAGAAGTTTCACTATATTACGTCTAGGGTCCTCACCCTCTGCTCTTTCTGGTATACCAAGCAGACACTGGTTATTTCTTCGTTGTCGGTTTTCTTTCTTTTCCATCTTCGCAATTAAGTCTGTCAGAGGAGCTCGGATCTTTAACAGCAGAGATTTCTTTTTCCAGACTCTCTGTGCAGCTTTCCACCATGGTAACACGATCACTTATATCAGTGCAAATTTTATTTGTCTCATGCCCCCTTGTAGTTTTTTGCCAGCCCCTTTAGCCAAACGGTTTTCAGAACGGACCTCCTCCTGAAATTCCTATATTGAGGCCAAGATAAAAGCTAGAGAAGGCTCGACTTTAGCCGTGGCATCTGGTGCAGCGTTTAAATTCTCCCAGGATGCAGGCTGAGTGGCATCCTCGTCAAGGGGGTAGGACATCTGTGAATCGGAGAAATCACATTTTAACTGGCTGCGCCTTTTTGTTTTACTTCATGTTTTCTTTTGGGGCTGCCCAGTTCCAGTCTCTTTAGGGGATTCAACACTATAGTCTTTACTGTAGATAGAGCTACCCTCCTCTGTGGTGAACCCAGATCCATCCAACACTGAGTAAAAGTTTTCGCCACCTAGTTCCAAGGTCCATGGGGCTAGAGGGCCAGTCTTAGCTTCCAGATTGCGGATATAGTTGTTGATACCAGCCGAGGGTGGTTTGAGCCCACCATCTAGAGCACATGATAGAGAAGCTGAATCTGGTGTGAGACCAACCAAATCAGAGGAAGTTAGATCTCCTGACCTCCCTAGACCCCCATTACTTTCTGTGATAAGTTTGTGATTAGTGTCCAATGACTGTTGTTCTGAGCTATCCATTTTGACACTAGGGGTCATCATTTCTGTAATTTGGGCTCAGGTACAATTTGCCCCTGAGCTATCTATCCACTGCAGAAGATTTAGGTCGCCTTGTCCAGCCAGCTCTAAGTTTTTTGGGTCACTCTCGGGGGGGGGTGTAGGATCAGGCGTGGTGTTTATGTTAGCAGGTGGCGTCTTAACACCAGAGAAGGGCTTTGCTACAGAGGGCTGTTGTCCAGTATTTTCTTTCAACCCCCCCCCCCAGTCACCCCGTTGGCTTCCTAGGAGCACTGACCTCCCGTTTACCTTTGGGCAGTTTTTCCATCATTCCGGCGTCCCCGCAAGCAGAGCTAATTTGGGCCGATTTTGCTTTGCTGCCTTTGCTGGTTTTGGCTCACCTAGTCGTCATCATCCGGTTTCTGCTCGGCAGCTTTCCTTTTATCTCCCACAGTATCGCCAGATCAAAGGAGAATGAGGAAACTGTCGAGGCCACAGCACATCCGAGCAGCCGATGGTCAATCAGCCTCCTAAGCGCTCCGACAAAATCGAACACCCCGTGCTCGCCAACAGCGTCCGACTTGGCCTCAGAAAACTGGAAAGAGAGGCCGGTCGCAGGTGAAACAGGACGATTCTGCCTTCGCATCATGCAGCAGTCCGCATTGCCGATGACCGATCTGTCCAGCTAGAGCGTGGACTCACGCTAACTCCATCTTGCTCCAAGACTCTGGAATCTTCAATAGGAGAGTTAAAAACAATCTGTGTGGCATCTGTGAAAGCAATAATCAGTTTCCAATCCCTTCCGTAGAGAAAATCCCTGAAATGCTGGACAGGCGGTACATGAGCCTACAAGGTCCATTGGCTAATGGTTCCCACTATGGAGCCGGCTGGCATGCTTTGCACAGCTAAAACTATTGAAACTGAAACGTAGTTTATTGGATATTTTCAACAGAAACACTCCTAGTACTATGCGCGACAACATCATTAAAAATAGCATAACAATATAATACAAACAAAGTCATTAGAAGCAGCAATTAAAGCATAGTTTATCTTTCTTGAACCACTTAAAAAATAAGTCTGTTTTATCACTACATTACATTTGAAAATCAGGATTAAAAAACATACATCAATAAAAAACTTTATTTTTGGGATTACTACACGACCAGGCAACTCTAATATCTAATGATTTCATTGTAAATGAGTCTGAGCAACTACATGATCCATATTTTGAAAATTTAAGGATAAGAAAAGATTTCCTTTCACCTAAGAGTAAGAGGTAATCTAGGACCAATTGAGTAACAATATACCTTATACCCAGAATTCAAATTAAACAGCTTTATTGGCATTGCATTCTCTCTGAGGTTTCCTATTATCCAAAATAGGTTCCTGCCAATTCTAATTCTTAGAATTTGATCCTGCATATTTTTATGGATGATCTTGAATAGATTAGGAAGTATTCCATCTACTCCGATCCAAGGTTAAGAATGAATTACAGATGTTTTAAAAGTTAAATAATAATCGCTATTGCTAAAGTTTCAAACTTCATAGACCTTTTCATTTAACATTGTTATTGGACCTGTTATCCTTAGGGTGCTATTCCCCCAAACCTTTTGCCGGCTTACCTCGTCTTTTTACTGCATTGTTTTGTTGATCATAGGTCTAGGACTAAGTACATGTGCTTCTCCCCAAAACATGGTTACATTGGTGTATACATGATTGGCATATTTAGTTTACTTATAAGTCCCTTGTACAGTGGTATACCATATACCCAGGGCCATAAAAGTCTAAATGCTACTAGTGAGCCTGCAGCACAGGTTGTGCCACCCTCAGAAGTAGCCTTTCAAATCTGTCTCAGGCCTGCCATTGGAAGGAAGGCCTTTGTGTGCAGTTTACTGTCACTTCAACTGGCCATTCAAATCACTTGCTAAGCCTTAAACCCCTCTTTTTAAACTTATAGGAGACCCTTCAGGTAGGCCATAATTAGCCCTAAGGGCAGAGTGCTGTGTAACTAAAAGGCAGGGCATGTACTGTTCAGTTTTTCACGTTCTGGTAGTGACAAACAGCTACATTATTTTTCCTGTACAGGGAGGCCTACCCCTCTCATAGACTAGCATTGGGAATTACCTAAAAGACTTTTAAACTGTAATTCCTGAACAGAAAGGAGTAGCTCCCTCATGTTTCATATATTTGGTAAGATAATGATAAATCCTCTTACTGTTTTAGAAATGCCACTTTTAGAAAGTGAAAGGAACAAATGATTTACAGAATGCTGAACAATGCAAACCTTCACCCCCAGTCAAAGAGATCTGGGGTTGTTCTTTTGCTCACCACGCCACCCCAGTTTGGACCCAGCCATATGCAAATCAGTCTTGATCGAGTTCCTTATGGGAACCTTACAGCCCGAATTGGTGAGCAAGGTCCTCCCTGGACCAGAAAAAAGGATCCTGGGACCGGTTTTGTGGCATGACCCCTCATCAGCCAGGATAGCTTGAATCCAGTGGCACGGTGAGCACGGGACCCACATCTGGGCATACCCTTCCCACTTAGGGTGGCAAAAGCAAGAGGAACAAATGATGGACAGAATGCTGAACAATGCAAACATTCACCCCAGTCACTGAGATTTGAGTTTAATCCATCGTTCTTTTGCTCACCAAGCCACCCTGGTTTGGACCCAGCCATTTGCAAATCAGTCTTGATCTTGCTCCTCATGGGAAAAGTCCAGCCCAAACTGTGTTTGCTTTGTTTGCCCTAAGTTGGTAGTATATGCCCAGACATGGGTCCCTTGCTCACTTTGCCACTGGATTCAAGTTAGCCTGACTAATGAGGGGTTTTACCCCGAAACCGGTCCCAGAATGCTTGTTTCTGGTCCAGGGAAGACCTGGTTTGGCAGTTCGGGCTGAACTGTTTCCATAAGGAAGAGGGTCAAGACTGATTTGTATTTGGCTGTGTCTGAACTGGGGTGGCGGAGTGAGCTAAAGAACGATGATGGTTTAAACCCAGATCTGTGACTGGAGGTGAGTGTCTGAAAAGTTTCAGCCCTATGACCATCATCTCCTTGTGTTTACTTTTAGAAAGTGGAAATTTATCTGCCCTCACAGCTTCCTGTGCCTTGCATCCTGTCTCCAATACAAGTCTTGTGTCGGTGACAGCTATATTTTGTGCATTCCCTCTAGACAGCCACAAACAAAGAAAGGGTGGGTGGGTGGGTGTGACAGAGAACTCATCTGCATTCATCTACATTATGATAGCTCTTCCTGGGGAGGGAGAGGGAAGGAGAGCGGACACTTACCCCTGAATAGGCAGCGTCCTGTGTGCCGCACAAAGGGATTATTATCCCCCACAGATAGCCTGGTAGGCAGGACTAGGAGGAAAGGTAACTTGTTAACTTCACATGCCTGCTTTGAAGTCAGTCCCGCTTCAAAGGCACTACTGGGTAAAAGTACTGGGTCTCTGACCTTACCAAGACAATACACTACTGGGCCTGTTAAGGAACTCTGCCAGGAGTAAAAATTGCTGTGCTACAAGAATTGCCACTTTCTCTTACGGCTGCTCTGGAGGAACTGCTTTCTGCTTTGCTGAGATGCCCTGCTGCCTGCTGATCTCTGCCCTGCTGAGGACAATGAATGGACTCATCCCACTTGAACCCAGAGTGACTTCATGGGTTAGCTGGCTTGCCCCCTGTTTGTAAAGTCTCAGGATCATCAAAGACTTCCTACATGATGTGGATACAGGGGACAGGCTTCCTGTTAAGTATAAATCGTACAGGTTGTCTCTAAAATGCTGGCATTCGGGTTGATAGAACCCTCCAGTAGCACCTGGTCCAGTCCCGTGGTTCTGGTACCAAAAGCTCCCCCACCGGGCACCGCATCTGAACTGAGGTTCTGTTTGGATTACAGAGGGCTAGAATCAGTGGCAAAGACAAATGCTCATCCCAGCACCCGTGCTGATGAGCTTATTGTCAGGGTAGGGGCTGCGCAGTTCTTTGATACCTTTGGTCTTGTCATGCAGGGCTTGGTTACCAAGACTAATTATGGATACCCCCACAGGATATGTTTGCCTATAGACAAGCTAGCTCACAGTGCCACTGTAAGGCCCAACTCCTGCTCACAAATTCTCAGAGAAATATACAGAATACACGGTGGTACGTTTTCAGTATATTTATTGAACCAATGTTATTCTTGCACAAAATACATGTGCTGCAGTGATTTGGAGACAGAAGCAAATAAAGAAGATTACAAGCACCAAAAGAGTAAACAGTAAATGCATTTCTACCATGGTACTGAAGCAATGAATATATGCAGGCATATATGCAAAATGGTAATCTAATGTACTCCTACGATGCGGACCCTGCTCTGCGTGTACCTAGAGTGTATATGGGTGTAGACTGCCAAGAATTCCCCCAAGGGACGATCCAACCCCATCACCTGATAGGAGGGAGTACAGGACCCTGTCTTGGTCTCGAGGTGGGCACCCCTCACGAAATAACAGACCGGTGCGTGGTGATTTCACAGCTTGCGGGGACCTTCAGTGCCAGCAGAAGTGCCTCCTCTATCAATCTATCGGGATGCCTAATATTTATAATAAAAAGCAGCCTTCACAAGGTGCGTGCTAGATTAGTGATGTTATGGATAAGTGGATATCGCTGTCGCCTCATGGATGAAGAAAGGACGACTTTTGTGCTTCTGCCTAGAGTGGCCTAGTACATGATGTTCAAGGCATTGTGATAATGTTGTGTGAAGCTGGATGTGTAAACACAGTAGTTTCAGAGAAACCAATCCAACATTGTCATGCATGCAAATGTGTGCAAAAGGTCACCGCTGAAATTTTATTTTCTAGTACAATGTAAGGAATAAGCTTCCTCGCTACATGGGCCTAACTCGGGAATATAACAGTTTTACATCAGGGTACTGGCAAATAGCCCTAACAGAAGGTGCCAAGGCGAGATCTGTCTTCTTCACTCTAATACTTCCTATAACTCTGCTGCTGGACTCTGCCATCTATGAGTTCTACCCTGCCTGAGGTGCCAATCCAGTTCCTGGGCATTGGAAGTGGTTTCTGCAGCTGTTTTACTTCAAAATCGGAACAGTGACAGATTTGCGCCGATTGGAACGTAAGCAATGACTTTTGATACCGGCCCAGTGTCAATCTGAGGACAACCTTGCATGACTTGACGGCGATGTAGGGACTGATTTAGAGGCTCAACTACACCGCTTCACCCGTTTGTGTGAATTGGAACCAACGCATCGAGTCTTCGACGCAGGTGTTTGCTTCATTCAAGGTACTTTTTTTAGTGGACTCTGCATGGGTCGTGTAGCCAGCCTTCCCTCCATTGCGGTTGGCTCGAACTTTGGATTGCCCCAGTCCAGAGCAACCTCTAATTACCCCTTAGCACTCTTGACTTCTAAGCACTACTTTTTGCTTTATTCTTTAAAAATTCATAATTCTGGTTCTACTTATTGGAGTTGTGTTGTTTTATATTCTTGTTTTAGTCATAATATTATTCTCTATTTTTCTAAACCTGCGTGGAGTTTTTTTGTTGTGTTTTCATTGCTTTACTGGGATCACTGACAGAATATCGACACTGAAAATATCGAGGTACAAAACTATCGAAGCAAAATTATCATTGTCCTATCTATATAATGGTAAGTATCGATGATAAAAATATAGGGGCCGATTCCGATGGCCGGTCGGACAGCTATCCGTAGCCGTATCCAGCAACCGACACGTACCCGGAGCCGGTCCGTCCTGTAGAGTAAGTACGATGCGCATAACTGCCAAAAACACAACCGACACGTAGGCTGTGAATCAAGACCCATTCTCCGTCCGAGCCGTAACTCCTAAAGAGGAACCGTGTTGCCCGGAAGCAGTATCCATAGCAGTTTCCGGCATGACAAGTATGATGCGTACTTGCTACGCGCCGGACGGGTTGTCATGTACGGCACGTCACAGCATCCGGAAAACAAGTATATCAGCTATGATTTGCGCCACAACTCAATCCACGGCTACGAGACGGACCAGCTTGCAGCGGGTACGAGACAGAGCAACAAGCAGCGTGTACGACACACACACATCACGAATCCCATCGTGCAGGTCATACCAGTAGTCTACATCTATGACCAGCTCATGAACTGACGCCGACGGCACAGGCGGTAAGTCAGACACCTACCACATAAACAAACAACACATACCCGCAAAATGGCACACTCACACAGGGGATCCACATCCTGGCCACTAACAACAGCCCACCATAGGGGTTCCATGGCCAGCACCACTAACACCCCCACCCATAGGGGGCCTGTTGCCCATCACTACTGCCACCCCCACCCATAGGGACTATGTTGCCCATCACCACTGCCACCCCACTCACAGGGGACCTGTTGCTCATCACTACTGCCACCCCCACCCATAGGGACTATGTTGCCCATCACCCCTGCCACCCCCACTCACAGGGAACCTGTTGCCCATCAACCCTGCCACCCCCATTCACAGGGGACCTGTTGCCCATCACCCCTGCCACCCCCACCCATAGGGACTATGTTGCCCATCACCCCTGCCACCCCCACTCACAGGGCTTTTGTTGCCCATCACCCCTGACACCCCCACTCACAGGGGACCTGATGCCCATCACCCCTGCCACCCCCAGCAATAGGGCTTATGTTGCCCATCACCCCTGCCACTGCCACCCATACCCATAGGGGACCTGTTGCCCATCAACCCTGCCACCCCCACTCACAGGGGACCTGTTGCCCATCACTATTGCCACCCCCAGCCATAGGGCTTATGTTGCCCATCACCCCTGACACCCACACCCATAGGGGACTTGTTTCCCATCACCCCTGCCACCCCCACTCACAGGGGACCTGTTGCCCATCACCCATGCCACCCACACCCATAGGGGACCTGTTGACCATCACCCCAGCCACCCCCACTCACAGGGGACCTGTTGCCCATCACCCCTGCCACCCTTACTCACAGGGGACCTGTTGCCCATCACTACTTCCACCCCCACCCATAGGGACTATGTTGCCCATCACCCCTGCCACCCACACCCATAGTGCTGATGTTGCCCATCACCCCTGCCACCCCCACTCACAGGGCTTATGTTGCCCATCACCCTTGACACCCCCACTCACAGGGGACCTGTCCCATCACCCCTGACACCCCCACTCACAGGGGACCTGTTGCCCAACACTACTGCCACCCCCACCCATAGGGAGAATGTTGCCCATCACCCCTGCCACCCCTACTCACAGGGCTTATGTTGTCCATCACCCCTGACACCCCCACTCACAGGGGACCTGTTGCCCATCACCCCTGCCACCCCCAGCCATAGGGCTTATGTTGCCCATCACACCTGCTACCCATAGGGGACCTGTTGCCCATCACCCGTGCCACACCCAGCCATAGGGCTTATGTTGCCCATCACCCCTGCCACCCACACCCATAGGGGACTTGTTGCCCATCACCTCTGCCACCCCACTCACAGGGGACATGTTGCCCATCACCCCTGTTACCCACACCCATAGGGGACCTGTTGCCCATCACCCCTGACACCCCCACTCACAGGGGACCTGTTGCCCATCACCTCTGCCACCCCCAGCCATAGGGCTTATGTTACCCATCACCCCTGCCACCCACACCCATAGGGGACCTGTTGCCCATCACCCCTGCCACCCCCAGCCATAGGGACTATGTTGCCCATCACCCCTGCCACCCACACCACCCCCACTCACAGGGCTTATGTTGTCCATCACCCCTGACACCCCCACTCACAGGGGACCTGTTGCCCATCACCCCTGCCACCCCCATTCACAGGGGACCTGTTGCCCATCACTACTGCCACCCCCACCCATAGGGACTATGTTGCCCATCACCCCTGCCACCCCCACTCACATGGCTTATGTTGCCCATCACCCCTGACACCCCCACTCACAGGGGACCTGTTGCCCATCTTCCCTGCCACCCCCAGCCATAGGGCTTATGTTGCCCATCACCCCTGCCACCCACACCCATAGGGGACCTGTTGCTCATCACCCCTGCCACCCCCACTCACAGGGGACCTGTTGCCCATCACCCCTGCCACCCCCACTCACAGGGGACCTGTTGACCATCACTACTGCCGCCCTCACCCATAAGGACTATGTTGCCCATCACCCCTGCCACCCACATCCATAGTGCTTATGTTGCCCATCACCACTGCCACCCCCACTCACAGGGCTTATGTTGCCCATTACCCCTGCCACCCCCACTCACAGGGGACCTGTTGCCCATCACCCCTGCCACCCCCAGCCATAGGATGGGTGATGTGCAACACATCCAGCATACGCAAACATCAGGTATGTCCGCAAAATACATCCCCCATGACATCATGACAACAGTGTGTAGTCTGTGACAAATGCCCACAACAGTGATTATGGCTACGAGCATACAATGTAAGTAACGGCACATGTGTGACCAACACATGAGAGTGGCATACACAAGGCAAGCATCACCATAGCACTGTGGCAATGTAAAAAGAACACCCCTTCACTGTGGAGAGCAGAAGTTAAGTGTGGGTTCACACAATGCAGCAGATGTGGAGCATTGTGGTGATGGGGACCAAACCCCCCTCATCACAGTGACCAAAAGGTAAGTGTCATCATGGTCAAAGCTGCAAATAACAAACAGCATGTATGATCCCTGCTCCCAACACATCAAACACTTTTGGGGCAAACTAGTGGTTGTGTCCCATACACACAGAGATGTGGTGAGGCTAACAGTGCTGTGAAAACATAACACTCTCGGCCATGTGCAGACAAGCACCACACATGGGGGCTGACAATGCATACAGCGTACAATGACACAACAGCAGAAGTGACCATCACCAAGCATGCACACATCTCGAAAATAGACACACCAATCAAAACAACATGTGTAGACTGTAGGTGTCAGCTCACAAACTCACATTCCATGCCAGCAATGGCACCTAACAACCAGGATGAATGTGCACACTGATGTGAAATGACTCACAGGGACAGTAGGCAAAATCACAGAAACAGCATCCAGACAAAGGCCCACAACAGAAATACCAATGCACTGGTGCAGATGCACAAACAGGCAAACTCACACTGCACATCAGACACAACATGTGTGTGTGTGTATGTCACAGTATCCCCAGGCAACTACACAACACATGAGGGGAGCTGAACCACAGTGACACAGATGTGGACACAGTGCCATACAAAAGTAAACCATCATTGGGACACCCTCAGAGGGCAATCAGGCATTGGGAGATGAGAGGGAGCACAACAGACACATGTGACACAAGCTGGAAAAACACCAACTAACACAGCAAGAGACTGACACACAACACCACTACCCCCAGGGACAAGACAGTGGGGTGACACAAGCATGCATGACACCTCCACTGTGATGACAAAGGCAGATGTCGTACAAACTGGGAAACCCAGACATGTGTCCTGTACCACAAATGTACATCACACATACACAAACACAAATCACTCAGCATGGCCCCTCATCCATGGACAAATGTGAGCTAGGGGACCATCCATGCATACATTCACATCAGTCCACCATCAACACCACACACCTGAACTGCAACAATGTGTATCTGTGAAGTCCACATGGACAGGTGACATTGCATATGCACCCATGACAAACACAGGAATGTTGCCAGGAACTAAGGTGCACACACACATCTCACAAGGACTGTTTACAACCCAGGGGAATGACAGACACACTGCACAGTATGTGGTACATTGCCATGACCTCAAAGCTCATGTAACCTTCAGAATCCCTGCCATAGTCCCAGGACTATGCAGATGCCAAGGAGGAACACAAGGCACCCATGCTGACACCTGCCAGCATCACTGCTGTGAACCCAAGTGGGAGCAGTCACACACACATACAAATGTCTCAATCACTGAAAACTACCACCTAGGGACAACTACATGATATTGCGAACAAACAATTGCCTTGAGCAACCCTGACTTGAGCAACCCTGACTGTGTCCCATCTGTGTCTGACAACATCATCACCACTCAGAACTGACAAATCCCAATGATGATACACCAATTAACAGTAGTGTGTCATGCACCCACACATCTGGTAGCCCATTGGAAAAGTAGTGGGATGAACCCAGTACTGGTCAGCAAGCATCTACAACAGGAACATATCAAGGGAACCCTATCTGTGTATGAACAGGGATGTGGACACACACACATGCACACACAACACGCACCATGGGCCCAGGCCAGGTCACTCGACAACACACTAACTTGAGGGGACACAACTCCTGTGGGAGCCCAGCTGTGCCAAACATATTCACCGCAAGTCCCACTCATGTCGGCAGAACACTTGGTCAGTCAGCCATCAGTTACCACACAATGAAGGCTCTGGTCACAACAGCCTGGGTACGGGAGTCTCCCCTAAGTCAGCTGCACATACCCAAAACATATGTCTAGCAAGTTGCACAGAGGACCCAGTTGCTCCTATTACAATGATGCACACACCTGTAGGGCCAGCAGTGATGAACACGAAGTATGTGGAAGTGACAATTTGGACAATGGAAAGCACATCACATGTGCAGGGGTGCAAGCCACAGATGTGACCATGCCAATGAAATGCTCACAGAGAGATGTACACAAATAGTTGATCCAGACACACCCAGGTAACTGCAAAGGATGACATGAATACCCACCAGAATAGGATACATATCTCATGTGCCACAGGGAGTACCTCACATCAACACATCAGTATGCAACATTGTAAACCAAGCATTACAGGTGCAAGGGCATGTAAAACAACATCAACATGATGTACAGCTAAATCAAATTTACAGGGACAAAGAAAAAAGCTTTATTCAGCATATGAAAAGCGAAACGTCTGTTCCAACAAAAGGCCAATGGCCAGTCCATGTCCAAATGGCAAGGAGTGAACTAGACTGACAAATTCAGTATATGAAATGCTAAACGTCTGTACAACCAAAAGGCCAATGGCCAGTCCATGTCAAAATGGCAAGGAGTGAAGTAGAGTGAAGAATTCAGTATATGAAATGCTAATCGTCTGTGCAACCAAAAGGCCAATGGCCAGTCCATGTCAAAATGCCAAGGGGTGAACTAGAGTGAAAACTGCCACAAATTGCTTGCCTGCACTGTTAAGGACCGGGGTCATCCCATCGGAGGAGCATACATGGGGGCAGGCCAGGCACCGCAGGGACAGGATCAGGGCGCAGCAGTAGGAGGCAGTGAAGAGGTGGGGAATGCAGGCGAGACACTTGCAACTGCAGTGGAGCTGACTGAAGTGGTGGGTGCTGTCACAACTGTGGGGCACAAGTCAGAGGGGGTGTGTGCCGGCACAACTCCAGTGGGCAGGTCAGATGAAGTGGATTGGCTCACCACTCCAGTGCCCAAGTTATACGGGGTGGTCGTGGACTCCAAAGCAGTACCTACATCCATAGGAGCGGAATGGGGGACAGGTGAGGTCGGCAGGGCAGGGGGGGACACGGTCCCCACATCAGTGGCACCAACTGTCTGACCAGGTGTGGAGGAGCAAGTGCTAGGGGGGATGGCCTTAGCATTTTGGGGATGGTGTATCTGGGTGTGGGGGAACCCAGGGCAGGGAGTGATGGGGGAACCTCTGGAGTGGTGGCCTGGAGGATGGAGGATGGAGACTTTGCCTTGGAGCTGCGTGGTGGCGGGGGGGTCTTGCTCTTCTTGCGCCAGGGGGACTTGCGGGTGGGCTTCTCGGTCTGACAGCGCCTGGGGGAGGGTGTCTGGGTGTGAGGGGCACTCCCTTCGTGTATGTGGAGACTTCCTCTTCCCCTTTTAATCAGGATCTGCTGGGTCGGTGGGGAAGAGGCCAAGGTCACAGAGGAAGAGCTTCTGGGGGGATGGGGTTGCAGGTGAGGCAAGGGAAGGGGGCTGGGAGGGAGAGGTCTCGGAGGACTGTGGATGACTGTGTGTGTGTCAGCAAACCAGCCCCTGTGAGTGTGGGGTCAGTCCCCTGCGCTTGCTTGTGTGCACGTCTAGCCCTTGGTTTGGGGGTTTCTGTGCTTGGGACAGTTAGGTTGCTAGGAATCGTGGGTGGTGCAGGGGTAGGAGGGGTGTGGGACTGTTGGAGGAAGGACACTGCTGCCGTCAGGGAGGAGGCCACAGACTGGTTGGTCCTCTGTAGGGCAGACATGCCCGAGGAAATGCCCTCCATGAATGACACCAGTTGTGTCAACAAACCTGTGTGTGCATGGAGGACCTTCAGCATCGACGTCTGCCCTACATGGATCTGTCGAAGTAAGTCAACAGACTCCTCACTCAGGGCAGCAGAGGACACAGGGGCAGGGGGTGCGGTGCCTGGCACAAAGGAGACATGCTCACGAACACGGGAGCCCACGTGGACCTCTGGGATGGGAGCCGATGGGAGGGTGGTGGTGGTGGTGGCGTTGGCGGAGACAGCCTCACTAGCTGGTGTTTGGTGGCTGCTGACACCCGCCTCCACAGGGGAGTCATCCTCAGAGCTGCTGTGGCCTTCAGCTGGGGGGGATATTGCTGACGACTCCTCTGTGTGGCTCAACTCGCCCTCTGTGCCACTGGGTCCACCTAACTCCTCTCCTTCTGTCCCTGTAAGGCTCTGTGGCTCCTCCTGGTCCGTGGAGCTGTCCCCTCCTGTGGATGTATCTGGATAGGATTAGGAAGTAACAGAACAACATCAGTCACCTGCACCAACTGCACACACCACAGTGAGTACATCACATCACAGGGCAAGCCCTGGCATCATCAGCTGAACACAGCTCAAAGTGCCAACACTGTTTAGGATGAGACAAATGTCATTCTCAACATCAACCATGGCACACATTTCCCTTCTTGACTTGCACACATATATCCGTTGCATGTTAGATGCTAACACACCAATGTGCCAACATGCACCACCCACACATTAGTTGTACATGCAAGTGAACATGTAGGAGTATGTCACTAGACACACAGCACATCTCTTGCGACTGACTCAGTACAGGTGTCCGGATGAAGGGATGGGCAGAGACTCATTTCACATGCGGGGATGCATGCCAGCAACACACACTATGATGTACTCATGTCCTGATGGGCAAGGCCACAATGGGGTGCATGGTGCCCACTTGAACACAATGCAGGCTCACTCATAGCAAGTTCAATGCCATGTCACTGGAATGCCCTGAAAGTCAGTCAACACTGTCTCCTGTCACAGGGGCAGGGCATCCAGACAACAACAATATGCACTGACTCACAATCCTAGCTCAGGGGTAAATCTGACTCTGCAGATGACTGGCACACTTGCCCATCCCATGCAAACAACATATCCAGAACCCAGAAGACCCCACATCATGCAAATCATTCATATGAGTCTCAGCAAACACAAATCCATGTACATTAACACATCACAGTCTGCCATGCATATAACCCAGCTGCATGAGGGACACAGTTGCATACACCATTGTGCGCTGTCAGATGATCACACACCTATATGTCACACAGGTCTTGTCTCCCACAGTCACATTGCAAATGTCATGCTGACCCTCTGAATCATGGACACCCCAGTTGTACGTAGCAACAAGCCACACCCTAATGACACAGAGGCCCACACCTGAAGGCACATGTCACTAAGCACAACCTGCAATTTCAAACACAGGAGTGGGATTACAGAGTGTTTCTGAATGCCCTTGAGGGGGCATGACTGGGCAGGACTAAGTGAAACAGTGTATTGCCCCGGACAGTAGTCAGGTGGCTAAGCAATTGTGACATATTGATATACATACTCCTGATGTCCGAAAATTGGAGTCCCCTGCTGCATGGATTTGCATTGAATACCCCAGAAACATGTTGCGAGTCAGACCAGCAATTGTACACATCTCAAGGGCACACACAGTTCACATGTCAGATCTCAGGCATTGTGTAAACAATTGACCCACCCATGAAACACACAACAGAGTCACGGGAACTGATGCTGACTGGTACCTGAAACATAGCTGACTGCAGGGACACAGTGCCCTAGTAACACAAGCAACAGACTGTCTGAGCCACACCTGTGGAACAGATGAGAAGGGTGCATCACACAAATGAGGGACCTGATTTTGGAACCACAAGACCTACGTAATGTGGAAGTGTGACCAGGACAAAAGACTGCTATTTGCATGTCAGACATAGTACACAGATCAGGCATGGACTTACCCCCTTCCTGCTGCTGTCTGGCCTTCAGCTGCCTATCCAGGTCCGGGAAGACCACCGCCAGTATCCGGAGCATGTGGGGAGTCAGGGTCCGGTGTCCGCTCCTCCTGCGTGGACTCTAGCTATCCTCCGGGTCCAGCCACGAAGGTCCTGCCACCTCTTCTGGCAGTTGCGGATCCGGCACTTGTAGACCACCACAGAACGAACAGCCCGGGCGGTGGTCAGCCAGATCTCCTGCTTCTGGTGGGCATCAACCTGTGAGGATGACAAAGTGAAAAGTACATTAACACACATGCCCCAGATTTGTGCAGCACACTATTGGATATAAATGTCACCATCACAAAGGGAAATAAATTACACAGGTAGTGCAACCATGGGGAATGACATGTTAACAATGCCTGGATAGTTTAAGCTTGCAATAATGCACTTTAGCAGCATGAAAACTATTCATTACATGTACCTACACACTTTGGTGGATGAAAGTAGTCAGCGAGAATGCTTGCCACTGGTGTACACACTGCTAGTACTGCTTGTCAGACAACATGCATAATTAGGAAGGCAGTGGACAGCACACTCACCTGCTCCCCTGGTCTCCCATAGAGCTTTCTGTTCTCTGGAAGGAGCCCGTC
Source organism: Triturus cristatus (assembly GCF_964204655.1). NCBI lineage: Eukaryota > Metazoa > Chordata > Amphibia > Caudata > Salamandridae > Triturus > Triturus cristatus. The sequence goes on from NC_140587.1 coordinate 625,171,584, forward strand.
CAGCAGGGCCTGGTTCTCCTCCTCAGTGAAGGCTGGCGCCCTCTCCAGTGTACGTGCCATAGCAGGAGCCAGAGGATGCATAGACAGCAGCAGTGGTAGCAGGGATGTGGTCCAGTAGCATGTAGTGCAGGCAAGTGAGCTCCCTGGTGGCCAGCCAGCCTTATATCTGTGCTGCAGAGGCAGACTCTGTGCCATGTGTCCCAAGTGATAGTTCCAACATGGTTGCATCCTATGAATCTGGCCAATCCATTCAAAAGTATGACACGTACACGCCTTCCGCATCGTTCAAATCTTCACCTTCATGGAACACTTGAAATTGCAACATTGTTGTAGGCATCCAACTGAATTTCCAGTGCACAACTCGTACAAGTTTTGAATCCGCATCCGCATCCGTCTCCATGACAGTCCTGAGCCAATGGGTGCGCCCGGCTCGTTCAACTGACTGTACAACGCCTATTTTGAATATGCACATGCATCCGTCTCCATACGATTCAATGGCCAAGGCGTACGCCTGTCTCGGACCATGCCTGTCCGACGCGTATGCATGATAGTCACCTGCGTCAGACCTCATTGTATGCAATGACAATGCGTACGCACGGCTTGGTCATGACCCGTGCAATGCGTTCGCATTGTCACCCGCGTCGGACCTCATTGTATGCAATGACAAGGCGTACGCACGGCTCGGTCATGACCCGTGCAATGCGTACGCATTGTCACCCGCGTCGGACGTCATTGTATGCAATGACAAGGCGTACGCACGGCTCGGTCATGACCCGTGCAATGCGTACGCATAATCACACGCGTCGGACCTCATTGTATGCAATGACAAGGCGTACGCACGGCTATGACCCGTGCAATGCGTGCGCATTGTCACCCGCGTCGGACCTCATTGTATGCAATGACAAGGCGTACGCACGGCTCGGACATGACCCGTGCAATGCGTACGCATTGTCACCCACGTCGGACCTCACTCATTGGATTCAATGACAAGGTGTACGCACGGCTTTGTCATGACCAATGCAATGCGTACGTATTGTCACCCGCGTCGGACCTCATTAATGTGACTATTAGACGGATGCAACACACATGGACACCTGCACACACCTGCCACACTATAGCATTGGCCACACAGTGTCCCATGGCATGTGAGGCTGCATTCCCTGGGTTTTTGAGGGGGTCACATCTGTTTTTTTGTCTGGCCCTTTGTGCAGCCACTCCCAGGCTGTGCATGTGTACATGGGCAGAGTCCTTTGTGTGTTGTGCACATTAGCACTGTGATGTGCAATTGGACAGTAATGGGCATGAGTGAAGGGCACAGTGTCAGGTTGGATATGTTTAAGACATGTCACATACACCCTGAGTCCTGGGGGTAATGGCATGTAAGTCACAGTGAGACCTGTAGCCCCAATACTGATGTGCACCCACAGTCTGTGTGCATGTTGTGTCTCAGATGTGTCTGATCACATGTTACCAATGGGTGATAGTCTCCACATCCATGTGGTATATGCATCAACCTTGATTGGGTGTGCGTCTAAGAGACGTACATGTAGGGCCGGCAGGAACAACAGTGGCCACTACCTGTGGGACTTACGCTTGCCTTGTGGTGTGTACGTGCTACGCCATGTCCATTGCTGTGTTGATGTGGGAATACAGGGAGCCTGGGTTTCTGCATGGCAAAGATCTGTGCTGCCTGGGAGACATGAGTCCTCATTTGTCACTGGGGTGGGTATTTTGAACGTTGCAGCAGCACATAGGTTGGGTGACACAGCCAGATGATTAGCCCATTGCACTACATGGCACTCATGTGGACATGTGGAATTGAGATGTGAGGTGGTGGTCTTGTAGGTGACATATGTGTCCATGGCATGCCCAACAGCACACACCTCAGTACATTGTGTAATGTCATGAACTAGCATGTGATAGTGATCGTGGTCATGACCACATGGGTGGATGTACTGACAATCTTCCTTTGTGCAACTCTGTACTGCAGGACACCAGCTGTCCATCGGCCGTTCCCAGACCTTGCAACCATGCAGGAACGTGACAGCATCAGATGGTACAGCTTCACCAGGCCACTGATTGAGGAGTTGGTGGAGCAGTTGGCGCCACATCTGCTACCTGGCCGGACATACCCTACAGCACTGACCCCAGAGGTGAAGATGATGGCAGCCCTGCACTTCTTTGCTACCGGTACCTTCCAGTACACTGTGGCTACTGCTGGTGGTATGTCGCAAACAATGTTTAGTCGGGTGCTACGCGATGTCTTGGAGGGGATGTTGCAATTCCTTGACCTGTATATCAAGTTCCCGAGCCAAGATGAACTCCCTGAAGTTAAGGATGCCTTTTATACACTGGTTATACACTGGGGAGGATGCCAAACGTCATTGGATCCATTGACGGGACACATGTTGCCCTGATAACACCACAAGCACATGAGCAGACCTACTGGAACAGGAAGCACTACCATTCAATCAATGCTCTGGTGGTCTGTCTTGCTGACATGTTGATAACACATGTGTGTGTACGGTTCCCTGGTTCGGCGCACAATGCCTACATTATGAGGAGTAGTCACATTGCAACGCTGATGTCACAGATGCCAGCTCAGCGTGCCTGGCTTGTCGGTGTGTACTGATTGTTTCTCATTCTGTGTGTTTGTCAGTGTTGTATTCCGCACTCCTAAAAATCTCAGCTCTTTGTTCATTTTTATGTGTGTAGGTAACTCTGGATACCCCAACATGCGGTGGTTGCTGACACCCCTCAGGAAACCTGTGACTGCACTACAATGAGGCACATGGTCGGAGCAGGAGGGTGATTGAGCGGACATTCGGCCTCCTGAAAAGCCGCTTTCGCTGCCTGGACAAGACTGGAGGGGCCCTCCCATATGAGCCTGCAAAGGTGTGCAAAATAATACTGGTCTGCTGCATGCTACACAACATGGCGGTGCGGAAGGAGGTGCCTCTCATCAAGGATGACGATGACGACGACCAACGTCCGGCACCAATGGAGGATCCCGGCCTGGGCCAAGATGCCAGTGGTGATGAAGATGATGGTGACGTCCGCTCCCAGCTCATCAACAACTTCTTTACCTGAATGTGAGTTTCCAGGGTTGTTATGTGAATGTATGGAGGTAGCCTGTAATGTGTTGAGCCAGCTCTGTTGCTGTGTGAGTGTGTCTGTGTGCCACTTGACTGGATGTTTGCTGTGATGTGTCTATTCAGGTGGTGTGTACTCCACAATAGGGTAGTACCGCTAACCAGTGTTTGTGTAGGTGTTTTGCAACATGTTTTGTGCATGTGTATTGCATTTCTCTCCTGTTCATCTGTGCTTTTGACTGTATCTTGTCTGTCCTTCCCAGGGTCCTTTGCCTGTTGTGTGGTCAACACTGACCCCCAACACCCAGAAGCCAACACCAGTGTGGAAGTTGACAATTCCCATCAACTGATGTACCACACATCCCTGGACTTCCATTCTCCAACATATTGGGAGCGTGTGTCCACTGTTGCGTAGAATTACCGTGCAACTAGTGTGAAATAAACGTGTTGCTGATGTGTAATGAACCTGTGCTACGCTTTGTTATGTGCGTTGTCTGTCTTCCCACATCTGAGTGACATCTGCTTACCTCACCTGTGGACTTGTTGCCACTGACTGTGCTTGGCGTTGTGTCTGTGCATACCAATGTGTTTCAGGTCAACATCATTGTGTGGGATGAGTAACATGGCGAGTACGTTTTGTGTTGCCATAGTGGTGTGTCTCCTTCACATGTGTCACATCCCCATGACTCACCTTACGTTGGTCACATTGTTGCAGTATTTGGCATGCACTGGGTTGTGTAGCAGATCGACTTCGCCCTGAACATGACAAGTTGGAATCACAACAGAGGTAAGTATGGTGTCCTGGTGAGTTTATTTACAAACATGTGTGAGGGAAGTGCACAGGATGGTGGGTGCTGTACAGTGGTTTGGGAATCCAAAGTTCACATTGGAGTTGGAAGTGCTGGTAGATGAAATGTCCAGAGTAAAGTCCCCAGTCGTCTGCTACATTGGCCCAACATGAACCCTCCATGTAATGCGGGCGAGTTGTGTGCGATTGGACAAAGTGAACGGGTTGCGCACAAAGAACATTGTCCAGAACAGGTTTGGAGGCCCTGGGGGATGTGCTGGGACATCTGCCTCTCACATGTCCTTCTTCGGACGACCCCTCTTCTTCCGGGGGGGGGGATCCTCATGTGCAGGCCTCTGCGGTGCAGGGGACTCTCCGCCAGAGTCCTTCTCCCTCCCTGTGGCGAAGGCAGATGGTGTTGCGACAGATGTTGTGGGCACACAGGGGGGTGTGGACAGGTTGGTGTTGATCTGGTGGAGGCATTGTAGTATGTCCCGATGCACCGCAGTAAGGGCATTCCACTTTGCCTCCATGCGGGCATGGTGGGCGACCTGCTCGTGTTGCATGTCCTTGAGGATCCCCACTACCTGGCCAAATCCTCCTGTGCTATCCTGGTATGCATCTAAGATGCGTGCCAGTTGGGGGTCATCATGCAGTCCAGACCCCTCTGCAAGGCGTGCCCTGTGCCTCCCACCCCTCCCAGCATCCCTCTCCACACGGGCAGGACCAGCGGCATTACGCACAGGTGACACTGGGACCCCTTGGGTGGTGTTGCTGGTGGTGTTGGCTGTAGCTTCCGGGGGTCCTGTGTCCCTGTGCTGTGGGTGTTGATTGTCCTTGGTCTGTCCATGTTGGCGGGGGTGCCCTGTCGGTGTCCAGATGCTGGAGGCGTGGGTACAGGGGGCAGAAGTTGCTGCTGCTGGTGCTGCATGATGGCTCACACCGGAGGGTCCAGGTTGGTCGTCGTCATCCGAAGAGGACAGTGAGAGAGTCAGACCAGAGAGCTCAGTGTCCACCAGAGTCTGGGACTGGGTACCCTCATCATTTGGCGCTGGGTGCCCAGCACGATCTGTGTTTGGAAGAAACACACAATGTGATTTATGTTTCTACATGCATCGTTGGTTCACACACATGACATTTTCTACTTTTCAAACAGATGCCTGCCTGTACACTGCTTTTTCCCAGCTTGTCACAGACAGAGTTTTATCTTGTTGTTGGCCATTTGCCAGCATGGCCTTGTGCTCCCCACAACAGAGCCCAGTGTCAGACATCTTGTCAGTACCTTCCCACTCCCTGTGGGGCGAGTATGGTTCAGGTTGATCTTGCAGGGCCATGTGGGTGGGTGTAGGTTGTCTGTGACTGCGAGTCCCATCATACTCTTGGCTACACCCCCCTTCCCAGCATGCCCATTCTTCCTCCCTCTTGACTCTGCTTCCCTGTGAGGGGGTGTGACATCAATGGCAAGATGGCTGACTGTGAAATCTTGGTGTTTGTTTGGCTTCCAGTCCCAGCATGGCCTTGTGCTCCCCATAACAGAGCCCAGTGTCAGACATCTTGTCAGTCCCTTCCCACTCCCTATGGGGCAAGTATGGTTCAGGTTGATCTTGCAGGGCCATGTGGGTGGGTGTAGGTTGTCTGTGACTGCGAGTCCCATCATACTCTTGGCTACACCCCCTTCCCAGCATGCCCATTCTTCCTCCCTCTTGACCCGCTTCCCTGTGAGGGGGTGTGACATCAATGGCAAGATGGCTGACGGTGAAATCCTGGTGTTTGTTTGGCTACAAGTCCCAAGTGAGCCCCTGTGATTCCCACAGCAGCACCCAGTGCGGGGTATCTTTTGCTGATATTTCAATGAGGTGTGTGTCAATGCATTTTACCCAGTGAGTTGTGTGAAGTTTGTGTTGGGCGGGGTGTCCCCCATGCTGAGTAGTATGGTCAGGGCTGTCAGTCCTCCTTCCCCTCATGAAACGTGCTTCCATTGTAGGGCGTGCAAGTTGTCTTTCAGGATGTCAGTCAGTGGTGTCCTGCTTCTGATTTGCACACAAGCCCTAGCAGGGCCTTGTGCTCCCCACAGCAGGAGCCAGTGTCAGCCATCTTGTCAGTCATTTTCCACTCCCTGTGATGTGTGCATGTTTCAGAGGGGTCTTGATGGGCCAATCAGGAGGGGGGGAATTATCTGTGACTACAGGCCCCATCATGCTTTTGTCTACACTCACTTCACCTGCATCCCCACTATTCCTTCCTGACAGTCAGCTGCACTGTGAGGTGGTGTGTTTGTGGTGGCAAACTTTCTGGCTGGGTGTATTTGGCTTAGTGCCACTGGCTTGCTCTATTTTTTTGTAGGTTGGTGCATGTCATGACACAGTCCCCAGTCACTATGAGATGGCAGGTATTGTGTTTGTGTGACTGGCATACACATCTTGGGTTGATTATCTATTGGTTAATGTAGCTTTGCTTGTGGTGCATGGTTTCACTGTCCCCTTGCCACACAATCTTGGTTATGTTGTTTGTGTACACACCAGGCTCTGGAATGTCTGTTAGGCCATGGATGCTCTCTGGTGGTAGGATTCCCCGCACCTTCTCCTCCCAGGTCCTGAAGTAGACTGGTTTGGCAGGAGGGCCACCGCCGGTGCACTGACTCAGGGCGTGATCTTTCTCGATGAGTTTCTTGACACTCCTGATCACGTCACACCACCGGTTCTGGATATCGTCCTTTGTGCGCATCGTTGGTGCTTGTGCGTTCACCTTGTCCACAATCCTCGCCCACATCTTGGTTTTCTGTGAGATGGGGGTCCTTTGAACCAATGTACCAAACAAATGTGGCTCTACTCTGAAGATCTCGTCTACCAGCACTTCTAACTCACTATCTGTGAACTTTGGATTCTTCTTTGGAGGCATGGTGATAGGTGGTGGTGGTGGGGGATGTGTGTGTGAGGGTGCAAGTGATGTTGAGTTGGTGTTGGTTTTGCTGGGTGTATGTGTGTGTGCTTTTGTATGAGGTGCTGATGGTGTGTGAGTTGTGTGATGGGTGAGTTGTGAGTGTGTCTGTTGTTGCTGTGTACTGGTGTTTGCTGCTGGCTGTGTCTCCTGTTTGCAAGGGATGATGGTCGTGATTGTAGTCCTTTATATAGGTGGAGTTGTGGGTGTGTCTTTGTCCCATGTTTTTTTGGGGGGTATTTATTGGCTTAGTAATTGCTTGTTTGGTCCTTTTTTTGTGTTTTTTCCTTTGTGTTTTGTAGGCAGATGTGATGGAAACGGACGCTGCTGTTGTCTCGTGTGGGCTTCTCCGCCTCGTTCACGCTGCCTGTCTTCTGTGTTTGGTACGCGTCGTATGCGGCGGTCTCTATTGCTTGTGTCCCGGGTTGTCTGTGCGTGTCGGTCATGCGGCTTGGTCTCTGTGCTTTGAATCGTACTGCGCTAATCGTACATCGTGGGTACGGGTCGGTCGGGTTCATTCCGGGTTCGTGTCGGTCTGTGAAAATCGCTTTGGTTTTCTGGCCGGATCACTATTTTCCCTCCGGCTCGGTCGTACTGCTTGTATTCCGTACGTGCCGGTTGTATTTCACTCGCGTTGCATCGTACTGCACGGGTCGTACGGCGCTGGTCCGTGTCGGTCGGTATTCGGTCCGGGTCCGTGTCGGTCAGTTCATTTTGCGGCCGGAATCGGAATCGGCCCCATATTTGTTAAAAATATTGTTTTTTTAATGTTTAAAAAATAATGGAAAACAAAGTAAATAATAAATATAATTAAAAAAACATAGGGGCTTATTACGATGGTGTAACAATCGCCACCACCGAGCCGGCAGTGGTGACCGTTACGCCATCGTAACATAAAATACCCCTGCCATATTATGATGGCGGGGATATCGCGGTGGACGCAAAGTCCATTTGCTGCTTTTCCGCCGCTCGGCAATCGTTCTGATTGCTGGCCGGGCGGTGTTGGGCCAGTAACATAGTGGCAGTGCCTAGCAGGCACCGCCAGCCATATTACAATGTGGCTTGCGGATAGGCCTTTCCATGGCGGTTATGCTGCCATGGAAAGGCTTGCGGGCATTCGTTTGGGGGCCCGTTGTTAGCCCCCAGGTTGTGTGCACTTGTTGAGTATCCATAGTACCCCCTGCAGTTCCCTGCACCATGTGGCGGGCACCGCGTGGTGCCTGCCACGTGGTGCACGGAAATGCCAGGCATGAGATTTTGACATCACAGTGGGTGCTGCTGTAAGCAGCACCCGCCGTAATGTTAAAATGCGGAATGCGACCACCAGCGTGGCGGTCGCATATTAGTTTGCGGTGCAGGACTGCCGCATGTCTGGCTGCCAGTCCCAACACCGCGAGGATGGCAGGCAGACTCAGGCCCGCCCGCCATCCTAATAGGCCCCATAGTTAGAGTTATTAGAAAATGTTTCAAATTATAAGTACTACATATAGGGGCGGATTCCGATCCGGGTCGGAAGGGCACCGAACGCGATCCGGCTGGAAAAACTACGAGCCGTACGCGTGTTACCGACCAACTCGTACAGCTGCATGAGCGAGCAAGTACGAAGCGAGCTACATGAAATTCACCGACCGAGTTGTTTCCGGCTCCTAACCGCTCCGTACGTCTCGGTCGTAAGCTAACCGTGGCGTGCAATGGATGCAATTCACAACCAAGGCAGTACGATGCATGCGTCGGACAGCCTGTGCGAGCTGGAGAGTCCGGCTCGCAAATCGTCCGGGTGGTTGCCTTTGGGGGTCCGTGTCGGACCCCCTGTCACCTGCAGCCCTACGACTCGGACACAGGCGGAGACTCATTGGTCTCCCCAACACAGGCATGTACGGTGCGGATGACGGCCGCATCGTACTCGCTCGGTCGGACTGCAGGACTCGCTCGGTCGGAGTGCTTTCCGACTCGGATCGGAATCGTCCCCATAATGTAAAAGTAAATTAAACATACATATATAAAATATAAGATATATATTTACTTAATAATATTGAGAAATAATTATTTTAATACATTATAAATTGTTAGAAACATATGAAAAATTATAAATACATATATATACACATACACCAATAACATCACAATAAAAATAAAATATATATATAATAAAGTAAAATATTAAAATATTTTTAAAATACATTTTACACTACCTTAACTGAAACAGTAGAATAAATATTGGGTAGCGGAGGGGATAAAATTACTATTCCCACTCCAGAGAGTACAACAGTAGGGAAAGTATTGGGTAGCGGAGGGAATAAAATTACTATTCCTACTCAAGAGAGTGCAAGAGTAGGGAAAGTGTTGGAAAGCTTAGGGATAACAATTACTATTCCCACTCCAGTGAGTGCAACAGTAGGGAAAGTGTTGAATAGCAGAGGGGTAAAAATTACTATTCCCACTCCAGTGAGTGCAACAGTAGAGAAAGTGTTTGATAGCGTAGGGGTAATAATTACTATTCCCACTCTAGACATGGCAACAGTTGGAAAGTGTTGGATAGCGAACGGGTATAAATTACTATTCCCACTCCAGTGAGTGTAACAGTAGGGAAAGTGTTGGATAGCGTAGGGGCAAAAATTACTATTTCCACTCCAGTGAATGCAACAGTAGGAAAAGTGTTGGATAGCGTAGGGGTAGAAATTACCATTCCCACTCCAGAGAGTGCAACAGGAGGGAAAGTGTTGGACAGTGGAGGGGTAAAAATTACTATTCCCACTCCAGTGAGTGCAACAGTAGGGAACGTTTTGAAAAGTGGAGGGGTAAAAATTACTATTCCCACGCCAGTGAGTGCAACAGTAGGGAAAGTATTGAATAGTGGTGGTGTAAAAATTACTCGAGAGAGTGCAAAAGTAGGGAAAGTGTTGGATAGCAGAGGGTTAAAATTAATATTTACCAAAAATTAAAAGAAAAAAGAAAGAAAATAGCAACTACAATACCAAATAACACAAAAATAAAAACCATATACAAATATAAAATAATTCCAAAAGATAGAAAAATAATTTAATGTTAAAAAATACTAAAAATTATCTGCAAACCTTAATCTATAAAAGTTTAAAAACAACATGTTACAAACAAATAACTATCTTTAAAATAAATTATTTGTAATTAAAAAAATATTTATTAATGATTTTTAAATAAATTACTTCACACCATATTCCCCTATAAATGCAAAACACCTCCTACAGATTTGACACAATTATCATATTTACCATTTAATTATTTATAATTTACAAACAATAATTAATTATTAATCAATAAATTACCACAAACAACACTATAAAATCGAAATATAAAATAAATACTAATAAATAAAAAATATTAATTACTTTATTGTATATAAATTACTTCGCACCCTATTCCGCTATAAACCTACAACGTGCTTCTTAAAAAATGACACTATTAACATAAATATCAATTAAATATTTATTAAAAATTAATAACCAGTTAATAATTAATTAATAATGCATTAATTATACATACTAATAATAACAAATTACTAATTGCTTTATTATAAAAATTACTTCCCACCGTATTCCCCTATAAACCCACAACCCGCTCCTAAAAAATAACACAATTAATACAATGATCAATTAATCAATTAATAAAAATGAATAACCAATCAATAATTATTCAATAATAAATTAATTATAAATACTAATAAATAAATATTAATAATTACTTTATTATAATTAAATGACTACCTGTCCTATTCCCGTATAAACCCACAACCCACTCCTAAAACAAATAACACAATTAATATAATTATCAATTAATTAATAAGTACAAATTAATAACCAGTGAATAATGAATTCATAATAAATTAATTATAAATATTAATTAAAAAAAAGTATTACTTTATTAAAAATAATGACTTCCCACCCTATTCCCCTATAATTCCACAACCAGCTCCTAAAAAAATAACACAATTAAAATGATTATCAATTAATTAATTAATAAAAAATAATAACCAATTAATAATTAATTGACAAATAAATACTAATAAATACAAATTAATAATTACTTTATTATAATTAAATTACTTCTCACCCTATTCCCCTATTAACCCACAATCCGCTACAGAACTATAATACACAAACATTAATTAACATAAAATTAATTATTGCTAAAAACTTAACACATACATAAAAAAAGCTATACTTATACACAAAAATTACATCACATACTTTTAACACACATACTAAAATACTGAACACTAATATAAATATCGATATTACTAACAATATTTTTACAAACGATATTACTGTCTTCGATATTTAACAAAAAAAATATTTCTTACCTTACTGTCGATATTCTGTACCACGATATTCTTGCAGTCGATATTCTTGTACCTCGATATTTAAAACTCAATATTATGGTACTTTGAAAAAACAACTTGATATTCTGTCTGTGCACCGTGTTACTGTGTGTATGTGTTGCACAAATCCTTTACACTTTGCCTCTTTAGAAAAGCCTGACTACTCTGGGCAAGCTACCAGAGGGTGAGCACAGGTGATCTTTTAGTGTGCATCTAACTTCCCCTGAATGGGATTGTGTTCCCTGCTTGAACAGGGTGCATACCTCTGCCAATTAGAGACCCCATTTCTAACAATTGTTTTAACTTTGACCCTGGAGATTAAATTTTCTGATTGAAAGATATCAATCCCTAATACAGAGTTTGACACCAAGGGGGTGATTATGATTAGGGCTCCCGGTTTTATGGTATTTATAATTTTGTCATTTCCGTCTGTATTTATCCATATTTATTTTTTGCAAATTTTACCTGTATTTATCCATGTTTATTTTAGGTTTTGGGAAAAAATGAAGCTGAAATGTGTATAATTCTGCATTTATTTATTGGTTAATTTACACTCTTGCCTGCACGCCTGACAGGTTTCAATGATATATATACACACTCAGATGATAAAATATGCACTTATAATGAAATATGCACATTTTAGTATCATGGTTGTGCAAATCTACTGCTGTTTAAGGCGCTTTACTAAAATTCATTTATTTTTGTAATCCCCTTGCCTGTCAATCTGCACAGCTTTTGGCCATGCAGTCATGATTGACAGCATTCAGAATCACTCAAAAACAACCCAATTTCCGTTTTTATCCACATTTTAAAATAAAAACAGACAGGAAAGTAAATGGTTTTCTGTCTGTAGTTATCTGTAAAAATCTGTAAAAATGGAAAACAGGGAGCCTTAATTATGATGGCGGTCGGATCGCCACTGCCCGGTCTGCGGTGGCGATCTGCCCGCCACCACAACCACATTTACCCCCCACCATATTACCATGGCGGGGGTACCGCGGCAGAAGGAAAGACCGGTCGGCGGAACTCGGGCATAATATGGTGGTGATTCCTGGAAGGCACCGCCATCCATATTTTGATGCCTGGCGGTTCAGGCCTTTCCATGGGGATGCCGCCATGGAAGGGCTGGTGGGAATTGCGTTACGGGCCCCCAGGGGGGTGGGGGGGTGGCGGGCTGAACTTGGGGGTACATTGTTATGCTCCAGGTGGCAGGCACCGCGTGGTGCCTGTCACATTGTGCATGGCAATGCACAGCATGCCTCTGTAGCATTGCCACGGGTGCTGCTTACAGCAGCAACCGTCGCAATGTTAGAGATGCAGGATACGAATGCCAGGGTGGTGGTCGCATCCTATGTGACGTTGCGGGACCGCCGCACCCCTGGCAGCTGGTCCCAGCATCTCTAGGGTGGCGGGCGGACTTCAGTCCGCCCGCCATCCTAATGGGGCCCCAAGTTCAATATCTCACATGCTGAGATGTCTGGCCTGCTAATATTACCCTTCTAGAAGGTAGCTGAAACTTATGTCTATCCTTACTCCAGTTTAATAACTGCAACAGTCACATGAATTAGGTTTTTGCCAACTAGTTCCCCTGAAAATAAACCCTGCTCTAGCCATAAGTCCTGGATCATAATTCTAGGGGGAAGTACCAAAAGTATTTTTGAACCAAGGCTTTCTAGATTTTCCCAGTTTACACTGGAGCCAACAACTAGTAGCTCTACATCATAAAGTCCTCGAGGAACTATTTTGCCTATTATGGCTTTCTTTAAAGGCCCAAAAGAAAAGCCATCATGTCAGTAATTGAACAGTTTAAGGGCACTACCAGTAGCTAAAAGTGATGATTTCAACAGAGCCATTTGTTTATCCCAACAGAGAATAAATGCAAAATGGAGACCTAAATATTTATAAGCACTAATTTGTTCCAACTGGGTTTCTGTAAAAAAAAAAAGAAATACACTTGTTAGCCTTCTTTGTAAAGATCAATGTTTTAGTCTTATCGACTACAATAGATAAGAGTTATTTTCCCAATATTCGCTTAAAAAAGTATTTTTCCTTTCCAAACTGGTAGGGACATAATTCATGGTTATTAAAGTATTCGGATTTATAAGACTAAGGTGTCCATTAGGATGGCGGGCGGACTTCAGTCTGCCCGCCAACCTAGCGGTGCTGGGACCGCCCGCCAGTGGTGCGGCGGTCCCGCACCGCCAATTAGGATGCGACTGCCTCCGTGTCAGTCGCATCTTGCATATTCAACATTGTGGCGGGCTGTGCTGTAATGTGCTGTTGTTGAATATGCATGTTGTGCATTGGCATGCACAAAGTGACAGGCACCGCATGGTGCCTGCTACCTTGTACATGCCAATATAGTGCAGCTCCCCCCCCCACCCCCTGGGCCCCCCGAAATAAAACACATGCACCGCCACTATATTATGGGCCTTTTCCGTCCGACGGAAAAGCAGCGGACGGTCTTTCCGTCCATCGCGGTACCCCCCGCCATGCAAATGTGGCGGGGGGGTAAAAGGCCATCCGGCGGGGTGTTTTGGAGGGTGGTGGCGATCCACCCGCCATGCTAATAGGTCCCTAGTGTGTGAAACGAGACATAATCTTTTTTTGACAAAAATCTCTTAATGCTTTTAGCGGTGCAAAGAGGCAAGGAACCTTTGTATGTGCTACCCAGCTGCTTTAGATCACATGTTAGGATGGAAGCCCTTCAGACTCTTGCCACTCACAATCCTAGCTTTATAATGAAGTACCTAATTGTGAGGGTGTCAAGCAACCTTTTGTTCTTCATCCCCTATATTCACTTAGAATGGAGACTTCAGTCAACCTTTATGAAATCCATGATTTACCATATGTTTAACCTAACATTACAGATGTAAGCAAAAATCTATTTTTAAGGAATAGATTTGCATGTAGAGCAAAACCCAAGGGGCCCATTGGGATGACGGTCGGAAAACCACCCCGACCGCCATGGTAGCGGAAAACAACCACCCACCGGTACCGCGGCAAAACCGGCGGTCTGATTAGGATCTACCGCCCCAAAAAAATGACTGCGGTGGTAAGAGCCACTGAAAAACCGCCCGTAGTGTGCGGAGAAGCCAAAAACCCGTCCACAGCGTTCGGATTCGCAATGGAAAAACACCAACCCGCCGCCAGGACAGCGGAGACACCAGCTGCAAAATTAGTATATGCCCGATGTGACCACGGTACGTTTCGCTGTTTCCGACCGCCGCGGTCGAAACCAGTGATGAATGGGAGGGGCGGCGGAAGGGCTGCAGCATAGCCACCGCTGCAGACGCTCTATGAAATAAATGGCGGTCAAAATTAAAATACACAACAAGGCCACCAAGTGCACACAGCAAACTAGTCCTGCCCCCAAAAACATCTAACACATCCCAAAGACACACCCCCATGGCAAATTCAAAAAATATACAAATCCCAGGACAACCCACACAATATACCTGACAGCAATAGCCCATTTTGACACACCCACATACCTGAGTATAAAACCAGCCCCTTCCCTTACCACAATCCTTTGCAATACTCCAGAAGTGAAGGAACAAACACCACAGCTGAAAGGAGAGGCAAATCATCACACCACACACACATCACCTCCACCACGACCAGCCTTCACACCTGCACCTCTAACCCCTTTGCACATCACACACAATACACATCACCACCACCACTACCACCACCACCACTTCCACACCTGCACCCCTAACCCCTTGGTGCATCACACACCATGGCACTACAGAAAATTCCAAAATTCACAGAGAGTGAGTTGAAGGTTATAGTAGATGAGATAATCAGAGTTGAACCACAATTGTTTGGTAACCTGGTCCAACAGACACCATTAGCCACCAGAACCCAAATGTGGGTAAGGATAGTTGACAAGGTCAATGCAGTAGGGACCACCCCGTGCAACAGAAATGAAATCATGAAGCGGTGGCATGACCTGAAGACAGCCGTGAAGAAGAAGAGGAGCAAGAACCGTGAGCTGGGTCAGAGGACTGAGGGTGGCCCTCCCATTCCACTAAAAACATTCACTTCATGGGAGGAGAAGGTGGTTGCCATACTGCATCCAGAGAGTCTCACCGGAATAGCCAGGGGAGTGCAGGCTGGTAAGTACAAACAAATGTATACCATCATACTGCTATGTACTGTCTTGCACAACTACAAAGCTACACCTCCTAGGCCCAAGTCCATCCATCTGCACCACAATACCAAACACAGGTCTCACAGATGTAGCATTCACTCCATCTGATTCGCCCCAAAGCTCCAGAACATTTACAGGGTGGCAGGTGTCCAGGCAATCAGCACCACAACTCCCCCCAGGCACTCCTGTCCCACGCCTGAGCAGGATCGAGCACTCCCCCCACCCAGAAGCATGTGGCAGCCGTTCTATCTCATCAACCAAACTCACAGGTAGGTATCCATCTTCCCAGGGAGGGGTGTTTGGGGGTGGGAGGCCTGCACAACAACTCCCACCAGCCCCCTGACCCGCCCCTGAGCCGGATGTAGCACCCCCGACCCAGAAGCATGTGGCAGCCATTAGATCACTACAAACAAGCTAACAGGTAGGCAGCCATTTACCAAGGTTGTTCTGTCTGTGGGTGGGAGGCCTGCACAACAACTCCCACCATGCCACCTTCTTCCCCAGCTCATCAAGATGGAGCACTCCCTCCCACCCAGATGTATGTGTCAGCCATTGCATTGTACACTTACAGATAACAGGTAGATAGCCATCTTCACAGGGTGGGGAGACTGCACTACAACTCCCACCAGGCCCCCTGTCTCACACCTTGGCAGGATGAAGCACTCCCCCACCCAGAAGCAGATGGAAGCCATTGTATCACTACAAACAAACTTACAGGTAGGTAGTCATTTTCACAGGTTGGGGTGTGTGAGGGTGGGAAGACTGCAGTACTACTCTCACCATGCCCCCTGTCCCACACCTGAGCAGGATGGAGCACTCCCCCACCCAGAAACAGCTGGAAGCCATTGTATCACTACAAACAAACTTACAGGTAGGTAGCCATCTTCACAGGGAGGGCGGTTTGGGGGGGTGGAAAGAATGTAGTACTGCTCCCACCATGCTCCCTTGTTCCCCAGCTCATCAAGATGGAGAACTCCCTCCCACCCAGAAGCATGTGTCAGTCATTGCACTGTCCACTTCAGACTAACAGGTAGGTAGACATACCATGCTTTCTTGTCCCACCCCTGAGCAGGATGGAATCCTCCACCACACACACAGATGTGTCACAAATCCAAGCCAAATTTGAAAACATAACAGGTAAGTAGCCAATACATGCACCCAGCCATTCCTCTAAAAAAACATGGAGCCATTTGACAACACTAGTCCTCTCATTGCACAAATATAAACACCAATCCTAGCGCCACTCACAGTGTTCAGACAGCTATGCAAATGAAATTGTCACAGCAACCAAAGTGTGACACCATAATTCACATCTAGAAAAAAGTCTGTGCACAATCATGCACAGCACTGAATGCCATGTGTAAGTGTCATGGTGCCAGAGCAGCAAGGACCATATGAAAACAAAGAAAGCATGAATGGTGTTACAAATTCTGATATGCACATGACATGACAAAGGTATGCATGAGATGGCAATGGCCAGTTCATGCTGAGATGTAATGTCTGCCAGGGCAGAGTAATCAACAAAGAGGCTTCACAGAAAATCTCTGTTGTGCTAGTCCCTAGATGGCAACATGTCCCTGTAATCACAAAATATGCACTTGTCGCTTGGTATGTTTTGACACCTCACACCATGGACAAGTAATGCATGTACCTCAACATCATCTCAGGAGACACAGTAGTGCGCATACAAACAATGTGATGATTAGTCAACTGTGTGGCGTACAAACAGTGAATAATACAAAGCTAACACAAAGCTTGCGGGGTGCACTACAATGACCATTTCCCATCTGACCCACAGGTGACCAAGAACTGAATACAGAGGACAACACCAGCAGCCTGCAGAGCCAGTCTCCTCCCCCCCCCCCCCGAACCTGGACTCTCGGATGTTGACTCCCGGGACTCAGAGGAACAGGAGCTTGGAGCCGGCCCATCTGGTGTGCCAGGGCGCAACAGGTCCCAGGACTACGTCGTCCCCCCAACATATCTGTAGCAATGCCAACCTCTCTGCAGACCCCTGCTGTTATGGCCTGTGCGTCCTCCACCACCACTACCACCACCACCACCAGTGCCGCCTGCAACACTCTCCCTGTCCCAGAGGATGACCACCCCACACCACCAACTGAGGAGGGCAGGGAGAGGATGAAGGGACCCACTGAGGTGAGGCAGCAGGCCCGTGGGACCGAGGCCCTGGACAACATAAACAGAGTCCTTGGGCCTATAAATGGGCCCAGGGATGAACAGGTGGGTTAGAAGAAGATTCCCATGAGCTCCTCCTGCTGATGAGGTCCATGGACACCCACATGGGCCAAATTGTGGACCTCTTGGGCCAGCTAGTGGCGGTACTAAGGGACAGGCCTGCACCACAAACAACTCCTCCCCCTCCCCCTGGTGGGCCGCAGGATGACAGTTCATCATTCTCCCCTGTGGCCACAGAGAGGGGTGAGCCCTCAGACCCCACTGGTCCTACAGCAGAGGCCCCCCCTGCCATGCCACTAAGGGGCCATCCTAAGAAATCCCTGGGAGTATCCCATGGCAGAGCGTCAGTAACGGAGCCAGCCATGATGGCAACCCACTTCACTACTGCATTGACCTTTTGGACTATCCTTCCCCACACTGCCTTTGAATGGCATCTGTCTGTTGGACTGGGTCACCACATCAATGTGGTGACTACTCGATTCTCTCATTTACCATAACTGTCAACTCACTGCTTCACTAATCACCTCATTGTAAATGTTCACCCCCTCACATGTCACCATTGTAAATAAATACACCTTACACATATGTCATTGTTTCTGCTCCGTGTTTAATCCAGGATGTGAAGTCCTTACCATGATCACAATGTACCAGGAGTATGGAATGTATTTAGGCAAGGTGAGGCTGAAGAGACCTAGGAAAACACAACAGAACAAGACTCACTAGTCTGGGTGTGGCATCACAGACATCACACAACACTTACAATCAAGCAAATCCATCATGCACACATCACAATGAGCAACAATGCCAACATACACATCCTGTAGATGATCCAGACTACCCTGTCACAGAAAGATTGTCATCCACCACTGAGTCAGCAACCAGCTGCAGTCACAAAGCACACTTATACCTTCACAACAACAGCAACATCATCAGACAATAGGTCCGTTGTACATCGTCACTCACCTTCAAGTGAAGTAGCGGTTGATGAGCTGGTGAGGCAGGTAGACACCTTCCTCCTCTCCACTGTCCTTGTCACTGGACACGGGTTGGTTTGCAGGTGGGGGCCTTTGCTGCTCATCATCATCCAGGATCAGGGGGATTTCCTTGCGAATGGCCAGGTTGTGGAGAATGTAGCATGCCACTACTATCTGACACACCTTCCTGGGCGAGTACATCAGTGCACCTCCGGTCTTGTCCAGGCAGCAAAATCGTGACTTCAGGAGACCAAATGTACGCTCCACCACACGACGTGTCCTCCCATGGGCATCATTGTAGAGGACATCAGCTGGTGTCCTGGGATTCCGCAGTGGGCTCAGCAACCAAGGACGGTTGGGATTTGCAGAGTCACCTAGGTGTGAGCAACACAGAGAAACCCTGTAATGTTACTGTGGCAGAGGACAGCATGTCACACACACAGCACACTATTTGACTATGCATACTCACCCACAATCCAGGCACACTCAGGAAGCAGATTAGCCATCAGCTGGGGTACAATGCTGTTGCGCATGATGTATGAGTCAAGGGCTGAGCCTGGAAATTTGGCACACACATGCAAGATGATCATATCCGCCTGGCACACCACTTGCACATTTATGGAGTGGAAATGTTTACAATTCCTGTAGATGTGCTCACGTGCCTGTGGTGGAAAAAGCCCAACATGGGTGCAATCAATGGCACCAACAACATGGGGATGTGTCCAAGGGCATAAAAATCTCCCATCACAGCCGCCATTTCAGGCCCCCTGGGGAAATGGATATATCTGTCCTTATAGATCATCATAGCGGACAGGACATCACGCAACACCATGCTGAACATAGGTTGCGACATCCCACCTGTGCTGGACACCGTGTGCTGGAATGATCCAGTGGCAAAAAAATGCAGGGCTGCCATTACCTTAGACGTTGGGGTGAAAGCTGTTGGATATGTTCTGCGAGGCTGCAGGTGGGGCTCCAATATAGCACATAGGTTCTGTAAGTTGGCTCTATCCAGACGGAATTTCCAGATGATCTCCTCATTCTCCATGTCTGCCAGCACTGTGAAGGGACGATACAGATTTGGTCTCCTCCTAGTCGAGATGAAAGTGGACACATGTCAGTGCAATACACCATGTGATGTGCACAACATCTTAAGTTTTGACTGACACAATGCCAACAATGACTGTCATCACAATTGAGTTACAGAGCAGCTTACATGAAGGGACACCTTCAGCTACACTACTCATACACTTGTCCCCTTTCACACAGCAAGTACCTCCAAAACAACATCTGACTATGAGAATGCACATAGGGATACGGCCACATCTAGCATGAGCACGCCTGAGAGTATTTCATCCAGCATATGTGTAAAACTGCAACCCTACTGTCTCATACCTAGCTGCTGTACATGACACACCTTCAGGCGTAAGTTGAACATGGCACACATCAACAACACAATGACCACAGGCTGAGCGTAAACAACACATGTGTGCATGATCCAAGAAAAGAAGACAGTAAAATATGCACATTGTTCATGAAGACATACATCACTGTGATTTTCACAGCACTTTCACACATTGACATGTATACACATTGGAGAGTCCATGACAACACTGTACTGTATACATGCCCATCAATATCACAAGTAACAAATGAGGGAGTACATGCCAATGTACAACATCACATACACAAACATGGCATGTGTAGTCAGCAGTGGTGTGAATGTAACATTGGCATTGTGTGCACAATCATGTGCTATTAATCATGTGGCCACTAGGCACCGTTGAGAACTGTCAATTGGCCATTCAGACAGCATGAGGTGTCCATAGGTGCTGTCAAAAGGATCCACCACACAAATCACGGTCATTCATATTGATGCATGGCCCACATATCACGGGAACTACTGTCTGGCCCCTACGGTGGGTCACCGTCAATGCCCAATGCACAATCGCGGTAGTGATAGGTACATATGTATTGCCAAATAGCGGTTGGCATGCTCCGCCACCCAAATCATGGTCACTCAAATCAATGTATGGCACACAAATTGCGGTAGCTATTGCCTGTCACCAGCGGTGTGTGACCGCCAATGCCCAAGACACAATCACGGGAGTTATAGGCATATACATGCATGCTCTGCCACCCAAATCACGGTCATAGGCACCAATGTATGGCACCCAAATCACGGTAGCACCCACCTGGCCCCTGCGGTATGTCACCACCATGGACCATGCCCTTACAGCCAATGGGAACCGCAATCGCGGTAGCCTAATGCAATTTAGAAAATCGAGGTAGGCGTGCTCCGCCACCGCAGAGCCGGTCATTGGATGCATTTGAAAAAGGCTGACCTGGAACACCAATTGCAGCAGCTTAGAACCACTGAAACTAGCCCAGGGGGCTATATATGTGTGGGGTAGAGCCTTACATTTCCACAGATCACAGAGCCTGCTGCCTGCCACCCCTCACCACCAACTGCTGCTTCCTCTAGGGACTGCTGCCTGCCAGCCCTCAACACCAACTGCTGCCGCTGCTGCCTCCAGGGACTACTGCCTGCCACCCCTCAACACCAACTGCTTCTGCTGCTGCCTCTAGGAACTGCTGCCTGCCACCCCTCAACACCAACTGCTGATGCTGCCTCCAGGGACTGCTGCCTGCCACCCCTCAACACCAACTGCTTCTGCTGCTGCCTCCAGGGACTGCTGCCTGCCGCCCCTCATCACCAACTGCTGCTGCTGCTGTCACCTGGCCACAGTGATGGTGAGGACTGAGAAGATCCGGGCCAGTCCCTTCACCAGCGAGGAGCTGGAGGTCCTGGTGGACGAAGTGCTCACACAGTATCCAAGGCTATATGGTGCCCCAAATGTCGTGGTAAGTCTTCAACAGTGTGAGTGAGAGTGCAGGGGGGCACACATGAAGTTGAGCTGCTGCAGTATGTGCCTGAGAGTGTGGGGTATTGTCATGCACTGCCTAGCATGCTTTTTCCAGGTAGAAGGGGTGTGTAGCCTATTTCACAAGTGTCCCTGCGTGCACATCAAGATCTGAGGGACATGTATTGTCTTGTCAGCCATGCAGTGACACAGCTAGTTGGTAATGCAGGAGTCAGGACAGTGAATGCTTGTGTGCATGGCTGTGAGGGTCCCTGTTGTCCTTCTCAGTGTGAGACCACCTGGCCTGCACAGTCACCGCTCAATCTGACAAGAACACATCACTGAATGTACACAGTGTTACATGTGTCTTTTTTTCCTTACTCTCCATCAATAAGCCGTCTCAGCCCTGTACATTGCACACAACAGGCCTTGTGAGAAGGGAGTGGGTTTGTGAGATCATGTCCCTCAATGTGGCATCCATGACACAGTGAGCCGTTGACAGGGCAAGGACATTGAGGGCTGCGCAGTGTTGGACACAGTGAGTCTACCCCCAAACATATGTTGATTTGTAATGTATGTCTTGCTCTACCTAAAAATGAACAGTAGATGTGGGCAGACTACACATGGCTTTATGTGCTGGCATCCTAGATGTGTGTGAGATTGGCAGGTACTGTGTCCACCCTCACACCTGCATGCATTTACGTGTGGTTTTCCCATGCTGATGTTCCATCTGAGATGCATTTTTGTCTCTGTTGGACATATCTGTGGATTTGGGATGAGTCAGTATCATGCCACTGTACTGAGAGATATTGGTACGTAGCACTGTGTCACTGATGTTTTCCCCCTCTTGTCTCCCATGCCTGCAGCTCAAAGTACACCAGCGTAAGGCCATGTGGAAGGCCATTTCATGCAAGGTGCGGGCTCTGGGTGTCTCAAACCCATTGCGCACACACTGTCACATGAGGTGGGATGACATCTGCTGGCTGAGCAAGAACGTGGCAGAGATGACGCTGGGGCTGCTCCCTCGGACTGGCAGGTTGGCGCGGTGCAGCATGATACCACTAATGGCCCGCATCTTGGCCGTGACACAGCCTGAGGTGGATGCACATTTGAAGGAGCATCAGCAGCAAGCTAGGGGTGAGTATTCTTGGAAGGGTGACTTTGGCTGTGAGTGGCTGCATGTGTACACAGCCTGGGCCAGCGCTAGGCTATGTGATGTTGGTAGTGTGATGCAGTGGCTTGTAAGTGGCCTCTGTGCTGGGTGCAGCTGTCATGCATTTGCCCTACCTGTACTTCCTAATGTAATTTGAGTACTGGGCATTTACATTGCATTCTGAGTCGTGGTTTCAGGTATCGTCTGCGATTGGGGTAGTCTGGTAAACCACATGGAAGGGAACGACAGTGTGCCTAATCTGAGTGTGCTTTCACCAGTGCGTCCATTGCCTGACCTCAGATTTGTGAGACTTAGCCATCTGACGCCAATGTGCAAAAGTATTTGTGCCCCAAAGTACAACATCGAGAACCAAAAACAAGGGAACCCTACTCACTAGGAACCAGGGTAATTGAAATATTAACAGAAAACAATGGCTCCTATGGACTAATGGCAACTTTATGTAAGTATAGAGATGCACAATGACAATGAGAAGGGTTAATTAGATGTCAAAAAGAGAGCAAAAAGAACACACCTTGGATTTGTATTTCGTAAACAATTATTTATACAGTGTTTTTCAAGAGAATAACTCATACATAGTATTGAAATAATAATTAAACATTAGTGAGTGGTGTCCCAGTGAAAAAAATGGAACCTAAAATACTAGTGACATGTTGGTGACATTTGTACAAGGTTTCGTTTAGAACATGAAAACGACCATTAGAAGGTATACATTGTGTAAACCACGCTTTATACAGTGACACGCAATTGATATTCACTTTCACTAATAACCTAGCCCAAGACCAACTGAAATTCCGTGAAGATGTCCTGGCCATCTCCAACTGGATGGCGGATAACTATCTTCAACTTAACTCCTCAAAAACGGAGGTGCTTCTGGTAGGCCGGGACATTCATAAATGGGACTACCAGTGGTGGCCTGCTGCACTGGGCACTCCTCCCCAACCAAAAAGTGTAGTTAAGAATCTAGGGGTCCTGATGGACAACTAACTCTCTTTCGAACTTCATGCCACAAAAGTGGCTGGTACATGCTTTGGCCACCTATGGGGTTTTAAACCCATCTTGGGGTTTTTCGATGATTCCACAAGTCAGGTGGTTATTCAAGTGGTGCTGTCACGTCTCGATTAATGCAATGGACTGTTACTTGGCGTAAATAAAACTGTCATGAAGAGACATCAAAGGGCACATTCTATTCCCCCTCCCTAAGCACTGCCATATCTCCCAACTCCTGCACCGCCTACACTGGCTGCCTATCGAACAGAGAATTCAGTTCAAAACTCTCTGCACCACCCATAAGTTCCTACACGGCCTGGGCCCCCGGATACTGCAGGAGATCTGTACACAATATGCCCCAACGCGAGCATTGCGCTCAGCAGACCTGCATTTGGCCTGCATTCCTAGGCTACGCAGGAGTAGAGCTGGCAGGTGCTCTTTTAGGTCCTTGGCCCAAGCCCTATGATACTGTATTCCTCTCACGGCGCGCAGCACACACAAGTACTGGGCATTTAGAAAACAGATCAAAACCTGGTTGTTCTCATCTATCCAGCGCACGATATGTATGTATGCTGCACCCTTGTTCCCGGGTCTTTCAGAAACAGATTATACCTGGCTGTCTTTCCATCTAGTTAGCATTACTGTCCCTGGTCTCCTGCCCGCTAGCGCTGGGACACCCCGATGTTGGGGTAGCCATGCGTTATATGAGCACAGCTAACATAACATAACATAAGTGCTGGTTTTTTAATGGTTCGCTTTGTAAACAGTCAACGGCGTTTCGACCCTGTGTGCAATGTAGGGTCTCTTCAGGACCTGGGGGTATGTAGGGACACCTAAAAGAGGAAGGATATCATCAGTGTATTGCTGTGGTGTAGCAGTAGTGCTTGAAAATGGAAAGAGCAGTGTGTATATGGTATAATAGCTGAAGTTCGGTCTGCACAGCCTAGTATAGAAAAAGTGCCACCATGAGTATAGTGATAAAAACCAGTACTCACATGGGACCCAGCCAGGCGCTATATGTGTGAGAAAATGAAGCGTATTATTATCAGAATAAGATGTAATAATGCTTACGTGCCTTCAATGGGGTGGCACAATGAACTTACCCCATGTGAGGGTAGAGGTAGGCTGGCAAATTAATGAATAGCACTTCTGGAATACTTGAATTTGTCGGGTTTTCAGAGTATATAGTCCTGGCATGTACTCTAGGGAGAAAAGGGGAGAGCATATTTAACCCCTTCGGTGCTCATGACGAGCTGGACTCGTCATGGCACAAAGTCGCCGTGTGCTCATAACGAGCCCAGCTCGTCATGACACCCACCCACGGGAAAGCGCTGGCGTCCCCCCCGTGGGCAGCCGATCTGGTTTTTTTTCCTGGGGAAGGCAGGGGAAGACCTTCCCCTGCCTCCCTCCGCCCCCCCTCGCGTCATCAATGAAGTTAGCGCGCAAGGTGCGCTGACGTCATTGAGGGTTCCCTTGGATCACCGACGCGTAGGAAGCCATTTGCTTCCTGCACGTCGGTGATCTAAGAGGTTAGTTTTGGGGCTGGAGAGGGGGGGATTTAATACGAAAGAGACATCGAGGGAAAGGAAAGGGTTTTCCTTTTTCCTCAATGCAGCTTTTGTGCATTCCTGCTGCACGATCGTGCGATCGTGCAGCAGGAATGCCCACTAGCACCAGGGATATATATATTTTTATTACATTTTGGCACTGTGTTGGTTGGGGAGCGGCCCCTTAGGCAAGGATCGCTCCCCCTTTTGGGTGCACATGTATTGGCTTTGTTTGCCCCCCTGGGGGGGCAGAATTTTTATTTAGCGCCCAAAATTGGCTCACTTTTTCAACATGCAGGGGAGTGGCCCCTTGGGCAAGGGTCACTCCCCTTTGGGGGGCATTTAGGAAGCCCACCATGGTAGTTTTGGTTTTGGGGAGCGACCCCTTAGGCAAGGGTCGCTCCCCTTTTGGGGGCCTACATTTTTGCTTTGTTTGGGGGCAGATTTAAATTTTATAAAATGTATATGGCCCACTGGGCCAATTGAATAAATGTAGTGGGGAGTGGCCCCTTGGGCAAGGGTCACTCCCCTTTTTGGTGCATACATTTTGGCTTTGTCTGCCACCGGGGGGGGCAGTTTTAATTTTATTTAAAAAGATCGGCCCACTGGGCCAATGTAATAAATGTACTGAAGAGTGGCCCTTTGGGCAAGGGTCACTCCCCTTTGGGGGCCATTTTAGTATGCCTATGATGTTAGGTTTTGTTGGGTTTGTTGTTTTGATGTATGTTCTGTTTGGGGGAGTGGCCCCTTAGGCAAGGGTCTCTCCCCTCATGGGGGCTATGTTTTAGGCTTTGTCTGCCCCCCTGGGGGGCAGATTTTCTTTTATAAAAAAAAAATTCCCACTGAACCACCAGGGATTGTTTAGTGTGGAGTGGTCCCTTGGGCAAGGGTCACTCCCCTTTGGGGGCTTATGATTGTGGCTGTCTGCCCCCATGGGGGGGCAGATTTTGCCATTTTTAGGTAGAGCATTTGAGACCTCTTGTATATTCTTTAGTATTTACTTATATGTTTTTATGGTTTGTGTGCTTTGCCCTAGGACTTGTCTGCTTCCGCTTAGGGACTTTTCTTTCTGATCAACTGACTCTATTTAACTTTTTTGATAGAAAACGACAAGCAGAGGTCAGTAAAATACCAGAATCGCTTCAGCATTCTCTAGTTTTCAGTCCATAGAAATTGTCTTCCACGAGCACCCATAGACAAAAATATTTTTTTTAAAATCTTGTATTTTCAGTGATATGACCACAGAAGGCCCACATTTTCTATTAAAAACAGAGCATAGAGCATTGGACCATACCATTTCCCGCTGAAAGCCAATATTTCTCCCCGTGTGTTCCAATACTTGGCGTGTCACGCAGTTTGGTGCTTACTTTCCTTCCATGCCAAAGAACAGCAAATGTTTCAGAGCACAGGCTAATGTGCTGCATAGCTAAGTACATATAAGGTCCCAAAGGCAAGAACGATTGCATTGCAAATGCTTGTTTAATGTACGGCCCACTAGGCCACCAGGGAGTTATTTGTGGAGGGTGTTATGTCTTGACCAAGGGTCACTCTCCTTTGGAGTCAATCTTTGTGGCTGTGACTGCCCTGCAGTGGACCAGATGGCCATGTTTTTTTTTTAAATTGGGCCCACTAGACCACCAGGGACTTTTTTGTTTTTGAGTGGCCCCTTGGACAAGGGTCCCTCCCTTTTATGGGAGGATGATTGTGGTCATTTCTGCCCTCTTTGGGTGGCAGAATAGCAGTATGTTTTTAGGCCCATCTGCCCTCAAGGGGGGCAGAAGCCACTAGCCACCTGTTTTTTTTTTTTTGTTTTTGTGTTTGGGAGTTGCCTCAAGGACAAGGGTTGCTCTCCTTTTACGGGGGTGAATATTTTATTTATAATCTTAGGCCCACCTACCCCTTAGCTTGGCTGGTGGATTGTGTGTGGACTGGTGCATTATTTGCATATGTGATTGTAATGTTTTTTTCTCCTTTTTATTCTAGTGTAAAGCTTTTGATTCCTGTTCGCGATTTCGACAGTGGTGTTCTGCAGTTTTGCGTAGTTGCATTTTTTTGGTAAAAAAAACATTTTTGTTGTATATACTCCAAATTAGTATTTTTGTCATGTATGAATGCATTTTTTGTAAGTGGTGTCATAATGGCAGCTTATTTAGTTAGTGTTTTGTGCATGGAATTCTTTGCGATGTGTTTTGCATTGTCTTTTGTGTAATTTTCTTTTCTCTTTCTTTTTTAGTGGGATATTGTTGATCCATACTGTGTCTGTGCAGAGTAGGTGGTGGTGAATTTATCTGCTTCTGGCAAGTGAGTGGTATCGTTTTGGAGTATATAGGTATTTCTGTTAAAGGTGCGTCACTCTGTGGACTTTAATGGCTGTTGGGGAGAACACTCTGTTTGGTTGCTGGCTGTTGTCACGGATCGGGGCAGCTCAGAAAAGCCCTTTAACAGCTCTTTAAAAGTTTGCTGCAACTTCTTGCGTTTCGCGGGAAACACTCGTTTATTCCTGCGCCAGGGCGAAAATCTAAGAACGCACTACAGCACCCACAAGGCAGTGGGGACCTATGCCACGCCCAGCACACCCGGACCAGGTGAATAAAATCATCACAGGACCCGCGCACAGCGGGAGAACACTCTGTTTGGTTGCTGGCTGTAGTAACGGATCGGGGCAGCTCAGAAAAGCCCTTTAACAGCTCTTTAAAAGTTTGCTGCAACTTCTTGCGTTTCACGCTTAGCGGTAAACACTCGTTTAATCCTACACCAGGGCGAAAATCTAAGAACGCACTACAGCGCCCACAAGGCAGTGGGGACCTATGCCACGCCCAGCACACCCGGACCAGGTGAATAAAATCATCAGAGGACCCGCACACAGCGGGACGCGCGCGGGACGAAGCCCGGACAAAGGGCGGACAGTCTGAGACAGTCAGAGACTGAAGGAGACTGGACTGGGTCATTCCCTTTGGTAGACGGACACGGACTTCTCGTTGGTGGAGGGAAGAAGAAAGCCACGTAAAGTACTGTATTGTTATCCCCATCTGTAGAGTGGTATTATAGCATTTGACAAATATAGAGTTTAGCCTGTGAGGGAAGAAGTATGGCATCAAAATCATTGAAAGGCCAGAAACTGAGTAGCAAGGGAGGGACAGGGGGGATTATAGGTCCCATAGACGCTTTTATCACCTTAGCCGCTTCGGTTCTGGAAAAGGAGATCGACCACATGGTGCGACGTCTATCCCTTGATCCCGCCCTTCAAAAAAGATAGTCACTTGGGAATATTGCCCTTGCAGCGTCACCAACGTCGGCTCAGATCCAGAGTGCCCCTTTAATTCATACTAATATGGAGCAGTCTGTTATTTCTGACATAAGTGGGGTGGATGCTAGCCTGGTTTCTTTTATGGCATATCCGAGTACTGACACTGGGGTTAGGAAAAGCATTGAGCCAGCATTAGAACATCGAGCGGCATATAAATCCCTAGAAAGTACGCCAGCGCCGGCCTTGAAGCGTAAACGCTGTGGTATAGCACTGAAGGGGGGGAGCCGCAAGAGGACTAAAGTTAAATTACCCGGTTATAAGGGGGGCACTCTGAGAAGCAACAAAAACACCTCCTTGCAGGAGGTGAATCATGTGTCCTCCCAAGTCAATTCCATTCCTGACAAAATAGATGTTGCCCCAGGTGGAGCTGGAGACACTCATTGAATGCCTGCTAAAATCACTTATCTCCCCAATAGTCGAACGTCTTAGAAGGATAGGCACGCAGTTAGATGCCCTTCAAAATGTTACTCTCGCTAACTCAAATATGCTTAAAAATTTGGGGGAAGTACAACAGCCACAAAATAGCGTACCTACTTTAGTTAATCCTCCGAAAACCAGTCAGAAGCCCTCTCTTAAGGAAAAACCAGTTAAAGGGAGTAGTACACACTTTAAACCTGGGGGGGAAACTAAAGGAATGCCATTTCAGGCAGTAACTGATACACAGACAGGTAACACAGCTGAAAACCACTGTCAGATAACCCCGAGTAGTACACAGACAATCGACAATACCCAAGTTAAAGTGGCGCCTATGGTATCCAATGGTGTGAGTAATAATAAGGGAATTGATCTCCCTGAGGAGTCTTATCCATTTGTGATTGTCCTGGTGGGGGTTCCAGAGTGGGTGAACAATAGGGAAGAGTCTTACTATGAACTAAAAAACAAGGTGATGTTTTGGTTAGGGAAAAACCGGCCTCTGAGACGAGACCTACACGGGGAAATAATAAATGTGAGATGGGTCGGCTGGTTAGGCCAGAAGGCAAAGGACATTGAGGGAGACTGCATTATAGTGAACTTTAGAAATCCACGTGTAGTTCAGTTCATTAACGGTTTCCCGAATCATATTAATGGGGGTGGAATTATGACCTTTGATCTGAGCTATTTCTACTCATGGCCCCCCCCAAATGGCTGGTATGGAGAATTTTCCTGTGCAACCCCCTGGGAGAAATTGGGCCCAAAGCAGGCACCTCGCTAAGACACCATCCGTTCCCCTATTGTACAGAGGTTATCCCCAACGTAACCCTCATCATACCTTGGGAACAGATAATCTTTTTAATGTCCCGGTCTTCAATCAGTATGATGCTCTGTCCAACTTAGGCTGGATAGATTGACTCTGGCATAGCTTAGGGAATCGAGTTATACCCGGTCCCTGGGAGGTGGATGAGACCCAGGCTCCAAATGCCATGATGCCAAATGAGGATGTAACCACCACAGTGGGGACGACGGGAGTATTGGATCGGCTAGTTCATTCTCTGACTATTACTGATATAAAATTTGTAACCTGGAATATTGCTGGCTTGCGTAACAAATTGGATGATCCCATTTGGAGAGAGTTCATGGGGACAGTGGACATCATTGGGTTACAAGAAACTTGGGACCTAGAAAATAATTTAAGTTTAGATGGCTATTCTACTTATTTCCTCCCGGCAATAGCCTCGGTCATGGGGAGGGCAAAGGGGGGGTTAGCGAGGTTGATTGTGGATACCATCCCAGGGATACATACACAGATAGAAACTGGTCTCCCTTATTGTTTAGCTGTACAAATTGCTTGTGACGGGGCATGTAACATTTTAATTGTGAATTTTTATAATTCTTACAATAGATCTGGCCTGACTGACCAACTGGCTTCTCTCGACTATTTCCTGGACAAATATAGGGAGGTAAATCAGTATCATTGCTCTATTATTCTCCTGGGTGATTTTAATATTCATGGGTGCCCAGAAAATTGCTTATCTCTGGACCAGTTGGGACCCATAGAGCAAGGGGAAGTTCATTTTGAGCATTCAGCACAGGGGGTATTTCTTGAAAAAATGTTGGCTGATCATGGTCTGATGCTCCCACAAAGGGAAGATGAAAACATACCTACCTTTAAAGGCAGAGGAAAAGGCTCAAATATTGATTATATTTTTATCAGTCTTTCACTAGGGAATATTATTAAGAGTTATAGTGCGGAGTGGTCTCACTTTAGCGATCACAACCCAGTAACCCTTAGAGTTGCAGATTGTATTAGTGTCCCTGAGAAAGGTTCAGAACAGGGCTGGCAAGAAAGATTTAGTCCCAACGGACCAGGGCCGAAGATTAAGATGGGGTAAGGTTGTCCCTGAAGAATTTACCATTAATCTCAGGGATAATGTAGGTAGGGAGTTGGACATATGTAGGGATTTGGAAGCAGGGGATCAGGAGGTTTTAGATGTGTACCAAATAGTCTGTACTCAAATAGGGGCTGATCTTAAATGTCCAGGTCATGCTAAAGACCCAGAGGGGGTCGGCTGGTTTGACCATAAATGTACACATGCTAATCAAAAACTACGAATGGCCCTGAGGGGTAACCCAGTAGATATGTCACTCGTGGCCTCCCTAAGAAAATCATAGAAAAGGGCCGTAGAGACCAGAAAACGCGAGATTAGGGAAACATCTTGGGATGATCTGACCTTCATTGATGTGCTGAAGAATAGTGCTAAATTCTGGTCCGTTGTTAACAAACCCTTTTTTAATGATGTTTGTAATCATGTGTTAGATTGCAACATACAGGAACAGTCATGGCTCTCGCATTTTAAATCAGCTTATGAGGTGACAAATTCGGGTGAGGAGGGCTCACCCGTTGTCACTTTGTATCCATATACTTTTTCGGTCACGGTGGAAGAGGTGGCAGACGCCTTAGGGAAAATGACTAGCAATAAGGCCCCGGGCCCAGATGGCGTTCCTGCTGACCTCTTCAAATCAGATGTTAAGTTATGGTCCAAAGTTTTAGCTAACGTTTTTAATAGAGTTTGTAAATCCGGTATTCCAACTACTTGGTCGGAATCAGTTATTGTGCCAATATTCAAAAAAGGCAATAGAGGGGATCCCAGCAACTATCGCCCGATCTCGCTCATTGATTCTGCAGTAAAGGTCTTAGGACGGGTTGTCCTGAGTAAACTCTGTGACAAATTGGAAGAGACAAACACCCTTTCGGTTCTCCAATTTGGATTCAGGAAGGGTCGTGGTACTATAGACCAATGCCTTAATCTCCAACTTTTAATCTGGAAGTACACAATCACCAAAAAGGGTTCATTACACATAGCATTTATGGACCGCTCATCGGCCTTTGATCGAATAAATAGATCAAAGCTGTGGGTCATACTCCTAAAACTAGGCATTGATTAAAACATTGTGTACTTCCTGGCAGATCTTCACAGGGACCTTACTGCTACAGTTAGGTATGACCGCCAGGGTAACTGTACGGGCAAGATCGAGATTCTGAGTGGGGTCAGGCAAGGCTGTATGTTAGCCCCCCTTCTTTTTACCGTTTATGTTAATGACCTCGGTGTGGTCCTAGGGAAAGCATGTAAGGACATACCGAGGGTGGGTAAGTTTACGATACCGGCATTACTTTATGCAGATGATGCCGCTCTTTTGGCACGTACCATGGTAGGATTACAGTTGCTTTTAAACTCATTTTATGATTTTATGAAAGTTTTAGATTTAAGTGTTAATTATTCTAAATCCCATGTAATGACTGTTGGACCGAAGGGCAAACAAATGAAGAATTTGCATTGTAACGGAAATGTTTTGTCCAAAGTCTCTAGATTTCCATATTTAGGGGTTATTTTCGATGATAGTTCTTCATGGCTGCCTCAATTGGCAGCCAAGCGTAATGTTCTGTCTAGGGCAATCCTGTCAGTATTAGGATTTGCACGGAAATTAGGCGTGAAACCACTGCAGGCTGTTTTAAAGGTGTATGACGCTAAATGTGTCTCTTTGGCCTTGTATGGAGCAGACTTATGGGGTTTTAAAGATGTAAAATCGCTGCAGTGTGTGGAAGACAAGTTCCTAAAGAGTATTTTATCTGTACCCCATTCCACACCGGGGTTTATTGTCCACCAAGAATGTGGGTTGGAATACTTGGTGGACTGAATTGCAATTGCACCACTCTTAAAATGGATCACAGTGTGGTTGAATGCAGATCTAGAATTAAACCATGAGGTATTAAGGGACTGTCTAGCCCTGGAGCGATGCAATTCCATTCCGTGGCTGAACTATATTAAAAAGATAGTGGATACTTTAGGTCGTCCCGAATTGTATAGTCAGCCATCCAAATTAGTTAAGGGGGATGTGAAATGGGTAAAACATACATATAGGCTCATTATGGGACTAGAAAGGGAAGACAAAGAATTGTCTAAACCTACTGTAAGAGCGCATCAGTTGTTAACAAATTCTGGGGAGATGGAATTGTATTTGAGAGTGGTTAACAATTCCAATCATAGATTCTTGTTGACCAGATTTAGGTTGAACAAAATGCATCTTCTTATTACAGGTCGTCCGGGTTGGACAAATGTGAAAGATTTAGAAATTTGTCCTTGTGACGGATTCTCCATCATGGACACCACGCACTTCTTGTTCTTTTGCACATATTTTATCCCAATAAGGAAAAAGTTCATATTACCCCTAATTAAAGATAAAGGCTTCAGACAGGTTAGACCGGCCCTTCTGTACCTGCAATTGCTGTCAAATACTTGGGAAATTTTTAATATTGCAAATTTTCTGACCATAGTTATGAGACTGAGCAAAAGAATAAATTGGAAGAGAGTAGTCAGATACATTTTAGAATGATATTTATAATTGTCTTTATTCACATTTTCTTTTAAAGAAAAATAAAGTATTTTTAGGGGACCTATTCTTGATGTTTGTACACTTTTATGGTTTTTGTAAATGAACCGAATAAAGTATTTCTTCTTCTTCTTCTTCTTCAAAGGTGCATTTTGTTTATTACCTATTTTACAAAGTGTTTTTTGTTGTTGACTTGTTTGACAAGTTACTTTTATTAGTAAGCAGTATGGCTAGCCGTAGAATGACTGCACAGCAGGTGGTTGGTATGCTTCTTGAATCTTCCTCTGAGCAGGATTATGAGACTGAGGGAGAGGAGGGAGGGGAAGATTCAGGTAGTGAGTTTTCTCTCCACATGCAATCATCGGATGATGAAGGTACTCTCAGTGCAGATGAAGCTACTCTCAGTGCGGATGAAGTGCCTGTTTTAGAGGAGGATACTGCTGTGCCGATGGTGCAAGAGGCATCTGGATTGCAGCCTGAGGCTGCTAGGCTTCCTACTGGAAGTGCTGGACTCTGGGTTGATCCAAACATGGTGCAGCCGGTGTTGCCTGCCTTTAGTGGTGATGCAGGGTGTAGAGTGGATTGTGAACATTTTTTGCCTATACAGGGGCATATTATCAAGCCAGGCGATAAAATTATCGCCGCTTTAGCGGCAGAAAACTGCCGCTAAAACGGCGATAATGGGCGTGATAATATGCTCTATGGAATTCCAATTGAAGCCCATGTTAGATGGCCTTCACATCTAACATGGGCTTCAATTGGAATTCCATAGAGCATATTATCAAGCCCATTATCGCCGTTTTAGCGACAGTTTTCTGCCGCTAAAGCGGCGATAATTTTATCACCTGGCTTGATAATATGCCCCACAGTTTTTTAAGTTGTCTATGGATGATGTATTTTTGGGTGAGATTGTAGAGCAGACTAATTTGTATGCTGAACAGTTTTTGAGGGACAACATTGACAAACTTTAGAGCTACCCGGTGGACTCCCACAATTTTAGAAGAGATGAAGACGTTTTTGGGTTTGACTTTATTGATGGGTTTGATAAGGAAGCCGTCCATGGCTTCATATTGGTCTACCAGTCCCTTGATGGCAAAGGCCATATTTCCTGCAGTTATGACTCGTGATCGGTATTTGCTTTTGCTACGGATGCTGCATTTTGTTGATAATTCTTTTGCGTTGCCACAAGATCACCCTGACTGTGACCGTCTTTTTAAGATTCGGCCTGTTCTTGATCACTTTGTAGATCGATTTTTAGAGATCTATACTCCAGGGAAAGAAATATCTATTGATGAGTCTTTGGTCTTGTTCAAGGGCCGTTTGGTTTTTAGGCAGTACATCCCTAGCAAGAGGGCACGCTATGGAATTAAGCTGTATATGTTGTCTGAGAGTAGGACAGGATATGTTTTTAATTTCCGTGTGTACACTGGTAGGGATTCCACTATTGACCCCCCTGGTTGTCCGTCCACTTTTGGAGTTTCTGAGAAAATTGAATGGGATCTTGCTAGAGGACTGCTTAACAAAGGCCACCATTTGTACCTTGATAACTTCTACACTGCTGTGCAATTGTTTAAGGAATTGTTCAAAGTGGACACTTTTGCTTGTGGCATAATCCGCTCTAACCGTAAAGGTTATCAAAAGAGCTTGTTTGCAGAAAACTTCAGAGGGGACAGTGCAGTTCCTTGCATAGTGATGAACTACTAGCTGTGAAATTTGTGGACAGGAGGGATGTGTACATGCTGACTACCATCCATGATGATGGTACTTCACCTGTGGCTGTTTGGGGTCAGAATTCTGAAGTGCGCAAACCTGTGTGCATTTTAGACTACAATAAACACATGGGTGGTGTTGATAGAGTAGATCAGAGGTTGGAACCTTACACTGCTATTCGTAAGGCTTACGTTTGGTATAAGAAGTTGACCATCAATCTCTTTAATTTAGCAACTTTCAATGCTTTTGTTGTGTTCAAGGAGTGTTCTCCTGCATCAAAGTTGACTTTTGTTCAGTTTCAGCAATCTGTGATAGGGAGCCTTGTTGTTGTGGAACAGGCAAATGTTCCTAGAGTTGGAGTCGTGGAGGATGTGGCTCGATTGAAAGATCGCCACTTTCCTGATTTCATTCCTCCCACATCCTCAAAAGACTTTCCCACTAGGAGATGTAGAGTCTGTTGGCGAAGAGGTACATGGAAGGAGACTCGTATGTACTGCCCCGAGTGTCCTTCTAACCCTGGGCTGTGTGTCCCTGCTTGTTTTACAGCGTACCACACGCAAAATAATTTTTGGGAGCATACATGAGTGGTAAAGTGAACTGCCTGGTCTGCATTCTTTAAAAAATGTGATTCTGTTTCAAGGTTGGCATTACTGCAAAGTATTTAATTTCAGATTTTGTGTTAGTAGATTTGAATCTATTTTCAATTTGTTTATGTTTTTATTTTTGTCTAAAAAAATCCTAACTGTGATGGTGGTGTGTGTAGGCTGGCGCTTGGCTGGTGGTGTGCATGGACTTGCGCTTGGCTGGTGGTGTGCATGGAGTGGCTGGCGGTGTGCGTGGATTGGCGATTGGCTGGCGGTGTGTGTGACTGGTGTTGGGCTAGCGGTGTGCGTGGACTGGCGCTCGGCTCGCGGTGTGTGTGGACTGGCACTCGGACTGGCGGTGTGTGAGTAGTGACTTGCTGCTGGTCACTACACACACTGCTAGCTGAGTGCCACTCCACGCAATCCATCAGCTTGTGTGGTTGCTGTGTCAGGAATGTGGGTGTGTGAAAGTGATGGGCCCTTGAATGGCGATGTCTGCTGGTGTGAGTGTTGTATTGTGAGGGGCCCGCGGCTGGCGGAGTGAATGGTTTTGTATGTGTCACATGTATGAAAGGTGTATAAATGGCCTGTAAAGAGGTTGGTGCCTTGTCGTGGCTTTACAGCCACGAGCTGTGAGTCAATGGTTCAGTTTCTCACCCTTTCAATTATTAACAGTGCATTTCATTTTTGTGAAATCACTTGCTTATTCAATTGTATATACTGAACCATCACTCACCCTCGTGCCAAATCCAACCAGTATGTGTGTGTGCTTGAGGATTAGATGGCTGTGCAGTAATATTTGTCTTTCTGAAGCAGGGTGTACCTTGTCCCTTTTTGTGAATGTTATAATGTGTTGTTTTTGTGCCTGGTGGTGTGAATGGTCTTGTGTGTATCACGTTTGAAAGGTGTGTGAATGGCCTGTAAAGTGGTTGGTGCCTTGCCGTGGCTTTACAGCTAACGAGCTGCGAGTCATTGGTTCAGTTTTTTGTCCATTTAATTATTGACAGTGCATTTCATTTTTGTGAAATCTCTTGTTAATAAGATTTAATATACTGAACAATCACTCGCCCTAGTGCCAAATCCAACCAGTGTGTGTGTGTGTTTGAGGAATAGATGGCTGTGCAGGAATCTTTGTCTTTTTAGTTTCTCTGCCAAGGTGTACGTTCCATGTAAGAATAACCCACCAACTGTAGATATTGTCGTAAACCCATGGGAGTTCAGGGTGATGTCTCTATTGTGAATTCCAAAAAGTTATTTTATCCATACTGTCCTGCAACCCTCAAAATGTATGTCACATTTTCCTTGCAATATTGTGCCGAAATTCACACGCTGTAGAAACAAACAACTAATTATGTCAAAACGATCTGGTTTTGCAAGGGGGTCAACTGTGTTTTTGGCCCCGTGCTTGGCGGCCATCTAGGGAAACCTACCAAACCCACACATTTTTGAAAAGTAGACACCGGGGGCTTCCAGGGAGGTAAGGTTTGCGTGGATCCCCCAACGTTTCCGTACCCAGAATCCCCTGCAAACATCAATTTTAGCTGAAAAAATCACTTTTTTCACACATTTTAATGTGGGAAAGTTGTGGCATCACTGGGCTCACAGAAATTACCCGACACCCAGCGTTCCCCTAGGTCTCCCGATAAAAATGGTGCCTCACTTGTGTGGGAGGCCCAAGTACCCGCGGCAGGCAAGGGCCCAAAACGTA
Source organism: Triturus cristatus (assembly GCF_964204655.1). Classification (NCBI taxonomy): domain Eukaryota; kingdom Metazoa; phylum Chordata; class Amphibia; order Caudata; family Salamandridae; genus Triturus; species Triturus cristatus. The sequence continues at coordinate 625,208,767 of NC_140587.1, forward strand.
GTGAGGCGACATCAAAATTGCCTATCTTAAAACCACCATATGGTTTTGCAAGGGGGGTCACTTGGGTTTTTGGCCCCGTGCTCGGCGGTCATCTAGGGAAACCTACCAAACCAATACATTTCTGAAAACTAGACACCCGGGGACTTCCAGGGAGGTATGGCTTGCATGGATCCCCCCGGTGATGCCACAACTTTCCCACACAAAAATGTGTGAAAACTTTGATTTTTTCAGCTAAAATTGAGGTTTGCAGGGGATTCTAGGTAAGGGGACCTCATTTGCTGTCCGTTTTTCCCATTTTCCCCCCAAAATTAAACGTTTCCTGTATCTTGGCTAATTTCTAGGACCCCTCCAGGGGAATCTACAAACCCTGGGTACCTTTAGAATCCCCATGATGTTGCAAGAAAAGGACGCACATTTGGCGTGGATACCTTTTGTGGTCAAAAAGTTACAGGGGCCTAAGCGCGCACTACCCCATATAGCCCAAAAAAGGCTTAGCACAGGGGGTGGAAAGGCCTAGCAGCGAAGGGGTTAATGGCTAGCTGCTCACAAGCTGCTGTCAGAATGTCCACAGTTTGTGGATGCCTTAAAAAAGATGTAATAGACTTACCCACATGAGAGTAATTGCGAGCTGGAGGTGCAGACTTTTAGTGCGTGTAATGGAACTCGATCGTTCCTTGTAGCACGAGGGGCTGCTGCTGCTTCTCAATATTTATTTGAGTTGCTTGCATCCATTGTTGGAGGTCTAAAACAATAGGGAGCATATTGTAAGCAGAGTGCTGGGCATGTCATTTAATAGTGAATGACGCTGTGTGCGTCAATGGCAAGCCGATTTTAAAAGGACGTCTCTTACCTTACACGATCGTAAGTATGTGTGTGCCTGCACTTGGCCTGCTTCAGAGCAGAACAGCGGTAGTCTGTCTGCTTGGTTCAATGACGAAGAGCTAGTGGTAAGCTACAGGTATTTTGGGACTTTGTTCCCGCCAAAAGCCGATCGGATGTGCCTGCAGCCAAGACTATGGAGAGTCATCTGCCGATGTGAGCAAGCTCTCTGTGATCGTTAATGGAAATGAACAAAAGACCAGAGATGGTATCGCAGCAGAAATTGAGTTCTGTATAAATAATTGTTTCCGAAATACAAATCCAAGGTGTGTTCGGTTTGCTCTCTTTTTGACATCTAATTAACCCTTCTCATTGCCATTGTGCATCTCTATACTTACATTAAGTTGCCAAAGTACAACATGGTGGATGGCATGAGCTCATGGGCATTGTGGACTGTTATGTTGGAGTCTGTATCTGTTGTGTCCCTTCTGCTCCATCCAGATATGACAGTGGCAACATGTTGTGGGTTTCATCCTTGCCCCCATCAGGGCCCTAGGTATGCTCAGAGCTGTTTGTGTGTCTGGTCTAATGGAGCCACCGGCAGGATATTGTGCTGTGTGGTCATGACATGGGTCAATTATGCCTGGTTTGCCTGTTGACACGCACTGTTCGAGTTAAAAATTGAGGTTGCACAATGTTATTGCACAGGGTGGTGTGCAACATGTAGTTTTCATCATCTTCATAGATGCTTTGCTTGCATATGTTTGTTCTGTTGATGCCAATGAACTGACCCTACATCTATCTCTAATGCAGCATCTCCCGTGGGCATGGAAGGACAGGGGATGGACACCAGTGGTGAGGCATCAAGGACAGCAGCCACACACAAGCACAGTGACACAGATGTGACCAGTGCCTCGGAGGGGGACAGGAGTCTGCTGGAGGAATCACAGCCAGAGACGCAAAGCTCAATATCATCTGACGTCAGCGGTGCCGCATCCCTGTTGGCGGGCACAGAGAACGGGGACTCTGCCTCCTCTTCCGCTACACAGCGTACAGTGCCCACCCTCCCAGCTACTTCCACTAGTGCTGCCCGTGTTCGCAACAGTAAGAAGTGAAGAGTTTCCTTCATCCCATGCACCGCTGCCCTGTCCCTGTCCCCCCTGCTGCCATCAGTGCTGAGTCTGTGGACCTTTTGCACCAGCTGTGTGTGGGCCAGACAGCTCTCCTCAATGCCTTCATAGACCACGATAAAAAGTTGGCACAGGTGGTTGCTTTCATGGAGGGCATACATTCAGATGTGGGTGGGCTACACCGGACTGTCCAGTCTTTGTCCTCCGCAGTGACGGCAGCCCTTCAACTGGCACAATCTCGGAGTCCAGCTCCAGTCCCTTTGTCCACCCCCTGCAAGTGGCCACATCTGATGATAGTGACCACGCACACCAGACCTCAAGGTCAAGGTACAACACACACAGCACACAGCAGCAGCAGCCCAAGCGGTCCAGGGCACAGACAGCATCCCCACAGAAAACTAAAGCCACACCAGAGCGCAAAGAAAAAAGCCCGTCATGCGACTTCAAGGGCAACAAAGCCAAGAAGCAGACCTCAGGGTCACATGCCTCAGAGGCATACCCAGCCAAGGACTCTCCTGTCCCAAAAGTATCTAGCAAAGACAAGCAGACAGTTTCCGTGCCCAATGAGAAGGTGGTGCCTGATAAGAGTACATATAAGAAGAGCTCCAAGGCAGATTCACCCACAACCTCAACTCCCATCCAAAGCCCTGTGAAGCAGGGAAAGGAGGGCACTGTAGGGGGAACACCTGGTAAACAGGGGATGGAAAGGAAAAGGCAAGGCCAGGCCAAGTGAACAGCTGGATCCAGCATGTCCCCAGAGGGAGGGCCACCGTCTGCACCGGATGCAGCTTTGGTGTTGAGTGTGCCTGTTGTGTCCGCATCACTTGACATTAATCCCAAGACAGGGAAGCCATTTCGACTCCCCAAGAAGTGGAAAGGTACCCCTTCACATTCTCCCACACACACTGTGTCTCATGGCAGCATGAGTCCACCTCCATGTGCCACTACACCACCTGGTCCAATTAGCCCACTGGCTTCCCAAGCCACTGATGCCTCTTCCTCAGCTGGGCCTTTCTCTCCCCGGTCAAGTCCACCAACTGTCCCCAACACACAGCCATCTCTCAGTCCAGCTGACAGCCAAGTCTGAGTGGTAGTCACCCTCAACACCTGTCTCTCCCACAGCGTTGCCAGTACTGCCCATTGTTACCCCCCTGACTGTGTTGCTGCCTATGGCAGGGTACAGTCGCACACATTCCCTGTGCAGCTTCTCATGGACTTACTCTGCACATTGGACTGGCCACTGGTCTTGTTGTTCACTGCTGTTTGTCCCTTGTCTGTGAAGCTTCTCATGGACTTACTTTGCACATTGGACTGGCCACTGGCCTTGTTGTTTACTGATGTTTGCCCCTTGCCTGTGCAGCCTCTCATGTAACTACTCTGCACTTTGTGCTGGCCACTGGCCTTGTTGTTCACTGCTATTTGCCACATGCCTGTGCAGCTTCTCATGTAACTACTCTGCACTTTGTGCTGGCCACTGGCCTTGTTGTTCACTGCTGTTTGCCCCTTGCCTGTGCAGCTTCTCATGTAACTACTCTGCACTTTGTGCTGGCCACTGGCCTTGTTGTTCACTGCTATTTGCCACATGCCTGTGCAGCTTCTCATGTAACTACTCTGCACTTTGTGCTGGCCACTGGCCTTGTTGTTCACCTCTGTTTGCCACTTGCCTGTGCAGCTTCTCATGTAACTACTCTCCACTTTGTGCTGGCGACTGACCTTGTTGTTCACTCCTGTTTGCCACTTGCCTGTGCAGCTTTTCATGTAAAGACAGTTGTTCCTGTTGTCCGTTTTGTCAGTGTCCTTACTAATTAAAGTGTTTTCTGTGTGTGTATGGTTTACTGTGCCACATGCTCTGTATGCCACTTCAACATTGCCAATGGCTTGTCTCACTTTTTCTAGTTTTTACAGGGTTGACAGGGACTTCAGGTCTTCCTGACTCTGATACTTGTGGGTGCAATGATGGTTTTAGATGAAATACTGTTGTCATTATCATTCTTTGTTCATGTTAGCTATATTGTATACATATCAGGTTTGGAGGCACTGCCAGCACAGAGTGGAATTCTATCCACAGGATTGCAGGCAGGCTGGTCAGGGTCATCATGTATGTGTGATCTTACTTTATGTGTGCCCAGCAGTGTAGGTGTATAGTCATCTTGTGATGGTCAGTCATCCTAGTCACATGGGTTACTTTCGATGTGTGCACTTCGGTGGTCAAGAAGTGTGCAGTGTGAAGGGGTGAATTTGAGTGTTGATGTGTGTGTGCCCCTGCAATGTCAACTACACACATGTGTCACCCAGGATTAGAGTGTCTGTTTGTGTGATTGTTCAGCCCTGTGATTGTGATTGTGTGCACATGTGTGTGTTGTATGTTGTACACTGTGCAGTGTGTTGGTGTGTCCTTGCACTTCTGGCTGACTACTACTTATCGTTTTTGGCAATTATGAGTATGCAGAGTATGTTACTGGCAAGTCAGTGTTGTGTTTTGTTGATCATCCATGTGTCTTGATGCAGTTTGTGGTGACTGTGCATACCTGCTCAGCCACACTGACATTGTGGGTGTGACTTCTCAGGCATTGTATGGCATGTGGTGTGTGGTGTCATACCATCCCCTATCTGTGCTTCAAATGTCTACCCATTGTGAGTCTGCACTCCATCTATTGTGTATGGTACACTCCTGCCATGTCCACTACTGACATACACACCACTTCACTTTCATGTCAGCTGTCCCCTTGGGTTGCCTGGGTGTGTGTCTCCCCATCACTTAATTTGTGACACTGTGCTTTGTGGTGCAGATCTTTGCACAGGAGCACTATGCCACTCAGGACATTGTCCCAATTGGTTATATGCGATTTTTTTGTACTGTGTAGCAGTCATTGTTGCTCATATGCAGTTCAACTGTTTGTGCTGCACAGTCCTCTGGTCAGGTTGTTTCCACTTTGGTGTCCCAGACTTGTGTATCTGTGGGTGTTGGGTTAGATGTATGTGTGTTTGCTGAGGTACTGCTTCACTTCCAGAGTGTGATGATGTCAGTGTGCTGTTTTGATTGTTGTTGTGTGTGTTCATGGTGTGTCACTTATATCTGTGTGGGATTGGTATGTTTGGTGTGCACACACTGCTTGGTGAGCTTGTAGTGCTGCGAGTGTATATTGCCCTGTCCTTGCCTGGTGTGCATCCCCTGATGTCCTGCTGTGTTTGCAATGTGATTTATTGGCATGTGCATCTGTTGTGTGTTTGATGTGGCTGTGTGCAGTTTTTGGGCTGTGATGTCTCTTGCAGTTGACATATGCTCTGTGTTTTGTTGGTGCGGTGTGTTTCATTCAGATGTGTGTTGCCAGTGTGGTGTGCCTTATCTGTGCGTTTGTCACATGAACTTAGGTCTGTTCTAGATCCTGTGCTTGTGTTAGGTGCATCCTTGGTGTTTTCTCTTCTCATATTTGGGCTGTCTCTTGTCATTCTTGTGCATGTGCAGGCATGTGGTACACTGTGACATCATGTTGACTAGATGGGTGGTGTGGTATGTCTGTCTGTGTGTCATTGTAGGCCCATTTCTCCCAGTTTGTGTCCATGATTATTTTGTGATGGTGCACTTCTTGTCTGTGTTGTGATATGTTGTCTGTGCATTGTTCCTGACTGATGAGGTTGTGCACTCCTGTTCTGTCTGTGTTCCCATTGCCTTTCCACAGTTTGGCTGCACAGGTCATGTCTGGTCTTGTTGTGGCTCTGTGTGTGTTTTTGTTGAGTTATGTGTTTGGCTGTTGTTTTTGTGCAGACATTGGTTCTGGCATCCCTGTGTGTGTGTGATGTTTGTGGATACCCCCCAGGGAGTGTGATTGTTTGTCTGTGTAATGACTGGACATTAGCAGGTGTGATGGGGGTATGTGTGAAGATTCCTACTTGTGTTTGACAGTCATGGAGTGTGTCAATGGGCCCTGTGTGTTGTGCTGCTGACATACTCCTGTCAAGTAGTTGTATACATATGTTTGGCTGTTCACTGTTTGACTTCAGGGCCTTCCTTTCATCCCTCTGTCTATACATGGGTTGCCGTGCTGTCTCCCTGAGTTGTTGCACTGAGGTGACTGTGGTTTGACTTCACTCACTGTGCCAGCCATGTTTGATTTGATGGGCTGAGGGTGTTCTTATATGTCCCTTGTCTTGCATGTGATGTACAAATGCTTGGTAGTAAGCTCATTGGCCTTCCATTTGTGGGCACCTCACTTTAGCTTTCTTATATGTAGTACTCCATTGCTGCGGAATGTGGTCTTTGTATGTGGCTGTGTGTCAGTGTGGGGTACATCTGTATGAATTGGCAGGCTGTGTGTCCAGTGGAGTGATTGTTCAATTATCTGTCTGTGTGTTCATTTTCTGCTTGGACTCCGTTTTCTTGCCATGTGTGTGGTGTTGTGGTGTGTGGGTTTCCCTGGCCCTGTGCTTCTGTGCTGTGTGTTCCTCTGCAGCCACTCCTGCTGTGGCTGTCTCCCTAGTTGTTTGGTGTGCGGTGCGGGGCGTGTGTTCACCTGGCTTGTTGTTGTGCATGGGGGAGCACAGGAGGGGCACATGGCATGTCCCTTCATGGGGGGGCTAGTGTGTGGAGGGTGGAGGTGTGGCCCTGTGGTCCCTGTGCACTGCCCATGCCTGGCGCTGGCCCTGCCTTCTGCATTGTGCGCATGTTTTTGCGTGTCTTCACTGATGCGGTGACATGACCAGGACATTATTTCATGATCGCTGTAGATGGGTGACCTGGATGCGGAGGGGTGATTTAGTGACAGGTAGGACATGTGTGGGTACATTTGTGGATGTGTTCCTGTCCCCACCAGGGTGTCTGGTGTGGACAGGAACCCGATATCAGCCCATGAGTTGTGTCTTGTGGTTGTGTGCGGAGTTGTGTTATTGCGTACCTGCGGCAGCGTCCGCGACGGTGCATGAATTGCTGGTAATGTATCAGGTACAGCACCGGGAAGACGTGTAGAGCTGGATCCATTGCGGTTGGGACCGGGTGGAAGGGACCGGGACTCTGGTTTCGCGCTCTGCTGTCGAGCTTCTGCCGTCTCTGGTTGGGCGGTTTCTCCGCTGCAGTGCGACTGGCTGTTTGGGGCATCCTGATTTGTACAGCGGACGGGATGTAATTCCGCACAGTGGTGAGTCTCCATTGACTCCCACCGCCGCGGTGGTGGGTGCACTTTGATGGCGGTTCGCATCGCACCGCGGCGGATGGGAAATGGGCTATGTTTGGCCTACTAATATGGCGGGCGTGAGGACTGCTGCTGGTGTGTGGAAAAAAGCATTTTCCGCCACCGCCAGCACCGCGGTGGTGCCTCCGCCCGCCATACTAATAGACCCACAAGATATGTGGGAATAGATATGAAAAGTCATTTTTAAATGACCTCAATGATTTATGCTTTGCATGTCTTGAAATGTACCCTAACCTCATAATTTAGCAATGTAATCCTTGGCAGGTGTTCATTCAACCCCACTCAAGTTCTTGTCATTTTCAGCGCTCTCGAAGTATACATTCCCTTTATTGCATTGTTTAAGTTCTAAATGAACTCAACGGCGGCATATAAGAAGTTGCACAATTTGGTGCAAGTATTCTGAGGTCCATCTAAGGTAATATATAGCATTTTACAGAATAGTGGGGGTGTACTTAGAGATACAGTTCCCAGTTTTTACTTTCACATCAAAGATATTTAATATGAATTTACCAGGTGATGGCTATATCAACTTGGCTAAATGACTCACTCCTAAATTGCTTAGAGCAATTTTCTCACTTGATTTTGCCTGTTCTACACTGTTGCTCAGGACACAATGACTGAAAAACAAAATACATTTGGGTTACTCAGGGCTCTGAACTTACTTTTTAAGTCTTTCATCAATGCCGAAAATACCTTTGACAATATCACTTTAGAATGCACTCATAACACAAAGACATGCTCAAGCTCTGAAGTGAGAACTGTTAATCGAATATTCCTTGTTGCTAAATTGCAATGTTAACATGTGATACATCTCAATCATAGGAAGACATCAATTCAAAGTCTTTATCTTTGTCGACAAAGATCTGCATTTGAAGGAAACTACACACATATCTGAGGTAATTGTAATCTAATTAATGCAGAAATGTTTCTGACCTTCCATCATCAATCTGATTGCTTTTCCATAACACATCCTTAAGGTGCTCAGAATTCATGTTCTGGGGTGTTTTCCCCTGAAACATGTGTCCCAAAACACCTTTTAAACATCCAAAAATATGCTTCCCTTGTGTAAACTAATGAAAATGTTCCTATAAACTGAGTATTTGTCTCTGTCCCTACCATTGTTATGATCTGCTTTCCCATCTTGTTGTCTCTCTGAGGCTCAGATGAAAAATGTATCCTTTACAAATATTAAATACAGAATTATAGATGGGTAACAGTGAATTACAGGAATGTTTTTCACTGAGGGGTTCTGAGTAATTTCAAATAGACTGCAAGAGTGAAGCTCGAGTTGTCTATGATGTCACTCAGAACCACGAAGTGAAAGACATCCCTGTAGTTCACTTTAACCCATCTATAATTTTACGGTATGATGAACCCCAAAATCATCTGCCCCTGCCTTCAACTATTGCTTAGGGGCAGAGGATAGTAGGAGAGCTATACTTACATGCCCTCTCGTCCCCGACGCAAATGTGAAAAATAAATACCTCATTTTCTATCCTTAACCAAACCCCACTACCTTCCCTGACTTCCTTCCCCCTCCTGCAGCTGTGCTTTCTGCTTTCAGCCAAAGCAGACAATGAAAGCAGCACTGACAGGCTCTCAGAGAGCCCAGTCACCTGGCCTGGAAGGTCTTTATGACATCAGGACAGTTGATAACCAGGTGTGTTATCAACTATTGTGATGTCATAGCAAGGAGGTATGACTTTCAGAAACTGAAATACACGATAGAGGCTCTCTACAAGAGTCATATATAACAAAGGAATGATGACTATGGGCCTGATTCACAAGGGAAAACGTAAACTTAAGTGTAAGTTTACGACATTTTGCTATTCACAATAAAATGTCGTAAGTAGTATTTTTATGACTGCGGAGTCTCCTCACTCGTGGTACATAAAAAGATAGACCTGTCCTATCCGCAGTCATAAACATACTACTAGTAAAATGTGTTTGTGAAGAGCAAAATATCATAAACTTACACTAAAGTGTAAGTTTAACTTTGTGAATCAGCCCCCATGTCTATTATGATGAAAGGTGTCATGGGGGCAAGGCAGTGATTGTGTCGGAATCCTAAATATGCATTTAAAGAAAGTTTTGGTTTTTGAAATTAAGTTTTGGTGTTACTTAACAATGTGCTGCCACTATATTATACAATTTGTCTTATAAGTTCATAAATTCAAATGCATGAATAAAGCTCGGGCAATCCATATTTACAAGATCTGTCTCCCAAACTTTACATTTCTCATTCATTTTCCAAACACTGAAGGCAATCTCGAGTGTGTTAGTTTTTTTAGAATGGTGCAACAAATGGAAGCTAAGGCTGTACTGTTATATTCCATATAGCTACCCTAATATAGGCTAAAGTAACATTGTAAACCTTTACCTAAATTCTTCCCTACATTACATACACACCTGTTCTTAGTGACTGACCTTTTACCGAGATACGACACTGCATTCACAACGCAGGATTTTCCCTGGTAAAAACCTCATACATTATGCATGAGGATTCTTAGAAGCACAGCATGGCTAAACATCTCCTGTATAATATCTATGTACAAAGTTCATTACCGACGTCATCCTAATTCCAACAAATTAATACAGCTAGGTAGAAGCCCCGGGGAGACCTATGGGTATACATACATCACATCTTGCTAAGATTGGCAGAGGAGGCCAGGACTTCCCGGCCGACACACTGACCAGAGACGCTGAGGTTCCTGCATGCAGATACTCCAGCTCACAGTGGTCTAACATCCCTTGCTGGGTGTCCAACCCGAGACCAGGACGGTGTCACACAGTCTCTCAATACAGGTAATAGGGTTGACTTTATCCTAGAGGGATTCTTGGCTTAACACCTACACACATGCTAGATATACTTAGGTACACCTAGCTAGGAAGGCATCGTAGGAGTACGCACTTTTATTATCATATATTTTATATACTCATATGTATTCATGATTATTGCAAGATGGTAGAACTCTATCATCCTTTTACTTTCATAGTGCTTCTAATCATTTATATCTGTTACTGTCTAGTGGTTGTTGCAGCTCATCTATTTTACACTAGAATAATGACTGTTCAATAAATACTTATTGAAAAACGTCCAGACCGTTTATTCTGTGTACCTCTCTGAGAATAAGTTTGCATGAGTGACTGTTTCCACGGTCCCGAGGGATCAGGGTTGTCATGTTCAAACGTTGCCAAGAACTATTCTCTCCTTGATAGGAGGAGATTCTAATGGCACTGTGAGCTGGCTGATACAGAAGGCCAACATATCCGGTGGGGGTGTTTATAATCAGTCTGACACCAGCCCTACAGTGTCTGTTGTTCAAACGTGCAGACCCTGTATACGTTTTTGTAGGAACTACACCACAGTACATGGTTTTCGATTGCTGTCGATTTCATATTCCATCCATCACCTTGTTTTTTGATGGTGTAAGTGTGACAGGTATGCCCAGACGTGGTTCCTGTCCTCACTGTGCCACTGGACTCAGGCTATACCTGGATGATGAGCCCATAATAAGGGTGAATATGGTCCTGGGTTGCTTGTATTCCAGATCAGGAAGGGCTTGACCTGGCAGTTCGCTCTAGATTATTCCTTTGAGGATCAGGGTTGAGGCTGATTTGCATATGGCTGGTTTTAAACTAAGGTGGCATGGTGGGCCAAATAACTGTGGATTAGGATGCAGACCAAGCGATTGCCAGTGACTGATATTATTTCAAGCATTCCATATATCATTTTGTTTTTTGATGTCCTAAGTGTGACGGATATGCCCAGACGTGAATTCCTGTGCTCACTGTGCCACTGGAATCACGCTATACCCGGTTGATGAGCCCTTAATAAGGGTGAAACTGGTCCTGGATTGCTTGTATTCTGGATCAGGGAGGACCTGTCCTGACAGTTTGGGGTTTACTGTTCGCATGAGGAGCTGGGTCAAGGCTGATTTGCAGATGGCCCGGTTCAAATTGAGGTGGCAAGGTGGGTAAGAAGTGATGAATTGGGATGTGGTCCGAGCGATTGCCAGTGGTTGAGATTGGTTCCAGCATTCCATCCATCTCTTTGTTATTTGATGCCCTAAGTGTGACGGGTATGTTGCGACGCGAGTCCCTTGCTCACTGTGCCACTGGAATAATCTATACCTGACCGATGAGCCCATAATAATGGCAAAACCTGTCCTGGTTTGCTTGTATTCCAGTTCAGGGAGGAACTGACCTGGCAGTTCAGACTGGTCTGTTCCCATGAGGAGCAGTGTCAAGGCTGATTTGCAAATGGCTAGGTTCAAACTGAAGTGGCAGGATAGGCGATTAACAACAGATTAAGATGCATCCCGAGTGATTGCCATAGGCTGAGATTAAGTCAACTAAGGGGCCGATTCCATTCCTGGAAAAAGGCTGTACGAATCGTCGTACAGAGCGTTTTCTCCGTACGTCTCGTACCCGGTAAACTTTCCGTACAACCTAGGAAGTACGATTCATACAGAAAGCCTATTTCCGTATGTTTCGTACAAAAGACCGTACGGGTAAAAAAAAACTACGAATCTGATCCGGAACAGCCTGTACGCGACGTCCGTACGTATTTAAGCAGCGTTTTATGGCCCAGCAAGTACGATTCGTCCCTACGTCACTCCGTACGGCTCTTTTTTTACGGGAGCCAATAACAGCCGTAAAAGCTGAGTCCCCAGGGGTACAAGTCGTACAGGCATACACCCCGTGCGTTGTGTATGTACGCACCGTACCCCCAGCGCGTATGTTGCACCATACCCCCAGCGCGTATGTACGCACCGTACCCCCAGCACGTATGTACACACCGTACCCCCAGCGCGTATGTACGGTGCGTACCCCCAGTGCGAATGTATGGTGCATACCCCCAGTGTGAATGTACGGTGCGTACCCCCAGTGCAAATGTATGGTGCTTACATACGCGCTGGGGGTACGGTGCGTACATACGCGCTGGGGGTACGGTGCGTGCATACGCACTGGAGGTATGCACCATACATACGCGATGTTGTTGTAAGGTGCGTACATATGCATGGGGGGAATGTACAACTCATACCCCTGTACGACTCGCACCCTGGGAACAACTTTTCCCGGGATACGAGTCGTACAAACTTTGCTTCGTAGCGGGTAAAGTCATTCCCCGTGTACGGTACGAATCGTACATCGGAAAGCCGGTCCAGATCGTACTTGTATGCTCGGACTGTATTTTTACGATTCGTAGGGAAAAGTGTCCGGGTCTGTCCTTACAACTTTTCCCGATACAATTTGTACGGATCGGCCCGATCCGTATGTATTTTTCCCGTACGAATCGTACTTCACGGGTCGGACGTAACTTGTACGATTCGCACGGAAAAAAATACGGATACGAGTCGTACGGGAAAAAAAAATACAGGATCGGAATAGACCCCTAAGTGTGATGTGTATGACCAAACACGGGGCCCATGCTCACTATGCCACTGGAATCAAACTATACCTGACTGATGAGTCCATAATAAGGCCAGCACAACAGGTCCTGGGTCGCTTGTATTCCCGTTAGGTAGGAACTTGCCTGGCAGGTTGGGCTGGACTGTACACATGAGAACCATGTTCAAAGCTGATTTGCATATGGCCCATGTTCAAACAGATTTGAATGGTGGGTGAAAAACGGTGGATTAGGATGCAGCCCGAGTGATTGGCAGTAGCTCAGATTAATTCAAGCATTCCATCAATTTCTTTGAGTCAATATCGTGTGTAGCACACCCATGCAGCTGAAATACCTTCAATGTGCTAAGAGCTTATAGGGATGGCCTAGATAAGAATAAAGGTTTGAAAAAACCCAGTTTCAGTAAGGGATGATTGGTAGCTTTTTTGATGGGTATTGCTGTGGTTGCTTGGATAGGAAACCACTTCTTTCATGGGTATTGTCTCTTTCACCCCTATGTCCACAGGCAGCCAGTGCAAGACCAGCAGAAATGGAAAACTGCGATGGCTTGCTCTTTTCATCACAAGTGTCTGACGAATGGTGATAGTATATACGAGGGGTCTCTAACCTTTTTTGTAATAAGAGATACTTATGTTCAGTGAAAGTCACCCAGAGCTACTAATGTAATAATCAGATAGTTATCACCCAATCCAAGATGGTCAGTAGTGATCACATCAGTGTATTAGGCTGGGTTGCCAGCGGTAAAGTGAAAAACATTGTAAATTTGGAATGCATCTACATGGGTAATACAAAACAGCCATGGCTGTAATCCCCGCGGCATCAAGGAAATAATGAGTAATACATCTCTCCAACTCAAATAATAGCATAACCTGTTTCCTTCAAACATCAGTATGTGAGTTCTGAAAATACACATATTTTCATCTCAAATACATGCTTTTTGAATTTGGTATTCAAATAATAATCCAACCTAGAAAAAGCTTCTATATTAGTAGGCTGGACTGCACACAGGAGAGCTACTTACAGATAACTGGAGAGCTACTGATAGCTTGTGAGCTTTTAGTTGGAGACACCTGGTATAGAACACTGGAGGACATAGAAGGTGATGTAATCTATTTGACATTAGTAGGAGGTCAGACAGCTGTCTTGGGTTCCTCTTGTCAGAAGCAAAAGTCAAATCTAAGGCAATTTTCTGAATGGTAAATTTGGAATAATGGTCAAGTGGAATGCCTTGGTTAATAGAATCTAAAGCCATTGATTCAGCTACCTGGAATAAAGCTTTGAGTCTATTACAATACAGCTCCATCCTCAAATTGGAGATAACTACTGATTGAAGATAATACAACAAGATTGCCTAGCTTTTTGTGAAATTCTAAAATAATGTTTTGGAAAGTACAAAGTCTAAAATAATGTTTTGGAAAAACGATAGGTTTTAAGAAGCCATATTTTCAAAATGGGGCTGTTTATTTTCCATAAAATCTAAATAAAAAAAATGGCACCTATATAAAACAGCATTGATAAAGCCAACAAGCATTGCCTCTGACACCAGGGCACACGCCCATCAGCTTTACCAATGTTTTTATCGAGACATCTATGAATTGTATGCAGGCATGATGACCATCTTGGATTAAAATTTCGTAAAGCAAAAGAAAAAAACATTCCAAGATGGGTGCTCTTGACATGCATACCGGGGAATGGGTGGAAAAAGAGGTATGAGCAGGTAGAGACACTGACAAGCAGAGAAAATACTCCCTTATTCACTGGAATGCATGATCCTGATCCTAGCAGTGGAAGGATACAACTCATCTAATCAAAACACGGTTAAAGGAAACAGCTCCTTGGGCAGGACATACACAAGTGTAAGAGGGGAAGCCATTGAGTCAGAAGCAGGAAACTGATATTGGTAAGAAACATGTTGAATCATGAGCAAGTAGCAAACACAAAACCCACTCTAATTCTGTATTGGATACAATAGCTAACTGTAGATCAGCCCTAAAACAATCCACAAGCCATTGCAAAGAGACTTCCATTTGTACACAAAGAATGCAAAGATTGACGATACAGTCTTCACCACATCACTAAAAGTCATTTCTAAAGTTGATTCACACCTAGGTCCAGATTTGCTAAGGACTTGTGTTGCCCTTGTGTCACACAAGGCAAAGCAAGCCCTTATGTGGGATTTACTAAACCTCACAAAGCCATCTTGTGTGGCTCTGCATGTCTTAGTAAATCCAAATTAATGCAAGACATCGCATATCTTGCATCAGGGAGGTGTTCCATGGTTGGAGTGTGGGCATTCTCATGCGTCCACCCATGGATTTTGGCGCATTCCCAGATTTTCTAAGAGTTGTAGTCCTGAGAATGTGTCAAAATGGTACGTCATCCTGACCCAGGTGTAACGAGGAGAAATATCATTATTTCTTCCCATTACCTCCTTTTTGTATTCTGCATTACACATAGAGAAAGGAAAATGTCTTTAACAATTGATTATGTGCAGGGAGGTATCCCTTCCAGCACAAAAACAATCCTGCTTGTAAGGCAGGCATCCTTTCACCATGGAACAAGGGTGCCCGCATTGGCACTAGTCAACCCACAGTGCGTCAGTGCAGGGAGAGAGCAGAAATGCGCCATATATTAATAGATAAAGCGCATTTCTGCCCTGTCACGCAGCGCAGAGCAGGAAGTTGTCTTGCTGTGTTGTGTGACTTTGTTGTAAATCTGCCCCTTAGTTTCTAAATAAGTTTGGCTACTCTAGTCAATGTGAAAATGCTAGTTACTCTCAGTGGTAAAAACTACCAGGCTTTAAAGTTTTTCGTTGATTGTTGAAAGGAAGCAAAAAACACATTTGTAAGTAAATCAGTAATTTCATAGAACATGAAAATACAAAATGAAACCTCAGCCAAGTGCAGCTAATGAGCAGCAGTGCAATGTTTGCAACACTCCATTTTATGAATCCATTACAGTAATCTGACTGCTGCTATACGTCAAAGCTAACATAATAGAACGTATCAGTAGAGATTCATGCTCGCTACAGTGCTGTGAATATATAGATTTATTGGTAATGAATCTCTCGGAAGGGTTTCAAGTATCTAACAGAATATCGCTTCTAGAAAGGCATGAAACATTTTAACATGTTCTAAAATACTACAATCTATTCAGAAGTTGCTGATTTTTCACACTTTCTAACCAATATCAAAGCAATAGTTTCCTTCAGCACAGATTTCCTGAAATATGATGTTTGTCAACAAGTTGTAGGCAGTGTGCAACGTATTTTTCCCCAGTAATCCAACCTTGGACAAAATGAATCAGTGACCTAGTCGCACCCCGATGCTATACTTGCAGTGGCGGTCGTTAGCAGGTGAAATCAGTGTGGCAGTACAGGGGAAAATAATAAATACAAACAACGCTTACCTGAAGCCTTACCTGAAGCCTGACATCTGCCACCTCTTCTACTCGGACGATGTTCACACAGGCGCCCAGAGTCCCCTGTGCCAATCCAGATACTACTACCCAGCATGAGAGAAGCCTAGGGATTGGGCGGGGATTGGGTGGAACTGGCTGGTTCCACTCTCCAGCAGGGAGTGGGAGCCTGTGTCCTGAGCCCTGCTGATATCTCCAAGCAACAGGCTGGAGATATCCAAGTGTGCATGTTGGTTTGACCACCCTAAGACGGGCGGCCAAACACACATGGGCACTGCCTCCTGCTGGCCCCACCCTAAAGACGCAGCTGTGGCTCCTGAGTAAAATAAAATTAAAATCAAGTTGTTTTATTAAATGATTTATTATCATTTTATTTTACAAGTGTCTGCTAGTTCCAGCAGTGCTCCTCTGCCATAATGGAGGAGACACCCCTGTGTACTTGCAGAACTTCTGTTATGACTGCCAACCATTTTGTTATGTTCTTGCATCTAGCCTCATATAGGTAAGTTATTTCATCAGCTTTCTTTTAGCATATTGAACTACCTGCCCCAGCCTTTTTTTCAACTCCTTCAGTTCAAACCAGCAAACCCATCACATCATCTGCGTTCACCACCCAAGATTCCAACCCATGATTTCCATCTTAACGCATACATAAGCCCAGATATCAATACAACACATTTGTTTTGATGTGTGGTAGCTGAGCTGTATGTCTGTATGGTCATAGAGTACAATGATGCCATGTGGTAGTTCAGAACCAGATGATGGAATGTGTTATGGTTTAAGGGTTCAGTCCCAGTTATTCTTGAAGTCTGATGGATGGATGGATGAATGAATGGATGGATGGATGGATGGATGGATGGATGGATGGATAGATGGATGGATGGATGGGATCTCCTTTTACAATAAAGAAGCTTTTATGTGTGGACTACACAGTGACCTGCGTGTTTCATTCCTGAAGCTGCCTTCTTGGATTACCACAATTGTCTAGGAAATGCATATTCATTGCCAATGAAGTTCTAGTACCTAGACAATCAAGGAGGAAGATGAACATGCATCTCAAGGCCTAACTAACCAGACAAAGCCATGCAGGCCAAAAACATGTCACTGTGCCATTGCAGACAACTACCAGCTAAGAGGCAAAAGGCAGAGCCAGTAATCAAGGAGACTCTCCAGATCCCTGTAAGACCCATTCAAGTATGGAAAAAGCCCTAGAGCAGAAGACTGACAAACAGAAGGGGAAAGACCCCAGCACAAAGGAGTCCATGACTGTGCAAACAGTGACAAAACAAAGCAAGCAACAGCGGAAGAAAAAGGTAGCCATGCAAAGTGTCAAGCCCAGTAAGATGGAATCTACAGAGGAGAAGTGATCTTAGGAAAGAAGATAATGAAAGAGTGTGAGATCCAGAGCCCAGAAGTTCTCTCCACATGAGAAATAGGAATGAAATAAACCAGGAGAGGCCCCACAGAGAGGCCTCTCAATAGAAAAAGGTTCCGTGGTAACTAACTCCAGTACCGGAAGAACAACCATCCCAAAACAAGCCAGCTGAATGGAGCTAATGCACAAGAGACCCACAGGACGGTGAGCAGTCTATATATCGACTTTTTAATATCGAGTGACAGAAATATCGAGTCAAAAATATCGAATGTACAAAATATCGAAATAGATAATATCGATGAGAAAAATATCGTTTTTTTTTTTACTTATATGTCGATGTAAGTAATATCGTTAGTAATAATATCGACATGTGAAAATATCGTCATTGTATGTTTAGTAAATATTTTGAAGTTGTTTGTATAAATAGTTAAAATGTATATAATATGAGAAATATTTATATTGTTTAGGGGCGGGATGTTGGGTTATAGGGGATAAGGGTGGGGAGTGTTTTAAAAAAGTTAATTAATTTTTTTAATATATTGTAAAATTTAATTCGAATTTTTTTTTTAAAATGTGAAATGTATATTTAATTTTAGGAGCGGGATGTTGGTTTATAGGGGATAAGGGTGGGAAGTGTTTTAAAAATGTTTATATATTGTTTAATTTAAAAAAAATAAAAATTTAGAAATTGTAAATTAAATTTAGAATTTTAAAATAATTTTAGGAGCGGGATGTTGGTTTATAGGGGATAAGGGTGGGAAGTGTTTTACAAATCTTTATATATTTGTTAATATAAAAAAAAATATTTAGAAATTGTAAATTAAATTTAGAATTGTAAAAAAATGTTTAGGAGCGGGATGTTGGTTCATAGGGGATAAGGGTGGGAAGTGTTTTAAAAATGTTTATATATTGTTTAATTTTTTGAAAAATTTATTTAGAAATTGTAAATTAAATTTCGAATTTTACAAATATTATTAGGAGCGGGATGTTGGTTTATAGGGGATAAGGGTGGGAAGTGTTTTAAAAATGTTTATATAATGTTTAATTTTTTTAAAAAATTATTTAGAAATTGTAAATTAAATTTCTAAATTTACAAATAATTTTAGGAGCTGGATGTTGGTTGATAAGGGATAAGGGTGGGAAGTGTTTTAAAAATGTTTATATATTTGTTAATTTTTAATAAAAATTATTTTGAAATTGTAAATTAAATTTAGAATTTTACAAATAATTTTAGGAGCGGAATGTTGGGTTATAGGGGATAAGGTTGGGAAGTTAATTTAAAATGTTTATATATTTTTAAATTTGAAAAAATAATTATTTAGAAAATTTAAATATAATTTAGAATTTTACTAATCCCATAATTAAATATAGATTTCAGTCAGAATAGTAAATTAATTAAGTTCAGTGTCCAGCAATTATCTTAATTAAATATAGACTGGAGTGGGAATAGTAAATTAATTCAGTTCAGTGTCCAGCACATACTGTAATTAAATATAGGTTGGAGTGAGAATAGTAAATTTATTAAGTTCAGTGTCCAGCACTTATCTTCATTTAATATAGACTGGAGTGGGAATAGTAAATTATTTTAGTTCAGTGTCCAGCACTTATCTTAATTTAATATAGACTGGAGTGGGAATAGTAAATTATTTTAGTTCAGTGTCCAGCACCTACGCTAATTTAATATAGGTTGGAGTGAGAATAGTAAATTAATTAAGTTCAGTGTCCAGCAGTTATCTTAATTAAATATAGACTGGAGTGGGAATAGTAAATTAATTAAGTTCAGTGTCCAGCACCTACTCTAATTTAATATAGGTTGGAGTGAGAATAGTAAATTAATTATGTTCAGTGTCCAGAACTTATCTTAATTAAATATAGACTGGAGTGGGAATAGTTAATTAATTAAGTTCAGTGTCTAGCACCTACTCTAATGTAATATAGACTGGAGTCGGAATAGTAAATTAATTAAGTTCAGTGTCCAGCACCTACTCTAATTTAATATAGGTTGGAGTGAGAATAGTAAATTAATTATGTTCAGTGTCCAGCACTTATCCTAATTAAATATAGACTAGAGTGGGAATAGTAAATTAATTAAGTTCAGTGTCCAGCATCTACCCTAATTAAATATAGATTGGAGTGAGAATAGTAAATTAATTAAGTTCAGTGTCCAGCACTTATTTTAATTAAATATAGATTGGAGTGGGAATAGTAAATTAATTAAGTTCTGTGTCCAGCACATACTCTAAGAAAATATAGGTTGGAGTGAGAATAGTAAATTAATTAAGTTCAGTGTCCAGCACTTATCTTAATTAAATATAGACTGGAGTGGGAATAGTTAATTAATTAAGTTCAGTGTCCAGCACCTACTCTAATGTAATATAGACTGGAGTGGGAATAGTTAATTAATTAAGTTCAGTGTCCAGCACCTACTCTAATGTAATATAGGTTGGAGTGAGAATAGTAAATTAATTAAGTTCAGTGTCCAGCACTTATCTTAATTAAATATAGACTGGAGTGGGAATAGTAAATTAATTCAGTTCAGTGTCCAGCACATACTCTAATTAAATATAGGTTGGAGTGAGAATAGTAAATTTATTAAGTTCAGTGTCCAGCACTTATCTTCATTTAATATAGACTGGAGTGGGAATAGTTAATTATTTTACTTCAGTGTCCAGCACTTATCTTAATTTAATATAGACTGGAGTGGGAATAGTAAATTATGTTAGTTCAGTGTCCAGCACCTACCCTAATTTAATATAGGTTGGAGTGAGAATAGTAAATTAATTAAGTTCAGTGTCCAGCAGTTATCTTAATTAAATATAGACTGGAGTGGGAATAGTAAATTATTTAAGTTCAGTGTCCAGCACCTACTCTAATTTAATATAGGTTGGAGTGAGAATAGTAAATTCATTATGTTCAGTGTCCAGCATTTATCTTAATTAAATATAGACTAGAGTGGGAATAGTAAATTAATTAAGTTCAGTGTCCAGCATCTATTCTAATTAAATATAGATTGGAGTGAGAATAGTAAATTAATTAAGTTCAGTGTCCAGCACTTATCTTAATTAAATATAGATTGGAGTGGGAATAGTAAATTAATTAAGTTCTGTGTCCAGCACATACTGCCAACTCAGTGAATTGTGGTGTACCAGAAACTCACCTCAGAACCCAGAACCCAGTCTCCGGCTAGTATTAGTGTCCCATTCGTTATCCGAGATTAGGCTCAGAGATCCCAATGAAAAGACAACCCAGAACAAGCGACTCAGTATACTCTCAGGAATGGTGGGAATCGGAAATACCTGTTCGTATATTATTCTCACATCAGTCCACAACAAGAATCAACAGAGACACGGTGAAAATAAAAAGAGTTTATTTTTATAGACCACGTGTCCTAAGATGCAGTAGTTTGGCTAATACAAGCAGACAAATGATTAAAATCAAAACCATCAGCATCGTTACAATACCATAGAATATAAAAGGGGTGATCATATTATAATGACAGTGGATAATACCACCTTCCCTTTACTAAGAAGCTAATATTATTATTATGCTAATAGAAGGTCTCTTAGGCTTCAATAGGGGACCCCATACCTCAAAGATCAGCTTAGTGAAATCACATCACAGGAGCATCAGGAGTCTTCTCGCAGGAAGGCTCGTCTTCGGTCTGAATAATAATCATGATGTCTGTGTTATTAAAAGCACCAACTTTCAGGTATTTACAGCTGCCTGTGTGTTATGTCTAAATAGTGGGTCGATCAATCTAGAGTAGAAAACATGCATTGTCTAACAAACCAGACTGTTTTGTCATGCCATGTACAGACCAAGGTCGCTGCGCAGAGCTCGGGATGGTAACAACAGATTGCTTCCGTGTGAGGCAAAGCTCGAGTCAGCAGTTTGTTTAAGCAATAACATGTAAACGCAGTGTCGTGCGCAAAAGCGGCAAGATGGCTTTCTAACATCTAACGCGGTTATGCTAACTTAACAATGTATGTACGTATTAAGGGAGTCCTCACTACATGCCCCCTTGATCTAAGCACTATACAGTAGGCAAGAAAAAAGAGAATGCAAAGTTCAGTTTCGACAGAGCAGAACAAGGCGTATTCAATTAATAAACAATTTATAGTTCAGGCAAAAGCTGAAAACATGAAAACCGAAAAGGGGAGAAAAAAACCACAAACGTGTGATGGGAAAAATTAAAAAATGTTGCTGTGGACAGCAGTCCAAAGGCACGGGAGAAAAAACATAGAGGACCACAGTTTACTCAATCCATGAACGTATATGCAGCATACGTGGCCACTGCTTCCAACAAGAAATCGTTTGCAGAGCCACGAAAAGTTTTAGCCATCCAATTAATCAAAGAAAAGGAACATACATGTTCTTCAATGAGCGGAGCCTCTAGCACAATCAGAGGGCAACCCAATTGTTCCTCCAGATAGCTCATATTCAAGAAATCATAGGCTGCTCTTGCGATGTCCCAATTACCCAGGATACCATGCGCCGCACCACAGGCCATAATCCGAACACCAGAACAGGCAAACTCGTGAGACACTAAGGGCCTCATCAGTCGATCATAATCCGGCACCGGAGACACCGTGTTGGTTAAGCACAAATCCAAAGGCCATTCAAAGGGACAATCTAGGCAGTGAAAGACTGGCTGTACGCAGGTGAAGTAGGAATACCGGAAGGATAATCCATACGCCAGGCTCAAAGTCGCCAATGGCAGCGTACCATAATATTCAAGCATCCTGTCACGGAGAAGATGCAGACGGGACAGGTTGTCGTGTGGCACAGAAAGAGCAGCCATTTCGCAGTATGAAAAGTAAAAGCAGCACTCCTGCCACAAGCGCCAGAATCAGCGGGACACCTCCAAAGATGCTCGAGAAAATAGAATGAAAAAATGCCGGAATCACACCAAAAATAGTTTGGAAAGAGGTCACGAGGCCCGAGCCCACAAGCTTAAAAAAATGAGCCAGGCCCGTCGTGGACGAGGCATTGGAAATTGTTTGGATCAAAGCACCAAAATGTAGGGGGAGGTCAGTATTCAAAAGCGACTGTACCTCAGTACGCGTATTTGCAACGTGAAGGACAAATGTTTCACCGGAGGAAGTCAATGGCACCTCCTTTTGGGACAATAGCGCCCTTATTCTGCTCATCTTGTTGAACTCTGCCTTCAAGGTTCGGAATCGAAGGCCAGATGGAAACATCCAGCCGCCCATGCGGGCGTGGAAATAGAACATTATTGCAGCAGACAACTCTCTGCTATACAGTCACTATGTAAGGGATTCCCACTAACATCCCGCAGCAAGCTTCATTGTTCAAAATTAAATAACTACCGTTTGCAAGCAGCGTGAAAGATGGCGTAATCACTGGCACTGGGATACCTTTCAGGACGCAGGCCAAATTTGGAGCTTGTACATTGCATGCACCGTGTAATTGAATGTGTCTACATACTACAGAATGATCAGGTGTCGTTGTACATTCCTCACCTGTCAGATAAACCTCAGTACCGTCCCTTGTACATCTATACATAAAAGGGAGGGACCAAACCTCATGTATGAAAGCGGTGCCCAGCTGTTCATATCTACACAGAGCATAGTGTTTCATACAGGACGTAAACTTGAAAAGCGCGAACGGGAGAGTGATCAACCCATGTAATAACCACACGCCTGTATCCAATTCCACTACAGAGAAAGCTAAAGGTTCTAATTTTTCAATATGTAACAATGAATATGTAGCATCTTTCATGGACATTAACTGCTGTTTTTCAGTAAGGTTAAAGGGAAGAAATAAAGATGTTGTATTAAAATGTCCATGTTATTGGTTGTTTTCTGTATGTGGCCTTTCTATTGGATGGTTTGATTTTTTTTTAGTTAATTGGTTTCCTTTTATGGAAAATGCTAAGTAAGAGTATATTTAGTTTTAAAGGAGGAGAGTTTTAAATCATTATATATAAAAAGATTGTTTATAATGTGTAGTGAATGTTTTTTAAATGTGTTCGAAATGCCAATGTGATAATTATTTCAGTGTTTTTTTATTATGTTGTTAAATTTTGAGATCGCTATAAATGTTATGTTTATGTTTAAGTAGAATCTCATTTGAAAAATGTATGTTTTAGGTAAATATTGTCTTTATGTTGTTTAAAATATTGTTTTTATTAGTGTTAGAATTGTCGATATATTTAAAAAAAAACGATATTCTTGATGTCTATATTTTGGTTATCGATATTTGTGACATGTGTCATATTTATTTACTCATGTCGATATTTAGTATTGCGATATTTATGTGTGCGATTTTTGTGTGATCGATATAATTGTATTACGATATTGTAGTGTCGATATTAGTGTCGTTTTCTAAATAAGTATACAATGTCGATATTTTTGATGTCGATATATTTGATGCGATATTTGTGTAGTTCGATAATGTGTCTGTCGATAATATGTCAGAGATCCCCACAGGACATCTAAACCTGGACCATGCACCGACCATCTAGGAGAACTGTGTCATCCAGGTCACCACAACACATCAGTAGATCTCATCACCATTCTTAGAAAGCAAGCTATTAGATCTGTGATCACTTGCATACCTGATATCCAGAGGGCAAAAGAGTTTGAGAATCCAAGACTGAACAGGCACACCATGCCCAGCACCAAGGTAGAAAGAGAGAGAGAGCAGAATAAGGCAAAGAAAGCAGGAGATTGAAAAGCCAAATGGCTCAACAATCTCAACAATCACAATAGTGAGAAACAAGAGGAGAAACAAGCACTCATCCCTCTCACATGGCAGAGAAGGAACTAACAACCCAAATGCCCAGCAACATCATGCAAGAGGCAGGCCTGAAAAGGAGGAATCAGTAATCAATTCACATGCAGAGATCACGAGTCCACAAAAACCATAAATTATAGAAGATCCATGTGAGTAAGCTATACTGCGGTTCACTGGCCTCATGACAGAAGGCCAGGTGACTGAATGGTAAAAGGGGAAAAAGTAGACCCAGACAAATCAACTCCACCATAGTCCCCCAGGAACCACAAGCAAGGATGGCTAAATACCTACCATCTAATCACAAGAAAACTCCACTGAATGTGTGGAGGAGGGAACAAGAGGCGTGGGGTTCTAGGAGCTAGCAGCCTCCAATACTAAATATTTACCACAAAAGAGCTGCTCCTAGTGTGATAACCCAAACGAGTTACAAGAACGTCGTGAGTGTGGGCATCTCACAAAAAGTTACGGACTGATCTCACACACCACCTGGTGTCATGCTTCATCATTGACCAGTCCTCGCCCTCCAAAACCTTCGTTTGATGGAGGGCGGGCATACACTTGACGACAAGGATGCACTTCTAAGTGACTAAGTGGGGGCCCGTGAATATGTGAGTGGGGTTAAAAATCATTATAGTAGTCAGAGGCGTTTTTAATGTGAAATGAAAACTATATGATATTAAAATGTAAATGTGACGGTGATTGGGGTAGTTAGTGTCCCCTACCGTCTAGTGAATGGTCGACATGTTTCTGCCCAAACGGCCCAATCGGGTCCATTGCATTCATCAGGTCCTAGAGATGAGAAAGGTGCTCCGTTCTTACCAAATGTTGGTAAGATGTTACCACTGTGTGAGTGTCGCGTTGGTCACACTTCACTGTTTTTAACTGCTTCCAAAGGTGAAGCCCTAATTAAATGGACAACTTGTCCCATGGGGGAAGGGGCGGAGGGAATCCACAGTTTGTCTCCTTATGACATGTGATGGATGCGTCCCGAATCCTGTACGTCTGCTCCCGGTCCTCCCGAATGTAAAAAGGGGAAAAAGTAGACCCAGACAAATCAACTCCACCATAGTCCCCCAGGAACCACAAGCAAGGATGGCTAAATACCTACCATCACATATATTTGAATCAAAAAGGCAGCATCAAGTTTACAACTCCATAGAAGAATACAGTTCCCCTCAAAGGTATTAGAAGTGGGTTCACACAACCTGCCAGAACTACATCAACAGAACAGAAATACACATGAGACCCTTCACAAGGGACCCTTCACAGACAGCTAAAGTCACCAATATAGAGCTAAATTAGAAGTCCCAGAAACCCCAGTACTACCAGAGGTGCCGCAGTGGCCCATCTCAGACTAACCCTTACACCCTGAGGAACTGCATCCCTTGCTTCCTGTAGGCATTGAGTGGAGAGGATGATTTCATGCGTACCTTGGCTTCAGCCTGCTTTGCATTGAAAAAGGGAGTGATTAGCCAAGGCAGAAGATGCAAACACTACTACACACTGCGGCATGGCATTAGCAACCAAGAAGGAATAGTCTAGTACAGTGGCAACTTAAGAACACTCCAAAACCAGACCGTTCAACCAAGAAGTAAATCAGCACACAGGACAAGGATACAGGAACTCAGTGATCAGTAGTGAAGTAGGAGCAAGAACCTGAGCCAAATAGGATGAGAAGATTACCACACCCAGAGGAGGTCTGTGGTAGTCTGCATTCCTTGTATTCATGTGAAGTGTGTTCTTAATTCCACATGACACACTTTCATTCTGTATTCCACCTCATGTGTATTGTATGCAAGTGCATTTTCCAAGTGTCTTTCTATGATCTGGTTCCTGCTAGGAGTTAATTGAGTTAGTTACTTGGTAGTCGTTAGCAGGACACTGGAAGAGGGGCTCCACATATTGACTAAAGCTTCAATAAATTCCTTTTGTGCTATTCTTCAAGATGTGATAGCTTTCTTGCTGTTTTACTTACCCACTACATGTTGGTGATGAGATGGTGCAAGGTGATTTTAAACTTTCTGGACCATATTCAGTGATTGTCATAGTACATGGCTTGTGACCACTTTGTGGAAACCAATTGGGATTGCCAAAATTGGAAGAAATTTTGATATTTCCTGGCTGTAGCGACATACCACATCTTTTCTCATTACTTGGATATACAATTACTATCATAGGACCGCGGCAGCGCTGGGGATGTATCGGATACTCTGCAGGAGGCGGGTCTGACGTTGCATTCAGCCAATTGTACGTCTTTTGTTGATGCGGCTGCCTGGAGAGCTCGTGTGAAGACGTCTACATATCTTTGTTGTCAGGAAATGCCTGGAATTACAAGAGCGAGTATTTAATTTGAAAATGCGGCATTGGAGCAGCGCTACATGCCAACGGCACTGGGGTAGCATTACATGTGTTGTATTTTGCAGCTGCATTGAGCACATATTTCAGTGATTTACCCTTGGATCAGCGCTTGGGAAGCTATGCTAATTCAGGTTTTGGGTTACTGGGTATATACTGTACCGTTATTCTCCTCATGTTTGACTGTCAAATATTTTCACACTAACTTGCCACTCTTGTGGATTTGTTTTTCTTTCTTTATTTCTGTCTATTGTGGGCATTATTATTTTGTGAGCATGTCCTAGGGAAGTAATGTGCAACAACCTCCACATTTATTTCTAGGGAATCCTAAACTAGAATGGAAACATTGGGCTTCTGTGTTCAAGAATTATTTAATGGTAATTGAAAGGGTCGGTTACAACCCAGCTAGGTAATAAGTTACCTTACACAATTGTTTGGACACTGAGGGACAGAAGATATTTAATAACTTGCAGAAATCTAACCACCTGGAAAGGATTCTGGAGGTGCTGGAGATGCTGGTGGGTGGAATGTATGCGTGGAAGCAGAAAAAAGCCTTGCTATGCAATTTTCAGAAGAACCAAGTGTTGTTTTTGAAAGATTCAATTTTTAGTCTAGGAAGCAATCTTCAGAGTAGAATATAGACCAGTATGTATCTGCCCTGAGAATTTTAGTGAGCACTTGCTATTTTGAAAATGCTAGGGATCAATATTTAAGAGATCAAAATGTACTTAACTGTAGTTCCAAAAAGGTTCAGGAGCATCTTCTTTGTTGTACTATTCCTACGCTAGAGGTGACTGTAAAAAATGGGAAAGTTATAGAACGTACTTCTCAATCAGTCAAAGTGTTAGCGGGTACTTCTGCTAGTGCGTCTGGCAATTCTGATACTATAACTTTGATTGCTGTTAAGAAAGTTCAGACAAATTATAAATCTAATAAATTTGGTAGGACAAATGCATGTTAGAGAAGTAGGTCATTCAGTCATTTAGGGAATAGCTCAAATTGTCCGGCACCAGGAAAAAGGTGCAATAAAGGCAAGAAGGTGGGTCACTTTATTAGGGTTTGTAAAAGTGGGAATACTTTCAGAGTTAATTGTTTTCCTAAAATTGAACACAATCACTCTCAGATACAAGATAGAATGAATACAGCTACTATAATATCTCTGGAGATTGATCAAACTAAGGTCTGTGTGGAAGGAAGTGACTGCGATGTGGTGTTAATCGCAAATAAAAATTGACCTTTTTGCAATGTTAAAATTGGGGATATGGATGAAAAAATAATGGTGGATTCAGGTTCATCAGTAACTATGCTGCCTGAAACTTCTTTCAAGTTGTACTGGTGTAATGGTTAACTTAAGAAACCAGATATTAGAGCCATTGCCTATGGGATGCAGAAATTTAGACTATTGTTTTTTTTGAAGATGTCCTAAAAGTTTGCTGATAGAGAGATCTTTACAAAAAGGTATGTAGCAGTTAATGGGTGGCAAATCATGGGGGCAATTGATCAGGGAAGATTAGGAATTGTATTGAGACCTTGCACCACTGTCCTTTTGATGTTAGTAGAAAACACTACTGAAGGGGTGGATCTTATTTTTGCAAAATATCCTACTGTGTTTTCTGATTAAATTGGTACTGTTAAGAGATTTACTCCTAAGATAATCTTGAAAAAGGAGGCAGTACCTGTTAAACATAAAGGTGCCAATTCCGATCCGGTAAAAAAATTCCCCGTCTGACTCGTATCCGGATTTTTTTCCGTCCGAATCGTCAAAGTAGCGTACAAACTGCCAAGTACGATTCGAACGGAAAAAAGTCCATACGAATCGCATTGGGAAGATTTCCCCACACGTCCTCGGGTCGGGAAAAGTCACCGACACGTCCCCGGTCGAAAAACCCACCGTGCGGAAAAATAAAGTCCGACAGCGCAAGTACGATCCCTCCCGTCCTCCACATTTCACAACCGTACGCAAAAAACACCGTCCGAACCGAACTCCCATAGCAACCATGCAGACATGTGCCCACATACGTGCCGAACACCCCACCACCCCCCCGCCCGCGTATGCACGCACCGAACCCCCACCCCAGCAGTGCATGTACGCCCCGAACCCCCACCCGTGTATGTACGCCCCGAACCCCCACCCGTGTATGTACGGACCGTACCCACACCCGTGGAAGTACGGCCTGTACCCCCACCCCAGCAGTGTATGTACGACCCGAACCCCCACCCCAGCAGTGTATGTACGCCCCGAACCCCCACCCGTGTATGTACGCACCGAACCCCCACCCGTGTATGTACGCACCGAACCCCCACCCCAGCAGTGTATGTATGCACCGAACCACCACCCGTGTATGTACGCACCAAACCCCCCCAGCCGTGTATGTACGCCCCGAACCCCCCCAGCCATGTATGTACGCACCGAACCCCCACCCGTGTATGTACGCACCGAACCCCCACCCCAGCAGTGTATGTACGCACCGAACCACCACCCGTGTATGTACGCTCCGAACCCCCACTCCAGCCGTGTATGTACGCCCCGAACCCCCACCCGTGTATGTACGCACCTAACCCCCACCCATGTATGTACGCACCGAACCCCCACCCCAGCAGTGTATGTACGCACCGAACCACCACCCGTGTATGTACGCACCGAACCCCCACCCCACCCGTGTATGTACGCACCCAACCACCACCCGTGTATGTACGCACCTAACCCCCCCACCCGTGTATGTACGCACCGAACCCCCACCCGTGTATGTACGCACCGAACCCCCACCTCAGCAGTGTATGTACGCACCGAACCACCACCCGTGTATGTACGCACCGAACCCCCCCAGCCGTGTATGTACGCCCCGAACCCCCCCCAGCTGTGTATGAACGCACCGAACTCCCACCCGTGTATGTACGCACCGAACCCCCACCCCAGCAGTGTATGTACGCACCCAACCCCCACCCGTGTATGTACGCACCTAACCCCCCCAGCCGTGTATGTACGCACCGAACCCCCACCCCAGCAGTGTATGTACGCACCGAACCACCACCCGTGTATGTACGCACCGAACCCCCACCCCAGCAGTGTATGTACGCACCCAACCCCCACCCGTGTATGTACGCACCTAACCCCCCCAGCCGTGTATGTACGCACCGAACCCCCACCCCAGCAGTGTATGTACGCACCGAACCACCACCCGTGTATGTACGCACCGAACCCCCACCCCACCCGTGTATGTACGCACCCAACCACCACCCGTGTATGTACGCACCTAACCCCCCCACCCGTGTATGTATGCACCGAACCCCCACCCATGTATGTACGCACCCAACCACCACCCGTGTATGTACGCACCGAACCCCCCCCACCCGTGTATGTACGCACCGAACCCCCACCCGTGTATGTACGCACCTAACCCCCAGCCGTGTATGTACGCACCTAACCCCCAGCCGTGTATGTACGCAACGAACCACCACCCGTGGAAGTACGGCCGTACCCACACCCCACCAGGGAATGTACGGACCGTACCCCCACCAGTGCATGTACGGACCGTACTGATGCCAAAAACACACGTACTGAACCAGGACAAACCATATTTACACAAGGAGAGTCAATTAGAGTTTCCCCACACCACCAAACATGCCCAACAACCCCACAAACATCACATACACTGACCTGCAACTGCCAAACTGCCAAACAGAGGCCCAAAACTCAATCACTCCTCATAACACACCCACACAAATTTCAAACACAGCCACACCCACAAATGGACCAATAAAAATGGACCACACACACAAACCATGAGCCTTTGCAACAGACCCACTGCTGCCAGAGCCCACAGACGACCCACACCACCCTACTTGAACCTCACACTTGCATACCTTCACACAACCACCTACACAAACACCCCCTCATCACATTCACACACACACCTCCACTACCACACCCACACACCCATAACCATCCACACCCACACCCCCACAACCATCCACACCCACACCCCACGCCATGTCTACCACCAAGAATCCAAAGTTCACAAAGGAGGAGCTGGAGATCCTTGTCGACGAAATCCTCAGAGTCGAGCCACAGCTCTTTGGAACATTGGTCAGACAGACCAGCATATCCGAAAAAACGGCCATGTGGCAGAGGATTGTCGATTCTGTGAATGCTGTTGGGACCACCAGAAGGACCAGGCACGAGTGCCAATCCAGGTGGTACGATCTGCGGAGGACGGTCAAGAGAAAGATGACTGACAATCACAACCAGGGGAACATCACTGGAGGAGGGCCGCCCCCCAGACCGGTACAATACCATCCCTGGGAGGAGAAGGTGATGTCCACGCTGGCGGTGGAGGGACTACACGGACTACCAGGACTCCCAGACCCTGGTGAGTACACAAACAACTCACCTCACATGGGGGGGATGCCATACACAATCAATCATGCATGCCACCCCCCCCAAGCCACCACCGGACACAACAACACTCCACAAACACACACATGCCACTAGCGCCTCCATGCCCCATGCATCAATCAGGGCCATGCCAAGTCACAGGCCACACAAAACACCAACACAACACAGGATGTGGCCCATGCTGGGAGTGGGGGCATCAAAACTAACATTGAGCAACTCACAAGCACACAACAATGCCCTCAGCCCATATGGCCCAGGGCACAGCCATACAAACTGTGTGTACCCACACAGTACTGTCTTGCCTGCAAATGGTGGCTGCCATGCAGGATGACATGGGTCTGAAGGCACAATTTGCACATAACAGCAGACAATGAAGATGCATCGCTCTGATAGAGTCTCAGCACACACCGCCACAGCAGCAGCCTACACTCAGACACACTGCCCAATGGGTGCCCGGAGAACAGGAACTAACTCACATGAACAAGCCAATGGCCATTCAAAGACCGGCTAACTGTGTGTGCCCAGGAAGCTGGCCTGAGGTGACAGAGGGTGACAAATAGAGGGAGGGAGAGGGGGAATGAGAGGGAAGGAGACAGAGGGGGACACAGGGAGACAGACAGAGGGAGGGAGTAGGGTGACAGAGGGAGACCGACAGAGGGAGGAGGGTGACAGAGGGAGGGAGGAAGGGAGACACAGGGAGACTAAATCACCCTTGGGTGGTGTGGCCATGTCCACTCATCAGCCGGTGGACTGTGTGCATGCAGACAAGGTCTGGCAGTGCCTCAACCCCCCCCTACCGTAGATGAAGACCGGTCCATGTGTCAATCTGTGCACGAGTCCATCCGTGCTGCAGGCACAGACCTAACCACACACCCAGTATACCCACCCACTGTGTCGGTAAGAACCCTGTCACAAATGCTTCAGTCACCTACCTGCAACATCAAATTGCCTTGGCAAAACACCATTTGGCCACGTACAGTGCAACACGTAAGGCGCCTCTGCATGGCTTGCTACGCCCGCACACCACACTGCTGACTGTGTACCCAAATAGATGCATCAACTAAGATTGTGTCACACATGCGTAAAGCCCTGACAGCTGTGGCCAAGGGACATACCCATGCACAAGTGCACTGTGAGAGGAATGCAAGACAGATCCAACTACCCAGAGGAAGAGTGCCAAATCGGAAATGCATGAAACATGGATGCCACATGTAACACTGTTAACATTGTCTCTCTCACACACAGGTCAACGTCGACGATCACCCCCCAACACTGGGGGGGAAGTCTCACAGGACCAGGCTCCGCGGGATGAGGACCCCACCGCCAGCGATGACTCTCACCACTCCGTGGATGACCCAGACCAACCTGGCCCCTCTGGTGTCCAACCACCTGCAGCACCTGCGTCAGGTACAACTGTGCCAACCACCACCCCCATTCCTGCCACATCCCAGGAGACGTCCAGGAGCCCTGCCCGCACACGACCACCCAGCCAGTCTGCCCAGGAGGGACACGGTCCTCCGGGCACCCAGGAGGAGGCAGGCGGCAACGCAGATGCCATCCCTCAGGGGTCCCGGAGACCCGATGTGCCCACAACGGCAGGCCAGGTGCACGTGGGCAGGGGTGGCGGGAGTGGAGGACGGCGGAGGCGCGAACCTGACCAGGGAGCTCAGGACCCGGTAGTGTCCCAGGTCAGCAACATCCTGGATACATACCGGCGTGACACCAGGGGCATGGACCAGATTGCGTCCACCCTCAATGACATCAAGGGGACCCTCGAGGAGATGAAGACCCTGCAGGCCCAGCAACATGCCTGTCAACTGCAACACCAAGGAAGGATGGAGGATAGACAGGCTGAGCTCGTGGCGGTGCAAACCCAAATGACCGGTGTACTCCGTCGGATTGCCGACAACATGGGCAACCCTCCCTGTGGCACCAGGCGAAGGCCATTACCAGACACAGGGAGGGATCAGGAGGAGGAGGATTCATCCGATGGAGCGTCACAGACATCGTCACGGCCTGCTTCCGAGGGTCCCCGCAGGAAGGTGGGTCGTCCACGAAAAAGACTGTGAGAGTCAGCAGAACATCACCATCTCCCAGGTCACCTGGCCTGGCACCTGGCCCTCTGGCCCAATAGCAGCACATGACATTCTCTGCCACATGGACTTGCTGGTCACTGTCTGACCTATGTTGACGAAGACTGTGGCATGGACTCTGACATTTTGCTACGGCAAGGATACCAACTCCCCCAGTGAACTTTGGATTCTACACTCCCGCTGTGCACCTCTTGTCATCCCCACAAACCCGTACCCCACCACAAATAAATTAATCACACTTACAAGATGATGCCGTGATTCTGCATTATTACAATACATGTGTGTGTCGTAAAGTCAAAGCATGCCTGATCTCAGAATTAACTCCAACCATCCAAACCGTGGGGTCTCAGTCTTGCCCAGGACACACATGGGTCCCAATGTATCATCTGATACAGACATGGAGTACCATACTCACCTGTGCTGGGCCCAACCAGCTGAGTGGTTCCCGCACAACTGTGGCTCCAGACACATTCAGGGGAGCAACAGTCATGCGCAGAGGTCAGGGATCATGTGGAGTGACCTGGCTTGCCGCTCCCAGGTATGTCTAGACATGTGTCCCTACCATGTCCTACATGCTTGCGTCAGGCGGATGTTGAGAATGGTGGCTAGGCCAAGGTTGGATGCATGGAGATGCCAGAATGCAGTTTTGGATCACAGTGCCACATGGTTGTGTTGGGGTTGTGGGCTGCATCATGAGTGTGGGCGTGGATCGAGAAGGTCATCCTGCAGCTGGCTGTGAATCATTCCCCCCATCCCGTTTGGACGTTGATGTGGCCTGGTTGCCCGATGCAGTAGCAGAGCTGTGCAGATGCACTCCGGATATGGACAAGTATCATGGGAGTCGTAAGGCACATGTCCGTAGACTGCAGGGTAGGATTCGACACGGATGTTGTAGTTGCCCTGGGGGATGGTCTCTCTTGCCTTGAGGTGGATGGAACTGTGCATCTTGTGCATAATACAGTTTCCACTCCCTGACAAACCGCTAGCATCTTGTCACTCTACACATAGACACATATGCACCACCTCTGAAAACTATGCCAGACATGCCGCACGCACAGTGGCAACAGGCCACCATTGACAGGGAAGAGGCACCTTGGAGACAGAGGGACAAATTTATTAGTCATGTGTGTTGGAATGACAATGATACTCTGTCAACACATACACAGGTCATGTGGATGAACATGTGGGAGCAACACTGGCACCCCCCATTGCAACACAGATGCTGGTATTCCATTGAACTGGCACACAAGTGACGGATAACAGCTAAACACCCCCTGCTGCCACGGAGAGGCTGCTATACACCATTGAGGCCCTGATGGGGCAATCACACACCATGTCAACCCGGTGCAACCTGTATGTTTCCGAGGCCAGTGTTACACACATTGATGGCCTCATCACAATCCCCAATCCCCGGACACATGACAGTCACCAAGTCTGACCATGGCTCCAGGTGAAGCCTGCCCCATGTCATGTTCCCCATGTAGGATCCACATGTATGCAAATTGACCACACATGAACCGGAGAAGTGCACACAGACTACAAACAATTTACACACCCAAAACGCCGTGAGGCATCCCTTACCCTAAGGAGATTTCCAAACTTGCCCGTGCATGTGACGCAGAATCAGCACATGTTGCTGTGTTCATGAGGAGTAGCAGGAGCACAACAGTGCCACCAGCAAACAGCATGCCCATGGACCTGTGGAAGAGAGACACACAAGGAGTCAGCCCAAAGGAGCACATCCGCAAGCATGTACTCAACACGTATCATGTTGTCAACATGACAGGTGACAATGATGACTCTCTGACAACATCCTTCCATTGCGCCATCACTCGAGTGACACTTCAATACACACCACTGACTCACTTGGCAGACATGCAGATGGACACACACATTGCAACACATGCCACACACGGCCCAATGCGTGCACACTTAGACACTGGAACTCACCACTAAGCAAAGAAGTTGCGTATGAGCCGACTCCGCATGTCCTCCACAGCCTCCTCCTCCTCCACATCACTTGCCCCGTCACCAAGGCCTTCATCCTCCACGGGTGGATGGTCCTGGTCATCTTGATCCAGTATGAGTGGAACAGCTTCCTCCACTGCCATGTTGTGCAGCATGCAGCAGACGATGATGATCTTGCACACCTTCACCGGGGCATATGGGAGTGCTCCGCCGGTCTTGTGGAGGCACCGGAATCGGCTCTTCAGAAGTCCAAACGTCCTCTCAATGACTCTCCTGGTCCGCCCATGGGCGTTGTTGTAGCGGTGCTCGGCAGCCGTGCTGGGGTTGCGGACAGGCGTCATCAGCCATGGCATGTTGGGATAGCCAGCGTCCCCTACAAGGAAACATCATGGACAGAAGTGTGTCAGCACAGGCAGTGAGATTGGAAGATGACGCCAAACACTGAACTGCCAGAGTCTACCCACCAACAATACATGCTCGCTCGTTCCGCAGCTGCAGCATCATTTCAGGCAGCCTGCTACGCCTCATGATGAAGGCATCGTGTGCTGATCCTGGAAAGCGAACACAGACATGTGAAATCACCATGTTGGACAGACACACCACAAGGGCATTAATGGAGTGATAATGTTTGCGATTCCTATACACCACCTCCTGTGCCTGTGGTGGTACCAACGCAACATGTGTCCCATCTATGGACCCAATGACATAGGGCATCCCTCCCAGGGCATAGAACTCACGCTTGACATCTGTCAACTGCTCACGAATTGGGAATTTAATGTACTCATCCAGGTGAACCAACATGGCCTCTAAGAAATCATGCAGAACACGGCTGAACATCGTCTGGGACATGCCCCCGACGTCAGCAATGGTATGTTGGAACGTACCCGTGGCAAGGAAATGTAGGGCTGCCATCACCTTCAACTTGGGTGTCAGTGCACTGGGATACCTGTGGCGCGGGAGGAGTTGTGCTTCCAGCCGGCCAGTCAACTCATCAATCAACCATTGGCTGAATCTGTAGCGGCGTATACAGTCCCGTTCATGCAGGGCAGCCATGTCTGGCATACGTCGAGGGAGAGGCGGAGCCCTGCAGTGAAATGGAAGGAACACCGAAGAGTGAGCACTGTACAACGACATTGTCAATGCACTGAGCACATGTTACACAGCCAATACACAAATGCCACATTCTGAGTCAGGTCTGTGCCACATTTCCTGGACACGTACGCCAGTCAGGTGACACTCCTACCAAGGGACAGCCACTAACGGAGTGGGGCAAGCTCACGATGACATGGCATGAGACTAGCTGTGGGCCAGTGTAAGTGAACATGCACACGCATCACAGGATTCACAGACATCCACACATGTGCAGAAGTAGTATGCGTATGGTACAGACAGGTTGGTGGATGCGATATGCACTGGTCACATGTCATAGGAAAAGGACAGGCCACACACATTGCCTTGGAGGAGTACATGTCGAGACAGAACATACATAGAGAGCATGTGGATATGTACTTGTTTTGATACTCCGTGTAGTTGCATACATACACACCTCATGGCAGATCACATATGTGGGCTGGTGTGCGGAACAGTGTGCCATGGCCATCTACACACAGACACATGTTGGCAGCAGCAACTGCTGATGCATTGGACCACACACCTACAGCAAAATCATGGAAACACATGCCACACACATGACATGGTTGCAGCATGCAACGCAGCCATACACATGTCATGTGTAATATTCCGTGTACCTGGCATCAGGGGACAGGTGTGGGTGTCCGTGACTGGGACATGCAAGTGACTCATGGCTCCACTAGTGTGTACGACATGCACACATGTCAAAGGAGTGCAGGGGATGTGTGGTACAATGCGCACCATCACACACGACATGTGTACACAGCTCATCGTACATATGCTTTGCCCACACCTCAGGGGTAAAGTGCCACATCACATCCTGACACACCTGTGTCACACACATGTGGTATTGCACAGACAATGCATTGGTGTCCACCCTTCGCAAAATCTGACGGCTCCATTCCTGTCTGTGTGCCGCCTGTCACCACTGACAGGTGTGAAACGCACCGTACATACGCTCTGAGTGCGTGTATAGGGTCCCTGAGCCAATATGGGCGCTGGCGTATGCGTACGCCACAGTAGTACGGACCGTACACGTGCTTGTACGGTCCGGATCACAATATGGGCGCTGGCGTATGCGTACGCCACAGTAGTATGGACTGTACACGCGCTTGTACGGTCCGGATCACAATATGGGCGCTGGCGTATGCGTACGCCACAGTAGTACGGACCGTACAAGCGCTTGTACGGTCCGTACTACTGTGGCGTACGCATACGCCAGCGCCCATGTTGTGATCCGGACCGTACAAGCGCTTGTACGGTCCGTACTACTGTGGCGTACGCATACGCCAGCGCCCATGTTGTGATCCGGACCGTACAAGCGCGTGTACAGTCCGTACTACTGTGGCGTACGCATACGCCAGCGCACATATTGTGATCCGGACCGTACAAGCGCGTGTACAGTCCGTACTACTGTGGCGTACGCATACGCCAGCGCCCATATTGTGATCCGGACCGTACAAGCGCGTGTACGGTCCGTATCACTGCTTGTGGGGTGCCCTAGGGCATGGAACGCACCGTACCTGTGTGTAAATGTATGAAAACACATAGGGGACACATGAGGGACAAGTATAAGGGCCTAAATGCATGATGGTTGCCATGGAGACTGAGTTAGATTTTTGAATTTGAGCACCAGGTGCCCAGCAGAAGTCAGTTTGAAAGAATCTACATTGTTGCAAAGTGGATGTTGACTTGACATCATCATCAAAACTGAAACCATGCAAAGCCACACACTGGGGTAGGTTTGAAGGGATTGGATGAAACGTAGGATGCAAATGTGACTGACCAATCAATCTGTACTCCTGTACATGAACAGGCCAGCCAGGCATATATAAGGCAGCCAGGTCCCATGAGAGAGCACTTGCCTGCACATCCATTCATCCATGACCACTGCTGCTGATAGTGATTCCTCTGGCACCATGTCCAGGACTGTGGAGAGGTCACAGCCATTCACC
This sequence comes from Triturus cristatus, assembly GCF_964204655.1. Lineage (NCBI taxonomy): Eukaryota > Metazoa > Chordata > Amphibia > Caudata > Salamandridae > Triturus > Triturus cristatus. Next base: position 625,246,764 of record NC_140587.1, read on the forward strand.
CAGGAGGAGAACCTTGCCCTGATAGATGTGATCCTCCCACAGTTCCAGAGCCTGTATGGTCGACCAGGGGTTCAGGTGAGTGCAGACTCCACTAGCTTAGACTGTGCCCCTTTTGTGTGACAGTGACTTCTGGCATTGTGTCCATGTGTGACAGACATGCACTGTTGTTTAGAGTGGGTCCCAGGGTGTGGAAGGCCTCATGTCACCCATGCAGAGCATGCTGTGTTTCCTGTGTGCACTCCTCACTTGCATAGTGCCTACTGTGACAATGAATGCATGGTGCATGCCACATTCTGCCTGCATACTCCTCCTGGGGATGTTGTTTCCTCAGTCCTGATGTGATCCTGTGTTCCCCCCAGTGTGACAGGTGACAGTACCCATGGATGTGTGTTTGTTCAGTGTACCTGTGCTGTGAGTGTCCAAAGGCCGTGTTCGTCCCCTGCACATTGGTGTGTGTGTAAGTCCCCTGTCATGTGGGTGAGTGCATATGGGGAGTGTTGCACACAAGCAGCATGAGGGATGGATATAGCCTGGCCATCCGATGTGAGCAGGGAGCAGTGCTGTGTGCATGCCGTGCTGAGCCAGCCCCACACCTGTGACACCCCCCGTCTACTGGCACATGGGCAGAGTGAGGTGTGTACCCGCAGTTGGCAATGCCATGTGATTGTCCTGTACCTGTGTGTGTCTGTGTACTCTGCTGAGGTAGCATCAGTGTGCTGGGGCAGGTGACTGCTGTGAGGTGCTGTACATAATCCTGGTGTAGCCTGTGAGGCACAGTGTGATCCCTGGTCAGTGAGTGTGTGGTACCTCTCATGCCACCCGTGTACTTTCAATGGCACGTAGTGCATTTGGCCTTCCACAGTGGATAATGTCCCTATGACAAAGGTGCAATGAGTTGCATGCATACCATGGCCTGTTCATAAAGAGGATTGTTCTATATGTGTGTCTCTGTGTCTTTGCTCATGTGGATTAATGTATTCTCACTTTTGCATCCTCACAGGTAGGCGCCATTGCCAAGGGGGAGATCTGGAGGGAAGCCGTCAGTGCCGTGAGGGGTACAGAGGGTCGGAGGCGGAGCCTGTCTCAGGTGAGGAAACGCTGGCAGGACATCCGGTGCTGGACGAGGAGGATTGCACGGGTCCTGCTGGGGGACTCACCTGAGAGCCGTAAGAACCGTGGGCGCCGTCATCTGACCCACATCCAGAAGCGTGTGCTGGCGGTGGTCTTCCCCGATATGGACAGGCGCCTACAGGAGAAGCAGCAGCAGGAAGGGGGTAGGTACATGTGTGTCAGTTGTGTGTCCCCAGCCAATGTAAGTGCGCAGTTGCATGGATACACTGCCAGGGTTTGATTGTGCAGTGCGTCAACTTGTCCCCAAAGTAGCCCGGTGCTGTTCTCACTCCCTCCCTTCCCCTCCTTGCCATGTGTTCCCTGGTCTGTGTGTAGCCACTCTTGCACAAGGTTATTTAGGCAGGCAGTTTATGCTGGTGCCCAATGCTAGCAGCATCATGTGTGGGGGTGATGTGTCACAGGTCTGGGGACCTTGCGTGTGCCATAGCCAATTTCAGTCATTGTGGGGTCCATGTCACTTGGCAATGATTGTGAATCACGACATAGGGGTGTGTCTCCAAAGTGTACAGCCTTCCAGCATGCATGTCCAATTGTGTGCCCTCTGACATGATGTGCCTGAGTGGGAGGCCTGCTAAGTGCAGGGACGGTTGCTTAATTTGCAGTCATGTCCATCCTGGACCATGGAGGAGTGTGGGCACTACTGTGCCCTGGGGCACCTCTTCCTAGGTATCATGTGCGTCATCCAACAATATGGACATTCACTGTGTCTTCGCCAGGGGTTGGGTAGGGTGGCATTGTACCCTGGGCTCAACTGTTATGACCTACAGGTTGCTACATGTGTCCACTGTACAGGGGGACCCATTTTGCTTGTGCATACTCACAGTGGGCATTACCTGTGTGTGTTGTTAAGACAATCTGATGATGTTTGCTTGTCAATGATGTGTGGACAGGCGCACCAGGGGCAGTGTGTGTACAGTCATGAATTAGTGGAGGCCATGTGTTTTCATCCCAGAGTAAGAGGTGTACATACTTTCTCCGTCTCAATGAGATTGTCTCAGGTGTGGGTGGTTTGTGCGTACAAGGCCTACATGTCAAAAGCTCCATCCTCCTTGCTGGGTTTGGCCTGTGTGTGATGTTTGACTGGACATACGCTCAAGGTGCAGTGACCCAGTCATGTTTGGCATGGTTTCATGTATTGCCTTTGCAGCATGTGCCAAGAGTAAATGGATATGATTCCTGCTCATCCCTTTTTGACGACGCAGTGTGGTGCAGATGTTGTGCACATTTGTCCCCAGAGGCTGGCTCCTCTGTAAAATTTGAAGTGAAGTGATTTGCTGTTGTGTCATGCTCTCCATTGTTTCTCAGTGGCATGGTGGGTCGACAAACTGTGTGTTCCATGGCCTACATGTGTACATTGTTTTGTAGGTGTAACTCCTGTTGCTTTTCAGGCTATGCAATGTGACCTATGTATATTTGACTCATGTGACATTTGTGTACAGGTGTCTGATTATCTCCTGTCTCTTCACCTTGCCCACAGCATCGCCGGGGGACACGGAAGGAGACACTAGCACGGACCGGGAGGAGGGATTGAGCACCAGTGCCAGCAGTGCTGTCCTGTCTGGCACATGGAGTGGCACGGAGGCCGAGGGGAGTGAGGCAGAGGACCTGTTGACTGCCAACACAGACTATGACGCAGACGGGTCCGAGGCTGAGCTCCCAGAGGTGGCGGAGTCTGCCCCCCCAGCTGAAGGCAGCCCTCCACATCCCCCCGCCACCTCAGTTTCCATCACCGGCCTCCCACCTGCTCGTGGCCCTTCCCTCCGTGCTCGGTCCCCACATGTCTCCTTCCTGCCAGGCACCGCACCCCCTGCCCCTGTCACCACTGCTGCGGTGAGTGCGGAGTCTGTGGACATCCTGAGGCAGTTGCAGGTTGGTCAGACTGCGATGCTAAATGTCCTCCATGCCCACACCCAGGTGCTGACCCAGATGGAGGCATACATGGAGTGCATGTCGGCTGCGCAGTCTGACCAACGGCAGTTGCTGAGGTCCGTAGACTCCACACTGACTGCAGCACTGGATCTCCTGCAGCGCTGCCTACCCCCCCCACCCCTGCACCATCCCCAATTCCCACTCCCGTGCCTGTCCCACGCACATCCAGACGTCAGCGTGCACGCACCCCAACAGACACAGGCACCACACCACCAGGGAAGTCGAAGCGCACACCTCCTGTCACGCACACACAGGGTGAGGAAGGCACACCCACTGGGTCGGGGGGGAAACGTACAACACGCAGCCACAGTGGGAGTCCGCAGTCCACACAACCCACTCCCTCCAAATCCACTCCCCTTAGCTCTCCTGGCCAACAGTCGGTGACAGCATCATCAACTGCAAGTGTGCCCCCCAGCCCCAGGATGACACCACCCCGCAAGCGGTGGAGGCGGGACCCGGCCAGGGGAGTTGAGTCCCCCACCCTGTCCACACCCTCCCCCAGTGGCGCTGCAACCCATCCCTCTGCCCCCCCCCCCTCCTTGGGGCCTGTGGTTCGATTGGGTGCGGGGGAGTCGCTGGGGGAACTTGCCGACGTGTGCAGCGCCATTCTGTCCTCCACCTTTGGCGCTGGCACCCCCCCTGTGGCAGAATCATCCCTCCATGCACCCACAACACCTACCCTTGCCCCTCCTGTCCCTGCGGTGCCTGTTTCCACCCTCCCCCCTGATGCCCCCTCTTCTGTGGATGAAATGGACATGTGAACTGTGCAGGCAAGCTAGGGGACACACGTCCCGATGTGTACCCCCCCCGGACTTTGCTGCTGGCCTGGCCCATGGCCCTTGTACATAGTGGACATTTTCTCAGAGATATTTTCCTGCTGAATAAAGCATTTTCTTTTGGTTTTGCACACTGATGCTTTCCTGGACTTGCTGTTGGTGCTGGTGCTCCCTGAGTTGGGGTGGTGATAATGTGTTAGGGGTCTGTGAAATGTTGGAGTGTGCTGCTCATGGGGTGTACCCTGCCATCTGCGTGCCATCACAAAGGTCTCTGCCAATGGTATTTGGTCATGTTTGCTCTCACTGTATGGTGACATTGTCCCAAGGTGTGTTCCATCCTCTGTGGAGCAGGCCATTTTCCCTGCAGGGTGTCTCCCAAATGCTGTGCTGTGCTGTGTCTACATTTCCTGGATGTGTGAGGGTTGCCTTTCAATATAGCCATGCTGGCTCAGAGATGGCTCCACCTGCATCTGGGGTATCACCCTTGTTGGTCACTGAACTTGTTGATGGGGTATATTGTCCTATGTCTGGGCACTGCTGGGAGGACTCTGCACCCACCCCTCCTGTGTCTGGGCACTGCTGGGAGGACTCTGCACCCACCCCTCCTGTCTCTGGGCACTGCTGGGAGGACTCTGCACCCACCCCTCCTGTGTCTGGGCACTGCTGGGAGGACTCTGCACCCACCCCTCCTGTCTCTGGGCACTGCTGGGAGGACTCTGCACCCACCCCTCCTGTCTCTGGGCACTGCTGGGAGGACTCTGCACCCCACCCCTCCTGTCTCAGGGCACTGCTGGGAGTGATAGGCACCCACCCCTCCTGTCTCTGGGCACTGCTGGGAGTGTTAGGCACCCACCCCTCCTGTCTCTGGGCACTGCTGGGAGTGTTAGGCACCCACCCCTCCTGTCTCTGGGCACTGCTGGGGGGACTCTGCACCCACCCCTCCTGTGTCTGGGCACTGCTGGGAGGACTCTGCACCCACCCCTCCTGTCTCAGGGCACTGCTGGGAGTGATAGGCACCCACCCCTCCTGTCTCTGGGCACTGCTGGGAGTGTTAGGCACCCACCCCTCCTGTCTCTGGGCACTGCTGGGAGTGTTAGGCACCCACCCCTCCTGTCTCTGGGCACTGCTGGGGGGACTCTGCACCCACCCCTCCTGTCTCTGGGCACTGCTGGGAGGACTCTGCACCCACCCCTCCTGTGTCTGGGCACTGCTGGGAGGACTCTGCACCCACCCCTCCTGTGTCTGGGCACTGCTGGGAGGACTCTGCACCCACCCCTCCTGTCTCTGGGCACTGCTGGGAGGACTCTGCACCCACCCCTCCTGCGTCTGGCCACTGCTGGGAGGACTCTACACACACCCCTCCTGTGTCTGGGCACTGCTGGGAGGACTCTGCACACACCCCTCCTGTGTCTGGGCACTGCTGGGAGGACTCTGCACCCACCCCTCCTATGTCTGGGCACTGCTGGGGGTGTTAGGCACACACCATTCTTATTGCAGGTTAGGTGCGTACATACACGGGTGGGGGTTCGGGGCGTACATACACTGCTGGGGTGGGGGTTCGGTGCGTACATACACGGGTGGTGGTTCGGGGCGTACATACACGGGTGGTGGTTCGGTGCGTACATACACGGGTGGGGGTTCGGTGCGTACATACACGGGTGGTGGTTCGGGGCGTACATACACGGGTGGTGGTTCGGTGCGTACATACACGGGTGGGGGTTCGGGGCGTACATACACTGCTGGGGTGGGGGTTCGGTGCGTACATACACGGGTGGGGGTTCGGGCGTATATACACTGCAGGGGTGGGGATTCGGTGCGTACATACACGGGTGGGGGTTCGGGGCGTACTTACACGAGTGGGGGTTCGGTGCGTACATACACGGGTGGGGGGTCGGGGCGTACATACACTGCTGGGGTGGGGGATCGGGGCGTACATACACGGGTGGGGGGTCGGGGCGTACATACACTGCTGGGGTGGGGGATCGGGGCGTACATACACGGGTGGTGGTTCGGTGCGTACATACACGGGTGGGGGTTCGGGGCGTACATACACTGCTGGGGTGGGGGTTCGGTGCGTACATACACGGGTGGGGGTTCGGGGCGTACATACACTGCTGGGGTGGGGATTCGGTGCGTACATACACGGGTGGGGGTTCGGGGCGTACTTACACGAGTGGGGGTTCGGTGCGTACATACACGGGTGGGGGGTCGGGGCGTACATACACTGCTGGGGTGGGGGTTCGGTGCGTACATACACGGGTGGGGGGTTGGGGCGTACATACACTACTGGGGTGGGGGATCGGGGCATACATACACGGGTGGTGGTTCGGTGCGTACATACACGGGTGGGGGTTCGGGGCGTACATACACTGCTGGGGTGGGGGTTCGGTGCGTACATACACGGGTGGGGGGTCGGGGCATACATACACTGCTGGGGTGGGGGTTCGGGGCGTACATACATGGGTGGGGGTTCGGTGCGTACATACACGAGTGGGGGTACGGTGCGTACATACACTGCTGGGGTGGGGGTTCGGTGCGTACATACACGGGTGGGGGTACGGGCCGTACTTCCACGGGTGGGGGTACGGTCCGTACATACCCCTACCCACGCTCTGCGTGCCTGGGTACGGCCCGTACCCATGCCTTTGGTGGGTGGGTACGGTGCGTCCCCCCATTGTTGCGGTGCCGTGGGGTCCGCACCGTACACAGGCCTTGGGGGCGTGGCTACGGGTCGTACCACGCGTACCCCTACATGACCCCAGCAATGCTGGTACGAGCCGTACCAAGGCCTTTCTGACGTGGGTACGGGCCGTACCGCCATTGTTGGAGTGACGTAGGGGGACGCGTGGTATGTTCCGTACCCACGCTCTTGCGGCCTGGGTAGGGTACGTACCGGTTCGCGTGACCATCCACTTCCGTTGTGGCGGACGCTTGCGTTGCTGGCCTCGCCCCCACCCCCTGGAAGTGACCAGGCCCTGATGGTCAGGTATGTCCAGGCCATGTGTGATTTGGTACCATGTGTTGGTGTTGTGTGTCCTACCCCTGCCCCCCCCTTTGCCCCTGGTTGTTGTGCTGACCTTCTGCGGCGTCTGCGTCGGTTCCTGTACGCCAGGTGGACTGCTAGGAGGGCAGGGATGGCACGTAGGTTCGGGTCCATTTCTGTTCGTCGCGTCCAGCTGCTCCTTGCGTGTGTCGTCCTGATTTCCCGGCAGTTTTTGGCAGCCGGTAAATATTTTCCGTGCGGGATGACGTCGGTTCGAATCGTACTTCCTGGTTCGTGAAACGTAGGCTGGATGCGTACCGACGTCAGGTCGGCGCTTTTCAGGATCGGAATTGTGTTTCGATTCTGTTCGGTCGGTGTTTTGTTCGATTCGTACGGAAATGGTGTTTCCGTACGAATCGTACTTGCATTTTCGGATGGATTTCGCACCGGGTACGAGTCGGACGGAGAAAAGGCTCCGTCCGACGGTTCGTACCCGTTTTTTACCGGATCGGAATTGGCACCAAAGTGTGTGATGTTCCTTTATCAGTACGGGATGACCTTAGGAAACACCTGGATCAGCTGTGTAGTGATAAAATAATTGAATGAGTGAATGCAGCTGTATGGATCCGTGAAGTTGTAATAGCGAAAAACAAGAATGGGCAGATCCGTTTGTTTTCTGACTTGCGTTCACTTAATAAGAACATTTTAGTGGATTGCCATCCTCTCCCGAATATAAAGAATTATTAACCACATTGGAAGGAGCAAATGTTTTTAGTAACATCGATCGAAAAACGGATTACCACCAAGTACCATTGACTGGAATCGCAACCCCTTACCATCTTTATCACTCCGTTCGGTGCATTCAAATATTTACGCTTGCTGTTTGGTATAGCATCAGCGGAAAAATTATTCCAAAAATGAATGTTTACATTGTTCAAAGATGCAAGCAGAACATTAACTTTCTAGGGTGGCATCCTTATTTTTGCCTAAACAGTAGCGGAAAACAATTTTATTCTTGAACGCGTGTTAAACATAATATGTAAGCATGGTATGACCATGTCTAAAGACAAATGTACGTTTTTAACCAACAATGCTGAGTATTTGGGGCACTGCATCACATCTCAAGGGGTTAAACCTAAAGAGAACCTTATTAAGGCTTTAAGCGACTTACCTGCTCCCTTCAACAAGGAGGCATTGAAATCCTTTTTGGGCTTGAGTGATCATTATTCAAGGTTTGTCATGTGCACAGAGCCTGCCACATGATGCAGGGATGTTTAGGGGGGCTTAAGAAAAACAAAAGAGGGGAGTAGAGAGGTACCACTCAACCTGAGTGGTGGAGGTGGATACGTCCTCCCAAGATTCAATCAATAAATATAGTGATCCACCCACAGATGTATATGTATGTCAGAATTTCCCCAGACAAAGTGTAAATCCCCACAATGGTGGAGAGTACACACTAGTTGTTAAAATACCCCTCACACACCAAAAGGGCCCTTGGTGTCATGCTTAATCATAGGGGTCTTCCCGCCCCTCTACGGGACGGGGCGTGCTACGACCTACGTGGTGAGATACGTTTGATGACAAACACAGTTGGAGGAGAAGTCTCTCCGAGTCATCTGATCCTTCTATTTTCGAACCTTTCTTACTGGTTCCGCTTTGTTTTCCACTTACCCTATTGGCTTTTTTCTTCTATGCTTGGGGCGTGTGTCTTGTTAATAATTACGTATTGTATGATATTTAATCTGATGCGCCACAGAGTGAAGTAGCAGTCTCCTGAGAACCTTCTTTGTGTACTTCTAGGATAACTGTACTAGCTGCAGCTAAATAAACCCAACCTTCTAACGCCGACAGAGTGTCCCGAGTCTCTGTGTTGTGAAGCAGATGAACTCCGAAGACAGAGGGCGTACCCTGCACCGCCAGGTCCAAAAGGTTCTGGTTCTTCAATTGGCACCCAACATGGGGCGGCTTCAGTGGTACCGGTTCTGCTCAAAGGTCGTGAGGACCCTCGCAAGAAAATTCCAGAGTGTTCGCGAGCCACACTAAGCGACCCCTGTATGTCGAAAGTGGTCCGAAGGTCTTTTGCAGCGCGGTTACTCCTTCCTGACGGCTACTGGCGACCGCTGCCCTGACTGCCGCCCTGCTTTGGCCCATTCCTTTGGTGATGTATGGTAAAGCGAGACGATAGATGGGCCTCTGTTGGTGGAAGAAGACGTCCTTAGTTAAGTTAAGTATTTTCGTGGGTCGCGCCCACAATTTTGGTTCTTTGTTTGATGTCCTTAGGTGTCTTAGATTTAGTCATTGCAAAGACTAAAGCCAAGGGTAAGTGCATTTGTGCTGCATAAACTGAGTTTTACTCCCTTGAAGTTTGTGAACAGTCCAGAGACATTGCGAAATGCCTGGTCTGACTAAGTTTGGAAGAATTTGTTGTCTTGGTTGTAAGAGGGACTCCCGACTTGAGGACTCTTGTCCGATTCCTTCGGTTGGAACTCCCACATATGAGCTCTATTCGAAACATGGTATCGGCCCCATTGCCTTTAATGAGACATGGACTCGATACGCGAAGAAAGATGGTATTCTCAAATGGCCAGAAAACGGTAGTTTTGACCCTGATGTGCTAGATAATTTGGAAGCAGTTCTGTTCAAAAGAAAAGCCCGGCCGGCAATGTTTGACTCTTTCCGCCTTTGGCGTAAGGAAGCCAAACAGTAAGAAATTAAACAAGCAAAACGAGATAGGAAAGCACAGGGTATGACAATTATACAGGCTGCCCAACAGTTCAAGAATGATGAAATTGACAATGCGACATCGTATGGCGATAGATAAATGCTATCCGGTGTTGCCTGTTTCTCCTTCTGATAATAAGAAAGATATAGAAGAAGATCCCCTAATGTCCCATTTATTGAGGTTGCCTCCACCCTATGCGCAAAATGCCAATGTACCTCAGCCGTTACAGCCTGCTCAGCTGCTAGTGGTACCTCCGCCGGTTCTGGCTCTTCAGCATTTGCCTCCTCCAGTATTACCGCCCTTGCCGGTTTTACCATTAGTCTCAACTTCTTTGCCTTCATCTCCTGATCTTAGCTCTCCTTTGCCTTCTGCTCCTCCTGTAATTTCTAGTTCTTCTCCTGTTAGTTCTCGTAATACTCTGTCTCCAGTTCTAATGTCTAATTCACCGTCTGTGCATAAGCGTCTCACAGATTCTGTCACTAGTATTCTATCTCCTTTCTTTGGAGCTTTTAATGTGTCTCCGGCTTTTGCTCGAAGACAATCTCGCAGTCAGTTTCCAGATTTTGAGGAACGAGAGAAGCTAGATTCTCTTGCACGAAGATGGATCAAGAAGGGTCCACAATATATCGTGTCTGATATTATGCCTACCTTTTTGCAATGGAATGCGCCTAGGCAAAGGTATGTTTTCAATGTAATGTGCGATATTCTCATTAAAGAATGGGAAGATGTAAGTTTGAGTCCGATCTCACAAGATTTGTTAGATGTTCAAGCTGATTTTGAAAAAGGACTTATTGTAGGCTCTAAAGTCGAGGAAGCTGTAAGGACACTCATCTCTTATAGAACCTTATTGTTCTCTCCGATTTTTCGTGATTCTGATCCGTCGGTTAAACTGACGTCGAAAAATTATCCTATGAGGGAAGTTCCTCCAGTATGGAAGGAGGAGGTTGCGGCAGTAGGTGCTAATCCAGCCATTCCTGCTCACTTCCAATGTATATGGGTACATGTGCCATGGAAGAGGTCTGAAGTTTTGGCCCTTAAGCAGACTCTACCAGATCCTCGTAAGAACCCTGCAGGTTATTACAAAGTATTATCGCAGACAATCGATGCTTGTATTATGAATTTAGCAGATATTGATATGCTAATGGGTAATGTAGTCCCACAGACAATATGGGCTAAGATTCGTAGAGAGGATCACGCACAGGAACTAGGTGCTACCTGGGATGTTATAGCTGATACAGATAGAGACCAAGTGGGTGGCGCAAAGCCTGACGCTTTGATCTCAGAACTTCCTGGTAGAATCATTACGTTAATGAGAACTATGATGCCTGCATTAAGAGTGAATTGGGATAAGCTAGCAGCATGCAAACAAAAGAAAGATGAAAGTGTCTCTGATTTCTTTACTCGTTTCGAGGAGACATTTATCGATCACAGTGGTCAGGACATGGCTACCGAGGGTGGACAGCGATTATTCGTGGACAAATTTGTATTCAATTTGCTTCCTGAGCTGTCACACAAATTAAAAGATTCAGAAAGTTCTTGGGCTGTTTCTTCTTCTGCCCAGATATTGGCTACTGCACAATATTACGAGAATAGGGATAAAGAAGAAAAAGAAAAGCAAGAGAAAAAACGAAAGATTTAAAAACAAAGGTTCTCTTGCAGCAAGCCTATCCTCCACGTTATGTTCAGCCTCAGACTCAGGAGCCACCGCAGTTTCAGAGATTGTATCAGAAACCTGAGCCATACATTCCGCGACCTTTGTTAGGTCTTAATCAATGTGCCTATTGTAGAGAGGAAGGTCATTTTAAGAGCAGTTGTCTGGTTTTATTGCAGCGCAATGGAGCGTTATCTGCTCCACGAGGTCGTGCTGGCCTCCAGTCAGCAAACAGAGGTAGAGGTCGAGGTATGTTAACTCAAGAACAGCGTGCCCTTCCTTCTCCCAATTCCATGAACTACTTTGATCAGCAGAATGTGAGATCTACTCAGTATTATAATGAAGACCATTATGTTGAAGGCGAGAATGAGAGTCTTCATGCTAACTAGAACAGGCATGGACAAAGTAAGGGAGTTGTGCCAATCCCAGTAGATCAAAATGGTCCTTATGTCAACGTCACTACAATGGGTGTATCAGAGCCATTTCTTCTAGATACTGGAGCAATGAGAAGTTCTATTATTCATTCTAAACTCCCTGGGGCACCTTTGTCTGGCTTAACGAATGTTTCTGTAGGATTCTCTGGCGCCCCTGTTCGCAATCCGGTTTCTTGTCCTTTGCCTATTTCAGTTGGTCCTTATGATTTGGAAGCTCCACTTCTGTTGACAAATGGTTGTGGTGAGAATCTGTTGGGTCTAGACCTATTGAAAAGAATGCATGCTACAATATATTGTTCTCCTTCAGGCGTACATCTTACTCTAGGTCAGAAGTTGATCTCCCCAATGTATCTGTCTAAAGATCAGTTTCCTCCTGAGTTGCTTTCTCTTCCAACAGCACTTTGGGCCACGGGTCCGAACGATGTGGGTTGTCTTGAGATACCGCCTTATATTGTCACTCTCAAGCCCAATGTTGAATTACCACGAATCCCACAATATAGAATCTCTGCTGAAGGTGAAAAAGCGCTTTTGGAAATCATTCATGACTTAATTCGGAAGGGTGTGGTTGAAGAAACGAGAGGTAACACATGCAGTAGTCCTATTCTTCCTGTTCTTAAACGTACTGATCCTTCTCAGCCTCCTCTGTACCGGTTTGTGATTGATCTGCGAGAAGTAAACAAAATTGTGATTCCACAATTTCCTGTTGTTCCAGATATCATTGCCTTGTTGACTATGATACCTTCCACAGCGACTTGGTTTTCTGTTATCGATCTAAAGAATGCCTTCTTCAGTATTCCCATTGCAGAAGAAAGTAGAGACATTTTTGGTTTCTCCCTTGGAGGCCGAAGCTTCCGGTTTAATCGCGCACCCCAAGGGTACTGTGAAAGTCCCTCCATTTACAGCCAAGCTTTGAAATGTCATTTGGATACTTTTCACTTGCCGTCTGGTGCTGCTCTTATCCAATACATGGACGACTTGTTAGTCGCCGCTGATTCAGAAGATATCTGCAAAGATGTCACTGTTGCACTGTTACGTCACTTGTTTAAGCTGAATCACAAGGTTTCACCTTCCAAACTACAATATGTTTGTCGAGAGGTTACCTACTTGGGTCATCTCCTATCAAAGGAGGGACGACGATTGACACCAGAACGAATTCAGGCGATTGCGCGAATGTCTGCACCATCCACACAAAGGGAAGTACGTGCCTTTCTGGGTATCACTTCTTATTGTAGACAGTGGATCCCTAACTTCTCTTTGATTGCCAAACCTTTGTTGGCACTCACTTTAAAAGATACGCCTCAGCCCCTTTCTTGGACTGATGAGTGCCAAAGGAGTTTCACTGATTTACGCACTGCTCTGTGTTCTGCTCCTGTACTGGGTACCCCAGATTACACTAAGCCTTTTACACTGTATGTTCACGAGAAAGAAGGTTGTGCATTATCAGTCTTGACACAGCAATTTGGAGATAGACAGCGGCCATGTGTCTATTTTTCAGCTACATTAGATCCCGTAGCTACAGCATTGCCCAGTTGTCTCAAAGCCACAGCAGCCGCAGAAATTTCTATCCGACAGTCTGCTGGAATGGTGTTGAATAACACTCTCATTGTCATGGTGCCACGTGCAGTGGATACTTTGCTAAACAGAACGAAGACACAGCATCTTACGAGTGCACGTCTAACTGGTTACGAGCTGACGCTTTTGGCTAGTCACGTACACATCAAACGATGTCATACCTTGACTCCAGCTACTTTGTTGCCCCTTCCAAATGAGGAGAGTGTTAAGGATCAGCATGATTGTTTCTTCCGTACTGAGGAAGAGACAAAAGGGAGAATTGACCTGAGAGACACACCGTTAGAGAATACGGATGGAACTCTATGGGTAGATGGTTCTTGTTTCAAGATGCATAATGGAGATACGGTTTCAGCTTATGCTGTAACTACCTTACATACGATTGTGGAAACTGCACGCATTAGACACAATTCAGCGCAAGCAGCAGAGTTGATAGCACTGACGAGAGCTTGTGTATTATCAAAAGGGAAAAGAGTGAACGTGTACACTGACAGTCAGTATGCCTTTGGTGTTGCGTTCAATTTTGGGCATCTCTGGAGGGAGAGGGGTTTCCTAACTTCACATGGCACTAAGATACAGCATGGCCAGTTAGTGACTGATCTCCTTGAGTCACTTGCTTTACCCATCCAAATAGCGATAGTGAAGTGTAGTGCACACAAGAAGATTACGGATGATGTTGGACGGGAAAATGCATTTGCTGATGAAACAGCAAAGAAAACAGCGAAAGATTCAACGAGTCGAATGTATATGGCAGGTCCTGCGAATTGGGTCAGAGAGAGAGGAATGTGTGAAAATACAATAGAAAGCGTGAAAGCGATTCAGAAAGAGGCTTCAGAAAGAGAGTTGAGCAAGTGGAGAGAAAGTACGGGAATGTTAGATGAGATGGGTTGTTGGGTAGAATTATCCGAACATCAACGTTGATTGTTACCGGATGCTTATGTACTCCCAGTGGTTACGATGGCTCATGGTCCAGCTCACTTAAGTACAAAAGGCATTTGTAAACTTTTGGCCGCAGTTTGGCAAAACGAGAATATCCCAAAATGTGCAGACAACGTAGTGAAGCATTGTATTGGTTGTCTGATGTACAATCCAGGAAAGGGAACCCCCACTCCAGCAGGTCACTTTGCTCCTCCGACACACCCATTTGAAGTGTTGCAAATCGATTACATTCACATGGATCGATGCAACAACCTCAAATATGTTCTGGTGGTAGTATGTGCCTTTTCGAGGTGGATAGAAGCATACCCTTTGAAAGATAACAGAGCTTTATCCACAGCTAAAATCCTTCTAAAAGAGTTATTTCCCAGGTTTGGATTGCCGTGCATTGTCTGGAGTGACAATGGGAGCGAATTTGTTGGCCAAGTCATGCAGAAAGTTTGTGCAGGTCTTGGAATCAAGCAAAAGTTCCACGCAGCAAATCATCCACAGTCAGCGGGTTTAGTAGAATGTTACAATGGAACCTTGAAGTTGAAATTAGCGAAGATTCAAGCAAGTACAGGACTTAATTGGCCTGATGCTTTACTGTTAGCTCTGCTATCCACCAGAACTGCAGTACACTCTCGTCTGGGACTTAGCCCTTACGAAGTGGCGTTTGGCCGACCGGCCAACGTATGGGGAGTACCTCGTCCTAAAAAGTTTTCAGACTTGCCCTATCCAATGTTGATTGACTATCTGCATGACCTTACAACTAAATTGCATGTCCTTCATCGACAGGTTCAGAGTGCTTTGCCGGAGGCTTCCACAGACCCAGGTCATTCCATCCGACCAGGTGACTGGGTCTGCACCCGAAACTTTCAGAAGAAAAAGAATTTGGAACTCAGATGGCAGGAGCCCCGAATGGTCCTACTAACGACAAGGACAGCAGTTAAAGTTGAAGGAAAGAAAAATTGGATTCACGGTGTGCATTGCAAGAAAGTACCTTTGCCTTTTGATCAGTGGGTTCATAGAGGGGTTGGTGACTGTGAAGGCGAAACAGTTCCATGATTTGTCCCCTTTAGCGATGCACACCTTAATGGGACATTGTCTGAAAAAGAGGACGACGACATTTTACAAGAAGTAATCCCATCACATCGTCGCTTGAATACGACTGAGCCAAGAACATTGTTTCGAGACCAGAGTGTTCTAGGGAAGGAACGTTATCACCTCAGGCCCAGACAAAAGAACAATTAGGACTTTCTTCTCCCTTGTGTAGTGTTCTGTTTAGGTTGCAGGGTCACGGTAGGAGTCTAGGTCACGACCTGAGTAGTGACAATAAGTCTGCAGGATCCTCAGTGCAATAGGATGGTAGAGCATCGTGACTTCAGTGATTGAGGAAGATTGCCGTGAGCAACCACTAGTAAAAATGGAAACTACACCAAGTAATAAAGAAAGTAGAAATGAAATGAAGAAAGCATCTTGTAAAATAATGTACAGCCTTTATAGTATAACTCTATGTGTTTTTATATCTTTATGTATTGCTTTGGCGATTATTGGTTGGATAATTTATGTGTTGCAGCATAGAAATACCTCTCCTTCTTCCTCTTTGCCTTCTTCTACTATCTCTCCACACCTCTTTCATACTTTTCCTTCACATGAACTTGTCAGAAGAACCGAGTATTACAACAATTCCTTTGTCCAACTATTGCACCAGCATCAATTAGTAGTTAAAACAACTGATTGTTGGGTATGTGGTCTTATGACGCATACTACAGAGAAAGGAATACCATATCTAGTTCTTCCTTTCTCTTATGAGGGTTCTTTGTCATTTTCTCCAATGCATATCAAAGCAAATTTAGACGGTCCGTTGCTTCACAAATTAATTATCCGGATTTTAGTCATAGTTCCTTGATTAAGGGTATGGTAGTTATGGCTAAAATCATGGAGAACAGTAAGATTTCCATCGACGAAAGAAAAGCATACACCAATTGGAATGTCACCCAATATATGTCAAGTCTAAATAATAACATGGGAAAGGAGAAATCCTCACCAATCTGGACTATACCGCATCAAGGTAATTTCTGTTTAAAAATAAACGATCGCTCTTCTGACACTGCACTAAAGAGTAACTGCTCCTACACATACATTTATTCCTCTCAAAACTCGCCTCCTCTAGTACCGTCTCAAGGCACCTATTTCATTTGCTATGATAGAGCTTATACTTGGTTTCCAACGGGTTTCTCTGGTACCTGCTACATAGCTTTCCTTCTTCCTCCTACTTACACTGCTTCTGCCAATTATCACCGAACCCGTCTCAGCCGAGGAATCATTGACTCAAAAGACACCGCGGGACAAGAAGGAGGAGATTTCCTTAAAGGTTTTCTTCCCTTCTGGGGTCCAATGGCCAACAGCAGAAATATAAGGCAATTGGTCCGTGTCGTAGAGACTACAATAGACATCACTGTAGGAGCCTTAAGTAATATCACGGCGGAACTACAGGCGGATCGTCTTATGACCTTACAAAACCGAGTTGCCTTAGACTTTATTCTTGCCGATCGTGGTGGAGAATGTAAATTGATCGGGTCAAGCTGTTGTATTTTCATTCCTAATGACGCTCCGACAGTATACCAAGCTATCTCCAAGTTGCACATAATCTCCGAGTCTATTCATCAGGACGAAGGAGATTGGTCTTTAACGGAATGGTTTTGGGGACTACTGTCCAAATGGGGTTGGAAAGTATTGACATTCCTTGGAATAATCTTGATTATTGTATTTTCTTGTTGCCTTTGTATGCACTGTGGTCCCGCTATCTATGATCTTTGTGCTACTATGTGCATCCCAAAACCCAAATCTCAAGTAACCGAAAACATAAGGATGATGTTACAGCAACAGCTCGATGATCTCATGGCTATTGATGTGGACTCAGATTAACGTGAGTCTATCTTGCCTGAGTTCTGGCAAAAGGAGGGTCTGAGGAACTTCGATTTTCGATCACGATCGAATCGACCCGCCATTTTGTGACCCGCCGCCATTTTGTGTTGCCATCACTCAGGCAGCACGGCGAACGAAGTCTATTCTGCTTTTCCCGTAGCTTGGTGTCAAAATACGCCCTCGGCCTTTATTTGTGAAGCTGGTGTTTGGACTAGCCGAGTACACCAATCCTTGTCTGGCTTCCCTAATCCCTGTTTCAACTATCTGTAGGCTCACACTATTCTTTCCCGATCATATCTTATCGACTGGCCTTCACTGTCTCCTGCTAGCATTCTCTTGTGTCATGACTGTCCTCCAATACACACAAACGTATCTCACCACCTGCAAGTTAGTTATAATCTGTTAATGAATTAGTTCGGGAGTGGGATGACAGACACAGTTGGAGGAGAAGTCTCTCCGAGTCATCTGATCCTTCTATTTTCGAACCTTTCTTACTGGTTCCGCTTTGTTTTCCACTTACCCTATTGGCTCTTTTCTTCTATGCTTGGGGCGTGTGTCTTGTTAATAATTACGTATTGTATGATATTTAATCTGATGCGCCACAGAGTGAAGTGGCAGTCTCCTGAGAACCTACTTTGTGTACTTCTAGGATAACTGTACTAGCTGCAGCTAAATGAACCCAACCTTCTAACGCCGACAGAGTGTCCCGAGTCTCTGTGTTGTTGAGCAGGTGAACTCCGAAGACAGAGGGCGTACCCTGCGCCGCCAGGTCCAAAAGGTTCTGGTTCTTCAATTGGAGAAAGGGAGAACTAGGTGGATGATGGAAATTCCCTAGCCATTTGTGGTGCCCTTTGTGTAGAGCTTACACTGTTACCATACACAAAGTACAGTTTTCTGTCTTAGAAGTGAGACACCTCGCAAGTAAGGACTTGGACAAGGTAGAGAGACAGAAAACTAATGTCCCTTTACACTGCACTTTCCACGAGATTAGCAATGCCTCACAAAATGCGAATTTCACTGTCTTCTGATACATTGTGTTTTTGTGTTTTTCCTCACAAAAGCTATCATTTCATTTAGCAAGAGAAACATGTTTGATTTATTTGGCTTCTGACTCTTGCTGCTTGCTGCATGAAAATTAATTCGGATTTCACAGTGATAAATTCTGTAAACATTAACATTTTAACTATTGGTTTTATTGCCTATAAATCCGATTTTTGAGTTGGGGGTAGAACTAGGATTCTTTTTTATTGACAATGCCCCTTCTGAAATATCAACTCCACTAAGCACACACAATTTTCTGCTGACAGATTTTTTCCATACAATTGTCCACATTTACAAGAAGCACATCATAAGGTCAATGAGGACCGCTCTTCAGCTTTTGGCGGTATTACATAAAATGCCCACTGCTGGCCATAGCAATTTATAGACCCCAAGTGTTGGCCTAAGGGCCAGATGTACGACCATAGCATTTTTCAACTCGCAAATTGCGACAAATTGCTATGTACACCAGTGTCTGAGACGCTGTTTGCGATTCCCAATGGGGTCGCAAATTGCATGCCTCATGAATATTAATGAGGCTGTCGCAATTTGCGACCCCATTGGGAACGGCTAGCTCTCCCAGGGATGGTGGCCTGCTGGGGTCAGCAGGTCATGTCTTGGACTGCTTTGTCAATAGAGCATTTTTTTGCAACCCGTTTTTCCTTATAGGAAAACGGGATGCATTTAAAAAACAAAAATGAAACTTTTCAGTTTCATTTGTTAAGGGCAGGCAGTGGTCCCTGGGACCAATGCCTGCTCTAAAAAAATATTTGTGCATGCATTCCCAAAGGGGAAGGGGTCCCCTGGGGACCCCTTCCCATTTGCGAGTGGCTTACCACCCTTCTGAGAAGGGTGGTAAACTGCGATTATTTTTCGACCGCAAAACATTCATACATGGGTTCTGGACTCGCTATTAGAAAGAGACGCCGTTGGCACGCCCCTTTCTAGTAGCGAGGCGCTAACCCAATTTTGCGAGTCGCTAATTGATTAGCGACTCGCAAAATAGGGTTAGTATATTGGCCAAGCGTCGCAAACGGGACTAAAACCCCTTTGCGACAGTTGATTTTCCCTCTGATTGGTGAGGTCGCATGAAACCAATGAGGGCTGAAATTAAGTTCCTACCACCTAGGGGTCTCTCCCATGTTGCCCTGCTATTTTCAGCCATTGAAATAAGGCTATTCTTAATCATAATGGTAGCCTTGTGTCACACAATTTCAAGAGGGAAAACTAGGGATGATATCCAGAAAAACTTCCATATAAGCCAACCTAAAACATACACAATTCAAAGGATTGACATCCTATTGGGGATTTTGTGTTTCGGTGTGACATACAAATAAGAAGGATACAACATGCATTTGTGGTTTCATTGTATGTTGTTAGCTGTTTTTCACCTTGAATTGGTCATGTCATCTGTACCTCTGGGTTGCTTTTAGTATTGCTCACTCGAGAAATGAAATAACTTATGATATAATAATAATCCTTTTAGAATGGAGGAAAAACAATTACTTTTGCAACAGCAGAGCTGTTTATTGATTGAAGACAGAGAAAACCATTATTTGAGTTGCACAGTCTCTGCTTTCTTGTTATGTTTTCCAATATTCCTGCAGCTCTGCTTCGAGAAGCAGTTTGCAGACGTTCTTGTAAACAAAGATTTTAGACTCCAGGTGTTTCATTTGTGTTTTACACCTTCAACTCATAAAGAAAATGTTGTGGTTAACAGAGCTTTAAATGCAAACACATTTTACTTGCCGCTTGTTATGGTTTTTTATCTAACAATAGCATTGATTATCTTGTAAGAGAGATAATTGTGCTCTGGTGTGTCACAAACATGTTTAAAAAAAAACATATTTATTAAAGATTCGAATGGCATTTTCAAAATAATTCTTAATGCTTCACTTTTTTGCGAGCAAATTGGGATCACCCAGTTATGATGCTGTCGGTTTTCTTTGATAATGGCTTCTGTATTGCTTTGTCGGTGTGCTGCATTGCGGTAGTGTTCAGCTGCGGAAAAGATTCAGGCTAATGGAAACTCGCGCTTCCAAAAAGTCCAACAGTTTCGAATTTTATACCAGACTGACGTCAGTGCTATTTATATGTTAATATCCTTGCAACATTTAACAATTACCAGTGATTGGGAGAAAGTGAGAAGCTATCCAAGCCATATTTTCTTCGTTAAAGGCAGGTGTGGCCCTTAGCAGAAACCCTATGTGTGCGTTTATTTGCATGTGAACATTGTAGTCGGTCTGGGGTCACCTGGGTCACTTCTGTTCTTCTTTGGTGACCGTTTGGTGGTGCCCTTCAGGGCCATGTCCCTTGAGACAGCTTCGTGGGAGGATTGGAATTGTTCTTTCAATGCAATAGACTCCCTGTCAAAATCATAGATTTCGTTTTATATCTTTGTCTGCTCAATAACATTGATCAATGACGACATATATAAATGTGCATACACATACATTATATATATATACACCACCAACATTATCTCAAATAAGAATCATTTGTATTTTAGATAAAGAGCAAAGAGTCTGCCTAATTGCTACAATAGAAAGTGGGTATTTCGATTACGTGGAGAGCAGGAAGAGAATGGAGGAAGCAGAAACAAGGGTCATGGATGGACTAACAGGTCGAGATAAAAAAATGTTAAAGGCGCAGCATAGGACACCACACCATTAAGTGGCGTGCAAGCAGAAAGTTACCACGATGTTGTAGGCCAGAGAAGTCCACACACATTTTATGCAACAGAATATTTGGAAGTTTTTATTAACTGTATAATTAATTAAAATCATTACAGTAGAAACAATCAATGTAAAAAAGCTAAAAACAATGATTTCGAACCTCAGTGCTGAGTAAAATGTAACACCCCTCCCCGAGTCCCACATAGTCTTTCCCCGGCATATAAGGACATGTTTTTGGAGCCCCCGTTTGTGCCCTGAAGATAATCAGCATTACGGAGCTCTTGAGCTGCCCTCTGTGGCGCACTAGGTGTCTCTCGAGGGGCGATGCTCTCTTCGAGAACATTCGAGAGGGACACTGTTGGTGCATTGTTGGTGCGTCGTCAAGAAAACCCATCAGCTTTTATCCTCCACAGAGATTGCCATGCTCATCCCCGGGGTTTCACTGCTTTCGTTGGTGACTTTTAAGGCTATCCTGATTTGGTGGATACATTTCGCCAGTCTTGCTAGTGCCATGGTGTTGGGGGTTGAAAAACACAGGGCTGATGCTTCACTGCGCAACTTTATACCTTTATTGATACAGATCGGGTGCAGGAGTCGCCGACGTTCATTGTTAAAATTGGGACAGCAGCATAGGAGATGCAGCCAGGATTCCCTCTTGTAGGGGCACAGTCTACAGTTTGTGAATTCCCCTCTTCGGGCCCATGCAGGGTTGAATTCCGGAATCCATTACATGGTCAGCCTCATGAATATGATTTTACTTTGGGCCTGTGTAGTGAGGGCCTCGCTTAGGTAGGGTTGTGCTTTACCTGCTGTGTAGGAATTATTCAATGTATCTAAATGAGAGCTTCAGCGGAGAGATTTAGGGTCTCGTTTGAAGGAGATTTCATGCACTTGTTTGTTGACTGATCTCTCTTCCAGGCATTCAGGGGGATGTCCAGCCGCTTGATGTTTTCTTCCTCGATCTTCAGAGCATTAATTGTGCTTCCTAGGCTAGAGTGCCAGGCCGAGCCTGGCCCCTCAAAGATTGATTTCAGATGATTTTTTAGGGAGTTAGCCGGTGCCCTTAATACCCTCAGATATAACTTTATGATCTCACCCTGGCATATCAGATCTGGCCTTGTCAGACCTAACTCCAGTCTTAGCTGACCTCAGTATCAAAAGCACTGCCTTATGCGCCTTAGCTTGGGCTGTGTTAAGGAGAACGTCCAATTTCCCGGGAAAGGCAAGGGGATTGTAGTTTATTGCTGGAAGGAGCTTCGCTCTTAAGACTGTAAGAATTGGGCTGGCGGACGGACTGATCAGATGCTGGCTTACTTGTTTTAATAGATATGTAACCTTGCTGGCCTTGGAGCTCTGCTGTTTAATGTGTACATTCGCCTTAGCCCGTTCCGTCAGCCAGACCCCTAGGTAATTGTATGAGGTCGCCGAGTTGATTTGCACATTTCCCAGTTGCCACAGTGCATTCTTTTTCAGATGGTAGGACCCAAAAATGATGACCTTGGTTTTTCCTTGGTTGACTGTCAAGTTATTAATGGTGTTAAAGTTGTTTCATGCATTTAGGGCTATTTGTAGGCCCACCTTTGTGTGGTCCATTATGAATGTGTCGTCGGCATACTGTAACACTGGCCGCCTCACACTTCCTAGTCTTGGGGCTACTAAACTGGCTCCTTTTAGGGCCTCCCCCAAATCCCCTGTGTATAGGTTGAAGAGGATGGGGGCCAGCACGCATCCTTGCTTCAGCCCATTCTCCGTGCCTATTTTGGGGGATAGTGTGCTGGCACATGTTTTAACTCGCACCCAGGTGTCCTGATATAATGATCTTATTGCCCTCAGGAGTTTTGATGGAATGCCCCAGTTTTCTAACTTCCACCATAGTCTTTTTCTGACTACTTTGTCGAAAGCTGTGCTGTAATCCACGAAGCAGCAGCAGAGTGGGGGATGATTCTTCAGGGTTGCCTGCGCTGAGAAGTACGCTATCGCCAAAACATTGTCCATGGTTGATGCCTGTGGCCTAAAGCCAGTCTGGTGCAATGGTATTATGTTTCTCTCTTCAACCCACTTCTCCAGGTCTATCAGTAGCAGACGGGAGTATGCCTTAGCTTCCAGATCGAGCAAGGCAATGAGCCTATATTTAGACGGCTTTAGGTGGTCTCCTTTTTTGAAAATGGGGCCCAATATGGAACCCCTCCAAGACTCCGGGGTTAAGGCAGTCGAATAGGTGTGATTGAAGAGCGGGGTTAGGAGTGACGCCCAGAATTCTGGTGCCAGTTTAAAGACCGGTGCTGGAATCCCATTAGGCCCACAGGCCCCATCATTTTTCATACTCTTGATGGTTTTGATGAGCTGTTGGGCGTTTATCTGGGCTGGTAAAGGGCCATGGGCATCGGCCGGGGATCTATGGCCCATGGGGACCCTGCCTGAGCTTGAGATCATGACTCGTGGATTTATATTAGTTGGCTCGGCTTGCCCGACCACTACCACTTGTTGGATCTCTGTTGGTAGGCGCTGTTACATATAGTTGTTTCACGTGTAGCAACCATTCTTTTTCAGACACTCCATTTTCTCTTGAGGTTTCTCGATTGCTCTGCTGGTTAATGTATCTCCAGAGTTGTGCTGGGTTCCTTTGAGCAAGGAAAAGACTTTGAGCCAATCGCTTCCCATGTTGACTTTTTTGTGTTCCCATAGTTTCTTCCTTAAGGATAACCTCAGCGATGCGATTGATGGTCCCTCTGTTTGACTACCCCCTCTTTTCTTTACTGCGAGGGCCCTACGCAGAAGTTTTTTGCATTCTCGTATTTCATTGTTTGGGCAGATGTTTCCTGGTCTCAATTGCCCTTTCAGTCTCGGGTTTTGGGTCTTGAAATTCCCGCACTTGATTTGTAGGTCCTCAATGATGTTCTACCATCCTTTTGTGGATGAGGGCTCGGCGAGCAGGCTCCCTTCCTGTTTCTGGGCTAACCAAGCTTGAAGTGTATTCCCGGTCTTGTCTGACCACTTGATCCTCCTCAAGACACTATGTATTTCCTCCCCCCTGGTCTCCCCGATGGATTGGTAGATGGTAGCTGTCGGAACTTCTAGCTGAAACGCTGCTCTTAATGGCCTGTGATCGCTTTCCTTGCAATCTGCGACTTCAAAGTCTTCCATTCTGGCCGCCATCTCTTCACTGGCCATGATGTAGTCGATTCTTGACGCGTCCCAGAAGGTGAGCTGAGGATGCCAAGAGTCCGAGCAAGCTTTTTTTAGTACATGGGTTGATGTCAGCTTGTAATTATTGAGAAGGTCGTGCAAGGGAGCTGCCCTGCCTGAACCCCGAGGAAGTGGTTCAGTTTTGTCAAGATCCTTCAGATTGAAATCATTGGCTAGGATGATCTGATGTGATTTATATTTGTTTAGCAAGTCTTCGAGGTTCTGTGCCTTTGCCTCCATCTGATTTTTCATGAGGGTCTGTGCAGGGTTGATATAACAGTTTATTAACAACAGGCGTGTTGGATGTTTGTTAAAATTCAGACCTCTGATCTGTAGAGCTTGTAGTCCAGAAGAGTTCGAGTTGATAGCTGTGGGTGTGCTAGAGCGGGTAGTACAACATTTTGAATACCCCCCCCATTTTGCATGTTTATAATAATTTGAATAATTAACTAATAGTAATCATATTAATTGGTTTGCAGTGAACATTTACCAATCATATTAACAAAAGAATTACACGTGGGAATTGCACCTTGCATGGCTATATTAATTGTAAACTAACTTGAGTACACATATTAATAGTAGAAAATTAGAATATTGCATGTTATATGTTGCTTTGGTGATGTATTTGTGATTTGTGCTTTATTTCGTAAGTATAAACCGCTCTGAGTGTTGCTTCTGCTAGATAAATACAAACACGTATGGGTATTAGCAAGGGGATAACATTTTATTAGTCATTTCTATGTTTTAATTCTGTTTTTGTGTTTCTTTTGCTTAAGTTGACCATTTCGATCTAAACAAGATGGCTGAACGAGACGTTAAACGTGACTGCCCTGACAACACGAGGTTCTGGGTGAAGTGCGCAGGCGTCACCGCCAGCAGCAGTGGCCTGGACCTGACCCCGGGAGAACATGTACCCTTCAAGGACGCTCCGGGAACCTAGCCAATACCAAAGACAATGCTTGATTTAAAAACCGGAACCAGCAAGTGGGATGAGTTCATCTTTTCGACACCCTGAGAACTTCACCTCCTAACCCCAAGTCGACCAATCAGGACTTCCCAAACCCCGATCTTGATACTTTTTGACATTATTTTCATTTTAAAAGTAGGTAGGGAATTGAACAAATTGCTATCGCATCGCTTAGGCTCTTCTCTGACGAACTCGATTTCCTGACGCTATGCTAACGGAGAGGACGGTGACACTGCTGGACAGCTGTTATCCTGAATCTTTGAGAGACTGAATTGCGGCCTAACTTTGCTAAATAAAATTCTTCCTTGACTGACTGACTTAGAGGACGACTTTAGCCAGAATAGGTAAATATGGTGCTCTGAAATGCTGATGATGATTTCTAACATTTCTTGCAATATTTCTTAGATAAAGAATATTTGATTAATTGACAAATGTGTTGTGTCGATTATTTTAAGAAGAGAATTTAGTGGGATTTAAAGACTAGATAAATGATTGTGAAACTAAACCGACAAACAACTAAATGATCCATCTCCTTATGAGAGGGATATCTTAGGATTGAAGTCAATGTGTTTAGGGTAAGGTAAAGGTATTCCTTTCATGTCAGCGTTTGGAAGCTTATTTCCCTAGGGAAACAGATCAACTGAGTGTAAGTATTGGTGTTATGGGCCCCACCACTGAATGTATATGAGTGAATTTGATGTTGAAGTAGTTGGTCTGAGACAAAGGGGAAATTTGATGTTCCACGCTGCAGCAGTTTTTCTGGTAGCAGTATGATGGTGTTTATTGTTTTGGTTTGGTGATTATTGCTTTTAAATAGCTTATTGATTATTGGTTATTGATATTGGTTTATGTACTAACACTCTATGGTGAGTCGTGTTGAGTTTTATGTTGTGTGCACGGCTTCTGGGATGTAGGAAGTTGGAAGTTTGTAATGGTTCCGTAGTAGAGCAGAGGTAAGCGCTGTTCTCGGGAAAGATGGAATTGTTGTTATCCTATAGGTACACAGGACAAAACGTGTGACGATTGAAGTTGCACAACGCATTGTCTGGGTTCGATTCGGTGACATCGCCGTGTGTTGCCATTAGAGACATTTTCTGTGTGAGAGAAGTGTGTATGATAGCGAAGGTTACCTGTGAAATTCTGGTCTTAGGTACCAGGGATCCAACTGGCATTCCGATAACGCTTATCACTGGAAAGGTAATAGGTATTCTCCGAGCTTGTTAGAAGGACAAAGGAGAGGTAAGCGCTGCTTTGTTAACATATGCTATAATTCTATAGTAGAACAGACTGTTTGCTGTTCTCGGGAAAGACAGGATCCTGTGTGAATGCACTACTTTTTCTTGTGTGAAAGTGCGTGAATGAAAAGACATTCGGGTTAATTGTGAAACTCTAGTTTTGTTTCTCAGGAGCATTGGGTCTCCAATTATGTGTCTTAATACTGGAGAAACGGTTAGCTAATGCTTATTAGAAGGGTGAAGTAGAGGGATGTGCTACTTTATCAACGGAAGTAACGATTCTGTAGTAGGGCAGAGGTAAGCGCTGCTCTCTGGAAAGACGGAATTCTCGTGAGAAAGGTCTATTGCTATTCCTTGGTTAGCAAAGTGGACAATGGTGGCGTTTTTATGTTGTTACTAACAGAATTGTAGAAATTGAAACAAAAACTTACGGAGCAGATTTGTAAAGGAGGGGTAGACAGGAGCAGGGGCTGCCGCAGCGGCTGCTGACGTCAGATCGACCGCGCTGGGATTGGACAGACGGTCAGAAACGTAAAACGCTCCGGATTGGTGCGTTAGTGTGCACCGCGCTAGGAGTGGAGAAATACAGGGTGACGTAAACGCTCCTTATTGGTGCGTTAGTGTGAGTCGTGCTGGGATTTGAGGATTGTGACAGTGACGTAGACGCTCCGGATTGGTGCGTTAGTGTGAGTCGCGCTACGATTGGCCAGAAAAGCGGTACAATTGTAAAGGAGACTAGTGAGACACAAAAGAAAGGAAAATGTATTACGATCCACCAGAAAAAGAGAAAAAGTCTTGGTTTGATAGAATTAAGAAGTGGTTTAAGAAGGACAAACCGATCATAACTAGGGAAGGACAGTTACTTCCTCCACCGAAAACCCCTGCATCCATCATGGTTGCGAAATATGGATATCACACCTGTATTTGGTTAGATAACTGGGTAAAATATACCGAAAAGGACGGAGTGTTGGCTTTTCCAGAGCATGGGTCATTTAATTTGGCTGTTTTGAGAAATTTGAGAGAGAAAATGATGAATTTAGAACCGAGACCTAGACCGACTCAATTCGAGGCTTTGACGGAGTGGGAAGACGAAATGCATGACCGAGAAAGACAGAGAAATGGTAGAGGATATAGGTACCTGTTTGGCAGATCATATGGACATGAGACGCATGATGATCGAATGAGAAGGTGGTGAAATGCGAGTATGACTTAGGGTTTGTTTCCCGTAAGAACTGCAGGAGAGAATGAAGGACGAAAGTGTGTAGAAAAGAGGCAGAATGTAGAATCGAGAGGGTATGGAATGAATGAGTCAGAGGATGATGTTCTTGATGATATGTTTTACAAGAATCCACCACCATACCGACCAGAACCAGCAATATTAACCCCAAGCGCCCTAATGAAATAAACAGCACGAATCATAAAATCGGAACCAGAGTTCCAAGATTTGGGAAGAAACAATTCCATTAGAGAGGTAGAAAAGAAGTCTGGAGGAAAATTGGATGGAGAAAATTAAGCAGAATTAGCAAAAACAATCCTAGAATTAACCAAGAAAATAAGAGAATTGACGAATAATTTAGAAGCGGTAACTGTACCAGTAACGATAGGTCCAGTAATGCCTATTTTTGACAAGCAGAAAGACAGCGAACATTGTTTGACAGTAACATATAAAAGTAATAAACTGGTTGAACAACCAAGAATGAGTCAGAGTGAGAATCCATGGAGACAGACTATGAGTATGATTGAACCGAAATTTTCAAATAACCCGTTTGTAGGTCAAAACTGTGCAGAAAAACGTATGACAATGATAGAGACAATGTCAGAGACTCAAAAAGATTTTGGACAAGGAAATGTAGAGAAGCCAGTAGGACCATCAACAGAAGAGTTGAGTGAATGGTTGAGAAGCTTGCAAAAGAAAGACAAGGAATCCCAGTCAATAGATGTAGCTAAATTACGAATGGTACTGGAAGAATTAATAGTAGGAACTATCCCGACAGAGAAGTTAAAAACTTACTAAGATGAGGAGTTGTTATCTCTGTGCAAAAGCGTAACATGGAGAGCGAAAAGTCTTCATGAAAGATTAGAAGAAGTGGCAAATGAGATGGGTATTGATATTGAAAAGGTAAAAGCCCTACAGAAACCCTATCGAGTAAATTTCACCGAAAAAGACATTGAAAACATGAATACCACAGGACGAATAGGTCAAATTAAGGAAATATTTATTTTGTGGAGAAAGTGGGGAGATGTGGACAAATGGAAGAGCAGATGGTATCGTAAGCGAGACGAAGTTTCAGACAAAACGTTTTCAGCCTATCCTATGAGAGAAAAAGAGAAGGTTGTGACAGAATGCCCTATGAGAGAGATTCCGGGAGGAGGATATGTACATGTCCCATGGACCAGACAGGATATTTTGTCATTTACGAATGACTTCCCTTGACTGCGTGAAAAACCCGTCGAGTGGTATAGACAGGTGGACCGATTTGTGAAGCTATCCAAAGTATTGTGGATTGATCTGAATAGCTTGGTTGACATAATAGTACCAGCAGATCTATGGACAGAATGCAAAATAGTAATAGATTAGCCGACACAGGAATACCCAAGGGATCCAAAGACAGGACCTCCAGACCCCGAGGTAATGAAGAAATACGAACAGGTTATGGCAAATTGAAGAACAAGGTACCCCCTAAAGAGACAGATTGGTTGAAAATTGACAGAACACATCAGGAAAGCAAAGAATCAGTACATGCCTATTATGAGAGGTTAATTTTAGCCTTTAAACAATTCAGTGGAGATGAAAATTTGAGTGACAAGGATTTGAGTCATTTCGTATACAGATTTGTATAAGGTCTTCGTCCAGAAATTAGTGAAATGATAAAACAGCATACAGTAGATTGGCAAAATAAGAAAATAGACGAAGTATTGAAGCATGCTAAATATTTCAGTGATGAAATTGAAGCAAAACAGCTAAAACTAAAAGAGAAGGCTATGTGGGCACAGATAAAAGTAGCAGAGAGACAGGAAGCACAATTAGCAGAACAAGCTGGGTCGAAACAAAAATGTAATCCTGGGAAAAATAAAGGGAATATTGAGGAAGCCAAAAAGAAATTTCCGTGTCATAATTGCGGTAGGATAGGGCATTGGAAATCCAAGTGTAAATTTCCTCCAAGTACTAACGATGAAAATCCATCATTGAATCCACAGGTGCAGAATGAGGTGAGTGGTCAACAGCAACGACAACAGCAGGGTGTAACACAACAGAATCAGGTGCCAAAACCACCTTTTCCACAGAACAAAAATTGCCAGAAATATAGTAAGGAGAAAGGATTCTACAACGAAGAACAGGTAAATAAGCCGCAACGCGCTAGCGCTGCTTCGCAGTATTGGCTGCAACACGATGAAAGCGATTCAGAAGAGGGTTATTGACGGTGCCGAAGGGAGGAAGAAGAGTGCGTACTTGGCGCAACTCTAGAAGTAGACCAGACAGGCCCATTTGTAGATGGAAAAGTTAATAATGAAAATATTACTTTCCTAGTTGATACTGGTGCTATTCGATCAACAGTTAGAACAGCTGATGTCAAGAATCTTCGTCTCTCGGATGAAACGATCCAAGTAGTTGGTGTGTCCAACAGACAAATTAAAACTTATCTTACAGAACCGGTGAAAGTTAGTATAGGGAAATTTTCTGAAACGCACAGATTTGTAGTGTGCGACACCAGTCCTGTGAATTTGTTAGGTAGAGATTTATTGTGCAAGATGAATTGCACTATATTTTGTACTCCAGATGGAATAGCCTTTGAAACACCAGATGATGATGTGTTGTATAAAATGACAATGGCAAACAGAGAGAAAGAGGTTACAGGAACCTATGCTGTATTTAACCCTGACGATTTACCGAAAGAATTAAAACAATCAGTAAAAACAGAAGTTTGGGACTTTACAGAAGAAGACGTAGGGTTGATGAGGAATGTAGATCCAGTAAAAATAACTGTAAAAGAAGGAGTATGTTACCCAAATGTCCCACAATATAAATTGACTCCTGAAATAATCGAAGGAGTTACTCCTGTGATTGAGAAAATGATAAAACAAGGAATTTTGAGAGAAATAATGAGTAGCCCATGTAATTCACCAATAATGGGACTAAAAAAGCCTAGTGAGAAGTTCAGGATAGTGCAAGATCTGAGAAAGATAAACAAAATTGTTGTACCATGTTGTCCCATTGTACCGAATCCATCTGTGATTTTATATCAGATCCCTCATGATGTTGATGGTACACAGTGATTGATTTGTGCCATGCTTTCTTTTCCATCCAATTGAACCATGACAGTCGGCAAATTTTTGCATTTCGTTTCAGCAAGGGTATTTTGGCGTGGTGCCGAATTCCACAGGGGTATACAGAAAGCCCCTCAATATTTAATCAGCTATTGAAAAAGTCTTTGGAGAGTTTGGAAATGCCTGAGAATTCAGTACTAGTCCAGTATATCGATGACCTACTTGTGGCATCGAAAACTCGTGAAGCTTGTGAGGTAGACAGGGTAGCTTTGCTGAAACATTTGGCAGATGGAGGATTAAAAGTGTCACCATCGAAATTACAATTTTGTAAAAAAGAAGTCCAATATTTGGGACATAGCATTGAGAAAGGACACAGGAAAATAACCATAGACAGAATCAGGATCATAAAAAGAATGAGTCCACCAATGACTCAAAGCGAAGTGAGAATGTTTCTGGGAATGGTTGGATATTGTCATCAGTGGATAGGCAATTTTTCATTGATTGCAAAACCTTTGGTACGATTGACAAGAAGTGATGTGAGAGATCCAATTGATTTGAACAAAGAGGAGTTGACAGCATTCAAGAAGTTGAGAGAAGGATTGTGTAAAGCGCCTGCATTAGGTATGCCTGACTATGATAAGGAGTTCGAGTTGTATTGCAGTGAGAGAAATGGATGTGCGCTCTCTGTTCTAGTACAGAAGCATGGAAAACTGAGGAAACCAATTGCATATTTTTCATCCATGTTGGACCCAATAGCTGTAGCCCTTCCTGGGTGTCTGAAAGCAGTAGCTGCTACATGTCGCAGTTTGGAACAGAGTGAAGGAATTGTGATGGGATACCCTGTGAAAGTGTTTGTGCCTCATGATGTGGCAATTCTTTAAACAAGGAGTCATACTCAGTATATGACGCACAGCCGACTGACTAAGTATGAAAAGGTCATTTTGGGTGCAACAAATGTGAGTCTTGTGAGATGCGTGAATGTGAATCCTTCAACATTGTTGCCTGATGTAGAGCGCGTGGAGGTAATAGATGAAGCAGATCATGATTGTTTGGATGTACTTGATTTCTGTACAAAACCAAGACCTGACATAAAAGATGAACCTTTGCCAGAAAGTGATTATGTCATGTTTGTTGATGGATCTTGTTTGAGAACAGATGATAGAGTGCTGTGTGCAGCATATGCGGTATGTACAGTTGCAGCAGCGATGGAAGTATCCTATTTGAAAGGAGTAAGGTCGGCCCAAGTAGCTGAACTTATTGCCATGGAAGATTGGGAAAAGTGTGAGAGTGACTGTGATAACCGATAGCCAGTATGGCTACGGGGTGGTCCATGATTTTGGCCAAATTTGGCTGCAAAGAGGTTTCCTGACCTCAAGTGGAACTCCCATTAAAAATGCTAAAGTGGTTGAAAAGTTGCTTGAGGCAATACAGATGCCTAGGCAATTGGCTGAGGTAAAATGTGCTGCTCATAGTCGCAGTGGTGATTACATTGCCACTGGAAATAAATTCGCCAATGATATGGCGCAATATTGTGCACGAAATCAGAATTCAATTAATCGGGCAAAGGAAAGGGAGTTGATTTCTTGTTTCCCAACGTTTACTAACACTGTGGGAACATGGGAAGAGGTAAGACAATTGCAGGAAGAAGGAGGAGAGGAAGAAGTAAAACAGTGGGTAAAAGCAGGATGTGCACCAAGAGAGAAAGTTCATGTGTGGGTCTATCGAGATGGAAGACCAGTTATGCCTGATAGCATGATGTCTGCCATGGCACGGATGTATCATGGATAGGGACATATAGGGAGAGACGCCATGATTAGGTCTTTTAAACAAACTTGGTATAATGCCAAGTTCAGGCTTGTGGCCGAAAGTATTTGTCAAAGATGTCTAATTTGTCAGCAATACAATCCAGGGAGAAAGACATTGGTGAGTCTAGGAACAATAGGTCGGGAGGGAGGGCCTTTCACCAGAATGCAAGTAGATTTCATTGAGATGCCCCTTGTAACAGGTTGAGGTATGTTTTGGTGATGGTATGCCTATTCTCCAGGTGGGTAGAGGCGTTCCCAACAAGAAGAAATGATGGAATGACAGTGGCACAATTATTGTTGAGGGAATTTATACCTAGGTTTGGGTTCCCACTAACAATTGAATCAGACAAAGGAGGACAATCTTCATAATGAGATTATAAAATTGATTTGTGAAGCATTGAATGTACGACAAAAACTGCATTGTGCCTACCGACCAGAGGCTTCTGGTGTAGTGGAACAAATGATTGGTACTATCAAAAACAGAATAGGGAAAATGTGTTTAGCCACAGGTATGAAATGGCCCGATGTCTTGCCTCTAGTCCTCCTGACTATTAGATCAATACCAGACAGAACTACTGGTTTGAGTCCGCATGAGATCCTCATGGGACGCGCCATGAGACATGTATTTATACAAGTCAACAAGCTGATGTCAATAACTGATGACATGGTATTGGAATACTGTAAAAGCCTGGCTGACTCAGTTCATTCTGTGTTTCATCAGGTTGGAGCGGATGCCACCACTCTTGAAAATAAGCCAGCTCATGATCTAAGCTGGGTAAGGATAAAAGTACACAGAAGAAGAAACTGTTTGGTTCCCAGGTGGGGAAAACCAAGGCAAGTCATCTTGACTACAACAACAGCTGTGAAGTGTGCTGGAATGAAGAACTGGATCCATGCAAGTCATAATTTGAGAATTCCAAATCCAGTTGACTGTAAAGAAAAGGAATACTTTGATGAGTCAAAATCCAGTACTGAGTCAGATGACGGAGAGCCAAAAGACAAAGGAAGAGAAAACCCTGAAAGGGGGGAGACGGAGTCAAGGTTAACTTTGGTCCCCAGAAGTAATTCCCTGAGGAAAAGGTTACAGATTTCTGATACCAGTTCAGACTCAGAGACAGAACAAAAAGCCCATTCGTCCAAGAAAGAACAAAGGAAGAACAAAGAAAAGGACAGTGGAGAGACAATAAAAGAAATCCATGAGAAGGAAGTGCCAGATGAAAGATTGAGAGAAATTCCACCCGAAATAACACCTTTAGATGGACAGGAGCCAGATACAGAGACCCCCGATGAGGTGTAGGGAATTCCAACATCCAGTTAGAAGCAGGGACAAGTAGTCAGCAGGAAGATTGCGTGACGGAGATTCGAGGAGGGACAGAAGTAGGGAAAACAAAATAAGAGGTGGAAAAAGAACTCGTTGAAGGTAAAAAGCAAGTTGAAACAGAGTCTGAGGAAAGCAAAGATGAAACACCAGAAGGCCGAGTTCTGAGAAAGAGAGCTTGGAGAACTGAAAAGAATGATAATGGGAGTAAATTGAAAAGAGCGGCAAAAGACGAGGTGTGGCCAAACAAATAAAGAGACTAAGATATCGACTGACACGTGTAAATTCGCCAAGGGCTGAACAGGTGAATGAAGTAGCGAGTCAGGAAAAATCGAAAGAAGAAGAACAGACAGTAGTCAAAGAAAACAAACGAACAAGAAAACCTAACCAGAAGTATAAATCACCGGAATGGACATATGTGGCCCTGCCTGAAGTGAAGGAAGAGGCAGATAGCCAAGGAAATCCAAAGGTGGTTGTACGGGAAGTGGTTGAGGAAGATGAAGAATCGTAAATCCTGAGAGTTATCTTGTCCGATATTGGAGAAGAAGCGGATGTTCAGGACAACCTGTATGCTGAAAACGAAAGGAAACTAAAAGATGATGAGATGCCAAACTGAATGAGACAAGGAAGTTACTGATGGAAAAAACAATAAAATACTGAAAAAGACAAAAACTGGTAGAACCACGTAGGTGCTTAGAAGCCTTGGGTTAGAAACTAGTTGTGAAGTAGAAGAGGCTAAGTCAAAAGACACGGCTCATTTTAGAAAAGATGGCGAACATAGAGAGTAGCAAAAGTAGATGTACCTTCCTTGGAAGATGATGCAAAATGTGTTGTTGTTATATAGGATTATTAATGCTTCTTTGGAGTATTCTTGCTCTACTAATTTCATTTAAAGTTACTGTAGATACATTAGAAGGACAGAGTGATAACATAACTAATATAGGGAAAGTCCAAAAGGTAGTTCCAACTAGAATAGATAAAAACTATTTACATAAAGACAGGTCAATAACAGACTTTTCTAACAATGTGTTTTCAAAGTTGTTGTATGAATATGTAAAAACAATGGACGTAAGGGATTGCTACGTATGTATGCAATTACCTGCATCTGTATCTGAAGGAGTGTCTTATCATCACCTTCCTGTAACATATGGAATAACATGTAGTGTAATAGCCAGTTTATTTTATCAAACAGGTAAATTAGAGTATTATTTTTCAGATGTAGATACTATATTTTCACAAGTACCAGCAATTAACAAACTAAACAAGGTAAAACCTGCAAAGGTATTAGGTGATTTTTTCTTAGAGACTAAAGAACTAACCTTAGAATATATATTTAGAAATAACTTGACTTGCAGTTTAAAGAAAGAAGAGAAGATATGGTTGGAGAAAGGAGACTGAAAATGCAAAGAAAGGCTTCAGAAGGGCAAGTGGAGAAAATAGCTTGGGATGTAGAAACGGAGAAACACTTAAGAGGGGAAACAAGTCCAACTATGGCTTTAGATTGGCCTCAGAAAGGGAAATTGTGTATAAGAAGGAATCAGACGGCGTATGACAATTATTTTCTAGGGAATAGTGAGTGCCATGATACATACCGGATCATGGGAGGATGGGGATTTAAAGGTGGAAGAGATCCAGTCTTTCCAGGACTGTATTTCATTTGTGGGAACAGGGCATGTTATCGTTTGCCAGACCATTGGTATGGCACATGTTATGTTGGCCTGGTTTTTCCAAAGATTTTCCACATGGATAGAGGAGAACATGGTGTACATAGTCTAGGTAGTTATTTAGCACGTAGCAAGAGAGAATCTTGGACTGAAATTGTGGGTGACATTTTTGGAGCACTGATACCCGCAGTGGGAATATCTCTGGATGCAAATAAAATTAGAAAACTTTCAACAGTAGTGGATCGCTTGTCAACAAGAACCGCTGGAGGATTCTTATTGGTGAATACAGAAATGGTTGCCATTCGTGCTATGGTATTGCAACATCGACTTGCCCTTGATATTTTATTGGCAAAAGAAGGTGGAGTCTGTGGAATTCTGAAAGTTCAACATTGTTGTACTTACATTCCTGACGAAAGTAGAGATTTGAAAATTTATATTAAGAATATTACAGAATTGCATGACGAAATTGTACCACTGGAGGTTGAAGGTGTCTGGGAGAAGATTGGTAAGAAAATATCAGCTATTAAAGATTTTGTAGTAAAATTAGGTAGTACATTTATAGGTAAGATATTATTTCCATTAACATGTGTGATTACCTTAGTATTAATAATTAGACTAGGTTGTATTTGTTGTAGAAAGAATAAAAATCAGAAAAGAATAAAAAGAGAAAACTTAAGGAGAAGGGATAAGAAACAAGAAAGAGAATTTGAAGAAATAGAACTAGAAGAGTTAAAGGATAGCATGTATAAAACAGCAAAAAGAGAAGAAACAGGGGAAACTGAAATATGAATGAAACAAGAAATCAATAAAAATTTCCGTAAAAGGGATACAAAATTTTTGATTAGTGTGGTGATATAATCACCAGAGGGGGGATTGCTGGAGCGGGTAGTACAACATTTTGTATACCCCCCCATTTTGCATGTTTAAAATAAATTGAATAATTAACTAATAGTAATCATATTAATTGGTTTGCAGTGAACATTTACCAATCATATTAAAAAAAGAATTACACGTGGGAATTGCACCTTGCATGGCTATATTAATTGTAAACTAACATGAGTACGCATATTAATAGTAGAAAATTAGAATATTGCATGTAATATGTTGCTTTGGTGATGTATTTGTGATTTGTGCTTTATTTTGTAAGTATAAACCGCTCTGAGTGTTGCTTCTGCTAGATAAATACACACACATATGGGTATTAGCAAGGGGATAGCATTTTATTTGTCATTTCTATGTTTTAATTACTTTTTTGTGTTTCTTTTGCTTAAGTTGACCATTTCGGCCTAAACAAGATGGCTGAATGAGACGTTAAGCTTGACTGCCCTGACAACACGAGGTTTTGAATGAAGTGCGCAGGTGTCACCGCCAGCAGCAGTGGCCTGGACCTGACCCCGGGAGAACATGTACCCTTCAAGGACGCTCCGGGAACCTAGCCAATACCAAAGACAATGCTTGATTTAAAAACCGGAACCAGCAAGTGCGATGAGTTCATCTTTTCGACACCCTGAGAACTTCACCTCCTAACCCCAAGTCGACCAATCAGCACTTCCTAAACCCCGATCTTGATACTTTTTGACATTATTTTCATTATAAAAGTAGGTTGGGAATTGCACAAATTGCTATCGCATCGCTCACGCTCTTTATTGACGAACTCGATTTCCTGACGTTATGCTGACAGAGAGGACGGTGACACTGCTGGACAACTATTATCCTGAATCTTTGAGAGACTGAATTGCGGCCTAACTTTGCTGAATAAAATTCTTCCTTGACTGACTGACTTAGAGGACGACTTTAGCCAAAATAGATAAATATGATGCTCTGAAATGCTGATGATGATTTCTAATGTTTCTTGCAATATTTCTTAGATAAAGAATATTTGATTAATTGACAAATGTGTTGCGTCGATTATTTTAAGACGAGAATTTAGTGGGATTTAAAGACTAGATAAATGATTGTGAAACTAAACCTACAAACAACTAAATGATCCATCTCCTCATGAGAGGGATATCTTAGGTTTGAAGTTAATGTGTTTAGGGTAAGGTAAAGGTATTCCTTTCATGTCAGAGTTTGGAAGCTTATTTCCCTAGGAAAACAGATCAACTATAAGTATTGGTGTTATGGGGCCCACCACTGAATGTATATGAGTGAATTTGATGTTGAAGTAATTGGTCTGAGACAAAGGGGAAATTTGATGTTCCACGCTGCAGCAGCT
The DNA here is from genome assembly GCF_964204655.1 of Triturus cristatus. Taxonomy (NCBI): domain Eukaryota; kingdom Metazoa; phylum Chordata; class Amphibia; order Caudata; family Salamandridae; genus Triturus; species Triturus cristatus. Next base: position 625,284,174 of record NC_140587.1, read on the forward strand.
GCAAGGGCACATTCATGTTTTATGAAAACCGATAAACCACCGGTTGGACGGGAAAAGAGGTTCCATTTTATGGCTGGGACCTGATGTTCTTAGTACCCTGCCAGAGGAGTACTGGACAAGGCCCATGTTTTTTGGAAACAAATTATGTCCCCGCTTTCCAGGAACTGCTTCAGATTTTCGTTTTTGCAAATTTTGCTAATCCCTGCTATGTTCCAGGAAATTATAATGAATTGCTGCTTATGGGTTAGTCCTCGCCCAGCGTCTCCTCTGACCGGCTGGCTTTTGTCGTAGTTAGGAATACTGTGGCCTCCTTCTTGCGAGTCCCTTTTGATCAGTGATAGGGAAGGTGGTGCATATAACCCGATGATTGTTTTGGCATGAGATCCTGATGCCCGTTAGGTCCCTTTGGCCCATCTGGCTTCTATCCGAGGGTCCTGAGCTATTTGTCCCGTGCAGGACAAACCGGGTGGCCTTACCCCCTGTGTCTGGGGCCAAGACTTGTGGGTATTTTGGGTGCGGTAACAGCAAAACTGATGCCCCACTCAGCGAGTAGGGTGGAGTTGGTCACGACGTCTTGTTGTATTTCTTTATTCTTCAGACCCACCACTGATGAGTCGCCACGTGTGTCTCCCTTCATGCTCAGAAATTTTACCCATTCTAGGTCTCCTGTTTGTATCTTGTCTAGGATGTCCAGATGTTTGAAGAGACGTAGAATGTTGCTCCGATTCAGGATGTCATGCTGTCCCATGCTAAGGAATCTCGGTGTGAGGACCACCTCATATACAACTGCTGGTGCACCCACAGTTAGGGTACTTTCCCCCCTTTCTGTGGCTGTCTCTGCTGGAGTTGATCGTATGCTAGTGCTTCCTTGGTGAGTTGAGGCAGGTCCTGATTGGGGCCGCTTGTTTTGGCCGTGATTACTCCTAGTAGCAGGCTGAAGACCCGGACTTAATTGTGGTGGATTTGGAATGTCCGACTGTAGTGTCTGTGTTGCCGAGGCTATATGGATGAGGGATTCTGCAGGAGATGGACTTTTTCCGGTCGTTGAATCATTGTCTGTGGAGTAATTCGCCCTTTCTATTGACTTTTGGCCCTTCGCACTGGAGATGCTTGGTGGTGAGATTGGCTTGTGCTGAATTTCCAAAGGCGTGGAGACTGGGGGAATGTTTTTGCCCCAGTTTTTGTCAGTGAAGATTGGGTAAAGCTGAGTGACTTTTGTGTCCCCTTGTGAGGGCGTTAGGTTGATCTTTGATGACTGCAATTGTCTCACTTTTAGCTTTGACTTTTTCTGTTGCTTCTTCAACTTCTTTTTTGGTCTCCTTGATAAGGAGGGTTCATGTGTGTCGGAGTGAAGTATGTTCCTGCAAAACAGCGTCACTAGCCCTGAAGTTTGGGCTTTGCGTGTCTTTAGATATTTCGGGGCTGCTGTCAGGAATGTTGGTCGTGTGCACTGCACTTTTGCCGTTGTCGCCTGTGATCTTCTGTTCTAGTAAAACCCCTGCTGGCTGTGCTGCCATTGGAATGTGACTGTTGGGCTTCGCCCGATCGTCTATGTTATTTAAGGTCGGTGCCTCCATGCGTCCTTTTGCTATCTCGACTATGTCTGCTAGAACCTCTGGAAGGGAGCCCCACTTCTCGATGAGATTTGAACGGCAACAGGAGCAGTCGCCCCGGTTAGAAGTCACATATTGGGAGATCCTTTTATCTAGGTCCTCCACCTTGGAGCTAATATTAACTAGGTGCCCTGCAATTGCTTGTAGGAGGTCTATTTGCACTTCCAACTTGGTGGATTGCCACAAAAGGGCTTTATTAGTGGCACTGTTTGTCTCAGATGAGAGTGATTTCTCTAAATCCGCATCAGCACTGATGTTGTGTGAAAAATAGTCTATTTTTGAGTTAGGGGCCCATGGGGACGCTGAGGGCCATGACAGGTTTGGGGTTAGATCAAGGGTTCTTTTGATATTTTGTTCAAGATTATAAACGAACAAGGATGTAAGCAACAGAGTATTGTTAGCAGTGAGGTTGACTAGCATGTAGTTATTCACAGTTTTAAGAACGATTAATATGAACACTTACATTTTTTTAAATGTGTCTAATCCAATAATGTAGTCTGTGACTGCCCATGGTAATTGGTTAAACATTTAGATGGAGAACTGATGCACAACATAGGTGTAAGTTGATCTTTTCTTTATAAATATGAATATTTTAATCGTATATTGGGATGTTCCTTGAAGAAGTATTTGGAAGCTCTGAAATACATGGCAGAGTAACGTGAGAGCACCGAGTAACGATAAGAAACATTTGATCTTGAAGACAGCGCAAGAAAGAACGAAGCTGATTCTGCAATATGAATAAACAGATGCATGAATCTACAGGTATTTGTTTCTTGTGAATTGCTTTTGAAACACCTATTATGAAATGAGGGTTCTGAGGTAGGAAAGAATAGATTCCATAGATACACTTCCGAGTATTATGCTTATGATGACAGATGGGAGAACATGGATGCATATTATCGAAGATTAGTACTCAAATTAAAACCAAAAGGAGAGTGCAAAATATATACAATAGTTGTGAGAAAGTGGCAGATTAGTGTCCACCAGAGGTAGTAAAGTCTCTATCTTGCTGGGTTTAGTGAAAGGGTTCAGTTATTTAAATCTGAGCTCAACCCCTGGTGGCTGTGACAGAACAGACAGTCTTAACTGAGGGGAAATGGTTAAAGCATTTAGAAGTACCAAAGCTTAAAACGTCGACAACACATCACAATAAACATACCACTCCACCTTGGAAACATAAAGTAAAATGTAAAAAAATCAAATGGTGCCAAATTACAAAAGTACAATTAGAGCAACCAGGAAATTTGAATTTTTAAAAATGTAAGTGAAATAGCACCAAAAAGCACAAAGGGCCAATGTTGGTCAATAGTCACTGTTGACTGGGACCTAGGCATGATTTTGAGGCATACTGTGATAGTGCACATGTTGAGTACAACAAGTATGCCCTCCCTGCTAGGGCCTGGAAGTAGGGAAGTTCGAAAAAGTTTCTAAGTCCCAATCTGAAAAGGGACTGTGTTGATTTTCTGAAGAAAAACTCTTCTCCACATGGGCCAAACCTGAAAGACAGTCCACACTGTGCAACTGCTGATGATTGGTCCCTGTGAAGCTTTGGAGAAAGAAGTTTCAAAAAGTTCCCTAATTTTGTTTGTTGGTCAGAGAACCACATGAGCACACTTCCAAAACCCCTCCTTCCCCAGGATCTCAAGGGTAGTATTTATAGATTCTCAGTATACCAGGCAAAAGCCAATAGCAAAGTTCAGTCCAGGTTCAGTTGCCACTGTTCATCTGTGATACTTTAAAGGAATGCCCCCTCAGCTTTATGATACTTAGAGATCTGTCTGTCATTGGATACCAATTGGAATGGGGTCCTACCTTTTCAGGTCCTTCTCACAGGTCACAGATGCCAAGTGCAGCAGGATCAGTTCACCTAGTATCCTTCCGGAAGGCTGTGTGTGGGTCCAACTGTGTAGGCTTCACAAGCCTGTGGGTGGGGCACACCATATAGCACTCCTGGTTTCTCTCTGACCAATGGAGTAAAGGTTCCTAGACCGTTACCCACCTACTTTTGCAGTAGTTTCTATTTGCTTTGCTGCAAAGAGGCCCAAAATACTAGGTGGTAGGGCATGTTCATGATGGCAAAAATCTTCAGAAGCACTACACCGAAGCTCTGAGTGGTGGGATATGTGGGGGTGTATTATGGTCATTCTAATCCAGTTTGAAACAGGCACTCTATCCACAACAAACCAAGAGACAGAGGACCGGTAAGACAAAATTATGGTCCTTCAACAAACAGTCAGGCGATGCACAAGATATATCCTAGCTTACTGCTTGCTCCATTTGAAGGCAGGATTTGACACTGGGGTGTCAACAGGCAGGACAATGCCACCACCCTGCATATTCCATTGAGCTCGGAGTTCAATTGTGCTGCCCTTTCAGGACAGCGTATTATGTGCCCTTGGGAGAAATTTCACACCTCAATCAAGGCTGAGCACTGGCGAGGAATAGCTTGAGAGCTAATGCAAATTGGCCTCTTGAAAGCTCATGTAGGTAAAGGGTAACTTTCTAAAAGCTACCTTTCCTGAATAGTTATTAAGAATCTAACTTCACAATTGAATTGGAATTTTAATAACTATAGAATACAATACCAGAAAACTCTCAAACCAATTTAGAAACATAGAGTAAGTTGTATTAAACAAAATGATACCACAATGACACAATTTCCAATCAGTAGAACCAGAGATAATCAGTGTTGACGTTTTAAGTAAATAAAGTGCCTAACTCGTGCTGTATGGGGGAAAATCACTGGTTCAGACTGACTGCGATGGAGCACGGGTACAGGGATCAGGTTAGTCCCACTGAAAGAGTTACCTTCTCAAAGGGTTTGCAGAGTTCCATTCACTATGGAGGAGGCCGCTAGGAGCAGGGACAGTGTTGTGGATGGTCGTCGTCTAGCGTGAAAAGCTGTCTGGGCAGCACAGCCTCTCTTTACTGTAATGCAAAGAGCCGGACAGGTGATGTGGGTGGTCGTTGCTGGAGCTTTGAGTTGGTGGTCACCACAGGCTGTTGATGCTATAGCGCAAAGTGCAGATGTGGTATTGCTGGTTTTGCCCGGCGTTGCTGGTAGTCGCTGTAGTACAGGTCTTCTCCAGAGCTTCACGTTGACAGTAATGGTGGGTGGCAGAGTCTCAACGCGAAGTGGCCTGTTCATGGTCACTAAGAGCCTAAACTTAAGGACTTTACCTTTTCCTCTAGGGAGGAGCTCGGACTGATGCCAGACAAGGGCCCAGGACCTGAGGGGAACATCTTCAGGATCTAGGAACTCACCCCATCAGAGGTCAGTAATGCGCAGGCACTTCCTGTTGAAGGTCCAGGCAGGTCTAGTTGCAGCAGGTCTGCTGGGCAGTTGCAGGTAGGCCTACAGAGCTTGTTATGTTCCTGTAGCTCAAACAAGAGATCAGCCAAGTGACCCTTGGAGTTACTCAGGTTAGCATGGTATGAAAGTAAGCAAGGCCAATCTTGCTTCTCATACAAGGCAGTCCTAAAGCAGCTGGGCACAATAGCAGCAGATCAGTCCTTCTTCTGTAATGTCCACAGGTCTAGGACAGTTCTGATGAGTGGCTCTGGGGATCCAATACTTATTCCAAGAGCCAGCATTTGTGTGAGGGGATTCGCACATCTCGTTCTGGAAAGTTCTTCCCTTACCCTGTCAAGGCTCCAAGAAGACAGGGGTGAGAAACTGCAGCTGTCAGGTTCCGTTGTGTGTGCAAGCTCTTCAAAGTGCAAGTGGGACAGGGAACAGCTTTGCCCCGTCCATCCTGGCAGAATGGCCCATCCTGCCCACTCTAATCCCATTTCTGGTAGGAATACAGAAACCCCAACAGCAGAGCAATTCACAGTCATGTGACCCAGGACACTGGCTGAAAGCAAAAATGTTTTGGATACGAAAATTTCAACTTTCAAAAGCAGCAGTGTATGCCCTTTTTCTTTAGAATACAAAATGTTTGTACATAACCACATTGTGGTACCCCTTAAAAGATTTTCCGACTGCAATATTTCTAATGTTTTGTATGCAATACTATGCCTATGTGATAAACTTTACATTGGACAAACCACACAAGAAATACAAGTACCAATTTGTCAACACCATAGCCATATCTGCTGTAAGATCTCCTCTGCTCCCTTAGTACAGCACTACTTAACTGAGGGTGAAACAGAAAATGATATTCAAATGCAAGTTGTCCTCAAATTACCTGAAAAAGGGGAGAATATGGAACAATTGCTTAATGAATAAAACTGGGCTAAACCAACAAGAGGAATGGACTCATTTAATTTCAACTGGTAGAAAGATAATTTCCTTTAACCAAATGTACTAGATATTGTCTGGAAGTTTTTTTATGTGCATTCCTGGGTATTCCCTATGACACTCATCAGTTTGCAACAATTGTGTACACTGAGGCAATTAATTGTAACACCTTTTTTCCTTTCATTTGTGATTCTTGTATTTGTTATTTTTCATAATATTGGCCTTTTCTTTCTCTTTCGCCATGTATGTGTATGTTTTCCGATCATCTTACTTTTAGTCCCTTTCCAAAAGGGCAGCCACTAGACACAGGTTCTCCATTTGTTTTCTCTGGGCTACCCTTTCTTTATTTTCATGGACTGGATGTCAATATTTAGGGCAGTCCTTCCTTCATTTTTATTACCCAGGAGAGGCAGTCATCTTTCGGAGGAAACCCAGCTATCTTCACTCGGATCTCCTTTCAAGTGGTATTTGTCTGTTGTCCAGTAAGATCTTGCTGTACTCCTCTGGAGGTTTATTTACATTCTAGAAGCAGCCCACTCTACCCAACACATTACCAGGTATGTGCCCTTATCATAGGGCATTTATTGCTAGATAATTTCTTTTCTGACCTATTTTTTTGATTGACAGTTTCTGACAACTCACATTAGATTCCATGGACTCCATCCGAACAATATTGGCAATTTTTGACAAATTTGGAAGTCCATACAATCTTTGCAAAGGTAATTTGATATTTATTGTAATCCCATTCATCATGTCTCCTCCCTCAATTTTTCTCCCCATTTTGGCTGATGTCTTGTGTATTTTGAATCTATAGGTGCAGCTGAATTAAGCCCCTTGGTGCCTTCAACAATGTTTTATTAGTGCCCAGTAAGTTTTTATTCATTGTAAACATTTGAATCCCATACTATTGCTCTCCCTACTCTAACAGTATATCTTCTGGGCTCTCTTTCAGTTCCCCATTTTTCTCAGTCTTCTGTATTCTAGAGTCTTGCCGATGATCATTCTATCTGTTTAAAGGATCAAAACATTGCCAACTAGTTCCATGGACCCGATTTGATTGTACATAACAATAAAATGAGGCATGTTGTTCTTGATACACACTTTTGATCATGTATTGTTAAACGTGTGTATCACCTGTAAGAGAGCACCAAGAACCTTTCAAAAACACACCTTCTGTGCCATCATATTGTTTTTAATGTTTTTATATACAATGGAATAAAATGATGATTGGATGTATTTGTACATTGATTGTGATATCTCTGGTCTTGGTAACACTGTTCCTTACTCATAGGCTTAACCAATGTCACAGGCGACACTCAGGTTTCATTGTTACTTATAACCTAACTTTCTAAAATTGGATTTTCAAAATTGTGACTTAAAATCTGACTTTGCCACTGAAGTGGATTTTAAATTACAATTCATTTAAGTGTAAGCAGCATATTCCTACCTGCTCCCAATTAATTCACTATCATCATGTATTAAATGTAAAGAAAATTGACCCAGTGTTAGTCAATGGAAATGATAAGCCTCACAACAGTGAAAACAACTTTAGGACTTTTGCACTGTCAGGAAATGTAAAACTTTAGCACACATCTTCTACTGTTTAAATATAATGCACCCTGCCCTGTGAGCATTGAGGGCCTACCTGAGTGTTTCCTTACAAGTATTAAAAATAAAGGCTTAGGACTGGGAACAGTTTTATTCCAGGTTGAAGTGGCAATTCAAACTGTGCTACAGGCCTGCCTGAGCCATGTTTTAAAGTGCTACCTTTGTGGATGGAATACTGAGTACAGTGGCCCACAAGTAGCATTTAATTCACAGGACCTGGGTACATGTATTACTATATACTAGGGACTTAAAGTAAATTACATTTATGAATCAGGTGTGAGCCAATTTTACCACAATTTATGGAGAGAGCACTGGCACTCCATCACTGGCTAGCAGGGAAAAAGTGTGCAGAGTCCTAATGCCAACAAAACGGGTTCAACACCAGAAGGTAAACTGCCGGAGGAAGCCCTACAAAAAGTCAAGGTCCAACATACAGCTATGTCTGCCACAGTGAAATAGCATTTTGGGAATTGTAAATGTAGGAACATGTTAACATTTATTTTCTACATACCTCACTTACATAAATAGCATGCATCCTACCTTGTGGGTCACAAAGCCAATCAAGGTGTGACTTACTAGTATTTAAAGGATTATTTGTTTTACCTGTCAAAAACGGTTATTGTAACAGGTTGCTCTGCAGGGTTATACTGCAGTAGTCAGGTTTCAATGGTAAGCCGTAAGTAAAGTGTTCTTTGTAACATTAGTGGAAGGCACAATAAGTGCTGTAAGCAACAGGTGACATATTTCTTTCTATGCCAAGGATGCAGTTTCTACATTGTATAATATCACCTATAAGGGAGTTAAATACACAATTCAGGGATTACCCAATTTCTGCATGTCTGTGTGGTCAGGGCACATACACTGGGCAATAGACAGCAGTGTTGCAGTGTTCAGAGTTTAGAAACCATAAACCTGATGATTACCCAGCCATAAACGTTAGCAAGAAATCAGAGTCACCATGTGAAAAGGGTATTTTCTCACAATAGTCATTACTGTAATAGTCATTAACCACAAAATTAAAAGATAATCTAGAAAAAGAAAAGGATAAACTAAAATAAATACAAATGTGACAAGTTTCACATTCACAAGAAACTAACATTAAATCCAAACATGAACATGAATTTGTGTAAACTGTTTCTATCCAAAGAGATTATGCGGGTGTAACATGCCTTAAATTTGATTTTATATTACAGGTCAAAGAGACTATCACAAGGACTATAGTTGCTCCTAAGGCCAAAATAATATAAGGAATAATGACTTTGTGTTAGGAGGAATAACATGTTTTATATTAGTGTTAATTTGATTTAATCATTCATACTATTGAAGAACTATTTAATTGAAAACTTGATATGGATCTAGGGCAAGTATTAATAAAGTAGAAGTAAACAAATGTGAGATACAACAGAACAAATCTAAAAATGACATAGGGAAACCTATGTTTATGAAAATGAGTGCAGGCAAAGGGTCTACTCTGAAAGGTCAACCCAAACATTTTGCCTTCCTTCTCCTCTCTTTCTGACCTTCTTTTTATTGGCTTTAGGACTCTAAGCACTTTACCACTGCTAACCAGTGCTAAAGTGCATGTGCTCTCTTCTCTAAATATGGTGAAATTGGTTTACACCAGTTTGGCATATTTGATATACATGTAAGGCCCTTGTACAGTGTTATACCCTATTCCCATGGCTTGTAAATCAAATGCTACTAGTGGGCCTGTAGCACGGATTGTGCCATCCTCAAAAGTAGCCTTTCAAACCAGTCTCAGACCTGACACTGCAAGGCCTGTGTGTACAGTTTACTGCCACTTCGACTTGGTATTTAACACTAGTTGCCAAGCTTGAAACTCCCCTTTTATTACACATCGGTCACCCCTGGGGTAGGCCCTAGCTAGCCAGGGTGTTGTGTGAATGAAAGTTAGGAAATGGGCTGGTATGTTTTGCATGCCCTGGTAGTGACAAACAGCCTATTACAATTTTAACTACTGTGAGGCCTACTTGTCTCATAGATTAGCATTGGGAATTCCTTAACAGCCGTTATAAGCTGAATACAGAAAAGTATCATTTTCATGTTCCATATTGTTGGAATGGTAATGACAAATCCTCCATACTGGTAAAGTTGGATTTGGCGTTACTATTTTAGAAATGCCACTTTTGGAAAGTGAACATTTCTCTGTGCTTTTACCTCTGTTTGCTTTGCATCCTGTCTCCAATACACGTCTGGGCTGGGCGACAGCTATACTTTGTGCATTACATCGAGGCAGCTACAACACAGGAAGGATAGGTGTGTTTGAGTACCCATTACATACATTTGCATTCTGATGGCCTTGCCTGGGCAGTGTCCTGTCCCTACACAAATGACTGATTACCCCCACAGATAGCCTGACAGACAGGACACTTCAGGACACTGAAAGGGATACTTGTGCACTTCAGAGAGCTGCTTTGAAGTCACCGCCACATCAAAGGCACTTTTGGGTTTAAGTACTGGGTCTCTGATCTCATCAAATCAGGCAATACTGGACTTGTAACTGAAGCTCTGCCAAAATAACTGCTGTGCTGCTCAAACGACTCAATTGGACTTCTGATCTGGAAGGACTGCTTTTTTGTTTGTTGCTCTGCTGCCTGCTTCTCACTAACTCTGCTGAAGGAAAGCGGGACTCTGCCTTTACACCAAGTGATCTCAAAGGGATTGTTGGCTTACCTCATGTTGCTTGAGACTCAGGAATATCAAAGTCTCTAACCCTGCTCCTGTGCCTGGCTCACTTGAAGTGGCCCAGATACGTTGAACATGGATTTCAATGCATCTCCTATCTGCGTGTAGTAGAACTGGCACATCGACCAGGTTGCTAGAGTAAAATCAGCGCATCGCATCGAAACCAGCGCTTTGCCTCCAGAGATCGACGCATCGGACAATGTATCACCACCACTGCAGCTTGGTGAGATCAATGGATCCCCCGACTCCATGGCAGAAACTGGTGCATCGCTCAACGCACCCATCTTTGGAAATGATGTATCTCCTTCACTGTGTGGAGAATATCGATGCATCTTGCTGCAAGTGACGGGGAAAGGTACTTTGTTCACTGGGGCCTGTGTGGGTCCTGTAGCCAGCCTGCAATTCCATGAGGTCAGCTTGAACTTTTACTTTGCCACGGTCCAGTGCAACCTAAAGTAACCTCTTTAGTGCTAATTTCTTCTAAGCGATTTACTGCATGTATTCCTTTGAATTCAATATCTCATCTTCTATGCATTAGAATGTTGTAATGTTCATCTTGTTTATTCAGATTATAATAATCAGTTTTTCAAAACTTGTGTGGATTCTTTTTCTGGTGCATTCATTTTCTTACAGTGTGTGTGTTGCACAAATACTTTACACATTGACTCTTTAGTTTAGTCTGACTGCTCTGTGCCTATCAACCAGATGGTGAGCACATGTAAACCTTTAGTGTGTATCTTACTTTCCCTGACTAGAGTGGTGGTTCCTGCCTGGTTCAGGTTCATTCCTCAGGCAACCAGGAGTCACATTTGAAACAATGAGTGTGAATACAAATAGTATTAGCAGTATTGCACAAGAAAACTCATCAGTACCATATCAATCAGTTGGTCAAGCTACTTCAAGAAGTGAACTACTGATTTAAATGGAAAGTCAGAAATAGCAACAACAGAAAGAGCATCAGCACTAATACTGACCCACAGGAAGGAAGGGACAGCAGCAGTCAATCAATCAATCAATCAATCAGGGAATTGTAAGCACGCTACTCACTTGTGAGGGTCTCAAGGCGCTGGGGGGGGGGTACGCAGATCTGTTTAGCCAAAGAGCCAGGTCTTGAGGGTCTTCCTGAAGGTGTTCAGGGAGGGGGCGCGTCCGATGTCTGCCGGTAGCTCGTTCCTGGTCTTGGCTGCAATGTGAGAGAAGGATCTTCCACCTGCTCTGGATATGTAGATGCTCGGGGTTTCGGCCAGTGCGAGATTGAAAGATCGGAGGTTTCTTTTGGGTACGTGGAAGTTGATTCTGTCGTTGAGGTATTTGGGTCCGTTGTTGTGTAGGTATTGTAGGCGTGAATGAGGATTTTGAAAGTGACTCTTTTCTCCACAGGGAGCCAGTGGAGACTTCGTAGGTGTTGACTGACTTGTTCTTGTCAGGGGATGCCGAGGACGAGTCTGGCGGCGGTGTTCTGTATTGTCTGGAGTTTGCGGAGTAGGGACTTGTTGGTGCCGGCATAGAGCGCGTTACCTTAGTCTAGTCTGCTGGTGATGAGTGCGTAGGTGACGGCCTTCCTTGACTCAGGGGGGGTCCACTTGAAGGTCTTGCGGAAGATGCGGAGGGTGTTGAAGCAGCTGGAGGTGTCAGCGTTGACCTGTCGGTTCATGGTGATTGATGAGTCGAGTACGATCCCGAGGTTCTTGGCGTGGTCTGAGGGGGTGGGGGCGCTTCCGAGGGCAGACGGCCACCAGGTGCCGTCCAATGCAGAAGGGGTGGTACTGAGGACCAGGACTTCTGTTTTCTCGGTGTTAAGTTCCAAGCAACTGTTGGTCATCCAGACTGCGACGTCTTGCATTCCTTTCTGGAAGTTGAATTTGACAGTGGTGGGGTCTTTGGTGAGGGAGAGGATGAGCTGGGTGTCGTGGGAGTAGGATACGATGTTGAGGCCGTGTTGTGGGACGATGGTTTTGAGGGGGTCCATGTAGATGTTGAAGAGGGTGGGGCTCAGGGATGAACCCTGTGGGACTCCGCAGGTGAGCAGTAAAAGCAACAGTATTTTTCAAGTCATCAAATTGAAAGCAATATCTCAAAAGATTTAACAGGCAATATGTAGTTGTTTCGAACAAAGCAAAGGATAACAGTAATCCTCTTAGTCTCAGTAAGTTTGAAGAGAAGGTTCTCCGGGCAATGATACAGAACAAACTAGGAAGAAATACAACATAATTGACTCAAAACTAGTGACTTTTATGTTAGTGATAAACAGGTAAATTGAACCTAATGGAAGAGAGCATTGTGAAGGACTTGCAGAAAATAAAATACACTCCCAAAAATTCAGGAAGAATCTTTTAGATACAGAACAAATAACATTACCCAAATGAGCACAGAGAAAGAAGTAAGGAGACAATTTCAAGACATCAACACATATATGTTTTCCAAATGACTCTATATCTGGGTATAAGAAATGATAGATCATATCTTGGTAGACACTGATGCAAAATTGTAAATAAATGAAAAGAGAAAATGTTTTTGACAAAGAAAAATCCAGTCATATCAATTAATTATGTAGTTCAAATATCCGCAAAAGTCTCCAAATTACCTGGGGTAGCCAATTATAACAGACACTAACTTGCGATTTTAACATTTGCTACACTATATGGTTGGATTATTTGAAATCCACTATTGATAAGCCATTGATAATATCTTCATGATATGGGGATTTCATATGACACTTGTCAATGGTGTAAGTTCAAGGTCCAATTCCACTTTTATATGCATTAGATTTGGTGAGTCTCTAAAATTCCAGGCTTGGCCCCTCCTAAGGAACAAATATATGCAGTAAAAGATGTTTTACTGTCACAAGTGTGTTTATATGCTTTTCTGATGCGATTTATGCACATAATCATTTACTATCATTATTTTAGGTTAAAAGAGGTTTGATGGGGTCAACTGTATTAAGACATCAGGCACAGCCATTAATCGAAACATTAAGCCCTTGTAGATTAATATACAATTCCATAAATGTCAGAGAAAACATTTTAGACCAATTACTATGGTACTGAATATATATAAACAACCCAAAAGAGACCTCTGGGTTTGAGGAAGGAATGGAAGAGTGCTAAGGGGATGTCCCTTTTAAAGCACAGTTTCCCTCACCCATCCCGGGGTGGCATCCTTCATCATGGAGGAACCGCATACCCTTATGAGCCTAATCATAATGTGGGCTACAACCCCCTCTCTGAGAGGGAAGAGCTCAAGGATGTTTTCTTTGGTAGAGAGGTATACTAATTCTGACAGACAAGGTCTAAATGATGACATCCCCTGGTCTACACTATCACAAACCTGAACTCACTTCCGGGACCTCAGGGCAATGTAGTTTTGCAGAATTTGAATTATGCTACTCCTTTGTATTTTTAATATAGTGGTAATAATATAACTCTACATCTCCCTTAATGCAAATATCCTGTATGGACCTTCTTTATGCTCTCTCCATGATTTTTCATGGTCTGAGTGTCAAAACAGTACTGACCAGCATGTTGGTTGATTAATCTAGCTTTATGGGCCTTTAATAAGTCCATTCATAGCTTACAGTTATGTTCGTGTTATTCCTTAATCACATGCTCACCCCTTTGAATGTTTGTTTGGAACTGCAATATACAGACCCCAGAGTTATTCTCATAGAATGCAATGCATGTACATGATTTTGACTCTATTATCATACCTGGTTGATACCATACAAAACTCACATTTCCTCTCAAGTTGCTCCTGTAACCACATGTTCATCTCTCTGGAGGCATGTTTGGAATTGCAATGCACAGTCCCTCTGAGCTATTCACAAGGAATGCTATGCATGGACATGATATTGACTCTATGATCATGCCAAATGAATCATGGTTTCCAACAGTCCTGGTCGGTTTATTAGGTTAGCACCATGATGCATGATGGAGAATAGACTGAGGAAACAATACATGTTGTTTTCCAGCTACAGGCTTGTTTGACTTGGCCCTTTTTGCCAGGTCATCCCTAAACTTTTTGCCTTTCTCCCACCTTATTTCTGACATGGTGTTGGTGGTTTTAGGCCTCTGGGCACTTTAGCACTGCTGTCAAGTGTAAAGTGCGTGCGCTCTCTGTGTAAATTTGGTAAAATTGGCCTGCCCTCCCATAGGAATGCATTGGGGATTCCCTGATAAGTGTGTTAGTGGTAATTCCTGATATGGGAGGAGCAGCGTGGTCGAGTTTAGTATATTTGGAATTGTAATAATAAATGCTGCGCAATGGTGTGCGCAGATTTATTATGACTATTGGAGAAATGCCACTTTTAGAAGTTGGCATTTCTGTGTGCTATGTGTCTGCCTGCCTGATGTGAATTGCATGTCTGGCTTGTGAGTGACAGGGGCTGGGAGGTGTGTGTGGCTCCAGGAGGGGCAGGGTGATTCAGCACTAGGTTGAATGGGACATCTGCATTGGGAGTAGTGGAAGGAGTAATCCCCTGACCCTGCATAGATTTGTGATTAGCCTGGACAATGCTGGCTCCGCCCCCTGCTGTATGTCTGATCACCTAGCCCCCACCTGACAAAGGAGAAGAGGAGCTTGTTAAACAATGTGCTCCAATTCCCTCTGAACCAGTTGCATCTGGTTCCCCCAAGACCAGTACTGCAGACAAAGGAATGCCTAATATAAATAAAGGGGCTGTGACCCCATGAAGTAGTTCTGTGCTGGTGCTGTTCCTGACCTTGCTGGGGCGTGCTGCTGCTGGGCCCAGGAGGAATCACCATGAGAGCTTGCCTCCGTGGACCCTGCATTGCCCCCTTGATCTCCAGGGACTTGTTGGGCCTTTTAGCGCCTTGTGAGCGCTGCACTTTATTTTCTTATTTTTCCCCAAGGCGGAGGAGAGCGTGGGGTGCACAGCACTGAGCTGCCGCCCTTTTAAAGGGAATCCCCATCGTAGGGATTTCCCCGTGATGCTTAAATGGAGGGTGCCCACCCCGCATTTTCCTTTATTTTTGCGGGTGCCCACCCCGCTTATTTTGATATTCACATTGCAGGTGCCCACTCCGCTTATGCTTGTGTTTTAATTGCGGGTGCCCACCCTGCATCCTGGTGAGACTCACCGCTGCAGCCCTAGAGCACCAAAACCGGAAGCCAGGTGGCCTTGCCTGACTATGGGCGGGGCGTAGGACGCGTCCGGCGAGCAGGGGAGAGGAAGTCCGCCCGCCGGAGACGCCGCGAGGAGACCCATCCAGAGCCTCGCTGGCTCCACATTGAAGTCCCAGTCCCAGGAAGAGGGACCGGGCAAAGAGAGAAGACGATCCCTCCCCAGTGAGGGAGAAGAGCAGAGTGCTGGTCCAGAGAGGAGACCGGAGGAGTCCTGCCCCGCAGCCCCGGTGAGTGAGGGCCTCTCCCATGTTGGTGCTGATCGAGGCCAGTGCCACATTCAGTGTTGGGGTGCATCTCGATATGGAGGAGTCCCGAAGTGGGACTTGGGGGGCAAATTTGATTTATAGAGCCCCAGAGGAGGGCTAGCGAGCCAGTGCCCCTTCCAGTTTGGCCATTCCTACAGCTGCTCCGCACCACCGCGGGCAGCTGCAACGATGGGGGCAGTTCTTGGCTCACAGAGCCCCAGTGGAGGCCCCGAGGGCACCATCGTGCCAGGGCCACCTTTCCTTTGTTTCCAACTGCCCTGCCTGATAGAGAGCAGCTGCAACGTTTGGCAGGATATTTGTTTATATAGTCCCAGTCGGGCTCTCAGGGCACAGTTGGTGCCAGTGCCTAATTTTCTTCATCACAGCTGCACAGCAATTAGCGGCAGTTGCAACGTTTAGGTTATTAGTTCTTTGGGGGCATTTTTAGTGAGACAGGAGTGAGGTACACTCCTCTGCCCCAGCACATCTGCACAATTGAGAATTCTGCTGCATTGGCAGCCACCCTGTCATTATGGACATAGGGCATTTGAGCCCTCTGAGAAGGTCAGTTGACCAGGGGGACTGTTAGGTTAATAAGGCGCCAGGCCCTAATGTGATTTATGTGGTGCGATGGAAATGTGGTTCATGTACTGTGATTTATGCACCCTGATTTATGCCTCTAATGTGGTTTATGTATGAGGTTATTTGAATAATGTGGTTTATGCTTGTGAGGTTATTCTCTACTGTGATTTATGCCTCTCATGTGATTTATGATTAGGAGGTTATTGTCTAATATGTTTAGGCTTATGAGGTTGGCGCATAATGTATTTTACGCCTGATGTAATACTGTGCATAATATGATTTGTGTTACAGGATAATGACGAGTGCAGTGTTTGCCAGTAATTGCTGGTTGTGTTCTACATTTATAATTGGTTCTACATCTACTATTTTCACATTGTGATGGTTCTGACAATGGCCCAATTGGCCCTGTCATGTGTATATAATCCCCTGTAAATATTGCCCAGTGCCATTTGGCACAGTGTATATTGTGTGATTACTATTCTAATGTGTTTATGATAATACAAAGGCTATTTTTAGATAACCTTGTGTGGAGTTCCTTTTGTGGTGTGCCTAGTATGTTGCTGCTGTGTGTGTGTGTGTTGTGCAAATGCTTTACACATTGCCTCTGGGATAAGCCTGACTGCTCGTGCCAAGCTACCAAGGGGGTGAGCAGGGGTTATCTTCAGCATGTAACTCCCTTGCCCTGACTAGAGTGGTGTTTTCTGCCTGGCTTTGGCGCAAGCCGTAGCCAACCAGAAATCCCAGTTCTAACAAGGCTCAATTTGTACTTTTGACAGCACCGTATACGATTGCCCCCAGTAATCTCTGGTTTAAACACCACTGTTTACGCTTATATCTCACTTGTATGCCAACGCTCAATTAGGAATGTTGCGGCACTAACCATGGTCCCAGCATGTAGGAATAATAAATTAGGAACTACATTTTCCATCTCCTTTGTAGTTCCAAACAGGCAGCCCCCCAGTGCCCGATATACTATGGGGGTGTGTCGTAAGCTGGTTCACTTTCATGACGTAACCTACGAAAGCGACATCGATCACTTGCGCCAACACCACGCTCTACCAGGTGCAACCCACGCCACCTGTGCTCTAGCCAAACAGGTAATAACAGTGACAATGATTGACACGTCCACACTGCAGTTGGTTTACCCAAGCCGGGTGCTGCTTATTCTGCCTCCTTTCTAGCTGAGGCTGGCCTCATCTCTAACGCCTTCTTAAGTCTATGGCTATTGGAATGCTAGCACTAATCACAATGACCGTTTCTACAGAGCAGGGCGCTGCTGACTTTGCTTCCCCTAACAAGTCGGGGTGGTCAAAAAGCTTTACATTGAGCTCTTGCAATGCTGCAACCGCAA
This sequence comes from Triturus cristatus, assembly GCF_964204655.1. Lineage (NCBI taxonomy): Eukaryota > Metazoa > Chordata > Amphibia > Caudata > Salamandridae > Triturus > Triturus cristatus. Next base: position 625,301,664 of record NC_140587.1, read on the forward strand.
TATGGCAGCCTGTTGTCAATGGGCCATTGTGGTATTTTAGGTTGAGGGAGATGAATGTGAGGCTTGGGTCACAGACTGAAGTACATCTAGTTTTTAGACACAGAGCCATGGCCTAGTTGTACACCATGTCTTATGGGTGTTTTGACTGTGAACACGCAATACAATTGAGGGTCAGTATGGCTTACATTGATGCACTACCATGTACCTCTGACCATTTCATTTTTAGATCACACTTTTGACATGTAATCTGTTATTGGAACAATGTTAGCCCATGCACTACTGGTCCTGTTTTTAAATTGAAGCTTATTACCAGGAGGTGTGTCAAGACTTCTAACAGTAGATGACTCTGCCTTCCAGGTCTTTCAGGTGAAAGGGAAATCCATTAAATCTAAGAAACTAAGGACCAGGGCAATTAGCAGTGTTGTCAAAGTGACCCCGTCGCTACGTTCTTATTTTAGGATTCAACCAGAAGTGCTGGTCGTCGGTGTGCAACCTGAACCCCTGGAGCAATGCTCAGAAGATATAACTCCTCCTATAGTACCAGATTTTTCCTCAAGCACAACCCCTATGAGTATGATGGAGGCAACATTAGAACTAGGAATATTTCTGGTCCCACACCAGAGTGATCTAGGGGAGCCCTCAGAGGGTAGAAGTGCTCCGAGTGAACCACAACTACAGGTATCGACAATGTTTAACAGTAGTACGGGGGAGGAACGAGAAAGGGATACTTTATTGGCGTTGCCATCCTTATCTTCACCAGTAGGTCTGGAGGGCCTTTTTGCTACATTATCAGAAGACATAAAGAGAGGATTTGCAGTATCCACAGTGAACCAAGGGGAAATAAGGAATTTTTGCGAATCCCTAGAAAAAAAAGTAGATCTCATAAATTCCAGGACCGTAGACCTTGAGAGCAAAGTCGGCGAATTGAAAGAAGATCTTGGTCAGGCAAAGTCGGACATTCAACTTCTGAAGACTGAACATTGGGACCTTAGAGATAGAGTGGAAAAGTTAGAAAACAATGCACGCAGAAACAATCTGCGCTCATTGAATGTACCTGAAGGTAGCGAAGGATCCGATATACGCTCCTACATTGTTTCTCTACTTAAGACCTCGTTACAGCTTTAAGACTCGGAGGAAGAACTTAGTCGGGATATACAGAGGGTACATAGGGACCCTTTCCGTAGGAACTCTAGTAGGCCCAAACCCAGAAAAATTCTCATTCATTTCCTTACATTCACCCTAAAGGATAAGATTCTTAACTCTGCACTGAAATTGAAATCAGTGCGGACAAAGGAATTCTCGTTTGAAATACGGTCAGATCTCTCAAGGTGCACTGTGGAGGAACAATGGGAATTGGGCAAGAGACTGGAAGAGTTTAAAAAGCTTGGGGCAGTAGCCCAATTGAAATTCCCAGCCTTTTTAAAGGTCATGTGCAACAATAAAATGCACAACATAAGATCGGTGCAGGAAGCAGATGAGCTGCTTAATAACATCAGTAAAGGGGGGCTATAGTAGGTTTATAAGTAGGTTAATATAATTTACCATAGGAGGTAGGCAGGTGGGGAAGTTGTTATTCCTATTTTCTCCAATAGAGAGAAGTTAGAATAACTTTAGATTTTATTCGAGAGAGGTTAAGACATGAAGACAAGTAGGGTGGAGACCATAACTACTTAAGTCCTTTGCTTCTTCCAATCGACTATGTCTGTTTTTGAAGCGTAGTGCAGTTGGGCCTCTATGTATCTTATCATTATAATTATTATTATTATTTTTTCTCTCGTTTTGGGTTTCTCTTTCCTTTTTCTTTTTTTCTCGGGTGGTGGCTGGGCGGATTTTCTCCGGGATGCAATTGCCTGGACTCCATCTGTCCAGATAATTGGGGTATGGGTTCCTAGAGATGGGGGGGGACTGGGGAGGGCACTGGGTAGGGGTAGGGTTGAGGTGTAGCAGGAAAAAAACAAAATAAAATCTTCATTCTCCATTTTCTGATCTCTGTACTTATGATATTTTTTTAGGACAGGAGTTTTTGGAGCTGGGCTGAATTGTATGCCGGCATTGGTTGTCATTGGTTGTCTCGGATTCAAACTTTTTTTTGCTGATTTAATATGAGTCTCACACAGATTTTGTCCTGGAACATTAATGGTCTGCGAACTAGACCGAGAAGGGATAGGATGATAGAGTATCTCCAAGATTCATCGGCTCAGGTTTTGATCCTTCAGGAAACACATCAAAATAAAAGATGGGTGGGTTCATATGTATGCACGAGCCAGACAGCTAACATGAGAGGAGTCCTTATAATTTTTAAGAAATCAGCCAAAGCGCATGGTTTACAGCAATTGGTGGACCCAGGCGGCAGATGGCTGATTGTTAGAGTTAGGATAAGGGAAACTCTGTACACTCTGGTCGGCTACTATGGACCAAATATTGATGACCCCTCTAGTCTTAAGATCATTTTCTCTCATCTATTAGATTTTCCTGAGCCGATAATTCTAGCTGGAGAGTTTAATATAGTTCTGAACCCTGTGCTGGACAAAACTCCAAATAGCAGAGCTGTGGCCCCTTTAAAATCCCGGGACTTCCTCCTGGAGGCTATGGAACAATTTATGTTATTAGATATATGGAGAGAAAGATCAGGTTTGCAACCAGGTGTGTCGTTTAGAAATCATAAATACAGACACCTATCTAGAATAGATTACGTACTGATAAGTAACTCATTGAGAGACAGAGTTAGCGATATTTCATACCTGGCCAATCATCTTTCAGACCATTCAGCGGTCTTGCTATGTCTGAATGGTCCAGCAGTAGCGCCCGTTCGTGCATGGTCGTTTGACCATTCTTTACTCTCGATGGAAGAGGAAAAGGATTTCTTCTTATAGCAGGAAACTGAATGGTTCTTTGAAATAAATCTGGGTCAACATCAATAACTAATGTATGGGACTCTTTTAAGGCCTTCCTACGCGGTCAAATCACCAGTAGAGCGAGCTTTAGAAACAAACGATATAAGGAGGAGATATCATCTCTTGAGGGAAAGTTGAAAGATATAGAGGCCGAATGATCTTTTCTAGCCTCTCCTGAAATTCAGCAAGAACAGAAAGCCAAATGGGATGGTTTAAAGGGGCAGTTGGAGAATATCCTTCATTCCAGGCTTATCCAGAGATGGGAGGCTAGTAAAATCTCCCACTTTGAATATGGGAAGGGGTCAGGCAAGCTTCTTGCCTGGAAAGCAAAATCTGACCGGGCAAGAAATAACATTAATATCATTAGGGGAAATTAAACTGTCTGCTTAGATGGGGAAATTAGCCAGGCCTTTCAGACCTATTTTCAGGAGATTTATTGTGAGGACAAAAGGCTAGACCCAGTCAGTGTTCAGAATTGGTTGGGGGATATTCCCCTTCCCTCTTTTGGACTGGACCAACAAAAATACTTGGACCAAGCTTTTACTCAAGCCATCCAACGTTGCAAGACCAGGAAAGCGGCAGGCCCTGATGCTCTTCTGGCGGAGATCTATAAGTTGCTGGGAGATAAGATCGTGCCCGCCCTAACGCAGTTGTTTAATTATATGCTGGAGGCTGGTTTAGGGCTAACAGCTTCATGGAATGATGCTATAATAATTCTTATATTGAAACCCGGGAAACCTCCATCAAGCTGTGGGTCATATAGACCCATCTCGCTTTTATGTAGACTATAAAATCTTTACCTCCATCTTGGCAGCGAGATTGGGTCTTATGGTGGGAGATGTTCTCCACTTAGATCAGAAGGGTTTTGTTAGGAACCGACAGCTTTCAGATCTCACGTATGATCTCATTGGTGCTGTTGACCTAGCCTCTACATACTCCCTCCCATTAATGGCCATGACATTGGACGCTACCAAGCCCTTCGACAGAGTAAATTGGATTTACCTGTCGGAGGTCTTGAGGAAGTTCAACTTGGGGGAAAGATTTTGTCACATGGTCCAGCTGATTTATCGGAATCCCATGGCTAGGCTATTGGTTAATGGGAATATTACAGATTCATTTAGAATTACAAGAGGCACTAGACAGGGCTGCCCACTCTCCCCGCTTCTATTCGATCTTTACATTGAGCCATTTGCTCAACGCCTTAGGTCAGGTTCTAATATCCAGCCATTTAAGTATGGGGAGTGGGAGAGGAAAGTAGCCCTGTATGCCGATGATATCTTGGTTTTCTCTGCTGATTTACAGTCAACCTTCCCAGCAGTCATTGGTTTAGCCCAGGAGTTTGGTTCTGTCTCTGGATATCAGATTAATGCCGCAAAAACGGAAATTCTGACTTGGAATCTAACAGAGACACAGCAGCATCACCAGCCCAGCTCCAAAATGAGGTATCTGGGAGTTTATGTGGTTCAGGACATTACAAAAATTTCCGAGATCAATCTTGATATAGTGGTAAAGGAATGCAAAAGGCTAATGACATCTTGGGCCATACTTCCTTTGTCTATTTTGGGAAGAATTAATCTGATCAAGATGACAAAATTACCAAAGATTACATTTCTTTTTAACTGTATTCCCCTTTATTTTGAAAAATCCACGATCGATAAACTTCAGAGTGAAATTAATTCATTTGTCTGGGCATCTAAATCATCTAGGAGTGCATGGAAAAAACTGAGGCGGAGAAGGGAGAAGGGGGTCCTGGCGCTGCCGGACGTCCAGTTGTATGCCTGGGCTTTCCAACTCTCACACTCACGCATGTTATTGAAAATGCCTGTGAATACTGGCATCAGAGGGATGTTTTTGGCTATGCTTAGGGGTGCTAATCTGGCAGAAGAGGGCTTTTTATTTAAGTTCGGGGATCCAAATTTTAAAAAAAGTTAAGCTCAAGGTTCTTCAAGGGGTAGACAAAACCTGGGCTAAGTTGAGAGGGGCAGTGGGGCTCGATTATTTTTCCTGCTTAGCTCCCCTATGGGATTCCCCTGGCACCCCAGAGTGTCTAAATGATGGACTGGCAAAACCATTGAGAGACATGGGGCTGGCGGTTTGGGGAGACCTCCTCCTTGGAGGCACCCTTATCTCCTGGGAACATCTCCAGGATAAGGCTGGGGGAGGACTCTTTCGGTTCAAACATTATCAACTCGCAAGCTGGGTTCAATCTCGCCCACGGAAAAATGCTAAGGGTTGTAGTAGCATTTTAGAACACCAGCTTGTCACTAAGCCCCCGGGGAGGAAAGAAGCCTCCTTCTGGTATCAAACCCTATTGGAAGAAGTGGGTGGCGAATTCAAGCTAGCCGAGGAATTGTGTTTTTTTGTTTTACCTACACAGGACTGGGCCAAATTATGGCAGAAATCATGTAAGATTCTACATGAAGTTGTGAAGCCAGCTTGGTTAAAAAGGAACCACCTGTTTACCATCCATAGGGCCTATTTTACTCCTCACAAATTGACATTAATCTCCAATGGGCCACCGGTTAGTTGTAAAAAATGTGGCCAGGTTTCTGCCTCAGATATACATATGTTTATGGAATTTCCTTTTCTTGCCTCTTTCTGGGGAGAGGTCGGTGACTTTCTGACAAGTATTTTGGGCTGTACTATTAACATGGATCTACTTTTAATAATATTTGGCCTTGCAGAAAAAATCACTCGTCTCGCTGGAGTGCTCCTTTTCTACTCTATTCTACTAGCTGGGAGGCAAATTTGTATAAAATGGACGGAATCAAGCCCTCCCACTTTTTTGGACTGGCAGTCTTCAGTTTTGGCAGTCTCTAAATTGGATTTGGCCAGACAAGGAAGTGACAAGAAGAAGGTTTTCTGGAAACCTTTGCAACTTAGATGGGCGGCTCAGATGACGAAGTAAAATCGTGGAAATGCCCCCTTTTTTTTTCTTTCTCTGAGTCCTATGATTATGCCATTAAACTCTTCGGGCTAAGCCGTGTACCACCAGCTATTGTGGTGGTTTTCGGCGAAAGTCATCTTGCTCTTAGAGCTTGGTAGAAGAGGTATCTTAGTGGTTTCTTTATTGATCTCCAAGGTGTTTCTGGTACTTGTAGGTGGGGCCCCACTTCCAACAGCCTACACTCCCCAGTTCTTGAGAGAAAGTACAGATACCTAGAGAGCAATTTAAAGTGAGATTAATGGCGAATGAGGAACAAAACAAAAAAATAAATAAAAACAAAAAAAAAAGAATTCTAACAGTAGTTGTATTTGAACTTATATGAGAATTCCCTACAAGGCTTTGCAATTGAGTCATCCATTTAATTTCATTTATATTTGTCTTCTGCAATACTGGGTGTTTGATTGTCCTTGATGCCAACTTGAGTTTGCGCCAAGGTAGAGCTGAAGCTTGTTGCCTGACTTCTGCGGATAAGCTAAAGCTAATACACTGTTCTGGATAGCACATTAGGCATTGTTGGATTGTTACTGACAATTCTTGTAAGTTGATAATAGTTCCTATTCTTGTGTGAGCCGAATGGAATGAGTGCTTCTCCTTGATTGTTTTGATGTACAAAGTATGAATATGTCTCTTTAAAAAAGCAATTCTTAGAGGTGAACACCCACCAGTGGACACCTGACTACGTTGTATTCCACTCCAACCACTGTTTTCCTATACCATTAATAATATTTTGGGGTTTGCTTGCACCACAGTGCCTTTGTCACATACACTTTTCACAAGGTCCTAAAGAAAGCCATCACACCTCTTAGAAGGGTACCAGACTGTAACATGTCGACCTATTTTTTCATTCTATGACAGGTTGAAATTCCTACTGGCAAAGCGTGGTTTTAATCCTGTGCTAGGGGTACCCTAATAAAGTTTGTTGTGCACCTTAGCGTTAGTTTTAGCTTACACCACTCTTCTTTTGGCACTCCTCACCACACCCTGCTCACCTACAGGTTTATTATACCTATCTACCAAAGAAAACATCCCTGAGCTCCTCCCCCTCAGAGAGGGGGTTGTGGCCTACATTAGGACTAGGCTCATAATGCAAGGAGGTTACCATATGAAGAAGCATGCCACCCTCTTTAAACTGTCCTTTAAAATGGACATCCCCTTAGCACTCTTCCATTCCTCAGACCCTGGAGTCTCTTTTGTGTTGTTGGTTTCTGAATAGGAGAGTCGACCCCTGCAGGTCTTTAAATTTCCTGGGGCCCTCCTTTGTGTTTTACTGAATATATATAGAAAATATCTTTGAAATACAGGAGATAAACATTAATGGCATTTTTGCTGATTCCAATGTATTAAACATGTATTTGAAATGCATGATTAATATTGGGACACCACCTAATAATTACCTTTATGTGGCAGTTTAGATAAAAATAACAGCTTTTGGTGACATTGATCTATGAAAACCAACAGACAGGAACAGATATATTGAGCCTATCATTTTCTTCGTAATGAAATTACCTGGGATTTGCCCTACATTCAAATTCTCAGACATCAAAGATTCCTTGGAGACAATAAACCTAATTTAGAAGACTATGTTAGAGGAAAACCTTAAAAAAGAGAGGATACAAACAATCTAGTCTTGACATGCACATTGGTTGGTTAAACAACAGAAAAGGACATCAATGTGAAATTAAATTCATTCAGCATACTCTATTGTCTAATAAGGATAATATTGAATCATAGGAGATACTAAATTTAGACAGCAATTTTAAAAAATGTTCAGAAAACCTCTGGTTTATCTGCAGTAGGTAAAGAAATTTTATAAACATAGAGTGCACTGTGCAAAGCCCAGGGTGCAATTAAGTCAGCGCACACAGATTGGTTTATTTTCAGGCCTTCATTTTGTGATAGAACTGATGTACTAATTATTCACATTAAAAAAGGCCATTTGCAGAAGGTTGCGAAAACCCATGCCTCATTGATATGATTGAGGCAGTAGTTAATGTGCAACCCCCTGCAAATGGCTGTAACATCCACAGGGATATAGCTCTGAAGGAGTAGCAGACCACTAGCCCTGCATTTGCATTCCCTGCATTCCAACATTTTTTAAATAAGCCCCTGTGATGCGGGCTGCTTTTGAAACTAAAGGTTGACCTCTCTGGAATGACATTAGAGGAGCAGGCAATGGTCTCCTGGACCAATATTGGCACTCCTTGAGGCAAGCATCCACCATTCACAAGGCTGATGTTGTCCAGGGGTACTGGCTACACTTGGAGAATCAAATACCACCGGGTGCAGGGTCCTATACAGGAGGGTGCACACTGGTATATGTAACACAAGATAACATTATTTATCATTCTTACGCAGGAAAAGCAATTTAAATAAGAGTATACTTCTCATATCACAGCAGTCAGATAGTCAATTTATCGAATGTCTATGTGGGTTATATAACTAGGTATGACACACCGAAAGAAGAGGAAAGCACAGATGAAATGAACCAAAGTATATTCCATGAATTAAAACCAACAATCATCTTCAGCAAAACATTTTAAAGAGTCTAATCATACAGTTACAGAGATAAAATTTCGAATTGTGGCTTCAGTGTTGAATTTTCCATAAAGTGTATGTAAACAATTCCTTGGGAACCAGAAAGAGACATTCTGGATTAATAGATTGAAACAAAAGCACCAAGAAGTCTTATTTAAACAGAATGTTGGGAATGTAATTTGTGAATAACTGGATTTAAGGAAAAAACATTTTAATCTTGTTGGAACTGAGAAGGGCATTGACTGCTAATACTGGCATGGAATTATCAAATGTTCTAAATGGATGAAGTTGGCAGAGTCCCTCCTTATGAGTCTTCTGTACATAAGGGCACCAGTTATACTCTGGCAAAATCATAATTGTTTAAAATCCTTTTCTACTCTGTAACAGTGAGCAATGGAGATGCGAACATATAACATTGTCCAAAAGACAGATAAAATGTATTTTAGGTAATCAACAAGAAGCCTGTTTAAAAACACAACGGAAAGTTGGTTTTTAAGCAAAAAGAAAAGGAGCAAAGTTCCAGAGTAGAGGGAGAACATGTAAAAAATGGAGATAGCTGTAACAAGGGATTAAATAATCTGAATCAGGTAGTGTATTTAAGACATAACACAGGATGCCATAGTACATGTATGCAGATGGTGGATTGCATTGATGGAACCCAAGGAAAAAAAAAACGAAGGGGCCTATTATCATGGCGGGCGCCCGACCGGCAGTGGCGATCCACCTGCCAAAACACCCCGCCGAATGGCCATTTTCCCCCCGCCACATTAGCATGGCGGGGGTACCACAGCGGATGGAAAGACGGTCTGCTGCTTTTCCACCGGCAGGCCCGGGTGGAAAAGGCCCATAATATGGTGGCGGTGCCTTGCAGGCACAGCAATCCATATTATGATGTGTGTGGTGGAAGGCCTTTCCATGGCGGAGACTCCGCCATAGAAAGACATGCAGAGTTTACTTTGGGGGCGCTGCAGTGCGCGCAACGAAATTCGTTTTATTTATTTATATGTTTACTTACCTGTAAACCTCCGTAATCCATAGTTCACTACCCCCCACCCTGCCCCTCCCCCTCCCCACGTCACCGCCCGGCAGGTACTCCCACTACCATCCGCGGCTGCCTACCACTAGTGTATTCTCTTATAAAGGAACCTAAAGCTCCCCAGTGCACAGGACAGTAATGTGAGACCCTTAGGAAAATATAGTGAACAGTGTTTACAGAATCTAGGAATATATGAAGTTGATTTCGGAATAGAAGTAAATTGACATATGTTAACAAGATCTTCTAATTGGGCTATTTTTATTTAAAATACCTGTTAAGAAACAACAGTGTGAAGTTAAGAAACAATATTAACCCCTTCGCTGTTAGGCCTCCCCCCCTCCGTGCCAAGCCTTTTTTTGGCAACTTGGGGTACTTGGCACGTAGCCCCCTGTAACTTTTTGACCACATAAGGTATCCACGCAAATTTGTGTCCTTTTCTTCCAACATCATGGGGATTTTAAAGGTACCCAGGGTTTGTTGATTACCCTGGATGGGACCCAGAAATTAGCCAAAATAGAGCAAAATGTATTTATTTATTTTTAAATGAGAAAAAAGTGCTGCAGATGAAAGCATCTGTTTCCTTCCCTGCAAACGGCATCAACAAATGATTTTTCGTGCTGATATCACCATCTTCCCTGCTTTCAGGTACTGACAGACTTTTGTCAGAAAACCAATATGTTTTACACAGTTTTGGCATTTTAGTGGGACATAGCCTATTTTTGCTATTTTTTGTGCTTTCAACCACCTCCCAGTTAATGGTAGAAATGACCACCTTCATCAGGACCAGCTACTTCTCATATCGCAAGTTCTCACAAGCTGGGATATCCTAAAAAGAAAACATATATAGAACAATTAATCACTAGACACAAAACAGTATTTATTAGAAATCTAATATACTATAAAAACACACCGATTGAGCCAATTCACACGTGTAAGCATCAAGGTAAACCATAATAAATATGAAGAAAATTAAATTAATCTAAAAAGACAGACATGCATAACAATACAACTTAAGTTGCTATCCCTAATGAAAGCCAATACATTATAAGCCGAGATAATTTTATCAGAATGTGGGAGGAAGAAGTCCCTATAGTAATCTCCTCTAACTGAAAGGGTTTAAATTCAGCAAGAAGAAAAGAGGAGGTATTATATTCTAATCCTGCCACAAAGGTAAACGGAGAGTACTTACTGTTAAAGGGAATAATATTGAACTACAGAACTTGCTGTTTGTGTTGAAAAAGGTAATCACAGTAGTATCCTCTCTTTCCTTTTTTTTCCTCTTTTTTTTATATCTGACGGTACCCTAGTAAGATTTAATACACAACAACCAAATCAAGGTAATTGCATTTATGTGTATCCATATCAATTCCCTATTAAATCCATCCAGATCTCATTTATTGATTCAACACAATATTTACATACCCATGAAAATTACCTCAATGTCCCACTAGACACAGAGCAGAGCTACGGTTCATCCAGTATTTGTTCTGTAATGTTCCAAATATCTGTGTAAGGAAGTTATTATATACTACATTATCACCCATCTTCCAATTGTAGAGAGATTCCTTACTATATTCTGTCACCAAAATCAAAAAATCATAGATACCTTTAAATAATGAATTGCGTAAAAGGTCATCAGGGTGTTTTCATTTCATCCGCACCCAAATCTGGGAAGGACCCCCAAAGAGACAGATACACGGTTTTACGATTCTTCGTGGTGTCCCTAAGATCAAAAAAAGTGACGGAAAATATAAACATCTCTCTCGCCAAAATCAATTTAGAGATAAGAAAGAGGACAAAAGAAAAAATGAGAGCTACATATTCTTAATTACCAAAATGCAATATCTAGGTCCACAAGCAGAGGACCACGATAAAGTGCTTAGGCACAGATAATACTAATTATGCGCTACTTAATCAAAAACCCAATACCATAGTCCTACCCCAAGATAGAAAGAGTGAGTACAGAGAAGTATATAAAGAGTCAATCCCTATGCGGTCCCTATAAGGTCGATACTACCATTTACACCACTATTCAGTACAGATGTCCGTCCACATAGCGAAAGCCTAGCACCGAATACCCAACCAACTATTAGGTCAAAAACAAAAGGTTAAGCCAAACTAATCACAGAGGGGATAAGTCTCAAAGTTACTTAAAATTAATCAACGGTTCAACCCATTGCCTCCTGACTCACCATTACTTGAAACATCTAAATCCTTTAATAGCACGTAGGCGTCCTCAGATCGTCCTCCCGTCAGCAAGTGAGCCTTAACCCAAATGCGTGTCTCTACTTATACTCCGCTGGTCTGCATTCAATCGACCACAATTACTTAAGTAGCTTCACCTGTGAGTTAGGTAATCACTAATAAGGGACTAACAATCTAACGCTATTCAGAGCGCCATCTTGGAGAAGTATAATAAACGCCCCAATGCCTTACACCCAAATTGCCACAGCAGCATAATCTATAATATATCAACCAAAAAGGGTTTTTTGTGTATGTGGTAGTAGGCCACCTCTATTTCACAAATCGAAACTCACACCTAAGGATCCCATAAGGACCACAACCTCATACGTCGGTCCACAAAAGGGAGCGATTCTAGGTATAAAAATGTTTTTTCATTTTTTCGTCAGCGCCATCTTATAATAGTATATGTCAAATCGTCAAAAGAGGATTTACAGAGTGACGCTGTTCCGAGCGCCATCTTAGAAAAATATATTTCATGTCCTAGTGCCTCATTTCCAAGTTACACAACAACCTAATCTGTAATACATTGCCTGAAGAAATATATATTGATCGACCAACTATGATATGCAAGCCGAAGCTCACGCATGAGGTCCCCATACAAATCACACCTTCATGCAGAGATCCACAAGAAGGAACTATTCAAGACTAAGGTTTCCGTCAGCGCCATCTTGGAGTGGTATATATAAAAGATCATCAGTATTGGGAATCTAAGGACAGTACACAATAAGTCATATAAATAATCACATAAGTTCCCTTTAGTCAGTTAGATACAACGAAGGTAACCTACATACAACCACTTAATTTCCGCTAAACAAACCACTACATTGTGTGACAAATGTGCATCCATCTAAGTGAGAGATGCATATTTAAACTACAAAGGAAAAAAAAGAAACAAAATTCAAACTATAACAGACTTTATGAAGATAAAAACTATAATACAAATTGCTATTCAAAAGGGCAATTATAAGAACAATCAGATCCATTAATGACTCAACATTATCAAATGCATAAAGTTTAAAGTCACGCTTGGAGAAACTAATCAAGGAGGAATTTTTACTCATACAAGGGACTCATTAGAACTGTTCATACTCAAGTGTATGAAAAAGTTTGTAAAACAGGAAGAGCACTCATAATTGCAGTCTAACCCATATGTCATAAACGGGCAGCCGCCCGTTATCCAGTTTTCATAGATGCTAACGATAGGTCACTCATCGGACTCATAACGATATAATTCAGAAAACCGAGAGACAAAAATGGCTGGTATCTGGAGATGGAAGAAGAATAACCTACCCAGGGGCGTACCATGGTTGAGTGATATTCCATTGAATTTCCTCATTCAGACCTTGTTTCACACTGTTGAAAGTAAAAATCCAAAAGGTCTCTCTCCTTTTTCGCAAAATTTCCATGGGGATCCCTACTTGGCCTTTTACTTTCTCAAGGATACGCCATTTAATGGCTTTTTCAGTATGATGTTTAATACAAAAGTGTTGGACAAGGGGAGCAGAGGCCTTACAAGTACGAATCGCAGATTTATGCTCGCTAAAACGTACCCTAAATTCACGTGATGTTTCTCCTATATATGCTAGATTACAAGGGCACAAAAGGATATATATGACGTTTCGACTTCTGCAATTTGTGAGATCTTTCAGTTTAGCATTATATCCCTGATACACAAGTACATCTGTGACTAAAGCAGCGTCACAAGCATGGCAAAAGCCACAAGTATGATTTCCCATTATAACTGGTAGACCCGTTATGGTAGTTTGGCGCAAAATATTAGTGGTGCTCGGTCTAGTGTGCACCAATATATCACAAAGATTGCGATTTCTGTGGTAGGCTACCAGGGGTTGTTCTAGCTGGGTTTCATCAGTATTGGTATTCAAGATTTTCCAATTTTTCTGGATGATATTTTTAATCTTGAAATTCAAGGGAGAATGATTGATCACACATACCACTTGTTCCTTGGCAGCGCGTTTTGCTCCCTCCAATAAGGCATCATGATTATAATACTTTGCCCTCTTATATGCGTGACGTACTAATCTCTTAGGATATCCCCTTGCCAAGAGTCTCATTCTGAGGGCATCACCATGAATATGGAAATCCAACATATTTGTACAGTTTCTTCTCACCCGTAGAAACTCCCCAAATGGAATAGAGTCCTTTCGGATGTTAGGGTACTATGGTACTGCAAGATAGTATTTTTTGCAGTGGGTTTCCTGAATAGGCTAGCTTCCAGGATATTGTTAAATCCTGAAATCAGAATGTCTAAAAATTCCACCGAGTGGACACTGCTCTTCACTGTGAAGTTCAAGTTGTCATCACTTGCATTCAACCATAAGATGTATTCACTCAATAAATCATTGTCACCCTTCCAGATAAAAAAAATATCATCAATGAAGCGTCTCCAACTCTCCACATTGTCAAAGAAAGGAGCCGCCTCATTGAACACATGCTTAATTTCCCATTCCCCCATATAGGTATTGGCAACACTTGGAGCAACTGAAGCTCCCATACTGTTGCCCTTAACCTGTTGGTATAGGGAACCATTAAATTAAAAAAAATTATTCAAAAGGACAATCTCCAGACAATTCAGAATAAAATCGTCTGGTCTATCCCCGGGGAACCTCCGAAACAGAGAGACAACAGACTGTAACGCCTGACATTGAGGTATGTTTGTGTACAGAGCCTCAATGTCAAGCGTTACTAACCTTTTGTTTTTGACCTAATAGTTGGTTGGATATTCGGTGCTAGGCTTTCGCTATGTGGAAGGACATCTGTACTGAATAGTGGTGTAAACGGTAGTATCGACCTTATAGGGACCGCATAGGGATTGAATCTTTATATACTTCTCTGTACTCACTCTTTCTATCTTGGGGTAGGACTATGGTATTGGGTTTTTGATTAAGTAGCGCATAATTGGTATTATCTGTGCCTAAGGGCTTTATCGTGGTCCTCTGCTTGTGAACCTAGATATTACATTTTGGTAATTAAGAATATGTAGCTCTCATTTTTTCTTTTGTCCTCTTTCCTATCTCTAAATTGATTTTGGCGAGAGAGATGTTTATATTTTCCGGCACTTTTTTTGATCTTAGGGACACCACGAAGAATCGTAAAACCGTGTATCTGTCTCTTTGGGGCTCCTTCCCAGATTTGGGTGCGGATGAAATGAAAACGCCCTGATGACATTTTACGCAATTCATTATTTAAAGGTATCTATGATTTTTTGATTTTGGTGACAGAATATAGTAAGGAATCTCTCTACAATTGGAAGATGGGTGATAATGTAGTATATAATAACTTCCTTACACAGATATTTGGAACATTACAGAACAAATACTGGATGGACCGTAGCTCTGCTCTGTATCTAGTGGGACATTGAGGTAATTTTCATGGGTATGTAAATATTGTGTTGAATCAATAAATGAGATCTGGATGGATTTAATAGGGAATTGATATGGATACACATAAATGCAATTACCTTGATTTGGTTGTTGTGTTTTAAATCTTACTAGGGTACCGTCAGATATCAAAAAAGAGGAAAAAAAAGGAAAGAGAGGATACTACTGTGATTACCTTTTTCAACACAAACAGCACATTCTGTAGTTCAATATTATTCCCTTTAACAGTAAGTACTCTCCGTTTACCTTTGTGGCAGGATTAGAATATAATACCTCCTCTTTTCTTCTTGCTGAATTTAAACCCTTTCAGTCAGAGGAGATTACTACAGGGACTTCTTCCTCCCACACTCTGATAAAATTATCTTGGCTTATAATGTATTGGCTTTCATTAGAGATACCAACTTAAGTTGTATTGTTATGCATGTCTGTCTTTTTAGATTCATTTTATTTTCTTCATATTTATTATGGTTCACCTTGGTGCTTGCACGTGTGAATTGGATCAATCGGTGTCTTTTTTATAGTATATTAGATTTCTAATAAATACTGTTTTGTGGCTAGTGATTAATTGTTATATATATGTATTTTTTTAGGATATCCCAGGTTGTGAGAATTTGCGATATGAGAAGTAGCTGGTCCTGATGAAGGTGGTTTCCTACGTTTTCTCTTGTCACCGAAACGCGTTGACCAAGTCTCTTTGTAGATCCTACAATCTTTTGTAGTAGCTCCCTGTTGGGGGCCATAAGGACTACGTTACAACGAAAATACGCTAATTGGGACAACTATTGTGATTTATGTTAAAAGGGGTGTATGGTATGTGGTTGTATGAATGAATAGTATGAATGTGCAGTGTTCTTCTCCCTGGGATTTGTTTGTGTTTTTGTTTTGATTTGGAATAATATTCTTTGTTTCAAGGAACTGACATGAATAATATGTAAATTATAATGATGATGTCATTAATGAAGATTGATTTATATGAAAAAAATCTTATTATATTTATATAAAGAAAAGGAAAATACAAAAATATAATAAACAAAAGTAAAAGATATAAATTGTTGTTCTTTGTGTGCTAGCCCATGCTGATTGAGATCTTATGTAAAAATGTTGATCAAATATAGGGAATTACAATATAGGTCCAGAGGGAGCATTATTTATTAGAAATGGATATGAAAGCAATAATGGATCCTGGAAAGCTATACATTTCAGAAAAGTAAACAAAATTATGAATTCAGTAAGGGGTCATTTGTGTAGATCCTTCAAGTTTTTTTTTAATAGAAACTAAGGACCCCATTAGGATGACGTGGGGACTCCTGTCCGCCCGCCACCCTAGCAGTGGCGAGACCGGCCGCCAGTGGTGCGGCGGTCCTGCACCATCAATTAAGATGCCACCGCAGCGATGGCATCCCGTAATCACAACATTTTGGCGGGCGGTGCTCACAGCACTGCCCGCCACAATGTTGTATATGGACGTTTTGCATTGGCATGCACAACGTGCGGTGCCTGCCACCTTGTCCATGCCAATGTTGGGGGTACCATGAGTACCCCCCAAGTGCAGCCCCTCATCGCCCCACCCCCCTGGGGGCCTGCTACGGTCCCCCGTAGCAAACACTGTATGCCTTTCCATGGCAGAGTCTCCGCCACGCAAAGGCATGAAATATGCCGCATCCTAATATGAATGGCAGTGCCTTTTCCGCCTGGTCAGAAATCCGATAAAGTAGTGGACGGTCTTACCGTCCGCCATGGAGCCCCTCGCCATAGTAATATAGCGGGGGTAATATGGGGCTATCCGGCGGGCGGATCGCCACCGCCAGGCCGGCAGTGGTCACCACCAGCCCAGCCGTGGCGATCCGCCTGCAATCCTAATGGGGCCCTAACAGTTGAAAATTGGAAATGAGTTGAAAAAAACAGACATTTGTGCCAACGTTTACATCAGTAACTTTTTCTAAGTGTGATATATTTTTTAAAGCAATATACTGTTACATCCGCTCGACTCTTCTGGTTGTGGGGATGTATAGGACTTGTAGGTTTACTAAGAACCCGATGAACCCAGAGCCAATAACTGAGCAGCGTCTTGCAATGTTTTTCTATTGTGTCCCGGGTATATAACAATTAATTTGGGAAAATGTAAACAGTGAAAAATCGGTATGAAAGACACCTATGTATTTCTGAAATGGTAACAAAATATAGAGTTTAGAAACAGTAGCTATTTGCACATCTCTGAAATTTTGCAGTTTTCAGTGTAAAAATGTGGGGTGTCCACGGTGCGTTTTGGGCCGTTTCCTGTCAAGGGCACTAGGCCTACCCACACAAGTGAGGTACCTTTTTAATCGGGAGACTTTGGAGAATGCAGGGTGGGTGGAAGTTTGTGGACCCACGCAGATTCCAGAACTTTCCATCTCAGAAATGTGGGGAGAGATAGTTTTTTTTTTTACAAAGTTTAAGGTTTGCAAGGGATTTTGTGTAACAGAACCTGGTTAGAGCCACACAAGTCACCCCTTCCTGGATTTCCCTGGAAGTCTAGTTTTCAGAAATGTATAGGTTTGCTAGGGTTCCCAAGATGCCAGCAGAGCTAGGGTTCAATATCTACAGCTATGCACTTTGCAAAAAAAGGGTCAGTTTTCACTGTAAAAATGTGGGGTGTCCACGTTGCATTTTGGGCCGTTTCCTGTCGTGGGTCATAGGCCTGCCCAAACAAGTGAGGTACCATTTTTATCGGGATACCTTGGGGATTGCTGGGTGGGTGGAAGTTTGTGGATCTGCGCAGATTCCTGAACTTTCCATCCCAGAAATGTGAGGATAAAGTGTTTTTTTAATAAAATTGAGGTTTGCAAGGGATTCTGAGTAACAGAACCTAGTGAGAGACACACAAGTCACCCCATCCTGGATTCCCCTGGGTGTCTAGTTTTCAAAAATGTATATGTTTGCAAGGTTTCCCTAGGTGCCGGCAGAGCTAGGGTTCAAAATCTACAGCTAGGCACTTTACAAAAAAAGGGTCAGTTTTTACTCAAAAAATGTGGTGTGTCCACATTGTGTTTTGGGCCGTTTCCTGCTGTGGGTAGTAGGCCTGCCCAAACAATTGAGGTGCCATTTTTATTGGAAGACTTTGGGGAATGCTGGGTCGGTGGAAGTTTGTGGATCTGCGCAGATTCCAGAACTTTCCACCACAGAAATGTGAGGAAAATGTTTTTTTTTTATAAAGTTAGAGTTTTGCAAGGGATTCTGGGTAACAGAACCTAGTGCGAGTCACACAACTCACCATATCCTGGATTCCCCTGGGTGTCAAGTTTTCAAAAATGTATAGGTATTCTAGGTTTCCCTGGGTGCCGGCTGCTCTAGGAACCAAAATCCACAGGTAGGTACCTTCCCCCCAACGTTAGTGCTGAGTGGGCTTTCTGCCGCCCTGGGGAGGGGGTAAACGGGGCTATTGCCCTAATATGCCCCGACTGGGGCTATTTATTGGGGTGTTGGGGGCATAGGGATGCCCATTCTGGGCAGCCCCCACCCCAACTTATGAAAAAGCCAGCATAATTGCTGGTGCCTAGTGGACTACTGCCCCACCTGCCTCCTGGGAGGGAAAGACTGTTGCATCTTTTTTGGGGGGTGGTGGCATTGACCTACCCATTCTGGGCTGTCCCCACTCCTGAATTTTGAAACAAATGCATCCCTGGTGCCTAGTGGGCTTTCGTCTATGCCCCAGAGGGGGCATATAAGATTCTATTGCCCCCATCTGTCTCCCAGGGGGGCAGAAAGCTTATGGCAATTATTTTTTGTGATGGGGCATTTGCAGCCCATTCTTGGCAGCCCCCACCCCTATGTATAAAAAAAGAAAATAATCCCTGGTGCCTAGTGGGCTTTCTGCCCGCGTGGGGTAGATCAGGGGCTACTGCCCCCATCTGCCTCCTGTGGGGGGCAGAAAGACTGTGACATTTTTTTTGGGGGGGGGTGTAGGGGCATTGGCATGTCCATTCTGGTATGCATTAGCCCACAGATCCATCCATATCAGTTTTAGTATATATAGTGTAAGATTTCATCTCATTTAAACATTACACTTTCAGATAATAATACAATTATAAAGGAATATATATATATATATATGTTTTAAATGAAATAAAAAGATAAAAATATATACTTAAAAAAAGACATTGCAATAGCATTATTATTTATAATACCACTAAACATTAAGAAATGCTCTTCCAATGGAAACTCTGACCTAACTATATCTACATGTGAAGCCGCCTGTGTAATACATACAGTTGGTCTCCAGTAGGTAGTTATAGGTAGTTATGGTTAGGCCCGTGTTACCACAGGAAAAGCATTTGTTTTATTTGCCTATATCTTTGGCGCCGGTTGACGAATCTTCACAAATGTTTCCCGAAAAAGTGCAACAGTGGATCTTATTGTGTTTTACTCTACAGTTGTGCACAGAGGTTTAAAAAAAATTAGCTACGGTTTTCATTATGTGATACTGATTCGAAATTACCCATCTCATCCATGATGGTAGTGAGTTTAGTGTGGCAGAGTAGTTCTTAACTTGAGTGGGTGGTTTCCGGTGCTCGGCACTGGCCCTCAGCTGTCAACACCGGCGCTTGTGACAGTCTGCCACAAGGTGGTGCTGTCTGGTTAATTTAGAGATGACCACAACAGCATTTAATTATTAATTCAATATACATTAAAAATGACTATTACCTGCTGCCTAATCCATTCATATAGCTTTGGGTTATTAAAAAATAGTCAGAATTGTCACACTTGCAGCAGTGGGATGGTTAGTAACTTTGTTGCTACTATAATAAGAGACAACCAGTGGTGCAAGCTGCAGTGGCCTCCTGCCGACATTCCCTGGCACTTCTTTTTTTAGAAATTAAGCACTGGGCAGGAGACTAGAGAGGAGGAGTCATCTCAACATATTAACTAATCTGGAATATCAGTAGGATTCTAAGCGTTATTGTATTGTGGGAATGGCAACATTTCTAACCATTAATTCCAACTTTATTAATGTTAAATGGTTTTAGGGTAGTGTTCAGTTCTTCGAAGAGGTTCGACTATATTAAACCTCTTGTATGTGCAGGCAGCATCCTTCAAATCTCCACAGGGCAGTGTCATGAATATTAGTATAGTGACTCACAGTTTGCTTCTAGTCATAGTCTGACACTGTTCTCTTTTTGTTTCCAGATGAACAATCTATATTGTGGCTTGGTAAGTGCACACACGTGGAACATCTGGAGTGGTTCAAGTCCAAATCTTAAACATCTATAACAATTGGTATGACCTGTGCGCAGCCAGGAACATGCCTGCAGGTGAACGCACAACATTTTTAATTGAATAATGTTCAGTCTTTTGCGAAGCTTGTTTAGAGCATGAGAAGGGAATGTTCTTCTGAAGGGCAAATACCTCATCAAGTGAGGGGAAGGAGAGTACAGCAGAATACTATGCACCGATGTTACATATCTTTGTTTGCTTTGCGCTGACTTCACATATGGAGACCAAAAAGACTATGCCACTAAGTCATAGTAACTTTTCATATTGTAATATTTAAAATCATAGTATGCACGAATTGGGAATATCATACTAGGAACATTCAATGGCCATCTTTTGAAAAGTTTAATTTTGTATCATATCATTGCAGCTTACCAAACGAAAATGAGGTACAATGACTTAGCTTTTATGAGTACAAAAGATAATGTAAATAGTATAAATTATACCTTTGCCGATGACTGTATTGTGGGTTTACCTTCGATGTCTATAGTGGATTGGGACGCAGAATTATTCCTCATTTATATTTATTTCACTTCGATTGCCAAATGGTGGATTGTTTTTAGTTCTCTCTCATGAAGTAAACAAGGCTCTGGCTTGAGCCGCAATGCATTTCATTGCAGCCAGTCATTAATCATCATATGCATAGAAGAGCACACGTCCTGTCTGTCTGTCTGTCTGTCTGCCTGTCTGTCTGCCTGTCTGTCTGTCTATCTATCTATCTATCTATCTATCTATCTATCTATCTATCTATCTATCTATCTATCTATCTATCTATCTATCTATCTATCTATCT
This sequence comes from Triturus cristatus, assembly GCF_964204655.1. Lineage (NCBI taxonomy): Eukaryota > Metazoa > Chordata > Amphibia > Caudata > Salamandridae > Triturus > Triturus cristatus. Next base: position 625,322,761 of record NC_140587.1, read on the forward strand.
ATCTATCTATCTATCTATCTATCTATCTATCTATCTATCTATCTATCTATCTATCTATCTATCTATCTATCTATCTATCTATCTATCTATCTATCTTATATATTTATATATATATATATACATATGCATATATATATATATTTATATATGCATATATGTGTATAAATGTACTTATATATGTATATACAGATATAGCTATTTACAACATATAGAAAAGAGAGGCAACAGAAATAGGCAGTTAAATGGCCAAAGAAAGTCTTCAGATGATAGAAAAAGTTCTTTTTTATTGGCTTCAAACAAGTGCTTATGCAGCCAACACGTTTCTTCCATTAACAGGGCTTCATCAGGGCAATGAAAACACCACCAACTTAGTTGACTGATTATCCTTCAGTCTGTTCGCTGCATTTTTTGAGAACACAATTACCGCACACTGCTCATTCCTGTAACCATTCACGTCTCCCTTACGTGTCCACCAGGTACCTCCAGTAAACGCCACGGAGCTGCGTTGCAGTGTTGTAAAAAGGGGCGTGGCCTCTGAACACCTCTCTGCAACCCATCTCCCTGGCGCATACTGGAGGTACCTGGTGGACTAGTTGGGCCCCAGGGGACCTCAGGATTGAGGAGGAATTGATTCCCCAACTTAAAACACGCCACAGGGCGTGTTTGCACACATATCACCTCAGGCCCCTCCCCCTTCCTTCACCATTGTGCCAATATTCCTCTAAAATCAGCCGAACTACGAATTCTGATTTACTCACCTGTTTTCAGGAGAGAACCAAGTGCTGCATCTTTTAGCCCAGCACTGACCCTGAAAAGTAATTCTAAGCGTACTTACCAGTAACTTGTATTTCCTTCCATAGGAATCCATTGTGTGGTTTTCACCAGAAAAGTTTCAAAGTGTTCATTTTTGAAACGTACAAATATTCCTCTAAAATCAGTCGAACTACGAATTCCGATTTACTCACGTGTTATCAGGAGAGAACCCAGTGCTGCATCTTTTAGCCCAGCACTGACCCTGAAAAGTAATTCTAAGCGTACTTACCAGTAACTTGTAATTCCTTCCATAGGAATCCATTGTGTGGTTTTCAGCAGAAAAGTTTCTAAGTGTCTATTTTCACAAACTAAAAATATTCCTAAAAAATCGTCTGCATGAATTAAACACATTCTTTCAACTGTTTACAGGAGATTCATCAGTGCTGGATCCAGGATCCACCACTGAGTAAGAAAAAGTAACGATAACACTACTTACCTGCTAAGTGAATTTTCTGCCATAGGATAACATTTGTGATTCTATGTGAAAACATTTCTGTGTCAACTTTTAAAATCCAATAATATTCCTTAAAAATCACTACTGTAACCAAAACGCTTTTACTCAACTGTTTACAGGTAATGTCAAGGACTGAATCTAGGATCCAGTCTTGTGGTTAGAAAAGTAATCCATAAAGTAACTAATTGCATTTGACTAGAAATTCACATTAAGCTAAATGTTGCATTGTGTTTGAAATTGTGTAAGCCATTGCAACAACTGTAACTACTGTACTTAAAAGTCTATTGCCTATTTGCAAAGTATTTAAACTAAAGTAATTCATTCTGAGAAAGTATATTTTGTATTGTAATGTATAATGTAATTATAATGTATTAAAAAATATATCTAAAAATAAATAGTTTAAATAATGTAGTAAATCAGTATCAAAAAAATCAGTATAACATTTAATACATTAAAAATTGTCATTTACAAAACCTTTGAAAGTCACTGAAAAAACCATAGGTTTCAGGCCTGATATAGTTGGGAATTAGCATTTAAAAAACCTTTGAAATACCCTGGAAAAAAACATAGGTTTCAGGCCTGATATAGTTAGGAATTAGCATTAAAAAAACCTTTGAAATTCACTGAAAAAAACATAGGTTTCAGGCCTGATATAGTTAGGAATTAGCATTTAAAAAATCTTAGAAATTCACTGAAAAAAAAAAAGGGTTTAGGGGTGTTATAGTTAGCTGGACATTTCACTCGAACAAAACCATTGAAATTCCTCGGATATAGTTAGTAGTACTAACTACATCTCGCGCGCCCGCAATCCACGGCGGATGATGTCACATATTACATCATTCATGACATGGTCAGTGACATCACTGATGACATCTCAAATGACATCACTGATGACATCATCCACGTGACAATCAGATACACCTCATCATACACTAGTATAACCTTTCATCTCTCACTGTAAAATACAGAGTGCCAGATTTAAAACCATTGACACACCAATACAAGTTTCTAAACACCCACTCAGTGATTCCTAGATCTATACACACATCTAATCACTTACCTATAGATTCACTCATACATGCTGTCAATGATCAATAGAACACTATCAAATATACTTATACACCTATATCGATATTACACACCAGCACACATCCTAATCACTTATGAAGTCATCCTGCTCACTTATACAAACAATGGATCATACTTACTTTTACTTAGCTATACACTTATAAAAACACCACTTTATCTATTCATGTAGATAAGAACTCATACTTAGTGTGTTATAAAAAACAATATTTCAAGTATACAGTTATCCATACAGTCACTCATACAATAACTAAGTCTTATGTATACTTATTTATATACAACAACTGACACATACACTGGCTTTTATTTGTCTAGATTGTTGGACATGTACCATTGAGACATATATTGGCTCATCACCACACCCATAAAGATATTGACTCACCCAAACAACTGTTATAACATGTAGTTTTAACTTCATATACCTACTGAATAAACTATTCACAAATCTTTGGGCAGTCACACAAATCCCACCGAACCACTCACATATTCACTCTCCCATACAAACATTCAGTTAACTAATCAATAACTAATATAGACTTTCACGTAGCTAGTAACCAACTGGTGCAGCAGTTTACACAACAGCTGACAAAGTGATACAGATATTCACACAGTTTAGTCACTATCCAATATATTTAGTGAGACACTATAAATTAGTCAAGTAAACAGTCAATCACACTGCTACTAAATCCTCCATCCAGATAATTATATTTATATACCCACTAATTCTTCAATGCAAATTGCTATATATATATAATACATATTTAAATAACGAACCAAACCACATTCACTGGATGATGTCATCAGGGATGTTATCAGTGATGTCATTTGAGATGTCATCAGTGATGTTACTGACCATGTCATGAATGATGTAATATGTGACATCATAAGCAGTGGATTGCGGGCGCGCGAGATGTAGTTAGTACAACTAACTATATCGGAGGAATTTCAATGGTTTAGTTCGAGTGAAATGTCCAGCTAACTATACCACCCCTAAAACCTATTGTTTTTTCAGTGAATTTCTAAGGTTTTTTAAATGCTAATTCCTAACTATATCAGGCCTGAAACCTATGGTTTTTTCAGTGAATTTCAAAGGTTTTTTAAATGCTAATTCCTAACTATATCAGGCCTGAAACCTATGGTTTTTTCAGTGAATTTCAAAGGTTTTTTAAATGCTAATTCCTAACTATATCAGGCCTGAAAAGCTATGGTTTTTTCAGTGAATTTCAAAGGTTTTTTAAATGCTAATTCCTAACTATATCAGGCCTGAAATCTATGGTTTTTTCAGTGAATTTCAAAGGTTTTTTAAATGCTAATTCCTAACTATATCAGGCCCGAAACCTATGGGTTTTTCAGTGAATATATATATATATATATATCCATCGAAAACAATTGCTTGTTAAGAAGGAGCCACCAGGTACGTAGGTTTCTTGCCGTTATTTATTGGAAGAAAGCACAAAGCTCAGTTCAATGCTTCACCATAATCTCGTCCCTCCCGACGCGTTTCGTGTCTCCTGACACTTCATCATGGGATCAGGGCTTGTGTGAGTTATGGAACTGGCGAAGGCAGTACTTGATAGAATTAAGACCATGCCCATGTGGGCGTGGCCACCCCGTGGCCTGTTGGTCTTCGTAGTGCCGGAATCTTCTCTAGTGAGTCGCTGTTCCATTCACTTATAAAATTTAATTCCCAGTGGGTTGGGAACACACTGTTGCTGAAGAAAAGTGCAGCTTACATCCTCCAAAAGGCCGTACCACCCTTAAACCACTGCGTCGGTTGGCGCGATGGCAGGGCTGCACGCAAGTGCAGCGGGGCTCTCTTCGTGACTCAAGCAGGGCCGCTTCAAATCCATCGAAAACAATTGCTTGTTAAGAAGGAGCCACCAGGTATGTAGGTTTCTTGCCGTTATTTATTGGAAGAAAGCACAAAGCTCAGTTCAATGCTTCACCATAATCTCGTCCCTCCCGACGCGTTTCGTGTCTCCTGACACTTCATCATGGGATCAGGGCTTGTGTGAGTTATGGAACTGGCGAAGGCAGTACTTGATAGAATTAAGACCATGCCCATGTGGGCGTGGCCACCCCGTGGCCTGTTGGTCTTCGTAGTGCCGGAATCTTCTCTACTGAGTCGCTGTTCCATTCACTTATAAAATTAAATCCCCAGTGGGTTGGGAACACACTGTTGCTGAAGAAAACTGCAGCTTACATCCTCCAAAAGGCCGTACCACCCTTAAACCACTGCGTCGGTTGGCGCGATGGCAGGGCTGCACGCAAGTGCAGCGGGGCTCTCTTCGCGACTCAAGCAGAGCCGCTTCAAATCCATCGAAAACAATTGCTTGTTAAGAAGGAGCCACCAGGTACGTAGGTTTCTTGCCGTTATTTATTGGAAGAAAGCACAAAGCTCAGTTCAATGCTTCACCATACTCTCGTCCCTCCCGACGCGTTTCGTGTCTCCTGACACTTCATCAGGGGATCAGGGCTTGTGTGAGTTATGGAACTGGCGAAGGCAGTACTTGATAGAATTAAGACCATGCCCATGTGGGCGTGGCCACCCCGTGGCCTGTTGGTCTTCGTAGTGCCGGAATCTTCTCTAGTGAGTCGCTGTTCCATTCACTTATAAAATTAAATCCCCAGTGGGTTGGGAACACACTGTTGCTGAAGAAAAGTGCAGCTTACATCCTCCAAAAGGCCGTACCACCCTTAAACCACTGCGTCGGTTGGCGCGATGGCAGGGCTGCACGCAAGTGCAGCGGGGCTCTCTTCGCGACTCAAGCAGGGCCGCTTCAAATCCATCAAAAACAATTGCTTGTTAAGAAGGAGCCACCAGGTACGTAGGTTTCTTGCCGTTATTTATTGGAAGAAAGCACAAAGCTCAGTTCAATGCTTCACCACAATCTCGTCCCTCCCGACGCGTTTCGTGTCTCCTGACACTTCATCATGGGATCAGGGCTTGTGTGAGTTATGGAACTGGCGAAGGCAGTACTTGATAGAATTAAGACCATGCCCATGTGGGCGTGGCCACCCCGTGGCCTGTTGGTCTTCGTAGTGCCGGAATCTTCTCTACTGAGTCGCTGTTCCATTCACTTATAAAATTAAATCCCCAGTGGGTTGGGAACACACTGTTGCTGAAGAAAAGTGCAGCTTACATCCTCCAAAAGGCCGTACCACCCTTAAACCACTGCGTCGGTTGGCGCGATGGCAGGGCTGCACGCAAGTGCAGCGGGGCCCTCTTCGCGACTCAAGCAGAGCCGCTTCAAATCCATCGAAAACAATTGCTTGTTAAGAAGGAGCCACCAGGTACGTAGGTTTCTTGCCGTTATTTATTGGAAGAAAGCACAAAGCTCAGTTCAATGCTTCGCCATACTCTCGTCCCTCCCGACGCGTTTCGTGTCTCCTGACACTTCATCAGGGGATCAGGGCTTGTGTGAGTTATGGAACTGGCGAAGGCAGTACTTGATAGAATTAAGACCATGCCCATGTGGGCGTGGCCACCCCGTGGCCTGTTGGTCTTCGTAGTGCCGGAATCTTCTCTAGTGAGTCGCTGTTCCATTCACTTATAAAATTAAATCCCCAGTGGGTTGGGAACACACTGTTGCTGAAGAAAAGTGCAGCTTACATCCTCCAAAAGGCCGTACCACCCTTAAACCACTGCGTCGGTTGGCGCGATGGCAGGGCTGCACGCAAGTGCAGCGGGGCTCTCTTCGCGACTCAAGCAGAGCCGCTTCAAATCCATCGAAAACAATTGCTTGTTCAGAAGGAGCCACCAGGTACGTAGGTTTCTTGCCGTTATTTATTGGAAGAAAGCACAAAGCTCAGTTCAATGCTTCACCATACTCTCGTCCCTCCCGACGCGTTTCGTGTCTTCTGACACTTCATCAGGGGATCAGGGCTTGTGTGAGTTATGGAACTGGCGAAGGCAGTACTTAATAGAATTAAGACCATGCCCATGTGGGCGTGGCCACCCCGTGGCCTGTTGGTCTTCGTAGTGCCGGAATCTTCTCTAGTGAGTCGCTGTTCCATTCACTTATAAAATTAAATCCCCAGTGGGTTGGGAACACACTGTTGCTGAAGAAAAGTGCAGCTTACATCCTCCAAAAGGCCGTACCACCCTTAAACCACTGCGTCGGTTGGCGCGATGGCAGGGCTGCACGCAAGTGCAGCGGGGCTCTCTTCGCGACTCAAGCAGGGCCGCTTCAAATCCATCAAAAACAATTGCTTGTTAAGAAGGAGCCACCAGGTACGTAGGTTTCTTGCCGTTATTTATTGGAAGAAAGCACAAAGCTCAGTTCAATGCTTCACCATAATCTCGTCCCTCCCGACGCGTTTCGTGTCTCCTGACACTTCATCATGGGATCAGGGCTTGTGTGAGTTATGGAACTGGCGAAGGCAGTACTTGATAGAATTAAGACCATGCCCATGTGGGCGTGGCCACCCCGTGTCCTGTTGGTCTTCGTAGTGCCGGAATCTTCTCTACTGAGTCGCTGTTCCATTCACTTATAAAATTAAATCCCCAGTGGGTTGGGAACACACTGTTGATGAAGAAAAGTGCAGCTTACATCCTCCAAAAGGCCGTACCACCCTTAAACCACTGCGTCGGTTGGCGCGATGGCAGGGCTGCACGCAAGTGCAGCGGGGCTCTCTTCGCGACTCAAGCAGGGCCGCTTCAAATCTATCGAAAACAATTGCTTGTTAAGAAGGAGCCACCAGGTACGTAGGTTTCTTGCCGTTATTTATTGGAAGAAAGCACAAAGCTCAGTTCAATGCTTCACCATGATCTTGTCCCTCCCGACGCGTTTCGTGTCTCCTGACACTTCATCATGGGATCAGGGCTTGTGTGAGTTATGGAACTGGCGAAGGCAGTACTTGATAGAATTAAGACCATGCCCATGTGGGCGTGGCCACCCCGTGGCCTGTTGGTCTTCGTAGTGCCGGAATCTTCTCTAGTGAGGCGCTGTTCCATTCACTTATAAAATTAAATCCCCAGTGGGTTGGGAACACACTGTTGCTGAAGAAAAGTGCAGCTTACATCCTCCAAAAGGCCGTACCACCCTTAAACCACTGCGTCGGTTGGCGCGATGGCAGGGCTGCACGCAAGTGCAGCGGGGCTCTCTTCGCAACTCAAGCAGAGCCGCTTCAAATCCAACGAAAACAATTGCTTGTTAAGAAGGAGCCACCAGGTACGTAGGTTTCTTGCCGTTATTTATTGGAAGAAAGCACAAAGCTCAGTTCAATGCTTCACCATACTCTTGTCCCTCCCGACGCGTTTCGTGTCTCCTGACACTTCATCAGGGGATCAGGGCTTGTGTGAGTTATGGAACTGGCGAAGGCAGTACTTGATAGAATTAAGACCATGCCCATGTGGGCGTGGCCACCCCGTGGCCTGTTGGTCTTCGTAGTGCCGGAATCTTCTCTAGTGAGTCGCTGTTCCATTCACTTATACAATTAAATCCCCAGTGGGTTGGGAACACACTGTTGCTGAAGAAAAGTGCAGCTTACATCCTCCAAAAGGCCGTACCACCCTTAAACCACTGCGTCGGTTGGCGCGATGGCAGGGCTGCACGCAAGTGCAGCGGGGCTCTCTTCGCGACTCAAGCAGGGCCGCTTCAAATCCATCAAAAACAATTGCTTGTTAAGAAGGAGCCACCAGGTACGTAGGTTTCTTGCCGTTATTTATTGGAAGAAAGCACAAAGCTCAGTTCAATGCTTCACCATAATCTCGTCCCTCCCGACGCGTTTCGTGTCTCCTGACACTTCATCATGGGATCAGGGCTTGTGTGAGTTATGGAACTGGCGAAGGCAGTACTTGATAGAATTAAGACCATGCCCATGTGGGCGTGGCCACCCCGTGGCCTGTTGGTCTTCGTAGTGCCGGAATCTTCTCTAGTGAGTCGCTGTTCCATTCACTTATAAAATTAAATCCCCAGTGGGTTGGGAACACACTGTTGCTGAAGAAAAGTGCAGCTTACATCCTCCAAAAGGCCGTACCACCCTTAAACCACTGCGTCGGTTGGCGCGATGGCAGGGCTGCACGCAAGTGCAGCGGGGCTCTCTTCGCGACTCAAGCAGAGCCGCTTCAAATCCAACGAAAACAATTGCTTGTTAAGAAGGAGCCACCAGGTACGTAGGTTTCTTGCCGTTATTTATTGGAAGAAAGCACAAAGCTCAGTTCAATGCTTCACCATACTCTCGTCCCTCCCGACGCGTTTCGTGTCTCCTGACACTTCATCAGGGGATCAGGGCTTGTGTGAGTTATGGAACTGGCGAAGGCAGTACTTGATAGAATTGAGACCATGCCCATGTGGGCGTGGCCACCCCGTGGCCTGTTGGTCTTCGTAGTGCCGGAATCTTCTCTAGTGAGTCGCTGTTCCATTCACTTATACAATTAAATCCCCAGTGGGTTGGGAACACACTGTTGCTGAAGAAAAGTGCAGCTTACATCCTCCAAAAGGCCGTACCACCCTTAAACCACTGCGTCGGTTGGCGCGATGGCAGGGCTGCACGCAAGTGCAGCGGGGCTCTCTTCGCGACTCAAGCAGGGCCGCTTCAAATCCATCAAAAACAATTGCTTGTTAAGAAGGAGCCACCAGGTACGTAGGTTTCTTGCCGTTATTTATTGGAAGAAAGCACAAAGCTCAGTTCAATGCTTCACCATAATCTCGTCCCTCCCGACGCGTTTCGTGTCTCCTGACACTTCATCATGGGATCAGGGCTTGTGTGAGTTATGGAACTGGCGAAGGCAGTACTTGATAGAATTAAGACCATGCCCATGTGGGCGTGGCCACCCCGTGGCCTGTTGGTCTTCGTAGTGCCGGAATCTTCTCTAGTGAGTCGCTGTTCCATTCACTTATAAAATTAAATCCCCAGTGGGTTGGGAACACACTGTTGCTGAAGAAAAGTGCAGCTTACATCCTCCAAAAGGCCGTACCACCCTTAAACCACTGCGTCGGTTGGCGCGATGGCAGGGCTGCACGCAAGTGCAGCGGGGCTCTCTTCGCGACTCAAGCAGGGCCGCTTCAAATCCATCGAAAACAATTGCTTGTTAAGAAGGAGCCACCAGGTACGTAGGTTTCTTGCCGTTATTTATTGGAAGAAAGCACAAAGCTCAATTCAATGCTTCACCATAATCTCGTCCCTCTCGACGCGTTTCGTGTCTCCTGACACTTCATCATGGGATCAGGGCTTGTGTGAGTTATGGAACTGGCGAAGGCAGTACTTGATAGAATTAAGACTAGGGGTGGGCGGAATTTGCGGAATTAACCTTCGCAAATTATCGCGAGAATGTTTAAAATTATCGCAAACAAGCAGAAATATCGCGAAGATGCGGAAGTTTTTTTCCGGCATGTTCGCGAGATTTTCTGCATGGTTGCGGGTCGCCAACTTACCCATGTGGTTGCTTGCGGACGCGGCCATCTTGTTTTGAGTTGTTCTCGCGGTGCATGATCGCGAGAAGAAAGACGTGATCGCGCGACGCATGACGTCACTGCGGGCGCGAACTGTCGCGAGACAGCGCAAATGGCTATAAACAATACAACATCTCATGGAGAACGCGACCGGATCAAGAAAACTTGTCGGCGAACGCAGGGATTCAGGTAAGGCGATCGCGCGCGCGCGAGAATGTATCATTTTACAGCGCGAGCAAGAAACAAATTATCGCCAAGCTGCGGAAACCGGAATTTTTGACATTTTCGCGCTCTCCGCGGAACGCAAAAATGTCAAATTATCGCAATTTCCGCGAACGGAACGAAATTTTTGCCCAGGCCTAATTAAGACCATGCCCATGTGGGCGTGGCCACCCCGTGGCCTGTTGGTCTTCGTAGTGCCGGAATCTGCTCTAGTGAGTCGCTGTTCCATTCACTTATAAAATTAAATCCCTAGTGGGTTGGGAACACACTGTTGCTGAAGAAAAGTGCAGCTTACATCCTCCAAAAGGCCGTACCACCCTTAAACCACTGCGTCGGTTGGCGCGATGGCAGGGCTGCACGCAAGTGCAGCGGGGCTCTCTTCGCGACTCAAGCAGGGCCGCTTCAAATCCATCGAAAACAATTGCTTGTTAAAAAGGAGCCACCAGGTACGTAGGTTTCTTGCCGTTATTTATTGGAAGAAAGCACAAAGCTCAGTTCAATGCTTCACCATAATCTCGTCCCTCCCGACGCGTTTCGTGTCTCCTGACACTTCATCATGGGATCAGGGCTTGTGTGAGTTATGGAACTGGCGAAGGCAGTACTTGATAGAATTAAGACCATGCCCATGTGGGCGTGGCCACCCCGTGGCCTGTTGGTCTTCGTAGTGCCGGAATCTTCTCTAGTGAGTCGCTGTTCCATTCACTTATAAAATTAAATCCCCAGTGGGTTGGGAACACACTGTTGCTGAAGAAAAGTGCAGCTTACATCCTCCAAAAGGCCGTACCACCCTTAAACCACTGCGTCGGTTGGCGCGATGGCAGGGCTGCACGCAAGTGCAGCGGAGCTCTCTTCGCGACTCAAGCAGGGCCGCTTCAAATCCATCGAAAACAATTGCTTGTTAAGAAGGAGCCACCAGGTATGTAGGTTTCTTGCCGTTATTTATTGGAAGAAAGCACAAAGCTCAGTTCAAGGCTTCACCATAATCTCGTCCCTCCCGACGCGTTTCGTGTCTCCTGACACTTCATCATGGGATCAGGGCTTGTGTGAGTTATGGAACTGGCGAAGGCAGTACTTGATAGAATTAAGACCATGCCCATGTGGGCGTGGCCACCCCGTGGCCTGTTGGTCTTCGTAGTGCCGGAATCTTCTCTAGTGAGTCGCTGTTCCATTCACTTATAAAATTAAATCCCCAGTGGGTTGGGAACACACTGTTGCTGAAGAAAAGTGCAGCTTACATCCTCCAAAAGGCCGTACCACCCTTAAACCACTGCGTCGGTTGGCGCGATGGCAGGGCTGCACGCAAGTGCAGCGGGGCTCTCTTCGCGACTGAAGCAGAGCCGCTTCAAATCCATCGAAAACAATTGCTTGTTAAGAAGGAGCCACCAGGTACGTAGGTTTCTTGCCGTTATTTATTGGAAGAAAGCACAAAGCTCAGTTCAATGCTTCACCATACTCTCGTCCCTCCCGACGTGTTTCGTGTCTCCTGACACTTCATCAGGGGATCAGGGCTTGTGTGAGTTATGGAACTGGCGAAGGCAGTACTTGATAGAATTATGACCATGCCCATGTGGGCGTGGCCACCCCGTGGCCTGTTGGTCTTCGTAGTGCCGGAATCTTCTCTAGTGAGTCGCTGTTCCATTCACTTATAAAATTAAATCCCCAGTGGGTTGGGAACACACTGTTGCTGAAGAAAAGTGCAGCTTACATCCTCCAAAAGGCCGTACCACCCTTAAACCACTGCGTCGATTGGCGCGATGGCAGGGCTGCACGCAAGTGCAGCGGGGCTCTCTTCGCGACTCAAGCAGGGCCTGTTCAAATCCATCGAAAACAATTGCTTGTTAAGAAGGAGCCACCAGGTACGTAGGTTTCTTGCCATTATTTATTGGAAGAAAGCACAAAGCTCAGTTCAATGCTTCACCATAATCTCGTCCCTCCCGACGTGTTTCGTGTCTCCTGACACTTCATCATGGGATCAGGGCTTGTGTGAGTTATGGAACTGGCGAAGGCAGTACTTGATAGAATTAAGACCATGCCCATGTGGGCGTGGCCACCCCGTGGCCTGTTGGTCTTCGTAGTGCCGGAATCTTCTCTAGTGAGTCGCTGTTCCATTCACTTATAAAATTAAATCCCCAGTGGGTTGGGAACACACTGTTGCTGAAGAAAAGTGCAGCTTACATCCTCCAAAAGGCCGTACCACCCTTAAACCACTGCGTCGGTTGGCGCGATGGCAGGGCTGCACGCAAGTGCAGCGGGGCTCTCTTCGCGACTCAAGCAGGGCCGCTTCAAATCCATCGAAAACAATTGCTTGTTAAAAAGGAGCCACCAGGTACGTAGGTTTCTTGCCGTTATTTATTGGAAGAAAGCACAAAGCTCAGTTCAATGCTTCACCATAATCTCGTCCCTCCCGACGCGTTTCGTGTCTCCTGACACTTCATCATGGGATCAGGGCTTGTGTGAGTTATGGAACTGGCGAAGGCAGTACTTGATAGAATTAAGACCATGCCCATGTGGGCGTGGCCACCCCGTGGCCTGTTGGTCTTCGTAGTGCCGGAATCTTCTCTAGTGAGTCGCTGTTCCATTCACTTATAAAATTAAATCCCCAGTGGGTTGGGAACACACTGTTGCTGAAGAAAAGTGCAGCTTACATCCTCCAAAAGGCCGTACCACCCTTAAACCACTGCGTCGATTGGCGCGATGGCAGGGCTGCACGCAAGTGCAGCGGGGCTCTCTTCGCGACTCAAGCAGGGCCTGTTCAAATCCATCGAAAACAATTGCTTGTTAAGAAGGAGCCACCAGGTACGTAGGTTTCTTGCCATTATTTATTGGAAGAAAGCACAAAGCTCAGTTCAATGCTTCACCATAATCTCGTCCCTCCCGACGTGTTTCGTGTCTCCTGACACTTCATCATGGGATCAGGGCTTGTGTGAGTTATGGAACTGGCGAAGGCAGTACTTGATAGAATTAAGACCATGCCCATGTGGGCGTGGCCACCCCGTGGCCTGTTGGTCTTCGTAGTGCCGGAATCTTCTCTAGTGAGTCGCTGTTCCATTCACTTATAAAATTAAATCCCCAGTGGGTTGGGAACACACTGTTGCTGAAGAAAAGTGCAGCTTACATCCTCCAAAAGGCCGTACCACCCTTAAACCACTGCGTCGGTTGGCGCGATGGCAGGGCTGCACGCAAGTGCAGCGGGGCTCTCTTCGCGACTCAAGCAGGGCCGCTTCAAATCCATCGAAAACAATTGCTTGTTAAAAAGGAGCCACCAGGTACGTAGGTTTCTTGCCGTTATTTATTGGAAGAAAGCACAAAGCTCAGTGCAATGCTTCACCATAATCTCGTCCCTCCCGACGCGTTTCGTGTCTCCTGACACTTCATCATGGGATCAGGGCTTGTGTGAGTTATGGAACTGGCGAAGGCAGTACTTGATAGAATTAAGACCATGCCCATGTGGGCGTGGCCACCCCGTGGCCTGTTGGTCTTCGTAGTGCCGGAATCTTCTCTAGTGAGTCGCTGTTCCATTCACTTATAAAATTAAATCCCCAGTGGGTTGGGAACACACTGTTGCTGAAGAAAAGTGCAGCTTACATCCTCCAAAAGGCCGTACCACCCTTAAACCACTGCGTCGGTTGGCGCGATGGCAGGGCTGCACGCAAGTGCAGCGGAGCTCTCTTCGCGACTCAAGCAGGGCCGCTTCAAATCCATCGAAAACAATTGCTTGTTAAGAAGGAGCCACCAGGTATGTAGGTTTCTTGCCGTTATTTATTGGAAGAAAGCACAAAGCTCAGTTCAAGGCTTCACCATAATCTCGTCCCTCCCGACGCGTTTCGTGTCTCCTGACACTTCATCATGGGATCAGGGCTTGTGTGAGTTATGGAACTGGCGAAGGCAGTACTTGATAGAATTAAGACCATGCCCATGTGGGCGTGGCCACCCCGTGGCCTGTTGGTCTTCGTAGTGCCGGAATCTTCTCTAGTGAGTCGCTGTTCCATTCACTTATAAAATTAAATCCCCAGTGGGTTGGGAACACACTGTTGCTGAAGAAAAGTGCAGCTTACATCCTCCAAAAGGCCGTACCACCCTTAAACCACTGCGTCGGTTGGCGCGATGGCAGGGCTGCACGCAAGTGCAGCGGGGCTCTCTTCGCGACTGAAGCAGAGCCGCTTCAAATCCATCGAAAACAATTGCTTGTTAAGAAGGAGCCACCAGGTACGTAGGTTTCTTGCCGTTATTTATTGGAAGAAAGCACAAAGCTCAGTTCAATGCTTCACCATACTCTCGTCCCTCCCGACGTGTTTCGTGTCTCCTGACACTTCATCAGGGGATCAGGGCTTGTGTGAGTTATGGAACTGGCGAAGGCAGTACTTGATAGAATTATGACCATGCCCATGTGGGCGTGGCCACCCCGTGGCCTGTTGGTCTTCGTAGTGCCGGAATCTTCTCTAGTGAGTCGCTGTTCCATTCACTTATAAAATTAAATCCCCAGTGGGTTGGGAACACACTGTTGCTGAAGAAAAGTGCAGCTTACATCCTCCAAAAGGCCGTACCACCCTTAAACCACTGCGTCGATTGGCGCGATGGCAGGGCTGCACGCAAGTGCAGCGGGGCTCTCTTCGCGACTCAAGCAGGGCCTGTTCAAATCCATCGAAAACAATTGCTTGTTAAGAAGGAGCCACCAGGTACGTAGGTTTCTTGCCATTATTTATTGGAAGAAAGCACAAAGCTCAGTTCAATGCTTCACCATAATCTCGTCCCTCCCGACGTGTTTCGTGTCTCCTGACACTTCATCATGGGATCAGGGCTTGTGTGAGTTATGGAACTGGCGAAGGCAGTACTTGATAGAATTAAGACCATGCCCATGTGGGCGTGGCCACCCCGTGGCCTGTTGGTCTTCGTAGTGCCGGAATCTTCTCTAGTGAGTCGCTGTTCCATTCACTTATAAAATTAAATCCCCAGTGGGTTGGGAACACACTGTTGCTGAAGAAAAGTGCAGCTTACATCCTCCAAAAGGCCGTACCACCCTTAAACCACTGCGTCGGTTGGCGCGATGGCAGGGCTGCACGCAAGTGCAGCGGGGCTCTCTTCGCGACTCAAGCAGGGCCGCTTCAAATCCATCGAAAACAATTGCTTGTTAAAAAGGAGCCACCAGGTACGTAGGTTTCTTGCCGTTATTTATTGGAAGAAAGCACAAAGCTCAGTTCAATGCTTCACCATAATCTCGTCCCTCCCGACGCGTTTCGTGTCTCCTGACACTTCATCATGGGATCAGGGCTTGTGTGAGTTATGGAACTGGCGAAGGCAGTACTTGATAGAATTAAGACCATGCCCATGTGGGCGTGGCCACCCCGTGGCCTGTTGGTCTTCGTAGTGCCGGAATCTTCTCTAGTGAGTCGCTGTTCCATTCACTTATAAAATTAAATCCCCAGTGGGTTGGGAACACACTGTTGCTGAAGAAAAGTGCAGCTTACATCCTCCAAAAGGCCGTACCACCCTTAAACCACTGCGTCGATTGGCGCGATGGCAGGGCTGCACGCAAGTGCAGCGGGGCTCTCTTCGCGACTCAAGCAGGGCCTGTTCAAATCCATCGAAAACAATTGCTTGTTAAGAAGGAGCCACCAGGTACGTAGGTTTCTTGCCATTATTTATTGGAAGAAAGCACAAAGCTCAGTTCAATGCTTCACCATAATCTCGTCCCTCCCGACGTGTTTCGTGTCTCCTGACACTTCATCATGGGATCAGGGCTTGTGTGAGTTATGGAACTGGCGAAGGCAGTACTTGATAGAATTAAGACCATGCCCATGTGGGCGTGGCCACCCCGTGGCCTGTTGGTCTTCGTAGTGCCGGAATCTTCTCTAGTGAGTCGCTGTTCCATTCACTTATAAAATTAAATCCCCAGTGGGTTGGGAACACACTGTTGCTGAAGAAAAGTGCAGCTTACATCCTCCAAAAGGCCGTACCACCCTTAAACCACTGCGTCGGTTGGCGCGATGGCAGGGCTGCACGCAAGTGCAGCGGGGCTCTCTTCGCGACTCAAGCAGGGCCGCTTCAAATCCATCGAAAACAATTGCTTGTTAAAAAGGAGCCACCAGGTACGTAGGTTTCTTGCCGTTATTTATTGGAAGAAAGCACAAAGCTCAGTTCAATGCTTCACCATAATCTCGTCCCTCCCGACGCGTTTCGTGTCTCCTGACACTTCATCATGGGATCAGGGCTTGTGTGAGTTATGGAACTGGCGAAGGCAGTACTTGATAGAATTAAGACCATGCCCATGTGGGCGTGGCCACCCCGTGGCCTGTTGGTCTTCGTAGTGCCGGAATCTTCTCTAGTGAGTCGCTGTTCCATTCACTTATAAAATTAAATCCCCAGTGGGTTGGGAACACACTGTTGCTGAAGAAAAGTACAGCTTACATCCTCCAAAAGGCTGTACCACCCTTAAACCACTGCGTCGGTTGGCGCGATGGCAGGGCTGCACGCAAGTGCAGCGGGGCTCTCTTCGCGACTCAAGCAGGGCCGCTTCAAATCCATCGAAAACAATTGCTTGTTAAGAAGGAGCCACCAGGTACGTAGGTTTCTTGCCGTTATTTATTGGAAGAAAGCACAAAGCTCAGTTCAATGCTTCACCATACTCTCGTCCCTCCCGACGCGTTTCGTGTCTCCTGACACTTCATCAGGGGATCAGGGCTTGTGTGAGTTATGGAACTGGCGAAGGCAGTACTTGATAGAATTATGACCATGCCCATGTGGGCGTGGCCACCCCATGGCCTGTTGGTCTTCGTAGTGCCGGAATCTTCTCTAGTGAGTCGCTGTTCCATTCACGTATAAAATTAAATCCCCAGTGGGTTGGGAACACACTGTTGCTGAAGAAAAGTGCAGCTTACATCCTCCAAAAGGCCGTACCACCCTTAAACCACTGCGTCGGTTGGCGCGATGGCAGGGCTGCACGCAAGTGCAGCGGGGCTCTCTTCGCGACTCAAGCAGGGCCGCTTCAAATCCATCGAAAACAATTGCTTGTTAAGAAGGAGCCACCAGGTACGTAGGTTTCTTGCCGTTATTTATTGGAAGAAAGCACAAAGCTCAGTTCAAGGCTTCACCATAATCTCGTCCCTCCCGACGCGTTTCGTGTCTCCTGACACTTCATCATGGGATCAGGGCTTGTGTGAGTTATGGAACTGGCGAAGGCAGTACTTGATAGAATTAAGACCATGCCCATGTGGGCGTGGCCACCCCGTGGCCTGTTGGTCTTCGTAGTGCCGGAATCTTCTCTAGTGAGTCGCTGTTCCATTCACTTATAAAATTAAATCCCCAGTGGGTTGGGAACACACTGTTGCTGAAGAAAAGTGCAGCTTACATCCTCCAAAAGGCCGTACCACCCTTAAACCACTGCGTCGGTTGGCGCGATGGCAGGGCTGCACGCAAGTGCAGCGGGGCTCTCTTCGCGACTCAAGCAGGGCCGCTTCAAATCCATCGAAAACAATTGCTTGTTAAGAAGGAGCCACCAGGTACGTAGGTTTCTTGCCGGTATTTATTGGAAGAAAGCACAAAGCTCAGTTCAATGCTTCACCATAATCTCGTCCCTCCCGACACGTTTCGTGTCTCCTGACACTTCATCATGGGATCAGGGCTTGTGTGAGTTATGGAACTGGCGAAGCCAGTACTTGATAGAATTAAGACCATGCCCATGTGGGCGTGGCCACCCCGTGGCCTGTTGGTCTTCGTAGTGCCGGAATCTTCTCTAGTGAGTCGCTGTTCCATTCACTTATAAAATTAAATCCCCAGTGGGTTGGGAACACACTGTTGCTGAAGAAAAGTGCAGCTTACATCCTCCAAAAGGCCGTACCACCCTTAAACCACTGCGTCGGTTGGCGCGATGGCAGGGCTGCACGCAAGTGCAGCGGGGCTCTCTTCGCGACTGAAGCAGAGCCGCTTCAAATCCATCGAAAACAATTGCTTGTTAAGAAGGAGCCACCAGGTACGTAGGTTTCTTGCCGTTATTTATTGGAAGAAAGCACAAAGCTCAGTTCAATGCTTCACCATACTCTCGTCCCTCCCGACGTGTTTCGTGTCTCCTGACACTTCATCAGGGGATCAGGGCTTGTGTGAGTTATGGAACTGGCGAAGGCAGTACTTGATAGAATTATGACCATGCCCATGTGGGCGTGGCCACCCCGTGGCCTGTTGGTCTTCGTAGTGCCGGAATCTTCTCTAGTGAGTCGCTGTTCCATTCACTTATAAAATTAAATCCCCAGTGGGTTGGGAACACACTGTTGCTGAAGAAAAGTGCAGCTTACATCGTCCAAAAGGCCGTACCACCCTTAAACCACTGCGTCGATTGGCGCGATGGCAGGGCTGCACGCAAGTGCAGCGGGGCTCTCTTCGCGACTCAAGCAGGGCCTGTTCAAATCCATCGAAAACAATTGCTTGTTAAGAAGGAGCCACCAGGTACGTAGGTTTCTTGCCATTATTTATTGGAAGAAAGCACAAAGCTCAGTTCAATGCTTCACCATAATCTCGTCCCTCCCGACGTGTTTCGTGTCTCCTGACACTTCATCATGGGATCAGGGCTTGTGTGAGTTATGGAACTGGCGAAGGCAGTACTTGATAGAATTAAGACCATGCCCATGTGGGCGTGGCCACCCCGTGGCCTGTTGGTCTTCGTAGTGCCGGAATCTTCTCTAGTGAGTCGCTGTTCCATTCACTTATAAAATTAAATCCCCAGTGGGTTGGGAACACACTGTTGCTGAAGAAAAGTGCAGCTTACATCCTCCAAAAGGCCGTACCACCCTTAAACCACTGCGTCGGTTGGCGCGATGGCAGGGCTGCACGCAAGTGCAGCGGGGCTCTCTTCGCGACTCAAGCAGGGCCGCTTCAAATCCATCGAAAACAATTGCTTGTTAAAAAGGAGCCACCAGGTACGTAGGTTTCTTGCCGTTATTTATTGGAAGAAAGCACAAAGCTCAGTTCAATGCTTCACCATAATCTCGTCCCTCCCGACGCGTTTCGTGTCTCCTGACACTTCATCATGGGATCAGGGCTTGTGTGAGTTATGGAACTGGCGAAGGCAGTACTTGATAGAATTAAGACCATGCCCATGTGGGCGTGGCCACCCCGTGGCCTGTTGGTCTTCGTAGTGCCGGAATCTTCTCTAGTGAGTCGCTGTTCCATTCACTTATAAAATTAAATCCCCAGTGGGTTGGGAACACACTGTTGCTGAAGAAAAGTGCAGCTTACATCCTCCAAAAGGCCGTACCACCCTTAAACCACTGCGTCAGTTGGCGCGATGGCAGGGCTGCACGCAAGTGCAGCGGGGCTCTCTTCGCGACTCAAGCAGGGCCGCTTCAAATCCATCGAAAACAATTGCTTGTTAAGAAGGAGCCACCAGGTACGTAGGTTTCTTGCCGTTATTTATTGGAAGAAAGCACAAAGCTCAGTTCAATGCTTCACCATACTCTCGTCCCTCCCGACGCGTTTCGTGTCTCCTGACACTTCATCAGGGGATCAGGGCTTGTGTGAGTTATGGAACTGGCGAAGGCAGTACTTGATAGAATTATGACCATGCCCATGTGGGCGTGGCCACCCCGTGGCCTGTTGGTCTTCGTAGTGCCGGAATCTTCTCTAGTGAGTCGCTGTTCCATTCACGTATAAAATTAAATCCCCAGTGGGTTGGGAACACACTGTTGCTGAAGAAAAGTGCAGCTTACATCCTCCAAAAGGCCGTACCACCCTTAAACCACTGCGTCGGTTGGCGCGATGGCAGGGCTGCACGCAAGTGCAGCGGGGCTCTCTTCGCGACTCAAGCAGGGCCGCTTCAAATCCATCGAAAACAATTGCTTGTTAAGAAGGAGCCACCAGGTACGTAGGTTTCTTGCCATTATTTATTGGAAGAAAGCACAAAGCTCAGTTCAATGCTTCACCATAATCTCGTCCCTCCCGACGCGTTTCGTGTCTCCTGACACTTCATCATGGGATCAGGGCTTGTGTGAGTTATGGAACTGGCGAAGGCAGTACTTGATAGAATTAAGACCATGCCCATGTGGGCGTGGCCACCCCGTGGCCTGTTGGTCTTCGTAGTGCCGGAATCTTCTCTACTGAGTCGCTGTTCCATTCACTTATAAAATTAAATCCCTAGTGGGTTGGGAACACACTGTTGCTGAAGAAAAGTGCAGCTTACATCCTCCAAAAGGTCGTACCACCCTTAAACCACTGCGTCGGTTGGCGCGATGGCAGGGCTGCACGCAAGTGCAGCGGGGCTCTCTTCGCGACTCAAGCAGGGCCGCTTCAAATCCATCGAAAACAATTGCTTGTTAAGAAGGAGCCACCAGGTACGTAGGTTTCTTGCCGTTATTTATTGGAAGAAAGCACAAAGCTCAGTTCAATGCTTCACCATAATCTCGTCCCTCCCGACGCGTTTCGTGTCTCCTGACACTTCATCATGGGATCAGGGCTTGTGTGAGTTATGGAACTGGCGAAGGCAGTACTTGATAGAATTAAGACCATGCCCATGTGGGCGTGGCCACCCCGTGGCCTGTTGGTCTTCGTAGTGCCGGAATCTTCTCTAGTGAGTCGCTGTTCCATTCACTTATAAAATTAAATCCCCAGTGGGTTGGGAACACACTGTTGCTGAAGAAAAGTGCAGCTTACATCCTCCAAAAGGCCGTACCACCCTTAAACCACTGCGTCAGTTGGCGCGATGGCAGGGCTGCACGCAAGTGCAGCGGGGCTCTCTTCGCGACTCAAGCAGGGCCGCTTCAAATCCATCGAAAACAATTGCTTCTTAAGAAGGAGCCACCAGGTACGTAGGTTTCTTGCCGTTATTTATTGGAAGAAAGCACAAAGCTCAGTTCAATGCTTCACCATAATCTCGTCCCTCCCGACGCGTTTCGTGTCTCCTGACACTTCATCATGGGATCAGGGCTTGTGTGAGTTATGGAACTGGCGAAGGCAGTACTTGATAGAATTAAGAACATGCCCATGTGGGCGTGGCCACCCCGTGGCCTGTTGGTCTTCGTAGTGCCGGAATCTTCTCTAGTGAGTCGCTGTTCCATTCACGTATAAAATTAAATCCCCAGTGGGTTGGGAACACACTGTTGCTGAAGAAAAGTGCAGCTTACATCCTCCAAAAGGCCGTACCACCCTTAAACCACTGCGTCGGTTGGCGCGATGGCAGGGCTGCACGCAAGTGCAGCGTGGCTCTCTTCGCGACTCAAGCAGGGCCGCTTCAAATCCATCGAAAACAATTGCTTGTTAAGAAGGAGCCACCAGGTACGTAGGTTTCTTGCCATTATTTATTGGAAGAAAGCACAAAGCTCAGTTCAATGCTTCACCATAATCTCGTCCCTCCCGACGCGTTTCGTGTCTCCTGACACTTCATCATGGGATCAGGGCTTGTGTGAGTTATGGAACTGGCGAAGGCAGTACTTGATAGAATTAAGACCATGCCCATGTGGGCGTGGCCACCCCGTGGCCTGTTGGTCTTCGTAGTGCCGGAATCTTCTCTACTGAGTCGCTGTTCCATTCACTTATAAAATTAAATCCCTAGTGGGTTGGGAACACACTGTTGCTGAAGAAAAGTGCAGCTTACATCCTCCAAAAGGCCGTACCACCCTTAAACCACTGCGTCGGTTGGCGCGATGGCAGGGCTGCACGCAAGTGCAGCGGGGCTCTCTTCGCGACTCAAGCAGGGCCGCTTCAAATCCATCGAAAACAATTGCTTGTTAAGAAGGAGCCACCAGGCACGTAGGTTTCTTGCCGTTATTTATTGGAAGAAAGCACAAAGCTCAGTTCAATGCTTCACCATAATCTCGTCCCTCCCGACGCGTTTCGTGTCTCCTGACACTTCATCATGGGATCAGGGCTTGTGTGAGTTATGGAACTGGCGAAGGCAGTACTTGATAGAATTAAGACCATGCCCATGTGGGCGTGGCCACCCCGTGGCCTGTTGGTCTTCGTAGTGCCGGAATCTTCTCTAGTGAGTCGCTGTTCCATTCACTTATAAAATTAAATCCCCAGTGGGTTGGGAACACACTGTTGCTGAAGAAAAGTGCAGCTTACATCCTCCAAAAGGCCGTACCACCCTTAAACCACTGCGTCGGTTGGCGCGATGGCAGGGCTGCACGCAAGTGCAGCGGGGCTATCTTCGCGACTCAAGCAGGGCCGCTTCAAATCCATCGAAAACAATTGCTTCTTAAGAAGGAGCCACCAGGTACGTAGGTTTCTTGCCGTTATTTATTGGAAGAAAGCACAAAGCTCAGTTCAATGCTTCACCATAATCTCGTCCCTCCCGACGCGTTTCGTGTCTCCTGACACTTCATCATGGGATCAGGGCTTGTGTGAGTTATGGAACTGGCGAAGGCAGTACTTGATAGAATTAAGACCATGCCCATGTGGGCGTGGCCACCCCGTGGCCTGTTGGTCTTCGTAGTGCCGGAATCTTCTCTAGTGAGTCGCTGTTCCATTCACTTATAAAATTAAATCCCCAGTGGGTTGGGAACACACTGTTGCTGAAGAAAAGTGCAGCTTACATCCTCCAAAAGGCCGTACCACCCTTAAACCACTGCGTCGGTTGGCGCGATGGCAGGGCTGCACGCAAGTGCAGCGGGGCTCTCTTCGCGACTCAAGCAGGGCCGCTTCAAATCCATCGAAAACAATTGCTTGTTAAAAAGGAGCCACCAGGTACGTAGGTTTCTTGCCGTTATTTATTGGAAGAAAGCACAAAGCTCAGTTCAATGCTTCACCATAATCTCGTCCCTCCCGACGCGTTTCGTGTCTCCTGACACTTCATCATGGGATCAGGGCTTGTGTGAGTTATGGAACTAGCGAAGGCAGTACTTGATAGAATTAAGACCATGCCCATGTGGGCGTGGCCACCCCGTGGCCTGTTGGTCTTCGTAGTGCCGGAATCTTCTCTAGTGAGTCGCTGTTCCATTCACTTATAAAATTAAATCCCCAGTGGGTTGGGAACACACTGTTGCTGAAGAAAAGTGAAGCTTACATCCTCCAAAAGACCGTACCACCCTTAAACCACTGCGTCAGTTGGCGCGATGGCAGGGCTGCACGCAAGTGCAGCGGGGCTCTCTTCGCGACTCAAGCAGGGCCGCTTCAAATCCATCGAAAACAATTGCTTGTTAAGAAGGAGCCACCAGGTACGTAGGTTTCTTGCCGTTATTTATTGGAAGAAAGCACAAAGCTCAGTTCAATGCTTCACCATAATCTCGTCCCTCCCGACGCGTTTCGTGTCTCCTGACACTTCATCATGGGCTCAGGGGTTGTGTGAGTTATGGAACTGGCGAAGGCAGTACTTGATAGAATTAAGACCATGCCCATGTGGGCGTGGCCACCCCGTGGCCTGTTGGTCTTCGTAGTGCCGGAATCTTCTCTAGTGAGTCGCTGTTCCATTCACTTATAAAATTAAATCCCCAGTGGGTTGGGAACACACTGTTGCTGAAGAAAAGTGCAGCTTACATCCTCCAAAAGGCCGTACCACCCTTAAACCACTGCGTCGGTTGGCGCGATGGCAGGGCTGCACGCAAGTGCAGCGGGGCTCTCTTCGCGACTCAAGCAGGGCCGCTTCAAATCCATCGAAAACAATTGCTTCTTAAGAAGGAGCAACCAGGTACGTAGGTTTCTTGCCGTTATTTATTGGAAGAAAGCACAAAGCTCAGTTCAATGCTTCACCATAATCTCGTCCCTCCCGACGCGTTTCGTGTCTCCTGACACTTCATCATGGGATCATGGCTTGTGTGAGTTATGGAACTGGCGAAGGCAGTACTTGATAGAATTAAGACCATGCCCATGTGGGCGTGGCCACCCCGTGGCCTGTTGGTCTTCGTAGTGCCGGAATCTTCTCTAGTGAGTCGCTGTTCCATTCACTTATAAAATTAAATCCCCAGTGGGTTGGGAACACACTGTTGCTGAAGAAAAGTGCAGCTTACATCCTCCAAAAGGCCGTACCACCCTTAAACCACTGCGTCGGTTGGCGCAATGGCAGGGCTGCACGCAAGTGCAGCGGGGCTCTCTTCGCGACTCAAGCAGGGCCGCTTCAAATCCATCGAAAACAATTGCTTGTTAAAAAGGAGCCACCAGGTACGTAGGTTTCTTGCCGTTATTTATTGGAAGAAAGCACAAAGCTCAGTTCAATGCTTCACCATACTCTCGTCCCTCCCGACGCGTTTCGTGTCTCCTGACACTTCATCAGGGGATCAGGGCTTGTGTGAGTTATGGAACTGGCGAAGGCAGTACTTGATAGAATTAAGACCATGCCCATGTGGGCGTGGCCACCCCGTGGCCTGTTGGTCTTCGTAGTGCCGGAATCTTCTCTAGTGAGTCGCTGTTCCATTCACTTATAAAATTAAATCCCCAGTGGGTTGGGAACACACTGTTGCTGAAGAAAAGTGCAGCTTACATCCTCCAAAAGGCCGTACCACCCTTAAACCACTGCGTCGGTTGGCGCGATGGCAGGGCTGCACGCAAGTGCAGCGGGGCTCTCTTCGCGACTCAAGCAGGGCCGCTTCAAATCCATCGAAAACAATTGCTTGTTAAGAAGGAGCCACCAGGTACGTAGGTTTCTTGCCATTATTTATTGGAAGAAAGCACAAAGCTCAGTTCAATGCTTCACCATAATCTCGTCCCTCCCGACGCGTTTCGTGTCTCCTGACACTTCATCATGGGATCAGGGCTTGTGTGAGTTATGGAACTGGCGAAGGCAGTACTTGATAGAATTAAGACCATGCCCATGTGGGCGTGGCCACCCCGTGGCCTGTTGTTCTTCGTAGTGCCGGAATCTTCTCTAGTGAGTCGCTGTTCCATTCACTTATAAAATTAAATCCCCAGTGGGTTGGGAACACACTGTTGCTGAAGAAAAGTGCAGCTTACATCCTCCAAAAGGCCGTACCACCCTTAAACCACTGCGTCGGTTGGCGCGATGGCAGGGCTGCACGCAAGTGCAGCGGGGCTCTCTTCGCGACTCAAGCAGGGCCGCTTCAAATCCATCGAAAACAATTGCTTGTTAAAAAGGAGCCACCAGGTACGTAGGTTTCTTGCCGTTATTTATTGGAAGAAAGCACAAAGCTCAGTTCAATGCTTCACCATAATCTCGTCCCTCCCGACGCGTTTCGTGTCTCCTGACACTTCATCATGGGATCAGGGCTTGTGTGAGTTATGGAACTGGCGAAGGCAGTACTTGATAGAATTAAGACCATGCCCATGTGGGCGTGGCCACCCCGTGGCCTGTTGGTCTTCGTAGTGCCGGAATCTTCTCTAGTGAGTCGCTGTTCCATTCACTTATAAAATTAAATCCCCAGTGGGTTGGGAACACACTGTTGCTGAAGAAAAGTGCAGCTTACATCCTCCAAAAGGCCGTACCACCCTTAAACCACTGCGTCGGTTGGCGCGATGGCAGGGCTGCACGCAAGTGCAGCGTTGCTCTCTTCGCGACTCAAGCAGGGCTGCTTCAAATCCATCGAAAACAATTGCTTGTTAAGAAGGAGCCACCAGGTACGTAGGTTTCTTGCCGTTATTTATTGGAAGAAAGCACAAAGCTCAGTTCAATGCTTCACCATACTCTCGTCCCTCCCGACGCGTTTCGTGTCTCCTGACACTTCATCAGGGGATCAGGGCTTGTGTGAGTTATGGAACTGGCGAAGGCAGTACTTGATAGAATTAAGACCATGCCCATGTGGGCGTGGCCACCCCGTGGCCTGTTGGTCTTCGTAGTGCCGGAATCTTCTCTAGTGAGTCGCAGTTCCATTCACTTATAAAATTAAATCCACAGTGGGTTGGGAACACACTGTTGCTGAAGAAAAGTGCAGCTTACATCCTCCAAAAGGCCGTACCACCCTTAAACCACTGCGTCGGTTGGCGCGATGGCAGGGCTGCACGCAAGTGCAGCGGGGCTCTCTTCGCGACTCAAGCAGGGCCGCTTCAAATCCATCGAAAACAATTGCTTGTTAAGAAGGAGCCACCAGGTACGTAGGTTTCTTGCCATTATTTATTGGAAGAAAGCACAAAGCTCAGTTCAATGCTTCACCATAATCTCGTCCCTCCCGACGCGTTTCGTGTCTCCTGACACTTCATCATGGGATCAGGGCTTGTGTGAGTTATGGAACTGGCGAAGGCAGTACTTGATAGAATTAAGACCATGCCCATGTGGGCGTGGCCACCCCGTGGCCTGTTGGTCTTCGTAGTGCCGGAATCTTCTCTAGTGAGTCGCTGATCCATTCACTTATAAAATTAAATCCCCAGTGGGTTGGGAACACACTGTTGCTGAAGAAAAGTGCAGCTTACATCCTCCAAAAGGCCGTACCACCCTTAAACCACTGCGTCGGTTGGCGCGATGGCAGGGCTGCACGCAAGTGCAGCGGGGCTCTCTTCGCGACTCAAGCAGGGCCGCTTCAAATCCATCGAAAACAATTGCTTGTTAAAAAGGAGCCACCAGGTACGTAGGTTTCTTGCCGTTATTTATTGGAAGAAAGCACAAAGCTCAGTTCAATGCTTCACCATAATCTCGTCCCTCCCGACGCGTTTCGTGTCTCCTGACACTTCATCATGGGATCAGGGCTTGTGTGAGTTGTGGAACTGGCGAAGGCAGTACTTGATAGAATTAAGACCATGCCCATGTGGGCGTGGCCACCCCGTGGCCTGTTGGTCTTCGTAGTGCCGGAATCTTCTCTAGTGAGTCGCTGTTCCATTCACTTATAAAATTAAATCCCCAGTGGGTTGGGAACACACTGTTGCTGAAGAAAAGTGCAGCTTACATCCTCCAAAAGGCCGTACCACCCTTAAACCACTGCGTCGGTTGGCGCGATGGCAGGGCTGCACGCAAGTGCAGCGGGGCTCTCTTCGCGACTCAAGCAGGGCCGCTTCAAATCCATCGAAAACAATTGCTTGTTAAGAAGGAGCCACCAGGTACGTAGGTTTCTTGCCGTTATTTATTGGAAGAAAGCACAAAGCTCAGTTCAATGCTTCACCATAATCTCGTCCCTCCCGACGCGTTTCGTGTCTCCTGACACTTCATCATGGGATCAGGGCTTGTGTGAGTTATGGAACTGGCGAAGGCAGTACTTGATAGAATTAAGACCATGCCCATGTGGGCGTGGCCACCCCGTGGCCTGTTGGTCTTCGTAGTGCCGGAATCTTCTCTAGTGAGTCGCTGTTCCATTCACTTATAAAATTAAATCCCCAGTGGGTTGGGAACACACTGTTGCTGAAGAAAAGTGCAGCTTACATCCTCCAAAAGGCCGTACCACCCTTAAACCACTGCGTCGGTTGGCGCGATGGCAGGGCTGCACGCAAGTGCAGCGGGGCTCTCTTCGCGACTCAAGCAGGGCCGCTTAAATCCATCGAAAACAATTGCTTGTTAAGAAGGAGCCACCAGGTACGTAGGTTTCTTGCCGTTATTTATTGGAAGAAAGCACAAAGCTCAGTTCAATGCTTCACCATAATCTCGTCCCTCCCGACGCGTTTCGTGTCTCCTGACACTTCATCATGGGATCAGGGCTTGTGTGAGTTATGGAACTGGCGAAGGCAGTACTTGATAGAATTAAGACCATGCCCATGTGGGCGTGGCCACCCCGTGGCCTGTTGGTCTTCGTAGTGCCGGAATCTTCTCTACTGAGTCGCTGTTCAATTCACTTATAAAATTAAATCCCCAGTGGGTTGGGAACACACTGTTGCTGAAGAAAAGTGCAGCTTACATCCTCCAAAAGGCCGTACCACCCTTAAACCACTGCGTCGGTTGGCGCGATGGCAGGGCTGCACGCAAGTGCAGCGGGGCTCTCTTCGCGACTCAAGCAGGGCCGCTTCAAATCCATCGAAAACAATTGCTTGTTAAGAAGGAGCCACCAGGTACGTAGGTTTCTTGCCGTTATTTATTGGAAGAAAGCACAAAGCTCAGTTCAATGCTTCACCATAATCTCGTCCCTCCCGACGCGTTTCGTGTCTCCTGACACTTCATCATGGGATCAGGGCTTGTGTGAGTTATGGAACTGGCGAAGGCAGTACTTGATAGAATTAAGACCATGCCCATGTGGGCGTGGCCACCCCGTGGCCTGTTGGTCTTCGTAGTGCCGGAATCTTCTCTAGTGAGTCGCTGTTCCATTCACTTATAAAATTAAATCCCCAGTGGGTTGGGAACACACTGTTGCTGAAGAAAAGTGCAGCTTACATCCTCCAAAAGGCCGTACCACCCTTAAACCACTGCGTCGGTTGGCGCGATGGCAGGGCTGCACGCAAGTGCAGCGGGGCTCTCTTCGCGACTCAAGCAGGGCCGCTTCAAATCCATCGAAAACAATTGCTTGTTAAGAAGGAGCCACCAGGTACGTAGGTTTCTTGCCGTTATTTATTGGAAGAAAGCACAAAGCTCAGTTCAATGCTTCACCATAATCTCGTCCCTCCCGACGCGTTTCGAGTCTCCTGACACTTCATCATGGGATCAGGGCTTGTGTGAGTTATGGAACTGGCGAAGGCAGTACTTGATAGAATTAAGACCATGCCCATGTGGGCGTGGCCACCCCGTGGCCTGTTGGTCTTCGTAGTGCCGGAATCTTCTCTAGTGAGTCGCTGTTCCATTCACTTATAAAATTAAATCCCCAGTGGGTTGGGAACACACTGTTGCTGAAGAAAAGTGCAGCTTACATCCTCCAAAAGGCCGTACCACCCTTAAACCACTGCGTCGGTTGGCGCGATGGCAGGGCTGCACGCAAGTGCAGCGGGGCTCTCTTCGCGACTCAAGCAGGGCCGCTTCAAATCCATCGAAAACAATTGCTTGTTAAAAAGGAGCCACCAGGTACGTAGGTTTCTTGCCGTTATTTATTGGAAGAAAGCACAAAGCTCAGTTCAATGCTTCACCATAATCTCGTCCCTCCCGACGCGTTTCGTGTCTCCTGACACTTCATCATGGGATCAGGGCTTGTGTGAGTTATGGAACTAGCGAAGGCAGTACTTGATAGAATTAAGACCATGCCCATGTGGGCGTGGCCACCCCGTGGCCTGTTGGTCTTCGTACTGCCGGAATCTTCTCTAGTGAGTCGCTGTTCCATTCACTTATACAATTAAATCCCCAGTGGGTTGGGAACACACTGTTGCTGAAGAAAAGTGAAGCTTACATCCTCCAAAAGTCCGTACCACCCTTAAACCACTGCGTCAGTTGGCGCGATGGCAGGGCTGCACGCAAGTGCAGCGGGGCTCTCTACGCGACTCAAGCAGGGCCGCTTCAAATCCATCGAAAACAATTGCTTGTTAAGAAGGAGCCACCAGGTACGTAGGTTTCTTGCCGTTATTTATTGGAAGAAAGCACAAAGCTCAGTTCAATGCTTCACCATAATCTCGTCCCTCCCGACGCGTTTCGTGTCTCCTGACACTTCATCATGGGATCAGGGCTTGTGTGAGTTATGGAACTGGCGAAGGCAGTACTTGATAGAATTAAGACCATGCCCATGTGGGCGTGGCCACCCCGTGGCCTGTTGGTCTTCGTAGTGCCGGAATCTTCTCTAGTGAGTCGCTGTTCCATTCACTTATAAAATTAAATCCCCAGTGGGTTGGGAACACACTGTTGCTGAAGAAAAGTGCAGTTTACATCCTCCAAAAGGCCGTACCACCCTTAAACCACTGCGTCGGTTGGCGCGATGGCAGGGCTGCACGCAAGTGCAGCGGGGCTCTCTTCGCGACTCAAGCAGGGCCGCTTCAAATCCATCGAAAACAATTGCTTGTTAAGAAGGAGCCACCAGGTACGTAGGTTTCTTGCTGTTATTTATTGGAAGAAAGCACAAAGCTCAGTTCAATGCTTCACCATAATCTCGTCCCTGCCGACGCGTTTCGTGTCTCCTGACACTTCATCATGGGATCAGGGCTTGTGTGAGTTATGGAACTGGCGAAGGCAGTACTTGATAGAATTAAGACCATGCCCATGTGGGCGTGGCCACCCCATGGCCTGTTGGTCTTCGTAGTGCCGGAATCTTCTCTAGTGAGTCGCTGTTCCATTCACTTATAAAATTAAATCCCCAGTGGGTTGGGAACACACTGTTGCTGAAGAAAAGTGCAGCTTACATCCTCCAAAAGGCCGTACCACCCTTAAACCACTGCGTCGGTTGGCGCGATGGCAGGGCTGCACGCAAGTGCAGCGGGGCTCTCTTCGCGACTCAAGCAGGGCCGCTTCAAATCCATCGAAAACAATTGCTTGTTAAGAAGGAGCCACCAGGTACGTAGGTTTCTTGCCGTTATTTATTGGAAGAAAGCACAAAGCTCAGTTCAATGCTTCACCATAATCTCGTCCCTCCCGACGCGTTTCGTGTCTCCTGACACTTCATCATGGGATCAGGGCTTGTGTGAGTTATGGAACTGGCGAAGGCAGTACTTGATAGAATTAAGACCATGCCCATGTGGGCGTGGCCACCCCGTGGCCTGTTGGTCTTCGTAGTGCCGGAATCTTCTCTAGTGAACCGCTGTTCCATTCACTTATAAAATTAAATCCCCAGGGGGTTGGGAACACACTGTTGCTGAAGAAAAGTGCAGCTTACATCCTCCAAAAGGACGTACCACCCTTAAACCACTGCGTCGGTTGGCGCGATGGCAGGGCTGCACGCAAGTGCAGCGGGGCTCTCTTCGCGACTCAAGCAGGGCCGCTTCAAATCCATCAAAAACAATTGCTTGTTAAGAAGGAGCCACCAGGTACGTAGGTTTCTTGCCGTTATTTATTGGAAGAAAGCACAAAGCTCAGTTCAATGCTTCACCATAATCTCGTCCCTCCCGACGCGTTTCGTTGTCCTGACACTTCATCATGGGATCAGGGCTTGTGTGAGTTATGGAACTGGCGAAGGCAGTACTTGATAGAATTAAGACCATGCCCATGTGGGCGTGGCCACCCCGTGGCCTGTTGGTCTTCGTAGTGCCGGAATCTTCTCTAGTGAGTCGCTGTTCCATTCACTTATAAAATTAAATCCCCAGTGGGTTGGGAACACACTGTTGCTGAAGAAAAGTGCAGCTTACATCCTCCAAAAGGCCGTACCACCCTTAAACCACTGCGTCGGTTGGCGCGATGGCAGGGCTGCACGCAAGTGCAGCGGGGCTCTCTTCGCGACTCAAGCAGGGCCGCTTCAAATCCATTGAAAACAATTGCTTGTTAAGAAGGAGCCACCAGGTACGTAGGTTTCTTGCTGTTATTTATTGGAAGAAAGCACAAAGCTCAGTTCAATGCTTCACCATAATCTCGTCCCTCCCGACGCGTTTCGTGTCTCCTGACACTTCATCATGGGATCAGGGCTTGTGTGAGTTATGGAACTGGCGAAGGCAGTACTTGATAGAATTAAGACCATGCCCATGTGGGCGTGGCCACCCCGTGGCCACCCCGTGGCCTGTTGGTCTTCGTAGTGCCGGAATCTTCTCTAGTGAGTCGCTGTTCCATTCACTTATAAAATTAAATCCCCAGTGGGTTGGGAACACACTGTTGCTGAAGAAAAGTGCAGCTTACATCCTCCAAAAGGCCGTACCACCCTTAAACCACTGCGTCGGTTGGCGCGATGGCAGGGCTGCACGCAAGTGCAGCGGGGCTCTCTTCGCGACTCAAGCAGGGCCGCTTCAAATCCATTGAAAACAATTGCTTGTTAAGAAGGAGCCACCAGGTACGTAGGTTTCTTGCCGTTATTTATTGGAAGAAAGCACAAAGCTCAGTTCAATGCTTCACCATAATCTCGTCCCTCCCGACGCGTTTCGTGTCTCCTGACACTTCATCATGGGATCAGGGCTTGTGTGAGTTATGGAACTGGCGAAGGCAGTACTTGATAGAATTAAGACCATGCCCATGTGGGCGTGGCCACCCCGTGGCCTGTTGGTCTTCGTAGTGCCGGAATCTTCTCTAGTGAGTCGCTGTTCCATTCACTTATAAAATTAAATCCCCAGTGGGTTGGGAACACACTGTTGCTGAAGAAAAGTGCAGCTTACATCCTCCAAAAGGCCGTACCACCCTTAAACCACTGCGTCGGTTGGCGCGATGGCAGGGCTGCACGCAAGTGCAGCGGGGCTCTCTTCGCGACTCAAGCAGGGCCGCTTCAAATCCATTGAAAACAATTGCTTGTTAAGAAGGAGCCACCAGGTACGTAGGTTTCTTGCTGTTATTTATTGGAAGAAAGCACAAAGCTCAGTTCAATGCTTCACCATAATCTCGTCCCTCCCGACGTGTTTTGTGTCTCCTGACACTTCATCATGGGATCAGGGCTTGTGTGAGTTATGGAACTGGCGAAGGCAGTACTTGATAGAATTAAGACCATGCCCATGTGGGCGTGGCCACCCCGTGGCCTGTTGGTCTTCGTAGTGCCGGAATCTTCTCTAGTGAGTCGCTGTTCCATTCACTTATAAAATTAAATCCCCAGTGGGTTGGGAACACACTGTTGCTGAAGAAAAGTGCAGCTTACATCCTCCAAAAGGCCGTACCACCCTTAAACCACTGCGTCGGTTGGCGCGATGGCAGGGCTGCACGCAAGTGCAGCGGGGCTCTCTTCGCGACTCAAGCAGGGCCGCTTCAAATCCATTGAAAACAATTGCTTGTTAAGAAGGAGCCACCAGGTACGTAGGTTTCTTGCAGTTATTTATTGGAAGAAAGCACAAAGCTCAGTTCAATGCTTCACCATAATCTCGTCCCTCCCGACGCGTTTCGTGTCTCCTGACACTTCATCATGGGATCAGGGCTTGTGTGAGTTATGGAACTGGCGAAGGCAGTACTTGATAGAATTAAGACCATGCCCATGTGGGCGTGGCAACCCCATGGCCTGTTGGTCTTCGTAGTGCCGGAATCTTCTCTAGTGAGTCGCTGTTCCATTCACTTATAAAATTAAATCCCCAGTGGGTTGGGAACACACTGTTGCTGAAGAAAAGTGCAGCTTACATCCTCCAAAAGGCCGTACCACCCTTAAACCACTGCGTCGGTTGGCGCGATGGCAGGGCTGCACGCAAGTGCAGCGGGGCTCTCTTCGCGACTCAAGCAGGGCCGCTTCAAATCCATCGAAAACAATTGCTTGTTAAGAAGGAGCCACCAGGTACGTAGGTTTCTTGCCGTTATTTATTGGAAGAAAGCACAAAGCTCAGTTCAATGCTTCACCATAATCTCGTCCCTCCCGGCGCGTTTCGTGTCTCCTGACACTTCATCATGGGATCAGGGCTTGTGTGAGTTATAGAACTGGCGAAGGCAGTACTTGATAGAATTAAGACCATGCCCATGTGGGCGTGGCCACCCCGTGGCCTGTTGGTCTTCGTAGTGCCGGAATCTTCTCTAGTGAGTCGCTGTTCCATTCACTTATAAAATTAAATCCCCAGTGGGTTGGGAACACACTGTTGCTGAAGAAAAGTGCAGCTTACATCCTCCAAAAGGCCGTACCACCCTTAAACCACTGCGTCGGTTGGTGCGATGGCAGGGCTGCACGCAAGTGCAGCGGGGCTCTCTTCGCGACACAAGCAGGGCCGCTTCAAATCCATCGAAAACAATTGCTTGTTAAAAAGGAGCCACCAGGTACGTAGGTTTCTTGCCGTTATTTATTGGAAGAAAGCACAAAGCTCAGTTCAATGCTTCACCATAATCTCGTCCCTCCCGACGCGTTTCGTGTCTCCTGACACTTCATCATGGGATCAGGGCTTGTGTGAGTTATGGAACTGGCGAAGGCAGTACTTGATAGAATTAAGACCATGCCCATGTGGGCGTGGCCACCCCGTGGCCTGTTGGTCTTCGTAGTGCCGGAATCTTCTCTAGTGAGTCGCTGTTCCATTCAATTATAAAATTAAATCCCCAGTGGGTTGGGAACACACTGTTGCTGAAGAAAAGTGCAGCTTACATCCTCCAAAAGGCCATACCACCGTTAAACCACTGCGTCGGTTGGCGCGATGGCAGGGCTGCACGCAAGTGCAGCGGGGCTCTCTTCGCGACTCAAGCAGGGCCGCTTCAAATCCATCGAAAACAATTGCTTGTTAAGAAGGAGCCACCAGGTACGTAGGTTTCTTGCCGTTATTTATTGGAAGAAAGCACAAAGCTCAGTTCAATGCTTCACCATAATCTCGTCCCTCCCGACGCGTTTCGTGTCTCCTGACACTTCATCATGGGATCAGGGCTTGTGTGAGTTATGGAACTGGCGAAGGCAGTACTTGATAGAATTAAGACCATGCCCATGTGGGCGTGGCCACCCCGTGGCCTGTTGGTCTTCGTAGTGCCGGAATCTTCTCTAGTGAGTCGCTGTTCCATTCACTTATAAAATTAAATCCCCAGTGGGTTGGGAACACACTGTTGCTGAAGAAAAGTGCAGCTTACATCCTCCAAAAGGCCGTACCACCCTTAAACCACTGCGTCGGTTGGCGCGATGGCAGGGCTGCACGCAAGTGCAGCGGGGCTCTCTTCGCGACTCAAGCAGGGCCGCTTCAAATCCATCGAAAACAATTGCTTGTTAAGAAGGAGCCACCAGGTACGTAGGTTTCTTGCCGTTATTTATTGGAAGAAAGCACAAAGCTCAGTTCAATGCTTCACCATATTCTCGTCCCTCCCGACGCGTTTCGTGTCTCCTGACACTTCATCATGGTATCAGGGCTTGTGTGAGTTATGGAACTGGCGAAGGCAGTACTTGATAGAATTAAGACCATGCCCATGTGGGCGTGGCCACCCTGTGGCCTGTTGGTCTTCGTAGTGCCGGAATCTTCTCTAGTGAGTCGCTGTTCCATTCACTTATAAAATTAAATCCCCAGTGGGTTGGGAACACACTGTTGCTGAAGAAAAGTGCAGCTTACATCCTCCAAAAGGCCGTACCACCCTTAAACCACTGCGTCGGTTGGCGCGATGGCAGGGCTGCACGCAAGTGCAGCGGGGCTCTCTTCGTGACTCAAGCAGGGCCGCTTCAAATCCATCGAAAACAATTGCTTGTTAAGAAGGAGCCACCAGGTACGTAGGTTTCTTGCCGTTATTTATTGGAAGAAAGCACAAAGCTCAGTTCAATGCTTCACCATAATCTCGTCCCTCCCGACGCGTTTCGTGT
The DNA here is from genome assembly GCF_964204655.1 of Triturus cristatus. NCBI lineage: Eukaryota > Metazoa > Chordata > Amphibia > Caudata > Salamandridae > Triturus > Triturus cristatus. The sequence continues at coordinate 625,357,722 of NC_140587.1, forward strand.
CTCCTGACACTTCATCATGGGAACAGGGCTTGTGTGAGTTATGGAACTGGCGAAGGCAGTACTTGATAGAATTAAGACCATGCCCATGTGGGCGTGGCCACCCCGTGGCCTGTTGGTCTTCGTAGTGCCGGAATCTTCTCTAGTGAGTCGCTGTTCCATTCACTTATAAAATTAAATCCCCAGTGGGTTGGGAACACACTGTTGCTGAAGAAAAGTGCAGCTTACATCCTCCAAAAGGCCGTACCACCCTTAAACCACTGCGTCGGTTGGCGCGATGATAGGGCTGCACGCAAGTGCAGCGGGGCTCTCTTCGCGACTCAAGCAGGGCCGCTTCAAATCCATTGAAAACAATTGCTTGTTAAGAAGGAGCCACCAGGTACGTAGGTTTCTTGCCGTTATTTATTGGAAGAAAGCACAAAGCTCAGTTCAATGCTTCACCATAATCTCGTCCCTCCCGACGCGTTTCGTGTCTCCTGACACTTCATCATGGGATCAGGGCTTGTGTGAGTTATGGAACTGGCGAAGGCAGTACTTGATAGAATTAAGACCATGCCCATGTGGGCGTGGCCACCCCGTGGCCTGTTGGTCTTCGTAGTGCCGGAATCTTCTCTTGTGAGTCGCTGTTCCATTCACTTATAAAATTAAATCCCCAGTGGGTTGGGAACACACTGTTTCTGAAGAAAAGTGCAGCTTACATCCTCCAAAAGGCCGTACCACCCTTAAACCACTGCGTCGGTTGGCGCGATGGCAGGGCTGCACGCAAGTGCAGCAGGGCTCTCTTCGCGACTCAAGCAGGGCCGCTTCAAATCCATCGAAAACAATTGCTTGTTAAGAAGGAGCCACCAGGTACGTAGGTTTCTTGCCGTTATTTATTGGAAGAAAGCACAAAGCTCAGTTCAATGCTTCACCATAATCTCGTCCCTCCCGACACGTTTCGTGTCTCCTGACACTTCATCATGGGATCAGGGCTTGTGTGAGTTATGGAACTGGCGAAGGCAGTACTTGATAGAATTAAGACCATGCCCATGTGGGCGTGGCCACCCCGTGGCCTGTTGGTCTTCGTAGTGCCGGAATCTTCTCTAGTGAGTCGCTGTTCCATTCACTTATAAAATTAAATCCCCAGTGGGTTGGGAACACACTGTTGCTGAAGAAAAGTGCAGCTTACATCCTCCAAAAGGCCGTACCACCCTTAAACCACTGCGTCGGTTGGCGCGATGGCAGGGCTGCACGCAAGTGCAGCGGGGCTCTCTTCGCGACTCAAGCAGGGCCGCTTCAAATCCATCGAAAACAATTGCTTGTTAAAAAGGAGCCACCAGGTACGTAGGTTTCTTGCTGTTATTTATTGGAAGAAAGCACAAAGCTCAGTTCAATGCTTCACCATAATCTCGTCCCTCCCGACGCGTTTCGTGTCTCCTGACACTTCATCATGGGATCAGGGCTTGTGTGAGTTATGGAACTGGCGAAGGCAGTACTTGATAGAATTAAGACCATGCCCATGTGGGCGTGGCCACCCCGTGGCCTGTTGGTCTTCGTAGTGCCGGAATCTTCTCTAGTGAGTCGCTGTTCCATTCACTTATAAAATTAAATCCCCAGTGGGTTGGGAACACACTGTTGCTGAAGAAAAGTGCAGCTTACATCCTCCAAAAGGCCGTACCACCCTTACACCACTGCGTCGGTTGGCGCGATGGCAGGGCTGCACGCAAGTGCAGCGGGGCTCTCTTCGCGACTCAAGCAGGGCCGCTTCAAATCCATCGAAAACAATTGCTTGTTAAGAAGGAGCCACCAGGTACGTAGGTTTCTTGCCGTTATTTATTGGAAGAAAGCACAAAGCTCAGTTCAATGCTTCACCATAATCTCGTCCCTCCCGACGCGTTTCGTGTCTCCTGACACTTCATCATGGGATCAGGGCTTGTGTGAGTTATGGAACTGGCGAAGGCAGTACTTGATAGAATTAAGACCATGCCCATGTGGGCGTGGCCACCCCGTGGCCTGTTGGTCTTCGTAGTGCCGGAATCTTCTCTAGTGAGTCGCTGTTCCATTCACTTATAAAATTAAATCCCCAGTGGGTTGGGAACACACTGTTGCTGAAGAAAAGTGCAGCTTACAACCTCCAAAAGGCCGTACCACCCTTAAACCACTGCGTCGGTTGGCGCGATGGCAGGGCTGCACGCAAGTGCAGCGGGGCTCTCTTCGCGACTCAAGCAGGGCCGCTTCAAATCCATCAAAAACAATTGCTTGTTAAGAAGGAGCCACCAGGTACGTAGGTTTCTTGCCGTTATTTATTGGAAGAAAGCACAAAGCTCAGTTCAATGCTTCACCATAATCTCGTCCCTCCCGACGCGTTTCGTGTGTCCTGACACTTCATCATGGGATCAGGGCTTGTGTGAGTTATGGAACTGGCGAAGGCAGTACTTGATAGAATTAAGACCATGCCCATGTGGGCGTGGCCACCCCGTGGCCTGTTGGTCTTCGTAGTGCCGGAATCTTCTCTAGTGAGTCGCTGTTCCATTCACTTATAAAATTAAATCCCCAGTGGGTTGGGAACACACTGTTGCTGAAGAAAAGTGCAGCTTACATCCTCCAAAAGGCCGTACCACCCTTAAACCACTGCGTCGGTTGGCGCGATGGCAGGGCTGCACGCAAGTGCAGCGGGGCTCTCTTCGCGACTCAAGCAGGGCCGCTTCAAATCCATCGAAAACAATTGCTTGTTAAGAAGGAGCCACCAGGTACGTAGGTTTCTTGCCGTTATTTATTGGAAGAAAGCACAAAGCTCAGTTCAATGCTTCACCATAATCTCGTCCCTCCCGACGCGTTTCGTGTCTCCTGACACTTCATCATTTGATCAGGGCTTGTGTGAGTTATGGAACTGGCGAAGGCAGTACTTGATAGAATTAAGACCATGCCCATGTGGGCGTGGCCACCCCATGGCCTGTTGGTCTTCGTAGTGCCGGAATCTTCTCTAGTGAGTCGCTGTTCCATTCACTTATAAAATTAAATCCCCAGTGGGTTGGGAACACACTGTTGCTGAAGAAAAGTGCAGCTTACATCCTCCAAAAGGCCATACCACCCTTAAACCACTGCGTCGGTTGGCACGATGGCAGGGCTGCACGCAAGTGCAGCGGGGCTCTCTTCGTGACTCAAGCAGGGCCTCTTCAAATCCATCGAAAACAATTGCTTGTTAAGAAGGAGCCACCAGGTACGTAGGTTTCTTGCCGTTATTTATTGGAAGAAAGCACAAAGCTCAGTTCAATGCTTCACCATAATCTCATCCCTCCCGACGCGTTTCGTGTCTCCTGACTCTTCATCATGGGATCAGGGCTTGTGTGAGTTATGGAACTGGCGAAGGCAGTACTTGATAGAATTAAGACCATGCCTATGTGGGCGTGGCCACCCCGTGGCCTGTTGGTCTTCGTAGTGCCGGAATCTTCTCTAGTGAGTCGCTGTTCCATTCACTTATAAAATTAAATCCCCAGTGGATTGGGAACACACTGTTGCTGAAGAAAAGTGCAGCTTACATCCTCCAAAAGGCCGTACCACCCTTAAACCACTGCGTCGGTTGGCGCGATGGCAGGGCTGCACGCAAGTGCAGCGGGGCTCTTTTCGCGACTCAAGCAGGGCCGCTTCAAATCCATCGAAAACAATTGCTTGTTAAGAAGGAGCCACCAGGTACGTAGGTTTCTTGCCGTTATTTATTGGAAGAAAGCACAAAGCTCAGTTCAATGCTTCACCATAATCTCGTCCCTCCTGACGCGTTTCGTGTCTCCTGACACTTCATCATGGGATCAGGGCTTGTGTGAGTTATGGAACTGGCGAATTTTATAAGTGAATGGAACAGCGACTCACTAGAGAAGATTCCGGCACTATGAAGACCAACAGGCCACGGGGTGGCCACGCCCACATGGGCATGGTCTTAATTCTATCAAGTACTGCCTTCGCCAGTTCCATAACTCACACAAGCCCTGATCCCATGATGAAGTGTCAGGAGACACGAAACGCGTCGGGAGGGACGAGATTATGGTGAAGCATTGAACTGAGCTTTGTGCTTTCTTCCAATAAATAACGGCAAGAAACCTACGTACCTGGTGGCTCCTTCTTAACAAGCAATTTTTTTCGATGGATTTGAAGCGGCCCTGCTTGAGTCGCGAAGAGAGCCCCGCTGCACTTGCGTGCAGCCCTGCCATCGCGCCAACCGATGCAGTGGTTTAAGGGTGGTACGGCCTTTTGGAGGATGTAAGCTGCACTTTTCTTCAGCCACGGGGTGGCCACGCCCACATGGGCATGGTCTTAATTCTATCAAGTACTGCCTTCGCCAGTTCCATAACTCACACAAGCCCTGATCCCATGATGAAGTGTCAGGAGACACGAAACGCGTCTGGAGGGACGAGATTATGGTGAAGCATTGAACTGAGCTTTGTGCTTTCTTCCAATAAATAACGTCAAGAAACCTACGTACCTGGTGGCTCCTTCTTAACAAGCAATTGTTTTCGATGGATATATATATATATATATATATATATATATATATATATATATATATATATTCACTGAAAAAACTATAGGTTTCACACATGTTATAGTTAGCTGGACATTTCTCTCATACAAAACCAATGAAATTCCCCGTTATAGTTAGTTCAGCTAACTATAACTCGCGCCCCCGCAAAGCACTGCTGATGACGTCACATATTACATCACTCATGACATGGTCAGTGACATCACTCATGACATCACTGATGACATCTCAAATGACATCACTGATGACATCACTGATGACATCATCCAGTGAATGTGTGTTTTTCTGAAAATTAAATATGTTTTATATATGTATATCTCAAGGTCGATGGAAGAATAAATGGGTATATAAGTGTCTAAATGGATGATTTGTTTTTGAAAAATTGATTGTGTAGCTGACTGATTAAGTGTATCATAGTGAATACATGGCTTAGTGAGTAATGTTTAAATATGTAAATATCTGAATCAGTCTCTCACTTTGTGTATAATTTGCTGCATGGGTTGGTGAGTAGCTACATGGGTGTCTATATAGGTTATTAGTTGGTTTTTTGAGTATCAGTCTGAGTGTCTGCATGGTTCGGTGGGGGGTATTACGTAGTGCATAGGTGCATGAATGAGTGACTCACTGTTTGTATGTGTTGAAGACAGCATGTCTGCAGGACTGTATGGGTGGATGAGTGTGTGTATGGGTGTGTTAGTGAGTGAATAACTGTCTCAATAGTGTCTCTATGAGTAACTACATATGTTTTAAACTAGTATATGTGACTATTGGTGTATATAAGTGAGTATATGTGAGAGTGAGAGATTGAAAGAGTTCCTGTATGAATAAGTATGTGTTTCTATAAGTGTTTGTTTAAAAGACTAAGTATGTGTAAGTTCCCGTATAAGTAAGTGTAGTGGTGTGTGTATAACTGTATATGCAAGTAAATGTATGTTTGATTCTTTATTTTCATGAGTGACTATGTGTGTCAGTAACTCTATGGATGAGGGGCGTTGTGTAACAGGATGTATAGGTGTATGAGTACATATGATGAGTGAGTACATGTATGAGTGACTGTACAGGACTGTTGGTGAATGAGTGGATGTGTATGTGGATCTTAGAATTACTGAAGAGGTTGTTGTAATTGGTATTGGTATGTCCATTGTTTTGAAAATTTTAGTCTCTATTTTTGAATGTGTGTATCAAAGGTTATATTAGGGTGAGAGGAGGTCTGCCACTCTATCACAAGGTTGATGTCATCAGTGATGTCATCAGTGATGTCATCAGTGATGTCATTTGAGATGTCATCAGTGATGTCATGAGGGATGTCACTGACCATGTCATGAGTGATGTAATATGTGACGTCATCAGCAGTGCATTGCGGGGGCGCGAGTTATAGTTAGCTGAACTAACTATAACTGGGGAATTTCATTGGTTTTGTATGAGAGAAATGTCCAGCTAACTATAACATGTGTGAAACCTATGGTTTTTTCAGTGAATTTGCAAGGTTTTTTAAATGCTAATTCCTAACTATACCGTGTGTGAAACCTTTGGTTTTTTCAGTGAATTTGTACGGTTTTTTAAATGCTAATTTTTGAATTATTTAATTACAAAAATGTTTTTATATTAAAAATAAAATTCCTATGTATTCATTTATATATTATCTGTATCTTTTTATTTGTTTTTGCTTTTTTTTAAAATTTAAATTAGGATAAAGTTGAACAGTTTTTGTAATTTTTGCAAATAATTTTTCTCCACTTTTTTTTTTTATATATACATTTTTGGGGTGCGCGCTCAGAGCGCGCACCTAGTACAATTTCATAAGTTTTTTATGAATACCGTCGTACGTTATTTACGTACGCATATATACGTCATAGTGCGCGCTGGGAGCGCGCACCCAGTACGTATGCGTACGTACGTACGCATGCGTGCGTGCGTCCTACGCGCTCCACGCAGTTTACTTCCGCATACGCTTAAATTACGCGCAACAACGTTCGCGTATACGCGTGTTCAACGTATGCGCGCTACGTACGCACATATGACGTATGCACATGCGCTCCTACGCGTTCGCGCATGCGTAATCACGAGGTGCGCGCTCGGAGCTTGCGCAGTGCGCGCACCTCGGGTTATATGCTTAATAAAACAACACTTCTTATTGGTTATCATTACTTTCAGTTTCTGATTGTTTCAACACCACACCCAATCCCCTCATGGCAAGTCATGTGATCAAGAATCATCACTTTTGATTGGTTTGAAGTACTTTCAGTTCCAGATTCTTCCCAAACCACACCTATTCCCCTCATTATTAGTTCTGATTCCTTTGGAGAAGGAGCTATTCTGTTGTTGAGATACAATGGCTGAACAGCAACCATCTTCAGACAGTGACCAGGACACTCTTGAGAGGCAGAGGAGCAGGAAGCAGAAAGACAGCTTTATATGGCAGTTTTTCACTTTTCCAGAGGGACAAAAAAAGGTAAATGCACCTAAAGTTACATGTGTACTTTGTCAAAAAGTCTTGTCACGTGGGAATCCTAACAAGAAGTATTCTTTTAGCATTCACACTATGTTGAGGCATGTTGACAAAATGCATCCAGTGACTTTTCGTCGAGCTTCTGGAGCAAACCCTCCACCTGCTCAACCGACGACATCTGCAGCAGCTCAGCCGAGCACATCTTCGGCAGCTCAGACGAGCACTTCTTCTGCAGTGGTGCCTTTGCCTTCTTCCACACCTCGTTTTGGACCACCTTGTTTTGCGAGGTTGTCCACACGCTGCACTGATTGCGGTCAACTTATTTCTGTGTGTGAGACCAGTCTTGATCTCATTCAGAGAAAATTTGATGCGCATCAGTGCAGTAGGCCATAGATGTTTTTTCTTTTTTTTCGTTTTTCTCTTCCTGTTTCCCTCCATTAACTCAAGGGCTCTTTTAAGAGCCACTTAAAAACTAAACCCCAAAAATTTTTGGGGGGGATTTATTTTTATTTTTTTGGGGGGGTGCGCGCTCCCTGCGCGCACCCAAGGTTTTTTTTAAATTTTTTTTTTTCTTTTTTTTTAAATTTAATGTACAAAAAGAGGTGAAGAAATGGAAGCATGAAAAGGGAGGATTGAGAAATACTAATATTTTTCACTTATTTTTAAAAAAAATACATTTTTTTGAAAAAAAAATTTTAAAAGTATTTTGCAAAGGAACAGAATTTTTTTATTTTTTTTCCAGTTCTGCAAAAAAAGAAAAAAAGTATTAATATTCAATCATACATTACAAAAAGCATTACATGTTTTTACATATTTTACAAAGCAATTTTTTGCCCTTTTTTTGCTGTTTTCAGAATTTTTTGTTTTTCACTTAAAATAGTGAAAACAATTGTATTCATCATTTAACAGCGGGCAAAAAAAAAACAATCTGAAAGATTGTTTAAAAAAAGCCCTAAAACTTTCCTCACTAAAATATACCTTGTTAGAAATATTACATATATATTACAAGTACTTTTCTAGATGAATAAAAATGTTCTAGATAAACCGTCTTTAAACCTTGTCGCAAAAGCACACATGCCAAAATAATTTCTGTCAAAGGAGTCCACAATTGTTTTTATTACTTTTCCTTTAGGCCAAATAGTAATTTCAAAATCCTTTTTAAGTGATATCTTCAATTATAATTCTTTAAAATTACAAAAAATGCTTTGTTCAGATGCAATTTTTAGTTTTCCAAATTTAGGTTTCAGAAAAATTAAATAAGAATTGGGTAAATCATAAGGCAAACGTTGCTTGAAAATCAATTGGGAATCATTACACAGTGTCCAGCCTTTTTCACATTTAAGATAAACTGTGTAATGTCCAGAAGTTACAGTAGGTCCTTCATGAAAAATTATTGCAACTGTAACAAAAGCTTTTCCAGAAATTGATAATTGTTGTCCTGTAAACTTCTTTATTAAAGTTTCCAATTTTGAACCATCAGCTCTACAACGTTGCATCATTAAAATTACATACTGACTATATTTCTGTAAAAATAACGTCGAAAACATGTCAGATTTGCATTCAGAACATTCCGTGTTATGATTGGCATGTTTAACTAATTTACTAAAAGTCACTGATTTACTCTCTGGTAATGGTAAAAATATGAACCTTTCTGAATCAACATTAGTACTACATGTGTTCATACAGTTTTCACAGCAATGTTCCCATTTGTAAGAGACACCAAATAAGTTTTCTACTTCTACTCCTTCATCTTCAAGTACACTCAAAATATATATTAAGAATTCCTGTGCATCTTGCTGGACATTTTCTTTAAACTGTGTAGAACCACAACATACATCTAAAAGATTTCTAACATCAGTAGCACTTTCTATTTCAGTTTTATCATTACTCAGCTTCTCATAAAGGAGACTCAGCAGAGAACACAATCTTTTTCCATGATTTACTATTATCTGTTCTAGCAACTTTTCAAGATAAAATACAACATTCAGCACTACATTTGCATAGCAGTTGACACCAGAGCTATTTTCAAAATGGCAACCAACAACGTCTTCAACACTGTCCTTTTTCTTTTTCCTTGCTATCACATCACTGTCCTTTTTTTTTTTTGTTCTGTTCATCCACATTACAGATATTTTCAAATCTCCTTTTCCGAGAAACAACATGTTTTTCAATCACAGGATACTGACCTAAATGAGGAGCATAGGTTCTTCTTAATCTATTATACTCCTTTACACAGTTTGTATCAGCACTAACTTTTGAGTCATCAAAGTCTATCATAAATAAACCAGATAATGTTTTTACTCGTGACAGAGCAACATATGCCATACCTTCTTTGAACACAGTAGAACCAATGTTTACAAAAGCACTATCTACAGTCAATCCTTGAGACTTGTGAATAGTTACAGCATATGCTAGAGAAAATGGAAACTGCTTTCTACGCACATATAAGTCTTTTACAAGCATGAAACGAACTGAACAACGACAAATGTCTTTAACTTCTTCTATCTGATCAAATTTTATTTTTAAACATTCAATTCCATCTTTTTTCTGGTAATTAATAAAACCCACAACTCTTCCCATAGCTCCATTCACTAAACCTTTTTCTACATCCAAATTTCTCCTTAAAATCACTCTACAATTCATGCAAACATATAGATTTTTTTCTAATCCAGCTGTTTTGGAAATGTTCTTCTCTAGTGAATCCAATTTATTTTTCAGTTTGCCTGTTAATGTAAAAGTAATTCTTTCATGCTGAATTTTGTCCTCTGCTTCCATTTTCTTAATCTCTTCCTTTTTCAATTTCAAAAGTTCCTCATTGAATATTGAGCACTCACGTAGTGTTGGCATTAAGCAGATTACAGTATTTTTTTCTGCAATGTTCTGGTATATTTTCTCTGCAACTATTTCTTCATTTGGAAATAAATTATGTAGCAACCGACTCTGTAATGCTTTTTTGCCAACTTCTGTGAGTAGTCCAATTCTGATATCTTTCAGAATACTTGCCTAATCTTCGTCGTTTGCTTGTCTCATATTGGTAGTGAGTTCTTTGTACTCAAAGAACGACCAAATATTCGCATTACCAATGCTTCCTAATGACTTCTTCGTGTCTTCATGTGTCACAGTATTAAACACGGGTTGTCCTTTTACTGGAGTGAGCTGCAGAAGATCCCCAAAAACTATGACGTGTTTACCTCCAAATAACACGTCATAGTCTCTCTTAAGAATTTGTTGCATTCTTAAATGCACAAAGGCAGGCATTAAATTTGAAACCATGCTCACCTCATCAATAATGAGAACTTGCATCTTCTTCAACACTCTTGAAACTTCTAAGCATGCTTCTCCAGTTAGCTTGTGGTATTCTATTTTGTTCTCATGCTCCACTGGTAACATTAGCAAGCGATGTAAGGTAATTCCTTTTATGTTATAGGCTGCTAACCCAGTTGGAGCAGTTACCACACAAGACAAATTTGAAGCTGTTTTTTGCTGTAGGTAGCTTCTGATGACTTTTATTAAGAAACTTTTACCAGTTCCAGCTTGTCCACTCACATACATCCTGATTGGTTCAAATGATGTGCATGACCACTCTTTCTTTTCATGTAGTAATCCATGATCAATTTTTTTGGTGACTTCTTCATAAATTTATTTTTGTTCTTCATTCAGTTGTTGTTCCAAATTTAGTAAGTCGATTGAATCTTCCTGTGCTTGATTCATAGCCGTTTCTACTTCAGTCATGGCTACTGCAGCTTCATTTTCTATTATTGGTTGTCCTAGGGGATCTTGACTAAGTGTTCCTGAACTTTGGCTGTCTTGAGAACTGTCTCTAGCTACTTCAGCTGCAATTTTTGCTTCCTGTTCATTTTCTTCATTTAACATTTGGACATAAGTTGTGAAAGTACTGCATTCTATGCTGTCTTTGCTAGCATTAAAAGAATCTTCATAGCTTTGAAATTCTCCCAGTAGTTCGTCCTCTGAACGCCATGGTTTAAAGAGCTGTAAAAGAGCCAAGTAGTAAAATTCCTTTTTGTCAGTAGTGTCGCAACTCAGCTTCCTGTGATTTATCAAACTTCCTTTTGTTTGCTTCACCAAACATCCATCCTCACCAATTACTTTATATTTTCCATTGTTGATGTCTTCTGTGGCTTTCCGTGAATAAATGTAGTTCTGCAGCACTTCATAGAGACACATGTTCTCAAGATGATGACTTCTTTTTGGGTAATATGTGTCCAACATGTTTGTTTTCAAAATATCTGTACTTTCTGGGTCGTTCTCGGCCAAATATTCAATTTCTCCAACAGATTTCAGTACCCGATTTCTCATTCCTGCAAGGCCTAAGCTTACTCAAATTATTCTTCAGGATTTTGAGTAAAGACTTGCAGATGATAACCTATCTGAGCATTCGTAGGATCCAATTTCTCGATGCGATAACATCTTTAAACTGAAACTGTACAGCTTCTTACTGACAGTCTTCTCGTGAGAAATCTCTTCCCACATTTCCTTCAATTCTGTTTTCTCAGATTTAGTGATGTAAGATGTGACATACCGAGCAACAGCAATAGAATTGTCTGCCACATACTGAATATCCATGTTAGCATTCCACATGGATAAAATGACTGGGTTGAAGTCATTTATAAATTTTGACTCTTCTTTTCTTCTTAGGTTGTATGTATTTTTGGGAGATTTTCTGGTTATAGTATGTCGCACAGCTGACATAAAACTGTTGACTCTTCCTTTTGAAAGAACAGGTCTAGGAAATCCAAATCGACACTTTGTGTAGAATTTATCTTTGGTCTTGTACTTCCGTCGACAGTATTTTCCACACCGATGACTTTGGAAATGTAAAACTTGCTCTTTTAACTTTTTCTCTTCTGTGCTTTTAGGCATAGCACATGTTGCATATTCTTCAATGAAAGATAACACTGCTTCATCAGCATCTGTTCCAAACTTTGGGGCATCCTTGATCCACAACAGCATATGAATATGAGGAGCACCTCTTGCCTGGTACTCTTTTCTCCAAAAGAAATCCACTACTTCTCCAAGAGGTGGATTTTTTTTATTGCAGATGAAGGACATCATAGCCTCAAATCTATGATTGAAATATCTGCAAACATTAACCGGATCCAATGAGCACAGTTCTCCAGCTGTTTTGTATTCAATGTTTTTAATGTTTGAATTTGCCTCTCGTAGAAAATCCAGTAAATCATCCCAACGTACTCGGCACAGCTTAGGGTTAGAAACCATGTAGGAGTTCCTAAATTCCGTAACATGCATTTTAATTCACCATGGCGTCGGTACCAATATTCATTTGTCCCACGCTGACAAGCCATCAGATTGATCAGTTGTGTTTCCAAATGATCATCTCGGTGCTGCACTTTCTCCATAAAATCCTTAGCAGACACATTTTGTAGATGTACTCCACTTTTTAAAGTAAGATAATGCAGACAAGTCGCTTTCAAATAAAAGATGAAACAAATAAGGAATACTTTGACGAAATCTTGAATCTTCAGCATATAGTCTTGTAGTGCGATACTCAGAAGCTGGAATCTGTTCTGGGCGTTCATCGTATCGTCCACCTTTTCCTGTAGGAAACAGCTGAGGAAAACATCGAGCTTCCAAGCTCTTCTCCCATACACTCACAGGAGTTCCTTTTGCTTTCTTCATCTGAAACAGATCAATAGTGTCTCCCATAACTTCTTTTGAATGAAGAGGATGTATGCTAAAATGTTCATAAATTTCTTCTTCCTTTGACTTGTCCACTTTTTCAATTTGACCAGTTGGTGTTCCTGTGTCTTCTTGTAAATCTTCTTCTTCTTCATCTATATAAATTGATTCATACCATTTATTATTCCTTTTCAAATATAAATTTGCTCTTTGTACTTTCCGTACATCTACCAGCTCCTGCCAAATCTTCTTATTCTTTGTAGGTACACCATTAACCAGCATTACTAATGGTTCACTTTCCAAAGTATCTGCATCAATAGTTTCCATATTTTTTTTCAAATCCAAGGGCAAATACACCACTCTTCCTTTTAAACCTCTCAGTAAATCAGAAGGAGGTAATTTACCAGTTTTGGGCTCCATACGTACTATGGTCTGGAACGGATGAACACATTGAATGAGTATAGACTCATATGTATTTAATTCAGAAAGTTCGGCAGGAATAGCATCCAATTCTAAATTATTATGTACAGCTCTGGTCGGCATTCTATTTTCTTATAACTTGTTATAACAGTATTTACAAATACGCTGATCTTCACCCAATTCAAAACAATTTTCAAGAAATATATATGTTGCAAAATCCTTCCACTTATAATTATCTTCATTTTCACTTTTTTATATATAATGACTTCTGCAGCAACAAATACAAGTAATATTTGGTCTTTCATTAGAGGTGATAGTAAATTTTGTCATTTCATCCTCAAAATTTTTAGTAATAATGAGTTCTACATTCTGTTCCTCATTTTCCTCATTTACTGTGTCCTTTTCTGCACTTTCTTGTTCTGGACCAAAGTAACAAAACTGAATCTCATCAGTAACCTTCACTACATCTGATACAGATCCACGGAACAGAGCATTATTCAACTCATTCAACTTTACTGCTGGACTTTTAGCAAAATACAATGTTCTCACAAACTTTCTCATTTCAGTATGATGAACAGCCAGCATCCTAAAATGATGAAAAACACTTTTACACACTTTTCTAGAGAGACAAGCCAGAGAATGTCCCTGCAAACCAGTATTTAATCTCACTCTGCATGGATCTAGTGTTTGAAGCACCTTCATTTTCTGTTTTACACTCTTTTTACTATATTCTCTTAGAAATTCACGTAATTTATCAATAGATTCCTGACGCACAGTACAAATACTACTACAGTTCCAGGTGTACACTGGGGCTTTTGGACGTCTCCCCATAGCCTCAGCAGCCATTACTTCTTCCTCATTTCTTGGGACCATTTTCTCTTTTTCCATCACACAACCATCCTTAACTTGATATGCTCTACCATTGGTGTCAACTGCATGCAACAAACTATTACTTTGAAGATAACTCTCTTCATTAAAAAATGGTTCAGTACTTGAACTGTGTTTCCATTCTCCCAAGAACACTTTACAAAAGTTACTTTTTTTCACTTCTCTTTTCCTTTTGCTTTGTGACTTCATTGCATTCACTAATTTATCTAATCTACGCATCCTATTCAAAATTAGAATAAAAAGTTTTCTTTTTATTTCCAAAGCCTTACTTACAATATTTTCTATACATTTTTTTTTCTTTATAAATTTTGTTTTTTTCTTATATTTTTTCACATCTTTTAGCAAATTTAACATCACTCTAATCTGAAACATTTTTCGACGAATGTTTTTAAAATCTAATTTTCGTGTTAAATCACTTTGACATACTTCTGATTGTACATTAGCTTTTTTTTTTGCTGTTGACTGTGTTGTTGCTTTGTACATAAAACACTGTTTGTTTTACAGTTATTTTTACCTTTTTTTTGTTTTTTGAAAATCTTTTTTAAGAAATCTCTGCTCTGCTTACCAGTAGAATTTTTCTTTTTGCCATCACCAGCTTCTCCTCCTATTTTTTTTTCCCAGTTTTGTCCAGATATACTTGTTGTTGCTTTTCTTTCCTCTTTCTTGTCCTTAAATGCATTTTTTTTTCACTGTTGCTCAGCAATACCTGCAAGGAACTTAAAAAAAAATCCTTTTTGTAATTATAATTCATTAAAATATTTTTTTTACTTTTCATTAATTTCAAATGTTTTTCCATTTGTCTCTCATTTATGATTTACTAATTTGTGCACAGTGCTAACCACCACAGTTGAAAAAAAACAAGCTGCCCCTTTCCTGCAAGTGCATGTTTTACAGAACAACTGCAACACAAATGATATCTGTGGCCACAATTCCTGTGCGCACACAGCCTCATGGCGTGCTTCTAAGCAGAAAACAGAATTTGATTTGCAAATTCAAACCACATTTACTACTCTGGTAGATCAAGTGATAATTGCTGTTACAGCCTTACACATTTTCCTTGTAGATCACAGAGGCAGAAAAGAGCACATTTCCTAACAGCTACTTCATACCATAAGCATCTGCAACCTGGGTGAGTGTTTAGAGTAGAGCAAAGAAAATGAGGCCTTGGTGACGGTGAATGTGTTTGCATTACACACAGTCCTGAGTAGTACACATGGGAGTGTTGGAGAAGCTGCTGCATGTGTGCCAAGAGTGTGTTTCTGCAGACTATGTATTGTCAGCTGCAAGAGAGATGAGCAAGGAGATTTCCAGAACTGCATGAAGACTGCAGGGATGTATGTAACAGTGCATGTGTGCTAAGGGATAATTTGTGTAAACACAACAGGCTGCCCCTTTCCTGGGACTGCAATTCTTACTGAACAACATCTTCACAAATTAAATCTCTGCCCACAATTCCTGTGCGCACACAGATTCATGCCATCATTTTAGGCACATAACACAGGCTGCCCCTTTCCTGGGACTGCAATTCTTACTGAACAACAACTTCATAAATTAAATCTCTGCCCACAATTCCTGTGTGCACACAGAGTCATATCATCATTTTAGGCACATAACACAGGCTGCCCCTTTTCCTAGGACTGCATTTCTTTCAGAACAGCAACTTCACAAATTAAATCTCTGCCCACAATTCCTGTATACTCACAGACTCATGCTATGTTTTTTGGAACAAAACAGTGTTCCTGAATAGTACCAAATTACTGTTACAGCCTGACACATTTCCCTTATCATTTACAGAAGCAGAAAACAGCACATGTCCTAACAGCTCCTTAAGACCATGACCATGTGTAACAGGGTGAGTGATTAGACTAGATCAATTTAAATGAGGCCTTGTTGACGTTGAATGTGTTTGCATTACACAGTGCTATCTGAAACAGCACACAGAGCTGAGTACTACACATGAGAGTGTTGGAGAAGCTGCTGCGTGTGTGCCAAGAGTGTGTTTCTAGACACTGTGTATTGTCTGGTGCAAGACAGATGAGCAAAGGGACTTCCAAGACTGCATGAAGACTGCAGGGATGTATGTAACAATGCATGTGTGCTAAGGGATAATTTCTGTAAACAAAACAGGGTGCCCCTTTCCTGGGACTGCATTTCTTACTGAACAACAACTTCACAAATTAAATCTCTGCCCACAATTCCTGTGCGCAAACAGACTCATGCCATCATTTTAGGCACATAACACAGGCAGCCCCTTTCCTGGGACTGCATTTCTTACTGAACAACAACTTCACAAATTAAATCTCTGCCCACAATTCCTGTGGGCACACAGATTCATGCCATCATTTTAGGCACATAACACAGGCTGCCCCTTTCCTGGGACTGCAATTCTTACTGAACAACAACTTCATAAATTACATCTCTGCCCACAATTCCTGTGTGCACACAGAGTCATATCATCATTTTAGGCACATAACACAGGCTGCCCCTTTCCCTAGGACTGCATTTCTTTCAGAACAACAACTTCATAAAGTTAATCTCTGCCCACAATTCTTGTATACACACAGACTCATGCTATGTTTTTTGGAACAAAACAGTGTTCCTGAATAGTACCAAATTACTGTTACAGCCTGACACATTTCCCTTATCATTTACAGAAGCTGAAAACAGCACATGTCCTAACAGCTCCTTAAGACCATGACCATGTGTAACAGGGTGAGTGATTAGACTAGATCAATTTAAATGAGGCCTTGGTGACGTTTAATGTGTTTGCATTACACAGTGCTATCTGAAACAGCACACAGAGCTGAGTACTACACATGAGAGTGTTGGAGAAGCTGCTGCGTGTGTGCCAAGAGTGTGTTTCTAGACACTGTGTATTGTCTGGTGCAAGACAGATGAGCAAAGAGACTTCCAAAACTGCATGAAGACTGCAGGGATGTATGTAACAATGCATGTGTGCTAAGGGATAATTTGTGTAAACACAACAGGCTGCCCCTTTCCTGGAACTGCAATTCTTACTGAACAACATCTTCACAAATTAAATCTCTGCCCACAATTCCTGTGCGCACACAGATTCATGCCATCATTTTAGATACATAACACAGGCTGCCCCTTTCCTGGGACTGCATTTCTTACTGAACAACAACTTCACAAATTAAATCTCTGCCCACAATTCCTGTGCGCACACAGAGTCATGCCATCATTTTAGGCACATAACACAGGCTGCTCCTTTTCCTAGGACTGCATTTCTTTCAGAACAACAACTTCACAAATTAAATCTCTGCCCACAATTCCTGTATACACACAGACTCATGCTATGTTTTTTGGAACAAAACAGTGTTCCTGAATAGTACCAAATTACTGTTACAGCCTGACACATATCCCTTATCATTTACAGACGCAGAAAACAGCACATGTCCTAACAGCTCCTTAAGACCATGACCATGTGTAACAGGGTGAGTGATTAGACTAGATCAATTTAAATGAGGCCTTGGTGACGTTGAATGTGTTTGCATTACACAGTGCTATCTGAAACAGCACACAGAGCTGAGTACTACACATGAGAGTGTTGGAGAAGCTGCTGCGTGTGTGCCAAGAGTGTGTTTCTAGACACTGTGTATTGTCTGGTGCAAGACAGATGAGCAAAGAGACTTCCAAAACTGCATGAAGACTGCAGGGATGTATGTAACAATGCATGTGTGCTAAGGGATAATTTCTGTAAACACAACAGGCTGCCCCTTTCCTGGGTCTGCAATCCTTACAGAACAACAACTTCACAAATTAAATCTCAGACAACAATTCCTATATGCACACAGACTCATACTGTGTTGGTAGGCACAAAACACAGGCTGCCCCTTTCCTGGGTCACCAATCCTTACAGAACTAATGCTAATTTCAAATGTGCTGCCATTTTCCTCTCTTTTCTTTCAAAGTGATTTCTGCTAAATCCTAACCATCACAATTAAAAACAAGCTGTCCTTTTCTTTCAACTGCAAGTCTTACTTTTCAACAGCAACACAAATTAAATCTCTGTCAATGATTCTTCTCTGCACACAGACGCATGGTTTGATGGTAGGCACAAAACAGTATTCCTCATTGTTACCAGTACACATTAACTTATGGTGAAAACATAGTCCTAATATCTTACAAGTTCAAGACAGTTAAATATCTCCCAAACCTCAAAATGTAAAAGATAACTTTTGTAGAAGATTCACAATTCTAATATTTATCTCAAAAATCACCACATACTTTCTCTCTCAAACTCATAACTCACCTTTAAAATTAGTTAGTTGTTTAAGAAATGTGCCACTCAAACAGCAGACTATCAGAGTCAGAATATCAGAGCTCTACACCTCTCTCCTCTCTGCGGAACCAGTAAATGGCAATGTTTCCCTCTCTTTTTTCACACATATACATGTTAATTTCAAATCTCAGTGCTTCCCCCTTTTTTTCAAATGAAATCACACATTTCTATTGGTTGAAAACTTGAACCCCTTTCCAAATGTACCCTTCCCCCTTCTTGTCTCCTGCCTGCTACCATAGCAACAGCTCATGGAACACTGCTGTGAGGAGAGAGGTCAGAAGTTCAGCATACAATGTTTCATATCCAAAGAGCAAGAGTGCTTGACTTTTCAAACCTAACAGCAAATCCATAGTAATGTTCTGTGGTAACACATTTTTCTGAACCTATACAAAACATGCTTTTAAAAATTTAAACATACAGCCTAGTTTTAACTGTAAAATAGTTTGAATCTGCCAATGAGTTCTTTTTATAAAAAAAAGTATGTGTGCCTCCATTTTACAACTGTCTTTCATTTCATATTGCCTTTCTACTGAAAGACACCTCCTGAGTGCATCCATATCTCCTTGGAAGATGTTCACAGTGTGGATTGTAGGTCACAGCTATGTCTTCTGGAGTGAAAAATATGCAGAAAAAAGAGGTATGGTGAGAGACCTTGCTTTGCCAAATGTAGACATTAAATGGATTGGTCAGAGAGGGTTAAAGTGGCACCAATTAATGCCTTTGGTGAAAACCTTTCTACATCTCCCACAGCCTAACCTTATTATTGTGCACTGTGGTGGAAATGACCTAGGCACTTTAACTGGGGTAGGTCTGGAAATGCTTATTAAGGACACCTTTGTGCAATTGATGTCACTTTTTCCACAAACTGCCTTTGTATATTCTAACATATGCCAAAGGCAAAAGTGGAACTGGTCCAACCAACATTGTCCGCAGATTGACAAAGCAAGGAAGCACGTCAACAAATCTATTTCTGCTTTCCTCAGAGACTTTGGTATGGGTTCTATATACCACAACAACTTGCGTTACAACATGCAAGACATTTATAGAGGAGATGGTGTACACTTCACTGATGAAGGCAACAGAGTCTTCCTCTTGAACTTTAGACTCTGCATCGGTACTTACTTGTAGGTACCAAAAAACACACAATAAACACATGGGCTCTTTTTAGAGCCACCTTATATCTTTTGACTTAATTGCGATTTTTTTGTTATTTTTTTGTTTTGAAAAAATTTTCGGGTGCGTGCTGGGTGCGCGCACTCGGCGATATTTTTTATCAAAATATAAATCTTTTTTTTTGCCCTACAAGGTCCTACTGTGACCCCCTTACAATGCCTAGTGGGTCAATATCTCCCCACTCTGCCCCCTTTTCAAGTTCTCCCCCTTTCTTTCTCACCCCCTCTTTATGCGAGAGACAAAATGGCGGCCGCCGCTTCCTGATTTCCACCGATTCGAATGTTTACTGACATCTAACAACCAATCAGAAGTGCGCTCACGCACGGCAAGGTGCGCGCACAGGACTTGCTCAGTGCGCGCACGCTGTGCGCTTACAGATATATATATTGATTTAAATGCTAATTTCTCAGGAAATACTGAACAGATTTACATCAGACCTGCAAAAGGCACTTCATGGACCTTATGGCTACCTCTCTGCCAAATTTCACATAATTCTGTTCAGCCGTTCGGGCTGTAGCTGCGACTAAAGTCCCTATGGAAAAATGCATGGGGAAACGCGTTTTGGGACCCCCCTTTTTTCTCGGCCCCCGCTTGACGAATCACCCCGAAACTTTCAGGGTAGGAGCTGAGCGGGGCGCCCCATTAGTTTTGAAAATTTCGCGTGGATTTGTCTACCGGCGCCAAAGTTATTCAAAATAGAATTTTGAGATTTCCTATGGAAACACGGTCCTAACTATAACTACCTACTGGCAACCGCCAGTAGGTAATATTCATATATATATATATATATTATATATATATATATATATATATATTTTATTAAATGCTTAAATGCTTGATTGAACTGCCAGTCCTAATGAGTCTAAATTTCGAGATGTCTGCAAAGGTGCACTTAAGAAATATATTTAATGAGTGTGGTGATGCCCTATAAATGAAAAAAGGAGAGAAAGAAAAAGAGAGAAAGTGTAATACTAAAATTAATAATAATATTAAAGTGCTATGTGCTCTGTGTTACTGTACATCATTTGTTGTTGTTTTAAATACAACAGTATGTATGTACATTAGTGACGTGCTAATGCACTTTGATTAATTTATTGAGTTTAATTAACTAGTAAGCATAACCATGAATTCCCGTTGTATATGGGCTTAAAATGTTTCTTGAAATGGAGTATGCTTATGGACGCAGTTGGTATCGGGACCGGGATAATGGATGTAAACATTATGGGTAAATGAGGTCCAGCAGCTTGGGGTTAAGAGTAATTGATTTCTCTTCTTTCATGTGGTAATACTGATTCATCCCCCTGCTGCTAAAATACATAACATTGTAATTGAATATAAAATACTTCATATAAATATTTATAATAAATACATTCATAAAATACTCAATGTAAATATAAATAAATATAAATATATATAGAATCAGATCTCATAATCACAATTGTTGTAAATTATTACCTCAAGACAGACAGAACCATAATGTCATGACATGTCTAATTCTTTCTTGGGCACAGATTAAAGCCAATCTCATATAGAATTACATAAAGTGCTAAGAAATGTGCAAATAAATGCGTCAATCCCAAAATATGATAGAAAATATATACCAATACTTCATATAAATCTATATGATAAAAATCACATAAATACCTAAAACACTGATAAAATGTTTCTAAAATATCAATATGTCAACCATAAAATTGTTACAAAATCCTGAATTCATAAATATGTGTGCAAATCTTCTGTAGTGTTAAGACCTCTGGGATGCTTAGAATCAAATTCTAAAATGTATCTTGTTTCTAGACGTCTTAACTTGCCTTTACAATCCCCACTTCTGTTGTGGGGTGGTACTGACTCTACTGCATAATACTTGAGGTGTTTAAGGTCATTATCATGAAACTCTTTAAAATGTCTTGCGACCGGGTAACTGGCATCGTTATTTGTGATGGCCCTCATGTGTTGTAAAATTATTTTGTGAACTGCCAGCTTGGTACTCCCTATGTATTTTAAGTTGCAACTGCATTCCAACACGTATATTGAAAATTCAGTCTTGCATGTAAGATGCTGTTTAATGTTGTGCATTTCATCATCAAATGCAGTGCGATAGGTGCTGGTATTAATTCCCTGCTGGCAAGCTTTGCACGTAGTACATCTAGAAAATCCCTTCCTTGCTGTCAGCCATGTAGTTCTATTCTGATCTTCTGGGCTACTTCTTACCAATGCATTACCCATGCTGGAAGTTTTTCTGAAAGTCATGGAAGGATTATTGGGCAATAATTTACCTATAATGGGGTCATCTCGTACGATTGGCCAATTACGACTAATGACTGTTCTGAGTTGTTTTTCTTGTTTAGAGAAACCTAATATAAGTCTGATTGGTTCCACTTTATTACTCTTGTTATCAACTTTTCCTTGTATTGTAGTAGGTCTGTCCTTGCTTTTTGCTTGGATTTGGCTATAGCTGCTTCAATAACCTTGCTTTTGTATCCCCTTGCTAAAAAGCGATTGCGGCATTCTGCTTGCATGTTATCCGCATCAACCTCATTGCTACATATACGACGTATTCGTAGCATTTCCCCATATGGGATACTAATGATGTGGTGGTTAGGATGAGCGCTAGATGCATGTAATAGCGTGTTACCTGCTGTAGGTTTCCTAAATAATGTGTTTGTAAGACAATTATTCACTATTTTGATTTGCACATCTAAAAATGTACCTTCATTTCTGCTAATAGCATACGTAAATTTAAGATTGACATCATTCACATTCAATTATTCTATAAAATTCATAGCACTTTGTTCAGTTCCTTTCCATACGATGAATAAGTTGTCAATAAATCTTAACCAGATTACAATGTGCGTCAAGAATGTATATTCATGTTGCCTCATGAGGACCAGCTCCTCTCACTAGCCCATGAATAAACAAGCATTGCTGGGGGAAAAGCTGGCCCCCATGGCAACTCCTTGTGTTTGATGATACATTTGATTGTAAAAGGTAAAAAGATTATTATCTAAACAGAATAGCAGCATGTTTAAAAGCATTTTGTTGTGTTGTGCATATCGTATGGGTCTATTAGACAGAAAATATTCCACAGCCCTGACTCCGTCCCTATTTCTAATGCAAGTATAAAGGGACGAAACGTCCAGGGCTATGAGTAAATGATCCACATTCCATTCCATGTCTCTGACCTTTCTGAAAAAATCACTTGTGTCTTGTACACACGATTTCAAATTTACCACATGCTCCTGTAAGAAATAGTCTATGTACCTGGACATATTTTATAAAGGTCCATTGCATGCAGCTATAATTGGTCTCCCCGGTGTTCTGATTATATTCTTGTGTATCTTTGGAACAAAATACATGACAGGAGTGGTCGGGTATTCCTTTTTCAAAAATTTGTATTCGTCTCAATTATTTAGACCCAAGCTTCTCCATGCTAGAAGCTGAGAGAAAAATTGTTCCTGCATTTGTCTGTATTTGGACATAGAACTTTTCCGATAACATTCTTGATCTTTTAATTGAGTGTAAGCTTCTTCTGAATATTGGTCTAAGGGCCAAAGTACAATATTCCCACCCTTATCTGCATTTCTTATGACCACTTTTTTGTTTTTGCTCAACTTATTCATCAGTGAATAATAACTTCTTTCTTGATGTGTAAATTTTGTTTTCGATCTGTTCATTGAATAGTTTAACCTTTTGATCTGTGCCACCAATTGCTCACTAAAAATGTCAAGAGAATCTCGTGGCATAATGGGTACAAATTTGGACTTTACCTTGAAGGGAGTGCTGGGTTTAAAAATTGTTTCTGGTAGGATTTTTTGTTCCTGACCATTTACGTCCTGGAATGCTTGTGTATCTGTACCACTGACTGAGTGTGGTCGCCCCAATTGTAATTCATGCATATCTTGCAGTAATCCCAAATCTGATACCATTAGGCCCATTGACTCCGTTCCACTGTTCGATATCTCATTAGTGTCTGATTTATCCTTAGTTGCTTTCAACAGATTGAATTTGGCAAGCTTCAATTTTCTGATATATTGGTAGATATCGGCCCTAGTTTGTACATAATCAAAATTAGATTCCGGGCAGTAGGAAAGGTCTAATGACAATAATTGCTGCTCTGCCTTTGTCAAATTGATATTGGCCAGATCAATAATGGTATTCTCTGCAATAGTATTGGGGTAAGTAGTGATGATATTTTCCTGGTCGGCTTCTTCTATCTGCGATTCCCTCGACCTCGCCCCCTCTTCTTGTTTTCTCCTGTTTCTCTGGGCTTGTCTTCTCCCCCTTCTCCTCTGGGTATCCCTGCTGCCGCAGGACCCTTGTTTCGGGGTCGCAGTGTTTCTCTCCAACTTCTTTTCAAAATGTCCAGCTCTTCCCCCAACGTTAGTCTTATGGCACTTTGGTCTTGTCTCCTCCTTGCAGTTTCAGTTTCCGACTCGCTATCAGGTGCAGAGCTTAAATCCGACATAGACACAGACTCAATATGCTGCTGGTTTAAATCCTTATTGTTGACGTCTTGTAATCGTCCCTTAGCTGTTGCTGTTCTGAGCGAATCGTACCTCCTAGCGAAAGTAAATATTTGACCATTGGCGTAATCGTCTCTGTCACGCCTAAACTTTTATGCTTTTATCTTATCTAATTCTTTATTGAGTCAACTTGTCATTTCATCCTGTAGTTTCTGTCTGCTATGAGAGTCCCCTTGTTGCTGGATCTCAATTTCCAATAAATCAATTTTGGCTTGGAGTTTAGTTCTGTCTATCTCCGCATACTTGACTAGTATCCCTACTAGCTGACGTGAAGATTCAAGATTACATTACACCCACTCCACCATCATCAGTGAGTTTGGTGTTTCGTAGCTGGGGGCGATCATGATACGGAGGCCCCTAGGGATTCTCCCCACGTCAAGGTAACTCTGTAACGATCTAGCCTCCCACCACTTTGAATGTTTTTGCCTTTTCAACTTCTCCAATGTCCGATCATTTTCCTTAAGTTACTTATTTCTGCCATTGCTATCTCCTTCTGTCTCTTTGTTTGCACTGTGTATTACAGCTGGGTCATCTGAGAACATCTTGACGGCAGGACGATCTGAGGACGCCTACGTGTGGCTGAAGGACTTAGATGTTTTGAACGCTGATGATACGGCTTTGACAATCTTGACTACGGAGGGAGGAGTAGAAGTAGATACACGCATTTGGGTGTAGGCTCACTTCCTGACAACAGGACGATCTGAGGATGCTTACGTGTGACTGAAGGACTTAGATGTTTTGAGCGCTGGGACACCGTAAAGAATTACAACAGCGTGTATTTGTACGGTTGAGACTCTGCCTATATCTGGTTATGGATGGAAATAATATACTTTGGTGATCTTTAAACAAACTTTCTTTTAAAGATACATGGAGTACTACGGAATCATTGTTGGATGTCTCCTAGCCGCATACTACATTTAGTGGGATTTAGAGTCTAACCACTATCGTTTTTTCTGCCTTAAATTTCACTAGGACATCTACAGATAAACAGACAAATAAGAGGAAGAATTTCAACTGTGATTACGTCTTACAGTACAAACAGCAGGCTTTGTAAGGTGATATTGTCCCCCTAAATAATACCCCAGGTTTTGAGAACTTGCGCTAAGAGAAGGAGCTGGTCCTGAAGAAGGTGGTTTCCACGTTTGCTTATACCACCGAAACGCGTTGACCAAATCTTCTTGTAGATCCTACAAAACATTTTTGTAGCAGCTCCTTTTTTTGGGGGCTATTAGGACTACCTTACCACTCATTATGTGTTAAGTGGTAAAGCTACTGAGATATATGTGTACGGAATGTCTGCATGAATGAAGAGTTTGTATGTGCAGTGTTCTTTCTCCCTGGGTTTTGTTTTCCTTTTTTTGTCATGAATCAAAAGAATATCTTTGTCTTATCGAATTGACATGAACAATGTGTAAAGTATAAGTGAAAATGTTCATTTATGAAAAATTGATTTATCTGTTCGAAATTGATTATATTTTTATACAGAAAAAATGAAAATATAAAAATACGAAAAATAAAAAGAATATTAAGAATACACTTTTGTGCTTTGTGTGCTAGTTTATATATAAATAACTGTTGTTTAGGTCAAGAGGGAGTATTATTAGGTAGATTGGCTTCATCTGAGAACATCTCCTCCGCCGCTGTTTCTCTGTTTTTGAGCGTGTCGGCGGACATGCTTGGTGGCTACTATATATGTGATTTGTCCCAATATAGGAATACTCTATATCTAATATTTGTTAATAGAGTATCCGATATGGTGCACTCCTCCTCTCCTGCCCGTAACAAATTTCACGTAACTGTCGGCGTTCCACCTTCAGAAGGAAAGCTCCCGCTCCCGTTGTCGCTCCGAGCAGCCCATGAGGTTAGTGCTTCTCTGCCCACGATGGTGCCTACTAGGTCAATTCCGTGTTTCCTTGTTGTGCAGGGGGCTCCGGTTGTTCAGTTGTGGGAAATCTATTCTGTGCCCCCGCTAACTCCAACTTGCGAGCCCGCTGTGTCGTCATCGTGGTAACCCGGAATATTGACTTGCCAATCTGGAGCCTGCTTGTTGAGGGGGGGTCCACAAAAAGGAGGCAGCCTCTCCGTCCAATATTGTATTTCCTCTTTATGCGTTCTTTCTCCAAGAATAAAAACGAGTGTAGACCCAAATCCGTGCTTCTGAATTGTTTATTTTCCACCAAGCTAGGCTGCCAGGACGCGTTTCGGCCGTCCCACAGCCTTGATCACATGATACGCCTCAAACTGTGATTGTCATTTTTAAAGTGCTAGTGTTCAATTTGCATGCAATAGACATAGACAACATACTGTTATTACATTGTAAAGAAGACCTTTCTGCAATATATATATATATGAATAAATATATAAATATATGTGTGTAAATATCTACATTGCGAAAGGACATTATCCAAGTACCAATACATGATTACCCATATTGTCCATACAGATCCCTGTATAGCTTAAATGTGTCATGTTGCCTAGACCCTCCAAGGGCGGTATGTCCATTTTAATAAATACTATTGAACCTAATCTACTCATGTGTGCGCCACGGACTTTGTGAAAGCAGAGTATTTGGGAGAATATATATATATATACATATATATATAATACAAAAAGAGTTGCCCTTAGGTGGGATGCACTCCCAGGTGGAGATTACGCCAAAGCAAGGGCACACGCCATGAACAAAGTCCTTTTGTGGTTTCCTGCCGACGCGTTTCGGGCCAACACCCTCTTCAGTCGCAGACCATGTGACATGGCGGTGTGCGGCAACCGCCAGTAAATCTCCGTAATAATTATGCTCAGGTGAACCACCTGAAGCAATGCTTTCTGGGACTGATGCCGGCACTCACATTAAAAAATTTCTTTCAAAGGTTTGCCGATGTTTGTGCCGGCACCCATGCATATAATAGGCACCTCCTGCTCCACAGTTAGCTGCCCCAATAAAACAGCCGCGGACCAGCAAGTGTTTTGCGGTGGTGCAATCCCGCGACCAGGCTGGCCGCTATACAAAATACAAAAAGAGTTGCCCCTAGGTGGGATGCAATCCCAGGTGGAGATTACACCAAAGCAAGGGCACACGCCATTAACAAAGTCCTTTTGTGGTTTCCTGCCGACGCGTTTCGGGCCAACACCCTCTTCAGTCGCAGACCATGTTACGTGACGGCGTGCGGCAACCACCAGCAAATGCCCGTAATAATTATGCTCAGGTGAACCACCTGAAGCAATGCTTTCTGGGACTAGTGGTTCAGTAAAACCCAAGTGGGTCGCCACCGGCACTCACATTAAAAAAATTCTTTAAAAGGATTGCCGATATTAGTGCCGGCTCCCCTGCATATAACGTATATATATATATATATATATATATATATATATATATATATATATATATATATATATATATATATATATATATATATATATATATATATATATTATCTACTGGCGGTCGCCAGTAGATAGTTATTGTTAGGACCCTGTTTCCATAGGAAATCCGCAACATTCTATTTGGAATAACTTTGGCGCCGGTCGACGAATCCTCGCGAAATTTTCAAAATAGGTGGGGCGCTCCGCTCCGCTCCTACCCTGAAAGTTTCGGGGTGATTCGTCAAGCGGGGGCTGAGAAAAAAGGGGGGTCCCAAAACGCGTTTTTCCCATGCATTTTTCCATAGGACCTTTAGACACAGCTACAGCCCGAACGGCTGAACAGAGTTACTTGAAATTTGGCAGAGAGGTAGTCTACAGGTCAAGGAAGTGCCTTTTGTAGGTCTGGTGTAAATCTGTTCAGTAGATCCTGAGAAAATAGCATTTAAATCAATATATATATCTGTGGCAGCTTACGGTGCGCTTACGGTAAGCTTACCGTACGCGTACGGTGCCGTGCGCGAGCGCGATTCTGATTGGCTGTTAGATCTTAGTAAACATTCGAATCGGTCGAAACCAGGAAGCGGCGGCCGCCATTTTCTCTCTCGCAGTCTGAGGGGGTGTAAAACAAAGGTGGATAACGTGAAAAGGGGGCAGGCTGGACAGTTCCTGACCCCCTAGCCTTTGTCAGGGGGTCTCAGAAGGAACCCCAAGGGCAAAAAATTAATTGAAATTTTTTTGGAAAAAATCGCCGAATGCGCGCAGCGTACGCGCACGGCGTAAACGGAGAAATTTCACGAAATTCGCGGAATTACGCGTGCCGTGCGCGCACGGTAAAAAATTTTTTCCAAAAAGGAAAGCTTAAAAAAAAATAAAAAAAATTGTGAGGTAAGGTTGGCTCTTAAAAGAGCCGTTGGGTTCATAGAGGGATGGAGGAAAGAAAGAATGGGAATATTATGAGCGTCTACAAACGTGCTGGTCTATCTTATTGTTAATAAGGGGAACACTGGTCTCCCCAAAAACAATAAGACCAGAACACGTTATACACCTCATTACAACCCTCCCAAATCGAGGGTTGACGTCCAGAGGAGCAGAAGAAGGTGATGCTCCCACCTCAGAGGAAGGGCTCAGCTGAGCTGCCGATGATGTACTCGGCTGAGCTTCTGAGGCTGGGCTCTGGTGACTTACTGAAGAGTTTTCTCCAGTATGTCGAGCAAAGGTCCTGGGATGTCTATCCCTAAGGTGTCTCATCATAGAGTGATTTCCAAAGGAATACTTTTTCCTAGGATTTCCTCTTGATAAAACACGGTCACAAAGTGTGCAAGTGACCAGTGGAGCATTGACCTTTTTCTCCCCCTCTGGAAAAGTAAAATACTCCCATAAAAAAGAATTCTTCTGTTTCCTCCTTCTCTGGATGATGGTGGTGCTGCTAGCCTCACTCTCAGAAGAGGTCTGCTGTTCTGCTATTGTATCCCAAAGACAATTCAGCTCCTGCTCCTAGAGAATCACAAGCAGTAATGAGGGGAATGGGCGTGGTTTGGGAAGTTTCAGGAACTGAAAGTAGTTTGAACCAATGAAAAGTGTTCTTTCAAGCAGTAATGAGGGGAATGGGTGTGGTGTGGGAAGTTTCTGGAACTGAAAGTAATTTCAACCAATGAAAAGTGTTCTTTGTGGATCACATGACCTACCGTGCGCGCTCCGTAAGCTTACGGTACGCGCTCGTAAACAAGTACGCATGCGCAAACGTGACGCTTACGGAGCGCTTACGGAGCGCGTACGTAAGATGCACTCGCGCATGCGCATTACACGCCCCTGCGTAACTGCGACTTTGCTTCCGCGTGTACGCGTACGTCACGCACGTATCACGTAGGCGCGCTGTACTTATGACGTGCTGAGTGCGTAGCGTCAGCTTACGGTACTCGTATCCTATTACGTACGCGCACCATACTTATGACGTACGGAGCGCGTACCGTCAGCTTACCGTACGCGCACGGAAAAAAAAAACCTTTCCATAATGCAGGATATAGTACATATATTATTTTATACATAGGTTTACAAAAAATCTCCCAAAAAAATTTGCATTTAAAAAACCGTACAAATTCACTGAAAAAACCATGGGTTTCACACACGTTATAGTTAGGAATTAGCATTTAAAAAACCTTGCAAATTCACTGAAAAAACCATAGGTTTCACACATGTTATAGTTAGCTGGGAATTTTACTGATAAAAAAACAATGAAATTCCCCCGTTATAGTTAGTGCAGGCAACTATAACCCACGCGACCGCAATCCTCTGCTGATGACATATGTGTCTTTACGAAAAATAAATATTTGTAATATATGTATAGCTAAAGATTAATGGAAGAAGACATGGGTAAATAAGTGACTAAATACAGTGATGTAATATCTGACATCATCAGCAGAGGATTGCGGTCGCGTGAGTTATAGTTGCCTGCACTAACTATAACGGGGGAATTTCATTGTTTTTTTATCAGTAAAATTTCCAGCTAACTATAACATGTGTGAAACCTATGGTTTTTTCAGTGAATATATATACAGATGACCACTCTTCGCTCACAAGTTCTCCAGCAAAAAGAACGAACGTAGACCTGATTTGGTGAATTTTAATATTTTTATTCCTCCTCGCCTGCCATATACAGATATATACACATATTATCTACTGGCGGTCGCCAGTAGATAGTTATAGTTAGGACCCTGTTTCCATAGGAAATCCGCAACATTCTATTTGGAATAACTTTGGCGCCGGTTGACGAATCCTCACAAAATTTTCAAAATAGGTGGGGCGCTACGCTCTGCTCCTACCCTGAAAGTCTCGGGGGGATTCGTCAAGCGGGGGCTGAGAAAAAAGGGGGGTCCCAAAACGCGTTTTTCCCATGCATTTTTCCATAGGACCTTTAGACACAGCTACAGCCCGAACGGCTGAACAGAGTTACTTGAAATTTGACAGAGAGGTAGTCCTCAGGTCAAGGAAGTGCCTTTTGTAGGTTTGGTGTAAATCTGTTAAGTAGATCCTGAGAAAATAGCATTTAAATCAATATATATATCTGTGGCAGCTTACGGTGCGCTTACGGTGCGCTTACGGTTAGCTTACCGTACGCGTACGGTGCCGTGCGCGAGCGCGATTCTGATTGGCTGTTAGATCTAAGTAAACATTCGAATCGGACGAAACCAGGAAGCGGCTGCCGCCATTTTCTCTCTCGCACTCTGAGTGAGGCAGCAAAAACAAAGGCAAAAAACAACTAAAGGGGCAATGTATTCAGTTCCTAACCACCTAGCATTGATGATGGTGTCCCCAAAGTACCCCCTAGGCCAAAAATTCAATGTTATTATTTTTTTACAAATCGCCGATAACGCTTACCGTACGCGTACGGTAAAAATTAATTAAAACAAAAAGCTATTCACAATATCCCCACCCCGTGTACCATTTGTGCCCGAAGGGCACCATTTGTGCATGGCATAGTAAGACACAAATCAAAATATAAAAGATTACCTTTCACAACGAAGCGCATAATATGTCCTCCATGTGCGCACGGTGCGCGAAGCGCATCGTGCGTACATGGCCCATCCCGCGTAACGTGGGCACGGCACTAACTGCGTAAAGTGGGCGCGCGGTGCGCGAAGCGCACCGCGTGGCGTGCGCGCACGGAACGAACTGCATTATCTGGGCGCGCACGCCACGATAGGCGTAAAGTAACTTAGCATTTAAAAAACCGTACAAATTCAATGAAAAAACCATAGGTTTCACACACGTTATAGTTAGGAATTAGCATTTAAAAAACCTTGCAAATTCACTGAAAAAACCATAGGTTTCACACATGTTATAGTTAGCGGAAATTTTAATCATAAAAAACCATTGAAATTCCCCCGTTATAGTTAGTGCAGGCAACTATAACTCACGCGACCGCAATCCTCTGCTGATGACATATGTGTCTTTATGAAAAAAAAATATTTGTAATATATGTATAGATAAAATTTAATGGAAGAAGACATGGGCAAATAAGTGTCTAAATACAGTATTAGCATCAGCAGAGGATTGCGGTCGCGTGAGTTATAGTTGCCTGCACTAACTATAACGGGGGAATTTCAATGGTTTTTTATGATTAAAATTTCCGCTAACTATCACATGTGTGAAACCTATGGTTTTTTCAGTGAATATATATATATATACACACAAAATTAAGCTTATTAAAATTAGCTTAAAATATAAATTAACTAATGTATACATAACCAAAACATGTATTTAACACAATTTGAAAGTTTAAATTAATGTAACAAAAATGCTTTAAATAAACCTGTGCAGTAAATGAGCACGTTAAAATATATACATATATATATAATCCAAGATCCTCCTTACGGTGTCCTCAATCTATTGAGGGGTGGCGCGAGACCGGCGGAGCAAAACCGGTAATTAATATGTCCCAACAACGAAGTACCACTCGCGCTCTCAGACAGCAAATAACGTAGAAACAGCGGACTTCAATCCAAATGCAATTGGGGGTTTATTTTAGTCATAAACCCGCCGTGACGCGTTTCGCTACCATCGTGGCTTGTTCACACAGCGTTAGAAATGCAAGAGACACCATTACATACTTTTGCCTATCATAGTCATTGAGAGAGGACTTACACATCCGAATGCATAGTAGATATTCTTGTTATTGTGGTTTAGTTTATCGATGAAAAGTACAGGTTCTCTTTCTTCTCCTTGCCATACTAAAAAAATGTCTTCGATATATCTAAGCCACAATTTGACTTTGGTAAATGATTCCTGTAGGTCAGTTCTTGCTTGGATCTCATCCTCCCACGCCCCCATGAACAAATTCGCTGTCTGAGAGCGCGAGTGGTACTTCGTTGTTGGGACATATATATATATATATATATATATATATATATATATATATATATATATATATATATATATATATATATATATATATATATATATATATATATATCACCTTCGTTTCCCCAAGAGGATTCCTCACGCACTCACGGACAGAAGCCAAGCTTAGCCAGTAAAGTTTTGTAGTAATCCATTTAATCACAGCGTGCCAGTTCTAACAAAGGACTCTACGCGTTTCACCTCCCCTGAGGCTTGTTCACGAGATTTACCAATGATTCAAGGATTTTTTTCTCTTTTTGAATACCTCTAAAAAAACAAGTGACATCACATCCTGTTGTGGTGCAGCAAAGAATTGTGGTCTTCGTAGTTTTTAACCCTATTTACCCTATTTTTCACTCGTATGTACATCTATGACTGAAAATATGTCTGCTCAATTTCTAAAACAGATTTGACATTCATACAACCAATTTACTTTTTGGTCATCAGGTTAACTACAATTTTATCGTATTTCTCAATATTCCCTTTCTTCTATTTGTAACTTATTACATCAGTTTTACCCTCCAGTGGGTCAATATACAGAAGAAAGACATATAATGCATTTACCAATACTGTATGCAGGGCCCTCCAGTGGGCCTAACCTGAATCTCAATTTTTATATAAATGTAGAGCAATCAATTATCATTCTCTGACAGTTAAACCACAGATAGTTTGTATCAGATTAAATTGCTGCCGAATATCACTCAAGATTCATCAAAAACATAAAAAGAAAATTTGTGAAAAATTACTAATATCAAAACCCTAAAATACTAAAATACAGGAGGCCAATATTAATGTCCTTATAATTCTATGACCTTATCTACAATTGTGACAGTTCATAGATGATAATGGAGTTCTTCGTCTTGATTTAACCCATGAGGAGTCAGAGTCCTGAAATTTAAGATGTGTTTCGACTCTTTCTGCCTAAGAGTTCTCTCACGATCACCTCCTCTGGGATGCATTCCCACAGCTTCAACAGCATAAAATTTGAGTTCTTTCCAGTTGCCATGATGTTCTTTTTCCATGTGTTTGGCCACCGCATTGCTTCTGTCGGTGTTTATTGTGGCCCTCACATGTTCCAATATGCGTTTTTTCAGCTCGCACTTCGTACTTCCCACATATTTCAAAGAGCAGGGACACTCAATTGACTTTTACAATTA
Organism: Triturus cristatus; assembly: GCF_964204655.1. Lineage (NCBI taxonomy): Eukaryota > Metazoa > Chordata > Amphibia > Caudata > Salamandridae > Triturus > Triturus cristatus. The sequence continues at coordinate 625,391,059 of NC_140587.1, forward strand.
ATCAATTGTTGGATTTTCCACATTCGTTTGTTGGCCATTTTGATTTTCTTCATGTTTTGAGCAATGGTACAGACCTTGCAACACGTGCATTTGAAAAAACCAATAGGTGTTAACCAATTTTTCTTGTTTTTTTTGGCCCATGAAGTGACTGTGAACCAATTGATCTTTGAGATTTTTTGTCCGTCTGTACGTAATGTTGGGGTGATCCCCCACAATGCTTGAAGTTGTTTGATCCATGTGTAAAATGTGCCAATTCTTACGTAATATTTTAATCAATTGTGGATTATCAGTAGAGTGAGTGGTTATAAACCTTATTTGGTTATCATCCTGTTTCTCTTTTTCTTTTTCTTTCAACAAATCAGTTCTCTTGACACTCACAGTCCTCTTTAGGGACTCCTGGATCGATTTCGTGCTGTAATTTCTTTTCTTGAAGCGTGTTATTGCCTGGTTAGGATGTTTTAACCATTCTTCTTCTCTTGAGCATATTCTCTTTATTCTGAGAAACTCCCCGTAGGGGATGTTCTTGATCAGGCTCTTTTGATGGAACGATTCAGCATGTAGAACTGCGTTTGTTGCAGTATCTTTGCGATGTAAAGTTGTGTGAACCATATTATCCAAAATATAAATTTCAGTGTCCAGAAACACAACTTTTTCTTCACTGATATTATATGTGAATTTTAGTTTGAATTCAGAAGCATTCAAAATCTCAAAATATTCCTCAAATTCTTTTTCAGATCCTTCCCAAATTATAAACAGATCGTCTATGTATCTAAACCAAGCTATTGTTTTGTTTACATAGACATCATGTTCATTGCTCCAAGCCCAAGCCTTTTCCCATAGGCCCATAGTTAAACAGGTGTATCCTGTAAGTGTCTCACCTTGGCAAGCAAATTACAAATTAGTAACAATGGATGTTATATCACTATACTCTAACATCCAAAATGACATTGGATTGAAAGCACGCAAACATTTCCTCGCAGAAAGAAACATCCAATTTTCTGATCATAATGGTATGTTATTACAAATGATACAGATCTGCCTGGAACAAAATACATTCATGTTCGGTGAGGAAGTCTTTCGTCAAGTCAAGGGGACAGCAATGGGATTTTCTTTTAGTCCATCGTATGCCTGTTTAACTATAATTCACATATAATATCAGTCCCTAAAGAGGACTGTGAGTGTCAAGAGAACTGATTTGTTGAAAGAAAAAGAAAAAGAGAAACAGGATGATAACCAAATAAGGTTTATAACCACTCACTCTACTGATAATCCACAATTGATTAAAATATTACGTAAGAATTGGCACATTTTACACATGGATCAAACAACTTCAAGCATTGTGGGGGATCACCCCAACATTACGTACAGACGGACAAAAAATCTCAAAGATCAATTGGTTCACAGTCACTTCATGGGCCAAAAAAAACAAGAAAATTGGTTAAAACCTATTGGTTTTTTCAAATGCACGTGTTGCAAGGTCTGTACCATTGCTCAAAACATGAAGGAAATCAAAATGGCCAACAAACGAATGTGGAAAATCCAACAATTGATTAATTGTAAAAGTCAATTTGTCATTTACATCATTGAGTTTCCCTGCTCTTTGAAATATGTGGGAAGTACGAAGTGCGAGCTGAAAAAACGCATATTGGAACATGTGAGGGCCACAATAAACACAGACAGAAGCAATGCGGTGGCCAAACACATGGAAAAAGAACATCATGGCAACTGGAAAGGACTCAAATTTTATGCTGTTGAAGCTGTGGGAATGCATCCCAGAGGAGGTGATCGTGAGAGAACTCTTAGGCAGAAAGAGTCGAAACACATCTTAAATTTCAGGACTCTGACTCCTCATGGGTTAAATCAAGACGAAGAACTCCATTATCATCTATGAACTGTCACAATTGTAGATAAGGTCATAGAATTATAAGGACATTAATATTGGCCTCCTGTATTTTAGTATTTTAGGGTTTTGATATTAGTAATTTTTCACAAATTTTCTTTTTATGTTTTTGATGAATCTTGGGTGATATTCGGCAGCAATTTAATCTGATACAAACTATCTGTGGTTTAACTGTCAGAAAATGATAATTGATTGCTCTACATTTATATAAAAAAATGAGATTCAGGTTAGGCCCACTGGAGGGCCCTGCATACAGTATTGGTAAATGCATTATATGTCTTTCTTCTTTATATTGACCAACTGGAGGGTAAAATTGATGTAATAAGTTACAAATAGAAGAAAGGGAATATTGAGAAATACGATAAAATTGTAGTTAACCTGATGACTAAAAAGTAAATTGGTTGTATGACTGTCAAATCTGTTTTAGAAATTGAGCAGACATATTTTCAGTCATAGATGTACATACGAGTGAAAAATAGGGTAAATAGGGTTAAAAATTATGAAGACCACAATTCTTTGCTGCACCACAACAGGATGTGATGTCACTTGTTTTTTTAGAGGTATTCAAAAAGAGAAAAAAATCCTTGAATCATTGGTAAATCTCGTGAACAAGCCTCAGGGGAGGTGAAACGCGTAGAGTCCTTTGTTAGAACTGGCACGCTGTGATTAAATGGATTACTACAAAACTTTACTGGCTAAGCTTGGCTTCTGTCCGTGAGTGCGTGAGGAATCCTCTTGGGGAAACGAAGGTGATGTTGCAAACGGCTTGGCCCTGCCGTACCTCATTCGCACCGCCATAGAGCGCCTGGAATCCTGAAAGTGGGCCGCTTTGTGGAAAAAAAAAATATATATATATATATATATATATATATATGCAACACCATACACTTCTCCTCCAGGAAGTATACACGGACGCCAGGGATATTTACAGTTATCAAATTGGTTTAATGGACTGCACAAACAACGCATTTCAGCTTTCGCCTTGTTCACGTTACAATGACGTTTTTTTGTATAAAGTTAAATACAGTTCCTGTGCACAGAAATAAACAAAATAAACAACAGACTCTTAGCACCAGAGAATGTGTAGAGTGGCAAATTGGTAAACTTGGCGGCCATCTTAGCCTAGTGCAGACGATCAAACAAAGGGTATCAATTACCCAGTAGCATTTCCAAAATAACACTTCATGTTTAAAAAGTAATACTCAAATTTTGTAAATAAACATATCCACTACCGAATTACAACGTGATTGAAAACGCAATGTCATGTTATATAACATAAAGACGTATATTCAGCCCTAGTGGGCGTGCTTTCATAAATAATTTATAATGAAATGTAAACAATCACTAAATTAAATATTTTCGTAAAGGATATGCAAACAATCACGCCCCAGTGGGCATACTGAAAGAGTAAATTGATGCTTGAGATATACATCGAAGTTCTGCAGTACCACAGCATAATTCAATATCATTCTCTGAAAACAAAAAATAAAAGTTTTAGTACATTACAAAAGGAAAAAACACAGTACATACATGATCGCAATTCCATATTCTATTTGTGTAAGTGTACCGAAAGTTCTTCACTGGAATTCAATCCTCTAGGGAACATTGTATCGAAATCTACGATGTATCTAGATTCCAATTGTCTCAGATGGAGCAATTTATTGCCCCCACGTACAGTGTCAGTCACAGCATCAATCACCACCATTTTTAACAACGCTTCATTCTGTGCATGTTGTTCAAAAAAGTGTCGGGCAACAGGATATTGTTTGTTGTTATGGCGTAAAGCCCTTATGTGTTCTAACACTCTCTTTTTGGCGCGATGAATAGTGCTGCCAATATATGCCTTGTTGCAGGGACAGGTTAATGCGTAAACACAATACATTGTGTTGCAAGTTACAGCTTTTTTGATAATGAACTTGCTATTCATGCTGGAAAATTGTACCTCCGTACAATCCACGCTGTTTTTGCAAGCCTTGCAATTTTTGCAACAACGGAATCCTGGTCTACCAGTAATCTTCGAAGATGTTAAACTCGATATTACATTAGGACTTAGCTCATCTCTAAGAGAATTGCTTCTCTTAAATGTAATTTGTGGATGGCTGGTCAGATGTTTTTTGAGATTATTGTCCGTTAAAAGGACATGCCAGTGTTTATCAAGAACACGGCGTACCTCATGCGCTCGTCCTGAGTATGTAGTAATGAAGCGAAGACTCTCTGTTTCTGATGTCCGTGGCCTAGGATGCAGCAAATCATTGCGTGCAACTTTATCCACTTTGTTACATGCTTCATTGATAGTGTTGGAATTGTAACCTCTCTCTTTGAAGCGTTGTATCATCATATTTTTCTCGCTCTCATAACCACTGTCAGTACTACAATTGCGCTTAGCACGCAGTAATTCCCCATATGGAATACTGTGTACCAGCTTGCGGGGGTGTGAGCTGGAAGCACTTAGAATGCTGTTACCAGCCGTCTTTTTACGGTACAGCTGTGTGTGCATGGATTGATCCCTAATCTCCACTGTGACGTCGAGAAATTCTACAGAAGTTCTACTGACGTGTTCGGTGAACACTAAGTTATAAGGATTGTCATTCAATGTGTTCACAAATGCTGTAGCAGAGTTTAAATCACCATTCCAAATTAAAAAGATGTCGTCTATGTACCGGAGCCACAGGACACAGCTGGAGAAATCATCCAATTGTGTGGCCACCTGCTCCTCCCACCAGCCCATGACAAGATTGGCATAGCTGGGGGCGAAGCAGGTGCCCATCGCTGTGCCCTGCGACTGCCGGTACACGACACCATCAAACAGAAAAAAATTGTTATTCAGACAATATTCTATCATGGCCATGATCATTTCTGAGTGACGTAAGTAGGAAATAGAGCGGGTCTTTAGAAAATGTTGTACAGCCTGCAGACCTAACTGATGTTGTATGCTGGTGTACAGGCTGCCAACATCCAGGGTAACCAAGGTGTAATCTGGCTCCCAGTGTATCCCATCAATGATGGTTAAAAAATGGGTAGTGTCGCGAAGATAAGCTGTTAAGGCAACAACATAAGGACGTAGGTAATGATCGATATACCTGGAAGTGTTTTCCAAAAGAGACCCAATTGACGACACTATAGGCCTGCCCGGGGGGTTCACTGGGTCCTTGTGCAATTTGGGAAGTAAGTATAGCACAGGTATCCGAGGGTGAGGACATCTAAGGTAGTTGTATTCCTCCCACTCTAGCAACCCCTTTTCCCTCCATTCTACTAAAAGTTCCCAGTATTTTACATTGGAAGCTGATATCGTCTTTTTGTCTGACAATGCATAACATGTGTGGTCACTCAATTGTCTCATACCTTCTTGCAAGTAAGAAGTTTTATCCAAAATCACAACATTGCCACCTTTATCCGATTGGCGGATAACAATGGCATTGTCAGTCTTTAAATCCTGTAATGCTTGGATTTGAGACCACTTGAGATTTTTCTCACTAGTTGGAATTTTGCCGTGTCTCATTTTCTTGAGGTCATTAAGGACACCCCTCTCAAACACTTCGATGGCATCACAATCAATATTAGGCAAAAATACAGATTTGGGTTTGAATTGACTACCTGGGTTGACATTCATATCAATTGCAAAATCATCTAAATTGGAACATTGGTCAGAAACATATTCTTCCATATTAGATATTGCATAAAGAACCTCAATATCGTCAACATTAAGATTGCTCAGGGGCATACTGACAGGTGTTGACACAGTTTTGTTATGTTTTGTTTCGAACCATTTTTTCAATTTTAACTTGCGTGAGAAGTAAAACAAATCAATTCGTGCTTGAACATAATTAAAATTAGAGGTAGGACAGAAGGACAAACCTAGGCCAAGGAGGTCTCTCTCATCTTCAGATAAAGAACGTCTTGAGAGGTTGATGACAGTCATGGTTGAACTTTCTTGCCCCTTGTCGTCATTCCCATCGGGCTTCCTGCATCTTTTCTTCCTCCTCTGTTTTGCCTGCAGAACTTCGATGTATATCTCAAGCATCAATTTACTCTTTCAGTATGCCCACTGGGGCGTGATTGTTTGCATATCCTTTACGAAATTATTTAATTTAGTGATTGTTTACATTTCATTATAAATTATTTATGAAAGCACGCCCACTAGGGCTGAATATACGTCTTTATGTTATATAACATGACATTGCGTTTTCAATCACGTTGTAATTCGGTAGTGGATATGTTTATTTACAAAATTTGAGTATTACTTTTTAAACATGAAGTGTTATTTTGGAAATGCTACTGGGTAATTGATACCCTTTGTTTGATCGTCTGCACTAGGCTAAGATGGCCGCCAAGTTTACCAATTTGCCACTCTACACATTCTCTGGTGCTAAGAGTCTGTTGTTTATTTTGTTTATTTCTGTGCACAGGAACTGTATTTAACTTTATACAAAAAAACGTCATTGTAACGTGAACAAGGCGAAAGCTGAAACGCGTTGTTTGTGCAGTCCATTAAACCAATTTGATAACTGCAAATATCCCTGGCGTCCGTGTATACTTCCTGGAGGAGAAGTGTATGGTGTTGCATAATTGGGGTTGCCGATTACCCCCACACGGACCGCCCAGCAGACAGCCTTCGTCTTTATCGGGACGGGTTTTTTGATATATATATATATATATATATATTACCTACTGGCGGTCGCCAGTAGGTAGTTATAGTTAGGACCCCTTTTCCATAGGAAATCCGCAACATTCTATTTTGAATAACTTTGGCGCCGGTCGATGAATCCTCGCGAATTTCTCAAAATAGGTGGGGCGCTACGCTCCGCTCCTACCCTGAAAGTCTCGGGGGGATCCGTCAAGCGGGGGCTGAGATAAAAGGGAGGTCCCAAAACGCGTTTTTCCCATGCATTTTTCCATAGGACCTTTAGAACGAGCTACAGCCCGAAACGGCTGAACAGAATTACTCGAAATTTGGCAGAGAGGTAGTCCCTAGGTCAAGGAAGTGCCTTTTGTAGGTTTGGTGTAAATCTGTTCAGTAGATTCTGAGAAAATAGCCTTTAAATCAATATATATATCTGAGCCCGCTTACGGTACGCTTACCGTACGCTTACCGTAAGCGTACGGTGGCGTGCGCGAGCGCGATTCTGATTGGCTCTTAGATCTTAGTAAACATTCGAATCGGCCGAAACCAGGAAGCGGCGGCCGCCATTTTGTGTATTTCACTCTGAAAAAAAGAGTGAAAACAAGAAAAGGGGGCAATGAGGAGAGTTACAGACCCCCTAACATTTGTAAGGGGGTCAAAGAAGGACAGAAAAGTACAAAAAAAACATTTATTGATTTTTAAAAAAATCACGGGGTACGCGTACGGTAAGCTTACGGTAAGCGTACGGTAAAAAAAATAAAAAAAAATAAATGAAAAGCAGATTTAAGAGTTTAGATATTAGGGAGCTCTAAAAAGAGCTGTTGTGTTTATGAAGTCATTTTTTTAGTGGTACCTACAAGTAAGTACCGATGCAGAGTCTAAGGTTCAAAAGGAAGACTCTGTTCCCTTCATCATTGAAGTGCACACCATCTCCTCTATAAATGTCTTGCATGTCATAACGCAAGTTGTTGTGGTAAATGGCACCCATACCATAGTCACGGAGGAAAGCAGAAACAGATTTGTTGACGTGCTTTCTTGCTTTGTCAATCTGTGGACAGAAATGATTGGACCAGTTCCATTTTTGCCTTTGGCATATGTTGGAAAACATAAAGGCAGTTTTAGGGAAAAGTGAAAACAGTTGTGCAAAGGTGTCCTTCATAAGCATTTCCAGACCTACCCCAGTCAAAGTGCCTAGGTCATTGCCACCACAGTGCACTATTATGAGGTCAGGGTGTTGGATTTGCATGAAGGATTTCACCAATGGCATCAATTGGTGCCACTTTAACCCTCTCTGACCAATCCATTTAATGTCTACATTTGGCAAAGCAAGGTCTCTCACCATATCTGTTTTCTCTGCAAACTTTTCACTCCAGAAGACATAGCTGTGCCCTACAATCCACACTGTGAACATCTTCAAAGGAGATCTGGATGCACTCAGGAGGTGTCTTTCAGTAGAATGGCAATATGAAAAGAAAGACAGTTTGGAAATGGAGGCATACATATTTTTTTCAAAACAAAAAGAACTGATTGGCTGTTTCATACCATTCTAGAATAAAAACTAGGCTGTATGTGTAAATTAATAGAAGCATGTTTTGTATTGGTACAAAAAAATGTGTAACCAAAGAACAGTACTATGGATTTGCTGTTAGGTTTGAAAAGTCAAGCACTCTTGCTCTGTGGAATTGAAACATTGTTTGGCGAACTTCTGACCTAACTCAACACAGCAGTGTTCCATGAGCTGTTGCTATGGTAGCAGGCAGAAGTCAAGTTGGGGGAAGGGTACTAGGCAGAAGTCAAGTTGGGGGAAGGGTACTTTTGGAAAAGGGTTGGTTTTCAACCAATAGAAATGTGTGATTACATTTGAAAAAAAGGGGGAAGCACTGAGATTTGAAACTTACATGTATATGTGTGGAAAAATAGAGGGAAAGTTTGCCATTATCTGGTTCTGCTGAGAGGAGAGAGGTGAACACAACAGAGATCCTGGCTCTGATAATCTGCTGTTTGAGTGTCACATTTCTTTCACAACTAACTAATTTTAAAGGTGAGTTTACAGTTTGAGAGGGGATGTATGTGGTAACTTAAGAAATGAATAATAGAAATGGAAATTGTTTTTGTTGTAGTTGCGTTTATCATTTTCTGTTTTGGGAGAAATTTAAATGTGAGGAACATGTAAAATAATATGGAGTATGTTTTCACAATAAATTAAGGTGTACTGGAAAAAAAAAGAATAGTTTAAGGGTTTGAGGTTGGACTCAGTAATGCAAATACATTCAGCATCACTAAGGCTGGTTGCCCTTGCTGGAGTGTAGGCAGTCACCGAGAATACACATGGTGGTGGTCTGAAAAAACAGTTTGGACATGTGCATTTAAATAAATCAAAAAAAGTGGTTTCATAATGTGTCAGTCTGTAAAAGTGATTTTCACTTGCCCCGAAAAAAAAAGAGCAGTAAGTGTGCTTTCAAATTGGCAAAGAAATTTCGTTTTGGGACTAATGTGAAAACATGACTCTGTGTGCAGAGAGGAATTATAGGCAGAGATTTATTGCGTATTGCTCTGGTGATTTCACAGTTGCATTAGATGGAAAGGGAGAGCGAATTTTTGGGGGAAGAAGCAGACTCTTAGCACACACCCATGTGCTTGCCATGTATAATCATGCACAGTATTTACAAGCGAGTGGGGTTTTCAGGTTTCAGTCTGTAATGCAAATACATTCAGCATCACTAAGGCTGGTTGCCCTTGCTGGAGTGTAGGCAGTCACCGAGAATACACATGGTTTCACTTGCCCCGAAAAAAAAAGAGCAGTAAGTGTGCTTTCAAATTGGCAAAGAAATTTCGTTTTGGGACTAATGTGAAAACATGACTCTGTGTGCAGAGAGGAATTATAGGCAGAGATTTATTGCGTATTGCTCTGGTGATTTCACAGTTGCATTAGATGGAAAGGGAGAGCGAATTTTTGGGGGAAGAAGCAGACTCTTAGCACACACCCATGTGCTTGCCATGTATAATCATGCACAGTATTTACAAGCGAGTGGGGTTTTCAGGTTTCAGTCTGTAATGCAAATACATTCAGCATCACTAAGGCTGGTTGCCCTTGCTGGAGTGTAGGCAGTCACCGAGAATACACATGGTGGTGGTCTGAAAAAACAGTTTGGACATGTGCATTTAAATAAATCAAAAAAAGTGGTTTCATAATGTGTCAGTCTGTAAAAGTGATTTTCACTTGCCCCGAAAAAAAAAAGAGCAGTAAGTGTGCTTTCAAATTGGCAAAGAAATTTCGTTTTGGGACTAATGTGAAAACATGACTCTGTGTGCAGAGAGGAATTATAGGCAGAGATTTATTGCGTATTGCTCTGGTGATTTCACAGTTGCATTAGATGGAAAGGGGGAGCGAATTTTTGGGGGAAGAAGCAGACTCTTAGCACACACCCATGTGCTTGCCATGTATAATCATGCACAGTATTTACAAGCGAGTGGGGTTTTCAGGTTTCAGTCTGTAATGCAAATACATTCAGCATCACTAAGGCTGGTTGCCCTTGCTGGAGTGTAGGCAGTCACCGAGAATACACATGGTGGTGGTCTGAAAAAACAGAGATTTATTGCGTATTGCTCTGGTGATTTCACAGTTGCATTAGATGGAAAGGGGGAGCGAATTTTTGGGGGAAGAGGCAGACTCTTAGCACACACCCATGTGCTTGCCATGTATAATCATGCACAGTATTTACAAGCGAGTGGGGTTTTCAGGTTTCAGTCTGTAATGCAAATACATTCAGCATCACTAAGGCTGGTTGCCCTTGCTGGAGTGTAGGCAGTCACCGAGAATACACATGGTGGTGGTCTGAAAAAACTGTTTGGACATGTGCATTTAAATAAATCAAAAAAAGTGGTTTCATAATGTGTCAGTCTGTAAAAGTGATTTTCACTTGCCCCGAAAAAAAAAAGAGCAGTAAGTGTGCTTTCAAATTGGCAAAGAAATTTCGTTTTGGGACTAATGTGAAAACATGACTCTGTGTGCAGAGAGGAATTATAGGCAGAGATTTATTGCGTATTGCTCTGGTGATTTCACAGTTGCATTAGATGGAAAGGGGGAGCGACTTTTTGGGGGAAGAGGCAGACTCTTAGCACACACCCATGTGCTTGCCATGTATAATCATGCACAGTATTTACAAGCGAGTGGGGTTTTCAGGTTTCAGTCTGTAATGCAAATACATTCAGCATCACTAAGGCTGGTTGCCCTTGCTGGAGTGTAGGCAGTCACCGAGAATACACATGGTGGTGGTCTGAAAAAACAGTTTGGACATGTGCATTTAAATAAATCAAAAAAAGTGGTTTCATAATGTGTCAGTCTGTAAAAGTGATTTTCACTTGCCCCGAAAAAAAAAAGAGCAGTAAGTGTGCTTTCAAATTGGCAAAGAAATTTCGTTTTGGGACTAATGTGAAAACATGACTCTGTGTGCAGAGAGGAATTATAGGCAGAGATTTATTGCGTATTGCTCTGGTGATTTCACAGTTGCATTAGATGGAAAGGGGGAGCGAATTTTTGGGGGAAGAAGCAGACTCTTAGCACACACCCATGTGCTTGCCATGTATAATCATGCATAGTATTTACAAGCGAGTGGGGTTTTCAGGTTACAGTCTGTAATGCAAATACATTCAGCATCACTAAGGCTGGTTGCCCTTGCTGGAGTGTAGGCAGTCACCGAGAATACACATGGTGGTGGTCTGAAAAAACAGTTTGGACATGTGCATTTAAATAAATCAAAAAAAGTGGTTTCATAATGTGTCAGTCTGTAAAAGTGATTTTCACTTGCCCCGAAAAAAAAAGAGCAGTAAGTGTGCTTTCAAATTGGCAAAGAAATTTCGTTTTGGGACTAATGTGAAAACATGACTCTGTGTGCAGAGAGGAATTATAGGCAGAGATTTATTGCGTATTGCTCTGGTGATTTCACAGTTGCATTAGATGGAAAGGGGGAGCGAATTTTTGGGGGAAGAAGCAGACTCTTAGCACACACCCATGTGCTTGCCATGTATAATCATGCACAGTATTTACAAGCGAGTGGGGTTTTCAGGTTACAGTCTGTAATGCAAATACATTCAGCATCACTAAGGCTGGTTGCTCTTGCTGGAGTGTAGGCAGTCACCGAGAATACACATGGTGGTGGTCTGAAAAAACAGTTTGGACATGTGCATTTAAATAAATCAAAAAAAGTGGTTTCATAATGTGTCAGTCTGTAAAAGTGATTTTCACTTGCCCCGAAAAAAAAAGAGCAGTAAGTGTGCTTTCAAATTGGCAAAGAAATTTCGTTTTGGGACTAATGTGAAAACATGACTCTGTGTGCAGAGAGGAATTATAGGCAGAGATTTATTGCGTATTGCTCTGGTGATTTCACAGTTGCATTAGATGGAAAGGGGTGCGAATTTTTGGGGGAAGAAGCAGACTCTTAGCACACACCCATGTGCTTGCCATGTATAATCATGCACAGTATTTACAAGCGAGTGGGGTTTTCAGGTTTCAGTCTGTAATGCAAATACATTCAGCATCACTAAGGCTGGTTGCCCTTGCTGTAGTGTAGCAGTCTGGACATGGGCTTTTTAAAAAATCTGAAAAGTGGTTTCATAATGTGACAGTTTGTAAAAGTGATTTTCACTTGCCCAAAAAAAAGAGCAGTTAGTGTGCATTCAAATTGGCATAGAAATTTCGTTTTGTGACTATTGTGAAAAGAAAAGTAGTAATATATTTAAATACAATAAAGGAATTTTTTTTTAGTTTTTTTCAGGTATTGCTGAAGAGCAGTGAACAAAATTTAAGATGCCTACAAAATCCAGAGTTCAAAAAACGCTAAAAAAAAAACTATATTTGAAGACAACTGGAGGACCAAAGTTAGTAGAAGATGCTCATGTTGGGAAAAAGAAAAAATCTTCTGGTAAGCAGAAAAAACAATTTCTTAAAAATATATTCAAAACAAGGAAAAATGTACAAAATGTCTGTACTGGAAAGAATGTTACGAAACGAACAGAACAGGAAAAAATTGAGAATTTAGTTAATGCAAATATACCTTCTGCAACTGAAAAGATTTACATAAACAGAAAAACAGCGTTTAAAGAGATACGTAGAAAAATGTTTCAGAGAAGAGTTATGTCCAATTTGATAAAGGATGTGAAGAAATATAAGCAAAAGGCAAAATATTACAAGAGAAAAAAAGAAATTGAAGCCATTGCAGCAAAGGCATTAGAATTAAAAAGGAAACTATTCATATTAATTTTGAATAGGATGCGTACATTAGACAAAATGGTTAATGTACTGAAATCACATAGCAAAAGGAAAAGAGTAGTGAACAGAACAAACTTTTGTAAAGTGTTTTTAGGAAAGTGGATGCATAGTTCAAGTAGTGAACCTTTTTTTAATGAAGAGAGCTATTTTCAAAGTAATAGTTTGCTGCATGCAGTTGACACCAGAGGTCGTTCATACGAAGTAACAAATGGTTGCATAATGGAGAAGGAGATAATGGTTCCAAGAGATGAGGTACAAGTGATGGCAGATGAGGCAATGGGGAGACGTCCTAAAGCCCCAGTGTACACTTGGAATTGTAGTAGTATTTGCACTGTGCGTCAGGAATCTATTGACAAATTTCGAGAGTTTCTAAGAGAATATAGTAAAAAAAGTGTAAAACAGAAGATTAAGGTGCTTCAAAGTCTGGATCCATGCAGAGTGAGAGAGAATACTGGTTTGCAGGGTCATTCTCTGGCTTGTCTATCTAGAAAAGTGTGCAATAGTGTTTTCCATCATTTTAGGATGCTGGCTGTTCATCATACTGAAATGAGAAAGTTTGTGAGACGGTTGTATTTTGCCAAAAGTCCAGCAATAAAGTTAAATGAATTGAATAGGGCTCTGTTCCGAGGAACAGTATCAGATGTAGAGAAGGTTGTTGATGAAATTCAGTTTTGTTACTTTGGTCCTGAACAAAACAGTGCAGAGAAGGACACAGTAAATGAGGAAGAAGTGGAAGAGAATGTAGAACCCTCTGTAAGTAACACATTTAATGATCACATAACAAAATTTGCAATAGTCTCTAATGAAAGACCAAATTTTACTTGTATTTGTTGCCGCAGAACTCATTATAGAAAACAAACTAGGAATGTTGATCTCTACAGAAAGAGTGAAAATGAAGATAATTATAAGTGGAAGGATTTTGCCACATATATATTTCTAGAAAATTGTTTTGAATTGGGTGAAGATCAGCGTATTTGTAAATACTGTTACAACAAGTTAGAGGAAAATAGAATGCCGACTAGAGCTGTACATAATAATTTAGAATTGGATGCTATTCCTGCTGAACTTTCTGAATTAAATACATATGAGTCTATACTCATTCAATGTGTTCATCCGTTCCAGACCATAGTACGTATGGAGCCCAAAACTGGTAAATTACCTCCTTCAGATTTACTGAGAGGTTTAAAAGGTAGAGTGGTGTATTTGCCCTTGGATTTGAAAAAAAATATGGAAACTATTGATGCGGATACTTTGGAAACTGAACCATTAATTATTCTGGTTAATGGTGTACCTACAAAGAATAAGAAGATTTGGCAGGAGCTGGTAGATGTGCGGAAAGTACAAAGAGCAAATTTGTATTTGAAAAAAAATAACAAATGGTATGAATCAATTTATATAGAAGAAGAAGAAGAAGAAGAAGATTTACAAGAAGACACAGAAATACCAACTGGACAAATTGAAAAAGTGGACAAGTCAAAGGAAGAAGAAATTTATGAACATTTTAGCATACATCCTCTTCATTCGAAAGAAGTTATGGGAGACAATATTGATCTCTTTCAGATGAAGAAAGCAAAAGGAACTCCCGTGAGTGTATGGGAGGAGAGCTTGGAAGCTCGATGTTTTCCCCAGCTGTTTCCTAAAGGAAAAGGAGGACGATACGATGAACGTCCAGAACAGATTCCAGCTTCTGAGTATCGGACTACAAGACTATATGCAGAAGATCCCAGATTTCGACAAAGTATTCCTTATTTGTTCCATCTTTTATTTGAAAGCGACTTGTCTGCACTGTCTTATGCAGTAAATCACATTTTAAAAAGTGGAGTACATTTACAAAATGTGTCTGCTAAGGATTTTATGGAGAAAGTGCAGCACCGAGATGATCATTTGGAAACACAACTGATCAATCTGATGGCTTGTCAGCGTGGGACAAATGAATATTGGTACCGACGCCATGGTGAACTAAAATGCATGTTACGGAATTTAGGAACACCAACATGGTTCCTTACCCTAAGCTGTGCCGAGTACGCTTGGGATGATTTACTGGATTTTCTACGAGAGGCCAATTCAAACATTAAAAACATCGAATACAAGACAGCAGGAGAACTGTGCTCATTGGATCCGGTTAATGTTTGCAGATATTTCAATCATAGATTTGAGGCTATGATGTCCTTCATCTGCAATAAAAAAAATCCACCCCTTGGAGAAGTAGTGGATTTCTTTTGGAGAAAAGAGTACCAGGCAAGAGGTGCTCCTCATATTCATATGCTGTTGTGGATCAAGGATGCCCCAAAGTTTGGAACAGATGCTGATGAAGCAGTGTTATCTTACATTGAAGAATATGCAACATGTGCTATACCAAAAAGCACAGAAGAGAACAAGTTAAAGGAGCAAGTTTTACGTTTCCAAAGTCATCGGTGTGGAAAATACTGTCGACGGAAATACAAGAGCAAAGAAAAATACTACACTAAATGTCGATTTGGATTTCCTAGACCTGTTCTTTCAAATGGAAGAGTCAACAGTTTTATGTCAGCTGTGAGACATACTATCACAAGAAAATCACCTAAGAATACCTACAACCTAAAAAGAAAAGAAGAATCAAAAAATATAAATGACTACAACCCAGTCATTTTATCCATGTGGAACGCTAACATGGATATACAGTATGTAGCTGACAATTCCATTGCTGTTGCTCGATATGTAACGTCTTACATTACGAAATCAGAAAAAACAGAATTGAAGGAAATGTGGGAAGAGATTTCTCACGAGAAGACTGTCAGTAAGAAGCTGTACAGTTTCAGTTTGAAGATGTTATCGCATCGAGAAATTGGATCCTACGAATGTTCAGATAGGTTATCTTCTGCAAGTCTCTACTCGAAGTCAAGAAGAATAATTTGGGCAAGTTTAGGCCTTGCAGCAATGAGAAATCGGGTACTGAAATCTGTAGGAGAAATTGAATATTTGGCCGAGAATGACCCAGAAAGTACAGATATTTTGAAAACAAACATGTTGGACACATATTATCCCAAGAGAAGTCAACATCTGGAGAACATGTGTCTCTATGAAGTGCTGCAGAACTACATTTATTCACGGAAAGCCACAGAAGACATCAATAATGGAAAATATAAAGTCGTTGGTGAAGAAGGATGTTTGGTGAAGCAAACAAAAGGAAGTTTGATAAATCACCGGAAGCTGAGTTGCGACACTACTGACAAGAAGGAATTTTACTACTTGGCTCTTTTACAGTTGTTTAAACCATGGCGTACAGAGGATGAACTACTGGGAGAATTCCAGAGCTATGAAGATTCTTTTAATGCTTGCAAAGACAGCATACAATGCAGTACATTCTCAACTTATCTGCAAATGTTAAATGAAGAAATTGATCAGGAAACTACAATTGCAGCAGAAATCGCTAGAGATAGTTCTCAGGACAGCCAAAGTTCAGGAACACTCAGTCAAGATCCCCTAGGACAACCAATCATTGAAAATGAAGCATCAATAGCCATGAATGAAGTGGAAACGGCTATGAATCAAGCTCAAGAAGAATTTATAGACTTAGAGAATTTGGAAAGACAACTGAACGAAGAGCAGCAACAAATTTATGAAGAGATCAAAAACAAAATTGATCACGGATTTCTACATGAAAAAAAAGAGTGCTCATGCACATCATTTCATCCAATCAGGATGTATGTAAGCGGACAAGCTGGAACTGGAAAAAGTTTCCTAATAAAAGTCATCAGAAGCTACCTAAAGCAAAAAACGGATTCTACTTTGTCTTGTGTGGTTACTGCTCCAACTGGGTTAGCAGCATATAACATAAAAGGAATCACTTTACATCGTTTGCTAATGTTACCAGTGGAGCATGAGAACAAAATACAATTCAACAAGCTAACTGGAGAAGCATCCTTGGAAGATTCAAGAGTATTGAAGAAGATGCAAGTTCTCATTATTGATGAGGTGAGCATGGTATCAAACTTAATGCTTGCCTTTGTGCATTTAAGAATGCAGCAAATTTTGAAGACAGACTATGACATGTTATTTGGTGGAAAACACGTCATAGTTTTTGGAGATCTTTTGCAACTTACTCCAGTTAAAGGACAACCAGTGTTTAATACTGTCACACATGAAGACACGAAGAAGTCATTGGGAAGCATCGGAAATACAAATATTTGGTCCTTCTTTGAGTACAAGGAACTTACTACTAATATGAGGCAAGCAAACGATGAAGAATATGGAAGTATTCTGAAAGATATCAGGATTGGACTACTCACAGAAGTTGGCAAAAAAACATTACAGAGTCGGCTGCTACATAATTTATTTCCAAAGGAAGAAATAGTTGCAGAGAAGATATACAAGAACATTGCAGAAAACAAAAGTGTCATCTGCTTAATGCCAACTCTACGTGAATGCTCAATATTCAATGAGGAGCTTTTGAAATTGGCAAAGGAAGAGATCAGGAAATTGGAAGCAGTGGACAAAATTGAGGATGGAAGAATTAGTGTCACAGTAACAGGCAAACTGAAAAATAAATTGGACTCACTAGAGAAGAACATCTCCAAAACAGCTGGATTAGAAAAAAATCTATATGTTTGCATGAACTGTAGAGTATTTTTAAGGAGAAATTTGGATGTTGAAAAAGGTTTAGTTAATGGAGCGATGGGAAGAGTTGTGGGTTTTATTAATTACCAGAAAAAAGAAGGAGTTGAATGTTTAAAAATAAAATTTGATCAGATAGAAGAAGTTAAAGATATTTGTCGTTGTACAGTACGTTTTATGCTTGTGAAAGACTTATATGTACGTAGGAAGCAGTTTCCGTTTTCTCTAGCATATGCTGTAACTATTCACAAGTCTCAAGGATTGACTGTAGATTGTGCATTTGTGAACATTGGTTCAACTGTGTTCAAAGAAGGTATGGCATATGTAGCTTTGAAAACATTATCAGGTTTATTCATGATAGACTTTGATGACTCAAAAGTTAGTGCTGATACAAACTGTGTAAAGGAGTATAATAGATTAAGAAGAAGCTATGCTCCTCATTTAGGTCAGTATCCTGTGTTGGAGAAACGTGTAGTTTCTCGTAAAAGAAAAAATGAGAATATCTGTAATGAAGATGTAGAGAAGAGGAAAAAAAAGAGGAGTGATGTAATTGCAAGCAAAAAGAAAAAGGAAAATGAAGAACAGGTTGTAGGATGTCATTTTGAAAATAGCTCTGGTGTCAACTGCTACGCAAATGTAGTGCTGAATGTTGCATTTTATCTGAAAAGTTTGCAAGAGCAGATAATAGTAAATCAGGGAAAAAGATTCTGTTCAGAGCTGAGTCTCCTTTTTCAAAAGCTGAGTAAAGATAAAACTCAAATAGAAAGTGCTACTGAAATTAGAAAACTTTTAGATGTATGTTCAGGACGAACACAGTTTTCTCAAAATGAACAGCAAGATGCACATGAATTTTTGATGTATTTTCTTCAGGTAGTGGAAGAAGAAGGAGTTCCCATTGACATTTTTTTTGGTCTCTCTTATAAATGGGAACATAGTTGTGATAATTGTTATAATATATGTGGCTCTATTGTTGATAATGAAAGATTTATTTATTTGACATTGCCAGAGAGTAAAACAGTCACTTTTGCAAAATTAGTTAAAGATGCTAATCATAGCATGAAATGTAGTGAGTGTAATTCTGACATGTTTTCAACATAAATTTTAAAGGAATACGGACAGTATGTAATTTTAATGATGCAACGATGTAGAGCTGATGGTTCAAAATTGGATACTTTAATAAAGAAGTTTACAGGACAGCAATTATCAATTTCAGGAAAAACTTTTGTAACTGTTGCAATAATTTTCCATGATGGACCTACTGTTACTTCTGGACATTACACAGTTTATCTTAAATGTGAAAAAGGCTGGACACTGTGTAATGATTCCCAATTGATTTTCAAACAACGTTTGCCTTTTGATTTAGCAAATTCCTATCTAATCTTCCTGAAACCTAAATTTTAGACAGATTTGGCAAGATCTCGACAAAATAATTTTACCATTTTACTGGATTACCATTACAATTTTGTAGAAAAAAGATTTTTTAAATTATCATTTGGCCTAATGGAAAGATAACCAATTGTAATGTGGACTTTTTAAATTTTTAATGAAACTTTGAAAAACCAATAATTTAGAGATTATCGGTAACTTCTGCACATTTTAAATTTTGGAATGTTATTGGACTGCCATTGGAATTTTTTTCAAAAATGATTTAAAAAATTACTATTTGGCCATGCGGAAAAGTAACCAATTCTATTGTGGACTTAATAAATTATTCAAAAAATTTTCGTGAACCAAAATGTTACAGAGAATCGGTGAGATCTGGACAAATTAAACTTTAGAATTTTATTGGATTACCGTTGGAAATTTATTCCAAAAAAAAATTTAAAATTACTATTTGGTCTAAAGGAAATGAAATCAGATGTATTTTGGAGTTATTTGAGATATAATATTGTGATTATATTTCTGAAACAAACATATCAGATGGTATTTTAAAGAAATAAGTATTGGTATTAGATGATATTTTTTTAGAATATTATGCATTTCTATAATGTTAAGTTTAAGTAAAAAGAGATTCTGGGCTTTTTTATTACAATCTTTGTGATTGTTATTTTTTTTTGCCCGCTGTAAAAGGATGAATGCAATTGCTTTCACAATTTATAGTGAAATGCAATATATTCTGAAAACAGCAAAAATAAGGCAAAAATATTTTTTGGAAAAAAATGTAAATATGTGTACTGTATTATAAAATGTTTTAAAAATATTAATACTTTTTTCTTTTTTTTCAGATTTATATAGAAAATTTTCGAAAACTAGAACCATTTTTAAAGCTATTTTTAAAAAAAACAAATGAATAAATATTTTTTTGAGTGAGTATGGTAAGTCAATAATAATAATTGTAGTCTCTCAAGGACCTTGTAATGTGATAATTGATTTTTAGTGTTTTTTTAAAAAAATAAAAAAAAGTACGCGCACCGTACGCGTACGGTAAAAAAAAAAAAAAAGTTTTAAAAAACATATGTAAAAAAAAGATGAAAGATAAGGTTGGCTCTTAAAAGAACCGTTGTGTTCATGCAGGGACAGAGGAAAGGAAGCATGGGAAAATTATTCAAAGCGACAAATGTGCTGATCTATTTTGTTGTTCACTAGGGAAACACTGGTCTCCCTATAGCAAATTAGATCTTGACAAAATGTGCATCGAATATCAACCTTCCGAAATCGAGGGTTGATTTCCAGAGGGCCAGCAAAAGGAGATTCTCCCCCCACAGATGAAGGGCTCACCTGACCTGCAGAAGAAGGAGTCAGCCCTGCAGATGATGGTCCAGGCTGAGCTGCTGTGGATGTACTGGCTTGTCTTTCTGAAGAGTTACCTCCAAAAAGATGACCATGTGTCCTTCTGTGTACATCCTGGAGGTGTCTCTTCATGGTGTGATTCCCAAAGGAATACTTCCTGTTAGGATTACCTCTAGAAAGTACACGCTTACACAGCTTACAAGTCACTAAGGGTGCATTTACCTTTTGCTGGCCTTCAGGAAAAGTAAAATAATCCCATACATAAGAGGGCTTTTGTTTCCTCGATCTCTGCCTCAAGACAGTGCTGCTAGTGCTAGCCTCACTCTCAGAAGAGCTCTGCTGTTCTGCCATCGTATCCCAAAGACAAACCAGCTCCTTCTCCCAAGGGATCACAAGCAGAAATGAGGGGAATGGGTGTGGTGTAGGAGAGTTCTAGAACTGAAAGTAGTTTCAACCAATCAAAAGTTGTGTTTCATGATCACATGACCTACCGTACGCTTACGGTACGCTTACGGTACGCTTACGGCAAAAGTGCGCATGCGCGTAAAAAAGACACGCGCTTGCGCGCATGCGCATAACAGTCACTCCCGGCACTTCCGCGGAACGTGCGCGTGTAGCGTACACGCGTACACGTCCCACGCGGAGTACGCGCGGCTACGCAAATTGCGTAACTATACGCAAGCAGCGTAGGAAAATTACGGACGTTGCGTAAACCGTACGCTTACTGTGAGCTTACGGTACGCGTACTAAAAAAATAAAAAAAAAATAGAAAAAAAGTACTGCAAATAAATTTTACATGTTTATTTTAAAAAATATATAAAAAAAAACATATTAAAGAATTTTAAAAATTTAATCATAGTCTTTATAAAAGGTAAGAAAATTAAAATAAAAATATGTTAGAAAAAATAGAAGAAAAAAAAAAATTTAGCATTTAAAAAACCTTGAAAATTCACTGAAAAAACCATGGGTTTCACACACGTTATAGTTAGGAATTAGCATTTAAAAAACCTTGCAAATTCACTGAAAAAACCATGGGTTTCACACACGTTATAGTTAGGAATTAGCATTTAAAAAACCTTAGAAATTCAGTGAAAAAACCATAGGTTTCACACACGTTATAGTTAGGAATTAGCATTTAAAAAACCTTAGAAATTCAGTGAAAAAACCATAGGTTTCACACATGTTATAGTTAGCTGGACATTTTACTCGTAAAAAACCAATGAAATTCCCCCGTTATAGTTAGTTCAGCTAACTATAACTCGCGCACCCGCAATGCACTGCTCATGACGTCACATATTACATCACTCATGACATGGTCAGTGACATCACTCATGACATCACTGATGACATCTCAAATGACATCACTGATGACATCACTGATGACATCATTCAGTGAATGTGTGTTTTTCTGAAAATTAAATATGTTTTATATATGTATATCTCAAGGTCGATGGAAGAATAAATGGGTATATTACTGTCTAAATGGATGATTTCTTTTTGAAAAATTGATTGTGTAACTGACTGATTAAGTGTATCATAGTGAATACATGGCTTAGTGAGTAATGTTTAAATATATAAATATCTGTATCAGTCTCTCACTTTGTGTATAAGTGGCTGCATGGGTTGGAGAGTAGCTACATGGGTGTCTATATAGGTTATTAGTTGGTTTTTTGAGTATCAGTATGAGTGTCTGCATGGTTCGGTGGGGGGTATGACGTAGTGCATAGGTGCATGAATGAGTGACTCACTGTTTGTATGTGTTGAACAGAGCATGTGTGCAGGACTGCATGGGTGGATGAGTGTGTGTATGGGTGTGTTAGTGAGTGAATGACTGTCTCAATAGTGTCTTTATGAGTAACTACATATGTTTAAAACTAGTATATGTGACTATTGGTTTATATATGTGAGTATATGTGAGAGTGAGAGATTGAAAGAGTTCCTGTATGAATAAGTATGTATTTCTATAAGTAATTGTTTAAAAGACTAAGTATGTGTAAGTTTCCGTAGAAGTAAGTGTGGTGGTGTGTGTATAACTGTATATGCAAGTAAATGTATGTTTGATTCTTTATTAGCATGAGTGACTATGTGTGTGAGTAGCTCTATGGATGAGTGGCATTGTGTAACAGGATGTATAGGTGTATGAGTACATATGATAAGTGAGTACATGTATGAGTGACTGTATTGGACTGTTGGTGAATGAGTGGATGTGTATGTGGATCTTAGAATTACTGAAGAGGTTGTTGTAACTGTTATTGGTATGTCCATTGTTTTGTAAATTTTAGTCTCGATTTTTGAATGTGTGTATCAAAGGTTTTATTAGGGGAAGAGGAGGTCTGCCACTCTATCACAAGGATGATGTCATCAGTGAGGTCATCAGTGATGTCATTTGAGATGTCATCAGTGATGTCATGAGTGATGTCACTGACCATGTCATGAGTGATGTAATATGTGACGTCATGAGCAGTGCATTGCGGGCGCGCGAGTTATAGTTAGCTGAACTAACTATAACGGGGGAATTTCATTGGTTTTTTACGAGTAAAATGTCCAGCTAACTATAACATGTGTGAAACCTATGGTTTTTTCACTGAATTTCTAAGGTTTTTTAAATGCTAATTCCTAACTATAACGTGTGTGAAACCTATGGTTTTTTCACTGAATATATATATATATAAATATAAATATTATCTACTGGCGGTCACCAGTAGATAGTTATAGTTAGGACCGTGTTTCCATAGGAAATCCTCAACATTCTATTTGGAATAACTTTGGCGCCGGTTGACGAATCCTCGCGAAATTTTCAAAATAGGTGGGGCGCTCCGCTCCGCTCCTACCCTGAAAGTCTCGGGGGGATTCGTCAAGCGGGGGCTGAGAAAAAAGGGGGGTCCCAAAACGCGTTTTCCCCATGCAATTTTCCATAGGGACCTTTAGTCCAAGGTACAGCCCGAACGGCTGAACAGAATTACTTGAAATTTGGCAGAGAGGTAGTCCTCAGGTCAGGGATGTGCCTTTTGCAGATCTGGTGTCAATCTGTTCAGTAGTTCCTGAGAAAATCAAAAGTAAAATCATATATATATGTGGGCGGAGCCTAACCACACATCTCATCCTGAGATCTGATTGGCTGTCAGCACTTCATCCAAGAAGTGTTGGCAGCCATCTTGGGACCAATATACATGATAGCACCTCATTAAAAAGCATTGCAGGTAATAGAAGGTTTTAAGACTTTAGTTACATTATAAATCATTTGTTGATGGTACCATACTCATTTTAGGAATTGTGGTATGTTCTAAGGTGATTTCACCATGTGAAAAAGCCTTCTGCTGGGATATCATGATTGAGAGAAAAATATTTTCTCATGCTTTTCCCACAGAGGTTTGGAAGGTGATCTATAAGCTAAACTGAGAGCTTATTTTCTGTAAATTCACATTATCTTTCTCAGTCATGTGAGAATGAAGTCTGACATTCTCAGTAAAACATGTACATCCAACAAGGGCAGAGACTGTCAGTTGATTCCTTTGTGTTCTACTGCAGCTTCCCAGAGTGTTCCAAAGAACAACTAGAGCGCTAACAGTCCTACTTATGATAAACGTATGGCACACCTGAAGCCATCTTGCTTGGATTAAAGTGGTAACTCCTAAAACATTTAATTTAAAAAGGAACAAAATGAGGGGGTTCATTTTTCCATAAAAAGTATGATTAGTGCTGCAGAAAGAAAAATTAGGGCACATTTTGAGTGACTTCTCAAATCCTCTTCTATTTTATTAAAAAATTCTGACATGCAGACTGAAACATGCACTTTCAATACCAGCAGCAGTTTTCCCTGGTGAGCAGTAGCTTTACTACAGTGATCTAATGAGCAAAAAGAGTGCTAACATTCTGAATTTATGGCAAATGTGTGACACATCTGAATGCCTTTGGAATCAAAGTAAAAAACTGAAAGTATTTCCTACTGAGGAGACTGCAGTAAATGAGGAAATTAGGAAACTTCATAACAAATAAGTCTGCCAAGATGGCCACCAGAGACAAAAGAGCCCAAATGTAGCCCAAATATCACCCAGATGTAGCCCAAGTATAGCCTAATGACAGAATGTCCCAGAGTGTTCTTAAAAACAACTAGAGTGCTTACTGTCTTCATTATGACAAAAGTATGGCACACCTGAAGCCATCTTGATTGGAATAAACTGGTAACACTTAAAACATTTAATTTAAAAAGGAACACAATGAGGGGGTTCATTTTGCCATAGAAATTATGATTAATGCTGAAGAAAGAAAATGAGGGCACATTTTGAGTGACTTCTCAAATCCTCTTCTATTTCATTAAAAAATTCTGACATGCAGACTGAAACATGCACTTTTAATACCAGGAGCAGACTTCCATGGTGAACAGTCGTTTTACTACAGGTGATCTAATGAGCAACTAGAGTGCTAACATTCAGAATTTATGGCAAATGTGTGACATATCTGAATACCTTCATGATGGAATCAAAGTAAAAAACTGAAAGCATTTCCTACTGAGGAGACTGCAGTACATGAGGAAATTAGGAAACTTCATAACAAATAAATCTCCCAAGATGGCCACCGGAGACAAAAGAGCCCAAATGTAGCCCAAAATCACCCAGATGTAGCCCAAATATAGCCCAATGACAGAAGTGTGCAAAACACTTATTATTTTGCAGTGTTATATAGTGCAGACTTGTCAGGTATTGGAGTGCTTTACATGAGCATTGGTTACATCACACAAGAACAAATTCATTTTGGTTGTAGACATGGGGAGACTAAGTGATTTGACCAGAATCACAGAATGTCGAGCTGAAGCAGAAACTCCAACCTGGTTCCCCAGTTGCAAAGTCTGCAGTTCTGGAAGTAACACCACATCCTCTCCCCTAAGTGCAACATTTAATCAAGTGGTCAACTGGATAAAAAAACATAAAGATAACAAATAATTTAAAAGTGCTTTGTCGCTATTTGAAAACTCAGAAAATATGTTCTTATTTTAGTCTTTTAGAGCACTAACCATAATTTTGATGCCAATAAGACCCTCTCATATATGTAATTTCTAAAGGAAATGCTCTAGGTATTACAGTTTTGATTACATCAAGATGACATCAGGCGTTCAACACTTTTGTACTAAATATAGAATGTTAGCAATCTAGTTGTTCATTAGGATACTGTTGAGAGGCAGAGGCCAGGGGCACGGACTCTGAAAATTGAAGGCGGGTAGGAGGGTGCAAAGGCAACAATTGAACCACACTGAGCAGGCAGGAAGGGCCGTGGCAGCACAACAGACTATGGAGGGCAGTGGAAAGAGGGGCAGGGGCAACAAACCAACAATACAGGACTTGCAAGAGATGCTGTGGCAATGTAATAGACCATTGTGGGCAGAAGGAAGAGGCAATGGTAGTACAACCATACATGCCAACAGACCCGATTCAGCCAGGAAATGTCCAATGTTTTTAAGCTCAAATGGGCTTTATTTGATCTTTCTCCTGTCTACAATCTCCTCTTTTTCAATGTAACTCAAAGGGGAAAATCAATACCCCAGTTTTTTTTCAAAATCTCCCTCTTACCAAGTTCAAAATGTTCGCAAGTATGGTACATTGGATCATGGAAGGAAATGGGGTAGGGACATGGACTTGGATAACAGAGGACAGGAGGGACATGGAGAGGTGCACCAAACTGACCCTGCAGGGCAGGCATCAGGGTATGCAGCAGCACAATACACCACACAGGGCATGCGGGACGGGAGTGAAGCACAACAATTCATAGAAAGCAAGAGGGAGGGGACAGGACCATGCACATGGACAACAAAGAACAGAGGGGCAAGAGGCAATGGTAGCTAGCTGACCATAATGGACAGACAGGAGAGAAAGCTGCAGCATAACAGACCATAAAGGGCAGGAGGGACGGATCAGGGGCATTACAATGGAACAGACAAGCCAGGAGGGAGGGAGTAGGGGTCTGCACATGTAAACAGAGGGCTGGGGGCAAGGGGGCAGGGCAGGAGCAGCAAGATAGCCATGGAGGTCAGGCAGGATGGGCACTAGAAGCAAGACACACCATGAAGAGCAACACTGAGACTGTGATGGCATACACACAGACCATGGAGGGAAGGTGGGAGGGGGTCAGGGGCAGCTAACTGACCACACAGGGAAGGTGGGAGGGGCCATGGCAGCACAGAAGACCATGCATGGCAAGTGGGAGGGTTAGTGGCAGCACAATGGCTATGATGGGCAAGAAGGAGGGTGCAGGGGCATGCACAAAGGATGATGGAGGATAGAAGGGAGGGTCAGGACCTGTGCACAGACAAGAAAGTTCAGGGGAAGGGGCCTCACAACAGACCGCACGGGGCAGGCAGGAGGAGCAGTTGCAGCACAACAGACCAGGGAGGGCAGAAGGGTGTGGCAGTACAATGGACCATGTAGGACAGGAGGAAGAGGATAGGGGCATGGCATGTGGACAGGCAGGGTGGAGGTGGCAGGGACAAGTTACAGCCATCTGACAATGCTAGGCAGGTGGGAGGGGAGTGGCAGCTCAACAGAACACTCAGAGCAGATAGGAGTGGCAGGTCCATGGAACATGGTGGGCAAAAAGGATGGAGCAGGGGCATGTACAAAGACATCGGAAGGCAGTGGGAAGGAGAATAGGGGCAGCAAGCTAAGCACAGAGTTTAAGCAGGAGGTCAATGATGGGGCATAGAATTGGGCAATGGAGGGCAGGAGGAGTGGACTGGTACATCATACTAAATTGAGGGCAGTGGCAGCACATTAGACCATGCATGGCAGGAGGGAGGAGGCTAGTCCATGGATTCACACAACTGAGGATAGGGAGGAGGGGGATGGGGCAGCAAGCTAACTGTTCAGAGAAGGCGGGTATTAGGAACTTTATTGTTTTTAAAACGTGTGTCTGTGCGAACTACTTAAAATATGAACAAGTATGCAGCATAATCTCACTTTTGTTCAGGAAGAAGAGGACGTTTGTGACTGTGACTCCAGGCTCACTTGGCAGAAACACCCCCTGACCCTTCACCCCCTATCGCAAAATGTAATGCCCGTGAAAAGGGTAGGTGAACTCAGTGTTATATAGAACATAGTCCTGAGAGCACGATTAACAATGAAAACTAGATATAGTGTATGGTATAAACTATGCACCAAAAAGTGTGATATAAGATGAACCAGGCGTGAAATATAATATGCAATACATTGTGCGCAATTACAGATTCATTGGAGAGCGCGAGATAGCACAGGCATTAGCGCGTGCTATGCGATATGCGGCTTGGAGTGTAATATGCACAGGGCAGTGTTGTGTAACCTAACTAGTCTCTAAAGTTGTAATATAGAATATGTGCTGGGGAGTGTAACGTTGCATATTCACTGTGACAAAGATATGGATCCCAGATTGTAATATGTGTGGCATAGCTCTGTGCGTTATAACATAGGCATCGAGGAAGGCACGTTAGATGGGGCAATATAACCCGTGCGAAGACAAGTGTGGCATGACATATTCACGGGGTGGTGTTACAGTGCACATGGGCTAGAGAGTGTAATAGCATATGCACTAGCTAGTGGAATACAACACAGAGGTGTGTGGCACTCAGCAGGCAATGGTGGGTGTAACACAGCATTGGGCTCTGCCAGGAGCGCGCTGTGACTCTCAAGTGATGTTCGTCCCCTTTCCAGAGAGTAAAATAAAAAGTATTACACATCCGGCAGTGGATGTGTGTTTTATTAACCGTGAGGGGGGTTTCTTGCATAGTTTTGGTCGAATTTTTGTCGAATCCCCTTTGAATGGCTTGGTGTGCATGTGTATTAAATGTGCCCGTCAATAGCTACCCATGTTTGTATAAATAAATGACAAGGGTGTCTACCGGGATTAGGCACGGTAGGGCATCAGACATGTCAGAGATTCACTAGTGGTGTAAATACATTCCACGTGGATTCATTGTATGCATAGTCGCCTTTTAATTAATATTACGCAAATCGTCATGGTGATAGGTACGTACGGTTTGTCCAGCATGTCCTAGGTGTGTCTATAAATATATATTTTTTAAAAATAATAGAAAACAGTGGCCGGCCGTGGGCATTGGGGTCAAAAAAATATAATTAGGAGACAGGCCCTGGGGGATGGGGTCATCAGGGCCAATAAATTAGAATAAGAAGGGGAACCACACAGCCCCCCTTCTTTAAAAATTAAAATAAATAAAAGACTGGCATTGTGCCGGAGGCCACGCCCCCTCCTTGCAGCACTCTGCAAATGCGCCCCCTGGCGAATTGTAAGTTGGTTAATTAATTCCTCTTCAATACTGAGGGTCCCTGAGGGCCAACTAGCCCAACAGGCATCTCCAGTATGCACCAGGGAGCTGCGCTGCAGACAGGTGTTCTGAGACCAAGCCCCTTTTTACACCTCTCTGCAACGCAGCTCTGTGGCCCTTACTGGAGGTACCTAGTGGTATAGTTTGACCCTAAGGACCCTTAGGATTCAAGGGGACTTAATCTCTCAACTTAGAACAGCCACAGGGCGCGTTTACACAGTGGTGAAGGGAGGGGACGGGGCCTGAGGTGACGTGTGCAAACACGCACTATGGCACGTTTTAAATTAGGGATATAATTTCCCTTCAATACTGAGGGCCCCTGGGGGCTAACTAGCCCACCAAGTGCTTCCAGTAAGCGCCACTGAGCTGCATTGCAGAGAGGTGGTCCAGGCCGTGCCACTTTTTACACCTCTCTGCAACGCAGCTCTGTGGCACTTACTGGAGGTACCTAGTGGGCTAGTTGGACGCTAGGGACCCTCAGGATTCAAATGAACTTAATCTCCCAACTAAAAATGGACACAGGGTGTGTTTACACAGTGGTGAAGGGAGGGGACGGGGCCTGAGTTAACGTGTGCAAAAACGCCCTGTGGCCTGTTTAAAGAGGTAGTTTTAATCCCCCTGCCCTATTATATACTAGGGGCTTACAGAGGAGGTCATGCTAATCACAGGGGGACCCCAACGCATAATGTTCCCTAGTGTATGTAGGTGTTTTTACTGTATTCTAAGTGTCTTTTAACATAGCACTGGCTCTAGGACTGGTTAGTCAGACTCAGTTACCACCAGTATCCGTCTGAAAAAGTTGAGGGTACAGGATGATTTTGCAACAAGGCTTCTTTCTGCTCTTCTTTTTGTTCTTTCTGCACGTTATCCTTCTTCCTGCACTTTTCTTCGTCTTTGAGGACTTCTGTGGCTTCTTTCTGCACTTCTTTTTTTTCTTTCTGTGCATTTTTTCGTCTTTCTTCACATGTCCTATCTCTGTAGGCATAGTTAGAAATTAGCATTTAAAAAACCTTTGAAATTCACAGAAAAAACCATAGGTTTCAGGCACGTTATAGTTAGGAATTAGCATTTAAAAAACCTCAGAAATTCACTGAAAAAACCATAGGTTTCAGGGGTGTTATAGTTAGCTGGACTTTTCACTTGTATAAAACCATTGAAATTCCCCCGTTATAGTTAGTTCAGCTAACTATAACTCGCGCGCCCGCAATGCACTGCTGATGACGTCACATATTACATCACTCATGACTTGGTCAGTGACATCACTCATGACATCACTGATGACATCTCAAATGACATCACTGATGACATCATCCTTGTGATAGAGTGGCAGACCTCCTCTCACTCTAATATAACCTTTGATACACACATTCAAAAATAGAGTCTAAAATTTTCAAAACAATGGACATACCAATACCAGTAACAACAACCTCTTCAGTATTTCTAAGATCCACATCCACATCCACTCATTCACCAACAGTCCTATACAGTCACTCATACATGTACTCACTCATCATATGTACTCATACACCTATACATCCTGTTACACAATGCCACTCATCCATAGAGTTACTCACACACATAGTCACTCATGCTAATAAAGAATCAAACATACATTTACTTGCATATAAAGTTATACAAACACCACCACACTTACTTCTACGGAAACTTACACATATTTAGTCTTTTAAACAATCACTTATAGAAACACATACTTATTCATACAGGAACTCTTTCAATCTCTCACTCTCACATATACTCACTTATATACACCAATAGTCACATACACTAGTTTAAAACATATGTAGTTACTCATAAAGACACTATTGAGACAGTCATTCACTCACTAACACACTCATACACACACTCATCCACCCATACAGTCCTGCACACATGCTGTCTTCAACACATACAAACAGTGAGTCACTCATTCATGCACCTATGCACTACGTAATACCCCCCACCGAACCATGCAGACACTCAGACTGATACTCAAAAAACCAACTAATAACCTATATAGACACCCATGTAGCTACTCACCAACCCATGCAGCCACTTATACACAAAGTGAGAGACTGATACAGATATTTACATATATTTAAACATTACTCACTAAGCCATGTATTCACTATGATACACTTAATCAGTCAGTTACACAATCAATTTTTCAAAAACAAATCATCCATTTAGACACTTATATACCCATTTATTCTTCCATCGACCTTGAGATATACATATATAAAACATATTTAATTTTCAGAAAAACACACATTCACTGGATGATGTCATCAGTGATGTCATCAGTGATGTCATTTGAGATGTCATCAGTGATGTCATGAGTGATGTCACTGACCATGTCATGAGTGATGTAATATGTGATGTCATCAGCAGTGCATTGCGGGCGCGCGAGTTATAGTTAGCTGAACTAACTATAACGGGGGAATTTCAATGGTTTTGTACAAGTGAAAAGTCTAGCTAACAATAACACCCCTGAAACCTATGGTTTTTTCAGTGAATATATATATATATATATTCACTGAAAAAACCATAGGTTTCATACACGTTATAGTTACGAATTAGCATTTAAAAAACCTTGCAAATTCACTTAAAAAACCATAGGTTTCACACATGTTATAGTTAGCTGGACATTTCACTCGTAAAAAACCAATGAAATTCCCCCGTTATAGTTAGTGCAGGCAACTATAACTCACGCGATCCTCTGCTGATGACGTCACATATTACATCACTGTATTTAGACACTTATTTACCCATGTCTTCTTCCATTAATCTTTAGCTATACATATATTACAAATATTTATTTTTCATAAAGACACATATGTCATCAGTGATGTAATATGTGACGTCATCAGCAGAGGATTGCGGTCGCGTGAGTTATAGTTGCCTGCACTAACTATAACGGGGGAATTTCATTGTTTTTTTACGAGTGAAATGTCCAGCTAACTATAACATGTGTGAAACCTATGGTTTTTTAAGTGAATTTTATAGATATATATATATATATATATATATATATATATATATATATGCAACATATAGAACAATATTTTACAACAATATTTTAAAAACTACATTTTATACAAAAATAAACTATATTTTTACTTTCTACATTTTGTTACTCAATAATTTTATAATGACAATATATTTCTGTCATTCATTTCTTTGACACTGAACAAACAGTTTTGATCCAGTTCACCTGCTAACAATCCTTCACAGCAAGGATGTGAAAGTACAATCAAAAGTAGGTATTATATTCAAGCACTGATTCTTTCTTTCACTACGTCATGCTGCAATCTCATCTGAGGGCTCTGATATGGTCAGCAGGTTGATGTTTTTTTCTTCTGATCTACACATGCCTGGATTGTACATATTCCATGTAAACATTTCCTGTATACTTCGAGCCATGCACAGAAGCAGAGGTGAATCAGATTAGAAAGAGAGGGGTGTCACAGGAAATGTTCTCCAGGGAGGTTAACCTGGCAATCACAATGAGTGGTGTCAGAGGCTGTGCTTCTTTTAAGCAGGGTGGGTGTTTCCCTGTGCGTCTCACAGGTAGGGCTTGTTAGAGGGTTTCTCTTAACTGTGGTAATTATTGTATAAATCGTATCCTTCTTAAAAGGATGAACCTGGAAGCGATTAGAGATTGGAGTCGCAGGCTGAGCATCTTCCAAGGAGAGCTGGTAAAAGGGGTTCTTGGGCTGTGTATATCCCATGCAAAATGTGTTAGGCATCAGTACGTTCTTGAATGAAGAGAAGCACTTGCATGGCAGAGTGCTCTTCTGTGAGGTAGTGTGAAAGGGAAGACTGTTTCTTTGTGCTACACTTTGCCTCAGCTGAGGGATCCACAGTCCAGCTGCATGCTATATGAGGAATGACGAAATGCCACAGACCTGTACTGTTGCAGGGGAAGTGCCCTGCAACTGCGTTGGTTCGTTGGTGTTCTGTAGATGGGCTGGACTGTCCGGTGGATGTGCCTCTGTACCTATTGTTACAGTTTCTCCCTTATCCTGATCAGCTTTGCTCCAAAACAAAAATCAATCAGATTGAATTACAGTTTGTAATTTAGCAAACCAATAATTACATTGTGTTCCAATTTAGCTTGAATGGGTTTTCTAATCTTCCTGTCAATGACATTTACTTTGATTGTTTTACTAGATTGCCACAAAACTCCTTGTTATACCATTTGTACATTGGAATTTGCTCCAATAGACGCAAAGCTGTCCGGCATGCAGTAGGCCGCTGCAAACTGGCCCCTTCCTATGTCATTCGCTCATTGTTTTATTGGTAACAGGAGGCTCTCTTATGGAAAATACATTTATGATTTTAGCATTCCATGGAAGATCCCAAATATCATTAAGGGCCTAATTACAACTTTGGTGGTCTTCCAATGGGATATCCCCTGCGGCAGTCCCAGGAAGACTGCTGAGGCCAACGGTGGGCCCTCCCGCTGGATTATGAGTGTAATCCAGGTCAGGCAGGCAGTGCTGTGGCAGACTCGCTGCGGCAGCTGTGTAAGGCTCTTAGGAGAGCCTTACCAGCATACCTCCACCGTCACAGAGTGCCTGCAGCATGTTCCTGTATGGTGTGGCATTCATCATGTCATGCATGCCACACTGTACAGGAACAAGGGTGCAATTCCAGGGGGGGAAACAAGTGCCGCCCCAGCGTTAACACCCAGGCCCAGAATCAGCCAGGGGACCTGTCCCCCTTACCTTCATGTCTGCCACCCTTTTCATGACAGGGTCTATGCCATGAAAGGGTGGTGGATATGCAGGTTGGAATATGGTTGGCGGTGCTGGCATTGGCATTGCCAGCATATTCAGGCCACTGTCAGACCGCCACTGCAGTGGGATCCCTGATCACAGTCGAGGTAGCGGTCTCATGGCAGTCTCACCACCACACTCCTAATTCAACGATCGGAGCACTAGGGTGGTGGCGGTCAGACAGCCACTGAGTGTATGGCAGTCCTGAAGACCGCCATACTTGGAATTAGGCCCTAAATGTAATGTGCTGTGATCTAATAATCCAGGAAGGGCTGAAGTTATTGAAAGTGATGTGGGACAGCCCTATTTTTACATGAACTCAAACGGCATTGCTCCATATACTGAAAGGTGAAAATGAAAGAAGATAAAATTTCTGATGTATATAAAACTAATTTGTGTAATATCAACTCATCTCACTCCTGTATGTTGGAGGTGTTGTTGTACATATTTGGTTGGTAAGATACTCCCTCTTGCTTGAAGAGAAATCAAATTCATTTTGGTGCTACCAAACCACAAATTTTTAATGCAGCCAAAGAATTATTTGGAATCAGCTTTTCCAGTGTACAACATGTCATGCCACATTCAACAATGGAGTTCATGTTTGCAATTTGCCCTTTATTTGTATTTTTAGGTCTCACTAGACCTCATGCTAGCATGTGCATGCACACACACACACACACACACACACACACACACACGCACACACCCTTACATGCATAAACATAGAAAGGGGCTTTAGGTCAGTCACCCTTAGGCCTGTTAGTGCAAACCTCCATAGGGCATTGCCTTGCTGGGTAATGCACAATGATTTGGGACCAGTGCATGTAAAGTAAAGTTCCTAATGTCCGACTCCATCTTGGCTAATGGAGGTCTCCATCTTCTAACTATTGGAAAATGGAAGTCGCCATCATTCCCAATTTATGCAGAATCATTGTCCTGTCTTCTATTAGAGTTAGATGTTGTGTGACCTTATTTTTCTAAGAACGAAGATTGCGCCAGTCATTTGACTATTGACATAGATGCAACAACTGATGCAACATTTGTCTGGGTCAAATGTCAATTTTTCAACATGTCAAGGCTAACTAAGAACATATACAGGCATATGGTCGAAATAATGTAGTCTGAACTCATGTCCTTTTACAATATATGTTCATAAGGAAATGGGATGCACACCTTGATGCACACAAGCTATGTCAGACACTTCCAAACTTATGTCAGAAATTCCAATTTCTGATAGGATTTAAGTATATAAGGACTACCACTTGTCAGGAGAGTTCCTTCACCCATGTTATCACATGGTATTCTGCCAGAGATGTTATCACCTACTACCCGCACACTTCATACTTCACAGATGGTACAACTTGCCTGAAGCTTGAAGCCGATAAAGCAGAGACCGCTATAGCAGCCTGTGCCTGCCCTTTATTGGGAACACTGTCTTCACACCTCTGCTGATAAAGACATCCTTTGGTGTCAACAAGGTATGCAGTGCACCTCTTTTCCCAAAGAAACTGTATACTGCAATATGCTCTGCCTTCCTTGCTCTTTGGAATAGAGCATAGAAGTAGATATTAGGGTGATGGGCTCTAGATGACATTTTAACCATGTTAAAATTGCTCATTTTATCCTCGTTATTTATAATGTGTCTTCTTGCTGATTTTATAATATTCTGTGTAGTTGTTTTAGGCATACTAAAAAACATTATTCTTGTAGTAATGAATATTCTTGACTTAAAAGTGTTCATTCTTCTTAGACCAGTCTGTGTGATACTGTCAATTATGAAATAAGGTTTGTTACTGTTGCTATGGTGCCCCTAATACCTTTATTGGATTGTTAGTAACCCAAAGCAAAACTTCTATTTCAATTTCACATTGAATAGTGTTCTGCGGATCTACACGACCCTGTCTTTCACATTCATCGTTGGTCCATTGAACCAAGCTCATCCGTGTCACCCGTGGGTGGGAAAGCATACCTTGTAGAGCTATGACAAATTCATAGCTTATGCAACACATGGCACATCACAGAGGTTTATATTTGTTTTGCTGAAAAACAAATAGTTTGGTCTGGCCGCCCCCTTGTCAGTTTTTTTTCCTCCCAAAAAACTGTCACTGAATGTAACAAATCCCTGCTTGTTGCCCACATCTGTAGTGGTCCCCCTGTTTCATCTGCAGCACTCCAGCTGGCAGCACACTTTATCTCTAACAGCACCTGCTTGTGGCTGCACACGCCACCTTTCAACAGCCCTCACAGTCTCTGTGATGCTAGTGAAACATCTGACAGTGAGCAATGGAGCCCACCCGCATACTTACAGCACCACTGGTACATGTTTGAACCTACTGGCTCCCACACAGCCCATGCTCCACCATTGCAAGCCTTGGTCTCCTTTCCCAGATCTTAGCTCACAACTCGCATTACCTATTTCTGAAACCGTCAGCAGCCAGCCATTGTTTGCCTCCCACATACACACACCAGGATTTACTATATGAATTTAAACTTGCCATGAAAGCATTATCCTGCAGTCCTCAGCTATTTCTGCTCAAACAGCACATTTGTTAGGTCCTTCATATGCTACGCTAGGTGCAACCTGTTCTTCAGCACATGTATTCACCAATTGCTTGTTGGTTGACCACATTTCTGCAGTTGCACTACTCACGTGATTTCACTCCACTCTAGTCCTAATAATGGAAAGAATGACACGCCTATTCTACCAGGCTCAACCTAGGTGCCTTCAGGCATTACACAGAGTGGTATTCTAGACATTTGCTTTTTTTTAAAAAGAAGTCTCATGATTAGAAACGTGGTCGGAGAAACTAGATGAGAGCTCTTGCTAATTTTAAGACTAAATGAACGGAGCCTTAAAGACTGCTTCATGCATGGCATAAATCTATCAGTAGTTAACTGTGCTCAGTGATCATGCCGATATTTGGACAATCCTTGTATATCAGACAACCTCCATACATATATCCCTGATGTGATTCCCACAAATATAACGTTCTGTGAGCTATCGTAGAAGCTGACAGGTGAGCAGGTCTGGCACCTCAGGGTATGGGTCAAGGAGTTTGGTCTATGCTTAGGGTAGACTTTTGCGGGACTCTCCTCGAATGCCTCATGTTCCTCCATACACCTCTGTCCCTTGATCTGTTTTCCTCCACTGTAAATGAATAGGAGGTAAGTCGATTTCGGCTTAAGAGAACAACTGCAGGGCTTGTGCACAAACATGGGCTGCAGGGACTGTTTTTCCCACCTGCTAATGAGGAGCTGACACATTGCTTTATTTGTTCTGCCCACCAAGCTACAGTGCACGGGCCCTCCCTCAGAGTAAGCCCAGGAAACAAAACTGCGCAGCCAGTGCTTCCTCAAATTAATACCAGAGCCAATGTCTCCACAACACCGGCTCACCCACCAGCATCAATACTGTCAGCTGTAATCACGCCATTCCCTGTGTGTGAGGCTCAGCCACTCACTATCCAGTTGAATATGTCATTCCCCTTCCCCTCAACTCCATCATCAGTAATCTACATCGAGCGGTTTCCAGTCAGATGAGTGGTGCTCGTGTCCCATAAACAGGACAACCATCCCGAGCAGTATGTGACAGAGAACCCCTAAACCACCTCCAACAGCGGCCTCCCACCCCTCACAGAGCAGAAGACTCCCACTACCAGCAGCACTCTCACACACCTGACAGACCTGCAGTCACCTACTGCCTAAACCTATACACTGTGTGTGAATGTAGGAATAAGTGGATGTGTAGATTGATTGATACATGAGAGTAAGTATGACTGCCAGAGTGCTGGATGGCTGACTGCATGAATGGAAGCATCATGGCATTATCAATTAAAAGCCAGACGTCTGGCGTTTCCATTGCTTACTTAGACAAACGTGTGGCCTCATGGTTTTACCTTACTAAC
Source organism: Triturus cristatus (assembly GCF_964204655.1). Lineage (NCBI taxonomy): Eukaryota > Metazoa > Chordata > Amphibia > Caudata > Salamandridae > Triturus > Triturus cristatus. Next base: position 625,428,159 of record NC_140587.1, read on the forward strand.
ATTCACGTTTAATAGACATGATTATAGCTAAACATGACGACAACCAACCACTAACATCATTACATGCATTATCCATGGCAGCCTCTTCAGCTGTGTGACATAGGAACTTGACCCCCTCTAATGTAAATGTTAGTATTGTCCTTTTTGCCAGCTTCAAGGCTCGACTGTTTCTTCTGCTTATAGAAATGAATGTTCCTGGGGTTACCGGGTTGCACTACCTAATGGAACATGCGAGCAAAGCTGTAATACAAATATATTGGAATCACTTTAAAGTATAGAATGCATTTCTGTTGCATTACAAAATAAGTTCTCCTTTGTGTATGCTGTAATAACCTTCTCCATTAAATTGCCCTGTCGATGTTGACATGCAGTTTTAAAGCAAGATAATAACAATAACAATAGCATAATGTGCAGATACTGTCTCTTGAAGCATTAGCTTTCTCAAAGTACGCCGTTATTTGAAATAATGACCCACCTTTGCTACAGGAAGAGCTTTCCCCAATGCTACAAAAATGATTGTTCCACTTTAATGATGAATTACACTTTCTTTGTTCCAACATTTTTATTGATTAACTTTAGAGATGTACGGAAACAACAAAAGCGGACTTTATTGTAGGAATGCATCCGATCAAATATAGTTGTCTATTTGGAAAGAAAGAAAAAGTCTGAATTACTGAACATTAAATCTGACAAGACTACATTTAATGCAATGGCTATAAGGAACAAAGTGACATATTGGTCATCCATGCACAGCTTCCCAAGACAAATATTACCTGTTGAAACAGCAAAAGCGTGCACATAGCAGCAAAATATGCCCAGCGCATTTCATGCTGAGGGGTAGAACTCCCCAATGCTGAGGGGTAGAACTCCTCACAAGCCTGGTATCGCCCTTGTGAGTTTGGGAAGAATAGGCCTTTCGCAATTATGTGTGCAAAAAATGTTCCCGTTTTACACAATTTTGCATGATAGTTCTTCACCGGTTTTAACAGAAAACGTGTAGTGGAGGGATGTGTTGTCCCAGAATGAGACATTGTCTCGTCGAACCAGATTGGTATTTTGTAGAGCTTTTCTTTGTGAGGCATACCTCTGAGGAGAAAAGATACTTGAGATACCGATAAACTGGATTTTGCATAATCTATGCATAATCTGCATAGTTTCACAAAGATAACACATATTTCGCAGAAATAAAATCTGAAAATTCCACATACTCCTAGACGTGTTGCCTACCTGGCTTTCGTGCAGCTATCAGTACTTGCAATGTCACAGTACTGGAGTAAATAATTCACATAATAGATGTGGCCTTTTGAAAGCATTGTTTTACTCTCACTTACAAGTGTCACTCTGCACCATTTTACAATTTAACCTCAAATGGGCACAGAATTACAATATGTTTTTTGAATGCCTCTTCCCTAATTGGGGATATAGCTGGGGTCAGATTTATCATACTCTCACTCAACGCAGCAGGACACCTTGCTGCGCTACGTGAAAGGAAGAGGGCAGGAATGTGCCCTATTTAAAATTATATGGTGCATTCCTAGCCTCTCCTTGCACTGATGCTCAATGTGCTGCCTTGTGTCGCATCGGGCACCCTTGTACTGTGGTGCTAGGGTGCCTGCATTGTAGGCAGGATTGTTTTTGTGCAGGTAGAGGTACCTTCTGGCACACAAACAATTGTCAGCGGAAACAATGTGAAGAAATTAAGATATTCCTCTTTGTTGCACCTCCCCTTGGAAGGCATAGCATTTTGACATATTTGCAGGTTTACCAGTGTTGCTAAATCTGGGAATGCACCAGAATCCATGGGTGGATGCGTGTGAACGCCCATGCTCCACCCATAAAACTCCTTTCCAGGGGAGAGTAATGCATGTCCAAGCGCAGTCCCCCCTGAAGATTTTACATTGAGGCACAGCTTCCCTAGTGCAGCCGGTGGTCCACCGACGGTACAACTTTGAAAATCATAATCCGGTTGATGGTGGACTATCACTGCTGTGCCACCACGAGTGCGGCAGTCGGAAGACTGCACACACGTAATCTGGCCCTTACATGTCTTCACCTTCTGAAAAAGTGGATGAACCCAAATTTCCTAGGCCTGGGTGGAACGCGTGGAGTTTCTCTCCATGGAATTCCATGAAGCTACCTAAAAGCTCAGTGAGATTCTGCAAAGTTAGGTGAGCTGTGGAGTTGTAGTACGTTGCACTGCGTGCACTGAATCATAGTGACTGGAGCTTGTTCTTTCCTGTAAAATCAGTGCAAAAGGCTCTCTGAGGCTTTGAGGCTGGAGACACAACGGTGCAGGAAACAAGAGATGCTCTGGCACCTAGAGTATGACAGCCAGAAGAAATCTCTTTATAAACTAGCACTGGCAAACTATAAATGCCTTTTACTAAAATAAAAAAGCAGCTACTATACAAGGGAAATAGAAACCGCTCAAGATTCCACCAAAATCCTGTTTCGGGTAGTGTCTAAATTGGCAGCACCAGCAGGCAGCCATGCAAATGTAGCATCCCAGGCTTTTTGTGACTTGTTAGCTCTCAGTTTCCTGGATAAGGTGGGGCAAATCTACTCTAACATTAATGCTTCTGTCAAAGTTACGAGTCAGCTAGATTTAAACAGCGAGGGGCAGGACAGCTTTGCCTTCAGGGAATTTGGGCCAGTTTCCAAAGAAAGGATAACCAATCTGGTGAGCAAGGCTAAATCTGGCTCACCGTTTGATCCTTGTCCTCCCTCGGTTCTGAAATTGATTTCGGACCTTATAGATGCTAACTTGGCTAATATTTTCAACTCTATGTTTAGCTCTGGCATCAATCCATCCCAATGGAAAAAGACTTCTATCCTCCCACTGCTAAAAAAACCAAATTTGGACCCAGGGAATACCAGCAATTATTGACAATTGCGCGTCTCCCTTTGCCTGCTAAGCTTGCGGAAAGAATAATGAACGATCAACTGGCCCATTACATTTATCAGAATAAGTTGTTGGATAAAACACAGTTCAGCTTTAGGAAAGGCCACAGTGCAGAGACCACACTCATCAAAGCTATTGATGAGATTAGGTTTGTGTTGGATAAAGGAAATGCAGCTGTTCTTGTGCTACTGGACTTATCAGCAGCATTTGACACGGTTGATCATGCCTTGCTGATCAACCGTGTCTCTGAACTTGGCATTTGGAACAAGGCAAAATCTCTTTTTACCTCGTTTCTATCGAATCGTACCCAGCTAGTTAACCTGGGTGATTTCGACTCTCCAGTTTTTTCACTTCCATGCGTAGTCCCGCAGGGATCCTCAATAAGTCCAACGCTGTTCAACAGTTACGTCACTGACTTATCACGGGTGATCAAATCTTTTAGATTTGCTTGCATGTCACATGCAGATGACACCCAATTAGTGCTCACCGTTCATAAGAACGGGGACACTATCGGCTAGCTTCCATGATGGCATGTTGGCCATCAGTTCCTGGATGTCAAGACATTGCCTTAAATTAAATTCATCCAAGACAGAAGTAATGGTCTTTGGAATTGTATCTCTTGGGTGGTCTTTGGGCTGGTGGCTGGATATATTGGGATTGCCCCCAACCCCTGTCACTAAAGCCAAGAACCTGGGTGTCATTCTTGACAATAAGCTGTCTTTTAAATATCATGCCAACCCAGAGGACTCCTCATCACTTTTATGTCCTAAAAATGGCGAAGAAACTGCTTCTGTTTATCCGGATTGATGCCAGGAGAAAGTCAATATCCGCTTTTGCTTTGTCCAAAGTAAATTCCTGTAACAGCTTATTGATTAATGCACAGGAACTGGTTCTAAGTAAGCAGCAGTTGGTGCAGAATGCGGCTGCTAAGATATTGTTGGGCACTCCGAAATTTAAGTCTATCTCTAAGTTGATTAGACAGCTTCATTGGCTGCCTGTAAGAAGCAGAACACCATTCAAAGCATTCTGCATTGCCTATAAGACCATTCACAACATAGGGCTGGAATTTTCAAAGAATTCATTCCAGTTCTACACTCCCATCAGATCCCTGCGGTCAGAAGGTGCTAACCTTCTGTTTGTCCCAAGAACCTACAGATCCAACTGGGGCGACAGAAGATTCATAGTTGCCATGGCTAAGCTGTGCAACTCTCCTCCTCCGCAGATTAAAGCCAGTCCTAATGTCATTCAGGAAACAAATAAAAACATGGCTATCCAATTAATCGTTTTTTTCTTCATCCGGGCCTTACCTTCTGTAGCACTTAGCAACGAGACACCTATGGGTATTTGTGCGCTTTAGAAGTTGTTTGAAAATAACAAAACATAACATTGATATGTTGTTATAGAGGGACAAACATATTCCACTTCTTGTACTGGCTGAATTAACAAAACTTGTATCTTTCAAATGCCAGCAAATCGCTGAGTTTAGAAAATGCTATTTTAGCAGTATGATGGAAAGTGAATTTTCTGTTGCTTCTTTTGAACACTTGGTACCCGAATCACAAAGCTTAACTCAATCCTAATTGTAATGTTACAGCAAATTGTACCTGCCAAGAATCCGCACATGCATTCTTGGCAGAAGATAATGTATTTATGACAGTCAATTTCCCCACAAGTAGAAAGGAAGAAGAAAAATGTGTGAGTTTGCATAGGGACACCATTCCCCTTCGTGTAGGCATGTATGATATAGAGAATTCCGTTCAACGGTATAGGAGCCTTTGGGGATAGTCACATGACATTGAAGTTGTTATCAAGGAAACCCAGCACCTGGCACAGCTTCCCAGGCATACTCCTGTTAATGGCTGTCAAGTCTCCTTTCACACATTTATGTAATTCTATAGGTGCATCTTTATTCATGAATTCTTTTACAGCCAACAATTTCTCTGAGTGGCAGGTGTTTTCAATATAGTTTTTTATCTCATTATTTATCTCATGTATGTGGGATCTGCTTCAGATGGTAGATAGTTATGCCATCCTCATCATCAGCAGCTTCCTCTCGAAAAATAGCATCAATGAAGGAAGGATGATAACATGGAGTAAGTGTTCTTTTAAGTTATGAAGGTCTAACATGATCTCTATTTGAAAAGGGTGATTTCAAGTTTGAGGAGTAAGCATTTCAAAATAAAGATTTTAATATGATGCCAGCCAATTCTTTGAAGCTAAAAATACTGACGCATCTGTGATAATTAGATTGATGTACCTTCATGAAGTCAAACAGGACATAAGTGCTCATTTAGATTAGGCCTGAGCGAAATTTTAATTTTGCTGGAGTAATCATGGTAATTTAATTAATAATGCAATAGTCTTGTGATGTGAAATTACAGAAACGATGAAGTTACTCCAGCTTGACTAATTAAAAGTAGTTTTGGAAAAAAATCCACTGCAGGGGCACTGGAACAAAGAACTACGTGATATTGAGTGGCTGCTAGCTACTACTGTTTGTGTCCAATAGCATTTATTGCTATTTTCATAGTGTAAAAGGTATCCTCAGGGCCATTTTAGGCGTGATTGTGGATTACGCTTCTCACATAAATGCGCATAATTACAAGTAATTTTGCTGTACTTATGAGTAATTATGCTAAGGAGATTTACGCCAGACCATGGACCGTGACCTGCATTGGCACTAGGCAGCACATTGTGTGCTAGCACTGGAAAAGGGCAGGAATGGGCTGTATTGTGTTAAATACTGCACTAGGTTTACCAAGCCACACAGGGTGGCCTTGCATGGCTTGATAAATCTCATTGTAGGTTTTGCGCCACCCTGCATCGTCTTGCGTGGTGAAGGAGGATGCAAGCCTATGATAAATATGCCCCCTAGTCTATTTATGGAGTTTTCACTTCATTTGGTGCAGAAATAACCTATTTGATCTAGCTTTTCTGCACTTCTGTGGCTGACATAAAGTAATGACATTTACAGCCATGGGGCATTATCTTAACATTGTAGAATGTATATTGCCCTATTGACAGCATGGAACACAATTGAATTAGTGCTAAGTTATGGTGCACAAACATTTATTTATAAAGAGCTCTTTTATAGAGCATGTATGAAGTATTATCCTGTTTAGACAAGAATTCGCCATGCTGTCCATTTTCTCCTTGCATCATGGGACTTGCCTTTCTTTTGCGGCTAGTAAGGTCCTTCCTTAACAGTATGAAACAAATGCATACGCAATACAACTAAATATAAACTTTTTTTTTTTAAAGTAAGGAGATTACTGCAGCATTACCATTTGTCAGACAACAATTTCAATTTAATTTTTATTGTTATAAGTTAATAAAAACTGTCACAATATTTTACATATAATACAAGATAATAAAACAGTTTTGAATAAAATACTTCACATAATTACTTTCCTGGTTTGTCAGTTTCTTAACGGTTCACGTTATTATTTCAACAATACCAAATAATAAAATCATTTGGCATCTCAGGTGTTGTCAGATAACATTTTGGACAATATTTTGAGGAATGATTTGCATTCTTCCCAGAAATTATTAGTAAACGATTACGCCTGGAACTACTAATGATCATTTGTGAATCTCCATGGTTTTAGGGAACCCTGATTAGGGAATACTGATCCAAACAGTTGGATCCAAGTAAAGCATAAATATTACTTCTCAGCCATGTGCTCAATAATCACAGAGTCAATTGTGTTTACTTACCTCTTGGAAACTTTTATAGTTTAAAATGAACCTATTAAAAAATTAATTGATAAAAACATGATAAATATGCTTTAAAATATATAGTAATTTATGTATTTATGATTTTGGTCGCACAGTTTCGTTCTAGGCTTGGCCAGGATCCTCACATGATGGTTGATTCTTTATTAGTTTGTGCACTGTAAGTAAAGCCTTTTTGTTGAGAGAAAAGAGTCCCGCCGAGCAATGCACCTTTGAAATAATAAGACTGGGAGTGTGTTGAAGGGACTAGTTATGTGCCATGTGATCGGTATTCATAGAAATATAGACAGCCCAGAGCATGGGCTCAAATGTTAATATTACCAAAAACCATCTTTGTAGTTTAACATTGTATACCACATGAAACTATGTATTTTGAATACATATTTGCACTTACAAGTTAGTTCTTTCTATTCAGAGCTGGGCTGACCCCCAAATACCCTTTATATACCTAATAGGCTAATGTTATTATGTGTACAGAATCCTGCATGTTTGTTAAAAAATTTTTAATTTGGTAGTCTAAACTGAGAAAAAATGATGTCTATGTTATGCTTTCTCTTGCCATTTGAATACATATGGAGAGAAAAGTACACATTTGAGGACATAAGGTCAGTAGCGTAAAATCATTTAAGGATGAGAATTACTTTGAATTGACACTACACGCATACTTATCATTTTAATTCATTAGAAATTGTATATTTTAGAGAGAAATGTACTTTTGGTTTACGTATCATGTTTATATTAGAGTGGTTTGTTACCATGTAGAAAAATGTAATAGAAATCCGTCGCCTTTTTTGGCTGTCATTATTCTCTATAGATCTGATTATTAGTGAGGGGTAACTCCAAACCCCGATCAAACGGGAATTTGCTCAAGGATCGACATTAACAGAAGCGATAATTATCACAACCCCATCTGATAAAATATATTTGAGCAAGATGCCTGGAAAAAGACAAGTAGATTGTGATGCAATAAATACCATGTCATTATGTATGGTACAAATTCATAATAAAAGTTATTTACCAAACTCAGTAAATACGTCATGTCAAGGTATTGGTGTTTTTGCCCAGTCAAAATCAGGCTTGTATTTGTGAATATCATTTGTGGTAAAATGACAGGCTCTAAAGTCTTTACAAGTCATCCAAAGCACAGTCATAAAGACAATTCAGATATCCACCAAACCAGTCCAGTTAACTGAGAGCCTCATTTTGAGTTTGTTGGACAAGTACTTTGTCACAAACGTGTTGGATTTTCTGTCCGCCATATTATAAGTGCGTTATAAACCATGGTACTTGCAATAAGTAACACGGCATGTACGTCACTTTTGCGAAGGAGTGCCCATCTACCATAATCGAAATCAGGCACCAAGCTTTTTTCTTTTTTTCTTTGAGCATTTCGAAATTTGTGAACACATAAAACTGGTTAACGGAACGCTAAGTGGGGTTGAAGGAGGATGGCAATACCGAAGCAAAAACGAGTGAATTTAAAGTGGATGATTGGGACCCTTCCAGTAGTGCTTTTGTGAGGGGAAGTTCATGGTCTTTGTTTGTAGGTATCTGTCAGGAATCAGACTCATGTGGTGTCAGCTGTGCACCATATATGGCAAAAACCAAAGAGACAGCGGATTCTTGTGAAGCCGCAAGTGGTGAACTTATATCGAGACTTATAATGTTCTATGTGCAGTTGGACCTTTCAAGATGGCCGCGGCTCTTGCCGTCATTTGCTGTACATCTTTGACTTGACGGTTGGGCGCGCGGCAAACTGCGCACTTCAATCGAGATATCCTGAGAGAAGCTAGTGTTTTCCGTGAGCTCCAGTATCCTGAGGAGAACTGCCCTAGAACTTGAAGAGAGATATTTTCGGAATAATCCACAGAACCGAATCAACCGCTAGTAGTCGAGTAGTCAAGTTAAGCGGTTTTCGGTTACCCAAGTTTCAGTCAAGAAAGTTACGGAGAATTCAACTGGCTGGAATATTCGTTTGTTCATCTGAGAAGGAAGCTGTTTTCCGGAATGGCTGAGTATCCGATTTCTCTGTGAGCTAATAGAAGCCAAGACTGAGCCAGCGACTAAAGTCAGTGAGTGCGCATCTGCGCCGAACCCCCAGTTTCCTCACCTCCCTTTGGCGACCTTTCCTTTTCCTTTCCTCCCTATTTAACCTTTCCCTGTACCTTTTTGCGCGCATCTTTTGCAAAAGAAGTTGTTGAAACTACCTAGACTTTCTACACTACAGAATCTGCAAGAAAGAGAGAGCATTCCGTTAAGTCATTATTTATGTACATATCAAATTCTTTGTAAGAAGATGGAACTTATTTCTCAAGCCTGCAGATGGGCAAGTCAGTAATAATTAAAAGATTACAAAGAATATCACTATATAGAAGAGTAGCAAGCCTGTAGGAGTAAAAGGTGTACCTCGTTAAGACGTGCCAGTGAAGAACCACACACTACAGAAGACTCAGCCGAGAAGGCAGAATCACCACCTAGAGGTCATACACCATCCTGAGGCAGTCTCTTCTCTTCTCTTCCACTTCCCCTTTCCCCCGTGCTAGTGCCGTTACCCCTGCTTGGTGGCTGCACTGATGCAGGGGCATTGGGAGTAATCGTCACTTCTGCTTCTGTGGAACTTGAGGTACATTCTGACAGATTGAAGTGCCCACGAAGTAATTTCCACCCAAGCAGAATGGCGGAAGGTTTTAGTTTAAAATCCTTAGGGGAGATGTTAGAGGCCATTCAAAGGGATTTAGGAGCGGTAAGGGAGGAAACGGTTTTGCTAACTCGGAGAGTCGATGGGTTAGTATCGGGAGCCACTCCTGTAGCTCAGACCTCTTCCCCCAATTTGTCTTCAGAGTCCAACCCTAGGACTGTTGCACAAGTGGTCCATTCTGTTTCCCCACTAATTCCATTAGCTTCTCCTGAAAGGTATTCTGGGGATGCACAGAAAGCGCAATTATTCTTGACACAATGTTCCCTCCATTTCATGTGTCGACCAGCGTTATTCCCTGACGCACAATCCAAGGTTGCGTTTATTCTCTCTTATCTGAGTGGGGATGCGGCTAACTGGGCAATGCCATTGGTGTCCAAAGACTCCCCATTTTTGTATGACCTGGAGCGTTTTAAGGCCGAATTTTTGAGGATTTTTGACAGAAGAAAGATCTCTCAAGTCACGGACAATGAACTTTTAGAACTTCGTCAAGGAAGTAAGGATTTGGTAACTTATTTAACCCAGTTTAATAAGTTGATTGTGGAAACGGAGTGGCCAGAAGAGAAAAGAGCGGCTCTCTTCTACAGAGGGTTGCGAGAAGAAATCAAAGACACATTAGCTCAAATTCTTAACCGTCCTACTGAATTATCAGCTTTAGTGGATCTGGCTTTAGAAATCGATTTTCGTTGGACAGAACGGAAAGGTGAAAGAAGAAAAGAATTTCGTTTCCAACCTCCTAGATTTGATCGAAGTCGACAAGAGACCAATAAGACGTCTCCTTCGGATGTGGAACCAATGCAAATTGGAATGGTAAGAGGCCCTTTGAGTAAAGAAGAGAAGGAACAACGAAGACAGAAAAGACTGTGTATGTATTGTGGAACTTCAGGACACTTTGTAAAAGAGTGTCCAAAAAGGCCTAAAACTTTGGTGAAGGGAAACGAGCAACACCATCAGTAGAGGGGAGCACACTGGTGGTGTCAGAAGAAAAGATGGCTCCGAATTCCCATTATGTGATGAACACTTTACAAACCATGACACCTCATTTGATTTTGCATATGACTATTCAGTTTCGGGAGCAAGAAATTTCTGGGGTTGCCATTATGCTAGATTCTGGAGCCACAGGAAACTTCTGCGACATAAAATATGCACGAAGAATGGGTATAAAAGGCATCAGTAAAGAGAGAAGTGAATTGGTTCGGGCAGTAGATGGAACTAATCTCTCCTCTGGGCCCATCACTCAGCACACTGAACCTTTGAAGTTGATTCAAGCAGATGGCCATAGTGAAACTATTCAATTTAATCTTATTGATGCACCTCAATTTCAGATGATTTTGGGGCTTCCATGGCTCACTATCCATAATCCTACTATAGACTGGGAAAACCGAACAGTATTCATGAATTCCCAATATTGTCTAGAACATTGTTACCATGATTCTGAGGAAGATACCGAACCCTCACAAGCAACCTTGTTATCGGGCGGAGGAGAATCAATTTGTGTCATCAGTACTACAGAAATTCCCCCTGAGTATCAAGAGTTTAAAGAAGTCTTTTGTGAAAAAGATGCAGAAAAATTACCTCCACATCGTCCATACGATTGTACCATCGAATTGGAACCGGGAGCGGTTCTGCCTTGTTCAAGGATCTACGCCCTAACTGAAGGTGAAAATCGCTACCTCAAGGAGTATTTGGATCGATATTTGGCTAATGGATTTATTAGGCCTTCACAGTCCCCAGTATCCTCTCCTTTATTCTTCATCCCCAAGAAGGAAGGATCTCTTAGGACTTGCATTGATTATCGTGCCCTCAACCGAGTGACCATCAAGAATCGATACCCGTTACCCTTGATTTCCGTCCTTCTTGATCAAGTAAAGGAAGCTCAAATTTTCACGAAATTAGATTTAAGAGGGGCATACCATCTTATTCGTGTCAAAGAAGGCCATGAGTGGAAAACGGCATTTCGAACTAAATATGGGCTATTTGAATATCAAGTTATGCCGTTTGGCCTTTGTAATGCCCCAGCCGCTTTTCAACATTTATTTAATGATATCATGGGAGATTTGATTGACAAGATCGCAATTGTATATTTGGATGATATTTTGATTTTCTCCAAGATTCCACAAGAACATGCTACCCACGTAAGGAGGGTTTTGGAAAGGCTGCGTCTGCATCAATTGTATGTGAAACTGGAAAAATGTGCTTTCAGTGTGCAAACAGTAGAGTTTCTCGGATTTGTCCTTTCCTCAGCAGGAGTGACCATGGATCCAAAGAAGATTCACTCAGTTATAAATTGGCCCTCTCCAGGAAACGTTAAGGAGATACAGCGATTCTTGGGATTTGCTAATTTTTATCGTCGCTTCATTCAAGGATTCTCACAGAGAATTATTCCTATCACCAAACTCTTGAAGAAAGGCCAGAAATTTCATTGGACTGAGGAGGCTGAGATGGCTTTTGAGTTTCTCAAGAAGAGCTTTACTACTGCTCCCATTTTGCTACATGCAGACCCGGCAGAACCCTTCTTTGTGGAAGCGGATGCTTCAGATTTAGCCATTGGAGGAGTGCTGTCTCAGCGTCACAAGACAACGGGACAGCTTCATCCAGTGGCTTTTCGTTCTAGAAAGCTTACGCCTGCCGAAGTCAATTATACAATTGCTGAGAAGGAATTGTTGGCGGTGAAAGATGCGTTTGAAGAGTGGCGACACTATTTGCTGGGAGCTCGTCATACTGTTACAGTTTATTCTGATCACAAGAATTTACAATTTTTGAAATCTGCTAGAACTTTGACCCCTCGTCTCTTAAGATGGTCTCTCTATTTTGCAGACTTCGATTTTGTGATTACCTACCGCCCAGGAAATAAGAACGGAAAGGCAGATGCATTGTCCCGAATTCAGACAGAAGCTCAAGCGCCTCCAATGACTCAAAAGACTATCATCCCAGAAACCAAGATCATCTGTACACTTGATTTGGTTGATTTCAAAGAAGAAGTAAAGAAAAGGTTGTCTCCAGAAGAGATACAGAATTGGGTTCAACAGGATTCTGTACGAGAAATCTTCGAACAGTTACCCTACGTTCAAGGTGCCCTGTATTTACCCACTGCAGAACTTCAGCACAAAGCAATGCAAGCATGCCATGATCAACCTTTGGCTGGACATAAAGGTATTCAAAAGACTCTCGAGCTCATTCAACGATATTTTTGGTGGCCAGAGATTCGGTCCAGTGTCATACAATATGTGGGAACTTGTCCAACCTGTGCCCAAGGAAAAGCCATGAGACAAGCCCCATCAGGCCTTTTGCATCCCTTGCCCACCCCTTCCCAACCTTGGCACACAGTCACCATGGATCTCATAGTGGATCTGCCTCCGAGTCATGGGTATAACACTGTGTTAGTTTTTGTTGACACCTTCACTAAGATGAGCCATTTCATACCTTTAAAAGGGGTTCCTACTGCGAGGGAGTTAGCCAAACTTTTCAGTGAGCACATTGTTAAGATACATGGAGTCCCAAAAATCCTGATTTCAGATAGAGGGTCTCAGTTTGTATCCCATTTTTGGAGAGCCTTCATGCAAGGGTTGGGAGTAGAGACCAGATTTTCCACCAGTTATCATCCTGAAACAGACGGGCAGACCGAAAGAGTCAACCAAGAGTTGGAACAATATCTGAGAATGTTCCTTCTGGATCAGGAGGGTGAATGGTCTGATTTTTTATGGATGGCAGAGTTTGCATGTAATAATGCAAAAAATGTGTCTACTGGGTTCTCTCCTTTCTTCCTAAATTATGGTAGACATCCAAACCCTTTCATGGGACAGGGAGATATGGGGGTTCCAGCAGTAAGAGACCTCATGCAAGATCTTGTTAACACTCGCAAATCGGCAGAATCCAATTTAGTCAAGGCTAAAGCGAGTTATAAGAAACAGGCAGACAAACATAGAAAAATGGCTCCAGATTACAGGGTGGGTGATTTGGTGTGGTTATCTACACGTAATCTCCATCTCAAGGGTAATCGGAAATTTCAGCCACGTTTTGTGGGACCTTACCTAATTGAAAAAGTACTAAGCCCTGTAACGGTAAAATTAAAATTGCCCTCAAATACAGGTATTCATCCAGTTTTCCATGTCTCTCTGATTAAAAGATGCACTCCAAACACGAGAATAGTGAAGCCTCTAGCGCCCCTAGTGATTAATGGACATCCTGAATATGAGGTCAAAGATATATTAGATTCCAAAAGAACTAGAGTTGGGCTTTACTACTTAGTAGACTGGAAAGGCTATGGACCTGAAGATCGCTCCTGGGAGTTAGCTAAGAATATTCATGCTCCTCGACTTTTAAAAAGATTTCACATTCGACACCCCTTCAAACCTGGGCCGATGAATCGGCATTTGAGAGGGGGTACTGTCAGGAATCAGACTCATGTGGTGTCAGCAGTGCACCATATATGGCAAAAACCAAAGAGACAGCGGATTCTTGTGAAGCCGCAAGTGGTGAACTTATATCGAGACTTATAATGTTCTATGTGCAGTTGGACCTTTCAAGATGGCCGCGGCTCTTGCCGTCATTTGCTGTACATCTTTGACTTGACGGTTGGGCGCGCGGCAAACTGCGCACTTCAATCGAGATATCCTGAGAGAAGCTAGTGTTTTCCGTGAGCTCCAGTATCCTGAGGAGAACTGCCCTAGAACTTGAAGAGAGATATTTTCGGAATAATCCACAGAACCGAATCAACCGCTAGTAGTCGAGTAGTCAAGTTAAGCGGTTTTCGGTTACCCAAGTTTCAGTCAAGAAAGTTACGGAGAATTCAACTGGCTGGAATATTCGTTTGTTCATCTGAGAAGGAAGCTGTTTTCCGGAATGGCTGAGTATCCGATTTCTCTGTGAGCTAATAGAAGCCAAGACTGAGCCAGCGACTAAAGTCAGTGAGTGCGCATCTGCGCCGAACCCCCAGTTTCCTCACCTCCCTTTGGCGACCTTTCCTTTTCCTTTCCTCCCTATTTAACCTTTCCCTGTACCTTTTTGCGCGCATCTTTTGCAAAAGAAGTTGTTGAAACTACCTAGACTTTCTACACTACAGAATCTGCAAGAAAGAGAGAGCATTCCGTTAAGTCATTATTTATGTACATATCAAATTCTTTGTAAGAAGATGGAACTTATTTCTCAAGCCTGCAGATGTGCAAGTCAGTAATAATTAAAAGATTACAAAGAATATCACTATATAGAAGAGTAGCAAGCCTGTAGGAGTAAAAGGTGTACCTCGTTAAGACGTGCCAGTGAAGAACCACACACTACAGAAGACTCAGCCGAGAAGGCAGAATCACCACCTAGAGGTCATACACCATCCTGAGGCAGTCTCTTCTCTTCTCTTCCACTTCCCCTTTCCCCCGTGCTAGTGCCGTTACCCCTGCTTGGTGGCTGCACTGATGCAGGGGCATTGGGAGTAATCGTCACTTCTGCTTCTGTGGAACTTGAGGTACATTCTGACAGTATCAAGATTCAGTCTGAAAATCAGACAGTGTTCCTTGTCTTTCTAAATTGAAATCTTAATCCTTATATGGAACCGTAGACATAGAGCAAGATAACATTTAAAGCAAATTTACTCATAGGGAGACTCTAATTGCAAATACTAACCCAGTAAAAATTGACACCAACACTGTTTTCCAGTTCTATGCTCCAGGCATCGTAGTTTGGTAAAGTACTTTCTCTCAAAAGTATTCCTTCCACTCGAGGTCAATATTACTTAGTAGTTGCAAGCTCATCCTCTCTTCAGATGCACAGAATTCCTTGACAACAGTTCACATCTACAATAATGCAAAGCTAATAATTGAGGCAGACCATAGAAGTTTTCAGACCTGAGACCAGATCTTTGGCAAGCTAAAAGCAGTCAAATGCAATAAATCCTCTACTGTGGATTGAGTCTCTACAAGCATCTTTCCCAGTTGATGCCTCCTCGAGTATCTCCTCTTCCCACTTACAGGATTGTGGTACACGCCACATGAACAAATTCCACTTTTACCTCTTCAGGAGATTGAGTATGGTTTTGCTCCCCTGTCAATGTCTTGCTCAGTGCCCTCATCATTGCTAGAACTGTAATCACACACGTATGGCATTTACAACCTGTTACTAAACAATGATTTTTGGCTGTTGGTTATCAATAAGACCTTGTTCAACAACGCCTTTGCACCAGAAATAGTCAACCTCCATCATCCTAACTATGGCATCCTGACTAAAATTAATGATGGCAGGCGAAACAAGCTAGACACTGTGTGGTTTCTTAGCTTCTTCATATTTCATGTTTCCTCATGGAGGTTCAAGATCCATGTTTGACTCATTCTAGCACCTTCCAACAAAGACAATCACTGTTTCAGGGACTCTGCTCAGGAAAAGAGCTATGCTTGGGACCATAAAACATTAGCAGATAGGAACTAACTCACCATACCACTTCAGTACCATGAGCCCGAGTCTGACTAGCTATGGTGTCTCATATCCCCTCCTACTCATATCCAAAGAGACAAGTGAATTGGCACCCCAGAACACAACACTCCCGGCTCTCTCAGGGATCGCTGTATTAGGACACCCTTTCTTGCTCACACACTCATACTCATCCACAATAAGATATGACAGAGATACGAAATAAGCTTGAACTGTTTATATAAACTGTCGTGCTCTAAAATGCAGTATATGTGCCACAATCAGAAAAAAACTGCTTAGCAAAAATTCAATCAGCAATGTCAATAGACCATATATTATGAAAAGCCCTGTCATGTTATTAGACAGTATAGCCTAACCCGCCTCCCCTTTTACAGAAACTAACTGATTATACAGCTAAGACTCTGGGGTTAATAATGAACCCTTTACCTTAGCATACACAGATGAACGTTCTACATCTCAGATACACCAGTGATCTTCTCTCAGAAAATATCCGTCTGTCTCTGTGTGTGGAAGTGCTGTGCATACCTATATGACAAGGCTTACATGTTCATAAAAAAGAGCTGCATTTCTGTGTTGTGTCTAGGTGGGAGAGCCTGACCAGAACAAAATATCAAAGGACATTGTTGCTTAACCTTGTCTGCTGGTCAAACTAAATCCCATGAATGAACAGAATGAGAAAACAACTGCAGTTTCTGTGTGAAAATATAATGTGGCACAAAAGCAAATGTGTTTATATAGTAATGTGTGCATTGCTAATGAGGCCTGTGTCATGCACAGTTAGGCTAACATAGGGAAAACGACAATGGACCCAGTACAGAACACTACACCACAAGTCAAACTACCCCACTTGTCTGTGAGGTCATCTGTTAAACACCCAGAATGTGCTTTGCTACCTTCCAACATGATCCTCCTGAACTTGTCCAACATGTTCTACCCATCTCGGACTGCGCTTTAATTTTGGGCAATATTAACCCATTCAATGCATACACTTAGGCAACTATTGAGACATGGACTTCCTCAGCTTTACTTAACTGGTTAATGAAGTAACAGCTGCAGGCCATTGTCTCTATCTTTTGTTTTCCCTAATACTTGTGCTCCAGCTTCAAGCAAACCAACAGTCCACCTTGACCATTTACATTATATTCAAATTGGACACTGATATTTTTCAATTATTAGTTAACTTTCTGTTCTTGGAGAAACCAGAACAAAATAGTCTAAAGCCTGCACTCAACTTTGTCTTAAAATGCCTGATTTACATCTAAAAACTCTTGCAATATTCTAGATCTCCTGGAATTTAAACTACCCAAGGCACTAGATACTCAGACTCCCATCTCTACCCACAAACTATGCACCATGAATACCAAGCAATGTTATACTGTCAGTCTCCGTCAATTGAAATCCCATGGTTGAGTGCTAGAAAGGCAGTGAAAAAAACACAAATTACCACTTGACTACATAGTTTGTCATGCACACTCAAGAGGTTACAAGTCTGCGTGTACCATAGCAAAGATGTAATGGTGTCTACCAGCTCATCATTCAGAATGCCTGTCCTACAACTGTCCTCTAACAATATCCTATCATTTTTTTTCAACGAACATGACTCTATAAGAGTTTACAATCTCCCTTTGCCCTCTGATAACCTTTGCACAATTCCTCCAAGTGAGATTGAACTAATCTCCAATTCCTCCAAGTGAGATTGAACTAATCTCTGAATGTTTTATAAATAGCACCTTGGAGCCCTTTCACAAACTTCTCACCATCTTAGCACATCGATAATGACAAAGTCATCCACATCAATCTCACTGCACCTACACCAAATATCACCAACCTAATCAATATCTCATTTCCAGTGGAGCTATTTTTCAGGCCCTCAGATATATAATATGCACATCGACGCTAAAGAATTCTAAATGGGTAATCTAGCTACAGACCAATCACTTACTTACCTTGTTTTCCAAAGACACAAATCTGTCATCACCTGCCAATTATCATTCCAAGAATCAGTCTACCAAGCGGCTGTCACTTAGGGTTCAGACCCTAGCTCGGTATTGAAACCATTCTAATAAATATCAGGGATACACTGTTTTGCTCCTGGGGTTAATGTTACACTTGTGGGTAGATTCTAAAAGACAGCAAAAGCAGAAACATCCCTAGCCTCCTAGGACTTACATTGGTCTGGTCCTCCAACCAGACAAGGGCCTTGAGGTCCCTGCTCCCGAAGCATTGAGGCACACTGCTCGCCTGCTCACCCAGTCTCTCTTGCTATCTCTCTCTCTCTTATTGGCTCTCTTGCCAGTGCTCTCACATATGTGCCATAGCTTTTTTCCACTGTTTTTCCTTTGGGCCCTTTGTTCTTGCCACTGGTTTTCTTCTCTGTACCCCTCTGTTTTGCTACTGTTCTTCTGTTTCATGCCCTTTGTTTTTGCCTTTGTTTCTCTCTTTCTTCTGCTCTCTTTTGTGCCCTTGTTGTTTTCTACCAGGTTCTATTTTATGCTCTTTGTTTTTGCTTTTGTTTTTCTTTTTTGTGCACTTTATTTTTGACACCATTCCTCTTTTGTACCTTTTCTCTGGGGCACTGTTTGCTTTTTGTGCCTTGTGGTCTCTTGTTCTTTTATCTCCCTTTCTTGATCCTCCTCACTCCTGCCGCAACTCTTGCTCCTCATCCCACTGCTTTTCCTTTCCTGGTCTTTCCGGTTCTAGCACCTTCTACTTCCTTACCAAACCCACCCACTACCCCCTGCATTTCTCTGCCCTGCCAGGACTTACTGAATAGTGGCCACAATACAGATGCACGGTGAGCGCACACAGCTGGTGCTCCACTGGTGCAACAAAGGCATGCCAAAGAAAAGCATGTCTTCACCTGTCTGTGTTGGGACCACCCACAGTGCCAGGCACCCTGGTCCATCCTCGATCCATTGCCACCTCACTGTGTTTCTCCACACCCTGCCTGAATTGCTGCTTGCTGTGCTTCTGTTGCACCACGCCACACAATACAGAAGGAGCCTTCACCTTCTCTTCCTGCTGACACACCTACACCCATACACCCACACTCAGTACTCCAACACCCACCACAACTGCACCAACAGACCTCTGCACCCCACCAGCTCAAACACACTTAAACTCACCTCCAGCACCCTATTACTCATTCTCATTCATGTCCCTTGAGACCCCCTCACACAGCAAACATGCCACAGAGATTTGGGACCTACTGGATGACTCACAGAAACACGGCTAACCCCAGCATCAGCACCGGACATTGTCATAACCATCCCCACTGGATATATTATCATCAGACAAGACTGCAAACACAGGCCTGGTGGTGGAAAATCCATCATCTTCAAGCACACCATCAGCTACACTGCCTCCATGAGTCCAATTTCAACAACAATGAGCACCATCACCCTATGTGGCACCCTGATCTACTGACTTCCAGGACCCTGTCCAGCTTTACCTGAAACATAATGGACTTCATCATTCCAAATTTCATCGATTCCAGTGCCTTTCTCCTTCTATGAAACTTCAACTTTCACATGAAAAACCTCACTGACTTCATCTCAGTCACTTCCGTCAAAAGCCTTAGAAACTTCAGACTCATCCAGCACTTATCCGACCCTCACCCAGGCAACCAGACATTCTGAACCCCATTTTTACCTCATTCATCAACATCATGATGAACAAACCAACACCCTTCACCAGTATTGATCCCGCCATCATCAGTTTGAAAATAAACATCCAGCACCACAGAATACCAACCATAATAGGCCCAGCCTACTGCTGCTGGAAGAACATAGTAGAGAAGTATTGGACTTCTACCCTCGCCAAGAACCACACTAAACATACAGTCAACCTACCAGTAGACTTCAGTAACTTCAATTACTGGATCACCACCTGTGCCACCGCAACTTCATTATAGACCTTTACCGGGTTTAACCCGTATTTGTTGCCTTTGTAAACTTTCAGATACTTTACTACTCCAGGACTCCATCTGTTGCTAGAAATCTGCACTCCTTTTGAAGAACTACCTTATTTGTCGTTTGGCGCAAAACCCTTCGACCGTTAGGTATTGGCTGGCTTCTTTTATTCTGAGAGCACTTAGTAATCTTTCACTCACTGGTTATACTAATTTTTTCCTGCCTGACGGGACACAAGGCTGCAGTACTAATGGCTAACTTTTGTGGGTGTTGTCCAGGTCCCGATCAGTCCCCTATTTGGGTTCATCTTATTATGTGCACTTTGTGTTTTTGTAACTGCCTTGATCTAGGGAGAAGCTTCTCCAATCTTTATTCATTGATCGCACGTTGACTTATATTATATGCACACTTTTCTTTATATAAAAAACACCTAGATATGTGTTCTGTCCTCTTCCTGCACCTTATTCCAATTTTTAGATTTAATTCTTCTATCTCATATTTAACCCCATTGACCTATGGCAAACCTCCTGTGACAACTGATTTATCTAACCTAGACTTCTTTGATCTGGTTTTGCATGGCCCCCTGATAGACTTTGAATTAGAGCCTTATACTGTATCATTTATTCATTGTTAGATTCTCAATAATATTCGAACTTGTACATACATATATCTGTACATGTATTTTGTTTCCCATTTTTGTTCATCTTTTCTTACGTCTACAGGTGTGCCTGTCCCACCATTCCTGCCCTCCTTCGCCCTGATGAAGGTGCAGCCCCTGCTGGGGCTTGTACACCGAAACGCCCGTTGGCATTTTTAAGCCCAACTTCGGCTACTCAAAACGTACTCATTGGCGCTTTTTAGCCCTCCGGGCTGTTTAAACTCTATTCATTGAATATGAACTGTGGAACTACCATTCAATTTATATATGTTTTTATCCTTGTGTATTAATGTGATGTGGTGCATGATGTCGCTGTCGAATGAGTGCTAGTATGATCGTGTTGTTTTGAAGGAGTCTTGTGGGACTGTTAGCAATCTTATGTACAGGAATTGTGTTGTTTTGATTCTCACCTTGGTTGTTGTTGTTAACCTACACATTTAGTTTAAAAAAAATTACAGTATCTACACAAACAAAAGTGATGAAATAAAAAAGACAATTAAAAGATCTATAAATCTATTTATATCCTTCCTTATGTTTTTTCCTTGTCCTGGTTTGCCTATTGGTTGTGGTTATTAATCATTTGGACCCTGTTTAGGGCCTTGTTTTTTATCAATTTGTGGCAGGTATTCTCTTTTCCCTTTGGCACCACCTGTGCCAACACCATGGCCCCTCACCAACAAAGCTAAATAGCAAGAACACAAACTCAGACGAGATGGTACTTAAGAGGACCAATCGATACTGCAGGCTGTCACAAGCAAATCCGAAGACCCGAGCAGACTATCTTGACACCAGCTCCAGTAGCAGCAAAAAAATCTTCTTCATTATCTATGAATTCTTCATGCCTACAGTCACCGCCAGCAACATCACCCCATCACAAGAACTATGTAATGATTTGGGGTGGGTGGTAAAGTCACAGAGTTTTTCTCATTCACGGCTCACCAATGTTCAGTTGGCGAGCATGAGTGTGATTTCTCAATGCAGGTTGTCGTTTATATGTAACTTCATGGAATTCAGTGGAGTAAAATTCTGCATGTTCTGCACATCACTAGTAACAACCTCTCTGACATTTTCAGCATTAAAATCACAGCCATATATTGCAACTTTGACTCTCAGACAAAGAATTCACTAAAAACACATGGAGCACCAGCACCTCAGATGAAACTGCCACAATCATTAAGTCCATCCACTCTGGGGCCCCATCAGACACCTGCATCCACCACATCTTCAACAAGGGACTCACTCTCATCATCAGAGCCCCCCACATCCTCAAGACCTCCATCAAAACAGCCACATTCATGGAAGCGTGTAAGCATGTAGCTGTCAGGGCTCTACTGAAGAAGCCCTCAGCAGACCAATACAAGTTTGCTAACTATCAACCAATTTCCCTCCTACTCTACCCAGTCAAGGGCCGGAGAAAGCCATCAACAGATGTCTCACTGAATGCCTTGCCAACAACCAGCTTTTCACCAGCACACAGTGTGAATTCAGACCCAACCACAGCACAGAGACAGCTTCTATGGCAGCAACATATGATATCTGAATGATTGTAGTCAAAGTAGAAACTGCACCCCTCATCCCACTGGAACACTCAGCGGTGTTTGACACAGTCTTCTACTCCATCCTAATCAGATGACTGGATGGGGCCATAATTCAGGGACATGCCCTCCAATGGATCTGCACATTCTTATCCAGAAGAACTCAAAATGTCAACCTGCCTCCTTACTCCTCTGTAACCTGTGATTTAATGTGCTGAGTACCTCAAGGCTCCACCCTCAGCCCCGTCCTCTTCAACATTTAAATGACCCCACTGACAATCCGTGCCCACAACAACATTCTCTCCTATGCTGAGGACACAAATTGTACTGTTCTTTTAGACAAATCACCCACCACAAGCAACAAATTCACCTCCTCAATGACAGAAGTGGCAACCTGGATGAAATCCAGCTGTCTCAAGCTACTCCACCAACAAGAGTGAAGTGGTAATTTTGGAAAGGATGCCTCACTGTAGGATTGCACCTAGTGGCCTACTGACCTGAGTCCTATGCCTACCCACAGCCCACATGCAAGAAAACATGGGATCATTATCAATATAAAGCTGAACATGTTCACCCAGGTGTAGGCTGTCACCAAGTCCCGCTTTGAAACTCTGAAGCCTGAGAAAATTCTACAAGTCGGTACCAAATAACAGCAGAAAGACCGTCACCAAAGCCTTCATTACCAGTAGGCTGGACTATGGAAATTTTCTCTACACAGAGATCTCCAATCATTTCACAACTGCAGACCATCCAGAACACAGCAGCCAGATTCATCCTCAATCTCCCATGCCATTATCATATCACACTACACCTGAGGAGCTCCGCTAGCACCTGATACACAGGTGTACACAGTTCAAAATCCTCACCCACACATACAAAGCACTACTCAACACAGGCCTAAGCTGCTTGAACAGCCACATTCACTTTCATCAACATTCCATGTATCTCCATTCAGGTGGACTTTTCCTAGCACGTGTCCCATGCATTCACAAATGCAGAACCGGAGGTTAAACCTTCTCTTATATTGTTCTAAAAGCATGGAACAACAGCCCATTACACATTATAGACTCCTTCTATTTTCTTAAATTCTGCATGAAGTTGAACCCACATCTAAGGCCAGACTCACATAACTACAGAGCACCAGGATACTCTCACAGGTAATAGTGTGCTATAAAAATACATATAACATAACACAATGTCCAGAAGGACTGGCCATATTGGCTGGCAATAGATGAGGGGGATGGTTAAAGGTTGTTTTTTTGTTACAGAATCACAAAAGTCAAATTAATCTTCATAATAAACTACCTTAAGTGAGGCATGTGGAATAACTCTGTGCTCTACCCTGTAAACAAAACAAATAAATACATGGTTCCTCTTGCTGATATTTTACACTCTGACAATATTGGACATCATGTGTATGGGCATCAAACAGTTCTGCCTCTAGCTTGAAGATGAGCCTGGCACAATTTGTCTCACTCTACTTCAAAGTTCAGAGGTCCATCTATGAATGCAGAGCTATTGACTCAACCTAAACAGCAAAAAAAGAGGAAATCCTACTCTTGGACAACCAAACCTGCCCACTGCGTTGTATATTTTATTTTGATAGTGAGTTATAATTTTCCCTACATCCAACAAAAATAGTGTTGTTTCTAAATCTGTATTTCGTGATCTATGTCTGTTAAAATCAATTCTTCTGTTGCTTCAGTACTGAGAGAAAATTACAATCATCCTGTCAGTTCAATGCCTTGGACCCACTGGAAGCCCCTGCAACCCCTGACTCTCTGTATAGGTGAACACAAAGACATGTATCACCAGACACAGAAACAGCATGAGAATCGGAAAAGGTATAAGAGATAAATTCAGGACTGGCGCACACTCCCATAGACTCGACCTCTTTTAGAGATGGCAGCACTCTGCCTTGATGGTATGAATCGTGGGTAGATTCTACCCACTGTAAGACGCAGGGCATATCAGTACAGATACCAGCTGCATGTGAAATGCATGTAGCAACTGAGACCAACCTTACCAGTTCCAGCAGCTTATGTGAAAAGCCGAACAGGAATGCCATGAAGGCCCCTGGATGCTGCTAGATACACACAGGAAAGACTCTGCAAGAAAAGGGTTACGTGAATCAAACAACCAAAAGTGCAAGGATAAGGACTCGACTAATTAAAATGACCATAGGAACTGAGAAGGAAAAACAGAGAACAGCATGGGAAACAAAAATGGTTGCGAATTATTGTGAAGATCAGAAGAGTCAATGGAACCATGCAACTCATTACCAGGCACACTGGTAAGGTCCCAGGGAGTCTCAATAATGCTTTGCAACTCTAAACATCTCAGCAGTCTAGTATTCCTGCTTATATAAGTATAAAGCCTTTGTGCAATGCAAATGGCTCTCACAATTTGGAAAAATGGGGCTGGCTCACAAACAAGAGTGACGTGTGACATCCATGCCTTTGGCTGTCATCAGCCTTCCTGAAGCGGTAATCAGAGACAGACAAAAGGGAAAGACCTGCCTAGAACAACAGAAACTGCATCCTACTCCTTTTCCTTACCATGTACCAAATAGCAGTGCTCAGGGAGAATTCACCAGAAGCCTTTTGGTAACAAGACACTCATTGAATTGCTAAGGGAAGGCCTCTCTTTATCTGTCCTCACTTCAGTGTCTCAAGCTCCATCCTCCAGCCACAGAAATGCAGGTAATACCCTTCTGTTGTCTGGGGAAGCTGTCCTCATCTTCCATCATGTGCAATGCTAAACCAGGGGCCTCCAAAATGGATCCCACTGGTTCTAGTACTTATACTCTTACCACAGAGTCCTTCTGCCCAACATGAAGGCAGGCTTGGTACACCTCTCTAGTTCTTTGAAAGTTTCTGGTACTCGCATTACCTGGGAAAAGTCTAAGCTTAGCACACATGCTAGATTAGCATGGCTCTAGGGCAAAATTAAAATACCAGTTTCAAATGCAGACATGCACTCAGGGCAGGGATACCCACCCATTTACAATGCAGGAAACATTTATGACCCAACACTGTCTTACTGCAGATGATTCAATATTATAATGCTCACATTTTGTTTGACACAACAATTGCATCACATCAATCCCGAAATCCTCTTTTGGGTCCCAATAAATGAAACAGCGACTATTAAAACTATTTTCTTCATACACAAGAAGCTCCAAGCTTGTTCACTAAACTATCATCTTAAAACTGTCACTTCCATGCTATGGTTTTACTTTACTAGCAAAGCATTGCGTAGTAGCGTACAATTAGGCTCTACCTTCTTTATATAATTTATGTGCATTTACATGTAGCCTGTATATTCAATGTCTGTTTAGCTCCGTTAACCTGTGTGATTCACTTTAATAAGGATTGTGTGAGGTCACCACATCTGAGCATGTAAAGAGATCGTACAAAGTAGTAAAGGGTGTCTGAACACAACATCGGAAAAAAATATTGTGATACAAAAATATTGTGTCAAGAATATTGGGAAGTCAGAAATATCCTCAAAAGGAATATCAAAGGTAAAATATAGTTTTTAGTGTTGTCTTTAATATCCTTGTAAAACATATTGCAGTAGAAACTGCCATTGTATTTAATAATATTTGTAAGTGTTAATTAGTATGCAATTTATTGTAGTTTGTTTGATTGTATATGTTTATTAATTTAATTTTCAATTTGTGTTTTTAGTAAGTGTGGGCGGAATTTGCGAAATTCACTTTCGCAAATTATCGCGAAAATGTAAAAAATCATCGCAAACACGCGGAAATATCGCGAAGATGCGGAAGTTTTTTTTCCTCCCTTTCGCGGTATTTTCTGCGTGGTCGCGGCTCGCCAACTTACCCATGCGGTTGCTCGCGGGCGCGGCCATATTGTTTTCACTTGTCTCGCGGTGCATGATCGCGAGAAGAAAGACGTAATCGCGCGACGAATGACGTTACTGCTGGCGCGATTTGTCGCGAGTCAGCGCAAATGGCTAACAACAATCCAACATCTCGTGGAGAACGCGACCGGATCGGGAAAACTTGTCGGCGAACGCGGGGATTCAGGTAAGGCGATCGCGCGCGCGCGAGAATGTATTATTTTTCAGCGTGAGCAAGCAAAAAATTTCCGGTAAAATGCAGATTGTGGAAATTTTTACATTTTTGCGCTCTCCGCGGAACGCGAAAATGTCAAATTATCGCAACTTCCGCGAGCGGAACGGAATTTTAGCCCAGGCCTAGTTTTTAGAAAGATCATTTATTAGTAGTGGAATTGACGAATTCCTTTAGTTGTAAAAATGTATCTAAATAATGCTTTCATGTTTTTTTTAGTAGCGGTATATTTTGGCTTTTTGGTAAATAAGATTTTTTTAAAGAATATTTTTTAAATGTAAAATGTATGAAAATAATTGTATTGATATGCAAATAATATTTTACACTTTTTACATTTAGGGGTCGATTCCGATACTGTAAAAAGACCCTACGAATAGTCGTACGGAGCGTTTTCCCCGTATGACTCGTACCAGGTAAACTCATTTCACAACCTAGGAAGTACGATTCGTACGGAAAGCCTTTTTCTGTACGAATCGTACAAAAGACCGTACAGCCAAAAAATACCCATGATTCCGATCCGGAAATGCTTGTACGCGACGTCCGTATGTATTTCACCAGCGTTTTCCGGCCCAGCTAGTACGATTCATACCGACGTCACTCCGTACGGCTCTTTGTTTATGGGAGCCAAACACAGCCGGAAAAGCAGAGTCCGACGCGAACGGCAACGCCACGGAGCCCCGGTACGCGACGTACAGCCATGAACCCCATTGTACATGTCATCCCGGTCCTCTTGGCCTACGACCTGGTGCCCCGCACCTGACGCACACGCCGCAGAAGGTGAGAACAACCTGCGTGGGTATGGTGCGTACCATACGTACCCCTACGGCACCATGCCAACAGTGGTACAGACCGCACCCACGCATGAATACGTGGGTACAGTGCGTACCCCTACGGCCCAATGAGTCGTCAGGTATGGACCGTACCCACGCATGAATGCGTGGGTACGGTGCGTACCCCTAAGGCCCCATGAGTACTCAGGTACGGACCGTACCCACGCATGAATGCATGGGTACGGTGCGTATCCCTAGGGCCCCATAATTCATCAGGTATGGACTGTACCCACGCATGAATACGTGGGTACGGTGCATACCCCTAAGGCCCCATAATTAATCAGGTATGGACCATACCCACGCATGAATACGTGGGTACTGTGCATACCCCTATGGCCCCAAGAGTCCTCAGGTACGGACCGTACCCACGCATGAATGCGTGGGTACGGTGC
This sequence comes from Triturus cristatus, assembly GCF_964204655.1. Taxonomy (NCBI): domain Eukaryota; kingdom Metazoa; phylum Chordata; class Amphibia; order Caudata; family Salamandridae; genus Triturus; species Triturus cristatus. The sequence goes on from NC_140587.1 coordinate 625,455,330, forward strand.
ATACCCCTACGGCCCCATGGGTACTCAGGTACGGATCGTACCCACGCATGAATACGTGGATACAGTGCGTACCCCTACGGCCCCATGAGTCCTCAGGTACGGACCGTACCCACGCATGAATGCGTGGGTACGGTGCGTACCCCTATGGCCCCATGATTAACCAGGTACGTACCACACGTACCCCATTGCGGCAGCAGGAAAAGTTGGATACGAGGCGTACACACGACAGGAATGTGGGCATAGAGGGCTGGCCCAGCATGTTACCCACAAATTGATGTGTGTATAGGTCCTGGCCAGCAGTGTACAGCTCCAAGGGGGTGCATGGGTGGACGCAGAGTCCTCCCAGCAGTGCCCAGACATATGAGGGGTGGGTGCAGAGGACTCCCAGCAGAGCTCAGACATATGAGGGGTGGGTGCATATCACTCCCAGCAGTGCCCATACATATGAGGGGTGGGTGCAGAGGACTCCCAGCAGTGCCCAGACATATGAGGGGTGGGTGCAGAGGACTCCCAGCAGTGCCCAGACATATGAGGGGTGGGTGCATATCACTCCCAGCAGTGCCCAGACATATGAGGGGTGGGTGCAGAGGACTCCCAGCAGTGCCCAGACATATGAGGGGTGGGGTGTATATCACTACCAGAAGTGCCCAGACATATGAGGGGTGGGTGCATATCACTCCCAGCAGTGCCCAGACATATGAGGGGTGGGTGCAGAGGACTCCCAGCAGTGCCCAGACATATGAGGGGTGGGTGCAGAGGACTCCCAGCAGTGCCCAGACATATGAGGGTTGGGGGCAGAGGCCTCCCAGCAGTGCCCAGACATATGAGGGGTGGGTGCAGAGGTCTCCCAGCAATGCCCACACATATGAGGGGTGGGTGCATATCACTCCCAGCAGTGCCCAGACATATAAGGGGTGGGTGTATATCACTCCCAGCAGTGCCCAGACATATGAGGGGTGGGTGCATATCACTCCCAGCAGTGGCCAGACATATGACGGGTGGGTGCAGAGGACTCCCAGCAGTGCCCAGACATATGAGGGGTGGGTGCATATCACTCCCAGCAGTGCCCAGATATATGAGGGGTGGGTGCAGAGGACTCCCAGCAGTGCCTAGACATATGAGGGGTGGGTGTATATCACTACCAGCAGTGCCCAGACATATGAGGGGTGGGTGCATATCACTCCCAGCAGTGCCCAGACATATGAGGGGTGGGTGCAGAGGACTCCCAGCAGTGCCCAGATATATTGGGGGTGGGTGCAGAGGACTCCCAGCAGTGCCCAGACATGTGAGGGGTGGGTGCATATCACTCCCAGCAGTGCCCAGACATATGAGGGGTGGGTGCAGAGGACTCCCAGCAGTGCCCAGACATATGAGGGGTGGGTGCAGAGGACTCCCAGCAGTGCCCAGACATATGAGGGGTGGGTGCAGAGGCCTGCAGAGGCCTCCCAGCAGTGCCCAGGCATATGAGGGGTGGGTGCCGAGGCCTCCCAGCAGTGCCCAGACATATGAGGGGTGGGTGCATATCACTCCCAGCAGTGCCCAGACATATGAGGGGTGGGTGCAGAGGACTCCCAGCAGTGCCCAGACATATGCGAGGTGGGTGCAGAGGACTCCCAGCAGTGCCCAGACATATGAGGGGTGGGTATATATCACTCCCAGCAGTGCCCAGACATATGAGGAGTGGGTGCAGAGGAGTCCCAGCAGTGCCCAGATATGAGGGGTGGGTGCAGAGGACTCCCAGCTGTGCCCAGACATATGAGGGGTGGGTGCAGAGGACTCCCAGCAGTGCCCAGACATATGAGGGGTGGGTGCATATCACTCACAGCAGTGCCCAGACATATGAGTGGTGGGTGTTTATCACTCCCAGCAGTGCCCAGACATATGAGGGGTGGGTGCATATCACTCCCAGCAGTGGCCAGACATATGAGTGGTGGGTGCAGAGGACTCCCAGCAGTGCCCAGACATATGAGGGGTGGGTGCATATCACTCCCAGCAGTGCCCAGACATATGAGGGGTGGGTGCGGAGGACTCCCAGCAGTGCCCAGACTTATGTGGGGTGGGTGTATATCACTACCAACAGTGCCCAGACATATGAGGGGTGGGTGCATATCACTCCCAGCAGTGCCCAGACATATGAGGGGTGGGTGCAGAGGACTCCCAGCAGTGCCCAGACATATGAGGGGTGGGTGCATATGACTCCCAGCAGTGCCCAGACATATGAGGGGTGGGTGCAGAGGACTCCCAGCAGTGCCCAGACATATGAGGGGTGGGTGCAGAGGCCTCCCAGCAGTGCCCAGACATATGAGGGGTGGGTGCAGAGGACTACCAGCAGTGCCCAGACATATGAGGGGTGGGTGCATATCACTCCCAGCAGTGCCCAGACATATGAAGGGTGGGTGCAGAGGACTCCCAGCAGTGCCCAGACATATGAGGGGTGGGTGTATATCACTACCAGCAGTGCCCAGACATATGAGGGGTGGGTGCATATCACTCCCAGCAGTGCCCAGACATATGAGGGGTGGGTGCAGAGGACTCCCAGCAGTGCCCAGACATATGAGGGGTGGGTGCATATGACTCCCAGCAGTGCCCAGACATATGAGGGGTGGGTGCAGAGGACTCCCAGCAGTGCCTAGACATATGAGGGGTGGGTGCAGAGGACTCCCAGCAGTGCTCAGACATATGAGGGGTGGGTGCATATCACTCCCAGCAGTGCCCAGACATATGAGGGGTGGGTGTATATCACTCCCAGCAGTGCCCAGACATATGAGGGGTGGGTGCATATCACTCCCAGCAGTGCCCAGACATATGAAGGGTGGGTGCAGAGGACTCCCAGCAGTGGCCAGACATATGAGGGGTGGGTGCAGAGGACTCCCAGCAGTGCCCAGATATATGAGGGGTGGGCGCATATCACTCCCAGCAGTGCCCCACTCCCAAGGAGGATGGATGTCATTCACACACTGCATGACACACCACATGTGGGTGTGAGGACATACAACACATGTATACCCACCCATGCCGGATGCCCCACAATACACACCCGGATTTAATGCCAACAGACTGTATAGTCATGGAAATGCATACTAAAATAAGTTAGCCAAGGGGACCACACACTGCCACGCACTCACAGGAGTGATAGGAATGTCCAGGTGCTGGTCCAGCCACCCAGATGATGTCTCTCATGTAAGGAACAGGGTTCACTACCACTAGATACAATGCCCACAATTGTGAGTCAGGTTCCCAAATACCCTGCATTACACGTGCCATTTTTGTGTGTTAGGCCATGATTACACACATGCATAGTGCTGAAAAGGGCCAATTGCTCCCTGATACCATTCCTACATACACAAAACACAAGTACAGTGACTGGCAAGGATGGCACAGACGAGTTAGCAGGAGACATTGGTGAGCATGCATGGCCATTGGTGTAGGGATCCGTCACCAATAAAGGATATGTTGACATAGGTCAGCACAACAATTGTGCAACAGTTTGCAGGGAACCACAGAGGAAGGAACACTTCCTGGGACAATGTCTCACAATCCAAAAGAACACACACTACCAATTAATTTTTTCACAGACATTGAGATGGCCCACAGACACCATGGCCCACCTCATGACCATCATACTAAAACATTTCTCAAAACCCTAACACATTACCAGAACACCAACTTCATGGGCCTCATCACCAGCATCAAGTACCTGAAATGCAATAGTGTGGAAACTAAAAGAAAAGGCTTTATTCAGCACACAAAAAAAGAACTTGTAATAAAACACTCTTTACAAAGGCCAATGGCCAGTCCATAGTTCGAGTCCAAGGGTGGACGTATGCGAGTGTGTCCACCCCTACCTTGCCTGCACAAAGTCACCTCAAGGGTTGTCGACCGGGGAGGGGGCATCATCAGTGGGAGTACCAGGCACCGCAGGGACAGGAGTGGGTTGGGTAGGTGTGGTGGGTGCAGGGCTGGACGTATCCACCACAAGGGGTGGTGCAGCACCAAAGGTGGTGGTGAGCTGCTCGCTGCACACTGCAGCCAGGGTGTCCAGAGGAACCCCTGCACCGGAACTAACACCAGGGCCAACGGAGGGGGGTGTCCGAGGGATGGGGTGCAGCACTCTCGGGGGAGGTGGTGGACATGGGGGGGACTCAACTCCCCTGGCCGGAGACTTCCTCAATCGCTTGCGGGGTGGTGTCACAGTGGGGATGAGGGACTGACTAGCCCTGTTGGTCACTTTGGGTGATGTCTTGGCAGGGGAGCTAAGGGGAGTGGATTTGGAGGATGTGGGTTGTGAGGACTGTGGACTCTGACTGCATGTCTGCCGTTTGCCCCAGACCCTGTGGGTGTGACTACATCCCCCTGAGTGTGCGTGCCAGGAGGTGTGCGCTGTGCCTTAGTTGGGGGTGTGCTGGATGTGTCTGTTGTGGTGTGTGCCTGTGACTGTCTGTGTGTGCTTTGGACAGGAATTGGAGAGGGCAGTGTGGATGGGTCCAGGGTAGGGGGGGACGAAGCGCCGCAGGAGAGACGCTGCTTCCTTCAGTGAAGAGTCCATTGACAGCAGAAACCTGCGTTGCTCAGTCATGCCCTCCATGAACGACAGCAACTGTGTGAGCAGTCTAGTGTGTTCATGGAGGACATGCAGCATCGATGCCTGACCAACCTGCAACTGGTGCAGTGTGTCCACAGACTTTTCACTGAGGGCAGCAGGGTGGCAGGGGCAGGGGCTGCGGTGCCTGCTCTGAAGGAGACACAGTGGGACCGTGCACGGACAGAAGGGACGGGAGCAACTGGGAGGGCGGAGATGGCAATGGAGGAGGCGGATACAGATGGTGGGATGCTGCCAGATGTTGTTGCATCCTCCGCCTCCTCAAGGATGTCAGCCTGGGACCCGTCGGTGTCGTACATGCTCTCGCTTCCGGACAGGTCCTCCGACTGACTCCCCTCGCCCTCCATGCCACTGCCTCCTGCTGACTCCACAGCACTGGTGGCACAGTCGCTGGGTCCCTCCTCAAGGTCCATGCCGGTGTCTCCCTTGCGTGTGGATGATGATTCTGTGGGCAAGGAGAAGAAACCAGAAAGCATCAGTCACCTGTATACATCTGACACATGAGCACAAGAACAATAGGTCACAGTGCATATCAGGCAATGGATCATGAGTAACAGCTGGATTACTCCGCACATATGTAAGCCCTGTACTGCCCAGTTGGTAGACCCACCATGCCACTTTGACACCAGGAAACTCAATACACAAAAGGCCACTACTTGAATGAGCAATACACTGAGAAGCTAGTGTCTGTGAACCGGTGAGCACAGCAATACAATGAAGTCATGACACCTCTTGTTTACCCTGAAATAAACAGGAGTGGTGCACTCAAGGTAAACTAACACACCTCAATACTCAAGGTGTCACCACACTCAGAGACCTGTAAGTCCCTTGGAACACAAAACACACAAATGTTGGTACCTTGAGACTCACACAACTTCAACCAATCTACATGTTTGGGATGTGCCAATTGGCCATTTTGCTAAAAGAACACTGATGTGCCTGCATGCAAGATGTTGAAAAAGTGCAGTGCATACAAAAGTACATTGACACTGTCATTGAAGAAGCTGGCACCTTTTCGGAGGAGCCACTGTCAGAAATAGATTGTGTTGCAGAAAGTACATATACATGGGCCCACGGAGGTCTGGACGTCTTGACACTCGTTAGTTTGTATCACCGACAACTAATGAGTCTCACAAAATCAAGACCACCGTGGGCACATGTATATGGAGAATCTGTGACAACATTTATTTAAAACAGTGGCTTCATGGAAAATGTGCCAGCTCATTCCATGACAGTGGCAATGTACTTTTGTGTGCACTGCCTTGTGCGACATATTGCATGTAGGCACATTAGTGTTCTTAACACAAATCAACGAATTTCCACATGTGAAACATGAACAACTGTTTACAAGTGCTGTGAGTGCCAAGGTACAAATCATGAAGAGTAACAACTAGAATCATGTCAGTTGTCACCAGGCCATCCGTCACCTGATTACACAGTCGGCTACACGTATGACCTCCTGCCTGTCATCTGGAGTGGCACCCATGTCTACACCCAGGACAATGCATAAGCCAATGGGACTGCAATTGGGTGTTAAAAAAGGCCAGCTGTACTGTGGGGACGCCCTCATGGCAAGCCTGAATGTACACACAGATGTCAGCACACACAGTCCAAACTGCGTTGCATCAGAACCACACACGTGCCAAAAATGTATGAGCAGGATTCTTGTTGGTAAAAAAAAAGACACAGGCTGCAAAGCACGTACATTGAGCACTGGCCAGCATCACAGGGGCACTGCCCAGTGTATTTTAGTCCAGGCAATTCTTCCACACAAGTCAGACCTGCCACTTAAAAATCTGAGTTGCACATGAATGCCTCTCCCGCACCCCCCTCCCCCAATACCTGAGTCTATGTGATGTATACAGATCAAGAAGTGACACCTCTTATTCAGGGTTACAACAACTGTGCTTGCAAAATTGCTTCATTGACACCACATCACCTCGTGGGGCTGACAACACATATTTGTGACAAACAACCATCAACAGATTGTTGTGAATAGCCACACAGGCACTGCCCAGTGTGAGTATGCACAAGCAACATGTTGTATCCCTGTCCAGTGGACACATGTAGCACACATTAACCAAATCAAAGTAGGGCAGGGAACAATGCCACAGAGGCAGACCTATGCAGCACACACAGAGAATGTGCACAGTGTTGGACGACACACATGATTAGGAGGCTAGGGTGTCTCAGGGACTGTAGTGGGCACACTGCTCCATGGTCCTGGACTGAGCGACTCTACCATGTACAACCGTCATGGCACTATGCATATCTCACACTCATGCACATCATGTCTGAGGCCACAACATTGTACATGCATGCTGCAAGGGTGTCCAGTTGAAGGCTCACACTCCTGTGTTGAGAATCAGCATCAGTGACAACAACTATGGACCCCCTACATAGTGAACAGGTCATGGCACAGGCAAGGTACCGACACAAGTCACAGACCACCCTCCCACATGATGCAGAAAGCAATGTGCACTTAGATGTACTGGCACCATAGATGACCATGTGCAAATGTGATTACACACACACCAGGGGACACATGTAAAGGAGAGGAAGGGATGAAAAAGATGCCCAGGTGACATTTAGAAAGAGAAAATGCACTGCACATATGAATTCTGGGAGTGTATTCATGCAAAATAGCACTTCCTAAAGCTGGCGACACATGACACAACAAAAAGCCATGTACCTACCCCCTCCTTGCTGCAGTCACTCCTCTAACTGCCTATCGAGGTCAGGGAAGACCACCGCCAGGGCACGTTTTATGTGGAGGGTCAGGTGTCGGCGCCCGCCGTGGCGGCGAGGTGGAGAGAGCTTCAGCTGGACCCAGGCGATCCGCCGGGTCCAGCACCGGATGTCCTGCCACCTCTTGTGGACCTGGGCCAGCTGCCGATCACGCCCCCCGCAGTCCTCATTGCCCTAACGACGTTGGTCCAGATGACCCCCTTCTCGTAGGCAGTTGCCTGTCAGGATGACAAAGTGACTCAACATCAATACACCTGCTCCATGTCCCAGAAACACACATCAGAACATCTTTGAAATGTTGAACAGGGCATAGGATGCTGACAGGAATAGCCTCATTCACAACATGCAAGTGGCCTGTGTGCAAGCGCCAATGCAGTAAATGGCATTGAAAGTCTACAGGTGGCATGAGGGGTGCAAAACACTCAATGAACATGCCACACACTGTGCAGCACATGCAACAGCAGGCTGATGGGCAGCACGTGCCATGCAGTCACATGTCCCACTCCACTGACGCACCCTCAGCAGACTAGACAGACACACCCAGCCACTGAGCACTGGCCTGTCATTGACTACAGCGGATATAACCCTCACTCTGCACATGTGCCATTTGCCAGGGGGGAGTCACAGGGGTCGTGGCAGCTCTGCAAGTCAGACACAAAGCACGGCTCACTTGTCACATCAGATGGTTAGATCAGTAGCCTTCAACATGCAGCTGTGGTGCAACACTTCAAATAGACACTCACCCACATGACAAGGAACATTCACACACGTCAATGTCCATGAGGTCGTACACGTCATTTGGACACTCTAACCACAGGTCCACCCAACTCATACACATCTGTGGGTACAGTCACCTGTCACACCGGGGGGAACACTGAATCACCTCAGGACAACATGAAGAAAAGCCTTCAAGGATTAGCCAGGCTGAATGTCTCATGTACCATGCAGTGAAAGTCACTGTAAGCACCATGCAAGTGAGGAGTGCACACAGGAACTACATGATGCACTGCATGAGTGACATAAGCATGCCCCCCCCGGACACACTCTGAACAACATTGCATGTCAGTCCTACCTGGACACAATATTGACTGTCACACAACAGGTGCACAGGCAAAGGTAGTGGACTCAGAACTCACCTGCTCCCCTGGTCTCCCATACAGGCTGGTGTACTGTGGGAGGAGGACGTCCAGCAGGGCCTGATTCTCCTCCAGGGTGAATGGCTAGGCCCTCTCCACAGCACGAGACATGGTCCAGGGAAGCAGAGACAGCAGCAATGTTGTCGACAGGAAAGTTGTGCAGGCAAGTGCCTTCTCATGGCTTCTGGAAGCCTTATATCTGTCTTGCTGAGGGCCATTCATTTTGAGGAGTTCATAGTGATTGGTCTGAATCATTCGCATCTTACGTTTACTCCAATCCCTTTACACATACACCAGTGACAGCATTTGCATGGTTCAAATTTAGAGCATCATGTCAAGTCAACAACCACTTTGCAACATTGTATATTGTGGCCAACTGACTTTTGCAGGACACCTGCTGGAAAATTTGGAAGACGTAACTCGGTATCCATGGCAACCTGCATGCATTTAGGGCCTAATACCTGTCCCTTATGTGTCCCCTATGTAAATTTGAAAGCCATACACAGGTACGGTGCGTTTCACACATACCCCTACGGCACCAGTTGCACAGTGCGTTTGACACGTACGTGTAGGCACTGTTAGTACACGTACATGTAGGCACTGTTAGTACACGTACATGTACAACTGGTGTGTACATGTACGTGTACTACCAGTGCCTACACGTACATGTACATGTCCGTGTACGCACCAGTTGTACACGTCTGTGTATGCACCAGTGGTACACGTACGTGTACAACTAGTGCATACACGTACGTGTACAGGTACATGTAGGCACTGGTAGTACACGTACATGTACCACTGGTGCGTACACGGATGTGTACAAGTACATGTAGGCACTGGTAGTACATGTACGTGTACCACTGGTGCGTACACGTACGTGTACAGGTACGTGTAGGCACTGGTAGTACACGTACGTGTACGCACCAGTGGTACACGTACGTGTACTACCAGTGCCTACACATACCTGTACACATATGTGTTCGCAATAGGTAAAATTAGGGAGAAATAATAATAGTACAGGTGTGCATACGAAGAGTGAACCAACCATAAACAAAAAGAACCCTTAATTTCTAATACAAATAATGCTATTATGTAACAATAATTTGACAAAACCAATCATCAACTTACACATAGTGGAGACAACTATCATCAATAGTCACCATTATCAAGTGGTTGTTGTCATATGTTCTTGTGTCAATAACAGTGAAGATAATTGTCATCAACAAACTATTATCATTAATTAGGTGTTGTTAAATATTTGTGTTTTTGTAATTTTGTTAGTCTTGTGAACAATTTTGTATAATATTTATTGTTATAACCCTTTCTTTTCTGAATATTTATGTCTCATGTCTTTGTATAGTTTTGTATTAACAAAATATGTAATCATTTTGATACAAAGAAAGAAATAGAAAAATTATTTATTCACCAAAAAAAACCATTTGAAAAGCAAAAATTTAAATAAAAAAAGAGGAAAACTTATATTATGTGTAAGTTGATGATTGGTTTTGTCAAATTATTGTTACATAATAGCATTATTTGTATTAGAAATTAAGGGTTCTTTTTGTTTATGGTTTGTTCACTCTTCGTATGCACACCTGTACTATCATTATTTCTCCCTAATTTTACCTATTATGTTTTTCCTTGCTAGGGTCATTTATCATTCAAGCAGGGGCCCCTATCTTCCAAAATAAAAAATCACATATGTGTACGCACCAGTTATACACGTCCGTGTACGCACCAGTTGTACACATACGTGTACTACCAGTGCCTACACGTCCGTGTACGCACCAGTTGTACACGTACGTGTACCCACCAGTGGTACACGTACGTGTACTACCAGTGCCTACACGTACTTGTACACGTACGTGTACGCACCTGTTGTACACGTACGTGTACCACTGGTGCGTACACGTACGTACACGGACGTGTACAGGTACGTGTAGGCACTGGTAGTACACGTACGTGTATGCACCAGTGGTACACGTACGTGTACTACCAGTGCCTACACGTACCTGTACACGTACGTGTATGCACCAGTTGTACAAGTATGTGTACCACTGGTGCATACACGTACATGTACAGGTACGTGTAGGCACTGGTAGTACATGTACGTGTATAACTGGTGCATACACGGACATGTACAAGTACGTGTAGGCACTGGTAGTACACGTACGTTTACCACTGGTGCGTACACGTACGTGTACAGGTATGTGTAGGAACTGGTAGTACACGTACGTGTACGCACCAGTGGTACACGTACATGTACTACCAGTGCCTACACGTACCTGTACACGTATGTGTACGCACCAGTTGTACACATACGTGTACAACTGGTGCGTACACGTACGTGTACAAGTATGTGTAGGCACTGGTAGTACACGTATGTGTACGCACCAGTGGTACATGTACGTGTACTACCAGTGCCTACGCGTACCTGTACACGTACATGTACACACCAGTTGTACACGGACATGTACTACCAGTGCCTACACGTACTTGTACACGTACGTGTACGCACCAGCGGTACACGTCCATGTACGCACCAGTTGTACATGTCCGTGTACGCACCAGTTGTACACGTACGTGTACTAACAGTGCCTCCACGTACATTAACGTATTTCACACACTTACAATGGTGATACAGCCGTACACATTCCAGGAATGGAGGGCTACGAGTCACACATGGATGTCCATCAAGTACTTATCATTGCATACTTTCAGGTGCAGGCCCTGGGTGTGTTAGCCTGTGATCTTGCACAGGTCCTTCCATCTCGTTGCACAATTGATGTGTTCTGACCTGTGGACACATGTCATGTGTGATGGGGCACGATGTGGCACACATCACCTTGACACGTGCCACATGTGTGTCTGTAATCCAACTGTGTCATGCATAGCATCAGTGGGTGGCACAGTCATCAACACCCGCACCTGTCTCCTGATGCCAGGGACAGGGACACTTATGAACTGACCTATCACGATCAGCGTGCCCCTTTGGGACTATGTCGGCTGTGTGTCATGTGTTCCCATGAGCTTCATGTAAGTGTCCCGTCAACGGCATCTGCTGTTGGTGCATCCAACAGGGGTCTGTGTGGAGATGGGCATGTAACACATCTACGCACACCATGCCACATGTGGATTTCCAAGGCTGTAGGGTCTGTGTGCATGGGACATCATATATTTTCAGTCATACATGTGTTTGTCGTCTCAATGGCAGTGTCTTTGTGTTGTCACGTGTACCCCTTCATCGCACTGTTTTTGACATGTACATTTGACATTCCATGTGACCTGTGCGTGTGCCCTGCAGTCACCTGTCTGGATGAGAGGACATCCTTCAAATGCAGCTATGTGGTTATGTGCCACTCCGGTCATATCTGTGGCTCTTCACTCAGACTGGCCCCCAAATCTTTTCAGGGCATGTCATGTTGACTTGACAATCAACAGGTGTATCATGCATTTTATAGGATTGCCAGCAAGCTGCCATCTGTGTCCTGGATGTATTGCACACACCAGACTCCATAGTTACCTGATCTGTATTAGCAGTGTAGCATGTGCTATGTTCATTGACATTGATGTTTGCCGACTCTCAATCTTCATTCCTCTAAACTATGTTTTGCAGGGCACCACCTGTGCCAGACTTGGGTGCCATGATGGAACGTTCCTGCATCCGCCGTTACAGATTCACTCAACAGTTGATTGAGGACCTGACAAACAGGCTGGCACCACACCTCCAAACGCAACACAGGTATCCTACTGCGCTGACCCCCAAGATGAAGGTGATGGCAGCCTTACATTTTTTTACAACAGGTACGTTTCAATTCACCATAGCTGATGTGGGTGGGATGTCCAAGACTATGTCCAGCCGTGTCCTGTGTGATGTTTTAGCAGCCATGTTGGAGCACCTTGATGAATTCATCAAATTTCCGAGTCCAGAGGGGTTGAGAGATGTCAAGGGGGATTTCTATGCCCTGGTTGGGATGCCCCATGTAATTGGGTCCATTGATGGTACACATGTGGCTTTTGTACCACCACAGGCACAGGAACAAGCCTATCGCAACTGCAAACATTACCACTCGATAAATGCCCTTGTGGTGTGTCTTGCTAACATGCTGATTCCCCATGTCTGTGCACATTTTCCAGGATCAGCACACGATGCCTACATCATGAGGCGTAGCAGGGTGCCACTAATGATGCTGCGGCTGCACAACGAACGTGCATGTCTTGTTGGTGGGTATAGTCTTTTTGTCCTATGTGTTGCAGTATCTTTGTCTCTTATGGCATCTCGTGACCAACTTATTTACATGGTGTTTCCATGTAGGGGACTCTGGCTATCCCAACATACCATGGCTGCTGACACCTCTCCGCAACCCAAGAACAGCTGCAGATCACCGGTACAACGATGCACACTGCCAGACCAGGCGAGTGATTGAGAGGACGTTTGGACTCCTGAAGAGCCTATTCCGGTGCCTGGACAAGACAGGCGGGTCCCTCCCTTATGCCCCGGAGAAGGTCTGCAAAATCTTCATTGTGTGCTGCATGCTGCACAACATGGCAGTTGAGAAGGCAGTGCCACTCATCCTGGATCCAGATGAGCAGGAGCATCCACCCATGGAGGATCAAGGGCTTGGTCACGAGGCTAGTGATGAGGAGGGGGGGGATGATATACGGAGTCAGCTCATACGCAACTTCTTCTCATAATGGTGAGTCACTGGCTATGAATGTGCAAGCTTGTAGCATTGAGTGGCATGTGTTGCAATGTGTGTGTCCAGCTGACTGAATGCACAGTGACTTGGATGTGTGTTCTGATGTATCACTCGAGTGATGATGTCATGCAACACAGTTTTGCAGAGAGACTTGATTGGCAATTTACATGTGTCAAACATTGTTGCTGTTTTTTACAATTCAATTCAACAAATCTTTATTCGATTGTTACATCATGAAAGATACACTACAATAAAAGGAATAAAAGGGTATATATAAGACAAAGACAGAAGACCTCAGAACGGGACCAGCCCTAGAGGTCATACTAAAACCAATATAACATAGCATAGCAATCTTCCAATTTTAATAAAAATAAAAAATAAAACTAGGAATAACGGGGCATAGGTAGATTTAAATTTCTAACGCTTAAGGAACTGAAGAGTTGTTCATATTCACCTGGACCCTGCGTATAGCCCAGGACCAACTGAAGAATTTAGCCAGAGCAACGACTATGTCCTCTCGGGTGTTAGTTCTCAAAATACGCATAGCTGTTTTATGTGATCTAGTGCCTAAATTTGAACAAATCGGCTTGAGCCATCTTTGCCTGGGGAGAGCAAAAGCTGGGCACACAAACAAGACATGGGCGGTAGTCTCTTCCTGTGTTAAGCAGATGGGACAGTATCTGTCAGCTCCACCCTTCCACTTGTAGCTAAAGGAATTGAGCGGGAGGGACCCCACTCTAAACTGATGATATAGTTTACGGTCCCCTACTCTGGAGATGAAATTCCAATAGGGTTCAAAGCTACTTAGGAACTTGTGGTCCAAGAAGAGGCCAGTTAGTGAGCTACTATTTGTCTCAGACCATAGTTTCCGTGACCTGGATTCCCAGTATAGGGTTTTGTAATCTAGCTTACTGGGGAATCGATTGCCCCTAGGATCCAACCACAAATGGCCCAACCCCATATCAGTCAGGCCATTTTTAATATATTGAAGCCAGACTATTCTCCTTTGCATATCAAGATCCTTAATATACCAAATTGCGTTGGCATAAGATAGAAGTTCAGGGGTGGTCCACAGTCGTCTCCAATAGGAGAGGGGTCTGAACCCAGCGTCAGCGTCAAATGCCCTGCACCCCAGATCTAACAATAAGGGCTGAATAGGTGTAGACTCGGGGAGGGCGGTCAGTGAGCGCAGACATTTATTTTGGCTTTGACTAGGGGCGATAGGTTATCATAGCCCCAGATCTCAGCCCCATATGTGGTTGATGCTCTAACTTTCCCTTTGTATAAAGCAATTGCAGTTCCCACTGATTTTGTATAGGAAGCTCCAAATTCTTTCAATATAGCTCCAGCTTGCTGATTATGTTTAAGAGCAAATAAATCAATTTGTGGCTTCCAGGTCAACTTTCTACTCATTGTGATGCCCAAGTATGAAAATGTGTCAGTCTGTTCTAAAAGAATGCTGTTCAGTGACACTTTACTCTTAACTGTATTATGTTTGTGCATCACCATGTACTTGGTCTTTTCGACATTGATTACCAGGTCGTGGTCATTACAGAACACCATAAATCGATCCAGGGCCCGCTGCAGACCAGATTGAGTTTTTGATAAAATAAGCGTGTCGTCTGCAAACATGAGAAGTGGGACCCTGGAACCATCTAATGAAGGGCGTTGGTTGAATAGTTTGTATAATAGGAGATAACCCTATTAATATAAAGGGAGAACAAAGTTGGAGCTAAAACGCATCCCTGTCTAACACCCCTATTTACAGGGAATTTATCAGTTATCTCACCCTGTTGGCCCCATCGAACTTGTGCAAAGTTCGAGGTATGGAGTTTGACTATAAAAGATAAAAGAGGCAACGGCATACCGACTTCCTTAAGGGAATCCCACAATTTATTGCGGGGAACTAAGTCAAAAGCAGATTTTAAATCACCAAAGGTTGCAAACAAAGTCCCCCCCGATAAAATAACCGTACGCCAATAAATCATTATAAATCTAAATACCTGGTCAATTGTGCTTACGTGTGACCTAAAGCCAGCTTGATAATCAGATAACACCCGAGACTCATCTATCCATTCTTGGACCCTAGCTAATATAGTCCTAGCCACTATTTTTTTAAGTGAATCAATTAGGCTAATGGGTCTGTAATTGCAGGGGCAAGAGCGAGCTCCTTTTTTAAAAATCGGAACAATTTCTGCACCTAGCCAGGAGACAGGCAAAGGGGCGCCCCGAGCTAAGGCATTTAGCAAAATAAGAATGTACCTTGCCCAGTTATTTCTATCAAATTTAAAAAGATCCGAAGGAATGCAATCTGGGCCAGCTGCCCTGCCTACTGGTGCCGAATCTATGGCAGCCTCAATTTCCGCCAGGCCAAAAGTTAAGACCTCCGAGGTTGCTAGATCAATACAGCCAGGGACCGAGCTTCGAGGACAAGTAAACTGGGCTTGGTGATGGGAAACCCATTTGTCATGGGGAACATTATTGTGGGGGTGGCAACATCCACCCCACTGCCCCATTTTATTAAGTGCCAAAATTGTGTCCAGTTCTTCTCATAGGAGGCTTTCATGAGCTCCTCCCATCTATCCTCGTCGAAACGTTTTTTGCCTTTTGAAGGACCCTTTTGTACGCGACCCTAGCAGATTTAATTGTCTGGATGTCTTTAGACTTAATTGCCAGGGAGAGCAGCTTAAAAGCTGCTGAGCACTCTTTATCATACCATTTGGCTGCCTTCCGTACAGTAGGTCTGCTTTCCTTTTTTTTAATGGTTAATAGGGACTTCACCTTACCAAAGAGAACCTCATGTTCGCTCACTAAGCAATGAGGGGGTTCATATAAAAAGTTGAAGGCTGAAAGAGTTGACAGTGTTTCCTCAATAAGCTTACAGGGTTGACTTTGGATACTAACATTTTCCGATATAAAAACCCACTTCAAGCGACGAAAATCATTTGATACTGCAATATCTCCTATCAACATTTCCCGCTGAACATTATTGCTCTCTAGTATCTTTAAAGCCAACCTCATTGATAGGGGATCCTGATCACTTTCAGGTCTATTAATTACAGTCATGTCCATGTGGTACTGAAAATTCTGGACCCGTATTATAAACATCGTCGTATCATGACGATTTTGGTATCAGCGAACCGCAAATGATGAGTGCGGTATGCATGAGTGTTTTCGTCATGTTACACCGATGGATTCACTGTGTATTTGGAGATTTTGTTCTGAACCATGGGTTCCATTTTGTATATAGCAGCCATTTTGTGGTTGCCCTCACATAGGCTGATGACTTTAGCTGACTTTTGAATGACCTGAGTGAACTGACCCTGTTGCCTGAAGCTGACCTCGTTGAGCCAGTTCCTTGTTAGGCAGCTGGTCAGATAGAGATCAAAGAACAGGAGATTGTAAAGTTTGGTATGCACATACACACCCCTTATCCTGCCTCTCATCTGTTTCTGTTCCTGCTTTTATGGTCTATTTACGATGGGGAGGTGACCATTTTTTATGGGTTTATCCAGCTTGTCTAAAGAAGAATGTTGGTTTTGTCCGGCTTTTTACCTTTGTCAACTGAAACCCTGTAATTATAATGTTGCCTCTCTAGCTTTTTCATTTGTTTAGGAATGTGACTGGTACAACTCCCTTGTATGCCTAGGGCATAATAAATGGTATAAAAGGTCTGAGCTAAGACCATTCTGGAGGCTGCCTCATTCAGTTGCTTTAGGTGCTCCTGGGCGACGTAGCCTCATTCATTTGAGTTTAATAAAGATGTCTTTTCATATTTCAGCTTCTTTGCCAAGTTCTTTGTTATATTACCCTGAGAATGAAATTGTTGAATACCACATCCAATACGATAGACCATAGGTCCAAACTAACAAGGATATAATCTATCCTGCTGCCACTCCTCCCGTTTGAAAAGGTGTTACTACCATTAAGATCTGATGGAGTTCTCCCATTTACAGCTCTCAGACCCCGCCCCAAAGAAAATCCTTTAAGTTGGAGGGCCGCCTCGGTCCACTTTTTAATGGGGGCTAGGGACAAAGATGGAACACCCCAAATGGAATCCTCTTCTGCACTTAAATTACCATCTTCGTAGCCCAAGGGCTCAAAGATTCAGTTAAAATCACCCGTTATCACCAATGATTTGGGGCAATTTAGATCATCAATAAAGGAATCCAGATGCTGTATAGTAGGGGACAATCTGCTCCCTACTTGCCCTCGCGAGTAAATATTAATTAAGGTGAACATCACCATGCCATCCCTTGAGATTTTAAGGGCCAGGATATCTCCATCATTCGTGAGCATTTCTCTGATCTGAAAAGATGAATGTTGCTTGACCCATATTAATAACCCTCCACTAGGTCGACCTTTCCCTTTGGTAGTTGCCGCTTTCCCAAAAGCCAGATAGCCCGGGCGGTGAATTGTAGACATCGACCAGGTCTCCTGTAGCGCAACAAAATCATGGCGATCCACCAAATCCGACCATTCAATTGAAGAGAGTTTGGAGGGTAAACCAGCAACATTCCAAGACATCAAGAGAGAAGAGTTTATACTTAAAGAATTCTCACAAGGGGCCTGATGTTCTATAATAGGAAGGGTCTGTGTCACACTTGAAGGATCAAGACCTTGAGCTATTGTTGGGGCTAATAGGGGGGGAGACAGATGGTTAGGACCTTTTCCACACTCCTCTATAAGATCCTTTCGTGGCAGATTACTTAATAACGGTCAATCGCAATCTTCTAAGTCAGATAATGGAGCAAACCTATTGTGAACAGGGGCCTCAAAAAGTCTGGGGTCACGTCTCGAGCTTACTCTCGAAGAACCGGGTCCCTTAGTAGGGATCCGTGGGCGGGATAGATATAGACCCTGCTCGTAGAAGAACCCCAATGGTAAAACCACTATTGAATCAGCTTTAGACCTTAAGGGCCCACCCAGAATATCAAGTATCACTCTGGGGGACTGGGTGTTATCGAAATTAACTGTCACACAGTCACCTTTGAATTCCTTATTTCGAGGGCCGAGTCATGGACTACGTCTAGCCATAATCATGTGATTAAGAATGTCCTCATTCCAATAAACTACTCCCTTAAGTTTAACACTAAGCCAGTGTCTTTTTTTATGCAAGAGTTGCCATGTGGATTCGGGGCGTCTACTCTGGCTTTGAGGCACGTCACTCAGAATAACCACTAGGGGTGCAGCTTCCGGCGGTAGATGGAGGGAACCACTGTTCAGCCTATATCCTTGCATAACCTTTGCGTCTTTCATATCGGCATGTGATAGAGTTCTTACCCTATGTGGGTGTTTACTGAGTATATCACTACTACTAGCATGTGGGAGACCGTTGAACTTACTACCTGAAATCGTTATGCGCTCCAAAGGGGAGCACAAAGGTGTTTGGGCAAATTCTCCCGGCGTATTCCCCAAATCACCCGAATTCCCTGGATGTGAAGGTAGCCTACTAGTTTGAGATGGAGCCTTGACATCACCCTTCCCCATTATATTAGAGTCCCCAACAGGTTGTCTTAGGGGGTCCACTGTGAGCTGGGATGGAGAGATGCTACCAAGCCTAATGTCACTAGGATTGGTAGGGGGCTGTATTAGGGCATGTTGACGTTCATTAGCAGAAAAATCCTTATTTACAGAATTGCCTATCTTAAGGAGCTTAGTTAAGTTTTCCTCAATTTTATTCAATCTGTAAGTAATGGGAGTTAATAGAGTGGACATAAGGTTCTCTAATCTGCGCCACATATCTTTACCACCTCGAAGGCTAAAATCAGCAGTATCTTGGGAGTTCGGGTCAGTTAATAGGCTGGGGGGAGGACTAATCCATTACCCTGATTAGAGTTTGCCGCCTTGGCTTGAATGTTAAGTCTCGGCACTTTGGTGGCAGAAGGTCTTTGCAATTCACCACCCCTTTTCCTTTTAGTGGTAGAATCAGATGTGGCTGCAGTGGGTTTGGACCTATTTGCCACAGCAGCTCTAGTAGTGACTGTTTTCTTTTTGCTTCGAGCAGCTACTTGCGCGGGAGGAGGGGAAACGATGGAATTAGCAAGTTTGTCGCTAATGCTAAGAAATTGGGAGCCCGGTGACTCAGTGGCCCTCGTCTGCAAGACCAAAGAGGAGGGTTGAGCAGGTGAACGGACTACGGCCAACGGACCCAGGGAAGATCTTTTGTTCAACAGGGGCTCTAAAGAAAGCCATCGCTCCGTGTTGGCAATCTCTTTTTCCAGCACTGAGGCTGCTCTTGTTATGAATTGATCCAGGGTGCCCACCACTCCTCCCCCAGTAGCCATAGGAGTCTTATTGTTTACCCTCCTACTCATTATTAAAAGAGCTACGACTAGGCTAATATAACACAAGACAAAAAGGTACAAAGAAGTAGCTTCCCACAAGGAAGGGAAGGGCGACACCCAAACAATGTAAGAACATTAAGGGGGTAGCCCAACCCAACTTCCTTCGAGCTCTGACGGCCTTTTATCCTGCGTGGCCCGCACCACAAGACCAATCAGAGCAGCAAGGTCCAAAGATAGCTGATTGGCACAGGTAAGGTAATGTCACAGAGGATCCTGGGACTTAAAGTCTCATAGAGCTTGGCGACGTCGGCACTACACAGTGAGCGAAGTGGCTCCAGGTAACAACGGGCCGCAAGCAGAGTCAAACAAATGAACAAATCACACGTCCACAGTCACAACAGAACTTACAGTTATGTACTCCTGCTGCGGATGTTAGAGGGGTTGCCCAGCCCGGCCTCTTCCAGCCCCTGACGGGCAAGGACGGGCCCGCCCTTGGCCCGGGCTTTGCCAGGGCACTGACCGCGCACGTCCCGCGCTGCGGTGGAACAGTGGGCCTTAAGTGAGACCCGGGCGCTGCCTGATGACATCAGCGGCAGGCGCCCGGGGCTTAGGGTGCTGGGAATTGAAGTTTTCCTGTGGCCGTTCCCCTCACGGCAGCGGTGTTGGATTTCCTGTGCTCAGGTGAGGTGAAGACCCCCAGAGATGGCCGTTTCCCTCACGGCAGGCTCCTGATACAAGGTAAGGCACCGGGTCAAGAATGTGCGTCCCATGCTGCAGTGGAACAGCGGGTCTTAAGTGAGACCCGGGCGCTGCCTGATGACATCAGCGGCAGGCGCCCGGGGCTTAGGGTGCTGGGAATTGAAGTTTTCCTGTGGCCGTTCCCCTCACGGCAGCGGTGTTGGCTTTCCTGTGCTCAGGTGAGGTGAAGACCCCGAGAGTTGGCCGTTTCCCTCACGGCAGGCTCCTGATACGAGGTAAGGCACCGGGTCAAGAATGCGCGTCCCGCGCTGCGGTGGAACAGCTGGCCTTAAGTGAGACCCGGGCGCTGCCTGATGACGTCAGCGGCAGGCGCCCGGGGCTTAGGGTGCTGGGAATTGAAGTTTTCCTGTGGCCGTTCCCCTCACGGCAGCGGTGTTGGATTTCCTGTTCTCAGGTGAGGTGAAGACCCCCAGAGATGGCCGTTTCCCTCACGGCAGGCTCCTGATACAAGGTAAGGCAATGGGTCAAGAATGCGCATCCATGCACTTCCATGTGTACGTTGCGAATCATTTTTTGGTGACTACTCATGTGTCTGTCATTCCCAGGTATGTGGCACCTGTTGTCTGGTTGTTTCATCGTTGTCCTCCTGCTATTCCTCGTGTGGATTGCAACGTGTGCTGAATCAGCGTTCCATGCACGGACATGTGGTAATGTCAGTTTGGGTAAGTATTGCAGCAAGGCTTTGTTGTGGTGATACAGGTTGTGAATGTGTGGTGACTGCTTCTGTGCATTTTGTGGTACCATGCATACATGTCTTCTCACCATGGAGCATATGACATGTAGCATCACTCCCATGACATGATAGTCAGCCTTCTTGACAGTCATCTGTAGTGGAATATGGCGTCTGATGAAGGCTTCAATGTGTGTGTACCTTGGCTCTGAAACATTGCAGAGGCTACGGGTGGACATAGTGGGGGACATCACAACAACTTGCTCTATGGGGAATTGCAGCCTCTCAGAGTGCAGCAGGATGTGTTCTGCTCATCCCCTTACCTTGTGTGCCAGTTCATTGGGATTGACATCATCCGTGTTGTGAAGGGGGTGTCCAGCGTATGTCCCACATGTTCTGTCAACTGACCTGTGAGTCTGTTAATATGGAGGCATATCCCTTTGTGTGTGTATGTGGAATAAAGGTGTTCAGCCCAATCCAAAGTGCCTCATCTCGGTCACTGCAGATCTCTTACCAGTTTGCATGCGTCATCTATAGCAGACTTGACAAAGATTGAGCATATGAGTGTATGTGTACTTTGGCAACATGCATGCAGTGCTTCATGGCTAATGATCTCTATTGTGCATGACATGCCTGGTTGTGCATGTAATTTTGCAGGTTGCTGCCCACAACGGGACGTGAATGCCTGCTGATGGTGTGTCTCCTTTGCGCATCTCTGCATTTTGTTGCCTGACACAGTGGCTGTCATTTATGGTGATTGATCATACACTTTCTGGGAGTGACCCATGAGTGAGCTGACACTCCTTCCTTGACATACACCTGTTGCACTGTGCCTTGCAGACCTCCTTGTCTTTGTGTGTTGATTTTTGCATGATTTCTAACCCCTTCTGCCTGCTGCTGCCTCACCTGCGGCCCGCCACTCTGAGTGCCCTGATTCTGCAACCCCCACGCCTCTGAAATGCTCAGCCCTTCCCCCTCCACTCATTTGTAATGCAGCCAGCAGCTTTTCTGTGCCACTGTAGCCCAAGCGCCGTGCAAAAGGCCGGACCATCTGCACCTGCAACATGCACAGTGCACGACCCTCTAGTCTTTGCATGACCCACATCACACAACAGGCTCATGCTGCAGCCACTCTCCAAGCAATGTCCTCGTGACAATCATCCTCCTGCCATCAGGCAACACCTAAGCACACACACGACACCTTCACATGCTGAGTGTGCTACTCCAACTGCCTATACAGCGCTGCCCAGCCTCCCAGACCCTGTCATTTCAACCAGGTTAGGTGCCTCCTACTCCACACCCGCTCCATCCACCAGCACGCCATTGGACTCTGTTACCTCCTCAACACTACAGCCCCACACATCACCTTCATGACAGTAACCTGGACAAAAGCATCCTCAGCACATGACATCTTCATTGCCATCTCAGACGGATACAAGATCACCCGCAGGGACGCCAACACCACTCCCGGGGGCTGAATAGGTAATTATTGACAAGTACACCCTCAGAGTCACAAGTCTGGGTTTGCAGCAACTCCCTAGCAACCCTCGGAGTAACACTCATCCACAGATCTGCAGGCCTACATCCACAATTCAGCTAAGCCATCAACACGTACATCTGCATGCAGGCCCTCACCTCCACAGGCTACATGTGGCTGGGGGCCAGTAACTTCTTGCTGGAGGGGACACACACCACCATCCATCATTGGTCCATCAACATTTGAATCCACGTCTACAACAAGCAACACAGTGCCACTCACCCCGCTACCGATCCCTCACAGATGCCAGATGTAAGTCGCCACAGACAAGCTGTGTGGGACACTCAAAACAACACCACCGCCACACCCTGCAAACTCACACACTGGATCAGCAACTGATCCATCAATCTAGCCACATTGACGGACTTTCCTGTGAAGCACAACAACAGTTAAGGCACCTGGGACAAGGCAGACCTACTGGACTCCTACAGACCTAGCCGGACTCTTGTGCGAACCTTGCAACACAAAGAGCCATCATTTTCCTTACAGCCCTGGAAAACACCACACACAGCCATCACCATATCTTCAGCAAGGACAAGTGGAGATCCTTCAGATAGTGCCGAGACACCCAAACACATGACATCAAGGAGCTCTTCAGCATTGTGAGTGAACTGACAGCAGATCTCCATCCAAGACACCCCACCCTTGCAAGGCAGATCCCATCCCTTGCTACTTTGTACCACTGCAAGCTCATGGCCATGGACAACAGCCTTGGCACACAGAGGCAGACAGCACTATTTTCCGCTGGACAAACCCCCCTCAGGTCAGGGACTCCCATCAGCAGCAAGTACACAACCGGGATCATGTGCCCCATCCACTCTGGCTCTCCATCAGGCCCCTTCCCACACAACTTCTCAACCACATCATTTGCAATCCTTGAAGCCCACGTCCTGCGCGTCATGAATGTCTCCTTTGAGTTAGCCACATTCCATGGCTGCAGGAGGCATGCAGAGCCCCAGGCCCTTCTTAAACAGCGGACGGCAGTACCACAGGATCTCTTGGTACATCAGCCTACTTCCCTACCCAGCAAATGTCACCAGGAAGACACTCAACTAGCAACTGTCCAATTTCCTACATGCAACCAGCTCCAGCCAACTGGCACCCGACCGTTTTACACAGTAATCACACCACTGCAACCGTCATCATTGCCAACACCAACGACTACTTTGCCCTGCTCACCAATGGTGAGCCCACCACCCTTGTCCTCTCAACGCCATTCTACACCATGTGCTACCACACTGTCAGCTCACACATCTACAACAGTGGTATCCAGAGGAAGGCCCAGGATTCACTCAGGAAGTAGCTCACCAGCAAGGGCCAGGGAGTCTGCCTCCACCCTGCAACATGTAGTACACTGGGGGCATCTGGCCCATGCCACAGGGCTCTTCTCTCAGCGTGACGATCTTCAATGTCTCCATGACGCCCCTCTCTACCATCACATGCACACACAACCTCATCATCATCTGGTATGCCATTGACACCCAGCTGCTCCTCAAACTCACCAAAGAGCCAGCCATTGACAGATCCAAACTTCACGAAGTCATGAGATCCGTTGATGAATGGCTGAATATCAGCCATCTGAGGCTGGACTTGGACGTGACAGAGGTCATCATCTGAGGATTGTCCCCTTACGGCTGGGTCAACTCCTTCCGTCCCACCGGTCTGTGCACCGCACCAGCACCCAGTGGCCACGCAGGCAAGCTGGTGTTCGTCATGGACCCATCGCTCACAATTAACTCACCAACATCTGTACCTCATGCTGCAACACCCTCCACATGCTGTTGATGGCCCCCAGATAGATCCACTCCAAGGCAAGACAGACCGTTCCCCTGTTCCAGGACGCCATCCGGCTCAAATACAGCACCGGCCTCTACAGAGGACAACAGCAAACATGCAGGAGAACTTATCCACATCCAGGGTGCATCCGCACACCTCATCTGCAACATCCCCCACCCCAACCACATCACCGTCCACCTGAGATAGGTACAATGGCTCACTGTGTGCTGCAGGATCACCTTCAGACACCTCAACCACACTCAATAGGCAGTCCACAACCCCTGACCCAAACCGACCTTGGACGTGTGTCATTCAACACCCTGTTGGCCCTACTCCATGCAGCCCATCTTGCCCTGGCCACCATTCATCACATCCACATAACCTCTGCATGCAGGAGATAGTTCTCCCAACTCGCAAAACAGACCTCCCCGGGCACATCAACATGACCCATGACCTCTACACCTTCATGTAACTCTACCAAATTTGTCTGTCAGAGCAATATAGCAAGCCCCCCCTCAGCAGCTTGAGGCCATCATGGGTGAGTGTTAGGTTCCATGTCTGAATTTTGTGATACATTGTGAGCCATGTGTGTCCTCGACCGGACTCAGATCCAAGTGTATGGATGGCTGGAGTTAGTTCCACACACAGGCATACTTTAACATATCCCCACACGTAGGTTGTGGACTCATGCTAAATGATTGCAACATGAAATTTCAATAATTACATTTTTAATTTCGAACTCTGGGGCGTGATTTGTGCACAGAAGAAGGGGAAATGCAGGGACCATAGAATCCAAAGTTCACAGGGGGAGATGGGATCCTTGGCATTTGAAGTCATGAGAGTCCAGCCCACAGTGTTTGGCATCATTGGTCAGACTGTGACCAGCAAGTCCATGTGCCAGATGATGTCAGTCAATGGGGTGATGCGGTCGCACATGAAGGCCAGGTGCCTGACCAGGTGACCTGGGAGATGTGGATGGCCCGCTGCCTCTCACGGTCTTTTCCATGGACAACCAACCTTCCTCCGGGGACCCTCAGATGCAGGCCTTGACGATGTTTGGGACTCTCCGTCGGACAAATCCTCCTCCTCCTCCTCCCTCCCTGTGGCTGGTGCTGGTCTGCACCTGGTGTCACAGGGAGGGTTGCCCATGTTGTCGGCGATCCGATGGAGTGAATGGCTTATGTCCCTTTGCACCGCCAGGAGCTCAGCCAGTCTTGCCTCCATCCGTCCTTGGTGTTGTTGTTGACAGGCGTGTTGCTCGGCCTGCTGGTTTTTGATCTCTGTGAGGGTCCCCACTACCTGGCTGATCTCCCTGGTGTCACGCCCGTATGCCTCCATGATGTTGCGGATGTGTGACATACCGGTTCCTTCAGCTGGCTGGTCAGGTTCTTGCCTCCGCCTGCCTCCACTCCCACCAACCCTGCCCACACGAGCCGGGCCTGCCGTTGTGGGCACATCGGGTCGACGGGACCCCTGAGGGATGGCAGTGGCGGTGTTGTCTGCCTCCTCCTGGGTGCCCGCTGCACCTTGTCCCTCCTGGTCAGACTGGCTCTCTTCACTGCGGGCAGGGCTCCTGGGTGTCTCCTGTGATGTGGCAGGAATGGAGGTGGTGGTTGGCACAGATGTTCCTGAACCAGGTGCTGCAGGGGCTTGGACACCAGAGGGTCCAGGTCGGTCGGGGTCATCTGCGGAGTGTTGAGAGGCGTCGCTGCTGGTGGGATCCGGTTACTCCCGAGCCTGTGACTGTGATTCTTCCCCCCCATTGTTGGGGGGATGTTCATCACGTTGCCCTGTGTGTGAGAGAGAGACAATGTTAAAGCTGTTTAATGCAACATGCATGTTTCATACACATTCAAGTTGGCACAGTTCCTCCAGGTAGTTGTATGTGCCTAGCATTCTCCTCAATGTTCACTTGTGTATGGGTATGTTGCGGGGGACAGATTGATATGTTCTCCTGAGTCTTTGACATGTCCATTTGTGGCTTGGATGCTTCTTCGGCTAGGTATTGGTGTTGTGTTACATGTCCATTGTGACAGTGGGTAAATCCATCGCCTGTCCTGGTGGTGTGTGCTTGTGTAAGGGGTGTGTGTGACAGGGCCTGCTGGTGGGTGTAGTGTGATTTGGCCCTGGGGCTCCCAGGTGATGTAGCTGTCCCCCCATGGAGCATGCTGCCATGACAGTGAGTGTGAGTTCCTATCCTAGATATTTGACCTTGTTGTGTTGGTGTTTGTGTTTGCACTGGTCACAGGAGGGCCTTGTGCTGCCTACACCAGGGCCAAGTGTGAGCTATCTTGTCAGTACTTTCCCAATCCCTGTGCATTGCGCATGGTGCATGGGTATGTAGCTGGGCCATTGGGGTGAGGGCAATTGTGTCTGATTTGGAATTCTAACATGCGTTTTGGTGCACCCACCCTCCCAGCATACGGGACATCCATTCTTGAGTTGGTGCTTCGTGTTGCATGGGACATGGCATGGCCTTGCTTTTTCAATGGGGCATACACATGTTATTGGCATTCGCGTTGTTTGTGACTGTGGTTCTGGCGGGTGAGGGCTTGGGGGTAGTTGCGTGCATTAGGTGTAGTTGGGGTGTGGATGCCATTACCCCCATGTTGCGTAAGTGGTTTGTGTACTCACCAGGCTCTGGAGGTCCTTGGAGTCCATGTACTCCCACCGGCGGTAACATGGCCATCACCTTCTCCTCCCAGGGATGGTAATGTACTGGTCTGAGGGGCGCGCCACCTCCAGTGATGTTGGTCTGGGCGTGCTCTTCATTCATTTTTCTTTTGACCGCCCTCCGCAGATCGTACCACCTGGCTTGGCATTCATTCCTGGTCCTTCTGATGGGTGCGACAGCATTCACCCTCTCGACGATCCTCTGCCACAGGCGTGATTTTTCAGCTATGCTGGTCTGGCTGACCAACGTTCCAAAGAGCTGTGGCTCGACTCTGATGACTTCATTGACAAGGATGTCCAGCTCCTCCCTTGTGAACTTTGGATTCTTGTCGGTGGGCATGGTGTGGGGTGAGGGTGTGGATGGTTGTGGGTGTGTGGGTCTGAATGTGACGGAGTGTGTGTGAATGTGGAGAGGGGGTATGTGTGAAGGGGTGTGTGTGTAGGTGTATATGTTTAGGTGGATGGGTGCAGTGGTTTGTGTGTGCTCTCTAGCAGTGGTGAGTCTGTTGCAATGGCTCATGGTTTGTGTGTGTGGTCCCTTTTTATTGGTCCATTTGTGGGTGGGGATCAGTTTGAACTTTTGGTGGGTGTGTTATAAGGGGTGGTTGTGAGGTTGCCCCTCTGTTTGCCTGTTTGGATGTGTCCAGGTCAGTCCTTTTCATTTTTTGTGCAGTGTAGACGTGTTTTGTGGTGTTGTGCGAGTCGAATAGGCCCTCCTTGTGCTGTTTTACAGTGTCCGTGGTTCAGTATGGTACAGGGGTACGAGTCGTACAGTCACACACCCCCATGCGTTGTGTATGTACGGCGCATACACGGACATTGCTATGTACGGTGCGTACACCCCATAGCTTCTGTACGGTGCGGGTGCGTAGACCGCCAGCGCGTATGTACGGTGCATACCCCCAGCGGGTATGTACGCACCGTACCCCCATAGCGAATGTACGGTGCGTACCCGCAACATCGCGTACCCGCATCATCAACCGTACATACGCGGTGTTGGGGGTACACACCGCACATTCGCTATGGGGGTACTGTGCGTACATACACGCTGGGTGTGCGCAGCGTACATTCGTGCTGGGGGTACGGTGCGTACCTATGCGCTGGGGGTACACACCGTACATTCACGCTGGGGGTACGGTGCGTACCTACGTGCTGGGGGTACGCACCGTACATTCGCGCTGGGGGTACGGTACATGCCTATGTGCTGGGGGTACGCACCGTACATTCGCACCTGGGGTACGGTGCGTACCTAAGCGCTGGGGGTACGGTGCATACCTACGCGCTGCGGGTACGCACCATACCTTCGCGCTGGGGGTACGGTGCATACAAACTTCGCTTCATAGCGGCCAAAGTCATTCCCCGTGTACGGGATGTTTTCCGTACGAATCGTAAATTGTAACGCCGGTCCGGATCGTACTAGTACGGTCGGACTTCATTTTTACGATTTGTATGGAGAAGTGTCCGGGTCCGTCTCGTACTAATTTTCCCGCTACGATTCGTACGGATCGGGCCGATCCGTATGTACTTTTTCCCATACGGATCGTACTTCACGGGTCGGACGTGACTTGTACAATTCATACGGAAAAAAATACGGATACGAATCGTACGGGAAAAAAATACAGGATCGGAATTGGCCCCTTATTGTGTTATGTTAATGTTTTTAAAACATTTTTATGTAATATCTATTAAAATATATATTAATGGTATTAAATGTAAACTATTTTAATAAAATGAATTTTCTGGTAAATCATGTTTCATTATACAAATATTTAAAACTTATTTTGGTATGTTAATATATATTAATACATTTGAATTGAATAAGATTGAGTGTGTAAGGGGTCCTTGCAAGGCTTAAGGAAGAGGATGATTACAGCTCTGTATAGTGATGGGGGTTGGGTACCTACCTCCAGTGGCTCAGCAAACATAGCTAGTAGGTCTGGGGCAAGGAGGTGCTGGTACGTTTTAAAAGAAAACACCTCCATTAGCCCATCCAGGCCGGAGACCTTGGAATCATCCAGTGATTCAATAGCTTCTATCACCTCGTCAACAGTGACGCTGAGGAACTACAGCTATGAGGCAGTAAGGAAACCAAGGCAACCTCGGACAGATTGTCGGCCATGTCTTCACCCTCTCCAAAGCACCGCGAGGTAGAAAGACTGCGCTATTGTCAGCGGGGCGTGATTCGGTGTGCAGACAGAATATCGAGTTGGAAATGTCGAACTACAGAAATATCGTTTTCTAAATATGGTGAGTCAGAAACTTCGGCAGCAAGAATATCGGGTTTGAGAATATCGATTTTAGCTTAAGAAATATATTTTTTTTTAAATATAGAGTCCTTAATATCGTTTGGAAAAATGTAATTGTTTAAAATACAGATTTTTATATTAGTGTTATGTATTTTATTATATATTTTAAATGTATATGATGTATTTTTTTTGTATTAGAATTGTTTATGTTTACTCTTAAAAATGCACCTACCCCGGCTCCAATCGCTTTGAATAACTCAATCGAGGGTTTCTTAGAACAAGGGGCCATACCGACTCCCTCGCAATTGACACAAAGTGCTATGATCGAACTTGCCGGAGAGGCTCCTATCAGAGAAATAACCAAGGTAATCAGAGCTCAATCTTGGCACCCGAAACACCCTTACCGCTACTATTGCTGTTGCTGCTACTGATACTACTGATATTACCGCCCCCTTCGCAGTCACCACCACCACCACCACCGCTATTACCATTCCCACTGCCACTGCTGGAGTTCCCCTTGGCTGTGAAGTCGGAAGAACGGCCCTCTGGATGAATAAAGTAACTGAGGAAAGTGACCCCGAAAATCTGAACCCTAGATTAATAGATTTACAGACTCCAGACCTAGTAAATGACAATTTCTTTTCTGTCTCAGATGGATCCTTAACCGGGTTTGATAATGAGCTGGTAAGCTCTACAGAAACCACCAAATCTGAAGGGGAGATAAATGAGTCTGCTCCCAGAACTATTAAACAAAAAAAAGCCCAAAGTAAAAAACGCAGCCAGCCGAAACAGGCTCACTCAGACCCGCATGGGTCTCTGCCCGATGGAAGCCTCAATCTGCAGCTAGGCGTAAGCCCACAGCTAGCCACCAAAAACCCTGAACCTTCTCTATCATCGATTCTAGCATCCATCAAGCAATTTCAGGAAGAAGTCAGAACGGATAGCCTCGCAGCAAAGGGTGCATCAAAAAAACTTCCTGGTGGAATCAGAAAATTAAATAAAATCTGTACTGATATTTGTGATCGGGTCTCAATGGTAGAAGGGCGAACAGAGACCCTCGAAGCTGAAGATTCCCATGTAAAAGAGCAAGGCGCATCCCACGAGGCTTGCCTTACTGATATGATGACCAAGCTTGAGGAACAGGAAAACAGGCTAAGGGGGAATAACCTAAGGTAATTAGGGATACCAGAAGGCGTGGAGGGAGATGACCCTAGAGAGTACATTGTCAAACTACTTCGGTCCGCCTTTCCATCGCAGATTAGTTGGATTTGGGATCAGGAGATTCAATGGGCGCACCGTTTCCCCTTTAATCTGAAGCAAAAATGGGACGGTAGCAACTTTGGAAATGAGAAAGCTAGAGCTTTTTGGGATTTTTTGGGGAATTTTCTTCTAAGAAAATTAATATATGATCAGGCCAGGCCTAACTCTCAGAAAGAGGTAGATTGCATTAGGTTCTTCTCCAAACCAGACTTTAGCCACGCAACAATAGAGCGAAGATGGCGATTGCTCCAAATGATTATTCCGCTACAACAACCAGGGGCCCAGGTCTTCTTGATGAACCCGGCAAGGCTGAAAGTTATATTTGAGGGTTCGACCCGGGTTTTCTTCTCTGTGATCAAAGCTGGAGAGTATCTAAAGGAAATAGCGGGGAGAAGACGAAAATGAAGCTTGAAACCCAGGACCTGGGGATGAACGTTTTAAAATTTAAGCTTTAATGTATTAGGGGGGGCTTCATTGGCTTTTTCTTTCTTCTCTAACTGAAGGCCGGGGAGAAGGGGAGTGAAAAGGGGGGGGGGAGAATCTAACTTGTATGTTCACTTTTCGTTTTACTTTTTTCTCCTACAAATGAGACTATTTGCACTTTTTTTCTTCTTCCACTAGGTGCAGCTAAGCTAGCCAATCCCCGAAATTAAGGGTCTAAATACTAAGCGGGCGGCTGGGGGCTTCACACTCGCTTTCCATCATTCAGGGTTTCCCTGACTGTTTTTTTTGGGGGGGTGGGGGAGGGTGATCGTGTCCGTATTGAATGTTGTGGGGCTAAAGGTTAAAAGGTTGGCACCGTCTTTACTTAAAACATTCAACGTTATATTTTAAGAAACTTTTTATATTTGCAATACAGGAGAGTAGGACATGAGGTTTTTCGGGAGGGACTGAGGGGACTGGGGGGGATTGGGGGGCACGGGGTGTAGGGTTGGAGAAGTCGGCGGGGTCAGGGGGGATTTGGATGGTGAGGATTTCATTTCAGTTATTATACAGGGAACTATTAGATTAAAAAATAATGAATACACAATGTAAGCTTAGAATTATTTAGTTAAATATCTGCGGTTTGAATGATTCATTAAAGTGTCAGAAAACTGCGCAGACATTACGACTGATGGGGGCAGACATAGTATGTCTCCAAGAGACTCATATTGAAGTGGGCCAGAAATCTTTGCTGAATACTTTAGGCTTTAAACTTATTGGGGCAACTTCGCAAGGAGCCCGGGTAAAGGGGGTTGGGATTCTAGCGCGTAAAACACTACCATTAGTCGTGAACCAGGTTAAATCTGATCCATTAGGAAGATGGGTTCTGGTGGGGTGCTCTTTATCCTCTAATCTCGTATTTACGATCTGTTCTGTCTACGCGAGCAATTTATATGATCCAGGCGTGATAAATCATGTTAATCAAGAGCCAGCGCACTGGCCACTCCCGGTAATTCTGTGCGGTGATCTAAATATAAATGTACCCAGTATCTGGGACTTGGATAATTCTTGGAGCTACGAAGGAAGAACGCCCAAAGGGCCCGATTCACAGAACTAACTTAAGACAAAATCCTAAACTTACTACCATTTTGGTATTCACAGAAGGCACTTACTCATTTTGGTATTCACAGAAGGCACTTACTCATTTCGGTATTCACAGAAGTTAGGAGTCCTAACTTTAGGACTCCTAAATGCCTTTTGTGAATACCGAAAGTCTTAAAATTAGGATTTTTCTCAGTTTAGTAGTGGTATAGTTAGGACTCCTAACTTTAGGACTCCTAAATGCCTTCTGTGAATACCGAAAGTCTTAAAATTAGGATTTTTCTCAATTTAGTAGTCCTAAATCTAAACTTAGGACTACAAAACTGCGAAAAATCCTAATTTTAAGACTTTCGGTATTCACAGAAGGCATTTAGGAGTCCTAAAGTTAGGAGTCCTAAATTTAGGACTACTAAATTGAGAAAAATCCTAATTTTAAGAATTTCTGTATTCACAGAAGGCATTTAGGAGTCCTAAAGTTAGGAGTCCTAACTATACTACTACTAAACTGCGAAAAATCCTAATTTTAAGACTTTCGGTATTCACAGAAGGCATTTAGGAGTCCTAAAGTTAGGACTCCTAACTTCTGTGAATACCGAAATGAGTAAGTGCCTTCTGTGAATACCAAAATGAGTAAGTGCCTTCTGTGAATACCAAAATGGTAGTAAGTTTAGGATTTTGTCTTAAGTTAGTTCTGTGAATCGGGTCCAAAGTCTTTCGAGCTCTGCGTAATTTAATAAGCACTCAGAGCTTAAAGGATGTTTGGGCTTATTCAAAGTCGGACCAGAATGGTTTTACTTTTTTCTCCGCTCCTCACCGGTCGCTAGCTAGATTGGATTACTTTTTTGTTTCCTCTGCTTTAGTACATGATTGCTCTATCGATGTTGCCCCCGACTACTGTCGGATCATAACCCGCTTATTCTAAATCTAGAGGGCTGGGGGAACCAGGGATTAAGCTCAAACTGGACATTTGAAAAAGCTCTGTTATACGATTACAACTATCGGGAATATATTGCTGATTGGATATGGGAATTTTTGAATATTAATACTGGGACTGCATCTGTAATGGTGGTTTGGGATACCCTTAAAGCACGTATAAGAGGGGAGACATTACGCTTTTCAATTAGGAAGAACAAAAATGAAAAAATACAAATTGATTTATTACAAAGACAGATGACAGAAGCGGAAAGAAAATTAATACAGGCAGTTCAGGTTGGATTAGGAATAGAAGAAGCACAGGCAAGGGTTGCGGTTACGAAATCAGAGATGGGGACGGTTTTAGCAGAAAAAGGAGCTACTAAATGGGCAGCATCAGAGAGAAATGCTATGAGTGGAGCGAACGTATTGGTCATCAGCTCACTATTTCTACCAGACAACAGACAACTGCAAATACTATTACTTCAATCAACATAGATACTGAAGGGTTAATCACCGATCAAAAATATTCAAGGAAGCTTTTAGGAAGTTTTATGAAAAGCTATATTTAGAAGAGATAAGAGGATCAACCGAAGACATAGATATTAAGATTAGAAAATATTTAGAGAGAACACTGATCACTAAACTGAACGTTGATACACACGATGCACTGGAAATCTCTCCAGTTTGGGAGGAGATCGCAGCTGCACTGGCCAGCCTCCCAGATGGCAAAGCCTCATGGACTGAAAATATACCAGTCGAATTTTATTAAATTTTCTCAGAACAAATAAAAGACCTCTTTACGAATGTAGTTAGCTCTATTTTTTAAGGGACCCCTCCACCGAACTCCTGGTCATCAGCTAAAATCGTGGTATTTCCCAAGAAGGATAAATCACCCCTGGAGATGACATCATATCGACCCATAACATTAATCAATTCTGACTGTAAAGTTTTTTCTAAAGTTATCGCCATAAGAATATCTTCAAATATTGAGCCATTAGTATCCAGGTGGCAGCATGGATTTATTCAAAAAAAAAGGCACCACCGAGCATGTCCGCCGGACTATTACTTTATTTGATGCCATAGAGGTGACAGGAGACCCGATCTCGCTAATTCTTTTAGATGCTGAAAAAGCGTTCAATCGGGTCTCCTGGCAATTTCTTTGGGCTATCATGCGGCAGACCGGCTTTGGAGCAAGAATGATTCAGGCCCTACAAGCACTGTACCAGAACCAAATAGCCAAAATATTAATTAATGGTCAGCTGTCAGAACAAATAAATATAACAAGAGGAACGAGGCAGGGGTGTCCCTGCTCGCCTCTACTCTTCGCCCTCTATATAGACCCTCTGATAAGAAGAATCGAAGCCAATCCCTCGAATTCCGCCAGTGATTAGGTTTGGTATAGACACAAAGATCATGGCTTACGCCGATGATATAGCCATAGTAACCCCTGAACCTGAGTTGGCTATCAGGGCTCTAGAGCAAGAACCTCAGGAATTTGGACTGATTTCTGGCTATGCTTTAAATAGAACAAAAACGCAGATTGTTGTTAATAAAAAAATAACCTGGGTAGATAACAGAATTACTAAGAAAGCAAAATACTTAGGAGTTAATATTGTTTCCGATTTAGATACTTTGGTTGCAGAAAATGTGACCCCTCTGGCTACCGACATGAGGAAATCACTTAGGGAAATTGATAACTTACACCTAACTTTTGTGGGAAGATACAACGTCTTAAAAATTACGTACTTTCCCAAACTACTTTACTTTTTTCGTACAATTCCGCTGGTTTTCAACAGTTGTATACTCTTAGTTTTTCAACAAATTTTTTCACAGTTTATTTGGGCATATACACAGCCAAGAAGGGCCTTCAATCTTCTTACTTTACCTAGGGAGAGGGGAGGCTGGGCTCTTCCTAATCTAAAATTATATTACTGGGCTGTTTCTTTACAACACTGTAGTGAATTGATGCATGAGGATCACACTTCAAGCCCGTCAGGCCTGCCCTTTCCCTATCTTTTACTCTTAGGGGAAAATGTAAGGGGGTGTCTGTGGCAACACTTGGAATTCAGTTATTATAAGCAAGTTAAATTTAAGACGATGATTAGTGCCTATCAGGTTTTTTGTAATATTCGCAAAGTATTTGGAATCGCTAAGCTGAATTTTTATACTCCCATTAGAAACAATGATAATCTGCCATTAATATTTAAAAGTACATATTTGCAACAATGGTATCTGGTGGGCATCCGTAGACTAGGAGATTTGTATAGCGCTGGCCGTATTCGGTGATTTGAAGACTTGAAAACTAGCTATAATTTGAATAACAACCAGACATTTCAGTACAATGCTATTATGAACTATTTAGTTAATAAAACTGGAGGAATCGCAGGGTTTGCAGTGATTGGCCTCATAGATAAATTGCTTTGCTCTAATCTACCAAGGATAGGAGATGTTTACTGTATATTGAACAAACTACGACCAGATGATTTAAATAAAACAGACGCTAAGGGGCCAATTCCGATCCTGGAAAAATTTCCCCCATACGAATCGTATCTGGATTTTTTTCCGTACGAATCGTACAAGTAGCGTACAAACTGCCAAGTACGATTCGCATGGGAAAAAGTCCATACGAATCGCATTGGGAAAATTTCCCCACACGTCCTCGGGTCGGAAAATGTGTCCGACATATCCCCGGACGATTTACCGTACGAATCGGAAAAATGAAGTCCGACCGCGCAAGTACGATCAGTCCCGTCCTTTTGATTTTACAACCGTATGGAAAAAACACCGTACGGACCGAACTCCTATAGCAACCATGGAGACATGTGCCCGCATACGCGCCGAATACCCCACCCCAGACCCCGTATGTACGCGCAGAACCCCCCCAGCCCTCGTATGTACGTGCCGAACACCCCCCAGCCCCCGCATGTACGCGCCAAACGCCCCCCGGGCGCAGATGTACGCGCCGAACTCCCACCAGTGTATGTACGGAGCGTACCCCCACCCGTGTATGAATGGAGCGTACCCACACCCCACCAGTGTATGTACGGAGCATACCCCCACCCGTGTATGTACGGAGCATACCCCCACCAGTGTATGTACGGACCGTACCCCACCCGTGTATGAATGGAGCATACCAACACCCCACCAGTGTATGTACGGAGCGTTACCCCCACGGTGTATGTACGGAGCGTACCACCACCTGTGTATGTACAGGGCATACCAAGACCCCACCAGTGTATGTACGGAGCGTACCCCCACCCGTGTATGTACGGAGCGTACCCCCACCAGTGTATGTACGGACCGTACCCCCACCCGTGTATGAATGGAGCGTACCAACACCCCACCAGTGTATATACGGAGCGAACCCCCACCCGTGTATATACGCAGCGTACACCCAGCCCCCCCTGTATGTACGGTGCGAAACACCACCACCGATGGACGGTGCGGACCAACACCCTGCCCGTGTCTGTACGCACCCTACCCCAGGCCCCTACACCAGCACCCTCACCCAACATCGCGCATGTACGAGTCATACTAAGCCATAGCAAAGGACAGCACTGTACAACAACACGGCCCTTGTACGCACCGTACAGACGCAAAAAACACTCGTACTGAACCAGGACAAACCAAAACAACACAAGGAGAGTCAATTTGATGCACACAACACCACAAAACATGTCCTACAAGCCCAAATACATCCTATACACTGACCTGCAACTGCCAAACAGCTAAACAGATGCCCAAAACACAACCACTCCTTATAACACACCCACCCAAAGTTCAAACACAGCCACACCCACAAATGGACCAATAAAAAGGCCCAGCACACACAAACCATGATCCTTTGCAACAGATCCACTACTGCCAGACCACAGAGACAGCGCACTGCACCATACTACATACATCAATACACCTCACACTTGCACTCCTTCACACAACCACCATCACCACATTCACACACACACACCTGCACAACCACACTCACACCCCCACAACCATCCACACCCACACCCCCACAACCATCCACACCCACACCCCACACCATGCCCACTAACAAGAATCCAAAGTTCACAAAGGAGGAGCTGGAGGTCCTTGTCGATGAAATCGTCAGAGTCGAGCCACAGCTCTTTGGAACATTGGTCAGACGGACCAGCATATCCGAAAAATCAGCCATGTGGGAGAGGATTGTCAATTCTGTGAATGCTGTTGGGTCCACCAGAAGGACCAGGCATGAGTGCCAAGCCAGGTGGTACGATCTGCGGAGGACGGTCCGCCGCAAAATGACGGACGATCACAACCAGGGGAACATCACTGGAGGAGGGCCGCCCCGCAGACTGGTACACTACCATCCCTGGGAGGAGAAGGTGATGGCCACGCTGCTGCTGGTGGGAGTAGACGGAGTAGAAGGAGTCAGAGGGCCTGGTGAGTACACAAACAACTCACCTCACATGGGGGAAACGCCATACACAACCAAAATACCAATCATGCACGCAACCCCCCAAAGCCAGCACCGTACACAACCACACTCCAAAAACACACACATGCCACTAGCGCCTCCATGCCCCATGCCCCAAGCAAGGACATGCCAAGTCACAGGCCACACAAAACACCAACACAAGACAGGATGTCCCCGATGCCGGGAGGGTGGGCCTCAAAACTAACATAGAGCAACTCTGAAGCACACAACAATGCCCTCAGCCCATATGGCCTAGGGCACAGCCATACAAACAGTGTGTCCCCACACAGTACTGTGTTGCCTGCTAATGGTGGCCGTGTTGCAGGATGACATGGGTATGAAGGCACAATTTGCACATAACAGCAGCTAATGAAGACGCATCACTCTGAAAGAGTGTCAGCACACACCGCCACAGCAGCAGCGCTGACTCAGACACTCCGCCCAATGGGTGCACGGAGATAAGAAACAAACCCACATGAACAAGCCAATGGCCTTTGAAAGACCTGCAAACTGTGTGTGCCCAGGAAGCTGGGCTGAGGTGACAGAGGGTGACACACAGAGGGAGGGAGAGGGGGGGAGAGAGAGGGATCGAGACAGAGGTGGACACAGGGAGACATGACAGAGGGAGGGAGGAGGGTGACAGAGGGAGTGAGAAAGGGAGACAGAGGGAGACGGACAGAGGTAGGAGGCTGACAGAGGGAGGGAGAAAGGGAGAGAGAGGGAGACGGACAGAGAGAGGAGGCTGACAGAGGGAGGGAGAAAGGGAGACAGAGGGAGACGGACAGAGGGAGGAGGCTGACAGAGGGAGGGAGAAAGGGAGACAGAGGGAGACGGACAGAGGGAGGAGGGTGACAGAGGGAGTGAGAAAGGGAGACCGAGGGAGACGGACAGAGGGAGGAGGCTGACAGAGGGAGGGAGAAAGGGAGACAGAGGGAGACGGACAGAGGTAGGAGGCTGACAGAGGGAGGGAGAAAGGGAGACAGAGGGAGACGGACAGTGGGAGGAGGGTGACAGAGGGAGGGAGAAAGGGAGACAGAGGGAGACGGACAGAGGGAGGAGGCTGACAGAGGGAGGGAGAAAGGGAGACAGGGAGATGGACAGTGGGAGGAGGGTGACAGAGGGAGGGAGAAAGGGAGACAGAGGGAGACGGACAGAGGGAGGAGGCTGACAGAGGGAGGGAGAAATGGAGACAGAGGGAGACCAAATCACCCTCGTCAGCAGGTGGACTATGTGCATGTAGACAAGGTTTGGCAGTGCGTGAACCCCCTCTTCAACCTTTGATAAACACTGGGCCATGTGTCAATCTGTGCACGAGTACATCCGTGCTGCAGGCACAAACCTAACCTTACACCCAGTATACCCTTCCACTGTGTTTGTCAGAACCCTGTCACAAATGCTTAAGTTACCTACCTGCATTCTCAAATAGCATGGAAAAAACACCATTTGGCCACGTACAGTGCAACACGTAAGGCGGCTCTGCATGGCTTGCTACGCCCGCTCACTACACTGCTGACTGCGTTCCAAAAAGATGCATCAACTAAGATTGTGTCACACATAGGTAAAGTGTCGAAAACTGTGGCCAAGGGTCATACCCATGCACAAGTGCACTGTGAGAGGAATGCTTGCCAAATCCAACCACCCAGAGGAACTGTGCCAACTCAAAAATGAATGAAACATGGATGTTGCATGTAACACAATTAACATTGTCTCTCTCACACACAGGTCAACGTCGTCGATCTCCCCCCAACACTGGGGGGAAGACTCACAGGACCAGGCTCTGCGTGAAGAGGACCCCACCGGCAGCGACGACTCTCACCACTCCGTGGATGACCCAGACCAACCTGGCCCCTCTGGTGTCCAACCACCTGCAGCACCTGCGTCAGATACAACTGTGCCAACCACCATCCCCATTCCTGCCACATACCAGGAGACACCCAGGAGCCCTGCCCGCACACGACAACACAGCCAGTCTGTCCAGGAGGGACAAGTTTCTCCGGGCACCCAGGAGGAGGCAGGCGACATCGCAAATGCCATCCCTCAGGGGTCCCGGAGACCCGATGTACTCACAACGGCAGGCCAGGCGCAAGTGGGCAGGGGTGGTGGGAGTGGAGGACGGCGGAGGCGCGAACCTGACCAATTGGCTCAGGAACTGGTAATGTCACACGTCAGCAACATCCTCGACTCATACCGGCGTGACACCAGGGGCATCAGCCAGGTTGTGTGCACCCTTGAGGAGATGAAGACCCTGCAGGCCGAGCAACATGCCAGTCAACAGCGACACCAAGGACAGATGGAGGCTAGACTGGCTGAGCTCGTGGCGGTGCAAACGGACATGACCCGTGTACTCCGTCGGATTGCCGAAAACAAGGGCAACCCTCCCTGTGCCACCAGGCGAAGAACATCACCACCCACAGGGAGGGATCAGGAGGAGGAGGATTCATCCGACGGAGCATCACAAGCATCGTCACGGCCTGCTTCTGAGGGTCGTCCACGCAAAAGACCGTGAGAGTCAGCGGAACATCACCATCTCCCAGGTCACCTGGCCTGGCACCTGGCCCTCTGGCCCAACAGCAGCACATTAGCAAAATGACATTCTCTGCCACATGGCCTTGCTGGTCACTGTCTGACCAATGTTGACAAAGACTGTGGCATAGACTCTGATGACTTCCAATGGCAAGGATACCAACTCCCCCTGTGAACTTTGGATTCTACACTCCCGCCAAGCACCTCTTGTCATCCCCCCAAAAACGTACCCCACCGCAAATAAAAACCATCACAATCACGAGATGATGCCGTCATTTTGCATTATTCCACTACATGTGTGTGTTGTAAAGTCAAATCATGCCTGATTTCAGAAGTAACTCCAACCATCCATACCCTGGGGTCTGAGTCTGGCACAGGACACACATGGGTCACAATGTATCCAATACAGACATGGAGCACCATACTCACCCGTGATGGGCCCAACCAGCTGAGGGGGTGCCCGCACAACTGTCCCTACAGACCTATTTAGAAGAGCAACAGTCATGCGCAGAGGTCAGGGATCATGTGGAGTGTCCTGGGGTGCTACTCCCAGGTATGTGTAGACACATGGCAGAACCATGTCCTGCATGCTTGAGTCAGGTGGATGTGGAGAATGGTGGGCCGGCCAAGGTTGGATGCATGGAGATGGCACAATGGGGTGTTGGATCACAGTGCCACAAGGTTGTGTTGTGGTTGTGGGCTGCATCCTGAGTGTGTGCGTGGATTGAGAAGGTCATCCTGCAGCTGGCAGTGATCCATTCCCCCATCTCTGTTGGACGTTGATGTGGCCTGGTCGCCGGATGTAGAAGCAGAGCTGTGCAGATGCACCACTAATTTGTGAGATTTCCTACTCTTCCCCCTTTTTAGCGGTCCCAGCTAGAGAACAGAATAAAATTGTTTTTTCTACTAGCCAGGGTCTTTTTAATTTTTATTTTCACGTATCCCTAATCACTCACATCCCTTGCACTACACATAAGCCTTATTATCACAACAACAGTGCTCCCGCGTAGCCGTTGGTAGTAGCACGCCCCGCCCCGTAGAGGGACGGGAAGACCCCCATGATGAAGCATGACACTATGGGACTCATAGTGTGTGAGGGGTATTTTAAAAACACTTAGTGCTTTCCGTGGCATTCCACGGATCACTTTAAATTCACTGTACTAATCATTGTAAAAATCAAAAAAACATAAATTAAGTAATTAATTAACTATCTAGTATCACTTTTTTACACTTTTTGTCACCAAGTCTGACCATCAATTCAGGTGAATTCAGCTCCATGTCATGTGCCCCATGGTGATTCTACATGTATGTAAAGTATCCAAACATGAACAGGAGCAGTGCACACATATTCAAAACAAATACCACTCCCAAAAAGCCCTGCTGCATCCCTTACCCTAAGGAGATTTTCAAACTTGTCCGTGCATGTAACGCTGATTCCGCACATGTTGCTGTGTTCATGAGGAATAGCAGGAGCACAACAATGCCACCAGCAGACAGCATGCGCAAGTACCTGTGGATGAGAGACACACCAGAAGTCAGCCAAAAGAAGCACATCCGCATGCATGCGCATGTACTCGACACGTATAAGGTTGTCAACATGCTAGGTGACAATGATGACTCTGGAAAAACATTCTTCTATTGCACCATCACTCGAGTGACACATCCAAACACACCTCTGACTCACTTGGCAGACATGCAGATGGACACACACATTGCAACACATGCCACACACGGCCCAATGCGTGCACACTCAGACACTGGAACTCACCACTAAGCAAAGAAGTTGCGTATGAGCCGACTCCGGATGTCCTCTACCGCCTCCTCCTCCTCCACATCACTTGCCTCGTGACCAAGCCCTTCATCCTCCATGGGTGGATGGTCCTGCTCATCTGGATCCAGGATGAGTGGCACAGCTTTCTCCACTGCCATGTTGTGCAGCATGCAGCACACGAGGAAGATCTTGCAGACCTTCACCGGTGCATATGGGAGTGCGCCACCGGTCTTGTGGAGGCAACGGAATTGGCTCTTCAGGAGGCCAAACGTCCTCTCTATCACTCGCCTGGTCCGCCCATGGGGGTTGTTGTAGCGGTGCTCGGCAGCCGTGCTGGGGTTGCGGAGAGGCGTGATCAGCCATGGCATGTTGGGATAGCCAGCGTCCCCTACATGGAAACATCATGGACAAAAGTGGGTCAGGAGAAGCAGTAAGACAGGAAGATGACGTTAAATACAGGACTGCCAGAGTATACCCACCAACAATACATGCTCGTTCGTTGCGCAGCTGCAGCATCATTTCAGGCACCCTGCTACGCCTCATGATGTAGGCATCGTGTGCTGATCCTGGAAAACGAGCACAGACATGTGAAATCACCATGTTGGCAAGACACATCACAAGGGCATTAATGGAGTGGTAATGCTTGCAGTTCCTATACACTAACTCCTGTGCCTGTGGTGGTACCAAAGCCACATGTGTTCCATCTATGGACCCAATGACATGGGGCATCCCTCCCAGGGCATAGAACTCACGCTTGACACCTGTCAACTGCTCAGGAGTTGGGAATTTTATGAACTCATCCAGGTGATCCAACATGGCCTCTAAAAACTCATGCAGAACACGGCTGAACATGGTTTGGGACATGCCACCAACATGAGCAATGGTATGTTGAAAGGTACCCGTGGCAAAGAAATGTAGGGCTGCCATCACCTTCATCTTGCGTGTCAGTGCAGTAGGATACCTGTGTAGTGGTTGGAGGTGTGGTGCCAGCCATGTCGTCAAGTCCTCAATCAAATGTTGGGGGAAGCGGTAGCGGCGTATACAGTCATGTTCCCTCAGGTCATCCAAGTCCGGAATTGGTCGAGGGAGAGGCGGAGCCCTGCAGAGAATTTGAAGGGACAACGAAGAGTGAGTACAGTACACCACCAATGTCAATGTACTGAGCACATGTTCAACAGGCAATACACATATGCTACATACTGAGTCAGGTCTATGCAATATGCCCTGGACACGTATGCCAGGCAGGTGACACTCCTACCAAGAGCCAGCTACAAAAGTTGATTCTCAACCTCAATATGCCATGCCATGAAACTAGCTGTGGGCCAGTGTAAGTGAACAGGCAGACGCATTACAGGAGTTACAGACATCCACACATGTGCAGAAGAAGGATGTTTATTGTACAGACAGGTTGCGGAACACTAGAGGCACAGGTCACATGTCATAGAAAAAGGACAGACCACACACCTTGCCATGAAGGAGTACATGTCAAGACTGATCACACAGACATTGAGAGTATGCAGATATGTCCGTGTCGATGCATACATACACACCTTACGTCGGATTACACATGTGGGCTGGTGTGCGTAACAGTGTGCCATGCCCATCTACACACAGACACATGTTGGTTGCAGCAACTGCAGATGCATTTGACCAAACACCTACAGCAAACCTATGGGAACACATGACACACACATGACATAGTTACAGCGTGCAACGCGGGCATTCACATGTCAGGGGTAATATTCCGTGTACCTGGCATCAGGGGACAGTTGCGGGTGTCGGTGACTGTGCCATGCCAGTGACGCATGGCTCAACAAGTCTGTACTACATGCACACATGTCAAAGGAGTGAAAAGGATGTGTGGCACATAGGGCACCATCACACATGACATGTGTACACAGCTCATCATACTTTTATTTGTTTCACACCTCAGGAGTAAAGTGCCACATCACAGCCTGACCCACCTGTGCCCGACACATGTAGTACTGCACAGACAATGCCTTGATGTCCAGCTGTTAGAAGGCCGCTCTCCGGGGAGTCCGATGGTGTCGAACGGGCCACCCCGAGAGCCACCGTTCCGTAGGAAAGTAGCCGAGCGCCGCTGAGAAGCCTCCGGGCGAGG
This sequence comes from Triturus cristatus, assembly GCF_964204655.1. Lineage (NCBI taxonomy): Eukaryota > Metazoa > Chordata > Amphibia > Caudata > Salamandridae > Triturus > Triturus cristatus. The sequence continues at coordinate 625,499,033 of NC_140587.1, forward strand.
TCCTTCTCCTATGATCGTACCAGCCAAGCAACCCCACCACCACAAAGGGACACAACAAGGGTAGATTCTCAAAAGTCTTTATCGGTATTAAAGGCAGGTTTCTGTGGCAATATTTACAGGCGGATCGAGGGATCCAAAAGAGTCTCAGGGTCTTTCAGGGACGGGGTAGCGGGACAGTCTCAGTACCGGCCTGGCACGGGAGCACCCTACGCCCAGCTCTCAATCCTCGAGCTGGGGGGGTTCCGGGAGCCGGGACGTCGTCCGCAGGCTCGGATGGTTACTCCTGCGAGGTCGAGCCGTGACGAGGTCAGCAGGGCTCCGAGGGTTTAGCTCAGCGAGGTCGAGCCGTGACGAGGTCAGCAGGGCTCCGATGGTTTAGCTCAGCGAGGTCGAGCCGCGACGAGGTCAGCAGGGCTCCGATGGTTTAGCTCAGCGAGGTCGAGCCTCGACGAGGTCAGCAGGGCTCCGAGGTTCCGTGAGGGTTTTCTTCTCAGAAAGGGGGAGCCGCGACGCAGTCAGCAGGGCTCGAGTTCCAAGTTCCAGGCAATGAGTCTCTCTCCATAGGGTCAGCCGCGATCCGATCAGCAGGGCTCTTGACTCCAGGATACAACTACCGTCCTGGTTTTGGGCTGCCCCAGATATAGGGCTGGAGCCCTTTGATGTCCGGACCCTCGCGCCTGGGGGGAGTCGGAGAAGCCGGGATGAGAGAGTCCAGACACCCAGCGGGTGGGGGAGCCAGCACCTAGGGAGGCCGGAGGGCGATCGGAGCCAGGCGTCGGAGGACGGCTGGAGGCCCCATCGAAACTCTCCTCCTCCGGGAGCTGTGGAGTTGCCACTCGACCCCCCTTGGTCGGATCTTGGCGCCTCAATGTCGGGGCTTCTCTGGGACTGAGGCCGGAGCGTGCCGCGTCGCGAAGGCCGGTGCGGGTAGCGGGGTACAATCCAGGGGGACCCCGAAGGGTGGGGGCTGCCCCTGTCTGGTCGGGTAGGAGGGTTCGGGACCACGCCACGAGGCCAGGTCCAACACCAGCCTTGGCCAAGTATAACAGCTCTATTCCTGTCTGTGTGCCGTCTGTCACCACTGTCAGATGTGAAACGCACCGTACATACGCTCTGAGGGCGCGTGTAGGGTCCCTATCACTATGGGAGTGCTGGCGTATGCATACGCCATAGTGATACGGACCGTACACGCGTGTGTAGGGTCCCTATCACTATGGGAGTGCTGGCGTATGCGTACGCCATGGTGATATGGACCGTACACGCGTGTGTAGGGTCCCTATCACTATGGGAGTGCTGGCGTATGGTACGCCATAGTGATACGGACCGTACACGCGTGTGTAGGGTCCCTATCACTATGGGAGTGCTGGCGTATGCGTACCACATAGTGATACGGACCGTACACGCGTGTGTAGGGTCCCTATCACTATGGGAGTGCTGGCGTATGCGTACGCCATGGTGATAAGGACCGTACACGCGTGTGTAGGGTCCCTATCACTATGGGAGTGATGGCGTATGCGTACGCGATAGTGATACGGACCGTACACGCATGTGTAGGGTCCCTATCACTATGGGAGTGCTGGCATATGCGTACGCCATGGTGATACGGACCGTACGCGCGTGTGTAGGGTCGGTCCGTATCACTATGGCATACGCATACGCCAGCACTCCCATAGTGATAGGGACCCTACACACGCATGTACGGTCCGTATCACTATGGCATACGCATACGCCAGCACTCCCATAGTGATAGGAACCCTACACACGCGTGTACGGTCCGTATCACTATGGCGTACGCTTACGCCAGCACTTCCATAGTGATAGGGACCCTACACACGCATGTACGGTCCGTATCACTATGCCGTACGCATACGCCAGCACTCCCATAGTGATAGGGACCCTACACACGCGTGTACGGTCCGTATCACTGCATTTGGGGTGCCCTAGGGCCATGGAACGGACCGTACCTGTGTGTAAATATTGAAATAACATAGGGGACACATGAGGGACAAGTATAAGTGCCTAAATGCATGCTGGTTGTCATGGAGACCGAGTTTAAAGTTTGAATTATTGCATCAGGTGGCCAGCAGAAGTCGGTTGGAAACAATATACTTTGTTGCAAAGTGGTTGTTGACTTGACATCATGCTCAATTTTTAAACCATGCAAAGCCACTCACTGGGGTAGGTTTAAAGGGATTGGAGGAAACGTAGGATGCTAATGTGACTGACCAATCACTCTGTACTCCTGTAAATGAAACAGGCCAGCAAGGCAGCCAGGTCCCATGAGAGAGCACTTGCCTGCACATCCTTTCATTCCACAACACTGCTGCTGCTCGTGATTCCTCTGGCACCATGTCCAGGTCTGTGGAGAGGGCCCAGCCATTCACCATGGAGGAGAATATGGCGTTGGTGGATGTGATCCTCCCACAGTACACCATGCTGTATGGTCGACCAGGGGAGCAGGTGAGTGCAGACTCCACTAGCTTAGACTGTGCCCCTTTTTTGTGACTGTGACTTCTGGCATTGTGTCCCTGTGTGACAGACATGCAATGTTGTTTAGAGTGGGTCCCAGGGTGGGGAAGGCCTCATGTCTCCCATGCAGAGCATGCTGTAGTTCCTGTGTGCACTCCTCACTTGCATTGTGCTTACTGTGACAATCAATGCATGGTGCATGCCACATTCTGCCTGGCTACTCCTCCTGGGAATGTTGTTGCTACAGTCCTGATGTGATTCTGTGGTCCCCCCAGTGTGACAGGTGACAGTACCCATAGATGTGTGTTTGTTTAGTGTACCTGTGCTGTGAGTGTCCAAATGATGTGTTCGTCCCCTGGACATTGATGTGTGTGTGTAAGTCCCCTGTCATGTGGGTGAGTGCATATGGGGAGTGTTGCACACCAGCTGCATGAGGGATGGATATACCCTGCCCATGTGATGTGAGCAGGGAGCAGTGCTGTGTGACTGCCGTGCTGAGCCAGCCCCACACCTGTGACACCCCCCAGCCTAGTGGCACATGGGCAGAGTGAGGTTTGTACCCGCAGTTGGCAATGGCAGGTGATTGTCCTGTGCCTGTGTGTGTCTGGGCACTCTCCTGAGGTTGCGTCAGTGGGCTGAGGCATGTGGCTGCTTTGAGGTGCTGTCCATAATCCTTGTGTAGCTTGTGATGCACAGTGTGATCCAGGATCATTGATTGTGTGACACCCCTCATGCCACCTGTGTACTTTCAATGCCACGTAGTGCATTTTACCTTTCCCAGAGGATTATGTCCCTATGACAAATGTGCAATGAGTTGCCTGCATACCATGGCCTGTTCAAACAAGACAAATTGTTAATATGTGTGTCTCTGTGTCATTGCTCAGGTGAATTAATGTATTCTCACTTTTGCATCCTCACAGGTAGGCGTCCATGCCAAGGGGGAGATATGGAAGCAAGCCCTCAGTGCCGTGAGGATGACGGAGGGTCGGAAGTGGCCTAGCCCAGGTGAGGAAACGCTGGCAGGATATCCGGTGCTGGACGAGGAGGATTGCACGGGTCCTGCTGGGGCACTCACCTGAGAGCCGGAAGAACCGTGGGCGCCGGCGTCTGACCCACATCCATAAGCGTGTGCTGGCAGTGGTCTTCCCCGACTTGGATAGGCGCTTACAGGAGATGCAGCAGCAGGAAGGGGGTAGGTACATGTGTGTTTGTTGTGTGTCACCAGCTTTTGGAAGTGCGCAGCTGCATGGATACACTGCCAGGGTTTAAATGTGCAGTGCATAACCAGTTCCCCAAAGTAAACCGGTGCTGTTCTTCCTCCCTTCCCCTCCTTGCCATGTGTTCCCTGGTCTGTGAGTAGTCACTCTTGCACAAGGTAATCTAGGCTGGCAGTTAATCCAAGTGCCCAATGCTTGCAGCATCATGTGTGGGGGTGGAGTGTAACAGGTTTTGGAACCTTGGCTGTGCCCTGGCCAGTTCAGTCATTGTGGGGTCCATGTCAGTTGGCACTGATGCTGAGTCCCAACATAGGAGTGTGTCTTAAAAGTGTACTGACTTCCAGCATGCATGTCCAATGTTGTGCCCTCTGACATGATGTGCATGAGTGGGAGTAATGCATAGTGCAGGGACGGTTGCTTCAGTTGCAGTCATATCCATCCAGGACCATGGAGGAGTGTGGCCACTACCGTGCCCTGGGGCACCTTTTCCTAGGTATCATGTGTGTCATCCAACAATGTGGACATTCTCTGTGTCTTCGGCATAGGTTGGGCTCTGTGGCATTGTACCCTGGCCTCATCTGTATTGACGTAAACTGTGCTACATGTGTCCACTGTACAGTGTGACCCAATTTTGCTTGTGCATGCTCACAGTGGGCAGTGCCTCTGTGTCTTGGAACGACAATCTGATGATGGTTGATTGTCAATGATATATGTGGACAGGCGCACCAGGGGTAGTTTGTGTACAATCAGGATTTAGTGCAGCCCATGTGTTTTTATTCCAGAGTAAGAGGTGTAAGTACTTCCTCTGTCTCAATCACATTGTCTCAGGTAGCGGGTGGTTTGTGCGGGCAAGGCCTACATGTCCAAATCTGAAGTCTCCCTGCTAGGTCTGGCCTGTGTGTGATGTTTGTCTGGACATACACTCAAGGTGCAGTGACCCAGTCATGTTGGGCATGTTTTGATGTATTAGCTTTGCAGCATGTGCAAAAAGTCAATAGACATGGTTCCTGCTCATCCCTTTTTTGGCAACGCTGTGTGGTACAGATGCTGTGCACGATTGTCCCCAGAGCCTGGCTCCTCTAACTAATTTGCTGTTGGGTCATGCTCTCAATTGTTTCTCAGTGGCATGGTGGGTCAACCAGCTGTGTGTTGCAGGGCCTACATATGTACCTTGTATTGTAGATGTTACCCATGTTGCTTTTCAGGCTATGCACTGTGACCTATGTAGATTTGACTCATGTGACATATGTATACAGGTGTCTGATTATTTCCTGTCTCTTCACCTTGCCCACAGCTTCATCGGGGGACTCCGAGGGAGACACTGGCACGGACTGTGAGGAGGGAGCAGGCACCAGTGGCAGCAGTGCTGTCTTGTCTGGCGCATTGAGTGGCACGGAGGCCGAGGGGAGTGAGGCGGAGGACCTGTCCAGTACCACCACCGACTATGACGCTGACGGGTCTGAGGCTGAGCTCCCAGAGGGGGCGGAGGCTGATCCCACAGCTGAAAGCAGCACTCGATCTCTACCCATCACCGGCCTCTCACTTGCTCTGGTCCCTTCCCGCCGTGCTAGGTCACCACGTGTCTCCTTCTTGCCAGGCACCGCACCCCCTGCCCCTGTCTCCACTGCTGCCGTGAATGCCGAGTCTGTGGACATCCTGCGCCAGTTGCAGGTTGGACAGACTGCGATGCTTAATGTCCTCCATGGCCACACACGAGTGCTCACCCAGATGGAGGCATACATGGAGGGCATCTCAGCTGCGCAGTCTGACCAACGCCAGTTGCTGAGGTCCATAGACTCGACACTGACTGCAGCAGTGGGTCACCTGCAGCGCTACGTCCCCCCCTACTCCTGCACCATCCACACTTCCCACTCCCATGCCTGTCCAAAGCACACCCAGACGTACCCATGCACGCACCCCACCAGACACAGGCACCACACCACCAGGGAAGGCCAAGCGCACACCTCCTGTCACGCACACACAGGGTGAAGTAGGCACACCCACTGGGTCGGGGGGCAAACGGAAGACAAGCAGCCACAGTGGGAGTCCACATTCATCACAACCCACTCCCTCCAAATCCACTCCCCTCAGCTCTCCTGGCCAAGATTCCACCAAAGAATCCTTCCTGGCCGCTCTGTCTCTGAGCCCCAGTGTGACACCACCCCGCAAACGGTCGGAGGAGTCCCCGGTCAGGGTAGTTGATTCCCCCCCCTGTCCACACCCTCCCCCAGTAGCGCTGCGACCCATCCCTCCGACACCCCCCCCTTCCTTGGGGCCTGTGGTTCCTTCGGGTGCAGGGGAGACACTGGTGGACCTTGCAACCGTGTGCAGCGCCATTCTCACCTCCTCCTTTGGTGCTGCCCCACTCCCTGTGGTGGAGTCCTCCGTCCCTGCACCCACAACACCAACCCTTGCCCCTCCTGTCCCTGCGGTGCCTGGTCCTCCACCCCCATGATGCCCCCCCCCTGTGGAAGCAAAGGAGGTATGAACTGTGCATGCAAGCTAGGGGACACGCGTCCCTATGTGTCCCCCACCAGGAATTGGACTATGGACTGCCCTATGGGCCTTGTACATATTGAACTTTTAATGCTTTAAATGTTTTTTAATGCAGAATAAAGCAATGTTTTTTTCCCTTTGCACACTACTGCTTTTCTGGTATTGCTGTTGGTGGTGCTGCTCCATGATTTGGGGTGGGGATAATGTGTTTGGTGTCTGGGAAATGTAGTAGTGTGATGCTCATGGGGTGGACCCTGGTATCTGTGTGCCATCACAAGGTATTTGCGAAATAACTTTGTTCATGTGTGTTCTTACTGCATGGAGGCATTGTCCCAAGGTGTGTTCCTTCCTCTGTGGACCCTGACATCTTCCCTGCAGGGTGTTTCCTAAATGTTGTGCTGAGCTGTGTCTACATATCCTTGGTGTGTGACGGATCCGTTCAACTTTGGCCATGCATGCTGGGCAATGTCTCCACCTGCATAATTTGTGGCATCCTTGGTGGTCACTGTACTTGTGTGTGGAGTATATTGAAGTTACTTCATGTGGACATGTTCCCTTTTAAACACTATGCATGTGTACTCCCAGCCTCGCAAACATGTTACGTGTTCTGCAGGGTCTTTGAGCGCCTAACTGACAATTGTGGGCATTGTATCTGTGGGTACTGCACCCTTTTCTTTCCATGGGCACTGCTGGGGGGGCTCTGCACCCACCCCTCCTGTGTCTGGGCACTGCTGGGAGTGATAGGCACCCACCCCTCCTATGTCTGGGCACTGCTGGGAGGACTCTGCACCCACCCCTCCTATGTCTGGGCACTGCTGGGAGGACTCTGCACCCACCCCTCCTATGTCTGGGCACTGCTGGGAGGACTCGGCACCCACCCCTCCTGTGTCTGGGCACTGCTGGGAGGACTCTGCACCCACCCCTCATGTGTCTGGGCACTGCTGGGAGGACTCTGCACCCATCCCTCCTGTGTCTGGGCACTGCTGGGAGGACTCTGCACCCACCCCTCCTATGTCTGGGCACTGCTGGGAGGACTCTGCACCCACCCCTCCTGTGTCTGGGCACTGCTGGGAGGACTCTGCACCCACCCCTCCTGTGTCTGGGCACTGCTGGGAGTGATAGGCACCCACCCCTCCTATGTCTGGGCACTGCTGGGAGGACTCTGCACCTACCCCTCCTGTGTCTGGGCACTGCTGGGAGTGATAGGCACCCACCCCTCCTATGTCTGGGCACTGCTGGGAGGACTCTGCACCCACCCCTCCTATGTCTGGGCACTGCTGGGAGGACTCTGCACCCACCCCTCCTGTGTCTGGGCACTGCTGGGAGTGATAGGCACCCACCCCTCCTGTGTCTGGGCATTGCTGGGAGGACTCTGCACCCACCCCTCCTGTGTCTGGGCACTGCTGGGAGGACTCTGCACCCACCCCTCCTATGTCTGGGCACTGCTGGGAGGACTCTGCACCCACCCCTCCTGTGTCTGGGCACTGCTGGGAGGACTCTGCAACCACCCCTCCTGTGTCTGGGCACTGCTGGGAGGACTCTGCACCCACCCCTCCTATGTCTGGGTACTGCTGGGAGGACTCTGCACCCACCCCTCCTGTGTCTGGGCACTGCTGGGAGGACTCTGCACCCACCCCTCCTGTGTCTGGGCACTGCTGGGAGTGATAGGCACCCACCCCTCCTATGTCTGGGCACTGCTGGGAGGACTCTGCACCCACCCCTCCTGTGTCTGGGCACTGCTGGGAGTGATAGGCACCCACCCCTCCTGTGTCTGGGCACTGCTGGGAGGACTCTGCACCCACCCCTCCTGTGTCTGGGCACTGCTGGGAGTGATAGGCACCCACCCCTCCTATGTCTGGGCACTGCTGGGAGGACTCTGCACCCACCCCTCCTTTGTCTGGGCACTGCTGGGAGGACTCTGCACCCACCCCTCCTGTGTCTGGGCATTGCTGGGAGTGATAGGCACCCACCCCTCCTATGTCTGGGCACTGCTGGGAGGACTCTGCACCCACCCCTCCTATGTCTGGGCACTGCTGGGAGGACTCTGCACCCACCCCTACTGTGTCTGGGCACTGCTGGGAGGACTCTGCACCCACCCCTCCTATGTCTGGGCACTGCTGGGAGGACTCTGCACCCACCCCTCCTGTGTCTGGGCACTGCTGGGAGGACTCTGCACCCACCCCTCCTGTGTCTGGGCACTGCTGGGAGGACTCTGCACCCACCCTTCCTGTGTCTGGGCACTGCTGGGAGGACTCTGCACCCACCCCTCCTATGTCTGGGCATTGCTGGGAGGACTCTGCACCCACCCCTCCTGTGTCTGGGCACTGCTGGAAGGACTCTGCACCCACCCCTCCTGTGTCTGGGCACTGCTGGGAGGACTCTGCACCCACCCCTCCTGTGTCTGGGCACTGCTGGGAGTGATAGGCACCCACCCCTCCTATGTCTGGGCACTGCTGGGAGGACTCTGCACCCACCCCTCCTGTGTCTGGGCACTGCTGGGAGTGATAGGCACCCACCCCTCCAGTGTCCGGTGATGTAGGGGTACGCGTGGTACGACCCGTAGGTCTGCACCGTACCCAGGCCTTCAGAGCGTGGGTACGGGTCATACCACGTGTACCCCTACATCACCCCAACAATGCTGGTACGGCCCGTACCCAGGCCTTTAGAACGTGGGTACGGGCCGTACCGCCATTGTTGGGGTGACGTAGGGGTGGGCATGGTACGAACCGTACCCACGCTCTTAATGCGTGGGTACGGTACGTACCGGTATTGTTGTGTTGCCGGTTAACGTCAATATCCACTTCCGTTGTGGCGGACGCTTGCATTGCTGGACACGCCCCCACCCCCTCAAGGTGACCAGGTCCTGCAGGTCAGGTATGTCCAGGGCATGTGTGATTTGTGACTTGGGTGGGGGTTATGTGTCCTGCCCTTGTCCCCCCCTTTGCCCCTGGGTGTTGTTCTGACTTTCTGCGGCGTCTGCGTCGGTTCCTGTAGAGCAGGTGGACTGCTATGAGTGCTGGGATGACACGTAGGTTCGGGTCCATTGCTGTCCGTCGCGTACAGGTGCTCCTTGTGCGCGTCGTCCTGATTTCCCGGCAGTTTTTGGCAGCCGGAGAATTTAATCCGTGCGGGGTGACGTCGGTGCGGATCGTACTTCCTGGTTCGTGAAACCCAGCCTGAAGGCGTCCCGACGTCACGTCGGAGCTTTCCCGGATCACATTTGTATGTATATTTTCGTCGGTCGGTGTTTTGTACGATTCGTATGGAAATAGTGTTTCCATGCGAATCGTACTTGCATTTTTGTAAAGTTTTTTGACCGGGTACGAGTCGGACGGAGAAAATGCTCCGTCCGATGGTTCGTACCCGGTTTCTCCAGGATCGGAATCGGCCCCTAAATGGCAGACAAAATTAAATATTCCACCTAATGCCTTTTGTACCGCCTTGGGCCTAGCACAAACATATTTGTTATCTCCTAAATTACAAGCGCAATTTTATAAGACAGGATATTTTATGTATATAACCCCTAGTAGGGTTGCCAAATGGACAATCGGCCCTGGAACTACTTGCCCACGTTGTTCAGAATATAGTGTGGACTCTGTTCACATGTTCGCTATTTGCCCAAAATTGGAGTTATTACTGAAAGACGTACAATTGTTTTTAAGTAGAATCCTCTCTTCAGATATTCAGCTTATGCCAGTTACTATTATGCTAGGGCTATATGATCAACTTGATCTCAAAGAAGGGGGCGCACTGCTGTTTGTTGCAATGCCATTCTGCGAATTTGCATTGCTACGCATTGGAAAGATCCGAATCCCCCATCTTTTGGCCAACGGCAAGCTAGATTGTTTGCTACTTACAGGTTGGAAAGAGCAATCTACGCTAAGAAGGGAAGAAGGGCTAGAAAAAAGGGCCTGGTGGTATGGGGCCCTCTGACTAGATGGCTTGACATTCTGAATACATAAGCTGTATAATGACTTGTTTTGCATCCCTGATTTCTTCACTCTTTTCTCCCCCCTGCTCCCCATTTGCCCCTTTATGTCTCTGCTCTCCTTCTCCAGATAAGATAGATAATTTTTTACTTCTTTTCTCTGTTGCTTATATACAGATAACGTTGAAATCCGTATTTATATTTAATGACCATGTTTTAAGTATGTAAATATAACGTGCCCTCTTTATTTACTGTCTTTTCTTTCTCTTCTGATCCGGGGTGGGGGGAGGGGGCGCTGTCGTTTAAAGATGAATTAATCGATTCTGTAATGTGTTGCTAAAGCAAAAATAAAAATAAAAATGTACAAAAAAAAAATATTATTTATGTTTTTTAATATATGTGTTACATTTTTAGCAGTTATCAATTTTATTTTATTTAAATTTAGCATTTTGTAATTCCGTAGCGGGTTGTGGGTTTATAGGGGAGAAGGGTGGGATATAATTTCTTTTTGGTTAATTAATAATTAGTTGTTAATTGATATTAATTCATTCATTGAAAATTAAGTATGGAAACTGTGTAATTAATTTTAGGTGCGGGTTGTGAGGTTTATAGGGGTAAACGGGGGAAAGTAATTAATGTTCTATTAATTAATAATTAGTTGTTAATAAATATAATTAACTAATTGTAATTAATTATGGAAATTGTGTACTTAATTTGAGGTGAGGGTTGTTGGGTTTACAGGGGTAAAAGGCAGGAAGAAATTAATGTTAATTAAGTATTAATTAGTTCCTTATTAATATTAATTATTTAATTGAAAATTAGATATGGAAATTGTTTAATTAATTATAGGTGTGGGTTGTGAGGTTTATAGGGGTAAAGGGCGGGAAGTAGTTTATGTTTAATTAATTAATAATTAGTTTAACATTAATATTAATTAATTAATTGATATTTAATTACGGTAATTGTTTATATTTTTTGTGGGGGGGTTTTACTTTTATGTGGCAAAGTGTGGAGAGTAAATTTATTTTACTTACTTTATAATTAGTTGTTAAATTCTATGAATTTTTTTATTGAAAATAAGTTTTAATTGTGTAATTAGTTTTTTTACAGTATAATTTTAGCTGTGGTTTGTGGAGGTTATAGAGGTAAAGTGCGGGAAGTTTATACATTTTTATGAGTTTTAATTTATTTTTTAATTAATAGTATTTCTTGAATTAGTAATTAATGATGTTAATTATGTAAGTACATTTTTTATTTATTATTTAGATGTGGTTGGTGAATTGTGTGGTGTTACAGGGTAGGGAATAAAAAAAGTACATTTGTGTAATAATGTTTTTGATTTTTAAATAATTTCTAATTAAAAATATGTATTTCTTTGAAAATTATTTTTTATTTTGTTTAATATATTTGTAGGTATCTTTTATATGTATTTAACATTACATTGTGTTTTTTAAATTTTTAATATTAAATATATTTACATTTAATTTTTTAATATATGTATATATTGTTTTATTTATTTTGTAAATATTTTTGTTGTTAATATTTTGTTTGTTTTTAATTTTGAACTGACTGGATGGAGAATATTAATTGTTACACCTCTGCAATCCAACACTTTCCCTACTGTTGCACTGATTGGAGTGGGAATAGTAAATTTTATCCTGCCACTTCCGAACACTGTCCCTACTGTTTAATTTACTGGAGTGGGAATGGAAATTTTTACCCCTCTGCTATCAAATACTTTCCCTACTGTTGCACTGACTGGTGTGGGAATAGACATTTTCACCCCATCACTATCCAACACTTTCCCTTCAGTTGCACTGATTGGAGTGGGAATAGTAAATTTTATCCCACCACTATTCAACACTTTCCCTACTTTTGCACTCACTGGAGTGGGAATAGTAGTTTTTACCCCTCTGCTATCCAACACTTTCCCTACCGTTGCATTGACTGGTGTGGGAATAATAATTTTTACCCCTTCGGTACCCATCACTTTCCCTACTGTTGCACTCACTGGAGTGGGAATAGTAATTTTTACCCCTTCACTATCACCATTTTCCCTACTGTTACACTCAATGGAGTGGAAATAGTCATTTTTACCCCTCCACTGTCCAACACTTTCCCTATTGTTGCACTCATTGGAGTGGGAATGGTAATTTGTACCCCTCCGCTATCCAACACTTTGCCTACTGTTGCACTCTGCTGCTCGAGGATGGGTGGATCAGTCGCATTGACAGCCATGTTCCCAAGGGATCCTTGCCTGTCTGAGAATTTCACCCACTCAAATGGCAGTTTCTTCTGGCACGGGTTGCCACACCCCATGATATGCACTGACCGGGGAAAAGGATGCAGATGACGGCTGCAAGAAGAAGAGGCCAAGAGATAGGCCACAGTGGCCACTGTTGTGCTGGTCAGGAGGGACAATAGGGGGCACAAATGACGTAGCATGATGGTGAAATACCCCAAAGGCGTGGGCGTGGGAAGCCACACATGGCGGCATGTCACCAGGCCGATATGCCTGCATCAGTGCAAGAAGTAGAGCCAGCCTAGGGCCCAGGCGATGGTGCAAAACACAGCAGGCAGCAGAAATATGCAGGTTAAGGGTAGCCCCCATTACAGCATACATTTGCGCTACGGCGTCCGCAATAGGCCCCCACCCCAAAACGGTCAATGAGCCCCACACAGGTACTCTTCAGCAGGGTTCAGGCAGGGTAGAGAGCCAAAACACTGTGGGGTGAGCAGGGGTAATTTATGGGGTACACAGCAGTGCAGCCCACCAGGCCACAGTCAAAAAGGAACTTACTGCAGCGCAATATGTCCCAAGGATCCCACACGGCAGCAACAGGCACCAGACCAGCAGGAACCCAGGTATGCAACAGGTGTGTGCTCAGTCATCAGCTGGATAGAAGGACAAAAGCATGCTGGCAGCGCCACCACTCGTAGATGGAGGGCGGCTGGGGCCCAGACCTCTACGGTCCAGGACAGCTGCTGTAGGCGCCGGCAGGTGGGCCCCATGCAGGCCGGTGGCCCCACAGGAGCCAGGCAGAGGTGCTAGACTGCTCCCCATCCAGAGGAGCGGGCGGAGACAACCGCCAACATAGGCGGCAATGTAGGTCAGTGCAAGTGCAGGGAGTCAATAAAGCCCCAGGTAGCACTAGTGAGGAGGAGATGGACTAGACAGGCAACGCTGCCCCAAACGACAGAGGCCATCCCAAGCCCTAGGTAATCTGGTGGGCCAAAAGGAATCGCCACAGGCAACTCTGGGCCCAGGTGCAGAGTGTCACTGCTGCAGCCTGACACACCCGCCGATGGCACCAATCAAGCTAAGTGAGCCCAGAGGCAGGCCCGCGCTTCCACCCAGGCCTCAGGCAAATCCTCTATGCAATACCCCAGCTGGAGGGCTGCGCGGGTACAGCATCAGCAACGGTAGGCAAGGGGGAGGGCAGAAGATGGTATAAGGGCCCCTAGTGTCAGCTCCAGGCCTCAGGCTCACCTGCGTTTCCTGTAGCTGCGGGGCCTCTGAGGCTGTGGTTAGGCCGGCCACCACACAGAGCAGCACACTGCCTTCCCCTGTGTTCCAATCTAGAAAAATGTTATTCCGGGCAGTGAGGCTTTGGCTTAGGGGGACCGCCGTTCCATCAATGGCTGCAGATGACATGATGGGGGTCTAAATCTGCAACTGGGGGAAATGCAGGGGCCGGAGCTTCAGTGCTGTGCAATATCTTGGTTGCTGGCATAGCCACGCATATTGCATTTCATAATACTTACATTTAGAGTACTTGAGCACCTGAATATTCTGGCTGTCTTCCTATATTTTCCTAACCATTTACAACTTCGCTGTCTGATGATTCAACTAATATTTAGAAAATGAACCTTTATGGGTGATTGTCATCATCTCTCCAGATCGGTTTCACTGAATTGAAATGTATTTTGAAGGTTATGATTACAGTCAGCAGCCAAAGGTCCATAAGACCAGTGGGGGACACTATTTGATGATTTTACTGAGAGATTGAAATTCAGATACCCCAGCTCCATCATCTGTTTATACCTTACCAAGCAACCAAAAGTCTTCAGGTCTTAATGGTGACCACCGTTGCTTAATTTGTAAAATAATGAGCGCTGGTACCCAAAGCGCTGCTCAGAACCCCATGACTGGTGCTAATCAATATCTGCATTGTCTTGATTCCACCTCAAGCCTCTTTAATCCACTATTAGGCACTCCCTGTCCCTTTAGCTCAGTCTTGCAGGTCCCTTTGTGAAAGTTTTTCAATCTTTTCCTTCCTCCATCTTTCCACTTTGTGTGTTTACCCTCTCTTGCTTGTGGTCAATGTCTGATGAGGAAAAATGCCAATTCCCCAAAAAATCACTGGTAACTACCAGTTCGAATTATGCAATGATGACCAGACTGTTACGTAAATGATCCCCAGGAACTTCGTAGTTGATAAAGTATTTATTCAGGTTTCACAGAATAAAGGCCAACACAGCATCAAGCAGGAACAGCTGCTCACAACTCCCAGTCTCCAACTGATCATTGATGACACCTGGAGATTCCATGTGTCATCAATGATGTAGACTGTGGAATACTTACACGCAACTAAGTAATAATAATAAAAGACAGACACAACACATCTTCTCCCTTTAACTTAAAATAATGAACACTACATTTACAATAAATAATCTTATCTTAAAATAATGAACACTACAAATAGTGAACACTACATTTACAAAAATAATCTAATATAACACACATCCTCTCTTCCTACAATGACTAATTCATAACAACCTAAAAGTACACATAAGTACCTATTATAAGAATAAAATCATCAATTCATAACAAAATCCTTTAGGTATTCCGGTGGTTTAAACCAATCTCTCAAGAGAAAAGAAGCGACATATCAGCACATTCAAACGAACAAAGAAAGAAGTCCTCATAAAGATGGTGATTTCAATATCCTTCTAGTCATGGGCATGCTCACTCAAGATCCTGGTTAAGTTGATTTCCAGTATATTAGTAGCATGGTTTTATACCATTTATAGTCAGTGAACATACCTATGTCTGTTTATAGGTTTTTTAGTTTTTTTGGTTATACAGCTTTTTGCACACACAGTTGAATATACAATCTTCTGTTGCCTATGGCATTAGCTAGTACTTTCTCCCCCTTTTTCTTGTCTTCTAGAGCGTTGCCTCACGCCCTGAGTTGTAACCAGGAGCGTAGGTGCATCCCTGACTTCTTGCGGGTAAGAGGACTATGCAGTCTGCACGCTTGACAAATGTTTATGCACGAGACATTTGTATATTGTTTAAGAAAACGTAGTAGACTTGTCCAGCACATTTATATATTACTATTCTGTTTTTTCTCCAGGTGATTAAGTTACATCACTACGGTGCCACATATCCACGGATAAGTAGGTACTCTAATAGGTTGTATCGTTCCTTTTTATCTTACTTACCACTTACTCACCTTTTTTTGCAGTAGTGTTACCTATTGGTCCTGACGAAAGCCACAGTCATTGGGTAGACACAGGTTGGCTGAAACATGTTGACCCACGTCGGCGCGGCCCTATAACGTTTGTGGACGCGCTCCCCCCACAATTTCTGCTGTTTTTAGTTTGGTGTCATTGGATACAGAATAAAATTTATTTTCCAATGATGATCAATTTTAAATCACATTCCTATTTCACACACTGCATCTAGATTCACCACACTTAGGACAGTCTTCCTCATGCTGAGATAATCCGTCCTCCCAATCATAGGAACCAAAACATCCCTGAGCTCCTCCTTGTTATAGTAATCGAAGGAGTCGTAGCTCTATAACTACACCAGGTGTAGTTATGGGAGGTCCCAGATGATGAAGCATGCCACTTCGGTGGGTGATGGGACTTGGCCCTCTTTATGAGGACTTCTTTCTTTGTTCGTTTGAATGTGCTGACATGTCGCTTCTTTTCTCTTGAGAGATTGGTTTAGACCCGCAGACTTTACTTGTTGTGTTTGTTCAATTGATTTGGGGATTTGTCTGCGCAGGTCTCTAAAATTCCCTTAGACCCTGTGACCAGTGTTTTGTATTGATATTGTGTGCAGCTACGGCTGCGGGTCTTCATACGCTATACACCCAGCAGTGCTGCCGTGTTTCTTGTGTTCTTGTTCTTTAGGTTGTGTCCCAGCCTCTTTATAGACTAGGTGTGCGCATCTGACTTTCTTTCAACAACATGACAGAACTCACAGGCTTGGCCTTTGACGATGAAGTGGCCCGCCTCATATTGACCACCACTCCAAGTATCTTTGAAAATGCAGACAATCCGGCAGGAGCAACTGGTGATGACTGGGCGAAACTTCTAATTTTGAAGAAATCGCACACTCGCACCAGTATTCACGGTGCAATTATGACTGAGTATTTGCGCGGCAATTGCGCACCTACTGGCTTAATCGTTACCAACACACCCCGTCTGTTTTTACAGGATAAAATCTTTCTCAAAGATTGGGCCATGATAGCGTGGCGATGCACTCGCGACTGGCTAATCTTGATCATTAGCACTGCCAAACGCGTCGCCGACGCTATCATGATTGAGATCCAAATACTAGAAGGACAAATTAAGACAACCTTGTCCCATTCCATCTACAAGAAGAACCTCGATGATAACAACAAATCTAACAAAGATTTTCGAGATGGTATTCTCTCTTCTAAGATAGATAAATTCAAGAAGGATTTAGCTAAGTTTTCCTTTGAAAAAGTCTATCCCTATACACAAGAGAACCATGTACCACCTGAGTTCAATAGGAAGGGTAGACGATTTGGTTCCAACTACTCTTCCTCTGGATCAGAAGATTGGTCAAGTGACTCTGATTCCACCACTCAAGAGCCAGCACAAAACAGAGGTAGGGGTAGAAATTCCAGGCGGAACTGGCGAGGGAATCAGCAACCACAATGGTGGCAACCTCCACCGTGGCAATATCCAAATCCCCCTTTTCCCCCCAATATGATGCCTTTCAACCCCCCCCCACAGTTCTTTTACAATCAGCCTTTTTTAGGCCAGGGCCGGGGACGTTCAAGGGGACGAAGGAGAGGCCAACAAACACCAAACCAAACGAGGGTCCATTGGAGCCCACCCCCACCAACCTCACCACGGCACCTTCGCAGATCGGCGAAGGGCCCAGCAGGGGCGGGACCCAGCAGCAGCTAGTGGTCAATCTGAGCTCTTATACTCTAACCGTTATGGAAGAGAAGGTCCTTAACAAAGGCTTAGGCTTTGTTCCAACCAATACGGGTGATCCGTTAACTCTCCATTGTGAGTTAGCTAAGTTTTTTCGGAAAATTAGACTGCAATTTTTCTTTCAAGACAAGACAAATGAGGATACCACATTGACAGACGGTGGTACTGACAGCGGCCTTAGGAATAAATCCACATTCAATCCACCAGCACATTCCTTGCCCCCTCATGTTCTTGCTTTTGAAACTGCCGTCACCAAAGAAACCTCCTTAATGTTGACCAAACCAACTCGTCAATATCACAATCTACCTAACCTAGAGAAGCAGGCTCTGACCTCTCTGTCCAGAAACTCCACAATTATCATCAAACCTGCTGATAAGGGAGGGGCGATCGTGATTCTCGATGCCCTGGATTACAAGACAGAATGTTTAAGACAGCTCAGTAACGAGAGATTTTACAAAATCCTCACTCAGGACCCTACACCGCGCATCAAGAAAGACATTTTGGAACTCGTGCATGAGGCTAAACTAGAGGGCTGGATTTCAGCACGAGAAGCTGAATTTTTGGTGACGGAACATCCGGTCACCCCCTATTTTTACGTTCTGCCCAAAATCCATAAGACTCAACGCCCTCCCCCTGGCAGACCGATCATCTCCGGCTTGGGCTCGTTACTGGAACCCCTCTCAACATTCGTTGATGTTTTTTTGAGACCCTTGGTCAAAACCATGCCGACATACCTACAGGATACCAAAGAAGTTTTACAACTGCTTCCAGGTCTAGACTTCAATACTGACACAGATTTTCTTGTCAGTTTTGACGTAGAATCTCTATACACTTGCATCCCTCAGACTGAAACTCTTGAAGCCATCAGAGGGCTCCTTGAAGCAAACAGTATTGGGCTGAGTTCGCCAGTGGCATTTATTATGGAATGTGCCAGGCTGGCTATGACTGAAATTTTTTTTCAGTTTGAACACCAGCTGTACCTACAAACATCAGGTACATCTATGGCAGTGTTTTTGCCCCCAGCCTGGCCAATCTGTACGTACATTTGTTCGAACAACAATGTGTCTTGTGCACTGACAACCCCTTCCGTGACTATATTGTCATATGGAAACACTATATTGACGATATTTTCGTCATATGGCGAGGTGACTATGCAACCCTAGAGACCTTTCACCTTTGGCTCAATGAACGGAATTCCTTCCTTAATTTCACCATGGAAGCGAGCAAGCGGAGTTTACCATTTCTAGACCTTCTCATCTTTCCCACTGCCAACGGACTCGGGAGTGAGCTATATACTAAACCTATGGCAAGGAATTCTCTCCTGTCATATGAAAGTTTCCATCCCAAATCACTCAGGTCCGGCTTACCATTTGGGCAATTTCTCCGCTTGAGACGTAACTGTACTGACACTGACAAATTCAAAGAACATGCTGATGTTCTCTCGAGAAATCTAAGGGCAAGGCAGTACCCCTCGAAACTGATCAAACAATCCTATAAGCGGGCTAGCAACAACAATCGTGATGCCTTATTAGAACCATCGGTACCCAAGGCCTCTCTGGACAGACTGACATGTGTCCAGACTTTCAGCACTCACTCTAATCAACTCCAGAAAATCATACGAAAAAACTGGCGCATTTTGACTGTGGGACTGGTACATCTTAGCCCTCCGCTTTTTTCGTTCAAGAGAAGTGCGAATTTGCGAGACACACTAGTACACACGCGCCCACAGAACAGAGTGATCTCTAAGACCAACACCTTGTGGAATTTGCCACCTGTCCAAGGGCATTATGCGTGTGGCAATTGTGCAGTATGCCCCAACACCAGACATACTACAGAAGTAGACATAGGGACAAATAAACCCTGGAGGCAGATTAAACACACTAACTGCAATAGCGAGAGGGTAATCTACTTGATCACTTGCCCCTGCGATTTAAGATACGTGGGCATGACCACGAGAATGATCAAACTCAGGATAATGGAACACAAAAGTACCATCAGATGTCAAAGGCAGGCAACCCGCATGACTAGACACTTTGTGGAATCCAAACATAGCCCTGATGACATTAGGTGGACGATCATAGAACAACCCTTTATTCCGTCCCATATAACAGATGTGTCCACTTTTCTATTCAGAAAGGAGCAACGCTGGGTTTTTACACTTAAAAGCGACACGATAGGGCTCAACGAGTCTATACCTTGGACCTCGTTGTGATACTGCAGGGTCCAAGCCCTTGTGGCTGACGATGGGTCGTTTTCCTTTTCGGTTAAGTCTCATGATACATCATTCCAGTGGTACTATAGTCAACTATGAGAAACATGGGAGAGTGGTATGATCCATCCCAACCTTCTCAGTAAGCCATAACTCTTAACGCATTACACCTCTTCAGGTAGAGGGACACTCCCATGTATGACAGCTTAAGACTGATTTGGACTTTTCTAGGTAAAATTGGAACTCTCGTTCAGTTATACACAAGAGGATGCACTTTCAGTCCACCGCAACTCTATTTATAATATTTTCAGATTCTCCTGCACCTTTAATTTTTAGAGCGTCATGCTACTGAATTACCACAATTCCAGACGCATCTATCCCTGACACATACGTACCTTCCTTGATTCTGTTTTCATGGGATATAAGAGTGTTGAGTTTCACAATGGGGACAGATGGGACTGTGATCCCACTCTTAAGATATACTTCTGCCCACTACATCGTACATTCACGGCCAGAAGCGCGCTACATAATTTGGAGAGACTACAATCCCCAGCATTCGTTGCGTTACCGACGCACGTTTTCATAGCGTGTTGCGTCATTGCGCCTCCGAACGCTGATTGGTCCAATTCCCGGAACCCCATACAGATGATCGTTATGAAGGGCAGGTTTACGATGCTCCGGTTACGCTCGGTACAACTAGGTAGAAAGTCCGGGGTAACGACGGACAGGTAAGCCTGCTCTCTGTTCATCTGTATACAGTGACTTAGTCTCTTTACTGAACCCTACTTTAGAGACTAGTCTTCGAGTCATTTCTGGCTGTATTCGGCTATATGGTTGCCATTCGCCTGCTTATGGTGATTTCAATATCCTTCTAGTCATGGGCATGCTCACTCAAGATCCTGGTTAAGTTGATTTCCAGTATATTAGTAGCATGGTTTTATACAATTTATAGTCAGTGAACATACCTATGTCTGTTTATAGGTTTTTTAGTTTTTTTGGTTATACAGCTTTTTGCACACACAGTTGAATATACAATCTTCTGTTGCCTATGGCATTAGCTAGTACTTTCTCCCCCTTTTTCTTGTCTTCTAGAGCATTGCCTCACGCCCTGAGTTGTAACCAGGAGCATCCCTGACTTCTTGCGGGTAAGAGGACTATGCAGTCTGCACGCTTGACTAATGTTTATGCACGAGACATTTTTGTATATTGTTTGAGAAAACGTAGTAGACTTGTCCAGCACATTTATATATTACTATTCTGTTTTTTCTCCAGGTGATTAAGTTACATCACTACGGTGCCACATATCCACGGATAAGTAGGTACTCTGATAGGTTGTATCGTTCCTTTTTATCTTACTTACCACTTACTCACCTTTTTTTGCAGTAGTGTTACCTATTGGTCCTGACGAAAGCCACAGTCATTGGGTAGACACAGGTTGGCTGAAACATGTTGACCCACGTGGGCGCGGCCCTATAACGTTTGTGGACGCGCTCCCCCCACAATTTCTGCTGTTTTTAGTTTGGTGTCATTGGATACAGAATAAAATTTATTTTCCAATGATGATCAATTTTAAATCACATTCTTATTTCACACACTGCATCTAGATTCACCACACTTAGGACAGTCTTCCTCATGCTGAGATAATCCGTCCTCCCAATCATAGGAACCAAAACATCCCTGAGCTCCTCCTTGTTATAGTAATCGAAGGAGTCGTAGCTCTATAACTACACCAGGTGTAGTTATGGGAGGTCCCAGATGATGAAGCATGCCACTTCGGTGGGTGATGGGACCTGGCCCTCTTTATGAGGGCTTCTTTCTTTGTTCGTTTGAATGTGCTGACATGTCGCTTCTTTTCTCTTGAGAGATTGGTTTAGACCCGCAGACTTTACTTGTTGTGTTTGTTCAATTGATTTGGGGATTTGTCTGCGCAGGTCTCTAAAATTCCCTTAGACCCTGTGACCAGTGTTTTGTATTGATTCCGGTGGTTTAACCACCCTACCAAAACTATTAACAAGAGCATCATTGTTTTGAGATTGAGGATGGGGTTCACAAACAGAAGATTCCTCCTGTCCAATTAACTCTGAGGAATTAGAATGAAGAGCAACACCATCAGAAATACATTCAGGATTAACCCCATCTAGAAGATCATCATTCTCCACTTCAGAAGAAACAGAAGGCACATCAACTTGACTTGTAACCTCAATCATACTAGAACCAGAAGGATCCTTCTCAACCTGTGCTGATTCCCGGCTACATTCCTCCCCAATATTCTCTTCATCTAACCAGTGAAAACTCCTCATGCAACTAGTTCCTTCTCCACTCCACTCATTAAATGTACTTTTGCATTTTACAATCCTGGCCGTGAGCCAAATTTTTCCATCAGATAATTGCACAGAATTTTTCCAAAGACTGACTACAGAAAGAGGCTTAGAGAATTTACTTTGCCCTTTCCTTACTTTAAAAGGTAATCTGACTCGTACCTGATCACCTATTCCAAAATTTATTGATTTAACTTTGTTTATACTGTCATAATAAATTTTGTATTTCTTTTGGTGTTGTTCAACATTTCCTTTGACATGTTCAGGTGACCATTCTAATAACCGTGAGTGTTTCATCCAACACTGGTTATCTTTCGTAAATGGAACACGTCCTTTCATAATAGTGAACGGACTATAACCAGTGACAGTAGGCGTTATACGATACATCCAAATCATTTTCTTAACCCCTACTATCCAATCTTGGTTCTTAAGGTTCGCTAATTGAATAGATTCTTTAATCACTCGATTGAACCTTTCCACTTCACCATTCCCACTAGGATGATAAATTGACGTAACTCTGTGTTTTATGCCATTTCGTTTTAAAAACTCCTCAATGATATGGCTTTTAAACTGAACTCCGTTATCAGTTATAATAACTTTAGGGAGTCCTTCTCTTTGAAACAAATCATCTAGAAACTCCAGAACCGAAGAAGCATCAGCTCTATCAACAACCTTAATTTCAGGCCACTTAGAAAAATAATCAACTGCAACTAGAATGTACTTTACAGAATCATCTTTTGTAACAGGCCCCGTGATATCTATACCTAAAGTCTCCCAAGGCATATCTAGACACTCAACCGGACACAAAGGAGGACAGTGTGTTCTTAAAGATTTGTCAGAACTGTTACATAAAGAACAGTCCCTTACTATTCTCTCAACTTCCGCATCTACTCCTGGCCACCAATACAATTCCCTGATACACTTTTTCGTTTTTACAATGCCAAGATGTCCCTCATGACACAGTTGAATAACCTTAGCCCTCAATACCGTTGGTGGAATGATTCTTTCACCTCTTAAAATGTTACAATCCTTAAGAGACAACTCATCCCTTAGCTCCCAAAATTGTTTCATTTCCTCATTTAACAACTTCTTGACAGGCCACCCATTCACAACACAACTTTTGACACTGGTGAGGAGTTCATCATTACTCATACTCTCTTCCCATTCTTGTGGACTAAGACTCACATTTTCTCTTTTAAGATCTATCCCCGCTACTTGAAAATCATCTAAATTATCAATAGACACATCTAATGGTAACGGCAGTCTACTCAAACAATCAGCCACCTGATTTTTAACACCCGGAATATAATTCACAGAATACATATAATCCAATAACCGAATAGACATTCTTGCTATCCTAGGTGTAGCAGCTTACAGTCCATCAGAGGAGAGTACTTTCACCAGAGGTTTATGATCACACCTTACCTCCACATGGTAGCCCCAAATAAAACACCTAAAATGTTCCAGAGCCCATACTACAGCCAGTGCCTCTCTCTCAATAACTGAGTACTTTTCTTCGGCCGGTGACAAAGCTCTAGATGCATATGCTACCGCTACTTCTTTACCATTCTTCTCTTTTTGCAAAAGAACCGCACCAAGTCCTTTTTGGCTAGCATCAGTAGTGACAATACAAGGTAACAGAGGATCAAACCCTACTAGTTCTTTCGCATTACATAACTCATTCTTAAGAACTGTAAAGTCATGTTGCAATGTATGAGACCATTCAAACACAGATCTATTTTTCAACAATTGACGCAAATTGAAAGTTTTCTCTGAAAACTTCTTTACAAACTTGCTGTAAAACTCTATAAGACCTAAAAAAGATCTTAATTCATCCTTGTTGGTTGGAGAAGGGGCATCCTGTATAGCTTTCATTAATTTAGACTTGGGTAAAATACCCTTCGCAGAGATTTCATGACCTAAATAATCTAAGGAATCAACACCAAATTTGCATTTTGATAACTCTGCGGTAAGACCCCTCTCCTTTAAAATCCTAAGAACTGAATAGATTATCTCATCATGTATAGACTTATCTTCTCCAATTATAAGGATATCATCTTGAAAGAAGAGAATTCCTGGTAAATCATGGAATAATTTAAACATAAGCTTCTGAAACACCGCAGCCGCTGAGGCAAGGCCAAACAGCATACGTAAAAACCGATATCAACCTTGCGGAGTCATGAATGTTGTCAAATCCTTACTATCGTCATGCAATGGAATTTGGTGATATGCTGATGTTAAATCAATCACCGAAAACCATCGCATGCCTTTCGTAAGTGCAATAAGCTCATTGATTTTGGGCAGCGGAAATCTTTCTACCACTATATTCTTGTTCAGTGATCTCAAGTCAATGCATAGCCTGACTTTGCCATTGGCCTTGCGTACTACGACCAAAGGCGCAACCCAATTTGAAGCTTCAACCTCCTCAATGATCTTATCATCCAACAGTCGTTTTAACTCTTTGTCCACCTCTTCACGAGCAGCCCAAGGTATATGTCTGGATTTTTGTTCCGTAGGTAGTGCAATTTGCTTCAAGATAATTTTATGTACATAACCATTCAACAGGCCTACTTTATCATTAAAGACTTCTGGAAATTTAGCTTTAAGATTATTTCGATAGTCAGCATAATGGTCTAGGATCATGACTTGTTCCACCCCATTCGGCTTTAACATGATATTAAGATTCCTCTGATCAATCCAACCTAACACCGGGGGACCCTCTACTGCCACATAAAGTTTCCCAATCGAAGACCTTCCTTTGAATTCAAAAATAAGTTCCCTAAAACCTATTAAATCAATCTTTTCACCAGTAAAGCTCTCCGGGGAAATGTCTGGTGAAGCTAAAGTGGATCCTATATTAGGAACGAACTCTTTTTCCCACTTTTCCTTGTCAATAATAGTATATGGAGACCCCGAATCTGCTACAATGAGTGTCTCCACACCACCAATGGACATCTTACATACCGGTTTGGATTTGCAATTAATATTCAATGAATTAACACTATCAGACACTCCTAATACACAATCAACATTTTTGGTAGGTGTGTCATCACTCGAAGATGAAGACAAAGATCCATTAAAGTCTTCCTTCACTAAATTAACTTTCTTCTTCTTCTTTAAATTACGTCTGCATGCCTTGGTAAAATGACCAAAAACACCACATTGCAAACACTTTTGCCTCCTGGCTGGACAGTTTTTAAAATTGGCTAAATGGTTTTTACTTCCACACCTATAACATCTTAAAACTGTGGATTTCGTTTGAGTGTCATCAGTTTCTTTAGAGGAAGATGACGGTCTCTGGGAATTGCCTTTACTTTTAGATGTTATTTTGTTCACTGTAGATTTTTCGTTGTCTTTAGTCGGTTCAGCTATAGCTTTAGCACATTGTTGGAAACAGCCCACTCCCACTCCGCAGGGTGGTGGTGGACTCCCCGAACACACTGTGGTAGCTTGGCTCGAGTGGTCAGGAAACAGGCGCAGTGCTAAGCATACAATATACCCATACAATAACCATGCGTGCATCCGTTCCAAAAACGACTCTACACCGTAAAAATTATGAAAATATTCTTTCTTTATCTTTTTCTCTTAGTTGCTGATTGGAAAAATAAATAGGTCAATCACAATATACAAGTTTCAATTAGTGCAGGTCAAATAAATATTGGCTGTTTGATGAAATAAATAGGGGTGATCATAAATAACAGGGCATAAATACAAGTGCAATATATACAGACAATTAAATACTTTGAGGCAATAAATACTGTACCAATAAATATTGTACACCAACAAGTCCTGTGGACCTATAAATATAGTGCAGCAATAAATAGGTAAAAACTCAATAAATACAGTATCCCCAATAAATAATTAAAAGTATACCGCAACCCTCATATAATCAGATGACACTTCAATTCTTAAGGGCTGATATGGCCCAGGCACAGCTTGTAGGGTTGTGGAAGGCTTGAGGGGGGCTACTCCCTGGCTGGGACAAGGCTGAGGCCTAATCTGAGGTAGATCAAAGGGGGGAATACCAGTGCCCTGGCTTTCTCTCCCCACACAACCTCTCTAGGTTAGTCCCAGTTCACCCCTTGCACAGTCAGGTTGGTTTCAGCACCTCCCTAGCCCCTTAGAGCAGTCTCTCAGGTCTCCACAGGGCCTTAGGCGCCCTCTACTCCACTTACTGCCCTTTTTCTGATGTTCCGACGCCGCTGGAGTCGTGTCGACGCCGTGAGGCGGTTCCGGTTCGGTCTCGGCGGCCTCGGCACAATGTCAGTTCTTTGACGACGCCGGCAGGCGGTTCCGGTCCGATGTCGGTGGCCTCGGTTCGATCTCGACCTCCGATTCGACGGCGTCGGGCAGTCTCTTCACGATGTCGACTTCGGGCGGCTCCGGTCCGATGGCGCTCTCGGCTCCGATGACGTCGGCCGGCCTGGCCTCGATGTCGACTTCCGGCGACTCCGGGGTGCGATCCTCACCCCCGACCTCCGGTGCTCCTCCTCACAGGCTCCGGGCGACTCCGGAGTGCGATCCTCACTCCCGACCTCCGGTGCTCCTCTACCTCGGTCTCCGACGACTCCGGAGGGCGGACTTCACTCCTCCGATGACGCCGCTCGCTCGACCTCGGTTCACTTCCTCCTCGACCTCTGGTATTCCTCACGACCTCCGTCGGCGCCCTCTCACGACCTCAGGCGGCTCCGGGTACGACGTCTGCTACTTCAGTCAGCGCCGCTTCTCCACCTCGGGCTCCAGGTCTTCAGGCTACTCGACGCCGGACTCCAGGGAAACCAGTTCTCAGGTCAGAATCTTGCTGTTTTCTTGGTTCTAAGGCCTGTTCCTGCTGTCCAGGTCCTTAGGATAAGTTTCTTCTGTCTTCCTCCCACACAGGGCTATAGGCTGGGATCCATCAGTAGGGACAAGTATCAAGGGTGGGTTTATGGACCCCACTCCAGGCACAAGTTTCCACCCCTGCTGCTTCACTCCTTCCTCCTTCACTGTTGTGCTCCTCTCTCTTCACCAGTCAGGTGCCAACTGCCAGCTCCAACTGCCAACACTCTGTCTTAACCTCCCAACATTCTAAACCGCCTCCAACGGTCACAGGGTTCTGGAATCTCCTGGAATGTTCTGGAAGGTGCTGGTAGGTTCCAGTGGATGCTGGTGATGTCACAGGTGGCCACCATTTTGTGCTCCAGGCCCTCAGACAGAAGTTTCAGGGGTAGCTAAAATGGCTCCCTGAATCTGCAGCAACACGAAAAAGTCTGGTGGTTCCCAAAAAGGAAAAATTCAAACAGGGTTTGAGGCAAAAGTGGGACAAAATAAATAATGATGAGGAGGGACCACCCAAAGGGCTGACAGGTCTAACACACATTTATTAGTAATTTCTGCTTTTTTAACTAAAGCAACAACGTCTGCCAACGCTGCCTCACCATGAACCCAGAGACGTTCTTGAACATGTTCATTGTTTACAAACATTATAATTTGATCCCGAATAAATTCTTCCTCCAACATGCCAAATCTCCAAGTTACAGCCAATTTCTTTAAATCCGCCACAAAATCTTCAACCGATTCTTGTTTTTCTTGTTTCCTTCCAAAAAATGTATGCCTGTCGATAGCAATGCACACTGACGTGGAATAATAAAAATCGAGGTCTTCTAAAGCATGAGTAAATACATTTGCATCATCTGTAGCATGTGTTTTCTTGTTCATTGAGTTATATGCTATCAAACCTTGAGGGCCAAGCGAGTGGAGTAATATTTTCTTTTTCCTTGCTTGTGTTAATTCATCCTCTCCATCTTCAAGTGCATCTATATAATTTAAAAAATACTCTTTCCATTCTTTCCATTTAATTGGTGGATCGCCTTTTGAAGACAGAAAAGCTTGTGGTGGAGTTAATGAAAATGTTTGTGCAGCACACATTTTATTACTCTAACTTGAAGCTCGCTTGCAACCTTTGCAAAAAAAATAAATTATTGATTAAATCAAATAATAGCATGTAACATGTATCACCAGCTATGTATGTTCTTGCCCCACTGTCTATTACAATTATGCCGATAAAGTGCTCCGCCACTTGATGAGCTTGTCAAAATGACACACCCACTCGTAAGTAG
This sequence comes from Triturus cristatus, assembly GCF_964204655.1. Lineage (NCBI taxonomy): Eukaryota > Metazoa > Chordata > Amphibia > Caudata > Salamandridae > Triturus > Triturus cristatus. Next base: position 625,526,974 of record NC_140587.1, read on the forward strand.
AGTTTCAAAAATAAAAGGTGTTAGAACAAATTATCTTTTGCTTAAGACGTTTATGCTTAGAAAACACTGGAAGCTGGTGTGCTTGTCACCGTAGGAACAAGCTGACAAAGTTTAAAATAAATGGGATAATAAACAGTACCTTCCCGTATGCCGCTTCTCACCGTGCTTCCTGTGTGTTGCTAGGTAACATTGCACACAAAAACAATATGGCGGCACGTATTGCGTTGTTACGCACAACGCGAGTTGAAGGTTGAAAGTTGACAGTGTACGCTGTTGACGTCACACGCACAATGAGAGTTCCTCGAACGAACTTCGAGCCAAGCAGCCTTCCACGCTCCCTCTCACGCGGTTGCCAGGTACGTTGAAAGAATGTCCAGTAGTTTAAAAAAATACTACCTAATTAATTCACTGTTGGTACCTGTTGCTTTCGCTGCGTTGGCCCCAATCCATAATAAGCGTACTCACACTTGTAACCCGATTAATTCCGCTTTGAAGTCATTCTTCTTTTTTTTTTTTTTTGAAGGTTCCTGTTTTCAAATCCGTAATGAATTGCCTTAGGTCACGTAGATGTTGTCCTCAAATCGTCGCCACTTTTGTTACGTAAATGATCCCCAGGAACTTCGTAGTTGATAAAGTATTTATTCAGGTTTCACAGAATAAAGGCCAACACAGCATCAAGCAGGAACAGCTGCTCACAACTCCCAGTCTCCAACTGATCATTGATGACACCTGGGGATTCCATGTGTCATCAATGATGTAGACTGTGGAATACTTACACGCAACTAAGTAATAATAATAAAAGACAGACACAACACAGACCTATTAGGCACATAAGATATAAAGGGGGAATTATTTTTATGTTCTGGCACCTCTCTGTCAAATTCTATAACACTACGTTTGAGAATGAAAAACTACTTTCTTAAATTCAGGAGCTCTTTATAAGCCCACTTATTTGCCCTGGCATGCTGATAATCAAATCTTCTAGATAGTATTTCTCTTCAGTAAAATCCTTAACTCATGCATTGTCAGACATCTCAAATCAGCTTAGCCTTCGTCACCTAGGCGTTCAGGACTCTTTTCCTTCTTCAAGTCTTTGTCATCAATTTGGTGACATGTTTGATGGCCAGTCTTTGGAGGCACACTTCATTCCTTTCGCGTGATCGACCAATTTTGTCAATATTCATTGCACTACCAACTGCCTCTTTGGAGTTTTTGGGTTATTTCATATATAAGGTGATATAAATTTTAGTTTACTGTATCAGTGTTCACTTCATACTAGTATGGAGCCTCCTCACTCATGGCAAGAGAAAGGCAAGGTGTGCTGGAAAGAATAAATGAGCAGAGTGATGAACTGGATGATACTAGAAGCAGTAGGGCATATTTACAAGGGCATTCTGCAGCACACATAGAATGAGCGAATCACCTTTAATTATTGTTTCTGTGCAGGAAGATGCCCCTTCCTGCACATAAACAATCATCTATGCAAAGCAGGCACCCTTGCACCATGGCGAAGGGTCTCTGTGTTGGCAACTTTTTTAGTGCCAGCGCAAGGAAAAACACAGGGTTGTGTAGTATTCGTGTGAATACAATGCTTCCCTGCGTTTTTTAAAATAACGTAGTGCAGTCCTGCTAAATTGCTTGCAGTGCTGTGCTGAGTCATTTCTTTGCAAATATGCCCTAGTGTCTTTAGGTGACGGTCAAGTTCTGAGAATCCATCTCACCTGCCGACTTCCTGACAAAATTCTCTGAGTTTTAGTCCTTTTCAGTTTTGCTGCTGTCATATTGTTCAAAAAGGTTATTTTTTTATTTAAGGTTGTCGATTGGGCAACTGAATAAGTCCTGAGTAGACAGGAACAATGCTTCATATATGTCCTGAATGTTGAACAACTTAGCAAGAACATTTCTTTTCTTTTCCATAACTTAGTAATAATTGAAGTATGCTCCACTCTATAACCGTTTTCTAATCTTGCAAACATTTCTTTGAGTTATGAAAAAGTACTTATGGCGTTTCTCCATGGTTATAAATCACTATTCTACCAGCGTGGTCTACTGAATATACTGCATTGCAACTCCCTACTACCTCTTATACATACCCATTACACAAAGTGCTCTGAGTCCCCCATGAGGTGGTTAGAAATGCATTACAAAAACCCAAAATAAAATACAATAATGTTTTCCTGCCGTTTCACCAATTTGTTTCAACATTGCTGTTCTGATGGTGAATTAGCTCCTGTTGTCTCGTACAGGCTATAAATTGTAGTGGCTTAGCTCTTGTCCAACTTTCTCCTTTTAGCTGTTTTCTTCCGAAAAGCTACTATTTTACATAAAACTTCTGGGAAGAAGCCTGCTGTTTCTCAATGCTACCCATTCCTCCTCCAACTCCTTCCATATTACTACTTCTGTGCGTATAATACTGCGTTTGAAGTTCTCTCTTATATCCTTGAGATGAATGCTTGGATGAATACTTTCAGAGTGCAAGCTGTAGAAGTATATCAGACTAGGCCCTGATTCCACACTTATCTGAAAAATTGTGGAATTTACAGTGCCGGGTAAATACTGGATGGGGTATATGCAGGTTGCAGTAAATGCCTCAGACTCTCAATGTTTTACATGGGAGTAGGACAAACCATACATAATTGGTATTTATCACACTAAATTTTGCATGGTCTGGCTTTTTTCACCCTGATAAATATCACAGTAAAATAATCAATATACTGCAGAGTGGGATTCCAATACAAGCAACTACTTCCCTTGCACAGGCATCAAAACCTAATACTTGAAATTGGGCTCTATGTCTTTAAAGAACTACTCTCTTTTTTTCTCTTTTGATACCTTAACTCTGGTATTACACTTTTCTCTCTTTTACCCTTTAAAATCATACATCCTTCTTTCTTAATGATCTTTTCCTCCTTTCTACCAATCATCCTTCCATTCACCCAACTGTTCTCTATGCCACCAATCTCTTCATTCCAGGCTTTATATCCTACTTCCTTTTATTTTATTTTATTTACAAATTATTTCTGGGTTCTATTTTTTACTTTTCAGGAGCTTAATTGTATTGCATGTTTCTGTGTAGCAGAAAGCCTTACATCCTTTTACCTCCCAGGAGGGTTACAGACAGGGAGCAGACTTTGAAGGAGGAATATCTCCAGTCGAAGGCAGGTGCTCTTTCTCCCTGTGACCCTGAAGTGGAAACCTTGTTCTATGCAGGTGAGGACTTGGAAGGAGGGCACCATCACCAGAAAAGGATGGCGAGGTGACAGTGGTTGCAGGCTGGTACCAAGGGTGGTGAGGCAGAAAAATAATATATATATCACTTACCTTTCTAACTTGCTGCACAATGTCATCCTCCTGAAAGCCCCGGACCAGGAAACTGCACTGCCCAATCCTGGTGCTGCTCTCACAGTATGGCGGCAATGCCAGGATTGGAGACTAGCACTTTCTCTAACCCAGCTGTCTAAGACAGCTAGGTTAGAGAACTTTTAAATGCACATGTCTGGCTGGCGGTCCCAAAACAGCCAGCCAAAAGAGACGTGCCTTTTGAAGCACACAGCTCCCTGCTGCTGACACTCAGCTGCACTGACCCCTGTCCGTCCTGACACTTATTTCGGGATGGGTCATTGGTTGCTGAAAGATAAATGGTAACTTTATTACCATTTTACTTTTCAGCTCTGGGGCTTGTGGTGCGACGCTCCTCTGCTCAAATGAGGGAGCCGCCCTTAAGAAGTGGGCTCTAAAAAGGTTGACCACTTTCACCACAAAGTGCAGAGAAGAAAAGGCCAAAGAGGTTCCACATATAGAAGCCAGGAGAAGGGTGCAACTGACCATTACTGGTTACAGACAGAGAGCCTACCGGGGTACCCCGCATGTCTCCATCTCTTAAGGGCAGCATGGCGAGCCCACTCCCAGCTGCCCTGGCAGACTCTCAGCAGGAGCAGAATCTTCCTTTGCTGCCACAGTAGTCAACAGTCCTTTTCCCCCTCCTGCTCCTGCAGGTAGAGTGTTCTCCTTGTGGTGACCAGACATGGGTATGGAGAGTGGGAGATGGGCCCACCACCGTTTGGGGGAGCGCCGTGGCACTCCCCTTTCTCTATCAATTGCTGGGGCCCAGAGATGGGGTCCTGGGACCTCCTCCTATTCCTTCTCTTCCTCAAATGGGAGCACAAAAAGTGGTCCCCTACTTTGGCAACGGTGGGAGCCCAAAGATGGGGTCCTAGGCCATTTTCTGCTTCTTATAGGTATGACAGAGCCCCCCTTTTACATCTCCTTCACAATTGCCCAGAGATGTGGTCCTGGGCCCCGTTGCATAATCCACCTTTGGGATCCTCAGGCCTCGAGGGTTCTAGGGAGGGGGCCCACACTCACCCCTCCCAAGTTGAAAACTGCTCATGCTGCTTGTACTGACCCTGTACTGACCCTTGAGCCCTGGTCCACCCGAGGGGTATTTTGCCTTTGGAAGTAGATCTCCACGTGCTCTGTGTCTTTGCTGGTGTATGTTGAAGTTGAAATCCTTCTCCCTTCTCTATCTCAGGCCCCATTGCATCGTTTTGGGCAGTCATGGCCATATTTTCCTTCTGGTGGAAAGCCCCAGCCACCTGGAGCCTTTTCCTCAGGTCTTCTGGCCTCTAAGGTGGCACACTTTGCAGGGAGTTGCCTCCACTGGCTCCCTGTGCTCATCTTTTTCTATTCTAGTGCTTCTTTCCTCGAGGATGCACAAGTCCAGTTCTACCCCCAGTTGGTCCCTAGGGAGTGTAAGGGGACCAGCTTCCCTAGTCCTGGAGAGAGACCCACTGCACCCCTCACACTCACAACAGTTTGTAGTTGCTTGTGTGAAGGATCAATCATGTTCACATCAGTTTGTAGCTGCTTATGTGCACCCCCAGCCGGCAAGAAATGCCAATGGATGTGAATCCACGTACTCAGCTTGCACCCCTCGCACTCACAACAGGTTATTGCTGCATTTACGTGGCATCAAACTCGCTCCTATCAGTTTGTAGCTGCCTAAGTTTGGCAATACAAAAGGAGGGGATTCCTCATGTATAGTATGCTTGTCAAAGAGTTGCACGCCCTTCACACTGACATAGGAAGCAGAAAGTGGCATCAGATAGTCATCTCTCTTTCTAATTGTTTGCACGCTCGATGGAGTTTAAACTCCCCACATCCTTCTGGCACACAGTTTTTTCCCAAGTCACTAACTCAAGCGGTGAGCAGGGGTGGAGTTGGGATCACTGTTAAGTCACCACAGCAACTGCCACCGCTAGTCAATTTCTCGCTGCTCAGGCACACAGTCAGCGACCAACCACAAAAGTAATCACTGTGTTCCAGAGTCAGTTTGACACAACAATCCTTGAGTCAGTTGTGTAACCAGGGTACCTCCTTGACTACCCTTCTCTTCCTGAGAGCAGCCACACTCAGTCTTCCTGCTGCATTGAGTGCGTATTTAGCTGTACCTTGATGTATTCCGTTCTCGTCACCAGTATCCAATGCATGATAAAAGGAATATGCAATAAGCAGACCAGAGAGTGAAGAGAAGTATCAGGTTTATTCCATACACCTCAGCCACAGAATACCAACTGCCATTTCAGGGGTGTGCATGCTCCTCACTCTACATTCTAGAACTTCATGACAGCAAGGTTCCACTGTTCTAGTCTCTTCTACAATGTTCTTCTACAGTGCAATTGACATAGGTGATGGACATATATCACAAGGTTGGCAAATAGTTATATTAAAGAGGGATCAAACATAAGATTTGTGTTAGGACTTTCTCTAATCAAAATACAACCCTAAATGTAGTAGAATCTTAATGCTAGATATATTACATGATTGTCCATATGGCCAATGTTATGCTAATCGATGTGCTTAGGGGCCACTTTGGTATCTTTAGATGTTCTGAAGTCCTCTAGCTATGAGTGAGCTAAACTCTTGCAAAAGTGCCAGAAAGGAGAACAGCAGATACTACAGACATGGGCACCTAGGCAAAGCTCTGGTTCTCTTTCAATCTTGCTAAAACTTTGATTTCACTGTTGAATTAAAATCTGTTACCTCTAAATGAGGTTACAGACAGAATTAAAGGTGCCACTGCCACAGACAGCTGGCATTGGATTAGGGGAAGTGTTAGGAGACCTTCCACACACATAACAGGTACACAGGCTTTGGGGAGAGGGATAGTAACAGTTAATGTTCAGGCTCAATGTCAAAATGGATATCACCAGTTCAACACAAAGGAGGCTATAATTGTTTGTAGCATGCACATAATCCAAACTGACCTTGCAATTCGCTAATTTACCTCTGCACCACATATATCACTTAAGCATATATCATTCATGTAAGGTCAACAGGTGCGGACACAGAATTGACCGTTACCAGCTAGAGGCAGTCACCCTACAAAAGTATAGGTGAAAAAGGCTTGTGATGCTTGAAGATACACATGCTGTCATAACCCACCAACCACTGCATAGCATGAGTTGAGAGAGTAATATTCACTCTAGCTCAAAAAGGAGATGCCCTTTTAATGTCCCCTGAAAATGTTGATAAAATTCAAATTGATATATATCACCTATGGTGGATTTTCACGACGGTGATTTTACTAGAGAAAAAATGCTATTGGCAGAACAGCACAGACTTTCAAGGAAACAGAGATGACTTTGAGCCAACACATTTAGCTTCAGCTCATGTTAAAAAGCAGCAGATTTTTAGATTAATCAGTAATGCAAAGGTTATGACCAAAACTCCTACTCTAGTCAAAAAGTTATTTTGCTGGGTCACCTGTTTAGCTCAAATGTGTTTCTGAGGGAAAACCACAATAGAAATATAAGCATTTGCTAACTTTTCTCTGTAAATAATGACCCCCTTTTTCAGTGAAGCCTTCAAATGAGCCTCTCAGGAAGAGCAGTCAGTGCATGTCACCCAGAAAGGAGTTAGTAAGTGGCTTATCAGTTGCAGTGGTCTCCACCTGCTCTGAAGGAGTTCCATGAATATCATAAATACTCCCAAAACAGCCAGTATGGTTCAACCTTCAATTCTATATATCCAGAAAATGACGGAACAATAACCTAGCATAACAAATACATATTTGTCTAATTCTGTGTAGAAACGTGTTTGCTCTTAAAACAAGACAATTGTGTTTAAATTGATTGAGGCTGCAGACCATTTCCCTTAAAATTGTTCATCTGTAGTATATCACCAAGAAACTAACGAGGGACTGGTACGATGGAGGCATTACTCTGCCCGACACACAGAAATATTACCAGCCAGCACAGCTCCAACTATCAACCATTGGGTTCATCTCCCTGACTCGGAACCAACTTACTGTATGGATTGACATGCCATGCAACCGGGAAGCTGCCTCAGGGCAATATATGGAGAAGCACATCCCACATCCTTCCCTGCCCCCTCACAGTTACTCTCGCATTTTGGCATGAAACACTACAGTCCTTGGGTTGGAGAGGTAGGATTACTCAGGGCACTCCCCTATAAGGCACTGCATGACCAGGCACTTTGGGAACACAACAGGCATTTCATAAGTGGGATCTCATGGGAATCGCAAGGATGGGTGACCTGTGGACGAAAGGTGGGGTTGTTCCAATCGCAGATTTGTAGGATGATTCTCAGCTTGCACTCACTAAGTCTTACCCCTACCCTCAAATCCGCCACACACTACATAATATATTGCCAAAGGGAGAGGAGCTCCTGGAATCGTCTACAATTGAGGATAGATTACTGACCAATTATACGGCCAAAAATCCGGTTTCCCTCACCTATCACAAGCAAATTAACAACTCACCGGACACCCTAGTGAGACTACAAGAACATTGGGAGCATGACCTTGGGTTTGTTGGAGGATGACAAGTGGCTGGAGGCCCTGGCATCCCCACGGGAAGTAGCTATATGCTCTAGATTCTATCTGGTGTAATAGAAAATCCTACATAGGGGTTATTATGCATGTACTACTCTTGTGAAGATGAGCAGTGCAGCTATGTCAAACTATCTTTGAGGTTTTGCACAAGTAGGCACTTTTTAATCACATGGTATGGAGTTGCCCCCCATACTGTGATAGTGGGGATCAGTGGTGGCTTGCTTAAATAATTTTTGTGGAAGAAACTTTGAAATTTCCCCAACAGAAAGGGTGGTCTTTGATAGCAGGCGCTGTCCGGGTAAATGATAAGGTTGGGCGGTGCACTCCGGTCCACCAGCAGAGGTTGCAGAGTTTTGCCAACTCTGCACTTCTGCTAAGAGCGTGGTGTTTGGCAAAAAACAACCTCTGATTCTGCCATGTGGTGGAGTTTGCACCCACCCCTACATCACAGTGCCCAGGTTTATTCTGTGGCAGGGCCAAACTGATCTCCAAAGTGCACACCTTTTGCCCGGGGCTCCCATAAAAAGCTATTCTTCCTACCTTCCAAACCCTTTCCAGCGCAGGGTGGTTTTCTATAATACCTCTCCGCCAGGCCTTCTCATTCACACTCCTTGACACTGCAACAATCGGGCGGACTGTGCCACATTTTACAAAGTGACATGAGGGCCACAAAGCATTGGTTGCTGGGGAGCTCTCGGACACAAGTGGGGCCAGCATGTGGTGAAGAAAGGGCACCTCAAAAACAACATCCAGCTAGAGGAAAGGGGAGCACATTCTCACTGCAGCCGCATTCACTCGGTTACACTCTGCAGAACTGGACAGGCGTCCCTTGCAGTTATTTGCATCTGTAGTAAAACTCCCTCATAGTCAAAACCCTACAAAACCAATGGCAGCCTGAAATACATTTAGGGCAGTATGCTTTCGGGATACTTTACATTTCCATACTCCTGTGTGCAAAATAATAATATATATTTGAAAGTACCAAACCATATTATACCGAAGTATGCTTAGCCACAATATTCCCCTTGAGAGGCGCACTGGGGCAAGAACCGGACACACAACTTCCTGTCGCTGTGCTTGCAATCTGTTCAAAGAAGTCTTTCTTCTGGAGAGTTAGACATGCACATAAAATGCCAAACCTTTGCCCGTTTGTAAACAGGAACATCTAAAAGTGTGTATTATGTGCAATCATTAGATTTAGGAGGTTTGTATAGTGCTGAAAATTTGGCGTGGACACGGTAAAAATGAGGGAGTAGCAGCAGCCTCATAGAAGTAGCAATGATTTAAATGGATATGAGGGTCTAGTTCTTTTTCATCATGGGATTGCAGTACACGCACGTCACTTTTGTCTAAACATAGTCCGCATCAACCAGATTGACACGACACAGACACAACCACACTGGATGGACAGTTCTGAAAGAGAAGTGTGAAAGAGTATGTTGCAGCCGAATGAGCTCACTCGATAAGACTATGGGTGTCCTCCAGTTCCTTTTACTTTTTGCAAAGCTGCATCTCCTTTTCGTACAGACGGAACACATTGTGTAGAAGTAACAAAAAACTTGAATAGGGTGGCAGTTTGATGCTCACTTATCCAGTGAGAGTAGAGAGAGAGACATTGGAGAAGATGCCATAAGTTAACATCACTTTTATGAATGATCAAGAGACTTCACATATACAGGGCAGAGCAGAACTCCGAGGAATTCCGCTGCCTTTTTATGCAACTCCACAGAATTCCACATATTGCAACTCCGCAAACTCCATCCACCCCTAGTAAATGGACTAAAATCTAGGGGAAATGAAAAGACCACCAAGGTAGGTTGTGTGCTCCACCTGGACTTGTGGCAACTGATGTTCAATGTCAGGAACAAACAGACCCTGGTACTATTCTGTAACTTGTTTGCAGGTTGAGTGGGGCAAAAGGAGTGTCATGGGAATCCTGGGAAGAATAATGTTGATCGATTGTGTCTTGATGCTGCACAATGTGATGTTGCTGTTCTGTGTTCTGTTTTCTTTTTAAGTGTAATAAAAAGATTTTTTTTTTAAAGTTTATCTGTCACAAAAGAATACAGAAAGGCACATTGGTCCCTTGTCTCTTTTCCTCACCCCAGTCCTTTTATCTTGAGGTTTGCTTCATTACACAGACAAGAATTACCTATCCTAACCATAAACATGTTCTTAATTCTAACGCCTATACTTGGTAGCCATAGATAAAAATAAAAATGTTTTCAACTCGACCCTTTTCTCCTATTTTCAGACAGTTGACTGCCTACCTTATCCAGTAAATTTATCCTGTCTCCTTCTTTCTAGAATATTCAATCATAATCTGTTTGAATGATCTCTCAAATAAGTTAAGAAAGATGACAAAATACTAAGGGCCTTCTATGTTCAGTCCTTTCAGCTGTGCTCTAGCCACACCAGGAGTCTCTGACAATAGTGGTAGGTATATTACAAGTTGAGAGGTCTTTCTATAGCTTCCACCACTTTACTGGCTTACCTCACTGTTGTACCTGACCTTTTCTGCAGGTTCACCCCATATTTTTACCTTCCTTTGCTGACCACTTCGTGGTTGACATTTAGGACTCTGTGCACTTTTTCCCAGCTAACCAATGGTAAAGTGCTTGTACTCTCTCCCTACAACATGATAACATTGCCTGCACCTGATTCGTACATTTAATTTACGTGTAAGTCCCTAGTATATGGTACTAAATGCACCCATTGCTGGTAAATGGTACTACATGCATCCTGGGTGTTGGACCTGTCCCTTTTTGCAGGATTATCCCCAAACATTTTGCATTCCTCTTTCTATTTTTCTAACCCTCTTTTTGTTGGTTTTAGGACTCTGAGCATATCACCCCTGCTAATCAGTGCTAAAGTGCATGTGCTCTCCCCTTTAAAACATGGCATGATTGGTTTACACCTGTTTGACATATTTAATTTCATTACAAGATCGGAGGTTAACATTATGCATATAACTTTGAATGCAGTCCAAGCAGCAGCCGCATACATCATAAAGTAAAAGGGTTCCAGAAAAGAACACTCAGAACAAATAAAAGGCATGAGCCCATAACGTTCTGATGAATACAGGCCCCAGCTAGGCCCGCAGGACACAAGAGTTCGCTCTCCTGCAAATGGAATCTATAAGGAAGTTGGCACGGAAACTGCAAAGTACAAAGACAAAGTTTATTAACCCTTAAGGGTGGTCCTACAATCCATACAACACCCTTCAGTATTGCATAGAGTAGCACAAAGAACTTGCGTACACGGTCCCCTTTTATACACAACAGAGGGGCTCATAAGTGGGTGGATACAACATAGAGCGAAATTCATTACCATTTAAGGACATCTTCGATACAGGATCAATATGTGGGCGGAGTCAACAATTTCCTGGGCCCGCGAAAACATGGTCAAGCAAGGACTAACTGATAACAGATGTGGTCAAGTCTGGGCATGCGCCAAACGGACAAAGGAGCTATTTATAGACTGTTACTAGGCAGATTGCAAGAGCAACTAACACGAAGATAGGACTCTTCTCGTGTTGAGCACGTGGAGACATGACAATACAAAATGGAATCCAGACTTTAGTCAACATAACGTAAGAGACATGTTCTAAGGAAGGAGAATTCATGTCTTTAGTAAATGCTTAATCACATCGTCGTTTCAATTTACACCAGACGACCCTTTCAGCATTTACTGAAGACATCCGGTTTGTTAGGATAATCATCGTATATGTCAATTGTCATCATTTCTTCTACTTCTTTAGCTAAATGTTTCTGATAAGTGACATCGGCAATAGCTTTCTTATCGGGAATACAGAATGATACACATAAGGAACAGAGCAAGGGACCACATTGGACACAAATGCAACAAGAAAACAAAATTGCTACAATAATACAGAGACCAGTTAAAACCTTCCACCCCCAAGCAGTGATCAATGCCCAAAACCATCCAGAAAAGGACCAAGTGCCGTTTTCTGTATGGATTTCAGCTGCAATTTTATGCAACCTGTTGATAGCATTATAAACTGACGGCGTGTGGTCAGGTATAAACACACAACAACTACTTCCGATAATTTTACAAGCTCCACCTCGGTCGGCTAACATAACATCTAGCACCATACGATTCTGCAATACAACAATTCTAGTAATCTGTAATTCTTCCGTAAGATTCCCAAGAGCAGCAGCGGTTTGGTTTGTCACAGCCTCTACCACTCTTGTTAATCTTCGAACTTTCCTACTATTTAGGGCGGCTCCAACGAAGAAAAACAATCCTAAATTAAAATCAATATACTGCTGCAGACTAGTGTCAGTCTGATCCACATCATCAATGGATAGAGTGCGTTTGTACCTATTTACAGTCACATTATTTAACAACTTCAAATCCTTATGATAAGATGCAGGTGCCAAAAATACAGGGGGCAATAGAAATGCTACATAACATACTCCAGACCAACCGGCTGGCAAACGGTAATAACCTTTATTTCCAAATACGAAGTATGTATTATGGGATGCTAAAAAGGTACTGTTATTCAACCCGTCGATATTTAATATGGTAATGCAATCACTAACACCAATAGGAATATAACCCACACTCTGGACACACAGGTCCGCTTGAGCTTGTGCCACTTGAATCACAAATCTGTCTTTTCCCACAGTGTCTCTGGTGTTCGTGAAAATATAGGGAATCGATTCATTGTCTGGTCGATACTCTTCCCATTCCCAAATTGTCCCATTCGCTTGCGGATATCCATCTTTATCCTGATGACATTCTCTATTGAGTCTGAAGAGTAATCGTCCCACTGTGGGTTTCCGGGTGGCAAAAAGCAAAGTGTACCATGCTCTACAAGAGCCATTATGAGAGAAAGGAAGAGGTATGAATGGCGTTCCTCCTTTCTTCTGATGAGCTGGCATCATACCGCATATCCAACAGTTCGTGGCATTCGTGGCAACGTGGGTATGATGCAACATCTGGATGAAAGTGTTATTCAAATAAGACTGACGATGCTTCAATTCTTGATACGGAAGGGTATAGAAGTAGTGCTCCTCAGGCACTGGAGTAGTCAACACAAGTAACTTTCGAGCAGGAGTCACATCCTCCACAAACCATGTGGTTATCCCAACAATAGCTACTGTGAGCATAAAACCTGTTGCACAAAGGATTTTCTTTTTCTCCATGTCAGAAAAAAGAATCAATATCTTCCTGAAACTAAAAGGTTTGTCAGAACTCTTCCCCTTGGGCAGCGGTCGATTTCTTCACCAGCGGGCCAAGACGGGTGTCGCTACACTAATGCAGGGCTGATCCCCCCCCTTGCCTCATTGGCTCTCCGTTTCACTAACCCAAGGGTCGTTCTGACAACATGTCCCGGTACTGAAGAATTCACTTCCTTGGCCTGAGATGATATCGCTTTCCTCCAGGAGTCGCGTGGTCCGGGAAGAGCTCCTCAGTGTCGTTCGGTTCCCCAGCACGGCCTTTCTCTGCAGCCAGAATTTCTCGTTGATCGGTCAATACAGCAGGCTCCACCAATCCGGGCGGTACTTTGCAGCAGTGCAGAGAATGGATCCAATTCTTTCTGTTGGAAACTCGCACAGCCGTCCTCGTTGCAAGTAGGACCTGCTCAGGACCAACCCATCTCGGCTCCAAGCTGTTCGTCCTGTCAAAGATCTTCACCATGACATAGTCGCCAGGCCGGAGACTATGTCCTTCACCGGTGGACCGATCAGGGAGCGCCTCCCGGACCTGTTGATGAATAGAAACCAAGTTATCCGTTAAGTGCGCCAGATAATCATTCATCATTACACAAGGTACATCATACACAGTCTTAGGTTTTGGTGGACCCCAAATATTCATTGGTCGTCCTAAGACAATCTCGTACGGTGTAAGACCGGTTCGAGAGTGCGGTACCGATCTAATTGACAATAACGCCAACGGTAAAGCATCTGGCCAAGTCAAAGACGTCGAAGCTTGGATTTTAGCGATCTTGAGCTTCAGTGTACCATTATACTTCTCGACTAGTCCCGCAGATTGAGGGTGAAACACTGCGTGAAACTTCTGGGTGATGCCCAGACCCTTCAAAACATACTTTATAACATCCGCTATAAAGTGGGGTCCGTTATCACTCCACAGAAGTCTACAAACGCCATACCGAGGGAAGAACTCCTTCAACAGCATCTTGGCGGTAGTCATTGCAGTATTGTCTTTCGTAGGGTATGCCTCAACCCATTTGCTAAAGGCACAAACCACTACTAGAACATACTTCAAATTGTTACAGCGCTCAAGCTGGATGTAATCCATCTGCAAAACCTCAAAGGGTGCAGTAGGTGTTACAAATCCTCCTGCTGGAGTTCGAGTACCCTTTCCTGGGTTGTACCTCAGGCAGATCATACAGGTCTGCACCACCCTCTTTGCCGTGCTAGCAATCTCTGGATGCTCCCAGACTTGGGTAAGCAATTTTACAATTGCGGAAGCTCCAACATGTGCTAGCCCATGTGCCATCTGAACCATAGGTTGTACAAAAGCCGTGGGTAACTTCCATCTATCCATCTGTTTATTTCTCCAGCAACCCTCATCATCCAATTCTCCCTCACTGGACCATTGCTCCCCTTCTTTATCAGAAGCGGTCCTCTGTATTTCTCGCACTTCTTCCTTCGCATCGTGCCATCTTTCTACCTGCGACTTCACTAGATACATGGCAGTAGCACCGGGCTGCATCGCAGTCTCCCGTGCCACCCGGTCTGCTAACGCATTCCCTTCTCCAACTTTATCGACTACTTTCCTATGGGGACTGCATTTAACGATGGCAATTTTCTTCGGATATGTCAATGCAGTTAAAAGATTGTGAACTAACTCCCCATGCATTATTTGTACTCCATGTGACGTTAAAAACCCTCTCTCCTTCCAGAGCAGGCCGAAATCGTGCGCTACTCCGAAGGCATACCGGCTATCTGTATAAACATTCACACACAATCCTGTACTGAGCTCACATGCTCGTGTTAATGCTATCAGTTCCGCTGCTTGAGCTGATTTCTGTGGTATGCGTGCTGTCTCCACTATTGTTTGCAATGTGGTAATTGCATACGCTGCTGAAGTCGTACCATCTGGTAGCTTCAGGCATGATCCGTCCACCCACAATTCTCCATCTACATCTGGAAAGGGTGTATCCTGGAGATCAATACGACCCTTTGTTTGTTCCTCAGTCACAAGAATACAATCATGTGCTTTCTGTGCTTCAGACTGATTCTCGGGGTATGGCAACAATGGCCGGATTTAACGTTACGCACCTCTTTAACGTAATATGAGGAGCCAAAAGCGTCAGCTCATATCCCGTTAAACGGGCACTGGTCAAATGCTGCGTCTTTGTCTGATTAAGCAGGGCATCAACAGCATGGGGGACTAATACCAACAGCTTATGAGATAACACAATTCCCTCGCTTTGGCGTATTGACACAGCTGTCGCCGCAACCGAGCGAAAGCAACCAGGCAGCGCTCGGGCAACAGGGTCAAGTACAGCCGAAAAATATGCACAAGGGCGCTGCTTGTCGCCGTGCATCTGCACTAAAACTGATAATGCACATCCATCTTTCTCATGCACATACAGCGAAAAAGGTTTGGTATAATCAGGGGTCCCTAACACTGGTGCTGAACAAAGGGCCTGTCGTAATTGCTGAAAAGCAGTGTCACACTCATTTGACCAAGGAAGCAGAATAGGTGTGTCTTTTGTCAAAAGGGCTAATAATGGTTTGGCTATGTGTGAGAACCCTAATATCCATTGCCTACAAAAAGAAACAAGACCCAAAAATGCACGCACGTCCTTCTGCATGGACGGCGTCGGCGTGTCCAGAATTACTTGGATACGATCTGGTGTGAGTGCACGCCCCTCCTTAGACAAAAGGTGACCCAGATAAGTCACCTTTGGTCTACAGAACTGCAATTTCTTCCGAGAGACTTTGTGATTGTGGGATGCCAAAAAGGAAAGCAAGGACAACGTACTCTTTTCACACAACTCCGGAGTGTCGGCCGCCAGCAAGATGTCATCGACATATTGAATGAGGGCGACACCCT
The DNA here is from genome assembly GCF_964204655.1 of Triturus cristatus. Lineage (NCBI taxonomy): Eukaryota > Metazoa > Chordata > Amphibia > Caudata > Salamandridae > Triturus > Triturus cristatus. The sequence goes on from NC_140587.1 coordinate 625,542,884, forward strand.
CGGGCAGAACAAAGGAATCCAATTGTCTTTTCAAAGCTTGACTGTAAATGCTAGGGCTTTCTGTGTAGCCCTGAGGGATTCTACAAAATCGATAAGACCTATTATTCAGAGTGAAACCAAAAAGGTATCGACTATCGGGATGAATAGGAATCGAAAAGAAAGCACTTTTCAAATCAATGACTGAAAACGTCGTCGCCGTAGGCGGGACCAAAGTAAGCAACGTCGTGATATCAGAAACCACTGGATACTGAGGTATCACGATCTTGTTTACTTCTCTCAAATCAATTATAAACCGATAAACCTTGGCATCCGTATCCTTTTTCAAAATGGGTAGAATCGGGCTATTACAGACGTTGTAGGGAACTTCCTCCACTACTCCCACCTTAATCAAATCCTGCACAATCTGTATAAGAGCCTCCTCCCCCTCCTGGGAAATACGATACTGTGGGAGGCGTGGTAACACCGCCCCCTCCTGGACACTAATGTGAACAGGCGGAATCACCATCTGTCCCACATCAGTATCCGAAGTGGCCCACAAAGCACGAGGGAGGGTAGCTAACACAGCATCCTCTGCAACCACACACATCCGTTCAGACCGAGGGTAATTGTCATTTAATATCACCCGCACTCAGGCAGGGGAGCAGCGGATCGTAGCTCTGAAGTGCTTTAGAATATCAAGGCCCATAATGTTGTCCGGCGTGTTCGGCGCAAGCAAAAACGGACAGGGTGCAGAAAAAGAATCAACCTGAAATGTGAGGGGCCGCGAAAGAGGGCTTTGGGAGAGTGTACCGTCAAACCCTACCGATGTAACCGTTAAGCCAGATGGGGGAGCCCTCGGAACCAATTGTTTAGACAGCGCACTACGAGTCGCTCCTGTATCCACTAGGAACTGATCAGTAGAACCCAAAACCTCAGCTGATACATAAGGACCCTTCTGATCAACCGGCACCTCAACTGATTCTAACCCCCATCCAACGCATTCCTATGCATGCTGAGAATCATGGTACCCAGAGCGGTCAATCCCTGACACTTGATACTGGTTGTGCCGATCAAAGACATTAGTTCTGTCTCGTTGCTGCCCGGCGGGATCAAAACGAGTGTGATCGTTAGAAGTCCCTCTAGAATTCGAGAAACCCCCTCTACCTCTCGGGCCACCCTGATTATGTCCCTGACGCGAAGCATGCAACGCCGGGCAATCCCTGGCCCAGTGTCCCGATTGCTTACAATACGCACATTGATTCCTATTCAAATCAGATCGGCCCGAGGGAGGACCAGAAAATACTCCCCTACCTCTATTGACACCCCGACGGGGCGGACCATATACTTGCGCTAACATCACCTTTGTTTTTAAATCTTTCGATTTCTTCTCCTCCTGTCCCTTCGCTTCTTGCTCCTGACGCTCATAATACTGAGCTATAGTCAGGAGGGCTGTCGGGGTCGCAGTGGACCAAGAACTTTCACTCGCTTTTAGGCGGGCTGCGATCGCCGGTAGTAAATTCGCCACATATTTATCAGCAAAGAGGTGTCGACCCGTATCATCCGTAAGCGACTGACCACTAAAATCATGAAACGTCTCCTCAAAGCGCGTAAAGAAATCTGCAACTGATTCGTCAACTTTCTGCTTACACGAGGCTAGCATATTCCAGTCAATCTTTTTAGCGGGGATGATTGTCTTCAACTTAGTCAGAATAGCAGCAGGGAGATCTAAGATAACCTGAGGTGGTTTCTGCGCGGGCTTCCTCTCCCTATCCTCATCCTCAAGCTCAGACCACCGAGCCTTAAAAGCGGCAACATCGTCCACCTTCCGCACAGATCGCCACATATCTGGTGGTAAAATAAGCCCAAAGAACAAATCTATATCTGCTAAGGTCATAGTACAAGAATTCAAGGCCCCCTCGACTTCTTCGTAAAAGGCCGCTGGATTCTTGCGGGGATCAGGCAACGCATTCTTTAATGCCATGACATCAGCCCTATGCCAAGGAGTATAAACCCAATTGTATACAAAATATCCCTTAGCATCAGCGGAGGTAAGATCCGAACTAGTCCCCGCTCCTTTAGGAGGAACATACAAAGGCGCCGCCTCTCGCATTGGTTTAGCATGCACTAGGTCGCTCTTATCTGACTGGGGGAAGACGGCTGCTGGTCGTCCGCCTGCAAGGTCAAGCTCTCCTCTTCCTTGTTCCGGCGCGCTTTTTCCCGCAGTCGAAGCATTTCATCCCGTAGCGCAAACAGACGTCGGACCGCATCAGGCACCTGGGAGGGAGAGAAAGTACCATTACGCAGTGCTCTAGAATCCGACACTATCTCCTGCGGCTCAAAAACATCAGAATATTTCCGAAAGGCAGCAACCACTTCATCAGAAAAAATGGCAGCAAAATACACTTTCTCCCTATCCTGCCAACCTTCCTGATCCGGTAACAGCTCTGAAAACGACAGCTTATTTGAAACTGCACGATAAGAAAGTTTCCGAAGCTCACCCGAGCGCTCAAGAGATAACATGGATCGCGTGTCTTTCTTATCTTTACCCGATCCAGAATCCTGAACTGTCGGAGCAGACGCACCTACATAAGGTGGCGGGGAACGATCTAATAGGAAAAAATCATCATCAAGATTAGTAAGGACAGGATAAAGAGGCTGCCGAACAGCATATTGACCCGACACTTGTAGCCTACGCTCCTTCTCTTGTCTCTCCGCCTGTTCTCTTTCCTCCCGACGCTTCGCTTCCTGTGCTCGCACATGATCATTCTTCCGTTGCTCTTTATCAAACAGCGCTTTCTCACGTTTCTCTCGCTCACGCACTTCTTTCACCCATAACCGCACACATTCAAACATATCTTGACGAGCACGCCGTTTACACATACACTGTTCCACATACTCAATCTTACGCATATCAAACGACCCATACAAAGGCCATCGTAACTCAGGATCCTTTCTGGTGTATTTCCTCCATACTGTGCTGTACATTATGGAAGAAAGACCATGCTTCACATACATATCCCTATTAGGAGTCCCCTCTGGGGGAGCTGGAGCAGATTCCTCGAGGTTTAACCGGTTTCCAAAGCAGCAGCACCACTTACGGAGTGCGCTAAAAGCAGGCATGCTCAAAAATAATGCAAAATATGCAGTATTATCAAAAAAAAAATGGCACTTAAACGTTGTGTCGTTCAAAGTTACACAGCTCTGGAGAAATATCTCCACATTACCTGCCTATATGTGTTGCAACGCATATATTCTCACAATAACCAATACAAGATATGACCGGTCATCACAAATCAAACTCAAATAGCCAAACCAGGCTTCAAAAACTCGGAGCAAGTACCGTACAACAGTTCTTACCAATCAAGAGTCCAGATTTCAACTGCCAAGCTCCAAAATTCGCCCAAACGGCTGTCACGGCAGGACCGACAGAAGAGGTCTCAGTCGAGGACCGGCGCCACCCAGATGGTCAGCTCGGAAGGGAAGGAAGAAAACCTCGGGATGCCAGGACTAAAGTGCCTCTGGCAGTGATCACATCCCCGGCCAAATTCCTCACCTTCGTCACGACCAATCCTTCGAGCATCCGAGTCGCCGATGAGCCCCACGTGACGGGCGCCAATTGATGAATACAGGCCCCAGCTAGGCCCGCAGGACACAAGGGTTCGCTCTCCTGCAAATGGAATCTATAAGGAAGTTGGCACGGAAACTGCAAAGTACAAAGACAAAGTTTATTAACCCTTAAGGGTGGTCCTACAATCCATACAACACCCTTCAGTATTGCATAGAGTAGCACAAAGAACTTGCGTACACGGTCCCCTTTTATACACAACAGAGGGGCTCATAAGTGGGTGGATACAACATAGAGCGAAATTCATTACCATTTAAGGACATCTTCGATATTGGATCAATATGTGGGCGGAGTCAACAATTTCCTGGGCCCGCGAAAACATGGTCAAGCAAGGACTAACTGATAACAGATGTGGTCAAGTCTGGGCATGCGCCAAACGGACAAAGGAGCTATTTATAGACTGTTACTAGGCAGATTGCAAGAGCAACTAACACGAAGATAGGACTCTTCTCGTGTTGAGCACGTGGAGACATGACAATACAAAATGGAGTCCAGACTTTAGTCAACATAACGTAAGAGACATGTTCTAAGGAAGGAGAATTCATGTCTTTAGTAAATGCTTAATCACATCGTCGTTTCAATTTACAACAGTTCTGCCTCTTTTAAATGCGGCTCCAAGCAGATAAGTTCATTACATTTCTTATCTCTGTTGGCATGATTGTTATAACTGCTTATTTGATATTCCTTTGCTAAATACCTCATTTTACCAATGTATTACTTTTTATTGCTAAGGCTTCACTTTGCCAATGCTTTTTATGTCAATGTTTCAGATAGTTTTGTTCTAATCTGCCTTAACTTGCATTAACCTTACAGGTTTTTGCTATCCCACGTTGCGATTGTTATCGCTCTACCCATTCTCTCCCACCCTGTCTCGCCACTCTCCAATTTGGAGACCTACACTTGACCACCCCCCCGCTCTGTTATCCCTTCTGCTGCCGCTTTGAATCACAACCGGGGGAGAGGAGCGCCACCCAGATTCTCTAGTCATGATAAAAGGAGAATTGCAATTTACATGCACATCTCTGTTTAAAGTGGTATCCCATGTGGCAGCCACTGAAGTAGCCTTTCAAACCTGCCTCAGGTCTGCCACTGTGGGGCCTGTGTGGGCAGTTTACTGCCACATTGACTTGGCACTTAAAACTACTTGCCGAGCCTTAAACTCCCCTTTTACTACATGTAGCTCACCCCAAAGAAAGTCCCTAGGTAGCCCTATGAGCAGGGTGCAGTGTAGATGAAAGGTAGGACATGTGCCTTTATTGTGCGGCATGTCCTGGTAGTGAAAAACAGCCTACTTTGTTTCTCGCTACTCTGAGGCCTTCTCCTTTCATAGGCTAGCATTGGGAATTCCCTTGTATATGTTTAAGCGGTAATTCCTGATTTGAGAGGAGTAGCGTTGTCATGTTTGGTATGTTTAGAGTGGTAGTGATAAATCCTGCTTACTGGTGAAGTTGGATTTTACCTTACTATTTTGGAAATACCACTTTTAGAAAGTAGGCATTTTTTCTGTGCTTATAACTCTGTGTGCTTTGCAGCCTGTCTCCAATTCATGTCTGGGCTTGGTTGACAGCTACACTTTGTGTATACTTTCTAGACAGTCATCACAAAGGGAGGGCTGGGTGTGACATGGTGACATCTGCATACTGATAGTCTTCCTGGGATGGGAGAGAGAGAGGCGCGGCACACGTGCACTTGTATAGGCTGCGTCCTGCTCTCATACAAAGGGCTGATTTACTCCCGCTGATGTCTGGAACCAGGGCTGGGGTTGAAAGAGATTGTTGTGCAACTCTAACATTTCTTATGAAGAGCTCCCTGGAACAAAGACATTTAGGGTATAAGTACAGGGGCTCTGACCCCACGATTTTAGAGCACTTTTGGATCTGGAACCAAACCTCTGTCAGAAGGACGGCTGTGCGGTTTAAAGGACTCATCTGGACTGTTCTTTTGCTGTTGTCCTGCTACCTGCCACTTGCTGGGTGGCATAAAGAACTCAATGGATTGCTTTTTTTCGTTTTCCTGTTGCCAGCTGCTGCCTGACCCTGTTTTACCAAGGCATTGTGGTGTTGTCAGGAGGAACAACCATTTGAACTTCTTGCTTTGTTGTGTGCTGGCCTGCCTGCCTGTTAGGTTGCTGGAGAGACTGCACACTGCAATAAGCATGCTTTCCCTGTGTCTTCCCAAATGTTCTAATGAGACTGATGGCTGCCCAGAACTGTGGGTTTCTGGGCCACTCACCCAAGTCAACTCTCATTAGTGAGCATGAAGCACTTCCTCATTTCTGCCTCAGTGTGTGCACAGAGTGCTCTTCTCTCCTGCTACACCAGTGCATGTGGAGTACTCTGCTGTTTTCCTGCACCAGCATGTGTTGAATTTTAGTTCACCCAGAGCATGGTAGGTGCTTGTGGAAGAGAAGCGTGTGCTGAACACTTGGAGTATGGGGAAGGCGGCACGTGTCCAGTGGTTCACCTGCTCAGTTCAAAAGTGCAAAAAGAACAATTGATGGACAGAATGCAGAACAATGTCATACATTCACCCCAGTACAGAGATCTGGGCCTAAATCCATTGTTTGTTTGCTCCCCATGCCATTCCATTTTGAACACAGCCATATACATATCAGTCTTGACCCTGCACCCAATGGGAGCAGTCCAGCCTGAACTGCCAGGCCAGGTCCTCCCTGGACTGGAAACAAGCATCCTAGGATCGTTTTGGGGTTTCACCTCTCATCACTCAGGATAGCTTGACTCCAGTGGCATAGAGAGCACGGGACCCACGTCTGGGCATACCCGTCCCACTCAGGGTGAAAAATGCAAAAAGAACAATTGATGGACAGAATGAAATGAAATTTTGTACTTGTATAGCGCACTGCTGCCCCAGCAACGGGGCGTCCTGGCGCTTGTACTCATACCGCTGTGGAACCCTTCCTGGCTTTCCCTGTGAAATGTCCACTCCTGGGCACCCCCAAGGTGAAGCCAGGCATCCCCAGCACTGTTGGGGCCGTTGTGGAGATTAAGCAAGCTATTGCCCAGAGTTGCAGAGTGGGACCCATGATTAGAGTAGGCACCGAGGCGAGAAATGTCAGGTCCGAGGAAATTGAGCCCAAGACCCGCCGAGCAGGGAATTGAACCCTGGTCCCAGGCCAGATCTCTGCATCAGTGTCTGCCGCTCTAACCATTGAGCCACACTTCTCCAGAATGCAGAACAATGTCATACATTCACCCCAGTATGTAGATCTGGGCCTCAAGTCAAGTCAAGTCAGGGATACTTATATCGCACACATATCACTCTTGCGAGTCTCATGGCGCTTGCAGGTTGCTCTGAGCAAGTGAGAGGACAGGACCAGCGCCTAATTTCCAAAAAGCCAGGTCTTAAGCCTCTTACGGAAACAGCTGTGGTCTGACATGTTGCGGAGTGCGAAAGGCATTTTATTCCAAGAAGCTGGAGCCAGGAATGAGAAAGCGTGACCTCCCTGTCTAGTGGTGTAAATCTTAAGGGGGGTGAGCAGAGCAGAATCACTAGAGCGCAGTGCCCTAGACGGCTGGTACCATCGTAATTTTGGCAACCAGTATTTTGGACCTTTTTCATACATATGTTTGTGTGTTAAACATAAGGTCTTTAAAAGAGTACGTTTTCTCACTGGGAGCCAGTGGAGGGTTTTCAGACAGGGTGCCGATGGAGATCTGTAAGGGCGGTCGAGGACCAACCTTGCAGCCGTATCCTGAAGAACCTGGAGTCTGTCTAGGAGATCAGAATTGATTGATAGCAGAAGAGCGTTACCATAGTCCATTCTGTTGATTATTAGACCTTGTATAAGGGGTCTGCGGGCCTCGAGAGGAAGCCATTTGAAGACTTGACGAAGGCTCCGCATAACACCGAAACAGGTGCCAATAATATGATTCACATGCCCCTTCATAGACAAACTATTGTCCATGTGGAATCCTAAGTTTCGGACTAAGTTCTTGTGTGGGGGACATGGACCAAGCCTGGATGGCCACCAGTCCTGCGTCCAGTGGTTAGTCGCTTTTCCGAAAAGCATGATCTCAGATTTGGTCCCATTTAGCTGGAGATGGTTAGATGTCATCCATTTGTCCACATGGATCAGACAGTCTTTAAAGCGTTTCTTAGTATTGTTAGGATCAGGGCCTAACGTGACCAGAATCTGTGTATCGTCAGCATAGGATATGACATCGAAGCCATATGTTCTGATCACGGCAGCTAGGGGGGTCATGTAAAGATTAAAAAGGGTAGGACTCAAAATAGAGCCCTGAGGGACACCCATCATTACTGATCGTTCACTTGAGGAGGTATTTCCCATCTGGACAATGGTTATGTGATCCTTCAGATAACTGCTGAACCATTTCAAGGCCTGCCCCCTGACACCAACCTCCCTAAATCCATAATTTTCTTGCTCCCCATGCCATTCTAGTTTGAACCCAGCCATATGCAAATCAGTCTTGACCCATCACCCAATGGGGACAGTCCAGCCTGAACTGCCAGGTCAGGTACTCCCTGGACTGGAAACAAGAATCGTAGGACCAGTTTCCGGGTTTCACCCCTCATCAGCCAGGATAGCTTGACTCCAGTGGCATAGGAAGCACAGGACCCACGTCTGGGCATACCCATTTCACTCGGGGTGACAAATGAAAAAAGAACAATTGATAGACAGTAGGGAAGAACAATGTCATACATTCACCCCAGTACAGAGATCTGGGCCTAAATCCATTGTTTTTTGCTCCCCATGCCATTCCAGTTTGAACCCAGCCATCAACAAATCAGTCTTGACCCTGCACCCAATGGGAACAATCCAGCACGAACTGCCAGGCCAGGTCCTCCGTGGACTAAAAACAAGCATCCTTGGACCGGTTTCGGGGTTTCACTCCTTATCAGCTAGAATAGCTTGACTCCAGTGGCATAGAGAACACAGGACCCACGTCTGGGCATACCCGTCCCACTAAGGGTGATGAATGTCAAAAGAACCATTGATGGACAGAATGCAGAACAATTGCATACATCCCCCCAGTACAGAGATCTGGGCCTAAATCCATCGTTTTTTTGCTCCCCATGCCATTCCAGTTTGTACCTAGCCGTATGCAAATCAATCTTGATCCTGCATCCAATGGGAACAGTCCAGCCCGAACTGCTAGGCCAGGTCCTCCCTATACTGGAAACCAGCTTCCCAGGACCGGTTTCGGGGTTTTGCCCCTCATCAGCCACGATAGCTTGACTGCAGTGGCATAGAGAGCACAGGACCCACGTCTGAGCATACCCGTCCCACGCGGGGTGACAAATGCAAAAAGAACAATTGATGGACAGAATGCAGAACAATGTCATACATTTACTCCAGTACTGAAATCTGGGCCTAAATCCATCGTTGTTTTGCTCCTCATGTCATTCCAGTTTGAAACCAGCCATATGCAAATCAGTCTTGACCCTGCACCCAATGGGAACAGTCCAGCCCGAACTGCCAGGTCAAGTCCTCCCTGGACTGGAAACCAGCTTCCCAGGACCGGTTTCCAGGTTTCACCCCTCATCAGCCAGAATAGCTTGACTCCAGTGGCATAAAGAGCACAAGTCCCACGTCTGGGCATACCAGCCCCACTCAGGGTAACAAATGCAAAAAAAAACAATTTATGGACATCTCAGAAGTGTGGCAGTGTCCTCGCCCCCAACACCACCGCCTCTACGGCGCACTGCTGGAGCGAACCCCAGCCCTTAAGGACACCTGGCAAATGGGGGAGCTGTCACGCGGACGCAAGGGAGATTGAGAGCACTGTGGGCAAAGCAATGAACACTTTCAGTGTCCTGCCCAGCCCCGCCTTCACCGACAAGCAACAGTGTGACTCATCACCCATCAGCAAAATGTGGGTCTTCTGACTACGCAACATTGCGAGGAAGTAATTGGGCCGCATATCAGTCCCCACTCTCTTCAAGTCATGAAAGGATGCTTTGAGTCCTGTATTGTTCAAATCACCGTAAAGGCTCCGAAAGAAGCCCAGTTGGATGCGGCACGGGTGGGGTTGTTTTATAGGCATGTAATCCGAGATTTAGGACGCCTGATAACAGGGAAGGCACATACCTTATTTTTATCAGTTTTGACCATACATTGATTAGTTGTGGCACGACGGGGGCGAGGGAACCTCGACGGAGGCCCCCGAGTGTTGCTGTACATTCCTCATTTGAAAATCTCTCAAATTATCATAATACATTTAATAGGCGCACAGATGCTCCTGCACCCTACTATCTTTATAAAAGCACACATTTCAACTAGGCTCACCAAGGTTACTGTAATCTTTTTAGTATGAGGACATGGGCACTGCTCCCTTTATAGTTATACCATTATTTCTGATACATGTACTTTTTATGAGTTCTCGTGATTTGTGTACCATGGGTAATGGTTGGTGACCTATGCACTTTTCCCTCTAACCACACTGCTGTAGTTCATGCCCGGATGTTCTAATATATGTTGTTGTACCTTGCATAGTCATGATAATGACTGTCTTGCAGCTGTTTCTCTCCTGAGGGGAGGGGATAGGCTTGTGATTTACTTGGAGTGTTCTTTGCTTTTTCATTTTCCTGCACCTATGCTATTTTGGCTTTAGACAAGCTTTGCTAGTCCTGCTCCTGGTCACATTGGAAGGAGTCTCTTCCTGGACTTTATTCTTGTTGGACAGACTCCTGGGCCCCTCTGGGTGTGGGAAAGCATTGTAGGGTTGAAGGGGCTCCTGTACTTTGTGGGACAGTGTCTGGCAATATGGTGAAGGGGTGTTGTCTTTCTTACCTTCAGTGGCACCCATGGATATCTCATCAGTAGTTTCCTAGGATTTACCCAAAAACTTTCAGGGTTCTCTGTCTAGGGCCTAGGCTCTTCTATGGTAACCGCCCATGGGAACTTTTTTACCTGCCTTTCCTTCTCCTTATATATAAAAGACGCTTTGGGGGCACCTTGTGAGGGGATTCCTTTGCCTGTGTTTTCTGAGCAGAAAGAGGGAGAAGACCCAAAGTTAGAAAAAAAAACATGAAGATGGAAGGAATGCTTGAATTAATCTCAGACATTTAAGATACCACGGGCGGAACAAGTGCACTGACTGGAGTACGGTCCAAGCGATTGTCAAGGGCTGAGATTAATTCAAGCCTTCTTTCTACCACTTTGTTATTTATTTAAGTTAGGGAAAAGTGTTGAATTTAGATTTTGTAAGGATCCGTTCCTGTAAATATCTTCTGTGCAATTGTAAAACGAAGCAAACCTGATGATATTAGGACTGTGCAAGGACATACAGGACTTGAAATAAGCGCCTTGAGCCCTCACAGGTGAGTAGCCGCGCTTTACAACTCCTGATTGATTGACTGAATAATGAAGAATGTTAGAGAAGGTGTTTACTCCCTTAACTGCTCTGAATGTGGACATGGCACACAGAGGTTTGCAGAGGGATTTGAGTCTCCTCGGGTACCGATACGAAGGAAATCCTGACAGTAAAAATACGTAGAGCACCATTGCACATGACGGTTTGTCTATAAACTTGGAAGCCGGTCGTTGTTTTAGGTATTTAATTTCACAGCGCCTTTGACCGGCTTGTTGCTCGATGAGTGGTTTTAGGAATCTGCTTGTTGGAGTGCATGTGGTAGTTTATGACATATCGAAAAATTGACTAGAAGTATGGCGAGGAGAGGAACCTAAAAATGGAAAATGTTACAAGCTGTAGCTCATTTATTTTAATTGGCCCAACAGAAACAGGTTCACTGTTCTGGTTATTCAAGAAAAATGGGGTCTAGGGCTGTAAGCATTTGACAGTCAAAAGAGAGCGTGTGTGTTTGTTTTAAGAGGCATTGCACACAGCCCGCGCCGTCGCAGTGTATGTTCTCAGGAGGGATGTGGTGCTGTTGTGGGTGTAATACTGTCCGCCGGATACACCAAAGAGGCTGACACTTGATGGGACTTTGACAGCCTTAGGTTGATTGCTGACAGAGGTTAAGAATCAAATGATTACCGTATCTGCAGCAGCACAGATCTGCAGCAAATTAAAGCATATGGAAAAGAACATTTTGTAATTTCATTTCGACAGAGCTGTACAAACCTTCACATTTCGAACGCCGAAATCCAAATAGCAGGGCTCTTTGTGAGCGGGAGATTGGATGCTTTTAAATCCTACTGCGAGATGAAAGGACTGTGGATATTATTTGATGGTACACTTACAAAATCAAACGCAAGTATGCTACTTTCCTGTTATGACAGGGAGTTTTATGAGCAGAATGAAAAAACACAAACAGAAGGGCTGTGAGCTGCCTTTGTTTGTTCCTTTGTTAATATCTTGCTCTGCTAGGTTTACAAATCCTAAGTAAATAGAAATTAGTGCTCCTTACTTTGCAGTCCATTTGCTTTAGATGTTTGCCTTGAGGGACATTTGTGTATTCTACTAATGGCTGCAGCAGAGTGCTGTCTCGTTTTCATTCTGGCAAAAAAGGGCCGTCTCCATGGTTACAGTTTCATTTGCTAGAAAGAAACTGATGGCTGTTAGTGATCCCATCATAAGCAACTTCTGTCAGATTTCTTATCAAGTAGACATATTTTGACAAAGTGAAAGATAACACCATAATAAGGAACCGAGTTGCCACTCTAGGTAATGAACCATTTAGCATTAAATGAAATGTGAAACCGATTTTCTAAGATGGAAGGTATGTGGAAATGAAAACATAACATGAGCACTCTTATCTGCAGAATGAATGTGCATGTATGTATTTCTATACATATATATTACATATCTATATATACATACACACACACACACACACAAACATACATCAAGAAAGGACGAAAGAACACAAACAAATGTATATGTTTACAATTTCTAACAATCAGCACATTTACTTTATTTATATTTACACTTTAGAAATTTTTGATGGATATACTCTGTATTAATGTATATTTTAAAGACAGTGCAATGTAAGATATTTATGAATTTGATTGGTAAGTAGCATCCTTTCGTGACATTTACACACTGCATTACTGGCGAGCGTTTCATGACATTTATTTACTTTAAAAACACAGCTGGCCTGACCAATTTATCATGATTTGGAAAATGTAAACCACGGAATGAAAAGAGCAAATGGCTGTGCAGTTGCTCTGTCTTAGAATATTATTCCCATAAGACTTTGTCTTTTTTTTAACCTTGAATTGAAGATGAGACCAGGCCCCCCCAGCCTTTGTTTGCGAGATGTGGGAGGGTATGCTTGAAGTACCCATACAAAAGGTGGGTCTTGTAAGTGGGGCACTGCTTACCCATCTCCACTATGCACATAGTTTATCCAGATGGCACCGCTCTTTTATAGTTTATACAATAACAACCTGTAAAACTCATTATTCAAGATGTAGGACAAGTCTAAAAATTTGCAAAGGAGTGAAGAATTTAGAAAATTCAAAGACATGAGAGAATGCAAGAAAGCACCAGGTGGTAAATAAGGTAATTTAGTGAAATGCAAATTACAGTATGTAGCTCTCACCAGCAGTCGCGTAAAGAAACTTGAGGGGGCCACCCTGAAAAGTACATGGAGGACCCCACGGACCCAGTCAGGAGCTCTCAGGTTAGGGGCATGCATGGTGCCCGAGGGGACCCCCTGGAGCTTGAGGGCCCTTGCACACCACGGGGACTGAAGAGGCTAATGCATGGGCAATCTGTGCTTACCCAGAAGTAGTGCTAGATTTGTGAAACGCACCTTCACATTTTGGCTATTTCTACAAGGGAATTTGCCCAATGCTGCAGATTCCCATGATTTAAGAGTAATGAGCTCTGTGACGGTAACTTATGCAGTATCTATAGAATGCCAAAATCCAGTTATTCTTGGATATGACCAAAGCATGTGCTGGAAGAAAGCATCTGGGGCAGGCGAGATTCATAATGTGAGGAGGTTACCTTTTGATGAAGCATGCCAGCCTCAGTGGGTGAAGGAAACTGTCCTATAAAAGGGACATCCCCGTTGTTTTCCATACTCCAGGGGCTTCTAAGGTGTTGTTGAATGTTTTCTGATAGCCATCTAGCAGCCCATTGAATTTGTGCCGCAAGATAATAGGCTTTGAAATTCGGCACCCCAACCCCCCAGCGTAATTGAAGCGTATTTATTTCCACACTACACTTCCCATTATCTCAGTGCAAATCCACTAATGCTGAGTCTAAGTCAACAAAAAGTCGATTTTTGGGAAATATCGGGACATTGGCAAAGTAGTATAGCAGTCAGGGAAGGACAATCATTTAGGAAAGAGCAAGTCTACCCTTTAAAGCTAAAGGTAGGGGGGCGTGGCCAAGATGGCGGCGAGGTAGAACGCATTTCGCTACCTCTCCGTCGACCGCCGAATTATAGCACCAGCCTGCAGTTTAGCGGAGCTTCAACAGCGGGGGCAGTGACCTCCGTTACACCGGGGGCTACCAAAGGGTGATATCCAGCTGCCCGATCATCGCAGACAGCGGAATCAGGTGCCCGGAGTCGGTGCCCCCACAGCAGCGTTGGTGTTTCGGCCAGTCATCCCGCGTTGCTGCCTGGCAGTTGCTTGGCTGGGAGCCGCTGTTGGGTCTACGAGCTGCATGCCATCCAGCCCTCCGACCTCAGTGCTGCGGCCGGTGAGCCCAGAGCCTGGGAGAGATATTTATCAGCAGTGGCGCAGCCTGCACTCCAGCGGCGGCCACGCTGCATGGGATTGCCGATCCCCTGGCCTAACGAGACCGTCCTGTGCCTGCCCAGAGGGGGCGCGCCTCTGCAGCAGCGGGCTCCCTGCCACCCGATCCTGGCTCGGCGGGGCCTGCTGGGCTGCGGCAGAGGTTCAGCGTGAGGCGGCACAGACTACAGCAACACCGCGGCCGCTACTGGAGGTGAGGGGGATGAGACTGGGGACCTGACGCTCAGACCATGCTTGAAGCGGCGCTGCGGGGCAAGATCACGCAAGGCTGGAGCGCACGGAGTGGGCACGACTGAGGCTCCGGGAGCTTGAGATCCCCTGCGCGTCCCTGTTGCTTGCCTCTGGAGGGTGTGTAGACCCCGTCTGGTTGTCTGGAACTGATGACGTTTGATCCAGCCTAAATTGAGACCTGCAGAGTTTGGTGGCCCCTGACATCTGGAGAGGGGATGCGGTCCCTGCTTGTGGCCTGTGCTGCGCGGAGCCCCCGAGACCGCGGCCCCCATTGGAGAGAGCTGAGTGAGGTGGTGGCTGCTGCCCGCTGTCGTACCTGAGAACCCCCGGTGGGGGTTGCCGCTGGCCTGGGGTGGGCCCGGCCTGGGGTGCGAGTGGCGAGGGGCCCATGAAACCTGGAGTACGTCGTTTTCCAGCAGCATTGGGTGCCTGTTGCCCTGGCACTCTGGCTGTTGCGCCCTGGGCCCAGAACGCCATAAACTCTGCAGCAGGGCCTGGAATGCTGGCTGGCCAGCCCACTTCAAGCTTACCTGATATACGCGGCCCTGCCCCAGTGCGCTGCGGGAGTTGGCCCGCTTTGCTCGCCCCCGGTGTCCTGGGCTATGACCTCCACCCACGCCAAGACAACCAGAAGGACTCCAAGCCTGACCTCACAGTGAAAGACCTCTTCTCCTGCGCCCCACGGGGCCTCCCCAAGATGGCTCACTCATCTCAGGGGGCCGAGTCCACCTTCACACTGGGAGATGACCAAGGAGAGCCGGTGACACGCACCTTCCTTGAGTCCCTTTTCACAGAGCTTCGGGAGGATCTACAGACGGTGAAGCGCGACCTCACCTCCAAGATGAAGGACATCCGCCGAGATGTTGACAGTATT
This sequence comes from Triturus cristatus, assembly GCF_964204655.1. Classification (NCBI taxonomy): domain Eukaryota; kingdom Metazoa; phylum Chordata; class Amphibia; order Caudata; family Salamandridae; genus Triturus; species Triturus cristatus. The sequence continues at coordinate 625,558,250 of NC_140587.1, forward strand.
GGGGAGCGAGTTGCAGCACTCGAAGTTAAGGGAGACGATAGGGACACAGAACCCTCCCCGCTCCCGCAAGAAGTTATCCGCATTCATGAGCAGCAGGTAGACCTCCAAGCGCATCTCATAGATCTCGAAAATCGCTCCCGGAGACACAACGTTAGAATTTGGGAAGTAGCTACGAACGCAGAAAATGGCTACATCTTTGCCTACGTGAAGGGACTGTTCAACCATGTGCTGGGGATCCCTCCCAATTTCGATATCAAATTAGACAGAGCCCACCGCGTGGGGCCTCCTAGGGTGGACAGGGCAGTGCCGGCTGACATCCTGGCCTGTATACAAGACTTTCGCATGAAAGAGGAGATCCTCTGCAAGGCCAGGACCATGCACCCAATTACTTATCAGGACCAGAGCCCTACCCTTTATCAGGACCTCGTGGCGATCACCCTACAGAGGCGCAGGCTTTTCCGTCCCATCACATCTCACCTTCGTCAGCGGGACATTCCCTACTCTTGGGGGCACCCTTTTCGACTGATTTTCCACCTGGACGGGAAACAGTACCAGCTCCGCTCCCTGTCAGAGGCCTGCAGACTTCTTGGAGTCAACATTCTGGAAGAGGAAGAGGGGGATCATGGCTCGAGCCCCGCAGCAGGTTTCTCGCTTTCGGGTTGGTAGCGGCAGAGGCGCCAAAGACGTCCCAAACGGCCAGACCCCGCAGAAATCACGTTGAGTCAGAGGGCTACCCTGGAATCCCTTCCAGGGGAACTGGCAAAAACTCACTCCTCATAACTTTAGAAAGGGCTGCCTGTTCTTAACTATGCTAAGGTAGGTGGCAGGGAGGGTGTAGTCTTGGCCACTCTATGGACCCCTGGACTAATTTTTCCTGTTCATCATGGGATGACGGACTACCATGTTCCCGATGTTGGTTATTTGTTATTTTTATTTTCCCTGCTGAGGGTGTTTGCTTTCCGCCACCCCTATGGGACAGACTGGCCTTCGAATGTGTTCACAATATTGTGGTTCTTGTTTTTGCTGGGTGTTTTATTTTGCCTTTTTACTTCTTTGGGGGGGCCCTCGTCCCCTGTTTTTTTACCACCGGCCTTGATAGGCTACCTTTGCTGACTGAACATCCTTCCCAACAGGCCTTGGTGCCCAGATGAGTTCTTGGTCTCTTTCTCCCTAGATGATGCCCACCACACTTCATATTCTTACCCTGAACGTGCGGGCCTAATAAACCTGTCAAAAGGAGGGCAGTTCTCTCCTACCTAGAACACTCGAAAGCAGATATCTGCCTCCTCCAGGACTGCTGCCGACTAAAATCCCGCTTGTTTCCCACTCAGTTCTTTTCCACCAGTGCTACCAAGATGGCAGGGGTTGTCATTTTGGACTCCCGTTCCTTTCAAGGAAGGGTTCTGCAGAGGGAGGCCGAGATTAGGGGGAGACTACTTACATATCAGTTTGCAATTGGGGGGGGGTTGACGTTCATTATAGGGTCCACTTATGCCCCCAACGAGGGACAGGAAAAGTTCTTACAAGAGGCACTGACCGAGGCCACAGAAACCGTAGAGAGTAGAATCCTGCTAGGGGGGACTTAAACTTGGTGTTTGACAAGTCAATGGACAGATCGGCGTAGTGCACGGGACAGACAAGCGCGCTTTCCCAGCGGGGCCTGGACAGATTGATGGAGCTGGGGATCGTGAACCTGTGGCATCCCTCCCACCCAAATAGCCGTGAATACTAATTCTAATCAAACGTGCACAAGACATATGCTCGCCTTGACTATTTGCTGGGCTCGGAGGCTCTCTGGACCCTATTGGTGGGGTCGGAAATCTTGACCGCCTCTCTCTCCGATCACGCCCTGGTCATAGCTATCCTTACACTTCCCCCACTGCAGCGCCCACCTCACCAATGGTGCCATCGAGACACCCTCCTCCACCGGACAGATGTGGTGCGAGAGGTGCAGGGTGCGATAGATGACTTCTTGCTACACAACAACAACCACAAAACTCCACTTTCCACACAATGGGTAGCGCTTAAGGCTGTGCTAAGGGGAGAAATCATTGCTATTACGTCTGCAGATAATGCTGACCGTAGGCGTAAAAGAGAAGATCTCACGCAGCAAACCAAGGAGTTGGAACAGATGCACCAGCACACTGGGACACCTAGGATTTGGAGACAATTGCGTGCAGTGAGGGCTCAGTTGGCAGCCATTGACAATGACAGGGCAGACTACGCGGCTCTCCGCCTGTGTCAGGCCTTTTATATGGGGGGGACTGGTGTGGCCGCTTGCTTGTTCTCAAACTGAGCGAGACCAGACAGCGACAGGAGGTTCAGGAATTACGTGACGACAAGGGACAGGTGGTGACAGAAGACGCAGACACCGCAAACACTTTTCGTGACTTTTATGTCCAACTATATGAGGTAGCTCGCTTAGCGAAGCATACATCGCAACGGCGCAACTCCCTTCCCTCACGCAGGCACAGGCCGATCACTTAGAGAGAGAGATACGGTAGAGGAGGTCATTGCAGCGATTTCTCACTTTCAGTTGGCTAAATCCCCTGGACCCGATGGCTACACGGCTGCCTTTTATAAAAACCTTCTGCACACCGATTGCACCCTTCCTAACGCATCTCTTTAATTCCTTCGCGCTTACCGGAGAAATCCCGGAGGACATGTTGGAGGCGGCCATTGTGGTCATCCCGAAGGCCGGGAAGGATAAGACCAGATGTGGGGCCTATCGCCGTATATCCCTCCTCAACATAGATCTCAAACTCTTCACTCGGATTCTAGCTTCCCGATTGGCTCTCAACATGCCAGGGCTCATTGATCCAGACCAGGCGGGCTTTATCCCCAAACGACAGACGAGTGACAACACTAAATGGGTGCTTCACCTGATCGAGAAGGCCTCCCGGGTCTCTGGGGAATACATGCTCCTTACCTTACGTGGAGAAGGCCTTCAACAGAGTCCACTGGCTATTCTTAGAGCAGGTACTGATCCATGCAGGGATGGGCTAGAAGTTTCGAACTCTAACTTTTAACTGCTATCGGTGCCCTTCGGCCTCCGTCCGGGTTGATGGACACACTTCGACCCGTCTCCCCATTACCAGGTGCACAAGACATGGGTGCCCTCTCTCCCCCCTGCTCTTTCCGCTATATATGGAGCCCCTTGCTCAATGTGTCCAGCGTAACTCCCTCATCACCGGGATTAAGTTTGCAGGCGATACACACACCATTAGCCTTTACGCCCACGATATCCTGGTCTCTCTCTCTCTGATCCCACCTCGGCCCTGGGGGCTTTCATGGAGGATCTGGATCGCTTCACTCGGGCTTTAAAGTTAACGTAGACAAATCGATTTCCCTCAACCTCTCGATGTCGCCTTCTACCATGGCACATTTACATTCTGCGCACCCCCTCCAATGGGCGGAGGGAACTGTTCCTTACCTGGGCATCCAGCTGGCACCTACGTTGCCAGAGGTGGTCACCGCTAACTACACTTAGCTGCAGATTCGAACGGAACTATGGCGATGGAAACATTTCCCAATCTCTTGGCTGGGGAGAGTGGCTGCCATAAAAATGACGATTTTACCCCAAATACCCTACATTTTCCAGACTTTACCTTTATGACCACCTAAGGGCTGGATCAAGCAGGTCCAACTGGAGCTGTCGCAGTTCATCTGGCGGGGTCGTCAACCCCGCATGAAGGGGGCAATTACGATGCTACTTCCTGAGGTGGGAGGCCTGGGGGTCCCGAACCTCCAGCTCTAATTTCAGGTGGCGCAGATTCAACATTTGGTCGAATAGAGCTGGTCCGAATCCAAGAAACATGGGCTGTTCCAAGACCAAGCTGTGGCGGACACAACACTCCAGAGGATACCCTTCCTCCATAAGGCCCACAGACCTGCCAATCGTTATGCTTCTCATATTACAGGGACGATCCTGGGGGCACGGGGCCAGAAATGCAAGTTGAACACCTTCCCATCTCCCCTTACCCCGATCTTTGATAATCCTGATTTTCAACCGGGGATGAGCGAGACCTCCTTTACAAATTGGCCTACCACGAGTTGTCGATCCCTGGGACATGTTTGACTTTGACGGGATTCTCACCTTTCCTCAGGTTCATTCTCTTTATGGGATCCCAGAATCTGAGCGACTCCACCACCTTCAGCTCCAGCACTGGGCTCTCCACCCACCCGTCAAACCGCAAGCACAGTGTCTCCTCACATCCTACGCAAAATGGCTCCTTACGTGCACTTCCGATAAAAAGCTAATATCGGACTTATACAAGAGGCTGCTAGCTAGGCATGCACATACTTACAATGCAGGGCAGACACGCTGGGAACGAGACCTAGGTCGAACTCTTAGCCACAAAGAATGGGAGGGGGTGCGATATAGAGCCCGTCATTCAGCACGCAACTTGGGACTGACTGAGACCTTGTCCAAAGTCACCACATACTGGTACTACACACCCGACCGACTGCATGCAATGGATCCCCAACAAAGTGCAGACTGTTGGCGAGGCTGTGGGAAAAGTGGCACACTGGTGCATCTCCTCTGGGAATGCAAGCAGTTACATACTTATTGGGCGCACGTTATCAAAGAAATAGACAAACACTTCGACACTCAGCTCCCATGCTTTCCTAGCTATGTCCTCCTGGGTCTCCCAAACCCTCACACATACCCGCTTCGATCACAACGTGGACACCAGATGGCGATTGCCCTGGGCTTGGCTACGCAAAATATCCTAATCCACTGGTGGACCACTCGCACCCCCATATTTACTGGCTGGTTGCAGTGTTTGTGGCAGGTCTTGGGGATGGAAAGGATGACTATCACACTAGCTGGGAGGGGATCCACTTCTGTAGACCTCTGGTAGCCATTTCTCACACTGCTAAGCTCAGAATTTAGGGAGTTTACCTGCCCGAGATACCTCCGCTTGCTGCGCCTTTCAGCCCTACCCGGAGGAGGAGTCCCAAGAGGCTCAGGCGGGAGAAGAGATGTAGGCCTGTCTTGTCTTAGCTCTTCAGTTGGTGGACGAGGTTCGGGGTGGGGGGCGGGGCGGAAGGGTAGAATAAGTTTCCTTTTTTTGCCATTTGAACATGCAACGCTTTTAGATCTCACGATTGTTAGCATCTCATTGATGGTAAGGCTGGTTTGAGTTGGAGAATATATATGTATCTTGTTGCTGGCCTTTGTTTACGAAATATAAATAAAAAGATTTATACCTAAAGCTAATGGTAGCCATTGCCAAATATGCATTTGAGACTTGAGTCCAATAAACGGGAAACATCGTTTACAACGCGGGGATTACATCGCGATGCCATTACATCGTGGTTTTTACAATGCAAGTCGTTACAACGACTTGCGCTAGATGGCGCTCTAGGAGAAGGAATAGTATAATTTACTATCCAACACCTTCCCTACTGTACGTAGACTGGAGTTGGAATAGTAAATTATACTACTCCTAAGTCCTATTCCTTGTCCTAGAGCGCCATCTAGCGCAAGTCGTTGTAACGACTTGCGTTGTTAAAACCGCGATGTAGTGTACCGCGATGTAAATGTATGCGTTGTAACGTCATACATCCCCAATAAACGCTCGCTGTTGGCTTATCTCAAATAGATTCTGCTGAGAGTGATAAAGTCGAAACCCAAGATACCAAACTGCCGCTATTAACCAGGTCAATAGCTCTCTATCCAATTGGATTACTCGCGATAGAGCATCACGATTAGGCAGAAAAATTCATGATTTCCGCCAGTTCACCCGCAACCCCGCAAACCTCACAAAGTCTCGGAAGGTTGCACATATCGTTCCACCAGCACCTTTCTAAGGATTTTATAATCTGCACCTAAGATAGCTACAGGCCAATTTGAGGAGGGTGGGGTCCTTGTCCGATTTAAGCAGAGGAATTAGAAGTGACTTGTGAAGAGAAGTTGGAAGCGAGCCTGTTATTAGGTCCTCATTATAAACCATTTTAGAGGTGAGGAGAATGGAGAAAAGATCCTAATATTCTAATGGCAATCCATCTAATCCAGGGGTCTTGTTTTGTCTAAAGCATGTATTGCATCTTTCACTTCTTCTACGGTGATCAGGCCATCAAGCTCCTCAGGGACAGTGGCAGTGATGGATGGTAAGAATAATCACTCCAAAAAGTGTTGAAAGGCCTCTGAGGGTGCCGCTAGTAAAGTCCGTTACAACACACTATAATAGGAGCTGAACGCTCACAATATATCAACTTGAGTTTGTAGAAAAGAGCCCCCATCCAGAACAATCTTCATGATTGGTGGAGAATGTGCATGTTGGAAGACAAGACATGTGAGGAGGCACCCAGTCTTGTCTCCCATTGCATGCGTTCGTGCAGTTTATTCACTTTAGTTATAGCAGCAGACACATTCTAAAAATGTTGCATAGTACGCTTTAGCATCAGTCAAAGCACAGCAGTTTCCCTCGTCTGGGGGACGGCAACTGTCTATGATTTTTATCTCCTCCTCTGCCTGTTCCAAGTCCTTATTCAACTCCCTATGAACTCCAGCTATGTTTTGCATACAGAATCCCCTGGTTACCACCTTAAAAGAGTTTCATTCCATGTCACGGGTTGTTGCAGTGGCATGATTTTCTGCAAAGTAGTGGGTAATATGTGTACACTATGTCTCGCGAAAGGCCTTATTATCTAGCCTATCTTTTGAAAGCCACCAGGTGAGAACTGGGGGATACAGAACGCCCCACCTAATGTTGGTGATGTGTGCAGCCTGGTCGGAGATTACCCTTCCCCGGCAGTCAAAATACACTAACCGTGCAATAAGCTCTGTGAAGCAGAAAAACAGTTCAGACAGGCTTATAAGTTATGTGGGGCTGTGCAGTGTGAGTATAGATGTATTTCAGGATTATGGGTTCTCCAGGAATCCAGGAGGGATCATTGCTGGGCCCACTTGGCAAACGTGGGGGCATATTATCAAGAAACAGTGTTAAAATTATCGCTGCTTTAGTGGCAGAAAACTGCCGCTAAAGCGGCGATAATGGGCTTGATAATATGCCCTTAAGAATTCCCATAGAAGCCCATGTTCTGGTGTCAACATGGGCTTCTATTGGAATTCTCTGTGGCATATTACCAAGCCCATTATCACCGCTTTAGCGGCAGTTTTCTGCCGCTAAAGCGGCGATAATTTTAACGCCGTGCTTGATAATATGCCCCACAGATTCATGCTGATAGTCAGGTGAACAGAGAAGTGGGGGTTGTGAGCGATCCAGGAAAAGATCCAGGATGTTATTATAGCCCCCACCAAGTATTCATGGGATGCTCACCCACTGGGCGAGGACTCCGGATAGAGCAGTACAAAAGGCCACCTGTTATGAGTTTGTTGCCTATATACATCCCAAAAGGTTGGGTTACAGTCTAGTCGGTCATCTACAAACACATATCAAACTTCTTATCAATCACCGTTTTAAGGGTCTGAAAGGGTGTCCCTGGACGAATCCATGACTAAGCTCCTCGTAAATAAGAGGAGAATGTTGTTATGTAAATCTGGCCTCGCCAGCACTTACAGTCATTGAAATCCAATGTCAATGAGATGAGTCTCTTGCAGAAAGCAAATATTTGTCTGCTGACGCTGGGCAAGACGAGCGATGCATAGAGGGCGCCGCAATTATGGCGGTCCGGCCAGCCCCCGAGAAGGGAGGGCAGGGGTCACGCGCCACTGGATGACGCGGCCCTGCCCCACCTTCTCAACAAACCTATCCAATGCGGGCAATTTGGCCGGGGGCATGAACCGGAAGCACTTCAGGTGTTTCCGGTTTTCGCGTTCGGCCAACGTCGAGGGGCAGGCCGGTTTAGATTGGCCTGCCCCCAGCAACCTTTAAAAAGGGGCAGCGGGAGCAAGTGTAGTCTCTTGTCTTCTCCCGCTGCACCTAGGGGTACCAGTGCCACCAGCGGCCCCTTAAACTCTTGCAGGTTTATCGAAGCATCGAGTGAGGAACTGGACCTGGATCAGGCGTTTTTTCTGCAGGTTATCGAAGGAGCATCGAGTGGGGAACTGGACCGGGATCGGGACGTTTGCTGTCACGGGGACCGGAGCATTCGAGGCGGACCGGTGTTGACGGGCGGTCGACACCGGTCCGCCTCCCAAGTTGAAGTGTCCGAATCCCTGGTGTACCACTATCACTCTGGCCTAATGGTTAAGGTCTTAGACTCTTACTCTGAAGATTAGGTGTTCAATCCCTGGTCTTTCAATGTCACTGTTTGCTCAGTCTAAAGTGTAGGCAATGGTATTTCCTTCAGAAAGGTTGGGAAATATTTTTAGCAGTACTAATTGGGTGTGCAAGGCATCGGGAGCATTGAGGTTTTTGAATTGTGGGTTGGTGTAAGTTGATGTGAGGGGTGCCATCGGATATCAGCAGCGCCTATTGTTAGATGGGAAATCTGATTGTTGTGGGGGCATCAGCTGTTCCTGATCTTTAGCCTGTCAGCAATCCGTTTTTACCCTGATTAAGCAGATCTGTTGTTGCTAGCATATCGTGTCCCTGACTAGCGTGATCTACCCTTTTAAACAAGTTTGCGCAGTGCATGAATGCTGGAACTGCGCTGCATGTAACATTGGAGGGGGTCAATAGGACATCACCTAGTCGAGTGGCTGGGTACTGGTCATTTGTGTCTCTTCTGTTTCAGGAATACTCCGGAATACAGCTAGGTTAGAGTTTTGCAAAAGCGTTAACAATGGCAGGCCTGAACTTCTAAGCGTAATTGGTGAGAGTATCTTTGGGTGCAGGGGGTGCTGCGCAACTACCATCAGGTAAGGGTTTGGGCAGTGTCCCAGATCTGTGGGCAAAGGGGGTTGCGCGTCACCTAGTACGCAGTGCGCTTAGCGGGGGCACAATGGCACCAAAAGCGAGATGTATGGTAAAGAGATCCCACTTGGATGTTATGTTGGAGGCCTTAATACAACAGGTGCAGGTTATGGGGCAGGCCCTGACGCGATTACAAGATAAAGTGGATGGTCCAGAGGGGGGGGGGGGCCCAGGTGGCCTATTATACCTCCTAGGCTGTACTCTCCACCTGTAGCAAAAAGGAGTAGGCCGAAGTCAGGCAGTAGCAGGCCCATAGGCGGCACAGGGAATGCCCCTAAAGAGAGTGTACCCCAACCTGCCATTCCCACGCCAGACCCACTATATTTCGGAGAGACGCCCCCTATCCCTGAGGTGCCGGTAGGGACACAGCCGCAGGCCCCAGGGGCCCCAGGGGCCCCTCCTGTAGGGACACAGCCACAGGCCAAAGGGGTTCCCCCAGTGGAAGGCACGGGTGGGACTGCACCTGTCCAGCCAGATATTCTAGCCAACCTGACAGTAGTATTGCCATGGCTAGAGACAGTGGGGAACTGGCTGCCGGCAGCAGGGACATCGGGCAGCGGGGGCGATGCCATGGAGAAGGCAAGACAAATAATGTCTCAAATGGGGAAGGCAAAACCGAGTGCAGAGCCGGTAGTACCGGCAGGAGGGTCAACGCCGGCAGTTCCAACAGGAGCAGAATTACCGGGGGCCGCACAACCGGTAACTGGTGGTGGAAGTCCAGCAGCGGCAGGCGCGCAACTGGTCGCAGAAACACAGAAGCCGGCTGACTCTGCTGCAGCAGGTATGATAAAAACCCTGCCGCCACTAGGTTTGGGAGAACTGCGTTCGTCTAGGGAACAGTTGGGGCGGCATTTGTCTCAAGAAACAAAGGAAAAAATATGGAAAGGGGTGTATCATTTTTTCTTTGTTGATAGATGAGGCAGACAGGGAAGAAGATAGGAAAAGCAAAGAGTGTTTGCTCCCCCGGGAATGGGCGAGTGTGGCCATGAAATACAGAGTTGAGGAAAATTTGTCAAATTGGGTGCAGGCATTCACCATTTACACGGCAATTATGCTAGAATGTTTCCCGGAAATGGGGTCAGAAATGGCGTGCTACCAAAACAGAATAATGGCAGCGCAGGCCTCCCAGGTGGGTGATGGGTGGAAGCAATATGATAAATAATTTAGAAGGGCAAAGGCCCATGACCCAACCCTAAGGTGGTATCAGACAGACATGTTTATCCATTTGAGGCATTTGGTGCAAGGCCAGACAGAGGGCCACAGGGGGCCAGTGCCAGAGAATGGTAGGTTTCAGCCCTTTCACGCAGGCCCCTAAGGCAATGCGGGTGGCGCTGCAGGGAGGACGGGAAATGCAGGCAAAAAAGGGGTGTGTTTCGATTGAAATAAAAAGACCTGCAACAGGGCTCCTGGCACGTGCCGGTTCAAACATAATTGTGGCTTCTGTGGAAACGCATCCCACCCAGAGTCCAACTGTCTCAAAAAGTCCAGGGAGAGGGGTGCCAGGAAGCAGGATGGAAGGTATTTCACTGGAATTAGCCAGCTCCCCCGTAAACATTGCTGCCATGATACCTTGGTTAAACATTTACAAATGCCCAGAAGCTGCATGAATTATCAGAGAGGGATTCCTGACCGGTTTTAGGATACCGGCGCAGGGTTACCAAGGGGTGGCGTACTGCAAAAATCAGATATCAGTTAGGGAAAATGGTATTATTGCAGCACAAAAAATTGAGAAAGAGATCAGACTGGGGAGAGTGGCAGGCCCATTTGATAGCATCCCAATGATTGATTTTGTATGTTCACCCCTGGGAGTGGTGCCCAAGAAAGTGCAAGGTGAATTCCGCCTAATACACAATCTGTCAGCACCACGGGGAATTCAGTGAATGAAGCGATTTCTGACGCATTGTGTAGCGTAAAATATGCATCTTTTGACCAAGCGGTAGATATGCTGAGGCATTTAGGGCAGGGGGCATTGCTAGCAAAATGTGACATTGAATCCGCTTTCCGTTTGTTGCATGTGCACCCGACTTTCACCTGCTGGGTTTCCAATTTCAATGACAGTACTATGTGGATAAATGTATGCCAATGGGTTGCTCGGTGTCTTATGCCTATTTTGAGAAATGTAGCTCATTCTTGGAATGGGCTTTCAGGCAGGGCTCGGGTCACCAACGGGTGTTGCATTATCTTGATGACTCTCTTTTCCTGGGGGCACCAGAATCAGAGGAGAGCGAGGATGCATTGACAGGGTTCTGCGCTCTCATGCAAGAGTTCGGGGTGCCATTGGCACCTGACAAAACGGTGGGCCCTAGCACAAAGATAGAATTCTTGGGAATCGAGTTGGATTCCGTCCAAGGGGTGTCCAGGTTACCGGAGGAGAAGGTTGAGGCTTTCGGGGCAACGCTACAGCAGTGCTTAGCAAGGGAGAAGGTGACTCTGCAGAACCAGCTCTGAACTGGGTCTGATGACAGACGCAGCAGGCAGTCAGGGTTTCGGTGCCATTCTGGGGTCTGCTTGGGTTGCACAGAGGTGGCCAGGGTGGTGAAGGGATGCAGGACTCACAAGTAACATTAGCTTTCTGGAGCTCTTCCTCATACTGGTGGCGTTGGCGGTGTGGCCTGACCAATTGAAAGATCATTCTGTGATATTTTGGTCAGACAACATGGCTGTGGTGGAATGCATTAACAACCAAGCAGCCAAGTGCAGCTTGATCCTGAGACTGTTAAAAGAGATCGTGTTGCAATGTATGAGGTTGAATATACTGTTTAGAGCTAAACACGCACCGGGTGTATTAAGTCATCCGGCGGATGCATTGTCTCGTTTTAAAATGCAGGCTTTCAGGTCCCACCTCCCAGAGGCAGCATTACACCCAACACCTTTCCCCGAACTACTTTGACAGCTTGGTGCCCCCAGTTATCGGACCTCGTGGCAGCCAGCCTAACGCAAAGGACCAGGAGAGCGTATGAAGGGGCGTTTTGGTCTTTTTGTCAGTTTTTGGGGGACAGTTGGGAGCAGGAATGGCATGACCCGTGTGCGGTGGTCACTTATCTCGGTTTCTTGAGGGAGGATGGGCGCACAGTAGCGGCGGGTAGACGCCACATCACGGCCATATCCTTTTTTGCAAAGGCAAGAGGAATGAAGGATCCCACAAGGAATTTCATGGTGCACTAGGCTTTGAAGGGGGGGCAACGCCTGCAAGGGGCACAGCCAGATAGGCACAGGCCAATAGGTCTGAGCACATTAGCTAAGTTACTGGTCGCTTTGCACCAAGTGTGTATTTCCCCTGGAGAGGTTCAGCTGTTCCAGGTGGCTTTCTGTCTGGCGTTTTTCGGCGCCTTCCAGGTGGGGGAACTGTTATTAAGAAGCAAGGCAGACTGGCAAGGGTGCCTACAGGTAGAGCATGTCAAGTTGAGTGGGGATTCCATATGGATCCCGTTGTCCAGGTCTAAGATGGATCAGGGAGGAAGGGGCGAAAGCATAGTACTTCACAGGGCAAATGGTAGCACCTGCTGCCCCGTGGCTAGCCTAGATGTTTTCCTGGCACAGCGGCCACCGGCTGCCTCATGGCCACTCCTAATACATCAGGACAGGTCCCCCCTCACTATTTTTCAATTCAAAAGAGTCATGGCTTTGACCATGCAAAGCGCTGGCTTAGATCCAGCTAATTTTGGGACTCACTCCTTTAGGATTGGAGCAGCCACGCAGGCAGTGGCCCTGGGTCTAGGGGGGGAACAAGTAAAAAGGATCGGCAGGTGGTCCTCCAATTGCTATAAACGCTACGTACGGATCCACATGCTATAGTATAGCTGCACCATCACGTTTGGTTCCTCTTGGGCGTCAGGTAAAATGCGTGTTTTCCTTCTGTGACTCAGGAGGAAACTCGCAACAAATTATATATTGTTGCATTAGGCAACACGTTTTTGTGGATATGTTAGCCAGTAAATATAACAGGTGCACTGATTTTTTGTTCAATTTTGTGTTCGCCTACAGTTTCTTTATCCTGTGACTCAGGGGAGAAATCTGCATCTATCCGCATTTATGATAAGAAGAAGCCACAGGGTTACTCAGACAGATGTCAGTTAACAGTGCAGGAACGAACGGCGTAGGTCATGGCCCACATTCACTTTGGGTGCCCGCAACAACGGAAAGTGTGGCTCATTGGCCACTCCTATGTGCGTCATTTACAAACTTATTTTTCAGATGTTCACGAGGTCAGAGCGCGGAAGTTGGGTGCAAAGCTAAGCTTTTATGGGCAGGGTGAATTGTGCGTGAGACAATTCAGGGACCTGGTGAACCGCTCTTTAATGCAAAGTAAGGGACCACCAGCGATTTGGATCCTGCACCTTGGGGGCAACGACTTAGCACGCATAGGGTGACGACGGTTAGTTGAGGAGCTGTTTAGTGAAGTGGGGTGGTTGGCAAGACAGTGCCCCAAGGCAATCATAGTCTGGTCTCACATGATCCCAAGGTTCCACTGGAGGGGGGGGGGATCAGTCCAGGCGTTGAACCACGCAGTGAAGCGGGTCAATAACAAATTTGATAAACTTTTCAGGACGGACAAATTGAAATCCATAGGACATGGGTATATTCGAGGTGAGCAGTTTTTTCTTCAAGACGGGGTTCATCTATCATACCATGGGGAATGGGGCGTTTATGGAAGACATTTTTTCATGGCTGGAGACCACGAGCCTCAGGACATGACCTCCTAGCTAGCTCAGGGGGAGGCCAGATAATCGGGCAACTATGCAGGCCTGTGGCGGTAAGGTCATGATTGGTAAGCCTAGTATTCGGCCCTGAGCGGCCAGCATCATGTAAAGCCAGGGGCTTTGACAGCCGGTCTGTAGGCTGTCTGTGTGCGGGGGCCAGGAGAGTTACTCTTTCCAGTAGGCCTGTGGCCACCCTTGCACGCGCATGCGCATCAGGGCGCAAGTGCGTAGAACTGCCGCCCCTGTTAGGGAGGTTAAGGCGCTGGACATAGAGGGGGCCCAGGGGAAAGTATCGGTCCGATCAGCTGTACCCCCTACGCAAGCCTCCTCCGGTAAAGTAGTACCCTTAGCAAGCTCTAGGGGGGCCCGTCATTGACCTTGCCATAGGCTCTAGAGGGGACACGCAGAAAGTAATGTATATGCATTGTTAGATTACGTTAGGAACTGAGTTTGTATTAGAACTTGTTAAGGTTAGACAAATTAAATTATGTATCTATCAATGTATCTGGACTTTCTGCGTAAAATGTAACAATGTAAATTAATAATTGTTTTGTATGTAATAAATATGGCCGGGGGTCACTCCCCTTAATCCAAAAAACTTAGTGTGGTTTGAAATGCTTACATGTGGGAGGGAACACCTTCCCAAACAAGCTATATCAAGGATTTCTAATCCAAGAAGGGGACTTAGGCAGTACCAGGCCATATGGGCAAGGCGAGCGATGCATAGAGGGCGCCGCCATTATGGCGGTCCGGCCAGCCCACGAGAAGGGAGGGGCAGGGGTCGCGCGCCACTGGATGACGCGGCCCTGCCCCACCTCCTCAACAAACCTATCCAATGCGGGCAATTTGGCCGGGGCCGTGAACCAGAAGCACTTCAGGTATTTCTGGTTCTCGTGTTCGGCCAAAGTCGGGGGGCAGGCAGGTTTAGATCGGCCTGATCCCAGCAACCTTTAAAAAGGGGCAGCGGGAGCAAGAGTAGTCTCTTGTCTTCTCCCGCTGCACCTAGGGGTACCCGGGCCACCCGAGGCCCCTTAAACTCGTTTTCCCACCGTCCATCCCCTAAGGCAGGTAGCATTTGAAGGTGTAGTAGGGGGTAGGTGTTTTGATACGAAAAATAGAGGTAATTGGTGGTGTAGGGATATTAGGAATTTTTTGATGTGCTTTCATTTTCAGGTATATCTACAAAAAACTGTTGTATGCTGTGGAGTTCAGTGTAATGTCATGTTTTACGTAAATAATGTTGACAATCAGTTTGCAGTAGCATGGCATAGCTATTACTACTTCGTGCAATAAATGTCGTATTTTAGTGTGTCCTCGGTCAGGTGGTAAGGTCATGATTGGTAAGCCTAGTATTCGGCCCTGAGCGGCCAGCATCATGTAAATCCAGGGGCAGTGACAGCTGGTCTGTAGGCTGTCGGTGTGCGGGGGCCAGAAGAGTTACTCTTTCCAGTAGGCCTGTGGCCACGCTCGCACGCGCATGCGCATCAGGGTGCAAGTGCGTAGAACTGCCGCCCCTGTTAGGGAGGTTAAGGCGCTGGGCGTAGGGGGGCACCCGGGGGAAAGTATCCGTCCGATCAGCTGTACCCCCTACGCAAGCCTCCTCTGGTAAAGTAGTACCCTTAGCAAGCTCTAGGGGGGCCCTTCATTGACCTTGCCGTAGGCTCTAAAGGGGACACGCAGAAAGTAACGTATATGCATTGTTAGATTACGTTAGGAACTGAGTTTGTATTAGAACTTGTTAAGGTTAGACAAATTAAATTATGTATCTATCAATGTATCTGGACTTTCTGCGTAAAATGTAACAATGTAAATTAATAATTGTTTTGTATGTAATAAATACGGCCGGGGGTCACTCCCCATAATCCCAAAAACTGCGCCACCCTTAGAAACCCTTGCACCACCATAGATGCGCTGTATTTACAATACGGCGCACTATGGCGCAAGTATTGACAGATGCGTCAGAAATTCTGACGCATCTGTTGGCGGAAAAGTCACGCATTGCTGGAGTTGTGTCACAAACATGACGCAACTCCAGCAATGCGTGTTGAGGCCTATTCCCACTACACTGCGTCACTACTTACACCTGCTTGAAGCAGGCGTAAGATTTTGACGCAGTGGCGTCCTAAAAGTGGCGCAGTGAAATCGAGTCACTTTTACGAAGCCTTCCTGTGTGGGAACGCCCACCCTGCATACATTATACCTGACGCAGGTATAATGTGACGCAGGGCTTTACAATGTGACGCATCTCCCTAGATGCGTCACATTGTAAATAGGCCGCATTGTTTGCGTCGCTGTTGTGTCAAAAAAGTGACGCAACTGCAGCGCAAAAGTCACGCAAGGGGCTTGTAAATCTGCCCCTTAGTGTGGTTTGAAATGCCTGCATGTGGGAGGGAACACCTTCCCAAACAAGGTATATCAAGGATTTCTAATCCAAGAAGGGGACTTAGGCAGTACCAGGCCATATTAACATATACTTATATTGAGTATCAACGGTTTGTCATATGCATTCCTCATACATTTGAAGCCTAGAATCTAGTATTAAGGTGACAGTTCATGTTGTAATGTGTACTACGCATAGTGTAAACAACCCATGCCTCGCCCCATCCCTTCAACCCTTTGTTACTTGTTCATCAGTATATTTCTGTGTTACTCACGCCTTGTAGGGATTAACGATGGATAATAACCAGTAACCCCCAAACTGAAACCAGAGCCTACAGCTAACAGCTGCACGCCCAAACGTGCATTAAAAGTTAACTCCTGAAATGGACAATTCACTGAACAGTGACAAAAACTGAAAAGGAGGTAAGGCCAGCAGATCAGGGACTAATATCATATTACATATGTATGAGCTGATGCAGTAAGGTGTTCAACAGGACATGGCTGGAAGACCTGTAAATAATAATGGAACTGTGTTAATTAAAGCACGCTTTCTGCTGTTTGAGGTGTGACAATCAGTCCCACCAGAAGCTTTCCCATGTCCCTATCCCATAGAAGCTATGTCATCATCACTTTCTTTAGATATCTATATTTTTTAATTCGATATTATAGTAATCTATATTTTAACATTCGATATTATTTAATTCTATATTTTTAAATTCTATATTATGGAAATCGATATTTCGTACCCCAATTTCGATATTCTGACCTATCTATATTTTGATAATTCGATATTCTGTCCACTCTATATTTTAACTTCGATATTCTGGGCAGTCGATATTTTGGAATCGATATTTAGGGTGTTCACCATTCGCAGTAGTATCCCTGTAAAACTGTGACTGATGCAGTTTTCCAGCTGTACTGTTGGTAATGTCTGTGAATCTCCCAAATGTTTACATTTACATTTACACTAATTCAAGGAGTTTGCCTAGAGCTGTAAATGTGTGGCTTTTCCTTGTGGACACTGTCACTCCTCACACCAAGAAATAAAATTGCCAAACCAAGTAAGAAAATATAGCACAATTTATTAAACAAAATAACACCAGATTGACTAAACCCCAGGGAGGGGAACCAGAGATAGAAATGTTTAGATTTTTTTAAGTAAAAACAGCAACAAAATGCACTAAGTGCAAATGGCTATCTATGGAAACAGTAGACCAGGACCTAAGTGCAATTTCAGGCCAACAATGATGGAGCTTGATTTGTCCTGGCAAAAGTCTGAAAGTCTGAAAAAACTTCAAAAACGTTTTTAAGTAACAATTCAGAGAGAAACGTAGTCCCTGTGCGAGACTGGAATGAAAGTGTAGCCATGACTGTGTAATGGAAGGCCAGATACATGAAGCAGGATGGTCCTGCTGGCACCCTGGAGCTTTGGAGATTTCTCACTGGAAATATTCTTACTTCCAATGCAGAATGATGATTGTATGACAGAGGCATGCATGGCTAAGCCATGTGTGCCTCCATAACGCTGCACCAACAACTAATGCATCTAAACAATGCATTCCTTTACCACACATTCCATTACCATGAATACCTTTACCACACATTTTTGTGGTAAAAGCATGACTGGTAAAGGGATGTGTGGTAATGATCACATCCCAGCCCTCCCTCCCTGAGCCTTAAAAAGTACCTCGACCCTGAGCCCTAAAAAGTTCTCTGGTGCCCCAGAGCCCGCACACTTCCCCCGACCCCCCGAGCTCTAAAATCGACCTCAACCTTCTCTGAGCCCTAAAAACTGCCCTGACACCCGCTAAAAATTCTACCAACTGTTAAAAACTACCTCCACCCCCAAAACCCGGTCCCAGCCCCCTTACCACAACACATGCTCTCCCGATCCATCCTCCTCCTGTGCCCACCCATTTGCGAAATCGAGACCTGCCTTAACCACGCATATGCATGGTTAAGGCATACGAGTGGTTAAGGCAAGCATGGTTTCGCTTGCAGGGAAATAGCATGCATGGCTCAGGCGGCGTCATAAAGGCCATTTCCCCAGAATGACACTTAGTCATTTTTCAGAGGTGTGGAAATTTCTGAGCAGGACAAAGTTGAAATTCAATCTGATGCTGTTGATCTCCAAGTCAGATACTTTTGCTGGTGGGTCCCTCTAAAGCTCTGGACAAAAACTTTCCAAAAGTTTAATAACTTTCCTCTGGTGCTGAAAAAGGCACACAATTATATGTCTAATACCCCCAAGACTTTAGGGGAAGGCACTTAGGGCCAGATTTACATAGCTTTGTGTTTGCAATTACCTACTGGCAAATGTTTGTGATTCGCTATTAGGTAATTGCAAACAGCGATGTACAAATGTGTGTTTTGCACATTTATCAATTCCCAGTGAGTTGTAAATTTACCTACTTCATTAATATGCATGAGCTATGTCTCAGTTTGCGACCCATTGTGAACCAGATCTCACTGGGATGGTGGCCTGCTGGGGTCAGCATACCACCATGTTATTTTTTCTTTTAAATAAAGCATTTCTTTTTTAAATGCAGCCCGTTTTCCTTTAATGAAAACAGGATACGTTTCAAAAAGAAAAATGAAAAGTCCTTGGGGACTCCTTCCTATTTCTGAACGTGCTACAACCTGCTTGAAGAAGGCAGTAAAAGGCAAATGTTTAGTAACCGAATGTCGTAAATCATTCACATATTCACTGAGAGTTGCTATTAGGAAGGGATGACCTTAACACGCCTTTTCCTAATATCGAAGTGCACACCTATTGTGCGAGGTTACCGAATCACAAAATGGGCTTTGTACATCGAAAAATATTTTTTTACGGTCACAAACATGCCAGTTCTGCAAATCAGGCTGTTTGTGACCTAAGCAAATCATCATACATCTGGCCCTTAGAGACTATCAAGGTGTCAGGCAGAGGTGAAGAGCAAAGGCTAGTCTGGGCACAGTTGCCAGTGGTTAACTGAACACTTCAGGGAAAAGGCCTCCTGCAGCCTGTTGTATTTCTGCAGCCAAACAGTAGGACAGACAACTGACCTATGGAGTCCAAAACTTTGCCCTGGGTACAAGAGGTGCAGGCCCAGTCCTTAGGGGCTTCTCTCTGGTCACAGACATATGGCCCAGTCGTCTTTTGAACTTCTGCAGGTCGAGTTAGTGGTCTGACAATGGTGCCTTACGGTGCCACATCAATGCCTGGCACCAACTAGTATGGGGTGATAACTGCCGGCTCTTCCCTAAACAATGGGTCAAAAGCTCCCAGGGGTAACTCTGCCAACTTTTGCAACAGTTCACGTTTACCCAATCCCAGAGCACACCTCATTTGCAAAATCCAAGAGTGGAAAACCCTTCTCCCTTTGTACAAAGCCAGTGTGCTCACTCTGAGTTGTAGCCACAGTAATAAGCAGGTCTCAGGATGCTTGTTTCCAGTCCAGGAAAGACCTGGCTTGGCAGTTCGGACTGGACTGTTTCCGTGAGGCACAGTGTCAAGACTGATTTGCATATGGCTGTGTCTGAACTGGGGTGGCGAAATGAGCTAAAGTACGATAATGGATTCAATCCAGATCTGTGACTGGGGGTGAGTGTCTGAAAAGTTTTAGAGCTACGTCCATCATCTCCTTGTGTTTGCTTTGTTTGCCCTAAGTTGGCAGGGTATGCCCAGTTGTGGGTCCCTTGCTCACTTTGCCACTGGACTCAGGGTAACCTGGCTGATGAGGGGTGTTACCCCGAAACTGGTCTCAGGATGCTTGTTTCCGGTCCAGGTTGGCAGTTCGGTCTGGACTGTTCCCTTGAGGCACAGGGTCAAGACTGATTTGCATATGGCTGGGTCGGAACTCGGGTGGCGAAGTGAGCTAAAGAACGATGATGGATTCAACCCAGATCTGTCACTGGGGGTGAGTGTCTGAAACGTTTCAGCGCTCTGTCCATCATCTCCTTGTGTTTGATCTTTTATGGTCACCCAAAACTGGGTATGGGGGTAGCTTCACTCAGACCGGGTTTGTTGTAAGCATGACTAGGGACAAAAGGCAGCTCCCTCCAGATCTCCCCTTACATTTTCTCGTGAAATTGGCGGATTCCCTTTTAAGTTAATGGAGTTCCTCAGTCCACCCTAATTGGTCATCTTGCAAGTGGTAGAAAAACACTTCCTCACACCCATTCCATTGTTACAGTTATGTATTATCTTTGTATCGCTCCCTCGGTGTGTGTGTGTTTTTTTTACTGAAAGAAATAAAGGTTAAAGTAACGTTATAATTAGGTGAATATGTCAGTGAAAACATTGACTTTTTGAACTAAAAGAAAACAGAAATTTATCGGACCTAACTGTAACTTGCGCCCCCGCCATTTACTGCTTATGACCTTACATATTATATCACTCATGAAACGTTCTATGATATTATCTATGTCATCACAGATCACATCTCAAATGACATAATTGATGACATCACAGCCTTATTTAAAAGAGGTGGGGACTCTGCAGCCCCCCCTCCCTGAGCCTTCTCAGGCCCCAGAGACCTCATCCCCTGTGACCAACTTTTTTTTTAAAGGGGAGGGGAGCAATGTGGCCCCATTCCACAAGCTTCATTAGAGCCAGGGACCCCATCCATCAGGGCTATATTTATTTGAAAGGTAGGGGGCCGTATGGCCCCCTCCCCAAGCCTATTTTGGCCCAAGAACCCCATACCCGGGGCCTCCATTTTAAATAGGAGCTTGCTCTGGTGCCCACCCAGGGTACCTACCATGCACAAGCTGAGGGCTCTCGGTGAGCCCCAGGACCCCACAGCCACACTCAGCTCCCTGCATGGTGCGGGAGCTGACATTGCTATTGATGCTGCTCCCTGCAGGTGGGAGCAATCTATTCATTGGTTTACATGCCTGAATAAGAGATTCAGGTTCACCAAGAAACAGTATGTGAGTCGCCTGGATGAATGGGGTCCCTGGGGCCATTAAAAAGATCCTTTCAAATTTGGTTACAGCCCTGGGGGGATGGGGCCCCTAGGGCCTAAGGTTAAGGGGGCACATGACCACCTTAATTAACCTATTAATCCCCAGGGGATGGGGACCCCGGGGCCAAAAATGGCTCAGGGAAGACAGCTGTGTGCCACCTACCCTCATTAAATTGATTGGGTCCTGGAAGATGGGGTTGCCACAGACTCAGGGAAGTGGCAATGCGCCTCCTCTCCATAAATGATATACCTCACCCCGGGGATCCACAAGACTCAAATTGGTCCCCCTCCTCTAATGTACAGAACTCCACTCTATGCTCTGGCACTCTACGCCACTGCTCTGTACGACCCTCTAATGTACGGTATTCCACTGTACTCCACGCCACTCTAATCTACTCCCCCCCACTCTACATCAGTCCACTCCACGCCATTCCTCTCTAAAGCACTCCCCTCTATGCCACTCCAGTCTATACCACTGCACTCTACACTAGTCTCCTCTATGGTACTTCACTATATGCTATTAAAGTGGTAATAGGTAGGGCAAGACCTATTACAGTCCCGCCAAGCATATTGCAGCCTCTGACATCCGTGCCACTTCCAGGAAATGGCTGGTGCGGCAGTGGCTGGACCGCTACCACCGTGCACCACGAGGACCGCCAGACTCGTAATTTGGCCCTTAGGCATTTCACCATTTAAAGATGAACATTTCTTTTCTGGATTTTGGTGAGGACTGCTTTAAAGTATACAAACACATGTACACACCTTTTACCATAGCTGTCACTACTGGAGTTTTATTAGTCAGCTGTTTTTCTGCTCTCCTGCGGCTTAAATATCCTACCAGTCCTGCTGCTATTGTTTTGTGAGTTTCTTTCTTTGCTTGTAAGACCTACTGTTGTTATGAATTTACAATTCTGCTGTCTCTGCCTGTCATACACAACTCTCTCATTATCTGAAAGTTGGACTGTCATCCCAATTACTGTCCAATCCATCAAGCTTGGCAAGTGCAGACAAACACCAAAGTGAATTAGTTAAAGGTGAACAATGCAGCCAATTCAGATTTTAGGATACAGGAGACAAGATTCTCTTGTAGAAGCTTCAGTTTATGATCATGTTGTTCAACAACAACCATATTGGACCTAAGGCGCTTTTAACAAAGTTGGGCTGAGATCATGGCACTGTCTCCAAAAAAGGCTTTGTTCACTCATCTAGTCTCCTGGCTCCGTCACGGTATGTGTCTAATTGTAGATTTTATGTACTTGGCCCTTGTGAAAGTGGACGTGTGCATGAAATCTGTGAGAGTGGGGTTTGCCTGTGTCCTGCTAAACCATCAGATGCTGAGAAAAGTAGGCGAAACATCATCAAAATGGAGAAGATAGTTTATGGGTTTTTGAAAATCATAAAAGATTTGTTGGGAGTACCTATGCTTATAGTAAACATTAGTTACGTGTGAAGTGTATAAAGAATACATCCAAAATACATTTTATTTATTGCACAAGTGAAAACTTTACCCAATCTTCCTTAGGTCATACTGCTCAGAGATTACCAAAAAGATCACCAAATTCCTTATTATAATGAGCCTTTTAAGAGCTACATCCATAATTCACTGATAGAAGTCAGCATTGGCTATCACATGCCACATGACTGTGATAAATGGTGTGGCAGACAGGACTATCAACAGCAAATTGTGTTTCTTATGCATGGTTAGCTATCTGTTTTGCATTATGTTTCGTGGGATATGAGTCCACAGTGATAACAGAAGAGGAAATCACGACTGTCCAAATCAAATTGCCTTTGAGGTTTGAGTTTTATCTAACTGCATTCAACTATACATAAAAAATCTTTCAGAGGACGCTACCCATTATATGTCAGTTTTGAACAGCTTCAGAAAGCAATCCCTATCCTGCTAGTAGTATCTGACAACCTTCTAATCTCCACAAATTGCTGGTAAGAGCTGCATTAAAAAGCCTGTCATCAATCTTCCATCTCTTGCCAATGTAATTTAAAGTGATGCACTACAGTACCTGAGATTACTTGCAGAAAAATACAGTGCTACCTTTCAAAACACCTCAAGAAGAAAAGCTGCTATATAAACCACATAATCTTGCTAACAGATCTTTGTCTGTAATCTATTTTACATCCCACAGTGACTATCTCTCAAATCCAATAAAACACACTCCATACAGTACACACATAAACATTGACTACTGCTGTCCAGCTGCTTCCTGCAGGCACCTTCCT
This sequence comes from Triturus cristatus, assembly GCF_964204655.1. Taxonomy (NCBI): domain Eukaryota; kingdom Metazoa; phylum Chordata; class Amphibia; order Caudata; family Salamandridae; genus Triturus; species Triturus cristatus. Next base: position 625,581,344 of record NC_140587.1, read on the forward strand.
TTCAAACGGGGAATCATGTTGTCACTGCATGGAGAAAATGTGACTAACCATCAACAACAGAGAAATCCGTCTTCAATATGCCTTTCACTGCACCCGATTAAACTCATTCAGGTCCACTCGACAAATATGGTTCTTGATCTTGAAGTGCATTACCTTCACTGTTTTCAAAATGTATTTTTTACACCAACTTGAACGGAAAATGTATATGTGCATTTAGCCTAAATTGTGTATTATCATTTGGCAGTGGTCTAACACATAACCTATATTGGTTCCCTTTCTAATCACGGCCTCATTCTGTTGGCTGCGGTGAAATTGGACACATCTGCCTATGTGGAATACCATTTGCACACAGTGTCAGTTTAGATTGCGAGCCTAATTATGAGCGTTGTCTTGTATAATGGAGAATAACATGCGAAAATGATCTTTGCGACTCAAGGAAAGAAATGCAAAATGACAAAAATAAGTGTCAACAAAGAAAAGCTGCTAACAAAAAATACACCATATGTTAAAATTAGAAAACGGTATTTACTATCTAAGGTTAGATGCAAAAAGAAAAACAATTCAAAGCCTCTTTCTTGAGGTTGGTCAGGACTCATGCATACTCTCTGTGTCTCACTTGCAGTGTTTGCTGCTACCGGCTGAAATTTGATAGTGTTGGAGGCGGTGTTATGTCAGGGCAAAATGGAGGCTCTCTGAAGGATCTGTGTCGCGCCAAATCAAAACCAGTAATAATGGGTGATTAAACGAGAGCATATTGATTCGGAAATGAGACCTTCGGTGGGCTAAATAAAGGCACCGAGAATTGCGGTTGACCAGAACTGAGTTCCAGAGTCGCACACTGACTGTATTTCACTCGGTGACGTCACCTGCACTGCAGAAAAAAAGGCTTAGGAAGAAACACAAGCCCAAAGGGCGATTAAGTGGCATCTGTACTTTAGCTGCCTTCGACATGGCTGGTGTAATCGTCCTGTGTTAAAGACGGAAGTGCAGTGAAGTTTTGGGGGAGTTTGACATCGGTAACAGCAAGCAGCAGTTGACTGCAAAGATATAGCAGTAAGCACACATGCTGTTTAGCCCTTCCATTGCATTTTTCCTCAGACTTGGAGGAGGCACCTGTGAGATTGTTGTGATGCGTTGAGAGCTGGAGGTGCATTTTTAAAATCCATCATTTTTAAAATCCATCGGACACACTATGCTTCTTCCCAGTTAGTGACTGTGGTGCACGCTGGGATATGCTGGCACACATTACTCCTTCTACACCACTGCAGATTAACCCAACATGCAGGCCCCTTCTACTTCTAGCACCAGGCATTGAGATCAAGGCACCCTGAAGAAGGAGACATCCGTCAAGACCTGAACTTTCTGTAGAAAAACCCAAATGACATGAGCACTGGGTACAGATGTCTGGGACAGATCTTTGGAAAGGCCATGATTGTTTACATGAGAGCAGATCCTCTCCCTGAACCCGCGCTAAGACCGAGATGATCCTTATGTCGACATCCAAATCATCTCAACGTCTATCTCCTGAAGCCCTATCAGAAAATGAGCCAGCAAGCTGAACACCCAAGCTAAAGATGTGAGACACTTCTCATGATACACTTATGATTGAGATATCAGTGATCAGCCCGGCCAATGGACAGCAAGATGGAAAACATGATTGAAATGAAGCAATGAGGTCAGAAGTAGCTGGCTTTAGTACACAACTGAATGTTACTCAGAACTGTCTAATGGCCTTAAAGACAGGCTGTATAGAGAACTGTACGGGGATACTGAGCATGGTGGGACCTGAAATGGGAACTAACATCTGGAAGAGCAAAGCCACAGAGATAGTATTTGCATATACAAAGTATCAAAGATGGAACTGCAAGATGTTATGGTGGGGTTCTCGCTAAACTTTCTGCTGAGAATGTTGAATACATGCATTAACCACACCTTTGAAATCCAAAGAGCACTCAGAGACTTGCCACTAACTCCGCATCCTATGGGGCCCCACCTGTTCACAGCATGTCTTGTATGACATAAAAAAAAACAGAAAGATACTAAAAGTCGCACGACGTTCTACCATGATGACCAGACAATATCAATTGCTGCAGACTACTCATCAGAAACTAACCTACTATAGAAAAAGGTCACCGTGGAAAATTAAGATAATCGGCCAAAAAACGCCAACCGTGGCGGAACAGGGCCAAGAATTGGCGATTGCCAAAATCCGTCCACGGCGGTCGGATACGCTACAGAAAAACACCAAGCCGCCACAAGCATAGCGGAGACACTGCACGGGAAATTAGGATATCCCTGATGGTCCCATGGTACATTCCACTGTTTCCGACCGCCACGGTCGCACACTGGGATGAATGGGTAAGCCAGTGGAAGAGCTGAAGCATAGCCACCGCTACGGACGATCCGTGAAAAATATGGCGGACAAAGCAAAAAACCCACTAAAAGGCTAAAAAGTGCACACAGCAAACTAGCCATGCCCCCAAATACACAAAACACACCCCAATGACACAACCACATGGCAAAAAGAAAAATACATTTCCCAGGACAACACACACACCACACCTGACAGCAGTACCCCATTTGGACACACCCACATAGCTGAGTATAAAACCAGCCCCTTCCCTGACCACAATCCTTTGCAACATTCCAACACTGAAGGTCACAAACCCTCAAAACAAAGGATAGGTAAAGCAAAACACCAGCACTACTCACACCACACACAGCACCACCACCACTTCCACACCTGCACCACTAACCCCCTGCACATCACACACCATACACATCACAACCACACCCACCACACACACCCCTGCACCCACAACCACTTTGCACACCACACACCATGTCAACACATAAAATGCCCGAATTCACAGAGAGTGAGTTGACAGTCATGGTAAATGAGATGGTCAGAGTGGAACCACAACTGTTTGGTAGCCTGGTCCAATAGACACCATTAGCCACAAGGACACAAATGTGGGCAAGGATAGTCCAAAGGGTCAATGCAGTAGGGACCACCCCAAGATCCAAAAAGGAGATCATGAAGCGGTGTCATGATCTGAAGAGGGTTGTCAAAGACAGGAGAAGCAAGAACCGTGAGTTGGCTCAGAGGACTGGCGGTGGCCCTCCCATTCCACCAAAGCCATTCACACCATGGGAGCAGAAGGTGCTTGCCATACTGCATCCAGAGAGTCTCACAGGAGCAGCCGGGGGAGTGGAGGCTGGTAAGTACAAACAAATGACTACCACCACACTGACAATGTACTGTCTTGCACAACTACAAAACTACACCACCTAGGACGAATTCCATTCATCTGCACCACACACTTACAAAAACGTGTTTCACAGATCCATCACTCACTCACTCCCATCCACCCCAAACGTAGCTAGCAGCATTACCATGGGGGCATGTGTACAGGCATCCAGCAGTACAACTCCCAGCAGGCCCCCTTGTCTCACAGCATCAGCAAGATGGAGAACTCCCCCCACCCTACCCAGAAGCATTTGGAAGCCATTACAGTACACCAAACAAACTTACAGGTAGGTAGCCATCTTCCCTGGGAGGGTGTTTGTGGGTGGGAGGCCTGTACCACTACTCCCACCATGCCCCCTGTCTCACACCTGAGCAGGATGGAACACCCCCTCACCCAGAAGCAGTTCGAAGCCATTGCAGTACACCAAACAAACTTACAGGTAGGTAGCCATCTTCCGTGGGAGGGTGTTTGTGGTTGGGAGGCATGTACCACCACTCGCACCATGCCCCCTGCCCCCTGCCCCACATCTGAGCAAGATGGAGCCCTCCCTCCATCCCACCCAAAAGCATTTGGAAGCCATCGCAGTACACCAAACAAACTTACAGGTAGGTAGCCATCTTCCCTGGGAGGGTGTTTGTGGGTGGGAGGCCTGTACCACTACTCCCACCATGCCCCCTGTCCCACACCTGAGCAGGATGGAACCCCCCCCCCACCCAGAAGCAGTTGGAAGCCATTGCAGTACACCGAACAAACATTCAGGTAGGTAGCCATCTTCCCTGGGAGGGTGTTTGTGGTTGGGAGGCATGTACCACTGCTCCCACCATGCCCCCTGGCCCACACCTGAGCAGGATGGAACACTCCCCCACCACACCCAGAAGCAGTTGGAAGCCATTGCAGTTCATCAAACAAACTTATAGGTAGGTAGCCATCTTCCCTGGGAGGGTGTTTGTGGGTGGGAGGCCTGTACCACTACTCCCACCATGCCCCTTGTCCCACACCTGAGCAGGATGGAGCACTCCCCCACCCCACCCAGAAGCAGTCGGAAGCGATTGCAGTATACCAAACAAACTCACAGGTAGGTAGCCATCTTCCCTGGGAGGGTGTTTGGGGGTGGGAGGCCTGTACCACTACTCCCACCATGCCCCCTGGTCCATACCTCAGCAGGATGGAGCACTCCCCCACCCCACCCAGAAGCAGTCGGAAGCGATTGCAGTATACCAAACAAACTCACAGGTAGGTAGCCATCTTCCCTGGGAGGGTGTTTGGGGGTGGGAGGCCTGTACCACTACTCCCACCATGCCCCCTGGCCCACACCTGAGCAGGATGGAGCACTCCCCCACCCCACCCAGAAGCAGTCGGAAGCGATTGCAGTATACCAAACAAACTCACAGGTAGGTAGCCATCTTCCCTGGGAGGGTGTTTGGGGGTGGGAGGCCTGTACCACTACTCCCACCATGCCCCCTGGCCCACACCTGAGCAGGATGGAGCACTCCCCCACCCCACCCAGAAGCTGTTGGAAGCAATTGCAGTACACCAAACAAACTTACAGGTAGGTAGCCATCTTCCCTGGGAGGGTGTTTGTGGGTGGGAGGCCTGTACCACTACTCCAACCATGCCCCCTGGCCCACACCTGAGCAGGATGGAGCACTCCCCAACCCCACCCAGAAGCAGTCGGAAGCGATTGCAGTATACCAAACAAACTCACAGGTAGGTAGCCATCTTCCCTGGGAGGGTGTTTGGGGGTGGGAGGCCTGTACCACTACTCCCACCATGCCCCCTGGCCCACACCTGAGCAGGATGGAGCACTCCCCCACCCCACCCAGAAGCTGTTGGAAGCAATTGCAGTACACCAAACAAACTTACAGGTAGGTAGCCATCTTCCCTGGGAGGGTGTTTGTGGGTGGGAGGCCTGTACCACTACTCCAACCATGCCCCCTGGCCCACACCTGAGCAGGATGGAGCACTCCCCAACCCCACCCAGAAGCAGTTAGAAGCCATTGCAGTACACCAAACAAACTTACAGGTAGGTAGCCATCTTCCCTGGGAGGGTGTTTAAGGTGGGAGGCCTGTACCACTACTTCGACCATGCCCCCCGTCCCACACCTGAGCAGGATGGAGCCCTCCCTCCACACCACCCAGAAGCATTTGGAAGCCATTACAGTACACCAAACAAACGTACAGGTAGGTAGCCATCTTCCCTGGGAGGGTATTTGTGGGTGGGAGGCCTGTACCACTACTCCCACCATGCCCCCTGTCCCACACCTGAGCAGGATGGAACCCCCCCCCCCCCACCCAGAAGCAGTTGGAAGCCATTGCAGTACACCGAACAAACATTCAGGTAGGTAGCCATCTTCCCTGGGAGGGTGTTTGTGGTTGGGAGGCATGTACCACTGCTCCCACCATGCCCCCTGGCCCACACCTGAGCAGGATGGAACACTCCCCCACCCCACCCAGAAGCAGTTGGAAGCCATTGCAGTTCATCAAACAAACTTATAGGTAGGTAGCCATCTTCCCTGGGGGGGTGTTTGTGGGTGGGAGGCCTGTACCACTACTCCCACCATGCCCCCTGTCCCACACCTGAGCAGGATGGAGCACTCCCTCACCGAGAAGCAGTTGGAAGCCATTGCAGTAGACCAAACAAACTTACAGGTAGGTAGCCATCTTCCCTGGGAGCGTGTTTGGGGGTGGGAGGCCTGTACCACTACTCCCACCATGCCCCCTGGTCCATACCTCAGCAGGATGGAGCACTCCCCCACCCCACCCAGAAGCAGTCGGAAGCGATTGCAGTATACCAAACAAACTCACAGGTAGGTAGCCATCTTCCCTGGGAGGGTGTTTGGGGGTGGGAGGCCTGTACCACTACTCCCACCATGCCCCCTGGCCCACACCTGAGCAGGATGGAGCACTCCCCCACCCCACCCAGAAGCTGTTGGAAGCAATTGCAGTACACCAAACAAACTTACAGGTAGGTAGCCATCTTCCCTGGGAGGGTGTTTGTGGGTGGGAGGCCTGTACCACTACTCCAACCATGCCCCCTGGCCCACACCTGAGCAGGATGGAGCACTCCCCAACCCCACCCAGAAGCAGTTAGAAGCCATTGCAGTACACCAAACAAACTTACAGGTAGGTAGCCATCTTCCCTGGGAGGGTGTTTAAGGTGGGAGGCCTGTACCACTACTTCGACCATGCCCCCCGTCCCACACCTGAGCAGGATGGAGCCCTCCCTCCACACCACCCAGAAGCATTTGGAAGCCATTACAGTACACCAAACAAATGTACAGGTAGGTAGCCATCTTCCCTGGGAGGGTATTTGTGGGTGGGAGGCCTGTACCACTAATCCCACCATGCCCCCTGTCCCACACCTGAGCAGGATGGAACCCCCCCCCCCCACCCAGAAGCAGTTGGAAGCCATTGCAGTACACCGAACAAACATTCAGGTAGGTAGCCATCTTCCCTGGGAGGGTGTTTGTGGTTGGGAGGCATGTACCACTGCTCCCACCATGCCCCCTGGCCCACACCTGAGCAGGATGGAGCACTCCCCCACCCCACCCAGAAGCAGTTGGAAGCCATTGCAGTTCATCAAACAAACTTATAGGTAGGTAGCCATCTTCCCTAGGAGGGTGTTTGTGGGTGGGAGGCCTGTACCACTACTCCCACCATGCCCCCTGTCCCACACCTGAGCAGGATGGAGCACTCCCCCACCGAGAAGCAGTTGGAAGCCATTGCAGTAGACCAAACAAACTTACAGGTAGGTAGCCATCTTCCCTGGGAGGGTGTTTGGGGGTGGGAGGCCTGTACCACTACTCCCACCATGCCCCCTGGTCCATACCTCAGCAGGATGGAGCACTCCCCCACCCCACCCAGAAGCAGTCGGAAGCGATTGCAGTATACCAAACAAACTCACAGGTAGGTAGCCATCTTCCCTGGGAGGGTGTTTGGGGGTGGGAGGCCTGTACCACTACTCCCACCATGCCCCCTGGCCCACACCTGAGCAGGATGGAGCACTCCCCCACCCCACCCAGAAGCTGTTGGAAGCAATTGCAGTACACCAAACAAACTCACAGGTAGGTAGCCATCTTCCCTGGGAGGGTGTTTGGGGGTGGGAGGCCTGTACCACTACTCCCACCATGCCCCCTGGCCCACACCTGAGCAGGATGGAGCACTCCCCCACCCCACCCAGAAGCTGTTGGAAGCAATTGCAGTACACCAAACAAACTTACAGGTAGGTAGCCATCTTCCCTGGGAGGGTGTTTAAGGTGGGAGGCCTGTACCACTACTTCGACCATGCCCCCCTTCCCACACCTGAGCAGGATGGAGCCCTCCCTCCACACCACCCAGAAGCATTTGGAAGCCATTACAGTACACCAAACAAACGTACAGGTAGGTAGCCATCTTCCCTGGGAGGGTATTTGTGGGTGGGAGGCCTGTACCACTACTCCCACCATGCCCCCTGTCCCACACCTGAGCAGGATGGAGCCCTCCCCCACCCAGAAGCAGTTGGAAGCCATTGCAGTACACCAAACAAACTTACAGGTAAGTAGCCATCTTCCATGGGAGGGTGTTTGTGGGTGGGAGGCCAGCACTACCACTCTCACCATGCCCCCTGGCCCACACCTGAGCAGGATGGAGCACTCCTCCACCCCACCCAGAGGCAGTTGGAATCCATTGCAGTACATCTAACAAACTCACAGGTAGGTAGCCATCTTCCCTGGGAGGGTGTTTGTGGGTGAGAGGCCTGTACCACTACTCCAACCATGCCCCCTGGCCCACACCTGAGCAGGATGGAGCACTCCCCAACCCCACCCAGAAGCAGTTAGAAGCCATTGCAGTACACCAAACAAGCTTACAGGTAGGTAGCCATCTTCCCTGGGAGGGTGTTTAAGGTGGGAGGACTGTACCACTACTATCGACCATGCCCCCTGTCCCACACCTGAGCAGGATGGAGCCCTCCCTCCACACCACCCAGAAGCATTTGGAAGCCATTACAGTACACCAAACAAACGTACAGGTAGGTATCCATCTTCCCTGGGAGGATATTTGTGGGTGGGAGGCCTGTACCACTACTCCCACCATGCCCCCTGTCCCACACCTGAGCAGGATGGAGCCCTCCCCCACCCAGAAGCAGTTGGAAGCCATTGCAGTACACCAAACAAACTTACAGGTAAGTAGCCATCTTCCATGGGAGGGTGTTTGTGGGTGGGAGGCCAGCACTACCACTCTCACCATGCCCCCTGGCCCACACCTGAGCAGGATGGAGAACTCCTCCACCCCACCAAGAGGCAGTTGGAATCCATTGCAGTACACCTAACAAACTCACAGGTAGCTAGACATATCCTTCAGTCTTATGACACCACTGAGCAGGAGGTAAGCCTCCACCACGCACACATAGATGTGTCACAAAGTCAAAAGCGAGCACGTAACAGGCAAGTAGACAGTATGTGCACCTACACATTTGTCACACAAGAAATGTTGCCATATGACAACACCATTCCTCCCATTGCACAAATATGCAGACCGATCCCATTGCCACACACAGTGTGCACACAGGTAAGCTAAGGAAACTGTCACAGCTACCAAAGTGTGACACACCAATGCACATGTAGAAGAAAGTCTGTGCACAATCATGCACAGCACCTATTGACATGTGCATCGCCATGGGGCAAGTGCAGCAAGGACCCTTCGAGAAATAAGAAAGCATATGTGGTGGTATAAATCAAGATATGCACATGACAGGACAAAGGTATGCAGGAGATGACAATGGTCAGTCCATGGCCAGTTGTGACGCCTACCAGGTCAGACAAATCAACAAAGAGTACTCAATGAAAAACAGGTTGTGCCAGTCCCTAGATGGCAACAGGTCCCTGTAATCATAAATTATGCACGGGTCGCATGGTATGCATTGGCACTTCACACCATGGACAAATAATGCATGTACCACTGCATCATGTCAGGAAGCACAGTAGTGCACATAGGAAACAATGTGATGATCGGTCAATTGTGCAGTGTACAAACAGTGAATGACACATAGCTAACACAAAGCTTGTGGGGTGCACAACACTGACCATTTCCTATCTGATCCACAGGTGACCAAGAACTCACTGCAGAGGACAACACCAGAACCTGCAGAGCCAGTCTCCCCCCCGGTACATGGACTCTCGGATGTTGACTCCCAGGATTCTCTGGATGATGAGCTCGAAGCCGGCCCATCTGGTGTGCCAGGGATCAACAGGTAAACCCCCCACCACATCTGCAGCAATAACAACTTCAATGCAGACCCCTGCTGTTACGGCCTGTGCGGCCACCGCCACCACCACCATCACCAGTGCTGGTTGCAACACCCTCCTTGTCCCAGAGGATAACCACCCCACACCACTGACTGAGGAGGGCAGGGGAGGATGCGTTTACCCATAGTGGTGAGGCAACAGGTCTGTGGCAGCAGGGTAGGTGGGAGAGGCAGGGTCACCCACAGACACCAGGAGGCTGGGACCCAATCCCTGGAAAACATCACCAGAGTCCTTGGCACATATGAACAGGCCCAGGGACGAACGGGCCGGTCGGATGAACTGTCACGTGAGCTCATCCTGCTATCGACACCCACATGGGACAAATTGTGGACCTCTTGGGCCAGCAAGTGGCGGTACTGAGGGACAGGCCTGCGCCACAACCAGCACCTCCACCTCCCTCTGGTGGGCGACAGGATGACAGTTCACCATTCTCCCCTGCGCCCACAGAGTGGGGTGAGTCCTCAGATCCCACTGGCCCTGCAGCAGGCCCCCCCCTGCCAAGCGACAAAGGGGCCATCCTAAGAAGACCCTGGGAGTATCTGGAGGCAAAGCACCTGCCAAACGCCTGTCACAGAGCCAGTCCTGATGGCAACCCTCTTCACCACTGCAATAACTTTTTGTACTGTCCTCCCCCACACTGCCTTGTGAATGGCATCTGTCTGTTAAACTGGGTCACCACATCAATGTGTTGAGTACTCGATTATCTAATTTACCATAACTGTCAACTCACTGCTCCACCACCTTCTCAATGGAAATGTACACCCCCCACATGTCACCATTGCAAATAAAAAATCCTTACACACATGTTGTCGTGTCTGCTCCGTCTTTATTGCAGGATGTGCAGTCTTCAACATGATCACAATGTACCAGGGGTATGGACTGTATGTAGGCAAGGAGAAGTTGAAGGCACCTAGGGAAACACAACAGAACAACATTCACTGGTCTGGGTGTGGCATCACAGACATCACACAACACCTACCATCAAGATAACCCAACTTGCACACGTCACAATGGGCAACACATGTCAACATACACTTCCTGTAGATGTTCCCAAATGACCTGTCCCAGAAACATTGCCACCACTGCTGAGTCTACAACTGGCTGCTGTTATAATTCTCACATACCCCTTCATGACAACAGAAATATCAGCAGACAATGGGTATGTTGTACATTGTCACCCACCTTCAAGTGAAGTAGCGGGTGATGAGCTGTTCACGCAGGTCAACACCTTCCTTCTCTCCACTGTCCTCATCACTGGACACGGGTTGGTTTGCAGGCTGGGGCCTTGGGTCCTCATCATCATCCAGGAGCAGGGGAATCTCCTTGCAAATGGCTAGGTTGTGGAGCATGCAGCATGCCACTACAATCTGACACACCTTCCTGGGCGAGTATGCCAGTGCACCTCGGGTCTTGTCTAGGAAACGTGACTTGAGCAGACCAAAAGTACGCTCCACCACACGACGTGTCCTCCAATGGGCCTCATTATAGCGGACTTCAGCCGAGGTCCTGGGATTCCGCAGTGGGCTCAGCAAACAGGGACGGTTGGGATATGCAGAGTCAACTAGGTATGACAAACACAAATAGACATTGCAATGTTGCTGAGGCAGAGGGCAGCAGGTCACACACCCAGCACGCCATACGACTAGGCATACTCACCCACAATCCATGCACGCTCGGGAAGCAGATTAGCCATCAGCTGGGGCACAATGCTGTTCCGCAGGATGTAGGAGTCATGGGCCAAGCCTGGGAATTTGGCACACACAGGGGAGATGATCATATCTGCCAGGTACACCACTTGCACATCTATGGAGTGGTAATGTTTGCGATTCCTGTAAATGTGCTCACTTGCCTGTGGTGGCAGAAGCCCGACATGGGTGCAATCAATGGCAGCAACAACATGGGTGATGTGTCCAAGGGGATAGAAGTCTCCCTTCACAGCTGGCAATTCAGCACCCCTGGGGAAATGGATGTATCTGTCCTTGTATATCAACATGGAGGATAGAACATCACGCAGCACCATGCTGAACATCGGTTGTGACATCCTACCAGCGCTGGCCACTGTCTCTTGGAACGATCCAGTGGCAAAAAAATGCAGGTCTGCCATCACCTTATAAGTTGGGGTTAAAGCTGTTGGATATATCTGGCGAGGCTGCAGGTGGGGCCCCAACAGATCACAAAGGGTTTTTAGGATGCCTCCATCCAGACGGCATTTCCGGATGATCGCTACATCCTCCATGTCCTCCAGCACCGTCAAGTGACAAATCAGATTTGGCCTCCTCCTAGTTGAGATGAAAGTGGACACATGTCAATGCAATAGATCATGAGATGGGCACAGCATCTCACGTTCTGTATGACATAATGACAACAATGTCTGCCATCAAAATTTAGTTACGGACCAGCTTACATGTAGGGACACCTTCAGCTACACAAAGGGCACACCTGTCAACTTACACAAAACAAATACCTCAAACACCACCTTGGTCAATGTGAATGCACATAGGAATATGGCCACATTTCACAAGGGCACGCCTGGGAGTATAGCAACCAGCATATGTGTAACAAATTAACCCCACTGTATCCTACCTAGCTGCTGTACCTGTCACACCTTCATGCCCCATTTCAACCTGCCACACATCCACAACACAATGACCACTGTCGGTGCAGAAATGACGAATGTGTGCATGAGCAGACATAAGAGGCCATGCAAAAAAAATCATCATTCATTGAGACGAGCATTGCTGTGATTGTCACTGCACCTCAACAAATTGATATGTGTACACATTGTAGAGTCCAGGACAACACTGTCCCGCCTAGACGACCATCAAATTCATCAGTGACTTGTGAGGGAGTACAGGCCAATCTACGAAATCACATACACAAACATGGCATGTGTAGTCACCAGTGGAGTAAATGGAACATTGGCATTGTATGCACAATGATGTGCCATCGACCATATGGGCACTGTGCACTGTTGATGTTTGCCAGATGGCCATTGCCATTGTATGGCACCCATATCGCGGTAGCTTCAGCTTGCCCCAGCGGTGTCTCACCAGCACCCCCATTCACACAAGTGCGGTAGTGATAGGCATGGAGACATGTGGAAATGGCGTTGGGCATGCTCCGCCGCCTGAATCACGGTGCCTCATGTCAATGTATGGCACCCATATTGCGGTAGCTACCGCCTGGCCTCAGCGGTGTGTCACCAGCATCCCCATTCACACAAGTGCGGGAGTGATAGGCATGGAGATATGGGGAAATGGCGGTTGGCATGCTCTGCCTCCCATATCGCGGTAGCTACCACCTGGCCCCAGCGGTGTGTCACCAGCATCCCCTATTCACACAAGTGCGGTAGTGATAGGCATGGAGACACGGGGAAATGGTGGTGGTTGGCATGCTCCGCCATCCATATCGCGGTAGCTACTGACTGGCCCCAGCGGTGTGTCACCAGCACCCTTCATTCACACAAGTGCAGTGGTGATAGGCATGGAGACATGGGGAAATGGCGGTTGGCATGCTCCGCCATCCATATCGCGGTAGCTACCGCCTGGCCCCAGCGGTGTGTCACCAGCACCCCCCATTCACACAAGTGCAGTAGTGATAGGCCTGGAGACATGGGGAAATGACGGTTGGCATGCTCCGCCGCCAAAATTGCGGGAGCGCACAGTGGGCCCCTGCGGTTTGTCACCGCCATGGAGCTTGCCCTAGAGCTAATGGGAACCTTGATTGCGGTGGCATGATGCAATTTTGAAGATCGTGGTAGGCGTGCTCTGCCACTGCAGAGGCGGTCATTGGATGCATTTGAAAGATGCACCATCGCGCTAGCGCACACAGGGCCCCTGCGGTGTGTCACCACCATGGAGCTTGCCCTAGAGCCAATGGGAACCTTGCGTGCGGTGGCATGAAGCAATTTTGAAGATCGCGGTAGGTGTGCTCCGCCACCGCGGAGGCGGTCATTGGATGCATTTGAAAGATGCACCATTGCACTAGGCACACCGGGCCCCTGCGGTGTGTCACTGCCATGGAGCTTGCCCCAGAGCCAATGGGAACCTTGATTGTGGTGGCATGATGCAATTTTGAAAATCGTGGTAGGCGTGCTCCGCCACCGCGGAGGCGGTCATTGGATGCATTTGAAAGAGGCAGACCTGGACCACCAATTGCTGCAGCTTGGCACCTTTGAAACTACCCCAGGGGTCTATATATGTGTGGGAGTGAGCCTCCAATTTCCACTGCTCCCAGAGCCTGCTGCCAGAGACCCCTCACCTGCTGCTGCCTCCAGGGACTGCTGCCTGAGACCCCTCACCTGCTGCTGCCTCCAAGGACTGCTGCCTGAGACCCCGCACCTGCTGCTGCCTCCAGGGACTGCTGTTAGAGACCCCTCACCTGCTGCTGCCTCCAGGGACTGCTGCCTGGGACCCCTCACCTGCTGCCTCCAGGGAGTGCTGCCTGAGACCCCTGACCTGCTGCTGCCTCCAGGGACTGCTGCCTGAGACCCCTCACCTGCTGCTGCCTGCAGGGACTGCTGCCAGAGACCTCTCACCTGCTGCTGCCTCCGGGGACTGCTGCCTGAGACCCCTCACCTGCTGCTGCTGCCTCCAGGGACTGCTGCCTGAGACCCCTCACCTGCTGCTGGCTACAGGGACTGCTGCCAGAGACCCCTCACCTGCTGCTGCCCCCAGGGACTGCTGTCTGAGACCCCTCACCTGCTGCTGCCACCTCCAAGGACTGCTGCCTAAGACCCCTCACCTGCTGCTGCCTCCAGGGACTGCTGCCTGAGACCCCTTACCACCCAATTCTGCCGCTGTTGTCTCATGTCCACAGTGATGTCAAGGACAGAGAAGATCTGTGCTAGTCCCTTCATGAGCGAGGAGCTGGAGGTCCTGGTGGACGAGGTGCTCACACAGTACCCAAGGCTATATGGTGCCCCAAATGTCGTGGTAAGTCCTCAACAGTGGGGTGGTAGGGCAGGGGGGCACACATGTAGTTGGACTCATGCAGTATGTGCCTGAGAGTGTGGGGTTGTGTCATGCACGGCCTAACATGCTGTCTCCAGGGGGAAGGTGTGTGTACCCAATGCCTCAGGTTTCCCTGCCTGCACATGTATGTATGAGTGACCTGTGTTGTGTTGTCAGCCATACAGTGACGCAGAAGGTTGTTCATGCAGGAGTCAGGACAGTGATTGCTTGGCTGAATGGCTGTGTGAGCCCCTGTAGTCCATCTCAGTGTGGCCAGCACAGTCCCCGCCCACAAAGACAAGGACACATCACTTCACTTACAGAGTAATACATCAGTCTTTTCACATTGCACTCCAGTTATGGGCCATCTCAGCACTGTAGATTGCACACAACTGGCCTTGTGAAGAGGATTTTGGATTTGTGAGATCATGTCCCTCAATGTGACATCCATGACACAGTTATATATTCACAGGGCAGGATCATTGAGGGCTGCACAGTCTTGGACACAGTGAGTCTACCCCCAAACACAGGTTGATATGTGATGTATGTGTTGCTGAACCCAACAATGGACTGGAGATGTGGGCAGGCTACATAGGTGTTTCAGTGTTGGCATCCTGCATGTGTGTGAGGTGTGCAGGGACTGTGTTCCCCCTCACACCTGCATGTATTTACATCAGCTTTTCCCATGTAGATGTATCATGTGAGATGTACTCTAGTCTCTGATAGACATATTGTTGGATATGTGATGAGTTTGTATCATGCTGCTATACAGAAATGTCGGTACATAACACTGTGTCACTAATCATTTCCCCCTCTTGTCTCCCATGCCTGCAGCTCAAGTTACACCAGCATAAGGCCATGTGGGGGGCCATTGCAGGAAAGGTGCGAGCTCTGGGGGTCTCAAACCGATGGCGCACCCACTGCCATAAGAGGTGGGATGACATCAGCCGGCTGGCAAAGAACGTAGCGGAGATGACCTTGGGGCTGCTTCCTCGCACTGGGCGTTTGGCACGGCGCAGCATGACTCCACTAATGGGGCGCATCTTGGAGGTGACACAGCCTGAGCTGGATGCACATTTGAAGGAGCATCAGCAGCAAGCCAGGGGTGAGCATTTGGGGAGGGTGACTTTGGCTGGGTGTGGCTGCATGTGTACAGAGCCTGTGCCAGCGCTGGCCTATGTGATGTTGATAGTGTGATTCAGTGGCATGTAAGTGGATGCTGGGCTGGGTGCCGGTGTCATGCATTTTCCATACCTGCACTTACAAAAGTGATTTGAATGCTGTGCATTCCCATTGCATTCTGAGTTGTGCTCGTCAGGTTTCTTCTGCATTGGGGTAGTCTTGGGAATCCCATGGGAGAGAACGGCAGTGTGCCCGATCTGACTGTGCCTTCATCAATGCGTCCATTGCATGCACCCAGATTTGGGAGGCCAGTCTTTGGGCCCCAAAGTACGACATGGTGGGTGGCATGGACTAATGGACATTGTGGACTGTCATGTTATAGTCTGTGTCTGTGTTGTCCCCTCCTGTTCCATCCAGATCTGTCAGTGGCAACAAGAAGTGTGCCCCCATCATGTCCCTCGGTGTGCTCAGAGCTAGTTGTGTGTCTGGTTGAACAGAGCCACAAGCAGGGTGTTGTGCTGTGTGGTCATCACATGGCTCACTCATGCCTGAATTTCCAGTTTCCATGCACTGTTTGAGTCTATATAGTGAGTTGGCACGATGTGATTGCAAAGGGTGGTGTGCAACATGTAGATTTGGTCATCTTTTGTTATGCATTGCTTGCATATGTTTGTTCTGTTGCTGCCACTGACCTGACCGTACATCTCTCTCTGTCATGCAGCATCTCCTGTGGTCACAGAGGGACAGGAGACGGACACCAGTGGGGGTGAAACTAGCACAACAGCTGCACAGGAGCCCAGTGACACAGATGTCACCAGCGCCTCAGAGGGGGACAGGAGTCTCCTGGAGGAATCCCAGCCTGAGATGCAAAGCACCACGTCATCGGATGCCAGCAGGGATGCATCGATGTTGGCGGGCACAGGGAACGGGGACTCTGCATCGTCTTCCACCACATAGCGGCCAGTGCCCACCCTCCCAGCCACTTCCTCTGGTGCTGCCTGTGTCCGCCTCAGTAAGAGGGGAAGAGTGTCCTTCACCCCTGGCACCGCTGCCCCTGCCCCTGTTCCCCTGCTGCCATCAGTGCTGAGTCTGTGGACCTTTTGGCCAGCTGTGTGTAGGCCACACTGCTCTCCTCAATGCCTTCATTGACCACGACAAAAAATTGGCCCAGGTGGTTGCTTTCATGGAGGGCATACATTCAGACGTGGATGGGCTGCACCGGACTGTCCAGGCTTTGTCCTCAACAGTGACGTCTGCCCTTCAACAGGCACATACTCACAGTCCAGCTACGGTCCCTTTGTCCACCCCCCAGGCAGTGGCCACGTCTGACGATAGTGACCACGGTCCACATACATACATACATCAAACTCACGATACGGCACACGAAGCACACAGCAGCAGCAACCCAAGTGGTCCCGGGAGCGCACACCATCCCCACAAAAGACCAAAGCCACCCCAGAACACAGAGAGAAAAGCCCATCAGGCGACACCAGGGGACAAAAAGCAAAGAAGCAGACCTCAGGCACACATGCCTCAGAGGCATCCCCATCCAAGAACTCTCCTGTCCCTAAAGCATCTCTCAAAGAGAAGCATACAGGTTCTGTGCCCACCAAGGAGGTGGTGCATGCCAAGGGTACACCTAGGAAGGGCTCAAAGGCAGATGCACCCACCACCTCAACACCCATTCCAAGCCCAGTGAAGCAGGGGAAGGAGGGCACTGTAGGGGTGACACCTAGTAAACAGGGGGGGCTGAGGTGAAGCCAGGCAAAGCGTTCTGCTGGGTCCAGCACATCACCAGAGGGGGTGCCAGCGTCTGCACCTGGTGCAGATTTGGTGGTGAGTGTTCCTGTTGTGTCCACACCACTTCCCATTGATCCAGAGTCAGCCAAGCCATTTAGGATCCCCAAGAAGTGAAAAGGCACCCCTCTACAATCTCCCAGCCACACCGTGTCTCCCGTCTGCATGACTCCGCCTCCACGTGCCACTTCACCACCTGGTCCAAAGAACCCTCCAGCTTGCCTAGCCACTGATAGCTCTACCTCAGCTGGTCTGCTCTCTCCCCGAGACACAGCCAGCTCCCAGTCTGCCTGACAGCCAAGTCTGTGTTAGTCACCCTCACACACTTGTCTCTCACACACATAGGCCTGTACTGCACATTGTTACCCACTGACTGTGTTGCAGACCATGGAAAGGTACAGTCGCACACATTCCCTGTGCAGCCTCTCCTGGACATGCCCTGCACTTAGCCCTGGCCGCTGGCCTTGTTGTTCCCTGCTGTTTTGCCCTTGCCTGTGTAGCTTCTCATGGACATACTCTGCGCTTAGCTCTGGCCACTGGTCTTGTTGTTCACTGCTGTTTTGCCCTTGCCTGTGCAGCTTCTTATGGACTTGCTCTGCACTTAGCCCTGGCCACTGGCCTTGTTGTTCACTGCTGTTTTGCCCTTGCCTGTACAGCTTTTCATGGACATGCTCTGCACTTAGCCCTGGCCACTGGCCTTGTTGTTCACTGCTATTTTGCCCTTGCCTGTGCAGCGTATCATGGACATGCTCTGCATTTTGTGCCTTGCTCTTGATAGAGCACCATGTATTTCTGAAAGTGTAGTTTGCTTACTCGTATATGAAGTGTAATGAAATCAATGCTTATAGTGTGATTCTAGAAGTGTGTGTTTAAATTCTGTAAAGGCCTGATCGCATATACGTTTAAAGGGAAAGGCCTGTTCGTTTCTTATGTTAGCTAATTATTATAGGCCGAAAATGATTTCCCTTGGTAAGGCTTTGGGTTTCAGGATGTTTGAAAATCTCAGAGAAGTGGAAAGTTTCTTGTTCCCATGTTTCTGTTGCAGGTGCAAGGACACCTAGCTTGTTAGAGAAACTAACTCTTTGTTTCAGGAGTTAGGATGGCCTGAGAAGCCAACATGGGAGTATACTGGAATGTAGGGATGATACTTTCAGTGGAGAAGGTGCCTGGGACCCAAGGGCGAGTAAACCGTCGTTGGAAGGGAGACAAGTTTCACTGGAAAATCACTGGGAGACGACCTGGCTGAAGAGGTGTGCCGGAGGGCATGTTCTATGTTTTGGGAGTTTTGAATTAGGGACAGTGCCCCGTGGGTTGAGCAGTTGAGGTTTAGATGGGAAGCTAGAAGAAGCATCTTAGTACGAGCTCTCGGCAAAGTGAGTGTACTTCTAAGGAAGACTTCACTTCTGACACCTTTTTATCCTCTTACCTGGGAAAATGCTAAGTAGGGATGTCAGCTTAGAGATAGAGTAGGGATAGAATAACTGATTTTCTTTTAGGCTAATGACTTCTAATGTAGAGATTGGAGTGATTATTGCCTGTCTGATGCTCCTAGCGCTGACTATTCTTCTTATTCTGAGTCGGATGAGACTCTTGAGTAGACTTTTCTTTGTATTAGTGCCCATTTATTTTCTTATCTTCGTGCCGAGGTGCTTGTATGTGCAATTATTTTTGGCTTGTAATAAATTCCTAAAATTTGAGATTCGGAGTCAGTGGTCCTTAGAGTTCAAATTCCATTTTCTCTGATTATGTGTTAATATTGGATTTACTCCCCTGTACACTATTTAGCAGATAAAAAGATCCTGGCGACCTGAGATGATTCTTGGTGATGGTAAGATAGATAAGAATCCGGCTTTATCACTCTTCTCTTCTCATGGTGCCTATCTGTGCAATATGTGAATAAGTGAATAAAAACTGTTGTCTATTTTGTCAGTGTCCTTACTGAATAAAGTTATGTTGCTGTGTGTATATAGTTTACTGTGCCACATGGTCTGTGTGCCACTTAAACATAGTCAATGTTTGGGCTCAGTTGCTCTATTTTTTTAGGGGTGACAGGGTCTTCAGTTCTTCCTGACCCAGATACTTGTAGGGGCAATGGTATCAATTTTCATTGGAAAGCGGTTGTCATGTTCTTAATTTGTTCATGTTGGCTATATTATACACATCAGGTTGGGGGGCACTGCCAGCACAGAGTGGGTTTCTGCACACAGTATTGCAGGCAGGCTGGCCAAGGTAATCTTGTATGTGTATTCTTCCTTTATGTCTGCCCAGTGGTGCATGTGTGTGGTAATCTTGTGATGGCCAGTCATCCTAGTCTCATGGCTTACTTTCCATGTGTGCTCTTGGAAGGTCAGGAAGTGTACAGTGTGAAGGGGTGAGTTTGTCAGGAGTGTTGATGTGTGCATGCCCTTGCATTGTCAACTACACACATGTGTCACCCAGGAGTTGTATGCCTGTTGTTTTGATTGTTCAGCTCTGTGGATGTGGTTGTATGGACATGTGTGAGTTGTATGTTATGCACTGTGCAGTGTGTTGCAAATCCATGTGTCGTGTTACTGTTTGTGGAGACTGTGCAGACCTGCTGTTCCACACTGCCATTGTGCTTGTGTTTTCTCATGCATTGCTGTCACATGGTGCCTTCTTGGCTCCAGTATGGCATGTTGTGTGTGTTGTCATACCACCCCCTATCTGTGCTTCAGATGCCTACCCATTGTGGGTCTGCACTTCCTCTCTTTGTGTATGGTACACTCCTGTCATGTCCCCTACTGACATGCAGTACACTTCACTTTGGTGTCAGCTGTCCCTTTGGTTTATATGTGTGTGTGCCTCCCCATCACTTCATCACTGTGCTTTGAGGTGCAGTTCTTTGGCCAGGATCAATGTGTCTTTCACCAATGGGTTGAATGTGATGTTCTTGAGCTGTTTGTCAGTCATGGTTGCTCCTATGCAGTTCAACTGTGTGTGCTGCCCAGTTCTCTGGCCAAGTTGTTTCCACCTTTGTGTCCCAGACTTGTGCATCTGTTGGTGTTGTGTTGGATGTATGTGTCTTGGCTGTGTTATTGCTTCACTTCCTGGGTGTGCTGTTGTCTTTGTGCTGTGCTATATGGTTTTGTGTGGGTTGCTGTTCTGTCACTCATGTCTGTGTGTGGCTGGTATGCTTGGTGTGCACACACTGCTTGTTGTGCATGCAGTGATGTGTGTGTATGTTGCCTTGTCATTGCCTAGTGTGCATCCCCTGATGTCCTGCTTTGTTTGCTATGTGATTTTTCTGCCTGTGCATATGTTGTTTGTTTAATGTTGCTGTGTTGTTCTGTGATGGTGCACTTCTTGTGTGTTTTGTGGTATGTTGTCTGTGCATTGTTCCTGAGTGATGAGGTTGTGCGCTCCTGTTGTGTCTGTGCTCCCATTGCCTTTCCACAGTTTAGCTGCACAGGGCATGTCTGTTCTTGTTGTGGTTCTGTGTGTGTTTCTGTTGGGTTATGTGTTTGTTGGTTGTTTTGTGCAGACATTTGTTCTGGCATCCCTGTGTGTGTGTGAAGTTTGTGGCTACCCCCAGGGTGTGTGATTGTTTGTGTGGGTATTGACTGGCAAGTATTGCCAGCCTTCAGTGTGTTTGACACTGGTGTTGTGTGCTGCTGGTGTGAGGGGGGTTTGTGTGTAGATTCCTACTGGTGTTTGGCAATAATGGAGTGTGTCAATGGGCCCTGTGTGTAGTGCTGCTGGTGTACTCCGGTGAAGTAGTTGTATAGATGTGTGGCTGTTCACAGTTTGACTTCAGGACCTTTCTTTCATCCTTGTGCCTATACATGGTTTGCCTTGCTGTGTTCCTGTGTTGTTGCACTGTGATGTCTGTGGTTTGACATCACTGACTGTACCAGCCATGTGTGCTTTGATGATCTGAGGGTGTTGTTCTCTGTTCCTTGTCTTGCATGTGAAGTACGCATGCTTGTTGTGTGTCTCCATGGCCTTCCATTTGTGTGCAGCCCACTTTGGGTTTCCTATTTGTTGTGCTCCATTGGTGTTGGCATGTGGGGTGTGTATGTGTCTGTGTGTCAGTCTGTGGTATGTATGTGTGTCTATGCAGGCTGTGTGTCCATTTGGATGTTTGTTCCTTGTATGTGTTCATTTGGTGCTTGTGCTCATTTTTGTTTCCCTGAGTGTGGTGTTGTGGTGGTGTGTGTGTTTCCCTAGCCCTGTGCTACTGTTCTATATGTTGTGTGTTCCTGTGCAGCCACTCCTGCAGTGTTTGTCTCCCTGGATGTTTGTTGTGTGGTGCAGGGTGTATATTCACCTGGCTTGTTGTTGTGCATGGGGGTGCACAGGAGGGGCACATGGCATGTGCCTTCATGGGGTGTGCTAGTATGTGGTGGGAGGGGGTGTGGCCTGTGGTCTTTGTGCCCTGCCCATGCCTGGCACTTGCCCAGCCTTCTGCATTGTGCGCATGTATTTCCTTGTGTTCACTGCTGCGGTGACGTGACCTGGACATTGCTGCATGGTGACGGAAGATGTTTGTCCAGGATGCAGAGGGGTGACTTGGTGGCAGGTGGGTGATGTGTGACTGCCCTTGTGGATGTGTCCCTGTTCCCACCAGGGTGTGTGATTTGGATTTGGATCCTGTGTCAGCCCATGTGTTGTGTGTTGTGTTTGTGTTATTACGTACCTGCGGCGGCGTCTGCAGCGGTCCATGAGTTTCTGGTGATGTAGCAGGTACAGCACCGGGAAAACTTGTAGAGCTGGATCCATGGCGGTCGTGACCTGGTGATGTGGACCGGGACTCTGGTTTCCTGCTCTGCTGTCGAGCTTCCGCTGTCTCTAGTTGGGCGGTTTCTCCACTGTGGTGCGTCTGCTTGTTTGGGGCTTCCTAATTTGTGGAGCGGGGCGGACGTCATTCCGCATGGCCGTGAGTCTCCAATGGCTCCCACCGCCGCAGTGGGGGTGCACTTTGATGGCGGAGCACGTCACACCGTGGCGGACGGGAAATGGTCTATGTTTGGCCATACTAATATGGCAGAGGTGAGGACCATTACTGGCGGGTGGAAAAAGGCATTTTTCCACACCGTCAGCACTGCGGTGGTGCCACCGCACAACATCCTAATGTACCCCCTAGTATTTAATAATCATCCGATAAATGTCAGGCAAGGAAGGAGATGATCCGACAATGGTGTTCTAGACAAAGCATTAGAGGAGATAACCAGAGATTTGGACAAGTCTAGACCCTTGGAAAGACACAGCCAGCCTAGAAAAGTAAACATTGTGACTTATACAGATGCTAGACTCTGGTAATTGCAGGAATGAGAGCTTTGCATCTAATTTGATCATATACCAAAATCTTTTCACATTTCACCTTCCACTTTCCTCCTTTCCTTTCGCCATAAAACTATTTTATTGACCTCTGCTATGATTTCATGCACACACGACCCAAAATATCCATACTGTTGTCACTGTCGGTGTTTTGGGCCTACGTACCTAGGAGTTACAACCTGCAGAAGACATATCACTGCATGAATTCTGATAGAAAAATTAGAATCAGCGTAATAGGATGTGCATTAACATAGGTCTCATTCAAGAGACAAATCTATCAAATGAAGAAACCTTGAGATTTTGAAAAGAATGGGGGACACAGTAAGTACTACCTCTGACAACAGGGAGTATAGATCCCAGTTTACCTAAAAGACTAGCGAACCTCATCCACAAGACATTATCACATAAACCTATAAAATCATAGACAAGCACAGACGTTATGTTTCTGCCAAATTAAAAGTATGGACTAGATTCCATACGATGGTTTGATATATCTATTCATATATGTATATATATATATATATATATATATATATATATATATATATATATATATATATATATATATATATATATATATGACTTCAACTCCCTTTCACGCACTCGTTTTGCCCCTGCAGATAGAAGCTCGGACCACAATTTGGTGCTTAGAATTCGTTTCTTTTCTTGCTCACAAGCACAGCTATATATTACCTACGGGCGGTCGCCAGTAGGTAGTTAAGGTAGTTATAGTTAGAACCTAGTTTTCATAGGAAAAGCATTTGTTGATTTGCTAATAACTTTGGCGTCGTTTGATGACTCCTTCTGAAATTCTCCCAAAAAGTCTATCCAGGTCAGCTCCTATCCTGAAAGTTTGGGGTGATTCGTCAAGCAGCGGCTGATATAAAAGGGGGGTTCCAAAACTTGTTTTCCCCATGTTCATTTCCATAGGAAATTTTGCAACGAGCTACAGCCCGAACTGCTGAAGGGAATTACCCCAAATTTGGCAGAAAGGTAGAGCTTGGTTCAGAAAGCGACCTTTTTGTAAATGGTGTAAATCCGTTCAGTAGTTTTTGAGAAATTCAAAAAATAAAGTCCAAAAATCATTTTCCCATATGAAACTTTGTGCAAGGCTACAGCTGAAACTACTGAACGTAATTACCCCAGATTTGGCAGAAAGGTAGTGCTTGGATCAGAGAGCAACCTTTTTTTAAATGGTGTAAATCTGTACAGTAGTTGCTGAGAAATTAGAAAAATAAAAGTTTTGATATCTAGGCGGAGCCTAAGTCGCATGCGCGAGCTTCACTGTGATTGGCTGCTAGTGGTCCAAACCAGGAAGTGTTGGCAGCCATCTTGTGGCTCGGTAGAAGCGAGTCACCCAAAAACGGAGAAACAAGGGTACAAAACAATAGAAGGGGGCAAGGTAGAAAAGCCCTGACCCCCTAGGCCTGCTCAGGGGGTCACAGAAGGACCCCCAGGGCCCAAAAAATCACTTTTTTAAAATAAAAAATCGGCGCATATCCCACTGGGGTCGCGGGTTCTCGCGTTTTATTTTAATGAGGCCCTTGGGTTGGCTAGGTTCCGGGGGCATTTCTTAAAAAATAATAGCAGGGGCTGGCAGGGATTACGGGGGCCCGCTGGGGTCAAAGCAGCCCCGGGGCTTCACTCATGTTGGGAGGGGCGGTTGCGTGGCCCCCCTCCTGGAGCCCTCTATGTGCTTATAACTTTGGCGTCGTTTGACCAATCTTTATGAAATTATCCAAAAAGTTTCTCTTTTTTAGAATAGCTCCTACATTGAAAGTTTGGGGTTGAATGGTGCAGGAGACGCTGAGAAAAAAGGGGGCCCTAAAACGTGTTTTCTTCATGCAATTTCCATATGAAACTTTACAGAAGACTACAGGTGAAACTGCTGAACGGAATTACGCCAAATTTGGCAGGGAGAAAGGTGATGGTCCAGAAAGCACGCTTTTATTTAAATGGTGTAAATCCGTTCAGTCGTTTTTGAGAAATATCAAATTTTACGATATTGATATTTGAGAATTCTGACATATGATTGGCTGAGGGGTTTCGAACACGAGCTTGCGGCTCATTGGCTCTGAACGGTTGAAACCAGGAAGTGTTGGCAGCCATTTTGTGATTTACTCCATCAGCTCGCATCTCTCCGTGTAGAAGCCATCGGGTTGATAGTTTTACCTCTGCGAGGCAAAACTGGCATCTGTGTCTGTGTGAGATATGCCTTTCACGCCGCCTCTCCTCATATCACAACCCAAACACTACCCAAACACTACTGCACTTTTGTAAACTCTAAAACACTACCCCCAGCACGATCTCCTACACTACCCAAACACCACTGCAGTGTTGCAAACTCTAAAACACTACCCCCAGCACAATCTCCTACACTACCCAAACACCACTGCATTGTCGTAAACCCTAAAACCCTACCCCTAGCAGGACCCCCTACACTACGCAAACACCACTGCAGTACCCTAAACCCTAAAACACTATCCCCAGCATGACCCGTACAGTACCGAAACACCACTGCACTACCCTAAACCCTAAAACACTAGTCCCAGCATGACCCCGTTCACTACACAAAAACCACTGCAC
This sequence comes from Triturus cristatus, assembly GCF_964204655.1. Classification (NCBI taxonomy): domain Eukaryota; kingdom Metazoa; phylum Chordata; class Amphibia; order Caudata; family Salamandridae; genus Triturus; species Triturus cristatus. The sequence goes on from NC_140587.1 coordinate 625,606,634, forward strand.
TACCCTAAACCCTGAAACCCTACTCCCAGCATGAACCCCTACACTACCCAAACACCACTGAGTTACCCTAAACCCTAAAAGACTACCCACAGCATGACCTCCTACACAACACAAACACCACTGCAGTACCATAAACACTAAAACACTACTCTGAGGATGACCCCTACACAACATAAACACCACTGCACTACCGTAAACCCCAAAACACAGGATTACCCCTTACACTACCCAAACACCACTGCATTGACGCAAACTCTAATACACTACCTCCAGCACGATTCATGCACTACCCAAACACCACTGCACTACCTTAAACCCTAAAACGCTACCCCCAGCATGAACCCCCAAACACTACACAAACACCCCTGCACTACTCTAAATCCTAAAACAGTACTCCCTGCATGACATCCTACACTACACAAACACCACTGTGCTACCCTAAATAATAAAACATTACTCGCAGCACGACCCCCTACACTACACAAACACCACTGTGCTACCCTAAATAATAAAACATTACTCGCAGCACGACCCCTTACACTACACAAACACCACTGCATTGCCGTAAACCCTAAAACACTACTCCCAGCATGACCCCTACACTACACAAACACTACTGCATTGTCGTAAACTCTAAAACACTACGCCAGCAGGACACCTATACTACAAAAATACCACTGCACTACCTTAAACCCTAAAACACAACTCCCACCATGACCCCCTACAGTATCCAAACACCACTGTACTAACCTAAACCCTAAATCACTACCCCAGCATGACCCATACACTACACAAACACCACTGCGCTACCCTAAATCCTAAAACACTACTCTCAGCATGACTTCCTACACTATACAAACACCACTGCGCTATTCTAAACCCTAAAACACTATTCCCAGCATGAACCTCCTAACACTAAACAAACACACTGCACTACTCTAAATCCTAAAACAGTTCCCGCAGCACAACCCCTTACAGTACACAAACACCACTGTACTACCCTAAAGCATAAAACAGTACCAGTCTGTCAGCTCGCAGGTCTGCATCTGCGAGCCGTCGTGTCCCTAGCTGTACATGTGCGAGCCAGTCCGCTAGGTGATAGGTGTGTCTCTGCTAGCAGGGCTGTTGGCTCATTGGTGTCCCTTTGCGAGTTAGACCCGAGCTCTCTCTCTGTGAACCAGCACGTTGGTGTGTGTTTGCGAGCCGACGGGCCGTAGCTCTCCCTGTGCGAGCTGAGCCCACGGGCCGCAGCTCTCCGTCTGCGAGCCTGCCCGACGGCCGCAGGTCTCCCTGTGCTAGCCGGATCGCAGCTGTCACTCTGCGAACCGATATTGGGAATATAAGGCGGCTCTAAAAAGAGCCCTTGTGTTTATTAGTTGGAGCTACATATAAGTGCACAGCTTCAGGTTATTCAGAAAAACTCGATTTCCCTGATCTGTGTAGTGTACTCCATCACTTTTGTAGATATCAGCTATATGAAAACGTATTTTGTTGTTGTAGATCAATCCCATTCTATGGTCTCTGATGTATGCAGAGACAGCTTTGTTGACATTCTTCCTTGATTTTTCAATCTGAGGCAAAATTGGTTTGACCAATTCCACTTCTGTCTTTGGGATATATTGGAATATACAAAGACAGTTTGAGGCAAAAGCAACATCAATTTTCTAAAGGTGTCCTTCATTAGCATTTCCAAACCTACCCCAGTCAATGTGCCTAGGTCGTTACCACCACAGTGCAAAATCATGAGGTCAGGGTGTTGGAGATGCAAACAGGTTTTAACCAAAGGGAGCAATTGGTGCCACTTCAATCCTCTCTGTCCAAACCATTTAATGTCCACATTTTGTAAACCTAGGTCTAAGTCAATACGTCTCTGTTCTGCATACCTCTTGCACCAGAAAACATAGCTATGTCCTACGATCCACACTAGCATTTTGAAGGTATAGCTGGAAGATATGGATAGATGTCTGTAGCTCATGCAGTCCGTTAGTAGAATAAGAGATATGTTTAAAGATGCAGAACTAGTTTTTAGTCTCATACAAAATAAGAACTGATTGGGTGATGAAAAGCATTGTTTACTAAAAGGTAGGGTGCATATTAGTTTGTTGAAAAGCATCTTTGACATTGGTTAATAAAAAGCAGTTCCAACGTGGAGTACATATGATAGGATAAAATTTGTTCAGTTCAACCACACCTGCTACTTGCATTTGGAAGGCACAGTGAAAAAATGTTTAAAAAAAATATCGGTAGGTTTGAAAAAATTATGAACTTTTTAACCTGCACGTGCTGTAGAATGTTCTAGAAAGTGTTGATAGAATACGTTGAACTTCTCACCTGTATGTGTCCTTAGATTTTTTTTAAAATGATTATATGGGAAATTCAAAAATAACCAATAAAGAGAAGTTTTGCAATTTGAAAAAATCAAGGAACTATTCTGATTTGGTCTGTACATGTATTTATGTGTGGAGCAACAGGGAAATTGTGCCATTACTGGTTCCATTCTTGACAAGAGCGGTGCATTATATGTACTGTGTGACAAAGAAAGAATTGCATATGTTTGTGACATTTGGAATCTGCATACCAACTACGAACATAAGTTAGAAATTAAGAAGGTGTGTTATGTTCTGTGTAGTAGTGGTTAATATTTGAGGCGTTATTTTTAACTTTGAAAGTATTTTTTATTTTTAAGTAACAGTGTTAGTGAAGTGTGGTGTTTCACATTGGTTCTAAAAGATATATAAAGTGTAACTAATTGTTAAAGAATTACTTTATATATGTTTAGGAGTTTTTCAGATAAAAAATGTAACTTATCTTCTGTAAAGGACTGTATGGTTTTAAAAATTATGTGTAGCATTTCATTGGATTTGTATATGTATTGCGATGAGATAAACAGAATGTCACACGTTTCCAAATTATTCTTAGTCTGGAAACAGTGGGGAAGGGGTTATAGTAGAAACTGTATATGTTATTAACTTAACAGAGATGGAACAAAAATCAGAAATTTTATGTGGACAATTTGTGGTTTTATTTTTTACATAAAGAGGTAGATTTCAATATCAGTTAAGACTGGTGTGTTACTGGGAGGCTTTGGATTTTGGTGTTGTTATGAAATGCAATTTGTTGAGGAGCGTTTCTTCAGAAGACATTTTTTATAAATAAGTGAGAGATAAAAAATAAATGAAAATGTTTTATGTATATTTTCTGCATGATTGTGTTGACAATGCTAAAGTAAATGTGATTATTAGTGAAGGTAATTGTCAGGGTGTGTTTGTCTGCTGAACATACGTAGGCCTTTAAGTGGTCCGGGTCTTGTCGGTACTGAGCTCCGTCATCCGTTTGAGACAGTTGCCAAATATATAATCCCAGTTAAAGCTGTTAATATAGGTCTAGTAAAGGGATGATACATAAAAAGTTTGGGAATTACACCTTTATTTACTCTGTCCAGCTCTCACTACCATTTTGTGCCCCCAGCGGTACTGTTTATAAAAATAATCTAATACAGTTCTTTGTATTATAAAAATAGCACTTCTAAGTTTATTGCTATATTGGTAGGGTATGTACTATATAGAGAATGGTGCAATCAGTTTCATTGGTATAAAACTGCACTGTGTTATGGTGGAAATATTAGATATGTATAGGTTGTGATGTTATATTTTACACTGTGAGGTACATTTGAATATAAGTGAAGACAGGTGTTATACTGCAAACCTGTTGAAAATGTGCACAGATTACATGGAGAGTAGATGGACAAAGTAAACGTACATGTTGCTTTCTGTATGTATGCATGATTAGAATCATTTAATAATGCTTTAAGATATAATCTAAATAGTGTTTGTGCTTTACAATTGGGTATACTGCACCATATTAGTAGTTAGTGACTAGATACTGCTACGAAATAAAGGTGGAGAGGGGCGTTTCTTTGCAAGAGATATTTTATCAATGTGTGAGAGATAAAAAAGGAAAAAAATGTTTTAGTACATTTTCTGTAAGATTTGTTCACAGTAGGAAAGTAACTGTTATTATAAGTGACGGAAATTGCTAGGTTTTGTCTCTGTGCTGAACATACGCAGGCATTTAAGTTGTCCGGGTCCTACCGGTGCGGAATACTGCTACCGCTTTCGGACAATCGTCATTTTTTTATCCCACTTAAAATCCTGAATATATGTATATTAAAGGAATGGTACAATAAAAGTTTAGGAATTACACCTCCGTTTACTCTTCTCATCTCACATTCTCCATTTTGTGCACTCAACAGTAGTGTTTATAAAAATTAAGTTATAGAGCTTTATATAGTATAAAAATAGCACTTCTACTTTTATTGGGGTGTTGGTGAGATCTGTAGTGTACAGAGAAGGTCGTAATGAGTTTGAATGGTACAAAAGGGAAGTGACATATGTTTAAAACTTTACATGGTCTTCGGAATAAGCTGTCCCTCTGTGAGTCCTCGGGCCCGCAGTTGTACCTCTGCAAGCGAACACTGGAAATATACCGCAGCTCTCTCTCTATGAGATAGCTACTTCACGTTCCGTCTCCTCAAATCACCGTCCCGCACCTATCCCTTTAGTCGGCTCACAGGTCTTCCTCTATGAGCCAGCCCGCCGGCTCACAGCTGTCCCTCTGCAAACTACAGGTTGGCTCGTAGTTGTTAGTCTACGAGGCAGGTCACCATGTATATCTGCAAGTGAACAAAAGAAATATACCACAACTCTCTCTTTACGAGATACCCACTTCATGTTCACTCTCTCCACGTCACCGTATAGAAGCTATTCCTTTAGAAGTGGATGAGCATCACCTCTCTTTATACTAGTGGGCCCGCAGCTCTCCCTTTTTGAGCTGACGGGCCGTAACTCTCCCTGTAGGAGCCAGCCAATCGACTCAGAGGTCTTCCTCTACGAGCGAGCCCACCGGTCCGCAGCTCTCCCTCTGCGAATGACCAGTCAGCTCTCTGCTCTTGCCCTGCGAGCCATCGAGCCTGCAGTTGTACCTCTGCAAGCTAATACTAGAAATATACCGCAGCGCTCTCTGTAAGATACCCCCTTCACGCTCCCTCTCCCCACATCACTGTCCCGCACCTATGCCTTTGGAAGCCGATGGCCCGCAGCTTTACTTGTTGTAGTCGGCCCGCAACTGTTTGTGTGCGAGTAGGCCAGCAGCTCTCCTTCTATGAGCCAGGCAGACGGCTCGCAGGTCTTCCTCTACGAGCCAGCCCACCGGCCCACAACTGTTCGTCTGTGAACCAGCCCGCAGCTCTCTCTGTACTAGCCAGCGAGTTGGCTCGCAGTTTTTCCTGTACGAGCCAGCCCGCCGGACCGCAAATGTTCCTCTGTGATCCGCCTTGTTACTCTCTGTACGAGTCAGCTAGTCAACTTGCACATGTTCCTCTAGGAGCCAGCCCGCTGGCTTGTAGTTCCCTCTCTGGAAACCACTGGTGGGCTCTTAACTCTTTCTCTGCCAGATAATCCGCAGTGGTACCTCTGGAAAGCAATACTGGAAATATAGCGCATTTGTCTCTCTAAGAGATAACCGCATCACGCTCACTCTGTCCACATCACTGTCCCGCACCTATCCCTTTGGAAGCCGACGGCTAGCACTTTTCCCTATAGAAGTCGGCTCTGCGAGACATTTGGTGCATAAAAGTACCTGTGCAAGCTAACACTGGAAATATACTGCACTTGTTTTTGAGAAATATCGCGTTCATGCTCTCTCTTTCGACATCACCGGTCGCAGCTATATGTTTGCAAGGGGACGGCCCGTAGTTTTCACTATAGTATTTGGACTGTAGCTGTTCCTGTTCTAGCCAGGTCGCAGCTCTCCCTTTGCATGGCATGCAGTTTAGCAATCATACTGTCAGTGCCATGCACTTTGTCCAATCATCCATTGAGCAATGCTGTGGACTAGTATCTTTCACACTACTCATAGAGTACCAGAATTATGCAGGTAGTACTGTTCCATTGCGGAAATCATTGATGTACTTTCTTTGTATGTATTTTTATAATTATATATGTGAATATTTTTATAATTATGCATTTGAATATGTATATATAATTATTTTAATTATATTAACGTGTTTTCAAAACTTTTATTTTTTTACAGATATTTTGTATCATTATTAAGAAAGAGATACAACATGAGATAACAACAAAGAAACAGAAAAGAAAGAAAGGAGGTTTATTTGAAAAAAAAGGAAAAGAGATATTAGATCCAGTACAACATGGATGTTAAAAGAAAAAGTGTTCTGGTAAGAAAAGTAAAGTTTTTTTTAAAAAAACTTGCAAAAACTGTTATTAATATTAAAAATATAGAAGAGACAGACAGAACATGAACAGTGAAACAAAAGCAAAAGAAAAATGTTCAAAAAAGTGGAAAATTGGATTATCGGAAAAAGAATTATGTTGGAATATGTAACAAACAATTTTCAGAAATTCAAAAACGAATATATAAAAGGAGATCAGCATTTTACAGACAAAAAAGGAGATTCTAAGTGTTATTGAAAAAGCTTTTGAATTAAAAAGATTGTTTATCTTAATTTTAAAAAGATTGAAGACTTTAAATACAATAATGGAGCGTATGAAGGACAAATATAGGAGAAAAAGAATTGTAAATAGAAACATTTTTTGTAAAATATTTTCCGTGGAATGGAAGCATACTTCCAGTACGGAACCTTTTTTTAATGAAGAAAGTTATTTTCAACAAAATAGTTTAGTGCATGCAGTTGATACCTGTGGTCGTTCTTATGAGGTGCGAGATGGTTGTCCAATTCAGAAGGAAAAGCTAGTTCTTAGAAATGTTGAAGAATTAATAGCTGAGAAAGTTCAAGGGAGACGTACCCAGGCTCCAGTGTTTACATGGGATTGTAGTAGTATTTGTAGTACACGTCTACAATCTATTGATATTTTACTAAATTTCTTAAGAGAATACGAAAGAAAAACTGTGAAACAGTAGATTAAGATATTACAAGGACTGGATCCTTGCAAAGTGAAAAAAATACAGGGTTGCAAGGCCATTCTCTGGCTTGTCTTTCTAGGAAAGTGTGTCAAAGTCGTTTTCATCATTTGAGAATGTTAGCAGTACATCATTCAGAAATGAGGAAGTTAGTTAGAAGATTATACTACTTGAAAAGTCCTGCATTATGTCTAAATGAAATTAATACAGCTCTTTGCATGGTTCAGTTTTGGATGTAAAAAAGTATTTGATGATATAGAAGTACGTTTCTTTGCCGCTCAAGAGGAGTGTAGAGAAGTGAGACTTTGATATGTGTAGGTGTTGAAGAAGAGGTGGAAGATACTACTGATGTCAAGTTTGAAAAATAAATAACAAAGTTTAAAGTAGTTTCTGGTGAAAATCCCAACTATGTTTGTATTTGTTGTCGACGTACTTATTACAAAATTCAAACTAGGAATGTAGATGTGTTTTTAAAAAGTGAAGAGGAAAACAATGATAAATGGAGATAATTTCCTGCTTATCTGTTTGTGTAAGGTCGTTTGAGTTAGGTATTGTACAATGCATTTGCAAATATTGTTATAATAAATCAGAAGAAAACAAAATGCCAGCTAGAGCTGTCCATAATGACTTAGAATTAGTACCTATACCTCCAGAACTTAAATATGTAAATACATATGAGGCTATCCTTATACAATCTGTGCACCCTTTTCAGGCTATAATTCATATGGAGCCTAAAACAGTTAAGCTGCCACCAACAGATCTACAAAGAGGTTTAAAAGGAAGAGTTGTATATTCACCTTTAGATTTTAAGAAAAATGTTGAAACTGTTGGTGTAGAAAGAGAGGATACTGAACATGTAGTCATTCTAGTTAATGGTGTACCCACAAAGCGTCGGAAAATATGGCAAGAGTTAGTAGATGTCACGAAAGTCCAAAAATATACATTATATCTGGTGCAAAACAATATTTACTATAAAAATGTAAATGTAGAAGAAGAAGAAATGACTTTAGAAGATGAAACACACATTTCAAGTGGACAAATAGAAAAAGTGGAGAACTCAAGAAAAGAAGAAATGTATGAACATTATACTGTATACCCTCTACATTCAAAAGTACTGATAGGAGATATTATTGAATTGTTCCAGATGAAAAAAACAAAAAGAACTCCCATGAGTGTGTGGGAAAAAAGTTTGGAAGCTCATTGTTTTCCACAGCTCTTCCCTACTGGAAAAGGTGGACGATATGATGAATGACCAGTTCAGATTCCAGCTGCAGAATATCGTACTTTACGATTGTACTCAGAAGATCCAAGATTTTTCCATATTTGTTTCATCTTTTATTTGAGAGTGATCTGTCTGCACTTTTATATGCAGTCAACCATATATTAAAAACGGGACCTCATTTTAACATATTTCTACAAAGCGATTAATGTACAAAGATGAAGAAAGAGACAAACATTTAGAATCACAGTTAATTAATTTGATGGCATGTCAACGTGGCACTAATGAATATTGGTATCGATGTCATGGGAAACTAAAATGAATGTTAAAAAACTTAGGAACCGCTACGTGGTTTGTTACACTTAGCTGTGCTGAGTATGCATGGGATGATTTACTGGAGTTTCTACGAGAAGCAAATTCAAATATAGAAAATATTGAATTGAAGACACCTGGAGAACTGTGTTCCCTAGATCCTGTAAATGTTTGCAGATATTTTAATCATAGCTTTGAAGCTATGATGTCTTTTATCTGTAATAAAAAAAATCCACCTATTGGCGAAGTTATTGATTTTTCGGGGAGAAAAAATACCAAGCTTGAGGTGCTCCTCATATACAAATGCTTTTATGGATCAAGGATGCACCTAAATTTGGAACTGATTCGGATGAGACTATTTTGTCTTTTATTGAAGACTAAGGGGCCCATTAGCATGTCGGGCGGATCACCACTGCCCGCATGGCGGTGGTGATCCGCCCGACATTTGTGCCCGCCCGCATGACAATTCCCCCCGCCATATTACCATGGCGGGGGTAAAGACTGTCAGCTGGTTTTCCGCCGGTAGGCAATCCTCCCGATTGCCTACCGGGTGGAAAAGCTGTTAATATGGTGGTAGTGTCTGGTAGACACCGCCATTCATATTAGTATGCAGGCGGGGACATGCTTTTCCCGCCACGGAAAGGCAGGTGGTCTTCGACATTGAGGGCCTGTAGCGGGCCCCCAGGAATTCTAGAGGGTGGGGGGTGCACATGGGGCGTACCTATGGTACCCCCCTGCATTTCAATGTATAACGTGGCAGGCACCGCGCGGTGCCTGTCACATTGTGCATTGTAAGGCACATCTTGCTTGTGTGGCATTGTGGCGGGCGGTGCTTTCAGCACCGCCCATCTGCAATGTTACAAATGCGGGATGCGCCCGACAGTGAGGTGGGCGCATCCTAATTGTGGGTGCGTGGGGTATGGTGAGTTTCCCGCCGCCCGCCATAATAATGACCCCCTATGTTACCTGTGTGATTCCAAAACAGGAGGAGAAAACATCTTAAGACAGCAAGTTTTACGGTTTCAGAGTCATCGATGTGGAAAGTATTGCAGATGGAAATATAAGTCAAAGGATACATTTTACACAAAATGTCGATTTGGCTTTCCACGTCCAGTAATTTCCAAAGGAAGAGTGAACAGTTTTATGTCAGCAGTGAGGCATACCATCACTCAAAAATCACCCCAAATACTTATAATTTAAAAAGAATAGAAGAATCGAAGTACATTAATGTTTACAATCTGGTGATTTTGAAGATGTGGAATGCAAATATGGACATACAATATGTTGCAGATAACTCAATTGCTGTTGCTTGCTATGTCACATCATATATTACCAAGTGTTAGATCTGGGGGTCTCTAGTTGGCAGGGGTAGGTACCACTGTCCAAATTGGGACCCTTGCTTCTAGTCAGGGTAAAGGGGATACACTCTTTAGATAACCCCTGCTCACCCCCTTGGTAGCTTGGCACGAGCAGACAGGCTTATCAAAGGCAATGTGTAAAATATTTGTACCAACACTCACAGTAACACAGTGAAAACATCACAAATGGACTCCACACCAGTGTAGATAAATAAAGTACTTTTATATAAACTACACAGGACCAAAACAACAAAAATCCAACATACACAGTTCAAGAATATAGTTTCAAAAGAGTTCTTAGTTTAGCAACAAAATAATCCACAATAGCGTTGATTTTAGCCAACAGTACCGGTGATAGGCGCTGCGTCGATCTTTGCGCTGATGGAAATTTTCCCGCTAAGCCGGCGGTGCGTGAAAAAGTTGCTGATCTTTTACTTCTTTTCTCTTTGTCAGCTTCCCAAAAGCAGGTACAACTTCCAGAGGCCCCACAATTGGATCAAACACTCTAGGAAGGGCAGACCTCACACAGCAGAGTTCAGGGGTAAGCTGGGGGTGAAGTCCTTTTGTTCCTGGGACTTCTTAACAGGAGGCCAGCTCTACTCAGGCCCTTGGAGATTCCTTCAAGAAAGGGGACACAGCACACAGCAAAGTCCTTCCCCTCTCCTTGCTAGCAAAGCAACTGCAGGTCAGCCTTACAGCAGGTCAGTCCTTCTTCTTCAGTCTTCCAGCTTTCTCCTTGGCAGAGGTTCCGTCTTGATTCCAGGATGATCTAATTTCTTGGGATCAGGGTCCCAATATTTATACCCCCAAATCCCTTGTCCTCTGAGGGCAGAGGGGCCTTTGCCCAGTCCAAACCAGTTCTGGAGCACTCTGTTTACATGACTCCTTCTTTCCTTTCACAGTGCAGGGCAGAAACATCAGACGCTCCACAGGAGGTGGAGCCAGCATTGTGGAGGGAAAGCACAGCCCTGGAGCATTTTGTTGACATGATTCTTTCTCTCCTTTCACAGTGCAGGGCAGAGACATCAGACGCACCACAAGGGGTGGAGCCAGCACTGTGGGGGGCAGGCACTGTCCTATTCAGGTCCCAGGTGCAACTCCTCCCACCCATCTACATGGAGATCTCTCTGTTCAGCCCTGTGCTGACTCACCCTGTCTCCGGGAACTCCCCAGCCACCTGGAATTCCCCAGCCCCTGTCACTCAAACTCCAGACAAGAAATACACAACCTAGCTGAGGCAGGTTTGAATGGTTAGACAAGAAAATACCTACTTTCTAAAAGTGATATTTTCAAACACAGAATGTTAAAACCAACTTAACTAAAAGATATATTTTATCATTCTGAGTTCAGGCACTCTAAACCTTAATTTTCTATCTTGCTCCTATGGGAAGATATGCAGGTAAACATTATACTCAGCATTCCCCATTATAGCCTATGGGCAAGATAGCCTTTCAATAGTGAAAAAAGAAAATGGCTGTAATTCACTACCAGAGCATGTCACCTACACCACTACATGCTCTACCTTTCACATACACTGCACCCTGCCCAGGGGGGTACCTAGGGCCTTCCAGAGGGGTGACCAATGTGTACAGAAAGGGAAGGGTTAGGCCTGGCCAGTGTGGACACTGGTCAGGTCAGCATGGCAGTTAGCAACTGCACCCAGGCACTGCGGTGGCAGGCCTGTGACACCATTTTAGGGCTACTCCTGTGGGTGGCACAATCAGTGCTGCAGGCCCACTAGTAGCATTTGAATCACCAGTCCTGGCACACTCAGTGCACTTTACTAGGGGCTAACAGGTGAAACAAATATACCAATCATGGATAACCAATCAATATACCAATTTACCTAGGGAGCACTTGCACTTTGACATCGATCAGCAGTGGCAAAGTGCCCAAAGCATCTAAACTAGCAAAAACAAAATCCAGCACAGCGTCAAAAATACAGGAGGTAGAGGCAAAAAGTCTGGGGAAACCACGCCAAAGATGCCAGGTCTAACACCAAGTCTGAGAATACAGAATTGAAAGATTTGTGAGAGGAAATTTCGCAGGAGAAGACACTTAGCAAAAAATTGTATGAAGATGCTTTCACATCGAGAAATTGGATCTTACGAATGTTCAGATCAATTGACATCTGCAAGTTTATATTCAAAGTCAAGAGGGATCATCTGGCTAAGTCTTGGTCTTGCTGCACCACAAAATCGAGTTTTGAAATCTGTACAAGAAATTGAATACTTGGCACTGAATGAACCAGAAAGTACAGATATTCTGAAAACAAATATGTTGGATACGTACTATCCAAATAGAAGTCCATACCTGGAGAACATATGTCTATATGAAATACTGCAACATTATCACATTTTTAAAAAGTCACAGAAAATATAAATGAAGAAAAATACGCTGTAATTGGATCTGAAGGATATTTGGTAAAGCACGACAAAGGAAATCTGATTAATCACAGGAAATTAAGTTGTGATACTCCAGATAAACGAGAGTTTTTCTATTTAGCTCTTCTTGGCGGACTGAAATGGACTTACTTGGACATTGTGACTGCTCTGAGGATTCTTTCAATGCATGTAAAGATAGCATTGAATATACAATTTTTCCAAATTATCTCCAAATGTTGAATGAAGAGATTAATAAAGAAAGAACTATTGCAGCTGAAATAGCTAGAGATAGTTCTCAAGATAGTCAGAGTTCTGCTCCACAAAGTCAAGATCCACTAGGAGAAGCCATACTTGAAGCAGCAATAGCAATGAGTGAAGTGGAAACGGTGATGCAGCAAGCACAACAGGACAATATTGATTTGGAAAATTTAGAGGAACATCTGAATACTAAACAGAAAGAAATATATCACCAAGTTACACAACAGATACAACATGGATTACTGCAATGAAAGAATGATTGCCAATGTACATCATTTAGACCTATTATTATGTACATCAGTGGACAAGCTGGAACAGGGAAAAGTTTCTTGATTAAATGTTTGTCAAGTTATCTACAGAAAACAACAGATTCACATTTAACATTTAACAACATTAAAGGGATTACATTACATTGTCTACTTATGTTACCAGTAGAACATGAAAATAAATTGGAATACCACAAGCTATCTGGAGAAGCTTGTTTTGAAGTTTCAAGAGTACTAAAGAACATGAAACTTCTGGTAATTGATGAAGTAAGCATGGTCTCTAACTTAATGCTTGCGTTTCTACATTTGAGGATGCAGCAGATTTAAAAAAACACATTCTGATGTTTTATTTGGAGGAAAACATGGAATTGTATTTGGTGACCTACGACAACTCACACCTCTGAAAGGCCAACCGGTTTTTAAGACCCTTCTTCATGAAGATACTATAAAATAATTGGGAAGTATTGGAAATGTAAACATTTGGACTTCTTTTGAATATAAGGAACTTACTAAGAACATGCGACAAGCAAATGACGACGATTATGGAAACATTCTTCAAGATATTAGAATTGGTTTCTTAACAAAGGATGGAAAAAATGCTTTAGAAAGTCAGCTACTAAAAAACTTGTTTCCAACAGAAAATATTGTGGCTGAAACAATCTACTGAAGAGTTGCAGAAAAGGAATCTATAATTTGCCTTATGCCAACACTGAAAGAATGCTCTACATTCAATGAAGAACTGTTGAATCTTGAGAATGAACCGATAATGAAGATGGTAGCTATTGATCAAATAGAACTTGAAGGAGTAACTATTCTTTTGTCAGAGAAATTGCAGTTAAAATTAGACTCTTTGGAAAAATCCATATCTAAAACTGCTGGTTTGGAAAGGACCTTATATGTCGCTGTAAACTGCCGGGTAATATTACGACATCATTTAGATATTGAAAAAGTTTTAGTAAATGTAGCAATCGGGAAAGTTGTTGACTTTGTTAGTTATGCAAATAGAGATGAGATTGAATTTTTGAAGATTAAATTTGATCAGATTGAAGAGATGAAACAAATTGGACGCTGTTGTGTTCGTTTCTTGCTTGTAAAAGATTTGTATGTTCGTAGAAAACAGATTCCTGTTTGTTTAGCATATGCAGTGACTATTCATAAATCTCAAGGTTTAAGTGTAGACAATGCTTTGGTAAATAGTGGAAGTTCTGTGTTTAAAGAGGGTATTGCGTATGTTGCATTGTCTTGAGTAAGAACGTTATCCAGTTTGTATTTGATTGATTTTGATGAGCAAAAGGTTAGTGCAGAAGTAAATTATATAAAAGAGTACAATAGGTTAAGAAGAATCTATGCTCCTAATTTAGGTGAATATCCTATTTATGAAAAACATTTAATACGTCCAAACCGAAAATATGATAAAGATTATACTGAGGTTGCAAAGAAAAAAAGAATGACGAGTCTGGAAAGAAAATAGAGGGGAACACGGTTGCTAATATTGTAGGATATTAGTTAGAAAATAGTTCAGGTATCAACTGTTATTATAATATAATTGTGAACGTTGTCTTTTTTTTATAAAATCTACAGCATGCAATTATTGAAAATCAATTTGTTCTTTCTTACATTATATTTTTGAGAAGTTGAAAACTGATAAAACAAAAATCCATACTGCTTCTGATGTGCGGAATCTTTTGGATATATGTTCTGGTTCTTCTCAATTTACACAGAATGTACAGCAAGATGCCCAGGAATTTATTATGTTTCTGCTTGCAGTATTAGAAGATGAAGGTATACAAATTGAAAATCTGTTTGGACTATGTTACAGATGGGTTCATAGATGTGACAGCTGTTCATTTTCATCTACCACTAAAATAGACACCGAACGATTCATATATTTCAGAATTCCAGATTTGAAAACAGTGTCTTTCAACGAACTAGTAAAATCAGCTAATCAACATATGGAGTGTAGTCAGTGCAAATCGGAAATGTTGTCAACATTATTTATAGAAAGATGTGGACAATATATTATTTTAATGCTGCAATGTTTTAGAGCAGATGGAACAAAATTGGAAACCAAAATTAAACATTTTGTGGCATGTCAAGTGTCAATTTCAGGAAGAACTTTTAAAACAGAGGCTACTGTTTTCCACGATGGATCCACTTCAACATCTGGACACTATACTGTATATTTAAAATGCAATAAAGGATGGACAATATGTAATGATGCGCATTTAGAATACAAATTTCGGTTGCCTAATGAATTACCAAATTCATACTCAATATTTTTGATGCCAAAGTTCAACATGAATTACTAAGTATATTTTGGATATTTCCACTACAAATGATTTTAGAAACATCATTCACCCTATCAGAAACATGTGAATATGATTTTAGAAGTGTATGTTGGATATCTTCATTGCAAATGTTTTCAAAAACATCATTCGGCCTATTGGGAAGGTGTGTATATGAATTCCAAAGTTTATTTCGGATATACTCAATGGAAATATTTTCAGAAACCTCATTCGGCCAATAGGGAAGATGTTCGTAATTACGGTTTCAATTATTAATTCTGGTCTTTCATATTGCGTTTCAAAAATTGTGTTTGAAAGAAGGTGGTGATATATTTGAAGTTTGTATTATATACTATGTTACTAAGGATGTTTATTTGTGAAGATGTAAATATCAAGTTGAGTTGGTTGTAGACATTTTGAAGAGAAGTATGTTTTTTTTAACAATCTTATTGATTGTATTTTTTTGCCCGCTATCATCTGATGATTAACATTGAAATCACTGTTTATGGTGAAATTCAATACAATCTGAAGATAGCAAAATATGGCAAATTGAATATGTGATGTAATTGCATACTTATGTTGTGTTGCGAAAACTATAACATTATATGTAATAATGGAATATTTTTCATCTTTTTTACAGACCTTACTATTAAAGTTTAAAATACTTTAAATTTGCATTTAAAAAAAGAAGTGAATATTACTATTAATTTCATATCTACTCAGGAACAGCTAAGATTAATCCACCCAGGTACTACCCTTTCAGTGTATCAAATACACTGTGACTCCTCATGCCCATCTCCAGTCACCCAGTCAGTACTATACACTAATGCAATTTCTCCACTAATACCCAAGTACTTATAAATTCAGCATACACTCTCCTTGCAGTACTGTAATCATCCAGTCACTGCTGATGTACTCATACAATCGTCCAAGCACTATTACTAGCAGTGCTATAATTCTCTGTGCACTATCCATACAGACCTCTAAGCAGACACATACTACTCATTCACTCATCTAAATACCATGGTAGTACCCATGCAATCTAGCAATCACCCTGTCACTCCCCATGCACTTATCCAATCATCCATCTAGCGCGGTGTACTTATCTAATCACTTCGCTAATACCAAAGCACTTATAAATACACCATGCACTCTGTTTACAGCACTATAATCATCCAGTTACTAGTCATGTACTTATGAAATGGCCTAAGTACTAACACAAGTACCCGCTATTATTATTAATAGTTGGTTTTATGGAAGATATAGTTAGAATGTAGCATTTAAAAAACCTTTGAAATTTACTGAAAAAAAAACATAGGTTTCAGGGACTTTATAGTTAGAAATTACCATTTAAAAAACCTTTAAAATTCACTGAAAAAACCATAGGTTTCATTGACGTTATAGTTATTTGGACATTTCACTCATACAAACCCAGAGAAATTCCACCATTATAGTTAGTTCAGCTAACTATAACTCATGCCCCCGCAATGCACTGCTGGTGATGTCACATATTACATCATTCATGACACGGTCAGTGACATCACTGATGACATCTCAAATGACATCACTGATGACATCATCCTTGTGACAATCTGATGCACCCTTCTCACACCCAAATATAATGTTTGATACACCGTCTTCAAAATGCAGAATACCATTTTCGAAACCATAGACACACCAATACCACTTACTATATATCTAGCCACTGGTTGTTAGGTCTACATATACATCCACTCATTCACCCATACAATCACTCATACATGCAGTCACTCATCAATACAACTCTAATATATGCCCTCATACACCTACACACACATTCACACACCAGCACTCAACCAGAGTTACTCACACACCTAGTCAGTCAGGCAAAGAATCAATCATACTTCCATTTACTGACCTATACCTGAAAATACACACAACACATCACGTATGCAAACAGAAAGAAACGCATAATTACTCTCTTATACAATGACTGATACAAGTGCACACTCACCTATACAGCCACTGTCACAATCACTGACTATAATGTATAGTCATTTATATACTCTAACTCTCAAAAAACACTGCCTTTTACATATGTTGTTACTTGGACATGTACAAGTGAGACATCCATTCACTCACTAACGCACCCATACACACACTCAATCACCCATACAGCTGTTTCCACATCTTCTTGAACCCATACACTCAGTGAATCAACCACTCAAACATGTATGCACAGAGTTACACACCTCCTACGCAGCCACACACACACTCAGACACCCATACAAATACTCAGGCAACCAATCAATAACCCATATAGACACTCATGTAGCTACTGACCAACCCATGCAGAAGCTTATACAACAGCACACAGACTGATACAGCCATTCACACAGTTTAGTCACTAACCCATGCATTCAGTAAAACATGTTTAATCACTCACTTAAACAGTCAGTCACACACATACTAAATCCTCCATCCAGACACTTATACACCCACTCATTCTTCAATACAGCTTGGTATATATATAACACATATTTAAAGTTTAAAGAAAAACACATTCACTGGATGATGTCTACAGTGATGTCATTTGAGATGTCATCATTGATGTCATCAGTGATGTCACTGACCATGTCATGAATGATGTAATACGTGACGTCATCAGCCATGCATTGCTGGGGCGTGAGTTATAGTTAGCTGAACTAACTATAACGGCAGAATTTCTCTGGTTTTGTATGAGTGAAATGTCCAACTAACTATAACATCAATGAAACCTATGTTTTTTCAGTGAATATATATATATATATTCACTGAAAAAAACATAGGTTTCAGGGGTGTTATAGTTAGCTGGACTTTTCACTCGTACAAAACCATTGAAATTCCCCCGTTATAGTTAGTTCAGCTAACTATAACTTGCGTGCCCGCAATGCACTGCTGATGACGTCACATATTACATCACTCATGACATGGTCAGTGACATCACTCATGACATCACTCATGACATCTCAAATGACATCACTGATTACATCACTGATGACATCATCCAGTGAATGTGTGTTTTTCTGAAAATTACATATATTTTATATATGTATATCTCAAGGTCGATGGAAGAATAAATGGGTATATAAGTGTCTAAATGGATGATTTGTTTTTGAAAAATTGATTGAATAACTGACTGATTAAGTGTATCTTAGTAAATACATGGCTTAGTGAGTAATGTTTAAATATGTAAATATCTGTATCAGTCTCTCACTTTGTGTATAAGTGGCTGCATGGGTTGGTAAATAGCTACATGAGTGTCTATATCGGTTATTAGTTGGTTTTTTGAGTATCAGTATGAGTGTCTGAGTGTCTGTATGGTTTGGTGGGGGTATTACGTAGTGCATAGGTGCATGAATGAGTGACTCACTGTTTGTATGTGTTGAAGACAGCATGTGTGCAGGACTGTATGGGTGGATGAGTGTGTGCATGGGTGTGTTAGTGAGTGAATGACTGTCTCAATAGTGTCTTTATGAGTAACTACACATGTTTTAAACTAGTATATGTGACTATTGGTGTATATAAGTGAGTATATGTGAGAGTGAGAGATTGAAAGAGTTCCTGTATGAATAAGTATGTGTTTCTATAAGTGATTGTTTAAAAGACTAAGTATGTGTAAGTTTCTGTAGAAGTAAGTGTGGTGGTGTGTGTATAACTGTATATGCAAGTAAATGGATGTTTGATTCTTTATTAGCATGAGTGACTATGTGTGTGAGTAACTCTATGGATGAGGGGCGTTGTGTAACAGGATGTATAGGTGTATGAGTACATATGATGAGTGAGTATATGTATGAGTGACTGTATAGAACTATTGGTGAATGAGTGGATGTGTATGTGGATCTTAGAATTACTGAGTAGGTTGTTGTAACTGGTATTGGTATGTCCATTGTTTTGAAAATTTTTGTTTATATTTTTGAATGTGTGTATCAAAGGTTATATTAGGGGGAGAGGAGGTCTGCCACTCTATCACAAGGATGATGTCATCAGTGATGTCGTCAGTGATGTCATTTGAGATGTCATCAGTGATGTCATGAGTGATGGCACTGACCATGTCATGAGTGATGTAATATGTGACGTCATCAGCAGTGCATTGCGGGCGCGCGAGTTATAGTTAGCTGAACTATCTATAACGGGGATATTTCAATGGTTTTGTACGAGTGAAAAGTCCAGCTAACTATAACGCCTCTGAAACCTATGGTTTTTTCAGTGAATTTCTAATGTTTTTTAAATGCCAATTCCTAACTATAACGTGTCAGAAACCTATGTTTTTTCAGTGAATTTCAAAGGTTTTTAAATGCAAATTTCTAACTATGCCTACAGAGATAGGACATGTGAAGAAAGAAGAAAAAACGCACAGAAAGAAAAAAAAGAAATGCAGAAAGAAGCAACAGAAGTCCTCAAGATGAAGAAAAGTGCAGGAAGAAGGATAACGTGCAGAAAGAACAAACAGAAGAGGAGAAAGAAGCCATGTTGCAAAATCATCTTGTACCCTCACCTTTTCAGATGGATACTGGTGGTAACTGAGTCTGACTAACCAGTCCTAGAGCCAGTGCTATGTTAAAAGACACTCAGAATACAGTGAAAACACCTACATAAACTAGCGAACACTATGCGTTGGGGTCCCCCTGTGATTAGCATGACCTCCTCTGTAAGCCCCTAGTATATAATAGGGCAGGGGATTAAAACTACCTCTTAAAATGTGCCACAGGGCGTGTTTGCACACTTCACCTCAGGCTTCGTCCCCTCCCTTCCCCACTGTGTAAATACGCCCTGTGGCCATTTTAAGTTGGGTGATTAAGTCCCCTTGAATCCTGAGGGTCCCTAGGGTCCAACTACCTCCAGTAAGCGCCACAGAGCTGCGTTGAAGAGAGATGTAAAAAGGGACACAGCCTAGACCACCTTTCTTCTTTCTTTCTTTAATCTTTATTTCGGCAATATTACAGCCAAAAAAAGATACAGGTTAAAACAGCATTACAAGTACAAAGTTTAGAAATAGTTCATTTACATACAAACTTAAATGCAGGAGATGAAAACAAAAAAGAAAAGCAGAGGAGAAGCGGAGTGTACATAGGCTCCTAACTGCTATTCGCAATTAAAAAACATCTTTTGGACCACATGGCAAGCAAGAACTTTGAAAGTGCAAAAACAATATACCCTGCAGTATCTGATTTAAAAATTCTTAATGCAACTGAGCATTTATAGAAGCCCAAATTCTTACATACAGGTACTATCCAGTATTTTCGGGCTCTACTATAGGCAGGACAAAAAAATAAAATATGACATTCGTTCTCCGTCCCTGCTTCACAACCTGGGCAATGTGTGTCCCTAGAGGAAGTCCATTTGCTTGTGAAGCTCCTTAATGGGAGTGTGCCATAACTCCATTGTATATACAACTTTCTAGCTGAGACAGGATAAATGACATTCAGGAAGTCTTCAAAGGCATAAGCAGATTTATTTTCTATAAATGTTCTTACCAGAGTGCCGCTTTGCGAATCATGCAACCATACATTGCTTCTCCGTATCCTGTAGCACTCCGTGAGGGATTTACCCGAGACTTCCCTAGACGCCATATCTGGGTTAAGCCATAAAGTTGGAAGACCCATTGCCATTAATTCCTGTTTAACAAAAATGAGCCATGGTATGTTCGTTAACTTGCTTGAACTCAAAACTTCCTGCAATTCAAGTCTGCACGTTAAGAGTTCAGGTGTTACCCACAACCTTCTCCAGAACCTAAGGGGTTTTATAGATAGCTCCTCCTGAATAGGATATAATCCTAGATCTAACCTTAATGGTAAAAGGGGTGTGCTTTGGGGTAACGTCAGCAACTGCCGCAAAAATCTGTTCTCGACTTTAGAGATATTGGACTTGGAGGCGTGCCCCCAAAGTTCCCCCCCATAAAGTGCAGCTGCCCTCACCCTTGTTTTGTATATTTCAAGCACAGGGCTGAGAGGCTTGAATGTTTATGCGTTTGACATTTTAAGAATACCCCCCGCTAGTTGGGATAGTTTAAGTTGAGACCTAGCCTGTTGGGGGCCCCAGGAGAGATTCTCACTTAGCGTGACCCCTAGGTATTGGAAAGTCTGGACCCTCTCCAGTCTAACCAACCCTAGTGTTGGTGCAGGACGGGTGGATGTTGGAGGATTAAAAATCATGTATTTGGCTTTATCTACATTGATTTCCAGTCCACGACGATGACAAAAATCATTAAACCCGTCCAATATTGAAAGCAGGAGGGTGTCATCGGCAAACATTATTGCCGGCACCCTCCTGCCTGCCAATCTTGGTGCATCATTATTGGGCACAGCATCCAAGTGTGAAATCATTCCATTCACATACAAGCAAAACAGGGTTGGCACCAAAACGCACCCTTGCCTGACCCCCCTGTTGACCGGAAACCTGGGAGACAGTACCCCACCTTTCCCACATCTCACCTGTGCAAAATTATGGGCGTGCAACCTCATTAAGATCCCCAGCAGTTTTGCGGAATTCCCATATCCGATAACACAGCCCAAAGTTTCCCCCTAGGTACAGTATTAAAAGCGGACCGGAGGTCCACAAACACCATATAGAGGCTGCCACCCTCTATTGTGACCGTCTTCCAATACAGCATGACTAAGCGGAAGACCTGCTCCATGGTGGATGTGTTTCTCCTAAATCCAGCCTGTAATGGGCTGAGAATTTCAGACTCATCAACCCACTCCTGCAAATGGTGTAAGATGAGACGTGAACATTTTTTGGGGGGGACATCAATGAGGCTGATGGGCCTATAATTGACTGGGAGCAGAGGCGAACCCTTTTTGTAAATTGGTACAATCTCTGCTCCCAGCCAAGTGCCCGGCACCTCCATGCCACCCAAGAGGGAGTTGAATAAGGCACAGAGATATGGCGCCCAGATCTTTGGTTGGTCTCTGAACAGGTCACCAGGGAGTTTATCTAGACCGGGTGTTTTACCCAGTGCCAGTTTCCCTATAGCACTTAGGACTTCTTCAGGTGTAAATTCCAAGTCGCCACCCATCACCGATGGAGATGCATGCAGAGGCATAGTGTCTAGGTCGGTGGTTGCTGCGTATAAAGTTTTAAAGTGGAGTTCCCACACCCCCGCATCTATGTTTGTTTCAATCGCAGTGCGGGGTTCATCTGACCCTGTATTCACTATAGCCCAAAATCTCCGTGCATCCTTTTTGTCAAGCGAGGAGGCAAGATTCTGCCATCTTTCCCAATCCCACTCTTCCTTAGCGAACTTCATTGTTTCTTTGTACAATGTCCTGAGAGAACAGATTTTCGGTTTGTCGTTGCCATCTTTTATGGCCCTCATCAAATCCGTGTTTACCCTCCTACAGGATGCATTGTACCATGAGGAGGTGGGCACCCTACTCCTGCTGAGGGGAACAATCGGATTAAGGAAACCCGCTAAACAGTCAACCAGTTCCTGGTGGACAGAAAGCACGTCCCCTTGAGTAGCTTGGGTCATGGGTTGAGCGATGATATCGCTTGCCTTCGTAAGAAAGGGAAGAGTGGCTTTATATAAGTTGGGGAGTAACTCGCTCTTGGCCTGCAATTTTCCCCACTTGACCCGCCGTCTGTTGTTGGTGATAACCAGCCGAGAGTCCATAGTTACCTCGCTGCCATTTTCCAAAATATATGGGGAGTCCAATTTCAAAATCAGGGCGTTATGATCGCTTTCCAACCTATCACGTACCTCAAAACCCACTACCTTTGACCACAGACGAGTTTCAACCATAACATAATCCAAGCGCGATTCATGAGTTCTTTTGTTATAAGTGCACTTGGAGGGGGTGTCTGAGGGCAATCGTCCATTTACTGCCCTAATAGATTTATGCAATGTTAGGGTCATGATCTGCAAGGCCAATGGGGACCATGCCTTAGCGAAAGGGGAGTTACAGGGTGGAATTCCCCAATACTCATCCTCTTCCATTAACGCTCCTCCTTCAACCCTCTTAGGGGCTCATAGTGGCAATTAAAGTCACCTGCTACCATATAATAAATGTCAGGGCTTAGGGAGTCAAGAAAAGTTGACAACTCCCCAATGGTACTTGACTCTTTAGCCAGGGCAGTCGGGCGAGAATATACATTCACCACTGCCAGTTTATATGATGTGGGCCACGTCATTAGGATACATTGTATGTCATCCGAATTAGTAGGGATGGATTCGGCTTTACAACCTAGATGTAGACCTACCCACGTTGTTAGGCCTCCAGAAGGTCGACCTTTCCCTCCCCATCGGGCTTCGATATTAAAGGTCGCATACCCTGCTCTAGCATGCTCCTCCCTAGCCCATGTCTCCTGGAACAGGGAAATATCAGTACTGTCCACAAAAGAGCCCCAGTCCGGGCAGGCCAACTTACTTTGGACGCCCGCAACATTTCATGACATAATGGACAAGTACCTAGAGTTGCCAGGGATATGACGTGTGGTAACCTGTGGAGTGGTATTACACCCCGACTGGTTTGCCTCATGCCCCCGTTGGTTAACATCGTTACTGTTTTCCCGGGGTGGTAAAAGGGTCTGTTCCCGGGGGGTGCTCCCTATTTCCAAGTTGTTACCATTCATACAGGTCCCTTTTGATTGGGGAGAGATCCCAGATGTACCGGATGATAGGTGTCTGTCCCTAACTACCCTAGTGAGCTCGAGATTAACGAGCTCACCAGGAGTTTTGGCCCAGGGTTCCAAGTTATTCGAGGCCAGTCAATCAACCTGATCCAGGCCACTGAACCTGTTATAACATGGAATGTGATATAGGACCGGGGCGGGAGCATCATACCTAAATTTCCCACCACCACCCCCTCGCATATGGCTTACGTGGGACCACCCTTCTTCCTGGTTTCTCAGATGACCGTCAGGATAAAAAAACGTAAGGGGACGAACTGCAATTTTTGTTCCTGGACAGGGTAAATTCCAATTATAGATATACTCTGCAGTCCGTGGGTCCCTAAAGTTAACCAGTACATAATCGCCGGTTAAAGATTTGGGTGTTCGTCCCACCCATCCCACCCTTCTGACCATTATGATCTCACTTGTAATGTGAGGGGGCAGTGGCCTGTAAATATTAAGCCACTGTATAATTTTGTTTTTCAGGGAGCTGAAAGTCTCTCTATTTGGTGCACTGATTTCAGGTACCCCCGTTAGTACAACTAGGTAGGGGCTTACTTGAGGTGGCAAATCATCTCTGGTGGTAATTCTTGGTTCCTCTCTGATGTCTTCCACCCTCTCTGCCCTTCCGACGTAACTATTGGTTTTTGTATGGGCCATACCTACACTATTAGTAACTGAGTGCTGGTTATCCCTAGCGCTCACTCCTTGTTGGGTGTATAATGGGTTTAAAGTTTTGCCAGTTGCTTCCTGAGGTGTATTCTGATTGTTAGTAATTGGATGTAACTCACGGCAAATAGCAGTGTCAAGTACCCCAGCCCCCCCAATTATGCTCTTGCGATTACCATTGCCCTGGGCCGATATTTTGGTAGAGATACTACTTAAAGTGCCCACAGTTGTTTGTTCTAGCTTGATAAGTTGTGTCTCAATGCTGCGAAGTCTCTCCTCCAAAGGATGGAGGAGGGAGCGCAATAGTGCATCTAATTTCAAAAGGGTAGGCTCTCCATCTGTTGGAGGTACAAATGATGAATCAACCTGTTCCTGACCTGTGCCCTCCACTGGGGTGGTTCGATGGGAGGACACAGGGGGTGGGACACAATCCCCTGGGCCCTCACCCTCGAGCTCCTTGGGGACTTTATTTTTCCTGCATTTGGGTATTTTTACTCCCCTAGTTTTAACTTTCGATGCGCCTATAGTAGGTAGCTTATTTTTTGGAATCGTCCCTATTTCTTTTCCCTTGGTTTTTCGTAAATTCGGTCTTTCCATAGGCGCTGCCAGTGTTGAATCATCCAAGGTCACAAGAGAATCTTGATAACTCAGGACCCCACTGGGAGGGGAATCATCCAGAAACTGACTGAGAGGCGGGTTAAATGCATGTGTTGTGACAATGTCAGTTTTGTTGTGCGCACCCCTCTGAGCCTTGGGTGTGCGGGCATTTGCAAAGTGGCCCATCGAAGACCTTTTAGCCATGGCAAGATCCTGTGAAACTCTACGTTCCATCAGAACGATGCCCTGGTCAATCACAGAATTAGCTCTCACTATAAAATTATCCAGTGTACCAGTTAGGTTACCACTGGGAAGTAAGTTCCTGGCCTCCTTCGATGCCATGATAGGGCTTGCATACCTAAAGAAGGAACTTCCAAGCTTAGAGAAAAAAAAAAAAGAAAAAATTTAAAATCTTAAACTCGAGCTATTCAGGCCAACATGCACACTTGGAAGTGAAATATCACAGAGGGGCATCCAGAATTGAGACACGGAGGGGCTGTGTGGGCTCAGGACTAAAGAGAAGGGGCCCGGTCCGGTCTCCTCCGGTCTCAAATGGGCTACAACGGGCCCGCCCTTGGCCCGGGCTTCGCCCACGCGCGTCCCGCGTCGCGGTAGGATCAAATCAGTTATAACCAAGCAACCAAGGGGCGGGAACACAGAGGAAGAGGCAGCAGGTGTGTCCAATGACTGCTGGTCCTCGCAGTCCTCCGGTTAGGCACTCCCTCGAACAACCAAGCAGCTGACTCTGGCAAGCGGCACCCGTGAAACGGGGGCCGCAAGAAGTAAGTAATGTCTGGCAACCAAGTGGCGGGAACACAGAGGAAGAGGCAGCAGGTGTGTCCAATGACTGCTGGACCTCGCAGTCCTCCGGTTAGGCACTCCCTCGAACAACCGAGCAGCTGACTCTGCGAACGGCACCCGTGAAGTGGGGGCCGCAAGAAGTAAGTAATGTCCGGCAACCAAGGGGTGGGAACACAGAGGAAGAGGCAGCAGGTGTGTCCAATGACTGCTGGTCCTCACAGTCCTCCGGTTAGGCACTCCCTCGAACAACCAAGCAGCTGACTCTGGCAAGCGGCACCACTCTGCAACGCAGCGCAGTGGCACTTACTGGAAGCACCTGGTGGGCTAGTTGGCCCCCAGGGTCCCTCAGGATTGAAGGGGAATTATTTCCCCAACTTAAAATGAGCCACAGGGATTGTTTGCACATGTTAACTCAGGCCCTGTTCCCTCCCTTCACCAGTGTGTAAACACGCCCTGTGGCCGTTTTTAGTTGGGAGATTAAGTTCATTTGAATCCTGAGGGTCCCTAGGGTCCAACTAGCCCACTAGGTACCTCCAGTAAGTGCCACACAGCTGCGTTGCAGAGAGGTGTAAAAAGTGGCACGGCCTGGACCACCCCTCTGCAACGCAGCTCAGTGACGCTTACTGGAAGCACCTGGTGGGCTAGTTAGCCCCCAGGGGCCCTCAGGATTGAAGGGGAATTATTTCCCCAACTTAAAACGCGCCATAGGGCGTGTTTGCACATGTCACCTCAGGCCCCGTCCCCTCCCTTCCCCACTGTGTAAACACGCCCTGTGGCCGTTTTTTAAGTTGGGAGATTAAGTCCCCTTGAATCCTGAGGGTCCCTAGGGGCAAAATAGCCCACTAGGTACGTCCAGTAAGCGCCATTGCAGAGAGGTGAATAAAGGGGCAAGGCCTGCACCACCTCTCTGCTACGCAGAGCAGTGGCGCTTACTGGAAGCACCTGGTGGGCTAGTTGGCCCCCAGGGTCCCTCAGGATTGAATAGGGAATTATTTCCCCAACTTAAAATGCGCCACAGGGTGTGTTTGCACACGTCACCTCAGGCCCCGTCCCCTCTCTTCACCACTGTGTAAACGCGCCCTGTGGCCGTTCTAACTTTAGAGATTAAATCCCCTTGAATCCTAAGGGTCCCTAGGGTCAAACTAACCAACTAGGTAAATCCAATAGGCGCCATAGAGCTGCGTTGCATAGAGGTGTAAAAAGGGGTGTGGCCTCAGAACACCTGTCTGCAACGCAGCTCCCTGGTGCATACTGGAGATATCTGTTGGGCTAGTTGGCCCTCAGGGACCCTCAGTATTGAAGGGGAACTAATTCCCCAACTTACAACTGGCCAGGGGGCACGTTTGCAGAGTGCTGCAAGGAGGGGGCGTGGCCTCCGGCGCGATGACGGCCTTTTATTTATTAAATTTTTTTAAGAAGGAGGGCTGTGTGGCATCCCTTCTTTTTCTAATTAATTGGCCCTGGGGACCCCATCCCCCAGGGCATGCACCCTAATTTTTTTTGTTGCAAAAAATTATTTTGGCCCTCCCCCGGGTCATGGCGTTTTTTTTTTAATTCTTTAGGAGGGGGGCTGTGTTGCCCCCCTCCTAAGGCCACTTATGGCCCCGAGGACCCCATCCCCCGGGGCCGGCCTTTGTTTTTTATTATTTTAAAAATATATATATTTATAGAAACATCTAGGACATACTGGACAAACCGTATGTACCTATCACCATGACGATTTGCGTGATATTAATTAAAAGGCGACTATGCATACAATGAATTCACGTGGAATGTATTTACACCGCTAGTGAAGCTCTGACGTGTCTGACGCCCTACCATGCCTAATCCCAGCGCCCCCGCCGTTGGGTACTCTCCAAGTAGACACTCTTCTCGTTTATTTATACAAACATTGGTAGCTATTGACGGGCACATTTAATACACACACACACCAAGCCATTCAAAGGGGACTCGACAAAAATTCGACCAAACTATGCAAGAAACCCCCCTCACGGTTAATAAAACACACATCCACCGCCGGATTTGTAATACTTTTTATTTTACTCTCTGGGAAGGAGACGAACCTCACTTGAGAGTCACAGCGTGCTCCTGGCTGAGCCCAATGCTGTGTTACACCCACCAGTGCCTGCCAAGTGCCACACACCTCTGTGTTGTATTCCACCAGCTAGTGCATATGCGATGACACTCTCTAGCCCATGTGCACTGTAACACCACCCCATGAATATGTCATGCCACACTTGCCTTCGCACGGGTTATATTGCCCCATCTAATGTGCCTGCCTCGATGCCTATGTTATAACGCACAGCGCTATGCCATACATATTACAATCTGGGATCCATATCTTTGTCACAGTGAATATGCAACGTTACACTCTCCAGCACATATTTTATATTACAACTTTAGAGTCTAGTTAGGTTACACAACACTGCCCTGTGCATATTACACTCCAAGGCGCATATCGCATAGCACTCGCTAGTGCCTGTGCTATCTCGTTCTCTACAATGAATCTGTAATTGCGCACAATGTATTGCATATTATATTTCACACCCCGGTTCATCTTATATCACACTTTTTGGTGCATAGTTTATACCATATACTATATCTAGTTTTCATTTTCAATCGTGCTCTCAGGACTATGTTCTATATAACACTGCGTCCACCTACCCTTTTCACGGGCATTACATTTTGTGATGAGGGGTGGAGGGTCAGGGGGTATTTCTGCCAAGTGAGCCCGGAGTCACAGTCACAAACGTCCTCTTCTTTCTGAATAAAAGTGAAATTCTGCTGCATACTTGTTCATATTTTAAGTAGTTCACACAGACACACATTTTAAAAACAATAAAGTTCCTAATACCCACCATCTCTGAACAGTTAGCTTGCTGCCCCATCCACCTCCTCCCTATCCTCTGTTGTCTGAATCCATGGACTAGCCTCCTCCCTCCTGCCATGCATGGTCTGATGTGCTGCCATTACCCTCCATTTAGCATGATGTAACAGTCCACTCCTCCTGCCCTCCATTGCCCAATTCTATGGCCCATCATTGACCTCCTGCTTAGCCTCTGTGCTTAGCTTGCTGCCCCTATTCTCCTTCCCCCTGCCCTCCGATGTCTTTGTGCATGCCCCTGCTCCATCCTTTTTGCCTACCATGTTCCATGGACCTGCCACTCCTATCTACTCTGAGTGTTCTGTTGAGCTGCCACTCCCCTCCCACCTGCCTAGCATTGTCAGATGACTGTAACCTGTCCCTGCCACCTCCACCCTGCCTTTCCACATGCCATGCCCCTATCCCCTTCCTCCTGTCCTCCACGGTCCATTTTACTGCCACACCCTTCTGCCCTCCCTGGTCTGTTGTGCTGCAACTGCTCCTCCTGCCTGCCCCGCGTGGTCTGTTGTGAGGCCCCTTCCCCTGAACTCTCTTGTCTGTGCCCATGTCCTGACCCTCCCTTCTATCCTCCATGGTCCTTTGTGCATGCCCCTGTACCCTCCTCCTTCATGCCCATCATAGCCATTGTGCTGCCAATAACCCTCCCGCTTGCCATGCATGGTCTTCTCTGCTGCCATGGCCCCTCCCACGTTCCCTGTGTGGTCAGCTAGCTGCCCCTGACCCCCTCCCACCGTCCCTCCATGGTCTGTGTGTATGCCATCATAGTCTCATTGTTGCTCTCCATGGTGTGTCTTGTTTCTAGTGCCCATCCTGGATGACCTCCATGGTCATCTTGCTGCTCCTGCCCTGCCCCCTTGCCCCCAGCCCTCTGTTTCCATGTGCAGACCCCTATTCCCTCCCTCCTGGCTTGTCTGTTCCATTGTAATGCCCCTGATATGTCCCTCCTGCACTTTATGGTCTGTTATGCTGCAGATTTCTCTCCTGTCTGTCCATTATGGTCAGCTAGCTACCATTGCCTCTTTCCCCTCTATTCTCTGCTGTCCATGTGCATGGTCCTGTCCCCTCCCTATTGCATTCTATGGATTGTTGTGCTGCACTCCCGTCCTGCATGCCCTGTGTGGTGTATTGTGCTGCTGCAAACCCTGATGCCTGCCCTGTAGGGTCAGTTTGATGCACCTCTCCGTGTCCCTCCTGTCCTCTGTTATCCGAGTCCATGTCACTACCCCAATTCCTCCTGCCTACCATGATCCAATGTACCATACTTGCGAACATTTTGAACTTGGTAAGAGGGAAATTTTGAAAAAAAACTGGGGTATTTATTTTCCCCTTCGAGTTACATTGAAAAAGAGGAGATTGTAGACAGTAGACAGATCAAGTAAAGCCCATCTGAGCTTAAAAACATTGGACGTTTCCTGGCTGAAACGGGTTTGTTGGCATGTATGGTTGTACTTCCACTGCCTCTTCCTTTTGCCCACAATATTCTATTATATTGCCACAGCCTCTCATGACAGTCCTGTATTGTTGATTGTTGGTTTGTTGTCCCTGCCCCCCTTTCCACTTCCCTCCATAGTATGTTGTGCTACCACTGCCCTTCCTGCCTGCCCAGTGTGGTCAAATTGTTGTTGCCTCTGCACTCTTGTACCTGCCTTCAATTTTCAGAGTCCGTGCCCCTGGCCTCTGCCTCTCAACAGTATCCCAATGAACAACTAGATTGCTAACATTCAATATTTATTACAAAAGTGTGGAACGCCTGATGTCATCTTGATGTAATCAAAACTGTAATACCTAGAGCATTTCCTTTAGAAATTACATATATGAGAGGGTCTTATTTGCATCAAAATTATGGTTAGTGCTCTAAAAAACTAAAATGAGGACATATTTTCGGAGTTTTCAAATAGCGACAAAGATCTTTTAAATTATTTGTAATCTTTATGTTTTTTTATCCAGTTGACCACTTGATTCAATGTTGCACCTAGGGGAGTGTATGTGGTGTTACTTTAAGAGCTGCAGACTTTGCAACTGGGGAACCAGGTTGGAGTTTCTGTTTCAGCTCAACATTCTGTGATTCTGGTCAAATCACTTAATCTCCCCATGTCTACAACCAACATTAATTTGATCTTGTGTGATGTAACCAATGCTCATGTAAAGCACTCCAATACCTGACAAGTCTGCACTATATAAAACTGCAAATAAACAACAAATAAGTGTTTTCCACACTTCTGTCATTGGGCTACATGCGGGCTACATCTGGGTGACATTTGTGCTGCATTTGGGATATTTTGTCTCTGGTGGCCATCTTGGGAGATTTATTTGTTATGAAGTTTCCTAATTTCCTCATTTACTGCAGTCTCCTCAGTAGGAAATGCTTTCAGTTTTTTACTTTGATTCCATCAAGGAGGTATTCAGATATGTCACACATTTGCCATAAATTCTGAATGTTAGCACTCTAGTTGCTCATTAGATCACTGTAGTAAAGCTACTGCTCACCAGGGAAGTCTGCTGCTGGTATTCAAAGTGCATGTTTCAGTCTGCATATCAGAATCTTTTAATGAAATAGAAGAGGATTTGAGAAGTCACTCAAAATGTGCCCTAATTTTTCTTTCTTCAGCACTAATCATAATTTCTATGGCAAAATGAACCCCCTCATTGTGTTCCTTTTTGAATTAAATGTTTTAAGTGTTACCAGTTTATTCCAATCAAGATGGCTTCAGGTGTGCCATACTTTTGTCATAAGTAAGACAGTGAGCGCTCTAGTTGTTCTTAAGAACACTCTGGGACATTCTGTCATTGGGCTACACTTGGGCTACATCTGGGTGATATTTGGGCTACATTTGGGCTCTTTTGTCTCTGGTGGCCATCTTGGGAGATTTATTTGTTATGAAGTTTCCTAATTTCCTCATTTACTGCGGTCTCCTCAGTAGGAAATACTTTCAGTTTTTTATTTTGGTTCCATCAAGAAGGCATTCAGATGTGTCACACATTTGCCATAAATTCTGAATGCTAGCACTCTAGTTGCTCATTAGATCACTGTAGTAAAGCTACTGCTCACCAGGGAAGTCTGCTGCTGGTATTCAAAGTGCATGTTTCAGTCTGCCTGTCAGAATTTTTTTATGAAAAAGAAGAGGATTTGAGAAGTCAAAATGTGCCCTAATTTTTCTTTCTGCAGCACTGATCATAATTTCTATGGCAAAATGAACCCCCTCATTGTGTTCATTTGTAAATTAAATGTTTTAAGTGTTACCACTTTATTCCAATCAAGATGGCTTCAGGTGTGCCATACTTTTGTCATAAGCAAGACTGTGAGCGCTCTAGTTGTTCGTTAGAACACTTTGGGACATTCTGTCATTGGGCTATACTTGGGCTACATCTGGGTGATATTTGGGCTACATTTGGGCTCGTTTGTCTCTGGTGGCCATTTTGGGAGACTTATTTGTTATGAAGTTTCCTAATTTCCTCATTTTCTACAGTCTCCTCAGTAGGAAATACTTTCAGTTTTTTACTTGATTCCATCAAGAAGGCATTCAGATGTGTCACACATTTGCCATAAATTCAGAATGTTAGCACTCTAGTTGCTTATTAGATCACTGTAGTAAAGCTACTGCTCACCAGGGAAGTCTGCTGCTGGTATTGAAAGTGCATGTTTCAGTCTGCATGTCAGAATTTTTTTATGAAATATAAGAGGATTTGAGAAGTCACTCAAAATGTGCCCTAAATTTTCTTTCTGCAGCACTAATCACACTTTCTATGCAAAATGAACCCCCTCATTTTGTTCCTTTTTAAATTAAATGTTTTAAGAGTTACCACTTTATTCCAATCAAGATGGCTTCAGGTGTGCAATACGTTTGTCATAAGTAGGACTGTTAGCGCTCTAGTTGTTCTTTAGAACACTCTGGGAAGCTGCAGTAGTACACAAAGGAATCAACTGACAGTCTCTGCCCTTGTTGGATATACATGTTTTACTGAGAATGTCAGACTTCATTCTCACATGACTGAGAAAGATAATGTGAATTTACAGAAAATATGCTCTCAGTTTAGCTTATAGATCACCTTCCAAACCTCTGTGGGAAAAGCATGAGAAAATAGTTTTCTCTCAAACATGATTCATGATATCACAGCAGAAGGCTTTTTCACATGGTGAAATCACCTTAGAACACACCACAATTCCTAAAATGAGCATGGTACCATCAACAAATGATTTATAATGTAACTAAAGTCTTAAAACCTTCTATTAACTGCAATGCTTTTTAATGAGGTGCTATCATGTATATTGGTCCCAAGATGGCTGCCAACACTTCTTGGATGAAGTACTGACAGCCAATCAGATCTCACGATGAGATGTGTGGTTAGGCTCCGCCCAGATATATCTCTCTTTTTAACTCTAATTTTCTCAGGAACTACTGAACGGATTTACACCATTTAAGCAAAAGGCACGAGTCTGAACTGAGGACTATCTCTTTTCCAAATTTGGTGTAATTCCGTTCAGCAGCTCGGGCTGTAGCTGCGTCAACAGGTCCTATGGGAAAATGCATAGGGAAAACGTTTTGGGATCCCCCTTTTTTCTCGGCCCCCGCTTGACGAATCACTGTGAAATTTGCAGGATAGGAGCGGACCGGAGCTGGCCAAAAGTTTTGAAAATTCCGCGAAGATTCGTCAATCGGCGCCAACATTATTCCAAATAGAATGTTGCGGATTTCCTATGGAAAATATGTCCTAACTATAACTACCTACTGGCGACTGCCAGTAGGTAATATATATATATATGTGATCAAGCTCCCTGCGTGGAGCAAAACGCGTCATGGAGGACACTGGTCCTGTGATTTATCGATAAATCTTGGGGAATTAAACCACCTGCTCCACCCACTCCTTGCTGTTGTGGGATTTTGTCATTTCCTTTGGAGGCGAGAGGTCCGTATCTTCATTTCTGCTGAAGTGAAGAGCAGAGAGGGACTGTTTCTACATATATATATATATATATATATATATATATATATATATATATATATATATATATATATATATATATATATATATATATATAATATATATATCAAAACTGCACGTCTCCCCTTCTGGACAGCTTGGGACCCATGTAGAGTGGTGCACGCACCAGCAGGGAAAAATCCGGTTCGTAATATCCTTAAAAAACTCCAAATATGTGCACTCTCAGAAACACGAACTCCGTACACTTAGGTGAAATCGCCGTTTATTCACAACGCGTTTCTCTCGACATCAAGCTTGATCACGTGAATGTAGGCTAACGAATGGCAACAGAACTTAATGGCAAACAATAATCATAGAAAAATGGACTAATAAGATGGGTAACAGCGGACATCTTGTAACGGTGCAAAATAACGTGAATGACTCGTAACTGTCCCCAACATTATCTAAATGAATCAATAGCAGTTGAATACATTATCCAAACGTCTTTTACAGCATATTATCAAGGAGACAAGATGTATTTATGTCATGGAACCGAAAATGCATACATTCTATAATCTGTGTTTCCGAGTTAAAACACAAATATGCCAGTGCACCCAACACAATAATCATCTAAAATTTGATGACAAAAGCTCAATGACCGCATATATTGCTGTGCCAAACGGGAAAGGGATAGAAAAAAGGAAAAAAGGCAAGTGCCTAAAATCCTAGATGCGGACATCACAAGCATCAGTATATTAAATCCCATAAAGTTCAAAGTCACTATGCGGCTCCAAAGTTCCAAAAAAGAGAGTCCATCTTGTAAACGTTACAAGGGAGGATATACATAATAAGTAGAAAATCGTGACATTAAAAGGTAAATACCAAAACGTCATCCTCCTGTATTCTTATGTTTCTATGTTGATGTCATGATCAGTTCAGCCATCCGAAAAAGAGAAAAGGGAGTGAGTGACATACGTGTTCCTGTGTTATGTAAAGGAGGGATGAATGGCCCGTGCTGGTGAAAATTGATGGATGGGCCAAGTCCTTGGCTCCTATGCAAAAAAATATAAAAAGAAACACAGGAAACATGGATTAAGAAAAGGAGGAAGGAGGGAGAACACTCAGTCATGGAACAAAGGTAACTTGCATTGTGCATCATGAAATAGTGACTCCCTCGTTGAGGAAGGGGGGGAATACCCCACTGTCTGTTATATCCACAAATCCAACTATATAAATGTTACACACAACACAGCTGTTAGGTGAAGCATCACATGTTCTTATGAACTAATATATAGAGAGAAATAATGTAAGAAAGACGAGAAAATAGAAACAGTGAGAAGCAGCAGATTCGCTCTAAAAAAGTGTCATGCCTGGGTGTTGTTTGTATGTTATAAGGATCATTCTCTGAGGTGTATTGACAACTCTTCATCTTGATTTAATCCTGTTGGATTTTTTGTTTGAAAGTCTATGATGTATTTAGACTCCCTCTGTCTTAACATGAGTAACCTGTTCCCCCACCTAGGGTGTTTATCAATCTGTTCTAGGATGAAGAAACTCATGTCGTTGGTGTTTGAAGAGTGTTTCTCTCTGAAGTGACGCGCTACCGGGTATTTGGGGTCCTGATTTTTAATGGCCCTGCCATGTTCCAGGATGCGCTTCTTGGCCATGCATGTGGTGCTGCCGATGTACCAGAGGTTGCACGTGCACTCAATGGCATAAACCACAAACGTGGAACTGCATGTGAGAAATTGGGTGAGTTCCTTACTGACACCATTGTACCTGACATGTTTGCGGAAATTGCTTTTGTTACACGCCTTGCAATGGCCACAGGGGAAAAATCCCCTTAGACCATGCAAGTCCTTTTGTGGGTAGATCGTGACATCACTGCATACCAACATGTCTCTGATGTTTCTCCCTCTCCTGAAAGTTATGTTGGGTCTGTCTGGAATCACTCCCCCAATAACGTTGTCACTCTTGAGGGTACCCCAATGTTTGGAAATAATGTGCCTGATCTTATTGGCGTCCGTGCTGAAAGTAGTAATTATTCTAGGGGTGGCCTCTACCTCTGTCACATCGGAAGGTTTGTCAGCAATGGTAGAAGATCTGTCTACCTGCTTCGCTCGATCAAATGCTCTCTTGAGTACCCATCTGGGATATCCTCTCTCAGTGAAACGAGTGATGATCTTGTTACTCTCAAGTTGGTACGTCTCCTCAGTATTACAGTTCCTTTTGGCTCTCAGCAGCTCGCCATATGGAATACTCCACTTCAGAGTATCCGGGTGGCTGCTGAGAGCAAGCAAAATGCTGTTGCCTGCTGTGCATTTTCTGAACAGGGAGGTATGTATCTTGTTCTCTCTTACCTCAAGTTTCACATCAAGGTATTCAGCATAAACATTGCTGATGTTCCCACTGAGTCTGATATTGTACTCGTTGTCATTGAGTTTGTCAATAAACTCCTGTGCCTCCCGCTCTGTCCCCCTCCAGATGATGAACAAATCGTCGATGTAGCGGAGCCACAAAGACACATGCCCAAAACCTGAGGCAAGTCCCGGATGGGATCGTGCAGACTCCTCCCAGCTCCCCATGAAGAGATTGGCGAAGCTGGGAGCAAAGCACGAACCCATCGCGGTGCCAGTGATTTGTCGAAACAGAGAACCATCAAACATGAATATATTATTCAACAGACAGAATTCTGTCATGTCCATTAGCATTGAGGTATGCTCACGAAACCTGATGGGTCTGTCCCTCAGATAATGTTTACATGCCTCCAAACCTTGCTGGTGATTTATAATGGTATAGAGGCTGTGTACATCGAGTGTAATCATAAGGAGCTCGTCATCCCATGTGAGATTGTCAATTTTCTTGAGGAAGTCCTTGGTGTCACGAATGTAACTGGGTAGAGTGACAACATACTCCCTCAAAAATGATCTATGTACTTGGAGATACATTCCATCACACTGCCTCTGGAGGAGACAATGGGTCGCCCTGGGGGGTTTTTAGGGTCCTTGTGTATCTTTGGAAGAAGATACAGGACAGGGAGGACAGGATAATCTCTTTTCAGATATCCATATTCCTCCCAGGTCAGAATACCTTTGTTTTTCCAACTTTCCAATAAATCCCAAATTGTTGAAAATTGAAATAGCGGTGTGAGTAAGCATTTACTGAAGACATGAATTCCCCTTATATGACCGAGTTTCTCTCGTTATGTTGACTAAAGTCTGGGCTCCATCTTGTATTGTCATGCCTCCACGTGTGTAGCACGAGAAGAGTCCTATCTTCGTGTTAGTTGCTCTTGCAATCTGCCTAGTAACAGTCTATAAATAGCTCCTTTGTCTGCCTGGCGCATACCCAGACTTGACCACATCTGTTATCAGTTAGTCCTTGCTTGACCATGTTTTCGCGGGCTCAAGGAGTGTGTCAGCTCCGCCCATATATTGATTCTGTATCGAAAATGACCATAAAAGGTAATATTCTTTGCCTCATGTTGTATCCACCCACTTATGAGCCCCTCTTTGTGTATAAAAGGGGACCGTGTACGCAAGTTCTTTGTGCTACTCTATGCAATACTGAAGGGTGTTGTATGGATTGTAGGACCACCCTTAAGGGTTAATAAACTTTGTCTTTGTACTGTGCAGTTTCCGTGCCAACTTCCTTATAGATTCCATTGCAGAAGAGCGAACCCTTGTGTCCTGCGGGCCTAGCTGGGGCCTGTATTCATCAATTGGCGCCCGTCACGTGGGGCTCATCGGCGACTCGGATGCTCGAAGGATTGGTCGTGACGAAGGTGAGGAATTTGGCCGGGGATGTGATCACTGCCAGGGGCACTTTAGTCCTGGCATCCCGAGGTTTTCTTCCTTCCCTTCCGAGCTGACCATCTGGGTGGCGCCGGTCCTCGACTGAGACCTTTTCTGTCGGTCCTGCCGTGACAGCCGTTTGGGCGAATTTTGGAGCTTGGCAGTTGGAATCTGGACTCTTGATTGGTAAGAACCGTTGTACGGTACTTGCTCCGAGTTTTTGAAGCCTGGTTTGGCTATTTGAGTTTGATTTGTGATGACCGGTCATATCTTGTATTGATTATTGTGAGAATATATGCGTTGCAACACATATAGGCAGGTAATGTGGAGATATTTCTCCGGAACTGTGTAACTTTGAACGGCACAACGTTTAAGTGCCATTTTTTTGATAATACTGTATATTTTGCATTATTTTTGAGCATGCCTGCTTTTAGCGCACTCCGTAAGTGGTGCTGCTGCTTTGGAAACCGGTTAAACCTCGAGGAATCTGCTCCAGCTCCCCCAGAGGGGACTCCTAATAGGGATATGTATGTGAAGCATGGTCTTTCTTCCATAATGTACAGCACAATATGGAGGAAATATACCAGAAAGGATCCTGAGTTACGATGGCCTTTGTATGGATCGTTTGATATGCGTAAGATTGAGTATGTGGAACAGTGTATGTGTAAACGGCGTGCTCGTCAAGACATGTTTGAATGTGTGCGATTATGGGTGAAGGAAGTGCGTGAGCGAGAGAAACGTGAGAAAGCGCTGTTTGATAAAGAGCAACGGAAGAATGATCATGTGCGAGCACAGGAAGCAAAGCGTCGGGAGGAAAGAGAACAGACGGAGAGACAAGAGAAAGAGCGTAGGTTGCAAGTCTCGGGTCAATATGCTGTCCGTCAGTCACTTTATCCTGTCCTTAATAATCCTGACGATGATTTTTATTTACTAGATCGCTCTCCGCCCCCTTATGTTGGCGCCTCTGCCCCGGGGCCACCGGATTCTGGATCGGTGTCGGGTAAGGTAGACACGCGGTCCATGTTATCGGTTGACCGAATGGGTGAGCTTCGGCAAGTTTCCTATCGTGCACTTAAGGGCAAGTTATCCCTTGCTGAGTTGTTGAATTCTTGGGAGAAGTGGCAGGATAGAGAGAAGTTGTATTTTTTGGGCCACTTTTCTGATGAAGTGATTGCTGCTTTCCGGAAATATTCCAGCGTCTTTGAGCCTGATGATGTGGTATCAGATGCTAAAGCATTGCGTAATGGTGTTTTCTCTCCCTCTAAGGCGCCTGATGCGGTTCGACGGCTGTTTGCATTACGGGACGCGGTGAGTGACCTTAAAGAGAAAGCGCGCCAGGAAGCTGAGGAGGAAAAGCAGTCGGCTTCACGTGTCGGTGATGACCAATCATCTACCTCCCACTCAGATAAGAGCGACCTAGTGCATGCTAAACCAATGTGAGAGGCGGAACCTTTATATGTTCCTCCTAAAGGAGCGGGAACTAGTTCGGATATTACCTCCGCCGATGCTAAGGGATATTTTGTGTACAATTGGGTTTATACTCCCTGGCATAGGGCTGACGTCATGGCATTAAAGAATGCGTTGCCTGATCCCCGCAAGAATCCAGCGGCCTTTTACGAAGAAGTCGAGGGGGCCTTGAATTCTTGTACTATGACCTTAGCAGATATAGATCTGTTCTTTGGGCTTACTTTACCACCGGATATGTGGCGATCCGTACGGAAGGTGGACGATGTTGCCGCTTTTAAGGCTCGATGGTCTGAGCTTGAGGATGAGGATAGGGAGAGGAAGCCCGCGCAGAAACCACCTCAAATTATTTTAGATCTCCCTGCTGCTATTCTGACTAAGTTGAAGACAATCATTCCCCCTAAAAAGATTGACTGGAAAATGTTAGCCTCGTGTAAGCAGAAAGCCGATGAATCAGTTGCAGATTTCTTTACGCGCTTTGAGGAGACGTTTCATGATTTTAGTGGTCAGTCCCTTACGGATGATACGGGTCGGCACCTTTTTGCTGATAAATATGTGGCGAATTTATTACCGGCAATAGCGGCCCGCTTAAAGGCGAGTGAAAGTTCTTGGTCCACGGCGTCTCCGACAGCCCTCCTGACTATAGCTCAGTATTATGAGCGTCAGGAGCAAGAAGCGAAGGGGCAGGAGGAGAAGAGGTCGAAAGATTTAAAAACGAAGGTGATGTTAGCGCAAGTGTATGGTCCGCCCCGTCGGGGTGTCAATAGAGGTAGGGGAGGATTTTATGGTCCTCCCTCAGGCCGATCTGATTTGAATAGGAATCAATGTGCGTATTGCAAACAAGTGGGACACTGGGCCAGAGATTGCCCGGCGTTGCATGCTTCGCGGCAGGGACATACTCAGGGTGGCCATAGAGGTAGAGGGAGTTTCTCAAATCTTAGGGGGAATTCTAACGATCACGCTCGTTTTGACCCTGCCGGGCAGCACCGAGATAGACCTAATGTCTTTGATCGGCAAAACCAGTATCAAGTGTCAGGGATTGACCGCTCTGGGTACCATGATTCTCAGCATGCATAGGAATGCGTTGGATGGGGGTTAGAATCAGTTGAGGTGCCGGTTGATCAGAAGGGTCCTTATGTATCAGCTGGGGTTTTGGGTTCTACTGATCAGTTCCTAGTAGATACAGGAGCGACTCGTAGTGCGCTGTCTAAACAATTGGTTCCGAGGGCTCCCCCATCTGGCTTAATGGTTACATCGGTAGGGTTTGATGGTACACTCTCCCGAAGCCCTCTTTCTCGGCCCCTCACATTTCAGGTTGATTCTTTTTCTGCGCCCTGTCCGTTTTTGCTTGCCCCGAACACGCCGGACAACATTATGGGTCTTGATATGCTAAAGCACTTCAGAGCTACGATCCGCTGCTCCCCCGCTGGTGTGCGTGTGATATTAAATGATAATCACCCTTTGTCTGAACGGATGTGTGTGGTTGCAGAGGATACCGTGTTAGCAACTCTCCCCCATACTTTGTGGGCCGTTTCGGATACCGATGTAGGACAGATGGTGATTCCGCCTGTCCATATTAGTGTCAAGGAGGGGGCGGTGTTACCACGCCTCCCGCAGTATCGTATTTCCCAGGAGGGGGAGGAGGCCCTTATACAGATTGTGCAGGATTTGATTAAGGTGGGAGTAGTGGAGGAGGTTCCCTACAACGTCTGTAACAGTCCGATTCTACCCATTTTGAAAAAGGATACGGATGCCAAAGTTTATCGGTTTATCATTGATTTGAGAGAAGTAAACAAGATCGTGATACCTCAATATCCAGTGGTTTCTGATATCACGACGTTGCTTACTTTGGTCCCGCCTACGGCAACGATGTTTTCAGTCATTGATTTGAAAAATGCTTTCTTTTCGATTCCTATTCATCCCGATAGTCTATACCTTTTTGGTTTCACTCTGAATAATAGGTCTTATCGATTTTGTAGAGTTCCTCAGGGCTATACAGAAAGCCCTAGCATTTACAGTCAAGCTTTGAAAAGACAATTGGACTCCTCTGTTCTGCCCGAGGGTGTCGCCCTCATTCAATATGTCGATGACATCTTGTTGGCGGCTGACACTCCGGAGTTGTGTGAGAAGAGTACGTTGTCCTTGCTTTCCTTTTTGGCATCCCACAATCACAAAGTATCTCGGAAGAAATTGCAGTTCTGTAGACCAAAGGTGACTTATCTGGACCACCTTTTGTCTAAGGAGGGGCGTGCACTCACACCAGATCGTATCCAAGTAATTTTGGACACGCCAGCGCCTTCCACGCAGAAGGACGTGCGTGCACTTTTGGGTCTTGTTTCTTTTTGTAGGCAATGGATATTAGGGTTCTCACACATAGCCAAGCCATTATTAGCCCTTTTGACAAAAGACACACCTATTCCGCTTCCTTGGTCAAATGAGTGTGACGCTGCTTTCCAGCAATTACGACAGGCCCTTTGTTCAGCACCAGTGTTAGGGACCCCTGATTATACAAAACCTTTTTCGCTGTATGTGCATGAGAAAGATGGATGTGCATTATCAGTTTTAGTGCAGATGCACGGCGACAAGCAGCACCCTTGTGCATATTTTTCGGCTGTACTTGATCCTGTTGCCCGAGCATTGCCTGGTTGTTTTCGCTCGGTTGTGGCGACAGCTGTGTCAATACGCCAAAGCGAGGGAATTGTGTTATCTCATAAGCTGTTGGTATTAGTCCCCCATGCTGTTGATGCCCTGCTTAATCAGACAAAGACGCAGAATTTGACCAGTGCCCGTTTAACGGGATATGAGCTGACACTTTTGGCTCCTCATATTACGTTAAAGAGGTGCGTAACGTTAAATCCGGCCACATTGCTGCCGTTCCCCGAGACTCAGTCTGGAGCGTGGAAAGCACATGATTGTATTCTTGTGACTGAGGAACAAACAAGGGTCGTATTGATCTCCAGGATACGCCCTTTTCAGATGTAGATGGAGAACTGTGGGTGGACGGATCATGCCTGAAGCTACCAGACGGTACGACTTCAGCAGCGTATGCAATTACCACACTGCAAACAATAGTGGAGACAGCACGCATACCACAGAAATCAGCTCAAGCAGCGGAACTGATAGCATTAACACTAGCATGTGAGCTCAGTACAGGATTGTGTGTGAATGTTTATACGGACAGCCGCTATGCTTTCGGAGTAGCGCACGATTTCGGCCTACTCTGGAAGGAGAGAGGGTTTCTAACGTCGCATGGAGTACAAATAATGCATGGAGAGTTAGTTCACAACCTTTTGACTGCATTGACATATCCGAGGAAAATTGCTATCATTAAATGTAGTGCCCATAAGAAAGTAGTTGATAAAGTTGGAGAAGGGAATGCGTTAGCAGACCGGGTGGCACGGCAGACTGCGATGCAGCCCGGTGCTACTGCCATGTATGTAGTGAAGTCGCAGGTAGAAAGATGGCACGATGCGAAGGAAGAAGTGCGGGAAATACAGAGGACCGCTTCTGATAAAGAACGGGAGCAATGGTCCAGTGAGGGAGAATTGGATGATGAGGGTTGTTGGAGAAATAAGCAGATGGATAGATGGAAGCTACCCACAGCTTTTGTACAACCTATGGTTCAGATGGCACATGGGCTAGCACATGTTGGAGCTTCCGCAATTGTAAAATTGCTTACACAAGTCTGGGAGCATCCAGAGATTGCTAGCGCAGCAAAGAGGGTGGTGCAGACCTGTATGATTTGCCTGAGGTACAACCCAGGAAAGGGTACTCGAACTCCAGCAGGAGGATTTGCGACACCTACTGCACCCTTTGAGGTTTTGCAGATGGATTACATCCAGCTTGAGCGCTGTAACAATTTGAAGTACGTTCTAGTAGTGGTATGTGCCTTTAGTAAATGGGTCGAGGCATACCCTACGAAAGACAATACTGCAATGACTACCGCCAAAATGCTATTGAAAGAGTTCTTCCCTCGATATGGCGTTTGTAGACTTCTGTGGAGTGATAACGGACCCCACTTTATAGCGGATGTTATAAAGTATGTTCTGAAGGGTCTGGGTATCACCCAGAAGTTTCACGC
This sequence comes from Triturus cristatus, assembly GCF_964204655.1. Taxonomy (NCBI): domain Eukaryota; kingdom Metazoa; phylum Chordata; class Amphibia; order Caudata; family Salamandridae; genus Triturus; species Triturus cristatus. Next base: position 625,649,496 of record NC_140587.1, read on the forward strand.
AGTGTTTCACCCTCAGTCTGCAGGACTAGTCGAGAAGTATAATGGTACACTGAAGCTCAAGATCGCTAAAATCCAAGCTTCGACATCTTTGATTCTTGGCCAGATGCTTTACCACTGGCATTATTGTCAATTAGATCGATACCGCACTCTCGAACCGGTCTTACACCGTACGAGATTATTTTCGGACGCCCAATGAATATTTGGGGTCCACCAAGACCTAAGGCTGTGTATGATGTACCTTGTGTAATGATGAATGATTATCTGGCGCAGTTAACGGATAACTTGGTTTCTATTCATCAACAGGTCCGGGAGGCGCTCCCTGATCGGTCCACCGGCGAAGGACATAGTCTCCGGCCTGGAGACTATGTTATGGTGAAGATTTTTGAAAGGACGAACAGCTTGGAGCCGAGATGGGTTGGTCCTGAGCAGGTCCTACTTGCAACGAGGACGGCTGTGCGGGTTTCCAACAGAAAGAATTGGATCCATTCCCTGCACTGTCGCAAAGTACCGCCCGGATTGGTGGAGCCTGCTGTATTGACCGATCAACGAGAGATTCTGACTGCAGAGAAAGGCCGTGCTGTGGAACCGAACGACACTGAGGAGCTCTTCCCGGACCACGCGACTCCTGGAGGAAAGCGATATCATCTCAGGCCTAGGAAGTGAATTCTTCAGTATTAGGACATGTTGTCAGAACGGCCCTTGGGTTAGTGAAACGGAGAGCCAATGAGGCAAGGGGGGGGATCAGCCCTGCATTAGTGTAGCGACACCCGTCTTGGTCCGCTGGTGAAGAAATCGACCGCTGCCCAAGGGGAAGAGTTCTGACAAACCTTTTAGTTTCAGGAAGATATTGATTCTTTATTCTGACACGGAGAAAAAGAAAATCCTTTGTGCAACAGGTTTTATGCTTACAGTAGCTATTGTTGGGATAGCCACATGGTTTGTGGAGGATGTGACTCCTGCTCGAAAGTTACTTGTGTTGACTACTCCAGTGCCTGAGGAGCACTACTTTTATACCCTTCCGTATCAAGAATTGAAGCATCGTCAGTCTTATTTGAATAACACTTTCATCCAGATGTTGCATCATACCCACGTTGCCACGAATGCTACGAACTGTTGGATATGTGGTATGATGCCAGCTCATCAGAAGAAAGGAGGAACGCCATTCATACCTCTTCCTTTCTCTCATAATGGCTCTTGTAGAGCATGGTACACTTTGCTTTTTGCCACCCGGAAACCTACAGTGGGACGATTACTCTTCAGACTTAATAGGGAATGTCATCAGGATATAGATGGATACCCGCAAGCGAATGGGACAATTTGGGAATGGGAAGAGTATCGACCAGACAATGAATCGATTCCTTATATTTTCACGAACACCAGAGACACTGTGGGGAAAGACCGATTTGTGATTCAAGTGGCACAAGCTCAAGCGGACCTGTGTGTCCAGAGTGTGGGTTATATTCCTGTTGGTGTTAGTGATTGCATCACTATTCTAAATATCGACGGATTGAATAACAGTACCTTCTTAGCATCTCATAATACATACTTCGTATGTGGAAATAAAGGTTATTACCGTTTGCCAGCCGGTTGGTCTGGAGTATGTTATGTAGCATTCCTATTACCCCCTGTATTCTTGGCGCCTGCATCTTATCATAAAGATTTGAAGTTGTTGAATAATGTGACTGTAAATAGGTATAAACGTACTCTATCGATTGATGAAGTGGACCAGACTGACACCAGTCTGCAGCAGTATATTGATTTTAATTTAGGATTGTTTTTCTTTGTTGGAGCTGCCCTAAATAGTAGGAAAGTTCGAAGGTTAACAAGAGTGGTAGAGGCTGTGACAAATCAAACCGCTGCTGCTCTTGGGAATCTTACGGAAGAATTACAGATTACTAGAATTGTTGCATTGCAGAATCGCATGGTGTTAGATGTTATGTTAGCTGACCGAGGTGGAGCTTGTAAAATTATCGGAAGTAGTTGTTGCATATTTATTCCTGACCACACGCCATCAGTTTATAATGCTATCAATAAACTGCATAAAATTGCAGCTGAAATCCATACAGAAAATGGTACTTGGACCTTTTCTGGATGGTTTTGGGCGTTGATCACCACATGGGGGTGGAAGGTCCTAACTGGTCTCTGTATCATTGTGGCAGTTTTGTTTTCTTGTTGCATTTGTATTCAATGTGGTCCTTTACTCTGTTCCCTATGTGTGTCACTCTGCATTCCTGATAAAAAAGCTATTGCCAATGTCACTTACCAGAAACATCTGACTAAAGAAATAGAAGAAATGATGAAGATTGACATATACGATGATTATCCTAACAAACCGGATGTCTTCAGTAAATGCTGAAAGGGTCGTCTGTTGAAAATTGAAATAGCGGTGTGAGTAAGCATTTACTGAAGACATGAATTCCCCTTATATGACCGAGTTTCTCTCATTATGTTGACTAAAGTCTGGGCTCCATTTTGTATTGTCATGCCTCCACGTGTGTAGCACGAGAAGAGTCCTATCTTCGTGTTAGTTGCTCTTGCAATCTGCCTAGTAACAGTCTATAAATAGCTCCTTTGTCTGCCTGGCGCATACCTAGACTTGACCACATCTGTTATCAGTTAGTCCTTGCTTGACCATGTTTTCGCGGGCTCAAGGAGTGTGTCAGCTCCGCCCATATATTGATTCTGTATCGAAAATGACCATAAAAGGTAATATTCTTTGCCTCATGTTGTATCCACCCACTTATGAGCCCCTCTTTGTGTATAAAAGGGGACCGTGTACGCAAGTTCTTTGTGCTACTCTATGCAATACTGAAGGGTGTTGTATGGATTGTAGGACCACCCTTAAGGGTTAATAAACTTTGTCTTTGTACTTTGCAGTTTCCGTGCCAACTTCCTTATAGATTCCATTGCAGAACAGCGAACCCTTGTGTCCTGCGGGCCTAGCTGGGGCCTGTATTCCTCAAAATGGCCATAATACTATTGTTGTACCTGTCAGTGCTGACTGGCTCATAGAAATTGCCGTCACCCAACTGCCCACAAGCTTCGTTAATGTATTGTTCACGATCTAAGATGACAATATTGCCCCCTTTGTCCGCGGGGCGGATAATGACTTTTTTATCTTCCATCAGCGATTTGAGGGCCTGTCTCTGCTTGAATGAGAGGTTGGAATCTCTATTGGATTTAATTCTTTGACTCTTGAATCTGAACTCATTAACCGCTTTGCTGACACATTCGTGGAATGTGTCAATATTGTCGTGTGCTGACATGGGTAAAAAATTGGACTTGGGCTTGAAGTGAGTGACTGTAGAAGCGTCAGTGGTGATGTCAAGTTCAGCCAACAGTTGAGTGGGAGTAAAATCCTGCTCGTTGTTGTCATTCTCTTGCTCTAAAGAGATCATGGTACTGAGTGCCTCAATATCATCGATGTTGAGGTCCTTGCTGCTGTCACCTGGGGTCACCCGTGATAAAGTAGTGTCGATGTTCCCTTTTAGTTTGTGCCATTTGCTGAGTTTAAGTTTACGCACATATTTGAATAAATCTATCCTAGTGTTGGTGTAATTGGAGGGAAAAGACGGGCAAAAAGAGAGACCTAGGCATAGAGTTCTTTTTTCTGTATCACTCACAACTCTAGAAGACAGATTAATAATAGTCATATTGACCATTGTATCATCCATCAATAGTTTCTTTTGGCGCGTGTCTTGGCATTTCCCATTGCGCCACGGCCCCTGCCTCTTCTGCCATCGTTGCCGAATTCTTGCTCGCCGGTTTCTCCGTATCCTCTTCCTCTGCCTCGACCCCTTCCCCTCTGTCCTCTCGTTTTTGGCACTGGTGTTTCTCTCGTGGTTTGCCGTCCCCGTCTCAGAGTTCGATACTCGTCTAAAAAAGTAACTTGTCGGTTACTTCTTACTACTGCTGGTATACTGCTGACAGAGACATCTGATTCACTTTCGCTAGTTGTAGCAATCTCCTCCCTCGGGATCTCTTTGTTGCTATTCACTTCATCCTTGTCATTGTCTCCTTGGTTGTAAAGATGATCATATTTATGACTAAAAGTCAAAATTCTTCCACTGTCGTAGTCGTTGTAATCACGAATCATCTTTCTTTGTTTACGCGCCCTTATGTCTTCCTCATGTCTCTTGAGGCGTTCATTTATTGTATCAAGCGCTGTATTGAGTGCTTCGCTTTCCATGTTCTTTTTTAGATCTTCCATGATTAATTTGATTTCATCCATTATGCTCTCACGATCTGACCAAGCATATTTGATCAGGATTTCCAGCATTTTCCTTGAACTCTGTGCCGAATTAACTGCCCATTCATCTAACATCTTGGGGTTAGGTTTCTCGTAAGTGGGTGTTATGAAGATCCTGAGACCCCTAGGCACCATTTCCTGTTCGACGTAATTTTGCAAAGATGTTGCTTCCCACCACTTCGCCGTCTCGCTCTTCTTTAATTTCTCATATTTACGCAGTTTTTCTTCATTGGGCTGTGCCTGCGTGGTATAAACATTGCACATAGTGGCTTGTGTTGTTTTTCTTGCAATATATTCTTTGCAGCCGATCTGCGCTCTTCCTCATCTTCCATGTTACTCACAGCGATAATGTATTGCACTGTATGCACGGAGTATATTGGTTTCCCCTACTAATAGTAGGTTCTCTATGCCCACGGGCGCTGTAATCCTGTTGAACACTCTCTTTATATAAATATAAAGCCTTCATGATGTGGTTTACAGCAGCAGAGACTATGGTGCACTGATTGTGTTCAAGCACCATATACCGCACATATGCGTGGTGCAACGTTCTTGAAAGCGTGCAAGGTAAAGCGGAACCGCAAAACACCCCCGCTGCCCTGGGAGGTTAGAGTAATATCGAGCCTAAGGAAACCAATCCCCTGACTGCACACCCCCTCTAGGGACGGAAGATGACGGTGTCCGCTTACCCTGCTAGCTGCAATCTCTTCGTGCTGTCTTCCTGCTTCCTTCTTAGTCCTGCTGCAAGTACGTCAGGGCCGGTCCAAGTGCTGTCCTCCAAATTAATCAAAACTGCACGTCTCCCCTTCTGGACAGCTTGGGACCCATGTAGAGTGGTGCACGCACCGGCAGGGAAAAATCCGGTTCGTAATATCCTTAAAAAACTCCAAATATGTGCACTCTCAGAAACACGAACTCCGTACACTTAGGTGAAATCGCCGTTTATTCACAACGCGTTTCGCTCGACATCGAGCTTGATCACGTGAATGTAGGCTAACGAATGGCAACAGAACTTAATGGCAAACAATAATCATAGAAAGATGGACTAATAAGATGGGTAACAGCGGACATCTTGTAACGGTGCAAAATAACGTGAATGACTCGTAACTGTCCCCAACATTATCTAAATGAATCAATAGCAGTTGAATACATTATCCAAACGACTGTTACAGCATATTATCAAGGAGACAAGATGTATTTATGTCATGGAACCGAAAATGCATACATTCTATAATCTGTGTTTCCGAGTTAAAACACAAATATGCCAGTACACCCAACACAATAATCATCTAAAATTTGATGACAAAAGCTCAATGACCGCATATATTGCTGTGCCAAACGGGAAAGGGATAGAAAAAAGGAAAAAAGGCAAGTGCCTCAAATCCTAGATGCGGACATCACAAGCATCAGTATATTAAATCCCATAAAGTTCAAAGTCACTATGCGGCTCCAAAGTTGCAAAAAAGAGAGTCCATCTTGTAAACGTTACAAGGGAGGATATACATAATAAGTAGAAAATCGTGACATTAAAAGGTAAATACCAAAACGTCATCCTCCTGTATTCTTATGTTTCTATGTTGATGTCATGATCAGTTCAGCCATCCGAAAAAGAGAAAAGGGAGTGAGTGACATACGTGTGTTACATGATTTCACGTATGTCACTCACTCCCTTTTCTCTTTTTCGGATGGCTGAACTGATCATGACATCAACATAGAAACATAAGAATACAGGAGGATGACGTTTTGGTATTTACCTTTTAATGTCACGATTTTCTACTTATTATGTATATCCTCCCTTGTAACGTTTACAAGATGGACTCTCTTTTTTGGAACTTTGGAGCCGCATAGTGACTTTGAACTTTATGGGATTTAATATACTGATGCTTGTGATGTCCGCATCTAGGATTTGAGGCACTTGCCTTTTTTCCTTTTTTCTATCCCTTTCCCGTTTGGCACAGCAATATATGCGGTCATTGAGCTTTTGTCATCAAATTTTAGATGATTATTGTGTTGGGTGCACTGGCATATTTGTGTTTTAACTCGGAAACACAGATTATAGAATGTATGCATTTTCGGTTCCATGACATAAATACATCTTTTCTCCTTGATAATATGCTGTAACAGACGTTTGGATAATGTATTCAACTGCTATTGATTCATTTAGATAATGTTGGGGACAGTTACGAGCCATTCACGTTATTTTGCACCGTTACAAGATGTCCACTGTTACCCATCTTATTAGTCCATCTTTCTATGATTATTGTTTGCCATTAAGTTCTGTTGCCATTCGTTAGCCTACATTCACGTGATCAAGCTCGATGTCGAGCGAAACGCGTTGTGAATAAACGGCGATTTCACCTAAGTGTACGGAGTTCGTGTTTCTGAGAGTGCACATATTTGGAGTTTTTTAAGGATATTACGAACCGGATTTTTCCCTGCCGGTGCGTGCACCACTCTACATGGGTCCCAAGCTGTCCAGAAGGGGAGACGTGCAGTTTTGATTAATTTGGAGGACAGCACTTGGACCGGCCCTGACGTACTTGCAGCGGGACTAAGAAGGAAGCAGGAAGACAGCACGAAGAGATTGCAGCTAGCAGGGTAAGCGGACACCGTAATCTTCCGTCCCTAGAGGGGGTGTGCAGTCAGGGGATTGGTTTCCTTAGGCTCGATATTACTCTAACCTCCCAGGGCAGCGGGGGTGTTTTACGGTTCCGCTTTACCTTGCACGCTTTCAAGAACGTTGCACCACGCATATGTGCGGTATATGGTGCTGGAACACAATCAGTGCACAATAGTCTCTGCTGCTGTAAACCACATCACGAAGGCTTTATATTTATATAAAGACAGTGTTCAACAGGATTACAGCGCCCGTGGGCATAGAGAACCTACTATTAGTAGGGGAAACCAATATACTCCGTGCATACAGTGCGATACATTATTGCTGTGAGTAACATGGAAGATGAGGAAGAGCGCAGATCGGCTGCAAAGAATATATTGCAAGAAAAACAACACAAGCCACTATGTGCAATGTTTATACCACGCAGGCACAGCCCAATGAAGAAAAACTGCGTAAATATGAGAAATTAAAGAAGAGCGAGACGGCGAAGTGGTGGGAAGCAACATCTTTGCAAAATTACGTCGAACAGGAAATGGTGCCTAGGGGTCTCAGGATCTTCATAACACCCACTTACGAGAAACCTAACCCCAAGATGTTAGATGAATGGGTAGTTAATTCGGCACAGAGTTCAAGGAAAATGCTGGAAATCCTGATCAAATACGCTTGGTCGGATCGTGAGAGCATAATGGATGAAATCAAATTAATCATGGAAGATCTAAAAAAGAACATGGAAAGCGAAGCACTCAATACAGCGCTTGATACAATAAAGGAACGCCTCAAGAGACATGAGGAAGACATAAGGGCGCGTAAACAAAGAAAGATGATTCGTGATTACAATGACTACGACAGTGGAAGAATTTTGACTTTTAGTCATAAATATGATCATCTTTACAACCAAGGAGACAATGACAAGGATGAAGTGAATATCAACAAAGAGATCCTGAGGGAGGAGATTGCTACAACTAGCGAAAGTGAATCAGATGTCTCTGTCAGCAGTATACCAGCAGTAGTAAGAAGTAACCGACAAGTTACTTTTTTAGATGAGTATCGAACTCTGAGACGGGGACGGCAAACCACGAGAGAAACACCAGTGCCAAAAACGAGAGGACAGAGGGGAAGGGGTCGAGGCAGAGGAAGAGGATACGGAGAAACCGGCGAGCAAGAATTCGGCAACGATGGCAGAAGAGGCAGGGGCCGTGGCGCAATGTGAAATGCCAAGACACGCGCCAAAAGAAACTATTGATGGATGATACAATGGTCAATATGACTATTATTAATCTGTCTTCTAGAGTTGTGAGTGATACAGAAAAAAGAACTCTATGCCTTGGTCTCTCTTTTTGTCCGTCTTTTCCCTCCAATTACACCAACACTAGGATAGATTTATTCAAATATGTGCGTAAACTTAAACTCAGCAAATGGCACAAACTAAAAGGGAACATCAACACTACTTTATCACGGGTGACCCCAGGTGACAGCAGCAAGGACCTCAACATCGATGATATTGAGGCACTCAGTACCATGATCTCTATAGAACAGGAGAATGACAACAACGAGCAGGATTTTACTCCCAGTCAACTGTTGGCTGAACTTGACATCACCACTGACGCTTCTACAGTCACTCACTTCAAGCCCAAGTCCAATTTTGTACCCATGTCAGCACACGACAATATTGACACATTCCACAAATGTGTCAGCAAAGCGCTTAATGAATTCAGATTCAAGAGTCAAAGAATTAAATCCAATAGAGATTCCAACCTCTCATTCAAGCAGAGACAGGCCCTCAAATCGCTGATGGAAGATAAAAAAATCATTATCCGCCCCGCGGACAAAGGGGGCAATATTGTCATCTTAGATCGTGAACAATACATTAACGAAGCTTGTGGGCAGTTGGGTGATGGCAATTTCTATGAGCCAGTCAGCACTGACAGGTACAACAATAGTATCATGGCCATTTGGGATTTATTGGAAAGTTGGAAAAACAAAGGTATTCTGACCTGGGAGGAATATGGATATCTGAAAAGAGATTATCCTGTCCTCCCTGTCCTGTATCTTCTTCCAAAGATACACAAGGACCCTAAAAAACCCCCAGGGCGACCCATTGTCTCCTCCAGATGCAGTGTGACGGAATGTATCTCCAAGTACATAGATCATTTTTTGAGGGAGTATGTTGTCACTCTACCCAGTTACATTCGTGACACCAAGGACTTCCTCAAGAAAATTGACAATCTCACATGGGATGACGAGCTCCTTATGATTACACTCGATGTACACAGCCTCTATACCATTATAAATCACCAGCAAGGTTTGGAGGCGTGTAAACATTATCTGAGGGACAGACCCATCAGGTTTCGTGAGCATACCTCAATGCTCATGGACATGACAGAATTCTGTCTGTTGAATAATATATTCATGTTTGATGGTTCTCTGTTTCGACAAATCACTGGCACCGCGATGGGTTCGTGCTTTGCTCCCAGCTTCGCCAATCTCTTCATGGGGAGCTGGGAGGAGTCTGCACGATCCCATCCGGGACTTGCCTCAGGTTTTGGGCATGTGTCTTTGTGGCTCCGCTACATCGACGATTTGTTCATCATCTGGAGGGGGACAGAGCAGGGAGGCACAGGAGTTTATTGACAAACTCAATGACAACGAGTACAATATCAGACTCAGTGGGAACATCAGCAATGTTTATGCTGAATACCTTGATGTGAAACTTGAGGTAAGAGAGAACAAGATACATACCTCCCTGTTCAGAAAATGCACAGCAGGCAACAGCATTTTGCATGCTCTCAGCAGCCACCCGGATACTCTGAAGTGGAGTATTCCATATGGCGAGCTGCTGAGAGCCAAAAGGAACTGTAATACTGAGGAGACGTACCAACTTGAGAGTAACAAGATCATCACTCGTTTCACTGAGAGAGGATATCCCAGATGGGTACTCAAGAGAGCATTTGATCGAGCGAAGCAGGTAGACAGATCTTCTACCATTGCTGACAAACCTTCCGATGTGACAGAGGTAGAGGCCACCCCTAGAATAATTACTACTTTCAGCACGGACGCCAATAAGATCAGGCACATTATTTCTAAACATTCTATAAATTATAAATACATCTATACACATAAAACAATAATATAAATAAAAATTAAATGAATATATGTAACAAATTAAAAATAGTAAATTTCTTTTTAATCTTTTTAAAATTAATTATACAGTATATTAGCTAAAATAATACAAAAAATATTAGATAGCAGAAGAAATAAAATTACTATTCCAAATCCAGTTACTGCAACAGTAGGAAAAGTGTTGGATAGCATAGGGGTAAAAATTACTATTCCCACTCCAGTGAGTGCAACAGTAGGGAACGTGTTGGATAGAGTAGGGGTTAAAATTACTATTCCCACTCCAGTGAGGGCAACAGTAGGGAAAGTGTTGGATAGCGTAGAGGTAAAAATTACTATTCTCACTCCAGTGAATGCAACAGTAGGTAAAGTGTTGGATAGCGGAGGGGTAAAAATTTCTATTCCCACTCCAGTGAGTGCATCAGTAGGGAAAGTGTTGGATAGCGTAGGGGTAAAAATTATTATTCCCACTCCAGTGAGTACAACAGTAGGGAAAGTGTTGAATAGCGGAGGGGTAAAAACTACTATTCCCACTCCAGTGAGTGCAACAGTAGGGAAAGTGTTGGATAGCGGAGAGGTAAAAATTACTATTCCCACTCCAGTGAGTGCAACAGTAGGGAAAGTGTTGGATAGTGGAGGGGTAAAAATGACTATTCCCACTCCAGTGAGTGCAACAGTAGGGAAAGTGTCGGATAGCGGAGGGTTAAAAATTACTATTCCCACTCCAGTGAGTGCAACAGTAGGAAAAGTGTTGGATAGCAGAGGGGTAAAAATTACTATTCCAACTCCAGTGAGTGCAACAGTAGGAAAATTGTAGGATAGCGTAGGGGTTAAATTAACATACTTAAAACATATTAATAAATATTTAACAAAATAATTATTAATAAATACCTATTAAATTAAATTAATATTTACTAAATAACATAAAGGTGCAGATTCAAATCCTGTAAAACCCGGGTACGAATGGTCGTACAGAGCGTATTCTCCGTACAACTCGTACCCGGGAAATCCACCTTACAAACCAGCAAGTACGATTCGGACAGAAATACCATTTCCATATGAATCGTACAAAACTACGTACGGCTAAAAAATACCAACTATTCTGATCCGGGACATCGCGTACGTGACGTCCATACGGAGTAAGGCAGGGTTTTACAGACCAGCAAGTATGATTCGTGCCTACGTCACTCCGCACGGCTCATTTTTTACGGCAGCCAAAAACTCCTGGGAAATTGAGTACGACGCGAATAAGGAGCACCGGTACGCGACGGACAGCCATGGACCCCATCCTACGTGTCATCCCGGCCCTCCTAGCCTACGACCTGGTGCACTGAACCCGACGCACATGCCGCAGAAGGTGAGAACAACACCCATGGGTCAAGGAGGGGTGAGGGGCATGAAACTGACCCCTTACCCAAATTAAAACATACAATATGGAGGACATACATTACCTCCAGGGTCTGATCCCTTCGGGGGGCGTGTCCACCAATCCCTGCGTACCGCAACAATGGAAGTGGACGTGTTCGCGTACCCGTCACCACTACAATGGTTGTACGGACCGAACCCACGCTCTGAGGGCATGCGTACGGTCTGTACCACGCGTACCCCTACGTCACCATTACAATGGTGGTACGGACCGTACCCACGCTCTGAGGGCGTGGGTACGGTCCGTACCACCATTGGAGTGGTGCCGTAGGGGTACACGTGGTACGGACCGTACCCTTGCCCTCAGAGCGTGGGTACGGTCCGTACCACCATTGTAGTGGTGACGTAGGGTTACACGTGGTATGGACCGTACCCACGCTCTGAGGGCGTGGATACGGTCCGTACCACCATTGGAGTGGTGCCGTAGGGGTACGCGTGGTACAGACCGTACCCACGCCCTCATAGCGTGGGTATGGTCCGTACCACCATTGGAGTGGTGCCGTAGGGGTACGCGTGGTACGGACCGTACCCACGCCCTCAGCCCGTGGGTACGGTCCGTACCACCATTGTAGTGGTGACGTAGGGGTACATGTGGTGTGGACCATACCCACGCCCTCAGAGCGTGGGTACAGTCCGTACCACCATTGTAGTGTTGACGTAGGGGTACGCGTGGTACGGACCGTACCCACGCCCTCAGAGCGTTGGGTACGGTCCGTACCACCATTGTAGTGGTGACGTAGGGGTACGCGTGGTACGGACCGTACCCACCCTATGAATGCGGGGGTACGGTCCGTATCACCTGTACCCCTACGGCACCAGTACATTTGTGATACAAGGCGTACACACGCCACGAATGTTGGCTTAGGGCCTGGTGCAGCATATAACCAGTATATTGGGGTGTGTGTATGCCCAGGACAGTAGTGTACTGCACCAAGGGTGCGGGTGGGCGGGTGGGTGGATGCCTAGGATTCCCAGCAGTGGACAAAGACATGTGAGGTGTGGGTGCCTATCACTCCCAGCAGTGGACAGAGACATGTAGGGGTGGGTGCCTATCACTCCCATCAGTGGACAGAGATATGTGAGGGGTGGGTGCCTATCACTCCCAGCAGTGGACAGAGACATGTGAGGGGTGGGTGCCCATCACTCCCATCAGTGGACAGAGACGTGTGAGGGGTGGGTGCCTATCACTCCTAGCAGTGGACAGAGACATGTGAGGGGTGGGTGCATATCACTCCCAGCAGTGGACAGAGCATGTGAGGGGTGGGTGCCTGAATCCAATTGGAATGTGGAAACTTCACACTCCTTGGTGTGTTTATGTAATTAAATTTGATCGTGGTTCATCAGGATGTAGGTGCCTATCACTCCCAGCAGTGGACAGAGACATGTGAGGGGTGGGTACCTATCACTCCCATCAGTGGACAGAGCCATGGGGGTGGGTGCCTATCACTCCCATCAGTGGACAGAGACATGTGAGGGGTCGGTGCCTATCACCCCCAGCAGTGGACAGAGACATGTGAGGGGTGGGTGCCTATCACTCCCATCAGTGGACAGAGACATGGAGGTGGGTGCCTATCACTCCCAGCAGTGGACAGAGACATGTGAGGGGTTGGTGCCTATCACTCCCAGCAGTGGACAGAGACATGGGGGTGGGTGCCTATCACTCCCAGCAGTGGACATAGACATGTGAGGAGTGGGTGCCTATCACTCCCAGCAGTCGACAGAGACATGTGAGGGGTGGGTGCCTATCCCTCTCAGCAGTGGACAGAGACATGTGAGGGGTGGGTGCAGAGGAATACCAGCAGTGGACAGAGACATGTGAGGGGTGGGTGCAGAGGAATACCAGCAGTGGACAGAGACATGAGGGCTGGGTGCAGAGGAATACCAGCAGTGGACAGAGACATGGGGGTGGGTGCCTATCACTCCCATCAGTGGACAGAGACATGGGGGTGGGCGCCTATCACTGCCAGAAGTGGACAGAGACATGTGAGGGGTGGGTGCCTATTACTCCCAGCAGTGGACAGAGACATGTGAGGGGTGGGTGCAGAGGAATACCAGCAGTAGACAGAGACATGTGAGGGGTGGGTGCAGAGGAATACCAGTAGTGGACAGAGACATGGGGGTGGGTGCCTATCACTCCCAGCAGTGGACAGAGACATGTGAGGCGTGGGTGCCTATCACTCCCAGCAGTGGACAGAGAGATGTGAGAGGTGTGTGCAGAGGAATACCAGCAGTGGACAGAGACATGTGACGGGTGGGTGCAGGGGAATACCACCAGTGGACAGAGACATGGGGTGGGTGCCTATCACTCCCATCAGTGGACAGAGACATGGGGGTGGGTGCCTATCACTCCCATCAGTGGACAGAGACATGGGGGTGGGTGCCTATCACTCCCAGCAGTGGACAGAGACATGTGAGGGGTGGGTGCCTATCACTCCCAGCAGTGGACAGAGACATGGGGGTGGGTGCCTATCACTCCCAGCAGTGGACAGAGACATGTGAGGAGTGGGTGCCTATCACTCCCAGCAGTCGACAGAGACATGTGAGGGGTGGGTGCCTATCCCTCCCAGCAGTGGACAGAGACATGTGAGGGGTGGGTGCAGAGGAATACCAGCAGTGGACAGAGACATGTGAGGGGTGGGTGCAGAGGAATACCAGCAGTGGACAGAGACGTGAGGGGTGGGTGCAGAGGAATACCAGCAGTGGACAGAGACATGAGGGTGGGTGCCTATCACTCCCATCAGTGGACAGAGACATGGGGGTGGGCGCCTATCACTGCCAGAAGTGGACAGAGACATGTGAGGGGTGGGTGCCTATTACTCCCAGCAGTGGACAGAGACATGTGAGGGGTGGGTGCAGAGGAATACCAGCAGTGGACAGAGACATGTTAGGGGTGGGTGCAGAGGAATACCAGCAGTGGACAGAGACATGGGGGTGGGTGCCTATCACTCCCAGCAGTGGACAGAGACATGTGAGGCATGGGTGCCTATCACTCCCAGCAGTGGACAGAGAGATGTGAGGGGTGTGTGCAGAGGAATACCAGCAGTGGACAGAGACATGTGAGGGGTGGGTGCAGGGGAATACCACCAGTGGACAGAGACATGGGGTGGGTGCCTATCACTCCCATCAGTGGACAGAGACATGGGGGTGGGTGCCTATCACTCCCATCAGTGGACAGAGACATGGGGGTGGGTGCCTATCACTCCCAGCAGTGGACAGATACATGTGAGGTGTGGGTGCCTATCACTCCCAGCAGTGGTCAGAGGCATGGGGTGGATGCCTATCACTCCCATCAGTGGACAGAGACATGGGGGTGGGTGCCTATCACTCCCAGCAGTGGACAGAGACATGTGAGGGGTGGGTGCAGAGGAATACCAGCAGTGGACAGAGACATGTGAGGGGTGGGTGCAGAGGAATACCAGCAGTGGACAGAGACATGGGGGTGGGTGCCTATCACTCCCATCAGTGGGCAGAGACATGGGGGTGGGTGCCTATCAATCCCAGCACTGGACAGAGACATGTGAGAGGTGGGTGCAGAGGAATACCAGCAGTGGACAGAGACATGGGGGTGGGTGCCTATCACTCCCATCAGTGGACAGAGACATGGGGGTGGGTGCCTATCAATCCCAGCACTGGACAGAGACATGTGAGGGGTGGGTGCAGAGGAATACCAGCAGTGGACAGAGACATGTGAGGGGTGGGTGCCGAGGAATACCAGGAGTGGACAGAGACATGTGAGGGGTGAGTGCAGAGGAATACCAGCAGTGGACAGAGACATGGGGGTGGGTGCCTATTACTCCCATCAGTGGACAGAGACATGGGGGTGGGTGCCTATCACTCCCAGCAGTGGACAGAGACATGGGGGTGGGTGCAGAGGAATACCAGCAGTGGACAGAGACATGTGAGGGGTGGGTGCAGAGGAATACCAGCAGTCGACAGAGACATGTGAGGGGTGGGTGCAGAGGAATATCAGCAGTGGACAGAGACATGGGGATGTGTACATCATTATCAGATGACCACAACTCCATGGGTTTATGTACGCATCGCTAATTTTCGACTATGTTGATAGTGCCATAACAACACATTACTGACAGCAGTGTCCCACTCCCATGAGGATGGATGTCTTTCCCCCACTGCATGACACACCACATGTGGGTCTGAGGACAAATGACACATGCATACCCATCCCTGGCGGATGCAGCACAATAAACACACAGAGATCATGCCACAAGACTGTATAGTCATGTCAATGCCTAGTAAACTAAAAGAGCCAAAGCGACCACACACTGTCACGCACATCCCAGGACTGATAGGAATGTACAGGTGCTGGGACAGCCACCAAGATGTTGTCTCTCATGGAAGGAATAGGGTGGAGTTCCCACAGATACAATGCCTACAATTGTGAGTCAGGTGCCCAAATACCCTGCAGAACAAGTACCATATGTGTGCTAGGCTGGGATTACACACATGCATAGTGCGGAAAGGGAGAATTTCTCCATGAAGGCATGTCAACATACTCAATACACAAGTACAGTGACTAGCAAGGATGGCACAGACGATGCAGCCGGAGACATTGCTGAGCAGGCATGGCCATAGTTGAAGGGATCCGTCACCAACAAAGGGAATGTATACACAGGTCAGCACATCAATTGTGAAACTCTCTGCAGGGAAGATGTCAGGTGCCACGGAGGAAGGAACACTCCTTGGTACAATGACTCAAAAAACAAATAACACACACGACCAAAGATCCTTCGCAGAGACCTTGTGATGGCACGCAGATCCCATGGTCCACCTCATGAGCATCAGACTAGAACCTTTGCCAGAAACAAAACACATTACCACAACCCCAACTCCTGGAGCATCAGCACCAACATCAATACCTGAAATGCAATAGTGTTCAAAGTAAAAAGAAAATGCTTTAATCAGCATAAAAAAAATCTTTTTCAAGAACACTATATACAAAGGCCAATGGCCAGTCCAGAATAGAAGTCCTTGGGGGGCACGCATCTCCCCTAGCTTGCCTGCACAGTGGAACCCTCAGGTTCGTCGACTGGGGGGGGGGGATCATGTGGGGAAGGACCAGGCACCGCAGGGACAGGAGGTGTAAGGGTAGGTGTGGTGGGTGCAGGATCGGACGCCTCCACCAAAGGGGGTGGGGCAGTGCCAAAGGTGGAGGTGAGCTCGGCGCTGCACACTTCTGCCAGGACATCCAGAGTATCCCCTGCACCAGAAGAAACCACAGGCACAAAGGAGGGATGGGGTGAAGCGCTTCTGGGGAGGGGGTGGACATGGGGGGGAATCAACTCCCCTGCCCGGGGAGTCCCTTTCCCACTTGCGGGGTGGTGACACAGTGGGGCTGAGGCCCAGCACAGACATGTAGCTCTCCTTGTCTGACTGTGGGGCAGTGGAGCCAAGGGGAGTGCTTTTGGAGGGACTGGGTAGTGAGGCATGCGGACTCAGACTGTGGCTGCGTGTATGTCTGTGTGCCCCAGACCCAGTGGGTGTGCCTTTATCCCCGTGAGTGTGCGTGCCAGGAGGTGTGTGCTTGCCCTTACGTGGTGGTGTGCTGCCTGTGTCTGGTGGGGTGCGTGCTTGGGAATGTCTGGGTGTGCATGGGACAGACATGGGAGTGGGAAGTGTGGATGGGGCTGGGGTAGGGGGGGACAAAGCGCTGCAGGAGACTCACTGCTGCCGTCAGTGAAGAGTCCATGGACCTCAGCAACATCTGTTGGTCAGACATCGTTGCTGACATGCCCTCCATGAATGACACCATCTGTGTCAGCAGTGTGGTGTGGCCATGGAGGACATTCAGCATCGATGTCTGGCCAACCTGCAACTGCCGCTGAATGTCCACAGACTCTGCAGTGAGGGCAGCAGGGGTGACAGGGGCAGGGGGTGCGGTGCCTGGCATGAAGGAGACATGGTGGTGCCCTGCACGGACAGAAGGGACCAGAGCAACTGGGAGGGCGGTGATGGGAATGGAGGAGGCAGGGACAGATGTTGTGCTGCTGCCAGGTGTTGTAGCAGCCTCCGCCCCCTCGATGAGTTCAGCCTCGGACCCATCAGCGTCGTAGTTGGTCTCGCCACCAGACAGGTCCTCCGCCTGACTCCCCTCGCCCTCCGTGCCACTTGCTCCCGCAGACTCGCCAGCACTGGTGGCACCGGTGCTGGATCCCTCCTCCAGGTCCATGCAGGTGTCTCCCTCGGTTTCCTCCGATGATGCTGTGGGCAAGGTGAAGATACAGAAAATAAACATGAGTCAAAACAAAATAGGTCACAGTGCATATCAGGCAATGCATCATGAGTAACATCTAAATTACTCAGCACATATGTAAGCTCTGTACTCCCCAGTTGGTTGACCCACCATGCCACTTGGAAACAAGGAAAAATAGGACACAACAGCCAAAAACTTGAATTAGAAATATACTGAGAAGCTAGTGTCTGGGAACAGTTTAGCACAGCAATACTATGAAGGCATGCCACCTCTTGTTTACTGTGAAAGAAACAGTATTGGTGCACCCAAGGCTAAATAGCAGACCTCAATGCTAAAGGTGTCCCCACACTCAGAGACCTGTAAGTACTTTGGAAACCCAAACGAAATACATTTTGATCCCTTGGGAATCACACCACTTTACACAATCTACATGTTTAGAATGTGTGAATGTGCCACTTTGTGAACAGAACACACATGTGCCTGTATAAAAGAAGTCACACAAGGAGGTGCACACAAAACTACATTTACACAGTCATTGTATGAGCTGCCAGCCTTATTCAAAGAAGCCACTGTTAGAAAGAAATGGGGTTTCAGAAAGTACATATACATGGGACCACGGCGGTCTGGATGACTTGACATTCGTAAGTTGGTATCACCAACAACCAAGGACTTACCCAAATGCCACCACACCGTGGGAACATGGATATGTATAATCTGAAAAACAGTCTTATTCGAACTGTGCCTTTCTTTAAAATGTGCCAGCGTGTTCCCTGAAAGTGTAAAGGTGGTTTCTTGTGCACTTCCTTGGGAGACATCTGTCATGCAGGCACATTATTGTCCTTCACAACAAAACATCAAAGTCAAGCATTGAAAACATGAAGACATGTTGACAAGTGTAGTGAGTGCCAAGGTACAAGACTTTTTGACTAACAACTTGAATCATGCCACCTGTCACATGGCCATCCGTACCATGATTACACAGTTGGCAACACATCTGACCCACTGCCTGTCATGTGGAGTGGCACACATGTCCAAACACAGGACAATGCATAAGCTAATGGGCCTGCAATTGTGTTGGAATAAGGCACACCTGCACTGAGGAGACACCCTCATGGCAAGCCAGAATGTCCACACAGATATCAGCACACAAAGACAAAACTACGTAGCATCTGGACCACACACTGGTGCCAAAAATGGATGAGCAGGAATCATGTAATTAAACTTTTGGCACATGCTGCAAAGCACAAACATTAAACCCTGCACAACATCACTGGGTCCCTGCATGTTGAGTGTCTGTCCAGACAATTATTATCACACACAGGTCAGACCTGGCAAGGAGACATAAGGTTTGGACATGTAGGCCTCGCCCTCACAAACCCTCCATATCTGAGACAATGTGATTGAGACAGATCAAGAAGTGATACCTGTTATTCAGGGTTTACAAAAATGTGCATCAAGAATTCCCAAATGTACTCCACATCACCTTGTGAGGCTGCCAACACATATTTGTGACAAACAACCATCAACAGATAGTTGTGAATAGACACACAGGTACTGCCCAGTGTGAGTATGCACAAGCCAAATGGGGTCACCCTGTCCAGTGGACAGATGTAGCACACTTTAGATAAATACAAATGAGGCCAGGGAACAATGCCACAGAGGCCAACCTATGCTGAACACATAGAGAATGAGCACAGTGTTGGATGACACACATGATTACGAGGCAAGGGTGTCTCAGGGGACTGTAGTGGGCACACTGCTCCATGGTCCTGGAATGATCTGGCTGTAACATGAGCAACCGTCCTGGCACTATGCATAGTTCCCACTCATGCACATCATGTCTGAGGCCACAACATCGGTCATGCATGCTGCAAGTCTGTTCATTTGAAACCTCACACTCCTCTGTTGAGACTCAGCATCAGTGCCAACACATATGGACCCCCAAATGGCTGAACAGGACAGGGCACAGGCAAGGTACCAACACATGTCACAGACCACCGCCACACATGATGCAGAAAGCAATGTGCACTTGGATTAACTGGCAGCCTAGATGACCATGTGCAATAGTGATTACACACAGACCAGGGAACACATGTCAAGGAGGGGAAGGGTTGAAGAACAGCACCGGTTGACTTGGGGGAACAGGATATGCACTGCACATATAAACCCTGGCAGTGTATCCAGGCGACTGAGCACTTCCAAAAGCTGGTGACACACAACAAACACACATGTACCTACCCCCTCCTTGCTGCTGTCTCTCCTGTAACTGCCTATCCATGTCAGGGAAGATCACTGCCAGGACATGCCTCATCTGGTGGGTCAGGCGTCGGCGCCTGCCGTGGGGGCGTGGAGGTGAGTCCCCCAGCTGGACCCGGGCGATCCTCCGGGTCCAGCACCGGATGTCCTGTCACCGCTTTCGGACTTGGGCTAGGCGCCGACTGCGACCCTCCACCGATCTCACGGCCCTGACAGCCCGCTTCCAGATCTCCCCCTTCTCGTAGGCAGTTACCTGTGAGGATGTGGCAAAGTGAGACAACATCACTACACCTGCTCCATGTCAGAGAGACACACATTTGAACATCTTTGATATGTTGAACAGGGTATAGGATGCGGCCAAGGAATAGCATCTTTGTCATATGGACATTGGCCTCTGTGGAAGCCCCAATGCACTACATGGCTTTGAAAGTACACAGGTGGCATGAGGGGTGCGACACACTCCATGATCATGGCACACACTGTGAATCACAAGCAAAACCAGGCTGATGGACAGCACCTCCAAGCAGTTACATGCCCCAGGCCACTGACGCAACCTCAGCAGAGTACACAGACACATACATGCACAGATCAATCACCTGCCATTGGCAACAGTGGATACAAACCTCACTCTGCACATGTGCCACTTGCCTGTGGGGTGTCACAGGTGTGGGGCTAGCTCAGCAAGTCAGACACACAGCACGGCTTACTTCTCACATCAGATGTGTAGAGCTGTTGCCTCCTCCATGCAGCTGTGCTGCCACACTTCACATAGACACTCACCCACATGAAAAGGAACATTCACACATGTCAATGTCCAGGGGGCGTACACATCATTTGGACACTCTCACCACAGCTCCACTCAACTCACACACATCTGTGGGTACAGTCACCTGTCACACCGGGGGGACCACTGAATCACCTCAGGACTACAGACAAAAAATGCCACAAAGGATTAGCCAAGCTGAATGTGTCATGCACTATGCAGTGAATGTCACAGGAAGCACAATGCAAGTGAGGAGTGCACACATGAACTACATCATGCTCTGCATGGGAGACATAAGCCATTCCCCCCCTGGGACCCACTCTAAACAACATTGCATGTCTGTCACACCTGGACACAATGCCAGAAGTGACAGTCACAAAAAAGGCGCACAGTCAAAGGTAGTGGAGTCAGCACTCACCTGCTCCCCTGGTCTCTCATACAGGCTGGTGAACTGTGGGAGGATGACATCCAGCAATGCCTCATTCTCCTCCTGGGTGAATGGCTGGGCCCTCTCCACAGACCTTGACATGGTGCCAGAGGAAGCACAGACAGCAGCAGTGTTGTCGACAGGAAAGTTGTGCAGGCAAGTGCCCTCTCATGGGTTCTGGCTGACTTATATCTGTCTTGCTGAGGGGCATTCATTTAGAGGAGTACATAGTGATTGGTCAGATTCATTCGCATCTTACGTTTACTCCAATCCCTTTTCACATACACCAGTGACAGCATTTGCATCGTTCAAATTTTGTGCATCATGTCAAGTCAACAACCACTTTGCAACATTTTATTTTGTGGCCAACTGACTTTTCCAGGACAGCTGATGGAAAAATTTGAACTGAAAACTCTGTATCCATGACAACCAGCATGTCTAATACTTGTCCCTTATGTGTCCCCTATGTAATTTTCAAATCATCACACAGGTACGGTGCGTTTCACACGTACCCCTACGGCACCAGTTGCACAGTGCGTTTCACACGTAAGTGTAGGCACTGGTAGTACACGTACCCGTACGTGTACTACCAGTGCCTACACGTACGTGTACTACCAGTGCCCACACGTACGGGTACGCACTGGTAGTACTAGAATGGGATAGTTGGAAGGCCCAGGCATAGTAATGCAGGTCCGGCAGCGAGAGTCCTCCCTTCTCCCTCCTACGTCTCAACTTCTTCCAGGCAATTCTGGTCCCCCTATAGGCCCATATGAATGAATTGATGGCCTGCTGAAGTTTATCTATGAGCAATTTGTCAAAATGTAGTGGGATGACATTGAAGAGGAAGGTAATTTTAGGGAGTACTACCATCTTGACCAGATTTACCCTTCCAAAGATGGAAAGAGGGAGGTGGACAGAGGACTTCATGAGTCTCTGACACTTCTTTGTTACATTGGCCAGATTGGTCTCAGATCTTGTTAATATCCTGCACTATTCTGACCACCAGGTACCTCATGTCGCACTTGGTCTGATGATGGCACTCCCCCAAGTTCCATGACATGACCTTGGTCTTCTCAGTTCTCAGTGTCTATCTCGTACCCAGATATCTGATCAAAGTCCTAAGCAAGCTTTATAACTGCCAGAAAGGCCGTAGAGAGGTCAGAGAAGAGAACCAAGATGTTGTCAGCACAGAGGGCCACCTTCCTCTCCGACCCCCCATGCTTAAACTGTAGAATACTTAAATCCTTTCTTAACCGCTAGGCAAATGGCTTGATGTACAGGTTGAAAAGAAGGGGATATAGGGGACAACCCTGCCTAGTACCCCTTGTGATTTTAAAAGGACCGGTGAGGTTACCATTTACCAACAATTTAGCCAACAAGTCTTGATAGATCAGCTGGATGGCTCTGCGGAACGTCTCACCCAGGTTGAATTTCTCCCAAACCGCCAACAGATACCCCCAGTTGACCATATCAAAGGCCTTAATGGTGTTTAAGGCCATAGCTGTGAGGGGAAGCAAATAGGTTGTTGCCAGATCGATAGCACTTATAAAGTCGTATGTGAGCTCATAAATGTTCCTGCCCTTGACAAAGCCTTTTTGATTGGGGTGTAGCATATCTCCTGCTACTAATCCCAACCTGTCCGCCTGGATCCTGGCAAACATTTTATAATCTGCGTTTAGCAGCGAGATGGGTTTATACGACCCGCAACTCGCAGGGTTCTTCCCCACTTTCAAAATCAAGGTGATAGTTGCCTCTCCCCAAGAACCTGGCAGCTTTGTTCGGATGCATAGAATCTCATTAAAAAGCTGGGTCAAGAATGGAACCAATACTTCCCCAAACGATTTATAGAGCTCTATTGGCAGCCCGTCCAGGCCTGCAGCTTTCCCCCCCTTACAGGCTAGTATGGCCCTTTTAACCTCTTCCTGTGAAATGTCCTGCTCGAGACCTTCTTGTTGAATTGAATTCAGGGGACTGAATGTGCTCCCACGCAACCATTCCACAGCCTCGGTTCTGTCCACCACCCTGTCTTTTCGGTATAGATTCTGGAAAAAATCAAAAAAGGCGCCCCCTATCCCCTCGTCTGTAGACAGGACAGGAACCCCATCTGCATTGTCAATTTGTTTGCTCAAGTTGCACGTCCTGTCTGACTTTGCCTTCCAAGCCAACAGCCTGCCCGCACCCTCACCATACTCGAAGTGGGCAAGCTTGCTCGCCTCCATCTGCGTGTAACCCTGCTCTGAAGGACGGTATCTAGCTGCTCTTTTAGTTCTTTCAGTGTGTCAATATTTTCCTGCTGTTTCTCAGGATCAGCCCGTGTTCAGGCCCAGCTCTGCTACCTTCATCTCGACTTCCTCATGGGCCACCTCTTCCCTATATTGTTTGTTCCTGAAACACACCCTGCTCGTGATTGTCCCCCTTAAAAGAGCCTTCAGAGAATCCCAGACAATTGAGGTCGCAGCTGATCTATATTATAGCCCAAAAAACACTCAGTCTCTTGGGACAAGTGCTTCATCTCCTCACTATCTAAAAGCAGAGTGCGATCGCAAGTCCAGGCTCTGATGTTCTGCCTGCCTTCCAGATCCAGCCATACCCCCGAATGGTCAGATAGGTGTGGTGTCAGAAAGCCAATATCCTTGACTTTCCCCCTTAGACTGTGGCTGACCAAGATGTAGTCAATTTTTGATTGTAATACGAAACTCCTAACTGATCGCCAGATCTATCTCTCCATGTGTCGCAGAGCTAAGTCTGCGCCATCATAGAGTGGAGATATGCCCAAGATTTGGAAGGAATCATGGCTTTGCTCTTTGCAGACTTATCCAATTTAGGATTCAAGACAATTTTGAAATCCCAAGCCATGATTACTGGATCTGGGAAATCCAATAGATTTAAAAAAATTAGTTTTAAGAGAAGAGGGGTTGTCTTCGTTTGGGCCATAATAACCCACAAGAGTAAAAAGAGAACCCAAAATAATGACCTTCAGACTGACCCACCTGCCAAAAGGGTCTACCAAAGAGTCCAAGATGCGGGCTTTAGCTTGTTTTTTGATTAGTATAGCCACCCCTCTGATATTGGCACTTTGATTGGAACAAATCATGTGGTCCAACCATTTAAATGTTTTTAATATCTCGGTTAACTCTTCCTTCAGAAGGAGGGTTTTCTGAAGGATAATGACCTGCGCGGGGTAATCTCTAATATATTATCAAGTTTTTGCCCTTCTGGATTTTACACGTAGACCATTCACGTTCCAAGACAGGAATTGAACCATTCTCATGGAGGTTTGAACACGAGACCCATGAAAAAGCAGAGATTGCCAGCGCCAGACCAAGTAGTACGAAATTAACATAACTAGAGCAGCCTGAAAGAAAAAAGATAACCAGCCTAAGGTAAATGAGGACATTTATTGTATTTTTCCTGCATGCACCCCACCCAGTGCACCCCAACCCCCCCCACGAACCCCTCCCTGGAGAATACCCCCCACCCCCGATTTTCCTTGACTGATAAAAGTCCAGTCTGCTGCGCCCGAGGCAACTAGCCCTGTCCCTTTATAGAGAAGAAAAAAAAACGATGATTAAGGAGACGATAGAAACCAATCCTTAACAGCCATTTACTGATTATTGCTAAGTGTGTCACTATAAAGTTATCCAGCTAGTTCTGTTATAAAGCAGTAGGACCTGGATTAGTGTTTAAATGCCCTGCTCCAAGTGTCCTCCCACTTTATTCATATAATTGAGTGCCCAGCCATCCAGGAGCGGACTAGCTAACTATACCTTGCCTTTCTCGAAACTTTCAAGTAGCTCATCGGCCTCTCTTAGTGCCCTAACATTATGCATCTTATTCTTGTGCATGACTTTCAGGGTCGCTGGGAATTTGAGTTGGGCCACTGCACCCAACTTTCTAAAGTCATCCAACTTCCTGCCCAACTTCCATTGCCTATCCAGAGTGGCTCGGGCAAGGTCAGAGCGTATTTCGAATGAAAAATCCCTGGCCGTCAATGATTTTACCTTCAGGGCCATATGGAAAATATTTTCCTTCAGGGAGTAGGTATGAAAATTTAAGAGGATTTTCCTGGGTTTAATTCTATTGGGTTTCCTTCTAAAAGGGTCTTTATGCACCCTTTGAATGTCCATCTTCAGATCCTCTTCTGTTTCCTCTATCTGCAATGTCTCCTTTAATAGTGAGCCAATGTAAGATTTAAGGTCTTCCCCCTTCCTCCTCTCAGGAATGTTCAAAATACGGAGATTGCTTCTTCAGGAGTTATTGTCTAGGAGCTCCAGCTTATCTCGAAGTGCCTCATCCTCCCTCTTGAGAGCTAGTATGTCTGTTTTTACTGCACAAAGGTCATCTTTTAGTTCTCATACAGAGTTTTCCAAAGTGTCTGTTCCTATGTTGAGGAGGTCGATCTTCCTCTTCAGGGACTCACAAAAGTTCCTGATCTCTCCTTGATTGGCCTCAGACACTGAGAACCTCTTTTTGATGTCCTCCAAGAGGGTAGAGAATAGAGCTTCCAAAGATGCTACTGAAGGCCCCATTGCTTCTTTAGAGCCTTTATCCACACCTACGGCACAGCTCCCTCCTGCGGGGGGGGGGCTGTTCCTGCCACCTCCAATGACAGACCTCTCCTTCCTGGGGGCCTGCCTACTTCCCTTTACAGCCAACTTTAGGGGTCCGTGGGAAGCCCCCCGTGCCCTCTACCTTTCTTAGCTCCCTTTACTGGGAGCACAGTGCCTGGTTGCCCTTGTTTCAGTGGACTCGCCTGTACTTGCTGAGAGGAAGTCTTCGAGGAAACACTGACAATGGAAGCCTGCTCCTCCTCAGCATCCCCGGCAGTGGCAGCCTTCTCTAGAGTTGAATGGGCATGACAGGTGCTGCCGCTGCCCGTGCTGACCAGGAGGAGACCGCGAGCCGCTGCTCTGCGGTCCCTCCTAAGCTCCAGGGTGGCCACCTCCCACCAAAAGGAAACAGCGGAGGCAGCCGACACACGGATCCCTGCGGGTGCCGGAGCGCAGAAACACATCCCCCGCAGCAGGAGGAAGCGAGAAAGAAAGAGCGAAGCGATCACTGCTACGAGGAAACACCGGCAGGAAGTGGGGCGGATTTTAGCTTCACCTATTCATTTGGTCGCAAGACGCGAGTGCCTCCGGGCAGCAAGCAGCAGCTCAGGTAGATGCCGTCATGTTCTCGCAGTTGATCAGCTGCTTAGAAGGTAATTCTTGTTCTGCTGATTGGAAGTTATCGTTGTTAAAATATTGTTTAGGAATTTATTAACCTTCCTCCTTTGGTTGGGCCAGGTAATATAGATGTTTATTAATATGCTTCCAAACAGATGTTAATATGTTGTTGGTAGAAAATCAATGTAGGTACAAATTGTATTCACATAAATAGGTTAATGATGAATCTAAAGAAGATCATGTCTCAGTCTTAAGGTCACTGGAATCCACTTGTTATTTTGAGCATATTAATTACGAATAAGTGTTATGTGATCAAATCTTAGAGAAAAACTATAGCAAAAAGGTACAAGAAAGGTTATGGGTAAAAGCTGACATGACACTTAACACTGCTATAGAAATAGCTAAATGGATTAAACTTTCTGAACATTTTGTTCAGGAAATCGAAGGTGCACCCAAAATTCAAGTTAATATTGTTTAACAAAAAATGTGCAGGGAAAAATGAAAAAAGACAACAGCTCATAAAAGGGAAAGAAGAAATCAATCCAATTTGGTTATAGATGTGGTATTCATAAAAAAAATTGTCCAGCTTTATAGAAAATGTGTTCTAAGTGTAAGACAAAGGAACATTTCAGCAGAGTGTGTAATAGTGCAGACAACAAGAAAGTAAGTTCTGTCACAGAAGAAGATGGAAAAGAAAATGCTACATCTGGATGCTATTATGATCCCCATTTGGTACTAAGTATTGATGACAAAGGATTCAGACCACAAAAGATTTTTGCATTGTGCATTATTAACATTGATGAAAAAACCATCTTGTAATTTGAAGTTTCATATGCTTAGTTTACTATTTTAAGTAAGGATGTATTTGATCACCATTGAGGGGCCGATTCCGATGGCCGGTCGGACAGCTGTCCATAGCCTTACCCTGCGACCGACACGTACCCGGAGCCGGTCCGTCCTGTATAGGAAGTACGATGCGCATAATTGCCAAAAACACGACCGGCACGTAGGCTGTGAATCAAGACCCATTCTCCGTCCGAGCAGTAACTCCCAAAGAGGAATTGTGTCGCCCGGAAGCAGTACCCATATAAGTTTCCGGCACGATAAGTACGATGCATACTTCCTACGCGCCGGACGGGTCGTCACGTACGACACGTCACAGCTTTCGGTAAACAAGCATATCAGCTACGATTCGTGCCACAAATCAATACACGCCTACGAGACGGAACAGCTTGCAGTGGGTACGAGACGGAGCAACAAGCAGCGTGTACGACATGAACACATCATGAATCCCATCACGCAGGTCATACCAGTACTCTACATCTATGACCGGATCAGGGACCGACACCGACGGCGCAGACGGTAAGTGGCACACACACACACAGGGGATCCACATCCTGGCCACTAACAACAACCCACCATAGGGGTTGCATGGCCAGCACCACTAACACCCCCACCCATAGAGCTTACGTTGCCCATCACCCCTGCCACCCCCACTCATAGGGGACCTGTTGCCCATCACCCCTGCCACCCCCACTCATAGGGGACCTGTTGCCCATCACCCCTGCCACCCCCAGCCATAGGGTGGGTGATGCGCAACAGATCCAGCATACGCAAACATCAGGTATGTCCGCAAAATACATCCCCCACGACATCATGACAACAGTGTGTAGTCTGTGACAAATGCCCACAACAGTGAATATGGCTACGAGCATACAATGTAAGTAACAGCACATGTGTGAACAACACATGAGTGTGACATACACAAGGCAAGCATCACCATAGCACTGTGGCAATGTAAAAAGAACACCCCCTCACAGTGTAGAACAGAAGTCAAGTGGGGGCTCACAAAATGCAGCAGATGTGGAGCATAGTGGTGATGGGGACCAAACCCCCCTCAACACAGTGACCAAAAGGTAAGTGTCATCATGGTCAAAGCTGCAAATAACAAACAGCATGTATGATCCCTGCTCCCAACACATCAAACACTTCTGGGGGAAAATAGTGGTTGTGTCCCATACACACAGAGATGTGTTGAGGCAAACAGTGCTGTGAAAACAGAACACTCTCGGCCATGTGCAGACAAGCACCACACATGGGGGATGACAACGCACACAGCGTACAATGACGCAACAGCAGAAGTGACCATCACCAAGCATGCACACATCTCGAAAATAGACACACCGACCAAAACAACATGTGTAGACTGTACACTTGCCCATCCCATGCAAACAACATATCTAGGACCCAGAAGACCCCACATCATGAAAATCAGACATATGAGTCTCAGCAAACACAAATCCATGTACATTAACACATCACAGTCTGCCATGCATATAACCCAGCTGCATGAGGGACAGAGTTGCATACACCATTGTGAGCTGTCAGATGCTCACACACCTATATGTCACGCAGGTCTTGTCTCCCACAGTCACATTGCAGATGTCATGCTGACCCTCGGAATCATGGACACCCCAGTTGTACGTAGCAACAAGCCACACCCTAATGACACAAAGGTACACACCTGAGGGCACATGTCACGAAGCACAACCTGCAATTTCACACACAGGAGTGGGATTACAGAGTGTTTCTGAATGCCCTTGAGGGGGCAGGACTGGGCACGACTAAGTGAAACAGTGTTTTGCCCCGGACAGTAGTCAGGTGGCTAAGCAATTGTGGCATACTTGCCATACCAACTCCTGATGCCCAAAAATTGGAGTACCCTGCTGCATGGTTTTGTATTGAATACCCCAGAAACATGTTGCGAGTCAGACCAGCAATTGGTACACATCTCAAGGGTACACACAGTTCACAAGTCAGATCTCAGGCCTTGTGTAAACAATTGACCCACCCATGACACACACAACAGAGTCACGGGAACTGATGCTGACTGGTACCTGATACATAGCTGACTGCAGGGACACAGTGCCCTAGTGACACAATCCAAAGACTGTAGGGGCCACACCTGTGGAACAGATGAGGAGGGTGCATCACACAGATGAGGGACCTGATTTGGAGACTACAAGACCTACGTAATGTGGAAGTGTGACCCGGACAAAAGACTGCTATTTGCATGTCAGACATAGTACACAGATCAGGCATGGACTTACCCCCTTCCTGCTGCTGTCTGGCCTTCAGCTGCCTATCCAGGTCTGGGAAGACCACCGCCAGTATCCGGAGCATGTGGGGAGTCAGGGTCTGGTGTCCGCCCCTCCTGCATGGAGGTGACAGCTTCAGCTGGACTCTAGCTATCCCCCGGGTCCAGCCCTGAAGGTCTTGCCACCTCTTCTGGCAGTTGCGGATGCGGCGCTTGTAGACCCCCACAGAACTAACAGCCCGGGCGATGGTCAACCAGATCTCCTGCTTCTGGTGGGCATCAACCTGTGAGGAGGACAAAGTGAAAAGTACATTAACACACATGCCCCAGATTTGTGCAGCACACAATTAAATACACATGTCATCATCACAAAGGGAAAATAATTACACAGGTAGTGCAACCCTGGGGAATGAAAATTCACATGCATGTCTGACATGTTAACAATGCATGGATAGGTTAAGCTGGCAAAAATGCACTTTAGCAGCAAGAAAAATATTCAGTACATGTCCCTACACACTTTGGGGGATGAAAGTAGTCAGTGATAATGCTTGCCACTGCTGTACACTGTGCTAGTACTGCTAGTCAGACAACATGCTTAATTAGGGAGGCAGTGGACAGCACACTCACCTGTTCCCCTGGTTTCCCATAGAGTTTGCTGTACCGTGGAAGGAGCCCGTCCAGCAGGGCCTGGTTCTCCTCCTCAGTGAAGGCTGGGGCCCTCTCCAGTGTACGTGCCATAGCAGGAGCCAAAGGTTGCATAGACAGCAGCAGTGGTATCAGGGATGTGGTCCAATAGCATGTAGTGCAGGCAAGTGAGCTCCCTGGGGTCCAGCCAGCCTTATATCTGTGTGCAGAGGCAGACTCTGTGCCATGTGTCCAAAGTGATAGGTCCAACACGGTTGCATTCTATGAATCCGGCCAATCCATTTAAAAGTACGCCTTCCACATCGTTCAAATCTTCACCTTCATGGAACACTTGAAATTGCAACATTGTTGTAGGCAGCCAACTGAATTTCCAGTGCACAACTCGTCCAAGTTTTGAATCCGCATCCGTCCCCATGAAAGTCCTGAGCCAATGGGTGCACCCGGCTCGTTCAACTGATTGTACAATGTGTATTTTGAATGTACACATGCACCCGTCTCCATACGATTCAATGGCAAAGGTGTACGCACGGCTCGGACATGACCGGTGCAATGCGTACGCATTGTCACCCGCGTCGGACCTCATTGCATTCAATGACAAGGCGTACGCACGGCTCGGACATGACCCGTGCAATGCGTACGCATTGTCACCCATGTCAGACCTCATTGCATTCAATGACAAGGCGTACGCACGGCTCGGACATGACCCGTGCAATGCGTACGCATTGTCACCCCCGTCGGACCTCATTGCATTCAATGACAAGGCGTATGTACGGCTCAGACATGACCCCCAGTCAACTGATCTGGGTTTAATCCATTACCGTTCTTTAGCCCACTCTGCCACCCCAGTTCAGACATGGCCATATGCAAATCAGTCTGACCCTGTGCCTCATGGGAACAGTCCAGCCCGAACTGCCAAGCCATGTCTTCCCTGGATCGGAAACAAGCTTCCTAGGACCGGTTTCTGGCATTTCAGCCGTCTTCAGCCAGGCTTGCTTGAATCCAGTGGCAAAGTGAGCAAGGGACTCACGTCTGAGCATACCCTGCCAACTTATTGCGAACAAAGCAAAACCAAAGGAAATGATGGACGGAGTGTTGAACATTGCAAGCAGTCACCCCCAGTCAACTGATCTGGGTTTAATCCATCACCGTTCTTTAGCCCACTCTGCCACCCCAGTTCAGACATGGCCATATGCAAATCAGTCTGACCCTGTGCCTCTTGGGAACAGTCCAGCCCGAACTGCCAAGCCATGCCTTCCCTGGACCGGAAACAAGCTTCCCAGATCTGTTGACTGGGTGTGAGTGTTTGATTGGTTCTGATGCTCCGTCCATCACCACCCCTTTTTGTACCGCTTTGTTCACCATAAGTTGGCAGGGTATGCTCAGACGTGAGTCCCTTGCTCACTTTGCCACTGGATTCAAGCAAGCCTGGCTGAAGACGGCTGAAATGCCAGAAACCGGTCCTAGGAAGCTCGTTTCCGGTCCAGGGAAGGCATGGCTTGGCAATTCGGGCTGGACTGTTCCCAAGAGGCACAGGGTCAGACTGATTTTGCATATGGCCATGTCTGAACTGGGGTGGCAGAGTGGGCTAAAGAACGGTGGTGGATCAAACCCAGATCTGTTGACTGGGTGTGAGTGTTTGATTGGTTCTGATGCTCTGTCCATCACCACCCCCTTTTGTACCGCTTTGTTCGCCATAAGTTGGCAGGGTATGCTCAGACGTGAGTCCCTTGCTCACTTTGCCACTGGATTCAAGCAAGCCTGGCTGAAGACGGCTGAAATGCCAGAAACCGGTCCTAGGAAGCTCGTTTCCGGTCCAGGGAAGGCATGGCTTGGCAGTTCAGACTGGACTGTTCCCAAGAGGCACGGGGTCAGACTGATTTGCATATGGCCATGTCTGAACTGGGGTGGCAGAGTGGGCTAAAGAATGGTGGTGGATCAAACCCAGATCTGTTGACTGGGTGTGAGTGTTTGATTGGTTCTGATGCTCCGTCCATCACCATCCCCTTTTGTACCGCTCTGATACCACCACAGGCACATGAGCAGGCATACCGTAACAGGAAGCACTACCATTCGATCAATGCTCTGGTGGTCTGTCTTGCTGACATGTTGATCACACATGTGTGTGCACGGTTCCCTGGTTCTGTGCACGATGCCTACATAATGAGGAGTAGTCACATTGCAACGCTGATGTCACAGATGCCAGCTTAGCATGCCTGGCTTGTCCGTGTGTACTGACTGTTTCTCATTGTGTGTGTTTGTCATTGTTGTATTCCACACTCCTACCAAACTCATCTACTTGTTCATTTTTGTGTGTGTAGGTGACTCCGGATACCCCAACATGCCGTGGTTGCTGACACCCCTCAGGAACCCTGTGACACCAGCCGAGCTGCGCTACAATGAGGCACATGGTCGGAGCAGGAGGGTGATTGAGCGGACATTCGGCCTCCTGAAAAGCCGCTTTGGCTGCCTGGACAAGACCGGAGGGGCCCTCCCATATGAGCCTGCAAAGGTGTGCAAAATAATACTGGTCTGCTGCATGCTACACAACATGGCGGTGCGGAAGGAGGTGCCTCTCATTCTGGATGTGGATGATGACGACCAACGTCCGGCACCTGTGGAGAATCCCGGCCTGGGCAAGGATGCCAGTGATGATGAAGATGATGGTGACATCCGCTCCCAGCTCATCAACAACTTCTTCACCTGAAAGTGAGTTTCCAGGGTTGTTATGTGAATGTATGGAGGTAGCCAGGAATGTGTTGAGCCAGCTCTGTTGCTGTCTGAGTGTGTCTGTGTGCCACTTGACTGGATGCATGCTGTGATGTGTCCATTCAGGTGGTGTGTACTCCACAGTAGGGTAGTACTGCTAACTAGTGTTTGTGTAGGTGTTTTGCAACATGTTTTGTGCATGTGTATTGCATTTCTCTCCTGTTCATCTGTGCTTTTGACTGTATCTTGTCTGTCCTTCCCAGGGTCCTTTGCCTGTTGTGTGGTCAACACTGATCCCCAACACCCAGAAGCCAACACCAGTGTGGAAGTTGAGAATTCCCATCAACTGATGTACCAAACATCCCTGGACTTCCATTCTCCAAAACATTGTGAGCGTGTGTCCACTGTTACATAGAATTACCGTGCAACTATTGTGGAATAAACGTGTTGCTGGTGTGCAATGAACCTGTGCTACGCTTTGTTATATGCGTTGTCTGTCTTCCCACATCTGAGTGATATCTGCTTACCTCACCTGTGGACTTGTTACCACTGACTGTGCTTGGTGTTGTGTCTGTGCATGCCCATGTGTTTCAGGTCAACATCATTGTGTGTGATGAGTCACATGGCCATGGTGAGTATGTTTTGTGTTGCCATAGTGGTGTGTCTCCCTCACATGTATCACATCCCCGTGACTGACCTTACGTTGGTCACTGGGTAGTCCCTGACCCACAGGCTCTTCCACTGGGGAACTCATCCCCCAATCACTCCTCACACTGGACTCCTGTACCCTCCCTACCGGAGCGGTACTGCCAGACTCTAGAACCACAGGAGCCCTGGTTACAGGTGCTCCAGGTCCTCTACTCACCAGGAGATCTTCCTCAAATGGGCTAACAGGACAGCCTAGGTCCCCAACTTGGTGTTCCCTCATGGAACCATCCAAGTCCTGAGGCAGGGTTTCGTACGTCCGGGGACCCTCGGTCACCCTCTCACTCCTGCTCCACTGAGCCAGGCAGTGAGCCCCTACACCCTCCTCGCTATCCTGGGACCTAGCTGGGCTACACTGAGCCTCTTCCACCACGCTGGGCTGGAAGATACCTGACCCACTACTTTTGGAGTCACTCCCTAATGACTCTAGAGAACCTCTAGCCCTTTCCCAGCGCTCTGCTTCCTCCGCAAGCTCAAGGGGCTCAGACAATCCACACCCCAACAGGTGTTGGCGCAACCCTGGCACACAACAACTGAGCAGGTGTTCTTTGAGAACCAGATTACACAGTATGTCAAAATCACTTGCTGTGGAAATCCAATCAAACATTGCATCCTCACATCCATCCACAAACTCCTCCCAAGTCTGGTGAGACAGTTTCCTACTGCACCTGAATTTCAACCTTAACTCCTCCTCCTGGGAAACAGGTACTAGACTGGGGGAACTGGGACTGGGATTTCCTACACTGGAATCTATCTGGCTGCTACCACTGGACTCAACCCTCCCTGGGGAGTCCAGAAAATAAAATTAAAACTGCGCGCAGGGGATAGTCTACCCTCCAGAGCTACTTTGCCTCTGGTGGAGGCCCTCTCAGCCTCCTCTACCCTCTCCCGCGCCAAGACCCACTCAGTCTCTCGCTGTTGCTTCCTGGCCTCCAGCTGCGCCATAGCCTGAGCATGCTCTAACCTGAGCTTCTCTAACGCCAGCTGGTGCTCCCTTTCTTTCCTCCTATCTTCCCACTCCTCTGGGGACAGGGAAAGGGATGAGGCGCTGCCTCCTACGCTGGACCCAGCAAGGGACGCCCTACCTATGGGGTCCTCACTCTCTACTGGCGTCCAGGTATTGTCATCCTCTACCTCCTCTTCTGAATCTTCAGGGCTCCCCACAGACCCACCACCCTCCAGGTGTGAGGCCCGGGCCCGTTCCATACTGTGCTCAAGATCCCATGGACCCTTTTGCCATAGGACCAGGTGGTCCTGAAGTTCGTACAGGGTGTCGGACTCTCCCTCTGTACAGTACCTTTCTAACTCCTGCCTCTGGCACCAAGCTAGCTCATAGGGATCACAAGCATGCTCCATTCTGGTGGACGTTATGGTAAAAAGATTCTACAGGGAACCTAGGGGTCTGAGCCTAACAGGAGCACACGATTCACAAAAAGATTCAGCAAGCTCTCTAACCCAGAGAACTCACACTCACTTGCCTAGTGCCACACACCATTCATCCACACACACAACCCTCCCCTCGGACTGGTAAGGCAGTTTCTACCACCCCTGATTCCTCAACCTGACCACCACGTGACACAGGTACCAACTCTGGGCGCAGGGCGGGGGCAAATGTACAGGACACTATTACGCTGCCACCACTGGATCCCACCCTCTGGTGAATCCAGAAACACAATGCACTTGGGGGGGGGGGTGATCTACCCTCCCGAGCTAGGGACACCTAACTCACAGTGCACAAAAACACATTTCCAAAGAAATGACAATTAAAAACAAACTTAGAACAATAATCCCTATACTATGTGATTTATCTAAATGCAGAGTTTTGTAGTGCGGCCAGTTGCCGCTGCGGTACAGCGCAAACGCAAGTCCAAATCCCACCGCTGATCACCAATGTTAGAAATGGGATTTCTGGTTGGCTAGGGCTTGCGCCAAAGCCAGACAGAAACCACCACTCTAGTCAGGGCAAGGAAGTTACACGCCAAAGATAACCCCTGCTCACCCCCTTGGTAGCTTGGCACGAGCAGACAGGCTTATCCCTGAGGCGATGTGTAAAGCGTTTGCGCGCGTACCCAGCAACAACACCCAAGGCCCACCACAAAGGAAACTCCACACAAGGTATTCTATAAAAATAGCCTTTGTATTATACACAACACATTAGATAAAAACACACACTCTACAATGTGCCAACAGGCACGGGCAGAATTTACAAGGGATTATATATACAGGGGACAGGGCCACCTGGACCACTGTCAGGAATTAGCACTTTTTAGAACATAGGAATAATACTGTAGTACAAAATAACATATGTAGCACACAACCAGTAACTACTGGTATCAGGTAAGTACCACCTACGCAACCCTAACCACCTTAGGAAAATATTGCGCAGGGAATCAGGACCTCACTAGCACCACCTGTACTAGGGAGAAAACAACCACCTAAGTATCACAATACCTGTAGGGGTCTAAGAACATAAACACATGATGCATAACTACATTCAGCGGTGTAGAACAAGGCACATGACGCATAAATACACATTCAGAGGTGCAGGAAAGGTACAATGGCGCAAAAACTCACATTAGCCACTATCTGTGGCAATCCCTGGGCCAACTAGGCTTGAAGGGGAAAGGACGCCCGGCGTCCAACAAAGTCAGGGGCAAGACTGCGCACGCAGTCAGGACAAAGCGCCACGGGCCCCAACCTAAACGTTGCAGCTGCCCACTAAGTGCTGGGCAGCTGTGGAAAGTGAGCGTGGGCACCACCGTGCCTTTAGAACAGTTATGGCCTCCTGAGCCCCTCTGGGCTCTAAGCCAATGACATGCCCCTTAGAGCCTGTCAGGGCTCAAAACAACTTTGTGGGGCAAGGGGGGGAGCGGCCCGCTGCCATCGGGGGCCGCTCTACCATGGAGGAACTGGTGCCCCGTTCGTTGGAGTCCCGCTCGGGGGACTCGTTAACAAATAATGCCCCCGCAAGCGTGGGAGCCTCGTGGGCTTTCAAAACAATGGGCCCCTTCGTTGGAGCCTCTCAGGGGCTCAAGGATCAATTGTGGCCCCGCGTTGGAGTGCTACTCGCACTCGAGAACACTCCGAGCAATGCAACGAAAGAACTGCCCCCTCAGTGCAGCAGCCCGCACCTGCGGCGCTGCTGGGGGGGGAAAGAGGGGCCGAACGGGCAGAATCTTCCACCGCGTGGAGCCCCACTCACCTGGGACTCCCGCGTTGCTTCTGGTTCTCTCGGCTGCTCCCGGGTCTCAGCAGGCGGCGGACACGGAGCATACCACGCTCCGACCTCTCTGGGACACCGGGGCTCTCTCAGCTCACGAGGGCCCCAGGCAGACTTGCTAGCTTCTTTCCTTGGCGGGCCTCGGGGTGTCTGCGGGGCTCCCTACACACCGGGAGCACCGCTGGAGATAGACGCAGCCCTCGGGGTCCCTCAGCTTCCCGGCCGGAACTTCCTCGCGCTGGGCCAAGCCCCGCCCACGTCTCTTCAAGACTTGCCTGACTTCCTGTTGGCCGCGGCTCGGGCCGCTGCGGTGATTTCTCCTGCCGTAAGAGGGGTGGGCTCCCTTGAGATAATAAAAACAATATCCCGCGGGGTGGGCACCCGCTTACAGCCTCAGCAATGTCCCTGGCAGGGTGGGCACCTGCCAGGAGACACTAGAATCGGCAGAAAATGGGGCAAACGCCGGGTGGGCACCGGCTAGCAGAAAAAAAGCGCTCCTAGCGCTAGGGATCAAAAGTGAAAGCGCTCTCAGCGCTAAAGCATAAAAAGCACCACAAAGTCCAGCAAGTTCTTCCCTGCATGCAGCAGGGCAGTGGTGGGGGGCAAGGCTGGACCCAGAGCCAGCTCACTGGGCCTCCAGGCAGGGAGGTAGTCCAGGTGGCGGTCCTCTGGTCCAGCAGCAGCAGCAGCCCCCCTCAGGTAAGATCCTGGCAGAGAACAGTTTCTGTGGGGACACAGCCCCATTTTTATACAGTCAAACCCTTTGTTCTGGGTTCAGGGTGAGGGGGAAAACCAGTCGCAGCTGGTTGGGGAGCACCCTTGATGTGCTCAGCCCCTCACTCTATTCACTGGCAGGGCTAGGGTCGTCAGTCGCACCACAGGGGGCGGGGCCAGCATTGTGTGTGGAAAACCCTGTCCTATTCAGGACCCAGGTGTACTCCTCCCACCCATCTAGCTGCTGATCTCCCCATTCACCACTGGGTGACTCATCCTGACTCTGGGGAATCCCTAGCCCGTCACATGACATGACCAGCCAATCACGTGACAGACACACTGCACACAGAAGTGCCCACCTCTAGAAGTGGCACTTCCACACTAGGTACATGCACACCGCACACATCATCGCGCAGCATTCACTCCCACGAGTCCGCACATACCAAACTTGGGCCTGCACACCCCACGCATCAGGAACTACTAGGGACACATACATTCCCCATGCATTCCTATGGGAGGGCAGGCCTATCTCACCACATGCACTCAGAGCGCGCACGCACTTTACCCTGGGACACAGGGAAAGTGCGCAGAAACCAAAAAATCACCACACCAAGTCACCAGTAAAAAGCAAAAAAAGTTCAGGGGTGAACCTGCCAGAAGGGCCAAGTCCAACAGTCACATTGTTGCAGTATTTGGCATGCACTGTGTTGTGTAGCAGATCGACTTCGCCCTGAACATGACAAGTTTGAATCACAACAGAGGCAAGTATGGTGTACTGGTGAGTTTATTTACAAACATGTGTGAGTGAGGTGCACAGGATGTTGGGTGCTGTACAGTGGTTTGGAGATCCAAAGTTCACATTTGAGTTGGACGTGCTGTTGATGAAATGTCCAGAGTAAAGTCCACAGTCATCTGATACATTGGCCCAACATGAACCCTCCATGTCATGTGGGCGAGTTGTGTGCGATTGGGCAAGGTGAACGGGTTGCGCACAAAGAACATTGTCCAGAACAGGTTTAGAGGCCCTGGGGGGTGTGCTGGGACATCTGCCTCTCACATGTCCTTCTTCGGACGACCCCTCTTCTTCCGGGGGGGGAGGATCCTCATGTGCAGGCCTCTGCGGTGCAGGGGACTCTCCGCCAGAGTCCTCCTCACTCCCTGTGGCACTGGCAGATGGTGTTACGACAGATGTTGTGGGCACACAGGGGGGTGGGGACAGGTTGGTGTTGATCTGGCGGAGGCATTGTAGTATATCCCGATGCACCGCAGTAAGGGCATCCCACTTTGCCTCCATGCGGGCATGGTGGGCGACCTGCTCCTGTTTTATGTCCTTGAGGATCCCCACTACCTGGCCAAATCCTCCGGTGCTATCCTGGTACACATCTATGATGCGTGCCAGTTGGGGGTCATCATTCAGTCCAGACCCCTCTGCAAGGCATGCCCTGTGCCTCCCACCCCTCCCAGCACCCCTCTCCACATGGGCAGGACCAGCGGCGGTACGCACAGGTGACCCTGGGACCCCTTGGGTGGTGTTGCTGGTGGTGTTGGCTGTAGCTTCCAGGGGGTCCTGTGTCCCTGTGCTGTGAGTGTTGGTTGTCCTTGGTCTGTCCGTGTTGGCGGGGGTGCCCTGTCTGTGTCCAGATGGTGGAGGCGTGGGTACAGGGGCAGATGTTCTGCTGCTGGTGCTGCATGATGGGTCACACCGGAGGGGCCAGGTTGGTTGTTGTCATCCGAAGAGGACAGTGAGAGAGTCAGACCAGAGAGTTCAGTGTCCAACAGAGTCTGGGACTGGGTATCCTCGTCATTTGTCAGTGGGTGCCCAGCACGACCTGTGTTTGGAAGAGACACACAATGTGATTTATGTTTCTACATGCATCGTTGATTCACAAACATGACATTTTCTACTTTTATAACAGATGCCTGCCTGTACACTGCTTTTTCCCAGCTTGTCACGGACAGAGTTCGATCTTGTTGTTGGCCATTTGCCAGCATGGCCTTGTGCTCCCCACAACAGAGCCCAGTGTCAGACATCTTGTCAGTCCCTTCCCACTCCCTGTGAGGCGAGCATGGTTCAGGTTGATCTTGCTGGGCCATGTGGGTGGGTGCAGGTTGTCTGTGACTGCGAGTCCCATCATACTCTTGGCTACACCCCCCCTTCCCAGCATGCCCATGCTTCCTCCCTCTTGACTCTGCTTCCCTGTGAGGGGGTGTGACAGCAATGGCAAGATGGCTGACTGTGGAATCCTGGTGTTTGTTTGGCTAGGAGTCCCAGCATGGCCTTGTGCTCCCCACAACAGAGCCCAGTGTCAGACATCTTGTCGGTCCCTTCCCACTGCCTGTGAGGCGAGAATGGTTCAGGTTTATCTTGCTGGGCCATGTGGGTGGGTGTCGGTTGTCTGTGACTGCGAGTCCCATCATACTCTTGGCTACACCTCCCTTCCCAGCATGCCCATGCTTCCTCCCTCTTGACTCTACTTCCCTGTGAGGGGGTGTGACAGCAATGGCAAGATGGCTGACTGTGGAATCCTGGTGTTTGGTTGGCTAGCAGTCCCTGCATGGCCTTGTGCTCCCCACAACAGAGCCCAGTCTCAGACATCTTTTCGGTCCCTTCCCACTCCCTGTGAGGCGAATATGGTTCAGGTTGATCTTGCTGGGCCATGTGGGTGGGTGTAGGTTGTCTGTGACTGCGAGTCCCATCATACTCTTGCATACACCCCCCTTCCCAGCATGCCCATGCTTCCTCCCTCTTGACTCTGCTTCCCTGTGAGGGGTTGTGACAGCAGTGGCAAGATGGCTGACTGTGGAATCCTGGTGTTTGTTTGGCTTGCAGTCCCCGCATGGCTTGTGCTCCCCACAACAGAGCCCAGTGTCAGACATCTTGTCGGTCCCTTCCCACTCCCTGTGAAGCGAGTATGGTTCAGGTTGATCTTGCTGGGCCATGTGGGTGGGTGTAGGTTGTCTGTGACTGCGAGTCCCATCATACTCTTGGCTACACCCCCCTTCCCAGCATGCCCATGATTCCTCCCTCTTGACTCTGCTTCCCTGTGAGGGGGTGTGACAGCAATGGCAAGATGGCTGACAGTGAAATCCTGGTGTTTGTTTGACTACAAGTCCCAAGTGAGCCCCTGTGCTTCACACATCAGCAGCCAGTACGGGGGTTCTTTTGCTGATATTTTAATGAGGTGTGTGTCAAAGCATTGTACCCGGTGAGTTGTGTGGAGTTTGTGTTGGGGGGGGGTGTCTCCCCATGCTGATTAGTATGATCAGGGCTGTCAGTCCGCCTTCCCATCATGACACGTGCTTCCATTGTAGGGCATGCAAGTTGTCTTTCAGGATGTCAGTCAGTGGTGTCCTGCTTCTGATTTGCGCACATGCCCCAGCAGGGCCTTGTGCTCCCCACAGCAGGACCCAGTGTCAGCCATCTTGTCAGTCATTTTACACTCCCTGTGATGTGGGCATGTTTCAGAGAGGTCTTGATGGGCCAGTCAGGAGGGGGAGCATTATCTGTGACTACAGGCCCCATCATGCTTTTGGCTACACTCACTTCACCTGCATCCCCACTATTCCTTACTGACAGTCAGCTGCACTGTGAGGTGGTGTGTTTGTGGTGGCAAACTGTCTTGCTGGATGTATTTGGCTTAGTGCCAGTGGTTTGCTCTATTTGTTTGTAGGTTGGTGCATGTCATGACACAGTCCCCACTCACTATGAGATGGCATGTATTGTGTTTGTGTGACTGGCATACACATCTTGGGTTGATTATCTATTGGTTAGTGTAGGTTTGCTTGGGGAGCATGGTTTCACTGTCCCCTTGCCACACAATCTTGGGTTTGTTGTTTGTGTACTCACCAGTCTCTGGGATGTCTGTTAGGCCATGGATGCTCTCTGGTGGTAGGATGTCCCGCACCTTCTCCTCCCAGGTCCTGAAGTAGACTGGTTTGGCAGGAGGGCCACCGCCGGTGCGCTGACTCAAGGCGTGATCTTTCTTGATGAGTTTCTTGACCCTCCTGCGCACGTCATACCACCTGTTCTGGATATCGTCCTTTGTGCGCAACGTTGGTGCTTGTGCGTTCACCTTGTCCACAATCCTCGCCCACATCTTGGTTTTCTGTGAGATGGGGGTCCTTTGAACCAATGTACCAAACAAATGTGGCTCTACTCTGATGATCTCGTCTATCAGCACTTCTAACTCACTATCTGTGAACTTTGGATTCTTCTTTGGAGGCATGATGATGGGTGGTGGTGGTGAGGGATGTGTGTGTGAGGGTGCAAGTGATGTTGGTTTGGTGTTGGTTTTGCTGTGTGTATGTGTGTGTGCTTTTGTATGAGGTGCTGATGGTGTGTG
The DNA here is from genome assembly GCF_964204655.1 of Triturus cristatus. Classification (NCBI taxonomy): domain Eukaryota; kingdom Metazoa; phylum Chordata; class Amphibia; order Caudata; family Salamandridae; genus Triturus; species Triturus cristatus. The sequence goes on from NC_140587.1 coordinate 625,691,156, forward strand.
AGTTGTGTGATGGGTGAGTTGTGAGTGTTTCTGTCGTTGCTGTGTAGTGGTGTTTGCTGCTGGCTGTGTCTCCTGTTTGCAAGGGATGATGGTAGTGATTGTAGTCCTTTATATAGTTGTAGTTGTGGGTGTGTCTTTGTCCAATTAATTTGTGTTGGGTATTTATTGGCTTAGTCATTGCTTGTTTGGTCATTTTTTTGTGTTTTTTCCTTTGTGTTTTGTAGCCATGTAGGAGACGTTCATGTGACGGAAACGGACGCTGCTGCTGGCTCGTGCAGGCTTCTCCTCATCGTTCACACTGCCTGTCTTCTGTGTTTGGTAGGCATTGTTCGCGGCGGTCTCTATTGCTTGTTTGCCGGGTTGTCTGTGCGTGTCGGTCGTGCGGCTTGGTCTCCGTGCGAGTCGGTCTGGTTTTACACGCATTGCATCGTACTGCGCTTATCGTAGATCGCGGGGTATGGGTCGGTCGGGTTGACTCCGGGTTCGTTGTATCGGTCGGTGAAAATCGCGTCGGTTTTCCGGCCGGATCACTATTTTCCCTCTGGCTCGATCGTACGGCTTGTATTTCGTACGTGTCGGTTGTAATTCACTCATGTTGCATCGTACTGCACGGGTCGTACGGAGCTGGTCTGTGTAGGTCGGTATTCGGTCCGGGTCCGTGTCGGTCAGTTCGTTTTGCGGCCGGAATCGTAATCGGCCCCTAGATGTGGGAGGGACGCTGGAAAGTGAGTGAGAAAAGGGACAGACTTACAACTAAAGTGGATGGGATTAGGGAGGAGTATGAGGTGTTTATTGGAGGGCCAAGTAGGAGCTTACGGGCGCATGTCAATCACCCACACTAGGGTAAGCTAATTGTTTTAATCTGGGAGTAGAAACATGTAACGTACACTTCAGAATTAAGTTTACACTTTAGGGGCCTTTTTCACAAAGGGAAATCTACACTTTGATGTAAGCTTACAAATTTTTGCTATTCACAAACTTGAGTTAATAATAGCTTTCTGACTGTGGAGGCTCTGCAGTTGGGGTGAAGAACTCTGCACATAAAAAGATAGGCTTATCCTATGTTTTTAGTTCTAGATTTCTCCAACCCAGATTTTTTTGGCTATTTACACATTCTGAATTAATAGTAAGTTTATGGCTCGGTAGATTCCACAGTTGGGGTGCAGAAGCCTGAACATAAAAAAGATACAACAGGCCTATGTTTTTATGTGCAGAGTTCTCGACTCCAGCTGCGGAGGAGCGAGGATGTGGACGAATGTAGACATTTATGTGGGAGGGGTAGCAATACTGTGGAAAGCATGGGAGACCCATTGGTCTGATACAAATGAACCAACTCTTTAATGATACCATGGTCAAATCAGAATTCCTATTGACTACCTGCATTGAATACCATTATAGACAACTTGCTAACTGCCTCATAAAAAAACTCTACAGACCAGATGATACAGTTATTATCACCGATAGATCACCTCAAAACATAGACAAACTGCAAATGTGTTATTTCAGGTCTTTATGACTTACTTGTCGAAAAAATGGACTCCAAGTGTACATGACAAACTACACTAAACCATTAGCAGAGACAACGTGGGATTGGCACTGGTATCCCAAGCGATGCAATATAGGAGGACTGCTCTCCTAGAGCATCCTTTGGAGATGTGATAGTAAAAGATGTGACATCTTACATATATTATGGCATTGTCAAACTGTTCATTCATTGTGGGTCAAAATATGGAAGCAGAAAGCAAATACCTTAAGCCACAATGTGATTCCTTCGTGATGTGTTAGATTTGGAAGGTTTGAACACACACCTTAGTAAATTGCAAGCAACAACATTAAGGGTGGCAGACATTTGCATACTGCAGCTTTTGTATGTTGGAAATTAATGACATAGGTATTGACTCCATCAGGGCTGAACTGAGGAACTAAAAGCAGCCCTGGCAAAAGTGCTCAACCAAGCCCCACTTCTTTCATCTCCTCGTACTAGTACTCTTTTTCCATCCATAATTTTCTCCTTCTCTTTTCTCACTCTCTGATTGCTTTGTCAGATCACAATCTCTCTGCCTTCTTCCTTCCTCCCTCTTTTTCTCTTTAAGGGGTACATTAACAAGCTGACGATAAAAAATTATCGCCCCTTTTGCGGCAGTTTTCGGCCGAAAAGCGGTGATAATTTTATCGCCTGATTAGCAAGGCCACGCTAACGCGTGAAACCTTGCTTTAGCGTACGGATTCCTGACGCCCAGCTTTGCATCTCTAATGAGATGCTAAGTGGGTGTGCCTGACCTGACATGACAGGAGAAATGTCGCTAAGCGACATTTCTCCTATCATCAAGCCCCACGCTATGAAGCATAGCGTCAGGAAAAGTAGCGATAACCCCTGTTATCGCTACTTTCCTTACGCCTGCTTCAGGACTGACTTAGCCATGATATCCTATGGAAGGTGGATATCATGGCTAAGTTTGTGAGTCCCTATCAGCAAGCTAACACCACACTACGTGAGATTATCGCTGGGTTTCCAGCGATAATCTCACGTTAGGCAGTTAGCGTGAGGATTTTTATCGCTAAGGAGATAAGCGTTGCTAAAAGCACGCTATCTCAGCGATAAAAATCCAAGTTACCCGGCAATAATTATCCTCACGCTATGAGCACTGAGCGATAATTTTCGCCGGTTGTTGCTGATATAACCCCAAGCTTCTGCTGCAAATAACCTGTGGAGCTGGGGAAAGTGAGAGAGACACTAGGAGCAGCCCTGGGTTTTCAAAGATGACTTCCAAGCACTTCAGCCCACCAACGGAATGCAGGGTAGAATAAAAGGCCTGTCCAACCATGTAATCTATAACTGAATGTGTACTGGGCTATGAAATAGTTCTGTTATGTGAATTGTACCAGTGAGGCCATCTAATCATTGGGAAAGGGATGTAGAAGTCAGTGATGAGTTGAAATGGTAGCATCATGTTGATGATTTATCTTTGCTCTTGCTGTTTCCACTGCTTTGGCACTCTTATAAATTCTTCTTTCAAGGTTCAACATTTGTTGGGTTATGTTTCTTGTCTCTGTCTTCCAAAAATTGACATTTTCCAAGTGTCTACTTTGCTTTCACTCCCATGCTAGTACTTTGTCCTTGATGAAATGTCCTTCAGGAGCAATTCCTCCTATCTGATCTCAATCTGTAGTTTCCATGTGCAGAACACTTCCAAAAGTTCCAATTAAGGTTCAGAAAAAAACCTCTCTCCTATTCATAATGAACCACTGCAATTCAATATAGCAAACAACAGCTTATACCGTCCTCATAAAGTTATGCACCCTGGCGGTGTGGGCAACATGGTGTCGACACCGGACGTGCCACGCTGAGGAATGGAGTAGCAGGCCTTAGTCATTAATCCTGCTTCTCCAGCACCATGGCTAACCACTGCATGAATATCTTGCCGCAGGAGAGGGAAGAGAGTAAGGGCCACATGTACGAAAACATTTTGGGGTCGCAAAGGGTTGTTTGGCCCACTTGCAACCGCAAAAAAGGGATGCACAATGTACTAACCCTATTTTGCGAGTTGCTAATCTATGAGCGACTCGCTATTAGGAAGGGGCGTACCAAGGGCGTCCCTTCCTAATAGCGAGTGCAAATGCTATGTATGAGTGTTCTGCAACCGCATTTGTGGCTGCAAAAAACTCGTTGTTTACCACCTACTTCAAGTAGGTGGTAAACCATCCTCAAAGGAGAAGGGGTCCCCAGGGGACCCCTTCTCCTTTGAGAATGCGTGGGCAAATTTTCTCAAGAGCAGGCAGTGGTCCCACGGACCACTGCCTGCCCTTAAAAAATTAAACTGAAAAGTACATTTTTTCTTTTTTAAATGCAGCCCGTTTTCCTTTAAGGAAAACGGGCTGCATATAAAAAAAACTGCTTTATTGACAAAGCAGTCCCAGACATGGTGGTCTGCTGACCCCAGCAGGTCACCATCCCTGGAAGTGCTAGCCATTCCCAATGGGGTCACAAATTGCAACAGCCTCATTAATATTCATGAGGCATGCAATTTGCGACCCCATTGGGAATCGCAAACAGTGTCTGAGACACTGTTGTACATTGAACTTTGCGAGTCGCAAATTGCGACTTACAATTCGCCGCAATTTGCGAGTCGCAAAATTCAATGGTCACACATCTGGCCCTAAGTGCACAGTCCTCTCCGGATTGCTGTGGGCACATGGATCGGAGAGATGTTCCAGTTGTGAGGAGAGTGCGGGCCCGAGGCATGGACTTGTGGCATTGCCAGGGCTAGGAGCCTACCTCAAGGGGGCTCCCCGACAGAGTGGAAATGTCCTGCCTGTGCTGTTTTCCTGACAGGTTCCTTTGCTGCTGACAGGTATTAAAGGGCTCAGTGAGACGAGAGAGTCAAAAGTTTCCTCGGGGCCACCAGAGGAACCTCCCTGAAGTGGAAGCGGCGCACTGGTCATTAAGCAGGAGGCCCAGTCATGCTGCCTCGCAGAGGCCTATTGGAGTATGGAGGTTGCAGGCAACATCCTTGGAGACTCTCACCTCGAAATGCAGATGGATGAGTGGAGTGCAACAGCTGTGTAGGGGAGATCGATGGGTCCAGGCGTGGGATCATTGAGTGAGTCTGGCCATAAAGACTGCGAGTGGGGGCACTGACATGGAGGAGGCTCCCCCAACTTACCTAGAGTGCTTGTCTTGTGCCCAGTCTGCAACCACACAGAGATCCTCAACACCTCATAGCCTGGGGCAGCCTGATGAGACTGGGGCTGTAAGAGGTCCTTGCCGTAAGGACAGTCATCAGGCTGCAACTTGAACCACTCTTTGGCATTCCCCGGGAGGCTACATCTTGATGAGGTGGGGCCCAGAAAGTTGTGGAGCGCATCGGTGGTCTCATTTAGCAGGTCCCTGGAAAAAGCAGTGACAGCATTCCACGCAAAAAGCACCTGCGAAGGACCAGGGGACAGCCACTATTCTGCAACTGGAGCCCCCATCAGTTCTCAGGTGAGGAAAGAGGATAGAATTTGAGAGCTGCTGGTGGGTGATGAGGTCCTTGTGGTTTTACAGCTACTGCTTTCTAGAGGAAGGGACAGAGGCTGTACTGTTTTATGTCAACAGAGAACCACAGGCCTTGCTAGCCCCCAAGAACCCAGCACTTACATGGACTCCTACAAACCTAATGGATAAAACCAAGCAAACTAAACCCAACTCAGACACCACAATCGTGACCGCTGGGCTGCCTGTGCCACCAAGGGATGACATCCTGGACTCTCACATGTCCAAATTTAATACCATTCGGTATACCATCCAAGAGGCAAAATTGTTCCTGGAAACTTAAAAAGAATCAGTGGCACTGGATGTCAGCCTCTTCAGAGCAGATCACAGAAAGTTGGCGTACAGGGTGGATGAAGCAAAGGCCACACTTACCACACTGAGGCCAATGGTATTGGAACTGCAAGACCAAATAAAAGGGCTCCAAACAGAGATCACAGCCCTACAGCCTCACACAGAGGGGTGCTCCTGGCACAATAATAAGAGGATAGTAGGTGTGCCAGAGCATGAGGAGGACCCCAGCTAAGATCAAACCTCCAAATTGTTCTCTGTGGACAGGGCAAAACAGGGTTCCAGGTCACCCCACCCCCCCCCCCCTCCAGGCACACCCCTGTGGCCATTAGTGGCCCATCTGTTCAATTTCAGGAAACAAGGCATGCTTGTTACAGATAGCTCACACAAAGGGGCCCTGGAAGATAGGCAGGCAAAAAGTCAACATATATCCGGACGACAGAGGTCTAGCATCAACACTCTAACAACATGAAGAAAAAAAACATGTGAGCACTGAACATATGATATTCTGTAATATATCCAGACAAATTAAGAATTCTCAAGAAGGGCAAGACCATCTTCCTCTTGACACCAGTGGACATGTGGGATTGGCTCCAGAAGAAGGGTATTAGCTTGTCACCAAAGACAGGGCCACAGGCTGGGGACTAGGAACAGCAGAGTCCCTAGAAGTGCTGTGTGAAACTATTGAAAATACACCAGACACAGCAGGAGGTGCCTGAGGCCAAGGCACAAGGTATCGAAAATGTCTGGTATCAAACTTCCAGCCTACTAAACTTGTTGTCTACTGGAAGCCATTAAACAGTGAAATCAGCTGAGAACCGCCTGCTGATGCCTCAGCTGGCTGACAATATCATTTGAATTGGCTCATACTTTATGTGGAACTGAGAAGGGGTGTTCAGTCACTGAGGGGACCACAGAGGGCACCAGGGAGATGTGAAACTGGCACTATTTCTCCTTGGGGACTGGGGCCTGGCTGATTGGGCTCATTTGAGGAACACACTTGTTAGTGACACCCCCTCACACCATCCAGTACATGGATACCCATTGGACTTTGTACTTGTGTTTTAATTTGACTTTGGGGTTTACTGGTGGAAGTCAGTTTAGGCTTTCAACCTGGGAGGGGCGCTGGTGAACCTGTTCCTTTTCCAGTGTGACCCTGTGCACTGTAGATCAGTTGGGACCCAGGTGGGTTTGCTGGCCCATGATCACATCCCTGAGACCCCCTGAGTGAGGGGCCTGTCCCTCCTCTGCAAACACACCCCACTTTAGAACACTGATGGACTGATGGCAATACCATATACATTTGTGACCTGGAACATGAGGGTACTGGCAACCCCCCGAAATTGTATGGGGTACATACTTATTTAAACCACTGACACAGTCACATCACCAGTATGCAGGAATTGCACCTCACTGGGGCCAAGCTTAAGAAGGTAGCACGTAGATAGGGGGGGGAGACTTTCGGAACCACATATGCAGCATATGCAATATAGGTATATTGCCTATGGGTGGCACCGGGGGTCCCTTTTGTGATGCAGCGACTGTAATTGACCCAGATTGTAGATATGTGGTGCTTGAAGGGTTATTAGTTGGCCAACCCTTGCCAATCATTTACATTTATGCCTCGAATGTGTAGCAAAGGGAGTTCTTTGAACACATATCCCTGCCACTGCTGCACAACCCGTGCACACCACAACTCTGGGGAGGACCTCAACGGTGTAAGGTATACAGCCATCGCCAACTCTACCCCATCACTGCTGGGTGCTGCTGGATGTAGGATTGCATGTCAGTTTGAGGATTGGTTGGCAGGCATGCAGATGCTTGTAAGGTTGGTTTCTGTCTTCCAGAATTCTTAGGAGCCAAAATCATTCTAATTCCCTGGTTTCAGCATATATTAGGAGGAGTACACTTGATAGCAGCCAAGGGTCCTGGACCTTGGGAACAGCACTTGCCGCTCAAGGCTCACTCCAGCAGAGGTCAGCAGCGGGGTCCAAAGCAGGGCCAGTTGGAACTTGTTAGCTTGGTAGTTGCAGAAAAGGTAGCTTGTTGTGCCCCTGTATCATGAACAGGAGGTCAGCGTTATGAGCCATGGGGTCCACAACTTGCTCTGGGTACAAAACAGAGACCAGGTCAAGTATTTAGGGCTCTTCTCAGGTCACAGCAAGTCAACATCCTCCTCTGTTCCTCCCCAGGTCCAGAAAGTGTTCTAAGGGGGGTATTGTTGATGTCACATTTAAGCCCGGCACCAGCCTGTTGGTGAGGTAACTCCTGCACACTCCCTAACCAGTAAACTAAATGTTCCCAGGGCCAACTTTAAAGATGAAACAAAATGTTGTGAAGGACATTACAGGACTCTGTGTACTTATTCCCCTGTCCTGAAAATGTATAAATAATAATATAAGGGGGCTGCCCCTATCTCTTTAGGGGGCTCCCAGAGGGAAAACCCCTGAGGACATATTGTTTAAATTGGGTTTTTTGTTGCAATCCTGCAATACTCCCCTGGCGATCTTGGCAAAAAAGGAAAAACACTGTGGCTACCATATCTTTTTTTTAACCTTAAATGACCCCTGGCCTGGGCTGGTTGAAGGGGTCAGTACATATTATTTGGGGAGGCGGTGAACATGGGCCCTCCCCTCCCAGAGCCAATTACAGCCCTGAGGCCCCCATTCCCTGAGGTCTGACATATTAATAAAAGAGGAAGGGGTGCACGGACCCCCTCCTGAATCTCTACAAGGTCTTAGGTATCCCATCCCATGGGGCCAAACTAATTTGGGGAGGAAGGCATGCTGCCCCCTTCCTGTGTCTCAATGAGGCCCTTGAGACCCCATTCCCCAAGGTCCAATAACAAATAACAGGTGCTTTTGGTCCCACTCCCCGAGCTACACTGGGACCAAATCCCCTGAGGCCAAATTAATTTTAAAATGGGAGGAGGAGCCGTGCACCCTTCTCCCCATGCCGCTATTGGCCCGAGAGGATAGGGGCCCCATCACCCTGGGGCAGATACTGTTCAGTGTTCCAGGGTATCCACGCCCGGGCCACTGTAGTTCCCTGTCCAGGAGAGTGCAGACATACCCTGCCTGCACTCTCCCAGGCAAGGAAGTCAACTTTACTCATGCCCAGTAGGAGCATTAAAAAATGCTGCTACTGCTTCGGCAGGAGTAAAGAAAAGGAGATATCTCCCACCAGCTCCCAGTATGATACTGACTGGGGACCCAGCTGGGGCTTTGGGAGTCTTGGGACTCCCCACGCAGCCTCCAAAAGAGTAAGCAATGTGGGTGCCCAGGGTGGGCACCGGGGCACCCAACAGTAATTTAAAAAAGGGTCAGCTCCTGCCAGGGAACTGGCTGGGACTCCTTGGTCCCTGGGGCTCCCTCTGCAATCCCCAATGGTGCCATTAGTGTGGGTACCCTGAGTTGGCACCGGGGCAGACACTTCAATAAAAATAAAGCAGATCCCCCGGGGGAGACGGCTAGTGTTAAGGTGCTCCTTGGGCTCCCCCTATGGCTGTGTGAGGTCTGGTTGGGCACCAGGGCACCCACTTAATAAAAAACATACTGGTTCCTTCCAGAACACGCAAAGGGTGCTGGATGGAGAGCCGGCTGGGCCTGTGGGGTCCCTGTGGCTCCTGTCATAACCCCCCAACAAATAATACATGTGTGAGTGTCCTGGGTGGGCAACTAATCATCCACAACAACAACTTATAAGCAAAAAAAGTGAATAATAAATGGGCAGCAGCAGCTGCTTATTTATTATTTACTGTTCCTTGAAAAAGTGTCCCATAATGCTCCTTGAGGGCTATTTTCATTTTTTATTGAGCTTGTTGATGTCTTGAAACGGGGCAGGGCACTACCAAGTATTTTTTGTAATGCTGTGGGGGGCTGCAGAGAACGTATCAGCTCTCCAGCAACATAAAGCAAAGCAACTGGGAGGTGGTGAGGTGTGAGGCGTTCATATAGTATGTACTTATGTGTGTTGTGAAAGGTTTCATGCTGGCAGTGCATTCAATGATGGAAATATACACTCTACTCCCCTAGTACCATCCTAAGACTGGTGAACAAAGAGTATAGGTTTGAAGCAAACGCCATTCAAATCAGTTACAGTTTTGTACATCAGAATTGCCTTAAGGTGTTGTATTTTATTTCATCTTCTTAGCCAACATGTGTTTTGTCGTTTTCTATATGCCCCCTTTCTCCACCACTCTGCAAACGTGCTTCCTGGCACACGACTGGTTGGGGAATGAAGTCCACTTTACTCCTGAGGGACCTTGGGTGCCAAGAAGCCCTCCTGGTACGTCCTGTAAGTTCTACGCAGCGGATATCCTGAGACCTGGTTGGAGGCCCAGCCCCCTTTGTCCACTACTCTGCAAACGTGACTGCTAGTTAAAAAACAACTGACAAAAACAAAGGTTAGAGGGATGGTATGCTTAGGAATTAGCATTAACCAAACCTTAAAAATTCACTGGAAAAAACACTTTCAGTTATGTGATAGTTAGGAATTAGCATTTAAAAAACCTTGGAACGTCACGAAAAAAAACACAGGTTACAGGAACTTTATAGTTAGGCTGACATTTCACTTGCACAAAACCTGTGAAAATCAGCTGTTATAGTTAGCTGAGCTACATATAACTCACAGCCCTGCAATGTATTGATGATGACGTCACATATTACATGACATGGTCAGTGACATCACTGATGACATCATCCACATAATCTCTGATGCACCTACTCACACCCTAATATAACCTTTCTTACACCCTCTCCAAATTTCAGACTACCATTCTGGAAATCATAGACACACAAATACCAGTACATAAATGCCCACTCACTGATCAATAGGTCTACACACACACATCCACTCACTCACCCATATAGCCACTCATACACCCAGTCACTCACCAATTCAGCCACTGATATGTCCACTCATACACCCATACAGGCACTCAGACACCGTCACTCACCCATAGAGATACTCACACACCTAGTCACTCCACCACCAAACAGTCAATCACTCTGTCACTTACTCACCTATACAGTTATACACACACATCCTCATTTATTCATACAGATACTAACATATACTTACTCTCTTATACCATCGCTGACACAGGCACACACTCATCCATACAGCCACTCTCACAATCAATACATATAATCACTTATATACTCCAGCACTCACATATACTGCCTTTCACATATGCAGTTACTCACCCATATACCACTGAGAGATCCGTTCACTTACCAACACAGCCATAGGCATACTCAATCACCCATACAGCACCTCACAGACACACTCATGAACCCACACACCCAGGGAATCACCCACACACACATCCATGCAGAGAGTCACACACACCCTCACCCACCCACACAGTCAGGCACCCATACAGGTACTCAGACAACCAATCAATAACCAATATAGGCACTCTTGTAGCTAGTCACCAAACCATGCAGCCACTTACACACCAACTGAAATACTGATAAAGCCATTCACACAGCTTAGTCACTCACCCATACATTCACTGAGACACGTATAATCACTTACTTATACAGTCAGTCACACACCCACTGAATCATCCATCATACAGACACTCCTACACCCACTCATTCTTCGATACACCATGGAAAAAAGTTTACAATATGCACAAATGCGTGCTCATGTGGACCCATGACAACATTTCCCAATAGCCATTGTGTATGGTTTCACATGTGTTCCATGAATTTCTTTTATGTCTATGATGGGGAAGTATTATATAAATATTTGAACTAGACTGGCACAGACCAGATTGGCAAAGGCTGCAGGCGCAGCCAAAACACGTCTCTTCAGGCGTTGGGTCGATGGAGGCCCTTTTAAATAAAGAAGCCTTAAACCTACAGTCTTCGAGTGCGTGCCTTCTTCTTGTCAAGGAGTTAGGATTGTTTTGTATATATATATATATATATATTCACTGAAAAAACCATAGGTTTCACACACGTTATAGTTAGGAATTAGTATTTAAAAAACCTTGCAAATTCACTGAAAAAACCATAGGTTTCACACATGTTATAGTTAGCGGAAATTTTACTGATAAAAAACCAATGAAATTCCCCCGTTATAGTTAGTGCAGGCAACTATAACTCACGCAACCGCAATCCTCTGCTGATGCTAATACTGTATTTAGACACTTATTTGCCCATGTCTTCTTCCATACATTTTTAGCTATACATATATTACAAATATTTTTTTTTCATAAAGACACATATGTCATCAGCAGAAGATTGCGGTTGCGTGAGTTATAGTTGCCTGCACTAACTATAACGGGGGAATTTCATTGTTTTTTTATCAGTAAAATTTCCGCTAACTATAACATGTGTGAAACCTATGGTTTTTTCAGTGAATTTGCAAGGTTTTTTAAATGCTAATTCCTAACTATAACGTGTGTGAAACCTATGGTTTTTTCAGTGAATTTGTACGGTTTTTTAAATGCTAAGTTACTTTACGCCATTCGTGGCGTGCGCGCCCACTTAACGCAGTTCGTTCCGTGCGCGCACGGTGCGCTTCGCGCACCGTGCGCGCACAGTGAGCACGTGGTGCGCTTCGCGCACCGCGCGCCCACTTTACGCAGTTAGTGCCGTGCACGCACGGTGGGCACGCGGTGCGCTACGCACACCGCGTGCCCACGTTACGCTAGATGGGCCATGTACGCACGATGCGCTTCGCGCACCGTGCGCACATGGAGGACATATGATGCACTTCGTTTTGAAAGGTAATATTTTAATTTTTTGTATATGTTATAAGCCATGCACAAATGGTGCCCTTCGGGCACCATTTGCACACGGGGTGGAGAGAGTGTGGATAATTTTTTATTATTTTTTTTTTAAATATTTTAGTTTAACTCATCTTTAATAAGCCATGCACAATTGGTGCCCTTCGGGCACCAATTGCACACGGGGTGGGGAGAGTGTGGATAATTTTTTGTTTTTAATAATTTTTTACCGTACGCGTACGGTAAGCGTAATCGGCGAAATTAGCGAAAAAATAAAAATTCAGTTTTTGGCCTTGGGGGATCTTTGGGGACTCCCTCAACATTGCTATGTGTGTGGGAGCTGTCTAAACAGCCCCTTTACATGTTTTTGTGCTTTATATTTTAAACATCACTCTCAGTGCGAGAGAGAAAATGGCGGCCGCCGCTTCCTGGTTTCGGCCGATTCGAATGTTTACTAAGATCTAAGAGCCAATCAGAATCGCGCTCGCGCACGCCACCGTACGCGTACGGTAAGCGTACCGTAAGCGCACCGTAAGCTGGCTCAGATATATATATTGATTTAACAGCTATTTTCTCAGAATCTACTGAACAGATTTACACCAAACCTACAAAAGGCACTTCCTTGACCTGAGGACTACCTCTCTTCCAAATTTCTAGTAATTCTGTTCAGCCGTTCGGGCTGTAGCCCTGTCTAAAGGTCCTATGGAAAAATGCATGGGAAAAACGCGTTTTGGGACCCCCTTTTATCTCAGCCCCCGCTTGACGAATCCCCCCGAGACTTTCAGGGTAGGAGCGGAGCGTAGCGCCCCACCTATTTTGAAAAATTTGCGAGGATTCGTCGACCGGCGCAAAAGTTATTCAAAATAGAATGTTGCGGATTTCCTATGGAAACGTGGTCCTAACTATAACTACCTACTGGCGACCGCCAGTAGGTAATATATATATATATATATATATATATATATATATATTATCTACTGGCGGTCGCCAGTAGATAGTTATAGTTAGGACCGAGTTCCCATAGGAAATCTGAAAATTCTATTTTGAATAACTTTGGCGCCGGCTGACGAATCCTCGCGAACTTTTCAAAACTAATGGGGTGCTCCGCTCAGCTCCTACCCTGAAAGTCTCGGGGTGATTCGTCAAGTGGGGGCTGAGAAAAAAGGAGGTCCCAAAACGCGTTTTCCCCATGCATATTCCCATAGGACCTTTAGTCGAAGGTACAGCCCGAACGGCTGAACAGAATTACTTGAAATTTGGCAAAGAGGTAGTCCTCAGGTCAGGCATGTGCCTTTTGCATATATGGTGTCAATCTGTTCAGTAGTTCCTGAGAAAATTGCAGTTAAAAGTACATAAATATCTATAAGCGCGCACAGTGGGTGCACCGTGCGCGCACGGTGCCGTGCACGAGCGTAATTCTGATTGGTGGTTAGATGTCAGTCAACATTCGAATCGGTCGAAATCAGGAAGTGTCGGATGCCATTTTGTGTGTGACAGTGAAAAAGAAAGGTGGAGAACGTGAAAAGGGGGCAGGGTAGAGAGTTCCTGACCCCCTAGCCTTTGTCAGGGGGTCGCTGAAGGACACCATTTGAAAAAATGTGGGAAGCAATGTGATTTGAAGTTAACATGTATATGTGTGAAAACAGAGAGGGAAACTTTGCCATTTACTGGTTCTGGTGAGAGGTGTACAGCTCAGAGATTCTGGCAATCTGCTGTGTGAGTGCCACATTTCTTTCTCAACTAACTACTTTTAAAGGTGAGTTATGAATTTGAGAGGGGGTGTATGTGGTGCATTTTGATATAAATAATAGAAATTTGTTTCTTCTTTTAAAGTTGCATTTTACATTTTATGTTTTGGAAGATATTTAACTGCCTTGAACTTGTAAGATATTATGGAGTATGTCTTCACCATAAGTTAAGGTGTACTGGTATCGCCCAGGAATACTGTTTTGTGCCTAGAATCAATCCATGAGTCTGTCTGCACACAGGAATTCTTGTCAGAGATTTAATTTGAGTTGCTCTTGTTCTGTAAGACTTGCACTCGCAGGAAAGGGGCAGCTTGTTTTCTTGAAATGTGATAGTTAGCATTCAGCACAAATCACTATCTCACAAATGAGAGGCAAATGCTAACACATTTGAAATCAACAGGGTAGATTTTCCTTCCACTCCTGCAATGGGTGAGGTAGTTCCTACATGTTCAAAACTCCAATTAACCCTTACCACACATGCACTCTTACATACATCTCTGCAGTCTACATGCAGTTGTGCAAGCGTCCATACAGATCTCTCTTGCACCTGACAATACACAGTCTCCAGAAACACACTCTTAGCACACATGCAGCTGCTTGTCCTGCACTCCCATGCTTACTATTCAGCACTGTGTGGTATTTCAGAGAGCAGTGTGTAACGCTAACACATTCAACGTCACCAAGGCTCATTTCCTTTGCTCTAGTGTAATCACTCACCCAGGTTCCACATGCTCACGGTCTCAAGTAGCTGTTAGGACATGTGCTTTTTTCTGCCTCTCTAAACTATAAGGAAAATGTGTCAGGCTGTTACAGTAATTTTCACTTGCTCTACCACAGTAGTAAATGTGCTTTGAAATTGCAATCAAATATCGTTTTCTGCCTAGAATCACACCATGAGTCTGTCTGCACACTGGAATAGTTGTCAGAGATTTAATTCGTGTTGCTCTTGTTCTGTAAGACTTGCACTCGCGGGAAAGCGGCAGCTTGTTTTCTTGAAATGTGATGGTTAGCATTCAGCACAAATCACTATCTCACAAATGAGAGGCAAATGCTAACACATTTGAAATCAACAGGGTAGATTTTCCTTCCACTCCTGCAATGGGCGAGGTAGTTCCTACATGTTCAAAACTCCAATTAACCCTTACCACACATGTACTCTTACATACATCTCTGCAGTCTTCATGCAGTTGTGCAAGCGTCCATGCAGATCTCTCTTGCACCTGACAATACACAGTCTACAGAAACACACTCGTAGCACACAGGCAGCTGCTTGTCCTGCACTCCCATGCTTACTATTCAGCACTGTGTGGTATTTCAGATAGCAGTGTGTAACGCTAAGATATTCAACGTCACCAAGGCTCATTTCCTTTGCTCTAGTCTAATCACTCACCCAGGTTCCACATGCTCATGGTCTCAAGTAGCTGTTAGGACATGTGCTCTTTTCTGCCTCTCTAAACTATAAGGAAAATGTGTCAGGCTGTTACAGTAATTATCACTTGCTCTACCACAGTAGTAAATGTGCTTTGAAATTGCCAATGAAATATTGTTTTCTGCCTAGAATCACACCATGAGTCTGTGTGCACACAGGAATTGTTGTCAGAGATTTAATTCATGCTGCTCTTGTTCTGTAAGACTTGCACTCGCAGGAAAGGGGCAGCTTGTTTTCTTGAACTGTGATAGTTAGCATTCAGCACAAATCACTATCTCACAAATGAGAGGCAAATGCTAACACATTTGAAATCAACATGGTAGATTTTCCTTCCACTCCTGCAATGGGTGAGGTAGTTCCTACATGTTCAAAACTCCAATTAGCCCTTAGCACAGGTGATCTTACATACATCTATGCAGTCTTCATACAGTTGTGCAAGCGTCCATGCAGATCTCTCTTGCACCTGAAAATACACAGTCTCCAGAAACACACTCTTAGCACACAGGCAGCTGCTTGTCCTGCACTCCCATGCTTACTATTCAGCACTGTGTGGTATTTCAGATAGCAGTGTGTAACGCTAACACATTCAACGTCACCAAGGCTCATTTCCTTTGCTCTAATCACTCACCCAGGTTCCACATGCTCATGGTCTAAAGTAGCTGTTAGGACATGTGCTCTTTTCTGCCTCTCTAAACTATAAGGAAAATGTGTCAGGCTGTTACAGTAATTATCACTTGCTCTACCACAGTAGTAAATGTGCTTTGAAATTGCCAATTAAATATCGTTTTCTGCCTAGAATCACACCATGAGTCTGTGTGCACACAGGAATTGTTGTCAGAGATTTAATTCGTGTTGCTTCTATTGTGTAAGACTTGCACTCGTAGGAAAGGGGCAGCTCATATGATAGGATTTGAAAAGCTCAAAAAAAATATAGTAATATATTTAAATTACATAAAGGTATTTTTTTTGTTTCTTTTAGGTATTGCTGAACAACACTGAAATAAATTAAACATGACTATAAAATCAAGAAAGAGAAAAGAACAGCAAAAACATCTACATTTGAAGACAACTGGACAACACAAATTAGTTGAAGAACCTCATGTTGGAAAAAAGAAAAAGTCTTCTGGTAAGCAGACTAAGGATTTTTTTTTAAATCTCCTCAAACAAAGAAAACATTTAAAAAATATATCCACTGCAAATAGTGTTTCAAGTAGAAAACAACAAGACAATAGTAAGAAAATACTAAATGCTAATGTACAATCAGAAGCAAGAAAGAATGACTTAAAAAGAAAAACAGAATTTCAAAAAATTCGTAGAAAAATGTTTCAGAGAAGAGTGATGATCAATTTGCTAAAGGATGTGAAAAAATATAGGAAGAATGCAAAATTTTATAAGAATAAGAAACATATTGAATCAATTGTTGCAAAGGCTTTGGAATTAAAATGAAAACTATTCATTTTAATTTTGAACAGGATCCGTACATTAGGTAAAATAGTCAATGTAATGAAGTCAAAAAGCAAAAGGAAAAGAGTAATGAAAAAAAATAACTTTTGTAAAGTGTTCTTAGGAGAATGGAAGCATAGTTCAAGTACTGAACCATTTTTTAATGAAGAGAGTTATCTTCAAAGTAATAGTTTGCTGCATGCAGTTGACACCAGTAGTCAAGCTTATGAAGTTAAAGATGGTTGTGTACTGGAAAAGGAGAAAATAGTTCCAAAAAATGAGGAAGAAGTGTTATCTGATGAGGTTATGGGGAAACGTCCTAAAGCCCCAGTGTACACTTGGAATTGTAGTAGTATTTGTACTGTACGACAAGAATCTATTGATAAATTTACGTGACTTTGTAAGAGAATATAGTAAAAAAAAAGTGTTAAACAGAAGATTAAGGTGCTTCAAAGACTAGATCCATGCAGAGTGAGAAAGAATACTGGTTTGCAAGGACATTCTCTGACTTGTCTTTCTAGGAAAGTTTGCCAAAGTGTTTTTCACCATTTTAGGATGCTGGCAGTACATCATACTGAAATGAGAAAGTTTGTGAGAAGATTGTATTTTGCTAAAAGTCCAGCACTAAAGTTAAATGAGTTGAATAGTGCTCTGTTCCCTGGATCTGTATCAGATGTAGAGAAGGTTATTGATGATATTCAGTTTTGTTACTTTGGTCCAGAGCAAGAAAGTGCAGGAATTGACACAGTTATTGAGGAAAATGTGGAAGAGAATGTAGAACTCACTGTTAGTAAAAATTTTGAACATCAAATGACAAAATGTATTATCATCTCTATTGAAAGGCCAAATATTACTTGTATTTGTTGCCGGAGAAGCCATTATAAAACTCAAACAAGGAATGTTGATCTCTATAAAAAAAGTGAAAAAGAAAATAATTATGAGTGGAAGGATTTTGCTACATATTTATTTTTGGAAAATTGTTTTGATTTGGGTGAAGATCAGCGTATTTGTAAAAACTGTTATAACAAGTTAGAAGAAAATAAAATGCCAGCTAGAGCTGTACATAATAATTTAGAATTGGTTGATATTCCTCCAGAACTTTGTAATTTAAATACGTATGAGTCTATACTCATTCAATGTGTCCATCCATTTCAGACTATAGTTCGTATGGAGCCCAAAACAGGTAAATTACCTCCTTCAGATTTACAAAGATGTTTAAAAGGAAGAGTTGTCTATTTGCCATTAGATTTGAAAAAAAATATTGAAACAATTGATGCAGATAGTTTGGAAACTGAACCATTAGTTATTCTGGTTAATGGTGTACCTACAAAGAGTAAGAAAATTTGGCAGGAGCTAGTAGATGTACGAAAAGTACAAAGAGCAAATTTATATTTGAAAAGAAATAATAAATGGTATGAATCAATTTATATGGATGAAGATGAAGATTTACTAGCAGACGCAGGAATACCAACTGGGCAAATTGAAAAAGTGTATAAGTCAAAAGAAGAAGAAATTTATG
This sequence comes from Triturus cristatus, assembly GCF_964204655.1. Taxonomy (NCBI): domain Eukaryota; kingdom Metazoa; phylum Chordata; class Amphibia; order Caudata; family Salamandridae; genus Triturus; species Triturus cristatus. The sequence continues at coordinate 625,709,360 of NC_140587.1, forward strand.
AACATTTCAGCATACATCCTCTTCATTCTAAAGAAGTTGTGGGAAACACTATTGATCTGTTTCAGATGAAAAAAGCAAAAGGAACTCCCGTGAGTGTATGGGAGGAGAGCTTGGAAGCTCGTTGTTTTCCCCAGCTGTTTCCTACAGGAAAAGGTCGACGATATGATGAACGTCCAGTACAGATTCCTGCTTCTGAGTATCGGACTACAAGATTATATGCAGTAGATCCAAGATTTCGTCAAAGTATTCCTTATTTGTTCCATCTTTTATTTGAAAGTGACTTGTCTGCACTATCTTATGCAGTAAATCACATTTTAAAAACTGGAGTACATCTACATAATGTGTCTGCAAAGGATTTTATGAACAAAGTGCAACAGCGAGATGATCATTTGGAATCTCAATTGATTAATCTGATGGCTTGTCAGCGTGGGACTAATGAATATTGGTACCGACGCCATGGAGAATTGAAATGTATGTTACGGAATTTAGGAACTCCTACATGGTTCCTTACCCTAAGCTGTGCTGACTACGCTTGGGATGATTTACTGGATTTTATTCGAGAGGCAAATTCAAATATTGAAAAAATCCAATACAAGACAGCAGGAGAATTGTGCTCATTGGATCCGGTTAATGTTTGCAGATATTTCAATCATAGATTTGAGGCTATGATGTCCTTCATCTGCAATAAAACAAATCCACCTCTTGGAGAAGTTGTGGATTTCTTTTGGAGAAAAGAGTACCAAGCAAGAGGTGCACCTCATATTCATATGCTGTTGTGGATCAAGGATGCCCCAAAATTTGGAACAGATTCTGATGATGCAGTTTTATCTTTCATTGAAGAATATGCAACATGTGCTATACCTAAAATCACAGAAGAAAAAAACTTAAATGAGCAAGTTTTACGTTTCCAAAGTCATCAGTGTGGAAAATACTGTCGACGAAAGTACAAGAGTAAAGATAAATTCTACACAACATGTCGATTTGGATTTCCACGACCTGTTCTTTCAAAAGGAAGAGTAAACAGTTTTATGTCAACTGTGCGACATACCATTACAAGAAAATCTCCGAAAAATACCTACAACCTAAGAAGAAAAGAAGAGTCAAAATATATAAATGACTACAACCCAGTCATTTTATCCATGTGGAATGCTAACATGGATATTCAGTATGTAGCTGACAATTCTATTGCTGTTGCTCGGTATGTCACATCTTTTATCACTAAATCTGAGAAAACGGAATTGAAAGAAATGTGGGAAGAGATTTCTCACGAGAAGACTGTCAGTAAAAAGCTATACAGTTTCAGTTTAAAGATGTTATCGCATCGAGAAATTGGGTTATACGAATGCTCAGATAGGTTATCATCTGCAAGTCTGTACTCCAAATCCAGAAGAATAATTTGGGTAAGTTTAGGCCTTGCAGGAATGCAAAATCGGGTACTGAAATCTATTCGAGAAATTGAATGTTTAGCAGAGAACGAACCAGAAAGTACAGACATTTTGAAAACAAACATGTTGGACACATATTACCCAAACAGAAGTCATCATCTTGAGAACATCTGTCTCTATGAAGTGCTGCAGAACTACATTTTTAAACGGAATGCCACAGAAGACATCAACAATGGAAAATATAAAGTCATTGGTGAGGAAGGATGTTTGGTGAAACAAACAAAAGGAAGTTTGATTAATCACAGGAGGCTGAGTTGCGACACTACTGACAAAAAATAATTTTACTACTTAGCACTTTTACAGCTGTTTAAACCATGGCATTCAGAGGATGAATTACTTGGAGATTTTCAGAGCTATGAAGATTCCTTTAATGCATGTAAAGATAACATAGAATGCAGTACTTTTTCAAATTATGCACAAATGTTAAATGAAGAAATTGAACAAGAAGCTACAATTGCAGCTGAAGTGGCTAGAGACAGTTCTCAAGACAGTCAAAGTTCTGGTACGCTCAGTCAAGATCCCGTAGGACAACCAATCGTAGAAAATGAAGCTGCAATAGCCATGACTGAAGTGGAAACAGCTATGAATCAAGCTCAGGAAGATTTAATAGACTTACCAAATTTGGAACAACAACTGAATGATGAACAATAACAAATGTATGAAGAAGTCACAAAACAAATTGATCATGGATTACTACATGAAAATAAAGAGTGCTCATGCACATCATTTGAACCAATCAGAATGTATGTGAGTGGACAAGCTGGAACTGGAAAAAGTTTCTTAATTAAAGTAATTAGAAGCTACCTACAGAAAAAAACTGATTCAACGTTGTCTTGTGTTGTTACTGCTCCAACTGGGTTAGCAGCATATAACATAAAAGGAATTACCTTACATAGTTTGCTAATGTTACCAGTAGAGCATGAGAACAAAATAGAATACCACAAGCTAACAGGAGAAGCATGTTTTGAAGTTTCAAGAGTGTTGAAGAAAATGAAAGTTCTCATTATTGATGAGGTAAGCATGGCATCAAACTTAATGCTTGCCTCTGTGAATTTAAAAATGCAGCAAATTCTAAAGACAGACTATGGCGTGTTATGTGGAGGAAAACATGTTATAGTTTTTGGGGATCTACTGCATCTCACTCCAGTTAAAGGACAACCAGTATTTAAAACTCTTACACATGAAGACACGAAAAACTCGTTAGGAAGTATAGGTAATGTGAATATTTGGTCATATTTTGAGTACAAAGAACTCATTACCAATATGCGGCAAGCAAATGATGATGATTATGCAAGTATTCTCAAAGATATCAGAATTGGACTACTCACAGAACATGGCAGAAAAGCTTTACAGTGTCGATTGCTATGTCATTTGTTTCCAACAGAACAAATAGTTCCAGAGAAAATATACAAGAAAATTGCAGAAAAAATACTGTACTCTGCTTAATGCCAACACTACATGAATGCTCTATATTCAATGAAGAACTTTTGAAATTGGAAAATGAATAGATTATAAAAATGGAAGCCGTGGATAAAATACAGCATGAAGGAATAACTATTACATTGACAGGCAAATTGAAAACTAGATTGCATTCTCTAGAGAAAAACATATCGAAAACATCTGGTTTAGAAAAGAATCTTTATGTATGTATGAACTGTCGAGTAATTTTAAGACGTAATTTGAATGTAGAAAAAGGGTTAGTGAATGGAGCTATGGGTAAAGTTGTGGGTTTTGTTAATTACCATAAAAAAGATGGAATTGAATTTTTAAAAATAAAATTTGATCAGATTGAAGAGGTTAAAGACATTAGTCGTTGTTCAGTTAGTTTTTTGCTTGTGAAAGACTTATATGTACGTAGGAAGCAGTTTCCGTTTTCTCTAGCATATGCTGTAACTATTCACAAATCTCAAGGATTAACTGTAGATAGTGCTTTTGTAAACATTGGATCTAGTGTGTTTAAAGAAGGTATGGCATATGTTACTTTGTCACGAGTGAAAAAATTATCTGGTTTATTTATGATAGACTTTGATGACTCAAAAGTTAGTGCTGATGCAAATTGTGTAAAGGAGTATAATAGATTAAGAAGAAGCTATGCTCCTCATTTAGGTCAGTATCCTGTGTTTTGAAAAATGTGTTGTTTGTCGGAAAAGGAGAATTGAGAATATCTGTAATGAAGATGTACAGAAGAGAAAACAAAAAGAGAGTGATGTGATTGCAAGCAAAAAGAAAAAGGACAATGTTGAAGAGGTTGTTGGTTGTCATTTTGAAAATAGCTCTGGTGTCAACTGCTACACTAATGTAGTGCTGAATGTTGTATTTTATCTTGAAAGTTTGCAAGAGCAGATAATACTAAATCATGAAAAAAGATTTTGTTCTCTGCTGAGTTTCCTTTATGAGAAGCTGAGTAATGATAAAACTAAAATAGAAAGTGCTTCTGATGTTAGAAATCTTTTAGATGTATGTTCTGGATGTACACAGTTTACTCAAAATCTCCAGCAAGATGCACAGGAATTCTTAATGTATATGCTTATGGTACTGGAAGATGAAGGGGTAGAATTAGAAAATATGTTTGGTCTCTCTTATAAATGGGAACATTGTTGTGAAAACTGTATGAACACATGCAGCACTAATGTTGATTCTGAAAGGTTCATACATTTAACATTACCAGAGAGTAAATCAGTGACTTTTAGTAAATTAGTTAAAGAGGCAAATCACAACATGTAAATCAGAAATGTTATCAACGTTATTTTTAAAGAAATATGGACAGTATATAATTTTAATGATGCAACGTTGTAGAGCTGATGGAACAAAATTGGACACTTTTATAAAGAAGTTTGTAGGAAATCAATTATCAATATCAGGAAAGACTTTTGTTGCAGTTGCAATAATTTTCCATGATGGACCTTCTATAACTTCTGGTCATTACACAGTTTATCTAAAATGTGAAAAAGGCTGGACACTGTGTAATGATTCTCAATTGATTTTCAAGCAACGTTTGCCTGCAGAATTACCAAATTTCTACTTAATTTTTCTAAAACCAAAATTTTAGATACAAATTGCAGCATCTGAAGAAACCATTATTTCGATTTTATAGGATTACCATTGGATATTTCACCTAAAAAGGTTTTAAAAATTACCATTTGGCCTCATGGAAAGGTAAATGTTTCTATTCTGGACTTTTTTCACAGATAATATTTTGGTGTATGTGCTTAAGCAACAAGATTTACAGACGTTATTTATTGCAAATAGTTATTGTTCTTAGAATATAGTTTTAATATATATGTTACATTTCTATCAAGGTATGTTTTACTGAGGATAGATTCAGGGCTTTTTTAAACAATCTTTCAGATTGTTTATTTTTTTGTCCGCTGTTAAGTGATGAATGCAATTGATATCACTATTTTCAGTGAAATTCAATATATTCTGAAAACAGCAAAAAAAGGGCAAAAAATTACTTTGTTAAATATGAAAATATGTGTACTGTTTTCTAAAATGTATTGTTAAATATTACTACTTTTTTTCTTTTTTTTCAGATCCATAAAGAACATTTAGGAAATGTAATCCTTTTTTCTTGCAATTAAAACAATTAAAACCAACCATTTATTTCTAATTAAGTTATTTTGTTGGTCAGGTAAGTTTGAAATATCTGTATTTCCCACCCCTTCACTTTCATGCTCCCTTTTCTTCACTTCTCCTCACTCTGCTTTTCTCATTCCCCTTCTCTCTCTCTTCTTCCTTTACTGCTCTTTCATAACTCCCTCACTCCTTCTCTACTACTCCCCTAGGTTTACTGCCTCCATCACTATTTTTTCAACCATGTTTCTCTCCCTGTCTCCATATGTCTCAGTCATTCTAACTGCCTTACTCCTTCTCAGTTCCTTGCTCTCTGTCTCTGTTTCTGTCTCTCTCCCTTTGTCTGTCTTACCCTTAATTTCCTTAACATCTCTGGGGCAGATTTACAAGCCCCCTGCGCCACCACTACGTCACTTTTCATGACGTACTGGTGGCGCAGGGAGCTCCTCCATATTTACAAGGAGAGGAAAAGCCACCCTGCGTGACTTTTCCTCTCCACGTAAATACAGCCACTTCACACGCAGCACTGTGCGTTGAAGGGGCGTTCCATGGGTGTTGTTGTGGGTGTTCCCACGCAACACCCATAGAACTAGACACATCTCCAGATTTACGAGAAATCGTAACTCTGGAGATGCGTGGGAATGCTACGCCACCCTAGAGGTGGCGTAGCGCGGCACAACTAGGAGAAATGTTTTCATTTCTCCTTGTTTTTTCCTCTTTCAGTGCGTGCTGCATGCTACTGCATGCATTGAAAGAGGAAAAAGCCTCTTGTGATTGTGAAGGTTTCCCTTCCTGCAGAAGAACAATCTCCCCACCACGCAGGCATCCTTGCAGCATGGTGCAAGGGAGCCTGCGCCGGCGCATGGCTGCAGTTTGTGCGCCAGCGCAGGGGAAGCATAGAGATGCGACATATTCTTGTAAATATGTCGCATCTCTGTGCTTCGAAACTAACGCAGCATGGCGCAGCAAAATTACTTGCTGCACCGTGCTGCGTTAGTTTGTTATCAATCTGCCCCTCTGTTTCTACCACTTCTCCTCTCTCCTTCACTCGTTTTCCATCTATGTTAATTTTTTAACCTTCTCCGTCATTCTCCTTCCCTCACCTTCCCTAACTGTCACTATCCTTTACTCATAGTCACTCCTATTCTCCTACTTCACTTCCTCCTGTCTGTATCTCACACCCCTTCACCTTGTCGCATTCTTTTCTTCACTCTCCCTCACTCTGCTTTTCTCATTGAAATCCTGACTCCCTTTCTCTCACTCCAGTTTCCTAAATCCCTCCATCACCTCAGTCCCCATCTCTCACTTTCCCTTACCACCTTTTCTTATCCTCATACCCCTTATCTCACCATCATTCCACTTCTCTTACTTTCAATCCCTTTACCCTGCTGTACTTCATCCGCTTCATCTGTTACTCCGTTTTCCTATCTCCGTCCCTTACTCCCCTTTTCTCACTCCCCCTCCCTCACTCTCCATTATTCACTGCCATTCCCTTACTCATTAACTCTTCTTACCTGCATCCTCTACCCTTAGTCCTATTGTTGCAGTCAGTCTCTCACTTCCCTTTCATGACTGATCATACTTTCCTTGCCACATTCATTCTGTCAGTCCTTTCCTCCTCTTCACTCAGTCATTTCAATCATTTCAATCATTCATGTATACACTACACATTCATTCAATCAATTTACAACACAGTATATATATTAAGAATATAGCTCTTCTTGGAGAAGTGAAGTGAGTTCTGAAAAGAACAGTTTTTTTGTCTTTTTGTTTGTATATTTTTTTTTTTTACAATTTTGTATTTTTTGGGGTGGTTTTTTTAGAGCAACAAAAAAAACTGTTCAACAGGAACAAAAATAATAATGAAAAAAAATTAAGGGGGGGAGCAAGTGTGCTGCTGGATCTTGTTCTCTATGAGATTGATGCTGGTCTCTCCGTAACAGAGAATGGCATTGCACACGTTGCATTGAATGTGGACCTTTTTGAGATTTGGAGCATGGTGAATCTGCAGCCGCAGATGATGTGCTCGGCTGAGCAGATGCAGGGTTCTCTCTCATGGCCCGTGTTGACTCCTAAGCATACGCTATAGGATGCACTTTTTTGAAGTGCCTTATCATCGAGTAAATACTAAAAGAGTATTTTTTGGTTGGGTCTCCTCGAGATAAGACTGTCCCACAAACAGTGCAAGTCACTTTTGGTGCATTTACCTTCTTTTGTCTTCTGGATATGTAAAAAATTTCCAAATAAAGGAGTCTTTCTGTTTCCTCTTTCTTGCTGGTTCCAAAAAGGTCTCCTCCTCACTTCCTGAAGTGGAGTGGTGCTCTGCCATTTTCAAGTGAAATTTTTGCTTGAAAAGGTGTTCAGCTCCTTCTCCCAGGAAATTAGAAGAAAAAGTGAGGGGAGTGGGTGTGGTGTTTGAAGATTCTGAAACAGAAACTACTATGAACCAATGAAAATTGTTGTTTTGTGATCACATGACTTGCCGTGCGCGCACGGTGCACTCGCGCATGCGCGCACGGAGCACGCACGCACGGAGCACACGTGCACGGAGCACGCACGGAGCACACACGCGCATGCGTGCACGGAGCACGCGTGCACAGAGCACATGCACACGTAGCACGCGTGCACCATGCACGCACGGAGCTCGCACCATGCACACACGAAGCTCGCACGGTGCGCACACGGTGCGCGCACCTTGGAATACCCTAAAAAAAAAAAATAATAATTAAAACTGTTTATAAGTTTATAGAAGATATTAACTATACTGTTCAACTTGATCCAAATAAAAAAAAAAGGCTGAGCCATTCCATATTAGAGGATACAGTCAAATTATAACTATATACATAGGTAGTTTATTGTAAAATAAATATATAAAAAATATAATAATACATACATAAATTAACATTTAAAAAACCTTGCGAATTCACTAAAAAAAACATAGGTTTCACACACGTTATAGTTAGGAATTAGCATTTAAAAAACCTTGCGGGGGCATGGCCAAGATGGCGGCGAGGTGAGACGCATCTCTCCCTCGAGCGCCCGAGAATAGCGCCGGTGCGGGACCGATTTCCGTTCCCGTTTCCGGCACACAGCACCGCCGGTGAAGCCCGAGAGCGGGGTGCACTTGTGGAGGCCCAGCCGGTGTCCCTGGGAGCGGTGGGGCTCGCTCGCCAGCAGAGGACGTCGAGGCCGCGTGCGGCCTAGTAGCGAGCGTTACGGCCCCGGCCTCAGGTGCAGAGGGCCCAGTGTGGGGGACGGCGCCCAAGGCAGTGCGGTAGCGGCAGGGTGGGCCCGGGGCTACGAGCCAGCGGACGCAGCACTGAGCCGGTTGTCGTGGCAGCGCGGACCCGAAGGTCGAGGAGGGGACCGGCGCCCAGGAGGACCCGTGGCCTAGCGAGACACGGCGCGGGCTCGGCCCGACGCGGAGCCTTCGGCGGCCTACAAGGGGCTTGACGGACTGGGGGAGAGGGTGCAGGCGGTGGAGGACAGGGCGGACGCACAGGACACGGAACTCTCCCTAGTCCACCAGGACCTGCTCCGGCTACACGACCAGCAAGTGGACATTCAATCCCACCTGGAGGACCTGGAGAATCAGTCAAGGAGGCATAACATCCGCATCCGGGGGGTGAAACGGGACGCTGAGGCGGGAGACATCTTCGCATTCGTCCGCGAGCTCTTCAATCAGATCCTGGGTAAGCCGGCGGACACGGCGCTCACTCTGGACAGGGCCCACCGGGTGGGTCCTCCACGTCCGGACAATGCCCTTCCTGCTGACATCCTGGTTTGTGTCCAGGACTACACCACTAAGGAGGAGATCCTCCGTGCGGCCCGAACACAGCATCCCATCGCCTTTCGGGGTCAGCACCCGGTGCTATATCAGGACCTGTCCGCCCTGACACTGCAGAAGCGCAGAACCTTCCGCCCTGTCACGGAGGCCCTCCGCCAACGGGACATTAAATACTCTTGGGGCCACCCATTTCGTCTTATTTTCCGTCATGAGGATCGGCTGTACCAGCTTCGATCTCTGGCGGAGGCATGCCAGCTGCTGGACATTGATTGCCCAAAGGAGGAGGGGGACGGCCAGGCACCGAGCTCCCAGAGAACCAGCGGCCCCGGCGTGGGCTGGAGCCTATTGAAGCAGCGACGCAGGGGCTCTAGATGACGAAGGCCGCCCCCCGAGGAGATCGCCCAAGGCCGTCAGGATGCCATATCTTCAGTGGCTGAAACGCTGGCACCAAGGGGCGAGGTCCCCTGAGGGTAACTCATAGGGGTCTGTTGCGGGGTTGGGTCCCTTTTCTCAGATGGCCTGCGCCTTCGCTCTTGTTGGGACTTGGCTGGCGGACATGAGGGCGGTCGGGCGGGGGGGGGACACTTTGGTACGCCACGTTCCCCTTTGACTCTGGACTTCCTGATCTTCCTTGGAAGATGGACTTTTGGTACGCTTCATGGTTTTGGGGTTGGGGATGGGGGCTGTATGGGGTTAGTTGGGGTTCTCTGTTTCTTTACTTCCTTTCCTTTCTTTTCCTCTCTTTCCTGTGTCGGGTCGGGGGGGCAGTGGTTGGATGCCAGGGACGCATTTGGGAGGGCACGGGGATGTGCATAGCAAGTGGGGGCTCGCTGATTGCTAGGAATGCCTCCAGTGTCACTTAAGGTCCTTACGCTCAAAGTCCGGGGCCTGAATAACCCAATTAAGCGCCGTTCCATCATTTCCCTTCTTGCACAGTCCGGGGCGGAGATATGCCTCCTCCAGGAAACACATTTGCTCATGCGAGACACACACAGGATGCAATCCAGGTCATTCCCTGTGCAGTTTTTCTCCTGTGACTCCTCGAAGCGGACGGGGGTGGCGATCCTTCTCGCACCAAGATTCAGGGGGCTCCCAGTGTGTAAGGTGGCGGAGATTAAGGGCAGGCTGCTGGTCTACCAATTCCACATGGGTGGCTACACATTCACAGCGGGTACGATTTATGCGCCCAACGATGGCCCGGAGCGGTTCCTCCAGACAGCACTGACGAACTTGTCGGCCTCCTCGGACCGGAGGTTGTTGCTTGGGGGCGACCTCAACCTGGTCTTCGACAACATGATGGACCGGTCGGCCCATCGCACGGGGCAGGTGGGGGCCTTGTCTCAGGCGGGGCACTCAGCGCTGCAGGAACTAGACATGGTGGACCTCTGGCGGCTACACAACCCCACGGCCCGGGAATACACACATACGTCGGGTGCGCACGGTACATATGCACGCCTGGATTATTTTCTGGCCACCCGCGCGCTCGTCCGGGAGGCCTCAGGGGTGGAGATATTGGCGGCGTCCCTCTCCGACCATGCGGCGGTGGTTATGACGCTGACGCTCCCGCCCATGGGCAGGAAGATGCGCCAGTGGCGGTTGCGAGATTCACTCCTGCTTCCCCCCGCGGTGGTCACACAGCTACAGGGGGTCATGGAGGAATACCTTCGGCTCAACGACAATGGGGCCACAACCCTCACAACGTGCTGGCTGGCCCTGAAGGCGGTGGTCCGGGGTGCAATTATTGCCCTCTCTGCGGCGGAAAATAAAGAACGACAGGAGAAGCGTGCGGAGCTTTCGCAGAAAGTCAGGGAACTGGAATGGATGCATAGCCGAACGGGCGCCCCGAGAGTCTGGCGGCTGTTAAAAGCGCAGAGAGCGCAGCTGGAAGCGCTAGATCGCGACAAGGCGGAATATGCAGCACTGCGCCTCCGGCACAGCTATTACGTGGGAGGGGATAAATGTGGTGGCCTTCTGGCCCGCTGTCTGCGGGAGCGTCGACAGCGAGAGGGCGTCAAGGAGATAGAGGACTCCCATGGGGCCCTTCATACGGACGATGGGGAGATTGCCGCGACGTTTCGGGATTTTTACGCCCGGCTCTATGATGCGCAGCCCCTCGACGGTGGCGGGATGGACACGTATCTGGAACAGGCGTGGGTGGACGGCCTGCCCTCACTCCAGGCCGAGCTGCTGGAATCGCCGATCCGGCCGGAGGAGGTGATTTCAGCCATCGCGAGGCTCAAGGTGGGCAAATCCCCAGGCCCGGATGGCTTCTCGGCCATGTTTTATAAACAATTCTGGTCACTGGTCACTCCACTCCTCACGCGCCTTTTCAACTCGTTTGACACGCTCGGGGAGTTGCCCCCATCCCTACTGGACGCGGCGATCATGGTGATCCCCAAGCCCGGGAAGGACAGCAAGCAGTGCAGCTCCTACCGGCCTATCTCCCTCCTTAACGTGGATCTCAAGCTGTACACGGGGATATTGGCGGCTCGTATTGCGCCCCACTTGCCGAACCTCATAGACCCGGATCAGGCGGGCTTTATCCCAGGCCGCCAAACGAGCGACCACACAAAATGGGTCCTGCATCTTATAGAAAAGGCCTCCCACTTCCCGGCCGACTACGCCCTGCTGGCGGTAGATGCCGAGAAGGCATTCGACCGGGTGCACTGGCCCTATCTCGAGGCGGTCTTGTGCCGGTTCGGCTTCCGGGACAAAATGAGGGCGCGGATACTCAACTGCTATCGCGACCCCCACGCATCGGTCCGCGTTAACGGCCATACGTCATCGCCCTTTCGGATTTCCCGTGGCACGAGGCAGGGCTGTCCCCTTTCTCCGTTGCTCTTCGCCATGTACATGGAGCCCCTGGCGCAGCACATACGCCAAAACGGCCAAATTGCTGGGGTCCGGTTCGGGGGGGACACTCACAAGATCTGCCTCTATGCAGATGATGTCCTACTGACCTTCAGGGAGCCCCTGACGTCTCTGGGAGCGATCTTGCAGGAGCTGTCGGTGTTCGGGGATATATCAGGCTTTAAAGTTAACATCACTAAATCAGTGGCGCTCTCCCTCTCTCTCGCGCCGGGCACGGTGGCGGAACTCCGCACGAAATATCCGGTCCCCTGGGCGTCGGGCCCTGTCCCCTACCTCGGGGTGCTGCTAGCGCCCACGATCCCGAGCATTAGGACCACGAACTACGACCGTCTCTCCTCCGCCGTTAAAGCCGATCTCCATCGCTGGCGCCGCCTGCCGATCTCGTGGCTGGGGCGGATCGCGGCCATTAAGATGACGATATTGCCTAAAATCCTGTACTTGTTCCACACGCTCCCCATATATCCACCGAAAGGGTGGATCAAGCGGGTCCAATCGGATCTGGCGCACTTCATCTGGTAGGGCAGGAAGCCGTGACTCAAACGCCAGATTAGCGCGCTCCCACCGGAGCACGGGGGCATTGGCGTCCCGGATCTCCTGCTTTACTTCCAGGCCGCTCAGCTACGGTACCTGGCGGAATGGATGAAGCCCATGTCCGAGAAGCATTGGCTGTTCCAGGACCGGGCGGTGGCCGGGAGGGCCCTGGCCGCGGTCCCGTTTCTTCGGCGGGACCAACGGCCGCCCAATCTGTATGCCTCGTGGGTAACCCAGGCAACGGTGCGGATTTGGGACCAGACGGGTGAGAGTCAGGACCTGACATCCTTCCCCTCGCCTCTCACCCCTTTGTTTGGAAATTCCGACTTCCCGCCGGGGCTTCCGGATTCTGCGTTCCCGGGTTGGCGCTACTCCGGCTGCAGAGCGCTGGGGGTCCTTTACGACGCCCGGGGGTTTATCCCCCTAGCACAATTGGCAGCCGAATATGGCATTCCGGCCACGGACCGGATTGGGTACCTGCAGGTTAAACACTGGGCCACTCGGCCGAGGGAGAAACTCGCAGCGTGGCGTCGGCTCACCCCGTTCGAGCGTTGGCTGATCACTCGCCAGACTGACAAGTAACTGACATCGGATCTCTACAAAATGCTCCTGTCGACACACCACCACTCATATCATGCGGGGAGGGCACGCTGGGAGAGGGATTTGGGAAGGGATCTGCTGGCAAAGGAATGGGAGGGCTGTTGCTATAGGGCTCGCCACACAGCCACACACGCAGGGCTCACTGAGACATTCACTAAACTGGTGACATACTGGTACTACACACTGGAGCGTCTACATCGCATGGATAACTCACATAGCGGGGTCTGCTGGAGAGGGTGCGGTCAGCAGGGCACTCTCGCACACATTCTTTGGGATTGCCCCTTGTTAGCGCCCTACTGGCGTCAAATTCTGGATGAGGTGGACAAACACTTTGACACAGAGCTGCCCAGATTCCCTGCATACATCATCCTGGGGGTCCCCAACGCCCTTACTTACCCTCTAAAGTCCCGCCGGGGGAAACAGATAGCCTTGGCGCTGGGGGCGGCCACGCAGTGCCTCCTGGCTTGTTGGGGGTCGTCCCGCGTGCCCACGCATCTAGAATGGCTACATCGCCTCTGGCACATCTTGGGATGGAACGCATCTCTTTGACACTGGCGGGGAAGGGCGACGCTTTCGCGGAACTGTGGCAGCCGTTCCGGTCCCTGCTGGCGCAGGACTTCATGGAGCCGATGTGCCCCCGATACCTGCGCCTCCTGCGGCTTAGCGACGACCTGGAAGAGGGGGAAGCCACATAGCCGCCCTGTTTGGCCATTGGGTTTGGGGCAGCGCGGTGCAGGCGCCTTCTTGGTCCCTTCGTTCCCGAGGCAGGGTCTATACTCCTTCATTTCTTTCTCTTTCTTCTCTTTCTTTGTCTCTCTTGATGGTGGGTTGGGGGGGACTGGGGGGTGCCGTTGGAGGGGGGTTCCAGGGGGGGGGCGGAACTGATAGCGATTGTAAGGGCCTGAAAGTGTTGCTTCAGTTTCCCATCATGGGCCGGGAAAGGGTGTTGGCTTGTCGCTATTGGTTCTTTGTTGAAAACCTTTAATAAAAGATTTAAACCTAAAAAACCTTGCAAATTCACTGAAAAAACCATAGGTTTCACACACGTTATAGTTAGGAATTAGCATTTAAAAAACCTTGGAAATTCACTAAAAAAACCATAGGTTTCAAACATGTTATAGTTAGCTGGACATTTCACTCGTACAAAACCATTGAAATTCCCCCGTTATAGTTAGTTCAGCTAACTATAACTCGCGCGCCGGCAATCCACTGCTGATGACGTCACATATTACATCACTCATGACATGGTCAGTGACATCACTCATGACATCACTGATGACATCTCAAATGACATCACTGATGACATCATCCTTGTGTAAGAGTGGCAGACCTCCTCTTATCCTAATATAAACTAAAGTTTTGAAAACTATAGAGATACCAATACCAGTTAGAACAACCTATTCAGTAATTCCAAAATCTACATACGCATCCACTCATTCATCAACACTTATATATAGTCACTCATACATGTACTCAGTCATCATATCTACTCATACATCTATACATCCTGTTACACACCTACACTCATACATAGAGTTACTCACACACATACTCACACATGCAAATACACATCAATTTACTTGCATATACAGCTATACACACACCACTACACTTACTTCTAAAGAAACGTACACATACTTACTCTCTTAAACAATCACTTATAGAAACACATACTTATTAATACAGGAACTCTTCCAATCTCTCACTCTCATATATCCTCACTTATATACATCAATACTCACATATACTAGTTTAAAACATATGGACTTACTCATAAAGACACTATTGAGACAGTCATTCACTCTCTTACTCACTCATACACTCACTCATCCACCCATACTGTCCTGCTCACATACTGTCTTCAAAACACATACAAACAGTGAGTCACTCATTCATGCATCTATACGCTAAGTAACATCCCCCCTGAACCATACAGACACTCATACTGATACTCTAAAAACGAACTAATAACCCATATACACACTCATGTAGCTACTCACCAACCCATGCAGCCACTTATACACAAAGTGAGACACTGATACAGATATTTAAATATTTAAACATTACTCACTAATACTTGTATTCACTAAGATACTGTTATTAAGTCAGTTATACAATTAATTTTACAAAAAAAACCATCCATTTAGACACTTATTTACCCATTTATTCTTCCATTAACCTTTAGATATACATATATAAAAAAAATTTATTTTTCAGAAAGACACATATTCACTGGATGATGTCATCTGTGATGTCATCAGTGTTGTCATTTGAAATGTCATTAGTGATGTCATCAGTGATTTCACTAACCATGTCATGAGTGATGTAATATGTGATGTCATCAGCAGTGCATTATGGGGGTGCGAGTTGTACTTAGCTCAACTAACTATAACAGACACATTTCTCTGGTTTTGTACGAGTGAAATGTCCAACTAACTATAACATCCCTGAAACCTGTGGTTTTTTCCAATGAATATATATATATATATAAATATATAAATATATATTTATGAGAAATCCAAACTCCTGGTATGCCAGCAAGACAAACAGGTACGGACCATGGCACGTTCAGGTTTCAAAAGCAGTGCTTTATTGCGAGTAAAATTAAATCAGCATCACAGAAATGCGAAGACTAGTGTCCAGCCTGACACGTTTCGACCGCGTTTCCGCGGTCTTGATCACATGACATGCTGGACCAATTAAAACATATTTATAGAGTGCACATTAAGAGATCACCTCCCCTGGAGCTGTCACAATGAAAAAAAGACTATGCAATTCATGAATCTGCCCGATGATTTCTATGCATGTATCACATATATAACCAAATGTCAGAAGATATAAAATAATACAGGTTAAAAGTGAAATAACACTAATAGATATATGGCTGATAAAAGAAGTATATAACTTGCTATTACAAACTTTATATACAGGATAAAAACATGAATAAAATGCTAAATGCATAATTAATCAAAACCATAGTGGTTAATCATGTCATCTCCTGTATTGTATATAGTTCCATCAGTCCTGGAGCATTGATTGGGCTGTCACTTCCTAACAAAGTCATGAGATAACAAAATGATCCAAGCTCCCCCATAAAGTGCATGGATTTAAAGTGCAAGTGCAAAATAGTGCAAAAAAAGGTTAAACATGTGCAAAATATTCATATCATAAATATTTAGCCAGTATTACGGCATCTGTTAGAATCTCTAAGTGCTAAAGTGCAAGTGCACGATTTACACATCGGTTGAATGCAAAGAGGCAAAAAAATGACATATTGTGCTTAATGGGCAACGTCTAAGACAGCATGGTAAATCTTAGTATAAAGGCTTCAGAATAAATAGTCAGAGTAAAAAATCAGAGTCAAAACCAAGAAATACAATATGAGTATATACTGTTTCCAATCTTTATTTCGGCCATTTGGCCATAAAAGATACACAATACACATGTACAATCACAGATAAATCATTTCATAAAAAGATAAAACCATTAGAATGCATGTGCTAAAAATGCTATCCAAACTATACATAAAAAAAATTTTAAACAAATTTAAAAAAAAAAAATTTTTTAAGAGGGACCCAACGCCTTTAAAATACGGTTACGCGTATGCCAAACATTGGTAAGAAATTTTGTTAATGCGAAGACAGTTGGGCCAGAGACATCAGATTTTAAAATCCTGTACATTGGTGCATATTCCCTGCAGCCCATATTCCTTATCAGTGGGAGGAGCCAGTATTTTCTTGCTACCTTATAGGCTGGGCAGAAGAAAGCCACATGCAAGTCAGTTTCCTCCGTAGCATCACAAACCGGACACTGCTTTGTGGTGGGAGCCGATGACCAGGTGCTTGTAAAAGACCGGAAAGGCAGTGTGCCGTATCTCCATTGGAGAAACAGCTTTCGGGCCAGTACAGGGGAAATAGGATCCAGTACCTTCTCAAACCTATAGAGATCCTTGCTTTGCAGAAACACGGAGGATAAGGACCCTTCTGCCTGGGTAGCTTGGGCCCTGGCTAATTTGTGTTTGTGGTATACATTAGCCAGGGACTTTTTGGAGATATTTGGTGCGGCATTCGCCGGCTCAGTCCATAAATCAGGGAGCCATAATTCCATGCAAGTGGCTAGGATGTTTTTGACCCAAGGGATATTAAGCACTTTTGGGTGATTCAGAAGTTCGACCAGTTCCGCCCGATATTCTGCAAGATCATTGCTACTCCACAGCCTGCGCCAGAAGGCTATGGGTCTCAGGCTTATTTCGTCAGCTAACGGTCGTAAACCCAAATCAAGCCTCAGGGGGAGGAGCGGGGTGCTGGGCGGGAGTGCGGCTATCTGTCTTATAAACTTGTTTTCCGTTAGTGACAGACTCCGGCAAGATGTGTGACCCCATAGTTCCGCCCCATACATTATCGCTCCCCTAGTCTGGGCCTTATATATCTGGATTAGTGCCCCCAGTGGACGGTATGATGAACCAGTCATC
Organism: Triturus cristatus; assembly: GCF_964204655.1. Taxonomy (NCBI): domain Eukaryota; kingdom Metazoa; phylum Chordata; class Amphibia; order Caudata; family Salamandridae; genus Triturus; species Triturus cristatus. The sequence continues at coordinate 625,726,638 of NC_140587.1, forward strand.
ATCCGGGCGATGCCCCCAGTGGTTTGTATGAGTTTGAGGTTAGCCCTACTCTGATGGGATCCCCAAGTCATGGTTTCGTTGAGAGTCACACCAAGGTATTCAAAGGTGGCTACTCTCTCGAGCCGTACAGCTCCCAATTGCGGATTTGGCCGCAATTTTTGGCTCGGATTCAAAACCATGAATTTGGTTTTTGCCGCATTAATTTCCAGCCCCCTATCAGTACAGAAGGCCACGAAGGAATCAAGAATCCTCTGTATACCCATAGGGGTTTTGGATAGCAGCAGGGTGTCGTCCGCAAACATAATTGCGGGCACCCTGCTGCCATTTAATTTAGGGGCGTCGGTATAGTCAGTGGCATTCAGATGGGCGATTACCCCGTTGACGAAGAGGCAAAACAGGGTCGGTGCCAACACACAACCCTGTCTTACCCCCCAGCCAACGGGGAATCTATCGGCCAGTTCCCCCGACCTCCCGCACCTCACTCGGGTGTAATTATTGTGGTGCAGCCTCTGTAAGATCAACAGGATGTCCGGGGGAACGCCCATCTCTGCCAGGACGCTCCAAAGTTTCCCCCTGGGCACCAAGTCGAAGGCGGCCCGTAAGTCCACAAAGATTGTGTACAGACTACCGCCCTCGAATTTTGCTGTCCTCCAATAGATTAGGTTCAATCTGAAAACCTGGTCCACTGTGGATACCCCCTTCCTAAATCCCGCCTGGTAGGGACTAAGGGCGCCCACCTCCTCCATCCAGTCCTGGAGCCTATTCAGCAAAACCCTACCAAACAGTTTCTGTGCCACGTCTATTAAACTGATTGGTCTGTAGTTGGCTGGGAGGAGAGGCGAGCCCTTTTTAAAGATGGGGACCACCTCTGCCCCCAGCCAAGTACTAGGGATTTCCATGCCACCAAGAACTCCATTGAAAAGGGCGGCAAGGTAAGGGGCCCAAACAGTGGGCTCCTGTTTAAACATATCCCCTGGTAATCCATCCAGTCCCGGCGCCTTTCCAGAAGCCAGTCCTGAGATGGCAGCGGTGACCTCGCCCAGCGTTATTGGCTCCCCTTCAAAGTCCGGCCAGCCCACCTCAACAACAGCAGGAGATTCTCCCGGCTCAGAACTGTATAGGGTCTGGAAATGAGCCTGCCACACCCCTGGGGCAATGTTAGGCTCTAGTGCCGATTGTAAATTCCCCGACCCCCCCGTTCACTATCCTCCAAAACAGGCGTTGGTTTTGGGTCGCTAGGGCCTTGGTGAGTTCTTCCCACTGATTTTCCTCCCATTCTGCCTTAGCGTGGGCAATGAGTTTCTTGTAAGCTCACCTGCTTTGTTTAAGGCTATCCCCCCCTAAACCCTCCTTGATTAATCTAAGGAGTTCTGTTTTTGCCCTTCTGCATACTAGGTTATACCATGATGTTTTGCCTTGCCGCCCCCCTTTTGGTTTTCGTGAACTACAGGTGAAATGAGGTGCCGCAGCTTTTATGAGGTCCTCATGAGCCTTGTACAATTTGCCCTGGGAGTCTTTGTTGTTTGCCTCGGTGTCCAAGCTCCCCACAGTTTACAAGATGGGAGTTATCCCATCATAGAGCATGGGGAGTTTATTCTTGCTTGTAACCAAGTGCTCCCACCTGATTCTTCTCCTGCTGTTGTCAAGGAGGAGCGCAGGGTTGTTCCCTTCTGCGTTAGTCACGAGAGCTTGGGGGCCAGGGTGAACAAGGTCAAGCTCAAGTGCATTGTGGTCACTATCGGTCCTTTCCATCACCCTGAAATCCTGGATTGTCGGCCACTTCACTATTTGGGCCAAGACATAATCCAGACGGGACTCTCTTCCCAGTCTGTTGTAGGTGGTTTTACTGGGTATGTCGGATTTCATTCGCCCATTGCAAGCTCTGATTCCGAACTTTAGGGTGAGGGCTGTAATTTGTAGTGCTAGTGGGGTCCAAGCCTTCGGAGGTGGAGCTTCCACTAGAGGCACTGCCCATCTGGCCTCTTCTTCCGATGGTAACCCGTCCAGAAGGCCAGGGAGTGGCTCAAAATGAGAATTAAAATCCCCTCCCACTACATAGAATGAATCACTCGGTAGGTCAGATATAAAGTTGGAGAGTTCATCTATGGTCGGTGATTCCTTTGCAATTCCCATTGGCCTAGTATAAATGTTAATAAACACAAGTTTAGCTTGGTTGGGCCATGATAATGAAACCACAAGGATATCTTCAGAGTTAGCCGACAACCGCGTTGCCACACAACCCAGATGAGATGCGACCCAGGTCGTAAGCCCTCCTGACGGACGACCTTTGCCTTCCCACCTCGCTGGAATGAAGAATGACATATAGCCTTGGTGACCATAGTCCTCTCTGGCCCAGGTTTCCTGGAACATACATACGTCTCCAGTCTCGATATAATTTGCCCAGTCCGGATCACCCAGTTTATTAGCCAGTCCAGCAACATTCCAGCAAATTAGCCTCAAATGTTCAGGGGTGTTAGTTGCCGTGCCAGAGGGGTTAGAAGAGATGGTTCCAGACTCTACTGCAATCGGGAATTCTGACGCATTACCAACAGTAGGGGCCGATGGTTCGGAAAGTCCACTGGAGCCGTTCTCCACAAGTGTTGGCTCATTCAATATTCCAGAGGCATTGTCAACATTGTGGGCAGATAGATCAGAAAGTCTGCTGGTGCCATCATCCAGGAACACTGGATCGTTCAGTGGACCAAGAGTTTTACCAACAATCGGGGTGGATGGCTTGGAAAGTCTGCAGGAGCCGCAATCTCGGGTCATTGGCGTGTGAGCGGAAAGTCAATCAACCCCATCCAAACCATTCAAACAATTGAAACGGTTGAAATAAAAATAGGGTGTGTCCGGCAATTGGAGATTTGGGCATTGTACATAGTCCTTGTGTCTGCGTCTATGTTCCACCCTTATCCACTCATCATGCAGTGGAGCATGGTGCATGCGGATAGGGGGGAAAAAGAAGGGTACTGGAAGGGTCTGAATAGTGGAATCCAGTGATCTATTTATTCCTTCATAGATATGCAGAACAGTGCCCGGATCTTTAAAAGTTACCAAGATGTAATCCCCTATTATTGTTTTTCTGGTGTTCCCTAACCAAGGGACCCTTCTAACCATAATAATCTCATTATTAAAATGAGATGGTAGGGGTCGGTTCCAATTTAGCCATTTAATGACCTTTTTCTTTAGGGATTGGTAGTCTTCATTTTCCCCTGATCTTAAATGGGGGGCACCTGCTAGGACCACCGTTAGACTATTAGCTTCTGGTGGCAGATCTGGTCTCCGTGGTCTTGGGGCTTGCCGGCCCGGGGAGAGTAGAGGGGCGCTGCCGGCTTCTTGGTGGCCGCCATTAATCCCTGTCTGGGAACTTTGAGGGGCAGAGTCTATTGGTTGTGAAGGCCTATTGGTTGAGTTACTGCGCGGTGCCTGGACTGAAATAGCCATTAATGGCTGCAGGGGGGGGGGCAGTAGGCACGCTCTGAGGGGGGACTTTGTTGGCACCCTGTGGGGCTCCTAATTTAGGAGGGTTTCCTGCGGGGAGATGAGGTCCCATATTTTTGGATTGCTTACTAACTAAGGTGTTCAAGGTAGTAAGAGATGTCTCTAGTAGAGTGAGCCTAATCTCCACTTTTTTCAGGCTATCGCTAATGGGCTGCAGGAGGGAACAAAGTAAGAATTCTATACTCCCTATAGATGTGAGAGGGGGATTTATATTAGATGTATTAGCCACTGGGTCGTTATTAGTAACAGCTATATTGGAGCTGGGGGCCTTGGAGGGAAGAACAATAGGCACAGTCTCGTTGTCCTTCCCAGATTGTAGTGCGTTTATATGTTTTTGCCAAAATCTAGATGGAATAGTTTGGCTTTCCCCCTCCCCCCCATTGACTTCCTACTACATTTGCTTGGTGGAGGCCTATGCAGCTCCACCACAACACTTTGCTTTGGCTTACTTTTCTTAGTTGCATGCAAAGGGGGAGTTTGGGTTACCAAATTAACGGGGGTAACACAGGTCGTGGAAGGAGTTGTGTCTATGGACTTTCCAGAGACCAACCCAGGGGAACTAGGAATTTCCCGAAGTAAGAGGGGGAAGTCCTCAAGAGTCGGAGGATTTAAGCTATTGGGGGGCGTACCTTCCTCTTGGGAAATAGGATACGGGATGATCTCTGTCAAGGGTCTGCTCTTCATGGATTCAATGGAGCGCCGCCGCTCCGCCCTGCGTCTCTCCAGAGAATTTTCTTTGCCTGCGTCTCCCTTGACAGATTTGAAGTAGTTGTCCAGTGTCCCTGTGTTGCTGCCCCCCTCCCTTAATGGAGTTTCACGTGGTCCTGGCGAGGGCATCACCTTAATCAGATTTGGAAGTAAAAAGTAAGGGATATGGCCCAGCCCGGCCTCCTTTGGCCCCTGACGGCCACAGACGGTCCCGCCCTTGTCCCGGGCTTCTCCCGGCGCCCTCCCGCGTGCTCCCGCGCAGCTGTGCACTCAAGCCGGAAATATGCTGGCAGGGGAGGAAGAGGCGGGGCGGTCAGGGAGAGCGGGCCAGCTGGGACGGCCTGAGCAACCCGGGACTCCAGGGAGACTGAGTCCGGGTTGCAGCTCGCAGCCCTGTCGCACACTCACCGCCCAGCAGGAAGCAGCCTGGATTGTCCTCCTCCTGCGATGCTTGACCCGCGGAGCGGGTACCGCTAGCTGTTAGCAGAGGTCCGTAGGGAAACAGAGGAACTGGCGTCCTTCAGGGTCCCAGAGCCAGCGAGAATCACCAGAGTTTTTAAGGCGGGTTGGGCTGGGCGGGGCGGTCAAGGAGAGCGGGCCAGCTGGGACGGGCTGAGCAACCCGGGACTCATGGGAGACTGAGTCCGGGTTGCAGCTCGCAGCCCTGTCGCACACTCACCGCCCAGCAGGAAGCAGCCTGGATTGTCCTCCTCCTGCGACGCGGGACCCGCGGAGCGGGTACCGCTAGCTGTTAGCAGAGGTCCGTAGGGAAGCAGAGGAACTGGCGTCCTTCAGGGTCCCAGAGCCAGCGAGAATCACCAGAGTTTTTAAGTGAGTATATACATCAGTGTCGAATACAGTACCATACTTGGGAATCAGGGACAGAATGAAATAACATCCTAGAACACTAGAGAGAGACTGCGCAAGTGAACCTAGACAGTAAAATCAATCATAGTTCAAACAAAAAAAGTTGTGAAGTCACCAGTGTTAAGACCGTTGGGCATGCGAGTGTCTAATAGAACAATAAAGTATGATTCCAACTGGCACAACTCTTTCTCCCTATTTCCACCACGAAGGGACTTGGTTACAGATCCAATCACATAATATCTAAGGTCATTAAGATTGTTGTTTTGAGCATGTTTCAAGTGCCTGGCTACTGGGTAATTTGGATCTGAGTTAACCACAGCACGAAGGTGTGCAGAATGCAGTAAAACACCTGGAGTGTAGTACTCCCTACGTACTTGAGTTGGCAAGTGCATTCCAAAATATACACTGCAAACTCTGTACAGCAAGGGAGATGCCCTTGGATTTTAATAGGACTGTCATCAAATGCTGTAGTGTACTTGGTAATGTTTTACCAAACTTACATGCTCTGCACGTGTTGCACTGACCTAGGAGACAACCAATTGTCGGAAACAATTATCTCAGGGTTGCTCTTAACAAGTGCACCCCTCATCGAGGGTGTACGTCTAAATGTGACAGTAGGAAGTTTGGGCACAATTCGAGATAGTGTTAGATCTGATAGCACTATCGGCCAATGTTTGTAAATAATTTTCCTGATTTCTCTCTCCTGGCAGCTAAAAGCAGTTATCAGTCTGACTGTATCAGGGATATCAGACAACTGGTTAGGAGTTAATGGAGTCACATTAGTGGTGGTCTTTTGAGCCTGAAAAAATTCCTCTCTATCTTGTTCATTAGCCCTATTCAAAGCCTGTATGAGCTCAGTCTGTTTATAACCCCTGGCTAGGAATCTCTGACATGACATTTGACAAGATCTGCGTCTGAACTGCAAATTCTTCCAATGTACAAGAAGTTCCCATAGGGGATACTGCGGATTAGGTGGGGTGGGTGAGCACTACTGGCGTGAAGCACAGAATTGCCAGCAGGGCTCTTCCTGTGAAGTCTCATCTGAATAATGTTCTCCTCTACATATAGCTCCACATCAAGGAACTGCACACACCTGCTGCTAATGTGCGCAGTAAAATTCAAATTAAGATTGTTGACATTAATGTTTTTAACAAATTGATCTGCAGATTCCTCAGATCCTCTCCATATTATACAAACATCGTCAATAAACCTCCACCAATGGAGGACATGTGCATCATAAGCCTCTCTGTGGTTGAGCCTGAGGATATGATCCTCCCACCAGCCAACGTGAAGACATGCATAGCTGGGGTAGAAACATTCCCCCATGGCAAATCCCCATAGCTGTTGGAACAACATTTTGTTAAAGAGAAAGAAATTGTTACTGAGACACATTTCTATCATTTTTACAATCATCAGATTATGCTCATATAGATGAATACTTTCCTGCGTTAATACAGTCTACATGATGTATGCTGGTATATAATGAACAAATGTCCATTATGATGAATAAGCAGTCATCATCCCAATTTACAGATTGCAGTTTGGACAGGAAGTGACCAGTGTTCTTTATGAACGATGGGAGGCCCTTTATGAATTCATTTAGATAATAATCCACGTACTTCGACATAGGCTCAAGGAGACTCCGTTGAGCCGAAATGATCAGTCTCCCTGGCACCGTTATCACTTGTTTGTGTACCTTCAGGATGAAGTACAACACTGGAGTGATCGGGTGTTCGTTCTTAAGGAAACTGAATTCATGCTAGGTTATGAGGCCCTTGCGCTTCCATTGAGCCAGCTCTTTATACACAGTGTCCCTTAATTGTACCAGTTCAGTGGGAAAAGCTTTCCTGTAGCAATTGATGTCATTTAGGTGGCGGTCAGCCTCCTGTAAATATAGATCGCTAGGCCACAGGACAATATTGCCCCCCTTGTCCGCCTGATTCACTATCAAGTTCTTGTTGGTCCTAAGTTCATGCACAAGTTTAGAGTATTATATATCTTGATACTTCCTGCGTGTTTTCTTGTGCATGATCTTTCTGTTTAACTGTTTGAGATCCTCAGTGACAACATCATTGAAAACATCTATGGCGTCCTTTGGCATCATAGGCACGAAACCGGAAGTTGGACGGAAGGGACTCACTGGAGCAGAATTACTGCTGATGCAGATGTCTGTCATGTCCCATTGAGATGACTCCGGTGTTACTACTTTCTCATTCGATAGAGACTGTAAAGTTCTTAATGTGTTGATGTCAGAGACTTGTAATGTGGAGAAAGTATTAGGAGATTGTTTAGGACCTGTAACACTGTATAAATATAAACACTCCACATCATCGTTTTTCAACAAACAGTTTTGCTAATCTCTTCATGGGCATCTGGGAGGAAGAGATATTTTGCTGGTTCAGACCGGATACAAAATCTAGATAAGGTACAGGTGTGGTTCAGGTACATAGATGACCTGTTCATCATCTGAAAGGGGTCCGTGGACGAAGCAGAGGAGTTCATCGAGGGACTCAATGACAATGACCGAAACATACAACTCACTGGCAGTATTAGCAACACCGAAGCAGAATACCCCGATGTGCACTTAGAGATCAAACACAACAAGATTCACACTACCTTGTTTTGTAAGAGCACTACAGGGAACAGCATTCTGCATTCCCTCAGCAGCCACCCTGAATTTCTCAAATGGAGTGTTCCTTATGGCGAACTGCTGAGGGCAAAAAGAAACTGCAACAGTGAGGAAGCCTACAGACTTGAAAGTGCAAACATGATAGAGAGATTCAAAGCAACAAGTTATCCAGTGTGGGTACTCAAGAAAGCTATCTCCAGAGCTGAAGGCATCAGCAGAACCCAAACGCTCATTGAAAAGAAGGACAATGAGGGTGAAGTGGGCAACGAGAGCACTAGCGTCATCATGACCTACAACTCAGATGCAGACAGTATAAGATGAATTTTCACACAGAATTGGAATATTCTCAAATGCAACAATAGTATAGGAGACTCCATCCCTGATAGACCCAACATAAGATACAGAAGGTGTAAGAGCCTGAGGGATATGTTGGCACATAGTGACATCACAAGACAGCAAGACGCAGGGACACATAATCTGAAAGGGTTCTTTCTAAGGGTGGGCGACAATTTCCGTTCCGCTCCCGGAAATTGTGAAATTTCGAAATTTTCGCATTCCGCGCGGAACGTGAAAATGTCGATACTTCCGCGATCTGCGAGGGAATGGAAATTGTCGCCCACCCTTGGCTAGGCACGTGTGCTTTCTCCCCATATCTACCGTCAGCACTTTGCAGTAAGGAGGTGTGTGCATCCATGGGTTTCTCGAGCGCAATCCCAGTGTAGTTCCTGAGGTTCTGTCTCCTCATCTGCTGCTCTGGTCAGTCCTGACCCTTTATAAACAAGAGGCATGTGAACTGCATAGAAGCCCCGCCCCACACACTGGCGGTGTGCAACGTCTTCCCGCCCTTTCCCCACTATGATGGACAGCCAACTCGAGGGACCCCGGCGCCCATCAGCACGGTGGCAAAGTTACAGACACATGGTCGCTGGAAACAACTCTTCTGGCTCTTTACGCAGCTGTAGTGTAGGAAAAGCACTATACATTTACCCAACGAGGTAGCACTTACCGATTAGCCAGTAGAATGTACTCCAGTTGAGTAGAGGTATTGCACAAAACGGTGGCATCTTCTTGGTTAAATATGCAGGGCAGGATTCATTCTGGAACGATGCTCCTGTCACAAAAATTAAACCTCAACAGGAAGCACTTATACTGAATTTGACCTTCAACTCGGGCACTTGTTTTATTTATAACTGTTACAGATATAAATAAAGCAGGTGCCCGTGTTGAAGGTCAAATTCAGAAACGCATTAATCAGCACAAAATCTCCACGATCACGCGAAATTTCGCGTGATCGCAGAGTTTTTTTGCCGTTTCGCAATATTTTGCGAAAGGCACTTTCGCAAATTCTGCCCACCCTTAGTTCTTTCCTTGCGGTCATTGTAAGGCGTGTCAGACTAGCAGTTTCCGCAAAGAATTTATACACAAAACCTACAGAAAAGAAATTGTACAATTCCCCACCTGCAGTACCACTTTTGTGGTATATGTCATTGAGTGCAAATGTAAATTGTACTATATAGGGAGCACCACATTGATGGCCAAAAAGAGAATTTTAGAGCACAAAAGGGCCATCACCAACAAGGATCCCAAATACCCTGTAGCAAGACACTTTCATGAGAACCATTTCTCTGATTCCTCCCTCATGAAATATTTCATACTAGTACAGGTCAGTTTGGGGGGGAGACAGAGTTCTACGTCTTAGACAGAGAGAGTCCAGATATATTGTGGATTTTCAAACTAGGATCCCATGGGGGCTCAACCAGGATGAAGAAGTTGCCATTCACCTTAAGACTGAATGATTGTCATGTTACATTTTCCATGGTCTGTGTATTTTGTTTCTACATGTCTTAACAGACTGTCTCTCGTGTGTGTCCTTTTACTTGATTTCCTTTAACATACTAGTGAGACAATGTCCTATTGATACTAATGAGCTGATGTCATCTTATGAGTCCTATCCTCTGTAATAATATGTACATCAGAAACTGTCTTTTTTATAAGATACTCAGTGGCACATTTGTGCCACAATGATGATTACCTTTCTTTCTTTTTATTATTTTAACATTTCACAATTTTAACACTTGTTTCAGTTTGTTCCTTTGGTAGGAGGGAAGGACGGAACCCACCCACGCACACGGGCTACCGAACCTTCTTTTCAAATTCACTTTGTTATTTTATCAATTGGGTATTTTTCAACACATGATTAGGACCCACTAACAGACAGAGTGTTGAGGACAGATCATATAGCTGAGCGGATCTGTATTCCAGGTTTCTTTTGTGCACCTTTGACGTCCGACCTCATTCTGTGGATACCTTTACATAGAGCACTGCGCGTATACAGACTTGAGCACCAGGCGATAACCTCAGAGTCAATGGTCATCAATATACTATAGGCAACGCATAGTAAGCATGTTTCCTTAGAACACCAAGCACACAATAGACCTTGAGCACCATGCGATCACTCAAGAAGCAAGAGCTCATAATATCACAATGAGCACCATGCGAATACCTGAGACACAGTCAGGACTCTTGGAGAGTGAACATTTAAGCTATTATGCTTCACCTTCCCTTTTCCCATATCCTTGCGTTACGTTACATGCCCGCAATAGAAACATATCACCTGTCATGGTTTACAATTGTTGTAGTTAATTTATATCTCGGAAATAAGTTATCTGTGTTGCACTCCAGAAATATCATTATATGCATTATATGACCATTGTTGCATACCGAGATGTATCGGTTACGATATATCATATGTGGATTACCATTCAAATATGGTCGCCACAGTATGCCTCCTAACAATGTCCTTTTTCTGTGTTGATTGTTCCCAACCCGATGTTAGATAAATTCTTTGACTGTGCACTGAGTACACGTAAGCAAGGCTGCGGACGCAGTCGAAATGAGTAGTGGAATAAACTTGGTTTGCTTCAACATTTGGATTGTGTGTCTTGTGATCCTGAGAGTGCACTTATTTTGAATATTGCGTGATATTGACTTTACCAGCACACTCCGCTGGTGTGTGCGCCACCTTCCACTGTTTAGCAGTTCGGAAGGAGCAACTTCTATGCGATATATATATCTATATCTATATCTATATTCACTGAAAAAACCATAGGTTTCAGACATGTTATAGTTAGGAATTAGCATTTAAAAAACCTTAGAAATTCACTGAAAAAACCATAGGTTTCATGGCCGTTATATTTAGCTTGACATTTCACGCATACAAAACCATTGAAATTCCCCCGTCATAGTTAGTTCAGCTGACTATAACATGTGCGCCCGCAATGCACTACTGATGTCACTTATTACATCACTTATAACATCTTTTTTTTTTGATGTCACATGATATCCTATGACAGTGAGATTCCAAAACTATACAGGTATAAACTGGGTGTTTTCAAGACTGAATTAATACTTTCTAGCTTCTTGCTGATCTGCTTGCATAGTATATAAAGAAATTAATTTGTATTAGAGTTACTGGCTAGGCCTATCCTTAACTATATGAGTAATAAGTAGAGTAATTTCAGTACTCCAAACAGAGAACAAGATAAATTTGTAAGTACTTACGTTTTGGCAAACTGATAGGACACGTTTATAGATTAGTGAAGGGAAGGGATGGGGCCTGATGTGACATGTGCAAACACACCCTGTGACGTGCTTTAAGTTAAGGAATTTTGTCTGTTTTAATCCTGAAAGTCGCTGGGCCCTACTAGTCCACCATGTCTCTCTATTGAATACCATACAGGTGCATTGCAGAGAGGTGTTCTGAAGCCATGTCCTATTTTATACCTCTCTGCAATGGAACTCTCTGGCACATTCTGCACATATCTCGTGGGTTAGTTGGCTCCCAGCGACACTCAATATTCATGTTAACTTTATCCTGAAACTTAAAACGTCCACAGAGCATCTTTCCACACATATCTGCTCCGCCCATCTCCCCTTTCTTCACCTGTGTGCAAACACAGGCCATTGTGCATTTTAATACTTAGTTAAACTTACCTTCACAGTAATAGAAATAAAAAATGCTACACAATTTTTTATAATCTAAATTTCTGAAATGTCATATTTTATAATTAGGATCTGTGAAAGAGAAGAAAAAATATAGTTATAATATATCAAAATACCTTTTTTACAACACAGCATAATTTTAACATTTTACAATGTTTTTCTTTGCCTTTTTTGCTGTTCTCAGAATATATTGAATTTCACTAGAATCAGGGATTTCAATCGTACTCATCACATAACAGCAGGCAAAAAAAAATACAATCAATAAGATTGTTTAAAAAAAAACAAGACTACATCCTCAATAATATACCATATAATACAAATCATAAATATATAAAATACTTACTACTAAGAAAATGTTCCATTTCCAATTTAAAAACACTGTAAATGTTGTTACTTAAAAATATACGCTGAGAGAATATGCAAGAAAAAGTCCGTCATTCAAAGATACACCTTTCCTCGAGGCCAAATGGTATTATTGAAATCCTTTTTATTTAAATTGTCCAACAGAAATCGTAATAATACATATTAATAAATTCCTCAGAGGTTGAATTATGATCCTAAAACCTTGGCTTTAAAAATATTAGGTAGGAATTTGGTAATTCGCTTGGCAAACGTTGTTTAAAAACCACCTGAGCATCACTACAATATGTCCAGCCTTTATCACATTTTAAATAGGCAGTGTAATGTCCAGATGTTGTGGAAGGACCATCATGGAAAATTATTGCTACTGCTACAAAAGTCCTTCATGATATTGATAGTTGACTTGCTACAAAATTTGTATTAAAGTGTTCAATTTTCTTCCATCAGCAGTACAACGTTGCATCATTAAAATTATATTGTGTCCATATGTTTGTATAAATAATGTTGATAACATTTCTGAGTTGCATTGCCTACACTCCATGTTCTGATTTGCTGCTTTAACTAATTTGTTGAAAGACACTGATTTACAGTCTGGTAATGTCAAATATATAAATCTTTCAGTGTCTATGTTAGTGCTACATGTAAACATACAATTTTCACAATAATGCTCCCATTTATAACAAAGTCAAAAATATTTTCAATTTCTATGCCTTCATTTTCCAATATGGTAAGCATATACATTAGAAATTCCTGAGCATCTTGTTGGATATTCTGGGTAAATTGTGTAGAACCAGAACATACATCCAAAAGATTACGAATATCACAAACGCTTTGTATTTTACTTTTATCAGTTCTCAATTTTTCATAAACACAATACAACAAGGAACAAAATCTTTTTTCCCGATTCTCCATAATTTGCTGTTGCAAACCTTCAAGAAAAAAAACAACATTGACCACTACATTAGCATAGCAGTTGACACCTGAACTATTTTCAAACTGATAACCAACAATCTCTTCAACAGTGTCCTTTTTCTTTTTACTTGCAATCACAACATTATTTTGTTTTTTCCCTTCTCTATACCTTCACTAGAGATATTCTCATACCTTCTTTTTGACCTATCACACGCTTTTCAAATACAGGATATTGACCTAAATTGGGAGCATACACACTTCTTAACCTATTATACTCTTTTACACAGTTTGCATCTGCAGTAACCTTTGTGTCATCAAAATCAATCAAAAACAAAGCAGATAAAGTTCTGATTCGGGACAAAGCAACATATGCCATACCCTCTTTAAACACGGTACTTCCAATGTTCACCAAAGCACTGTCTACACTTAAACATTGAGATTTATGAATAGTCACTGCATATGCCAGAGAAACTGGAAACTGTTTTCTACGGACATATAAATCTTTAACAAGCAAAAAACGAACTGAACAACGAGCAATTTGTTTCACTTCTTCAATCTGATCAAATTAAATTTTTAAAAAATTCAATACCATCTTTATTCTTATAATTAACAAAATCCACAACTTTGCCCATTGCTCCATTTACTAAACCTTTTTCTACATCCAAATGATGCCTTAAAATTACCCGACAGTTTATATATGCATACAGTTTCTTTACTAAACCAGCAGTTTTAGATATTGATTTTTCTAAAGAATCCAATTTTGTTTTCAACTTTTCTGTCAAGATAATAGTGATTCTTTCATGCTGTATTTTATCAATGGCTTCCATTTTTATTATTTCTTCATTTTCCAGCTTCAAAAGTTGTTCGTTGAATATAGAACACTCATGCAGTGTTGGCATTAAGCAGATTACAGATTTGTTTTTTGCAATTTTCGTATATATTTTCTCAGGAACTATATTTTCATTTGGAAACAAATTGCAAAGTAACCAACTCTGCAAAGCGTGTTTGCCATGTTCTGTCAGTACTCCAATTCTCATATCTTGAAGAAAAGTTCCATAATTAACATAATTTGCCTGTCGCATATTTGTAATGAGTTCTTTGTACTCAAAATATGACCAAATGTTAACATTTCCAACACTACCCAGAGACTTTCTGGTATCTTCATGTGCAAGTGTTTTAAATACTGGTTGTCCTTTTACGGGAGTAAGTTGCAATAGATATCCAAAAACTATGACATGTTTTCCTCCAAATAACGCGTCATACTCTGTTTTAAGAATTTGCTGCATTCTTAAGTGTACAATCGCAAGCATTAAGTTTGAGACAATGCTTACCTCATCAATAATCAGTAGTTTCATTTTCTTCAGAACTCTTGAAACTTCATAACAAGCTTCTACAGATAGCTTGTGATATTCCAATTTGTTTTCATGCTCCACAGGTAGCATAAGTAAACGATGCAATGTAATTCCTTTAATGTTGTGTGCTGCCAACCCAGTTGGAGCAGTTACAACACAAGACAAATGTGAGTCTGTTGTTTTTTGTAGATAAATGGTGATTACTTTAATTAAGAAACTTTTTCCAGTTCCAGCTTGCCCACTCACATACAATCGTATAGGTTGAAATGAGGTGTATGTGCATTCTTTGTTTTCATGAAGAAATCCATGATCAATCTGTTGTCTTACTTGCTGATATATTTCTTTCTCTTCAACATTTAGTTGTTCTTCCAAGTTGGCTAAGTCCATAATATCTTCTTGAGCTTGATGCATTGCTGTTTCCACCTCATTCATGGCGATTGCTGCTTCATTTTCAACAATTGGTTGTCCTAGTGGATCTTGACTCAGTGGAGCAGAGCTTTGGCTGTCTTGAGAACTGTCTCTAGCAATCTCAGCTGCAATAGTAGCTTTTTGATCAATTTCATCGTTCAGCATTTTCACATAATTTGCAAAAACAGTACTTTCTATGGTATCTTTACAAGCATTGAAGGAATCTTCATAGCTGTGAAAATCTCCAAGTAATTCCAATTCTGAACGCCATGGTTTGAACAGTTGCAAAAGTGCTAAATAGTAAAATTCCCTTTTATCAGGAGTGTCACAACTCATTTTTCTGTGAATAATCAAATTTACTTTCCTTTGTTTCACCAAACATCCTTCGGAACCAATCATTGCATATTTTCCTTCATTGATGTTTTCTGTAGTATTCCGTTTAAAAGTGTAGTTTTTCAGCACTTCATAGACATATGTTCTCAAGAGGATGACTTCTATTTGGATAATATGTGTCCAACATATTTGTTTTCACAATATCTATACTTTCCGGATCTTTTTCTGCTAAATATTCGATTTCTTGTACAGATTTAAGTACTCGATTTCGTGTTGCAGCAAGACCTAGGCTCACCCAAATGATTCTTCTTGATTTGGAGTATAGACTTGCAGCTGATAACCGATCTGAGCATTCATACGCTCCAATTTCTCGATGGGATAACATCTTCAAACTG
The DNA here is from genome assembly GCF_964204655.1 of Triturus cristatus. NCBI lineage: Eukaryota > Metazoa > Chordata > Amphibia > Caudata > Salamandridae > Triturus > Triturus cristatus. The sequence goes on from NC_140587.1 coordinate 625,742,105, forward strand.
AAACTGTATAATTTCTTACTTAGACTCTTCTCGTGAGAAATCTCTTCCCACATTTCTTTCAACTCTGTCTTTTCAGATTTTGTAATGTAGGATGTTACATAATGAGCAACAGCAATGGAATTGTCCGCAGCATACTGAATATCCATGTTAGCATTCCACATGGACAGAATAACCGGATTGTAATCAATTATGTATTTTGACTCTTCGCTTCTTCTTAAATTGTAGGTATTTTTTGGAGACTTTCTTGTGATGGTATGTCGCATAGCTGACATAAAACTGTTTCCTCTTCCTTTTGATATTACAGGACGTGGAAATCCAAAACAACATTTTGTATAAAACTTTTCCTTAGACTTTCATCGACAGTATTTTCCACAACGATGGCTTTGGAATCGCAAGACTTGTTGTCTTAAGTTGTTTTCTTCTGTGCTTTTGGGTATGGCACATGTGGCATATTCTTCAACGAACGACAATGCAGTATCATCAGAATCAGTTCCGAATTTAGGGGCATCCTTGATCCATATCAGCATATGTATATGAGGAGCACCTCTTGCTTGATACTCCTTTCTCCAAAAGAAATCCACATTTTCTCCAAGACGAGGATTTTTTTTTTGCAGATAAAAGACATCATAGCTTCAAATCTATGATTGAAATACCTGCATACATTAACTCGATCCAAAGAGCACAATTCTCCAGGTGTCTTGTATTCAATATTTTTTATATTCGAATTTGCCTCTCGAAGAAATTCAAGTAAATCATCCCAAGCGTATTCAGCACAGCTTAGGGTAAGGAACCATGTAGGAGTTCCTAAGTTACTTAGCATACATTTAAGTTCTCCATGACGATGGTACCAATACTCATTAGTACCACGCTGACATGCCATCAGATTAATCAGCTGAGATTCTAAATGATCATCTCTCTGATGTACTTTATCCATAAATTCCTTTGCAGAAACATTTTGCAGATGTACTCCTGTTTTCAATACGTGATTGACTGCATAGGAAAGTCCAGACAAGTCAATTTCAAACAAAAGATTAAATATATATGGAATACATTGTCGAAATCTTGGATCTTCTGCATACAATCTTGTTGTCCGATATTCAGATACAGGAATCTGCACAGGTCGTTCATCATATCGTCCTCCTTTTCCTTTTAGGAACAACTGCGGAAAACAAAGAGCTTCCAAGCTTTCTTCCGATACACTCATGGGACTTCCCTTCCCTTTTTTTATTTGGAATAACTCAATAGTATTCCCCATCACTTCTTTGGAATGAAGTGGATGTACACTGTAATTTTCATAGATTTCTTCACATCTGGACATGTCCACTTTTTCAATTTGTCCACTTGACGTTTCAGTATCTTCTGCTAAATCTATTTCTTCTTCTCCTACATACACATTTCTATAGTACTCATTATTTTTTATCAGATACAATGTTGCCTTTTGCACTTTCCTAACATCTATTAACTCTTGCCAGATTTTTTTATTCTTCGTAGGAACACCATTAACTAGAATAACAAGTGGTTCATTTTCTACATTCTCTACACCAATAGTTTCAATATTTTTCTTTAAATCTAGAGGTAAATATACAAATCTTCCTTTTAATCCTCTCTGTAAATCTGAAGGAGGCAATTTACCTGTTTTAGGCTCCATATGAACAATAGCCTGAAACGGGTGCACACATTTAATGAGAATAGACTCATAGGTATTTAGATCTATCAGTTCTAGAGGAATAGCGACCAACTCTAGATTGTTATGAACATCTCTAGCGGGCATTTTATTCTCATCTAATTTGTTATAACAATATTTGCAAATACGCTGGTCAGAACCCAAATCAAAACAATTCTCTACCAACAAATAAGTTGCAAATTCTTTCCACTTATCATTATTTTCTCTTTCAATTTTTAAATATAGATCAACAGTCCTAGTCTGATTTTTATAGTGAGTTCGCCGGCAACAAATACAAGAATAATTTGGCCTTTCACCTGAAATCACTTTAAACTTTGTAATTTGATCTTCAAAATTTTTTGTACTACTATGTTCAACATTCTCTTCAACATTTTCTCCTATTAATGTATCAGCTTCTTCACTTCAGGACCAAAGTAACAAAACTCAATTTCATCACAAACCTTCTTCACATCTGATACTGATCCATGCAAAGGAGCACTGTTCAACTCATTTAACATTATGTGCTGGACTTTTTGCATAATACAATCTTCTGATTAATTTCCGCATTTGAGTATGGTGTACTGCTAACATCCTGAAATGGTGAAAAACACTTTGACATACTTTGCTAGAAAGACAAGCCAGAGAATGACCTTGCAAACCAGTATATTTCTCACTCTGCAAGGGTCTAGTCCTTGCAATATCTTAATTTTTTGTTTAACAGATTTTTTACTATATGCTCATAAGAAATTGCGTAAAATATCAATAGATTATTGTCGTACACTACAAATACTACTGCAATCCCAAGTGTACATTGGGGTTTTAGGATGTCTGCCTAGAACTTCATCAGCTATCACTTCTTATGCATTTCTGGGAACCATTTTCTCTTTCTCAATTGGACAACCATTTGTAACCTCAGAAGCTTGACCACTGGTATCAACTGCATGCAACAAATCATTGGTCTGTAAATAACTCTCTTAATTAAAGAAAGGCTCAGAACTTGAACTGTGTTTCCATTCACCCAAAAAAACATCACAAAAATTAGTTCTGTTAATTACTCTTTTACTCTTACTTTTGGCCTTCATTTAATGGATTGGTTTATCTAGTGATCGAATTCTGTTTAAAGTTAAAATAGTTTCCTTTTTACTGCAAAAACCTTTTCAACAATGTATACAATACGCTTCTTCTTTTTATAAAATTGTGCTCTTTTTCTATATTTTTTCATGTCTTTCAGCAAATTAAGAACCACTTTTTTGTAAACATTTTGTTTACTTATTTATTTGTACTGATTTTGCCTTCTTTTACCATACTTTGAATCTTTTGCATGTAAATTATCTTTTTTTTCTTTTCCAGTTATTGATTTTCTTTTGTCTAGTCGAATCATTGTCATTAGTTTGCACATTCCACACACTGTTTGTAGGCTTTGAAAGTTTTTTAATGAATTCCTTGGTTGTCTTACCGGAAGACTTCTTATTTTTTGCCACATGATGTTGGTCATCCAATACTTTTTGTTGAATGTTCTTCAAATAATTTTCCTTTTTCTGTCCTTTTCTCTTTCTTGATTTTTCAGGCATGATAACTTTATTTTAATGATGATAAACAATATCTGTAAAAAGTAAACATAAATAAATGTAATTTAATACATTTATAAATTATACTTTTCAATTATTATACAAACACATTCTATAGAAAAACCATTCAACCACTTTATTTTCTCTTCACTAATTGAAATTGGAATTCAAGGTGTATACATAACTAAATAGGTGATTACAGGTCTGCATGTGTAGTGGACAAAGGTTTCTACCAGGGTTTGTGTTATGCCCTGGGACATTATATGAGTACTTACTCACTGACTGAATGATTACAGTCCTGCAAGGAGAATGCCTGGGAGAATGTATAAGTGTTTGGGTTTTGGCACAGTGAATGGATTAGTACACAGTGCTGAATGGGTCACTGGAGGTGTGCAAGGGGAGTGACAGGGTGTTTATTGGAGTGTATAGATAATGACTGGGGAATTGAAAGTGTGAAAGACAAGTGTATAGGTGGTTAGAGGACTGCATGCACAGTGGATAGGCATTTGAAGCAGTCCATGTGCAAAGGCCTGGCTCATTGCATGAGTACTTGGGTACTGACTGAATGATTAGAGTAGTACAAGGAGAGTGCCTGGGTGAATTTATAAGTGGTTGGGTTTGGGCGCAGTGAATGGATTAGTACATGGTGCTGAATGAGTCACTGGAGGTGTGCAAAGGGAGTGACAGGGTGTTTATTGGAGTGTATTGATACTGACTGGGGAATTGAAGGTGTGAAAGAGAAGTGTGTAGGTGGTTAGAGGCCTGCATTCATAGTAGATAGGCGTTTGAAGCAGTCCATGTGCTAAGGCCTGGGTCGCTGCATGAGTACCTGTGTACTGACTGAATCCTTAGAGTACTGCAAGGAGAGTGCCGGGGTGAATTTATAAGTATTTGGGGTTTGGCACAGTGAATGGATTAGTACATGGTGCTGAATGGGTCACTAGAGGAGTGCAGTGGGAGTGACAGGGTGTTTGCTGGAACTGTATGGATACTGACTTGGGAATTGAAGGTGTGAAAGACTAGTGTGTAGGTGCTTAGAGGACTGCATGCATAGTGGTTAGGCGTTTGAAGCAGTCCATGTGCTAAGGCCTGAGTCACTGGATGAGTACTTGCGTACTGAATGAATTATTAGAGTACTACAAGGAGAGTGCCTGAGTGAATTTATAAGTGTTTGGGTTTTAGCACAGTGAATGGATTAGTACATGGTGCTGAATGGGTCACTAGAAGAGTGCAAGGGGAGTGATAGGGTGTTTGCTGGAAGTGTATGGATACTGACTGTGGAATTGAAGGTGTGAAAGACTAGTGTGTAGGTGCTTAGAGGACTGCATGCATAGTGGTTAGGCGTTTGAAGCACTCCATGTGCTAAGGCCTGGCTCACTGCATGAGTACTTGGGTATTGACTGAATGATTAGAATAATGAAAGGAGAGTGCCTAGCTGAATTTATAAGTGGTTGTGTTTTGGCGCAGTGAATGGATTAAGACATGGTGCAGAATGGGTCACTGCAGGAGTGTAAGGGGAGTGAAAGTGTGCTTGCTGGAAGTGTATGGATACTGACTGGGGAATTGAAGGTGTGAAAGACAAGTGTGTAGGTGGTTAGAGGACTGCATGCATAGTGGATAGGCGTTTGAAGCAGTCCATGTGCAAAGGCCTGGCTCACTGCCTGAGTACTTGTGTACTGACTGAATGATTAGAGTAGTGCAAGGAGAGTGCCTCGGTGAATTTATAAGTGGTTGGGTTTTGGCGCAGTGAATGGATTAGTACATGGTGCTGAATGGATCACTGGAGGAGTGTAAGGGGAGTGACAGGGTGTTTATTGGAGTGTATAGATACTGACTGGAAAATTGAAGCTGTGAAAGACAAGTGTGTAGGTGGTTAGAGGACTGCATGCATAGTGGATAGGCATTTGAAGCAGTCCATGTGCTAAGGCCTGGGTCACTGCATGAGTACCTGGGTACTGACTGAATCATTAGAGTACTGCAAGGAGAGTGCCTGTATGAATCTTTTAAAGGTTTGGGTTTTGGCACAGTGAATAGATTAGTACATGGTGCTGAATGGGTCATTAGAAGAGTGCAAGGGGAGTGACAGGGTATTTGCTGGAAGTGTATGCATACTGACTGGGGAATTGAAGGTGTGAAAGACAAGTGTGTAGGTGGTTAGAGGACTGCATGCATAGTGGTTATGCGTTTGAAGCACTCCATGTGTTAAGGCCTGGCTCACTGCATGAGTACTTGGGTACTGACTGAATGATTAGAATAATGCAAGGAGAGTGCCTAGGTGAATTTATAAGTGGTTGTGTTTTGGCGCAGTGAATGGATTAAGACATGGTGCTGAATGGGTCACTGGAGGAGTGTAGGGGAGTGACAGGGTGTTTGCTGGAAGAGTATGGATACTGACTGGGGAATTGAAGGTGTGAAAGACAAGTGTGTAGGTGCTTAGAGGTCTGCATGCATAGTGGATAGGCATATGAATCAGTCCATGTGCTAAGGCCTGGGTCACTGAATGAGTACCAAGGTACTGACTGAATCATTAGAGTACTGCAAGGAGAGTGCTTGGGTGCATCTTTTAAGTGTTTGCATTTTGGCGCAGTGAATGGATTAGTACATGGTGCTGAATGTGTCAGTGAAGGAGTGAAAGTGGAATAACAGGGTGTTTGCTGGAGTGTATGTATACTGACTGGGGAATTGAAGATGTGAAAGACAAGTGTGTAGGTGGTTAGAGGACTGCATGCATAGTGGATAGGCGTTTGAATCAATCCATGTGCTAAGACCTGGCTCACTGCATGAGTACTTGGGTACTGACTGAATGATGAGAGTTTTTTAACCAGTTCTGTGTATGCAAAGACATGAAGTACCCAAAACCTTCTCTCAGAATGGTTCCTAAATGCATACAGACTCACAGTGTGATTCTAGACAACAAACACTATCCCTTGCATACTACCAAAACACATTTTCTTGTCTGGAATGGGTGCACAGAATACACATATTTTACTACTGCACATTATTGTCGAAGCCTGACTCATTTTACAAATACATAAGCAATGACTGGTTTCTAATTCTACCAAAATGTGAGAACAGGATAGGTTTTCAAGCAGTTATGTGTCTGCAAACACATGAAATACCCAAAATGCTTCTTTCAGAATGATTCATAAATGCACACAGACTCATAGTGTGATTCTAGACAAACAACACTATCCCTTGCTTTTTACCAAAACACATTTACTAGTCTACAAGGGATAAGATGAGTGGATACATTCCACATATTTTAGCACTGCATTGTACTGTTGAAGCCTGACTCATTTTGAAAATACATAAACAATAACTGGTTTCTAATTCAACCAAAATGTGAGAACAGGATAGGTTTTTAAGCACTTATGTGTCTGCAAAAACATTAAATACCCAAATGCTTCTCTTACAATGGTTGCCAAATGCACACAGACTCACAGTGTGATTCTAGACAAACACTATTCCTTGTACTTTACCAAAACACATTCACTAGTCTGGAAGGGGTACAGTGACTGCACACATTCTACATATTTCAATACTGCACACTACTGTGAAAGCCTGACTCATTTTCTGAGTGCATAAGCAATGACTGGCGTCTAATGCTACTAAAACTTGACAACATGACAGATTTTAAGCAGTTATGTGTCTGCAAACACATGAACTACCCACACAATGGTTGTGGTTCCCAAATGCACACAGACTCACCATGTGATTCTAGACAAGAAAAACTACTCCCTGGACATTTAGCAGGAGAAACACATTACTCTTATTAAAAACAAAATGCACCACATACATCCCCTCACAAATTAATAACTCACCTTTCAAATTGTTTTGTAGATTAAGAAGTATGTCAGTCACACACCAGATTTTCTTATACAGAATCTCTGTTTTGTACTGCTTTCAGGAAAACCAGAGAATGGCAAAGATTCCCTCTCATTCTGCACACATATACATGTAAATATCAAATCACATTGCTTCCCACATTAATTCAAAAGCAAACACACATTTCTATTGGTTATACATTTCAACCCTTTCCAATTGACATAAGTTTGAACCCTACACCCAATGTGCTTTCTGCCTGTTACCATAATAACAATTCATGGAAAACTCAGCTCAGCACACAGGTCGCAAGTTCAGCACACAGTGTTGCTAATCAAAACAGCAAGTGTGCTTGACTTTTCAGTATATCAGCTTATCCTATATGATGTTCTTTTCAAACAGTTTTTGTTAACGAATAAGAAACATGCTTTTAAAAAAGAGAAACATGCACCCTAGTTTTCAGACTAGAATGTTCTCAAACAACCAATGTATTCTTTTTTTTTTCAAAACTGTATCTTATCCACCATTTTAGAATAATCTTAGTTTTCTAACTGCCATTTCATTTACAGAGGCCATCTGAGTGCATCCAGACCTCCTTTCAAGATGCTTAGAGTGTGGATTGTGGGACACAGCTATATTTTCTGGAGCCAAAGGTATGCAGAAAACAAAGGCATTGACAAAGACCTACCTGTGCCAAATGTAGACGTTACATGGATTGGACAGAGAGGGTTAAAGTGGCACCAATTGATGCCATTGGTTAAATCCTTTTTACATCTCCAACACCCTGACCTCATAATTGTGCACTGTGGTAGCAATGACCTAGGCACTTTGATTGGGGTAGGTCTGGAAATGCTTATCAAGGACACCTTTGCAGAATTGATGTCACTTTTCCCCCAAACTGCCTTTGTCTATTCTAACATATGCCAAAGGCAGAAATGGAACTAGTCCAATCAATGTTGTCCACAGATTGAGAAAGCTAGGAAACATGTCAATAAATCTGTTTCTGCTTATCTCAGAGATTATAGGATGGGTCCATTTACAACAATCTGCGTTTTAATATGCAAGGTATCTATAGGAGAGATGGTGTACATTTTACTGATGAGGGTAACAGAATCTTCCTCAGCAACTTTAGACTCTGTATAGGTACTTACTTATAAGTAACAAAATCTCTCAATAAACACAAGGGCTCCCTTTAGAGCCGCTCAAGATCGACACACACAAACTTGATGTTTATTTAAAAAATATTTCATTTTTTTGCTTGGAGTCGCGTACCCGACGCGTTAGGAGCCGCGTACCTGACGCGAGAGGAATCGTGCACCCAACGCGAGAGGAATCGTGCACCCAACGCATACACACCAGGGGCTGCAAGCAGAATCGTGCACCCAACGCGATAGGAGTCATGCACCCAACGCATGCACACCAGGGGCCTTGCTGAGCGCCGCGCTGGATGCGCGACTCCTAATTTTACAGTAAAAAAAAATAGCACCTATCACTAATTTCAATTCTCCCTGTCGACCCCATCCCCCGGGGCTCATTTATAACATTGGGGACCGTTGGGGGAACCCCAAGGCCCCCACGGTCCCAGCCGGCTCCCCGCATCCTTCAGAGCCGGCATTGTTTTTCCACACGGGGAGCTGCAAACATGCAGCTCCCCATGCGAGAAAAACCAAAATGGTTTGGATTTTGAAAGAGAGAGCAGGTTTCCCTGCTCTCTTTTTCAAAATCCAAACAAAGTTTGCTATGCCAGGACGGGAGCCTCGGCTCTCGCCCTGCCATAGCAAACAGCAGTGTCCCGGTGGGTGGGCACCCTGGGACACTGCAGGAGCCGGCCCTGGGGGGTGACGGTCCCCATGGCCCTCGAGGGCTCCTGGAGGGGGGCCACGTGGCCCCACTTCACAACATACAAAGCCCCGGGGGGTGGTGGTCCCTGGGGCTTGGGGGGGCCTTTGAGCCCCCCACCCATTTCTGAGAAAGCCCCAGTGCGTAGCAGTCCCTGGGGCTGGGGGGGGCCTTTGAGCCCACCAACCATCTATTTTGCTGGGGGGATGTCGGCTGAGCCCCCCCACCCATTAATGTTGTAATGGCTGCCAACACTTCCTGGTTTGGAGTGTTGACAGACAGTTGACAGCCAATTAGCATGCTGCCCGTGATCGGGAGGGTGCGCTCAGGGTGAGCTCAGGGTGCGCTCAGGGTGCGCTCAGGGTGCGCGGATCCAGCGCGGCCATAGAGATATATCTGTGATTTTGATTTTGATTTTCTCAGGAACTCCTGAACGGATTTACACCATTTAAGCAAAAGGCACGACTCTGAACCAAGGTCTTCCATTCTGCCAAATTTGGTGTAATTCTGTTCAGCAGTTCGGGCTGTAGCTGCGACTAATGGTCCCTATGGAAAATTGCATGGGGAAAACATGTTTTGGGACCCCCCTTTTTTGTCGGCCCCTGCTTGACAAATCACCCCGATACTTTCAGGATAGGAGCGGACCGGAGCGGGCCACGAGTTTTGAAAATTTTGCGAAGATTCGTCAACCGGCGCCAAAGTTATTCTAAATAGAATGTGGCGGATTTACTATGGATAATAGGTCCTAACTATAATTACCTACTATATATATTCCGACGCATTGGAAACCTCATACAATTCCCCCAGGGTGAGAAGAAAAGCATGTCAGCAATGTAATTGGGACAGAGAAACCCACTGGGTATTTTAAAACTAAATTAGGAGTATGGCGGCATAACCTACTAAAGGAGTATATTGGACTAAAACTTCAAGTACCATGTTGCACTATGTAGACACGCCCTGTAGGCGGGACTTTGCTACAGCGATTTAAACTCACCTGAATTGCCCCTTCTCCATGATGCCATTCCCGTGATCAAGGGCGGACAACACGCCAGAAACGCGTAGGGGAACCTTTTGGCCGAATCTTACTTGCCCATGAAGTTGTTTTCTGTGCTGCCTGCCGGAATAAAGAATTGTGTACGCTGTGCGTGGGCCTCCAACTGTGGGTCTTTTCATTTGGAATATGTATATATATATATATATATATATATATATATATATACCACACAAAGGATTGCCCTCAAAGAAGATGCCTCACGAGAGAGTTCAGTGTTCCATAATTTATTGCAGGCTGCAGTGATGGCCTCATCCCTCTCCAACCTGGTCATAAGCCAAACGCGTATCGGACAGCATTTCTGTCCTTGTTCACTGGCTCACATGAGAACAGCTGCCATTGTGCCACACCCAATAAGTAGTTCACTCAGTCCTGCCCTGTGGGCCTCTGCCGCTTTGCATCCTGGGACTTGTAGTGTGCACAAATTCAGTCCCCAGTGGTTGCTCCGTTACTCGTGGAAATTAAAATCTCTTACCCTAGTGGGTGGGTTAAAAGCTGGAAGCGGCACACTCTGCTTGACTTGTGCCTTGCAATATCAGACTCTCCCTCCTTTCAGCAGCACGTGTGTCGGGCGCAGCAGAACTGCTCTTCCGCGGTGGGGCAAATTCGCAGCTGGACTGGCCGCTCAAAATACCACACAAGGGATTGCTCTCAAAGAAGATGCCTCACGAGAGAGTTCAGTGTTCCATATTAACATTTGGATTGTGTGTCTTGTGATCCTGAGAGCGCACTTATTTTGAATATTGCGTGATATTGACTTTACCAGCTGACTCCACTGGTGTGTGCGCCACCTTCCACGGGTTAGCAGTTCGGAAGGAGCAACTTCTATGGGATATATATATATGATGTATAAGCCGATCCGGTTTTTACCTCATGAAGGTTGCTGCAGTGGATGTCAGAGTACGTCTCCACAGGTGGGAACTTTGGAGCTTGTAGATATATATATATATATATATATATATATATATATATATATATATATATTCACTGAAAACACCATAGGTTTCAGCGGCGTTATAGTTAGCTGGACTTTTCACTCGTACAAAACAATTGAAATTCCCCCGTTTTAGTTAGTTCAGCTAACTATGACTCGCGCGATATGGTCAGTGACATCACTCATGACATCACTGATGACATCTCAAATGACATCACTGATGACATCACTGATGACATCATCCAGTGAATGTGTATTTTTCTGAAAATTAAATATGTTTTATATATGTATATCTCAAGGTCGATGGAAGAATAAATGGGTATATAAGTGTCTAAATGGATGATTTATTTTTTGAAAAATTGATTGTATAACTGACTGATTAAGTGTATCTTAGTGAATACATGGCTTCGTGAGTAATGTTTAACTATGTAAATATCTGTATTAGTCTCTCACTTTGTGTATAAGTGGCTGCATGGGTTGGTGAGTAGCTACATGTGTGTCTATATAGGTTATTAGTTTTTTTTTTAGTATCAGTATGAGTGTCTGAGTGTCTGTATGGTTCGGTGTGGGGTATTACGTAGTGCATAGATACATGAATGAGTGACTCACTGTTTGTATGTGTTGAAGACAGCATGTGTGCAGGACTGTATGGGTGGATGAGTGTGTGTATTGGTGTGTTAGTGAGTGAATGACTGTCTCAATAGTGTCTTTATGAGTAACTACATTTGTTTTAAACTAGTATATCTGACTATTGGTGTATATAAGTGAGTATATGTGAGAGTGAGAGATTGGAAGAGTTCCTGTATGAATAAGTATATGTTTCTATAAGTGATTGTATAAAAGACTAAGTATGTGTAAGTTTCTGTAGAAGTAAGCGTGGTGGTGTGTGTATAACTGTATATGCACGTAAATGGATGTTTGATTTTATATTAGCATGAGTGACTATGTGTGTGAGTAACTCTATGGATGAGTGGCATTGTGTAACAGGATGTATAGGTGTATGAGTACATATGATGAGTGAGTACATGTATGAGTGACTGTATAGGACTGTTGGTGAATGAGTGGATGTGTATGTAGATCTTAGAATTACTGAATAGGTTGTTGTAACTGGCATTGGTATGTCCATTGTTTTGAAAATTTTAGTTTCTATTTTTGAATGTGTGTATCAAATGTTATATTAGGGTGAGAGGAGGTCTGCCACTCTATCACATGGATGATGTCATCAGTGATGTCATGAGTAATGTCACTGACCATGTCATGAGTGATGTAATATGTGAAGTCATCAGCAGTGCATTGCGGGCGCGCGAGTTATAGTTAGCTGAACTAACTATAAGGGGGGAATTTCAATGGTTTTGTATGAGTGAAAATTCCAGCTAACTATAACGCCCCTGAAACCTATGGTTTTTTCAGGGAATTTCCAAGGTTTTTTTAAATGCTAATTCCTAACTATAACGTGCCTGAAACCTATGTTTTTTTTAGTGAATTTCAAAGTTTTTTAAATTTTAATTTCTAACCATGCCTACAGAGATAGGACATGTGAAGAAAGAAGAAAAAACACACAGAAAGAAAAAAAATAAATGCAGAAAGAAGCAACAGAAGTCCTCAAAGATGAAGAAAAGTGCAGGAAGAAGGATAACGTGCAGAAAGAACAAACAGAAGGGCAGAAAGAAGCGTTGTTGCAAAATCATCCTATACCCTCAACTTTTTCAGACGGATACTGGTGGTAATTGAGTCTGACTAACCAGTCTTAGAGCCAGTGCTATGTTAAAAGGCACTTAGAATACAATGAAAACACCTACATACACTAGGGAACACTATGCGTTGGGGTCCCCCTGTGATTAGCATGACCTCCTCTGTAAGTCCCTAGTATATAATAGGGCAGGAGGATTAAAACTACCTCATAAGATGCGCCACAGGGAGTGTTTGCACATGTCACCTCAGGCCCGTCCCCTCCCTTCCCCACTGTGTAAACACGCCCTGTGGCCGTTTTAAGTTGGGAGATTAAGTCCCCTTGAATCCTGAGGGTCCCTAGGGTCCAACTAGCCCACTAGGTACCTCCAGTAAGCGCCACAAAGCTGCGTTGCAGAGATGTAAAAAGGGGAACGGCCTATACCACGTCTCTGCAACGCAGCGCAGTGGCACTTACTGGAAGCACCTGGTGGGCTAGTTGGCCACCAGGGTCCCTCAGGATTGAAGGTGAATTATTTCCCCAACTTAAAACGCGCCACAGGGCGTGTTTGCACAAGTCACCTCAGGCCCCGTCCCCTCCCTTCACCACTGTGTAAACACGACCTGTGGCTGTTTTTAGTTGGGAGATTAAGTTCATTTGAATCCTGGGGGTCCCTAGGGTCCAATTAGCCCACTAGGTACCTCCAGTAAGCGCCACAGAGCTGCGTTGCAGAGAGGTGTAAAGAGGGGCACGGACTGCACCACCTCTCTGCAACGTAGGGCAGTGGCACTTACTGGATCACCCGGTGGGCTAGTTGGCCCCCAGGGTACCTCAGGATTGAAGGGGAATTATTTCCCCGACTTAAAAAGTGCCACAGGGCGTGTTTGCACACTTCACCTCAGGCCCCGTCCCCTCCCTTCACCACTATGTAAATTCGCCCTGTGGCCGTTCTAAGCTGAGAGATTAAGTCCCCTTGAATCCTAAGAGTCCCTAGGGTCAAACTAGCCCACTAGGTACCTCCAGTAAGCACCGCAGAGCTGCGTTGCAGAGAGGCGCTAAAAGGGCGTGGCCTCAGAACACCTGTCTGTAACGCAGCTCCCTGGCGTATACTGGAGATACCTGTTGGTCTAGTTGGCCCTCAGGGACCCTCAGTATTGAAGGGGAATTAATTCCCCAACTTACAAATCGCCAGGGGGCGTGTTTGCAGAGTGCTGCAAGGAGGGGGCGTGGCCTCCGATGAAATGCCGGTCTTTTATTTATTTTAAGAAGGGGGGACTGTGTGGCCCCCCTTCTTTTTCTAATTTATTGGCCCTTCGGAACCCATCCCCCAGGGCCTGCCCTCTAATTGTTTTTTTAGCAAAAAAAAGAATTTGGAAGGGGGCCGTGTGGCCCCCCTCCCAAGGCCTTAATCGTCCCCGGTGACCCCAATCCCCGGGGCATGGCCTTTTTTTTTAATTCTTTAGGAGGGGGGCTGTGTTGCCCCCCTCCTCAGGCCACTTATGGCCCCGGGGACCCTATCCCCCGGGGCCGGCCTATGTTTATTATTATTTTTTTAAATATATTTACCTAGGACATGCTGGACAAACCGTACGGACCTATCACCATGACGATTTGTGTGATATTCATTAAAAGGCGACTATGCATACAATGAATCCACATGGAATGTATTTACACCGCTAGTGAAGCTCTGACGTTTCTAACACCCTACTGTGCCTAATCCCGGCGCCCCCCGGTGGGTACTCTCCAAGTAGACACCCTTGTCGTTAATTTATACAAACATGGGTAGCTATTGACGGGCACATTTAATACACACGCACACCAAGCCATTCAAAGGGTGTGTAATTTTAATCTCTGGAAAGGAGACAAACCTCACTTGATAGTCACAGCGCGCTCCTGGCTGAGCCCAATGCTGTGTTACTCCCACCAGTGCCCGCTGAGTGCCACACACCTCTGTGTTGCATTCCACCAGCTACTGCGTATGCTATGACACATGTGCCCTGTAACACCACCCCGTGAATATGTCATGCCACACTTGCCTTAGCACGGGTTATATTGCCTCATCTAATGTGCCTTCCTCGATGCCTATGTTATAACGCACAGTGCTATGCCATATATATTACAATCTGGGATCCATATCTTTGTCACAGTGCCTAGGCAACGTTACACTCCCCAGCACATATTTTATATTACAACTTTAGAGACTCCAAGGTGCATATCGCATGGCACGCGCAAGTGCCTGTGCTATCTCGCGCTCCCCAATGAATCTGTCATTGCGCACAATGTATTGCATATTATATTTCACACCCCGGTTCATCTTATATCACACTTTTTGGGGCATAGTTTATACCATACAGTATATATAGTTTTCATTTTCAATCGTGCTCACATATTCTATATAACACTGCGTTCACATACCCTTTTCACGGGCATTACATTTTGCGATGGGGGCTGGAGGGTCAGGGGGTGTTTCTGCCAAGTGAGCCTGGAGTCACAGTCACAAACGTCCTCTTCTTCCTGAATAAAAGTGAGATTATGCTGCATACTTGTTCATATTTTAAGTAGCTTTCACAGACACACATTTTAAAAACAATAAAGTTCCTAATACTCGCCTTCTCTGAACAGTTAGCTTGCTGCCCCATCCACCTCCTCCCTATCCTCTGTTGTCTGAATCCATGGACTAGCCTCCTCCCTCCTGCCATGCATGGTCTGATGTGCTGCCACTGCCCTCCATTTAGCATGATGTACCAGTCCACTCCTCCTGCCCTCCATTGCCCAATTCTAGGCCCCATCATTTACCTCCTGCTTAGCCTCTGTGCTTAGCTTGCTGCCCCTATTCTCCTTCCCCCTGCCCTCCGATGTCTTTGTGCATGCCCCTGCTCCATCCTTTTTGCCCACCATGTTCCATGGACCCGCCACTCCTATCTACTCTGAGTGTACTGTTGAGCTGTCACTCCCCTCCCACCTGCCTAGCATTGTCAGATGACTGTAACCTGTCCCTCCCACCTCCACCCTGCCTGTCCTCATTCCATGCCCCTATCCCCTTCCTCCTGTCCTCCATGGTCCATTTTACTGCCACACCCTTCTGCCCTTCCTGGTCTGTTGTGCTGCAACTGCTCCTCCTGGCTGCCCCGCGTGGTCTGTTGTGAGGCCCCTTCCCCTGAACTCTATTGTCTGTGCCCAGGTCCTGACCCTCCCTTCTTTCCTCAATGGTCCTTTGTGCATGCCCCTATACCCTCCTTCTTGCCCATCATAGCCATTGTGCAGCCACTAACCCTCCCGCTTGCCATGCATGGTCTTCTGTGCTGCCATGGCCCCTCCCACCTTCCCTGTGTGGTCAGATAGCTGCCCCTGACCCCCTCCCACCTTCCCTCCATGGTCTGTGTGTATGCCATCATAGTCTCACTGTTGCTCTCCATGGTGTGTCTTGCTTCTAGTGCCCATCCTGCCTGACCTCCGTGGTCATCTTGCTGCTCCTGCCCTTCCCCCTTGCCCCCAGCCCTCTGTTTCCATGTGCATACCCCTATTCCCTCCCTCATGGCTTGTCTGTTCCATTGTAATGTCCCTGATCCATCCCTCCTGCCCTTTTTGGTCTGTTACGCTGCAGCTATCTCTCCTGTCTATCCATTATGGTCAGCTAGCTACCATTGCCTCTTTCCCCTCTGTTCTCTGTTGTCCATGTGCATGGCCCTGTCCCCTCCCTATTGCTTTCTATGGATTGTTGTGCTGCACTCCCGCCCCGCATGCCCTGTGTGGTGTATTGTGCTGCTGCAAACCCTGATGCCTGCCCTGTAGGGTCAGTTTGGTGCACCTCTCCATGTCCCTCCTGTCCTCTGTTATCGGAGTCCATGTGCCTACCCAAATTGCTCCTGCCGTCCATGATCCAATGTACCATACTTGCGAACATTTTGAACTTGGTAAGAGGGAGATTTTGAAAAGAAATTGGGATATTGATTTTCCCCTTTGAGTTACATTGTAAAAGAGGAGATTGTAGACAGGAGACAGATCAAATAAAGCCCATTTGAGCTTAAAAACATTGGACGTTTCCTGGCTGAATCGGGTCTGTTGGCATGTATGGTTGTACTACCACTGCCTCTTCATTCTGCCCACAATGGTCTATTATATTGCCACAGCCTCTCTTGCCAGTCCTGTATTGTTGGTTTGTTGTCCCTGCCCCCCTTTCCACTGCCCTCCATAGTCTGTTGTGCCTGCCCCCCTTTCCACTGCCCTTCCTGTCTGCCCAGTGGGGGCAAATTGTTGACTCTGCACCCTCCTACCTGCCTTCAATTTTCAGAGTTCGTGCCCCTGGCCTCTGCCTCTCAACAGTATCCTAATGAACAACTAGATTGATAACATTCTATATTTATTACAAAAGTGTGGAACGCCTGACGTCATCTTGATGTAATCAAAACTGTAATACCTAGAGCATTTCCTTTACAAATTACATATATGAGAGGGTCTTATTTGCATCAAAATTATGGTTAGTGCTCTAAAAAACTAAAATGAGGACATATTTTCTGAGTTTTCAAATAGCGACAAAGCACTTTTAAATTATTTGTTATCTTTATGTTTTTTTATCCAGTTGACCACTTGATTAAATGTTGCACTTAGGGTAGAGGATGTGGTGTTACTTCCAGAGTTGCAGACTTTGCAACTGGTGAACCAGATTGGAGTTTCTGCTTCAGCTCGACATTCTGTGATTCTGGTCAAATCACTTAATCTCCCTATGTCTACAACCAAAATGAATTTGTTCTTGTGTGATGTAACCAATGCTCATGTAAAGCACTCCAATACCTGACAAGTCTGCACTATATAAAACTTCAAAAACACAAAAAATAAAAAGTGTTTTGCACACTTCTGTCATTGGGCTACATGTGGGCTACATCTTTGTTATGAAGTTTCCTAATTTCCTCATTTACTGCAGTCTCCTCAATAGGAAATACTTTCAGTTTTTTACTTTGGTTCCATCAAGAAGGCATTCAGATGTGTCACTTTTTGCCATAAATTGAGAATGTTAGCACTCTAGTTGCTCATTAGATCACTGCAATAAAGCTACTGCTCACCAGGGAAGTCTGCTACTGGTATTCAAAGTGCATGTTTCAGTCTGCATTTCAGAATTTTTTAATGAAATAGAAGAGGATTTGAGAAGTCAAAATGTGCCCTAATTTTTCCTTCTGCAGCACTAATCATACTTTCTATGGCAAAATGAACCCCTCACTTTGTTCCTTTTTAAATTAAATGTTTTAAGAGTTACCACTTTATTCCAATCAAGATGGCTTCAGGTGTGCAATACGTTTGTCATAAGTAGGTCTGTTAGCGCTCTAGTTGTTCTTGAGAACACTCTGGTAAGCTGCAGTAGAACATGACTGAGAAAGATAATGTGAATTTACAGAAAATATGCTCTCAGTTTAGCTTATAGATCACCTTCCAAACCTCTGTGGAAAAAGCATGAGAAAATAGTTTTCTCTCAAACATGATTTATGATATCCCAGCAGAAGACTTTTTCACATGGTAAAATCACCTTAGAACACACCACAATTCCTAAAATGAGTATGGTACCATCAACAAATGATTTATAATGTAACTAAAGTCTTAAAACCTTCTATTAACTGCAATGCTTTTTAATGAGGTGCTATCATGTATATTGGTCCCAAGATGGCTGCCAACACTTCTTGGATGAAGTGCTGACAGCCAATCAGATCTCACGAGGAGATGTGTGGTTAGGCTCCGCCCAGATATATATGTGATTTTACTTTTGATTTTCTCAGGAACTACTGAACGGATTTACACCATTTAACCAAGAGGCAAGACTCTGAACCAAGGGCTACCTTTTTTCTAAATTTGGTGTAATTCCATTCAGCAGTTCGGGCTGTACCTGCGACTAAAGGTTCCTATGGAAAATTGCATGGGGAAAACACGTTTTGGGTCCCCCTTTTTTCTTGGCCCCCACTTGACGAATCACCCCGAGACTTTCAGGATAGGAGCGGACCAGAGCTGGCCAGAAGTTTTGAAAATTTCACGAAGATTCATCAACTGCCACCAAAGTTATTGGGAATAGAATGTTGCGGATTTCCTATGGAAAATAGGTTCTAACTATAACTACCTACTGGCGACCGCCAGTAGGTAATATATATATATTATCTACTGGCGGTCGCCAGTAGATAGTTATAGTTAGGACCTATTTTCCGTTGGAAATCCGCAACATTCTATTGGGAATATCTTTGGCACCGATTGACGAATCTTCGCAAAATTTTCCAAACTTTTGGCCTGCTCCGCTCCGCTCCTACCCTGAAAGTTTTGCGGTAATTCATCAAGCAGGGGCCGAGAAAAAAGGGGGGTCCCAAAACACATTTTCCCCATGCAATTTCCCATAGGATCTGTTGTCGCAGCTATAGCCCGAACCGCTGAACGGAATGACACCAAATTTGGCAAAGAGGTAGTCCTCAGTTCAGACTCGTGCCTTTTGCATAAATGGTGTGAATCTGTTCAGTAGTTCCTGAGAAAATTAAGGTAAAAGAGTTAGTGATATCTATGGCCGCGGAGGATCCGCGGATCCTCCACGCACCCTCCCCGAACCCTCCAGAGCACGAGCTGAATGCTAATTGGCTGCCAACACTCTGAATCAGGAAGTGTTGGCAGCCATCTTGTGCCTCGGTAGAACCGAGGCACAAGAAAGCACAAAAACAAAGATGCAAAACGCAACAAGGGGGCAGGGTAGAAACACCCTGACCCCCTAGGCCTGCTCAGGGGGTCCCACAAGGCCCAAAAAATATATATTTTTTTTAAATCGCGGGATGTTCGTAGGGTCCGCGCATCCCGCTAACGTAAAAAAAACGACGCGTGGACTCCCGCGCTTCGTTTAGATTTAGCCCCCGGGGGGTCAAGTACCGGGGGCAATATGGTTTTATAATGGGGGGCCCAGAGGGGCCCCCCAGCCCCGGGGACCACCACCCCCCGGGCCTTATGTTAATGTATGTGGGGGCTCATGGCCACCCCCGCAGCCCCGGGGACCGCTACCCCCCGGGGCTGTAAAAAAGGAAAAAAAAAAAACCTGTGTGGGGGGGCTCGAGCCCCCCCACACGCCCCGGGGACCGCCACCTCCCCGGGGCACTGAATATGTAAACTAGGGGGTCCGTTACGGACCCCCAAGCCCTGGGGACCACCACCCTCCGGGGCTTTACCTTAAGTGGGGGGGCCGCGCGGCCCCCTTGGAGCCAATGATGGCCCTGGGGACCGCCACCCCCCAGGGCCGGCTCCTGCAGTGTCCCAGGGTGCCCACCCCCGGGACACTGCTGTTTGCTATGGCAGGGTGGGAGCCTCGCGGCTCCCGCCCTGCCATAGCAAACTGCTTTGGTATTTGGAAGAGAGAGCAGGAAACCTGCATGTTAGCTGCTCCCCATGTGGAAAAGCAATGCCGGCTCCCGCAGGATGCGGGGAGCCAGTGGGGCCGTGGGGGGATTGGGGACCCCCCCACGGAGGCCAGGCCTCGAGGGGTTGGGGTCCCCGGTGCCATAAGTGGCCCGGGAGGGGGGCCATGCTCCCAAAATTGTTTTTTTTAATATGGCCCCGGGGATGGGGTCCCCGGGGCCATAGGTGGCACAGGAGGGGGGCTATGCAGCACCCCTCCATAAAAAAAATATTTTTTTAAAAAGGGCCATGCCCCGGGGGATGGGGTCCCCGGTGCAAATTATGGCCTGTGGAGGGGGGCCACGCGGCCCCCTTCTCGTTTAAAAAAAAAAAATCAAAATTGGGGGCAGGCCCTGGGGGATGGGGTCCCCAGGGCCAACAAAAAGAAAAAGAAGGGGGGCTACACAGCCCCTTTCTAAAAAACAGAGGGGGACAAAAAAAGGATCGGGCCGGAGGCCACGCCCCCTCCTTACACCACTCTGCAAACGCGCCCCCTGGCGCGTTTGCAGAGGGGGAACGAATTCCCCTTCAATACTGGGGGTCCCTGGGGGCCAACTAGCCCACCAGGAACCTCCAGTATGCGCCAGGGAGCTGCGTTGCAGAGAGGTGTAATGAGGCCACGCCCCTTTTTACACATCTCTGCAACGCAGCTCCCTGGCGCTTACTGGAGGTACCTGGTGGGCTAGTTGGCCGTCAGGGGACCTCAGGATTCAAGGGGACTTAATCTCCCAACATAAAACGCGCCACGGGGCGCGTTTTGCACAGTGGTGAAGGTAGGGGGCGGGGCCTGAGGTGATACTGTGCAAACACGCCCTGTGACGCGTTTTAAGTTGGGGAAATCATTCCTCTTCAATCCAGAGGTCCGCTAGGGGACAAATAGCCCACCAGGTACTGCCACTAAGTGCCACGGAGCTGCGTTGCAGAGTGTTGTAAAAAGGGGTGTGGCCTCTGAAGACCTCTCTGCAAGGCAGCTCCGTGGCGCATACTGGAGGTACCTGGTGGGCTAGTTGGCCGCCAAGGGACCTCAGGATTCAAGGGGACTTAATCCCCCAACTTAAAACACCCCACAGGGCGCGTTTGCACAGTGGTGAAGGTAGGGGGCGGGGCATGAGGTGAGATCTGTGCAAACACGCACTGTGGCACTTTTTAAGTTGGGAAATTAATTCCTCTTCAATCCTGAGGGTCCCTAGGGACCAACTAGCCCACCAGGTACTTCCAGTAAGCGCCACGGAGCTGTGTTGCAGAGTGTTGTAAAAAGGGGCGTGGCCTCTGAATACCTCTCTGCAATGCAGCTCCCTGGCGCATACTGGAGGTACCTGGTGGGCTAGTTGGCCCCCAGGGGACCTCAGGATTAAATAGGAATTAATTCTCCAACTTAAAATGCGCCACAGGGCATGTTTGCACACGTCACCTCAGGCCCCTCCCCTTTCCTTCACCTTTGTACAAATATTCCTCTAAAATCAGCCGAACTACGAATACCGATTTACTCACCTGTAATCAGGAGAGAACCCAGTACTGCATCTTTTAGCCCAGCACTGACCCTGAAAAGTAATTCTAAGCGTACTTACCAGTAACTTGTATTTCCTTCCATAAGAATCCATTGTGTGGTTTTCACCAGAAAATTTTCACAAAGTGTCCGTTTTTGAAACGTACAAATATTCCTCTAAAATCAGCCGAACTACGAATTCCGATTTACTCACCTGTTATCAGGAGAGAACCCAGGGCTGCATCTTTTAGCCCAGCACTGACCCTGAAAAGTAATTCTAAGCGTACTTACCAGTAACTTGTATTTCCTTCCATAGGAATCCAATGTGTGGTTTTCACCAGAAAATTTTCAGTGTCCATTTTTGAAACGTACATATATTCCTCTAAAATCAGCCGAACTACGAATTCTGATTTACTCACCTGTTATCAGGAGAGAACCCAGGGCTGCATCTTTTAGCCCAGCACTGACCCTGAAAAGTAATTCTAAGCGTACTTACCAGTAACTTGTATTTCCTTCTATAGGAATCCATTGTGTGGTTTTCATCAGAAAATGTTCAAAGTGTCCATTTTTTAAACGTACAAATATTCCTCTAAAATCAGCCGAACTACGAATTCCGATTTACTCACCTGTTATCACGAGAGAACCCAGGGCTGCATCATTTAGCTCAGCACTGACCCTGAAAAGTAATTCTAAGCGTACTTACCAGTAACTTGTATTTCCTTCCATAGGTTTTCACCAGAAAAGTTTCTAAGTGTCTATTTTCACAAACTAAAAATATTCCTAAAAAATCGTCTGTATGACTTAAACACATTCTTTCAACTGTTTACAGGACGTTGGCCAGTGCTGGATCCAGGATCCACCACTGAGTAAGAAAAAGTAACGATAACACTACTTACCTGCTAAGTGAATTTTCTGCCATAGGATAACATTGGTGATTCTATGGGAAAAAGTTTCTAAGTGTCAACTTTTAAAATACAATAATATTCCTTAATATTCCTTAAAAATCGCTACTGTAACCAAAGTGCTTTTACTCAACTGTTTACAGGAGATGTCCAAGGACTGAATCTAGGATCCAGTCTTGTGGTTAGAAAAGTAATCCTTAAAGTAACTAATTGCATTTAACTAGAAATTCACATTCAGCTCACTGTTGCTTTGTGTTTGAAATTGTGTTGCCCATTGCAACAACTGTAACTACTCTACTTAAAAGTCTGTTGCCTATTTGCCAAGTATTTAAACTAAAGTAATTCATTCTGAGAAAGTATATTTTGTATTGTAATGTATAATGTAATTATAATGTAAGTAAAAAAAAATAACTAAAAATAAATAGTTTAAAAAATGTAGTAAATCAGTATAAAAAAAATCAGCATAACAATTAATACATTCAAAATTGACATTTAGAAAACCTTTGAAATTCACTGAAAAAACCATAGGTTCCAGGCCTGATATAGTTAGGAATTAGCATTTAAAAAACCTTTGAAATTCACTGAAAAAAACATAGGTTTCAGGGGCGCTATAGTAAGGAATTGGCATTTAAAAAACCTTAGAAATTCACTGAAAAAACCATAGGTTTCAGGGGCGTTATAGTTAGCTGGACATTTCCCTCATACAAAACCCTAGAAATTCCCCTGTTATAGTTAGTTCAGCTAACTATAACTCGCGCCCCCACAATGCACTGCAGATGACGTCACATTTTACATCACTCATTACATGGTCAGTGACATCACTGATGACATCACTGATGACATCTGAAATGACATCACTGATGACATCACTGATGATGTCATCCATGTGATAAATTAGTGCATCTTCTCACACCCTTTGATATGCTCAATCAAAATTTCAGACATCCATTCTCAAAACCATAGATACTCCAATACCAATAACTACATACCCACTCATTGACTCTTAGATCTACACACACATCCACTCACTCACCTGTACAGTCACTCATACTTACAGTCACTCAGTACAGGACTATCATATGCATTTATACACCTACATAGACACTCACACACCACCGATCATCCATAGAGGTACTCTCACACCTAGTCAGTCATGCAAATAATTAATCACACTCCCATTTACTCACCTATGCAGTTAAACACACACAAGTTCACTTACTCATAAAAATAGTACCACATTCTTACGCTCTTATACAATCAATGATACAAGCACACACTCATCCATACAGCCACTCTCACAATCACACACTCTCACATATACCCACTTATATACTCTTACACACATATATACTGCCTTTCACATATGTAGTTACTCACACATGTACCACTTAGATATACATTCAATCACTAACACACCCATACATACACTCACCCAACCATACAGTCCATCACAGATGCACTCTTAAAACCATGCACCCATAGAATCACCCACTCACACACACCCCACCCACACAAACACTCAGGCACCCAAACAGATACTCAGACAACCAATCAATAACCCATAGAGACACTCATAGCTATTCACAAAACCATGCAGCCACTTATACACCAAAAGACAGACAGATACAAACATTCACACAGTTTAGTCACTAGTCTGCAGTAAGATACGTTTAATGACTCACTTATACAGTGAGTCATGCACCTACTAAATCATCCATTCTCACACTTATACACCCACTCATTCTTCCATAGGTTTTTCCCTATATATATATTAAACATATTTAAAATTTACAGAAACACACACTCACTGGATGACGTCATCAGTGATGTCATCAGTGATGTAATTTCAGATGTCATCAGTGATGTCATCAGTGATGTCACTGACCATGTCATGAGTGATGTAATAGGTGACGTCATCAGCAGTGCATTACGGTGGCGCGAGCTATAGTTCGCTGAACTAACTATAACAGGGGAATTTCTAGGGTTTTGTATGAGGGAATTGTCCAGCTAACTATAACGCCCCTGAAACCTATGGTTTTTTCAGTGCATATATATATATAATATATATATATATATATATATATATATATATATATATATATATATATATATATCAATTATAGGAATACTCCATTCTTTCTTGAAATAGACATCCAGCACTCCAAGTCAAAGTTTTTGGCACTCGGTCTTTTTATTCCTTACACACGAGGAAACATCTACGCGTTTCAGCAGACTCACGCTGCCTTGTTCACGATGTTTGTGCCCATTTTTTTTGACAATAAAATACCCGACATTTCATAGGTAACATCAACAAGGGACTTGACACATTGCATCCCACTATTTGCTCAGTACACTCTGGCGGCCATTTCTTAGCATGTATATATACTTATATTAACATATATTGCACAGCTAATTCGTTACCTCTTTCTTCCTATTTACTATTTCCCAGGAATTTATATTAGAGAATATTATTCCTCCAAGTACTTATACAGGGAATGAAATAGAAAGATATATATATATATTCAGTGAAAAAACCATGGGTTTCACACACGTTATAGTTAGGAATTAGCATTTAAAAAACCTTGCAAATTCAGTGAAAAAACCATAGGTTTCACACACGTTATAGTTAGCTGGACATTTCACTCGTAAAAAACCAATGAAATTCCCCCGTTATAGTTAGTTAAGCTAACTATAACTCGCGCACCCGCAATCCACTGCTGATGACGTCACATATTACATCACTCATGACATGGTCAGTGACATCACTCATGACATCACTGATGACATCTCAAATGACATCACTGATGACATCATCCAGTGAATGTGTGTTTTTCTGAAAATTAAATATGTTTTATATATGTATATCTCACGGACGATGGAAGAATAAATGGGTATATAAGTGTCTAAATGGATGATTTGTTTTTGAAAAATTGATTGTATAACTGAGTGATTAAGTGTATCTTAGTGAATACATGGCTTACTGAGTAATGTTTAAATATGTAAATATCTTTATCAGTCTCTCACTTTGTGTATAAGTGGCTGCATGGGTTGGTGAGTAGCTACATGGGTGTTTATATAGGATACTAGGTGGTTTGTTGAGTATCAGTCTGAGTGTCTGCATGGTTCGGTGGGGGGTATTACGTGGTGCATAGGTGCATGAATGAGTGACTCACTGTTTGTATGTGTTGAAGACAGCATGTGTGCAGGACTGTATGGGTGGATGAGTGTGTGTATGGGTGTGTTAGTGAGTGAATGACTGTCTCAATAGTGTCTTTATGAGTAACTACATATGTTTTAAACTAGTATATGTGACTATTGGTGTATATATGTGAGTATATGTGAGAGTGAGAGATTGAAAGAGTTCCTGTATGAATAAGTATGTGTTTCTATAAGTGATTGTTTAAAAGACTGAGGTGCCGATCACGATCCGGTAAAAAATTCCCCCGTGCGACTCGTATCGGGTCTTTTTACCGTACGAATCGTACAAGTGCCGTACGAACTGGCAATCACGATTCGCATGGTAAAAAGTCCATACGAACCGCACTGGGAATCATTCCCCACACGTCCCCGGGTCGGAAAATGTGTCCGACACGTCCTCGGACGATTTACCTTACAAACGTGAAAAACCAAGTCCGACCTAGGAATCACGATCCATCCCGTGCGTCCGAGGTTACAACCGTATGGAAAAAACACCGTCCGCACCGAACTCCTACAGCAACCATGGAGACATGTGCCCGCATACGCGCCCAACACTCCCCCCAGCCCCCGTACGTCCAACACGTACCCCCCGTATATGTATACCCCCACCCGTCTAGGTACACCCCAGTACGTTCCAGTCGAACCCCCACCCCAGGACGTGTCATAGCCCCGTCTACCCACACCCCAGTACGTTCCAGTCGTACCCCCACCCCAGTACGTGTCGTACCACCGTCAATGTACACCCCCCCACCCCAGTACGTGTCGTACCACCGTCCATGTACACCCCCCCCCCTGTACGTGTCGTACCCCCCGTGTACCTACACCCCAGTACGTGCGAGCCACACCCCCACCCCAGGACGTGTCATGGCCCCATCCACCCACACCCCAGTACGTTCCAGTCGTACCCCCACCCCAGTATGTGTCGTACCCCCCGTGTACCTACACCCCAGTACGTGCGAGCCACACCACCACCCCAGGACGTGTCATAGCCCCGTCTACCCACACCCCAGTACGTTCCAGTCGTACCCCCACCCCAGTACGTGTCGTACCCCCCGTGTACCTACACCCCAGTACGTGCGAGCCACACCACCACCCCAGGACGTGTCATAGCCCCGTCTACCCACACCCCAGTACGTTCCAGTCGTACCCCCACCCCAGTCCGTGTCGTACCCCCCGTGTACCTACACCCCAGTACGCGCGAGCCACACCCCCACCCCAGGACGTGTCATAGCCCCGTCTACCCACACCCCAGTACGTTCCAGTTGTACCCCCACCCCAGTACGTGTCGTACCACCGTCAATGTACACCCCCCCACCCCAGTACGTGTCGTACCATCGTCCATGGACACCCCCCCACCCCTGTACGTGTCGTACCCCCCGTGTACCTACACCCCAGTACGTGTCGTACCCCCCGTGTACCTACACCCCAGTACGTGCGAGCCACACCCCCACCCCAGGACGTGTCATAGCCCCGTCCACCCACACCCCAGTACGTTCCAGTCGTACCCCCACCCCAGTACGTGTCGTACCACCGTCAATGTACACCCCCCCACCCCAGTACGTGTCGTACCATCGTCCATGGACACCCCCCCACCCCTGTACGTGTCGTACCCCCCGTGTACCTACACCCCAGTACGTGCGAGCCACACCCCCACCCCAGGACGTGTCATAGCCCCGTCTACCCACACCCCAGTACGTTCCAGTCGTACCCACACCCCAGTACGTGTCGTACCACCGTCAATGTACACCCCCCCACCCCTGTACGTGTCGTACCCCCCGTCTACCCACACCCCAGTACGTTCCAGTCGTACCCCCACCCCAGTACGTGTCGTACCATCGTCAATGTACACCCCCCCGCCCCAGTACGTGTCGTACCATCGTCCATGGACACCCCCCCACCCCTGTACGTGTCGTACCCCCCGTGTACCTACACCCCAGTACGTGCGAGCCACACCCCCACCCCAGGACGTGTCATAGCCCCGTCTACCCACACCCCAGTACGTTCCAGTCATACCCCCACCCCAGTACGTGTCGTACCCCCCGTGTACCTACACCCCAGTACGTGCGAGCCACACCCCCACCCCAGGACGTGTCATAGCCCTGTCTACCCACACCCCAGTACGTTCCAGTCGTACCCCCACCCCAGTACGTGTCGTACCCCCCGTGTACCTACACCCCAGTACGTGCGAGCCACACCACCACCCCAGGACGTGTCATAGCCCCGTCTACCCACACCCCAGTACGTTCCAGTTGTACCCCCACCCCAGTACGTGTCGTACCACCGTCAATGTACACCCCCCCACCCCAGTACGTGTCGTACCATCGTCCATGGACACCCCCCCACCCCTGTACGTGTCGTACCCCCGTGTACCTACACCCCAGTACGTGTCGTACCCCCCGTGTACCTACACCCTAGTACGTGCGAGCCACACCCCCACCCCAGGACGTGTCATAGCCCCGTCCACCCACACCCCAGTACGTTCCAGTCGTACCCCCACCCCAGTACGTGTCGTACCACCGTCAATGTACACCCCCCCACCCCAGTACGTGTCGTACCATCGTCCATGGACACCCCCCCACCCCTGTACGTGTCGTACCCCCCGTGTACCTACACCCCAGTACGTGCGAGCCACACCCCCACCCCAGGACATGTCATAGCCCCGTCTACCCACACCCCAGTACGTTCCAGTCGTACCCACACCCCAGTACGTGTCGTACCACCGTCAATGTACACCCCCCCACCCCTGTACGTGTCGTACCCCCGTCTACCCACACCCCAGTACGTTCCAGTCGTACCCCCACCCCAGTACGTGTCGTACCACCGTCAATGTACACCCCCCCACCCCAGTACGTGTCGTACCATCGTCCATGGACACCCCCCCACCCCTGTACGTGTCGTACCCCCCGTGTACCTACACCCCAGTACGTGCGAGCCACACCCCCACCCCAGGACGTGTCATAGCCCCGTCTACCCACACCCCAGTACGTTCCAGTCGTACCCCCACCCCAGTACGTGTCGTACCCCCCGTGTACCTACACCCCAGTACGTGCGAGCCACACCCCCACCCCAGGACGTGTCATAGCCCCGTCTACCCACACCCCAGTACGTTCCAGTCGTACCCCCACCCCAGTACGTGTCGTACCCCCGTGTACCTACACCCCAGTACGTGCGAGCCACACCACCACCCCAGGACGTGTCATAGCCCCGTCTACCCACACCCCAGTACGTTCCAGTTGTACCCCCACCCCAGTACGTGTCGTACCACCGTCAATGTACACCCCCCCACCCCAGTACGTGTCGTACCATCGTCCATGGACACCCCCCCACCCCTGTACGTGTCGGACCCCCCGTGTACCTACACCCCAGTACGTGCGAGCCACACCCCCACCCCAGGACGTGTCATAGCCCCGTCTACCCACACCCCAGTACGTTCCAGTCGTACCCACACCCCAGTACGTTCCAGTCGTACCCCCACCCCAGTACGTTCCTGGCGCACCCCCAACACAACCTCCTAAGTACGGAGCGCACCCCATGCCCCAACATCACAACCGCATGTACGAGTCGTACAAAGCCACACACAAGGACCAAATCGTACAACCAAATGGCCCATGTACACACCGTACACACGCTCAAAACGCACGTACACAACAAGGACAAAACAAAACAACTCAACAATACACCATTCGAAAGGCACACAGCCACTAAACATGGCCAACAACCACTAAAATAACACAATCACTGACCTGCAACTGTCAAAAACAAACAGAGGCCCAATACACCACCACTCCTTATAACACACCCACCCAAAATTCAAACACTGCCACACCCACCCATGGACCAATGAAAAGGGCCCACACACACAAACCATGAGCCTTTGCAACAGACCCACTGCTGCCAGACACCACAGAACCAGACTACAAGCGACACCACATCTTACACTTGCACACCTTCACACGACCACCCTCACAAACACCCTCTCATCACATTCACACACACACACAACCATCCACACCCCCCCCCCAACATCCACACACCCCCCACACCCACACCATCCCCACCCACACCCCTCACCATGCCCACTACCAAGAATCCAAAGTTCAGTCACCGAGAGTTGGAGGTCCTTGTTGATCAAATCCTCAGAGTCGAGCCACAGATCTTTGGAACATTGGTCAGAAGCACCAGCCAGGCAGCCAAAACAGCCATGTGGCAGACCATCGTCGATGCTGTGAATGCTGTTGCGGACACCAGGAGGACCAAGCAGGATTGCCAGAACAGGTGGTACGATCTGCGGAGGAGGGTCAGAGCCAAGAGACAGGAGGAACACGACCAGGCCAACGCCACCGGAGGAGGGCCCTCCCGCAGAGCCGTACAGTACCATCCCTGGGAGGAGAGGGTGATGGCCATACTGCCGGTGGAGGCAGTTGAAGGAGTAGAAGGACTCCGAGACCCGGGTGAGTACACAAACAACGCACCTCACATGGGGGGAACTGCAACCACAACCAAAATTAATAACAGGCACGCAACCACCACAAGCCATCGCATTACTCAACCACACTCCATGAGCAGGCACATGCCACTGCTGCCACCATGCCCCATGCACCCAGCTGGACAATGTCAAGTCACAGGCCACAGAAGACAACAACACATGACACGGTAACCCGGATGTCGGGAGGCTGGGCACCAAGAATCACATAGTGCGACTCCAAAGCAGACAACAATGCCCTCTGCCCATATGGCCTAGGTCACAGGCAGACAAACACTGTGTCCCAACACAGGAATGACTTGCCAGCAAATGGCGGACGCCTTGCATCAACACATGGGGGTGAAGGCACTGTTTTGCACATGCCAGCAGCTAATGAACAACCAACAGTGTGAAAGAGTGGCAGCACACACCACCACAGCAGCAGCGCACAGACACACAGCAGACAAAATGGGTGCCTGGAGATCAGAAACAAACTCACATCAACAGGCCAAGGGCCACTCAAAGATCTGCTAACAGTGTGTGCCCAGGAAGCTGGGCCAAGGTGACAGAGGGTGACACACAGAGGGAGGGAGAGGGGGACACAGAGGGAGGGAGAGGGGGACTGAGAGGGAGGGAGACGGACAGAGGGAGGAGGCTGACACACAGAGGGAGGGAGAGGGGGACAGAGAGGGAGGGAGAGGGGGACAGAGAGGGAGGGAGACACAGGAAGATGGACAGAGGGAGGAGGCTGACACACAGAGGGAGGGAGAGGGGGACAGAGAGGGAGGGAGAGGGGGACAGAGAGGGAGGGAGACACAGGAAGATGGACACAGGGAGGAGGCTGACACACAGAGGGAGGGAGAGGGGGACAGAGAGGGAGGGAGAGGGGGACAGAGAGGGAGGGAGACACAGGAAGATGGACAGAGGGAGGAGGCTGACACACAGAGGGAGGGAGAGGGGGACAGAGAGGGAGGGAGAGGGGGACAGAGAGGGAGGGAGACACAGGAAGATGGACACAGGGAGGAGGCTGACACACAGAGGGAGGGAGAGGGGGACAGAGAGGGAGGGAGAGGGGGACACAGAGGGAGGGAGAGGGGGACTGAGAGGGAGGGAGACGGACAGAGGGAGGAGGCTGACACACAGAGGGAGGGAGAGGGGGACAGAGAGGGAGGGAGAGGGGGACAGAGAGGGAGGGAGACACAGGAAGATGGACACAGGGAGGAGGCTGACACACAGAGGGAGGGAGAGGGGGACAGAGAGGGAGGGAGAGGGGGACACAGAGGGAGGGAGAGGGGGACTGAGAGGGAGGGAGACGGACAGAGGGAGGAGGCTGACACACAGAGGGAGGGAGAGGGGGACAGAGAGGGAGGGAGAGGGGGACAGAGAGGGAGGGAGACACAGGAAGATGGACAGAGGGAGGAGGCTGACACACAGAGGGAGGGAGAGGGGGACAGAGAGGGAGGGAGAGGGGGACAGAGAAGGAGGGAGACACAGGGAGAGCAAATCAGTCCTGTGGTGTATGGGAATGTCTGCTCGTCAGCAGGTGGACTGCGTGCATGTAGACAAGGGTGGCCAGTGCCAGAACCCCCCCTCTTCATCATGGCAAAACGCAGGGCCATGTCACAACCTGTACACGAGCACAAGGACAGCCACCTGCATCATATAAGTGTGTGGATCCACTCCATGTGCACATGTACAGTGCTACAAGGAAGGCGCAAATGCATAGCTCGGCACACATGCACACTCCACTGCTGACTGCAGTCACACTTGACGCAGCAAGTAAGACTGTGCCACACATAGTTAAAGGGGCCAAATTGGTGCCCAAGGGACACACACATGCACAAGTGCACTGTGAGTGGAATGCAAGACAGATCCTAATTCCAAGAGGAAATGTGCCAACTTTGTAACGGATGAAACATGGATGTTGCATGGATCCAAATTAACATTTTCTCTCTCACACACAGGTCAACGTCGTGCTGCACCCCCCAACACTGGGGGGGAACACTCACAGGACCCGGATCTGCAGGAGACCGATCCCACCGGCAGCGACCACTCTCACCACTCTGCGGACGACCCTGACCGACCTGACCCCTCTGGTGTCCAACCACCTGCAGCACCTGCGTCAGGTACAACCGTGCCAACCACCACCCCCACTCCTGCCACATCCCAGGAGACACCCAGGATCCCTGCCCCAACACCACAATGCAGCCAGGCTCGCCAGGAGGGACACGGTGTCCCGGGCACCCAGGAGGAGGCAGGCGACAACGCCAATGCCACCCCTCAGGGGTCCCGGAGACCCGATGTGCCCACAAGTGCAGGCCAGACGCAAGTGGGCAGGGGTGGTGGGAGTGGAGGATGGCGGAGGCGCGAGCCTGACCAGTTGGCTGGGGATCCGGTATTTTCCCATGTCCGTAACATCCTGGACTCATACCGGCAGGACATCACGGGCATGGCCCAGGTTGTGTCCGTCCTCGAGGGGATCAAGGTCCAGCAGGCCCAGCAACATGCGGAGCTAATAGCCTGTCTACAGCTACACCAACGGAGGATGGAGGACAGACAGGCTGAGCAAGTGACGGCGTCCCAGGGGATTCACGCTGAACTCCGTCGGATGGCCGACACCATGGCTCGACCCTCCCTGTGCCAGAAGGCGGAGAACATCACCACCCACAGGGAGGGATCATGAGGAGGAGGAGGAAACATCCGACGGAGCATCCCAGACGTCGTCACGGCCTGCTGCTGAGGTTCCCCGCAGGAAGCCGGGTCGTCCACGGAAAGGACCGTGAGGGTGGCTGCTACATCACCATCTCCCAGGACACCTGGCCTGGCACCTGGCCCACTGGAGCAACAGCATCACAGCATCAAGAGACATTCTCTGCCACATGGCCCTGCTGGTCACTGGCTGACCAATGTTGACAAAGACTGTGGCATGGACTCTGAGGATTTCCAATGGCAAGGACACCAACTCCCCTACTGAACTTTGGATTCCCTAATCCCGGAAAGCCCCTCACTTTGTCCCCACCCCCCCCCCCAATAATAAATCACACTATTAAGAGTAGATGCCTGCTGGTAGTATTATTACCTAACATGTGTCTTGTACAGTCTAAACATGCCTGAGTCATCTGTTCACTTCAACCATCCACACCCTGGGGCCTGAGTCTGGCACAGGACACATGGGTCACAGTTTTTTAGGCAAGACAGACATGGAGCACCATACACACCCGTGATGGTCAGAACCAGCTGAGGGGGTGGCCGAACAACCGTGCTGACAGACACATTGAGTACAGCAACAGTCATGCGCAGAGGTCAGGGATCCTGGCCCGTGTCCTGGGGGGCACCCAGGTACGTGTAGACAGGTGGCAGAACCATGTCCTGCAAGCTTGAGTCCGGTGGATGCAGAGAATGGGGTCATGGACAACGTTGGATGCATGGGGATGGCACATGTCACAATACCCACACAGTCATGGACATCATGCCCAATACACAGTCTCAGCACACACACACAGCTTGCATCTTGCCACTCGACACATTGACACATAGCCACAATCAGGGAATACCATGCCAGACATGCAGGATGCACCGTGCCAACACACCAGCATTGACTGAGAAGAGGCACCTTGGAGGCATAGGGACACCTTTAATAGTCATGTTTTTGGGATTGCAGAGGCAACTTGAAGTACACATGAACACATCATGTGGAGTAACATGTGGCTCAAACACTGGCACCCCCCTTCTGCAGCACAAATGCGTGATAGCCATGGAACTGGCACACAAGTGTCGGCTAACAGCTAAATACCCACAGCTGCTCACGGAGAGACTGCCATACACCATACATCCGCTGATGTGGAAGTCCCACGCCATGTCAAGACAATGTTAACCGTATGTGTCCGAGGGCAGTGTCACACACATTGATGCCTTCATCACAATCCACTATCCCATCACTGATGACTGACAACCAGGCAGCCCATCTATTCAGGTGTACCCAGCTGCATGTTGTGTCCCATGGGGATGCCACATGTCTGCAGAGGAACCAAACCCCGACCGGGGCAGTGTGCACACATCGTGAACAACTGCCACACCCAATACACCCCAGATGCATCCCTTACCCCATGGAGACTTCCAAACGTGTCCGTGCCTGTAACGCTGAGTCAGCCCACGATGCCATGTCCATGAGGAATAGCAGTGCCACAACAATGCAACCAGAAGACGGCATGCGCAGGTACCTGGGGAAGAGAGACACACAAGAAGTCAGCCACAAAAAGCACAGCCACTTGCATGTGCATTGACTCGACACATGTATGGATGAAAAAATGCTAGGTCACAATTATGAGTGGGGAAATACTACCATCACTGCCACCATCACTCCAGTGACACACCCACACACACCTCTGACTCACGTGCCATACATGCAGGTGGAGACACGCATCACAACACATGCCACACGGGGACCAAGGCGTGCACACTCAGACACTGGTACTCACCACTAAGCAAAGAAGTCGCGTATGAGCCGAGTCCGGATGTCCTCTTGCGGCTCCACATCCTCCACATCACTAGCCCCATTGCCAAGCCCTTCGTCCTCCACGGGTGGATGGTCCTCGTCATGTTGATTCAGGATGAGTGGCACAGCTCTTTCAACTGCCATGTTGTGCAGCATGCAGCAGACCATGAAGATCTTGCAAACCTTTGCCGGGGCATATGGGAGTGCGCCGCCGGTCTTGTGGAGGCACCGGAATCGGCTCTTCAGCATGCCAAACGTCCTCTCTATCACTCGCCTTGTCCGGCCATGGGCGGTGTTGTAGCGGAGCTGGGCCGGCGTGATGGGGTTGCGGAGAGGTGTCAGCAGCCAAGGCATGTTGGGATAGCCAGCGTCCCCTAAATGGAAAGCACATGGATATCGTTAGAACTGGCGAAGCGGTAGTGCTGCTCGGCCAAACAGAATACAGGACAGACAGACTGTACCCACCAACAACACATGCTCGTTCGTTGCGCAGCTGCATCCTCATATCAGGCATCCCGCTACGCCTCATGATGTAGGCATCGTGTGCTGATCCTGGGAAACGAGCACAGACATGTGAAATCACCATGTTGGACAGACACACCACAAGGGCATTGATGGAGTGGTAGTGCTTCCGATTGCGGTACGCCACCTCCCGTGCGTGTGGTGGTACCAAACCTACATGTGTCCCATCTATGGACCCAATGACATGGGGCATCCCTCCCAGGGCATAGAAACCACGCTTGACCTCAGTCATCTGTTCAGGGGTTGGGAACTTGATGAAGTCATCCAGGTGAATCAACATGGCCTCCAAGAAATCATGCAGCACACCGCTGAACATGCTCTGGGACATGCCACCAACATGAGCTATGGTATTTTGGAAGGTACCCGTGGCAAGGAAATGTAGGGCAGCCATTACCTTCAGCTGGGGTGTCAGTGCCGTAGGATACCTGTGCTGCGGTTGCAGGTGTGGTGCCAGTCTCGCCGTCAGCTCCAGAATCAACGGTTGGGTGAAGCGGTAGAGCCGGATCCTGTCATTCTCCTGCATGGTGGCCAAGTCTGGAATTCTTCGGGCAACAGGAGGCGCTCTGCAGTAATTTGGAAGTGACAAGGAAGAGTGAGTGCACTACGAGAACAACTCATGTCTACTGAGCACATGTAAATCTGGCAATACACACATGCCACATAGGGAGTCAGGCATGTGCTACATGCCCAGGACACGTATGGATGCAAGGTGACACTCCTTCCAAGACCCAGCTACACACGGTGATTGAGAACCTCCCCATGCCACGCCATGGAAATAGCTGTGTCCCAGTGCAAGTGCACTGCCCGACGCAAGACAGGAGTGACATACACCCACACATCAGCAGAAGTGTGATGCCGATTGCAGAGACTGGCAGCGGAACACTTGAGCCACAGGTCACATGACATTACACTAGTCCAGCCCACACACCTTGCCATGAAGGTGCACATGTCATGACTCACCACACATTCCTTGTGAGTTTGCTGACATGGCCTTGTCACGCTACTCCTTGTCCCTTGCATACATGTGCACCTCACATCCGATAACACATGTGGCATGGTGTTGGGAACAGTGTGCAATGACAATCTACACACAGCCACATGTTGGTTGCTGCAACGGCTGCAGCTTTTGAGGGTGCTACAACATCAACCTGATGTAAATCCCGGACACATATATGGCATAGTCACATTGTGCACTGTGGGTAGTGATAAGTCATGTGTCATGACCCCTGTACCGGGCATCATGGGACACTTCCGTGTGTTGGTGTCCGTGCCATGCCAGTGACGCTCACCCCAAGTGCGCAGTCCCACATGCACACATGTCAAAGGAGTCAAGGGCATGCCTGGCACACATTGCACCCTCACACAGTACACATGTACACATCTCATCATACATCTGGTGCCTTCTCCACTCAGGAGGCATGTTCCACATCACAGCCTGTGACACCTGTGCCCCACACATGTGGTAATGCACAGACGATGCCTTGATGTCCATTCCTGGACAAGCATGTCCATCCATGGACAAGTATGTCCGCCCTATTCCTACATGTGTGTCGCCTATCACCACAGTGATGTGTAAAATCCGCCGTACTGCTGCTGAGAGGGCCTGTGCATGTTCCCAAATCACTGTGGGAGTGCTGCCGTATGTGTACCCATCGTGATGGCGAGCGTAGATGCGAGTGTACGGTCCGTGCCACTACGGGTACGCATACGCGTGCAGACCCATAGTGATGGAGAGCGTAAATGTGAGTGTACGGTCCGTACCACTACGAGTACGCATACGCGTGCAGACCCATAGTGATAGAGAGCGTAGATGCGAGTGTACGGCCCTATCACTATGGGTCTGCACGCGTATGCGTACCCGTAGTGGTGCGGACCGTACACTCGCATCTACGCTCACTATCACTATGGGTCTGCACGCGTATGCGTACCCGTAGTGGTACGGACCGTACACTCGCATCTACGCTCACTATCACTATGGGTCTGCACGCGTATGCGTACCCGTAGTGGTACGGACCGTACACTCGCATCTACGCTCACTATCACTATGGGTCTGCACGCGTATGCGTACCCGTAGTGGTACGGACCGTACACTCGCATCTACGCTCACTATCACTATGGGTCTGCACGCGTATGCGTACCCGTAGTGGTACGGACCGTACACTCGCATCTACGCTCACTATCACTATGGGTCTGCACGCGTATGCGTACCCGTAGTGGTACGGACCGTACACTCACATCTACGCTCACTATCACTACGAGTACGCATACGCGTGCAGACCCATAGTGATGGAGAGCGTAGATGCGAGTGTACGGTCCGTACCACTATGGGTACGCATACGCGTGCAGACCCATAGTGATGGAGAGCGTAGGCATGCATGTACGGGCCGTTGCCATGCATTTGGGGTGCCCTAGGGCCCCCACACGCACCGTACCTGTGTGTGATGCTCCAAATTACATAGGGGACAAGTATTAAGGCCTACATGCATGCTGGTTGTCATGGAGACCAAGTTCAAAATTCGAAATTGTTCTGGAAGGTGCACAGCAGAAGTCAGTTGGAATTTGTCTACTTTGTTGCAATGTGTTTGTGGGGCTGACATCATGCAGGAGAATGAAACCGATAGAGAACCCACAGACTGCTAGGTTTGTAGGGATTGGTGGAAACATAGGATGCAAATGTGAGTGACCAATCTCTCTGTACTCCTGTGCATGAGACTGGGCAGAAGGGCACATATAAGGCAGCCAGGTCCCATGAGGGAGCACTTGCCTGCACATCTTTGCATTCGTCGACCCAGCTGCTGCTACTGATTCCCTGGAACCATGTCAAGGGCTGTGGAGAGGACACAGCCATTCACCCTGGAGGAGAACATGCCTCTGCTGGATGTGATCCTCCCACAGTACTCCATGCTGTATGGGCGACCAGGGTATCAGGTGAGTGCATAGGCCACTGCCACAGACTGTCCCTATGTGGTGACTGTGACTTCTGCCATTGCGTCCAGGTGTATCACACATGCCATGTACTGTCGGGGGGGTCCCAGGGGGGGGGTGCCTGATGTCTCCCAGCAGTGCCCTGAGACAGGAGGGGTGGGGGCCTATCACTCACAGCAGTGCCCTGAGACAGGAGGGGTGGGGGCCTAGAACTCACAGCAGTGCCCTGAGCCAGGAGGGGTGTGTGCAGAGTCCTCC
This sequence comes from Triturus cristatus, assembly GCF_964204655.1. NCBI lineage: Eukaryota > Metazoa > Chordata > Amphibia > Caudata > Salamandridae > Triturus > Triturus cristatus. The sequence goes on from NC_140587.1 coordinate 625,780,303, forward strand.
CAGCAGTGCCCTGAGACAGGAGGGGTGGGGGCCTATCACTCACAGCAGTGCCCTGAGACAGGAGGGGTGGGGGCCTAGAACTCACAGCAGTGCCCTGAGCCAGGAGGGGTGTGTGCAGAGTCCTCCCAGCAGTGCCCTGAGACAGGAGGGGTGGGGGCCTATCACTCACAGCAGTGCCCTGAGACAGGAGGGGTGGGGGCCTAGAACTCACAGCAGTGCCCTGAGCCAGGAGGGGTGTGTGCAGAGTCCTCCCAGCAGTGCCCTGAGACAGGAGGGGTGGGGGCCTATCACTCACAGCAGTGCCCTGAGACAGGAGGGGTGGGGGCCTATCACTCACAGCAGTGCCCTGAGACAGGAGGGGTGGGGGCCTATCACTCACAGCAGTGCCCTGAGACAGGAGGGGTGGGTGTGATGCACAGTGTGAGCCTTGATCATTGATTGTGACATTGCCATCATTCCACCTGTGTACCCACTGTGGCACGTAGTGCTTTTTCCCTCACCAGGGGATGATGTCCCTATGACAAAGGTGCAATGCGTTGGCTGCATGACATGCCTTGTTGTAACCAGCTAATTTGTACCCATATGTCTCTCTGTGACATGTGGCTGGTGTATTGATGTGGTGTCACTTGTTCCTCCTCACAGGTAGGCGCCACTGCCAAGGAGCAGATCTGGCTGACCGCCGTCAGTGCCGTGAGGGGTGTGGATGGTCGGAGGCGGAGCCTGCCCCAGGTGAGGAAACGCTGGCAGGATCTCCGGTGCTGGACGCGGAGGATTGCACGGCTCCTGCTGGGGGACTCACCTGAGAGCCACAAGAACCGCGGCCGCCGCCGTCTGAGCCCCCTCCACAGGCGTGTGCTGCCGGTGGTCTTTCCAGACCTGGAGAGGCGCTTACAGGCGATGCAGCAGCCGGAAGGGGGTAGGTACATGTGTGTTTGTTGTGTGTCACCGGCATTTGTAAGGGCACAGTAGCATGAATTCACTGGCAGGGTTTAAAGGTGCTGTGCAGATCCTGTTTGCCCCAGTATAGCGCTGTGCCCCTGCCACCCTTCCCCTCCTTGCAATGTGTTCCCTGGTCTGTGTGTAGTCACTCCTTCACAGGGTAATGTAGGCTGGCGCTTTGTCCACGGGAACAATGTCTGTAGCATCATGTGTGGGGGTGGTGTGTAACAGGTTGTGGGACATTGCCTGTGCACTGTCAAGTTCACTGCATGTGGGTTCCATGTCAGTTGGCACTGATGCTGACTCCAGACATGGGAGTTAGTCTCTCATGTGTCATGCCTTACAGCGCGCATGTCCCATGTAGTGGCCTGTGACATGATGTGCATGAGTGTGCGATATACATAGTGCAGGGATGGTGACGTGTGTTGCAGTCATTACCATTCAGTAGCATGTAGTTGCGTGCCCACTACTGTCCCCTGGGGCACCTTTTCCTCAGTGGTGTATGTGTCATCATAAACGTGGCCACTGTCAGTGTCTACAGCGTAAGTTGTGCTCTGTGCCATTGTCCCCTGTCACCATGTATATAGACGTGCTATTTTGTACAGGTGTCCACTGTGCAGCCTGACCTGATTGTCCTTCTTCATACTCACAGTTGCCAGTGCCTGTGTGTCTTGTTATACTCATCTGAGGATGGGCACTGGTACCTCATTATTTGTACAGGCGCACCTTGGCTGTTTGGCGTCCAATCTTGCTTTTTGCCTGCCCCTGTGTGTATCACCCAGACTATGAGATGTTGGTGCCACCTGTGTCTCAACAATTTGCCTCGTGTAGGGTCTTGTTGGGGCGGGCAATGCCTATGTGTTAAATCCTGATTACCACTTGCTGGGTCTGGGCAGTGTGTGATGTGTCTGGACACACACGCAATGTGCAGTGACAGAGTCATGTTGTGCATGTTTTCAGCATTACCTATGCAGCATGTGTCTCAAGTTCATGGATATGGTCCCTGGTCATCGGTATTTTCGCCAACGCTGTGTGGTGCAGATGCAGTGCTGGATTGTCCCCAGGGCCTGGGTGCTATGTCAGACTCCTTTTCCTGTGTTTAGCTATTGTCTCATGCTCTCCATGGTATTTCAGTGGCATGGTGGCTCAACCAACTGTGTGTTTCATGCCCTACATCGGTACCCTGTTCAGTAGATGTTAGGGATCTTCCTTTTCAGGCCATGCAATGTTACCTATGTAGATTGGACTCATGTGACAGATGTGTACAGGTGTCTGATTAATTTCTGTCTCTCCACCCTGCCCACAGCATCGTCGGGGGACACAGAGGGAGACATGGACACAGACCAGGCGGAGGGACCGAGCACCAGTGCCAGCCGTGACATCGGGTCTGGCACATCGAGTGGTACAGAGGCGGAGGAGAGTGTGGCCGAGGACCTGTCGACTGGCACATCAGACTACGAAGCTGACAGGTCCGGGGACGATGTCTCCGAGTGGGCGGAGGCTGCACCAGCAGCTGACAGCGGAACAACACCTCGCACCGCCCCCTCAGTTTCCACCAGCCGCCTCCCACTTGCTCGTGTCCCTTCCCAGCGTGCCCGGTCACAGCATGTCTCCTTCCTGCCAGGCACCGCACCCCCTGCCCCTGTCTCCACTGCTGCCGCCAATGCAGAGTCTGTGGACATCCAGCGGCAACTGCAGGTTGGTCAGGCTGCGATCCTTAATGTCCTCCATGCCCACGGCAAAACCCTCACCAACATCGAGGCTTTCTTGGAGGGCATTCATTCATCGCAGGCTGACCAACGCAACTTGCTGAGGTCCATTGACTCCACACTGACTGCAGCAGTGGGTCTCCTGCAGCGCGACCTCCCCCCACCTACCCCTGCCCCATCCACACTTCCCACTCCCATGCCTGTCACACGTACACCCAGACGTCGGCATGCACCCACATCAACGGACACGGGCACCACACCAGCAGGGAAGGTCCACCGCACTCCTCCTGACACGCACACACAGGGTGAGGTAGGCACACCCACTGGGTCGGGGGGCAAACGTGTGACACGCAGCCATAGTGGGAGTCCGCATTCCACCCAGTCCACTCCCTCCAAATCCCCTCCCCTCAGCTCTCCTGGCCACATCTCCCCCAAGGACTCCTTCATGGCCGCTCTGTCCCTGAGCCCCACAGTTACACCACCACGCAAGCGGTCAAGGAGGTCCCCGGTCAGGGTGGTTGAGTCTCCCCCCCTGTCTCCACCCTCCCCCGGTGGCGCTGCGACCCATCCCTCTGACCCCCCCCCTCCTTGGGGCCTGAGGTCCCTTCGGGTGCAGGGGACTCCCTGGAGGACCTTGCAAAGGTGTGTAGTGCCATCCTGGCCTCCGCCTTTGCCACTGACCCACCCCCTGTGGTGGAGTCCTCCATCCCTGCACCCACAACGCCGCCCCTTTGCCCTGATGTCCCTGCGGTGCCTGTTGCTTCCCCCCCCCCTGATGCCCTCACCAGTGTGGAAGACGATGCCATTTGACTGTGCAGGCAAGGTAGGGGACACGCATCCCACTATGTCCCCCATCCAGCTGAGAATCATTGACTGCCCTATGGGCTTTGTGAAGATTGAACTGCCTGCGATCCACGGACATTGTGCTCATGCTGAATAAAGCTTAATTTTGTTTTCATTATCACACTACTGCTATGCTGGTATTGGTGTTGGTGGGGCTGCTACATGGTTTTGGGTGGTGTGTAAGGGTTTGGGTGTGTGGGATATGTAGTAGTGTACTGCTCATTGGTGGGACCCTGTGATCTGTGTGCCATCACAAGGTGTTGGCTAACTTTCTTTGTTCATGTAAGCAGTTACTGCATGGTGCACTTGTCCCAGGGTGTATTCCTTCCTCTGTGTACCCAGCTTTCTTCCCTGCAGGGTGTTCCCAATGTTTAGCGCAGAGCTGTGTCTACATGAGCTGTGTGTGTGACGGAGCCCTTCTACTTTGGCCATGCATGCAGGGCCATGTCTCCACCTGCGACAATCGTGGCATCCTTGGTGATCACTGTACTTGTGTGTGGAGTCTGTTGACATGAGTTCATGGGGACATGTTCCCTTGTAGCCAGTATGCATGTGGATAATTCTGGCCTCACACACATGTGTTACACCCCTCCTGTCTCAGGGCACTGCTGGGAGTGATGGGCACCCACCCCTCCTGTCTCAGGGCACTGCTGGGAGGACTCTGCACCCACCCCTCCTGTCTCAGGGCACTGCTGGGAGGACTCCACACCCACCCATCCTGTGTCAGGGCACTGCTGGGAGGACTCCACACCCACCCCTCCTGTCTCAGGGCACTGCTGGGAGGACTCTGCACCCACCCCTCCTGTGTCAGGGCACTGCTGGGAGGACTCCACACCCACCCCTCCTGTCTCAGGGCACTGCTGGGAGTGATAGGCACCCACCCCTCCTGTCTCAGGGCACTGCTGGGAGGACTCCACACCCACCCCTCCTGTCTCAGGGCACTGCTGGGTGGACTCTGCACACACACCTCCGATTTCAGGATATGTGCGCTTGGCACATACACGGTGGGGGTACGCACAATGCATTCGAGGTGAGGGTACGAGTCTACTGACACTGGTGTGGTGGGGGTACGCTCCGTACGTCCGCGGGTGTGGGTACGGGTCGTACTTACACTGTTGGCATGGGGGTACGCTCCTTGCATTCGCGGGTGGGGGTACGGGTCGTACTTACACTGTTGGGCTGGGGGGTACGCTCCTTGCATTCGCGGGTGGGGGTACGGGTCGTACTTACACTGTTGGGCTGGGGGGTACGCTCCTTGCATTCGCGGGTGGGGGTACGGGTCGTACTTGCACTGTTGGGCTGGGGGGTACGCTCCTTGCATTCGCGGGTGGGGGTACGGGTCGTACTTACACTGTTGGGCTGGGGGGTACGCTCCTTGCATTTGCGGGTGGGGGTACGGGTCGTACTTACACTGTTGGGCTGGGGGGTACGCTCCTTGCATTCGCGGGTGGGGGTACGGGTCGTACTTACACTGTTGGGCTGGGGGGTACGCTCCTTGCATTTGCGGGTGGGGGTACGGGTCGAACTTACACTGTTGGGGTGGGGGTACGCTCCGTACGTCCGCGGGTGGGGGTACGGGTCGTACTGACACTGTTGGGCTGGGGGGTACGCTCCTTGCATTCGCGGGTGGGGGTACGGGTCGTACTTACACTGTTGGGCTGGGGGGTACGCTCCTTGCATTTGCGGGTGAGGGTACGGGTCGAACTTACACTGTTGGGGTGGGGGTACGCTCCGTACGTCTGCGGGTGGGGGTACGGGTCGTACTGACACTGTTGGCATGGGGGGTACGCTCCTTGCATACGCGGGTGGGGGTACGGGTCGTACTTACACTGTTGGGCTGGGGGGTACGCTCCTTGCATTTGCGGGTGGGGGTACGGGTCGTACTTACACTGTTGGGCTGGGGGGTACGCTCCTTGCATTCGTGGGTGGGGGTTCGAGTCGTACTTACACTGTTGGCATGGGGGGTACGCTCCATGCATACGCGGGTGAGGGTACGGGTCGAACTTACACTGTTGGGGTGGGGGTACGCTCCGTATGTCCGCGGGTGGGGGTACGGGTCGTACTGACACTGTTGGCATGGGGGGTACGCTCCTTGCATACGCGGGTGGGGGTACGGGTCGTACTTACACTGTTGGGCTGGGGGGTACGCTCCTTGCATTCGTGGGTGGGGGTTCGAGTCGTTCTTACACTGTTGGCATGGGGGGTACGCTCCTTGCATACGCGGGTGGGGGTACGGGTCGTACTTGCACTGTTGGGCTGGGGGGTACGCTCCTTGCATTCGCGGTTGGGGGTACGGGTCGTACTTACACTGTTGGGCTGGGGGGTACGCTCCTTGCATTTGCGGGTGGGGGTACGGGTCGTACTTACACTGTTGGGCTGGGGGGTACGCTCCTTGCATTTGCGGGTGGGGGTACGGGTCGTACTTACACTGTTGGGCTGGGGGGTACGCTCCTTGCATTCGTGGGTGGGGGTTCGAGTCGTACTTACACTGTTGGCATGGGGGGTACGCTGCATGCATACGCGGGTGAGGGTACGGGTCGAACTTACACTGTTGGGGTGGGGGTACGCTCCATGCATACGCGGGTGGGGGTACGGGTCGTACTTGCACTGTTGGGCTGGGGGTACGCTCCTTGCATACGGGGTGGGGGTAGGGTCCGTACATATCCGTCCCCACGCTATGTGATGTTTGTGCGGCCCGTACCCAGGCCTTTGCCACGTGGGTGCGATCCGTCCCGCCATTGTTGGGGTGACGTGTGTGGGCGTGGTCCGACTCGTACCCACGCTCTTCAGGCGTGGGTACGGGACGTACCTGTCTGGTTGTGTTGCCGGTTCGCGTGGTGACGGACTTCCGTTGTGGCGGTCGCTGGCTTATCAGGACACGCCCCCACCCCCTCGTGGTGAGCAGGGCATGGGAGTCAGGTATGTCCAGGCCATGTGTGGTGTGTGACTTATGTGGTTGTTTTGTGGCCTGCCCTGGTCGTGCCACCCCCACCCCACCCCACTTTCCCCCCTCCCTTAGTTATTCTGACCTTCTGCGGCGTCTGCGTCGTAACCTGTAGAGGAGGTGTACTGCTATGAGGGCAGGGATGACTCGTAGGTTCGGGTCCATGTCTGTCCGTCGCGTACTGGTCCTCCTTGTTCGCGTCGTCGTCTGTCCGTCGCGTACTGGTGGTCCTTGTTCGCGTCGTCCTGATTTCCCGGCAGTTTTTGGCTGCCGCAAAATATTCACCGTGCGGGGTGACGTCGGTGCGAATCGTGATTCCTGGGTCGTGAATGGCTGGCTGCGAGCGTCCCGACGTCAGGTCGGCGCTTTCCCGGATCGCATTGGTAGGTGTTTTTTGTTCGGTCGGGCTTTTTTACGAATCGTACGGTAATGGTGTACCCGTGCGAATCGTAATTCTTTGTTTGTAAAAATTGTCGACCGGGTACGCGTCGGGCGGAGATTATGCTCCGTCCGACGGTTCGTACCCGGTTTTTGCCGGATCGTGATAGGCACCTAAGTATGTGTAAGTTTCCGTAGAAGTAAGTGTGGTGGTGTGTGTATAACTGTATATGCAAATAAATCTATGTTTGATTCTTTATTTTCATGAGTGAGTATGTGTGTCAGTAACTCTGTGGATGAGTGGCATTGTGTAGCAGGATGTATAGGTGTATGAGTACATATGATGAGTGAGTACATGTATGAGTGACTGTACAGGACTGTTGGTGAATGAGTGGATGTGTATGTGGATCTTAGAATTACTCATGAGGTTGTTGTAACTGGTATTGGTATGTCCATTTTTTTGAAAATTTTAGTCTCTATTTTTGAATGTGTGTTTCAAAGGTTATATTAGGGTGAGAGGAGGTCTGCCACTCTGTCACAAGGATGATGTCATCAGTGATGTCATTTGAGATGTCATCAGTGATGTCATGAGTGATGTCACTGACCATGTCATGAGTGATGTAATATGTGACGTCATCAGCAGTGGATTGCGGGTGCGCGAGTTATAGTTAGCTTAACTAACTATAACGGGGGAATTTCATTGGTTTTTTACGAGTGAAATGTCCAGCTAACTATAACGTGTGTGAAACCTATGGTTTTTTCACTGAATTTGCAAGGTTTTTTAAATGCTAATTCCTAACTACAACGTGTGTGAAACCCATGGTTTTTTCACTGAATTTGCAAGGTTTTTTAAATGCTAATTCCTAACTATATCGTGTGTGAAACCCATGGTTTTTTCAGTGAATTTGTATGGTTTTTAAAATGCTAATTCTTACCTATAACGTGTGTGAAACCCATGGTTTTTTCAGTGATTTTGTATGGTTTTTTAAATACAAATTCTTATATTAAACGTGTGATTTTTTTTTTTTTGCAAGGTTTTTTATATCTTTTTATTTTTACTTTATATTCTCTTTAAACACTATGCTTAAATTTTAAAAATTCTGCAATATATTATTTTTTCACATTTTTTTTTTATCAAACAGGTAAGATATATTAGTATAACATAGTGATTCTTTTTTTCCCATTTTTTTTTTTTTTTACGTGCGCGTACAGTAAGCTTACGGTAAGCGTACGTTTTGCGTAATGTCCGTAATATTTCTACTCTTTTTGCGTATGGTTACTCAATTTACGTAGACATGCATACTGCGTACGAGGCGCGTACGCGCATACGTTACACGCTCACGTTACGCGGAAGTGTTGGGGCGTGCCTGTTATGAGCATGCGCCCGTGCGCGTGTCTTTTATACGCGCATGCGTACTTTTACCGTAAGCGCACTGTAAGCGCTCCGTAAGCGTTCCGTAAGCGTAACGTACGCGCACGGTGGGTCATGTGATCAAGAAACAACACTTTTGATTGGTTTGAAGTACTTTCAGTTCTAGAACTCTCCTACACCACACCCATTCCCCTCATTTCTGCTTGTGATCCCTTAGGAGAAGGAGCTGAGTCGTCTTTGGGATACGATGGCAGACCAGCACTCCTCTTCTGAGAGTGAGGCTAGCAGCACCACCATCAGGCAGAGAAGGAGGAAACAAAAGAGCTCTTTTATATGGGAGTATTTTACGTTTCCTGAGGGCCAGAAAAAAGTAAATGCTGCTTTAGTGACTTGCAAGATTTGCCAGCGTGTACTTTCTAGAGGTAATCCTAACAAGAAGTATTCCTTCGGGAATCACACTATGTTAAGACACCTTGAGGATGTACACCCTAGGACACATGCTCGACATACTGGAGGAAACCCTTCAGTAAGTCGACCGAGCACATCCACAGCAGCTCAGCCAAGTCCATCTTCGGCAGCTCAGCTGAGCCCTTCATCTGTGGGGGGGAGATTCACCTTTTTCTGGTCCTCTGGAAACTAACCATCGATTTGCGAGGGTTACAATGCGGTGCTCAAATTGCCATGGTCTAATTGTTCGTGGGGAGACCAGTGTTCCCCTAATTAACAACAGAATAGACCAGCACATTTGTCCTACCAGCTAATATTCCCATTCTTTCTTTCCCCTGTCCCTGCATGAACACAACGGCTCTTTTAAGAGCCAACCTTACCTCTCAACTTTTTTTAATTTTTTCTTAAAAACTTTTTTTTTTTTTTTTACCGTAAGCGTATTTTTTAAATTTTTTTTTTAAACACTAAAAAACAATTACCACATTACAAGGTCCCTGAGGGATTAATAACGAAATACTGAAAATATGTTTGAGGAGAAGTGGAAAAAAGGGACCATCAAATTTCTGCCCCATCCAAAAATGTAATTATCAATTTAAATTTTATTGAAATTGCTTGAAAAAATGGTTTTATTTTTCGAGAAATTGCTTTCTCAATCTGAGAAAAAAAGAAAAAAGTATTAATATTTAATAAAACATTTTATAATACAGTACACGTATTTACATATTTTCCAAAAACAATTTTTTGCCATTTTTTTGCTGTTTTCAGAATATATTGCATTTCACTATAAATCGTGAAAGCAATTGCATTCATCACTTAACAGCGGGCAAAAAAAAAATAACAATCTCAAAGATTGTTTTAAAAAAGCCCAGAATCTCTTCTCACTTAAACATAACATTATAGAAATGCAAAATATTCAAAAAAATATCATCTAATAACAATAACTATTTCTAAAAAATACCGTCTGACAATTTTGTAACAGAAGCATAATCACAAAAATAATATATCTCAAATAACTCCACAATACATCTGGTTACCTTTCCTTTAGGCCAAATGGTAATTTTAAAATTCTTTTTTGATTAAATTTCCAATGGTAATCCAATAAAATTCCAAAATTTAAATTGTACAGATGTTACCGATTCTCTCTAAAATGTTGGTTTCCGAAAGATTAATTAGGAATTAAATAAGTCCACAATACAATTGGTTACCTTTCCTTTAGGCCAAATGGTAATTTTAAAAATCTTTTTTGATTAAATTTCCAATGGTAATCTAAGAAAATTCCAAAATTTAAATTGTACAGATGTTACCGATTCTCTCTAAAATTTTGTTTTCTGAAAGATTAATTAGGAATTAAATAAGTCCACAATACAATTGGTTACCTTTCCTTTAGGCCAAATGGTAATTTTAAAAATCTTTTTATTTGAAAATTCCAATGGTAATCCAATAAAATGGTAAAATTGTTTTGTACAGATGTTGCCAATTCTCTCTAAAATTTAGGTTTCAGGAAGATTAGATAGGAATTTGCTAAATCAAAAGGCAAACGTTGCTTAAAAACCAATTGACAATCATTACACATTGTCCAGCCTTTTTTACATTTTAGATAAACTGTGTAATGACCAGAAGTTACAGTAGGTCCATCATGGAAAATTATTGCAACTGTTACAAAAGTTTTTCCTGAAATTGATAATTGCTGTCCTGTAAACTTCTTTATTAAAGTATCCAATTTTGAACCATCAGCTCTACATGTTGCATCATTAAAATTACATACTGTCCGTATTCCTTTAAAATTAACATTGAAAACATGTCAGATTTACACTCACCGCATTCCATGCTATGATTAGCATCTTTAACTAATTTAGCAAAAGTGACTGTTTTACTCTCTGGCAATGTTAAATAAATAAACCTTTCAGAATCAACATTAGAGCCACATGTATTGAAACAGTTTTCACAACTATGTTCCCATTTATAAGAGAGACCAAACATATTTTCAATTTGTACCCCTTCTTCTTCCAGTACCTGAAGAAAATACATCAAGAATTCCTGTGCGTCTTGCTGTACATTTTGAGAAAACTGTGTACATCCTGAACATACATCTAAAAGTTTTCTAATTTCAGTAGCACTTTCTATTTTAGTTTTATCATTACTCAGCTTTTCAAAAAGGAGACTCAACTCAGAACAGAATCTTTTTCTCTGATTTACTATTATCTGCTCTTGCAAACTTTCAAGATAAAATACAACATTCAGCACTACATTAGCGTAGCAGTTGACACCAGAGCTATTTTCAAAATGACAACCAACAACCTCTTCAACATTTTCCTTTTTCTTTTTGCTTGCAATTACATCACTCTTTTTTTTTCCTCCTCTCTACATCCTCATTACAGATATTCTCAATTCTCCTTTTTCAAGAAACAACACGTTTTTCCAACACAGGATACTGACCTAAATGAGGAGCATAGGTTCTTCTTGATCTATTATACTCCTTTACACAATTTGCATCAGCACTAACTTTTGAGTCATTAAAGTCTATCATAAATAAACCAGATAATGTTTTCACTCGTGACAAAGCAACATAAGCCATACCTTCTTTGAACACAGTTGAACCAATGTTCACAAAAGCACAATCTACAGTCAATCCTTGAGACTTGTGAATAGTTACAGCATATGCTAGAGAAAACGGAGACTGCTTTCTTTGTACATATAAGTCTTTCACAAGCATGAAACGAACTGTAGAACGACAAATGTCTATAACTTCTTCTATCTGATCAAATTTTATTTTTAAACATTCAATTCCATCTTTTTTCTGGTAATTAATAAAACCCACAACTCTTCCCATAGCTCCATTCACTAAACCTTTTTCAACATCCAAATTTCTCCTTAAAAATACTCTACAGTTCATGCAAACATATAGATTTTTTTCTAATCCAGCAGTTTTGGAAATGTTCTTCTCTAGTGAATCCAATTTATTTTTCAGTTTGCCTGTTAATGTAATAGTAATTCTTTCATGCTGAATTTTGTCCACTGCTTCCAATTTCCTAATCTCTTCCTTTTCCAATTTCAAAAGTTCCTCATTGAATATTGAGCATTCACGTAGAGTTGGCATTAAGCAGATTACACTTTTCTTTTCTGCAATGTTCTTGTATATTTTCTCTGCAACTATTTCTTCCTTTGGGAATAAATTATGTAGCAACCGACTCTGTAATGCTTTCGTGCCAGCTTCAGTGAGTAGTCCAATTCTGATATCTTTCAGAATACTTCCATATTCTTCATCATTTGCTTGCCTCATATTAGTAGTAAGTTCCTTGTACTCAAAGAAGGACCAAATATTTGCATTACCAATGCTTCCCAATGACTTCTTTGTGTCTTCATGTGTCACAGTATTAAACACTGGTTGTCCTTTAACTGGAGTAAGCTGTAGAAGATCCCCAAAAACTATGACATGTTTTCCACCAAATAACACGTCATAGTCTCTCCTTAGAATTTGCTGCATTCTTAAATGCACAAAGGCAAGCATTAAGTTTGATACCATGCTCACCTCATCAATAATGAGAACTTGCATCTTCTTCAATACTCTTGAAACTTCCAAGCATGCTTCTCCAGTTAGCTTGTGGTATTGTATTTTGTTCTCATGCTCCACTGGTAACATTAGCAAATGATGTAAGGTGATTCCTTTTATGTTATATGCTGCTAACCCAGTTGGAGCAGTAACCACACAAGACAAAGTTGAATCCGTTTTTTGCTGTAGGTAGCTTCTGATGACTTTTATTAAGAAACTTTTTCCAGTTCCAGCTTGTCCGCTTACATACATCCTGATTGGTTGAAATGATGTGCATGAGCACTCTTTTTTTCATGTAGTAATCCGTGATCAATTTTGTTTCTGATCTCTTCATACATTTGCTGCTGCTCTTCATTCAGTTGTTCTTCCAAATTTGGTAAGTCTATTAATTCTTCTTGAGCTTGATTCATAGCCATTTCCACTTCAGTCATAGCTATTGCAGCTTCATTTTCTACGATTGGTTGTCCTAGGGGATCTTGACTGAGCGTTCCAGAACTTTGGCTGTCTTGAGAACTGTCTCTAGCTACTTCAGCTGCAATTATAGTTTCCTGTTCAATTTCTTCATTTAACATTTGGACATAATTTGTGAAAGTACTGCATTCAATCGTATCTTTACATGCATTAAATGAGTCCTCATAGCTCTGGAATTCTCCAAGTAGTTCATCCTCTGAACGCCATGGTTTGAACAACTGTAAAAGTGCCAAGTAGTAAAATTCCTTTTTCTCAGTAGTGTCGCAAGTCAGCTTCCGGTGATTTATCAAACTTCCTTTTGTTTGCTTCACCAAACATCCTTCCTCACCACTGACTTTATATTTTCCATTGTTGATATCTTCTGTGGCATTCCGTTTAAAAATGAAGTTCTGCAGCACTTCATAGAGACACATGTTTTCAAGGTGATGACTTCTTTTTGGGTAATATGTGTCCAACATGTTTGTTTTTAAAATGTCTGTACTTTCTGGGTCGTTCTCGGCCAAATATTCAATTTCTCCAACAGATTTCAGTACCCGATTTCTCATTGCTGCAAGGCCTAAACTTGCCCAAATTATTCTTCTTGATTTCGAGTAGAGACTTGCAGAAGATAACCTATCTGAACATTCGTAGGATCCAATTTCTCGATGCGATAACATCTTTAAACTGAAACTGTATAGCTTCTTACTGACAGTCTTCTCGTGAGAAATCTCTTCCCACATTTCTTTCAATTCAGTTTTTTCTGATTTAGTAATGTAAGACGTTACATATCGAGCAACAGCAATGGAATTGTCAGCTACATACTGTATATCCATGTTAGCATTCCACATGGATAAAATGACTGGGTTGTAGTCATTTATATTTTTTGATTCTTCTTTTCTTTTTAGGTTGTAGGTATTCTTAGGTGATTTTCTTGTAATAGTATGTCTCCTAGCTGACATAAAACTGTTTACTCTTCCTTTTGAAAGAACAGGTCTAGGAAATCCAAATCAACATTTAGTGTAGAATTTATCTTTGCTCTTGTATTTCCGTCGACAGTATTTTCCACACCGATGACTTTGGAAACGTAAAACTTGCTCCTTTAACTTTTTCTCTTCTGTGCTTTTTGGTATAGCACATGTTGCATATTCTTCAATGAAAGATAAAACTGCATCATCAGCATCTGTTCCAAACTTTGGGGCATCCTTGATCCACAACAACATATGAATATGAGGAGCACCTCTTGCTTGGTACTCTTTTCTCCAAAAGAAATCCACAACTTCTCCAAGAGGTGGATTTTTTTTATTGCAGATGAAGCACATCATGGCCTCAAATCTATGATTGAAATATCTGCAAACATTCACCGGGTCCAATGAGCACAGTTCTCCTGCTGTCTTGTATTCGATGTTTTTAATGTTTGAATTTGCCTCTTGTAGAAAATCCAGTAAATCATCCCAAGCGTACTCGGCACAGCTTAGGGTAAGGAACCATGTTGGAGTTCCTAAATTACGTAACATGCATTTTAATTCACCATGGCGTCGGTACCAATATTCATTTGTCCCACGCTGACAAGCCATCAGATTGATCAGTTGTGTTTCCAAATGATCATCTCGGTGCTGCACTTTCTCCATGAAATCCTTAGCAGACACATTTTGTAAATGTACTCCACTTTTTAAAATGTGATTTACTGCATAAGATAATGCAGACAAGTCGCTTTCAAATAAAAGATAGAACAAATAAGGAATACTTTGTCGAAATCTTGGATCTTCTGCATATAGTCTTGTAGTCCGATACTCAGAAGCTGGAATCTGTTCTGGACGTTCATCGTATCATCCTCCTTTTCCTGTAGGAAACAGCTGGGGAAAACATCGAGCTTCCAAGCTCTCCTCCCATACACTCACGGGAGTTCCTTTTGCTTTCTTCATCTGAAACAGATCAATAGGATCTCCCATAACTTCTTTTGAATGAAGAGGATGTATGCTAAAATGTTCATAAATTTCTTCTTCCTTTGACTTGTCCACTTTTTCAATTTGTCCAGTTGGTGTTTCTGTGTCTTCTTGTAAATCTTCTTCTTCTTCTTCTCTATAAATTGATTCATACCATTTGTTATTCCTTTTCAAATACAAATTTGCTCTTTGCACTTTCCGTACATCTACCAGCTCCTGCCAAATCTTCTTATTCTTTGTAGGTACACCATTAACCAGAATAACTAATGGTTCAGTTTCCAAAGTATCTGCATCAATAGTTTCCATATTTTTTTTCAAATCCAAGGGCAAATACACCACTCTACCTTTTAAACCTCTCAGTAAATCTGAAGGAGGCAATTTACCAGTTTTGGGCTCCATACGTACTATGGTCTGGAACGGATGAACACATTGAATGAGTATAGACTCATATGTATTTAATTCAGAAAGTTCGGCAGGAATAGCATCCAATTCTAAATTATTATGTACAGCTCTGGTCGGCATTCTATTTTCTTCTAACTTATTATAACAGTATTTACAAATACGGTGATCTTCACCCAATTCAAAACAATTTTCAAGAAATATATATGTTGCAAAATCCTTCCACTTATAATTATCTTCATTTTCACTTTTTCTGTAGAGATCAACATTCCTGGTTTGATTTCTATAATGAGTTCTGCGGCAACAAATGCAAGTAATATTTGGTCTTTCATTAGAGATTATTGCAAATTTTGTCATTTGATCATCAAATTTCTTAATTACAGAGGGTTCTACATTCTCTTCCACATCTTCCTCAATAACTGTGTCATTACCTGCACTGTCTTGTTCTGGACCAAAGTAACTAAACTGAATTTCATCAGTAACCTTCTCTACATCTGATACCGATCCACGGAACAGAGCCCTATTCAATTCATCTAACTTTATTGCTGGACTTTTAGCAAAATACAATCGTCTCACAAACTTTCTCATTTCAGTATGATGAACAGCCAGCATCCTAAAATGATGAAAAACACTTTTACACACTTTTCTAGATAGACAAGCCAGAGAATGTCCCTGCAAACCAGTATTCTCTCTCACTCTGCATGGATCTAGACTTTGAAGCACCTTAATCTTCTGTTTAACACTTTTTTTACTATATTCTCTTAGAAACTCACGAAATTTATCAATAGATTCCTGACGCACAGTGCAAATACTACTACAATTCCAAGCATGCACTGGGGCTTTAGGACGTCTCCCCATAACCTCATCCGCCATCACTTGTTCCTCATCTCTTGGAACCATTTTCTCCTTCTCCATTATACAACCTTTTTTCACTTCATAAGCACGACCTCTGGTGTCAACTGCATGCAGCAAACTATTACTTTGAAGATAACTCTCTTCATTAAAAAAAGGTTCACTACTTGAACTATGCATCCATTCTCCTAAAAACACTTTACAAAAGTTTGTTCTTTTCACTAGTCTTTTCCTTTTGCTTTGTGATTTCAGTACATTGACCATTTTATCTAATGTACGCATCCTGTTCAAAATTAAAATGAATAGTTTCCTTTTTAATTCTAAAGCCTTTGCTACAATGGCTTCAATTTCTTTTTTTCTCTTATATAATTTTGCTTTTTTCTTATATTTCTTCACATCCTTTATCAAATTGGACATAACTCTTCTCTGAAACATTTTTCTACGAATCTCTTTAAACGCTGTTTTTCTTTTTAAGTTAATCTTTATTGTTTCTGAAGGTATATTTGCATTAACTAAATGCTCAATTTTTTCCTGTTGTTTTCTATTTAAAACATTATTTCCAGAACAGACATTTTGTACATTTTTCCTTTTTTTGAAGAGATTTTAAAAAAAATCTTTTGTCTGCTTACCAGAAGACTTTCTCTTTTTCCCAACATGAGCATCTCCAACTAACTTAGGTCCTCCAGTAGTCGTCAAATATAGATTTTTTTTTCTGGTTTTTCCTTAGTCTGGATTTTGTAGGCATCTTAAATTATGTTCACTGCTCTTCAGCAATACCTGAAAAAAACAAAAAAAAAATTCCTTTATTTTATTTAAATATATTACTATATTTTTTATGATCTTTTCAAATCTTAAAATACTATGTACCCCTTTCCTACCAGTGAAAATCACAATAAAACCATCACAAATTAAATATCTAAAAACAATTCCTGTGTGCACACAGAGTCATGGTTTGATATTAAGCAGAAAACGAAATTTCTTTGCCAATTTGAAAGCACACTTACTACTCTTTTTTTGGCAACTGATAAGTACTTTTACAGTCTGACACATTTTCAATCCACTTTTTAGATTCTGAAAACAGCACATGTCCAAACAGCTTTTTGAGTCCAGGAACATGTGTAACCTGGGTGAATGACTACACTCCAGCAAGGGCAACCAGCCTTAGTGATGCTGAATGTATTTGCATTACTCACTGCAACCTCAAACCCCACTCGGTTGTGAATACTACGCATGATTCTACAGGATAAGCAGCTGGGTGTGTGCAAAGAGTCTGCTTCTGCAGAAAAATAGCTGCCCCTTTCCTACTAATCCAAATGTAAAATTACCAGAGTAATACGCAATAAATCTCTGTCAACAATTCCTCTTTGCACACAGAGTCATGGTTTGATATTAGGCAGAAAACGAAATTTCTTTGCCAATTTGAAAGCACACTTACTACTCTTTATTTGGCAACTGATAAGTACTTTTACAGTCTGACACATTTTCAATCCACTTTTCAGATTCTGAAAACAGCACATGTCCAAACAGATTTTTGAGACCAGGAACATGTGTAACCTGGGTGAATGACTACACTCCAGCAAAGGCAACCAGCCTTAGTGATGTTGAATGTATTTGCATTACTCACTGCAACCTCAAACCCCACTCGGTTGTGAATTCTATGCATGATTCTATAGGATAAGCAGCTGGGTGTGTGCTAAGAGTCTGCTTCTGCAGAAAAATAGCTGCCCCTTTCCTACTAATGCAAATCTAAAATTACCAGAGTAATACGCAATAAATCTCTGTCAACAATTCCTCTTTGCACACAGAGTCATGGTTTGATATTAGGCAGAAAACGACATTTCTTTGCCAATTTGAAAGCACACTTACTACTCTTTTTTTGGCAAGTGATAAGTACTTTTACAGTCTGACACATTTTCAATCCACTTTTCAGATTCTGAAAACAGCACATGTCCAAACAGCTTTTTGAGACCAGGAACATGTGTAACCTGTGTGAATGACTACACTCCAGCAAAGGCAACCAGCCTTAGTGATGTTGAATGTATTTGCATTACTCACTGCAACCTCAAACCCCACTCGGTTGTGAATACTATGCATGATTCTACAGGATAAGCAGCTGGGTGTGTGCTAAGAGTCTGTTTCTGCAGAAAAATAGCTGCCCCTTTCCTACTAATGCAAATGTAAAATTACCAGAGTAATACGCAATAAATCTCTGTCAACAATTCCTCTTTGCACACAGAGTCATGGTTTGATATTAGGCAGAAAACGAAATTTCTTTGCCAATTTGAAAGCACACTTACTACTCTTTTTTTGGCAAGTGATAAGTACTTTTACAGTCTGACACATTTTCAATCCACTTTTCAGATTCTGAAAACAGACATGTCCAAACAGCTTTTTGAGACCAGGAACATGTGTAACCTGGGTGAATGACTACACTCCAGCAAAGGCAACCAGCCTTAGTGATGTTGAATGTATTTGCATTACTCACTGCAACCTCAAACCCCACTCGGTTGTGAATACTATGCATGATTCTACAGAAAAAGCAGCTGGGTGTGTGCTAAGAGTCTGCTTCTGCAGAAAAATAGCTGCCCCTTTCCTACTAATGCAAATCTAAAATTACCAGAGTAATACGCAATAAATCTCTGTCAACAATTCCTCTTTGCACACAGAGTCATGGTTTGATATTAGGCAGAAAACGAAATTTCTTTGCCAATTTGAAAGCACACTTACTACTCTTTTTTTGGCAAGTGATAAGTACTTTTACAGTCTGACACATTTTCAATCCACTTTTCAGATTCTGAAAACAGCACATGTCCAAACAGCTTTTTGAGACCAGGAACATGTGTAACCTGGGTGAATGACTACACTCCAGCAAAGGCAACCAGCCTTAGTGATGTTGAATGTATTTGCATTACTCACTGCAACCTCAAACCCCACTCGGTTGTGAATACTATGCATGATTATACAGGATAAGCAGCTGGGTGTGTGCTAAGAGTCTGCTTCTGCAGAAAAATAGCTGCCCCTTTCCTACTAATGCAAATGTAAAATTACCAGAGTAATACGCAATAAATCTCTGTCAACAATTCCTCTTTGCACACAGAGTCATGGTTTGATATTAGGCAGAAAACGAAATTTCTTTGCCAATTTGAAAGCACAATTACTACTCTTTTTTTGGCAAGTGATAATTACTTTTACAGTCTGACACATTTTCAATCCACTTTTCAGATTCTGAAAACAGCACATGTCCAAACAGCTTTTTGAGACCAGGAACATGTGTAACCTGGGTGAATGACTACACTCCAGCAAAGGCAACCAGCCTTAGTGATGTTGAATGTATTTGCATTACTCACTGCAACCTCAAACCCCTCTCGGTTGTGAATACTATGCATGATTCTACAGGATAAGCAGCTGGGTGTGTTCTAAGAGTCTGCTTCTGCAGAAAAATAGCTGCCCCTTTCCTACTAATGCAAATCTAAAATTACCAGAGTAATACGCAATAAATCTCTGTCAACAATTCCTCTTTGCACACAGAGTCATGGTTTGATATTAGGCAGAAAACGAAATTTCTTTGCCAATTTGAAAGCACACTTACTACTCTTTTTTTGGCAAGTGATAAGTACTTTTACAGTCTGACACATTTTCAATCCACTTTTCAGATTCTGAAAACAGCACATGTCCAAACAGCTTTTTGAGACCAGGAACATGTGTAACCTGGGTGAATGACTACACTCCAGCAAAGGCAACCAGCCTTAGTGATGCTGAATGTATTTGCATTACTCACTGCAACCTCAAACCCCACTCGGTTGTGAATACTATGCATGATTCTACAGGGTAAGCAGCTTGTTGTGTGCTAAGAGTCTGCTTCTGCAGAAAAATAGCTGCCCCTTTCCTACTAATGCAAATCTAAAATTACCAGAGTAATACGCAATAAATCTCTGTCAACAATTCCTCTTTGCACACAGAGTCATCTTCTGATTCTATGCAGAAAACAGTATTCCTCATTTATACCAGTACACCTTAATTTATGGTGAAAACATAGTCCATAATATTTTACATGTTCCTTACATTTAAATTTCTCCCAAAACACAAAATGATAAACACAACTTCAACAAAAGGAATTCCAATTCTATTATTCATTTCTTAATTTTCCACATACATCCCCTCTCAAACTCTTAACTCACCTTTAAAATTAGTTAGTTGTGAAAGAAATGTGGCACTCAAACAGCAGATTATCAGAGCCAGGATCTCTGTTCTGTACACCTCTCTCCTCTCAGCAGAACCAGATAATGGCAATGTTTCCCTCTCTTTTTCCACACATATACATGTTAATTTCAAATCTCAGTGCTTCCCCCTTTTTTCAAATGTAATCACACATTTCTATTGGTTGAAAACCAACCCTTTTCCAAAAGTACCCTTCCCCCAACTTGACTTCTGCCTGCTACCATAGCAACAGCTCATGGAACACTGCTGTGTGGAGTCAGGTCAGAAGTTCACCACACAATGTTTCATTTTCAAAGAGCAAGAGTGCTTGACTTTTCAAACCTAACAGCAAATCCATAGTAATGTTCTTTGGTAACACATTTTTCTGTACCAATACAAAACATGCTTCTATAAATTGCCACATACAGCCTAGTTTTTAGTGTAGAATGGTATGAAACAGCCAATGAGTTCTTTTTATTTTAAAAAAATATGTATGCCTCCATTTCCAAACTGTCTTTCATTTCTTTTTCCCATTCTACTGAAATACACCTCCTGAGTGCATCCAGATCTCCTTTGAAGATGTTCACAGTGTGGATTGTAGGGCACAGCTATGTCTTCTGGAGTGAAAAGTATGCAGAGAAAACAGGTATGGTGAGAGACCTTGCTTTGCCAAATGTAGACATTAAATGGATTGGTCAGAGAGGGTTAAAGTGGCACCAATTGATGCCTTTGGTGAAATCCTTCAAGCAAATCCAACATCCTGACCTCATAATAGTGCACTGTGGTGGCAGTGACCTAGGCACTTTGACTGGGGTAGGTCTGGAAATGCTTATGAAGGAGACCTTTGCACAACTGTTTTCACTTTTCCCTAAAACTGCCTTTGCGTTTTCTAACATATGCCAAAGGCAAAAATGGAACTGGTCCAATCATTTTTGTCCACAGATTGACAAAGCAAGAAAGCACGTCAACAAATCTGTTTCTGCTTTCCTCCGAGACTATGGTATGGGTTCCATTTACCACAACAACTTGCGTTACAACATGCAAGACATTTATAGAGGAGATGGTGTACACTTCACTGATGAAGGGAACAGAGTCTTCCTCTTGAACCTTAGACTCTGCATCGGTACTTACTTGTAGGTACCACTAAAAAATCACTTCATAAACACAACGGCTCTTTTTAGAGCCCCCTAATATCTAAACACTTAAATCTGAATTTTATTTCTTTTTTTATTTTTTTTCTACCGTACGCGTACGGTAAGCTTACCGTACGCGTACCTCGCGATTTTTTTTTAAATGAATAAATGTTTTTTTCGTACTTTTGTGTCCTTCTTTGACCCCCTTTCAAATGTTAGGGGGTCTGTAACTCTCTTCCTTGCCCCCTTTTCACGTTATCTCCCTTTTTTTTTCGGTGTGAAACACACGAAATGGCGGCCGACACTTCCTGATTTCGTCCGATTCGAATGTTTACAGTCATGTGACAACCAATCAGATTTGAGCTCGCGCACGGCACCGTACGCGTACGGTAAGCTTACCGTAAGCGCACGGAGCGCGCTTACAGATATATATAATTTTAAATGCTATTTTCTCAGGAACTACTGAACAGATTTACACCAGACCTACAAAAGGCACATCCTTGACCTGCGGACTACCTCTCTGCCAAATTACAAGTAATTCTGTTCATCCGTTCGGGCTGTAGCTCGGACTAAAGGTCCTATGGAAAAATGCATGGGGAAAACGCGTTTTGGGACCCCCCTTTTTTCTCAGCCCCCGCTTGACGAATCACCCCGAGTCTTTCAGGGTAGGAGCGGAGCGTAGCGCTCCATTAGTTTTGAAAATTTCGCGAGGATTCGTCAACCGGCGCCAAAGTTATTCAAAATAGAATTTTGAGATTTCCTATGGAAACACGGTCCTAACTATAACTACCTACTGGCGACCGCCAGTAGGTAATATATATACCACACAAAGGATTTATATATATATATATATATATACCACACAAATGATTTAGGTGGATTATTACTTGTAATGGAGTTGTGTATTACTGAGAGCGCGCTGTACTACGAAAGACTTTGGGAATATGTACATATATATATATATATCCACGCTTGATGCATGTGTAGGTCCTGCCGCTTCTCCAGAACAGAGGGTGCATCGTCACACTGGACCACCAATTCACGGTTCAGATCACACTATCATTGTCCCTCGTGAACCCAAGGATGACGACGCCTTGTCTTGAGCCATGAAATTGATTTATTTGATGGCTGTTGTCGGACGCGTTTACCCTGCACAGCAGGCTTTCTCACCAACAGATCAATAAAGTTTTCAACCATTTTTAAACACCAATTCGTAATGTGTCATGTGAGAACTACAAAAACCAATGTGAGTAAAGACAGACTAGTAGTTTTTTAGCAAATGAATTAAAATTCATCAACATCATAATGATCTAAATTTACATTATTTGCTGCTAAGACATTTGTGCAATCTACGTAATGATAGTTCATGTGCCAAAGCTACATGTTCCAACAGTATGGGGGTTCGTTTATATCTACACCCAAATTTGTTGTATCTTATTAACCGCTCTAATTATCGCTACTCACGTATACCCAAGTGGGTACATTTAAATGATAACAGAACTATTCTTGCACCAAAACATGCTTACTGCAATCTAGCCCAATTGAGCACAGAGCTTATTTAATGGTAATATTTCCTATTCCCACTCCACTCTGTGCAACAGTGACGAAAGTGTTAGTCTTTGGAGAGGTAAGATATACTATTCCCGGTCCAGTCTGTGCAACCATAGGGAAATCGTTGAAGCGGTTACATTTAGACTTGGAGGGGCAAGATTTACTATTCCCACTCCCATCCGTGCAACAGTTGGGAAAGTGTTGTACTTTGGAGGGGTAAGATTTACTATTTGCACTCCAGTTTCTGCAACAGTACGGAAAGTTTGGGCTTTGGAGGGATAAGACTTACTATTCCCACTCTAGTCTGTGCAACAGTGGGAAAAGAGTTGGACTTCAAAGACATTTACTATTCCCACTGCAGTCTAAGCAACAGTAGGGAAAGTACTTCACTTCAAACACATTAAATAATGGAATACCCCTAATAATTTGGAACAAATGTGACATTCTTAATATGAGTATTATTAGTTAACCAATATATATTTCTATTTTCAGTTGCCTATATCTTTGCTATTGGTGGATGAATCTTCATGAAATTTTCCAAAACAAATTTCCTGTTGCTTCAGCTGCTGTCTGGAAAGTTTTGTGGTAGTTCGTGAAGTGGGGACCAAGAAAAAGGGGTGGTCCCAAAACTTGTATTCCCTATGTTAATTCCCATAGGACCTTTAGACACAACTACAACCTGAACTGCTGAACGGATTACATAAAAATTAGCAGAAAGCTAGTTATTGGGCCTCAGATCGTGCTTTTTGTTATTTGGTGTAAATCTGTTCAGTAGTTTTAGAGATATTAAGCTTAATACAAATTTGTGTATATAGGGACGCAGATCCTCTGCCTATCCTCCTCAGATTCGTGAATCCACATGCCAACTGCAATTCTGTGATGGGCTGGCCACAACCTGAGAAGAAGTTGAGTCCACCATTTTGTTCATCCGGACTCAGTTCCCAACTGGGAAAATGAAATTAAAAAGTGATTGAAGGTGTCAGGGCGGAGGTACCCTGACCCTATGAGACTAATGGAGGGGTCTGTGAGGGGCAGCTCATGGGCAAGGAGCTGTTCAAAACCCTTTTCTTTATAACCAGATGAGAATCTGTAGATCCTCCTGGATTTGGATCTGCAGATCCAGACCCCAATCGAAAAAAAATACACTCACTCACAGACCCATACACCTACTCACATACTCACTTATCCACACATCCACTCTCACACCTATACAGCCACTCACACACTTAGTCACAGACCCTCATAACCACTCAGACATCTACTCAAAGACCCACACAGCTTTCACACACCCACTCACACTCTCACGTGCCCATATACATACCCACACAACCACTCAAACACCCACACATCCACTCACACACCCATACAGTCACTCACACTCCCACTCACAAACCCTCAAAACCACTCACACATCCACTCAGAGACCCACACAGCTTTCACAAACCCACTCACACACTCAGGCACCCACACACAGACCAACTATGACAAAAGGCTGTGTGTGGTGTGGGGCTAAATTCATGCAGGGTTGACTGCAGGGCCTGGCTGTCAGCTGGGCCCTGTGGCCACGCCCATACACATTGTGGGATTGGCCACAGGGAGTGGCCACAGGCAAGGCCCTATGGGCAACCCCCACTGCATTTCACTGAAAAAACAAAGGTTACAGGGCCAATATAGTTAGGAATTAGCATTTAAACAAACCTTCCAAATTTACTAAAAAACAAAGACAAAGGACGGTATAGTTAGGTTCTGAATTTACAGGCAGAAAACCATAGAAATTCAGCTATTATAGTTAGAGTTAGAGTTACTTCAAGTAACTATAACTAGTGCCCTAAGGTGGCTATAACTCATGCCATCTCAATGACATCTTCTATAGCCTCATTGATATTATCACTACAACATTTGCAGTGAAATTATTGATGCAAAAACTGTGCATGCCGGGGGCATGCGATATAGTTACCTTAGGGCATGAATTATAATTACTTGAAAGAACTTTAACTATAACAGCTGAATTTCTCTCAACCTCCAGTAAATCCTGTGTAATGGATTATGTCAGCCCTTAGTTGGCGAAAATTCCCTACCCTTCCAGGGGAGAAAAGTTCACAACTTCCAAGGCTACAAGTGCCTTGGAGCACACAATTTCCACCTATTGAGTGGTATTTGATCTCTGTACACTTAAATGGGTTCATGCCTACCATGTAAGTATGTTTACAACCGTGTTTACCTTTGTGAAAAAGCTCGAGTCAGGGGGCAACAGCATAGGAATTTGTGCAATATAGAACACAATATTGAATTTCTTGGCCAACTGATTTACTATGCAGTCTGAAGTCTAGTATATTTCAAAATTATCATTTGGAGAGGGAATTTACCGCAAAAGTTAACAAGCTCCTGGAAAAGTTGAGAACTGTGGTATTTTTTCAAGAAAGAGACATAAAAGATAGGAATTTAATATATATTTTTTTTTATCTAGTGGGTAGGAGGAGAGAGTTGAGCCTGGCAGCTGAAAATTTTAAATGGTGAGCAATTGGTCTAGGAAGGATTTGACAATTAAAGCGTTTATATTCACTTTCAGGAATTGCCAGTTGTGGTTCATTTATTTTATCCCAGTGAAAACCGAAACACAGAATAAAACAGAAATAATTTACAAATAGTACATAAACCATGCACATTTGTGTTTGAAATGGTTGAAATATTTTCAAAGAAATCACCAAAAGACAGCAAATATGATTATTCAAGGTATTATGGTACATGCACATTTTCTGCAATTGCTTTTATTACATATGAGATATTTCTCGAGTAATTCAAGTTCAGTGGCGTATCTAGACCCTATCCTGCCCATGGCGGCTCCTGGTTTTGCTGCTCGGTAGCCACGGGTTAAGAGCGGGGGTGGGGGAATACTGGTAATTTTTGCCTTGGTTTGCTCCCCAATGACGACCGCAAATAAGAGAATGGTGAGAGGAGGCACCTCCCCAAAACCCGTTCCGCCGAGAGCAGACCGCCCCACCACACACCACTTGATACGCCACTGTACACATCCACTAAAGTCCTCCCAGCCATAGTATCTGATATGTTGAAAAATTAAGTTGTTAGTTGCGCATAAAATATGAATACTTTTTGGTGAAAAAAGAATAAAGTATATGGTCCTGTGACATATTTTAGGTCGTTTTGGAAACCACTGAAAATATGCTTTTTTAATGCAATCTACTTGACATTTGAAAAGGAACAGTGTGTAATCAGCAGAAGAGCAAATATAGACTCTAAACGAATTCGCATTTCCTGGAAATTAGCATGTTCTCAACCCTATAAATCAGAGACGAACAAAGACAGTAGGATAGAAACATGCAAAATATATAAATGAAACAAATGTTCAGTATACTACAAGAGCTCATTAGCATATATTTCACAATGAAATATCATGATCTGTAATCTTTAAAATAAAAGGTTTCTGCGCACTGAGGGTCCTCGCCGCCTCTTGAAATGAGATGTAAGGAAAATGGAAATGACCCGTAGTGCTACCAATCCCCAAATACTTATAAAGATGAGATGTTGAATTGATTAATAAAAGGCAATATTAAAGAAATATGTGTTGAGAAAGAAGCAGAAACTGGCATTTAAAATTAAGAGGCAACAATGACTCTCTGTTGGCAGTGGAATGAATATAGTTGCAACAGTCAGAAACTTATGTAAGCCTGGAAAAATAGGGCTACTTCTAAACATGTATCGGCTACAGATATATATGTGATGGGCATATTGACAGTTGACATAGCAGGGGTAGCTGTGTAGAAGCGGAAGAAGCCAAACAGTGATGAAATCAAGATATTTATGAAAGAAGGAAGCATAAGTGCATAGAGAAAAGAGAATGGAAATGAAACTGAACAGTGTAGTTTAATGGAATCCGAATAAGCAATGGAATCTGTATGACCAAGTGAATCGTAAAGTTTACGTATTGTATAACGCCTTCATGTTGTTTTAACAGTACATGCACCTGATGTAAATCCCAACCTTCCCCAGGACTCTCTGTAGGTAGCAGAGTACTGGCACACCACATTAGAGAAAACAAGGAGAAGCTATAGAAGGGAAAAGGGAGAGCCATAGGGGCGCTTCAGATAGCCTAGACTGGAGTTCTGTTGATTCTAGTAAGGTAGGCTGGAGGCCTAATAGGTAGGTTGAGAATATGAGGTGCTCTAAATACAGGATGGATACCACTATGTTATAATACATGAGTTTCAGTGCATGGAAATCGGGTTATAGAAATGTAGTCAGCTTACCCTGCTGCACAACAGGGGTTTGCCATGTTAAGACTAGACACCGATGTGGATAGAATCACTGAAACTGTGGACACCAATGGGCAGGATTCTGGCATATAGTAACACCAGACAGATCAACAATTTGAGACAAATGAGGGAGACAAATAGGCAGTGTTAGATCTGTCAGCCTTAGGGTGGTCTTCCCCCAAACCTTTTGGCTCTCCTCCTTCATTTTGCTGAACTTATTTAGTTTGGCCGCCCTCTTGAACGCGCACCTGGACCCAGCCTGAGTGAGTCCTGAACCCAAGTGATGTCCCACCAGTTCTGGACCCTTGCCTGGGGAGCAAAATGTGCATAGAGGGCTAAATCCCCAAATGTAG
Organism: Triturus cristatus; assembly: GCF_964204655.1. Classification (NCBI taxonomy): domain Eukaryota; kingdom Metazoa; phylum Chordata; class Amphibia; order Caudata; family Salamandridae; genus Triturus; species Triturus cristatus. The sequence continues at coordinate 625,807,634 of NC_140587.1, forward strand.
AACGTTCAACATTTTTGGCAAAAATTGCTCTGAGAGCTAGGAGAAGACTGGGACCAACCTGCTGATCTATATGCCCCAAGTACAATGCAGGTCAGATTGAATTTGCGGCTTCTACCACTATGTTCTTCACAGCAGCTGATCCTGTTCAGTGGTCGTTCGCTAATGTCATCTTGTGAGTCTAGATCGATTGTCACCCTATCCACATGATTGTTAAAATGTTCTCTTGCTTCTCTGGACTTATCTAATATGATAAGCAAATATAATAAAATATTTTTACTTTAAATCAGCACATCTAAATTTTGAAATACACACAAGGCTTGTTTTACATGAACATTGCATGTGTATTTATAGTTCATTTTTTTGAGATAATGGTCTTGATTCACAAAGGCAACTTAGCTTACAACTTAGTCTACATGCCTCTACCAAATTCAATGACCTAGGGGCTTTTCACAAACTTCATGATCTATTCACTGGTGACTATATTCACAAAGCCAATTTACACTTTTGAGCAATTTACATGTGTAATTCACTCTTACACTTTTGAGTAACTTTACAGTCTGATTTTGTGAGTAGCTGAATGCAGTACATTTAAAGACTCTGGTAATGAAGAGTTCTGTAGAGCAATACACCTGCAAACTAATCGAATGAAAGTGATTGCTGTTGTGGTACATCTGCCCCCAAACAGAGAAGTTGACATTTTCTTGCAAATGTGCAAGCATCACTTTCAGGCATTGTGCAAAGACACCAGAAAATGTTGATTCTGATGTTCCAATTGATTCAGCCAGAGTATGTTAAAATGATCCAGTTACACAGAAGTCTAACAGTTGGATGATCTTAACTAGTGGTGAGATTGCAGTTGAAATATACATTTTTGAGCTAAGGAATAGGTTTCATGATGTTTTCCATTACCAATTTCTGATGTGTCTTTCAAACATGGTGTGGAGATAAGGACATGACCTGTAGATACAGTCACCACATCTCCTTCTTTGTTGGTACGAAGGATGCTGTTTATTTCTGTTACCAAAAGACCACATACAATGAATTTTGAAGATTTAGATATTACACAATAAAATACATTTATAATTACATGATATTATTAAAACTAATGCACGTTTGAAAAAAGTTCAATATGTTATAATTGTAGAACTGTGTCAAATGATTTTATATACAGTTAAAACTATTTCACTGTGCATTGAGATTTAGTGACACAAAAATTATAAAACACTTTAGTAGCCAATCATATATATGTGTTTTGAGGTATTTATATTATGCATTAAAATATGACTTTTGATTTTTATATTTGTCTTAATTTTATTATTATTATTATTATTATACATCTAAATCCTATGAAACATTATTGGGTGGACCCGTTTATGCATTATGGTTTGTCTGCTGTTGTCTGCTGTTGTCAGTTTTAGCAGGCACACCAAGCTGGGCAATATAATGGGGCCCTAGTGTATGATGGATGCATCAAAGATCAATTTTTTTTGAGTAATCTTGTTTGCCTTCATTGAATTTGTCATCTGCCATCAACTGTGCACTAGTTCATCATCCACCATGGTGCGTCTGGCATTTGTTCTACTTATTTAAGTGTTCTAGATGTATGGCATGATGTTCGGTAACTCCATCAAACATGACAGATTCAACATGCTGAAGTCATCTATGTCTGTCAATGACAAATTTCCTGTTGACCATCTTGTCAGACATTTACATTTGCGACAATAGCTGATCATAGCACACACACGCCATGTTGGCTGATGTGCTTGCCCACCATGGATTGAGGACGTCTTTGACAATTAAGCATAATCCTCATCTGGTGGAGGTGCCCTATCTTTGGCGAATTTATTACTGGAATCATGGAAGTACATCACATGCTGTTTAATGTATACTCGCAGAATTCTGTCAGGTCAGCTTACCCAACCATGTTTTCTAAGAATATTATTTGCCTTGTCAACGATTAGCTGAAAATACCAACTCCACTGCTGGTGCAATAATGTTTTGCCAGGAAGAGATTATGGATGAGGGATTCAGTGAAAAGGCACCATTCTTCACTTGAAAAGAGCTGAAGATCCCATCAGAGGGTGTCAGGCAAAGTACCCTCGGTTACACGATCAAGCAGGAAAATAGGTCATCAGACAGACCATTATTGTATGAAATGTATGCCCATGATGTCACAGACATTTTTAGATTTATATTGTGTATTTAAATCTTTATATGTGTGTTATTATTCAAACAATTGTGGTGTTGCATATGAATGGTTTTACTGTGTAAAAGTGTTAAACGAAAGGTGATTTTTAAATAAAATACTTTTAAATTCTTTAAAAAATCACTTGGAACTCCACCATGGTACAGTAGTCATGTTTGCTCTGCAGAAGATGAAGGCTTAGTACTCAGTGATTCCACACTACATGTTGCATCCTGGATGTTGCCCACTGTGACTTGGTGGAGAAGTCACAGACTAGAGGGCACCAGAAAAATTATAAAACTATGAGGTGTGTGTGGTTGATGAATGAACAAAAACATGGGTGATTCTTTATAGTTGATGCAAAAATTGTGAAGTGCAAAAAAAGTAAATTTCATAACAATTTCTGAAGTAGAAATCGATGTTGTTTTGCTGCATTTAGAGAAATTATTTTCATATTTTACTGACCTTGAAGCAGTATAGTTTATTTCACCATATCAGTCGAAAACGTATATTGAAAATGAGCAAATCTTTAATTTTAGAGACAAAGTTGTGGTTTATTTTTGTTATGCAGAGCATCAGAAATACCATGAAATGCCTCCCACCCTGCATAAACAAAGATTTACCCACACTATCTAGAACAGGAGGACCATCACTAATCTTCTCTGTCTGTGTCCAATAAGCAATGCATTGTGGAAAAGTCAGAGAAAATTGTCTAAATTCCCCACACAATTAGGAAACCTGCTGGTTTTCTGGAATGCATTTTTTAAATTACAAATTGCGACTTTAGAAATTTGTATCAAACCATTAAACATGTATGAAAAGAGTGAAGTTTAAACACATGATACTTGACTGTAGTGAAAGGAGATGCAATGTGGCAATGAAATGTGCACCAAGAGCTAAATAAGGACCAGAGTTGTCTAAAGGATTCTACAGATTTAACTCTAACATACATATTGTAAAATTGGTCTGTGCCTCATGGCAACATTTAGACCCATGAATGTGTGTTGTGACATATCAATATAAAGCTTCGTGGCTTATGTAGAGTTTGTCGGATATGGTACTGTGTGACAAACGTGGCAGATGCCCCATTCACCATATTACAAGTGTATTTCAGTCAATGGCATTTGTAATATGGCGAATGGGATATCCACCACATTTGTGTCGGTGCCCAGTTGACCAAGGTCTAAATAAAGGCTTTATTTTATTGAGTTTGTGAATGTCTTAAACAAAAAGCAAGATGTTTCTATTTTGGTAATTTGTTATAATATGTGTGACTCTTTAAAGTTATAGAATATGTCATTATTAATTTCAGGATCAGGGAAAATGTGGTAACATTATTCGGACTGATGGTATGTATACGGTGCGTTTTACAGATTGTCACTAAAATGACATATTTTAACATTTATTAGTACATTATGGTGTAATTAACAGTTTTAGTGTTGAATATAAAATTCTCCACACAACTGAGGGAGAAGGCAGCTTATCATCTGGGCAAGGATTGGAGTAGTCACTGTAGTGAGAGCGAGATTTTAGTGGCACAAAACGGATCATTGGCACAATGGGGGACGTTATCTGTTGTGGAAGATGTCACAGAGTTAGAGCACAACACTTATCAGAGCAGGCTGACACCGAGTATCTTCCAAGCAGACCCAGCAGTTTTTTCCCTTTTTCTGTTGAGCCACCTAAGACACTATTTTGAGTGGCAGTCTAGGCGTTGCTTGTTTGCTCATGTGTAGGCAGGAAGGGTCCTATTTGAGAAAGCCTGCTGCATGGCTGCATAGTAACTACACCAGTTATTTTATATTTATCTCACATAATTTTATATTGGGTCACAGCTTAATTTTGGAGCTCTGGGTAATTTATTTTTTGGGCCAGGGTTAGGCTTTAATATTTTGATGGTGACAATGACTGTTTAATTATAACTAGAAGCCTGATTTATGTTGTGGAGAGAGGGAACAGTGTTCCTTGTGATTCCTTGTGCTTTCATCTATTGGAGGGTGCTGTTTGGTTGGTACTGGGGACAGGAAGGTCAGTTGTTTGAGAGAGCTACATACATCGGAGAAGCTATATATTAGAGAAAACTGATGTGGAATACACGCAGACTGACTGATATTTTTTCCTTTTTCTGTTAGGCCAAATAGAATGCCATTGTTGGTTGGTTTGCCTTCTTATTCATGTGTAGACAGGAAATACCCTAATGAAGCAAGTTAACAGCATGCAGCGTGTGTACCAGCAGTGCTGCAAAGGCACACAAATCTGCACACATCCGCACTCCACTAGCGCTCACTGCCAGCCATAGTACATTTTCTCCTTCAAATGCCTGCCAAAGTAACAGAGGCTGCTATTCAAGAGAGACTTTATTAAATATTGGTCAGTTGGGCTTTGTTTTGTGTCTAAGTTTTCTGCCCTTATGGGGACTCTGTAAGCTCCTTCGGGGATGAAGTCAGAAGAGATTGGTGGTTTGGCTTCTCAAGAGTTTGCTGTCCATCCTGATTCTTGCTCTTTAGTTTCAGGTGAGGTCACTCTAAAAAGCGTTCTAATTCATCCCAATCTGCAATTAAGCAAACTATTCATATTTTTTGATAATTTAAATCCGAGCAATTTAGACTTAATGTTCATAACAGAAACCTGGTTTAATGATGGATCAGCGTCTGACATATCTTGGAAATGTCTAGTGGGTTATAACATTGTACACTGTCCACATCCCTTGAAACATGTAAGGATTTGGCTATTACTTTTGAAGCTGACCTTATGGTTCAGAAGTTGAGTTCTCATGCGCCCCCTTTGACAGAGGTTCTTGGTTTTTCCATTTCAACATTATCTTCAGCCATGATGAGTGCCTTCATCGGTTCTCATTCATGTTTTTTATTACCATTGCTCCATTTCTCAGTCTGTCTTTACAGTGCTGGGCAAGTTTAACATCTAGGGTGAGTTGCTCTTTAATAGTCAGGCCACTCACTATATAACAACCTTGCTGCCCTTGAACTCTGTAAAGTTGTGACTGGGTCCATTCACCAAAGTAGACATATCTTGTACCTGAATTTTGGTCCCAGTGTGAATATGAGCTGTCTGGATATTGTGTCACAGGACTGAACAGATCATTATATGATTTAATAATATTATTAGAAGTGGGGGGGCTGTTCTGGGCAGTCATTGATGAAAGCTCTGCAGTTTATACACCCTTGGGCAAAACTCTCTATTAAAAAACTGAAGGCATTTCTTGTCTAGGTCACTACAGCACAAGATACTGGCTCTGTGTCTCCAGAATACAGGAGTTATGTTCAGTAGGTTAACAAGCCAATGATGTCACTCTTTCTTTGGAGTTTACAATAATCTTTGGAAGCCAAAGATGGGTTGACATCTGCTCTCTGCACATATAAGAAATTAATAGTCTCTGCTTAAACTGAATATGATTCAAATACGATTTTGGCTGCTCTGAACTCAAAATAGTTTTTTCTTTAGTGAAGTCATTATCTATGCCAGCATCCTCCACTTAATCATTTGAGCATTTTTAATTGTTCTGTGATAAATTGTCAAATATTTTTTAGGATGAAATGTTGAGGCTATTTTGTTCAGCCTCTGTTAATAACAGGGTTTCTGGTAGGCAAAGGTATGCACCCTGACCAAGCAGAAGCCACACTCATAGTCATGCTAGATAACTTGTGCTCACCCTCTGGTACCATGGCACAAAGCAGTCAGGTTATTTGAAGAGGGAAAGTTTAAAGTATTTGCACAAAACACAGAGTAACACGATGAATACACCACAAAAAGACGCCACACAGGTTTATAAGAATAGGTTATTATATTATAAACAAAACAAGCCCAAAACGACAAATATCCAATGTATATAAATTGAGATACTGAATTTTAAATGAATAAATGCAGAGAAGCGCTTAGAAGCAAGTAGCACAGAAAGGTTACTTTAAGTCACACTGGACCTGGGGCAAAGTCAAAGCTTGAGCCAACGTCATGGAAGTGCAGGCCGGCTACAGGACCCAGGCAGGCCCCGGTGAGCAAAGCACCTTTCATGGTTGCAAGCAACAAGGTGCATCAATCTTCTCCACACAGAGAAGGCGATGCATCACTTCCGTAGACAGGTGCTGTTATATTCCAGATAGATATCATAATATAGGCCCCGGTAATCTCATTACCCGCCACCTGTATTCTCTCCCTACATTACACTTGTCACAGTTTACAGGGTCTGACCTTTTATCTAGATATTACACTGCAGTCAGAACGCTGGTTTTTCCTAAGTTCGAAATCTCATACATTATGCATGAGGATTCTTGGAAACACAGCAGGACTACAATCTCCTGTATAAAATGTATGTACAAAGTTCATGTCCAACGTCATCCTTAGGCCGACAGAGTAATACAGCAAGGTAGGACCCTGGGGAGACCTATGAGTATATATACATCACATCGTGCTAAGATAAGACAGAGGAAACCAAGACTTTCTGGCCGACAAACTGACCAGAGACGCTGAGGTTCCTGCATGCAGACACTCCAGCTCGCAGTAGTCTAACATCCCTCGCGGGGTGCCCAACTTAAGACCAGGACGGGGCCCCACAGTCTCTCACTTTAGGTAATGGGGTTGACTAAATCCTAGAGGGATTCTTGGCTTAACACCTACATATGCCAGGTACACTTAAGAACATCCAGATAGGGAGGCATCATAGGAGTACACATCTTTAATCATGTGTTTTATATATTCATATGTATTCATGACTGTAGTAAGATGGTAGAGCTCTACTACCCATTTACTTTTATCGTACTGCTAATCATTTATATCTTATACTGCCTAACGGTCGTTGCAGCTCATCTATTCTACACCAGAATAACAACTGTTAAATAAATTCTTGTTGAAAACGCTCTCCCTGTTTATTCTGTGTACTTCTCTGTGATAGACTAAGTAAGCATGAGTGACTGAGTGAATAGTAGTATATTGTTTCCACTGACCTGAGGAATCAGGGTTGTCATGTTTGATGCTTGCCTAGAACTATCCTCTCCTTGCTAAAAGGAGATTCCAGTGGCACTGTTAGATAGTTGGTACAAGAAGGCCAGCATACCCGGTGGGGGTGATCAGAGTTCGTCTGACACCAATCCTACAATATATGTTGTCTAAACGTGCCGATCCTGTATACTTTTTTTAGGAACTACATGACATGGCGCCACCAACGTTGGTTGGGTACCTATTTAAAGAAAGAATCTGAGTAGTTGTGTCGTGCGTTTCTCAGAATCCCCTATTCACATAACACCAGAGTGGAGTGGGTAGGCTAAACTCTGCCCCAGCTGAGTAGGCAATAATACTATTTATCAGCTGTTGGTTAATCAAGCTTAAAGGACACAGTGTTCCTAAAATTGTGCAAAGCACCTTATCCTAGTTCCCTTGAAAAGTTATTTCATGTTCTAAACACAATGACAAACTAGGTCTTAGACCCACTAGAACAGCCACTTCCAATCTTAGAAGACGAGGAAGATGCAAACACAAAACAATGTTGAGACAAACATTAGACATGCAGTCACCCTGAAACTGCTAGTGCATGGTTTATCACCTAAGGGTGGCGTAGTAGCTTTCGTGATTGAGGCACACGAATCATATAGAACAGAGGTATTTAATTTGTGGGTTACATTCTCAGCAGCAAATGCAAGAGCAAAAATTTTCATTTTTACACAGAAAATGAACCACTAGCTGAATATTGTCTGTATGAGGATATTGAGGTTCCGCTCACGTACCAGGAACATTTATACTGGTTTAAAGGCACCCTACCCCATACAAGAAGAAGAGTGAGACTCGGCCCACTCGGATGAAAAGGGGCAACATGGCCAATATTAGCAGCCTACACACCACATCCTGACATCGAAACAATGCCAGGACCGGACTTACTCATACTTCACAAAGAATTAATAAAACTTTACAGAAACATGACGCAATACATCATGAGGACTCTTACGGTACAGCCAGAGATGGCAACAACAAATGCAGCTCACGTTCAGAACACAGCAACTAAAATTACACCATAAACATTACATGCAGTAATGCATAAAATGCCTGCAAAATGTGAACAAATGTCCTCTGGATAGCTCAGAACGTCACACAGATAGAAGCAGTATTCCCAAATACTAGCACTTATGAAAAACACAGAATGCTGACAATCTGCTTACCCATGGGGATAATTCCACAGATAGAGGATTGTACCTCTTGGGGTACAGTTTTCGCTGCCATATATACCATAAATCATGGTATCCCATCATTAGCTGTAATACCAGATGTATTAAGACAAATACAAAATGAGTATGGAGCAGAGCCTGCTCTGAACTTAGGGATGAAGTTACTAGGTAACTATGCCCAGGTATCAGCCATAATATTAGCAAATATTAAAGGGGAGGCAGCATCAGTGGCCATCCGCCAATTCCTAAGGAAGTTCAGTCCTTTGCAACAGGAGCATGAACTACCCAAAATAATTGAAACTGCATATGCAGCTGGACAGTTTGGGTGGAGATATCATTAAAACCACAACTGATGGGTAGTCCTGAGAAGGAGACTTCCAAGCAGACACCTACTTCTTCTAAGAAGAAGTGGGATAATAACAAAAAACAAAATGTTAAAGAAAACATATCTCAGTCCAGAGGTAGATCTCCTCCACAGAAGCCTCCGAAAGGAGGTATAACCTTAGGGATAGGGATAATATTAGAAAACCTGACAGGTATCAGGATACTGATACACGTCCTCTCATTCCTTTCAGGGTTCATCGAAAAATTCAGAGAGGGAAGGATGATCAGACAGACAAGAAGAGCGTACAAAGTCCAGAATCAAGCAGAACGCTCAAGACTATACTTCTAAAAAAGAAGATAAAGCCAAACCAAAACCACAGTTCAAAAAGAAGAAGGTTGCAGGTCTGAAGATCAGACATGCTCAGAATTCTGAGGACTCGACTACTAAACGGAGAATGGTCTCTGAAGATGCTAGACAGTGCGGCAGAAGTAACAATAGCTCGCCAAAACCTGATGGAATTTCTGGTGACAGCGGACTTGAATGATTATATCCCAGTGGAAACACCAGAAACTAAAGTAAGTGTCCCACACAAATTATATGAAATAACCCTCCAAATGGAGGGGGACAATTGCAGGACAGTAAGAGGTCTCTTTTGGGAGAACCTAACGTTTGGCTATGACATCTTGTTAGCTGAACAAGATTGGATGCCAGCATTCGTCATGGATTGCCCTAGGGGAAAAATGGTAATTTTACCAGCATTCTCCAACCATGTTCCCAAACATTTCAAATATACATATACGCAGGAGTGGGCGGTAGCCCAAGCCCCAGCATTATACAAATACCATGTTGGATAGGAAGAGGATTCAACCCACCACATAATTCCATGAAAAAAACCACTACAACTGCACAAAGGCAGTATCCAATTGATTGATTGATTGATGTACTTATAGAGCGCAGCTATCACCCTACGGGCATCTTGGCGCTTGCATTTGGAACCCGTCCTGGTTTTTCCCTGTAAGATAACCCGTACTGGGCATCCCCAAGGTGAAAGCCAGGCATCCCGCCGCGGGGGGCCGTTGTGGAGATTAAGCAGGCTTGTTGCCCGGTCAGGGAGATCTTAGATCCACTTGAATACCAAAGAGTGATTGAAAATGCACCTCTCAAATGAATAACCCTTTGTTTCCCGTATCGAAACCAGACAACACATATTTTCTAGTTTTAGATTATAGACATTTAAACACTTGCACCAAGACATTTGCAGTACAAAACGCACACAGTGCCACATTAATGAATAACATGTCCAGAAAAAATACAAAACAACGGTAGATATCTCAGATGGATTTTTTTGCCAAAATATCGTGCCGGAAAGTCAATATTTGAGAGCATTCTCAGTGCTAGGGTTCCAGATGCAAATATGCAGACTCCCCCAGAAGTATAGAAACAGCCTGGGGTTGTTTTCAACCAGAGTAACTGAATTACTTAAAAATCTGTATGAGGAGGCATTGTCCTATGTGGATGATATTTATCTAACGGGCGATGACCTGGTGGAACACTTGAACAACCATAATCTTGGGATTTGCCTCTGAGTGTTACAAATTCACCTTTAAATAATTGAAAATAGCACACCTTAATGTACTCTTTCTAGGATATGAACTTTCAAGCGAAGGGAAAAGTCTAGCAGCTAACCTTTTAGAAAAATGCACGCTGCCCCAACCTCCCAAATCATTAAATAATTTACAATCAATTCTGGCTTTCCTGAACTTTGGCAGAACATACATTTTGGATTATGCAGAAAGATTAAAACCTTTCTATGATTAGATAAAACCTGACTTTTCAGTTAGGCAATAGACACAGGAAAACACAGATACTTTTCGTTCGTTACAAACTGACATGATAGCTTCGAAACACTTACAGACACGCGTAAATGTAATCAACCTAGTGATCCGTATAGTTGGGGATCAATCTGGGTACACCTATTTAACATATGATGAAAGTGAGACAGTACCAATTGCATATAAATCTCATTGGTACACAAATTCTGAGATGCGCTTCACATCTACATAAAAAATTCTAACAGCAGTACAGGCTGCTGTAGTCAGAGAAAGAGCCCTGGCTCAAGGGAAACGTCTAATAGTCGTTACACCGGTTCCAGCCTTAGAGGCTGCGACAAAGGAAAGGGTTCCTACCCTAAAGCCTTACATCCAAGATAGATACAATGGGCTAATTCTCTCACTGCAACATATGTAGAATACAGGTACGACCCAAATCTAAAAACACAAGCATTTCTGCAATTTGAACAAGAATATCCTCTACCAAATGAAATAATGCCTCTAGACCAGTATGAATATATAATTTACACTGACGGTTCTGCGCAACTGGCCATAGGGAGCAAACAGCAATACAGCGCCGCATGTGCTATCGTTAAGGGATGCATTTAGGATGGAAAGTTTCAGCCGAAGTGTACAAAAACACAGTCACTAGGAGACCGCACGGCGCAGCTGGCAGAACCAAAAGCACTAATACTGGCACTAGTAAATATGGATCGAGAATTCCCCACACTAATCGTGTTTGATTCCTTTTGCTGTGTACAGTTATATAATGAATATTTACATCACTGGGGAAAAAACAGGTTTAAAGATGCAAAAGGTGGCACAATTAATCACAAAAGTTATGGGAACAGGTAGTGAAGTTGAATAACAAACTACCAAGGGCTCACCTGATACACACATTGAGTCATCAACGTGATGGCGTTCACGTTGAAGGGGAATTAATTGGCTGACGAAGCCGCAAAGGGGGCTGTACATACGACTTCCGTAGCTGCGATCACTTGTTCAAAACTAAGGACAGACGGTGAGATAATGGTTGCGATTATTGCTACATGCAATAACACATCAGTACCAAAAAGATTTCCGGTCAAGTACTCCTACAAGTTAGGTGCAAACAATGTTCCATTTGCTCAAATTCCAGGAGTGGGGGATAGAGTAATACCAAATGTAGATTGAAGGTTAGGATTAATTCTAGCAGCACACAAGGGTATAGGTTCTGCACACACAGGAATTTCTGCTATGGTTCCTCAACTGAAACAACATTACTGGTGGCCAGGACTAAGCAGGCAGACTAAGGACTATGTCTTGAAATGCAGCATCTGTCAGCAGATAAAAGTCTCCACCGTAACACGTCCAGTGCATACACCATTACTAATATCAGACAAACCACTCGCATGTGTTTATTTTGACCACTGCAGCCCCTTACAATCTGATGGGGCTTACAAGTATATCATGGTTGCGGTGGATTCCTGCTCTTGGTTCCTATGGGTGTGGCCCCAGCACCCGGCTGACGCTCGAACTGTTATAAAAGATTTGCGAGTCTTTATAGGGACATTCGCAAATGAGACATTACATTCTGACCGTGGCCCCTCATTAAGCTCTAGGGCCTACAAGGAAGCTATGGGAAGTCTGGGTGCAGCATTGCGGTACTCTCTCCTTACCATCCAGAGGAAAATTAGATCGTGGAGAGAAAAAACAGGGACTTAAAGCAGTCTTTAACAGCTAGAGTATTAGGTCCAGGTGGAAATTGGGTAAAACACCTGTATGGAGTCCAGAGGGCATTAAATAATAAGCCAAGAAGCTCTATGGGGGGGGGTCACTCTTTATGAGGTCTCATTTGGGACAAGAATGTGGGTACCTGATCTTGATTGTGAAGGCACAGTGGCAGGTGAAAAACCCTTTGAAATCCATAAACGTTTGGCTGTTTTACAGGAACTGAATGAAAGCAGAGCACTGCAGAGGAAAAGGACCGCCACTGGGGAAGTAAAAAGTGTCACAGCAAGACCTGTCTGGATTCCTAAAGCTCAGGATCTGGTCAGAGAAAAAATTGTGAACAAAAAAAGAATTTGGGCCATCATACAGAAAGCCTGTACCTGACCTGGCAGTTCAAGGAACAAGAACAGTACTTCTGCCACCTCTTGCCGGTAAAAAGGAGAAAAGATTTGTCTCAATTGACCTAATCAAACCACACTACATGGTCGATACTGAATAGAAGATCGCGTGGACTCCGAAGTAACAGACACCCTCCTCTCACAACTATACAAGAAGTCCAAACTGAAAGACTCAACATGTTTGAAGGGTCACCTATTCGGAATGAAGGACTAAGCAACAATGCAATGGAACTCGTTCCTCTTAAAACTGAAATTCAAAATGAGAACTCGACTCAAAGACAAATTTCAATTTGACCAAACACGGATATCTACGCCAACATGCCCCAACAAGAGCTAGATAAAGTTTCCACAAAACCTGCAGAACTACTAAAAATTGATCAAACTGCATCTGGCTATTTCATTGACATTGACACCTTCTCGTTAAATCCAAGCACACCTGAAACAGCGCCAGCCCAAAGAACTCATCTACAGCGCTTTAAAGATTTTCTGAACTTTCCTAAAAAGACTTACCTGCTATCACCTTGGGTTGAACTCTGGGTATCTACAGGAATATTTTTTTTTCTTTTCTGGCTAGGCCTGGTAATAGTTTTTAGCATGCTTATTAATGGAAGGTATCTTTCAGAAAGCTCTGCAGAGCAAAAAGTGAATATGATTCTGAAACCGCACCTATCATCACATCATTAAAAAAGAGTCCTGTCATCAGTGAACATTACAGCAGTTCCTATACCTGATGGTATAGTGTGAGACAAGGTTGATTTCGATATATTTGGCCCAACTGAACTTTTAAAGATACCACATTTATTTAAAATATCATTGAGTGATATTATTACCTCTAGTACGCTTTCCGATGGTTAGGATTATGAAACTGTAAATAATATATTGTCTGATTTAGAGAAATCTGCTGCTTTTTCTAATAATGAAATGTTAGAGGATACATCAGACTTTGAGAAAATGTATTGCTATCAACATTATGGTCATCACTTTCTGCATAAATCTGCTAACCCTAGGAATATTTTCACATATCACCAATGGGAACATTGCCTGACACCGTCAAAAAGCAGTTCAAAAACATTTGCACAAAAATGTCCATATTTTTCAGGGTTTAACACGTCAGACCCAGCCTCAAATCAGTATAAGGTTGCACCTACACCGACCCAGAAAAATATGTTGAAGAACACCAAACTGATTTATTCTGCTTCCTTTATTATCCAGTTGTCTGAACAAGGGTTCAACCTATGGGAAGACACGATAGACTTCAAATCAGTCTGGGGTTCTAGAGACTGGCAGGTCCAGGGAACAGTGGCACTTTTTATAGTATGTCTTTTTCCTCGACAAAAAGTTTTTGAATGAAACAGTGCAACATACAACTTGTATTGGGTTAGCCAGGAATAAAGATTTGGTTGGTTTGGTCCGGAGACACCAATAACTATCAAGAAAGATTCTTGGATAAAACTAAAGCATTTAGTATTAATAGCCCAGATCCACATTATGTGCAAAGATAACACCCAGGGGTAATGAAATCAAACAGTGTTGGGAAGTTATGCCTCTATTGGCTAAAAACCTCAACACTCACATAGGTGAAACAACACTTATCCTTACTTTCACAGGATGTTGACTTACGGAATTTTTTTATTAAGTCCTAGTAAGCCACGTCACAAACGTTTCTATTATGCTGTCTACAATTAGATTTAGAAAATATCATAACAAGAGGCCGCAGAAAGATTACGAGAAATAGATCGTGTAAACCTAGACAAAGCTCTAGCAGCAGTCGACAATGGGTTAACGACACTAACATCCAGAATATATTTACTAGGCAACATTGTATCATCTGTTATCGATGTACTATAGCAAGATTTGTCCATTTTACAACATGGGCAATCAAAATTGCGTTCTATTATGTTGCTAAGCTGGACACTACAATTTTTGTGTGTATGCTATGTGTTTTGGCATTTCATAAGCAGCACGTCTCTGTTTTCCTCGTACAATCTGACGGAAAACAGATAGAAATGGCACAAAGCGGAGCAAAGTATAGAATGCTGCGCATTGAAAAATTGGACAGATTAGCAGTGGCAGAATCACCTTCCACAGAATGGTTAATCCCTGGCCACATAACTCTTCTATTCACTACTTTTCAATTTCAATATTGCCTTGAACAAATGCAGGCAGGCAGATATGAGGAAATGGGTAGTCAATTAATCAAGGAATCTTAGGAATTACCATACAGGTTCCGATGCCAGAGTGGGGAAAAAGAAGTGTTTCTAAGCGGTACAAACTGTGAGAATACTTTTAGTGGATCACTTATATGCCAGGATATAATGCTTCATGGGGCCTGTAATGGTTAAGTAGCAAACTTCTGTTGTCACTTTAAGGGTTCCCCAGCTGCCGTGATCACGCCAGTGTACAGGCTACTTTCAAATGGGAGTTACTTGATGCTGAACAATCAAAGTTGCTGTGGGATTCTTATGGCATTGTATATTTGGTAAATGTGAGTTCCAGGGTTACTTTCTGTATGCCAGTACTATTTTCACCAACACATACGGTCAAGGAGGCGCCGTTATGGCCTTCACTAAATGTTTCATTAATACGGTTTGCTACTTTGAGCAGAATAAAAGCCATGCTTATACAGAAATCCATGCCCTTAACCTCCACTCGAGAGACTTTTGATCTTCAAGTAGCAAGGTATTCAGCAGAGATACAGGCACTTATACGTTCAAATTGCCCTTTTAATTTAGCAGAAATGGTAAATCGTATCTTTTACATGTCTGATACGACAGGCATTGCCCACCCATTTAAGAAGATAGGTTCTGGACTGTTAAGCACCTTTCAGACGGTCCTCGGAGTTATACTAAACTTTATACACTCCAAATTTGGAAGCATCTTTGGAGGGCTGTCGCTTATCCTGTTTCTAATACCAGGTATCCTGCTACACAATGGACGTCCCAGTCACCAAGGAGATGGAAACAGTACTCCTGGAGAGAAAATACCTTGATCGCATGGTACAAATTCTAGGAACACCTCGCCTAAGAGAAATAAGTGCTTCTTAGTTCATCATTTAGACCAGTCTGGATGGACTGCAATTTACCTGTCCTCCGATGCCTGATGTGCAGAGAAGAATGCGTGTTGGATCTGTTGTCTGACACTCCCATCATGTGCACAACCAGACGTTGATGCTTTACTAGACCCGATAACGGCCCATGTTCTGCAGTGTCCCAAGCGTATTCCCATGTTAATGGTGGCATTCCTAGAGCCACCACAGGTAGTATCTTCTCCTGTTGGTATGGACACCGGCTCCTCCTCTGACACCCAAGCCTTGGACGGCACACATGCTGCCCCAGCACCGGCTGTGGACAGTATGGAAGATCATCTGAGCTCAATTGACATAATATGCGAGGTGTTACCGGGACCGCCAACTGTGGAAGCAAGCTATGAAAATGTTGCGTCTATCAGCCAGGACACATAACATTTGACTCATTTGGCCTGCCGTGTGCTGGGAAAAAATTCGCCTTTTGGAAAGCAATCAGAAAATTGGAACTCCATATCAAAATTGACATTCTTTTTGAGCATGCATGGCTTTCAAACGCTTGTAGTAGTTCAAACTATACCTACAGATTATTAGAGCTATAGCTAGAGTGCCAATTTCCGTATTTTACCTCATTTAGAATTTTTTAAGAACATTTTTTAATGTTTTTAACATTGTTTTAAGAGTAAACAGAAACTAATGTCTTTACTATTTGCATTCCAGTAACTAGTCAGCCTAGTAGTACGTTTAAAATGTAATTTTGTCATCCATTTGGAAGAGAAGTGGGTGTTATATTCCATATAGGTATCATAATATAGGCCCCGGTAATCTCATTACCCGCCACCTATAATGTCTCCCTACATTACACTTGTCACGGTTTAGAGGGCCTGCCCCTTTATTTGTGGGTTACAGTCTCAACAGCAAATGCAAGAACAAAAATATTTCCTTTTTACATAGAAAATGAACCACTAGCTGAATATTGTCTGTATGAGGATATTGAGGTTCCGCTCACGTACCAGGAACATTTATACTGGTTTAAAGGCACCCTACCCCATACAAGAAGAAGAGTGAGACTCGGCCCACTCGGAAGAAAAGGGGCAACATGGCCAATATTAGCAGCCTACACACCACATCCTGACATCAAAACAATGCCAGGACCAGACTTACTCATACTTCACAAAGAATTAATAAAACTTTACAGAAACATGACGCAATACATCATGAGGACTCTTACGGTCCAGCCAGAGATGGCAACAACAAATGCAGCTTGTCTAGGTAAAAAGGGACTTTTACCTAGATAATACACTGCAGTCAGAACGTGGGTTTTCCCTAAGTTCGAAATCTCATACATGATGCATGAGGATTCTTAGAAGCACAGCAGGACTACCATCTCCTGTATAAAATCTATGTACAAAGTTCATGTCTAATGTCATCCTTAGGCCATACAGCAAGGTAGTACCCCTGGGGAGACCTATGGGTATATATACATCACAACTTGCTAAGATAAGACAGAGGAGACCGAAACTTCCTGGCCGACACACTGACCAGAGACACTGAGGTTTTTGCATGCAGACACTCCAGCTCACAGTGGTCTAACATCCCTTGCAGGGTGCCCAACTCGAGACCAGGAAGGGGTCCCACAGTTTCTCACTTCAGGTAATGGGGTTGACTAAATCCTAGAAGGATTCTTGGCTTAACACCAACATACATGCTAGGTACACTTAGGTACATTTAGATAGGAAGGCATGGGAGTATGCATCTTTTATCATGTGTTTTATATATTCATATGTGATCATGACTGTAGTAAGATGGTAGAGCTATACCAACCAATTATTTTTATCGTCCTGCTAATTATTATTATCTTATACAGCCTAACTGTTGTTGCAGCTCATCTGTTGTACACCAGAATAACCACTGTTCAATTAATTCTTATTGTATTGAAAATGCCCAGCCTGTTTATACTGTGTACTTCTCTGAGATAGACTAAGTAAGCATGAGTGACTGAGCGAAAAGTAGTATATTGTTTCCACAGTCCTGAGGTATCAGGGTTATCCTGTTCGGTGGTTGCCAAGAACTATTCTCTCCTTGGGAACAGGAGATTCTAGTGGCACTGTGAGCTTGTTGGTACAAGAAGGCCACCGTACCCTGTGGGGGTGATCAGAGTTCGTCTGACACCAATCCTATAGTGTATGTTGTCTAAACACGCAGATCCTATATACTTTTTATAGGAAATACACAACAGTGCCGGAGTCAAGAGGTGTTAAGGGATGCGCTGGATGCTGCCATGCAGTTGAGGGGATGTGTTGATCTCATCAAGCTTCGGCAGTGGTGATACGCTGTTGGATGTGATGCATCGATCTCTGGAGGCAAAGTGCTGCGTCCGATGCAATGTGCTGCTTTTACTCCCACAACCATGTCAATGTGCCGGTTCTGTTACACACAGACAAGAGATGTGCTGAAATTCATGTTGCAAGTATCTGTGGCCCATGTGAGCCAGACAAAGGAGCAGGGGTCGAGACTTTGATTTCCCTGAGTCTCAAGAAACAAGAGGAAAGCCAACTAGCCCTTGGAGATCACTTGGAGTGAAGGGAGAGTCCAGGTCTCCTTCAGCTGATTCAGAAAGCAGCAGGCAGCATGGTAACACAGAGCAGAGCAGTCCGTCTGAGAGATGTTCAGTTCAAGATCCAGGAGTGTCAGTACTTATACCCAAAAGTTCCTTTATTTGGGGACAGGGCACTACCTATTCAAGCTTAGTGTTAGCCTCTCCCTTCCACCCTGCCCAGGCATGGACATCATAATGTAGATGTATGTAGATGTGTACTCTGAAACACCTATCGATCTTGTGTTGTGGCTGTTTAGAGGGAATGCACATAGTGTAGCTGTCACCCACCCCAGACAGGCACACAGAGAAGTACATTCCCTATCTTTTACTTTCATAGTACCCTGCGGGCAATCTGGGGCCTACCTTAGAGGTGAATTATATTTGAGAAAAGGGTAGTTTAAGGCTTGGCAAGTAGTTTTATATGGAAAGTCAAAGTGGCAAGAAACTGCACACACAGGCATTGCAGTTGCAAGCCTGAGACAAGTTTGAAAGGCTACTTCTGTGGGTGGCACAAGCAATGCAGCAGCACACTAATAGCATTAAACCTACTGGCACTGGATATATGGTATACCACCTTACAATTGACTTACAAGTAAATTAAATATGTAAATCAGGTATACACTAATTTCAAGCATGTTTTGGGAAGAAGCACATGCACTTTAGACCTAATTAGCAGTGATAAAGTGTTCGAAGTCCTAAGGCAAACAGAATGATTCAGCAAAACATGGAGGCAAAGAGCAAAGAGACTGGGGGATGACATGTCTAACAGTCTCCCCCTCCCATTACATTGGAAGTAGTATTTATGGATGAGATTTCCCGTCTGGTTGATGGTTGAATTGGCTGAGGTTGTAACAAGTCCAGGGCACTTTGAATCACTCTCAGTTGATCTGCTCAGAGAAATTGTTAGTTCACCTCATGATTCTATTCCATGAAAGATTTGGGAAGAAGCCGTCTTGGAACTAGCCAAGCCACTTCTGTATGTTTGCCACTGCTCCCTAGCTGGTGTCTTTCATCTAGATGAGTGGAACAAGGCATTCATTGTTCAACTTATGAAAAAGCCCACTACTTATCGATCAGATCTCTAATACTTACAGTAAATTTTATTGCTGGATTTCCCTATAAAAATCCTGAAGAAGTGTGCTCACTGACTTATCCTGGGGTTTTTAAAGCACCATTAGATAGTAGATTCAGTCCAATTTGGTTTTTGTCCGGCTCACAGCATGGAAAAACCACTGGTGTTAGTTATTGATGATCTTAGAATGTCAGCAGATAGGGAGCAGTCTGCTGCCTTATGCTTTTAGATGTTTCTGCCACCCTGTTTTACATTGTACCATTTTGACTATATTGACAGATGTAGGAATCTGTGTGACAGTTCTGCTGTGGTGTAAATCTTATCTGGAGGGCTGATAAAAGGCAGTATACCTTTCACCTTTTCAATCAGAAATTAAAGTATAGAATCAAGGTGTTTCAAATGGGTATTCCATGAGCCGAGCTCTTTTCAACGTCTACATCCGAGCATTGGCCAAGCCCATGAATTGGGTAGGCCTGTGATACAATATCCAGCAGCTCACTTTTCCATTGGAATTGACAATCAGGTACAACACATGGCTACTTTGATGAGTGGCCCGGTTTGGCATAAATTGTATGAACTATGCAGATGATACTCTTGTTTTGCCTATTGATAACTCTGACCCGGGCCCCTTGACACTTTCTATCACTGGTATGTCTACAGTTACTATCTGGTTAAGGCAAAATTACCTTGAAATTTATACTGACAAATCAGAGGTTCTGTTTTTGCTAATAACGGTCCCAAGGGATCTTTCTCATGGATTTCTATTTGCCATCTTGGCAAATGATCTGCATACAGAAGAGGTTGAAAGCAATCCAGGGTTCTTTTTGGTTGAGAATTTGTCCCTCTCTAAACAGGTTAATTATCCTTTTTCCACTTACTTTCTCTTGTTAACGGTTCTATGTTTTTGGCACTTTTTACTTTCTCTGTGTGGCTAGAGGTCCAGGTGACTATTTTGAGGTTGATTGTATTATGGCAATTCTCTTTTCCTGGGCATCCACTACTGGACATTTAATAAGGCTTTAACATTCTCAAAATACTACAGCCAAGCTGGCCCTTAGTCTGTGACGTTATGCTATTGCATCTGTGTGAGAAAGTGCCCTCTTTCTGCATGGTTGCCCACGCTGTTTGCTGAATTGCTGATGTACTTTGACTGAGTGTGCTCTGGGCTCCTGCTAATCAGGTACCCAGGGCCTATGTTCTTTCCCTAAAACTGTATTGAAGCCTAAACCCAATTGGCATCTCTGGCCACAGGTTAGCCCCTGGTAAATGGTACCACAGGTACCCAGGGCACTGTGACCAGAGAAGGCCTCTAAGGGCTGCAGCACTTATTGCAGGCTGCATGTTTTGGTGCAGAACAAAGTGAAGAGTCGACATGGCACACATCCTTGTGTGCCATGCCTACAACCCACTGCCCTGACATAGATCAGTCACCGCTCTAGCTGGGGGCACTATACCAGTGGTGAGGGTACAGGTGCATGAGCCATGTACCCCTACAGTGTCTAAGTCCATTCTTAGACACTAATAAGTGCAGTGCTGCCATTAAGAGTATATGGTGCTGGGAGTTTGTCATTATTAGGGGTGGGCGGAATTTGCGGAATTAACCTTCGCAAATTATCGCGAGAATGTTTAAAATTATCGCAAACAAGCAGAAATATCGCGAAGATGCGGAAGTTTTTTTCCGGCATGTTCGCGCGATTTTCTGCATGGTTGCGGGTCGCCAACTTACCCATGTGGCTGCTTGCGGGCGCGGCCATCTTGTTTTGAGTTGTTCTCGCGGTGCATGATCGCGAGAAGAAAGACGTGATCGCGCGACGCATGACGTCACTGCGGGCGCGAACTGTCGCGAGACAGCGCAAATGGCTAAAAACAATACAACATCTCATGGAGAACGCGACCGGATCAAGAAAACTTGTCGGCGAACGCAGGGATTCAGGTAAGGCGATCGCGCGCGCGCGAGAATGTATCATTTTACAGCGCGAGCAAGAAACAAATTATCGCCAAGCTGCGGAAACCGGAATTTTTGACATTCTCGCGCTCTCCGCGGAACGCAAAAATGTCAAATTATCGCAACTTCCGCGAACGGAACGAAATTTTTGCCCAGGCCTAGTCATTATGACCTTCACAGCACCATAATGGCTACACTGAAAACTGAGAAGTTTGGTATCAAATTTCTCAGCACATTAAACCTACACTGGTGCCAGTGGTGGATTTAATAAAAAATGCACACAGAGGGCATCTTATAGATGCTCCCTGAAAATGCACCCACCTCTAGTGTCTTGGCTGAGTGGCTGCTTTCAGCTGCCACCACCATACATGTTTCTGGAACCCTGGGTCAAGAGCCTGCTGCTCTCTGGTGCCTGAAACAATGTACATCCTGGTACAAGGTGCTAAGCCTCCTCCCCTAGGGTGGGCAGGGTACACGAAGGGGAAGCTTCAAAGGCTTGCCGCCTTTGTGAGCTTCCCCAGGCCAAATGTTGTTTTCAGCAACTGGTCCCCACTGGTTCTGACCCCCGCTTTCGGCGGGAGAGCCGGTTGGAAAAACAAGTGAGGAAGAGAGGTGTGCCCACCTCTGCCAACTCCACCCCTCAGGTGTGGGAATCGAGGTGAAGCACACTCTCAGACCATGCCATCTTGAAGATGGGGGACTCAGCCAACCAGGGACAGGCACATGCCCACCTCCCACTGGAGGGTGGCATAATAGGGGGTGTGCCCACCCCAAGGAAGCAACCCATTGGTCCCTGCCTTTTACCTACCTGTAACACCTCTAAATCTAGTATTTAGGGCCCCCCCTGAACCTTGCTTCCTCAGATACAGACAAGAAACAAAAAGAAAATAAGAAGGACCGAACAGTCGTGCAGCAGCTAACAAGAGGAAGACGCCACCTGACTTGGCCCCAGCCCTAGCGGCCTGTCACCCCCTCAAACCTGCTCCTGTGAAATCCTGGTGTGTCCTGCAGCCAGCAACCTCAAAAACCCCAGAGGACCTGCCTGCCTTCACTTCCAAAGACTGCTTCTCCAGTGAAGACCGGATTTGTAAAATTGCAACCTCTGGCAGCAGCCGGAGACCACAAATCCCTCCCACTCTGCACCCACCATCCACGGCCCGAGCTTGAGTGGGCAAACACCACTAGGAGGTCACCCCAGAGATCATGAACTGAGATCCGGCGACTCCTGACCTGCCTCAAGCCTCCAGCCGACGCCTGCAGCATAAATCTAGAAGGCCCCCCTAACCGCGACCAGGAGCTGGTAAGAAGATCCGACCCTAAAAGGCACCCCAGCCCCCGATGCCCCACGCCCTTGTGTGCCCAAACCGATGGTGCCTAACCAACCCCTAACTTCCCAACTTACCTCTGGAAGTGGTGGTCGCACCCAGAAGTCCTTCGTCTCCCTGCCTGCAGTTCTTTTGCAAACCGGAGGTTCTCCATTGGAAACAACAGGGCATACGACCTCGAAACAGCACCCTGCACCCGGCCGCCCTAGTGCCGCTGAGGGTGCACCTTTGGTGCTAAACTGTTTCCCCATTTGCCCTGAGCTAAAGTCCAGGAGCTTTACTCCCACAACGCAGTGGCCTCCTTGCCAGCAGCCACCAACCAGAGGCCCCCTATCCCCCATTGGATAACATTGGGCCTCAGCACTCTGCACCCGGCTACACTAGTGCCGCTGAGGGTGTAACAAGAGTGCATCCTTGACCCTGGGTGAACCCTCATTCTAAACCCAGAACCTCAACTCCAAAGACCGATTACTCACCTCCAAACCGATAACCCTATTTGCCTCGATAGGATAACATTGACTGTTTTTCTGTGAAAAGTTTCTAAGTGTGGAGTTTGAGAAACAACAGAAACTCTTTAAAATTGCATAATCTAACAAAAATGATTTTACTTACCTTTTTCAGGAAATGTCCCAGAGTAGTATCTAGGTATACTACTCTGTGTAAGCCTAGTAATCTCAAAAGTTACTTCCCTGCTATTTTACTAAAAAGCCTATTGAAGTCCATGTACTGCATTTACTAAGTATTGCATTTCTCTGCATCCATACTGTAAATCAAATCAAAGTGCATATACAATTATCATTCAAACTGTATCTCAATTGCATTACTACCGTAAAGTACTTATTCTTGTCATAGTCACTAAGCTGTGGAATGCCCTTCCAACTACAGTGCATAAAATGCAAGCCTCAAATTTTTTGTTAGATATTTAAAAATTGGTTTTATCTTCAATATAATCTTTTTCTTTAAATGCTTACAGGTCTAGTATTTTTTAATTGTCAGGGCACCGGTGTAGGTATTAGAGTACTCCATACATCTATATACATATG
This sequence comes from Triturus cristatus, assembly GCF_964204655.1. Taxonomy (NCBI): domain Eukaryota; kingdom Metazoa; phylum Chordata; class Amphibia; order Caudata; family Salamandridae; genus Triturus; species Triturus cristatus. Next base: position 625,831,257 of record NC_140587.1, read on the forward strand.
ATAACAGATTTTTCAGCTTACCCCCTTCATTCCCAAAGTCTGTTATGTATTTATTTTTTCATTATCTATTTAAAATCAACCCCATGTTGGTATGTTAACTTAGCGCTACAGCCGTGTTTATTTTATTTAAGGAATGTGCTTTATACATACTTGATTGTAAGATAAATCAAAGTCATGTTTTTGTTTTCGTGTTCCATTAATATTTCTGAGAATGTTAATATATCATCCACATTTATTATTGCAGATGTGTCTAAACAAAATCACAGAAAATGTTGAAAGGCAACTGTTGCATTGCACAGGCCACAAGGCAGCACAGGGAATTTAAAGTGGCCATATCTTTTATTAAAAGCCATATTTCATTCATCTCACTTTCGTATATATTAAATGGAATGCAATCCTCAAATCTGTCTTGGTGAATATCCTGCACTTTTATTTGATTGAATAGGGCAGAGATCAGAAGAAATTAGTATCGATTTCTGATAGTAATTGAATTTAATTCTCTGTAATCAGTACATGATCAGAATCTGCCATCCAGTTTTGGTATGAAGACAATAGGTGCTCTTGACAGAGATGTTGAATGGCAGATGAAAACTTTTTTCAAATTTTCTCATGTGTATTCCTTGAGGACTTTACCTTCCTGCACAGTTACGGGATAGATTTTGCCATGAGACATTTTCAATTTGAGTACAGAAGCAATTGCGCAGAAACACCTCCTGTGAGGAGGGACTGTCTTAGTCTCCTTGGCAGTAAAGAAATCAGTACATTTTTTGTATTGTAAATGCAATTAATTTTTTCCATGTTGGTGGCTAAACAGAATATAAGGGGAGAATGGGTTCCTAAACTTTCACAATTGTTCCCTCAGAGAACAGTTCTTTCTACAGTTATGTGATTCCATTGTTATGGTGGAGACGCTACAATGAATCATAAGGTTAGGTCTTGTGAACCACTGCATACCCAAAATTATGACAAACAATGGGATTTGACAAGATCAAAGGCAAGAGATTCATTGGGTCTCTCATTAGTTGCTATCATAATCTGATAGAGTTTACCAAACCACCTTCTCTGAGTTTATTAATGTGCCAGATTTTGCTAACTTTAAGGGAAGATTAAAATTAGTTTTGTCATTAGCAAACAAGTGATTCATGATGATCTAATTTCTTGTCAGTGAAAGGCAGTATCTAATTAACTATCCTGCTTTACCACAGTCAAAAAAAACTTCTTTTAGTCTCTGCTTGGTCTCCTTTTTTAGATATCAATTGCGTAGGTTTACCAATTGGCATTGGTTCAGGAGCTTGATGTTCCTCTTTTGCCATTTCCCACAATGCTTAAATCAGCCCTTGACCACCTTTTTCTGACTTTCTGGTTTTAAGCTAAGCTACTATTTGCAGAGCAAGAGTGATTGATTGATCATTAAGCTGTAGGCTGGTTGGCAACCACGTAGATGGCATCTTTTAAATTCTCACATAGATCATTAATAAATGCAGCTGCACCTGCTCTGTCGGTTCAGGCTACTTTGGTTCTTAGTTGTTGGAACTGCCATATTCAGGCAATAGTATTTTGTGATCCTTGCTTAACATCTGAAAAATCATGTCTTCAGCCTGCTTTACACGAAGATGTCAAATGGTTGAGCTTTTCATCCTAAAGTTGTTATATTGATTAAGTATAGGATTGTCATTATTTATTGGTGGTGACGTGTACATTAATGCTTCTTTGACTAAGATTGACATGAAAAATACAATGTTAAATGGATCCATTGAAAATAAGGTGGACCGAGACATAAATTGTGATTAGCATTGAACAACAAATACTTTCAAAGGTACAAGATCCCCTGTAAATCTTTCAGGAGGAGCCAATTGCAGTAGAACAGGCAATGAGGGACAGTGCGGGACCGTCCACAGTATTAGGACTGCAGTGGTCAGTCCATGAACAGACTGTCGGCACCACCGGAATCAAGGATCCCGCTTAGCTGGTGGTCTGCAACTGGCTGTAATATGCTCGTGGTGCTGCTGAGCAACAAAACGTTGGATTTAGGCCCAGATCTCTTTACATTACATTGTTCTGCATTCTGTCCATCAATTGTTCTTTTTGCATTTGTCACCCAGAGTGGGACTGGTATGCCCAGACGTGGGTCCCGTGCTCTCCATGCCACTGGAGTCAAGCTATCCTGGCTGATGAGGGCTGAAAGCCCAAAACCGGTCCTAGGATACTTGTTTCCAGTCCAGGGAGGACATGGCCTGGCAGTTTGGGCTGGACTGTTCCCATTGGGCGCAGGGTCAAGACTGATTTGCATATGCCTGGGTCTAAACTGGAATGGCATGGTGAGCAAAAAAACAATGGATTTAGGCCCAGATCTCTGTACTGGGGTGAATGTATGACATTGTTCTGCATTCTGTCCAATAATTGTTCTGTTTGTGGTGATGCTGCTGCCAGCACTGTGGGGCATATTACAAGTTGCATTTTCATTGCCCTTTTCATGGTGGTGTTCCCGCCATGAAAAGGGTGGTGGAAAGCCAACTAAGGGAGCCCCCTGCTGGATTTGGGCCAGAGGGTGCATGCAGGGGGGCACATGTAGTGCCTCCTTGTATTTGCACCCCCACTTCCTGCATGGTATGGCATGTATGCTACATCGTGCAGGAAGGTGCAGTCAATGGTCTGACTGTGGCAGTCTGCATTATAGATTCTTTTATGAGCCTTGCAGACAGCTACAGTCAGACCACCGCAACACAGCCCGCCAGACTAGGATTTAACACCTGATCTGGTGTGTGCTTGCACCACGGGTTTGTTGGTCCTACAGTGGAGGACCACTGCCATAGTAAGACCACCAAACTCATAATCAGGTACTTAATTGCTTCTCCAGTATATCAGCAATGAAGATTATCGCCAACAGGAAATACCGAACACATGGGAGAAACAGATACAAACTTTAGGGGAGCAAATGCAGGTTAGAACAAACCCCTAAATGATCATGACAGATTCCTCGTCAATGGCAAATGGGAAGGGAAAATAACCAATGTGGAGGATGCCAAAGGCTGAATAACACCCCATCTTCACAGTTTCTATTGGGACCTATGTCTGCACCTTCTCTTCTGTGTCATGGGCAAAGAGTACAGGCTTCATGAGAGATTCCTGACACCAAGCCATTGGAGCATTAAAAGCTTTGCCAAGCAATAAACTGTAAAATAGATTTCAGAGATGTCATGTTTGTTTTATTTTCCAGAAATAAATCCAGTAATTTGGTTTAAAAAAAAGATCGATTCCAAACATTGCATTTTAATTGCACCACTTAGACAGTAGAAAGCGTGAGCGTTAATGGAGGATTGGACCCGGGCTTTGAGCAAAACCAAAGTTTGGTGGAAGATATTTTAGAAATCTGCACTGATCATTTAAAAAATGACTACTTTTAATATTTTAATGCATCTAAATAACCGGCACTGTGCACTTACTTGTTGGTTGCTATTAGCGTGCACTTCACCTGCCAGCAGGATCAACTCTCCGGTCCACCACCGGGTTCTTCCTGTTTGTTGCAGACAGAGTTGACCGGTTTAGGATAACACGTAACCTACTTCCTGCTTACCGCCATCTTGCAAGGAAGTGACGGTCGAGCCTATTGTGGATCAGAAGCCCACTACAAAAGATGGGCGAAATACGGGCGTGTAGCAGACGTGCTGCCGGTGAACCAAAGGCAAGCCCGTCTGTGCCTGTCAATGCTCGGAACGAGCTCAGCGCCGGCCATGCTGCCAGTTTTGGGCCAGATACCTCCAGTCTGAAGCCTATAATAAAGTATAGTCGAGACTTACTGAACTACAATGAGCAGGTAAGACGTGTACTGGACTGCACATTGAGCTATACCAACCTCATGGCGGAGTGCAATGCATGATTAGCAGCCTAACAATCCTGCACACCTCATCAACCACCTAAACCCACAATGTTAATATGGCACACCTCAGAGGAGTATCCTGTGTTCTTAGCAACGTGAGGTCATTATTCAAGAACGCTATTGCGTTTTTAGAGTTTGTGGAGTTCAAACAGATAGAAATAGCCTTTGTCACAGAGACCTGGGCAGACGTCTCTTGGACCCGGATCTATTGCTGGCCTTATCTATACGGTACAAAATTCACAAAATGGACCGGGTGTCGTACAGAGGGTGTCAATAACCTGTAAGCCGGATACAGCGGGAATGATGAGCTGCTAGATAATCCCTTCCCCTAAGAGGAGATACCCTGGCGTAGCCATATATCTCACGACACGGGTAACACCTCTACCGAGGAAAGGGAAGAAAGGGATAAAGGAAACAAAAACGGTGTCGCTGCCAGGCTTGAGAAAGGGATGTAGTCAGATTTGGCGAACCTTCTCTCCTACAATCCACCCCAGGGGCCCTGTGAGGGAAACACAACATACACGTATAAACAATCGTGCTCTAGATACCTTCTCCCCTCTCACCCCTATGTGTGAATGCACTTACATATACTGATGCCGTGCATCTCCACAGCAGACAACACCAAAACATACAAAAAATAAAAAATAGAACAAAAACAAGGATACACAGTCCTGGAGTAGAACAAGTATGAGATACTTATCATACTGTAGAGTGTTCACTGGTCCATTCTCCAGGGTTAGTCTGTTTTCTCCATCCTGATGGAGCCTCAGGAGCATGCGGTGGATTACACGAGCCTGTGATGCCCCTGCGTGTGTAATACCTTCTGCCAACAGGAGTGCTACCCTCTGAGAGGCAGCTACGTATTTTCTGCCTCTTTCCTCGAGGAAGGTGCAATAACTATCCAAAGTCTAAGCGTGTTTCAGCGCGCTTCCATAATCAGTACTTCCGCGTATGTCCAGACGGAGTGCCGATCACTAAACATGGGCGCGTCCTTAAGCGCGTTCGTATGCAGGGATGGTCTACTAAGTTCAAATAAAGTTTTAAAAAAGGCGCTTCTTTGCGCTCACTTGTGTGACCTGGTTTCGGTCCCAACTGTTAAGCTCCAAGCTCAGGGAAGGCGGCTGAACATTCGTCGCGGAGCGCTGATAGCCTCTCAGCCTCCGTAGACGGTATCCGCAATGGCCTCTCTCACGTCGGAGCCGCCGCAGGCGTCTTCTTAGAATTGGCCGCCCAGAGCGCAGGAAATGCTCGGCAGCATCAGGGGGGAAGCCCGCTTCGGGGAAACGTGCAGAATACAGCCACTCCGTTTCCATAGCTGTGCAGTCCAGAGATCCTCAAGCAGGGGCAGGTGGATGCCCCGGGGAGCAGCTTACACCCTCCTTGACCTATTCTATTCTATTCTATAGTTTTGGTAGAGCGCAAACAGCTGCCCCAGCAATGGGGCGTCCCGGCGCTAAAAGTGTAAGCGAGTGACAAGCCCAAAGCACCAGGTAGGCGGGGCTTAAATAAACTAGGCATGTGCTCTCCCTCCAGGGATTATGGGAGATGCAGTTTCTACCCCAACAGCCATACCAGGTTACTGTGTACCTACTCTCGGGTGCCCCCTCTGCCTAGCCAAGACACCGGGAAGGGAAGAAAGGCGGGGGCATTGCCCTTATTCTTAAATCCATTTTGCGATGCAGCGCACGCAACAAAATTCATTTTATTTATTTAATTGTTTACTTACCTCCGTTCATCCATAGTCCAGTGTTTACTACCCCCTACCCTGCCCCTCCCACGCCCCACCTCACCGCCCCACGGAACTCCCTCCATGGGCCGCTACTGGGCATGAGTAGACAACACGCACACCACTGTAGCACGCTGAGTTAAAGTTGTTGATCACAGTGGAATTTGAGAGAAAAAAGGAGTGCTTCACTCGTCTATTACGGTTTGGACACTAGAGGTGAAACAAAGACGTGTCTTGTCATCTAAGGGATCAACCAGGATATCAGGAACTGGAGAATGAACAAAAGAACAATGGCAATAGAAACGACAGCAACATCAAAGGAGACTCAGCAGTCCGGGCGGATCAGGTTTCGCCCTGATGGGACATTTCAGACCTGAAATGTGGAGATGGTGCCTGAGGCGCAGATTGTTACAGGAAGGCACAACAGGCACTGGAGGCTCAGAGAGCAGTCATAGCTGAACTGAAAGAGGAAGGGCAAAGTCACAAAGTACAGATAATTGAACAAAGGTTATAACTTCACAGGGTGGGAAAGTATGAATAGAGGATAGAGTGAGACGGGGAGTTCACTAACGACATGACATGGTATCCTGGATTGGAGATTGGGCTGTTGGGGAAGGCAATCCCCTCAACAGAGGCTGGGCTTTGCATGGGGAGCTTGAGGGTTATCTCGCACACCGGCACATACCAGATCACTGGCACAGCACTTACTTATAGAAACAGGGAAAACAAGGTTAGTCAAATATGATAACCACATGACTCAACACCTACTGCTGTGTACTCAAAATGGAACAGATTGTCGGGGGGATGTGCTGGCTATTGTTCTGGCTATAACAACAGGAACAGGACTCGCATGACTGCCCAGGGGGAGAAGGGGAGGAAGGGAAGGTTTGGTTGGTTATGTTTTACAATGTTGGGAGAAGTTTACATTGTCGTGTCTAAGGCCATGGTCTCAAACTCAAACCCAGAGAGACTGGAGTGAGAAAATATGCATTCTCAAAGAGGGCGGGAGGGGGCAGGAAGGAAGATATAGGACAAATGGCTGCACAAATAATGAAGATCATTACATGGAACGTAAAAGGAATAGCAGGGCTGTCGGATATATGCTTTCTTGAAATGCTACAGGGTGACAATAGACTGTTTACAAGAGACACAAGTCTGGGCTGGCATGATCACGAGCGTGTGTAAGAGATGGAGGGGACAGCTTCTTGCCACTTTGTATTCTGGGTTTGCTCAGGGGCGCTTATATGGGTGGCACAGAGAACCCCTTTTAGGCACCTAAACCATGTTCTGGACCCAGAGAGGAGATACGTCATCTTACGTGGCACATGGGAGGGCAGGGAATTATGCATTATAAATGTCTATGCCTTGAATTACGATTGCCATTATTTCTTACCGACGCTCATAAAGGCAGCAACACCATTCATGGGTGCGGAGGTTATCCTCACCGGGGATTTTAACTGCGTGTTTGATGCAACATTGGACAGGGAACCTCCTAGAAGTAGTACCAAACCTTGAATGTCAGCATCTTTGATATCTATAACGCAGGGCCTGTAGCTACAAGATGAATGGAGGGCTTGAAACCCACTCAAAAGAGTATTCTCATGCTAAACCCCAGAGACTAACATCTTTAGCTGCATAGACTATTGCAGTCTTTTACCGAAGCCATCGGTTGCAGTAGATGGAAAATCATATCTGCCCCAGTAGTTAGCTGATCATTCACCACTCCTGTTGACCCTGAAACATGGGGACGGCTGCCCAGCGATACCACTATGGGGTCTCAGGACTAAGGCGCTCACAGACTCTATCCCTACGCTGTGGTCGTCTCAAAATCCCATAAAACACTACTTTGAGGAAAACTGGGAATCGACGACTAAGAGATCAACGGAGTGGAAAGCTATGAAGACCACAAACGAATTAAGACAACATTTAGAAAGGGAAAGACAAAGTCAAGAAAGGAGATAATGCATACCAAGCCCCATTATGTGGTTAATACAGCCTGGGAGAAACTCTTAGAATCATGGTGTAAGTTAGAAATATTTACATAAAGAACAAACCGACAACGGCTCCACATGGAAGGGGACTGGATGAGTGCACGTCTTGTGATGTTAATAAAAATGGAGAGGGACGGTACACCTATACTTCAATTACAAAACAAAGACAGAGACACAGTGTGTACACAAAGGGCAATCCTCTGGGAACTAGCCAGGCATTTAGCGATGGCATGCAAAAATAATCTCTCCCCACCAGAACAATTACTCCGGGATGATTTGCTAACACAGACCTGCCCAGATTAGAGAGGGAAGCCAGCGAAGCCCTTGGGGCGCCAATCACTAAAAATGAAATACTTACAACTATTAGGGAACTTAAAATGGAGAAATGCCCTGGAAGCTATGAAATACCAGCGGAATTTTTTCAGAGGTTCGCCCCACCATTAGCTGACCACCTATTGGAAGTGTACAATGAGGCATTAACAAAAAGGTCTCTACCTGCGACCATGCAGGAGGCGGTGGAGACTATGATCCTAAAACCAGGTAGAAACCCTCTACTGGAGAACTCATATAGGTTGATATCCCTCTTAAATATAAATGCCAAGCTGTTAAGTGGAATTCTGGTGGCCCGACTATGCCATACATGTCCCAGTTTATAAACTCTGACCAAGCGCAGTTTATACCATGGCGGAACACCACATATAACCTACGAAGATTGGCACAAGTGTGGCATGCTCCATGCCTTAAAACCGTGAGTTGCACACTAGCACTGCGAGATATCGAACAGACGTTTGAATCTGTGGAATGGGAAAACATATGAGCGACCCTAAGGTGGATGGGAGTGGGACAGAGGTTTATTCAATAGATACAAGTAATATACACCAGTCCAATGGCTCTGGTGAGAGGTATTGTTACAATTTGTACTAACAAGGGGCACTCACAACGCTGCCCCCTGTCCCCACTCATATTTGCCATCGCAATGGAGCCCTTGGCAGCCACACTAAGGAGAAAACTGGGGTGTGGGAAATTCAACTGGGAAACACAAGCCACGTGGTCTCATTATACACAGACAATACACTGGTGTATATGCATCATCCAGATAGTGCAGTCCCGGCTCTTCTGAGAGAGCTAAAGGAATTTGGGACGCTCTCTGGTCCTAACTCAACCCTGGGAAATCAAAACTGTTCCCTATGGGGAGGCTGGCCAGGAAATCGGAAAATGAATTGCATAATGTAGGTTTAACATGGATACCAGCCGGTAGCAGGTACCTAGAAATCCATCTGACACACATATCCGCCACTTACTTACAAAATATTATGGGCGAGGTAGTGGAGGGTATTGGTAACTCTATCAAATTCTGAAAGGAGCTTCCACTTTCCCTGATGGGGAAGATAGCGTTAATAGAAATGGTTATCCTACCAAGGTGTCTATATGCCGTACAGCACTCTTTATACAGAATCCCGAATCACTACTTCACAAAGTTAGAAAGCCTACTAGCCGAGTTGCTATGGGGAATCAAGCGAAAACTCGTAAAACTCGACTCACTTCAATGAAAATTGGAGGCAGGAGGAATGGACGTACCATGACTAGACCTGTATCTCATGGCCTCACAACTCCAGCACGCAGTAAATTGGCTAGACGAGAACAACAACTTAGAGAAACAACTATTGGCAGGTACACGTGGAGAAGCCTCCCTCCTGGAGCTCCTCATGAGGTGGGCGGGGGTTCCCGAATCTTACACATACATTATTCGGCACGTTGCAACGGTTTGGGAAACATCAATTAAGAAGGTCACTCGACACGTGCCCTATGTCCCAGATATGCCATTGTGGGTGTTGAAATCCATTAAAAAGATATCAGATTCAATGTCTATTAAAAAATGGATGGGGGGTGCCATACAATGGGAGACCTGTAGAGCAACAAGCAATTTGTAACGCGAGAGGAGACCGAACACACCTTTGAACTGGCAGTTCCAACATTGTGGGAAGACATCTGCAGTGGCCCACGCACTATGGATTTTTTTTCCGCAAGAACCACCCCGCACCTCAGTACTACAGGCAATCCTTAACATAGCTGGGGGTCGCAGGTTAGTCTTGCATATATACAGAGCGTTGAGAGACGATCTTCCGAAAAATCCCCTCCTTATTCAGGCACAATGAGATGAGGCATTAGATGAGCCCCTGACAGATCAGGAGTGGATAAAGGCACATGAGGGAGTTAAAAGGGAGAGCTGGAACGTGAGATTTAAACTCATACAGTACAACCTTATAAATCAGACTTTTTTAACTCTGCCGACCATAAGCAAAATGTACCTGGAATGCACAAACGCATGCCCCAGGTGCAGTCAAACAGACGCACATTTTATCCACATGATATGGGAATGCTCAGCACTGGTGACATACTGGGGGAATATTGTAGATCAAATGCAAATAGCCACAGGGTGGAATTTTCCTAAAACAACATGGGTAGTAATGTTGGGACTGCTTGCCATGCCAAAATCAGAGAAACTTAGGAGAAGGCTTGTGCTGTTAGGGCTGGTGCTAGCATTGAGGACCATAGCGATTAGATGGCTAAGTTCTGATCCCTCGACAATGGAGGGATGGCAGAAAGACCTCAATGAATGGGCAACCGCGGAACTAGTCAAAATGAAATGGATCAAGAAAGATAAAAAGATAGAAGAGGATGCCCGAGCATGGTCAATCATGATGGCAGATACAAAGGGACCCCTACTGCAGAAACAAATGGGGAGGGAGAGGTGGGGACTGGCAACTAGGGGGAGTCAGGCGAAGAGATTGTGAATGCACTATGTAAATAAAATAATGGCCCGTTGAAAGGTCAACATGCTATTTGGGACCAGACATGACGGGGGACAGGGGAGGGTGTTATTGAAATTAAATTGACACAGGCAGTATGACAAGCAGCAAGGCATGCTTAATGTTGAGGCCTCAGAATGAGGCATAATACTGATGTACAGTTATGAGAGCACAGACAGGGATGGGAAGGGGAGAAATACGAATTTGATGTAGTAACTATCTTGCTATTATGCTGAAAATGCCAATAAAAATGTTTGGGTTTTTTAAACTTGAGGCACAAAGAAATGCAATGATTTACTAAGAATGACACAATAATAGGGAGAGTGATGACAAACCAAATCTTGAAGTAGTAAATTGGGTAAATTAGTTACTCTCTAAAAATGTTTAAATGAAACGTAGAACAAAATAAAAACATTGCAGCAGGGAATCCCTATTACCTATTGCAGAAAGGAGAACAGGGAGTTACTTACAGAAATAAGGGCTCAATTTATGTTGTCACATCCGTTAGTCTATTTCCAGTTATGTTTCAAGTTGTAATAAAATCGCTTTGTTACAGTATGTCGACTACTTTTTCATCTGATGCTCATTTTGTGTGTTGAATATGCACTTACCATTAGAAGGTGACGATAGCTTGATGATAGATTTTTTGTCGGTAAAAATGGCCCATTACTTACTGGTAATCCTCTTTACCCCTGGTACCATTGTGTTCGTCCCCTTCATAACAAAGTGACATAATTCTATCTCACAGACAGAAAAAAGAACAAAGGAATGCTGGAACCCCACCCCACCGTACCCCCACCCCCTCCCACTGGGAGTACATAGGTATACTTACTAAACATTACCTCTGAACTACGAACCCCAATGAAGGCCAGCCGCCCGGGGGGGGGGGGAGGGAGGAAAGTATTGAATGGGACGAGGACAATGGGACCAGGAGTCCTGAAGATTGTTAGTAAGTAGTAGGGCATTACCACCAGGTCCCTCCAGGCCTCACCCCATTCATAACAAAGTGAGAATATCCCAGCAACAAAACAGCATTAAATAACAACAAACCACCAGGACACAAGAAATACAGCAGCACCAAGTGACTTAATGGAACACAGATACAAGAATTCAGGAACTCACAGCCTGTAACACCCCCAAATAAAAATTAGTATCATCACACAGCAAATTCTGGATCCGATAATGCCACTAAAATGTATTAGTGGATACCCACATAGTGGCCCTACAAATCTCAGACTGGGAAATCCCTGCACATCGGCCCAGGAGGCCACCATCTCCCTAGTAGAATGTCCCTGCACTCTGGCAGGAGGAGGATACCCCAAAAGGGAGTAAGCTAACTCAATGACCAGTTTCAGCCAACGGCAAATGAACATTGAAGAGGCCCACCCAACACAAGAGGAGACCCCAAAAGAAATAAACAGGGAGTCTGATTTCCAAAACGGATTACTCCGATCCAGACAAATACGCAAAGCCCAACTGACATTCAGCAAAGACAATGGAACATAATTCCCAGACATGTGATCCAGCCGCAAAGCAGGCAAAATCACTTACTGCGAAGGACGGAATTGGGACACCACACTGGGCACAAATGAGAAATCCAAACGCAAGACAACCCCATCCTCAGAAAACAAGAGGAAGGGCTGCCGCAACATCAGAGTCCCCAACTTACCAACGCACCTAGCAGAAATGAAGACAACCAGGAAAACAACTTTCTAAGGGACAAACTGAACATCCACCAGGTCCGACAGTTCAAAGGGAGATGTGACCAAAGCCCACAAAACAAGAGGAAGGTCCCACAACGGGAACAGAGGCCTCACCAAAGGATGAGATAACGAAAAACCCTTCTGCAACCGGGAGCCCAAATTGTCCACATCCCCCAAATTCCCCCAAGGGGAACAAAATGCCTCAATTGCAGTCCACTTGGCCCGTATGGCCGAAACAGCCAAATATTTCTCTTAACCATGCCAAAGAAACTGAAACACATCCATCAGGGAACACTCCAAGGGAGACAATTGAAAAGCATTACACCAGCGCTGGAAATTTCTCCAATGTCTTCCCTGGGACTTGAGGGTAGAAGGCTTATGAAACTGCTGAAAAGTCACCTTTAGAAAGCTAAAAGTACAATGATGGGCAGAATTTTGAACAATGTCAAACATTTACCCCAGTACAGAGAATTGGGCCTAAATTCAGCATTTTTTTGCTCCCTATGGCATTCCAGTTTAAACCCAGCCATATGCAAATCAGTCTTGACCCTGTTCCCAATTGGAACAGTCCAGTCCAAACTGCCAGGCCAGGTCCTCCCAGGACCGGTATCGGCTGTCCTGGTACAGGTTTTGGGGTTTTACTCCTCATCAGCCAAGCTAACTTGACTACATGGCATGGAGACCTCAGGACCCACTTCTGGGTATACCCGTCCCACATGGGGTGACTAATGCAAAAAGAACAATTGATGGGCAGAATGTTGAACAATGTTATACATTCACCCCAGTACAGAGATCTGGGCCTAAATTCATTGTTTATTTGCTCACCATGTCATTCTAGTTTAAATTCAGCCATATGCAAATCAGCAACCGGGAGCCCACATTTTCCACATCCGCCAAATTTCCCCAAGGGGAACAAAATGCTTTAATCGCAGCCCACTTGGCCCGTAAGGTCGAAACAGCCAAATATTTCTCTAAAACCTGCCAAATAAACTGAAACACATCCATCAGGGAACACTCCACTAGAGACAACAAAAGAGCATCACACCAGCGCTGGAAATTCCTCCAATGTCTCCCCTAGGACTTGAGGGTAGAAGACCTATGAAACTGCTGAACGGTCAAAGCTAAATGCTCGGGGAGCCACTTGTGCCACCACCCCTGCCTCTCAACTTCCACACCAACAGCTGCACCCCCTGAACAGGTAATATCGGTGCAGAGGAGAGGGGAAGTAGGGAGCCACCCACAGACCCTGAACTGCCAACACTCTGAGAGTGGAGAACCAAGAAACCCTGTGGCTAAAAGGGCACCATCCCCACCGCTTCTCAGGACTCCTGCACCATGCAAGCAAGAAATAGGGGGATCAGAGCAATGGGCGGGAATGCATACAATAAGTGGGATGGCCACGGAATAGTCAAGGCATCCACCCACCAAGCCCTCACTTGTTGAATGCGGGAACAAAACCAAGGCATCCGAGCATTGTGCAAGGAAGCAAACAGGTCGAGTAAAGGAACTCTAAACCTCCCGTACACCTGTAAAAAAACATCCTGAGTGAGAGACAACTCCTGGGAGGGGGGAAAGAAGCGTCTGAGCATCGGCTACCCAATTGTCCACCCCCTGGATGTGAACAGGCACCAGAGACAACAGATTACCCTTCACCCAGCAAAACAAGGGAACAACCACTGCATTCAGAGACCAGGACCGAATCCCACCCTGATGATTCACGTAAGCCACTGTCATCATGTTGCCAGATGTGAACACCGTATTCTGTCCCACCAACTGAAGATGGAAAACCATGACTGCCCATAGACAGCCATCAGGTCCCTCCAATTGGAAGAACTCATACCCTCCTGCAGAGACCAATGCCCCTGTAGGGATCTGCTCCCTAATGTGGCCCCCCCAACCAAAAGCACTGGAATCCGCAGTAATGACCACAGGTAGAGTGGCATGCAATGGCATCCCCCGGGCATGATTGTCCAACACTGTCCACTAGCCCAAAACAGGAAGGAAGGTTGGAGACACTGGAACCACATGGTTGTGGTCCCAAGAAAAGGAATCCCAACAAGCCATCTGATGGATCCACAAGGTCCAGAGATGAAAAAGCAGCCAGGCCACCGTGAACACTGATGCTGCCATGAGATTCAGAAGCAGCAACCTCAGCCGAACTGGAAAGGAGTCACCCCTCATCACCCGCAGAGCCTTTGACATCAAGACCACAGCCCAGGGGTCCGACAAGAACACTCTGTTCAGGTCTGTGTGAAATCTGGCCCCTACAAACGTCATATCCTGGGAAGGCACCAACTGACACTTGGAATGGCTCAGCAGGAACTCATGATTCCACAAGGCTGGTCACACCACCTGCAGATCGACCTGCAGCCAGTCCCGAGAAGGAGCATTGATCAGCCAATCATTGAGATACAGGTACGGGAGTATACCCTGAAGATGTAAGAAAGCCACCAATGGAGCCAAGACTTGAGTAAAAAACCCTTGGGGCGGATTGAAGGCCAAAGGGCAGGACACAAAACTGAAAGTGACTTCTGTGAATGCAGAATCTTAGGAACCAGTGACAGTTTGGATGGATTGGAACATGATAGTAAGTGTCCTGTAGATCCAGCATGCACATGAAATGATCCCGAGAATCAATGGGATCACCCTCTGCAGACTCTCCATCTTGAAGGGTAGGCAGACAACAAACTTGTTCAGAGGCTTTAAGTCCAATATCAGACAGAATCCCCCTGTCACCTTGGCCGCAAGGAAAAGCATGGAGTAAAAGTCCAGCTCTGTCTCTCTGGGAGGGACCACCTGTTGGCTTTTCTGTCTCGGCCTGAAGAAAAGCTTCCCTGTCCCGTAGAGAAAAGCCTCTGAGATGGCTGACGAACAGGGGATTTAGGCTTCAAGCCCATTAATCAGCAGAGGACAGCTTCAACAAAGTGGAGTGTTTTTTCTCCTTGAAAGGTTTATGGAACTTGCCCTCCAACTCTTCACTAACATCATATTCCCCTGGAAAGGGCCGAAGTCTTCTCGGCGGAATCAGTTTTCCTATCATTTAACACCAGATTACTTTGAGCTGCCACCGAAGCGCCACCAGAAAGAGGTGAGGACCGCACCACATCAAAAGCCACATCAGAAAAAACTCAAGCTGGCGCTTGATGAGTTCAACAGCCCAAAACAGAGAGTTTTCTGGGTAAGTACACCCATGTACACCGGTGGGAGGGGGTAGGGTAGGATTCCAGCACTCTTTTGTTCGTTTTTTCTGTCTGTGAGATAGGATTATTGTTATGAATGTGACGAGGACTGAAGGGACCTGGTGGTAATATATTAATTGCATCCTTACATGTAATAAACACTCGTGGCTGATTGTTCATTTGCTTAGATAATGCATTTTCAGCTAATGGCTGTATATTTAGTGGAATTAAAGTCCAGTAACATGGATTTTGGCGATAAGATTGACAACTAGCACCCTTCAATATATGGGCGAGCTTTAGATAATGAAACACATTTGAAGTTTCACCAACCTTAATAATAATTACCAAAAGACGCACAACACACATTAGGTAGAATTAATAGCATCTTGTACAACAAAATACAGGTCACAAAAACAAAGATATCACAGACGGAAAATAAAGCAATGCGCCTTCATACTATATCACTCCTGTTAACAAAGAGGTCTGACAGTGCCACTGAGAAGAGAGTCAATTGTGATTTGCAGTGCATTGTGTTTAGAAAAATGCTGCCACAATTATGTTTTCCTTCTAATCTTCTCCTTTCATCTTTTTTCCATCAGGCAACTCTATCGATAGCATTCCCCTTTCTGTGACTAATAGGTACTGGAAGCAACAGGCCTCTTAGTTGCTGCCATTAAATGCAGTTTAGGAGTGACTACATTAAAAGAAGCCTCTGATGTATGTGCCGTAGTGTGGCTTTTGTGAAGAAAACCGGAGCGTGATTCTGTGGGATGATTAAAGGTCAAGCAGACCTTCTGAGAACAAAAGAGAGGATCTCAAACCAATTCTTTTGTGTCAGTATTATTTCCTATTCACCAGGACAGAAATGCATGGCACACAGAAGGAACGGTGCTTTTTATGTTCCTTCGTTTGTTTTTTGTAGCTTATCACTCAAGCTTTTCGGCGAAAATATTGCGCAAAATAAGCTATTTTCCATTTAGACAGCTGAAGGCAAAGGCATTCAATTTCTCAAAATAAATCTAGCAAACTAAGCCATTGTTGGCTACGGGGTATTATATCCCATTATTCATTGAATTCAGGAGGCTAGGGTGATAAATATCCCCCTATCCTTTGTGCTCAACAGACTGCTGTGATAAATGCACCACTATTGTGCAACCTCTTCTGAAAAATCAAATGCCAGCTCCTGTTCTCTTGCTTCTTTCTAATTTTAGTTTGGAATTCATGTTTTGGCAATGCTGTCAATGCCCTATTTTTGCAATTCCCATTGCTTGGCTTGGTTATTTAGCATTTTGGAAAAAAATCAAATGACACAAGAGACTACCAAAAAATAAGTTCTTTAAAACGCAAGTAGTATTTACTATTTTTTGGCCCTCTTTTAATCGTTATCTGAATTGCAGAAGGCCGCAGAACAGCGAAAATGACCCATGTGTAAAATAAAGAGGCAACCTGTGCGCACAACACCTCTACACAGGTGCATAGCATCGCCTGTGGCGTACTGAAAGGTCTCTTGGCAAAATGCTTCTCGAATCGGTGGGACAGTTGTTTCTTTAATTTTAAAATTTTTGTAGAACCATACTTTTTTTTTCAAACTGAGTTACTCATTTCTGAAACTTGCAACATGAACTGAGCATCGCCCTTGACTCTCTTGGCACTCTTTAACAGTTAGCTACATGGCCCCATTTGCTTGTGTAATTTATGCTACCCCATATACGCATGTAATATGCTTGTTGATGTTAACCTCCTAGTCGGATCTCAGGTCCGGAAATCAGAGTGGGACTGGCTAATGAATAGATACTAATTTTCTCTGGCTTAGTGATGCAAATACAGGAATGGTGTTCGTGTTAACGCAACATTGCTTCCCTTCAACTGCGTGGGCAGATTAAGATTTTTTATATGCCAATACAGTAGGCTCACAAGTAGGAGGCACTGGTAAAGAGTGACCTTTTCCTGCAAACTTCAAATAAATTAAATACCCAATAATAGATTCTGTTTTATGTATATAGGTCTGTACGTGTGCCATGCGTAGGTATTTGAAGAACGTAACCATGCCAAAAAGTGATATAGGTGTGGTACAGGGTCAAAAGCAAGCATACAGTCAACAAGTGATGGGAGAGGTGGAGGTTATAATAATATTGTTTAAGGGCTTGATTTAGAGGCTTGGAGGATGGGATACTGATATCCAGTCCACTGTATTACAAGTGATATAGGTTATAATGCACTGTAACATACCGGTCAGGATATCAGTCAAGTTTGTGACAGAGTATATCATCAGCCAAACTCTAAATCCGGTCCTCAATCTTCTACATGGGATTCTCCTACTTTTGCAATCATCCAACAAAATCCCTCATCCTAGTAGTAGAATTTCCAGCTTGAAATGTTGTATGTATTTCCCAAAAGCACTCTTCAAACTCCAGAAGGTTTAAAACTTTGTTGTCCAGCTCATATTTGGCCCTCCATATTGTGAGCACATTACACCTGCCTTAAAGTTGCTCAACTATCCACCAGTCCAACAATTGGTACCAATGCAAACTTTTAAGTATTGAGTATGTTTCATAATCACTCTGGGTGACTTATCTAAGGTCTTCCAGACTTACAAAATGGGTATTTGCCAATGACCTGTGACCCTCAACGTCATCTCCTGTGACAAAGCTCTCCTTCGGCTGATAAATCAAGTTCCCAAAGTCACCTTTACCATGAAGATCCTGCGTAATGTTTTCCCACTCCCTGGTTTCCCTCATCAGGTAGAAATGACTATTGTTTTGATTCAATTATGCCTATATTACTTCAGAAATTATTATCTAGGGCCACCTGTACATGTTGTCCACGGTTCTTTGACAAAATATTGTGGTTAAAATATTGTTGACAAACATTTTGGGGCCGATTCCGATCCTGGAGAAACCGGTTACGAATCGTCGGATGGAGCGTTTTCTCCGTCCGACTCGTACCCGGTAAAAACACCATACAAACATGCAAGTACGATTCGTACGGAAACACCATTTCCGTACGAATCGTACAAAACACCGACCGACACAAAAATACATCCGAATGTGATCCGGGACAGCGCATACACGACATGCGGACGGAGTTAGGCAGCCTTTTACGTACCAGCAAGTACGATGCGTACCAACAGCACTCCGGACTGCAATATTTTTACAGCACCCAAAAAGTGCCGGAAAGACAAGTACGCCGCGAAGCGTGAGGAAAAGGGGGCCTGGTACGCGCGGAACCCCCCCCAGCCCCCCGTATGTACGCGCCGGACCCCCAGTCCCCCCGCGGACGGACGCTCCGGACCCCCAGCCCCCCCGCGAATGGACGCGCCGGACCCCCAGCCCCCCCGCGGACGGACACGCCAGACCCCCAGCCCCCCCGCGGATGGATGTGTAGCGCTAGGGGTCCGTGCCGTACATACGGGGGTGGGGGTACGCTCCGTACATACGGTGGTGGGGGTCCGCACCGTACATACGGGGGTGGGGGTCTGCAGCGTACATACGGGGGTGGGGGTCCGCACCGTACATATGGGGGTGGGGGTCCACACCGTACATACGGGGGTGGGGGTACGCTCCGTACATACGGGGGTGGGGGTCCACACCGTATATACGGGGGTGGGGGTCTGCACCATACATACGGGGGCGGGGGTACGCTCCGTACATATGGGGGTGGGAGTCCGCACCGTACATACGGGGGTGGGGGTCCGCACAGTACATACGGGGGTGGGGGTACGCTCCGTACATACAGGAGTGGGGGTCCGCACCGTACATATGGGGGTGGGGGTCCGGCGCGTACATCCGCGGGGGCTGGGGGGGTGTTCGGCGCATATGCGGGCACATGTTTGGACGTCTACATGGTTGCTATAGAGGTTTGCTCCGTACGGTGTTTTTACCATACGGTTGTGCATTCGGACGGACGGGACTGATCGTACTTGCGCGTTCGGACTTCGGTTTCCCGATTCGTAGGTAAAACTGTCCGGGGACGTGTCGGACACTTTTTCCGACTCGGGGACGTGTCGGGGAATTATCCCAATGCGATTCGTATGGAGTTTTTTACATACGAATCGTACTTGCCAGTTTGTACGGGACTTGTACGATTCGTACATAAAAAAATCCGGATACG
This sequence comes from Triturus cristatus, assembly GCF_964204655.1. Classification (NCBI taxonomy): domain Eukaryota; kingdom Metazoa; phylum Chordata; class Amphibia; order Caudata; family Salamandridae; genus Triturus; species Triturus cristatus. Next base: position 625,850,653 of record NC_140587.1, read on the forward strand.
ATTCGTACGGGGAAAATTTTACACAGATCGGAATCGGCCCCTTTGTGTTAAAATATTATTTACCACAATATCGTGCTTCTATACTTGGCAAGCACAAAAATATTGTTGACAATAATATTGTCTAAAAATAGACAAAAATCTCTTTTTTGTAATATAAATAGAGCTTAAAATAGTAAATGTTAAATATTTTTAAGACATATATGTAATATAATGCAAACTAAAAATATTCCACATATAGTTAATACTATATATATATATATATATATATGAATATTTACTTATATAAACACACACACACACACACACACATATATATATATATTGTGTAGCATAATTAATAAATATACTTATTTTAGATATATATATATATATATATAAATGAAAGCATCTATTTGACATGAGACTGATTTTTAAAATATTTTAAATGTACACACACTCACACACACATGATAAGAATTGTAAAATATTAGTAACAGTTATATAATGTAAAATAAAGATTTACAAAAAAATATTTTACAATATATACACAAATATACCATAGAAATATAAACAACTGAATAGGAAAAAATATATTATTTAATGTATACAATACATAAAATATAAAAAATTGAAAAATCTATAACTCATTTACTAAAAATACTATAAACATTAAAATAAATAACAAAATAAATATTTCAAAATATAAAAAAATAAAACAATCGATGAAATGAAATCGATTTAACCAGCATTATGAAAACTATTGGAGTCTAAGAAAATAAAATATAATATCCCCACTCTAGTTCATGCAACAGTGGGGAAAGTGTTGGACTTCGAAGGGTTTAGATTTATTATTGTTATTTCAGTCACTGCAATAATAGGGAAAATGTTGGACTTGGGAGGAATGGGATTTACAATTACTGCTCCAGTATGTGCAACAGTTGGGAGAGCTTTGGACTTCAGAAGGGTGAAATGTACTATTGCCACTCCAGTCAAAGCAACAGTAGGGGAAGAATTGGACTTCAGAGTGATGACATTTACTATCCCCACGCCATTCTACACAACAGTAGAGAAAGTGTTGAACTTTGGAAGGGTTAAGTTTACTATTCCCATTCCAAACAACGCAACACTTGAGAAAGCGTTCGAATGTACTAATCCCACTCCAAACTTCGCAACAGTAGGAAAAGTGTTGGACTTTGAAGGGGTAAAATGTAGTGTTACCACTCCAATCTGTGCAACAGTAGCGAAAGCGTTGGACTTCAGAGGGGTGACATTTTCTGTTCCTACTCCAAACAGCACAACAGTAGGGAAAGTGCTGAACTTAGAAGTGTTATTTTACTATTCCTACTGCAGTCTAAGCAATAGTAGGGAAAGTACTTAACTTCAAACACATTACATATATGAATAACCGCATTAATGTGGAAAAATATTAACCTCTTAAAGAAAAAAATTAATTAACATAAATATATATGTATTAAAAACCAAAAACAATCAAATGACATAATTACTATTCAAGATGAAAATAATTATCAATTAATAAATAATTGTTATTCAATTACTAATTAATTCACTTCCCACTCTGTAACCCTACAAATCTAGCAGTCCGTACCTAGATTATAACAAAAAATTACCCATTCATAACTCACACAGCAGCCTGTGCCTAGATTATAATTAAAAGTAACCATTCCACTACTTATATATTTAAAATTAAATATTAATAATTAATTAAATATCCCTTAATAAACTTCCCACCCTAGACCCCCAAAATTCTGCAAATCTAAAATCCCACAACTAAAATGAAATGAAAATAAATAGGTATTCCACAATTTGCATATTTGAAATTCAATTAAATAGTTAATTTACAAATAATAATTATAAATTATTTAATTATTGCTTAATCAATTTTCCACCATAGACATCTGCAAATCTAGCACCCACAACTGAAATATAAGTAAAATAAATCAATATCCCATAAATTACGTAGTTAAAACTCAATCAAATAAATATTTAACAATTAATAATCAATTGTTAATTATTACCTAACTAATTTTCCATCCTATACCCCTACAAATCTAATAGTCCGTAAATAACATATTAGAAAAATAAATCAGTAGTACATAAAGTCGTATGTAAATATCAATCATATAAATAAATAATATGCATTAAATATTTTTTTATTAATTATTACCTTTTGAGCTTCCCAACCTATCCCCCTACAAACGCAAACAAAATATTTTTCCATCCTATACCCCTACAAACCTAATAGTCCGTGAATAACATATAAGAAAAATAAATCACTAGTACATAAAGTTGTATGTAAATATCAATCATATAAATAAATATTATGCATTAAATATTTTTTATTAACTATTACCTTTTTAGCTTCCCAACCTATCCCCCTACAAACGCAAAAACCTGCTATGACCTTATAAATTACTATTAAAAATTAATAAAAATTTCTAAGTCACTTAAAATTGCAAACTATTTATTTAAATCAATTAATAACATATTTTAAACAAAAGCAAAGGTGCACCACCAAACATAGACATGGAGAAAAAAAGATTTTTAAAACCATGTCCACAAGTATAATCTTCAAAGTTCTTTTCTTTATTTTGATACAGGTTTTGAAACACGATCAGGACGATCAAACAACGATACAGCCGATGCATTTCATCCTTAAAAAGGACTTCTTTAGGTCACAATGAAATGTATGTCTGGGCCGTGCGATCGTCGGACCAATGAATAACAATAGCCAAAGCGTGTAGTATACCTCTGTCAGATTCTGTATTTTATAAGACAGGCAAGGGGTTTCTTGTGAGTTTAGAGGGAAGTGGTCCAAAGTGGTAAACAGACCAAGAAATGTAAGTCTCCAAAAGATGTAAATTACTTCTAACAGCTTGTCTTTTTTATGTAACAAGCAGCATGCTCCTCAAGGATGTGAGACAAGAACAGTGATCCAAGCAGCCAAAGCAATCAGTGTCAACAGTGTATCAAAATTGCTCAACCGTTTCAATGAATTTGACTTAGCAATAAGTCGTCACACTGTCTGTCAAAATAAGACAAGACTTTATATGATCACTCCATGGTGTATTGTCCATGGTCCAACAAACAAGTTCAAAAGGAGCCCATGTGGTTGACAACTGTGTCGTAACCAGCCAGATTCAAATGGTGTCCCCTCGCCGTGGATCACAGGAGAATTAATAACATATATATAAACAATAGTAACACTTAAAATTAGCATATCGACCAAAACATAATTAAATAATTGAAAAACTATATTTTAACCACTATATTAGTGAAAACAATATAAATATCAATAATAGTTACAGCAATTTTGTTTACCTCAAAAACTTATATTCTTTTCAATATGTGTGCATCAAGATATTTGTGTGTCATGATATTTCATTTCCGATATTTATATCTCCCGATATTTTTAAATCGATTTTTCATCAAAACACCATCATCCACAGTCTCTAGCTCATTCTGAAAACAACCATCAGGGAGGATTTACATCACCAGAGCCATTTTATACAACACCCTACTTGTTAAGCTCTTCATTGGCTCCTGCGGAGAGATGCATCTCCCACAAGGCAGTCTCCATCACCAATTCAGTGGTACACGGTACAGGGCTGAGCTAATTCCAACACAAGATCCATATCTTCTGTTGATCTATCATGTCCACACTTCGAAATATTGCCAGGTTCAGAAGTTTCTATATTTTCACCACATCTTTTGTGATAGAGGTAACTCTCTACCCATCTTTGTTGTGTTCCAAATATCTGTCATGACCTGGCTATTCTAAAGAACCTGACCTTTCCACCAATCCAGCATTACCGCACACGTATGGTCCATTTATTGCTGACTGAACTTTTCAATGATAGATACCAGGGGAAGATGGTGTGTATTGTCAAGCGATATTCTATATACCATACATTCTTACATGTCACAGTCATACCTAGGAAAAGTACCACATTTTTACCACAAGATCACTGGAGCAATTCTCAGGTCCTCATGCATGACAACCAACCATTCCCACTTAGGTTATATTCTATAAATATACACCAACTCAACCATACACTGCAAGCTAAGTAGCCTCTTTCCAACCATATCAGACAGCTCTCCAAGGAAATAAAAGTGACTTAACCACAATGCAAACGTACAATAGAATGCAATACTAAATATACATTGTGACCTTGGGTCTCAACCGGTCCAGGGATACACACTCTGGAACTCTTTCACACAGTGTGATAAGATGTACACAAGAGTAAAGACTCATCTCTTCTGCACCCTCTACAGGTCAGTAGCAGATTCATTTTCCTTCAACACCGAGTGCCTGCTGCACCACAGAGAGATGAAATGCCTTAAATAAGACTTTTCCACTACTAACCCACTCCCAGGATAGATCACAGACTGGCCTCACATGTCCTCATTCCTGATCACAGCTTTACCAATATCAAACCATATCAATGTTAAGAATCCTGGTATACTGGATAGGCCGACCTCAAGATCACCATAGCACAGAACCCATCGGATCCCGTCTACAAGATGTTTCCCTTGCTTTTCTATAAGATTTTTCAGTCTCCACAAATGGCACTGTGAAATTCTTCTTGCTGTAGAGACCTGTGATATTAGGAGCATAATGGATATAATACAATTATTTTATGTTTTGGACTGATATGCCCAGACCAAAGAGATATGCAAGCACATTTTTTGATAGTTTTGCCTTGTGATTTGATAGGATTTTGAGCATCTCAATATACCTAAAAATAAATTCCAGAGGTACACCACATTTACAATATTTACAAAGATTGAGAAATATTTTCGCGAAGTTCCATAGTCAATATAAATCTTCGCTTTCTTCTCTTTTTCCTTTAAAATGCTTCATATATAAACACAGATCTAAACTCATCATAATAAATGTCAAGAAGATCTAAATAGAAGATTCTATGGCAAATATGGAGGTCCGGATTTGTTTTTAGCTACATTAAAAAAAACATAAACTGGTGATGTGGTCCTTGTTTATAAAGTAATTAAGAAGTATCTTTACAGCACTACACTGCCTTATACTTGCTCGTCCTTTACAAACACCACACAAATATATGCATACACACATTAAAGACAGTGCACCCATTTTTTCCCTACACAATCAAAATTAAGAAGCAAGGTGTAAAAGAAAGAAATTGTTTTAAACCTATGATATAAAATTAATAATGCCCTAGTGGCGTAAGCCACTGCTAATTTATGGGTATTACGTGGTGATTACAGTTAAACAACTAAATTAACTAATAGCCATAAGCTGTGAAGGCTTTACAAATTAAATTGGCAAAATGTTACACATGCAGAAGTCCGCCAGTAATACATTGAACCTTTATTAAATCAATTAAACAAACATTGGTAAATATTGACAAAGTCAATAAGTTGGAAGTTGCCATATGGCCTTTTGGCTTTACCAATGCTTACTTTGTTTGTGATTTTTATTTGGATGAAGGAACGCATTGACGCATTGTCAGACATAATTATAACTGCACAGTTGTGGGTACCATCATGGAATATATATGTATATCTATTACCCGTTATAGTTAGCACTAAGGGGGTCATTAGGATGGCAGATGGACTTTTGTTCATCTGCCATGTAATCGTATTTGGGACTGCCCACCTACAAGGCAGCAGTCCCACAGGGAAAATTAGGATGTGGCTGCCACCGTGGCAGTTGCATTGCCCATGCTTTGTATTGCGGCGGGTGCTGCGCTTTGCAGCAGTCACCGCAAGATGAAACAGACACCCCACACATATCCCTGAACTACATGGCAGGCACCAATACGGTACATACTACATAGTGTAGGGACATGTAGGGGGTGCCCCCCAGTGTCTATGTCCCTGGCCTAAGGGGTTAGGGAGGACAGCTACGGCCACCATTTCGGTTTCTGCCTGCCGTTTTGCTGCGATTTGACTGCTGCAGAACGACCGGCAGAAACGGATATTATAATCCCTACGGCAGTGCCTGACAGACACCGCTGCCATTCCAGGACTGCAGGGAGGTCCGATAGGCGGTCAGATAAAGACCGTCAGTCAGGACCATGGCGGTTGGTGTTTCCGACCGCCACCAGTCCAGAAGCCATTGTAATGTGGCGGACCGAGATCCCTGTTAAAATGGCCGAGGGACAGCCACCACCAGCCTGTTGGTGGCGGCAGTGTAAGGAGGCCCTAAGTTTCTACAGGAAAAGCTTTTCTTGGTTTGCTCCTAGCTTTGACTCGGTTTGGCAAGTCTTCCCTAAATTTTCCAAAAAGATTCTCATCCACCTCAGCATCTTCCTGGAAAGTTTCGGAGTGATCTGTCAAACAGAGCTAAGTAAAAGGACAATTCCAAAAACATGTTTTCCCCATTTATTTTTCCATAAGGAAATTAAACAGTGAAACCGAAAAAACTGCTGAACGGAATTACACCAAATTTGGCAGAAAACTAGATCTCGGTCCAGAAAGCCTGCTTTTTGTATTTCGGTGTAATTCTGTTAAGTAGGATTTTGAGGAATATAAAATATTTCACTCCGTTGAGGATCTGCACATCTGACACATCTCTAGATAACATCTGATTGGCTGCCACTGCATCAACAAAGATGTGGCGTCGGCCATTTTAGGACTCAGGCCCATTCTAGAAAATGTTAAAAAAAATACATGGTGGGTGGGTCCCCTGGGGAAAAAAATGTTTTTTTTTTAAATTGGCACTGCAGAGGACCTGAGGATCCATGGCACCAAGACAAATAAGAATGCAGCAGCATCCAGCCTTTTTTTTTTAAAGCGCCCATGGGGTGGTTCAGGGGCTAGGCCAATTTGCTTTAGTCTGGTAGGGAGTACACTGCACTGGGACACCCACCCAAAAATCTAAGGTGACCAACTCCAGCCACAGTGGTGGCTGTAGAGCTGGCAGGGGTTGCAGAGACCCTAGGGCTGCCCCATCAGCTCCCAACATTATAGCTAAATGTAGATGTAAATGCTGGCTCTCGCTGGTGCCCATCATGGGTGCCCCAGGTGGGCACCAAGGCAATCGAAAGTATATATAAAAATACGAACAAAAATAATAATTAATGAGGGACAGCAAGCACTTTTCTTTTTTATTCACTGGACATAAATCCCTGGTGGTTCTGCACATTGACTGGGGTAGGTCTGGAAATCCTAATGAAAGACACCTTTGCACAATTGGTGTTGCTTTTCCCTCAAACTGTCTTTGTAAACTCTAATATATGGCAACGACAGAAATGGAACTGGTCAACTCAATTCTGTCCACAGTTTGAGAAAGCTAGGAACAATGTCAATAAAACTATTTATGCATACCTCAGAGATCATAGAATGGGGTCCATCTACTACAACAATCTATGTTTTGATATGGATGTTATCTACAGAAGTGATGGAGTGCACTTCACAGATCAAGGGAACAGAGTCTTCCTCAACAACCTAAAGCTGTGTGTCCGCACTTACATGTAGCTTCTTTTTAGAGTCACCCTATAACCCAACATATTATCTTACTTTTTTTAAAACATACATACTCTTTTTTTAAAATGTTTCCTGGAGTCGTGAACCCATCGCGATTACATGGGGAGCCGCACTAAGAGCCGCGTTGGATCCGCGAATCCAAACTCGAAAGAAAAAAAAAATACCCCACTTCATTATTCACAAATCACCCAGGGGGCCCCATCCCCCTGGGCATTATCTCTTTCTTTAAAAAAAAAAAAAATAAAGAAGAAGGGCCGCATGGCCCCCCTTCCCTTGGCCACTTCTGGCCCTCATGTGGGAACCGTGGGGGGAGCCCCAATTCCCCTGTGGTCCCAGCTGGCTCCCCGCCTCTTGCATGAGCCGGCATTGCTTTTGGGCAAAGGGAGCTGCTGACATGCAGCTCCCTTTGCCCAAAAGCAATACTTAGAACCAAAGCAGTGTTTGCTATGGCAGGGCGAGAGCCGTTATGCCGCCCTGCCATAGCACATGGCAATGTACCGGGGGTGGAAACCTGGAAAATTGCAGGAGACGGCACAGGGGGTGGTGGTCCCCAGGTCCATCAAAGGGCTCCAAGGAGGGGAGCCACTCCCTTAGTGTTTAGGTGGTGGTTCCCGGGGCAGTGTGGGTAGAGGTGGGAGCCCCACACACAAATTAACATTATAAAGGCCCAGTGGAGGTGGTGGTCTCCTGCTCTTGGGGGGCCCACGAGGCCCCCGACCTGAAAATTAAGTGTGCCCCAGGAAGGTGGTGGTCCCCGGGGCAGTGTGGGGGGCAGGAGCCCCCCACACTTCTTTAATTTATTTGGAGCCCCGGCGAGATGGTGGTCCCTGGGGCTTGTGGGCATTGCCCCTAGGACCTGGCCCACCTAGGGGCCTTAAGAAACAAAGCGCAGGAGGCCACGCTTGTTTTTTTTTTAAATAAGCCGGATTTGCGCACCCAGCATGAATTTGGCCAATTTTGTATTTTAAAAAAATGCTTTCTTAGGCCCTGGAGGTCCCTGTGGAACCCTCTGAGCAAGCCTAGGGGGTCAGGGTGTTTCTACCAAGCCCCTTTTTCTTGTTTTTTAACTTTGTTTTATCAGATTTCTTGTGACTTGGAATTACTGATTCACAAGATGGCTGCCAACACATTACGCTTTGGAGTGTTAGCAGCCAATCAGAATTAACCTCATAGTTGGGAGGGTTCGCAAATCCTCCTCGGTGCTCAGATATCAATCGTTTTATTTTTTAATTTCTCAGCAACTACTAAATGGATATACACCATTTAAAAGAAAGGCACTTTCTGAACCAAGAGCTACCTTTTTGTCAAGTTTGGAGTAATTCCGTTCAGCAGTTCGGCTTGTTCCAAAATTCCTATGGAAATTAACATGGAGAAAATGAGTTTTGGGCCCCCCCTATTTTCTCAGCCCTCGCTTGATGAATCACCACGAAACTTTCAAAACAGGAGCTGACCTGAGTGAACCATACGTTTGGAAAATTGCGCGAAGATTCTGCAAACAGCTCCAAAGATATTGGCAAAAGAAAAAATGCTTTTTGAATAGAAATGAGGTACTAACTATAACTACCTACTGGTGACTGCCAGTAGGTAATATATATATATAACCGAGTGCAGTTGGCTTAAGGAATTGCAAACGGAAAGCACAAGTAGCGTTCATTATTGAATTAACAAGAATGGCTATGGCACGTAAGATGAAACTCAGTGAGGCAGTGGTGAAGATGTTCGAATATAACAAATCAAGTAACATTGATGAAAATACTGAACCAACGAGCACTATCTCTCTCCCCAAGTAAAAGACAACTCTTGGACAAGCTGTGGAAAGCTTTGAAAATGAAACAAACAAAATGGTGGGAGGCAACAACATCACAAAAATAAATTGATGTAAAACGGGTCCCTTGAGGACTTAGAATCTTCATCACCCCCACCTTCAACAGCTCCAACCCAGAACCAGTGAATGAGTGGGCTGCGAACAACCATAATTGTTCCACCATCACATTGGGACTATTGGTAAAATATGCCCGCAAAGACAGTGAGAGATTAGCCGATAAAATTGAAAATGTAACAAAACAACTAAAAGCAATCTGTGGACAAGATGAATTTCAAACAGATATGGATAAAATGGATGTGAGATTAGATAAAATAGAAAAAGAGATTAAAATGCAAGTTCCACCGCGATCAGGTTGACTACGAGAAGGGTCAGATTTTAACTTTTGCGAAGAGATACGATCACCTCTTAAGCCTCTCTCAGGATACAAAGGTGATGGACTTCAAGAAAACTAAGAGTACTACATCAGAAGGTGACAATGCAAGTAGATCTGTAACCAGTGAGCTGCGAAAAGATGCTGTTGAAAGTGAGACCAGTAAGAGTGACATATCCAACATATCGGAATCCACTGGAGTAAAAAAACAAATTTTAACCAAGTTCAATCTGATAGTCCAAGGAAGAATGTCAGCCCAGAACAAACAAAGAACAACAGGATACTGAGGTCGCAGGCGAGGAGGAAGAGGAGGCACAAAAGGAAACGCAAAATCTAAAGAAGACTCAGACAGCCCTGTGGGAAGCAGAATGAGGGGGCAGAAGAAAACAAGTAAAGGATCTACAAACAGTAATCAGGTTGGACCCTAAATTCTGTGGAAATTTAAGTACTGTCACTTGGCACTCAATTCAACTACACACAGACTAGGATAGATTTTTTTCATTTCACAAGGAAATTTAGACTCAAGAAATGGTATGCTACAAAAGTGTCTGAAACACCCAGCGATGTAAGGGAAATGCCCAGTAACATCAATATTAGTTACATTGAGTTGTTGCACCAAATGAATGAGTTAGAAGGTCATCCAGGATTCATTAATGATCCTTTTAAAAATTTGATTAATAATGACATCAGATTAGACCTTAGCTGTGACAGTGGTTTTAGACCAAAATCAATCTTTTTGCCACAAATAAGTAATAATGCCATTGATGACTTTGAAAGAGGTATTATACATGAATTTGTAAATTTGTCCAAGAAAAAAAAATAATGTTTTATGAGAAGTAACATTACCAGAATGCAGGCAGAGGCCATTGAAATGTTGAAAAATGATGAATCAATTGTACAAAAAAAATCAGATAAAGGAGGTAATATTGTTGGAATGTCAAGGGAAATGCAGTTCAATGAGGGGAACAGACAACTCAGTGATACATCTAGATGTGAAATAAGCACAAAAGCCTAATATGAGGCATCTAATAAGACATATCAGACGAAATTAGGAGAATGAGGGAAAGAGGCCTCCTTGAAATGGAAGAATATGATTATCTATTGTGTACATTCCACAAATTTCCTGCCTTATACTTAATTCCTAAGATTCATAAGGACACTTTGAACCCCCCGGGGAGACCGATTGTCTCCTCAAGGGGAAGTTGCCTGGAAAATACATCTAGGTACGTTGATTTTTTCTTGCAGCCCCTGGTACAGAGTCTCCCATTGTATGTAAAAGATACGGGGGACTTTCTAAGAAAGATACAGGATGTAGTATGGACTAAAGTGTATCTATTGATGTGTCTAGACATAAATGGTCTATATACGTGTATCCCGCAGGAGCAAGGACTGAGGGCATGTCACCATTTTTTACGTAATAGATCACTTCCCTACTTATTCCATATGGAGATGATCTTAGATATGAAGAGTACATATCTTACCCAAAACTACTTCACATTCGACAGTAAGATCTATAGGCAGATACTGGGCACCACAATAGTGACCTGCTTCGCCCCCAGCTTTGCAGGTCTTTACCTCGGCTGGTGGGAGGAGCAGGTGGTGAGCAACCCAGATCAATTTAATGAACAGGTTCTAATGTGGGTGCAATACATTGACGACATTTTCTGTATTTGGAGGGGTGATGAAAGTGAAGCCATTGAATTTGTCAGGGTTTTAAATAACAACATACTCAGTTTGAAATTCACTTGACAAATCAACAGTGAAGAAATAGAATTCTTAGACCTCCAACTGAAAGTCAATGGGGAACGATTGGATAGTCTCCTGTATCGGAAAGAGACAGCTGGCAACAGCCTACTTCATGCCCGCAGTTGCCATCCCGAAAATCTTATACGAAGTATCCCACTCGGAGAATTACTTCGGGTGAAGCGCAACTGCAGCTCAGAAGAGAGTTATAAGGTTGAAGATATGGTCATTACAACAAACAAATGATGGACGGAATGCTGACAATGCATACATTCTCCCCCAGTCAAGAGATCTGGGTTAAATCCATCGTTCTTTTGCCCACTACACCACCCCAGTTTAGACATGGCCATATGCAAATCAGTCTTGACCCTGTGCCTCATGGGAACAGTCCAGCCCGAACTGCCAAGCCATGTCTTCCCTGGACCGGAATCAAGCATCCTAGGACCGGTTTCTGGCTATCAGCCGTCATCAGCCAGGATAGCTTGACTCCAGTGGCGTAGTGAGCACGGGTCCCACGTCTGGGAATACCCATCCCACTTAGGGCGAAAAGCGTTACAACAAACAAATGATGGACGGAATGCTGACAATGCATACATTCTCCCCCAGTCAAGAGATCTGGGTTAAATCCATCGTTCTTTTGCCCACTACACCACCCCAGTTTAGACATGGCCATATGCAAATCAGTCTTGACCCTGTGCCTCATGGGAACAGTCCAGCCCGAACTGCCAAGCCATGTCTTCCCTGGACCGGAATCAAGCATCCTAGGACCGGTTTCTGGCTATCAGCCGTCATCAGCCAGGATAGCTTGACTCCAGTGGCGTAGTGAGCACGGGTCCCACGTCTGGGAATACCCATTCCACTTAGGGCGAAAAGCGTTACAACAAACAAATGATGGACGGAATGCTGACAATGCATACATTCTCCCCCAGTCAAGAGATCTGGGTTAAATCCATCGTTCTTTTGCCCACTACACCACCCCAGTTTAGACATGGCCATATGCAAATCAGTCTTGACCCTGTGCCTCATGGGAACAGTCCAGCCCGAACTGCCAAGCCATGTCTTCCCTGGACCGGAATCAAGCATCCTAGGACCGGTTTCTGGCTATCAGCCGTCATCAGCCAGGATAGCTTGACTCCAGTGGCGTAGTGAGCACGGGTCCCACGTCTGGGAATACCCATCCCACTTAGGGCGAAAAGCGTTACAACAAACAAATGATGGACGGAATGCTGACAATGCATACATTCTCCCCCAGTCAAGAGATCTGGGTTAAATCCATCGTTCTTTTGCCCACTACACCACCCCAGTTTAGACATGGCCATATGCAAATCAGTCTTGACCCTGTGCCTCATGGGAACAGTCCAGCCCGAACTGCCAAGCCATGTCTTCCCTGGACCGGAATCAAGCATCCTAGGACCGGTTTCTGGCTATCAGCCGTCATCAGCCAGGATAGCTTGACTCCAGTGGCGTAGTGAGCACGGGTCCCACGTCTGGGAATACCCATCCCACTTAGGGCAAAAAGCGTTACAACAAACAAATGATGGACGGAATGCTGACAATGCATACATTCTCCCCCAGTCAAGAGATCTGGGTTAAATCCATCGTTCTTTTGCCCACTACACCACCCCAGTTTAGACATGGCCATATGCAAATCAGTCTTGACCCTGTGCCTCATGGGAACAGTCCAGCCCGAACTGCCAAGCCATGTCTTCCCTGGACCGGAATCAAGCATCCTAGGACCGGTTTCTGGCTATCAGCCGTCATCAGCCAGGATAGCTTGACTCCAGTGGCGTAGTGAGCACGGGTCCCACGTCTGGGAATACCCATCCCACTTAGGGCGAAAAGCGTTACAACAAACAAATGATGGACGGAATGCTGACAATGCATACATTCTCCCCCAGTCAAAAGATCTGGGTTAAATCCATCGTTCTTTTGCCCACTACACCACCCCAGTTTAGACATGGCCATATGCAAATCAGTCTTGACCCTGTGCCTCATGGGAACAGTCCAGCCCGAACTGCCAAGCCATGTCTTCCCTGGACCGGAATCAAGCATCCTAGGACCGGTTTCTGGCTATCAGCCGTCATCAGCCAGGATAGCTTGACTCCAGTGGCGTAGTGAGCACGGGTCCCACGTCTGGGAATACCCATCCCACTTAGGGCGAAAAGCGTTACAACAAACAAATGATGGACGGAATGCTGACAATGCATGGTCATGACAGAAAGATTTTTAAAGAGAGGGTACACACTGTTCATGATCAAAATGCAGGTTTAGTGGTCATGAACAGGACTAGATCTGAATTGTTGACACCCAAAAATGTTGTCTCAAATTATTCAGCACAGAAGATAAGATTCATCACTAACTTCCATGGTCAATCTAAATTAGTTAGAAAGGGTCTCAAAAATTCTGGCACGTACTCAAAACCGACAGAGACTTGGCTAACTATATTGAGGAATATCCGCAACTGACTGAAACGCAAGGTCATTGAAAGACACCATTTGCAGATCTCTTACTACGCGAGAACCCCAGAAGACAGGAATTCAGGGCTTCTATGTCTGCGGTTGTTGTAAGGTGTGTAAATACAGCAGCAATTGTAAAGAAATTGAATTGTCACCCCAGTGCAAACCAATTTAGATTACCAAACATGTGTCATGCACCACAGACCATGTGGTATATGCTTTAAAATGTCCATGCACCAAATATTACATTGGTAGCACAATCCACAAAGCGAAAAAAACTAATTTTAGAGCACCTTGGCGCTATCAAAAATAATGATAAGCAGTATCTAACTGCTCGACGTTTCAAAACATATCATAATCAGAACAGCAGTTATCTTTGTTCTGTATACTTGATACTGTTCGAATTCACGAACGAGGAAGTAACCGGGTCCGGGAATTGAGACGTCTAAATTGCAAATTAATAATACAATACCACACAATGGCGCCTGCGGGCCACAACGGGGAGGAGGAACTTTCGGTCCATCTAGGATGAGATAGTTGCTTATTAAAAGTTATTATTACATAAAAACATATAAGTATCTATTCAAAAATCTGCTCAATAACATATTTTTAATGTTTTTACATTATATGACTTTATTACTTTATTAGAAGTTTTTATCCTCACTTTTTAATTAATTTGGGTTTATTGACTTGAGTTGTAGTTGTGAAAATCTTGTAATCTGACTGCTAATCAGATTGTTAGTGTTTTGCAGATCTTCAAAATATGATGGCAAGTGGAAGGCTAAAGAGCTAAATTTATCTGTTGAAATGAATGTCGCTACATGAACTGTATAATCAGTTTTGGACAAGATCTTAATAATCATAATAACGGTGGTTGGACAGCAGAATCTAAGGGTAACCCCACACAGGATGCATTGTAAATAGGTCACAAAACATTAGATTTACTATGTCAAGATCATGCCATTAAGGATATTGATTTTTTTTTGGGTGGTAAGTATGCCTGGGTGGTAAATTCTGTTCTAGTTGCAGAATTTGCAGAATTTGGGTAATTTTGTATTCCGCGAAGAACGCGGAATTGCCCAAAATTCTGCGTTCCGCGGCTTCGCGAAATTTTTTGCTTGTTCGTGTTCTCAAAATGCGAGTTCGTGAGATATTTAACCCGAGCACGCAAACAGCATTTGCAAACAGGAAAAAAGCTTCGCGAACAAGCAACTCTGCATGTTCGCGGAATTTCTGCATGCTCGCAGAGATTTTTTACTGTTTTGGTGAGCTTTGAGTAGCGCGACTACGCAAATTCCGCCCACCCCTAGAGATGAAGCCGGCTAGGACTCAAGCCCACTGAGGCAATACATGGGAACATTATAACGAGAGTATAATGCTTACAATGTCTGTATAATGGCGTTTTGAAATACTTCAAGACAAAATAGCCGAGGGCGGCAGTAATCAACTATCCGGGCACTACACGTTTTCACAATATTATAGAGTGAAATTCCTGTGGTGACGCATAGCGGCATTGAAGGGTCTTAGTATTTATAATCACTATTTAAGTCCGTGACCATCTGTGTAATATCTGTTGTCCGTGTTTGGACGTGAATCAAGTTGATAAAGTTGATCCAAAACTTTATAAGTTGATAACGTTGATCCAAAACTTTATTGAGATCGGAGCAGACTTTAAAGTTTGCATCATGTGGTGAATATTGATTGTTTAAAAAACCCACTTGCTTTAGGCTGTTAAGAATACTTGTAAATATATTCACACAGTATAATGAATCTATTACCTGAAGATCAATATAATTGCGTGATGAACTGCAAACTCAATGTAACACAAGAGTCTGTTTACAGTGTTTATGATATACGATGTCACATGGTTTATTTAGGTTATGTCGAACTACAACACCGATTACTCATGTGCAAGGAGCATGGGCTTTATCCCCCAACTTAAAACGCACCATGGGTCACGTTTTAAGTTGGGGAATTAATTCCCCTTCAATCCTGAGGGCCCCTGGGGGCAACTAGCCCACCAGGTACCTCCAGTAACAGCCACAGGCCTGCATTGCAGAGAGGTGGTCAATGCCACGCCCCTTTTTACACCTCTCTGCAACGCAGCTCTGTGACGCTTACTGGAGGTACCTAGTGGGCTAGTTGGACCCCAGGGACCCTCAGGATTCAAGGGGACTTAATACCCCAACTTAAAATGCGCCACAGGGCGCGTTTGACAGTGGTGAAAGGAGGGGGCGTGGCCTGAGGTGTAATATGTGCAAACACGCCCTGTGGCGCATTTTAAGTTGGGGAATTAATTCCACTTCAATCCTGAGGACCCCTGGGGGCCAACTAGCCCACCAGGTGCTTCCAGTAAGCGCAGAGAGGTGGTCCAGGTCATGACCCTTTTTACACCTCTCTGCAACGCAGATCTGTGGCACTTACTGGAAGTACCTGGGGTGGGCTAGTTGGACCCCAGGGACCCTCAGGATTCAAGGGGACTTTATCCCCCATCTTAAAACGCACCACAGGGTGTGTTTGCACACATGTCACCTCAGGCCCCCCTCCCTTCACCACTTTGCAAACGCGCCCCGTGACGTGTTTTAAGAGGTAGTTTTAATCCCCCTGCCCTATTATGTACTAGGGCCTTACAGAGGAGGTCATGCTAATCACAGGGGTACTGCAATGCATAGTGTTCCCTAGTGTATGTAGGTGTTTTCACTGTATTCTAAGTGTCTTTTAGCATAGCACTGGCTCTAGGCCTGGTTAGTCAGAGTCAGTTACCAACAGTACCCGTCTGAAAAAGTTGTGGGCACAGGATGATTTTGCAACAAGGCCTCTTTCTGCTCCTCTGTTAGTTCTTTCTGCACGTCTTGCTTCTTCCTGCTATTTTCTTTGTCTTTGTGGACTTCTGTTGCCTTTTTCTGCATTTCTTTTGCTTCTTTCTGCGCGTTTTTTCTTCTTTCTTCACATGTCCTACCTCTGTAGGCATAGTTAGAAACTAGCATTTAAACAAACTTTGAAATTCAATTAAAAAAAAACCATGGGTTTCAGGCACATCATAGTTAGAAATTAGCATTTAGAAAACCTTAGAAATTCACTGAAAAAAACCATAGGTTTTAGCGAAATTTATAGATAGTTGGACATTTCACTCGTACAAACCATAGAAATTCCCCCGTTATAGTTAGTTTAGCTAACTATAACTCACGCCCCCGCAATGCACTACTGATGACGTCATACATTACATCAGTTATGACATGGTCAGTGATGTCACTGATGACATCACTGATGACATCTTTGTAAACTGACTGTGTGGGACTTGCTGAAGGTGACAGGAGGGGTAGTTTATCCCCAACAACCCTCAATAGCCAAGGGGAATTCATCCCCCAACTAGTACTGTTCCAGGAGGCGTGTTTGCAGAGTGGTGGAGAAAGGACGTTCTTGATGATTGCACAGGTTGTGCCTGTATGATTCTATGAGTGCAATTGCCATGGACACACTGCAAATACCGGGTGTTTTTGACAAAGTGTAAAGCACATATATAGACATATCTTCCATAAAGTTTCACTGTAGCCATTTAGTAAGATACTCATTTAACTTTCCCCTTTGTATACATTTGTCGAAATAACTACATAAAAAATTAATTTTCCTTCTTCACAGCAGCACCGAACGACACAATGAGATCAGTAGTCACAAATACAAATGACAAAATATAAAACAGATATTTAAACATATTTTTCGTAAAGTTTGAATCTAGCTGTTTAGTATCATAATTGTTTAACTTTATTGTAACAACACATTTAACAAAAACAACAATTTCAAAAAATATCTTTCAACATCTGAACTCACGAATAGAACATAACTTAACAAAAACCATAAAACTTATAAAACTACCCATTCTTACCCAAACTCAACAGGAATCAAAAACTGCATCACAACTAGTACAATTCACACTCTCTGAAAAGTTACACTCTAGAGCGATAAATAGAAAATATTCATGTGGGATGACGTCCATGGTGTATCTTAAAACCTAACATAGAAAACATCTCTAACTGGCAATCAAGGAGGGAAACTGGAGGACCATCTTCATCAGTGGAACCAGCAACAACAATTACCGGCAAGAAAGTCCCTTCAGAGTTGCAGGCTACTGCAACAGTTATGGCTTTAGAATTTTTAAGAATGGCCATGTCTTGTATGGGCTGTACTGTTTATATTTTTGCACATTTCTCAGTACACATTTTTCAAATTCTTCCTGTCCCAGTTGCGATCTTGTTACCATAAAATAGAACAAAAAAAGTTTACAACTTTACAAAACCACTAAAAGAAAATAATTTCAAAAACAAAACAGAAAACCATGTCACCGGGAACTAAAGGAATGTCATTGGATAATACACTTTTCAACTAATACAGTAAGAAGAACATTTATTTATCTTGAACATTCTTTAGAAGGAGTTCATAGTGAGCACCTTTGTGAAATGCACAATATGTTTTAAGACATTGTCAAAGGATATAAATTAAAAAATATTCTTGAAAGACTACGTCCATACTTTATCATCAGAACGCATACCACTGCAATAGTGTAAAGCACCAAGAATTTTATGCAAGGCTGAAGGACCCTCAACTTCAATAGCAGCACAACAACACCAGTGGAGCCCATTCAGAGGTCCAATTTCAACTTCAAGATTTCGCTCCACAGTTTTCCTGGATGGCATCATACTGCATAGATTGGGGATTTGTAGTGAGTGTTGGAAAGCATTCCATAATGGCCCTTTGAAATGCTTCAGAGAATCATAAATGTTGATGTGTTTTTTATTTTTGGCCCTCCATATTTTTTCTATATTAGCAGGCATTTTATTATCTTACAAAATGGGTATCGAATATCTATGTGTTGTTCATCTTTTTATCTTCTAATTTATTTTAACACTACTCATGTATAACTTGTCGTATAAACAAGCAAAAGTGTTCCTCTACAAAGACAAATATAGCTTTCTTTTGCCAGTTATCGTTATTTAATTTTTGACTTTTTAAATGTAAGTCAACAGTCTGTGTTTAAATCAGCATAGACAACATATACAAACATACTCTGGATTTTTAGACCTCCTGCTCAGGACCAAAGAAACAAAACTGCATATCACCACAAACCTGTTCTACGTCTGCCACAATACCGTGCAAAAGTGCTCTATTCATTTCTCCCAAACATGAAGCAGGAGTTTTCACGTAGTACAGCCTCCTAACTAAAGTTCATGTTGTTGAGTGGTGTGCAGCTAACATCTTGAAATGATGAAAGGTGCTTTGACACACTTTGTTTGATAAACAAGCTAGTGAGTGTCCCTGTAAATGTATATGCTTTCTAATCTTGCAAGGATCCAATCATTGTAAAGTACTTATTTTCTGTTTTAAACTTCGCCTTGGAAAGATATGTAGAAATGTCCTTAAATATATCAATGGATTGCTGTCAAATACTACAAACACTACTACAATTCCATTTTAATACAAGCGCCTGACTTTGCCTTCCTTGGACCTGTTCTCCAATAACTTTTGCTACATTTGTAGGTACCATCACCTCTTTCTCTAGAGGAGTGCCATTCTGCATTTCATAACACCGTTCTCTGTAATCAATAACACGAACTAATCTGTTATCCTGTACATAGCTTTTTTCATTTAAGAAAGACTCTGTACTAAAAGTATGTATGCATTCTCCACTAAAAACGGTAAAAAAAGTTACTTCTATTCACTAATCTTTTTTTCTGGTTTTATCTTGTCATGCACAATGCCATTTTGTCAAGAGTCTTCATTCTATTTATAATCAAAATGAAAAGCTTCACCTTTAAAGCAAAGGCCTTATCAACTAATCTCTCAATTACTTTTTTCTGTTTCAGCACCTGTCTTCTTTTTCTATACTTTTTCATAGTTCTCATTAGATTTATAACTACTCCACTATGAAACATCCTGGCTCTGATTACCCTAAACTGCTTCTGTCTCCTATTTAAGGTGTGTCCATCTTTGTTATATACTGTTCCTTCCTTGTTAAATAGATTTTGTCCACTGTTATTCTTTCTCATAGTCTGAATTGTATTTTCATTATTTTGAAGTCTTTGGAAATGTCCAGATATATTTTTAAGAAATTACTTTGTCGTCTTACCAGTAGCTCTTTTTTCTTTCACTACTTTTTCTTCATTTTGCCCATTTGTGTCTCAGTTCTGCATAGATACTGTAGTTGCTTCTGTTCCTTTTTCCTCCAAGCTTTTGTAGGCATTCTGTCTGTAGTTATGCAGATATTGTTCTGTCCAAAAAATATATATATTAGAATTTTTATTCTAGCCAACGTACCAACTACTTTACTACTGGATTACACTTAATACAAAATCTGTTTTTATGGTATGTTGCAGTTTTAAATCTACAGAGGAACCTAGCTACGTAACTACAAGCACTTACTTCAATCTACCAAACCCAAACCATAACACAAAACTTAATTTATTAGTTACATTTTAATATTATAGCACCCTCTTCTACAACACAGCTGCACCATATCTCAGTTCTCACTGATACACAGTAAAATACAACTTTAAGCCTTTTGTAGTAAATTTTAAAATAAACATCAACCAAATTGTAAAAGTATATACAGTGTTTCAATATTCTAAATCCGAAAACACAACATAAGAGCTATTTCTGTGCCTCTCTACCACTATGTCACTGGTAGATTTAGTGTTTCAGAACTTTCCCACTTTAATGTGTCAGATTTATATTTTGAAAAACACTGCATATGAAAATCTGCATATTAATCTGTATCATAGCACATAGCTCTCTAATTCTTCTGAGTACATGCAAAAAGTGTGTGACACATTACATATATATTCAAACAGTTGGTTGTAAGAGAGTAAATATTATTTAAAAAAAAACATGTAAATACATGTGTTTGTGGTTGAGTACAATACTCCCTGGATTATTGGATGAGTGCATAGATAGTGCCTTACGTAATTACCTCAGAATATAGGTTGTGCCTGCATGATTCTCCAAGTATGTACCAACTACATTAGTGGTCCTACATCTCCATAGGTAGTGCCTGTGTATTCAAATAACTATATTGCTACTATCTGGATGATTGGGAGAATGCATTTGTGTTGCTTGTTTAGTTCAATGAGCACATAATTAATGCCTGTGTGATCGGAAGAGTGCATGTGTAGTCATTGTTAAAGGCATTGCTTATGGTAATTGTCAAACGTACTGACATCTTAAACACATACCCGCTGCCAGATACAGTTCATCTGATATGTATTTTTTTCACATCACTGTGATACTCTTTTTAATCAAACTCCCATTAACATCTTCATTTCTAATGTACATTTTTTATATAATTAAAAAGTTATATACATACCAGTGAATTGAGTTTGTAAATTATATTGTTGTTTTAGCTCTTTCTGGTAGTTTTGACACTGTTAAGATTTGTAAAAACCAAGCACAAGAATGGTACACGACTCTCATAGAAAGCAAATCCAAAATGACAAACTCTTCAACTTTCCAATCTATCAACATGAGAAAGGCAGCAAATGAAATCATGTCTTTTATTTTAGACTACTGCATCTCCACTTGCAAACGGTTAGCATCTGTTAGCCCTTTCCCTGTCTTTCAAAACGAGGTTCCTGTCAGTGTATTTTCACAATGTTTTCATGATCATCGTGGAGAAATCACAAAAAAATCGAGAGTTCAAGACTATAGCTAGCTTAATTTTTTAAAATTTAAAACAGTTTTTTACACTGTCCTGAGTTGGTAATTAAAGTTTGTCATTACTTAAATTGTGTCATCACTACTCAATGTTTTAAAAAATGTTCGATCTGTTTAACACCCTTTCCCCCAATACACTCTTAGCTCAGTGTACCTACCTACTCTGTGGAACCAGTAGGTGGCAAGTTAACAGCACATTCTAGAAGGAACATGCTGGTTTCAATTAAGATACAGTAGGTGTGCTTTACTCCACAGATTCAAAAACATATCAATGTCTGTATTACATTTCTTTTTTTAAACAACAGCCAGTAAAAAGACTTCCTAATTGTATTCACTTTCATGTTGCCAGCATTCAATAAATTCTATCCTTTAAAAAAAAAAACTCTATTTTAACTGCTTTTCCTTTGGAAAACCAACTAACTGAGCTCCAGCCTTCTGACTACTATTGCTCCTTCACTTCAAAATGCTTAGAGTATGGATTGTGGGCCACTGCTATATCTATTCGGCTAAAGCTGCTGCAAAAAAGATCGGTATTGACAGGGACTTGGGTTTGCCAAATGTGCAGATTACTTGGTTTGGCAAGAGAGGGTTAATGTTTCATCATTTACTGGCTTTGGTAAAATACTTTGTATATGTTTCATCAGTTACTGGCTTTGGTTAAATCTTTGGTATATCCTTGGTGTCCATCATCCTCTTGTGTTTGCTGTACTCTATGCAAAAGACAAAAATTGAAGTGGTCAAATAAATTCTGTCCAAACATTGACAAAGCCATGAAACATATTAATAAAACTGTTTCTGCATTCCTCAATAACCATCGAATGGGTTGTATCTATAACAACAATCTGCGTTTTGACATGCATGGAATTTATAGAAATGATGAAGTGCGCTTTACAGATGAAAGCAACAGGGTGTTTCTAAGTAACATGAAATTCTGCATCCGGTCTTATGAGTAGCAGCCATATACAAACAAACAACACAGAGGATCTTGTCAAATCCACCCTATTACCTGAAATATTGTGAAGTTTTTCTAAAGGTTTTTTTTCAAAGTTTTTGACAATCTTCGTGACGACGTCACGATCTCCGTGGACACGTACGAAAACGGAAACAAAAGCAGACATTTAATGACCACCAACATATCCAAAAATAATATGTAAAAAGATTGAAGTCTGAACATTGCGCTACACATATTATTATATGTATACTTCTTCCAAAGCATGTCTAAACTTTCTTTAAAAACCAACTTGCAGACCTATTTTCTGTTTTCGCAGTTATTCATTCACAGCTTGCCTTTTCCATAAAGTCTAAAACACATATATCCACACATATTACAGAATTTTACACACTACGGGTTTCTTAAAGTATTTTCTGAAGTCATGTTTTTTTAGTGTATTTCTAGAACAACCATCTCTAAAACCTATTTGCCGTTTTTGCAGTGAGGCCAGGGATTGCAATAAATTGGTTGTCGCGATCCCTACAGTGAAGTCGCTAATGCAGAAAGCAAAAGAAGGAATTCAATAGCTACCACCACATTCACACATTATAACTATATAATTAATTCTAACCTTCACAGTAGATAACTCACTTCATAAATAAGTCTATGAAAATATTTGTCATGCGCAGTTTTGACCAAGAACGCGATGAAGAGGAAGAGGGCAGCCCGGGGACACCGCAGATAAGATAAGGCATTTATATTTACTTTTAAATAATTTTTAAATTTTTTTAATAATTGTTAATAGGGCGGGTAGGAGGTGTGCGGCATAGCGGAGCTACGCTGAATTTCACGGAGTTTGTTTTCAACTCCGTGGTGCTCTGCATAGCACCATTCCACCCACTACGCCCAGGCTTAGAAGCAAACCAGTGTTTGCTATGAAAGGGAGGGAGCATGGCGGCCCCCTGCATCATTTTTTTAAAGCCCTGGGGAGGTGGTGGTCCTGGGGCTGGGGGACCACTACGGATCTCTATATTTAAATTACTCAATGACCTGGGGAGGGCAGTGTGAGGGGCCAGGAGCCCCACCAGACCTTTGTAATTTCAACAAATCCCTGAGGAGGTGGTGGTCTCTGAGACTGCAGGGGGGAGCCCCCCGCATTTAATGTTGAAAGCCCTGGGGAGATGGCGGTCCCTAGGGCAATATCCCCATGCATTTTATTTGAACACAACCCCGAGAGGTGGTGGTCTCCATGGCTGCAGGGGGCCGCGTGCCTCCCCGCATAATATAAACAAAGCCCAGGGGATGTGGCAGTCCCCGGGACTGCAGGGCTGCAGGGACCCCACACCATTATTAAACATTGCCCCTCTGACCAGGCCCACCTGGGGGCTTCAAGAAAATGAAGTACAGGAGACCGCACTTAATTTTTCTTATTTTTTCGGCCGGATTCGTGGACCCTACGCGAATCCCGCCAAAAAGCAAAAATGAGCAGGCCTAGGGGGTCAGGGTGTTTCTACTCTGCCCCCTTTTCTTGTTTAATGAGCTTTTTCCTTGTGACTCTGTTCAACCGAGTCATAAGATGGCTGCCAACACTTCTTGGTTTCAGCCAATCAGAATCAAGCTCATGATCGGAGGGTTCGCTGATCTACCGCTGTCACCAGATATATAAATGCTTTTATTTTTCAATTTCTCAGGAACTACTCAACGGATTTACACCATTTAAAAAACAGAACGCTTTCTGAACTAAAACCTACCTTTTTGCCAAATTTGGTGTAACTCCGTTAAGTTTCCCATGGAAATTAACATGGAGAAAATTCGTTTTGGGACCCCCCTTTAATCTCGGCCCATGCTTGACGAATCAACCCAAAACTTTCAAGACAGGAGCTGACCAGAGCGCCCCATTACTTTTGATAATGTCGTGAAGATTTGTCAACCGGCACCAAAGATATTAGCAAAAGAAAAATGCGTTTTCAGTAGAAACAAGGTCCTAACTATAACTACCTACTGGCGACCGCCAGTACGTAATATATAGGTAATATATATATAATGTCACTTTGTTTTTTTTTGTGAGTTTGTGTTTTTTAACATAGAGTAACATTTTATTACCATAGGTAATGCCAACCGCTTGCTACACATGGCTTTTGGCTTTTGTCCATGCAAAGCGTGGGGTTGGTCACAGGGCTTGCATCCAAACCCCCTTCAGCAGCCAAATCCGTGCCATGCAAGGCCTTCTGGCATGTGCAGGTCATGGATGCACTCAGGTAGATTTACTGCCTTTGCCAAACAATCACAACGTCAAAGTATAAAAAGTTACCCTATTATCATCTTTCTCCAAAAATATTTTTAATCTAGTGTACATTTCAGTAATTCACTCAATGCAATGTTAAAATATAGTGATTATTATAAAAATGCTTGTATAAAAGAAAACAAATGTCCTTGATTCCAGCTGAAGAGCATAGAGCTACAGCTATGAGTATATAGTTTTAATAACTCGGGAGACTTACTGTTTTTCTTTCAATTTCTGCAGCCCCCAACAACATTAAAATAAAGTTTGATGGTGCAAGCTATTCTAGAGGCACCAACAAGCTTAAAAAATTAATAAACAAAAAAGTAATTGCAGGGCATTATGGGGTGCTTCTTTCTGGAGCAGTGAATAATAAATGAGTGTCTCCTTCTGTTTACTTATTATTCACTTTAATGGCCCGGTGCCCACAACACTCATTTTTAAAATGATTGGAGAGGGTGGATGCGCAGCCCTCTCCATGAGCCTTTACAGCCCCAATGAATCCATCTTCTGGAACCTTTCTGCTTTTTTAAATATAAGGTGAGGGACACGCATGGACCCCCTCTCTGAGCATCCTTGGGCCCTACGGACCCCATTCCCTGGGTACTTTGTTTTCAAATTAAGGCGAGGACAGGCCCATCTCCCCAAGCCTCCTTAGACCCCAGGGAACCTTTTCCTGTGGCCTTTTTGTCAAATGAAGGAAGAGGGCTGTGCGTCCCTTCACTTATTTTAGAGAACAGCCTCAGGTATGGGATCCCCAGGGCCTTGTCAAGGCTTTGTGAGAGGTGCACATGCCCCCAAAAAAAGAATGTTTTGTGCTGTCCCAAGGCCCTGGCCAACCCCCTGGTTTTTTTTCTCAACCATCGGGAGCCAGCCCTTTTTTTCTTTAGGTTTTGATGCTGATTTGAGATCCTCCACAAATTTGCAGCAAAATATTTTTAAAAATACATTTTTGGCCCCAGGCGGGGTACCACTGGGACCTCAAAACCAGGGCTAGGTGGTCAGAGTATCCCTACCCAGCTCCCTTATGATTTTCTTTTTAACTGTTCTCTAGGACACAGGACTCAGTCCTGAGTCCTAGGATGGCTCCCGCCACTTCCTTGCTGATGTGGTGGCAGCCAATCAGATCTCACCATTCGATTTGACTGCTCATTAAACCTCTGCGGTGTGATATATACAATGTATTTGAGCATTGGTTGCTCTAAAACTACTGAACACATTTACACTAAATCTCAAAAAGTACTCTTTCTGGAACAAGATATAGCTTTCTGCCAAATTTGGTGTAAACCCATTCATCGGTTTGGGCTGTAGCTGTGTCTAAAGTTCATATAGAAAAATGAAAGGGGAAAATGCATTTTAGACTCCTTTTTTCTCAGCTCCTGCTTGACGGATTACCCCAAAACTTTTCAGGAAGGAGCTTTGGTGAACATATATTTTTTTAATGTTTTGTGAAGTTTCTTCAAAGGTCACCAAAGACATAAGCACACCAAAAATGGCATTACCTTTGGAAACACTGTCCTAACTTTACCTAGTGGCAACCACCACTGAGTAATATATAAAATATATATTACACAGAGGTGGTCGCCACTGTATAGTTATAGTTAGGTGAGAGTTTCCGTACTAAACGATTACATTTTTTTGCTATTAACTTTGCCACGGTATAATGAATCTGCACAAAACTTTCCAAAATAAAATTCATTCACCTTAGCTCCTTCATGGAGAGCTTTGCACTGATTTGCCAAGCAGGAGACAAGAAAAAAGAGTGGGTCCCGGGATGTTGATTTCCCTTTGTAATTCCCATAGGAAACTTTCTGATACAGAAAAAATGAATGAATGGAACAACAACAAATTTAGCAAAAAGTTTGAATGTTACTCAGAAAGTGTGCTTTCTGTGATTTGGTGTAAATCATGTCAGTCATTTTTGAGAAATTAGCTTATAAAAAGGGGCTTGGAATGGGCATGAATGGGTTAAAAAGTTCGGGATATCAGAATGCTTGGTCCTGCAGGACTCCTGTTGTACAGAATATTAAAAATAGGGTCTTCTTATTGGCTGAGGGAGATTTTTATTGTGTTTGCCATCTATGTACCACAGTACCAGTACTGGTCCCACCATACCAAGCAATCTGAGCAGTTGACCGCAAATCAGAAGAACCTGCTGAAACCGCCATTACAGGACTCACATACTCAGTCTCCAGGTCCTGAAAAGGATTTTCAAAAAGGGTCTAAGCAGGCAAAGTGCAGACACCCTGACCCCCAGACACATCTGTGGGAGATCCAGAGGTACCCCTTCTAGAGATTACATTTGTTTTTTGGGTGACTGGTACCGCAGTACTTGCGCAAGAGCTACCATTGCCCTGCTGTGAGGTACTGTGGTAATCCTGCGGTATGCACCAAACAAGTTTCCCCTCAGTGGTTCAGCTGTAGCATTCAAGCTTCCTAGAGGAATATTGCACTGTACTCCTGTACCATGGGGTGAATGCATGGATGGTGGGAAAAGCAGGAGTACCACAGTATACAACTGTATGCAAACAATATTATAAAAAAGAAAAGAAAGCAGGTTCTGAGCATTTGAGATGTTGGACCAGAGGCAAGGTCCTGTGATCAACCCCGATATGCATTTCCTTTGGATGTACGCAATGGGGGATTGGACACTTGCTGGGGGTTGGGTGCAGGACAAGGCCTCTTTTCAGAAATTCACTGAAAAAAACAAAGGTTAAACCAATGTTATAGTGAAGTGTTCAAATAGGATAAGAACTTGTGCTTAAAAAACAAAAAATAATGAAATTCACCAGTTACAGTTTACTGAGCTAAGTATAATTTGTGCCTCCACCATGCACTCCATATTTAATAGTGTCATTGATGACATCATTGATGGCATCTCAAATACATAATTGATGACATAACTGATAAAAACATGTATTCATTGTGACAACATCCTTTATGGTCTGTGGACTTGAAGTAATTAAACATACTACAGCTGTGGTCAATTTGCTAGCACCAATGACGTGTTACGGCAAAAACCTTTAATCACATACTGGACATATAGTATATCTGTGAAGTCACAGAAATATGGTGGATGTTCCCCTCCTTTCACTGGTATTCATCTATCTAGCAAGCAGAATGTCTTTATCGACTTTAATGCGGTCACCCCTTTTTGGGTCTGGTGGCTCAGTGGACTAATGCGTCTACTGCAGGTGCCTGTATTCGACCTCATGGTCATAGGTTCAAATCACAACAGGTCCACTCAGCCTTTCATCCATCTGAGGTTGATAAAATGAGTACCATTGAGTTGGATAACAGCAAACATCTGTTATTCAGCACCAAATTACCCGCAGTGATAAACATGTGCTTTACAAATCCACGTTACGTTATGTTATGTTAAACCTTTAATACCCCCAAAAACACTAAATTAGCCTTCACAAGATTACCCTCTTAAAGACTTCACATGAGCCACAATTTTGAATCTAGAGATTAACAGTTATGCGTTTGCCACTGAAAGGACACTTTGCGGTTTGATAATATTCACTACGCACATTCCTGAGATGGACACAATGGTATGCAACCTTAGAGCCATGCTTGCAATTCTAAAGTGAGGTAAACCATTTTTAAGGGAACACCCCAACATTCAACATTATTAAAAAATCCACAATGCCTCAAAATCTTCTGCAACATTCTGTAAATAAACATACACACCTTATAAAACACCCTGTTTACATAGAATGTATCTATAGCACTGTATTAGAGAAATTTAACATGGGTACTTGCCTAGGTATTAACTCGTGATTAATCTATTGTCAACAGCAGCTTGCCTCAAGGGCTTATGCTATTTCCATGCAGTGTACACTAGGGGCCGCATGTACGTAGATTTGATCATGTCGCAAGTGGCCCGATTAACAGAATCGGGCGGCTTATGACAGCAAAAAAGCATTTATATATGTTCAAAGGCCCATTTTGCGATTCTGTAACCTTCTACCAAATCGAAAAATGGGTTAGTGATTAGGTTTTAGTAAGGGATATGTTAAGGGCATTACCTCCTAACAGCGACTCGCAGTGGTATGTAAGAATGTCTTGGAACTGAAAGTTGATTGCACAACATTCACATTTTACCACCAGCTTGAAGTTGGTAGTAACCAATAGCCCTTTATGAATGCATGCAAAAATGTTGGCCCCACCGACCACTGTCTACTCTTAAAAAATGTAAAGATAACTTTTCATTTTTGTTTTGAAACACATCCCTTTTTCCTTTATGTAAAACAGCTGTTTTTTTTTTTAAAAAAGGTGGCTTTATTTAAAAGCAAACACAGACATGGTGATCTGCTTTCCCAAGCAGGCCACCCTCCCTGTGTTTTTAAACATTCCCAATGGGTCACAAATTGCGACCTACCTCATTAATATTGATGAGGTAGGCCAATTGCGACTCCATTAGGAATTGCCAAATGTGTCAGACACACGAGTACATGGGTGTTTGCAATAACCTAAAAGCAAATTGCAAATATTCGCTATTAGGTAATCGCTAATTGAAATCTATGTGCATGTGGCCCCAAATGCTGCATATGACTAGGGTGTTATCAATTATGTGATCTGTGATGTCATCAATGATACAATTTGAGACGTCATCAAATGTCATTCAACGTGTCATGATTGATTTAATATGCTAGGCCATAAGCATTGTATATTGGGGCGCAAGTCATAGTTAGAAACTTAAACTATAACTTGTCCCATTTTGGCTTTTAAAATGTGCTTAAATCCTATTTCTACACCTACCTAAATCTTTTGTTTTTTTCAATAAATATAAATGCAGTGGTATAAAAGGCCCTATTTTACAGAGAACAGTGAAATGTGGAAAATATGTCATGGTTCCCTGTGAAATACGAATTTCATCATTATAATGACAGCCCCAAATTTCTCTGCAGAGCTTTATCATCAACTGGAATACTAGATTATGCAACATGGATGATCTAGTTATGCCAAGGTTTTTCTAATTATGTGTCAACATATTGAAATTATGCGGCACATTCTCTGGAGCATTATTTCTATTCCTTTTATCTAGTAACAGCATTTTTGTGACATCTACAGATGTATCAATTAGGCAGAAAACTATGTGGCAAATGCATAAAACATTAATTGCATATATCTTCTATCCCTCATCATTGTCCATCATTGTCAATTGTATTATCGAACATTTATTCAAGAACTGTAAACTTTCATATTCTATTTGCTAATATTGCCCATTGTTAACTGTAATTTAAAGGAAGCACAGTCTTCGAGATAACTACCTCACATTAAACATGTAAAATAAACAACACATGACGGATAACGTGTAATGTGGTCTAATATTGCCATATCAGGGTTCATTCGCATGGTTTATGATGTCAACAGAACCCCTCAAGAACAATATTGTACCATATTATATAGTTGCCTATTATATATACTCTCTACATTATGTAAAATTTTACATTGCACCAGTAGTCCCTGGCTCTAAAAGAGACTTCTTATCATGCAGATGTGACCATGTGCAGGAGTGGAATGCAGTCACCAATCTGGTCTGTCAGTTTCTGAAGTGGACTGATCATGCAGAAGGCTGTGGTGAGCCAAAGCAAAATGTGAATGACACTACAGCAGACCCGTGGATGAAGAAGGTTTTTGTATGCCCAAAACTATTTCTAGTATGTATATTTCTCTTAAAAACAAATGGTCATGCCTAATACGAGACCTAAATATGTGGGCTTGTTGGTGCCAGTCTTAGAAACATGGAACAGCTTCATAAACAGTTGTGCTGCATCAGAGAGAAGCCAATCACCTATATTTGGTTGGTCAAAAATGTTCACATTTAACTGGTAATTTAGTCAGTGCAATGATATAATAAAACAAAGGCTCTGGTTTGACAAGCCGATGATTATATCTCATATCCTGTAACCATATTACTCGTGGATAAAAATTTTATATGAAAAATCAACATTTTTTTTTAAATATGTCATTGAGTGGCCTTATGTGTGATGCAGGATATTTGACGAAAGTGTTACCCTTCTGTGGAATCTGGTGCTATTAGGACTGGTGAAGAGTAGTAATTTGTTCACCCTGATGCCATATGGTATGTTGAGTGGATGACCCCCACACTGGGCCCACTCCAAACTGTCATACATGCAATTCCTTACATACATTCAAGACCACTTTGGCCGGTGGCCTCCCATTGGGGAGTCAAATCAGCACCTGCCCTTGCATGAGCCAGTCATTTTTTGCACCACCTTTGGTGTGCATTTTGTCCGAGAAGTGATGTTGGAGGAAGGACCCCACTTTGACGTTGAGGTGTGCTGTGGTGGCCGAAACTGTTTTTTCTGGGTCCCCAGTGGCCGGTATGCTCCCGGCCCATGAGGGCAAATGCATATTGGTAAAAATTCTTCTCAAATCCTAAAATACAAATAATAATTAAAGGGGTTTGCAGATAAGATCATATCACTCTCTACATGCATGTAAAGTGTGAATGCATAAACATGGAAAAAACTTTTTTTCCCAAGCAATACCCATTGTGTATAAATTAAAGTGCTTGTTCCAAAGTAAACATTTACCACTGTGTTTCAACTTCCATTGCAATAAATTCCGTTATTCAACCGTATATTCTATGCTGGTCATGTGAGGATCAAACAGTTATCATATATCGCTCTACATGCAACTTGACACTATGGTACAACCACTTATGATATGACGGGATACTGTGACACAGGCTACCGCATGTCCCTTTTAATATTCTCTAAAGTGCAAGTGCTGTGCATCTCATCAAACTATACAAATAAAAATTGCTTCCTATTCAGCATATATCTCTCAGTTCTCAGATTCTGGAGGGTGTGACAATATACTATCAATGAAACTCAGGCTTTCAGAGTGAAAGTTCTAAAATGCAAGTACAAGCTGTTCATTAATGGACATGCAACTCAGCATCAAGGTTATTCCCCCATGGATTCTCAGTACCCAAGAGAATGATGATCCTCGATTCTCACTGACATAGTTCCAATTCCCTATCGCCTCTAGGTGGGTGGACCTTAATATATTTTATACCATAATATTGCAAAGATGTTAAATTGCCATGGTGCACTTCCCAAAAATGCTTCACTAAGGAGTACGCTCAATCTTGGTGCTTTATGGCCCTGATATGCTGCAAAATCCTTAGTCTCAGCCTATTGATGGTGCTGCCAACATAGCGCATTCCACAACCACATTCTAAAACATAGACTACAAACTTCATCTCACATATAATCTTTTCCCTGATTTTGCATAAACTGCCTTCAAATGCCTTGTAAATTGCAAGCCTTGCAAGTGGCACATATTTTGAAACCATAGTTCTTAATAGTCAGCCAATCCGACTCTTGATAGAACATAGATATTGTCAACTTATCACCCAAAGATGGTACCTTGCAGTATGTGATCCTGAGTTGCTGGCCTATAACATCTTTTAAATGTTCATCATGCTTTAAAATGTGCCAATTATGTTTGATCAGGGAACTAATAAACCCATATGCCATGTTGTAGCCCATAAAAAAAATCGCATCACCTGCTCCTGATCACTTGTGTCCCCTAGTGTGGTTGTGGATTTAGCCTGAGTGTTCGTGAACAACAATTGCTCCATATTTTTTGTCAGAATCTTCTGCTTGGCTTCTCTAAGAATTTGTGCTGGATATCCTCTCTCAGAGAATCATGCAATCATTAACCTGGCTTCCATTTCAAATAATTCATCAGTTGAACAGATCCGATCCTACATGCCCTCAATAACTGACTGTAAGGTATACTCCATTTCAAAGAGCGCAGATTACAAATATTGCCGTGCAGAATACAATTGCAGTCAGTATTTTTCGAAAATACATTGGTTTGGATGGAATCCCCTACTACATCCAAAAAGTCAATTTCACAGGTGCTCCTTTTTGCAGTTAGCTGAATATTGTAGGGATTCATATTTAAAGTTGCAACATAATCACTCTGTGATGCCTCATCTCCACTCCATCCCACAGCATCATGAGCAGATATATATATATATATATATATATATATATATATATATATATATATATATATATATATATATATATATATATATATATATATATATATATATATATATATATATATATATATATATATATATATACATATATATATTCACTGAAAAAACCATAGGTTTCACACATGTTATAGTTAGCTGGACATTTTACTGATAAAAAACCTATGAAATTCCCCCGTTATAGTTAGTGCAGGCAACTATAACTCACGCAACCGCAATCCTCTGCTGATGCTAATACTGTATTTAGACACTTATTTGCCCATGTCTTCTTCCATTAAATTTTAGCTATACATATATTACAAATATTTTTTTTTCATAAAGACTCATATGTCATCAGCAGAGGATTGCGGTCGCGTGAGTTATAGTTGCCTGCACTAACTATACCGGGGGAATTTCATAGGTTTTTTATCAGTAAAATGTCCAGCTAACTATAACATGTGTGAAACCTATGGTTTTTTCAGTGAATTTGCAAGGTTTTTTAAATGCTAATTCCTAACTATAACGTGTGTGAAACCTATGGTTTTTTCAGTGAATTTGTACGTTTTTTTAAATGCTAAGTTACTTTACGCCATTCGTGGCGTGCGCGCCCACTTAACGCAGTTCGTTCCGTGCGCGCATGGTGCGCTTCGCGCACCGTGCGCTTCGCGCACCGTGCGCCCACTTTACGCAGTTAGTGCCGTGCACGCACGGTGGGCACGCGGTGCGCTACGCGCACCGCGTGCCCACGTTACGCTGGATGGGCCATGTACGCACGATGCGCTTCGCACACCGTGCGCACATGGAGGGCATATTATGCGCTTCGTTGTGCTTCGCGCACCGCGCGCCCACTTTACGCAGTTAGTGCCGTGCACGCACGGTGGGCACGCGGTGCTCTACGCGCACCGCGTGCCCACGTTACGCTGGATGGGCCATGTACGCACGATGCGCTTCGCACACCGTGCGCACATGGAGGGCATATTATGCGCTTCGTTGTGCAAGGTAAACTTTTACATTTTCAGTGCTTGTATATGCCATGCACAAATGGGCCACTTCGGGCACCGTTTGCACACGGGGTGTGGAGAGTATGGTTAATTATTTTTTTTTAAACATTTACATTTTCATTGTGGATATATGCAATGCACAAATGGTGCCTTTCGGGCACCATTTGCACACGGGGTGGGGAGAGTATGGTTAATTTTTTTTTTTAAATATTGTTTACCGTACGCGTACGGTAAGCGTAATCGGCGATTTTTCGAAAAAAAAAAAATATTGCCTTTTTGGCCTTGGTGGTTCTTTGAGGACACCATCATCAAGGCTAGGTGGTTAGGAGCTGTCTAAACAGCCCCTTTACATGTTTTTTGCCTTTGTTTTTCCTCCCCCCCTCAGAGTGCGAGAGAGAAAATGGCGGCCGTCGCTTCCAGGTTTCGACCGATTCGAATGTTTACTAAGATCTAACAGCCAATCAGAATCGCGCTCGCGCACGTTACCGTACGCGTACGGTAAGCTTACCGTAAGCGCACGGTAAGCGCACCGTAAGCTGCCACAGATATATATATTGATTTAAATGTTATTTTCTCAGGAACTACTGAACAGATTTACACCAGACCTACAAAAGGCACTTCCTTGACCTGAGGACTACCTCTCTGCCAAATTTCAAGTAACTCTGTTCAGCCGTTCGGGCTGTAGCTGTGTCTAAAGGTCCTATGGAAAAATGCATGGGAAAAACGCATTTTGGGACCCCCCTTTTTTCTCAGCCCCCACTTGACGAATCCCCCCGAGACTTTCAGGGTAGGAGCGGAGCGTAGCGCCCCACCTATTTTGAAAATTTCGCGAGGATTCGTCGACCGGCGCCAAAGTTATTCCAAATAGAATGTTGCGGATTTCCTATGGAAACAGGGTCCTAACTATAACTACCTACTGGCGACCGCCAGTAGGTAATATATATATATATATATTTTTTTTTTTTTCACTGTAAACAACAGAGGTTTCAGGGACGTTATAGTTAGGAATTAGCATTTAAAAAACCTCAGAAATTCACTGAAAAAACACAGGTTTCAGGGACGTTATAGTTAGGCTGACATTTCACTCGTACAAAACCAGAGAAATTCGGCCATAGCTAACTATAACTCACGCCACCACAATGCTTATTACGTCACATATTACATCACTATTACATCACTCATGACATGGTCAGTGACATAATTGATGACATCTCAAATGACATCACTGATGACATCATCCTGTGAGTGTGAGTGTTTTTAAAAAAGTATGAGAATGCTGTATATATATATATATATATATATATATACACACTAAGGTGTAATGCAGAATGAGTGGGTGAATGACTAATCTGTAGGAATGTCTGTATCAGTCTGTCAGTTGGTGTGTAAGTGGCTGCATGGGTTGGTAAGTAGCTATATGGGTTAATGCTTGGTTGTCTGAGTACCTGTATGGATGCCTGAGTGTCTGTGTGCATGGGTGGGGGGTGTGACTCCCTGCATGGATGTGTGAGTGGGTGATACACTGGGTGTATGCGTTCATGAGTAGATCTGAGAAGGGCTGTATGGGTGAGTAGGTGTGTGTATGGCTGTGTTGGTGAGTGAATGGATATCTCAGTGGTATACGTGTGAGTAACTATATATGTCAAAGGCAGTATATGTGAGTGTTGGAGTATATAAGTGACTATAAGTGAGAATGAGTGATTGTGAGAGGCAAAAGAAGTACAGAAAGAGGGAAGAGGGTGTAGAAAGAGATAAGAGAAGTGAAGAAAGAGGCAAGAGAGGTACAGAAAGAGGCAAGATAGGTACATAAATTGGGGAAAAGGGTACAAAAAGAGTCAAGAGAAGTACAGAAAGAAGCAAGAAAAGTGCAGAATGAAGCAACAGGGGTGCAGAAAGAGGGAACAGTGGAGCAGAAAGAAGTAACAGAGGTTCAAAAAGAAGAAAGAGGGATGCAGAAAGAGGCAAGAGAAGTGCAGAAAGAACCAACAGAGGTTCAGAAAGAGACAAGATGCATGCAGAAAGAGGCAAGAGAAGTGCAGAAAGAGGCAAAAGAGGTACAGAAAGGGGGAAGATGGAACAGAAAGAGGCAAGAGAACTACAAAAAGAGACAACAGAGGTGCAGAAAGTGGCATGACAGATGCAGGAAAAGGGAAGAAGGGTGCAGAAAGAAGCAGGATAGGTGCAGAAAGAGGCAAGAGGAGTGCAGAAAGAGGCAAGAGAACTGCAGAAAGAAGAAAGAGAAGTGCAAAAGAACCAACAGAGGTGCAGAAAGAGGCAAGAGAACTGTAGAAAAAGGCAAGAGAGGTGCAGGAAGAGGCAGGAGAGATACACAAAGTAGGAACGAGAGGTATAGAAAGAGGCAATAGGGATGGAGAAAGCAGCAAGAGAAGTGCAGAAAGAAGCAACAGAGGTGCAGAAAGAGGCAAGAGGGATACTGAAATTTGCTAGAGGCGCTGAAAGAAGCAAGAGCAGTGCAGAAAGAAGCAAAAAAAAGTGCAGAAAGAAGCAAGAGAGGTGGAGAAAGAGGGAAGAGGGGTGCAGAAAGAGCAAAGATGGATACAGAAAGTTGCAAAAGAGGTGCAGAAAGAAGCAAGAGCAGTACAGAAAGAACCAACAGAGGTGCAAAAAGAGGCAAGAGGGGTGCAGAAAGAAGTAGGAGTGGTGGAGAAAGAGGTAAGCGGGGTAAAGAAAGGGGCAGGAGGGATGCAGAAAGAAGGAAGAGGAGTGCAGAAAGAAGCAACAGAGTTGCTCAAAGAGGCACAAAGGGTGCAGAAAGAGGCAAGAGAAGTACAGAAAGAAGCAACAGAGGTAGAGAAAGAGACAAGAGAGGTGCAGAAAAAAGCAACAGAGGTACAGAAAGAGGCAAGAGAGGTGCAGAAACAAGCAGGAAAGATGCAGAAAGAGGCAAGAGAGGTACAGGAAGAGGGGTGCAGAAAGAGGCAAGAGGTGTACAGAAAGAGGCAAGAGAATTGTTGTAAAAAGCAACAGAGGTATAGAAAGAAGCAAGAGAAGTGCAGAAAGAGGCAAGTGAGGTGGAGAAAGAGGCAACGGAGGTGCAGAAAATGGCAAGAGAACGGCAGAAAGAGGCAAGAGGGATGCAAGATAGGGAAGAAGGATACAGAAAGAAGCAAGAGAGGTGTAGAAAGAAGCAAGAGAAGTACAGAAAGAAGCAAGAGAGGTGCAGAAGTATTCAAGAGGGGTACAGAAAGAGACACGAGAGGTGCAGAAAGAGGGAAGAGAGTTGTAGAAAGAGGCAAGAGAGCTGCACAAAGAGGGAAGAAGGGTGCAGAAAGAGGCAAGAGGTGTGCAGAAAAAAGCAAGAGAAGTGAAGAAAGAAGCAACAGAGGGGCAGAAAGCAACAAGAGGGGTGCAGAAAGAGGCAACAGAGATGCAGAAAGAGGCAAGAGAGGTGCAGGAAGTGGAAGAGATGAGCAGAAAGAGGCAAAAGAAGTGCAGAAAAAAAGAAAGGTGAGAAAGAAGCAACATAATTCCAGAAAGAGGCAAGAGAGGTGCAGAATGAAGCAAGTGTTGTGTGCACACCATTAGTACCAATTTAAAACCCACATTTAGCAATAAGTAACATGTGACCATTCTAGGTGTGCAAAGGGCCTTCCACCATGCTGTAACACTTGTCACTGCTCACATTTGAGCCATTTGAGCTAGAAAGAAGTTTTTTTTATTTAAATCTGCAGATTATGCAGCAGATGATGGATTATGTGGCAAATTTGTAGAGTGGTGCAGGGAGGGGGCGGGGCCTATGGCGAGTTGCCGGTTTCTTTTTTCTTTTTTTCTTTTGTTAGAGGGGACTGTGTGGCCCCCAATTCCCTAGAACATTTTTGGCCCCGAGAACCCCATCCCCCAGGGCCTGAGACATTTTTTTATTTGAAAAGGGAGGGGGGCACGAGGGGGCTAGGCCTTTCTTCATTTTCATATCATTAAAAGGGAGGGGGACCCCCTGAGCAGGTCTAGTGGGTCAGGGTGTTTCTACCCTGCCCCCTTATCTTGTTTTGTGGCCTTTTTTCTTATGACTTGTTTCAACCGAGTCACAAGATGGCTGCCAACACTTTTTGTTTAGGAATGTTTGCAGCCAATCAGAATGAAGCTCGGGCCCAGGAGGGTTTGAGGATCCACCGCGGTCACCAGATATCGATATATTTTTATTTTTTAATTTCTCAGGAACTACTGAACGGATTTACACCATTTAAAACAAAGAGTGCACTCTAGACCAAGAGCTACCTCTCTGCCAAAGTTCGTGTAATTCCGTTCAGCAGTTCGGGATGTAGCTGCGACAAAAGTTTTCTTTGGAACTTAACATTAAAAAACACGTTTTGGGAACCCCCTTTTTTCTCGGCCCTCGCTTGACAAAACAACCGAAAACTTTCAAAGCATGAGCTGACCTGAGCTGTCCATTCGTTTTTAAACTTTCGCAAAGATTCGTCAAACGCACCAAAGATGTTGGCTTAAGAAAAATTGTTTTTCCTCTGGAAACTCGGCCCTAACTATAACTACCTTCTGGTGACAGCAAGATAATACATTTTGAACCTACATTCAAACCTGTCTTTGTGTTGGTGTCCATTTCGCTAAAGGAAACTGGAGTTGGAGTGAATATATTTGGGTAACAAATCAACCATTACATGTTTGAAAAATATTGAGGAATACTTATTATGTATATTGAGCAAATGTGTTCTTTTATCCTCTCCAAGATGGCCGCCACTTTCAATGACGATAGTAACTATTCCTAAGCCCATTCTTTATGTCAACAACAGGAAGCAGCAATTGACGTGTATTTAAACTTTATGAAATGTTTGTCACGCTGACATTGATGAAGGCCGTCATGGCCGAAACGCATTTGTTAGACAAAGGGACAAGAATTAGGTCATTTTTGAATATTACGGACTTGAGTGTGCGCCATACTTTGTTTTTACAAAGCGTCTTGGAGAAAATGTTGCCGTGCACTGCTGCTACGTGGCAGCACCCACCCAGAAGCGGGCGGCGGCTCAGGTGACAACCTTGGATGAATTTAATTGAAAACACCGCTGGCACCACCAAACCACGCAACATATTGGAATTGCAAGAGGATTGTATTTGGCACGAAGAGACAGTATTGGAACAGAATCGGAGGCGGCAGAGTCGGAAAAGCCTATCGGAAACCTCTTGCGGTAAGTCAAGCAACGCCAGTTCCAAGTCTCCCGGATTGCTTTGGTTGGGTGATACGAGTGATTCTATGAGCAAAACGCAACACCAGAACACGGCGAGGCGGACTTAACTAAAGTATATAATAACGTCCCAGGCAACACGTGACAATGTTTAGTGAGGAAGAGAGGATGGAGGCAGCTGCCTCAATATTCACAGTGGGACCCTCAGAGACTACAGGGGTAGGAAACAGACAAGGGGGTAGTGCGGCTCCCAATTGACTTAAAGGACTGTTTCAACTTTTGGAGAAAACATACGAAAAAGAAGTGCGTAAATGGTGGGAATCTACATCATGACGCAGATATTTGGAGGTAGATCGCATTCCTCGAGGTCTGCGTACCGATACGGTACCATCATACGAAAACCTGACCCCAATCTACTATTAGAGTGGTCAAAACACACAACTAATTCAGCCAAAGGGATGGTAGCGATCTTAATAAAATATGCGATCAGTGATAGAGCAAAGCTGATGGAAGAAATTAAACGACTGGAAGATCTAATCGCAGAAGATTCCGCAAAAGAGACTGCTGAGAATCTCAGACAACAGATGAAACAGCGCCTGGTCAAATATGAGGAAGTGATCAGGAAACAAAAACATGAAAAATGTGTGAGAGATCAGACTGATTATGAATCCGGCAGGGTTCTAGCGTTCGCTAAAAAATTTGACCTGCCCAGGAAATCAATCCAGGAGTGAAAGAAAAAAAATACAGCATCAGCGAGAGACACCTCTGAATCAGAGTTAGAAACAGAACAGTCAGAAAAGGAAGGAGCGAGCACAAGTATGACAAATAACGTAGGAGGAAGAATACATTTTCCCCAGGAATATCAAATAATACAACAATCATGCGACAATTGCCACAAAGAACAAGACCCTCCAAACAAGAAAAAGGAAAACCAGAAGGAGCAACAAAAAAAAACACAACAGTACACTCCCAGGGTAACCAGGAGCAAGAGAGGGACCTACAACAAGAAGTAAACCACACTGATCTGACTATTGTAAACCTATCAAAAAGACAACTCACAAACATGGAAATACAAGTGTTACGCAAAGGACTGTCGTTTTGTCCAACTAATAGATGGGACTATGTGCAAACACGCATCGATCTTTATCTTTTAATTAGAAAGCTGAAGTTAAAAAACTGTTCCAAGGTAAAACAACTAGACCAACATCTAAAATAGAACGAACTTTAGACCCTACAGATGTATTAATTGGAAGCGATCTACCAGCTTTAAGAGCCCTCCATGATTTAGGAGGAGAATCGATGGACATAAGAGTATCTCCAGCTCTGGATGATTCAGAGTTTTTGGAGCAAATTGATTTAGCCCAAGCAGGAGTCACCAGCAACCTAAAACAGAAGTCAAGATTTATCCTGAGGACAGCCTTTGATATGATCGACAGCTTCCATGAGTTTGTCATCAAAGACTTGGACAAACTAAGAATCAAACCCAAAGAGAACAAGAAGCAACAACATAACATCTCTTTAATGGAACAAAAGGCAATTAAATCTCTGCAAGAAGACCAGACTATAGTGATCAAACCGTCGGATAAGGGCGGGAACATTGTCTGACAAGATATTATATCTTATGAAGAGGAAGCCCTGAGACAATTAAATGATCACAGTTGTTATACAAAGATTTCCAAAAAAGAATAAATCAAAGAGTTTTATCGTATGATTGATTTTTGGAGGGACAGGGGCATTTTAAGTCAAAATGAGTATGGATATGTAAAGGTTGACCATCCGGTTACTCCAGCGTTTTATGATATCCATAGGATACATAAAGATAACAAAAGGCCCCCTGGAAGACCTATAGTGTCTTCCAAGGGGAGTATTTTGGAGAACACCTCCATTTTGGTAAACACGATCCTTAGCCCTTTTGTCTATGATTTGGGTTCATTTGTTAAAGACAGCACTGCTTAATACGATGATTGCTAATATCAATTGGGAAGATTCCTTTTTTCTTGTGACCTTAGACATCACCAGCCTTTATACATGTATTAATCATGGGCAAGGTGAAGAAGCCATCAAAACCTTTTTGAAGACCAGACCTCTTAAATATACGGAACACAATCTGATGATAATTCAATTTCTGTCATTCGGTTTACATAATAACATTTTTGCCTTTGGGGTTCAACAGTATATCCAGAAGCAGGGCACTGCGAGGAGCACGTGCTTCGCCCCCAGTTATGCGAATCTGTTTATTGGCTGGTGGGAGAAGCACGTGGCCTGGGCAGGTGCCAATGAGGTCTGGTCACAGAAAATAGCTATTTGGACCCGCTGTATAGAAGACATATTTTTCATCTGGACGAGTTCCAGAAATGAATTGGACAAGGACATCAATGGTCTTAATATCAATGAGGTCAACCTACATTTCACCAGAAACATTAGTCCACATGAGGTGCCATATCTTGACTTACTGGTTTATGTAGATAACAATCAATTAAAAAACAAATAATTCCATAAACCAATAGCAGGTAATGCCACTCTACATTATACCAGTCAGCACCCACATTGTCTGGCCAACAGTATCCCCTACAGGGAATTTCTGCATTTAAAGAGAAACAGCCCTAAAATAGAGGATTATAATACAGCCGCTAATCAAGCTGTAAGCTGCTTTGGCCAAAGATGCTAACCTCAGAAGACTTTGCAGTCAGCTGCCAGGGGCGTTATAGTTAGTTGGACATTTCACTCGTACAAAACCACTGAAATTCCCCCATTATAGTTAGTTCAGCTGACTATAACTCGCGCGCCCGCAATGCACTGCTGATGACATCACATATTACATCACTCATGACATTGTCAGTGACATCACTCATGACATCACTCATGACATCTCAAATGACATCACTGATGACATCACTGAAGACATCATCCAGTGAATGTGTTTTTCTGAAAATTAAATATGTTTTATATATGTATATCTCAAGGTCAATGGGAGAATAAATGGGTATATAAGTGTCTAAACGGATGATTTTATTTTTGAAAAATTGATTGTATAACTGACTGATTAAGTGTATCTTAGTAAATACATGGGTTAGTGAGTAATGTTTAAATATATAAATATCTGTATCAGTTTCTCACTTTGTGTATAAGTGGCTGCATGGGTTGGTGAATAGCTACATGAGTGTCTTTATAGGTTATTAGTTGTTTTTTTGAGTATCAGTATGAGTGTCTGAGTGTCTGTATGGTTCGGTGGGGGGTATTAGGTAACACATAAATGCATGAATGAGTGACTCACTGTTTGTATGTGTTGAAGGCAGCATGTGTGCAGGACTGTATGGGTGGATGAGTGTGTGTATGGGTGTGTTAGTGAGTGAATGATTGTCTCAGTAGTGTCTTTATAAGTAACTACATATGTTTTAAACTAGTATATGTGAGTATTGGTGTATATAAGTGAGTATATGTGAGAGTGAGAGATTGGAAGAGTTCCTGTATAAATTAGTATGTGTTTCTATAAGTGATTGCTTAAGAGAGTAACTATGTGTAAGTTTCTGTAGAAGTAAGTGTGGTGGTATGTGTATAACTGTATATGCAATTTAATGGATGTTTGATACTCTGTTTGCATGTGTGACTACATGTGTGAGTAACTCTATGGATGAGTGTCAGTGTGTAACAGGATGTATAGGTGTATCAGTACATATGATGAGTGAGTACATGTATGAGTGACTGTTTAGAACTGTTGGTGAATGAGTGGATATGTGTGTAGATCTTGGAATTACTGAATAGGTGTGTTGTAAGTGGTATTGGTTTGTCCATTGTTTTAAAAATGTTAGTTTCTATTTTTGAGTGTGTGTATCAAAGGTTAAATTAGGGTGAGAGGAGGTCTGCCACTCTATCACAAGGATGATGTCATCAGTGATGTCATTTGAGATGTCATCAGTGATGTCATGAGTGATGTCACTGACCATGTCATGAGTGATGTAATATGTGACTTCATCAGCAGTGCATTGCGGGCATGGGAGTTATAGTTAGCTGAACTAAGTATAACTGGGGAATTTCAATGGTTTTGTACAAGTGAAATGTCCAACTAATTATAATGCCCCTGAAACTTATGTTTTTTTCAGTGAATTTCTACGGTTTTTTAAATGCTAATTTCTAACTATAATGTGCCTGAAACCGATGTTTTTTTCAGTGAATTTCAAAGGTTTTTTAATGCTAATTTATAACTATAACGTGCCCAAAACCTATGTTTTTTTCAGTTAATTTCAAAGGTTTTTTAAATGCTAGTTGCTAACTATGCCTACAGAGGTAGGACATGTGAAGAAAGAAGAAAAAACACACAGAAAGAAGACAAAGAAATGCAGAAAGAAGCAACAGAAGTCCTCCAAGACAAAGAAAAGTGCAGGAAGAAGGAAGACATGCAGAAAGAATAAACAGAGGAGCAGAAACAGGCCTTGTTGCAAAATCATCCTGTACCCTCAACTTTTCAGATAGGTACTGGTGGTAACTGACTCTGACTAACCAGTCCTAGAGCCAGTGCTACAGTGCTATGCTAAAATACACTTAGAATACAGTTGGGGTACCCCTGTGATTAGCATGACCTCCTCTGTAAGCCCCTAGTATTTAATAGGGCAGGGGATTAAAACTACCTCTTAAAGCGTGCCACAGGTACCTAGTGGGCTAGTTGGACCCCAGGGACCCTCATGATTCAAGGGGACTTATTACCCCGAACTTAAAATGCGCCACAGGGCGCGTTTGACAGTGGTGGAAGGAGGGGGCGTGGCCTGAGGTGTAATGTGTGCAAACACGCCCTGTGGCGCATTTTAAGTTGGGGAATTAATTCCACTTCAATCCTGAGGACCCCTGGGGGCCAACTAGCCCACCAGGTGCTTCCAGTAAGCGCAGAGAGGTGGTCCAGGTCATGACCCTTTTTACACCTCTCTGCAACGCAGATCTGTGGCACTTACTGGAAGTACCTGGGGTGGGCTAGTTGGACCCCAGGGACCCTCAGGATTCAAGGGGACTTTATCCCCCATCTTAAAACGCGCCACAGGGTGTGTTTGCACACGTCACCTCAGGCCCCGTGACCTCCCTTCCCCACTGTGTAAACACGCCCTCTGGCCGTTTTAAGTTGAGAGATTAAGTCCCCTTGAATCCTGAGGGTCCCTAGGGTCCAACTAGACCACTAGGTACCGCCAGTAAGCGCCACAGAGCTGCGTTGCAGAGAGATGTAAAAAGGGGCACGGCCTAGACCACCTCTCTGCAACGCAGCACAGTGGCGCTTACTGGAAGCACCTGGTGGGCTAGTTGGCCCCCAGGGTCCCTCAGGATTGAAGGGGAATTATTTCCCCAATTTAAAACGAGCCATAGGGCGTGTTTGCACACGTTAACTCAGGCCCCGTCCCCTCCCTTCACCACTGTGTAAACATGCCCTGTGGCCATTTTTAGTTGGGAGATTAAGTTCATTTGAATCCTGAGGGACCCTAGGGTCCAACTAACCCACTAGGTACCTCCAGTAAGCGCCACAGAGCTGCGTTGCAGAGAGGTGTAAAAAGTGG
Source organism: Triturus cristatus (assembly GCF_964204655.1). Lineage (NCBI taxonomy): Eukaryota > Metazoa > Chordata > Amphibia > Caudata > Salamandridae > Triturus > Triturus cristatus. The sequence continues at coordinate 625,895,144 of NC_140587.1, forward strand.
CACGGCCTGGACTACCTCTCTGCAACGCAGCTCAGTGGCGCTTACTGGAAGCACCTGGTGGGCTAGTTAGCCCCCAGGGGCCCTCAGGATTGAAGGGGAATTATTTCCCCAACTTAGAACGCACCATAGGGCGTGTTTGCACATGTCACCTCAGGCCCCGTCCCCTCCCTTCCCCACTGTGTAAACACGCCCTGTGGCCGTTTTAAGTTGGGAGATTAAGTCCCCTTGAATCCTGAGGGTCCCTAGGGGCAAAATAGCCCACTAGATACGTCAAGTAAGCGCCATTGCAGAGAGGTGTAAAAAGGGGCACGGCCCGCACCACCTCTCTGCAACGCAGAGCAGTGGCGCTTATTGGAAGCACCTGGTGGGCTAGTTGGCCCCCAGGGTCCCTCAGGATTGAAAGGGAGTTATTTCCCCAACTTAAAACGCGCCACAGGGCGTGTTTGCACACGTCACCTTAGGCCCCGTCCCCTCCCTTCACCACTGTGTAAACGTGCCCTGTGGCCGTTCTAAGTTGAGAGATTAAGTCCCCTTGAATCCTAAGGGTCCCTAGGGTCAAACTAGCCCACTAGGTACCTCCAGTAAGTGACACAGAGCTGCGTTGCATAGAGGTGTTAAAAGGGGCGTGGCCTCAGAACACCTATCTGCAACGCAGCACCCTGGCGCATACTGGAGATACATGTTGGGCTAGTTGGCCCTCAGGGACCCTCAGTATTGAAGGGGAATTAATTCCCCAACTTACAACTGGCCAGGGGGCGCGTTTGCAGAGTGCTGCAAGAAGGAAGCGTGGTCTCCGGCGCAATGCCGGTCTTTTAGTTATTTTATTTTTTTAAGAAAGAGGGCTGTGTGGCCCCCCCTTCTTTTTCTAATTTATTGGCCCTGGGGACCCCGTCCCCCATGGTCTGAAACCTAATTTTTTATTGTTGAAAAAAATTAATTTGGAAGGGGGCAGCGTGGCCCCCCTCCCAAGGCCTTAATCGGCCCCGGGGACCCCAACCCCCAGGTCATGGCCTTTTTAAAAAAAAAAATATTTAGGAGGGGGGCTGTGTTGCCCCCCTCCTCAGGCCACTTATGGCCCCGGGGACCCCATCCCCGGGGCCGGCCTTTGTTTTTTATTTTATTTTTTTAAAACATATTTATAGAAACACCTAGGGCATGCTGGACAAACCGTATGTACCTATCACCATGACGATTTGCGTGATATTCATTAAAAGGCTACTATGTATACAATGAATCCACGTGGAATGTATGTACACCAATAGTGAAGCTCTGACGTGTCTGACGCCCTACCGTGCCTAGTCCCGGCGCCCCCTCCGGTGGGTACTCTCTAAGTAGATGCCCTTGTCATTTATTTATACAAACATGGGTAGGTATTGACGGGCACATTTAATACACACGCACACCAAGCCATTCAAAGGGTATTCGACAAAAATTTGACCAAACTATGCAAGAAACCCCCCTCACGGTTAATAAAACACACATCCAATGCCGGATGTGTGATACTTTTTATTTTACTCTCTGGAAAGGAGACGAGACGAACCTCACATGAGAGTCACAGCGTGCTCCTGGCTGAGCCCAATGCTGTGTTACACCCACCAGTGCCCACTGAGTGCTACACACCTCTGTGTTATATTCCACCAGCTAGTGCATATGATATGACACGCTCTAGCCCATGTGCACTGTAACACCACCCCGTGAATATGTCATGCCACACTTGCCTTCGCACGGGTTATATTGCCCCATCTAACGTGCCTTCCTCGATGCCTATGTTATAACGCACAGCGCTATGCCATACATATTACAATCTGGGATCCATATCTTTGTCACAGTGCATATGCAACGTTACACTCCCCAGCACATATTTTATATTACAACTTTAGAGACTTGTTAGGTTACACAACACTGCCCTGTGCATATTACACTCCAAGGTGCATATCGCATAGCACGCGCTAGTGCCTGTGCTATCTTGTGCTCTCCCGTGAATCTGTCATTGCGCACAATGTATTGCATATTATATTTCACGCCCGGTTCATCGTATATCACACTTTTTGGTGCATAGTTTATACCATATACTATATCTAGTTTTCATTTTCAATCGTGCTCTCAGGACTATGTTCTATATAGCACTGCGTCCACCTACCCTTTTCACGGGCATTACATTTTGCGATGGGGGTGGAGGGTCAGAGGGTGTTTCTGCCAAGTGAGCCCAGAGTCACAGTCACAAACGTCCTCTTCTTCCTGAATAAAAGTGAGATTATGCTGCATACTTGTTCATATTTTAAGTAGTTCGCACAGACACACATTTTAAAAACAATAAAGTTCCTAATACCCACCTTCTCTGAACAGTTAGCTTGCTGCCCCATCCACCTCCTTCCTATCCTCTGTTGTCTGAATCCATGGACTAGCCTCCTCCCTCCTGCCATGCATGGTCTGAAGTGCTGCCACTGCCCTTCATTTAGCATGATGTACCAGTCCACCCCTCCTGCCATCCATTGCCCAATTCTATGGCCCATCATTGACCTTCTGCTTAGCCTCTGTGCTTAGCTTGCTGCCCCTATTCTCCTTCCTCCTGCCCTCCAATGTCTTTGTGCATGCCCCTGCTCCATCCTTTTTGCCCACCATGTTCCATGGACCTGCCACTCCTATCCCACCTGCCTAGCATTGTCAGATGACTGTAACCTGTCCCTGCCACCTCCACCCTACCTGTCCACATGCGATGCCCCTATCCCCTTCCTCCTGTCCTCCATGGTCCATTTTACTGCCACACCCTTCTGCCCTCCCTGGTCTGTTGTGCTGCAACTGCTCCTCCTGCCTGCCCCACTCGTTCTGTTGTGAGGCCCCTTCCCCTGAACTCTCTTGTCTGTGCCCAGGTCCTGACCCTCCCTTCTCTCCTCCGTAGGCCTTTGCGCATGCCCCTGTACCCTCCTTCTTGCCCATCATAGCCATTGTGCTGCCACTAACCCTCCTGCTTGCCATGCATTGTCTTCTGTGCTGCCATGGCCCCTCCCACCTTCCCTGTGTGGTCAGCTAGCTACCCCTGACCCCTCCCACCTTCCCTCCATGGTCTGTGTGTATGCCATCATAGTGTCACTGTTGCTCTCCATGGTGTGTCTTGTTTCTAGTGCCCATCCTGCCTGACCTCCATGGTCATCTTGCTGCTTCTGCCCTGCCCCCTTGCCCCCAGCCCTCTGTTTCCATGTGCAGACCCCTATTCCCTCCCTCCTGGCTTGTCTGTTCCATTGTAATGCCCCTGATCCGTCCCTCCTGCCCTTTATGGTCTGTTATGCTGCAGCTTTCTCTCCTGTCTGTCCATTATGGTCAGCTAGAAACCATTGCCTCTTTCCCCTCTGTTCTCTGTTGTCCATGTGCATGGTCCTGTCCCCTCCCTATCGCTTTCTATGGATTGTTGTGCTGCACTCCCGTCCCGCATGCCCTGTGTGATGTATTGTGCTGCTGCAAACCCTGAGGCCTGTCCTGTAGGGTCAGTTTGGTGCACCTCTCCATGTCCCTCCTGTCCTCTGTTATCCGAGTCCATGTCCCTACCCCAATTCCTCCTGCCTACCATGATCCAATGTACCATACTTGCGAACATTTTGAACTTGGTAAGAGGGAGATTTTGAAAAAAAACTGGGGTATTGATTTTTCCCTTTGAGTTACATTGAAAAGAGGAGATTGTAGATAGGAGACAGATCAAATAAAGCCCATTTGAGCTCAAAAACATTGGACGTTTCCTGGCTGAAACGGGTCTGTTTGCATGTATAGTTGAACTACCACTGCCTCTTCCTTCTGCCCACAATGGTCTATTATATTGCCACAGCCTCTCTTGCCAGTCCTGTATTGTTGGTTTGTTGCCCCTGCCCCCCTTTCCACTGCCCTCCATAGTCTGTTGTGCTGCCACGGCCCTTCCTGCCTGCTCAGTGTGGTTAAATTGTTGCCTTTGCACCCTCCTACCTGCCTTCAATTTTCAGAGTCCGTGCCCCTGGCCTCTGCCTCTCAACAGTATCCCAATGAACAACTAGATTGCGAACATTCTATATTTATTACAAAAGTGTGGAACGCCTGATGTCATCTTGATGTAATCAAAACTGTAATACCTAGAGCATTTCCTTTAGAAATTGCATATATGAGAGGGTCTTATTTGCATCAAAATTATGGTTAGTGCTCTAAAAAACTAAAATGAGGACATATTTTCTGAGTTTTCAAATAGCGACAAAGAACTTTTAAATTATGTTTTTTTATCCAGTTGACCACTTGATTAAATGTTGCACTTGGGGGAGAGGATGTGGTGTTACTTCCAGAGCTGCAGACTTTGCAACTGGGGAACCAGGTTGGAGTTTTTGCTTCAGCTCAAAATTCTGTGATTCTGGTCAAATCACTTAATCTCCCCATGTCTACACCCAAAATGAATTTGATCTTGTGTGATGTAACCAGTGCTCATGTAAAGCACTCCAATACCTGACAAGTCTGCACTATATAAAACTGCAAATACACAAAAAATAAGTGTTTTTCACACTTCCCTCATTGGGCTACATGTGGGCTACATCTGGGTGATATTTGTGCTGCATTTGGGATCTTTTGTCTCTGGTGGCCATCTTGGGAGATTTATTTGTTATGAAGTTTCCTAATTTCCTCATTTACTGCAGTCCCCTCAGTAGGAAATGCTTTCAGTTTTTTACTTCGATTCCATCAAGAAGGTATTCAGATATGTCACACATTTGCCATAAATTCTGAATGTTAGCACTCTAGTTGCTCATTAGATCACTGTAGTAAAGCTACTGGTCACCACGGAAGTCTGCTGTTGGTATTAAAAGTGCATGTTTCAATCTGCATATCAGAATTTTTTAATGAAATAAAAGAGGATTTGAGAAGTCACTCAAAATGTGCCCTAATTTTTCTTTCTTCAGCACTAATCATAATTTCTATAGCAAAATGAACCCCCTCATTGTGTTCCTTTTTAAATTAAATGTTTTATGTGTTACCAGTTTATTCCAATCAAGATGGCTTCAGGTGTGCCATACTTTTGTCATAAGTAAGACAGTAAGCGATCTAGTTGTTCTTAAGAACACTCTGGGACATTCTGTCATTGGGCTATACTTGGGCTACATCTGGGTGATATTTGGGCTACATTTGGGCTCTTTTGTCTCTGGTGGCCATCTTGGGAGATTTATTTGTTATGAAGTTTCCTAATTTCCCCATTTACTGCAGTCTCCTCGGTAGGAAATACTTTCAGTTTTTTACTTTTGTTCCATCAAGAAGGCATTCAGATGTGTCACACATTTGCCATAAATTCTGAATGTTAGCACTCTAGTTGCTCGTTAGATCACTGTAGTAAAGCTACTGCTCACCAAGGAAGTCTGCTGCTGGTATTGAAAGTGCATGTTTCAATCTGCATGTCAGAATTTTTTTATGAAATAGAAGAGGATTTGAGAAGTCAAAATGTGCCCTAATTTTTCTTTCTGCAGCACTAATCATAATTTCTGCGGCAAAATGAACCCCCTCATTTTGTTCCTTTGTAAATTAAATGTTTTAAGTGTTACCACTTTATTCCAATCAAGATGGCATCAGGTGTGCCATACTTTTGTCATAAGTAAGACTGTTAGCGCTCTAGTTGTTCGTTAGAACACTCTGGGACATTCTGTCATTGGGCTATACTGGGCTACATGTGGGTGATATTTGGGCTACATTTGGGCTCTTTTGTCCCTGGTGGCCATCTTGGGCGATTTATTCGTTATGAAGTTTCCTAATTTCCTCATTTACTGCAGTCTCCTCAGTAGGAAATGATTTCAGTTTTTTACTTTGATTCCATCAAGAAGGTATACAGATATGTCACACATTTGCCATAAATTCTGAATGTTAGCACTCTAGTTGCTCATTAGATCATTGTAGTAAAGCTACTGCTCACCAGGGAAGACTGCTGCTGGTATTGAAAGTGCATGTTTCAGTCTGCATGTCAGAATTTTTTTATGAAATAGAAGAGGATTTGAGAAGTCACTCAAAATGTGCCTTAATTTTTCTTTCTGCAGCACTAATCATACTTTCTATGGCAAAATGAACCCCCTCATTTTGATCCTTTTTAAATTAAATGTTTTAAGAGTTACCACTTTATTCCAATCAAGATGGCTTCAGGTGTGCAATACGTTTGTCATAAATTTGGACTGTTAGTGCTCTAGTTGTTCTTAGGAACACTCTGGGAAGCTGCAGTAGAACACAAAGGAATCATCTGACAGTCTCTGCCCTTGTTGGATGTACATGTTTTACTGAGAATGTCAGACTTCATTCTCACATGACTGATGAAGATAATGTGAATTTACAGAAAATATGCTCTCAGTTTAGCTTATAGATCACCTTCCAAACCTCTGTGGGAAAAGCATGAGAAAATAGTTTTCTCTCAAACATGATTCATGATATCACAGCAGAAGGCTTTTTCACATGGTAAAATCACCTTAGAACACACCACAATTCCTAAAATGAGTCTGGTACCATCAACAAATGATTTATAATGTAACTAAAGTCTTAAAACCTTCTATTAACTGCAATGCTTTTTAATGAGGTGCTATCATGTATATTGGTCCCAAGATGGCTGCCAACACTTCTTGGATGAAGTGCTGACAGCCAATCAGATCTCACGATGAGATGTGTGGTTAGGCTCCGCCCAGATATATCTATCTTTTTAACTCTAATTTTCTCAGGAACTACTGAACGGATTTACACCATTTAAGCAAAAGGCACGAGTCTGAACTGAGGACTACCTCTCTGCCAAATTTGAGGTAATTCTGTTCAGCAGTTCGGTCTGTAGCTGCGTCAACAGGTCCTATGGGAAAATGCATGGGGAAAACGCATTTTGGGACACCCTTTTTTCTCGGCCCCTGCTTGACAAATCACCGTGAAATTTTCAAGATAGGTGCGGACCGGAGCTGGCCAAAAGTTTGGAAAATTTCACGAAGATTCGTCAATCGGCGCCAACGTTATTGCAAATAGAATTTTGCGGATTTCCTATGGAAAATAGGTCCTAACTATAACTACCTACTGGCGACTGCCAGTAGGTAATATATTTATATATCAATATTGATACATTATCTTTAAAACAGTTCATTACATTTATCAGTTGCATTATTTTAGTATTAATATTAATGTTAATTTATTTAAATAATTGTATCAATTTTATTTTAAATCCTAATTTTCTACTCAATGATTTTGAACATGCATTTTAAAATGAATTTTTGTTTACTATTAAATAATTTGAAATGTATTTATGTTTGGTTTAATTCATCTTTAACAATAACATTTAGTTGATTAATCCATATTCATGCTCTGAATATGGATTGCTCATTAACTGCGGATTGGCCACCAAACATGCAACAGAACTGTCAGAAACCATCCTTAACCACGAGATAGACATCACGTTCATCACCGAAACATGGCTTAATGAATTCTCTTCCCCAATTATTGACATGCTTGTGCCCCCAGGCTTCACAATCATTTACAAAGACAGAAAAAAACTGCGAGGCAGGGGCATAGCAATCATACACAAGAACAACATCTCTGTGACGGAAACTGACGCCTTCAAATACAACTCATTCGAATGTATAACTGTCACCATTAAGACGAGTGACAACAAAACACTACTCTGCCATCTTCTGTATCATCCGCCAGGAAACACCTCCTCATTCGGAGAACATTCATTGGGAGAACACCTTTCCAACATGATAACTCACTGCTCACTCCAAGACTCCAACAACATAATCCTAGGCTACCTCAACCTACACTCAAATGAGGAAAACAACTGGCTAATCAAAACCTTGAACGATCTTCTACTTAACAACAACCTCACCCAACACTGCAAGAGGAAACCCATAATAGAGGCTCAATCACGGATGCCAATATTGCTCAAGCGGACATAGTCTCTATCGACCACACCCTGCCTGTTGACTGGTCTGATCACTATATCATTCTGTTCCACATCAACCAAATGATCCAATGCCAGCCCCGTATGGAGGACCCACCCCACTGGGCTAGAAATCTAAGTCAAATTCCCCTTGCCAACCTGGAGGAAGGGGTAAGCTTTCTCCTCCCCATTCCCACAAGTGACCTCTCCACTACAGAACTCACCTCTCACTACAACACTACTATGACTTCCATTCTCGACCAAATAGCCCCCCTGAAACTAAAAAGAGTCAGGAACAGTCCATCTAGATCGTGGTTTAACACAGACATAAATTCCGAAAGAAGAAAACTAAGAGCTGCAGAAAGACTCTGGCGAAACAACCCGTCCACAATCCTACGAGATCGACTCAAATCAGTACGCAGGAAATATAAAAATCAAATAAGGAATTAAAAATGTCCTTCTTTTGTAATGCCCTAGGCAATGCAAAAAAACAGGGCCAAAGAACTCTTCAATGCCATTAGGCAACAAACCTCCTAGTCCCCTTTGTCAGTTCTGGTCTCTAAAGACCTGTGTGATAACTTTGCCAAGTTCTTTAATGATAAAATCAACAAGATTGAACTCTCCTTGTATGATCACCGCAGTCCCCCCGACAGTAACTCGCCCCTGTGGACAGAAGATATCACACCCAAGCACTCCCCAAACTTCTGGAAATCTTTCAACCCCATCTCGGAAGCAGAGGTCATCAAAATGATTTCCAGCTCCAAACCCTCATCACACGTCTTGGATCCCATTCCTGTGCAACTGGTCAAAGAGCTCAAACTCACCCTAGCCCCGCTCTGGACCAAGATCATAAACAGCTACCTGAGCACCGGAGTCATGCCTGATTGTCTCAAAATCGGCCAAGTCACACCTCTGCTGAAAAAACCAGGCTCTGACTCAAATGATCTTAATTATTTCAGACCCATCTCCAACCTCCCTCTCCAGGCTAAAATCCTGGAAAGATGTGTTCACCTCCAACTTACTCAACACTTGTACAGCACCAACCTTCTAGACCCTGACCAATCGGGTTTCAGAAAAGGTTGCAGCACAGAGACAGCGATCCTAAATGTAATAGACGATATGAACAAGTCACTCGATACAGACCAATGCTGCCTACTCATACTCCTGGACCTATCGGCAGCCTTCGACGCGGTTGACCACAAACTACTCATTAAGGTACTTCAAGAAAGGGTAGGAGCAGAAGAAGCGGTCTTACAGTGGTTCACCTCTTTTCTACAGAACCGCACACAAAGAATAAAAATCAAAAACTTCTCATCTGACCTACTCCCCATTAGCAGGGGCGTCCCCCCAAGGATCAGTCCTCTCTCCGCAACCTTTCAACATCTATATGAAACCCCTTACCACCATACTAAAAAAAAAACCATTCCCTTCCACCTATATGCAGGTGATACCCAGATCTATCTAGAAACCTCCTCCATTGAAGACATTCAGAGAATGAACAACACTCTTAGAGAAATCTAACACCGGCTATCACTCAACCACTTGAAACTCAACTAAGACAAAATAGAAATCCTTCTCATCTCCAACAAGGAGAAGAACCCCCAAATCACAGAATGGCTAAAAGCTATTGATACTCTCAACTGCAATCTCACCCTGGCCGATTCTATAAAATTGCTGGGAATCACCCTGGACCCAAAATTAGACATGGTTAAACACATCAAGAACACCGCAAACAGCACCTTCCTCAACCTCAAACTTCTCAACAAAAGAAAACCCTTCATCCCTCCTAAAGACCTCAAACAAGCTACTCAATCCCAGGTGCTGTCCAAACTGGACTACGGGAATGTAACCCACACAGGATCAGCAAAATCTCACCTCGCTCCCCTCAGATCAACTCTGAACGCAGCAGCCAGAATGGTCACCGGAGTAAAGAAATATGAGCACATCTTGCCTGCACTCAGAGAGCTAAAATGACTCCCAATCGAAATGTGTGCCAACTTCAGAACTGCCTGCCTCACTCACAAAGCTCTTCACAAAGGACAACCCGCCTACCTGGCCTCCAAACTCAGGAAGGCCGGTCAGACAAGGAGCCTCAGGAGTACAAACACTCTACTCCTTATCCCTCTGAAAACTCGCAAACAAAAAAACTGCATCTCGATCCTTCTCAGGAAATGCCCCCAAAATCTGGAACTCTATCCCAGTCCACATCAAGACTACCTCCTCATATTTAAAATTCTAAAGGCAGCTCAAAGACCTCTTCCTCAACCGATCTCTTCCGAATGGATAGCTATCACCCAAATGCAGAAGCCTGCCCACAGCAGCACACAGACACTTTGACATTAAGAGTTCTACCACACTCTCCTCCTGACTCCCTCCTCTCCTCCCCTCTCTGATCTAGTCCCGTCACGAGTCACTGTGCTTTTTACGGCGATACTCAATGTACATAATACTGTGATGCTGTGATTTACGCGTGACAATATGTTGTAAAGCGCTCTGATCCCTTCGGGCCTGGCCAGAGCTATTTAAAATTCATAAATAAATAAAATAATAAATAAATAGATAGATAGATAGATAGATAGATAGATAGATAGATAGATAGATAGATAGATAGATAGATAGATAGATAGATAGATAGATAGATAGATAGATAGATAGATAGATAGATAGATAGATAGATAGATAGATAGATAGATAGATAGATAGATAGATAGATAGATAGAAAAGGCCCCTATGTAAAGGCAGGAATCTTTCCCATGCTATGAATAGTGAAAGTTTTTCCTCTTGAACTAAATTGCCTGTGTCACGAGAGAATAATATTATATACAGAAGATCCTGCCTTTATGCGTGCTTATGCTACAATTCGTAGAAAATAACATTACAGTTTGGGCATGGGTTTTATAGTTTTGAATCAGGTAGGTAGCGCAGGCAATAAAAAGCCAATGACCAATTTAGGCTGTGGACGAGTGGGGTATCTTGCTTTTTCCTAGCCATGTTTGTTGGTTTGATGAGCCACGCAGAGGAAGTATGTAGTAAAGGTGAGTGGAGCACAGCCCTTTAGTCAATGATTCACATTCATAAGAAATGGATTTCCAGGAATACGAGGTCAGTCGTGGCACATGCTAATTGGATAGCTACAATCACCAAAGATGTGTAGCATGTTGTAAAAATAACAATAACAACTTGTGCACTTAGAACAACTTTAAATAACCTGGCATCAGATAACCCAAGAGAAGGACAAGTTCAACAAGAAACTGTGATTACAAATTTGCGAACCTGACAGTAACAGCGTGCTAGACATCTGAGGGCTGGAATCTTTGATGAGTGACCCACATCTGAAGAAGAACAAAAGCAAAATTCAGATGTGTGAACCCATCCAATCTGAGATTATGTACATGGGGGCAGATTTATAACGGACTTGCGCCACTTTTACGCCGCCGTTGCGTCACTTTTGTGATGCAGCGGCGGAGTAAACCCTGCGCCATGTTGCGCCCCATTTACAACGTAACGCATCTAGGGAGATGCGTCACGTTGTAAAGCTTGCGCCACATGTGGGCATACCTGCACAGGGGGGAACGTTCCGGCGCAGGAACGCCTCCGAAAAGTGGCTGAGTGAATTCTACAAGATTTCACTCAGTCACTTTTCCGGGCATGCTGCGCCAAAACCCTGCGCCTGCTTGAAGCAGGCGTAAGGATTGACGCAGCATTGTAACAATAGGGCACCCCCGAGACTTGCTGGGGCTGCGTCGTGCTTGCAACGCAACTCCAGCAATGCGCCAACCTTCCGCCATCAGATGCGTCACGCATCTGTTCATCCTTGCGCCACGATGCGCTGCATTGTAAATGCGGCGCATCTATTGTGGCACAAGGGTAAACTTTCGTGACGCATCTTCCCTGGCGCATCCATGCTGATTTGCAGGGATGCGCCAGGGAACCTAAATCTGCCCCATGATATTTAATGCCTCAGGCTAGTTTAATTTGGATATGTTGAAGTTCACAGAACAGCCGAAATCGCAGCCAGGCCGTCAACGATTTTAACAGTTTGTAACATATAAGCTTTAGAATTCCTGAAACATTTAAAAGCAAGCCAGCAGTACTCTTTTCAGTTGCCTCCCCCCCACCACCTTCTTTCAGTGGGCCTGGTACACAAATATTTTGCTGTTGGTGGGTGTGACTTGCTTTAGTCGTTCTGGTTTGCGAGTGAAACCAATGACTACATTAAGAGTACTACAAGAGAAGGCTGTAGAAAAATCTTTATGAGCCTGTCCCATCATCCTTAGATATGTGCATATATAGCGCGAACCTAGCCACAAAGCAATGGAGCACTGTAAAAGAGGGGCAAAAAGGTATGGGGGTACAAAACATGGCAAGGAGAAGAAATGAAAGAAGGGGTGCAGTAACAGAACGCGTGACTGGGACATCAGAAGAGGGTATGAGATGGGAGAGGGTTCTTTTATTGGTAGGTTATAGGTAGACGAAGTGTTGCCTTAATAGAAGGGCTCTTATTGGGACGTTTTAACTACCTTTAGCTGTTCTAAGTTCCATTTTCCTCTGGAAATTGAAAAATCACTTCTGCTTGGTACCAGTCTAACAACTCACATAGGGGCATATTTACAACGAGGCGATAATAAATTATCGCCGCTTTAGCGGCCATTTTCTGCCGAAAAGCGGCAACGCGTGAAACCTTGCTTTAGCGTGGGGATGTCTAACACCCAGCTTTGCACCTCTAATAAGATGCAAAGTGGACGTTCCTGACCTGACATGATAGGAGAAATGTCGCTAAGCGACATTTCTCCTATCATCAAGCCCCACGCTATGAAGCATAGCGGCAGGAAAAGTAGCGATAACCCCTGTTATCGCTACTTTCCTTACGCCTGCTTCAGAACTGACTTAGCCATGATATCCTATGGAAGGTGGATATCATGGCTAAGTTTATGAGTCCCTATCAACTAGCTAACGTGAGATTATCGCTGGGTTTCCAGCGATAATCTCACGTTAGTCAGTTAGCGCTAGGATTTTTATCGCTGATGAGATAAGCGTTGCTAATAGCACGCTATCTCAGCGATAAAAATCGGCGCTAGCCGGCGATAATTATCCGAACGCTAAGTGTGCTCAGCGATAATTATCGCCGGTTGTTGTTGATATGCCCCATACTTTTTCTTCATGGAGATGTTTTAGTACTCAAAATGGAAGCATCTTGACTTTCAAACAAGTGGAGTGATTTGAAAAATGGTAGGCATGGACGTGACTTCCGCTCCCAAAAAGCAAACTCAAGCTTTGGTTGCACTACACTTGTATACATTAGACGTCATATTTAATAACCAAAGGACTGGGCTACTCCACTCACCTCAGCGAACGTAGCATGGAATTAGGTGTTAGGCCAGCTTTACATGCAGATCGTAAGTGGGGAAACGGGTCATAGATGCTTCACGTTCACTAACATTAGGTCCCAATACAACAATCTACAACAATGTGTGCCTCTCTATTTTACCTGTGTGTCGTTGAAACACCACGACAGACAAAGCAAAGGAACACGCAAACGCAATTGTGTGCTCTGTACCGGACCTACTGCATTTCTAATTGTGCTGACGTCCCATTATAGGAAACTTGGCTGTGGACTATGTTAATTTCATGTGCAGCGACTCTGCAGATATTGACACGTCGTGGCTTTAAATCTGTGTTATTTGCAGAATGCACAATCAGAACGTAACTTTTATAATTCACTGGTGTGAAACATAACACAACTGATTTATATCGCTTCGTATATATTTTATACCTTTCAATTAAATGATTCTTAATATACTATTTTGCATCATTTTTACTCCAAACAATGGATTAAAATCATATATGGGATCTCAACAACTATCATATTTTCTGACCAAGGCATATCCTTAGGTTTCTGAAAGGCTTTGTTTGCATTAGTATTTTGCAAGAAAATGCAGTTACCAAGATTATTCGGCAACAATTTATAGGAAAAAAACTTCAGAGAACTATTTAAGAGCAGTGCTTTGAGGGTGTTCATTTGACCTTCAGTGACAATGCTTAAGCCTTGCAAATTGATTAATAGATATACAATATGAAATCATTTTTCATACAATGTTTTAATGTTTGCTAAGTGCTGGTGCAGTATGTAAACAGAGTATTTGGCATTTTTATTAGGCTGCGGAACTCAGTCATTTCCTTTGCAACAACATCTCATAAACTATTTTGACAGTCTAATAAACTATAAAAAGCTGTGGTAAAAACTGGCTCTGAATGTTATAACCGAACAAAATGGAAAGAGCAAGAGAAAACATCTATCACTGGGATTATTATCACTGTTGCCATAGCAACCCGGTTGCAATGGCAATATCTCCATGGTTCTGCTGTTTGTTATCATCTTTCTTGATTTTACATCATTGAAATTGTAGTAATTACACTCTGTCTGATGAAAAATTCATGCTGTCATGGCAACTAAGTCAAATATTCTTAATCATTTCACCTCTTCAATCTAAAATGTAATTGTTTGTCAGTAAAATAGGTTATACAGAAGGTTTCTATGGAGTTATGATTGCCTTGAGTGTTTTGCGAAAATTGTGCTTTTACATTCAAGACCCTAAGCTCAGCTAATAGATAATGATGGTAAACAATGAGTCATTATAATAACTAACCAGTATGCATTAATTGAAGAGTTACTGTTTTCGAATCGGTAGAATTATAAAATGGAAGAGAAAGCGAATCAGAATATACCATAATAATCGTTTCATATGCATTCTCGGTAGATTGCTCTGCCTATGTGAATTTAGATTTTGCTCACTCATTGCCTGTGTCTACAAAAGGGCATTTGGAGGTTACAACATACATTTTCTGTGATTCGATTGTTCATTTCCGTGTGGGAAAGATGGAAAGCATATCATCAATCTCTTATTTACTGTAGATACATAAACATATTTTAGCAGTAGACAGGGCTCGACAGTGCAAGCATACAGATGAATATCAGCAGAAGCAGTGTTTAAAATCCGGTATCACCACGCACAGCTTTTGTGAACACAGATTCTGCTGGCGTCAGGTGCCCTACTTCCAGTAGGCAATATTAGCAATGTCAAAACGGGTAATTTTCACAGTTAATCCAGGGGACCTAGCTTGATTTAAATTACCAGCTCGCAAAACATTAGCTAACAGTCACACCGCAGGAGGTGGCTCGATTTTGTTCAAATGGCGGACTGAAAATCTCCTTGCAGTGTGAGCCGAATGGAGGGGCGGCACATTCTGGGTTGCCGAGCAGTCCCTCTTTTTTTACAACTTTTGTTGTGCGACATGAGAATATGTCTGCGCTGGGCTGATGCGCTAGTGTGTCACAGTGCAAAACGAGCCATTCAGTAGGGTTATCAAACCCAGCCTCATTAGTGGCATATCCTTGATCACCTGTGACAGTGTAAAGAGAAAAGAGTCAATACTTGGTTCGGCAGAATGTGATGGCAGGCCCACTAATCCAGTGACGCCTGTGCTGGCTGTGTGTGTGGTGAGTGTAAGCCAGCCCTCAGGGAGTAGCTGGTGCTGGCAACAACTCTAACAGTCATCAGGCACTCAGAAATGCAATGTCAGAACAACAAGGGCAGATGACTTGAGTCACACATGGTTAGTGGCCCCGGATGCACAGCGGCCGACACGGGCCCACCGCCACGGGACGCTGACCTGCGGGAGACAGGGGTAGGGTCATGGGGGCAGAGCAGGGTCTCGTATGTGTCATCGGTGCCTTCCGCGGAGTATCTCAGGGGAGAATGGGAGGTCTACCCCGGGGCATGATGTAGAGGGCACATGCCAGCTGTGTCCGGCAACATGGAAGATATGAATGCCACAGACTCATGCCAGACACCAAGTTCGTACCTGCCCGTTGCTGATGACAACCCCCACTGGCTTGCGTGGAACAGGGTTAGTGGCACCAGGTGTCACCGGCTAGCATTGAATAGGGTTAGTGGCACCATGTGTCGCAAACCTGTGATATGAAATTATGCCTCACTGATCGAAGGGAGTCTGGTGCTGAACTTGTGGTCACTGCCATTCATGACTCAGGACACAGTTCCACATGTGCGACCTACTGGGACAAAGAGGACATCAGTGGGGTATGTCGGCAGGTGAGCAGTGCAGCCTTGGACACTGGGGTGGGCAGGCCTGGTCTGGGTATCAGCGTCCTGCGGTGCAGCAGGTGCACAGGTTCACAGGCCCTGCTGCTCATGGCGTCGGCCTCGTGGCAGACTGCGAAGCGCCGCCCTGTCAGTGATGTTGGCCTTTCCGGATGAGAACCACGCTCTGCACCACGGGGTTTTTATCCACACCCCTGCACAGTCCTGGCGTACTCAGGGCCAACCCACTACGCTCACGCACACACGGGGGGTCGCATCTAGCGACATTTCCGCTATCTGACCCACGGCCTGGGGTTACATGGTTGTGTCCACTGTACACTACTCTCCAGTCACCAGCAGTTGTGGTCTGCATGGACATATCTGTGATTTGCATACCCGTGTCTGTCCTGCACATCCACGCCTCACTTGTTGTTGTTTACATTCCCACTCATGGGTCACTTGCATCATTCGTACATGGCTGCTTTCCGCATCTCCAAACGTTCAGCTGTTGTGTGGCTATGGAGTAGTGTTGTCGTGTCTGGTAGGTGGTCATGTTGATTGTCATGTTGTATGTTGTTTGGTCACGTGTGCATTCCCACAGTTGTGCGTTGTGTGATGGTGGCTTTGAGGTGTGTGGTGTGTTGATTTGGCACTTACCAACGAGCAGTCCAGTTCCGTATGTGCCATCCTGGAAGCACTGGTTGATGGTCGGAAGATGAAGGAATCATGCACACTGCCGGGTAGTTTGCGACGACATTAGTGAACATTCTCCGGTGGTCCACTATTGCCTGCACATTGATGGAATGTGTGTGCTTTCTGTTGCGGTAGTGGTGTGCAGTATCCGCAGGTGGAACAAGTGGGACATGTGTGCAGTCTATTGCCCCCAACACTGCCGGGAATCCAGCTTCGCGTAGAAGCCTTGCTTGGTCTCCTGCTGTTCCTGCGCAGTGTGGGGGAAGTGAAGGTACTGGGGTATGAAGCTGATGATGGCATCCAGGACAGGTGTGATGAACTTTGATAGGGCTGGCTGTGAGACCCCTCCGACTCTGGCAGTTGTTGGTTGGAAGGTACCAGAGGCCAACAGGTGCAGCACATCCAGCAGCTTTGTCTGCGGAGGGATGTTGATTCTCCGCTGTGTTGGGACCGTCAACCTGTGGGCAATGTGGGTCATGATGCGGATGATGGTTGACCTTTTGAGCCTGTATTGGGCAATGACTTCCTCTGGCATTAGGTCTGTGACAGTGGTGCATTTCCGGTAGGTCCACGGACTTACTCTGCGCTGCCTCTGTGGTTGTCCTGGGTGGTGGGTGGGTCTGGGTCCTGGGGGTAGTGGTGGTCCTGGGGGTGGTGGCTGCTGTGGCCCTGTTGGGGCTCCGAGCTGCATGATGAGTAGCTCCATGGTGTCATTTGTTCTTTGGGTGTGGCTGTGTGCAGGGCTCCATTGCCTACTGCAGGTAGTCGTCTGGCTTTACACCGGCTGGAGGCAGGTGTTAAATACCTGCTGCTACCGCGGCTTATCGCGTGGTTTTGACTCTCATCACAGATCTGGCAGTTCATTGTGAAAGTGGTGTTGTAGTTTTTTCGTGTGTTTTTGAACGGGAATGCCTACTCTACATCTCATTAGAGTTAGTTGGTGGTGTCCACCGTAGAGATAACTTTTGGAGCAGTTAACGCTGGAATACTGGTGATGTCTGCAGTTTGCACCAGCTTGTGAATGGGGTGTTGAATCTATCTCTATTTTTGATGTGTTAAGGTGGTGATAAATTGGAGATAAGTCCTTGTGAATATCCCCCTTTTGTTTTATTGTGGCACCATTCCTGTTAAGGGGACAGGGGCAATCAAAACTTAAAATTTAGTGAAGCCGAGGGCATTGCGGGGATCATGCGTGCCCCCTCCCCCAATGAATGCCTACAGCTGCCAGTCACAGAATGGAGGCTGTTCCTCATGGAGAGCATCCACTTTGCACCTGAATACCACCTTCTTTTCGATAGTATAAATCAACGACTTGTCATTGCAATCAATGCTGCAAACAATTGACACTTTCCACAGTGAATGACTAAGAAGTGGAAACATCTAATAAATTTATTTCCCAAATCATTTTTAATGCATTGCAAAATGTATATTGGGAGTCACAATAAATTAGCCACTTGCAATTTACCCTTGAAACATTGTGACTCTATGTTTTGTGGTTGCTTCATGATTCCAAACGCTATAGTACATTGGGTCTATATTTCTAAACAAGCCACAACTAATGGTTAGCTTTGAATACATACTTTCGTCCTCGTTCCAAATGCAACAGGAATGTTGGGACTTGGGGCAAACTTTGTTGGCAACTGATCCCAGTATTCCACGTTGTGCAGTAATTCCACACATCAACTATTATTAATCATGCCATTTCGGCTAGCTATAGCTGAAGAAATTTGCACAGGTAAGTGAGCTGGAAAAGAGGGGAAATATTTGTACAGGGAAATTAGTTTGGAAAGAAGAGAAATGTGCAGATTTGTATGGGATAGCTTATATTCTGATTGTGGATACTTTGACCCAGAGTAAAACTGAACAGTGCCATAATGGGTATCAAAAATAGTTGTAAGCCAATTCTGGCTCAGGTGGTCCAAAGTACATTTTGATTTATTCACATCTTCCTCAAGACAATAAGTTACTATATTTTAAAAACATTGTGGGAAGAGCATCTCACCACCTTCTAGGTCACTAATGATAGCGTGTACCACATTTTTTAGATGTTTAGCTGTTGTAAAAATACCCAACCATGGCTGATATATACATTATGAAAAGTCAATATTAGAGTATACTATCTAAGTATTGGTATAAGTTCAAGTTATCCCCCATAGGGGACCCCTATCAAACCCTTAACAAGTGTAGAGTTTATATACATCATCTTGGCAGATTAACCATATTGAGTAGTCTTTTGAAAGAAGAATATTATGATAATATTGAAAGGCATCTCAGTTCATGTGCCTAATTTCACTCACTTTGGGTGCTATTTAACAAGTCTATTCATTTACATTCACGTCGCTCCAGAAGTACTTTAATATCACCACCTCGGCTGTCCGTAGCTACCTTCTTCGCCACATGCCACTATATTTCATCCCCAGTGTGTCGCAGTTCTGTAAGTGATGTACTAATGGCTCTCCTTCACTATGCATCTGGTTCTACTGAGTGGTTGCACTATTCGTTGCTTGACCATTTGGGTGGTTTGGCCTACATATGCCAACATGAGTAGACATTTAATGAAATAAATCACATTCTGGGTATTACAATTTCAGAAGGACCATAATTTGAATGTTCTCTCAGCTATTTCAAGTGTGTTCGTAGTGCATGTAAATCTACACGATGAGCATCCTCCACATTTGAATTGAGCTGTGACTTCAGGTAACCCTCATAATCTTCTTATATGACATTTCATTTGGGGGTCTTTGAGTGCTCTCAGAACATGATCCTTAATATTTGTATTTCTCTTGTAAACAAATAGTGGGATCTCCCTGCATGACTCTTGTACTAGTGGCCAATCCTTGTAATGATTTTCTTCACTTCGTTACTGACTAGTGAGCAGGTACTCACCACCACAATTTTCTCATCTGCACGCTCCCTTACTCTTGGTGTCAATAAGTGTTCCTTTGGCAAAGCCCTCCTTTTTTAATTGCCCCCAAAATAATCTTCTTTGGACAACCTTTCTCTAGAAGTTTGTTTTTCAGATGTTTTGCCTCTTGTGAGTAGTCTTCCTTGAATATGCAACTACTGCGTAAAAATTGGCCATATGATAGATTATCTCTCAAAGCTCTTGGAGGATGCCTATTGTATTTAAGAAGGGAATTTGTGTCAGTGGGCTTCTTGTTTAGTGTGGAATATAAAGTGCCCCCCGATGTCTGGCCAAAAAGTCCAGATAGTTAGATTTAGTGTGATTGTGGTTGGCCATGAAGTGTCAGTCAGGGCTCTGATTGTTTAACCAACCTACGAAGTAAGTTCATTCTTCCTCACTGCCATGCCAAATCAAGAAAACATCATCAATATAGAGTTTCCACTCCCTTATCTTTGAATGGAAGGGATTTGTGTGTTTGCATGTGACCTATTCTTCAAACTTGCCCACAAACCAATTCTTTACATCTGGGGAAAAGCATTCTCGCATCAAAACTCCCATCCTTTGGATGTAAAATTCATTCCTAAACATAAAATAGTTTTTTTAATGCCACACCACTATGGGCTATTCTTAGATCATATAATCTTTTATCTTTAACTGCCTTTGTTATACACTGACGTATTACCTCTATTGCCTCATCCTGCGGGATATTAGTGTAGAGTGATTCTACGTCAAAGACTAGGATATCAGTGTATGGTTCAGAATTCAGTCCCTCTGTATCATTGCTAGATTGCATGCTGTCCCATACATAAGATGATAACTAAGGGACTTTATCCTTGAGGTATAAGTCAACAAATGTGCAAATAAGTTCCAGTGCTGAATCACATCCCGATACTATTGGTTGACCTGGTGGGTGTGTAAAATCATTGTGTATTTTAGGCAGGATGCAGATAACTGGTTTAGGAGGGTTTGGTTTGGTTTAATATGCCTTTTCACTCTCGTCAATCATGCAGTCTCTTCGGGAATTGTCTGTAATCAACTGGCTCTCCTCTTAGAGCTTTCTCAGAGGATCCATCGGAACATTCTAGTACTGCCTTTTGTCACTTACTTGTCTATATACTTCATTATCATAATCCTGTGTATCCTGTATGAAGATAGCATCCCCTTTATTGGCCAGTTTGATGGTTATCTTGGTTCTGGTAGATAGGGATTTAAGAGCATCTTTCTTACTCTTAGATGTGTTATATGGAATGAATCTTTTTTGTTTTTCTCACTCTTTCACCTGTCTCAGGTCAATGTTCTCAAATGCAAAAATCTCTGGACTTATAAAATATTAGGAGGAACACATTGGGAAGGTAAGGATTGGCCTGTGTTCTTGTTAGACTCTGTTGCTTGTCTATCCTTGAAAAAATGTTTTAATCTAAGGTTTCTGAAAAATCACCATAATTCACTTCTGAATCTGAAAAGGCCTGGTGTCTCTGTAATTACAAACCATAGTCGTCCGCTGAAAATATTTGACAGATTAAAGATGGGGGACTTCATACATCCTGAGGCATTCTTTCCCTTTGGCGTCAGTGTCTTCAGGGTGTCTACCATCTGTGTGTCTGATTCCTTGTTTGTCTCTCCCCTGGTTGGTAATGTTTACCCACCATCCTCCCCCACATCCTCAGCCCCTTCCTCTCGGTCTCACTCTTCTTTGTCCCTATTCTAGAAAATGGTGTGGTGTGCCTGTATGGTTTACGGGATGTCTTGAGATTGGACCTGCCTCTTGAGCACCCAAATTAACCTATGAATCTGAGAAGGTGACTCTTTTCTGTGTGGGCTGGTCACTAGCTGATATATAGAAATCAGATCTCAGGTTAGGATACACTGTTTTGGTAATTAATCTAGTCATATCTTTGTGTACATTGTCGATTTTTTGCATATTTGTATCGAATGAAATTCAGCTATTGTTTTTTGCAAAGAGTCAAGTACTGCTTTGGCATTCTCTATGGCACCACTTGTTTTGATCTTTTCCTCAGGCCCACGTATTTTTTGTTCAAGAATATTTAATTCATCAAGTGCAGTGTCTATCCCAAGCTCCATCTAGTGACAGGAATAGTTATTACCTGTATATAGCTGATGTTTTTCTTGAATTTCTCATTATGTGTGAAGATAATGGGTATGTTCTATACTTAAAGTCCCAGCGGAATTATATCTATTTTTTCAGTTTCTCTAATTTATCCACATCAGCTCGAATACTTGGATGTGAAGGAGTCGTTGAAGTGAGTAAGGATGTACCTCCAACGATTTCAGCTATATAATCATCACATGACAGTCTTTTTGCCATATTACCCACTGTCTAATTCTGGTTAAAGTTGATATAGTTTAACTGTCCTTGCAGAAATTCGTCTGCACATAACCTATAATGAAAAACAAGGACAACCCTATATGCCCACAGGAACTAGGGTAACTCTAAAATATATGCACAGTTGTCCTGTGAGACTCATTTACAATCAGACACCCAGTAATAATTCAACGGAATCGATCAGTATATATCTTGTCAATTTTCGCCATACATCAAATGTGTTTGTGTTAATAGAGTAAAAAAGAAATAACAATAACAAATTACTGATTTTCGGTCAATTGTGTATACATGTGATCAAATATATACATTATCATTTCGCTTGCAGTTATACATAAAAAGGTGAACCAAGTGCAGACGACACAGTGCTCCAATGTAAAAACACCCAAAACAAATCTAAAAACATTTTTACACAAAGACACACACCTTTTTCCGGGCACTATTTTTACTTACAACGTTAAAAATGCATCTCTCCAATCAATCAATCATGGCATTTGTAAAGCGCACTACATACCAGCGAGGGTCTCAAGGTGCGGGGGGAAGCTGCTACTGTTCAAAGAGCCAGGTCTTGAGAAGTCTTCTGAAGGTCAGAAGGTCTTTGGTCTGCCGTAGGTGGATGGGGAGGGTGTTCCATGTCTTGGCGGTGTGGTGGGAGAATGATCTGCCGTCGGCGGTCACTCTTCGGATGCGGGGAACGGTGGCGAGGGCGAGGTCTGCCGACCGGAGCTGGTGGGTGGGGGTGTAGAGGCTGAGTCGGCTGTTGAGGCACATTGGTTCGGTGTTGTGGAGTGCCTTGTGTGCGTGGGTGAGCAGTTTGAAGGTTATCCTCTTCTTGACAGGGAGCCAGTGTAGGTCTCTGAGGTGGGGTGAGGTTCTGGACTTTTAAGAGTCCAGAGGTGTCAGGGAAACAACACCCGAAGACCCCTGAGTTCCTCCTGTCTCGGTGCACAAATAACAGAGACACGGGCTTCTCGATGGCGGCGTCAAAGACCAAGGTTTATTTACTGCAGGGACACAGAAATCATAGGAACCACACAGAGGCAGAATCTACGAGGCTGTTCAAATTGCATTAAGTGGGTTGCTTCTTAAATACAAGAAAAATGTCTTGGGGCAACATCACACGAATATTTCTCATGCCTAACCCGGTATCCCAAACAGACAATAAATAAATATCAAACAATGATTAGTTGTGGGTTTTCGGTATTCAATCAGGTCCTCTCGACAGTTTTTCATTCTCTACTTGATCCTCCCCATCATAAAAATCGTAACCTCCCCATTGTAAAAGCCCAGAAAGAAAGGAGCAGAGCCAGGTGCAAAGGATTGAAATGTAGGATAAGAGGTGTTTATGGATCATAAACGGGCAGGGCAATCGTCTTCGGCCTTTCAGTCAGGACAACGGACACGAGAACCAGTATAGCAGGACTGGCCTCAGGCAAGGGAGGCAGCTTGATTCTGCCTAGTCATGTAGCGTCAGCCTTTCTCGGGGCTCGAGCTTACGTGTCCTTAACAAGGTGACTCTGCCGGGGTCATCGTCCGTTCATTGACTATGTGAGGGCAAGAAACAAGATGGATGCCGTAACTAAAATGGATGCCGTGACTTTCAGAGAGAATGCCCTAGTTTCTAGTGAATTCGTGCTAGTTGCGCAGCGAAAACACTGTCACGTATACAATGGATCGTTTGCGGTTCATTGGTACCAAAATCGTGTCAGTACTATGATACCGAATTCACAGGTTCGAATCGCTACAGAACCTCAGACCGTCCTTTTGCCCTTACATAGGCAACAACTCACTCTATGTCAGAGTCCAGTTCTATATTCATCAGGTCACTGATATGTTGTTGTAGCATTACTCTATCCCGTGGCGTATCTCTGAAAACAGGTGGTCTCCTTACGCATGATGAAACACAAACGCTACATAAGGCAGGGCCACACTGAATAATGAGACAGCACGAGAATAAAAATACTAACGTAACACCAATGACCATTAGAACCTTCCACCCCCATGCAGATAACAGGTTCCAGAACCATCCCATTATTGACCAGTCACCTTCCTCTACGTGAATGGAGTTGGAGATTTTGTGTAACTTAGAGATGGCCTTGTATACTGTTGACACATTATCTGGGATAAAAACGCAGCAACTTGATTGGATCATTTTGCATACCCCACCTCGATCTGCAAGTAATACGTCAAGGACCATACGGTTCTGTAACGTCATGAGGCGATCCGCTTGAAGCTCAGCTGTCAGGTTACTAAGGGCACCTGTAGTTTCAATAATGGTGGATTCAACTACTCGTGTTAGTTGACGCAGGTTTCTACTGTTGACCATAGGCCCCCAGAACGGGAGGAAACCTTTGAAAAAGTCTCCTGCTTCTTGGCTAGCAGTATCCTCTTTACTGAATACACCTCTCACAACTCTCGTTTTGTGATAATCCGGTGCAGCAGTGTATGTCGGAGGTAACAGTTGAGCGATATAACATGAGCCTGAGAAGTCAGCGGGCAGCCATGTATATGCTCTGTCTTGACAAACAAAATAGGTACCCTTAGCGGCTAAGAATGCAGGGGAAGATTGTGACGGGAACACGTATGTTTCAATGCAGTCACTCTTCCCCAGTCGAGCCTTCGGATTCCTCCCATTCCCTTGCAAACAGACCTGACCTTGGTGGGGTACGACCCAGATCGGAGTTGAGCTCTTACGTTTGTTCTCACCCAGAGTGATGCCATATTCTGTAATGTTCCACCCCATGTAGACTCGCAACTCATCCTTGGGAATGTACGGAGTGTTAGTGACATCTCTCACCATATCAGTGATTCCTTTCACCAAGGCTCTATTAGCAGAGTTATACCGGGTGGAACGCGGAGGTCATGGAGGGTAGGTCTCTAGAGCATAGGCGAACATGGTCTGAAATGCCCAGAATGATCCATTATAACTGAAAGGCAGAACCAAATAAGGGATGCCCTTGTCCATGGTATGTGGTATCAGGCCACATACCCAGCAGTTTGTTGTGTTAACCACTAATTGATGTTGGTGCAAGAGCTGAATGAAAGTGTTATTTATGAACTCAGAGCGTCGAGCTTGCTCGTGAGCAGGAAAAGGGTGAAAAGAGTGAATAGTACCAATAGTTGGGGAAACAGAAATATGGGGAGATACTGTGGACGTAATAGGTGCAAAGATCAATTGAATACCAAAAATACTTCCGCCTACTAGAGTTATAAAAACAATCAGAAGTGTTAGGGCACATTGCATTAGGAAACATTTACTATACAATATGTCATATAATTTTGTCTTGTGCACATTTATGACTTTAACCCGTCGTAATTCAGGAAGCTCCATCTTCTACAACCGTTCGCAACGGATGGTTTGTACCTGTTAGAAACTTACCTCTGTTTATCCTGGGAGTTCCCAAGACAAACAGAAGAAACCGACCTAATGTCTGATTCCCTGTAAATTAAAACAAGGCACACGTTACGACCCTACGGTAACCCAGATGGCAAGGTGAAAGAAACAGAAATAAAAAATAAAAATTCTAGCAAACTTCCTGATTGACTGGAATGCAGTATGATCAAAACAGTTTTATAGTCTTTAAACAGAAGGGCAATAATGCAATGTCATTAGTTCATAACATGAGAACGTAGATTATATCTGTACTTTCCGGGTCTTGTTTGGTCTTGAAATAGCTGGTCCACAGGTGCAGAAATGTTCGATTCCACAGGGGACAAGTGTTCACTTTGTGCAATACTTGGTTCAGGATTCAAAGGAGCGGTTTCTGCTGAGGTGCCAAAGTTCTGTGTTTCGGTTTGTGGATGGTCCGTTAGGTACTCTGCATCACTGAAAGGGATGTGCCTAGGAACAGGTTCTGTTTCGGACACACCAATTCCTCGTCTAACCCAGTTGTCATAAGGGAGTGGAAGAGGGACACGCTTTGTGTGGCTGGCGTGCACTAGGGGTGGGCGGAATTTGCGGAATTAACCTTCGCAAATTATCGCGAGAATGTTTAAAATTATCGCAAACAAGCAGAAATATCGCGAAGATGCGGAAGTTTTTTTCCGGCATGTTCGCGAGATTTTCTGCATGGTTGCGGGTCGCCAACTTACCCATGTGGTTGCTTGCGGGCGCGGCCATCTTGTTTTGAGTTGTTCTCGCGGTGCATGATCGCGAGAAGAAAGACGTGATCGCGCGACGCATGACGTCACTGCGGGCGCGAACTGTCGCGAGACAGCGCAAATGGCTAAAAACAATACAACATCTCATGGAGAACGCGACCGGATCAAGAAAACTTGTCGGCGAACGCAGGGATTCAGGTAAGGCGATCGCGCGCGCGCGAGAATGTATTATTTTACAGCGCGAGCAAGAAACAAATTATCGCCAAGCTGCGGAAACCGGAATTTTTGACATTTTCGCGCTCTCCGCGGAACGCAAAAATGTCAAATTATCGCAATTTCCGCGAACGGAACGAAATTTTTGCCCAGGCCTAGCGTGCACCCAATTCTTCCTTCCAGCTAGCCGTACTGCAGTTCTGGTTACGAGGAGGACCTGAAACGGGCCCACGAATCTTGGCTGAAGGTTTCGGGTGCGTTCAAAGTTCCGCACCACAACCTGGTCGCCGGGTTTCAACGTATGACCTGGACTCTCCGGCAGTTTAGGCAAGGATTCGAATACCTGTTGATGAATAAGGCTTAGTTTAGCAGTCAAGTCATAAAGGTAATCAATCAACATTGGGTATTCGATCTGTTTAAATTCCTTTGGCCTAGGGACTCCCCAAACATTAGCAGGACGACCGAACACAATCTCAAATGGGCTAAGCCCTACTCGAGAGTGTACAGTTGCTCTGGTGGACAGTAAAGCTAGAGGCAGTGCGTCTGGCCAAGAGAGGTCAGTGGAAGCTTGAATTTTCGCAAGCTTCAGTTTCAGGGTGCCATTGTATCCTTCCACCAAACCTGCTGACTGTGGATGATTCGCACTGTGGAATTTTTGTACAATTCCTAGACCTGCACACACACTCTTCATAACTTTCCCTACAAACTCACTTCCGTTGTCTGACCAAACAATCCGTGGCATACCATACCTAGGGAAGTACTCTTTGAGGAGGATTTTGGCAGTGGACATGGCAGTGTTATCCTTTAGTGGGTATGCCTCCATCCATCTTGAAAAGGCACATACTACTACTAGGACATACTTAAGATTGTTACATCTGTCCATGTGGATATAGTCTAATTGAATCACTTCAAAGGGACAAGAAGGGGGAGCAAAATGACCAGTTGGGGTTGGGGTTCCTTTGCCAGGATTATGCATCAGGCATACCATGCAGTTTTTCACCACTCTTTCCGCACACTTAGTAATTCCATCGTTCTTCCATACTGGAGCTAACATTTTACAGATCCCTTTCGAACTGATGTGCGCCGCTCCATGTGCCATCGTGACTACTGCAAGTACATACGCATTGGGTAACATCCAACGTTGCTGTTCAGACAGATCAATCCAACATCCACTTGGATCCATTTTACCCGTTTTCTCCTTCCATTCATTCTTCTCATTTTCAGTTGCCTCATTTTGGATTGCTTTCACACTGTCAATCGTATTCTCACACATTCCTGATTCAGCAATCCATCTTGCAGACGTTGCAACATACATTCGGCTCGTCATGTTCTTGGCCGTCTCTTTGGCAACCTCATCGGCAAATGCATTCCCTCGGCCAACATCATCCGTAATCTTTCGATGAGCACTGCACTTCACAATTGCAACTTCATTCGGTAGGGTCAGGGATTCCAATAGATCGCTGACTAGCTGTCCATGTTGGATCTTAGTTCCATGGGACGTGAGAAAACCTCTTTCTTTCCAGAGACGCCCAAAATTGTGTGCGACGCCAAAGGCGTACTGGCTATCAGTAAACACATTCACTCTCTTTCCCTCAGCTAAAACACACGCTCTTGTCAATGCAATTAATTCTGCTGCTTGGGCAGAATTCTGACTCACTCTTGCAGCCTCAACAATCGTACTCAAAGTCGTAACTGCATACGCGGCCGTCACATCACCATTCTGGAGTTTAAAGCAGGACCCATCGACATATAACGTGCCGTCTGGGTCTGATAACGGAGTATCCTTTAAATCAATTCTACCTTTTGTCTCTTCTTCAGTTCTGAAACAACAATCATGGGGCTCTGAATCACTCGACTCCTGAGTAGTCGGCAACAGTGTTGCAGGATTCAATATGTTGCATCGCTTGATCTGAATGTGACTAGCCAACAGTGTCAGCTCGTAGCCTGATAATCTAGCACTGGTGAGGTGCTGAGTTTTCGTTCGATTCATGAGTGTATCCACAGCATGTGGAACCATGACTACTAGCATGTTGTTCATGACTAATCCGGCAGACTGTCGAATAGACACTGCGGCTGCTGCCGTGGCTCTCAAACAACTTGGCAATGCTCTGGCTACCGGATCTAACGTGGATGAAAAATATGCACAGGGCCGCTGCTTGTCGCCAAATTGTTGCGTTAATACGCTCAATGCACAACCTTCTCTTTCGTGGACATATAGAGTAAACGGCTTACTGTAGTCAGGAGTACCCAACACAGGAGCTGAACACAGCGCATCATGTAAGTCGGAGAAGCTCTGTGACATTCGTCAGACCATGGCAAAGGGCTCGGAACACCTTTTCCAGTCAGGGCTACCAATGGTTTCGCCATGAGAGAAAAATTTGGGATCCATTGCCTACAGTATGACGTAATACCCAAAAACGCACGCACTTTTCTTTGTGTGCTTGGTACAGTCATCTGCGAAATTGCTTTGATTCTCTCTGGGGTCAACCTTCTTCCCTCCTTTGACAAAAGATGACCTAAGTAGGTCACTTCTTGGCAACAATATTGCAGTTTAGAAGGTGACACCTTGTGATGTAAGTCTGACAAGTGATGCAATAAAGAAATTGTAGCTGCTTTGCAAGTTTCCTTGTCGTCAGCGGCTAATAGAAGATCGTCTACGTATTGGATCAGAGCAACACCATGAGGAAGTACAAGAGCGTCTAATTGACTTTTTAATGCTTGGCTATAAATTGAAGGGCTTTCACAATAACCTTGTGGAGCGCGTTTGAATCTGAAACTGCGTCCTCCTAAGGAGAAACCAAAAATGTCTCTACTTTCTTCCGCTATCGGAATGCTGAAAAATGCATTTTTCAAGTCGATCACCGTAAACCATGATGCCGATGCAGGAATCAACGTCAACAATGCGGTGATATCTGGTACCACTGGGAACTGTGGGATCACAATTTTATTTACCTCTCTGAGGTCAATCACAAATCTGTAGATTGGAGGTTTGGAAGGGTCAGTGCGTTTCAAAATCGGCAGGACAGGACTATTGCAGACGTTTCCTCTAGTTTCCTCAATCACGTCTTTCTGTATCAAGTCTTTCACAATCAGCAAGAGTGCTTGTTCACCTTCATTTGAAATCCGATACTGTGGGATTCGTGGAAATTTAACATTAGCTTTCAGACTTACCACGTAAGGGGGAATTTCCAAGAGGCCTACATCGTTTGGACCAGTTGCCCAAAGAGTATCAGGGAGAGAACGTAACTCCGGTGGGAGCTTGTCCATCGACATGTACATTGGAAAGATTACTCTTTTTCCTAATGTGAGCTGTACTCCCGAAGGAGAACAGTACAGTGTCGCATGCAGGCGTTTCAACAGGTCTAAACCAAGGAGATTCTCATTACAACCAGTAGTTAGGATAAGGGGTGCTTCTAACTTGCATGGCCCAACAGAGATAGATAAAGGATTGGACACAGGATTGTGAACAGGGGCGCCTGAGAAACCTACTGAAGTGTTCGTTAAGCCGGACAAAGGTGCGCCAGGGAGTTTCGCATGCATGATTGAGCTTTTTGCCGCACCAGTATCCAACAGAAACGGTTCGACCACGCCTGAGGTAGCTACTGCGACATAAGGTCCACTCTGATCAACTGGAACCGATACTACTTCCTCTCTCTGCCTGTGGCTGTCCTATTGGTCGCTTCTATGAATCTCTTCATTATGATCGTAGTAATCTTCAACATGGTACTGCGGAGATCTACCTGGCTGCGTAGGTTGTACATTTCGCTGGTTGAAATAATTCGATTGGCGATCAGCCTGTGGTGTCATTGTACCACGTCCTCTACCTCTAGGAGCTTGCATAAACCCAACATGACCTCTCTGTGCTGGGACACCACTAGATTGTGGGTGTAGTACTGGACACTCATTCTTATAATGACCCTCCTTTTTACAATAGGCGCACTGATTCCATGCTAACTGTTGTCGGGGTAAACTATAATTAAATCTCTGGGCCGTCCCTTGCTGGAATTGTGGCTGCTGTTGAAACTGGGGTCGCTGCTGTGAATCTGACTGATTTGTATGAGGCGGATATGCCTGTTGCAAAAGGACTTTAGTTTTTAAATCTTTCGTTTTCTTTTCTGACTTTTCCTTTTCTTCTTTCTCTCTATTCTCATAATACTGTGCAGTTGCAAGTATCTGTGCTGTCGTCGACACTGCCCATGCACTTTCAGAATCCTTTAACTTGTTACTAAGCTCAGGTAGTAAATTAAACACGAACTTGTCAACAAACAATCTCTGACCTCCCTCGGTACTCATATCTTGCCCACTGTGGTCTACGAAAGTCTCTTCAAATCTAGTGAAGAAGTCAGAGACACTTTCGTCCTTCTTTTGCTTGCATGCTGATAGTTTATCCCAATTTACTCGTAACGCTGGCATCAGCGTTTTCATCAGGTTAATTATTCTGCCAGGTAAGTCAGCAATCAGAGGTTCGGGTTTAGCTCCGCCAACCTGCTGTGCGTCTGCCGCTACGATAGCTGCCCAATCACCTCCTAAGGCGACTGGGTGGTTCTCTTGTCGAATCTTAGCCCATATAGGCTGTGGTACTACATTACCAAATAGCATTTCAATGTCTGCCAAATTCATGATACACGCTTGGACTGTCTGCGTTAATTCTTTGTAATAACCAGCAGGATTCTTACGAGGGTCTGGTAATGCTTGTTTTACTGCTAATACTTCAGCCCGTTTCCAAGGAATGTGTATCCACACTCTCTGGAATTGTGCCGGTGCAGCCAAAATACCCAGAGCCGCATCAGCTTGAACTGCATCACGCCATATCGGTGGAACTTCCCTCATCGGATATTGACCTCGTCTTTTCCTAGTTATCGGTGTACCATCAGGGTCTCTTGTCGCCCTAAAAGGGGACTCATCCCGATAGGCTAAAATCAATTCTATCGCTCTCCCTACTTCTGAACCTATCACCATTCCTGCAGCGAATTTCTGCTGAATATTTATTAAATCCGAGGGGACGGAATCTAATTCATCATCTTCCCATTCTTCACGCACAAGAGAACACATCACGTCAAAAACATAACGTTGAGTCGGTTCATTCCATTGCATAAATGTGTCTAACACTCTTCGTGCATCATACTTTGCAGCTTTCGACATTCACCTAAGAGCTGTCGAATCTAACGTGTCTCGTTCCTCTGGACCAGGAAGCTGGCTACGTCTCTGTATAGAGTCAGAAACGGGGGTCCCAATTAAAGACCTGTAGAGAGGAGTTAAGATATTAGTTACAGAGTCGGTTATCTTCCGACGAACGGAAAGCGGAGTCAGAATGACAGGGCTTGGGGACAGGGCAGCTGAAGCAGATGAAGTAGTAAGGGTAGGAGTAGTAGGTAAAGCAGTTTGCGAAACGATAGGCAAAGGCGGAATAGGCGACCCAGGAAGAGGAGGTGCCGTAGCATCATTGATCACAGGAAAGACAGGAGCTGGATTCAAAGGAAGTGGAGCACCTATTCCATGCTGACCAGCAGCTGGCTGTACAACAGGTAGTAACTGTGGTGCTGTAATACCCTGTGCATACGGTGGAGGTGAACTCAACAGATAAGATAACAAAGGGTCCTTTTCAGGGTCCTCTATCGGCTTAGCAGGACAAGATGGCAATACAGGGTAACATTTATCAATTGCCAAATTGTGTTTTCTATTTTCTATCTCTATTGCTTTCTCGGTCTCGTTGACATGCAGCTGTCTAGCAGACTCCATCAAGGTCAACCCTTTCTCTTTCTGTTCTTTCTTCGTTTTCCTAATTTCTCTCTGTTTGGCTTCTTTGCGCCATACGCGAAAAGAATCAAACATTGCCGGCCGGGCTTTTCTCTTAAACAACTTCGTTTCTAAATTATCTAGAATTTCTGTTTCGAAACTACCATGCGGTGGCCAACTAAGGACACCATCTTTCTTGGTATAACGGACCCATACTTCATTATACGTAATAGGACCCACACCATGTTTACAATAGAGCTCATATGTAGGAGTCCCAATCGGAGGAACCAAACACGAGTCCTCCAACCGTGAATCCCCGTTGCAACGTAACCAGGACAAAAAACAATTGTTACCCTTAGTCATGACTACAAGGACAAATTTCAACCAAAAATGCGCAGAGAACTTAGGCCTACCAAAAATGAACCTATACCAAATACAAAGATTATCTTACCAAAAGCAACCAATGATAATCTACAAATCCAAAACAAACGTATCCAAATAACCAAACTGAGCACAACCCACCTAATACTTAACTGAAATGTGGAAGACGTCACCAAGGAGAACCCGTCTACGTCTCGCCGTACTAAGGTCTGCACCTCGGGTCCAAGACAGGGCGACAGTCAAGGCAGCGGTCCTCTGTAGCCGTCTGGGAACGGGAACCCTCGTGGAAGAGATCGTCGGGCCACTTTTACGACATGCAGGGATCGATGAAGCGGGGTACCTCCCTCCGGAATCTTCACACAAAACTTCTCAAACTTTTCAGGCTTTGGACCGGTACCGGATGACGTCGCCCAACGTTGGGCGCCAATTTGAGGTTCTGGACTTTTAAGAGTCCAGAGGTGTCAGGGAAACAACACCCGAAGACCCCTGAGTTCCTCCTGTCTCGGTGCACAAATAACAGAGACACGGGCTTCTCGATGGCGGCGTCAAAGACCAAGGTTTATTTACTGCAGGGACACAGAAATCATAGGAACCACACAGAGGCAGAATCTACGAGGCTGTTCAAATTGCATTAAGTGGGTTGCTTCTTAAATACAAGAAAAATGTCTTGGGGCAACATCACACGAATATTTCTCATGCCTAACCCGGTATCCCAAACAGACAATAAATAAATATCAAACAATGATTAGTTGTGGGTTTTCGGTATTCAATCAGGTCCTCTCGACAGTTTTTCATTCTCTACTTGATCCTCCCCATCATAAAAATCGTAACCTCCCCATTGTAAAAGCCCACAAAGAAAGGAGCAGAGCCAGGTGCAAAGGATTGAAATGTAGGATAAGAGGTGTTTATGGATCATAAACGGGCAGGGCAATCGTCTTCGGCCTTTCAGTCAGGACAACGGACACGAGAACCAGTATAGCAGGACTGGCCTCAGGCAAGGGAGGCAGCTTGATTCTGCCTAGTCATGTAGCGTCAGCCTTTCTCGGGGCTCGAGCTTACGTGTCCTTAACAAGGTGACTCTGCCGGGGTCATCGTCCGTTCATTGACTATGTGAGGGCAAGAAACAAGATGGATGCCGTAACTAAAATGGATGCCGTGACTTTCAGAGAGAATGCCCTAGTTTCTAGTGAATTCGTGCTAGTTGCGCAGCGAAAACACTGTCACGTATACAATGGATCGTTTGCGGTTCATTGGTACCAAAATCGTGTCAGTACTAGGATACCGAATTCACAGGTTCGAATCGCTACAGAACCTCAGGGGTGTGATGTGGTTGTGGCGAGGGATGTCGAGGAACAGAAGGGCGGAGGCGTTCTGGATGCGTTGAAGCGGTTTCAGGAGTTTCGCCGGGGCTCCTGCGTAGAGTGTGTTTCAATAGTCCAGTCTACTGCTGATGAGGGCCTGGGTGACCATCCTTCTTGTTTCGGTGGGGAGCCACTTGAAGATCCTGTGAAGCATGCGGAGGGTGTTGAAGCAGGAGGAGGAGACAGCATTGACCTGCTTCATCATGGAGAGGGTGGAGTCGAGGATGACCCCTAGGTTGCGTGCGTGGTCGGTGGGTGTTGGGGGTGTTCCTAGTGCAGTCGGCCACCAGGTGTCGTCCCAGGCTGAGGGGGTGGATCCGAGGTTGAGGACCTCCGTCTTGTCCGAGTTCAGCTTCAGTCGGCTGATTCTCATCCAGTTGGCGACGGCCTTCATTCCTTCATGGAGGTTGGTTTTGGCAGTGTGGGGGTCCTTGGTGAGGGAGAGGATCGGCTGGGTGTCGTCGGGGTAGGAGATGATGTTGAGGTAGTGCCTTCGTGCGATGTGGTCGAGTGGTGCCATGTAGACATTGAACAACGTTGGTCTGAGGGATGAGCCTTGGGGTACGCCACAGATGATCTAAGTTGCTTCAGAGCAGAAGGGGGGGATGCGGACACTCTGTGTTCTGGCGGAGAGGAAGGAGGAGGTCCAGTCCAGGGCTTTCTCTTGGATTCCGGTGTCGTAGAGGCGTGTTCGTAGTGTGCTGTGGCAGACCGTGTTGAAGGCGGCTGATAGGTCCAGGAGGATGAGGGCCTTTTTTCCTTTTTCTAGCAGGGACCTGATGTCTTTGGTGGCGGAGATGAGGGCAGTTTTGGTGCTGTGGTTGCTGCAGAACCCGGACTGGGACGGGTCCAGGATGCTGTTCTCCTCGAGGAAGCTGATCGGTTGTTTGTTGACGGCCTTTTCGATGACGGTAGTAGGGAGATGGGTCGGAAGTTCCTGAGGTCCTTGGGGTCCGCCTTGGGTTTCTTGAGTAAGGCGTTGATCTCTGCATGTTTCCAGCTCTCTGGGAAGGTCGCTGTCTCGAAGGAGATGTTGATGGTTTTCCATAGATGGGGTGCGATGGTGCTGCTGCCTTTGTTGAAGATGTGGTGTGGGTAGGGGTCTTCTGGGGATCCGGAGTGGACGGTGAATATGATCTTGATGGTATCGACGTCGTTGATGTTGGTCTAGGAGATCAGGCGGTTGGTGTGGGTAGTGGTCGTGGGAGCGGGGGTCTCAGTGGTTGCCAGGGTGGTGACGGTGTTGAAGCTGTTGTGGATGTCTGCGATCTTGCGATGGAAGAAGGTGGCCAGCGAGTTGCACAGGTCTTGTGAAGGTGGAATGTCATTGGAGCTGGGGTTGGAGAGTTCCTTCACGATGCTGAAGAGCTCTTTGCTGTTGTGTGCATTGTTGTCTAGGCGGTCTTTGAAGGAGGTCCTTTTGGCAGATCTGATGAGGTGATGGTGTCTGCGGATGGCATTCTTGTGGGCGGTGTAGGTTTCCGGTGAATGTTCACTGATCCAGGTTTTTTCGAGTTTCCGGCAGGTTCGCTTGGAGGCCTGGAGGTCTTCAGTGAATCAGCTGGCTTTTTTACTAGTGTGGGTGTTGGAGGGCTTCTTGAGGAGGGCGAGGGTGTTGGCGCAGTCGTTGATCCACTGTTTGAGGTTGCGGGTGGCGGTGTCGGGTCGGTCGGATCTGCGGGTGGGTTCCGGGCGAGGGAGGTGGAAAGCTGGTCTTCGGTGACTTTGCTCCAGCAGCGGTGCGGCATCTGTTGGGTGTGGTGGGGAGTGGTGGGTTTCAGGAATGTGAAGTGGATGAGGCGGTGATCGGTCCAGTGGAGCTCGGTGGTGTGGTTGAAGGACACGTGGGAGCTTGCGGAGAAGATTGGGTCAAGCATGTGGCCAGCAGAGTGGGTGGGTGTAGAGATGAGTTGTCTGAGTCCGAGTTTGGCATGGTTGTCCATCAGGGATGAGGAGTTGGTGTCGTTGTTGTTCTCGAGGTGGAAGTTCAGGTCCCCGAGGAGGACTTAGTCCATGGAGGCGAGGGCATGTGTGCTGACAAGGTCGGTGATGGAGTCGCTGAACTGTGCTCCTGGTCCGGGGGGTCTGTAGATGAGGGTTCCTCTGAGGGTGGTGTTGGGATCGGTGTGGATCTGGAAGTGTAGGTGTTCGGTGGTGCTGAGGGTGTCATCGGTGTTGGTTGAGACTTTGAGAGAGTTCCTGTGGACGATGGCGATTTCTCCTCCTACTCCATTGGTGCAGTCCCTGCGGGTGATCTTATAGCCTTCCAGGATGGCTATGGCGATGTCGGGTGCCGAGGAGGGGTTCAGCCAGGTCTCGCTCAGGAAGGCAACGTCTGGGGTGTTGGAGTCCAGTAGGTCCCAGAGTTTCACGGCGTGTTTTCGTGTGGAGAGGGTGTTGAGAAGGATGCATCTGAGGTGGTTGGGTTCTTTGGTAGGTGGGTTGGCGGGCCAGACGCTGGTGAAGCTGCAGTTCCGTCAGGAGAAGGGTCCTTGGGTGCGCTTCGGGGCGGCCAGGCAGCAGGTGTGTGATCGTCC
Organism: Triturus cristatus; assembly: GCF_964204655.1. Taxonomy (NCBI): domain Eukaryota; kingdom Metazoa; phylum Chordata; class Amphibia; order Caudata; family Salamandridae; genus Triturus; species Triturus cristatus. Next base: position 625,931,396 of record NC_140587.1, read on the forward strand.
GGCGTTGAGTGCGTGGAGGGTGCTGGAGTAGTAGCGGAGACGGGTGTCCGCGGGGGCCAGGGGTCCTGGCGCTGGGCGCTGTCCAGGCGCGGACAGGCGCAGACGGGCTTGCCTTAGGTGCACCTTCGGCTGTGCAGTGGTCACCATATATGGGGAGGAGGGAGGGAGGAGCAGCTGGGAGGTGGGAGTTGGGAGGAAGGGGCAGCGAATGGGCAGTCAGGGGGGCGGGGCCGCAGGGGAGGCAGCGGCGGGAACAGGAGCGGTGGACGGCATGGGGGTAAGGGCACAGAATCACAGGGCACAGAAAAAAACGGGGCACAGATCAGGGGGCACACAAAAAAAAATGGGGCACAGATCAGGGGGCACACAGAAAAAAATGGGGCACAGATCAGGGGGCACACAGAAAAACTTGTTGAATTTTTGTACTCTTGTATATTAAATTTAACCCAATTTTCTAATTTAGTTTGGGATTTGTATTGTTTGTATTCTGACCTTATTACTGTTTAGTACTGGATAAATCCTTTACACATTGTTCTAGGATAAGCAGTGCTGCCTGTTTAATAGCTACCAGGGTGTTAAGCTCAGGTTATTTTAGTGTCTTTAAAGGTTCACTCTGACATGAGTTATTATTCCTTGACGTGGACAGCCACCCACCTCAAATAATAATCCAATTTCTTACACTGTGGTGGTGATGGTAGTGTCACAGTGCATAATAGTCCAAATGCCAGCTAAATAGGATCCAAAATGGCAAATAATACTGGGAACTTTGCGGAAATAGCAGATGTGTTTCACTTTGCTTCACACACAATAACATACAATTTTGTGCTTGGTTAGTTATTTTCTGTTTATTTTAAACATATATTAATATGTTATTAGCTGAGAATGGTCATAGGCCATGTGGCAGGGGACTGACTCCAGATCTTGGAAGTTAGCCATGTCAAGCTCCTGAGAAACCAACATGAATGGCCACTGCCATTGATTGTGCGTAGTGGGAAACTTGTTGATTGCCAAAAGTCAGGCTTTTGATACAGGTGCCACTGACCAAGCTCCATATGGCCTTCAGCTATTCAGAGCATAGTCTGAGTGAAGAGCCTGCACCAGAATTGGTACCACATGGCCTATGATCACAATTAGTGAACTCTGGGAGTGCGACGCATCATAATTCTGGGCTCTTCTCCAGCCCTTGTGCCAGTAAAAGGCTCTGGTCCATGCAGATCTGGAGTCCCATTCATATGGATATGTCGTTAGTCTGTGAAATTTACATTATTTCTGTGAAATACAAATTTTTAATGAGTCGAAAGCTTACTTCCAGAGAATTTATTTCTAAGCATGACAGTGGATTGCTCATTATGATCTTTGTAGAGAGAACCCTTAACAAATACACCTTTTTGGTAATAATATTATTTTTCTATAGTTCACGTTTCCATAATATGTTCCACATAAACCTGCACTACATCACTTACATTCTTTCAAGGTCTTATTCCTGGAACCTTGTAATAATATTCCCCACACCAAGAATCTATCACTGTATTTAAAACTCTGTAGACAGTTTTAATATCTCACAATTACAAAAATGGGCATAATATCAATACAACCTCCTGAAAGTCTAGACAACTTCTGTTAAATGTGTATGGTGAATTGTGTTTTTTTAACAAAAAATTAAGGTGCCATCTGCATACATAAATAACTTGTGCTCCTTCTAAACATTTACTACCTCATTTATCTCCTGATCTTTTGCCATGACTTCCACTAATGGTCCTAGATATATAGTAAATCATTTTGGGAATGATACCATCCCTGTTTTACCCATCTACCAGCATTAAAAATGGGTGACAATAGTTTGCCTGTCATTATACAAGATTCAATGTTAGCATTCATGATACTACTGACCTTGCACCTAATGATCCTCTGCTCTAGAATAGGTGTAAAAGTCTTCATGTCTAAAAATCATATTTATGTAGATCTGTAATTTTTCACATACAGAAACATTTATAATCTCCTTTGGGATAAGGGATATAAAAAATGTTCTCATTGTGACTGAAGATAACTTTGCAATAAGTACGGATTGCCATTATACAGCATGAAATAGTTGACTTACTACAGCACAACAAACCTTACAAAATTCAGAACGAGGACCACTTAACCCTGGTACAGGCCCTAATGTCAACTTTTTGAGTGTACTTTGACCATTTCCTCTGCAATTCAAAAATTCTAATAAGTGTGGAAGCTCTTCATATAGTTTAACTAATTCGAGGGAAGATAAATATTGTGTCATGAGTTATCTATCAAAATGGCTCATTGATTTTACCAGTTGCGTACTCAACCTTATTCAAATTTATATTGAATATCTTCAGCATCATATTGTCTTCTACAGCCAATAAGCTAGAAGTTGGCATTGCATTCATCTGCCTCCTTGAATTTCTGTTTAATCCTAAACATAACTTACTTTATACTTTCAGAACTTTATCAGAAATGCAAAGTCCTCTGACCTATTCTTTGTTAAATACATTTTTCAGGTTATTCAACTTATTTTATAATTTTTTGAATTTTCTTTCATTATCATTCTTCTTTGTAGAGCAACAGAAGATCAACCTCCCTTGGACAAATGATATACTTTTGATATTTCTCAAGCTGTGCATACATCCAAAAACTATTCATGTTCAGGATATTGTACTCCTTTACTTCCTTAATCACAATGTTTTGCATTGACTCTCCTTCAGCGTATCAGCATTCATTTTCAATCTTACCCATTCTTAATCCTCTTCTACTTAAGTGATTTTTTTAAATACGTCCAGTAAGACTGACATCATGAGAGTGCCGTGACTGATAGTATAGACAGTGGCAAAAAAGTGTCCCCTAAGTGTTGCAGTCTCCTATAGAGGGACCCATCCCATGGGTTAAGCACATAGTTACAATTTTGTGCTTCTCTTGAGGTCCCATAAGAGGAAACACAGCTTCAATTTGGTCGATCCAAAAGGGAACTGAATGAAAAATTACAGAACTTTTCGTAGGCACTGAAGGCAACTGGGCTTGCTCTGGCATGCCAAATCTTGCACCAACAAGGTGCACAAAACACATTGAGTCAGATATCTATATAGAGTAACTTGAACATGGCATAAGGCTTGTGTTTGCAAAAGATTCTGATTTGCCATATCAGTGTACAGTGTGTATCCAGCTTAATCTAGCCAGGTCGCCCCATGCATGCCTGCAAGTGTAAGTACATGTGCGAGGGCACCTAGGAACCATGTATGATGTTCACAGTAAGAAAAGGGTATCTCCATGAGTGCATATGCTTTGTATTGTGCTGGTAGTTAATGAGTTGTGTATGTATGAAATGTGTTTGCATTAACATCCAGAGCTGGAAAATCGACCCAAGAGTAAAAAATATATCAAAGCGATAAGCATCAACTACTTTTAACACAAAGATAAAAGCTTTACCTGCATTAGTAAGTCCATGATGTGTTACATGTTCATGGTCAGCAGGTCTACAATTTACTGGAATAGCTTTATGGCTGTAGCAGTATGGAAAATAAGGTGCAACACAAGAATGGGTTTAGTCCTTTTAAACTTTCAAGCTTGAAAAAACTACAGAATTAGGTGCTTCCTAAACACTATGGAGGAATAGTCCCCAACACTATGGACTTCTAGAATGAGAGGTGTATGGGTATTGTGGACACACACAAATACTACTCAGGAAACCTGTGAATTAAGTACCAGACCAAACGTTGGAGGTGCCATGTTGCAGGGATTCTGTTTAGAAACAGAACTATGCCTGGGATCACAGAACATCAGTATTTAGGGACTTGGTCGCAATACACATCAGTACCTAAGGGCCCAAATCCAGCCTAACTCATAGTGCCATCCCAGAACACAACACTCTGAAACCTCTCAGGGGCCACAGTAACAGGTCATCACCTTTTATTCTCTCACTCATATGTGTCCACAATACATAGGAAAAGACACAAAGAAAGCTTACAAAGCTTACTAAGCTTACAATCAATGAAATATCTGTTAAACACATGCATCAATAGTGAAAGATAGTTGAGTCATTGCATGGAGTAACAAAAGTCCTCTTTTGATACTGACTAACTGAATTGCATATAAGTGTGTGTCAAGCCATGCTTGCCATGTGACTTACATTGAAAAAGGCAATAATGCCGAAGAGCATTCGAGGAGTAAAATTAATAAATTACAACTGATTTTATTTTCAACGTAAATAATGCATGTGAACAGATTGCCAATAAACTACTGCACAATGACTAAAAGGCTTAGAAATGTAAGTTGGAGCTCACACAAGTGATTTTAAGGTCTCATTTGACACAGAACTCCTTGGACACACTACTGTTCCTCCTGAACAGGAAGCAAGCATAACTGAGCCCAATTGCTCAAGGCTAGGGCTGAGCTCAATGCCCTGCTGAAAGTCTACTGACATGGCCTGTCCTACTGGTAACCTTGCATATATGAATACCCCTAGTCATTCCAAGGAGTCCAAAGAAACAGACATAGGTGACCAATAAGTGCTCTCTAATTAACAATGGAACAATGGCTACTTAAAATCTATCTAACAATACAGGTGAGCTATTTGGTAACATTGACTGGTGATACACTGCCTCCTTGGATTTAGTCTTTGTCTTGTTCACCTTTATGGAATCTTCCTCCATCCTTTTGCCCCTTTTCCTGGAGCATAGCGCCTTTGTCTAGCTTGGTGTGAGCACAAGCTCTTCTCTACATCGAGTGACCTGGTTGGAAAGAAATCTACCTGAACCACACTGGAGGGACCCCTGACATTGGGTGGTAATGCAGAGGTCCATCCCTTAGATAGAAAATGCTAATTTCCTGTGTGATCCTTGTGGCCTGTGGGCTTTTTGACCAATTGTATTCCCAGACAAATGTCATCCGTTATAATGCATGTGTTTGGTTATTGCTAGAAGCATATATCATGTGTAAGGTGTGCATCTAGTGTAATTAATGCATCAATTTCTTGGCTTATGGTCTGGAATGGATTCTCTCTTTGACTGGGAGTCACTTAAAGGTGACAACACAGGAAGGATTTAGTGCAGAAGTCATAGCACAAGTATGTGAGAACACTAAACATTATATGTGATTCATTTCAAATTTATGTCCAACACTAAGGCTCACGCTATAGGACTCTCAATAATTTAGATTCAGGTACAATATCTATACACAGACGTGGCCAGCACAGGTAACAGTGGTGGGGAGTAGTGGACAGATGATGAGATAGGGAAAATAAAATTTAAAAAAAATAACACCACATACCTTACACTCAGCACATCGCCGAGTCAGCGATGCGACGAGACGAAGGTAAGTGGTTTTTATTAATTTTTTTATTTTACTTTCCCTATCCCATCGTCTGTCCACTTCCCTGCCACCCAACCCACCCCCCCCCCCCCAACGCCCCACCACTGTTACCTGTGCCGGTCGCGCCTGTATATACAATTATATGAGCTGTCGCAAGTACTTCACTGAACCAACGTTTTTCCCCACACATTTCAACTGTTAGAATCTGGCAAAATCTCTGCAGGGCAAAACTTCAAAGTGAATGTAAATGCACAGCAGCTTGCCAGGACACCTACAAATTTGCCATGCTGTCCCTCTTTCTGGGGAATGGGAAGGTAATTCTGGGAAACTCCAAACGCCACTGTAATGATGTTTCCTCTGATGGTGTTACCAGCTTGTATGACCACTAGTTCTCAAACAAAGGCCTATATCTTCTTGTTCTTAATACATGTGCTTCATGATACACCAGTTAAATTAAAGCAGATTTGATTTTTCAGCAAAGTGGTAGAGATCATGTGGATTCCAGGAAATGATCAGTCCCAGGACGGTGATGGTCGCAATTATCCTGTAACAAGTCATGTGAGGCCATGGCTTCTGTATACCCAAACCTACCCAAAATATCAATATAATTCTGTGAATTTATTTTTAAAGAAATTGTTAATTTCTTCCGCAATTTACTACAAATCTCAGTCGTTGTTAACATGTTTACATTGCCTGGTGAGAACGTTAATCAAAACACGTATGGATTCCTTGCAGTACTGATATAGCGTAGTTGTCAAATAGCCACACTGTTATGTCTTTGCATGAATAATTTGCTACATGTCTTCCTGCAGGTTATTGACAATGAACCCAGCTTGGCTCTGCATTAGCACCAGGTCGTGCACAGATAATATACAATGAAATTCTCCACAATATGTTGGTTCTCCAAAAACTAATAAGTAAGAAAATGCCAGTGGGTAGCTCCCAATTACTTTTTTAGTATAATTGGCAATTAAGTCTAATTAACTTTTAATTAATATTCAATGCTTTTCTTTAACAAATGGAACCCTGATGAGATCACATCTGTTAGGAAAAGTACATTTGTTTCTGTTTCAGGCGTTTATTCCATTTTAACACATTGGATTTTGTTCTCAGCCTGAAGAAAGAGTTCATTTTTAAAGCAATGCTGTAATGCTTTGAAATGTAATTATGAGAGATTGATCATCAACGCAATGGTGCTGACTCTCCAGAGATGGGCTAAAGGCATTTTGTGTGATATCAGTGCATTCCTTTCTTTTTGTCTTAGCTCACATTTTACTGTACAAAATAAAACTTATATGAGTAACATATCTATTAAACACAGCCTCACACGTGGTTCGACCCAGGCCTAAGCAATTTCGAGACAACAAAGAACATAACTAAAATGAAGTGTCAGGAAGTCGATGAAGGATAGAGAGAGAGATAAAATAAGAACATAGATTATTTGGAACTTTTCATATGTATCATTTAATTATATGAAATTGCTAGGAATGCTAGGCATTTCTTTTCTTTAATTTGCTCTTCAGTCAGCAGTTGTTTTGAATATTCTGGTTCAGTGAGTCTAGGTTAATTATAAATATAATCTATGTTTGAAAATGTATGGATGCTGTGTATAATGTTGGTGCATTAGGGTCCGAGCCATTCCTGATGTTCTGTACATTCATATGCAATCATTTGATATTTGATGAATATAAATGAGTCCAGCCCCAGTAGGCCATTTGTCATCCCAGTTGCATTGGTACATTAAAGCCTACATTTTATAAATACATGTATTATGTATGCAGACGAGCTCTGTACAATATGTTATTTATTAACTTTGTTGGGATTAACAAGGGAGCAACACCCACAAATGCAAAGCATGAAATAAGTCAAGGTGAGCCCCTTCCTGGGGAGCACGTGGACTGGGTGCAAAGATATGGCTGGACACCATGGAGCGAAGTTTCCTTCCCTGGCCAGAGACCAAAAAGATCATTAGGAATATAAAGACACTGGAAAAATGTGACATAAGGAAGTTAGGATTATTTACAAACTAAATTTGCGTGTTATAAAATCAGTTTAAGTGATATTGTGGCTACGTTTTAAAACGAACAAATTACTGTACTTTGTTACTTATAGTCATTAACATAACCATACCAAGCATGACCTCACACATAATTTCAAAAAGGACTCCCGAAATGTGAGGAAAGAATTCAAAGGTCGTGGAGAAATGTGGGCGATAGGTCCCTAAATGTGTCCTGTGAGGTGGCCTTCTAGGTTGAAACAACACGACTAAAACAAGCACTCTCCTGCAAAGACTCCCAGAGTGTTGTCTCTTGACTCACACTGGCAGATCACCTCTTAGTGCAATTTGGTACATTCCATGTTTTACCTTGCAAAGCCTTCCACTTTGCACACTGCAAACTCTACAAGGGAAACACGTGGATACATCGGGCCCAATGTGCATGGTTGACAGCAAGAGAAGCTTTGAGCTTTATTGTTGACTGGAATAGGAGCCGCTAGAAATCGTGACAAGAGGTTCACAAGTTTGCCGCATGTGCAGTTTGGAGCATGACATCTCCACAGAGAGCAGTGAAGAGACAAACGGTGGGCATGCACTATGTAATAATTTGCATTGCATGTGATGGCTAGGTTATGTTTTAGGTCTGGCTGGGAACTTCTTTAATGTTGTAGTAATGTAACCAACAGACAACAATTAAAAAGCCGCATATAGAGAAGGTCTGTGGCCCTTTATTGATCTGCTTCAGGGCTTGTGATCGAATAGCAGTTGTGTTAGCCCACTAATGAAGCAGCTCCATTGCTCCTATATGATTGAGACATTATTAACACACATCTCGTGTCAAATACAGCGGAAAGGTAGTTTGCGTGGTGTACACCTGTGACAGATGCAGTAAGATTTTTTTTTATTGTGGGCTCTCTGGCAAATATAGTAGGAAAGAGTGTCAAATTGTGTACCCGCTGGTAATGGAATAGGAAGAGTGCAGCAAATTCGCCTTTCCTCATTGTTCATCCCCAATTTCTTGCCTTTTAGCTGGCTGAGTTTAGGACTCTGTCCTCTTAACTACTGCTAATCAGTAATCAAGTGCCAGTGCTTCCCCTCTAAATCATGATCTGTACATTGGAATTCCTTATCCGGCATATTTACCTTCTCTATACAACCATTGCAAATGGTCCCTGGATGCAGTTCAGGCTGGACTGACTGGAGCGGCGTGGCGAGCAAAAAAATGCCGGATTTACCCCAGACTTGTGACTAGGGGTGAATGGTTAATCTGTTCAGCATTGCGGCCATCATCTGTTCTTTTTGCATTTGTCGCCTTAAGTGGGAAGGGTATGCCCAGACGTTGTTCCCGTGCTCGCTATGTCACTGGATTCAGGCTAGCATGGCTGATATGGGGTGATACCCTAAAATCAGTCCCAGGATGATTGTTTCCGGTCCAGGGAGGACTTGGCTTGGCAGTTTCGGCTGGACTGTTCCCAAGGGAAGTAGGGTCCAGACTGATTATCATAAGGCTGGGTCCGAACTGGGGTAGCGTGACAAGCATACAAACTATGGAATTAACAGAGATCTGTGAGTGGCGGTGAATGCTTGATTTGTTCAGCATTCCGTCCCTCATCTGTTCTTTTTTTCATTAAGAACACCTATGTCATGGAAAGTTACATGTCAAAAGGGGGCTGCAGTGTGTATTTGCACCACCCAAATGTATGAAGAAACCTATTTCTGCCAGGAACACCACCATGCTCTAGCTAGACTCCAGTTTACATGTGTTGCAGTGACTTATGAGAAGGTAATGCCTTTGCATACTGGAAAAGCCTATTTTTTTATATTCATAACTGAACCCTAAAATTTCCTTGTAAGGCCACAGATGAGGGTGCTAACAATTGTAGAAAGAGAACACTACATATTAATGTTAGTGTGCCGTCAAAGTAAAGACACCACCAAATAAAACGTTGTAGGCCTGTCCTGACCTTTCTTTAATTAGCCTAGGTGGGTTAAAATCTTTAATTTCTACCTCTGCTTAGGAAAGAGCTAAAAATGTTGTGACACATAGCAGGGAAATGCTTTTGCATTTAGGAAAAGCCTATTTGTGTATATATACTTAATTTCTGGAGTGTTTTATATAGGGTGAACTCGACACATGAAAACCAGTTGTGTTACAGAGGACACATTCATTTTGTTAGGCACGTGGAGATTAAGGGGCATATGTATGAAAGCAAAAATTAGTCGCAAACGCTGCGATTCGCAAAAAACAGCGTTTGCGACTGATTTTTCGCTATTTCATATGTATGACACACTTCCAAACTGAAAAATAAGAAATCGCTAAATTAGCGATTTCTTAGGCTGCGAAACAAGAAAACAGCGAATTTCCTAGCGAATACCTAATTTGCGATTCCTTAGCGTTGCGAATATCGCTAACAAGAAATCGCTAGCTAAGAAATCGCAAACACATGTATGAAAAAATCGCAAATTGCGATTTCACGAAATTCGCTAATTAAGAAATCGCTATTAACACCAATTGCTTGCAGGTGGTAAACTGGTGCAAGGTACAAAAACCAGCCCACAATGCAACAAACACACCCACAATGGCTGCAATGTACGTGATAGCCAGGAGGCTGCGTATTCGGGCACTTGCACACAGGAGAATGAGACAGGAACGTATCTTCAGGCTGCGCATCACCCTGTTCCAGAACACTGAAGAGGAGATCTATGACAAGTACAGACTGCACCCACAGACCATAATGGACCTGATTGAGGAGCTGAAACCCCACTTGGAGCACCCTACTCGCAGGACACAAACAATTCTCACACATGTGCAGGTCCTGTGCTCCCTGCACCTCCTGGCGTCAGGGAGTTTTCAACGGGTCATAGCGGAGGTTGGTGGGGTGTCACAGAGTGCACTTTCGCGCTTCTTCCATGCCTTCCTAGATGCAATGCTACTGAGGCTCTCACATCACATTTACTTCCCCACCACCCAACAGGCATTACAGCAAACGATACTGGACTTCTACCAGATTGCACGTTTCCCCCACGTCATCGGCTGCATTGACGGGACCCATGTGGCCATCACACCCCCAGCAGAAACTGAATATGTCTACAGGAATCGGAAATGCTACCATTCCCTCAACATACAGATTGAGTGCAACGCTAAGTATCACATCACAGACATCGTAGCCAAATACCCCGGCAGTACACATGACTCCTTCATCTTCCGACACAGTGGAATACACAGACGTCTGAGTGCTGGAGAGTTTGGGGAGGGGTACCTGCTCGGTAAATACATTGCACACATCAATACATCCACTACATCAGTTGAGGGGGGGGACATTGACTCACCTATTGTGTTTTTTTCCATGCAGGTGACAGTGCCTATGCAGTGCGCGACTTCATCCTGACCCCATACCTGGATCCTGCAAATGCAAGTGAGAGGAGCTACAACAGGGCACACAGATCTACACGCTGTGTCATTGAGCGAACCTTCGGAATCCTGAAGAGCCGCTTCAGGTGCCTGCATAAAAGTGGAGGCGCACTGCAATACAGCCCTGAGACCTGCTGTAAAATCGTGGCAAGCTGTGCAATGCTACATAACATGGCAATGAGGAAAGGCACCACAATTGATGTGACCGATACAGACACATCGGATGACGAGCGCCCTGCTCCCCCTGCCAGACCAGCACCAGGAGTTGGGGCAGCTGCTGGACGCCAGAGACGGACTGAGATCACACAAAACTACTTTTAGGTGAGTATTGAGGAAATGAGACTACAAAGCCTGATGATGTGTCAAGTGTTTAATCACACTTAACATGAAAGAAATTGTAATTGTCCCCAGCACATGTTGTACACACAGTGCAGAGAAGGCACAAGAAATAGGGCAAACAGCCTTTTGCGGGTTAATGCACCCGTGTTGCAGTCAGTGTCCCCGCAGATGATCACCTCCGTCGGTGCCGTCCAGGGTGGTTGACCCCCATGGTGCGCCCTTGGCCTGCTACCTGTCTGCCACTGCGGCGTCTTTCACCTGGCAAGGTTGGAGTGATGCTGCTGCGACTCGATGTGTCCTCACTCTCAGCAGAGGCCATTAGTGCGCTGCCACCTGCATTGGCTGTCTGCAGCTGTTCCACAGCAGTGGTCACCTGCGCCAGCCCTCGTGCTATGTCCTGGCAGCAATGTGCCATGTCCACCTGCATGGTTACGCTTCTGCGTGTGAGTGCGCTGGTGGTGGTGCAGAAGCGGTTGACTGCCTTAGTATAATTGTGTAGCCGTGCATTGGCACGTCGTCCAGCCCTGTCATTGGCAGCTTGGGTGTCCCTCAAAGTGGCACAGAGCTCTTGTATTGCCACTACCATGTTGCGATTGTCCTGATGTAGGCGGCCTAGCTGGCGATTCATTGACCGCATTGCCTTGCTTTGCAGGCGCTGTTCCTGCAACATGCACTGTTCCAAGCCGGAGAACACGGTGCCTTCTCCTTCTGTTGCAGTGCTGCTCCTGGGCCTTGACCTGGAAATGGCCTGTTCCCTTTGCCTTGGTGTTGGTGCGTCATGACGGGGCATGTCACACCCTGACTCCCCTCTCTCCTGTCGGTGTCATTGCCTGTTGCTGGGACTTCATCCTCAAATGGAGGCAGTGGGGGCACATGTGCGCGCTTCCTGCGCTGAATTGGCTGCTGCTCTGTCTCATCGCTGGAGTCCGCAGGGTCTGCAGGCTCCTCTCCCTCAGCGCTGTCTTCTTGTGGCATGCCGTGTGCTGTGGATGTAAAGGGGACTATATGAGTTTGTGTTACTGTCTGCATGTGGCACTCAATAAAGTTACAAATCTTTGACGGCTAACCTCTGACACATTTCTATTCAATGATCCCCAAAACACATATGTTGCATTTAATTGTGATGGTGTCATGGACACACAGTCAGACACAGTACTACGAGTACCATGATGCATTGCTGGGTGTGCTGTAAGACCTGGGCTGGATTGGCATGTTGGGAGTTTACTATGCGCATTTGGGGGAGTGTGCAAGGGATGGGGAGGAGTGCAGGGTGATTTGGCATGCATCTTACCTTGTCTGCTGGATGAGGGGTCGGAGCTGTCGATTGCAGCCACACCACCAACGCTCTCAGGCAGGAGGGTAGACTCCACGAGCTCCTCATGGGGGGTTGGCTGCTCTGCAGTGGATGGTCCTCCTCCAGTCTGAGTGGCATCCTTGAGTCTGGCTGCCACCCTCTTCTTGGACCTCTGGCGCATATCATACCACCGCTTGCGCAGCTCCTCGATGGTGCGTGTGGTGACTCCAACAGCATTCACCTTGCTCTGTATTTCCAGCCAGATTTTCCTCTTCCTGGCCTCTGGGACTTTGAGTGCCTTCTTCCCAAACAGGAGCTCATGGCTGCAGACCATCTCCTCAATGAGGACCTCCTGCTCCTTTTCTGAAAACTTGTGTTTTCTCTTTCTTTTTTCTGCATCTTTGCCCTGCTGGTTTTGTTTGGGATCCATTGCTGGTTGCTGTCTCCAGGAAAGCCTCCTCTCACTCCACAAGCAGCCTCTGGGTGTGGCTCAGGTGAGCAGGTGCAGGCAATCACTACAGTTTCCTGTTTGTGATGTCATCAGCCTGCACCAGGCTTGCAGATTCCCGTTTTTGCGATTTCTTATTTAGCGAATTTCGCTATTAAGAAATCGCAATACGGGATTCTGCGAATTATTTGCGATTTTTAAGGAATCGCAAATGATTAGCGATTTATTTTATACATCCCGTTTAGCGAATCTGATTTTGCGAATCGCAAAATCTCGCAAATTAAGATTCGCTAAAGGGGAGTTTGATACATATGCCCCCAGGTGATTTGCCCAGAATCACAGGATGTTGAGGGTCCCTGCTAAGACTCGAACCTGGTTCCCGAGCTTCAAGGTTTTATTTTGTAGGCCTGGCCTGACCTTTCCTTAATTTGTCCTATGTGGGATTACAATCTTTATTTTCAACCTCTGCTTAGGAATGGGCTAAAACATTGTACAAAGTTATTGGCTGTTTAGTTTTTTTAATCTGACTTAATTGTGAAATCAGATTTTTGATACCTTAAGCAGAAACGTAAGTTTGTAAAAATGCACTTTAGACTGTCTGGGCCAGACATGGCCTAAAACTAGTTTTGCCAATCATTGCATCTCCAGAGATAGAATACAACTTCTTGCCTGGGAGTCAACCACCCTGGCTCAGAGCATAATGGCTTACCTCTGGGCCCAAAAAAGACGAAAACAACCTTTTTCCAGTTTGAGTAGAAGATAAAACTAGTTATGCCACCTTCCAGACAGGAATACACATCTTTGGCTAAAAGAGGTAGCGACTCTGACTAATATGACAATGACTTGTCTATGGGCCCAGGAAAGGCCAATATATGTTAATTACTGACCACTTAGTGGGTATTAACTTTCTGAGAGTAGACAGGAACAGTTAGCAGAACAAAGGGCAGCTTTAGCACTACCTTTTTGACTTGGAGATCCCAAGGAGGCAAAAAGGTCTTCTTCTGTTTATCACCAGGTGCTCTCTAGACAGGTAGGCTCCAAATATAAAAGAGGATAAATAAGCCAGTTTTGACCCTTTTAGATAGGAAAGTGGCCAAGAAGCCGATGACAGGCCTGTCTGTCTTGAAACAGAGATATCTGGGATATTTTTTATCATGGCTCTTGCTAGAAGAAGGACGTACAAGAAGACTCAAGAATTGCTCACTCCTGCTGGCACCCAGGGACTAGAAATACTCTCTTAAGGTCAAGTGGTTGGCCTCCTGTTTACCTGCTTCAGGGACACAAAAAGCAGAATGACGTCTGGATAAAATAGAGACCAGCTGACTAAAGACGACTAGACAGTGTAAGAGGTCTGTTTGGAGAGAGACCTGGGGGAATATGTACAAGAACTGCCGCTAATTAGCGTTAGTAAGCAGCAGTTTTCTGAAGTGTGGCTTTTCACCAAAAACTATCGCCCTGTTAGCAATGTTTTTACAATACGTCGCTAAATGACGATAGTAACAGCTAGTGGCGGTGAAAACTGCCGCAAGCACTAGCATCAAGGCGATATAAATGTTGACGTTAGCGGGAGAAAAGGGACAAAAGGCCCATTAGCGGCAAAAAAACTCATGTTAGTCAGCCCAATGTGGCTTTTTTTGCCTATAAGTCCACCTCCAATGAAAAGTAGGAAATAAAACCAATGGACTGCAAAATGGAGCTGCTAGGGTCAAGTGCAGCACAGATCAACAACCCCCCCAAGCCCACAATCAGCCAGGATGACCAGCCAAAGTCCCAGGGGAAGAGGACATGCAGATTTAGGGCTACAGTTATGAAACAAGGTGCATCGCTGGGAAAAACCAGTGATGCATCACTTATCATATCGCCCTCCTTGCAACACATGGCAACCAAAACCTTGAAAGTGAGGACAGTCCCCATGGCCTCGTGTCCTCGCTAGACCTGCGTCTGTGGAAGGCAGAGGTGCTGTGAAGTTGCTGGACCGTGCCGGTAGACATTGAGGCATCTGCGATCAGCCTTACCTGGTGGTGAAGTATAGCAGGTCGCATGGAGACACGTTGTTGACCTGTGTGAGAAGACCCCCTGGTGCAGCTTGGAGCTGTGAACGGTTGAGGCACTCCTGCTCAACAACGTAGGGAGGTCTACATCACATACCAGGTGCCACCAATACACCGGGGTGCACAGACGAGATTAACAATGGTGGGCTGCACCTCTTTGCTGGAGGATGTTGTGCTGGCCAGACGCTGTGGAGGGTGAGGCCCCTGAGCTGTGCAAAACTTGTGTGGTGGGAGCGCAGCAACTTCACACCTTAGGGGGCCTTGTAGCATCACCTGTTTCAGGTGGTTCCCAGCGGACTTGGTGGCAACTGCTGTACCCAGGTTTGTGAAATCCCAACTGGTTGAGGCTCCTGCTGGCTGAGCCACAGGTTTGGAGAGAGTGCAGAGAGTGCAGTGCATTGAGCCCTGGTATCAATTATCAGGTGAGGAGAAGCCGAGACTCGTAGTGGAGGAGGCCCGGGGGCGAGTCGGGGCCAGGCCTAGCACCTGTGTTCTGGTGGCTCAGTGGACTAATGCATCCACTGTAGGGGCCGGTGTTCGACCTCATGGTCACAGGTTCAAATCCTGGCGGGTGCACTGAGCCTTTCATCCATCTGAGGTCAATAAAATGAGTAACATTGAGTTCGGTAACAATAAACATCTGTTATTCAGCATCAAGAGACCTACAGGTGAACGTGCACTTTACAAATACACATGTTATGTTATGTGAGTGACGCTCAACGTGCCCTAAGCAAACCCTGCACTGGGACTGACCTAAATCACTGAGGGCACCCCACAAGACTGGTGGGGACTCCACTATCTGGCTCAAATCGCTGAGATTGGCCATTGGTGGCAGTGGGTGCCAGGGGCTTGGGGGCTGCTTCTGGCCCAGGCCCTTGGATATGCAGCTTGATCTGCTGTTACTTGCTAGGAAACTGGGGAACACGCAATCTGTTCACCACTGTTAGATTGGAAGAGGCAATCGAGTATTGCTGCCTTTCCTTGCCCCCTGTTAGTTTGCTTTTGGCTGTACAGGGGACTAACCCTTAGTGGACTTCCTTTTCCCACAGCGCTGCACCGTCTGGTTGCTTCTGTTGTCCCCATCTGCTGCAGCCCGGTTCCCCGACTGAGAGAGCGGTGTTCCTTCCTGAGCGGTCGCCAGGTGGAGGTCAATTTTCCACCCAGTCTTCACGGGTGATGTTTGAATCATTGAGGAGCCGTACACCCTACAAGCAACTTTGGGGTGCCCACGATATCCTTTGATACGTTATTCTTTCATTTTTGCAGTAGCTAACCAGGTCCTGATGAAAGCCGAGCCTAGTTAGGCGCCTTGGCTGAAACATGTTGACCATTGTCTCATATATTGCTCCATTGGTTATATTGAACTAGTGGGGCTCTCACTTTTTTAATCTAGCATCGGTACGGCGGTGTCTAAGAGATTCCTCCTTGCCGTCCCGTAACTAGTTTTAACACACTCTTATTGCACTATTATTTCATCAGCACTGCACCCCCTACTCACACCCTGCTCTTCATTTGTGGATTTAGTCCACCTTTCAGTGCAAAACATAAACATCGTTGAGCTCTTACCTCTCGTAGAGGGGCCTGCGGCCCCCTGAGAGTTTGAGATTTTTCTTTGGGATGAAAATCCCATGTGATGGGGCTTGTTACCCGGGGTGAGTGAGTGATTACGTTCCTAAGGGATTGCCCTTTCACCACGTACATTAGGTTTTTGTTTCTCATTTCACACACCACCTTTTCCTCTTCTTTGCTATCTCAGACCTCAGGGTTTTCAGTGTCTTTAACACCTGCAGACGTCTCAAGTAGAGATGGAGCCACAACATCAATCAACTCCGCAACACAGGCACCATGGCATAAGGGTGCCTGCATTGGCACATGGCAGCCATTGTGTGCCATCATAGGGGAAACAGACAGGGGGGCTTAATCCTGACCCCCTTCCAGCAGTTTAACACCGCTGGTGCATCAATTTATTGATGTATTTGCAGCATGAATCTTGCACCACATTGCGCCATATATAACAGTGACGCATCTAGGCATATGCATGACCTTGTGAAGTCCTGTGCCAAATGATACCTGCGTCTGATATAATGTATGCAGGGTGGGCATTCCCACGCAACAGAGCTTGGCGCAGTGAAGTCTCTCAGATTTCACTGCAACAATTCTAGGACACCACTGCGTCAAAACCTTAAGCCTGACTCATGGCAGGCATAAGGGTGATGCAGTGCCATAGGGGAGGGTGGTCCCATGCATTGCCAGAGTTGCGCCATGCATGAAACACAACTATAGCAATGTGTGCCAGATATGTCAGGATTCCTGACCTATCTGGCATTGATTGGAACATGCAGCGCTGTACATTGAATCCATGGTGCTGCGCATCCATGGTGTTGCAGTGAAAAGTGTTGCAACTCTGTTTTGTCACAGTGATGCAACACTTTTCATGAATGAGACCCAGGAATGCACCCTATCTTATTGATAGGGTGCATTTCTGCACTTTTGTTTTGCCACAGGGCAGCACAGCAACATTCCGTGCAGCGCTGTCCAGCACCAAAACCTCTGAAATGAGCCCCCAAGTGTTTGCACCATTTACAAGACCAGCTATTTTCTGGTCCTAAAAAACTGCCTCTAACTGGAGTTTTGTGGAGTTAGCGCTGTATGGGAATTTCATTGTAAATATCGCGAAGTGGGGTTAGCGGCAATTTTTGCATGGAAACGCCCACCTTGCATCTCATTTTGTTAAGTCCCGCTAACAGAAGTGGTGATCTTAAAAATTCACGTTTACGCCGGAAAAGTGCCGCTAACTGAAATTAGCAGCAACTTGTGCATATGGTGATAAAAAAAGTCACCGTAATATAATACCATTGATGCTACGCCGGTGTTAGGTTCTTGTACTTAAGCCCCCTGGTGCCTAAAAACCTGCCCACCGAGGAACCAGGGGCTGCAGGACTGACCAGAAGAAGATGTTTTCCTGTCAGTTAAAACTGACAGCATGTATTAGAGTATGGTGAATGGGTGTTTTCTCCATCAGGATAACAGAGTAAAGTGCTTTGTTGCCCTGACGGAGTCCCCGTCTACCAAATTCTGAGATGTCCACCAGCCCAGTGGCTATCTTTAGCATTACCAGAAACTGCCGGCATAGTGGTTCCTGTCAATGCATTGTAAGCATGACTTACACAAACATACAACGTTTTTTTTTCTATTTTTCAAAACAAAAGCCCAAAGTGTCAGGTTTTACCTCAGGGGACGGGCTATGAAAACTGGCCATGTGTTTGCCCACTACAAGTTAGGTGGGCAGACACATGGTCAAACCTCAGACAACCATGGGAGGTTTATGTCAGTGGAAAAACAGAGTAGTGTCCGCCCTTGACATAAGGAAGGTCTGCCCAACTGTAAATGAGGTGGGCGGACCTTAAGTTTGGCAGATAGAGTACTTTCTTGCTGTTGAGAATGAGTCCCCTCTCTGCCAAACTCTGAATTGGGCTGTAAGTGTAAAGGCAAAACATATGACTGGGACAACACGCTTGAGGTATTCAACTTCCACACCATCCTAGTCACCCTGAAATTGAGCCTCTGTCCTAGTACTGTTAACTGTTGATTCTCCATAGTGCTTCACGTTTTCTAGCTACTTTTTTGCCTTAACCATTTTAAAATGCATATCTCTGGTTCTCTTTGACTTTTTCTGATGGTCTGGTGTCCTTTTGCTCATTAATATAATTCTCAGTTTTTTTTAATAGGTTTGGAAATTTTATTATGCTTTTATATTTAAAATTGTTGGTACTGTTTCAATTTAGCAAAGTCTTTTCTGGGGATTGTGTGTTCTTCGTACAATAGCTGCCAGTTGTTGAGCAGAGAGTCTTTCAGAACTATATTTTGACTTTCAAGTGGATTTTTGAGTCAGTAAGTCAGTAGGTGTACCACCTCACAAACTAATAACCCCATTTTTGACAAGGGGGTTTTACATTGCGAACTAAGTGACAAACACTGCAGGTAGGGGCTTTACAATGTTTAACACTAAGAGAGCTCCTAGCACAGATCAGTAGGTGAGGAATGGCTAGAGTGGTCTGATTTTTGTAGTGTATATTTGTAATTTTGTGTTTTGGATCTTTTAGGGTGTTAAATAAATCTCTTTTCTATTTTTAAAAATAAAGCCACTGAATGAACATTGAGTTATTAGGTGTTTCTGAGTGTTTTGAAGAATTCTTATTTTTTGACCCAGATCACCTCCCTCAGGAAGTCTTGGACTGCTTGGCCTCACTACTCTGAGAGTAAAGTACCATAAGGGTGTACTTGGAGCTCATCTGCATCCAACAATAATATGAATTAGTGCTTAGATTCAGTCCCTTTGAGGACCTTTTCCTTTATAGTTCTTGATTAGATAGCAATTGTGGAGCCCATATGTGAAGTACTCCATTGCTTATATCTGATAGAGAGAGTTGTAACACAGATACTGCATGAAATACAGCAGTACGCGTGCAAGCCAGAGGGAACAAAACAGCAAGAAGGGCTTTACATTCTGACAAATGCAATAAAAGGGGGTTTTACTTATTAAACCCTGTGACAAATACTATGTGAAAGGGTTTTAAATTTTGAACTCTGTGACCAATACCACTCGAAGGAGCTTTGTTACATTGAGAAACTTTGTAACACAGATCTCTACTTCAGAGGGGACTAGAGTGGTCTGATTTTTGTTGAGTACATGTGTAATGCTGTTTAGTACTTAGAGTTGTTTGACCTAAAATATTTACAGTCTTTTTAGAAACAAAAAGAACTAACTGAACGTTGATTAATTAGGTGTTATTGTGGGCTTTGTAGAGTTCTGCATGTCCGGTTCATATCGCCTCCATAAATATGCCTTCCACTGTTATGCTTTGCTACTCTGAGGGTCAGATGCTAAATTGACATATTTGGAGCTCAGTTTCATACAAGAGTAAGGTGGTCCCAGGGCACCAGAGGTAAACGACTCCAATTGTTTACTGTTTTGTTCCACTAACTGCAACTGCCAAACCAACTCCTATTTACCCACATTAACTACAATGGAAGTGAATTGTTTCTGCCATCTGTCTAAAAAACACCTACCCTGTTAATGCTCATCTATCACAGAACCTCCTTTCTGTTTTGCCACTCACTATCTCATTATCAGCCTCTCCTTGTTTTGAGTCCAACTTACATTAACTTGGCTTTCAAGTGCAAATTTAAGGTTTGCATCCATAAGAAAGTTAAATGGGAGTATACTTTCTCCAATGGGCTAGGAGCGTGCGTTTCAGGGTAGGGATGAAATAAAATGTTTGTGTACGCCTACATACGTATGTGTTTGTAGGTATGCACAAAGCTTTTTCTCATTCCATTCCCAGCTGGGAAAAAGTTTATCTTTTATCAGGGCTGCAGTAAATCTATTTATAGAATGCACATGAAACACTCCCAAAAGTAGTAGCGGTTTGGTAAAGGGGATTTCTCAAGAACTAAAATATTTTCCCAGTGAAGTAAAGAAAAACATGTTAGCAACTGCTTTTTGCACTTGATTGAAGAATTTTGTATGAGCAGATGTATATGTATATATTTGCTTATGTGAATATTTAATTCACATAGTATTTAGGAAACATTTCTCGGAATTGGGAAAACTGTGATCATTATTGGCTACTGTAATAAATTGGGTTATTGGTTGGGGGAGTGAGAACCCAACTCAGGCAACAACCGTGTTCTTGTCAGTGTGAACGACAAACGTCACTAGGTTAACAGCACATCTATATCTCCTACTCTCTGCTTTGCGATTCACTATCTCATTATTAGCCTCTCCTTGTTTTGAGCCCAACTTACAAATAACTTGGCACGAAGCAGTCAAACTTAACTTAAAGGCACTGTGTTCAGTATTTAAGTAACACACAAACAATAATAAAGCAAAAACAAAACACAAAAACATTCCCACACCAATTTAGAAAAATCGAGCAACTTTATTAAATAAAATGACACCCAAACAAATTAAATCCAGTCAGTAGAATGAGAGTTATGTATTTTTAACATTTTAGAAAAAGATAGCACCTAAAAGACCAAAGCACCAACTGCGGAATCTGGTTGTGCGAGATGGGGGCAAAGTCAAAAGTTAAGGCTGACCGTGATGTACTGCGGTTTGGCTACATGAGGTGGATTGAGCCCACACTTGGCTTGCCTTCAGACTTAGAAGAAAATTTGATCAAAAGGTCCTGAGAAGACAAATTTCAGCAGGGCAGGCACCAATGGCTGTGAACGACGTATCATCAGGGACGGGGGACAAGGTCATGGTTAAGATTTCTACTTTCAGACTTTTTTACTTCTTTGGAAGTAGGAAAATTCAAGTGCCAAGAAGCTACAGGCTGTAACTGATAAAGGCTCTACAAGGGCAGATACTCCTTTTGAGAGGTCCGACTGAACAGGTTTTGCTGCCGCGGAAAAGAACGTAGCAGGTGCTACCACTAAGTCAGGCTGACCTTTGATGCAACTGAGGCGAATCGATGAGCAGGTTAGTCCCAGTATTCTTTCGGTTCTCAGGCCATTTTTTCAAAATGTTCTAAGTACCAATTTTCAAGTTTTGGCTCTAAAAACACATATAGCACCACTTACACAGGTTCAGGACTGTTTGGGCACCACTGGGGGTTAGGACTGACAGGTGCAGGATTCAAGGTCTCTGGAGCGTGTTATGTCCCTGTAACTCAAAGGGAGGCCAGCCAATTAGTCCTTGGAGTCACTCAGGCAGTCCTGGGATTAAGCAGCAAGGCATGCCACATACAGCAGGACATTCTCCTCAAGGTGCATCTGGGCAGGTCTCCTAAGTACAACACAGGCCTCGAGTAGCAAGGCAGTCCCCAAAAGTGCAAGACAGTCCTTCAGGGGCTCTTGACAGGTCTAGGAATTTACTGAAGAGTGGCTCTGGAGAGCCAACATTTATACCTGGTGCCAGACTTTGAAGTGAGGGAATTACCTATACTACCCCCACATCTGGTTCAGGAAAGTTCTTTCCTTCCCCTATCAAGGCACCTAGAAGTCTGGGGTAACAAAAGACTAGTGTCAGGTTCCTTTGTGTGTTCAGAAGGCAAAGCTATTTCAAATATAAGTGGGGCTGAGTACAGCTCCACCCCCAACCATCCTTGCAAGATGTCCACACCAAATGCCCTTTTGTGTCACTGTCTGGGAGGAAATAACAACCCCCAATAGAAGAGCTGTTCACAGACAAATGACCCAGGATACTGGCAGAAAGGAACAAATGTTTAGGAAATGAAAATGTACCAAAAATAGGGCAGATACAGAGGGAAATCAGAAACAGTGTGTCACCCTCCACTCATATGGATTAAAAAACCAAAAGCCTCATACACCAAAACCCCCAAAACGATAAAAAAAAAAATCTTATTGGACTCCTTCTGTACTTACCAACTGTGAGGGCCCATTCAAACTCTGGTTAAACTTAATGTCAATATGGGGTGTTTGTATATGTTGTGTAAAGGAATACACTCTGTCAAGGGAAAGACAATAATATTTTAGAAAATGTCTTAAAAAATAGAAGTGCCTTATGGAAGCAACCATCAAAAGCTTGTTTGATAGTGCTTCTAACTGGCGAATTTCAACATCATGGCACTTACTTATTCAAAGAGGAAAACCTATCAGATATGAATATATCTGTGATAGGTTAGTGAAGTATTATAACTGAGGTTAGATGGCTATACAATTGTCCTCTGATAGTGTGTAATGGCGTCCCTGCAGGACAAGAGTTAGTCCCATACTCGCTCGAAAAAAAACAAGACCCTATCTCAACCTTTTAATGTGTGCACTCTGGGTTCATGATTAAAAACAAAGTCAAACGCACAGACCATAATGTAACGAGTGACTGACATAATATTGAAAAGGTCAATTTTGGCAAATTTATTAGTGCAATAAGACACAACTGTCACCCAACGGTGTAATGTATCTGCAAAGAAAAGAAGTGGGACATAGGGGTACACAGACAAGGAAGTGGTTAAACTCACAAAGAGTGCCGTATGTACATATTTTACAGGAAAACAATCAACACTTGTTAATATTACCACATCATCACCAGGTGGAGGCCTACCAGTGGATAATTGGCTCACTTGCTGGATCAAATAGCAGGGATGAGCCGCCTAAAATCAATTAATTGTAGAAAAGTGAAATGAAAAAATTAATAATAGCAGGGTTTAATTATACCCCTATATGATTAACGTATTATTATTTTCACAAAAATAATAGATTCCATTGTTTAGTTCTTAGAAAAACACATGGATGCCATGAGCCTAGAGAGCAGTGGTGAAGGTATGTCCCATGAGGTGGCATAATGATACTTTCAGTACATCTCCTCAATGCATGCACACCATATTTTAAAACAAGCACAGTATATTTTAAAGCCTTAGCACCTTCATTCAAACAACCAGCATATTACTCTGCCCTGGAACCACGTGCCACACCCGGAACACCTCCGGTGGGTGTATAGGTGTGTGAACACATAACATTTGTGCTCCCATGTAGGTAGCCTCTACAGTATGCTCCTAAAAAACAGTGTCATCTATAAGAGGAAAAGAAGGGTCGCTTTAAGCAAAATGGCCCCAGAAGCTCATTAAAGAACTATCGCTGTAATGGACTAAGGGGAAGGCATCCTGCTCCATACAATACATAGCACATGGGTAAACTAATTTTAAAATCATTGGCATAACTTCCAGAAGAGGAAACAGCTCCCTTTCAAAATACTGCCTCAACACCAAAGTTGTGGTGGCATATTAGCTTACCTACAGTGTGGCGGTTCATTTCTACATACACCACAAGCTGAGCACACGCAGGATGGAAGAAAAGGACTTCCCCCAATACAACTGCACCTCTAGAGTCACAAAGGTCCATGGTGCCATCTTAAAGGTGAGTAAAAGCCAAAATGGTTGGCCGCACTGCAATAAATACACTGGAATTCTCAAGCTCTGAGGAGCCAGCTTAAAAGTACACCAATTCAAGATAACTGCCAGCTATATGACTGCTCTTTCAGTTTCTCATGAAAAAGCCCTTCCTAGGCAAAAAATAAGAGTGGGGGAAGGGGGGAAGTGGGGTAGTGGAAAGAAAAACCTCAGATGCAGTTAGAAAGGAAAAAATACAAAGTAGGCATACAGACAGCTAACTTTATTATAGGAGTTAGAGTGGAACAAGGCACTTTATAGTAAGCTGTACCTCAGATGCACATCTTTTGCTATTTCCCCAACTCATTAAACCCCCTCTTGTCAGTCTGTTCTGAGAAAATCCAGTGGGCTTCTTTTTTATGTAGAACCTCCTCTGCTCCCCACATGTCTGGTCTAAACGTTCCAAAACAGTCAAATTAAAGTCCAGAGGTCCATAACCAGCTTCTTCAAAGAGCTATAGCAAATGTGTTGTTGATTTACACAATCTAAAGGTACTAATGTGTTCTTGCATACTTGCTGTCAACTTTTGGGTGATCAAACCGATGTAGAATAGACCACAAGTACATCTGTATTCCGGGTTTGTCATGTGGTTGCAGGGCCATGTAATGTGCTTATTGTTTGAATAAAGATGCTAGTGCATTAAAATATGCCCTGCTTGTTTTCATAACGTGGTGTGCCTGTATTCAGACTGTTGTATTGAAAGCCTTATTTTGCTGCCTAATCGGACATAGCTTTGACTTCATAGTTTCCTCTCTAGGGGGCATATCAAGAAGGCGGCGATAATAAATTATCGCCGCTTTTGCGGCCGTTTTCAGCGGCGATAATTGTATCGCCTAGTTAGCAATGTCACGCGAACGCGCGAAACCTTGCTTTAGCGCCGGGATTCTTAACGCCCAGCTTTGCATCTCTAATGAGATGCAAAGCGGGTGTTCCTGACATGACAGGAGAAATGTCGCTAAGTGACATTTCTCCTATCATCAAGCCCCACGTTATGAAGCATAGCGGCAGGAAAAGTAGCGATAACCCCTGTTATCGCTACTTTCCTTACGCCTGCTTCAGGACTGACTTAGCCATGATATCCTATGGAAGGTGGATATCATGGCCAAGTTTGTGAGTCCCTATCAACAAGCTAACGCCACATTTCATGAGATTATCGCTGGGTTTCCAGCGATAATCTCACGTTAGGCAGTTAGCGTTAGGATACTTATCGCTTTTGAGATAAGCGTTGCTAATAGCACGCTATCTCAGCGATAAAAATCCACGTTAGCCGGCGATAATTATCCTAGCGCTAAGTGCGCTTAGCGATAATCATCGCCGGTTGTTGCTGATATGCCCCTAAATAATGGACTCTTTACTTGCTGTGGAAATCATTATACATTAGTGATATCAGGAGTATATTTAAACCCTACTGTAATTACTTTTTCTTTTCACCTTTCATTAGTTCATTAATTATAGGTGGCTCATTCCTGCTATTTGATCCAGCAAGTGAACCGATTGTCCACTGGTAGGTCTTCATCTGGTGAAGATGTGGTAAATATGAACAAATGTTGATTGTTGCCCCTAAGTCATGTACACACAGCACAGTTTGTGACTTTGAGCACTTCCTTGTCTGTGACCCCCTTTTTGCTTTTCCTTTTCTTTGCAGGTAAAGTGCATTGTTGGGTGACAGATGGGTCCTATTACTGTGATGAATTTGACAAAATTATCCTTCACAATGAAACATGGAGGACGCTTGGGACTTTGTTTTTAATCATAAGCCTTAGCATACACATTAACAAACTCTGTTACGGTCTGGTGGATTCATTTTTAAGTTTATTGTTTTGAGAGAAAGGGGCTAAGTCTCACAGTGTAGGGACTCTTGCACACTATAGCAGGACAGTAGTATAGCTATCTAGTCTTGGTTATTCCACCAAACTCACCTATCACATATATATTCATACTGGAGAGGTTTCACTGTTTGAATAGGAAAGTGCCAATGATTTTAATTATAATGGTAATTGTGAGAAGGTGGCTTAGTATATGCTGTCCACTTATTAACGTGGGCACCCTGTACCAGTCCATACGACCCTTATGATGTATGTGGTCAAAGATAACCTTTAGTAAACCATCCTAGTGGTAGCTGTGAGAGAGCAGCCTTCAGGCTTAAACTTGAAGGAATGTAAAGCAGCTTGTTTTACCAGAATACCACCTCCTGCATTACTAAATGAAGGAGAACCACAAAGTAGTTATATAAAAATATGTCTTTATTAATATAACACTCTCTACTATCCTCTATACGAGGATAGAACACAAAGCACACAATATGAATTCAATAGAACAGTTGTAAGTAGCACAATACACAGTGGGCTCAAGGGGGAGACCAAACCATATACTAAAATAGTGGTATAACGTTCACAACTGAGATCAAGACAAGGTCTGGAGCACGTAGAATCGCTAGGATCCCAAGGAACCACCCAAGGTGAGTAGATAGGGACCCCACGGAGGACGGGTGCAGTGTGGGAACACGACCGCGGGCTCCATACAAATCTATGGGGAAGTTGCGGTTACACTTTTACAGTTTAAGGACCCTTCTAAGAGGACTTCGAGCCAACCCTTTGGAACTTAAGAGTTTGAAGAGTCACCCCACCCATGGATACCATAGTATCAGAGTTACCTATCCCGGGGGAGCCGGGTGCATAGGTCTGAAGTGGAGTCAGAAACTCTTGTCGTTCTTAATGGAAGGCTGTAAAGAAATACTGCTACCGTGAAGGTGAAAAGGGTCCGGGGGAATCCAAGCCTGGATTCTTGAAGGAAGGAACCTGAGAGCAGAAGGGATAGAGTCTGGGTCACTTCAGAGTGACCAGGGGCTCGGGAGACGAATGCCCACGGATGTCGGGTAGGTCTGATGCGAAGAAGGGATGCTTGACTCGAGGACCAAGAGATGTTGAAGACAACCAGGAGCTGGAGGTGAGCTGTCCCACAAAGGATGTCGAGTGCTGAACGGTCAGTGTTCGGCGGGAGCACCAACAAACCTTGGCAAAAGCAACCCACGCAGGAAGGTCAAGCAGTTTACGACGTGAACCAGCAAGGTCCAGGGAACTCATCAAGCAATGGAGAGTTAGGGCACATCTGGAGCAACCAGGAAAGCCCACGAGAAATCAAGATGACCCTCAGGGGGACCCACAAGCCAAAGGACCAGGAGTCGCGAGGGGACCTCGAGCAAGATTGCAACGTACCAGCCCACGGAGAACTCGGTGTGAGGAGGCCAGAGTTATTTGGTGCAAATACTGCTCAGGGTCAGGACTACACGGAGTCCAATACACAAGCTCGGGATTCACCAACAAGCATATGCAACTGCAAATGGATGTGGTGCACAGGGGTTCGGGCTGTTCAGTCCCCACGGGGGATACTGGCCTCAAAATCAGTGAGGGGCGGATCGACCTCAGGTACCTTCAAGAACCCACCTCCTGGGTTGCTGAAATCTTCGGAGTCCGCAGAAGCTCAGGAGTAGCAGGCAAGTCAGTTGCAGTTTGGTGCCTGCAAAGCAGGGGAGTGACTCCTTCACTCCAAGGGAGGTTCTTCTGTTGTCTTTAGTGCACCACAGGTCCTGCACAGAGCCTGTATGGAGCAAAGGCACAAACTAAACTAAGCTTCAGACGGAAAGGAGGACAAAGTCAAGCCCAGTCGAGGTCCAGCAAAGTCCAAGGTGTCCAGACGGTCGAAGGTCAGTGGTTTCTTTTTGTAGACTCTTGTCCAAGTAAAATCTAAAGTCTTACAGCCAGGTAAGCCTTTTGTACCCAGAGGAGAGGGTTGGACAGATTGTGGGGACCCTCCTAGGGAAGGGACAGGACAGAGAGGTGGCTACACCCATGTCCTTTGTCCAGTTTTGCACCAGAGCAGGAGCCAATACAGACTTTCAGGCACTCTCAGAGTGCACCCACCCAGCCCCAATACACTAAATCCTTTCTGGGAGGTGGTCACACCTCCCCGGTACAGGATGCCTTTTGTGGTGCCTTCCTCTGCTCAAGCTTGGCTGAGCAGCAGGAGGGCAGAAATTTGTCTCTGGTCGGTAGCATCTGTGTTGTGCTGTCCGGGTCGAGAAGGCTGGCACCGGTTAGACCAGTGACCCGACGAAGCTCACTTCAGTAGTGTGGAATCACACCTCTCACACCAGTTACTGGTGTGGAGGTATGATTCCAAGGTGTTTGAGACCAAACACAATATGTTTCTATGCAGCCGTTTTCGAGATAGCATTTACCGCAAGGTTATAATGCACCTCTACCTATATGTCCGGCTGAGTCACAGACAACCCGGAACAATGGTCTCCGAAGGCTGCAGAGGGGCCCTGCTCATACAGGGGCACCCTCTCACTTAAAACCCAGCACCCTGCCTTCAGTATTTTTAAGGTCTGCTATAGGGGTGACGTTTAAGTTTTAGGTGTGGTGACAATTAGATATAGTGAACCTATATCTAATGTAAGTGGTGCAAGCACCATCTTACCCAGGCTGCAGTAGCAGATCTCGAGTTCCATTTTGCATGGCCTCTCATGGGGGCATAATACATGCTTCAGCCAATGGGAGGCCTCTGGGGTACCTATGCCCTGGGTACATGTGTGTCATATACTAGGGACTGATAAGGGTACCCCAGTATCCAATCTAAAGTGTACCAAAGTACATGTATGTCAAGTTAAGGGAGAAAGCAGATAGTTTGGGGTCCTGATTAGCAGGATCCCAGTCAGACTAGTCAAAAACAGAGAGACATCAAGCAAAAAGTGGGGGTAGCTATAAGAAGCAGATACTACTTTCTTACAGTAATTGCATGTATATAGCACTTACTACCCCTGCTGAGGCATCAAAGAGTTTTTTCAGCGAGTAGCACGCTACTCCGGTACCCAAAAAGGGTTAGTGGTGAATTAGTATAGGGAAATATGAAATTAATTTGAGTGGTGGACATGTTAATCTATTATTTGGAATGAAAAGGATAGTGGAGGGATAGAAGAGGGAAGGGTTTGCATTTATATAGCTTTTGCTACGTCTGTTGTGGTGTTGAAGCGCTTTTTGGCAAGTAGCATGCTACTCCGCAACTCAAAACCCACATAAAAATAAGCCATTTGGTGGCACCATCCAACTGGCTACTAGTGGTTGCTTCCATGAGGCACTTCTTATTTTTTAAGAAAATTTCAATTAAAATATTTTTGTATGTCCCACTGATGCTGGTTCGGGTGGCTTAGTGGACTAATGTGCCCACTGTAGGGGCCTGTGCTTGACTTCATAATCACAAGTTCAAATCCCAGCCGGTCCGCTCAGCCTTTTATCATTCTGAGGTCAATAAAATCAGTAACATTGAGTTGTGTAGCAATAAACATCTGTTATTCAGCACCAAGTTACCCTGGGTGAACGTGTGCTTTAAAAATACACATTATGTTATGACACTGTGCATTGCTGTACACAACATATACACACACACCCCTTATTGGCATTTAGTTTAACCAGAGTTGAAATGGGCCCTTACAGTTGGAAACTACTATAGCAGTCTGATGACACTTACAAAAATACATTTTTAGGTTGCTGGAAAATGGGGATTTGGGGATTTTAGATGGAACACACAAATTACAACTTTCCTACAGTGGCAGCATCAGACTTCTGATTTAAAATTCAACTTTATCACTAAAGAGGATCTTAAATTACAATTAATTTGAGTCTAAACATGACATGTTGAGCTGCTCCCAATCAGAAGTTAGCACTTATTCAGTGGCAGAGATATGCATTACAGAAGTCAAGGAGTTTTTCACTACCAGGAAATGTAAAACTTTAACCCACATGTCCAACTTTTTAATTGAAATGCACCCTGAGGAACTTCGATTTCCGATCGTGTTCGAATCGACCCGCCATATTGTGCTCCGCCGCCATTTTGTGTTGCCATCACTCAGGCAGCACGGCGAACAAAGTCTATTCTGCTTTTTCTGCAGCTTCGTGTTAAAATGGTCTTTCTGCCTCTGTTTGCAAAGCTGGTGTTAGGTATGGCCGAGTACACTAATCCCTGTCTGGTTTTTCTAATCCCCGTCTCAACTATCTGTTGGTTCACACTATTCTTTCCTGACTTTATCTTATCGTCTGGCCTTCACTGTCCTCTGCTAGCATTCTCTCGTTTCACAACTGTCCTGCAACACACACAAACGTATCTCGCCACCTGCAAGTTTGTTACAAATACGTTAATAAATTAGTTTGAGGGAGGGGTGACAAACACAGTTGGAGGAAAGGTTTCTTCGAGTCATCTGACACTTTTGTTTTCAAATCTCTCCTATTGGTTCTGTCCTATTTTCCAACTTTCCTTATTGGCTCTTTCTTGTATTTGCTGGGAGTATACTTGGTTAATGTATACAGTATCTATATGGTATAAAAGTTTGTGCGCCACAGAGTGAAGTGGCAGTCTCCTGAGAACCTACCTTGTGTACGTCTGGGACAACTGTACTAGCTGCAGCTAATAAATCTGATCCTCTAACGCCTAACAGAGTGTCCCGTGTCTCTGTGTAGCTGAGCAGGAGGAACCCAGGAGATTAAGGCGTACCTTGCGCCGCCAGGCCCAAAAAGTTCTGGTTCTTCAACTGGCGCCCAACGTGGGGTGGCTTCAGTGGTACCGGTTCTGCCTGAAGGTTGTGAGGAACCCCGCAAGAATATTCCGGAGGGTTCGCGAGCCACCTCAAGCGACCCCTGTATGTCGAAAGTGGTCTGAAGGTCTTTTGCAGCGCGGTTACTCCTTCCTGACGGCTACTAACAACCGCTGCCCTGACTGCTGCCCTGCCTTGGCCCTTTCTTTGATGATGTATGGTAAGGCGAGATGATAGACGGGCCTCTGTTGGTGTGAGAAGACATCCTTAGTTAAGTATCTTCGTGGGTCGCGCCCTCAATTTTTGTCCTTTGTTTTCTTAGTATTTGTAGTCCTTAGTCTTCGACTATTGCAATAATCGAAACCGAGGGTAAGTGCATTTGTGCTGCGTAAACTCAGTTTTACTCCCTTGAAGTTTGTGAACAGTCAGGTAAAATCGCGAGATGCCTGGTCTGACTAAGTTTGGAAAAATTGGTTGTTTTGGTTGTAATAGGGATTCCCGACTTGAGGACTCTTGTCCGATTCCTTCAGTTGGAACTCCCACATATGAGCTCTATTCTAAACATGGTATTGGCCCCATTGCCTTTAACGAGACATGGACCCGATACACGAAGAAAGATGGTGTTTTAAAATGGCCAGAAAATGGTAGTTTCGATTCTAATGTGATAGATAATTTGGAAGCAGTCCTATTCAAAAGAAAAGCCCGGCCGGCAATGTTTGACTCTTTCCGCCCTTGGCTTAAGGAAGCCAAACAGAAAGAAATTAAGCAAGCAAAACGAGATAGGAAAGCACAGGGTATGATGATTATACAGGCTGCTCAACAATTCAAAGATAATGAAATTGATAATGCAACTGAAATTTTAGAAAGACAACATCAAATGGTGATAGATAAATGCTATCTGGTGTTGCCTGTTTCCCCTTCTGAAAACAAGAAAGATATAGAAGAAGATCCCCTAATGTCCCATTTATTGAGGTTGCCTCCGCCCTATGCACAAAGTGCTAATGCACCCCAATTGTTACAGCCTGTTCAGCCACCAGAGGTACCTCCGCTTGTTCCGACTCTTCCGCATTTGCCTCCTCCAGTATTACCGCCTCCACCAGTTTTACCATTAACTTCAACTTCTTTGCCCTTATCTCCTGACCTTAGATCTCCTTTGCCTTCTGCTCCTCCTGCAATTATCGTTTCTCCTCCTGTTAGTTCTCCTAATACTTTGTCTCCAATTCTTATGTCTAATTCTACGTCTGTGCGTAAACGTCTCACAGACACTGTCACTGGTATTCTATCTCCTTTCTTTGGAGCTCTAAGTGTGTCTCCGGCTTTTGCTCGAAGACAGTCTCGTAGTCAGTTCCCAGATTTTGAAGAACAAGAAAGGCTAGACTCTCTCACACGTAAATGGATCAAGAAGGGTCCTCAATACAGTGTGTCCGATATTATGCCTACTTTCTCATAATGGAATGCGCCTACGCAAAGATATGTTTTTAATGTAATGTGCGATACTCTCATTAAAGAATGGATGTGGATTTGAGTCCGATCCCACAAGATCTGTTAGATGTCCAGACTGATTTTGAGAAAGGACTTGTTGTGGGTTCCAAGGTTGAGAGAGCTGTAAGGACATTATTTCTTATAGGTCCTTGTTGTTCTCTCAGGCTTTTCTTGATTCTGATCCGTCGGTTAGACCAACCCTGAAAAGCTATCCCATGAGAGAGGTTCCTCCAGTATGGAAGGAAGCGGTTGCAGCAGTAGGTGCTCATGCAGCTATTCCTGCTCACTTTCAACATATATGGGTACATGTTCCATGGAAACGATCTGAAGTCTTGGCTCTTAAGCAGACTCTACCAGATCCCCGTAAGAACCCTGCAGGTTATTACAAAGAATTATCGCAGACAGTAGATGCTTTCATCATGAATTTAGCTGATATCGACATGTTGATGGGAAATGTGGTCCCACAGACAATATGGGCTAAGATTCATAAGGAGGATCATTCACAAGAATTAGGTGCTACTTGGGATGTTTTAACTACCACAGATAGAGACCAAGTGGGTGGTGCAAAGCCTGAAGCTCTGATTTCGGAACTCCCTGGTAGGATTATTACATTAATGAAAACTATGATGCCTGCATTGAGAGTTAACTGGGATAAATTAGCAGCATGCAAACAGAAGAAAGACGAAAGTGTCTCTGATTTCTTTACTCGTTTTGAGGAGAAATTTATCGATCACAGTGGTCAGGATATGGCTACAGAGGGTGGACAGCGATTATTTGTGGAAAAATTCGTATTTAATTTGCTTCCCGAGCTGTCGCACAAATTAAAAGATTCTGAAAGTTCATGGGCTGTTTCTTCTTCGGCCCAGATATTGGCTACTGCACAATATTATGAGAATAGAGATAAAGAAGAGAAGGAAAAGCAAGAGAAAAAGACAAAAGAATTAAAAACAAAGGTTCTCTTGCAACAAGCTTATCCTCCTCGCTATGTTCAGCCTCAGTTTCAACAACCTCCACAGTTTCTGAGGTTGTATCAAAAACCTGAATCATACATTCCGCGACCTTTGTTGGGTCCTAATCAATGTGCCTATTGTAGAGAGGAAGGTCATTTTAAGAATAGTTGTCCGGTTTTATTGCAGCGCAATGGAGCATTATCTGCTCCACGAGGTCGTGCTGGCCTTCAGTTAGCAAACAGAGGTAGAGGTCGAGGTGTGTTGACTCAAGAACAGCGTGCCCTTCCTTCTCCCAATTCTGTGAACTATTTTGATCAGCAAAATGTAAGGTCTACGCAATATTATAATGAAGATCATTATATTGAAAATGGAAATGAAAATCTTCATGCTAACTAGGACAGCCATGGACAAAGTAAGGGAGTTATGTCGATTCCAGTAGATCAGAATGGACCTTATGTTAACGTCACTACAATGGGTGTTTCAGAGCCATTTCTTCTAGATACTGGGGCGATGAGAAGTTCTATCATTCATTCCAAACTCCCTGGGGCACCTTTGTCTGGCTTAACGAATGTTTCTGTAGGATTCTCTGGCGCCCCTGTTCATAACCCAGTTTCTTGTCCTTTGCCTATTACAATTGGCCCTTGTGACTTTGAAGCTCCACTTCTCTTGACGAATGGTTGCGGTGAGAATCTGTTGGGCTTAGATGTATTGAAAAGAATGCATGCTACAATATATTGTTCTCCTTCTGGTGTACATCTTACTTTAGGACAAAAACTGACTTCTCCAATGTATTTATCCAAAGATAAGTTTCCACCTGAATTGCTTTCTCTTCCAGCAACACTTTGGGCCACGGGTCCGAACGATGTGGGTTGTCTTGAGATTCCACCTTATGTTGTCACTCTCAAACCTAATGTTGAATTGCCACGCATTCCGCAGTATAGGATTTCAACTGAAGGTGAAAAAGCGCTTTTAGAAATCATTCATGACTTGATTCAGAAGGGTGTGGTTGAGGAAACGAGAGGTAACACATGCAATAGTCCTATTCTTCCTGTTCTTAAACGCACTGATCCTTCTCAGCCACCTGTATATCGTTTTGTGATTGATCTCCGGGAAGTAAACAAAATTGTTGTACCACAGTTTCCCGTAGTATCAGATATCACTGCTTTGTTGACAATGATACCTTCTACAGCGACCTGGTTTTCTGTTATCGATCTAAAGAATGCCTTCTTTAGTATTCCTATTGCAGAAGAGAGTAGGGACATTTTTGGCTTCTCTCTTGGAGGCCGAAGCTTCCGGTTTAAGCGCGCACCTCAAGGCTATTGTGAAAGTCCCTCTATTTACAGCCAAGCTTTAAAAAGTCATCTTGATACTTTTCATTTGCCGTCTGGCGCTGCTCTTATCCAATATATGGATGACTTGTTAATAGCTGCTGATTCAGAAGAGATTTGCAAAAATGTTACTGTTGCATTGTTACGCCATTTGTTTGATCTGAATCATAAGGTTTCACTCTCCAAACTACAATACGTTCGTAGAGAGGTTACCTACTTGGGTCATCTCCTATCAATGGAGGGACGACGATTAACGCCAGAACGAATTCAGGCGATCACGCAAATGTCTGTGCCATCCACACAAATGGATGTACGTGCCTTTCTGAGTATCACCTCTTATTGTAGGCAATGGATCCCTAACTTCTCTCTGATAGCCAAACCTCTGTTGGCCCTCACTTTGAAAGATACGCCTCACCCCCTTCCATGGACTGATGAGTGCCAAAAGAGTTTTTCCGATTTACGTACTGCTCTATGTTCCGCTCCTGTATTGGGTACCCCTGATTACAGTAAGCCTTTCACGCTCTATGTTCACGAAAGGGAAGGTTCTGCGTTGTCAGTTTTAACACAGCGATTTGGAGACAAACAGCGGCCATGTGCCTATTTTTCGGCTACATTAGACCCAGTAGCTAAAGCATTGCCCAGTTGCCTCAAAGC
Organism: Triturus cristatus; assembly: GCF_964204655.1. NCBI lineage: Eukaryota > Metazoa > Chordata > Amphibia > Caudata > Salamandridae > Triturus > Triturus cristatus. The sequence continues at coordinate 625,966,167 of NC_140587.1, forward strand.
GACAGCAGCAGCAGCAATTTCTATTCGACAGTCTGCTGGAGTGGTGTTGGATAACACTCTCATTGTCATGGTACCACATGCAGTGGATACCTTACTAAATGGAACGAAAACGCAGCATCTTACGAACGCTCGTCTAACTGGATACGAGCTGACACTGTTGGCTAGTCACGTACAACTCAAACGATGTAATACCCTAAATCCAGCCACTCTGTTGCCCCTTCCAGATGAGAAAAGTGTTGAGGAGCAACATGATTGTTTCTTTCGTACTGAGGAAGAGACTAAAGGAAGAATTGATTTGAAAGACACACCGCTAGAGAATCCGGATGGAACTCTATGGGTAGATGGTTCTTGTTTTAAAATGCCTAATGGGGATACAGCTTCAGCCTATGCTGTAACTACTTTGCATACAGTTGTGGAAACAGCACGTATTAGGCATAATTAAGCTGAAGCAGCAGAATTGATAGCTTTAACAAGAGCATATGTACTTTCAAAAGGGAAAAGAGTAAACGTGTACACCGACAGCCAGTATGCTTTTGGTGTAGCGTTCAGCTTTGGGCGTCTTTGGAAGGAAAGGGGATTTCTCACTTCACATGGCACTAAAATACAACATGGTCAGTTAGTGACTGATCTCCTTGAATCACTTGCCTTACCTACCCAAATAGCGATTGTGAAGTGTAGTGCACACAAAAAGATTACGGATGACGTTGGTCGAGGAAATGCATTTGCAGACGAAGTAGCGAAAAAGAATGCGAGAGATGCAACAAGTCGAATGTATGTGACGGGTCCTGCAAATTGGGTTAGAGAGAGAGGAATGTATGAGGATACAGTGGAAAGTGTACAAGCAATTCAGAACGAGGCTTCAGAGAAAGAGTTGAGCAAGTGGAAAGAAAGAGCAGGAATGTTAGATGAGATGGGTTGTTGGGTGGAATTATCTGAACACCAACGTTGGCTGTTACCAGATGCCTATGTGCTCCCAGTGGTCACTATGGCACATGGTTCAGCCCACTTAAGTGCAAAAGGTATATGCAAACTTCTAGCTCCAGTGTGGCGAAATGAACAAATTCCAAAATGTGCAGACAATATAGTGAAACATTGTATTGTTTGTCTAATGTACAACCCGGGAAAGGGAACCCCAACTCCAGCAGGTGACTTTGCTCCTCCAACATATCCATTTGAGGTGTTGCAGATCGATGATATTCATATGGAGCGATGCAACAACCTCAAATATGTTCTGGTGGTAGTATGTGCTTTTTCAAGATGGATAGAAGCATACCCTCTATAAGACAACACAGCTTTATCCACAGCTAAAATTCTATCGAAATAAATTTTCCCCAAGCGGAAGTTTACCTGCAAGAAATTTTGGATTCTGAAAGGAAAGTTAATCAACAACATTAAGGGGGTTAGCTAATTGACTGAGACTTAAAGGTTAAGCACTATCTGGATATAGACTTCAATTTTCACTTTTCTTCTTTTTTTTATTTTTTTTATTTTTCTTCTCTATACTCCAATGGCGGGCGCGTTGGCTCTGGAGGCGATCGTGGTGCACGGACCACACAGACGCCCACACCTAGATCCGGCCGGACCTAGGATGCCTCAATGGGTGGTTCAGGGGGGTGGGAGGGACAGGGTGGGAGAAGGGGCTGAAGAGGGAGGGACGGGAAGGTGCTGGGGGGTGTAAATCAAAAAAAGAGAACTCATGTTACTATTGTAAATATAATTAGATTAAGATTTAAAGCTGTAAGAAGGTATGTAGTCAAACGTTTTCTTTTATTATACCGACTGGGAGTTCGACGAAGGAAGGATTTAAAACAAAAGAATGGCAAAACTTAAGATTTGTTCTATGAATATAGGGGGCCTAAATGATTGGAAAAAAAGAGGAAGATTAGAGGAATTTGTTAAATTTACTCATGCAGATATTATATGTATCCAGGAGACCCATCTGCCATGGGGGAAAAGGCATTGGTTAAATATGAAGGGATTCAAGACTTTATCCTGCTCCTCCCAAACTTCCACCATTAGGGGTGTTGCTATCATTGGTAAGATCGGTTTGGGAGGAGCTAAACGATTCAAGGCTGACACCATGGGGCGCTGGGCAATATGTGAAATGAATTTTGGTATCACTATCTGTAGCATATATGGGGCCAATAGCGACGACCCCGATATCTTTAATCATATTGAAAAAGAGTTAGCAACCTGGCCAGTACCTATAGTGGTTTGCGGGGACTTTAATATCTCTGCAGATTTCGAAGGGGGAATAGGCTATACCGGGCGTAAACCCCGGTGTATCAGGCAGTACGCTCAATGATGGATTCACATGGTTTAAGGGATGTTTGGGGCAGCATAGAACCAGGGAATTCAGGTTTTACATATTTTTCCCACCCCTTTAAGAAATACTCCAAGCTAGACTATTTTATGATTAACGCCACTGAGATTAGCTCAGTAAAAATCTACAAATTACCCAAGATAATCTCAGACCACAATCCACTGTTACTAACAATAGCTTTTAATAGACCAGTTAAACCATTGAGGCCATGGACTTTTGATAAGAAGCTCTTAACTGATAGTACATATATAGCATATATGAAGAATTGGTCACAGGCCTTTTTTGATGCTAACAGATATAGTGCATCGCGAAACTCTGTTTGGGACTGTTATAAAGCTGCCTTAAGGGGAGAAACCAGTAGCTACACCTCTCGTAACTGGAAATGACTTAACTTAGAAAGAGAGCAATTAATGAATAAATTAACAGCAGCGGAGGAACAGCATAGGAAAGATATATTGGATAGAAGGTCGGACATTACAAGCTTAGAAAAAGTGAGTACTATCAAAGCTGAGATACAAAAGCAATTAGCCGAAAAAGCTGCTGCTGAATACCAAACACAGAGAAGGAAAATTTATGAGACGGGGGAGCAAGCTGGGAGAGCCTTGGCATTACGTATTAGACAAGCAACGTCAAAAAATATTATCCCACGCATAGCAGAGCTCGGCAGGATTTATGAGCAGCCAAAGGATATTATAGATGTCTTCAAAAGATACTATCAAATACTGTATCAGGAAGATATGGTGAGAGTGGAGCCATTGGTTGAGTGGACAGGATCAGGGATCAAATTGGGCCATAACGATAGAGAAAATCTAGAACAACCTATCACTATGGATGAACTTTCAGATGCCTTACAAGATCTAGCAGCAGGGAAGGCCGCAGGCCCCGTTGGCCTACCAATCGAGCTTTACAAAAGCTTTTTTGAAGAAACATCAATACTTTTGCTAGACCTTTTTAATGGGGTTATAAATACAGGTTTAATCCCCGAGTCATTGATGAACACTAACATAGTGGTGTTTCATAAAAAAGGTAAGCCCACGGAAAATCCGGGCTCATACAGACCCATATCCTTAATAAATGCCGATAATAAACTATATGCTAAGATCTTGGCAACCCGCCTAGGACGGATCGTTGGGTCCCTGGTCTCCCCTTGGCAGCACGGCTTCATTCCTGGTAGGGGAACCACAGATCATATCAGATGAGCTATTACGCTGTTTGATATCCATGCTGCCGGGGAAGGAGGGGTCGCAATGATCCTCCTAGATGCGGAGAAAGCTTTCGACCGCGTCAGATGGGAATTCTTGTGGAGTGTGCTTGTCGAATTGGGGTTTGGACCAAGGTTTATGAAGGCTATTCAAGCCATGTATGCCTCTCCAGTGGCGAAAATTCAAATGATGGGCGAGAGTTCAGATAAGATCTTTATCGCGAGGGGGACAAGGCAGGGTTGTCCATGCTCACCCATATTATTCGCACTATACATTGACACCCTAATACGCCAAATAATCAACAACACAGCAATTAAACCAGTAGTTACAAATGGATTTCAAACAAAAAATTTGGCATATGCCGATGATCTTGCTGTCATTACTACCGATCCCGAACAGCTATGCGAGAAGTAGTGGGTACCACGAGTAAGTTTGGCGAACAATCTGGCTATTGTCTAAATGTGGGCAAGACACAGGTACTTTGCTCTAAGAATATAAACAAGCTAGACGCCAGATTTGTTGACTCTGTGGTTTACTTGGGGATAACGATCAACGCACAGCCGGAGTTAATAATTAGAGACAACTTCATCCCTCTCATGGAATCCATGAAGGAGAATCTGAAAAGAATGGACACCCTACAACTCTCAATAATTGGTCGCGCCAATGTAATCAAAATGACTATGCTCCCCAAGGTGTTATACAAATTCCGGGCGATCCCCTTTAAAATAGAGGGGAAAATCATTAAGGAAATAGAATCCATCTTTATGAATTTCCTGTGGCAATACGGTAAGGTCAGAAGATCTTTGAAACACATGTCATTACCTCAGGAAAGGGGTGGTTTGGGAATGCCAAACGTTAGATACTATCATTGGTCTTGTCTTCTTACACAGATGGCTATCTTATTTGAACCAGTGGGAAGAAGCTCAAACTTCCCGAGAAGACAAGACGCGATCCCATCTATCTTTGAATTACTACTTGGCAGTGAGGCTACTCGTGTTCTACTAAGGAGAACTGAAAGGAAATATTATAGTAAGACGAGACTTAAGACACTCAAAGGAATATGGGGGGTCTGGGCAGCAACTCAGTAAATATTTTCAATCTCCAAATACAATCACCATACCCCACTCTGGAATTCTGGCCTCTTTCCTAATCTAAGCAATGATGGGCCCTGGAGACACTGGGCAGGAAAAGGTATCCTGACACTGCGGCAAGTAATTCTTAGGGATGAGTGCAGAACTCTGGAAGAATTAAGACTAAGGTACTCCCTTCAGGGTATACAAGATTATAAATATGCTCAGGTGGTCAGTACTATCAGATCAATAAGGCCCCGAATCGTCTTAAGGGAGAGGTGTAAATTATTGGATTATTTGAAGGTTGGCGATCCTAGAATTAACGGTGTATACAGGCTGTTTTTGCAGGAATCCCAGGACGATATCGGTAAAACCGAGGCAGCCTGGGCTGCAAAGTTGGAGGATCAGGATATTGACCTGGAGAGAGCCCTTGAAATGGATAGAAGAATCCTACGCTCCTCCAATTTAAGAGCTCAACATTTTAAAACATTATTCAATCTCTATTACACCCCCTCTAAACTTCATGATTGGGGCAAGAGGGACAATAGCAATTGTCCCAGATGCTGTAAAGGCCCAGCCGACATCATTCATATGTTCTATAAGTGCGAGAAACTAGAATCAATTAAAATAGAGATCGAATCATTCTGGTCAGGATTGCTGGATGCCCAGATAACCTTGTCTCCGACACTCATGATTATTGGATGTCAAAGTCAATTGAAATTAAATATTGAGACTGAAGCCCTAATTTTTATCTCTACTGCTGTACTCAGAATCTTAATCTCAGCAGCTTGGAAAGATACACAGGCCCCAACCTTTCAAATGTGGTTATCCAGATTTCTAGGTATACATAATGTGGAGGCGGCTCTGTATCAACTTAAGGGAAAAAAATTAAGAGAATTGGGGTTGAAGATTTGGGCACCAGTGGCTGCTTGGCGCACTAGTAGATTGTCATAATCTTACTGATTTTCAGAATATGGCTACGTCTGTACTCTAATATTTATACCTTCATTAGCTATACGTTCCTTCTCTCTCTCTTTCTTCCTCTGATTGTGGCAGCTGGCACTTTGATTATTATACGCATCTCAATTTCAATATCAATATCGACGCCACATCATTCTATGATTTACAACCTCCAATCTCAATTAGACACTAGAAATGTAATTCGTCAACCGACTTCTACATGCCTTGTTCTTGCTTTATTCATATTTTCTTGCTATTTTTGTAATTTGCTTATATCTCATTCAGTTTTCTTATCTAGTCAAAAATGTATTCATATTGTATTGCTATAATGTAACATGAATCCTCAATAAAAAAAAAAGAAAAAAAAAAAGAAATAATTTTTCCCCAGATTTGGTTTGCCGCGCCTTGTCTGGAGTGACAATGGGAGCGAATTTGTTGGCCAAGTCATGCAGAAAGTTTGTGCGGGTCTTGGTATCAAACAAAAGTTTCATGCGGCAAATCATCCACAATCAGCGGGTTTAGTAGAATGCTACAACGGTACATTGAAGTTAAAATTAGCAAAGGTTCAGGCTTGTACAGGACTCAATTGGCCCGATGCTTTACCATTAGCTCTACTATCCACCAGAACTGCAGTACACTCTCGTTTGGGACTTAGCCCTTACGAAGTGGTTTTTGGACGCCCGCTAATATATGGGGAGTCCCTCACCCTAAAAAATACTCAGACTTGCCATATCCAATGTTGATTGATTACTTGCATGATCTCACGACTAAATTGCATGTTCTCCATCAACAGGTTCAGAGTGCTTTACCAGAGGCTTCCACAGACCCAGGACATTCCATCCGACCAGGTGACTGGGTCAGCACCAAAAATTTCCAAAGAACGGGAAATTTGGAGACCAGATGGAGGGAGCCCCAAATGGTCTTGCTCACCACGAGAACAGCAGTTAAAGTCGAGGGAAAGAAGAACTGGATTCACGGCGTGCATTGCAAGAAAGTGCCTTTGCCCTTACCTTACGATCAATGGGTGCGTAGGGGCATTGGTGACTCTGAGAGCGAGAAGGTTCCACGATTCATACCCTTTAGTGATGCACGCCTGAATGGGACACTGTCTGAGAAAGAGGACGACGATATTCTACAGGAAGCAATACCATCGCATCGTCGATTAGATACAACCAATCTACGAACATTGTTTCAAAATCAGAGCACTCCTGGAAAGGAACGATACAATCTGAGACCTAGAGAAAAGAACACTTAAGATTTTTTTTCCTCTCTTGTGAAGTATTCTGTCCCGGTTGCAGGGTCACGGTAGGAGTCTTAATTGTGACCTGAGTAGTGGCAATAGGCCTGCAGGACTTGCAGTGTCATAGGATGGCAGATAATCATAATTGAGTGATCGAGGAAGATTGCCGTGAGCATCCATTAGAAAGATGGAAACTACACAAGACAAAAGAGAGAGAAAGGATGAAATGAAGAAAGAATCCTGTAGATCAATGTACAGTCGTTTTAATATAACCTTATGTGTTATTATATTATTGTGTATTGTTTTGGCATTTATAGGTTGGTTTGCTTATGCTCTGCAGCAAAAAGCTGTCTCCCCTTCTTCCTCTTTGTCTTCTTCTACTGTCTCTCCACATCTCTTTCATACCCTTCCTCAACATGAACTCATTAGAAGAAATGAATATTACAACAATTCCTTTGTCCAGTTGTTACATCAACACCAGTTAGTGGTCAATACGACTGACTGTTGGGTGTGTGGACTTGTGCCACATACCACAGAGAAAGGAATGGCATATTTGGTTCTCCCGTTCTCCTATGAGGGTTCCGCTTGGGCTTATTTTGTCATTTTCTCCAATGCCTACCAAAGTAAGTTCAAACGCTCCATGAGTTCATATATTGGTGGTCCAGATTTTAGTCATAGCTCATTAATTAAGGGAATGATAGCTATGGCTAAAATCATGGAAAATAGTAAGATTTTCATTGATGAAAGAAAAGCGTATACAAACTGGAACGTCACCCATCATGTCTCTAGTCTTAGTGATAAAATCAAACAAAGAAAATCTCCGCCCATTTGGACGATTCCTCATCAGGGAAATTTCTGTCTGCAAATTAATGATCGCTCTTCTGACACCATACAAAGAAATACCTGTTCCCACACGTACGTTTATTCCTCTCAAAACTTGCCTCCTCTAGTGCCGTCTCAAGGCACCTATTTCATTTGCTATAATAGAGCTTACACATGGTTACCCACGGGTTTTTCTGGCACCTGTTATATAGCTTTCCTTCTTCCCCCTACATACACCGCTTCTGCAAACTATCATCGAAACAGATATGGCAGAGGGATTATTGATTCGAAAGACACAGCAGGACAAGAGTGAAGAGATTTCCTCAAAGGATTTCTTCCTTTTTGGGGTCCAATGGCCAACAGCAGAAATATAAGGCAACTAGTCCGTGTCGTAGAGACCACAATAGACATCGCTGTAGGAGCCTTAAGTAATATCACGGCAGAACTGCAGGCGGACCGTCTTATGACCTTACAAAATCGAGTTGCCTTAGATTTTGTTCTTGCAGATCGTGGTGGAGTGTGCAAATTGATTGGGTCAAGTTGCTGTATTTTCATACCTAATGACGCTCCGACAGTATACCAAGCTATCTCCAAGTTGCATATTATCTCTGAGTCGATTCACCAGGACGAAGGAGATTGGTCCTTTTCGGAGTGGTTTTGGGGACTACTGTCCAAATGGGGTTGGAAAGCATTGACATTTCTCGGAATAATTTTGACCATTATTTTCTCCTGTTGCCTCTGTATGCACTGTGGTCCCGCCAATTGTGACCTATGTGCTACTGTGTGCATCCCTAAACCCAAATCGCCAAGAACAGAAAACATAAGAATGATGTTACAGCAACAGCTCGATGACCTCATGGCTATCGACATTGACTCAGATTAACATGAGTCTACCTTGCCTGAGTTCTGGCAAAAGGAGGGTCTGAGGAACTTCGATTTTCGATCGTGATCGAATCGACCCGCCATCTTGTGCTCCGCCGCCATTTTGTGTTGCCATCACTCAGGCAGCACGGCGAACAAAGTCTATTCTGCTTTTTCTGCAGCTTCATGTTAAAATGGTCTTTCTGCCTCTATTTGCAAAGCTGGTGTTAGGTCTGGCCGAGCACACTAATCCCTGTCTGGTTTTTCTAATCCCCGTCTCAACTATCTGTTGGTTCACACTATTCTTTCCTGACTTTACCTTATCGTCTGGCCTTCACTGTCCTCTGCTAGCATTCTCTTGTTTCACAACTGTCCTCCAACACACACAAACGTATCTCGCCACCTGCAAGTTTGTTACAAATCCGTTAATAAATTAGTTTGAGGGAGGGGTGACAAACACAGTTGGAGGAAAGGTTTCTTCGAGTCATCTGACACTTTTGTTTTCAAATCTCTCGTATTGGTTCTGTTCTATTTTCCAACTTTCCTTATTGGCTCTTTCTTGTATTTGCTGGGAGTATACTTGGTTAATGTATATAGTATCTATATGGTATAAAGGTTTGTGCGCCACAGAGTGAAGTGGCAGTCTCCTGAGAACCTACCTTGTGTACTTCTGGGACAACTGTACTAGCTGCAGCAAATCAAACTGATCTTCTAACGCCTAACAGAGTGTCCCGTGTCTCTGTGTAGCTGAGCAGGAGGAACCCAGGAGATTAAGGCGTACCCTGCGCCGCCATGCCCAAAAGGTTCTGGTTCTTCAACCCTATCGTATGGGCCTTTTGGACCCATCTTATGACTGACATATATGTTTTGAAAAGGGAGGTTTAGGCCTGGTAAAAAGGTTTATTTTCGCAGGTAGGATTGACTGTATACAACTGCACTAAAGGCTGTAGAGACCGGCCTGGACATGTTCTAAAAGGCTTTTTTAGTGGGTTGTACTATGAGTACTGGCAACCCATTAATAACATTTAATTTACATGCCCAGGGTACATGTAGTACCATGTACTAGGGACTTATAAGTAAATTAAATATAGCAATCATGAGTGTTAGATCTGGGGGTCTCTAGTTGGCAGAGGTAGGTACCACTGTCCAAATAGGGACCCTTGCTTCTAGTCAAGGTAAGGGGGATACACTCTTTAGATAACCCCTGCTCACCCCCTTGGTAGCTTGGCACGAGCAGACAGGCTTATCAAAGGCAATGTGTAAAGTATTTGTACCAACACTCACAGTAACACAGTGAAAACACCACAAATGGACTCCACACCAGTGTAGATAAATAAAGTACTTTTATATAAACTACACAAGACCAAAACGGCAAACATCCAACATACACAGTTCAAGAATATGGTTTCAAAAAGAGTTCTTAGCTTAGCGACAAAATAATTCACCTTAGCGTCAATTTTAGCCAACAGTACCTAGTGATGCGATAAAAGTTCTTAGCGGCGCTCAGGCGTCGAAAAACAAGCAACAGCGTCAGTCCTGAGACCCTGGGGAGGCGAGGCGACAACCCTGCTGCACGCAGCGGGCGTGGGCCACGAATCTGGTCTGTATGGGGAGTGAGGCGATACTTGTATGGATTCCGAGGCGTTGCTTTTCCGGTAGAAATGTACTCGCTAAGGCACGATGCGACAAAATTCGGCCCGCTAACGAGCGGGGCGACAATTTCACTAGCGATGATCTGGGTTGGCCCTGCGACGATATTCGCAGTGATAAAATTTGGCACGCTACCGAGCGGTGCGATGATCTTGGCTGGCTCTGTGACAATCTCACCCAGCAGCGGCAGGCTCTGCGACGATGTTCGCAGCGATCAAATTTTGCCCGCTAACGAGCGGAGCGTGGATCTGGGCTGGCTCTGCGACGATGTTCGCAGCGACGAAATTCGGCCCGCTAACGGGCGGGGCGACGATTTCTCCAGTGATGATCCGGCTCAGCGGCAGCAGGCTCTGCGACGATATTCGCAGCGATAAAACTTTGCCCGCTAACAAGCGGAGCAACGGAAATTTTCTCGCTAAGCCGGCTGTGCGTGAAAAAGTGTGGATCCTTTTCTTCCCAACAGCAGGCACAACTTTCAGAGGCCCCACAATTGGATCAAGCATACTAGGAAGGGCAGAACTCACTCAGCGGAGCTCAGGGGGAAGCTGGGGGTGAAGTCCTTTTGTTCCTGGGACTTCTTAACAGGAGGCCAGCTCTTCTCAGGCCCTTGGAGATCTCTTCAAGCAAGGGGACACAGCAACAGCAAAGTCCTTCCCCTCTCCTTGACAGCAAAGCAACTGCAGGTCAGCCCACAAACACACAGCAGGACAGTCCCTCCTCTTCAGTCTTCCAGCTTTCTCCTTGGCAGAGGTTCCTTCTTGATTCCAGGATGATCTAATTTTCTGTAGTCCTTATACCCCAAAATCCTAGTCTGGCCAGTCCTGAAGCACTCTGTTTCTTCTTACCTTTGAGAGAGAGGGGCAGGGTCGTCAGCCGCCCAGCAGGGGGTGGAGCCAGCATTGTGGAAGGCAGGCACAGCCCTATTCAGGCCCAGGTGCTACTCCTCCCACCCATCTACAGGGGAATTTCCCTATTCAGCCCTGGGCTGACTCATCCAGCCTCTGGGAGCCACCCCTGTCCCTGTCACTCACAAACCAGTCAATTCACAAACAGGCCAAGGCACACAGAAAGGGCAGAAAAGGAAAACAGGCACCTTCTAAAAAGTGCTGTTTTCACACACAGGATTTAAAAACCGTCCTTCCTAAAAGATGTGTTATTAAATTCTGAATTCAGGGATACCAGACTTTAGCTTTCTATCTTGCTCCTATGGGAAGATATGCAGGTAAACATTATATTCAGCATTCCCCATTATAGCCTATGGGCAAGATAGACTTTCAATAGTGAAAAACGAAAATGGCTGTAATTCACTACCAGAGCATGTCACCTACACCAATACATGCTCTACCTTTCACATACACTGCACCCTGCCCAGGGGGGTACCTAGGGCCTTCAATAGGGGTGTCCAATGTGTACAGAAAGGGAAGGGTTAGGCCTGGCCAGTGTGGACACTGGTCAGGTCAGCATGGCAGTTAGCAACTGCACCCAGGCACTGCAGTGGCAGGCCTGTGACACCATTTTAGGGCTACTCATGTGGGTGGCACAATCAGTGCAGCAGGCCCGCTAGTAGCATTTGAATCACCAGCCCTGGCACACTGACTGGTGAAACAAATATGTCAATCATGGATAACCAATTACAATAACAATTTACCTAGGGAGCACTTGCACTTTGACACTGATCAGCAGTGGCAAAGTGCCCAAAGCATCTAAACCAGCAAAAACGAAATCCAGCATAGCGTCAAAAATATAGGTGGTAGAGGCAAAAAGTCAGGGGAAACCACGCCAAAGATGCCAGGTCTAACAATGAGTATGCCAATTTTATCATGCTTTAGGGAGAGAACACAAGCACTTTTGCAATGGTCAACAGTGGCAAAGTTCACAAAGTCCTAAGGCCAACAAACAAAATTTCACAAACAGAACGAGTGAGGGCAAAAAGTATGTTTGTGACCCTGCATAGAGGGCTAAGTCCAATAGCTCCAAAAATTATTTGCGAATTTGTGAATTGCAGACATTTGCAAACAGACATGCAAATGTATGTGCAAACACAAAATTACTAATGTTCCCATTTCTGTAACTTGAACTAACCTTTAAATCCAGAGCAGGGGAAGCACTGAATGTACAGCCTCATCCTCTGGAGCATGCACTATAGCTACCTGATACACTGACGTAGAATACAAATGGACAAATGGGAGGAAGGAGAATGGCTGGAGACAGAGAAAAGCTGGTTGTGGATCAGACTGCAGCTGAGCTTATCATGTTCGCTCTGACATCATCTACCAACCAGATGTGCACATTGGATTGTAGAAAATCAAGTTCTAGCGATTTTTCACCTTATTTGCTTGAACTAGTGTTTCATCTACCCTGAAAGTCACAGGTTGGCAAGAGATACTCTTGTTTATTTGAGGTCCACGTGATACTGCACAGCAGAGTATTTTCATGGACTTGTTTCCTTACAGGATTTAATAAGCTGTTGAAATTTAGCTTCTCCGCATCTGATTCACAGTCTTGTCGCAATCGTCCATTATGTGGTAAAAAAATGTCTTGCGCAGTAAGTTAGTACGCAGCAAGCGTATCTCTAACATAGGCGCACATGCGAGCTTCCGCAAATGTAGGCCCAGATTCTCATAGCTGTCAAGCAATGCAGTGCAGCAGCCACAAATGTTGCATTGCGTGATAAGGAGAGAGCAGGAAAGCGCTAAATTTGCAGAGATATGGCTCTCTCCTCTTCTTTTCTTAGTGCCGGTGCTGATTTCAGCTGCCAAGCTCCTCACACATATGTTAGCTCCATAGCACTAGGGTGTGTGCATGAGTCTAGCATAAGCTTGGTACAGGAAGTGTTTCCTTCCTGTACAAAATACTATGCTTACACAAGTAAAAAAGCTTTTCCTACTTCGTATATGTGCTGCAGACTGCAGCACACATGCAAAGTCGGAAAAGCACTGAGAAATTTTAATATTTTTCAGTTTAATGCTTACTTTTCAGCGGCATATATTTTTGGCACTAAGCCCTTTCTACTGATGTTTGAGGATAGGGTTAAACATCAAAAAGCATGAGTGGTAGCACAGGTACGCCCCTGTCCCACCCATGTAACGCCCCCTGATGCAAAATAATGCAAAGCAGTGTTTCAAGCTGCTGTCCATTACTTTCCCATGCAAACCAACGTAAACACCAATTTGCGTCGGTTTTTGAATCCCAAAATAGGTTTGGCATCTGTTTAGCGTTACAAAAGTAGCACTAACCCGACGCTAAACCTTTGAATGTGCTATGGGAGCCCAAGTACTCACCAAGATGGTTCAATCTTAATATACACCTGCTTACAAATCTCGCTGTGTAGAATCCTTGCGGCTCCGGAGAACTCGACAGACCTTTTCCACCGTAAGTGAATTAGAGCTTTTTCAAAATAATCAAAACATCAATGACATTTAGAATTGCCAATCAGTCAATGATAAGAGGTTGATGAAGGTTTCAAAACCTTTATTTATCGAAAAGTTAGAATCTCTAAATATCTTTATACAGATTAGTAAATTTACAGAAATATAAAATAGATTTGGTTAGAAAAATACACAGTGTTCCTTAAAGAAACCCTGTAAACTAACTAAAGGACATATTCTAAAATAGAACCCATGAAGAGTTCCTCTGGGCAAGAGTGAGTAAGAAATTAACTTCTCATAAAGAGTAGTTCTGGAAACTCAGCTGATTTCCCTTCAGCTGCAGTACCAACTGTATATAAAAGTGAAATCCTTGCAGTAGCATTGATCACTAATAATCCAAAAGTTGTCACCTCAGGGAAATAGACTCCCCATAAAAAAGAGTCTCAGGGCAAGGTAAGATCCAGCAGCAGGACCACTGGAAAAATCAAAGTAATGAGATGATGGGTATGTTGCAGAGAATGAGGATGAGGAAAGTGAATAGGTGATTCTACCTAAACTAGTTAGGAACCCTCATTAATATAGATTATTACTTTCATAACAATTCTGTAGGCATCCTCAGTCGATATCCAATAAGAATAGTTCACATGGTGGTGTCGTCAGTCATATGATACTTTTTCTTCCGACTCCCACAGTATGTACCCTCGTCACCATGATCAATACAATTGTTAATAGAAGCAGAGACAAGGTTATCCCTAAGACTATAGATTACATGTATTCACTTGACACCTAGGCACATCCATTACCTAAGAATCAGTTCAATAAAAGAACAACAATGCATCCAAAACAATTTTACAACTGTGAATCTGTGAGCAAAGAAGGTAATCACCAACAAATTGATAATTTTATAGAAAAGGTGAATTTTTTAATTCACATGTTTATATCCATATCTTCTTTTTTTGATTTTTTGTGTTTTACCAAAAACGTTTCATCATCGCAAATCTTATTGCAGTCTATATACAATATTATAAACTCATAAGCAGTACACATACAAAGTGACTTCAAATCTGTACTTTGAAGCAGCTTATTACATCTTCTTGGTCCTAAATACTAATTACACAATATAACAAAATAAATCGGGAAAGACATACAACATTTTTCCTCTATCAGAAAAAATTCACGGTCCAAAGTAAAAGAGAGGTCAGAGATCACATTGATACATATTGAACACCAATAAACCTCAATCAATAGGTTTACTTATACATTTCATGTAGTCTCCAATCAGTTGTGGCATGTTAAAACTCTTGACCTCGTGCAGGGAAAAGAAACAAGTGAAAAAAGGGGGGTTGTTTGCCAACACGTTTCGACCATTGTGAGGGGGGGGCCAGAAAAATTCAAAGAAGGTCCTCCTTAGGGCTGTGGTGCTTTGTGTAGGACACTGTAAGATGAGGTAGATTAAATCACTTTCAAGGGTAGCCAAATAGTTTCTTCGGGACTAGTCAGCATCCGCTGCCTATATGGACTTGCTCTCTTTCATCACCCGAAAGGTTCAGTTTTTAATTTGCATTTCTTCCGTTCATACAATTGTTACAGCATTTGTTACAAGAGGGAAGGTTCTCCTGATAAGGCTGGTAAGCCCTGTTGCCGGGGCTGCCATGCACTCTACAAATCCCCATAACATAACATAACATAACGCTCTTACCTTTGCTAAAGAAAGCACTCTGAGCTCTATGTGTGGACAATGGCTAGACATTAGAATATCTAAGAACCCCTAATACAACCCTAACAAAATTTAATTTGGCTACCTCCATATGTGATGACCAATTGCCTTTTGAAGAAAATGTCATATGTAAATAATTAAAAGATTTAACCTCTAATAATTGTTGTCCTACCATATCGCACAGAGGTTGCTAGAATAGCATATAGTCAGGAGAGAAACCGACAATGTTGCGAGAAGCACCCATATCAATTAAAACTTGCCAAATTGTGGCATAGTCTACAAGATTGAAAGCACTTGATAAATCAGCAAAACATAAGTATATATGCCCTTCTCTTGCCTTGGTATATTTACTGATTATAAATTGTGGGTTAATCCATTGCTCCACCGTACCTACTTCTTTCCTAAAACCAAAAGTATATCAAAGATTATCTCATGTTTATGGGCCAAGGTTTCCAACCGTGCCATTATCACCCTGCCCATCAACTTCAAGAGGAATCTAAGAATGATATGGAGCTGTAACATCTGGTGTCCCCTCTGTCTCCGTTCTTAAAAATGGGCACAATCACACTTTCCACCCATGTAGTTGGGTAGTACCATGAGCAGCAGCATTAAAAATCAGAACCCATAATGATGGATGCAGCTTAAAAGCGTCCACCTGGACGCCATTAGGCCTTGACGCTTTACCCAACGTGCTATTCATTAAGGCAGTACTAACTTCCTCCATAGTAATAGAATCCAGTGGAATCTAATTTATATTGTTATTAGACACATCAACCGATGAAATCTCTGTGTTGAAAATAGCACAAAAGTAGGAAATCCAGGCGTCTAATGGGACTGTAATGCGTAGGCTTGGTGCAGAGCATTCTTTCAAAAATGCTGAATTTATGATTCTCTAAAGCAATAAATAATCACCAGTATTGGTTGCCTGCTCCAAATCTGCCGTGCCTGTTTCCGAAGTTCCTTTTTCCTATGAACTATTCCAGACATAATTGACTCTTAACATGCTAATTTTTCCCTATCCCTTTGGATTTCCTGGATGGCTTTTCTCAGATGTTGCTTTGCTTTTGTACACAGTGAATTACACCAACGCAGGGAGGTTTCTCTTGTTTCTGTACTTCAAACTGGTCTATGTAGATTGTCAGAAATGGCTGCAGTGATTTTAATAAATGCTTCCATAATTTTATTATAATCTCCCTCCCATTCAGTACAAATCACAAAGGCCTCCTATAGTTCAGAAACAACTGTTCTGTGTAATAAAGGTTTGTTAATCCCAGACCATTTAATAGCACCAGTTTTACTTCCTGAGCCCTTAAATAAGGGTGCTTGCCCATGAGGCTCCCCTCTTCCTCTCTCTTACAAGGGATATTCAAGGTCAAGACTAAAACAGCCTGATTTCTAAGAACTGTACAAATTGTGCTATAGTATTTGATTAACGATAAACCTTTGGCTGTTATAAGGAATTGATCGATAACAGAAGAATGCCTATCACCAGCAAAAGTTGGCATATCAATTCCTTCTTCCTTCAGATTCTGGGCAATAATTTCCACATTAAGCTGATATTTTATTGCATTTAAAATATCTCCGTAGGGTTCATGTGTAAAATGAGATTGAGATGCCCCAGAGCATTCTACATAACCACAGACAGCATTACTATTAATCTGACATATATTAATATCTCCAACCCAAATAAATATACATGGTATTTTTTTTTTGCAGAGTTTTATATAGCGCGAATTTGACCCGAAAAGGGTATCAGAGCGCTTTACATAGCACCAGTTACGTTACATTAGGACACATTCATTTTTGTTAGGCACAGGGAGATTATGGGATTTGCCCAGAATCACAGGATGTTCAGTGTCATTGCCGAGACTTGAACCCAGCTCCCCAGATTCGAGGTCGACCGCCCTAGCCATTAGGCCAACTCCTCTCCCCAATATGGTATTTAGAGGTAACTGATTTAAATAGCTCTCAAGGTCTTTTCTTAGTTCCATTGCAACCCTACCTCGAGTATTATTAAAAAGATTATTATAATAATTAATCAAAACAATCTCAAAACTGTGGCTAATTGTAAAATTAACTAAGTGCTAGAAGAGAGATGTTATCATTGTTTTCCCAACCTTGATGGGTATTCAATTAGAAATAAGTATAGCTAAGCCACCTTTTGCTCGCCCATGCACTGATGGTACAGCAGAAGGTGAAATAGAAAAATACCCAACAACATGTAGATTCTCCTCCAGCCAAGTTTCTTGGAGACAAATTATACTAGCACGTTTTAGAGACCCGAGCCAGTCCGGATTTTTCATTTTTGACCTGACTCCGGCCGTATTCCAACTCATAATATTTACTAGTTCCCTTATATCTTGAACCTTTTCTCCATTTATCTCACTACTTTTTTTTTTTATTAGAGCGAGAGGTTAAAAAAAAATACATTACAAAATAAATTTAACTATCATATCATAGATAATATGGCATTAAAGTGAAATAGTATAAAGAAAAAGGGGCACTAATTGAAAGTGCAAAGTGCTATGTGCAAAACAGCAAAAATACAAATACTCCAAACCACTAAAGTGCAAGTGCAAGGCTAGAATAATTGCAGCAGTGTTGCAATAAAGAGAATTCATTAGCATACAAACACTAATAAAAAACACATCAAAACAATTTACCACTTCAGTATTAAAAATGTAATATCTATAAAGTGCTAATGCATTCTTGACAAGACGATCAGAAGGGAAATTCACTTCCACAATCATATCATAGATAGTATAGCGTTAAAATGCAATAGAAAAAAAAAAAGGAAGAAAAGGGCTCTAATCGAAAGTGCAATGTGCCATGTGCAAAACAGCATTACTCAATACTCAGAACCACTAAACTGCAAGTGCAAGGCATAGCTGATTGCAGTAATGTTACGATAAAGGGAATTCATTAACATAAAAACATCAATAGAAAACCTACTTCGAAACAATTCACCACTTCCAGTATTTAAAATGTAATATCTATAACGTGCTAATGCATTCAAATCAGAAACAATCAAAAAAGGAGGTTAATTTCCACACAGAGACCACGTAGGGAGAAGACTTCTGGATATATCACTTCCAATATTTCATTTTCTATTAAGTCTTCTCCAGTGTTTCAAAAAACTTCCAGTTTCGCTGAAACTTTTTTACAGCTCCTACCCTCCTAGCGTAGGCCTCCTCAAATTTTTTTACTCTTTTCATTTTATTAATCCATTTCAGATGGGAGGGGTCTTCTGTAGATCTCCAATTTTGCAAGATTAATGAACGTGCTACCGCACTAGCAATAAAAATAAAAACTCTTTCTGGTTTAGACAATTGTAACCCTCCCTTACAGATGCCAAATAGCGCAGCCTCAGCTTCAATCGGGATTCTATTTCCGATTGCCCGCTCCATGTCTGAGAAAACAGCTTCCCAAAAAAACCTTAGACCCGGACATACAAAAAAAATATGGTGCCAACCACCTTCCCCAGGTTTAGAGCACCGAAAGCACTTATCTTCCACCTCTGGAAACCTTTTGCTTAGAGTGGAAGGTGTTAAATAAGCCAGCCACCTTGATAAAAATGCCATCCTCTTATAATTGGCAGCACGCAATGCTCTACCTCCTAAGTGGCTGATCCACTCCCACTCCCTTTCGGATAATCTGCAGTCAGTCTCCCGATTTATTTTTTCCAAATGATTCTGGATGACCAAAGGATATTTTGTTTTATGTAGCAACTTATACCAGTTGCCTATTCCTCGTTGTTTGGCCCCGTAAAGGGCAACTGCCAAATGATTGGGGGGTTCAATTATACCACCCGTACTTCTGAACCAGGAGACTAACCGCAGATATTCAAAAAAGGCCGGTTTACGATGGGTCCCTATCCTGGCCAATATTTCCTGCCAGGAAATCAGCCTGTTCTGTACTATGAAATGTCTCAGTTCGGATAATCCAGAATTCTCCCAAACATTGATGTGGCTGGCTTGTATCTGGAAACCTAAGCTGGCACATTCTCTTATTTTCAGATATTGAAAACCCGTCAGATTCATTTCCTTGGAGATAGCTTGAAGTCTAAAAAGGGAATATTTTAAAGTTTCATATCGAGTTTTCTTAGGAAGTTTAGCAGATTTTAAAAACACTGGAGTGGACGAACCAATTTCTAACTGCATTCTATCGATAAAAAAAAGTATCTCTTCAAGAGCTAGATCCTAACAGCCCAGATACAAGATCAAGAAGGGCAGCTTCATAATATGATCTTATATGTGGGAGCGCACTACTTGTTGCTTTCCCTATTACCTTTTCCTCCCCCAGGCCACTATTGTCTCCACCATATTCCCTTGGATTAACATGTCAGTCTTGCTCTTCCAAATGGGATAGTGGGGAATATTTACTAGATGTGGCAATTGTAGGGGAGGAATACGGTTTAAGCCCCTTTGACCAACAAGACGGAAATTTTCTGGGCACTTAGCCCCATGTAAATTACCAAATAAATCTGTATTAGGAGGGTACACCCTAGCCGACAAACTGCTCTGTAAATATAGCCCACATGAAAAGCTTCTATACTGCTTAGGCTGGGCAGTCTCTGCAATAATCTTCGTAGGAGATTTTCCCGCAATAGATGGTCTGTACAAATTCAAAACAATACAGTCTCCTGGATTCTCTTTAGGATGAATTCCTAACCATCAAATTATTTTTCCATGCAAGACCTCTCGTGACAAGTCCCCTTCCCAGCTGGAATTTTGTTGAAGCCAGTAAATAGACCTATTCCACAGGGTTTCAAAATCCTCCTTGCCCTCCTTTGAAAGTCTTGGCATCCCCTTAAGAATAATGGTATGAGGGGTACATTCAGAGGGGAGATGGGGATATCCATTTTTATGTAGATCTTCTTTCCTACTCTTATCCTCTCTGAATTCAGACCACGGTAATTTGTATCACACACTGGTACTATGGGTGGATTTAGGATTATGGGGGAACAAACATATTAATCGTGCTTTGGTTTTGTTGTCCCTTTGCAACTTGCGTCCACGCTGGTTTGTCGCATCCCTTCCAGGATCAGATGAAAAGGGCACCCAATTCCCACCCCGGCCATTGTCTTTTATACATGATGTTCTTAATAGCTGAAAATTGCGAAGACATAACATTCCATCTTGACAGAAGAGGTGCAATTTACTGTTTAATTAAGTCTCTAAAGAGCTCTTTACACTTCTCAAACCATAAACTCATGAAGGGATCTAGTAGGGAGCAAGAGTCTATGCACTCGCTATTGGAATTTGGTGGACCCAGGACTGCAGTGCAAGATTCTTGACTTCCTACTCCCCCCACTTGGCTGCTCAAGACCTTTTTGAGATTTGATGGGTTTAGTCTTAGTTTTTATTTTATCAGACCTCCTCGTTTTTTTGTGTTGGGGGGACTAATTTCTATGTCAGACTCCCTAGGGGTCCCTACTACATCTTGATTCTGTTTACTAACCGGACTTTCTGACATTCCTGGATCTAGAAGAGTGTGATTAGATTTCTCTATATTAACATCCACAGGGACCCCACCCAGGCCAAGGGAGAGTCTCCTTTCAGTGAAATTTATTTCCGCATTTTCCACACCTATGGCCTTCTCTAACATCCGGTTAATTGCGGTGTTCTTTGAACTTTGCCCACTTCCGGTATCCATCTGCCTCCCAACTACCTCCTTTTTTCCCATGCTTGTGAATATTGTACCATAAACAAAGAAATACGCAGTGGGGCCCTAAGGGAGCGAAAGCCTCACTTAGCAGTTTTATGTCAGACCCAACACTCCTTTTTATGATAGTAAGCTAGGTAGAATTATTACTAGACAATTAAATCAAACCCACTCAGACAGTTTACACTCTCCAAAGGAAAATAAAATCAAGAACTTATAACTAAATGGTCTATTTCTAATAGCCCAAAGTCTCATTTGATAATATATACAAGAATAGTGAGACAGTCCAAGAATATTATAGATAAAATAGTCCAAAAACCTTGTGCCACAGACACTGGAGGAATGGCCCAGTTCAGCCTCGTCCGGCCCAGACGGGCAAAGAGGGGCCTGCCATGCCCGAGCGTGATCCGAGTGCGTCCCAGGCTGCAGGAGCCCAGCCGTTAATTTATGCACTTCTGGCCACTTGCTTGATGTGGTTCGGAACAGGGCAGTCTTGGGACTCTAGTCCTTGCCCCCCATGTCAGCACAGTCCAGCTGGCAACTTGCTATCCCCACTGCGGGAGCCACGCTATTAATTTATGCGCTTCCAGACTCCTGCTTGACATGATGTGGAACAGGGCAGTCAGGGGGCGGTAGTTCTCCCTACACTTCAGCATTGTCCAGTCAGCTGGTTGATATATATCTGATGTCACTAATGCTAAGCAGTTTTGCTAAATATCTTATTCGTGTAACAGTGAGCAAGAGTCATTGAAAAGACCTTTGAGCCATGTAAATATGCTTATCAAGAAATGGTTGCCATTTTTTTTTTGGAAACAATTTACAAACATTTTCAGAACATTAGCAATCCTATATGTGATTAACTCATGTATTTTCACAGTTTATTTACTAGGATTCTAAACAATATGCGTTTACTCTTTTCTCTACAAGTCATTTTCTGATATAAACATTTCTACAGCATTTAAAGCATTTTTTAAGTGCAATTCTAACACAGTAAATAAGTCAGTTTCCTAAATTCGTGCTCATTTCTCCCAAAGGCCCTAGTCACTATCTTGACTGTGTTATTTCTTACAGTGGCTGCAGCTACTGCTCAGCTCTCACAGAGGTGACAGGCTGCTGTTGATGTTGACTTCAGTCATGGCTGAGAGAAAGCAAAGTGCTCCAGGAACTCTTTCATGTAAGGCCTTGTCAGACCATTTCTCGATGCCTAAGCAAGAAAAGGCAACAGCACTTCAGGGTGGCTGCAGAGACTTGATACTTCAGTAAGACTTTGGAAGTCCACAACTCAAGGGAGCACAAACTCCCAACCCTGTCACCTCCTAGGAAATGTAGTCCGCAGGAGTTGCAGTAGTCTTGGCAACAAGCTCCAAAGAGCACTGCAGACTCGCACTACGGTCCACCAGGTTTGGGCTCCAGCAACCAAAGAAGAGTTGTGTGGATGGTGTGAGGACCTAATTAACTTTGCCACAGGCAGTTGTTTTGGGCCTCTTATTGTCTCTGCAAGGTTGTCACGACAGTCTATCTATGAATATGATTTGTTCTACACTTCCCTATCCAGCTACAAAGTTGTATCCCAGCTGGAGTACTTGTCTGTGCCTCCCTATCCCACTGTCCATATCTCTGTCCCACCATTTATGTCTGCCATGCTCTGTGTTCATGGATCTCTTTACTGCTCACTGCATCGATATCTCCCTGCCACAATGCATATGTCTCCTTATCCATGCATCCTTGTTCTCGCAGGAGCTTCTCCCCGACCTAGAGGCTCTCACTGCCTGCCTGCGGACCCTTGTTTACTTTCTATCAGCTATGCACCTTCCTCTCGCAGTCACTTTGTCCTCACGTCCTTTCCCTGTTTATTTTTCTCCCTGTTCCACTGTCTTCGTCTTCTGTTTAAATGTAAATGTACTCAGCCCCCTGTGTCTGTGTCTCCCTCACCCAGTCTCACTGTCCATGTCTTCTTGCTCGGTTGTCAGTGTTTTCCTAACCCAATGTCCATGTGATGTCAATGTCGTTTTCATGAGGGAACAGTGCGGGCGCCATTGCAGGTTCGGATTCAGGTACCAGTGCTGGAGCCTACCAGTAGCTGGGGTACAGGTGCAAAGGAATGGATGCTCCCATGCCTATGAAGCAAGTGGGATGCAGTTAAAGAGCAGGTGCAAATTGTTCTTCCCTAGATGCAAGTGTATGGACCAATACTGGTGAAGTGTACATTTGCCACCTCTAGACCAAGCACCAGTTCTGTTATCAGGTAAACAGCGGTGTTAATGTCAGTAATCCAGACTGAGTAATGGAGGCAGGGGATAGCAAAGTGAAGTATGGTTCTCCCTTTGCCACAACACAGGTTAATATGCCCACTCCTTGAGAGTGATAGAGTAAAATGAGCATTGGCAAAAATTAGCACCTGCAGAGAGAACAACAGTGGGCCCTGAGATATCTGCAAGACATGAGAGGCCTGAGAAAGTAGTTGAAAATAAGTAGGTGTTTTTTTCAACTGCAAAATGTTGTGAAGATTTTGTGAAATGGCACTATTTGGTTCATTTGTGAAGTTCCTTGTTTGTTCTGAAGCGCTCCCCAAGTGTAGTTGTTTCCCTTCATTAAACCTATACTACCAGTTTAGCACTTATAATTTCCCATATAGTACCGTCAATAATGTTTTTCATTTCGTGACATGTACTTGATTATTTTCTAGTGGTTACAAAAG
This sequence comes from Triturus cristatus, assembly GCF_964204655.1. Taxonomy (NCBI): domain Eukaryota; kingdom Metazoa; phylum Chordata; class Amphibia; order Caudata; family Salamandridae; genus Triturus; species Triturus cristatus. The sequence goes on from NC_140587.1 coordinate 625,989,742, forward strand.
CAGAAGGGGTTTTTAGATGAAACCAGATGTACGGATAGTTTCTGTCGGTTAAATGTTATAGATAGAAATTCCACAGAGCACAGGTGTGTGGATTTTGTCTTTGAAACTTTACAAAAACCGCATAAATATATGGGCTCTTGTTTTCGCAACTCTGCCTTATTCTTTTGCACATACATTTATTTATGATTTTTTTATGAAACCCCATTGCAAAGCACTGTTTCATATTTTAGTTAATGAGGGCCTCATATGGCAGTGCTAAAGTGTAAGTTCAGGAATGCACTGTATTTAGCATGCGCTGGTGCAGTTTCTGTAGCCTAGCGCCAACATATACACCCTTGCACCATGGTGCAAGGTTGCCTCCATTGCATCCAGAACTGTTTTTATGCAGGAAGTGGCACCTTCCTGCACAAAGGCAATCAACAGAGGTGTTTCCTCTTTCTATGTGTGTTGCAAAATGCTGCACAAATGGAAAGAGGAAAACACAAGGTGAAATACACATATTTCTCCTCATTGCGCCTCATCTCGGGAGGCGTACGGAATTGGTACTTCCCCAGGTTTACATCACTTTGTAAACCTGGAGCATTGTCAAATGCCATGGGTGTTGCATGGGAAAACCCACGGCAACGCCCATGGAACTCCTCCCAGGCAAAGAGTAAGGCTATGCATCGATTTGCGATGCGTAGCCTTACTCATGATTTATGAGGCCACTCAAAGCCAAGGGGGGGGGGCTTCATAAATCTTTATGAGAGCCCTACGTCATGCATGCAACTCGTTACGTGGTGCAAAAGTGATGAGGGGCTATGATAAATAAGCCCTAAATTGTTTAAAACCATGTTCTTGGAATTTATAATTTTATAAAGGTGAGCAGACACTGAGGGACTTACTTATGGGATTTTGGGATACGGGTGCGGAGAAAGTCACCTTACTGCACTGCCCTGCACCAAAGTGAAAGTTTAGGAATGCACTGATTTAAGCAATATGGTGCATCCTCTCCTTTCTCCCTGCCCTGGTCCCGTTTTGGCAGCCCATTGCCAACATAGGCACCCATGGTGCAAGTGTGCCTCCTTTTCATGCATGATAGTTTTTGTGCAGGAAGGTCACGTCCCTGTACAAAAATAACCCTAAGATGCATTTTCCTCTATCTATGTGAGGTCCAGAAAACAATACAATAAAAAGAGGAAAAAACAAGGGGAAATAAATATATTTCTCCTTGTTACTCCTCACCTCGGAAGGCAAATGGATTTGGAGCTTCCCTGGGTTTACATTGCTTTGAAAATCCGGGGCAGCGTCAAATTCAATGAATGTTGTGTGCGAAAACCCACCGCAATGCCCATTAAATGCTTCCCGGGCACAGTGTAAGGTGAAGCAGCGATTTGCACTGCATTGCCTTACTCATGATTTATGAGGACACTCGACGCCATGCAGAGTGGCTTTGTGTGGCTTCATGAATCTTTATGAGAGCCCTGCCTCATGCCTGTACCACTTTACGTGGTGCAAAAGTGACACAGAACTCCAATAAATCAGTCCTCAATTTTTTTTACAAACAATGTCAAATATCCTGGCCTACCTCAAGGCAGTTGTTTTTTCATTTTGATAATTGAATCAAAGCATCCTTAGCCAGCAAGGCCACCTTCATGTTTTGGGAAAATTTGGTAAGATTTATCTTTAGGTCATTTATGTATGTGCTTGTTTATTGTGGACCTCACAGTTAGATCTCAAAGTGCTTTACATAGAAAATAGGGGAACATAAGTAATATCTTCTGAGGCTAAGGAGAATAGAAAGCTAATTTGGTCACAGTGTCTTTGGGGCATCAATAGTGCTCTGTGCTATCATTTTTAGATATATCGATTTTTATAGCCCTTTAGGAGGATAGCAGGAAACATGCCAGATTTAGCTTTTCTGACTCTAAGGAGCTGCATTAAAATGCTAGATCTCATAGGTTTTTCGTTTTTTGCCTCTCTATGATGTTGTTTTGTGGTTAACACCAGGGATTGTTAGCTTGTTGTGGTGATAGGAATCTGAAGAAGACTATCATTTTATGGACACAGTAGCAGGTCTTGAATTCACTTCTTTCAGTAGACAGTGAGTATGCACCAGGATAGGTCTCACATTATTATAGTTTTTTTCTCTGGCAATCGGTTTTGCGGCCACATGTATGGTTTCTTTTAGAATGGCTGCCGGTATTTTGAGTGCCATTGTCAGGATGGTACTCCTGCTATCTCTTCATATAGGGTTATGGACTTTTTCTTCTCAGTTAGATAGATACATTCATACTGTGCTGGGTTTGTTAATATTTTGATATGAGCCTAAATGTTTAAATTGGTGTCTAGAGTGATTCTAAGAAATGTACGTTGATTTTTGTAAGCTTGGTTCATAAAATTGAATGTTTTTATAGCCATTTTTGAAAGGATTTTCTCCCTTTTGGACTAGTTCCATTTCAGTTGTTTTCTGTGCATGACTGGAATTGGTACATGTCATTTTATGTGTTGTCCCGAGTGGAATTCAGGTTTGCAATATCCAGGATATAAGTCTCAGGAAAGGCTTTTTGCAGCAGGTGTAACTGGTACCTCAGCTTGGAGTAAGCCTTGCCTAGACATAGAAAAAGCTTTGTGTACCAGGCTTAGTGTTTCCAGGTAAATGTTAAGCATGGTAGGAGAAAGTGAGAGGGTGGATAGTTGAGTCTTCAGTGGGCTGTCACAGACTATAATTATATTCTTAGTGCCTGAATTACTGAGAATTTTTAATGAGGCGAGGTGTTTTAATGCAGATTAAAATGTCACTTGTGTGAATTTCTAGTAGGAAGACATGGTTAATCACTGTCTTACTCCTGGAAAGGCTTCACAGAAAATGTTTAGTGCAGCAGGGCTAGATATGCAGGAGTAGCTCATATCTGAGATAGGAGAAAGGCACAACTACTATTAGAAAAAGCTTTGCATATCCAGAACGTCATTGTTGTAATAGGGGCCAGTCACAATCTACTGTTTATGAGATATTTTTGCTGTTGGTGGTCTATGGCCATGTGGTGGTGGAAAGATGTGGTGACGCTCTGTGAATTGTCCTACTCTGGGAGATTTTCAGGGATTTCTTTGCTGTTGGTGGTTTGTGGTGATGGCAGTGAAAGAAAAGAATGATCTAATATTTTTTTTGATGGGGTGTTTTCTTAATTTGATGGGGGTAGACTGGTATACCCCCTTATTTATCCTCAAGCTTTGGCATTGATTTTGTTGTTGATGAGTTGTCTCTTAGCAGATTCATAAGAGTGGGAGTTGTTTCATTATTTGTATTCTTTAATGGGAATATTTTGCTTTAGATGATACTTGATCAGAGGAATTTGGCATACATTTCCTGGAAGTCACTTTTTTACAGGTCCACTTTTTGTATGGAGGTGGGTGCATGTGTGCATTTATGTGTGTGTGTGTGTGTGTGTGTGTGTGTGTAGCTGTGTGTATGTGGGTCTATGCATAGCTCATACTATTGGGACGGGATTGCTTTTTTTCACAATGTTGGTCAACATTAACAAAGACAGTCAAGCACCAATGTTTTGAAAACAATAGCATCAGGATGATCGGTCCCTGTAATATGTTTAGGTATTCTGGAGCAAGTGTCCATGTGTTTGCAGAGAACGTTTTCTACACTGCAATAGTGCTATTCATGTGTGTGTCATAGTATTGCAGCCATTGCCTGTATCATGTTAATCTTTGTAGGTTTGCTGTGCCTGGAAGTCCTTTTGTCTACCACAATATTTCATGTGTGTATGAGTTACAGTCCCAGTTTTATGTGCTTCACACTTCCCTAAATTTTCTGCGGATGCACGAAGACTGTTGGCAGTAACTAACTGAAAGAGAAGGGGTGTCTCAAGATTTACCATTTTAATCTAGCAGTAGTATGTGTCTCCTGAGGAGTGCATGTGCAGGCTGTGCCCCAAGATGTACACTCACTTTTGGTAAAAATTATTTTTCCTTGATTTTGGGGCTTTTCTGCAGTTGGTGGCATGAGGCTGGTGGTTGTGGATGGGTGGGTGGTTGAGTGTATTTCAGGCAGACCAATGTGCTATTCAGTGGATGTATGTGGATTGATGGAGTCCTAGTGCTAGTCCTCTAAGTGTTCTTAGTTTTATCTTGGTAGGATGCTTTTGTTTCAGTAGGTACAAATAGGTATTTCAGACCCAGGTGTGTGTGCCTGCTTTTGTGTGCCCCCAGGGCACTTTGGTATTACAGAAGCGGCTGCAGATGCTTGTACAGCCCCTTCTGTAATACTAGTAGCACTGACAAACATGTAGCGCCAGAGCAATCTTGAGAGGAGGTTCCTCTCATCTGCATGGGGGAGTAGCCTCGTGCAAATGTGGGAATCTCTTTGTCTCTGCACCTGTGCCATATTATGGACTTGGGTAGTAAAAATATAGAAGCAGTGAGAAGGCACACTGTGAGCGTGCACCCAGAGGGCCATTAGGAGAGGACAAAGTGGATACCATGGATCCCACACACATCCCCCTACTAATGGGTGCAGTCACTCACTGCACCCGTCTGCAGGGGGATCTCTGTCCCCTCTCTAAAGTGCAAGTGAGTGCTGCTGCACAGTGAAAAACAGAGAAGCTTATTAAAACAGATTCCCATATTTTGCAGACTGTGCTGCCCCCATGGCAGCCCCGAGTTCACGACTGCGCTGAGGGAAGTGAATTAATTGTAATATGCACACTGTTCAAGATTGTAGGTGGTGCATCTGTTTAAAGATGCACCGTGCACAAAAATGAACAGTGCGCCTGATAGGTAATAAGGTCCGTGGGGTCAAATCACTAAGGATGTGTAGTCATTCATAACTAGGCAGTTATGTGGTTATTCTGGATAAATTACATTCTTGATAATTCCATAATCTTTCACATTGTATGTTCTGAATTTTGCATGCATGTGAGTGCCCTCTCTTATTTAATTACTCTTGTCGACTCTTTAAAAAACATAAATGAAGGACATTTATCTTCGAGAAATCAGAATGTTGCCCAACTGAAGGTAGTGATTAAAAAAGCTATAGCTGGAAACTGAGGGCCTCATTTAGAAGTCTCTTGCACCGCCGCTGCATCACCTTTTTATGATGCAGTGGCAACACAACCAGTGTGCCACACTGTACCATATCTACAAACTGACATATTGGGTCCAATGAGTCAGTATGTAGAGCACTGCATCACATCATAGCTGCATCAGGTATAATGTATGCAGGGTAGGCACTCCCATGCAAAAAAAGCCTCATAGAACTGGTGCAGTGAAATTTACAACATTTCACTGTGTCTCTCTACAACTTCACTGCATCAAAATCCTTACGCCTGCTCAGACCATGCATAAGGAATAATGCTGGGCTATTACAATGGGGCTCGTTTATGTGTGCTGATGCATTCCTGGCGTTGCCTCAGTTTTACGCCTAACTACAGCAATTAGTTACTTTTGCACCAACAGATGTGTCAGAATGTCTGACGCATCTGTCAATCCTTGCTCCATGGAGCCCTATTTGGTAAATATGGCACGTCCATGGTGTCGGAAGGACATTTTGCGCAGGCGCAAGAAAACGGCTGCATCGATACTGAGGTGTCAGTTTCTTGTAAATGAGGCCCAAACTGTTCTGTCATGCTTGGAGCAATACCAAGCTCAACTCTACCACTTGCACCAGCTCATTGGCCCTACTGATTCCTACTACTTATCAGTGCTTGAAAAAAACAGTGTTTACACAGTGGGGCAATCAATAACGATTTTTAAATCGTTATTCAATTGTTAAAAGTGTAATTACTAGTAGGTTTTATTTCAAAGCCTTTCGAGACTTACAAAGCTCATTTTCAGGGTAATACTGTACATATATTTGTGATGAATTAACCAAATATGAATATCATTAGTTTTTCAGTTGCCAAAATTAAAGCAAAATACATCAAATGCCAATAGACCCTCTGTGGTGTCAAAACATGTATACCAGTTGATCATGATGTCCAGTGACACACGAAGATTTTACTTGAAACTCTACGTTGCACGTGTTCTACTCAAAAATATTTTGCATGTCCAAATGTCATTAAGACACCCAAAAGCTCTATCTATTGCTTTAAATCCCAGGTGGAAGTCTTACCTTGGTGCCAATCACATAATCATTTCAACTACCATTAGAGCCTTAGCAGTGCTTAGCATGTCCGCCTCATTTCTGGTCACACTCTATCATTTGTCTTTGAAGTCCATTCAAAGCACAGCGGCGGCTGCAGTTCACTGATTAAACTCTAATACTTATGTATTAAAAATCTAATTGTCTTTGCAGATCCAGCCATATTAACTAGTTTAAAAACTCTTAAATCTTGAAACTGTGTTTTTTGTAGAAAACCATATTGGGTATAGTATACGCCACAATTCTATAATTTTAGCATGCCTCTGGCCCTCATGGCTGCCTTATGGATTATTGGTATTTGTGACTTGAGTATCAATAGCTAAAACGTGGGAATTATACTTCACATCAGAATAACCTGACACATTTTGACCTCTATTCATAAGAGATGGCTTGTTCTGGTTTTTAGGAGCAGTGCTTCAGCAATTTTTAAATGCTATATGATTATACAAAAATATGTAAAAAATGCACTTGCTGATTGTATTCATATCGAATGGACTTTGATGGTCCATCTTCTTTGGACCAAGATTCAGGTGATTCGATGATTCTATTTAACCATTTAATAGTATAAATGAACGCATGATTTAGGATTTATTTATCCTGACTATATCTTGGTGGGATGTCTGTAACGATTTCTGCACTGAGAACATTTTACATGCTGTATTTTCAGCATGCATAAATTGCAATATTGTTTTGCCCGAGACAAACAATAAAGTAAAGTAAAAAACATGCAGAGCTGTAAAAATTGTAATTGATCGTCAGCTTTCACTTTGCCTTTGTTCTAAAGTCAAAGAAAAATACATTTAATTAAAAATTAATCAAGTGTAAACATTCTGGCTGCTGCTCACTTTTAAAACGTCACTTCTTTGGGAAACAAAATAAACTTTCAGTTCAGTTCTGAGAATTATTTATTTGGGCATGAATCTGAGTTAGAGCTTGAGGAAAAATATTCTGATGAAATGCTGATAGGTGACGAAAATGGTAGGTCTCATTCCTTCCCCCAGTCTCTCTCTATGGTATTTATAAATTCCACTGATGAATTATCCTCTGATTTTATTTCTGGCAGAAATTTAAATATTTTCTGTAACCATTGAGCTCAGAATAAACACATACGCAATAGGTCCATGCGTGTAGATGTATTTATGAGTCACTAAGGTATATTGTTTTGAAGATATAGCACATTCGAAAGAAAACAGGAAATCTGACATTTATTTTTGCTGGTTTAATTCATGAACTTAGTGTGCATTACTAGACAATTCACTTTATGCAAGTAATTCAGTTAGTTTGACAGGCACACTCACAGCAAGTTCACCTCATCAATCACCTCACCTCCCAATCACCTCACCAATCAGTTAGCTTGTTTCCGGTCCAGGGAGGACCTGGCGTGGCAGTTCGGGCTGGACTGTTCCCATGAGGCACAGGGTCAAGACTGATTTGCATATAGCCAGGTCTAAACTGGGGTGGCATGGTGAGTAAAAGAATGATGCATTTAACCCAGATCTCTTGACTGGGGGTGAATGTTTTGAATTGTTCTGCATTCCGTCCATCAATTGTGTGTCTTATATTTGAGTTCAAGTACACGATAAGTGTCAACGATTTAAAAAAAAAAAAAAAAATACTAACTTGTATAAAACGTTGCTCTGACAAACTAACAACATAACCCAATAGTTACTGTGACCCATCTCTGGTCGGTTTATGCTTTGTCCTTACATGCTACTACCAGATCTTTTGGACAGAGTGGGAGGCGGTGATCACTTTCATTCCAAGTAGGGAAAATGAAGTCTTCATATCATATGGTAGTGATTTTGGTAATGCAGCCAGCTTCAAAAAATGTATAATGTTTCATTTATTAAAACAGTGGTCAATATGCTGCCTTCTTACATAAGTAACATTTCATTGATTGATTCATAGCAATCCCAGCGGTCAATGAAGTGTAACAAACTGTTGCATTGTGTTAAATATGACATTCAAACAAAGTGACAAACAGTTAAACAACGTGGGTACTGGATGAAACTAAGGTACCTGAGCACTGTTATGCAACAGCTTTTGCAGGAGTCAGACTATTTTGGCAGTACATGATTTAATGCCACCACCACCCATTATCATATACTGGATTGTAATGGATTACAGATGATTTTATCCAAATTGGTGGTGATAGAGGTAAAAACTTGTGATTTGCTTAGGCTAGTATGTTAAGGATGAATATTTGAATATTTATAGGCAAAATTAGGTTAAATGTGCATTTTTATTTAATCCACAACATATTTGCTAATTACGTGATACGACAAAACAAGATCATGCCAATTGTTTAACTAATTTTCCCTTTCCCTTGCAATTATTTTCCTAATATTCTTTCCTTCTGGCCGTGAGAATTATTGTAATATGAAATCCATTTCCTAGTCCAACAATTGATGAGGCAAATGTTGCAGACAGCAGAAACCTGTACAGTTAACTGAGACATTCATATCTTGCCTCCTGACATGTTTGCCAAAGATACCAAAAACAATGCTGTATTATTAGCCTAATTTCAAAATTGGAACTTTCCATGTTTTATATGTATTTTGGAATAGCTGGAACTCAAATTCTACTCTGGAAGGCAAATGTTGTGGGATTAAATATTTTAATCCTCTGATGGCAATGCTACAATGGCTAGGGGGAGTCAACAATCTGTTTTGGGGCATCATTTGTTTTCTAGCTAAAAGAAAAACATGTGTTTTCATATTAGGCTGCTTTAAGGCAGAGAGTAATTAACAAAGGTTGGAGAAGCTGAACTGTGAAGGCAAGCGAGATGAGAGAATTTTGATGTTGAGATGAAATTTAAGGCTTGTTGAGGAAGGGCTCACCTACCAGGCCAAAAGATAGTCCCAGTTATTTTTCAACAATCAGTATAATATATTTCGATCAACATCTGAAAATAAATAAGTGGTGTATCTTTAATATTTCTGCATGAAAACCATTGACATACCATTAACTCGTTTAAGAATGTTCTATATTATAAACCATTGTCTGCCACTGCTTCTTTGATATATTTCCATATATGTAAAAATTCAAGACTGTAACAACTGTGTGTCTGAATGTTTTTGTGTATGGTTCCCGTTTTGTTCTATAACGTTTTTCCCGTCCAAATTAAAAACATGTTGTATGCGGATTTTAGGTATACTAATAAATAAGTATTCCCTGCTTCATGTTGTAAATGTATGTATCTTCAAATCTGCACATAAAAGGTTTACATATCCTTAAAGTAATTACAGTTGTGAGATTACTCAAGCAGATATAATCAGATCATTACCTTTCATTTTATGATTTTACAATGCTCATTCAATTGCTTCTCTTCCTGCATAACTTGATATGTAAGTATGCACAACAATGACATCCATAGTAGATTCTATAATTTGAGATTGACTTAAAATAGTAATAGTGTTTGATTTACAGTGAAAAACTATTATGTCTTGATCATTTGATGGCTGCTGTTTCACAATTTCTTGACGTGATCCAATAATTTCCCTAAAGGTATGTGTAGTGCTTGGATTCTCAATGCAATTGGTAAAGAAGGTGGATTTGTCAGGCACTTATGATTGTTTGATGGCGTATACATTTGTTGCACTTCTAGATATTGCTGTGTAAGGTATTGTTCTATTTTCTCTGAGATACTGTCTCCACCATTAGAATCCCAACAAATTCAAAGATTTTTCAGAATTTATGACATTCTCTCTCACTTTTGTAAGTAAAATACTCATCCATCACAAGAGTCACAGCAGCCACCTCTCTTTTGTTGGTCACTTTGGTGACAATGTTCGCATTCCTTAAATTGTTTAAAGCAATCTATTCTTTTGAGTTATTCATTTGCAGAAGATATATTTTTATGGTCTCTCTTCATCATGTTTTCAAAAAAGATCACTAGATTCATTAAAACTTTGGTGAGTGGACCACCAGGCCAGCAGTGGCCCTTCCCTTTGTTTACCTTGTGAAGGACTTAAGACCAACATTTAGGCATTTGCATACCAACAAACTCCTTTTGTATATAAAAGTGCGCAAACTCAAGAAATGTATTTATAGACACATCACATTCAACACACTTCTGTTGCCATAGTAAATCTTTTTGTATTATTCCATATATATTCAATCAATTACATGTATACTTCATATTCTGAAACAAAAGGCTTTCAGATGCTCTCTACTTATGATTATATAATGAATGCTAATTCACTCAATACATTTCAACCAATACTATTCACTTCTTGAAGAGCATGCCATATCACTTTCATTCAAATGAAACTAGAGCTTGAAAAAATTCATATATAAATAATACTCAGAATAAATACTTAAAAGTTATTACAAAATCTTAAAGGATGAGCATTTTGTCAAACATGAAGCCTGGTTACAGATGACATGCATGAATTTCAGGTCATCAATATCCTTCACCGTTAAACTTTAGTTCTTTCTCCTGTGATCATTTATTTATTGTAAGTTAAAATAATATCTGGTTATTCTTTTTTCACTCCCCTTTGTCACTTCTACCAAATATTTTCAAACTATGGGCCCCATCTACAAAATTTAGGAAGCATGAAATTTCAAATTTTGATTTGTAAGTAATCGCAATTAGGAAATCACAATTCCTATATAAGAACACTTACAAATATTAGATAGCAATTCCTAATGAGACACAAATCGACCTACCTCATTTATATTAAGGAGGTAGGATGCAGTTTGCGACCCATTAGGATTGATAGCCGTTACAGGGATGGTGGCATGCTGGGATCTGCTCACCACTATGTCTGTGATTCCTTTTTAATAAAGCAGTCTTTCTTTTTTTAAAAAGCCTGTTTTCCTTAAAGGTAAACAGAATGTGTTTCAGAAGAAAAAAATGACATTTTGAAGTTTCATTATTTACGAGTATGCACAGGTCTGTGAGACCACAGCCTGCTCTTAAATATATTTGTTTCCATTCACCGAGGAAAAGGGCTCCTATTGGGACCCCTTCCTATTTGCGAATGGAGTCAGTAAAGTATTAATGTTTTGCAACCAGATTTTGTTTACAGAACATTATTACATCCAATTCAGATCAAGTATTTGCCAAAAAGATTCCCCTTTCAAATACCGAATCGTGAACACAAAGCTATTTGTAACGTGTTACTAATTTCAAGTTGTGCTTTGAACATATGTAAAAGTATTTTTGGGGTCGGAGACAGCCCAATCAGTCCAATAGGGCCATATGCCTGGTACATATGTCCCAATCTGTGCTACTGCTCTTAACCTCAGTCTCACCACACAATATAGAGGAAACTTTCACGATCCCCTCCTTCAAGTTCTCTCCCACCACTCCTGCACCAACAGCACACATCAATCCATTCGGTCACACTCACACAAACCATTATCCCACTCAAACTCACACAGAGCAATCATTCAGAATGCCACACTAGCATGCATGCTCCTCTAAAACCCTCTCACTCACTAAACATGGCACAGAGATAGGGGACATGGTCCTCGATGACAATCCTGACCTGCTCTTCCTCATGGAAACATGCCGAACTGAGCCTTGGCACTGGGCATCACCAAATGCCATCAAGAACTTCAACAGCTGGATAACTACATGTGTCAACACTCTGGTCCTCCTCAGGCACAACCCAACAACAAATGCCTGATCACGTGCCAGCTGTTGCACAGAGAAACTTAGGCTAACAAAAAGACACTGTAAGCACACAAAACAGAAATGAAGATCGAGCTAAGCCCCAGTGGTCAAAGGCATATTCAAATCTCCCCATAGATGCTCCCATCATCTGATCCGGAAAACCAAAAGCATTTCATGCTGGAACAAACAGCAGCAAGAAAATCTTCTCCAGCAACATCTCCCCCTTGCAAGACTGCTGCAATAAGTTCTCTCAATTTTTCTGTAACAAAACCACCTTCATGTACAGCAACTTTGATCCTCAACTGGACCCCGCCATCCGTGCAAATCAACTTTCCATTGCAGCTGAAGAATGAACCCTGACCTCATGGCCCGGCTGCACAACAAATGAAACTATCACTATCATGAAGACCACCTAATTGTGGGTTCCATCTGACCACTAGCTCCAATGGCTCCCACCAATCAGTGAAGCCGCAACACCCATCCTCAACACCTCTAATGATTCAGCCACATTCCCAAACACCTGGAAACGCACCACTATCATTCCCCTGCTCAAGTAACCAATCACTGTTCCAAACACACTTGCCAACAACAGACCAATCTCCCTCCTGTCTAACCTGGCCAAGTTCTTAGAGAAACTCATCGATCAGCTTCTCACCGACAACATCAGCAACTACCAGCTTCTCAACTCCAGGCAATTGGGCTTCAGGCCCAACCACAATATAGAAACTGTGTTCATCGCTGCCACAAATGACAATTACATGATCCTGGACAGAGGAGAACCAGAAGCTCTCATCTGCCTGGATCACTCTATAGCATTTGACACGGATTGGCATCCCATATTCATCAGACACCTACATAAATTGGAATCCAAGGGCCTGGTCCCTTCTGGATCTTCTCCACATTAACGGATAGAACACAAGCTGTCACCTGGCACCTTACTCATGGAAAGCCTGGAAATTAATCTGTGGAGTGGCTCAGAGTTCATTTGCACCCTCTTCAACGCATGTATGATCACTCTGGCCAACATCATCCGTGCCCTCAGCACATCAACATCCTCGATATGACAGCAGCATGCAACTCATATTCTCCCTCTCAGACAAGAACCCCAACAAAAAAAGTTTACCTCCTCCATGACCAGAATCGTGAACTAGATGTAAGCCAACTGTCTCAGGCTCAAAATGGAGAAGGCAGAAGTAGTGATCTTTGGCAAAAACACTTCACCATGGGAAGCTAATTGGTGACTGACTGAACCCAGACCTGTATCGAAACCCAGCACCCACAACAAGAACCTCTGGGCCATTTTATGTTATGTTAATGGGCATTAGGTAGAGCATATACAACTCACCCCCATAGGAGCATCTCAGTGCAATAGCAGAGTCAGTTCAAAGTCGCAAGTTAGAACAACCAAGTTTTAAGATGTTTTTTAAAACCTGTGAAGTCAGTGCAGGAGCGGATATATTAGGGAAGTCTATTCCAGTGGTAGGGAGCAATGTAAGAAAGGATCGGCCACCGTATTTGTACATACAGATGTGAGACATAGTAGCAATTTGTTTTTTGATCTTAGAATTCTGCCAGGACAATAGTAGACACGTTTCTCCTGTAAGCATGCTGGGCCTTTACTGATCATGGACTTGTAAGTGAGGGAGAGCAGTTTGAACAGAGATCTTTTCCTCATAGGGAGCCAATGAAGGGCCTGCACCAAAGGAGTTAATGGCGTGGCTGGCGACAGTTTGTTAAGTAGGTGTGGCAGCAGTGTTCTGGATAACGTGCATATTTTGAAGAAGAGATTCATAGAGTGTTATTAGTAGGGCATTTCCATAGTCAAGGCGGCTAATTATTGATGCTTGATTAAGAGGTCTCCTTGATCTAAGCAGAAGCCACTGAAATACTCTCCTGAGAAATGTGCATATTTCCAAAACAGCTACCACAAATAGATATAACCTGTTCCTTCATAGATAGGATTTCATCAAGGACACCTATATTTATCGCCGTTCTACTAGGTGAAGGTGGTGGACCTAGCTCAGGAGGCCACCATTCCTCTGACCAGTATAACTGAGCTTTTCCAAACAGAGGGCTCTCTATTTTTCTCCATTCAACTGAAGATAGATGAGGGCCATCCAGGTGGCAATATTTGTCATGCAGACAGTGAATCTCTGTATGACATTTCCTATGTCATGCCCAAAGTAGATGACTAATTGGGTGTCATCTGCCTAGGGAAGTGTTTTTAAAACCACAGGTCTGAACTATCTGGTCAAAGGGAGCTACATAGATGTTAAAGAGAGCCTTGTGGGACCCCCCTGCCCAGAGAAAGGATCTTTGATTTAAAGGTGCAGATAGAAACTACTTGAGTCATGCCATTAAAAAAGTGTTTGAACCAGTCAAGGGCTGTTCTCAGAATACATATCTGGAAAAGACGTTGAATCAGGATAGAATGTGAGACAGTTTTAAATGGCGCTGACAGGTCAAGAACAGCTAAGATTGTCTATCTGGAGATAGTCTGAAAGAATCAACTACTGCTAGTAAGGCAGATTCAGTAGTATGGAGGGCTCTAAAGTCAGATTGTGAGGGATCCAAGAGATGATGGTTCTCAAAAGTTGTTTATTCATGTATGATTCCAGAACTTTGCCAGGCAAAGGTAGAAGAGAAATGAGATGGCTCCTTTGAATCAGCATTCAGCTTTATTTTGATGGGCATTGCATGTGCATATTTCCACTCCCAAGGAATGGCAGCTAGGGTTAATGATAGGTTACATAGTGATGTAATGGTAGGAGTGAAAAGAGTGGATAGAAAAGACATTATATATGGATGACAGGGATCAGAGGAAGAGTCTGATTTAGTTTTAGCTAACAGATCTAACATCTGAGGTTGAGTGATAGGCTCAAACCTTTCAAGCACTACTAAAATGTCTCTGCGGGAAAGGGATGTAGGGACAAGTTGGAGGGGAGTGTGGCAATGGTCCGGAAATTCTGATAAATGTTTTCAATTTTTGTCTCGAAATGATTCGCCAAAGTGTCACATTATGTCTGAGAAGAAGGAATGGCCTTGAATAGTTTGGTAGCAGAATTTCCTGCTTGATCAATCCTATTGATAGTATATTGTCTGCGTGCTTCACTAATTTTGCTATGGTAGGCTCATAATGCAAACTTATATTTGCTTTTATTGACAGCAGATTTCAAAGCTCACCATCCCCATTTCAGTCTTCTACAGTTCCTCTTATGAAGCCTCAGTACAGCTGAGCACCAAGGGGCATTATGTCTGATGGTTTAGGGATGTTCTGTTTATACTGGGCAGCTATGTCTAGTGCTTGGAAGAGAGAATCTTGAAACTAGGGGTGGGCGGAATTTGCGAAATCCACTTTCGCAAATTATCGCGAAAATGTGTAAAATTATCGCAAACAAGCGGAAATATCGCGAAGATGCGGAAGTTTTTTTCCTGCATGTTCGCGAGATTTTCTGCATGGTTGCGGGTCGCCAACTTACCCATGTGGTTGCTCGCGGGCGCGGCCATCTTGTTTTGAGTGGTCTCGCTGTGCATGATCACGAGAAGAAAGACGTGATCGCGCGACGCATGATGTCACTGCGGGCGCGAACTGTCGCGAGACAGCGCAAATGGCTAAAAACAATCCAACATCTCATGGAGAACGCGACCGGATCAAGAAAACTTGTCTGCGAACTCAGGGATTCAGGTAAGGCGATCGCGCGCGCGCGAGAATGTATTATTTTACAGCGCGAGCAAGAAACAAATTATCGCCAAGCTGCGGAAAGCGGAAATTTTGACATTTTCGCGCTCTCCGCGGAACGCGAAAATGTCAAATTATCGCAATTTCCGCGAACGGAACGAAATTTTCGCCCAGGCCTACTTGAAACATTGCTAAGGCAGATTTAATGTCCTGAGTATTATCTAGATTAGGGGCACAGAAGACAGGATGACTATAGAGTGACCTACCTCCATGATCTTGATCTCATTTAGTCTTTTATTGTTGGTTTTGAAAGAATGACCCTGACTGAAATCTGAAAACCGATGAAATAATGATCAGTCCAGACCAGGGAACTAAATGAAAGCACAGACAGAGTGCATAGAGAGCGCAAATGTAATTACAGGTAATGCCCAAAAACAGTGTAAGTGCAGAAATAAATAAACTGCTACATGCATCAAACTAAGCAATTGTGATTCCTTAATAGCGATTATTAAGGAATTGCTATTAAGAAATCGCAATTGCCTATGCATGTAGGTTTCACTAAAAAAATTGTGATTCCTACACATTTCCTAATAGCGAATCGCAAATTGTGATTCGCTATTAGGGAATGCTTTCCCATTCAATCCTATGGGAAACCATTCACAATTTGCGATTACCAAATAGGTAATCGCAAATTGCAAATGCAATATAAAGGGTGCCAGGGGCCAAAAGGCCACCCTGATGCACCCCCAAAATTGGCATGTGAGCACATGTGGCGAACACACATGCCCTAAAGGCATGTGTGTGCCCCACATGGCACTTAGAAAAATGCAATGTTGTGCATTTTTCTAAGGAATCGCAAATTACCATCAACTTGAAATTGTTGGGAATTTGCGATTCCTTAATGCAAAGTCGCATTCTGAGAATGCTTCTTGCATTGCATTTAGGGAATCGCAAAATGCAATTCCCTAACTGCATTTGCAGTATAGGTAATCGCAAATGGCGTTGGGCTTGATGCATCCCAAAAGGCTAATTACCCGTCGCAAAGGGTCCAATTCTGCTAATCAGCCCCTTTGAGACTGGTAATTAGCTTGATGTATGTGCCCCAATGTGCTAGCAGGCACAGAACATAAAACAGGGATTATTAAAAAAATAAGCTATTTTAAAAAATGATGCACAAAGTCTGCTAGAGTTAATTATCAACTTGCTAGACCTACCTGTATCATTATTGACAGAAACTGGACATAACTCTACAAGTTAACACCATCACTGCATCGTGCCTCCACACCCTGAAGAAGATTTTCAAATGGCTCCCAAGCAACCCCAGGACTATGTCATTCACACAATCATTTATTTATTTTATTTATTTGGTTAGTTTTATAAAGCGCACAGCTACCCACCTAGGGTTTCCCAGCGCTAAAAAACCAGACAGAGGACCCTGAAAGTAAAGAAGAGTAATTATTGATTAAATAGCCAAGTTTTTACAGATCTACGAAAGTTCAAGAAAGAGGGTTCCTTGCGAATGGCAATTGGAAGAGAATTCCAGAGTACTGGACCTAAGTAGGCAAAGGAGCGGCCACCCATTCTAGTCAATTTGACTCTGGGCACCATAAATTTGCCCTGGGAGGCCGAGCGCAGTGCCCGAGAGGGTATATAGGGATGGACCAAAGATTGTAAGTATTTAGGCGACGAGCCACTTTTAATTTTATGCATAAAACTCAGGGCTTTAAACTTCACACGGTTAGCAATCGTAAGCCAGTGAAGTTTGTGAAGAGCACTAGAAGTAGAAGAGTTTTTGGGGAGGTGGCATAGAAGCCTAGCTGCAGAATTTTGAATCACTTGAAGCTTTCGAGTAACATCTTTATTTGATCCCAGATAAAGAATGTTTCCATAGTCCATTCTTGAAGTCACGAGAGCCTGGACTACGGTTTTCTGGACGGAAACCGGAAGCATCCAAATGATTTTCCTCAACCATTTTAAAGTAGTGAAACAAGTGGCCGCCACCTTCACAGCCTGATGTTTCATAGAGAGATTATCATCAATCAAAACTCCCAAATTGCGGACAAAAGCAGAGGGCTGAGGAAGAGCACCCATCTCACATGGCCAGTGCTGAGGACCCCAGAGATTTTTATTTTTCCCAAAAATGAGGACCTCGGTCTTTTCGCCGTTCAGCTTAAGAAGATTGTCATGCATCCATGATGCAATGTTTCTTAGACCGGTCTGAAGGACTGAAGAGCCGCCAATCTGGCCCGAAGAAAGGGAAAAAATGATCTGGGTGTCGTCCGCATAAGAAAACAGAGACAACCCAGATTCCTCAGCTATCGTTGCCAAAGGTTTAACATACAAGTTAAACAAAAGGGGACTCAGGATGGAGCCCTGAGGCACCTCTTGGGCAGCAGGGTAGATTTTAGAGGAGGCCCTAGCTGAAAAAACTTGAAACGTCCGCTTAGTAAGAAAAGATGTAATCCAATACAACGCAGTGCCCGTAATGCCAAAAGATTGCAAGGAATTTAATAATACAGAGTGGGACACCGTATCAAATGCCACGCTCAAATCAAGCAATATCAGGGCTACGGTGTCACCACTATCCAACCGCTGATGTAGTACCTCTGATACTCCAAGCAGAGTTGTCTCAGTGGAGAAACCTGCCCTAAATCCAGACTGAGACGGATGTAGAAGGTTAGTAGCATCCACAAACAGATTAAGTTGTTGATTGACATGTTTCTCCAAAATTTTGGAGTAAATAGGAAGCAGGAAAATGGGTAGGCCTGGGCGAAAATTTCGTTCCGTTCGCGGAAATTGCGATAATTTGACATTTTCGCGTTCCGCGGAGAGCGCGAAAATGTCCAAATTTCCGTTTTCCGCAGCTTGGCGATAATTTGTTTCTTGCTCGCGCTGTAAATTAATACATTCTCACGCGCGCGCGATCGCCTTACCTGAATCCCTGCGTTCGCCGACAAGTTTTCCTGATCCGGTCGCGTTCTCCATGAGATGTTGTATTGTTTTTAGCCATTTGCGCTGTCTCGCGACAGTTCGCGCCCGCAGTGACGTCATGCTTCGCGCGATCACGTCTTTCTTCTCGCGATCATGCACCGCGAGACAACTCAAAACAAGATGGCCACGCCCGCAAGCAACCACATGGGTAAGTTGGCGACCCGCAACCATGCAGACAATCTCGCGAACATGCCGGAAAAAAACTTCCGCATCTTCGCGATATTTCCGCTTGTTTGCGATAATTTTAAACATTTTCGCGATAATTTGCGAAAGTTAATTTCGCAAATTCCGCCCACCCCTAGAAATGGGTCTGAAATTAGACAGCTGGGCGGGGTCAGCATTTGCCTTTTTCAACAAAGGGAGGACCATCGCATGCTTCCAATCTGAGGGGACAGTTGCTTCTAGAAAAGAGGCATTTAACAGCTGCATAATGAGCATCAGAGAGGGTTGATCCAATTGCTGAAATACAGATGCAGGAATAGAATCGCAAGGGGAACCAGATTTAATACAGTAAAGAATTTTTTTTAAAGAGTTGAAATCTAGCAATGTCCAGGTCGCAAGTATATTGGGGTCAGTAGCTCTATGCTTGAACCCAAATTTAAGAGAGGATGTAACAGATGCCACTGTCTGAGCAGTTTGCATTGCAAAATATATTTGTTCAACTTTATTCTGGAAGTAACTAGCAAGGTTGTCACACTGTTGTTCATTAAGGACAGGAGGCTTTGAGTGTGTATCTGACCCAGCAAGTTTTTTAACCATACTGAAAAGTGTACGTGGGCAATTTGAGGCGTTGGAAATAGTAGAGGATACATATTCCTTTCTGGCCAATTTACAGAGAGCTTGATATTGTTTTAAAGCTAATTTATAATTGGATTTTGATTCTTGTGAATAGCTCCTTCTCCTGCTCCTTTCCAAATGTTTACACTTTGTTTTCTCAGTCCTTAATTGTTCCGTAAACCAAGGAGCTGGGGAAAGATGGTTATATTTCTTTTTTGTACCTACAGGAAGACAACAATCAACAGAAGTCGAAATCCATTCATGAATCACGCCAGCTGCTGGACTGCATCACACTCTTCAACACTATCTACGCTGGTATCACCAAGCAACTCACCAGAAGACTAACAAGCATCTGGAACTCAGCAGCCAGACTCATCCTCAACGTCCCATGCAGAACTCTGATCACACCACAAGTCAGGGAGCTCCACTGGCTCTCAATATACAAACACGCTCAGTTCTAAGTCCTCACTCACATCTCACATGCCCCCCACCTGAAATGCCACATCTCCTTCCATCAACCTACCAGATACATATGCTTTACAGGACTCCTCCTCACACACATTCCACACATACACAGATTCAGATACAGAGGACATACCTTCTCCTATATTGCCCCAAAAGTTCAAAAGAACTTCCCCCTGCCCACATCAGAGTGTCCTTTTCATCCTTTTTTGATTTCCACAAGAAGCGGAAGGCCTAGCCATTAAACGTACCACCCTGTCCTAGTCAAGGCTAGACACATGTATCTCCTCAGTGCCAGGAAACCCTTGCGGGTGATAGTGCGCTTTAAAAATACACATAACCTAATATGAAAACTGAAATCCCATTTTTTTCAACCCAGTCACATATCAATTGTTTAAATGATATGTCCATGCATTTTCTTGGTGCAAAGGCCATTTTTTACACCACAACTCTTGTTTATATTCCCTACAAACTCCTCTACTAAAAATGGTAATTACATTTCATTGGGTTTCTTTTCTACATGATGTCACACTACACTTGATTTTACATTTGCAAATTAAATATTATTCCACTGTTCTGTAAGGTAGATATTTATTTTTTTCTCTGTCTTCCATTTGATGGGCTTTGCAATATGTGATTCAGCCCTCTGAATATACATATTGAAAGGTCCATTTGGTGATCTAGCTGATCGCTGCATTGCACTCATTAAAATTGTGTCATTTTCACACATTCACTGTTGAAATTGTACGCATGGCAGTCTATCTACATCAAATAGGTATTCTCTTTAAAGAACTCATAACCAAAGGCCTGATTCATCAATATTTCATGCAACACAATGTAGTAAGACAAGTTGCTGCACTGTGTGAAAGGGAGAGGAGAGAAATGCATCCTATTTACCAATTTATGGCATCCTTTTGCCTTGGTGCAAGGGTGCCTGCATTGCAGGCAGGATTGTCTTTGTACAGGAAGGGGCACCTGCCTGCATAATATCAGTCCTCTGAGACTTTGACCTCTTTCTAAGTGAGGTGCAGAATGCAACACGCTTACAAAGAAGAAACCACATGGAGAAATAAACATATTTCTCCTCCTTGCGTTTCCAATGGGAAGGAGTAGAAATCTGACAAACATCGAGGTTTGCCAGTCTTGGTAAATCTGGGAATGAGCCAGCATTCATGGGTAAATGTGCAGGAACACCCATGCTCCACCCATGGAATATCTTCCGGGGCAGAGTAATGCCTGGCAGAGACTTGCACTGCTTTGTGTTACACTAGATTTATCAACTTGCGTTGCTTGGTAAATTTGATTTCAGTATTGTGATACCATGCATGACACAAAGGCAACACAATACAATGATAAATCTGGCCCTAAGCCACTAGGCTCATTCTAAGATTAAAACATGTGGACTAAATCTCACCAGCTCCAATATAACACTAAACATGTGCTTCTTACTATTTCTTAAGGTCTCACATAAGTATGATGCTTCCAAATTGTTTCTCTTTTGATAATAACTATGATAAACCTGGCTTCCCAGTGTCATGTGGCACTGACTCCAGGCTAAATAGAAACAGTTTAGTGAATGTCCCTTTGCTCTCAAAGCTCTTGTATTTGAAGCTAATGTCTTTCAAATGAAATAGACTTCTATACAAATAACTGAAAGACTACAATTGGCATCAAGCCATTGGACTTCTGTACTATTTCTTTTCCCTCTGTCTTCCATTTAAAATAATTGGTCTAACATGTCCTTTGTCTGTATTAATACTTTGCAAAACACATAAATAAAATAAAGATACCAGGACACGAATGTATTCAATAAGGCCTCTGGTGAGGGAAGCATTTTAGGACTGCATTGAAGTATAGCAAAAGAAAGCAATTTTGCAGTATGTATGTAGCATTTACATGCTTTTAATACACTAACTTATCTTGTGCAGCAGCTTGCCATTCCTTTTTTTAATTGAATTTGTCAAAGAGAACAATCATTAGACATTTAACATTTAGCATTTTAGCAATAAAATGAGATTACATATTAGTCACGTAGTTACTATACATACAACAAATAGTTCAAAATATGTACTCACTCAAAGCTCCTAATTGAAAGCCTTTCAGTAACAGAATGTAATAAGAAAAAATATAAATAAAAAATAAAAAGTGAGTATTCAGTCTCACATCCTGTCCTAATAGTCCTTGGTAAGTATGTTCTATATGCAGTCAAATTTCTTAATGGAGGAGATTCCTCTTGTTCTGGCCAGAGCCATTTCCCTTTTGTAGGTTTCTTTCATAATTGCCCACCATTTTTCTGCTCTTGGGGGCTTTGGATAAAATACATCCCCTTACTATACAGAGTCGAGCAGCAACAAGAATAATAGAGAAAATTGATCTCAAGCCAGAATTTGCTTCCGCCTTATAGCCTAACATAATCTCTTTTTCTGTCAGAAGAGGATCCAGACTTAAACAGATCCTTATATTCTGTCTTGTTTCATTTCAGAATGTCCCCAGCTCAGGGCAGGAAGTGAACATGTGTACTATATTTGCAGCTACCGACCTACATTTTGGGCATCTACTCCTATCGCCCCCATATCCACCCTCTTTCTGAGTCCAGCTTGTATCCTATCCGGAGTGTAATATAGCATACAGACCATTCAAAATTGTTGTAGTTTTAAGCTAATGGAATGTACTGAGTCATCCACTGTTTCTAGTGCAGAGTTTACCTCTATGGGGGTGACGTCTAAGCCCAGAAAATTGCTCCATTTTAATGCCAGGTTCTGGCTGCCATCTGTGGTAAATATTTTATTACCGGGACTGAATTTAATACGGAATCTAAATAAAACAGCTCAGTGAAATAAGAGGCAGAATCCGTGGTATAAGAGGTTTCTGAATGGGCTTTATTCAAAATGGCCGACTCGAGTCGCGGCCTTCATGTTCCGTCACCACGGGGGTTCAGGAAGTGAAGTACAATATTTTATTGACAGTCAGTCATTTTTATAGAATGTACATTACAATGAAACAAATGCAGAAGGCGTAACAATTGATAAGAAAAGTGACAATTTACATGCGTAACCAAAAATGGGCGTAATGAGGAGTAAAAAGAAACATAATTGGTTATGAGGTTATATGATGTCATATATAGGTGGATCTATAAGATAATACTTGGCATAGATGCGCGCGCAGCTGCATGACGTGTGATTGACGTGCAGCTAGGGGGTGACGGGGACTTGACATTTAGCTCTACATGTGGAGACAAGAAGTCTGGGGGGTCACGTCAACCTAATCCCAAATCATATCTAACATCCTATGTTTAAAGAACTATGTTATCCACAAAGGAAGGACTCTCGGACAGAATCTATTCTATACTGACTGTATGTGCGTGTACAAGCGTCTAAGTGTCTATATGAGATGCAAGGGGCAGAAACTTTCCATGGTAACGGGGCTATGAATTACTTGCATGAGGACAGAGAGGCCGGCCCCTTTGCTCGGTAGCTGAAGGAAATGTTTACCTAAATTACTAGACAGGAATGCATCGGCTGAGGAGCGAAGTAGATAATTCGAAGGTGAAATACGGTTTCTTGGCAGGCAGGCGAAACCGGCCGAGGCAGGCACCGTTAGCCGCACAGGGAGTAGGACAAAGTTCATGGATACAGATGCGAGCTCAAGCTGAAGCTGTCAAAGGCAGAGGAAAAAGGAAAGGCTTGATGGCAGAATCAGGGCCTACTCGCCTGAACTGCAAAAATGGAGTAACTGAGCCATATAAAGTCGGTGGCCTTTCATACTTAGGAATCGAATATCCAGCCCATTCATGGCGGATCTGACAGAGGACATGTTGACGGTGGACGCACATGTGTTTGCGTCTTAGAAACTGGAACGGGAGGGAACATACATGTACTGGTAACATGCACATAGAACCGTTGGGGTCCAAGATAGGGGACATAACTGATCAGGAAAATCCATATTTCCACATTCCCTCCTTGTCCCCTACTTGCCCATCAAGAGACATCAATCTTCATTAATCCATCGATTAGTTCATGGAGCATCATTTCTTCTTCTTTCTTCTTCCGGGATCTTGAGTGAAAACCTTGATGTGGAATACACGATGTGGCACACAGGCCACAAATCGCTGGTCCACATTGCAGGCATAAGCAGCAACTGAATAGTATAAGAAGGCCAATACCTAGGAAGGATAGAACTCTCCATCCCCAAGCTGATATCATACTCCAAAACCACCCGGACCAAGTCCAAGTGCCTGGACTCTCGTGTATCTGGCTCACAATCTTATGAAGGCGGGTTATAGCTTTATATACAGATGGCGAATTTTCTGGTATGAATACGCAGCAGCTTGATCCGATGACCCTACAAGCTCCGCCCCTATCGGCCAGGATGACGTCAAGGACAAGACGATTTTGAAGAACAACAATCCTCATTGCAGATTGCTCCTCTGTCAAGTTGCCTAGGGCGGCAATAGTTTCATTCACTACAGCTTCAAGGGTTCTAGTTAATCTACGTATCAGCTTACTATTAGTAACAGTACCTATATAGGGAAAGATGCCTTTATTAAAATCTACATACTTGTCCCATGCCGTCTCAGTATAATCGACAATTGGGAGATCTCTCCGCTCTCTATTGTGTACTAAATGAATATTTCTGTAATAATCAGGAGGAGCTAGGAAAACAGGTGGCAAAAGGAATGCAATGTAGCAGGTACCATCCCAATCTAGAGGTAAACGCATATATGCAGTCTGACCACATACAAAGTAGGAATGGCGAGAAGCTCTAAATGAAGATTTGCCTTGATCACTGAATTCTACTATAGTAGTGCATTTACTATGGCCCATATGTATGGAACCACTTTTACTTACACATAATTCACCCTTTACTGGGAATACTGACATGGTGGTCAAAATTAGTTCAACTTCGGATTCGACATTCAGAATCATGAGATTAGGTGTAAAGTTACCTAATCCATATACTTCATTTTCCAGATCAGTTCCTGTTCCTTTGGGGCGACCCTCCTTGTCAGGGTAGCAGACTTTGAGTAAAACTAAGTTCAGATTTCCCCATACCCAATGGTCTTGGTAAACAGCTGTATCTGAGTCTATGGAATTGATTAAACTAAACCATGCTCCACAGGATCCATTATGTGTAAACGGATGTGGGAAGAAAGGCAGGACTCCTTCATAATTCTGATAGGGAGGGAGTCGGCCACACACCCAACAATTAGTAGCATTACTAGTCTGGTGGGAATGATGTAACATACTAATGAAAGTGTTATTGCGCAGCGCAAGTCTATAAGACAATTCATGCGGGGGTAAGTCACTAAAAGAATGTTCGGCAGTAACATTGTAAACGTTTCTGGCAATAGGGTAATATATGTGCAACAATATACTTGCAGTAATTATTAAAAGACTTAAGGAAAACAAGATTAATAATGTCACTATGCAATGGCTACGCAGTGATTTCCAATACGCCTGTCGTTTCATCATTTTTCGCGACTGTCCATGATTCAGGTCTAGGCGATACATGTCGGAGACAGATTCAACCGCTTCACCTAGGAGAGGACTTAAACAATCAAATCGTCCGACGGTTTGGGTCTAAGTTTTAGCTTATAAAGTTCCTTACTGGTGGTTTCAGCCAAAGGTAGTTTTGAGTCAATGGGTGAGGACATACGAGGTGGGCTGCTTACATCTGAAGGAAGTCCATGAAATTTTTTGATATGACTTGAATGCACCCATCCTTTCCTGCCCTCGATCTTCACGGCTGTCCTTGTGGTCAGCAAGACCAACTTGGGTGTCTTCCACCTGGGCTCCAGCTGAGTCTTTCGGTCGAAATTTCTCACAAGCACAAGGTCACCCGGAACTACGTCATGGGGTTTCACCTCAGTATTGTCGGGAAAGGCTGCAGCTACCTGTGAACGACAAGATTGTAGTGCAGACATCAAGGAAGCCAAGTAATCTGTCAGCATATTACAGTCAACATCAGTTATTTTACGTGGTATAGGCGTCCCCCACATATTCGGTGGTCTTCCAAAGATCACCTCATAAGGGGATAGCCCTGTTCGAGAGTGTGCTACCATTCTCATGTAAAAGAGTGCAACTGGTAAGGCTACTACCCAATCAACCCCTTTTTCCTTACATATTTTGGACAATCTGATTTTCAGAGTTTGATTATGTCGTTCCACGAGACCTGCTGCCTCGGGGTGTCGGACACAATGAAACTTCCACTGATATCCTAGCAAGAGTGAAACATGTTTCATCAGTTCGGATGAGAAGGGCTGGCCGTTATCTGAATAGACAACACGTGGTAACCCGTACCGTGGGAAGAATTCTCGAACTAGCTGTTTGGCAGTAGTCGGGGCAGTGTAATCTGATACTGGGTAGGCCTCCGTCCAACGGGACAGAGCGCAGACAACTACGAGAACATATTTGAATCCTCGACATCGTTCCATCTGGATATAATCCATCTGGAGGACTTCAAAAGGGTGATCAGGAGGCTGAAATCCACCCTGCTCTACGGGGATGCTTTTTCCTGGGTTAAACTGACAACATATCATACAGGTACGGACTTTTTGCTTAGCTGCTGCTCGTAAATGTTTGTTGAACCAAATGTGTTGAATGCTGTCTAGCATAGCTTTCTCCCCTAAATGTGCCGGACTATGAATTGTAGTTATGATAGCCTGGACCATAGAATCAGGAAGGAACCATACAGATTTCTCCTTCGTCATCCATCCCTGGTCCGTTTGGATCCCTCCTAATTCCGTCCATTTCTTTATTTCGTCTGCGGTAGCATGTGTCTGTATGTCAATTATGTCAAGTGCGGGATCCTTAATCGTCATGCAATGTGTTGGTGTCGGAACTATTGGCTTTGTCATGTCGGATGTGCGAGTCTGAGCAGTCTGTTTAGCTGTTCTGTCAGCTAAATCATTGCCTTGAGAAATGATATCAGTGACTTTCGTATGTGCTTTGCATTTCATAATCGATATAGCAGTGGGCAGATGAATTGCGTCTAACAGAGCATGAATGAGGGACCCGTGCTGAATGTGGGTGCCATGAGAAGTTAAATACCCTCTCTCTCGCCAAAGCACCCCGAAGTCATGTACAACTCCGAATGCATAACGTGAATCAGTGTATATGTTAACTTTCTTACTTGTGGCTTGAATACAGGCTTGTGTCAGAGCAATAAGTTCTGCTGCTTGAGCTGACAAAGTATCTATACAGTTTGTTTCAATGACTTCAGTATCTGTCGTGACTGCATACGCGGCCACTAAATCTCCTGTACCTGTCCTCATACATGATCCATCTACATACAACGTCAGGTCTGGATCTAACAATGGAACGTCTGTCAAGTCTTGTCTGGGTTTCGTTGTTATTGTAATAACTTCAACACAATCATGAGCTAGTGGGTCTGTTCCTATTACAGGTAAAAGTGTGGCAGGATTCAATGTATTACAACGTCGGATTTCTATATGTGGCTGAAACAATGTCAGTTCATACCCTGTAAGTCTTGCTATGGTCAAGTGTTGTGTTTGCGTTCGGTTCACAAGAACCTCTACTGCGTGTGGTACTTGTACTGTCAACTGATGTCCTAACACTATGGCATCGCTTTGTCTTATTGCTAAAGCTGTTGCTGCTACTGATTTTAGGCATGCAGGCAAAGCCTGAGCTACGGGATCTAATGTACTGGAGAAATAAGCACATGGCTTGCGTGATCCTGCTTGTTCCTGAGTGAGCACTGACAAAGCAGTACCTTCACGTTCTGTAACAAAAAGTGTAAAATGTTTATAGTAACATGGTGTCGCTAAAACAGGTGCTTGACATAGAGCTTTCTTCAAGCTTTCAAAAGCTAGTGTATGTTCCTGAGTCCAAGGGAGGACAGCCGATGTGGCCGCCTCCTGTGTTGTCAGCTGAATGAGTGGTTTTGCTAGAAATGCATACTGAGGGATCCACTGCCTGCAATATGAAGTGAGGCCTATGAAAGCCCGCACCTCCTTTTGTGTCTTGGGTATTGGCATGTTAGCTATTAACTGAATGCGATCGGGTGTGAGCTGCCTTCCCTCCTTGGACAGCGAGTGACCAAGATAAACAACTCGCTGTACACAGAACTGCAGCTTAGAAGGGGATACCTTGTGCCCCTTTTTGGCTAGAAATTGTAAAACCGTCAGTGATGCTTTTTCACATTCAGGTTCGCTTCGGGCGGTGATCAGCAGATCATCGACATATTGAAGCAGTGCAGTGCAAGCTGGCATGTGTATACTGTCAAGTTCTCGTTTCAGTGCTTGGCTATAGATGCTGGGGCTTTCTGTGAATCCTTGAGGAGCGCGGGTGAATTTAAAGCTTCGTCCATTTAAACTAAATCCGAACAGATATTGGCTCTCCGGATCTATTGGGACGCTGAAAAAGGCATTCTTGAGATCAATTACTGTAAAGAATGTAGCTTGTGAATCAATGGCTGTCAGTAATGATGAGATATCGGGGACCACAGGAAACTGTGGCACAATGCATTTGTTTAGTTCGCGCAGATCAATAACCAGTCGATATACTGGCGGGGCCATTGGATCAGTTCGTTTAAGAATCGGAATTATCGGGGAATTACATACATTGGAGTCGGTTTCCACAACCACTCCTTGGGCAATGAGCTCATCAATGATTTTCAGTAAAGCCACTACAGCCTCTGGTGGTAACTTGTATTGTCGCATTCGTGGCAGTACCACTCCTGCCTTCAGTGTGACTCGATATGGTGTAATGTTCATGCAACCAACATCAGTAGGGCCTTGTGCCCATAAATGTGCTGGTAAAGTCTGTAATCGGTGATCCATGTCTCTGGATACATAGTGACCTTTGAAATCTCGTAAAAACAATCTTACTCCTTCCGGAGAACAACATATAATAGCCCCTAGAGCTTTCAATGTCTTTATACCTAACAAGTTTTCTGGGCATGATTTGGTAAGCAATAAATCTGTAGTTCGTGTCAAGGGACCAATCGTAAGTGGAAGTGGCTGTGATACTTCATTAACAATAGGTTTTCCTGAAAAACCAAGGGAAACATTTTGAGAGCCTGAGAGGGGTGCCCCTGGAACTTCACTACGTTTTATTGTTGTTCGACTTGCCCCTGTATCAAGTAAGAATTTTCTGTCTTGACCTAATAATTCACTGTGCACATAAGGTCCTTCTTGATCTACTGGGATTTCAATAAGGGGTAAGTCAACTTCCCTCTCTAGGCTTTTTCATGCGTAACGCTGATACTCAGGATATTCATACTGGGCGGTCTGATACATTTGTCGTGTTGTTGTTTGTGTGGCAGCAACAGGCAACGGTGGTGCAGCTGGCACAAACTGTATTGGCTGTTGTGCGGCTGGCATGGCCTGTGCATGCTGCGGAGCTCCTTGTTCATTCTGATCCTGTCTTAGTGGCCGTGGTCTTTCTTTTGCAATACCTACAGCGATATTGCGCTTCAGGACTGGACAATCGTGTACATAATGGCCTGGCTGTTTACAATAATTGCATGTTCCTTTTATTGGAACTGCTGAATCTCCGGAATGTGTCACACCCTTTTTGTGACCATCCGCTGGTACTGTCTGGGAAACTAGCATTTTCATTTTAGTGTCCTTCATACGTCTTTGTTCGTGTTCTTGTTCATCTCTAATTCTATTGTGATGATACTGTAACATTTGCAACATTTGTGACGGAGTGTTACCCTGCCATGTACTCTCGAATTTCAATACTCTATTCTTCACTTGAGGCAAGGAATTTTCCACTAATTTTGTCACGAATAAATGTGGATATGACTCACTATTTGCTTTTATCCCACTATTTATACCGAAACATTTTTCAAATCGGGCATAGAAATCACTAGTGTCTTCATCTTGTTTCTGTTTACAGGCTGAGATTGCACCCCAATCTTCCTTTTTCGTAGCTAATAAACGTGGCAGTACCTGTACTAGCAAACCTGGTAGTGCTTTAACTTTATCCCCAAGCCCTGAACCTGCAGTTCGACCTCTTTCTTCGGTTTCTAATGCTGTCCAGTCTATCTTTTGGTCCCCCACTTCCCACTCTTTTTCCTTAAGTTTTTCATAAATGCCAGCAGGCATTAGCACCTTTAATATCGTCATAATGTCAGGATAGGTATACTCTCCCATCAGTAACATGTCTTTAATTTCTCGGTGGAAACCCGCTGGGTCCTTGTCGTGACTGGGTACCACCTTTTTCATTTCCAACAATTCCATTTTAGATATGGGTGTATATACGAATACACGGTGAAACTGATTATCCTCGCCTTTTATTGGGTGCACTTCTCGTAAAGGATTCTGTCTATCCATGTAATACGGTGTTCTTTCCTTGTGAGGCAGCGAGAAAGGATCTGGGCTTACAAAAAGAATGTACTGCTTTCTGGATACGAGTATTTCTTTGATTAACTTATTACCTGAACCTTTCCATCTATTCGTGAGTAATTCAGTTAATATGTCAGGTAAAGGACCAGGATCGGAATGTTGGTTCTTATATAATATAAGAAGTTGCTGAATCATGTAAATTCCAGCCAAACGCTGTTCATCTGGACTGAGGTTCAAAAACGTGTGTGCTACTGTGTCATCACCATATTTTCCGGGACTATCAATCCAATGAACGGCTGACCTAGCTAATTCCTGCTCATCCATAGAATCGAGGAGGTGGTAACCCCTTCGTTCTCGGAGTATTTTGTCAGCAGCTTGAAACGAATGTTCGGGAGACTTCAGATTTATGATAGGTGTCGGATAAGTTCTGTTATTATCTGGACATATCGAATGAATCGGATCAGTAAAACATCTAGTATTATTGCA
This sequence comes from Triturus cristatus, assembly GCF_964204655.1. Lineage (NCBI taxonomy): Eukaryota > Metazoa > Chordata > Amphibia > Caudata > Salamandridae > Triturus > Triturus cristatus. Next base: position 626,020,205 of record NC_140587.1, read on the forward strand.
GGACCTTCCTCTACCTACATAGGCTATGGTATCTGACTGTCTTACGGGATCCCCTGATTCGGGCACCTCGTTTTGTTCAAACTCGTCTGTCTCCAATCTCTCTTCATGTATACGTTCTATTTCTTTCCTTATTTTTCGACACATGGCTACTATACTTCCTTGTTTATCATGTCTTCCGTCTGATATATTCTGACTCCATCTTGTAAGAGTTTGCATTATTTCCGGGTCCACCCCCGGTCGGTCTTGATTTCTGATCACACAATTTACGAGAAAACGTAGCAATTCCCCCTGTATCTCCACTTTCTGATATTCCATAGCTCTGTTAATGCATTCAGGATCTCTCCCTGTTTGGACAAAATGATATATGTTATCCAGGTGCATAGCCATTCCTGGTAACTTCCCTAAAAACCCCGCAGCTCTTCTGATACGTAATGATGCCATGACCATTTCATCCTCTTTGCCGGGCACCGGGTCATATCTACAATCTACTAAAAGGTCCTTAAGCATGCGGGTATTTATAAGTTTGGGCGTACGTGTATGTACTGGTTCTTGAAAAGTAAGTTTACTTATTCGGGGTGGCGTAGAATAAATGCTAGTAGCACCTCCGGTAGCCCCATCTGGGGTACTGGGCGCGAAAGGATTCGTTGAACGTGCTACAGCAACTACAGGTGTGGACACAACTGTAGAATCGGCTGCGGAGACAGATGCGGAAACAGATGTGCTTGCCGAAGCTTGTGTCGGAGTTTGTTGTTGCACAGAGACAGATACCTGATCTTGACGTTGAGCCCCCCCAGCAGACGGTCTATGTGGTGCGGGGTTAGCATACTCGGGAGCTGCGTCATCTAAATACGAGGAAAGAAAAACATCTTCTGCGGTTCTGGGATGTCCTTTAGGATGTACCTTTATTGGAAACAATGGGGGTGGCAAGTCTTTTGGTATCTCCGTAGTAGCCTTAGGTAATCCTTCGGCCAGAAGGGGATACATACCTTTCATAAGGGCATTTCTTTGCCTATCGGCTTGCTCTGCTTTTACTCGTGTACCCTCTTCAATCAATAAACTTTCTCGGACTTTATTTGCACTTTCTTTACTTCTCTCTTCCTGTCTTAGCGCTTTCTCGGTACGTCTATGCGATTCTTTACGCCATAACTCAACAGCGTCTTTCTGTGACTGTCTAGCTTTCCTCTTCCACAACTCTTCTTCTACTTTCATAATACATTCTGCATCCCAGGTCCCAGCTACGGGCCATCTCTGACTTTCTGGTAATTCTTTGGTGTAGTCCACCCATAAATCAAGAAATAATATGGCATCTAAGCCATGTTTGTGATACATGAAGTGCCCTGGAGTGTCCCTAGGAGGAATAGGAACTGCTTCTTCAAGTACCCCTTTTCTCGTAGTGATCTGTCTTAACTTCGAAAAGAGCAGCATATTGACAACTGAGCTGATACTTGAACTTGAACACACTTAGTACAAAAAAAATACGACAATGAACAATCATTCATACCACAATATGCAAGACGTTTAACACTTTAAACATTAAACATTAAACATTTTTAACCTTTAAAATGATCAACAATGATGATCGTCTGCATAACTAATCACCAAGCAGAATTCTTGACAATAACTAGATACTTCTGAATACTTGATATACTGCTAAACAGTACAGATACACTGCTAAAACAGTGCAGACCGGATTTGTGTACCCAAATCCGTCTTGACCGGCACAACCTAAGTGCACGTCAGAACGCCTCCCCAGCAATGGTACTCACCGGGTAGCTCGGAACGGAAGGCCTCGAAATGGGACTGGACTGGACTCGACACTGCGGACATCGAACTCTCTGGACGTCGGGACTTCGAAATCTGGTGGGCCTCTGTATACCTCGGATCTTGCTCTCTCTCTGCTAGGCTCTGGTCGGGATACTTCGCACTTCTCACCGCCTCGTCTGGGTTGATCGCAGCCTCAGTCGCCCCCGCTTGACCGGAGGGAGCTACAGGAAATCCTGCTGGTACGCGTTATGGTCCGTCCAGCTGTGGCAGGAGACCGGGCCTGCAACGCACCACCGGCGCGTGAGATGAGAAAGTGTCCCTATTCGGGCGCCAATCATGTGGTAAATATTTTATTACCGGGACTGAATTTAATACGGAATCTAAATAAAACAGCTCAGTGAAATAAGAGGCAGAATCCGTGGTATAAGAGGTTTCTGAATGGGCTTTATTCAAAATGGCCGACTCGAGTCGCGGCCTTCATGTTCCGTCACCACGGGGGTTCAGGAAGTGAAGTACAATATTTTATTGACAGTCAGTCATTTTTATAGAATGTACATTACAATGAAACAAATGCAGAAGGCGTAACAATTGATAAGAAAAGTGACAATTTACATGCGTAACCAAAAATGGGCGTAATGAGGAGTAAAAAGAAACATAATTGGTTATGAGGTTATATGATGTCATATATAGGTGGATCTATAAGATAATACTTGGCATAGATGCGCGCGCAGCTGCATGACGTGTGATTGACGTGCAGCTAGGGGGTGACGGGGACTTGACATTTAGCTCTACATGTGGAGACAAGAAGTCTGGGGGGTCACGTCAACCTAATCCCAAATCATATCTAACATCCTATGTTTAAAGAACTATGTTATCCACAAAGGAAGGACTCTCGGACAGAATCTATTCTATACTGACTGTATGTGCGTGTACAAGCGTCTAAGTGTCTATATGAGATGCAAGGGGCAGAAACTTTCCATGGTAACGGGGCTATGAATTACTTGCATGAGGACAGAGAGGCCGGCCCCTTTGCTCGGTAGCTGAAGGAAATGTTTACCTAAATTACTAGACAGGAATGCATCGGCTGAGGAGCGAAGTAGATAATTCGAAGGTGAAATACGGTTTCTTGGCAGGCAGGCGAAACCGGCCGAGGCAGGCACCGTTAGCCGCACAGGGAGTAGGACAAAGTTCATGGATACAGATGCGAGCTCAAGCTGAAGCTGTCAAAGGCAGAGGAAAAAGGAAAGGCTTGATGGCAGAATCAGGGCCTACTCGCCTGAACTGCAAAAATGGAGTAACTGAGCCATATAAAGTCGGTGGCCTTTCATACTTAGGAATCGAATATCCAGCCCATTCATGGCGGATCTGACAGAGGACATGTTGACGGTGGACGCACATGTGTTTGCGTCTTAGAAACTGGAACGGGAGGGAACATACATGTACTGGTAACATGCACATAGAACCGTTGGGGTCCAAGATAGGGGACATAACTGATCAGGAAAATCCATATTTCCACACATCTGTAATGAGTTGACAGAAGTGCTGATACATAACACTTATTAATGATTTCTGAGATACGCCATGCAGATATACCAGTAGATCGGAGCATGCTAGTGTCTTTATCCCTTGCCGCCTCTGGAAATAATCCCTGAGTTGCAGGTACTTGAAAAATAATTGATGCAGGAGTTCAAAAGAAGTTTGTAGGTTTTCAAATATTTGGAAGGCATTTAGATCATATAAATGCCCAAGCCGATCGACCCCATAGCCCACCAACTGAGTCCTGAAATATTTCCAGAAGCATCAAGTTACCCCACAGAGGGAGACTTGTGTGAATTAGAGATAGGTAACACTTAGCTGAGATTTCCTGCCATATATGAGCAATATCCCTAATGATATTAAAACAGACTCCTTTAAAGTAGTTTGGATAATTGATTCTGTATAGGAACATTTTGCTGTCATATCTGAGTGCAAGGTAGTAGCTAAAGTTTTTGATTCTCAGTCGACAGACGGCTACGAACACGGCCCACAAACGCCTCCCTATAGTACAATTTAAAATCCGGTAGTTGTAATCCCCCCTGTTAATAGAGGAGTTTAATAAATCGTATTGCCCGGCGTGCTTGCTTATACCCCCAAATAAAGCTACTTATCGCACCTTCCAATTTCTTAAAAAAAGAGTTAGGGACACATAAAGGATTACCGCCAAAAAAATATATACGTTTTGGTAATACTTTCATTTTAATAATGTTGCATCTTCCTATTATACTGATTGGTAATGTATGCCAGCTCTTAAGACTTTTTATGACAGATTGCAACAGCAGATCATAATTTAGTCTCAATCCATGCTTGGCCTGTGGGGAAATACAGAGCCCCACACAGGTAGCTGTCTAACACAACCCCAGGATCGGCCTGTCAAAGTGAAAATTAAGAAGCACTTGTATCTTGTGGACATTCAGCTTGTATCCAGAGAGGGTGCCAAATTTGTCAGCTTCAAGTTTGATAAAATCGACAGCAGTTGCCGGGTCTGAGGAAAAAAAAAAGCTACATCGTCTGCGTAAGCAGTAACTTTTAGCTTGCATAATCCTGATCTCATTGGCAATATGTGTATATTAGAGAATAATGATCGTACCAGTGGCTCAATGTATAATGCAAATAATAGCGGAGAAAGGGGACACCTCTGGTGAGTGCCGCGATATATCCGGAAGGGAGTAGATTATAAGCTTGCGTAGAGCAATTTAGCTTCTGGTTTATTAAATAAAGCATGTATCCATTTGCAATATCGACCACCCAGACCATAAGAGGACAGTGTTGCCCATAGACAGCCGCATACAACTCGGTCAAATGCCTTTTCGTCATCCAATAATGCCATCTGCATATTAAATGCAGATTTTCTTGCTATATCAAAAGCTACTATCGCAGTGTTGACATGGGCCGTGGTGTCTCTACCCAATATAAAAGCGTCTTGCTGAATTGAGAATAATCCTGGCATCAGAGGTTTGCCATCCGTGTTTATGAGGGATATAGGGTGATAAGAACCACACTCCTGGCTTGCACGTCTTTTAAAAAAAGACAACGTTTGTCATATTCCATTAGCTAGGTACTGCACCACTAGCCCCTATGTATTATATGATTTCCCTCAGTAATTGCACGATGATGTTCTTAAAGACATTATAAAACTCAATTGGTATTGAGTCATCTCCTGCTGCTTTACCAGAGGGTAGCGCTGCCAGAGCCTTTAGAATGTCTCCATGCGTGATATCTTGATGGAGAGACACTGCATCTTCTTCATTCAGGCACGGCAGGTTGCATCCTTTTAAGGATTTAGATAACTCTTCTACATCAAGTAAATCAGTTTGGGCATAGAGTTTTTGATAGAACAGGAAAAATTGTTCAACTTTTAAGTGTGGGGGTGTGTGTAATGAGCCGTCCTCCCATTTTATGGGCTTTATTAGAGAGCAGTGCTTGTTGGAGACATTGGCTCAGTATCTCAAGCCTAGTGTTAATATAAAATCCAAACTAATCTGAGGTACCTTGCCATCATCCTAAGCTAGTTAGTAGCCTCATATTGCCATTGATTTAAAGCCTGCTTAGCCTCAAGGTCGGTGTGAAAGATCTGAGAGCGACCGTCCTTGATGACCTTTAAGCATGCTGGTTCCTGCAGAAACACCTGTGCACCCACTGCCTTCAGAGGATCAATGTGCTGGTGCATCTTCCAGCTCTTATCCATAGTGTTTTTACACATGTCTGACCTCACAAAGATGGATTCTACCAATATGGGAGTTGCGGGTTGAGCTTTAATAGATATGGCCTGTCGCAGTGGAAAATCACCAATGAAAATAAGTATTGGGCGAGGGTACCGTGAATTTGTCCTATCTGCTTGGTTTAAGAAGATTGGTAGTCTATGAGCCAGCTGTATTTGAGAGTCCCAGTCCAAGTTTGCTACCTCCAGAAATTCCTTTTGGGCTATAGATGGGTCATATCATTGGAATTGTATCTTTATACTTCTCCCCTATTCATCTCATTTTAGATCTATCCATTTGTAGTCCTTCTAAAAGGGAGGTTTTTAACCCTATAAAATTTCTTGGTCCTGAGGAAGGTGGGGTGTATAGTGCCAAGACCACCGAAACGCATCAACGCTGTGTAAACTACTGAATCCAACCACGAGAGAGAATGTAGCGAAAACAATGATGGACAGCAAAAAAAACATGTACTTTGTACTTTGTAATAGTTGTTCTTTTGCTGTACAATAGGGTCTCTCTAAAAAGTTTTCATAATCTTTTTTAGGAACAGTATTTTTCTGTTATTATATATTTTTGTTTTATGTTTCATTTGAACTGACAACTTGTTTTGATGGAATCGATATGTGTCACAACATGATGAACTAATTGGTCCCAAATGTATTTTAGATATCCTGCATTGAACATGTTATGTGCTTAATATTTGTTAGAATCACAGTTTTTTAGAATTGTAATACAAACCTGTTTTTTAATGATCATTGTGGTACCCATTATGGGAATATGGTTTTAAAAAGATTTTTTATAAATACTCTGTTTCCATATTCTTGGACGAGGTGGTATTTCAGCTGAATGCTCTTTTGCATATGTGCAACCCCTGTTTGGGGTTTGTTAAGTGTGGTTGATGGTTGCTTGAGTTTGTTTCTTCCTCTGAGGGACATATACAATTTTGGTCACTTTTTAAATAGCTGTACAATAAATGCTTGAGGGTCAGATCCTTCCTTCCCTTCGAGTACCCCAAACAGCCTTAGGTTATGCACGTTGGCGATATTCCAAGTCTACGACTTCCCCCTGTAGGAATGTTAGTTGACTGTCATGAGTTTTAATTGTTCTGGCCATGGACAATGTGGTCTCCTTGGTGTCTGCAACACACTGCTATAACTCCGCTATATCAAAAGTAAGTGATGCCATTTTGCAAGTCACCTTTGATAGTGTTTGTTGAATTGAGAGATTATCGACTCTGACTTGCCCATAATGCTCCTGCTCCTCTGATCTTTGGTCTTGGAGAACCTAAAGAATTAAGGAAAACGAAAATTGTTTTATGTTGGGGGTACCACTCGGAGTAGTGGTTTCTGCTGGAGCTAAAGGAGAGGAGCCGGGCGAATGCAGGCTTCCCGAAGCATCGGGACCATTTGTTAGACTATCCGAGGGGTCTTGTGCCACTGCGCTAGCAATAGATTTTAAGTCTAAACTGGGTCCACCCCAAAGTCCGGGGTTCGCTAGCCAAGATATTATTGCCTTAACTTCTCCCTTGAAAGTGACCCATTTGTGTAGGGAGCTTCCATCGGGTCCCCCCTTTGAATGTACTGAGATGACACTGTTATATCGCTGGCTACCCTGGCAGTCAACAGTCTTTTTAAAACTTTTGGCAGTCTTTCCTTTATGTTTCTTCTTCCTGGGGAAGGGGCTCATTGCAAAATGTACAAACCTCTGGGGTTTTTGCGGGGACCGGGAGGGTGCTTGCTACATTCGGTAGCAAGGTAGAGATGGCAGATTTGCTATTTGCCTCATGAACCATCTCAAGGTCCAGGACCCCTGTCTGTTCAGTTGAGTTATTGTTAATTGTGCCCTCATTAGCCATTGACTCTTCTCCTTCTGAGCCGAATATACCCGGTGGGGCTGTTGGGTTTAAGTCCTCTGAATCAGGGCTACTTAATTTGCATTCCCCCTCCTTGGTGGGTGTTCTAGGCAGCGCCCATAGCTGTTGCTGGAGTATTGGCATTGCTATAGAGACATGCGCAAGAACCTGTGTACCAGGGCTACCGGCATTGATATTCACAATGTTACTAACCTCAGTCAAGTCATGCCCTGTGTTAGCTTGTAGCAGTGTCTTAATTGTATCTGATTCCGCTGTAGTCCATTTACTGCTTCAGCGTCTTCTACGAACCTTGGATGTCCCAGCCCCAAGAGGAACTTGTCACTGGTCTCCGCCACTCTTACGTGGCCGGGCTGGATTGTGCACAGCAGAGTGAATATGATTACCGATTCTGATGTGAGATCTGTCGCCCCACCAGTGTGCAGGGGATCGGCTACTTTACCTGACTGCAGCAATTTCAAAATCAGCTTCCCAACTCAAGAAGCAGCTCCTCTTGCTGCTGCTGACTTCTGTCCGCTTGCTTGAGACTCAGCTGACAAATTCTCATCCGTCGCTGTGATTTCTGTGGTCGCTGTGGTCGCTGACCCTATAGTCATGGAAGCTCAGGCAGCGCGTCATCCTCTCTGCACTCTGACCTTCTGCAAAGCCATGTCTCGGGTTTAAATTAGACTTGGCCGATAATAAGTGGAGTAGCTTGGGCCAATGAGCCAGCTTGCGTACCTGATCAGCTGCCAGGAGTGCCTGGGGGTCATCGTATACAAGCCATTCATCGGATTAAGTTGCAGATAAATTGTGTACACTTGAACTTTTTCTTTTCTCCTCGACTCTTCCATGATTATTTCAACCTGTAGACTGAATTTTCCAGTGATGCAGCGTGATACGACAGGAGCAGCTCAAGGTACGTGCTCCCTCTGGCAGAGTCAATCTGCCATCTTCCTTTTACTGTTCCCCATCACTCCGCAGCAGTTTGCCATCTTATATATTTTTCTGGTTGTTTGCATGGCGATCTATATCCTGTATTGATATGCGCCAGTTGGGTATATACACCCTGGTTCTACCCTTACTATGAGGTACTGTCATGCTTAGCCAGTAGAGGAGTTCAACATTTGAATTGTGTATTACATAAGGGAGGGCACAATTCCTGGCATTTGCTTTTGTGTGATTATGAGAAATTACAGCAAAATTACACAAAATTACGCATAACTACACAAAATGCAAATATGTAATTTCAAACTTTATTGTAGTGTGCAATGAGTCCTTGGGTAACTTTTTGGCATGAGGAAAGCCCTACGTACAGCAGCCACTCACTTTCTGTTGTTCCTGGGCATTCTTGGTAAATTTACACATTTGCGATGAACGTCTTCTATAGGTTACACATTTTAATCTATGACATTTTACCTATACCAGCTACATAGTTCATTCAAAGACTTATGTTTATATTTAATACAAATCCAGCCAAATGTTGGTTGGTTTTTTATTCAATATATTGGAAGTGTAACTTTTAGAAAGTTACCTTTACCCTGTGTGAAACTGCTGGAGACTAACTTCCATCTGCTCTCCAGAAACTGTACTTGCCTTGAATGAGGCATGAAAGCTGCTCCCAGAGCAGGTACAATGGCATGGGTATGGAGAGGTGTTTTTTTTCTCTTGTAGGAAGACCAAATAGGGTGAGCCCAGAAACCTAGTAAACCTGAGAGGGGCTCTACCCTTTCACAAGTAAATGTAAGGAAATGTTTTTAGGAAGAACCTTTTTGTTCCCTAAGTCAGATTGACACCAAACTCAATGGATGCAAAGGTACCCCCGGAATGGCTTTGAGTGACCACAGAGGGGGTACCTGCTCATTTCCCTGGCCACACCTCTGGGAAAGGGAAGACGGGTTTCCTTATCTTTGATGCTGCAGGTGTTTACAATAGTGTAAACAGAAACAATATTAGGACTGCCCAGGGTATCTTTTAGCTAATTGATTAGGGAAAAGCCAGGTGTTACCCCCACCCACTAACTGGTGCCATGTATAAATGTGTCTATCCAAACACCATCCTCAGAAAACTTTCCAGATCTGCAGAAGATCAGAAGAGGAATGGACCTGTTGTTTGTGACCTGACTGGACTTGTTTCCTCTTACACTGCTTCAGCCCAGGACAAAGGAATTGGCTCCAAGGGTCGTTAGCTGACCTCCTGTGTGGGTACAGGGACAAAACAAGCTGTAAGAGATGTTTTCCCTTAGAGCCTAGTTGACCTGTGGTAACTGAACCTCTGCCTGACACAATGAAAGTCTCTACGTTCCTTCCCCTAAGACCCTGTAGGAATTAGGATTGCACTCCTATGGTTGTTGGGTACCAGAAGAAAGTTGGAAACTTTAGAAAACTTTTCTTCCAGAGCGGCAGCAAGACCCACCAAGAAGGGTATGTGAACGGCAGTTCCACAGTGTTGTATTGAATTTCAGCTTCATGCCATGCTGAAATCTCTGCATCTCCAAAAAAGTGACAAGGTCTCATTCTGCTTTGAGACTTACACATTTTTCAGCTAGAATTCTCCAAAGCGACAGTATGCCAAATGGCTAATTCAGGAGCAAACTATTACTTGTGTACCCACCATGCACTGCTCATGACTTCACATATGATATCACTCATAGCATGTTAAATGACATCATAGATGATTTCACTGATAATATCAGCCATTTTTTATGGTTTGTTTTAACACCTAACGTCACTTTAACATTTGTCATTTTCAGTGAGATTATCTGGTTTTTTATAATAAAAGCTGTAATCCAATTAGCATAGCTATCTATTTCATCACTTTAGCCTTTGATTTTTTTCAGTAAAAGTTTGAGTTTTTTTTTATGCGAGGCAAGATTTCATTACTATACCTAACTAGAACATAAATGTAACCTTTCACTTTGCTCAGCAGGGTTGTAATTAAGGCCTGGCCTCTGGTGGGTGGCCAACCCCCTGTTGTGCACAGTGTTTGGCCATGTGCAGCAGGAGTTTTGCTGCACGGCCAGGTTTCTGGCTAGTCTCTGTATGTTACCCAGCACATGTGGGCAGTCACCTCCATTTGCAGCTGTGGTTTGGCTACACTAGCCAAGTCCTGCAGCCAACTCCTTGCAGATCTCTAACCCTCATTTTATTTGTTTTTCTTTACTTTGTAGGTGGTACCCTGGTTCTCACACACTACCAAGACTGAAACTTTGCTACAATGGCATGAGGGCACTCTGAAACTTCCTTCGGAGAAGTTTACATGGTGCACCATGAGCATGAAGCTTTAATATTGGTACTTCAGGAGTTCCATGTTGCCTCACAGGAGGGATGCACTGGGTCCCATGTGAGTACTGCAGTGCCCACAGCACATATAACGGTGGCCAAACCAATTTTCTCTAGGTTGCGGCCAGCCAATCAGATTTCTCAGTATCACAGTAATGGAGGAGCGGTACCAGTTCCAGGGGTCCTAAGGTACCAAAATACCAGACAAGAGAATAAATCTCTCCCAGCCAATGAGAAGGCCCTATTTTGTAAATTTATGGTACATCTGAACTCCTGCAGGACTCCCACAGGATCACCATCCTGATATACCTATTTTTCCCAGTGAGCACCTCTTTGAATGCAAATTTCTCAAAAACAGCTAAATGGATTTGCATCTAATGAAGAAAAGCCTATTTTCTGAGAATAGTTTGCTGTAATGCCGTTCAGACATTTTTTCTGTACCTGCGGCAGAAGTTTCCCTTGGGTATTTACATGGTTAAATAATGTTTTTGGAACCCCCACTTTTCTTGGCACCTGATTGATGGATCATCCTGAACCTTTTAAGGAAAAATCCGGGGTCTATGAATATTTAATTCAATTTTATATGTTGATTTATTTTCATTTTCAGGACACGTGAACCGAGTCCTTGAGCCCTAAAATGGCAGTAGCATAATTTCTCTTCATGTTGCACCCAGCCTATCACAGCCCTTGGTCTCATTGGATGGTCTGTGTCCTGTGGGACCAGCCAATCAGACGGCTAAATTTGTTGGGTTTTTTTCTGTAGTATCTTGACACTGCTTTGGTTGTACTGCGTCATTAGATATCTATACATTGTAACAGTAATTTCTCAAAACTTACCAAACAGATTTACACCAAATCACAAAGAGCACACTTTCTAGGTAAAGGTCTAGCTCTCTGCCAAATTGTGTGTAATTGTGCTCATCCGTTTTGGCTGTAGCTCTTTTCAAACGTCTGTATGCAAATTGAATGGGAAAATTGCATTTTGGGACCCCCTCTTTTTCTTGGCCCCAGCTCAAATTATGACCTCAAACCTTTCCAGGAAGAAGATGAGGTGGATGACCTTTATTTTGGGAAAGGTCCATGGAGATTTGTCAAATAGCCAAAGTTATTTGCAAACAAAAAATAAATTTCCCATAGTAAGGAGGTCCTGACTTTTATTATACAGTGGCACAACTGCTGCTGTTGCAACCTGCACCTTCTCTTTCTGCTATGAAACCCTGCATCACTGCTGCCCTTGCTATCTCTCTTTTGTGTTTACAGTAACTGAATTAAACCATTTTAAATATTTAAGTATACAAAAAACAAAACATTGAGCACTGTCAATGTCTGCTGGTATGCATGTTGCCAGTAAGATAATAGAATGCCACAAAATATGTGAACAGGGATTCGGAGCTCCCAAACTGCGCTATGTCATGTTATGCCATCAGCTAGTCCTTGTATTAGCCAAAATGATTTTGCATGCAGAGGCTTTTTAGATCATACATAGAACTGGACAAACAAAGCTACAAGTACTAAGATGCCAAGCATTGATAATTAAGAAGCCAGAACTGGCTGAAAAATCCATACATGCTATCAAGTCTCTCGGCAACTACTGCAGAGTATGTTTAAGTTTTGAATGTGAAATAGGCATTCTTTGAAAATGAGTACATATTTGTACAATGTAAAACTCAAAAAGGTTTGTTATTAAATTATTGTCTAGAATTCTTGGCTAGAATTCTTGGAGGCAATGAAAGCCTAATGGTTCAAGTAAGGGAGAGTAAGGTAATATTCTTTCAAGTACACATGAAACTGCTAAAAAGGTGAACATGTACACTAATTTAAAGCAATGGACCATGCTAAAAACCAGTATTACCAAGTTAAATATGAGCCTCAATAGACATGTCAGAAGCATGAACTTATCGGGAAAACACAAGGAGAGCTCCCTATCATATTGGGGTTCAATGATAAATCAACCCTCATTGCCTCACTCATCGAGAGATCATTTCAGAAGAAAATGAAGCAGAGTGTTTAGAAAGATGCCAGCCTCTCTGTTAGTGCCTGTTTTCTGTTTACACTACCACAAGAGTTGATGGTGTGTTGCAGTTATGGTGCGTGTTAGGCAGATTTTGCTTTTCATCAGCAGGTAAAATTCAAAAATAGAGGGTCTTGTACTGCCCTGAATGAATGTCAATTGCTTTGCTGGAACTCAGCCCTGCTATGCCATTGGTGTATAAAGCGTGTGTATGATGTGCATATTTGCCTTGAAATCTTGCCACAGTTCATGTGAGAAAACCAACCCCACTTCCACTGTTTGTCTGAACATTGAACCAAAATGATAGAAAAGATCTAATTCATGTGTCATTAAATACATCTGCGGAAAGAGTGGAACCTTAACCCAAGGATATGTGTTTCAAAAAGGCTCCCTTGAGCCACTGGGCTGACGAGCTCATGGGAGGCACCTGTGCGCCAGGGAGAGGTACAGAGACCTGAGAGGATTGTGGCAGCTTTCTCAGCAAACCCCAGAAAAATTTCGATTTATCTCTACTGAAGAAGGATGAAATCAAATCCAGAAACACATGTGTCTAGAGATTAACAGCACTAACCTGCACCAACTTTGCAAAATTTCAAGTAAGCATTTAAATTGAACTGCATGTACCAGGATGCAAAGGGGCGAACTGTGCTGGGAGGTAGCAGTGTGCTCCCATCCCCCTTCTGTTTAACCCAAGGATACATTATATGCATATATAAATCAATAAAAACATAACTCAGTGGCATTTCCCTTGAATTACATTCTTCTGTTAAAGGGGCACTGACAAATTTCAGGACCTTGATGCTTCCTCTGGACTATTTGCTTGACAGAGACTCTTCTTAGGGCGACATGTATCAAAATTATAAATTGCGAACACTTAATTGTGAATTCCTGAGAATCATAACTAGGTAATCGCAATTTACAATGTATGAAAATCAAAGAGTTTCACATAGGGATTCCCAGGGATTCGCAAATCACTCTACCTCATTAATATTAATGAGGTAGATCAGATTTTGCGACCCCCAGGAATGCAAAAATCATGGCATGGTGGCCTGCTGAGGTCAGCAGACCACCATGTCCGTGATAGCTTTTAAATAAAGCAATCTTTTTTTGTGAGTAAAGCAGCCCATTTTCCTTAAAGGAAAATGAGATGCTTTACAAAAAGTAAAATGAAAAGTTTCCTTTTCATTTTCTAAGAGTAGGCAGTGGTCCATGGGACCACTGCCTGCTCTTAAAAACACTGTAACAAACATTCACGAAGGGGTCCCTTGGGGACCCCTTCCCATTTGCGTATGGGTTACCACCTACTTAAAGTAGGTGGTAAAATGCAAATGTCACAAAACATTCCTACATACCAATGCGATTTGGTTTTAGGAAAGGACGGCCTAAACACGCTGCTTCTTAATAGCAAATCGCAAACCCATAACAGGTTACTGAATCGCAAAATATGGTTTGCTGCATCTGAAAAGCATTTTCTGTGTTTGCAAACTGGCCGATTCTGTAAATTGGCCCATTTGCAAAGGCAAAAATGCTTGATGCACATGCCCCTGAGTCTTTCTTCCATATAAGCCCCCTGTTGCCTCAGTGCATATTTCAAGGACACATCATTTTAAAGCTTCAATGTATAATATAAATGTAAGAAAGTGCATTGACTTGGGGTATATGGTAGTCCACCCCAAGAAATAAAGTCAATAACCAGTTAGGTCCAGGCAAAGGTTTCAATAATGTAAATCTGAGATCAGCCCCTGGTACCTATGGCACAAGTCAGACATGCTTAACTTAGAGAAAATGTGTGAAGTATTTAGAAGCACTAAAACAGTTAGAAAGCCAAGAAAACAACATATTAAAAATCACATTCCAATTTAGAAAAATTGAGCAAACTTTCATTAACAATTCGACAGCCAAACGACAAAAATCCAATAAGGGGAACTTGACATAAAACATTTAGAGGATAGATCAGAACATAGGTGCAATTTTGGTCAACCGCTATTGAACATGGGAATGATTGAAGAATCTGAGGAAGTCTTCTCAAAGTCAGCTAGCCATTGGATGACGTCCAGATGAAGCCTTTGGTTTTGGTAGGAAAAGCTCCACAATTGAAAATTCAAAATTCTTTCACAGAAGTCCACCCATCAGTCAGATCTTTTAGCACCTGCCCCAAGTCAAGATTTTTGCATTCTCTTTTTTAGAGGTCAGAGTCATCCAGCGAAACAAGGTTGCAGGATTTATCTGATGATGAACCTCATGAGGCAAGAGGTCTTCTTGACAAGGGCCTACTGAAACTGATTTGCTGCTGAGGTGAACTTCAAAGCAGGAAAAACCTCTTTCTTCAGGCCAGCAAAGTAGTGCCATGAATGTATTAGCTTGAGTGGTTGATCCCCATCCTCCTGAGTTCTGTAACTCCAAAGATCGTCTAGGTCCCAACAATTTAAAGGTGTTAGGAGAAGTTCAATTTGATAAAGTCAAGGGTCCCTGGACCTCAGAAACAGCACTTGGGAGTCAAGACTCACTCCAGCAGAGGTCACAATCAGAGTGCGATCTAGGTCCAGTTGCTACTGATCAGCTGGGCACTTCAGAGAAAAGGTCTCTCGTAGCTTGTTGTATCTCTGTACCCACATAGGAGATCAGCCAACTGCCCTTCTACAAATTATAACTGATGAATTTGTGTTTTTTTTAGTTCAAAACATTAATGCTGTCACTGACATATTCACCTAACGATAACATCACTTTAACCTTTGTTTTTTTCAGTGAATTTCTAAGCTATTTTTAAGCAAAATCAGACATATACATCACACCTAACCATAACAACACTTTAACCCTTGCTTTTTTCAGTGTGTTTTCAGTGTGTTACTGTAAAGTAATATTTTATATGCATAGTGCACACAGTAAGATATGTAGAGTAAGTATCCTGTCTATGCAATCCCTTCCAATGGGAATGGTTTTGCACAGTTGTGTATGGAAGACTAGAATGTCTGATTATACCTCTCTATTGACTGATGTGTCAGATTAATAGGGTGTGGTGAGGAAGTAATTTCTCTGCTTATACTCTTCTCCAGAATGATTGGGGTATATAGTCGAACATGAGCAAGGGGTGGCCTCTCTGTTGAGATCTGTGTCTAGGATAATATGGGGCATATTTACAAGCCCTTATCACCACAGGAACTTCACTTTTAAAGACGTTCCTGTGGCGATACAGGCTTCATCTTATTTACAAGGCAGTGTTAAGCCACTTAACATGGCTTAACATGCCTTGTAAATAAGGCACCATTTCATGCTATACTTATTGTGAAAGGGGTGGGCACTGGGTGCTGTGGTGGGCGTTCTGCTGCAACACCCATTGATTTTGATGCAGCCCCCTATTTTCAAGAGTGGCGTATATAGGAGGCAGTGCCAAAATTAGGACAAAAAAAACCTGGTCTAAACATGGCAAAGTTAAGAGAAATGCTTTATTTCTCCTTGTTTTTGTTGTTTCTATGTGTGCTGCATTGTGCAATACGCCATGCATGATTGTTTATGTGCAAGAAGGTGTCCCTTCCGTCACACAATCATTTTAGAAATGATGAGTTGCAACTTCTATGTGTTCTGCACAGAGCAGCACACATAGAAGTTACAAATCACTATTTAAGATTGTTTATGTGCAGGAAGTGACATCTTCCTGCACATAAACAATCATTCCCCCAATGCACCCTTGCACTATGGTGCAAGGGTCCCTGCCTTTGGGCTAGGCAGATGAAATTAGCCCCAGAGCAAGGACAAAAACAGGGCTGTACCATATTGTTGTAAATACAGTCCAGTCCTGTGTTTCAGAAGTGGCAGAGCGCAGCATTAAGCCAAGAAGACTAACGCCGCGCTCTGTCACTTCTTTTTAAATATGCCCCACAGTGTACATATCAGAATGTAGGAAGGAACTGGTCTCTCTACACAGTGGTCACTCTAAGGAAATCCCTGTGCATAGCAGGGTGTAGATAGGGACTGGCCTCTCCTCTAAGACCTTTCTCTTAGATGACGGGTGTGTGTGGTGTTTGGTAGGGTGTGGAAGGAGACCTGTCCACCTGCTCATAGGCTTATAACCCATAGCTGATGGCTATACCAGTTTTTGAAGGCCATGAACCCAAGTTATAGGCCTGAGCCAATGCTGATGGCCGGTAACAAAGGAGAGGCCCTTTAACAACCAGTATAGCTCAAGGCAGAACTGCTGCAATGGTATTAGAACATTCCACCTACAGAGGATAGAATGTTCTAAATCCAAAAAGGACACGCAGAAAGACATACATTAGAATGTTGGAGCTGAAGGCTTATACCATCTATTATAACATGTGAAACACTTCATTGTCTTCAATGGCACTCCCAACAGTTCAATGTTCTAACAGTATTTAAATCTAAAATTACAAGTGAGTACAACAACATTTCACTAGTAACTTTGAACCTAAGTTTTATTAGAATAAAGTAATCTGAGGGTATTGACTAGTAGGCAATTGTACCCTTTTGCCACACAAATTACAAACAATATAACATTTTGTCTTTCTTTTAACCAGACTAGGTGGCTCTAAGAAGAGACATTTTTTTGTAATCATTTTGTGATTTATTTGGTGTTTTTGTTTTTTAAACTAGAAAACAGTCGTAAGGAGATTTCAGAAAATGAGAAATTCTGAACTGGTGAAGAAACTTTAACAAAAAAAACTAATGCCTAGGAGGGTATTTATGATCCTGTGCCAGCTTGTCACGGGCTGCTGCAATTAGTTCTGATGAGAAAATGATTGTTTTATAAAGGCAGCAGAATAGTGCCTTTATTAATTAAGCTGGGTTGTTATTGGTCTGCTTTCCTACAACCTCAAATGGTGCTGGTTGGCCTGCCTGAAGAGATGTAGAGGCACCTGATGAGGCATCTAGCTCTGCACTCTTCTGCATCCCTGCACAAGCTAGACATTGCGGATGCATTGGCTTAAGGTGGCGCAACGTTCCTGCTATCTCTATACTGTACTGTTTTTTTAGTGCCCATACCAAACTACTTTTGGCACAGTTTGCATTTTTCATGCTCTGCTAGCACTTTCTTCCCACCAGGTTGCATCTCAAAGAATTGCCAAAGGTGGTCCATCTTTTCTCTGTTCATCACTGTCAGATGGAGACATTTTCTCACCAATTCCAACAGTAATGTAGGAGAAGTGTCTTCTAGGGTTCTGTAGATGTCTCCACATCAAACAGCTGATCCTCAATGAGAAAAGGAGAGTGAACACTCCCTTCAATAATGAACCATATTAGTATTAACCCATCAAATCTCTTTTTATTGGGTGTGTCTGTACTTTTTTGGAAGTCTCGCGAGCCTCTCACGAGCTGATCGCAACATCATGCACTCATAAATTTAATTTACTGCTCTTCTAGAGACATAGGTGCCAATTACGATCCGGTAAAAAAATTCCCCGTGCGACTCGTATCCGGTCTTTTTACCGTACGAATCGTACAAGTGCCGTTCGAACTGGCAATCACGATTCGCATGGTAAAAAGTCCATACGAACCGCATCGGGAATGATTTCCCACACGTCCTCGGGTCGGAAAATGTGTCCGACACGTCCTCGGACGATTTACCGTACACATGTGAAAGGTGAAGTCCGACCGAGGAATCACGATCCATCCCGTGCGTCCGATGTTACAACCGTATGGAAAAAACACCGTCCGCACCGAACTCCCATAGCAACCATGGAGACATGTGCCCGCATACGCGCCCAACACACCCCCCGCCCCCGTACGTCCGTGTCGTACCACCGTCAATGTACACCCCAGTACGTTCCAGTCCTACCCCCACCCCTGTACGTGTCCGACCCCCATGTATGTACACCCCAGTACATTCGAGTCGTACCCCCACCCCTGTACGTGTCGTACCACCGTCTATGTACACCCCAGTACGTTCGAGTCATACCCCCACCCCTGTACGTGTACGTTCGAGTCGTACCCCCACCCCTGTACGTGTCGTACCACTGTCAATGTACACCCCAGTACATTCCAGTTGTACCCCCACCCCTGTACGTGTCGTACCACCGTCAATGTACACCCCTGTACGTTCGAGTCCTACCCCCACCCCTGTACGTGTCCGACCCCCATGTATGTACACCCCAGTACATTCGAGTCATACCCCCACCCCTGTACGTGTCGTACCACCGTCTATGTACACCCCAGTACGTTCGAGTCGTACCCCCACCCCTGTACGTGTCGTACCACCGTCAATGTACACCCCAGTACGTTCCAGTCGTACCCCCACCTCTGTACGTGTCGTACCACCGTCAATGTACAACCCAGTACGTTCCAGTCGTACCCCCACCCCTGTACGTGTCGTACCACCGTCAATGTACACCCCAGTACGTTCCAGTCGCACCCCCAACACAACCTCCTAAGTACGGAGCGCACCCCATGCCCCAACATCACAACCGCATGTACGAGTCGTACCAAGCCACACACAAGGACAGCACCGTACAACCAAATGGCCCATGTAAACACCATACACATGCTAAAAACGCACGTACACAACCAGGACAAAACAAAACAACACAAGAATACACCATTCACACACACACACACACCTGCACAACCACACCCACACACCCACAACCATCCACACACACCCCCCCATCCACACCCACACCCCTCACCATGTCCACTAACAAGAATCCAAAGTTCAGTAACCGAGAGTTGGAGGTCCTTGTCGATGAAATCCTCAGAGTCGAGCCACAGCTCTTTGGAACATTGGTCAGACAGACCAGCATTGCAGCAAAAACAGCCATGTGGCAGACCATCGTCGATGCTGTGAATGCTGTTGCAGACACCAGAAGGACCAGGCATGAATGCCAAGCCTGGTGGTACGATCTGCGGAGGAGGGTCCGAGCCAAGATGCTGGAGGAACACAACCAGGCCAACGCCACTGGAGGAGGGCCCTCCCGCAGACCCGTACACTACCAGCCCTGGGAGGAGAGGGTGATGGCCATACAGCCGGTGGAGGCTGTCGAAGGATTAGGAGGACTCCGAGACCCGGGTGAGTACACAAACAACGCACCTCACATGGGGGGAACGTCATCCACAACCAAAATCACTAACAGGCACGCAACCACCCCAAGCTATCGCATGACTCAACCACACTCCATGAACACGCACATGCCACTGGCGCCACCATGCCCCATGCACCCAGCTGGACAATGTCAAGTCACAGGCCACAGAAGACACCAACACATGACACAGTAACCCGGATGGCGGGAGGGTGGGCCCCAAAATTCACATAGTGCAACTCAGAAGCAGACAACAATGCCCTCTGCCCATATGGCCTAGATCACAGCCATACAAACACTGTGTCCCCACACAGGAAAGACTCGCCAGCAAATGGCGGACGCCTTGCATCAACACATGGGGGTGAAGGCACTGTTTTGCACATGACAGCAGCGAATTAACAGCCAACATTGTGAAAGAGTGGCAGCACACACCACCACAGCAGCAGCGCAGAGACAGACACTACACCCAATGGGTGCCTGGAGATCACAAACAAACTCACATCAACAAGCCAAGGGCCATTCAAAGATCTGCTAACAGTGTGTGCCCAGGAAGCTCGGCTCAGGTGACAGAGGGTGACACACAGAGGGAGGGAGAGGGGGTCACAGAGGGAGGGAGAGGGGGACAGAGAGGGAGGGAGACACAGGGAGACGGACAGAGGGAGGAGGCTGACACACGGAGGGAGGGAGAGGGGGACAGAGAGGGAGGGAGACACAGGGACACGGACAGAGGGAGGAGGCTGACACACGGAGGGAGGGAGAGGGGGACAGAGAGGGAGGGAGAGGGGGACAGAGAAGGAGGGAGACACAGGGACACGGACAGAGGGAGGAGGCTGACACACGGAGGGAGGGAGAGGGGGACAGAGAGGGAGGGAGACACAGGGAGACGGACAGAGGGAGGAGGCTGACACACGGAGGGAGGGAGAGGGGGCAGAGAGGGAGGGAGACACAGGGACATGGACAGAGGGAGGAGGCTGACACACGGAGGGAGGGAGAGGGGGACAGAGAGGGAGGGAGAGGGGGACAGAGAGGGAGGGAGACACAGGGAGAGCAAATCAGCTGTGTGGTGTGTGGGAATGTCTGCTCGTCAGCAGGTAGACTGCGTGCATGTAGCCAAGGGTGGCCAGTGCCAGAACCCCCCCTCTTCCCCATGGCAAACACAGGGCCATGTCACAACCTGTTCACGAGCACAACGACAGCTGCCTGCATTATATAAGTGTGTGGATCCACTCCATGTGCACATGTACAGTGCTACACGGAAGGCGCCAATGCATGGCTCGCCACACCTGCCCACTCCACTGCTGACTGCAGTCACACTTGACGCAGCAAGTAAGACTGTGCCACACATAGTGAAAGGGGCCAAAGTGGTGCCCAAGGGACACACCCATGCACAAGTGCACTGTGAGTGGAATGCAAGACAGATCCTTATTCCAAGAGGAAAGGTGTCAACGTCGAAACTTATGAAACATGGATGTTGCATGGACCAAAATTAACATTGTCTCTCTCACACACAGGTCAAGGTCGTGGTTCACCCCCCAACACTGGGGGGGAAGACTCACAGGACCCGGATCTGCGGGAGCCCGATCCCACCGGCAGCGACGACTCTCACCACTCTGTGGACGACCCCGACCAACCTGGCCCTTCTGGTGTCCAACCACCTGCAGCACCTGCGTCAGGTACAACGGGCCAATCACCACCCCCACTCCTGCCACATCCCAGGAAACACCCAGGATCCCTGCCCCAACACCACAAAGCAGCCAGCCTGGCCAGGAGGGACACGGTGTCCCGGGCACCCAGGAGGAGGCAGGCGACAACGCCAATGCCACCCCTCAGGGGTCCCGGAGACCCGATGTGCCCACAAGGGCAGGCCAGGTGCAAGTGGGAGTGGAGGACGGCGGAGGCGCCAGCCTGACCAGTTGGCTGGGGATCCGGTATATTCCCATGTCCGTAACATCCTGGACTCATACCGGCAGGACACCACGGGCATGGCCCAGGTTGTGTCCACCCTCAATGAGATCAAGGGGACCCTCGATGAGATAAAGACACAGCAGGCCCTGCAACATGCCTGTCTACTGCAACACCAACGGAGGATGGAGGACAGACAGGCTGAGCAAGTGACGGTGTTCCAGGGGATTCACGATACACTCCGTCGGATGGCCGACAACATGGGCAACCCTCCCTGTGCCAGAAGGCGTAGAACATCACCACCCACAGGGAGGGATCAGGAGGAGGAGGAAACATCCGATGGAGCATCCCAAACATCGTCACGGCCTGCTTCTGAGGGTCCCCGCAGGAGGCCGGGTCGTCCACGGAAAGGACCGTGAGGGTCGGCACTACATCACCATCTCCCAGGACACCTGGCCTGGCACCTGGCCCACTGGAGCAACAGCATCACAGCATCAAGAGACATTCTCTGCCACATGGCCTTGCTGGTCACTGTCTGACCAATGTGGACAAAGACTGTGGCATGGACTCTGAGGATTTCCAATGCCAAGGACACCAACTCCCCTACTGAACTTTGGATTCCAAACTCCCAGGAAGCCCCTCACGTCATACCCCCCCCCCCACAAAAATAAAAATTCACACCATGAAGAGAAGATGCCTGCTGGTTGCATTATTACCTTACATGTGTCTAGTAAAGTCTAAACATGCCTGAGTTCTCTTTTGACTTCAACCATCAACACCCTGGGGCCTGAGTCTGGCACAGGACACACGGGCCACAGTGTATTAGGCAAGACAGACATGGAGCACCATACACACCTGTGATGGGCCCAACCAGCTGAGGGGGTGGCCGCACAACCGTGCTGACAGACACATTGAGTACAGCAACAGTCATGCGCAGAGGTCAGGGATCCCGTCCAGTGTCCTGGGGGGCACCCAGGTATGTGTAGACAGGTGGCAGAACCATGTCCTGCAATCTTGAGTCTGGTGGATGCAGAGAATGGGGGCCTGGCCAACGTTGGATGCATGGGGATGGCACATGTCACAATACCCACACACTCATGGACATCATGCATAATACACAGTCTCAGCCCACACACACAGCTTGCATCTTGCTACTCGACACATAGACACATGGCCACTATCAGGGACAACCATGCCAGACATGTGGATGCACCGTGGCAACACACCAGCATTGACTGAGAAGAGGCACCTTGGAGGCATAGGGACACCTTTATTAGTCATGTTTTCTGGATTGCAGAGGCAACTCGAAGTACACATGAACACGTCATGTGGAGTAACATGTGGGTCCAACACTGGCACCCCCCTTCTGCAGCACAAATGTGTGATAGCCATGGAACTGGCACACAAAAGTCGGCCAACAGCTAAACACCCACAGCTGCTCACGGAGAGACTGCCATACACCATTGATCCGCTGATGTAGTAGTCCCACACCATGTCAAGCCAATGCAAACCGTATGTGTCCGAGGGCAGTGTTACACACATTGATGCCATCATCACAATCCACTATCCCATCACTGATGACTGTCAACCAGTCAGACCATCTATTCAGGTGTACACAGCTGCATGTCGTGTCCCATGGTGATGCTACATGGCTGCAGAGGAACCAAACATCGACAGGGGCAGTGTGCATACATCGTGAACAACTCCCACACCCAATACACCCCTGATGCATCCCTTACCCTAAGGAGACTTCCAAACTTGTCCGTGCGTGTAACGCTCAGTCAGCACACGATGACGTGTCCATGAGGAATAGCAGGGCCACAACAATGCAACCAGCAGACGGCATGCGCAAATACCTGGGGATGAGAGACACACAAGAAGTCAGCCACTAAAAGCACAGCCACTTGCATGTGCATGTACTCGACACATGTATGGATGACAACATGCTAGTTCACAATTATGAGTGGGGAAATACAATCATCACTGCCACCATCACTCCAGTGACACACCCACACACACCTCTGACTCACGTGCCATACATGCAAGTGGAGACACACATCACAACACATGCCACACGGGGACCAATGCGTGCACAATCAGACACTGGTACTCACGACTAAGCGAAGAAGTCGCGTATGAGCCGAGTCCGGATGTCCTCTTGCGGCTCCACATCCTCCACATCACTAGCCCCATTGCCAAGCCCTTCGTCCTCCACGGGTGGATGGTCCTCGTCATGTTGATCCAGGATGAGTGGCACAGCTTTCTCAACTGCCATGTTGTGCAGCATGCAGCAGACCATGAAGATTTTGCAAATCTTCGCAGGGGCATATGGGAGCGCGCCGCCGGTCTTGTGGAGGCACCGAAATCGGCTCTTCAGCAGGCCAAACGTCCTCTCTATCACTCGCCTTGTCTGGCCATGGGCGGTGTTGTAGCGGAGCTGAGCCGGTGTGATGGGGTTGCGGAGAGGTGTGATCAGCCATGGCATGTTGGGATAGCCAGCGTCCCCTACATGGGAAGCACATGGACATCGTTAGAACTGGTGAAGCGGTCGTGCTGGTAGGCTATGCAAAATACAGGACAGACAGCCTGTACCCACCAACAACACATGCTCTTTCGTTGCGCAGCTGCATCATCATTTCAGGCATCCTGCTACGCCTCATGATGTAGGCATCGTGTGCTGATCCTGGAAAACGAGCACAGACATGTGAAATCACCATGTTGGACAGACACACCACAAGGGCATTGATGGAGTGGTAGTGCTTCCGATTGCGGTACGCTACCTCCCGTGCGTGTGGTGGTACCAAAGCTACATGTGTCCCATCTATGGACCCAATGACATGGGGCATCCCTCCCAGGGCATAGAATCCACGCTTGACCGCAGTCAACTGTTCAGGGGTTGGGAACTTGATGAAGTCATCCAGGTGAATCAACATGGCCTCTAAGAAATCATGCAGCACAAGGCAGAACATGCTCTGGGACATGCCACCAACATGAGCTATTGTATGTTGAAAGGTACCCGTGGCAAGAAAATGTAGGGCAGCCATTACCTTCAGCTGGGGTGTCAGTGCCGTAGGATACCTGTGCTGCGGTTGCAGGTGTTGTGCCAGTCTCGCCGTCAACTCCAGAATCAACGGTTGGGGGAAGCGGTAGCACCGGATACTGTCATTCTCCTGCATGGCAGCCAAGTCCGGAATTGGTCGGGCAAGAGGCGGCGCTCTGCAGTAATTTGGAAGTGACAAGGAAGAGTGAGTGCACTACGACAACAATTCATATGTACTGAGCACATGTTAATCTGTCAATACACATATGCTACATAGGGAGTCAGGTATGTGCTACATGCCCTGGACACGTATGGCTGCCAGGTTACACTCCTACCAAGACCCAGCTACACACAGAGATTGAGAACCTCCCCATGCCATGCCATGGGAATAGCTGTGTCCCAGTGCAAGTGAACAGCCAGACGCAAGACAGGAGTGACATACGCCCACACATCAGCAGAAGTAGGATGCCGATTGCAGAGACTAGTAGCGGAACACTAGAGCCACAGGTCACATGACATTACACTAGGACAGCCCACACACCTTGCCATGAAGGTGTACATGTAATGACTCACCACACATTCATTGAGAGGATGCAGACATGTCCTTGTCACGCTACTCCGTGTCCCATGCATACATGTGCACCTCACATCCGATACCACATGTGGCATGGTGTGCGGAACAGTGTGCAATGTCAATCTACACACAGACACATGTTGGTTGCTGCAACAGCTGCAGCTTTTGAGGGTGCTCCAACATCAACCTGATGGGAAGCCCCCACACATACATGACATAGTCACATTGTGCACCGTGGGTAGTGACAAGTCAGGTGTGGTAACCCCTGTACCGGGCATCAGGGGACACTTCCGTGTGTTGGTGTCCGTGCCATGCCAGTGACGCTCATCCCAAGTGTGCAGTACGACATGCACACATGTCAAAGGAGTCAAGGGCATGCCTGGCACACATTGCCCCGTCACACAGTACATCTGTACACATCTCATCATACATCTGGTGCCTTCTCGACTCAGGAGTAATGTTCCACATCACAGCCTGTCACACCTGTGCCCCACACATGTAGTAATGCACAGACGATGCCTTGATGTCCATTCATGGACAAGTATGTCCATCCATGGACAAGTATGTCCGCCCTATTCCTACCTGTGTGCCGCCTGTCACCACTGTGATGTGTAAAAACCGCCGTACTGCTGCTAAGAGGGCCTGTGTACGTTCCCATATCACTATGGGAGTGCTGCCGTATGTGTACCCATCGTGATGGCGAGCGTACAGGCATGTGTACGGCCCGTACCACTACGAGTACGCATACGCAAGAACACCCATAGTGGTAGGGCCGTACGCACGCCTGTACGCTCCCTATCACTATGGGTGTCCTCGCGTATGCGTACTCGTAGTGGTACGGGCCGTACACACGCCTGTACGCTCCCTATCACTATGGGTGTCCTCGCGTATGCGTACTCGTAGTGGTACGGGCCGTACACACGCCTGTACGCTCCCTATCACTATGGGTGTCCTCGCGTATGCGTACACGTAGTGATAGTGAGCGTACAGGCGTGTGTACGGCCCGTATTACTACGTGTACGCATACGCGAGGACACCCATAGTGATAGGGAGCGTACAGGCGTGTGTACGGCCCGTACCACTACGAGTACGCATACGCGAGGACACCCATAGTGATAGTGAACGTAGGCACGCGTGTACGGGCCGTTGCAATGCATTTGGGGTGCCCTAGGGCCCCGGAACGCACCGTACCTGTGTGTGAAGCTCCAAATTACATAGGGGACACATGAGGGACAAGTATTAAGGCCTACATGCATGCTGGTTGTCATGGAGACCAAGTTTAAAATTTGAATTTGTTCTGGAAGGTGCACAGCAGAAGTCAGTTGGAATTAATCTACTTTGTTGCAATGTGTTTGTGGGGCTGACATCATGCAGGAGAAAAAAACCGATTGAGAACCCACAGACTGCTAGGTTTGAAGGGATTGGAGGAAACATAGGATGCAAATGTGAGTGACCAATCACTCTGTACTCCTGTGCATGAGATGGGCCAGCAAGGCAGATATAAGGCAGCCAGGTCCCATGAGGGAGCACTTGCCTGCACATCTCTGTATTCCACGACCCAGCTGCTGCCACTGATTCCCTGGAACCATGTCAAGGGCTGTGGAGAGGTCACAGCCATTCACCCTGGAGGAGAACATGGCTTTGGTGGAAGTGATCCTCCCACGGTACCCCATGCTGTATGGGCGACCAGGTTATCAGGTGAGTGCAGTGTCCACTGGCACAGACTGTGTCCCTTTTTTGTGACTGTGACTTCTGCCATTGTGTCCAGGTGTGACACACATGCTATGTACTGTAGGGGGGGTCCCAGGGGGGGGAATGCCTGATGTCTCCCAGCAGTGCCCTGAGACAGGAGGGGTGGGTGCCTATCACTCCCAGCAGTGCCCTGAGACAGGAGGGGTGTGTGCAGAGTCCTCCCAGCAGTGCCCTGAGACAGGAGGGGTGGGTGCCTATCACTCCCAGCAGTGCCCTGAGACAGGAGGGGTGGGTGCCTATCACTCCCAGCAGTGCCCTGAGACAGGAGGGGTGTGTGCAGAGTCCTCCGATGGGTGGGTGCCTATCACTCCCAGCAGTGCCCTGAGACAGGAGGGGTGGGTGCCTATCACTCCCAGCAGTGCCCTGAGACAGGAGGGGTGTGTGCAGAGTCCTCCCAGCAGTGCCCTGAGACAGGAGGGGTGGGTGCCTATCACTCCCAGCAGTGCCCTGAGACAGGAGGGGTGGGTGCCTATCACTCCCAGCAGTGCCCTGAGACAGGAGGGGTGGGTGCAGAGTCCTCCCAGCAGTGCCCTGAGACAGGAGGGGTGGGTGCAGAGTCCTCCCAGCAGTGCCCTGAGACAGGAGGGGTGGGTGTGATGCACAGTGTGAGCCTGGATCATTGATTGTGTTATTGCCCTCATTCCACCTGTGTCCTTTCAATGGCACGTACTGCTTTTGGCCTTCCCCCAGAGGATCATGTCCCTATGACAAAGGTGCAGTGCGTTGGATGCACACTATGCCTTGTTGTAAACAGCAAATGTGTTCTAATCTGTGTCCCTGTGACATGTGCCAGGTGTATTGATGTAGTGTCACTTGTTCATCCTCACAGGTAGACGCCTCTGCCAAGGAGCAGATATGGCTGGACGCCGTCAGCGCCGTGAGGAGTGCGGATGGTCGGAGGCGGCACCTGTCCCAGGTGAGGAAACGCTGGCAGGATATCCGGTGCTGGACGCGGAGGATCGCACGGGTCCTGCTGGGGGACTCACCTGAGAGCCACAAGAACCGCGGGCGCCGCCGTCTCTCCCACATCCAGAAACGTGTGCTGGCGGTGGTCTTTCCTGACTTGGACAGGCGTCTACAGGACATGCAGCAGCCGGAAGGGGGTAGGTACATGTGTGTGTTTGTTGTGTTTCACCAGCATTTGTAAGTGCACTGTTCCATGGATACACTTCCAGGGTTTATGGTGCTGTGCAGATCCTGTTCCCCACAGTATTGCAGTGCTCTCCTGCCTCCCTTCCCCTCCTTGCAATGTGTTCCCTGGTCTGTGTGTAGTCACTCCATCACAAGGTTATGTAGCCTGACACCTTCTCCAAGTGTACAATGCCTGCAGCATCATGTGTGGGGGTGGTGTGTAACAGGTTTTGTGACCTTGCCTGTGCCCTGTCCAGTTCTGGACATGTGGGTTCCATGTCAGTTGGCACTAATGCTGAGTCCAGACATGGGAGTTAATCTCTCGAGTGCCAGGCCTTCCAGCAGGCATGTCCCATGTGGTGGCCTGTGACATGATGTGCATGAGTGTGCGTTACGCATAGTGCAGGGATGTTAGCGTGTGTTGCAGTCATTCCCATTCAGGAGCATGGAGTTGTGTGGCCACTACTGTCCCCAGGGGCATATTTTCCTAGGTATCATGTGTGTAATCCGAGAATGTCGACAATCTCTGTGTCTACAGCATAGGTTGTGCTCTGTGCCATTGTCCCCTGGCACCATGTTTCTTGACGTGAGATGTATTACAAGTGTCCACTGTCCAGCCTGACCTGATTTTCAAAGTACATACTCACGGTGGCCATTGCCTGTGTGTCTTGTTGCAATCATCTGATGATGCCCACTTGTACATGATTATTTGGACAGGCGCACCTTGGGTATTTGGTGTGCAATCTTGAATTATTGCATCCCATGTGTATTTCACCCAGACTAAGAGATGTAGGTGCTTCCTGTGTCTCCACAGATTTGTCTCATGTAGGGGGTGGGTGGTGCGGGCATGGCCTACATGTCAAGACCTGTTATCTCCTTGCTAGGACTGGCCAGTGTGTGATGTTTGTCTGGACATACACTCAAGGTGCAGTGTGCCAGTCAGGGTGGGCATGTTATCAGTATTACCTATGCTGCATGTGCCTCTAGTTCCTGGATATGGTCCCTGCTCATCCCAATTTCCTGCCACGCTGTGTGGTGCAGATGCAGTGCTGTATTGTCCCCAGGGCCTTGCTCCTCAGTCAAAATTCCATGTAATCTCATTTGCTATTGTGTCATGCTCTCCATAGTTTTTCCATGGCATGGTGGGTCACACAACTGTGTCTTGCAGGGCCGACATATGTACCTTGTTTT
This sequence comes from Triturus cristatus, assembly GCF_964204655.1. Classification (NCBI taxonomy): domain Eukaryota; kingdom Metazoa; phylum Chordata; class Amphibia; order Caudata; family Salamandridae; genus Triturus; species Triturus cristatus. The sequence continues at coordinate 626,049,465 of NC_140587.1, forward strand.
TTAGTTGTAACTCTTCCTTTGTTTCAGGCTATGCACTGTAACCTAAGTAGATTTGACTCATGTGACATATGTATACAGGTGGATGATTAATTTCTGTCTCTTCACCCTGCCCACAGCATCGTCGGGGGACACGGAGGGAGACATGGACACAGACGGCACGGAGGGACCGAGCACCAGTGCCAGCGGTGACATCGGGGCTGGCACTTCGAGTGGGACTGAGGCGGAGGAGAGTGAACCCGGGGACCTGTCGACTGGCACAACAGAGTATGAAGCTGACGGGTCCGAGGATGATCTCTCCGAGTGGGCGGTGGCTGCACCACCATCTGACAGCAGCCCTACATCTGGCACCGCCCCCTCCATTGGCATCAGCCGCCTCCCACGTGCTTGTGTCCCTTCCCAACGTGCCCGGTCACCACATGTCTCCTTCCTGCCAGGCACCGCACCCCCTGCCCCTGTCTCCACTGCTGCCGCCAATGCTGAGTCTGTGGACATCCAGCGGAAGTTGCAGATTGGTCAGACTGCGATCCTTAATGTCCTCCATGCCCACAGCCAGGTCCTCAACAACATGGAGGCATACTTGGAGGGAATTCATTCATCGCAGGCTGACCAACGCAACTTGCTGAGGTCCATAGACTCCACACTGACTGCAGCAGTGGGTCTCCTGCAGCACTATGTCCCACCCCCTACCCCTGCCCCTTCCACACTTCCCACTCCCATGCCTGTCCCACATACACCCAGACGTAAGCATGCACCCACCATAACACACACAGGCACCACACCAGCAGGGAAGGTCCACCGCACACCTCCTGACACGCACACACAGGGTGAAGTAGGCACACCCACTGGGTCGGGGGGCAAACGTGTGACATGCAGCCAGAGTGGGAGTCCGCATTCCACCCAATCCACTCCCTCCAAATCACCTCCCCTCAGCTCTCCTGGCCAGATCTCCCCCAAAGACTCCTTCATGGCCGCTCTGTCCCTGAGCCCCACAGTGACACCACCCCGCAAGCAGTCAAGGAAGTCCACGGTCAGGGTGCTTGAGTCCCCCCCTGTCCACACCCTCCCCCAGTGGTGCTGCGACCCATCCCTCTGACCCCCCCCCTCCTTGGGGCCTGTGGTTCCTTCGGGTGCAGGGGAGTCCCTGGAGGACCTTGCCGAGGTGTGCAGCGCGCTCCTAGAATCCACCTTTGGCCCTGCCCCACCCCCTGTGGTGGAGTCCTCCATCCCTGCACCCACGTCGCCTACCCTTCGCCCTCCTGTCCCTGCGGTGCCTGTTCCTTCCCCCCAACATGATGCCCTCACCCCTGTGGAAGACAACGGCTTGTAACTGTGCAGGCAAGCTAGGGGACACGCATCCCACTGTGTCCCCCATCCAGCTGTGACTCCTGGACTGCCCTATGGGCTTTGTAATTATTGGACTTACTTCATACTAGTTTTTTGCTCATGCTGAATAAAGCTATTTATTTTTTGCCCTTGGAACACTCCTGCTTTGCTGGCATTGCTGTTGGTGGGGCTGCTACATGGTTGTGGGTGTAGGTCATGTGTTGGGTGTGTGGGAAATGTAGTAGTGTGCTGCTCATAGGGGGGACCCTGGGATCTGTGTGCCATCACACGGTATTAGCTACCTTTCTCCATTCATGTAAGCAGTTGCTGCATGTTGCAATTGTCCCAAGGTGTATTCCTTCCTCTGTGTACCCTGACTTCTTCCCTGCAGGGTGTCCCCTGACTTTAGCGCAGAGCTGTGTGTACATTAGCTGGGTGTGTGACGTAGTCCTTCACCTTTGCACATGCATGCTGAGCCATTCTCCACCTGCATCATTCGTGGCATCCTTGGTAGTCATTGTACTTGTGTATGTGGACTATTGACATGACTTCATGTGGACATGTTTTCTTTTTGGCCCTATGCATGCGTATACTCCCAGCCTCGCAGACATGTGGTACATGTACTGCAGGGTCTTTGTGCACCTGACTGACATTTGTGGGCATGGTATCTGTGGCTACTCCACCCTTTGCGTTCCATGGGCACTGCTGGGAGTGATGGGCACCCACCCCTCCTGTCTGAGGGCACTGCTGGGAGGACTCTGCACCCACCCCTCCTGTCTCAGGGCACTGCTGGGAGGACTCTGCACCCACCCCTCCTGTCTCTGGGCACTGCTGGGAGTGATAGGAATCCACCCCTCCTGTCTCTGGGCACTGCTGGGAGGACTCTGCACCCACCCCTCTCATGTCTGGGCACTGCTGGGAGGACTCTGCACCCACCCCTCCTGTCTCAGGGCACTGCTGGGAGGACTCTGCACACACCCCTCCTGTCTCAGGGCACTGCTGGGAGTGATAGGCACCCACCCCTCCTGTCTCAGGGCACTGCTGGGAGGACTCTGCACCCACCCCTCCTGTCTCTGGGCACTGCTGGGAGGACTCTGCACCCACCCCTCCTGTCTCAGGGCACTGCTGGGAGTGATAGGAACCCACCCCTCCTGTCTCTGGGCACTGCTGGGAGGACTCTGCACCCACCCCTCTCATGTCTGGGCACTGCTGGGAGGAGTCTGCACCCACCCCTCCTGTCTCTGGGCACTGCTGGGAGTGATAGGAATCCACCCCTCCTGTCTCTGGGCACTGCTGGGAGGACTCTGCACCCACCCCTCTCATGTCTGGGCACTGCTGGGAGGACTCTGCACCCACACCTCCTGTCTCAGGGCACTGCTGGGAGGACTCTGCACACACCCCTCCTGTCTCAGGGCACTGCTAGGAGTGATAGGCACCCACCCCTCCTGTCTCAGGGCACTGCTGGGAGGACTCTGCACCCACCCCTCCTGTCTCTGGGCACTGCTGGGAGGACTCTGCACCCACCCCTCCTGTCTCAGGGCACTGCTGGGAGTGATAGGAACCCACCCCTCCTGTCTCTGGGCACTGCTGGGAGGACTCTGCACCCACCCCTCTCATGTCTGGGCACTGCTGGGAGGACTCTGCACCCACCCCTCTCATGTCTGGGCACTGCTGGGAGGAGTCTGCACCCACCCCTCCTGTCTCAGGGCACTGCTGGGAGGACTCTGCACACACCCCTCCTGTCTCAGGGCACTGCTGGGAGTGATAGGAACCCATCCCTCCTGTCTCAGGGCACTGCTGGTAGTGATAGGAACCCACCCCTCCTGTCTCAGGGCACTGCTGGGAGGACTCTGCACCCACCCCTCCTGTGTCTGGGCACTGCTGGGAGGACTCTGCACCCACCCCTCTCATGTCTGGGCACTGCTGGGAGGACTCTGCACACACCTCTCCCATTTCACAATATGTACGCTCATTACATACACGGATGTGAGTACGCTCCATGCCTTCGAGGTGGGGGTACGTGTCGTACTTACACTGTTGGGGTGGGGTACACTCCATTCATCCGCGGGTGAGGCACGGGTCGTACTTACACTGTTGGGGTGGGGGGTACGCTCCATGCATTCGAGGTGAGGGTACGTGTCGTGCTTACACTGTTGGGGTGGGGGTACGCTCCATTCGTCCGCGGGTGAGGGTACGGGTCTTACTTACACTGTTGGGGTGGGGGGTACGCTCCATGCATTCGAGGTGAGGGTACGTGTCGTACTTACACTGTTGGGGTGGGGGTACGCTCCATTCGTCCGCGGGTGAGGCCACGAGTCGTACTTACACTGTTGGGGTGGGAGGTATGCTCCATGCATTCGAGGTGAGGGTACGTGTCGTACTTACACTGTTGGGGTGGGGGTACGCTCCATTCGTCCGCGGGTGAGGCCACGGGTCGTACTTACACTGTTGGGGTGGGGGGTATGCTCCATGCATTCGAGGTGAGGGTACGTGTCGTACTTACACTGTTGGGGTGGGGGTACGCTCCATGCGTCCGCGGGTGAGGGTACGTGTCGTACTTACACTGTTGGGGTGGGGGGTACGCTCCATACGTCCGCGGGTGGGGGTACGTGTCGTACTTGCACTGTTGGGGTTGGGGGTCCGCTCCATGCATACGGGGTGGGGGTACGGTCTGTACATATCCGTCCCCACGCTATGTGATGCTTGTGCGGGCCGTCCCCAGGCCTTTGCCACGTGGGTAGGAGCCGTCCCGCCATTGTTGGGGTGACGTAGGTGTGGGTGTGGTACAACTCGTACCCACGCTCTTAAGGCGTGGGTACGGGACGTACCTGTCTGGTTGTGTTGCAGGTTTGCGTCGTCAAGGACTTCCGTTGTGGCGGTCGCTGGCTTGGCTGGACAAGGCCCCACCCCCTCATAGTGACCAGGGCCTGGGAGTCAGGTATGTCCAGGGCATGTGTGCTGTGTGACTATGGGGGGGGTTTTGTGGCCTGCCCCTGCTCCTGCCCCCCCCTTTCCCCTCTCCCCTAGTTGGTCTGACCTTCTGCGGCGTCTGCGTCGTAACCTGTAGAGGAGGTCGACTGCTATGAGGGCCGGGATGACACGTAGGTTCGGGTCCATGTCTGTCCGTCGCGTACTGGTACTCCTTTTTCGCGTCGTCCTGTCTGTCCGTCGCGTACTGGTACTCCTTGTTCGCGTCGTCCTGTCTGTCCGTCGCGTACTGGTACTCCTTGTTCGCGTCGTCCTGTCTGTACGTCGCGTACTGGTACTCCTTGTTCGCGTCGTCCTGATTTCCCGGCAGTTTTTGGCAGCCGGAAAATATTCACCGTGCGGGATGACGTCGGTGCGAATCGTAATTCCTGGTTCGTGAATGGCAGGCTGCGTGCGTCCCGACGTCAGGTCGGCGCTTTCCCGGATCGCATTTGTACGTAGATTTTAGTCGGTCGGTGTTTTGTACGATTCGTACGGAAAAGGTGTTTCCGTCCGAATCGTAATTCCATGTTTGTATATTTACACGACCGGGTACGCGTCGGACGGGGAATATGCTCCGTCCGACGGTTCGTACCCGGTTTTTGCCGGATCGTAATCGGCACCATAATGTATCTGTTGTATGAGTGTTTAATGCAAATTTTGAATGAGGGTTAATTTAAGTGTATATGTCATATTTATTTTAATTTTATTATAATATATAACTCTGCAAGAGGCTTGTGAGAGTCAGGCCCACAATCCCCGACGTGCAGTCCGAGGGAGGCAGAACTTCCTGTTACACTCTTGCAGACTGCTCACAAGACGATACATTAGAAATTAAGTTGATAATATTATAGCAATTGTGAAGGAAATCTAATCTCACAGGTTATCTGAAAAGGACAAAAAATAAGTATACATGGCAACATTATAAACCTACAATAATTTTAATATAAATATAAGTTTTTGCAATCCCACAAGATACTTTTGAACTAATTGTTAGAGGTCTGCGGGAGTAAAGACATACCCAAAAAATAGATTATTGTCAGAACTTAGAAATGAAAGAATCCACCCTCTTTGCCCCCTTTGTGTTTTGGCTTTTTATGTGGACAGTCCTACCCAAAATCATTTTCTTTTGAGGTTTGAAATCTTCAGACAAATTTCAAACATGTCTTCTCCAGACACTGATGAGCAGGCACCAGTAATTTAACCACCCAAGCTGCTCAACCTGCAAAATAATCCCTTCATGGCATTTTTTCAACATGAGACCAGGAGGAAAAAACTTTGTAACTTGCAAAATTTGTAAATAGGAATTTCCTAAAAGGACAAAGAAACAGAATAGCATAGTCACCACTGGCATCTGGCAGCAAGTAAGATCTATGCATCCAGAGAGACTTGCCATGCTGAGATGGTTCGCTCTGTTGAAATGGACAGCACCTCCGGAGTGTCTAAATGTTTTGCACCTGGGGATACAGTGCTACCTTAAGTACTGCCCAGTAAGGCTGATATCAATCCAGCCTGTTCAACAAAGTTAATTTGTCTTCTGTTATTAGAAGAGCTGCCCAGGATAACCTTGCACAGTAACATAAATGCCTGTTCCCCTAGCATTATTTAGTTTTCAGTATTATTTCCCTCCAAGTTATTATTTCTGGCTTTTTAGAAAAGCAAAATTCTTGGATTTGAAGAAGCATCATGTTTTTGTTTTCTGCCCTTAAAAATAAAAAGCCTGTTTTCAGAGCTACCATATAATGTCATTATCTATCGCATTTATATAATACCCTCTGCTTTAAAAAAATAAATGTCTCCCACAAGACTCTTGCAGTAGCTCTAGGACCTTATCAATGTAAATATGCTATACTTTTACAAGTTCCGCAAAATCAGAATACACTTTATACTACTTAGTATTATTTTGCTTTATATGTAGTATAATGTTTTCTTCAATGATTTGAACAGACATTTTTGGTTATAATTGCACTTCAATGTCTGCATTATAGCAATGTAAACCTTGTCTTATCTATAGAGAGTGTCCCCAAGGTTACAGGTGTTAATAGTAGAAGAGTATGGGGAGAGACTACCTCTCTATTGAGATTCCTGCACAGGGTAAAATCTGTGAATGGTTCAGGGTGATGGGAGGGAATGACCATTCAAATAAAAAAAATTGTTGGATAATAACTACCTACCAGAGTGTAGTGAGACACTAGTCTCACCAGTAAGAACTTTTTCTTCCATGATGGGTGTCCATAATAGGTAAATGACAGATACCTCTTGTGACTCTCCTTGTTATCAAATTATGGACATTTTTGTTAGGCTAGAGATATCAACTGCCATCTCTGCTAAGATTAAAATAGATCAAGATCTATAATAGAGTGTTTAAAAAATACAATCATCATTTAAAGTTTTCTGGAGAGTATTTATGCTTCATATTAGAGTGCTAAGACAGGCTTGCCTTTCCATTGAGATTTCTACACAAGGTGAAAACTGTGCATAGTAGTGTGTGGGGCGGAACCCCTCTATATCTAGATCCTCATGTTCCATGAAGCCTCTATGTATTAAAATGTGAATATTAACTCTCAGACCTCCTGGTCAGAGAGCTGCTCCCCCCAGCAGCTCTGCTGTTGTGCCGCTGCTGCTGAGAGGTGTGTGATATGTGCTCAAGGCCCTCCTCCACCCGCAGGCTCCTGCCTGCACCTCATCCCTGGTGATCCAGTGGGAGAACCTCGCTCTTCTGTCGTTCCACTGGTGTCTGTTTGCCTTTTTGGGCCTGTTTTGTCTTTGTGTCTTTTGTCAGTCTTCAGTGTAGTTTTATGGTAATTTCTGTGCCTGTCTGTGTGTGACTCTTCTTCGTTTTGTGCCTGTGCCCTTATTTTTCATCTCCGTGCTCATTTTCTCTCTGCCCTTTTCCTGCTGCTCCCCTACAGCCTCTCCCCCTGCCGTTTCCACTCCCAGCTGAGCTTCCCTCTCCTATTTAATGGTGGCCTCTGTGCTGCCGCTGTGTGATGATGCGCACCAAAGGCAAGGTCGTCTGCGCCCTTCCGTAACCCAACCGTGACCAGTGCCAGAGACCCTGGATCTCCGACCACCCACTGCAACGACTCTACCGCCCTCCTCGCACTCAACCCCATAAGAAATGACAACTGCCATCTGTCTACACTGAAATCCACCCATGGCCAGTTCTCCTGCCGACACTGCCACCGAACCTTCACCACCCTCTATATCCCCACAACTGACACCACCATGCCGAACACCAGCACCCCCGAAGCCCTGAGGTGCATCCTCCTCAACTTGCGCTCGATGCACAGACATGCTGTAGATATCTGGAACCTTCTCGACACCACCTTGCCTGACGTTGCCTTCTTCACAGAAGCCTGGACTAACTTCACCTCCACTTCTGACATTGCCACCACCATCCCCGACAGATACAAGATCCAGAGGAGAGACCACCCGACCGCCCAGGAGGAGGACTCATCATTGCACACAAGAGCTCCCTCTGACTCACCACCTCCACCATGAGTGACTCCCTGTCCACCACCAAGCACCTCCATTTCCAGATAAAGACCAGCCCCAGAACCAGCCTACATGAGACTCTCACCTACGTACCCCCGGGACCTCGAACTGCGTTCACCACGACCATTGCCGTCCTCATCACACCACACTGACTACATACTCATCTGAGACCTCGACAATCTCAACAACCCCAACTCCTCCACCCTCCTGGGCAACTTTGCCAACCTCAGACTAAAACAGCTCATCACCCGCCCACCCACAAGGCAGGACACACCCTCGATCGACCCCATCTTCGCAGGAGGTAACAACATCCACTTCAGCCCAGCCACACCACGCAACCCCTCTGGACGGACCACCACTGCGTACACTTCCACATCAACAAACACACCCCCTAAACCTGCACCATGCCCACCATGAAGGAACTGGAGCAGGGGCTCTGAGGAGTACCTCAACTCCACCCTCAACCGTGATGCCCCTCCATGTTGACCGACACCAACCTCGCAGCCAAAGAACTACACAGATGGACCTCCAACTGCGCAGACGAACTCGCACTCCTTTGCAACCCTGACAGATAACGCTCCAGGAAAGCCTCCTGGTTCACTGCCAATCTCCAAGAATCCAGGCGCACCTGCAGATCTCTCGAGAAGAAGTGGCAAAACAGTAAAACGTTGGAAGACCGCACCAAATACAAGAATGTCATGACAGAACACCACCATCTCATCAGATCAACCAAACAAACCTTCATCCAGAACAAGATCACCACCAATGCCAAGCACTCGAAGGAACTCCAGCATCATCCTAGAATTCACCGAACCCTGCAGCAAGGCCACAGACTTCATCCCTTCCCAGGAGCTCTGCAACAAGCTCAGCTCCTACTTCCATCTGAAAATCAAGTCCCTCTACGATAACTTCAACGAGCAGACACTGGACTCCTAAACCACTCCCCCCTCCAACAATGCCAGCCAATCTCTGCCTGGACCCAGCCAACAACAAAGACACAGACTCAACCATGAAAGGCATCCACTCAGGAGCACCCATGGACCCCTGCCATCTGCACATTTTCCACAGAGCCGCCGCCGCCATAGCACCTGAACTATGACGTACCATCAACACCATCTTTGAAACCAAGACCTTCCCTGATGACGGGAAACATGCAGAAGTAAAACCCCTGCTCAAGAAGCCCTCGGCAGTCCCGTCAGACCTCAAAAACTACCAACCCATCTCCCTCCTCCTCTTTGCGGCCAAAGTCACAGAGAAGACCGTCAACACCCAACTAATGATATTCATCGAAGAGAACTCCATCCTCGACCCATCCCAATCCGGATTCTGCAGCAACCACAGCACAGAAACCACCCTACTCTCTGCCACAGATGACGTCTGTACCCTCCTTGACCAAGGCCACACCACGGCCCTAATCCTACTCGACCTCTCTGCAGCTTTCGACACCGTCTCCCATTGCATACTGGCCACCAGACTCCACAATGCTGGCATATGGGGAAAAGCCCTCAAATGGCTCTGCTCCTTCCTCACCGGCAGGACCCAGAGAATCAGACTGCCCCCCTTCCTCTCCCAACCCACAGAGATCAACAGTGGAGCACCTCAAGGATTGTCACTCAGCCATACGCTTTTCAACATCTACATGGCCCCCCTCGCCGCCATCGTCAGACAACACGGACTCAACATAGTCTCCTACACAGACAAAACCCAACTCATCCCCTCCCTCACCAAGGATCCCATCACCACCAGACTCAGCTTCCAAGAAGGAATAAAGGACATCGCATCCTGGATTAGCAGCAGCTGCCTGAAGCTCAACTCGAAGAAGACAGAGGTCCTTGTCCTCGGACCCTCCCCCACCGCTTGGGGCAACACCTGGTAGCCCACTACCCTCTGCAGCCTGCCCACTCCCACAGATCAAGCCTGGAACCTCGGCGTAGTACTCGACTCCTCCCTCTCCATGACCCAACAGGTCAACACTGTCTCCTCCACCTTCATCAAGACCCTCCGCATCGTTCGGAAGACCTTCAAATGGATCACCCCAAATCAAGAAAAACCGTCGCCCACGCCCTCATAACCAGCGGACTGGACTACGGAAACACCATCTACGGCGGAATCAACAAGTCTCTGCTCCACAAACTCCAGACCATACAGAACACAGCAGCTAGACTCATCCTAGGCATCGCTCGACAAGAACACATCACCCAACACCTGCAAAAGCTCCACTGGCTCCCCATCGAGAAGAGAGTAAGATTTGAGATACTCACCCACATCTTCAAATGCCTCCTCAACACCTCACCCCAATGCCTCAATGAGAGAATCTTCTTCCACGTACCCAAGAGAAACCTCCAATCTGCTGACCTCTCCCTCGCTGCAACCCCATACATCTGCAGAGCCAGAACGGGTTGAAGAGCCTTGTCCTACATCGGGGCCAAAACCTGGAACAAGCTCCCAATCGACATCAGACGTGCCCCCTCTCTGAACATCTTCAGGAATACCCTCTTGACCTGGTTCTTTGACCGAACAGACCTGCTTACTCCCCCCCGCACCAGGGCCTTGAGACCCTTACGGGTGAGTCGCGCTTTGCAATTCCATGATTGATTGATCTGAACTAAAACAAGCTCCTCAGCTGCAAAGGGACTGCTTCTGTGCTGATACCTATTCCCTGGCTGAAAAGGTTATGTACTACAATGTGGGGACAGTCTGGCCTGTTTGTTTAGACCTCATTCCAGTGTGTTCACTGTATGCAGCAGGACATGGGGAAGCACTGATGTCTCTACTGAAAGTTCTTTCCAGGCTGGGACCTGTTTTCAGTAGGGAGTGTAAAGACACTAACCGCGTCACAGACAATTGTGAACTGTGTCATAGATGTGTATAGTATAGAATAAAGAAGGACTGGCCTCTGTATTGAGAGGTATCTCTATAATCATAGCTGTATGTAGTAGACTATAACAAAAGAATGGCCTGCTCAGACCTCTGTCTTCAACACTGAGGGGCTTATTTACAAGCCCCTGTGCATTGTCGGAACATCACTTTTATTGTCATTTCAGCAGCACATAGTGCAGTGCCATACCTACAAGGCCACATAATGCTACCCTATGTGGCTTTTCAGGGCCATGTAGATATGGTGTGAGGAAAAGCAGCACAAGTCACTGCATTGCCTCACATTGCAATGGGGAGGCGTGCCATGGATGTTCCGCGCGTGTTCCCCCATGGCATTTGACACATACCCAGAATTACAACATTCTGTAAACTTGGGAATGTGTCAAAAGCCTACGCCTCCCTAGGAAAGGTGTAGGAGAGGCGCAAAGAGGAGAAACATGTATTTCTCCTTATTATTTCCTCTTTGTCTGTCTACTGGATTCTACAGTGCACATAGAAGGAGGAAACCACCTCCACTGATTCTTTTTGTGCAGTCAAGGTGTCGCTTCCTGCACAAAAACAATCATTCTGTAGTTCAATGGTGCCTGCAGTGGTGCATGATAGCCAATTATGCCCTAGTGCTAGGGAAGAGAACAGGAATGCACCATATCTCATAGATACAGCACATTCCTGCTTTTTTGTTTTGACATAGGGCAGCACGGTAAGAAGGCCTGTGGTGCTGCCCTTCGTCAAAAGTTTGTAAATGAGTCCCTAAATGTTTGTACTAGTGTCTACAAAGGGTGTCATGTGTCCTAAGATATCTTTTGAGAGTTATTGGTGTACGTAGCAGGGTATGACAACATATTTACCTTTCTGTTCAGACTGCTTACAGAAGTATTGGCTGTTTATTATGGGGTATAGGGAGAGACTAACCTGTTAGGTAACAGTAATAGTCAGAAAAACAAGTGTTTAGTGATGTGTGAGGAGAATAGCCTGCTCAGTGAGAGAAGTTACTAGGGTAATAACTCAAACTATATCAACACTGGAAGGCAGTACTCCTCAGGGTGATAGAAGCATATAATAGAGTATACTGAAGAACTGACACCTTCAGACTGGCCTCCCTCTTGGATGATGAGTGCTGTTAGTAGTATACAATGAAGAGCTAGTCTTTGTTAAATACTTACCAAACAGTAATAGATTAATGTAGTAAGGTATAGGGAGAGACTACCCTGTTCAAGAATACTGTTTTCCAGGTTACTACATGCATTTATTATAGTTTGCAAAAGTATACACCTATTGTCAGTCTTGTCTCCACAGGATAGTGGTTATTTGTGCTAGAGACTGTGTAGGAAGTAAAATTTATGGTAAAAGGTCTCAGTAGAGTGACAATGTTGTGCAGTAAGATGTATAGTGACTGACTCTATTCTGCAACCCTATTTCTATTTAGATCTTCCTATCCTGATAAAAAGAGTACATATTACAATATTTATATTCTGTATATGTTATTGTCATAATTTCATTATTAAAGTTATTTATAACTGAACTGAAAACAAATATATAATTTTTTTTATTCTCAAAAATTGCGTTCACACTGAATATATATCCTGGTTTCATATATGACATATTTTTCAATTAGAATACAAACAGCGTGGATACTGTGAATACATCAGAATAAATTAAACCATCATTGAACTATGGGGAAAAAGAAATCATTACGATTTTTTTCAATACTAAACAGTACTTGCGGGACATTACTACCAGTAAGTCATTATTTTAACGTTAAGTTCTAAAATTATTTACTTAGTAAAGCAACCTAAGATGTTTATCTGTTATACATTTATAAAAAATCATTAATTTTATAGAAATGTTCATTATTACTATTTTAAAAAGTTAATTCATTATCTGGTTGTTATCCTTGGTAGGCCACATAATGACACTGAACATGAATTTTCACACTTTTTTGCCATTTTTATATTAATATAAAGTCTTGTGAATATTATTTGTTCTTTAACTTTGGTTCCAAAAATGTGAGATAAGAGTTTGGAAGTTTCCAGGGTAGGCTTTGCTTTACTGTAAGACATGTGCCATTACAGTCAGTCCAGCCAGGTGAATTTTAAAGGTACACAGTGTAGTGATGAGAGTTGATCAACTCTTCGTGACAGAAAACAATAATCCCCAGATTCAAAACCTCACAGGCATATGTTTTGGCACCCTACGTATGCTAAAAATAATCCTGCCATTGCTTCCACTTGAAAGTAGGAGGATTGTAGTGCAGGCTATGGTAACTTCAAAACTGGACTACGTCAATAGCCTGTACCTAGGTCTTCCTAAATCCTTGATACAGCGCCTACAAGTGGTTCAAAACGCAGCAGCCAGAGCCATTTGCAAACCGAAACTTAGATCTAACATAACTCCGATTATGAAATCGTTACACTGGCTCCACATCAAGGACCGGATAGATTTCAAGGTCCTGACCATCTTTTGTAGTGTGAGTAAAGACATTGCTGTATATCTTGATGAAGATATCACAGCAGATAGTAACGGTCTGATGACGGCTGTACATCAGAAACCTACCGATCGGAACTCGCTACTACACTATCGATCTTTTCATCCTCGAGCCCTCCGTGATAATCTGCCGGTAGGTCAGTTCTAAAAGGACCGAAGAAATTGCTCCTCAACGGTTGTTTATGGAGCAATCTGAAGAGTTAGTAGTGAAATTGAAGAATAGAGGATACCCCAACTATGTGATTAAAAAGGCCCATAAACGTGCTCTTAATACACCAAGAGATGCACTTCTGGAAAGGGTTCACAAGCAAAAGGACCAGTGTGTACCGGTAGTAACGACCTTTGACCCTCTCTCAACCCAAATCCGACAAATTATTCGGAAACACTGGTCATTGTTAGATACGGCGAAAAAGAAAATGCCACCTCCTAGATTTGCCTTTAGGAGGGCTTCTAATTTGAAGAACAAGTTGGTCCACACTCGCCCGGAACCACAGAAGAAGGAGAATAATCTACCCACAGGACACTATAGGTGTGGTGGGTGCTCAGTATGTGGACTCACAGAACCTACAAAGAGTGTCAAACTTGTGAGCGGGAAAATATGGTACCTGAACAAGTTTAGCACCTGCAACACTACACACGTGATCTACCGGATCATGTGTGGGTGTGGGTTGCATTACATAGGCCTTACAACTCGGAAGGTCAAGGTAAGGATACACGAGCATTTAAGCACCTTGAAAGCAGGAAGGCTTACTACACGCCTCGTCCGTGATTCGAAACATGATCTCAGGGATCTGAGATGGACAGTGTTGGAAGGGTAGCAGGAGGGAACCATAACATTGATGATATCCTGGCTAGGAAAAAGGCAAAATGGATTTTCACTAAGAAAGTGGATCGCTGGGGTTTAAACGATTCCATTGAGTGTAAATGTTAATGTCTGACCCTATGGTGGGGATCCTTTTGCACTGATACGTGTAGAGAAGCCAGGATCTATAGATATATCATGTGGTGATTTACTCTATGAATAATGTTCGCTGTGGACAACCCTATTGTTCTTCTAACTAGCATGAACTGGTCCTTGGTGTTAAGAAGAGAATGGGAGACTGTTTTTGTGAGCAAAGGAAGTAAAACATGTGTATGTCTGCATGTAGACCTATACCTTGCTAGACAGGTAATCAGTCTATAAACCGTTGCCACATTTTGTGTATTTCAATATGCTTCACCCAGACAGTATTGTCTAGCTGGGTGGTGTTTGGTTGATTACGGACTGTCATTGGTTAACCACTGATGTTGCAGCTTCTAAATGAGAGGTTTCTTTGAGGTGCAGAAGTTTGGCACATAAGGAAATGATGGAAAACTAGTCAAAAATGTCCGCCGATCTAGCAGGGTAATTGTTGATTATACATATATCCGTGTCAATCTTTGTTGAAATGAAGCTATCCTGCCCGTTCAAAGTATACAGGTTGCAATCAAATAACTTTTGAATAAAATAATTTTTTGATTGCAGCATCCATTCTAGACACATTGTGCATAGTGATTGTGGTGCTCTGATACTTGCCGCTTTCATGTGAGCGCGCTTCCCTTTCTAAAATGGCCGCCGCACTAGCATCAGTTTATGAACTCCCTTCCACTTCCGCGTTACAGGGTGCCGGGCGCCATTAAACAGCATCAGCGCCGGGGACGAGTGTTCGGGCAGGACGAGTGACAGTGCTACGAGCGCACGCATGTGGTAAGAGGATTGCAATAGTGGGATTCGTGTGGATGGGTTGGTGCCCTGCAGGTGCAGTGTATGAAGGGGCGAGAAATTAGTGATTTTGCACTTATGCCTATGATAGTCGGCTACAATGCCATTCGTAATGGATTAAGCACAGCAATAAAGGATGAGTAGCGGTATCTCTGCTCTATGAGAGGGATCTAAATTTTGGCCGTTATACCGATATGCCAGTATGCCATCTGAGAAAGCAATTATCTTTTCTAGCATTATTGTCACCTGAGGGGTGATCCGGGATCTAGAACGCAGAGTGTATATAAGGACTATGTGATTGTGGGCATATAAGGGTGCTAGTATGAATAACAAAATGTATGTGTGATTGCAGGAAGGGACTGACAAGTGCAGTCTTGAAAGTTGAACGCGACCATTTGGCGCAGTTTTCCTGTACTGAAGGTGGTGTAGGTACGCTGGACACAAGCAACCACTTGGTAATTATATGCCTGGATGGTTATATTTTGAGCTAGATGTAGGATTGTTTGTGACTGACACTTTCTTCTTCTTTTTAGTTTTGTCAATAACCACAGATTTGGGGTGAGAAGGACTGAGGTGAGGATTGGTGCCCCAACAGCCATGACAAAGTTGCCTTGATGTTTTGCCGACGAAACATGTTGACCTGTGGCAAATGAAAATGGCCAGATACATGCCTGTTTTTTTAATTGAGGACGCTCAAAAAATTTAATAAAGGTGGTGTTGTATGTGAATGAGCCTGAAGCTTCCCAAGCAGTCATGGGTAGATTTTGTGGATTGCTCAAGTACAGCACTGAATGGTTGGGTGCAGGTAGCAGAGTGAATAATTACAATGGGATGTACAATCCTATTATGAGAGAGCACATGCTCAGTACATATTTTACAGGGCTACACCAACACCTAGTTGACAGCAAGCTGACTGACTCCAGGAAGATTGCTTAGGAGGCACATTTCTGGTCTAGCACCAGAGTGCCTAAGAAGTTACATGGGAGTGACCTCAACAAGGGTGGTTCAGGTTCTCCCCAGCAGAGTGAGGAGGAGGTTAAAGATGACCCAAAGAAGTCCCAGAGTAGGGGGAGGAAAGGGTTCCCATTGGGTGGTTCTGGCAAGTGGTGGCCCAGGGTGCCCCATTTCCAACTCTGCTGCTTTAAGTGCTCCCAATTAGGACACAAGCACGGAAACTATGTCAGTCCAAAGAAACCACCTACTGGTGAGACCTCTACAGGGGTGTCCAATATGGCTTTAGGGGCTACTAGTCTCCAGTGGCAGAATATAGACCACAGCATGATCTTCTTTATTCGGGAGATAGACTCTGAGGGTGAGCTAGTGATCCCTGAGGGTGGGAGTCATCACTTCCACCCTGTGAAAGTGAATGGGGTCCCAGTCACTGCTCTGAGAGTTACCTGGGCTAGCTAGACCATGGTAATGGAAAGGCTAGTTACCACAGAATAGTATACTGGCTAGGTGTTTAGGGTAACTCAGGCTCATGGGCAGGTCTTCCTCCACCCTATGGCCCAATTATCTCTGGAATGGGGTGGGGAGGTGACCCAGAGGAGGGTCATACTTTTTTCCCAGATCCCCATAAACTGCATAATGGGGAATGAGTTGCCCCAGGTTTCACGAGAACTGAGAGGGACGGCCCCCACAGGAGCCTTGACAGGTCTGTTTTCTGGAGGTACCACTCCCAAGTGGAGGGTACGGGAGCCCAGTTGGAGGAGCAGGTTAAGGGAGAAATCACCCGTGTCTCCTGTTCAACCTTAGGGTACAGACCCTGGGTTGATTGGCCAGAGTCAGAATACCACCCCTGAACTGGTGGGAGGTAGATTGGAAGTAGGGTGCAAAACCCCTGGGGCAACTGCACCCCACTCTGACCTCCCCAGGAATCAGAGTAACCTCAGGAGCACATAAGGAACATCTTGCCAGCCCCAAGGCTGAAAGAAAGGCCTACCCATTATTCCCACCTAGGGCCTCCATCTAGCAGTGAATGGCCCTGGACCTGGCTCCTGACACTGAGAGCTGTCATAGCCCCTGTTGGTTATTGTCCTTACAGACAGGGCGTTCCTTGGGTTGGGGACAGAAGTCTGACCAAAGAGGTGGAATGGGCCACACCACTTTGTTGGGCATGGTGGTACTGCCTGCCTAAGGGGATGCATTTGTGAGCAAGTGACGGTAGGTGCAGCACAGATGGGGTGAACAGGCGAGGAGAAGGGTCCCCCATGGGTCATTTTAGTTGCACAAGACAGTATATACAGAGGTGATAAACTGAATACAGATAGGCGTAAAACTGACAAGCACCCTTGTAGTGGAGGGCCATTGTCCATGTTCTATTGACTAAGCAGGGAAGTCCATCAATATATTTATTAGTCTCCTCTGGTTTTAGGCTAGAGGGGGGTTATGTTGGAAATGGCCCTTTCTGCAGGGTCACCCCTAAACATTTTCCATTCCCCCTTCTCCTTTTTGCTAAATGTGATTTTGCTGGCCTTAGGACTCTGAGCACTTCACCACTGCAACCAGTGCTAAAGTACATGTGTTCTCTCCCCTAAACATGGTAATATTGTCTCATAAAACAATTGGCATATGAAATTTACTTATAAATTTATAGTAAAGTGTATTACATGTGCCCAGGGCCTATTCATTACAAGCTACTAATAGACCTGCAGCACTACTTGTGCTACCCACTTAAGTAGCCCTTTAACCATGTCCCAGGCCAGCAATTCCAGAGCTTCTGTGTGCAGTTTACCCTGCCATGTAGACCTTAAATAGACTTTTTGCTAGACCCAAACCTTTCTTTTTTATACATATAAGGCACCCCCGAGGTTAACCCTGGACAACCCAGAGGCCATGGTGCAATGTATTAAAAAGCAGGACATATACAGGAAGCTGAAAGTTTTACATGTCCGGGTAGTGAAAAACTCTCCTATTTGTTTTTCACTACTGCAAGGTCTATCACTCCCATAGGATAGCATGGAGATTAACTTATTACATTTTTTAAGTGTAATTTCCAATTGGGAAGAGACAAACCCTTCAAGTCTGGTGTCTCTGGAATCACAATTTAAAATCTAAATGTTTGGTGAAGTTGGATTTTAAATGCCACTTTTAGAAAGTTAGTGTTTTCTTCTTTTAGCCATTTGGTGCAAGTAGCCTGGAGCAGTTGGCCTTCGTGTATTCCTCCTAGATGGCCATACACAATGGGAGCTTGGGTGTATCTCAATGGGCAATCTCTCGGGGGATGGCAGGGAGGATCTAGGCACAGCCTCACTTACACTTGAATAGGCTGTGTCCTCTACACATAAAGGGATGGTAGTACATCTGGAGCCAGGACAGGAAGGAATGACCTCTGTGCACTTCAAAGGAATGTCTTTGAAGTCTCCCACCACAAAGGAACAACTTGGTATAAGTACTCGACCTCAGACACCACCACTTTAGTACACTTCTGGACCTGTGTATATTCTGCCAGGAAGAAGGGCACCTGTGCTGTTGAAGGACTGCCACTTTGCTAGGCTCCTGCTTTGCTAATCTGCTGCCTGCTACCCTCTTGCATGGGTGAGAAGGCCTGAAACTGAATATCTTGACCCCAGAGTGACTCCAAGGGCTAGTTTGCTAGCCTCCTGACCTGAAGCCTCAGGGACATAACAGGCTTCTAGCCCATTCACCTGGACTCTGCCATCTTCAGGTCTACCCTGCCAAGTTGTGCCACACTAGCCCTGGACCCTTGAAAGTGGGCCTAAGGTGCTTGCCACCGGAGCCAATGCATCCCCTAGCAGAACTAACAGATCTCAGATAAGCAGCCCTTCCCTGAGTAAAATGACGCATCCCCTCTGCTACATGGATTGGACCCATCACAAAAAACTTGCATCACTGCCATCTCCAGTATCTTGGGACCAATGCATTTCCTTCGGAATCGCAGCTGTGTGATGCTTTTCCTGGAGCAAGCTCCTTGCATCCCACATCGACAGCAGCCTCGACTCCAACGGTGAAACTGCACATCGCGGGTTCACCATTCATCACAACCAGCTGCACCTCACATCCACTACACAGGACTTCGCATCGCAAGCCCCGTCGACAGGATCCTCAATGTCGATTCATCAGGACCTGGTACCACGGCCTCATCCCATCTTGGAACTGATGCAGCGCTTTGCCTGCTCGATGCATCTTTGATGACGATCTACACAACACTCTGCAATCAGGATTTAAGGTACTCTGTTCAGCTGGCCTAACTGGGTTCATGAAGGCGGCCCTCGCTTCATCTCTGTCATCCTGCATTTGTGACTTTATACCTGTCCAGTTCAAATTGATATCCCAAAAATTGCCTTGTGCTTTTTGGTGATATTTTTCACTATAAACTTTAAAAATCAGTATCCCCTTTTCTACTAATTGGATTTTGCTTCTTTTTGTCATCTTCTTTTAGTATACTCAGAGTTTATTTCTAATTTGGTGTGGGATCTTTTGTGAGGTATTTTCACTGTTTACTGTTTGAAGTGTTGCACAAATACTTTACACACTGCCTCGAAATGTTAAGCTTCACTGCTCTGTGCCATGCTATGAGATGGTGAGCACAGCTTAATTTAGGGTTTACCTGCCCCTTACCCTGACTTGGATTGTGGTTGCTGCTAGACCAAGGCTTATAGCCCAGTCAACCAGTAACCCAATTTTTAACACACAGGTAGCTGACACCTTGTTTTATTAGAAGAATGTCATCATAGCCACAGGCAAGCCAGTAAAACGAACCCACTGATTCAGAGATTCTGGCAAGTATTTCTTAAAAAATTGTCAGCTCCAAACCATACTCTTAGGATGTGTCTCTGAGGGGTGACTTTACTTAACTCACTGTTACATAGAGGAGATAAATAAATCGAATTATAGGGGTGAAAATGGGTGCCTATCTCCAGGGACAGGTAATACCGCAATTATAAGGATTGTGAAGAGGGAGAAGGACAAATTGGGAAACATTAAATCACAAGGTTCACAAGGCACAAGCAGAGCTCAATGGTAGATAGCTTTTGTCCACTGCAAATAGTGGGATCTATGATTATTAGCACCTGTCCCTGAAATCCAGTGCACATCCTCTCCAAAAGCATAGGCCTCACATGTGATAACATTTTAGACTGTCAACACCTTACATGACCACGGGAACACTAAAAAAGACTGGACACTGGGACCACATCAACAAAATGACAGCATGTTACATCCCGAAAACACACCTCTATCTTGCAGCCTGCAAGATACATTCTTGGATTAGAAAATGGCAGGATGCAGTAGAAAACTCCTCTTCTGGAATTGCACACAGATTTCATTAACCATCAATATACCATGCACACTGTTTAATGGATCTGAAGGAATTTTACAAAAAATAAATGCATATGCGCCTCAAGATTGTTTGCTGGACAACAGCACCTGTGCACCTGTGCATATGTCAACTATCACTACTATGTCTCCCACCAATCCATCATTGTCTTTGCAGACCATATGCTCTTTCTTTATGAGGTAACATGCATAAAATAATTTCCTTCTTGAATGACATACAGTCTCTTGAAGTCTATGTGTTTCCATCCCCTCAGCCACCTGCTACCACATCCACTATCTTATGTTATTATGTTATGTTAATAAATTGTATAAACTGTGAAAAAGGTATGTTCAAGAAGAAGGGCAGTTAGACTAAGCCCAAAAAAGTTTTCAGTGAACATCTAAAGAACATCAAGTTCAATTTAACTACAATCACATTGGGATCACATTGGGAAAAAGGTTCCAGAGTTGTGGACTACAAACAGAAAATCCTCAACACCCACTCTTGGCTTTCACAGCTTTAGCAGCCACCAATAGGATGCCAAAAGGCAAGCAAAGAGTCTGATTGGGGGTATATTTGACAATCTGATGACAGAAGAACAAAGGGACATTCTCCTATATTGCTTTAAAAATAATGCAATGTGAGTTGTACTGAGTTATTTGCTTTATTTGCAGCCAATAAAATTGTTGTAGTAAAGGCCTGGCTTTTATACATTTGGAAGCATTGAAAAGCAACCTAGCTGGAGCATTTTTTACCCCCTGTGACCTAGTAAGGACAGTGCACAGAAGTCGCAAATACAGAGAATATGCATTGCCACAATGATGGTGCTTATATAATTTTTTCAAGCTCTGTCAAGAATGGTATCAGTTTCATTAGAACTTTCAAATGAAAATTGCACGAAAAGACAGCCTTGGAAATTTGGTTTGCCACTTAGAACTATTAAATTTAACTCTAAGTCTCCTTACAATAGATGATGGAGTGGGTAAAAGACCTTGTTCTGTGGGGAGGTTGTTGCACCATAAGTATGTTTGGCAGATGGGTTACTCCATCACAAACATGACAGATATCCTGTCCACCTTATTACAAGTGCATTTAATCCTATGGCTTGTTTGTGATGGATTACACATCCCACAAACTCTAAAGCAGGGCCTTGGGGCTTCATTTTTAACTGCATTTAGATCAAGCATGATGCTTCTGATGCATTTCCAGATATATTTCATCATTTGTTTAAAAACATCATGGCAGGATGGGTTATTATCTAGGCAGAAGTCATCAGTATACAGACTGATTTTGCAGCCCATATTTGCTATGGCTTTGCCAATAGGAGATACATATGGTGAAAATATTTGGGAAGAAAGGACCCCTGAGGACCCATGCCATTGAAAGGAGTTCTACTGGCATTGGAGTTTGCGAGCTCCACTACTTCAGTAGGGTCCCTTAAAAAGGAAGATGGCTGAGTAAGATGGAATGATGAACTGTATAAAAAACTGCAGAAAACACCAGAAGAATCATTGTATTTACATGTCCTTAGTCACTGGCAATTTTCAAGTCATCCAAGACAGACAAAAGGACTGAATCCATATTATGAGTGGGACAAACTCTAGCTTGAGAACAAGGGCAAGGGAGAAGGTTAGGGTCCAATCATGTTTTGTGGATAGTGCCCGGTCCATCAGAGTGGCAGAGGATTTTAGGTCCGCCCCCTACATGAACTACTGTGCGCCAAATTTCAAGATTAACCAGCTGTGATCTCTGCACCTTGATAAGAACCACTGTTAAGGTGGTTCCTTTCAAGGTGAAAAAAGCTTACTGCGTGTCCGGCATAGGTTTTCCCAGCAGTTTACAAAACATTTTTTATTGCAAACTAATGACTCCCAGAGCTAGGAATTGATTTCCCTGAGTTTGGGGTCATTATTACTTTCTGTCCCTCAAGGCCAGGGTTGACCTGGCTGTGAGTGATTGCAAAAAAAAGGACATCACACAGTTCACCTAAAACAGGCTGAGGTGGGTAATATACTTTTTCCAACAGCCCCTACTTGGTTGGGCCACTGAAGGAAGCATGTCTTTGACAGAGACAACAGGAGCTCTTCTGAGGGAAATCTGATGGCCACCTGACTAAAAGAGGCAGGCATACTGAGAGTTTGGCAGACAGGATATTCCATCACATTTGTGACGGAGTACCCTGTCTGCAAAATGTAATTGTCATTAAATTGATGTCATAGGATGTTAGTGACATATCAATTATCTTAGCACATACCGGAGGTAAGCAGATCAGGTAGATCATTTTTTGGTGCCAGTGGGACACTTACAGGCTTTGTTTTAAAGAGGAATAACAACAGCGTATTTAACCCTGCAGCTGCTGGTGCTTTTCTACCCCCAGTGGTTCAGCCCTTGTCTCATATTTGAGGTACTTTGAGCTTATGCCCCCAGAAATATTTTACCACATAACCTATCCGCGCAAAATTTCTACCCTTCTTTCCAACATCCGGGGGATTCTAAAGGTACCCCATATTTGTAGATACACCTGGAAGAGAAAGAGAAAACAACCAAACTATAGCTACATGTTGGTAGTTTTCTGGAAAAAATTAGAAAAGCACTGTGCTGGAAAGCATATGACATGTTCTCATTCCAGGATGACTGTGACCCCCTTCCAAATAATTGACATGAGAAATACCTGGTATCTGGTGGGCTTTTTGCTTACTAGGGGCATTATGGATTTAGAAATGTCAACAAAAAGTTTTGACTGCTAGAATCACAATTTTCCCACCTTTCAAGAATGACCAAAGTTGAATAAAAAAATATTTTATTACCACAGTCTATGCACATTTTTAAGTGGTAGTCAATATTTTCACATTTTTATTTCAATCTACTTGCAGTTTGCTATAGAATCAAGTGTGAAATAAGTGTGAAACACGTGGCACATCCCAGAAAGCTATGCATTTTTGAAAAGTAGATTTTTAATTCTGAACTCTGTAAGGTATCATTTGTGTAGATCTATCACGGTTTTCCCCAAAAATGAATTGCTGAATTACAAAAACAAGGAAAATAAGTAGAAAGAATAGTCTTTGGTGACAATGTTTTAATTTGTAATTTTTTTATCACAATGGGAAACTTACAAAAAACAAAATACTCTCATGTCCGATAGAACCCTGTGGTAGTGGAGATATGTATAGTTTGTAGCTTTTCCAAATACATAGAAACAGATCCCACAACTGTGCAGAAGCTCATGATTTGTAATTGTGCATTGACCATAGCAATTTAGATGGAAACATGTAATAAATGAAAAATGGGTAGAAAAGAAGCTTATGTATTAATGAAATGTGCACAGAATACTGAGTTTAGCAACACTGGAAATGTGTGCAACTCTGTATTCGGGGCTACACATACTATCATGTGATTTAGAGAGCAGTTTGGAAAATGCCCTCTTTCTTGCACACCGGCTAACATTTGGAAGCCAAAAATGCCGAGAAATCCAATTATTAGAGATGTTCTACTATTCTATGTCTCTCAATAAAAATGGGACCAACTTGTATGGCTGTAACTAGTGACTATTACACTAGATGTCTATAAATCACATTTCACCCAGCAAAATTAACATTCTTTAAATGTGGATAACTTGGGCCAGAGCTCACCTGCACAGAGGGAAAACTACCGAACCCAGACATTTCTGAAAACTATTCACTCAAGGGAGTTTAAGATGATGTGACTTGCATGTAAACACAAGGGGCCCGATTCACAAAATTAACTTAAGACAAAATCCTAAACTTAGTACCATTTTGGTATTCACAGAATGCACTTACTACTTCTGGTATTCACAGAATGAACTTACTACTTTTGCGATTCACAGAATAAACGAACTACTTTTGGTATTCACAGAATGGATTTACGACTACTAACTTTACGTCCGCACTCGGGCCGGAAATTCCAGCCCGGAGGCGGAGCTTCCGGCCCGGAGGCGGGGCTTCCGGCCCAGAGGTGGAGATTTTGGCCATGGCTAAATCTCCGCCACTGGCCGGAATCCCCACCTCCGGGCCGGAAGCTCCGCCTCCGGCCCGGAAGCCCCGCCTCCGGGGCGGAAGCTCCGCCTCCGGGCCGGAAGCTCCGCCTCCAGGCCGGAATTTCCGGCCCGAGTGCGGACGTAAAGTTAGTAGTCGTAAATCCATTCTGTGAATACCAAAAGTAGTACGTTTATTCTGTGAATCGCAAAAGTAGTAAGTTCATTCTGTGAATACCAGAAGTAGTAAGTGCATTCTGTGAATACCAAAATGGTACTAAGTTTAGGATTTTGTCTTAAGTTTGTTCTGTGAATCGGGCCCAAGTTCTTTTACCCAAAAGCCCTTGCAAACCTAAACTTGAGACTTAAAATATGCATTTCCTCACTTTATATTTCTGTGAGGAAAAGATCAGAAATCTGTGGGAAGCCAAATATTTCCTACCAACAAGCTTTCTCACACTTGCCCCAATAAATAAAAAAGTATTCCACTTGTATGAGTGAGCAATCACCCGCAAAAGTAAAATCCTCAAAATGCAGCCCCCATAGATTAATGGTTTCCACCCAAAACTGATCCTTTTTTTCTAATGTTGGCAGCTGTGGGTTTTATGTCTGGGCTGAGCCCCCACCCATGGGAACATACCAAATCCAGACATTTCTGAAAAGTAGACACCCGGGGTAGACAGGGGTGTTCTGGCATACATGGATCTTGGTCCTTTTCCCACAAGACCTTGCAAACCCCAAACTTTGGCTAAAAACATACATTTACCTCAAATTTCTGTGAGGAAAAGTTTTGGAATCTGCAAGGAACCACACATTTCCTGCCTGCCATCTAGCAGTCCTGCACTTGTCTTGATAAAAACATTACTAGACTTGTATGGGTTGTGTGTGTGGTTCCAGCACCTGTGACAGGAAAGGCTCCAAAACACAACATGGGCAAATCAAATGTTTCCACGCAAAACCGACCCTTGTTTTGTAATGTGTGCAGCTGTGGAATTTGGGCATAGGCTCAGCCGCCACCGTGGAAAACCTACAAAACCTAGACATTTCTGATAACTAAACACCAAGTTGACTCCAGAGTGGTCTGGCATGAATGTATCGACAATGTTCTTTCACTCAGAAGGCCTTGCAAACATCAAACTTTGGCTAAATGTGCATTTTCCACATGTTTCTGAGGGAAGGTTCTGGAATCATTGGGGAGCCATCAATGTCCCCAAGCATTCCCATACTTGCCTCAATAAAAACAGTACCTCACTTGTATAGCTGGGTCTTACACCAGCGACAGGAATGGAAAAACCAATGACCACGCGAAGACCATATAGATTTTGCAATGTCCTCGTTTTGATCTGTTCCTGTCATGGGCACTAGGCCCAGCCACATCAGAGGGGTATATTTTTATCAGGATGTGTATGGGAACACTGAGGAGGCGATTCTGATTCCAGCCACAAAATGGACCGACCGACACGGACCCAGACCGGAGACCGACCGACATAGACCGGCGCCGTACGACCCATGCAGTACGATGCAACGCGTGTGAATTACAACCGACATGTACGGAATACAAGCCGTACGACTGAGCCGTAGGGAAAATAGTGATCCGGCCAGAAAACCAACGCGAGTTTCACTGACCGACACGAACCTGGAATGAACCCGACCGACCGGTACCCGCGATGTCCGACCCGCGCAGTACGATGCAATGCGTGTAAACCCAGACCGACTCGCACAGAGAACAAGCTGCATAACCAACACGCACAGAAAACCGGGCCCACAAGTAATAGAGACCTCTGAGACCGATGCAAATGAAACACAGAATATAGGCAGCGTGAACGAGGTGGAGAAGCCCGCACGAGACAACATCAGCATCCGTTTCCGTCAGATGAACGTCTCCTTCATGCCTACAAAAAACAAAGGAAAAAAGACAAAAAAAGGACCAAACAAGCGATGACAAAGCCAATAAATATCAAATATAAAAACCTGGGAAAAAGACACACCCACTACTCAAACTATATAAAGGACTACAATCACTACCATGATCCCTTGCAAACAGGAGACACAGCCAGCAGCAAACACCATTACACAGCAACCACAGACATACTCACAACTCACCCATCACATAACCCACACACCATCAGCACCTCATCCAAAAGCACACACACATACAGCCAGCAAAACCAACACCAACCCACCCTCACTTGCACCCTCACACACACATCCCTCACCACCACCACCCATCACCATGCCCGTCAAAGAAGAATTCAAAGTTCACAGATAGTGAGTGAGAAGTGCTGGTAGACGAGATCATCAGAGTAGAGCCACATTTGTTTGGTACATTGGTCCAAAGGACCCCCATGTCGCAGAAAACAAAGATGTTGGCGAGGATTGTGGACTAGGTGAACGCTCAAGCCCAAGCAAGGCGCACAAAGGACAATATCCAGAACAGGTGGTATAACATGTGCAGGAGGGTCAAGAAACTCATCGAAAAAGATCATGCCCTGAGTCAGTGCACTGGCGGTGGCCCTCCTACCAAACCAGTCTACTTCAGGACCTGGGAGGAGAAGGTGCGGGACATCCTACCACCAGAGAGCATCCATAGGCTAACAGACATATCAGAGCCTGGTGAGTACACAAACAACATACCCAAGATTGTGTGGCAAGGGGACAGTGAAACCATGCATCGCAAGCAAAGCCACAGTAACCAATAGATAATCATCCCAAGATGTGTATGCCAGTCAGACAAACACAATACCTGCCATCCCATAGTGACTTGGAACTGTGTCATGACATTCACCAACCTACAAACAAATAGAGCAAGGCAGTGGCACAAAGCTAAATCGACACTGCCAGTTTGCCACCACAAACACACTACCTCACAGTGCAGCTGACTGACAGGAAGGAATAGTGGGGATGCAGGTGAAGTGAGTGTATCCAAAAACATGATGGGGTCTGTAGTCACAGACAATGCTCCCCCTCCTGATTGGCCCATCAACAATTCTTTGAAATATGCCCACATCACAGGGAGTGGAAAATGACTGACAAGATGGCTTACACTGGGTCCTGCTGTGGGGAGCACAAGGCCCTGGTAGGGCTTGTGCACAAATCAGAAGCAGAACACCACTGACTGACATCCTGAAAGACAACTTGCACGCCCTACAATGGAAGCACGTTTCATGGGGGGATGCCTGGCCGGGTGGGAAGGAGGACTGACAGCTCTGACCATACTTACCAGCATGTGGAGACCCCCCCCTCAACACAAACTCCACACAACTCACCGGGTAGAATGGATTGACCCACAACTTTGTGAAATATCAGCCAAAGATACCCCGTACTGGGTGCTGCTGTGTGAAGCACAGGGGCTCTCTTTGGACTTGTAGCCAAACAAACACCAGGATTTCACAGTCAACCATCTTGCCATTGCTGTCACACACCCTCACAGGGAAGCAGAGTCATGAGGGAGGAAGTATGGGCATGCTGGGAAGGGGGATGTAACCAAGAGCATGATGGGAGTTGCAGTCACAGACAATCCACACCCACTCACATGGCCCAGCAAGCATACACTGAACCATGCTCGCCTCACAGGGAGTGGGAAGGGACTGACAAGATGTCTGACACTGGGCTCTGTTGTGGGGAGCATAAGGCCCTGCTGGGACATGGGCAACAACAAACACCAGGACTTCACAGTCAGCCATCTTGCCATTGCTGTCACACCCCCTCACAGGGAAGCAGAGTCAAGAGGGAGGGAGTATGGGCATGCTGGGAAGGGGGGTGTAGACAAGAGTATGATGGGATTTGCAGTCAAAGACAATCCACAACCACCCACATGGCCCAGTAAGCATACACTGAACCATGCTCGCCTCACAGGGAGTGGGAAGGGACTGACAAGATGTCTGACACTGGGCTCTGTTGTGGGAGCACAAGGCCCTGCTGGGAAATGGGCAACAACAAACACCAGCACTTCACAGTCAGCCATCTTGCCATTGCTGTCACACCCCCTCACAGGGAAGCAGAGTCAAGAGGGAGGAAGCATGGGCATGCTGGGAAGGGGGTGTAGCCAAGAGTATGATGGGAGTTGCAGTCACAGACAATCCACACCCACCCACTTGGCCCAGCAAGCATACACTGAACCATGCTCATCTCACAGGGAGTGGGAAGGGACTGACAAGATGTCTGACACTGGGCTCTGTTGTGGGGAGCACAAGGCCCTGCTGGGAAATGGGCAACAACAATATCAAACTCTGTCCGTGACAAGCTGGAAAAAAGCAGTGTACAGGCAGGCATCTGTTCGTACAGTAGAAAATGTCATGTTTGTGAACCATTGATGCCTGTAGAAACATAACTTACATTGTGTGTCTCTTCCAAACAAAGGTGGTGCTGGGGACCCAGCACCAAATGAAGAGCATTCCCAGTCCAAGACTCTGGTGGACACTGAGCTCTCTGGTTTGACTCTGTCTCTGTCCTCTTCGGATGACGACGACCAATCTGGCCCCTCCGGTGTGAGTCATCATGCAGCACCAACAGCATCAACATCTTCACCCCCTGTACCCACGCCTCCAGCATCTGGAAACCGGCAGGGCACCCCTGCCAACACGGACAGACCAAGGCCACTGAACACCCACAGCACAGGGACACAGGGCCCCCCGGAAGCTACAGCAAACACCACCAGCAACACCACCCAAGGGGTCCCAGTGTCACCTGTGCGTCCCGCCGCTGGTCCTGCCCGTGTGGATAGGGGTGCTGGAAGGGGTGGGAGGCAGAGGGCACACCTTGCAGAGGGGTCTGGACTGCATGATGACCCCCAACTGGCACGCATCATAGATGCGTACCAGGATAGCACCGGAGGATTTGGCCAAGTAGTGGGGATCCTCAAGGACATGCAACAGGAGCAGGCTGCCCACCATGCCCACATGGAGGCAAAGTGGGATGCCCTTACTGTAGTGCTTCGGGACATACTCCAATGCCTCCGGCAGATCAACACAAACCTGTCCACACCTCCCTGTGTGGCCACAACATCTGTTGCAACACCATCTACCAGCGCCACAGGGAGGGAGGAGGACTCTGGCGGAGAGTCCCCTGCACCGCAGAGGCCTGCACCTGAAGATCCCCCCCCAAGAAGAAAAGGGGTCGTCCAAAGAAGGACATGTGAGAGGCAGATGTCCCAGCACATTCCCCAGGGCCTCTAAACCTGTTCTGGACAATGTTCTTTGTGCGCAACCTGTTCACCTTGTTCAATCGCACACAACTCGCCCACATGACATGGAGGGTTCATGTTGGGCCAATGCAGCAGATTAAGGGTGGGCGTAGTTCGCGAAGTAGCACTTCGCGAAGCTACGCAAAGTGAAGTTCGCACTACGCGAGCTACGCGTAGCACTTCGCGAACTGCGAAGTAACATGTTCGCACTGTGCAAGATGTTGTTTTCAATGATTGCACAGTGCGGACAAGCAACCGGCACTGTGCAATCATTGAAAATGGCATCTTGCACAGTGCGAGCTGTAGTTTTCTGCTGCTCGAGTAGATTTTTACTCGAGCTGCAGCTTTCTCAACGCGAACTGGTAGTTTCTCATCGCGAGCGGTCGCGAGCATACGCGACCCCTCGCAATGAGAAACCTGACCTTCTCGCGTTGGGAATCTCGCCGGGAGGTTTATTTTCCATGCTCGCGATCGCGAACAAGGAAAAAGTCTCGCCAGGATGTCATTTTGCTTGCTCGCGGTCGCCAACTTGACGTTGAGGACCGCGAGCAAGCAAAAAATGACCGCAGCACTACGCAACACTACGCTACGCGTGTTCGCACTGTGCTACGTGCAGTTCGCGTAGCGCGAAGTAGCGCGAACTTCGCAAACTACGCGAGCGTAGCGTAGTGCTTCGCCCAGGCCTACAGCAGATGACTGTGGACTTTACTCTGGACATTTAATCTACCAGCACTTCCAACTCTAATGAGAACTTTTGATTCCAAAACCAATGTACAGCACCCACCATCCTGTGCACTTTCCTCACACATGTTCGAAAATAAACTCACCAGCACACCATACTTGCCTCTGTTGTGATTCCAAATTGTCATGTGTCATGGAGATGTCGATCTGCTACACAACACAGTGCATGCCAAATACGGCAACAATGTGACCAACGCCATGTGAGTCATTGTGACGTGACACATGTGAGGGAGACACACCACAATGGCAACAAAACACATACTCACCATGGCCATGTTACTCATCACACACAATGATGGTGACCTGAAACACATAGGTATGCACAACCACAACACCTATCCACAGTCAGTGGTAACAAGTCCACAGGTAAGGTAAGCAAATGTCACTCAGATGTGGGAAGACAGACAACGCACCTAACAAAGCATAGCAAAGGTTCATTACACATCAGCAACATGTTTATTCGAAAATAGTTGCAAGGACACACGGTCACAGAGTGTCTGAGAATTGTAGTCCAGGGGTGTGTGGCACATCACTTGATTGCAATTGACTACTCCCACACTGTTGTCGGATTCTGGGTGTTGGGGGTCAGTGTTGACCAAACAAAAGGCAAATCACCCTGTGAAGGACAGACACAAGCCACAGTCAAAAGCACCGCAAAACAGGAGAGAAATGCAATACACATGCACCAAACATGTCACAATAAACCTACACAAAAACAAGTTAGCAGTACTACCCTATTGTGGAGTACACACCACCTGAATGGACACATCACTGCACTCATCCAGTCAAGTGGCACACAGACACTCTCAGACAGCAACAGAGCAGCCACAACACATTCCAGGCTAACTCCATACATTGACATAACAACCCTGGAAACTCACATTCAGGTGAAGAAGTTGTTGATGACCTGTGAGCAGACGTCACCCTCATCCTCATTATCACTGGCATCTTGGCCCAGGCCGGGATCCTCCACAGGTGCCGGAGGTTGGTCATCATCATCGTCATCCTGGATGAGAGGCACCTTCTTCTGCACTGCCATGTTGTGTAGCATGCAGCATGCAAGGATTATTTTGCACACCTTTGCAGGTTCATATGGGAGGGCCCCTCCGGTCTTGTCCAGGCAGAGAAAGCGGCTTTTCAGGAGGCTGAATGTCTCCTCAATCACCCTCCTGCTCTGACCATGTGCCTCATTGTAGCGCATCTCGGCTGGTGTCACAGGGATCCTGAGGGGTGTCAGCAACCACGGCATGTTGGGGTATCCAGAATCACCTACACACACAAAAATGAACAAGTAGCTGAGTTTTGTAGGAGTGCGGAATACAACATTGACAAACACACACAATGATAAACAGTCAGTACACACCGACAAGCCAGGCATACTGAGCTGGCATCTGTGACATCAGCTTTACAATGCGACTACTCCTCATTATGTAGGCATCGTGTGCAGAACCAGGGAACCGTGCACACACATGTGTGATACACATGTCTGCAAGACATACCACCAAAGCATTGATCGAGTGGAAATGTTTCCTGTTCTGGTATGCCTACTCATGTGCGTTTGGTGGTATCAGGGCCACATGTGTCCCATCAATAGATCCGATGACGTTCGGCATCCTCCCCAGTGTATAAAAGGCATCCTTTATTTCAGGTAGTTCAGCTGGGCTCAGGAACTTGATGTACAGGTCTAGGAAATGCAACATCCCTTCCAAGACATCGCGTAGCACCCGACTAAACATAGTTTGCGACATACCACCAGCAGTAGCCACAGTGTACTGGAATGTACCAGTAGCAAAGAAGTGCAGGGCTGCCATCACATTCACCTCTGGGGTCAGTGCTGTAGGGTATGTCCGGCCAGGTAGCAGATGTGGCGCCAACTGCTCCTGCAACTCCTCAATCAGTGGCCTGGTGAAGCGGTAATGTCAGATGCAGTCGCGTTCCTGCATGGTTGCAAGGTCTGGGAATGGTCGTTGGACAGCTGGTGCCCTGCAGAACAGAGATGAACAAAGGAAGATTGTCGGTTCATCCACCCATGTGGCCATGACCAGGCACAATATCACATGACAGATCATGACATTACACAATGTACTGAGGTGTGTGCTGTTGGGCATGGACACATATGTCACCTACATGACCATCACCTCACATCTCAATTCCACATGTCCACATGAGTCCCATGTAGTGCAATGGCCAATCATCTGGCTGTGTCACCCGACCTATGTACTGCTGTGACGTTACAAACACACACCACAGTGACAAGTGAGGCCTGATGTCTCCCAGGCATCACAGATCTTTGCCATGCAGATAGCCAGGGTCCCTTTATTGCCACATCGAAAATGCCATGGACATGGTGTATCATGTACACACCACAAGGCAAGTGTGAGTCCCACAGGTAGTGGCCACTGTTGTCCCTGCAGGCCCTACATGTACGTCTCTTAGACACACACACACACCATCAAGGTAGATGCATATACCACATGGATGTGGAGACTGTCTCCCATTGGGCACATTTGATCAGCCACATCTGAGACACAACACAACATGCACACAGACGGTGGGCGCACATCAGAATTGTGGCTACAGGTCTCACTGTGACGTACATGCCATCACCCCCAGGACTCAGGGTGTATGTGACATGCCCTAAACAGGTCTAACATGAAACTGTGTCAAGTGACTCATGCCCATTACTGTACATTTGCACATCACAGTGGTAATGTGCACGACACACAAACGATTCTGCCCCCATGTACACGTGCACAGCCTGGGAGTGGCTGTACAAAAGTGCCACCCAACAAACCAAATGTGCCCCCCAACACACAGGGAATGCAGCATTACATGCCGTGGGACACTGTGTGGGCAATGCCATAGTGTGGTAGGTGTGCACAGGTGTCCCTGGCAAGTAATTGTGTGTTGAATCCTTCGAATAGTCATACCAATGAGCTCCACCGCGGGTGACAATGCGTACGCATTGCACGGTTCATGACCGAGCCGTGCGTACACTTTGCCATTGATTGCAATGAGCTCCGACGAGGGTGACAATGCGTATGCATTGCACAGTTCATGACCGAGCCGTGGGTACGCTTTGCCATTGACTATAATGAGGTCCAACGCAGGTGACAATGCGTACGCATTGCACGGTTCATGACCGAGCAGTGCGTGCACTTTGCCATTGACTGTAATGAGCTCCAACGCAGGTGACAATGCGTACGCATTGCACGGTTTATGACCGAGCCGTGCGTACGCTTTGCCATTGACTGCAATGAGCTCCGATGCGGGTGACTATCATGCATACGCCTCGGGCAGGCATGGTCCCAGACAGTCGTACGCCTTGGCCATTGAATCGTATGGAGACGGGTACATATGTATATTCAAAATGCACGTTGTACTGTCAGTTGACCGAGCTGGGTGCACCCATTGGCTCTGGACTGTCATGGAGACGGATGCGGATTCAAAACTTGTACGAGTTATGCACTGGAAATTCAGTTGGATGCCTACAACAATGTTGCAATTACTAGTGTTCCATGAAGGTGAAGAGTTGAATGATGCGGAAGGCGTGTATGAGTCGTACATTTCCATGGATTGGCCACATTCATAGAATGCAATCGTGTTGGACCTCTCACTTGGGACACATGGCACAGATTCTGCCTCTGCAGCACAGATATAAGGCTGGCTGCCCCCCAGGGAACTCACTTGCCTGCACTACATGCTCCTGGACCACATCCCTGCTACCACTGCTGCTGTCTCTGCATCCTCTGGCTCCTGCTATGGCACGTACTCTGGAGGGGGCCCCAGCCTTCACTGACGAGGAGAACCAGGCCCTGCTGGACGGGCTCCTTCCACATTACAGCAAGCTGTATGGGAAACCAAGGGAGCAGGTAAGTGTGCAGTCCACTGCCTCCCTAATTGTGCATGTTGTCTGACTAGCAGTACTAGCAGTGTGTACACCAGTGGCAAGCATTCTCACTGACTACTTTCATCCCCCAAAGTGTGTAGGGACATGTATTGAACAGGTGTTCTGCTGCTAAAGTGCATTAGTGTAAGCTTAAACTTCCCAGGCATTGTTAATATGTCAGACATGGAGGTGATTTGTCCTTCCCCATGGTTGCACTACCTGTGTAACTCATTTCCCTTTGTGATGATGACATGTATATCCAAATGTGTGCATCACAAATATGGAGCATATGTGTTAATGTACTTTTAACGTTGTCATCCTCACAGGTTGATGCCCGCCAGAAGCAGGAGATATGGCTGACCATCGCCCGGGCAGTTCGTTCGGCTGGGGGTCTACAAGCGCCGGATCCGCAACTGCCAGAAGAGGTGGTAGGTCCTTCGGTGCTGGACCTGGAGGATAGCTAGAGTCCAGCTGAAACTGTCACCTCCACGCAGGAGGGGCAGACACCAGGCCCTGACCCCCCACATGCTCCGGATGCTGGCAGTGGACTTCCCGGACCTGGATAGGCAGCTGAAGGCCAGACAGCCGCAGGAAGGGGGTAAGTACATGCCTAATCTGTGTACTATGTCTGACATGAGAATTGCAGTCTTTTGGCCTGGTCACACTTCCACATTACGTCGGTCTTGTAGTCCAACACTCAGGTCCCTCAATTGTGTGATGCACCCTCCTCATCTGTTCCACAGGTGTGTCCCCTACAGTCTGTTGCTTGTGTCACTAGGGCACTGTGTCCCTGCAGTCAGCTATGCTTCAGCCAACGGACAGCATCTGTCCCCGTGACTCGGTTGTGTGTTTCATGGGTGGTTCAATTGCTGCCCAATGCCTGTTATCTGACATGTGATCTGTGTGTGCCCTTGATATGTGTTCCAATTGCTGGTCTGACTTGCCACATGTGGCTGGGGTATTTCAAACAAAACCATGCAGCAGGGGACTCCAATGTGTGTGCCTCAGGAGTATGTATATCAAGCATATCCCACTTGCTTAGCCACCTGACTACTGTCCAGGGCCAAACACTGTTTCACGTAGACCTGGGCAGTCATGCCTCCTCAAGAGCATTTAGAAACACTCTGTAATCCCACTCCTGTGTATCAACTTACAGGTTGTGCTTTGTGACATGTGCCTGCAGGTGGCTGCCTCTGTGTCATTATGGTGTGGCTTCCTGTTACGTACAACTGGGGTGTCCATGATTTTGAGGGTCAGCAGGACATCTGAGATGTGACTGTGTGAGACAAGACCTGTGTGACATATAGGTGTGTGATCATCTGACAGAGCACAATGGTGTATGCAACTGTGTACTTCAGGCAGCTGGGTTACATGCACAGTAGACTGTGATGTGCTAATGTACATGGAGTTGTGTTTGCAGAGACTCATATGTCTGATTTGCATGTTGTGGGGTCTTCTGGGTCCTGGATAGGTTGTTTGCAGGGGATGGACAAGTGCACGTGTCAGCTGCAGAGTTTGCTTTACCCCTGAGCTATGATTGTGACACAGTGCATACTGTTGTTGTATGGATGCCCTGCCCCTGTGACAGGAGACAGTGTTGACTGACTTTCCAGGCATGCCAGTGCTGTGGCATTTAATTTGCTATGAGTGATCCTGCATTGTGTTCAAGTGTGCACCATGCACCCCATTGTGGCATTGACTATCAGGACATGAGAACATCTTAGTGTGTGTTGCTGGCATGCATCACAAGCATGTGAAATGAGTCTCTGCCCATGCCTTCATCCGGACACCTGTACTGAGTCAGTGGCAAGAGATGTGTTTGTGTGTATAGTGACATACTCCTACATGTTTACTTGCATGTCCAACTGATGTGTTGGTGGTGCATGTCAGGACATTGGCGTATTAGCATCCAACATGCAACAGACATATGGGTGCAAGTCAAGGAGGGATATGTGTGCCATGGTTGATGTTGAGAATGACAATTGGCTTATTCTAAACAGTCTTGGCACTTTGAGCAGTGTTCAGCTGATGATGCCAGGGCTTGCCCTGTGATGTGATGTACTAACTGTGGTGTGTGCAGTCAGTGCAGGTGACTGATGTTGTGCTCTTTCTTCCTATTCCTATCCAGATATATCCACGGCCATAGGAGGAGACAGCTCCATAGACCAGGAGGAGCCACAGAGCCTGACAGGGACAGAAGGAGGGGAGTCGGGGGGACCTAGTGGCACGGAGGGCGAGTGGAGCCACACCGAGGAGTCGCCAGCACCACCCCCCCAGCTGATGGCCACAGCAGCTCAGAGGATGACTCCCTTGTGGAGGCGGGTGTCAGCAGCCACCAAAACCCCAGCTAGTGAGGCTGTCCCCGCCACCGCCCCCACCACCACTATCACCACCCTCCCATCGGCTCCCACCCCAGAGGTCCGTGGAGGCTCCCGTGTTTGGGAGCATGTCTCCTTTGTGCCAGACACCACACCCCCTGCCCCTGTGTCCCATGCTGCCCTGAGAGAGGAGTCTGTGGACTTACTTAGTCAGATCCTTGTAGGGCAGACATCGATGCTGAGTGTGCTCCATGCACACACCACTCTGTTGATGCAACTGGTGTCGTTTATGGAGGGCATTTCATCGGGCATGTCTACCCTACAGAGGACCAACCAGTCCATGGCCTCATCCCTGATGGCAGCAGTGTCCCTCTTCCAACAGTCCTGCACCCCTCCTACACCTGCACCACTCATGATTCCTAGCAGCCTACCTATCCCAAGCACACACACACCTGCACATTCTCACAAAGCCACAGACACGGGCAGCACACAAACACCCAAACCAAGGGCTAGATGTGCACACAAGCAAGCGCAGGGGACTGATACCACACTCACAAGGGCTGGTTTGCAGACACACACACAGTCACCCTCAACCACTCTGTAGTCCTCTGAAACCTCTCCCTCCCAGCCCCCTTCCCTTCCCTCACCTGTAACCCCATCTCCCATGAAGCTCTTCCTCTGTGACCTTGGCCTCTTCCCAACGACCCAGCAGATCCAGATTACAAGGGGAAGAGGAAGTCCCCACACACAGAGGGGAGTGCATCGACATTAGGTGAGTTTAGTAACTTCTGCCTTATACAAGCTAGACTATGGCAATTCGTTGGTCTAAACAGTTGCATTTAATAGGTTGATTCTTTCTCTCTTTCTCTCCTCCTTTATCTCTCCCCGCATTAGCTTTGAGCCTGCTGGAGGGGTGTGTCCTCGTCTCTCCCTCCCCGTAAAGATCGAATCCTGGCGCTTTGACTTCGCTTTGTCCACTAACTTTGAAGATTTTGTGTATCCGTACTTATTTTAGGTACACCTTTTTGGCGACATAATCGCAATATGATACATTGTGGTCTATATGCATATATCTTTTTCACTGTTTTTTCATTCATTATTTTTTGTTTGATTAGTATGGCATCCTTCGGTCGTGTTGAAGCTTCGTTTTAGAAACTATTACGCTGAACAATTTCTCTTCTATTGATTCAGGTAATTTAGGGGTTGAGCCCAGAACTAGATTTGACTATTACTTTTTTGTCATATGGAGATTCGCTCTTTTCCATGTTTGTCTATATTTCCCTGCTTTTTTCTCATTTCTTCTTATTCTTTTGTTATCCCTTGACATTACTCCCTTTGGTCTCTGGTGCACATGATTAACCACCTGATTTTAATGTAATAACGTGTATCCGTCTCATTTATGTAGCTAAGTGACACTCTGTGGAAATAGTACATATGAATTTGTGTCGTTTGTTTGATATAGGTTTGCATTTATGCATATATGTTACTTCCTTCTTCCGTGTTCCAGGTCCCGATTTGATTTGTGCGGTTCTGTTTTGCCCTGAAGAAGGTGGTACTCCGTCATCTGGAGTTGTCTCACCGAAACGCGCGTCGGCGTTTTGCACAGGGCCCCACCCTCTCGTTTTTCTTTACCGGATTTAACATCAAGAAAAACTGTTTTCCTCAGAAACCCTTGATTCCACCAAGGCCTATATACTCACTTGTGTTTTTGAGCATTTTTCCTGTTGTGAAGACCCTTTGAGGGTTGGGACCCCTTTAGTGCCATTTATTTTGCACTAGCATGAACAGTCCATTTGTGTGAATTTGGATGAATGTGTGTCTTGGTTGTGAATGAATGTATGTGCGATTAGTTTCTTTTTCTTCTTTTTCTTAGTGGGAACCTGTTTTCTCCGATCTCTGTTGCACTAAATTCTTCTAATGTGTAAAACATGTATATATGAAACATTATAATTAGTGAAATAAAAAATTTGTACTAATCATAAAGTGAAGTGGTTGTATATATATGTATGCATACATCTTCTATGTTCATTTCTTCTTGAGTGTCTCTAGCTTGTATTTAAAAAAATTCATTGATACATTGTACTTTTTTCATATAAAGGGTAGAGTTTATTTCTCTTTGCACTGAACTGGTTTCCTCCCCTGAGTCTCTACCTTTATATTTTAAATTTAGGGGGCCCCCTTTGTTCATTGGCGCGGGAGTGCCCCTCACACCCGGACACCCTCCCCTAGGCACAGTCAGACTGAGACCCCACCCGCAAGTCCCCCTGGAGCCGGAAGAGAAAGACCCCCACCGCCGCCACCCAGCTCCAAGGCAAAGTCTCTGTCCTCCATCCCCCAGGCCACCACTCCAGAGGTTCCCCACCACACCCTGCCCCAGGTTCCCCCTCCCACAGATACACCATCACCAAAATGCTGAGGCCCTACCACTTGCCACACTCAGTCAGACGGTTAGTGCCACTGATGTGGGGGCTGTGTCCCCCCCTGTCCTGCTGACCTCACCTGCACCCATTCCGCTCCCATGGATTTAGGCACTGCAGTGGAGTCCACAACCACCCCGTCTGACTTGGGTACTGCAGTGGGGACCCAATCCACTCCATCTGAGCTGCCCACTTCAGTGGTGCTGGCACCCACCTCATATGACTTGTGCCCCACAGTTGTGACTTCAACCCCCACTTCAGTCAGCTCCACTGCAGTTGCAAGTGACTCTCCTGCATCCACCACCCCTTCACTGCCTCCTTCTGCTGCGCCCTGAGCCTGTTCCTGCGGTGCCTGGCCTGCCCCCATGTATGCCCCTCCGAGGGGATGTCCCCTGTCCTAAGCAGTGCGGGCAAGCAACGTGTGACAGTTGTCACTCAAGTTCACTCCTTGTAATTTGATGATGGCCTGGCCATTGGCCTTTTGTTTGAACGGACGTTTTAATTTTCATCTGCTGAATAAAGCTTTTTTCTTTATCCTTGTGAACTTGATTTAGCTGTACATTAGGTTGATGATTGTTAGACCTGGCACCTTGGTGTGAGTCTCCCTTCCACTTTTTGTCGCTGTGCCTCATGTGTTTTTATGGTGTTGGCCGCTCAGAGCACTGTGCCACTTCCAACCAGTGCCACAGTGCAAGTGCTCCCTATTTAAAATGTATATGTTGGTTGGATTCCATGATTGGCTTATTTGGTTTACTATCAGACCCTAGTAAAGTGCACCAGGAGTTCCCAGGTCTTGTAAATACAAATGCTGCTGGTGGGCTTGCAGCACTGGTTGTGCCACCCACAGAAGCGGCCTAGTAAAATGTATCTAAGGTCTGCCATTGCAGAACCTGCGTGCAGTCTGGTACTGTCATGCTGACTGGGCAAGTGCACCCACTTCGCAGTCCCTAAACCTTCCCTTAACTTCATATTAGTCACCCCTATGGTAGGCCCAAGGGCAGGGTGCATTGTAAGCATAAGGTAGGACAAGCCCTGATGTGTGTGGCATGTCCTAATAGTGAATTACAGCCATTTTCGATTTTCACTATTGTAAGGCTACCTGTTCCCATAGGCCAGAATGGGCTGTTAGAATTGTTACATCCATTGATCCTAACAGACCCAGGGAACATGGTAGAAAATCGAGTTTAGTATGCCTGAACTCAGAATAATAAAATAGATCTTTTAGTAAAGTTTATTTTAATATTCTGTGTTTGCAAATACCACTTTTAGAAAGTTGGTATTTGCTTGCCTAACCATTTCAGCCCGCCTCTGCTATGATGTGTATCTGCCTGTCTGGTTTGTGTGAGTGACAGGGCTGGGGAAACCCAGAGGGGCAGGGCTAGGTAGCCTGGTGGTGAATAGAGAGATTGACATCCAGATGGGTGGGAGGAGTGCACCTGGACTCTGAATAGGACTGTGCTCTGCCACCACAATCCTGGCTCCACCTCCTGTGGAGCGACTGATGTCTCTGCCCTGCACCCTGAATAGAATGGCAGAGTCATGTCAACAAAGTGCTCAAGAACTGGTTTGGACTGGGCAAAGGCCCCTCTACCCCAGAGGAACAAAGGAATTAGGGGTATAAGTATTGGGACCCTGCTCCCAAGAAATTTGATCCTGCTTGACAAGAAGAACCTCTGCCTGAGGAGAAGGAACTGGGAAAGCTGTAAGGAGGAGTACTGTCCCTGACCTGGGGGATTGGCCTGCAGTGGTTGCCTTGCTGCTGAAAGGAGAGGAGAAAAGACTACAAAGACTTTAATTCAACTTGTGCTTTAAAGATCTCCAAGGGCTTGTGCTGAGCTTGCCCCCTGAACGAAGTCCCAGGACCAGTGGACTTAACCCCCCAGCTCCCCAGAGTCTTTTGGAAGTGCCTGCTGCTGTTGTTGGGCCTTCTGAGGGACTGCGTGTCACAAGGAGCTGGAAGCACGACTCGAGAAGGAGAAGCGTGCTGCCGTCGGAGCTGTTGATGTCGCATCTCCCAAAGGGTGTCGCCGCTGCAGCATCGCATCGAGCGGAAGCGTCTCGCATCATTCCGGAAGTGTCTCTCAACGCCGAAGAAGCGTGTCACCATCACAGCCATCGTAGCTGCGGCATTGCACCGCATCAAGAGAAGAGTTTCGCATCGAGGAAGAAGTGTGTCGCCATCGCAGCCATTGTAGTTGTCGCATTGCACCGCATCAAGAAAAGCGCCTTGCATCCACGGAGAAGCGTGCCGCCGTCGGAGCTGCTGTCGTCGCATCGCGTAAAGGGGTGATGCCGCTGCAACATCGCATCGAGCGGAAGCGTCTCTCAAACGTCCGAGAAGAGTGCCGCTGCCAAGGCCGCTGTCGTCGCTTCGCGTAAAGGGGTGACACCGCTGTAGCTGACGCATCGAGTCGAGTCTTCTCGCAACATCGGAGAAGCGTAACGCATCTGGAAGACCTTCACGTCTTTATTTCTTTGCACCAAAAACTTCATTGCATGAGCATCGTTGCAACACTTTCGTTGCCCTGCGTGTCGCATCTAAGGTACATTGACTTAAAGTGTCGCATTTAAGAACTTAAGAGAACTAAGCAAACTTCTACCATCCAAAGTAACAGTATTGTGTATTTTTGTCGTTTAATTTTCTTGTGGTAACTCTATATAAAGAATCCTCATTTTTAATATAAAAACCTGTGTGGTGTCCATCTGTAATGTTGTCACTTGGTTACTGTATGTGTTCACAAATGCTTAAACTATAACGCTCTGAGATATGCCTTGTCTGCTCGCGCCAAGCTACCTACAGGGTGAGCAGGGGTGATTTTAGGAGTGTAACCCCTTACCCTGACTAGAGGAAAGGTTCCCTGCTTGTCACAAGTACCTACCTGTGCCAACCAGAGAACCTGGATTCTAACATTGGTGGTCAGCGGTGAGGATTCTGGACTTGCATTTGTGACTCATGTACAGTAACTGGTGAACACTACTTAGTGAGTGCAGACCTTAAACGCAACCAATACTTGTTGGTAGATTTCTTTTGGGACTGTCTATTTTTGAGCACTGCCAAGCTTAACCATGGTGGAGAAAGCAGC
Source organism: Triturus cristatus (assembly GCF_964204655.1). NCBI lineage: Eukaryota > Metazoa > Chordata > Amphibia > Caudata > Salamandridae > Triturus > Triturus cristatus. The sequence continues at coordinate 626,091,254 of NC_140587.1, forward strand.
ATCCATAGTCTCTGTTAATACTGAATTTGAATGGGAAGAAGAAAAATTGGATAGCTACAAGTTATCACAGCTGAAATTCTTTTGCAAGAAATTTATTGTTTGCACTACAGGATGTATAAACAAGGCAGAGTTCTACAAGGCGCTGAGGGCCTGGGTAGAAGCAAGGAATGCCACTGATGATAATAATGCAGAGGAGCAGCTGGATGGGCCAGTGGGTCCAAGAGGAAGGAGAACCCCTTCCCCTGCAGGTAGCAGTGTTTCTAGTAAAAGTTTATCTCCAGAGGAGTTGGCAGACAGGAAGGAAACCAGAGCTCATGAAATAGAGATGGCCAAACTAAATGGACAACTGGCAATGGAACAAAAAAGGCTGGAAATGGAAGAGAGAAAAAGCCAAATGGAGCATGAGATGAAAATGAGGGAACTGGAGTTTAAAGCCCAGGGCTTGGGAAGCACTCCCTCTGGTGGCAGCACACCCCCAGTGCAGGTAGAGTCCAGAGTGTACATACCCAAAGATGTAGTGAAGGAATTTTTTTAAAATGATGACATAGGGCAGTGGTTCAAAGCCTACGAAGTGACCATGTCCTCCCACCGGGTCCCTGAGAAGGATTGGGGAGTGGGGTTGTGGGGACGGTTCTTGAGTGAAGGGCGGGATACACTGCTAGATTTGCCCTCAGATGTGTATAACTCTTACCGCCATATGAAGGATGCTTTAATGGCTAGGTATGGGTTAACTCCTGAAATGTATAGACAGAGATTCAGGAGTTGCACTAAGATTCCCAATAGTACGTATGTGGAGTATGTGACTTTTTTTGCAGAGCACTGGATGGTTGGGTGAAGGGTAGCAAGGCTGATAATTTTCAAGGGCTTCTTGATTTAATGGCATGGGAGCACTTGTCCAGTAATTGTTTTCCTGAGCTACGCCAGCACCTGATTGATAGTAGACTGACTAACCCTAGGAAGCTTGCTGAGGAGGCGGACCGCTGGGTCAGAACCAGGGTCCACAAGGGTCCCATGGGAGACTCCGCCAAAGGTGGGCAGGGTCCCCAGCAGAAGAGCGGGGGGGACAAGGGTAAACAGAGGGAGTTCCAGAGGAGGCCCCAAAGTAATCCCCAAGGGAACCAAGGGAAAGGTTCTCAGCCTCCCCCACCACAGAAACCGACTGGGGCCCCGACAGGTACCCCTGTTCAAAGAGGGCCCCCAACCTGTTACAGATGTGGTGAGCTGGGTAATTTTACCAATGATCCCAAGTGTTGCCAGTTTGGTAAACCAGCACCCACTGGTGCAACCCCCCGGCAGATGGCTAGTGTAGCACTGGGTGGAGAGATGGGTGTCCAAGGTGGGTGGGGTTCAGTAGAAATGTCCCTGGTCTCATTAGGAGACCGTGAAGTGGTCCCCAAAACTCAGCTGCCTGAGAACACTAAAAAATACAGGCAGTGGGTGACCATAAATGGCCATAGGGTGGAAGCTCTAAGAGACACAGGAGCCAGTGTGACGGCTGTCAAGCGCCACCTGGTGTCTCAGGAGCAGGTTGTCCCAGGAGCATTCTATCCGGTTGTTGCTGCCGACAACACAGAGAGTCACTACCCGGTGGCTAAGGTTCCCTTTGAGTGGGGGGGGGGTCTCTGGTACTCTTCAGGTAGCTGTGAGGCCCGCCATGCCTGTAGACTGTCTGTTAGGGAACGATCTGGAGAGCTCACCTTGGGCTAAGGTGGAGCAGAGTGCTCACCTGGAGATGTTGGGTATGCCAGATTGGGCGTGTGTCACCACACGGTCCATGACAGCGAGTAGAGGTGCTCAAGAGGACCTGGAGCCTGAGAGGGAGGCCCAGGAACCGGCCTTAGGGAGAAGAGGTAAGGGGCGTGGGAAACCAGCCACTGAAGTTCCCACGGTCCAGGAGGAAGCAGACCTCGAGGGGGATGCCCTGGAACCTACAGGGGAACAGATAGCTGAACTGGGGGAACTGCCTGAGCTGACCCATTGGCAGCAAGAAGGAGGACCCTCCAGGGAGGAATTCTGCAGGGAGAAGAAAGAGTGCCCTTCTCTCGTGGGTATGCGGCAGCAGGCTGCAGACCAGGCCAACGGTGATTATTCTGGAACACATTTCATTTACTGGGAGAACGACCTCCTGTATTCTGAGCCTAAGGTTGCTGAGCCTGGGTCAGCCCATGTGCTGGTGGTACCCCAGCGCTTCAGAGCCTTCCTACTTGGGCTGGCTCACGATGTGCCATTGGCAGGACATTTGGGGCAGGACAAGACCTGTGAAAGGCTTGTCACCCACTTCTTTTGGCCCCAAATGCGCAGTAGTTCAGACACTCACTGCAGGACCTGCCAGACTTGCCAGGCAAGTGGGAAGAGTGGAAGGAAGCAGAAGGCTCCACCCCAGCCACTCCCTGTGGTCGGTACCCCATTCCAGCGAGTGGGGATTGACATTGTAGGGCCACTGGACCCCAGGACAGCAATGGGCAATAGGTTCATCCTGGTCCTGGTGGACCATGCCACCCGGTACCCAGAAGCCATCCCTCTGAGGACAGTGACGGCCCCCGTGTTGGGACGTGCGCTGATGAGAATTTTCTCCCGAGTGGGATTCCCTCTAGAGGTGGTGTCTGACCGGGGTACCAATTTCATATCTAAATATATGAAATCCCTTTGGCAAGAGTGTGGTGTAACCTACAAGTTCACCACGCCTTACCACCCCCAAGGAAACGGGTTGGTTGAGAGATTCAACCGAACCCTGAAGGGCATGATAATGGGTCTTGAGGAACCCATGAGGTGTAAGTGGGACGTCCTCTTACTATGCCTTCTCTTTGCTTACAGAGAGGTGTGACAGAAGTCTCTAGGGTTCAGCCCCTTTGAGCTTCTGTACGGACACCCAGTGAGAGGACCTCTAAGTCTGGTCAAGGAAGGCTGGGAGCAATCTCCCAGGAATCCTCCCTAGAATGTATATAGCTACATGCTGGCCTTCAGGAACCAGACTAGGCGTTTCAGGGAACTTGCCGAGGCAAACCTGGAAGCCAGCCAGGAGGAGATGAAGCGGTGGTACGACCAGAATGCCACTCTGGTAGAGCTTCAGCCTGGACAGAAGGTATGGGTCTTGGCCCCAGTGGAGCCATGTGCGCTCCAGGATAAGTGTACCGGTCCCTTCGAGGTTGTGGAGCGCAAGAGCCCTGTCACCTATTTGGTGAACTTGCGGTCTCCAAGGAACACCTTGAAGGTCCTTCATGTCAACCGCCTCAAGCCCCACTTGGAGAGGTCCCAAGTGGGCATGCTCTTAGCGACAGATGCTGGGATGGAGGAGGAGACCGAACCTCTTCCTGACCTCCTGTCCGCCAAGGAGCAAGATGGGTCAGTGGATGGTGTCATCCTCTCTTCCACCCTGACCCCTGAGCAACAGAACGATTGTCGCCAGTTACTGGGACAATTTTCTGACCTGTTTTCCCTGATTCCCGGTGTCACTGATCGGTGTGTCCATGATGTGGACACTGGGGATAGTACACCTGTGCGGCACAAGGCCTACAGGGGGACTGACAGGGTAAGGGCCAGCATCAAGGAGGAGGTCTCCAAGATGTTTGCCCTTGGGGTAATTGAGTCCTCAAGCAGTCCTTGGGCCAGCCCAGTGGTCTTGGTCCCAAAGGCTGCAGCGCCGGGAGCCACACACGAACTCCGGTTCTGTGTTTACTACAGAGGACTCAATTCGGTCACCAGAACTGACGCACACCCCATCCCCAGAGCTGATGAGCTCATAGATCGGCTAGGGGCTGCCAAGTACCTCAGCACGTTTGATTTGACGTCTGGGTATTGGCAGATCGCCTTAACCGATGGGGCCAAAGAGAGGTCCGCATTTTCCACCCCTGATGGGCATTACCAGTTCCGGGTTATGCCCTTTGGGATGAGGAATGCCCCTGCCACCTTCCAGAGGTTGGGCAACCAGGTGTTAGTTGGGCTGGATTGGTTCAGTGCAGCCTACCTGGATGACATTGCAGTGTTCAGCTCCACGTGGGAGGAACACCTGCGCCACCTCTGGGGAGGTGCTGCAGAGGGCAGGCTTCACGATCAAGGCGAGTAAGTGCCAGATCGGGCAGGGTTCAGTGGTGTACTTGGGGCACCAAGTTGGGAGTGGCCAGGTGGCACCCCTTCAACCCAAGATAGAAACCATCCTGAATTGGGAGTCGCCCAAAACCCAGACAGAGGTGAGAGCCTTCCTAGGTCTCACCGGGTACTACAGGAGGTTTCTCAAGGGGTATGGCAACATTGTTGCCCCCTTGACAGCGCTGACTTCAAGGAAGCAGCCCAGGAAGGTGATTAGGACTGACACCTGTCAGAAATCTTTTGAGGCCCTGAAAGCTGCTATGTGCACGGCGCCAGTGCTTTTGGCTCCCAACTTCTCCAAAGAGTTTATCGTTCAGACAGACGCTTCAGAGCATGGTGTGGGGGCTGTTCTTTCACAGATTAATGAAGAGGGCCTAGATCACGGGTACTCATAGTATGGCCCGCGGGCCGCCAGCGGCCCGGCAAGCCTTCCTTGGCGGCCCGCGGACCTTGCAGACATCATATCTGTGTTTTTTATGTATCGCCGGCTGCAGCAGCGCAGAGCTTCTGGGGCCCGGGCGATTCTTTTAAAGACCAATAACTTGTAAATGAGGCTTTGTTGTATTTCACCTCTTCTTAGCGCCCATGCATCTCCACTCTGATTGAGTGGAGATGCAGGGGCGCTAAGAAGAGGTGAAATACATCAAAGCCTCATTAACAAGTGAATGGTCTTTAAAAGACCTGTTAAGTACTTGAGTGCGGCGGCTGTGTGTGTTCCCGGAAGTTGTCTCAGCGCCGGGGTGAGGCAGTGCCTAATTTGTGCTGCAAGCATCTACGCGGGCTATTCTGTTTCCTTGTTGATGAGTAGTGTTGCCCTTCCTGTAAGGGTTGTGTTACCCTGCTCGCCCTTTGCCCTGGATTGTTTTCTCTATGTGCGCAGTGTGTTGGAATTAAGCTGCTGCACGTTCATTTGTAGCTGTGCCAGCAGAGTATGTTATGGCTTCACTAGTGCTGGCATCTCGGACCTCCATGCCGTTCTTCTCAGACCCCCAGAGTCGCTTTTAAGTGCAGTCGGCACTCCCTGTCAGAGCGAAAGAGGCTCAAGTCAGCTAAGTGTACAGACTGATAGAGTGCCTGGCACGTACGATGTGTCTTTGAGATTTGAGTTTGTGCTTGCTAGAACGATCTCCAGAAACTTGTGGTCATTGTGCATAATGTCAATTCTGCTCATCACCCCTGAACTAATCTCATGCCTGATGAATGAAGGTCGAAGTGTCAATTTGCATGCACACTTCACATAAGCCTCACTTGTCTTTGATTTACTAGCCTATAATGTTTTTCCATTGTTAATTATCTAGGCCACAATATAGGACGCATATCACTGGAGCCAAGGATGACGGTGGGTGGGACCGGCGGCAGTGGGTGGGGGCCATTTAAGAAAAAGTTTGAGCACTGGCACTTCTTATTTTACAAATTAAGCACTGGGGTGATGTGACAATGGGTGAGAAGGACAGCAGGGTGAGGTGACGGAGGGCAGCAGGGAGTGAGAGCAGCAGGTGAGGTGACAGGGGGAGGAAGACAGAGTGCGCAGAGGGAGGAAGACAGAGGGAGAGAGGGAAGACCGAGGGAGACAGACAGGGAGACAGAAACAGGGAGACAGAGGGAGAGGGAGGGAGACAGAGGGAAAACAGAGAGGGAGGGAGAACAGAGGGAGGGAGGTAGACAGAGAGAGGGAGACAAACAGAGTGAGTGAGACAGAGGAAGACAGAGAAAGAGGGAGACAGAGAGGGAGACAGAGAGAGGGAGGGAGACAGGGACAGAGACGGAGCGAAAGGGAGACAAACAGTGATTGAGACAGAGAGAAAGCGAGAGAGAGGGAGGGAGACGGAGAGAGATGGAAAGAGAGAGAGCGAGAGAGAGGGAGGGAGACAGAGAGGGAGGGAGACAGGGAGGGAGACGGAGGACAGAGGGAGAGGGAGGGAGACAGAGGACGGAGGGAGACGGAGAGGGAAGGAGAGGGAGAGAGGGAGGGAATGAGAGGGAGAGAGGGAGGGAGGGAGAGAGAGAGGGAGGGAGAGAGAGAGGGAGGGAGGGAGACGGAGGAGGGAGAGAGACGGAGGAGGGAGGGAGACGGAGGGGGACAGAGAGGGGGACAGAGAGGGAGGGAGACAGGAAGGGAGGGAGACAGAGAGGGAGGGAGACAGAGAGGGAGGGAGAGAGGGGGAGGGAGGGAGGGAGACGGAGGAGGGAGGGAGACGGAGGACAGAGGGAGAGGGAGGGAGACAGAGGACGGAGGGAGACAGAGAGGGACAGAGAGGGAAGGAGAGGGAGAGAGGGAGGGAGAGAGGGGGAGGGGGACAGAGAGGGAGGGAGAAAGAGAGAGAGGGAGACATATGTTTTGAAAGGTTTTTTTTTTACTCTAGCTCCGCCCCCCACTGATCCCGCACCCACTGACTCCACCCTTACCAGTGCGGCCCTCGGCCACTAACCACACTGTAATTTTGGCCCCCGACAGAAAGTTTGTGAGTACCCCTGGCCTAGATCAACCTGTAGCCTTTATTAGCAGGAGGTTACTACCACGGGAACAGAGATGGAGTGCTATTGAGCGTGAGGCATTTGCTGTTGTCTGGGCGCTGAAGAAGCTAAGACCCTACCTGTTTGGGTCTCACTTCCGGGTTCAGACAGACCACAGGCCCCTCCGATGGTTGATGCATATGAGGGGTGAGAATCCAAAGCTGTTGAGGTGGTCCATTTCCCTACAGGGTATGGATTTCACGGTGGAACATCGCCCTGGTACAGATCACGCCAATGCTGACGGTCTGTCGAGATTTTTCCACCTTAGTGATGAGGAACTCCCTTGGGTAGGGTAGTTCTCCCCACTTATCAGCTGGACGGGACACGTGTAAGACCTGGCACCTTGACGTGAGTCTCCCTTCCACTTTTTGTCGCTGTGCCTCATGTGTTTTTATGGTGTTGGCCGCTCAGAGCACTGTGCCACTGCCAACCAGTGCCACAGTGCAGGTGCTCCCTATGTAAAATGTATATGTTGGTTGGATTCCATGATTGGCTTATTTGGTTTACTATCAGACCCCAGTAAAGTGCACCAGGAGTGCCCATGGCTTGTAAATACAAATGCTGCTGGTGGGCTTGCAGCACTGGTTGTGCCACCCACAGAAGCGGCCTAGTAAAATGTGTCTAAGGTCTGCCATTGCAGAACCTGCGTGCAGTCTAGTACTGTCATGCTGACTGGGCAAGTGCACCCACTTCCCAGCCCTTCAACCGTCCCTTAACTTCATATTAGTCACCCCTATGGTAGGCCCAAGGGCAGGGTGCATTGTAAGCATAAGGTAGGACAAGCCCTGATGTGTGTGGCATGTCCTAATAGTGAATTACAGCCATTTTCGTTTTTCACTATTGTAAGGCTACCTGTTCTTCATAGGCCAGAATGGGGTGTTAGAATTGTTACATCCTATGATCCTAACAGACCCAGGGAACATGGTAGAAAATCGAGTTTAGTATGCCTGAACTCAGAATAATAAAATACATCTTTTAGTACAGTTTATTTTAATATTCTGTGTTTGCAAATACCACTTTTAGAAAGTTGGTATTTGCTTGCCTAACCATTTCAGCCCGCCTCTGCTATGATGTGTATCTGCCTGTCTGGTTTGTGTGAGTGACAGGGCTGGGGAAACCCAGAGGGGCAGGGCTAGGTAGCCTGTTGGTGAATAGAGAGATTGACATCCAGATGGGTGGGAGGAGTGCACCTGGACTCTGAATAGGGCTGTACTCTGCCACCAAAATGCTGGCTCCACCTCCTGTGGAGCGGCTGATGTCGCTGCCCTGCACCTTGAATAGAAAGGCAGAGTCATGTCAAAAAAGTGCTCAAGAACTGGTTTGGACTGGGCAAAGGCCCCTCTACCCCAGAGGAACAAAGGAATTAGGGGTATACGTATTGGGACCCTGCTCCCAAGAAATTAGATCCTGTTTGACAAGAAGAACCTTTGCCTGAGGAGAAGGAACTTGGAAAGCTGTAAGGAGGAGTACTGTCCCTGACCTGGGGGATTGGCCTGCAGTGGTTGCCTTGCTGCTGGAAGGAGAGGAGAAAGACTACAAAGACTTTATTTCAACTTGTGCTTAAAAGATCTCCAAGGGCTTGTGCTGAGCTTGCCCCCTGAGCGAAGTCCCAGGGCCAGGGGACTTCCCCCCCCAGCTCCCCAGAGTCTTTTGGAAGTGCCTGCTGCTGTTGTTGGGCCTTCTGAGGGACTGCGTGTCGCAAGGAGCTGGAAGCGCGACTCAAGAAGGAGAAGCGCGCCGCCGTCGGAACTGCTGTCATCGCATCTCGCAAAGGGTGTCGCCGCTGCAGCATCGCATCGAGTGGAAGCGTCTCGCATCATTCCGGGAGTGTCTCGCAACGCTGAAGAAGCATGTCGCCATCGCAGCCATCGTAGCTGACGCATTGCACCGCATCAAGAGAAGAGTCTCGCATCAAGGAAGAAGCGTGTCGCCATCGCAGCCATCGGAGTTGTCGCATTGCACCGCATCAAGAAAAGCGCCTCGCATCCACGGAGAAGCGTGCCGCTGTCGGAGCTACAGTCGTCGCATCGCGTAAAGGGATGACGCCGCTGCACCCGACGCATCGAGACGAGTCTTCTCGCAACATCGGAGAAGCGTAACGCATCTGGAAGATCTTCACGTCTTTATTTCTTTGCATCAAAAACTTCATCGCATCAGCATCGTTGCAACACTTTCGTTGCCCTGTGTGTCGCATCTAAGGTACATTGACTTAAAGTGTTGCATTTAAGAACTTAAGAGAACTAAGCAAACTTCTACCATCTAAAGTAACAGTATTGTGTATTTTTGTCGTTTAATGGTCTTGTGGTAACTCTATTTAAAGAATCCTTATTTTTAATATAAAAACCTGTGTGGTGTCCATTTGTACTGTTGTCACTTGGTTACTGTATGTGCTCACAAATGCTTACCCTATAACGCTCTGAGATAGGCCTTGTCTGCTCGCGCCAAGCTACCTAGAGGGTGAGCAGGGGTTATTTTAGGAGTGTAACCCCTTACCCTGACTAGAGGAAAGGTTCCCTGCTTGTCACAAGTACCTACCTGTGCCAACCAGAGAACCCGGATTCTAACAGACATGATCCAGAGTCATTGTGGGTGTGCACTCTGCTATACTTAATTGTGCATTATTACCATTGTGCCCATCTTCCCCTGTCCCCCCAGTCCCTGGTGGCTACTCACCCTGTTGCTGTTGGATCAGGTCATGTTGTGCAGTGTCCGGCCCCCCAACTCCTGCCACGGTCTCCCCACTGATGACTGTGGACACCATTTCCTCCATCTCATTCAGCTCCTGCTGTGGCGCTTGACTCCCACCTCCAGACTGCATTGCGGCTTTCCAGTTGTTAGTGAGTTTCAGCTTGGTTTTGCTCTTCACATCATTCCAGCCTTCTTGCAGTCGTCCACTTCTCTTCTCTTCACTCCGACTGCATTCACCTTGGCCAAGATGGACTGCCATATTGCATTTTTAGTTGCCAATGACACAGTGGAGGTGATGAACAGTTGGTGGTGGTGTTCTATCACCTCGATAATCAGGATCTTGTTTTCCTGCGTACTGAATCGCGGATTCCTCTTCTTCTTCTCCTTGCTCTTCTCCTTCCCGAGGTCCCTGGCTGCTCTTCCGGGGTGTTTGTGAGGTTCTGGTTGGCCTCTGTAGTTGCTCCAGCTTCCTCCATGGTGCTTCTCAGTTGTAGTTTTTTTTTTTTCTGTTTGGTTTTTTGCAGCTTTTATGGTGATTTTTCCCGGCTGACGTGGGAATAGCAAGCCTGGAGCTGATTATCGCTGACATTTTATTGCTGTTGGGCCAATCGCAACTTTTTTCACGTTCGGGTTTTCTTTTTTATTAGCATCCCGGTAATTTTAATGCAGACATTTGACGCGTTATCGGGAAACTATCGCCTGTTGCCGGCGTGTTGAGAATACACTGTTAACACGGCGTTAGTTTTCCGCGATAGACGGCGTTATGTAAAATTGCATTAACCTATCTTGGCGATGAATATCCCCTCGTACCTGAGAATATCCCCCAGAATATTTTGTACGATAAAAAGAAAAGCATCTATAAAGAAACCTATTGAAAAAATATTAGAGCATCCTAAACGCTTCAATATGACTCTAATAATCCAAATTTTTCCTACACCATTTGTCCAAAATCGGTTCTATTTTGATGCAAATTAGAAAATGTAAATAGTATTGGAAAGAATAAGTGCGCACTCTAAGTATGAATCATTAATACTATCTGTGTGTGCAGTTAGACATTGGGGGCATTTCATAAAGGGTCCCAATAATATTATAGGATGTTCCATTAGCCATATTATTAACTCGACTTTTCTTCAAATATTACTTGCACATTTCAAGGCAATTGCATTTTGCCATTTTGAATTGAAGCCTCTGCAAGTTGCTAGAAATGCTGTTTAAAAATTTCTAAATTTTCCTTGTTGAAGTGTTTAATTTGGCAGAAAAACGTTGATCAATACTGTATATTCCTTATTCGTCCAACAAAATGTGTCGTAAATCTTCCATTGGTGCGAACGAGTGGATCTGCAGACCTTTTAAAAGAGTAGGGCATTTTCTTCTCCCTTAAAAGTGTATTGGAGAACAGTGTGTTCATTCACGGATGCGCTATTACTACCTATTTTTAGCCCACTGTCGATGATCCACCGTCAAAGGGCTTTAAACTCTACCATTGGTTTGTGGTCGCTGGAATAAACATATTTCCAACTAACGTTTCTGTCATAAAGCTCAAATTGATGGACAGTTAACAGCCTTGGCCCGGCTTCTGAAAAAGCAAAACAGTTAATGATTCATCGCAAAGTTATGCTGGGTGCTTACAAAGGGGTATTTAATGCTCGGCATCTCCCAGCTGCGGGGTGAGTTTCATTTGTGGAATTATGACGGAGCCCTGCGAAATGCTCTGCCCTCGGTTTCCTCGCTTTCGAATTTTCCGTGCACAAAATGCTTTTACTTTCAAAACTAAGGAGAAAAAAAAAGCCAATGTCGTCAGTTTTAATAAATCTAAAACCAGGGTAAGTCAGTTCCGATCAAGGTTTTGAAAGTACTTCACGGTTTTCGGATCTCCTGTCGGCACTGATCATCGCCGATGCTTCACATATGCACGGTGCAGGATGCCAGCTTCTAAAAGAGCATTTCACTGCTTTACATAAAAACAACATCACTTATGTATACATTCATAAATCTCCGGTGCTGTGCGGCAATCATGCAGCTTCCTAAAATATGAATCTGAGCAAGGCAAAGATGTTTTCGTAGGAAACGCTGAAACTGAATATGCATAAAGGAGAATAAAGGCAGAAAATGTGTTTTCATATTTTTTATGGCATTCTGTCATGGTAAACGTGTGTGTTATATACGCACTTCCCTGCACATAAAACACTTTATGTCTGGTGTGATCAACATAAGACGGTAAGTATGACTTTTAAGAGACTTTAGCATGTAAGAGTTATCCCAATTAGCAGTCCAAAATCGAGAATCAAATTCACACTTTCACGACCACTCAACATCGCTTTTTTATAATTTGTCAAAATGTCTCTCACACAAATGAAAACTAGAAGCACCCGGCTTAAGCCTAGATTTCTACCGCAATACTGTGTTTAAAAAAAATATAAAAATATACTAAAAGGTCCAGTAGCTTGACGGAGTCCTTGAATGATGTCGGGGATCTCAGAAGGACCAGGGGTAATTGAGAGAGTGGAAAAGAGGAAGTAGAAGTTAGAACCACATCTAGAAGACATGTATTGCAATATTTCAGCATTAAACTCGACAACTCCATAGCATATTAAGTTAACTACTTCACATGTACGACATATTCAACAACAGAAGGACGAGCTATGAACACTGTGATGGATTAACATAAACCACACATTGAATGCACCGATTCTAACTTGGAGTCAGGTCTGATGTGTCGTGAATTTCCATAGAAGCCCAGATTCTGGTGTGAACCTGGGCTTCTATTGCAATTCTCTGCGGCATATTATCAAGCCCATTATCGCCGCTTTAGCGGCAGTTTCCTGCCTCTAAAGCGGCAATAATTTATCACCGTTCTTGATAATATGCCTGTTAGATCTGGGGGTCTCTATTTGGCAGAGGTAGGTACCACTGTCCAAATAGGGACCCTTGCTTCTAGTCAGGGTAAGGGGAATACAATCTTTAGATAACCCTGTGCTCACCCCCTTGGAATCTTGCCACGAGCAGACAGGCTTATCAAAGGCAATGTGTAAAGTATTTGTACCAACACTCACAGTAACACAGTGAAAACACCACAAATGGACTCCACACCAGTGTAGATAAATAAAGTACTTTTATATAAACTACACAAAACCAAAACGACAAAAATTCAACATACACAGTTCAAGAATATGGTTTCAAAATGAGTTCTTAGGTTAGCGACAAAATCATCCACATTAGCGTTGATTTTAACCAACAGTATCTGGTGATGAGATAAAAGTTCTTAGCGGCCCTCAGGCATCGAAAAACAAGCAACAGCTTCAGTCCTGAGACCCTGGGGAGGCGATGCGACAACCCTGCTGCATGCAGCGGGCGTGTGCGACGAATCCGGTCTGTATGGGGAGTGAGGCAATACTTGTATGGATTCCAAGGCGTAGCTTCTCCAGTATAAATTTACTCGCAAAGGCACGATGCGACAAAATTCGGCCTGCTAATGAGCGGGGCGACAATTTCACCAGCGATGATCTTGGCTGGCTCTGCGATGATGTTCGCAGCAACACAATTCGGCCCACTAACGAGCGGTGCGATGATCTTGGCGATAAAATTCGGCCCGCTAACGAGCGGAGCGGGGATCTTGGCTGGCTCTGCGATGAAGTTCGCAGCGATAAAATTCAGCCCGCTAACGAGTGGGGCGACAATTTCACCAGCGATGATCTTACTCAGCGGCAACAGGCTGTGCAACGATGTTCGCAGCGATAAAAATTCGGCCCGCTAACGAGCGGAGCGACGGAAATATTCTCGCTAAGCCTGCGGTGCGTGAAAAAGTGTAGATCCTTTGCTTCTTTCTTCTTGGTCAGCTTCCCCAACAGCAGGCACAACTTCCAGAGGCCCCACAATTGGATCAAGCACTCTAGGAAGGGTAGAGTTCACACAGCAGAGTTAGGGAGGAAGCTGGGGGTGAAGTCCTTTTGTTCCTGGGACTTCTTAAAAGGAGGCCAGCTCTACTCAGGCCCTTGGAGATTCCTTCAAGCCAGGGGACACAGCAAAGTCCTTCTCCTCACCTTGGCAGCAAAGCAACTGCAGGTCAGCCTTACAGCAGGTCAGCCCTTCTTCTTAAGTCTTCCAGCTTTCCCCTTGGCAGAGGCTCCTTCTTGATTCCAGGATGATCTAATTTTCTGTAGTCTGGGTCCCAATACTAGTCAGAACCAGTTCTGGCCAGTCCTGGAGCACTCTGTTTACTTGGTTTCTTCTTTCCTTTGAGAGAGAGGGGCAGGGTCATCAGCAACCCAGCAGGGGGTGGAGCCAGCATTGTGGAAGGCAGGCACAGCCCTATTCAGGCCCAGGTGCTACTCATCCCACCCATCTACAGGGGAATTCCCCTATTCAGCCCTGGGCTGACTCATTCAGCCTCTGAGAGCCACCCCTGTCCCTGTCACTCACAAACCAGACAGTCAATTCACAAACAGGCCAAGGCACACAGAAAGGGCAGAAAAGGAAAACAGCCACCTTCTAAAAGTGCTGTTTTCACACACAGGATTTAAAAACCATCCTTCCTAAAAGATGTGTTATTAAAATCTGAGTTCAGGGATACCAGACTTTAGCTTTCTATCTTGCTCCTATGGGAAGATATACAGGTAAGCATTATACTCAGCATTCCCCATTATAGCCGATGGACAAGATAGCCTTTCAATAGGGAAAAACGAAAATGGCTGTAATTCACTTCCACAGCATGTCACCTACACCAATACATACTCTACCTATCACATACACTGCACCCTGCCTAGGGGGGTACCTAGGGCCTTCCATAGGGGTGTCCAATGTGTACAGAAAGGGAAGGGTTAGGCCTGGCCAGTGTGGACACTGGTCAGGTCAGCATGGCAGTTAGCAACTACACCCAGACACTGCGGTGGCAGGCCTGTGACACCATTTTAGGGTTACTCCTGTGGCTGTCACAATCAGTGCTGCAGGCCCACTAGCAGCATTTGAATCACCAGCCCTGGCACACTCAGCGCACTATACTAGGGGCTGACAGGTGAAACAAATATACCAATCAGGGATAACCAATCAATATAACAATTTACCTAGGGAGCACTTGCACTTTGACAATGATCAGCAGTGGCAAAGTGCCCAAAGCATCTAAACCAGCAAAAACGAAATCCAGCACAGCGTCAAAAATACAGGAGGTCGAGGCAAAAAGTCAGGGGAAACCACACCAAAGATGCCAGGTCTAACAATGCCCCACTGTGTATACATATATACAATTCATATACAGGCGTTGTGTGTGGTTTCATGACATGCTTCCATGCATACTATGACCTATCACCTTCCACTGAATTACAAACGAGCATTGGGACATCAATAGAACCGGCTTACAAGTGAAAGTGCTTCTTAATTGTGTGGTGAATTGGTGTGTGTTTAGTTATTTACACATTGTAAGGCAGTCCATATGCCCAGGGTAGTGCTCCAGGTTTATGTTAGATATTTGGATTTCTGCGCCTTCAAACTCTGCTGTGTCTAAGTAGTTACCACATATCAGGCTCTTTGTGGTTCCACAGTAGCAACACTTCAAAAGCTACAAATACACCATAATTTCTCCACCTATCATAAAATGAGAGAAGAGGCAATTTGTGACCAACGCCACACTGGTGGTCCCCCCACCATACTGTGGGTGTGGCAGTAAGACCCCCACAAGAACTCCGGCTCTGTCGTGATTAAGGATCCCACTGAGTCGGCGATCTGGAAATGGGTAGTAATATGCTGGTGATGCCACAGCGGCACCGCCAAGCATATTATGAGTTGCCTGTCCACTGCCTTGGTGATGTGTCCAGCATGAAAAGGGTGGTGGGAAGGCAACCTAACAGGGCCTCCTGCCACTCCTGGACCTAGGAGTAGCTGCAGGGGGCACATGTTGTAACCCCTAGAATTGCACACCAGTTCCTGCTTCGTGTGACATGCATAACATGGTGCATGCCACACTGTGCAGGAATGTGCAGTCAGCGCTCTCACAGTGGAAGTCTGAATGTTAGGCTCCACTATAATCCTAACATACCATGGCTGTGAGACTGCCTCAGCACTGCTTGCCTGACCTGGATTGAACTATGAATCTGCCAGGCTGGTGAACCTAAGCCTTGGCGGTCCTCCTGCAGACGGAGCGGTGGGTGTGCCGCAGGAGGGCTGGCAAAGTGGTGATAAGGCCGTGAGTCATTCTTGACGCCGGTATATGCCCTGCCGTGAATTACTTTTTTTAGTCTTGTGCCCCCTGTATCCTGCTCACCTCCCCACCCTGTTCACTGACATTTAACCACCTCAAACTACAATGCCTTTTAACTAGGTGCTGCAATGCAGGCAAGGAAACATCATTCAGCTTTAAACATGAGGTGCAAATCTGCATACCCAAAGGTGCTAGCTTACAAGCTTTCTTTAAAAAAAATGTTTTAGTTTATTTAATACAATTGCAAATAATCACAAACAGTGTTATGTATACAGTTCAACCTTATGACATCAGGTGCATGCTATTTAACAGTAAATAATAGGGCAATCATTCAATCCAGATACATTTTGAGTATTCCTTGACAGTTCCATTTCTACAGTCGGTGATATCCACAAGTCCCCTTGATATTTGTTCCACCCACCCCATTTTTTATCCCATTTCTTGGGACATCCTCTAAATGTATACACTTCTTTTCTGCGATCATACATTTATCAAATTCCGCAGCCCAAGCCCCTGCCTTTAGTTTTTCTGCTACCCCCAGTTCATTGCTATTGCTCTTTTCACCAGTGTATATCCCAAAGTAGCCAGCTGCTATTCCACCTCCGTAAGATCGGTTGCTTACCAAATATTAAGAAGTCCTAATGGTGGTGTAAGGTTGATCAGTTTCCCTTGAGCGGCCTGCAAATGTTTTGTTGCCCTCTCCCATATGAGTCGCAAGAAAGGACAGTCCCATATTGTGTGGTAAAAAGTTGCCTCTTGGTGACACCCGCGCAAACACAGTGCATCCTGTCTAGTTCCTATTCTCGCTAACCCCAGTGAAGTACGAGTACGATGTATGCAAAAATTGTAATTGTATCAAGCAAAAGCGAAGTGCAATAGCTGCCTCTCTTGGGGACATCAATGCCGTTTGCCAATCATTATCTGCTATGTCTCCTAAATCGGCTTGCCATCTATTCCTGAGAGCTTGAAAAGGATCAGGCAGGTTGTTGCGCAGCTTGCGGTATGTTAGTGATATGTCCTTGTATGGGATTGGTTCAGAGAGCAACCGGTCCTCCAGAGGGGATGAGTCCAGTAAACAACTTTCTTTTTGGAAA
Source organism: Triturus cristatus (assembly GCF_964204655.1). Classification (NCBI taxonomy): domain Eukaryota; kingdom Metazoa; phylum Chordata; class Amphibia; order Caudata; family Salamandridae; genus Triturus; species Triturus cristatus. Next base: position 626,107,826 of record NC_140587.1, read on the forward strand.
AAAATATTTTTATTAGATATTTTTTAGCCATGAGTACGCCGGTTAAATACAACAATGAAAAGAGAAAAAATAAAGGAACAACAAAACTTTTACTTTTCGTTTGGTCGAATTAAAATAGTTATTACCAAAATAAGAAACTGAAAATGAGCGAGGATAGAGAAGGAAGTACAAGATTGCAACGGATAAAAATAGAGAGTAGTAAGTGACTAAGCCCATTGTAGACTGGACCAGACCCATTGAGCCTACACAGTGCACTGGGGCCTCTGGCCTTAGTCAGAGATAACTCATATTCAAACACCTGTCTGAGCAATGCCCAGAACTCTTTAACATTTGGACTGATAGGGCTTATCCATGATCTAGCAATACAAAGGCGGGCGCAGACAATGACAATAGAGAAAAAGGCCTTCTCAAAGTTATTGACATCATGCTTAAGACCAAGAAAAATTTATTTTTCAGTAAGCTGGAACTGGCGGGCAAGTTGCGCTGCTAGTGTTGTACAAACATATTGCCAGTAAGTCCTAAGCATTGGACAGTCCAAAAACATAAGTTTTAGGTCTGCAGCATATAAGTTGCATTTAGGGCAGAATGACTTATCTGGGAATCGGGATGTTGTTCACTTAGAGATGAGCTTGGGAGTATAGTAGAGCATGAAAACAGTTTCATGTTGTTGCAATTTTAAATTGATAGCGGCGACTGCTCTATCTAAGGTAACAAGTGACTCCTGCACTTTTACAGCCGTGATAGTGGTATCTACAAGCCGGCTTAGTTTATTAGATATGCGCAGGTTGTCATCAAGAGCAGATGCCATAAGTTTCTGATACATTGCAACTATGGCACTTCTACCAGAGTTCTCATATATGCCAGTCAATAACTCAGATGTATATGGTGCAGTAGGTAATTTTATCTAGTTTGAGATAATCTTTTACCTGGAGATATTTAAAGAAAGAGCTATGAGGAAGCCCAAACTCATCTCTGAGCACCATATATGAGCGAAAACCCTGATTGTCATACACCTGACCCAACCAAATCATGCCTGAAGACGTCAGATTCTTCCAACTGAATCCTGTAATATATCAGGCAGTGTAGGATTGCCACATAGAACAGTATAATAATGTAGTGAAGGCCAAGATAATTTCTTTAAAATCTCACCCCAGATCCTTGTTATGTCCCTGATCACCTTAAATTTAACCCGCTTGTAATTGTTGTAAGAAATGAGATTTCTGGTTGGCTAGGGCTTGCGCCTAAGCCAGACCGAAACAACCACTCTAGTCAGGGCAAGGGAGTTACACGCTGAAGATAACCCCTGCTCACCCCCGTGTTAGCTTGGCACAAGCAGTCAGGCTTATCCCAGAGGCAATGTGTAAAGCGTTTGTGCAACACACACACAAAGCAGCAACCTACAAGGCACACTACAAAAGAAACTCTACACAAGGTAATATAAAAATAGCCTTTGTATTATCCAAAACACATTAGATCATAATCACACAATATGCACTGTGCCAACTGGCACTAGGCAATATTTACCGAGGATTATGTACATGATAGGGCCTATCGGGCCACTGTCAGAACCATCACAACTTATAGTAAAACACAACCAGTAACTACTGGTAAGATAATGAACTTAGCTTCATATTCCATTAGCACTAAACATCATAGCATGATGTTTGGTATTAGCATTGCACAAACATACAATCCACATCAGGCAGGCAGACACATAGCACACAGAAATGTCAACTCCTAAAAGTCAACATTAAGGGGGGTGGGATGCACTCCATTATTCCAATATGTCAAATTCAACCGTCTTATTCAATTATTGCGTGCACATTGGTTAGGTGCCATGCCCAAAAGGCACCAACTTAGTAACAACTCCAGGGGCTGGGGCGTCATCTCGCCCCAAACAATTGCATTGAGCAGTGCAATTGGTTTGGGGCGAGATGACGCCCCAGCCCCTGGAGTTGTTAACTCCTAAAAGTGCCATTTCTAAAATAGTGATAATAAATCTGCGCACACCATTGTGTAGCATTTATTATCACTATTCCAAATATACCAAACTTGACCACGCTGCTCCTTTCATACCACTGAAACACTTAACGGGAAATCCCCAATGCATTCTTATGAGAGGGCAGCCTCACAGCAGTGAGAAACTAAAATGGCGGTTTTTCACTACCAGGACATGTCACACACTTAAGGTACATGTCCTACCTTTTACCTACAATGCACCCTGCCTATAGGGCTAGCTAGGGCCTAACTTAGGGGTTACTGACATACAGTTAAAGGGGGATCACAGACATGGCACACACTTTAGGTGCCACGTCACAGCGGCAGTAACACTGCGCGCACAAGCCCTGCAATGGCAGAGGCCTAAGACAGGTTTGAAAGGCTACTTTGATGGGTAGCGCAATCAGCGCTGCAAGCCCATCAGTAGCATTTAATTTACCAGCCCCAGGTATATGAGCTACCACTTTACAAGGGACTGACAGGTAAATTTAATATGCCAAAAAGGTGTAGACCAATCCTTACCATATTTAACACAGAGAGCACACGCACTTTACACTGGACAGCAGTGCTAAAGTGCCCAGAGTCCTACAACCTCCAACACTGTGTCAGAGAAAAGGCTAGGAGGAAAGCAAAAGGTTCAGGGATGACCCTTCAAAAAGGGCCAAGTCCAACAGTTGGGATCATAGATCTTATAAAGCATAAATCCTATCTTCTCGCAAGTTAATTGATAAGCTAATGAAAAAAGACCAGCTTCCTGCCCATTCAACAGATTCCGCATCCTTCCTGTAAATGCAGCCCAAAAATAGAGTTTAAAGTCGGGGAGACTTAAGCCCCCTTGTTTATAAGGCAACTTAATGCAGCTGAGAGTCCTTCTGGCGCATCTATAACCCCAAATAAAACTACTTATAACACTTTCCAGACATTTAAAATAGGAATTAAGAACCCAGAGAGGGATTGAACGAAAAAGGTATAAAAAATTAGGTAAGATATTAATTTTAATTATATTGTACCTGCCGATAATACTAAGGGGAGACGTTGCCATCTGCGTAATTTGGTAGTGACGGCTTTAAGGAGTGGTTCATAATTCAAGGCGATGAGCTCATCTACCTAACTACAGAGACAATTACCAAGATATGTAGCTATATTAGTGACCCCGGGAGATTTTGGCCAGATATCGGGCTGGTAGTTAAGGATAGTGTGAGTTTTTGATGAGTTCAGCTTATAACCGGAGAAGGAACCGAAATGTTCAGATTCGCCTGTTATGAGAGCTACCGCATCAGCAGGGTTCGCAGAGTGGACAGCAATATTGTCTGCATATGCGGTGAGTTTTAATTCCATACTATTCAGGCTTACTGGGAGGATACCCGTATTTTGCAAGAGATGCCTTATAAAAGGCACAATGTAGAGTGCAAAAAGTAAAGGGGAAAGTGGACAACCCTGACAAGTGCCACTTTGAACAGGGAATTGTGTGGATGATAGGCCATTCACATTAACAACCGCAACTGGATTATTATATAATTTCTGAACAAGAGAAATAAACTGAGTCCCCAGTCCAATTTCGGACATTGTTCCCCAGAGTGGCTCCCAGGCTACCCTGTCAAAAGCCTTCTCAGCATCCAGCATGATCATACCAATCGATGTTGGTAATTTGCCGGATACGTCGAAGGCTGCTATGGCAGTATTAATATGTGACACCGTATCTCTACCAGGAACAAACCCGTGTTGTTGTGGGGAAACAAGCCAGTGTATTTTAGAAGCGTGTAGCCAAGATCTTTACAAATATTTTGGCATCCGAGTAAATCAAAGAGATGGGACGATAGGAGCCTCTACCTTCTGGAGATATTCCCTTATTCGGAAACACAATAATATTAGTCAGACTCCATGAAGCCGGAGCTTAACCTCTGTTAAAGATGTAAGTGTTAAGATCCATAAACAATGGAGCCAAGATATCCCCAAAAACTTTATAGAACTCCAGGGGAATGGTATTCTTGCCAGTGGCTTCACCCAAGGGCAGAGCCTTAATTGCTCCCAACACCTCAGCTAATGATATTTCTCCTAGTAATATCATTGCTTCATCAACATTGAGTCGTGGAAGATGACTCTTTTATAGATAATCTGTAAGCCTACTCTTATTTGAGACTGATTTACCATATAGTTTAGCGTAGAAGACTCCGAATTGTTAATCAATCTCTTGAGATTGAGTATAGAGGAGCCCGTCCTCTCCTTTATCAATTTAATATTCGATTTTGCCTCACTATCTCTTATCTGTAAAGCCAAAAGTTGAGCAACCCTTTCCCTGTATTCATACTGTTTAGCCTTGTATTTATTAAAATTGTCATCAATTTTCTCAATAAGTCTTCTATTCAACATAGACCGTTTTTCTATCAACTGTATATAGATCTCCTGTTCAGTCGTATCCCTGGATTTAACTGCCTGTGCATGTTGTTGTTCTAAACTAAGATTATCATGGCAATTTTGTTCTCTTTAACTAAATGCCTATTCTGGGCCAGAATAAACTGTAGATTTGCTCCTATAATAAAAGCCTTCATACAATCCAATCTACATTTGCCGCTGCAGTGCCCTTATTATTACCTAAATATTCACTGAGCGCTGCCTGAAAATGGGTACAATAATCTGGGTTATTAAGTAAGTGCCTAGGAAATTAGAAAGATCGACGTGCACCCCTTACAATCTGCTTCCACCTTAATGTTAGTGCCAGGGAGTCATTATCAGATGTTACTTTGGGACAGATTTCCATTTGTGCATTTCCCAAAAGTGATCTCTTAGCACAGATCATATCGACATGTGAATGATGTTTGTGTGGATTAGAATAGAATGTAAAACCCTGGAAGCGCAGGGTAAAGCGTCCTCCAACCATCATCAAGTTGATAAATACGCATAAACTCAAGGATTGCTGCTCGGGTTCTATGCATTCTGCCCGATGTCTTACGATTTGTGGTTTCGATTTTCTGATCCATAATACAATTAAAATCCCGGCCCCGGACCAATAGTTCAGTACTTAAAAAGTAGAAACTGTTGGGGTCATCAATATTGGAGCCTTAGACCAAACAGATGATGAATGTACAACATGCAATTGACAGCTATACTATGGCCCATCTCCCCTTAGGATCAGCTAGAGTTTGAAGCACGGATACATTTAGATTCTTGGATTTCAGCAAGCCAATCCCCCGTATCGAGATTGTTTGAGAGGTGCAGACTAAAACATCAAACTCTAATTGATTCGACATGGACCTATCTTTATGGGCCAAGTGAGTTTCAGTTAAGCCAAGAATCTGTGGTTTGATAGCCAGAAGTTCCTCATGCACTAATCATCACTTTCTTGCTAGGTTTAGTCCCGCAACATTCCAACAGATAAGCTTTAACTGATACATTACATAATCTTACCTCTGCTACCTTCCCTTTTTGCGCTGTCCCTTTGCCATGTAACACCTAAATAAACAATTCCGACTGTACCCTGGCTATTAACCCCCCCAACCAACGCTCCCCACCAATTTTGCCAAAAAGTAGCTTAGTGCTTCTGATAGAAAGAAAATCCCAACTCCACTAAATACACCCCCAGTTCCAACAGAAAGGAATGATCTCCTTCTCTTGCTGTCACTGACTGACAGCTTATAGAAAGCAACCACCCAAACTCCCACCCCCCAGGCCACTAACCCGTCTTCCCCTGTCTTCTCCCCCCTTCCACAACCATATTAAACTACAGCCAGCAAAGAAAGAAAGAAAGGGGGAAAGTATGTTTGGTTTCAGAGGAGAGAAGAAATGAAGCAATAAAGAAAAAGACCAACAGGTCTATACAATCCACAAAAAAACCTTCTCACAAAGCTCTTAATGACCATTGGAACCCACTATCAGATATCCAAAAGTTCACCCCAAACACTAGGTAGGACCACTAGACTCCCATCGGGTTAAAGCTCGCTTTGCCTCCATCTCCGTATAGAAAAAGAATGACACCCATCTTTATATACCTTCAATCGGGTGGCTCCTGCAGGAATACGTATGTGCATACTGTCTTAATTGGATATATCAGCTAACTGAGCCTCCACCGCCGGTCCATTGTAGCCTTACAAAGATCTGACCTGCAAAATATAGTCATTGAGTCCAGTTTGACGGGAGCAGTAGGGTGGGCATCACAAAATAGCCGTTGTCTGAGAAGAAAATTGCCTATATAAACCAATATAGGATGAGGCTGGGATGGCCTATTTTGAGGCTGCTGTGGGATGAAAGGAGGTAGCCGATGAGCCCGCTGAACCTGCGATTCCACATCCCAGTCAGATAAATCAGGGAACACCTGCTGAAATAGGCTGACTATGTAGGTCCTGGCATCTGAGCCTTCCTTCCCTTCGGGAACTCCAAAGACCCTCAAGTTGTTGCACTTCTGCCGGTTTTCCATATCTTCTACCTTGACCTGTAGAGCCGTTATCAAGGCCTCTTGATTTTTGACAGCACCGGCAGTAGCGGTGCTAGATTCTTCCATGGTCACGACCCGCTGCTGCAGATCAGGAATGAGTAAGGAAAGTGAAGCGACCTTAGTGGTGACATTCATCAGTGCCTGTTTGAAATCCCAGTTGTCAACTTTGGATTGAAGATAGAATTCTTGAGCTTCCACTCTTTGAGCAGTTAGGGCCTGCAGGATCTTAGATAGAGAAGGTTCCTCATGGTTATTGGATCTTGCGCTGTGTCCATATAGTCAGACTGATCTACAGATGGTGGAATAGAAGGCCAAGAAGCCTGAGTGGGTATATTGGGGGACGCACCAGGGATTCCACCATTGTCTTCAGATTGAGCCAGGCCCAGTTTTGTAATCTCATAATCAACATGATCAGCTTGAAGTTGTTGGGGTACCTCCTTGGGTGATTGGACCGGGGCATCTTCTCGGGCGTGACTAGACAGTCTGGAGATTATGGCTTTAACTTCACCCTTAGAAGCTACCCATCTGTGTAGGGGGTTGGCGGTGCAGCCATCCTTAACTCGAGGTGGGGCTGTAGTTTTGAGGAGCTCCTCGGTGACAGTGAGACCAAGCCATAAGCCCCCTGACCTCGCCCTCCTTTGACCTTCCTCTCGCCCCCAGGGCCCTTTAGGTCCTTTTCCTCCTGAGGATTTGTCACCAGCATAGGGACTACCTAGAATTGTTTTGGAATTAACAGCAGCAATGGGCTCCTTAAGCACGACAGGTTGATCTACTTGTTCTGAGTCTGAATCAGGTTTAGCAGGTTTGGCAGTGTTTAAGGTGTACAGTGGGGTGGCCAATGTCCCGGTCTGTGCCCCAGATCCCTTCAACAAGTCTGCCTCCGGATTCGTAGAAGGCACAGAAGAGGTCAATAAGTCTGCTGCCTGACTAGAGCCCCCAGCGACTGAGTCATTTTTACCATCCTGCAGCACTGGACTTATGCCCTTAAGGCCTGATAGTAAGCATATAGTGGATATAAGTGAAGATGTGCCTCTAAGAAGCAAGGGGGTGCTGGTTCTTGAAAAACAACAGAGTTAACATTAAGGGGGAGCTCCCCCCTCAGTGTCCCCCAAAGCTAGCAACTTACTGCTTACAGTAACATCCCCCATAACAGGGCAGGCTGGGCTGTCTGCAAAGTTGATACAATCCCCCTGTGTTGATGTTGCTGCTGCAGAGTTCAGGGCCTCAACCAGCTCATCTCCCGCAGTGGAGTCTGCCCGCCAGCTCCCCGCAAGCAGAGAAATTAAAGGATTGGTCTCCCCAACAAGGAATCAAGGGGCGCATCAGACGCCTTTCCTAATCCCCCTGTGTGGTCGGAAACAATTCGCTCTTTGGCTGCTGCATCCTCCACACTCATTGCTGCAGGCTTCCCAGCTTGACTCCATCCCTTCTGATTTGGAAGCCGCTGCGGATCCATCCTGAATCTAGGTGCTGCCTTGGTGAGGTCAGTGGCAAGGCTGCTCTGAAAGCCACCGCAACTGTGGAATGCAGGCGAGACCACAGACCCCTACCGCACCGACCTGCCGAGATGGATGGAGCCACGGATCGGCACGGAGCACAGCCTGCACATCTGTGATTAATTAAGTCTGGTGTTGGATCTGACCCATACTCCTGTACTAATTACTCACCATCAGGGGAGGATAGGGATCAGAGAACCAGAGCATCAGTAGGAGAGAGTACGGGCGGTTCTCTCCCTGGCGGAGTTAATCCACCATATTCCGCTTACAAGCTTTCTAATCAGTACACACTGTGTTCTCGATTAGGATACTGACTGATGATTGGGCATAAACTATGGCAGATACGTATCATATCTTATGTGAAGCACCACCTTTCCTTTCTACCCCACTACTGGTACCTTAATCAATGGCATAAAAAACTTGGGTTTACGTTTAGAGGCCCCCCAACACTCTGGACCTAGTCAGGCACTCTCTGGCCAGGGGTCCACTGTCAGTGCACATTAACAGAGGGGGCCTCTGGTCCTCAGGGGCCTCCCACACCACAGGGGTTGCGGGGGCTATTGTTACGCCACTGACCGAAATACGGAATACTTCAATACCCTGGTCATTCCTGTCATTTGCTTCTCCTTGTAACACTGCTGTTCCTGATCCATGCACAACCTGTAGTTATTGGCTCTGCAGAGACAGACAGTGATAAAATGTTCATATTGTCTCTGCTGTGCAGTATTTTAAGTGTTGTTTAGGTCCTACATGCAATAAAGCTCTATACCCTTTAGAAGATATAGCTCTCCCAGGAAACTGATTTAATTGTATGCATGAATGTTTGTTGAGCATTCACAAACTCAAACAAGACCCATGCTCACCAAAGCAACGGTCATAAAGCTATTGCTATATTTGGAGGTCTCTGGTTGGCAGAGGTAGGTACCTTTGACCAAATAGGGGCCCTTGCGTCTAGTCAGGGTAAGGGGGTATACTCCTAAAATAACCCCTGCTCACCCCTTTGGTAGCTAGGCACGAGCAGACAGGCTTATCTCAGAGGCAGTGTGCAAAGCATTTGTGAACACATACAGTAATACAGTGACAACACTACAGATGGACACCACACAGGTTGTATTATAAAAAATAAGTATCTTTATATAGACTTAACACAAGACCACAAACGACAAAAATCCACAATACTGTACTTTAAAATGGTAGAAATAGCGTAGTTCTCTTTCGATGGTAAATGCGACACTTTACGTTCAATGTACCTTTGGATGCGTGACGCTATTCAAACAAAAGGGTTGCAGGGAAGGTGATGCGTCGGTTCCTTACACGCAAGAACGGTGATGCATCGGTTCCTTGCTTCGGGGGAGGTGATGCATCGGTTCCCTACTGCTGCGTAGGGGACGGTGATGCGTTGGTTCCTTACCGGATAGGAGGTGATGCGTCAGTTCTTCACCGCGTGAGGAGGTGATGCGTCAGTTTCTTACTGCACTTCTGTGGCGATACGACTAGCAATGCCACGATGCGACGACAACCCGCTGCAATTAACAAAAATTGCATCTTCTTGATGTTGCGTGCCGTGTGGTGACTCGGTGAATCTTCTTGAGCCGCGACATGCCCTGCGACACGCTTCCCTGGTGATGCAATGGCATCTGCTGCAATGGCGACACTCTTCTCCATGCGGGGCGCTTTGGCGATGCGATGGCGACAGCAGCAGTGGGGGCACGCTTCCTCAGCGATGCAATGACAACTGCTGCGGCGGCAACACACTTTTCCGGTGATGCGACGGCATCTGCTGCAACGGCGACACTCTTCTCTGGTGATGCGAGGCGCTTCAGTGATACGATGGCGACAGCGGCGGCACGCTTCCTCAGCGATGCGACGACAACTGCTGCGGTGGCGACACGCTTCTTCGTCTTCCAGCTCCCAGCGACAAGCAGCCTCACCGAAGGCCCAACTCAACAGCAGGCACATCAGATTCCCAGCAAGGGAACTCAGGGGAGCTGGTTGGTGACGTCTTGTATCCCTGAGACTTCAGGCAGGAGGCAAGCTCTAGTTCAAGTCCTTGGAGATCTTCTTACAAGTTGATGAAAGTAGCACAACGTCCTTTCTCCTTTCTTTGGCAATCAGGTAACCACTGCAGGCCAATCCTCAAACAGCACACAGCATAGGGATAGTCTCCTCCTGCAGTCTCTCTCTCTGGTTCCTCTCCTCAGCAAAGGTTCTTCTTGTTTCCCAGAGATTATCTAAAGTCTTGGGGTCTGGGCCCCAGTACTTATACTCATATTCTCTTTGTTCTCTGAAGGCAGAGAGGCCTTTGCCTAGTCCAAACCATTTCTGGTCAGTCTTGGAGATCTTTGGTTACAGGACTCCTTCTTTCCTTTGACAGTGTGGGCCAGGGACATCAGATGCACCACAGGAGGTGGAGCCAGCATTGTGGAAGGCAGGCACAGCCCTATTCAGGACCCAGGTGCAACTCCTCCCACCACTCTGCATGCAGATCTCTCTATTCAGCCTTGTGCTGACTCACCCAGCCCCTGTCACTCAAACTCCAGACAAGGAATACAGAACCAAGCAGAGGCAGGCTTGGATAGTTAGGCAAGAAAATACCTACTTTCTAAACGTGGTATTTTCAAACACAGAATGTTAAAACCAACTTCACTAAAAGATGTAGTTTATCATTCTGAGTTCAGGCACACTAAACTCGAATTTCTGCCATGTTTCCTTTGTCAGTTAGGATTATAAGGTTTTATAATCAATCTGGCCAATGGGGAACAGGTAGCCTTGAAATAGTGAAAAACGAAAATGGCTGTAATTCACTATAAGGACATGCCACACACACCAGGGCATGTCCTACCTTATACTTACGATGCACCCTGCCCTTGGGCCTACCTTAGGGGTGTCTGATATGAAGAAAAGGGAAGGTTTAGGGAATGGCAAGTGGGTGCACTTGACCAGTCAACATGGCAGTACCAGACTGCACATAGGCTCTTGCAATGGCAGGCGTGCGCCACACTATGCAGGCTGCTTTGGTGGGTGACACAACCAGTGCTGCAAGCCCACTAGCAGCATTTGATTTACAAGCCCTGGGCACCTATGGTGCACTGCACTAGGGCCTGACAAGTAAATCAAATAACCCAATCATGGAGTCACTAATGAATACATGAATTTACAATATAGAGCATATGCACTTTAGAACTGGTCAGCAGTGGTAAAGTGCCCAGAGTCATAAAACAGCCAACAACAGGTCAGAAGGAAATACAGGAGGAAGGCAAAAAGTTCAGGGATGACCCTACAAAAAGGGACAAGTCCGACAGTTATTCTGGTCAATGATCGAATTAACTTTAACATCGCTTTCAGGATGGAAAGGGAAACAGATCATCCCCAGATTTTCAAGATTGTAAGGAAAGGTCTTTTAATCCTAAACAAATGCTCTGCAATTAGAGAAATAAAATATGGGGCATATTTACAAGCCCCTAACGCCAACAGAGCTTCACTTTTTCTGACCCTCTGGTGGCATTGTGCCATTCCCCATATTTACAGGGTGACGCTAAGCCACTTAACGCGGCTTAATGCCACCAAGTAAATATGCCCCTTTCTGCCACAGTCTGCTGTGGCAAAGGGGCGGGCCATGGGTGCTGAAGTGGGCATTTCACCGCAACACCCTTTGCTTTTTGTCGCTGCCCCAGATTTAGAAGGTCGGGGCAATGCCAAATACTAAGGCCAGGTAACACAGTTGTTTGCTCTTTCTATGTCTGCTGCGTTCTCTAGCCCACATAGAATGAGCAAATCTCAATTACTGATTGTTTATGTGCAGGAAGGTTTCCCTTCCTGTGAACAAACATAGCCCTTGCAGCGCAGGCACCCTTGCAAATGTCGAAAGAGTGCCTGCGCTGGTGATAGGCAGCTCTTTTAGCTCCAGTGCAAGGGGAAACACAGGGGTGCACCATTTTTTGTAAATAAGGCGCATTCCTGCATTTTGAAAATGTTGGAGCATGGCCTTGCCAAATTTGCCGTAACAGCACACTCCCACATTTTCTTGTAAATATTCCCCTATGTGTTTGCAAAGGGTGCTCTATCATATCTGTGCTGCCAGTTCTGCACAGTTGGAATCAGTGCTGGGGAATGTAGGATTGTGTGGAAATGTCAGCACTGTGTGGAACCATCTGAAATCCTACATCTGGCACAGGCTTTCAGTCGTACTTCTGGGAATTTTTGTAAGTAGAAAAATTATGTATAAGTGCATTCAGTTAGAAACATATCTACACTTGCATTTTTACATTTGTTTTTATCAATAGGACTCGTCTCCTTTCTGAAATGTGAAATGTTGAGGTAGTTCCGAAGTAAGGGTTATCAATGTTTTTGTTGATCTAGAACAATATTAACTCCATAATATTGAATACCATCATATTTCCAAGGGAAGTCGATGTCGAGTTAACAGCAGTAAATCTATACTTTTCTTCATATACTTTACTTGATGATGTAGTGGTATTTGATATTGCAGAATAAATATTTATGAATGTAGATATTATTGACCTCAGTAGTGTGACATACAACTCAATTCTGACTTTGAAATGTGTGCAAGAGTCTAAAGACGAGGTTATAAAAAACTGTCTGAAAAAGCACAGAAAGGTGTAAGGAACATAGAAAGAAGGAAAGAAAAGATTACCAAAATCAAGCAGCACGATTAGAGCATTGTTGCAAAGGATGAAGATTTAAGAGAACTAACGGTGAATAGACCAATGGTCTACACGCACAAAAGAAATTTGAGTCAAGCCCTGATACAAGCAGAATTGTCTCCAATCATTACTTTAGGTTATCTCATAAATACATCTAAGGGGACATTTCCCTGCTTAAAATGCATCCAGTAAAACAATATTATTAATGGAGATTTGATACAAAACCCTTCAACAGACATTTTTTAGCACTATATAACCTGTGAGACATCAAATCATGTGGAAAGCTATTGATGGGGCAAAAATCAAAAACAGTTAGAAAGAGTGCCCAAACACAAGTCTGTTGTAATGCCCAAGCATAAGACATCTAGTGTGGCAAGACACTTCATCGAGATGTGACATGAGATATCTGAAATAAGATGACAAATCCATGAAGTAGTAATAAGCTATATAGTGGTGGAAAGATGAAAAAGTGATGGATACATTGATAAATGTGGTGCATTAAACTATTAAAAATACATCACCCTAATGGTTTGAATGAACTGGTAACCCCTAATTGTTTTTTGTGACACCCCAATAGTTGGATTTGAACTGGACAGTTACAAGATTTTTCATTGGTATGAAGCTATTTTACTTTTTGAAGCCTGATATCATACATAATTATTTTAAGAGGTAATTAGGCATTGCTAAATAAATATCACTGAATAATTTAGTTTCAATTTGACAGTATAATGATGCAGTATTGGACTATGAACTCATGACATGGTCAGTGACATCACTCATGACATCACTGTTGACATCTGAAATGACATCACTGACCATCAGCATCCAAGGTGACCTAATTCCCGAACAAGTAGTGCAACAGTAGTCTTGTTTGCAGAGTGGTGGACATAGGGAGTGGGGCCTCTGAGGAACTCTTAACAATCCCGATGTGTGGGACTTGCTGGAGGTAACAGGAGGGGTTCTTGGGCCCCAGGACCCTCAGCATCCAAGGGGACTTCATTCTCCAACAAGTAGTGCACCAGAAGGCCTGTTTGCAGAGGGGTGTAAGAAGGAGGAGAGGCCACCCACAAGCCCTCAGAAATCCAGCTGTGTAGGACTAACTAGAGGTAAGAGGAGGGGTTGTTAGCACCCAAGAACCCTCAGCATCTGGGGGACTTCATCCCCCAATCAGTAGTGCACCAGGAGGCACATTTACAGGAGGGTGGAGGAAGGAGGCAGGGCTTCGGATGGCCTCTTAGCAATCCTGCTGAGTGGGGCTTTCTGGACTTAACAGGAGGGGTTGTTGGCCCCCAAAGACCAAAAACAAAACAGATAATCTGGGGTCTAGTATACCAGCCACCTAACAGAGGAAAAGGATAACTGACCACCTATGTCATGAAGAGTACCACAAAAATAAATTATAGAGTGAAGAGACCCTTGCAAATGATTGGATTCCCATCACTCACCAAAGTGATCAGTATCATCATCTGGGTATCCATCCTACCATCCACTTTGCCTCTTGATCATAGAGGGGTATTTAGTGGATTGCTTCTTTATATGGTCATGTAGGAGGAGTAGAGAGAAAAAAAGAATCAGGCTCTCAAGAACCCATAGAGGTGATCCCAAATGGTATATGGGAGTGATGAGTGCATTGCAATTGTTTAAGTGAAGATTAAGAAAGGATTTACAAGAGAGAACATTTTTTATTGGGGTATCTACTGTAATCCTTATTAAAAACAGTGCAAAAAGCAGTTTCAAACATCACTGCTTATAAATATGCCCAACATGTTTCAGCCTTCCGGACTGATAGTCCACTGCTTTCTTCAGGACCTGTCTGTAAATCTTGTTGCTACCGCATTAAAACTAGTGTGTGATATATAGTGAAAAATAAAGAACAAATACAAATGAGGGTTGGAATAAATACAACCTCGTGTGCCAAGTATGAATACTCTGTATCGATGGGATGTAGAAGGCACCTGTAAAAAAATATATATTATAGTACTCTTAATGACAAAAAAGGGGCAGAAACATGAAACTAGTAGAAAATACTGAGGTATACAAATTGGCAACCTCAAAAACAGCTACATGCTTGTAATACACCGCAATTAATTTGAAGATTTTTCGCTCCCCCATCTGGTACGAGGACTGGACCTCACCTTGCCTGGAAACAACACAGGTCAAAAAGACCCGCTCTGGCAAACACAAAGGGAGAGGGGACAGGTTTGTGTGCCGATAAAACAACTTCAATGCCACATGAGCAAAAAAGAGAAGTGATAACTTAGTGTCTGGTGTAAGGTTTTAATCTTTTAAAAGCATGGCATTAAATATATATATATTTTTCAGGTAGCGATATGCGGTGCGAAAGGCAGATCCAATGTGATCACAATACCTAGAGGGTCATAGTCACTCGCAATGCTCACTGCTCATATCATGGAATCAGTGTTAATGATCTCAGGAACTCTGAACATCAAGGTAAGTTGTGCATGGCTGCGAATATCATCACTACGGTGTTATAAACTGAACTGGACCAACCCAAAGGGAAGGAATGTTCTCACTATCACTTGTATGTAAGCCAAACAAGCAAGAGAATACTCGTGTACCATACACTATCTCCGCTTCAAGTATATGACACTCAATTTCAAATGCATTAAGAGGGACCAGCTCCATTGCTTCCTGAATACTCAGTCAAACTGCCTAGTTCAGACTCAACCCTCAGAAGTGTAATTCAAAGAAGACTCAGTCATACCAAACACCAGAAAACCGCACCCGAAGCCTCACCTGTCCGTCGTTGCCTCAAGCTCAATCCGAGCTGGATGTGGATGTAGCATGCAGGGAATTCAGTCGTTTTTTGTATCCTCTAGAGTCACAGCTGAAGCATGTTTGAGCAGACATGTTGCTCTCCAAAGACCCTCAGCAGCCAAGGGAACTTCATCCCCAACCAGTTGTGCACCAGGAGGCCCCTTTGCAGAGTGGTTGAGAAAGGGGGAAGGGCTTCTGGCGACTTTCCTGTGCTGGCCTTTTAAAAACATGTATTTTTATTAAGGAAGGGGGGAAGATTTCGGCCCTGAGAACCACATCCCCATGGCCCGGCCATTACAATATAGGGAGGGGGGCCGCACAACCCTCCTCCCTGAGCCGAATTTGGCACTGGGTACCCCATCCCCAACGGTTCAGTCTCTTTAATCTGGATGCCCCTGTGGAAACCCAGTGACCTGTGTTGGAGACCCCCAGGAGGAGCCTCAAGGAACCCACGGTCCCGGCCTGCTCCCTGCTTCCTGCGGGAACCAGCATTGCTTTAACAGACAGGGGGCTGATGAAAGGCAGCACCCTGTCTCTCATCACAATATTTTCATCTCTTTCTCTGCACACATATTTGCATGCAGAGAAACAGATGAAAACTTTGCTTTCTGCAAGCTAGAGCTATTTGACAGCTTTGACTTGCAGAAAGCTGAGTTATGTTTGCTTATGCTTGGAGGTAGCTGTCAGCTCCCACCAAGAAAAAGGGTACCTCCCAATGGTGGGAATCTTGGGAGGGAGCAGTAGATGGCCCTTAGGGGTAGCGGTTCCCAGGGCCATTAATGGCTACACAATGGGGGGCCTGGGGAGATGACAGTCCCTGAAGTTAAATGTTTTGTGACTGACCCCCTACATTAATTTATTTCAGCACCAGGGAGGTGGCAATCTCCGGGGCTGTGGGGGGCCATGCGGCACCCCCTTAAATTCAATAAATTGCCCCGGAGAGGTTGCAATCTCAGCTGCAGGGTGTCCATGCGGGCCCCCTTCATTGATTTACATTTTCGGCCCAGGAAGATGGCAGTCTTTGGGATGTGGACAGCAGTCCCTGGAGCTTGGCAGTCCCTGAGGGCTCAGGATAAGCCATAGAAGACAGGCTCCATGTTTCCATCCTTTACGTAAGTGCTCATGCCCACGGGACCTGGCCCAACCTGGGGCCTATTTGTAAAGAAGCATGGGAGCCTGCGCTTCTCTTTTTTTTTCCTGCTCCAGCAGTCCTTGCCAAAACAAAATTACTTATTTTTGTCCTGCCATGGCCTAAGGTATGAGGGTATTCCTACACTGCTACCTTCCCAGTTTTGGCAGCCAAACACATTTGAACACAGGAACTGTCGAATCTTCAGAGGAAAGGTGAAGTTATTTCAATAACTCCACAACTACTGAATGGATTTACACCAAGTCAAAGGCACTTCCCTGGACCAATGTCTTCCTCTCTGTCAAATTTGATGTGATTCCATTAAGCAGTTCGGGCTGCAGTCATGTCTGAAGTTCCTCTGGGAATTAACAAGGGGAACATGTGTTGTGGGAACCCCCTTTTTCTCCGCCCCTGCTTGACGGACCACCATGAAACTTTCAATTCAGCACCTGAAGCAAGCAAACTAGTTTTCACAAGAATTCATCAAACAACGCCAAAGTTATATATATATATATATATATATATATATATATATATATATATATATATATATATATATATATATATATATATATATATATATATATATATATTGCATCCAATTCGGTTCCTGAAAGCCGGTTTCGCAGCGCTCCATGTGGGTGCGATCTCCTGCGGCCGAACCTCGCCGCTACTTATTCAAACTCAAATCCTCCTGACAGGAAGAAATAACGGGCCGCACTCCCGAAGTACTATTAACACTTTTTATTATTTATTTTTCTCCTTCATTAGAAAGGGCATTTAAAGCAGGTTTGATCAACGTGTTTCGATGTCTCCTGACACCTTGCTCACGATCAACTGGCCCCTGTACGAGTCTCTCTAAAAAAGCATTCAAACTGCTTTGATGTCACTTCCTGTTCTCCTTGGCCCTTTGCATTCTGGACAATGTAGTATCCACCAGCTTTTCATTGAAGGGAATGTTTTTTTCTTTATTTTTTCAGGAGCGGATAATTTCCGAGGATTCTTTTCTCTTTGCTTTCATTTAGGAAACTCCTTTCCTCTTTATTCTTTTTTCAATTTTATCATGTCACTATTTTTATTTCTCCCATTGGGACTATTTGTTTCCACTACTATTCACTCCCTCTGTTTTCCATCTTGGCTGCGTCATTGAGGACCGTTTTTCTCTCATAAATGAATGTACATCTCCTCTGATTGATTCAGGCTGTGCGGACTTAAAGTTCTCAAATTTAAGATGTAGCGCGATTCCTTCTGGCGCAACATCTTTTCCTGATCTCCGCCACGATCTTTTTTTGGGATTGTCTCTATACCAAAGAATCTCAGCTGCTTCCAATCACTTTGGTGGAATTGCTCCATGTATTTTGACACTGCATTTGTTCGGTCTTTGTGTATGGTTGCCCTTACATGCTCCATTATTCTTTTCTTTAGTTCACAAATGGTACTTCCCACGTACCTTTGTGGGTATGGGCATTCTATCACATATACTGTGTATTGTGTCTTGCAAGTGATCAATTGGCGAATTTCCCATACTTTGTTGTTAGCCAATTTTACTTCTTTGATTGGTTTTGCTATTTGACACATTTTACACGAATGGCACTTTACAAAGCCTTTTGTTTTCAGCCATGTATCATCCTTTTTCTTCCCTCTGAAGTGACTGTGAATCAAATGATCTTTTAGATTTCTTGCTCATCTATAAGTCACCGTGGGATGATTACCCACTATGTCTTTCACAGTACTATCCAATGGGAGAATCTTCCAGTTTTTCCTTAATTGATAGTTGATCGTGAGCAAGGTGTCAGGAGACATCGAAACGCGTTGATCAAACCTGCTTTAAATGCCCTTTCTAATGAAGGAGAAAAATAAATATTAAAAAGTGTTAATAGTACTTCAGGAGTGCGGCCCGTTATTTCTTCCTGTCAGGAGGATTTTAGTTTGAATATATATATATATATATATATATATATATATGTATATATATATCTCCAGACCTGTGTTCTTGTGTGCCACACTCGAACGACGCCGTTCCCTTTCCTCTTCCGACGGCGGTCCGCGGCGAGGAGGCGAGCCTCATAAATCAAAACAAAAGCTGTCTTTCATGTAATAACAGCAGCCACGGACAGCAACAAACTTTCAGCAATTAATTTATTTAAGCAGAGTTACACCAACTCGATGCGTATACTCGTGATCAAGGGTGGTGTACCCGAAACGCGTCGAGTTGATGTAACTCTGCTTAAATAAATTAATTGCAGAAAGTTTGTTGCTGTCCGTGGCTGCTGTTATTACATGAAAGACAGCTTTTGGTTTGATATATATATATATATATATCGCCACAAGGAATCGTCTCACCGAATGCGCTGTATTGGAAGCGCCAAAGACGAACACGGACCCAAAAATAGGTGCTATTAGTTCTTTATTTTACTCCGTAACCTGCACCACCGCCATGACGCGTTTCGACCTGAAAAAACCATAGGTTTCACACACGTTATAGTTAGGAATTAGCATTTAAAAAACCTTGCAAATTCACTGAAAAAACCATAGGTTTCACACATGTTATAGTTAGCGGAAATTTTACTGATAAAAAACCAGTGAAATTCCCCCGTTATAGTTAGTGCAGGCAACTATAACTCACGCGACCGCAATCCTCTGCTGATGCTAATACTGTATTTAGACACTTATTTGCCCATGTCTTCTTCCATACATTTTTAGCTATACATATATTACAAATATTTTTTTTTCATAAAGACACATATGTCATCAGCAGAAGATTGCGGTCGCGTGAGTTATAGTTGCCTGCACTAACTATAACGGGGGAATTTCACTGGTTTTCTATCAGTAAAATTTCCGCTAACTATAACATGTGTGAAACCTATGGTTTTTTCAGTGAATTTGCAAGGTTTTTTAAATGCTAATTCCTAACTATAACGTGTGTGAAACCTATGGTTTTTTCAGTGAATTTGTACGGTTTTTTAAATGCTAAGTTACTTTACGCCATTCGTGGCGTGCGCGCCCACTTAACGCAGTTCGTTCCGTGCGCGCACGGTGCGCTTCGCGCACCGTGCGCGCACAGTAAGCACGCGGTGCTTACTGTGCTTACGGTGCTTATAAGCCATGCACAAATGGTGCCCTTCGGGCACCATTTGCACACGGGGTGGAGAGAGTGTGGATAATTTTTTCTTTTATTATTTTTGTTAAAAATATTGTGGTTTTCCACACCGCTGGTAAGCCCTGCACATTTGGTGGCCTGCGGCCACCGAAAGCACAGGGGGTGGGGAGAGTGTGGATAGTGTTTTTTTTTTTACATTTTTTACCGTACGCGTACGGTAAGCGTAATCGGCGAAATTAGCGAAAAAATTAAAATGGCATTTTTGGCCTTGGGGGGTCTTGGGGGACTCCGTCATCATGGCTATGTGTGTGTGAGCTGTCAAAACAGCTCCTTTCCATGTGTATTGGTTTGATTTAACTACCTACCTCTCAGTGCGAGAGAGAAAATGGCGGCCGCCGCTTCCTGGTTTCGGCCGATTCGAATGTTTACTAAGATCTAACAGCCAATCAGAATCGCGCTCGCGCACGTCACCGTACGCGTACGGTAAGCTTACCGTAAGCGCACGGTAAGCGCACCGTAAGCTGCCACAGATATATATATTGATTTAAAGGCTATTTTCTCAGAATCTACTGAACAGATTTACACCAAACCTACAAAAGGCACTTCCTTGACCTGAGGACTACCTCTCTGCCAAATTTCAAGTAATTCTGTTCAGCCGTTCGGGCTGTAGCCCTGTCTAAAGGTCCTATGGAAAAATGCATGGGAAAAACGCGTTTTGGGACCCTCCTTTTATCTCAGCCCCCGCTTGACGAATCCTCCCGAGACTTTCAGGGTAGGAGCGGAGCGTAGCGCCCCACCTATTTTGAGAAATTCGCGAGGATTCGTCAACCGGCGCCAAAGTTATTCAAAATAGAATGTTGCGGATTTCCTATGGAAAAGGGGTCCTAACTATAACTACCTACTGGCGACCGCCAGTAGGTAATATATATATATATATACATATATATATATATATATATCATCAAACCCTTTTCCAGGAAAAGGAAACGAGCCGCACTCCCAACAGTGAGGGATAAAATCATTTATTTAATTCAGTAGGCATTCCTGACGCGTTTCAGTCATCTTTGACATCTTTATATATATATATTCCAACCGAACACCAATCCTTAACTTCCATGCGGCGATAAGGATAAGGACTGCGCAAACTCCTTGTTACTTGTATGAATAGTCTTTATTTTGCTCTCATGTCATGACGCGTTTCGGCCAGACAAACCAGCCTTGATCACATGAGAGATATAGATATATGAAAACACCTCCCCAATCACCAACATGAGTAAGGGAAATGGCACTGGAAGTCTGGGAGACTAAATCTGTTTATTAAATCAAATAACCCCAGACACTGGAACACAAAAGAGACGCGTTTCAGCAGTATCACTGCCTTTCTCAATCTAATGTGCACCATGTTGGTGCTCAATTTAAAACATCAAAGATATAATAGAAATAGACAATGTACTACCTTTTGCAGCTAAATAACAGACGTGAGGGGACACATAAGCATTAAAATATATAAACTTTGCTCACGTTCCTCAGTTTTAGTAGCAATGAACATTACCGTCTTAAATGAGTAAGCTCTAAAAAAATGCCAAGCTAGTAGGAAAAGTCCTTATTTGTTTTAAAAGTCCCCATCATACATCTTAATTGGCACGTGGAAAAACCGGACTAGAATGCAGTCTAATTCCTTGCTGCAACACGAAGTCAAAAGGAATCAATTAAATATACGTGAAGCTAAATTTTGAGCACTCAATTAGCTTCTTCAAAATAACTTGGGTGCAACAGTGTCGCCTTTCACATATCCTGAGACAGTCACATTATTCATAATGAATTCACAAGGGACACTCTGCCCTCATATTGTCAATGAATTCTCACTCTGTGCTGTCGGAGTCTTTGCAAACAGATTACTCACAAACTCGGCAGCACTGAGTCCAACCATTTTTCATGTGTCTGGTGTGATTTAATCCCGCAATCAGAGTTAGGGTCCCATGACCCCACTGCTCGGCCAGTGCCTTTATGCAGTGGCCAGCTCCAAACAAAGGTGGCAATCCTAGGGTGAGGATTAGGACTCTTCAGGGAGGCTCTTGGGTCGCTGCCAAGGGATGCTCTGCTCCCAGCGTCAAACCTTCACCTCCACCCTTGTCAGCTCCTCGTCTCCTTCGTCTCACTCCTTGCTCGGGGGCATGCCTGCCTTATATCCCAAAAAGAGAAGTTGCGGTGATGCTGGAGTCCTGCCAAATCACTGGTGATGCTCGGGAATCAGCACTCCCGCAAGTACTGGTATATGAAAACACCTCCCCAATCTCTAATATGAGTAAATGAACCTGCACTCAAAGTCAGGCAAAGCAACATAGGTGTCATTTTTTTCATATATCATAGTTTTTGCACTATTTATGTGCTGTTTGTTCAAAACGTTTTGACCCCATTTCCATTTTGTTTGATTAAACCCTTGTCAGAACTGCCTTTTGCGGTAAAACATAGATACAGTGTGCTGAATGAGTGAGTGAGTGGCTGAGTGACTGGCTGTATAGGTGTGTGAGTGGTTACGTGAGTGGTTATGTGGCTGAGTGAATGGGTGTATAAGTAGGTGTGTGGGTATGAGAGTGCTAGTGTCAATGCTAGTGTCAGTGGCTATATGTCGGAGTAAAAGTGTGTGTGAGTTGCAGTATGGGTGAGCATGTGATAGTGTAAATGGCTGTATAGATGAGTGAGTATCTGTGCGAGTAGATGTATGGGTGAGTGAGTGACTGTCACTGGTTGTATGAGAGAGTGAGTAGTGTATGAGCAGCTACATGATTAAGAAAATACCTCTGTGAGAGGATGCTTGGTGAGCAAATGTTTGTGTGAATGCCTGTATGGGTTAGTGTCTGTGACAGTTGCTGTGTGGCTGAGCAAATGGGCATGTTAGTGGCTGTACAAGTGAGAGAATATATGTGTGAATAGTTCTAGGGGTGGGTGAGTGCTAGTATGAGTAGCTGTATGAGTGTGTAAGAAGTTGTTTGAGTACCTGCATGGGTTAGTGTGTGGAAGTGGAAGTGGCTTTATGGGAGAGATAGTGGGTGTGTGAGTAGCTATATAAGTGAGCAAATGTTAGTGTAAATGGCCATATGGATGAGTGAGCAGTTGTGTGAGTAGCTATATGAGTGTGTGTGTGTGAGTAAATATCTGGGCGAATTAATGGCTATGCCAGTGCCCATATGGGAGAGTAACTGTTACTGTGAGTGGCTGAATGGGTAAGTTACTGCTAGTGTGATGGTTCTATAAGTGAGTGAGAGGGTATGTGAGTAGATGTATGGGTGAGCAAATGGTAGTCTAAATGTCTGTATGGATGAGTTATAGGCTATGTGAGCACTTGAATGAGGGAGTGGGTGTCTGACTGGTTGTTTGGGTGATGGATTAGCTGTGTGAGTGTATGTGTGAGTTAGTTGTTGCATAAGTGGTTATATAGGTGTTAGTGGGTTTGTAAGTAGCTGTGTTGGTGAGTGAGAGGGTGAATTAGTGACTATGGGTGAGTGAGTGTGTCTGTGAATGATTGTGTGACTGAGTAGCTACGTGAGTGGTCACATGGGAGAAAGTGGTTGTGGGAGTGGCTATATAGGTGAGTGAGTGGGGGCATGAGTGGGTGTATGGGTACGTGAGTGGCTGTGTTTGTGGCCATATGGGACAGTGACTGCTACCGTGAGTAACTGTGTGGGTGTGTGACTGCTTGTGTGCTAGTGTGATGGCTCTATAAGTTCATCGGGGTAGAACTTTGGCTGGTTTGTGAACTCTCTATTTCTATCTCAGAAGCAATCGTTTTTTCCTGTTTGATCTCATCTTTCAACATTTGCACTTAGGTTGGAAAGACTGAACACTAAGGGCCTCATGTAGGCAAATAAATTTTACCGGTTCTTAAATACCGAGCCGTACCGAATCGGTAAATTAGAATCGGTAAGTTATATGTAGGTAAAAATTCGGTAACAGTTACCGATTCGGTAACATTCGGTAATCACGAATCGGAATTCACCGAATCGGAAAATACCGAGGTGGTATTTACCGAATCGGAAAATACCGAGGTGGTATTTACCGAATCGGAAAATACCGAATCGGTATGTACGGATTCGGTAAATAAAATCACATGACTTGACGAAACAGCTAATCCTGTGCAACGACAGCCCACCCAACCAGGAAGTGCCCACACCCAGGCAGGTGTACATAATTAGCCGAAGTGGCCACACCCAGGCAGGTGTACATAATTAGCCGACCCTGGAGAGGCTTGGAGTGCAGAGGAGAGGCAGGGAGCCGTTGCATGTGCGAGCGGGTAAACGAACAGCATGTCCAGCCAGAGAACACAGAAAGACGGAGGGGAAAGGAGGAGGAAGCTGAAATTTAGCCCCAAGGAACTCCAGGTGCTGGTGGAGGAGGTGGTGAAGCAGCACCAGAAGCTGTTTGGAAGGCAATCCCTGCAAGTGCCTGAGGCGGAAAAGCGCAACATATGGCTGGCCATCCAGGCGCAGGTCAATGCTGTGGGAGTGACCCACAGGGACATTGAGGTCCTCAAAAAGCGCTGGTATGACCTGAGGATTGTAACCAAGAGGAAGATGGGCGACATCCAGAAGGAGGCCAGCCAGACCGGAGGTGGAACCAACAGGGCACCTGCCCTCACCGAACTGGAGGAGCTGGTGGCGGCCACAATCCAGCAGGAGAGCGTCGTGGGTCTTGGGGACGCCGACAGCTCTGCCAGAGCCGCAACACACCAAGGTAAGACGAAAGCACAGCAATGTAGCCCCCCCTACCCCTATCCCACATCCCCCATTGTGAAACGAGAATCACACTGCAGTCCACACGTGTCAGTGCAGACAGGCAATGCATTCCGGGAGATGTAGTCAGGGCAACACTAACCATGACGTAAATGTTACAGGGCAACAAGGCATGTCACGCACTCGAGGCACAAGGAGACAGAGGACATATTGGAATGTGAAATGTTTTATTGTGACGCTTGCAATGCAGCCCTTCGGGGACACTGAGCCAATGTTGTATTTCTGTCCACAGATGTGACATCATGCAGGACAGGGCATGCTGCAGGAGAGACGGCACACCGGCCACAAGTATCACCTCTAGCCAGCACAAGTTCAGACCAGGGAGCAGGCCCACTGGCAGCCGCACCACCAACACAGCCAGCCTCGCCGCACCCAGAGCCAGCATCACCTCACCGAGAGCCAGCATCACCACAACCAGAGCCAGCATCACCACAACCAGAGCCAGCATCGCCACTCATGTTCGAATCACCGGCCACATCTCCGCTTGCAGGTGTGAGAATGAGGAGGCGTCCAGCAGCCAGGCTACGAGCCTTAGACACCTCGTCAGACGACAGCATGGGCCCAGAAGACCGCACCGGGCCCCAGGAAGGGAGCCATGCCACTGTGCCCCACACCTCACAGGCAGCACAGACGGGAGCAAGAGGGCGCCACAGGTCGCGTGTCCAGAGTCCACCAGCACCCACTGACGGCCATGGTGTCTTCTTGGGTCTCGAGGGCCAAATGTTGAAGCAACAGCGCCTGCAATCAAAGGCAGTCATGTCAGTCCAGAGGCACATGCGGGTGATGAGGACAACATTAGTCAACATGGACAGTAACATTAGCGGCATGGCTGCGGGCATTCGGGACATGTCCCAGTCAATCCAGCAGTTGTGCAGCAAATTAGATGCTGACATCGAAGCACGGCGCCGGGAACGCCAGAGAAGGGACACTACCAGCAGGGCACTCAACCGTCTGGCAACTGCGACTTCTCTACTGTGCCGGCGCTCTGTGACGATGCAGGAGGGCCTAACACAGTGCTGCAGCGACCTGTCTCGGGGGATGGTGCAGGTGACAAGTGCACTAGGGGTGCTATTGACTAGTCAGGCGTCGACAACTGCTGCAGGGGATGCTGCGGAGAGCATCGACACCAGCAGCAGCATCACACCCCCCGTCCCAGAAGCACGCAGGAGCAGCAGGCGGCTTGGGGTTGGCTCTAGTGAGGATGCACAGGCCGTGCAATCCACCACTGCAGCGCGTATGCGCAAACATTGATGTAGCCCTGCTAAGCCACTTCCCATTGGGTGACGTAACCCTGGACATACTCCTTGTATAGATGGTATATTGCCTGATTGGCCTGTTCATGTGTTCATGGCGTGGTGCCACATTAAAACTACGTCAGGACTTCTCACAACTCGCTGTGTCCCCTCACTTACTCAGAAATAGTTGCATGTGATCTCTGCCCGTCTCTCTCTCCCATCGATTGCAGTTGGCACTCTAGCTGCGTTGCCCTCTGGCTGGCCTGACTCATCCTCGTTGCCCTCAAAATATGTTAGTTCCACATCTGTACCTTTTTTCGTGGCAAGGTTGTGCAGCATTGCACAAGTGGCAATAATCTTGCAGCAGGTGATGGGTTTGTACTGGCGTGCGCCTCCGCTCTTGTGCAGGCAGCGGAACCTGCTCTTCAGTAGTCCAAACGTGCGCTCCACCACATTGCGTGTTGTTTTATGTGCCACGTTGTATCGTCTCTCACTCTGGGTTGCTGGGTGTAGGTAGGGAGTGAGGATGAATGACCGGCATGCATATGCACTGTCGCCTGGATGAGTAAAAGGGAACCATCAGTAACATGCCTCTATACACTATGATTTGCAGGTTTCAAGGGGCGTCACTGTTACTTACCTAGCAGGTATCCCTCTCCGAATTCTCCGGCACTCAGTCGTGTGTAGATCCCACTATTCTGGAAGATGTAAGAGTCGTGGGTGCTCCCAGGAAACTTTGCAACAATATCTGTGATGATGTTCCCTGCATCACAGATCACCTGCACATTGATGGAGTGGGTGGACTTCCTGTTCCTGTAGATGTGCTCTGTATCAGCTGGTGGACAGATTGGGATGTGTGTACCATCAATACAGCCGATGACATGGGGGAACTGTGCCATGTGATAAAAGTCTGTTTTTGTTTTCTGCAGTGCAGCCTGTGTGTTTGGGAAGCTTATGTAGTGGTGCATTCTCTGCATCATGGCATCCAGGAACTTCCTGAAGAAACGTGACAGGCAACTCTGGGATACCCCACCCACCGCAGCTATCACCACCTGATAACTGCCGGATGCCAACAGATGTAGGCTGCAGAGCACCTGCACATGTGGGGGTATGGCGTGCGCCCTTCTTATTGGCTGGTCCAGGAGTGGGTGAAGGTCCCTGATTAAGTCCATGATGGTTTCGGGGTGTAGCCTGTACCTCTCATGTATCTCTGCATCAGTCAGCTGGAATAGTGTGATGCGCTGTCTGTAGATTTTTTCCTCCCGTCGCCACACCCTCAGTCCTGCTGCCTGTAGACGTAGGCGCCTTGCAATGACGTACATGGCGGCCATGTTGTCCACGCTGTTGCATTTTGGGTTTGCCTATATGCATTGTTGATGGTTACCACCTGCTTTCAATCCGTGTTAATTACCGACTCTTATTTACCGATTTTCCTGGATTTCTTAATTAGAGAGTGCTCCTACATGTCATTTTAAATTTTACCACTTCATATTTACCACTTCATGTTTACCGAATCGTTAATTATGTATTCGGTAAATCTGATTCGGTATTTTGGAATTCGGTAAATATGAATCGGTATTTACCGCCTCATATTTACCGAAAAGTGGTTTTTGGACTCCTACATCTCACTTGTCTGAATACCGGTCGGTAACGGCATATTTACCGAAAATCGGCCGTTACCGACCGGTATTTGGCTACCTACATGAGGCCCTAAATGTTCTCTTTCACAGAGTTGAAAGAGTCTTCATAACAGTCATAGTATACAAGTAATTCTGATTCAGTATGTCATGGCTTAAGCAAATGCAAAGGTGCCAAGTAGAAAAACTTTCTTCTTTCTGGGGGTTGGCAACTATGCTTTCAGTGGTTAATTAAATTCCCTTTATTGCGTCTCACCAAACAACTGTCACATCCAAGTACTCCATATCTTCCTTCTTCTATGTTACATTATTTCTATATGAGTAGTGCTGAAGTACTTCACAGAGACACATGTTTTGAATATGGGGACTCCTTCTTGGGTAGGATGTATTCAGTATGCTAGTTTTCAAAATATCCCTACTTTCTGGATTGAATTCTGTTAGATCCTGTATTTATGCGAAATACTTTAGCACTGTATGTTGACTACTTGCAAGGCCTAGGCTTAGCCACACAATTCCTCTTGACTTGGAGAACAAACTAGTCAAGCTCAACCTGTCTGAGCATTCATAAGGACCTATTTCTCTTTGGTAAAGCATTTTTAAACGGAAGCTGTACAATATTTTGGTAAGACTCTTTTCTGCAGAAATCTCTTTCCACATCTCTTTCATCTCTGTCTTTTCTGATTTTGTTATATATGATGGTACGTAGCAAGCAACAGCAATGGAGTTGTCTGCAACAAATTTTAGATCCATATTTGCATCCCACATCTTCAGAATCACAGGGTTGTAGTCATTGATATGCTTTGAAACAGATGTTCTTTTCAAATTGTATGTATTTTTTGTGATTTCCATGTCAGTGTATGTTTGACTGCAGACAAAAAACTGTTGACTCTTACTTTGGAGATGACAGGTCGTAGGAATCCAAAACAACATCTTGTTTAAAATGCTCCTTTGCACATGTATTTTCAACAACAGTACTTTCCACATCTATGTGCTTGAAACTCTGGAGCCTGTTGTCTCAAGCCCTTGTCTGCACCGTCTTTTGGGATGGTGCATGTTACATACTGTTGTGTGAAAGGCAAGATAGGCTCATAAGTGTGTGTTCCAAATTTTGGGGCTTCTTTTACCTACAACAGCAGGCGAGTCTGCTAAGCACCTCCAGCTTGGTACTCATTATGCCAAAAGAAATCAGTTTCACTAAGAGGAGGATTAGCTTTCATACAGATGAAAGCCATCATTGCTTGACACATGTGGTTAAAATATCTGCAAATGTTTGCACGATCCAGTGAGCAAAGTTCTCCTGGTATCTTCAGATTGATGTCTTTCAAGTTTGATTTTGCTTTTCGCAGGAATTTAAGGAAGTCAACCCATGCGTACTCCAATACTGCAAATACTGCTACAGTCCCATTTGTATACAAGGGCCTGTCTACACCCTCCCAGTGCCTCTTCAGCTATCACTTCCTCTATATTTCTAGCTACCATTACCTCTTTTGGGAGAGAAGAACCCTTCTTCATCTCATAACATCGTTCAGATTTCTAAATTGCATGCACTAATGTTTTATGTTGGAAGTAGTTTTCTTCATTAAAGAAAGGCTCAGTACCAGAAGTATGTCTCCATTCACCACTGAAAACTTGCAAAAGTTAGTTCTATTGACAAATCCTTTAATTTGGCTACTTCTTCTCATACTCAACACTATTTTATCCAGGGTCTTCTTTCTGTTTACAATCAAAATATATAGCTTCTTTGTCAGAGCAAATGCCTTATCAACTGCACCCTCAAGACATTCCTTTTGCCTTAAAGTTTCTCTTGTTCTTTTATATCTCTTCATAGTTGTCATTAGATTGTGAATAAGTATAGCACAACACTCTGTAACTCTAATTTCCTTAAACTGGGTCTATCTTCTGGTTAAACTCTGTACTTTTTTGTACAATTATTTATTCTTGATATCATTGAATTATTCTCCTTTTTTAGCTGGTCTTAAACTTTGTTTTTTACTTACTTGATGTTCCAATCTTTCTAGCTGTGCTGATACCATTTTACAAAATGTCTTTGTCCTCTTACCATCAGCTTTTTCTCTTTCACCACTTTTGCCACATTTTGCACTTTTTGTTTGGAGGACATAGTACCCTTGTCTCAATTTCTTACTTTTCTCAAATTTTGGATGGCATTCGAAATGTTTAAAGTTAAGTAGAAGTTGTCTGAAAAGAAAATACAGAACTGTATTTAAGTTTTCATCATGTAGAATCGGACACTTAAGTACCAAAATAAACAGTTATATTATTTTAATATCGCTAACATTACTCAATAAAGTTTCATCTCTACGTCTCTGTGTCCTTCTCTGTATCACTGTATGTATTAGTCTCTTCCTGGGTATCCTATTATATTCTCTACTGTGTTCCTGTGTATCTACTTATATTTAAATGAGTACTTGGCTAAATACATGACTGTCTCAGTACTTTGCTACATATCTCAGTGTCTTTATAACATCAGCTGTAAGAGTGCCATAAGATGTCTATATAAATGCGCCAGTATATGATTCTGTGGTTTAGCAGTTCTATAGCTATCTAACTGTGTATGTTAGTGGCTGAACATTTAGATGTCACAGGAGCATGTAGGTGTCTGTCCAACTACCTTTCATACTGCTGGATACACTAATGGTTTCTGAGTATGTGAATGTAGGAGTGTGTCTTTTGCTTTTCAGAGTAGGTGAGAGAGAGGATCTATGGTTTGTGAACATTTAGGTCAGTTCTTTATTTTGCGTTGTATAGTTCATGTACTGCTTGGCATAGGGGCCTAGAACTGTATGACTAAGTTACTGATACTCAAAAGGACATCTATCACTTTAATAAGCATAAAACACCCTGATTTATGGAATACCTAGAGCATATCTCAGAGGTGTGTTATCTGTTCTGAAATGTGGGTTTTAAACTTGAGAAACACATATAGCATGCCCATTGAAGCTTGTAGTGAAAGTGCACAGACAGGATCGGCACTATTAGATATCACGTATGTTTGAAGCACTATTTCTGTGGATGGATGAGAAAGTTGTGTCAGTACTTGCCTGCATTCCTGAGTGAGTGGAGCAGTATACTTGTTTCAATGACCTGACATATTTAGGTAAATGTGCTGGTATGTAACTGTCTGTTTTAGCACCTCTATGGCTCTGTAAATGTGTATGTAGCTGGCTGAACAAATAATACCTCAGTGCCTGTGTTAGGGAGTAGAGAGCTATGTAGATGTGACTGCAACTACCTTTAAATCTGCTGCATGCATAAGTAGTTTCTGAGTAAGTGACTGAATGTATAAGTGCATCTGTAGCTGTCTCACTAGGTGAAGGAGACTATATACTTTTGTGAACATGTATGCCAGTTGCTTTAGGTGGGGCATACTCTATGTCACACTTGGCACAGAGGCCTGCAAGTGCACAAGTAACTTATTGAACTCAAAAGAACATCTCTAATTTTTAAGCACAAAGCACCATGCTTCATATCACATCTGCAATGTATCTCAGAGATGAAGTCTGTGTACTAAAACATGGGTTAAAGGCTTGTGAAACAGATTTTACATGCCAGAGGAGGCTGGCAGTGAGAGTGCACAGACATGGTGACAAGTAATAGGATTGATCCATGTTTGAACACTACATGTTTCTTTATGCCTATGACTCTTATAAGACACATCAGACTCAGTATTAGTCTAAAGACCATGTCCAACAAGCTAAGCAGATGCAAAGTGCCACCAATGTTTAACCAGAATCTACCCTAAAGGGTATCTAATACATAGCTGGCAAGTTTCACAGATTCATGTGTGATCTGTTGTAGCAATGACCTAGCCACACTGACTGGGGTAGGACTAGAAATCCTAATGATGACGCTTTTCCCTCATACTCTCATAGTGCACTCCAACATTTGCCAAAAACTAAAATGGAGTGGTCAAATTAATTCTGTCCACGGATTGATAAAGCCAGGAAACATGTTAATAAAACTATTTCTACATTCCTCAGAGACCATAACATGGGCTCTATCTGCATCAACAACCTGCGTTTTGACATGCATGGAATCTATAGAATTGATGGAGTTCACTTCATAGATGAAGGCAACAGGGTGTTTCTAAGCAACGTGAAACTCTGCATATGTGTAGCTGTCACATCCACACAATAAACATAAAGGTTCTTCTCAGAGCCACCCTTTTGCCCAAAATGTTGTGCATTATTTTCTTTATAAGGATCTGTTTGTTTTTCAGTTTATTGAAATATTCATGACGACATTGCGATGATCCCAAATATGTTGCGAATATGCCAAACAAACGCAGATATTCAAGAGCCACCAGCACATTCAAAATTGATAATTATAAATAAGAAATTCTTGGCATCACACTAGGTACATCAGTATCTACGTAACTCTATAAAAACATGTGTCATTTTCTGAGAAAGTCTTACTGTGTATTAGAGTTTGAGTGGGTCTGTCAATGGCTGCATAACTGTCTCAGAAGCTCTGTCAGAGGGTGTGTGAGAATTCATTATGTCTTTTGGAATGTGTGTCAGTGTGGATGAGTCTGTGAGTAAATCTGTGAGTGGGTACATTAATGTCTGAGTGGGTGTGTGAGTGGGCCCATGAGTCTCAGAGTGGGTCTTTATGTGGGTGCATGAGTGTGAATTAATCTGTGAGTGAGTGAATACATCTCTGTGAGTGAGCGCATGAGTCACCGTGTGGCTCTGAGAGTGATTTCGAAGTTCTCTCAGATGCACTATGAGTGGGTGCATAAGTGTCTGAGTTGTTTTGGCAGTGGGTGAATGAGTTTCTGAGTGAATCTGTCACTGGTTGCATAATGACTGAATAGGTCTGTGATGGAGTGCGTCAGAATATCAATGGGTCTGTGAGTAGGTGAATGAGTGTCTGAGTGGGTCTACCAGTGGGTGCTTGAGTGTCTGAGTGGGTCTGTGAGTGAGTACATGAGTGTCTGAGTGGATGTCTGAGTGTGTGCAGGAGCATTTGACTGGGTGAGTGAGTGGGTGCATAAGTGTCTGAGTGATTCTGTGAGTGGGTGTATGAGTCTCTGTGTGGGCCTGTGAGTGGGTGTATGAGTCTCTGAGTGGGTCTTTGAGTGCGTGCATGGGTATCTGAGTGGGTGTGTGAGTGAGTGCATGAGTGCCTGAGTAACTGAGTGGATTCATGAGTGTCTGAGTGGGTCTTTGCGTGGGTACATGAGTCTTTGTGAGTGGGTACACAGGTCTCTGAGTGGCTCAGTGAGCGGATGCATGAACCTGTAAGTTGCACTGAGTGGGCTGATGAGTGTCTGAGTAGCATAGCAGTGGATGAATGAGTCTCTGAGTGAATCTGTTAATGACTGCATAATGTCTGAGTGGTTCTATGAGTGAATGCATCAGATTATTAGGGGTCTGTGGGTGGCTTTGTGAGTGTATGTGTGGTTCTCTTAGTGAGTACATAAAAATGTGAGTCTGTGAGTGAGTGCATTAGTGTCTGAGTTGGTCCGTTAGTGGGTGTATGAGTGTCTGAGTAGATCAGTGATTGGGAGCATGAGCATTTGAATGTGTGAGTGAGTGGGTGTATGAGTGTCTGAGTGAGTTTGTGAGTGGGTGCTTGAGTCTCTGAGTGGGTCTGTGAGTGGGTGTGTGAGTATCTGAGTGGCTCTCTTAGTGGTTGTATGAGTGTCTGAGTGGTATTCTCAGTGGGCTCATGAGTCTTTGAGCGGGTTTTTTGAGTGGGTCTGTGAGTGGTTTTATAGTCTCTCAGTGGAACTATGAGCGAGTGCATGATTGTCTGAGTGGATCTGTGAGTAGATGCATGAGCATTTGACTAGGTGAGTGAGTGGGTGTATGAGTGTCTGAGTGAGTTTGTATGTGGGTGCTTGAGTCTCTGAGTGGGTCTGTGAGTGGGTTTGTGCTTGTCTGAGTGGCTCTCTTAATGGATATATGTGTGTCTAAGTGGGATTGTGAGTGGGCATATGACTCTCTGAGTGGATCTGTGAGTAGACACATGAGTCTCTGAGTGACTCTGCAAGTGGTTTTGTAGTCTCTCAGTGGTACTATGAGAAGGAGCATGAGAATCTGAGTGAGTGTGGCAGTTGATGAATGAGTCTCTAAGTGAATCAGTGAGTGTCTGCATAATGTCGGAGTGGGTCTGTGAGTGAGTGAGTCCGAATATCAATGGGTCTCTGAGTCACTGCATGAGTATCTGTGAGTGCATGAAAATATGAGTTGGTCTGAGAGTAAGTGCATGAGCATTTGAGTGGGTCTGTGAGGCAGTACATGAATGTCTGAGTAGGTCTGTGAGTATTTGAATGAGTCTCTGAGTGGGTCTGTGAGTGGGTGTATACATCTCTGAGTGAGTCTCTGAGTAGATGCATGAGTCTCCGAGCAATTCTGTAAGTAGGTGCATGAGTCTGTGAGAGTGGTTACATGAGTCTCTGAGTGGCTCAGTGAGCAGATGTCTCAATATCTTAGTGGTACTATGAGTAGGTGCATAAGAGCCTGAGTCAGTATGGCAGTGGATGAATGAGTCTCTGATTGAGTCTTTGGGTGGGTGCATGAGTTTTTGAGTGGGTGCATGAGTCTCTGAGTGGGTCTGAGTGGGTGTGTGAGTGGGTATATAAGTGACCAAGTGAATCTGTGAGTGGGTGCATGAAAATATGAGTGGGTCTTTGAGTGGGAGCATGAGTCTGTGAGTGGGTACATGAGTCTCTGGGAAGGTCTGTGAGTAGGTGCATGAGTGTCTGAGTGGGTGTATCTGTGGGTGATGAGTGAATGAGTGGGTCTGTGAAAGGGTGCTTGAGAATATCAATGGGCCTGTGAGTTTGTATATGAGTCTCTGAGTAGGTTGTAGGAGTAGGTTGTGAGTAGTTACATCATTTTCTTAGTGGGTCTGTGAGTAGGTGTGTGAGTCTCTGAGTGGGTGAGAGAGTGGGTGCATGAGTCTCAGAGTGTGTCTATATGTGGGTGTGTGAATGTCTAAGTGAGACCAAGAGTGGGTGTTTAAACATATATTTTAATTTTTTCAGTTGAATTCAGGAATTTTTAGCAATGTATTTTCATGAATTTGTCGCAATGTTTCACAGGGAGGCTGCTCTGACGGTCACGGCAAATTTGTGAATATCGGGAGCGGGAAAAACAACTGTTCATTGACATATTATACTCATAAGGGGTTCCTCAAATGCCTGTTTATTCGTCTCATGATGTCATGGCACATTTAACCTGGCCCTTATGCTGCTTTCTGTCATTTGGTTTAAGCCAAGGGTACTGTTCAGATGAGGTAAAATGGCAGGTGCAACTCTCTGCTCAAGTTACAGACTGCCAATCCCGATGTTCCTGTTGACGCGTGCATTTGCTGTTAATCAGGAAATCATTGCAAATTAGCCATGATCACAGATAAACAAATTTGGAAATTCTTTAATTTCTCAACAACTACTGAACAGATTTACACTAGATAACTGAAAGCGTGATCTGTGAACCAAAATCTACCTTTCTGCCAAAATTAGTATAATTCCATCCAGGGGTTTTGGGCCGTAGTCTTGTTCAAAGCTCCTATGGAAATTAACATAAGAACCACACTTTAGTTAACCCCCCTTTTTCTCGCTTGACAGATCACCCTGAAACTTTTCATGTGGAACAAGAACAAGAATCACTGCACACTTTATTGGGAAAATTTCGTAAAGATTCGTCAAACAATGTTAAATAGACATAGGACCAATTATAGTACCAGAAAGGTTTCTGCACCCATTATTAAGGTATCCTTTGTTAAGAAATTATTGATAGAATTAGACAAATGGGTTTTGAAAAAAACACTTGATCTCTGCGCCAAAGAGTTTCTTTTGAAAGAAACTTAATTTACATTCCAAATAAAGTTTAAAAAAAAAAATATTTAGACTTGGTGCCACTGTCGTGTAGTTCCTAGGAGTCGACAGGACCTGCGCATTTTGGATGACCTAAACTGAGGGCTTGGGGTCCTAACCGCTTTTGGACACCCCTACAAGATATGTCAGATATTAGACCACGTAGCTCTATAATGCCACTACCACCCCCTGTATTCTGCAGTGACAGAGGTAGTTTTTTGGAAAATAGTATAGTACGTTTCTCTCAGACACTCGTGCTTGCTTTCTCTCAAAAAATACACAGGATGACAATTAGGACATTTCAATAAGTATTTATTGATACAGCAACAACCTTGTTCAAAACATATGTGCTGCGACAATCAGAGACAGAAGCATACAAAAGAGATTGCCAGTACCAATACAGTGAATAGTAGATACATTTCTACCATAGTGCTATTAAGATGAACAGTTCAGATAAAAACAGTAGCCCTTGCATATTCCTAAAATGTGCGCCCTAAGTAATTTGCTAAAATGTACCCAGCCTAACCTAGATGTGTAGGTGTATATGCGTAAAGCTATGTGTGTCTGTAGCCAAGAAACCCCTAGGGATGAACCAGACCCTCACCGGATGGTTCTGCGTCGAGGATGACAACCCGCAAGGGATTTCAGACCGCTGTGTGTCGAAGATTCGGCTTGCAGGACCCCTGTCTCAGCTTGGAAGGAATTCTCCTCTAATTTGTAGGGGGGAGTGAGTGTCTTTTATACTAAAGTGGTCACTCCAGGCTTTTTCTAGAATCAATATGTTTTTAAAACAATCATGGATGTTTTGAAAACAATCATAAATGTTTTGAAAACAAACTCAGATGCATTTCTAAACAAGTGCGATCATGCACAGCTGGCTGTTGGCCAAGGAGGAAAAAAAGTGGTGACCCTTATACAGAATAAATCTGCTGTGCCTTAACACATGTTTATGTGCATCAGATACAGGTATTCTGATAGAAGTCTAAGGGGGATAGTCTTAAGAACATGTGAAATTCATCGCAAAAGTAGCTTAATGCAACTCTTCACATCGCAGTCTATCGCGGGAAAATAACACTATGGTAACGTGGTATTCTAAGCCGGCGGTACCGTGTGATAGGCTCAAGATAACGCATCAAATGTCCGCGCTAAAATCAACACGACTCTGCAAAAATGCAAAACCCCAACGCGAAAAAAGTAGCGATGCCCCAAATCGCGATACAAAAATCAGTGTCAACCAGCCACAGGCCTGCAATTCCCACACGTCATGCGGGAAAATGCACTATAAAAGCACAAAAAAACGCACCAATACCAAATCAAACTGCATAGCACCATGGATGCACCCAGACCGTGTGCAGAGGACAACCAGAACCCCATGAAGGACCAGCCAGGAACCCCAGGGTCGGGTAAGGGCAAGGAGAAGAGGAAGAGGAAGACGGGGTTCATGCCGCAGGAAGACCGGATCATCGTCACCGAGGTGATAGAACACTACCAACAACTGTTCGTCACCTCCACTGCGTCATTGGCAACACAAACGGAAATATGGCAGTCCACAGTCAGCCACGTGAATGCAGTCGGAGTATCAAGGAGGTCAATGGAGGAGGTCAAGAGGCGCTGGCATGAAGGGCACAGCCAATCCAAGGAGAAACTCGCTGCCAACAGTAAGGCAGCAAAGGCGACTGGAGGTGGGAGTCCTGCGCCACAGGAGGAGATGGATGAGCTGGAGGAAATGGTGGCCACAGTCATCAGTGTGGAGACGGTGGCAGGAGTTGGGTGCCTGGACACAGCTCGATATGACCTGACCCAACAGCAACAGGGTGAGTAACGACCAGGGACTGGGGGGACAGAAGGAGATGGGCACAATGGCAAACATGCACAATAATGAGCAGCACACTGCACAGCCACAATTAGTGTGGAACATGTCCCTGATACCCTTGGCACACTGCAGCACACATAGAAACACCAAGTAGGCCCCATCTACAATGTGCACAAATGGGCCCCCCTCCATATCACCAATGACACAACAACCCATGCACATGTGCTGAATCCAGAAAAGCTCCGGCTCTGTGAGCCACACGGACAATGCAAGTGGCACTGCATGACAGATAGCATGGCTGCAGTCACAATACATGACATGGTGTACAAGACGATTTTGAGGTGGCTGAGTGTGGACCACATCCATAAAGGAGCAGGCCACACTCTGACACATCCACGTGCACCTACAACCCATGACATCAAAAACACATCTGCAGACTAACAATGCACAAGAGTACAATAACCGTACAAGAGCACAAATGACCCAAGATGTAAACATCCCAGCACCTGAAAAGCACACAAGTCAAAGACACACCGACTCAAATGGATAAGGGGCCACAGAATCAGAGCTGCATGAGAGACTCGCCAACAATGCAGCACACACACAGCAAGCACAGTACACCAACATTGACGACAATGTCGTACAAAGTGCAACCCTTACACCACAGGACACAACTGGTGCCGCCCGTGTGTAGTAACTGGCCAATCACATCTGCCAATGCATTACACTGTGAGATGACAATGTATGAGTACAACCTCACATCCATCATGTAGTCGGAATGTCCACTGTCTCCCATCAAATAGCCAGCTACACCAAAACAGCCAAAATGTACATTGTAATGTAGTCTGAATGTAAACATCTCCAATGTGTGAACAGACATGGAACACACTGTTAACTTGCATCTCCCCGTTACATTACAGAGGGACAATCAACACCTCCTGCAGAGCAGACCACACATCTCTACAGTGATGATGAAGAGGACACCCTGAACATTTGCCCAGATTACCTCCAATGGCTTGTGGACAGCATCTGCACACCACCCCCAGGAGCAAGGCAGCCCAGCTGCATCGCGGTGACAGCACACCCTGCACAGACCACACAGCAGGAAGCACACACCACCACGGCTGGCTCAAAGGACCCCCACGACCAACAGATCGAATTCCAATGCCGTGTGTTAGGGTGCCAGGAGAAGATGGCTGATCAGCTCCGGGTGGAGTTCGACCTAATGTCAGCCAAACTCGATGCCATACGTGGGTGTCTGAGTCCCATCAGGGACCATTTACAGTCCCTAACGGACACCCACTGTCCGCACCATGCTCATCAACAATCCTTGGCTGATCAGG
This sequence comes from Triturus cristatus, assembly GCF_964204655.1. Classification (NCBI taxonomy): domain Eukaryota; kingdom Metazoa; phylum Chordata; class Amphibia; order Caudata; family Salamandridae; genus Triturus; species Triturus cristatus. Next base: position 626,146,081 of record NC_140587.1, read on the forward strand.
CTAGGGCCATTACTCAGATACAAAACCTGTCTAGTCAGATAGGCTCCAATGATGACAGCACAGAGTTGGCAGAGATGTGGAGGACAATGGAGACCAAGGAACCGATGCAGCCTGGAAGTAGGGCTGCGACGGCTAAACACCAGCGAGATGTAGCTGGGATCTTCCATGTCTCACAAATCCTCATCTTGCCATTGCTGACACAGAGCCTGTCACAGATAACTGCTGCTGGAAATTCGACACACACATATCCGCCCCTTGATCTGTCATTGGCACACAGTGATGCAGCCCTAACACCTCCGCCCCTGATGTGTCATTGGCACACAGTCATGCAGCAGCCCTACCACCTCCACCCCCTGACGTGTCAGTGGCACACGGTGATGCAGCCATAACACCACCACACACACATAACACACCGGACACAGAAGATGTCTCAGAGGAGTAAGATGTGGAGGGTAATGACTGTGTGAGGAAGGGGGCAGTAGCATCTGTAGCCGCCACATGGTCTGTCCCTGCCTGGTTCAGCCCTATGCATCATGCCCTGGAACAACAACTCCCACTGAACCCCGGAACACTCTGCGACATTCACCTGGACTCCGACAAGGACTGCCAAATCTGCTGTTGTACCAATGACTCAGCAATCCGGCTAAGGACTGAACCCTTCCTCTCCAAATTAACTTTGCATTTCCCCAAGGACACTGGTTGGCCCACCACTGGGCAACCACATAATGTGGGCTTGAACTGGCCATGCACCCCTCCAGCTCCGACACTCTCCAGAATGTGAATAAAACATTCCAAATCACACAGATGTGTCATGTCTATGTTCACTCACGTGTACAAGAATGGATGAATGTAGGGACATTGATTGCACAAAAAAGCACACCCTGGTAAATGTCATCAATGCGCATGTTTGACCCTGACCCACATGGACCTTTAGATGAATGTGAAGGTGTGAACCAGCTGTTGCCTCATTGCACATGAATCTTGCATCCCCCAACGTAGCTCCACGTCCATGTATTATATGGGGCTGTGTGTGTAAATGTCAGAATCGGTAGCCCGCCTGAAATAGTGTCCCACATCACATGTGGCTACAGGACATCTTTTTGCATGACCTACTCACTCACATCAGTGTGGACATAGTCTGTTTTAATGGATCATATAGATCCACATGGCAAGAAGTTGGACACCATGCTCACATTGCTGAAGACACGTAAGAGCACAGGTCTACCAGCAACTATACCAAACACAATGTCTGGCTCACAGAGGTTGAGCTGCCAATAGGGATTCACCATCTATGTACCATGGGCAGTCTGTCCCTCTCTGTGTACGGACAATGCTCACTGAGGCACACGATTTGACATACAAATCAACACTCATCACAGTTGTACACTGTTGCAGTTGCATAGAATTTTTTTGCATGTGCTTGTCAGTACGAGAAAGTAATGGGCCACGACAGGCTGACAAATGCTTAAGACACAGGCAGAATGGGAACGTGTTGAGGTGCAAGAAATGGGGAAGCAAAAATGAACACATATCCTTACGTTTGGCAACAGTCTCAGCCCACATTGCCATGCTGGTCGAGTCATGTGATGTAAGGCGTCTGCTCATAGCCCCGTGTCAGGGGACACCACTCACAGCCCATGGGATCTGCATGGAGCTGTACCACCGCTGAGCCGACTGTGTGCTATGCTGACAGTGAGCAGGTGACAGGGACCAACAAGGTCACATGTCGTGCTACATTGCCATGTGTGTAGTCTCCCTCCAGCAGTATGTCAGATTTAGGAACGTTGCCAAACGATGCTGTGCAGCTCCGCCCATCGGACTGCCTCACCTTGCACAGGTGTGTGACAACACGCGTAGGTACAAGCACATGCATTCTGAGTTTGAGTGAATGCAGACATGTCACTGTTGTTCTGGCTTATGGGACCATTCCTCCATGATGCAACACGGTGTTGTGACCTGGGTGTCAATCAGTTGTGGCTGCAGGAAGGTAGTTCCTCGTCCATGAATGCAAACACTGCTTCATAGGCAATCAGTTCCAGAAGTACGTCGTTCTTGAATTCAAGGAACACAAGGGAGAGCCAATCCGTCAACTGGTCTGGACAGATGTGCATCCGACCACACAGTTTCACCGATCCGCAACACAGCCCAATAGAGGAGCGCCTTGATGTGGTCACTGCACACGATTACTTGTGCAATCTCCCACCACTACTGCCAGCACATATGCCACAGATCAGGGCATCCTGCGTTAGCAGCAGGAAATTAACACCTGCTCTGACCTGGTGTAAAGTTGGACATCAACTGGCAGCAGCCAAGGGAGCACAGCCCATAGCCAAACATGAAGAACAACAGATGCCCCTGAGCAACTGAACATGCAGCCCCGGCTGTTTTCTTCTGTTTTCAACGCAGATGTACAGATTAGAGTTACCTGGCTCTTGTCCTTAATAAATCACAGACTCGACACAGCTATTAGAAGCCTTATTATTCTTGGATTACCTTTCTCTGAACTTCTATTGAGTGTTGTGGTATATTTGTTTACGCAGAGGAAGTCTTGGACTAATGTGTATTTTTATCCTTCGTAGTAAGATGCTGGATACCATAATAGCACAAACAGTACTGAACCAGCTATTTAACGGAGAGAGACATTTATTGTAAGAGATAAGGTCACAAAGGACACTACTATGAACCATAATCGTGATTTAAGAGGTCTTAGACAAACTTAGAAAGCTCTGTAATTGGTAGCTGTGGAGAGCTGCCTTCCGGCTTAGTCCAGTGTAAAGCAGCTTGCTTTACCAGAATTTAATCTTATAGTATAGGTTAAGTGAAAAAGAAACACTCAAAGTATTTATAAAAATATGTATTTATTATATAACACTCTCTAACACAAATAAATGTCTCCTACCCTGAGATATGCACAATGCACACAATACTTTTGCGAAGAAACACAGTAAATATCACGAAATACACAGTGGACCCCAGGGGGGACCAAACCATATACTAAGAAGGCGGTATAAGAAGCACCATTTGTTGATGTTGAGAGGACGTACAAATGATGGGGACCCAAAGAACCACCTGAGGTGAGTAGATAGGGACCCCACGGAGAGCATCTGCAGTTTGAGAACATGACCACATGCTACGTACAACTCTACGTGTAGGTCGTGGTTGGATTTTTAAAGATCAAGGATCCTTCCCAGTGGACCCCAAAGAAACCCTGTGGAAGACAGAAGGTTGGAGAGCCACCCTACCCGTAGATACCCTAGTACCCATGTTCCCTACACCAGGGAAGCCGGGTGCATTTGTGTGAAGTGGTGTCGGAAACCGACGTCGAACCCAATGGAGGACTTCAGAAAAGTGTTGAAGAAGGAGAAAGTGTCCGGTGGAATCCAAGGATGGGTTCTAGATGAGAGGTACCTGCAAGCAGAGAGGACAGAGTCTATGTCACTCAGAGGTGACCAGGACACTTGGAAGATGAATGCACTCTGATGTCAGGTGTAGCAGGATGGATGACGATAACCTTAACTCTGCAGCTGACGATACTGAGGAGTACCAAGAGACATGCACAAGCTGCCCCATGAAGGATGTAGAGTGCCGAGGGGTCGGTGTCTTGCAGGAGCACCAACAAGCCTTGGCAAATGCAACCAATGCAGGAATTAAAGAATGAGCAATGTCGGGCCATCAAGGTCCAATGGTCTCACCAAAAGCAGGAGAGTCAGGGCAGGCCCCAAGCAATCAGGGGAGCCCAAAAGAAACAAGTGTGACTCTCAAGTGGACCCACAGGCCGGAGGCACTGGAGTCACGGCAGGAACTCAAGCAGCTCACCAAAAAATGCAGGCCACAGTGCACAACGATGCGGTGTGGCTTAAGATTCTGGCCTCTGGAGTTGCTTGAGGTGGGGGCTACTTGGAGCCTGAAGGTCGTCTTGGAAGGAAGCTAACATGCCTTTGCAACTGCAAGTTGACACGTTGCACAGGGGTTATTGCAACCCCCACGAGGGATACTGGCCTCAAACGTGGTGAGAGTGCAGGGCAGGCCTCGGGAGCAGTCAAAAACTACCCCCTGTGTTGTAGAATCTAACAGAGTCTGGAGGAGCTCAGGATCAGCAGACCGGTTGACTTAGTTGCCGTGGCTGGGAATGCAAGGGAGTGGCTCCTTCACTCCAAGGGAGATTCCTTCAAGTGTCTTTGATGCTTCACTGATCTTTGAAGGTTCCTCTATGATGCACAGGTACAGATGATGCAGCAGACTAGAAGGGAGATAAAGTGATGCCCAAACGAAGTGCAGCAAAGCACAGAGTGCCCCGATGGTAGGAGACAAAGTGGTGTCTGATCTTAATCTTATCCCATGACAAATCTAGGGACCTACAACCAGGTAAGCCCTTAAGTACCTTAGGGAAAGGGTTCAGAAGATTCAGGGTACCCTCCCAGGGCAGAGTCGGGACAGTGTGGAGGTTACTCCCATGTCCTCTGTTCATTTTCGCACCAGAGCAGGGACCAACGACTACAGGACTGCTTTGAACTGGACTATGCACAGGGGCACCAAATGTGCCCCACATGCAGACTGAGTGGCGCTGGCAAGTGTACCCAGCCCACCCCAATACACTAAATCCTGTCTGGGAGGTGTTCACACCTCCCTGTGTCAGGATGACTATTGTTCTGCCTTCTCCTGCTTAAGCTTGGCTCAGCAGCAGGAGGGCATAATCAGGTTTCTCGTCGGCAGCAACCATTTTGTGCTATCCGGGTCAAGAAGGCTGGTACCGGGAACACTGAGAGCCTAACGGAAGGCTCTTCCAGTGCTTGGAATCATACCCCCACACCGTTTGCTGTGCAGGAGTATGATTCCAACATGTTTGATACCAAACATGATGATAGGATTTGTTGCACCCGTTTTCGAGATGGTTATCGCGTAATTAAGCGGTGCCCTTCTATATATTAAATGACTGCTTCACTCACAACCCAGGAGAATGGACTCTGTAGGCTGCAGGGGTGTCCTGCTCATGCAGGGGCACCCTCTCACTTAGAACCAAGCACCCTCCCTTCAGGATTGCAAATGCCTGCTAAAGGGGTGACTTATAGGTTTTAAGTGCAGTGACCCTAGATATAGGAAACCTATATCTTTAATAAGTGGTGCTAGCACCAGCTTACACAGGCAGCAATGACAGGCCTGTAGTTCCATTTTAAATGGTCTCCTATGGGTGGCATAATATATGCTTCGGCCCATGGGGCACCTACTTATAATAATACAATGATGAGAACCAGCATTAGTAAAGCATGCAGCTCCCTCAGGTGAGGTGTACCGGAGCTGGGGGCCATCTGGAAGATTAAGCGAGCTATTGCCCAGAGTCACATGGTGCTCTCCAGGGTCAGCTGCGCTGGCTGTTGCACCGCACCTCTTCCACTTATGCCCTGGGTAGATGGGTACCATATACTAGGGACTTCTAAGGGTACCCCAGTATCCAATCTGGGGTGTACCTAAGTACTTAACACAACAATTTAGAGAGAAAGCAGATAGACTGGGGTCCTGATGATCAGGATCCCAGTCAGACTAGTCAAATACAGCTTAGCACCAGACAAAAAGTGGGGGTTGCAATAGAAGCAGATCCTACTTTCCTACAATACTGTATACAATACACAACTTATTAGTATTGGTAGAGCTAATTTAATAGCATTCCGTTGAACTTTGACTGAGAAGATATGTATTATGCCTCCCGATTTCCAATTTTATAGAGCTACGGCTTCTAGGGCTCGTAGTCTTATTGATCTTCCAACTTTTGTCAATGTAAGACATTTCCCTTTTTTTGAGTGCTCATTTCCCAAGTGGAAATTGCATCTGTCCATAAGTCTCAACATAACACACCACTTAACAAGATAAATAAATAATATTTAATAGCATTCTTTCAGATACCAAGTCACTGAGTAGCCACATATTCTATTGGTTTCAGTTAGACCTGTCAGTCTTATGATGGTCTTCCCCCACATTTTTTGCTTCATTCCCGCTGTTTTGCTGAATTTGTTGAACTGTGCACACTTTACCACTGCTAACCAGTGTTAAGATACTTGTGCTGTCTCCCTTAAACATGGTGAAATTGGCTTGCACTCAATTGGCACATTTAATTTACTTGCAAGTCCCTCTTAAAGTGGTACTACAGGTACCCAGGACCTTTAAATTAAATGCTACAAGTGGTCCTGCAGTATTGATTGTGCTTCCCACTTAAGTAGCCATTTAAGACATGTCCCACATGTACAATTGGAGCCTCTGAATGCAGTTTTAAACTGCCATTTTGGCCTGGCAAATTAAACCTTTTGCCAGGTATAAACCTTCTTTTTTTAGCAGATCTAAGTAACCCCTAGGGTACGCAATAAACATATCCTTAAGGCAGTGTGCACCTTAACAGCCCTTAAGGCACTGTGCGTTATATTTTAAAAGTTGAACATGTGCTTTTGAGTTTTACATGTCCTGGCAGTGAAAAACTCTCAAATTCATTTTTCACTACTGCAATGCCTATCTCTCCCATAGGATAACATTGGGTTACCCTGTTACATTTAATGAGTGGCAACTTTTGCTGGGTAGCAGTTAGAAGTGTTATGTTTGGTATCAGAAGAATTGTAACTTAAAACCCTCTTTATTGGTAAAACTGGATTTCAAGTCACAATTTTGAAAATGTGCTTTTAGAAAGTTGGCATTTTCTTGTCTTAAACATTTGGTGCCTGTAGCCTGTTTCTGGGTCACATGACTAGGTCTAGTTGGCAGTTGGCCTTTGTGTTTTCTGGGTTCTGGGTGTTGGCAGGATGGGCCATCCTAGCTTGGTATGGTGGGCAGAGCTGTCACCTAACAATCTTGCATTTCAAAGTCAAATTTCTCTCCATAGGGGGACAAATCCAGAAGCTTTTCCCACTTCAATGTGGCTACCAGATATAAAAGAGGACCCTCAGACCCCTCTAATTCACTTCTGCACCTGCAGAAGAGCTCTCAGACAACTGCCCAACTGTCCGGTGTCTGCTATGTACTTCAGAGGACTTCCTTGATGCACCAAGAGGACGGCATTGCTGCCTGAAGCCTGCCTTGTGCCGCCAGAGTACTGCCATGCTGCTTGACCTTTGCACCTGGACCCAGCCTGAGTGAGTTCTGACCCTCAAAGTGGTGCCCCTACAGTCTTGGACCCTTAGAAGTAGGGTTAAAGCTGTTGTAGAAGCCAAATTGAAGGTTTCACCAAATGGGGCATGAAGTGGTGCGAATCCCACTAAGCAACACCGTGCAAACTGCACACCAAGGACATAAGGTACGATCCACACAAGGCGTCACTTGGTGCTGTACCCGGCCTGCGCTCCATCATAGTCGGCCTGAACTTGTGACTTTGTCCTAATTCAGCACAGCCAGATAGCCCCAGTTTGCAATTTGCACCTTTTGGCGCTACTGTTAGAAATTGGATTTCTGGTTGCAGAGGTATGTATCCTGTCCAAGTAAGAACCACTATCCTAGTCAGCATAAGTCACAAATGTACCCTAAATTAACCTGTACTCAATCCCCGGCGCATTGGCACAGAACAGTCAGGCTTACTTTAAGAGCTAATGTGTAAAGTATTTGTGCAACACTTCAATCAGTAAAATAATGGCAACACCACACAAAAAGGTACCACGCCCAGTTAGAAACATTGAGCTTAATGTAATGAATAAAATAAGACCAAAATGACAAAAATTTGATAAGTAAAAATGAAGTTACGAATCTTTCAAGAATAAAATGAAATATAGCGCCTCAAGGCATAAATCGCCAACTGGGGATATCTGGTCACCTTCGATTCGGTCAAATCCAAAAGTTGAAGCTGACTCTGTTGTAGCACAGGCCAAGAACTGTGCCAGATTAGTCCCAATGAAGTTTTACCTCAAAGTTTCACCTCGTTCAGGGGGAGAAGTTCACCAGGAGCAAGAAGGGCATCACTGGTGGTGATCCTGTCGGATGCAAAGAACTGCTGGGCATCGTTGATGGACAAACTGGAGCCTCTTGTTCATGGGAAGTGATACTTGCTCCCGCTCGCTCTGAACCTTTTTGGGAGTGATGAGGTTCCAGACCAAATGGGCCTGTCTAAGTTCACAAAGAGCCAAAAAGCTTGCCTTAAGAGGAAAAAGACCACTTCCAGAATCCCAGGACCTGAGAGGCACCTCTTGGAGATTAGGAGCTCCTTGAAGACAGGTCCAGGAGCAGTAGCAAGCCTGGTATGTCCCTGAGATTCAGAGCAAGAGGCCAGCAGACTAGCCCTTTGAGTCACTCTTGGGTCCCAGGCTTAAGATGTGTTCTAGGTCCAGTTCTTCCTCCAGGTAAGAGGGCAGCAGGTGAGCATAGCAAGGCAGCAGCTCTTTCAGACTGGCAGTCCAGCAGAGTGACAGCCCTTTCAACCCTGGGTGTAGTTTGCGTAGGCGTACTACACAAAGCTACGCGAAGATGTTAAAGCACTACGTGAGCTACGCGAGCGTGCGTAGTTGCTTGTCGCGCTCATTCGCGATGTGTTTTTCTTGTTCAGCAACGTGTTTTGCGTGTTCGGGATGCTGTTTGCGTGCTCGGGGGATAGTATCTCGCAAGCTTGCCCATGCGGTCGCCTATGGGCACGGCCATCTTGTTTTTCAATTGTCCCACCCGTTCACGATGCCTTATTTCCTGTTGTGGGTCACGTATAGCGTGTTCGCGATGCACATTTCATGTTCGGTAATGCGTTTTACTTGTTTGCAACACTTTTTTCATGCTTGGGAGGAAATATCGGGTGAACTTACCCACGCTGTCATGATGGGCGTGGCTATCTTGTTTTTCACTCTATGCTATGGTTCTGGGCCTGCTTTTCTATCCTCCCTCAATCTTTGCAATCCTTAGTTTTTTACACTCTCTTTCAACTTTTTTTTATTTATTATCTATCTCCCTCTGTCCCTAAGTCTATATTTTGCATTTTATTTCTACTTTTACTGTGTTTTTTTTAACTTTTCTACTGTTTTATATTACTTCCTTCTTTAAGCTCCAACTTCTTCCCCCAACTTTATTTTTTCCTTGTGACTTTTCTTTTCCGCCTCCCACACACCGCAGAACCATGGCGAAGGGTAGCACTACCGGCTCAAAGGGCAAGGCGCCTGCGCCCAAGAGCCACCTGCCTTGCGGCAGACTGCGCCCTGCAGGGGTGAAGGCCCGGCAGCTTTTTTGTGAGACAGAGGTGGCCGCCCTTATTTTTTGTGTGCCGCGCCACCTCCCCTTGACCTTGGCAGCAGGTGGCAGGCCATGCTCCGGGTACCCTACCCAGGAGTGTCACCGCCAGTGGGCGAAGGTGTGCCGGGCAGTGTTTCACTGCTCAGGGGTCCAGCGCTTCCATAACCAGCTGGCCCACCGGTGGTCAGACATCCTGGAACGGGAGCAGGACCTGTTGGACATGCTGGGTGTCGAGGTCGTGGGGCTTGGTGAGTAGCTAATATATAGTAGTATAAGTATTGTGTATAATTTTTTTCCGAATAACAAGAATACTGCTGCTTACATTGCAGGTAAATTACGTTTCAAAATCTTCTGTGATTGTAGGACACAGGTGCTCAGCGCTACTCTTACTCGTTTGCAACTTTGCGCTCACTTGGGCTGATTATGTCAGAGTTTACTTTAGAGAACTTAAGTTAGGTAATGCTATTGCTAGAGAGACTCTAGTCCTTCCTTTGTCCTCTTGTCAAATAGTGGTGGATGAATTGATAGGTTTAGTTAGTATTAGTTGATAATTGTTTTGCAGTCTGCGTGACGCATCCTCTGTCACTGAGTGCTACTTACCCCAGTCTTTATTAGAACCTTTTGTGGTTTTTTTAGTGACTGGTAGGCTTAGCAGTGTCAGTCACCAGCAGAACATCAGATGAAACCAACCAACAATTTGGTGTATGCACAAATTTATGCATGTGTCCTCCATCTCATCTATGCATTTTTGAGGGCTAAAATAAATGGAAATGCAGACTTAGTGAACAATTGGCCCGTCTGAAATAGGTGGGCTAGGTCAGGTTGTACTTAGGTTTAGTTAGTATTTTGGAATCAGAATGGAACGCTGGATTAGTGTTCATAAATAAGTAGACAGTCCGTGAATCCCGCAAGCCAATAGTACTACTAGTCGATCTGATTAGATAGGTCAATTTTATTGCAATTGTTGTTTCCTAAAATGTTTTTTGAGTGTTTTTTAAAATATTTTATTTGTTTCACAGCAATCATTAATGTTTGTCTCTTTCTTTATTATATCTTATATGATCAGCAGCACCCAGGGGCAAGAAGACCGGGTCCGAGTCGGCGGGACAACCAGAGAACTGCTCCTCTACCGAGGGCTCTGCTGCAGGCCCCAGTAAGCCCTCCAGTGCTTAATATTAACAATTATATTTCCCTAATTTTTACTGCACCTTATTTTTTCCAAAATATTAATTCTGGTTCCACTTCCTAATTCTTTTTTTTACAAAATCTTCTTTGATCTTGACTATCTGTTTCTAAATTCTGGTTACCCCTGCCTCTAAGTTCTAACTGCCTCTGGTATGACTCTCTGTACTACTACTATTAGCCTGTCTGTACCTAAGCTTGCCCAGTTGGCCACTCTTTATTTAAGCTTTTGAATACAACTCAGATTGACCAATAGCTCTAGCCACTGAGTCCAGTCCTTTGGGTTGTCCTCTTCTAGTCTTCTTAATCTTGAGGCTTTGACAATTGCCACCAACAAAATGCCCAACCAGGTATTTGACTATTTTTGATAGGATATAGTACATACTGCTACTGTTGTGGTAATTCTACACAGCCACATACAGAACTATGCACACGAAATAGGATGTTGGTGATGGGAGGTTGGACCTTCCTCACACCTCAGTCAGAACCCAAAATCCCCTGACCGACTAGCTATAGTGTCTCATTAGGTCCCCGAACCCCCACCTGAAGATACCCAATGATTACACAACCCAGAACATAACACCCTTTCGCTCACTTACTCGTGTAAGTCCACCACCACACCAAATACCACAGAGTCTATATGTAAGTTCAAAAGGTTTATTTTCAATTAACAAGCTCTTTACGTTGTTCTATAATTAAGTATACTACAGCCAGCTCCAACAGCAAAATGCATAAGATTAAAACAATAAACATTGTTACAAGTGCATAGAAGACAAAAGATCTGTGCAAATTCTGGGAGACCCCTCACCGTAGAACGTAGCAGTACTGGTTATGGTTACATGCATCATAAGCTCTGCAAATCTCTGGTTCGTTGAAGGGAATCTTCCGCCTGTTATGAGAAAAATGGTGCGCGTTAGATAGTATAATGCCAGCATTTCTTAGTCATGCCAAAAAGTGTATCATGTTATGGCTATGCAATACGGACTAACCGAACTCCATAACAAAGTGGCTTGTTTTTCGACCTCTTGTACGCAACACTCAGACAGTAGCTGTATGAGCTCATGTGGGCTCAAAGGCGTCTTACTGCACAACAAGCTGCGAGGTAACATGCGCAAAAGACATGAAGCTAAAATGGTTGCATGGCTCAGGCTAACTTTGCAAAGAGTAGAGTAGACTATAATGATCCTAGGGACCTTAACACTACTAGTGTCTGCTGACTCTACTCTAGTAACCGATTTAGACTAGTGATGTATGCTGTGTATGTATATATTAACATTTTTTTCAATCTTGCTTGTGAAAACGAATAAATAGCGGGAGGTGTACAGGCATCTAAAAATGTATAAAGATTTTTCTAGGTGAACTACCGACCACCAGTGCCGGCGGGGCCAGCAGCGATGGCGATGTGGCCATTTCGGAGGAGGCAGGAGACGCGGCACCTGCAGGAGCTACAGGGGGTGAGCCAGCAGCAGTGGCGGGCGGTGGTAAGTTGTATTCCTTACTTATTGACATTACACTAGCTGGAAGGGTGTTCACTTCACTCACTGTACTGTTGAGACTTAGTAAGTATGAAGTTGTAGTGAACATTATACAACGGTTGAAGAAGACACCCTTTACTTAGCATTAACAATAGCATTAGCAGCTTGAGTTGAGTAACCAATGGCCTCTTCTATCTGACTCCAACTCAGCTGTGAAAGTTTTATGGAGAAGACTAAAAGTCAGATCAGATTACCTTGATGGTTGTATTGAACAAAAAGAGAAAGAAGGGTGAAAGGAGGAAGGACGGGCGAGATGTAATATGACTGGCAGAGAAGGATACATTGAAAGCATGCATAGGTGGCTGATAGGAATCAGATGCATGGGTTGTTGAAGGATGGATGGAAGGTGAAAGAAGATGCCTGCCTGGGTGGGCGACACAGTATGGGTGGGTACTGGTTAGCAAGAATCATCAGCAGTGTTTGGGTCAAACTCAAAGCCAAGGCAAGGAAGGAGTGGACGCATGTGTGGTTGTTGGTGAAACAAACTAAGGTTTGTTGAGAGATTGAAAAGAATGATAGACATTTACTTTGAATGGATGGATGCCTGGATGTATTCATCATAGACAGCATAGGTGGAGACTGTCACTGGATGCAGAGTCTTAGTTTGAAGAAAATGTAAATGGAACCGCGCCAGAGTAGTAAAGCCGAGGGGAATATAAGTTGTATTTTCAGAATACAGTTGACCCACAGTAGTTTGCAAGCACATCATATATATATATTGTGTAAAGTTATCAAGCACCTTCCTACGATTCCGAGGACCACTCCCTACCTATGTTAATTTATTTTCAGCCAGCCTGCAAAGTGTGGACTATCTGTTGGTTACACAATCAATCAAGTACCTTATGCAATAGCGGTCAGTGGTGGGAGTGCTACCGGGCGGTGACGTGGGGAGGGGCAGGGTAAGGGGTAGTAAACTATGGATTATGGCCAAATACAGGTAAGTAAACATAAAAATAAATAAAATGAATTTCGTTGTACGCACTGCATCGCCAAATGCGATGCAGTGCATGCAACAAAATTAGTTTTATTTATTTATATGTTTACTTTGGCCCCTCTTTTGCCTGATAAACCACTGATCACTTTTAGAAGAGCTCCCTCGATGAGGGATGCTCTGGTTAAATCTAACCCTGAGGTAATTAACCCCAGCAACTGGTTATCCACGAAAACAGGTTTCCGTAAATGTATCTCTTGCAGGGCCTGTAAATTTGGCAGAAATACTACAGAATATTGCAGTGTATTTGAAAATAACCCTATTAAAATTCATAAACCTCTGACATGCCGCACAGACTATGCAGTGTATGTATTGGAATGCACTTGTGAATTGAAGTACGTGGGAAGTACTAAATTACAAGTTTTTAATCGCATCCTTCAACACCTTAGAGCAATAGTCAATGCAGACGATAGTTACCCAGTAGCACGGCATTTCAAATTGGTGCATAACAAAAACCTAAATGATTTATGTTACTTTGTCATTGACTCTGTACAAAAGAACTTAAGAGGCGGAAACAGAGAAAAACAGTTAAGACAATTGGAGTCTAAATACATTCTTTTATTAGATACAAGAATCCCTAAAGGACTGAATACAGGGGAAGATCTCCATAACTTTTTATAGTTTTATGATGGGTTAAATATGAATTATGTGTTTTGATTTTATCAGATGCATTTAGGCATGTTTTACACTGCATTGCTAATAGATTACAATATATTTTTTTAGGGGGCTCAGGTCTATCAATTTTGTTACGGTTTTTGATGATTACATTTATCTTATGAATCTTTATGTGATGATTTTTAATATAATTATTGTGATCGTATTTGTTGATCTGAATAAGTAGTGCATTTGTTCTGAATCGAGGAAATTGGTGATTTAAGCATTTATGTATATAGTGTTCAATTTCATGCAATATGTGAATTTAATTTGCCATTATTTTCCTTTTTTCAAGGGACAAATTGGATATGATATGAATTTTAATATCATTATTGATTTTTCAATTTAATATTTTGTTTATATACTTTTGGATTTTAGCACTAGCACTTTATTTATATGCGTGACTGGGACAGTGCAAATGGACAAATTCATATGTAGGAGCAAATATTCAGGTCACTTGACTACAATTAGACTCCAGATTTAGGCTGTCTTCTAAAACTGTTTATATAAAAAAGATTAGTCTTTTTAATACTTAATTTGTTTTATACATTTTGTATTTCTTCACTTTTTATATATTTAACAGTGATAATGTATTTATTATATTATTTATATATTTATGAATTTTAAACATATACTTGTCTAAATTGTAAGTATTTTGTTTAGCTCCTTGCGCTAACCGTCACGCAACTCTGATTATCCAATCTGTCACAGTATATAAATCATGTGCTTCACCGGGGGGTCATGTGATCAAGGCTGTGTGTTCACAGCCGAAACGCGTCATGCTGACAATGGAAGAATAAATTAAGCACGTTAAAACTTTCCACGGCGCACTTTGTGGTCTGTACCTGTGTAACTTGTGAAGTACGTTTCAAGTGATCCAGGAGCTTTGAATGTTTACTTACCTGTAAACGTCCATAATCCATAGTTTACTACCCCCCACCCTGCCCCTCACCCTCCCCCATCACCGCCCGGCAGCACTCCCACCACAATCGCTACTGACCTTATGTCGTCGTCCCATATATAAGCAATGATCATTGGATCAGATATATAATCTGCCTCTTTGTAGTAGCCAGGGCAGGGTGAAAGAGAAATTTAGCAATTGCCCTTCATGTAACAGAGAGAGTATGGCCAGTGCCACCCGTAATAGAAAAATATGAGCTTCCCCACCTGCAGACAGTAGTAAATAAAACTAACGTGAATCTGCGTCATGACTCGTATGTTTGTCTTGGGTGCAAGCTTAGCTGACTGTGCTGGCATGCCGGCTACAACAAGGTTATGTAATTTCGCTAAACTAGAGATAAGAAGAAGACTGGTGTACTGTGTACTGGAGTCCATAGTGCTAGTATAATGCCTGAAACTCCCACAAATGTTAGAGGCCGAGGAAGTGGAAGGATAGATACTCACCACAGATGTTATGTACTGTGCTTGCTAGTGCTACTGTGCCACTATGTGTTGAATTAATTTTGTGTTACTGTTTGGCTAAAAGTATCGGTTACAATATTCTTTTTCTTTCTTGATATAGATCCTTCTTCCCAAGAAAAACCAACAAGGAAGGAGTTGGCAGCCATGGCCCGGTGCCGGAAACTGGTGGCCATCTTCCAAGAGTACTGGCGGCTGGTGGCTCAGGCGGAGGAGGAGGCAGCAGCAGTTGCAGTCTCCTCCAATGCCCCGGTCCCCATCCAGGCCCCGCCTCCAGTGGTACAGCGCCGAGGTCAGGCAGCCGCCCGCCACTGCACTTTCACATCTAGCACTGCTGCCCCCCACCCTGGATGCAACTGCAGGGCATTTTGCCGCCAGATGCTCCTCCGAATTGCATGCCTAGAGGAGCACCTAGAGAAGCGGGTCAAGATCCTCGTCGACAAACACCTAAAAGCCCGCCGAATCTAAGAACTCTCTACGACCCCATTGGATTGCTCCTTTCTTATTCCTTTTGTTGGTGGGTGGGAATTGGGCGTTGGGGTTTATTACTATGGACATTGGATAGTTTATTTTTGTTAAGGTAATAAATTATATTTATACTTAAACATACGATGTTAATGTTTTGTGGGGGGGTTACTGTATTACGAATTCATGTCACATGGTTTCCTTGCTGCTGCAGGGACACAGCCAGTGTTTGATTTAAATAATCTGCCGATTTTGTAACACACAAACAGATAGATGTGGTACCCCTCATGAGTTATTTGTCCTACTAGTACTGTCAGTCTCTCCTCCTAGTCCATTATACCTCCCACCAAACTTATCTTACCTGTGATTGATGATGATTAATTTAGGCAGATGGCTGCATGGTTTCCCA
This sequence comes from Triturus cristatus, assembly GCF_964204655.1. Classification (NCBI taxonomy): domain Eukaryota; kingdom Metazoa; phylum Chordata; class Amphibia; order Caudata; family Salamandridae; genus Triturus; species Triturus cristatus. The sequence goes on from NC_140587.1 coordinate 626,161,913, forward strand.
AGAGAATGGAGAAGATGCCATTGTTGTGGTGGTAGTAGTAGACACTGGCAGTAGCATTTGCAAAAAGAAAAAAATTAGACAGTCACTCGCCTGAGAGAGACTGTGGGAGGAGTAGTAGAACGAAGTAAAGTACAGTACACAAGAAGACTGCCAAACAAACAATATTGCAACTGCTAAAGTAAAATAAAACATAATGGTGGCAGGGACAGCCTAGTACAAGAAGTTACAAACTGTAGTTGTGTCGAGTCACTTAACACAATTGTAATTCGTAACCTTTACTGCTGTGTGGTAGTAGGATGATGAATTCAATCAATGCCAGAAATTGATTATGATGTATTAGGTCCCTATGGAAACAAAATTGGCTTGTACATAGACTGAGCATGGGTGGGCAAGCAGAAGAAGATCCTCGCCCTGCCTTGAAATTGAATTAGTGTTGTTTTCACCACATCGGCCCCAGCAGGCGTGTGATCAATTGTTGGTGTACATTTAATGTAGTCACACCTCAATATAAATCACACAGACCGGGTGTAGAGGGTTAGGGTTTGATGAATGGATGGGAAGGGGGGTTTGGGGAAAGGTTTGACAAAGAAAAACAGTACGCATGGACACAACAAAAGCAAAACACAATCTTGGCAGACGACCATGATCTTATCCAATAAATCTATAAAGGGAGAAAAATTAAATGCATGCATGATGAAGATAACTTGATGGGTAATGAGTAGTACTTACTAACTACTACTAGACAATTAGACAGTACAGGGCAGCAGTATATTAATATGCAATTTGCCTTGCCTGTCTGCCCTCAGAGAGACCCAAATTACATGTTGTACAGGGCTTACTTTTAAAGATAGCAAAGAAAATGAAAAAATAGTTGTAGGGATCAATTAGCAAACAAACAACAACAACACACAGTCGTAATGATTGAAGAGAAAAAAAGGAATCAAATTAATTAAAAGACGAATGATGAATGATACTAAAGGTACTGTATTATCCTGGCCAAATTGTGGAGTCGCATCTCGTCATTCCTCTTGGTCCTCCCTTCCATGGATGCTCCGCACATCAATCTTGGGTGCCACTGCCTGCCTGATGCGGATTGGTAAGGTAAGCGTGAGTTGTTTCTCCCAGTATAGCACAGGGTAAAGGCCGGCCTGTAAGTGTAGATGGAAAAACAAAAGGGGTATTGAAAAATCAATGAATAAAAAAAAGCATCAATTACGGTGGAGTGCAAGAAGAGAAGAGAGAACACGTTCAGACTGCGGCAGCTTGGATACATTGGGTCTACAGCATTAAGCTACAACAACAACAGGACAGAACAGGCCCATGGCAGAGGGCTGTGACCCAACCTCCATTTAGCTTAAATTTTGACAGAGCCAGACAAAGGCATATACAGCAACCTAGCATTTTCAAAATTAAGTGACTAAATCAGTGCACCACTGTCAGTCATACCACTACACTCGACTGCACCACTACACAGACATGTAGGTCTGCTGTGGTTCTTGTTGAATTGTTGTGTTTACCTAGTTATGCCACTTCATGAAACGCAGTTATTCCATCAATCATCTCCGATCCTACTGACTGACTGCGAAGAGTATAGTATGTGGTCATCATGATCATGGTGTCCAACTCAGTCTGTAGTGTCTCGAGTGAGTCCAGAATCCATATTCAAATACCCAATAGATCACCCTGCAGTAGAAGTACAACTTTGTTACTAAACAATAAGTCTTTTTCCAGCATTAACCTGAAACAAGACACATATACAGCAACATAGCATTTTCCAAATTAAGTAACTAAATCAACACACAGCTGTCAGTCATACCTCCACTACTACACTCGTGACTAGTACTACTCAACTCCACCACTACACAGACATGTAGGTCTGCTGTGGTTGTTGACTTATTTACCTTGTATGCCACTTGATTTGAAAGCAAACGCCTTGAGTTATTCCATCAATCATCTCCGATCCAACTGACTGACTGCGTGCAAAGATAGTATGGTCATCATCATGGTATGGTACGTGTTGTCCAACTCCAACTCAGTCTGTAGTGACTCCGACTGAGTCCATATTCCATATTAAAAAATTGCAATGGATATTGGCCTGCACCTGCAGTAGTAGGAGTACAATTTGGTTATTAAACAACAAGAAGGAAAACACTGACTGTCACTTGAGTCACTTTTACTTGGTAGATTAACTAGTAGAGTTCAACTTCATCATGCACAACATCAACACAACAAACAACAGCAATCGCTCAGAGTCAGCAAGCATCCAATGCATGCCATCATTACCTGTCTTGCTCTTCTCTTTGGCTGTCAGATCAGATGCCTAGTTCTGACAGGTGTGTGTTTTTTTAACGAGGCAGTGGCCTCATTATAACTCCACATTCATTTTGAGTGTTGTTAGTCGCTGTTTCGGTTTTCTTCTTATTCATCTGTGGCACTTTGTCGCAGTTGAAGTTGGTGCTGTGGCCTGGGTAGCGGTCATTGGTCAATTGAGTTTGCAGAAATGTCAGCAAGTTTCTTCGAAGAGTCTTGTCTTTCTCTGCCAAGTACCCTCTGTTCTGACAGTGATGAGCTTTGGATGCCTGCCGAGGCTGTAGCCTTCTGACAGTGATGAGTTTACTTTTGGATGCCTGCCCAAGTTCTGACAGTGAAGAGTTGTGGATGCCTGCAGAGGCGGTTGCCTTCGGACAGTGATGAGTTTCGGCTCGGAAACAAAACGGAGGATAGCTATAGTCATGTTTCACTTCTTCTGGAGGGACTGTTAGATGCAAGATTTCTTGTACTATTCTCCATCCAATGTCTGGCTTGATGGAAATGTATTTAGGGCGAGTCAGGAAGATGGAGCAGGACTCTGAGGAGTGGACAGTTAATTGCACAGAGGCGCAACTCCAATAGGGAAAGACGGTGGTGATGGATTTGTTGTGATTTGATTTGAACCAGAAAGACAGATACACACAAAAATAAAGGAAGGAAGAAAGTAACAATTTGAAAGCCTAGTTGTCAGGGAAGAGGAGCTCGTCCTCAAACTCTGGTGGTTCGGACAGAAGTAGGTCATCTAACCCACTACTTCCGCTGTGATTCAGGTATTTTGTACTCTGGTGGTATAAAGTGCTGATTCATTTTGATCATGGTTAACCTCTCCACGCTTTTGGGCGAGAGACTGGTCCTTTTCAAAGTTACAATGGCACCAGCGGCACTGAAAACACGCTTAGAAGAGACACTTGTGACAGGGGAAGCCAGATACTTTATCGCCAGCCTGCTGAGCACTGTCCATTGGCTTCTTTTCGCATACCAATACACCAATGGGTTTCGATCTATGAAGACCTCTGTTGGGTCATACAGATAGACCTGGACGGTCCGCTCAATGCTCTAATTACCAGCCGTTCATTTTCAAAGTCAATTCTTCCTCAGCTATCTAAGTTTTGTACTTGGCAACATCCACTTCTGAAAAAGGAATTACTGCCTTACTGTTCAGAAATACTTTGTCCCGTGGATCCAAAATTGTGGCAGTAATGTAATGTGGATGTGACACAATGTTATTTTGAATACTTGTATTTTCAGATAAGCGAACGGCTAAGTAGTCCGCCAAATAATATGCGTCTTGTTTGTCATCCACACCTGTGTACGTTTTAGACGCCTCCTTCAGCTGTTGCTCTAGCATGTGCAACAATGGGATAGCCTGGCCCATAGTACAGTCCTCCCTGCTGACTTCACGTGTGAAGACCTCAAAAGGAAGTAGCATCTCTGTCAGTCATTTAACGAGGTCCCATTGGCCCATCTCAACGGTCATGCCTCTCACACGAGGATCCCCTAATCTTTGCACGACATAAGCATTGAGTGGTATGTACTGCTCAAATAGACGATCAAGCATGTAATAAGTTGAGTTCCAACGTGTTGGCACCTCCTGGATGAGTGCTTTGACTGGCATTTTATGCTCACATTGAATGATCGTGAGCTGCTTCTGGGCTTTAAAAGAATGGCTGAAATGTGTGCATATTCTTCTGCAGGTGGCCAGTAAGTTGCTGACTTTCATTTTTCAGAAAGTCTTGAACAACAATGTTAATGTAGTGCGCCACACATGGGAGCCTGAAATAGCCACCATCTTTCATGGCCCTAACTACATTACTGCCATTGTCCGTAGCAAGAAAACCAATGTTAAGCCCTCTTGGGCACAGCCACTCAAAGACCTTGCTGGTAAACTCATCCAAAATGTTTGCAGCAGTATGAGATTTCTCCATGGCTACAGTTGCATGTTTGCGAGTGGCATGAAAAATCTCAGCAGCGTCAACACCAGCAGATATCTGTTCTCTAATCCCCCAAAAAGAGATCCAGTGTGCAGTGATGCACATGTAATCAGTGGCTTGGCAACTGGTCCACATGCTTCAAGGCTTTTCCAAGCAATTCCAGCAAGTCGTGATGTAGTGCTGGAACAGCAACTCTGGCAAAATAGAAGCGGCTGAGAACCTGCCATTTTGGGCAGATGGCTGTCACAAATTCCAGAAAACCAACCCCTTCAACAAAAGAAAAAGGGAGAAGGCCCAGTGCTAACATTTCAGCCAGCTTCGCATTGTACAAACGTGCTATTGTGTGGTTACGTTCGTACTGGCCCTCCATCCTAAACATGCTGATAATGGTAGGATGCATGGTTTTCCTTTCTCTTAGGCTCAACAACGCACTTTTTTTCATTGCGGTACTCCTTGCTGTCTCAGGCTGACTCTTACTCTTGTGCCACTGAGATGTTGCTGAGGATGTGGGCGATAACACTGCACTGCTGGGGACAGGGCTACTTTGTGTACCACTACCAAAGATAATGTCTCCCTGTCCTTCCTCTTCCACTGTGATCGGATCTTCTACTCGTTTATCCCCACCAACACCAATGGTTGCAGATTTATGCCTTGAAGGTGGTCCTTCCAGTCAATCAAGTAGTGTTTTTTCAGATGGGTTATTTGGCCTCCGGTACCATAGTTTGTACCAAGCTTACCCCGACTATCAGAGGTATTACAAATGGAGCATATAGCAATGTTCTCCTCCTTTTCGCTGACCGTAGTCCCAAACTGGGGAGCTTAACTTTTGTCTCCTGCTGGAGGTGCCACTTCCAATTCCGTACAAACTGGAGGGTGTGCGTTGAATTTGACTCTGTGCTGTACCACTACCTACTTCTACTGAGGTGGTGGTTGTGCTGGATGTAGGTTGCTGCCGGGCCTTTGCTAATGCAAATATGGAAGCTGTAGGTCGTGTTGGTGTTACCTGTGTTGGAGGTATGCATGCTACATCCCTCGCAGCAATTTTCGATAGGGTAATAATGTTGGTCTCCATCTCCTCGGGGCCGGGAGTGATGTTTGTGATGACTGGCTCATCATCATCATCCTGCTGTTCTTCATCGACCTCCATAAGTGTAAGGCTTTCTAGAACCTTCCTTTTCTCTAGCCTAGTCTTGGGATATGTCTCCCTCTCAGACTCAGTTTGTGGCTTCCAAGTGGCATCTAAATCATCAGAAGGGGTGCTTGGTGAAGAACTTGATGGACTAACCCTCCTTCTCCTTGCTGGGGATTTGGAAGACAATGGATCTTCTGAATGAGTGGCTTCCTCTTCTTCTTCCTCTGCATGAGGTTCAATTTCCTGAACTTCCGCTACTACGGGAGGAACAACAACTATTATTGCGGGCGGTGGCTGCGGCTGTCGCTGTTGACCACTTATCTGCGGTGTTTCCTCCTGCGTTGATTGAGTACTACTTTGAGATAGCGATAAGTTTAGCTCAGGCTCAGCATCCCTGGTTTCCACCATTAGGCTGGCTACCTCTTCCACATGCATGTGCTTGGGCCTGGGTTGGTGGGTTGGGCCCACTGATGCGGAGGTGCTGCTCCCAGCTTGCCCCCCGGACACCGCTGCTGCAGGGGTCAGTTTTGGCTTCCCAAAAAAGGTTTTGGGCGGCACACCAGACTTAAGTGTCACTTCCTTCTTCTATTCCTTCTTCTCAATTGCACCTTTCTTGGTACTGGAGGACCTGGTACCTTCTTTCTTTGGGGCCATCTTCTTCAGATGTCAGCAGCACTCAGTTGCACAAGTTGCAGAGATATCTGTTCAGGTCACATGTCACGTCGTGTACAGCAGCAGGACTTCTGTCTGACAGCACAATGGGCGATGATGACACACTTCCTCCTCAGTCTTTTGTGCACCTAAAAGCAAAAAAACCAGAAGAACATCAGTCAAACGTGGAATTTGTTGTGCTTAAATTACTAATAGTACAATCAAACTAATATAATATATAATATAACTTAGTGTGTGGTGGTCACAATTTATAAATTTTAGTAACTCAGTGAACAACAACAGTGTAGCCATTTATGAGACTTTGACAACAAGGCCAGGGCTTTCCTGATGTACTGTTTACACTCAGGAAGAATAAGAATAGCAAAGAAAAAAAATAAAAATGTAGTGGAGCCTGTTTGGCCTAAATTTGTGCATCACGTGGGATGGATGCAGCATCAGGGAGCTGCAGCTGGCAATGGGGATGGATTTGGAAGCAGTAAGATAAGAGGAACAATGGAAAGACATGCAGGCCTATGTTGCAAAAACAGCACACTACTAACTACCACCACAAAATGACCCCCAGCCACATGGTCACTCACAAGCACAAGGCAGGGCAAACAATGAACTCAAGCAGGCCTATATGGCCAGACAAAGGATGCCTGATAAACAACGCAGCTTTAATGCAAAAACGAAAATCCACATGGCTAAAAACAGGTTTGAAAGTTACACAACAACCACAACAACAACACACACACATGCAAAAAAAGCATGTATTTAACACACCCAAAAAGTGAAATACACCCCAAAAAAACCCACATTTTACAATTCAATCCAATGCCATCCATGCCCTAAATGAAATCCAACAGACACCACAGAAACAGTTGTCTCATTCACCCATGAGTACCTCTGGGCCTACTGGCTGAAAAGGCCTAACACACACCAAAAAAGTGAACCCCCCCAAAAACCACATTTTACAATTCCATCCAATGCCATCCTTGCCCTAAATTATGTTTAAATTCAACAGACAACACAAAAACTGTTGTTTCATGCACCCATGATGATTGATGAGTACCTCTAGGCCTACTGGCAGACTAGGCCACAAGCTTGGAGGTCTATGGCAGAAGCACAGTGGCTGGTCCCACAAAATGGCCACCACCACATGGCCAGGACACCCACAACAACAAAAAAAGGAAGACAAGACAGACAATGCAGGCCTATGGCAAAAGCACAATGCCTAGCTTCACAAAATGGCTGCCACCCACATGGTCAGGCAACCCACAATAACAAGAAAGTGAAGACAAAGGACAGGACCAGGAAGTTGCAGACTCTGGGGAACTTCGTTCCGCTTTTAAAAAAATGTGAAAAAAGGCTCCTTGCTCAAAAAACTACAGCCAAATGACAACCTGATGAGTTTTTTGAGCAAAATGAACAAAATCATCATTTTCGAGAAGGTTTTATGCTGCTCCAGAGATATTCTTCGCCAGATTGCAAATTCTGCGTGTTCGACATCGCGATCTTCACAAAAAGTCATTATCGTGCACGCTAACACGCATATTGAGCGCGTGAAGAAGAAAAAAAGTATAAGTCCGCGTTGTCACGCAGTGCGGAGTTGCCACAACCCCAGGGTTACCTACTGGCTGAAAAGGCCTATTTATTTAACACACACCAAAAAACTGGAATACCACCCCAAAAACCACATTTTGCAATCCAATCCAATGCCATCCATGCCATAAATGATGTTAAAATTCAACAGACAACACAGAAACAGTTTTTATGCACCCATGATGACTAGCTCTGGATCTACTGGCAGACTAGGCCACAAGCTTGGAAGCCTATGGCAAAAGCAAGTACACTGCTTTACTCCACAAAATGGCTGCCACCCACAAGGCCAGGCCACCCACAATAACAAGAAAGTGAAGACAGAAAATGAATTCAGGCCATTGGCAAAAGCACACTGCCTGGATGGCTCCACAAAATGGCCGCTAGCCACCCACAACAAAAAGAAATGGAAGACAGACAATGCAAGACTGTGGCAAAAGCACACTGCCTGCCATCACAAAATGGCCACCACCCACATTGCCAGGCCACAGCAACAACAAGCATAAGCCAGGCAGAACAAAGAAAAGACATGCAGACCTATATGGAAAAAGCAGCACACTACTAACCTACCACCACAAAATGGACCCAAGCCACATGAGCACTCACAGTCACCACAGGCCATGGAAAACAATGAACTCAAGCAGGCCTATAAATGACCAGACAAAGGAGGCCTGCTAAACAACACAGCTTTAATACAAAAATACAAAAACAAAAATCAAGAGGGCTACGAAAGGTTGGAAAGTTACACAGCAAGCACACACACATCCAACAAAGGTATTTATTTATTAACACACACACCCAAAAAGTAAAATACACCCCAAAAACCACATTTAGCAATTCAATCCAATGCCATCCATGCCCTACATGATGTATAAATTTAACAGACACCACAGAAACATGCACCCATGGGTATATCTTGGCCTACTGGCTGAAATTTCAAAGAAAAACAACTAGGCCCCTACTGAAACTACAGGCCACCCACAACAATACATTTTAAAAACGATGAAAATCCCAAGCAAATGTAGGTACACTACAAACAAGCCCCAATCAAACAAACAAGTACACCAATTCTTCAACTTACTTGTAAAATCTCAAATCCAAAAGTCCTCAAATCCAATCCAATGATATGATGCAGCAGACAGACACAAAAAGTGATCCTTCCAGCTCCAAATCCAAATGAAAGTGAACAGCACATGGACAAAGCACTGGGAGGAGCCTGCTGGACAGGAACAGGAAGTTGGAGACTCAGGGACACTTCCTTCCTCTTAAAAAAAGTAAAAAAAGAAAAAGGACTCGTGCATGAAAAACTACAGCCAAATCACAATCTGAGGAGTTGTTTTGAGCAAAATGACAATTTTCGAGAAGGTTTTATGATGCTCGAGAGATAGTCTTTGCCAGATTGCAGTTTCTGTGTGTTCGGGATCGCGATCTTACCAACACTGCCGCCGGAAATCAGATCGCGCATCCGAATGATGTGTTCGCGATCGCACACACGTGCGGCCGGATTCCAAATCTCGTGGCGCACACAAACGGATAGGAAATCTCGTCGGCGAACGCAGATTCACGGTAAGTCGTTACCGCGCTAGTGAGAACGCATATTGAGCGCGCGAAGAAGAAAAACAGCTACACTACGTTGCAGATTGCATAGTATTCGGTAACTACACGTTCTACGCGAATCGCGAAGTTACCGAAACTACGCAAACTTTGCGAACGAAGCGGAGTTCACCACCCAGGGTTACACAGCAGTCCTTCGTTCTGGCAGAGTATCCAGAGGTCCAGAAGTGTACTCAAGTGGTGGTGTCCAAGGTCCAGTTGGGCCTTTGGAGAGAGGGAGACTTCAAAGAGATGCATTTGAGTCATGCCCTACCTGCTAGGCTCCAGGATCACTGCATGGAGGTACACAGCCCTTTGTATATAGACATGACACAGCCTATTCAGGTATAAGTGTGGCTGTGTCCATTATTATATCATTACTGTATAAATATTGTACATATTGCCTCTAAGTTAGGACTGACTGTTTTTGTGCCAAGGTACCTGAAGGTAAAGCACAGGTTAATTTAGTGACTTTTGTGGTTCTTCCTGACAGGGATTGTGGTTGTTGCTTGAGTAGGGCTTACATACCCTTCAACCAACCACCCAATTTCTCACACTTTCCATTCTATAATGATGTGCATTCTGGAATTTTTCATCCTCATTTTCATTATCTTTCCCAGGGTGTTTATTACCCTAGTAGAACCAGTAGACTTTGATCAAGTGCCACAAAGCCCAGATCCTGGAAATAGCACCCTAAAATGTTCGTGATTCAGAAGTATGGCCTTTTAACCCAATCACATTTGAGCAGCACAATACAATACAAATAACTTCATTATTTGGTTAATTAAAACCTTTACAATTACTTAAAATATTTGCGTTCCAACATGTATTTCATGTTGCATTGCAAGTATAAAACCATGCATGAAAGACAAGGAGTTCAAATTTGAGGAGTGACAAGATTGAAATTGGCCATGCTAGTGTTTTCAGTCAACTTGGGGTACTTTGGCAAGAAGGATTAATGTGGCGAGACACTTTACTTCATAAAAGTAGGTTATAGTGCGGTATGAGTGGAGCTGTCCCGCAAGGATTTAATAAGCTTCGCCTGGGGTGAAATCACATGGTAACTCGACTTGCCATGGTACCCTCGCTGGTGGACTTGCATAGAACTGTGTGATTCCATGAGGCTGGGTTAGACACCCCAACAACTCTGATCCAGATGTGGCCCCTAGTCTGATAGAACACTGTGTACTTTTGAGTAACTCCAATGCTACAGTAAGTTCCTAATTGTTACTAAAGTGCTGTTATTTCTTGGCTGAATTTCAGTGTGATTGGGGTTTTAGTTTTCATTCCGTGCACCACACTGCAGAATAGGCCTTGTTACAATGCATGCGATACATTGCATGCCATTACAAAGGGGTCGTTACAATGACGGCGTTGCTACATCGCATGCCATTACAACGTAAGTTGTTACAACGACTTGCTGTAGGGGGCGCTGGATGTTGTAATAGTGTAATTACTATTCCAACTCCAGTCTGTGCAACAGTAGGGAAGGTGTTGGATTTTGAATCCAACACCTTCTGCCCCCTACAGCAAGTCATTTTTTAATTTGTTTATTACATTTGTATATACAGTATACAATCACAGGTACTGTTGCAGGGTAAACCACGAATGGCGGAAATAGTTCTTACATTGATGCTTATGTAGTTACCCCTTACAGCTTATATTTGTTAAGAGTAAAAGAGATGTAAGTAGGAAGTCATTGTAACAACTTGTGTTGTAATGCTTTGCGATGTAACAACGCGGTCGTTGTAATGACCGCATTGTAATGGCATGCAATGTATCACATGCAATGTAAACAATGTTTCCCCACACTGCCTCTCTCAGTCCTCTCGCTCTCCTCCCGCTGCATTTTTAGCTGTTTGTTGACTAATTGAAGGAACTTTGTTGCCATGCAGGCAAGCTGAAGCGACTGACTATTTAAAAGTGTCATCACAGCTGGTCGACAGGATCTTATCTGTTGAGACCGGAGGGCTGATACTAGTAGGTGCGGTCTCAATGGACTGACCGCAGGGCAGATACACAGGAGATGTAATACAGTTTCTTCGGAGATGCTGCACCACCAGCAATAGGGGTTAGACCAGGTTTGTTTCCATGGTGGAACCTGGTCTTTAGAGGTGAAACCTCCCAAACTAATAATTAGTAGAGAATACTGTATTGATGGTGATATGTGACTTGTGAAGTAGAGTTGTGGACCCCAGCAATCATATGTTTGCAAGACCATCCATCCGTTATTTATTCTGTGCCATCTCAGCTTTATCGAGTGACCAGGCTTGTAATTTGGATGTTTTGTTGGCAATTTTTATAAAGGTAGAGAACCTGATGTTAAGGTTCGATGCTTCATTCAAATTGAGAGAGGTTAGCACCTGTTGGAGCACCGTTGGCCAGTTATTCTCAGTTTTGGGCTGGTTCTTTATATCTGTCCAGCATAGGGAGGCCAGTAAGTCTGACTGTGCTGTTCTCAGTCTCCAGGAAAGTTTGATGAGTGCGGCCGTCCTAACCGGAGATTGGTGGAATAAGCCAAATTCGAATTGCACCTGTGACTGAGAAGTAAATCATGGGAGACGGAAAATTCATTTGAACAGATTAAATTGGTGTTGATTCAATATAAAAACAACAGTTGATGGACAGAATGCAGAACAATGTCATACATTCACCCCAGCACAGAGATCTGGGCCTAAATCTGTGTTTTTTTTGCTCACCATGCCTTCCAGTTTGAACCCAGCCATATGCAAATCAGTCTTGACCCTGTGCCTCATGGGAACAGTCCAGCCCGAACTGCCAACCCAGGTCTAGGGGTGGGCGGAATTTGCGTAATCGCGTTACGCAAATCTCCGCGAAACGGTAAAAAATCTCCGCGAACTCGCAGAAATTCCGCGAACACGCGGATTGCTTGTTCGCGATGCTTTTTTCCTGTTCACAATCGCTGTTTGCGTGCTCGGGGAGAAATATCTCGCGAACACGCATTTTGAGAACGCGAACAAGCAAAAATTTCGCGAAGTCGCGGAAAGCGGAATTTTGGGCAATTTTGCGTTCTCCGCAGAACGCGAAATTACCTAAATTCCGCAAATTCCGCGAACGGAACGGAATTTACCGCCCAGGCCTACCCAGGTCCTCCCGGGACTGGAAACAAGCATCCTAGGACCGGTTTCGGGATTTCACCCCTCTTCAGCCAGGATTTGCATATGGCCATGTCTGAACTGGGGTGGCATGGTGAGCAAAATAACGATGAATTAAACCCAGATCTGTGACTGGGGGTGATTGTTTTGCCAATGTGCAACATTCCATCCATCATCTTGTGGGTTTTGCTGTTGATTCAATATAGCCACGTGCTTTCCCTTTAGGAGTTCTGAGCCATAAATGAGTGTGGGAAGAAACTTGGCTGCGATTACTTGTAAAATGTCAGTGTGGGATGGACACCTCAGCTTTGTTTGTAGTATGTTGAATGCAAATCGCAGTATGTTCGCCTGGGCCTGTATATGGACAAGGTGATCTTTGCATTTTAATTTAGGGTCCAGGACCAACCCAAGGTATCTATACGATCCAACCAGATCTCATTTTTTCCCTGCTGCCGTCCACTTGAATTTTGTGTTTTGAATTTACCCCTTTGCAGAAAAACAAATCACCCTTGTGTTTTTGATGGTTTAACTTCAAACCAAGGCCCTCCGTGTATTGATGTCTGGCTGCATATGACTATGTCATCTGCGCAATGTAAGCAACTCACTGGACAAATTGCTTGCTTGGGCAGATCGCATTGAGCTTCCCACAGCCATTCATCTAGATCCACCGTGTGGATATTGAATAAGAACATAGCCTTGTTTTAGGCCTGAGTATGTTGGTATCTTCACTGTTGTATTGTTGCCTTGGCCTAGTTTGACTCGGACCCATGTTTCTGAGTAAAGGCTGACTATAGCCTCGAGTAGCTTGGAAGGAATACCCCCATTTAACCATCTTTGACCACAGGCGCTCTCTCTGGACCATGTCTAAAGCCACTCTTAAATCAACAAAGCAGGTATACCATTTGGTGTTTTTGTGAAATGCTTTTTTGACAAGGAGGGTAAGGGCTGAAAGGTTGCTCATTGTGCTAGTGCCAGGTCTCAGACCAGTTTGTGTGGTTGGAATGAAGTTCATATCCATACCCCATGCCTCAAGGTCTAAAAGAAGGTTGGAAACATACAGTTTGTCTTCGGCGTCAATGAGCACAATCAGTCGGTAGTTTGTGGGGTCTGATCTACTGTCTTCTTTGAAGATTGGATAGAGGATACTGCCTCTACATGATGCGGGTATGCAGTTAGCTGTAAACATGTGGTTGAGCAATGGGGTAAAATACGAGGCACATAATGGTTGGTCGAGCTTAAATACTTCAGTAGGAAGGCCATTTGGGCCAGGGGCCCTGTCTACTCTCAGTCTTTTAAGATTTTCCAGACTTGTAGCTCATTCAGCCATTGTCCCTCAGGCTAGTTGTCGGGAGGCATATTTGACTGAGTTATTTGACCATGGGAGTATTCGAAAGTTAGTGCTTGTAAGTTGGTAGATTCCAGGTGTGTTGTCCAGTCTGCTTCCGAGATGGTTGGTTTGTTATGTCAGAAGCTGCCAAAGATAACGATTTTGATTTCTGACCAGAACTGTTTGTTGTTCTTTGTTTTGCTTGTGTGCAAGAGCTTAGTCCAGATGCTTGATTGTGTTTTTTCCGCTGACCAGATTGCCTTTTTCTAAAGGCACCTTAGGATTTTGATTTTTTGTTCTGTGTCTGGCATGTGAATTGAGTCTTGTTTCGGGAATTTTCTAATCTCTTTGTTTAGTTTTCTTTTAACCCACGTTTGGGCAGCACAAATTCACATTGGGCATTGAGGCAACCATATAATTTAACCTCTATATGCAATGCACTTTCATATGTGCCAACCCTTATTTGTTAAACCTGGAAGCCACTTCCAGTGTCAGCCTGTAGCCGCTAAAGCAGGCCTTCTACATGTTATCTTAGTGAAGGGTGCAAGTATGAGCATATAATTACCCACCTCAGATGATTTGGGATGGACAGATTACTATAACAAATGACAGATTAAACTTTCTTGCTCTTTATTCAGTATACATGTTATTACACTTCTGTTCTACTGAGAAGGGTAGATTTGCAGGATCAGTCATAGGCAAAGTGGATTCAGAAACTCCGCCTCAAAGAATTCCAACAAAAGCACTCAATTTGTGATAATATTAGATTTATCTAGTAATTCTAAACCAGCAAACGCCACTTAAAAAAGCCGGAACGCTTCGACCTGTGTCCCACTCTAGACCATCCTTGATTCTAAAAAACGCGCCAGGACCTGAAGTACGCAACAAACTGACTTCAAATGTGGTCTCTAACGATGATTTACACCAAGGCTGGAGTTGGCTCCCAGCTATCTTATCAACAAAAAGGTCAGAATGACCACAAAGTACAGAGGCAACTGGTCAAACACTCAAATCTCTGGAAAATATAAGCCCTCAAACATCTCTACCGGCAATGGGGCACAACCCGCAAGCAGATTCCACCTTCTTAATTTGCTCCTGGAACATCAGCGGACTTCAACAGAAAATTAGGAACTCAGATACTCACTCCTTTATTTGTAAGCACGCTGTAATACCCCTGCAGGAAACTTGGGCTTCACAAGGCTGCCCTGTCATTGGCTATATCGATCTATGGAAACCAGCACTGAGGGACAGCCGGCATGGTCACTCAAAAGGTGGCCTGTCAATATATATATCAATTAATCTAAAAGGCCCAATAACACAATTAAAACTGGATGAAGACTGGCTACTTGGGGTCAAAATCAATTCATGGCGGGAACAACGTTCACTTATTTTCCTAACCGTGTATATCAATCCAAATACACGTACAAAAAAAGTTCATCTGGTACGACTAACAGAAATTATGAGCGACTTAGCCGTGGAGCACCCTGATTCAGACTGTATTGTTACTGGGGATTTTAATACCAACCTATTCCAGGGGCAACCAACAGAAACCGAGGGGCCCTTTTTATTCTCCTTGAATGAGGCAGTGTCACAAACCAAACTGGCAAATCAAGCCTATTGTGGCCTGGGATATCTCTGTGTGATGCGTTTCTATAGCGCAGGCTACCTGGTTATAAATGGAAGGTCGGAGGGCGATACCCCCCCCAATTGGACCTGGACAAATGGAAAGAAACGATCCTACCTGGATTATTCCATCTGTAACTCTTTGCTCCACTGTCTGGTTAGCTTTTGCATTCACCCACGATCTGAAAGTGATCATCGGCCCCAGGTCATAGCTTTCAAAACAAACCCAGTGAAGCATAAATCTGCACGCTCAACCAGGAGGGGAATATACTCCGAAAACCTAAAGCGCCTCAGATGGAGCGAAGACATCAGCCCGAAGATCCTACATGCAAGCATGGAGCTCATAAGAGGTGGAATCGACCAGGAAGCCTCCCCGATAGCGACGTGGACATTGCTCTGCTTACATCTGATTAATCTTTTCCCAAAAAAAACAGCATTTCCCAAGGAGACCCGCGCCAGTTCGCACTTTCACAACAGTCGAAGCTACTTAAGAAAGCTAGAAACAATGCCTTACGGCTACTGGTAAAAGTTCCAGGGAACAGTGAATGTTTAAAACAGTATCAAGTAGCCCAAAAGTCATTTAGGCTGGCGATCACTAAAGACAAACGGACACATGATAACCAATTCTGGTGCAAGCTAGTGTGGGAGAGTAAGAGCCGAAATTCATGAAAATTCTGGGCCCTAATCAACCAGTCCAATTCGAGCACATTGAGTTTTGGATCTGCCAACATCCAAGAATCAGATTGGGTTACCTTCCTCACCAACCATTTTAGACCTCCGGAATGCTTAGGAGCTACAGGAGGCAGCCCAGCAAGTGAGAAAGTAATAGATTATAACAATAAGCAGAGCAATCCTACAGAGCGCTTAAACACCAACAATGAGGATCTTCAGATGCCACAAGAAAGGGTTGCCACTGCTGTGTCAAGAGCTAGATCAGATAGAGCTTCGGGCCCAAACGGCCTGCCACAGAATCTGTTTAAATCTGATGTGGCTCTCTGGTCAGGCCTACTGACAAATCTCTTTAATTTTGCTCTGAGAACTGCAACAATCCCAGATTCATGGCGGGGTGCAAGAATCCAACCTATTTATAAATCAGGTTCCCGTGCCTCTCCCAATAATTACAGACTCATCGCATTGCTGGACATTGAGGCGAAGCATTATGCGGGCCTCCTGTTGGAGGAGTTGAGCCTATGGGCAAAGGACCACAAACTGATACCAATTAATCAAACAGGTTTTATTGCCAACTCCGGGACGATGACCAATCTATTAGCACTGTCAACTATCGTCGACAAAGCACTCTCCACATCCAGATCAGTGTTCTGCTGTTTTGACGACTTTAAAGCAGCGTTTGATAGGGTTCCGAGGGCTGCCTTATGGGAAAAGCTGAGGAAATGGGGGATCCCTGATAAACTTTTGGAGGCAATCATACAACTCCACTCCAGAACTTGGGTCAGGGTGAAGTTGGGGTCCGGCACGCATCTCACCGGAAAATCTCGACATCAAGAGGCGTGAAGCAGGGATGCGTGCTGGCCCCCATACTTTTTAACCTGTTCATAGCAGACTTGTCAACTTCACTGGATGATACTAACAGTCACCCCCCAAAGGTAGGTGGTACGGCACTAAGTAATCTTTTATATGCCGATGACCTGGTTCTCCTTAGCCTCACTAGGGTCGGGCTGCAAAGGCTCCTCGATAAACTGTACACCTATACGACCATGAACCAACTAGAGGTTAACTTAAAGAAAACACAAGTTATCGCATTTGGTCGGAAACGGCACACTGTTGGAAGATGGTCATATAACAACATAAGCCTTGTCGTAGGACACTCGTACAAGTACCTAGGTGTCCATTTGGACTCTAGGGGTAATCTTATTAAACATCGTAACGAAATCGCAGTTAAAGCTATGACCCTTGCGGTGTCATTAGCTAAGCTCTCGAAAAATATCTTCGGCCCAACTCTCTTACCACTCTTAGAAGTTCTGAGAGAAAAAAATGGCCCTACTTTATCATATGGCATAGAGATATTCAGGGGCAAGCTGAATTCTGCCTTAAATCAACATACGACCGAAATTTATAAAAAGGTACTCCATTTGCCAAACTCCGCATCCGCAGCCCAGGTAAGATTAGAGCTAGGGATACTGAATTATGATGTTTCTAACATCGGTACATATTTAAACCTCTGTCATAAATTGAGGCAAGCGGACTTAGGCACATTAGAATCCTTAGTCTGGTTAGAAATCACCCAGAAAAACCCTGGAGGTACGTTTGGTTGTCTTTTCAAGGACCATATCCATCAAATGTCGGCGAGTGAGCTATGGGCCCTCAACCCCAGTCGGGCAGCATTTAAAACTGGCATCAAAAAATGTGTGAGAAGGAGTTCTCTCATAATGGATAAGGCATTCCTTACCAAACGTAGTCATGCTTGGGCCCTTGTAAATTCATACAGACGGCTAGCCCCTGCCACCTACCTGTCTTGCACATATTCATTGTATCTAAAACGTAGTTTTATGGCAATTAGAATGGGTGACTGGCGTTTCTTGCAAGATTTGCCCCCTTGGCGACGCACGTCGGAAAATGTAATCTGTAGAGGGTGTGGCAAGACAGCCGAAACTCTGTTACATGTGGTTTGTCTTTGCAGGTGCAAACTCAAATTAGAGTGGAATAGGCTGGGTGTTCGGACATGTAGGCAAGCCATTATCGCGGCCCTGAACCCCGAAAATACAGATTTAAACCTGGGTTTAATAACTTTTATTCAGCAAGCATACCGTAATTTTATGCAAAAGAGGCCTTGCTAATAAAATTCTAGGGAAGATGAAATGAAATGATTATCATGCTCTGCAATCTGATAGGTCAACTAATCAAATTGTATTCCAAAGAACACTGCCTTGTCTTTAATATGTATGTTGTATTTTTATAGTCAGCGTAACAAAAAAAATGTCTGAACAGTTTTGTACATTATTTTTTAAACGTCTGCTATTATCCAAATGTCATTGAATCAGGTGGTTCAGGATGTAGAAGATCTCTACTTTTATTATGGTTACTGAACTGCTGCTTGCTTTTTTTTGTATTTAAAACAGTTGGTTTTTAACGTGAATTTTGTAAGTTCTTTTAAAGATATCTGTTTTATATCTAAATAAAGATTATTACTACTAGTAATTCTAAAGAATGTTAGAACATTAGAATGTTGAGAGCTCCATTGAAGACAATGGAGTGCTCCGGGCTTCTAATGGCTGGTAAAAGTCTGGAAATTCAAAATTCCAATGTTTGTTCACAGCTCTTGCTGGGAACAAAGGTCTCACGGAGCCCAAAGGGATTTAAACCCCCTCGTGCTCTTGAGTCCTTTGTTTTACAAATTAGAATAATTCTGCCCAATGGGGCAGAATGCTCTAATAGCCTCAAAGGCCTCCATAGCGGGCTCTACCGGCCATTAAAGGCCTGCTCCCCGGTTAAAGACCCTCACCTACGGCTTGGGCCTTTAACGCAGGAGCGGGTTTTTAATGGCCAATAGAGCCTGCTACGTTGGGTTCTAAGGCTATATTACAGTATTAATGTGACCAGCAAGAATAGCTCCAATAATTACTAAAATAGCATTGTCATGGCATAAACTGTCTATAGAAAGAATATGCAATCCAACTTAAAAGAGCATAAATCATTGGATTGAGCTACAGGGTGAT
This sequence comes from Triturus cristatus, assembly GCF_964204655.1. Lineage (NCBI taxonomy): Eukaryota > Metazoa > Chordata > Amphibia > Caudata > Salamandridae > Triturus > Triturus cristatus. The sequence continues at coordinate 626,180,869 of NC_140587.1, forward strand.
CTGCACGGCAAGACCACAGTGTTTTCAGTGCCTGTAAAACATGCTTCCATCAAAAACTGTCCCCTTATAGTAAATGTTGTAAAATTGAGCCCAAATGTGGACTCCTAAATGGTGTTGACAGAAAGTGAGCCTTCTAAAGATTAGCTACTTGCCAATAAATTCAAGACTTCACATAAGGGCTTGAACGATAAGAACAATTCATGTAGACTAAATATTCGTGACACATTTAATACATAAGATTCTATCAGCAACAGGAACAGGAAACTAGATCTTACTAAAAAATAAAAACGTATTCTCTTGCTTTCTATCTGTACACTTACATCTTTAAAAACAAATACGCTATGAGTGTCTGTGTTGCATTCATGACAGTCACATGCTCTTTCCACCAGAAGTAAAATAACAACTTCAGAATATATTGCATTGATTCAATTCTTTGCACAATATTTTCTTGAACATAGTCCATGCTGGAAGGAAGCATCATAAAACACAACAATATGAGAACATTTTTACTTTTGCTAACATACTCTTCACACTCCTTGTAATGTTACCTCTTATTAGCTAAGGAAAGATACAACAGCCCAGCAAGCCAGGAAAAATTGATCTAATTCACAGTATTTTCTATTAAGCGAGAAAGAAAAGAGGGCACATTTATTTGTCTTGCGCGTTTTAAGGCGCACACTGTTGACAACTACTAAATGAAATTGTATACATTTATAATTTTAATTCGCGTTCTCATACGTGCATCGACTGGCTAACATACTTCAACGCTAAAAGCCATCATTCACATGTACGCAACTGGTACAATCCACCAGACAGCACTCAGCTTTCCCTTCTGGTGGTGTTCACATACAGGAATAGGTGAAGGAAAGCTCATACCTTAACAGGAAAATTTACCCTAGCTGGCCTCCATTACAATAGTTTGGGATAAACCCTGACCACAAGAAACAAAGTGAGCGTCAACATCAACCAGTCACTTTCCCAAGTGAATGCAGCAACAAAGAGCTCTCACTTAAAATTAAACAGGCCGAATAAAGTCACATGCATCCTCAACTACAACCATATGTGGAATGTGTCTGATGCATGTACTATAATGTTGCAGCAGCATATATATTAACTTTCCAAAAAGTCTCTGAAACTATATCACCGTCTACAGAACTGTGTAATAAAACTAGTTATCGAAAGACATCGGTTCTTAGTGGCTCCTGCATGTAAGCAAAAGGCCGACACATAGTGACTGACATATACAAATGAAAAACCAGTCCTTTGCAACTAATGCTGCCACGTAAGAGGCAAGCCCTCAGCAACTGATCCACACAATACATGCAACGCAAGTAGTCTGTATATCTCCAAGTGCAAAAATAAATAATGCAGTAGCAAACCACACCAAAGTTGTGGTTCGTCTGAAGCTGAAACCGTGATGACCAGAATACAACAATAAGCAATTGTAACAGTGGCCTTCCATTACAGCTCTAGGACCGTCACAGCTGGCGCAATGCCAGGAAAGCTCTCCATAAACCGATTCACCATCTTAACTTACCAATGAGGTATATGGAGGCCAGGAAGGAGGGATCATTAGTGCATGCAGACCCCTCTTCTTTCCCCGATGGAAATGATGCTTTCTACAAGCAATGCCTGAATCAGCCTGACCCAAACAACGAATGGCACCATAGGCTGACCTGACCTAAAGACTCTCTTGGCATTTCTATGTTTTTCATGCCATGAACTCTGATACAAAACAGCAAAAGCAGTCACTAGCCAGTACTAAAACAAGTAACAAACTGCTACTCTCATCCTGCTCACAGTTAATCTTTTTCCGAACAGCTGACATTCATAAATCTCAAACCATAACCTTCTGCTTCGTGGCTTCGGCCTAACACCCCATGAAATACTGCAATCAACACACAACATGGGTGTCACTGTTGTGGATAGAATTGGGACATATTGAGGTAAATTATTAGGTGTCCCCTTGTAAATTAAAACTGCAATTAATCAAAGCAATTTAGCAACAGTCAATCACAGTAAAGCCATCATCTGAAAACAAACATACGGTTGAGCTTATATAGCATGACATATTCTCTGATGTTTCTTTTTCCCTTGCAAAAAACACATATCTTCTGGTGGAGAACAATTTACCCAGGCCTTAACTCCTATTGATTTAATGCGTTCACGCAGTGCTCTAATTTACTGGGCTGCAGCTGAAATACTAAACCTGTAATAACACTATAGAGTTATTAACAAGGCGATAAAGCGCAGAAAAAGAGATTCTAGCTCATGGAACAGAGCACAGCTAAATGCTAGTCTAAAATAACAGATCTAAATGATCTTTTTGGGGTATTTTCATGACCCGTATTATACCGCGTTGCAAATCCATTGGTATAAGTTTCCAAAAATGCTATTGGAAATTAATTTCGTATAGGAAGGAAAATACTGACCTGCGTAATCCAAAGAACACAAAAATAGTGCTAAATTAGCCTTCGCTTTAGAAAAGCTGGCCAGGAACATTAAGCCTCTCTGTTCATCTGAGTGAGATTGGTTAACCATAATTATAGTGCAAACGATCAGAGGCTCGAGCATGCTACACAATGAGACATAAATAATTACTTTCCCCGAGCGACTTCTGTTTCCAGCTTCAGGCTTCTTTGGATTAATAAAGGTTTCGTTTTACACTTTCTGAAAGAAATGTCAGTGCAGTGTAACACAGAATGCACTGTATCCATCTGGCGCTGGTCGGCACCGCCAGACGAGTTACACAATACATTTCAGCTTAATAGGCTGGACATGAAGTGGGCATCTTTCTTTGTTTTCTTCTGCCTTCTGTGTCTCTGTCTTTCCATCTCTCCTGCTCCCTTCCCGTGCTTTCTTATTCCATGCACCTTCTGCTCATTTTAAATCATAGTTTCAAATTGACAGAGAATTGTTGCATTATATACATGGGTTTCTAAGCACCAAAAATCTTCCCTACGGAATAGGGTTTTTTGTTTACAATATCGATTTACTGACTACCACTTTTTGATAAAAAATGGTAGGGATTGCAAAGATTCGTCTGTGCATTTAAAGGAGTATGCCTAGAATGATAGTAGGTGCACTTTCCCAAAATCGCGTTTGCTGTTTCACAAGTTTTTTAAATTTTTATTTACATCGATACGAGAAGCACAAATGCGTGGTGTTCGGCAATTGCTGAGAGTCGATGACTGGTAAGTGCAATTTTTGCTCGTGCGAAGGGTATTTTTTTCTGTTCTAGAGTGCAACAATTGCATACAGATGCTAAATAACACCTCATTAAACCAATTCAATGTCACTTTGCGAACAGCATGTGGCTTTTACTATCCTCCCTGTAACCTATGCACCCCACCCCCAACTTCAATCACAACGAATGCTTCCTCTCGAGAGTAGAAATGAGTGCCTTCCATTGAACATCAGGAAGAAGACTGAAATCCTCTCACATCGGCCACGGACATAGTTAAATCACTCTGGGTGTGATTCACACAGGGGAACTTTCACTTTTGTGTAAGCTTACGATTGTTTGCTATTCCGTCCTATCTTTTTATGTGCGGAGACGTCACACTCTAAAGGTCTTACTCGTAAGTCCCATTTGTGAATAGCAAACCATTGTAAACACACAAACGTCTAAGTTTACCTTTGTGAATCAGGCACCATATTTCTAATGCCTAGGTTTTATTTACAAGCTGTGCAGAGCAAATACAATTCATGGTTTCATGCATAAATTTCACCTTGCATAATTAGATGTTTGCAACATTTGATGTCACTTCATGTGGAATTATCATGTGGTATCAAAAGTTTGCATGCAATAAAATTGGCTACATCACTGGGCAGTACATTTGTTTGTAGAAAAATTGCAAACTTAGTTTCAATATGAGCTGGATGTAAATAATTCCTCGTGAGAAATTTCCACTGTAAAGAACTCCTGTCCAGAGCAGGTGTGACAACTATGGGTGGAAAATATTAAAGACGACCAAAACATACCAAATCATTGAAATGTATGTTTAAACAATAATACAATTATTGAAATATTTCTCATCCAGAAAAATCTTGGAGAAACAAACATAATACCAAAGATAAATATGCAAACAAAGAGTACTTCAAAAACGTTCTCGTTATGTGGTTCAATTATATATTTTTTATGTTTTTGTCATTAAAAACAAAAGTTATTTATTTTTCTTATGTTACAATTCTACTAGGAATAATAGTATACAGTTCTAAAAAAAAAACACACCGCCAGTGTCGGTCCCTTATCCTAATCCCACAAATACATGTTGTATGTAAGTGTAATTGTAATTGTATTTATGTGCACTTACTACCCCTGACAGGGTGTTGAAGTGATTTTTGGCGAGTCACATGCTACTCCGGAATCCGAAAGTGGATTAGTGGTGGATTAGTCGAGGGAATATAAATTATTATTGAGAGTGGTGGGTGTGGTAGACATGTGAGTCTGTTAGTTGGATGAATAGGATAAAGGATGGAAAGAGGAGAGAAGAGTTTAGAAAGGATTATTTGGGACTTTATAATAGTAAAAGAGGTTTGGGATGAGTCAGGGAGTGAAGGTAGAGAATATTTTGAAAGAGGAATAGGATGAGACATAGAGTGATATTTTGGTGAGGTTTGTGGAGATTAGTTAACTTTTCTTTTCTTTGCAGTGGGAGGGAAATATGTAGATACATATCCACTCAAAAGATGTATACAATAATCAGGAGATAAAAGATTATACTGTATATATAAATATTACCTACTGGCGGTCGCCAGTAGGTAGTTATAGTTAGGACGTAGTTACTATAGGAAAATGGCAAAATTCTATTCCCAATAACTTTGGCGCCGATTGACGAATCTTCGTGAAATTTTCAAAACAAATTCTTTGTTGAGATCAGCTCCTATGTTGAAAGTTTGGGGGTGATTCGTCAAGGGGGGCTGAGAAAACAGGGGGGTTCCAAAACATGTTTTCTCCATGTTAATTTCCATAGGAAACTTTAGACAAGGCAACGGGTAAACAGAATTACCCCAAATTTGGCAGGGAGAAGGGTCTTAGTCTAGAAAGCACGCTTTTGTTTATTTGGTGTAAATTCGTTGAGTCGTTTTTGAGAAATATCGAAATTTACAGATATCGATATTTGGGAATTCTGCCATCTGATTGGCTGAGGCGTTACGAGCGTGAGCTTGTTGCTGATTGGCTGCGAGCGGTTGCAACTAGGAAATGTTGGCCACCATTTTGTGATTCTGTTGAAGCGAGTAAGGTGAAAAAAGGGGGAAAAAGTGGGAAATAGGAGGGTAGGAGCACTGTAACCTCTGTGAGGTGTTTAGGGTGTGCCATAGAGGGGATGCGAAGTGAAGTATTTACCCCTACCGGTGTGTAAGTGGTGGGCTACGGAAATTAAGTGAGGTATTGGGTAGAGTCTGATGCGGGTAAGGTGAGCTGGTGCAGGACTCGGGGATTAAAGCGTGAGCCCAAAGTGTGTGTCTTATGCTGTGAAGTCATGTGCCGTGGCCACTGCACTACAGTTGTGGAAGTAGTGTCCGGATGTGTTTATAACTACTAGGACGAACTACTGACCCATACTGGCATGAAAGTCCTGGGGTACGGAATATATGAGAGGTATTGTCTAGAGTCTGATGTTGCTAAGTTGAGCTGCTGCCGGAGTCGGGGACTAAAGCGTGAGCCCAAACTGTGTGTCATATGCTGTGAAGTCATGTGCTCTGGCCGCTGTGCCACATCTGTGCAAGTAGTGTCAGCATGTAGTTATAGGTACTTGGATGAATTTTTGTTTAGAACATTGTAGCTTGTGTATGGTGCTTAGGTGGTGTTGTATAGGGAGTGTGAAGGTAAATTAATATGGTATTTGTATAGCACAAACTACTCACCCCTATGGGTGAGTAGAGCTGGGGATCAAAAGCGAGAGGTCTGTGCTGCAAAGTGAGATGGTCTGGCCGCTGCGCCACAGCTGTGTGGAGAATACATTTTGGCGAGGGTGCGGTAGTTGGCGTTATATGGCCCTAAAATAGGGGGCCTAAGTTGTAAGTTATAGGGTGGCTCCAAAAAGAGCCCTTGTGTTCATTAGTTGGAGCTACATATAAGTGCGGATGCACAGCTTCAAGTTATTCAGGAAAACTCGGTTTCCCTGATCTGTGAAGTGTACTCCATCACTTCTGCATCTATCCGCCATATCAAAACGTATGTTGTTGTTGTATATGGACCCCAATTTGTGGTCTCTGAGGTATGCAGAGACAGCTTTGTTTACTTTTTCCCCGAGATTTTTCAATCTGAGGACAAAATTGTTTGGACCATTTCCACCTCTGTCTTTGGCATATATTGGAATATACAAAGACAGTTTGAGGCAAAAGTAACATCAATTGTCCAAAGGTGTCCTTCATAAGCATTTCCAAATCTACCCCAGTCAATGTGCCTAAGTCATTTCCACCACAGTGCACAATCATTAGGTCAGGGTGTTGGAGATGCAAACAGGTTTTAACCAAAGGCAACAATTGGTGCCACTTCAATCCTCTCTGTCCAAACCATTTAATGTCCACATTTTGTAAACCTAGGTCTAAGTCAATACCTCTCTGTTCTGCATACATCTTGCACCAAAAAACATAGCTATGTCCTACGATCCACACTAGCATTTTGAAGGTATGGCTGGAAGGTATGGAAAGATGTCTGTAGCTCATGCAGTTCCTTTGTAGAATAAGAGATATGTTTAAAGATGGGGAACTAGTTTCTTTTCGCATACAAAACGGTACCTGAGTGGGAGATGAAAAGCATTGTTTTTTAAAAGTCGGGTGCACATTCGTTTTGTGGAAAAGTATGTTTGTGATTGGTTAAGAAAAAGCACTTTGCACGTACATATTATAGTACATCCTATAGGATAAAATTTGCTCAACTCAACCACACCTTCTACTTGCATTTAGAAGGCACAGTTCGAACTTAAAACAATCGTGAACTTTTAGCCTGCACGTGCCGTTAAATGTTCGAGAAAATGTTGCAAAAAAAATTCGTTAGGTTTCAAAAAAATTGATGAACTTTTAACCTCCACGTGTTGTAGAATGTTCTAGAAAGTGTGTTGATAGAATACGTTGCATTTCTGACTTCGATGTGTACTTGAATATAAAAAAAGCTATTTACATGGAAAACTAGAAAGACAGTAATAGAGAGAATTTTTGAAAGATAAAAGAATCAAGGAACTATTTTAATTTGTTCTTGATTACCTACTGGCCGTCGCCAGTAGGTAGTTATCACTGTTAACGGTCTGAAAGTGCGGTGTTGCTCAGAGTGGCATAGTGGTGATATGATATGGTGCTACACTCGGGTATGAAACAGAGAGTCTAAACCGTGAGGTCATTGCTGTAAAGTGATGTGGTCTGGTGTTTGTAGCATACATGTGCAAATAGTGTTAGTAGGCGTTTATACCATACAGGGTGTGGGAAACGAACTACTGACTGCTACTGTGTGTTGATAGTATATCGGAAGCGGGAAGCAAAGTAGTTATGCCTACCGGTGTGAACACTTGGGGATGAAACCGAGCTGATTGCTGTAAAGTGATAGGCTCTGGGCGGTGTAGGATACCAGCCGCTGTAGTATAAGTGTGTAAGTAGTGTTAGTATGCATTTATAATATATAGGGAGTGGGTAGCGAACTACTCATCCCTACTGATGTGAAGACTCGGGGATTAAACCGTGAGCCTAAATTTTGAGCTCATTGCTGTAAAGTGGTGTGCTCTGGGCGCTGTAGCATACTTGTGGAAGAAGTGTTAGTTTACGTTTATACAGTATAGGGAGTGGGAAGCGAAAGTCTTACCCCTACCGGTGTCAAGACTCATGGATGAAACTATGAGCTCATTGCTGTAAAGTCATGTGCTCTGTGTAGTATTCCATTGTAAGTCAAAATAGAATGTTAGTATGTAATTCTACTAGAATCTAAGGGGCATATTATCAAGGAACTGCGTTAAAATTATCGCCACTTTGGCGGCAGGAAACTGCAGCTAAAACGGCGATAATGGGCTTGATAATATGCCATAGAGAATTCCAATAGAAGCCCATGTTAACACCAGAACATGGGCTTCTATTGGAATTCTCTACGGCATATTATCAAGCCCATTATTGCCGTTTTAGCAGCAGTTTCCTGCCTCTAAAGCGGCGATAATTTTAACACCGTTCCTTGATAATATGGCCCTCAGTATGTAATGTTAGAATGTAGGGCTGTCATGAGGGGAACTTTGCGCAGTTTGTAAACGGTGCTGGATTAGACGGTTGCTTTGCTGTCTGCTCCTGTTGGTGGTTGTTTCAGGTGTCTTGTTATCTTGTAATAAATCTACTTATTGGATTCACTGCTGTCTGCCTCTTCACTACATAAATTTGGCGACGAGTGGGAGAAGGCAAAAAGAGGGCACCACTCAGCAATATTTCAAAATTGCTTGCGTTGTGCTGTAGACCCGTTTTGTTCGTGTAGCTGTTTCCACTCATGCCAGGGTCGTCGGCTCATTGAACTATGTCATCCGACTTCTGGTAGGATTTATATTTTTAGATTTTGCGCTTCCTCTGCTTCTTCACTACATTCTGGTCGCTGTACTACACGTGTGTAAGTAGTGTTAGTATGCGTTTATACTAACAAATGCATCATGGTAGTAGGGAGGGTGACCTCCCAGGTGCAGCTCATACAATGTCCCGGGGGTGTGCATTCGCTGGACATTTGTGTTTGCTAATAGAGTGTGGTGCATGGCTTCCACCCTGTGATAGCAAATACTTGTTCGACTACTTGAAGCGAGAGGAGCAAAACCTTGTATCGCTGTAATAGAGGGGATTCGGATGGTAAACATGGAGAGAAAATAACAAAAAAATAAAAAAGCGGGGTCTCACCCGTTCTTTTAAATGAGGCCCCTGGTGGGTGGGTAATTTCCCGGGTATTGTTTACTAATTATTCAGGGGGTTCGAGGCCAACTGAAGTCCGGGGATCGCCACACTCTGGGTCTTTATGCAGGGTGGGCCTCGGCAGTCCCTGAAGCCTCGGTGATCCTAGGCAGTGCCTTATTTGTTCTGTAATCATACGGGCAGTACTTATGGTGTTATAAAGTGATACACTCATAGAACTCTTGCAGTTGTACAATTACCCAGGCTTCATTTGTCTAATAGTTAGTTAGATTATGTTTGGTAGGTGCACTCTAATATTAAATAATGGTGTCCTTAAAATCTCCTATAAACAGATGATTTTCAGAATAAACAATAGACAAGTGTCATCAGAAAAAGAAGACCTATTCACTCAGTTATTTATTTGGAAAAATAAGTAACCTTTATTAAAACAGAAATAAATAGAAATGTAACTTTAATAGAACAGCATAACAAAAAAACGTGGGTTGGACTCCAGTGGAAGCAGCGTAGGAAACATGCAAGACAAAAATGAAACATAAGTATGTGTGCTATGTGGAAGAGGTAAAGAAAGGTAGTCCGAATGAAAGGACCATAGTGAGAATGGAAGGGAGGGGGAGTGGGTGGAAGGGAGAAGGGGAGGGAGAGTCAAAAGAAGAGAGGGTGGAGGAGACAGAGCGTCAGCCTATTGCACCCAGCGCTTAGTGTTTATCCTCCGTCACCCGTTTGTCTAGGACGCTGGGGTCTGCGAGAAAGAGTGTGGTTCAGCAAGTCCTTAAAATTAAATACATGAGGCCAGAGATTAAGGGCCATATTGTGAAGGGAGGGCAACAACATTATCGCCGCTTTAGCAGCAGGAAACTGCCGCTAAAGCGCTAATAAGGGGTTTATAATATGCCCTTGAGAATTCCCTGAGAAGCCCAGGTTCTGATGTGAACCTGGCCTTCTATGGGAATTTACAAGGGCATATTATCAACCCCTTATCGTCGCTTTAGCGGCAGTTTCCTGTTGCTAAAGTGGTGATAATGTTATCTCCGTTGTTTAATAATATAGTGCTACATTATTAGCTATGGGAAAATCGCTTGCATGCACCTGTGAACCCAGGGTGCGGCACCCCGACCCCTTCCCCCGCACTGTGCTCCATTGTAGGTCTTGCACACCGAGGCTTCACTGCTCACCTACCACCACTGGTGTGTCCCACGACGCGTTGGTGTAAGCTCCTAGCCTGGGGTATGTTTGTACGATAGACCAGGTCTCCGGTCGGGGACGGTGTCTTGATACCACGATGGAAGGTGTCAGAATGCCAGGGCATCATTGCGGTGTCAGCGCCCGCTCCGCCCTTCTTGTGGCAATCAATGGAATGTTTGAAAAGGGAGAAATAATTTAATGGTGGAATCATCTGGAGGTAAATGAAGGTTTATTTCAAGCTTGATAGAACATAGGAGTTGAGTGCATCCTTTGCTCTTGAAGTACGATCTACCAACCGTTAGTGGTAATCGTGGTTCAAAGAGGAGTTGGCGTGCACGAGAATACACAAGGTTAGATAATGCCAACGTTCACATACAAAGGAACAGAGCGCATGCTAGAAGCATAATGTGCACGTGTAATGCAGTGGCGGGAGCCTGTGTGAATGTACAAATAGTAAGGAGCTCCCTACAGTGTCCTAAAAGCCAACGCCACATGTCCGTAGGGCAGCCCTGCCCGCTGGCTCAGGCCTACAGTACGGTCCAGCAGGTCCTTAAAATTAGACCGATGTGACTGAATGAGGTCAGAGATCACATCATTACGCACAGCAACATCGTTTTTGCACACATGCGCACTCAGGGTGATGCACCCCACCCCTCCCACAGAACCACCCTCAACAGGTGTCTGTAGGGCAGCGCTGCCCGTAGGCTCAGGCCTACCTTATGGTATAGCAGGTCTTTAAAATGAGACAGAGATTTGACTGAATGAGGTCAAAGATCACTTCATAACACATGGCAATATCGCTTATTCGCACGTGTGCAGTCTGGCTGATGCTTCCCATCCATCCCACAGCACTGCGCTTAAGAGATGTCTGTAGGGCAGCGCTGCCTGCAGGTTCAGACCTACAGTACAGTCCAGCAGGTCTTTAAAATGAGACAGAGATGTGACTGAATGAGGTCAAAGATCACATCATAACACATGGCAATATCGCTTATTCGCACATGCGCAGTCTGGCTGATGCATCCCATCCATCCCGCAGCACTGCGCTGAAGAGATGTCTGTAGGGCAGCGCTGCCCGCTGGCTCAGGCCTACAGTACAGTCCAGCAGGTCTTTAAAATGAGACAGAGATGTGACTGAATGAGGTCAAAGATCACATCATAACACATGACAATATCGTTTGTTCGGACCTGCGCAGGTAGGCTGAAGCACCCCACCCCTCTCGCCGCAGCGTGCTCAATTGGAGGCCCTGTGCACCCAAGTCGCTCTGCTTACCTGCTGTCATTGTTGTGTGAGTAAACACTACGGGCAGCAGTGCTCACAATTCAGATGGAGTGTTGATTGCAGGAGAGTGTACACCTCATGGATCTCTTTCGTAGACGAAGGGCAGTAGGGCTCACAATTTAGAGCCCATATTGATTGCCAGGATGGAGTACACCTCATGGATCCATTTCTTTTTTTTATTGAGCATTGTGATATGCGAGGTGGATACGGAAAATCATTTGAGGTAGTGTGGAAGAAGAGGGATATGTGGTGTTGTGGTTATTGTATTTATACGTATGCAAAGTGGGCTGGGCTTGCGTACGGCAGGCCAGCTTAGGGGTGTGAATAATTATTCCGGGGACGTGGGCGTTGTTCAGTTCCTGCCTGGCCAGGAAATTTACTTATGTGTTTTTCTTTTGTAGCTTTGACCTCGCAGTGTGCAATTTAGATTAGTGAAGCATGTGTGGGCAGGGCGGAAACTATCGTTAATGAGATGGCATGTGATCTAGGATGTGCTGTCTGCCCGTGGCTGATGATGCTCCTTAGAGCCACCAATACCCAGGCCAAAAGTCAGCACAATAATGTGCAGACACACACACCAGGGGCATCGTGTAACACATATTTGTTTTTTGATGGAACGTTTGAGATGCATGGCAATCACACGTGGAAGGCTAATGTACAGAGCATGAATATTGATCAAGATGATTGTTGCATGTTGTGTGTAGTATAAGATATGTGTATAAAGGAAAACACTTTTCAAAAAAGCTTTCTAAGCAGAAGAGGTGTCTCTCATCAAACGCTGTAGAGAGAATGAGTAAAATGGGTGGGGTCGTACAACTGTTACAATGGGAAATGTTATGAACCAATCAAATGCTTTTTTTTAAGGTCACATGGCAATCGCGCACCGAGCGCGCAAGGAGGCCGCACCCGACGCGATTTTGACAAAATATATTTATCATAATATAAGTTTATTACAGTTAGAAATGTATAAATGTTTAAAATAATTTAGATTTTCGCGTGCTCTCACATACTGTTTAAAGTTATTTAGATATACTTTCAGACAAAAAAAAAAGGGAATGGCGTACCCGGCGCGATACTATACATCTGTGACGTAACACAGGGCCTGGCAGCGTGTACTCGTCGAATACGCAACTCGCAGCAGGTGCGACCCCATACGTACATGACGTAACACGTGGCTTGGCACTGCGTACCCGTCGGATACCAAAGTAGTACCTGGGGTGACTTCATGCGTATATGATGTTACGCGGGACGCGGTGCCATGAACTCGTCAGATACGAAATACGCATCATTTACGAGTTTAGCAATATGGTGGATAGGATTCGTGTGGTGATGGAGCTTGGTACGCTACCAGTATGGGAGTGCAGTTCCCCCCCCCAAAAAAATATATACATATTTTTTGGGGAAGATATAAAACATTACATGATTTTTAAAGTTAAAAACAAGAAGTATAATAGAGTTCCAAAATATTTAAAAATATAATAGAAAAAATATAGGTTTTATAAACCTTAAAATATGAAATTAACATTTAAAAAACCTTCGAAATTCACTGAAAAAACCATAGGTTTTACAGACGTTATAGTTAGGAATTAGCATTTAAAAAACCATAGAAATTCACTAAAAAAACCATAAGTTTCAGGGACGTTATAGTTAGTTGAACATTTGGCTCATATAAAACCAGAGAAATTCACCTGTTATAGTTAGTTGAGCTAACTATAACTGGCGCGCCCGCAATGCACTGCTGATGATGTCACATATTACATCACTCATGACATGGTCAGTGACATCACTGATGACATCTCAAATTACATCACTCATGACATCACTCATGACATCATCCACGTGACAATCTGATGCACATTCTGAATAAAATAAACTTTGATACACCCATTCTAAAATGCTGACTACTATTTTTGAAAGCATACACAGAAGAATGCCATATACTACATAGCACTCACGATTTCCTAGGTCTACACACACATCCAGTCACTTATACATGTAGTTACTCATCAATAGTGGACTATAATATGCACTCATATATCTATTCATGCAGTCACACGCTGTCACTCATCCATAGAGTTACTCACATGCCTAGTCAGTAATGCAAAGAATGAATCACATACCCATTTAATCATGTATACAGTTATACACGCCAACTTTGTTATTTTTAGACATACCACATCACTTATTTATACAGATACTAACACATATTTACTGTCTTATACTATCACTGATAGAAGCAGACACTTATTTATACCCCCAATCTTGAAATAACTTAGTCTCACCTATACTCATTTATATACTCCAACACTCACATATAGTGGCTTAAAACATATGTAGTTAGTCACAGATATACCACTGAGACATTTATTCACTCACCAACACACCCATAGACACACTAACTCACCCATACAGCCCTTTCCAGATGCATTTTTTAATCCATACAACCACTGAATCACCACCTCAGACATCTATGCACAGACTCATACACCCACCCACCCACACAGACACTCAGGGACCCATACAGATACTCAGACAACAAATCAATAACCCATATAGACACTCATGTAGGTATTCAGCAACCCATGCAGTTGCTTAGACACCAATGGAGAGACTAATTCAGACTTTTACACAGTTTAGTCACTAACCCATGCATTCAGTAAGACACGTTCAATCACTCACTTATACAGTCAGTCACACACATACGAAATAATTCCTTTAGGCACTTGTAAATGCATTCATTCTTCAATACACCTTGGCATATATATATAAAACATATTTAAATTTTATAGAAACACACATTCACTGGATGATGTCATGAGTGATGTCATCAGTGATGTCATTTAAGATGTCATCAGTGATGTTATCAGTGATGTCACTGACCATGTCATGAGGGATGTAATATGCGACATTAGCAGCAGTGCATTGCGGGCGCGCGATTTATAGTTAGCTTAACTAACTATAACAGGTGAATTTCTCTGGTTTTATATGAGTCAAATGTTCAACTAACTATAATGTCCCTAAAACCTATGGTTTTTTAGTGAATTTCTAAAGTTTTTTAAATGCTAATGACTAACTATAACGTCTGTAAAACCTATGTTTTTTTCAGTGAATATATATATATATATACACATACATAGATATTATCTACTGGCGGTCGCCAGTAGATAGTTATAGTTAGGACCGTGTTTCCATAGGAAATCTCAAAATTCTATTTTGAATAACTTTGATGCCAGTTGACGAATCCTCGCGAAATTTTCAAAACTAATGGGACGCTCCGTTCAGCTCCTACCCTGAAAGTCTCGGGGTGATTCTTCAAGCGGGGACCGAGAAAAAAGGGGGGTCCCAAAACGCGTTTTCCCCATGCATTTTTCCATAGGACCTTTAGACACAGCTACAGCCCGAACGGCTGAACAGAATTACTTGAAATTTGGCAGAGAGGTAGCCATAAGGTCAAGGAAGTGCCTTTTGCAGGTCTGGTGTAAATCTGTTCAGTATTTCCTGAGAAAATAGCATTTAAAAGCATATCAATATCTATACGCGCGCAGGGTGCGCGCACCGTGCGCGCACCGTGCAATCACCCTAACGTGCGCAAGCGTAATTCTGATTGGTGGTTACATGTTAGTCAACGTTCGAATCGGTCAAAATCAGGAATTTTGTTTGTTTTCAGTGTGAGAGTGAAAAAGGAAGGTGGCGAACGTGAAAAGGGGGCAGGATAAAGAGTTCCTGACCCCCTAGCCTTTGTCAGGGGGTCCCTGAAGGACCCCGAAGGCAGAACATTTTTTTTTTATTCTTTTTTAAATTGCGGGGGTGCACGCACCGTGCGTGCACGGTGAAAAAAAAACACGTCGTTTATTGTAAAATAAATATATAAAAAAAATAATAATACATAAATAAATTAGCATTTAAAAAACCGTACAAATTCACTGAAAAAAACATAGGTTTCACACACCTTATAGTTAGGTATTAGCATTTAAAAAACCTTGCAAATTCACTTAAAAAACCATAGGTTTCACACATGTTATAGTTAGGTGGATATTTCACTCGTAAAAAACCAATGAAATTCCCCCGTTATAGTTAGTTAAGATAACTATAACTCGCGCGACCGCCACTCTATCACAAGGATGATGTCATCAGTGATGTCATGAGTGATGCCACTGACCATGTCATGAGTGATGTAATATGTTATCTGAACTAACTATAACGGGGGAATTTCATTGGTTTTTTACGAGTGAAATATCCACCTAACTATAACATGTGTGAAACCTATGGTTTTTTAAGTGAATATATATATAGATAGATATTTATTTATGTATATATATAAAAATAAATCCAACTAAACAGGTCGCCTCAAATGAAGACTCTGCCACGGGAAGTTGAAACACCTATTGAGGACCTCACAGTGCAACAAATTAGCAGTCTCTTCCTTCAGCAATGAAATGCCCTGCGCGTTTCAAACATCCAGTGTTCTTGTTCATGGGCTGTGCAAAAAGGAAATAGCAGTCAGTCTTTAAGAAGCACCTGATAAATCTTTCAAGACCCGCCCCATTGGGGGTATGCAACTAGGCATGCTGGTACTCGTGCTTTCTTAAAGTCTTACCCAGTGGGTGCCGCTGCATCCTTAATAATGATGGCAAGTTTTACCCCAGTGGGTGAGACAGAAGCTGCAAACTAAGTCAGGCTGTTTTTAAAAAAAATGTCCATAAATGCGGCTCCCCGCTCCAGTGCAAATGGTTGAACCACTCACAGGATCTGCATGACTCGCAGCGGGGCGTCTTTGCGGCTGAGCAAGCCGCTAAACATCCAACTAAACAGGTATGTTATTTATGTAATGACCAACATACATTTAAAGCATAGGTGTAAGGAGTGTAAATATATTTTAACCATAAATAATATATACATTTGTACGTTTGTTAAACATAAATGTAAGAAAATGTATATATTTTTATTCATAAGTAATATGTGCGTTTGCACAAAGAATTGCACATATCTGAATACATACATATAATCAAAGTATACATGTTTACAAAAACTGCATATGTACTATTGGTTTTTTGTGCATACTATTGCTGTAAATTTATATTTTAAGTATGGTGGTCATGTAGGGAAGAACCAGCTCTTGGGTAATCTTCTGAAGCTAAGATGGTTATCTGTGGATCTTATGTTTGGGGTAATGAATTTGATAGTTTGGCTGCATGAAAAGAGAAAGATGTTCCACCCATGGTTTTTCATTTGCATGTTGGGATTTTGAGCTGGAACACTAATCTGTAGCAGAGGTTTCTATAGTGTTTATAGTTTGTGGGTTTTTTTCCTTATGAAAAGTGGTCTTATTTAATTTATTGCTTTGTGGGTGATACAAAAAAGCTTAAAAATTGATCTTCTGGCAACCGGTAACCAATGTAGGGCCCTAAAGGCAGACGCAATGTTGGCTTGTGTCTTCATATGTAGGATTAGTGTAGCAGCAAAGTTTGAGTTTGTTGTAATCTTAACATAGTTGATAGAGGTGTTTCCATGGTAAAGACCATTAGTGTAATCAAGTATATACTGTACAAGAGAGATAGTGCTTGGACCTTTTGTAGAAATCCAGGGTGGGGGAAGATGTGTCACAGAGTTTTCATAGTAATAAAACTAGATCTTGCTAACTTATCCACTTGGGCATTCATTGGTAGCTTAGAGGCCATGGTAATTCCATGGTGTCATACTTCTTTGGTTACTTTTGGAGATGTTCCCAGATTGTCAGGCCAGTCACAGAGTGAGTCATCATTTTTTCATTTACCACAGGTGAGTATTTCAGGTTTGGATGCATTCAATTTAACATAGCTCCATGCCAATCACTGATCAAAGTCTCAGAGGCAACTGAAGATCTTTGAGTTTCCAAAGTCTTTAGATCAGAAGTATTTGAGTGCCATCTGTGTAGTTATAACAAGTAAGGTGACATTCATTGTTCATTGCTGGCAATGAATTCCTGTATATGTTAAAAAGCTTGGGTCAGATGATACAGCCTAGAGGGGCACCTGATTTCATGATATAGGGTTTGGATGATAAGGGAAGAATATGGGTGACATTTGTTCTGTTTTGAAGGTAGAATGTGATCTAGTCAAGAGCATTTCCCTCTATGCCAGCTTGGCAGAGTCTTTGCATAAAGTTTCATGATCAACTGCGTCAAAACAGCTGAAAGATCCAAGAGAAGAACTGAAACAACCCCATTGTGGTTTACTGTGTTTTTAGGCCATCCCAGAAGGCAATTAGGGCAGATTATGTGCATCTTCATGGAGAGAAACACGTTTGGAAGTCGGAAAGTATTAAGTTATCTTCAATAAATTGAGACATCTGGGTGACTGCTGCTCTTTGTGTTAGTTTGCAGAGGAATGGTCCCTTTTTAAAAGGTCATTAATAATAGGCGTATGTATGTCATTGTTAAATCTTGGGGGGGTAACCCTGTTGTCAAGGAATGGTTGAAGATTGTTCTGACTGGGGTGGTAGCAGAGGTTGATAAAAGATTGTTCTTAAAGATTTGTGGTGGGCAAGGGTCAGAAGGGCAGCTGGCTGGCCTCCTTTGTTTGAAAAGATTCAACAGTTTTTCTGTAAATTCTTGGGAAATAGCATGGTTTCCTTCTGTGCTTTTGGATTTATGAAATTCAGTGAGAATTGCACATTTTGCCTTCTGAATTCTGTTTGAATAGTGATTTTATTTGTAGCTTTTTTGATAGATGACTTGTATATTCTGTTACTTTTGTGTGGGTGAGGTTTGTTTTGAACATTGTTTGTTTTGAGCCAGGTGCATTGAAGCGTTTCAATTTGTTGATTTATGTGCTATACAAGGTGCTAGTTTTCTTTTGCCATGTTTTGTTGTTTTTATTGGAATTAGGATATCAAAAGCTTCTAGGAGCCATTCAGAGTTTTTGAACTGAATGTATTGTGTCCAGATCTGTGTTGAATGTTAACTGTGTTTCTAGGTCCTCAAAATTCAGTTTATTCCAAGGTTGATATTTTCTTGCTGGTACGGTGTCTTTAGATGTGGAGAGGTGCAGTGTCTTGTGTTGGAAAGCTAAGAAATTGTGGTCTGGCCACCTGAATGGAGTAATCCAATGGAAAGTGGCTACTTCTGGATTTACAAAAATTATGTGGGTTTGAGGATGATCTGATGTAGGTTCATTGTGTCTAGGTTATTGATGATAGCTCTAGGACAGGGAATATTTGGTTTATCAAACCATATGTTTAGGTCACCATGGGTGCGCAGGTTGGAGTGTAGTGTTTGAAGGTTTAGAACTGTATCTAGAACTGTGTCTGGGAATGTTTCTTCACTTGGTGATGATCTGTAAAGAAGGAGGAAATTACAGTAGAAAGATGATATAGGGTTGCATCTGGTGATGAGAGCCTCACAACCTTTTATGGAAACATCCCCAGCTTTGATGAGATTTATTGTTCCCTTGAATATAACAGCTAGTCTTCCTCCTCCTTTGCTTATGTGATTATGTGTGAAAGTTTGCTAGCCTGGATGAACAGCTTTGTGCAGTACTAGGGTCATGCCATCCTCCAACCATGTTTCAGGTATGAAGAGCAGCTTGTGTGTCTGTGAGTAGGTCATAGATGTGGTTGTTATTTTTAGAACAGGATTGTGCATTTGTTAGTAGGCAGTTTAGAGATTGCGTTTTGGTGGTTGTCTAAATTTGTTTTCTTGAAGGGCGAGTAATAACTTTTGGGCTTGTAGTAGGTGGACGTTTGGTGATGTGGCTAACTGTATTCAAATAGCAATAGGGTTTATCTATATTATTATCCTTTCCAACAGGCTTAAAAGGCATTTTGTTGGGTCTCTGTGTGCAGGTGCCGGGGATTGTGACTGAGAGCAAGGTGGCTGGCTGTGCAGTTTTTCTATGATGTAGTCTTGTTGTGTAAAAGACAAGGAGATGCAAAGTTTTGAACAGGTGTGACAGGGGTGAGTTGCCTATGTTTTTTGCATATATCGAGTGTAGAAGAAGCATGTGTGAGGGGTGGTGGTGGAGCATGTGGGTCCTGTTTTAAGGCTCTGATTTGTGCAGTGGAGGAAAGGCAAACAGATGAGTATTGTTGTGAATTGGAGGAGTTTATGTTGGGTGTTGTAAATGTTTGATACATTGTGAACAAAGTTGTTATCAGATGTGTATTATGTGAGTGGGCATGAGGGAGGAAGTGTTTTTTTGTATTTTTTGGTGGAATGTAGTAAGAAATTGTATGTGTGCTATGTTTGGATCCTGTGGAGTGGTCCTATGTGATATAATATGTAGGAAGTTTGTGTGTAGGATTTAGTTCTGAAGTACTGATGGGGAGTGTATGCTGAAGGGGAAAGGAGATGAAATTCGTTTTTGAGGAGAGTGTATGTGGTGTGTGAGAAGAGATGACCAGGAGTCATGAGTGTTACTTATTGATTTTGTAGAATGAAAAGGTAGTATTTGAGGCCGAGTGGAGTTAAGGAGTGTTTGTGAGTTTTTGGTAAAAGAGAAGGGCGGAGTTGTTGAAGAATGATATAAGAGAAGGGTTGCTGTGGCTGGGTGTCCTGAGCATGTGGTGGATGTGACTGGAGAATAAATGCTGTTTATGGTTGCTGCGTGGTGAGCAAAAGAACAATGTATTAAGCCCAAATCCTTGTGACAGGGAGTGAATGTTTGCATTGTTCAGCACTCCGTCCATCATTTGTTCCTTCTGCTTTTGTTGCCCTAAGTGGGAAGGGTATGCCCAGACGTGGGTCACGTGCTCACTGCGCCACTGGATTCAAGCTAGCCTGGCTGATGAGGAATGATGCCCCGAAACAGGTCCCAGGTTGCTTCTTTCTGGTCCAGGGAGGACTTGGCTTGGCAGTCAGGCTGGGCTTTTCCTGTGAGGGGTAGGGTCAAGACTGATTCACGTATGGCTGGGTCCAAACTGGTGTGGCGTGGGAAAGAAAAAAACGCGATGAATTAAACCCAGATCCTTGTGACTGGGGGTGAATGTTTGCATTGTTCAGCATTCCCTCCATCATTTGTTCCATTTGCTTCCGGTTGCTGCAGCATTTGTGTGCTGGACATGACATATTTGTCCAACATTGGGACTAGGGGCGGGTAGAATTTTTAAATTGGCTGGTGGAATTGGAGGAATTAAGTAATTTTGCATTATTGTGGAATTATTAATAAATTCTGCTTCTCCCCCGGCAGAACTAATCTGCACTGTTTGGCTTTTAAACAGGCCAGGAAGAGGGAGCAGTCCCTCTATGTTTAAAAAACACTACAGAATAAACTTTAATCTGCAGTGATTTGTAAACATAGAGGGACAGCTCGCTCTTCTGGCCCTGTAAAACCACTGGTGCACTGCTGTGCATACCCCTCTGTGCCCTTACCTACTCTGCAGCAACTAATGCAGAGAACATAAGGACATCGAGGGGAATTCACAGCAGTGTACTTGATATTTGATAACGCTATTTCTTAGTGCAAAATGCATTCTTACATCCATTTGTGGACTTGCAGTTGCATTTGTGCTGGGAAAATAGAGCCAAATGCCCACTTTGCCCCATTGCGGATTTCCTCAGAAACTCGTGGAATTTTATTTCAATTCTGCAGAATCAAATTCCGCTAATTCTGCCCACCCCTAATAAAAACACAGTTAACTTCATTGGTTGTAACTGTTAACCAATAATTAACAGGTGTTGTCCCAGGAGGCAAGCCTTGTGCTCTTAAATTGTTAAGACTTTGATGATGAATCTGCCATCAATCAATGTATGTCATAGGAAAAATGCATTGTTTGGTCATTTTAAAACTGCAATTAGGTTCATTGGGCTTATTTGTAATGACTTTATTAGGATTCACATCAATTCCTTATGAGCTCATCAACAATGCACAATGTCCCTTTCTTAATTTTTGTTTGTCTTTTGGTAAAAATGTTATGAATTTCTCTTCCTCCTCTATCTGTAAATCGTTAATTGAACTTTAACAATGCCCTGTGTGAGATATTGTCATTTTTGGTCCATCATTGGAGTGAAGTCACAAGGTCTCCCTAGAGTTACATGGTTAATTTTCTTTTAGAATTGGAGTAGATATTTTATATGGATATTAAGGTGCCAATTCCGATCCGTTAAAAATAATTTGCGTACGACTCGTATCTGTATTTTTTTACGTACGAGTCGTACAAGTACCGTACAAACTGCCAAGTACGATTCGTCCATGAAAAATAACCACGAATAGCGTTGGGAAAAGTCTACGAGAGTGCGTCGGGAAGTTTTTATGTCCGAATATCTTTGGGAAAAGTGTACGAGAGTGAGCTGGACATTTTTACATCCAAATCGTAAAACACAAGTCTGAGCGCGCAAGTACGATCCCGACCGTCCGTCCGAATACACAATCGCACGTAAAATGGCCCGTACGGAGCCAACGCAGTAGCACACATGTACATGGGTAAACTCATGCCCGTGTACGAGCCGTACAGTCCCCCCACCCCCAAATATGTCAGCACCGTACACCACCCTGTCCGCAATGTACCCCAGCCCCGCAACTGTATACGCCGTACCCCCCATGTACGTGCCGTACCACCCCATGTACGCGCCTTACCCCCCCTGTCCGCACTGTACCCCAGCCCCACACCTGTACACGCCGTACCCCCATGTACGTGCCTTCCCCCCTGTACGCGCATCACCCCTGCATGTACGCGCCGTACCTCCGCATGTATGCGCCGTACCCCAGGGCCGCACGTGTACGCTCCGTACCCCCACCGCATGTACGCGCCTTACCCCCCCCATGTACGCGCCGTACCTCCGCATGTACGCACCGTAACCCAGGGCCGCACCTGTACGCACTGTACCCCTACCGCATGTACGCGCCTTACCCCCCCATGTACGCGCTGTACCTCCACATGTACATGTCGTACCCCAGGGCTGCACCTGTATGCACCGTACCCCCACCGCATGTACGCGCCCTCCCCCCATGTACGTGCCCTTCCCCCCATGTACGCGCCTTACCCCCCCATGTAAGCACCGTACCTCCGCATGTACGCGCCGCACCCCAGGGCCGCACATGTACGCACTGTACCCCCACCGCATGTACGCGCCGCACTCCAGAACCGTACCCCAGCACCCTCACCCAGCATCGCATATGTACAGATCGTAAATAGGCGAAATAGACTGTTACAGAACCAGGACACTGTAAAACAGCACAAGGACGGTCAATTTGACTCGCACAACACCACAAAACACGTCTACATGACAAAATACATCTCAATGACTGACCTGGCACATCCAAACAGAGGCCCAAAATCACAACCACCTCTTATGACACACCCACCAAAATTCAAACACAGCCACACCCAAAAATGGACCAATAAAAAGGGCCCACACACACAACCCATGAGCCTTTGCAACAGACCCACTGCTGCCAGGCCCCACTGAGAAACAACTCCACTGAGAAACAACTCCATATTACTCATACCTCCACTACACCTTCACTCACACACCTTCACACAGCCTCCTCCACAAACATCCCCCTCTTCACATTCACACACACACTGTCACAATCACACCCACACACCCACAACCATCCACACCCACACCCACACCCCACACCATGCCCACAGACAAGAATCCAAAGTTCACAACGGCGGAGCTGGACCTCCTTGTCAACGAAGTCATCAGAGTCGAGCCACAGCTGTTTGGAACATTGGTCAGACAGACCAGCATAGCTGAAAAATCTGCCATGTGGTAGAGGATTGTCGATAAGGTGAATGCTGTTGCGCCCATCCGAAGGACCAGGCATGAATGCCAAGCCAGGTGGTACGATCTGCGCAGGGCGGTCAAGAGGAAAATGAACGATGAGTATGCCCAGAGTAACATCACTGGAGGTGGGCCGCCCCGCAGACCCGTACACTACCATCCCTGGGAGGAGAAGGTGATGGCCCTGCTACCGCCGGTGGGAGTACACGGAGTCGAAGGAGTCGCAGAGCCTGGTGAGTACACAAACAACTTACGTAACATGGGGGCAATGGGGTCCACACCACATATACACCAAATGCACGCAACTTCCCCCAAGCACTCAGCGCACACAACCACACTCAAAAACCATGCTCATGCCACTAATGTCTACATGCACCCTTCACAAATCAAGGCAAGGCCATGTCCAAGGCTACAACAACCACAAACACAAGACTGGATGTCCTGGAGGCTGGGAGGGTGGGCCCCACACAACACATTGTGAAAATGAGACGCAGACACCAATGCCCTCAGCCCATATGGCATAGGTACATACCCATGCACAATGCACAGGGACTGGCAAAGTACTGACAAGGTAGCTGACACTTGGCCCTGCTGTATGCAGCACAAGGCCCTCCTGGGACCACTGTACACTCAAACACCAACTCCACAAGTACAGGTATCTAGCACAGGAACTCACACTCACTGTCATGCCAGCATGCACCATGAGGGGACAGACACATCACCTGGGAGACCCAATGACAACTCACAATACATACAACAGCATTCCCGGTCACAACATCCCCCCCAAAACAAGCACACACCCCCGGGGCAGGCAACAGATTTACACACTCCCACAATGAACATGTGACACAACAAGACCAATCCAGAGCCAAATAAGCATCAGAGCCAACAATCTACAGGTCAAACACTCAGGAGAACATCCCAATCTGTCCCCCACAACATACCCATCCCCAAGTGGACATTGAGAGGAATGCTAGGCACATCCAACTACCTGGAGGAACTGTGTCAACTTGAATATGTATGAAACATAGATGTCGCATGAAACACCATTAACATTGTCTCTCTCTCACACACAGGGCAACGTCAATGATCTCCCCCCAACACTGGGGGGGATGATCCCACCGGCAGCGAAGACTCTCACCACTCCGTGGATGACCCCGACCAACCTGGACCCTCTGGTGCCCAAGCCCCTGCAGCACCTGCGTCAGGTACATCTGTGCCAACCACCACCCCATTCCTGCCACATCCCAGGACACACCCAGGAGCCCTGCTCGTACTGAACAACAGAGCCAGTCTGACCAGGAGGGACAAGGTTCTCTGGGCACCCAGGAGGAGGCAGGCAACCCTGCAAATGCCATCCCTCAGTGGTCCCGTAGACCCGATGTGCCCACAAGGGCAGGCCAGGCTCAAGTGGGCAGGGGTGGTGGGAGTGGAGGCAGGCGGAGGCGCGAACCTGACCAGCCAGCTCAGGACACCGGTATGTCACACATACGCAACATCCTGGACTCATACCGGCGTGACACCAGAGGCATCAACCAGGTCATGTCCAGACTCTCCGAGATGCAGGGGACCCTAGATGAGATTAAGAGCCTGCAGGTCGAGCATCATGCCAGTCATCAACAACACCAAGGATGGATGGAGGCAAGACTGGCTGAGCTCCTGGCGGTGCACAGGGACGTGAGCCAATCACTCCGTCAGATCGCCCAAAGCATCGGCAACCCTCCCTGTGCCACCAGACGTAGACCAGCACCAGACACAGGGAGGGAGGAGGAGGAGGAGGATTCGTCTGAGGGTCCACGGAGGAAGGTGGGTCGTCCACGGAAAAGACCGTGAGAGTCAGCGGACCATCCTCATCTCCCAGGTCACCTGGCCTGGCACCTGGCCCTCTGGTGCAACAGCAGCACCTCATCCAATGACATTCTCTGCCACATGGACTTGCTGGTCACAGTCTGACCAATGATGACCAACACTGTGCCCTGGACTCTGATGACTTCCAATGCCAAGGATACCATCTCCCCCTGTGAACTTTGGATTCTATTCCCCCGGTAGAGCACCTAATTGCATCTACCAAACCACTTACCCCACCGCAAATAAATATTTCACTTTGGACATGAGACGTTCCTGTCATTTTGCATTATTCAACGACATATGTGTGTGGAAATGTCAAACTATGCCTGAGTGTTGAACTAACTCCAGCCATCCATACCCTGGGATCAGAGTCTGGTACAGGACACACATGGGTCACAAGGTATCATTCAATGTAGGCATGGAGCACAACACTCACCTGTGATGGCCTCTGGCTGCTGAGGGGGTGCTTGCTAAACTGTGCGGAGAGACCTATTTGGGAGATTATCATCAAGGCGTAGAGGTCATGGCTCATGTGGAGGTTCCTGGGGAGGGAGTCCCAGGTATGTGTGGCCAGGTGGGAGAACAATGTCCTGTATGCTGGAGTACAGTGGAGGTGAAGAACGGTGGCCAGGGCAAGGTTGGATGCACGGAGATGGCCCAATGGGATCTAGTATGACAGACGTACAAGGTTGGTTGGGGTCGGGGTTGTGGACTGCCTCCTGAGTGTGGGTGGGGAGTGTGGAGGTCATCCTGCAGCAGACAGTGATCCATTGCAGCTATCTATGGTGGACGGTGAGGTGGCTGGGGTGCAGGGTGTTGAATCTGAGGTGTGCAGATGCACCCTGGAAGTGGACCAGTTTCCTGGGAGTTTGGATGTACTTGCTCCGTAGAGGGTAGGGCAGTATTTGACACAGTTGTTGTCATGGACCTGGGGGATGGTCAGTCTGTACTTGGAGTGGATCTATCTGTGGATCATGTGCATAATGCAGAGGGTGTTGCAGCATGAGGTACAGATGGTGTGGACTAGCATGGCATATGTGAGCGAGCCAAACATGATGCACACCATCTTGTGTGTGTGTGGCCACTGGGTGCTTGTGCAGGGCTCTTGCGGGTGGGACACAGGCACTTGACCCAGCTGGAAGGGGACAATCCTCAGATGATCACCTCAGTCCTGTACAAGTCCAGCCTCAGGTGGCTCGTGTTCAGCCATTCATCAATGGATCTCATGCATATTTTAATGATGGAACTGCCAATGTCTGTGTCTTTGTTGAGGGTGAGGAGCACCTGGCTGTCAATGGCATACGAGCTGATGATGAGGTGCTGTACGCATGTGATGGTGGAGAGGGGGGTCCTGGACACTCTGTAGATTGACATGCTGAGAGATGATACCAGTGTCATGTCCCAGACGATGACCCCATACTACATGCTGAAGCCTTGAGTCCCACTCCCATGCCCTTTGTGGGCTACAGAGCCTGTGGTGAGTATTAGGGACGTGACCTGGTTGTTGTGACAGGGCCTGGAAGGCTGGGCAGCACAGTGTAGGCAGTTGGAGTTGCACACTCAGCATGCAAAGGTGTCGTGTGTGTGCCCAGGGTATGTCTCACAGCAGGCGTTAGATGTGGGGATGGACATAGCTCGGAGTGTGGCTGATACATCAGACTGTAGTGTGATGTGGGTTATGCAAGGACAGGATGGTGGTCCAGCCTTTGGCACCGCGTGGCAGCAACAGTGGCATAGAAAAGCTGAGGACAGCCAAATTAATGGGTGGAGGGAGGAAGTGAGGAGCATCTTGGAGGCATGTGTGTGCGTGTGTGTTGCCAAATCTGGATACTCTGTGGGCCCTTGCTGCAGGGGCCGCAGCAGCAGACGGCATCTCCTTGCAAAATGACAGCATTTGCACACATAGACTAGGATGTCAGAAGGACAACTGCAATAGGCGCGTGTGTAAAGTAAGGAGTGTCAAGTGTCACATGGCACACCCAGAGACAATGCATGCACAATCACCAAAGAAGCATGACACCGGATCAGGAAACTGAAGGCCGACCTGCGCACAGGAGACACACCCTCAGCAGCTGTTGATGGCCCATTGTGTAGACCAACATGCCAAAAAACATACACGACCATGTACTTCATGCCCAATCGGGAGCCTAATCCATGAGCAACTGCATGCATGTTGCTAAACTACACATGGACTCCTATGCATAATCTTCCACAACTATGCCGGATATGCCGCATGCAAAGTGGCTAGAGACCTGCATTGACAGAGAGGAGGCACCTTGGAGTGTGACGAACACCTTTATTACTCAGCCTCACACTAAGGGAAATGCATCAATTGGAACAGACTCACAGGTCATTTGGCTGACCATGTGTGACCTACACTGGACACCCCCTTCAACACACAGATGTGTAAATCCTACTGAGCTGGCACACAAGTGAAGGGGTTGAGCCTAACACCCCTTGCTGCACATGGAGAGTCTACAATTCCCCATTGAGCCTCATATGGGGATGTCCCACACTATGTCCACCATTAGCATCCCGTATGTTCCTGAGGGACGTTATACACACATTGACGCCTTCATCAGAATCCACAAACCATTACAGATGACTGTCAGGAAGGGTGACCATCAATTCATGGGAGCCATGCAACATGTCATGTGGCCCATGGTGAGTCGACATGTATGCATGGTAACACAACATGCACAGGAGCAGTCCCCACATATCACAAACACGTACCACCCACAAAATGCCTTGCTGCACTCCTTACCCCAAATGACTTTTCACCATGTCTGTGCATGTAACTCTGATCCAGCACACGTTGCAATACTCATGAGGAATAGCAGGAGGGCAATGATGACATGAGCAGACGACAGCCGCAAGAACCTGTGGAGGCCAGACACACAACAAGTCAGCGAAGAGCTAGTAATCCTCAGACATGTACATGTACTCTACAGGAATGATGTTGTCACCATGCCCTTAATAAATTTAGTGTCCCAGCTAATATGTGTGGAATGACATCATCACTTGAATGATACATCAGAACACACCTCCAAGTCACTTAGCACACAGTCAGCTCGACACACACATTGCAACACATGCCACACAAGGCTCAGACACAGGGACTCACCATCATGAGAAGAAGTTGCGGATAAGCTGACTCCGGATGTCCTCATCCTCATCCTCACTTGCCCCATGCCAGAGCCATTCATCCTCCACGGGTGGATGATCCTGCTCACCCGGATCAAGGATCAGTGGCACGGCCTTCTCCACTGCTATGTTGTGCAGCATGCAGCACAAAATGAAGATTTTGCAGACCTTCACCGGGGCATATGGGAGGGCGCCGCCGGTCTTGTGGAGGCACCGGAATCTGCTCTTCAGGGGTCCAAACGTCATCTCAATCACGCGCCTCGTCTACCCATGGGTGTCGTTGTACCGGTGTTCTGCAGCTGTTCTGGGGTTGCGGAGAGGCGTCATCAGCCATAGCATGTTGGGATAGCCAGAGTCCCCTACATGGAAATATCATGTGAAGAAGTGGGTCAGGAGATGCCATAAGATACAAAGATAGCGCTGAACACAGGACTAACAGAGTATACCCACCAACAAGACATGCTCGTTCCGCGTGCAGCTGCAGCATCATTTCTGGCACCCTGCTACGCCTCATGATGTATGCATCGCGTGCGGACCCTGGAAAACGTGCACAGACATGGGAAATCAGCATGTTAGCAAGACACACCACAAGGGCATTAATGGAGTGGTAATGTTTTCTGTTTCTATAGGCTACCTCCTGTGCCTGTGGTGGTACCAAAGCCACATGTGTCCCATCAATGGCCCCAATTACATGAGGCATCCCTCCCAGGGCATAGAACTCACCCTTGACACCTGTCAATTGCTCACGAGTGGGAAAATGGATGAATTCATCCAGGTGCACAAACATGGCTTCTATAACATAATGCAGGACACGGCTGAACATTGTCTGGGACATGCCACCGACATCAGCTATGGTCAATTGAAACGTGCCGGTGGCAAAAAAATGTAGGGCTGCCATCACCTTCATCTTGGGGGTCAGAGCTGTAGGATACCTGTGTTGTGGTTGGAGGTGTGGTGCAAGCCGGCGGGTCAAGTCCTCTATCAACTCTTGCGAGAAGTGGTATCTGCGTATGCAGTCATGTTCACGCATGGCATCCAGGTCTGGCGTTTGTCTGGGGAGAGGCGGTGCCCTGCAGAGATTTGGAAGGAATAACGAAGAGTGAGTACATTACCACACCAATGTCACTGAGGTGAGCACATGTTCAACAGCTAATACACATCTGCTTAATACAGAGTCTGTGCTGTGCAATACATCCAGGACACGTGGGCCAGCCAGGTGATACTCCTACAAAGAGCCAGCCACAATAGTTGCATGGCAATGTTGACGTGACATGCCATTAAAATAGCTGTGGGCCAGTGTAAGTGACAAGCCAGACACATTACATGAGTCACAGACATCCACATATCAGCATTTGAAGGATGTCATCTCATACAGACAGCTGGCGGGAGTCTAGACGCACAGGTCACATGTCATCTGGAAAAGGACAGATAACACACATTTCCATGAAGGGGTACATGTCAAAAACTGATGACACAGACATTGAGAGAACGCAGATATTGCCTCATGTCAGGAAGTCATCTTCGAACCATCATGACACATGTAACGTGTGAGTCCACATGTGGCACGGTGTGCGTATATGTGTGTCATGCACATATGCACACAGACACATGTTGGATGCTGCAACAGCAGATGGAGTTGACGGAACACCAACGAAAAGCTCATGGGAACACATGACACACACATGACATAGTCACATCGTGGCACGCTGGGAGTCACATCTCAGGTGTAATTATCTGTGTACCTGGCATCAGGGGACAGTTGCGGGTGTTGCTGACTGTGCCATACCAGTGATGCAGTGCTTGACACGTGTGTCGTACATGCACACATGTGCAAAGTGTGAAGGGGAAGTGTGCCACGTAGTGCCCCATCACACATGACATGTGTAAACAGCTCATCACACATCTATTGTGCCACAACATGAGGAGACATGTGCCATATCACTGCCTGACACACCTAGGCCCTGCACATGAAGGACTGCACTGACAATGACTTGATGTACAGCCTTGTGCGAGTCTGACACCTCCATTCCTTTCGTGTGCGCCTCCTATCACCAGTGTAAGCTGTGAAACGCAGTACACACGCTCTGAGGGTGTGTGTAGGGCCCATACTCACGCATGAGTACCTGCCGTACACGCGTGAGTACATGCCTATCACTATAGTTGTGTTACTGTAGGTCCGAGTGATACGGCACGTACTCACGCGTGTACGGCCCATACACGTGTAAGTACGTGCCATATCACTAGGGCCTACGGTACATCCAACTATAGTGATAGGCACGTACTCACACGTGAACGGCCCGTACACGCGTGAGTATGTGCCGTATCACTAGGGCCTACGGTACACCCAACTATAGTGATAGGCACGTACTCACGCGTGTACGGCCCGTACACACGTGAGTACGTGCCGCATCACTCGGACCTACAGTAACACGATTATAGTGATAGGCATGTACTCACGCGTGTACGGGCCATACACGTGTGAGTTCGTGCCGTATCACTAGGGCCTACGGTACACCCAACTATAGTGATAGGCACGTACTCACGCGTGTACGGCCCGTACACGCGTGAGTACGTGCCGTATCACTCGGACCTACAGTAACATGACTATGGTGATAGGCATGTACTCACGCATGTACGGACCGTACACACGTGAGTACGGCCCGTATCACTGTAGTGATGGTGCCCTAGGGGTACGTGTGAAACACGCCGTACCTGTGTGGGGATTTAAGAATTACAATGGGGACACATGAGGGACAAGTATTAGGGCCTAAATGCATGCTGGTTGTCATGGATACCGAGTTTCAAGTTCAAAATTTTACATCATGTGGTCTGGAAAAAGCAGTTGGCCACATTATACATTGTTGCAAAGTGGTTGTTTACTTGACATGATGCTGCAAAATCGAAAGATGCAAAGGCTGTCACTGGTGTATGTTTAAAGGGATTGGAGGAAACGTAGGATGCAAATGAGTCTGACCAATCACTCTGTACTCCTGTAAATGAAATAGGCCTGCAAGGCAGATATAAGGCAGGCAGAACCCATGAGAGGGCACTTGCCTGCACAACATGTCAGTCGATACCACTGCTGATGTATTGTCTCCCTCTGGCACCATGTCAAGGACTGTGAAGGAGGGCCCAGCCTTTCACCCAGGAGGAGAACGAGGCCCTGCTGGATGTGATCCTCCCATGGTACTCCATGCTGTATGGTCCACCAGAGGAGCAGGTGAGTGCTGACTCCACTACCTTTGCCTGTGCACCTTTATTGTGTCTGTTACTTCTGGCATTGTGGCCAGGTGTGATAGACATGCAATGTTGGTTGGAGTGGGTCCCAGGGGGGGTGGGGATGGCTTATGTCTCTCATGCAGGGCTTGATGTAGTACATGTGTGCACTCCTCACTTGCATTGTGCTTACTGTGACATTTACTGCATAGTGCATGGCACATTCCGCCAGCCTAATCCTCTTGGGCATTCTTGTTCTATTGTCCTGCGGTGATTCAGTGGTCACCCCGGTGTGACAGGTGACTGCACCCACAGATGTGTGTGAGAGTTGAGTGGAGCTGTGGTGAGAGTGGTGAGAGTGTCCAAATTATGTGTACGCCCCCTGGACATTGATGTGTGTGAATGTTTCTTGTTATGTGGGTGAGTGTCTATGTGGAGTGTTGCACCACAGCTGCATGGAGGAGGCAACTGCTCAATCCATCTGATGTGTGAAGTAAGCCGTGCTGTGTGTCTGACTTGCTGAGCTAGCCCCACACCTGTGACCCCCCCTGGCAAGTGGCACATGTGCAGAGTGAGGTTTGCATCCACTGTTGCCAATGGCAGGTGATTGATGTGTGCCTGTGTGTGTCTGTGTACTCTGCTGAGGTTTCATCAGTGGCCTGGGGCATGTGACTGCTTTGCAGTGCTGTCCATCAGCCTTGTGTTGCTTGGGATGCACAGTGTGTGCCATGATCAGGGATTGTTTAGCACCCCTCATGCCACCTGTGTACTTACTATGCCATGTAGTGCATTGGTACGTCCCCAGTGGAAAAATTCCCTATGACTAAGGTGCTAATACTTGCCAGCATACTTTGCCCTGTTCAACAAATCTAAGATGTTCAAATGTGTGTCTCTGTGACATGATGCATGTGTAGTGATGTTGTCCCACTTTGTCATCCACACAGGTATCCCCCTACCACAAGGGGAAGATCTGGAAGGATGCCGTCAAGGCTGTGCAATCGGTGGAGGGTCGCAGTCGGCGCCTGCCACAAGTGAGGAAGAGATGGCAGGACATCCGGTGCTGGACCCGGAGGATCGCCCGGGTCATGCTGAAGAACTCACCTCCTCGCAAGCATGGCGGGTGCCGGCGCCTGACCCACCAGATGCGGCTTGTCCTGGCGGTGGTCTTCCCTGACCTGGATAGGCGGATACAGGAGTAACAGCAGCAGGAAGGGGGTAGGTACATGTGTGTTTGTTGTGTGTCGCCAGCTTTTGGAGCTGCTCAGTCGCCTGGATACACTGCCAGGCTATATATGTGCAGTGCATATCCTGTACCCCAAAGTCAACCTGTGTTGTTCTTCCTCCCTTCGCCTCCTTGACTTGTGTTACCTGGTCTGTGTGTTATCACTATTGCACATGGTCATCTAGGCTGCCAGGTGCACACTGCTTTCAGCATCATGTGTGGGGGTGGTCTGCCTGTGCCCTGTCCTGTTCAGTCATTTGGGGGTGCATAACTGTTGGCACTGATGCTGAGTCCCAACATAGGAGTGTGAGGGTTCAAATGAACAGACTTGCTGCATGCATTACCAATGTTGTGGCCTCAGACATGATGTGCATGACTGGATATATGCATAGTGCCGGGACAGTTGCTCCTGTAACAGTCAGCTCATTCCAGGACCATGGAGCAGTGTGCACACTACAGTCCCCTGACACAGCCTGCCCTCCTACTCATGTGTGTCATCCAACACTGTGCACATTCACTGTGGGTTCATCATGGCTCTGCCTCTGTGGCATTGTTCCCTGGCCTAGGTAGTAGTTTTCACATGTGTGATACATTTGCCCACTGGACAGGGATACACCAGTTTGCTTGTGCATACTCACACTGGGCAGTGCCTGTGTGGCTATTCACAACAATCTGTTGATGTTTGTTTGTGACCAATATGTTTAGGCAGCCCTACAAGGTGATGTTGTGTTAATGAAGCTAGTTTTCAAGCACAGTTATTGTAACCCTGAATAAGAGGTTTTACTTCTTGATCGGTAGCAGTCACATTGACTCAGGTATGGGTGGGTGTGTGCGGGAGGGGCGTACATGTTCAACCCTGATGTTTCATTGCCAGTTCTGACTTGTGTGTGATGATTCACAGTACAGAAAGTCATCGTGCAGTGCCTCCGTGATGTTGGCCAGTGCTTAATGTTCGTGCTTCATTGCCTGTGTCAGTTTTTGACAATCATGTATCCTGCTTGTACATTTTTGCCACCTGTGTGTGGTTCAGATGCTACATAGTTGTGACTTTGTGTGCTGACATCTGTGGGTACATTCTGGCTTGCCATGAGGGGGAACCCACAGTACAGCTAGGCTTTTTTGCTACACAATTGCATGCCCATTAGCTTATGCATTGTCCTGGGTGTGGAAATGTGTGCCAGTCCAGATGACAGTCAGTAGGCCATATGTGTAGCCAACTGTGTAATCAGGTGACGGATAGCCATGTGACAAATGACATTATTCAAGTTGTTACTCTGGGAAAATGTCCATTGGCACTCACTACACCTGTCAACATGTCTCATATGCTTGACCTTGTTGTTTGGTTGTGAAGGACAATGATGTGCCTGCATGACAGATGTCTCCCAAGGAAGTGCACAAGACACCACCTTAACACTTTCCGGGGACACGCTGGCACATTTTAAAGTAAGGCACAGTTTGAACAAAACTTGTTTGGAGTTCATACATATACATGTTCCCACAGTGTGCTAGCATTTGGGTTAGTCCTTGGTTGTTGCTGATACCAACTTACGAGTGTCAAGTCATCCAGACCACCCTGGTGCCATGTATATGTACTTACTGATATGCCATTTCTGCCTAACAGTGGCTGATTTGAATGAGTCTGGCAGCTCAGACAATGACTGTGTACATGTAGTTTGGTGTGCACCTCCTTGTGTGATTTCTGCTATACAGATACATGTGTGTTGTGTTCACATAGTGCCACATTCACACATGCTAGACATGTCCATTGTGTAAAGGGTTGTGATTCTTCAGGAGTCACAATGTATTTCTTTGGGGTGTCAAAAGTACTCACAGGTCTCTGAGTGTGGGGACACCTTCTGCATTGGCATGTGGTATTTGGCCTTGGTTGCGACAATACTGTTTGTTTCACAGTGAACAAGAGGTGGCATGCCTTCATAGTCTTGCTGTGCTCAACTGATCCCAGACACTAGCTTCTTATGATCTTGTGATTTCAAGTTATTTGCTGTTGTGGCCTAATTTTCATTGTTTCCAAGTGGCATGGTGGGTCAAGCAACTGGGGAGTGCAGGGCTTACATATGTGGGGAGTATCCTAGATGTTACTCATGATGCCTTTCCTGATATGCACTGTTGCCTATTTTGTTTGGACTCATGTGTCAGATGTATACAGGTGACTGATTTTTTCCTGTCTCTTCACCTTGCCCACAGCATCATCGGAGGACACCGAGGGAGACACCGGCACGGACGTGGAGGAGGGATCGAGCAGTGGTGCCACCACTGCTGAGGAGTCGGTGAAATCTAGTGGCACGGAGGGCGAGGGGAGTGAGGCGGAGGACCTGCCCAGTACCAACACTGACTACGAGGCAGACGGGTCCGAGGCTGAGCTCCCAGAGGGGGCAGAGGCTGCTCCCACAGCTGAAAGCAGCAGTACATCTCTCGCCGCCCCCTCCATTCCCATCACCGCCCTCCCACTTGCTCGGGTCCCTTCTGTCCGTGCTAGGCCACACCGTGTCTCCTTCGTGCCAGGCACCGCACCCCCTGCCCCTGTCCCCCCGCTGCCCTCACTGCCGAGTCTGTGGACATTCAGCGGCAGTTGCAAGTTGGGCAGACATCTATCCTGACTGTCCTCCATGGCCACACCAGACTGCTGACCCAGATGGTGTCGTACATGGAGGGCATGTCATCAGCGATGTCTGACCAACGGATGTTGCTGAGGTCCCTGGACTCGTCACTGATGGCAGTAGTGAGTCACCTGCAGTGCTGCGTCCCCCCCTACCCCTGCCCCATCCACAAGTCCCACACCCATGCCTGTCCCAAGCACACCAAGACATCCACACACACATACCCCACCAGACACAAGCAGCACACCACCACGTAAGGGCAAGCGCACACCTCCTGACACGCACACTCAGGGGGAAGCAGGCACACCCACTGGGTCTGGGGCATACAGGCAGGCACACAGTCACAGTCCTCGTCCACATGACTCACTCCCCAGTCCCTCCGATGTCACTCCCCTTGGCTCCCCTGCCCCAGATTCAGAGAAGGAGGCCTACTTTGCTGGGCTGGCCCACTAGTTCACCTGGACGCAAACGGTCAAGGCACTCCATGGGTAGGGGTGTTAAGTCCCTCAGCCCGTCCACCACCTCCCCCAGTAGCGCTGCAACCCATCCCTCCGACCCCCCCCCCCTCCTTGGGGCCTGTTGTTTCTCCGGGTGCAGGGGAGACGCTTGAAGAACTGGCAGAAGTGTGCAGCGCCGAGCTCGCCTCCACCTTTGGCGCTGCCCCACCCCCTGTGGTGGAGTCGTCCGTCCCTGCACCCACCACACCTACCCTTCCCCTCCTGTCCCTGCGGTGCCTGGTCCTTCCCCACATGATGCCCCCCCCCCCAGTCGACGACACAGTCGTGTGATGTGCAGGCAAGCTAGGGAAGACGCATGACCATGTGTCCCCCCCCAAGGACTGATGATATGGACTGGCCATTGGACTTTGTGAATAGTCTCGTTTAACCATTATTATTTTCATGCTGAATAAAGCATTTTCTTTTTCGTTTGAAAAGTCTTGCATTTCAGGTATTGATGTTGATGCTGATGCTACAGGAGTTGGGGTTGTGGGCATGGGTTTTGTTTCAGAGAAATGTTGTAGTATGCTGCTCATGGGGTGGAACCTGGTATCTGCGTGCCCTCACAAGGTCTCTGCAAAGAATCTTTGGTCGTGTCTGCTCTTTGTGTTTGGAGTTATTGTCCCTAGGAGTGTTCCTTCCTCTGTGGCACCTGACATCTCCCCTGCAGAGGGTTGCACAATTGTTGTGTTGCCCTGTGTCTACATTTCCTTTGTTGGTGATGGATCCCTTCAACTCTGGCCATGCCTGCTCAGCAATGTGTCCAGCTGCATCGTCTGTGCCACCCTTGGTACTCACTGTACTTGTGTATAGAGTATTTTGTCATGCCTTCATGGATAAATTGTCCCTTTTCCGCACAATGCATCTGTGTACTCCCAGCCTAGTACACATATGGTACTTGTTCTGCTGGGTATTTGAACACCTGACTCACAATTGTGGCCATTGTATCTGTGGGAACTCCACCCTATTCCTTCCATGACAGACAACATCTTGGTAGCTAGCCCAGCACCTGAACATTCCTATCAGTCCTGGGATGTGCGTGACAGTGTGTGTTCTCTTTGGCTCTCTTAGTTTATTAGGCAGTGACATGACTATACAGTCTTGTGGCATGATCTCAGTGTGTGTATTGTGCTGAATCTGCCAGAGGTGGGTATGCTTGTGTTATTTGTCCTCACACCCACATGTGGTGTGTCATGCAGTGGGGGAAAGACATCCATCCTCCTGGGAGTGGGACACTGCTGTCAGTGATGTGTTGTTATGGAACTATCATCATTGTCCAAAGTTAGGGATACATACATTCACCCATGGAGTTGTGGTCATCTGATAATAATGTACACCCCCCATGTCTCTGTCCACTGCTGGGAGTCCTCTGCACCCACCCCCATGTCTCTGTCCACTGCTGGGAGTCCTCTGCACCCACCCCTATGTCTCTGTCCACTGCTGGGAGTGATGGGCACCCACCCCTAACATGTCCCTGTCCACTGCTGGGAGTCCTCTGCACCCACCCCCATGTCTCTGTCCACTGCTGGGAGTCCACTGCACCCACCCCCATGTCTCTGTCCACTGCTGGGAGTCCTCTGCACCCACCCCCATGTCTCTGTCCGCTGCTGGGGGTCCTCTGCACCCACCCCCATGTCTCTGTCCACTGCTGGGAGTCCTCTGCTGCCACCCCCATGTCTCTGTCCACTGCTGGGAGTCCTCTGCACCCACCCCCATGTCTCTGTCCACTGCTGGAAGTCCTCTGCACCCACCTCCATGTCTCTGTCCACTGCTGGGAGTGATGGGCACCCACCACTCACATGTCCCTGTCCACTGCTGGGAGTCCTCTGCACCCACCCACCTACCCACTTGCGCCCTTGCTGTGGTACACTGCTGTCCTGATGTGCTGCACCAAGCTGTACACCTACATCCGTGGCGTGTGTACGCCTTGTATCCATCATGTAATGGGGCTGTAGGGGTACGCGTGGTAAGGCCCGTACCCATGCTCTGGGGGCGTGGGTACGGGCCGTACCACCATTGTGGCGGTGACGTAGGGGTACGCATGGTACGGCCTGTACCCACGCTCTGGGGAGCCTGGGTACGGGCCGTACCTCCATTGTGGCGGTGACGTAGGGGTACGCATGGTACGGCCCGTACCCACGCTCTGGGGGGCGTGGGTACGGTCTGTACCACCATCGTAGGGGTGATGTAGGGGTACGCGTGTACGGACCATACCCACGCTCTAGGAGTGTGGGTACGGTCCGTACACGCGTACCCCTACATCACCACTACAATGGTGGTAGGGCCCGTACCCACACTCTGAGGGGCGTGGGTACGTCCTGTACCACCATTGTGGTGGTGACGGGTACGCGTCCACGTCCACTTCCGTTGTGGCGGGACGTGGGATTGGTGGACACGCCCCCCGAAGTGACCAGACCATGGAGGTAATTAATGTGCAGGATGTATTAGTATTTTGTGGGGTGTGGGTTAAGTTTCCTGTCCCTTGCACCCCCCTCCCTTTGCCCATGGGGGTTGTTCTGACCTTCTGCGGTGTCTGCGTCGGTTTCTGAACACGAGGTCATAGGCTATGAGGGCCGGGATGACGCGTAGGTTGGGGTCCATCGCTGTCCGTCGCGTACCGGTGCTCCTTGTTCGCGTCGTCCTCAATTTCCCGGCAGTTTTGGGCTCCCGTAAAAAATGTTACGTGCGGAGTGACGTCGGCACGAATCGTACTTGCTGGTCCGTAAAACGCTGCCTGAATCTGTCCGGACGTCGCGTATGCGCCGTCCAGAACCAGATTTGTATGTATTTTTTTGCCGGTCGGTGTTTTTTACGACTCGTACGGAAATGGTATTTCTGTGCGAATCGTGCTTGCGAGTTTGTAAGGTGTTTTTCCCGGGTACGAGTCGGACGGAGAAAATGCTCCGTACGACGGTTCATACCCGGGTTTTACGGGTATGAACCCGTCGTTTAGTGGGTAACATAGGTTGGAAGTTGCCTCTTTGCCACAAATAATCACTATATGCAATTAATGATTTTACGTGAGCATGTGTATTGCTGTTTTTATATTTGAAATCTATTGTCTCTGTGGAGTCACTACTTAGTGTTCTATGTGGCAATAAGATATTATGGGGCTGATTCCACATGCTTATCCGCCTCTAAAATATTACTCAGATTGAGCACCTCCTCAGATCAAGTGGTGATTGTGAACTCAGGAACTGCTTAAAGGAGTAGGGAGTAGAGAAGATGGTAGGGATGTTGGGGGTGCACAGGGAAGAAAGAAGTTTTGAAGGGGTGAGAAGTTAAAAATATAATATCCAGTTCTTTATGCACATCTAGATAATACAGAGCTGAAAAAACGACGTAGAACATTTGCCATGTTCCCCTTATTCACCAGCCTCTACACCACCTACAATTCCTTTGATACTTGCAATATTGATGATTCTCAGGATTTGCTGTTCCAAGGAGCTAGGTTTTAGTTCTAGAGGTAGTGCTCCTCCTGTAGTCAAGAATTATTGGCAAACCTCAGGGATTAACACTCTCA
This sequence comes from Triturus cristatus, assembly GCF_964204655.1. Lineage (NCBI taxonomy): Eukaryota > Metazoa > Chordata > Amphibia > Caudata > Salamandridae > Triturus > Triturus cristatus. The sequence goes on from NC_140587.1 coordinate 626,219,973, forward strand.
CTCATTGTGTAAGGCCTTGAATTGTCTGCATTGGGGTGTGAAGGAACTTCTGATTTCACTTTGCAGGTAATCTGCTGCCAAATCTGGCTTCTCACAGTGGCACATTTTTTTGTACTACTTGCCCAATTAGTCTTGGTTCTTCCTTCACTATTTCTCCAGCTAGTATTTTAACATCTGAATCACTGAATTTGACTTACCTCAGTCTCTAACAGGTCACAATGGAGGACCTATTCAGTGAATGGTTGTTAGTTTGTGAGAATTATTTTGGATTGTGACTCCAAAGATGGCATCCAAAAAGGCAGAACAGAAAGATAAGTTGTAAGGAAACATGTTTCTCCTTGCAAAAACACAAAAAAAACTTCTATCTAATGCAAAACTGAACAAAAGGCAACTAATGATTACATGCTTCCTCTTCATTATGCAATTTTCTGTCCATCAGGCATTTTCTGTGCATGCATATTATTTCTGTATGGTAATGCTGGCTAGTAACAGCACACAAAAACTTGCATTCATGAACTCTCGTACGACTTGTATCTCCTTCAGTAAAACTGCATTTGTTGGACTGCATAAATGTCAGGATTGTGCAAGACTGATTCCATGCACCCCTTCAGGATATGTTGTCCTATGGTCCTGCTAGCTCACAGTGCTCCATCTGCACCCCTAATCTTACAGGGTAACAAATGTGTGTGACACCTCAGAACATGACAACCCTGATACCCAAGCAAATCATGGTAACAGGTCTAGAACCCTTTTGTTTGGACTCTCATGCGTACCCAAAGAAATACACAAGAATTATTCAGCAAGGCATTCCAATATATATTGAAGCATTGTGATTCTTGTATAAAATACATCTGCTGAAATAATTAGTAGAATAGAACAGATTAGCGTTATTAGCATTACAAGAACAGTGAAAACAATGAACATTTTCACCATTGTGCTAACAGAGTGAATATATGTGGGCATATAAGTTCTGTTATAGTGTACTCCTACTTAGCGCTCCATAACCTATTTCAGCCTAGGGTGAGTGATGTGCCAAATTGTTTGAAGAATTTTCAGATGGTAAGTCTGATAGTGGAGGTAAGAATAAAATGGTCAATTGGTCCCTGATAAGATTTACCCTTGTGTAACATTGTTGGGTAATGCCCTGGCAGTGATGTCACCGTGAGGCAGAGCGAAGACCCAAAGAGCAGATGTTACCAGTTACTCCTAAACAACTGTCCCAACATGCTGTGCAGGAGGATTGGGACAGGGGTGAAGAGGTGTTGTGGCACCCTCTGATTGGGCATGGGAGCCTGGCTTCTAGAACCTTCCACCCCCTTTACAAAAACACTTGCACAAGGGAAAAGGCTGTTGGTGCTTTTGTGCTTTTTGCTGCTAGACCCTGGGACTACAGCATGGATAACTGGAAGAAAAATCTCCCTGATGCACAAAAGGACCAAGGACTCTGCACCAGTTGACTCAGTACCAGTGAGTCTATCCAAGGGCCAGTGAGTCAGGCCCCTTCAACATCCCCTGAGGACAAGTTGGTAGAAAATGGCGGGTTGTCTTTTCCCAGAGACGAAGACCAAGGAAAGAGCTGACACAGGGAGTCAGTGGAACCAGCTCACAGCAACATACAATGCCTTGGATGTCTGCTAGAACTGCTACTGGAAGCTAGAAATCACAACCAGGAGTAAAGCCAGACAAGAATGTCAAAGTTGGACCACCGAGGCCCAGGTTATGGCCTTTTTTATCATCAGCAACCTTTGACCTTCTTCTGAGCCACGGAACACATATCGCTCTGTCACCTTTTCTAAAAATACCCCTAGAGTGGGAACAGGCCCGGGGGCCGGCGCAAGCTGATTAATTCATTTTGGGGAAAAGGGCATGCATGGTCCCCCTTCCCATGAATGGATTGCCCCGGGGGTGCCCAACACCCCAGGCCCGACTCAAGCATGGGGCTCAGGATGCCAACTCTGGGCCTCAACACATGAAAAGACAATGGGGGATGGCGGGAATGCCCTCCAATAGCACTAGCCTTGCCCCAGCTCCATTTGTCTGGGGGAGCTGGCAGCCACTGCAGACCAAACTCCCTGACTGCAAGGAGAGGGTAAGGAAATACACAGCTGTTGCACCAGTAAACGGGAGTGCTGGACAGACAGATAAGTGGCAGCGTCAATGAAAGGTGAGCTTCCTGAGCTTCCCCCAACAAATGGAGGCATGTAGGGTGCCGTTGGGACCTGGCACCACAACAATAAAGAAAAGGAAACAAAAGTTCATATTTACTAGAAAATGTTGAAGCGTGGAGCTGTCCCAAATTTGGCAGCGCTGCACTTAGAAATTTTCAAAACACAAGGATGCGAGGTATTTACTAAAATATGACGCATCGCTGTGTATTCCCTAGTGCTGGCAGTAAAGTTTTCTGCCTAGCGCCAATGCAGGCACACTTGCAACATAGTGCAAGGGTGCCTGTGTTGCAGGGAATGATTGTTTATGTGCAGGAAGGTAGGCCCTTCGGGACATAAACAATCCATAATGGCTATTTGTTATTTCTATGTGTGTTGAATTCTGAAGCACACATAGAAGTAGGAATTAGTCATCATATAATGATTGTTTATGTGCAGGAAGGGGCGCCTTCCTGCACATAAACAATCATTAATGGCTTTTGCTCTTTCTATGTGTGCTGCAGAATACAGCACACAGAAAAAGCAAAAATGAGGAGAAATAAAAGCATTTCTCCTCGTGCCCTGTTCCAACGCCTGCTCTTGCATGGCGTTCATTTTTGGCGCTGCAACAGATTCACACCTCTTTGTAAATCTGGGGCGGCGTCAAAAAGCAATGGGCGTTGCAGTGGAACGCTCACAGCAACACCCTTGCGGCGGAAAGGGGCATATATACAAGGTGGCATTAGGCCACGCTAAGTGGCTGAGCACCAACTTGTAAATATTGAAAATGGCGCTATGCCACCGAAGCATCAAAAAAAGAGGAGCTCCGGCGGCGATAAAGGCTTGTAAAAAAATGACCCAAAAGCACTCAGGCTCCCAGGACAGCAGGAGACCTGCTGTTAAGATATTCATTGCTCCTGGCTGGAATGTCCCATAATGTCCTGTGGGGCATCCTCATTTACGTATTTGTCTTGCCTTGTGGTAGCCCCAAGAGGACAGGGACTCCACCAGCAATTTCAAAAAGTGTTTTTCTGGGCTGTTGGAGATATAACAGCCTCCCAGATTTATTATTTGTAAACTGACCCTACATTTGTTGGGTCAAGTAATCCATGACCCGCTAGGATTTTCTCACAATTTTTCAAAGCACTTCCAAGCTTTGAGCTTTTGTTTTACAGTTGGGAGTGCAAGGTTGTCTTGCGGCTGGCTCTATTTAATGTGGACTCAAGATGTGTAAAGAAGATATTTAGAGTGCAGTACTTTTCAGAAGCTGGTTTCATAGTAATCTGAAAATGATGCCCTTTAGGAACTGATATTATGATTGCATTTCAAATAATAATAATCCTGACAGTGATTGTTGATTAAGGTCTACATATTTTATTGACATAAATAATTGCATTTATCTATGGTTAACATTTATCAGTGCATTTACTGTTTTTAGCATGTAGTTTCCTGTTCTGGTAATATGGTAAATTCTTGATAAAGCCAATAGGCCTGTTGTATCTAAAGTGATACATCCCTATATTGTGATATGCTGTCCGGCATAGGTAGGGGGTTTGCTGTGATTTGGGGGGTCATGACTCTTTAGGGGTCAAATGCGATTTCACTGTCATCTAAGATATTTTCAATCTGCCTTGTGTGTGTATTTGTAAATTAATGTGTAGTATTTACTAGTATTTGTGTAATAACTGTACTCCTCCTTTTCTAAATATAAAGGACTGATTGGACACTCATTTATCAAGTGTTATTGTTACTGTTGGAAGTGGGGGTCCTTATCACTTACCGCCGCCACCAAATGCTGGAGGCTGGAGTCCCTGACTCCCCGCTTCAACGTTAGGCTAAGTAAGGACACCTTCGGATATAGCCCTGCTCACCCCCTTAGTAGCTTGGCATGATCAGCCAGGCTTTTCTCCAAGGCACAAGTGTACAGTGTGTGCAGCCACGCTCCCAGTAACCCAATGATATCACCACAAATAGACTCCACAAGAGTTTTGATAAAATGAGTATAATCTTTATATAAGAAATTATACAATACGACCACACGATACAAAATCAACATATAAGAATGAGTAGTATTCTTTCAAGTTGGTTGGTAGGTTCTAATCCCAACCACCACTTCCAACCAACAGTTAAGCTCACTTCTAACCGTATCCCAAAAGTTTAGGCAATTCGTATTGCTAGAATCACACAGGTTGCAAAAGGAAATAAATACTGCAATGCGTAACAATATTCTCTTGTACTGTGCAACAGAGAAACAATGCCATACGTAGCGCCACAGTCATGTACTTTGCAATTGAAGGAATAATGCAATGCGTATCACCACCAGCATGCCCTGTACCAGGTAGAAACAAAGCAATGCGTCACGCTACAATCATGTACTGTGCAGTGAAGGAATGCTACACTGCGCCACGTTATAATCAGATACTGTAAACGGAAGAAATAATGCAGTGCGCCACGTTGCAATCAGGTAATCTGTAAGTGAAAAATAACGCAGTGCGTAGCACACCAAGGATGTAGTTCGTCAGGCACAAATGAGGTCAGGCGTTATACGACAGTTCGATAGTTCGTTAGCCACAATAATGCAAAGTGTAATACATCAGTTTTAGGTGCTCTGTTAACAATGCCCCCGTTATGGATCAAATGATGACACAAAAGTACTGCTTCCCACTCCGGTCCCAGTACTGCCCCTACTTGGGTCAGCACGGGCCGAGATCTGAGCCGAAGCAACGGCTCGCGCATCTGACAGATGCGTGGCTGAGAGATTGTCCCTCTGGGCCAACACCCCACCCCAGGTCTTGATCCATGTTACCTAGGGGGGCACGATCCCACTCTCCTCTGCAAAGTCAGTGACTTTGGCCTTGATCCAGAACTCCGTCACAGGGTGCGGCAGACTCAGGCTGGCGGCTGAGCTCTTCCGGGGCTGCCGGTGCGGGCTGCTGCTGGTTTACTCCGAGGGCTTAATGACTTGGCCCTCCTTCCAGTGGTCTCAGTGCAAACACTGAGATACGCCCTCAGCACTGTGGAGACTTTACTTCCAATTCGGCGCACACCCTACCCAGGCACTCCTCACCAGCACCTCAGGTTGCACTGCGACACGCACACCACGCATCCAAGACTTGCTTTTTCTCTGTTGCTCACGACGACCCGGCACTCTTCACCAGCGCCCCACTTGCGCCTCGACAGGCACCCTGCGCGTCCGATTCTTTCCTCTTCTCCCAGTGCACACAATGTCCAGGTGCTCTTCACCAACACCCTGGCTGCACCACGACACGCACTCTGCATGTCCGAGTCTCACTTCGTCTCCCAGTGCACACCACAACCAGGTGCTCCTCGCTAATGCCTTGGCCTGCACCACAACACTTACCCACCGCATCCAAGACTCAGCTTACTCCTGCGTGCCCACGATCACAAGGCACAACTTCTGAGGGTCTCAAGCACACACCGCATTGCTTGGGACTTCTCCGGAAACATTTATTGTCCTGTACTTCCAAACAGAGAGTCAGCACACCTCGGCCCCTTCGGGTTACAAGACACAGCACAAAGCACAGTCATCTTCAAGCAGGGGGTCCCAGCGCCTCCAAGCACAGTCCCAACAGCCTCCCTTAGTTAGAACAGCAAACTGCAGACCAGCCCCAGATCACGAAGCAAGGATTGGTCTTTCCACGGCAGTCCCTTCAGTTGCTCCTTCTTTAGCAGAGGTTTCTCTTGACCAGGGAATGGGTCCAAGCCCTTTCAGTCTCAATCCATATCTGTTTCATTCCAATGTTCCGGTTAGGGGTGGGCGGAATTTGCGGAATTAACTTCCGCAAATTATCGCGAGAATGTAGAAAATCTCCGCAAACACGCCGGAAATATCGCGAAGACGCGGAAGTTTTTTTGCCGCCTGTTCGCGGTATTTTTTGCGTGTTCGCGGGTCGCCAACTTACCCATGCGGTTGCTCACGGGCGCGGCCATCTTGTTTTCACTTGTCCCGCCCTCTGGCGTTGTTTACTTCCTGTTCCGGGTCGCGCAATGCATGTTCGCGGTCGATATTTCCTGTTCGCGATCGCTTTTACTTGATCGCGTTGCTTTTTGCTTGCTCAGGGAGAAAATATCGCGCGAACTTGCGCACGTGGTCGCAATGGGCGCGGCCATCTTGTTTTCCACTCTATTGCATGGTTCTGGGGCCTGATTTTCAATCCTCCCTAAATCTTTTCAATCCTTTGTTTATAGCCACTTTTTTTGGATCTTTATTACTTATTATTTCTCTAACTATTTTCCTGCCTCTATATTTTTGGTTTTTGTCTACTTTTTTTTTGTTTTTTAGCTACTTTTTCTCTTTGTATTGCCCGCTATTTATTTCCTTTACTCCTTTATTTATTTTACCTTTTCTTTCCCGCCCCGTCCCCAGAACCATGTCCAAGGGTAGGGCTGTTTGCCGGCGCAGCCAGAGCCGCGACCGCCTTCCTTGCGGAAGGCGGCGCCCACAAGGGGTGCATGCACGGGCCTTATTTGGGGAGGCGGAGTTGGCTGCACTAATTTTCTTTGTGCAGCGCCACCTCCCCTCCACCCTGGCAGCAGGTGGCAGGCCTGGGTCCGGGTACGGCCTCCGGGAGCGTCGGCAGCGGTGGGGGAAGGTGCGCCGGGCAGTGTCGCGCATCTCTGGGGTCCGGCGCACCCAGGCACAGCTGACGCACCGGTGGTCCGACATCCTGGACCGTGAGCAGGACCTGCTGGACCTGCTAGGAGTGGAGGTCCCGGGGCTTGGTGAGTACCTATTTAATTATTACAACTTTGTGTCTGTTCTTCTGCTCCATGTTATATATTGCGAATATCTTTTTTTCCTTCCAACCAGCTAGAATGTTGCTGCTTGCAATACATTCCAGGTTAATAACGTTTAAAAGTCTTCTGTGATTATGACACAGGTGCTCTTCTGCACTACTACTAATCTTACTTGTTTGCAGCTTTGCGTTTGCGCTTGCTTAGCGTGATTCTTTACGAGTTTATTTTAGAGAAATTAAGTTACGTAATGCTACAGTGACTCACGTCCACTCCTTACTTTGTCCTGTCACTAATAGATAGGGGCGGATTGATACATAGGTTTAGGTACTTTGTATGAGCTTCTAATTGGTTAGTGGTATGCGTGATGCCCTCCTCACTCAGTTACGTGACGTGCTGCTAGTACGGCAGTCTTTAGAACCTTTCTAGTTTGTTCAATGAGTGGAGGTAGGCTTTGCAGTTACTTAGCAGTAGCAGATCAGCATCAATCAAACCAAAATTTGGTGTATACAAAAAATGTAGTCATGTTCATGTGTCCTCCATGATTGGATCATACACATTGTTGAGGAATACAGTGAAAATGCATACTTAATGTACAATTGGCATGCCTGGAATAGGTGGGCTAGGTTGGGTGGTACGTTGTACTAATACTTAGGCTTACTTGTAACTTAGTTTTCTGGAATCAGAATGGAAGAATGGATTACTGTTGATAAATAGTAACTTAAGTAGTCGAACTGCGAATCCCCCGATATTACATGTTGACCAGATGAGATCGGTCAATGTAGTTATTGCAATTGTTTACATAAGTGTTTTTTGACCGTTGTTGAAAAATATTGTATTTGCTTGACACCATCCATCAATGTTTGTCTCTTTCTTATATCTTTCCTGTTCATCAGCACCCAGGGGCAGACGGGCAGGGACTGGGCAGTCGGCGGGACAGGAACACCACCAGGAGGACACCGCTGAGGGCTCCTCTGCTGGCCCCAGTAAGTCTTCTTGTTTTTAATAATATTTCTTATTCCATAACTTTTACTGCCCCATTTCTCCCGAACTATAGTGTGTTTCCAAATGCTATTTTTTTTACCACCAATTATCCTTCGATCTGTACGGTTTCAAAAAGCTTATCCCTGCCTCCGCTATGATGACTGAGTACTACTACATACTATCAGTCTGTCTGTCTGTACTGTAGTAGCTAGTCTTGCCCAGTTGGCCAGTGCCACTCTTTGTGAAAGGTTGTAATATAAAACTCATATTCACCAGTAGCTCGTACAATCCGTTGGGTCGTTGTCTTGTACTACTTATTGATGTTTAGGCTTTGAAAATTCACAGCAACAACAGCCCTACCAGATTTCTTAATATTTTGATATGATACCCTATAGGACATACCACTGTTGTAGGGATCTTGCACATACATTTGCACCAGAAAATAGGATGTTGGTGATGGTAGGTTGGACCTTCCTTGCAAACCTCAATCAGAAATTCCGCACCCACCACAATTCCACTGCTTGACTATAGTACTGTCTTGTCATACCTATTAGGTCTCGGAACCCTCCCCCCAAGATAACCAACAAGTAGACAACCCAGAACATAACACACCCAACCTCTGTCGTGGAAGCAATTCACATGCACACCCTTACTTTAATTTGCTCACTCGTGTAAGTTAGTCCACTCCACACCAAATACCACAAAGTCTATGTAAGTTTAAAATTTTTATTTCAATTTGAGAAGGTCTGTACACTGTTTTCTTAGCAGCACCAACCGGCAAATCAATAACATTAAAACAATATACATTGTTACACTTATACAGTTGGGAATTAAATCATGATAACTGAAGTGGTGGAAGGCAGCACCACCATCCCATAGCAATTTAGTTTATATACATTTATAAATGAAGATGTGAGTGAAGGGACCCCTCACCTCAGAAGAACCTAGTACTGGTAGTTGGTGCATCGTTCAGAAGCTCTGGTTCGTAGAAGCGAATCTTGCGTCTGTAATGCGAAAAAAGAAATGGTGTGCGTTAGTATATTGCAACTTGCAAGCATTTCTCAGCCGTGCCAAAAAGTGTAGCATCTATGGATAAGCAATATGGACTAACAGTAACAGTAGTACACCAGTTCTTCCTAAAAAAGTGGCTTGTTAATGTTTGTTGACCGCTTGTACGCAGCGCGTAGACTAGACAGTAGCAGTGTGAGGCAGGTCATGTGGGCTCAAAGGTGTCTTAAGAAGCTGCAAGGTAAAGGTAACGTCACATGTGCATGGCTAGGGCTAATCAAGCAAATGCTACAATGATCATATAACTTAGTGTCTACTCTACTACTACCTGATTTGTACTAGTGATGTATGTTAGTATTAACTCATTTTTCAACCTTGCTACTGATCAATAGGGGGGAGGTGTATATGTCGCCTAATAAATGTGTAATGTTTTCTAGGCGCACTACCGACCACCATTGCTGGGGCCAGCGAAGGCGACGCCGAGGGCGAGGATGCGGCAGTTGCAGATAGCAACGGAGGGGGAGTGGCAGCACCAGTGGCAGGCGGTGGTAAGTTAGATTCATAATCTTTAACTATTGTTGAACTTGACAGCACACTCACTGCAAAGGTGTACTGTATGTATATGTATACTGTACAGTTGTGAATTAGGGCCCCATTAGGATGGTGGGCGTATTGCCCCCGCCGGGCTGGCTGGAATTCACTGCCGTCACAGCAGGGGCAAACCTCCCGCCATCCCTGTAGAAAATATTCAGACATGTCCAGGCGGAAAAGGGTTCAATATGGCGGTGGTGTCTCTCTCACCACACCGGCAGCCATATAATCTGCATTTTGGAATGCCTTTGCGTGGCGGCATTGCCGTCCGCCACGGAAAGGCATGCACACATTGCAGAGTATGCTTGGGGGCCCCCATGGAGGGTACCTACCGATGCTATGGTACCCCCCCGACTTTCAAAGCAAAACGTGACAGGCTCCGTGCGAGGCCCGTCATGTTGTGCTTGGAAAAGCAGCACAACATTTTAGCATTGCTTTCAGCAAAGCCAACCAGAATTTAAATTTAAAAAAACAGGGTGCGCCCGCCACTGTGCCGGGCGCATCATCCTAATTAATTGTCCCCACGGGACCCCCACCCTTTTTAGCAGTCGGATGGCGGGCGGACAAAGTCCGCCCGCTATCCGATGTCGTAAGTAAGTATGAGTTCTTGGGGACGTTTGAAGAGTGAACTAGAAGACTAGAATTCCCTTTAATTGGTATAGGACTAGGAGCCGGAGTATTGAGTAACCAATGTCCTCATCTATCTGATTTCAACTCCGCTTTGAAAGTTTTATGGAGAAGAGCACCTGGTGCACTGTTCAACTAAAAAGTGTAAGTGGAAGGAAGAAGGACGGGCGACATTTAAAATGTTATGTACTACTGTGCTTTATTTTATAGTGCTACTCTACCATGCCACTATGTGTATAAATAATTACCTTGTCCTACTGTTTTATTAAGACTATATTTTACAATTGTCTTGTTTTTTTCTTTTTGATACACAGCAACTCCGAAAGTCAACCGTAAGGAGTTGGCCGCCAAGGCACGGCGCCGGAAGCTGGAGGCAATCCAGCAGGAATACCGGCGGCTGGTGGTCCTAGCCGAGGAGGAGGAGGAGGCTGCTGCAGCTGTTGAAGGCTCCTCCAGTGCCCCGGGCCCCAGCCACCGCCCTCCAGCGGTACGGCGCCACCGCCGGACGGCTGCCCGCCGCCACCATGTCATCTCCGGTGCCCCCCCCCACTGTGGCTGCAACTGCCGCGGCCTTAGACGCCGCGTCGCCCATTTAGAGGACCAGATGCGTGTCCTCCTCCAGTCCCGCCCCACCAGTTAGTCCCTATCACTGCCCCTTTTTTAATTCCTGTTCGTTCTTCACTCGTTTGGGCGTTCTCTACTTCTATGGACAGTCGTTGGGGTTAGGGAGGTGGGTGGGTCAGCTTTTGTGGGTTTAGTTTATTTGTTAGGGTCAATTAAATATATTTTTCTATGTTACATGCAATGTTGTTAATGTTTTGTAGGTGGGGTAACTGTTTTACATCACACTGTTTCTTTGCTGGTGCATGGCCGCCCATAGCGTGTGTTTGATTTCAATAATTTGCTGACTGTATAAGACACAAACAGATAGATGCGACACACCTCACTCATTGACTGGTCCTACTATGCATTCTTTGGAGTGGTGTTTGAAACTGAAATCATTGACAACATGTCCATTATTGATTCTGCCTCCCCCAAACTTCTCTCTTACCGGTGCTTGATGTTTATGTCCAACTGTGGCACAGCACTGGCTGCATGGTGAAGATGGTTTCCTTTTTCATACATGCCATGATTGGGGTGGTGGTGGTAGTATAGTAGTAGTAGTATACACTGGCAGGGTGGCAGCATTTCCAAAAAAAGAAAAGGAGATAGTCAATCGCCTTTGAGAGACTGTTAGAGGAGTAGTTGAATGAAGTACACCACAGAATTTACCGAGCAACAATTATATGCTCAAATATTTGACAAAAAAACTGAATGCTGGTTATTATGAGGATAGCCTACTAGACAGAGTTACAAACTATAGTTTTGTCGACTTGACTATGCCTACAGTCTAACAGTTAGTGCTGTATATGAGGAATGACAACAAACAAATCCAATCAATGCCGGCAATTCATGCTGAGGTATATTTTCCTTTGTTAAATAAAATAACCTCTGAAATATCCTACTCATGGGTGGGCAAGCAGAAGAAGATCATCGCTCTGCATTGAAATTGAAGTAGTGTTGCTTTCACCACAAGTGTGTGATTAAGTATTGGTGTACATTTAATTTAGTTACACCTCGACAATAAGTCACACAGCCGGGGGGAAGAGGGTTAGGGTCCGTTGATTGGATGGGAAGGGGGATTTTGGGAAAGGTTTGACATAGAAAAACAGTATGCATACATAGACTAACAAACGACAATCATTGAAGACTACCATACCATATCCATTCCATATGTTAAGGTATAAAAAGGAAATGCATGCATGATGAGATCCGGATTACATACACTTCTATTTCTTGTTCTGTTCCGGCCTTAATACTTTAACAGATAGCAAATAGAAATTTTAAATATTGGTAGTGAAGAATCGTAAACACAGAGCAAACGTAATGATGGTTGATGATTGATAATAACAACTCCAAGAACACACTGTTGTAAAGAATGTATACAAGATATTAATCAAATTATTTAAAAGAAGTGAAAAGTGGATACTGTTACTGTCTTATCCTGGTCAAAAATGTGGACTGGTTTTTTGCATCTCGGCATTCCTCTTGCTCCTCTCGTCCATCAATCTTGGGTGTGTCGCCTCACCACTCGCCACTGCCCGGCTGGAATAAAAAGGTGATTGATTGGTAAGGTAATTAATATGCATTGTAATGTTTTACAAAGTTTTGGACAAGGCCCGGCCTGTAATTTTAGATTGAAAACCAAATGGGATATTCAGAAAGAAAGTGAAAACAAATGCACAAGTGATGGTGTAGTGCAACAAGAACACTTTCCGAGGTGGCATGTATGCATATGCATCATCTCTACTGTAGTCTGTTTCCAGCATAGACCTTCAACAGTAACAGGAGAGATCAGGCCCACAGTGCTTACTATTAGCACATCCTACGTTAACACTTTAGAGTCCTTTTTTTTTCTCTCAAAGAGTTGGACAAACGCAAAGCACATTATCCATTCCAGACATAGCATTTTACAGTTAAAGTCAGTAAAATCAATGCACTGCAGTCATCCCACCGCTACACTCTATTCAACTTCTACACAGACATTTGGGTGTGCTGTGGTTGTTGTTCACGTGTTTACCTTTAGGCTTTTCCGTTTTATGCCACTCATGAAACATCCTCCTAACTTCATCATCAGCTCTGATACTTCTACTGACTGAAGATCGGCCTGCAGTACAAGTGTAATTTTTATAACACAACAAGAGTAGAAATATAAATATTACTGACTTGAGTCATTCTTTATTGTGTACAGAAAGATAGATTACCACTAGTACACTTTGACATCACTTTGTGCACAACAAACAACGCAAACACAAAGACCAATAGCTCAGAGTCAGGTGTCCAATGCATGCCATTAATTATCATCATTTATTACCTGTTCCTTCTCATCTTAAGTTAACGGGCCGTCTCTTTCGCCATCATCATGACGGACGGTGCTGTTAAGTCACAGTCATATGCATTGCGCAGATTGAGTGAGTCCCCTTCCTGTATTGAATTAAAAGCAATGTATCACCAAGATGCAGGAGAAGTACACATTTCTTGTTTGCCAGAAGGGGAAAATTAGTAATTACTAGTGTGTTCTGTAGAAAGTTGATTAGTGGCAGTGCACAATTACATCAATTCATGCGCAACACACACCACAAAATCTACATCATTCAATCTGCTATTCTGCGGCCAATGCATGGCATCAATCATTACCTGTTGCATCTCATCTCGTTAACGCTGCAGGCCGTCTCTTTCGCCATCATCATGATGGACGGTGCTGTTAAGTCACAGTCATTTGCATTGCGCAGATTGAGTGAGTCCCCTTCCTGTATTGAATTAAAAGCAATGTATCACCAAGATGCAGGAGAAGTACACATTTCTTGTTTGCCAGAAGGGGAATATTAGTAATTACTAGTGTGTTCTGTAGAAAGTTGATTAGTGGCAGTGCACAATTACATCAATTCATGCGCAACACACACCACAAAATCTACATCATTCAGTCTGCTATTCTGTGGCCAATGCATGGCATCAATCATTACCTGTTGCATCTCATCTCGTTAACGCTGCAGGCCGTCTCTTTCGCCATCATAATGATGGACGGTGCTGTTAAGTCACAGTCATTTGCATTGCGCAGATTGAGTGAGTCCCCTTCCTGTATTGAATTAAAAGCAATGTATCACCAAGATGCAGGAGAAGTACACATTTCTTGTTTGCCAGAAGGGGAAAATTAGTGTGTTCTGTAGAATGTTGATTAGTGGCAGTGCACAATTACATCAATTCATTCATGCGCAACACACACAACAAAATCTACATCATTCAGTCTGCTATTCTGCGGCCAATGCATGGCATCAATCATTACCTGTTGCATCTTATTTTCAGTTAATGGCCAGTCTCTCTCGGCTCTGAAGGAGGATAGCTATAGAAGTCATCAGATTCATGGTCCACTTGTTTTGGAAGGACGAGGAAAGTTTGAATTTGTTGTTACCATCATCCAATCATCATTCATGAGGGAAATGGAATTGACCAGGAGATGCAGTATGATCGAGCGGAGGAGCTGGATTCTGAGGACTGTAGTGTCAAATGGCAGACACCTGAAACTTGTATCTTAAATTAGAAGATTAGAAGACGGTGATAATGCATTGGTTGCGATTCACAAGTTTATAACCGGAACAACAGACACAAACAAAGGGGGAAAAAAGGGAGGAAGACAGTAAGTGCGAGACTAATTGTCAGGGAAGTATAGCTCGTCCTCAAACTCTGGGGGATCTTCCAGTAGTAGGTAATCATCTGACAGAATACTTCCGTCACCTGAGCCGCTGTCCTCATCTTCCTCTGTTGATTCATGCATTGTGTAATTCGGTGGTATGAAGTGCGGATTCATTTTGATCATTGTTAACCTCTCCACGTTTTTGGGAGATAGACTGGTCCTTCTCAAGGTTACAATGGAACCAGCAGCACTGAAAACACGTTCGGAAGAGACACTTGCGACAGGGCAAGCCAGATAGCTTATCGCCAGCCTGCTGAGCTGTGGCCATTCAGACCTTTTCCTATACCAATACTGCACTGGGTTTTGATCAACGTACACCTCTGTTGGGTCGTCCAGATAGGTCTGGACCATCCGCTCAATGTTCAGGGTTGCTGCTGGTAAGCTTTTGTGCTGTTTTTTCTGTGCATCAGCACTGTGCTTACGGCCCATCTTTACATACCAATCTGATAATGATTGTACTCGGCTGAATGATCCAGTTATTGTTTTTGTAGTCGATGGTGATGGTGAGTGTTGCGATTGTGAGCCAACCGCACTGCCCTCAGCCGACGAAGTTGCACTTGATTCTGCATGGCCTGCTTCAGTATCAGTACTTGTTGTGGGTTGATGTGGCGGGCTTTTAATTAGCAGCCCTTCGTTTTCAAACTTGATGGCTGCTTCAGCTATACAACTTTTGTAGCGGGCAACATCAGTGTCGGAAAAATAAAGGAATAGTCCTAATTTTGCACGTGGATCCAGAATTGTGGCACAAATGTAATGTTCTTGTGACAAAATTTTATTTTGTATCCTTACATTTTCTGATAAGCGCCTGGATAAGCTCTCCACCAAGTCATGGGCTTGCCTTCTGTCCTCTACACCTTTGTAGGATTCAGACACATTATTCAGCTCATGCTCTAGCATTTGCAACAATGGGATAGCTTGGCCCATTGTACAGTCCTCCTTGCTGACTTCACGTGTGAAGACCTCAAAAGGAGACAGCATCTCAGTCAGGCATTGAATTAGGGTCCATTGCTCCCTCTGAAGGGTCATGCCTTTAACACTAGCATCACTGCTTCTGTACCAGACATAATCATTGAGTGACCTCTGCTGTTCGCACAGACGATCAAGCATGCAATACGTTGAGTTCCAACGTGTTGCCACCTCCTGGATGAGTGCCTTGACTGGCATCCTACGCTCACGTTGGAGGATCCTCAGCTGCTTCCGAGCTTTAAAAGAATGGCTGAAATGAGTGCATATTCTTCGGCAGATGGACAGTAAATTGCTTACTATGGGTTCTTTTTTCAGAAAGTCTTGCACTATAATGTTTATGCAGTGTGCCAAACACGGAACCCTGAAATAGGAACCAAGTTCCATGGCCTTAAGTACATTACTGCCATTGTCTGTGGCAACAAAACCAATACCAAGCCCTCTGGGCCGCAGCCATTCCAAAACCTTGGTGCAAAACTCTTCTAAAATGTTTTCAGCCGTATGAGATTTCTCCATGGCGAACATGGCTACAGTTGCATGTTTCCGAGTACCTTCAAAAATCGCAGCTGTGTCAACAACACCTCGTGCAGATAGTTGATCTTTAACCCCCACAAAATAGATCCAGTGTGCAGTGATGCACATGTAATCTGTGGCTTGGCAACTGGTCCACATGTCTGTTGTCAGGTGGATATTGTGCACAGCACTCTGCTGCAAACCGTGACCAACCAATTCCAGCACATCATGATGTAGTGCCGGAACAGCGATTCTTGCGAAATAGGACCGGCTGGGAACTTTCCATTTCGGGCAGATGGCAGACACAAATTCAAGGAAACCCACCCCTTCCACAAATGAAAAAGGAAGAAGGTCCAGCGCTAACATTTTAGCCAGCTTCGCATTGTACAATCGTGCCGTTGGGTGGTTGCGTTGGAACTGCCCCTCCAACCTAAACATGCTGTCAATGGTAGGCTGGCTTACTTTCCTTAGTGGTGCCATTAACCCACTAAGGCTCAACGACACAGATTGTCTCATTGAGGTACTCGCCGGTCGCCTTGGTGTCTCACCCACACTCTGAGTATGGCTCTTACTGCGGTGCCACTCTGATGTTACTGAGGAGGATGTGGGCGTTACCACTGCAGTGACTGCACTACTGGAGACAGGGCTAGAAATGCCTCCCTGTTCTTCACCTGCCACCACAATAATATCGCTCCCTGATTCCTGACCAACTTCAAAGGGTTTAGTTTTCCTACTTTCTTTTAACTTAAGTAGGTGATCCTCCCACACAATAGTGTGGTGTATTCTGAGATGACTTGCTTGTCCTCCGGTACCATAGTTTGTACCAAGCTTACCACGCCGAACACCTTGCCGACAAATTGCGCATATAGCAACGTTCTCCTCCTTGGCGCTAACAGAAAAGAAGTCCCAAACTGGGGAGGAGAACTTTCTGGCACTGCTGGATGTGCCACTTTCAACACCAGATGAACTTGAGGGGGTGCTTGAAAATATGTGACCCTGTCCACCTACACTGTGACTTTTACTACCACTTCCTACTGAGATGGTTGAGCTGGATGTAGGTCCCTGCCGGGCCTTGGAAAATATGGCAGCTGGAGGTAGTGGTGGTGAAACCTGTGTTGGTGAGATCCGTGCTACATCCCGCTCAGTAGCAGCCTTTCTGGATAGGGTGAGAATGTCGGTCTCCAATCCCTTTGGGGCGGGAATAATGTGCGTTATGACTGGCTCGTCTTCATCAACATCATCACCCCCCTCTTCTACATCTACCTCCATAACTCTAAGTTTTTCTGGGACCTTCCTTTTCAGAAGCAATGTCTTGTGGCGTACTTCACTCTCAGACCGAGCTGGTGGGACCCAAGTGTCATCACGATCATCAGAAGCGGGGCTTGAAGAAGAAGATGATGGACTAAGCCTCCTTTTCCTTGCTGGTGGTCTGGAAGACAATAGATGTTCTGAAACAGTGGTTTGACTTCGCTCCGCTTTGTCTGCAGGAAGCTCGATTTCCTGAAATGCCCCTACGTCAGGAGCAACAACTACTATGGTGGGCTGTTGCGGTGGCTGCTGCTGTTCTGGTTGCGGCGGCTGCTGCTGCTGCTGTTCTTGTTGCGGCGGCTGCTGCTGCTGCTCTTGTTGCGGCGGCTGCTGCTGCTGCTCTTGTTGCGGCGGCTGCTGCTCTTGTTGCGGCGGCTGCTGTTCTTGTTGCGGCGGCTGCTGCTGTTCTTGTTGTGGAGGCTGCTGCTGCTGTTCTTGTTGCGGCGGCTGCTGCTGCTGTTCTTGTTGCGGCGGCTTGACACTGATATGCTGAGTTTGCGCCTGATTGTGTACTACTTTGCGGTAATGACATTTCTTCAACATCGCTGCCCGTTAGTAGACTGGCTACCTCTGCGACTGTAAAGCCCTTGGGCCTAGGTTGGTGGGGTTGCTGGACCGCTGTGCTGGTCCCAGCTTGGTTCCCGGACAACGCTTTGGTGCCAAAAAAAACCTTGGCCGGCACACCACCAGTCGTGGTTAATGGCACTTCCTTTTTCTGTTCCTTCTTCTCACCAGCAACTTTCTTGGTACTGGACCTGGTACCTTTCTTTGGGGCCATCTTCTTCCGATGTCAGGCAGGAGGCAGATGCACAACAAGTTCTGGTCACACGTGGGCGTGATGCGCAGCAGGACTTCTGTCTGGCTGGCAGTACAACGGGTAGCCAGGTGATGCCGATGACACCTCCTACTCTGTCTTTTGTGCACCTAAAAGCAAAGAAGACAGGAGAAGAACATCAGTGAAATGTTGCATTTGTTTTTGTGGTTCAGTTACTTAGTACTGTACTAGTGCAAACAAAAGATAGTCTAGCCATTTATGACTTTTTTTTAACTAGAGCTATGTTATACTACTAGTACTGTGTACAGCCACACACTACACTCTCAGGAAGGTGATGTCTAAAAATTCAACAGATCAAATAGAAAACACTTGATCAATAAAGCTGTGGCTACCTGCTCTGATCCTAGTGGATGAAAAAGCAGGCCTGTTGGCAGACAAGGCCAGGCAAGCTTGCAGGCCTAGGCCTCAAAATGGCCACCAGCCACATGGCCAGGCCCAACAACATCAGCAAGGCCACCCCAAAAAACACACTTCCCCAACTCAATCCAATGCCATCCATGCCCAAAATGATGTCTAAATTCAACAGAGCAAACAGAAAACAGTAGATTACTAAAGCTGTGGCTACCTGCTCTGGTAGCAGTGGATGAAAGCAGGCCTGTTGGCAGACAAGGCCAGGCAAGCTTGCAGGCCTAGGCCTCAAAATGGCCACCAGCCACATGTCCAGGCCCAACAACATCAGCAAGGCCACCCCAAAAAGCACACTTCCCCAACTCAATCCAATGCCATCCATGCCCAAAATGATGTCTAAATTCAACAGAGCACACAGAAAACAGTAGATTACTAAAGCTGTGGCTACCTGCTCTGGTAGCAGTGGATGAAAGCAGGCCTGTTGGCAGACAAGGCCAGGCAAGCTTGCAGGCCTAGGCCTCAAAATGGCCACCAGCCACATGGGCAGGCCCAACAACATCAGCAAGGCCACCCCAAAAAACACACTTCCCCAACTCAATCCAATGCCATCCATGCCCTAAATGATGTCTAAATTCAACAGAGCACACAGAAAACAGTAGATTACTAAAGCTGTGGCTACCTGCTCTGGTAGCAGTGGATGAAAGCAGGCCTGTTGGCAGACAAGGCCAGGCAAGCTTGCAGGCCTAGGCCTCAAAATGGCCACCAGCCACATGGCCAGGCCCAACAACATCAGCAAGGCCACCCCAAAAAACACACTTCCCCAACTCAATCCAATGCCATCCATGCCCAAAATGATGTCTAAATTCAACAGAGCAAACAGAAAACAGTAGATTACTAAAGCTGTGGCTACCTGCTCTGGTAGCAGTGGATGAAAGCAGGCCTGTTGGCAGACAAGGCCAGGCAAGCTTGCAGGCCTAGGCCTCAAAATGGCCACCAGCCACATGTCCAGGCCCAACAACATCAGCAAGGCCACCCCAAAAAACACACTTCCCCAACTCAATCCAATGCCATCCATGCCCTAAATGATGTCTAAATTCAACAGAGCACACAGAAAACAGTAGATTACTAAAGCTGTGGCTACCTGCTCTGGTAGCAGTGGATGAAAGCAGGCCTGTTGGCAGACAAGGCCAGGCAAGCTTGCAGGCCTAGGCCTCAAAATGGCCACCAGCCACATGGCCAGGCCCAACAACATCAGCAAGGCCACCCCAAAAAACACACTTCCCCAACTCAATCCAATGCCATCCATGCCCAAAATGATGTCTAAATTCAACAGAGCAAACAGAAAACAGTAGATTACTAAAGCTGTGGCTACCTGCTCTGGTAGCAGTGGATGAAAACAGGCCTGTTGGCAGACAAGGTCAGGCAAGCTTGCAGGCCTAGGCCTCAAAATGGTCACCAGCCACATGGCCAGGCCCAACAACATCAGCAAGGCCACCCCAAAAAACACACTTCCCCAACTCAATCCAATGCCATCCATGCCCAAAATGATGTCTAAATTCAACAGAGCAAACAGAAAACAGTAGATTACTAAAGCTGTGGCTACCTGCTCTGGTAGCAGTGGATGAAAGCAGGCCTGTTGGCAGACAAGGCCAGGCAAGCTTGCAGGCCTAGGCCTCAAAATGGCCACCAGCCACATGTCCAGGCCCAACAACATCAGCAAGGCCACCCCAAAAAACACACTTCCCCAACTCAATCCAATGCCATCCATGCCCAAAATGATGTCTAAATTCAACAGAGCAAACAGAAAACAGTAGATTACTATAGCTGTGGCTACCTGCTCTGGTAGCAGTGGATGAAAGCAGGCCTGTTGGCAGACAAGGCCAGGCAAGCTTGCAGGCCTAGGCCTCAAAATGGCCACCAGCCACATGGCCAGGCCCAACAACATCAGCAAGGCCACCCCAAAAAACACACTTCCCCAACTCAATCCAATGCCATCCATGCCCTAAATGTGATTGAAAATGAAATATATTCAAAAAACAAAAGGAACAGTTGCTTCATCATGCACACACACACCCATGAGGCCATGCCCATGGCTAGCTCGGGCCTACTACTACAACCCACAAAATTTAAAAAAATTAAAAAAAAAAAAAGGAATGATGATAATTAATTATCAAAAATAAATTGTAGTTACACAACAACTGCAATGCCCACAATCAAACACAACAACCACTTACTTGTAAAATATCCTATTCCAAAAATCCTGAAATCCAATTGCAATGATGCAGCAGACAAAAAGAGTGATCTTTCCAGCTCCAAATCCAAAGGCAGAATGAGCAGGAGATGGACAAAGCACTGGGAGGAGCCTGCTGGACAGGAACAGGAAGTTGGAGAATCTGTGTCACTTCCTCCCTCTCTCCACCTTGTAAAAAAATGACTCCTTGCACAAAAAAGGAAAGCCAAATGTGAATGTAAGGAGTTCTTTTCATCCAAAATCAGTATTTGCAGATGGTTTCATGCTGCTAGAGCCGATATTCCTCTCCAAATTGTAAATTTTACGTTGTTGAGTTCTCGAGCTTCACATTACTTCCGCCGGCGTGTCGAAAACGATATGATCACTTTCTCTTCTTTGTCCCTGTCGCGTTGGATATGACGTGTTCGCGGTCTCTTTCTCCTGTTCGCGTTCGATTTCATGTGCCCGCGTCCTCATTCTCTGGCTCGCGATGTAGAATGACATGTTCGAGATCTCAATCTTCTCATACTCGCGCGGTGCATGATCGCGAGAAGAAAGATGTGATCACGCGACAAATGACGTGATCGCGTGAAAAATGACTTGAATGCGGCCGCGAACTCTCGCGAGACAGCGCAAAATGGCTACCAAAATCCAACATCTCGTGGAGAACGCGACCGGGTCAAGAAAACTTGTCGGAGAACGCAGGGATTCAGGTAAGGTGATCGCGCGCGCGCGAGAATGTATTGTTTTACAGCGCGAGCAAGAAAAAAATTATCGCTAAGCTACGGAATGCGGAAATTTTGACATTTTCGCGCTTTCCGCGGAACGCGGAAATGCCAAAATATCGCAATTTCCGCGAACGGAACGGAATTTTGGCCCAGGCCTAGTTCCGGTGCTTCAGATCTCATAGTTATACCCCTTGATGTCTTTGAAGTTCGTTTGTGCTCAGGGGTCCCCGACCCCTCCCTAAATCAGCTCTGGGTGTCTCCCTCGCAGTCTCACCTCTCTCCCTTTGACACTGGGGGTCAGGATCCTTAATCACTCAGCAGCAGATGGGTCAATTGGTTTATAGCACCAGCCCAGGCCTTTTCACCTACCGGGCTTCTCCTCCCCTACTCTCCAGATGCAGGGCAGCCTAGTGCCATCTCAACACCTCCCTGGGTCAAGACCTCTCCCAGCTCCTCTCACCTTTCAGTTCCAGACAGACAATCCACAATTTAGCAGAGACACATAGAAATTCCTAGAGCACAAAACTTTCTAAAAGAGTGGTTTCTGAACACACAGTGACAAAACCACCTTCACGGAAAGATGTGTTATGACACTGTGAGTTCATATATACTAAACCTCACCTCTCCATTATAAACTGACAGGAAACTAGGCTAACAAACACAACACCCAGCCTCCACATTCTGTCCTATGGGCAGGATGGCCTTTCAGCAGTGAAAAACTAAATGGAGTGTTTTTCACTGACAGAACATAGCACACACCTCAGTGGATGTTCTGCTTTTTACCTACACTGCACCCTGCCCAGGGGTTACCTGGCACCTACCACAGGAGTGACCAATGTGTATGTAAAAGGGGAAAGTCATGCCTGACAAGTGGTTGTACTTTTCAGGACAACATGCTAACTTAGCACTCTGAGCGCAGGCCCTACACTGAAGGCCTGAGTTCCCTTCTTGCGCACCTTTGTATTACTAACCCTGGCACACACAGTGCACATCCCTAGGGGCATATGTATCAAACTCCTTGTTAGCGAATCTCAATTTGCGATATTTTGCGATTCGCAAATTCAGATTCGCTAAACGGGATGTAAAAAATAAATCGCAAATCATTTGCGATTCCTTAAAAATCGCTAATGATTCGCAGACTCCCAATTTGCGATTTCTTAATAGCGAAATTCGCAAATTAAGAAATCGCAAAAAACGGGAATCTGCAAGCCAGGTGCAGCCTGATGACATCACAAACAGGAAACTGGAGTGATTTCCTGCACCTGCTCACCTGAGCCACACCCAGAGGCTGCTTGTGGAGTGTGAGGAGGCATCCCTGGAGAGTGCAACCAGCAATGGATCCCACCCAAAAACAGCAGGGCAAGGAATCAGAGAAAAGAAAGCGAAAACATAAGTTTTCTGAAAAGGAGCAGGAGGTCCTCATTGAGGAGATGGTCTGCAGCCATGAGCTCCTCTTCGGAAAGAAGGCACTGCGTGTCCCAGAGTCCAGGAAGAGGAAAATCACATACAGAGCAAGGTGAATGCTTGTGGAGTCACCACACGTACCATCGAGGAGCTGCGCAAGCGGTGGTACGACATGCGCCAGAGGTCCAAAGAAAGGGTGGCAGCCAGACTGAAGGATGCCAATCAGACTGGAGGAGGACCATCCACTGCAGAGCAGCCAACCCAACATGAGGAGCTTGTGGAGTCTACTCTCCTGCCTGAGAGCGTTGGTGGTGTGGCTGACATAGACAGCTCTGACCCTGCATCCAGCAGCCAAGGTAAGATGCATGCAAAATCAATCTGCACTCCTCCCCATCCCTTGCACACTTCCCCAATTGCGCATAGTAAACTCCCAAAATGTCAATCCAGGCCAGGTCTTACAGCACACCCAGCAATGCATCATGGGACTCGTCGTACTGTGTCTGACTGTGTGTCCATGACACCATCAAACTTAAATGCAACATGTGTGTTTTGGGGATAAGTGAATGAAACTGTGTCAGAGGTTAGCCTTAAACAAAAAGTAACTTTATTGATTGCCACATGCAGACAGTAACACAAACTCATGTAGTCAGTCCCCTTTATATCCACAGCACATGGCATGCCACAACCAGACAGCGCAGAGGGAGAGGAGCCTGCAGACCCTGCGGACTCCAGCGATGACACAGAGCAGCAGCCAATTCAGCGCAGGAAGCGCGCACATGTGCCCCCACTGCCCCCATTTGAGGACGAATTCCCAGCAACAGGGGATGACACCAACAGGAGAGAGGGGAGTCAGGGTGTGACACAAATGCCCAGGCATGACGCACAAACACCAAGGCGAAGGGCACAGGAGACATCCAGATCAAGGCCCAGGAGCAGCACTGCGACAGAAGCTGAAGGGTCCGTGTTCTCCGGCCTGGAAGAGAGCATGCTGCAGGAACAGCGCCTGCAAAGTAAGGCACTGCGGTCAATTAATCGCCAGCTATGCCGCATACATAAGGACCAGAGGAACATGGCAGCGGCAATCCATGAGCTCTGTGCCACTTTGAGGGACACTCAGGCTGCCAATGACAGGGCTGGACGACGTGCCAATGCACGCCTACACAATTATACTAAGGCAGTGAACCGCCTCTGCACCACCACCTGCGCCCTCACACGCAGAAGCGTAACAATGCAGGTAGACATGGCACATTGCTGCCAGGACATTGCCCGAGGGCTTGCGCAGGTAACCACTGCTGTGGAGCAGCTGCAGACAGCCAATGCTGGTGGCAGCGCACTAATGGCCTCTGCTGAGAGTGAGGTCACATCAAGTCGCAGCAGCATCACTCCCACCTTGCCAGGGGAAAGACGCCGCAGTGCCAGACAGGGTGCAGGCCAAGGGGACAACATGGGGGGCACTCAGCCTGGACGGCACCGAAGGAGGTGATCATCTGCGGGGACACTGACTGCAACACGGGTGCATTAACCCGAAAATGCTGTTTGCACAATTACTTGTGCCTTATCTGCATTGTGTGCACAACATGTGCTGGGGACAGCTACTATTTCTTGCATGTGAAGTGTGATTAAACACTTGACACATCATCAAGCTTTGTTGTCTCATTTCATCATTACTCACCTAGAAGTAGTTTTGTGTGATCTCAGTCCATCTCTGGCATCCAGCAGCTGCCCCAACTCCTGCTGCTGGTCTGGCAGGGGGAGCAGGGCGCTCGTCATCCGATGTGTCTGTATCGGTCACATCAATTGGGGTGCCTTTCCTCATTGCCATGTTATGTAGCATTGCACAGCTTGCCATGATTTTACAGCAGGTCTCAGGGCTGTATTGCAGTGCGCCTCCACTTTTATGCAGGCACCTGAAGCGGCTCTTCAGGATTCCAAAGGTTCGCTCAATGACGCAGCGTGTAGATCTGTGTGCCCTGTTGTAGCTCCTCTCACTTGCATTTGCAGGATCCAGGTATGGGGTCAGGATGAAGTCGCGCACTGCATAGGCACTGTCACCTGCATGGAAAAAAACACAATAGGTAAGTCAATGTCCCCCCCCTCAAGTGATGTAGTGGATGTATTGATGTGTGCAATGTATTTACCAAGCAGGTACCCCTCCCCAAACTCTCCAGCACTCAGACGTCTGTGTATTCCACTGTGTCGGAAGATGAAAGAGTCATGTGTACTGCTGGGGTATTTGGGTACGATGTCTGTGATGAGATACTTAGCGTTGCACACAATCTGTATGTTGAGGGAATAGTAGCATTTCCGATTCCTGTAGACATATTCAGTTGCTGCTGGGGGTGTGATGGCCACATGGGTCCCGTCAATGCAGCCAATGATGTGGGGGAAACGTGCAATCTGGTAGAAGTCCAGTATTGTTTGCTGTAATGCCTGTTGGGTGGTGGGGAAGTAAATGGGATGTGAGAGCCTCTGTAGCATTGCATCTAGGAAGGCATGGAAGAAGCGCGAAAGTGCACTCTGTGACACCCCACCAACCTCCGCTATGACCCGTTGAAAACTCCCTGACGCCAGGAGGTGAAGAGAGCACAGGACATGCACATGTGTGGGAATTGTTTGTGTCCTGCGTGTAGGGTGCTCCAAGTAGGGTTTCAGCTCCTCAATCCGGTCCATTATGGTCTGTGGGTGCAGTCTGTACTTGTCATAGATGTCCTCTTCAGTGTGCTGGAACAGGGTGATGCGCAGCCTGAATATACGTTCCTGTCTCATTCTCCTGTGAGCAAGGGCCCGAATACGCAGCCTCCTGGCTATCACGTACATTGCTGCCATTGTGGGTGGGTCTGTTGCATTGTGGGGTGGTTTATGTACCTTGCACCAGTTTACCACCTGCAAGCAATTGGTGTTAATAGCGATTTCTTAAATTGCGAATTCTGGGAATTCGCAAATTGCGACTTTTTAATACATGCGCTTGCGATTTCTTAGTTTGCGATTTCTTAGTTTGCGATTTTCGCTAGGCTAAGAAATCGCAACTTAGGTATTCGCACGATATTTCGCAGTTTTGCTGTGTCGCAGACTAAGAAATCGCTAATTTAGCGATTTCTTAATTTTCTATGTGGAAGTGTGTCATACATCAGGAATAGCGAATAATCAGTCGCAAACGCTGTTTTTAGCGATTTGCAGCGTTTGCGACTGATTTTTCCTTTCATACATATGCCCCTAGGGACTTTACTAGTAAGGCAAACATACCAATCATGGCCAATAAATCAACATTACATTTTTCATAGTGAACACTTGTACTTTGACACTGATCAGCAGTTGCACAGTACCCCAAGCATCTAAATTGGCATCTTCATGTCAGGAAAACGGTCTAGGTGGAAAGCAAAAAGTTTAGGGAACTTCAGCCAAAAAGGCCAAGTCCTACAATTATGTGCCAGTGAATGGTGGTTACTAGCCCACACCATCTCCCCAAAGTAGGCCTTGCACTGGTCTGCTTCAGTACCCTGAGAGCATCAAGTACTACAATGAGGTGCTTGGTTCCTAGTAAGAAGACCTTTTACTTTTGTAGGCCTCACATCCTGCACAACTAATAACCCAATGTCCTACACCAGCAATGTGGGAGGGGGAGCTGATCCGAGGACTGGTTGGATGTAGGTGAGAAGAAGGGGATTGCTCATTTCCCTAAACATATCGTTAGCTTGTACATATACTGTACTCGGTGGCAGAAAGATTTTGCTATGTTGTATTTACCTCAAAATAGTGAACAGTGGTATAGCTTGTAGTAAGGTAACTATGATACACTGCAAAAATGGGAAGGTTTTGCCCCTGGGAAAAAGTTTCTCATTGGTTATGGAGTGACCGGATGTCCCCCACCTACTAGTTAGTGAAACCTAAATAGCTAATACCTTACCAACAGCTCATCGAGACACCCTCTAAACCTGTGGAAGAATGAAAGTGGAGTGGGCCTGCTAATCGAGACCTTTGTGGAGACCTGAAGGGCTGGGTCTGCTCCCATATGTATCCAGGACTAAGAAGAGGACTCCAAGGGTCAGTTGGCTAACCTTCTGTGTGGTTACAGGACACAACAAGCCTCAAGATACCTTTTTTTGTGGAGTACTTATCTGACCAGTAGCAACCAGAATAGTACTGGGCCCTGCTGGTGTCATATGCCGGAATGAGTCATGCCCCTCCAAGTGCTCTCCATGGGTCCCGGAAGCTTTAGACAAGGCCATGGGTAACTGTGCCATGAAGTCTGAAAAGTTGGATCTTTATACATTATTGGAATTCAAGATCTCTGAAGCATCAATGGCACCATGCAGAAAATGTATCCAATTTCAAGGGAACTTTATCAGATTCAACCTCCAGACTTGCCTCACTGGATAATTTTGAGCTCCATAAAAAATCTCAAGGTAAAACTCTTGAAGGCGCAAAAAGATCAAGATAAAAGGCCTTATATGCTATGACACGCCACTCCAATCTACAACATGCCACTCCATTCTATGCCACTCCACTCTATGCCACTCAACTCTAAGACACTCAATGATGTGCCACTCTATGATAAGCCATTCTACTCTACTCTATGACACGCCACTCCATCCCATGCCACTGAACTCTACTCTGTGCCACACCACTCTATGCCACTCCACTCTACGCCACTCTACTCCAGACTATGATACTCTACTCTTCTTCACTCTATGACACTCTATTCCACTCTATGCCACTCTACCTTACTCTATGCCACTCTGCAACACTCTACTCCACTGTACGGCAATCTACGCAACTCCATCTATGCTACTCCATGCCATTTACTCCACTGTACTCAATGACTAACTACTCCACTCTACTCTACTCCACTATTCCACTTTACTTCACTCTTTGCCACTCCACTCAAACACTCTGTGCTACTCCACTCTACGACACTCTTTGCCACTCCACTCAACCACTCTCTGTGACACTCTAATCCACTCTATGCCACTTCACTCTACAACATTCTACTCATGCAACTCCACTCTACTCTACTCTACGACACTCCACTCTACAGAACTCCACTCTACACCACTCCACTCTATGTCACTCAACTGTACGCCACTCCACTCTATGCCTATTTTCTCCACTCTACTCCATTCTATGCCACTCCACTTTACAACACTGTACTGCACTCTATTCCACTCTGCAACACTATACTCAGCAACACTCCACTCAATGACACTCCACTCTAATCACTCCACTCTACAACACTCCACTCAATGCTAAATATAATCAGATATCACTGGCGTAGTCTAATATAAACTTATCATCTATTATGAAGCCACCATAAGGCACGTTTAGCTTACGCATTACACTTACCTTTTATCTCTGTAATAATTAGAATGCATTTCTGATGCCTGAAAAAAATATGGTTAATATTGGTATATGCTGTTTATAGTTTGAGATTTTTGGGTAGCTGTGAAAAAACTTTTTAAAACATTGTTTCTAGACGTTTTCTTTTTTGCCAAAGTTCAACATGACCAAATAAGAGGACAACAAAGGCAAGAATCCTAAGGCTGCTGAGGAGGACACTGGTGAGCCATGACTAGTAGAAGGTGTTGTACTACCTGAAAAAGTGGCTGCTGCTGATGTTCCTGCTTTGGTCTCTTCCAACTCCATCTGATACCTTCTTTTGGCCTGTGCCAACCTGGTTCAATGGGTTACATGCAGGAGTTTCCTCATTCCTATCTCAGCAAACATGTACTGTTTGATGTTACCACAGGAAATTACCTTGTTGCATAGGTTGCAGGTTACCAGTTTGGAATTAACTTTTTACCAGTTTTTTTAGAATTAACTTTTCTCCCTACAGGTGGCAAGGAGAAAAACTTCCACACACATCGAATCCTTCAATTTCTTCTTCCACTTAACCTCCTGTTCTTCCTCTTGCATCCTTCACTTCACCTCTTCTTCTTCCTCTTCCAGCTGGGCAGGCTCTTCTTGTTGAGCCATTGCAGTTCTGCTGAACTTCAAAGGTGGCTTCTGAAGACAAACCTTTCCCTGTTGAAAACACTACAACCTCACCTTTGAAGATCTTAAGTGGAATGGGAAAAAGGGGTGTACACTTCCTGTTTCCTACAATTGACAGTGTTGTAAGCCAATGAAACACTGTTTTTAAAAAAGAGAAAGTACTGTGGTAGAATCTCAATACTTTCATTGTACCTGTATAGTTCACAAACGCTAACTAACGTTTCAATATTAGCACACATGTAAATAAAATATAGTTATTTGGTGTATGCATCATTTTTTACATATAAAAAAATATTTACTACCTCAATAAAGAACATTGTATGGTTAAAAACAACTAAAAAATAATATACAAATGCAACGAAAAAACAAAGGTTTACGATTAGTTATAGTTAGGAAATCGTCATTTATTTTTTCCATACAAAACCAATCAGAACTACACATACCTTAGAAATTCTCAAGTTATAGTTATTACTGCAAGTTCTAGTTTACACCCCACACAAAACTTAATGAAACTCTTGCAGCTCTGTAAACAGTGATGTGAATTTGCTAGACAGTGGACACAGTAAATGAACTATAAATCGCGCCTTCCCCATGCACTGCTTATATCCTTTCATATTACATATCTTATTGCAATTAAAATAATAGCATTTATAACAATGCTAAGGACATCTGAAGAGACATAATTTATAAGAACACTGTGCATGGTTTAAGGGTGAGGTATAGTAAATTATCTGTGGCTAGCGAGTTGAAATAAATACATAATCAGAGGGGTTTGATTTACCATTCTAAAATGAGTTCTTAAATCACTGGCTGAAGTGCATAAACAGAGGGGGTCAGATTTACTACTCTAACTTCAGTTTTACAAACACAAGGGAAGTGCATACATGGGGGCTCATGTCAACTACTGTAACTCTGTCCCATAAAGATTGTAGAAAGTGCACAGTCCTGCAAACACTGCAGAAAGTGCATACATGGGAGAAGTCAGATTTCCTATTCTGACTCCAGTACATTAAACCTTAGAGAAATATGCATACATTGAAAGGTCAAAATCACTATTCTTGCTCCAATAACACAAATATTGAGGAGAGTACATAAATTAAGGGTGGGATCAGAATTACTATCCTAAATCCACTTCAACAAACATCGGGTGACATACAGATTTACTGAGTAAAGTCATGTTCAATAAACATTGTGAGAAATATACGAATTGAAGGGGGGTATGATTTAAAATTCTATCCTCAGCCCCATAAACATTGGGGAAAATGCATAGATAATTCTAGTCCCACTAATATTTGGAGAAGTGGATAAATAGGGTGCTAATTTTAAAAATTGGACATCCAATCCTGCAAAAATTGGGAAACAAGCAAAGATTGGTGGGTGCCATATTTACTATTCTAATGTTAGTACCACAAACATTGGGGAAAGTCCACAAATGGGGGAGGTCATATTTCTTATTCTACCTAACATCTTACAAACAGTGAGGACAGTTTATACATTTGAATTAGCCAGAATTAATACTTATCTTCAGTCCCACTAACATTGTAGAAGTTTAAATTTAGAGGGAAGCATTTGAATACCAATACCAAAAGCTATTATGTAATCTCATATTTACTGGAAACAACCATAATCAATGCAATTATCCATAAACAAATTAACTATATAAACCTCCCAACAATTGGTTTATAAATAAACTGTAAAACGCTGCTCACACAAACCCCAAAAAGATACAATATAATTTCAGAAAACATAATATGCCATATTATTTTACAGAATAACAACGAAACCAAAAATATAAAGTATAATATGTTAACCCAAATACACTAATAAATCCTCCCCTTAATCACAATTCTGAGCAACAAATTAAGCATTAAACAAAAAAATATAATTACACATCTGATACCCAAATATACCCCTTGAAATTATTCTTAACATAGATCACAAATATAGTAAAGTAGATATATAATCACATACCCAATAAATCACACATAACCCAAAAACATTGATGAGGATAATATAAATTTTTATGTACACCTGAAAATATATGAACCCCAAAAATATTTATCCCCACACAAATTAAACACGCCCTAAAAAGTATACCCACCCCTAAAAACACATAGAAGTAAAAATATTTAAATTCAACTCTTTATACTTATTAAAATATATAATAATAATAATAATAATAATAATAATAATAATAATAATAATAATAATAATAATACCAGCATTTGCAAAGTGCACAGCTACCTCCGGAGAGGTGCCCTGGCATTGGCGGCCATCAGGAATATTAAGTGAGCTATTGCCCAGAGTCACATGGTGTTGGGCTAACCAACTCCCGGCCAGAGATCGACTGTGAACCATGTGGCCCGGAGTCAGGCACCCTGGCCACTTGCCACACCTCTTCCACAAATGTATATTACCACAATGTTTTATTATACTATGTTTTAGATTTTTTTAAAGAAAATACCAGCAAGTCAGATAGAAACCCAGCCCAAAGAAAAATATCAATACAGTCACTTCAAATTGTGATCCCATCTAGCTTATACATGACTCATAAACAAAGTCACTTTTTGAAGGTAGGTGAGCACAAGTTGGAACAAAAATGAACGTCTTCCCAGGTTCCCTAACAGAGAATGCAAGATAAGAGAGAGCAGAGAGACATAAGATAGTTTTCACACAAGCTGCCGTATACACGCTACCACACACTCCCTTCTGGAGAGATGTCTATAAAACAAACACCTCAGCCATCTCCACAGTGGTTATTTGAAAAATTCAGCTTGTCATAGGGACCAGGCGAAGAGAAAAGTTATTTACAGTTTTAAAGTGGGAAAATACATATTTTCCCATGCTGCTCAACTCTTAGTTTCATTGGATAGCTCAGTGTTGCTACCAAACCGTATTTGTCAATTCCCCACTGATGTTTGTGTGTTTTTTTCCTAGCCAAAATCTCTAGGCTCAGATCTCGAAAATCAGTCTCATGAATCCCATCCATAACCCTTTCTGTTTCACTGCCACTCTCAGAACCTGATCCTGTCTCATATCATATTATGTATAATGGATAAAACTGTCTTCTGATTTAGTCAGACTTATCAAGCACTCATTGGACACCAGAATATACACAGATTCTGAGAGCACTGCAAACTGACATGCTTGCAGCAAAACATTTACACACACTTGTAAACACCACAAACTTGGTGATCCGCTTAATAGCAGGGACCATTAGCTACACATATATCACTTTCAGTAAAGGTGATACTGTACCAGTTGCATATAAATCACATTTATATTCCAATGCAGAAAGGTGTTTTGCACCTACTGAACAAATACTGACTGCAGTTCAGACTGCTGTTATAAAGAAAAGATCATTGGCTCAGGGGAAGCACATAACTTTCATGACTCCTATCCCAGCTTTAGAAGTCCAGTCTGACTAACAAAAAAGACTTACATCCTGGATGTATAAAGTGGGCCACCTACCTTAACAGCTACTGATGTAAACTATGTTTTGACCCTACACTGCAAACACAAGACTTCTGACAATATGAACAAGAATACCCTGTGCCCAATGATGTTTTGCCTCTTGACCAGTATGTCTTCATTGTCTATACTGATGGTTGTGTCCAGCCTGCAGTTGGAACTAACCATCAGTATTCCGCCGCTTGGGCAGCGGTGAGGGGAAAAATCAGGGATGGTGTCCTCTAGTCTATTAAAACATTTACACAATAACTAGGTGATTGCACTGCACAGCTGGTGGAACTCAAAGCTCTACTTCTGGAACTAGAATATAACGATCATGAATTCCCCACACTAATAGAGCACAGTTTGTATTACTATGTTTAGTCTTACAATGAACACTTGCACGATTGGTGCCAGAATAGATTCAGGGACTCCAAATGAAATACTATAAATCACCAGCTGCTTTGGGGAGAGGTGGCACATTTGAAAGAATGTCTGCCACAGGCTTATGTAGTACATACACTGAATCACCAATGTGTTGGAATACACATTGCTGGGAATAGTACTGGCTGATGATGCCCCAAAGGCAGCAGACCAGGCCTGTGTCAGAGCTGCAATTACTCACTCTCAAGATGCAAGTATATCCAAATGATGAGTTGGAGCCTCACAGATGGTCTTGAAGCAGGACTGTCTAATAAAATGGAAACAAGCCTGGTAGCTGGTGTAACAAAAAAAAAAGAGGTGGTGAACGGATACTGGCTGTTAATGGAGAAAGCGAATGGTGATTTCAACCTGCCAACGGTGCTGTGGGAGAAGAGCTTGCCAGGAGAGCAGATCCAATATTTATGGCAAGTATCTTGCGACATGTTATACTCCACAGCACGGCCCGCAAATTTAAGGCGTAACCACATCTTTTGTCTTCATAGGGTATATTGAGCCCCATATAAATTGTCTGAACTGGGAAACAGAGCGGTGCCAAGATGTTCCAAATGTGGTAAAGAGAAAGGTGATGATACCCATATGTTTATAGAATATCCAGCGATTCAAGGTTTCTGGCTGGATGTGAGTAGCACAATTCTTTCAATACTTGGTGAAATGATCCAGGGAAGCAAATCTTTGTTTTTTTGGGGCTTCCAGATAATGAATATCTGTCAAAAAATACTAAAAAAATGATATTTTATCTAATACTACTTGCTCGTAGGGACATTTGCAAAAATTGGGTCAAAGTTACTCCCCCTAGTAAAATAGAATGGTGGGCCTCAATAAAATATACCAATACATTGGATAGACTACGTAAATGTAAGCACAACAGTTTCTGGCTCCCCTATGAGAACTGGGAACAATCATTGAATAATAAGTCCAATGATTAGGCCTTTATACCACATTCCTAAAATACTCTGGTAGTGGCTTACGGACGACAGGGCAAAATAGTCACCGATGGTTGAGTATAGATGGCAAGGTGTAGAGTGTACCATCCCGGAAAATATAAGATCACTGGTCGGCGCCCTCTTCGAGGTGAGCAAGGAATGAACTCCTGTATGCCTGGGCAAAGAGGACTAAAAAAAAATTAATAGTGATATAAAAATGCCCATGCTGTGCTTGTGATTCCCAAAGTGACTCAGTCTCCTTCACAGGTCTTGGCAGCATTCAAAACCTCCTTTTGTCATTGAGTTAATACACCAGAGATCCACGGGGATTCCCATGCAGTGTATCCAAATTCCTGGAGCCCTACTTGGATATAGCTTCCAAGTTGGTTCAGCTGGAGGAGCTGTTGCTCAAACAATTGTTTAAATGCACATCTTAAACCCTTGACTGGGTCAATGTTTCAGCTTTAATCTGTTTTTTTTCTTTTTTTGTTTGTCCAATGGGTTATAATTACCATTCTCAACCTTTACTCCTGGTTCTAACTTTTTGACAAGCCCTCACTGCATTGCCATAGTAAATGCCAATGCCCCTTCCTTTATTGACTAAACCAACACTATCTAGGCCTTTTTGAAAAGGCAATCACACAAGTGCAGTTGATATAGAATGCAATGAACAGAATTTTACAGGTGATAAATAAATATGATCATATGTCACCTGACCTCTGCTACCTTGACTGCATCTGGTTTTAGGCCTTAAATACTGTCTGCAGTGTTGACAGTGCCTTTCTCGAATGTAGACCTAGCTTTATCAAGGAGCAATCTATGTAGCAGGAGGAGTATGCTGAAAATGAGGTGCTGTTCATTGTGGTTTATGTCCAGATTAAATTAGGTATTAGCAAACAGTATGTGGTTGAAATAAGGCAACAGGGAATTGGGTTCATAATAGACAGCATGATATGCAGAGGGATTTTTATTATAATTAGGTC
This sequence comes from Triturus cristatus, assembly GCF_964204655.1. NCBI lineage: Eukaryota > Metazoa > Chordata > Amphibia > Caudata > Salamandridae > Triturus > Triturus cristatus. Next base: position 626,254,490 of record NC_140587.1, read on the forward strand.
TGGTTTTGCCAAGATCATATGGTTCTAATATTTTAATAAAATTATTTTATATTCTATTTCTCGCACCATCAAGATGTGCTGCTAGTTGCCCCACATATTACGTCACCCAAGATATGTTCTATAACATTATTAACAACATCACTGTAACATTTTAAATTACACAATTGAAACAAAACTGTGCCTGGTGGAGAGCGAGCCATAGTTACTTTAGGTCACTGTAACTGGTAATTTAAGTCGTTTTTGAGTTTAAAATGTTATGATTTCAGTGAAATCTTCAACTAACTATAACGTCACTTGAACCTTTTTTCGGTGAATATATATTTATATATAAATTCTACCTAGTGACGGTTGCCACTGGATAGCTATAGTCAGGTCAGCTGTTCCATAGGAAAAGTGTTTTATTGTGTTGCCAAAAACTTTGACCCCATTTGAGGAATCTCCACAAAACTTTCCAAAAGGATGTTACCTTTTGACAAATGTGTGCATGGAAAGTTTCACAGTGATCCATCAAGAGGGGCCCAAAACACAAAATCCCCATACATTTTCCATAGACTCCTTTAAAAAGAGCTACTACAAAACTGCAGTAGAGTATTACTCAAAATTTGTCAGGAAGCTAAATCCTGGTCCGCAGATTGTGCTTTTTGTGATTTGCTGTAAATCCATTCAGTAGTTTTCAAGAAATTAAGATTAACATATATTTGTATATCTGGAAGGTTGTGTCGGCGATCATCTCACAAGAGTCCCATGAGGGCACAAATTCAAAAATTGAGCCCTGTGATTGTTCCAAAGGCCCTTTCCCCCATGATCCTTCAAACTCCCAGAGGAGGGAAAGACTCCACCAAGTCCTGTAAGGAGCGAGCACAGTGATTGCCTGACTGTGGGATGTTTAGAACTGAAATTCAAGTCATTACTGTTTACTTTGCAAAATTGCAGGTTTTGTGGAAATTAAGTTAAAAAGCTATATGAGGGGGAAGGAGAAAGGCATCCTGTACCACTACATTTTGACAGGAATTCTCTTAGATATGTGTTCTGTGATGGGTGGTAAACTCTGCTCTACCAGCAGAGTTCACAGAGTTCTTGTCACTCCGCTTGGAGGGCGTAGTTTGGCAAAAAACTCCACCTACGTCACATAGCAGAGTTTACTGGCACCCACCATGTATACCCTACAGTACAGACTTGTCCGTGATGGGAACTAGCTGTGTGTAAGCCACATAAAAAGTGCTATTTTGTAGAATTTGCAACTGTGATGCATGAGAATACTACACAAAATTTTGCTGGAACATAATGGCACCTGGTTTGAAGTAGCTCTGGAGTCTCTGTGAATACACCACATGCCACTTTGGAAGATTTGGCTTTGTGAGGAGTGTGAGGGAGGGTTGAACTGTTCCTGCCCCTTTGTGCCTCCTTTACTTTTATTATCAGGCTCTATTGCTCCATGACATGTCAGTTTCAACCATTTGTGGTGGGTGCGCATGTAAGTCACCCACACCCCAGTAGAGAAGGGCATGGTAAACATATAGAGAAGAGTTTAGCTCCTCAAGTCACACTCACCCCCTTCGTAGCTCCTTCAGGTGGCAGGACTCAGAGGGGAGACATTCCGGGTAGAATTCTGCAGGAACACTTCACACACTCAGCAGCTGTGTGGGCCAGAGCAAGTGGCTCATGGAGATGGGTTGCACCACCAAAGCTGCTGCAGGACATTGTAAGGATGATATCAGGCAGGAGCATGCTGCAATGCACCCATATAGTTGTTCTTCATACAGGTTCCCTAGATGGTGGGATGGCGCTAACAGCGATATTTGATGTTCTACAATCACAGCACTGACCATTCTCCAGGGCAGATAGCAAAGCAAGGAGACTTAGGGGGGCAGATGGCAATGGCGGTACATTTCCTGTAATGGGACGAGGACCCGTCTTCATTCAGTATGTAGTTTGTCTTCCCTTTCTCTGGCTCATCGTCCTGGCTGGTAATGGCAGTGGTGTGTGGGTCCTGGGGCTTCCTAAGGCTCAGTGGGAACTGGGGGAGTAGGACTCGACCTCAGGGGGCCTCATCATAGCTCTGAAGCACGGCGCAGCCCATCTGGCAGATCTCCTTCATCAAGTGCATCCTCTATACCATCCTTCAAGAATAGGGGCGGGCGAGTGGAGCAACTCCGTCTGCAGAATTTCACAGACTTTTTATGCAACTCCGCAGAATTCCACGTAGTGCAACTCTGGGAGCTCTGCCCACCCCTAGATAAAAGTAAATCATTTTATGATTTTGCAGAACTCTCACAGAATCGTGCACAGTAAAAAGGAGTCAGTGACTTCTCAATATACTCAACTAGCAGAAATTCATATTGCCCTCCTAGGTACTGTGAAAAAATGTTGCGATCTCGTGGGACACTCACAGGATCATGAAAAGTAGAAAGAAGTAGGAGATCTTTAAATTCAATCTCGCATGCACACTTGTTACAGTAGCAAGGAGTCTTACTGGAGATGGAATTTACCAGATCCTACTATTTATGCCTGTCAGCTGTGGAAGAAATCTAATCAGAGAGTTGAGTCTCTCCCCACACCCTACTACCCACATCTGCCATCCAAGAGAGTGGTCTCAGTGAAGATGCCAGGACCTTCAGACATCCTACTGTGCCCACCCGTCATCTGAGAGAAAGATCTCAACAGAGAGACCAGTCCCTCTCTACACCCTACTACATACACATGCTGTCAAAAAGAGAGGTCTCAGTTGTGGGGCTAGTCCCTTCTCACACACTACTAGACATTTTTATCACCCAGTGGAGGGGTGTTAGTGAAGAGGATAGGTTTTACACACCCTACCATACAACTCATTATCTGAAAGAGAGCTCTCAGTGGAGAGGCCAGACGCTCCACACATCCAACTATGCACACCTGTTTTCCTGGAACGGGGTCTTAGTAGTGAGGGTAGTCTCTCCCCACACAATACTATCAAAGCTTATCACCCTGTGGAGGGTTGTTAGCAGACGGGTTAGTCCCTCCGTACACCCTATTAAGCACACCCAACAGCCCAGAGAGAGGTATCAGCAGAAAGGCCAGTCTCTCTTCACAACCTATTACATATAGTTGTCACTCGAGAGAGAGGTCTTAGTGGTGAGACCAGTTCCTTCCCACATCCTACTACGCACACCTGTCATCTGAGAAAGGGGTCTCAGCTGAGAGGCCAGCACCTTTCCATACCCTACTATGCACACACATCATGCAAGAGAGGGGTTTCAATGGAGACACCAGTCCCTGCACACACCCTACTATGCACACCTGTCATCTAAGTGAAAGGTCTCAGTGGGGAGGCCAGTCCCTCCCTATACTCTACAGTGTACACCTGTTACCCAAGAGAGTGGTCTCAGCAGTGAGGCTAGGCCCTCCCCAAATCCTACTATGCATGCTTATCACCCTGTGGGAGGGGTGTTAGTAGAAAGGTTAGTCCTTCCACACACACTGCTATGGACACCTGTCCTCTGAGAGAGGGGTCTTAGTGGAGTGGCAAGAATTTCTCTATCCCCTACTAAGCACAACCGTCATCTAAGAGAAATGTATCAGCAGAGAGGCGAGTCCTTCCGACTTCCTACGAGGCACACCCATCATCTGAGAAAAGGGTCTGAGTGGAGAGCCCCGTCCCTCTCTACACCGTAAAATGCACATCAATCATCCAAGTGAGGGATCCAAGTGGAGAGGTGAGTTCCTCCAGACACACTACCATGCACATCTGTCATCTGAGACAGTGGTTTTAGCAGAGAAGCCAATTCCTCCCCCACCCTACTACAAACATCCATCATCTGAGACAGAAGTCTCCCTGTGTTATGTTCAATATAGGTACCCCAATTTAGGCTCAGGTAGTCACCTAACCTTTCACCTATATCCTCCCCTACCATTACACTACATAACAGTTCTTAGAACGGACCTTTTCCCTAGTTACAGTAATGTCCAAAGATGACATGGGGTTTTCGCCGAAAAGCTTAAGCCTCATTCATTATGCATGAGGATTCTTAGAATCACAGCAGGACAGCAGGCCTACCATCTCCTGCATAATAACTATGTATAAGGGTCGTTATTTTCGTCATCCGAGTCTGACATGATACAGCAAAGTACATCCCCAGGGGGTACCACTTTGGGTATATATATATCATCTCTTGCTGAGATGGTCAGAGGAGAAAAGGACTTCCATGCCGACACACTGACGTGAGACGCTGAGGCTCCTGCATGCAGATACTCCAGCTCACAGTGGTCTAACATCCCTTGCAGGGTGTCCACTTCAAGACTTAGACGGGATCCCACAGTCTCTCACTTCAGGTAATGGGGATGACTTTATCCTAGAGGGTTTCTTGGCTATACACCCACATACATGCTAGGTACGTTTAGGTACATCTAGTTAGGGTCGCATTATAGGAGTAGGCATTCTACTGTCATGTATTTTATATACTTGCCTGTATTCATTGTCTTAGCATGATGGTAGAAATCTACCATCCATTTACTCTGATAGTGGTTATAATAATGTATATCTGTTGCTGTCTAATGCGTGTTTCAGCACACCAATTTTACACTAGAATGAAGCTGGTTCAATAAATGCTTATTGAAAAAAGTCCTCACCGTTTATTCTGTGAAACTCTCTGAGACAAAGTAAGCACGAGTGACTGAGCAAAAAAGTATCTCACTGTTTCCATGATTCTGAGGGATCAGGGTTGTCATGTTCGATAGTTGCCAAGAACTATTCTCTTCTTGGTAATAGGAGTCTCTAGAGGCACTGTGAGCTAGCTGGTATACAGGATAACATATTTGGTAGGAGTATCCAGAATCCAATCCTACAGTAGATCTTATCTAAACGCGCAGATCCTATATAGGTTTGTAGGAACTACACAACATGGCGCCGCCAATGTTGGTTTGGTACTTATTTAACCATCAAATCTGAGCAGTTCAGTCGTGCTTTTCTCAGAGACCCTGTTAGAAATGGGGGTCTCTAGTTGGCAAGGGCTTGCACTCTTCATCCAAATAGGGACCCTTCTTCCTAGTTAGGATAAGGAAGCTACACTCCTTAAAATAAACCCTGCTCACCCCCTTGGTAGCTTGGCATGAGCAGTCAGGCTTATCTTAGAGGCAGTGTGTAAACAATTTGCACATAACCAACAGTAATACAGTGTAAGCAATACAAACGGACACCACACCAGTTTAGAAAAATATCCAATATTTTTATATATACTTAAGACAAGACCAAAACGATAAAAATCCACCATACAGTACTTAACAAAAATCTTCAGTTAGCAAAATACCTTTGTAAAACAGTTCCTTGATGTCAATAGCTTCGTCCGGGGCTATCACGAAGTCGTGAGCAAACAAATCCAAACAGTTCTGGCTGACAGTGGCATCACGGGCCACCTGCGGTGTTGGGAAGACCCGCAAACATTACCTATCAGAAATGCAGGGTGTTGATGACCTCTCATTGAGATTCCGAACACACGGTGTCCGCAGGCATTGGTTCCGGAGGTCATGCAGGAGTCGTCGGGGCTCTTAAAGTCACACACGTTGCAGATCAAACTCCTCTTTGTTGAAGTCAGGAGCACTGGCGTCGGCAGGCATCAGGTGCTGCAGTGCGAAGTGCAGCAGTGCGGCATGCAGTGCCCTCAGGTCACGGTGCGTGCGGTGGCTCGATGGCGGTGTCAGAAGGCGTCGTCAATGAGAACAGGGTCGCGGTGTGAGAGGAAGGCAGTGCTCGTCACAGTGCTGGTAGGTCACGGTGCAAGCAGCAGCATCATCGTTGCTGGAGCGCTGTAGTCGGCTGACGAACTGGAGTCGATGGCACCGGCATCGGTAGGCTGAGGCTGCGGTGCGGGATGCGGGTGGTGAGTCGTGTAACTTTACGAGCGGTGCCCTCGAACCACGGTGCAAGCAGTGGCGTCGATTCCGGCGTGGAGCGGCAGCATCGGGGATACCAAGGTGTCGCCGTGAAGCAAGGCGGTGCTGAGTGCGGTGCCCATAGGTCGTGGTGCGAGCAGCGGCACGGTGGCAGTGTCAGCAGGCATTGTCGGTGAAACCAGGGTCATGGTGCAGCATTGTGGCGGTGCCCTCTGCGGTGCCTTCAGGACACGGAGTTGGCAGTGGCGTCGGCAGCGGCGTCGTAGACGGCATCGAGCTTGAAGTCTTTGCTGTTCCTGAGACTTCTTGAACAGGGTGCAAGCTCTACCTCAAGCCCTTAGAGAAACTCACAAAAGTAGATTGCAGAAAGTTCAGTCTAGTCCTTTCACTGCCCAAGACAGAAGCAGCCACTGCAGGCCAACACAGCAAACTGGTAGTTCCTCCTCACAGCTTCTCCAGCTCTTCTTCTTGGCAGTCTTCTTGATCCAAAAGAGTTCTGAAATCTTGGGGTCTGGGACCCAATATTTATACTAGCAAATCCTTTGTCCTCTGAAGGCAGAGGGTCCTGTACCTAGTTCAAACCAGTTCGGGGTACATTCTGCCAGTGTGCACCTTCTTCCTTTGTCTATGTGGGCCAGGGTCATCAGACCACCACAGGGAGTGGAGCCAGCATTGTGGAAGGCCGACTCACCCTGTCTCTTGGAGTCTCCCCAGCCCCTGTCACTCGCAAACCAGACAGACAATACACAAGCTAGCAGAGGCAGGCTGGATGGTTAGGTAAGAAAATACCTACTTTCTAAAAGTGGTATTTTCAAACACAGAATGTTAAAACCAACTTCACAAAAAGATGTATTTTATCATTCTGAGTTCAGGTATACTAAACTCAAATTTCTACCATGTTCCCTGGGTCAGTTAGGATTATGAAATGTTATATTCAAACTGCTCATTCTTGCCTGTGGGGACAGGCAGCCTTGCAATGGTGAAAACTGAAATTGGCTGTAATTCACTATCAGGACATGCCACACACACCAGGGCATGTCCTACCTTTGAGATACAATGCACCCTGCCTGTGGGGGGACCGTGGGCCTACCTTAGGGATGACTAACATGTAGAAAAGGGAAGGTTTAGGGACTGGTAAGTGGGGGCACTTACCAAGTCAACATGGCAGCCCCAGGCTGCGCATAGGCTCTGCAATGGCAGGCCAGAGTTACACTTTATGGGCTGTTTGCGTGGGTGGCACAATCCACTGCTGCAGCATTTGATTTATGGGCCCTGGCTGCCCAGTGCACTTTACTAGGGACTGACACATAAATCAAACAGGCCAATCATGGAAACACCAATCCATAACACATTTTACGACAGGATCAATTGCACTCTACCACTGGTTAGCAGTGAGAAAAGCACACAGAATCATTACACCAGCAAAAATAGAGTCAAAACCGGGAGGTCAGAAAGCGAAAACTCAGGAGACACACGCCAAAAGATGCCAAATCTAACAGACTCCTACTCACATTTTCCACAGAGATGTCTGGAGTGGGAAGGGAACTATCCGCAACAGAAGAGTAGGCATATCCTATGTATTGGCTGTAGGTTTATAAAGCTTGAAGGACAAACAGTTCCTATTGTGCATAAAACCTTATCTCAATTTCCTTGAAACTCTTCCTTGAAACTTTTGTCAAACAAATGGCTGACAAAATGCTGCTGGGTGAACACAGCCGGCTGCAGTGAGGGAAGAAGAAATAGAAGGAGAAATAAACATTTCAGAAAATAATGTTAGTTATGCCCTTACTCAAAAGCTAACAGACTACGGAGTCACAGCTATGGGTGGGACAGTAACCGTCGTGATTGAGGCTCACAAATTATATGAAACAGAGGTATTCAATTCATAGGTTAAATTCCCACAAGCAGATGCACAATCAAATACATTTTATTTTTACACTGAAGATGAAACACCAAATAAATACTGTCCGTATAAGGACATTGAAATTCCGCTCACCTAATAGGAGTACTACAACTGGTTTAAAGGCGCCCTTCCCCATACAAAAGACAAAGCAAGACAAGGTCCACTCAGAGCTTACACACCACATCCAGCTGTTGACACAATACCAGTAGCAGACCTACGTCTACTTCATAAAGAAATAATAAATCTTTACAGAAACTGGACACAGTTCTTGATGAAAACACTCACACTTCAGCCAACAAGAGCTTCACAAGCAGTACAAATTCAGGGTTCTACAACTAAAATAACACCACAAACGCTAAAGGCATTTATGGGTAAAATACCCACTAAAGGTGAGCAAATGCCATTCTGGATAGCTCAAAAAATAACACAGCTAGAGGGTGTATTTCCACACACGAGCCCTCAAGAAAAACCCAGAATGTTAACAATCTGCTTACCTATGGGGATAGCTCCCCAGATAGAGGATTGCACCACTTGGGGTACAGTTTTCGCTGCCTTATATACGAGAACTCATGGTATCCCATCATTAGTAGTAATACCAGGCGTATTAAAACAAATACAAACTGAGTATGGAGCAGAACCTGCTCAGAACTTAGGGATGAAATTATTAAGTAATTTTGCCCAGGGTATCAGCTATAATATTAGCAAATATAAAAGGGGAGGCAGCAGCAGTGGCAATACGTCAACGCCTGAGAGATTTCACTCCTTTACAACAGGAATGTGAATTACCTAAAATTATCACAGACACCTAAGCAGAATTAGGTAAAGATAGTTTGGAAGCTAGAGCAACAAAACCTAAACTAACTGGTGGTCCTGAAAAGGATAACACTAAGCAAGCACCTGATTCTTCCAAGAAGAAATGGGATAATAACAATAAAATCCAAAACATTCTAGAAAATAGACCTCTATCTAGGAGTTGGTCTCCTCAACAGGAGGCCCCCGAAAGGAGGTATGACCTTAGGAATAGAGATAACATTAAAAAACCTCACAGGTATCAGTATATTGATACATGTTCCTCTCGTTCCTTTCAGGGTTCACCAGGAAGACGGTCAGAACACAGACAAGAAGAGCATATGAAGTCCAGAGACACGGAACACAATTTAAGCTGCACTTCTACAAAAGAAGACAAGCTAAAATCTAAACCTCAATTTAAAAAGAAGAAAGTAGCAGGTTTCAAAGTTAAACATGCCCAGAATTATGAGGACTCAACTACTGAACAGGGAATGGGCTCTGACTATGCTAGACAGCGTAGCAGAAGTAACAATAGCTCAACAGAACCTGATGGTATTTATGGTGACACAGGAGTTGAATGAGCATACCACGGTGGAAACACTTGATACAAGGGTAAGTATCTCACATAGGTTACATGAGATAAAACTCCAAATGGAGGGGGACAAATCCAGAAATGTTAATGGTCTCTCTTGGGAGAACTTGACTTACGGCTATGACATCCTTTTAGCTGAAAAAGAATGGCCGCCTGAAATTGTTATGGATTGCCCAGAGGGAGAAACGGAAATGTTACCAGCTTTTTCCAACCACATTCCAATTTATTTAAAACACACATTCGCGGGGGAATGGGTGGTAGTCCTTGCTCCAGTACTTTATTGCAACCATGTTGGGTCGAACGCTGAGTCACCTCACCATATAATCCCAGTAAAAACTACTCCAACTCCACACAGACAGTACCCAATAAAACAAGAAGTGAAAAAACAGGTCAGGGAGATCTTAGATCAACTTAAATACCAGGGTGTAATAGAACCTTGCACCTCTGCGATGAATAATCCTTTGTTTCCAGTAATGAAACCCGATTTTTATATCCTGTAGTTTTAGACTACCAACATCTGAACACAAGCACAAAAACATTTGCAGTACAGAAAGCACAAAGTGCCGCATTAATGAATAACATTGTGCAGAAAAATACAAAACATCACTAGATATCTCAAACGGATTCTTCTGCCAAAATATAGCGCCTGAAAGTAGGTATTTAACTGCATTCTCAGGGCTAGGTTCCCAGCGTCAATTTTGTTGACTCCCCAAGGGTATAAGAATAGCCCCGGGTTGTTCAGTGCTAGCGTAACAGAATTACTTCAGAATTTGGATGAAGAGTCATTGTCCTAGGAAGATGAAATTCATCTGATGGCTGATGATTTACAGGATCACTTGACGAGATTGAGTACCTTAATTTTGGGATTTGCCTCTGAGGGCTACAAATTCAACTTTAAAAAATCAAAAATGGCCCATCTCAACGTTCTATTTTTGGGATACGAGTTATCAAGTGAGGGAAAAAGCCTGGCAGCTAACTTTTTTGAAACATATGCACTGCTCCAACCTCCTAAATCTTTAAAAAACGTACAATCCATATTAGGATTTTTAAATTTCGGACGAACATACATTTTAGATTACACAGAAAGAGTAAAACCTGTAAAACTTAATAAGACCCGATTTCTCAGTTAGGCATTGGACAGAGGAACACACAGATATCATTTGTTCCCTACAAGCTGACATGATAACTTCAAAACACTTGCAGACATGCGTAAACATATGCAATCTAGTGATCCGCGTTATAGCGGGTCAATTTGGATACACTTACCGCACCTTCAATGAAGGCAAAACAGTACCCATAGCTTACAACTCACATTTGTACACAAACGCTGAAATGCACTTTGCTTATACAGAGAAAATCCTGACAGCAGTACAGACTGCTGTAGTGAAAGGAAGAGCACTGGCTCAGGGAAAACGAATAATAGTAGTAACTCCAGTATTGGCCTTAATGCCTGCTACAAAGGCAAGCTGTCCTAATGCTAAAGCCTTACATCCAAGATGGCTACAATGGGCCAATTCTCTCACTGCAACAGATGTAGTATACAGATATGACCCAAGGCAAAAACACAAGCATTCCTGCAAAAAGAACAAGAATATCCTCTGCCAAATGAAATAATGCCTCTAGATCAGTATGAATACATTATTTACACTGATGGATCTGCTCAGCTGGCCATAGGAAGTAAACAGCTATACGGCGCTGCTTGTGCAATAGTAAAAGGTCATATGCAGGATGGCAAGTTCCTTCCCAGCGATACGAAGACACAGTCTCTAGAAGACTGCACGGCTCAGCTGGCAGAATTAAAAGCCCTAATTCTGGCACTGATAAATATGGATAGAGAATTCCCCAAACTTAGTTTGCAATTCTTTTTATTGTGTCCAGTCATACAATGAATATCTCCATTACTGAAGTCAGAATGGGTTTAAGTACTCAAAAGCTGGCACAATTAAGCATACAATTCTTTGGGAACAGGTAGATGAGTTGAAAAACGAACTACCAAGAGCTCTTGTGATACACATGCCGAGTCATCAATGAGATGGCGTTCACGTTAAAGGGAATTCATTGGCCGATGTAGCCGTAAAAGGCGCAGAACTTACTGCTTCCATAGCTGCAATCACTTGGTCAAAAACAAGAATAGACTGACAGATAATGGAAGCTGTCATTGCTTCACGCAAAAACAGCCTAGCCTTACCAAAAGGTTTTCCACTCAAATACTCCTACAAGTTAGATGCAAACAACATTCTATATCCTCAGATTCCTGGAGTGGGGGATAGAGAATACCAAACATGGATCACAGATTAGGTTTAATACTAGCTGCACATGAGGGTCTAGGTTCTGCACATGCAGGGAATACCGTGACAGTTTCATTATTGAAACAGCACTATTGGTGGTACAGATGAAGAATTTTGTCTTAAAATGCGACATCTGTCAGCATATGAAGGGTTCCACCGTAGCATGTCCGGTGCAGACACCTTTACTAATATAAGACAGACCACTAGCGTGTACCTATCTGGACCACTGCAGCCCCCTACATTTGGATGGGGCTTAGATGCATATCTTGGTGGCAGTGGATTCATGCTCAAGATTCCTAACGGTATGGCCTCAGCACTCGGCTGACGCTCGAACTGTTATAAAAGATTTGAGAGTCTTTATGGGGACATACGCAGCTGTCACATTACATTTTGACCGTGACCCATGTTTACCTCTAGGGCTTACAAGGAAGCCATGGAAGGTTTGGGTGTAGCATTGTGGTACTTTTCTCCATACCATCCTGAGGGAAATTCGGTAGTGGAGAGTAAAGAAACCGGAATTAAAGCAGTCTTTAACAGCAAGAGTATTAGGTTCGGGTGGAAGTTGGGTCAATCACCTATATGGGGTACAGTGTGCCCTCAACAACATGCCATGAAGTTCTCTAGGGGGTGTCACTCCATTTGAGGTCCTATTTGGGACAAGAATGTGGGTACCTGATCTTGATTGTGACGGCACAGTGGTGGATAAAAAACCATTTGACATCAATAAACGTTTGGCTGTTTTACAGGATCTGAATGAATCTAAAGCACTATTAAGCAACGTGCAAGTAAAATGGACCACCACTGGGGAAGTCAAATTAGTCATGGCAAGACCTGTCTGGGTCCCAAAAGTCAGGGATCTGGTCAGAGAAAAGATAGAGGACAAGAAAGAATTTGGGCCATCCTACAGAAAACCTGTCCCTGTCCTGGCTGTCGAAGGAACAAGAACAGCACTTCTTCCACCTCTTGCTGGCAAAAAAGAAAACAGATCCATCTCCTTTGATCTGATCAAACCACACTATGTGGGCGATACTGAATAGGAGGCCTTGTGGGCTCATGGGTAGCCGATGCTCTCCTCTCGCTACCGTGCAGGAAATTCAGACAGAAAGACTCTTAACAGTCAAAGAGTCGCCAAATGGAAGTGATGGAATTTCCAACAGTGAAATGGAACTCATTCCTTGGGAAACAGAACTTCAAACTACTAATGAAAGGCAAATATCAATTTGATCTAACACAGATGCCTACATCAATATGCCTCAACAAGAGACACCTGCCAGTTCAGCACAACCTGCTGAGTTACCAAAGAAAGATCATACTGAATCTGGCTATTTCATCGATTTTGATACATTCTCGCTTGATCCCAGTGAACCTGAGACAACGCCAGCTTCAGTTTCCCATGAGCAACACATTTTTGATTTCTACAATCTCCTGAAAAAAGACTTACTTAGTATCAGATTGGCTCCAGCTGTGGATCATAACTGAAATACTGTTTTCTTCTATTCTGGATTGGCCTAGTAACTGTGTTTTGCTTACTCATAAATGAAAAATATCTCCTAGAATGCTCTGCAGAATCCAAAGTTAACTTTGTCTTGAAACCTCATACATCATCTCATCGTAAACAAAGAGACTTGTTTTCCATGAACATTACAGCTGTTCCAATTCCTGACGGTATAGTTTGGGACAAGGTTGATTATGATGTATTTGGCCCTACTGAACTCTTGAAAATACCACATTTATTTACATATCTCTAAATGATATCATTACCTCCCGTACATTTTCTGATGATTGGGATTTTGAAACTGTAAAGAATATGTTGTTTGATTTAGGAAAATCTGCTGCATTTTCAAACAATGGAATGTTAGAGGACACATCTGACTTTGACAGCATGTACTGTTACCATCATTATGGTCATCACTTTTTACACAAATCGAGTATCCCTTGTAATGTTTCCACATACCACCAATGAAAACATTGCCCAACTCCGCCGAAAGTTAGTTCATAAACTTTTGCAAAAAAATTCCCATATTTTTCAGGGTTTAACACTTCTGACCCAACCACATTTTACTATAAGGTTGCACCTATACCTGCACAGAAAAATGTGCTGACTTCCACCAAACAGATTTATTCTGCATCCTTTATTGCCCAATTGTCTGAGCAGGGTTTCGACTTATGTAAGGACACGATATACACAAAATCAGTCTGGGGTTCTAAAGAAGGGCATGTTCAGGGAACAGGGAACAGAAGCACTATTTAGTACGTGCCTCATTCAGCAACAAATAATATTTCTGAATAAAACTGTGCAACAGACTTCCTGTCTTGGACTAACTAAGAACAAGGATAGGAACACACCTAGGTTTCCCACACCTTCACACATCAATGTTACATCATGTGGAGGGGATACAACAGATGACATCATGCAGTACAATACATCAGACCCCAATTGGAAGAGATGATTAGTTTGGCCCACAGACACAAACAGATGTCAATCAAGATTCAGGGGTACAACCGAAGGGTTCAGAATCCATAGGCCAGACTCACAATATGTACAGAGAGAACATCCGGGGGTAGTGACATCATACAGTGTTGGGAAGTTGTGCCTCGATTGGCTATACCCTCGACAGTGTCACAGGTGAAACAGCACTTCTCCTTACTCTCAGATGAGGTGGATTTAAGGGATTTTTTATTAGGTCTTCAAAAGCCACTTCAGAAACATTACACTGTCTATAATGAAAAATTGAAAATCTCTTAACAACAAGAGCAGAGAGACTTTGAGAAATAGATAGAATTAACCTAGAAAAGGCGTTAGCTGAAGTTGACAAAGGTATGACTACATTAACATCCAGGATTTATTCACTGGGCTACATTGTATCTTCTGCTATTGATAAGATGGACGCTGCAATCATTGCACATTGGTTGTGTGCCTTGGCAATTTATCAACAGTACGTCTCTATTTTCAGCATACAATCTAACTGAAAAACAGATTTCAATGGCACATAGGGGAGCAACATATACAATGGTGCACATTAAAAAATTGGACAAATTACCTTTTACTGTGGCAGAGTCACCATCCACGGAATGGTTAATCCATGGCCACATAACACTACCGGTCACTACCTTTCAATATTGCCTAGAACAACAACAGGTGGGCGGATATGAAGCGATGGGTAGGGAATTCATAAAGGAATCTTGGGAATTACCGTACAGATTATGATGCAGGAATGGGGACACGGAAGTGTTTCTTAGCGGTAACAATTGCAAGAATTCTTTAAGTGGATCTCTCACATGCCAGGATACCATGCTTCATGGGGCCTGTAATGGTTCAGTTGCTAACTTATCCTGCCACCTAAAAGGTTCCCCGGCTGCTGTGATCAATCCGGTGTTTGAGTTACTTTCAAATGGGAGTTACTTGATGCTGAATTATCAAAGTTGTTGTGGGATGCTCCTGGGCATCGTATATTTTGTCACTGTAAGCCTCAAGGTTACTTGATGTATGGAAGTATTGTTTCTACCGACCCATACAGTCAGCAAGGTGCCGTTATGGCCTTCGTTGAATGTTTCCTTTATACAGTTTGGTACTCTGAGCCAAACGAAAGCCATGCTATTACAGGAAACCGTGCTATTAACATCCTCACGAGAAACTTATGATCGCCACGTTGCAAGGTACTCGGCGATCCAGGCACTGATAAGATGAACTCCCCTTTCCACTTCACAGAAATGGTACAATGTATCTTTAAGATGTCTGATACGACGGGTATTGTCCATCTATTTAAGACCATAGGTTCTGGACTGTTAAGCACCTTTCAGACAATCTTTGGAGTTGTTCCCAACTTTATACACTGCCTATTCAGAAGTATTTTTGGAGGGTTTCCTCTGATTCTGCTTCTAATAGCAGGTATTCTGATTGTCCTTTTCTGCTATGCAATGGAAGTTCCCGACACCAAGTGGATGGAAAAAACGTTTTTGGAGCGCTGATACCGTGATCGCATGGTACTCCATCTGAGCACACGTCGTCCTCGAGAACTGAGCGAGCCTTGGTTCTTGTCATTTAGACCAGTCTGGATCGACTGTATTCTGCCTGTACTCTGATGCCTGTTCTGTGGAAAAGAATGCATGTTAGATCTCTGTCTGATACTTCCAACAATTGCGCTACCAGACGTTGATGCCTTACTGGACCTGATAATGGCCCATGTTCTGCAGTGTCCTCAGCGTATTCCAATATTGATGTCTGCATTCTTAGAGCCACCACAGGATTCTTCAGCTCCTGTCAGAACGGATACCGGCTCCTCAACAAATACTCAGGCCTTGGATGACACTAGTACATCCCCAGCAATGGCTGTGCTGAATACGGAGGAACATCTGTGCTCGATTGACCTGATCTGCGAGGTGTTGCAGAAACCATCGTCTGCAATTGCAGGCAACAGTGATGTTGCATTTCCCAGCCAGGAGTCATAAACATTTGGCTCATCGTGTGCTGGGGAAATTAGGCCTTTTTCAAAAACAACTAAATTTGGAATTTTAAAGAAGACACTTTTTCTAAACTGCATGGCTTTCATTCTCTCATTGTTTGGACTATATATACAAACTTATTTAGTACAGACTTCTGTCATGGGCGCTAGTTTTCATTTGTAGCATTTTTCAGAAAATTTACATTTTTAAGCACTATTTTCAATTGACTTCTATATATTTGAGTACCACGTTTAGCAGTACATAGAATTTTTTGTATGTTGTCCAGTCGGATGAGGAGTGGGTGTTAATATAGGCTCAGGTAGTCGCCTAACCATCCACCTATATCCTCCCTTACCATTACACTACATAACAGTTCATAGTACTGACCTTTTACCTAGTTACGGTAATGTCCAAAGATGACATGGGGTTTATTCCAAAAAGCTTAAGCCTCATTCATTGTGCATGAGGACTCTTGGAATCACAGTAGGTCAGCAGGCCTACCATCTCCTGCATAATAACTATGTATAAGGGTAATTCCTTCAGTTATCCCAGTTTGACATGACACAGCAAGGTATATCCCCAGGGGGTACCGCTTTGGGAATATATACACCATCTCTTGCTGCGATAGTGAGAGGAGAAAAGGACGTCCATGCCAACACACTGATGCAAGACACTGAGGCTCCTGCATGCAGACATTCCTGCTCTCAGTGGTCTGACATCCCTTGTGGGGTATCCACCTAGAGACCAAGATGGCGTCCCACAGTCTCTCACTTCAAATAATGGGGTTGACTTTATCCTAGAGGGATTCTTGGCTTTACACCCACATACATGCTTGGTACATTTACGTACATCTAGTTAGGGTCGCATCATAGGAGTACGACTTCTACTGTCATGTATTTTATATACTTGACTGTTTTAATTGTTTTAGCATGATGGTAGAATCTACCATCCTTGTACTCTGTTGGTGCTTATAATCATATATATCTATTACTGTCTAATGGTTGTTTCAGCACACCTATTTTACACTATAATGACTGGTTCAATAAATGCTTATTGAAAAACGTCCCCATCGTTTATTCTGTGTATCTCTCTGAGATGAAGTAAGCACGAGTGGCTGAGCGAAAAGTATCGCACTGTTTCCACGATTATGAGGGATCAGGGTTGTCATGTTCGATAGTTGCCAAGAACTATTCTCTCCTTGGTAAGAGGAGCTTCTAGCAGCACTTTGAGCTAGCTGGTATCCAGGATAACATATTCGGTAAGGGTGTCCAGAATTAGTCTGACTCCAATCCTACAGTATATGTTATCTAAACGCACAGATCCTATATAGGTTTGTAGGAACAACACGACAACTGAAGAGGTCAATCCCTCTCTACACCCTCCCATGCATAGCTGTCATCAAAGAGAGAGATCTCAGTGAAGAGAGCAGTCTGTCCCCATACCCTAGTATACACATTCATCCTCCAAGAGAGATATCTCTGCGGTGAGGCCAGTCCCTCCCCACGCCCGACTATGTACATCTGTCATCCAGGAGATAGGTTTTAATAAAGAAGCCAGTCCTCCCCATACCCTACTATGCACACAGGTCATCCGATATATAGCTGTCAGTGAAGAGGTCAGTCTCTCCTCACAACCTTCTATGCATAACCATCATCCAAGAGAGAAGACTCATTAGAAAAGAGTGCTGTCCCTCCCCATACCCTAAAATGCACACCCATCATCCGAGAAAGATGTCTCAGCTGAAAATGCCATTCATTCTCCAAAGTCTACTATGCACACCCATTCTCTGTGAGAAGCATCTGAGTGGAGAGGCCAGCCCCTCCCCATGTTGTACTATGCACATCCATCATCCAAGAGAGGGATCTCAGTGGACAGGTGAGTCCCTCTAGACATCCTACCTTGCACATCTGTCATCTGAAAGAGAGGTCACATGTAAAAACTCACTCTCTCTTTACCCCAGTAGTCTGAGTAATGAATCCAGTTTCTTCATTTTGGAGTCTTTTTTTTTATTCCTAGACTTATTAGTCTTGCTGGAGTCAGATAAATATATGGGTTGAGTCCGCTGTTTGGATGCTTTCACTCTTGTGAGAGTCCAGTGAGTGTCAATATCCCCCAAAAAGTAGTAATTATATGAAAGAAATATTGGTTAAAAGGTGTCCATTTTGTAAAAGAGTGTGGTATTCAATGAGTTTGCAATTATGTAGCGATCCTGCTAGAGTCTTGTAACAGTAGTTTGTAAGCTTCAGGAAGTGATGCTTCCCACATATTTCCTAATAGTGAAACAATCCCCTCTCCACATAGTACTATGTACTCTTGTCTCCCTAGGAAAATGTATCAGTTAGAGGTCAGTCTCTCTGCACATTCAAGTATGCAGATCCATCATCCAATACAGAGTTCTCATCTTAGAGGTGTTTTTCTCCCGTACACTAATTGTGCATCTGTCACACAGGGAGAGGTTGTGAGCAGAGAGGTTAGCCCCTCCTCATACCAAGATTTGCCCACCCATCATCAGAGAGAGAGGTATCAGCAGAAAGGCAAGCTACTCCTCGCACCCTACTATGCATACCTGACACCATGTATTAAGATAGAGGTCATTTATTCCACATAGCCTACTACAGACACCTGCCACCCTCTGAAGATGTGTTAGTGGACAGGCAAATCCCTTCTCACACACTACTGACCATCCCTGTTGCCCTAAAGAAATGTCTCAGCAGAGAGGCCACAATTCCTTCCACCGTACTGCACATCATTGTGGTCCTGGAGAAAGGTCTCAGTAGAGAGGACAACCTTTGACTGCACCGTGGTGTTTGGACAGAATATCGGAAAAAACATGATACAAAGATATTGTGTCAAAAATATTGGGACATCCAAAATATTGTCGACGGGAATATTGATGGTAAAAATATTGTTTTTATTGTTGTTTTCAGTATCGATGTTGAAAATATCATTGCATGTAGTATTGGTTGTAAGCATTAATTGATATGTAATATATTGTAGTGTGGATGACTTTCATTTTTTTAACTTTTTTTAGTAATGGATTATGTTTTTTGTGAAAATGTTGACGTTTGTGTTTTTAGTTGTAATAATGTAAACAATTAATTGTTAGCTTTTTTTAGTAGCGGAATATTGGGGTTTAGGGATAAGGATGGGAACATTTTTAAAGAATTTATATTACCATTTTAATACATAAAGAAAATAATTTATTGACGTGCAAATTAAATATTTAGAATTTTAAAATATATTTTATTATAAACAATATTTTTAATACATTTGAATGTGATGTTTTTAAGATATGAATTAAGAGTATTATATTTGTATTATTAAGTATTAAAAGTATACATTTTTGTTTATTTAGAGTATTTAGTGACAAATTTTTACTTATTTTTGTTTTTTAATAGCAATTAAAATAGTACTTTTATAATTTAAAATATAGCTATAAATATAAAGGATTTTAGTTAAATTAGTGTGCTTTTACATAATATTTTACTAAATGTTATACTACACAGAAATTGTGAGAATATGTAGTATTGATTGTCTTTGTAATATGTTTTTTGGTAGTATGTTCTGTAAAATGTTTTATTTTGAAGTGGATATTGTACTTTTAAACTATTAAGTGTACATCACCTTCCACAGCACAGTTCGGATTGGAATAGAAATAATAAATGTCGCCCTTTTAGTGTCCAACACCTTCCCCAATATGGTTTAGATTGGAGTACAAGTATTAAAAGCAATCCCTTTCATGTCCAACACCTTCCCCAAATTGGTATAGATTTGAGTGGGACTAGTAAATGTTACCCCTTTAGCGTCCAACACCTTCTCCAAATTGGTTTAGATTAGAGTGGGAATAGTGAATGTTACCTCATTACTGTCCATCATCTTGCCCAATTAGGTTAGCTTGGAGAGGGAATAGAAAATATCGCCCCTTTAGTGTCCAAACACTTCCTCAAATTGGTTTAGATTAGAGTGTTATAAGTAAATGTCCACCTCTTAGCACTGAACACCTTCCTCAAATTGGTTTAGAGTGGAGTTATAATAATAAATGGTGCCCCTTTAGTGTCAAACACCTTCCTTGAATTAAATAAAATGGATTGGGAATAGTAAATGTTAACCCTTTAGTGTCCAACACCTTTCCTGAAATGGTTGGATTGGGTTGGGAATAGTAAATGTCACCCTTTTAGTGTCCAACACCTTCCTTAAATCGTTTTAGATTGGAGTGGGAATAGTAAAGGTCTTCCCTTTAGTGTCCAACACTTTTCCCCAATGTGGTTAGATTTTGGTGGGAATAGTAAATATGACTCTATAATGTCAAACAGTTTTCCCAAATTTTGCATAGGAAAAACTTGTTATACATGTTTCAGCATTTATTTGCTTCCAATTTTTTATTAGTGTACAGTTTTACAATTTGTAATATATATACCTAAATGGTCTAGAGGTGGTCTGACTGCCAAGGTCATAATTGGGTACCTGACCGCCGTACCCCTAATCAGGCCCTAAGTTTGTCTTAATTTTGCTGGTAGAAAGGGTTTTCTAATAGTAAATTGTAGTTGATGGCTACCTCTGTGACAGGGACATAGGCTAGTGCTATCATTGTTTTTTATTTAAAAGGCAAATTGGCTGTTTGTGTGGAATATTTCACACTTAGGGGGTTATCATGATAGCAGTCAGTCGGACTGCCGACCACTATCGCAGCAGTCAGGAGACCGCCCGACAATCAGTCGGTAGTCCAACCATTGCTTTAGGACGCAACATAACTGATTTGCATATGGCCATGTCTGAACTGAGGTGGCAGAGTGGGCTAAAGAACGGTGATGGATTAAACCCAGATCAGTTGACTGGGGGTGAGTGCTTGCAATGTTCAATACTCCGTCCATCATTTCCTTTGGTTTTTGCAACATAAGGGCTGGCAGTGGCAAAGTGCTTCTTTACATGGTGGCTTGTGCTGTGGCCGAGTAAAAGGGCTGCAGCACAAGCCACCATGTAAAGGAGCACTTTCTGCACATCCATGCACTGAGTGCCTTGCACCATTTGATGCATGCCACACGGTGCATGGAGGTGCTGTGGGCACTACAAGTGCCCCCTGGCTGCTTTACAGTGGTCCGCGATGGAAGGAGACCCTGTTTGGGACCCTCAAAATCCATTCCATGTATGTATTTTAGACTTGTACATTTTTTAGATGACTAGTGAATAATTTGTTGATATATGTGTATAGTAAGGTTTTGGTTTATTTAAATTAATGGTTTATGTGAAAAGTGTTTCAGTGTGTTATTAATGATTATTTAGATATGTTGGTGATAATATTGTACTTGATATTGTGTGAATTAATATTTTAGGCATATTCTATGGTTACAATATTTTTGTTTCTGATATTTTTGCTTTCGGTAAATGTCAAGAATTATATTTTTGACATCAATATTTGTGTTCTCAATATTTGTGGTTTATATAGTTAAGATTTGGAGTCAAGCATGTTGTTAGTGATATTTATTTACCAACAGGATTGTGTTTTGATTATTGTAGGATCAATATTATGTTGTTGATTACTACACCCTACTACGTACGTCTGTTATCCTGGGGAGAGGTGTCAGTGGGCAGGCCAATCCTTTCTCACATCATAATATATATGGTTATTTTCCTGGGAAGAAGGTCTCCGAGGAAAGGTCAGTGCCCCACACCCTACTAGGTATACTGCTTACCCTAGGTGAGGTGTCAGTGGAGATGGCAATATCCCTTAACACCATAATATGCACACTGTTCACCTTGAAGAGAGGTCTCAGTGGAAAGGCCAGTCCCTACCCACACCTTACAATACACAGTTGTTGGGAGAGGTGTTAATGAAAAGTCTAGTCTCTCCTCACACATTACTGTGCACACCTGTCATATTGTGGAAAGGTCTCAGTGGAGAGGCTAGTTTCTCCACAACGATACCAGTGGGGACTGCAACACATAAGTACTGTAATGAAGGAAAGTGTAAATTCTTTATCCCAAAAATGTAAGTCCTGCAAGACTCTTATGGAACCTTAGAAAAGTAGGGAGGGGTAGACAAAAGCTCTCTTAAGAGAGACGTCTCAGCAGAGAGGCTTGTGTGTTTGTGCACTCTACCATAAACACCCTACTATGTACAGGTGTCATCCATGAAGAGGTTAAATGTATGAGCTCACGAGATATGGACAAAAATAGAAGTGGATCAAGGCGTTTGGGTGTTCCCGCTATTGTGAGAACCCCGCAGGTGTCAGTATCCCCAAAAAAGGCAGTTTAACATGAATTAATCACATAATTTAGGAATAGGATGGCTCTGACAAGTGTTATTAAGGAAGATCTGTTTCCTTTTGCAGTGAAGTGCAATACATCTCACCTATAGACGCATATCAAAATGGATATTATTACGATCAATAGAGCCCATGCCATGGTCATGAAGAAATGCAGAACTTGTTTTATTAACATGCTTCCAGGACTTCTCAATCTTAGGACCATTGTCAACTTTGCCTTTGGCATATATTAGCATATACAAGGGCTGTGTGAGGAAAAAGAGACATCAATTGTGAAAAGATCTCTTTCATTTAAATTTCAAGTGCATTCAATGTGATAATGTCTTGATGATTGCCACCATAGTGCACTATCATCAGGTCTGGGTGCTCCAAATCCAAAATGCTCTCAACCATTGGTAACGATTGATGCCACTTCATACCTCTATCACCAATCCAAGTAAAGTCCATGTTTGGAAAGCCAAGATTTTTGTCAATACCACAATTAATGGCATAGTCTTTACCCAAGTGGATGAAGCTGTGTCCCAAAATCCAGAGGCAAACCATGTTGCAGTATGGAGATGTCAGTCACAACAGGAGTGCTCAGTAGAATGAGTAATTGTCAGGAGTACTATGGAGTTACATGAAAAGAGAGAAAACAGGAGGGTAACAAAAGTCGACTTGCATTTGGTAGATTTTTGACAGTTAGAAAAGTAGGTTAGGTTTTGACCAACTGTTCTTTTTAATGTAGAGCATGGACTCCTATATTATAAGTCTGAATGCTCTCGTAGAACATTCAAGCCTACACTTCTTCATGCTAGAGGCCAGGCAGGTACAGCAAACGGTTGTCTAATTAAAGTGCTGACTGAATTTGATCACAGAAAGACTAGTTGCTCACACCAATAAAGAAATCACATTGCACAGATTGCTTGTGTTGCCTGTGGAATATGACAACAAACTAGTACTTGAAATTATCTGGTGATACTTGTCATGAAGTCTCTGGAGGTCGGAAAAAAAATAAAAGTTCCCATTATGGATGAGGATATCATGGTATGTAACGTAATGCTCACTTTCATTCATCTGAGGATGCAATAGGTCCTCAGAACTGACTATAATGTTCTGTTTGATGGTAAACACATCATAGTTTTTGGTGACCTTCTACAGTTGACAAAGGTCAACCAGTTTTTAGGATAATGCTTCATAAAGAAACTAAAAAGTCATTATGGGTTATTGGAAATGTTCACACATGGTTACATTTTCAGCACACTGAGTTGACACAAAATATGAAAAAGGCTGCACATGTGGAGTACGGCAATATATCAAAAGACATGAGAATCAGAATTATTAGCGAAGAAGCAAAGAAAGCTCTTGCTTTTCAGACGGTTAGGTCTCTGTTCTTACACAATCACTCACCAGCTTCTATAATGCAAGATCTTTTGAAAACTCAGAACTTTTGTCTCATACCAACAACACTGGACGAGTTCACTCAATTTTTCTTTGAAATGCTTCATTTGATAAAAAAACAAGAGGCTGTGAGTCTTAGTAGTAAAGATAAAATGGAACATCTAGGTTTTGACATACCACTATGTCAATCAGTGATAAATAAACTTGAATCACTGTAGAAAACATGTTCACAGACTGCTTGTTTAGAAAAGACTCTAAACCTGTGTAAAAATTGGAAAATAACTTTGCTAGAAATATCGGAACATGGAGGAGGGATTTGTGAATGGTGCAATGGGGAATGTGATAGAGTACAAATATATTTTGATTAGATTTGATCATATTGAAGAGGGTAATAAATTGGAAGTTGCCCTCCTCGATTTCTGTTGGTAAAAGACATCTACGTCGAAAGATAAACATGTCCTCTGTGTTTGGCCGATGCCTCCATCATTCACAAATCTCAAGGATTAAATTTGGATGCAGCAATGATAAATGTCAGTCACCCAGTGTTCATAAGGTAGGCCTTATGATGGTTTATCACTGGTTGGATCATCTTAGGGATTGTACCTTCTTCACTTTCTACCTTCTTCACTTTGATAAGAACAAAGTAAATGCTGACTCATCATGTGTGATAGAATACAATCATTTGAGGGGGATGTATGACCCTCATCTGAGCTTATATCCCATTGTTGAGAAACATCTAAGTTATAGAAAGCAAAAAAGGGCTGAGATTGTAAGATATTTCAAATGTTTCACAATCAAGTGCAAAATCCACAAAGAGCTCCAAAAAGTACAAAACTAATGAAGTTAATATTGTAATAGATTTCCAATTTTCTAACACTTATGGAGTTTTATGGTACTATAATGTAGAAGTGAACTTCTTAACTGCTGGGCCTCCCCCCTCCCCAGTGATGAGCCCTTTTTTTGCCATTTAGTCCGTGTTTGAACTCACGGTTCAATAAACTTTTTTTTCACATATGGTGTGCATGCCAAATCTACGGATTCTTTTCACCAACATCCTGGGGATTCTAAAGGTACCCAGGGTTTGTATATTCCCCTGCAAGGGCCTGAGAATATAGTCAAAATATACCAACATTTTGAGTATTTAAAAAAAAATGAGAAGTTTCACGGATAAAAGTGTCTTTTTCCCCTAAAAATGAAATCAATAACCAGTTTGCTGAGCTAAATTCACCATCTTCCCAGCATTCAGGAACATGTAGAGCTGAATCTAAAATCATAATTTTGTACCACAGTATTGGCATTTTTTTCAAAAAGGTAGTCTATTTTTTCTAAATTGTTTTGTACTCTCAACCTACTTTCAGTTTGTGGGGGAAACTAGTGTGAAACTAATTGGAGACCCAGGACTGCTATAGATTTCTGAAAAGTGGGCACAATTACAAATTCACTTTGTCTGTTTCCTTTTGCAGTGAAGTGCAATACATCTCACCTATAGACGCATATCAAAATGGATATTATTACGATCAATAGAGCCCATGCCATGGTCATGAAGAAATGCAGAACTTGTTTTATTAACATGCTTCCAGGACTTCTCAATCTTAGGACCATTGTCAACTTTGCCTTTGGCATATATTAGCATATACAAGGGCTGTGTGAGGAAAAAGAGACATCAATTGTGAAAAGATCTCTTTCATTTAAATTTCAAGTGCATTCAATGTGATAATGTCTTGATGATTGCCACCATAGTGCACTATCATCAGGTCTGGGTGCTCCAAATCCAAAATGCTCTCAACCATTGGTAACGATTGATGCCACTTCATACCTCTATCACCAATCCAAGTAAAGTCCATGTTTGGAAAGCCAAGATTTTTGTCAATACCACAATTAATGGCATAGTCTTTACCCAAGTGGATGAAGCTGTGTCCCAAAATCCAGAGGCAAACCATGTTGCAGTATGGAGATGTCAGTCACAACAGGAGTGCTCAGTAGAATGAGTAATTGTCAGGAGTACTATGGAGTTACATGAAAAGAGAGAAAACAGGAGGGTAACAAAAGTCGACTTGCATTTGGTAGATTTTTGACAGTTAGAAAAGTAGGTTAGGTTTTGACCAACTGTTCTTTTTAATGTAGAGCATGGACTCCTATATTATAAGTCTGAATGCTCTCGTAGAACATTCAAGCCTACACTTCTTCATGCTAGAGGCCAGGCAGGTACAGCAAACGGTTGTCTAATTAAAGTGCTGACTGAATTTGATCACAGAAAGACTAGTTGCTCACACCAATAAAGAAATCACATTGCACAGATTGCTTGTGTTGCCTGTGGAATATGACAACAAACTAGTACTTGAAATTATCTGGTGATACTTGTCATGAAGTCTCTGGAGGTCGGAAAAAAAATAAAAGTTCCCATTATGGATGAGGATATCATGGTATGTAACGTAATGCTCACTTTCATTCATCTGAGGATGCAATAGGTCCTCAGAACTGACTATAATGTTCTGTTTGATGGTAAACACATCATAGTTTTTGGTGACCTTCTACAGTTGACAAAGGTCAACCAGTTTTTAGGATAATGCTTCATAAAGAAACTAAAAAGTCATTATGGGTTATTGGAAATGTTCACACATGGTTACATTTTCAGCACACTGAGTTGACACAAAATATGAAAAAGGCTGCACATGTGGAGTACGGCAATATATCAAAAGACATGAGAATCAGAATTATTAGCGAAGAAGCAAAGAAAGCTCTTGCTTTTCAGACGGTTAGGTCTCTGTTCTTACACAATCACTCACCAGCTTCTATAATGCAAGATCTTTTGAAAACTCAGAACTTTTGTCTCATACCAACACTGGACGAGTTCACTCAATTTTTCTTTGAAATGCTTCATTTGATAAAAAAACAAGAGGCTGTGAGTCTTAGTAGTAAAGATAAAATGGAACATCTAGGTTTTGACATACCACTATGTCAATCAGTGATAAATAAACTTGAATCACTGTAGAAAACATGTTCACAGACTGCTTGTTTAGAAAAGACTCTAAACCTGTGTAAAAATTGGAAAATAACTTTGCTAGAAATATCGGAACATGGAGGAGGGATTTGTGAATGGTGCAATGGGGAATGTGATAGAGTACAAATATATTTTGATTAGATTTGATCATATTGAAGAGGGTAATAAATTGGAAGTTGCCCTCCTCGATTTCTGTTGGTAAAAGACATCTACGTCGAAAGATAAACATGTCCTCTGTGTTTGGCCGATGCCTCCATCATTCACAAATCTCAAGGATTAAATTTGGATGCAGCAATGATAAATGTCAGTCACCCAGTGTTCATAAGGTAGGCCTTATGATGGTTTATCACTGGTTGGATCATCTTAGGGATTGTACCTTCTTCACTTTCTACCTTCTTCACTTTGATAAGAACAAAGTAAATGCTGACTCATCATGTGTGATAGAATACAATCATTTGAGGGGGATGTATGACCCTCATCTGAGCTTATATCCCATTGTTGAGAAACATCTAAGTTATAGAAAGCAAAAAAGGGCTGAGATTGTAAGATATTTCAAATGTTTCACAATCAAGTGCAAAATCCACAAAGAGCTCCAAAAAGTACAAAACTAATGAAGTTAATATTGTAATAGATTTCCAATTTTCTAACACTTATGGAGTTTTATGGTACTATAATGTAGAAGTGAACTTCTTAACTGCTGGGCCTCCCCCCTCCCCAGTGATGAGCCCTTTTTTTGCCATTTAGTCCGTGTTTGAACTCACGGTTCAATAAACTTTTTTTTCACATATGGTGTGCATGCCAAATCTACGGATTCTTTTCACCAACATCCTGGGGATTCTAAAGGTACCCAGGGTTTGTATATTCCCCTGCAAGGGCCTGAGAATATAGTCAAAATATACCAACATTTTGAGTATTTAAAAAAAAATGAGAAGTGTCACGGATAAAAGTGTCTTTTTCCCCTAAAAATGAAATCAATAACCAGTTTGCTGAGCTAAATTCACCATCTTCCCAGCATTCAGGAACATGTAGAGCTGAATCTAAAATCATAATTTTGTACCACAGTATTGGCATTTTTTTCAAAAAGGTAGTCTATTTTTTCTAAATTGTTTTGTACTCTCAACCTACTTTCAGTTTGTGGGGGAAACTAGTGTGAAACTAATTGGAGACCCAGGACTGCTATAGATTTCTGAAAAGTGGGCACAATTACAAATTCAGCAAGGGGTCATATGTGCAGATCCCTCAAGGTTTTCCTAAAGAGAATAACTGTTGAAAAAAAACATATTAGAAATTAGTAAGAAAATAATTGTGACAACGTTTTCATCCATTACTTTTTTTCATGATGACTAATTTACAAAAGCAATATACCATTACATCTGCTAGACACTTCTGGTTTCAGGGAAATATAGGGTTTGTAGGTTCTCTCAGAATCCAAGGTATCCAGAGTCAACAACTGCATTGCACAGAACAATGATTTTTTCATTTTATACCAAATATAGACCAATGCTTATGGTGAAAATGGGTATCAAGGAAACCTATGTATTTCTGAAATGGGCACAAGATGTGCAGTGTAGGAGCAGTGGTAATTTGTGCATCTCTGAATTTGTGGGTACCCGTACTAGCTTTTCAAAATGTATTCTTTCTTGTGCACTGGCTTTCTATTGAAAGGCACAAATGTAATGAAAATCGATTTGTAATAGCAAATGTTCTAGTATTCCATGCTCCCACATATCTCCTGATAAAAATGGTACCTCACTTGTGGGGGCGGTCCTGTTGCCGGCAACAGAAAACAGCCCAAAACACAGCTTCGATGCCTCACATTGTTCTGTTGAAAACTTATCACTTAAGTGGGTAACTGTGGATTTCTGACCCTAGCTTAGCCAGCACTGAGGGACATCTAGCATATTTTTTAAAGCTAGACAACTAGGGGTAACCAGGCTGGGTGATTTGCGTGGCTCTCCCAGGTTTTTTAACCCATAATCCCATGCAAACCTCAATCCGTGAATCAAATTACACATTTTCCACACATTTCTGTGATGGAAAGTTTTGGAATCTGTGGGAAGCCACAAACTTCCATCCACTCGGCATTCCCCTAAGTCTCCTAATAAAAAGGGTATCTCACTTGTTTGGGTAACTCTAGTGCCCACAACATGGACACATTACATTTTTTCACTCAAAACTGACCCTTTTTTGAAAAGTGGGTAGCTGTAGATTTCGGATCTTAGCTCTACTGGCACATAAGGGAACCTAGCAAACCTGTACATTTTTTAAAACTAGACACCTTGGGGTAACTACGGTGGGTGAAGTGCATGGCTCTCGCTAGGTTTTTTTCACAGAATTCCTTCCAGACCTCAAACTTTGAGTACAATAACAAAATTTCCGCATATTGGTATGATGGAAGGTTCTGGAATCTGTGAAAAGCCACAAGCTACTATCCATGCTGAATTTCTTCAGGCCTCCCAAAACAAATGGCATCTCACTTGTGTGGGTAGGCCTAGTGCTTGTGACAGGACACTGCTCAAAGAGCAATAAGGATTCATCATATTTTTTCCACTGAAAGCCTATAATTATTTTCCAGTGTGGGTTATTGTAGATTTTGGACCTTAGCTCAGCTGGCACCTCGGGAAACCTAGCTAACCTGTACATTTTGAAAAACTAGACACCTAGTGGTAACCAGGCTTGAGTGACTTGTTTGGCTCTCACCAGGTTTTGTATTCAGGAAAACAGATGGCAGAATTGCTCCTTCATGTAGGGAGCTGTAATTATGTCTGCTCCCTACAAGCGTGAGCAATGCTGGCTCCTGCTTGGGGCTGGGAGCTGGGAGGGTCCACTGGGTCATTGAGGCTCCCCATTGGTCCCAAAGAGTGGGCACTGGGTACCCTGGGTGGGCTCCAGGGCCCCCAGGAGCAAGAGACTGGGCCCCAGGGATGGGCTCCTCAGGGCCAAACTCAGCCCAGGGAGGGAGCCGCGTGGCACCCTTTCCTTCCAATAAGTGTCCGGGACCCTGGAGATGGAGTCCCTAGGGTCAAATTCGGCCCAGGTCACAATGCCACCCTCCTCTTCTGTAAAGGACTTCTTAGGCATTGAAAGATTATCTGAAATGCTTCGTGGAGGTAAAGGGATCATTGATCTATTGGAGCACAATCTTTAGTGACTGTAATGAGTGGGTTCTTTCTAGTCCTTGTCTGGTGAGAGTAGAGTCCGTGCTTCTCCCTTTAAATTACTGCGAGCATTCAAATGCCCAAATCACTTGAAAGCTTTACTCGTTTGGCCACGCCCACTTTAGTAATATGCCACGGTCTTCCTGCCTTTTGCTAGGATGATGGAGAGCTTCAAAAGAAGCCCCCAAGCACATTTCTTCCTGATTTTAATGACACATTCTTGAGGAACATCAGGACATCCCCACCATACAAAGAAGCACTTACTTCATAAAGTTAAGAAAAAGGACCCTTGATAGGTGGAGATTTAGTTGTGTTATCTATAGGAAGATTCATGTTATCACACATTTCTAGATAAAGATGCATGAGAAACAATTGCATTGCCAAAATTCACACAAGTTCATTAGTGACATTTCCTTGTGCTCCATTATGCTGCTGTAGTGGTGAATACGTACTGGACATTTACTCAAGGAGGCAGCAGTTAGTAGTTAACCAGTAGAAAGTACTCAACTTGGGTAGATGTTTTGTGCAAAACTGTGGAGCCTTTTGGATAAAGGGGCAGGTGCAGCTCTGTTTCGGCCCAATACCGACACAGCTACTAACACACCCACAAAGACACTTAGACATCCACTTATATACTCAGACACTCACACACCTACTGACATACCCACTCAGACAATCATGCACCCACTTACAGAACCACTCGTACTCTTTCACACCCACTTACAGCCATACTCAGACTCATGTACTGACTCACAGACCTACTCAGTGACTCATGCACTTACTCACACACCCAGTGAGACAATTATTCAGCTACTCCTGGACCCACTCAGACACTCACTCATCTACTTACACACCCAATGAGACACTCATGCACTCACTCATACACCCATTGAGACACTCATGCACGCACTCACCCACTCACTCTCAAAGGATACAGGTTACAGTTAAACTGTAGAAATGCACAAAAAAACAAAGGTTATAGCAACGTTGTAGTTAGGAAATAATATTTTTTTAAACCTTAGAAATTCACTGAAAATACAAAGGGTACAGCAATGTTATAGTTAGGAAATAGAATTTATAAATCCTTAGTAAGTCACTGAAAAAAATGGTTACAGGGAGGGTATAGTTAGGCTCATATTTCACTTATAGAAAACCAGTGATATGCAGCAGTTATACTTGACTGAGCTAACTATAACTTATGCCCCCACAATGCTCTGCTTATGACCTCACATATTAAATCACCCATGACATGGTCAGTGACATCACTGATGACATAATTTATAACATCTCAAATGATGAACAGAATTACACCAAATTTGACAGAAAACTAGTTTTTGGTCCTGAACAAATGCTTTGTGTAATTTGATGCATAACCATTCAGTAGTTTTTGAGTTATTAAAGGAAAAAGAAATAAAGCTATCTAGGGACACAGAGAGTCTGTGGGCCCAAAAGAACTCAACCAGAAAGTGTTGGCTACCAAAGTAAAAAAAAAGAGGTACAGAGTAGGAATATCCTGATGCCCTAAGCCTGGTGGTGGGGTCCCACAGGTACTCCGCCAAGGCCTAAAAATGTTTTTTTTATGTTTGTCACAAATTCACAGAGGATTCGCAACGGCACTGTAAATACTTTTATAAAAGAAAATGCTTGTTTTGTAATCTGCCCCCCTTCAGGTGGGCCAGGTCCCAGAGGGTGTATTTATGTTTTTAAGTCATGCACACCCTCTCCTAAAAAATGTGGCGGGCCCAGGGATCATCTGCAATCACCCCAGGGAGAAGGGCTGCCTGCCTCCTTACAGGTTGGCTGCATGTGGGGTGTTGGCTGCATGCAGAGAACTGTGGCCAGACCCTCAGGCCAAACTCAGCTGTGTTAAAAAAGTTGAAATGCACTGAAGAAAACTGAGGTTACAGGGACGTTTTAGTTATGAAATGGAATTTAAAAAACCTTTGAAATTCACTAAAAAAACAAAGATTACTGGGATGTTAGAGTTAGGATCAGAATTTACACAGAATCATGGAAATTGATTAGTTAGAGTTACCTCAAGAAACTATAACTCTTGCCCTGAGGTAACTATAACGTGTACCCTCTCCATGCACTGCTAATTATCCCACATATGACATTTTCTATGACATCATTGACAAATCAGTACAACATTTGCTGCAAAATTATTGATGAGAAAACTGTGCATGGTCGGGGAGTGAGGGATCAGGTTGGGTATACCCTGACCTCATGGGAGGAATATTAGGGGTGTTTCTGAGACACAGTTTTGGCAGAAAACATTGAATAACAGTTGTTTTCACTCCACATGCGATATTTGCAAATAATGTAAAAAAACAGTAAAAAAGCACACTCACACATACTCTCTTGCAGTCACTCACAGACCCACTCAGGTCCTCATGCATTCACTCACACACACTCACATGCCCACTTACAAACCCACATAGACACTCACACCCACTAACAGACCCAATGAGAAATGTATGCACCTACTCACAGACCCACTGATGTACTCATGCTCCCACTGTCAAAGCTACTAAGACACTCATGCAGCCAGTCTCAGACCCACTCTGACACTCATTTACAGACACACTCAAAGATTCATATATCCACTCACAGACCCTCTCAGACACACATGCACTCACTCACAGACACACTCAGACACTGATGCACCCACTCAGAGACTCAGTCAGACACTCATGCACCCACTCACAGATCTGCTCAGATATTAACGTACCCAGTGACAGACCTACTTAAGCAGTCATACACCCACTCACAGACCCACACACACACTTATGCACCCACTCACAGACTTACTCAAATACTGACATACCCACTCACAGACCAATTCAGACACTCATGTACCCAGACACTCACACACCCACATATAAATCCACTCAGACACTCATGCACCCACTTACAGACCCACTCAAACACTCAGACACACACTCACAGATCCACTCAGAGACTTATTCATGTACTGATAGGCTTATTTAGCTATTAATGTAGCAAGTGTGATGCACAGAATAACTTATATAGTTATGAATTTTGAATGTGCTGGTGTTCATTGAATGCATGCTTTCTTTTGCGTATTTGTGATGTATTCGAGAATTTAGAATGTTGTTTTATAAAAAAGATATCTTAAAAGAAAAGGGACAATATTTTGGGAACCAGATTGGTTCTGAGAAGCGCCTTTGTGTTTAGTGTGTGTATATGACAGCTACACAAAAGAGGATTCAGAGATTCAAGTTGCTGGGAAACACCTGTTGCCTTCATCTGTGAAGTGAACTCCATATTTTCTATAGGTATATGTGTAAGTGAGGTTGATAAATGTGAGTATGCCCTTTAAACATGTATTAGGCCTGCTGCTGCAGAGCCTGTGTGTGCAGATTTACTGGTAGCTCAAGTCAGCGCGTCGATTAGAACTAAAAAGGCAACCTACATGGGATGTCACAGAAAGGTGCAAGCTAAAGAGGGAGAGAGAAAAAGCTCACCCCCAGGAAGCACAGCGAGATAACAGAGCAGTGTGCCCCAGATATGAGGAGAATGGGGGTGGGCACGGGGCATCGATTGGGGAAGAGTCAGAAGTAGAATTAGTTGAATGACGTTTGGCTGGGAGCCAAGTCATCAAATTTCCATTGAAGGAGAGGGTCTGACTGGGAAATCAGGGACCAAGGTAGCCTGGTGCTGACCCAATCAAGGAATAGGAAAAACATGATGGCACCTTTGTGCATGCACAGGGGGAGTAGTGACGAAGACATACTCTGCTCCACCTGAACACAAATCAGGGATAGACTGACCCCAAGGGATATAGCAGCCAGAGAGGAAGGCAAGACCTTTTCTCAGCTATTTTGCTACCTGCTTGCCCCCTGGACCCAGAGAAAAGACCAGTATGATAGACCCTGGCTGAAGGAGGCATCCTTCAAACCAGAGAACATGAACATAGAGGAAGACTGCATCGGGCATGGAGGAGGAGATCCCAAGTAGAACTTCCCATGCAGGAATGCCCAAGAAGATGGGAACACCATGTTTCGGAGTTACCCAAAGCAAAAAATACCCGCTCCTACAGAAGGGACCATCTATGTACCATGGGCTCAAATGGACAAGGAAGGGCTAAGGAGAAAGTTTGCCACCATTGCTGGATGGAACAGGGAAATGGATGTCATGCTTTCAGAAGAACCCAGCAGGAGTAAACATAGCCTTAGACAATATCAAAAGTATTCTAAGTAGTTTTATCAGAGAGCAGACTAACATAGTATTCTCCCAAGCTCATATTCCAGCAATTATGCTACCTAGCACCGAGCTTGACAGGGCCTCATTCAATTCATACAGCCACCAAATATGGACTGCCCTGAGGGAAATGTTCACTGATGGCCCTGACGTAGTAGGGTTAATGGCAGAGACTTTGAATCCAGGAGAGGCAATAACTGATTTTCTCTATAGGATAAAGGAACAATGGGGAAATGAGACAGGACAGAGGTGGACTGACATGAGCCCACAAGTTGCATTCTTTTAAAATATTTTCAAAAAGGGGCTACCTGCTGAGATACAAAGTTGAGTGGACAGTGTGGTTGGGTTTGCCACCAAGCCCTGGTGGGGGATACAAGCCCATATATTGAGTTAACACAAAAAGAAGTAAGAGAAGGATAGAGAAAAACAGGGACAAGCCCAAAGAGACACTGCTAAATTAGTTTGGCACAAATTGAAAAAGACCACCTTTGAGAGGGCTGCATTGGCCGTGAATGAGCAAATGGCACCAATCTTAACCCCTTCAGCGCGGCGCGGATTCCCGCGCCACGCTGAAGGTTCGTTGCGCGGGCGGGCTCATGACGGAACGGTTCCGTCATGAGCACAGCCCAACCGACGCTCATGACGGAACCGTTCCGTCATGAGCGCCGAAGGGGTTAATGGGGTCTCCACCACAAACCTGAGAAGGTTTCAACCTAGCTATAGTGGCAGAGGCCAGGGAGGTTGGCAGCAACCAGACCTTATGGAATGTAATTATTGCCACAGGCTGGGCCACCGGGCAGACTGATGCCGATTAAAAGCATACTATGGACAAAGATAGATGGGCCAGGGTCAGCCTCCACAAAATCTGAATCTACAAAACCTAGTCCAGGGAAATCCAAATACATCTTACATTCAGCCACTGGGAGGCCAGTCAGCTGACGCACCACTGCACGACAGCAAAAGTGATCAGGTAGTTTGATAAACACGTGGAAACAGCAACCGCAGACAGGGAACTTAGCCCAACAGGAACCAGGGCCACAGCCACCGGAAGGGATGGGTAACTGTCTGGGGAGGTAATGTCTTCACACAAACACAGAATCCAAATATACAGTATGATAAAACCCCAGTGTAAAATGCCACCCATTTTCCCGCATCTCAAGGATTAATTGTCCTAAAGCCAAATGAAGGACCAATTAGACAGCAATTGTAATGCATTTCTTTTACTTGCACCTGGGAATTTAAGGCTGCTATATGTGTGCTGCAGATCGGGCATTCTCACTTTAGTCCACCATTGAGGGGCCTGCAGGAGCCAAGGCCCCACTCTGCTGCTGACCCCCAGGGCGGGATTGGCTGACCATGCCCCAGGGAGAGAACAGTCTGATGAGGGGGCAGGGTGACTCCCACGCCAAGTACTAAAAAAGCAGGCACCTAGGTCCCTGTATCCGAAAGTCAATGGGACAGGTTCCAATAACCAGGTCAAAAGGTCTGCATTGTCAGGCATTTGGCAGGGATTCATGTTTTCAGTTTCAACAGTGCTCCCAAGAACTAGAAGCCTCTGCTCCAATGGAGGCCCCCTTTTCAGTTCTAAAACAAAGTCCTCAAGTGGCAATATCCAGGATTCCCATGCACCTAGGATAGTGAAGACCCATAACCTCCACAGGACATACACAAGAGTCAATAAGTTGCGAAGCGCCCTCACAGCACTGAGTCCATGGAGAGGTTCGTCAGGTTAGCTAGTCATCCAGGGATTGCAAGGCAGCCCCGGTCGAGTCATCCACCCTAGGCAAAGATTGGCAAGGGTTCTTGAC
The DNA here is from genome assembly GCF_964204655.1 of Triturus cristatus. NCBI lineage: Eukaryota > Metazoa > Chordata > Amphibia > Caudata > Salamandridae > Triturus > Triturus cristatus. Next base: position 626,290,201 of record NC_140587.1, read on the forward strand.
CTTGGCCCCAGGCTCCCCATATTCTTATGATGTTGGCGAGGTTTCTTTTTCTTTACTTTGGGTTTTTCAAATATCCAAAGTGTGGTCACTGTGCCATACCCTCTAAAGAATATTGATGGGAGTTTTCCTGCTAGTGCAAAATCCCTAGTCATAAGCTAGGAAAGTCAGATCCAAGCACCAAAGGGAATAAGTGGTACAAGGGAGAGGGGTATGCCTGGGAGAGGAGAGTCCACAAATACACAGCTCCAGGTGAGAAGAGAATGCAGAATGTACTCACCCATGTATCGGCAATTGACCAACGCACCAGGCCTCACATACACCATCCAGAGATAGTAGTAAGCCCTGACCTTCAACACCACACAAAAGTGATATGGGGTACATGGTAGTCACAGAACAACTTTCCAACCCCCTCCACCACATGATAAGTCAAAATAGCAGAAGATCTAGGGAAGTGACCTCCAACAAAATTAGCCCAGAGTTAGCCTAAAAAGAGAAGCCTCTTAAGAAAGGGTGGAACTGAGAATTTTGGTGACACAAGGGAGACGCACGTTGCAAGCTGCATTCAGAGACACGTAATCTCGGGGCAGGTTGCAACCATTAAACAACATTCAACAGTGACACGTCCCCTCGTAGTTCCATCCCCAGCATGTGTAGGTTGAAAACAACCAGCACCGATGATGCCCCAAGGCACACATCAGGAGAAACAGGGTATCAGGAAATAGGCAACACTGAAAAAGCCCTGGATAAAAACTGATAGATCCATCCCTATAATCATGAGAACAGTCCACAAAACACCAATCTAAGCACCTAGCTAAGGTCTAGGACTCATAAAATAGATCAATTTACTTGATCATCCCTAAGCCACCTTAAGCTTTTAACCATCAAAAAATACCACGACCAGGCCACCTTCTGATGCATCACTAAAGAATTGCATAAAAGGAATGTAGAGAACACACCCCTGAAGGAAGTACAGAAACCCCGAAGAAACAGTCATAAGCAACGGCACCCATGCAATGTATTTCTAAACTAACAAAGTATTTAAGGTCTTATCCAAAAGGTCTGTAATCGAACCACCAAGTTCACCACCTTTCAGCTGCCACATCATCACACCAATGCAGATCTAAAGTGTGTGAATCAAACTTACGAACTGCACTGTGTACTTTTTGATTGATCTATTAAAAGGAAACATCCGATAACCAGGGGACCATAGACATCTCCCCTGGAACCATATCAGAGACCTGCAATGTTTACTCACAAGTCATGTATTTTTGCTCTTCTATGTTCCCTCTCTCTAGTTTAGGAGCTTCCGCACCTATTCACTCCTAAAGAGCTACCTGGCCAAATGGAGTCTGTTCAGAAACACAACTCTTGCATATCGATCTCTCCCATGTCACTTATATTTGCACCAACCCAAACACTAGCATTCCACATACACTACAGAGCGCCCCTTTACACAACACGTGGTATTAGCACATGACTACTGTGGGCTCTAAGACATCAGCTCAGCCGTGTTACCTCCTTTCACTGATACCGCATGCAGTAGGCACAGATAGGCTTACTTGTACCAAGAGATAGTCCCCAAAAATGCTAAATGCCTTCTCTATTTATACAGGTAACTAGTCAAAATATCGAAAAAAATATATCGACTGGACAGAATAATGAGCTTTTTATATAGAATGGACAGAATATCGAATTGCAAAAATATAGTGGTGCAGAATATCGAAATGCAGGTAAGAAATATCGAGTTCCACAATATCGAAGTTAGTAACATCGATTTATTTTTTAGTGTTTAAAGTGTTAGTATATATGTTAAAAGTATGTATTATTTTTGTAATGTATGTTAGAATTTTATAAAAGTAATGAATTTTATGTTAATTAATTTTTTTGTAATTAAATTCCACAGTGGGTTGTGGGTTTATAGGGGAATAGAGTGGGAAGTAATTTAATTATAATATATATTTTTAGCATTGTTTAGAATTCATTAATTATATGTTGAAAAGTTTCTTGCGTAATTTAATTCTGTAGCGGGTTGTGGGTTTTTAGGGGAATAGGGTGGGAAGTAATTTAATTGAAATTAATTAATACATTATTTTATTACTTAATAAATCAATATTTAACCATTTATATTGTTATTTAAGTTAATTAATTTATCAATAATTAATTATTAATGTATTAATAACAATACTAAGTAATCAGTAATTATGTTAATTGCGTAATTTTTTTATTAATTAGTCATTAATTCAATATTAATTATTAACAATTAATTTGTAAACATGTTAAATAATTATATTGTTAATTGTAATTAGTTAATTAATTAATTGTTAATTAATTATGTTAAGTTATGAATATGTTACAATATTGTAGGTGATGTTCATAGGGGAAAATGATGGGAGGTAAATTCATTTTTACAAAATAATTAATTGCTAATTAATGTTAATTATATTGCAGGAGTGGGTATATTAAATATTTCCCCTACGCTATCCAACACTTTCCTTACTGTTGCACTCACTGGAGTGGGAATAGCAATTTTTACCCTCCCGCTATCCAACGCTTTCCCTACAGTTGCACTCACTGGAGTGGGAATAGTAATTTTTCCCCTTGGGCTATCCAACGCTTTCCCTACGGTTGTACTCACTTGAGTGGGAATAGTAAGTTTTTTACCCTCCCGCTATCCAACACTTCCCCTACTGTTGCACTCACTGGAGTGGGAATAGTAAATTTTACCCTTCCACTATCCAACGCTTTCCCTACTGTTGCCATCACTGGAGTGGGTATTGTACATTTTACCCCCGCTATCCTATGCTAAAAATATTGAATATTTTTTAATACTATGAAGTTAATATAAATATGTATTAAAAAACTAAAAATGCATCTTTTTTTTCACTTACATTTATTAAGTATGTTTTAGTAAATTTTATTTATTATTTCATTAATTTTACATGAATTTTAAGATATTTAAAAAATTTGATTTGTTATCAAACTATATTATTTACAATGATATTTTGGATTTGATATTTTTGTACCTACCTGTTTGTAGATAGGAATTCGATATTCTGGTAGTCGATATTTTGTCATCGATATTTTTGTAAGTCGATATTTAGCTCCTCGATATTCTGTCAGTGATTCATATACATATGCAGAATCAGGGCCAAAATCCAGCTGTTTGGCCCAAGACTTCCCAGAGAAGAGATTCTTGAAGGTAGCAAAACCCCCAACTCAATGCACAAACACATCTGTGTCTGCCTCCATTTGTGGTCCACGGGTAGCCCTTAGCATATATGGGCACTCTTCTTTAAGAACAAGTGGACCCCTGACATGGAGTTCCTGAGCAGGGCCATCCAGCTTGATGATAGGAAGGGAAATTGTTCTCATAAGGGAGTGGTGGATGAAAATATTCACAACCTATGTTGGGAAATCTGCGATACCTAGGCGGGTGGGTACCCTAGGCTAGAAGTGAAGGGGCAACCCCTAATTGTATGGCAGATTACACTGTATTACTTATGTTTCAGAGGTAAAGGAATGCTTCTACTCGGCATGAATGAAAACCGTGCCACAATCATGCACATTCTGGATATGCAGTGGGGTATCTCCACACTAATGGATATTTACTGGCAGTGCAGTGAGTTTGCCTATACTCAGCTTGTCCCTGGATGGCATGGACTTTGCTCTCCAATCACCATACACACCCTGACCCTGGTCATTCCCTGAGAAGATCTATCTGGTTGCACCATCCCCCTTGCTGCATCAGCCTTGTGAAAAAAGATCTGCATATTATATTGGCTGGGCTCAATACAAAGACATTCCAGAAGAACTTAGACTGTTCTTGGACTCACAAGTATTGGAAGGAGTTTCCATGCCGTACTTCACTGTGCAGATGAAAACCAATCCCCACTTGCTTCAAATCACCTGATGGGAAAAGCTTGAAATGATGAACAGCTCTGCGCTTTGCCTTAATTCGATGACGGAAGAACTGAGAGTAATCTGGCTTATGGTGATGCAGCATCGGTATGTGTTAGATTTAATGACTACGATGGATAGAGAGGTGTGTACCAATATTGTTACATCCTGTTGCATGTTTATCCCAGGAAATGACCTGGATAATGGGACATTGACTCTTGCCATTCAAACAATGCAGTGTTTACAAAAAGACATGCTTAATAAGGGAGGTGCTCCTGAGCAGTACTTGAATTGCATCATTACTACATGTTTTCGTAATGTTTATGTTTGTGTGTGGCCTCGTGCAATTGGGGATTTTACTGCTATACAAACATAGTCCTCAAATTAGGTAAAATGCAAGTAAATATGAAGGTAATTTTTCTCAGAACCAAAGAACAATAGTCTTACTATAAAGTAACTATCATGAACTATGGGTGAGATAGCGGAGTTGAAAATTCAACTAGAGTTGTTAATATTGAAAAAGTCAATGTCAATATGAATACTGATATGTTCATATATTAAAAAAGAAATTGAATCTTTTTTTATTTTTATTTATTTATTTGAAAAGTCTTATAAAGCGCAAACATGACGCTTACGGGTATCAGAGCACTGCACAAAGTGGTGAAGAACACAATGGAACAAATCAGGTAGTTAAACAACCACACGGTCACAAAAAAGGGGGGAACAGTCAAGGTCAAAGGGGCAAGGGGAGTCAGCCAGTCTAGAGAGACCAGTACAGTTTCAGAAGGTCAATACAACAGGATAACAAGTGAACATAAAAACATAATACAAATTGAACAAACAGTATAAAGGAGTATCAAAACCGGAGGAAGAGGAGGATTGAGAAGCTAACAAGGTTAATGCTATTGATGGTCACTCAAAATTAGCCATTTGACATGTTTCTTGAAAGATGCAGTAGATGGGTTGGATCTGATCAAGAGAGGAAGAGCGTTATATATTCTTGGAGCAAGACCATAGAACACACGATTGTCAGTTCTTTTCTTTTTGAATTTGGGAGGTTTCATAAGCAGGGTGGTCGAGCTTCTTAAGTTCGGACTCGAGCAAGATAGATCAAGCTTTTTCGCCAGGTAAGCCGGGGTGTTGAAATGAATAGCTTTATGCATCAGGCAAGCTATCTTTAACAGTATCCTAGCTTTGATAGACAGCCAGTTTAGTTGAATTAGGTCTGGCGTGATGTGGTCATGCTTTCTGGAGCCTGTGATGAGCCTAGCAGATGCATTTAGAGTAGAACTGAGCGGAGCCAAACTAGTCTTAGGTAGCCCAGCAAGGGTCACCAAACCATATTCCAGGCGTGCGATAACTAGGGATCGTACTGCAGGCTGGACGACCTTGTGCGGAAGGAAAGGATTGATTATCTTAAGGGTGTTGAGCTGAAGATTGGCTCCCCTAATAGTTGCACTGATGTGATCTTGTATATTAAGGTGTTTGTCCTAGGTTATACCTAATGTTTTAGCAGCGTCAACAACATAAGGGGTAAAGTTAAGAGCAGTGAGTTGTTTGAGCCAGTCCAGGGTAGGTGCATAGTGGTTGCTGGGGGCAATCATAAGGAATTCTGTTTTGAGAGTATTTCAAAACATGGTCTGGGCTAGCCATTGTTGAGTTTGTAAGAGTGCATCATTGAACGATTTTAGGTGCTCTGGAGAGGCGATCTTCAAGTACAGTTGCGTGTCATCAGCATAAATGTGGTAATGAATGTTGGAACAATTCACAAAATCGGAAAGTGGTTCCATAAAAAGATTGAAAAGATTGGGCGAAAGTGCGGAGCCTTGAGGTACTCCAGTAGTGACTGGGGTACTGGTTGCAAGGGAATGGTTAACTTTGATTCTTTGTGTGCAGTTCTGTAAGAAAGAGGCAAACCAGTTTCAGACCAGGCGCAAAAGACCCATCCTATGTTGTAGAAGAGCAATCAGGTATTCATGGTTGATGTTGTCAAATGCTGAGGACAAGTCAAGAAGGATCAGAAGACAAGGGATGTTTTGCTCAAGGGATCTTAAGGTGTCATCAATAACGTGAGTTAGTGCTATTTCAGTACTGTGCCCTGCTCTGAAACCCGACTTGTAGAGGTCAAGGAGTTGAAATTTCTCTATGTGGTTGCAGAGCTGCATGTTGGAGCATTTCTTGAGAAATTTAGCTAGAGTCATGATGCTGGTGATAGGCCGGAAGTTGTTAGGATCAGCTAAGTCAGTATTAGGCTTCTTAGGGATGGGAGTGACTTGACCAATCTTGAGGCAAACAGGGATCCTCACCTGTATGAGAGATTCTTGAATGATCCGGGACCACAGAGGGAGAATGGCCAAATTGAGATCTTTAAAAAACGTTGGGGTATATTCACAAGAACGTGTGATAACTACCGCAAGAGTAGCTTAACGCAACTCTCAACATCGCAGCCTATCACAGGAAAATAACCCCGTGTCAACGTGAAATTCACAACAAGGTGGTACCATGCGATAGTATGCCGAAACCGCATACAACCACCTCGATGGAGATAAAAACACAAACCACAACACAGAAAAACCTGTGATGGGCCAAAGCTCGATGAGGAAATCAGCAATAAGCAGCGGCAGGCCTGCAACACACACCTGGCAGGTGGGAAAAATCACCATAAAAGTAGAAAAAACACCCACACACAAACTGACCAACATCCAAGCACAATGGAGGCAGCATGAGCAGGTGCAGAGGATGAGCACAACCCCACAAGCACCCCAGACTACCAGCCCAGGACCCTGGGGACAGGGAAGGGCAAGGACAAGAAGAAGAGGAAGATGAAGTTCAGTCCACAGGCGAACAGGATCATAGTCACGGAGGTGATGAAACTCTATCAACAACTGTTTGCCACCTCCAACTTGTCATTAGGCACCAAAAGTGGAATATGGAGGGACATCGTGGACAAGGTGAATGCTGTCGGAGAGCACAAGAGGAAAATGGATGAGGTCAAAAGCGATGGAATGACATCAAGCGAAAGACCAAGGAGAAACTCGCAGCTAACCAGAAGGCAGCAATGCAGACTGGAGGTGGGGGCCCAGCGCCACAGCTCATGCTGGATCACATGGAGGAGCTGGAGTCAACAGTCATCAGTGTGGATACTGTGGCCGGAGTCGGGGGACCAGACCCTGCTCGACAGGACACAACACAACCGCAACAGGGTGATGGACCACCAGGTACTGGAGGGACGGGTGGAGATGGCCGCAATGGCACACATGCACAATCAAGCAGAGCACAGTGCACACCCTCAATGACTTTGGGTCATCGCCCAGATCTATAGACTGTCACAATGTACAATGCCATGCTGTCTGAATGTCAACATGTACCATGCGGCTACATACATGTGGACACATTGAAATACACCATCTCTCCTTCACAATGCAGGGCCACCGTCAACACCCCCTGCAGAGCAGTCCCAGCCACTCTTCACTGATGACAAGGAGGAGAACCCCAGCATCGACTCAAAAGCCCTCCTAGACATCATTGACGTCATCCGCGACTCACCTCCAGGATCAAGGCTGACCAGTAAGGGTGGGTGTAGTGGGCGTAGTGGGGCTACGTGAAGCAGCGCGTAGTGTGCCCAAATCTATGCACAGTACGTGCTCCGCGTAGCCCCACTACGCGTCACCCGCCTCCCATTGGAAACCAGGAAGAGGGAGCCCCGGAGACGCTGCGCTTCAGGGTAAGTGTCTTTACTTTTATTTAATTTACAATTAGGGTATGTTTTAAAAGGAGGGCGGGCGGGAGGTGGGTGGTGGGTGGCAGGCAGCTACGCTTCACCCTGGCGTGTGCGTAGCGCTGCCTGCTTCGCCTACTTTGAAAACTGCGAAGCAGGCAGCGCTACGTACACTACGTGGGCGAAGCATAGTGTCACGCCCAGGGTTACTGACCAGCTGCATCGATGGGACCCCACCCACCACCCAAACCACTGAGCAGGAGGCACCCATGGGCCCGGCAGTATCCCAAGGCATTCATTTCTGCCACCTGACCTGTTTCTGCTTAGTGCCGCACATGGCCCGATGAATTTTCACTGACCCCAGATAAACTCCGATGCACTCACCTTGGACAGCGACATGGACTGCCATATCTTGTTTGATGACCAATGACACGGCAACCAGACTGCGTACTGCACCCGTCCTCCTCCACAGTACTTGTCATCCCTGGATGGACTCTGGCTGGCCCTCCACGGGCCCTTAATTGTGTAGTGTGGTCAGCATTGCCCTGTACCGCTCCAGCTGCAGAACTGCACTGGATGTGCAATAAACATCCAGTGACGCACTGCTGTGTTATGTCTTTCATCATTCATGCATTCATGTATGAATGTGTGGATGAATGTAGGGTCACCCTGTGGGATGCCAGTCAGGGGGTGCTACATTGCATATTGTGTACTGGGTGCCATGGGCACTACAACAGAGACACACGCATCAGTCACTTCCATGTCCGGACATGAACTGAACCACGCCCGAGCCCCCGAGCCCACGAGCCATTGTTGCCATTCCTGCACTGGTCCGGTGTACGGCAGGCCAGACCACTCCTCTTACACTCCTCGGGGGGCCCTCATTGCTTTCTACCCATTGCAGGCATACTCGCTGGTGGTGTACATATCACTGGTCTAGTGATCTGCAAGAAATGCGCATGCGCGGGCGTCCGCGCATGCGCATTTGTGAAAAGAAGTTGTGAACGAGGAAGAGGGAGCCCTGGAGGCGCCGCGCTGCAGGTAAGTCATTCTATTTAATTTTTTTATAATACTTTATATTATTTTAAAAGGAGGGCGGGCGGGTGGCGGGCGGCAGGCAGCTCTGCTTCGCACTGGCGTGTGCGTAGCGCTGCCTGCTACGCCTACTTTGAAAACTGCGAATCAGGCAGCGCTACGTACACTCCGTGGGCAAAGCGGAGTGCTACGCCCGGGGTTAGACAATACATGCATGTCACCAGTTGTGATTGTGCGACATCATGCAGATTATTTTGTACATGTTTAGGTGTAACTGATGTGGCATGTCTTTGATTGGGGGGTGCCGGGGAGGGGGAGTCCTGGGGGTCTGAAGATGCGGTGTAGTGCAGAGGCTGCACATTTGGAGTGGCAGGTTGCAGCTCCAGTTCAATTTTTCTTGCCTTTTCAGAGAAGTGTGCTGAGAAGTCCTCCCCACTGGGAAGGGAGGCCATGGGTGTCAAAATATGGTCGGAATAGTGGTTAGCTTGCTGCTTGATGATTTGAAAGAGTTTCTTGGGTCTGTTTTTAGCGCAGTCAAGCTGAGCCCTGAAATAGTCTATTTTACCATTGCAAATGTGTTTGTTGTAAGTGCTTCTCAGCTTCCTTAACTGTTTGAGGCTTGTAGTGGAGGGAACGTTTCTCCAAAGCCTCTCTGAAAGCCTACCTCTGGGACGTTCATCATTTAGGGAGCCAATAAACCAAGGTTTTGGTTGTTTGATCTGAATCCTTTTAAGTTGCTTCGGCGTAATAGTGTCAAAAATATTAGCCTTAGAGTTAATGTAGTGATCAGAAAGATCGTCCAGGTTGGTCTTGTTCGGGGGTGGCTGAAGCCTATTCTTGGTGATGGATGTTGAAACATTAATGTTGATGTTTCTCAGATTGTGAGTCAGTTGTTTAGCTTTAAGAGGTTGGCCCTGTGTGTGTGTGATCTTTTCCAGGATGTGGAAGGAAATTTGATGATGATCCGACCAGTCACAAGGTAAAATGTCACCCAATTGTATGATATTGTCTGTAGCTATGATAAGGTTGAGGATGGCGCCCTTTTTGTGGGTAGGTCCCTTGCAGACCTGTGTGAAATTGAGATTGGAGAGGAAAGCCTTAAAGGAGCATACTACAGGATCATGTATGTCATTCCAATGAAGGTTAAAGTCTCCAAGGAAGATATTGCTGAGTTGGTCCGAGCAAGAGCTAATGGCCTTCATGATTTGCTCAATGAAGAGCAGTTTATCACCTTGTGTATGATAAATTGTGTGGAGCACACAGACAGTCTTGTCATTATTCCATACTTCTGTGACTAGTTGCTCACAAGAGGACATCAAAGCATTTTGAGATTGTTTGAAAATGAGGCTTTTGCGATGAATGCAAGCATTGCCCCCCCCTCAGTTTTATCAAGTCGATTGCATCTGATAATGTCATAATCAGGAGGGATTAAGATGTCAAGAACTGGGGAGGAGGCATTATTGAGCCAGGTTTCAGTAAGTAGTGAGAGGTCCAAATTTCGCGAAATGATGAGTTCAGAAATATCTGCTGCAAGTTTCACTGCAGATCTGTAGTTAAGAAGCATTGATTTGATGTGAGGGTTAGTAGTGACCACTTCAAGGTGGGAAGTGGTGATCTGAAGTAAGTTTTCCCTATTAACAGATCTAAAGTTGACACTAGGTTCTCTGTCAGGGTCAGAGAAGATGGTTGGGATGTTGATTGTTGTGTTAGAGGAGACACCCCCAGGGCCATTGTACGAAAGAAGAAGAGTGAGAATCATCAACTGACAACTGAGGCAGAAACCTACGGGGCCTAGAATGGTGGGTAGGAAGAGGCCTAGACCTCCAGCTAGGGCTAAGTGGAGAGATGATAGAGGATAGTACATCCCCGCCATGATTAACTCTTAGTGGACTGGGTTGATTGGTCTTCCGGGTGGGATATAGATTCCAGAGCTTCTCCATCTTCATGGAGAACTGTAAAGGGGTCTGCAGGATATCTTTGACAGCAAGGAGATCCTGCTTGAGGTCAGCCATCTTTTCCTCAAAGTAAGTGAGGTGATCGCCATCAGTGGCCTGCCTAGAATGAGAAAATTGGTAAGACCCTTTTGTGAGAGGGGTGTTGGATTGCAAAGTATGTCCCTCACCACAGTTACAGGGGATATAGAGTCCCGCTTGAGAATGGTCATTGCATTCAAAAAGGGAGGAGGATTAGCATGGAGGGGAATAGGATTCAGTGCAGTGGGGTGGAGAAAATACTTGAGTAGGATTAGTTACAGGTAAGGAGGTGTTATCAAACTAATGGGAACAAACAGGTGAAGGAGTAAGGAAGGTGTGGATAAAAGGGAGAAGTACTGGCGACAGCAGCTAGGTGCAAAGCCCTCGGGTTTGTAAAACTGGAGCCGAGGGGTAGATTATCAGGGTTGTCAGGGTTAGTTATGTGGGTGTTATACCCATCCTCTGTGCTGTTGAAAATAACAGAATGATTAATAGTTAAAGAGGGGGAAGCGAAATTGGGGGAAAAAGAGGAGTAGGGGAACAGAGGGTGGAGGTATTGTGGGTAGACGATGTTGAGTGGTCGGATTTGAGTTATAAAGTGTATTTTTAATCCTCATAAATATTCTGTCAAAGTGCTTGGGATTCATGTCAGAGGCTTGAATGAGGATGTTACCATTATTTATAGGGAAATGGTCAGATCTACCTTAAGGTCAGGAGTGGGTACAGTGATTATACAGAAACTGTGTGGGGTTTTGCATAGTGGTTTGGAATGAAGCGCAGAAGTTAGAGCCTTTCTCCACTGGCTTTTCTGTTAGTGTAGAAAATGAGGTTTGTCACCACAGTACCCTTAGAACTGGAAACACAGGTGTCCAAGATAAGCGTTTCTGGATATCGTTTGAAGAGATCAGCTTTGAAAGTCTTTTCCACTTTCTTTGACAGGTTCGGGGGTAGACAATCTTAAATGATTTCAGTCCTACCTAAGCAAGGAAGTCAGTGGAAGTAATGTTGTGTTGAGCCATGATGAGGGTAGCAGTCAGATTAAAGGTGGTAAGGTAGTCCAATTATAGCGAGGCAATATTCCAGGTTCAAAGAGCAGTAGATCAGAGATCCCTCCAACACTAGCTATGTGTTAAGATGACATTTAAGGGTAGTGTGAATGTGCATCTTCAAGTAATATCAACAACACTCACTAAAAAAAATGAAAATGACACTGGAGGGTAGTGAGAGGCATCAGCTAAAGCGGCAGAACAGAACAAAGTTACAATAACGATTCCTTACTGTCAAAGCCCAGATAGCTGGGACGAAGCAAACTGAAACACTAAGCACATGCAGGAATGTCCTACATAGATGAACAGAGAGTCATAATTAAAAAACAGAGCAAAAAGATTTGTTGCAGCAAGGCTATTCCAAGATGGCCAACCCCAGAGGGAAGCAGGAGGGAGGTACTACATTTCTTTCTTTCTTTGCCAAAAATATGTGTGTCTGACTTTTTTGAGCACAGCTGGTCTCAACCCCGGTGTCACTAGGGGGACAATATTTAGTGAACTAGAGATCACCAACGTACACCAGCATAGGTTGCAGCCCTAAGATCCCGAGAACAGGGCTCCGCCACTCTCATCATAAAAAAGTCCTCTCCTCTCTTCAACGACCAAAAGGAGAAGGAGGCAGGCAGAAAAAGAGCAACCAGCAACCCCAGCTTAACCTCCGATCTGAAATAGTGATCCCAGTACACCCCGGCTCCGCCCCGCTCTTCCAGCGGGGGCTGACGCCTCCTTGCCAGCAAAAGTAGGGGACTGCCATATTTCACCATCAGAGGAAGCTGCTGCAGAAACATCCGGCGCGGGCTCCGAGTGCCAGGGCTCCGAAGAGCTGTTCCTGTAGCTACCTCAAAGGAGCAAAGCCAGAAATAGAGGGGCTTTGCCCTGTATATCAATCAGGGGCAGCAGCCTCAGTGAAGCCCTCATGACTCTTTGGCTGGGCCACAGCCGTGCCTCACCTCAATGACAGCAGAGGGCTACCTCTTGGCGTGAATCCAGCACACAAAGGCTCTGCCATGCTGCAACCAGCTGGGACATCCGCCTCCTATGCTTGGTGCTCGGTGACAATAGGGCTCCACCACAGTGCTTCACCGAGGGCAGTTTCCGTGATCCAGGAACAAGTCCAGATCGTCTGAGCACAACTAGACCACAAGTGCAGGATCAGATCCCAAGAACAAGTCCAGATCGCACAGCAGCCGTGATGAATTTGCCCATTGTGAACTCCATTTCAACCCCAACAGAAATACGTTGTTAAGCAGGTCTGGAGACCCAGCCCATGGCCACTGATTGACAGATCACAGGTGGGGTGGAACCTAACCAGCAGACAAACACGTAAACAGGAAATCCCAGATTGATCCCACAGATAGACGCAGCAACATCCCAATGGTCCAGGGAGAATTGGCCCCAGTAAAGCAGACATGGGCGGACGGGTGTGCACGTTCCCAAAACACCATAAAGTCAGATGCCAGAAGTGAAGCTAGCAACACTTAGCCAACCAAGGTACAGCACACACAGTACACAAAGTGATTATGCACTCCTCATGCTGAACATTTGGACATGTCACCTACTGGCTGCATTGTGTTCACGCAAGGTTGAGGCCCACCTGGATTCCTCATCCAAAATTTTAATTCATGACTCCAATGACAGAGGTACACTTTTCTTACAAAATGTATTGCAAAAATATTAAATTACACACTGAACTGTATAAAAGACCGATTGTAAATTGAGACAGTCCTCAGACCCTATGCCTGTGCTCCCCGTCATATTGTTTAATTAAATAAACTGTTTCTCTTTTGCCAAATGCCTCCTATTCTTTCAAGTTATTTCATATTCAAGCATCAATGGCACTCCTACAGTTGGACTTCTACGCCCACTCAGATTTGTAGTCAAGTACTGACACAACCTAGCCACCCAGACAGACAAGTAGTCTTTTAAACATGGGTAAAGCATACTTCAGCAGAGCATATCTGTGCACATTTACTGCCAGCTGGAATTGGCATGAAAAAACCATTCACCAAGTTTTAAACCCACCTTTTAGTACACATGACTTACATCTGAGAAACTGTAGGTATGCCATAAAAAATAGTGTTTTGTGCTTAAATGGTAAGAGATGTCCTTTTGAGTTTTACTAAGTTAGTCATGCACTTGCTAACCCCATGCCAGTACTACATAGAATACACCACCCATAATGCAACTGTCACATGTTTTCAAAAGCACAGACCCTCTCTCATACAGAAACAGAGGCATGTTTACATTCAATCACAGACTCTGAAACTAGTTATGTACTCATCAGTATCAAAGACAGGTGCAGATTTACTTACACACCCCTGCTTTCAACAATACAGGCACTGAGCAATTCCATCAGCCACTTTCACCTACATTTAAAGAGTCAGAGAGTCAATGAAACAGACAGTCATATACCGGCATACTTACCTAAACATCTTATGAATCTTCTACATATAGACTTCTCTACTCACTCGGATATGTAGTCAAGTACTGACACAACCTAGTCATCCATTCAGACAAGTAGTCAATCAACCAATCAACATAAGTCTTTATTCGATCTTAAAAAGATCAAAAAAACACAAAATGTCATAGGACAGGATTGAATTTGCATAGATAGTAAGACATTGCATTTTAAGACAAACAGAATCAAATGGGTGCTTAGATACCTGTATGCATAGTTAAATATGCAGTGTTTCACCTATACTACATGTTATCTACAGAAGTAGAAAACTTTTCTTATTCACCTGGACTATGAGAGAAAGACATAGCTATGGAGATATTTAGTGTCATGACTGTACACCACTTATGTAGGCAGGAATAAGATATATATGTAACTTCTGAAAACAAACTAGGCTGTAGGTAGGCTATAAAACACGGTACCTTGTTCTTAAAGGTAAGAGATGTCCTTTTAAGTTACACTAAGTTACTCAAGCATTTGCAGACCCCTATGCTGTGTATTACATAGAATATACCACCCATAATGCAATTGATTTACATGTTTTCAAAAGCTTAGAGCCTTTCTCTCACCCAGTCACACAGCGACAGAGGGCACTTATCACTCACATACTCAGAAATTAGTTATGTATCAAGTAGTATCAAAGGCAATTGCAGAAACAATTACAATCACCTTGTATTCATCAACACAGGCACTGAGCTATTTGTTTAGCCACTTACATGCACATTTAGAGAGCCATAGAGTTACTAAAACAGACAGCCATATACAGGCATACTTCTTCACCATTTGATGGCACTCCTACACTCACTCAGATATGTAGTCAACTACAGACACATCCTAGTCAGCCATCCCAACATGTAGATTTTTAAAGATGGGCTAGGTCTACTGGGTTAGAGCCAGAGGCACTTCTACATTCACTCACATACTCAAAAACTAGTTATGTATCCATGTGTACTTCTTCTCTCAATCAAATATGTAGCCTAGTACTGATAGAACCTAGTCACCTATCCAGACAACATGTGTCGATGCACAGAAGCACAGTAATGGATATGGTAGTATACCCAGGGAGAGACTAACGCATACGTTGACACACACAGTAATACAGAGACATAATCATGACATTCTATAGAGTAAGGTTTGCTGTAATATAACACAATTGTTAATGCTGATAGATAAATAACTAAAAAATGTAATCTGATAGTACATAATAAAAAGCTAAATATACTTTTTTGTTTTTACTTAGGTACAAACAGTTGCAATGCCATCAAAAAGTGAGGGAAGAAAAGAAACAGAAGCATACTATCTCCTCACAACTGAGAAACAAAAGAAGCAAATTGTGAAAAAGGTGGTGAAAGAGAAAAGAGCTGCTGATAAGAGAACAAAGACATTTCTTAAAATAGTACGTGGACAACTGGAAAGTGAGCAAAATCAAGTAAATAATAAACAAAGATTCTTATCAACAAAAAAAGGAGAAAATGCACATGACATGATGAGTAAAAGAATTATACAATTAAGCAGAGAGTTTTTCCAAAAAACAGAGGCACTTCAAGGAAAACAGATTTAGAATGTTCCATAGTAGAGTAATTCAGAATATGTAATGAACTATGAAGAAGTATAAAAGGAGAAGAGAAGCAGTCAGACAAAAGGAGCGTGTTGAGGCTGTAGTCGATAAGGCATTTGCTCTCAAGAGGAAACTATTTATTTTGATTCTAAACAGAATGATGAGACTGGATAAAGTAGTGTTGTCTATTAAGAAAAGAAGCCAAAAGAAAAGACTTCTCAATTGAAGTAACTTTTGCAAATTTCTCAGCGGTGAATGGAAACATACTTCTTGTACTGAGCCTTTCTTTAATGAATAAAGCTATTTCCAAGAGAACACATTAGTGCATGCAGTTGATGAATCTGGACAATGTTATGAGATGAATGATGGTAGTCCTATTCCAAAAGAGGTCATGAGAACTAGAAATGTAGAGAAAGTGATAGCTGAAGAGGTACAGGGAAGATGTAGGCAAGCCCATGTACATAAATTGAACTGTAGTGGTATTTGTAGTGTTCAACAAATCTCTCTATATATAGTGAACAATGTCTTAAGTATATTTCCCTGCATAAGTCTGAAACAGAAAATTGAAATGTTGCAAGTATTAGATCCATGCCAAGTAAGGAAGTATACTAATTTACAGGGACACTCACTAGCATGTCAATCAACGAAAGTGTGCCAAGGACCTTTCAATATTTCAGAATGCTCGGCGTACACCACTCGAGAATGTGAACTTTAGTTAGGAGGCCTCACTATGTCAAAACGTTTGCGCTATGTTTAGGAGAAATGAAAAGAACTCTTTTGCATGGTACAGTGGCATAGGTAAAAAAATTGCAATGATGTTCAGTTTCATTTCTTTGGTCCTGAACAGGAGTGCTGGGGAAATGAGGACTTGTTATCTGCAGGTGCAGAGGAAAATGACACAGGTATTACTGTTGATTACTTTTGAGAAGAGATTACAAAGTTTAACACAATTTTGGTTTGAATATGTTGTTGATGCACTCACTACAAAAGTCAAACTCTTAATGTTCTGCCTTCAAAATCTGAGGAGAGAACAGAGAGAAGTGGGAAGAATGTGCTAAAGACAGGAGGGAATCTGGAAAATCTCTCAGCAAGTGAATTTGTTGAGAAAGTTCATTGAAAATGTGAAAACCTGGAATACAACTTGATTAATTTAGGTAGCATGCCAATGTGGCACCAATGAGTTTTGCTCTCATCATCATGGCGAGCTGAAATGCATTTTGAGAAACCTAGGTGCACCTGCTCAGCTTATATCACTCAGCTGGGCTGTGAATGCATGGGATGACCTGCTTGAATTTTTTGCAAGATTCTCCATCAAATTAATCAAGTTGTTGTCCAGGTTTTCATATTTTCCGTGAACTTTCTCAACAAATTCCCTTGCTGAGAGATTTTCCAAATTCACTCCTGTCTTTAGAATGTGGTTTACTGCATAAGATAGGCCTGACCAGTCACTCTCAAATAATAGATGGATTATATAGAGAAACCACTGGCAAAATCTAGGGTCCTCTGAATATTGTCTATTTGGTCTATAATCAGCTGCTGATATTTGTACAGGCCGGTCATCATACCTACAGCTGGAGAACATTGCTTCTTTGATCCTGCAAATGTTTGCAAATATCTTAAGCACAGGTTTCAAGCCATGATGTCGTTCATCTGCAACAAAACGAATTCCCCTCTTGGTGAAGTAACTGATTTATTTGGGCGTAAAGAGTATGGATAAATGATGACCTGACATTTGGAAAAGACAGTGATGACTCTGTCCTGTGTTTCAAGCATGTAACAGGTGTCATCCCACAAGACAATAGTGAGTAAGGCCTGACATGCGTTTTTTGGTTTCAAGCTCATAGATGTGGCATGTACTGTCATTGAAGATATAGATGAAATGGAAAGTTTTACACTAGATGTTGTTTTGGATTCCCTCAACCCATCATTTCAGAAGGAAGAGGCAACAGCTTTCATCTGCAGTTAGACATACACTGACACGAAAATCACAAAAAAACTCTGACAACCTGAGAAGAAAAGAGGCCTTGAAGACTATTAATGACTATATTCCTGTCATTCTCAAAATGTGAAATGTGAACATGGTAATACAGTTGGTTGCAGACAACTCCACGCTGTTGCTTGCTACTTGACTTCATATATAACATAATCAGAGAAGACAGAGATAAAAATGTGTTGTGGGAGGAGATTTCCACAGAAAAGAGTCTTGCCAAGAAATTGTACAGCTTGAGCACAAAAATGCCTTCTCAGAGAGAAATAGGATCCTTGCAGTGCTTTGTCTGTTTGAGCTCAGTTAGTTTGTTCTTAAAGTTAAGGAGAATTGTATGGGTAAGTCCAGACCTTGCAAGCATTTGAAATATAGTTGTAAAGTCTTTCCTTGAAATTTAGAATCTAGCAGAATTTGATCCAAAAAGTTGAGACAGTGTGAAATCTATTATGTTGAAGATATATACTACCCAAGAGGAGTTCACATATAGAAAACATATGCATCTATGAAGTTATTTGATGCTATAGATATAGAAGTACTGTAACAGAACACATGAAAGAAGGGAGATATGCAGTACTTGCATGTGATGGTTGTTTGGTGAGACACACCAAAGTAAATCTAAGTAACCACAGAAAACTCAGTTGCCAGGCTGCTGAGAGAAGAGAGCTTTACTACTTGGCACGTTTGCAGCTGTTCAAGCCATGGCATGCTGAATCAGAATTACTTGGACACTATGACTGTTATGAAGACTCTTTCAATGCAGTGAAAGACAGCATTGACTGTTCAGTCTTTCCAAACTACTTGCAAATGTTGAAAGATGAGATTGAGCAGGAGGAAACCGTTGCTGCTGGGATACTCAAGGAGAGTTCACAAAGCTGCCAATGGTCTAGACCACTGAGTCAATTATTCAAAATGAAGCAGCTATATCTATGAATGAGGTGGAGAGTGCAATGCAGCAAGCAAGAGAGGAAACCGTTCATGTTGAACAGTTAGTAGAACAACTGAATGATAAACAGAAAGAACCTTACATTGAAGTTAAAGATAAAATAGGGCATGGATTTCTGAATAAGAAGTAACAATGTGAATGCTCTTCATTTAAGCCAATAATACTATATATCAGTGGTCAAGCTGGCACTGGAAAAGGCTTTCCAATTAAAGTTCTCATTGCTTATCTACAGAGGCCTACAGAATCAAATGTGTCATATGTAGTAACAGCACCAACAGGATTAGCTCACATAACATTAAAGGAATTACTTTACATTGACTACTTATGCTACCTGTTGAAAATGACAATAAACTGGAATACCAGAATTTCTGGGGAAGCTTGTCATGAGGTATCAAGAGTATTGAAGATACTGAAGCTTTTTCTAATTGATGAGGTGAGCATGGTATCGAACTTAATGCTTGCCTTCATACACTTTAGAATACAGCAGATTTTCAGAACAAAACATGATGTACTCTTTGGAGAAAATTATTGAATTGTATTTGGTGATCTACTACAACTTATTCCTGTAAAAGGAAAACCTGTTGCCAAAACACTTGTCCATAAAGAAACAAGAAATTCTTTGGGGAGTATTAGCAATGTATCTATTAATTTGGCTAAACTTTTAATACAAGGAACTAGTGAAAAATATACGTCAAGCATCTGATGTGGAATATAGAAATATTCTTAAGGATGTTAGAACAAGAGTTCTAACATAGGAAGGAGAATGTGCTTTAGAAAATCGACTTATCAAGAAACTATTTCCATTTAACATTACAGCAGCAGAACAAATGTACAATTTCACCTAAGAACAGAAATCCATAGTCTGTTTAATGCCTGCACTTAAGGATGCTCCATTGTCAACAAACAATTACTAAAACTGGAGAAACTGGAGAAAGAAGATATATTGGAAATTACAGCTATCAATAAAATGGAAAATAAGGGAGTGACAATACTGTGCAAAGAAAAACTTCAAGCAAAATAGGATTCTTTGAAGAAGTCAGTATGCAGGACTGCAGGATTAGAAAAGCATTTACAAGTGTGCAAAAACTGTAGATAAATGTTATGGCACAATTTACATGTTGAAGAACCTGCAGTGGGTAAAGCTCTTGATTTAATTAATTTTCAAATAGAGATGCGGTTGAATATTTGGGTATAAAATTTAATCAGATTGATGATGTAAAGCGGATTGGCCGATTATTGTTCGTGTTTTTTGCTTGTGAAAGACTTATATGTGTGGCAGAGGCAGTTCACTACGGTCTATAGCATATGCTATAATTACCCATAAATCACAAGGTTTAAGAATAGCTGCAGCTTTTATTTATATAGGAAATCCTGTATTTAATGAAGGAATTTCATATGGAGCATTGTCGTGAGTTAGAACATTGCCAGTTTGTTTTTGATTCATTTTGATCATAAGAAAATGAATGCTGATGCTATTTGTGTGAGAGACTACAATTGGTTAAGAAGTCTATATAATCCTCATTTAGGACAGTATCCTATTACTGAGAAATTAATAATCTGTCCTAGGCATGAAGCTTACAAAAGAGTCAACTGATGTTCCTCGAAAGAGTGAAAAGAAGGAAAAGTAAGAAGATGTTAAGAAGAAAAAAGTGGAAAATGAGGGAGATATTAGAGGTTACCAGTTGGAAAATAGTTATGGTGTCAAATACTATGCTAATGTTGTTTTCAATGTACTCTTAAATTTATCACATCTTTTAAATGCAATTCAAGAAAAACCAAGGAACACATTGTGTTCAGCATTTTGTTGCTTCCACCAGCGTGTACATAGTGATGGGACTGTAGTATTTCCTGTTTCAGCCATCTGGGATCTAGTAGGCATATACATTTTTAATACTGAGGACAAAGAAATTAACAAAGAAGACTTGAAGGTCTACCATAATAAAATGTATCAGGAAAAGAAAAAATTCTTTTCATCCAAAATTAAGTCATCTGGAAACAAAAGAAAGGACATTTATAAAATTGTGAGAGACTTCTCCCCGAGTGCAGCTGCTAGACCTTTCACCCAGACTTCAGAATGGACAAACCAACTTCTGTCATTCTTTCATGAGAAAATTATAGCTATCCAAAACTCGTTTTTGGAGCCACTTCCGGTTGAAGAAAGGGGCATAGTCTCTCTACCCTCTGGCGCTCCTGCAGTGGGTCCCTCCTTCACACAGTTCCCCCTTCCACTTGAGACATCCTTGAAGATTATGAAAGGCCTAAAGTCAGGATCACCTACTGACCCATGTCCGGCTAAAATACTGGCATCTGTGGCCGAGATCATAAATCCAATTGCCAATACTGTTCTCAATTCCTCACTAAGTAACGGCCAGGTGCCTCTAAACTGGAAGAGTGCGAAAATTCTCTCAATGTTTAAAAAGCCTGCTGCCAACCCCTTGATAGCATTAAACTATTGACCAATCTCACTCCTTCCTTTTTCCTCCGAAACCCTACAGAAATATGTAAACTCAGTGATTACGGACTACGTAGAAACTAATAATTTTCTCCATCAGAGCCAGTCGGGCTTCAGACCTAATTTCAGCACAGAGACTATTCTGCTGGAAATCTCGAAGTCCATAAAGGAGAAACTAGATAAAGGAGGTAAAGCGGTGTTGATCTTACTGGACCTCTCTGCAACCTTCGACACAATGCCCCATGACTGACTCCTGCATAGACTACAGGAGTGCGGCCTGAGAGGCACGGTGTTCAAGTGGTTCTCCTCCTTTTTGGAGGATAGACACCAAGAGGTCTGGTCCCCTCCTTTTGCTGCTCCCATCCCCCCTCTGAAAGTGAGTGTCCCACAGGGCTCCATTCTGAGCCCGACAATTTTTTATTCTCTACATGGCCCCCCTGGCTCTCTTGGTTGAAGCAGGTGACGCAACAATAATTTCCTAAGCCGACGATTTGCAGCTTTTGTTCACATGTGAGGAGGGCGAGGATTTTGCAGGGGAGAAGATAAATTAATGCCTGACTGGAGTTTTTACCTAGCTTAGGCAGAATCAATTAAAATGTAACCCAGAGAAATCAGAAATAATCTTCTTCAGTTCCCCATCTCGGGATGAGTGGAAACAATAATGGCCTTCAGATGTGTCACCCCCGCAAACTTCGGTAAATACGGCCTTATAAGGACATAACTCCAAATAAGGACAGAATGCCTTATAGAGACATCACCCCTTATAAGGACTGCAGCCTTTTATGGACTAAACCTTTCACCTAGTTCCATTCCGAGGGTGGGTTTTTCCCAATCGATATTGATAAGACGTCATCCTTAGCTCATATGAATAATTGATGAGTACACTCTCCAGGAGGTATCCTTCATCTCTCCCATCGACGCACAAGGTTTAATCCCCAACGTCATCCTCATACTGAACAATGGGTAACACACATACATAGACTGTATAAATACAGCACTTCTTGCTACCAAAGAGCAGGAGGGAACCAAGACTTCAAGACCGGAACGCTGACCAGAGATGCTGCAGCTCTGGCATGCCATGGCTCCAGCTGACAGTGGTCTGACGATCCCTTGCGGGGTGTCAAGCTAAAGTCCAGGACGAAGTTCTACACTCTCACTATTCAGGTATGGAGGTTCGACTCAATCCTAGCGGGATTCTTGGCTCTTAGGCTCTTAGGCTCTGTAGCACCTACTCAAATGCCAGGTACACATAGGTACATCTAGTCAGGCATCTTAGGAGTACGCACTTTATTTTATAAATACATTTTATATTCATGTATGTGTTCATGACTATTGCAAAATGTTAGAACAATACTATTCCCTTTTATTCACTGTACTGCTGGTTCTATATCTCAATTGTAACAGCGCACTTATTTTACATGAGAAGAACTACGGTACAATACATTCTTATTGTAAAAACGCTCAACTGTTTCTTCTCTGTATCTCTCTGCGAGCAAAACAAGCATGCACGAGTGACTGGGTGAAAAGTAGTATATTGATTCCACGAGTCTGAGGTTATTGTGTTCTGAGGTTGCCAAAAACGAATCTCTCTGACAACAGGAGATTCTAGTGGCACTACGAGCTAGTTAATGCAAACCATAGGCTAACATATGCGGCGGGGGTGCACAGAGTCAGTCTGCCACCATACCCACAGTACATGTTATCCGTAACAGCTTAGGTCTTGCATGGCAGGGTAGTATTTGGACTACACTACAAAGTTGGATGACACTCCATCCATGAAAGCTCAAATCCAGGCAGTTGCAGGATCCTGTTTTGGCCTCCTGCAAATGCTCAGGAAATTCCTCCTCCTGCTATCTCTCACTCAGAAAGACTGTGGTCCAAGCCCTTGTTGGCTCCAGGTTGGACTATGTTAATGTTTTATACCTGGGTCTCCCAGAGTACTTATTAAACAGACTTCAGGTGGTCCAGAATGAGGCCGCCAGGGCAGTTTGCATGCTTGGACCCAGAGCACGGATCTCTCCTCACCCGAAGGCCTTGCACTGGCTGCTTATCCGTAATAGAATTTGCTTCAAAGCTCTAGTCTTGGCTTTTATTGCACTACATGGTACATCACTACATCACTACATCAGATCATCTTTTTGACAGCAGGTGGACGTTCCCACATTTTCTTGTATTCGGACTGGCGGCCGCTCTTTTCAAGTGCAGACTGCTCAGTTTGGAACCTTCTGCTGGTGCCTCTCAGACAGGTGCCTGATTTATTGACTTTTAGGAGGCAACTGAAAACCTGGCTGTTACATCAACCACTTCAGTCTTTCCCTCTTTGTGTGACAGGGACAGACTAGCCATGAGGTTCTCTTAGCACCAGTACACTCTTTCTGAGTATCTGTGCACTCCATAAGTACCCTATAACGTAACATAACATACCATAGAAATAAAAGATAAGAATAGCAGAGCAGTCTTGCATCAGATTAGAAAGCATGAACCTCCTAATGCTGCAGCTGGGAATTGGACCAAGAAGACGACAACCACCACCAGACCAAATTTCACAGCCACACCCTCCACCATCACCACAAAGGCTGCTTCGGAGAAGGGTGCACATCTATCGGCAAAGGACCAGCCTCATTGGGCTCAGGGATGAACAAGTCATCAAAATGTATTGCCTCAAGAGGGCATCCACTGTGACCCTGCTGCATCAGATCTCATCACGGCTACAGCCACCAATTGACAGGGTCGGCACCATTCTGCCGCAGACAAAGCTTCTGGAGGTCCTACACATGTTGGCCTCAGAATCTTTCCAAGCAACAGCAGCGCGAGTGGCAGGTGTCTCCCAGGCATCTTTCTCAGCCTTCCTCCCTTCTGTCTCTGATGGCATTATTCAGCTCACACCACAGTACATCCATTTCCCCAATATACAACAGTAGCAGATGGATATTAAACAAGGCTTCTATGCCATCGCTGGCTTCCCACATGTACTTGGTGGAATGGACGGCACGCATATCCAACTGGTACCACCTGCAACAACTTCACATCTATACCGCATCAGGAAGCACACACACTCCATCAATGTCCAGGCCATTGTGGACCATCGTGGAATCTTCACCAATGTACTGGCCAAATATCCTGGGAGTATGCATGGTTCATGTATCTTCAGAAACAGCATCATCAATGAACGTTTTCAAAACAGACAATATGGCAATGGGCTACTCGTAGATAATCAACAATCAATTAACAGACATATCAATACTCTGTAACAATAGTTGTCCATATGGCACATTACATGCCCTCGTGTAATAATGACACAATAAGTGATTGTGTAAAGGCTAATCCACATCTTCAATATATTTACATAAACACAGTCAAACGCTACATAACAGAAAGTGCCCTGTTGGTGCCATGGTACTATTTTCCCCTAAGTGTGTCCCTAGGGCACATTGTGATTACAGAGGTGGGCATAGATGCATGTAACTCACCTCATGAAATGACAAATGCACATGTGCCCATAAGGCAAAGTGCTGTCTGAAACCGAATCATTCACCATTGCATGGAGTGTGTGAACAAATGCAAATGATGAAATACCTTTGGCCCAATGCTTGCACAGTACAACAGGCCCAAGAGCTGAGTACCAGAAGTTCACATCATGTGCAAAAACATAGCAGCACCTTCAGAGATGTGGCACTGTCAGTGTGACTGCAAAAATTACCCATACTGATGCTTGAAAGGGTGCCCCTTAGCTAACACAGACATCACCTCACATGCGTGTGTACATAGTCACAGCACCTGTCTTTATTGGAACTTGACACATCTGTCAAAAAAGTATTGTGTAAACCACATACATATTGACACATGGACCAAATATCTGAAAGCTGATATGCACATTAATTTAAAGTCCTTCACTTATGGCAGCATGAGTAAAAGTCAGCTATGTGTGCCGAACAATCTATGTGACAAGTCACACCTTCTATTTTTGGGGACCCGTGCACACAAGTCTACTCTGAATCTGTACATGCTCCTCGTGCAGCATTGTGTGATGCATGGTGGGCGTAACCTGGTGGGCCACAATTACATGGACACATGAATTAACCATATGTGGCTTTCCGTGTGCCAGCTAATACTGTCACTGACATGCAAGACAATGTGTCTAAGGTGTGTAACATGGTTGTTGCTGTGAGTCCTTCGAGGCAGCTACCATGCATCCTGAGAGAGCAAAAAGATACAAGCTGGATATGCAACAGAATGCCCTGTAAAACCATGTTGTGCATAACAGGTCACTCTGCCGATCTATGCTGACATCTCACATACGTTTATTTAACTCTTTCAATGTTTAATGCATTGTAAAGCATGTTTGGAAAGTGGCAATCACCTATATGGAATATGGCTGTGCAATAAGGTGTCCCTTCATGTTAAAAAACAAACTATACATGATGCAGGCATTTGCCCCTCATGGTACAAGGGTGCCTGTGCAGGGCCATGTCATCTGATTGTGTGACAATGCATGGGCAAGCATATTTAATAAAAACAAAACATATAAATATGTTGCATCACTGTGCCTTGAAACTGACTCACTTCTGCGCAGCTAATTATTTACAGCACTTTCATAGTGAAATGGGCACAGGTGTGCCATGCACAATCAGGGAAAGTGTACATCAAACAATATAAGTACCCAGGTATCACGTTCACAATGCAAGACCTCACACATTTCAGTCAACAAATCATGCACTGCAATGCGGGCCCCCGTCATGCACTTTAAATGATAGACAACAGTTCAGGTGACATGTGTCACAAACAATGTGCAACTCAATGTTAAACATGACATCTAATTTTCCCAAACAGTAATCTCATTTACAATGTTTCCAAGCATGATGTACAACACATGCTATGTATAATCAATTGTCCCAATAATGAATACAGTAGTCTTACTTTCCACTTACAGCTGATCAAGGATATGGCCTACAGAAGTGATTGATGACACCATTTGGCAATCCCCAGACTGATCCGCAAAAGGCATACAACCATGCACATTGCCGAACAAGAAACATCATAGATGGAAGCTTTGGCATGCTCAGGTCCAGGTTTCAGTGCCTCGATTTATCAGATGGAAGGCTACTGTATTCACCAGAAATGGTCTGCAAGATGATCATTGTATATGCAATACTACATAATATATGTGTGAAAGCAAATGTGCCTGAACAAATGGATGATGCTCATGATGAATCAGAAGCAGAAGGACGAGCCCAACTCAACACTGGGGCAGGGATAAGAAGTTGCACTCACATTGTCAGTCAAATTTTCACATGATGCTGCTGTTCAACATTTGTATCAATGAGCACCAATGCTACCAATAAACCCTGAAATACACACAAAAGTCTTGCATTTTGGTACTTTTTGTATACAGGTCATAAGATACAACAGCAACAATTGTGAATTGCTTTCATGTCATTTAAATATATCATGTTATGAATCATCCAAATGACCTGTGTTGTAACATGTGTGTACATATGCCTTTGCTTCCCACATTGAACCACCAGAAAATGAAGGTGCTGCATCGGCTTCGGTGTACACCCCATTGCTACAGGTAGGACATGTACATTCATTAAGCTATCAACCTCTACAGATGTGGCACACAAATTGGCATATGTGCATGGCAACATGTAAATGGGAACATACATTTGTCTTTCATAGCATGTTCACCTGCCACAAGCGAAATTGAATCTGAGATGCATTCTCATTAAATGTACACATGTAGAGTCACGGTATGCCAATAGGCAATGGTACAGCATTTGAAACAGTGCATAGTATGCAATAATGTGATGTGTCACATCACAAATAAGAACATCTCTGATGTAAAGTGTCAATACTGTGCACAACTGTCACTGATGAACGATAAAGTAACACAGCATGTTACTGCAAGTACTTTTGCAGAGTCAAGCTGGATCATTTATTGAGGCACAGACATGCACTGTATTCGCTAACACAGGTTGTTCTCTCTGGTTTACTCTGTGCATGTGCAGAAACTGCTGGCAAGCGTCGTCAGAAGCACACTTGCATCATGGTGCAAGGATGGATGGGTGATGTGGATAAAATGCTTTGCTGCAGAAAGGCACACCTTCATGCCGAATCCAAATTTATTTAGGCAGATCACCTCTTAATATGTCTGATGCCTGATGCAGAACACATTTAAAGTGCGAAAATGTAGGAGAAAATAAGATTTGTCACCTCATTGTGGCTTGTGACATCAACGCTGGTGTGGCGTAGCAGTGTAATGCATATTTGCATGTATGATTGACCATAAATGTGGAAATGCAATAGTGGACATGTGTGTTGTATGGAAAAGCCACACCAACACCCATGTTCCCCCCAACATGCACAGTGTTGCGTGAGAAGTGGCAATATACACAAGCATATGTAGAGCCATGCAGGGTGTATGGCTGTGTCATGGTAACGATGTAACGTGATGCACCTGTTGTGCAAGTTTCCTGTAAATGTTCTACAAACATCACACAATTTCATTGTTAAACAAAGTTTGGACCCATATCCCATGATATATGTAAATGCCAGAACCAAAAATGACCAGCCCACGGTGAAATACATGCATTATGTTGTAATGAAACCTTAAATCATCATTATATGACGCATCACCAGCACAATAACACGCATCTCCAATTAATCATACATAAATCAGGGTGGAGTCACTTTGACACTTAAAATGGGGGTCGCATCTTGGTGAATATTGACACAGCCAAATGCATGTTACCGCATGAAGCCTAACGCAACAAGGTTAAAACCCACGCAACACAGATAAACGTCACACATGCAGATGTGAACATTAAATGTTAAATTGCGTCAAAATTGCGAAGCATCATCAAAAATATGACACAAAAATGTAAAAACTTTTTGCATCGATATAGGAAATTATGCAATGAAAAGAACACAGTTACTTTCTCTTTCACTCACTAGTCCTAGGAGTGTGCTTGATGGAAGAGGCTGTTGTGGATTGTTTTGAGAGTTTGCTGACTTTGTACTGTGTTATGTGCATGTTTTGGAAACTTTTAACATTTATTTGTGTATGAATTGTCCTCTTAAAGTCTTTGTGTTGTCTTAATTGTTGTCATTTGCAGTGTGTGTTCTTTGTTGGGGTGGATAGGTGTAGGGCAGTTATTCGGGTGGGATTTTTTTTATGCTATGTTTAATGTTTTTCACTTTAAAAGTCATTAAACATGTCAGGCAGGTCCAAAAACCTGTCACACAGACAGTTTGGAGGACTAGTTTGGCTCATTTTTCATTTCCTGCCCAGAATGATCACCACGGAGGGAGAGTCAGTAAATGTTACTCCCCAAAGGAATGGCAGCAGAAGTGGGAGAAGGTCCAGCACCACATGGCACGCATTTACAATGTTGATAGAACGGTCCACCAAATAAAACACCACTGGCAGGATGCCGTCTGCAGAGAGGGATACTTGCTGGACCATCTCGGACTTGAAGTTGGTGGCCCCATTGGTAAGTCAATACCTACCAACACACATATGCGGCTCATTTACAGGTCTACAGTAACGCCATACATTGCTCTCTCCATTACTAAATATGAGGCACTGGTTGCACAAAGCTCTCAGACAAAAGACCACATGAATCCCGATGCATTTTCCAGATGCATTTTCCCGATTCATTTTCCCGATGCATTGTGCTATACTTATGACACGTAACATGAATTCAAATTAAAAAGGCATTGATGTTCATTTACAAGCACCCAGTGCTGGGGGTGCATCACTTTAGGTGATGCACCGGCAAAGCATTTTGCTCCACCATGTTAACCGTGATATGTGAAGGCACCTTGTGTGGCATTCTCTGTCCCTGAAAATATGGCACATTTATGCTCAGCACTTTTTCATCACAAGCCTGTTCCTTATGTGTTGCTGTGGGTGTTAACATGTAAAACACATGGAACATGAAACATTTGATGATGTTGTCGAAATGCAAAAAAAAAGGGAAATGCATCTCACTGCCACGCCTCCCCTTGGGAGACATATATATGCACAACATGGAGGAATGCACTAATTTATCAAATGTCTGAACATCTTATAATGTGTGCTGCATCCTGCAGTAAACATAGTGCTAGTAAAACAACTATGGGGATTTATCAAGTGCAAGAAGGTCTACATTCATGCACATACACAATCATCTTCGTGACGCAGACATCCTTGCACCATTGGGCAAGTGTGCCTGCATCAGGGCATGTCAGATACTGCTGCCTCAGCACAGAGAAAATCACAGGGATGCATCACACCTTTGTTAAACTCTCAGACGCCTGTGCTGTGGAAGTGTCGCAGCTTTGGTACATTCAAAGGGCCAGTGGTGTCACGTTGCATGACTTTCTTGTAAATGAGTTTCATGGGTTGTAAATTACCTGCATATGTAATGACAATGTCTTGTGCTCAATGCATACACTGTACACAAGTCCAGCATTCACAGGTCATTGTACATCTGTTCATGTCGCCTACGTGGACCACAGCCATACACACAAGGGCAGGTGGACTCGTTCGAGGAACTCAATGCTACCAGTGAGTATCATTTCCCAACAATTGTGATGATGAAGGCCAAGTCTGAAAAATGCATTTGTCTTTACCGTCCTCAAATATTTTTTTCTAGCTCCTGCTGCTGTCTCCACTCTGCTTACGCTACTCAAGTTCAACTAACATGAGATATGGCACTGTGCATGGTATACTGTGTGAAGACATGCCTGAACCTATGAAATACCATGATAGTGTCAGACATGCCTACATACAATACGCCATTGCCAATGCCGTGCCACATGTCCATTTGACTTGAGTAGTGGAAGCCAAGTGGAGACAGCAGCATGGGCAGGAGAATGCTTTTGGATGAAGGTAAGTCTACCAGCAGGCCTCCCTACGTGGGAGAGGGTGTGTGGGACAATGGGTTTAACGTGAGGTTGGCGGGAGTTGCATTGTTTTACTCTGCCAGGCCATGTAAGTCTGTGTAATTTCATGGAGTATTGCAGTTACTCCATTGAATTCCACGGACTACAACAACGCAAGCTACGCCCAGGCTTAGTGTGCATCCAGGACATCTATGTTACATAAATTTAGCAACAACACATGTGAACAAGTTCACATTTTGAACAATAAGGTGTGGTACATCCATCAAATTTCTGATGTTTATGTGATGTAACATTGTAATAATCATTCACTCTCAATGTCCGTAATTAGACTAGTACAGATAGTGCGCAACATGTCTAAGATGGTCAGTCTGCCTTACGGCATGCTATGATGTGATCATTGTGCATTGTTAAGGACAAGTAAAAATGTGCATGTACACCATCATTCTAAATGTTGTAGTCCGGAACTGCCTTCTGAGTCCTGACTGTGTGTGAATGGATTTGTTTGTCACAACTGTTTTGATGGGGCATTGGCATGAGGCCTAATTTGCTTTCACCAAACAAGTGTTTTCACCGAGGATTAGTGTATGCAAACAGTGCACTAGTCATGATTGTTGTACAAATGTGATGTATTGAGGAGTGAACAATGTACACAATACACAAGGATATTGTGTCCCAGGTGGGAACATGTGTCCCTACATCATCAATACATAGGTAGGTTCTCCTTCTAGTACTTCCTGGTATGCTGCATGTCTTTCAACATTGTGAGTGGCATTCAAGAGATGTGGCATTATTGTTGCACTGCATAGCACGTTGGTGCTTATTTTCAAGCCCCTTGCGCCACCGGTGCATCATTTTGAAAATGGTGAAAAGTGACATACAGACGGTGCAAGGGGCTTGTGGATAAGCCCCTTTGT
Organism: Triturus cristatus; assembly: GCF_964204655.1. Taxonomy (NCBI): domain Eukaryota; kingdom Metazoa; phylum Chordata; class Amphibia; order Caudata; family Salamandridae; genus Triturus; species Triturus cristatus. The sequence goes on from NC_140587.1 coordinate 626,321,068, forward strand.
CGGCACCACACTGTGGCACTTTCTGATCACAGCAAAAGTTTCCTGGCATAGATCCCCTGACTAGCTGAACGTATCATGGTGGTGCATAGTATGTACAATTTGTGAAAACTGTTTGAATAATATGATATATGGTTACTAGTTTATTATGGCTCTGAGTGTTTTTATCAATTGTCTTCCATTACATCTTTTACCTTCCTTAAAAATATGAGGTTCATCTGACAACGGATGGGCAGCATAGATGAGAGGGAGAGTTGGGAAGGACGCTTTCACAGAAAGAATGGTCAGACATATATTACAGGACCAGACACAAGGCACGTAGTGTAGCGAGTATAGAGACAGGAACGAAAGTGGCAACCTACTGGTACCTCACTCCACCAATGCTTCATAGAGGCAATCCGATCTGATCTTCTCAATGCTGGAGAGTATGCAGCTTGTTGGGTACCTTGACTCACTCACTATGGGAATGCCCTCAGATATCAAATACTGGTTTCAAGTGTTTCCCAGCTTGCATTTTGCTGGGGTTCCCAAACTCCCTCATCTTCCCATTTCGATCACGAAGGGGTCGGCACATTGCACTAGCACTAGCGCTAGAAGCAGCCATAAAACATTTTATCACTATGGGAGACAGCCACTCTACCCACATATTTGGGTTGGCTTCAGAGGCTCTGGTGAATACTGGGCATGGAGAGAATCTCTCTCTCAATTTCCAACCCAGGGGCCTCCTTTCAGGACCTTTAGAAACCTTTTCTGTCGCTCTAATCGTCGGAATTTAAAGAACTCACTTGCTAAAGGTACCTGAGGCTGTTGCACCTAATGGAACTGCCCCACACAACACCACAGGAGGATGAGTCACACTAGAGATTATAGTTCACAATAAGCCAGCGGTTGCTAGTCGGGAGTAGGTTTGGGGATGCAGCTTATGGAGTGCCATATTACAGCAGGAGGGAGAGGAGAGGGAGGGGGATCGAGTTTGTTCTGATTCCTTATTTTATTTGTCTTACATTTAAGCCAGCCCATTTTACGGGACTCACAGCCATACTTGCAGATCGCATTGTATTGTGGTTATTGTTTGAATATGATCAAATCAATAAAGAAATGTAAACATAAAAATATGAGGTTATGCTGATAGCACAGTATGTGATCACAACCTTGCTGTGTACTGTTGCTGTGTGTTTCCCACACAGTGATCAAATGCTTAGCACAAGTTTCATAGTCAGCATATCCAATGTACGCATGCATTAAGTAGCTTTGAATGTGAGTTATAAACACTTTGACTGACACATCTGTACTTCTTGTCCAACAGACAACATGACTGCTGAGGGGGAACTGACTTTCCGAATCAGAAAGACACGCTACTCACACATCTGTGAGATGGCAAAGGGATTCCGTTGGATGGCTCATCTTTATGAGAAACAGAAGGCAGCAAAAACATGGAAAGGTGCTCTCCAAGACCATGGGCAATGGAGGTGGACATTCTTTGCAGGCTGGACCGTCAACCTCATCAATACCAGCCCCCAGACAGGCCGGGCAATCTTATGGTCAGGGGACGGCCGAACAAGATGTTGACTTTTAAAAAATGAAAATACATGGTTTGGAACTGCAAATGGCAACTATGTTAAAGAAGATGGACCCACTTTAGAAGTCTGTGGACATAATACTAGCACAACTATAGTGACCATTTTCTTTACCTATTTTATGTAACTGTCAATTATACTTTATTGTGGTTATGGTGTAGTGTAGATTAGATTAGGTACTCTTAGGTAGTGTAGTTAGTATTTTTCACATTTTCATGGGTTTACATTACTTTTTCCATTACCATTCTTTAATACTTTGGGGTAGGTGGGCGATTTGGGGTTTTATAACATCTTTCTTACTTAACAAAAAAAAAATGCAAACAAATCTATTTATGTGTTTTAAAACTTGTTAGCTTAGTTTATGTGTAGATTAAGTATGGGTATATTAATTGTGCATTGAGGTGTTAAGGGTGGGTGGGGGATGATGTGTTAGTGGTCTAACATGATACATGTATAGCATAGGATATGTTAAGTTATGTGTGTAAGTCATAGTTAGGTTAGATAGATTTTTAGATGGAGATGTAGGTTTTAGGTTCATTTAGGATAAGGTTTTTAGATACATTTATTAGTACTTTTAACTACAGTTGTTATTGTTATTAAAATGAGAAAATTGCCATATATACTCTTGTTCATTGATGGGCAGCATTCCAATTAGAACATTTTTTGTTTTGACTCATTAGGCACATACAATGTAATCTGGATTGTGTGTTTGTGTGATAGGCCATTGCAAATTAAATATGGTGAACCATGTTTTGTCTGTCGTTGGACGTCTGATTTCAACAATTGAGACTCACCATTTTGGGGCATACACTCTTGGAAGTGGTCATACATGGCACTATTATTTTTCACCTTGCATTGCTGAAAACATGTGCATGCCCATGTGATAAGATTCCGTGACATCAATGTTGAGTGCTCTTCTATTTGTGAAAATAGGTGTTCTTACTTACACAGATGGACAGCACAAACACACTCCACATTGTTAGGCTGGATGTTGTTTTACCTATTTCACGACAATGCTTAACAAGTTAGTGTGTTACAAGTGGTAAATTAAGGCCACTGCTCACCACAATGGCTGCAAACAGGACTATTTGAGTGGCAGTGATGGTGTATAGAGTTCAGAGAAGATGCTTTGAAGACATCTTGGTCACTGGTATGACTTCTTACACTTGCTGTGGCTATGTTGATAATTTGACACAGAATAATTTCAGATTCAAATGGGAGTATTTGAGCATGTATTTGCAACATCCACATTGTGGTCCTTTCAAGACAAATATTGATTCATTACACACACTGTCACAGATGCTCAAATTTATTCACACGTGTCCAGGGGTGTGAGGAGTGACGAATCCAGCAAATTGTGTTCAAAGTACTTTTATGACAAAACACATGTGACATGGTGAACTGTCAGTGTCCTGTCTTTCACTTGAATTGTGTCTCAAATGAGTCGTCTTTGTCTGTTGACTCTGCTTGATGCTCTGTTGGCTCTGCATTTGGTGGTTGTGGGTGACAAGTGGAACCAACAACAGGGTCAGAAGAGGTTTGAGGTATGGCTGCACCGGCATTTCGCTTAACCCCGGGCGTAGTGGGCATAGCAGGGCTACACGGAGGTCCAGGAGTTGCGAACAAACTACGTGGACCAAGAAATGCGCATGCGCGGGCACGCGCACATGTGCAGTTTTCTAAAAGAATTACCCGAATGGCGACGAAGAGGAGGAGGGCAGCCCGGGGAGGCCGCATGCCAGGTAAGTGGTTCTAAGTTTATTTTAAGTCATGTAGAAGTAATTGTAATATAGGGGGGGTGGAGGCAGGTGCTGTCCAACTCCGCTCTGCTGCGTGTGTGCGGAGATTTGCCTTCTCCGGGTTGTCCGCGGAAAGTGGAAAAGACCAATCTCCGCACACTCCACGGGTGGGGCGGATGTCTCCATCCGGGGTTAACACTGTGACAAAATGTTGGGCATTAGTGCATTAATTATTAATTGCTGGTTGCTCATGACAGTTACTAAATCCCTGTGGTAGTCAGACATTGTGGCAAGGAAGGTATCCTGCTTCTGCTGCATTTCACGTAGGATGTGTATGATTTGCTCATGGTGTTTGCCCACCTCACTGGTGGCACTTTGTGTGGGCATTTGTTCATGCCTCAGCCTCATTACACCTGAGATGTTGGCTAATGATTGAACAAGGCCAGGTGTTTGATTGTAGTTGGGTTGATCTTCCACAAGGTTGTCAGTTTCAGAGTTGAGGTATCTGAGAAATCGGATGGCCTGTAGTGTACCTCTGACACTATCCACAGCCACATGCACCTCTTTCAGAAGCTCATGCTGTAGTCTCACAGCAGTTTGTGGTAAATGTAGCTGTGTATCCTCAGAGACCTGTGGGGGATGTGCACTGACAGATGCAGTTGTTGAACTTGTCTCTGGTGCATCTTGAGCAGCAACAACATTGCTTTCACTTTCAGCAGGCGGAGAAGGTGAGCGTATGGTTGACAGAATTTAATCAATGGTAACATTATCCATGGTGGGCAGATTTTCATCAATCTCTTGAAAATCAGGTGTTTCAACAACCTATTCTGATGTTGTAGGTGCATCGGCTGCAAAGAGATGGAAATGTGTTACTACTGCCTGCATGTTGATTTGGGCAAAAGTTGACAACACAGGTTAACATGTGTGTTTCAAAAATGTGATTGCTGTGTGGCAAGCAAGATCTCATTATTGTAATGCTTACCTTGGAACAAGACTTATGCCCCCTTGCATCATCATTGTACCACTTTTTGTGATAGACCAGTGGTGCAGTGTTGTGGCACATATTTTCAGGGACAAGTAAAACCACACTGTCTTGCTAATATTTATCTTGATGGTATGGTACCCTTTACAGGCAACACTATGAAGGCACATTTGGTATTGCAAGGCCTCCTCGGTTGCACACCATACTACACCTCTTCTGAGATTTAGGTCTGCAATATCTTTACAACTTTATGGTGCATAAATGATAGTTACACTGTACAGGCACTGAGGGGGTTATTTAAAAGCCACTTGAGCCACCATTGCATCACTTTTTCACATGTTTAAAGTGACACACTGGCGGTGCAAGGGGCTTGGAATAAGTCCTTAACTTTGTTGGCGCAGTGCCAAAGCAGACACCCTTGCACCATTGTGGACGGCTGTCTGTATGGAGGGGAAGACTGTTCATGTGGAGAGAGGGAAACCTTCTTCCGCATACACATTTAATGGCATTTGTATATTTCTTTGTGAGCTGCACAACACACATGGCAGCAGCATTAAAAAAGATTTAGAACATTTGCACATTTACTAACATTTTTCAAATTACTGTTCAGCTTCTCACTAGTATGTGTTTTTTTGTTCTGCAAAATATTTCAGCAAGCCTTGCAGTCTTTCAGTGGGACCTGTCACGGAGTAGAACAGCATTGCCAAGAGCAGAACGTGTGGGATGTGCATTTGAAAGAATGAGGGAGAGAGAACTGTGGAATGTGCTTTTTGGTCTCGAAGTGCATTGTTATGAGCAGTGGTGCACAAATGTGCTCTGTGTTGTACATTGAGAGATGACGTATCTAATGGTATAAGCAGTGGTGAACACATGTGCATTGTCTTGTACATTGGTAGTATTATTAAGTTCTTACTATTGGCTTTGACATGGCCTCATGTCATCCTGAATTCTGACTCTGCCTGGCTTGAGCTTTTCTGCGTGCACAGCCATGCTTGCAAGTTGTTTGGGTTAATCACGTTCAAGGATTGTTTTGTGAGAGATTCTTTAATTTACCCTGGAAGGCTTTCGTGAGCTTTGTCAAGATAAAGGCTGGAACATGCGAGAACCTAGAGGGGACATGGGAACCTCTGGCTGCCATGGAATGCTTGCTTGGAAGCTGGCCAGTCCTGGTAAGATTCCTTTGGCGTGGGGAGGAACCCTCTCGAACCTTCTAGCTTGTGTTTTGAGAATATAAAGCTGAGGGTTGTTGGCTTAGCACCTGGGATTATGGAATCCGAATGAGGACAAACGTGTCTACTTCGGTACAGCAGAACCCTGGTTGCTGAGGCCCTTATCCCCAGCTGTTAATCCCCTGGTCAGGAGTGGGCTAAGATGCAGTGTTTGCACCAGGTGAAGTGTTGAGTTTTGATTATTGCCATTGTGATGTGTGGCCAGTAGCTTTGATCATTTGAGGTGTTTTCTTGGTGATGTGTGAATGAGTGAGGTGCACATCCCAAAAAATAATTTGATGTATCTAGTGTGTATATATCTTTCTGATTTCTTTGCAGGACGTGCCATATTATATTTTCTTGAGTGTTATCTCATAATATTTGCTGTTGTATAATTCATGCATTTAACTGTTGCATTTACCAAGTGTCTTATTATTGCTTGCATATAAATATATATATCTCTATGTGTATTTGAATGTTGTGCATTTGGCATCTGGGAAAGCCTTTCTCTTAGAGAGCATTGTGTAGAAAAAAAAAACAAGCCTTATTCCAAAAAGAGAGTCTTTCCATTTTGTAAAATAAAACCCTTTTCTAAAGGTGTTATTTGTTGTGTTTATGCCTCCTGCTTCACCGTGTGCATTGAGCCACCGTGTGGGAGATTCTGTATTATCTGAAAGGTGAAGCAAGACAACAGCCATTGCCTGCACCATTCACAAAGAGTATGCGTGAATGGGTGACATATCTACCAAACATCGTAAAGCCTTGTGAAGTGGCTTAACGCTACTTTGTGAATGTGCCAAAGACTATGAGGCACATGCATCAACGTAGACTTTTGCGCTTCCTTAATTGCGATTATTAAGGAATCATAATTAAGGAATTGCAAAAGCCTATGCATGTAGGAATCGCTATAAAAATAGCGATTCCTACACATTCCTTAATTGCGACTCTCAAATTGCGAGTCGCAATTAAGGAATGCCGTCCCATTTATTCCTATCGGCCTCCAGGCCCATAGGAAAGAATTGGAGATTGCATGAGCAATTTGCGAGTACCAGTTGGTACTCGCAAATTGCTCATGCAATTTCAAGGGTGTCAAAATGACACCCTATTGCACCCCTGAAATTGATCTGTGCACATATGTTGCACACACACATGCTCTAAGGGCATGTGTGTGCGCAACATGAAACTTTGAAAAATGCACAAAAGTGCATTTTTCAAAGTTTTTGCAAATTACCATGAAGTTCAACTTCATGGTATTTTCTCCCCCTATTAGCGAAATCGCTAATTTTTTTACTTTAATGCATTGCATTTAAGGAATCTCAATTTGGGATTCCTTAAATGCAATCGCAATTTAAGTAATCGCAATTTAGAGATTCCTTAAATTGCGATTTTTGCATTTGGGATGATGCATCCCAAATGCAAAAATACCGGTCGCAAATAGGCAGATTCTGAGATTCTGCCCGTTTGCGACCGGTTTTTCCTTTGATGCATGTGTCTGTATATAACCAGAAGTATTTCCTTATATGTGATTGGGGTTTGGGATTTGGCTTGTGAGAATGCCCCTTTGTGTAAACGGTCCATGTCATGGGTCTTGCTTTGTGTTTTCACATGCAGCAGCTGACACTTGATTTGACATTTTGTTTTAGAATTTCTTAAGCTCAGTATGCATCATTGGCCGAAGGCTACACAAGGTAGGCATATGGATGCACAATAGAGTTTTTTATGGACTTGCTATGACTTTCAAACTTACAATGCATGCAGCTTTTCTACAACACACATGGAGGGAGGGAGACAGCTATTGTGAGTTATTGTGTGCAGGAAGGGTCACGTGCCTGCACTCAATCAATCAGTCACGCAACAGAGATATCATTGCACCATGGTGCAAGTGTGCCTTTACCGGTGCATGGCAGCAGTTTTTGCACAGGTGGAGGAGGAAGCGAAGACATGCAACATATTGCTGACAATGTGTCTCACAGCTGTGCTTGGAGACTGACACAGATAGGCAGAGCACTATTACTCCTGGCACCGCGCAGCTTTGGATTATTGGGAATCTGCCCATAACAATTGGGACATACTGGATATGTTTTACATGTTGTATTACAGGAGGAAGTTGAACAAATATGACATGGAGGGATGTGTTATTTTGACATGGCAGGGGCAGATTTTCAGGAAACTAACACAGTACGGTGATGCAAGTAATTTTTCTGCATTGCATTTTGAAGCACAGGGATGAGACATATTTAGAGAAACATTTTGCATCTCTGTGCTTCCCCCTGCGCTGGCACACAAACTGCTGCCATGCGCAGGCACCCTTGCACCAAGGGTGCAAGGATGCCTGCGTCATGGGAAGATTGTTTTTGTGAAGGAAGGGTCACCTTCCTGCACAGAAACAATCAATTGAGGTGAATTCCTCTTCCTATGTGTGATGTTCTATGCAGTAGGCAATTGAAGGGGCAAAAAACTGGTGAAATTAAAACATTTCTCCTCATTGCACCTCGTTAGGCTGTTGCATTTGCAGATTTACGATTGCTCATAATTTTTGACATGCACCAGTTGACTTGGGTGTTGCATGGAAACACCCATCGCAACACCAATGTCTCGCCACTAACATGCAAAGTGTTGCATTAAAAGGGGCAATATTTACAAGCAAAGGTAAAGTTACACAGGGTGGCTTTACCTGTGCTTGTAAATATCATGAAGCAGGTTACACCTTAGGTGCCTCACTCAACGTGAGGCTCTGGCGGCACAAGGGGCTTGTGAATCTGCCCCAGCAGTGAGGGACATGGCAGGGCTGTTTTGGCATGTGCAAAGTGTGATTGGCATGTGTAATTTACTTCCATTATGGATCTGTGGGACTGGGTACAGGTCCCAATACATCAAGATGCACACAGCAGACTGTGACACAGGTAGATATTTAGCTGGCATCACCACCATGACCTATTACTCACATATTTGCACTTCTTGTGACTTACCAGTTGACTCCTGTTGATTTTCATATGCTGCACTGTCCTGTACTGAGATTCCAGTCAACAACTCCTCCATGATAATGGCTGCCACTCACTCCTCAGGGGCATCCAAGTCCTCCTGTTCTGCTGGGCTTTCTCCTCCTGTCTGCAATTCTGACTTGTGGTTTGCCACTAGTTTTTCCCTTGTTCTGTGCTTGCAGTCATGCCAGCACTTTTTGCAGTCTGCATCAGTCCTCTTTGCTTGTCCAATACTGTTTATTTTATGGACTATGGTCTGCCATATCGCCTTCTTTTCAGAAAGTGGCAACTTTGAACTCACAAATAGCTGGTGCAGATAATCGGTCACCTCATTGACCATTATTTAATTCTCCTCTTGACTGAAGTTAGATTTGCGCTCCCTCTTTGCCTGGGTCTCTGTGTGCGCGTCAGGACTTTTGTTGATGTTGTTTGCTTGTGTGTCTTGACTACTGCAGTGTGCTTCCTGCTCCATTGCAAACTCCTCTATGGTCTCCAAAATGTTTTAGCATCTTCACGCAGTAGTAAGTGTCTCCAGAATGCTCGAACTGGCGTTGCGTGACGCAATTCTGCCTTACGTCACTTTTTCAGCAGTTGCGTCAGGCTCATTTGCGGCGGTTTTGCAGCACCTATGTCAGTTCTTCTGAGGCAGGATGCAGCGTTGTGCCACAGCCTGCCAAGATGTCAATATGGCGCAACCGTGGTGAATTGCATTGACGAGGTAACAGTGCATGGTTTTTGATGCATTGCAACACTGTGGCAGTGATGTGTTACTTCTTGTAAATTTGCCCCATAGTATTTACTCTCAACACTCAACAAGACGCACAGGAATTTTTTATTGTGATCCTTGGAGTTTTAGAACAAGAAGAAGTAAATGTTGATGATTTATTTGGACTGAGTTACACATGGAAGAATGACTATGAAGATTGTAGTTTTTCATCTACCACTCAAAAGAAATTCTGAACATTTTCTGTATTTCCCATTACCCGATTCAAAACTGTGACTTTTGACAGATTGATGAAAAAGGCCTGCCCAAATTTGCAGATCAGAATTTATTTCTACATTTAATCTAGGAACAACTGGAAAATACCTTATGCTAATGCTACAACGATGCGGAACAGATGGATCTAAATTGGAAACTAAAATTACAAACTTCAATGCTCGACAAATATAAATTTCTGGAAGAACTTATACTACTTTGGCTGTTATCTTTCACGAAGATCTTTACATAACATCTGGACACTACAGTCTTCAGAGTCCATGCAACGATTGAAACTGGATGGATAGAATGTAATGATAGCAACATTAAATTCAAACCAAAACTTCCTTTCAAGCCACCAACTCTTATCTTTTGTTTCTTCAATCAAAGTTCTAAGAAGAAATTCCTGGGGAAAAGAAGCTTGCGGAGTTGTTTATATGTGGGTCATCAGTGTTTTAGACATCATTCGGCCTATCAGCGGTCATGTCTTTAAAAAGTTGTCCAAAATTTAGGAGGCCTTTTATCTTCCACAAATGAGTTAATATGACATCTAAATACAACAGTCTCTAATTAAAGTGAAACTGAGGGCCAAATATATGACCATTTTGCGAGTGCAAAATCGGTTGCAAAACGATTTGCGCATGCAAAAATGGTTGTGTGCAATGTACGAAAGGAACTCGCAAATTTCAAATTTGCGATGCGAATGCTTACCAACTCACAAAAAATGCGCCCAGTGTTTGTGTTCTGAAAATATATGTACAGGCCATTAGCAAATAACGAAAATTTGCAAATTGGCCCATTTGCTCATGCAATTTACCACTAATCAAAACCAGGTGGTAAACAGGCCCAACATAAAAAAACGGGCCCAGAATGCATCTGAAATCTTTCCACAATCGCTGCTCTGTACGTGATAGCGAGGAGGATGAGGATTCTAACTGCTCAGCGGAGGAGGCAGAGACAGGAGAGAAGCTGACATTGTTTGAGAAGACAGAGGAAGAAATTTATGACCAATACAGGCTGAGTAGCACTGCCATCTTAGACCTCATAGACACCTTGAAGCCACAATTGGAAAGCAGAACCATGCGCAGCAATGCAATCCCCACACATGTGCAGGTGTTTTGCTCCCTCCACCTATTGTCCACTGGTAGGTTCCAAGATGTCATCGCAGTGGCTGAAGGTGTGTCTCAGAGTGCGCTTTTGCGTTTCTTACATAATTTCCTAGATGCCATGCTACACCAAACCCATCAATACATCTACCTGTCCAGGAATGATGAGGAACTTGAAAATAAAAAACTGCAATTTTATAGAATAGCATGGTTTCCACAGGTCATAGAGTGCATAGATGGGACCCATGTGCCCATGTGTCCCCCCTCAAGCATAGAATACATATTATGTAATAAGAAAAACACACAATCCCTCAACATCCAAGTTGTCTGTGATGCAAACAACTTAATCACAGACATTGTTGCCAAATATCCTGGAAGCACCCATGACTCATACATCCTCAGACACATTGGCATATACAAGAAATTAGATGAGTTTGATGAAGGATACCTACTAGGTACTGAATCTTCATGACCACAGTGAAATGTATTTGCACTTTAATGTCTGTCTGCATGTTGTCTCACCATCATAAATCTCCCCCCAGGTGACGGTGCGTATGCCCTGCGTCCATGGATCCTCACGCCATGCCTATCTCCCAGCAATGCACCTGAAAGGCAGTACAACAGGGCACATAGAGGCACCAGGTCAGCCATTGAGCAGACATTCGGCATCCTAAAATCACGAATCCGCTGTCTTCACAAGAGTGGGGGAGCCTTGCAGAATGCGCCTGAGACAGTCTGGGACAGTCTTCAAAACTATGGCAACCTGTGGCATGCTCCACAACATTTTCTGCAAGCGTGGCTTGCACGTGAAGGTGTCTGATTCAGACTTGTGAGATGAAGACCCTGGCCCACCAGCCCAACAGCCATGTTAGGGAAGCTCAGCAGTAGAGGGGAGAAGGCGCAGGGACCACATAGCCAGACATTATTTTTCAATGTACGTCATAACCATTGACACTCTACACACAACAAATGACACTACAAAATGTGAAATTTGAATTTCCCTTTATTTGAAAGGCATGTCAATAAACAATGCTGGACAACCTATCCATCTCAATCCACATAACCAAATGAAAGTATAAATGCCATGTGGTTACTGCACCACCAAAAATAAGCAAACAGGTACATTTGTGTAGAAAAAAAAAATGCGCCTCTACGTCCAGCATGTGGGGATCTGGCACATGGGGTTGGTGGCTACCGACTGCTGCTTTGCAGCTGCATAGGTATTTCTGCAGTAGAGACACTGCTGCGGCTGGACACCTCACTTTCTGCTGTTGCTGTGGCTCCTCCAGAAGCAATCGTGTTTGTTTGGATTGCCTCCACTGCAACTGTTATTTGTTGCAGCCTTCATGCAACGTCACCACTGTAGTGGCACATTTCTATCTGCAGAGCTAGGGTGCGCGTGGTGTGTTGTGTTGTTGCCGTTGGCAGCCTACCAATTGCCCTGGTCTTTGAGTCCATTCTGTGTGCCCGGCTGCACTCCATTGTCCTCTGCTGCCCTCTCTCCTCAATCAACTCTGTGCAGAGCTGCCCAATAGCCCCTATAAGGCCATCACATTTTCCCTCAATGCAGGACTGGTTTTCAACCATTTGTTGTGTCGTGTTTAGGAACCCCTGGCTCAGCTTCAAATTGATCAACCTAATCTGTTTTTGATACAGACACTGGACCTTCAACATCGCTTGCTCCAGGCCTGAGTAGCTGCTCCAGTATGGGTGGGAGTGTGCGTCCTAGCTTGAAGCCACCTTCCTGACTGCTGTGTCGGATGCAGAGTGCACTGAAATGGTGCTTGCTGCTGTGTTGCTGGTATGTCATGCGCTGGAACCTGTGATGACCTGTATGCAGCACTTGCCTGGACATTTGAAGTACTTGGCTCAATTGCTGTTTCCTCATCGTGCCCTTACTCCATCTGGACCTGCTCCTGCTGTCATCTGCCCATGGCTCTCCTCCCAGAGGTGTATCTATGTTACAAAAGGGGAAATAAAGAAACAAAATCTGAATCACTATCTCAGTGCTGGTACTATGTTCTTCAGCTGATGCCAGTCCCTAACTGCACTTATGTCACATTCTACATTTCCCATAATGCACCAACTGTGACTTTTGGATCATGCAGATTGAGCATGTAGATGCAGTTGGTTCTGGGTGTGGCATGCATATGGGGACACGGCTTTTGGTTGACATACTAATATGGCACACATTTCACACTTACAAGGAGGTGGTAGAGGTTGAGATGTGTTGAGGGTCTCACATCCAACTACTACAGGGTACTTTCTACCATTGCCTCTGCTGCTGAAGGTTCCAAAACATTGGATGGGCCTCCTCCTGTTCCATGTACTCCACGCAGCCGTGCTGCCACCATCTCCTTGGCCCTGAAGCGCAGGTTGTACCACCTTTTCTTTTTGTCGTTCAGTGACTAGTCAGCCACAGCCAGGGCATTTATGTGCAGCTGAATATCTCTCCAGATTTTCTTTTTCTCAGACTCTGGGACAGTATGTGATGACCTACCAAGCAGCTACTCGAGGTTGTTGCAGCATTCTTCAACTAGTATGTCCAGTTCCTTCCCCGAGAATTTGAGTTTCCACAACCGCTCCTTCCCTGCTTTCTCACTGGACTCGTTGTACATCTTGGTGTTCTTCGGTTAGCTGGCTTGAAGTGTTAGACTGTGCTTCTGCACCTTACCATGTGCTGTCAATTTTGTTCAGGATTCTCCAGGGACACCACTTTGTGTTTTTCCTTTTTTTTAATCGCAGTCACTATTTGCGCATGCTAAATGCCCTTTTCTGCCGCGTACGCTATTTGCACACACTAAACTGGCTGTTCCACTGTGAATGCTATCTGCGTGTGCTTAGCGAGTCACAATTTGCCTCCTCGCTAAATTGCGATGCAAGCCATTTGGGACTCCTAAATTGGGGACCGGTTGGGTACCACATTGATTTTTGCAACTCACAAATTACAACATGGTATTTAGAGCAAATTGCGAGTCGCAAATTCACACGGTCGTACATCTGGGCCTGAATGTGCCCAATTCAATCACAACAACATTAAATTGAAACCAAAACTGTCTTTCAAACAAAATAATTGTCACCTTTTGTTACTTTACCAAAACTTCTATGAACTATGTGCAAAAAATATATGGAATTTTGTCTACATCAATGTTTTAGACATCATTTGGCATACTAAGGGTGATGTTTTTAAAAGGATATCCAAATTTCAAGAGTGGCTTATATTTCTAATTTAATTTTGTACCAGGTATAACAATAAAACCAATATTTTTAAGATAGTTTTTTAGATTACTGTAGTTACTGTAGGTGAAACAACTGATTAACTATTTGTAGTGAGTGGAATGCATAGTGTCACTTACTTATAGTGATATACTGTACAGTTTTTTTCCCCCCACTGTTCAACGATGAAGCTTCACACATTACATCGTTTATGGTGAACAAATAAGAAAGTTGAGAACAGTAAAAAAGGGAAAATGAAATGGTTTACTTTATTGTAATATACTGTGACATCATAAGCAATGTGCACTGTTATGTTTCTGCAGTTTTTTTAAATGAAATACTTTATCTTCTTTTTCAATAGTGGTTGGAGTGCTGCGTCTTTAGAAGCCTCAAGATACTCATTGTGCCACACAAATATTTCTTGTCTTGGTCATAATACCCTGGAGAGTTGTTTGGGCATGCAGATCACTTTGCATGCTTTCCCACAACTTTGGTTTGTCCATTTCCACAAATTATTTATTTCTATGTAGTTCAGAACACTCACACTGTATACCTGTACACCAAGATAGAGTCTCATACAGCTACTGTCAGACCCAGAGACACACTGATTAAACTACTCATACATCCAATCACTCACCCATTCAACCACTCACATACCTACTAACTCACTGAAACAGTCAGTAACACACCAACTTACTTACGAATACATCTACTTCTATATGATCTTACTTACCCAGATAAATATTAACACACTTAGTTACTTGCTAATACATGTACCAAAACATGCACTTACTCACCTACACAGTAACTTATATGACCAGTCAGCCATTCATACAATTACTAACATAGTTAATCTCTCTCCCATGTAACTACTTATACTCTTTATCACTCACCCATACAGCTAGAAAGACATCCACTCACTCCTGTAAACAGTCATGCATACACTTACTTACTTACCTAAACAGCTACTAATACAGTCAGTCAGTTACTTATACAGCTACTTTCACACATATTCAATATTGAATACAGGTACTGACTAAGTCACCTACTTACCCGTACATGCATTATCATAGACACTTACATGTTTTGGCAGTGCAAGGGCTCGTGGTACTCTAATGCCACGTCCCTCCACTGCCGATACTTGCTTCCAACCCCCACCATAATACAAGTTACTTGTAGTCTGGTGGGCAGGGGGCATGGCGTTTCCAGGACGGAGCCTCTTTTAACGGCCGTGGTGCCTCTGAAAACAGTACTACAATGGGAAGCCTTATAAGGTTACTGCATGGCATGGACTGAAAAATCTGTTGTGCATTCACAGAGGGGAGCACATGTTTTTCCCCCCTGTGTGCATGCATATGTGGAGGAGGCACAGGAGGCTCTCTAGGGCCTGCTTTGTTTCTTCTCCACCAGGGTTAACATGGAAGAGGACCCTCCATGTCTCCGCCGGCAGAGAGGAAACTAGTAATATGCTAGTAATATGCTTGGCAGGACTGCACCCGTCCCACAAAGCATATTGTGCCTCTGATCATCATGCCACCTCAAGAGAATGGCAGTTCACTGGCAGCGGCGGTGGTCCCAGGGAGGTCTGACCACCCAACTCGCAATGGACTGCCACATTAGTGCAACCAAATGTCTGGCACTTCTCGGACCACCAGACTCATAATCAGGAACTTAGAGTCTGATTGTTTGGTGGTGTTGGAGCAGACTACCATGCCAAGGGCCCGATGGCTTCATTGCAAACGCCTGGTCGCACTGCCTGCCAGATTACAAGTTTCCCCTTTTCTGATGGGCTATTTTTGACGGTCCCACGGCGATGGCTCTGAAAATGTACACCACAATGGGAATGTCCAAAAACTACACAGGGGGGCACATGCTAAGTGTGTTTCAGGACCGCAAGCCTTTCTCTGGAGGAAAGACCACCATGACACTGCTGGCGGTCCTGAAGCTCAAAATATGCATGGCTGTGCCACAGAAGCACCACCAGCATATTACTGAGACCCTGACTGCCGCACCACTGCCAGTGAATGGCAGTCCTCTGGCAGCTGCAGAGGTGCAATGGAGGGCTGACAATAACTTGTAGTGGGGTGGTCGGACCGCCGGTACGGTGGTGGCTAGACCGCCACTGCCGCACCCCATGAGTCTGGCGGTCCTTGCACTGCCAGACTCGCAATTAGGCCCTTAGTCACTTTTACAGATACTCACACACCCACTTACTCACCTATATGAATACTCACACACCCATTCACACATAGATACAGACTATGACACACCCAGTCACACACTGCTGTGCACATTATCACACCCAGGCACACATTGGTGCAAGCACAAACATACACAGACACACACTCATCTATACACTGACACACCCAGGCACACACTAGTGTTTATGTTTTATGGATTTATAAAGTGCATAGTTGCCCAGAGGCTTCTCAGCACTGATATGAGAGGTGTTAGTGATGGAGCCTTATGGAGATCAACATGGGAACAGCCAAGCCTTATGTTTTTTCCTGAAGCTGAGTTCATCTTTCAACAGCCTCAGTTCCCTTGTCATGGAATTCCATAGCTTAGGGACCAAGCATGAAAAAGATCTACCTCCCCATCTTGTTCGCTTTATCCTCCGCGTCTTTATGAGGCAGTCAAAGAAGACCTGAGTGGCCTCTGTGGAACATATTGTGACATAAGATCCCTGAGCAAGCTTGGACCCCTACCATTCGTAGCTTTGCATGCCAAGCGAAGGGATTTGATTGTAATCCTAGATTCAATGAGCAGCCAATGGAGCTGTTTCAGAGAATTTTTTTTCTGATGCCTGTCTGGATATCTTTAAGAGTAACCTGGCTGCCACATTCTGCACCACTTGCAGTCTGTTGATGACGGACTTTGGAGATCTCATGTACAGGGAGTTGCCGTAGTCCAGGCGCGAGACCACAAGGGTCTGGACCATGATTCTTCATGCTTGAAATTAGAGAAGATCTATAATCTTGCAAATCATTTGGAGTAAGCCAAAACTGGTAGCTGCTAGTTTCTTTGCTTGGGTTTCCATAGAAAGTATTTTGTCAAGCCACATTCCTAAATTCTTTATTGCTGGCTTGTGATCAGGAGGTGTCCCCCATTTTACAGGCCAGTTAATAATACCCTTGGGCCTGTGACTGTTTCCCAAGATCATCAATTCCGTTTTATCACTGTTAAGTTTGAGGATACAGCTATCCTTCCAAGTAGCCTCCTTTTCCATACAAGGTACCTATTGTATGTGGTTTGTGTTCTGTCCCTCTGCCACTGATACCACCAGTTGTGTGTCATCTGCATACAACATGATTGATAGCCCGACAATTTTAGCGAGTGGACGCATATATATATTAAACAATGTGGAGCTGAAGGGTGAACCCTGTGGGACTCTGCAGGTGACAGGCAGCGTATCTGATAGACAGGTGGATTCCATGATTTGAAATGATCCATCACTCAGAAATGAAATGAGCCATTGGACAGCTTTATCCTGAATGCCGATCTTACCAAGCCTAAGTATCAGGGTGCGGTGGTCCATGATGTCAACAGCTGTGCTTCAATCCAGAGCAAGATTGAGGCTGAGTCCCCTTTATCAAGTATCCCTTTAAGCTCCTCGGTGACACCTAGGAGTGCTGATTATGTGCTGTGTTGTGGTCGGAAACCCATATAAGTCTTGTGTAGAATATTGTTCTCTTCCAAAAACTGTGAGAGTGTATGATTAACATGTATTTCTGCTAATTTCCCCAAAATGGGCAGCAAACGAAATAGGACGAAAGTTCCCTTGTACAGCTGGATTGAGGTGGAGCTTTTTCAGTAGGGGCCTAACAATTCCATGTTTCCATTTCTTTGGCACAATCCCGGTTTTAAGGCATAGTGTAAGGAGCTCTGCTGTGGTGGATAGAACAGAGTCTCCACCCTGTAGTAAAATGTGGGGAGTGGTGCAGAATCTTGGGGAGAGCCTTATTTAGTTTTGCTCAGAAGGAGCCTTGTATTTTTCATGTTCAGGGCAGTAAAATGATCTAGAACAGGTGCAACTGCCAACCCTGTGGGTTCAGTTCCTTAATACTGGTCCAGATCTAGGACATCATCCTGCCCTGCATCCAGTATGCTAGATAGATTCACTTGCAGTGAATTGTAGATGTTTTCTACTTTATTTTTTTTAAACGCAGCTCACTAGTTGCATCTCTCTCTCATAGGGGAATTGGCAGCCATGTTAATTCTTCCCTCAAAGTACTTAGCCTGAGTTTTCTTAATTTCATTGTGATAGTGTCTAATGGCACTCTTGTATTGGATTTCGTTTTGGCAGGGGCATAGAACTCTTTTTCAGGGATGTCAGATGACTATTGAACCATGGGGTTCTTTTGGTATTACAATGGGCCTTTGGTTTAGATGTCTGATGGCATTGGTCCGACGCGTGGTTAATCCAGCATGTCCAGAGCCTGTTGGACTTATCTGGGGAGTCTGTGAAGGTTGGAGAGGTGGCCTCCGGGGTCTTAGCCCATCTTTCCGGTATAATCTTAGGCTATCTTCTACCCGGATTAGAGGAGTTAGAAGCCATTCGCAGAGATGTTTTTGTAAATGAGACCAGGATGAAATAGTGGTCAGACCAAGGGACTGGAATGGGGGTAATAACCAGGATTTTTGGGTCATTGGAGAAAATGGAAAAAGTCCAGCATGTGTCCTTTAACACAATATATCCAACCATGCACTGATACATAAAGTAATATACCCAGGTGTTCACCCACACAACTGCTGACACTGCCAGTCACTAACTCCTACAGTCACTTACACACCCATGCAGTAAGATATACAGCCTTTCACACACCCAGTGACTAACCTATACAGACACTTACCCACCCAGTCACTCACCCCTACAGACACTCACATATCCAGGCACTCACTTATACAGACATTTACCCACCTAGTCACTAACCCATACAGGCACAAACACACCCAGTAACTCACCCATACAGCCATTCACACAACCAGTTACTGAATCATACAGACATCCATACACCCACTCATTCACCCATATAGATACTCACGCACGCAGTCACTCACTCATATAGGTACTAACACACCCAGTCTCTTACCTATACAGCCACTCACACAACCACTCACTCAATCATACAAGCACTCATACAGTCATTCACTTCACCACCCAGACAGCCACTCACACATCCAGTCACTCATTTATACAGTTACTCACATAACCACTATCTCACTCAAATAGCAGCTCAGGCCCCCACTCTATCACTCATAAAGCCACTCACAACCAGTTACTCACTCATAGAGCCATTCACGTACCCTGTCACTCACTCATACAGCCATTCACTCACCCGTATATACACTAACAGACCCAGTCACTCACTCATACAGCCATTCATACACCTAGTCACTCCCCCGTAAAGATAGTCATCCATATAGACACAAACATACCAAGTATCCCACCTACACAGCCACTCACACAGCCACTCATTCAATTGCACAAGCACTGACATAGCAACTCACTCACCCATATAGACACTCACACATCCAGTCACTAACTCATGCAGCTACTCACACACCCAGTCAATCACATGCCTGCTATCTTACTCAAACAGCAGTTCACGCTCCCACTCATTGACTCAGACAGCCACTTACATATGCTGTCACTTACGTATAGAGCCACTCACACCCAGTCACACACCCCTCCAGCCACTCACACACCCAGCCACCCACTTATACCAACACTCACACACCCTGTTACTCACTTATACAGGCACTAACACACCCAGTCACTCATTTAATCAGACACTCACACAAGCACTCACTCAGTCATACAGGTACTCATACAGCCATTCACTCACCCACACAGCCAATCACATAGCCAGTCACTTACTCATGCAGCTACTCACACACCAGATCACTCACCCATACAGCCAGTTACACACCTGGTCACTCACCCATACAGTAATGTTGAAATAGTCAGCGCACTCAAACAAATTTGCAAAAAGAATCAATTGTTTATGCACAAGAATCAAATATTACTACTCCTTGTACTAAAGCTAGTGTGCAAACGGGTGAAGGTAGCCAACCTAGAGAACAATAGAAGAAGCAGGTGAACTATAACCTGTATGCCGGATGCACAGCAATGAACAATAATGCTATTAAATTAACACTTGTTGATGGAAAGAAACAACCGCATTGACAATAATACAAATAAACAGAATTTATATTCTTTTGATTATGAAGTCATCAAGAAATGCAAATTAAACAAGAATAAAAAGTTACATATGCAAATATACTTGTGTGCATCATAACAAAATTGCTTGACTTTAGTAATCAGTGTGTTAAACAAAAACATCAACAGCTAATGTAATTCACACAAATTGTTAACACTGTTACAGATGATGCCCAATGCATTTTGGGATTACCACGAATCCGTTCTTTAGGGGCCTCTGTAAGAAATAGAAAAGACAACAATGCATTGTGGTAACACTGTAATCACCAAATTGATTATTAAATGGCAGATGAAGCGTACAAGACTAGAATGGTGAAGTTAAACCTGTCCGTGATTTATTCCAGACAATTATCTTCCAGTGTAAAGGAAAGAAAAACCAGTTCACTGAACTCAAATGGCAAAAACTGTGTATGGTGGAATGAGTCAAAAAAGATAGACAAACTGTGCCCTGAAACCAAGATAAAAACGTGAAGCGTCCTAGTCGTGAAATACTAATGGGTGCTAGTACAGCAGCACTTACTTGTAACCATAAGATCTGTTGTGCTGTTGCTGGTTTAAAAATTATTAAACTATGTCAATCCACTATGATTCTGTAAACATGGAAGAAACCAGAATCAGCTAGTGACTGTTAATTAGAAGACAACACTACAGCACGGTGTGCATAATGTACTCACTGTAGCAAATATCCACGAGACATGCTCGTAACAGTACTATGTGTGTTGTGACTTCAATTAATCTTCCAATGCAAGAGAAAGAATAAAATACTAAGTGTATAATTTAAGTGTTCTACAACGCAAAGAATTTTAAGAAAAACGCACCATATAACAGGTGGATACCTGAAAATGATGTTCAGCTGCTGAAACTTAGTGAAGTTCAGCTTGAAAATGATAGCCGCGCTGAAGTGCAGAGATGTCCGAACTGTTGTAATTGTAAGACACAGCAACCTGAGATGAAACAACAACGATATACTAAGTATCGCGACGATGAGAAAACATGTAAACAAATGTGCTGTAGCGAAGGTGACCAACACATCACTTCTAGCTTACGGGTGTTTCTGAGAATTCGCCTACAGACATGACAGGTTGAACAGTGGTCTCGGTGAAAATGTGTTAGTGAAAATAACCCAGGAAACCAAGTGGCTTATAAACGTCACTTGTTGCGTATAGCGCGCGAAAATTTGGAATCGACAGTACACAAGAAAAAAGGACTAAAACGGAACAATGTGAAAATGCAATCTTGAGTAGGGGTCGGAAGTGTTCAACAATGTAGTGTATGATTCATAAAAAAGTAAAAAATGCATGTTGAAGGAATAAATTTTGACGTTAGTACATCTGTGGACATCGAACTCGAAAATGAATTGCGGCCAAAAATATATATCTACGTGTGTCAGTACACTCCAGAAGAACTAGAAAACAAAAATGTGTTGTGTGGGGGCCATCTTGAAATAAAGTATAACATGTTGAAAAAAAAACTGAAAAAATAGCGCTGCTAGGTGTAATGTCAACCTAGCAAGAGCATAAGCTTAAATTATGAACACAACAATACATGAGGAAATAGAGACTAGAGCCGGGCAGAATGAAACGCCTTAGTCAGTAAGGAGAAAAGTGTTCAAAAGTGTAATGTGTAATCCAAAAAAGTAACAAGAAATGCATCTTAAAAGAACTTCGTTGTTGACGTTCAGGCATGCGTACACATCAAACTCAGAAATAAACTCTGGCCTGAAATACACGTGTAATGGCACAAACCAGTCCTACTTGAAAAGCGGACCACAAAAGGATCGAGTGTTGTATAGAGATCGTATTGGAATGAAATGTTGCTTGTCGTCTAAGACGAGAAAATAGCACTGCTGGGTGTAATATCACCCTGTCGGGCACATATACTAGTAACTTGTATATGTAAAAGAACCACAAAGAACACCCAAAATTAAGGAAGGAATGAAAAAACTACAAAAAAAAAAAAAACTGTCAAAACTGAAATAAAAAAGAAGCCTGTTAGATGTGCTCCAAGTCCACAACCAGTAATAAAAACATACAAAAATATAAAAAAATAATGAAAAAATGATGAAAAAATTATTGATAATTGTATGGAAAGAGACGTACTTATAATCTAGAGAATATTACAGAAAACATTGTATTTCAAGTTTGTCATTCAGCCCTGCGGGCACTAGCGTGTAAAGTTTTTTGGTCCACCAGACCTCTCTTTGGGCTAACATCTTTCTGATGTCCATGTCGGGTTGTCCTGTAATTATTTTGAGAATCATGAATTTAAGCTGAGCATTGGAATGTTGATATTGTAGCCAGTGTGTTACTAGATGTGACTTCAAACTTTTGGTGCGGATAGAACTTTTATGTTCTGTGATTCTAATCTTAAGTTTGCGCGATGTTTTGCCAACATACAGTAGTCCGCACAGGCATTTGATGTGTAAATAACATTATTGCTGTTGCAGTCTCCATTGTATTTAAGTGGAATGACTTTTCCTGAGTGAGGGTGGTTAATTGTATTGCCTGTCATTACATTGTGGCAATTGACACAATTAGAACATTTACGCATGCCGGTAAATTGTATGGGATTCACTGTGTGGGTCTGTTTTAACAAATTCTTGATGTTTTTACTGCGTGTGGAGGCAAAAAGAGGCTTCTGAGAGAATAAACCATTGAAATCAGGTTCATGTTGTAATAATTCCCACCTAGATTTGATAATTTTTCTGATGTTGGCCGAATTAGTGGAAAATTTAGAAACAAAGACGACGATTTTGACTGATTTTGAGTTTTGGAGAGAGCAATTCAGTGCGTTCTTTATTATTGTTTTTTGCCACTGCTAGATCTAGCACTTGATCCGGGTATCCACGCTCTCTAAATTTTGCGCACTGCTCAGACAAGGCTTTGTCTAACTGTTGTTGGTCCGATACTATTCTTTTGGTCCGTAGTAACTTAGAATAAGGCAAATTGCATAGTAGTGAAGGTGAATGAAAACTGGAATACAACAGTAAATTATTCCTGTCAGTTGGTTTAGAGTACACAGAAGTCACAAATGAGTTGCTATTTTTAGTGATTAATACATCCAAGAATGGTAAAGACTTCTCACTGATGTTGTGGGTGAATTTAATCCGATCGCTTTTAACATTCAACTCTTTAATACATGTTTCGAGAGATGATTGAGTACTTTTCCAAATAAGAAAAATATCATCAATGAATCTGACATAAAATGCCAGATTCGTGCTCCATTGACTGTCATTGAAGATATAGTCATGCTCAAACTTAGACATGAACGTATTGGCATAAACAGGGGCCCCAGAAAAACCCATGGAAGTGCCGCTTATTTGTAGGTAAAAATCTTCTTACCACTGAAAGTAACTGTGTTGTAGACAGAATGTCAATAGTTCTAAAATGAACACTTTGTCAACGCCAATTTCTGGCAGTTGCAACAAGGCCCATTCACATGCATCAATGCCGTCTTTCAATGGTATAGAAGTGTGAAGCGATGTAACATCTATTGTGCAAAGTAGCCAAGAGGGAGAAAATTGTTCAGTGACGTTATTCAAAAGGTTTAAAGAATGTGTGGTGTCCTTAACATAACTCCTCCATGTCTGGACACATTTTTGCAAAAAATAATCTACGAATTGACCTATTGGCGTGAACAAAGATTCGCAGCCTGACACTATTGGGTGAAATGGGTGATCTTGTAAGTTGTTATGAACTTTGGGCAGCATGTATATTCTAGGGGGCAGATTTATGAGCCCCTTGCGCCACTTTTGCGTCACTTTTCCCATGCTAAAAGTGACGCAAAAGTGGCGCAAGGGGCTCATAAATCTGCCCCTAGGTCTTCTGGGATGAGACACCAATAAAAAGGAACAGATTTTGGGAGTGATCCATAGCATGTCTTCAGCGTGTTTCAAAATCTTTTGAAGAGTCTCTTTGATCATGGTGGTAGGATCCTGATCTAATTTGATGTACGTAGTGGTATCTTGCAGATATAGAGAAACTTTGCCTTCATAAAAAGCTCTATCCATGATAACTAGAGCGCCTCCCTTGTCAGCCAGTTGAAATGTGAGTCTATCATCATTTGCTAATTGCTTGATGATGGCAGCTTCATGTTTTTTAAAATTAGTCTGGGTAGATGTTTGTAATTTCAGTTTAGACAAATCTTTCTTAATACATGTTACAAAAGTATCTAAAGTTTTATGAGAGACAGGTGGCATGAAAACACTTTTAGGTTTGAAGCTACTCATCGAATCATTATCATTTGAAACTCCTGATTGCTGACTGGGGACCACATTAGAAAAGAAATGTTTCAAACGCAAGTTCCTCATGAATTTGAAGACAGCAATTTCCAATTCAAAGGCGTTTGTGTGGTACACTGGTACAAAAGATGTGCCCTTGTTGACAACCTGTTGCTGGGCTGGTGACAACTCTATTGAAGAGATATTGATTAGAAGACTCGGCTTGCTTCTCAAGCTTCGGGCTTCCATTTCTTTTGCTCCGCCTGATTTTTTTGGTTCTGGTGGGCGGTCTGAGATTGGACCGCTTGCTAAAAAAGGTTGAGATTGGGGTTGAGGGAGTGTATCTGTGGCCATTATCTGCACATTGGAACTAGTTGCCTCTGATTGAGTTGTAAGTGGCACACAAGCAGGATATAGATCACGGTCAGAAACTACTGACTCTTCGGATGATGTATTAGGTTTTTGATAGGGTCGCCTACGTGCGTAGACCTCTGCCCATGTATGCACTTCGTTGAGCTTGTAATCTATGGTGTTCCGGCGAAATTTTTGAAGTTTTCTTTCCTGAATTTCTTTACCGTAGGTTTCAAGTTTGTTGTTGAGATCATCTAGGGTGAGTTTCCAATAATCTGACACACAGCGAGTTGACAAATCGGATTTGATAGCATTGATCTCTTCCTCTAATTTCCTAATAGTACGGGACAATTCTTCTATAAGCAAAAGAATGAGATCCAGTGAGCATTTATTTAAAACCGCCTGCCATTTCTCCATAAATGCCGTATTAAATTGAAATTCATACAAGAGGGATTTGAAGGATAAACGTAAACCACGGGGAATACATTGAACCTTATGATATTTTATTATGGTGGAGGCGTTTAACCGCTGGCTAAGGGCTCGACGTGCAATAAATTCAAGTTGGCGAATCTGTTGTGAGATGGAACCACTCTGGGCATTGAAGGACGGAGCATCTTGAATTATAGCATATATATCATGAAATTGGGCCGATGAATATGTAAGGCTGTCTGCTCTGTTGTCTATTGTCCGTGAGGTTGGAAATGCTTTCGAAAGACATGTGTATGTTGGCAAAACATCGCGCAAACTTAAGATTAGAATCACAGAACATAAAAGTTCTATCTGCACCAAAAGTTTGAAGTCACATCTAGTAACACACTGGCTACAAAATCAACATTCCAATGCTCAGCTTAAATTCATGATTCTCGAAATAATTACAGGACAACCCGACATGGACATCAGCAAGATGTTAGCCCAAAGAGAGGTCTGGTGGACCAAATTTCTTTACACGCTAGTGCCCGCAGGGCTTAATGACAAACTTGAAATGTAATATTTTCTGTAATATTCTCTAGATTGTAAGTACGTCTCTTTCCATACAATTATCAAAAAAAAATCATCATTTTTTTATTATTTTTTATGTTTTTTTATTTTTTTATCACTGGAGCACATCTAACAGGTTTCTTTTTTATTTCAGTTTTTACATTTTTTTAAATTTTTTGTTTTGTTTTTTCATTCCTTCCTTAATTTTGGGTGTTCTTTGTGGTTCTGTTGCATATACCAGTTACTAGTATATGTGCCCGACAGGGTGATATTACACCCAGCAGTGCTATTTTATCGTCTTAGACGACAAGCAACATTTCATTCCAATATGATCTCTATACAACACTTGATCCTTTGTGGTCCGCTTTTCAAGTAGGACTGGTTTGTTCCGTTACATGTGTATTTCAGGCCGGAGTTTATTTCTGAGTTTGATGTTTACATACGCCTAAACGTCAACAATGAAGTTCTTTTACGATGCATTTCTTGTTACTTTTTTAGATTACACATTTCACTTATGAACACTTTTCTCCTTACTGACTAAGGCGTTTCATTCTGCCCGGCTCTAGTCTCTTTTTCCTCGTGTATTGTTGTGTTCATATTTTTGCACAACAGTCATAAGCTTATGCTCTTGCTAGGTTGACATTACACCTAGCAGCGCTATTTTTTCATTGTTTTTGTTTGTTTTTTTTCAACATGTTATACTTTATTTCAAGATGGCCCCCACACAACATATGTTTATGTCGTGTTTAGTTTTCTAGTTCTTCTCGAGTGTACTGACACACGTGGATATATATTTTTGGCCGCAATTCATTTTCGAGTTCGATGTCCACAGACGTACTAACGTCACTATTTAGTCCTTCAACATGCATTTTTTACTTTTTTATGAATCATACACTACATTGTTGAACACTTCCAACCCCTACTCAAGATGGCGTTTTCACATTGTTCCGTTTTAGTCCTTTTTTCTTGTGTACTGTCGTTTCCAAATTTTCGCGCGCTATACGCAACAAGTGACGTTTATAAGCCACTTGGTTTCCTGGGTTATTTTCACTAACTCGTTTTCACCGAGACCACTGTTCAACCTGTCATGTCTGTAGGCGAATTCTCAGAAACACCCGGTAAGCTAGAAGTGATGTGTTGGTCACCTTCGCTACAGCGCATTTGTTTACATGTTTTCTCATCGTTGCGATACTTAGTATATCATTGTTGTTTCATCTCAGGTTGCTGTGTCTTACAATTACAACAGTTCGGACATCTCTGCACTTCAGCGCGACTATAATTTTCAAGCTGAACTACACCAAGTTTCAGCAGCTGAACATCATTTTCAGGTATCCACTTGTTATATGGTGCGTGTTTCTTAAATTTCTTTGCATTGTAGAACACTTAAATTATACACTTAGTATTTTATTCTTTCTCTTGCTTTGGCAGATTAATTGAAGTCACAACACACATAGTACTGTTACGAGCAGGAGCCCAGGCCACCTCTCCCCTAAAGACCATAAAAACAATTAACCAGTGTGTGAACAGAGACTGTATGGAATCCAGAGAGATGTCCTTCACACTGTGATTTAGAATTCAGCTTAGGAACATTGAAGATGCAGTGAACATAAACTCTAGTACACAAGGTATATATGTATGTTTCTTTGCATGTATGCATGTAGAAGTGTTTGTTGCTAGAGAGCACTGAAACGCTGAGCAAAAGTGGTAGCCCTGAAATACAATTCAGGATCAATTACAAGGAAACAGCATGCTTGTGGGTGAAGACTCCTATAGTGTGGAGATGCAAATGTCTCTGAAGAGGTGGCTTCTTCCACAATCACAGTAGGTTTGTGGTGCAAGTCTCAGTAGGGGACCAGAGGGGAAATAGTTTACTGGGGGGGTTACACTGCATGCTGTGATTCAGTGCATAAGCTATAAGCCACAGGAGGCGTGCACACTGGTTCGGGGTCAGTTTGAATACAGAGAATAAGAATCAAACCAGTCTTGAAGTGAGCACTGAGAACCAGACCTCAGTTGGGAACAATGCACCTGTATGCCAAAGATGAAGTGGGTTCTACAATGTACAGCACAGCTTGAGAATGGAGGAGAAGCTTTCAGCAAGGGCTTCAGCCTGTCCAATGAATAGGGCCTTGTCTGTAATCAGGGGAGAAGCTCCAAGCTATATACTAGTGCAAATGCCGATTTAACGTTCAGTTTGGGACAAAGGAGCAGCAATGGGCCAGGTCTGTATAAGCACTGAATATGTAGGGTTTTATTACAAGTTGCGGGGTGATCTGTAAACCGGGAGCTGGTTGGAGGTGAGGGGGTAGTCTTTTCATTGCATTTCTAAGGTTTTTTAAATTTCTTTTTCCTAACTATAGCGTCCCTGTAACCTTTAGTTTTTTCAGTGAAAAAAAATAGATATGTTACCTACTGGCAGTCGCCAGTAGGTTGTTATAGTTCGGAACTAGTTTCCATAGGAAAAACGTTTTTTGCTTTCCCAATAACTTTGGCGTCGTTTGACGAATCTTCGTGAAATTTATAAAAACTAGTGGGGTGGCGGCCGAGAAAAAAGAGGGGTCCCAAAACGCATTTTCCCCATGTTAATTTCCAAAGGGTACTTTAGACAAAGCTACAGCCCGAACCGCTGAATGGAATTATACCACATTTGGCAAAAAGCTAGGTCTTGGTCCAGAAAGCGATAATATTTTTAAATGGTGTAAATCCGTTCAGTAGTTCCTGAGAAATTAGAAAAAGAATGGGTTTTATATCTGTCCTCCACAGGAAACTTTAGACAACGCTACAGCCCGAACTGCTGAACGGAATTACAGCAAATTTGGCAAAAAGGTAGCCCTTGGTTCAGAAAGAGCCATTTTTTTTAAATGGTGTAAATCTGTTCAGTAGTTCAAGAAAAATTTGAAAAAGAAAGTTTCGATATCTGTGACTGAGGAGAGTTTGCGAACCCTCCCAACCACGAGCTTCATTCTAATTGGCTGCCAACACTCCAAACCAGGAAGTGTTGGCAGCCATCTTGTGACACGGTAAAACTGAGTCACGAGAAAACAGAAAAAAGAGGTTAAAAAAAATAAAAGGGCTCCGGGTAGAAACACCCTGACCCCCTAGGCTTTCTCAGGGGGTCCCACAAGGACCCCCAGGGCCAAAAAAAGCATATTTTTAAAATAATTTTGGCAGGCTCCCACGTTTCGTTCTCAAAAAGCCCACGGGTAGGCCAGGTCCCGGGGGCACTGCCAATTAATTAGCGGGGGCCCATGGGGGCCCCCGTGGTCCCAGGTACTACCTCCTACCAGGGTTCCTGTAAAAAACAATGTGGGGGGTCCATATCCCCCCCACGCTGCCCCAGGGACCACCACCTCCCTGGGGCTTTCAAAAACAACTGCGGAGGCACGGGGCCCCCCGCAGTCCCGGGGACCGCCACCTCCCCAAGGCTGTGAAAAAAATGCGTGTGGGGTCTCAATCCCCCCACACGCTGCCCCACCACCTCCCCGGGGCACTATTTTTTATTTTTAAACAGTGTCGGGGGCTCGAGCCCCCCACACACCCCAGGAACACCACCACCATGGGCCACTAAATATTGAAATGCGGGTGTCCATTACAGACCCCCGAGCCCCGGGGAACACCACATCCCCGGGGCTTTGCCCTGGTAGGGAGGGGGGCCACGCGGCCTCCCTCCTGGAGCCCTTGATGGCCCTGGGGACCGCCACCCCCCAGGGGCGGCTCCTGCAGTGTGTCAGGGTGCCCACCTCGGGACACTGCTGTTTGCTATAGCAGGGCGGGAGCTGTGCAGCTCCAGCCCTGTCATAGCAAACACTGGTTTGGATTTCAGAAGCGAGAGCAGGTTTCCTACTCAAGCTTCCAAAATCCAAAGCAGATTGCTTTTCCACAAGGGGAGCTGCATGTTTGCTTTTCCACAAGTGGAGCTTCAAGTTAACAGCTCCCCTTGTGGAAAAGCAATGCCGGCTCCCGCAGGAGGAGGGGAGTGGGCAGGACTGTGGGGGCATTGGGGCTCCCCCCACGGTCCCCAACGAAGTGGCGAGGCCCCGGGGGATTGGTCCCCAGGGCTAGAAGTGGCCAGTGAGGGGGCCATGTGGCCCCCCACTCCCCAAAGATTTTTTTAAAAAGGAAAGCCTGGAGATTGGGTCCCTGGGGCCATAAAGGGCCTGAGGAGGGGGGCCACGCGGCCCCCTCCAAATATTGTAAATAACATTTTAAATATAGGCCATGCCCCGGGTATGGGGTCCCCGGGGCCGAAAATGGCCTCGGGAGGGGGGCCACGCTGCCCTCTTCCCATATGTTTTTTAAAAATTAACAAAATTGAGGTCATGCACCTGGGGGATGGGGTCCAAGGGCCCAAAAAATAGGAAAAGCAGAGGGGGCACACAGCCCCCTTCTACATTTTTTATTTTTTAATGCTGGCATTGCGCCGGAGGCCCCGCCCCCTCAGTGCATCATTCTGCAAAAGCACTCTGTGGCGCGTTGTAATACTAGGGGTCCCAGGGGGCCAACTAACCCACCAGGTACCTCCAGTATGTGCCACAGAACTGGGTTGCAGAGAGGTTGTCCGAGGCAACACCCTTTTTTACACCTCTCTGCAACGCAGCTCTGTGGTGCTTACTGGTGGTATCTGGTGGGCTAGTTGGAACCCAGGGACCCTCAGGATTCAAGGGGACTTAATCTCCCAACTTAAAACACGCGTTTGCACAGTGGTGAAGGGAGGGTCAGGGCCTGATGTGACATGTGTGCAAACATGTCCTGTGGCTAGTTGGCCCCCAGGGACCCTCAGTATTCAAGGGGAATTAGTTCCCCAACTTACAACGCCCCAGGGGGTTGCTTTTGCAGAGTGGTGGAGAAAGGGGGCATGGCCTGGTATGAGAAGCTAGAAATCCTGCTGTGCGGGACTTACTGGAGGCAATAGGAGGGGTAGTTGGCCCCCAAGGTCGACGTTGGGAGCTAACTACCCCTCCTGTTACCTCCAGTAAATCCCACTCACTGGGATTGCTAAGAGGTGTTTGGAGGACACACTCACCTTTCTCCACCACTTTGCAAACGTGATTGCTACGTTAAAGTTAGAAATTAGCATTTAAAAAACTTTCAATTCACTGCAAAAGACATAGGTTTGAGGGACATTATAGTAAGGGTGGACGGAATTTGCGAAAGTGCTTTTCACAAAATATCACGAAACGGCAAAAAATCTCCGCGATCACACGAAATTTCACGTGATCGTGGAGATTTTGTGCTGATTAATGCGTTACTGAATTTGACCTTCAACTCGGGCACCTGCTTTATTTATATCTGTAAGACTTACAGATATAAATAAAGCAGGTGCCCGGGTTGAAGGTCAAATTCAGTATAAGTGCTTCCTGTTGGGGTTTAATTTTTGTGACAGGAGCATCGTGCCAGAATGAATCCTGCCCTGCATATTTATTCAAGAAGATGCCACCGTTTTGTGCAATACTTCTACTCAACTGTAAGGGTGGGTGACAATTTCCGTTCCCTCGCGGATCGCGGAAGTTTGGACATTTTCGCATTCCACGCGGAACGCGAAAATGTCGAATTTTCGCAATTTAGGCGAGCGGAGCGGAAATTGTCGCCCACCCTTACATTATAGTTAGAAATTCGCATTTAAAAAACCTTAGAAATTCACTGAAAAAACCATAGGTTTTAGCGACGTTATAGTTAGAAATTAGCATTTTAAAAATCTTAGAAATTCACTGAAAAAAAACATAGGTTTTAGGGACGTCATAGTTAGAAATTAGCATTTAAAAAACCTTAGAAATTCACTGAAAATCCCATATGTTTCAGGGACATTATGGTTATTTGGACATTTCACTTGTTTAAAACCAGAGAAATTCGGCTGTTATAGTTAGTAGAGCTAATGCACTGCTGATGACATCCCATATTACATCACTCATGACATGCTCAGTGACATCACTGATGACAATATTGATAACATCTCAAATGACATCACTGATGACATCATCCATGTGATCATCAGATGCACCTACTCACACACTCATAAAACCTTTCATACACCCACTCTAAAATACAGACTGCCAATATTGAAACCATAGACACACCAATAGCAGCTAGTACATACCCGCTCAGTGATTCATACGTCTATAAACACATCCACCTACTAACCTATACAGTCACTCACACACTCAGAAATGCATCAATACAGCCACTGATATATCCACTTATACATCCATATAGACACTCACACACTGCCACTCACCCAAAGAGTTGCTCAAAAACCTCTGTCACCCAAAGAATTAATTACACTGCCATTTACTCACCTATACAGTTATACACACACCACGTCACTTATTCATACAGATACGTACTATCTTCAACAATTACTGACATAAGCACACACATATCCATGCAGCCACTTCCACAATCACTCACTGTCACATATACACACTTATATACTCCAACACTCACAAATACTGCCTTTCACATATGTAGTTACTTACACATATACCACTAACATATCCATTTACTCACCAACATAGCTATACATACACTCACTCACCCATACACTCCCTAACACACACACTCATAAATGCTACACCCAGTGAATCACCCACTCACACATCCATGCAGGGAGTCACCCACACCCCACCCACACAGACACTCAGGCACCCATACAGGTTCTCAGATAACAATCATTCTTCAATATACCTTGGCATATATAGATATAACATTCTTGAAAGTTTTAGAAACACTCAATCACTGGATGATGTCATCAGTGATGTCATCAGTGATATCATTTGAGATAACAGCTGAATTTCTCTGGTTTTATACGAGTGAAATGTCCAACTAACTGTAACGTCCCTGAAACCTATGGTTTTTTCAGTGAATTTCTAAGGTTTTTTAAATGCTAATTTTTAACTTTAACATATATATATATATATATATACACTGAAAAAACCATAGGTTTCAGAGACGTCATAGTTAGAAATTAGCATTTAAAAAACCTTAGAAATTCATAGAAAAAACCATAGGTTTCAGGGGTGCTATAGTTAGCTGGCCATTTCACTTGTACAAAACCATAGAAATTCCTCCGTTATAGTTAGTTCAGCTAACTATAACTCGCGTGCCTGCAATGCACTGCTGATGATGTCACATATTGCATCGTTCATTACATGGTCAGTGACATCACTGATCTAACAAATAAAACTCCCTCACGACCTATATATAATTTCTTGTATTTATCAAACTGTTATTAAGACATATAAAGAAACATGGGCTTTTGAGCAAACAAATCAATTTGCCACTCTAGTTTATTTCTTTACTCTTATTTATTTTGTTTTTAGATTATCCTTTTTTTATATATATATAAATCAATATTCATTTTTGACATTATCACAATTATACATTTCCATTATTTACATCAATTCCCTAATACAAAATTATTATTCCAAACCAAACCCAGGTAGAGAACACAAATCACTCATACTACTCATTCATACATCCACATACCATACACATCCCATATGTAAGTCTAAATAGCTATCCCAGTTAGCGCTTGTACGTTGATTACAGTCTCTATAACCCTGAAAGGGGACTACTAAAACATTAGTAGGATTTGAAAAGGACTAGGTCAACGTGTTTCTGGTGGCATAAGGAAACGTAGAAGCCACCTTCATCAGGACCTGCTACTTCTCACATCACAGGTTCTCAAACCCTAAATGTAAAAGACACTGATTGGACCAGATAACCAACATTTACAACATATACCAGATATTACAGTACACAGGTATCGTATTTGTATTGATAACCCCAAAACATGTGACAATATGCTTAATGATACCTTACATCCCCTATAAGGAAACAAATAGATGGAAGTGATCTAGTAAGTCTAAAAAGGGACTTGTCAAGGTGAGGCTATATTACATGAGAAAAAATATTTCTAAAGTACAGATTGAGTATTCTAGTCTAGTCCTGCCATAATTTTATAAATATATACTTACTATATACTAATCTGATACTGGGGTACAATACTTCCTGATGTTACAACAGACAGTAACCACAATACGTCCTGTGTAACGATACCCTGACAGAGTCAAAACAAAAAGAAAACAAAAGGGTAGTTGCGATTATGTACTGGCTCTCATTTTACTATACTCTACTCTCATCTTTAGGGGCCTTTCTTGTATCCAAACACAGTGCTTACTTACCAGCAACCAACACCCTTCTATTTCTTATTGTTGGAGAGAGCCCCGATCCATACGATATCTATTTGAAAATTCTCTGTATACCTATATGAGAGAGTTTTCATTTTTAGCATTACCTCCCATATTACACTACAAATGGTATCCCTATCATACTCTCTCTCCAAGATGAAAAATAGGCAGACTATAATACCTTTGTATCGTGTCTCTTATTGGAGTCACAATGATATTTCCATTTCATCAATATCCGGATACACAGCAGCCCCGGATGGGATTTGAGTTTATAATTCTTCGTAGTGTCCCTATCACAAGAAAAGACATGAATGTAGTAATGTATTTTACTACGGAATCAAAAAATAAAATAAAAAGAACGGAGCCTCAACAATATAAGTCACGTATTCTGAATCAACACAGTATAATACCTACATCCCATGGGTAGAAGAAAATCCCAAACGGCAGACACTAAAAAATCTATGCTACTCAACATAGACTTGTACCCACATCCCCTAAACAAGAGGACTCCAAGACAGCAATCTCTTAGTAATTCAAGCTAACAGCCCCAATATCCGTTTACAAGCGGAGGCTGAAAAAAGAACTTTACAATTGGTAAAAGTCTAAAACTTTACCAATACAATAAATCCAGCCTATTCACTCCTAACGCACCATTTTTACTTTACGTATCAATCCTCCATTCGCATGTCGAAGTCGTCGGGTCTCCTTCCTGTAGGTCGGTGAGACGTACCACAAAGACGTGTCCCTATTTATACCATTCCGGTCTCCATTGCAAAGCATACACGATTGCCTAAGCAACATCACCTGTTAATTTCACAAACAGAGATGATGGACTACCCACCTATACTACTGCAGGCGCCATCTTAAGTGAGTATATTGCATATTGCATGTTCCAGTCTCCATTGCAACGCATACAAGATTGCCAAAGCAACATCACCTGTTAATATCACAGACAGGGACGACGGACTATCCACCTATACCACTGCGGGCGCCAGCTTGAGTGAGTATATTGCATATCACCTCAAACAAAAAAGGTACTTGTGTGACGTTTAACTGACAGCGTAAAAAGACCTGTCATGATCAGACCAGCGATGCTATGTTGTGATTGATAAACAAAGTCAAAAGCATAACCTATAACTATTCTTAATCACCTATACCCAAATACCTAATACAGACAAAAAAATACAAAATCACAAAATCACAAGCTAATTACAAAAATAGAAGAAAGACTTTAAAAGAAATTTCCCAGGGATTGCAGGCGCCACTACTTATCTCACCATGTACTGAGACAATAAGGTCTACATCCGGACCTATTGATGACATCAAATTTTCGGATATATTCAGTTTGCTGGCTAACTTAAATAGACCCAAATTAGATCTTCAAAGGACTCCTTGGTACTGCCCCTACCAATAGTGTGTAAAGAATTACAGCATAATAACAACTCATATTTATAGGGTTGAAACCACAAGTACATGAACGGACAGCCGTCCGTTTTCAAATTACCCAAATTACCTTAGGCATATCACTCACCAACACTACATTAGTCTACCTCAACGGTTATCAGAGGGGCACAACTAATTCCTGAAATCAATTCGAATAGTCACTCTATAGGAATTCACCATGGTTGCGTGATATTCCATTGGATTTCCTTAGACCTTGCTTCACACTGTCCAAAGTGAAAATCCAAAAAGTTTCTCTTCTTTTTCGTAAGATTTCCATGGTAGTCCCTGCCTGACTATTTACCTTCTCAAGAATACACCATTTAATATCTTTTTCAGTATGGTGTTTTGTAAGAAAGTGTTGGACAAGGAGGTCAGCAACCTTACAGGTGCGTATAGCAGATTTATGCTCACTATACCTTACCCTTACCCTGAATTCACGTGCTGTCTCACCTATATAGGCTAGATTACAAGGACACATGAGAATATAAATGACATTCTGACTTCTGCATTTTGTAAGGTCTTTAAGCTTGGCATTATACCCCTGATGCACAAATAGATCTGTAACTAGAGCAGAGTCACAGGCATGACAGGATTCACAAGTGTGGTTTCCCGTTACAGCCGATAGACCCATTATAGTAGTTTGACGCATGGTATTATATGTGCTAGGTCTAGCATGAACCAAGATGTCACGTAGGTTACGGTTTCTGCGATAAGCTACCAGGGGTTGTTGTAACTGGATTTCTTCAGTGTTAGTATTCAAGATTTTCCAATTCTTTTGGATGATGTTTTTAATCTTAAAATTTAAAGGAGAATGATTGATCACACAAACCACTTGCTCCTTAGATGCACGTTGTACTCCCTCCAAAAGGGCATCACGATTATAGTACTTTGCCCTCTTGTATGCATGGCGTACTAATCTCTTAGGATATCCCCTAGCCAAAAGTCTAGTTCTGAGAGCATCACCATGAATATGGAAATCAAACATATTGGTACAGTTTCTCCTTACCCGTAGAAACTCACCAAATGGGATAGAATCCTTTTGGATGCTAGAGTGATAACTCTGAAACTGTAAAATGGTGTTTTTGGCAGTGGGTTTCCTAAACAGGCTAACCTCCAGAATGTTATTAAATCCTGAGATCAGGATATCCAAAAACTCCACAGAATGTGCACTGCTCTTGACTGTGAAGCTCAGGTTATCATCACTTGCATTCAACCTCGTGATATATTCACTGAGAGAGTCACTGTCACCTTTCCAAATGAAGAAAATGTCATCAATGAAGTACCTCCAGTTCTCGACATTGTCAAAAAATGGAGACGCCTCATTGAAGACATGCTTGATTTCCCATTCTCCCATGTATGTATTAGCGACACTGGGAGCAACCGAGGCTCCCATGCTGGTGTCTTTGACCTGCTGGTGTAATAACGATCCATTGAATTCAAAAAAATTATTCAACAGAACAATTTCCAAACATTTAAGTACAAAACTATCAGGTCTATCTCCAGGGAATCTCCGCAACAAGAAGGCTACAGCCTGTAAAGCCTGACATTGAGGGATGTTAGTATACAACGCCTCAATGTCAAGCGTTACCAAAATTTCAGTCATAGGGTTAAATTGTCTGCCCTCAAGCTTGCCAATGATGTCTCCGGTATTTCAGAGATAGGAGGCATATTTCTGGGTAAGGGGACATTAGAATGAGTCCACATATTTAGAGAGTGGCTCAGTGCTAGAGCCTATGGTCGATATAATTGGACGCATAGGTGGATCAGATACATCCTCATGAGTTTTTGGGAGACCATAGAGTGCAGCGGTTTTAGGACAGGTTTTATTAAAAAAATTATACTCTTGTTGGCAAATGTCGTCACTTCCTGAATAGTTTTTTTTAAGTTAGATAGTTCTCTGGGATGGGATTTTTTGTAATGTTGGGGGACAGCCAACATGTTCAAGATTTTATCATCATAATCACACTTATCCATAACAACTATCCCACCACCCTTATCACATGGTTTTACAATCAGGTTTTTATTAGATTTAATCTTCTGAAGAGCCACATTTTCTGAAGGGGATAAATTGCTCCTTACCCAGGGTAGATGTTTAGTAACTCTGGTAATCTCCTTTAGGACATTCTGTTCAAAGATGTTAACTTCTGGGCCCACCATTTCTAAGGTCGGAGTGAATTGAGATGGAGGTTTACACTTCGACTGGTTCTCATCATTGGTTTCTAAGGGTCGGTCCAGAAAGTATTTCTTCAATCTCACCTTCCTAAAGAAGGTGAACAAGTCCTCGTGTAATTTAAACAGATTGGGCCGTGTACTAGGAACAAAAGACAAGCCTCGACTCAAAACGGAGCGCTCCTCCGAATCCAAATTTACAGATGATAGATTAAAAATATTTAATACATCGTCTTTTTTCTGACACCCACCCAAAGTGGCTCCTAGCGCCAATACTGTTGGTTCCGGGTTTTCAAATATGGCTGTTGATGTTGAGGGGCCATTGATTGTGGGTCCCCTCTGTCTTTTGCCCATCTCCTGTTCCTGCCTCGATATTGACCCCTTGATAAAAAAGGTGTCTGACTACGAAATGGTTGTGCTCCCATATATCTACCCCTGCGCGGGCGAGTGTCATATTGGGCTTCATCCGAGTCTTGTATAGCCTCATTATCAGAATCTGATAAGAAGGTCTCAGAAAAATTCTGAGTTTTCCTTTGGTAATTATTATTCTTGCCCTGATAATCTTGATTGTAACTGGTCTCCTGATAATAAGTAGGGCGGAGATATGGGTAAGCCTTCTCCTGTGTGTACCACCTGATATCTTTCCTTAGCTTATCAGTTTTTTTATTATTTAGGTACACCTCAAAGTCCTTCATATCAATGTTGATTCTCTCTAACTTAGCTTTAGCTTCCTCTAATGCCGTGGAGGTATTCAATTTCTCCTCCAAAGATGTAATTTCCTTACTTAAAACCGCCATAATTTCCCTAGTAGTCTCTATTATAAGAATTATCCAGTCCCTGGAGCAGCGGTTAGACATCACTGATGACATCACTGATGACAGAGGAATTTCTATGGTTTTGTACGAGTGAAATGGCCAGCTAACTATAACAACCCTGAAACCTATGTTTTTTTCTGTGAATTTCTAGGGTTTTTTAAATACTAATTTCTAACTATAACGTCTCTGAAACCTGTGGTTTTTTCAGTGAATTTCAAAGCTTTGTTAAATGCTAATTCCTAACTATAACTTCTCTGAAACCTATGTTTTTTTCAGAGGTTTTTTAAATGATAATTTTTAAGTGTGATAGTAGTTATACCTATTTTTTGTGCTGATTTTTTACAGTTTTTAACTGTTTATTTATAAATATTTTATTCATTAAATATCATGATATATTTTTCTTAAAATTGCACACAAAAAAAAACTAAAACTGAAATATTGATTAATTTTCTTGTTTTCATTTTTTATTTTAAAATATTTTCTTTTTTTCGGAGTCGCACACTCAAAGCGTACACATCACGGTGGGTGCATTCTAGCCACCATTTTAGAAAAGTTGTGAAGAATCCGCGTACGGTGTGCAACGGCTGCGTGTTTTTCAGTTACATCATATACATTTAATATTACGTGATGTGCGCGATTGGTAGTCCGCTACTCCTGCTCCCGCACATTTGCGACACATGCGCATTAGGGTACGAGATGCTTGCGCGGTTGTGGGTCCCGCGTGACGTCATATACGTGCTGGGGCACGCTGGGTGCGCGACTCCCGCAAAAAAAGTATGTTCCAAAATGATATGTATGTGTCTTTAATATACATATTAGGGCAAGAGATTATTTAAGATATTCATAAAAATAATATATTTGTACTTATAATAAACTTATATTATTTTTAAATATATTTTCACGATGTCGGGTGCGTGCATCGTGAGTGCAGAGGACCAGGTCAGCAGAGCTGCTGTAGAGCCAGAGAAACCAGGTCAGCAGAGCCGTTGTAGAGCCAGAGAACCAGGTCAGCAGAGCTGCTCTAGAGCCTAAGAAACAGGTCAGCAGAGCTGCTCTAGAACCAGAGACCCAGGTCAGCAGAGCTGCTCTAGAGCCAGAGAACCAAGCCAGCAGAGCTGCTTTAGAGCCATGGAACCAGGTCAGCAGAGCCGTTGTAGAGCCAGAGAACCAGGTCAGGAGAGCTGCTCTAGAGCCTAAGAAACAGGTCAGCATAGCTGCTCTGGAACCAGAGACCCAGGTCAGCAGAGCTGCTCTAGATCCAGAGACCCAGGTCAGCAGAGCTGCTCTAGAGGCTGAGAATCAGGTCAGCAGAGCTCCTGTAGAGCCAGAGAAACCAGGTCAGCAGAGCTGCTTTTGAGGCAGGGAACCAGGTCAGCAGAACTGCTTTAGAGCCAGAGAACCAGGTCAGCAGAGCTCTTTAGAGAGAGAGAACCAGGTCAGCAGAGCTGCTTTAGAGCCATAGAACCAGGTCAGCAGAGCTGCTCTAGAGGCAGAGAACCAGGTCAGCAGAAATGCTTTAGAGCCAGAGAACCAGGTCAGCAGAGCTCTTTAGAGGGAGAGAACCAGGTCAGCAGAGCTGCTTTAGAGCCAGAGAACCAGGTCAGCAGAGCTGCTTTAGAGCCATAGAACCAGGTCAGCAGAGCTGCTCTAGAGGCAGAGAACCAGGTCAGCAGAGCTGCTTTAGAGCCATAGAACCAGGTCAGCAGAGCTGTTCTAGAGGCAGAGAACCAGGTCAGCAGAGCTGCTTTAGAGACAGAGAACCAGGTCAGCAGAGCCGTTGTAGAGCCAGAGAACCAGGTCAGGAGAGCTGCTCTAGAGCCTAGGAAACAGGTCAGCATAGCTGCTCTGGAACCAGAGACCCAGGTCAGCAGAGCTGCTCTAGATCCAGAGACCCAGGTCAGCAGAGCTGCTCTAGAGGCCGAGAATCAGGTCAGCAGAGCTGTTGTAGAGCCAGAGAACCAGGTCAGGAGAGCTGCTCTAGAGCCTAAGAAACAGGTCAGCATAGCTGCTCTGGAACCAGAGACCCAGGTCAGCAGAGCTGCTCTAGATCCAGAGACCCAGGTCAGCAGAGCTGCTCTAGAGGCCGAGAATCAGGTCAGCAGAGCTCCTGTAGAGCCAGAGAAACCAGGTCAGCAGAGCTGCTTTTGAGGCAGGGAACCAGGTCAGCAGAACTGCTTTAGAGCCAGAGAACCAGGTCAGCAGAGCTCTTTAGAGAGAGAGAACCAGGTCAGCAGAGCTGCTTTAGAGCCATAGAAACCAGGCCAGCAGAGCCGTTGTAGAGCCAGAGAACCAGGTCAGGAGAGCTGCTCTAGAGCCTAAGAAACAGGTCAGCATAGCTGCTCTGGAACCAGAGACCCAGGTCAGCAGAGCTGCTCTAGATCCAGAGACCCAGGTCAGCAGAGCTGCTGTAGAGCCAGAGAAACCAGGTCAGCAGAGCTGTTGTGGAGCCAGAGAACCAGGTCAGGAGAGCTGCTCTAGAGCCTAAGAAACAGGTCAGCATAGCTGCTCTGGAACCAGAGACCCAGGTCAGCAGAGCTGCTCTAGATCCAGAGACCCAGGTCAGCAGAGCTGCTCTAGAGGCCGAGAATCAGGTCAGCAGAGCTCCTGTAGAGCCAGAGAAACCAGGTCAGCAGAGCTGCTTTTGAGGCAGGGAACCAGGTCAGCAGAACTGCTTTAGAGCCAGAGAACCAGGTCAGCAGAGCTCTTTAGAGAGAGAGAACCAGGTCAGCAGAGCTGCTTTAGAGCCATAGAACCAGGTCAGCAGAGCTGTTCTAGAGGCAGAGAACCAGGTCAGCAGAAATGCTTTAGAGCCAGAGAACCAGGTCAGCAGAGCTCTTTAGAGGGAGAGAACCAGGTCAGCAGAGCTGATTTAGAGCCAGAGAACCTGGTCAGCAGAGCTGCTTTAGAGCCATAGAACCAGGTCAGCAGAGCTGCTCTAGAGGCAGAGAACCAGGTCAGCAGAGCTGCTTTAGAGCTATAGAACCAGGTCAGCAGAGCTGTTCTAGAGGCAGAGAGCCAGGTCAGCAGAGCTGCTTTAGAGACAGAGAACCAGGTCAGCAGAGCCGTTGTAGAGCCAGAGAACAAGGTCAGGAGAGCTGCTCTAGAGCCTAAGAAACAGGTCAGCATAGCTGCTCTGGAACCAGAGACCCAGGTCAGCAGAGCTGCTCTAGATCCAGAGACCCAGGTCAGCAGAGCTGCTCTAGAGGCCGAGAATCAGGTCAGCAGAGCTCCTGTAAAGCCAGAGAAACCAGGTCAGCAGAGCTGCTTTTGAGGCAGAGAACCAGGTCAGCAGAGCTCTTTAGAGAGAGAGAACCAGGTCAGCAGAGCTGCTTTAGAGCCATAGAAACCAGGTCAGCAGAGCCGTTGTAGAGCCAGAGAACCAGGTCAGGAGAGCTGCTCTAGAGCCTAAGAAACAGGTCAGCATAGCTGCTCTGGAACCAGAGACCCAGGTCAGCAGAGCTGCTCTAGATCCAGAGACCCAGGTCAGCAGAGCTGCTGTAGAGCCAGAGAAACCAGGTCAGCAGAGCCGTTGTAGAGCCAGAGAACCAGGTCAGGAGAGCTGCTCTAGAGCCTAAGAAACAGGTCAGCATAGCTGCTCTGGAACCAGAGACCCAGGTCAGCAGAGCTGCTCTAGATCCAGAGACCCAGGTCAGCAGAGCTGCTCTAGAGGCCGAGAATCAGGTCAGCAGAGCTCCTGTAGAGCCAGAGAAACCAGGTCAGCAGAGCTGCTTTTGAGGCAGGGAACCAGGTCAGCAGAACTGCTTTAGAGCCAGAGAACCAGGTCAGCAGAGCTCTTTAGAGAGAGAGAACCAGGTCAGCAGAGCTGCTTTAGAGCCATAGAACCAGGTCAGCAGAGCTGCTCTAGAGGCAGAGAACCAGGTCAGCAGAAATGCTTTAGAGCCAGAGAACCAGGTCAGCAGAGCTCTTTAGAGGGAGAGAACCAGGTCAGCAGAGCTGCTTTAGAGCCAGAGAACCAGGTCAGCAGAGCTGCTTTAGAGCCATAGAACCAGGTCAGCAGAGCTGCTCTAGAGGCAGAGAACCAGGTCAGCAGAGCTGCTTTAGAGCCATAGAACCAGGTCAGCAGAGTTGTTCTAGAGGCAGAGAACCAGGTCAGCAGAGCTGCTTTAGAGACAGAAAACCGGGTCAGTAGAGCTGCTCTAGAGCCAGAGAACCAGGTCAGCAGAGCTGCTGTAGAGCCAGAGAAACCAGCTCAGTAGAGCTGCTTTAGAGCGAGAGAACAAGGTCAACAGAGCTGCTTTAGTGGGAGAGAACCAGGTCAGCAGAGCTGCTTTAGAGCCAAGGGACCAGGTCAGAAGAACTGCTCTAAAGCCAGAGAACCAGGTCAGCAGAACTGCTTTAGAGCCAGAGAACCGGGTCAGCAGAGCTGCTTTAGAGCCAGAGAACCAGGTCAGCGGAGCTGCTCTAGAGCCTAAGAACTAGGTCAGCAGAGCTGCTCTAGAGCCAGAGAACCAGGTCAGCAGAGCTGCTGTAGAGACAGAGAACCAGGTCAGCAGAACTGCTTTAGAGTCAGAGAACCAGGTCAGCAGAGCTCTTTAGAGGGAGAGAACGAGGTCAGCAGAGCTGCTTTAGAGCCAGAGAACCAGGTCAGCAGAGCTGCTCTAGAGCCAGAGAACCAGGTCAGCAGAGCTGCTGTAGCGCCAGAGAAACCAAGTCAGTAGAGCTGATTTAAAGGGAGAGAACCAGGTCAGCAGAGCTGCTTTAGAGAAAGAGAACCAGGGCAGCAGAGCTGCTCTAGCTGACACTGACTGACTGACAATGACTTACTGACACTGACTGATACTGATTGACTGACACTGACTGACACTGACTGGCACTGGTTGACTGAAACTGACTGACTGACAATGACTGACACTGATTGACTGACACTGACTGACTGACTGACACTGATTGACTGACACTGACTGACTGACGCTGACTGACACTGATTGACTGATACTGACTGAAACTGATTGACTGACACTGACTGACTGACTGACACTGACTGACTGACACTGAAACTGACTGACTGACACTGACTGACTGACAATGACTAACACTGACTGACTTCTCTCTACTACTCTACTACTCACTCTCTACCACTCTCTACTATTCTCTCTCTACTACTCACTCTGTACTACCCACTCTCTACTACTCTCTACTGCTCACTCTCTACTACTCTACTACTCTCTACTACTCACTCTCTACTACTCACTCTCTACTCATTATCTACTACTCACTTTCTACTACTCTTTCTCTACTACTCTCTACTACTCACTCTCTACTACTCACTCTTTACTACTCACTCAGTACTACTCTCTACTACTCACTCTCTACTTCTCGTTCTCTACTACTCTTGACTACTCACTCTACTACTCTCTACTACTCTCCACCACTCACTCTCTACTACTCTACTACTCACTCTCTACTACTCTCTACTACTCTCTCTCTATTACTCACTCTCTACTACTCTACTACTCTCTACTACTCACTCTCTACTACTTTCTTCTACTCACTCTCTACTACTCACTCGCTACTACTCTCTACTACTCCTCTGTACTACTTACTCTCTACTACTCTCTACTACTCTCTCTACTACTCACTTGCTACTCACTCTCTACTACTCACTCGCTACTACTCTCTACTACTCACTCACTACTACTCTACTACTCTCTACTACTCCTCTGTACTACTCACTCTCTACTACTCTCTACTACTCACTCTCTACTACCCACTCTCTACTGCTCTCTACTACTCACTCTCTACTACTCACTCTCTACTCATTCTCTACTACTCACTCTCTACTACTCACTCTCTACTACTCTCTACTACTCACTCTCTACTACTCACTCTTTACTACTCACTCAGTACTACTCTCTACTACTCACTCTCTACTTCTCGTTCTCTACTACTCTTGACTACTCACTCTACTACTCTCTACTACTCTCTACTACTCACTCTCTACTACTCTCTACTACTCTCTCTCTACTACTCACTCTCTACTACTTTCTACTACTCACTCTCTACTACTCACTCACTACTACGCTCTACTACTCACTCACTACTACTTTACTACTCTCTACTACTCCTCTGTACT
The DNA here is from genome assembly GCF_964204655.1 of Triturus cristatus. Lineage (NCBI taxonomy): Eukaryota > Metazoa > Chordata > Amphibia > Caudata > Salamandridae > Triturus > Triturus cristatus. The sequence continues at coordinate 626,365,328 of NC_140587.1, forward strand.
CCTCACTCTCTACTACTCTCTACTACTCACTCTCTACTACTCACTTGCTACTACTCTCTAGTACTCATTCTCTACTACTCTCTACCACTCACTCTCTACTACTCTACTACTCATTCTGTACTCTCTCTCTACTACTCTCTCTCTACTACTCACTCTCTACTATTCACTCTCTACTACTCACTCTCTACTACTCGCTCTCTACTACTCTCTACTACTCACTCTCCCCTACTCAGTCTCCACAACTCACTCTCTACTACTCGCTCTCTACTACCCTCTACTACTCACTCTCTACTACTCACTCTCTACTACTCTCTCTACTACTCACTCTCTACTACTCACTCTCTTCTACTCACTCTCTACTACTCTACTATTCTACTACTCTCTCTACTACTCACTCTCTACTATTCTCTACTACTCACTCTACTACTCTCAACCACTCACTCTCTACTACTCTACTACTCACTCTCTACTACTCTCTCTCGCTACTACTCACTCCCTACTACTCAGTCAACTTCTCTCTACTACTCACTCTCTACTTCTCTCGACCACTCTCTCTCTACTACTCTCTACTACCCACTCTCTACTACTCACACTCTACTACTCTCTACTGCTCACTCTCCACTACTCACTCTCTACTACTCGCTCTCAACTACTCTCTACAACTCACTCTACTACTCACTCTCTACTACTCTACTACTCTCTCTTACTCTCTCTACTTCTCACTCTCTACTACTCTCTCTACTACTCGCTCTCTACTACTCTCTACTACTCACTCTCTACTACACACTCTCTACTACTTGCTCTCTGCTACTCGCTCTCTAGTACTCTCTAGTACTCACTCTACTACTCACTCTCAACTAATCTCTACGACTCACTCTACTACTCACTCTCTACTACTCTCTACTACTCACTTTCAACTACACCACTACTCTCTACTACTCACTCTCTACTACTCTACTACTCTCTACTACTATCTCTCTACTTCTCACTCTACTACTCACTCTCTACTACTCTCTACTACTACCTCTCTACTACTCTCTCTCTACTACTCTACTACTCTCTACTACTATCTCTCTACTACTCACTCTACTACTCACTCTCTACTACTACCTCTCTACTACTCTCTCTCTACTACTCACTCTCTACTACTCTCTCTCTACTAATCTCTACTACTCTCTACAACTCACTCTCTACTACTCACTCTACTACTCACTCTCTACTACTCACTCTCTCCTACTCTCTACTACTCACTCTCTACTACTCTCCACTACTCACTCTACTACTCACTCTCTACTACTCACTCTCTACTACTCTCCACTACTCACTCTCCACTACTCTCACTCTCTACTACTCAGTACTAATCACTCTCAAGAAGGCATTCAGGTGTGTCACACATTTGCCATAAATTCGGAATGTTAGCACTCTAGTTGCTTATTGAATCACTGTAGTAAAGCTACTGCTCACCTGGGAAGTCTGCTGCTGGTATTGAAAGTGCATGTTTCAGTCTGCATGTCAGAATTTTTTAATGAAATAGAAGAGGATTTGAGAAGTCACTCAAAATGTGCCCTAATTTTTCTTTTTTCAGCACTAATCATAATTTCTATGGCAAAATGAACCTCCTCATTGTGTTCCTTTTAAATTAAACTACTCACTCTCTACTACTCACTCGCTGCTACTCTCTACTACAACTCTCTACTACTCACTCTCCACTACTCACTCTCTACTACTCTCTACTACTCACTCTACTACTCTCTACTACTCTCTACCACTCACTCTCTACTACTCTACTACTCACTCTCTACTACTCCCTACTGCTCTCTCTCTACTACTTCCTCTCTACTGCTCACTCTACTACTCACTCTCTACTACTCTCTCTCTACTATACTACTTTCTCTCTACTACTCACTCTTACTACTCACTCTCTACTACTCACTCTCTACTACTCTACTAATCTCTACTATTCCCTTTCTACTACTCACTCTCTACTTCTCACTCTACTACTCTCTACTACTCACTCTCTACTACTCTCTCTCTCTATGACTCACTCTCTACTACTCTCTAATACTCACTGTCTACTACTCACTCTCTACTACTCACTCTCCACTACTCACTCTCTACTACTTGCTCTCTACTACCCTCTACTACTCACTCTACTACTCACTCTCTCCTACTCTACTACTCTCTACTACTCTCGCCACTACTCACTCTCTACTACTCTCTACTACTCTCTCTAGTACACACTCTCTACTACTTGCTCTCTACTACTCGATCTCTACTACTCTATACTGCTCACTCTACTACTCACTCTCTACTACTCCCTACTACTCACTCAACTACTCACTCTCTACTACTCTCTACTACTCACTCTCTACTACTCACTCTCTACTACTCTACTACACCCTACTACTCTCTCTCTACTGCTCACTCTCTACTACTCACTCTCTACTACTCACTCTCTACTACTCTCTACTTCTCTCTCTCTCTACTACTCACACTCTCATACTCACTCTCTACTACTCTCTATGACTCACTCTCTACTACTCTCTTCTACCTCTCTACTACTCTCTCTCCACTACTCACTCTACTACTCACTCTACTACCCACTCTCTACTACTCACTCTCTACTACTCTCTACTTCTCACTCTCTACTACTCTCTCTCTACTATGCTCTACTACTCTCTACTACTCACTATCTACTACTCACTCTACTACTCACTCTACTACTCACTCTCTACTACTCACTCTCTACTACTCTCTACTACTCACTCTCTACTACTCCCCACTACTCACTCTCTACTACTCTCATACCCTCTCTCTGCTACTCACTCTCCACTACTCACTCTCTACTACTCTCTACTACTCACTCTCTACTACTCTCTTCTACTCTCTACTACTCACTCTACTAATCACACTCTACTACTCTCTACTACTCACTCTACTACTCTCTACTACTCACTCTTTGCTGCTCTCTCTACTACTCTCTACTACTCTCTAATTCTCACTCTCTACTCTCTATTACTCTCTACTCTCTACCTCTCTACCTCTCTCTACCTCTCTACCTCTCTCTACCTCTCTCTCTACTACTCTCTACCTCTCTACATCTCTACCTCTGCCTCTGTACCTCTACACTTCTACCTCTACAGCTCTACCTCTCCACCTCTCTCTACCTCTCTCTACACGCACACATATGCACATATATATGCATGTGTATTTATATATATGTATGTGTATATATGGACAGCACAACGCGGCGCCCCCCCGACCTGGATTTGTTAAAGGTATCGGGGAGAGGGAGCAGATTGACTGCTAGTGGGCTGACCAGCAACGATGGAGTCTGCCAGGACGTTTCCCACAATCCTATAAGGTGCTGGCGGTACCAAACGTATTATCATATACGAAAGCGGGTCACTGTACCGCGCTTTGAACTATGGACTGTCCTGTTTCTTCTAGTGGGAGGCTAATGCACAACGTACGAGGATCCTTTGATTGGAAAGAGGCTAGTACTGACTAGGTGGAACTTTCCCTGTCCTCTTTCTGTTGCCATAACCTTCGGCCAATGGGAATCCTCGGAAAGATCTTTTATCAAAGCCCCGCGAAAACCTACCTTTTGAACTTTCAGCCAAACGCCCGGCATTGAGAAAGGCATCCGCCGAAACGCGTCTGCCAGGAGCTGATGGCGTGGACATCGCGTCGATTCTTTCTGTGCATCCTGGAGGCATTAAATTTGTGTTGACCAGCCCAAGCAAGTGTCAGACCCGTTTCTTTGGGAAAGTGGGATTGGTGGTGTATGTGCAGCGGAGGTCGGCTCCGCTTATCTGGCACGCCCCTCGGTCTGGAGCTCCGCGTGTTGCCGGCAAATTTTGTGTTTTGCGTGCATGGACTGCACAACGCGGCGCCCCCCCAACCTGGATTTGTTAAAGGTATCGGGGAGAGGGAGCAGATTGACTGCTAGTGGGCTGACCAGCAACGATGGAGTCTGCCAGGACGTTTCCCACAATCCTATAAGGTGCTGGCGGTACCAAACGTATTATCATATACGAAAGCGGGTCACTGTACCGCGCTTTGAACTATGGACTGTCCTGTTTCTTCTAGTGGGAGGCTAATGCACAACGTACGAGGATCCTTTGATTGGAAAGAGGCTAGTACTGACTAGGTGGATTTTTCCCTGTCCTCTTTCTGTTGCCATAACCTTCAGCCAATGGGAATCCTCGGAAAGATCTTTTATCAAAGCCCCGCGAAAACCTACCTTTTGAACTTTCAGCCAAATGCCCGGCATTGAGAAAGGCATCCGCCGAAACGCGTCTGCCAGGAGCTGATGGCGTGGACATCGCGTTGATTCTTTCTGTGCATCCTGGAGGCATTACATTTGTGTTGACCAGCCCAAGCAAGTGTCAGACCCATTTCTTTGGGAAAGCGGGATTGGTGGTATATATATATATATATAGGAAACGTCCTCTGTGTATAAACTGCCTCCTCCTGAACGGAAGTCGCTTCGTTACGGGAGGACCCCACAGAAGCGGGTCCTGTTAAATTGCAGTAAGTCCTTCTCAGTCCATGGAAGGAAAAACGAAGCCGTGTGTGGTCCTTCAAATCTTTATTCAGCCACTTCTGCCAAACGCGTTTCGAGTGTCACGCACTATTGTTCACTGACAAATGAAATCAAAGCGAGCGGCCATTTTTACATTGATAACCACGTGATAAAATTGAACTACAAACACAGTGCATTAAAAGACAGACTTGTAGTTCGTAAATCAAACTGTTGCGAGTGAGCAGCGCATGATGATTGACAATTTACGCAATTGGTTAAAATTCATTTGATATTGAATACAACACGCGTAAAACAGACTGTATAAAATATATACAAGCTTTAAAATACAACTATATACACATTAATATATATTAGATAATTTTAAAATATTTTACATGTTATGAAGCTTCTGTTAATTGTCGATGTAGCCCCAGTGGGCTTACGTTAAAAGATATTGCCTGTTGCGCTGCTGGTTTGTGTTGCCCAAGTGGGCCTGCAACCATATTCTAAATCATGTTTATACTACAAGTCATGAATTAATCTAAAACCCTTTACTAAAACCCAAATATAAAACCTAGTGCTAGGAAAAAATAATAAAATAATTCATTGTTCAAACTAAGTGAGTGTACAGATCTTCTTCTATGTTCAGACCATCCGGTTGTTTAGAATTAAGTTCAACGATATACCGTGACTCTAATTTTCTTAGAGTCTTTTCACGGTTCCCCCCTCTTACATTTTTTGGCACCGCATCAATTACATAGTATGTTAATCCTTGTACATCTTTTTTGTGAAATTTCTCAAAATGCCTGGCGACCGGATATGTCCGGTCGCCATTTTTGATGGCCCTAAGGTGCTGCAAGATTCTCTTATGTACCTCTAAGATTGTGCTGCCCACGTACTTCAGCCCACAAGGGCACTGAAGCACGTAGACAGCAAAATCAGTTTTGCAGGTGTACTTGCCTCTTACTTTCTTTGATTGCTTGCTAAAACATGGTTTGTATCTTTCTGTATTTATGCCATGTTTGCAAGCTTTGCACTTGGGGCATCTCACAAATCCCTTACATTTTGTGAGCCATGTAGTTTTTGGTTGTGGTTTGCTCACAGTATTTTTCACAAGTGCTTGTTTGAGAGATTTTACTTTCCGGAATGTGATTTGGGGTCTCCGTGTAACCGATTTTCCTAAAATAGGGTCGTTCTTTATTAAGTGCCAGTGTTTATTACAGATGTTCCTTAATTTTTCATGCTGAATGCTGTGTGTTGTCACAAATCTACAATCCTTGCTAACTTCATTTTTTTGCTTTACTTTTTTACTGTTAAATAAGATTTCTTCTCTTTTCTTTTCTTTAGTTCTACGCATTGCATCTTCAACCCAGTTGTCCGGATAGCCTCTGGCTTTAAACCTTTTTTCTAGAATTTTCATTTCTTGTTTGCATCCTTGTTCACTGCTACAATTCCGTTTAGTTCTTAAGCATTCCCCGTAGGGGATACTCCTTTTTAATTTTACCGGGTGGAACCTTTTGGCATGTAGAATTGTATTAGTGGATGTGGGTTTCCTGTACAATTTGGTTTGTATTTTGCCATCTTCTATAAACACTGTTACATCTAAAAAGTTGAGACTTGTCTGACTAACTTCACTTGTAAAACTTAAATTGAGGTCATTCGTTTGGAGACTATTTATAAAAGATTTTACTTGGTTTTCAGTGCCTTTCCACACTAAAAATAGGTCATCTATGTACCTGCTCCAATGCATAATGTTTTCTTCCCATTCTTTGTTATATTGGGCTCTGACCACCTGCTCCTCCCACCAGCCCATATGCAAATTAGCATAGCTGGGGGCGAAGCAGGTGCCCATTGCCGTACCGCAGGTTTGTTGAAAGAATTCCTCATTAAAGAGGAAGTAATTACTTGTCAGACATTTTTCAACCATGTTGAGGATCATGTATGCGACCATAATGATATCGGCCGCATTCCCAAGAAGTGCTTGATAGCCATCAACCCGTCCTTGTGGCGAATGCTGGTATATAATGTTGCCACATCAATGGTTACAAGTAAATAATCATCTTCCCAGGGTATATCATAGATTCCTTTTAAGAAGTCTCCAGTATCCTGAATGTAGGAAGGTAAAGATTGCACCAATGGATTCAGAAAAGTATCTACATATTTGGACGTGTTCTCTAAGGCACTTCCTATGGCTGAGATGATTGGACGCCCTGGGGGATCTGTGATACTTTTGTGGATTTTTGGGATTAAATAGAAAACTGGGGTGATGGGATGATCAATTAAAAGAAATTTGTATTCATCATGGTTGAGTAAACCCTGTTCGAACCAAATTTTCAGTTTAATATTATAGCTGTTATTGCTTTCTATTAGGTCTTTCTTTCCCACTTTTGTATAGCATAGTTTGTTATTCAGTTGTTTATAGGCTTCTATTAGATATTTTTGTTTATCCCAGAGGACTACATTGCCCCCCTTATCAGCATTTCTCACAATACAGTTGTCATTCTCTGACAATTTTTTGATTAGAGCCTCATATTCTTTATGCTTAACAGTGCTATATTTATTTGATTTTCCACTCATGCTCACTTGTGTGCTCAATTTTTTCAATTCATTGGTTACAATGTCACAAAACACATCTATCCCATCTCTAGCCATCATAGGAATGAAGCGTGAAGCTGGTCTAAATTGTGTGGGTGCCTCTTGCGAAATAGATATACTTTCTTCATGGGCAATTGTCTCGGCTCTTATATCAATTGTTTCTTCATTGTCCATGTCCATATCTTTAAGTTCCAACATCAAATCCAAGTCTACCACTTGTAACCCTTCTTTCTGAGGGATGTTTGTGTTGCTGTGGAATGATTTCAACATTGGGTTCGATAGAAAATGTTTCCTCAATTTTAGTAGTCTAATAAATTTGAATAAGTCAATTCGGGTCTGGACATAGTCTAAGTTGGTTTCTGGGCAGAATGATAATCCCAATTTCAATATTTCTTCTTCTTGGTTGGTGAGGGTAATTTTTGCTAAATTAACTATTGTTACTTCATTTGGCGTTGTTAGTCCCAATTGATCTTCTTCTTCTCCTGTCCCTGCTGCCCTCTTCCTGCGAGCTGCCCCCTTCCTCCTCTTCGTCCTCTGCCTCTTCCTCTTGGTGGTCTTGATACTTGTATTTGTGGCCTTGGTCGTAGATTGAACCTGTGTTCTTCTCGTAAAAAATCGAATTCATCGATTACAGATGGTGTTTGGCCTTGGACTTGTTGCTCTTCGTCCTGATCTGTATCCACCTCAGAGCTTTGTATGCTGCTTTGTTCTGAATGAGGTTCTTGAGTTGTGCTGTTAGCTTTACCCATCTTGTTTCTCCTTATGCTGTCGAACTTTTTTGCAAAAGTGTAAATTTGCCCTCTGTCATAATCTTGTTTATCTCTTGTAAATTTTTGGGCTTTTCTCTCTTTGATCGATATTTCCAATTTCTTTATTCTCTCCTTCATTGCTGTTTTGAATTCTTTTATCTGTTCTTGATCTTCCTCTTTACTCAAGATTGCCGACAGTGTCTCTATTTCAGCAAGGATTTTTTTGCGATCAATGTCCGCATACTTGATTAGGATAGCTAACATTCTTCTTGAAGCATCGTTTCCATATGAGTTAAAATATTGGGAACTGAGGAGGGGGCACATAGCAGTTTCTTCAAAAACTTATTTTCATCATTCTGTAGACTAATAACAGGATGGTGTCCCCATACTCCTGCCCCATATAAGGCAGATGAAATACACCTAGCTTTATAAATGGCCAGCATGTCTTTCAATCTCCTTTGCCCTAATTTGGCCGCGAATCTAAAAATACTACTGGTATTTCTATTCATCTTTAACCTCACATTCTCGCCCTCATTAATCCATTTCCCATCCCTGGAGAATGTTATCCCCAAATAACAGAAACTGTTGACCGGTTGTATCTTGACTTTATCAATAAAGAAGGAAGAATTAGATTTCACCCTCTTTCCACAGGTCATAACAAAAGTCTTGGTCTTATTAATTATCAGTTTCCTATCTTTGGTAAATAACACAAATCTATCTATTAGGCGTTGTAGGCCATTCTGTGTTCGTGATAAAAGAACCGCATCATCTGCGTATAATAATATAGGAGTAACGCTTCCATCAATCACAGGGGCGTCTGAAGGCAATTTACTTAAAATCGAATCAATTTCATTTATAAATAGTGAAAATAAAAACGGAGCCAAGACGCACCCCTGGCGAATACCTCTTGCGACTTTAAAAAAGGGCGTACATTCTCCCATAGGACCATAACGTACTTTGCATGAAAGTCCGGAGTATAACCGGGCCAGAAAGTATACACACTCTTTCGGGGCAACTAGATCTAACAGGGTGTCCCATAAGATGTTGTGATCTACAAGATCAAAGGCGCTGCTTAGGTCTGCGAAACAGAGGAACAGATTGCCATCCTTAGCAACAGTGTATTTATGTATAAGGAGGTCTAAATTAACACACTGCTCCAGCGTCCCCAGACCTTTCCTGAATCCGTATTGTGCCTTTGAAATGATCGAATTGTCCTTGGCCCAAGTCTCAAGTCTATTTAGAATTATTCTGCTCATAATTTTTATAGATGCGTCTAATAGTGAAATGGGACGATAATTACTTGCCTCAGACCTGGAGCCCTTCTTAAAAAGGGGAATGATTATAGACTGGCCCCAGGAAATTGGCATCTGTCCCTCCACTGTTGCATTAAATAACCTGGTCAGAATGGGGGCCCACAAATGAATCTCGGACTTATATAAATCCAGCGGGACCCCATCCGGGCCAGGCGCCTTGCCACCTTTGCTGTTACTTAGACCCTCATAGACCTCATCCAGGCCAATAGCCAGGGGCAATCTTGGCCAGGTAAACTCATTATCCTGATGGGAATCTAAAATTAACCTATCCGGGTTAAAAATGTTTAAAAAATGATGCATCCATGATTTACAATCAACGTGAGAAGTTATTTCAGGCACTATATCATTTTTTAAAAAAGGACTGTTTATAGTGTGCCAATATAATTTACTATCATTTGTTTCGGCCGCAAAGCTGAGATTATTCCAGGCCTCCTCTTGGAGAGCTTTTTTCCTCTTAATGAGTGATGTTTTATAAACAGCACGACAATTTTTAATTATTATACAGTTTCGAGGTTTGGAGCTCAACGCTTGTTTTAAGGCATGGAGAGCCTGAGTACAGCTTGTATCAAACCAACCGGTCTTGATTTCTTTTTTCCCCTTATATGGTTTTGTAAGTAGATTGTCAATTGTTTCATTAATTGTACACAGGTGGTCAAGTACAACATGTGAATGTACCTCATCGCCAATACAATAATTTACTTCCATGTTGCATTTTCTTAAGACCTCCTCCAATAATTCATGTGGGACAACCGTTGTCCATTTAATCCTAAACCCATTAGGTCTTACTGCATCGATGTTATTGATACAATTGTTGGCATCCATGTTTTTGTTACCCCAACTATGCAGTGATAAAGAGATACTGTTGTGATCACTTAAAGTTTGCTCGTTGACATACAAGTTGGAATATGCACAATCATTAGACAGTAAAATGTGGTCAATATATGAGTTAGCTCCTCTACTAGTAAAAGTTGGACAGTTTTCATTAGTACTATTTTTCGTACAACTTAAAATATCCAAGTCAAACTTAGCTAGCATCATATTTAGGGCGGTACCATACGCACAATGTGGGAAATATAAACAATCGTTTTCCTCCATAATACCGGATTCCCTTCTTAAACCACATAAGTTACTCGTGGCAAAAGGACAAGGACTTCTATTAAAGTCACCCACCCAAAGGACAATCGACTGATGGCCTGAAACGGCCTGTGTCCTCACAATTTCTTTTTCTAGCTGGATCAGAATTTTACCTCTGTCAGCAGTGAATACATTATTATAAAAATTTATCAGCAACAAATCTTTCCCTGTATCAAACTCTAGATGTAATACCTGAGAATAGACATCCACTGAAACACAACTTTTAGTTTTGCAGGAGTTTAGTTTAGTTGATATTAAAATCAAGAGACCACCTTTGGCTCTTCCAGCGGTCGAACTCACTGCATTCAAACTGTGTGCTGAATATCCCTCAATAAAAATAGGTTCCTCGCACCAAGTCTCCTGAAGACATATTATATCATACCCTATATTAATAAAATCCCTCCAGAAAGGGGAATCTAATTTCCTTTTCAAACCTGCAATATTCCACGTAACAACGCGGTAACCTGTATTGGAATCACAGTTTGCCACTGTACAATCGTTTACTCGTTCTACAAGGCAGGGTTCTGAAATTAAAAGGGGGTCTGAGACGGAGGGCAAGGTTACAATCTTTGTCCGTTTAGTTCCTATGCTCACCATAACAGCATCCACTTTATTAGTTTCAAATGGAGAGGGCGAAAGAGCAGTCGCTGCTATATTGGACTGCTCACTGGTAGCTTGTGTATCGTACGACTTCCTGATGTTATTAAACAGTCAGTCGTTTTCCTCCAATGAGGACAAGGCAGAATATCGATTAAAGAGGGGGAGGGTGTAATCCCTCTGCCTACTAAATGGCTCATTTCCGTGTATATCCCCTCTATTACAATGCATCGGGACTCTCGGTAGCAAGTTAGGAGGGTAACCAACCCCCCCTCTAGTTAAACCAGGGTCATAATGCTCATCCTGTTGATGCCGTGGTAGTTGCGGGCAATTCAAATAACTATAAAAATAACCCAGAGGTTTAGCAGAGACTGAATTAACTTGGTTGGGTAAGGAGGCGGCTTTTAGGAGGACAGTTGCCACATGCTGTGGGAAATTTCACAAAAAAGATGTACAAGGATTAACATACTATGTAATTGATGCGGTGCCAAAAAATGTAAGAGGGGGAACCGTGAAAAGACTCTAAGAAAATTAGAGTCACGGTATATCGTTGAACTTAATTCTAAACAACCGGATGGTCTGAACATAGAAGAAGATCTGTACACTCACTTAGTTTGAACAATGAATTATTTTATTATTTTTTCCTAGCACTAGGTTTTATATTTGGGTTTTAGTAAAGGGTTTTAGATTAATTCATGACTTGTAGTATAAACATGATTTAGAATATGGTTGCAGGCCCACTTGGGCAACACAAACCAGCAGCGCAACAGGCAATATCTTTTAACGTAAGCCCACTGGGGCTACATCGACAATTAACAGAAGCTTCATAACATGTAAAATATTTTAAAATTATCTAATATATATTAATGTGTATATAGTTGTATTTTAAAGCTTGTATATATTTTATACAGTCTGTTTTGCGCGTGTTGTATTCAATATCAAATGAATTTTAACCAATTGCGTAAATTGTCAATCATCATGCGCTGCTCACTCGCAACAGTTTGATTTACGAACTACAAGTCTGTCTTTTAATGCACTGTGTTTGTAGTTCAATTTTATCACGTGGTTATCAATGTAAAAATGGCCGCTCGCTTTGATTTCATTTGTCAGTGAACAAGAGTGCGTGACACTCGAAACGCGTTTGGCAGAAGTGGCTGAATAAAGATTTGAAGGACCACATACGGCTTCGTTTTTCCTTCCATGGACTGAGAAGGACTTACTGCAATATATATATATATATATATATATATATATATATATACATACATATATAAACATATATATAGTCTGCATATCTATATAAATACAAATATAAATGCATGCATACATATACATATACATATATGCATACATATGCATGTTATGTACATGAAACTTTGAAAAACACTAATACAAGCAAAGCTAAAAAGCCACCTAATTACAGACAGTATTGCTTTAACTTAAATGAGGGCGAGCCCTATTGCATTTTCAATGCTTGTTTACTTTCGTTCCATCAAGAAGGCATTCAGATGTGTCACACATTGGCAATAAATTCTGAATGATAGCACTCTAGTTGCTCATTAAATCACTGTAGTAAAGCTACTGCTCACCAGGGAAGTCTGCTGCTGGTATTGAAAGTGCATGTTTCAGTTTGCATGTCAGAATTTTTTAAAGAAATAGAAGAGGATTTGAGAAGTCACTCAAAATGTGCCCTCATTTTTCTTTCTTCAGCACTAATCATACTTTCCATGGCAAAATGAACCCCCTCGTTTTGTTCCTTTTTAAATTAAATATTTTAAGAGTTACCACTTTATTCCAATCAAAATGGCTTCAGGTGTGCCATATGTTTATCATAAGTAGGACTGTTAGCGCTCTAGTTGTTCTTTGGAACACTCTGGGAAGCTGCAGTAGAACACAAAGGAATCAACTGACAGTCTCTGTCCTTGTTGGATGTACATGTTTTACTGAAATGTCAGACTTCATGCTCACAAAACTGAGAAAGATAATGTGAATTTACAGAAAATATGCTCTCAGTTTAGCTTATAGATCACCTTCCAAACCTCTGTGGGAAAAGCATGAGAAAATAGTTTTTTCTCAAACATGATTCATGATATCCCAGCAGAAGGCTTTTTCACATGGTAAAATCACCTTAGAACATACCACAATTCCTAAAATGAGTATGGTACCATCAGCAAATGATTTATAATGTAACTAAAGTCTTAAAACCTTCTATTAACTGCAATGGTTTTTAATGAGGTGCTAACATGTATATTGGTCCCAAGATGGCTGCCAACACTTCTTGGATGAAGTGCTGACAGCCAATCAGATCTCACGATGAGATGTGTGGATAGGCTCCGCCCAGATATATATGTGATTTTACTTTTGATTTTCTCAGGAACTACTGAATGGATTTACGCTATTTAAGCTAAAGGCATGACTCTGAACCAAGGTCTACCTTTCTGCCAAATTTGGTGTAATTCCGTTCAGCAGTTCGGACTGTAGCTGCGACTAAAGGTCCCAAAGGAAATATGCATGGGGAAAACATGTTTTGGGACCCCCCTTTTTTCTCGTCCCCCGCTTGACGAATCACCCAGAGACTTTCAGGATAGGAGCAGACCGGAGCAGGCCACGAGTTTTGAAAATGTCATGAAGATTCGTCAAACGGCGCCAAAGTTATTCTAAATAAAATGTTGTGGATTTCCAATGGATAATATCTATATATATATATATATATATATATATATTCACTGAAAAAACCATAGGTTTCACACATGTTATAGTTAGCTGGACATTTTACTGATAAAAAACCAATGAAATTCCCCCGTTATAGTTACTGTAGGCAACTATAACTCACGCGACCGTAATCCTCTGCTGATGCTAATACTGTATTTAGACACTTATTTGCCCATGTCTTCTTCCATTAAATTTTAGCTATACATATATTACAAATATTTTTTTTTCATAAAGACACATATGTCATCAGCAGAGGATTACGGTCGCGTGAGTTATAGTTGCCTACAGTAACTATAACGGGGGAATTTCATTGGTTTTTTATCAGTAAAATGTCCAGCTAACTATAACATGTGTGAAACCTATGGTTTTTTCAGTGAATTTGCAAGGTTTTTTAAATGCTAATTCCTAACTATAACGTGTGTGAAACCTATGGTTTTTTCAGTGAATTTGTACGTTTTTTTAAATGCTAAGTTACCGCGTGCCCACATTGCGCTACATGGGCCATGAACGCACGATGCGCTTCGCGCACCGTGCGCACATGGAGGAAATATGATGAGCATCGCTGTGATAGGTAAAATATGTGTTAGGTTTAGTTCTAATATGCCATGCACAAATTGTGCCCTTCGGGCACCGTTTGCACACGGGGTGGGGAGAATGTGGATATTTATTTATTTATTTTTTTTTAATTTATTACCGTACGCGTACGGTAAGCGTAATCGGCGAAATTTACGAAAAAATTTTAATTGCCTTTTTTCCCTTGGGGATCGATGGGGACTCCCTGGACATGGCTAGGTGCTTGGGAGCTGTCTAAACAGCCCCTTTACATGTTTTGGGGCTTTGTTTTTCAACCCCCTGTCAGAGTGCGAGAGAGAAAATGGCGGCCGCCGCTTCCTGGTTTTGACCGATTCGAATGTTTACTAAGATCTAAGGGCCAATCAGAATCGCGCTCGCGCACGTCACCGTACGCGTACGGTAAGCGCACCGTGAGCTGGCTCAGATATATATATTGATTTAAAGGCTATTTTCTCAGAATCTACTGAACAGATTTACACCAAACCTACAAAAGGCACTTCCTTGACCTGAGGACTACCTCTCTGCCAAATTTCAAGTAATTCTGTTCAGCCGTTCGGGCTGTAGCTGTGTCTAAAAGGTCCTATGGAAAAATGCATGGGAAAAACGCGTTTTGGGACCCCCCTTTTATCTCAGCCCCCGCTTGACGAATCCCCCCGAGACTTTCAGGGTAGGAGCGGAGCGTAGCGCCCCACCTATTTTGAAAAATTCGCGAGGATTCGTCAACCGGCGCCAAAGTTATTCAAAATAGAATGTTGCGGATTTCCTATGGAAACGTGGTCCTAACTATAACTACCTACTGGCGACCGCCAGTAGGTAATATATATATATATATATATATATATCCTACAAAGGGGGTTAATGGCTTAGCTGGGGGTCAAACTTTGCTCTACTATTTTGGAGAAATTTGTGTTTCTTCCAGGGGGGAATTTTTTACATTTTCTATTTCTCTGGGGGCGCAGCTGCCCCCCAGGAGAAAAACATCTTCTCTAAAATAAAAGATATTGATCCTCTGCCTGGGGGATGGCCCATTGCGCCAAGGGCCGACCACCTTTATAAAATCTTTGGTGGCCAAGTTGATTTCCTCGTTGTGGATTATGGAGTGATCTCAATCCACAGCCAGGAAGCCATTTCAGCGAGTATTTGTTTGAAAATGTAGACTCTTCCCTTGAAAACGAGGCCTACTTGAAACCAGGGGAGACATTTTTGGGTATTTTATAGAGGAGGCAGACCTGCCCCTGGAATTCACTCAGGTGTGGAATATATTACTTCAGCAGGCCTTGCGGTGTTCTAAAGTCAGAGATGGTCAGGAAGGTGGGGGGTTGATGCAGAAGTGATTCCACATCTCTCTCACCCTTTAAAAAAAGAAAAAGGAATCCTCCAGTGCAAGCACTGGATGGCCATTTTCTGCCATCTCCAGTGTCTACCATTGGCCGACAAACACACCCGGGAGGGTGTGCGAGTGTCGGCCATTGGTAGAGACCCACACCTAAAGGGTTATTGTTCTATTCCACCCACAACTGGTGGTTGAAAACATTCTTCAAAACAAAGAGAAACCTTTAAGGCAAGCTTTCACAACTCTCTTCAGTTTAGTGCACACTGAAAAATACATTTTGTAATATGAATAGATTTATAGATGATTTTGTTGATCAAGGTAACGTTGGTACACAGTTCTCTTTGAATGTGCAACATGATGAATAGGAGTTTTTAATGTTAGTGCTAAATGTGTTAGAAAATGAGGGAATTACAATTAATGACTTCATTAAAACAAACTATTCTTGGAAGTATAAATTTATCAATTGGTATTTCAGCAGTGCCAGATTGCAAGTCAGTGGCTTTTGACATTTTTTTGTAAAAACTGTGCAGAATAACTGCCGTCCATAATAGACATCGAATATACTGTCTACAATAAATGTGAGGCACAGTTCAAAACATGTGATTCTCCTGCTACAAAGATGCCGAGCTGATGGCAGTGAAATCAATACTGATATCACAAACTTTAAAGCTGATCGAATATCAATTTATAGGAAAAATCAAGTTGATGCCATTATTTTTCATCATGGGCAGACATTGAAATCTGGCCACTACACAGTCTACCTTAAAAAGTAATATGGCTGGACTGAATGTGATGACGCAAGTCTTGCAATAAAGCATATGTTACCCTGGAAACTTCCAAATTCCTATCTCATATTTCTGGAAATTCTAGAGAGAAATAATGTTTACAAAAGCCTATGTACATATAAATAGACAGAAAGCATCAAATTCCATGTTCATTGTTGGAATAGTAGAAATTGAAGTTGTCATAAACTAAATTATTCAGTATCAATATGTATCTTGGATACATCTTACATCACTTTAGTAATGATATTTTCTTGCAAATTAAAAATGTGAATTACTGTTTCTGCCTGCGCTGTCAAGAAACTCTTTTTTTTAATTGATTGTTTGTTACATTTAAAATATGTGTTTTTTTGTATATCTACTTGATTTATTTTTCCACGCATTTCAATGATGGATTGTATTTTAATTAATTATTCAGACTATACACACTTAGGGCATATTTACAAGCCCCTATTGTCACCAGAACTTCACTTTTTGTTACGTTGTGGTGGCGATATGGGCTTCACCTTTTTTACAAGGCAATGTTAAGCCACTTAACGTGGCTTAACACTACCTTGTAAATAATGCCCCCTTTTACGCGATACTTAATATGAAAGGAGAGGGCAATGGGCGTTGCAGTGGGCGTTCTTCCGCAAGAACCATTGATATTGACGCTGCTCAATATTGACAAGAGTGGCGTAAATATGGGGCAGCATCAACATTAGAACCATGAAAAACCTAGTCTAAACAGGGCACAACAAGGAGAATTGCTTTATTTCTCCTTGTTTTTGCTTTTTTTATGCGTGGTGCATTGTGCAGCACACATAAAAACAGCAAAACGCCTTGCATGATTGTTATGTGCAAGAAGGTGTCCCTTCATGCACATAAACAATAATTTAAAAATGACGAGTTGCAACTTCTTTGTGTGCCGACCAAAGCAGCACACATAGAAGTTACAAATAGCCATTTAAGATTGTTTTCATGCTGAAAGGGACACGATCCTGCAAATAAACAATTGTTCTCCAAAATGCAGGCACCCTTGCGCTATGGTGCAAGAGTGCCTGCATTGGCGATAGGCACCTAAATTTAGTGCCAGCAGAGGAGGAAATGCAAGGTTGCACTGTATTGTTGTAAATACCGTATAGCCATGAGTTTCAGAAGTGGTGGAGCACGGTGTTAAGCCAAGAAGGCTAGTGCTGCTCTCCGTCAAATCTTTGTAAATATGCCCCTTAGAATTTAGCTTTATGTATATTTTAAACATTATATCAGTATATATTCAGTGTAAATTAGACCTGGGCGAAAATTTCACTCCGTTCGTGGAAATTGCGATAATTTGACATTTTCGCGTTCCGCGGAGAGCGCGAAAATGTCAAAAATTCCGGTTTCCGCAGCTTGGCGATAATTTGTTTCTTGCTCGCGCTGTAAAATAATACATTCTCGCGCGCGCGCGATCGCCTTACATGAATCCCTGCGTTCGCCGACAAGTTTTCTTGATCCGGTCGCGTTCTCCATGAGATGTTGTATTGTTTTTAGCCATTTGCGCTGTCTGGCGATAGTTCGCGCCCGCAGTGACGTCATGCGTCGCGCGATCACGTCTTTCTTCTCGCGATTATGCACCGCGAGACAACTCAAAACAAGATGGCCGTGCCCGCAAGCAACCACATGGGTAAGTTGGCGACCCGCACCATGCAGAAAATCTCGCGAACATGCCGGAAAAATACTTCCGCATCTTCGCGATATTTCCGCTTGTTTGCGATAATTTTAAACATTTTCGTGATAATTTGCGAAAGTTAATTTCGCAAATTCCGCCCACCCCTAGAACATTCCTTCGTATGCTTCCCTGCGAAAATCTGGCAAAGAAAATTAGTATGTTGCAAGGATTAAATGAGAACGTGAGGAAGTATAAGAATTTTCAGGGCAGTTCTAGCATGTATGTCGAAGAAAGTGTGCCAAAGCACCATTCATAATTTCAGAATGTTAGCTGTTCACCACTCTATAATGCAGAAGTTAGTTAGTAGAATGTATTATGTCAAAAATCCTGCCTTATGTTTAGGAGAAATGATTGAAGCTCTTTTTTTTTGTCCTCATTTATACGATTATTGAGGTATGGGAAGACAAGATCCCCGTCATTTGAAAAGTTTCTGGTTGGGGATTTTTCTCACATTTCCGACTGAGGGGACTGCCCTCCTTTGCTGTAGTGAGATCTTGTCTTAAAACCTCCAAATTCCTTGAAGTAATCACTCACAGAGCCACCATGATGATCCCCCTGAATTTTCTTTGTCACAAGGAATGTAATCATTGGACGTCCCTCCCTGCCCTACCTTATGTTCGTGTCCCATATTCCCAAGAATCTGGTCCTATTACTTTTCCTTCTAGACTTGTCTAGTTTTCTAAATTTTTTCACAGAAGACCGCCATTCAGTTACACTTGGGGGAATTGCAAGTATCCACTTTACGCATATCTCTCGTCTAGCCAATAAAATTAGCAAGCATAATAGTTGTTTTTGGTTATTATTTAACACGAAAGGGGAACCATCACTTTCTATCACAGCAAAATTAATAGTAAATGTGCTTATCCCAATGTTCAATTCCAAAACTTTATCGATAATCTTACCCACTTCTTCCCAAAATATGTCAAGGTGAGAATACTGATGGAACATGTGGATGTCATTCACTTCTGGTTCCCCACATTGTGGGCAGTTTTTCACCACCTGCCTGTTCATTTTGGTTAGCTTTTCTGGAAACCAATATGACCTGTGTAAAGTAAAAAGATGTTTTTTTCTGAGCGGTGCAGATCTTATAATTTGCTATAATAAAGTGCAGGATACTTGCCATTGATGTTACAAGTCTTGTGCTGGGAAAATGTTTCTCCATAGGTCATCTGGAAGGGTAATTTCTTCATCTCCTGTTCGTGTCAGGTGCCAATACCACTTCAATATTTCTTTTCTTGCTGGGTCACATAGTATTTAATTTTCCAGCTCCACAGTGTTTTCCAGAGTTTTCTCCTGATCTTTTGCCCAACTTGCCAACTGATAGTATTTGAACCTGGACAACTTTCCGTCTGTTCCTGCTAGCAGGGAATCACAACTTTGCAAAGCTCCTGCTTGAAACAGTTGACCCCATTTTGTGATTCTTGCCTCCTTCAATGGACCTGCTAGAGAGTCTTTTAAACATTTAAGAGTTCCAGGTGACTTCCAAATAGGTGCTAGGCAACTATAGTATGAGATCTTCCAAATTCTTCTTACTTCATACCTCAGCTTGCAAGCTGCACCCAGTACTTTTAACGTAAATTTCTTAAAATATTTTTGATGGCCAAATTTATATAGGCAATAGTCCTCGTCTGTAACAGCTTTCCAATAGATGGTATAAAAAGAATGAGCTTTAAAAAGAATTCTAATGTTCTTGAAATTAAAAGCACTATAATAGAAAAGGATATCGGGGCTTGTGATGCCGCCTTTATTCTTCCTCCTGCATAGCTTTTTCCATGCTATCCTCACGCCTTTCGAAGCCCATATAATCCCATTATTTTCACCTTGGATCTTTTTGATCCACTAAGTCTTAAACTCCAGTGGTATGGCATTAAAAATGAAGGAGAATTTAGGCAGGATGAACATTTTTATAATATTGGATCTCCCCATAAATGAGAGAGATAGACTGCTCCAAGATCTTAACAGCTTTCTCGTTTCCTTCACTTTTAAGTCAAAATTAACTTGGGCAATCTCACCAATATTTTGAAAAGTCTCTATCCCGAAATATTTAATTATATTTTTTATTACCGCTGTTGGTGACTTGGAGCTCCATTGCATTATTTCTGTTTTCTGATGGTTAACCTGATAACCGGAGATCTCACCAAAATCATTTAACAGCTTTGTGATGATGGGGAGGGATATGTTTAAGTCGCTGTAAACACCAACAAGTTGTCGGCGTATAAAGCCACTTTCTTAACCCATCCTTTACATTTAAAGGGGATGACTTCTTGTGATCTTCTTATTATGTTTGCTAGAGGCTCTATATATAAATTAAATAAATGAGGAGAAAGGGGAATGATTGAAGCTCTTTTGCATGGTATAGCAGCACAGGCAGAAAAAGTTTGTAAAGATATTCAGTTTTGTTTCTTTGGTCCTGAAGAGGAGTGTGGAGAAAATAAGGAGTTGGTATGTGCAGATGTACAAGATCTGGACACAGGTGTTAGTGTTGATAACTCTACAGAAGAGATTAGGAAGTTTAACACAGTTTCTTCAGAGAAACCAAACTGTGTTTGAATATGTTGTCAATGCACTCACTACAAAAATCAAACTCGTAATTTGGTTGTGTATTTAAAAACTGAAGAAGATGGATACGTGGCAAGATTTTGCTGCTTACTTTTTTGTGGAAGAATGCTTTGATTTGTCAACTCAGGGCATATTATATGTATGTACTGCTATGATAAGTTAGAGGATAATACAATGCCAGGTAGAGCAGTACATAACAAGTTAAAATGAATTTCTATTCCACCTTAACTGCACGATTTAAATGTTGATGAATCATTTCTCATAAAATGTGTACACCCATTTCAGGCTATAGATCATATGGAGCCAAAGACAGGGAAGCTGCCAACTGACCGTCAGAAAGGCCGTGAAGGAAGAGTTGTCTACTTTCCTGTAGATGTGAAACAGACTATTAAAGCTGTTGGTGTACACAGAGATGGTCATGAACCACTTATCTTTCTAGTAAATGGTGTGCCTATGAAGAGTAAAACAAATCTGGCAAGAGTTAGTGGATGTAACAGTAAGAGAAGCAACATTATACCTGGTGCAAAATAATATTTATTATAAAAATGCTGATGCTATTTGAGATGTGACATATATAGAGGATGAAACATTACGATCAACTACACATATTGAAAAAGTGGATCGATCCAGATGAGAAGAGATTTACGAGCACTCCAGCATCAATCCTCTGCATTCTAAATAAGTAATCAGTGATTCTTTTAATCTCTTTCGAATGAAGCGAATAAAGGAAGCTTCCATGAGTGTGTGGGAGAGATGTTTAAAAGCTTGCTGTTTTTTACAACTGTTTCTCCCTGGTGGAGTTGGAAGCTTTAATGACCGCCCTGTATAGATACCAGTAGCTGAATACAGGTCAAACCGATTATCCTTAGAGGAACCGAAATTTGGCAGTGTATTCCCTATATATTCCATCTTCTGTTTGAGAGTGACATGGCTCAATTTGCATATGCTTAAAAACAAATACTGAAGGCAAAAGTTAATCTTCAATATCTCTCTACAAAGGAATTCATTGACAAAGTTCAAAGGCAAGTATGAAAACTTGGAGTACAACTTGATTTATTTGATGGCATGCCAACGTGTTTGCAATGAGGAATTGATATTGCCATCATGGAGAACTGAAATGTATGTTGAGAAATCTAGGTGTGCCTACTTTGTTTCTGACACTCAGTTGTGCTGAGTACCCCAGGGATGACCTGATTGTATTTTTTAGGCTTTAAAGACATCAAAGTGAAGACAGCAGGAGAAATTTGCTCCTTGGATTCAGCTAATGTTTGCAGATATTTTAACCACAGGTTTCAAGCTATGATGCCTTTCATCTGCAACACAAGGAATTCTCCTCTTGGTGAAGTAACTGATTTATTTTGGCAAAAAGACTACCAAGCAGGAGGTGCTCCTCATATTCACATGGTGTTATGGATAGAAGATGCACAGAAAGTTTCAACATAAAGTGATGAGTCTGTCTTGTCTTTCATACAACAGTTAGTGACATGCGCCATCCCAAAAGATGGTGGTGGAAAGGGCTTGAGGCAACAAGTTCAATGCTTTTAATCTCATAGCTGTGGGAAGTACTGTCATTGAAAATACAGATGTAAAGGAAAAAACGTACACAAGATGTTGAATTGGGTTTGCATGACCTGTGCTTTCTGAAGGACGAGTGAACATCTTTTTGTCTGTAGTCAGGCATGCACTGACATGGAATTCACCCAAAAACACATACAACCTGAGAAGAACAGAGGCTTCCAAGTGTATTAATGACTATAGCCCTATGATCCTCAAGGTGTGGAATGCAAATATCTATCTACAATTTGTTGCAGACAACTTCATCACTGTTGCTCTGAAAGTTACTTCGTACATCTCAAAATCAGAGAAGACAGATGAAGGAGATGTGGGAGGAGATTTCCGCAGAAAAGACTATCTAATAAATTGTACAGCTTCAGTTTAAAAACGCTTTCTCATAGAGAGATTGGATCCTATGAGTGCTGTGACTGGTTGGGCTTGGCCAGTTTGTTCTCAAAGTCATGGGACTAGTCTAGGCCTAGCAAGTACACAAGTGTCAAAGTCTTTCACAGAAAATTCAGTAGCTAGCAGATTTTGCCCCAGAAAGTACAGAGATTGTGAAAAATATGTCAGACATGTACTATCCAAGAAGAAGTCCACATACAGATGACATTTTCCTTCATGAAGCACTTCAACACTACAAATGCAAAAAGAACGTAATAGAAAACATACAAGAATGCCATAGTTGGATGTGACGGATGCTAGGTGAATTATGCAAAAGGAAATCCAATTAGCCGTAGAAAAATTAGTTTCCAAACTCCAAACAAAAGATAGTTTTTCTATTTGGCACTTCTACATTTCTTCAAGCCCTGGCATGCTGAATCAGAATTACTTGAAGACTATGACTGCTACGAACATTCTTTCAAATGCAAAAACAACAGTTGATGGACAGAATGCAGAACAATGTCATACATTCACCCCAACACAGAGATCTGGGCCTAAATCCATCATTCTTTTGCTCACCATGCCGTTCCAGTTTGAACCCAGCCATATGCAAATCAGTCTTGACCCTGTGCCTCATGGGAACAGTCCAGCCCGAACTGCCAAGCCAGGTCCTCCCTGGACTGGAAACAAGCATCCTAGGACCGGTTTCAGGGTTTCACCCCTCTTCAGCCAGCATAGCTTGATTCCAGTGGCATGGAGAGCACAAGACCTACGTCTGGGCATACCCTTCCCACTAGGGGTGACAAATGCAAAAACAACAGTTGATGGACAAGATTCTTTCATTGTTCAATCTTTACAATCTATTTGCAAATGTGAAATGATGAGATTCAACAGGAGGAAATGATTGCTGCTGAGATAACTGAGAAGAGCTCAAAAAGCAGCCAAAGTCCCGGACCACTGAGTCAAGAACCTCTTGAACAACCAATTATTGAAAACAAAGCTGCAATAACCATGAATGAGGTGCAAACTGCAATGGAACAAGCTACACAGGAAAATGTGAGTTTCAAACAGTTAGTTGAACAATTGAACAATGAGCAGAAAGAAATTTATGTGGACTAAAAACAAAACATAGAGAATGGATTCCTCCACAAGAAGACAGGATGCAAATGTTCATCATTGGAGCCAATACTGCGTTGCGCGATCACGTCTTTCTTCTCGCAATCATGCACCGCGAGACAACTCAAAACAAGATGGCCGCGCCCGCAAGAAACCACATGGGTAAGTTGGCGACCCGCAACCATGCAGAAAATCTCGCGAACATGCCGGAAAAAAACTTCAGCATCTTTGCGATATTTCCACTTGTTTGCGATAATTTTAAACATTTTTTAGCGATAATTTGCGAAAGTTAATTTCGCAAATTCCGCCCACCCCTAGTGTAAATGCAATTTCTGAGAACAAAAAACTTTTTGGGATAACGTGAAATAAATTAAAGATTCCCATTATACAAGTAACATAAATTTACTAAAATTAAGTTAGTATGGTCTCTTCTTTTGTATTAAGATAGCAAGTGACATTAAAAATATCAATCTCCTTTCACATCTTAGTTAAAACCATCCTCAACCTTAGAATAATTCTCAGCTGAGGCAGCAGTCTTCCTGCTCACTATACAATTCACACGCAGAAACAAAACAACAGTGTAAGTATAAAGTGCACTCATTTATCACACTCTACTATATACACTGCTCATCCAAACACCTATTACCCAGACAACATTATTAATTTATATTTTACTGTTACTCTTTAATACTACTGTATTATACAGTTATTCAAGCCTTAGGAAAGATACATTACTCCCTCTACACTCATTTGCACGAACACCCATCACCTTTGAGGAGGTGTCATTGACAACACAATGTCTGTGTAGATTCTTCCATATATGTCCAATATACTGGGGAGATTGCACTGTCTACCTCCATTGTGCTATGTACATCCATGATTGAACAGACAGTTTTCAACAGAAATAAAAATTACTTATTAATCTGTAGCACATACAATCATTGCATTATGGAGAGGTTTTATAGGAGATGTCACAATCTTGCCATACTCTACTATATACATTGTTAGTATACTGCAGAATAGTACTCTTTCAGAGAACTTGCTGTGAATGATCAACAAATAACCCATATGGCCCTGCAGCTGTTCTGTCTTGAGGTATATTATTTAATAAAAGCCCTCTCCTTTGTTGTAGAACTTTATGTGTGGCTCAGGGGTGGAACACTGATTAGGAGCCTACAATAACTTATATAGGGGCATATCATCAACGGCCAGCGATAATTATCGCTGGCCGCTCTTAGCATTAAAATGTTTAACGCCGGCTATCGCAGATAATTATCGCCATGCTAGCGCTGTATTATGGATATTCCATGGAAAACGGCAATACCCTTGGTAATAGGGGCCTGAGGTCTTAGCCACACAATCCACCCCCCATGTTAAGTATGCCTTAGTCAGGAATTTAACAGACGTTAAATTCCTGCGTTAAGGCATACTTAGCGTGATTTAAATAATCGCTTCCCCGCATTGTAAATATCACGAAGCTGTCTTCGTGATATTTACCCATGTTGTTTCCACAGACACGCCTACTTTGCATCTCATTAGCGATGCAAAGTTAGGCGTGCTGGAAACGGGAGCAAAATCAGCAAAACACGCGATAGCGTGTCTTTGCTGATAAGGCGATAAAATTATCGCCGCTTTTCGGCCGAAAACGGCCGCAAAAGCGGTGATAATTTGCTATCGCCGCATTGTTAATATGCCCCATAGTTCTCAGTAGTGAGCTATAAGCCATAGAGCACACATATAATTGTCTTCCAATACCCTAACATACATAGACATCATTCAGCACAAAGGTTTTACTGCAGAGGGCAATGCCTCCCCACATTGAAGGGAATCAATAGCTCATATTTGTGATAGATGCAGCAAGTTGTTTGTTACAAAATTCTAATTTATGTGTTTCTGAATATATATTTTACATTGAGAACATTCTAACATATTCTAGTCCTATCTTTTAATAGACTTAAAGATGTTCTGCCTTGGTCTATACTACTTCATAAAAGGCATCTTGTTTCATATAATACATTGTGTGTAGTCAGCTCTATAACACTTGTTCAAGGTCTAGAACAACTGGCATAGTCCTCATTAGTTGGCTAGAAACCAGAGAGTGGAGAAATAAATACATTGCCAAACAGTATGACACACAGCCATAATGCAACTGAAAGCCCTTACTAAAGAAGCATGTCCTTTTCCACAATCTACAAGAGGCAACTGTTTTCCTACAGAGAGGTGAGTTCCTTTTTTATACTCTAACATGTACAGTCATTTCATAAGGCTGGGATTTTACCATAGAGCACCATTTGTTGAAATGTAATTAAATACACCTAATATGTGCAGAAAGACTATAGACAGAGAACCTGATCTTTCATCACACGCTATTATGCTATCATATCTCCAAACAGTGAGGTTTTAGCAGGCAGTGCAGTAATTTCTCATGCAAAGGCATTGTCTTTGGAAGAAATGTATGTAACCAAGATTCCTCCTTTCCCCATCCTAGTTTGTTTAACTTGGAAATAAAATACCAAATTATGTTTAAAAAGCCCTTCCGTGAACATCTGAAGAATAGATCATTGTATGTATAGGCATCATACACGGGAGAGGTCTTAGTAGAGAACCCAGTCCCTACTTGCACTCTTCTCTGTAGTACTTGTGCCAGATGATAATTCAACACTTTTCTTTAACTCTGTTCGAGCCAACCTACTGGATGCATTGAACACATACAACAGCACATTCCAGAGGTGCCAAAGAATATTGTCTGTGTGTGCCATGGAACCATTTGTTGTGGTACTACATTCATGTCACTGTCCTTGAAAAGACGTTTTTAGCTTCTTTCAGATTTGTAAAACATTCCTAAAACATAGATTCCTTGGTGGCCTTTGGAGGCTCAAATGCTGAAACCAGCAGTAGATGTGAACTAGGGCTGGGCAGAGTTGTACTATGCGGAATTCTGCAGAGTCATTCAAATCAAATCAAAATCAGCTTTATTCGGTAAGTTAATTTCAAACCATAAAAGCATGTGCAATTTTACATTTCGACATTTGTACAATACGGGAACGTATAAATTAAAAGTGTTAGTACAATTTTAAAATGGCTCATATAAACGATATAATGGAAATATGTGCAAAATAGCAATCTTAGGGGCAAAACAGGGTCAGATTATTATCATTTTTCTTTGCATATCCATAGATTTATCTCTCACTATGTACGATTCTACATTCAAGCATTTGGTTCTGTGCAATACAAATAGATTAAAAATTAATATATTTTTAAGAAAGGTCAAAATGAGCTTTACGATAAAAATGTACATATGAAGCCACAGTCTTGAAATGAAGGATAATCAATTATTATCATTATGTTTTGAATAATCATGAATTATATAGATTATCACTTTTCAGGCGGAAAGAAAGATGGCCCCCTTGTGCAATATTAGGATGCTTTGGGGGATACACCCAAATCAACGTTGGGTACCTTATGTTTAAAGCAGTCCGTCATAACATTTTTATAAAATTAGATGGTAAGTCTTCAGTAGTATTTAGGCACTATCACTATTCACAAAAGGGTCTGAAGCTATGTTATTTCGACGTTTGATGAGATTCTTTAAAAAGAATATAACATTTGAAATTATACATTCATTGTCAAGACGTTTAAGCATCATAAAAGCGGGACGACATTGTCGAATGCCCCACATTTTCAAAATTGGGACTAACCATTTTCTTCTCAGATCTTTATAAAATTTACAAAACAGAGTAACATGGATTGTTGATTGCTGAGAAATGTCATCACACGGACAGGTTGGTAAATTCCTGGACCAGTTGTTAACAGATGGAAAGGTAACCAACCTGTGAAAATTATTCAGCCGGAAACGAGTAAGAACAAATCTATCATAACCGTTTACAGTGATTTGTAAATACAATTGCATACCAAAGGAGGAAGTTATCATGAGGTTAGAAATGACAGTAGGTTTTGTTGCTTCGCTCGTAAATCTCAACCTCTCCATATGGTGCATACATGATTTCTTAAAATATTTCCCTGAAACGGCTAACATTGAGAGTGGGTTGTAGAAATATTCAGGTTTTCCAATGTCTACCATGAAATCCCTCACATATTTATTCCATTCTATGTCAAGGGAATAATCCAGCTTCAGTATGTCCTCGAGGACCAACTGGTTAAGTTCGTTGGACTGTGACTTCCATATGCGATGCCACAGGGTCACAGGTTGGATTTTTATAATATCCGTTATGTAGGGAACTCCTACCTCAACATGGCAGACATATGTGGAAATAGAAGCCGGCACAGCTAATAAGTATCTGAGGAATGCATTTTCCACTTTCTGTAAGACAGAAACATTACAGTGGCCCCAAACCCCTGCTCCGTACGTAGCTATGCTCATGCACTTTGCATTATATATCTTAATTAGTTCAAAGGGAGTCCTTTTTCCTAGTTTTTTTGAAAAATTGACAAGTGCTGATGTGGCTCTCATGAAAATAAGTTTTCTTGTATTAATTGCTTGGCTCCAAGTGCCTTTATCGTCTATTAATATCCCCAAGTATGGGTAGGTGGATGTAGTGGCCAGTTTATTCCCATTTAGGAATAGATCCCTTCCTTTCTTGCTGCCTTTACCACAGTTCATCACAAATGTTTTTGTGACATTTATATTCAAATCGATATCCTGCATAAAGGTATTGTAGGATTCCAATGCCCGCTGTAGAGCCAATGGGGCCTTGCTAAAATGACGGCATCGTCCGCATAGAGCAATGCTGGTATGCGTCTGATTGCCGAGTTCTGTTGCACTTGGGGGACGTCCTGGCTTCCTTCCAGTAAGGCCTTTTCAAGGCCATTTGTGTATAGTGTAAAAAGGAACGGGGCCAGGACGCACCCCTGTCTTACACCTCTATGCACCCTGAATGGCGAGGTACATTCACCTGCTGGCCCATAACGAACACGTGCTGTAGCATTGCTATAGAGGGCTTTCAAAAAATTCTACCTCCATTTCTTTCAGGATGTTCCATAGTTTCTTGTGTGAAACACAATCGAAGGCCGCGGAGAGGTCTACAAACGCCAAATGTAGTTTTCCTCTCCGCGCCTTCGTGTATTTGCCCAGCAGGATAGACAGGTTAAGGCCCTGATCAATTGTGCTCCGGCCTTCCCTGAAGCCGAACTGAAGGTCAGATAATAAATTCTTTTCAGTTGCCCATGTTTGTAACCTTGACAGGAGTATCCTTCCTGCCACTTTGCCCAATGAATCTAATAATGAGATTGGTCTGTAGCAGGAAGGATCCTGTCTATTACCTTTCTTGTAAATAGGGACCATGATGGATTCGGTCCAACTTTTAATCAGGCCCATCGAGGAGGTTGCGTTAAGGACGCGTGTTAGTAATGGAGCCCAAAGGTCGGTGTTATGTTTATAAATGTCAACAGGGACCCCGTCGGGTCCTGGGGCCTTGGAGCCTTTACTTTCGTGCAGTGCTAATAGCACTTCTTTTAATGAAAAAGATACCTCAATTGGATGGACCACACTGTCTTCAGAAGAAGGTAATATTGGAGAATTCCTAGATGTAATCCCCTCGGGAAAGCCAAAGATTTTTGAAAAGTGGCTCACCCATTGGTGTTCATCTATCGTTACGTCCAGTGAGGGGGTACTTTCAGAGGAGAAAAAAGGAGATCTGATTACTTTCCAAAAAGCCTTACTATCTTTTTGGATGCTAGCCCTATGCAGATCTTCCCACAGGGAATTTTTTAATGCCTTTTTTCTTAACTTTATGGCCTGATTATATAATTTTCTTGCTTGCTGAATACCGAATTTATCCATTTCCTTATTGTGAATGGCTTTTTTTAGTGCGCGGTGGGCTTTTGTGCAGTTAGTATCAAACCACCTAAATTTCTTTTCATCCCCCCTTTTTTTCTCTACGCTCAAACAGTTTTTTATTATTACCGTAATGTTTTGAAAACTATCTAGGACCAGCGAAGGAGGAGAATTTTCATTTAAGCACGTCATGATTTGGTCCAAGGCCTTATCCACTACTGAATGTGTTGTTAAGTCAGGGTCTATCAATTCCCATTTCAATGAATAACCGTTTATACTATCAATAGCCAAATTAGTGCAAGTATGAATAAGTTTATTCATCTTATTTTTATTTTGATGGTTGACATTTTTAGCTATGATTGTTACTGTTTGCGGGAAATGGTCACTTATAGCTATCTTATGTTTTTTGAATTGCGTTACCCTGCTACTAAAAAGGCTTGAGACCAAAATAAAATCTATAACAGAACTTAAACCTCTCCCGTTGAATGTTGGAGCAAAGGGGATAGGAGGTGTTACTAGTTTGTTTGCAAAGGTCAGGTCCAGCATAAAAACATTCTCGTTTAGGGCGCTGCCCAGGTTATTATGAGAGAAATGGGTTAAGTTATAATTTTCCTCATCTCTCAGGCCACATGACTGGTTATTATTATTGGGGCATAAGTTGGCGTTGAAATCTCCACCCCATACAATCTGGACGTTTCGTGCACTAAGGGACTGGATGTTATGGATTGTTTGTCTAAGTTGAACCATTTTATCTACTTCTTTTTCTTTAACAATATTATTGTAAAAATTCACAAGGATTAAAGAAACTTTACTGTCCATTATGAGTGTAAGAATTTGGTAATGGGGATCGGATATTTCAAGCGTAATATGTTTCACCACCACCAAATTAGAAACATAAATGTATAGACCTCCCTTTGATCTTCCATGGTTGGACGGGCTGGCTGGAGTATGAAATGTTTTAAATCCGTTGATGTGGATTTCATTTTGAGTCCAAGTCTCTTGAAGACAGAGGATGTCCATTTTCCTAATAAAATCAAGGAAAAGGTCATTATGAAGTTTGGGAGCTAGGCCCGCTACGTTCCAAAAAGTAATGTTAATCTGGCCTTCATTTTTCCAAGATGGTGGTAATAGCTGGAGTTCTGGTCCTGGCATCTCTGGGTCAAGTGGAATGGAATTCAAAGGTTCCTCTCTATTTAATGTTATATTAGGTTCTCCAGAATACGTTACTTTGTTCTGTTCCTGTCTGTGAGGACTTTTGTCTTGACCTCCTAGTGGGAACGCTAAATCAAATGTAGCCCTTTGGGGTAATCTAGGCGAACTATTGCCTAGAGTTCCTAATGGAACCTCTAGATCGGTTAACGACAGTTGGGATAGTCAGTCTAGTTCCTCTAGTGAAGAGAGCGCACTATAACGGTTGTGTACTGGAACAGTGTAATTTGGACTAGGAATGCATTGAGAATAATCCAATTTCACTAAGTCGAAGGGAGGTCGATAAAAGAAACCCAGGGGGAGAATGTTAATCCCAGTTTCAATCTTGTTTCTGGCCGCATTCCCCAGAATCTTCTCAACTAGCCAAGGCGAGCGGAAAGTAAGAACGAGGCAATCGCCTGTAAAGGCTTTCCTGGCTCTTCCAATCCATCCCACGCTACGTGCCATCTTGAATTCTTCGAACAGAGTTCGGGTGGCTCCCACTCTATTCCCCAGCCAGTGTAATGCCTTATTTCTTAAAGATTTGCACGTCTCCTGATCATGCTGTCCTAGCTGTGGTACATTTGCCAGGATGACTGTGTAAGGAGTACAGGCTGGTGGAAGATCCAGATGCGTGGGAGGCAGCGGATTAATATAGAGGGATTTAGTGGCGTGTGGAATTGATTTATCAGCGTTTAGATTACTGGTATTATTAATGTTTTTTTGTTGAGCCTTGGATATAGTGGGGTAATTACTAGTTCGATTTCCTAGAGTAACTTCAGGCCTGTCCAATTGGTGCTGAGGTCTTCCTATGTTCCCGGTGTCGTTCATAGCGCTATTAGTATGCTGAGAGCTTGAAGGTAAGATAACCATATTGTCTTTATTAACTGGGAGCTTTGCCAAGAGGGACTCTACCCGTTGTAATCTTTCACCAATATTCTCGAAGACTCCTCTCACATAGGATTCTAAACTTTTTATAAGTGTAAGAAGACTCTCTCTGTCATCCCCCTTGATAGAGTGTTTTAACATGTTTTCTGTTGTACTAGTTGTTAATGGGATGTGATGTAAAAGTGGACTAGAATGTTTATCATAGGTATTTTTCCTTGCCGTATTGTCCTTGTCCCCATTCACTATTGATTTGCCTAAATCTCTCATTCCCCTTCCGGGCTTTGCTGTCTGTTTCCTAGCTGTTTTTATTTTCCTGTTTGTTTGGGGGGGGATGATGTCTTCTACAGTGCTATGTACAATAATATCACCTGCAGACTGTTGAATACAACCATTTACTGATGTTTCGGTGACATGCTCCATGTTGTTTACAGAGTCTTGTATAAATTTACTTTGTTCAACAGTTCCTCCAGTTGTTAGTGAGCCGGCCGCTAAAGATTGTTCAACTGAGGTGATTTGTTTCTCTATTGCCCCCATTGCCCCAGTTAAATACGTTAGAAGCGTTTGTTTTTTGGGCTTTTTAAGGTCCTTCCCCTCAAGAGTGTCACTATTCGGGGCTTTTCTTTTACCCATGCTTGATGGGGCTTCGTATTTAGTGGGGACAATAGAGGCTGCCTGCTTGTGTAGCCTCGGGTGCACAGCTTACAAGTTACAGTCCTTATATCTAATGCCACAGAGCTATTAGTCCCAGTCCCAAGCGTTACCTTCAAGTGTTCTTGGGCTCGTCCTGGAGGAGGATATGGCTGGTGGAGAGTCTGCAACCGGATCACGAGGGAGGGCCCGGCCCGGCCTCACACGGGCAAGGACGGGCCCGCCATTTGGCCCGGGCTTCGCCCGGGCGCTGCCCGCGCGCGTCCCGCGCTGCGGTGAGCGCACCTTGTTCTTATGCTCCCCAGTCGGATTTCGATGATGTCACGGGTGTGTGCCAGGTATGAGCAGGGCTGCTGGGTGTTGTAGTTCATCCCAGGTTGCCCTACAGCTCTCGCCGGCCTGCTCTCGCCCCCCCCGACTTGCAGAGGTGCTCCAATGACCGTTCCCCTCACGGCAATCTCCTGGGCAAGAATACAAAGAGGCAAGTTCAATTTCAGGTGTGCGCGTCCCGCGCTGCGGTGAGCACACCTTGTTCTTATGCTCCCCAGTCGGATTTAGATGATGTCACGGGCGTGCGCCAGGTATGAGCAGGGCAGCTGGGTGTTGTAGTTCATCCCAGGTTGCCCTACAGCTCTCGCCGGCCTGCTCTCGCCCCCCCGACTTGCAGAGGTGCTCCAATGACCGTTCCCCTCACGGCAATCTCCTGGGCAGGAATACAAAGAGGCAAGTTCAATTTCAGGTGTGCGCGTCCCACGCTGCGGTGAGCGCACCTTGTTCTTATGCTCCCCAGTCGGATTTAGATGATGTCACGGGCGTGCGCCAGGTATGAGCAGGGCTGCTGGGTGTTGTAGTTCATCCCAGGTTGCCCTACAGCTCTCGCCGGCCTGCTCTCGCCCCCCCGACTTGCAGAGGTGCTCCAATGACCGTTCCCCTCACGGCAATCTCCTCATACACTCCAGTGCACTGTGCAAATACACTCCGCTGTCTAACTGCTATCTGGTGTCTTTTTCGGTTTGGGTCATTCAAAAACTCAGTGCAATTCCTCAGAGTTCCAAGAGCGGGCGGAGTTCCCTAACTGTGTTTGTCAAGCACTCAAAGGCACCTGTGGTTGTACATGACTACAAGTTGCATTGAAATCTCCAGTTTAACATCACGTCATCAGAGAAGACAGTCAGCATTTGTGCATGCCCTGCATATTGGCTTTGCTGCTACTCTCTAGCGCCTCTTGTAGATTTAATTAGACAGTTACACCAAATACATTGAAATAAATAAACCCTAATGTGATGGTCATCTGTGTCTTAAAAAAATATGTTTCCGTGCTAATTGAGATCAGCCTTATGGAAACAATGACACTGTATATCCTTGAATGAAGAAAACATGCACAGTGGTTTGCAATCCTGGGTTTTGTAACATCACTTTATGGGGTTAGGAAGATTAATGTCCATTGCTTTCTTCCTCCCATGATTTACGAGGCTCTGGGTCTCTCCTCACTAGAGCATCATGAGCTCGGTGTGGTTATGCTTTTTAATATTTGTTATTTTTATTTGGCCCGAGCTTGATTTGGGTAGCTTGACGATGGTGTGTGGTCACTCCCACCCCGCAGGAGCTAACAACAGAATCTGCAGCGTCATTAATCATGACCACCATTAGTGACTGACAACATCTCACCTCCATACCAGAAAAGGAAGCCCAGCACACATCCAGAGCGAGGCTTGAAACACATGCAGCTTTCACCCAGTGCAATAGGGGAATGGACTGGAGAGGATGACCGGCATGATGGGTGAGGAATAAAGACCGCAGAAAGAACAGGCTTTCTTTGAGTAAGTGGCTGCCCTTCCTCATTCTACCGGTAAAAAAGACAATCTATGGAGCAGCTTGGCAAATTTTAAGCGTGACTGAGCATGTGCACTGCTGACTGCTGGTAAACTCCGATCTGCCGGGAGTGGGAGGACGTTTTTTTCCAAAATCTGTATTGAAGCGGAGCGTGAAGTCAAGTGAAAAAATCTCTGTGGATTTACCCCCCCCCCCCCACCCTTAATGTGAACATACCCAAAATATGTTCCCTCAATGAGGAAAGTAGAGTCTACACATCCTACAATAATGTAGGAAATTATTTTTAACCAAACTAATGTCTGGAGTGTCTCTGTCCTCACAAACCTTGCAGAAGCTTACAAATGTAGATAAGATTATTGCAGATAAGATTATTGCAGGTTTGCAATATTGATGAATGTACTTCCTCTATGTCTTTTTCACTTAAACAGTAAAAACAAGCTTCTTTCAGTGTTTCCATTACATGCCATTAAAAATTCAGTTAACAAAGATCAGTCTCGCGAGCGGACCATGAGAGTGAAATAGGAAGTTCTGCCTCCTCGGACTGCACACTGGGTTTATGTGCCTGATTCTTGTGAACCTCTCACGAGAGTCATCGTTTATAATTAAATGAAAATAAAAATGATATAGATAGCTCAATCACACCCTTTGTCACTATTTGCATTAAATACACATACAACTAATGACTAACCTCCATATATAACACAAAATAAAAGTGAATTAATAAGTATATGATCCATGAGCTTCTTGTAAGAGGCTCCCTATCCAGTGGAAGAAGGCCTCTATTCTGCCCTTACTAAAAAAACTACTTTGAACCCTAGCGATCCAAACAATTACAAACCTATTTCTAGACTCCCACTTCCTGCCAAAATTCTTGAAAAGGCGATAAACCCTCAACTCAGCTCATATCTTTCAAACAATAATCTGCTCGACTCCTCGCAATACGGTTTTAGAGCAGACCACAGCACAGAGCTGGCTCTAATAAAATCCACTGAGGAGGTGAGGGAGGCATTGGATAGAGGAGGAAAGGCTATTCTGATCCTATTAGATCTGTCTGCAGCCTTTGACACGGTCCATCACAAGGTCTTGATGGGCCAGTTGTCATAAATAGGGGTTGAAGGAGCTGCATGGAACCTTATGCGGACGTTCCTGTCGGAACGCTCTAAAACAGTGGACCTAGACAATCATAGGTAAAAGCCCTTCTCCCTCCCCTGCGGGGTACCACAGGGATCATCATTGAGTCCGGCACGTTTTAATATATATATATGATCTCCTTGGCAACCCTGATTAGATCCTATGGCTTTCAGATAAGTTCATATACAGACAACACACAAATAGTGTTATCAATCTCTCAAGGTCAGGAGAAGGAGACTGGGGCTCGCTTTCATAATTGCATGAAGGCCATCTCCGGCTGGATGATGGCCAATTGCTTGAAATTAAACTCTGGCAAAACAGAGGTCCTTATATTTGGAAACAACCCCAATATCTGGATGCCAGAGTTGTGGCCAGACGAGTTGGGCACTTGCCCATCGCCCACCAGGAATGCAAACATTCTGGGGGGTGATTATGGGCAATAAACTCTCGTATGGCGCCACGTAAGCATGGTGGTCTCGGCCTGTTTCCTAATCCTCAGGAAAATAAGGAAAATAAAGATCTTTCTCCCCTAGATAGTGATCACAGCCCTTATCATTGCAAGGATCGACTACTGTAACAGTCTTCTGCTAAATACTAAAAAAAGGTACATCAATAGACTGCAAATCGCTCAAAATGCTGCTGCAAGATTAGTCACAGGCACTCCCAAATTTGTCTCTGTAAAGAAAGAAGTGGCTCAACTTCATTGGCTCCCCGTGAGGCTAAGAGTACGTTTTAAGGCCCTTTGTTTGGCCTTTAAAGCCCATAATGGAATTGGCCCCAATCATCTGAGGCAGAAATTTAAGTGGTATTTGCCTATTAGAAATCTTCGGTCCACAGGAGCCAAACTAACTGTAACTCCTCTGATCAAAAAGGCCAGTTGGGGCGGCAGAAGCTTCATCACTTGCACCTCCAAAGCTTGGAACAAGCTTCCACTCTACCTGAGGAACTCTCCAGATCGTCTCTCATACAGAAGGGGGCTGAAAACATGGCTCTTCACTCAGTAATTGTCTCTCTTTATAGACCTCCAGCAGGCATGCGCAGCACCAGGACACCCCAGGGCAACCGTGCGCTATATAAGCTCCATTAACATAACATAACATAACGAGCATCCTGCGATAGTAGAGATACACCCAGGGATAAATAATTGACTGGTTAACAATAGTGCCATGAATTATTGAAGAGAGTGATCAGCCCTCTTTCCTCATTTAGGAGCAGCTCTTTGGTGTGGAAACATCTAAAGAGGCCTAGTAGGATTTTCTCTTCTAATTGTTCAGAACTTTGGTGAGAAGATGACATATCTTCATCTGATAGAGATAAACAAGCACCAGCTATACCAATTGCATCCCCTAAGCCACCAAAGAAAGCTATTGTGTGGCAATTCTTTGAGATGCCAGCTGGAGGGAAGAAAGTGTCCACAAAGCACATGAAGTGCAAATTGTCAAATAATAAATCGATCAGAGGCAATAAGAAACAATAGAGTATGGGAACAATGGGGTTGTTGCTGCACTTAAGGGCAATGTATCCCCGATGTCTAGCACGAGCAGAGATGAAGAGGAGTGCAGAGCTAGATGCTTTAACAGGTGCCTCTACACCTGTTCAAGAAGGTGAATTAGCACCATATAAGATGTTGGCAAGCCAGGCTACATACAAACCAGCCTACTTGAATAAAGTACTTTTCTGTTATCTTTGCAAGAAAATCATTTTTTCTTCGGGGCAGAATGCAACAGCCCAGAACAAGCTGGCAGAAGAGAATAAATGCCCCCCTTGCCATTAGATTATTAACCCATACCTTATATCCAAGTTTAGAACCCTTACTTTTCTGGCATCCTCATTTCTCCTTTCTACAAATTAAAAACAAACAAAATAGTTACAAAAAAACACAAGAAAAATTCATAACTATTTAAAAAACAAAAAAAGGGTCTTTTGAGAGTCACCTAATTTGGTAAAGATAAAGACAAGAATTTAAATTTCATATTTATGTCAGGTTCATTGGCATCTCTAGCACTCATGAGACTTTTGCAGTTTTAAAAAAAAACGGAAACTTGAAATAGAAAAACAGTGGATAATGACTCTATAGGGTAGCTCTGAAAAGATACTTTTACAGTTTTGTATCTTTTTTTATTTTAAAACAGGATAGAAATAATACATAATGCTTGTCAAATAGTGTAAAAAAAATTAACAATATTTCCTTTAAAAGAAACAGGAGAAAGAACTTGGAAAAAATATTCTTGCAAAAGAAACCTATCGCTTAGTGGATTATTTACTCTCTTTTATGAGCTTATTTGATGCAGCTCTACTGGAATCAAGAAAATAATCTGCTTACACAAGCAGCAGAAAAGAGCTTTTTTTTAAGTACGCTGGATTATTATCTGCTTGAGCATTAAGCACCTGAGCACGTACAGTGTCCCCGGTTGAAAAGATGTTGATGCTCATTGTAGTGTCTTGTGAGTTAGAAATGACAGGGCCCTTTTGGGTACTAACAGACTCCATAGAAATCAGCTGTAAGTGTTCAGGTGTGGTTAATAGAATTCATGATTTAGAATGTTGAGTTCATGGTTACACACTGAAGAATTAATACGTGTAATACCAAGCTCCGTGTGTGGTGTAATCATTGACATGAACCAAGGCTTGGGAGAATACTACATCTGGCAACAAGATAAGGGATTACGTAAACCCGACAACCCAAAGAACCAAGAGTGCTCTCCTGGAGAGTTAGCCATGACCCAGCAAACTGTTCACGTGTGCTATGTGTGTCTCAGTCTAAGTGAAAATCCATGGTTGGCATATCTGGAGTCAAAGCACTGTTCCAACCAGTGCAAAGCCTGTGAAGAAATTGAAGACTTTACAGAAAGTTTGTTTGTCATCAGCTAGAAATTTACTGGTAAATTCAAGACAAGAGATACTGTGCCACAGCCTAACACAGAGCCATCATTCATACAGTACAACAGCAGAAAAGGCATCAACAGCAAGGTACAGAGAAGTGTCAAAGGCAGTAATTGCCGAGTGCAAGGAAGAGCACCAAGAAACACTAAAGGTGTACCAGGTACGGAAAGCGAAACAAGAGGCGACAGCTAGTTGCAAGAGAACGCTGTGAGTAGAAGCAGAGAAACACAGAAAAACATTAGAGGTGGCGAGAACCAGAGGTGTGGAGAATACGATAAAGTTTCCCAGAACCAGAGTAAAGACAACCATCCAACCTCAGCACCAGGTACCAAATCCCAATCAGAAGCATGGAGGTTGTGCTTACGAAGCTGATGAGTCAAATCAGGCTGACTGATAGGCTGTGCACCTTTACAATAACTGCTGAAAAGAGCACCAAATGTGGCACTACTGAAATCACAGCCTCCCGTTGATACCGCCAAAAAGCAGAATATTGGAGAAATATGGCTGCCTGGATCAAATTCTTCGATGCTTTCATTGGAAGAGACAAATGACAAAAAGATCATTAAATATCCAAAGAATTTGGCTGAAGAAGGAGTTAAGGAAGTGATAAAGAAAATACCACATGGTGATGAGGTGACATACCATCAAATCAAAAAGGCATTAAACACCAAGTTCAATCCAGTACCAAATGTTGATTATGAAAGGTATATTTTCAGTCAGGAATGGCAGAAAGCTGGTGAAATGATTGACGAATTTGTCAAAAGACTTTATATGCTCATCAAATACTGTAAGTTCAATTAATTCAATAATGAAGAAGCCACATGCCTCAGAGTTATTGATGGATGTTTTTCATAATCATTCAGATGCTGAATGCTGAGAGAAACACTAAGGGCCTGATTATGATGTCATCAGGAAGGCCATAAAAGAGCCGTCCGGAGTCGGACCTTCTAACCTACTCATGCTGGGATCTGGTTTTCCCAAACAACTCATTACGATGCTCAAAACCCTTTACTTACCGAACGACTCAGTCACTCCAAATCCATCTTAATTTTCCTAATGGGGACTATCCGAAAAAACAGAATGGATTTGTCCGGAGGCATTTCCCAGGTCAAATCTGATCTGACAAGTACGATGTGTACTTTGTGTACTTCCAATGTGCCAAATTGGATGCCACAACCAACAGGTCAGCTCTGATTCACGCCACACCACACCACAATTCCTGTGAACCAGGCGGTGCAGCCATGTATCCCATCGCGCACGTCATCCCCATACTCTACGCCTACGAAGAATACTAACACCCCAACCGACACAATTGTCCCAGACGGTAAGTCAGACACCTACCCCTACACAATAACGCAACTACCCCGCGAAAGACTATAAAAGAGAAAGCAGGGGCGCAACTACAGCCAAATTGGGGGGTAAATACTTCCAGCAATGTAGAGTCAATTTTCGGAGGAGAGCTAATTCTTCCAGCAATTCTGACTCAAAGTGGGGGCTGGGGG
Source organism: Triturus cristatus (assembly GCF_964204655.1). Lineage (NCBI taxonomy): Eukaryota > Metazoa > Chordata > Amphibia > Caudata > Salamandridae > Triturus > Triturus cristatus. The sequence goes on from NC_140587.1 coordinate 626,404,814, forward strand.
GCTAATTCCCCCAGCAATGTAGATGCAAAACTGGTTTTGGAGGTAAATACCCCCAGCAATGGAAAGGCAAACCTGGGGTTGGGGACTAATACCACCAGCAATGTTGAGGTAAACCTGGGGTTGGGGGGTTAATACCACCAGCAATGTTGAGGTAAACCTGGGGTTTTGGGGCTATTATCCCTAGCAATGTTGAGGCAAACCTAGGGTTGAGGGGTTAATACCCCCAGCAATGTTGACTGGGGTTGGGGGTTAATACCCCCAGCAATGTTGAGGGAAACCTGTGGTTGGGGAGCTAATACTCACAGCAATGTTGAGGTAAACCTGGGATAGGGGGGCCAATACCCCTAGCAATGTTGCGGCAAACCTGGGGTTGGGGGCTAATACCCCCAGCAATGTTAAGGCAAACCTGGGGTTGGGGGCTAATACCCCCAGCAATATTGAGGCAAACCTAGGGTTAGGGAGCTAATACCCCCAGCAATGTTGAAGCAAACCTGAGATTGGGGGTTTAATATCCCCAGCAATGTAGATGCAAACCTAGGGTTGGGGGTTTATTATCCCCACCAATCTGTACCTGAGCAATATATCTGGTGCTCATGCAAAATGCCTCAACATCTGCAGGTGGCTTCCATGCTGCATGGATTCTTTAAAAAACAAGCCCAAAGGTAATTTTGCAGGAAATGCATTCCCACACTGTGGCAGCAAACGTAACTGGCAACTTTAAGGAATGGGCAGAGTGGAGATGCTGGTGCTCTAACGACTGTTGTAAAACAAATAAAGACAAATCATCTAGTAAATGGTCCCTAAAAATCATGTAAAATACTCAGGTGCTAATGCACACACTTGACAGACCAGCCACACACAGCAGCTCAAGGAGAGTATGCATGTGTGTGGAAGCTGTCTCAGTCTGGGACGACACACACGATGGGGGGCTGAAGCCCATAGAGCCCTATGGGTGTTGACTTTGATCAGAAAGTGTTCTCCATAGGCTTGGATTGGCTATGTGTGAAATGTGACCTTGGTCGATGTGCTGGTGCACTAGGGTAACCTGTGGGCCACGGTTTTGGGGCCTCTGTAAAACACAATAAGTGACTGACTTACTTCACCAGTTCTCACCAGGCCACCGCATTTTAGTTAGGTTAGTACACACTAGAATACGCATTTTAGTTAAGTTAGCATACCCTAGAATACACATTAGACCCTATAGGACCATTAATTCCAGATGGGGCTCACACATTTTAGTTAGGTTAGTACACCCTAGAATAAAGTTTGTTCCATATAGGGCAGTACCAAACCTATTTTAATTCAGTATGCACACTCATTCCACTACCCTTACCACTTACCCTCACGCACCAAACGTCTGTCTCTTAAAAGATCTCCAGCAAAGAGCCCCTTCGCGGGAGCCCGTCGGGCATTGCCGCGCCGGCCCGACATGGAGCACAGCCCAATGATAAAGCATGACATCCTTTGGGGTGTGTGAGGGCAATCTATAAGAGACCAGTTCACTCCCCTCAGGAACTGCATATCCCTTTGACTAACCCCACCAGGCCACTGCAATGTGGTGCAAGTATGTTGTCTTTTCACCAGCTGTGCTGTAAATTGAGGCTGGGGGACAGCCTTTGGAGCAAACTCACCTTGGCGCACTGCCTTGCATGCCTTGACACAAGCAGTGTTAACTCCCCCAACCGCCCATCACCTTCAGGTCATGGCAGGTGTAGGGAGGTTGTGCTGTATGTAGGGGCTTTGCAAGGAGGTAAGTCTCATTTGAACAGTCTAACCTACATACCAGCCTCCTGATCAGCAGCAGTGTGCCTTTGTGAAACATCCCTTGACAGGTAAAAGCACAGAGGCTACAATGAAAGAGATGATCACAGAATGTCTGCCAATTACTTTCAGAGTGCCCAAGCATCATTCTGACCTCAATCCAACCATGGGTCCCTAGCATGTTGTGCATGTCCAAAGAGGGAATGTCATCATCAGGTGCTACACTTAGCCTGCCAAATACTATTAGAAACACACTTTTGACGGTGGAACAGGAATTGTCATAACCACACATATGTATGTGTAACATAGTGAATTCATGAGTCCACCACAACACACACTGAAACATTGCAGGTTAACAGAACTCCAATGTATTCAGAAAAGTATGACATTGTGATGCCTCTGTGTACATTAAAGCCCAGAGAATATTGGCCCAGACAACACACTACTCCACAGACCCAGCCACTCTGTACTGATTTCAGTGCCTCCCAATACAACAACCTAGAAGTGGTTGTGTCACATTCATCTTTCAATTATTTGCGGACAAAAACCATCTTGACCTTGAAAGAAACATTGGTCAACAACAAGGTGGGATACAGTCACCAGTTGTGGAGTGTGGACGCTGTGTGTACAAGGTCATCTTTGTAAAATGTCACTCACAGCAATTCTGCAGCAAGCTCCTCAGGTTGTAGTGCGTGCCCCAAATAAATATCCCATGTTGACTGTGCAGATTGTGTCCTGTAGAGTAGTAGGAGTATGCATGAGTCTCAGGATGTAGAATCCACCAACAGTTTTGGAGGTTCTAGCGCACAGCCCATTGTGTAAGATACGCTGCCAGTACTTGTGATGATGCCAGGGGGAGTTGCTCAATCTGTGGCTCCCAAACACAATCAACATCGCCACCCTCAAGCCAGGGTATATGGGTACATCTTGTGTGGATGATGAATATGTGCAGAATGAAGACTGCTATGTCCACATTTGGCACTGAAACACTGTCTCCAAATCTATGAAAACTTCAAGGAGACCTTCCAAAAAAACATATTGCCATCAAACTCTAGGGCAGTGTTTAATGGGCAAAATGGGAGCACCCATGGACACACACACAAGGGCTACCCTTGCCAAACCAGATTAGAGGTTGCAAAATATTGACAATGAAAACACCCATAGGAACTGGGTGTAATGTTCCTGTGTCACATGTGTGTTTGCATACACTGAAATGTGTTTTCCTCAGCACAACCAGATATATCATCACAATGAGCCCATCTCGCTTTGTGTCCATATACCTTGAACATTCAAAGTCAAAATGCCAAGAATAACCATGCGTGTGTAGTCTACTGTGAAGTGTGGGGATGCTTTTCAACAGTAGTCTGACACCAGGTGGCACAACAACACACATCATTGACTTCTCACTTGAGGGGGCTATAGCCCCCTAAGCAATGGACTGTCATCCAATGTTCCAGCATCATGACATTACAATATTAGGAATCACCGTCTCCATCAAAAGGTAGTAAGCAAGGGCGAGAATTAACTGTTAGTGACTACAACTACCTACAAAGGGTAACTCCCCACAGCTGCCTGCATACAACTCAGACAAGGCATGGCTAGGTGGAGTCAAATTGTCCTGTGAGGTCAATAGGTTTTAAATATGCAAGTGTACTCAGAGGGGCCTTTACAACAATCAGTCATGAACATTCAGTGGCAGACAGCAAGCTGCAGCAAACACAATCCACATCTTCCTATTTACTCTGGCTGCTGTTTTTGCCTACATACATATACCTAATCTACACATATGTTCATTTCAGCATTACCTCACGATCTCCACTTGTGCGGCTATGACCCCTCTCACATCCACTTCAAAGTACATGCTCAGCTCTCAAAACTATCATACACACACAAGCATGTCATAAACACCCCCTGGTCCATCTAGATGGAAAAGGATGTCTGCCCCACATGCCCAAGCATTGTACTCAAACTCTTCCAAACGAATTCATACAATCTCAGACTTGCACTGCCCTTCTCACATCTACTCCTACTTTCACAGAACAACTCTTCATCACTATGTAAACAACACTTCTCACATACATGAGATGCACACAATGTACTGTACAGCAGATGTCAAACGTAACATGTCAAATGGACCACTCTCATCACCAGTTGGTCCTTCAGTAATGTCTTGAACTGCACTCATATCACAACTTGCAGCATCACAGCCCACTCTGACATGCTCTCTTAACACATCAACACATCTCACAACAAGATACTAACATTGCTTAATGAATATGTCCTGCGTCATTTGCATATAAACATATACTCATAAGTTCTACAGATTGTCATTCATAAAGCAAATGCATCCACAGATTCAAACACAACATACATCAACAATACAGCACCTCAAATGTCACCGATCAGCACCATCATTTTCACATCTGGTGTATACCCTTGACATAGACTCATCCACTTTGTTACAAATGACAAGTTTAACCCTGACTCACTGTGGCCCTGTCACAACCACATATGACTTTCAAGGTCCTTACCACCATTGACTTATGCACATTACCAATTACCAATTATCTTCCTTCACTGAAACTGCCCTGTTACAGTCATCTCTCACCGTAGTGACACAGACTACAGCTCTCATCTCCTGCCAGAATCCACCCTTGTCTACCTGGTCATATCCCTATCACACCTCTCATTTCCTACCATACCTTGCACAGGATTTAACCAGTCTAACAAGCTTGCATACTCTGATTCGTTCCCTCGAATATTTAACCACTCACATTGGGTGAATGTGGATACCTCACATCCTACACGAGAAATGCCTATGAACTTAACTCATACCTTACATTCACTGACAATCATTACATTTGTCCTGCCACCATGACATATGAATCTCCACTCCATCTAAAAAAAATTAAGACTAGTAACTCTCACCTTTCCCCCTGTTTAAGCAAGCTGAGCACATGCAACATGAACCTTGGATAACAAATCTATCTACAGCTAGGCCTCACATTAAAAAAAACACATCCTCCCCTGCATGGCAACTAAGAGCATGGATGTGTCACTGGCGCCAGAAGCATCTGCACAAAAGATGGACACACATCACTTCTGTGCACTTACTGTCCACTTGGCTTACCACATGTAGCTTGGGCAATCCAACAGGCATAACAACACTTCTAGTTCAGCTCTGTGTGACCTGGAAGGGCATCAATCATAGCTTAAAAAGACCCCATTGTCACTCACACACAAATGACAAAATACACACAATTCATATGCTCAACTGCAACTGGTGTGTGGTTGTAAATATGAAATCTAAGGTTGGACAGACATAAAACCCCATACATGTGATGTCCCCAAAAACAAGCAGGATGGCATGATGGACATATAAATTAGAAAGCAATGGAGTTTTAAGACGACACACACCTTGCCTAACATGTATCCCTGCAGAAAGTGGAGTTCTTGGAGGCAACAGTGTCTGAAGACTGTGAGAATACTGTTCACCTTACACTCACCTTGGGCTCATGAAATGTATCAGATGAGTACCCAGCCATGAAGGGTATTTGCATACAGTGGCATGCCACCTGTAGCAAGGTTGTCATTGCCACTAGTGTACTAGATCTAAAGAAGACACAGACATGGGTCCATCACTATCAAGTCACATACATGAATTGTAGCATTCCTCTGTGTATATGGGTGTGTCCAAAGTCACTCCCATGTAGTCAAAATCCATATGTACCCAGGTGTGTCGATGAGACAGGTGTCTTTCTGTACATCACAAACATATGTAGAATGTTCGTCCTAAACGGTTGCACTTTCAAAAACTTGCACTATGTTGACATATTAAAGCATGACCTATGTGCAATTATGATGAAAAAGAGTAAAGATTTGTGACTTTGTGTCACACTCATAGCCAGAACTGATGTGGACGATGATACCCAGCAAATGTAGACACCAAAATCTTGAATACAGACGGTCAAAGGGCACATACTCCATTGACCGTATGCAATACATGGCTTACTAACATCATTGTATACTTACACTACTAATTGTCCATGATTCACAGTTAACTAAGACTAACCGTGGTGCAAGGGTGCCTGTGTTGGTGCTAAGCTGCCAAAACAGCGCCAGCGCCAGCACAAGGGAAAAGGACAGGATTGAGCCTGCTTGGATAAATGTAGTACATTCCTGCCCTAACCCTGTGACACAGGGCAGCTCAGCAAGGTGACTTGCTGCACCACAAACTTCATAAACATGGCCCTTAATTTTTACAAAAACTATGACAAAACAACTGCTGACAAAGTAAAAAGTCTGGCAGTTATTTGCAGATTTTTTGGCTTAGTCACTGCCTCTTACATTATGTTAACACACATCAAGTTTTTTTCTAAATCAAAAACCTCCACTAGTGAGACATCGGTCAGTAGTAAAAGGAATTCTGAATGCTTTTTCCTCCTTACAAAGATGGATTCTAGAATTAACATCAAATCCTGCAATGGTATTGCTATTGAAAGCAAGCATGGCACAAAAAAACATGATCCTAACAAGAGAGGCCACCATTATAAAAAGTTAAATGCAAGCACTGATTTACTGAAATACATAACGTTATGTAATGCTAAGGTGTTTTGGCGAAATCACACTCCAGCTGACTAGTTTTATACTCGGTGTCAATGTCGACATGCTTTAGTCAATTGCAATTAAAAAAAAAAATAACTTTCAATGATGCTTCGTATCATGAGTATTTAATAAATGTATCCGTGTGTAGATGTTAGATTGGAAACAGAAGACAACCACAATGATTGTCCTTCATTTAGAAGACTATCGGGGCTATTACAATGGCAGTTGAATTTAAAAGAACTCAGGGGCATATCAGCAACAACCGGCGATAATTATCGCTAAGCGCACTTAGCGCTAGGATAATTATCGCCGACTAACGTGGATTTTTATCGCTGAGATAGCGTGCTATTAGCAACGCTTATCTCAACAGCGATAAAAATCCAAGCGCTAACTGCCTAATGTGAGATTGTCGCTGGAAACCCAGCGATAATCTCACGAAATGTGGCGTTAGCTTGATGATAGGGCCTCACAAATTTAGCCATGATATCCACCTTCCATAGGATATCATGGCTAAGTCAGTCCTGAAGCAGGCATAAGGAAAGTAGCGATAACAGAGGTTATCACTACTTTTCTTGCCGCTATGCTTCATAGCGTGGGGCTTGATGATAGGACACATTTCTCCTGTCATGTCAGGAACGCCCACTTTGCATCTCATTAGAGATGCAAAGCTGAGCGTTAAGATTTCGTACGCTAATGCAAGATTTCACGCGTTAGCGTGACCTTGCTAATTAGGCTAAAATTATCGCCGCTTTTCGGCCGAAAACGGCAGCAAAAACTGCGATAATTTTCTATCGCCGCCTTGTAAATATGCCCCTCAAGATGGTTTCCAAGTAAAGCGAGGTGGATTGGCGAGAGGGGCATGAGGGGAGAGCTCTTGTGATAGGCCTCCCTGCGTACTGAACGAAACTGTACATCATAGTAGCTAAAACGTCCTAATGTCGCTGTGAGCAACTCTATCTGGCGAGTATCTGAGCAATATCCTAAAAATGAACTCGAGACTGAGGTGTAAGGAGTATATGTCTGTAAAGGGTTGTCTGCAGAGCAAAGACCCATGGAAAATGGGAAGCGGCCAGAAAGCTTTGGTGAAGCTACACTCACATTCTAGATTGTTAAACTAAGCACTAAATACGAAATCAAGATTCTAATATAATGGGCATGTTTAGTAAAACCGTTTTTTTGTTGAATAGTTTCCGAAAATGTTATTGTAATTGATATTGTTAGCTGAATTAGAACATACTGGGTGACTGACACATTTATAATATTCCTGCAACCCTGGATATTTCAATCACGGGAAATAACCTCTGATTCCAGGCTCAGAAATTGCTTTCCCGATGCTCATGAATAATGTATGTGCTATGACGTTAACGTGAGGTGGGTTTGTTGTGCATAATGTGCAAGTATGAAAAGTGTGTATCCTTGACATTTGCACGTGTCGTTCCCAATGAGGCAGGATTACAGCTGGACTCCTATCAGGTGCTTTATTTTGTGGCGTTCCACCATGCTTAGGTAAACACACATTTTCCACACTAATTCAGCTAGGCCTAAAACCATTGACTGGCTGGAGGTGGTCCCATACATGAAACAATGCTGCATAATGCTAAGGTGCCCTTCAAGTTTATAATAACATATATGTCTGCCATTCTAATAATAGTCTGCCGCGTTAGACCTTGAGCTTTTAAAAAGTCACCTCAATTTTGATATAAGGCAGCCAGCTTTCAGATTGGGCCCTATTTCACAATCTGTTATTAATAAGTAGGCTGCGTGACCCTCAAAAGCAATCACTGCCTGCACAATGTTAAATTATATCTTTTGGTGTATTTCTGCCCTGGCCGTCGAGCTCGGCAGTATCGCACGCGACAAATCATTGTAATGGGGAACAGAAGTACGATCACCCCAGTAAAACTGACGCTTGCCGTATTTTATCTTGTAACGCGCAATGTCTTTCAGAAGATTTCATAGAAGCCAAAGGCCACTAACAGAATATGTAGTTTCCAAAGGCCCTTTTTGTCACACATCCAGAGACCTAAGTACAAATCCATGTGGGCCCAAGCCCCCGCCCAACACTGTAATCGATAACCTCGTATCTAGGGAAACACAATCCCCTTAGAAGTCACCTGAGCCCATGTTTATGCTTTCACTCTTATGTGCATGATACTTTACACTGCGCGCATCGGAACAATTTGCACACACTGAAACAACACATCCAGTAAACCCATCTATGGACGGCAGCCGGGCCGCACAACCTGACACGCACATTTCCACTGACTTCCAAAACAATCAAAAGCAAATGCCATCTAATGAGACTGTGGTCATTTTGTAGAATATTTGCATCACAGAAGCCACGCATTTCTAGAAAAAAAAATCTATGCGCTCCCCCATCCACCAAGATAAAGGACAAAGTAACAATTGGAAATGTGATCTATCATAAACAAAAGAAATGTAATACTCTTTCATGTCTGCTGCTAACCCTTATTAAACATTAAAAAAAAACACATTGGCTGTTCAGAGCATTGTTGCTATCTTCTCCTTTAATAAACTGAAAGAAAACAAATAAAATGCAACAAAAGAGCCGTGTACGGTGTCTTATTCCACTTCGGCTGCTGCTGTCATGGTAACCGCTGTTGTAAATGTATGAACGTTCAGAGCAAAATGTAAACCACTGAATGGATGAAGACTGGTCGGTGGCTGTTAGCTCGGTTTCCTACCCCCAATACACTTCTTTTCACATTCGGTGGTCTTTTATTTTTGTTGCTGGGTTTTTCTTCCAGTCCAGAATGCACGGGACTTCTTCATAGCTCATTTGTATTTCAGTAGGAAGGGTGACATCGTGCCTTAAGTGAACATTGGTTAGGGCTGAGTGCGGCTCCTTCGAGTAAAGGAACAACATGCCCTCCAGGAACGGGCAGTCCTGGTTGCAACTCGTTTGCTACAGATATCCAGTCTCTACAGAAAATAGCAAAGTGTGAAAAATCAGGTTTGTTATATTTTCTATGCAAATTTGCGTGAATAAAGCTTTTTTTATTAGAATAATCTTCCACATATCAAACCATGAATCCAATAATGCCTTTACGCCTCCCTACATCCACCACCTATCACCTGCAACCCTTTATCCCTTTATCCTCTTATACAGCCACCATAAGTAGTAATATAGCAACAACAGAAAAGGTTATCAGTGTCGTCATCATGCCAGGGGGGTCATCAAAGCACATTTTGACATGTGGCAAAACAATGCAGTGTATGACTACAAAGGGAACTCTTTTGACTCCATGTCCCACAGGCGTGTTGTTCCCTTATATAAATGTACTATATCAGTTCAGTCGAGACATATAGGAATATATGTACAAGAAAATGTCATAGCGCGGTGTAAAGCCAAATTTGGCAAAGTCACGCTCTGACATTTTCAAAATGCAGGGATGCGGTGTATTTAGAAAAATACAATGCACTCCTGTGTTTCCTCTAACGCTGGCGCTAAAAAAACTACCTGGAATCAGCGCAGGCCCACATGCGCCACGTTGCACTGGTGCCTGCACTGCAGGGGCGATTGTGTATGTGCAGAAAGGGACACCTTCCTGCAAATAAACAATCTTGATAGGTGATTTGCTGTTCGTATGTGTGCTGCAGAATGCAGCACAAATAGAAAGTGGAAACTACAAGGATAAATTAATAATTTCTCCTTGTATCACCATCCTAATACCAGGTTTTACTTAGCCTTAGTTTTTGGCACTGCCACATCCTTGTAAATATGGGGCAGCATCAAAAAGCAATGGGTGTTGCTGTGAAACGCCCACTGCAACACCCATTGCCCGCCCCTTTGCCGCAGCAGACTGCAGACGAAAGAGGCATACTTACTTGGTGGCATTAAGCCACATTAGGTGGCTTAAAGCCACCATGTAAAAATGGGGTATTGAGCAACGCCACTGGAGCGTTAGAAAAAGTGATGCTCCGGTGGCGTTAGGGGCTTGTACATTTCCCCTGTAGTCTTGGTTTCTCCGAGCTGAACCCAGCAGTGTACCACGCCTGAAAACAATAATTCATAAAAGGAAATTCCAGGAATGGAAAAGTTGCTATACAGTATCCTAGAGTCACATGGTACTGTTCAAAACTTTAGATGGTCATTTACACCCTGGTGGGTGGTTCACCAGCCCACACTGTTAGCAAAGGCCATAACATCCACTCCCATGCCAGAGTACTGCCTGTCATACTTTGGCAGCTGCTGAACTTTCAAAGTAGTGGGGCATAAGAATAAATCATGAATTTGCAGGTGTGCATGTAGTGAGAAAGTACCACTGTCCTAAGGGGGCACAGAGGGTTCTACTACAGGGAATTTTGTATTAATAATGCCCAAATGGTGCATCTATACCCCAACATAGCTCAAATGGTATTTTAAAGTACTGCATCAGATCTTTTAAATTGGCCGAAAATTCTTTTCTGTGAATTCAGTCTAATTAAAATGGTTTCAAAAACCTCTCACCCCCAAATTTCAGATATTGAGACAAGCTTCAAAGAGGACAACACATTGGGCCTTGTTAAGAGGTCGATTGTAAGGCCTCCAACCGTAGGTCAAAGGCCTTATGACCGACATCGTCGGTTTCAATTCCAACCAGCTGATTATGATATAGCCAGTTGGAATTAAAACCGGCCAGTCATTCCGGTTGGCTTCCGATGGGTTCCAGGAGCCCGGCTGCCAGTCGGAGACCGCTCCATAATCCAATTAGAAGGCCTTTCCGCCTTCTGGATTATGACTCACGGTTTCCGGCAGGGTTTTCATGGTGGCCTTTCCAGCATGGAAACCCTGTCAGAAAGCATGTTTTGGGGCCCCTAGCAAGGCCTTCTTTCCCCTGCGGCCTCTGGTTGGGGGGCCGAGGGATCACCTATGGTGCTGCCCTGTTAATCCTGCGAACAATAGTGGGTGTGGCTCTAATCAGCAAGGCTGAGCCCAATACCTATGACAACAAAGAAATGCCAATGCTGATAAATGAATCTATAGATTTTAGAGAACGTGGAAGAGAAAATGAAACGACCACGTCAATACTAGTTAATAGTATTTATTTCAAAATATTTACTTAAAGTTTTTTTCAATCCTACATACACATTCTTTATATACAAGAGTGAAAGGCCGTCAATACAAATACATACAAAAGACCAATAAACATATAATGAAGAGAAAAATCTTTTTGAGAACAATAATAAGCTTTTCTGCCGGACAAACCGACGTGCTTCATACAAAAAACTTACAAACACCACTCCTCATCCATCCATACACACAGTCACACAAAAAGACTGTCCTTCGGTAAATTATTCTTTGCTAGTTAAAGATAGCCAAAGGACCAACCAAACCTGGTGAGCTTTGAACAACACGAAATTCAAAGGTGCATATTAATACATTTAAATCAAACCAGCGTATTACAGAAAATTTTATTAGAGAATGCACCCGTTTAAGCTATTTCCACCAGTGTTTGAAAGAAACAAAAGGTCGACGTGTTTCGAACACCTGATCTTAGGGTGTCTAAGACAGGGGTTCTCCTCAGGACCAAGACACCAAAAAAGAAGAGAAACGGAGAGGGTGACACTAGACCTGTGTAAAGTGCAAACACCTCAGGGTTCTGGTATCAGAGAACACAATATAAGAACTGATCTTACCAGAGTGGCAGCGCTAGTGTAGTCTTTTTAAAGTATGGCCAACTAGAAAAGCAGAGAAATAGGGTGAATTAACGATCACACACGGCAGGCCAACATACAACCAAGTGTAAAATATGCAACATGTCTAAGTCAGGTCCGTCATCACAGTAATAGTACTCACTTCTAAGGCAAACGTGCTCAATTTGAAAAAGGTAGAAATTTTCTTCAATTCAAAGTGGGCAAATCCTCGCGGGGCGGGGGAACTCTGTGCAAATAAGATGATTCAAGTCACAACGGGAACTGATAGGCATCAGCGTAGATAAACACTCAATGAGACTCTAAGTGGACTGTAGAAAGAAACGTACCTTAATTATCCATTACACTGCCCGCAGCATATTTCTTTGCAGAGGGGGAGACGGCAGCGCCGAGTCAAGGAGGATAAAACCGCATTTGAAATGAAGACGCTCCATGCAACATAACTATGAGCAGAAAGCGAAGGCCGGCAGAGAGGGACCATAGAGTTACCTGGTTAGTTGACGGGGGGCACTTGGCTTGCAACTGAATGCGGAAGTGAACCTTCCGGTTATTTCCGTAACGCCCTTACATGAGACGATGGCATGCAAAGAATTGTGGGCAATGTAGTTCCTACACCTGAGACTAAAGTTACTGAAGCCATACGGACACCTCTGGAAACGAAATGGAACTTATGCGAGGGGGCAACATTATAAGTCCGTATATCGATGTTGGACACAAGCTCCTGAAAATGAATCGAAGACTCGGTCTGCAAGATGCCACTGCACAACAGGGAAGATCTGACCATAAGTTCTAGAACAAAGAGTTTTACAGAGAATACGTTGCTCATCTTAAGATGTATGAAGAAAGAGACTCCAGCTGCCGTTCTGATTTACAAAGGAGAAAGGAAATGAATCCTCTGCCAGTTAAAGTCTATAGATCTCAGACAATTCGTTCAGACCATTGAAATAGGTGTCAAATTTTACAATGAGCATGGCTTCGCGCTGTGATAGTTTTAATTCCAAATCACCCCCTCGGGGGTCACTTTCAACCTTTGAGATGACCGTCCAACGAAGGTCTTGCTCGGTGTGTGCCATTTTGTGCCAGTGATTTACAAGCGGAGCTGTCTCAACATTTTTCCTTATGCGGGATTTGTGTTGTGTTATACGATGGCGTACCTCCTGATTGGTTTTGCCTATGTATAACTTCCCGCAAGGGCAAAAAATCCCATAAATGACGTATTTCGTCCTGCAATTGGAAAACGTTTCGTGCTTCCCATGTGTCCCTTTGTGTGAGAATAAAGATCCTCCAATCGTTTGATTACAACAAGAGCAGTTACCACATTTGTGATGTCCTTGAATAGGTGATAGACCAAACATTTGTCTTAGCGTGGGTTGAGGGGCTTTTTCTAATGCAGCCCTGACTATGTGATTGGCCACATTTTTTCTCTCTTAAAAGCGAATAAGGGGACCGAACCAAAAGTGGAATCCAAATTCTGAATAAGATGCCAATTCTGATGAATTACTTTCTTCAATTGATTGGAGTTAGGACAGAAGGTAGTGACAAATAATTGACGTTCAGTGGGAGGTTTTTCTTTTTTAGTCAACAATGTATCCCTTGGGGTCCAAAAAGCTCTCTTCTTTGCTGATTTTACCAGTTTTTTAGGATAGCCTCTATCTCTTAGTTTTTCGACGAGATTGCTAGCATGAATGTTATAACCCTCCATAAAAAAACAGTTTTGTCTTATTCTCAAGAATTGTCCATATGGAAGGTTTTCTTTAAGACTCCTAGGATGATTGCTTGAAAACAAGAGGGCCTTGTTTCTGTCTGATGGCTTAGTGTATAGTGTAGTTGCTAAACTGCCTTCTATAGGAAATACTTGCACATCAAGAAACGGGATCTTAGTCTTTGAAGAATTAATGCTAAACTTGATGTCAGGTGATCTCTGATTGAGCCAATCAAAAAACTGTGTAAGTTGGTCCTGATTGCCCGTCCATGCCATAAAGATATCATCGATATATCTCATCCACGTTGTGATGTACTTATTGAATGGATTGTTGTTGTAGATGAATTTATCTTCAAACATGGACATATACAGGACTGCTAATTCTGGAGCGAATGGGCAACCCATTGCTACACCTTTTGTTTGAAAAAAGAACTCTTTCCCAAATGAAAAGAAGTTTTTTTTTAGAGCAAAACTAGCCAGATCGGTGATAAATTCAGTGGGGACTCGCATGGGTCTTGGTCTTTTGTCCAGAAAATGAGCTAGGACTGCCAAAGCTTCGTCCTGGGGAATTTGAGTATATAAAGAGTTGACATCCAATGTCACCATTGTGTCTTTCTCTCTAGTAAATGAGACATCTTCCAGCTTGTTGATAAAATCTGTAGTGTCTTGGAGAAAAGATGGTACCTGCTCCATAAATGGTTTTAAGAAGTAATCAACATACTTTGAAATGGGTTCGTTTAGAGAATCGCAGCCAGAAACTATTGGTCTACCTGGTGGAGAAGTCTCGTTCTTATGCACTTTGGGCAGGATGTAGAAAACCGGAGTTCTAGGATGTTTATTTTGCAAAAATTGATATTCCTTCGGACCTAGGAAACCTTGATCAAAACCATTTTCTAAAATATCGAAAAGTTGGCCTTGGAGTTCCAATGTGGGATCTTTTGGGATGCGTTTATAACAGATAGGGTCATTCAGTTGTCTGAGCACCTCTGTAGTGTAGTCTGGGGTCCCCCAGAGCACAATTGAACCCCCTTTGTCGGCTTGTTTGATGATTACCGAAGAGTCATTTTATAGTGAGGCAAGGGCATCTCTTTGTGACTTGGAGATGTTGTGTTTGACAAATTTAGATCTTTTTTTTCCATGTTGGAAATGGCAGACAGAACAGTTCTCTCAAAGGTTATGATCTCTTTGGGTACCTTGTGCGAAGGAGGACAGAAATTAGATTTTTTCTTTAACCCGGTTACTTTATTGGTAATGGAAACATCAGTCTCAGAAAAAAACATTTTCAGCCTTATCTTCCGGCAAAACTCGATTGCCTCTGTTTTCATCTTGATGAAATCAGTGCTCCGTGTTGGAACGAAGGTTAGACCTTTGGCTAAAACACTTTCTTCCTCCTTGGACAAAATCCGAGAGGATAAATTAAAGATGGGAGAAGGGTTTAGTTTTTGTAATGCTGTCTGCGTGTGGTCATTTCCCAAGGCTGGTTGTTGAACCGGGAACGCCCTCTTGCTCTTTGCTGGCCTCTCCCTAAAAAAGAAGACGGTCCCTGTTGTTGTTGTTGTTGCCCATTCCATCTTTTGTTGGCAACTTGACGTCCTTCACTGCTGCCTGTATCTCCTCCTGAAGATGAAGAGGTTTCCGAAAAGGTAATGAATCTATTTTTAGATCTGCCTTGATAGTCCGGAAGAAATCTCCTTGAATCTGGTCTGGTATAAAAATCTGCTTGTAAGTAAGGGTACACCGTTTCCAGGGAAAAGTTCCTCTTGTCTTTCTCAAATTTATTTCCTTTTTGATTTATGGTATAATCCTTGAATTCCAAGATTTCTTTTTCAACTTTATCTAAAAGAGTTTTGGAATCCGTGATTAATTGGTTGTCTTTAATTTCCGTTTCCAGGGAGGCTATTTCTTGCAGTTGTTGTTGCGAAATTCTCAACGCGGTTTCTACTGTCAAGACCATTAAATCTCTACTACATTTGGTTTCTATGCAACTATAACCCTTCTTGTATACAGGGTCATCTGTGAAAATTACTGGGATGTTCCGAATTTGAAGTCCACCTGGGATTGTACCTGCCTTAAGATGTTCAAGCAGAAAATGGCCATGTAGGTAATTTTCGGATTTGTTTTTTCTTTAGTCTTAGTAGTCTATCAGATTCGTTTTGTGTTTTAGCTGTGACACTCAGAGAAGCTGAGGCGAAAAGCGTGGGAGTGCTCAAAAGTTTCCTGATGTGAGCTTCGCTATAGGCAAAAGCGTCATTTTCGGTCATTGTCAAAAAAATAATAACAAAAATACATACATACACACAATTAGCAAACGCCTTAACTGTACTACACACAAGGGTGTGACTGAAAAAAAAGAGCTGTAGAAGAAGAGAAAAGTTATGTGCCTAAATATGCACCAAGACATCTCGCGGGGGGGCCCCCGCTATATATCTGCGAACAATAGTGGGTGTGGCTCTAATCAGCAAGGCTGAGCCCAATACCTATGAGAACAAAGAAATGCCAATGCTGATAAATGAATCTATAGACTTTAGAGAACGTGGAAGAGAAAATGAAATGACCACGTCAATACTAGTTAATAGTATTTATTTCAAAATATTTACTTAAAGTTTTTTTCAATCCTACATACACATTCTTTATATACAAGAGTGAAAGGCCGTCAATACAAATACATACAAAAGACCAATAAACATATAATGAAGAGAAAAATCTTTTTGAGAACAATAATAAGCTTTTCTGCCGGACAAACCGACGTGGTTCATACAAAAAACATACAAACACCACTCCTCATCCATCCATACACACAGTCACACAAAAAGACTGTCCTTCGGAATATTATTCTTTGCTAGTTAAAGATAGCCAAAGGACCAACCAAACCTGGTGAGCTTTGAACAACACTAAATTCAAAGGTGCATATTAATACATTTAAATCAAACCAGCGTATTACAGAAAATTTTATTAGAGAATGCACCCGTTTAAGCTATTTCCACCAGTGTTTGAAAGAAACAAAAGGTCGACGCGTTTCGAACACATGATCTTAAGGTGTCTAAGACAGGGGTTCTCCTCAGGACCAAGACACTAAAAATGAAGAGAAAGAGGAGAGGGTGTCACTAGACCTGTGTAAAGTGCAAACGCCTCTGGGTTCTGGTATCAGAGAACACAATATAAGAACTGATCTTACCAGAGTGGCAGCGCCAGTGTAGTCTTTTTAAAGTATGGCCAACTAGTAAAGCATAGAAATAGGCTGAATTAACGATCACACACGGCAAGCCAACATACAACCAAGTGTAAAATATGCAACATGTCTAAGTCAGGTCCGTCATCACAGTAATAGTACTCACTTCTAAGGCAAACGTGCTCAATTTGAAAAAGGTAGAAATTTTCTTCAATTCAAAGTGGGCAAATCCTCGCGGGGCGGGGGAACTCTGTGCAAATAAGATGATTCAAGTCACAACGGGAACTGATAGGCATCAGCGTAGATAAACACTTAATGAGACTCTAAGTGGACTGTAGAAAGAAACGTACCTTAATGATCCATTACACTGCCCGCAGCATATTTCTTTGCAGAGGGGGAGACGGCAGCGCCGAGTCTAGGAGGATAAAAACCGCATTTGAAATGAAGACGCTCCGTGCAACATAACTATGAGCAGAAAGCGAAGACCGGCAGAGAGGGACCATAGAGTTACCTGGTTAGTCGACGGGGGGCACTTGGCTTGCAACTGAATGCGGAAGTGAATTGTTGACTAAAAAAGAAAAACCTCCCACTGAACGTCAAGTATTTGTCACTGTCACTGTCACTTGTCGCTGCCGTCTCCCCCTCTGCAAAGAAATATGCTGCGGGCAGTGTAATGGATAATTAAGGTACGTTTCTTTCTACAGTTCACTTAGAGTCTCATTGAGTGTTTATCTACGCTGATGCCTATCAGTTCCCGTTGTGACTTGAATCATCTTATTTGCACAGAGTTCCCCCGCCCCGCGAGGATTTGCCCACTTTGAATTGAAGAAAAGTTCTACCTTTTTCAAATTGAGCACGTTTGCCTTAGAAGTGAGTACTATTACTGTGATGACGGACCTGACTTAGACATGCAGCATATTTTATACTTGGTTGTATGTTGGCCTGCCGTGTGTGATCGTTAATTCACCCTATTTCTCTGCTTTTCTAGCTGGCCATACTTTAAAAAGGCTACACTAGCGCTGCCACTCTGGTAAGATCAGTTCTTATATTGTGTTCTCTGATACCAGAACCCTGGGGTGTTTGCACTTTACACAGGTCTAGTGACACCCTCTCCTCTTTCTCTTCATTTTTAGTGTCTTGGTCCTGAGGAGAACCCCTGTCTTAGACACCCTAAGATCAGGTGTTCGAAACGCGTCGACCTTTTGTTTCTTTCAAACACTGGTGGAAATAGCTTAAACGGGTGCATTCTCAAATAAAATTTTCTGTAATACGCTGGTTTGATTTAAATGTATTAATATGCACCTTTGAATTTAGTGTTGTTCAAAGCTCACCAGGTTTGGTTGGTCCTTTGGCTATCTTTAACTAGCAAAGAATAATTTTCCGAAGGACAGTCTTTTTGTGTGACTGTGTGTATGGATGGATGAGGAGTGGTGTTTGTATGTTTTTTGTATGAAGCACGTCGGTTTGTCCGGCAGAAAAGCTTATTATTGTTCTCAAAAAGATTTTTCCCTTCATTATATGTTTATTGGTCTTTTGTATGTATTTGTATTGACGGCCTTTCACTCTTGTATATAAAGAATGTGTATGTAGGATTGAAAAAAACTTTAAGTAAATATTTTGAAATAAATACTATTAACTAGTATTGACGTGGTCGTTTCATTTTCTCTTCCACGTTCTCTAAAGTCTATAGATTCATTTATCAGCATTGGCATTTCTTTGTTCTCATAGCCCTGTTAATCCTGGCACCTTAGGTGCCTGCCATGCGGTGCAGGAATAAACACAACCTCCCATTTCCCTATGGGAAAATTTACTACGGCCAGTTTATGGCCATAACACATGCTCGCATAGGGAAATGTGGGAATGTGAATGGTCGGTCGCATCATAATCAGGCGGTCAGTTGGTCCCGTTTCGGAACGGTGTTGGATGGACGCAAGTCCACTCGACATCGTTATAAGGCCCAATATGTTTTTCAATTCGATTTCACACCAGCACATATGTATTTTTTAATTTTGGCTTAGAGAAGTGAAGAAGATAACTGGTGAAGAGGGAGTGTTCACTAAGTGTTATTGTTATGTCATAATCAGACAAAAGTTTGTAAGATGTAATTTCGTTTGTCACCATCATAAAAATCAGTTGTTTAAAACTTGCACATTTTTGATCATAGAAAGCAAAACTGGCAAGTAGGCTGAGGAAATATGTAGCTCATATGATACCATACTTTCCATGCCCTTAATATTAAACTTACTTGTACAAACAAATTGCATCCTGTTACAGTTGTACATCTTCCACCGAAGCAGTCAGTCAGTTAACTCATAAAAGCACAGTGAAGCACCCATTGACTTATCCCCAAAACACTGTCTCTCTCCTGCACTGGACATGGCTCTCCAGTGCTTCCTGTCCATGCTGACTATATCCCGAGTGGCAGTGCATTCACCTCAACTATATGTTTTACAAATGTTTATAAAACATGTAACTCTTGTAACTACTTTCACAAATGGTAGGCATTTTATATATGTTTCATAAAGCTAGAAAAAGGTGAAGCAATCAGGCTTTAACATTATGCAAACATTTGAGCAGCACTTTCATATCTCTGCATGAATGTCTCAGTTCCCAATACTGCTAAATGTGAGGGACATGCACACTTTATGCCAACAAGAGCATGGATACTTAGGCAAATACAACAGACCTCTCAAAATCCCTCCGCAAAGCCTCCATCTCACCAACATGCAAAGAGAGCCTCTGGCTTGCCTCACATTTTACTTCCCATTGGCTGATTTGATCCAGAGAGGCCAATGACAGCACTCTCTTGCAACCTCCTGATCAATCATTCACTAAAGGGTAGGTGACCTGCTGGCTAGTTTAGGGTTGTGGTGGCCACATTTAGAAACCTTTCCAAAATTAATAAGAGCTATCCAGGTGTATTTACATTGAATTCTGGTACATTGTTATTTAGTTATAAATGTTAGACTCCAAATACTAGAATGCAATGGAAAATCATTTAAATATATGGCATATTATGACACAAACACTGATATTTCCACATTGCTTCATCAATAGCTCACATGGGAAACAAAACACATTGAAATGACATTGAGATAGAAGGTGTGTCTGAGAAAGGGTCATAAAATAAGTCAGTATTGTTGCTGGCAGAAGGCAGTACCGGCCTGCAGCAACATACTATTTAAGCCCTGTTGCTCATGCTTTATTTTTTTTTTAACTATAAATAAATAGTGGTCTGTCGTTTAGAACAGGAGTTCTCTATTTGTTCATCTCAAGCAGATACCTTTGAAGCTTAGTGACCTACACTGCAATGTCTTAATGAATGTGCAAGTAAGGCCTTCATTGGTTTGACAAAAGACACACAATTGATGGACGGAATGCAGAACAAATCAAAACATTCAACCCCAGTCAAGAGTACTGGGTTAAATCCATCATTCTTTTGCTCACCATGCAACCACAGTTTAGACCTGGCTATATGCAAATCAGTCTCGACCCTGTGCCTCACGGGAACAGTCCAGCCCGATCTGCCAAGCCAGGTCCTCCCTGGACCGGAAACAAGCATACTAGGACCAGTTTTGGGGTTTCACCACTCTTCAGCCAGGATAGCTTGATTCCAGTGGCACAGTGAGCCCAGGACTCAGGTCTGAGCATACCTGGCACACTTAGGGCAGGAAAGCAAAAGACACACAATTGATGAACGGAATGCAAAACAAATCAAAATATTCACCCCCAGTCAAGAGATCTGGGTTAAATCCATCATTCTTTTGCTCACAAGGCCACCCCAGTTTAGACCTGGCTATAAGCAAATCAGTCTCAACCCTGTGCCTCATGGGAACAGTCCAGCCCGATCTGCCAAGATAGGTCCTCCCTGGACCAGAAACAAGCAACCTAGGACCGGTTTCGGGATATCACCCCTCTTCAGCCGGGATAGCTTGATTCCAGTGGCACAGTGAGCCCAGGACTCACGTCTGAGCATACCTGGCGCACTTAAGGCAAGAAAGCAAAAGACACACAATAGATGGACGGAATGCAGAACAAATCAAAACTTTCACCCCCAGTCAAGAGATCTGGGTTAAATCCATCATTCTTTTGCTCACCATGCCACCCCAGTTTAGACCTGGCTATATGCAAATCAGTCTCAACCCTGTGCCTCATGGGAACAGTCCAGCCCGATCTGCCAAGACATTTCCTCCCTGGACCGGAAACAAGCATCCTAGGACCGGTTTGGGGGTTTCACCCCTCTTCAGCCAGGATAGCTTGATTCCAGTGGCACAGTGGGCCCAGGACTCACGTCTGAGCATACCTGGCGCACTTAGGACAAGAAAGCAAAAGACACAATTGATGGACGGAATGAAGAACAACTCAAAACATTCACCCCCAGTCAAGAGATCTGGGTTAAATCCATCATTCTTTTGCTCACCATGCCACCCCAGTTTAGACCTGGCTATATGCAGATCAGTCTCGACCCTGTGCCTCACGGGAACAGTCCAGCCCGATCTGCCAAGCCAGGTCCTCCCTGGACCGGAAACAAGCATCCTAGGACCGGTTTCGGGGTTTCACCCCTCTTCAGCCAGGATAGCTTGATTCCAGTGGCACAGTGAGCCCAGGACTCACGTCTGAGCATACCTGGCGCACTTAGGGCAAGAAAGCAAAAGACACACAATTGATGGACGGAATGCAGAAAAAATCAAAACAGTCACCCCCAGTCAAGAAATCTGGGTTAAATCCATCATTCTTTTGCTCACCATGCAACCCCAGTTTAGACCAGGCTATATGCAAATCAGTCTCGACCCTGTGCCTCATGGGAACAGTCCAGCCCGATCTGCCAAGCCAGGTTCTCCCTGGACCAGAAACAAGCATCCTAGGGCCGGTTTCGGGGTTTCACCCCTCTTCAGCCAGGATAGCTTGATTCCAGTGGCACAGTGAGCCCAGGACTCACGTCTGAGCATACCTGGCCCACTTAGGGCAAGAAAGCAAAAGACACACAATTGATGGACAGAATGAAGAACAAATCAAAACATTCACCCCCAGTCAAGAAATCTGGGTTAAATCCATCATTCTTTTGCTCACCATGCCACCCCAGTTTAGACCTGGCTATATGCAGATCAGTCTCGACCCTGTGCCTCACGGGAACAGTCCAGCCCGATCTGCCAAGCCAGGTCCTCTCTGGACCGGAAACAAGCATCCTAGGACCGGTTTCGGGGTTTCACCCCTCTTCAGCCAGGATAGCTTGATTCCAGTGGCACAGTGAGCCCAGGACTCACGTCTGAGCATACCTGGCGCACTTAGGGCAAGAAAGCAAAAGACACACAATTGATGGACGGAATGCAGAACAAATCAAAACATTCACACCCAGTCAAGAGATCTGGGTTAAATCCATCATTCTTTTGCTCACCATGCAACCCCAGTTTAGACCAGGCTATCTGCAAATCAGTCTCGACCCTGTGCCTCATGGGAACAGTCCAGCCCGATCTGCCAAGCCAGGTTCTCCCTGGACCGGAAACAAGCATCCTAGGGCCGGTTTCGGGGTTTCACCCCTCTTCAGCCAGGATAGCTTGATTCCAGTGGCACAGTGAGCCCAGGACTCACGTCTAAGCATACCTGGCGCACTTAGGGCAAGAAAGCAAAAGACACACAATTGATGGACGGAATGCAGAACAAATCAAAACATTCACCCCCAGTCAAGAGCTCTGGGTTAAATCCATCATTCTTTTGCTCACCATGCTACCCCAGTTTAGACCTGGCTATATGCAAATCAGTCTCGACCCTGTGCCTCACGGGAACAGTCCAGCCCGATCTGCCAAGCCAGGTCCTCCCTGGACTGGAAACAAGCATACTAGGACCAGTTTTGGGGTTTCACCACTCTTCAGCCAGGATAGCTTGATTCCAGTGGCACAGTGAGCCCAGGACTCACGTCTGAGCATACCTGGCGCACTTAGGGCAAGAAAGCAAAAGACACACAGTAGATGGACGGAATGCAGAACAAATCAAAACTTTCACCCCCAGTCAAGAGATCTGGGTTAAATCCATCATTCTTTTGCTCACCATGCCACCCCAGTTTAGACCTGGCTATATGCAAATCAGTCTCAACCCTGTGCCTCATGGGAACAGTCCAGCCCGATCTGCCAAGACATGTCCTCCCTGGACCGGAAACAAGCATCCTAGGACCGGTTTGGGGGTTTCACCCCTCTTCAGCCAGGATAGCTTGATTCCAGTGGCACAGTGGGCCCAGGACTCACGTCTGAGCATACCTGGCGCACTTAGGGCAAGAAAGCAAAAGACACACAATTGATGGACGGAATGAAGAACAACTCAAAACATTCACCCCCAGTCAAGAGATCTGGGTTAAATCCATCATTCTTTTGCTCACCATGCCACCCCAGTTTAGACCTGGCTATATGCAGATCAGTCTCGACCCTGTGCCTCACGGGAACAGTCCAGCCCGATCTGTCAAGCAAGGTCCTCTCTGGACCGGAAACAAGCATCCTAGGACCGGTTTCTGGGTTTCACCCCTCTTCAGCCAGGATAGCTTGATTCCAGTGGCACATTGAGCCCAGGACTCACGTCTGAGCATACCTGGCGCACTTAGGGCAAGAAAGCAAAAGACACACAATTGATGGACGGAATGCAGAAAAAATCAAAACAGTCACCCCCAGTCAAGACATCTGGGTTAAATCCATCATTCTTTTGCTCACCATGCAACCCCAGTTTAGACCAGGCTATATGCAAATCAGTCTCGACCCTGTGCCTCATGGGAACAGTCCAGCCCGATCTGCCAAGCCAGGTTCTCCCTGGACCAGAAACAATCATCCTAGGGCCGGTTTCGGGGTTTCACCCCTCTTCAGCCAGGATAGCTTGATTCCAGTGGCACAGTGAGCCCAGGACTCACGTCTGAGCATACCTGGCCCACTTAGGGCAAGAAAGCAAAAGACACACAATTGATGGACAGAATGCAGAACAAATCAAAACTTTCACCCCCAGTCAAGAGATCTGGGTTAAATCCATCATTCTTTTGCTCACCATGCCACCCCAGTTTAGACCTGGCTATATGCAAATCAGTCTCAACCCTGTGCCTCATGGGAACAGTCCAGCCCGATCTGCCAAGACATGTCCTCCCTGGACCGGAAACAAGCATCCTAGGACCGGTTTGGGGGTTTCACCCCTCTTCAGCCAGGATAGCTTGATTCCAGTGGCACAGTGGGCCCAGGACTCACGTCTGAGCATACCTGGCGCACTTAGGGCAAGAAAGCAAAAGACACACAATTGATGGACGGAATGAAGAACAACTCAAAACATTCACCCCCAGTCAAGAGATCTGGGTTAAATCCATCATTCTTTTGCTCACCATGCCACCCCAGTTTAGACCTGGCTATATGCAGATCCGTCTCGACCCTGTGCCTCACGGGAACAGTCCAGCCCGATCTGCCAAGCAAGGTCCTCTCTGGACCGGAAACAAGCATCCTAGGACCGGTTTCTGGGTTTCACCCCTCTTCAGCCAGGATAGCTTGATTCCAGTGGCACAGTGAGCCCAGGACTCACGTCTGAGCATACCTGGCGCACTTAGGGCAAGAAAGCAAAAGACACACAATTGATGGACGGAATGCAGAAAAAATCAAAACAGTCACCCCCAGTCAAGACATCTGGGTTAAATCCATCATTCTTTTGCTCACCATGCAACCCCAGTTTAGACCAGGCTATATGCAAATCAGTCTCGACCCTGTGCCTCATGGGAACAGTCCAGCCCGATCTGCCAAGCCAGGTTCTCCCTGGACCGGAAACAAGCATCCTAGGGCCGGTTTCGGGGTTTCACCCCTCTTCAGCCAGGATAGCTTGATTCCAGTGGCTCAGTGAGCCCAGGACTCACGTCTGAGCATACCTGGCGCACTTAGGGCAAGAAAGCAAAAGACACACAATTGATGGACGGAATGAAGAACAAATCAAAACATTCACCCCCAGTCAAGAGATCTGGGTTAAATCCATCATTCTTTTGCTCACCATGCCACCCCAATTTAGACCTGGCTATATGCAGATCAGTCTCGACCCTGTGCCTCACGGGAACAGTCCAGCCCGATCTGCCAAGCCAGGTCCTCTCTGGACCGGAAACAAGCATCCTAGGACCGGTTTCGGGGTTTCACCCCTCTTCAGCCAGGATAGCTTGATTCCAGTGGCACAGTGAGCCCAGGACTCACGTCTGAGCATACCTGGCGCACTTAGGGCAAGAAAGCAAAAGACACACAATTGATGGACGGAATGCAGAACAAATCAAAACATTCACCCCCAGTCAAGAGATCTGGGTTAAATCCATCATTCTTTTGCTCACCATGCAACCCCAGTTTAGACCAGGCTATATGCAAATCAGTCTCGGCCCTGTGCCTCATGGGAACAGTCCAGCCCGATCTGCCAAGCCAGGTTCTCCCTGGACCGGAAACAATCATCCTAGGGCCGGTTTCGGGGTTTCACCCCTCTTCAGCCAGGATAGCTTGATTCCAGTGGCACAGTGAGCCCAGGACTCACGTCTGAGCATACCTGGCGCACTTAGGGCAAGAAAGCAAAAGACACACAATTGATGGACGGAATGAAGAACAAATCAAAACATTCACCCCCAGTCAAGAGATCTGGGTTAAAGCCATCATTCTTTTGCTCACCATGCCACCCCAGTTTAGACCTGGCTATATGCAGGTCAGTCTCGACCCTGTGCCTCACGGGAACAGTCCAGCCCGATCTGCCAAGCCAGGTCCTCTCTGGACCGGAAACAAGCATCCTAGGACCGGTTTCGGGGTTTCACCCCTCTTCAGCCAGGATAGCTTGCTTCCAGTGGCACAGTGAGCCCAGGACTCACGTCTGAGCATACCTGGCGCACTTAGGGCAAGAAATCAAAAGACACACAATTGATGGACGGAATGCAGAACAAATCAAAACATTCACCCCCAGTCAAGTGATCTGGGTTAAATCCATCATTCTTTTGCTCACCATGCAACCCCAGTTTAGACCAGGCTATATGCAAATCAGTCTCGACCCTGTGCCTCATTGGAACAGTCCAGCCCGATCTGCCAAGCTAGGTCCTCCCTGGACCAGAAACAAGCATCCTAGGACCGGTTTCGGGATATCACCCTTCTTCAGCCAGGATAGCTTGATTCCAGTGGCGCAGTGAGCCCAGGACTCACGTCTGAGCATACCTGGAGCACTTAGGGCAAGAAAGCAAAAGACACACAATTGATGGACGGAATGCAGAAGAAATCAAAACTTTCACCCCCAGTCAAGAGATCTGGGTTAAATCCATCATTCTTATGCTCACCATGCAACCCCAGTTTAGACCAGGCTATATGCAAATCAGTCTCGACCCTGTGCCTCATGGGAACAGTCCAGCCCGATCTGCCAAGCCAGGTTCTCCCTGGACCGGAAACAAGCATCCTAGGGCCGGTTTCGGGGTTTCACCCATCTTCAGCCAGGAGAGCTTGATTCCAGTGGCACAGTGAGCCCAGGACTCACGTCTGAGCATACCTGGCGCACTTAGGGCAAGAAAGCAAAAGACACACAATTGATGGACTGAATGCAGAACAAATCAAAACATTCATCCCCAGTCAAGAGATCTGGGTTAAATCCATCTTTCTTTTGCTCACCATGCCACCCCAGTTTAGACCTGGCTATATGCAGATCAGTCTCGACCCTGTGCCTCACGGGAACAGTCCAGCCCGATCTGCCAAGCCAGGTCCTCTCTGGACCGGAAACAAGCATCCTAGGACTGGTTTCGGGGTTTCACCCCTCTTCAGCCAGGATAGCTTGATTCCAGTGGCACAGTGAGCCCAGGACTCACGTCTGAGCATACCTGGCGCACTTAGGGCAAGAAAGCAAAAGACACACAATTGATGGACGGAATGCAGAACAAATCAAAACATTCACCCCCAGTCAAGCGAACTGGGTTAAATCCATCATTCTTTTGCTCACCATGCAACCCCAGTTTAGACCAGGCTATATGCAAATCAGTCTCGACCCTTTGCCTCACGGGAACAGTCCAGCCCGATCTGCCAAGCCAGGTCCTCTCTGGACCGGAAACAAGCATCCTAGGACCGGTTTCGGGGTTTCACCCCTCTTCAGCCAGGATAGCTTGCTTCCAGTGGCACAGTGAGCCCAGGACTCACGTCTGAGCATACCTGGCGCACTTAGGGCAAGAAATCAAAAGACACACAATTGATGGACGGAATGCAGAACAAATCAAAACATTCACCCCCAGTCAAGTGATCTGGGTTAAATCCATCATTCTTTTTCTCACCATGCAACCCCAGTTTAGACCAGGCTATATGCAAATCAGTCTCGACCCTGTGCCTCATTGGAACAGTCCAGCCCGATCTGCCAAGCTAGGTCCTCCCTGGACCGGAAACAAGCATCCTAGGACCGGTTTCGGGATATCACCCTTCTTCAGCCAGGATAGCTTGATTCCAGTGGCGCAGTGAGCCCAGGACTCACGTCTGAGCATACCTGGAGCACTTAGGGCAAGAAAGCAAAAGACACACAATTGATGGACGGAATGCAGAAGAAATCAAAACATTCACCCCCAGTCAAGAGATCTGGGTTAAATCCATCATTCTTATGCTCACCATGCAACCCCAGTTTAGACCAGGCTATATGCAAATCAGTCTCGACCCTGTGCCTCATGGGAACAGTCCAGCCCGATCTGCCAAGCCAGGTTCTCCCTGGACCGGAAACAAGCATCCTAGGGCCGGTTTCGGGGTTTCACCCATCTTCAGCCAGGATAGCTTGATTCCAGTGGCACAGTGAGCCCAGGACTCACGTCTGAGCATACCTGGCGCACTTAGGGCAAGAAAGCAAAAGACACACAATTGATGGACGGAATGAAGAACAAATCAAAACATTCAACCCCAGTCAAGAGATCTGGGTTAAATCCATCTTTCTTTTGCTCACCATGCCACCCCAGTTTAGACCTGGCTATATGCAGATCAGTCTCGACCCTGTGCCTCACGGGAACAGTCCAGCCCGATCTGCCAAGCCAGGTCCTCTCTGGACCGGAAACAAGCATCCTAGGACCGGTTTCGGGGTTTCACCCCTCTTCAGCCAGGATAGCTTGATTCCAGTGGCACAGTGAGCCCAGGACTCACGTCTGAGCATACCTGGCGCACTTAGGGCAAGAAAGCAAAAGACACACAATTGATGGACGGAATGCAGAACAAATCAAAACATTCACCCCCAGTCAAGCGAACTGGGTTAAATCCATCATTCTTTTGCTCACCATGCAACCCCAGTTTAGACCAGGCTATATGCAAATCAGTCTCGACCCTTTGCCTCACGGGAACAGTCCAGCCCCATCTGCCAAGCCAGGTCCTCTCTGGACCGGAAACAAGCATCCTAGGACCGGTTTCGGGGTTTCACCCCTCTTCAGCCAGGATAGCTTGATTCCAGTGGTGCAGTGAGCCCAGGACTCACGTCTGAGCATACCTGGAGCACTTAGGGCAAGAAAGCAAAAGACACACAATTGATGGACGGAATGCAGAAGAAATCAAAACATTCACCCCCGTCAAGAGATCTGGGTTAAATCCATCATTCTTTTGTTCACCATGTCACCCCAGTTTATACCTGGCTATATGCAAATCAGTCTCGACCCTGTGCCTCATGGGAACAGTCCAGCCCGATCTGCCAGGCCAGGTCCTCCGTGGATTGGAAACAAGCATCTTAGGAATGTTTTCGGGGTTTCACCCCTCTTCAGCCAGGATAGCTTGATTCTAGTGGCACAGTGAGCCCAGGACTCACGTCTGAGCATACCTGGCGCACTTAGGGCAATAAAGCAAAAGACACACAATTGATGGATGGAATGCAGAACAAATCAAAACATTCACCCCGTCAAGAGATCTGGGTTAACTCCATCATTCTTTTGCTCACCATTCACCCCAGTTTAGACCTGGCTATATTCAAATCAGTCTCGACTCTGTGCCTCATGGGAACAGTCCAGCCCGATATGCCAAGCCAGGTACTCCCTGGACCGGAAACAAGTATCCTAGGACCGGTTTCGGGGTTTCGCCCCTCTTCAGCCAGTATAGCATGATTCCAGTGGCACAGTGAGCCCAGTACTCACGTTTGAGCATACCTGGCGCACTTAGGACAAGAAAGCAACAGACACACAATTGATTGACGGAATGCAGAACAAAAAAAATCTAAACATTCCCCCCCTAGTCAAGAGATCTGGGTTAAATCCATCATTCTTTTGCACACCATGCCACCCCAGTTTAGACCTGGCTATATGCAAATCAGTCTCGACCCTGTGCCTCATGAGAACGGTCCAGCCCGATTTGCCAAGCCTGGTCCTCCCTGGACCGGAAACTAGCATCCTAGGACTGGTTTCGGGGTTTCACCCATCTTCAGCCTGGATAGCTTGATTCCAGTGGCACAGTGAGCCCAGGACTCACATCTGAGCATACCTGGCGCACTTAGGGCATGAAAGCAAAAGACACACAATTGATGGACGGAATGCTGAACAAATCAAAACATTCACCCCCAGTCAAGACATCTGCGTTGAATCCATCATTCTTTTGCTCACCATGCCACCCCAGTTTAGACCTGGCTATATGCAATTCAGTTTTGACCCTGTGCCTTATGGGAAGAGTCCAGCCCGATCTGCCAAGCCAGGTCCTCTCTGAACCGGAAACAAGCATCCTAGGACCGTATCGGGGTGTCACCCCTCTTCAGCCAGCATAGCTTGATTCCAGTGGCACAGTGAGCCCAGGACTCACGTCTGAGCATACCTGGCGCATTTAGGGCAAGAAAGCAAAAGACACACAATTGATGGATGGAATCCAGAACAAATCAAATCATTCACCCCCGTCAAGAGATCGGGCTTAAATCCATCATTCTTTTGTTCACCATGTCACCCCAGTTTATACCTGGCTATATGCAAATCAGTCTCGACCCTGTGCCTCATGGGAACAGTCCAGCCCGATCTGCCAGGCCAGGTCCTCCGTGGATTGGAAACAAGCATCTTAGGAATGTTTTCGGGGTTTCACCCCTCTTCAGCCAGGATAGCTTGATTCTAGTGGCACAGTGAGCCCAGGACTCACGTCTGAGCATACCTGGCGCACTTAGGGCAAGAAAGCAAAAGACACAAAATTGATGGATGGAATGCAGAACAAATCAAAACATTCACCCCGTCAAGAGATCTGGGTTAAATCCATCATTCTTTTGCTCACCATTCACCCCAGTTTAGACCTGGCTATATTCAAATCAGTCTCGACCCTGTGCCTCATGGGAACAGTCCAGCCCGATATGCCAAGCCAGGTACTCCCTGGACCGGAAACAAGTATCCTAGGACCGGTTTCGGGGTTTCGCCCCTCTTCAGCCAGTATAGCATGATTCCAGTGGCACAGTGAGCCCAGGACTCACGTCTGAGCATACCTGGCGCACTTAGGGCAAGAAAGCAACAGACACACAATTGATTGACGGAATGCAGAACAAAAAAAATCTAAACATTCCCCCCCTAGTCAAGAGATCTGGGTTAAATCCATCATTCTTTTGCACACCATGCCACCCCAGTTTAGACCTGGCTATATGCAAATCAGTCTCGACCCTGTGCCTCATGAGAACAGTCCAGCCCGATTTGCCAAGCCTGGTCCTCCCTGGACCGGAAACTAGCATCCTAGGACTGGTTTCGGCGTTTCACCCATCTTCAGCCTGGATAGCTTGATTCCAGTGGCACAGTGAGCCCAGGACTCACGTCTGAGCATCCCTGGCGCACTTAGGGCATGAAAGCAAAAGACACACAATTGATGGACGGAATGCTGAACAAATCAAAACATTCACCCCCAGTCAAGACATCTGGGTTGAATCCATCATTCTTTTGCTCACCATGCCACCCCAGTTTAGACCTGGCTATATGCAAATCAGTCTCGACCCTGTGCCTCATGAGAACAGTCCAGCCCGATTTGCCAAGCCTGGTCCTCCCTGGACCGGAAACTAGCATCCTAGGACTGGTTTCGGGGTTTCACCCATCTTCAGCCTGGATAGCTTGATTCCAGTGGCACAGTGAGCCCAGGACTCACGTCTGAGCATACCTGGCGCACTTAGGGCATGAAAGCAAAAGACACACAATTGATGAACGGAATGCAGAACAAATCAAAATATTCACCCCCAGTCAAGAGATCTGGGTTGAATCCATCATTATTTTGCTCACCATGCCACCCCAGTTTAGACCTGGCTATATGCAATTCAGTTTTGACCCTGTGCCTCATGGGAACAGTCCAGCCCGATCTGCCAAGCCAGGTCCTCCCTGAACCGGAAACAAGCATCCTAGGACCGGTTTCGGGGTGTCACCCCTCTTCAGCCAGCATAGCTTGATTCCAGTGGCACAGTGAGCCCAGGACTCACGTCTGAGCATACCTGGCGCACTTAGGGCAAGAAAGCAAAAGACACACAATTGATGGACGGAATGCAGAACAAATCAAAACATTCACCCCCAGTCAAGAGATCTGGGTTAAATCCATAATTCTTTTGCTCACCATGCCACCCCAGTTTAGACCTGGCTATATGCAAATCAGTCTTGACCCTGTGCCTCATGGGAACAGTCCAGCCCGATCTGCCAAGCCAGGTCCTCCCTGTACTGGAAACAAGCATCCTAGGACCGGTTTCGGGGTTTCACCCCTCTTCTGCCAGGATAGCTTGATTCCAGCGGCAGAGTGAGCCCAGGACTCACGTCTGAGCATACCTGGCGCACTTAGGGCAAGAAAGCAAAAGACACACAATTGATGGATGGAATCCAGAACAAATCAAATCATTCACCCCCAGTCAAGAGATCTAGGTTAAATCCATCATTCTTTTTCTCACCATGCCACCCCAGTTTATCCCTGGCTATCTGCAAATCAGTTTCGACCTTGTGCCTCATGGGAACAGTCCAGCCCGATCTGCCAAGCCAGGTCCTCCCTGGTCCGGAAACAAGCATCCTAGGACCGGTTTTGGGGCTTCACCCCTCTTCAGCCAGCATAGCTTGATTCCAGTGGCACAGTGAGCCCAGGAATCACGTCTGAGCATACCTGGCGCCCTTAGGGCAAGAAAACAAAAGACACACAATTGATGGACGGAATACAGAACAAATCTAAACATTCACCCCCAGTCAAGAGATCTGGGTTAAATCCATCATTCTTTTGCTCACCATGCCACCCCAGTTTAGACCTGGCTATATGCAAATCAGTCTCGACCCTGTGCCTCATGGGAACAGTCCAGCCCAATCTGCCAAACCAGGTCCTCCCTGGACTGGAAACAAGCATCCTAGGACCGGTTTCGGGGTTTCACCCCTCTTCAGCCAAGACAGCTTGATTCCAGTGGCACAGTGAGCCCAGGACTCACGTCTGAGCATACCTGGCGCACTTAGGGCAAGAAAACAAAAGACACACAATTGATGGACTGAATGCAGAACAAATCAAAACATTCATCCCCAGTCAAGAGATCTGGGTTAAATCCATCATTCTTTTGCTCACCATGCCACCCCAGTTTAGACCTGGCTATATGCAAATCAGTCTCGACCCTGTGCCTCATGGCGACAGTCCAGCCCGATCTGCCAAGCCAGGTCCTCCCTGGTCTGAAAACAAGCATCCTAGGACCGGTTTAGGGGTTTCACCCCTCTTCAGCCAGGATAGCTTGATTCCAGTGGCACAGTGAGCCCAGGAATCACGTCTGAGCATACCTGGCACTCTTAGGGCAAGAAAGCAAAAGACACCAATTGATGGACGGAATGCAGAACATATCAAAACATTCACCCCCAGTCAATGGATCTGGGTTAAATCCATCATTCTTTTGCTCACCATGCCACCCCAGTTTAGACCAGGCTATCTGCAAATTAGTCTCGACCCTGTGCCTCATGGGAACAGTCCAGCCCGATCTGCCAAGCCAGGTCCTCCATGGACCGGAAACAAGCATCCTAGGACCGGTTTCGGGGTATCACCCCTCTTCAGCCAGGATAGCTTGATTCCAGTGGCACAGTGAGCCCAGGACTCACGTCTGAGCATACCTGGCGCACTTAGGGCAAGAAAGCAAAAGACACACAATTGATGGACGGAATGCAGAACAAATCAAAACATTCACCCCCAGTCAAGGCATCTGGGTTGAATTCATCATTTTTTTGCTCACCATGCCACCCCAGTTTAGACCAGGCTATCTGCAAATCAGTCTCGACCCTGTGCCTCATGGGAACAGTCCAGCCCGATCTGCCAAGCCAGGTCCTCCATGGACCTGAAACAAGCATCCTAGGACCGGTTTCGGGGTTTCACCCCTCTTCCGCCAGGATAGCTTGATTCCAGTGGCACAGTGAGCCCAGGACTCACGTCTGAGCATACCTGGCGCACTTAGGGCAAGAAAGCAAAAGACACACAATTGATGGACTGAATGCAGAACAAATCAAAACATTCATCCCCAGTCAAGAGATCTGGGTTAAATCCATAATTCTTTTGCTCACCATGCCACCCCAGTTTAGACCTGGCTATATGCAAATCAGTCTCGACCCTGTGCCTCATGGGAACAGTGCAGCCCGATCTGCCAAGCCAGGTCCTCCCTTGACCTGAAACAAGCATCCTAGGACCGGTTTTGGGGTTTCACCCCTCTTCAGCCAGGATAGATTGATTCCAGTGGCACAGTGAGCCCAGGACTCAAGTCTGAGCATACCTGGCGCACTTAGGGCAAGAAAGCAAAAGACACACAATTGATGGACGGAATGCAGAACAAATCAAAACATTCACCCCCAGTCAAGAGATCTAGGTTAAATCCATCATTCTTTTGCTCACCATGCCACCCTAGTTTAGCCCTGGCTATATGCAAATCAGTTTCGACCCTGTGCCTCATGGCGACAGTCCAGCCCGATCTGCCAAGCCAGGTCCTCCCTGGTCTGAAAACAAGCATCCTAGGACCGGTTTAGGGGTTTCACCCCTCTTCAGCCAGGATAGCTTGATTCCAGTGGCACAGTGAGCCCAGGAATCACGTCTGAGCATACCTGGCACTCTTAGGGCAAGAAAGCAAAAGACACACAATTGATGGACGGAATGCAGAACATATCAAAACATTCACCCCCAGTCAATGGATCTGGGTTAAATCCATCATTCTTTTGCTCACCATGCCACCCCAGTTTAGATCAGGCTATCTGCAAATCAGTCTCGACCCTGTGCCTCATGGGAACAGTCCAGCCCGATCTGCCAAGCCAGGTCCTGCCTGGACCGGAAACAAGCATCCTAGGACCGGTTTCGGGGTGTCACCCCTCTTCAGCCAGGATAGCTTGATTCCAGTGGCACAGTGAGCCCAGGACTCACGTCTGAGCATACCTGGAACACTTAGGGCAAGAAAGCAAAAGACACACAATTGATGGACGGAATGCAGAAGAAATCAAAACATTCACCCCCCGTCAAGAGATCTGGGTTAAATCCATCATTCTTTTGCTCACCATGCCACCCCAGTTTAGACCTGGCTATATGCAAATCAGTCTCGACCCTGTGCCTCATGGGAACAGTCCAGCCCGATCTGCCAAGCCATGTCCTCCTTGGACCAGAAACAAGCATCCTACGACCGGTTTCGGGATTTCACCCCTCTTCAGCCAGGAAAGCTTGATTCCAGTGGCACAGTGAGCCCAGGACTCACGTCTGAGCATACCTGGCGCACTTAGGGCAAGAAAGCAAAAGACACACAATTGACGGACTGAATGCAGAACAAATCAAAACATTCATCCCCAGTCAATAGTACTGGGTTAAATCCATCATTCTTTTGCTCACCATGCCACCCCAGTTTAGACCTGGCTATATGCAAATTAGTCCCGACCCTGTGCCTCATGGGAACAGTCCAGCCCGATCTGCTAAGCCAGGTCCTCCCTTGACCTGAAACAAGCATCTTAGGACCGGTTTCGGGGTTTCACCACTCTTCAGACAGGATAGCTTGATTCCAGTGGCACAGTGAGCCCAGGACTCAAGTCCGAGCATACCTGGCGCACTTAGGGCAAGAAAGCAAAAGACACACAATTGATGGGCGGAATGCAGAACAAATCAAAACATTCACCCCCAGTCAAGAGATCTAGGTTAAATCCATCATTCTTTTGCTCACCATGCCACCCTAGTTTAGCCCTGGCTATATGCAAATCAGTTTCGACTCTGTGCCTCATGGCAACAGTCCAGCCCGATCTGCCAAGCCAGGTCCTCCCTGGTCCGGAAACAAGCATCCTAGGACCGGTTTCGGGGTTTCACCCCTCTTCAGCCAGGATAGCTTAATTCCAGTGGCACAGTGAGCCCAGGAATCACGTCTGAGCATACCTGGCGCACTTAGGGCAAGAAAGCAAAAGACACACAATTGATGGACGGAATGCAGAACAAATCAAAACATTCATCCCCAGTCAAGAGATCTGGGTTAAATCCATAATTCTTTTGCTCACCATGCCACCCCAGTTTAGACCTGGCTATATGCAAATCAGTCTCGACCCTGTGCCTCATGGGAACAGTCCAGCCCGATCTGCCAAGCCAGGTCCTCCCTTGACCTGAAACAAGCATCCTAGGACCGGTTTCGGGGTTTCACCCCTCTTCAGCCAGGATAGCTTGATTCCAGTGGCACAGTGAGCCCAGGACTCAAGTCTGAGCATACCTGGTGCACTTAGGGCAAGAAAGCAAAAGACACACAATTGATGGACGGAATGCAGAACAAATCAAAACATTCACCCCCAGTCAAGAGATCTAGGTTAAATCCATCATTCTTTTGCTCACCATGCCACCCCAGTTTAGACCTGGCTATATGCAAATCAGTCGCGACCCTGTGCCTCATGGGAGCAGTCCAGCCCGATCTGCCAAGCCAGGTCCTCCCTGGTCCAGAAAAAAGCATCCTAGGACCGGTTTCAGGGTTTCACGCATCTTCAGCCAGGATAGCTTGATTCCAGTGGCACAGTGAGCCCAGGAATCACGTCTGAGCATACCTGGCGCACTTAGGGCAAGAAAGCAAAAGACACACAATTGATGGACGGAATGCAGAACTAATCAAAACATTCACCCCCAGTCAAGAGATCTGGGTTGAATCCATCATTCTTTTGCTCACCATGCCACCCCAGTTTACATCTGGCTATATGCAAATCAGTCTCGACCCTGTGCCTCATGGGAACAGTCCAGCCCGATCTGCCAAGCCAGGTCCTCCCTGGACCAGAAACAAGCATCCTAGGACCGGTTTTGGGGCTTCACCCCTCTTCAGCCAGCATAGCTTGATTCCAGTGGCACAGTGAGCCCAGGAATCACGTCTGAGCATACCTGGCGCACTTAGGGCAAGAAAGCAAAAGACACACAATTGATGGACGGAATGCAGAACAAATCTAAACATTCATCCCCAGTCAAGAGATCTGGGTTAAATCCATAATTCTTTTGCTCACCATGCCACCCCACTTTAGACCTGGCTATATGCAAATCAGTCTTGACCCTGTGCTTCATGGGAACAGTCCAGCCCGATCTGACAAACCAGGTCCTTCCTGGACTGGAAACAAGCATCCTAGGATCGGTTTCGGGGTTTCACCCCTCTTCAGCCAGGACAGCTTGATTCCAGTGGCACAGTGAGCCCAGGACTCACGTCTGAGCATACCTGGCGCACTTAGGGCAAGAAAGCAAAAGACACACAATTGATGGACTGAATGCAGAACAAATCAAAACATTCATCCCCAGTCAAGAGATCTGGGTTAAATCCATCATTCTTTTGCTCACCATGCCACCCCAGTTTAGACCTGGCTATATGCAAATCAGTCTCGACCCTGTGCCTCATGGGAACAGTCCAGCCCTATCTGCCAAACCAGGTCCTCCCTGGACTGGAAACAAGCATCCTAGGACCGGTTTCGGAGTTTCACCCCTCTTCAGCCAGGACAGCTTGATTCCAGTGGCACAGTGAGCCCAGGAATCACGTCTGAGCTAGGGGTGGGCGGAATTTGCGGAATTAACCTCCGCAAATTATCGCGAGATTGCAGAAAATCTCCGCAAACACGCCGGAAATATCGCGAAGATGCGGAAGTGTTTTTGCCGCCTGTTCGCGGTATTTTTTGCGTGTTCGCGGGTCGCCAACTTACCCATGCGGTCGCTCATGGGCGCGGCCATCTTGTTTTCACTTGTCCCGCCCTCTGGCGTTGTTTACTTCCTGTTCCGGGTCGCGCATTGCATGTTCGCGGTCGATATTTCCTGTTCGCGATCGCTTTTACTTGATCGCGTTGCTTTTTGCTTGCTCAGGGAGAAAATATCGCGCGAACTTGCCCACGTGGTCGCAACGGGCGCGGCCATCTTGTTTTCCACTCTATTGCATGGTTCTGGGGCCTGATTTTCAATCCTCCCTAAATCTTTTCAATCCTTTGTTTATAGCCACTTTTTTCGGATCTTTATTACTTATTATTTCTCTAACTATTTTCCTGCCTCTATATTTTTGGTTTTTGTGTACCTTTTTTTTTGTTTTTTAGCTACTTTTTCTCTGTGTATTGCCTGCTATTTATTTCCTTTACTCCTTTATTTATTTTACCTTTTCTTTCCCGCCCCGTCCCCAGAACCATGTCCAAGGGCAGGGCTGTTCGCCGGCGCAGCCAGAGCCGCGACCGCCTTCCTTGCGGAAGGCGGCGCCCACAAGGGGTGCATGCACGGGCCTTATTTGGGGAGGCGGAGTTGGCTGCACTAATTTTCTTTGTGCAGCGCCACCTCCCCTCAACCCTGGCAGCAGGTGGCAGGCCTGGGTCCGGGTACGGCCTCCGGGAGCGTCGGCAGCGGTGGGGGAAGGTGCGCCGGGCAGTGTCTCGCATCTCTGGGGTCCGGCGCACCCAGGCACAGCTGACGCACCGGTGGTCCGACATCCTGGACCGTGAGCAGGACCTGCTGGACCTGCTAGGAGTGGAGGTCCCGGGGCTTGGTGAGTACCTATTTAATTATTACAACTTTGTGTCTGTTCTTCTGCTCTATGTTATATATTGCGAATATCTTTTTTTCCTTCCAACCAGATAGAATGTTGCTGCTTGCAATACATTCCAGGTTAATAATGTTTAAAAGTCTTCTGTGATTATGACACAGGTGCTCTTCTGCGCTACTACTAATCTTACTTGTTTGCAGCTTTGCGTTTGCGCTTGCTTAGCGTGATTCTTTACGAGTTTATTTTAGAGAAATTAAGTTACGTAATGCTACAGTGACTCATGTCCACTCCTTACTTTGTCCTGTCACTAATAGATAGGGGCGGATTGATACATAGGTTTAGGTACTTTGTATGAGCTTCTAATTGGTTAGTGGTATGCGTGATGCCCCCTCACTCAGTTACGTGACGTGCTGCTAGTACGCCAGTCTTTAGAACCTTTCTAGTTTGTTCAATGAGTGGAGGTAGGCTTTGCAGTTACTTAGCAGTAGCAGATGAGCATCAATCAAACCAAAATTGTGTATATACAAAAAATGTAGTCATGTTAATGTGTCCTCCATGATTGGATCATACACATTGCTGAGGAATACAGTCGAAATGCATACTTAATGTACAATTGGCATGCCTGGAATAGGTGGGCTAGGTTGGGTGGTAGGTTGTACTAATACTTAGGCTTACTTGTAACTTAGTTTTCTGGAATCAGAATGGAAGAATGGATTACTGTTGATAAATAGTAACTTAAGTAGTCGAACTGCGAATCCCCCGATATTACATGTTGACCAGATGAGATCGGTCAATGTAGTTATTGCAATTGTTTAGATAAGTGTTTTTTGACCGTTGTTGAAAAAAATTGTATTTGCTTAAGTTGACACCATCCATCAATGTTTGTCTTTCTTATATCTTTCCTGTTCATCAGCACCCAGGGGCAGACGGGCAGGGACTGGGCAGTCGGCGGGACAGGAACACCACGAGGAGGACACCGCTGAGGGCTCCTCTGCTGGCCCCAGTAAGTCTTCTTGTTTTTAATAATATTTCTTATTCCATAACTTTTACTGCCCCATTTCTCCCGAACTATAGTGTGTTTCCAAATGCTATTTTTTTACCACCAATTATCCTTCGATCTGTACGGTTTCAAAAAGCTTATCCCTGCCTCCGCTACGATGACTGAGTACTACTACATACTATCAGTCTGTCTGTCTGTACTGTAGTAGCTAGTCTTGCCCAGTGGCACTCTTTGTGAAAGGTTGTAATATAAAACTCATATTCACCAGTAGCTCGTACAATCCGTTGGGTCGTTGTCTTGTACTACTTTTTACTCTTGTTGATGTTTAGGCTTTGAAAATTCACAGCAACAGCCCTACCAGATTTCTTAATATTTTGATATGATACCCTATAGGACATACAACTGTTGTAGGGATCTTGCACATACATTTGCACCAGAAAATAGGATGTTGGTGATGGTAGGTTGGACCTTCCTTGCACACCTCAATCAGAAATTCCGCACCCACCACAATTCCACTGCTTGACTATAGTACTGTCTTGTCATACCTATTAGGTCTCGGAACCCTCCCCCCAAGACAACCAACAAGTAGACAACCCAGAACATTAACACACCCAACCTCTGTCGTGGAAGCAATTCACATGCACACCCTTACTTTAATTTGCTCAATCGTGTAAGTTAGTCCACTCCACACCAAATACCACGAAGTCTATGTAAGTTTAAAATTTTTATTTCAATTTGAGAAGGTCTGTACACTGTTATCTTAGCAGCACCAACCGGCAAATCAATAACATTAAAACAAAATACATTGTTACACTAATACAGTTGGGAATTAAATCATGATAACTGAAGTGGTGGAAGGCAGCACCACCATCCCATAGCAATTTAGTTTATATACATTTATAAATGAAGATGTGAGTGAAGGGACCCCTCACCTCAGAAGAACCTAGTACTGGTAGTTGGTGCATCGTTCAGAAGCTCTGGTTCGTAGAAGCGAATCTTGCGTCTGTAATGCGAAAAAAGAAATGGTGTGCGTTAGTATATTGCAACTTGCAAGCATTTCTCAGCCGTGCCAAAAAGTGTAGCATCTATGGATAAGCAATATGGACTAACAGTAACAGTAGTACACCAGTTCTTCCTAAAAAAGTGGCTGGTTAATGTTTGTTGACCGCCTGTACGCAGCGCGTAGACTAGACAGTAGCAGTGTGAGGCAGGTCATGTGGGCTCAAAGGTGTCTTAAGAAGCTGCAAGGTAAAGGTAACGTCACATGTGCATGGCTAGGGCTAATCAAGCAAATGCTACAATGATCATATAACTTAGTGTCTACTCTACTACTACCTGATTTGTACTAGTGATTTATGTTAGTATTAACTCATTTTTCAACCTTGCTACTGATCAATAGGGGGGAGGTGTATATGTTGCCTAATAAATGTGTAATGTTTTCTAGGCGCACTACCGACCACCATTGCTGGGGCCAGCGAAGGCGACGCCGAGGGCGAGGATGCGGCAGTTGCAGATAGCAACGGAGGGGGAGTGGCAGCACCAGTGGCAGGCGGTGGTAAGTTAGATTCATAATCTTTAACTATTGTTGAACTTGACAGCACACTCACTGCAAAGGTGTACTGTATGTCTATGTATACTGTAAAGTTGTGAATTAGGGCCCCATTAGGATGGTGGGCGTATTGCCCCCGCCGGGCTGGCTGGAATTCACTGCCGTCACAGCAGGGGCAAACCTCCCGCCATCCCTGTAGAAAATATTCAGACATGTCTAGGCGGAAAAGGGTTCAATATGGCGGTGGTGTCTCTCTCACCACACCGGCAGCCATATAATCTGCATTTTGGAATGCCTTTGCGTGGCGGCATTACCGTCCGCCACGGAAAGGCATGCACACATTGCAGAGTATGCTTGGGGGCCCCCATGGAGGGTACCTACCGATGCTATGGTACCCCCCGACTTTCAAAGCAAAACGTGACAGGCTCCGTGCGAGGCCCGTCATGTTTTGCTTGGAAAAGCAGCACAACATTTTAGCATTGCTTTCAGCAAAGCCAACCAGAATTTAAAATTAAAATAACAGGGTGCGCCCGCCACTGTGCCGGGCGCATCATCCTAATTAATTGTCCCCACGGGACCCCCACCCTTTTTAGCAGTCGGATGGCGGGCGGACAAAGTCCGCCCGCTATCCGATGTCGTAAGTAAGTATGAGTTCTTGGGGACGTTTGAAGAGTGAACTAGAAGACTAGAATTCCCTTTAATTGGTATAGGACTAGGAGCCAGAGTATTGAGTAACCAATGGCCTCATCTATCTGATTTCAACTCCGCTTTGAAAGTTTTATGGAGAAGAGCACCTGGTGCACTGTTCAACTAAAAAGTGTAAGACAGGTGGAAGGAAGAAGGACGGGCGACATTTAAAATGTTATGTACTACTGTGCTTTATTTTATAGTGCTACTCTACCATGCCACTATGTGTATAAATAATTACCTTGTCCTACTGTTTTATTAAGACTATATTTTACAATTGTCGTGTTTTTTTCTTTTTGATACACAGCTACTCCGAAAATCAACCGCAAGGAGTTGGCCGCCAAGGCACGGCGCCGGAAGCTGGAGGCAATCCAGCAGGAATACCGGCGGCTGGTGGTCCTAGCCGAGGAGGAGGAGGAGAGTGCAGCAGCAGTTGAAGCCTCCTCCAGTGC
Source organism: Triturus cristatus (assembly GCF_964204655.1). Taxonomy (NCBI): domain Eukaryota; kingdom Metazoa; phylum Chordata; class Amphibia; order Caudata; family Salamandridae; genus Triturus; species Triturus cristatus. The sequence goes on from NC_140587.1 coordinate 626,446,265, forward strand.
CCCGGGCCCCAGCCACCGCCCTCCAGCGGTACGGCGCCACCGTCTGGCGGCTGCCCGCCGCCACCGTGCCATCTCCGGTGCCCCCCCCCACTGTGGTTGCAACTGCCGCGGCCTTAGACGCCGCGTCGCCCATTTAGAGGACCAGATTCGTGTCCTCCTCCAGTCCTGCCCCACCAGTTAGTCCCTGTCACTGCCCCTTTTTTAATTCCTGTTTGTTTCCTCACTCGTTTGGGCGTTCTCTATTTCTATGGACAGTCGTTGGGGTTAGGGAGGGGGGTGGGTCAGCTTTTGTGGGTTTAGTTTATTTGTTAGGGTCAATTAAATATATTTTTCTATGTTACATGCAATGTTGTTAATGTTTTGTAGGTGGGGTAACTGTTTTACATCACACTGTTTCTTTGCTGGTGCATGGCCGCCCATAGCGTGTGTTTGATTTCAATAATTTGCTGACTGTATAAGACACAAACAGATAGATGCGACACACCTCACTCATTGACTGGTCCTACTATGCATTCTTTGGAGTGGTGTTTGAAACTGACATCATTGACATGTCCATTATTGATTCTGCCTCCCCCAAACTTCTCTCTTACCGGTGCTTGATGTTTATGTCCAACTGTGGCACAGCACTGGCTGCATGGTGAAGATGGTTTCCTTTTTCATACATGCCATGATTGGGGTGGTGGTGGTAGTATAGTAGTAGTATACACTGGCAGGGTAGCAGCATTTCCAAAAAAAGAAAAGGAGATAGTCAATCGCCTTTGAGAGACTGTTAGAGGAGTAGTTGAATGAAGTACATCACAGAATTTACCGAGCAACAATTATATGTTCAAATATTTGACAAAAAAAATGAATGCTGGATATTATGAGGATAGCCTACTAGACAGAGTTACAAACTATAGTTTTGTCGACTTGGCTATGCCTACAGTCTAACAGTTAGTGCTGTATATGAGGAATGACAACAAACAAATCAAATCAATGCCGGCAATTCATGCTGAGGTATATGTTCCTTTGTTAAATAAAATAACCTGTGAAATATCCTACTCATGGGTGGGCAAGCAGAAGAAGATCATCGCTCTGCATTGAAATTGAAGTAGTGTTGCTTTCACCACATCCGCCCCAGCAAGTGTGTGATTAAGTATTGGTGTACTTTTAATTTAGTTACACCTCGACAATAAGTCACACAGCCCGGGGGAAGAGGGTTAGGGTCCGTTGATTGGATGGGAAGGGGGATTTTGGGAAAGGTTTGACATAGAAAAACAGTATGCATACATAGACAAACAAACGACAATCATTGAAGACTACCATACCATATCCATTCCATATGTTAAGGTATAAAAAAGGAAATGCATGCATGATGAGACCCGGATTACATACACTTCTATTTCTTGTTCTTGTTCTGTTCCGGCCTTAAAACTTTAACAGATAGCAAATAGAAATTTTAAATATTGGTAGTGAAGAATCGTAAACACAGAGAAAACGTAATGATGATTGATAATAACAACTCCAAGAACACACTGTTGTAAAGAATGTATACAAGATATTAATCAAATTTTTTAAAAGAAGTGAAAAGTGGATACTGTTACTGTCTTATCCTGGTCAAAAATGTGGACTGGTTTTTTGCATCTCGGCATTCCTCTTGCTCCTCTCGTCCATCAATCTAGGGTGTGTCGCCTCACCACTCGCCACTGCCCGGCTGGAATAAAAAGGTGATTGATTGGTAAGGTAATTAATATGCATTGTAATGTTTTACAAAGTTTTGGACAAGGCCCGGCCTGTAATTTTAGATTGAAAACCAAAGGGGATATTCAGAAAGAAAGTGAAAACAAATGCACAAGTGATGGTGTAGTGCAACAAGAACACTTTCCGAGGTGGCATGTATGCATATGCATCATCTCTACTGTAGTCTGTTTCCAGCATAGACCTTCAACAGTAACAGGAGAGATCAGGCCCACAGTGCTTACCATTAGCACATCCTACGTTACCACTTTAGACTAGAGTCCTTTTTTTTTTCTCTCAAAGAGTTGGACAAACGCAAAGCACATTATCCATTCCAGACATAGCATTTTACAGTTAAAGTTAGTAAAATCAATGCACTGCAGTCATCCCACCGCTACACTCTATTCAACTTCTACACAGACATTTGGGTGTGCTGTGGTTGTGGTTCACGTGTTTACCTTTAGGCTTTTCCGTTTTATGCCACTCATGAAACATCCTCCTGACTTCATCATCAGCTCTGATACTTCTACTGACTGAAGATCGGCCTGCAGTACAAGTGTAATTTTTAGAACACAACAAGAGTAGAAATATAAATATTACTGACTTGAGTCATTCTTTATTGTGTACAGAAAGATAGATTAACACTAGTACACTTTGACATCATTCACTTTGTGCACAACAAACAACGCCAACACAAAGATCAATAGCTCAGAGTCAGGTGTCCAATGCATGCCATTAATTATCATCATTTATTACCTGTTACTTCTCATCTTAAGTTAACGGGCCGTCTCTTTCGCCATCATCATGACGGACGGTGCTGTTTAAGTCACAGTCATTTGCATTGCGCAGCAGATTGAGTGAGTGCCCTTCCTGTATTGAATTAAAAGCAATGTATCACCAAGATGCAGGAGAGAAGTACACATTTCTTGTTTGCCAGAAGAGGAAAATTAGTAATTACTAGTGTGTTCTGTAGAAAGTTGATTAGTGGCAGTGCACAATTACATCAATTCATTCATGCGCAACACACACAACAAAATCTACATCACTCAGTCTGCTTTTCTGCGGACAATGCATGGCATCAATCATTACCTGTTGCATCTTATTTTCAGTTAATGGCCAGTCTCTCTCGGCTCTGAAGGAGGATAGCTATAGAAGTCATCAGATTCATGGTCCACTTGTTTTGGAAGGACGAGGAAAGTTTGAATTTGTTGTTACCATCATCCAATCATCATTCATGAGGGAAATGGAATTGACCAGGAGATGCAGTATGATCGAGCGGAGGAGCTGGATTCTGAGGACTGTAGTGTCAAATGGCAGACACCTGAAACTTGTATCTTAAATTAGAAGATTAGAAGACGGTGATAATGCATTGGTTGCGATTCACAAGTTTATAACCGGAACAACAGACACAAACAAAGGGGGAAAAAAGGGAGGAAGACAGTAAGTGCGAGCCTAATTGTCAGGGAAGTATAGCTCGTCCTCAAACTCTGGGGGATCTTCCAGTAGTAGGTAATCATCTGACACAATACTACCGTCACCTGAGCCGCTGTCCTCATCTTCCTCTGTTGATTCATGCATTGTGTAATTCGGTGGTATGAAGTGCTGATTCATTTTGATCATTGTTAACCTCTCCACGTTTTTGGGAGATAGACTGGTCCTTCTCAAGGTTACAATGGAACCAGCAGCACTGAAAACACGTTCGGAAGAGACACTTGCGACAGGGCAAGCCAGATAGCTTATCGCCAGCCTGCTGAGCTGTGGCCATTCAGACCTTTTCCTATACCAATACTGCACTGGGTTTTGATCAACGTACACCTCTGTTGGATCGTCCAGATAGGCCTGGACCATCCGCTCAATGTTCAGGGTTGCTGCTGGTAAGCTTTTGTGCTGTTTTTTCTGTGCATCAGCACTGTGCTTACGGCCCATCTTTACATACCAATCTGATAATGATTGTACTCGGCCGAATGATCCAGTTATTGTTTTTGTAGTCGATGGTGATGGTGAGTGTTGCGATTGTGAGCCAACCGCACTGCCCTCAGCCGACGAAGTTGCACTTGATTCTGCATGGCCTGCTTCAGTATCAGTACTTGTTGTGGGTTGATGTGGCGGGCTTTTAATTAGCAGCCCTTCGTTTTCAAACTTGATGGCTGCTTCAGCTATACAACTTTTGTAGCGGGCAACATCAGTGTCGGAAAAAGAACGGAATAGTCCTAATTTTGCACGTGGATCCAGAATTGTGGCACAAATGTAATGGTCTTGTGACAAAATTTTATTTTGTATCCTTACATTTTCTGATAAGCGCCTGGATAAGCTCTCCACCAAGTCATGGGCTTGCCTTCTGTCCTCTACACCTTTGTAGGATTCAGACACATTATTCAGCTCATGCTCTAGCATTTGCAACAATGGGATCGCTTGGCCCATTGTACAGTCCTCCTTGCTGACTTCACGTGTGAAGACCTCAAAAGGAGACAGCATCTCAGTCAGGCATTGAATTAGGGTCCATTGCTCCCTCTGAAGGGTCATGCCTTTAACACTAGCATCACTGCCTTTGTACCAGACATAATCATTGAGTGACCTGTGCTGTTCGTACAGACGATCAAGCATGTAATACGTTGAGTTCCAACGTGTTGCCACCTCCTGGATGAGTGCCTTGACTGGCACCCTACGCTCACGTTGGAAGATCCTCAGCTGCTTCCGAGCTTTAAAAGAATGGCTGAAATGAGTGCATATTCTTCGGCAGATGGACAGTAAATTGCTTACTATGGGTTCTTTTTTCAGAAAGTCTTGCACTATAATGTTTATGCAGTGTGCCAAACACGGAACCCTGAAATAGGAACCAAGTTCCATGGCCTTAAGTACATTACTGCCATTGTCTGTGGCAACAAAACCAATACCAAGCCCTCTGGGCTGCAGCCATTCCAAAACCTTGGTGCGAAACTCTTCTAAAATGTTTTCAGCCGTATGAGATTTCTCCATGGCGAACATGGCTACAGTTGCATGTTTCCGAGTACCTTCAAAAATCGCAGCTGTGTCAACAACACCTCGTGCAGATAGTAGATCTTTAACCCCCACAAAAGAGATCCAGTGTGCAGTGATACACATGTAATCTGTGGCTTGGCAACTGGTCCACATGTCTGTTGTCAGGTGGATATTGTGCACAGCACTCTTCTGCAAAGCTTGTCCAACCAATTCCAGTACATCATGATGTAGTGCCGGAACAGCAATTCTTGCGAAATAGGACCGGCTTGGAACTTTCCATTTCGGGCAGATGGCAGACACAAATTCAAGGAAACCCACCCCTTCCACAAATGAAAAAGGAAGAAGGTCCAGCGCTAACATTTTAGCCAGCTTCGCATTGTACAATCGTGCCGTTGGGTGGTTGCGTTGGAACTGCCCCTCCAACCTAAACATGCTGTCAATGGTAGGCTGGCTTACTTTCCTTAGTGGTGCCATTAACCCACTAAGGCTCAACGACACAGATTGTCTCATTGAGGTACTCGCCGCCGGTCGCCTTGGTGTCTCACCCACACTCTGAGTATGGCTCTTACTGCGGTGCCACTCTGATGTTACTGAGGAGGATGTGGGCGTTACCACTGCAGTGACTGCACTACTGGAGACAGGGCTAGAAATGCCTCCCTGTTCTTCACCTGCCACCACAATAATATCGCTCCCTGATTCCTGACCAACTTCAAAGGGTTTAGTTTTCCTACTTTCTTTTAACTTAAGTAGGTGATCCTCCCACACAATAGTGTGGTGTGTTCTGAGATGACTTGCTTGTCCTCCGGTACCATAGTTTGTACCAAGCTTACCACGCCGAACACCTTGCCGACAAATTGCGCATATAGCAACGTTCTCCTCCTTGGCGCTAACAGAAAAGAAGTCCCAAACTGGGGAGGAGAACTTTCTGGCACTGCTGGATGTGCCACTTTCAACACCAGATGAACTTGAGGGGGTCCTTGAAAATATGTGACCCTGTCCACCTACACTGTGACTTTTACTACCACTTCCTACTGAGGTGGTTGAGCTGGATGTAGGTCCCTGCCGGGCCTTGGAAAATATGGCAGCTGGAGGTAGTGGTGGTGTAACCTGTGTTGGTGAGATCCGTGCTGCATCCCGCTCAGTAGCAGCCTTTCTGGATAGGGTTAGAATGTCGGTCTCCAATCCCTTTGGGGCGGGAGTAATGTGCGTGATGACTGGCTCGTCTTCATCAACATCATCACCCCCCTCTTCTACATCTACCTCCATAACTCTCAGTTTTTCTGGGACCTTCCTTTTCAGAAGCAATGTCTTGTGGCGTACTTCACTCTCAGACCGAGCTGGTGGGACCCAAGTGTCATCACGATCATCAGAAGCGGGGCTTGAAGAAGAAGATGATGGACTAAGCCTCCTTTTCCTTGCTGGTGGTCTGGAAGACAATAGATGTTCTGGAACAGTGGTTTGACTTCGCTCCGCTTTGTCTGCAGGAAGCTCGATTTCCTGAAATGCCCCTACGTCAGGAGCAACAACTACTATGGTGGGCTGTTGTGGCGGCTGCTGCTGTTCTGGTTGCGGCGGCTGCTGCTGCTGGTCTGGTTGCGGCGGCTGCTGCTGCTGGTCTGGTTGCGGCGGCTGCTGCTGCTGGTCTGGTTGCGGCGGCTGCTGCTGCTGTTCTGGTTGCGGCGGCTGCTGCTGCTGTTCTGGTTGCGCCGGCTGCTGCTGCTGTTCTGGTTGCGCCGGCTGCTGCTGCTGTTCTGGTTGCGCCGGCTGCTGCTGCTGTTCTGGTTGCGCCGGCTGCACACTGATCTGCTGAGTTTGCGCCTGCGTTGAACTTGATTGTGTACTACTTTGCGGTAATGACATTTCTTCAACACCGCTGCCCGTTAGTAGACTGGCTACCTCTGCGACAGTAAAGCCCTTGGGCCTAGGTTGGTGGGGTTGCTGGACCGCTGTGCTGCTCCCAGCTTGGTTCCCGGACAACGCTTTGGTGCCAAAAAAAACCTTGGCCGGCACACCACCAGTCGTGGTTAATGGCACTTCCTTTTTCTGTTCCTTCTTCTCACCAGCAACTTTCTTGGTACTGGACCTGGTACCTTTCTTTGGGGCCATCTTATTCCGACGTCAGGCAGGAGGCAGATGCACAACAAGTTCTGGTCACACGTGGGCGTGATGCGCAGCAGGACTTCTGTCTGGCTGGCAGTACAACGGGTAGCCAGGTGATGCCGATGACACCTCCTACTCTGTCTTTTGTGCACCTAAAAGCAAAGAAGACAGGAGAAGAACATCAGTGAAATGTTGCATTTGTTTTTGTGGTTCAGTTACTTAGTACTGTACTAGTGCAAACAAAAGATAGTCTAGCCATTTATGAATTTTTTTTAACTAGAGCTATGTTATACTACTAGTACTGTGTACAGCCACACTACACTCTCAGGAAGGTGATGTCTAAAAATTCAACAGATCACATAGAAAACACTTGATCAATAAAGCTGTGGCTACCTGCTCTGGTAGCAGTGGATGAAAGCAGGCCTGTTGGCAGACAAGGCCAGGCAAGCTTGCAGGCCTAGGCCTCAAAATGGCCACCAGCAACATGGCGAGCCCCAACAACATCAGCAAGGCCACCCCAAAATACACACTTCCCCAACTCAATCCAATGGCATCCATGCCCAAAATGATGTCTAAAATCAACAGAACACACAGAAAACAGTAGATTACTAAAGCTGTGGCTACCTGCTCTGGTAGCAGTGGATGAAAGCAGGCCTGTTGGCAGACAAGGCCAGGCAAGCTTGCAGGCCTAGGCCTCAAAATGGCCACCAGCCACATGGAGAGCCCCAACAGCATCAGCAAGGCCACCCCAAAATACACACTTCCCCAACTCAATCCAATGCCATCCATGCCCAAAATGATGTCTAAAATCAACAGAACACACAGAAAACAGTAGATTACTAAAGCTGTGGCTACCTGCTCTGGTAGTAGTGGATGAAAGCAGGCCTGCTGGCAGACAAGGGCAGGCAAGCTTGCAGGCCTAGGCCTCAAAATGGCCACCAGCCACATGGCGAGCCCCAACAGCATCAGCAAGGCCACCCCAAAATACACACTTCCCCAACTCAATCCAATGGCATCCATGCCCAAAATGATGTCTAAAATCAACAGAACACACAGAAAACAGTAGATTACTAAAGCTGTGGCTACCTGCTCTGGTAGTAGTGGATGAAAGCAGGCCTGCTGGCAGACAAGGGCAGGCAAGCTTGCAGGCCTAGGCCTCAAAATGGCCACCAGCCACATGGCGAGCCCCAACAGCATCAGCAAGGCCACCCCAAAATACACACTTCCCCAACTCAATCCAATGGCATCCATGCCCAAAATGATGTCTAAAATCAACAGAACACACAGAAAACAGTAGATTACTAAAGCTGTGGCTACCTGCTCTGGTAGCAGTGGATGAAAGCAGGCCTGTTGGCAGACAAGGCCAGGCAAGCTTGCAGGCCTAGGCCTCAAAATGGCCACCAGCCACATGGAGAGCCCCAACAGCATCAGCAAGGCCACCCCAAAATACACATTTCCCCAACTCAATCCAATGCCATCCATGCCCAAAATGATGTCTAAAATCAACAGAACACACAGAAAACAGTAGATTACTAAAGCTGTGGCTACCTGCTCTGGTAGTAGTGGATGAAAGCAGGCCTGCTGGCAGACAAGGCCAGGCAAGCTTGCAGGCCTAGGCCTCAAAATGGCCACCAGCCACATGGCGAGCCCCAACAGCATCAGCAAGGCCACCCCAAAATACACACTTCCCCAACTCAATCCAATGGCATCCATGCCCAAAATGATGTCTAAAATCAACAGAACACACAGAAAACAGTAGATTACTAAAGCTGTGGCTACCTGCTCTGGTAGCAGTGGATGAAAGCAGGCCTGCTGGCAGACAAGGCCAGGCAAGCTTGCAGGCCTAGGCCTCAAAATGGCCACCAGCCACATGGAGAGCCCCAACAACATCAGCAAGGCCACCCCAAAATACACACTTCCCCAACTCAATCCAATGCCATCCATGCCCAAAATGATGTCTAAAATCAACAGAACACACAGAAAACAGTAGATTACTAAAGCTGTGGCTACCTGCTCTGGTAGTAGTGGATGAAAGCAGGCCTGCTGGCAGACAAGGCCAGGCAAGCTTGCAGGCCTAGGCCTCAAAATGGCCACCAGCCACATGGCGAGCCCCAACAGCATCAGCAAGGCCACCCCAAAATACACACTTCCCCAACTCAATCCAATGGCATCCATGCCCAAAATGATGTCTAAAATCAACAGAACACACAGAAAACAGTAGATTACTAAAGCTGTGGCTACCTGCTCTGGTAGCAGTGGATGAAAGCAGGCCTGCTGGCAGACAAGGGCAGGCAAGCTTGCAGGCCTAGGCCTCAAAATGGCCACCAGCCACATGGAGAGCCCCAACAACATCAGCAAGGCCACCCCAAAATACACACTTCCCCAACTCAATCCAATGCCATCCATGCCCAAAATGATGTCTAAAATCAACAGAACACACAGAAAACAGTAGATTACTAAAGCTGTGGCTACCTGCTCTGGTAGCAGTGGATGAAAGCAGGCCTGCTGGCAGACAAGGCCAGGCAAGCTTGCAGGCCTAGGCCTCAAAATGGCCACCAGCCACATGGAGAGCCCCAACAACATCAGCAAGGCCACCCCAAAATACACACTTCCCCAACTCAATCCAATGCCATCCATGCCCTAAATGTGATTGAAAATGAAATATATTCAAAAAACAAAAGGAACAGTTGCTTCATCATGCACACACACACCCATGAGGCCATGCCCATGGCTAGCTCGGGCCTACTACTACAACCCACAAAATTAAAATAAATTAAAAAAAAAAAAAAGGAATGATGATAATTAATTATCAAAAATAAATTGTAGTTACACAACAACTGCAATGCCCACAATCAAACACAACAACCACTTACTTGTAAAATATCCTATTCCAAAAATCCTGAAATCCAATTGCAATGATGCAGCAGACAAAAAGAGAGATCTTTCCAGCTCCAAATCCAAAGGCAGAATGAGCAGGAGATGGACAAAGCACTGGGAGGAGCCTGCTGGACAGGAACAGGAAGTTGGAGAATCTGTGTCACTTCCTCCCTCTCTCCACTTTGTAAAAAAAAAATGAATCCTGGAGTCCTTGCACAAAAAAGGAAAGCCAAATGTGAATGTAAGGAGTTCTTTTCATCCAAAATCAGTATTTGCAGATGGTTTCATGCTGCTAGAGCCGATATTCCTCTCCAAATTGTAAATTTTACATTGTTGAGTTCTCCAGCTTCACATTACTTCCGCCGGCGTGTCGAAAACGATATGATCGCGTTCTCTTCTTTGTCCCTGTCGCGTTGGATATGACGTGTTCGCGGTCTCTTTCTCCTGTTCGCGTTCGATTTCATGTGCCCGCGTCCTCATTCTCTGGCTCGCGATGTAGAATGACATGTTCGAGATCTCAATCTTCCATACTCGCGCGGTGCATGATCGCGAGAAGAAATACCTGATCGCGCGACAAATGACGTGATCGCGTGAAAAATGACTTGAATGCGGCCGCGAACTCTCGCGAGACAGCGCAAAATGGCTACCAAAATCCAACATCTCGTGGAGAACGCGACCGGGTCAAGAAAACTTGTCAGAGAACGCAGGGATTCAGGTAAGGCGATCGCGCGCGCGCGAGAATGTATTGTTTTACAGCGCGAGCAAGAAAAAAATTATCGCTAAGCTGCGGAATGCGGAAATTTTGACATCTTCGCGCTTTCCGCGGAACGCGAGAATGCCAAAATATCGCAACTTCCGCGAACGGAACGGAATTTTGGCCCAGGCCTAGTCTGAGCATACCTGGCACACTTAGGGCAAGAAAGCAAAAGACACACAATTGATGGACGGAATGCAGAACAAATCAAAACATTCACCCCCAGTCAAGCGAACTGGGTTAAATCCATCATTCTTTTGCTCACCATGCAACCCCAGTTTAGACCAGGCTATATGCAAATCAGTCTCGACCCTTTGCCTCACGGGAACAGTCCAGCCCGATCTGCCAAGCCAGGTCCTCTCTGGACCGGAAACAAGCATCCTAGGACCGGTTTCGGGGTTTCACCCCTCTTCAGCCAGGATAGCTTGATTCCAGTGGCGCAGTGAGCCCAGGACTCACGTCTGAGCATACCTGGAGCACTTAGGGCAAGAAAGCAAAAGACACACAATTGATGGACGGAATGCAGAAGAAATCAAAACATTCACCCCCGTCAAGAGATCTGGGTTAAATCCATCATTCTTTTGTTCACCATGTCACCCCAGTTTATACCTGGCTATATGCAAATCAGTCTCGACCCTGTGCCTCATGGGAACAGTCCAGCCCGATCTGCCAGGCCAGGTCCTCCGTGGATTGGAAACAAGCATCTTAGGAATGTTTTCGGGGTTTCACCCCTCTTCAGCCAGGATAGCTTGATTCTAGTGGCACAGTGAGCCCAGGACTCACGTCTGAGCATACCTGGCGCACTTAGGGCAATAAAGCAAAAGACACACAATTGATGGATGGAATGCAGAACAAATCAAAACATTCACCCCGTCAAGAGATCTGGGTTAACTCCATCATTCTTTTGCTCACCATTCACCCCAGTTTAGACCTGGCTATATTCAAATCAGTCTCGACCCTGTGCCTCATGGGAACAGTCCAGCCCGATATGCCAAGCCAGGTACTCCCTGGACCGGAAACAAGTATCCTAGGACCGGTTTCGGGGTTTCGCCCCTCTTCAGCCAGTATAGCATGATTCCAGTGGCACAGTGAGCCCAGTACTCACGTCTGAGCATACCTGGCGCACTTAGGGCAAGAAAGCAACAGACACACAATTGATTGACGGAATGCAGAACAACAAAAATCTAAACATTCCCCCCCTAGTCAAGAGATCTGGGTTAAATCCATCATTCTTTTGCACACCATGCCACCCCAGTTTAGACCTGGCTATATGCAAATCAGTCTCGACCCTGTGCCTCATGAGAACAGTCCAGCCCGATTTGCCAAGCCTGGTCCTCCCTGGACCGGAAACTAGCATCCTAGGACTGGTTTCGGGGTTTCACCCATCTTCAGCCTGGATAGCTTGATTCCAGTGGCACAGTGAGCCCAGGACTCACATCTGAGCATACCTGGCGCACTTAGGGCATGAAAGCAAAAGACACACAATTGATGGACGGAATGCTGAACAAATCAAAACATTCACCCCCAGTCAAGACATCTGCGTTGAATCCATCATTCTTTTGCTCACCATGCCACCCCAGTTTAGACCTGGCTATATGCAATTCAGATTTGACCCTGTGCCTCATGGGAAGAGTCCAGCCCGATCTGCCAAGCCAGGTCCTCCCTGAACCGGAAACAAGCATCCTAGGACCGTATCGGGGTGTCACCCCTTTTCAGCCAGCATAGCTTGATTCCAGTGGCGCAGTGAGCCCAGGACTCACGTCTGAGCATACCTGGCGCACTTAGGGCAAGAAAGCAAAAGACACACAATTGATGGACGGAATGCAGAACAAATCAAAACATTCACCCCCAGTCAAGAGATCTGGGTTAAATCCATAATTCTTTTGCTCACCATGCCACCCCAGTTTAGACCTGGCTATATGCAAATCAGTCTTGACCCTGTGCCTCATGGGAACAGTCCAGCCCGATCTGCCAAGCCAGGTCCTCCCTGTACTGGAAACAAGCATCCTAGGACCGGTTTCGGGGTTTCACCCCTCTTCTGCCAGGATAGCTTGATTCCAGCGGCAGAGTGAGCCCAGGACTCACGTCTGAGCATACCTGGCGCACTTAGGGCAAGAAAGCAAAAGACACACAATTGATGGATGGAATCCAGAACAAATCAAATCATTCATCCCCAGTCAAGAGATCTAGGTTAAATCCATCATTCTTTTTCTCACCATGCCACCCCAGTTTAGCCCTGGCTATATGCAAATCAGTTTTGACCCTGTGCCTCATGGGAACAGTCCAGCCCGATCTGCCAAGCCAGGTCCTCCCTGGTCCGGAAACAAGCATCCTAGGACCGGTTTTGGGGCTTCACCCCTCTTCAGCCAGCATAGCTTGATTCCAGTGGCACAGTGAGCCCAGGAATCACGTCTGAGCATACCTGGCGCACTTAGGGCAAGAAAGCAAAAGACACACAATTGATGGACAGAATACAGAACAAATCTAAACATTCACCCCCAGTCAAGAGATCTGGGTTAAATCCATCATTCTTTTGCTCACCATGCCACCCCAGTTTAGACCTGGCTATATGCAAATCAGTCTCGACCCTGTGCCTCATGGGAACAGTCCAGCCCAATCTGCCAAACCAGGTCCTCCCTGGACTGGAAACAAGCATCCTAGGACCGGTTTCGGGGTTTCACCCCTCTTCAGCCAAGACAGCTTGATTCCAGTGGCACAGTGAGCCCAGGACTCACGTCTGAGCATACCTGGCGCACTTAGGGCAAGAAAGCAAAAGACACACAATTGATGGACTGAATGCAGAACAAATCAAAACATTCATCCCCAGTCAAGAGATCTGGGTTAAATCCATCATTCTTTTGCTCACCATGCCACCCCAGTTTAGACCTGGCTATATGCAAATCAGTCTCGACCCTGTGCCTCATGGGAACAGTCCAGCCCGATCTGCCAAGCCAGGTCCTCCCTTGACCTGAAACAAGCATCCTAGGACCGGTTTTGGGGTTTCACCCCTCTTCAGCCAGGATAGCTTGATTCCAGTGGCACAGTGATCCCAGGACTCAAGTCTGAGCATACCTGGCGCACTTAGGGCAAGAAAGCAAAAGACACACAATTGATGGACGGAATGCAGAACAAATCAAAACATTCACCCCCAGTCAAGAGATCTAGGTTAAATCCATCATTCTTTTGCTCACCATGCCACCCTAGTTTAGCCCTGGCTATATGCAAATCAGTTTCGACCCTGTGCCTCATGGCGACAGTCCAGCCCGATCTGCCAAGCCAGGTCCTCCCTGGTCTGAAAACAAGCATCCTAGGACCGGTTTAGGGGTTTCACCCCTCTTCAGCCAGGATAGCTTGATTCCAGTGGCACAGTGAGCCCAGGAATCACGTCTGAGCATACCTGGCACTCTTAGGGCAAGAAAGCAAAAGACACCAATTGATGGACGGAATGCAGAACATATCAAAACATTCACCCCCAGTCAATGGATCTGGGTTAAATCCATCATTCTTTTGCTCACCATGTCACCCCAGTTTAGACCAGGCTATCTGCAAATTAGTCTCGACCCTGTGCCTCATGGGAACAGTCCAGCCCGATCTGCCAAGCCAGGTCCTCCATGGACCGGAAACAAGCATCCTAGGACCGGTTTCGGGGTATCACCCCTCTTCAGCCAGGATAGCTTGATTCCAGTGGCACAGTGAGCCCAGGACTCACGTCTGAGCATACCTGGCGCACTTAGGGCAAGAAAGCAAAAGACACACAATTGATGGACGGAATGCAGAACAAATCAAAACATTCACCCCCAGTCAAGGGATCTGGGTTGAATTCATCATTTTTTTGCTCACCATGCCACCCCAGTTTAGACCAGGCTATCTGCAAATCAGTCTCGACCCTGTGCCTCGTGGGAACAGTCCAGCCCGATCTGCCAAGCCAGGTCCTCCATGGACCTGAAACAAGCATCCTAGGACCGGTTTCGGGGTTTCACCCCTCTTCCGCCAGGATAGCTTGATTCCAGTGGCACAGTGAGCCCAGGACTCACGTCTGAGCATACCTGGCGCACTTAGGGCAAGAAAGCAAAAGACACACAATTGATGGACTGAATGCAGAACAAATCAAAACATTCATCCCCAGTCAAGAGATCTGGGTTAAATCCATCATTCTTTTGCTCACCATGCCACCCCAGTTTAGACCTGGCTATATGCAAATCAGTCTCGACCCTGTGCCTCATGGGAACAGTCCAGCCCGATCTGCCAAGCCAGGTCCTCCCTTGACCTGAAACAAGCATCCTAGGACCGGTTTTGGGGTTTCACCCCTCTTCAGCCAGGATAGATTGATTCCAGTGGCACAGTGAGCCCAGGACTCAAGTCTGAGCATACCTGGCGCACTTAGGGCAAGAAAGCAAAAGACACACAATTGATGGACGGAATGCAGAACAAATCAAAACATTCACCCCCAGTCAAGAGATCTAGGTTAAATCCATCATTCTTTTGCTCACCATGCCACCCTAGTTTAGCCCTGGCTATATGCAAATCAGTTTCGACCCTGTGCCTCATGGCGACAGTCCAGCCCGATCTGCCAAGCCAGGTCCTCCCTGGTCTGAAAACAAGCATCCTAGGACCGGTTTAGGGGTTTCACCCCTCTTCAGCCAGGATAGCTTGATTCCAGTGGCACAGTGAGCCCAGGAATCACGTCTGAGCATACCTGGCACTCTTAGGACAAGAAAGCAAAAGACACACAATTGATGGACGGAATGCAGAACATATCAAAACATTCACCCCCAGTCAATGGATCTGGGTTAAATCCATCATTCTTTTGCTCACCATGCCACCCCAGTTTAGACCAGGCTATCTGCAAATCAGTCTCGACCCTGTGCCTCATGGGAACAGTCCAGCCCGATCTGCCAAGCCAGGTCCTGCCTGGACCGGAAACAAGCATCCTAGGACCGGTTTCGGGGTGTCACCCCTCTTCAGCCAGGATAGCTTGATTCCAGTGGCACAGTGAGCCCAGGACTCACGTCTGAGCATACCTGGAACACTTAGGGCAAGAAAGCAAAAGACACACAATTGATGGACGGAATGCAGAAGAAATCAAAACATTCACCCCCCGTCAAGAGATCTGGGTTAAATCCATCATTCTTTTGCTCACCATGCCACCCCAGTTTAGACCTGGCTATATGCAAATCAGTCTCGACCCTGTGCCTCATGGGAACAGTCCAGCCCGATCTGCCAAGCCATGTCCTCCTTGGACCAGAAACAAGCATCTTAGGACCGGTTTCGGGGTTTCACCACTCTTCAGACAGGATAGCTTGATTCCAGTGGCACAGTGAGCCCAGGACTCAAGTCCGAGCATACCTGGCGCACTTAGGGCAAGAAAGCAAAAGACACACAATTGATGGACGGAATGCAGAACAAATCAAAACATTCACCCCCAGTCAAGAGATCTAGGTTAAATCCATCATTCTTTTGCTCACCATCCCACCCTAGTTTAGCCCTGGCTATATGCAAATCAGTTTCGACTCTGTGCCTCATGGCAACAGTCCAGCCCGATCTGCCAAGCCAGGTCCTCCCTGGTCCGGAAACAAGCATCCTAGGACCGGTTTCGGGGTTTCACCCCTCTTCAGCCAGGATAGCTTAATTCCAGTGGCACAGTGAGCCCAGGAATCACGTCTGAGCATACCTGGCGCACTTAGGGCAAGAAAGCAAAAGACACACAATTGATGGACGGAATGCAGAACAAATCAAAACATTCATCCCCAGTCAAGAGATCTGGGTTAAATCCATAATTCTTTTGCTCACCATGCCACCCCAGTTTAGACCTGGCTATATGCAAATCAGTCTCGACCCTGTGCCTCATGGGAACAGTCCAGCCCGATCTGCCAAGCCAGGTCCTCCCTTGACCTGAAACAAGCATCCTAGGACCGGTTTCGGGGTTTCACCCCTCTTCAGCCAGGATAGCTTGATTCCAGTGGCACAGTGAGCCCAGGACTTAAGTCTGAGCATACCTGGCGCACTTAGGGCAAGAAAGCAAAAGACACACAATTGATGGACGGAATGCAGAACAAATCAAAACATTCACCCCCAGTCAAGAGATCTAGGTTAAATCCATCATTCTTTTGCTCACCATGCCACCCCAGTTTAGACCTGGCTATATGCAAATCAGTCGCGACCCTGTGCCTCATGGGAGCAGTCCAGCCCGATCTGCCAAGCCAGGTCCTCCCTGGTCCAGAAAAAAGCATCCTAGGACCGGTTTCAGGGTTTCACGCATCTTCAGCCAGGATAGCTTGATTCCAGTGGCACAGTGAGCCCAGGAATCACGTCTGAACATACCTGGCGCACTTAGGGCAAGAAAGCAAAAGACACACAATTGATGGACGGAATGCAGAACTAATCAAAACATTCACCCCCAGTCAAGAGATCTGGGTTGAATCCATCATTCTTTTGCTCACCATGCCACCCCAGTTTAGATCTGGCTATATGCAAATCAGTCTCGACCCTGTGCCTCATGGGAACAGTCCAGCCCGATCTGCCAAGCCAGGTCCTCCCTGGACCAGAAACAAGCATCCTAGGACCGGTTTTGGGGCTTCACCCCTCTTCAGCCAGCATAGCTTGATTCCAGTGGCACAGTGAGCCCAGGAATCACGTCTGAGCATACCTGGCGCACTTAGGGCAAGAAAGCAAAAGACACACAATTGATGGACGGAATACAGAACAAATCTAAACATTCACCCCCAGTCAAGAGATCTGGGTTAAATCCATAATTCTTTTGCTCACCATGCCACCCCACTTTAGACCTGGCTATATGCAAATCAGTCTTGACCCTGTGCTTCATGGGAACAGTCCAGCCCGATCTGCCAAACCAGGTCCTTCCTGGACTGGAAACAAGCATCCTAGGATCGGTTTCGCGGTTTCACCCCTCTTCAGCCAGGACAGCTTGATTCCAGTGGCACAGTGAGCCCAGGACTCACGTCTGAGCATACCTGGCGCACTTAGGGCAAGAAAGCAAAAGACACACAATTGATGGACTGAATGCAGAACAAATCAAAACATTCATCCCCAGTCAAGAGATCTGGGTTAAATCCATCATTCTTTTGCTCACCATGCCACCCCAGTTTAGACCTGGCTATATGCAAATCAGTCTCGACCCTGTGCCTCATGGGAACAGTCCAGCCCTATCTGCCAAACCAGGTCCTCCCTGGACTGGAAACAAGCATCCTAGGACCGGTTTCGGAGTTTCACCCCTCTTCAGCCAGGACAGCTTGATTCCAGTGGCACAGTGAGCCCAGGAATCACGTCTGAGCATACCTGGCACACTTAGGGCAAGAAAGCAAAAGACACACAATTGATGTACTGAATGCAGAACAAATCAAAACATTCATCCCCAGTCAAGAGATCTGGGTTAAATCCATCATTCTTTTGCTCACCATGCCACCCCAGTTTAGACCTGGCTATATGCAAATCAGTCTCGACCCTGTGCCTCATGGGAACAGTCCAGCCCGATCTGCCAAGCCAGGTCCTCCCTTGACCTGAAACAAGCATCCTAGGACCGGTTTTGGGGTTTCACCCCTCTTCAGCCAGGATAGCTTGATTCCAGTGGCACAGTGAGCCCAGGACTCAAGTCTGAGCATACCTGGTGCACTTAGGGCAAGAAAGCAAAAGACACACAATTGATGGACGGAATGCAGAACAAATCAAAACATTCACCCCCAGTCAAGAGATCTAGGTTAAATCCATCATTCTTTTGCTCACCATGCCACCCTAGTTTAGCCCTGGCTATATGCAAATCAGTTTCGACCCTGTGCCTCATGGCGACAGTCCAGCCCGATCTGCCAAGCCAGGTCCTCCCTGGTCTGGAAACAAGCATCTGAGGACCGGTTTAGGGGTTTCACCCCTCTTCAGCCAGGATAGCTTGATTCCAGAGACAAGGCTCCAGGAAAGCCGCCTGGTTCACCACCGACCTCCAAGAAACCAGATGCACCGGCCGACACCTGGAGAAGAACTGGAGAAACAGCAAGACACCCAAAAAATACACCGCCTTTAAATACGCTATGATGGAATACCATCAACACATCAGAATCACCAAAAGGACCTTCATCCACAACAGAATCCTTGCCAACTCCAGCAACTCCAAGGAACTTCTCAGCTGATGACGTCAGATATTACATCACTGTATTTAGACACTTATTTACCCATGTCTTCTTCCAATTTTTTTCAGAAAGACACATATGTCATCAGTGATGTAATATCTGACGTCATCAGCAGAGGATTGCGGTCGCGTGAGTTATAGTTGCCTGCACTAACTTTAACGGGGGAATTTCAATGGTTTTTCACGAGTGAAATGTCCAGCTAACTATAACATGTGTGAAACCTATGGTTTTTTAAGTGAATTTGCAAGGTTTTTTAAATGCTAATTCCTAACTATAACGTGTGTGAAACCTATGTTTTTTTCAGTGAATTTGTACGGTTTTTTAAATGCTAAGTTATGTTTTTTAAAAAAAGTTTTTTCACGTTGCGCACCGTGCGCGTATGGTACGCGCACGGTGCGCAACGTGCGCGCGCTGTGGGCGCTTGGTGCGCTTCGCGCACCATGCGCCCACGATGCGTTGTTCGTGCCGTGCGTGTACGGTGCGCGCACCCCGCGATTTTTCTAAAAAAAAAATTTTTTTTTTTTACCCTTGAGGGTCCTTCAGTGACCCCCTGACAAAGGCTAGGGGGTCAGGACCTGTCCATCCTGCCCCCTTCTCACGTTTTCCCCCTTTGTTTTTCATTGCCTCAGACTGCGAGAGACAAAATGGCGGCCGACACTTCCTGATTTCGACCGATTCGAATGTTTACTGACATCTAACAACCAATCAGAATTGCGCTCGCGCACGTCACCGTGCGCGTACGGTATGCTTACCGTACGCGCACGGTGCGCGCCTATAGATATATATATGCTTTTAACTGCAATTTTCTCAGGAACTAATGAACAGATTTACACCAGACCTGCAAAAGGCACATCCCTGAACTGAGGACTACCTCTCTGCCAAATTTCAAGTAATTCTGTTCAGCTGTTCAGGCTGTAGCTTGGACTAAAGGTCCTATGGAAAAATGCATGGGGAAAACGCGTTTTGGGACCCCCCCTTTTTCTCAGCCCCCACTTGACGAATCCATCCGAGACTTTCAGGGAAGGAGCTGAGTGGAGCGCCCCACCTATTTTGAAAATTTCGCGAGGATCCGTCAATCGGCGCCAAAGTTATTCCAAATAGAATGTTGCGGATTTCCTATGGAAACACGGTCCTAACTATAACTATCTACTGGCGACCGCCAGTAGATAATATATATATACATATACATATATATATTCACTGAAAAAACCATAGGTTTCACACATGTTATAGTTAGCTGTACATTTTACTGATAAAAAACCAATGAAATTCCCCCGTTATAGTTACTGTAGGCAACTATAACTCACGCGACCGTAATCCTCTGCTGATGCTAATACTGTATTTAGACACTTATTTGCCCATGTCTTCTTCCATTAAATTTTAGCTATACATATATTACAAATATTTTTTTTTCATAAAGACACATATGTCATCAGCAGAGGATTACGGTCGCGTGAGTTATAGTTGCCTACAGTAACTATAACGGGGGAATTTCATTGGTTTTTTATCAGTAAAATGTACAGCTAACTATAACATGTGTGAAACCTATGGATTTTTCAGTGAATTTGCAAGGTTTTTTAAATGCTAATTCCTAACTATAACGTGTGTGAAACCTATGGTTTTTTCATTGAATTTGTACGTTTTTTAAAATGCTAACTTACTTTGCGCCATTCGTGGTGTGCGCGCCCACTTACCGCAGTTCGTTCCGTGCGCGCACGGTGCGGTTCGCGCACCGCGCGCCCACTTTACGCAGTTAGTGCCATGCACGCACAGTGGACACGCGGTGCGCTGCGCGCACCGCGTGCCCACATTATGCGAGATGGGCCATGTACACACGATGCGCTTTGCGCACCGTGCGCACATGGGGGACATATTATGCGCATCGTTGTGAAATGTTTTGTTTATTAATTTCAATTATTTCATAAGCCATGCACAAATGGTGCCCTTCGGGCACCATTTGCACATGGGGTGGGGAGAGTGTGGATACTTTTTTTTTTTTTTTAATTTTTTTACCGTACGCGTACGGTAAGCGTAATCGGCGATTTTTCGAAAAAAAAAAAATATTTTTTTTTGTCCTTGTGGGTTGTTTGGGGGCCCGTATATCATTGCTGGGTGATTAATATTTCAATATACTGCCCCTTTACCCATTTTTGGGCTTCATTTATGCTGCCCTACTCAGAGTGCGAGAGAGAAAATGGCGGCCGCCGCTTCCTGGTTTCGGCCGATTCGAATGTTTACTAAGATCTAAGAGCCAATCAGAATCGCGCTCGCGCACGTCACCGTACGCGTACGGTAAGCGCACCGTAAGCGCACCGTAAGCTGGCTCAGATATATATATTGATTTAAAGGCTATTTTCTCAGAATCTACTGAACAGATTTACACCAAACCTACAAAAGGCACTTCCTTGACCTGAGGACTACCTCTCTGCCAAATTTCAAGTAATTCTGTTCAGCCGTTCGGGCTGTAGCTGTGTCTAAAGGTCCTATGGAAAAATGCTTGGGAAAAACACGTTTTGGGACCCCCCTTTTATCTCAGCCCCCGCTTGAAGAAACCCCCCGAGACTTTCAGGGTAGGAGCGGAGCGTAGCGCCCCACCTATTTTGAAAAATTCACGAGGATTCGTCGACCGGCGCAAAAGTTATTCAAAATAGAATGTTGCGGATTTCCTATGGAAACGTGGTCCTAACTATAACTACCTACTGGCGACCGCCAGTAGGTAATATATATAAAGACCACAAAAACAATCTTAAAAACATATTAACTACATATGTAACTGCCCATAAGTGATACATAATGAAGAGACCCCCACAATCTATTTGAATCATAAAAACATATAAAAAACATAATGATACAATATGAAGGTTTTTTTGCACATAGTGATTTATATTCACCACTCACGTTTATTATTTACACAAGGGTATCTGTATATTTATTTATCCCATCTAGTAGGAGATACACATTGATTGGATCACCCGGCAATTCTCAGTGGATTTATCCACAGTGTTACACAATGGATAGTTATGATAGGGCACATGGATGCAAATATGCTCTAGTTATGATGCAAGAAGAAAATGACGAAATAACAATAATATAAGCATCTGTGTACAACATGCTATTTATTGAAATTACAATGTTGAATTTAAACGAATAGACATTGTCAAAACCGAGGTATCCAAAATTATTTTAAAAAGACTTAAAAAAATATTTTTATTCGATGTCTTAATGCTTGATTGGGATTTATGAGTAACTCTTTTATTTTTGTCATAGCACCTATCACGTGGTAACATGTTTTTTCAATGCACTTGCCACTTTAAAAATGCCCTATAATGATACTTGCCATGTCATGTGATCAGGGCTCAGACGAGCCGAAACGTTATGGCGACGACGCAATAAAAAAACTCTGCGGGAAACAATTTTGGTCAGTGTTTGGAGCAATCCAGAACTACGCGGGAATACCTCATATATTTGACTGTTTCAGTTTCACACGGTCATACACAAGACCCCCTTTCCGAATGGGACCACGCTTAAGTGAAACTAAGTTCTGGGTTTTCCTGGAAGTGTTTTTGATCCGAGGAGGATACACAGCATTTGACCCATCTGAACCCGTGTGCAAATGGATACCGGCAGAAGATCTATGGACGCCAGGTTGGAGGACGCAGTGAAAACAGAAGCAACTAAGGTAAGAAGAACGGGTATTCAGGGGTGGAGAGAAATATGCATACAACACAAGTTTGCTGGATTTATACAGCAATAACTCACATAAGAAATAATTACGAACAAATTTTGCGAAATGTCAGCCGACATGGTACGAGGCAGGGAGGCTGCATCAGTGAACATGTTTTCAGATAACCTCCCAGCAAAGTCAGGTGCCAAAGAGAAAGACAAAAAATAAAGACAACACAAATAATACGAACTCCGTTAAAAAAAAATTCAAAATATTAGAAAAGAAGATGAAAAGCAAGAGTAAATGGTGGGAGCCACGGTCACTACAAAAATATATCGACGATACCTAGCGGCTTAAGAATCCTCAATGTCCCTGATATGAAAACCCTAATCCTGACCTAATGCGAGCAAATGGCGGAGAGTAACCTGGATTCCTCCAGAAGACTTGTTTTAAAATATTATTCACGTATGCGGACAGAGATCGTGCTCAACTGTTAAAACAAATTGATGAAATCAAAGATGAACTAGATAAAATGGACCAAACAGATGAAAAAATGTAATTGAGAAATGGAATGATGCTTAGACTCAAAAAGGAAGAAGATAAAATAAAGGAAAGAAAAACTTTTACATTTCAAAGAGACCATACTATTATGAATTGGGACAAATCTTTACCTTTTCTAAAAAATACCATGCATTGAGGGCGTCCAAATTCAAAATGGGAGGAAGTGTCAAGACTACCTACATATCCAATGAATCAAAAGTAGAAACATCGTAGTCGGATCTAAGTTCTGCGGGAGGCAGCGAATCAAAGTCTGACATGGGAAATCCAGGTACTAAAGGACAACCACCTAAACTATCCGCAGGTGAAGAATTACATTTTTTATGCTATGAAAGGAGAAAGACTCTCCGACCAAGACCACAGAGTAACAATTTGGAGCAAACAGAAATTTCAAGCGGAGGCAGAGGTGCAAGGAGTATAAGCCGCGTACCGAACTTCGGCAAAAAAAGAAGAAGGTGGAACTGGCAGAAGAAATTAATGTGGATATTTCAACTAATAACACCATTGTTAACCTGTCAAATGCACAATTATCAAAACAGGAAGAGAGCATATTAAACCTGGGACTATCATACTCCCCTGAAACGAACTTCGACTATGCAACAACGAGGCTAGATTTATATAAGAGTGTAAGAAATTTAAAACTCAAAAAATTTCACATTTTGGCCAGAACCCAGGATAAACAAGTGAGATCAACGAACATAGATACTTTGGGATTTACAAATCTAACATAATCAGATCTACCATTGCTCAAAGAGATGGAGGGATTATGGAATGGGAGGGACACGGAACATGGAGAGGCAATGATACCCAAAGCCAATGAAGTAAATTCCAATTCAAATTCTGGTGCAACAGGAGGGGTAGCACTGATTCAACTTACCCTTTTCAAACCCATCTCCACTTTCAACTAAATTACCCCTCGCGACTCTATTAATGTCTTCCATGAGTCGGTGACAGCACAGATCAAGAAACTCAATAAGGATATTAACATGACAAGGAGAAAATGTAATAAACAAAATCAACAATATGATAATCTAATAAAAAAAACTAAAAAATGACAAAAGTATAGTCATACATAACAGTGACAAGGGGGGCAACATAGTCATCTGGCCCCAAGAGGATTACAAAAAGGAAGCATTTGAACAGTTAAATGATAGATCTTGTTACATACGCAATAATGCTTCAAACTTAAAAGCTGTATGTAGGACATATCACAACAAACTATTGACTTGGAAAACTAAAGGCCTAATCTCCACAGAGGAATACAAATATTTAAAAAAAAAAGACAATCCAGTGACATCATCTTTATATTTCATCCAGAAGATACATAAAGACTCTAAAAAACCTCCTGGTCATCCGATTATATCAGCCAGAGTAGGATTATTAGAACACACTTCAATGTATGTGGACTTCTTCCTTCAGGACTATGTCAAGTCATTACCTTCATATGTTTGTGATACCAGCGATTGTTTACGCAAAATCAAAGATGTTGGATGGCATGAGTAATATTTGTTGATGACGTTAGATGTAGCATCTCTATACATCAGCATCAGACATTGAGATGGAATTGAAGCAACAAAACATTATTTGGCCCAAAGATCAGTACAATATAGTGAGCACAACACTATGTTATTGGAGATGTTGGAATTCTGTTTGAACGATAACAACTTTATGTTCAATAACTTGTCATACCAGCAGACTAGAGGGGTAGCCATGGGGGCCAGCTTTTCTCCCAGTTATGCCTGTCTTTATATGGGCTACTGGGAGGAGACGGTCCTCATGGGAGTACATGGCCAGTATATCAAAAATACTTTAAAAGTATGGCTTCACTATATAGATGATTTGTTTGTAGTGTGGCATGGCTCACAGGAGCAGGCAGAAGAGATTGTGAAGGTCATAAATCAAATTGAAGTACATCTACAGTCCACAACAACTATCCACAAGGTTTCAGTCAACTTTCTCGACACTCGGATCTATATTATTAACAACAAAATAGAAACCTGGTTGTACAGAAAAGAAACATCAGGTAACTCCACTTTACATGCGAGTAGCTCGCACCCCAAACATCTCATCAACAGTATACCCTATGGTGAGATGTTACGTCTCCGTCGTATATGTAGCAATGAACAAGACTTAAAAGTAGCTCAGGAAGATAGCAGCAGACGATTTCAAGAAAGAGGATATACTAAACATATTATCACCAATGCTATCTCCAAGTTAATGCTACACAGTAGAGAGGTTTTACTCAACGACAAGCATCTAGATGCACAAAACAAAGAGGAAGCCATACAAAAGGAAGAGGAAAAAGACAAGGAGACTAATGAATTTAGAATTATTTTGAAATACAGCAAACAACATAACCGTCTCCATAGGATTATTAAAAAAACTGGCCACTAGTCCTCAATGACCACGTGACTGGACCCCTGCTACCGCAGATGGTGTCCATCACATACAACAAAGCGCCATCCATGAAGGATATATTGGTGAACACCAGCCCGGAAGTAATCAATGGCACGAGTTGGTTACAAACAAACAAAGGATTTTATAAGTGTAAGACCTGTAAGGCTTGTTCACATGGGGTCAATAAAAATACATATAAAACACCATTCAGTGACAAAGAATATAGGATTAAAAAACTCCTAACTTGTAAGACAGAATATGCAGTCTATGTGCTGGTATGCCCATGTGGCCTCCAGTACATAGGCAGCACCAAGTTACAAGTCCACAAACGGGTTTTAACCTACGCACTATCAGTAATCAAGACAACACATACCCGGTGGCGCTGTATTTTAGGGAAATGCATGAATCTGACAATACAGAACTAAAATACTTTGTAATAGATTCAGTGTCACCCAGCAGATGAGGAGGAGACAGGGAATCCAAATTGAGAAAACTAGAGACAAGATATATTTTACAATTGGACTCCAAATATCCAGGGGGAGTGAACGCGACGGAGGATATGTACACCTGTCTGGGTTAGATATATACAAGTTAACACAAGAGGTTACAAGCAGTAATTGGTTCTATTCCAAACAGGTCAAATTTAGCACAAGTATACCTTGGCTCAGTTACAATTAGGCAACATTTTAGACCAATTGCAGCATAAGGATATATTGGTATATTTTAGTGCATAAGAGCATACTAACAATTTGAAATATTTTATCTAATTTTCAAATATTTTAGAATTTATATCATAAATGAATCAATGAATATTTATTATTGTATTTATATGCATTGGGATGAAGGTATTTATGATTCTATATATTTATCAGCGAGGCAATTTGGTGTTTATTTATTTATGTATTTATGAATCTATATATGTACTTATTTATTTATATTTATTTATATGGGATCACATCAATATTTGTGGTAATTTGCACTAATATACCTTGAATTAAATACTATCTTATTCTGCCATTGTACCTCAGCCATATAGAGAGTATATATATATATATATATATATATATATATGAAGACCACAAAAAACAAAATTAAAAACATATTAACTACATATGTAACTGCCCACAAGTGATACATAATGAAGAGGCCACCACAATCTGTACGAATCATAAAAACATATCAAAAACACAGCGATACAACATGGAGTTTTATTTACACATAGTCATATATATTCACCACTCATGTTTATTATTTACACAAGGGTAGTGATATATTTATTTATCCCATCTAGTAAGAGATACACATTGATTAGATAACCCGGCAATTCTCAATGGATTTATCCACAGTGTTACACAATGGATAGTTAGGACACTATCATAGGGCACATGGATGCAAATATGCTCTAGTTATGATGGAAGAAGAAAATGATGAAATAACAATAATATAAGCATCTGTGCACAACATGCTATTTATTGAAATTACAATGCTGATTTTAAACGTATAGACATTATCAAAACCGTGGTATACAAAATTATTTTAAAAAGACTTAAAGAAATATATATATTCGATGTCTTAATGCTTGATTGGGATTGATGAGTAACTATTTTATGTCTATCGTAGCACCTATCACGTCATGTCGGACGAGCCGAAACATTATGGTGACGACCCAATAAACAAACTCTGCGGGAAACAATTGTGGTCTGTGTCCGTGTTTGGAGCGATCCAGAAGTACGCAGGAATACTTCATATGCATACATGTATACATATACATTTATATGCAGTTATATATATAAATATATATATATATGTACAAACTCCCATATATAAATATACATATATATGAAAACACACACATATGTATATAAATATACATAGATATGTGTGTATTCAATGAAAAAATGGTTAAAGTATCTCTATAATTAGGTGAAAATTGGAGTGACAATGTAATGTTTTAAACAAAAAAAACACTGAAATTCACTACTTATTAGTGAGCTCAAGATATTATAACGTGTGTCCTAAGGTAACCATAACTCACGCTCCTGCCATGTATGGTGTTGTCATCCATGACGTAAATTCAAATCTTGCAGTGATGTTTTCAATGATGTTGTAGAACATGTCATGAGTGATTTAATATGTGTGGTAATTAGCAGTGCATGATGAGGGAGCGAGTTAGAGTTACCTTAGGGCACAGTGAATTTGTAGGGTCTTTGTTTAACGTAAGTTATATTATAATAACCATTTGTAAAGCCAACCCCCCAGCCAGGCCCTGCATTCAACCCCTCACAGGCAAGAAACCCCATGCCACACAGAGTCTTCTGGTATGGGCAGCGTGCAGCTGGTCTTGCAGATCTAGGTCGCATTCAGGCAAACTGAATGCCCATGTCAAAGAGTTACACCACCAACATATTAAAAGTAAGCATACTGGCTTTATCAAGGGATGATCATAGCAGTATATATAAATCAGACCTACCATCTTTCTCCAAAAATCAGCAATATTTTTAATCTGATGTCTATTTAAATAATTCACACAATGCAAGAGTGATTATTTCAATAATGTTTAATAAAGTCTTCATTTAAAAACACATCTGTTTTTCTTATTGTGTTTTGAGAAATGTTAAAAGAAAGACTCCTAGAAATATATATTTATTTTAAATAAAATCAACATGTCTCTGAGTCAATTTTTTTAAATGTTAATATTTTTCAGCCCTCAAAATGCAATCATGAAAACAACAACAAGAGTGTCTTGCACTCCAGCAAAACAGCATAGAGCTCTAGCTAGGAGTGCTTTAAAAAATATGGTAAGCACATGAATTTAATAACCCATTTAATGACCCTGGAGTCTTACTGTTGTTTTAATGTTGCTTGGGGCTGCTGGTCTCCCTGCAGCCCCCCACAACATTAAAAAGGTATTGGTTCCCCTCCTTATTCTAGGGACACCACCAACCTTAAAACAACTACAAACTAGTTAGCCATCGCAGAGCATCATAGGGGTGCTCCTTCAAAGAAAAAAGAATTATAAATGAGCGGCTCCTGCTTCTCATTTATTATTGTTTTTGGTGTCCTGGTGCCAACTTGGGGCACCCTTTTTTAAACAATTATTGGGGAGGTGGGTGCAATCACCTCCCTGAGCTTTTATGGACCCGGACTACTCAGCCCCCCGGGTCTTTTGGTTTTAGAAAGCGGAGCAAGTGCACACCCCCTCCCAAGCCTTTACTGTCCCCGGGACCTCTTGCCCCGGGGCATTACTTTTTTAAAAAGAGGGTAGCACGTGGCCTCCCCTTCCTGAGCTGTTATGGCCCCAGTTACGCCATCCTCAGGGGCTTTCCTTTCTTATTAATGGGAGGGGGCATGCACCCCCCTCCCCAAACCACTACTGGTCCCAGAGACCCCGTCCCCTGTGGCCTTTATTAAGGGGAGGGAACTCCACTCCTTCCCCAAACCAGTAGTGACCCCAAGGATACCATCTCCTGGTTCCTTAAGTGGATGCCCCAGTGCCCAATAGGTCCCCCACAAAACACTATGGGACTGATTACGAGTCTGGTGGTACGATGGCCTGTGCGAGAACCACCTGCCGTATTATAACTTTTTTAGTCACTGCAGGCAGTTCTTATGGCATTCCCGCGGTGGTGCCTATAAAATAAGCACGGCAATGGGAATGTCAAAAGACGTTCCAGCATGGCATGGATTGTGAAGTTGATGCCATGCTGGAACTGGGGGTGCATGCACACAGGGTGTAGTGGAGTTCCTACTAATCCGTAGGATCTGCGGGTTTGTTGGACAACATAAACTTCGGGTGAGGTGCCTCGACTGATTCCAAGCACTCCCGCAGGATATGTTGGCCTAGAGACAGCTAACTTAGAGTGCCACCAACACCTACCCTAACCCAAACATAAACTAAGGGTGAGGTGCCTTGGATTCCAAGCACCCCCACAGGATATGTTGGCCTAGAGACAGCTAACACATAGGTGCCGATCACGATCCGGTAAAAAAATTCCCTGTACGACTCGTATCCGGTCTTTTTACCGTACGAATCGTACAAGTGCCGTACAAACTGCCAATTACGATTCGCATGGTAAAAAGTCCATACGAATCGCATTGGGAATTATTCCCCACACGTCCTCGGGTCGGAAAATGTGTCCGACACGTCCACGGACGATTTACCGTACAAATGTGAAAAGTGAAGTCCGACCGCGGAATTACGATCCATCCCGTGCGTCCGATGTTACAACCGTATGGAAAAAACACCGTCCGCACCGAACACCCATTGCAACCATGGAGACATGCGCCCGCATACGCGCCGAACACCCCCTCTAGCCCCCGTATGTACGCGCCGACCCCCCCAGCCCCCGTACGTTCGAGTCAAACCCCCCCAGCCCCCGTACGTTCGAGTCGAACCCCCCACCCAGCCCCCGTACGTTCGAGTCGAACCCCCCGTGTATGTACACCCGTGTACGTGTCGAACCCCCCGTGTATGTACACCCGTGTACATGTCGAACCCCCCGTGTATGTACACCCGTGTACGTGTCAAACCCCCTGTGTATGTACACCCGTGTACGTGTCGAACCCCCCCGTGTTTGTACACCCGTGTACGTGTCGAACCCCCCGTGTATGTACACCCGTGTACGTGTCATACCCCCACCCGTGTATGTACACCCGTGTACGTGTCGTACCCCCACCCGTGTATGTACACCCGTGTACGTGTCGTACCACCTCCCGTGTATGTACACCCGTGTACGTGTCGTACCCCCATGTATGTACACCCCTGTACGTGTCGAACCCCCCATGTATGTACACCCGTGTACGTGTCATACCCCCACCCATGTATGTACACCCGTGTACGTGTTGTACCCCCACCCGTGTATGTACACCCATGTACGTGTCATACCCCCACCCGTGTATGTACACCCGTGTACGTGTCGCACCCCCACCCGTGTATGTACACCCGTGTACGTTCGAGTCGTACCCCCACCCGTGTACGTGTCGTACCCCCGTGTATGTACGAACCGTACCCTCAACCGCGGACGTATGGAGCGTACCCCAGGCCCCAACACCAGCACCTTCACACAACATCGCGCATGTACGAGTCGTACCAAGCCAGACACAAGGACAGCACTGGACAACCAAATGGCCGAAGTACACACCGTACACATGTTAAAAACGCACGTACACAACCAGGACAAAGCAAAACAACACAAGAATACACCATTCGAATGGCACAAAGCCACTAAACATGTCCAACAAGCTCAAAAACAACACAATCACTGACCTGCAACTGCCAAAATCCAAAACAGAGGCCCAAAACACAACCACTCCTTATAACACACCCACCCAAAGTTCAAACACAGCCACACCCACCAATGGACCAATAAAAAGGGCCCACACACACAAACCATGAGCCTTTGCAACAGACTCACTGCTGCCAGACCCCACAGACAACCTACAGCACCATACTAGAAGCTTGACCACACCTTACACTTGCACACCTTCATACACACACCTTCACAAACACCCCCACATCACATTCACACACACACCTGCACAACCACACCCACACACCCACAACCATCCACACACCCCCCCATCCACACCCACACCCCTCACCATGCCCACTAACAAGAATCCAAAGTTGACTAGCCGAGAGTTGGAGGTCCTTGTCGATGAAATCCTCAGAGTTGAGCCACACCTCTTTGGAACATTGGTCAGACAGACCAGCATTTTTGAAAAAACATCCATGTGGCAGACCATCGTCGATGCTGTGAATGCTGTTGCGGACACCAGAAGGACCAGGCATGAATGCCAAGCCAGGTACGATCTGCGGAGGAGGGTCCGAGCCAAGATGACGGATGAACACAACCAGGCCAACGTCACTGGAGGAGGGCCGTCCCGCAGACCCGTACACTACCATCCCTGGGAGGAGAGGGTGATGGCCATACTGCTGGTGGTGGCAGTGGACGGATTAGAAGGACTCCGAGACCCGGGTGAGTACACAAACAACTCACCTCACATGGGGGGAATGTCATCCACAACCAAACTCACAAACAGGCACGCAACCACCCCAAGCTATCGCATGACTCAACCACACTCCATGAACATGCACATGCCACTAGCGCCACCATGCCCCATGCACCCAGCTGGACAATGTCAAGTCACAGGCCACTGAAAACACCAACACAAGACACGGTAACCCGGATGGCGGGAGTGTGGGCCACAAAAATCACATAGTGCAACTCAGAAGCAGACAACAATGCCCTCTGCCCACATGGCCTAGGTCACAGCCAGACAAACACTGTGTCCCCACACAGGAAAGACTCACCAGCAAATGGTGGATGCCTTGCATCAACACATGGGGGTGACGGCACGTTCTTGCACATGACAGCAGCTAATGAACAGCCAACACTGTGAAAGAGTGGCAGCACACACCACCACAGCAGCAGTGCAGACACACACACTACACCCAATGGGTGCCTGGAGATCAGAAACAAACTCACATCAACAAGCCAAGGGCCATTCAAAGATCTGCTAACAGTGTGTGCCCAGGAAGCTGGGCTGAGGTGACAGAGGGTGACACACAGAGGGAGGGAGAGGGGGACAGAGAGGGAGGGAGACACAGGGAGACAGACAGAGGGAGGAGGCTGACACACGGAGGGAGGGAGAGGGGGACAGAGAGGGAGGGAGACAGAGGTGGACACAGGGAGACAGACAGAGGGAGGGAGGAGGGTGACAGAGGGAGGGAGAAAGGGAGACAGAGGGAGACGGACTGAGGGAGGAGGTTGACAGAGGGAGACGGACAGAGGGAGGAGGCTGACAGAGGGAGGGAGAAAGGGAGACAGAGGGAGATGGACAGAGGGAGGAGGTTGACAGAGGGAGGGAGAAAGGGAGACAGAGGGAGACGGACTGAGGGAGGAGGTTGACAGAGGGAGACGGATAGAGGGAGGAGGCTGACAGAGGGAGGGAGAAAGGGAGACAGAGGGAGACGGACAGAGGGAGGAGGTTGACAGAGGGAGGGAGAAAGGGAGACAGAGGGAGACGGACAGAGGGAGGAGGCTGACACACGGAGGGAGGGAGAGGGGGACAGAGAGGGAGGGAGACACAGGGAGACGCACAGAAGGAGGAGGCTGACACACAGAGGGAGGGAGAGGGGGACAGAGAGGGAGGGAGACACAGGGAGACGGACAGAGGGAGGAGGCTGACACATGGAGGGAGGGAGAGGGGGACAGAGAGGGAGGGAGACAGAGGTGGACACAGGGAGACAGACAGAGGGAGGGAGGAGGGTGACAGAGGGAGGGAGAAAGGGAGACAGAGGGAGACGGACTGAGGGAGGAGGTTGACAGAGGGAGACGGACAGAGGGAGGAGGATGACACACAGAGGGAGGGAGAGGGGGACAGAGAGGGAGCGAGAAAGGGACACACAGGGAGAGCAAATCAGCCTTGTGGGGTGTGGGAATGTCTGCTCCTCAGCAGGAGGACTGCGTGCATGTAGACAAGGGTGGCCAGTGCCAGAACCCCCCCTCTTCTCCATGGCAAAACACAGGGCCATGTCACAACCTGTGCACGAGCACAACGACAGCTACCTGCATTATCTAAGTGTGTGGAACCACTCTATGTGCCCACGTACAGTGCAACACGGAAGGCGCCAATGCATGGCTGTCCACACCTGCCCACTCCACTGCTGACTGCAGTCACAATTGACGCAGCAAGTAAGACTGTGCCACACATAGGTAAAGTCGCAAAAGCTGTGCCCAAGGGACATACCCATGCACACGTGCACTGTGAGTGGAATGCAAGACATATCCAAATTCCCAGAGGAAATGTGCCAACTTTGAAACCAATGAAACATGGATGTTGCATGGAACAAAATTAACATTGTCTCTCTCACACACAGGTCAACGTCGTGGATCACCCCCCAACACTGGGGGGGAAGACTCACAGGACCCGGCTCAGCGGGATGACGGAGCCACCGGCAGCGACGACTCTCACCACTCTGTGGACAAACCCGACCCCGACCAACTTGGCCCCTTTGGTGTCCAACCACCTGCAGCACCTGCGTCAGGTACAACTGGGCCAACCACCACCCCCACTCCTGCCACATCCCAGGAGACACCCAGGATCCCTGCCCCACCACCACAATGCAGCCAGGCTGGCCAGGAGGGACACGGTGTCCCGGGCACCCAGGAGGAGGCAGGCGACAACGCCAATGCCACCCCTCAGGGGTCCCGGAGACCCGATGTGCCCACAAGGGCAGGCCAGGTGCAAGTGGGCAGGGGTGGTGGGAGTGGAGGACGGCGGAGGTGCGAGCCTGACCTGTTGGCTGGGGAACCGGTATATTCCCATGTCCGTAACATCCTGGACACATACCGGCAGGACACCACGGGCATGGGCCAGGTTGTGTCCACCCTCAATGAGATGAAGGGGACCCTCGATGAGATCAAGACCCAGCAGGCCCAGCAACATGCGGAGCTACATGCCTGTGTACTGCGACACCAACGGCGGATGGAGGACAGACAAGCTGAGCTCGTGACGGTGTTCACGGGAATTCACAGTACACTCCGTCGGATGGCCGACAACATGGGCAACCCTCTCTGTGCCAGCAGGCGTAGAACATCACCACCCATAGGGAGGGATGAGGAGGAGGAGGAGACATCCGACGGAGCATCCCAAACATCGTCACGGCCTGCTTCTGAGGGTCCCCGCAGGAGGGCGGGTCGTCCACGGAAAAGACCGTGAGGGTCGGCGCAACAGCACCATCTCCCAGGACACCTGGCCTGGCACCTGGCCCACTGGAGCAACAGCAGCACAGCATCAAAAGACATTCTCTGCCACATGGACTTGCTGGTCACTGTCTGACCAATGTTGACAAAGACTGTGGCATGGACTCTGAGGATTTCAAATGGCAAGGACACCAACTCCCGTAGTGAACTTTGGATTCCACACACCCGGAAAGCCCCTCATGTCAACCCCCCCCTACCCCAACCAAAATAAAAAGTCACACCATAAAGAGAAGATGCCTACTGATTGCATTATTACCTTACATGTGTCTTGTAAAGTCTAACTATGCCTGAGTTCTCATTTGACTTCAACCATCCACACCCTGGGGCTTGAGTCTGGCACAGGACACACATGGGTCACATTGTAGTAGGCAAGACAGACATGGAGCACCATACACACCCGTGATGGGCCCAACCAGCTGAGGGGGTGGCCGCACAACTGTGCCGACAGACATATTGAGTACAGCTACAGCCATGCGCAGAGGTCAGGGATCATGTGGAGTGTCCTGGGGGGCACCCAGGTATGTGTGGACAGGTGGCAGAACCATGTCCTGCAAGCTTGAGTCAGGTGGATGCAGTGAATGGTGGCCTGGCCAACGTGGGATGCATGGGGATGGCACATGTCACAATACCCACACAGTCATTGACTACATGCACAATACACAGTCTAATCCCAGACAAACAGCTTGCATCTTGCTACTCGACACATAGACACATAGCCACTATCATGGAAAACCATGCCAGACATGCCGGATGCACCGTGGCAACACACCAGCATTGACTGAGAAGAGGCACCTTGGAGGCATAGGGACACCTTTATTAGTCATGTATTCGGGATTGCAGAGGCAACTCGGAGTACACATGAACGGGTAATGTGGAGTAACATGTGGGTCCAACACTGGAACCCCCCTTCTGCAGCCCAAATGCGTGATAGCCATGGAACTGGCATGCAAGTTTCGGCTAACAGCTAAACACCCCCTGCTGCTCACGGAGAGACTGCCATACAGCATTGATCCACTGATGTGGAAGTCCCACAGCATGTCAAGCCAAGGCAAACCGTATGTGTCCGAGGGCAGTGTAACACACATTGATGCCATCATCACATTCCACAATCCCATCACTGATGACTGTCAACAAGTCTGACCATCTATTCAGGTGTACCCAGCTGCATGTAATGTGTACCATGGTGATGCGACATGTCTGCAGAGGAACCAAATATCGACAGGGGCAGTGTGCACACATCGTAAACAATTGCCACACCCAATACACCCCTGATGCATCCCTTACCCTAAGGAGACTTCCAAACTTGTCCATGCGTGTAACGCTGAGTCAGCACACGATGACGTGTCCATGAGGAATAGCAGTGCCACAACAATGCAACCAGCAGACGGCATGCGCAAGTACCTGGGGATATGAGAGACACAAGAAGTCAGCCACAAAAAGCACAGCCACTTGCATGTGAATGTACTCGACACATGTAAGGATGACAACATGCCAGGTCACAATTATGACTGGGGAAATACACATCACTGCCACCATCACTCCAGTGACACATCCACACACACCTCTGACTCACGTGCCATACATGCAGATGGACACACACATCGCAACACATGCCACACGGGGACCAATGCGTGCACACACAGACACTGGTACTCACCACTAAGCAAAGAAGTCGCGTATGAGCCGAGTCCGGATGTCCTCTTGCGGAACCACGTCCTCCACATCACTAGCCCCATTGCCAAGCCCTTCGTCCTCCACGGGTGGATGGTCCTGATCATCTTGATCCAGGATGAGTGGCACAGCTTTCTCAACTGCCACGTTGAGCAGCATGCAGCAGACCATGAAGATTTTGCAGACCTTTGCTGGGGCATATGGGAGGGCGCCGCCGGTCTTGTGGAGGCATCGGAATCGGCTCTTCAGGAGGTCAAACGTCCTCTCTATCACTCGCCTTGTCCGGCCATGGGCGGTGTTGTAGCAGAGCTGGGCCGGCGTGATGGGGTTGCGGAGAGGTGTGATCAGCCATGGCATGTTGGGGTAGCCAGCGTCCCCTACATGGAAACCACATGGACATAAGTAGGACAGGAGAAGTGGTCGTGCTGGAAGTCTACGCAAGATACAGGACAGACAGACTGTACCCACCAACAACAAATGCTCGTTCGTTGCGCAGCTGCGTCATCATTTCAGGCATCCTGCTACGCCTCATGATGTAGGCATCGTGTGCTGATCCTGGAAAACGAGCACAGACATGTGAAATCACCATGTTTGACAGACACACCACAAGGGCATTGATGGAGTGGTAGTGCTTGCGATTCCTGTACGCTACCTCCTGTGCCTGTGGTGGTACCAAAGCCACATGTGTCCCATCTATGGACCCAATGACATGGGGCATCCCTCCCAGGGCATAGAATCCACGCTTGACCCCAGTCAACATTGCAGGGGTTGGGAAATGGATGAAGTCATCCAGGTGAATCAACATGGCCTCTAAGAAATCATGCAGCACACGGCAGAACATGCTCTGGGACATGCCACCAACATGAGCTATGGTTTTTTGAAAGGTACCCGTGGCAAGAAAATGTAGGGCTGCCATTACCTTCAGCTTGGGTGTCAGTGCCGTAGGATACCTGTGCAGCGGTTGCAGGTGTGGTGCCAGTCTCGCCGTCAACTCCAGAATCAACCGTTGGGGGAAGTGGTAGCACCGGATACAGTCATTCTCCCGCATGTCAGCCAAGTCCGGAATTGGTCGGTGAAGAGGCGGCGCTCTGCAGTAATTCGGAAGTGACAAGGAAGAGTGAGTGCACCACAACAACAATTTATTTGTACTGAGCACATGTTAATCTGTCAATACACATATGCTACATACGGAGTCAGGTATGTGCCACATGCCCTGGACACGTATGGCTGCCAGGTGACACCCCTACCAAGACCAAGCTACACACGGAGATTGTGAACCTCCACATGCCATGGTATGGGATTAGCTGTGTCCCAGTGTGAGTGAACAGCCAGACGCAAGACAGGAGTGACATACATCCACACATCAGCAGAAGTAGGATGTCGATTGCAGAGACTGGTACCGGAACACTAGAGCCACAGGTCACATGACATTACACTAGGACAGCCCACACACCTTGCCATGAAGGTGTGCATGTGATGACTCACCACACATTCATAGAGAGGATGCAGACATGTCCTTGTTACGCTACTCCGTGTCCCATGCATACATACGCACCTCACATCCAATACCACATGTGCCATGGTGTGCGGAACAGTGTGCCATGTCAATCTACACACAGACACATGGGGGTTGCTGCAACAGCTGCTGCTTTTGAGGGAGCTCCAACATCAACCTAATGGGAACCCCCCACACATACATGACATAGTCACATCGTGCACCGTGGGTAGTGACATGTCAGGTGTGGTAACCCCTGTACTGGGCCTCAGGGGACACTTGCGTGTGTTGTTGTACGTGCCATGCCAGTGACGCTCATCCCAAGTGTGCAGTACCACATGCACACATGTCAAAGGAGTCAAGGGCATGCCTGGCACACATTGCACCGTCACACATTACATGTGTACACATCTCATCATACATCTGGTGCCTTCTCCACTCAGGAGTAATGTGCCACATCACAGCCTTTCACACCTGTGCCCCACACATGTAGTACTGCCCAGACAATGCCTTGATGTCCATCCATGGACAAGTATGTCAGCCCTATTCCTTCCTGTGTGCTGCCTGTCACCACTGTGATGTGTGAAAAGCACCGTACTTTCGCAAAAAAGGGCCTGTGTACGTTCCCGTATCACTATGGGAGTGCTGCCGTATGTGTACCGCTAGGGATAGTGAGCGTACAGGCGTGGGTACGGTCCGTACCACCATGAGTACGCATATGCGAGGACACCCATAGTGAGACAGCCCGTACACGCGTGTGTACGCTCGTACCACTATGGGTGTTCTCGCGTATGCGTACTCATAGTGATAGTGAGCGTACAGGCGTGGGTACGGTCCGTACCACCATGAGTACGCATACGCGAGAACACCCATAGTGAGATGGCTCGTACACGCGTGTGTACGCTCCGTACCACTATGGGTGTTCTCGCGTATGCGTACTCATAGTGATAGTGAGCGTACAGGCGTGGGTACGGTCCGTACCACCATGAGTACGCATAAGCGAGAACACCCATAGTGAGATGGCCCGTACACGCGTGTGTACGCTCCGTACCACTATGGGTGTTCTCGCGTATGCGTACTCATAGTGATAGTGAGCGTACAGGCGTGGGTACGGTCCGTACCACCATGAGTACGCATACGCAAGAACACCCATAGTGAGATGGCTCGTACACGCGTGTGTACGCTCCGTACCACTATGGGTGTTCTCGCGTATGCGTACTCATAGTGATAGTGAGCGTACAGGCGTGGGTACGGTCCGTACCACCATGAGTACGCATAAGCGAGAACACCCATAGTGAGACGGCCCGTACACGCGTGTGTACGCTCCGTACCACTATGGGTGTTCTCGCGTATGCGTACTCATAGTGATAGTGAGCGTACAGGCGTGGGTACGGTCCGTACCACCATGAGTACGCATACGCGAGAACACCCATAGTGAGACGGAGCGTACACACGCCTGTACGGGTCGTTGCTATGCATTTGGGGTGCCCTAGGGCCCCGGAACGCACCGTACCTGTGTGTGAAGCTCCAAATTACATACGGGACACATGAGGGACAAGTATAAAGGCCTACATGCATGCTGGTTGTCATGGAGACCAAGTTTAAAGTTTGAATTTTTTCCGGAAGGTTCACAGCAGAAGTCAGTTGGAATGAATCTACTTTGTTGCAATGTGTTTGTGGAGTTGACATCATGCTCAAGAAAAAAACACAATAAGAACCCACTGACTGCTAGGTTTGAAGGGATTGGAGGAAACATAGGATGCAAATGTGAGTGACCAATCACTCTGTACTCCTGTGCATGAAACAGGCCAGCAAGGCAGATATAACGCAGCCAGGTCCCATGAGGGAGCACTTGCCTGCACATCTCTGTATTCCACGACCCAGCTGCTGCTACTGATTCCCTGGAACCATGTCAAGGGCTGTGGAGAGGTCACAGCCATTCACCCTGGAGGAGAACCTGGCTTTGCTGGATGTGATCCTCCCACAGTACCCCCTACTGTATGGGCGACCAGGTTATCAGGTGAGTGCAGAGTCCACTAGCACAGACTGTGTCCCTTTTTTAAGACTGTGACTTCTGCCATTGTGTCCAGGTGTGACACACATGCCATGTCCTGTAGGGGGGGTCCCAGGGGGGGGGAATGCCTGATGTCTCACAGCCAGAGCATGCTGTGGTACATGTCTGCCTTCCTCACTAGCATGGTGTTTACTGTGACAATCACTGCATGGTGCATGCCACATTCTGCCTGTCTTGTCCTCCTGGGAATGTAGCCTCTACAGTCCTCATGTGATTCTGTGTTCAGCCCAGTGTGACAGGTGACTGTACCCACAGATGTGTGTTAGTTCTGTGTACCTGTGCTGAGAGTGTCCACATGATGTGTTCGTACCCTGGACATCGGTGTGTGTGTAAGTCCCCTGTCATGTGGGTGGGTGCATATGTGGAGTGTAGCACCCCAGCTGCATGAGGGATGGATATACCCTGGCCATGTGATGTGAGCAGGGAGCAGTGCTGTGTGTCTGACGTGCAGAGCCAGCCCCACACCTGTGGGCCCCCCCGTCTAGTGGCACATGTGCAGAGTGAGGTATGTCGCTGCATTTGGCAATGGCAGGTGAATGTCCTGTGCCTGTGTGTGTCTGTGGCCTGTGGCATGTGACTGCTTAGAGGTGATGCACATTATCCTGGTGTAGCTTGTGATGCACAGTGTGAGCAAGGATCATTGAATGTGTAGTTGCCCTCATTCCACCTGTGTACTTTCAATGGCACATACTGCTTTTGCCCTTCCCCAGAGGATCATGTCCCTATGACAAAGGTGCAATGCGCTGGATGCATACTATGCCTTGTTGTAAACAGCAAATGTGTTCTAATATGTGTCTCTGTGACATGTGCCAGGTGTATTGATGTAGTGTCACTTGTTCATCCTCACAGGTAGGCGCCTCTGCCAATGAGCAGATATGGCTGACCGCCGTCAGCGCCGTGAGGAGTGTGGATGGTCGGAAGCGGCGCCTGTCCCAGGTGAGGAAACGCTGGCAGGATATCCGGTGCTGGACGCGGAGGATCGCACGGGTCCTGCTGGGGGACTCACCTGAGAGCCATAAGAACCGCTTGTGCCACCGACTGACCCACATCCACAAGCGTGTGCTGCCGGTGGTATTTCCAGACTTGGAGAGGCGCTTACAGGAGAAGCAGCAGCAGGAAGGGGGTAGGTACATGTGTGTTTGTTGTGTTTCACCAGCATTTGTAAGTGCACAGTTGCATGGATACACTGCCAGGGTTTAAAGGTGCTGTGCAGATCCTGTTAGCCACAGTATAGCTGTGCTCTCCTGCCTCCCTTCCCCTCCTTGCAATGTGTTCCCTGGTCTGTGTGTAGTCTTCACAAGGTAATGTAGGCTGGCGCTTTCTCCACGTGAACTATGCCTGTAGCATCATGTGTGGGGGTGGTGTGTAACAGGTTTGGGGACCTTGGCTGTGCCCTGTCCAGTTCAGTACATGTGGGTTCCATGTCAGTTGGCACTGATGCAGAGTCCAGACATGGGAGTTAGTCTCACAAGTGTCATGCCTTACAGCGCGCATGTCCTTGTTGTGGCCTGTGACATGATGTGCATGAGTGTGCGATACGCATAGTGCAGGGATGTTGGGGTGTGTTGCAGTCATTCCCATTCAGGACCATGGAGTTGTGTTGCCACTATTGTCCCCTGGGCCATATTTTCCTAGGTGTCATGTGTGTCATCAAAAAACGTAGACACTCTCAGTGTCTACAGCATAGGTTGTGCTCTGTGCCATTGTCCCCTGGCACCATGTATATTGACGTGAAATGTAGTACAAGTGTCCACTGTACAGCCTGACCTGATTTTCCTTGTTCATAGTCACAGTGGCCAGTGCCTGTGTGTCTAGTTACAATCCTCTGATGATGCCCATTTGTACATGATTATTTGGACAGGCGCACCTTGGGTATTTGGTGTCCAATCTTTCATTTCTGCAGCCCGTGTGTATTTCACCCAGACTAAGAGATGTAAGTGCCACCTGTGTCTCCACAAATTGTCTCATGTAGGGGGTGGTTGGTGCGGGCCAAGCCTACATGTCAAAACCAGAATTCTCCTTGCTAGGTCTGGCCAGTGTGTGATGTTTGTCTGGACATACACTGAAGGTGCAGTGAGCCAGTCATGGTGGGCATGTTTTCAGTATTACCTATGCAGCATGTACCTCAAGTTCATGGATATGGTCCCTCCGCATTCCTATTGTCGGCAACGCTGTGTGGTGCAGATGCAGTGCTGGATTGTCCCCAGGGCCTGGCTCTTATGTCAAACTCCATTTCATGTCATTTGCTATTGTGTCATGCTCTCCATGGGTTTTCATTGGCATGGTGGGTGAACCAACTGTGTGTTGCATGCCCTACATCTGTACCTTGTTTTGTAGATGTTACTGGTCTTTCTTTGCAGGCTATGCACTGTAACCTATGTAGATTGGACTCATGTGACATATGTATACAGGTGTGTGATTAATTGCTGTCTCTTCACCTTGCCCACAGCATCGTCGGGGGACACGGAGGGAAACATGAGCACAGACGGTGCGGAGGGACCGAGCACGTGTGCCAGCGTTGACATTGTGGCTGGCACATTGAGTGGTACTGAGGCGGAGGAGAGTGAGGCCGAGGACCTGTCCACTGGCACCACCGAATATGAAGCGGACGGGTCCGAGGATGATCTCTCCGAGTGGGCGGAGGCTGCACCACCAGCTGACAGCGGCACAACATCGCACCCCGCCCCCTCCATTGCCATCAGCCGCCTCCCACTTGCTCGTGTCCCTTCCAAACGTGCCCGGTCACCACATGTCTCCTTCCTGCCAGGCACCGCACCCCCTGCCCCTGTCTCCACTGCTGCCGCCAATGCCGAGTCTGTGGACATCCAGCGGCAGTTGCAGATTGGTCAGACTGCGATCCTTAATGTCCTCCATGGCCACAGCCAGGTCCTCAACAACATGGAGGCATACTTGGAGGGCATTCACTCATCGCAGGCTGACCAACGCAGCTTGCTGAGGTCGATAGACTCGACACTGACTGCAGCAGTGGGTCTCCTGCAGTGCTTCATCCAACCCCCTATACCTGCCCCATCCACACTTCCCACTCCCATGCCTGTCCCACGTACACCCAGACGTCAGCATGCACCCACCATGATGGACACAGGCACCACACCAGTAGGGAAGGTCACCCGCACACCTCCTGGCACGCACACACAGGGTGAAGTAGGCACACCCACTGGGTCGGGGGGCAAACGTAAGACACGCAGCCAGAGTGGGAGTCCGCATTCCACCAAATCCACTCCCTCCAAATCCCCTCCCCTCAGCTCTCCTGGCCACATATCACACAAAGACTCCTTCATGGCCGCTCTGTCCCTGAGCCCCACAGTGACACCACCCCGCAAGCGGTCAAGGGAGTCCCCGGTCAGGGTGGTTGAGTCCCCCCCTGTCTACGCCCTCCCCCAGTGGCGCTGCGACCCATCCCTCTGACCCCCCCCCCCCCCTCCTTGGGGCCTGTGGTTCCTTCGGGTGCAGGGGATTCCCTGGAGGACCTTGCTAAGGTGTGCAGCGAGATCCTGGCCTCCGCCTTTGGCCCTGCCCCACCCCCTGTGGTGGAGTCCTCCATCCCTGCACCCACGACGCCTACCCTTCGCCCTCCTGTCCCTGCGGTGCCTGGTTCTTCCCCCCACATGATGCCCTCACCCCTGTGGAAGACGACGGAATCTAACTGTGCAGGCAAGCTAGGGGACACGCTTCCCACTGTGTCCCCCATCCAGCTGTGACTTCTGGACTGCCCTATGGGCTTTGTAAATATTGAACTTCCTACAAACAAGATTTATTGGATCATGCTGAATAAAGCAATTTATTTTTTTCCCTTGGAACACTACTGCTTTGCTGGTATTGCTGTTGGTGGGGCTTCTATATGGTTTTGGGTGGTGTTCATGTGTTGGGTGTGTGGGAAATGTAGTAGTGTGCTGGTCATAGGGGGGACCCTGGGATCTGTGTGCCATCATACGGCGTTAGCTAGGTTTCTCTGTTCATGTAAGCAGTTGCTGCATGGTGAAATTGTCCCAAGGTGTATTCCTTCCTCTGTGTACCCTGACATCTTCCCTGCAAGGTGTTCCCAATATTTAGCGCTGAGCTGTGTGTACATTAGCTGGGTGTGTGACGGACACTTTGCACATGCATGCTGAGCGATGTCTTCACCTGCATCATTCGTGGCATCCTTGGTAGTCATTGTACTTGTGTATGTGGACGATTGACATGACTTCATGTGGACATGTTTTCTTTTTGGCGCTATGCATGCATATACTCCCAGCCTCGCACACATGTGGTACATGTACTGCAGGGTCTTTGTGCACCTGACTGACATTTGTGGGCATGGTATCTGTGGCTACTCCACCCTTTGCGTTCCATGGGCACTGCTGGGAGTGTTAGGCACACACCCCTCCTGTCTCTGGGCACTGCTGGGAGCACTCTGCACACACCCCTTCTGTGTCTGGGCACTGCTGGGAGGACTCTGCACCCACCCCTCCTGTGTCTGGGCACTGCTGGGAGTGTTAGGCACACACCCCTCCTGTCTCTGGGCACTGCTGGGAGGACTCTGCACCCACCCCTCCTGTCTCTGGGCACTGCTGGGAGGACTCTGCACACACCCCTCCTATTTCACAGTATGTACGCTTAGAACATACACGTGTGTTGGTTTGCTCCATGCATACGAGGTGGAGGTATGTGTCGTACATACACGGTTGGGGTGGGGGTACGCTCCATGCATACGGGGTGGGGTTACGGTCCAGACGTACACTGTTGGCATGGGGGGTACTCTCCATGCGTACGCGGGTGAGGGTACGGGTCGTAATGACACTGTTGGGGTGGGGGGTACGCTCCATACGTACGCAGGTTGGGGTACGGGTCGTACTTACACTGTTGGGATGGGGGTACGCTCCATGCATACGCGGGTGGGGTTACGGTCCGTACGTACACTGTTGGGGTGGGGGGTATGCTCCATGCATACACGGGTGGGGTTACGGTCCGTACGTACACTGTTGGGGTGGGGGTACGCTCCATACGTACGCGGGTGGGGGTACGGGTCGTACTTACACTGCTGGGGTGGGGGTACGCTCCATGCATACGCAGGTGAGGTTACGGTCCGTACGTACACTGTTGGCATGGGGGGTACGCTCCATGCATACACGGGTGAGGGTACGGGTCGTACTTACACTATTGGGGTGGGGGGTACGCTCCATGCATACGCGGGTGGGGGTACGGTCCGTACATATCCGTACCCACGCTGTGGAATGCTTGTGTGGGCCGTACCCAGGCCTTTGCCACGTGGGTACGAGCTGTCCCGTCATTGTTGGGGTGACGTAGGTGTGGGCGTGGTACGACTCGTACCCACGCTCTTAAGGTGTGGGTATGGGACGTACCTGTATTGTTGTGTTGCC
This sequence comes from Triturus cristatus, assembly GCF_964204655.1. NCBI lineage: Eukaryota > Metazoa > Chordata > Amphibia > Caudata > Salamandridae > Triturus > Triturus cristatus. The sequence continues at coordinate 626,490,837 of NC_140587.1, forward strand.
GGTTCACGTCGTCAAGAACTTCCGTTGTGGAGGTCGCTGGTTTAGCTGGACACGCCCCACCCCCTCGTAGTGACCAGGGCCTGAGGGTCAGGTATGTCCAGGGCATGTGTGCTGTGTAACTTTGGTGGGGGTTTTGTGGCCTGCCCCTGGTCCTGCCACCCCCCCTTCCCCCCTCCCTTTGTTGTTCTAACCTTCTGCGGCTTCTGCGGCCGAACCTGTAGAGGAGGTCGACTGCTATGAGGGCCGGGATGACACGTAGGTTCGTATCCATGTCTGTCCGTTGCGTACAGGTACTCCTTGTTCGCGTTGTCCTGTCTGTCCGTCGCGTACAGGTCCTCCTTGTTCGCGTCGTCCTGATTTCCCGGCAGTTTTTGGCAGCCGGAAAATATTCACCGTGCGGGATGACGTCGGTGCGAATCGTGATTCCTGGTTCGTGAATGGCAGGCTGCGTGCGTCCCGACGTCACGTTGGCTCTTTCCCGGATCGCATTTGTACGTTTATTTTCGTTGGTCGGTGTTTTTTACGATTCGTACGGAAATGGTGTTTCCGTGCGAATCGTAATTCCATGTTTGTAAAGTTTTACAAGTGGGTACGAGTCGGACGGAGAAAACGCTCCGACCGACGGTTCGTACCCGGTTTTTACCGGATCGTAATCGGCACCTTTGTGCCGCCACCACCTCCCCTAACCCGAAGAGGGAGCGAATAGTTTCTGGCAACCACTGAACATGACAACCCTGACTCATCAGGGATCTTGGAAACAAATCAGTACCTTTCCTCTCAGTCATTCATGTTTACTTGCTCTCAGAGCAATACACAGAATTCACACTGGGATGTTTTCAATATACTTATTGAACCAGCGTTATTTTTACATGAAATACATGTGCTGTGATAATCAGTAGACAGAAGCAGATGAAAGTGATTACAAGCACCAAAAGAGTAAATAGAGGATACAGTTCCACCATAGTGCTAAAACACTGTATATATGCAGATATGCAGACATATCATACAAGATAGTAAGAAGACCACTCCTACTATGCAAACTTTACTCTGCGTGTGTCTAGAGTATATCTAGGTGCAAAGCAAAGACTTCCCCCTACGGATGATCCAACCCCATTACCTAGTGAGAGAGAATGTAGGACCCCATCTTGGTCACAAACTGGACAGCCCTCTGGAGAAGTCAGACTGCGGTGTGGTGAAGTCTCAGCATGCAGGGGCCCTAGGTGTTAGCTAAAGTGCCTCCTCTACTAATTTTCGGTTATTCTTATTAGTTATAATAAAAAGCATCCTTGTGTTGTACGGATAGATTAGCAATGTTATGGATATGTAGATAGCCCTGTCGCCCCGTGGATGAAGATAGAATGACATTTGTACATCGTGCGTAAAGGCCTTGCTCTTAGTGTTCGAGGCATTGTACTAATGTTATGTGAAGCCAGATGTGTAAACGGAAGTAGTTTCAGAGAAACTAAATCAACATTTTTAAGCACGTGAATACGTGCAAAAGGTCACAGCAGACATGTTATTGTACAAAAAGAGGACAATGTAAGAAAAGGTGCAGCTTTGCTACAGGAGCCTAACCCTGGCACTTAACTGGGGCACATGTTGTGCCCCCTGTGCGTAGCCACATGGAGTGAGGCACAAGGGGGCCTTGTAAGCCCCCTTTATTTTCTCACTGCCACTGTTTTCATGGAGAAAGACCTCTATGAAATCAGTGGCAGTGAGGAAAGTCATAATATGCTTGGCAGGACCGTGGCGGCCCTGCCAAGCATATTACTGCCTCAAGACTGCTGCACCACCCCCAGGGAATGGTGATTCCCTGGCGGCTGTACCTGGGTGGCATGTGCCCCAAGGTCGTAATCTAGCAGCTTAAACACCGCCACCCCACCATGAGCCTGGCGGCCTGAGGACCGCCAGACTCGTAATTAGGCCCTACATTGGGGGCCACAGGGGAGTACCAGGGCCCATTCAGCGGGAGGATTTTTAAAGCTTCTGCTGAGTAGGAGGCTTGAGAGGGGGAGCCACATGCACACCCCTATCCACAAATAATGTATTAAATTGACCCCTGGGACATGGTCCACTCCAGGGGTAATTTAGAAGTTAAAACAAATTGGCAGCTGCCATTTTTATTTGCTGGGATATGGAAGGAATATTGCAGCAAACACCCGTATATTTTTTAAAGTTTGACCCCATGGGGTCCCTCTAGACCTCTCACAAGGGCTAGAGGAACAGGGTATCACTACCCTGCCCCCTTATATTATTTTTTTAGTATTTTCAGGACAAGGAAATAACTCACCGGTGTCATGTAATGACTGCTGCAAAATCAGCCAATCAGTATGCTTGTTCCCACAGGAGCTTGACTCCTGCGGGAGTGAGGTGGCCCAAGAGAAAAAAGTCAGCTAGGCCAATCAGAAAGCTCTTTTTTTAAGTTAAACTCGCAGAGCCCTCAAAAGAGTACTTCAAACCCAACTATCCAGATATGCAAATACTGTTGTATCTTAATTTCTCAAAAACTACTAAACATATTCATACCAAATTACAAAACGTTTTCCTGTCCAAGAGTTAGATTCTTGCCAAATTTAGTGTAATTCAGTTTTTATGATGTCATATTCCGAAAAAGCTACATAAAATGCATAGAAATTTGCTATTTGGGACCCCCATTTTTCTAGGCTCCTGCTTGATGGATCACCTCTAAACTTTCCATGAGGAAACCAGGCAAAAAAAGCACAATTTTGTGGAAAGCTTTGTGAAGATTTGTCTAACTGCGCCAAAGGTATTAGCAACCTAAAAAGGCATTCCATATGGAAATGCAAACCTAACTATAACTAACCAGTGGTGACTGCCACTGGATGATAAGTATATGTTTGTGTATGTGCTCCAGTGAGTCTTGTTGCACATGGAAAGTTTTGAGGGATTCATGAAAGGGGGGGCTGAGAAAAATGGAGTTGAAAAAAGGATGTGTTTGCAATGTTAATTGCTATAGGAACCTGTCAACATGACAACAGCCCGAACAATTGAACGCAATTACATCACATTTGGCAGAAAGATAGGTATTTTTTTATGCAGATTGTTCTTTTTGTTATTTTGTGCAATCCGATTAGTGGTTTTTGCGAAATTTAAGTTGAAAATTATACTGACATCTCCGGCCGTGGATATTCTGCAGCGATTTCACAGTTAATCGCGAATGCGCGCGTCAACAGGGATGCTCTGATTGTCTGGATGCAACCTGAACAGAAAGTTGCGGTCGTGATTTTATTGATCAGTAATGGTTCCTAGGGGCTGAATATTTCTATGAAGCTAACATAAGGGGTAAGGGTGGAGGTACTGTGATCCCATGTTTGAGAAATGGGGATGTTAGTGACACAAGTTAGGTGTCCAAAACGGATTTTTTTAACTGCACGCGATATTCGGAATGACGACGCGACCGCCAGCATGTACCATCATGGGGACATCGCAAATATCACAACGTCTTCGCGAATAGTTGTGGAAATATACAACAAAAAGTATCTATATCAATATACATACCCTCGCTGGTCACAGGCACAGACTCATGTAGCTACTCACATATCCACTCAAACACTAATGCGCCCTCTCACAGACTATCTCAGAGACCCATGTGTGTACTCACATAAGCATTCAGAGGCTTATGCACCCACTTTAATCAAATCAAATCAGACTTTATTCTGCTTTTGCACAAAACCATAAAGTCAATTACAGAATAGAAATATAACATTTAAAATCTATTAATAATACATGTATGACATCACCTTAAAATACAATAAAATTAATACTGGGTTAGCAAGGACAATTAAAAAAAGTCAGAGACTTATACACCCAGTCACAGACCTACTCAGAGACTCATACGCCTACTCACAGACCCACTCGGACACTCACAGACCCACTCACAGACCCACTGAGAGTCTTATTCTTCCACTCACACATGCACTGAGAGATTGATGCACCCACTCACAGACCCACTCAAAACACTTATCCACCCACTCATAGATCCAGTCACAAACTTATATATCCTCTCACATACCCACTCAGACCATCATATACCCATTCACATTCCAACTCAGACACTTCATATGTTTCCTTCACCAAAATCCCATATGTCGGATATAGTATTTCAATCTTTGTTTATATTTCCAGTATCATATGCTAGACGTCCGCCTCACTTCACATCCACATCAAAGTGCATATTGCACTTTGATCAGGATGTGAAGTGAGGTGGACTTTGGACGAACTGCGTATCTCATATCAAGGGGATTCAACAGTTATCTTTAACCCCTTCGCTGCCAGGCCTTTTCCCCCCTGTGCTAAGCCTTTACTTGGCTATTTGGGGTAGTTCGCGCTTAGACCCCTGTAACTTTTTGACCACATAAGGTATCCACGCCAAATTTGCGTCCTTTTTTTCCAACATCATGGGGATTTTAAAGGTACCCAGGGTTTGTGGATTCCCCTGGCGGGGACCCAGAAATTAGCCAAAATACAGATAATTTTGGGAGGGTTTTGGGGAAAAATGGGAAAAAAGGGCTACAGATTAAAGCGTCTGTTTTTTCCCTGCAAATGGTATAAAAAAAGAGGTTGTGGTGCTGAAATCACCATCTTCCCAGTTTTCAGGGACAAGCAGATTTTTGTCAGAAAACCTAAATTGTTTTACACAGTTTTGGCATTTTTCTGGGACAAAGCCTATTTTTGCTATTTTTTGTGCTTTCAACCTCTTTCCAGTTAATGGTAGAAATGGGTATGAAAGCAATAATTGATCCTGAAAAGCTATACATTTTAGAAAGTAGACAAACTTCTGAATTCAGAAAGGGGTAATTTGTGTAGATCCTACAAGGTTTCTTTATAGAAACTAACCATTGAATATATGAAAAATTGAAAATTAGTTGAAGAAAACAGCCATTTAACTTCTAATTATGACAGCTGTTTGAAAGCAATATACCATTACATCTGCTGGACCTTACTGGTTGTGGGGGTATATAGGACTTGTAGGTTCACCTAGAACCCAATGAACCCAGAGCCAATAACTGAGCAGCATCTTGCAATGGTTTTTTAATATTGATCGGGTATATAGCAATTAATTTGGGAAAATACATACATGGAAAAATCTGTATGAAAGACACCTATGTATTTCTGAAATTGGAACAAAATATATAGTTTAGAAACAGTAGATATTTGCACATTTCCGAAATTGTGAGTACCCATACTAGCATGAGAATTATAGGTCATTTTTCAAAATGACTTCTTTCTTATACATTTGTCTTTCATTTGGAAGGCAGAAATGCATCGAAAGTCAATAGGTAATAACAGGTAATAACAGTTGGTCTACAATTATGTGTTACCCTAAGTCTCCCAATAAAAATGGCACCTCAGTTGTGTGGGTAGGCCTAGTGCCCGCGACTGGAAACAACTCAAAACTCAACGTGGACACACTTTATTTTTACAGGGAAAAGTGACCCTTTTTTGTAAAGTGCCTAGCTGTAGATTTTGAACCCTAGCTCTGCAGGCACCTAGGGAAACCAAGCAAACCTATACATTTTTAAAACTAGACACCCAGGGGAATCCAGGATGGGATGACTTGACTGGCTCTCACCAGGTTCTATCCCTTGCAAACCAAAACTTTTGTAAAAAAAAAAATTTCCTTACATTTCTGTCATGGAAAGCTCTAGAATCTGCGTGGTACCATCCCTGCATTTCCCAAAGTCTTCCGAGAAAAATTGTACCTCACTTATGTGGGTAGGCCTAGTCCCCATGACAGGAAACGGGCCAAAACTCAATGTGGACACACCACATTTTCACAGTAAAACCAGACCCTTTTTTTTTTTGCAAAGTGCCTAGCTGTAGATTTTGAACCATAGCTCTGCCGGCAAATTTGGCAAAAAGGAAACACTTGGTTCAGAAAGAGTCCTTTTTGTTAAATAGTGTAAATTCGTTCAGTAGTTCCTGAGAATTTTTTTTTAAAAAGGTGGCTAATCAATTTTCCATAGGAAACTTTAGCCAAGGCTACAGCCCAGAACTGCTGAACGGAATTTCACCAAATTTGGCAAAAAGGTAGTGCTTGGTTCAGAAAGTGACTTTTTTTTTTTAATGGTGTAAATCCATTCAGTAGTTGTTGAGCAATTCCAAAAATAAAAGTTTAGATATCTAGGGCAGCGGTGGATTCGTGAACCCTCCCGACAACGAGCTTCACTGTGATTGTTATTCTCTATTTGTCATTTGTTAAGTGCATATATCACCCTTAGGTCTCATAGCGCTGGTACTAGCAGAAACTGGGAGAACAGAGAAGAGAAAAACTGCAGGGGGGGAGGAGATCTGAATAGTAGGGTTTTGAGAGATCTGCGGAATTTTTTAGGGTCGGTTTGCATACGGAGGTGTATAGGTATCGTGTTCCAGCTCGTAAGGGCGATTTTGGAGAAAGATCTGCCGCCATTCCTGATGGTGCAGATCTTTGGTGTGGTTAGAAGCTGTTTGCTGGCAGATCGAAGGGTTCTTGTTGGTTGATATTTTATTAGTTTCTGTGCTACATATTGAGGTCCTTTCATGTTTAGAGTTTTGTGTATCGGACAGCATATTTTAAAGGTGATCCGCTTTCTGATGGGAAGCCAGTGAAGGGTCTTCAGACTGGGGGCCGAGAGCGAGGGAGGGGGGAGTTTGAGGACCAGCCTGGCTGTTGTATTCTGCAAGACCTGGAGTTTTATCAAGTGTGTTTCATTTATGGATGCTAACAGTGCATTGCCATAGTCTAGGTGGCTTATAATTAATCCCTGCATTAAAGGCATGCGTGAGGACAGTGGGATCCATTTAAAGATTTCATGTGCGTACCACATGGTTGATATGATCAGACATTGAGAGTTTGTTGTCTATAATCACTCCAAGATTGCGGACTGCCAATTGAGGTAAAGGGCAGGGGCCTAAAGTGGCTGGCCATCAAATGTTGGTCCATAATTGTTGAGCTTTAACGAAGAGTAGGATCTCTGTTTTACCAGTGTTAAGTTGGAGGTGGTTATTTGTCATCCAGTCATTGATGTCTACCACACATTGTTTAAATTTTAGTTTTGTGGAGGTGGGATCTGGTCCAATGGTGATTAGTAATTGGATGTCGTCAGCATACAACACTGTATCAAAGCCGTATGCTGTGATTATTTTAGCTGATTGTCAGCCAACACTTCAAACCAGGAAGTGTTGTCCGCCATCTTGTGACTCGGTAAAACCGAGTCACAAGAAAACAGGCCACAAGGACCTCTCGGTCCCAAAAATGATTTTTTTTTATAATTTTGGCGGATGTCGCGCTGGGGTAGCGAATCCTGCCGAAATTATAAAAAAAACTAAGCGCGGGCTCCCGGGCGTCGTTTAAAAAAAGCCCCCGGGTGGGCCAGGTCCCGGGGGCACTATAAATTCATTAGTGGGGGCTAATGTATATGATATGCGGGAGGGCACGTTGCCCTCACACAGCCCTGGGGACCACCACCCCCCGGGGCTTGTGTTTTTATGTGTAGGGGACCTCCATGGCCCCCCCAAGCCCAGGGGACCAGCACCTCCCCGGGGCTTTAAACACGTTGGGATGGGGACTGCGGGTACCCCCTCCTGGAGCCATTGATGGCCCTGGGGACCGCCTCACCCCAGGGCCGGCTCTTGCAGTTTCCCGGGGTGCCTACCCCCAGTACACTGCTGTTTGCTATGACAGGGAAAGAGCATGGCTCTCGCCCTGTCATAACAAACTCTGCTTTGGATTTTGGAAGTGAGAGCAGGTTTCCTTCTCTCGCTTCCAAAATCCAAAGCAGATTGCTTTTCCACACGGGGAGCTGTATGTCAGCAGCTCCCTGTGTGGAAAAGCAATGCCGGCTCCTGCAGGAGACGGGGAGCCGGTTGGACCGTGGGGGCATTAGGGCTCCCCCCACGGTCCCTAACCATGAGGCCAGGTCCCGGGGGATGGGGTCCCCAGGGCCCAAAATGGCCTGGGAGGGGGGTGGCAGTCCCCCCTCCTCCTTTAAAAAAAAATATATATATTATATTTGAGTATGCCCCAGGGGATGGGATCCCCGGGGCGAATGTAAATTAATGGAAGGGGAAAATTTAAAAAAAAAAAATTGGAGTCACGACCCTAGCACGGCGCTAGGGTAGTGCGGCCCCCTAGTGTGAATGCAATGGGTACTCATGCAATTACCCAGGCACTAACTCATGCACTTCTACAATCCTTTGAGTGCTACCTATACAGTTTAGTAATCTCCCTGTTACTACCTATGCACTGCTCCAATTGCTCAGCCAGTTCCATGTCCTTATCCAATCACTCTGCCATAACCCAAGCATTCATAAATTCACCATGCACTCTCCTTGCTGCGCTCTAAGTATGCAGTCGCTATCCATGTACTCATGCAATGACCTAGACACTAACACATGCAGTGCTACAATCACATGTCCACTATCCATGCAGTCTTGTAACCAGCTACACACCACTGATTCACTCTAATTATTCAGGTAGTACCCATGCAGTCCAGCAATCACACTGACACTCCCCATGCACACCTCCAATCATCCAGCCAATATCATGTACTAATCCAATCACTCTGCCAAAACAGAAGCACTTATAAATTCACCATGCACTCTTCTTGCAGTTCTTTAATCTTCCAATCACTACCCATGTACTTGTGCAACGACCCAGGTGCTAATACATGCACTATTAAAATCCTCTATCCACTGCCCATGCTGTCCTCTAAACAACTAAACACTACTCATTCACTCCTACAATTATCCAGTTAGTGCCTGTGTACTGCAGTAAATGCATTGTGATTTCAAAACAAAGTATTTAAATGGTTTTTATGTAGAACATGTTTGTTTAGTAATAGATTGGTATATTTTACAGATTTATATTATTGCTTTTTTTAACAGATATTCTTCATCATCATTAAAAAAGACTTATCATGACTAAAAAAACAGTAAAGAGGAAACAACAAAAGAAAGAGAATTATATAAAGAAAAGACAACAGCAGGAATTAGATGAACTACAATATGTGGAAAAAAAGAAAAAGTCTTGTGGTAAGAGAACAAAATAATTTATTAAAAGACTTTCAAAGGCTAAAAACAGTTTGCAGAATGTGGAAAGTAGAAAGAATACCTCAACAACAAAGAAGAATAAAAAGAAAAAGGGAGAAATTAATGGAAAATTACGTTTTCAAAAAACAATCTATTGTAAAAGGAGAAAGTATCAATTTGATGAAATAAGGAAAAGAATGTTTCACAATAGAGTAGTACTTAATTTATTTAAAGATGCCAAGAAATTTAAAAAAGATCAGCATTTTATTAAAAGAAGAAACAGATTGAAACCGTTGTTGAAAAGGCTTTTGAATTAAAAAGGAAATTATCATTTTGGTTTTAAACAGGATTCGATCATTAGATAAACCAATTACATTTTATGAAGACCAAAAGTGATATTTTTTTGGGTGAATGGAAACACAGTTCGAGTTCAGAGCTTTTTTTTAATGAAGAGAACTATTTTCAAACCAATACATTAGTGTACGCAGTTGAAACCAGTGGTTGTGCTTATGAAGTGAAGAACGGTTGTCCAATTGAAAAAGAAAAGATGGTTCCTAGAAATGTCGAAGAAGTGATAGTTGATGAAGTTGTAGGAAGACATAGTAAAGCCCAAGTATATACTTGGGATTGTAGTAGTATTTGTAGTGTACGACAGGAGTCTTTTGATATTTTACAAACTTTCTTACGAGCATACAGTAACAAAAGTGTTAAACAAAAGATTAAGATGCTGCAAGGGCTAGATCCTTGCAAAGTGAGAAAAAATACTGGTTTGCAAGTTCATTCTCTGGCTTGTCTTTCTAGAAAAGTGTGTCAAAGTGTTTTGCATCATTTCAGAATGTTAGCAGTACATCAGTCTCAAATGTGGAAGATAGTCAGAAGATTGGAGTATGCAAAAAAAGTCCAGCAATAATTTTAAGTGACTTAAATAATGCTCTTTTGTATGGGTCAGTATAATGTAAAAAAAGTTTGTGATGAAATAGAGTTTCGTTACTTTGGTCCTGAAAAAGAGTGTAGACAAAGTGAGACATTGATAGAAGTAAGTGTTGAAGAAGACGTGGAACATAGTAGTACTGAGAAGTTTGAAGAAGAAATTATGAAGTTTAAGGTAATTTGTTGTGAAAGACCAAATAATGTTTGTATTTGTTGTGGACGAACTCACTATAAAAATCAGACTAGGAATGTTGATCTGTATTTAAAAAGTGAAAAAGAAAACAATGATAAGTGGAAGGAATTTGCAACTTATTTGTTGGTAGAAGATTACTTGATTTGGGTACTGATCAACATATTTGTAAATATTGTTATAACAAATTAGAGGACAATAAAAAGCCAGTTAGACCTGCGGATAATAACCTAGAGTTGGTAGCTATTCCTCCAGAACTGGTAGATTTAAACACGTATGAGTCTATTCTGATTCAATCTGTGCACCCGTTTCAGGCTATTGTTCGTATGGAGCCTAAAACAGGTAAATTGCCTCCCACAGATTAACAGAGAGGATTAAAAGGAAGAGTTGTATATTTACCTTTAGATTTAAAGGAAATATTGAAACTATTGGCGTAGAGAAAGAGGAAACTGAACCAGTAGTTTTTCTAGTTAATGGTGTTCCTATGAAGAGTTGGAAAATATGGCAAGCATTTGTAGATGTCAGCAAAATGCAAAAGGCAACATTATACATCAGAAAAAACAATGATTACTATAAAAATGTGTATGTGGAAGAAGAAGAAATAGTTTTAGGAGATGATAGCGAAATGTCAAGTGGCCAAATTGAAAAAGTGGACATGTCCAAAACTGAAGAAGTTTATGAACATTATAGTGTACATCCTTTACATTCCAAAGAAGTGATGGGAAATACTATTGAATTATTCCAAATGAAGAAAGTGAAGGGGAGTCCCATGGCTGTTTGGGAAAAAAGTTTGGAAGCTCGTTGTTTTCCACAGCTCTTCCCCATTGAAAAAGGTGGACGTTATGACGAACGACCAGTACAGATTCCCATATCAGAATATCGGACAAGATTGTTCTCAGAACATCCAAGATTTCAACAATGTATCCCATGTATATTTTATCTTTTGTTTGAAAGTGACTTGTCTGGACTTTCATATGCAGTCAGCCACATATTAAAAACAGGAGTTCACCTTCAAAATGTTTCTGCAAAGGAACTCATGGACAAAGAATATGAGAGAGATGATCATTTAGAATCCCAATTGAATAAATAATGGAATGTCAGCGTGGTACAAATGAGTATTGGTATCATTGTCATGGAGAACTTAAATGCATTTTAAGGAACTTAGGAACTCCTACGTGGTTTGTTACGCTAAGCTGTGCTGAATACGCGTGGGATGATTTACTTGAATTTCTTCTAGAAGCAAATTCAAATATTAAAACATTGAATCCAAGACACCTGGAGAACTGTGTTCCTTGGATCCTGCAAATGAGTGCAGATATTTTAATCATAGGTTTCAAGCTATGATGTCTTTTATCTGTAATAAAAACAATCCTCCTCTTGGAGAAGTTATTGATTTCTTTTGGAGAAAGGAGTATCAAGCTAGAGTTGCTCCTCATATACAAATGCATAAATGGATCAAGGATGCACCCAAATTTGGAACTGATTCGGATGAGACTGTTTTATCTTTTATTGAAGACTATGTTACATGTGCTATAACAAAAACAAGAGAAGAAAACACCTTAAGGCAACAACTGTTACGGTTTCAAACTCATCGACGTGGCAAATACTGTTGACGTAAATACAAGTCGAAAGAAAAGTTTTATACCAAATGTCGTTTTGGATTTCCACGTCCAGTAATATCCGAAGGAAGAGTGAATAGTTTCATGTCAGCAGTGAGAAATACCATCACTGGAATATCTCCCAAAAATACTTAAAATATAAAAAGAAGTGCACAATCAAAGTATATTAATGATTATAATCCAGTTATTTTGTCGATGTGGAATGCTAATATGGATATCCAGTATGTTGCGGATGAATCCATTGCTGTTGCTCGGTATGTAACATCATATATAAAAAAATCAGAAAAGATGGAGTTGAAAGAAATGTGGGAAGAAATTTCCCACGATGAGAGTCTTAGTAAGAAATTGTACAGCTTTAGTTTCAAGATGCTGTCCCTTCGGGAGATTGGATCCTACGGATGTTCGGATCGGTTGTCCTCTGCATGTTGATATTCAAAGTCAAGAGGAATAATTTGGGTTATTCTAGGTCATGGGAACTCACACACTTTCTCTCGGGGGCCAAATTTACAGTTTGATTTGTGGCCGAGGGCTGCACCGGTAGGGGTGGGGTCAGTGGGGGAGGGGGTCAGTGGCTAGAGCAAAAAAAAGGGTGACCATGAGGTTGAACAGAGGCCCCTGCAGTGGACGCCTTCATCCACTGAGCCACCAGACCCAGCCTACACACATCTCTCTCTCTCGCTCTCTCTCTCTCGCTCTCTCCCTCTCCCTCTCTCTATCTCTCCCTCCCTCTCTCTGTCTCCCTCCCTCTCTCTATCTCTCTCTGTCTCCCTCCCTCTCTCTATCTCTCTCTCTCCCTCTCTTTGTCTCACTCACTCTGTCTGTCTCCCTCTCGCTCTCTCTGTCTCCCTCCCTCTCTCTCTCTGTATCTATCCCTCTCTCTCCCTCTCTGTCTCCCTCTCTCTGTCTCCCTCCCTCTCTCTCCCTCTGTCTCCCTCTCCCTGTCTCCCTCTGTCTGTCTCTGTCTGTCTACTCTATCTATCTCCCTCCCTCTGTCTCCCTCTATCACCCTCCTCCCTCTGTCTGTCTCCCTCTCTCTCCCTCTGTCTGTCGCCCTCTGTCTCCCTCTTTCTGTCTCCCTCTGTGTCCCTCCCTCTGTCTCCCTCTCTCTCTCTCCTTCTGTCTCCCTCTGTCTGTCTCCCTCTGTCTGTCTCCCTCTCTCTGTCTCCCTCTCTCTTTCTCTCTCTGTCTCCCTCCCTCTGTCTCTCTCTCTCCCTCTCTCTCTGTCTCCCTCCCTCTGTCTGTCTGTCTCCCTCTGTCTCCCTCCCTCTGTCTCCCTACCTCTGTCTCCTTCTGTCTCCCTCCCTCTGTCTCCCTCCCTCTATCTCCCTCTGTCTGTCTCCCTCTGTCTGTCTTCCTCTGTCTGTCTCCCTCAGTCTGTGTCTCTCTCCCTCCCCCTCTCTCTCCCTGACTCCCTCCCTCTGTCTCCCTCTGCCTCCCTCTGTCTCCCTCCCTCTGTCTCCCTCCCTCTGTCTCCCTCTCTCTCTGTCTCCCTTTCTCTGTCTTCCTCTCTCTGTCTCCCTCCCTCTCCCTCCCACTGTCACCCTTTGTCTCCCTCCCTCTGTCTCCCTCCCTCTGTCTCCCTCCCTCTCCCCTCTCTCTCCCTCTCTCTCTCTGTCTCCCTCTGTCTCCCTTTCTCTGTCTCCCTCTGTCTCCCTCTCTCAGTCTCCCTCCCTCTCCCTCCCTCTGTCACCCTCTGTCTCCCTCCCTCTGTCTCCCTCCCTCTCCCTCCCTTTCCCCTCTCTCTCTCTCTCTCTGTCTCCCTCCGTCTCCCTCTCCCTCTCTGTCTCCCTCTCTCTGTCGCTCTGCCTCTATCTGTCTTTGTCTGTTCCTGTCTCTGCCTGTCCCTGTCTCTATCTCCCTTCCTCTGTCTCCCTCTCCATCTCTCTGTCTGTCTGTCTCTTCCTCTATCTGTCTTCACCTCTGCCTGTCTCTGCCTCAATGTGTCTCTGTCTGTCCCTGTCTCTGTCTGTCTCTGTCTCTATCTCTGGCTGTCTCTGTCTCTATCTCTGTCAGTCTCTGCCTCTATCTGTCTCTGTCTGTCTCTGCCTCTATCTGTCTCTGCCTCTATCTGTCTCTGTCAGTCTGTCCCTGTCTCTGTCTGTCTCTGTCTATCTCTGTCTCTATCTCTATCTGTCTCTCTTTCTGTCTCTATCTGTCTTTGTCTCTGTGCCTCGGGCAGTGCACTGTGTAATGTAAAAGGCCTGGGGTCACATCTGTTGATGGCTTTAATTCTGACTCTCACCCCGAGCTGTCAGATCAAAGCCCCACTTTGGCGCCAGTCAGCCGTCCGTGTAGGTATGCATGCATCAATTATATATAGCTCTAACCTGGCTGCGAGCATTTGTGTGCTGTGCTGCGAGAGCGGAGACCAGGCCTGACCTCCCTGGCCTTAGCTCAACCCTCTGACTGCAGGCTGGTGGGAAACATCACATCACAGACTCTCACTCCCTGCTGCCCTCCATCACCTCACACTGCTCTCACACCCTACTGTCCTCTCTCACCTCACCCCGCATGTGTGGCAGCCTGGGCTAAGACAGCTTCCCGGGCTGACACACAGCTGCACCCGAGTACTTTAAAAGACCATTTACTTGTCAATGAGACTTTGTTGTATTTCACCTCTTCTTGGCGCCCCTGCATCTCCACTCTGACTATAGCTGGAATCCCCTGGCCCCGTAGAGCAGAGGCTCTCGGAGTCGCGCTGCTGCAACCGGCGGTGTTTGCTGACACTCTTTAAAAAAAAAAAAAAAAAACCACAGGTATGATGTCTGCAAATACCGCGGGCCGCCAAGGAAGGATTGCCGGGCCCGCGGGCCCTACTATGAGTACCCGTGGTCTAGGTCTTGCTGCAACACGAAATCTAGTACCTAAATCTATACAAGAAATTGAATATTTAGCATTAAATGAACCGGAAAGCACAGATATTGTTAAAACAAACATGTTGGATACGTACTATCCAAATAGAAGTCCTCATCTTGAAAACATGTGTCTCTATGAAGTGTTGCAATATTACAGTTTTAAGATAAATATTACAGAGAACATAAATGAAGAAAAATATGCAGTGATTGGTTCAGAAGGGTGTTTACTGAAACATAGTAAAGGAAATCTGATTAATCATAGGAAAGTGAGTTGCGATACTCCTGATAAAAGAGAATTGTACTATTTAGCACTTCTGCAACTCTTCAAGCCTTGGCGTACGGAACTGGAATTACTTTGAGATTTTCAGTGCTATGAAGATTCTTTTAATGCATGTAAAGATAGCATTGAATGCACAGTTTTTCCAAATTATCTCAAAATGTTGAATGAAGAAATTGATGAAGACGCTACTATTGCTGCTGAGATTGCTGGAGACAGTTCTCAAGATAGTCCAAGTTCTGCTCCACTGAGTCAACATTAAGCCTGGGCAAAGCACTACGCTACGCTTGCGTAGTTTGCGAAGTTTGCACTACTTCGCACTACGCAAATTGCATGTAGCACAGTGCAAACACGCATAGCGTAGTGCAGCGGTCATTTTTTGCTTGCTCGCAGTCCTCAACGTCAAGTTGGCGGCCGCGAGCAAGCAAAATGACATCCCGGCGAGACTTTTTTCTCATTCACGATCAGCAACATCAAGTTGCCGATTGCGAGTGTGGAAAATAAACCTCCCGGCGAGCTTCTCAACGCGGGGAGGTCAGGTTTCTCATTGCGAGTGGTCGCGTATGCTCGCGATCGCTCGCGATGAGAAACTACCAGTCCGTGTTGAGAAAGCTGCCTCTCGAGTAGACATCTACTTGAGCGGCAGAAAACGACCGCTTGCACTGTGCAAGATGCAGTTTGCACTGATTGCACAGCGCTGACAAGCATCCGGCACTGTGCTATCAGTGCGAACAGCATTTTGCAAAGTGCACTACGCAGGTTGCGTAGCTACGCGTAGCTCGCGTAGTGCAAAGTGCACTTCGCTTAGCTACGCGTAGCGCTACTTCACAAACTACGCCCATGGTTAGTCAAGATCCACTAGGACAACCAGTTCTTGAAAATGAAGCAGCAATCACCATGAGTGAAGTGGAAACAGCAATGAATCAAGATCAACATGATATTATGGACTTAGGAAACTTGGAAGAACAACTAAATATTTAACAGCAAGTGAGACAACAGATCGACCATGGTTTTCTTCATGAAAAAAGAAAGCACATGCACATCTTTTAAACCTATTCAAATGTATATCGGTGGTCAAGCTGGTACAGGAAAAAGTTTATGTTAGACCTGGCACCTTGGCCTGGGTCTCCCTTCCATTTTTTGCCTGTTGCCTCATGTGTTTTTGCTGTAGTTAAATGCTTTGGGCACTGTGCCACTGATGTCCAGTACCACAGTGCAAGTGCTCCCTTTTGTAAATTGATATATGGATTAGTGATTCCACGATTGGCTGGTTTGGTTTACCTGTCAGACCCTAGTACAGTGCACCAGAAGTGCCCAGGGCTGGTAATCCAAATGCTGCTAGTGGGCTTGCAGTATAGTTTGTGCCACCCACAGAAGCAGCCTGTACAAGTGTGGCCAAGGCCTGCCATTGCAGAGCCTGTTTTCAGTCTGGTACTGCCATGCTGACTGGGCAAGTGTACCCACTTGCCAGTCCCTAAACTGTCCCTTCTCTTCATATCAGACACCCCTATGGTAGGCTAAAGGGCAGGGTGAATTGTAAGTATAAGGTAGGACAAGCCCTGATGTGTGTGGCATGTCCTAATAGTGAATTACAGCCATTTTCGTTTTTCACTATTGCAAGGCTACTTGTTCCCCATAGGCCAGAATGGGCAGTTTGATTATTACATCTTATAATACTAACTGACTCAGGGCCATGGTAGAAATTCGAATTTAGTATGCCTGAACATCATGAATGATAAAATACATATTTTAGTGAAGTTGGTTTTAACATTCTGTGTTTGAAAATACCACTTTTAGAAAGTAGGTATTTTCTTGTCTAACCATCCAAACCTGGATCTGCTAGGCTGTGTATTCTTTGTCTGGAGTTTGAGTGACAGGGGCTGGGGAAATTCCAGGAGGCAGGGTGAGTCAGCACAGGGCTGAATAGAGAGATCTGCATCTAGATGGGTGGGAGGAGTTGCACCTGGAACCTGAATAGGGCTGTGCCTTCCCTCCACAATGCTGGCTCCACCTCCTGTGGTGCTTCTGATGTCTCTGCCCTGCACTCTGAAAGGAAAGAAGGAGTCTTGTCAACAAAGTGCTCCAGGACTGACCAGAACTGGTTTGGACTAGGCAAAGGCCTCTCTGCCTTCAGAGAACAAAGAGAAACTGTGTATAAAAAGGGGACTCAGACCCCAGAACTTTAGATTACTTTGGGAAACAAGAAGAAACCTTTTCTGAGGAGTGGAACCAGAAGAAACTGAGGAGAGACTATCCCTAGTGCTGCTTGGGGGATTGGCCTGCAGTGGTTGCCTGACTGCCAAAGAGAGGAAAAAGGAACTTTGTGTACTTTATTCAACTTGTGAAGGATCTCCAAGGGCTTTAGAAAAGAGCTTGCTTCCTGTTGAAGTCTCAGGGACAACAGACCAGCTCCCCAAGAGTTCTTTGGAAGTGCCTGCTGTTTTACAAGGCTTTCTGATGGACTGCGTGTCGCAAGGAGCTGGAAGCGCGACTCACGAGCAAGAAGCGTGTCACCGAACTGCCACTGCCGCTTCACAACATGAAGCGCCTCACATTGGCGGAGAAGAGGATCAACGTCGCAGCAGATGCTGCCGCATCACCGGGAAGCGTGTCGCAGAACAATCGTTGAGTCATCGCAGGTCTACCGAAGCGCCTCCAATTGCCAGGAGAGAGGATCGACGTCGCAGCAGATGCCGCTGCATCACTGGGAAGTGTATCGCAGGGCCTGTTGTGGCTCATCGCCGGAGAAGAGGATCGATGTTGCATCAGATGCCGCTGCATCTCCGGGAAGTGTGTCGCAGGGCCTGTCACGGCTCATCGCCAGAGAAGAGGTTTGACGTCACAGCAGATGCCGCCGCATCACTGGGAAGAGTGACGCAGGGCCTGTTGCGTCTTGCATCATTGAGAAAGCAACTTGCATCGCCAGGGGAGAGGATCGACGTCGCAGCAGATGTCACCGCATCACTGGGAAGCGTGTCGCAGAGCCTGCCACGGCTCGCATTGTGTGGAAACATCTCGCATCGCCGGAGAAGAGGATCGACGTCGCAGCAGACTCCGCTGCATCACCGGGAAGTGTGTCGCATCAAGAAGAAAGCGCCATCTTTGTTTCTTTGCACCAGATCTTCAACGCATCACCGTCCTTGCAACACTTACGTTGTCTTGCGTTACGCATCTTCAGGTACATTGAACTCTGAGTGTCGCATTTACCATCTCAAGAGAACTAAGCTAAATTCTACCATTTTAAAGTAACAGTATTGTGGATTTTTGTTGTTTGTGGTCTTGTGATAAGTCTACATAAAGAATACTTATTTTTTATATAAAACTTGTGTGGTGTCCATCTGTAGTGTTGTCACTTGATTACTGTATGTGTTCACAAATGCTTTACACACTGCCTCTGAGATAAGCCTGTCTGCTTGTGCCAAGCTACCAAGGGGGTGAGCAGGGGTTATTTTAGGAGTGTACCCCCTTACCCTGACTAGACGCAAAGGTCCCTATTTGTCACAGGTACCTACCTATACCAACTAGAGCCCACCCAAATTTAACACTTTCTTTAATAAAAGTTTTGACCAGTTATCTAGAGAAAACCACTGAATTACATTCATCTTGTGTTGTAACCACTCCAACTGGGTTAGCAGCGCACAACATTAAAGGAATTACATTACAGTGTTAACTAATGCTACCTGTTGAACATGAAAACTAATTGGAATATCACAAGCTATCTGGAGAAGCTTGTTATGAAGTTTCAAGAGTACTATAGAAAATGAAACTTCTGATTATTGATGAGGTGAGCATGGTCTCAAACTTAATGCTTGCCTTTGTGCATTTAAGAATGCAGCAAATTTTAAAAACATAATGCGATGTCTTATTTGGAGGAAAACATGTGATAGCTTTTGGCGATCTACTGCAACTTACTCCTGTAAAAGGGCAACCAGTATTTAAAACACTTGTGCATGAAGACACCAGAAAGTCTTTGGAAAGTATTGGAAATGAGAACATTTGGTCATATTTTGAATACAAAGAACTTATTAAAAATATGCTACAGACAGGTGATGAAGACTATGGAAGCATTCTTCAAGATATAAGAATTGGTGTATTGACAGATCATGGTAAAGAAGCTTTGCAAAGTCGGTTACTTACAAACTTGTTTCCAAATGAAAATGTTGCTCCGGAAATAAAATACAAAAAAATCGGAGAAAATAAATCTATAAACTGCCTAATGCCAACACTGCGAGAGTGCTCTACATTCAATGAAGAACGTTCAAAGCTGGAAAAACAACAAATAATAAAAATGGAAGCCATTGATAAAATAGAACACAAAGGAATTACTATTATTTTGACAGAAAAATTAAAAACAAAATTGGATTCATTGGAAAAATCTATACCTAAGACTGCTGGTTTAGAAAAGAATTTATATGTATGTAAAAACTGTCGGGTAATTAAGGTGTAATTTGGATGTGGAAAAAGGTTTAGTAAATTGAGCAATGGGAAAAGTTGTTGATTTTGTTAATTTTCAAAATAGAGATGGAATTGAATTTTTAAAGATTACATTTGATCATATTGAGGAAGTAAAACATATTGGACGTTGTTTTTGCTTGTTAAAGATTTGTATGTTTGTAGAAAACAGTTTCCTGTTTCTCTAGCATATGCAGTGACAATTCATAAATCTCAAGGTTTAAGTGTAGACAGCGCTTTGGAAAACATTGGAAATACCGTGTATAAGAGGGAATGGCATATGTTGCATTGTCCCGAGTCAGAACTTTATCCGGATTGTATTTGATTGATTTTGATGGGAGAAAGATTAGTGCAGATGCAAATTGTGCAAGAGAGTATAATCGGTTAAGAAGGCTGTATGCCCCCAATTTAGGTGAATATCCTGTATATGAAAAGCGTGTAGTATGTCGAAAACAAAGGTATGAGAATCTCTGTAATGAAGTTGGAATGAAGAAAAAAATCAAGACAATGTTGAGATTCCAAACAAAAAGAAAAAGGACACTGTGAAGAGATTGTAGGATATCAGTTAGAAAATAGTTCAGGTATCAACTGCTATGCTAATGTAGTGGGGAACCTCGTATTTTTTCTAGAAAACCTCCAACAGCAAATTACGGAGAATCGTGAAAAAAGGTTTTGTTCCTTGTTGCTTTCAATTTTTGAAAACTTGAGAACTGATAAAACTAAAATCCAAAGTGTTTCTGGCATTCGGAATCTTCTGGATATATGTTCTGGTTCTTCACAATTTACACAGAATGTACAACAAGATGATCAGGAATTTCTTATGTTTATGCTTGCAGTATTGGAAGATGAAGGTATACAAATTGAAAATCTGTTTGGACTTCGTTATAGATGGGAACATGAATGTGAAAATTGTACATTTACTTCTACCACTAATATAGACATTGAAAGATTCATATATTTGACAATACCAGATTGTCAAACAGTGTCTTTTAACAAATTTGTTAAAACAGCTAAATAAAATATGGAGTGCAGTCACTGCAAATCAAAAATATTATCAACATTATTTATAGAAAGATTTGGACAATATATTATTTTAATGATACAACATTGTAGAGCAGATGGAAGAAATTGAAAACTTTTAATTAAAAATGTTGTATCAATATCAGGAAGAACTTTCATAGCAGTAGCAATTATTTTCCACAATGGACCTTCTGCAACATCTGGACACTACACTGTCTATTTAAAGTGCAGTAAAGGATGGACACTATGTAATGATGCACATTTGGTTTTCAAATATCGGTTGCCTAATGAATTACCAAATTCATACCTAATATTTTTAATGCCAAATTTCTGAGAACATCATTCGGCTTATTGGGAAGATGTCAATATGAAT
The DNA here is from genome assembly GCF_964204655.1 of Triturus cristatus. Classification (NCBI taxonomy): domain Eukaryota; kingdom Metazoa; phylum Chordata; class Amphibia; order Caudata; family Salamandridae; genus Triturus; species Triturus cristatus. The sequence continues at coordinate 626,511,583 of NC_140587.1, forward strand.
TAAGAAGTGTATTTTGGATACTCTCACTGCAAATATTTTAAAGACCATTCTTTAGACTATAGGGAGTATATGAAGAATTTTTGATTCAATTACCATTTCTGTTCTTTGATATTGTATTAACAAAATTATCTTAGAAAGAAGCATTTCATATATGTGTATTATATGCAATGTTATTGAGGATGTTTATTTTAGGAAATGTGAACACATTTGTTCTTTTTGAACAATCTTATTGATTGTATTTTTTTGCCCGCTGTTACATGATGAGCAATATTGAAATCACTGTCTATGGTGAAATTCAATAGATTCTGAGAACAGCAAAAAATGCAAACTGAATATCTTATATAAAGGTAAAATTATGTTGTGTAGTTTAAACTATAATATTATATGTTATAACTGTCTTTCTGCTCTTTTGCAGACCAAAATTCTAAAGTTTGAAAGTTTTAAAAATTTCAATTATAAAAAACAACTGAAAAAATAGTCTCAAAGAATTTCATATCTACTATTGTAAAGGTAAGTTTAACCCCTTGCATGCCCGCCCCTTTCCCCGCCCAGTGCCGCGGTTTGTATTAGCGGGCGGAGTTCATGACGAGCTGGACTCGTCATGGGCACAGCGCCACCGCAGCCCATGACGAGTCCAGCTCGTCATGGGCACTGAAGGGGTTAAGTAACCCAAACACTATCCATGCACTACCACATTCACCTCTGCACTATCCATACAGTCCTCTAACCACCTAGACACTGCTCATTCACATCTTAAATTCCCCAGGTACTACCCATGCAGTCCAGCAATCACCCTTTCAGTCCCGATGCACTCCTCGAGTCACCCATTAATTACCATGTACTAATGCAATCCCTCTGCCAATACCCAAGCACTTATAAATTCACTCAGGCGCTCTCCTTGCAGGACTCTCATCATCCAGTCAGTACCCATGTACTCATGCAATGACCCAGTCACTAACACATGCACTGCTGCTATCCTTTGAGGGCTACCTATGCAGTCAAGTAATCCCCCTGGTACTAACTATGCGGGCGTCCACTAACCCAGGCAGTCTTATGTTCTTAACCAATCACCGCGCCAAAACCCAAGCACTTACCCATGTACTCATGCAATTACCTAGGCACTAACTCATGCACTTCTATAATCCTTTGAGTGCTACCCATACAGTTTAGTAATTGCCCACTTACTACCTATGCACTTCTCCAATTACTCAGCCACTCCCCGTCCTTCTCCAATCACTCTGTCAAAAACCCAAGCACTTATAAATTCACCACACACACTCCTTGCAGCACTCTAAGTATCCAGTCACTATCCATGTACTCATGCAATGACACAGGCACTAACACATGCAGTGCTACAATCACATGTGCACTATCCATGCAGTCCTCTAACTACCTGCACACTACTGATTCACTCCTCCAATTACCCAGGTAGTACCCATGCAGTCCAGCAATCACACTGTCACTCCTCGTGCACTCCTCCAATCACCCAGACAGTCCCATGTCCTTATTTAATTATTCCGCCGAAACCCAAGCACTTATAAATTCACTATGCACTCTCCTTGCAGTACTCCAATCATCCAGTCAGTACCCATGTACTCATGCAATTACCCAGGCACAAACTCATGCACTTCTACAATCATTTAAGTGCTACCTATAAAGTTTAGTAATCACCATGTGACTACCTATGCACTCCTGCAATTACCCAGCCAGTCCCATGTCCTTATCCAATAACTCTGCCAAAACCTAAGTATTTATAAATTCACCTCGCACTCTTCTTGCAGCACTTCAAGTATGCATTCGCTAGCTGTCTACTCATGCAATGACCCACACACAAACACATGCAGTGCTACAATCACATGTGCACTATCCATGCAGTCCTGGAACCAACTAATGAGTCACTCCTCCAATTACCCAGGTAGCACTCATGCAGTCCAGCAATCAGACTGTCACTCCCTGTGCACTCCTCCAATCCCCCAGCCACTACTATGTACTAATCCAATCACTCCGCCAAAACACAATCAGTTAGAAATTCACCATTCACTCTCCTTGCAGTACTCTAATCTTCCAGTCAGTACCCATGTACTCATGCAATTACCCAGGCACTAACTCATGCACTTCTACAATCCTTTAAGCACTACCTATATAGTTTAGTAATCTCCCTGTTACTAGCTATTCACTCCTCCAATTACCCAGCCAGTACCATGTCCTTTTTCAATCACTCTGCCAAACCAAAGTATTTATAAATTCACCATGCACTCTTCTTGCAGCACTCTAAGTATGCAGTTGCTATCCATGTACTCATGCAATGACCCAGACACTAACACATGCAGTGCTACAATCATATGTTCACTATTCATGCAGTCGTGTAACCAGCTACACACTACTGATTCACGCCTCCAATTACCCAGGTAGTACCTATGCAGTCCAGCAATCACACTGTCACTCCCAATGCACTCCTCCAATCACTGAGCCAGTACCATGTGCTAATCCAATCACTGTGCCAAAATACAACCACTTATAAATTCACCATGCACTCTCCTTGAAGTACTCCAATCATCCAGTCAGTACCCATGTACTCATGCAATTACCCAGGCACTAACTCATGCACTTCTACAATCCTTTGAGTGCTACCTATAAAGTTTAGTAATCATCATGTAACTACCTGTGCACTCCTCCAATTACCCAGCCAGCCCCATGTCCTTATCCAATAACTCTGCCAAAACCTAAGTATTTATAAATTCACAACGCACTCTTCTTGCAACACTCCAAGTATGCATTCGCTAGCCATGTACTCATGCAATGACCCAGACACTAACACATGCAGTGCTACAATCACATGTGCACTATCCATGCAGTCCTATAACCAACTATTGATTCACTCCTCCAAATACCCAGGAAGTACCCATGCAGTCCAGCAATCAGACTGTCACTCCCTGTGTACTGCTCCAATCCCCCAGCCACTACCATGTACTAATCCAATCTTTCCGCCCAAACACAAGCAGTAAGAAATTCACCATGCACTCCCCTTGCAGTACTTTAATCATCCAGTCAGTACCCATGTACTCATGCAATTACCCAAGCACTAACTCATGCACTCGTACAATCCTTTAAGCGCTACCTATATAGTTTAGTAATCTCCCTGTTACTAGCTATGCACTCCTCCAATTACCTGGCCAGTACCAAGTCCTTATTCAATCACTCTGCCTAAACTTAAGTATTTATAAATTCACCATGCACTCTTCTTGCAGCACTCTAAGTATGCAGTTGCTATCCATGTACTCATGCAATGACCCAGACACTAACACATGCAGTGCTACAATCACATGCCCACTATTCATGCAGTCCTGTAACCAGCTACACACTACTGATTCACTCCTACAATTTACCATGCAGTCCAACAATCACACTGTCACTCCCAATGCACTCCTCCAATCAGCAAGCCAGTATCATGTGCTAATCCAATCACTGTGCCAAAAACCCAAGCACTTAGAAATTCACCTTGCAGTACTCCAATCATCCAGTCGGTACCCATGTAAATACCCACGCACTAACTCATGCACTTTTACAATCCTTTGAGTGCTACCTATACAGTTCAGTAATCTCCCTGTTACTACATATGCACTCCTCCAATTACCCAGCCAGTTCCATGTCCTTATCCAATCATTCTGGCAAATCCCAAGCACTTATAAATTCACCATGCACTCTCCTTGCAGCACTTTAAGTATCCTGTCACTATCCATGTACACATGCAATGACCCAGTCACTAACACATACAGTGCTACAATCACATGTGAACTATCCATGCAGTCCTGTAACCACCTACACACTACTGATTCACTCTTACAATTACCCAGGTAGTAGCTATGCAGTCCAGCAATCACATTGTCACTCCCAATTCACTCCTCCAATCACCGAGCCAGTACAATGTACTTATCCAATCACTCCGCCAAAACACAAGCACTTGTAAATTCACCATGCACTCTCCTTGCAGTACTCTAATCATCCAGTCAGTACTCATGTACTCATGCAATTACCCAGGCACTAACTCATGCACTTTTACAATCCTTTGAGTGCAACCTATACAGTTCAGTAATCTCCCTGTTAGTACCTATGCAGTCCTCCAACTGCTCAGCTAGTCCCATGTCCTTATCCAATCACTCTACCACAATCCAAGCATTCATAAATTCACTATGTACTCTCCTTGCAGTTCTCTAAGTATCCTGTCGCTATCCATGTACTTATGCAATGACCCAGGCCATAACATATGTAATGCTACAATTACATGTGCACTATCCATGCAGTCCTCTAAACACCTACACACTACTGATTCACTCCTCCAATTACCCAGGTCTTACCCATGCAGTCCAGCAATCACACTGTCACTCCCTGTGCACACCTCCAATCACCCAGACAGTCCCATGTCCTTATCTAATTATTCCTGCAAAACCCAAGCACTTAGAAATTCACCATGCACTCTCCTTGCTGTACTCTAATCATCCAGTCAGTACCTATGTACTCATGCAATTACCCAGACACTAACTCATGCACTTCTACAATCCTTTGCCTGCTACCTATACAGTTTAGTAATCTTCCTGTTACTACCTATGCACTCCTCCAATTACCCAGCCAGTCCCATGTCCTTATCCAATGACTCTTCCAAAACCCAAGCACTTATAAATTCACCATGCACTCTCCTTGCAGCACTTTAAATATCCAGTCACTATCCATGTACTTATGTAATGACCCTGGTACTAACACATGCAGGGCTACAATCACATGTGCACTATCCATACAGTCCTCTAACTAACTACCCACTACTAATTCACTCCTCCAATTACCCAGGTAGGACCCAATCACACTGTCACTCCCCGTGCACTCCTCCAATCACCCAGCCAGGACCATGTACTAATCCAATCACTCTGCCAAAACCCATGCACTCTCCTTGCAGTACTCTAATCATCCAGTACTCACCCATGTACTCATACAATGACCCAGGCACTAACACTCACAGACCTACAATTTCCTGTGCATTACTCAGGCAGTCCAGCCATCTCCCTTTCACTACCCATGCACTCTTAGAATCAATCATGCTCTACACATGTACTCAAGCAATCACCCTGATATTAGCATGCAGTTATTTCTTCTTTTTTAACCAAATAAGGTAGTTCTTAAGAGATGTTGTGTTCTTCTTTTGTGTTTTTAATTTGTATTGTGTTTTTAAGCTATTTTGTGAATTTTTGGGGTGTTTTTGGAAAAACAAAAAAACAAACAGACAAAACTTTAAACTTTTGTAATTATATTGTCATTCCAAGAGAAATTTTTTTTTTTCATCAATGGTTTCTTGCTGTTGAACACACTTGCTGTTGAACACACAGCGTCAACTGACTGCTACCCACAACATAAAATGGCATTGCATTTGAGCGTCGCAAACTCAGGACGAATGTCCGGACCACGAGATGCAGAGGTTGAGCCTCCAGAAGTGATGGGACCATCTCCCTGGTCAGTTTCTGGTGTGGCCTCTTTAGCACGTCGCAGTTGTTCCCGTGCAAGTTGTCTCGGATGTATAGTCTGTAGATGTTTATACATACTGGAAGTGCCACACGAGTACTTCTTCTCGCTGTCTCTTGATAGAACTCTGGGACAGAGCATGCAGCTCACCTTTCTTGCATTCACTTTTCTTTCACCCTCCGGGATTGTGAAAAATTTCGAAACAGTAGACTCCTGTCTTTTTTTGGGAGGTGGTACCAAATCTTCATCATCAGATGGAAGATCTATTGGTGGATTTGAAGAATTCATTGTAGAAGTTTTCCAAGTAAACACCAAACAGAATCACAATTTTGCTCCCAAAAACACAACAGGTGTCTCTCCTGTGATGCAGCAGAGAGAATGACTAAAACGGGTGGTGTCCTTCAAGTTCTATAATGGAAAGCCTTGTAAACCAATGAAATGGTTGCTTTTAAAGTCACATTGGATTTGCGCACCCAGCGCGCAACCAGCACGCACTCAAAAGGACTTCGCAAAAATATATTTAAGAATAACATAAGTTTATTACAAGTACAAATATATTATTTTTATAAATAGTTTAGATCATCTCTTGCCCTGATATGTAGAATAAAGTTATATACATATAGTTTTCAAACATAAAATATTTTATAGGAGTCAGGCGCCCAGCGCGACCCAGCACATATATGACGTCACGCGGGTCCCGACACCTTGCACACGTCGCATACAAAATGCAGACATGATGCAAACCAATCCGTATATGACGTTAAGTGGGGCCATGCACCGCGCACCCGTCGCTTACTAATCGCGCACATGACGCGATCCCATATGTATATGACGTTACACTGGGCCACGTACCACGCACTTGTCACAAACCAAACGCGACTTTACCAATATGGCGGCTTGAGTTCGCGCACCCACCGTGAAAGTTACACGATAGGTACGCGGCTTTGGAAAAAAAACATATACGTCTATTTTAAAAGACATAGGACATTACATATTTAAATTAAAATTATAAAATAGGAGAAAATAATTATAGGATATTAGAGTTACAAAATAACTTTTTTTTAAACTTGTAATTTACAGAAAAAGTTTTTATAAATATTAAATTTACATATTAGCATTTAAAAAAACGTTGAAATTCACTGAAAAAAACATAGCTTTCAGGGACGTTTTAGGTAGAAATTAGCATTTAAAAAATACTAGAAATTCACAGAAAAACCATAGGTTTCAGGGACGTTATAGTTAGTTGGACATTGCACTTGAACAAAACCATGGAAATTCGTCCGTTATAGTTAGTTCAGCTAACTATAACTTGCGCCCCCGCAATGCACTGCTTATGACATCACATATTACATCATTCATGACATGGTCAGTGACATCACTGATGCCATCACTGATGACATCTCAAATTACATCACTGATTACATCATCCAGGTAAAAATCTGATGCACCTCCTCACAGTCTAATATAACCTTTGATACACCCACTGTAAAATACAAACTACGATTTTCAAAACCATCGACACATCAATACCAGTTACTACATACGCACTCATTGATTCCTAGATCTACACACACCTCCACTCATTCACCCATACAATCATTCATACATGCATTCACTCATCAATACAACACTATCATATGCACTCATACACCTATACAGACACTCACACACCACCACTCATCTATGGACTTACTCACACACCTAGTCAGTCATGCAAAGAATCAATCATGCTCCCATTTACTCACCTATACAGTTATACACATACACCACCTCACTTATGGATACAGATACTAACACATACTTACTCTCTCATATAATCACTGATATAGGTTCACACTCATCCATACAGCGACTCTCACAATCACTGACTCTCATGTATAGTCATTTATATACTCCAACTCTCACATACACTGTCTTTTACATATGTAGTTACTTGGACATGTACCACTGAGACATCCATTCACTCACCAATATACCCATTCACACACTCACCCACCCATACAGCTGTTTCCACATGCACTCTTGAACCCATACACCCAGTGAATCAACCACTTACACATCTATGCAGAGTCACACAGCTCCAACACCCCCCCACACACACACTCAGGCACCCATACAGTTACTCAGACAACCAATCAATAACCCATATAGACACTCATGTAGCTACTGACCAACCCATGCAGCAGCTTATACAACAACAGACAGACTGATACAGACATTTACACAGTTTAGTCACTAACCCATGCATTCAGTAAGACACATTTATTCACTCACTTATACAGTCAGTCACGAACCTACTAAATCATCCATCCAGATACTTATACACTCACTCATTCTTCAATACACCTTGGCATATATATAAAAGATATTTAAATGTTATAGAAACACACAGTCACTGGATGATGTCATCAGTGATTCAATAGGCTATTCCCTGCAGATCTCTCAGTGACAATGATATCAATCTGCAATTCTCGTCACATATTAGTAACACACACAGTGTATTCCTAGATGTGGAAATCGAGGTGCAAGGAATTACACTGGTAACTAAGGTACACAGGAAAACAATGCAGGGAATAGCCTATTAAATGCTAATAGTGCTCACCCTTCAAGTTTAATTAAAAGCATTTCCTATGGGGAACTGATTAGGGCCAAGCGTAATTGTAGCACAGAGCAAGAGTACAATGCAGAGAAACAAGTAATGAGTGACAGATTTGTGAAACGAGGCTACAGTAAGAAAACAATCAAGCAAGCCATAATAAAAGCTAATTCATTAGTGAGGCCCGAACTTCTGCGATCTAAACCTTTAGCGGTAGACCAGGCGGATGAGGTGAGATTTATACCCACTTATTCCACTAATGCCTATAAGATCAGAGAAATGTTCAATCATAATTGCCACATTTTGAGAACAGATTCCATCTTGCAAGAATATATGCACGAGACTCTACAGATCACATTTAGATGAAGTAGATCACTAAAAGATGAACTTAGTAATACTGGTGTATCGAGGGGTACAGGCAACGGATTTAAATGTTGCAAACATTGCAAAGCATGTGCCAATAGTAAGGATTGTATGAAACTGAAAATCCCTGCTACTCAGAGAGAATTTATTATCAAAGGGAATTTTTCATGTGAAACTGATTTTTGTGTCTATTGTCTAATTTGCCTGTGTGGCAAGTTTTACATAGGCAGCACGATCCATTGAACCAAGAAAAGGGTACTAGAGACAGAAATGGGCAATATCCAGTGGCACGTCATTTCCATATGATGCATAACCAAAATTAAAAACTATTTGTGGTTTTAAATGCCAAAAACCCAACAAGAGCGGGGTGGCAATAGGGAATGCTAATTGAGAAGAATGGAGCCATGATTTATTATTGACTTTGATACATTAACTCCAGTAGGTTTGAAGTTTAGTGAAGAAACGTCAGTACATCTGTAGTCATATTTAGTTTGAAACTGACTTTCTAATGGAAATCTGATTTTTAATCTGTATAGAGTTGTAAGGAATAGATCCTAATTTAATATTTTTTTGAAGTAATTTGTAAGACAATAGATTTGGTTTAAAAAATGTATTTTTTTCTTTTTTGTTTCTTTTTTACATAACTAGGCAGGTCATGCGTCAAGGCAGGAAGAGGATTATTGTGATAGCAAAAGGATGGTTGACTTATGCATAAGCGAGTATGATTTATTGCTAAGGCCCTCTTGGGCTGGACTTAGATACAAGTATACTATACTTTAATGTCATTTAGGATTGATTGCCAATAAAGTTTACACTGTGGATTGAAAGCCCACTTGGGCGAGATACAGTAAAATGTATACTGTTATAAAAAGTATACTGTCAACCTGCGCATTTATAGTTATCTTTTCAGTTGCTATCGTAAATGGCATTATAAAGAATGAATATTGAGTAATTACTAGGGGTGGGCGGAATTTGCGTAGTCATGCCACGCAAAGCACAACGAAACGGTAAAGAATCAACGCGAGCACGCAAAAGTACCACAAACAAGCCGAATTGCTTGTTTCGCCCGTTCGTGATGCTTTTTTCCTGTTCGTGAACACTGTTTGCGTGCTCGGGGAGAAATATCTAGCGAACACGCATTTTGAAAGCGCAAACAAGCAGAGAATTCTGCGAAGCCCGGATCGCGGAATTTTTGGCAATTCTGCATTCCCCGCGGAATGCAAAATTACCCAAATTCCGCAAATTCCGAGAGCAGAACAGAATTTACTGCCCAGTCCTAGTGAATATTTAAATCTTGTATGATGTCAGTAATATTTTGTTTGGTCAAAATATTACATTTGGCTTACAAGTGATAAAATGTCATGTATGATTTGAATATTTTACCTAAGATTTAAATACTGCGGCACCATTATGTGCAGGACATTCAAAGATGGCGCTTAACCCCTTCAGTGCCACGCCCTTTCCCCCTCCTGTGCCAGGCGTTTCCTTAGTGGGCGGGTTTCATGACGAGATAGTCTCGTCATGGGCACAGCGCGACCGTGCTCCATGACGAGACTATCTCGTCATGGGCACAGAAGAGGTTAAAAAACAAGAGCCGCTTATTGTTACCTTTCCCACAGATAATGACGGTGGTCCTTTCTTTGTATTGATGAACACATATGTAAATAGGGCAATACGGAGACTGATACCAGAACCGTGACAAAGCTCTAAAGCGAAACGCATTGGTGAGGCATTATCTTGCTGAATTAAATCATTTAAGCATCTCCGGGAGTCCTGGATTTCTTTTCCGAAAACGGAGAAAAGTTGTGCTGATAGAAGGGTTACCGAAACCCCTCTGGGACCGCCGCGACTAAAGCTCCGGACTTCCGGCTTGTTGTTGAATATATATATATAATGTTTTTGTTACAATGGCACAATTCAGTATGATAAAAGAGACCACCACCCTGAAGTTGCAATATGTCCAGCAGGGACATCATTGTTCCAGATGTCCATATGTCCCTGCACAATATATTGGATTAAAACTAAGCTCAGTTGCTCAAATTTGGAGTGTGCACCTCTTTCATCATAGTGAAAGGTATCATTGAAAATTATTTGGGTTCTTACACCTCTATGCGCACCAATGTTGGAGCACCATGGAGTTGTGCTGTGGTATATATATATGAGTAAAAAGTTGCGGCTGCCATTTTACACACTGGGGAATGGACCCTGGTAGCAAAACAATATGCAATGTAGTGGAAGGGGGCAGGGTAAACTTACCCTGACACCCTAGGATCAATATAGGGGTGTATGAAGGACCCCTGGTGAAATCACATTCTCAGAAATGTTTTTTTTTCAAGTGCAAATATTTGTGAATGCGTTGCGAAGCTCAACGTGGACCCTCGTGTAACTTCATGATGAATTTGCGAATTCTATTGAAAAATACTAAAACCAACACTCAAATACTCACTCAGGTACTTTTGTACCACTCACAGACCCACTCTGACATTGCTGAACCCACTTACAAACCCACTAAGAGACTAATGCTCCCACCCACAGACCCACTCAGAGATTCAGGCACCCACTCACATAACCACTCAGACACTCATGAACCCTCTGACAGACTCAATAGGACACTCACACAGCCACTCACAGGCCCACTGAGAGACTCATGCATCCACTCACAGACCCACTGAGATACAAATCCACTCAAAGACACACTCAGAGACTTTCACACCCAATCACATTCTCACTCAGATACTCACACACCCACTCACAGATCCATTCAGGCACTTGTGCACCAACTCACAGACCCACTCAGAGACTCTCACACCCATTCACAGAACCACTCAGACACTCACACACCTGCTGACAGACTTACTCACAGACTCATGAACCCACTTACAGACCTACTCAAAGACTCATGCACCTACTCAGAGACCCATTCAGACACTCATACACCCAGTCGCAAACCAACTAATAGACTTATGTAACCAATCACAGACCCACTCAGAGACTCATGTACCCACTCACAGACCCACTCAGGCACTCATACACCAATTCACAGACCCACACAGACATTGATGCAGCCCCACACAGATACACTCAGTCATACAGCCACTCACAGATCCAATCCGACATTCACATATCTACTCACAGTCCCACTCAGACACTAATGTGCCCAGTCACAAACCTACTGAGAGGCTCATGCACCCACTCACAGACCCATTCAGAAACTCACATACCCACTCACAGACCCACTCATAGACTCTTGTACCCACTCATATATCCAGTGAGACTCACACACACTAGAACAGACCCACTCAGAGATTCAAGCACCCACTCAAAAATCCACTCAGACACCCAAATACCAACTCAAGAATCCACTCACACACTCATGCACTCAGTCACTTACCCATTGAGACATTTACACACCCACTCACAGAACCACTCAGAGACTCAGAAACCCACTTAGAGTCCCATTCAGACACTCATACACCCACTCACAGACCCACTCAGATACTAACACACCTACTCACAGTCCCAGTCAGACACTGATTTACCCACTCACAGACCTAGTTAGAGACTGATGCACCTACTCACAGATCCAGTCAAAGAAAAATTCACCCACTCACAGACCAAGTCAGACACTAACACACCCATTCACAGACTCACTCAGGCACCCACTCACAGAGCCATTCAGACAATCGGGCATCCAGTTATAGACCAAATAAAACACTGGCACACCTACTCACATATCCACTCAGAGACTCACACACCCTCTTAAAGACCTATTCATACACTCATGTACCCACTCACAGACCCACTCAGATGCTGACACACCCACTCACAAACCCACTCAGACACTGACACACCCACTCATAGACACACTCAGAAACTTATGCAGTTCAGTCAAATATCCACTCACAGAATTAAGCACCCACTCACAGACCCACCCAGGCACTGACACGCCCACTTAAAGACCCAGTCAGACACTGAAGCACCCACTCACAGATCTACTCACACATTCATGCACCCACTCACAAAAGTACTCAGAGACTCATTCACCTACTCACAGACCCACTCAGACACTCATGCATTCACTCACATTAGTGAGAGATGAGAGAGTCAGTCACATAGTTGTGAATACTAAATGTGTTGGTCTGTATTAAATGTATATTTTTGCTTTGTGGATTTGAGACGAATTTGTGAACCCAAAATGTGAATGTGTTTTTTGCTTTGTGGATTTTAAAAGGATATTCAAATTCAAAAAAAGATTTTTTTAAACGGATTTTAACAGAAAATGGACCAGTGTTTTGAAAAAGATGTCTCTGAGCAGAGCCTTTGGGTTTGTGATGTGCAGATGATAACTACACATAAAACAGTATTAGGAGTCAGATGGACGACCCTTCCAATTTGTGAGTCGTGTCAGTTTGTGACTTGCAATTTGCGACTTGCTAATTGGAATTTACAACAGTGTCTCAGACACAGTTTGAGATTGCAAATGGGGGCGCAACTTGCCTGCCTCATTGATATTCATGAGGCAGGTACAATTTGCGACCCCATTGGTAATGGCTAGCACTCCCATGGATGGTGGCCTGCTTGGGTCAGCAGACTGCCATGTCTATGACTGCTTTAAAAATAAATCCGTTTTTTTTCTTCAATGCAGCCCATTTTCCTTAAATGAAAACGAGGTACATTTAAAAAGGAAAAATTAAACATTACTGTTTCATTTTTTAGGAGTCCATGTTCTTAAAAAATATTGTCATTGCCAGTCGCAATGGGGAAGGGGTTCCCTGGGTACCCCTTCCCGTTTGCGAGTGGCTTACCACCCATTTCAAATGGGTTGAAAACTGCGAGTGTTGCGGCATTGAAGTGTGAGTCGCTATTATGAAGGGATGCCCTTGGCACGCCCCTCCCGAATAGCGAGACGCAAACCCTATTTTGAGAACAAGGTTTGTAAATAGGGTAGACCTATTTTGCGGTCGCAAACGGGCTAATTTCCCATTTGGGACCGCAAAAAACGGTCGCACATCTGCCCGTAGTCTTTCAAGCTGTTAAGGAATATGCTGTTGCCTTTCACAGAGAAATGTACTGCATCACTTCTGTATATATGCTCTATGTCAAAGCGTATATTGTTGTTGTTATAGATGGAGCCCATGTTGTGGTATTTGAGGAATGCAGAAACAATTTTATTAACATGTTTCCTGGTTTTGTCTATCCGTGAACAGATTTCGTTTGACCACTTCCATTTCTGCCTTTGGCAAATGTTAGTGAATACCAAGGCAGTCTGAGGGAAAAGGGCCATTAATTGACCAAAGGTATCTTTCATTAGGATTTCCAGTCCAACCCCAGTCATTGTGCCTAGGTCATTGCCACCACAGTGCACAACTATGAGGTCTGGATGTTGTCAATCTAAAATGCTTTCAACCAAAGGCAGCAATTGATGCCACTATAACTCTCTCTGGCCAACCCAAGTAATGTCCACATTAGTTGAATACAAGTTCCTGTCAATGTTACTTTTTTTAGCATATTCTCTGGCCCAAAACACATAGCTATGACCCAAAATACACACTTTGAAGGCAAGGAGCTGTAGCACTCAGGAGAAGGCTGGAGCTGAATGAGGCCATTTGTAAGAAGAAATGTAGTTAAAATGGAGGTCAGGTCCAGATTTAAAAAAGGACATATTTGAGTGGATGCTCTAAATATGTTAGTAGCTAAAAATAGGTAGAGATTTAATATGCAAAGAAAGTGGATCTGTGACTGGTTCTGGTTAATTTCAAAAGAAGTTATGCTTTTTTGAATATGCTAATGTTTTTTAAACATTTGACCACACCTGCAACAGTTGAACTTGAGGTTAGTATGCTGCTCACTGAAAGTGCTGTGAACTTATGACCTACTGGTACAATAGAGTGTTGCACAGCGAGGTTGCTATGGCAACTGAGGTAAAATAGTGTGGGTCAAAGGGTTCTAAATGCACTGTACTTTCAAACTTCAAAGGAGAGTGGTATACACATAGTATATATTCAGAAATACTAAATTCCAATATTAGCACTATCACAGTATGCTAAAAGGAGATAAAAAATAATAATGGTAAAATGGTAAATGCATTAACGAACTCCCATAGAGATTAGCTAATCTGTCACAAAGTTCAGGGGGGCCGTGCTAAGCATCACAATGGATTTGCGAACACCTGACCATTTATTTACAAGTGGAATAACAACAAAAAACTTAAACAAAGGTTACTATTTTCGAAGTACATCAGTGTCACTCAAAAAAGAGCAAAAAAGATTGCCATTACTGAATATTTTCTACTGAGAGCAGTACTTATCAGTTTTCCTGATTAGAAATTTCAAGTATAAGTGTGTTACACATTGGAGACAACAAAGTGATTACACAGGATTGTTAATAATGATGGATATTGAAAAAGTATACTTAAATATATACTAATGTATTACCACTAGTCATATTCTACATTAAGTTGTACAGCCCAGATAAGGAGACCTTCAAATATATGTGAGGTGTGCTAGTCCAGAACCTGTATCTTCACTTCAGACTGCTACGTTGAAATGACAAGGTGTTGGCAAGTCCTAAGGTTTCCCATTATTACATTTAAATCATCCATAAGATAAACTGCATGTAGCCAATTTGGGAGGAAGGTGTTTGTTTAAAAGGCAATATGTAAATCAAAAGGGGGTTTTGAGGAGATAAACAAGAGGAATCATCCTCCTATTGACTGCACCTTAAACAAAGAGAGCAAATCTGTCAATTGAGACTTTCTTTCCACTTCCATTTTTGGAAAATAGAAAGTTTTCTTTAGATAACCCTCACCCACCAGAGTTTCCCCTTGGTGGCATGCTTCATCATTGGGTTCTTCCGGTTCTGCTGTGGAACGGGTCTTGCTGAAACCTACGAGTTACCTGGGAACACTTTTGGTGTTGTTTCTAATAGATGAAGAGAAAATACGGGAGGGGGGTTTGTGTGGAAGATTAAAAATACCAGGCTAGTAGGACAAATAGTTTTATTCGTACCTCTATCCAGTATGGTTAAAAAAGGGGGAAATGAGTGAAACCCTATGGAATTATGTTCCTAAGTTTCAGAGGTCTTCATGTTTCCAGCCCTATCCGAAGGCTATTCATCAGGACCAAGGGTTACTACCACATCATACCACCCCTGCTTGCTAGAAAAGTTTTAAAAAAAAAGGAAAAACATATACAAATATATACCGATTTGGTGCTATAGCTGGAAGATCAGTAAGGATATATGAAGTGAAAGTTAGTCTGTAATTGCCCCTGGCCATGTTACACATATTATACTTGTATATTGGAAAACATCACATTTGTGAGACTCATTATATATTTTTAAATGTAGATGAAAGTGAACACGTGTAGTGCTACCAAAAGAACTCGACACAAATAGGCACACACACACATATATGTTGGAGACAAGGGAACATAAATGGTGAATAAAAAGTAGACATCTGCACATAGAATGCCTAATTCAGGCATCATGAGTCTAAAAACGTGGGAAGGGACACCTTTAGTCATACTCTGTGGAAAATGCGAGATAAGAAACTGGGGATCATCATAAGGATACTATTTTCGAGACTGCTCATGGGCTGCACGTCTGTTATTGAAAAGCAGCTATGCCAAACTCACTACTCCAAAGCTACTCTTTTTCGGCATAGGGACATTCTCACACATTTAGACAAGGAGGCCTTTCAACGTGGCCTGGTCCTGCTACTACAGAGCTTGTTTTCACTGCGAGATCTATTTTTGATTAAAAACTGCTTTACCAAACTTTTAACTTTCCTTCTACTATTTAAAGCACACCCATCAGCTAGGCTGTAGGTAGGCCATAGGGCAATGTGCTTTTCTTTAAAAGGTTAGGTGTGTTCTTTTGAGTTTCTCTGAGTTACATGTTCACTTGCACACCATTACACTAAGTTATTTCCCCTTCTACTATATATAACTCACCTGTAAAGTAGACCACAGGTAGGCCGAAGGACAGGGTGGTATGTGCTTAAAATATTTATAGTACAGTTTAAATTTCAGTTAGTTACATGCCCACGTACAGGCTAAGCCTGTGGATGAACTCCGCTCCGCTCACAGAGTTTGCGGAGTTTTCCGCACTCTGTGTTACGCAGAGCTCGCAGATTAGAGAAAAAGTTCGAAAAAGTTTTTTTCCTCTCTCAGGTTCATCAACGTAAAGCTGGCAAGCGAGGGAAATCCACCCCCTGTGAGATTTTTCCTCATTCGCAATCGTCAACATCAAGTTGGCGAGCGCAAGCATGGAAAATAAACCTCCCGGCGAGATTCCTTAACGCGGGGGGCTCAGGGTTCTCATTGCAAGTGGTCACGTATGCTCATTGAGAAACTGCCTGTTCGTGTTGAGAAAGCACCCGCTCGAGTAAAAATCTGCTTGAGGAGCTGAAAGGATAGCAGCGCCTGCTTGCGCTGTGCATGGTGCCGTTCGCGATCGATGATTGCACAGTGTGGACAAGCATCTGGCACTGAATATCACCGCAAATAGCATTTTTCTATCGCACTCCGCCGCTTGTGGAGCTCCGCGTAGCGCGGCAGAGTTTTTTTCCACTTCGCGAACTCCGCCCAGGGTTATTACAGACACATATGCACAGTTATATATCCATTCTCTCAGACATACTGCAACTCACATATGTATTTACAAAAGCATAGAGACACTTACACACCCAGTCAGACAGTAACAGAAGAACTTAGAAACTGAGACACTGACATATTTATTCAGCAGTAGCAGACCCAGTTTCAGACCCAGTTACATATCCCAACAGTCTCTAACATGGCCAGTAATCTCATTATAGAGTAAATGGTATACGTTTTAGAGACATACGTTTTAGAGACCCATTGAGTTACTAGGAGAGGCAGTGAAATAGTGATATAATTACTTAGACATCCAGTCACACATGCACAGAGAGACTGATGCAGTAACTCATATATGTACACTAAAACACCCAGGTACTAACTTAAGGATCGACTGGTACACCCTGGAACACAATTATGCATACACTAACACATCCACGTACACTGAGAGGCATATAGTGATATGACCACCATACACTTATCCATACACTGAGACACCAAGTCCCACAATAAAGCACACATTAACACTCCTAGTCACACACTGATCCATACAATCAGAGACCCAGGCTGACACTGGTACATTGACTGACATGCTTAGACACACACTCATATATACGCTAATACACCCAGGTAGACCCTTATGCACACAATGGCATGGCCAAACACACAGTGATGTGTATACTGATACACCCAGGCATACACTTAAGAATACAGTAAGACACCCATTTACACTCTGATGCATATAGTTACATAGCTACAAATACACTAATGCATACACTGAGATACTTAGCGTTGCAGTGATGCATATACTAACACAGCCAGTCACACACAGACCCATACATTTACACACCCATGATAATACTGATCCATACACTGACACACCCAGGTAGAAAATGATACATATCCTGACATACTCATGTACATTGTGATAGATAGAGTAGCACACCTATGCATACACCGATATAACCACATGTACAACCAAAGAGATAATGAAGAAGATAGTGACATATGCAGGTACATTCCAATGCATACAGTAACACACCAAAAGCAAACTTATGCATACACTGAGAGACTCAGTCACATACTTCTCCATATAGTATCACACCCAGAAAGTCATTTATGTATACAGTGAGACTCTCTAAAACATATGCTTAGACACCCAGGATCACAGTGATGCATACAGTAGTATACCCACCCATGCACACACTGATGGATACCCTAATGCAGGCAAAGACACAAAGATGTAAACATGGAAGGAAATAGAGTTAGCATGGTGATACTATTGTAATAGAAAGATTTGGACAATATATTATTTTAATGATACAACGTTGTATAGCAGATGGAAGAAAATTGGAAACTTTGAATTAAAAATGTTGTAGCAAGTCAACTATCAATATCAGGACGAACTTTCATAGCAGTATATTCCAATTATTTTCCACGGTGGACCTTCTACAACATCTGGACACTACACTGTCTATTTAAAGTGCAATAAAGGATGGACACATTGTAATGATGCCCGTTTGGTTTTCAAATATCAGTTGCCTAGTGAATTACCAAATTCATACCTAATATTTTTAATGCCAAAGTTCTCAGAACATCATTTGGCCTATTGGGAAGATGTCAATATGAATTAATGACATAACGTTGGATGATTTCAATACAAAGAATTTCAGGAATATCATTCGGCCTAATGTGAAGATATCGATATGAATTAAGAAGTGTATTTTGGATATTCTCACTGCAAATATTTTAAAGAACATCCTTTAGACAATAAAGAAGATATGGAGAATTGCTGATTCAATTACCGTTTCTGCTCTTTGATAATGTTTTTACAAAATTGTCTTAGAAAGAAGCATTTCAGATATTTGTATTATGTGCAATGTTATTGAGGATGTTTATTTTAGTAAATGTGAACACATTAGGCCTGGGCCAAAATTCCGTTCCGTTAGCGGAAATTGCGATAATTTAGCATTTTCGCGTTCCGCGGAAAGCGTGAAAATGTCAAAATCTCCGCATTCCGCAGCTTAGCGATAATTTGTTTCTTGCTCGCGCTGTAAAATAATACATTCTCGCATGCGCGCGATCGCCTTACCTGAATCCCCGCGTTCGCCGACAAGTTTTCCTGATCCGGTCGCGTTCTCCACGAGATTTTGGATTGTTGGTAGCCATTTGCGCTGTCTCGAGACAGTTCGTGCCCGCAGTAACGTCATGCGTCATGCAATCACATCTTTCTTCTTGGGATCATGCACCGCGAGACAAGTGAAAACAAGATGGCCGCGCCCGCGAGCAACCGCATGGATAAGTTGGTGAGCCGCGACCACGTAGAAAATACCGCAAACGTGCGGGAAAAAAACTTCCGCATCTTCGCGATATTTCCGCGTGTTTGCGGAGATTTGTAACATTTTCGCGATAATTTGCGAAAGTGAATTTTGCAAATTCCGCCCACCCCTAGAACACATAGTTGACTTTGTTGTAAATATTTTGGACACAGATTTGGTTTTTTTTAACAATCTTATTGATTGTACTTTTTTGCACTCTGTTACATGATGAGCAATATTGAAATCACTGTCTATGGTGAAATTCAATAGATTCTGAGAACATCAAAAAAAGCAAACTGAATATCTTATATAGTGGTAAAATGATGTTGTGTAGTTTAAACTATAATGTTTTTTGATTTGGTCTTTTACAGACCAACATTTTAAAGTTTGAAAGTTTTAAAAATTTTAAATTTCAAATATAAAAAACAACTGAAAAAATTGTTTCAAAGAATTTCATATCTACTGTTGTAAAGGTAAGATTAAGTAACCCAAACACTATCCATGCACTACTACATTCAACTCTGCACTATCCATACAGTCCAATAACCACGTAGACACTGCTCATTAACATCTTAAATTCCCCAGGTACTACCCATGCAGTGCAGCAATCACCCTGTCAGTCCGATGCACTCCTCGAGTCACCCAGCAATTAGCATGTATTAATGCAATCCCTCTGCCAACACCCAAGCACTTATAAATTCACTCAGGCGCTCTCCTTGCAGTACTCTAATCATCCAGTCAGTACCCATGTACTCATGCAATGATGCAGTCACTAACACATGTACTTTTGCAATCCTTTGAGGACTACCTATGCAGTCCAGTAATTCCCCTGGTACTACCTCTGCAGTCGCCTACTCATCCAGACAGTCCCATGTTCTTAACCAATCACTGCACTAAAACCCAAGCACTTATAAATTCTCCATGCACTCTCCTTGCAGTACTCTAATCGTCCAGTCAGTACCCGTGTACTTATGTAATTACCTAGGCACTAACTCATGCACTTCTACAATCCTTTGAGAGCTACCCATACAGTTTAATAATCACCCTCTTACTACCTATGTACTCCTCCACTAACCCAGCCAGTCCCATGTCCTTATCCAATCACTCTGTCAAAACCCAAGCACTTATAAATTCAACATGCACTCTCCTTGCAGCACTTTAAATATCCAGTCACTATCCATGTACTCATGCAATGACCCAGGCACTAACACATGCAGTGCTACAATAACATGTGGACTATCCATATAGTCCTCTAACTACCTACACACTACTTATTCACTCCTCCAATTACCCAACATTCTAAAGTTTGAAAGTTTTAAAAATGTAAAATATAAAAAACAACTGAAAAAGTTGTTTCAAAGAATTTCATATCTACTGTTGTAAAGGTAAGATTAAGTAACCCAAACACTATCAATGCACTACTACATTCAACTCTGCACTATCCATACAGTCTAATAACCACGTAGACACTGCTCATTCACATCTTAAATTCCCCAGGTACTACCCATGCAGTCCAGCAATCACACTGTCACCCCCGTGCACTCCTCCAACCACCCATGCAGTACCATGTACTAATCCAATCACTCTGCCAAAACCCAAGCACTCTTAAATTCACCATGCACTCTCCTTGCAGTACTCTAATCATCCAGTCAGTACCCATGTACTCATACAATGACCCAGGCACTAACACATACAGACCTACAATTATCTGTGCATTACTCAGGCAGTCCAGCCATCTCCCTGTTACTACCCATGCACTCTTAGAATCAATCATGATCTACAAATGTACTCAAGCAATCACCTACATATTAGAATGTAGTTATTTCTCTTTTTTAACCAAATAAGTTAGTTCTGAAGAGAACTTTTTTCTTCTTTTTTGTTTTAATTTTGTTGTGTGTTTTTTAAACAATTTTGTGATTTATTTTTAGGTGTTTTTTGAAGAAAAAAACCCAAAGAGACACGGCTTTAAAGTTTTGGAATTATATTGTCATTCCAAGAGAAAAAATAAAACATTAGCAGCGATGGATTCTTGCTGCTGAACACACAGCGTCAACTGACTGCTCCCCACAAAAAAAATGGCATTGCATTTTATACAATGCTGTTTGAGCGTCGTAAACTGTGGACGATTGTCCGGGCCACGAGATGCAGATGTTGAGCCTCCAGAAGTGATAAGACAATCTCCCTGGTCAGTTTGTGGTGTGGCCTCTTTAGCACGTCACCGTTGTTCTCGTGCAAGTTGTCTCGGTTATATAGCCTGTAGATGCTTATACATACTGGAAGTGCCACACGAGTACTTCTTCTTGCTGCCTCTTGATAGAACTCTGGGACAGAGCATGCAGCTCACCTTTCTTGCATTTACTTTTCTTTCACCCTCCGGGATTGTGAAACATTTCCAAACAATGGACTCGGTCTTTTTTTGGGAGGTAGTACCAAATCTTCATCATCAGATGGAAGATCTATTGGTGGATTTGAAGAAGCCATTGTAGAAGTTTTCCAAGTAAACACTCCAAAAAATCACAATTTTGCTCCCGAAAACACATCAGGTATCTCTCCTGTAATGCAGCAGAGAGAATGACTAAAACGAGTGGTGTCCTTCAAGTTCTATAATGGAAAACCTTGTAAACCAATGAAATGGTTTCTTTTAAAGTCACATCGGATTTGCGCACCCAGCGCGCAACCAGCGCGCACCCAAAACGACTTTGCGAAAATATATTTAAGAATAATATAAATGTATTACAAGTACAAATATATTATTTTTATAAATAGTTTAGATAATCTCTTGCCCTGATATGTACATCAAAGTTAGATACATATAGTTTTAAAACATAAAATATTTTATAGGAGTCGGGCACCCAGCGTGACCCAGCATGTATATGACGTCATGCGGGTCCTGACACCGTGCACACGTCACATACAAAACGGGCACATGACGTGAACCAATACGTATATGATGTTACGTGGGGCCATGCACTGTGCAACCGTCACTTACTAATCGTGCACATGACATGATCCCATACGTATATTATGTTACAGCAGGCCACGTACCCGTCGCAAACCAAACGTGACTTTACCAATATGGCAGCTTGAATTCGCGCACCCACCGTGATAGGTACACGATGGGTATGCGACTCCAGTATTTTTTGGGAAAAAAATATACATATATTTTAAAAGACATAGGACATCACATATTTAAATTAAAATTAAAAAAATAAGAGAAAATAATTATAGGATATTAGAGTTACAAAATAACTTTAAAAAAAACTTGTAATTTACAGAAAAAAAGGTTTTATAAATATTAAATTTACAAATTAGCATTTAAAAAGCCATTGAAATTCACTGAAAAAACCATAGGTTTCAGGGACGTTATAGTTATAAATTAGCATTTAAAAAACCCTAGAAATTCACTGAAAAAACATAGGTTTCAGGGATGTTATAGTTCGAAATTAGCACTTAAAAAACTCTAGAAATTGACTGAAAAAAACATAGGTTTCAGGGACGTTATAGTTAGTTGGACATTTCACTCCTACTAAACCATAGAAATTCGGCCATTATAGTTAGTTCAGCTAACTACAATTCGTGCCCCCGCAATGCATTGCTGATGACGTCACAATATTACATCATTCATGACATGATCAGTGACATCACTGATGACATCACTGATGACATCTCAAATTACATCACTGATGACATCACTGATGACATCATCCACTTGAAAATCCGATGCACCTCCTCACAGTCTAATATAACCTTTGATACACCCACTGTAAAATACACACTACCATTTTCAAAACCATCGACACACAAATACCAGTTACTACATACGCACTCATTGATTCCTAGGTCTACACACACATCCACTCATTCACCCATACAATCACTCATACATGCAGTCACTCATCAAGACAACACTATCATATGCACTCATACACCTATACAGACACTCACACACCACCACTCATCCATGGACTTACTCACACACCTAGTCAGTCATGCACACAATGAATCACACTCCCATTTACTCACCTATACAGTTATACACACACCACCTCACTTATTGATACAGATACTAATGCATACTTACTCTCTTATATAATCACTGATATAAGTACACACTCATCCATACTGCCACTCTCACAATCACTGACTCTCACGTATAGTCATTTATATACTCCAACTGTCACATACACTGCCTTTTACATATGTAGTTACTTGGACATAAACCACTGAGACACCCATTTACTCAACAATACACCCATACACTCACTCACCCACCCATACAACTGTTACCACATGCACCCTTGAACCCATCCACCCAGTGAATCAACCACTCACACATCTATGCAGAGTCACACAGCTCCCACCCACCCTCACACACACTCAGGCACCCATACAGTTACTCAGACAAACAATCAATAACCCATATAGATACTCATGTATCTACTGACCAACCCATGCAGCAGCTTATACAACAACAGACAGACTGATACAGACATTCACACAGTTTAGTCACTAACCCATGCATTCAGTAAGATACATTTAATCACTCACTTATACAGTTAGTCACGCACCTACTAAATCATCCATCCAGACACTTTACACCCACTCATTCTTCAATACATCTTGGCATATATATAAAAGATATTCAAACTTTATAGAAACACACAGACCCTTGATGATGTAATCAGTGATTCAATAGGCTATTCCCTGCAGATCTATCAATGACAATGATATCAATCTGCAATTCTCGTCACATATTAGTAACAAACACAGTGTATTCCTAGATGTGGAAATTGAGGTGCAAGGAATTACACTGGTTACTAAGGTACACAGGAAAAAAACTGCAGGGAATAGCCTATTAAATGCTAATAGTGATCACCCTTCAAGTTTAAATCAAAGCATTCCCTATGGGGAACTGATTAGGGCCAAGCGTCATTGTAGCACAGAGCAAGAGTACAATGCAGAGAAACAAGTAATGAGTGACAGATTTGTGAAACGAGGCTACAGTAAGAAAAGAATCAAGCAAGCCATAATAAAAGCTGATTCATTAGTTAGGCCCGAACTACTGCGATCTAAACCTTTAACGGTAGACCAGGCCGACGAGGTGAGATTTATATCCACTTTTTCCACTAATGCCTATAAGTTCAGAGAAATGTTTAATCATAATTTGCACATTTTGAGAACATATTCTATCCTGCAAGAATATGTGCACAAGATCACATTTAGACAAAGTAGATCACTAAAAGATGAACTTAATAATAATGTGGTATCTATCTTGAATTAAGGTGTATCGAGGGGTACAGGCAACGGATTTAAATGTTGCAAACATTGCAAAGCATGTGCCAATAGTAAGGATTGTATGAATCTGAAAATCCCTGATACTCAGAGAGAATTTATTATCAAAGGGAATTTTTCGTGTGAAACTGATTTTTGCGTCTATTGTCTTATTTGCCCGTGTGGCAAGTTTCACATAGGCAGCACGTTCCATTGAGCCAAGAAAAGGGTACTAGAGCACCTACGTGCAATCAGTCGGAATGATGGGCAATATCCAGTGGCACGTCATTTCCATATGATGAATAACCAAAATTAAAAACTATTATCCTTTGTGGTTTTAAATGCGATTACCCAACAAGAGCAGGGTGGCGATAGGGAACGCTAATTGAGAAGAATGGAGTCACAATTCATTATTGATTTTGATTCATTAACTCCAGTAGGTTTGAAGTCTAGTGAAGAAATGTCAGTACATCTGTAGTCATGCTTAGTTTGAAACCGACTTTCTAATGGAAATCTGATTTTTAATCTGTATAGAATTGTAAGGAATAGATCTTAATTTAATAATTTTTTGAAGTAATTTGTAAGACAATAGATTTGGTTTAAAAAATTTATTTTTTTCTTTTTTGTTTCTTTTTTACATAACTAGGAAGGTCATGCGTCAAGGCAGGAAGAGGATAATTGCGATAGCAAAAGGATGGTTGACTTATGCATAAGCGAGTATGATTTATTGCTAAGGCCCACTTGGGCTGGACTTAGCTACAAGTATACTATACCTTAATGTCATTTAGAATTGTTTGCCAATAAAGTTTACACTGTGGATTGAAAGCCCACTTGGGCGAGGTACAGTAAAATGTATACTGTTATAAAAAGTATACTGTCAACCTGCGCATTTCTAGTTATGTTTTCAGTTGCTATCGTAAATGGCATTAAGCAGAATGAATATTGAGTAATTACTTAAATCTTGTATGATGTCAGTAATATTTTGTTTGGCCAAAATATTATATTTGGCTTACATGTGATAAAATGTAATGTATGATTTGAATATTTTACCTAAGATGTAAATACTGCGGCACCATTATGTGCAGGACATTCAAAGATGGTGCTTAAAAACCTAGAGCCGCTTTCTGTAACCTTTCCCACAGATAATGACTAGGCCTGGGCAAAAATTTCGTTCCGTTCGCGGAAATTGCGATAATTTGACATTTTTGCGTTCCGCGGAGAGCGCGAAAATGTCAAAAATTCCGGTTTCCGCAGCTTGGCGATAATTTGTTTCTTGCTCGCGCTGTAAAATGATACATTCTCGCGCGCGCGCGATCGCCTTACCTGAATCCCTGCGTTCGCCGACAAGTTTTCTTGATCCGGTCGCGTTCTCCATGAGATGTTGTATTGTTTTTAGCCATTTGCGCTGTCTCGCGACAGTTCGCGCCCGCAGTGACGTCATGCGTCGCGCGATCACGTCTTTCTTCTCGCGATCATGCACCGCGAGAACAACTCAAAACAAGATGGCCGCGCCCGCAAGCAGCCACATGGGTAAGTTGGCGACCCGCAACCATGCAGAAAATCGCGCGAACATGCCGGAAAAAAACTTCCGCATCTTCGCGATATTTCTGCTTGTTTGCGATAATTTTAAACATTCTCGCGATAATTTGCGAAGGTTAATTCCGCAAATTCCGCCCACCCCTAATAATGACAGTGGTCCTTCGTTTGTATTGATGAAGCCATATGTAAATAGGGCAATACGGAGACTGATACCATAACCGTGACAAAGCTGTAAAGCGAAACGGGTTGGTGAAGCATTATCTTGCTGAAATAAATCATTTAAGCATCTCCGGGCATCCTGGATTTCTTTTCCGAAAACGGAGAAAAGTTGTGCTGATAGAAGGGTTACCGAAACCCCTCTGGGACCGCCGCGACTGAAGCTCCTGACTTCTGGCTTGTTATTGTTGAATATATATATATATATATATTTTTTTACAATGGCACAATTCAGTATGATAAAAGAGACCACCACCCTGTAGTTGCAATATGTCATGCAGGGACATCATTGTTCCAGTTGTCCAGATGTCCCTCACAATATATTGGATTAAAACTAAGCTCAGTTGCTCAAATTTGGAGTGTGACCTCTTTCATCATGAAAGGTGTCATTGAAAATTATTTGGGTTCTTTCACCCCTATGCGCACCATTGTTGGAGCACCATGGAGTTGTGCTGTGGTATATATATGAGTAAAAAGTTGCGGCTGCCATTTTACACACTGCGGAATGGTCCTTGGTAGCAAAACAATATGTAATGTAGTGGACGGGGGCAGGGTAGACGAACCCTGACACCCTGGGATCAATATAGGGGTCTTTGAGGGACCCCTGGTGACAATCAAATGCCCAGAAATTGGATTTTTTACAGGTGCAAATATTTGTGATTGTGTTGCGAAGCTCAACGTGGACCCTCATGTAACTTTATGATGGATTTGCGAATTCTACTGAAAAATACTGAAAACAAAACTCAGATACTCACTCAGGTACTTTTTTGTACCACTCACAGACCCACTCTGACATTCCTGAACCCACTTACACACCCACTGAGAGACTAATGCCCCACCCACTAACCCACTCAGAGATTCAGGCACCCACTCACACACCCACTCAGACACTCATGAACCCTCTCACAGACTCACTGAGACACTCACACTGCCACTCACAGGCCCATTGAGAGACTCATGCATCCACTCACAGACCCACTGAGATACAAACACACTCACAGACACACTCAGAGTCTTTCACACCCAATCACATTCTCACTCAGATACTCACACTCACACACCTGCTGACAGACTTACTCAGAGACTCATGAACCCACTTACAGACCTACTCAAAGACTCATGCACCTACTCACAAACCCATACGGACACTCACACACCCAGTCACAAACCAACTAATAGACCTATGTAGCCAATCACAGACCCACTCAGAGACTCATGCACCTACTCACAGACCCACTCAGGCACTCATACACCAATTCACAGACCCACACAGACATTGATGCATCCACACACAGATACACTCAGACACTGATACAGCCACTCACAGATCCACTCCGACATTCACATATCTACTTACAGTCCCACTCAGACACTCATGTGCCCAGTCACAGACCTACTGAGAGGCTCATGTACCCACTCACAGACCCATTCAGAAACTCACATAATCACTCACAGATCCACAAAGAGACTATTGCACCCACTCATATATCCAGTGAGACTCACACCCTAGAACAGACCCACTCACAGATTCATGCACCCACTCACAAATCTACTCAGACACCCATACACCAACTCATGAATCCACTCACACAATCATGCACTCAGTCACATACCCACTGAGACATTTACACACCCACTCACAGACCCACTCAGACACTCACAAACCCACTTAGAGCTCCACTCAGACACTCATACACCCACTCACTGACCCACTCATATACTAACACACCTACTCACAGATCCACTCAGACACTGATGTACCCACTCACATACCAAGTTAGAGACTGATGCACCTACACACAGATCCAGTCAAAGAATAATGCACCTACTCACAGACCAAGTCAGACACTAACGCACCCATTTACAGACTCACTCAGACACTCATACACCCACTCACAGACCCATTCAGACAATCATGCATCCAGTTATAGACCCACTAAAACACTGGCCCTCCCACTAACAGATCCACTCAGAGACTCACACACCCACTCACAAACCCACTCAGACACTGACACACCCACTCAAAAATGCATTCATACACTCATGTACCCACTCACAGACCCACTTAGATACTGTCACACCCACTCACAAACCCACTCAGACACTGACACACCCACTCAAAAATGCATTCAGACAGTCATGCACCCACTCACAGGCACACTCAGAAATATATGCAGTTCAGTCAAAGATCCACTCACAGAATTATGCACCCACTCACAGACTCACTCAGGCACTGACACACCCACTTACAGACCCAGTCAGACACTGAAGCACCCACTCACAGATCTACTCACACCGTCATGCACCCACTCACAAAAGTACTCAGAGACTCATGCCCCCACTCACAGACCCACTCAGACCCTCATGCATTCACTCACATCGTCAGTGAGAGATGAGAGAGTCAGTCACATAGTTGTGAATACTAAATGTGTGGGTCTGTATTAAACGTATATTTTTGCTTTGTGGATTTGAGACAAATCCGCAAACCCAAAATGTGAATGTGTTTTTTGCTTTGTGGATTGTAGAAGGATTTGCAAATTCAAAAAAAGATTTTTTTAAAGGGATTTTAACAGAAAATGGACCAGTGTTTTGAAAAAGATGTCTCTGAGCAGAGCCTTTGTGTTTGTGGTGTGTATATGATAACTACACATAAAACAGTATTAGGAGTCAGATGTACGACCCTTCCAATTTGCGAGTCGTGCCGTTTCAGACACAGTTTGAGATTGCGAATGGGGTCGCAAATTGCCTGCCTCATTAATATTCATGAGGCAGGTACAATTTGCGACCCCATTGGGAATGGCTAGCACTCCCATGGATGGTGGCCTGCTTGGGTCAGCAGGCTATTCATCAGGACCAAGGGTTACTACTACATGATACCACCCCTGCTAGAAAAGTTTAAAAAAGAGGACAAATATATATCGATTTGATGCTATAGCTGGCAGATCTGTAAGTATATATGAAGTGAATGTTAGTCTGTCATTGCCCCTGGCCATGTTACACATATTATACTTGCATATTGGAAAACATCACCTTTGTGAGACTCATTATATATTTTTAAATGTTGATGAAAGTGAACACTTTTAGTGCTACCAAAAGAAGTCGACACAAATAAGCACACACACACACACATATATATATGTTGGAGACAAGGGACAGTCTGTCAAGACCATAAACATAAATGGTAAATTAAAAGTAGACACCTGCACATAGAATGCCGAAATCAGGCATCATGAGTCCAAAAACGGGGTAAGGGACACCTTTAGTCATACTCTGTGGAAAATGCGAGATAAGAAACTAGGGATCATCATAAGCATACTATTTTAGAGACTGCTCATGGGATGCACGACTGTTTTTGAAAAGCAGCTATGCCAAACTCACTACTCCAAAGCTACTCTTTTTCGGCATAGGGACATTCTCTCACATTTAGACAAGTAGTCCTTTCAACATGGCCTGGTCCTACTACTACAGAGCTTGTTATCACTGTGAGATCTATTTGGGATTAAAAACTACTTTACCAAACTTTTAACTTTCCTTCTACTTTTTAAAGCACACCCCTCAGCTAGGCTGTAGGTAGGCCAAAGGGCAAGGTGCTTTTCTTTAAAAGGTTAGGTGTGTTCTTTTGAGTTTCTCTGAGGTGCATGTTCACTTGCACACCATTACACTAAATTATTTCCCCTTCTACAATATATAACTCACCTGTAAAGTAGGCCACAGGTAGGCCATAGGACTGGGTGGTATGTGCTTAAAAAGTTTATAGTATAGTTTAAAATTTCAGTTAGTTACGTGCTCACTTACAGGCTAAGTCTGTGTGGTGAACTCCGCTCCGCTCATGGAGCTTGCAGAGTTCAGAAAAACTTTGAAAATAGTTTTTTTCCTCGCTTGCGTTTGTCAACTTAAAGTTGGCAAGCGAGGGAAATCCATTCCCCTGCGAGATTTTTCCTCGTTTGCAATCGTCAACATCAAGTTGGTAAGCGCGAGCATGGAAAATAAAGCTCCCAGCGAGATTTCTCAGCGTCGGGGGCTCAGGTCTCTCATTGTAAATGGTCACGCATGCTCGTTGAGAAACTGTCCATTCGCATTGAGAAAGCTGCCGCTCGCGTAAAAATGTACTTGAGCGGCTGAAAGGATAGCAGCACCCGCTTGCGCTGTGCATGGTGCCGTTCGCAATCGATGATTGCACAGTGCGGACAAGCATCCAGGCCTGAAAATCACCGTAAATGGCATTTTTCTATCGCACTCCGCCTCTTGTGGAGCTCCGCGTAGTGCAGCGGAGTTTCTTTCCACTTTGCTGAATTTCACGTAGCGCAACTCCGTGAACTCCGCCCAGTGTTATTTCAGACACATATGCACAGTTATACATCCATTCTCTCAAACATACTGCAACTCACATATGTATTTATAAAAGCATAGAGACACTTACACACCCAGTCACACAGTAACAGAGGAACGTAGACACTGAGACACCGACATATGTATTCAGCAGTAGCAGACCCAGTTTCACACCCAGTTACATATCCCAACAGTCTCTAACATGGCCAGTAAGCTCAGTATAGAGTCAATGGCATACGTTTTAGAGACCCATAGAGTTTCTAAGAGAGGCAGTGAAATAGTGATATAATTACTTAGACATCCAGTCACACATGCACAGAGAGACTGATGCAGTAACTCAGATATGTCCACAAAAACACCCAGATACTAACTTAAGG
Source organism: Triturus cristatus (assembly GCF_964204655.1). Taxonomy (NCBI): domain Eukaryota; kingdom Metazoa; phylum Chordata; class Amphibia; order Caudata; family Salamandridae; genus Triturus; species Triturus cristatus. The sequence goes on from NC_140587.1 coordinate 626,542,694, forward strand.
ATAGACTGGTACACCCTGGAACAGAATTATGCATACACTAACACATCCACATATACTGAGAGGCATATAGTGATATGACCACCATATACTTATCCACACACTGAGACACCCAGTCCAACAATAAAGCACACATTAACACTCCTAGTCACACACTGACCCATACAATAGGAGACCCAGGCAGACACTGATACATTCACTGACATGCTTATGCTTAGACATACACTCATATATACACTAATACACCCAAGTAGCCCCTTATGCCCACAGTGACACAGCCAAACACACAGTCATGTGTATACTGATACACCCAGGAATACACTTAAGAATACAGTAAGACACCCATTTACACTCTGATGCATATAGTGACATAGCTACAAATACACTAATGCATACACTGAGATACTTAGCATTGCAGTGATGCATATACTAACACAGCCAGTCACACGGAGACCCATACATTTACACACCCATGATAAGACTGATCCATACACTAACACACCCAGGTAGAAAATGATACATATCCTGACACACTCATGGACATTGTGATAGATATAGTGGGACACCTATGCATACACTGATATAACCACACGTACAACCAAAGAGATAATGAAGAAGATAGTGACATATGCAGGTACATTCAAATGCATACACTAACACACCAAAAGCAAACGTATGCAAACACTGACAGACTCAGTCACACACGTCTCCATATAGTATCACACCCAGAAAGTCATTTATGTATACAGTGATACTCTCTAAAACATATGCTTAGACACCCAGGATCACAGAGATGCATACAGTAGTATACCCACCATTGCACACACTGATGGATACCCTAATGCAAGCAGAGACACACAGATGTAGACATGGAAGGAAATAGAGTTAGAGTGGCGATACTATTGTAATATAGCTGTTTACGTTGTCAGTTAAATGCTTAAAAATGTAATTTACTAGTGTGCAAAAAACATAAATGTGCTCATTTGTTTCTTCTGTTTGCAGACATTTACTTCCACTTAAAAAAACATAATTACAATGCCATCAAAAACTGAAAGAAGAAAAAAACTGAGGAAAGGATACTATCTGCTCACATCTGAGAAAGAAAATGGGCAAAGCGGAGGGAATGCAGTGAAACAGAAAAGAGCTGCTGATAAGAAAGCAAAAAAGTTTCCAAAAAATAGTTTGCGGAAAAATACAAAGTGAACAAAAGCAAGTAAATAAAAAGCAATCTTTTAAATCAGATAATAAAGAAAAAAGTGCATGACATTAATAGTAAGAAATCATGTTAGAAAGCAGATAGTTTAACAAGAAGAAAGAGGCAGTTTAAAGAAATTAAAGTCAGAATGTTTCATAGTAGGGTAATTCACAATCTCATAATTCACTGTTTCATAGAACTATGAAGTAGTATAAAAGGAGAAGAGAAGCAGTCAAACAAAAGAAACATCTTGAGGATGTAGTTGATAAGGCCTTTGTCCTCAAGAGGAAGCTTTTTATTTTGACTCTGAGCAGAATAGGAACTCTGGACAAAATGTTGTTGTCTATGAAAAAAGAAGACAAAAGAAAAGACGTGTGAATAGAAGTAACTGTTGCAAAATTGTCAGTGGTGAATGAAAGTATACTTCCAGTACTGAGCCTTTCTTTAATGAAGAAAGATATTTGCAAGCAAACACATTAGTGCATGCAGTTAAAATAACTGGACAATGGTATGAGATGAAGGATGGCCCTCCTATTTCAAAAGAGGATGTGGTAGCTAGGAATGTTGAAGAAGTGATAGGTGAAGAGGTACAGGGAAGATGTAGAGAGTCACCTGTTTACAAACGGAACTGTAACTGTATTTGCAGTTTTCAGTAGGAATCAATTAACATATTGAGAACATTCCTTCGTATGCTTCCCTGCGAAAATCTGACACAGAAAATTAGTATGTTGCAAGGATTAAATGAGAACGTGAGGAAGTATAAGAATTTACAGGGCATTTCTAGCATGTATGTCGAAGAAAGTGTGCCAAAGCACCATTCATAATTTCAGAATGTTAGCTGTTCACCACTCTATAATGCAGAAGTTAGTTAGTAGAATGTATTATGTCAAAAATCCTGCCTTATGTTTAGGAGAAATGACTGAAGCTCTTTTTTTTTGTCCTCATTTATGCGATTATTGAGGTATGGGACAAGATCCCCGTCATTTGAAAAGTTTCTGGTTGGGGATTTTTCTCACATTTCCGACTGAGGGGACTGCCCTCCTTTGCTGTAGTGAGATCATGTCTTAAAACCTCCAAATTCCTTGAAGTAATCACTCACAGAGCCACCATGATGATCCCCCTGAATTTTCTTTGTCACAAGGAATGTAATCATTGGACGTCCCTCCCTGCCCTACCTTATGTTCTTGTCCCATTTTTCCAAGAATTTGGTCCTATTACTTTTCCCTCTAGACTTGTCTAGTTTTCTACATTTTTTCACAGAAGACCGCCATTCAGTTACACTTGGGGGAATTGCAAGTATCCACTTTACGCATATCTCTCGTCTAGCCAATAAAATTAGCAAGCATAATAGTTGTTTTTGGTTATTATTTAACACGAAAGGGGAATCATTACTTTCTATCACAGCAAAATTAATAGTAAATGTGCTTACCTCAATGTTCAATTCCAAAACTTTATCGATAATCTTACCCACTTCTTCCCAAAATATGTCACGGTGAGAATACTGATGGAACATGTGGATGTCATTCACTTCTGGTTCCCCACATTTTGGGCAGTTTTTCACCTCCTGCCTGTTCATTTTGGTTAGCTTTTCTGGAGACCAATATGACCTGTGTAAAGTAAAAAGATTTTTTTTTCTGAGCGGTGCAGATACTATAATTTACTATAATAAAGTGCAGGATACTTGCCATTGATTAATTTCACCTTGGATCTTTTTGATCCACTAAGTCTTAAACTCCAGTGGTATGGCATTAAAATTGAAGGAGAATTTATGCAGGATGAACATTTTTATAATATTGAATCTCCACATAAATGAGAGAGATAGACCGCTCCAAGATCTTAACAGCTTTCTTGTTTCCTTCACTTTTAAGTCAAAATTAACTCGGGCAATCTCATCAATATTTTTAAAGATTTCTATCCCCAAATATTTAATTCTATTTTTTATTACCGCTGTTGGTGACTTGGAGCTCCATTGCATTATTTCTGTTTTCTGATGGCTAACCTGATAACCGGAGATTTCATCAAAATCATTTAACAGCTTTGTGATGATGGGGAGGGATACGTTTAAGTCGCTTGTAAACACCAACAAGTTGTCGGTGTATAAAGCCACTTTCTTAACCCATCCTTTACATTTAAAGGGGATGACTTCTTGTTACCTCCTTATTATGTTTGCTAGAGACTCTATATATAAATTAAATAAATGAGGAGAAAGGGGAATGATTGAAGCTCTTTTGCATGGTATAGCAGCACAGGCAGAAAAAGTTTGTAAAGATATTCAGTTGTGTTTCCTTGGTCCTGAAGAGGAGTGTGGAGAAAATAAGGAGTTGCTGTGTGCCGATGTAGAGGATCTGGACACAGGTATTAGTGTTGATAACTCTACAGAAGAGATTAGGAAGTTTAACACAGTTTCTTCAGAGAAAGCAAACTGTGTTTGAATATGTTGTCAATGCACTCACTACAAAAATCAAACTCGTAATTTGGTTGTGTATTTAAAAATTGAAGAAGATAGATAAGTGGCAAGAATTTGCTGCTTACATTATTTGTAGAAGAATGCTTTGATTTGTCATCACAGGGCATATTATATGTATGTACTGCTATGATAAGTTAGAGGATAATACAATGCCAGCTAGAGCAGTACATAACAAGTTAAAATGAATTTCTATTCCACAATAACTGCACAATATAAATGTTGTTGAATCATTTCTCATAAAATGCGTACACCCATTTCAGGCTATAGATCGTATGGAGCCAAAGACAGGGAAGCTGCCAACTGACTGTCAGAAAGGCCTTGAAGGAACAGTTGTCTACTTTCCTGTAGATGAGAAACAGACTATTAAAGCTGTTGGTGTACACAGAGGTGGTCATGAACCACTTATCTTTCTAGTAAATGGTGTGCCTATGAAGAGTAAAACAAATCTGGCAAGAGTTAGTGGATGTAAGAAAAGTTAGAGAAGCAACATTATACCTGGTGCAAAATAATATTTATTATAAAAATGCTGATGCTATTTGAGATGTGACATATATAGAGGATGAAACATTACCATCAACTGCACAGATTGAAAAAAGTGGATCGATCCAGATAAGAAGAGATTTACGAGCGCTACAGCATCAATCCTCTGCATTCTAAATAAGTAATCAGTGATTCTTTTAATCTCTTTCAAATGAAGCAAATAAAGGAAGCTTCCATGAGTGTGTGGGAGAGATGTTTTAAAGCTTGCTGTTTTTTACAACTGTTTCTCCCTGGTGTAGTTGGAAGCTTTGATGACCGCCCTGTATAGATACCAGTAGCTAATTACAGGTCAAACAGATTATCCTTAGAGGATCCGAAATTCGGCAGTGTATTCCCTACATATTCCATCTTCTGTCTGAGAGTGACATGGCTGGATTTGCATACGCTGAAATACAAATACTAAAGGCAAAAGTTAATCTTCAATATCTCTCTACAAAGGAATTCATTGACAAAGTTCAAAGGCAAGTATGAAAACTTGGAGTACAACTTGATTTATTTGATGGCATGCCAACGTGTTAGCAATGAGGAATTGATATTGCCGTCATGGAGAACTGAAATGTATGTTGAGAAATCTAGGTGCACCTACTTTGTTTCTGACACTCAGTTGTGCTGAGTACCCCAGGGATGACCTGCTTGTATTTTTTAGACTTTAAAGACATCAAAGTGAAGACAGCAGGAGAAATTTGCTCCTTGGATTCAGCTAATGTTTGCAGATATTTTAACCACAGGTTTCAAGCTATGATGCCTTTCATCTGCAACAAAAGGAATTCTCCTCTTGGTGAAGTAACTGATTTCTTTTGGCAAAAAGACTACCAAGCAGGAGGTGCTCCTCATATTCACATGGTGTTATGGATAGAAGATGCACAGAAAGTTTGAACATAAATTGATGAGTCTGTCTTGTCTTTCATACAACAGTTAGTGACATGCGCCATCCCAAAAGATGGTGGGGAAAAGGGCTTGAGGCAACAAGTTCAATGCTTTTAATCTCATAGCCGTGGGAAGTACTGTCATTGAAAATACAGATGTAAAGGAAGAAAACTTACACAAGATGTTGAATTGGGTTTGCATTACCTGTGCTTTCTGAAGGACGAGTGAACATCTTTTTGTCTGTAGTCAGGCATGCACTGACATGGAATTCACCCAAAAACACAAACAACCTGAGAAGAACAGAGGCTTCCAAGTGTATTAATGACTATAGCCCTGTGATCCTCAAGGTGTGGAATGCAAATATCTATCTACAATTTGTTGCAGACAACTTCATCACTGTTGCTCTGTAAGTTACTTCATACATCACAAAATCAGAGAAGACAGAGATGAAGGAGATGTGGGAGGAGATTTCCGCAGAAAAGACTATCTAATAAATTGTACAGCTTCAGTTTAAAAGCGCTTTCTCATAGAGAGATTGGATCCTATGAGTGCTGTGACTGGTTGGGCTTGGCCAGTTTGTTCTCAAAGTCATGGGACTAGTCTAGGCCTAGCAAGTACACAAGTGTCAAAGTCTTTCACAGAAAATTCAGTAGCTAGCAGATTTTGCCCCAGATTGTGAAATTAAATATGTCAGACATTTACTATCTAAGAAGAAGTCCACATACAGATGACATGTTCCTTCATGAAGCACTTCAACACTACAAATGCAAAAGGAACATAATAGAAAACATAGAAGAATGCCATAGTTGGATGTGACTGGTGTTAGGTGAAATATGCAAAAGGAAATCCAATTAGCCACAGAAAAATTAGTTTCCAAACTCCAAACAAAAGATCGTTTTTCTATTTGGCACTTCTACATTTCTTCAAGCGCTGGCATGCTGAATCAGAATTACTTGAAGACTATGAATGCTACGAAGATTCTTTCAAATGCAAAAACAACAGTTGATGGACAGAATGCAGAACAATGTCATACATTCACCCCAGCACAGAGATCTGGGCCTAAATCCATTGTTCTTTTGCTCACCATGCCGTTCCAGTTTGAACCCAGCCATATGCAAATCAGTCTTGACCCTGTGCCTCATGGGAACAGTCCAGTTCGAACTGCCAAGCCAGGTCCTCCCTGGACTGGAAACAAGCATCCTAGACCGGTTTCAGGGTTTCACCCCTCTTCAGCCAAGATAGCTTGATTCCAGTGGCATGGAAAGCACAGGACCCATGTCTGGTCATACCCTTCCCACTAGGGGTAACAAATGCAAAAACAACAGTTGATGGACAAGATTCTTTCATTGTTCAATCTTTGCAATCTATTTGCAAATGTTAAATGATGAGATTCAACAGGAGGAAATGATTGCTGCTGAGATAACTGAGAAGAGCTCACAAAGCAGCCAAAGTCCCGGACCACTGAGTCAAGATCCTCTTGAACAACCAATTATTGAAAACAAAGCTGCAATAACCATGAATGAGGTGCAAATTGCAATGGAACAAGCTACACAGGAAAATGTGAGTTTCAAACAGTTAGTTGAACAATTGAACAATGAGCAGAAGGAAATTTATGTGGAGTAAAAACAAAACATAGAGAATGGATTCCTCCACAAGAAGACAGGATGCAAATGTTCATCATTGGAGTCAATACTATTATACATCAGTGGTCAATCTAGCACCGCTTACCTACAGAGGACTACAGAATCAAATTTATTGTGTGTAATAACAGCACCCACTGGATTAGCTGCACACAACATTAAAGCAATTACTCTAAATCATTTACTAATGCTACCTGTTGAGCAATACAATCAATTACAATACCAACGGTTATCTGTTGAAGCTTGTTATGAGGTGCCAAGAGCGTTGAAGAAACTGAAGCTTTTGATCATTTATGAGGTGAGCATTGCCTCAAATTTAATGCTTGCCTTCATACACTTGAGAATGCAATGGTTTTTAAAAACAGAGTATGATGTGCTCTTTCGAGGAAAGCATTTAATTTTCTTTGTCAAAGGACAGCCTGTTTTCAAGACACTACTACATGATGAAACTCAGAATTCTTTGGGAAGAATTGGCAATGTAAACATGTGGCTAAACTTTATATAAAAGGAACTACTGGGGAATATGTGTCAATCATTCGATATGGAATACAGAAATATTCTAAAGGACATTAGAGTAGGTGTTCTGAGAAAGGAACGGAAACATTCCTCACAAAGTCGACTCATCAGAAAACATTTCCCGTCTAAAAACACAGCAGCAATGCTAATTTTCAATTTCATTGAAGAAGGCAAATCTATAGTCTGTTTGATGCCAACACTTCAAGGGGGCTCCATTTTCAGTGAACAATTACTAAAACTAGAGAAAGAAAACATTTTAGAAGTTACAGCTATTGACAAAAATAGAATGCAGGGAGCAACAGTACTGTTAAGAGGAAATCTGCAAGCAAAATTGACTACGTTAGAGAATTCTGTATCCAAGACTGCAGGATTAGAACAGTGTTACGCGTATGCAAAAACTGTAGAGTAATTTTGAGTAGACGTTAAGTGTTGATTAAGGATAGGTAAATGGTGATATGGCTAAAGATATTTATTTCATTAATTTTCCAAATAGGGATGACGTTGAATAGTTAGCCATAACATTTGATCAGATTGATAATGTAAGCAGATTGGCCAATGTATAGTATGTTTTTTGCTTGTAAAAGACTTATACTTCCGGCAACAGCAGTTCCCAGGGTCTCTAGCATATGCTGTAACTATACATAAATCTCAAAGTTTAAGTGTAGATGCGGCTTTTATTAATATTGATAGAACTGTGTTTAAAGAAGGTATGGCATATGTTGCATTTTCTCGCGTGAGATGATTGTCTGGTTGGTTTTGGTTGATTTTGATGACAGCAAAGTTAGAGGGTCATTAGTATGGCGGGTGGACTTTGTCCGCCCGCCATACACCCGGGAATCGGGACCGCCCGCAATGCTAGCGGCGGTCCCGCACCCTCCATTAGGATACACCCACAACACTGGGGGGCGCATCGCACATTTGATACATTGCGGGGGGCGGTGCTAAAAGCGTTGTACATTGAAATGCCGGGTGGTACCATAGGTACCCTCCATGTGTACCCCCCACCCGCCAGAGTCCCTGGGGGCCCTCAACGGGCCCCCGCAAGTAAACTCCGCATGCCTTTCCGTGGCAGCATGTTTCCGCCCCCAATGTAATATGGCTGGCGGTGTCTAACAGACATATTGAAAAGCGGCGGACGGTCTTTCCTGCCGCCACAGACCCCCCAGCCATCGTAATATGGCAGGGGGTCTTTACAGCATGGATGGCGGATGGATCGCCCCCGCCCGCCATCCTAATGTGGCCCTTAGTGTTGATACAAGTTGTGTTGCAGAATGCAATCAGTTAAGAAGTGTGTACGCTCTTCATTTAGTACAGTATCCAATTTATGAAGAATGGATAATCTGTCCAAATGAAAGCTCCCAATAGAATATACAGATGTTGCTAAAAAGAAGAAAAATAAGAAAGATGTTAAAAAGAGAAAATTAGAGAATTAGGGACAAATTGTAGGCTACCAGTTGTCAAACACTTCTGGTGTTAACAGCTATGCAAATGTTGCTCTCAATGTACTGTTTCCTTTACCACATCTTATAAATGCAATAGAACAGAAAGCACAGAAGAGGTTATGTTCGATACTGTGTGATTTGCAACAACGTTTACTTAGTGATCGTACTATAATACATTGTGCTTCAGGCATTCGAGATCTAGTAGAGATATGTAGTGGATCAGTACTATTTACTCAGAACACTCAATAGGTTGCACAGGAATTTATAAAGGTCCTGTCTGGAGTTTTAGAAGAAGAAGAAATGAACAGAGAGGACTTATTTGGACTGAGATACAAATGGAACCATGACTTTGAAGATTGCTCTTTTACATCTACCACTCAAATAAATTCTGAGAGATTTCTGTACTTAATACTACCGGATTCCAAAACTGTGCCTTTCAACAGATTGATTAAAATGGCTAACCAAAATAGGAACTGTCCAAATTGTAGATCAGAAGTTATGTCTACATTGCATATACAAAGTAATGGAAAATACCTTATATTAATGCTGCAACAATGCATTGCAGATGTGTCAGCATTTGAAACCGAAATTCTCAAACTTCAAACCTGGACAAATGTCAATTTCTGGAAGAACTTATACTACTATGGCTATCATCTTTCATGAAGGACTTAATGTAACATCTGGACACTATACTGTCTATGTAAAGAGTGAAATTGAATGGATTGAATGCAATGACACTAACCTTAAGTTAAAACCAAAACTGTCTTTCAAACTACAAAATTCTTACCTTTTATTTTTTTAACCAAAGTTCTAAGGAGTATTTTTGAGAAAAAGTAATGTACAGTGTTTGTTCTACATGGATCAATAGTGTTTTAGACATCATTAGGTCTATCAGGGGTGATCTCTTAAAACAATTCTCCAAAATGGGAGAGTGCTTTCATCTTCCATGAAGGGGTTAATATAACATCTGGATACTACACTGAATGATTAAATAGTGAAACTGAATGGACACAATGGAATCACAGGAACATTACATTGAAACCAAAAACACTGCCTTTTAAACTTTAAAACTGTCACCATTTCTTTCTTCAATCTAACTTCTACGTACTATTTGTGGAAAAAAAGTAATGTTTGAGTTTTTGTCTACATGGATCATCATCATTTTAGACATCATTGAACGTACCGGAGGAGTTGATTTCAAATTGATTTCCAAAATTCAAGTGTGGTTTATATTTATTAGTATTATTGTTCCGGGTATGATAAAAAAGGAAATATCTTTAAGATAGGTTTGTTTAGAGTAGTTTAGTAACTTTAAGTTAAACAACTGGTTAACAAATTATTTTGAGTGCAATGCCTAGCGTCACTTAGTTACAGTGATATACTGTGCACATTTTTTCCTACAATCTAGATAACTGTTTCTCCTCACTGTTCCTGGATGAAGCTTCTTAAAGAACACAGTTCCCACTTGCTGACAGCAGAGTGTTTTCTCTGACTCTACTTTTCCTTATAAGGTACAGTGTACGAAAGAGAGGTACTTAGATTATAGCGGATTTATTTTTTAAAGTACTGTATGTTAATTACTAGCAATTTACAGAGGTCATTTTAGATGTACCTTGATGCTAGTATTTCATAATTTAGGCTTTAAATACATCATTCGCCAAGCTTGTAATGTTTAGTTGCATAATTTCAGCAGATGGACATGCCTCTTCTGTTTTAAGGGAGCGAGGAGGAGAGAAGATAATATATATGTGTGCCTTACCGCTATTTATTTAAGTGCAAGACGCATTGGGTGGAAGAGTGTTTTTACACTGCTCTCAATAACATTACTTTGTGAATAATGCCGACAAGTTTAAACATAGACACAAGACACATCAATATGTTAGACATATGAATGAAATGCAAGAGGTCATCAGTTGTTAATCAAAATGGCAAAATTAGAGGATCAAAGGGGAGAGGAAAAGAAGAGAAAGACATTTTAAATAGGCTTCTCGTCACAACATTTGGACATTGAGTGAATTGAAAAGAAGAGTAGGGGCCATAATCACAAACAGCATTTTATATTACATTTAGTAGTACTACAAAGGTACTACTGATGTCCTTCACAATGCTACCCTCAAACCTACAAGTGTAAATCTCCACCTCTACCTTTCCTGTCTTTACTAAGGGGAGATCCTCATGCATCTAAGTTTACTGCTTAGCAGTAAGTGTTGGAGGAACGGGAGGAGTGGTTGGAAAAATGGCATGCTTACTACCAAATATGAGGGGATTAGGTAGGAGTAAACAGAGGTTTAGGGAGGGCTGGGTGGGTATATAGTGAGGGACAGACACCCAAAAACAAAAGAATGAGGACATTGCTTTCCACAAAAACATCTCAAATAAAAAATATTTATTTTATATTAGCCTATTTTTATAAAAGAATTTTAATTCAAAGCTAATGTAGCTTACAATTTTATTAACATTTAATTATATTACATTTAATTAATTTTATTCATCACTTTTAATGTTAATGAAAATATTTTTGTATATTTTAGATGGAAATTATTTTTAATCTTAACTTTAGAAAAATCATTTGGATTTATTTTATTTAAAATAAATAAATACATTGGAATTAAGTTTTTAAGGTAACATTTGTATTTATTTCGTCAATGAAAAGGCATGTAAAATAATGTATATTAATATTTAATATAAATATATTTAAACTTTTTTTAGTTTTAATGAACTTTTCTACTTTTGTCTATACTTTACTATAGGGAGAGATCAACTACTGCGGCAGAGATCTCCTGATGATAAAGTGTAGAGTAAATTTTAAAGATGTAATAAACTTGAAAAAATGGCAAAGATATTTGTTTGTTAAATATTAATGTAAATGGGAGCTTAGCCTGCCCACACTATCCTGAGGCATCCTCCCATCAGTGCCCGAAACCCCCAAAATGCTTCGTTATTAGTGACGGACCCTGGTGGAAAGGGGATGCCGCTGTTGGGACTGCATTTTGAGGCAGAGAAACCGACTGGAGCAACACTGCGGCACAGTGCAGCGAGTGTTCTATAAGAGTCCCAGCCCACCATGAGGAAGCAAGTCCTGCCCCTGCCCTGGTATCAGCTGTGGCAGAGGGCTTTCATTGACTGCTGGGTCAGTGAGGGCATGGAGACAGAGTCCGGTCTCAGCTTAGCCGACCAGAAGGTAATGCCGCGTAGCGGCAGTAGAGCTGGCCAGCGCCCGTGAACACTCATGACTTGTGGCCCAGTCTGGTTGGCCCCCTCATTTCACCGGTGGCTTTGACCACACTGCTGGCAGGTGGACCTCCAGCTGCTGCTCCGGGTCGGGGTCCCATTACTCCCCGCTCACCCCTTAGGTCCGGGCCACCACGAGAAAGCCAGACCTGCCCCCTGCCCTGGTTTTGGCCTTGGGGGAGCGAGTTTATCAGCTGCTGTAACAGTGGGGGTGCGGAGACAGTGTCCAAACTTGGCTGCTAACGAGGCATCCAGCACCAACATCCAGGCCAAGACTGACTCCATAGCTCTGGACATTAACCTCTTTAGAGCAGACCTCCACAAGATTGCAAACAGATATAAGGCGATGGAACAAAAAGTTGTCCAGATGCAGGAGGAATTGTCATCCTTTAGGACCACAGATGTGGAGGCTGGTGGTGAGTGCGGTGGATGCTGAGGGTCATGCCAGGAGATGTAATCTGTGCCTTGTGGGGTTCCCTGAGGGGGCTGAGGGCACTGTGTCCAAGCTGTTTGTGGAGTGGTGGCTCAAGGAAAAGATCTCATAGGCTGCCCTGTCATCAGTGTTTGTGGTAGAAAGGATGCACCACTCATTAACACCACCTTACCTGTAGGGGTCTAGTCTGGACAATAATAGTGAAATTCCTTAACAACAGAGACAGGGATGCCATCCTCCTTGAGGTCAGATGGCAAGGAGACTAGAGATTAAAAAACCATGTAATTCGTATCTTTCCTGCCTACACCCAGCTGGTCCAGCAACAGAGGCAGTCATTTGTCTGGGTCAAGCAAAAACTGAAAGGCATGGGCCTCACATACATGCTGCTTTGCTCAGCAAAGCTGAGGGTGCTTCATGATGGGCATTCACACTTCAAAAGGGACTCAACAGGCTGGAGTATGGGCACCATGATCTCCCCCCACATCTTCTCTCTTTGTCAGTTTGTTCTTCTGTGGGGCTTATTCTCATATTTCTTGTTCTTTCTATTCTATTCTTATTTTGCTGCGGGAGGGGGTGGGTAGCCTCTTTCTTGATTATTCCATTCTGCAAAAGTTTAGACACTAAATGGGTGTCCTGGGATTACGGGTGGGCAACAGACCTCTCTTGCCTCACATATAAGTAGTTATCCAATTGACATGCTTTCCTATGCTAATTGGTGACAGAGGGGATGGGGAAAAGGGCAGGTGGGGTGTGAGCTTGGAGTATTGTTTGGGGGACAAGTTTCAGTTTATTTAGGAGAGGGGGTACACATGGATATACCACATCTGCCAGGGGTTTAGAAGGGGCTTCTGGTGTGGCACAACTGCCACTATATGACCCAGGATAAGATGCCAGACACCCCCGTAACACCATAATATTATGGAATGTCAATGGGTTGGGCAGCAAGGCAAAGCATGCCTTGGTCATGCTTTATATACGATGTCAGCAACCTGATCATCCTACTCAAAGAGACCTACCTAAGGAGGACTCAGTGTTGTTTTCTGGGTAGAGGGACCTACACATTCTTGGCACATGTTGGATACACCTTTGGCTTTCGGGGGATAGCGATGGAAGGATAACTTCCAGCACAAAACAATTTCCTGAGGCATTTTCCTCTTTCTATGTGTTTGAGTTGCATCACAAATGAACCACATTGCATGATGCAAGAGCGATGAAAAGGGCTCATAAATATACCCCAAAGTATTTATACTTCCAGATCTGATTTGAAGGTCCATGTGTATGCAATAGCTACTGGTCCTCAGTTGAGATAGTTGATTTCTTTTTGTCTCTGATGTCCTGAGTCCATCTTAGGCAGTACTCAGAAAATAGAGAATCATGGACACCTTTTAGCACTTGTTAGGCAAGCAAACAAAGCAGCACTCAGGAAGGTGGTGTGGGTTTAGAGACTCAACAGTAGCAACTAATGGGATTATTAGTCATTACGTGGAATATCAAATTACCATGGAGAACTTACTCAGGTACTACTCCACTATGCTTTTAGAAAACATCTTCCATCTAAGGGGCCAGCTCTTAAATCTCATGTGCTATAATCTGGCCCCTTAAGTGTTCTTTTCATATGCCCCGTCTGTGTTTGTCTCTAATAAAATCATTTTATCTGGAGAGCAGTACAGTGCAGAGTTGTCTCATTTTAGTACAAGTGACCACCAAGTGAGGTCATGTGGTTCCAATGTTCATATCAGTCATCCCCGCATCTTCTCAGAAGTTTCTGCCAGCTACAAAGTTGTTGCAGTCATTGTGTCAGCATCACAGACCAGGGAGGTGGGCAAGGAGACATCATGGCCATATTGGGGGTTACTAGGAGCTACACAAAGAGCAGGCAGGGGCTCAGTAGCTGATCATAGTCTACTGGAGCACTGATCTTACTTATTACTTCACAAAGCGCATGTCATCTAAAGTTTTCGTCAACCTACTTCTCTTTGCAGCCTTTCCACAAGGCAGTTACAGCTGGGCTTCTCCTTTATGCAAATTTATTAACCCCTCTCAACTAATTGAGACAGACTTCTTTCCAAGGCAGATCCTCAGCTCTTCCAGCAGTATTAATAAAAAATGCAGTGCTTAGAAATCAATTGCGCCAACTGGGGATATCTGTTCATGTTTGACTGGGGCAAATCCAAAATCCAGTCCTACCGCGATGGAGCACGGGCCGGGTACAGGAGTCACACACATTCCCTGACAGTACCTTAGATGCATCAAAGCTCGTGCATGATGCAATGAGCAAAGGAGGGGATGCATCTTTGTTAAAGGCAATGTGACATTTCCAAAGTCTGGCAATATCGTTGATATCTCAATATCAAGAAACGATGTGCATCTGACCAATGTGTTGATGTCGAACCACTGGGTTGTGTCGGGGTCCAGGGAGAGTGCATCGCAGACATCAGCGATGCAGTGTCCAGGGCCGGGCAGCAGCGGTGATGCGGAGGCATTGCGTCTGCAAAGTTGCAGCTGTTTTGTAAGTAATGGGCATTGTATCACAGTTGCTAAGCAGTTTCTGTGCTCTGGTGCAGGCAGCAGTGATGCATCGAGATCACAGAGAAAGTTGCCAGTTCTGATCAATGCTTTGGGGTCAATGCATTGGTTTCTTGGGTTGCAGGACTGGACACTCACTTCCAAGGGCCAAGGATTGAATTTGGTACCACATGGCAGAACAGAACTCACCGCAGAGGAGCCCAGGTGTTGGTAGCAAGATGCAGGTGAAGTGTTTGATATCCCTGTGATTTCAGGAAGCAAGCCCAACAAGCGCTTGGAGAACCTTTAGAGATGCATGATGTAAAGAGTCAAGTCCAGTCCTCACACTCCCAGGAAAGAAGCAGCAGGTCAACACAGCAAAGCAAGGAGCAAAGTGGCGGTCTCTCCTGGCAGCACAACAGCTCCTCTTCCTGGTAGAATGTCCTCAGTTGCATAAATGTTCTGAGTATATGGTGTCAGAGGTCCAGTACTAATACACGTTTTAGCCTTTGAAGTAGGGAGACTTCAAAGAACAGTCTTTATAATGCGCAAAACCCTGCCCCTTCCTGCTCAGGCTCCAGACTTAATACAGGGGGGTATGCAACTCTTTGTGTGGGGACAGGTGAAGCCCTATTCAGGTGCAAGTGTCAGTTCCTCCCTTTCATGTGGCTTAGAAATACCCATCAGCTTGGTGATGGGCTATAAGGTGGTGAGTGGCACACCTCAGCTCCCTGTGTGCGATTATTTAGAGGGAATGCACAAAGCCTAACTGTCACCCAACACAGATGTGTATTCCAGAGGCAGGTAGAAGGCCTAGAATGGTTCAAGTAAGAAAATGCTAACTTTCTAGAAATGGCATTTTCAGACCTGAAATTTATAAACCAACTTCATGAAAAGATGTGTATTTAAATTGTGAGTCCAGCGACACCAAACCTGTGCTTCCCATCTTTTCCCAATTGGAAGTCACACTTGTAAAGTATTACAAGGCAGCTCCAAAGTTAACCAATGGGAGAAATAGGCCTTGCAGCAGTGAAATACAAAGGTATGAGTATTTCAATATCAGTACACGTAAAACTGAAAAGTACATGTGCTACCTTTTAGGTACACTGCACGCTGCCAATAGGTTCTCCAGGGCCTAATCTAGGGGGGACCGATGTGTAATAAAAAGGATGTTTTAGGCCTGATGAGTAGGTTAACTTGTCAAGCCAAGATGGCAGTTTTTTTAAACTGCACACACAGGCTCTGCAGTAGCAGGCCAAAGACATGTTTGAAGGGCTACTCATGTGGGTGGTACAATCAGTGCTGTATGCTCACCAGTACTATTCGATTCACAGGCACTGTACTAAGGACCTATTGGGAAATCAAATATGCCAATCTTTTAGAGACCAAATGCCATTACAATTTAGACACAGAGAACAAACACTTTAGCTCTGGTCTGAAATGAAAAGGTGCACAGAGTCCTGAAGTCAACAAAAATGAAGTTCACCAGACCGTCAAAAGAGGAGGTCAGAAAGCAAAAACAGCAGGGGAAACAATGCCAACAGATGCCAGGTCGAACATACTGTAACCCACTGTTGGAGAGAATTGAGGTGGGAAGACCATCCGTGATGAATATGAAATCTAGAAATGTAATGACACTTTTAGTACTAGCACCAGCAACACATTTTATATTAGGCTTTTTAGAGAAAGGAATCTACCAAATTGACACACAAGGAAAACTGACTTCACCTGTGAGTGGTCCCACAATATCCATGGGCACTTAAACTCAAGGTCCACTCTGGAGTTGACAGCATTGCATAGAGGTTTTCTTGTTATTAACACAGTGTCACTATTAGAACAATGCAGCCATTCTCCTTCAATTCTTTTCACTGAAATATCCATTCCAGGCCACCAGAAATTCATTCTCAATCTATATTTCATCTTACAAATGCAGAAATTGTCCTTGTGTGTCAGACCAGTCTTTCATGTAATCTACCAGGGAGAATTAGTTTAGTTCCACCAAAACAATCATTCATCAATCTAAACAAATTCCTCCCTGTCCAAAAAGAGGGATCTTAGCTATAACTACCATTACCTCCATGTTGCCACCTATTGCTCATCACGTTTCTCACCTTTCTCAAACCCTGATCCCTGTTTGAAGTTCCTCTCTGATCCTTTACTAAAACAAAACCCTCGATGACCACATCAGCATTCTTCAAATACCATTCTTCTTCCACTAGCACTCCACTATTATCCTTGTTTTTCTCAACCTCCTCCATCAACGTGGACAATCAATATGCTGCTTTATTTTTGATCCCAGGAATGCACTCAACATCAAGTGTGTACTCCTGTAAATTAATCACTCAATGCCTAATCCGACTAGACACAGCATTCAACCCCTTTCTTTGTGAACATTTCTTTTAATGACTTGTGATCTATATGTACCCTGAAAAATGATCACCTTCTGCACTTGGCAAGAGCAATGTTCTGCCAACACCTCCATCTCTATGACAGAATCATTTGCCTCCAAATAATGCAAAGTTTTAAATGCAAATGCTATAGTTTCTTCCCCTGACCCACCTTCTTGTATCAAGACTGCACACATCCATCGAGGCGCTCAAAGTTCGGAACTTTTGGTGTGAGGATTAAAACTAAGCAAGCTAAATAGGGGAAATATAGTCCCTGGAGGAAAGATAGTCCAGAGACAGGCGGCGACCCTTAATATAAGGTAAGGGTAGAGGCAGCAGCAACAGCAATGAAAGATCCATAAAATAAAAGGAAAACTAGCCAGTCAGGAGGGGGAGGTAAGTGTTTCTTGGAGCTAACCAGTTTGCCACCATATTGCTAATTAACTAAACATTGGCATAATGGCTGATTGGTAAGTGTGGCAGTGGTTAGAAAATAGGTCCTCGAGTAAACGGGCCACAACGCAAGAGAAAATAACTAATGGCTCCCATCAGAACCAAAGGGTGAGGACGTGAGAGCCTAAATTATCGAAAATGTTAAAGAAATGCGGGGGGGATAGAGATCTCTAGTGATGATCCTATAGATGATGCTATTGACTGTAGCCCATTGACAAAAAGTAACTAAAAATAGGGAATGAGGAAGCAAATGCAATGTAGGCCCCTGCCTAGTGATCAGCAACAAAAAGTATGAAAGTCTCAGGCCATATCCCTATTTGAGGAGAGGTTTGCAGGGACTGGGATCTCTGGAAGTAATAGTATGGTGTAATTTGAACAGAACTACTGTATGCCTCTCTCTAATGTCTCTGACCTTGTATACAATAGGATGATCCTGCCTAACCCCAGACTGGCCTCCTCACCTTGGTTATTCTCCATAACCAATGATAGGCTGATCCAAGAGGAGAAAATAAGGTACACGGAGAGAGATGGAGGGAGCAATGGAACCCCCAAAGTTGAAGGGGCATAACGGATCTGAACGGGAGACAAAAGTATGGAGATAGAGAAAGATGAATCAGGTGCACCCACACAGCAGTTGTCAATGAATCTAGAGATGGCATAATCATCAGCCTCATCTATGGTGGACATAATGTTGATTATGTAAAAACATTGCAATGAATTTTTTAGGTAAATGTACTAAATAATGACATCTTAAAATTTTTGAAAATGCCATTGCAGTTTATCGCAACAGAGCTAAAACATAGTAAGGAATGTATTCTCAATTTAGCTAGCCAGAGAAAGAAGGGAGAATAGCCACCCCCTTGTAAAGCAAGGGTCTGCAGATTATAAAATCTCAAAATGCCCAATGTTGATAAAAAAATAGGGTAAGCCCATTATGCGCAGTCAACATATGCCACATACAAGAAGAATAAATGTGACCTGAAGAAGAGCATGAGAAAAGGTGGGTGCGAAGGGAAAAGAGTGGGTAAAGGGCAGAGGAAGGGGAAACATCCCCTAAAAGAAGCCCAGGAAATAAAGAAAGAAAATTGCCAAAATGGAACAAATAATAATAAACAGCAAGGGGAAAATAAAGTCCTAAGTAAGCAGAAAGGTGTAGGCACAGGGAAGGTTGTTTTTCCTTCTAATGGGAACAGATCAGGAAAGTATGAAAAATTGAGTATAAGAGTAGGGAATGATGGGGTAGGTGAGACAACATGGGTAGGTTGTGAAAGGGAGGATGGAGGTTGGAAGAGTGAGATAAGTGAGGAAATAGACATACACCCATCAACATCAGAGGAAGGATTAGTAGGAAACCAGCTATGGGTATACCTAGAGCCCGCACAAAGAGCAAGGATAGGTAAAAGGAAAAGGAAGTTAATCCCCTTAAACCGCTCACTGTTATTGTTCTCCCTAGCTAAATGTCCAAGTCTGATAACATTGACCTTAGGGGATACAAGGCAAGTAGGTTGTATGAAAAGTAAAGAAGGGAAAAGAGTTACAAATGTTCTACTTAATTTGGAAATGGTGAAAACTGCATTTTAGAGAGCGGAAGATGAGGTGCTAAAAGAAGGAATTTAAATGGTGCCCATAAATGAAATAGTAGAACAGGGTCACTAGGACAACCCTTTTTTGAGGCACCATGCAGGTTTAGGGAACAACCAAGTTAGACTGGTACAACAAGGGGTAGGTATAGGAAAAAAGTTGGTCGCACAGCCTTTGGATTTTACCTTGAAATGTGTTGGGTTTCACAACAAATATGCGTTTAGCAGTGGTTAAAGAAATTACAGAATTATATGTGAGAATATGCTTACAGGAAACATGGCTGTGCGGGTTTTTGCAGGTTAACGATAAAGCTAAATAGGGGTCTTGGAACAGCCTTCAGGGGGGGCTGATAACTCTTAAATCAACAAAGACTGCCTAGACAAAAAATGACACAACTAAAGCCAAAAAGTAATTGGCCTGTGATCTGCAGAGTGGAGGTGCAAAATAAAAATAAGGGTTATTATGGCCTGATCAGAATTAGTGTATATATTCATGCAGTGAGCATGGAGGATTTTGTATCAGGGTTATGCATATTCAAGGAGGATCTTGAATGGCTTTGCACTAATTATTGTAAGGATATGATCATATTGCTTGGAGACTTCAGTCATATATTGGATCCAACAAATAGTGACCCCTTGGTCAAATATATCCTACAAGCATATATTATTAGGTCTGCAAGATTCCCAGGATGCAAAACTACAGTGCGTAAGGCTGCACTAGTTAAATATCTGGGACAAATTGGAATATTTAGTATAAATGGCCGTACTAGTCTAGATAGTCCTACTAAGCAGACCTTTGGAAATTGTAAGCAATCATGTACAGTTTACTATACCTTTGTAAACACATGGTTTTTTGACAAAATGATAAGCTTTAAGGTAATGCAACTGGATGGAAGTAACCATTATCCCCTGCAACTGGAAATCGTTTCAGAGGGGACCAGCACTAAAGAAAACGTAGTCCCCTTACAGGTAGAATACCCAAAAAGATTAACCAGCAGGATCTCAGATCATTTGCAGGGGCTGGCCAACCTACAACAGAACTATGAGGTGATGCAGTAGGATGACAGTCCTGGGAACTGATATAATTACATAGGCAGTAGAAAATCTAAAGGTGAAAATTTCCTCCATGAGGGACAAGCAGGAAAGTGTTGGAATAGCTATATGAAAAGGGAAACTATGGTTTGATAGGGAATATAGAAACCTAAAAAGCCAGATAAAAAATGGGATCAGAACTTGAAAATAAAATATGATCATGCGATATGTCAATAAGGAGAGTTGCTGTGCATACATGCAGAAAGCAATGGAAATGAAAAATACAGGAAAGTACTGGCAGCTGGTGCAGAGAGGTATAGGAAAGGAATGTGGGTTATTGATGTGCGTTGTAGAAGTAGAAGTATGGGTAAAGCACCTAAAAGATATATACGGTGTTGGATGCGTAGAGAAGGTAAAAGAAAGGTAGGAATGGCCTATTGTTGTGGGGGAAAATAAGACATATCTCTATTTCCAGATCGTTTAAAGACACTATGGAGACATTAAAAATAATGGGGCAGCAGGGACAGATAATCTGTCAGCTCTTATAATTAAAACCAAGATAGATTGGTGGGCCAGATTCTTCTACTTTGTTTTCCTGAAAATATTAGCAACTGATCAGTTCCCAGACAGCTGGGACGGTGCAAAATAAGGCCAATATGGAAAAAGAGAACGTTAAACACCCCAATAACTGTAGATTCATTAACCTCCTTGATATGGGTGAGAAATTGTTTTCAAAAGTAATTTCGAGAAGTGTTAGAAATTGGGTCTCTGGTTGGCAGAGGTATGCTCCCTGCCAAGATAGGGACCATGATCCTAATCAGCTAGATACACACTAAAAGATAACCTGTGCTCACCCTCTGGAAGCTTTGCACAGAGCAGTCCGTCTCATCTAAAGAGGCAATACACTGGCCCAAGAGGAAATTGGATGCCTTCAGTACGCGGATTATATTGTGCTACTAAGCCAAACCCCAATTGGATTACAGTCCAGAATGAGTGCATTAGGTAAACAAATGGATAAGCAAGGACATGAACTAAATTTGACTTGTGGAAAGGTAGTTCGGTTAGTGGATTCCAAATATAAGAGATACTCTTGGTACTTGGATGGAAAAAAGTCAAGGCTGGATTTAAAGTCAAACAAAAATGTTGTTATAAACAGCTACTAGCAGCTATGATGGTAAAAGCCCAAACGCTCATATACGGTTTCAAACTACTAAAAAAGAAATGAAACTGTTCCTCATATGGCCATCTACTTTCAGTTATTGGCATTCAATTAATGCCTTCGGTGACCTATGAAACAGAAACAATGAGGGGTCGTGAAGTATCAATCTTAAACAAAACCCAAACAGAAGTTTACAAATCCGTCTTTCACATCCCGAAATCAGCATCTCCGGCACAAGTTCATCTTTGTTTGACTTACCAAACCAAATGTTCCGGAGCAAAGGCGCATGCATCAAACTATGCGGGAGGCTACACACGTCTGAAAGTGGTTCTATCAACAACTTTGGAAAGAAATCGAGATAAAAAACAGAACATAAAAGGCTCTTGGTACTTCTGTCTAAACAAGGTTATTGAGGATCCTTGCGGGCAAGACATTTCGAATGCCAGCATTTGGAGAGAGGCCTTTAATGAAGTAAATAAGTTAACCATTAATCACATGTCCTATACTAGAGGTCTGAATACTCTATTACGAAGACGTCATGCTTAGACAGTGATTAATTCATATATTAACTGGAAGCCTCAGGAATATTTATTAGCTCACTTCTCAATGGCCCTAAAACATCAGTTCATGAAATTTTGCTTTGGCCTGTGGGAAACAAACAATCTTATCCCTTCCGTTAAAGACCAGAATCAAAACCAAGATTGTCAATTTGTAACTACAAACTAGAATCTTTAACACATATTCTCTGCGTATGCCCAAAGTTTATGACTGAAAGGAAAAAGTTACTGAAAGAAGAATTTTAAAAGATGAACATCCAAACCTACAGAGAAGGGGTAACCACTTGTTTAGGCGGGTCCTCAATCCCCCTATTCTAGGGGGGGTAAGATTTATACATCTGAATTTAAAAGAATTAGGACAAATCTCTTTGGAACCCTAAACAGACTTTTTAGCATTTCAGGATATTGCAGTCATTTGGAACGATGTGACAATCCGTAAAAAGCAGAAGCACTTTTTTCAAGAACAAAGCACTTTATGGAGAATGAATATTATTTGTTTATTTACGATCAAAAGAGAGCCACTGTTTTATCAAGGTTAAAGCACTTTTTTGACAAAAGAATGGAATGCGTCTTTATCAATGGTCCAATAATTATCCATGGTTTTATAATCTTACAATAGGTTTATTAATGGATTTTACTATGATATTTTATGTGTGTAAGTATGTTGTCTTAGTGTAATGGTTTTAAAAGACTGAACACTTGAATAAACTAACTAACTAAAGAGGCAAAGTGTAAAGTATTTGTGCAACACACACACAGTAATGCAATGACAACACCACAGGAATACTCCACACAGGTCCTGAAAAATAAAGAATAATTGTATAAAGAAAACAAGACCAAAAGGATAACATTCGGTACAACCGAATTATGTTTCTAAAGAATAAACCAAAAATATGGTTAGAAGTCAATAGTGTTGAAAGGTTACTTGATAATACGCTAGACCAGGGTAAATCCAAAGTTCAGACCGACATCAATGAAGGACAGGTTGGCTAAAGTACTCAAACAGGCCCTGCTGACAAAGTACCTTGGATGGAATAGAATAATAGAATACATTTTATTGTTTAGTTAATTAAAACCGGAACAATATAACATTTGTTAACAGTGCATTATATCAATAAAATTAGTTTAAAAAGTATTGTAAAACCAGTTACTTTTTACATAAAATTTTTGGGCCGTTTC
Organism: Triturus cristatus; assembly: GCF_964204655.1. NCBI lineage: Eukaryota > Metazoa > Chordata > Amphibia > Caudata > Salamandridae > Triturus > Triturus cristatus. The sequence continues at coordinate 626,565,874 of NC_140587.1, forward strand.
CTTGTACAGATAGCCAATGTAACAATAAAATTAGATCAATACCTGAGATTAATTATGAAAGTGCCATCGTGTTGTTAACTTGTTCTTAAAACATACGCGTTTACAATTTAGTTATAGATGGTGTAAATTGTGTGCAAAAATTAAAGTTTTAAGAAAGCCATGTATAGCGTTTGTGTACAACAACAGAGGGATGAGCAGGCAAGTTCTTAGCTCATTCAAAAGGGGCTCTCTTATGACTGGGTTTGTAGCGCCCCACAAACACTGTCTAAGCTGGTTCCTTGTAGGTGCTTGCTGTGGCATAGTCCCGTTGTGAATAGATGTTGAGACCGTGGAGTCCGACTAAGACGGATCCAAGTCCCCTTCAGGATGTCCAAGAACATTGATGATTCTTTGATCAAATACCAAGTTTTTTAGCCGTTTTTGTTCAGCAAGCGTTAAAAATTTTACTAGGCGGCAATTTAGCTGAGGCCCAGGACTGGAGTGGCACCTCAGGCGCAGGAGGAGTCACTGATGGCAGAATCCAGCAGCAGAGTTGTGAGAAGTATTTGATGGCCCTGAGACTTCAGAAACAGGAAGCAAGTCAGCAAGCAGTTGGAGACATTCTGTGTTCATATGAGATGGGTCCAGTCCTTGTTTTCAGCAGGGCAGAGATCAGCACAGCAGCAAAGCAGTTCCTTAAGAACAGTCAGTCATGCAGAGTGGCAGTTCTTGTAGCACAGCAGTCCTTACTCCTGGCAGAGTTCTTCACAGGTCCAGTAGTGTACTGTCTTGGTAGGGTCATAGCCCTAGTACTTATACCAAAATGTGACTTTGAAGTGGAGGTGACTTCAAAGCAGGTCCTTGAAGTGCACAGGTTCCTTTTCACCCCAGTCCTGTCTGCCAGGCTACCTGTGAGGGGTAATCCGCCCTTTGTGTGGGAAACAGGACACTACCTCTTCAGGTGTAGCATCCCCCCTCCCTCTTCATGCCCAGGAAGAGCTATCAGAATGTAGACGCATGCAGATGTCACCCACCCTTCCTGTGTTTGTGCCTATCCAGAGGGAATGCACAAGGTGTAGCCAGACAGACATGCCTTGAAAATATGCTGCAAGGCGCACAGAGCAGTAAGAACAAAGTTATGTCTGCTTTCTAACAGACAAAGTAATTGTTTGTTCACTCCCGACAGAACCATTGTTTTTTCATAATATTCATACCCAGGTTCTGAGGGACACAGGGTTACCCCATTGTTTATATAATATGCTTTCTAACAGTGGCATTTCTAAAACAGTAGTGTTAAATCCAACTTTACCAATAAAGAGCATTTATCATTACCATTAAAATGATATAAAACATGATGATTCTGCTACTTTCTGATCAGGATTTACAGCTCAAAGTGCCTTTAGGAATTTCCAATGCTAGCCTATGAGAGGAGTAGGCCTCAAAGTAGTGAAAACAAATGTAGCTGTTTGTCACTACCAGGACATGTAAACTTAAAAGTACGTGTCCTACCTTTTAATTACAAGGCAACCTGCCATTACGGCTAGCTTGGGCCTACCTTAGTGGTGACTTATGTGTCAGAAAGGGTAGTTTAAGGCTTGGAAAGTGGTTCTAAATGACAAGTCAAAGCAGCAGGAACATGCACACACAGGCATTGCAATAGCAGGCCCAAGACAAGTTTGTAAGGCTACTTCTGTGGGTGGCACAACCACTGCTACAGGCCCACTAGTACCATTTAGATGACAGACCCTGGGTTTATGGTACACCCCTTTACAAGGGACCTATAAGTAAACTAAATATGCTAATCTGGTATGCACCAATGTCACCTACTATGTTTAGGGGAGAAGCACCTGTACTTTAGCACTGGTCAGCAGTGGTAAAGCACGAGTCCAAAGATCTACAAAAATATACAACAAAAAGTGGAGGTAAGCAGGAAGGAAGTTTGGGGAAAGACCACCCTAATGTTGACAGGTCTAAAAGGAAGGCTCAAAGAATGGGGAGAACAGGTTAATATAGATGGACTAGAACGAGGAAGTTTCGGGAGGGTCTTTAAACTATAGATCACTGTTTTAGCCTATTGGCTCTCACACTGGTCTGTGGAACAAAAGGGATCCCTTTTCTGCTGCATTGTTGATTTCCAGGCAGCATTTGATTCAGTGAAGCATCATTGCCTATGGGAAATGTTAACAAAATTAAGTATCCCTAGGTGAATTTTGGCTATTTTAAAGGAACTTCATTATCAGAACTGGACGCAGATAGTAACGGATACTGATGGATGGCTGTCACAGAAAATACCAACAGTAAATGGGTTGCCCCAGGGCTGATTCTTGGCCCCTCTGTTTTCTCGCTGTTTATAGCAGATCTACCATCAGTACCCACTACAGTTGAAGGGTTAATCCCCAAAATGAAAGGCACACATTTGGCTTACTTATTATATGTGGACGATCTTCTCGTTATGTAGACGAAATTGGATATTTTTAAGCAAGCATTGTTATGAGAAAAAAATATTGGTAAACATTGACAAAATAAAAGCAATGGGGTTTGGGAAAAAAGCTGTCAAATATGAATGACACATGGTACCAGTGCATTAGAGATAGTGGACACATGCAAATACCCAGAGGTATCGTTTGAGAGGGACCTATTGTGAAAAGAGCACTTTGAAGCATTAAAAACAAAAGCAATGGCCTCATTAAGTGTTCTCAAAAAATGTAGCAAAGATTACAGTGGTATTTATTTAAGACTTGTGCTAAATGCATATGCAGCTATAGTTTACCCGCAATTCAACTATGGAATCAAGTTGTTGAATTTAAGTGGAAAATTGAATTAAGTGTACAAAGAGGGCAAATGTATAAAAAACTGTTGTTATATCCCAAGGCACTAATGATCCAGGCTATAAAGATGGAAATGGGTTAACCATCTTGGAGTTACTTGGAAGATGCCGAGGTGGTGAAATTCTGGTTTCACCTAACAACAGGTGATGGACAAAAGGCAATAACACTATGCCTGGGAGGAAATATTCTTTGATGAGGTGGTGGAATTCTTTTTCCATTGGTGTGCAAGAGCCTTGTTTTGGTGCATGCTGGCGAGTGCAAAGAGATTTGCCAGTCGCTAGCGAGTGTGAGTGAGATTTGCTGTCCATTAGCATGGCTTCCAGTCCCCATGGCACCTTCCAACACCATTTTCGAGACACTGGTGAGCGCAAGTAGCCATGGCGACTCATCAGTAACCCTGGGCGGGTAACTCCGCTCCGCCGGCGGAGTTTGCGGAGATTCGCCTACTCCGCGCTCCATGGCGAACGCAGTGATAGGCTATACTCTGCCTCCGTGGCAGAGCAGAGCTAGCCACTCCCTCCCCACTTCCAAATACTTTCGAAATATTAAAAAGAAGGCACTTACCTGTGTTTCTGCCACCTCCCCCTGCCTGGCTGCTCTCCTTCCTGCTCCTCTCACGTCCTTTTTCATAAAAAAACCACTACGTTGTACGTCTTGCGCGACGGACAACATGGTGTTTTTTTCAATGAAGAAGGACGCGAGGCGGCGAGGCGCAGAAAGGAGAGCGGCCAGGCAGGGGAGGCGGCAGAAACACAGCTAAGTGCACCACAGATTTGTTTTTCAAACTCCGTGGAGCTATGCGTAGAGGCTCTTTGCCAGCTCCGTCCACCCTTACTCATCAGCAGATTCTCTCCTCAATAAGCAGCTAAATCTAATCAAAAAGACGTTTTTGAGTTAGTATTTTACTCCAACAGGTTGTTTTTCAGTGCAAGGGGCATTTTTTGTATTTTGCTTTCTTTTCAACAAGAAGGAAGGGCCCCAGATTCTTGAACTGCCTGTCCCTGTCCAGCAGGCTCCACCCAGTGCTTTATCCATCTGTAGGTAATTGTTCATTTGGATTTCTAGGTGGAAGGACCACTCTGTTTGTCTGCTGCATATATAGCATTGAATTTAAAGACATTGGGCCTGATTACGAGTTTGGAGGTGTGGAAGCAGGGCGGCATGCCATCGCCTTGCTCCCGCACCCCCACACTCAACCACCTGCCACTCACCAGATTACGAGTTTTCTCATTGTCTGGTGGGTGGTCCTTTGGCATTCCCACAGTGGTGCCTTTGAAACAGGCACCGCAATGGGAACACCAAAGCCCTTTCCTGCACAGCATGGACAGTTTAGTTCATGCCTTGAAGGAAAGGGGTTACAGCATACACACAAGAGGTGTACCATGTGACCCCTGCATACACCCAGGGGTCCAGAGGCAACAGGGGGCCCAGGTGGTGAGGGAAACTCATATTATGTTTGGCAGTGTCGCAGAAGCACCATCAGCTTATTGCATGTCTCTGACCTCCTTGCCACCCCCATAGAACACAGTTTCCTGGCTGTTGAGGCAGTCCCCTGGACGTCCAACCACTGTACTTGTGATATGGCAGTCGGACCACTGGTGTGGCAGTCCTCGACTGCCACCGCTCCTCCACTATGGGTTCAGTGGTCTGATGGACCGCCAAAACTCGTAATCAAGCCCTTTGTTTTAGTGATATCACAAGTAAGTTACAAATCCTGTGTATAAGGGTGTTTTATGTTTGATAGAGGACATGCAGCAGTATTTATTTATACTTTTATTTGAATTTTAAATTTCATTGAAGTGAGTGGCCTGCAGTTTGAGTAGGGGCCTAGTTACTATTTTGCAAAATATGTTTTATCTTTTGTAAGGGAAGAGGGTTGCATAGTTTAGGGCATTTTCTTCATGTTTGTTAACTTTGCCCTATTCATTTTATTACTGTGTGCCCTAGTCTGCCCACAGGCCATCTAGCCTACAGGCACAGTACTAATCATGGGTATATGAAACAACTGTTTGTTTCTGTAACATATGTTGTTTTAAAGCATAATTTATGGTAGGGATAGCATTGGGTTCATTTAAACATTTGTGGGATTTATTATTGTACTTCATATTTTGTTTTTCTGCCAAAATTGGATTTTGGTGGTTTATTATTTGATGCCTTGGGAGGATGTGTGTTGTTTTTTAGCTCACTTAATTTTTGTTTTTGCATTGCTAATTAATGGTTGTGTTTTCTTGAGTGTTACCATGCCTCCTTTGTCTGGCCAGTATATGTTTGTACTTTCATAGGATACCATTTGTCTTTGCTCTCCATGTCATGTGGCCAGGGACCATTATATATAATCAGTGCCCATAGGCCTGCATGTGTTATTTATTGTGCATGCCTCCTTGTTCGTTGTTTGACCATGTGGCAGGCAATCATTTTGTGTAGCCCGCCAGTGTGCTTTTGCCATATGCCTGCATGTGTTCTTTATAAGGGCCATACCTCCTTGCTTGTTGTTGTTGTTTAACCATGTAGCCAGTGGACATTTTGTGTAGCCAGCCATTGGGCCTTTGCCAAAGGCCCACATGTATTCTTTGTTCTGCCCAATCCTCCTGGTTTGCTGTTGTTGTTTGACTATGTGGCCATTGGCCATTTTGTGTAACTAACCAGCGTGCTTTTGCCATAAGCCTGCATGTTTTCTTTGTTGTGGCCAGGCTTCCTTGCTTGCTGTTATTGTTTGACCATGTGGCTGGCGACCATTTCATGAAGCTAGCCAGTGTACTTTTGCCGTAGGCCTGCATGTGTTCTTTGTTGGGGCCATGCAGCCTTGCTTGCTATTGCTGTTTGACCATGTAGCCGGTGGCTACATTGTGCAGCCAGTCACTGTGCATTTCCCATATGCCTGCAATTGATCTTTGTTGTGGCCAATCCTCCTTGCTTGTTGTTGTTTAACCATGTGACCAGTGGCTATTTTGTATAGCCAGCTTGTGTGATTTTGCCATAAGCCTGAATATGTTCTTTGCTGTGGCTACGCCCCTTTGCAGCTAGTGAACATTTTGTGTAGCTAGCCAAAGTGCTTTTGTGATAGGCCTGCATGTGTTCTTTGTTGGGGACATGCCTCCGTGCTTGCTGTTGTTGTTTGACTATGTGGCCGGTGTTGATTTAGTGTAGTCAGCCAGTGTGGTTTTGCCATAGGCCTGCATGTGTTCTTTGTTGTGACCAAGCCTCCTTGCTTGCTGTTGTTTTTTGACCATGTGGACGGCGACTATGTTATGTAGCCAGTCTTTGTGCGTTTGCCATTGGCATGCATGTGTTTTTTGTTGGGGCCATGCCTCCTTGCTTGCTGTTGTTGTTTGACCATGTGGCCAATGGCCCTTTTGTGTAGTCAGCAACAGTGGTTTTGCCATAGGCCTGTATGTCTTCTTTGTTGGGGCCATGCCTCTTTGCTTGCTGTTGCTGTTTGACCATGCGGCCAGCAACCATTTTGTGTAGCCAGCCAGTGTGCTTTTACCATAGGCCTGCTTGCGTTCTTTGTTGTGGCCATACCTCCTTGCTTGGTTGCTGATGGCTGAACATGTAGCGGGCGGCCATTTTGTGTTTTTTCAGTGAATATATATATATATAAGAGCAGAGGAATCCAACTTCGAAATCCTGCTATGCGTGTCTCTGAGGGAAGGACTGCCTCATCTGATGTCAAAAGGTGAGGAGGGTCCTTATGAGTAAACAATACTGATGCAGCCCCTGTTAGAAGAGGAGGAAGGGCGCAGAAGTGTGCAGCAATACAAGACATTAATAAAAGCTGAGGCGATAATAAGAAACATGTGGGAAAGGCAAGCACTCAGCTCTAACAATGACTGTACTAAACGGATTACTACGTGTTTCAATATCGGGACTACGATTCCCAAAATCCCTAGCATCAGCCTTAAGGCGCGGCAAGAGGAAAGCGAGTGATGAGCCAGTGCCACCTGAAGAAGACGGAAGTTGAAATGCGTAGTGGCATTTGTGGCATTTTAAGAGTGACAGCTTGCTGTTTTGCAAATATAAACAGCAATTTTAACTCACATCCACTCTTTGGTACGTTTTTTCTCACGGCACTGGTTTCCTTTTGACACTCAGATGTAACAACATCTTTTTTGACATAATCGCCTGGATGTAGGCTGATTCCTTGTCTCCTCTTCTTTGCAGTGCCGCCCCTGATGAAGGGCTCTGTCAGCCCGAAATGCATTGGGCATTTTGAGTCACTTTCGGATGTTAAAGAATGAAACGTGAAATGTGATATGTACACAAATATGCAACATCTTGGAATTTGACGATTATTAAACAATTTAATTTGTTGAACAAACATCAACAGTATTTTTTGATTTACTTGGAGGATTAAATTCCACCCCGGAGTGCAACACGAGTGACACGCTCTCATCCAGAACGTGCTTCAACCAGTAATATAGTTAAGGCCATGGCAGTTGTGGCTGTTACAGGGTACTGTGTTTGGCGCATTGCATCAACCTGATTGTGCAGGAGTTTCTCCAAAAAGAAGACATAGTCAGCAACATACTGGCAACCTGCAGAACAATCTGCACTCATTTCAGCTGTTCTTTTCAAAGCCCTGAAGCAGTTGAGGATCTTTCAATGTGCTAATAGAGTACCAATTAAAGCCTTCATGCAGGAGGTGCCAACATATTGGAACTCGACATATTACATGTTGCAACATTTGTTTGATCAATGCAAATAGATCAATGACTAAGAGCCTGATTTAGATCTTGGTGGACAGGTTACTCCATCACAATAGTGACAGGTATCCCTTCCTCTGAAGTATAAATCCCGTAGCATATAATAATATTTTGTATTTCAGCGGATGGGATATCCATCATCCTTGTGATGAGGTAACCCATCTGCCAAGATCTAAATCAGGCCCTATGTCATTCAAAGAGGAGGGGATGCAACTGGGAAAAGCATGACCATGGAGCTGAACAAATGGGGCCTAGTCAAATGCCTGACACAGATGCACTTCTTTTTGAGGCTCTCACTCGGGCAGTCTGCAAGGAGCACAGTATGATGAGACAAGCTCTCATTGTTGCATCTTCCAAAGAACCAGTTAAAAAGGGTATCAGAAATGTTTGCTGGTGTGGACAGCCACAGAGAAGCATGTCAGTTGGTGAGAGCTTAATCTTTCACTTGGCTGTTAATCCAAAGCTGCAAAGAGGCATTGTGTTATTCAAAGACTATATCTGTGTCACAATTCTTGATCCGTGATACAAAAAAATACTGTCCACTTTCATTCTTTTTTCTGAAATGGATGTTTCACTTTACAAAACATGGATTGTTGATCAAGTTAGAGACCTAGAAGCAGAACAGCTAGAAATTAGAGTCCTGGGCCGAAGCTCTGGGGTGCAGCATTCAACTTCCAGAGAGGGTGGAGTATGCTGGGTTTCGCTATGCGGAACTCCACAAACTGACAAAAAACCTCCACCAAGCAATGCGGAGTTCCGCGAGCGTCGGAGTGGGTTACCTCGCACCGCTCGCACTGATTTTTAGTGTCAGGTGTTTGTCCTGCGCTGTAAAATCAGCGTGAACTGCATCTCGAACAGTACAAGAGGGTGCTGCTTCTTTCTGCTGTTTGAGTAGAGGTTCTACTCAAGCTGCAGCTTCCTCAATGCAAATGAAAGTTTTCTCAAAACGATTGATAGCGACTATCCGCAACTGTCTGTGTTGATAAATCTTGCTGGAAAGTAGTCTAGTGTAGGATTTTCCTCAATCATGCTTGCCAACTTACCATTGGGGAGCGTGAACAAGGAAATAAAATCCTCTCCGCTATGCGGAGCCTGAGCTTTTTGGAACTATGCGAGCTTTGCAGAGTGCGGAGTGCAAAAAACTCTGCAAACTCTGTGAACAGAGCAGAGTTTACCGCCCAGACTTAGCGGTGATGTTGTCTCAGAGCAGCCAACACCAGCAACAAGAACATCAGCAACAACAATACAGGAATAGAAGAATCTGACCCAACCTCTGCATTGGTTTGGTTTCCAAATGGAAGAGCTTAAGTCAAGTGCAAAGGCTAGGGCAAAAGAGGTTGAGCAAGTGGCAGCACCAATGACCATTCAGAGGATGTTACAGGACTATGTGGATGACCCAAAAGAGGTCTACATGGATCCAAAACCATTGGTCTATTGGTATGGGAAGATACACCAATGGCCAGAGCTCAGCAGGCTGGCAATAAAGTATTTGGCTTGTCCAGTAGCCAGTGTGTCTGCTGAGCGTGTGTTAAGTGTAGCTAGCGCAGTTGCCCCAGTGAGAAGGACCAGTCTCTTGCCTCAAAACATTGGGAGATTGACCATGATCAAAATGAAGCAACACTCCATACCACAAAATTACACTGTTCCTAAAATACCACAGGAGGAGGATGATGTTGATTGGTCAGACTCAAGTGTGTTACCTGACCAACTTCTGGACAAACCACCTGAGTTTGAGGATGAACTATACTTCCCTGACTGAGCAGGCCTCATAGAATTTTGTAAATATTTATCCACAAACTGCTGAGCGCTTTGCCTCAAAAAGTGGAGATAGCTAGTGGAACATTATCTGTTTTGTTTGCATCTGACTTGCGCAGCCTCACCATTTTTAGGCACGTGCATGGCCAGATTGGAGTTGGACCAGTGTGCACTGAAAAAGCCTCCACATTCCGTTCAGGAGCATTGGAGACAGTGCCTGTCTCCATCCCATGCCTTTTCTCCATCCCCTAGCAGGGCTGCCCCAGTAAAGATTAATTGATTCACAAGACTGCCAACGTGTTTCTTGCATCAAAGAGGAGATAAAATTGTATAACAACATGCTTGGATTGGAACAGGTAACTATTGCACCAATGAGTGATGTAATATTGAGTGATTGTAAGTCATAATTGATTAATGTGGTGGCAAGAGAGTGAACTAATTTGTAAACGTGGTTTAGATGATTTGCAATGCTTGGGGTCTGAGCGGTGATAATTTTTCCTGATGGTGGTTGGCCTCTCACATTTAGTGAGATTTACTTGCAAGGTCCACTCCTTTTTATGGTATTCTAGAGACCAGACCAGTCAGTTTAGTTAACAAACACAAGTCTACACAAAATACTCAAATTTGGTTTCTCTTCTAGTTCATCAACCGCAGTGCACTACAGGTCCATCTCTCTCATTTAGGTCAGGACGGAGTTGGACTGATTCATTACTCGGAGTTAAGAGGATGGAAGGACTAAGTGCGGGACTACCTCAACAGCCAGAAGAAGGAATTTATCGACTTGAAAGGGAAACCAACATGATGATGACTCTTAGAGGCCTACTCAGCTCTGTGGACTGGAGAGAGGTGTGTTGATATGGGAAATGCTGCTGATTGTGTGTGCTAGCTCAAATGTGAAACTCCTCTATTATGTGGTTGCGGTCGTGGGGGACTGTTGTAACTAGAGACAGACATATGATGTCACATCATCATCACATGATACACATTCTTGGCTAAATGTTTTGATGACAATTTTGAGATTGATCAGCCTGGTACATGCGGCTACTTGTCCATGATTGCTTGCAATTTGCTCTCACTTCTCAGTTAAATGCACATGAGCCATAAAATTAATGATTGCAGCAGTCTATGCTCTTTCTCTGCCTTTGAGTCTTGGCACACTCCTCATGAAGCTTACCTTCTGTCCTTCTCCTTGACTCTAAAATATTGTTTCTGTGTTACAATCTGCAGACCTTCTCTTCTCCTGCATGAAAGTCAAAGCTTCATAACACTGCTGCTTACCTTGCCGGACTGGTTCAGCTAGGCACCCACGACGGATATTGCGGGAAGAATGCAGATGCACCGCCCAATTTAACGTTTACAATATCATTTTTGTTTTTAATAATTATCATTTTCAGAACTGTGTGGGTTCATGCCTCCATACATTTATATTTTCCAAACATAGATGACAGAATATTTAGATATATATTAACTTGGGTCTCTGGGATTGAAGGACTCCTTGCAATGCATTAAATTGAACTGCCATTCCTTCATTTCCTTCCACAACAGATTTGATGATGATGATGTGCTGCTCATTGCCCTGATGAATATTGTTGCTATGTAGTGTTTATCCTTGTCACACATTTTCCCAACTCCCTTTTCCCATCCATTCATCAAACCTCTAACCCTCTTCCTCAAGGCTGTGTGATTTATTGAGGTGGGACTTCATTTACACCATAAATTAATCACACACTTGGTAGGGCGGATGTGGTGAAAGTGACACCAACTCACTGCAGGATCTTCTAATACCTGAGCAAATGCCCACACCAGCCCCACTTATCCACCCATGCTAAAAGGGATCCATAATTTAGATAATTGATGTAATTTTCAACATCATCATTCAGGCCTTGTGCTGCATGAACGCTTACCCTTGTCCACTCTTAACTCTGAGTCCAATACTTATGACTCGAGGATTTCGCAAGTGTAGCTTAAATACTAGTTCCCATTGCCCAGCAAAAGTTACTATGGCTAGCTGTTGTTATAATATATAGGACAAGGGTATAACTAACTATAACTAACTGGTATACTCTTTAATAAGCGGATTATAAAAACTGACTGTGCTAAAAGGCAGCAGTACAAAGTAAAAGTAAATAAGAATAGGTTTACCTCATAACTTTTCCTGTGAAAAATATAAACAAAACTTACCCTCTTCACACAAAACAGGCTCACTCCTCTCCCCAAACAAATCACCCCGTCCCCAATGTCCATAGAAAAGTCCAAAGCCCAGTTTCCTTCCCAATGCCCACCCTCTCCACTCTCAAAAAAAGTCCCTCCCACCAAAACAAAAAAGTAAAAAAGGACTTCAGAGGGCATTATCAATGCTGGTCCGAAGGATTCCAAAACCCTGGCATAGGCTTCCCACCTCTTGGAGAATTAGCGCCAGCTCGCACAGCTCATGGCATTGGCAGCAGTCTGGGTGGGGGGGGGGCAGCAGTGGTGGTTCAGGCAGATCCCAGCTGCCGGTGGTGCTGGTAATGTTGTTGCCGGGATGAAGGCACTGGCAGCTGGTTGTAGGATCTGGGGCCATAGGCAGTGGCAGATCCCTCCGCCTTCTAAAGAACCACCAGCTGATGGTATTCAATCTGAATATCCTCCATCAGCTGCCACTGTATCGGGCTACTATCTCCTGCTGAGATGGTGGTGGAGCAGCGGGAGTAGCTATATTAAGAATGAAAAAAGAAAAAAGGCAAATTGTAAACAATGCTCTGTGCAAAAACTTGTTTAAAGTTATATAGTGGCACAGTGGCAGTACATTGCTGCACCTCTAGGGCAATTTGACATTTTTGATGTGATTAGTCAGAGGGAGGAGTTTGTCTGACTGGCTGCACAGAATTAAGTCTGAATAGATACTACCAGGTTAAAAACACTGGTTTTTTTTTGTTTAAAGGATTTCCCAGTAAAAAAAATCTAAACAGACACTTTGTGTGTAAAAAAATAAATAAATGATCTCTCGTTAATGAATAAGGCATTATGCACTATGCAGAACAAGTATTCTTGTTGTGCTAAATTAATGGAGGGATGCTAGCGAGTCTGGTACTTTGTTACTCTCTGCAGTCTGCTGCTAGGGCAGCCGTAATAGACAATTTATTATCTTACTTTAATTCAAATGGCCTTGCTCTTCTCCAACAGACTTTCAATTCTACCCTGACTCCAAAGAGGCAGATGAATAATAGTAATGCTACGTATCATATGTCACATATAAAACACAGATATCCTGTCTGCCATAAGTAGACAGAGGGAAACACAATGATCTGCATTAAAGGAAAAAGAACGGGATATAGATTTTATTTGGCACGTTTGTCACAGAGTATCCCACCTACAAAAATCAAAATAAGGCACTTAGTCCCACTTTACTCCTTTGCCTCGCCCTCCACCACATATTATTTGCAACAAATACCTTTGCTTGGAAGTAAAGAAACTTAACTTACTCTACTGTAGGGTAAGTTAGAGGGATAATGTCAGGCAGGTAGAAGTTTTGCTATAGAATAGTGGGGTGTCACTGATCATCAGAGGCTAAGCTTTGGCTGAGTTAGTCACTGAACAGTTGACAAATGTCAAAAGGTAACAATTTGAACAGACGTAAATCCATTATGGAAGCCATGAAATATATGTAAATAAATTAATTGACCAGAATGTGGCACATGCCAAGAATTGATTTGTAAATTTTTTTGTAATTATTTTGGTAGGCTGGGACTGAACTTTGGAAAGAATAAAGGAGTGTAGTACCAAAAAGTGACTAAGTGGGCACTGGGAAACACACTTTAGTTTTTAGTTTGCAACGCATTGAAAACTTCATAAATGCCGCATTCAGTGAAGCAGATGCACATTGCACAGTCAACACTGCAGTGCCAAATTGAACCATGCTGCAGTTAGGTCATGGGTGCCGAAAAGCCATGGGCAGGGAGGTGATGAATGATGATGGGTGGGATACTTATCTGCTTCGCTTATCAAATACGAGTATGCTAATTTGTCAATAAGCAAGCAATGTGACCTATCACCAAAGGACCCTGCCACTGCTGGGACTGCCCCTCGAACCGCATTCTCTGCCACGTCTGGCACACTGGTGCTGCTGCTGACCCCAGCACTGGTGGTCTGTGCAGCTAGAAAAATCATTACATAATTTAGATGCCAGATACGCCTCCCCTTATTATTATTTTCTTTTAAGAAAATACAACCGCAATACTGGACTATAGTTTATTTAGCAGTATCTTCTATCATAAATATCACTTTGGGGATTTTGTGGGTTAACAATATTCAAAAAGCCAGGTAGTCAGGCCAACCAACAGCTTTTCGTAATAATGGGAGAGAGCTATGATGACTCTGAGTCATTCAAGTGCAATAAACTGGTCAATGAAGGACATATGTTCTTGGTTGGCAAATGCAATGGGATATCACACTTTAATGCCATGCTGCACTGTCATGGAAACTGCTGGTATACAGTACAAATGAATGATAATACAACATTGGAGGGTCCACCATGACCAATGGCACCTCTCTTGCTTTACTGTTTGAGCATGATCAAGAAAAAGAAAGCCTTCTCAACAAACACGCGTAGAGATAAATAGCTTACTTGGCCTGCAATCTTTACAGTAGAGTACCAAAAATCTCTTCTCCAAGCATTACAGTACCAGTCCACAAGATCTATAAGGTGAGAGGGAAAGCTTACTAATAAAGCATCTACTATAGACAGGAGGAAGCCAGCTACAGAAACATGAATATAGAAAAAAAGTGATAACAAGAATTTAACAGACATTAAATAGAAGAGGAGTAATAATAACAAGACTTACTGTGCCTAGCAATACCACTGGCTGTGGCCACGGCGCTGGTGGTTGTGGTGGTGGTAGTTTTACCAGCAACACTGTGGCAGCCCCTTCACCTTCACTCTGAATCTCCTTTGATGATGCGCTCTTGCCCTTGAGTGCTGATTTGAAAAACAAAGAAGAATAAAAAAAAATAGTGGTACATTTAATCTTCCCAAAAACATTTTGAAAGACAAACACAGTAGCATTGTACTTTTTCTAAATCAGATCATCGATAGAACTAGTATTGAGTTGCCCTATTCCTAATTTTGTAATCCACATTTGAAACTACTAATGCATTGCAACGAATGATCTTTGCTTCTCAACCACTTTTGATGGGCCAACTCAGTCTCCCTTTTCAAAGCATAGATGCTTACAACACATCACAGGGAGAATGGGGCTGTATGAGCCACATAAAGAAAGGCACAGAGAACGATAACTCACTAACAGTACTACCACCACTATCTTAGTTACAGGACAGAGGAGTCTGCATGACTTCTTAAATAAACAGCCTAAGTGAGGTCCGACGAGTATGTTTAGGAAGCGCCGATCACCTGGCTAGCTCAAGCTGGATCACATAATACTCACAACTTAAACTTAACTAACCTCTGAGTATGAGCAGCGTACTATGTGAAGATAATATATGAGCATTGTAGTACACAAAAAATAAATGATTACTCACCAAGCCCCGTAGCCTCGACGCCCAGCGGGTTAAGCTTGGCCTGTTCCCAATCAAGTAGGTCTGCCCAGCGGTGTGTCAGCTGGTGCATGAAGCACTGAACCCCAGTGCTCTGGCACATGCCCCGTCACTCTCCCCTACAGCAGCGGGTACTTCCACAGGGTGTACCTCTTTGCATGCCAGCATGCAGGGAAGTGCTGCTACCTCTGACTCAGAAAAATGGGGTGGGGCTGAACCCCTCGACAGTGGTGGCAACCACCTGTCTGGTTCTGCTCTTCTGACATGGTGCTGGGTGGGAATGGAATATGAAAAAGTAGGAAGGGATTAAGAGATAAGAGAGAGGCATATTGGAAGAACTAAGGAAGTGGAAAGTGAAAACAAAAAAAGTAAAAAATTCACGAAAAAAAGGAAAAAAAGACAAAAATATAAAATACAAAGACACACTGCTAAAAGAAAGGTAAATGAAGGGTGGATGAGTCGGATTGGGGGAGGATTAATAAGATATTATAGGGATACAAAAATCAAACTCAGCTCCATGCATAGAACAGAAAGTAAAACAAAATACTTGTAATCTATTGTGAAGATTTATTTAAGATGTAGTAGAACGTATAATGAGGCTGCTTGAGGCATGATTCTATCTTTTGTCAAATAGTGTCTTTTTTCACTAAGCACTGTCACCAAGGGTTTGCCTATTCAGGGCTTTATGTTGCGTGTCGTTGAATTTTGAAAATATTTTGAAATGGCGCTAGTTTACACACATTACCCATTAGAGGGTTTTATTGGTTTTATATATTACCTTTGATGTGTTTGTTTTGCACTCATATGTTTGAGTTTCTTGAGTTGTCTATAGATTTATTTGACATTTCAAGATGGCGTAAACTAGGTGGAGGAAATGCGAAGGATCTTCGGTATTTTCGACAGTCCCTTTTTGATATCTATGTAATTGACTGATGTTTAAAATCATGGCTCGTTGGTGCTTCGGTAAACATAGAGAAAGGTTGTTACCGAAACGCGTCTGTTTGTTTTTGCTAACGTGTAAAAGTTTCCGGTTAATAAAAATCACGGAAACGGGTTTCTTTCTCCAGAGAAATCTATTGTGAGGAGGAGAGTTGCAGCGTAAATATATATACATATATATATATATATATATTAGAAAGTATTTCTCGCGCTGTTCAGGACGCAGGAAAAAGGAGTCGCACACAGGTTTTCTGTTGCTTAGGAGATTGTTTTAGATGACTCGACACATTTCGACAGCACGGTCTTTGTCAATAAGTCATACAAAGACCAGGAAGTGGCAGTGTCATTTCATTTCAAGCATTTCCTGTTACAAATTAGTAGACACAGAAGACACATTGCATGTATTACTAGCCTGCCTCGTAGTTTAAAAGACAGACTTGCCAAAACTTTATCAATGTGAATTGAACAAAGTGTGGAAACAGTTAAAATAAACACTGTAATTCATAGTATATGCAAAGAGACAGTTTTTCAAGTAAATTCATTGTGGCAATGAGTGACAACGCGCACAACAAAAAGTTCTGAAAAATGAATGAAAAACTCCAAGTGGCGGTGAACACTGCTATCGTTCTGTGCTCAGTTTTAATGCAAGCCCCATTTAGATTCTATAACACGAAATTTATATTAGGGGCACGAGAAATTAATTAATAAATGAAAGTTTGTGCAGTGATTGGCCAGTGCCTATGATTGCATGTCCTATTGATGCCACAGTAGGTGCAAGTGGATGAGACACTGGGTTGAGTCCACTCCTGGTACCATAAAAAGAAACAAAAGTTTAACATCGGTTTCTGCGGAGGTGAATTGGTGTAAATTGGCGTGGCCGAGTGGTAGGTGAGCAATTAGGGGAGAAGGAGACAAAAATGGGTAATGCCGGTAGATACATTGTGAATAATTTCTCGTACATAGAAGGGGGAAGGCCCCCTAATGAGACAGAGGAAGGAGAGAGATGGAGGGGGGCTCTGCCATATTACTGTAGAGTAATAGGAGGCACTGTTTATTCTCAGTTCAGCCTAAGTGGACGTGGCGGTCCTCCTCATGGTTGAGGCCTCCTGGGGTCTTACTTTGCAGCTTCACTATATATTCAGATTCCAGGCGTCGCAGATGGCGTTCCCGATCTTCCCCTCTTGCTGATGTAGGAACCCTGTCAATGCCAAAGTAAGAGATTTTAGAGCTGATATCTTTGACATCTGAGTGTACCAAATCACAATGTTTAGTAATGTTGTAGGACATGTCGCTGTTCTTGATTGCGCGCAAATGCTCAAGTACACGTTTCTTCACCGGGAAGATGGTACTCCCCACATAGCGAAGAACACAAATGCAAACCAAAACATATACAACAAAATCAGTGTTACAGTTTATAAAAAACATTGATCCTTCCCGATTTACCATTAGGAAGGTTGAAAGTTTTCACATTTGTGCTGCTGTTGCAAGCTTTGCACCGCCCACACTTGTGGAAACCTGGGAGTTCCTTCAACCAGGTCCCTCTTGTCTTGGTTTTTACAGAAAGGTGACTGTGTACCAGCATATCCTTTAAAGACTGACACTTTCTATACGTTATATGTGGTGTTGGACTGACCAATTTTCCAATGATTACATCATTCTTGACTATGTGCCAGTGTTTGTGTATGATGCGATATATTTCTTGTGAGGCATGGTTAAAAGTAGTAATTAGTCTTTAGTAATTAGTCTCACCTAATGTTTGTTAGCTTCCCTTTCCTTTGGAATGAGTATACTGTTTCTGTTTTTGCTGTCTGCTTTTTCAGTGGCTATTCTGATGGTTTTGGCCGTATAGCCTCTGCTTTTAAAGCGACCCCTCATGTTCTTGGCTTATTTCTCATAGGAAGCAACTGAGCTACAGTTCCGTTTTGCTCTTAGTAGCTCCCCGTACGGAATGCTATTCTTCAGACTAGTAGGAGGATGGCTATGTGCATGTACTTATATACATATATATAAAACAGACAAAACACAAATAAACCCAAGGCAAAATGTGGAATGTGCATAGAGTTTTTAAGTTGCCATCTTCATTTTCATGATGTGGGCAGCAATACCATAGAGTTTTGCTTGACCTCCCTCAAGCCAGACAAAAGTCCTTGGTGTGAATAGGCAGAAGAATTGGAGAGCATGACTGGAGGTCCTGCAGGAGGGTAGCATTGTGTCCTTATGCCCAAAAATGTAAGAGTCTTAGGAACAGGTAGGATGTCCTTCTTTATTTGTGGTCTGGCTTGACAGCGCAGCTGTCACCAGACAATTATGCAAGAATCACCAAGAGAGGAGCTTTGACTCCATCGACATTTTAATAGCCAGGAGTACTTGTTTTTGTTAGGCAAATGTTTCGTGCTTTCACAAAAAAGTTCTTTACCTCCACACAGCTGTGATGATTATTATATTCTGTTTGTTTTTCCAGCCCAACTGTCTTAGCCAGCAGCAATAAAGTTCCCTAGAGAAGGCTTATTGGCATGCATAACGTATCAGACTTACAATGGGATGGAGCTTAAACTTTCAGGATCACATATGTCACTAAAATGCTGTTAAAGTGTCGAAATGTATGTGTTTGTTTTTCTCTCTGAAGGCAGCACTGATTCTCTTTTATTACTTGATAAGAGGAGACACAGAGTCGATCTAAAGCAAGCTGCCAAATTTGCCTGCCTGTCTGCTTGGTGTTCATGTTAGACTACAGCAGATATCGGGGCATCAATTTGCATTGACAAACTAGAAACTTATACAATCACCAGGCCTTTCTAATCACTTTTATTCAAAATGTTATTTTGGTCCCCAAATAAAATTCATAAAACATTCATTTAAAAGCAGACATCGTCAATGCGTGTTCAGTTTCGATTCCAGGTCGTACCACTGTGACACGCGGCCATCTTTGACTGGAGATACTTCAAGAAATATCTCCACATCATGGGACTTGTGTGCGTTACGAAGCATGTCATGCACACCAAAATATTGAATTGGGATAAAGATCCTCTTTTTATCAGAAAGTCAACAGAATGGTGCCATTCAGCTATATATGGGCTTATAACAAGTGCGTTTTCCTTAACCGTTTTTTGCCCAGTATATCTAGAAACTTATTATGGATATCTGTTCACTCAAGTAACCTCTTTATAAGTGGTGGAATAAAACATCAGGTAAAAGATTTGAAGGAATTGCTACTTCGCCCCATCACTACTACACTTTCTTAGGTCTGGTGTTGATGGAAAGAAGCTCTTGAGGCTTATTTGGATGCCATTGAGGGTGACACCTTTACCAACAAAAAGGGAAAAGGTTTGTTAATCCGCACCGTAGGTTGTGGAGGGAGATCTGTATTAAAAGATTGCTCATACAAGAAGTGAAAACACAGTTACACCAGGATTGCACAACTGGCAAAGTAGTTCCAGTGAAAATATTTAACAAATATTCATTAAAGATCAAAATATTGGATACATTGGCAGCCACCTGAAATTATCTCACATTTAAAGATGAAATCATTTATCTCCAATAATAACTTGAACTTACAGTAAGAAAATACAAGATAGGTTTAACTTGGAACTGCCAAGTCCATTTCTTGAGCCTCTAAAAACTCAGATGCAAGTTTTAGAGAATTACCCGCTTCTATGGATGACTGTCTAGCAGGGTAGTCAGTGTACTTCAATGATAAGAAGAACACAAAGACAAGAAAAAAGGGCACTGGAAAGAACCAGAACCTCAACTTGAAGGGAAAAGAGACAATGACTCTAGTGCATGC
Source organism: Triturus cristatus (assembly GCF_964204655.1). Taxonomy (NCBI): domain Eukaryota; kingdom Metazoa; phylum Chordata; class Amphibia; order Caudata; family Salamandridae; genus Triturus; species Triturus cristatus. Next base: position 626,585,394 of record NC_140587.1, read on the forward strand.
TTTAGACTTGGAAATCATACTCACGTAGCTTCAGCTATGAAATGTCCAACTGTGATTCAGACATCTTTTTCAAATGCAATTTCAAACATCACTTTGCGAGTAAATGTTGTACTATGTGTAGATCTATAGTGTCGCGGGAAGAAGGGAATTTAGTGAATAAAAGTGAAAACAGATTTTGTGGTGACGGATACAGATGCTGAGGATCGGATTGGTGTACCGGATTGTGAAGGACATAATGAACAAGTGACTTTGCTAAAACTGTTTAAAAGAAAATGCCCTTATAGCAACATTTGAGTTAATGGAATACATGTACAATTTATTGTAGACACTGGGCCACCTTTTATCTTGATTGGGCCAGAGATTTTAAGGGCGGTAACACTGCAAGAATTAGGAACTCAAGCATAAAAATGTTTGCCTGTGGTAGAAAAAGGATTAAGACTGTAATGGAGTTTGAAGGTGTGTTAGAATTTGATGGAAAATGCACAGTGTGGTTTATGTTCCAAACAATGGTTCAAAATTATTAGGCTAGAATGACCAGAGAGAACTAGACATCATGCAAGAGCCAAACCATCTAAACTGTGTGATCTCTAAATTCAGACCAGGTTGTATGAATGTGTTGCCTATAAGCCAGTGGATGAGTATATTTCCTGTAGTATTTTTGGAGCAGTTGGAAAAGTTAAAAGAACTCCAGCACAAAATCATTTTAAAAAAGGGAGCCACACCAATTGTACACAAAGGGTGAAGATTATCTTTGTCCTTGAGGGGAGATTCACTTAAGATTTGACAAGCTTTATGAATGTAATGTTTTAGAACCAATAGAGGGATCTGACTAGTTAGTTTCAGTCATTTTAGATCATATGAGAGAACTCTTTGTGTTTATGTGTGGATTTGCAAGACTGGAACCTCAGTATTTGGATTGATAGAGAGCTCTTACCTAGCTTTTCAGAAACGTTGTGTACTTTGGAGGGTTCCATAGTGTTTACCATGTTGGATATGTCTGCAGTGTACCAACAAGATTTTTGTATGAGGAAACAAGGCACTTAACATCCTTTGTTACACCCGAAGAAGCCTTCTGCTGTTTAATTGTGTGCCATTTTGGATTGTAGTCATCTTCCTTTTTTTTTATTAAATCTGTTTATTGAGTTTTGCATATATACGATACAGTAAGATAATGTACACAATTGAACATGAAAGTGATGAAGGTACATTTTTATATCATTGCCAGTGAATGCTGTTCAGGAGACAGTGTAATACGGTGAAATACAGTTGTTCTTGCTAAGTTTGTGCAGTCTTACATATCAGCAATTCCGGGCAATAATATCAGGACATGTGTTTAGTGCAGTTCTGATAATGTATTCCAGAGTGTTAGACATATGTTTCCAGCAATAAACAGATGTGTCTTTTTTTATTGAATTTTTTAGAATAAAAAGAGTGGGGGGACAAGGAAGTGAAACAATGTATACAAACAGTACCAGTCCCACATCATCTGCATACAGCAATTCAAGATGTCTCTGTCACGAAGATATGTGGTCCATCAGGATAAATGGAAATGTTCCAAGTTAAATGGTGTGTGGAGTACCTGCTACTCGTGCAGCAAGCTAGAGGTGTCACTGTGATCAATATCAACATTCTGAAGGGAGTAAAGGAGATCAGCTAGCATAGTGTCCCAGTCGGTTGAGATGGGGCATTTATAGAGTCCTAACTTGCCCTCTTTGTGTAGTGCCACTCTCTCAGCTTGAGCCCATGTGGTGATGGAATGCGACCAGGCCTCTAAGGATGGAGGCTCATATGATATCCACTGGCAATTAATGAGGCACTTAGCTACTAGGAGTCCCAGATCTAGAAAGCGTGAGGTGCCTTTGTGTTTATTGTCTGGAAAGGCCTGTTAGGCAGGCTTCCCATGTATACAAGGTGGGCTGCTCCGTGCATATGGCTAAATGGTGTATAATCCCACACCAATAATGTTGTAGGAAAGGGCATGCCTAGAATATGTGAAGGAAGTTAGCATCATTTTGAAGACAATGGGGACAAGCAATGTCTATTCTACTGAAGTATTGATTAATTTTAACTGGAGTCAGGTACGCTCTATGCACAATGTAAAATTGTATAAGCTGAAACCGGGCGTTTCGGGGGGCATGTGCTGGACCCACCAGCAGTGTGGCCCATTCTTTGTCAGTGCAGGGAGATAACAGATCTGTTTTCCAATGGTGGCGTAATGGTGTGGGTGGCGTTACAGTGTGGAGACGCAATGAGTCAGATAGCCAGCGCATGGTGAGGTGTGTTCTGTGTTCATTTGACATGTCTTCCCATTGATTTCTCAACATCCCCATCAAGGATTTGTGTAGAAGGAAGTGGCCGCAGGGTAGTCCATCATCATCTATCAGAGACTCATACGAGGTTAGGGTTCTGTACCAATAGAGGTCACCCAGTGTCTGAAAACCAACTTTGTGCAAAGCGGCTAGTTCCGCCACGGTGGTCACATTCTGTCCCCTGGGTGTTCCAAGTAGCACTTTCGCTGGGGCGTATGGTGCGGTCAATCTTGTAAGTTATAGGTAATGGTGGAAGCATTGGTATGCGAATTGTAGCAGCTTGGGGTATGGTAGAGGCAGTTTGGAGCATGGATGGAACAGGTGGAGGATGATAGGCAGACTCCAGGTTGGTGTGTTCACAGCATTGTCCATCAGCTACAGACCTGCCACCCATTGAGCCACCTATTGGAGTTTGGGATGGGAAATAAAAATGTTTGAAATTCAGCACTGCCAACCCTCCCTGGTCAGTGAACAGATATAGCTTTGACATTGCTAACCTGCAACAGGTTTTGCTCCAAATAAATTCACACATCTGTTTGACTGTAGTCATGTTCTTTGGTGTTTCAAACATTAATGAAGGAGATGTTCACGGACTTTAAAGAAGTTTCGTATTTCCCAGATAGTGTAATAGTTTATTACTGTAATTTTGAGCAAACCAATTACAGCTTGATGAAGGTATTACACATTTTACAGGATAGGGGTTTACCCTTCCAGAGTGAAAAGTTTGAATTTGAAGATGATGGTCTAGATTATTTGGGGCACTATATATCAAAATGGAGTTTAAGACTGAAAATGAAATTATTGGATGCTATCCATGATGCCACCAGGGCTGTCAACGAAGATCAATTGAGGTCCTTTTTGGGTTTGACCAAATTGTATTCAAAGTTTGTACTCTACTTTGCCAATTCTTTAAAAGATGTTATCAAGAAAGTGTGGCGAATGAATGGGATGAAGAAAATCAGAATGCATTTGGCAAAGTGTGCAAAGACAATAGGCCTGATTCAAAAAGGTACATTTACACACTGCTATAGGACTGTCCTATATCTGTATGTGCGGAGACTCCACAGTCGTAAAAATACTACTAGTGAAATAGTTTTGTAAGTTTACCTTTGTGAATCAGGCCCATAATGTCAGCTGAACTGTAATGACCATATGATACCAAACACGGTAGTATCATTGTAACCAATGCTAGCAATGTCAGCTTCTGAGTTGCTTTTATGCAGAGGAGGGAAGATGGTAGAGATGGTGTTGTTTGTTGCATGTGCATTGAAGGGACTCTGGGGAGCTGCATATACCTACTCAACCACCAAGAAGGAGGGAATTGCATTAAAGTGGGGAACACAATACTTTAGAACTTATGTTAGGGGTGCTCCATTTGTCCACTGTACAAAACATAAACTTTGATTGACTTATTCAACACTGAGGTTGAAGGAAAGATCACGCCCAGGATTTCCAATTACCATTTAAGTTACAAGAGTATCATTACAAAATTGATTATGTGTTAGGAAGAAGGTATATTGTGGCAGATTGTTTTTCGAGGATGCCATTGGATGACCTGGATAAAGTCAGGAGTGAGCATGATGAGAAAATGTGTATATCCAGTCAGATTGTAGGTGTGATCCAAGGGCCCTTGCTGAAGATGAGTGGAGAGATACTTTGGATAAGTATGAGGTTCGCAATCAAGTCATGTTGTGGATGGTAAAGGAATGGCCGAGTTCTAAAATGTTAAATCAAGAGGTTATGCCTTATGTACAAATTGTTGGTAGTATTAATTCTCCCCTTGGGAAGGTAAAACTATACCTGTGAGTCTTCAGACATCCAATTATCAACCTTCAAACACACCACAAAGGTTTACAATCATAAATTACATCACATAAATATGAAGTTTGTACAGAGCTTTAAATTTGTATTGGTTACGACACAGAGATCCATTATTAGAAAATGCTCAGATAAATTATTAAGCAAAACCAAAGGAGATGATGGACGGAGTGTTTAACAATCACTCACCCCCAGTGAACTGATCTGGGTTTAATCCATCATCATTCTTTAGTTCACTCCGCCACCCCAGTTCAGACATGGCCATATGCAAATCAGTCTGACCCTGTGCCTCAGGGGAACAGTCCAGCCCGAACTGCCAAGCCATGTCTTCCCTGGACCTAAAACAAGCATCCTGGGACCGGTTTCGGGTTCATAATCCTCATCAGTCAGGCTATCTTGAATCCAGTGGCAAAGTGAGCAAGGGACCCACGTCTGGGCATACCCAGCCAACTTAAGCAAACAAAGCAAAACCAAAGGGGATGATGGACGGAGTGTTGAACATTGCAAGCACTCACCCTAGTCAACTGATCTGGGTTTAATCCATCATCATTCTTAACCTCACTCCGCCACCCCAGTTCAGACATGGCCATATGCAAATCAGTCTGACCCTCTGCCTCATGGGAAAAGTCCAGCCCGAACTGCCAAGCCATGTCTTCCCTGGACCGGAAACAAGCATCCTGGGATCGGTTTCGGGTTCATAACCCTCATCAGCCAGGCTATCTTGAATCCAGTGGCAAAGTGAGAAAGGGACCCACGTCTGGGCAAACCCTGCCACTTAGGGCGAACAAAGCAAAACCAAAGGGGATGATGGACGGAGTGTTGAACATTGCAAGCACTCAGCCCCAGTCAACTAATCTGGGTTTAATCCATCATCATTCTTTAGCTCACTCCGCCACCCCATTTCAGACATGGCCATGGAAACAAGCATCCTGGGACCGGCTGAAGAGGGGTGAAACCCCAAAACCAGTTCTAGGAGGCTTGTTTCCAGTCCAGGGAGGACCTGGCTTTGCAGTTCGGGCTGGACTGTTCCCATGAGGCAAAGGGGCAAGACTGATTTTCATATGGCTGGGTTCAACCTTGAATGACATGGTGAGCAAAAAAATGATGGATTTAGGCCCAGATATCTACACTGGGGTGAATGTATGACATTGTTCTGCATTCTGTCCATCAACTGTTGTTTTTTGCATTTGTCACCCCGAGTGGGACGGGTAAGCCCAGACGTGGACCCGTGCTCTCCATGCCACTGGAATCAAGCTATCCTGGCTGAAGAGGGGTGAAACCCCGAAACCGGTCGTAGGATGCTTGTTTCCAGTCCAGGGAGGACCTGGCTTGGCAGTTCGGGCTGGACTGTTCCCATGAGGCACAGGGTCAAGACTGATTTGCATATGGCTGGGTTCAAACTTGAATGACATGGTGAGCAAAAAAATGATGGATTTAGGCCCAGATATCTACACTGGGGTGAATGTATGACATTGTTCTGCATTCTGTCCATCAACTGTTGTTTTTTGCATTTGTCACCCCGAGTGGGACGGGTAAGCCCAGACGTGGACCCGTGCTCTCCATGCCACTGGAATCAAGCTATCCTGGCTGAAGAGGGGTGAAACCCCGGAACCGGTCGTAGGATGCTTGTTTCCAGTCCAGGGAGGACCTGGCTTGGCAGTTCGGGCTGGACTGTTCCCATGAGGCACAGGGTCAAGACTGATTTGCATATGGCTGGGTTCAAACTGGAATGGCATGGTGAGCAAACTAACAATGGATTTAGACCCAGATCTCTGTACTGGGGTGAATGTATGACATTGTTCAGCATTCTGTCCATTAACTGTTGTTTTTGCATTTGTCACCCCGAGTGGGACGGGTATGCCCAGACGTGGGTCCCGTGCTCTCCATGCCAGTGGAATCAAGCTATCCTGGCTGAAGAGGGGTGAAACCCCGAAACTGGTCCTAGGATGCTTGTTTCCAGTCCAGGGAGAACCTGGCTTGGCAGTTCGGGCTGGACTGTTCCCATGAGGCACATGGTCAAGACTGATTTGCATATGGCTGGGTTCAAACTGGAATGGCATGGTGAGCAAAAAACTATGGATTTTGGCCCAGATCTCTGTACTGGGGTGAATGTATGACATGGTTCTGCATTCTGTCCATCAACTGTTGTTTTTGCATATAAATTATTATACAGTAGTAAATTACCCACATGGCTCTTGTATATATAAAAGAATGGTGTTGTATAAACTTGAATGATGGGATATTACAGAGCATGGCATCTTCTAATAATGGCAAGGTTTGGATCAAGGATATGGTTGCTTTGGTACCCCACAATAAAATGGATTATGTTTAGGCTTGTTTACGTCATGGAGCAGTGGAAATTAGAGAAAATATGATTAATTACACACAGGCACATTGAGCTATGCAATTCCCAGTGTGCTATGTAGTCTTTGTGATGGGATAAGTTTAAGAGTATTTGCAGCTAGCACTACAGTGACTTTGTGATGGGATAAGTTCAGGAGTGTTGGAGCCAGCATACTTCATCCATTATTCTATTTGGTTTCTATAAGATGTTTGATGGTACAGCAACATTCTTTTGTGTGTTGTTGCTGTGTTTGTGCTGTTGCACTCTAAGGGCCTAATCACGAGTGGACCGCCAGACTCGTGGTGGGGTGGCGGTGGCTGTCTTCCGACCGCCACATTACGACCTTGCCGGTCGTGATGCCCTGGGACAGCTAACTCTGCCAGTTTCATGGCAGTGGCACCGCAGTCAAGAGGTATCATTATGCCTGATGGGACTGCCACAGTTAAGCCAATCATATTACGACGTTCCTTACAGCCACTGATTTCATGGAGATCTTTCCTCCATTAAAACAGTGGCGTGAGGAAAGAAAGGGGGTCCTACAGGGACCCCTTGTGCTTCACTCTATGCAACATGTGGCCCCGTGTGGAAGCACCACCAGTTCCAGCATGGCATGGACTTCACAGTCCATGCTGTGCTGAAACTTCTTTTGACGTTCCCATTGAGGTGCCTTTTTTATGGGCACGGCCGTGGGGATGACCTAGGAAATGCCTGCCAATGATTAAAAAGGTCAAAATATGGTGGGCAGTTCTCACGCAGCATTGGTGGTGTGGGGGTGGGGCGGTCCAGCCGCTGCACCGCCAAGCTCGTAATCAGGGCAGTAATGTCAGTATATTTTTACTTTACCGTCATCCTTGTATTTCTTGTATATCACTTAGCTAAGTATGTTTCATTGCACCCCCTTATGTGTCAACCTATCCTATCTTAATTGCTCCTTAACATTGAAATTTACAATAGTTATCTTCATTTTATGGTTCTTTGTGTGTTTTATGCCTATTGTTAAAGAGGAAGATAGTTTGCTTCTGTCCTCATGTTATTTTTCAAGAGGTCAGGTTGTGGTGGGAAAGTTCTTTTCTGGGTAGTTGGTGATGGGTAAAGTGGTGATAGCTACTTTGTATGGAATGGTTGAAAATTATAAATTTACTTTTTCCAGACATCTGCGGCATTTGTCCTGGATGCCTTTCACTTGCCTGTTTACAACGTAAACATTCTAGAATAACCTTGTCAAGGAGAGAATGATAATAATGTGAGAAAGGCTAACATTTACAGAAGATACCAGACAGAGAACTATCGCTTTCTTGCCTCATGGATTGATAAGGTTTAAAATTAAAACAGCAATTTCTTTAGTATCTCCGTAGTCTCACATGGTTTCAAATAATATGATGGAGTAGTCTCAGACTGTCAGTTTCACTCAGAGATTTGTGGGGATGAGTAAAATTGATTTGAGGAAGGCTTGAAGTTTCATGATTAGGAAATCAACCTTCAAGAGAGACAATTTGAGTGTGGGTTTGGAGATTTGAGGTCAACCTTATCCACGATCACTATGGAGCAAACAACTTCCTTCTTAGTGAACATGAGCTCATTCATGGCTGGTCATGATTCATTTGTTTTTTTAAACTCTGAAGCTAGATTTGTAGAAGTTTTAGATTGATTTATTGTGCCACTTTAGGTAAGTTGCTACATACTATTGCTCTGTCATAGCGAAATCCCAGTCTTCTCTGGCTGGGCTCTCTAGAATTAGGGAGCACAACTTCTGGATGAAAGGACAATGAAAGCACATAAATTAGTGAGGGTGGGTGGCAGGGTGCCTGGTGTCAGTTTCGCATTTGGGACAGGAAAGAGAGGCCATGTTATATTTGGTTCCTCCATAACTCCAATGCCCCAGAGTACCAGTTGAAGGAAGCAGCAGATGATTTTAGGGGCCATACATAACATAAAAAAATGAATTAATGGGATTTCTTTCACCTTGGTGTTTGAGGGACATTATTAACAACTCACTTCACTTTTGAGGTATTAGACTTACAACTCCCCAGTGAAAAACATTCCTTTAGTTCAGTTACCCATCTATAATTTTATTTGTAGTTTCCGAATATATTTCAGATTTTCATTAATGGGTTTTATATTTTAATACCATTGTAAAAAATGCATATTCTGTGGTCTAGACAAATGTGATGTACTGTGATATTGTAAAGATCATTTACATAGATCATTCTTGCACTAAAATGCAGAAGACATCACAGAAGGTGTGTTACCTCACTTCAACATTTTGATTAGGGAGCTTTAAATGAGCTTTATATCAGTTAAGTTATCCTATTGAACTATATTAATGATATTGAGATTTTTATGTAATATGGCATGAGTCTGATATATTCATAGATAAATTGGCTATGTATATAGCTATATTGGTCTATTTTTTTGTAGATATTCACGTGGTGCCACTCAAGCTCTTTCTTTTTTCATTTGCTGAATGGCTGAGAGGTACTTGGAGAGGTACCTAAGCTGTTTATATGAGAAAGAGTTTGAGCACTAGCACTTCACAATTGTTGCAAAATTGGTTTTAAGAGTATAATCTAAGGTAAGAGGTGAGGCAGCCATTTGGTTGTCTGGAGAAGAATTTAGTTGAAAAGCAGTGTTGAGGTAACATGCAGTTTCAGATTAAAAGTTTCATGCTTCTACGTGTTAGATCTTGATGTATGTTAAAGTTAGCGCACCAGCAATGTGTCTGATGTAATGCCACATTTAGTGTTTGGGAAGAAGCTGTGCACAACGAATAGGTCAGGCTTAACCCAACGATGGCCACTGATTTTACAAGAGTCTTTCAATTAACCTAACCTATATATTTCACCTGAGGGGGATTTTTGTAGACAAATTCTCGGCCTCAAAGACTGAAAACATTTCCAACATATTTGCAGTTAATTTTGTGCTGTGCGTTTTCTAGGGCTAGTGGATTTAAATATGCACCATGAAAGCCTGCCATGAAAATTGTGCTGCAGCCCCCCTTGTTCACAGTTTGAAGTAAGAATGACATGTACTGTATTAATCCAAAGATTGAAATAAAAGCAATATATCACAATCAGCATAAATGTCGAATTACAATAATGGTTAAAAAGTGCTGTACATGTGTAATTCAAAATCTATGATAAAAATTGCTGAACTCAACAGACTAACATTTTGTAAACTGCATCTAAAAATGTCATTGGTCTTAAAATTGCACTACTATCTGTGATTCTCAAACTATATCTAACAGCCTCTATAGTAGATCTTATTTTTGCCTAGCAAAAAATCAATTGTAGGTACACATTTCTGCGATACAAGAGTTTGGGGTAACTACATAAAATGTGCAAAAGGATTTCAGTTGTGAGTCAACAAAGTCAGCATGCAGATGTTCCTTTAAGCTCTGGATTCCATTTCACGGCAAATTCATAAATGCTAATATAAAACAGCCAAAATCTTAAAAATTTCATTTTAATGTAGTCAGGGAGATTTGACTTGAGATATTCTTGATTCAGTGAGGCGATGGTTTCAGAAACTAAACCCATATATTTGTATTGTTGTAGCTTGGCCAAGTAATTCTCCTTCTGTCTACTATATACAAGTCCTCTCAAGCAGACATTTTTGGGCCAGTCGGTTTAAATTTGCCAGCGTCTCTAAATCAGGTAGATTATATGTTTTTAGAGACTTTATTGATGGCATAACAATCAGTTCTATATCCTTTTGTGACGTGTCTTATAATTCCTGGTGAATTAAGAATTTTAAAGTGGGTGGATCGGCCCTTGCACATTCACAAGATTCTAAGTGATGTTAGAGTTTTTAGGTTCAGCTCCAGCCTGATGACACATTGTGGAGTGGCTGTGCGAAGATGCAGAAGATTACATACACACTGCACGTAAGTTTTATCGAGACTGGCTATGATCATGCTATTTAAAGCAGGTGATGCATAAAGTAAGTAAGGGATATGTTTCATGTTGAGGCCTTTCAATGAAAATTTGATTGCTCTGCCTTCAACGGGTATAATAGATTTTGTGAACATGGTTGATTTAAGCTTTTTTGTGAATAAGTGGTGAGGCCACGATAGCTTACTGTCAAATGCAACTCCAAAGTACTTGTATTGATGGACCATTTTGATCTCCTAAGAACCTAGATATGGACTTGGCTTTCCTTCCAAATGTCATGATTTTGGTTTTCAACAGGTTGGCAATTTAATCCATTTTCCAATTTGAATTGGTTTAAACTATTTAGTGAATACTGTAGCCCTTTTAGAGTTTGCGACAGTGTCACCAGATCATCATAATAGGCAAGGTGTGATATTCCTGTTCATCCCAGCTTTGGGGGAATACCAAGGTCTGATTTAAGATAATCTGACAGATCAGCGATATAAAAAGAGAAGAATAAAGGGACCAGGATACAACCTTGCTTGAGGCCATGCTCAGTGTGGAGTTTGGATGACAAAACATTGTCAATGTTGGTCACATTTGGTACATAAGGACCCATCCTTTCGAATGATGGTCACAATGTGAGTGCAATCCGCATGTACATGTGCTCTGTAGCCTACTTTATTTAATGGCATTTGTGTAGGAGACAGGGATAAAGGTTGCATGCTCTCACATTGTTTGCAAGATATGTGTCAGCATGCATTAAATGTAGATGCATTGCACATAAAAATACCAGTTCCTTTTACACCCACCTCCGTGATGATGCTTTGTTATCACAGGCTAGCACACCCTGTATATTCCAAGTTTTACAGAAGTAATACAAATGTTGCAGGGCTATACTATTGAAAACATTCAAAATATCCTAATGCTGTCAGTATTGTACATATAAAACAACAACATCAGTAGTCTCATATATGTGCTATTTTCTGGATTTTGACCTGTGGTCAGGTAATACAGAAAGAAAACAGATGGCAAAGTAATCTTCAATTAGAGAATACCATCACTGTAAATCTCTGTATATAAGGCACTTTTCCTCAGTGGCTGCACCAACGTTATTCCCTAGTTAATCCCTGCAGTAAATTAAATGCTCATGATAAGAGCCAGCAGAGCCTCAAAAGATAAATATATTTATCTACCTTGTTCTAAAAAGATTTCTATTTATGCCCTAGAAAATGTGCTGACATTCACATGAAAATATGTTAGCATTGCATGTCAAACACAAAGTTGTATTACTACTTTTTTTTTTAAGCGAATGTTATTCTAACCAAAGAGAATACATGTTTGCTTAATTTATGTGTCTGCAAGAGTATAATAATTAAGTAGAACAGATACAGTGCACAGCAGATGTTTCTCAAATTTAAGAGGCTGTATTTATTCAAAATGCATTTAGACTTTGTGCTGTTTATTTAACCAACAGTTATAAGGAAACATAAATTATGGAAAATGGAAACAGCACTCATCTCTCCACATGGAACTATGAATATTCTAACTAATTAAAAGGATGATAGTGTAGAATAATAATGAATACAAATTATGAACAACATTTTAAAATTAGGAAACAAAACTACTTTAAATGGTGTCTGTAAATGAGTATTTCTCTGTGGATCAACATGCATTATTGCTGTGCGCTACAGTTCGCGGTCAAAAGTTCCATTTGACATTTTAGGGATAATTAATTAGTTCATGATTAACATCAAGGGAATAATACGAGGATAAATAATTTCAGGTCAATCTGTTTTAATTGTTTTAACTTTAACATTGAATTAGCAACAACCCTGTTTTGCTTTTGTATATTTGTAAGGAAGATCACAGAAGCCTCCACCCCATAACCCCAACCTTTCTTTTAGCTAACTTTTATTTGTATCCATGTATTATTCCCTTATGTAATTACCTGTCTCTTTCACTTAACTGATCTTATGATTTTGTCCAGATATGTTTGAACATATTTTTTTACGTAATTTTTGTTTCAGTACTAGAATTTTACAGTTCGTTGACTGATTACTGAGCAACACCCACTGTCTGGAAAGTTATATGAGAATAGACGTGTGGTGAAGACTTTTTACTTCACTGCGCCGGATCCCCCAGCCCTTATACTGCAAATCGATCTTTCGGCATATCCCCCTAAGTGCTCCATGTGTGCTACCCTTCCTCAACTCTAGCATTCGTTTACACCTTTGTGTCCAATTATTTTCTTCACTGACAATGTCCCTTTTGCAGAAGTAGGCAGAAGGCAAGATGGTTACAAGGCAAGATGGTCTTGGCAGTAATCACTAAACACTTCTCTGCAGCTTTTGAGCGCAGGACGTTTCGTTAATAATATGACTAATGTCAAAATGTAGTTCTGAATGAAATATGGCAATCGAGTACACATTTGTTGGCATTACCATTCAAACAGTTAGTTAACTTTTCAAGCCCTAAGTTTATCATGCGCACACGCTAAAGAATTGGTGAATTCATGTTGCATATTATCAGACATGCCTTGTATATAGTATGCGATATACATTTATTGCCCGGAAAAGCCTCCCACACACAACACTACTGTGTTGCACGATAATTGGCAGAACAGTAATTTGCACCGCTTTGTATGCAGTGTAACGATTGTAAGTAATTCTGGTAATCTATAGTACTGTATTAAACCTATAGCTATGTATATGTATTGCATTGTAATGAAAAGGTTCCATGAACAAACAAGGAAATCTGAGTGGGTTAAAATTGATACTCAGAGCTTCACACCTTGGGGAATATGTACAAAAGAAGTGGCGAAGTGAGGCGTCAGCCGTCATGGCTTAACGCCTCACTCCACCACTTCATAAACGCAAGGCTGCACCATATTTACAACAATATGGTGCACCCTTGCATTTCCCCATACGCTGGCGTTACACTTAGCAGTGTAGCGCCAAATGCAGGCACCCTCGTGCAGGGGAAAGATTGTTTATGTACAGGAAGGTCCCCCTTCCTGTACATAAACAATCTTGAAATGCCATTTTGTCACTTCTATGTGTGCTGCTTAATGCAGCACACATGGGAGTCACAAAATGTCATTTTTTAAAAGACTGTTTATGTGCTGGAAGGTGGGACCTTCCCGTGCATACAAAATACAAGTTTTTTTGCTTTTTCCGTGTGTTTTTTCCATGTGCAAAAACGAGGAGAAATATAGCATTTCTCCTTGTTTCGCCAATTGAAGACTAGGTTTTCCCTGGTCTTCATTTTTGCGCTGCCTCCTAATTACGCTGCCCTTCTAAATAGGGGGCAGCATGAAAATCAATGGGTGTTGCGGTAAAATGACCACCGCAACACCCACTGCCCACCCCTTTCACGCTAAGCGAAGCATGAAAGGGGGCCTTATTTACAAGGCAGAATTAAGCAACGTTAAGAGGCTTAACGCTGCCTTGTAAATAAGGTAAGGCCCCTATCGCCAAGGAAACGTGACTAAAAGTGACGTTCCCATGGCGATAGGGGCTTGTACATATGCCCCATAGACTATAGTTCCCAGTCCTTCAATGGAAGAAAGCACATACATTGTTTGGAACAGCTATGTTATTTTATTTGCACTATATGTAGTTTGTGTTGCACAATAATCAGTTCTAGCACCAAATCCCATCTTTATAATAATTATTTCATTATACTTGGCAATTTGTCAAAATTTACATGCAATCATTTATTAGTTTTTGGTCAATAAAGTGCAATAACTAGATCTTGTCTATGAAGATATAATTTATAACGACAACACTCAATCAGAGTCGCTACGCTGAGAGAACAGCAATTTCTTGTGACTCTTACTATAAGTGAACCATATTTCATTCTCATTAATATTTCAGTAATTTCTATTCAGCAAAACGTGTAGTTTATAAATATCATTTAAATGTGTTGTGTTACATTAATTATATAAAAGTATCTTTTGAAATACGGGTGATGTTCCTAAAGGGCTGGGACGTTTCTTTATATTTCAGAATACAGTATGCTCATTGAGAAAATAGAGTATGGAATGTCCCAGGTATATTTTACAAAATACTTCCCTGGTAGTGTTTACTATTATTTGTCTTTCCTCATGGGACAACCTTCAAATTGTAAAACATGAATTGCAAAAAAAATCATGAATTAACCATACAATACTTAACTGATTATCAGGAGTTAAAAGAAAGAATATAACACTTACACTAAGATTAGACTATATGCTGAATCTATTTTGCTTTACATTTTCTGATAGCCAAATAAATTATATGGTTCAAGAATGAAAAAATAATCAATAAGAATCCTTGAGACTTCAGAACCTGCAAAGAAGATATCCGTGCAAATTTTGCTTTATATTACTCTTGCTTATAAAATGTAATATTTCGTTCACATTTTCAAAAGCAGTCAATACCATCACTGAGACTGAATATAGCTTTGTGTTATCAATTTAGGTCACCATCCTTTATGATATAGCGTCTAATGAATAATAATTGATCAAATGTTGATAGAGCTTATCTATAATGTAAGTTTCAACATGTATTGCATTATATCAAGGATCCACTTTGTTGGTTAGCAAATATTCGAAGACATTAATTTCTATGTGAATTCGGAATACAAGTTCCTTTTTACTCAGTGGACTCACTCTTACATGAACTATTTAGGGTAGTACTCAGTAGCAGCTCCTCCGCTAAGGCGGGAGAGCGTTGCCCCACTGCTCGTTGAGCAGTGTAAAATAAAAATAAAATGATAATTACAAGAGCTAATATCATTTTATTTTTCTTTGAAACTCCAGCCAGGTGGGCTGGGGTGGGGCTGCCCCCCCCCCCCCGACAGAGGGAGCAGATGTGGTTTGCACTCTCTCCCTAAGAGTGCATGACGGCTTGGCCAGACCTCCAGAGAACATGCCCAATCTCCCAGTTACTGCATGAGCAGTCAAATAGGCTGTTCAGACCAATCACAACGCTGCTCATGCAGGAACTAGGCCTGGGCAGTAAATTTAATTCCGTTCGCGGAATTTGCGATATTTTGACATTTTCGCGTTCCGTGGAGAGCGCAAAAATGTAAAAACTTTCGCAAACCTGCCACGAAACAAAAGTATTTTTCTTGTTTGCACTTTAAAAATGCATTCTCGTGCACGCGGTTGCGACTTACCGGGTCCCTGCGTTCTCCGACGAGTTTTCCTATCCGTTCGCGCGTGCCACAAGATGTTGGATTGTTGGTAGCCGGTTGCGCTATCCCATGAGAGTTTGCGATCGCGAACACGTCATTGCGATCGCGAACAGCAAATAAGCATCACGAGCAAGATGGCCGCACCCATTAGCGACCGCATTGGCAAGTTGGAGATATATTTCCCCGCGAGCACGCAAAAACACATCGCAAATGGGCAGGAAATGCAATCTCCGTATCTTCGCAAAAGTTTCGCATGCTCGCGGAGATTTTGTGCAATTTCGCGATAATTTGCGAAAGTCAATTTCGCAAATTCCGCCCACCCTTAGCAGGTACGTGATTGGCTGGGAGAGTCTGGGAGCCTGGGTGCTTCTGGTGCAACAGAGAAGAAGTCTGAGGAAAAACTTGCGACGAAGAAGAAGAAGAAGGTACGTTTATTTTTTATTATTACACCACCCCCATTCCGAGGCAGCCGCAAATGGTAGTACTACTGAATATCAACGCCGACAATATTGTGGTACAAGAATATAGAGGACAGAAATTTGAGGGACAAAATATTGAATGGTAAGTGCATATAGGAAAGTATAGATTTACTAATCGTAACTCCACATATACAAACCTCGAAGATATATGAACCATGGCACTACATTTCTTTATGTACTCGTAATGTTTCTAGCTATTCACGATATGTGCACATAAGGGGACGGGGCACAAAGGGGGTGAAGGGAACTTCTAAGGATAACATGGTGTGAGCAAGCAGGGAGCCTGGATTAGAGTTCCAGGTCTTAAAGATGGCATATTATGAATTGAATAGATACATTCTTACAGAGAAGCTCATTCAACTCAATCTCCTCCATCTGGTTTCTGGTGACCATAGTTGTTTGGTGCAACTGCTTTTTTATGGTATAGTATCACTTGGGCCAATTATGCTTTCTGGCCTTTCTTTAACATTTGTGTTATTTGCCTCCTTTAATTTGGAGTTTGTCCAAAACATTTTGTACTAATAGGAGTTAGCCTGTTGCAGTGTGCTCCCAGTTTTGGTAGTTGTTGAAGATGATGTATAGATGGAATGAAACGATTTACCCAGGATCGCAGCATTGTATCAATTGCAAGATTCTGTGATTAGTATTTAAGTCACAAATTAGTCTACATCTTCTCTGTATGTTTTGGAATGTTAGACTGTCACACCTCTTCCTTTAAGAGACAAACATCTCTACAACGAGATTCTGTTTAAAGTTTAAAGCTGTGTCCGCCTGAACATTTTGCATGGAACAGCTTCAGGGCCATGATAAAGTGCATGCTTTTACTGGGTTTTATACAGAGCCACGGATAGAATTATTTGTAATAATTTTATTTAGTCACAACTAGAAATAGAGCATGGTGGCAGAAACGAAGCATGTTTCCAGAAAGGACCATCAAAAACAACTGCAAGATGGAAAAACACACACCAAAACAAATCAGGAAGCAGATCTGAGGAGATATGGGGACACAATGATGCAAAGCAAAGCAGTGTTTCTGTGTAAAACAGAACACGTTTAAACTAGTATATTTGGAAAATTCCAAATGTGCTATTTACAAACTTTTTGTCCAGTGGGTTTATATTTGTAATTCTTTATCTTACTCTTGTTCATCATAGAATAGACTTTACACTAGCAGCTGCTGTAATGATGAAATCCGGAAACAGGTAAAGATGAAATAGTAAAGTTTAATCCGGTAAAGCCCTGACAACAAGAGGCGTCTAACAATCTCACTGGCAAGCTGTCAACTGTCCTTCCAACCGTCACCCTCGCCCAAGGTTCCAGAATAGAACGGGGAAACGTCATGGAACCTTGGGCGAAGGCTCGAGGCAGAAGGCAGCGCGAGGCAAGTCGCGAGGACAGAAATAAGTAAACACAACACATCTCCTCATTTACAGAATAAAATAAAACAGGATGAGTGGAACCACAAAGTAGTGTAAGAACTGTAGGGAAAATAAGGTTACAGGAATATCAAAAGCAAAAGGTAAAACAATATGTAATTAATCACATACAAAATCTTGTAACTTTTTAGGAGGAATTATCTGTCTCCCGTGTCTACTAATGGTGGACTCTTTAACATTGGAAGCACCAACGTCAAGCTCATGAGGAGGAAAACCATCTTGTGGCGTATCAGGAATTCCAACTCGGGGAGTATCGTCAGCACTACGAGTAGTGGAATCAAATGACGTGCGAACAATGGTCTCCCCAGCGGAACTCTCAGGAATAGGTTGATCATTGAAAACAACACTAGAGTCACTAAGACTGGTGGAATTCTCCCTCAAGACAGAACAACCACTGGTGCCCTCCCCAGGATCGTTTAAAGGTGGAACCTCACTACCTACATGGGAATATCCCTGGTGGATGTCGTCGTCAAGAATCCAATCATATCTAGAAGAGGTGCAAACACTCCTCCACCCTGGATCAGAGTACTGTGGGGGCAAGGGACCATCTCCCCGGCACAATGACAGAGACGACAAATGCCACACCTTCCCATCACTCAAACGTGCAGAATTGCAAAAGATTTCCTTGACCATAAGGGGTTGCGAATAGCGGCTAAATCCTTTTTTGACAAAACCACTACTCTTGACTCTAACCCACTGTCCTACATGAATATTGACATGTTTGCATGCATGCTTAGAGTCATAATGGTCTTTACTCTTTTGCTGTGTACGTGTAATTTTGTTATTAACCGATTCCACAGACCAATCAACTTTCTTAGGGAATGACCACCCAATGCAGTCTTTGGTGATAGGTGTCCTGCCTCTAAATAACACAAAAGGACTAGAGCCAGTAGACTCGCAGGGTGTCACACGGAAAGCCCACAAGTTGTGAGTCAATTCCTTCCTCCACGAGAGATCATTATGATTGGCCAATTGCACAATCCCCTTCACAACACGGTTAAACCTCTCCACTGCACCATTACCAGCAGGGTGGTACAGGGAGGTAGTCTTGTGAGAAATGCCATTGTCATTGACAAACCGCTTAAAGCTGTCAGAAACGAACTGTGGACCATTGTCGGTTACAATACACTTGGGCAACCCTTCCCTCATGAACACACTCTTTAAGAACTTGATGATGGCTATAGCATCAGCAGATTGTACAATTTCCACTTCTGGCCATTTAGAAAAATGATCCACCAAGACAATGAGATAAACCTGCTCTCCATTTTCCCAAATAGGCCCAAAAATGTCAACTCCCAGTCTTGTCCATGGCATACAAGGATTGGACAGTGGTTGAAGGGGTGGTTTCAAGGTATGCTGTGACTTATCAGAGTTTTCACAAGCCAGACAGTTTCTCACTCTCCTTTCTATTTCCAGGTCCAACCCCGGCCACCAGTAAGAGGTTTTAACCCTACTCTTAGTCTTCCCAATACCAAGATGCCCCTCATGACAGATATCAAGCAATTTGGATCGAAGGGAAGTAGGGGGTATGACTTTCTGAGGATAAGACCATCTTCCAATGACAACTCGTGCCTCAATTCCCAGAAAGTACGTAAACTGTGGGGTAAGTCTTTCTTTATGGGCCAGCCCTCAACAATATACTTCCCAATCTGGCACAAAGTAGTGTCTCCAGCTTGTGCTGATAACCATTCATGTTGCGAAATACAAGAAATGTCATCCAGAATTTTAGCAACACAAAAAGATTCGATTTCTCCTACGGAGTCATCTGTACAAGGCAAAGGTAAACGACTCAAACAGTCAGCAACCACATTTTTTGATCCAGGAACATATTGTACATTGTAATTATAATCCAACATTCTCACCGAAATCCGTGCAAGACGGGGAGAGGCAGTTTGTAAACCCTTAGTAGTAAGTACTTTGACCAGGGGTTTATGGTGACTTCTCAGGGTAATGTTAAATCCCCAGACATACTGCCGAAAATGTCCCAAACCCCATGCACATGCTAAAGCCTCACGCTCTAGAACGGAGTATCTTTCCTCAGTAGGTGTAATGGAGCGTGAGGCAAAAGCAATAGTCCTCTCAACTCCCAGGCTGTCAATTTGGCTCAAAACCGCCCCCAAACCTTTCCCGCTGGCATCAGTGGTGACAATGGAATGTAATGAGGGATTAAAATCTTGCAAAGGTGGGGCTCTGCAAATGTCATCTTTTATATCCCCAAAAGCCCTCTCACACTCATCAGACCACACGAATTTGCATCCTTGTTTAACAAGCTGTCTAAGAGGAAAGGTCTTAGAAGAAAAGTCTTTTACAAACTTCGCATAAAATTCAGACAACCCCAAAAAAGCCTTCACTTCGTCTTTGTTTTTTTGGGAAGGGGCATCCTTGATGGCTGACAACAACTCTTTTTTTGGTTTGATGCCTTCACCGCAAATTTCATGACCTAAATAGGTAACACTGGTCTCAGCAAATTTGCACTTCAGAATGTCAGCGGTAAGACCTTACTGTTCCAAAGTCTTAAGAACCCTAAACAAATTCTCATCATGTTCCTCCCTGGTGGTACCCATGATCATAATGTCATCCTGAAAAATTAACAGGTTGGGCTCATCTTTAAATAGCATGTGCATGAGCCTCTGAAACATAGCTGCAGCAGAGGCAAGTCCAAAAGGGACTCTCTTAAACCTAAAACATCCAAATGGAGTCACAAATGTAGTGAGGCTTCTGCTGTCAGGATGTAATGCAACCTGGTGGTACGCTGCAGTAAGGTCAACAGTCGAGAACCATTTAATTCCATTAGTACGAGAAAACATCTCACTGATTCTAGGCAAAGGGTATTGATCAATAAGGATATTCTTATTAAGGTCCCTGAGGTCCACACATAAACGGAGCTTGCCGTTGGATTTTTTAGCGCAAACCAAAGGTGCGACCCATTCTGCAGACTCCACGGGTTCGATAATACCACCTTTTTGTAGCTTAACGAGTTCTGATTTTACTTCATCCCTGATTGAGAAAGGGATGTTCCTGCATTTATGGATACACGGAACGGCATCTTTTTTTAGCTCAATTTTATGATGAAATCCTTTAAGCTTCCCTATTTTCCCAGAAAATACAGTTTGAAACTTCTCTTTGATATTTATTGTATATGCATCCTCCGATTGCACAGACAAGACGGGATCAGGGCTGTTGGGATCTAGGAATATGCCCAGCTTACCTTGGTCCCTCCACCCCAGTACAGAAGGACCAACGGCAGAAATGTACAATTTGCTAACTGTTTGTCTGTCTTTGAACAGGAAAGGCAGTTCCCTGTAACCCAAAATATCGATAGGTTCTCCTGTGAAAGTCTTAGGTGAAATGTCAGGACTGGAAAGCTTACGGCCTATCACAGGAATGAATTTTTCCTCCCAGACACTTCTGTTAACAATTGTATAGGGTGATCCCGAATCAGCTACAATGGCAATGTTCACTCCACCAATCTCCATATGGCAGATAGGTTTTTTGCTTTTGCCCTTCACATTCAGAACGTCATCATCAACAAGTAGCACAAAAGAATTCATGTCATCCTCATCAGAGGAATCCGACATGTCATATCCATCAGGTACGACTACTTTCACGTTAGAATTCTTCCTTTGCTTGCTATGACACATTTTTGCAAAGTGACCAACAATTCCACACTTGGTACATTTCTGTTTCAGGGCAGAGCAGTTTTTGTCGTTCGCCTAATGGAATTTGCTACCACATCTAAAACATCTTTTGTTTCCAGTCAACATGACCTTCGACGAAGATTCATTCCTAGTTTTTGGTTCATGAGAAGATGTCTTGGTAGTATTTCTAAAGTGTTTCACTTTGGCTACAATAGTCTGATCCTCCTCAGAATGTTGACTTTTCTTTTCGGAAAGAACAGCCTTGGCGCATCTACCTGTTAATTCTGTTCTCTTGACCATGTCAATTATTTCTTGGAGAGCAGCTTCTCCTTTAGCCCACAGTTTCTCCTGGATCTCACGATTCGCAGAACGCATAATTATCTGGTCACGAATGAATTCATCATGAAGCCCACCAAATCTGCAGGTTAGAGCCAAGTTTTTAAGTGCGGAGACAAAATCTTCAATGGACTCCTCTGAATTTTGTTTGCGATGAAAGAACTTGTACCTGTGGACTGACACGCAAACAGTGGGTTTGAAGTAATTCGTAAGATCCTCTAAGGCATTAGCATAAACGTTGTCATCCCCTGCAGCTCTCACTTTCTTATTAATGCTGTTATAAATCTTCATAGTTTTCGCTCCCACGCAGTGCAGCAAAATTTTCTTCTTCCTTTCTGGAGTAAGTTCCTCACCTTCTTCATCAAAAGTAGAGATATAATTCTCGAAGCATTCACGCCAATCTTCCCATTTAAGAGACGAATCACCTGGCGCAGGAATGAAGGGTTGAGGTGGAGAAAGGTTCCAAATATTGCCTGAAGCCATGACAAAGTGGAAAAGACGTAAGGAAGAGAGAAAACACAAGAAGAAAGAGAATAAGGAAATAAATAAATAAGAAGAGTGCAAGAGCAGAATAAGAAGGAATAAGGAAAATAGAGATAAAAATGAGAAACAAAAGAAATGATACACAACGTGAGAAAACTAAAGTAATATCATGAAGACGCACAAGGCAGTGTGTGCATCGTTGAAGAGCCAACTGTAGTAACAATTGTGAAGTAATGCGAAAACA
The DNA here is from genome assembly GCF_964204655.1 of Triturus cristatus. NCBI lineage: Eukaryota > Metazoa > Chordata > Amphibia > Caudata > Salamandridae > Triturus > Triturus cristatus. The sequence goes on from NC_140587.1 coordinate 626,607,531, forward strand.
AACTTCAATTTCGCAGTGGTAGCAGTTACCGTAAAATACACTATGTAATAATTGTTGAAAAAACCATCCAATATGATTGGAACGGCATCAGACAGTGTGCGCATCAATTAACTTCAATCAATTTGAGTGAGCGCATCACTGTGAAGAAATGAAGAGTCGAAGCGTGTAAACGCGTACAAGACGCTCCTAAAATGGCCGCTGAGGTTGGAATGGAGCCCAATCCAAAATGTCCGCCAATGCGTTCCAGTGACGCGGTATGTGCGCACACGCTGAAACCCTGAGGTGAAGCGCCTTAGATAGAACACAGGAAACCGCCAGAAAGAGGCAACGTCCCTTAAGAAGCAAGGTGTGGGGTGAATCAAGCGCACAACAGCGAAGCACAACAGTCAATATCCCAAAATCCAATGTCGATGCGGGAGAGCGCCACAACATAAGTCGGCATGGATCTCACCGTAATTTGAACAGCTGAATTCAACGCCGTTCCGAAGGTCCACGAGGGTCGTCCCCAGCACCAACGTAGCAGAATTCGACGCCGTCTAGAAGGTCCACGAGGGTCGTGAAGGAATAAGGATACGAACTCACACGCAGGTCCGCAGTGGCGTCTGGGCACTCGTCGCCAATTTGTAATGATGAAATCCGGAAACAGGTAAGGTTGAAATAGTGAAGTTTAATCCGGTAAAGCCCTGACACCAAGAGGCGTCTAACAATCTCACTGGCAAGCTGTCAACTGTCCTTCCAACCGTCACCCTCGCCCAAGGTTCCAGAATAGAACGGGGAAACGTCATGGAACCTTGGGCGAAGGCTCGAGGCAGAAGGCAGCGCGAGGCAAGTCGCGAGGACAGAAATAAGTAAACACAACAGCTGCCTTGCCCTCTGACTGGAGCTGTATGTCACTGCCCTATTGCACCCCTGTACTCAAACACTGGGTTGCCCTGATTAGCTGCGGGTGCCACATTTTGATAATAACCTCAAATGTCTCAGAAGTCCAAAAAATGTCACAACAATGTTCCAGCAAGATTGCCCTAAGGATGCTGAGAAGGGCATGCGTCAGATGGCATGTGTGCTGGTAAATATTGATTTGTTTATCCACAAACCTGTGCCGCAGGGGCTTAAGAGGGTTGTCTTATAGTTACAGGCATGATATTCCTTCCATTGTGTTTTGTCAACACTTACAGCACTATGAGCTTTCCCTTGCACTAAAGAAACATGCAGTGTGAGCCTCTGCCAGAGACTGGCTGGTCAGTGCAAAAGTGCCCATCACTGTGAGTCTCTCCTGTTGAGTGGCCTCTCAGTGCTAGAGGCTCCCATCAGTGTGAGGCCCCATCAGTCTGAGGCTCTTCTGGTGAGTGTCCTGTCAGTGCTAGAGAGCTTCAAAAGTGCCAGGCTCCTCTGGTGAGTGGTCTGTCAGTGCTAGAGGGCCCCATCAGTATTATATTTCTCCACTGAATGGTCTGTAAGTGCTAGAGGCCCCATCAATGTGAGTCTCCTCTGGTAAGTGGCCTGTCAGCCCTAGAGGGCCTCATCAGTGTGACTCTCCTCTGGTGAGTTGTGTGTTAGTGCGAGAGGGCCCCATCAATGTGACATTCATCTGATGAGTGTCCTGTCAGTGCTAGAGGGCCCCATCAGTGTGAGCTTCCTCTACTGAGTGGCCTGTCAGTGCTAGAGGGCCCCATTAATGTGAGACTCCACTGGTGAGTGTCCTGTCATTGCTAGAGAGCTCCAAAAGTGTGAGGCTCCTCTGGCGAGTGGTCTGTCAGTCCTAGAGGGCATCATCAGTGTGACTCTCCTCTAGTGAGTGGTGTGTTAGTGCAAGAGGTCCCCATCAGTGTGATGCTCATCTGGTGAGTGTCCTGTCAGTGCTAGAGGGCCCCATCAGTGTGAGTTTCCTCAAGGGAGTGACCTGTTACTGCTCAGGGCCCCATCAGTGTGACTCTCCTCTGGTGAGTGTTCTGTCAGTGATAGCGGGCCCCATCAGTGTAAGACTCCTCTGGTGAGTGGCCTGGGCTTCATCACTGTGAAGCTTCTGTGGTGAGTGGCCTGTCAGTGCTAGGGGACCCCATCTGATAGAGCAGAGGTTTTCCTATTACAAAATTGTGACAAATGAGAAAGAAAATAATTACGACAATATGATACCTGAATGACTGACAATCAACATGTTAAGCTCTATGTTATTGGAAAATGACAAATTGCAACTCTGATTTAAATACTGCATCGTAAAAGCATGCAGAATGCTAGAATTAGTTTAAATATAATTACGTTTACTTAATAGATGTGAAATATTAACACCTTAATAATTCTGATCTTGTGATTAGAAAATGCGATAACACTGTGACTAAGAGATTTACATGAAAAATTAAATGTTCCCTTTGTTAGAAACAAATAGTATTTTATGTGCAGCGTGTACACTGAAAATAACAAAAGAAAAGTAGGTGATACACGAGTTTTAGGTAAAATAACATCTGAGAATCCTTTTATGAAATGTAAATATAACTGTGTGCACTTTAATGACATATATATGCAGAAGAGATTTATATGTATCATTTCCATATATGTGTAACAGTGACACTTTAAAAAAATGTTATAAGTACCTTATGCTTACATGAAGCTAATATGAATTGATTGAAGTGTCGATTAATGTATTTAGTTGTGAAATTAATGTTATTTGCTATGCAAAGTGAGATTCGTATTACAACCTATTTCATTGTGACAGAACTGTATTTAATGTAGGCCTCAATTCTTGCCTCTTGTCCCAAACATGAACTCATGAACTGAATAGTCTGAAGCCTATGGAAACCTTTAGCAATGTTGCCATTTTCTACTACATATTAGAACAGATGCTTGAGAATGGACTATGAACATTTCAACAGCATGTCTTTGCTTACACTCTGAGCATCTTATTGTTCATATGATTTGACTAAATTTGCACTGGTTTAAGGAAGTACATAATTCATGTGATTACTTCTGGTGTGTATGCATCTAAGACAACCAATGGGACAGAGTGGTCCGATATTTCTGATGATGTCAAGGGGTGTTACTCTGGAAATGCTTGGAGTATAATATACCAGGTAGAACTCTGTGTTCTGGTGTAGCTAGACTCATAAAGTTTGCTCCCTTCAAACTCACCACCTGGGGGGAAGAAGCTTTTTCAGAGTCACCGCTCTTCATTAAACCATATGCCACTTGAACTGAAAACAGCGTCCTCACTCCCTGCCTATAGGAAGCAACTCAAAACCTGGCAATTTAATCAGTATTCTCCTACAATACCATTCAGGACATTGTCTGCTCTTCTTTGCTCCGCATAGCGCCAAGACGCCCCTGGGTACTTTAAAAGTTGCATCATTCATTCATAATTGATCAGATCCTGGAACTGATGGAGAGCGTTTTTGTGATTAGCTTTACAGCGATGAGGCTGGTGGCTTGGACACTAATGCCGACTGTGATGTAATACTACGACTTGCTGCTGGCTGGTATGCTAGTGTAGCGGAACCTTTCGGCTGAAGGGTTTGCGTCGCACTGCCGTGACTTGGCGGTTACAGAGACGGACTGAGACTGACCTCTGTCTTTAAAGAACTGGAACTAGTCACTTGGAACTATCTGAACTTTCCTAAGGGTTGGTATGAGGCTCAACTGATTTTCCCAAACGATCTATTAGCTATAGGTGTCCAAATCTCTCTCGCCTGATAAAGATTTTCCCTCGTCATTCTTGATCTCACACAATTAGATATCGCTTTATTAAATCTTTAATTAAACCTAGATTTAGGATGGTTCGCTGTGTCACTTAATGGAATATTAAACATTGAGATTTAAACTAAACTCTGCTGATTCTGACTCATTATATGCTTGTGGGTAAATCTCTGATTGATATACTTTAAAGTCTGTGCTATCTAAATTTTGCGTAGTAACACAGTTGGGTGAAGCAATTACCTTATTCCTGGTCCTCATCTGGTATTGTCCTAGCCTCCGAATATCCAGTCCCTTTCAGCACAATTCAAGATACATTGGAGGACCAAGAGATTATAATGGTAGTTGAAGACCAAAGGAATTAATAAAACAGACTAACCAATAGAGGAAATTAAGCCTAAGGCCCCAGTGTGTAAACAAGTGTGAGACTCCTATTTTGAGTGGCATGTGAGAGCTAGAGAGCTCCATCAGTGTTAGTCTCCTCTAGTGAGTGGCGTGGTCTGTCAGTGCTAGAGGGTCACATTAGTGTGAGCCTCCCCCAGTGACTGGCCTGTCAGTGCTAGAGGGCCCCATCAGTGTGAGGGTCCTTCTGCTCTGTGAGCTGCCTTCTGCAGTGCTATGCCGGTGCTCCATGGCTAGAGAAGTGTGAACTTCCTTCAGCATTGCCCTGTCAGTACTAGAGTACCCCAGTGAATTCCTCTTATCTGGAGCTGATTCCCCCTGATTCTGTGGTACGCTCCGTAATCAATTAGCAAATGAATGATAGAAATATTCACTAGGCCTGGGCTAAATTTCCGTTCCGCTCGTGGAAATTGCGATAATTTGACATTTTCGCGTTCCGCGGAGAGCGCGAAAATGTCAAAATTTCCGCATTCCGCAGTTTAGCGATAATTTGGTTCTTGCTCGCGCTGTAAAATAATACATTCTCGCGCGCGATCGCCTTACCTGAATCCCTGCGTTCGCCGACAAGTTTTCCACATCCGGTCGCGTTCTCCACAAGATGTTGGATTGTTGGTAGCCATTTGCGCTGTCTCGCGACAGTTCGCACCCGCAGTAACGTCATGCGTCGCGCGATCACGTCTTTCTTCTCGCGATCATGCACCGCGAGAAGAGTGAAAACAAGATGGCCGCGCCCGCAAGCAACTGCATGGGTAAGTTGGCGAGCCGCGAACACGCAGAAAATACCGCAAACGGGCGGGAAAAAAACTTCCGCATCTTCGCGATATTTCCGCGTGTTTGCGGAGATTTTAAACATTTTCGCGATAATTTGCGAAAGTCGCTTTCGCAAATTCCGCCCACCCCTAAAATTCACTCAGAGAGCACAATTACTGGTGGGGTGATCCCTAAGGCAGTAAGTAACAGGAATTATAGGCTGAATCCCAATTACAATCTGTAAGAATACCACAGTTCACAAGTATTTTAGTCAGGCATTTCCCCTGCTCAAGGAATGCAATTATGTGTGGTGGAAAATCTGCCTGTGAATTAGGTGTAACATGCTGGAATGAGCACAAATCATCAATTATATAAATATAAATATGGTATTGCCCATTTTTTGGGGGGTTACTTGTAATGGGTCAGTGTTCCAGAGTTCCATAATTACGAATCCTAGGGATATTGGTACTTCTTGGTGACGGAATACCTTTGCGTGTTTACTACACGATTTATGATAGTCTTCCAGAGCCACAATGAGCAACAGAACTATGCAGGGAAGAAAGAAAATGTACTAGGTTTGTCAATAAGTACATTTGTACTTTATGATTTTGTGAAATAGAAACTATTTTGAAGCTTGAAATCAATTTGGACTGTGTGGTGAAATGTAACACCTTTAGCCCGGGACACTGCAACAATACTAATGATTCCCATTTGCACTATATTTCTGACTGTATTCTTTCAGTTCCCAAAATATTGCTTTCCCATTCGTTCATAAGTTTCAGTTAGGAAAATTGAACAGGGTCAGCCTTAATCTGCAACAAAAGAGGCAAACAAATAACTACAATTCGGTGAGCTTCAAGTTATACCTCGGGCTGCAGCAGCCTCACCTTGGTACCGTGACTGACTGAGCTACTTCGAAAGACCTCATCCAGGTCAGCTATTGAGTCTTGCGGCACGGCAATAGTGTTATTGTTGCAGCTGACATCCAGAAAAGTTGCACACACAGACTCGCAGGCCTGGCATCCAGGTTTGCCATGTGACTACAGTACAGCTGACATCTTGCTCCTGCCTCAGTGCTCGCACTGCAGTGCCTGAGGAACAGCATGCTCACTTGCAGAGATGGTTTGTACTTGCTAACTGCATTGCTGAGTGCAAAGCAGACAGCCAAATATCAAAAATCGACTCTGTGTGGTTGCAGTAGGGGGGCGTGGCCAGCAGCATGGCGAACTAGATGTGTCCGACCGGAGCTCCGTGGCCAGCAGGAGATCTTGATGAATTTCACATGCACAGAAAAGTAGTTAGTACCGAAACTTACAGTCACGGTGCTGGAACACATGGTCCGTGCGCCCGCTGGGTTGTGCCTTCAGAGATCGCTCGGCAAAGGCGCTAGGAGTGAGCTGTAGTGGAGACCGGGCAGGAGGCAAAATGGCGGCGGCCTGACTGGCGTAGTGAAGACGGATACGGCCGGAGGTGTTGGATCGGCATAGGACCTGAAGCTGAAACACGACGGTGGGGGAGAGAGAGAACGAGCAACTGTGGGGTACTGCGGGTGCCCCTGCTCTCCCTGTGCATCCTCCAGGGGTCCTCGTGTCTGCTGAGTGCACCGCAGAGCGGCGCAGAGTCGGGTGACAGTGGGCGAGCCTAAGGAGCAGCACTGCATCAAGGAGGTAGGCAGCAGGCCCATAAGTGAGCGGCCGAAGGTGGTGGTGCCGCGGGGGAACGCGAACGCACTGTGTGAGCGGCAACTGCCAGTGAGAGATAGCCGATCTAGCTGATCTTGACAGGGGCAGAGATACCGCAACGCAAGCAGTGGGCTAGCAGTCCCTGGGACGGTGGGGAGGTGCAATCAATGATTTGGCCCCATCGGAGCAGTCGTGGCGGAGGGGTGATCCCCCCGCCTAGACACTTCTGGCGAAAGGATGAAGGGGGCGAGTACAGAGACTGAGTTGCGGGCAAGGGAGAGCACTTAGGGGGAGAGGAAGCACAGTGATGAGACTTTCCATGAAAAACGCCCTTCACGCTGGTCTGTAGCTGGCGGGTGCCCCATATCACAGGGGCAGGCTCCCTCCCATTCTCATACCTGGGAGACATGGAACAGAACAGAAGATTGGTGGTGTGTAGTGAGGCAGGTGAAGGGGCCCGCAACTCCACGGTGGCCACCTCGACAACTGAGGCACTGAATGTAAAGTTAACCTACCTGAGCGGCAAGTACGCTGGACGTAAGAAGCCAGGGCAAAGAAGGTGCCAGTGCGGCCCCAAGGCATAAGGGCACGGCAGTTGGGCACCAGTCGTGAGTGGACACTCGGCGTCCGTTTCCCCTCCAAAAGAGCTCCTAATGTGGAAGTAGGCAGGGGCCACGATCTTACCTGGGGCAAACGCCCCGTGAGGGACGCTGTCGTCACCTGGCCACAGGAAAAGGAAATCCACAGGCAGTGACCAGCAGAGGGGTGCCCTGCAGTGCTGGATCAGCACACACGGGTGGCAACTTAGGATGGTGTGGGATAAAGACACCAAAACGCAGAGGCAGGAGATGATGGATAAGGTCACCAAGCCACTGACAACAGAAGACCCTGCCCCCTCTGGGTCCGCGGGCCCACCGGATAACAACGTTCTCCTTCAAGCAATTCAATCATCCAGAGAGGCATTGAGAGGAAAGATCGACGAGATCAGAACCGATGTTAGTTTGCTCCATCAGGACCTGTGTAAAGTATCAGAGAAGGTAACGCAAGCGGAACACATAATATCAGAGGATGAAGACACTACCCATGTCCTCAGAGGCGAGGTCACAGCCCTCTCGGTGACCATGAAGGACGTGCTTTGGATGGTCGACGACGCAGAAAATCGGGCCCGAAGAAACAATCTCCGTTTTCTTGGGTTTCCGGAGGCCATTGAGGGAACAGACGCCGGGGCTTATCTACGGAAGTGATTGCTGGACACTTTCCCTAATGCTCACTTCTCAGCATGTTTCGTGAAAAAGAATACCCGGGACACAGCCACAACCGGGAGCCTCCCCGTGACCGCTGATTGCAAAATTCCTGAACTATCAGGATAGAGACCTCATCCTTAGAGAGTTCAGGCAAAAAGGCGACATTCGTATAGACAATACGAAGATCATGGTGTTTCCGGATTACTCCCGCGAGGTACAGATACACCGTAAAACATTTGATTCAGTGAAAGACAAACTGCGCCAACTGCAAATCACGTATATGCTTCTGTTCCCCGCCAAACTCAAAGTGATCTACCAAGATAAGGTGCTCTACTTCAACACTCCAGAGGAGGCATGGCACTGGCTGGAGGAGTGCCCCATACAGAGGTAATTTGGTGGTGCGGCGGCACTCTCAGGGAGATTCCCATCGAGGAACAGCAATAGACCTAAGGCATGGCGGCTCAAAGGAAGGAAAGCAGAGACCGCACAAAGTGAATTACATCGAGCGACACCATACCATAGCAGAAGACTAACAGAGTCGATGCCTCGAGCCTCGGACTCTGAGAGTCTACACCGCACGGAGGAACCCAAGGGGCGGCCACTGACCGCGGACTTGGCACGACAACGTTCAGCAGATTGCACAGATCAAGATATTACGACAGACTCGGAGGGGGAACATCCCTTGCTGCAGAACATTAATCTCCTGGAGACCCAGGCAGAGACAGGCACGGTGACCGATATAGATAATCAGACTCTACAAGCAGGTGAAGAAGAATGACGTGCAGATACGGGCCTGGAGAGCTGTGAGGTCAACAGAGGAGCTTGCGCGGCACCCCACGTGCGCTCTTTATCCTTTTTCAAGTGTGAATTTCTTATTTTTTCTTTTTTGTTTCTTCTCTTATGACCCATTCCCATCTGTTCCCCTCCCCTCCCTCCCACTCCCTATCCTTCCCCTCCGTATTAGTTGTTTTCTTCTGTTGTTTCAGGTTTGAACATTTTGTGCGGGACTACTGTGGTGGGAGATCCCTGCCCGAAGGCCACTAAGAAACATTGCTAGCGTGTAAGCCCCTGCCATGAGATAGCCGATTTGTGGTGGCTGGGCCTGTGCGAGCAGGGCCTGGAAGGGCAGGTCACAGGGCACAGGTTGAGAGGGTGAGTTTGGACGTGTGGGCGACAGACCTCTCTAGTCCATACACAACAAAGATGGTCCTGTTGACCCAAGGAATAGTTGGTTGGATGATGGGGGAGTGTGGGGGGATGGGGTGAGGTTTTACATTCTTCAATGACACCATGGTGGGCAGGCAGTTATTATAAGAACACAGACACGTCCAAAGTAGGGCAGCAGCGGCGGCCGAGACAGCGGGCAGACATACTATACCACCGGGATGGTCACACCTAACCTAAGGGAGTATTCGTCCTCTCCTGGAACGTGAACGGGATGGGAAATAAAATTAAGAGAGGATTGGTTGCGGCATACTTTAAACGACTGAAGCCAGATGTCATCTAATTGCAAGAGACACACTTAAAGGGAACTCTCTGTGGATTTCTAGGCAGAGGGGCATATAAGACATTAGCACACGCCGGGTTCTCGACGGGGGCGAGAGGGTGGCAATACTGATTAGGAAAAACCCACCCTTCAGAATTGAGCGTACATGGGCAGATCCGGGTGGCGCATATGTTGTGGTGAAGGGGATGTGGGACATGAGAAACATTACTCTCATCAGTGTATATGTGCCCCCCAGGCTACAGAAACAAACACTAGAAAAACTAGCGACAGTCCTGCTGGCAGCGGGATCCGATACACACATCATTGGGGGGGATTTTAATGATGTAATGGACCCCATGATGGATCGTACGCCGGTCCTTATGGGAGGCACTAAAGAGACACCACTCAAAAGATTCACCGACACAATCAATCAATCAATCAGTGACACTTGTAAAGCGCGCTACATACCCGTAGGGTCTCAAGGCGCTGGGGGGGGGAGGGGGGGGTGCCGCTACTGCTCGAACAGCCAGGTCTTCAGCTTCTTCCTGAAGGAGAGGTGGTCTTGGGTCAGGCGCAGGTCGGTAGGGAGGGAGTTCCAGGTCTTGGCGGCCAGGTAGGAGAAGGACCTTCCTCCTGTAGTCGCTCTTCGGATGCGGGGGACGGCGGCGAGGGCGTGGTTGGCTGATCGGAGGTGGCGTTTGGGAGCGTGGAAGTTGACTCGGCTGTTGAGGTAGCTCGGGCCTTGGTCGTGTAGGGCTTTGTGTGCGTGGGTGAGGAGGCGGAAGGTGATTCTTTTGTTGACGGGGAGCCAGTGAAGGTCTCTCAGATGTCCGGAGATGTGGCTGGTTCGTGGGATGTCGAGGATGAGTCTGGCTGAGGCGTTCTGGATCCGCTGGAGTCTCTTCTGGAGCTTGGCGGTGGTACCGGCGTAGAGGGCGTTGCCGTAGTCCAGTCGGCTGGTGACGAGGGCCTGGGTGACGGTCTTCCTGGTCTCGGTGGGGATCCACCAGAAGATCTTCCGTAGCATGCGTAGGATGTTGAAGCACGCCGAGGAGACGTTGTTGACTTGCCTGGTCATGGAGAGGGAGGAGTCCAGGAGGAAGCCCAGGTTGCGTGCATGGTCTGTCGGTTTGGGTGCGGTGCCCAGGGCGGGAGGCCACCAGGAGTCGTCCCAGGCGGAGGGTGAGGAGCCCAGGATGAGGACCTCCGTCTTGTCCGAGTTCAGTTTCAGGCGGCTGGTCGTCATCCACTCGGCTACCTCTTTCATCCCTTCGTGCAGGTTGGATCTGGCGGCGGCGGGGTCGTTGGTCAGGGAGAGGATCAGTTGGGTGTCGTCGGCGTAGGAGATTATGCTGAGGTTGTGTTTGCGTACGATGGCCGCGAGGGGGCTCATGTAGACGTTGAAGAGGGTGGGGCTCAGAGATGATCCTTGAGGGACGCCGCAGGTGACTTCGGAGGCCTCTGACTTGTACGGTGGTAGGCGGACTCTCTGTGTTCTTCCGTCGAGGAAGGAGATGATCCAGTCCAGCGCCTTGTCCTGGATTCCGATGTTGCTGAGGCGCCGTACTAGGGTGCGGTGGCAGACCGTGTCGAATGCCGCAGAGAGGTCTAGGAGGATGAGGGCCGCTGTTTCTCCATTGTCCATCAGGGCTCGGATGTCATCGGTGGCGGCGATGAGGGCGGTCTCGGTGCTGTGATTGGCTCGGAAGCCGGACTGTGAGGGGTCGAGGGATCCGTTTGTCTCGAGGAAGGCGGCCATCTGCTTGTTGACGGTCTTCTCGATGACTTTGGCTGGAAACGGGAGGAGCGAGATGGGGCGGTAATTCTTGAGGTCGGTGGGGTCCGCTGTAGGTTTCTTTAGTAGGGCGCTGAGTTCGGCGTGCTTCCAGCTCTCAGGGAAGATGGTGGTGTCGAAGGAAGTGTTGATGATGTCTCGCAGGTGGGGTGCGATGACAGCGTCGGCCTTGTTGAAGACGTGGTGAGGGCAGGGGTCGGTCGGTGATCCGGAGTGGATGGAGTTCATCGTGCGGATGGTGTCTTCGGTGCTGATCGGGGTCCAGGCGTGGAGGGTGGTGGTGGGGGGTGGTTGTTCGGTCATGGTGTGCGTTGGTTGGTTGTTGAAGCTGTTATGTATGTCCGCGATCTTGTTGTGGAAGTATGAAGCGAGGGAGTTGCAGAGGTCTTGCGATGGGGTGATGTCGTTGTTTCCTGCACTGGGGTTGGAAAGCTCTTTCACGATGTTGAAGAGTTCCTTGCAGTTGTGTGCGTTGTTGTCCAACCGGTCTTTGAATGCTGTTTTCTTGGCGGCGCGGATCAGCTGGTGGTGTTTCCGGGTGGCAAGTTTGAAGGAGGTCCTGTTGTCTGGTGTCGGTTCCCTTCTCCCGACTTTCTCGAGGGCTCGGCAGTTCTTCTTGGAGCTCTTGAGTTCGTCGGTGAACCATGGGGCCTTCTTGCTGCCGGGTCTGCTAGGCGGGGTCCTCAGTGGGGCGAGTTCGTCCGCGCAGTTGCTGATCCACTTCGTGAGGTTGTCGGCGGCTTGGCTGGGGTTCGCTGAGCTGGCAGGAGGGTGCTGGTTCAGGGAGGTGGCGAGCTGAACTGGCACTCACAGATGTATGGCGCAGGCAGCACACCCAGACCAAAGCCTATTCATTCTGCTCAGGTGCGCATAAAACCTTCTCATGTTTGGACTGTATATTGACCCCTGCGGGGGAATTAGGAGAGATGCACAAAGTGAAATACCTTGCGAGAGGCCTCTCGGACCACTCACCACTGTGGCTCACAGTTGGCACACGGTCGCGGCACTCAGCAGGGGAATGGAAACTCAGTCCATGGGAATTGGGAGACCTGCAGGTTGCCAAAGAAATTAGGGTAGACTCTGATCTATATATGAGTGAGAATGTGGGGTCAGTAGACTCAGCTATTACACTATGGGAGGCCTACAAACTGGTACTGACGGATAGGGCCCAAACCATTATAGCATATAATAAATGAAAGGAGAATGAACAGATTGCAGAGCTTGAATCTCAGCTCATGCAATTGGAAACAAGGGCCAGCACAAGTAGTAACCCCACATTGTTGCGCAGCATGCAACTTCTCCGACGGGAGTATTTCGCGTTGGCTAAAAGGGAAGCGCATCATGCGATACAAGCCATGCACCGATGGTTGTATGACGCAGGGGACAAAACGGGTCGTTTGCTTGCATGGCTTAGTAAGAAGGAGCTAGAAAGCAGGTGGGTGACACAGATACAGACAGACACCGGCCAGACATATGACACTCCCATAGAAATTGCCAACGCATTCGCAGATTATTATGAACACTTTTACACACACCGCGACTTGGTGGGACCTGAACAGATAAAGGCCTAACTCCAGCTCATACAACTTCCAAAGCTAACAGACATGATTTGCAGGCACTAGATGGGAAAATCACCAAGGAGGAAATTGTCACAGCAGTCGGCCAACTGAAGACTGGCAAGGTCTCGGGCCCTAATGGACTCCCTCCAGAATTTTTTAAGCAGAACGTGCAGCTTTTTTGTCCAACTCTCCACCAATTATACCTGGAGGCACACAAGACAGGTAGTCTCCCTACAGATCTGGGGACTGCCACGATCGTGGTGATTCCCAAGGACGGCAGACTGCCACAGAAATGTAGCTCATACAGACCCATTTCCCTTATCAACATGAAAACTAAAATACTGGCCAGAACATTAGCCAACAGACTTATGGGGTGATAGCGGGACTCGTACATCAGGACCAGTCTGGCTTTATGCCCAAGCGGTCGACAAGGCTCAACCTCCGGAGGTTACATAATTGGTTATAGGTGGCAACAACTAAGGAACACCCACATTACATTCTGTCTCTGGATGCCGAAAAGGCTTTTGATACTGTCCATTGGCCATTTCTTAGGCTAGCGTTGGAGGAGTTTGGGTTGGGCCCGGCCTTCCGACATTGGATTGCCGTTCTTTATAACAACCCATTGGCCAGAACTAGAGTTAACGGGTGGTGTCTAGGGAATTTTCGATTGGCAGGGGCACCCGTCAGGGTTGTCCCCTGTCTCCGCTACTTTTTGCTTTGGTCCTGGAACCCCTTGCGTGCGCTATTAGGGCACACCTGGATATAACGGGATTTCGGGGTCACGGAGAGGAGGGACCGAATGAACGCATTTCCTTGTATGCGGACGACATACTGATGTACATCACAAAGCCAGAGACATCAATCCCTAATATAATGAACTGCGAAACATACGGAGCACACGCGGGATATAAGATTATTTATTTATTTATTTATTTATGGCATTTATAAAGCGCTCTGTAACCCTACGGGCATCCTGGCGCTGTGTACATAGCTAAGAACTCTGTGCATCAGGGAGGAGCAAGGAGGGAATATCTTATGAGTCTGGATGGTTAGGTTCTGGGAAAGAGCCAGGTTTTCACCTTTTTTTCGAAAGGCCATCAAATCATCTGTTTTCCTGATATCAATAGGTAGACTGTTCCACAGATGTGCTGCCGCTATGCTAAAGGCTCTCCCACCACAGGTGGCTTTCCTGATCCTTGGAGTGTCGATGAGGCTGGAGGAGGAGGATCGAAGGGACCGAGTGGGTTCGTACCACTTAAATTTATTTTGAAGTGGACGAGGGCCCATCCCATGTACTGCTTTAAAAACAGTACATAGGGATTTAAAAAGGATCCTCTGGCGTATAGGTAGCCAGTGGAGATCTGCCAAGGCAAGGGTAGTGGAGGCTCTTCGCCCACGAGAGAGAGTCAGTTTTGCCGCAGCTGCCTGAATGGTCTGAAGTCTAGAGATCAAATAGGCAGGGGACTCCAGTAATAGGGAGTTACAATAGTCAAGGCGGCTGAGGATGGTGCTTCTTACTACAGTAGCTCTAACCTGTGTTGGTAGAAGAGGCAGCAGCTTACGCAGTCCCCTTAATAGAGCGAAGGAGCTACCTACCTGCTTGTTGACGTTGGTCTCAAGACTCAGATTTTCATTAAAGCTCACTCCGAGGTTCCTTACTGACTTTACCGGGGTTAGCGACTCCCTAGGCTCCAGAGGCCAGAAGTCTGAGGGTAGACTTCTGGTGATTCTGCCTACTTTGCAATGCATTATTTCAGTTTTATCGCTGTTGAACTGCAAGGAGTTCTGTTTGAGCCATGATGCCATTTCCCGCATACAGCTGTGAAAAGGTTCGAGTGAGTCTGCCTGAGTACCGTCGAGGGAGATCATCAGCTGCGTGTCATCCGCATAGTTGATCACGCTGATGCCGTGAGTCTTGATGATACCCATCAGGGGTTGCATATAAATATTAAAAAGTATTGGGCTAATTGCGGACCCCTGTGGGACCCCGAAAGGAACAGGAGCAAACTCTGACTGGTACGGAGGAATTGCTACTGCCTGCCATCTGTCTGACAGATAGGAGTGAAACCAGCCAAGCACAGCTCCCCCGACTCCGATGTTCTGCAGTCTGGTCAGTAGGATGTCATGGTTCACCATATCGAAAGCGGCGGACAGGTCGAGCAGGATGAGAATTGCTGATTCTCCCCTGTCCACCCTCATTCGTAGATCCAATACCGTCTAATACCGTCAGCATTATATACATAATATAAGATTAAGTGGGAGAAATCCTGTCTTAATCCAGTGGGCGAAGGTAGTGGGTGCGATGTGTGCCCGAGACAACTCCAACTGGCCCCAGAGGGTATTAAATATCTAGGCGTTTATGTTACGACGAACGCAACAATGGCACTGGAACAAAACATCTATAGGGTGCATAGGGAATTCCGTGCAGATGTTGACAGGTGGCGGACCGTGCCACTTACCTTGCTGGGCTGGGCGGCACTCTATAAGATGATAGTGCTCCCAAAGTTCTTATATGTCCAGCAAAATACATATCAATGGATCCCAGATGAGGTGTTCACCAGCATAGAGGGTACACTAAGGACGTTCCTCTGGGATGGGAAACCACCGAGGATAGCGCTGACGACATTACAACGCAACCAATATAATGGCGGTATTTCTCTGCCTGACCTACGGGCATATTACTGGGCAGCCCACCTCATTGTGTTGAATGAATTGGGCCATGTAGATAGGGGCCATCCCACATACGCGCTTAAACACACGCAATTCTTTGAACACCCCTACACACACTATATCTATGGTGGGAAGGGAACCACACATCTCCTAATAGCCACACAGATCGTACTAGCAATATGGAAAAAAGCGGAAAGGCAGATGAAATGGGCAGGTTGGGTAACAAGGGAAACCCCACTATGGGTAGGCAACAGACTCAAAGAATTTGCAAAACTGAAGGGTTTCCGGAAATGGGACCTGCTGGGTATCTCACAATTGAAAGATATAATGTGCCAAGGGAAGCTGGTAACATTCTCGTATCTACAGAGTGAATATGCCATGGCCAAGTCCCAACTTTATAAATATCTACAGCTGACACACGCGTGGCGGGCACAACGTATTGACACAACAGACATCCCGGAATATGCACATGGGTGCAAGAGGGTCGCCTCCTGATGGGGGAGATAGGAGACAAGGCAGTCTCCTGGACGTATAGGACCATCATCAATAACAAGCCGGAGCCCCTGCAGAAGTTGAGGACCAAATGGGAGTTAGATATGGGGGAAATAGATGACCTGGACTGGGAAATAGCGCTGATGCACCCTCGAGTGATGGCCATCAAATCACTACTGAGACTGATTCAACTTAAATATCTACATAGGGTATACTACGATAGGGCGCGGCTACATCACATAGGAAGGGCAGAGGATCCCAATTGAATGCGATGTCGAGCGATGGACGGCACGTTCTTCCACACGGTTTGGGAGTGTTCCCAGATTCAGAGATATTGGGAGACTTTGTTGAAGGAGCTGCGGGCCATTCTGGAGGGGACGATTCCCATGAATCCACAGGTAGTTCTGCTGGGAATTTTCATGGAAGTTGACCTCCCTAGAACAAAAGTAATACTACTTCAGCTAGGGCTGGTGGTGGCGAAGCGTGATCTGGCCAAGACGTGGGGGGCAGTGCTATGCCCAATGCTGACTGAATGGAAGAAAAGCATGGATATGTATATGTTGGGGGAGAAAAAGACTTATCAGGCAAGGGGTTGTCCCAAAAAGATTTGGAGAATATGAAAGCCATGGCTTGAACACTATGGGCTTATGCTTACTGACTCCCAATGATGTCCTGGGATGGGGCGGGGGGATGGCGGGAAGGGAGCCGAAAAGACAGGCAGCTGCCGTTCTACTGTCTACCAATGTATGAAACCTGCTGCTGAGATATTACGACTGAAACGTCTTCTAACTTGTGTTGAGTATTGTTTCTGTACTGTAACTATGAAAATGTCAATAAATACATTTAAAAAAAAAAATCTACTCTGTGTGTGCTACCGTTCAACCACCATTGAGCAAACCCAGGCCAGCAAGCATGGACAAAGCATAACAAAGTAAAATGCCATTTTTAGTGACATGTTATCAGGGTTGTAGTTTGGGTGAGGGTAATCCAAGGTGATCACTTTCTAGTGTCACACTGAACCCTATGATTTGTGGAATGCAGTAGCTGGTGCAGTGGGGGAGGGGTGACAACAGCCACAATCCTTGTCAGGGTGAACCACAAAAGTTAATGAATTAACCTATACTTAACCCTCTGGTAGCTTAGCACAAAAGCACACAAATAGTTATTAAGTGAAAACACAACACAAGAAAAATCAATTTAGACCCATAAAGTAAAATGTAATGAATAAAATGAGACTACAAAAAAAACAATTAGTAGAACTGGAGATATGCAATTTTAAAGGTTTAGGTAAAAATAGTATCAAGAAGCAGAAAGCTCTAACTGTGGGTAACTGGTGGTGCTAAACTTGGAAAAAGTCGCAGGTTTAGGCAGACTTGCATGGAGTGCGGGCCGGATACAGGAAGCAGGTAAGTCCTGCTGAAAAAATTACTACTCTGCGTATGGCAGGCAAAGGTCAAAATGTCAGGATTTCTCAAGAGGAGCTCAACTGATGCCAGCCAGTGCACCTCTTGGGTATCAGTGACTCACTCCAGAAGTGGCCAGCAGGGCTCAGGCAGGTCCAGTTTCAGATTCAGGTAGGGCAAGGGGTAGCAGGTCAGCTGCAAAGGTGCAGAAAAGTCTCTGGAGCTTGTCATTACCCTGGAACAAGAACAGGAAGTCAGACAACTGACCCTTGGAGTCACTTGGGTAGTCTTGGGTTCAAGGAAATTGCCTTTTCTCCTTCAAGCAGCAAGGCAGGCCTTAAGCAGCATAGCAGTCCTCTGAAGAACAGGGCAAGGCTTCTGTAGTCTTCTGCAGGTCCAGGAGTGTACTGAAGAGTTGGTATGAGGGCCCACTATTTGTAACTGGTGTCAGCTTTGAAGTGGAGGCTTTCCCCTCAGATCGTTTTGGAATTACCTTCCTCTATTCACAGATCCCAAGAGGTCTAGGGTGACAAAAGGCTGGTGTTAACTTATTTGTGAGTATGGTGAGGCAGCTCCTTTTAAATGCAAGTGGGGCAGGGAACAGATCCATCCCTCCCATTGTGGCAGGATGGCGTTCTCCCAGCTACATCCAGGTCCTATTGTTCAGTGCCTTGGCCCAATATACATTCCTGATGGGGAAGCAATTAACAGGACCAGACAGATGGATACTCCTGGAAGGCCTCAGAAAGTTTAGGGCAGGAAAATGACAACTTTCGAAAACAGGCATTTTCAAAATTGTTAATCTAAAATATGACATAACCACTAAAGAGGATTTTAAATTACAATTCATTTGAGTCTTAAAGGGCATTTCTACCTGCTCCCAATCAAATTTTAGCATGTATTAAATGTAATAAATTAACCCAATGTTATCCTACGGGATTGATAGGCCTCACAATTGTGAAAAATTAATTTAGGAGTTTTTTTACTATCAAAACGGCTAAAACTTAAATGTGCATGTCCAACTTTTTAAATATAATGCATCCTGCCATATAGGCTGTTTAGGCCCTACCCTAGGGATGACATATTAATAAAAGGGAGGTTTAGGACTAGCAAAATGTTTACTGTGACCTGTCAAATTGGCAGTTTAAAACTGCACTGCAGGCTGCAGTGGCAAGCCTGAGACAGAATGAAAGGGCTACCTAAGTGGGTGGCACAATAAGTGCTGCAGGTCTACTAGAAGCATTTAATTTTTAGAGGCCATGGATACATGTAATACCACTTTATTAGGGAATTTTAAGTAAATACATGAGACAAATGAGCTGAAGCCAATTTTATGAAGTTTAAAGCAGAGAGCACAAGACCTTTAGCCCTGGTTAGAAGTGGTAATGTGCACAGAGTCCTACTGCCAACAAAAAACGAATTGCAGAAAGCAAGAGGGGAGTAAGCAAGAGGTTTGGGGATGCCCTATAGGGATACACAAGTCCAACACAACCCCCCTCCAGCCAAAAGCCAAGATAGACTAAACAGTACCTTGATGGGTTCTTCTGCAGTGGCCCTTGTAGGTTTTATGCCCCTCTGAACTCAGTTGGAACTCCCTGTCAAAACTTTTATGAGCCACTAGGCCAATCCATGGGAAGCCCTTCTCCTCATATGTAGACCCCCATCTGTAAAGCTCCATACCTTACTTTTCTCACAGATGGATCCCCGTAGGCAGACAGCACCACCGTGGGCACCAAAGTGATGTAGCTCATTTCTGCCTCTTGGATCAGACTTCTGTCTCTAACCCAAGGAAAACACTGCCCATAAGGATAGCAACCAATGGAGGCAGTGTCAAGAGCAAGGCCTCAAGCCATCCATGGTTCCCTGATCTCTGAGGTTTCTCAGAGTGGGGGACAAGAGGCCAGGGTGTTAGGCACCCTTTTTCCAATCTCCCACCCACCAGTCCAAGGATGGTATTTTGAGACTAGCCCAGTTGCTGAACAGATGCCTGGCAATCTAGGACTTTGAAAGGAGAAGCTTTTCCACCCCTGGTTGCTCCATAGTACACCCAGACGCTTTCAGGGTGCCCAGAACAGTCACCCCTGGCAGTTCAGCTAACACTGGTGTTAATTCAGTACCCAGAATGCAGCCAAAAGTCATCTGGTGACTGCCTACCCTTCCGGAGTTTCCACCAGTGGAAAGTTTCTTGGTACAGACCACGTCCCCATGCTTGTGCCCAAACTTGGAGCAATCAAACCATCAGGGTTGGAAATGGGGCATCTGTGCCACTGCCCACCAGACCCTCCCCTCCTGTTCTTTGAAAGGGCATGGGAATCCTTTTTCCCCACACTATTTTGAGACCGGTCTGGATCACTTTGGACCTCCCACTCACTCTATTCATAGGAACCTGAGCCACCCTCCTCATGGCGACTTTCAGGTACCTTCTAAGACCCACTGCTACTAATTCAGAGGTCTGCCTTCTTTGCAACCTCCCTGGGATCAGTGAGGTTGTGGTCAATCAGGTGTTCGCATAGTTATGGAAACAAATGCCTGAACATGTGCTCTCTTGCAATCAAATTGTATAGCCCCTCTTAAGTGCTCCCCTCACTACCCTTCACCCAACCAGCCAGTGCCTTACAAATGAGGTCACAAAATCCACCCAGATCTGTTGTGGCAACTCTGGCTGTACCTAAACTAATGCTTGTACTTTTCAGGTGTGTGAGACCATATTCTGTGTCCCTCCTGAGTGGATACCTCATCCCGTACCTTTTCTCTAGGGCTATCAGTGCATCCCTCCCTTCTTTGGAAATGTTCCTCCAGAGACTGGCCCTCAAATCTTCCTCAGGGACCCTTTGCATCTCTAGGGCAACCTCATAGGCCTCAAACCACTCCTCAATGTTGACCCCCACAACAAAGTTAAGCACCAGGTCATGGGGAATGGGGATCTTCATATCTCCATTGGGCACTGGGGTATCGCTGCCACGATTTCTGTGGGTCTCTGAGGCTTGTGTAGGCTTTAGGTATAGCTCCTTTAAACCCAGAATATCGTTTTTTCTGCCAAGGCCCTTGTGGCCTCAGCCCTTCCTTTGGTTCTTTTTGTCTTAGCATTTCTCTCTTCTGTAGTCAGTATGGCTAGCTGCAGCTACAGGTTCCTCTCAGCCTGTCTGTTCTTCAACTCTTCTGGAGACCGATTGTCATAGAATACACTGCTTCCTGCATGGGATCAAGCAGGGGACCCCTTCTCTGTGGCTCCCCCACTGTTCTCTGGAGACATTGCTAAGTCATGTCCCTACTCCAAATCATCATTCTAAGGGTCATCACCTTCTTGGTCCTCTGTTGAAGCCTTAGGTGAGAAAGTGGGTTATGGGCTGAGGAGATGTTAACCCTCCTCAAACCAAACATAAGGAGATGATGGACGAAGTGCCAAAAGTTTTCAAACACTCACCCCCATTCACAGATCTGGGTTAAATCCATCATTGTTCTTTAGCTCACTTCGCCACCCCAGTTTAGACACAGCTATATGCAAATCAGTATTGATCCTGTGCCTCATGATAACAGTCCAGCCCGAACTGCCGAGCCATGTCTTCCCTGGATGGGACCGGATTCGAGAACAGCCATCATCAGCCAGGCTAGTTTGAATCCAGTGACAAAGTAAGCAAGGGACCCACGTCTGGGCATACCCTGCCAACTTCGGGAGAACAAAGCAAACACAAGGAGATGATGGGCGGAGCGCTGAAACTTTTCAGAGACTCCCCCCAGTCACAGATCTGGGTTGAATCCATCATCATCCTTTAGCTCACTTCGCCACCCCAGGTCAGACACAGCTATATGCAAATCAGTCTTGACCCTGTCCCTCAAGGGAACAGTCCAACCTTAACCGCCAAGCCATGTCTTACCTGGACCGAAAACAAGCATCCTGGGACCGGTTTCGGGCTAACAGTCCTCATCAGCCAGGCTAGCTTGAATCCAGTGGCAAAGTGAGCAACGGACCTATGTCTGGGCATGCCCTGCAACTTAGGGCGAACAAAGCAAACACAAAGAGATGATGGACGGAGTGCCAAAACTTTTCAGACACTCACCCCCAGTCACAGATCTGGGTTGAATCCATCATCGTTCTTTAGCTCACTTCGCCACCCAAGTTCAGACACAGCTATGTGCAAATCAGTATTGACCCTGTGCCTCATGGGAACAGTCCAGCCTGAACTGCCAAGCCATGTCTTCCCTGGACCGGAAACAAGCATCCTGGGACTGGTTTTGGGCTAACAGCCCTCATCAGTCAGGCTAGCTTGAATCCAGTGGCAAAGTGAGCAAGGGATCCATGTCTGGGCATACCCTGCCAACTTAGGGCGAACAAAGCAAACACAAGGAGATGATGGACTGAGCGCAGAAACTTTTCAGACTCTCACCCCCAGTCACATATCTGGGTGGAATCCATCATCATTCTTTAGCTCACTTCGCCACCCCTGATCAGACACAGCTATATGCAAATCAGTATTGACCCAGTGCCTCATGGGAACAGTCCAGCCCGAACTGCCAAGCCATGTCTTCCCTGGACCGGAAACAAGAATCCTGGGACCAGTTTCAGGCTAACAGCCCTCATCAGCCAGGCTAGCTCGAATCCAGTGGCAAAGTGAGAAAGGGACCCACGTCGGGGTATACCCTGCCAACTTAGGGCGAATAAAGGAAGCACAAGGAGATGATGGACGGAGTGCTGAATCTTTTCATACACTCACCCCCAGTCACAGATCTGGGTTGAATCCATCATCGTTCTTTAGCTCACTTCGCCACCCCAGTTCAGACACAGCTATCTGCAAATCAGTCTTGACCATGCGCCTCATGGGAACAGTACAGGCTGAACTGTCAAGCCATGTCTTCCCTGGACCGGAAACAAGCATCCTAGGACCGGTGTTGGGGTTACAGCCCTCATCAGCCAAGCTAGCTTGAATCCATTGACAAAGTGAGCAAGGGACCCACGTCTTGCCATACCCTGCCAACTTAGGGCGAACAAAAAAAACACAAAGATATGATGGACGGAGCGCTGCAACTTTTCAGACACTCACCCCCAGTCACATATCTGGGTGGAATCCATCATCGTTCTTTAGCTCACTTCGCCACCCCAGTTCAACACAGCTATATGCAAATCAGTATTGACCCTGTGCCTCATGGGAACAGTCCAGCCTGAACTGCCAAGCCATGTCTTCCCTGGACCGGAAACAAGCATCCTGGGACCGGTTTTGGACTAACAGCCCTCATCAGCCAGGCTAGCTTTAATCCAGTGGCAAAGGGAGCAAGGGACCCATGTCTGGGCATACCCTGCCAACTTAGGGCAAATAAAGCAAACACAAGGAGATGATGAACGGAGTGCTGAAACTTTTCAGACACTCACCCCCAGTCACAGATCTGGGTTAAATCCATCATTGTTCTTTAGCTCATTTCGCCTCCCCAGTTCAGACACAGCTATATGCAAATCAGTCTTGACCCTCTGCCTCATGGGAACAGTACAGCCCGAACTGCCAAGCCATGTCTTCCCTGGACTGGAAACAAGCATCCTGGGACCAGCTTTGGGGTAACAGCCCTCATCAGCCAAGCTAGCTTGAATCCGGTGACAAAGTGAGCAAGGGATCCACATCTGGGCTTACCCTGCCAACTTAGTGCGAACAAAAAAAACACAAGGAGATGATGGACGGAGCGCTGCAACTTTTCAGACACTCACTCCCAGTCACATATCTGGGTGAAATCCATCATCGTTTCTTAGCTCACTTCGCCACCCCGGTTCAGACACAGCTATATGCAAATCAGTCTTGACCCTGTGCCTCATGGGAAAAGTCCAGCCCGAACTGCCAAGCCATGTCTTCCCTTTACCGGAAACAAGCATGCTGGGACCGGTTTCGGGCTAAAAGCCCACATCAGCCAGGTTAGCTTGAATCCAGTGGCAAAGTGAGCAAGGGACCCACGTCTGGACTTACCCTGCCAACTTAGGGTGAATAAAGCAAACACAAGGAGATGATGGACGGAGTGCTGAAACTTTTCAGACACTCACCCCCAGTCAAAGATCTGGGCTGAATCCATCATCGTTCTTTATCTCACTTTGCCACCCCAGTTCAGACACAGCTATATGCAAATCAGTCTTGACCCTGTGCCTCTTGGGAATAGTCCAGCCCGAACTGCCCAGCTATGTCTTCTCTGGACCAGAAACACGCATCCTGGGACCGGTTTCGGGCTAACAGCCCTCATCAGCCAGGCTAGCTTGAATCCAGTGGCAAAGTGAGCAAGGGATCCACGTCTGGGCATACCCTGCCAACTTAGGGCGAACAAAGCAAACACAAGGGGATGATGGACAGAGCGCAGAAACTTTTCAGACACTCACCCCTAGTCACAGATCTGTGTTGAATCCATCATCGTTCTTTAGCTCACTTCGCCACCCCAGATCGGACACAGCTACATGCAAATCAGTCTTGACTCTGTGCCTCATGGAAACAGTCCAGCCCGAACTGCCAAGCCATGTCTTCCCTGGACCTGAAACAAGCAGCCTGGGACCGGTTTTGGGCTAACAGCCCTCATCAGCCAGGCTAGCTTGAATCCAGTGGCAAAGTGAGCAAGGGACCCATATCTGGGCATATCCTGCCAACTTAGGGCGAATAAAGCAAACACAAGAAGATGATGGATGGAGTGCTGAAACGTTTCAGACACTCATCCCCAGTCACAGATCTGGGTTGAATCCATTATCGTTCTTTAGCTCCCTTCGCCACCACAATTCAGGCACAGCTGTATGCAAATCAGTCTTGACCCTGTGCCTCAAACAACAACTACAATCCCTGTTAGGATGAAACACAAACATCAATAAACGAACATGTCCTTTACCCTCTGATAACTGTGGAAAAAGCAGCCAGACTTAACGGCAATGTGTAAAGTATTTATGAAGCACTCGGATAGAAAACAAAAGTGAAAACACCACATAAGAAATATCCCACACCAATTTAGAAAAATCGATTAAAGTTTAGTAGATAAAATGATACCAGAACAACAAAAATCCCATCAGAAGATATGAGACGTGCAATTTCATAGTCTTAGGTAAAAGTGGTGCACAAGCTTATCTGGTTATCTGGTCCCAAGGTCAAGGCGGCATAATGGAACTCAGTCCAGGTACAATTTAGAGTTAGGCCTGCCTGGCAATTTATCTGGTTGTACTTAGACTGTGATTTGAGGTCCTGCATCGCACTGCATCGAGTCGCGTTCTAATGGGCCCGCTGATCAAGAGCTGCAAGGTGCTGCATCAAGTTGTGTCAGTTCGGATGAGGCTGCCTATCAGGAGCTGCGAGGTTCTGTGATGCAAGGTCCTGTGTTGAGATGTGTTGTGCTGCGTCAGTTCCGATGTGGCCGCTGATCAAGAGCTGCGAGGGGCTGCAATGCTAGGTCCTTCATCGTGCTACATTTAATTGTGTTGATTCTGACAGAACCCACAGTTGGGCCAGGAAAGTACACTCTGGTGCCAGCCAAGTGTCTTAGTACTGAGGGGGCACCTCTTGGGTAGTAGGACCCACTCTAGCAGAGGCCCGCAGCAGAGCACAGACAGGTCCAGTCGAGTCTGTATAGCTGGGCAGCTGCAGGACAGGTCTCTGGAGCTTGTTATGCCCCTGCAGTCCAGAACAGGAGGCCAGTCAACTAGTCCTTGGAGTCACTATGATGGTCCTGGGTTTAATGAGGTGGTCCAGTTTTCCTTCATTATAAGTAGCAACATGGCAGAACTTCTAGCAGCAGTGCAGTGCTTCTAGCAGAAGCGCAGCAGAGCAGTTCTTCCTCTAAATCTTCTACTGGTCCAGAAGTGATCTGAAGAGATGTTCTGAGGATCCAATATTTATACCTGGGGCCCACTTTGAAGTGGGAGAAACGTCTAGACTTCCCACCACATCTGGTTCTGGAATCTCCTTTGCTACCCTTCCACGAGGGTCCTGGGGTGACAATAGACTAGTGTAAAGTTCTTTCTGAGTGTGCTGAAGCAGCCCCTTTGAAGTGCAAATGTGGTAGGTGACAGCTCTGCCACTCTCATCAGGTTAGGATATCTGATCCTGCCAACATCTAGTGCCCTTACTGTGTTGCTCTCTGGAATGAATACACAAAGGCCAACTGTCAACTACACCTAGTCATATGACCCAGGAAACAGGTTGCAGGCACCAAATGGTTACAACAAGAAAATGTATCAGAAAACAAAGGGGGAAGGAGAGGATAGACCCGGTTCGTCCTCCTCAATCAAATATTGCTATATCAAACAGAGAACCCAGTAGTGTTACACCTGATAACTCTCCATTTTGGGAAAAACAAAGTTTTTCTTGTAGAACCCTCACCCACCTGGGTTACTCCTTGGTGGCATGCTTCAGCATCGGGTCCATTCCGATCCACTACGGTTCGGGGCTTGCTGTGAACTACGGTCTACGTGGGAGAACTTATTGGTCTTTATATGATGATAAAGAAGATTTTATAAGTAGGGGAGTGGAGGATAGTACTGTGCTATGGTGTAGTCTAAAAATACCTGGCTAGCAGGTATATCGATTTTATTCCTGTTTCTAGTCGGTATGCTTAAAAATTTGAGAAGTTTGTCATGCCACGCTGACATGCATAAAAAGGTGATTTGGTCTCCAATCAAGAAGGTATGTTCTAATGGTGAAAATAAGGAGAGAATGAGAACAAGGAGAACTTGTCCTATGCCTCTCCTAGTAGAAGTGATTTAATACAAGGGTAAGTGGTTTAACAGAAACCGAGTGAACCATAGATATGTCCATTTTGAACTACGGCTGAAAAATTGGATTTGGAAGGAGCCCAAATCACCTTTTTAATTCATGGCTGCGTGGCACAACAACCTTCTCCAATGTTTTTACCTAAATATCCCTGTAATTATCTCCCCTTTTTTCTTCCCCTCCTTTTCTCCCCTTAATCCTTGCATCCACAGGCATCTATATCAGGCATGTAACTTAATGTCCTGAGGATGATCCCGCTAATCTGTGTATGGGATCGAAACGTCATCGACTTCTTTACACCCTGACACAATCAGATGGAACATTGTAATGTGCTGTGGTGATTTTCGTCATTTATGCTTGCCAATTTGTTGATCCCCTTAAAGCATTGAACCATGCCTGAGTTATTTTCCTTTTTGTGTGCTTATTTGTTAGAGAGTTTGTGCTCCCACTTTATTGCTTTGTCTTTATTCACCAAATATTAAAATATTCTTGTCCGGCTGCACAATGCAATATAGATCTCATTGTTAGTCTATATTTATTGCCTCTCCCTTATCCTTCCTGTGAGGGACCACTGTTCATGTAATATACCAATACCCAAGGTCCCTGAACAATCTAATTGGGTTTCCTTGTTGATTTATAGCACAACTTCCTAAAAGTTCTGGCTATTCTATGGACTGCCGCGAATTCCAACAAGCATCATCCAGCCCCATAATCGATACCATAGTAAGTGTCCATATCGAATAGCCAGAACATCTAATATGGAGGACTTTTCCTCCAAATCACTATGGATGTGTTACTAAGTTATTAAATCCCAGAAATACATCACTATATACAATTTGGAGCCCTGATGAAGTTCCAGGAGTGTATGGAACGAAACGCGCTGGCTGGATTTTAACATATATACTGAGGAATATTAATAAAGAAGATCATTTTAAATCTATACTGGATTTGGACTCTTTCCTAGTGCACCATCTCAGAGTTTCCACGTGTAATGTGAACTGTGGCTGTGCTTTCAACCTGTCCTACAGAATGTTGTACAGAGGGGACAGGATTCAATAAGTGTAACCTTTGCTCACCTTTGGATGCTTCAGGAAGAGTAGCAAGGAAAGTCTCATGGAGAATGTGCAGGAGCAGTGCTAGTAGCTAATCAAACAACAAGTACAGCCAAAGAAATAAATTACTTTAGCTCTACACCACAGTTAGTAAAATGAGAATATTTTAATTAGAACAACATATTGAGAAAATCTGTTATTGATAAACCATTTATTAATATCCAAATTCCATAAGAAATAATGGGTTATATATTGTCTGTGTCACACTAGCAACACTCATAATGAGTCTAAATACCAAACGTATCTGTTGCTTTGCAGTGGTGCACCAAGTACGTCCACTATGAATTTTCAACTGAAGGCCGTTCACAGATATTAGGAGGATTGTTGTCCACACACTTTATAACTCCACATAAAAGTGTTTATGTCAGAATCTAATAATAAAAACATATATGGGGTATAGCGATGAATGTCACAAATGGATATGCAACTTAAGAAGTATGATCAAGGCACATGCACCAACTACAGAAATAAGATGATCCAATTGTTTCATTATGTAATACACAATTTTATAAAGGTCCATAATTAGAGCCAACCATTTTTTCAATGTGCTGGTGCATCTTAACCCCGAAGTTCACAGTTTGCTGTGACCAAACTAGAGTATCACCTCTGTTCACTGGAATACCATTTATCCGCACTGTGGCTTATTATATCAGTAGCCTGAATCAGCACCAACGACTGCAGCTTCTGAATAGATCTGTGGGACGGACGTTTGAGTGCATGTAGTATGTTTATGACTATATCATTCCCATAGGTAGTACATTTAACCACTAATTGATCAAAAAGTTTTGATATGAAATCTTTGCAAAGAATGCCATCAGATGTAGCACAAACAAAAGGTGAGCAAGAGTGCACCCCTGCAGCTGCACTGCTGTGCCTTTTTACCACATGAGTCTTCTGGCCATAAACTATTGCTATACAACCTGTACCACTTGGAGGTATACAGCAATGATGCCATAGTTTATTAGTAAATCTACCAGATAAGGCCATACCATTAGATAAATAACCGTTTCCACATCTAGTACTTTCTTAGATACATTTTTGCACTTTATATGTAAATAATTGAATTAGTTAATAGCCACATTTGTATGTCTGGTCCGGTCCTAATTTGATCCAGATACCTCTGGCTGTACAGATTCTCAGTGCAAAAAGAGCACATTTATTTTTATTGCCATTTATACATGATCCCATCCCCAAGACCACTGAAGGCAGACTCGCCTTACTGCCCAGAAAACCACTGCCACTCTTCATCACAGCATTGGCCAGGTGGCAGATATATTTCCCTCCTGTTCAGGTGTGTCCATCCAGGTGGTTGTAGTATTTTAAAATCATTTAGATCTACTTCAGATCTACTTCAAGCAATGCTGACCATACTAGCACAATTTTATGTATGTATGTATAAATGTACGTATTTAGTATTGCCAAAAGGCAGCGGAACGCTGTACGGGATCAAAGGCAAGCATAAAGGCAATAAGTAATAGGAGAGAAAGCTAGGTTGTTGATGGGTTATGCATTTTGATACAGTGCTTTTTAAAGAAGTATGCATTCAATTTCAAAATATCTTTATTTATTGTGCAAGAACAGAACAGGAGCTGGTATCAGGGTCCAAAGCCACAAAGTACATGTAACGGTGTTTCGACTGATCAGCAGACAAATGCCAGCAATAGACGAACCCCTTGACAGTGAAATCGCCCCTTAGTCCCCAGCTCCAGAAGGAAGAAAGGAAGAATGAATAAAGGAAGAAAGTGAAAGGAGAAGCTGAAAGGGGAAGAGAAGAGAGAAGAGAGAGTTATCTAGCGCCTCAAGCCTCTTAATAATATAGCATAGTACAACAAATATCCGGCCATGTCAGTGTCCGTAAATGTGAAGAGTGCATTCAATTCTCTAATAAGTTGGAGCTGCGCGATTATAGTTCATAATTCTTGTTTTGAAATCAATAAAGAAATTTAAACCTAAACCTAAGTTGGATCTGTGTTAGGGCAGTCTTGATGGATATGAGGATGCTGTTCAAGGTCCTGAAGGCAAGAATGGAAAATGCCTGCTGCCTTCTTCTTTCTTTGTTATTCCTCTTATTCTACAATCTGATGGAGGTGTCCTGGCTATATGCATGTGCACTGGTTGTGATGGCCTTGTGAATGCTGTAGCTAGTTTTACGAAGGTGCAGGCAGGCAAAGGGAGCCTATGGAGTTCCATCAGGATAGTATTGATGTCAGGACATTTCCTCAAGACTTGGATTAGTTGTGCTGCAGTGTGGGATGTCTTTAAGGGCTGTCAGTGTGGAGTCTTGTAGGCCACCAAGTATGACATTACCAGCATCAAGATAGATGCAAGAGATGAGGGCTTGATCAGCAGTTCGGAAGTCGTTCAGTGGAAGAAATGGTTTGACTTTGTTTAGAGAGAGCTAGTATGGACTAGCTCTGCTTTTTTGACAGTGTGTCACTTTAGAGTAAGGTTGGTATCCAGGGTGAATTCAAGTCACTTGACATTCAGAGAAATGTATGGTTCTAGGCCGTCACAGTTCATGTCATTGAGTCAGGTTTATACTGTTTCTCTTTAGTGGTTAACTGAGTTAAAGGCAGCTAATAGGTCCAGCAATATCATCAGACAGATGTCATCTTCATCTGTGATCAAGAGGGCATTGTCTGCATTGTGCACAGTATTGGGCTCCATGCTGCAGAGTGATCTGGAGCCAGAGGTAGTCATGCAGGAGATGGTTAGCATTGATGTCATCTTGGAGTTGAACATAGTCTGCCTTTTTAATGATCTTGCCGATAAATAGTAGGTTAGTGATGGGTCAATAGTTTGTTAGGTCATCAGGGTCTAATGTAGGTTTGTTTAAGAGTGGGAAGATCTGGCCTATCCCGAGAGCATCTAGGAAAGCAGCCATTGACAATGGTGATCATGGGGGAGAGAGTCTGCAGAGAGAGAGTATTGATGAAGGAAGAGGGTAAAATTTCCTATTCATAATAGGTGGCTTTATGGGATTTGAGTCTGTCAGCAAGGTCTGCGAGAGATATGACTTTGAAGCCTGATCATTGTGGGAGTATCTGGGAAGGAGTGGGCATAAGAGATGGAGCAGGCTTTGTGTTTTCAATGTGCTGTTGAATCTTCTGTCATTTTATAATGAAGCAGAGCTTGATGGCTTTGCACTTTTCTGGTGAGTGAAGAATAGGAGGGCCTGGCAGGGGGTTGATGGAGTGCTCGTCTTGAAAAGTGTTCTGCTTTGGTTGGTGGCTTCGTTGATGTAGTTGGTATAGTGTTTTGCTTTGGCTGATGTGATGTGCTTTCTGTGTGTTGTTTAAAGGGGTTTCGATATCATGAGGTCATTGGGAGTTCTGTTTTTCTACCATTTTCTTTCCTGTCTGCAGATGGATCATTTATTGTCAAAAAGGTCTTTGAATTTCCATGCTGCTGAAGGCTGTCGCTAGCACTTGTGTGTTTTAATTGGGGAGAAGACGTTCACTTAGCTATCTAAAAAAATGCTGACAGAGTTTAGAAGGGTGTTGGCATCAGATATGGAATTATAGAGTGAGACCAGAGTTATGTTGTCAATGGGGAAGTCCCTGAAGGATCTGAATATTTGTTCTTCTATTATGTGTTAACCTTGGTTTGTTAGGATTCTGAGCAGAGAGAGATAGAGATTGCAAAGTGGTGGGTCCAGTCCAGGGCTAAGGGTGGTTTGCATTGGATTGTTGGTGGTGTTGAGAAGACAAGGTTGAGGATGTGGCCTTTAGAGTGAGTTGGTTGTGTGAAGTGCTGTACCATGCTGAGTGCGTTGATTAAGAGGATGTTGAGCTTGTGTTGCCTGGGAGGTTGAAGTCCCTCAAGAGGGTGTGGGCATGTGGTAAGGATATCTGAGAATTCATCAAAGCATTCATGGTATGCCTGGGAGGTCTGTAGATGAGATAGAAGGTGACGGTCTGAATTGCAGAGAGTGGGAAATGGCATGTTTGATGCTCCATTAAGTTGAGGGTTTCTTGCTTGCCTACAGTGCAGGACCAGGGGGACATATGGAGGACTTATGGATGACACCAACACCTCCTCTTTTATTATGTGATTAAAAAAGACCACTTTGAAAGGTAAATGCAAATTAATTATATTCTTTAATGTATTATTGCATGGTAAAACAATAGTTACATCCTCTTTTCAAATTTAGGTACCATTATTTTATCCTAACCACCCTGACACTAATTTCAAACTGAATATCTAAAGAATAGTGGAGAAAATAGATATGGAACCTGATTCACAAAGATAAACTTACACTTTTGTTTAAGTTTGTATTTTTTTGGTATTCACAAACTACAAGTTAAAAGTAAGTTTAAGACTGCGCAGTCAGGTTGGAGAACTCCGCACATAAAAAGATTGAAAAAGCCCATCTTTTTATCTGTAGAGTTCTCCGCCCCAACTGTGAAGCCTCCGCGAATGTAAACCTACTATTAACTTGTAGTTTGTGAATAGGAAAAAAATAACAAACTTACTCAAAAGCGTAAGTACACCTTTATGAATGAGGCCCAGAGAGTCTCCCTAGATGAAATAACAAATTCAAAATATTAGTGGAGAGTGAGTCAGAGGGCCACTCCACTGACAAACAGAATGTGAGAACACACTTAATACTAACCTGCTGAGTGTGCGGAATTTTGTCTACTCCGTGTCTTGCAGAGAACGCGGAGTAGGCAAACTCTGCCCACTCCACAGGGAAGCAGAGTTGGCCAGCCCCCGCCACCCACCCGTCCTATTAACAATAAGTAAAAACTTTTAAAAAAACAATTTGAGTAAAGAAAAACGCCTTACCTTAGCTACAGCTTCCGCATGCGGGCATGCGCAGACGACCGCGCATGTGCAGTTTTGACCAAGAATGCGATGAAGAGGGCAGCACGGGGACACCGCAGCTGAGGTAAGGCACTTTTCTTTACTCTTAAATAATTTTTTTAAAGTATTTACTTATTATTACTAGGGCGGGTGGGAGGTGGGGGCGTTGCGGAGCTACGGGGACTGTCACAGAATTTGTTTTTAACTGCGTGACACTCCGCATAGCCCCACTACGCCCACTACGTCCAGGGTTACCTAACATTTTACGCCACAACTGAAAGTTCCAAACCCTTATATGGGCAAATCCTTAAGCAAATATGTTAGAAGTGTAAGTTCTATTTTGAAATATCAGTTCAAGTTTGGCAGTTTCCTGAAGATTGGAAGTAGAGTTGACTGTTGCAAATGGATCAATACGCGGTTAACTGTGCTACTTGTGATCCATCTTAGCATGACTAAAATCAGAGCAGGCAAAATATTAAATGAAACAGCTGAAAGTGCTGTACAGCAGGAACTGATCATAGATCAACTGGCATAAAATGACATTTTCTCAGGTGAGGAAAGTTCTTTGGTAATCACAAGGATAATCTATGTCCTGTGAGCATCTACTGTGAGAAATCCCACTGTGATTGCACAAGTGGGACTTTGCCTAGAAGTTCAAGTAGGAAACTGCTTGATATAATCACACCACCCTAATATTGTTGCAAGATAAATGGTTTTCAAAATCCTCAATTTTCTCATGTATAAAGGAAATGTATGCCATATGCAAAAGCCATGGAGCGAAGTATTTGACGTTTGGGCAGACAGTAAATAGGGAGCAGTATCCTTCTGTTAACCGCCCTTACTGCTGCGCTATCCTTACACATCTTGTCAGGTTGCATCTTTAAATTCTAGCCAGCACCAAGTGAGGTAGGGTTAGACTCTTTTTAACAACCCCAAATTGTAGAAGGGCACATTTTAATCACCTCTAACTTTGTGTATGGCATTGTTAAAAGAGGTAAATACTTTTACAGAATGATTCTAAAAAAATGTTTAGAGGTTGCTCATCTGAAAAGGTTGGGTAGCACCCCACAGCAACCACTAAATTAGGTCCACTACAATGAGAATGAACAAGTGCGATGTCTGATAAAAAGACAAACAGGTCCGCACTTCTTTAGCAATAGAATCTGTGTATCAGCCAGACATACCGAAGTCTGCAATTAAAATGGGGGAGGGGGTGCAAAGCCAAAATGGTAATTTGAGGGGCAACTGGGTACCACCATGATTGGGTCACCAACATTTGTAGCTAGCTTGGTCTTCTGAGAGATGCAAGGTTCATCCTGCTTTTGCCATTGCTGGAGAGGAGCAGTGTTATGTGCCAGACTCTTGGCAGTATGGACTGAAGTGAAGCACTTGTGTACCATTCTCTTCTGAAGAAAAGTAAACACATTGCATACAATTTAGTAGAGATTTTCTGAGACCTTCAAGCTTGCATTATGTAGCCCAAATGAGGGACTAGACATTTTATGTGAGAGAGAGAGTGGATAAAGACACATTGAGCATACTAAGCATATTAGTTGCATTAACACAGTTTTCCAGGTTGTAGTCAGAAACACAGAAGGCTCGTTTATGTAGATTTATAGTATCTGGAGTATCTGTAGCATATGTAGTTACAGCAGTAGTTATTGTTCCTGTGTGTTCATTGATTTCAATCCCTTGTAGACCAGAAATAATATGAACTTCGCCTCCTGCAATAATAAATGGTACAGTCTCCAGAATCTTTACACCCTTTGCCTACCCGTATGATTCAGTACCTTCTGCAATGACTCCCTCTCCTACCTGCAAAACCAACTGCATGAGCTCAACTGACGGTGTTGTGTCTAGTCCTAAGCTAAGAGTAAGTCAGGAGGAAGCATTAGAAGGTC
The DNA here is from genome assembly GCF_964204655.1 of Triturus cristatus. Classification (NCBI taxonomy): domain Eukaryota; kingdom Metazoa; phylum Chordata; class Amphibia; order Caudata; family Salamandridae; genus Triturus; species Triturus cristatus. The sequence continues at coordinate 626,641,225 of NC_140587.1, forward strand.
TGCCTTGGCATATAGTAGGCACTCTAAGCGGTATTGTAAGCTGCCTGCTGATACCAAGGAGAGAAGCAGTATTTTGCCACTACACCTGGAGGTGTAGTGGCAACAGGAGGGATAGCTTTCCACCGCTTGTTTGAGCTGTCTCTGAAAGCCTGTCTTATGTGAAAGTATGACTCTCACTACCATTACGCTCTGAAAAGTCTGCAAGACATGATTACCTGCAAGGAGAGGTATTTGTCACGTCCATATTAGTTTGAGAACAGTGAAGAAGAGCTGCAGAGGTGTCTGAAAGACAAGGTTGTCACAATTTATTAATTTTGGTTAAGATGGATTCCAAAAGATCTCCAGTGAGCTAAAGAGAGTCAGGGGTGTCATTTACGTTGTTATCAGTGATGTCACAAATGATGTCATAGAGCGCGTCATAAATGATGTATTATGGGAGGTCATACGCAGTGCATGGCGGGGGGGGGAAATTATTGTTAGCTATGCTAACTATAACTGGTACATTTCGGTGGTTTTTTAGTTCAAAAGTTTTATGTTGTCACTCCCATATTCACCTAACTATGACGCTATTTTAGCCTTTGTTTTTTTCATTGAATTTCTAGGGCTTTTTAAAGTAAAGTCGTATTTTATTACCATATGCAAAGCTGACCCCCCGCTGTGCATGGCTGACAGGGCCTCATATTTTAAAAGGGGAAGGAGTAAACATGCTCCCTCTCAGTGCCTTATTAGGCCCTGGGGACACCATCCCAGGTCCTTTTTTAGAGGGGAGGGTGTCTAGTGGCCCCCATCAGAGCCTTATATGGCCCTAGGGTCCCCATCCCAGGGCTGCTTTTATGCAGAGGGTGTCCAAACAACCCCCTCCCTGAGCTAGGACCAGATCTCTTTTAAAGGGGAGGAGGGCCACATGGCTCCATCCCCTAGCCTTATTAGGTGCTGGGGACCCAATCACTCAGGGCCTTTTTTTATGAAAGGAAAGGGGGGGCCATGTGGCACTCCACATTGAGCATTGTTAGACCCTGGGGACCCCATCACATGAGGCATTTTTTTAATTAGAGGGAGTGGCACATTACCTCCTCCCCAAGTCTTATTAGGACTAGAGACCCATTCCCCAAGGCCTTTAAAGGGGAGGGGGTTAGTTGACTCCCCTCTCCGAGCCTTACTAGGTCTGGAGAACCCATCCCGGGCCTTTGTTTTATGAGAGGGCAGTGGGACCACATGGCCCCCCTTTCTGTGACTTATTAGTCCATGGGGACCCCATTCCCATGAGCCATTTGTATTTATTAAATGGGTGGGGGCCATGCTGCTCCGCTCCCCAAACATTTTTGGTCCATGGTGACCCCATCCCCATGGCATTTTTCTATGGGGAGGGAGCCCTATAACCCCCCCTCCCAGAGCCTTTTTAGGCCATGGGGACCCTGCTCACCAAGGTTTTTTTCAAATTAATAGGGAGGGGGCCATGAAGTCCCCCTACCTGTGCATTATAAGGCCCCAGGGACCCCATCCCCAGGGCTTGTTTTTTTATTAAAGCGGAGGAGGGGCTACGTGTCCCCCTCCTTGAGCCTTTAAAAGGCCCTGGAGACCTCATCCCAAGCAGATGTGTGTTTTTTAAGTAAAGGAGGAGCCACACGCCTTTCCAAGCCTTTAAAAGGCACTGGGGACCCCATGCCCCAAGACCATATCTCTTTTAAAGAGGGTGGGGGCTTCATGACCCCTCCCATTCCTCATTAGGCCCTTTGGACTCCATCTACAAGGGCCAAATGTGTTTGTTAAAGGGCACGGGGGCTGCTTCCCCCCTCTCCAAGACTTATTAGGCCCTGCGGAACCCCAACACCTTTTTCATGAAAGGAAAGGGGGGCTGTGTGCCCCCCTCACAAGCCTTATTGAACCCTACGGACCCCATTCCTTGACCCATTTGTTTTTATTAAAGGGAAGAAGGACTGCATTGCTAAACCCCCTGAGCCTTATTAATCCCAGGGACCCCATCCCCTAGGGTCTTTTTTATTAAAGGGGTGGAGGGGCTGCATGGCTCCCTTCTCTGAGCCTTATTAGGCCCTGAGGATCCCATCTCCCTGGGCCTTATTTTAGGAAAGGGAAGGGGACTCCATCATCCTGAACCATTTATTTTTTTATTAAAGGGGAAATGGGCCACGTTGCCCCACTCCCTGAGCCTCATTATGCCCTAGGGACCTCATCCTCCAGGGCCTTTATTCAGTAAACAAAATATTAAGGGGGGCTGCATGACCCCTCCCACCCAGAGCCTTATTGTGCTCTGGGAACCTCATCCAAAGGCAGTTTTATTTGTTTAAGGGGAAGGGGCAGCATGGCCCCCTCCCTGAGCCTTGTTAGTCCCTGGGCACCCCATCCCCAGGGACTTTTTTTCATAATTAAATGGCAGGGGGGCCACTCACCAAGTGGTATAAGGCCCTGGGGACCACACCCCAGTGTTGCTTTTTATTAAAACTCTCTGAGTATTAATAGGCAATTGTGACCCCTGCCCCTAGTGTCTTTCTTGATGAAAGGGCCATGTGACCTCCCCCTCCTTGTTGAGCTATATTAGGCCCTGGGGACCGCATCCCCCTGAGCCGTTTTTTTTATTTAAGAGGAAAGAGCCATGTTCTCCCCCCTCCCCAAGCCTTATTAGGCCAAGGCACCCATCCCCCAGGGCCTTTTTCATTATGAAAGGGGAGGTGGGTCACCCTCTCCAAGCCTCATTAAGAGAGACCCCATCCCTCAGGGCCTTTTTTTATAAATGGAAAGGGGAACAGTGTGGTCCCCAACGTTGAACCTTATTAAACCGTGGGGCCCCATCCTCGAGCCAGTTTTTCTTCTTTAGTAAAGGGATTGGGACTTAATTGCCCCATTCCCCCGAGTTTTATTAGGCCCTGGGGAGCCCATCCACAGGACCTTTTTTATGAAAGGGAAGGGGGACCACATGGGCCTCCTCCTCGAGCCTTATTAGGCCCTGGCGACCTCATCCCCCGTGGCCTTTTTTCATAAATAAAGAAAAAAGTTAAAGGGGAGGGGGGCCAAATGTCCTCCATCTCTTAGTTTTAGTATGCTATTGGGACCCCCATCTCCAGTGGCTGTTTTTCCCTGAGCCTTGTTAGGGCCTGGGGACCCCATCCCCAAGGACTTTTTTTTAAAGTTATTGAGGGGGTCAGGTGGCCCCCTTCCCTGAACCTTATAAGACCCAGGGAATCCCATCCTCAGAGCAAATTCTTTTATTAAAGGGGGGGAGACGCATGTTCCTCTCCCGAGCCTTGTTAGGCCCTGCCGAATCCCTCCCCATGGCCTTTTTTTTAACAATTAAAGTGTGTTTCTCTCCTCCCCAGACTTTAAAAGGCACTGGGGACCCCCCACCAGAGAACTATATCTCTTTTAAAGGGGAGGGGGTTGCGTGGCCCCAAGGCTCATTAGGCCCTGGGGACCCCATCCCCAGGGCCTTTTATGTTAAAGAAAAAGGGTGCTGTATGGTCCCCAATCTGAGACTTATTAGAGCCTGGTGACCCCATCCATCAGGGACTTTTTGTATGAATTGGAATTGGTGCCTTGTAAGCCCCTTGCTGAGACTAATTAGGCCATGGGAATCTCATCCCGAGTAATTTGTTTTTTTAGAGGAGGGTAGTCCACATGGCCCTCTCCCAGTGCATTGTTAGGGCCCAATCCTCGAGCTAGTTTTTCTTCTTTATTAAAGGGATTGGGGTTTAATTCCCCCATTCCCCCAAATTTTATTAGGCCCTGGGGAGCCCACCCACAGGGCCTTTTTTATGAAATGGAAGGGCGGCCACATGGGCCTCCTCCTCGAGCCTTATTAGGCCCTGGCAACCTCATCCCCTGGGGCCTTTTTTCATAAATAAATAAAAAAGTTAAAGGGGAGGGTAGGCCCTGGGGACCCCATCCCCAGTAACTTTTTTAAAAAAGTTATTGAGGGGTCAGGCGGCCCCCTCCCTGAACCTTATAGGACCCAGGGGACCACATCCCCAGGGCTACTTCTTTTATTAAAGGGGAGACGAGACGCATGTTCCTCTTCCGAGCCTTGTTAGAATTGTTGGAATTGGTGCCTTGTAAGCCCCTTGCTGAGACTGAGGCGCCGATCACGATCCTGTAAAAACCGGGTACGAACCGTCGGACGGAGCATATTCTCCGTCCGACGCATACCCGGTCGTCAAAAATATACAAACATGGAATTACGATTCGCACGGGAACACCATTTCCGTACGAATCGTAAAAAACCCCGACCGAACAAAATAAACCTACAAATGCGATCCGGGAAAGCGCCGACCTGACGTCGGGACGCTCGCAGCCTGCCATTCACGAACCAGGAATCACGATTCGCACTGACGTCATCCGACTGCCAAAAACTGCCGGGAAATCAGGACGACGCGAACAAGGACTACCAGTACGCGACGGACAGACAGGACGACGCGAACAAGGAGGACCAGTACGCGACGGACAGACAGGACGACGCGAACAAGGAGTAGCAGTACGCGACGGACAGACAGGACGACGCAAACAAGGAGGACCCGTACGCAACGGACAGACATGGACCCGAACCTACGTGTCATCCCGGCCCTCATAGCAGTCGACCTCCTCTACAGGTTCGGATGCAGACGCCGCAGAAGGTCAGAACAACTAAGGGAGGGGGGAAAGTGGGGTGGGGTGGGGGTGGCAGGACCAGGGCAGGCCACAAACCCCCCACCAAAGTCACACAGCACACATGCCCTGGACATAACTGACTCCCATGCCCTGGTCACTACGAGGGGGTGGGGGCGTGTCCAGCTAAGTCAGCGACCGCCACAACGGAAGTCCGTCACGACGCAAACCGGCAACACAACCAGACAGGTACGTCCCGTACCCACGCCTGAAGAGTGTGGGTACGAGTCGTACCACGCCCACACCCACGTCACCCCAACAATGGCGGGACGGCTCATACCCACGTGGCAAAGGCCTGGGTACGGGCCGCACAAGCATCACATAGCGTGGGGACGGATATGTACGGACCCTACCCCCACCCCGTATGCATGGAGCGTACCCCCACCCCAACAGTGTAAGTATGACACGTACCCCCACCCGTGTACGTATGGAGCGTACCCCCACCCCAACAGTGTATGTACGACCCGTACCCCCACCCGCGTACGTATGGAGCGTACCCCCACCCCAACAGTGTAAGTACGACACGTACCCCCACCCGCGTACGTATGGAGCGTACCCCCACCCCAACAGTGTAAGTACGACCCGTACCCCCACCCGCGTACGTATGGAGCGTACCCCAACAGTGTAAGTACGACCCGTACCCTCACCTCGAATGCATGGAGCGTACCCCCACCCCAACAGTGTAAGTACGACCCGTACCCTCACCTCGAATGCATGGAGCGTACCCCCACCCCAACAGTGTAAGTACGACACGTACCCCCACCCGCGTACGTATGGAGCGTACCCCCCCAACAGTGTATGTACGACACGTACCCCCACCCGCGTACGTATGGAGCGTACCCCCACCCCAACAGTGTAAGTACGACACGTACCCCCACCCGCATACGTATGGAGCGTACCCCCACCCCAACAGTGTAAGTACGACCCATACCCTCACCTCGAATGCATGTAGCGTACCCCCACCCCAACAGTGTAAGTACGACCCGTACCCTCACCTCGAATGCATGGAGCGTACCCCCACCCCAACAGTGTAAGTACGACACGTACCCCCACCTCGAATGCATGGAGCGTACCCACATCCGTATATGCCATGAGCGTACATATTGTGAAATAGGAGGGGTGTGTGCAGAGTCCTCCCAGCAGTGCCCAGACACAGGAGGGGTGGGTGCCTATCACTCCCAGCAGTGACCAGAGACAGGAGGGGTGGTTGACTATCACTCCCAGCAGTGCCCAGACAGAGGAGGGGTGGGTGCAGAGTCCTCCCAGCAGTGCCCAGTCACAAGAGTGGTGTGTGCAGAGTCCTCCCAGCAGTGCCCAGAGACAGGAGGGGTGGGGGCCTTTCACTCCCAGCAGTGCCCAGACACAGGAGGGGTGGGTGCAGAGTCCTCCCAGCAGTGCCCAGTCACAAGAGTGGTGTGTGCAGAGTCCTCCCAGCAGTGCCCAGAGGCAGGAGGGATGTGTGCAGAGTCCTCCCAGCAGTGCCCTGAGACAGGAGGGGTGGGTGCCTAACACTCCCAGCAGTGCCCAGAGACAGGAGGGGTGTGTGCAGAGTCCTCCCAGCAGTGCCCAGAGACAGGAGGGGTGGTTGACTATCACTCCCAGCAGTGCCCAGACACAGGAGGGGTGGGTGCAGAGTGCTCCCAGCAGTGCCCAGTCACAAGAGTGGTGTGTGCAGAGTCCTCCCAGCAGTGCCCAGAGGCAGGAGGGGTGTGTGCAGAGTCCTCCCAGCAGTGCCCTGAGACAGGAGGGGTGGGTGCCTAACACTCCCAGCAGTGCCCAGTCACAAGAGTGGTGTGTGCAGAGTCCTCCCAGCAGTGCCCAGAGACAGGAGGGGTGGGTGCCCATCACTCCCAGCAGTGCCCATGGAACGCAAAGGGTGGAGTAGCCACAGATACCATGCCGACAAATGTCAGTCAGGTGCACAAAGACCCTGCAGTACATGTACCACATGTGTGCAAGGCTGGGAGTATACGCATGCATAGCGCAGAAAAGAAAACATGTACACATGAAGTCATGTCAATAGGCCACATACACAAGTACAATGACTACCAAGGATGCCACGAATGATGCAGGTGGAGACATCGCTCAGCATGCATATGCAAAGGTGAAGGACTACATCACACACCCAGCTAATGGACACACAGCTCTGTGCTAAAGTCAGGGGACACCCTACAGGGAAGAAGTCAGGGTACACAGAGGAAGGAATACACCTTGGGACAATTGCAACATGCAGCAACTGCTTACATGAATGGAGAAAGGAAGCTAACACCGTGTGATGGCACACAGATCCCAGGGTCCCCCCTATGAGCAGCACACTACTACATTTCCCACACACCCAACACATGACCAACACCCACAACCATGTAGCAGCCCCACCAACAGCAATGCAGGAGTGTTCCAAGGGCAAAAAATAAATAGCTTTATTCAGCATGAGCAAAAAACGAGTATGACGTAAGTCCAATATTAACAAAGGCCATAGGGCAGTCCAGGAGTCCCAGCTGGATGGGGGACACAGTGGGATGCGTGTCCCCTAGCTTGCCTGCACAGTTACAATCCGTTGTCTTCCACAGGGGTGAGGGCATCATGTGGGGGGGAAGAAACAGGCACCGCAGGGACAGGAGGCTGAAGGGTAGGCGTCGTGGGTGCAGGGATGGAGGACTCCACCACAGGGGGTGGGGCAGGGCCAAAGGCGGAGGCCAGGATCTCGCTGCACACCTTAGCAAGGTCCTCCAGGGACTCCCCTGCACCCAAAGGAACCCCAAGGAGGGGGGGGGGGTCAGAGGGATGGGTCGCAGCGCCACTGGGGGAGGGTGTGGACAGGGGGGGGGACTCAAGCACCCTGACCGGGGACCTCCTTGACCGCTTGTAGTGTCACTGTGGGGCTCAGGGACAGAGCGGCCATGAAGGAGTCTTTGGGGGAGATGTGGCCAGGAGAGCTGAGGGGAGGGGATTTGGAGGGAGTGGATTGGGTGGAATGCGGACTCCCACTCTGGCTGCGTGTCACACGTTTGCCCCCCGACCCAGTGGGTGTGCCTACTGCACCCTGTGTGTGCGTGTCAGGAGGTGTGCGGCGGACCTTCCCTGCTGGTGTGGTGCCTGTGTCTGTTGTGGTGGGTGCATGCTTACGTCTGGGTGTATGTGGGACAGGCATGGGAGTGGGAATTGTGGAAGGAGCAGGGGTAGGGGGTGGGACGTAGCGCTGCAGGAGACCCACTGCTGCAGTCAGTGTGGAGTCTATGGACCTCAGCAAGTTGCGTTGGTCAGCCTGCGATGAATGAATGCCCTCCAAGTATGCCTCCATGTTGTTGAGGACCTGGCTATGGCCATGGAGGACATTAAGGATCGCAGTCTGACAAATCTGCAACTGCCGCTGGATGTCCACAGACTCAGCATTGGCGGCAGCAGTGGAGACAGGGGCAGGGGGTGCGGTGCCTGGCAGGAAGGAGACATGTGGTGACCGGGCACGTTGGGAAGGGACACGAGCACGTGGGAGGCGGCTGATGCCAATGGAGGGGGTGGTGCCAGATGTAGGGCTGCTGTCAGATGGTGGTGCAGCCACCGCCCACTCGGAGAGATCATCCTCGGACCCGTCAGCTTCATACTCTGTTGTGCCAGTCGACAGGTCCCCGGGTTCACTCTCCTCCGCCTCAGTCCCACTCGAAGTGCCAGTCCCGATGTCAAAGCTGGCACTGGTGCTCGGTCCCTCCGCGCCGTCTGTGTCCATGTCTCCCTCCGTGTCCCCCGACGATGCTGTGGGCAGGGTGAAGAGACAGAAATTAATCATACACCTGTATACATATGTCACATGAGTCAAATCTACGTAGGTTACAGTGCATAGCCTGAAACAAAGGATGAGTTACAACTACAAAACAAGGTACATACGTAGGCCCTGCAAGACACAGTTGTGTGACCTACCATGCCATGGAAAAACTATGGAGAGCATGACACAATAGCAAATGAGATGACATGGTATTCTGACTGAGGAGCAAGGCCCTGGGGACAATACAGCACTGCATCTGCACCACACAGCGTGGCAGGAAATTGGGATGAGCAGGGACCAAATCCAGGAACTAGAGGCACATGCAGCATAGGTAATACTGAGAACATGCCCACTCTGACTGGCACGCTGCACCTTGAGTGTATGTCCAGACAAACATCACACACTGGCCAGTCCGAGCAAGGAGATGACAGGTCTTGACATGTAGGCCATGGCCGCCCCACCCACCCCCTACATGAGACAAATCTGTGGAGACACAGGAAGCACTTACATCTCTTAGTCTGGGTGAAATACACATGGGATGCAATAATTCAAGATTGCACACCAAATACCCAAGGTGCGCCTGTCCAAAGAATCATGTACAAATGGGCATCATCAGATGATTGCTACAAGACACACAGGCAATGGCCACCGTGAGTATGTACTTGGAAAATCAGGTCAGGCTGGACAGTGGACACTTGTAATACATCTCACGTCAATAAACATGGTGCCAGGGGACAATGGCACAGAGCACAACCTATGCTGTAGACACAGAGATTGTCGACATTCGCGGATTACACACATGATACCTAGGAAAAGATGCCCCTGGGGACAGTAGTGGCCACACAACTCCATGCTCCTGAATGGAAATGACTGCAACACACGCTAACATCCCTGCACTATGCGTAACGCACACTCATGCACATCATGTCACAGGCCACCACATGGGACATGCCTACTGGAAGGCCTCGCACTCAAGAGATTAACTCCCATGTCTGAAATCAGCATTAGTGCCAACTGACATGGAACCCACAAGTCCAGAACTGGACAGGGCACAGGCAAGGTCACTAAACCTCTTACACCCCACCCCCACACATGATGCTGCAGGCATTGTACACTTGGAGAAGGTGTCAGGCTACATAACTTTGTGATGGAGTGACTACACAGAGACCAGGGAACACATTGCAAGGTGGGGAAGGGAGGTAGGAGAGGCCTGCAACACTGTGGGTAACAGGATCTGCACAGCACAATAAACCCTGGAAGTGTATCCATGGAACAGTGCACTTACAAATGCTGGTGAAACACAACAAACACACACATGTACCTACCCCCTTCCGGCTGCTGCATATCCTGTAGGCGCCTGTCCAAGTCAGGAAAGACCACCGCCAGCACACGTTTCTGGATGTGGGAGAGACGGCGGCGCCCGTGGTTTCTTATGGCTCTCAGGTGAGTCCCCCAGCAGGACCCGTGCGATCCTCCACGTCCAGCACCGGATATCCTGCCAGCATTTCCTCACCTGGGGCAGGCGCCGCTTCCGACCATCCGCACTCCTCACGGCGCTGACGGCGTCCAGCCATATCTTCTCCTTGGCAGAGGCGTCTACCTGTGAGGATGGACAAGTGACACTACCTCAATACACCTGGCACATGTCACAGGGACACAGATCATAACACATTAGCTGTTTCCAACAAGGCATAGTATGCATCCAACGCATTGCACCTTTGTCATAGGGACATGATCCTCTGGGGGAAGGCCAAAAGCAGTACGTGCCATTTAAAGGACACAGGTGGAATGAGGGCAACTACACAAGCAATGCTCCAGGCTCACACTGTGCATCACACCCACCCCTCCTGTCTCTGGGCACTGCTGGGAGTGATGGGCACCCACCCCTCCTGTCTCAGGGCACTGCTGGGAGGACTCTGCACCCACCCCTCCTGTCTCAGGGCACTGCTGGGAGTGATGGGCACCCACCCCTCCTGTCTCTGGGCACTGCTGGGAGGACTCTGCACCCACCCCTCCTGTCTCTGGGCACTGCTGGGAGGACTCTGCACACACCCCTCCTGTCTCAGGGCACTGCTGGGAGTGATGGGCACCCACCCCTCCTGTCTCTGGGCACTGCTGGGAGGACTCTGCACCCACCCCTCCTGTCTCTGGGCACTGCTGGGAGGACTCTGCACACACCCCTCCTGTCTCAGGGCACTGCTGGGAGTGATGGGCACCCACCCCTCCTGTCTCAGGGCACTGCTGGGAGGACTCTGCACCCACCCCTCCTGTCTCAGGGCACTGCTGGGAGTGATGGGCACCCACCCCTCCTGTCTCTGGGCACTGCTGGGAGGACTCTGCACACACCCCTCCTGTCTCAGGGCACTGCTGGGAGACATCAGGCATTCCCCCCCCCGGGACCCCCCCTACAGTACATAGCATGTGTGTCACACCTGGACACAATGGCAGAAGTCACAGTCACAAAAAAGGGACACAGTCTGTGCCAGTGGACACTGAACTCACCTGATAACCTGGTCGCCCATACAGCAGGGGGTACTGTGGGAGGATCACATCCACCAAAGCCATGTTCTCCTCCAGGGTGAATGGCTGTGACCTCTCCACAGCCCTTGACATGGTTCCAGGGAATCAGTAGCAGCAGCTGGGTCGTGGAATACAGAGATGGGCAGGCAAGTGCTCCCTCATGGGACCTGGCTGCCTTATATCTGCCTTGCTGGCCCATCTCATGCACAGGAGTACAGAGTGATTGGTCACTCACATATGCATCCTATGTTTCCTCCAATCCCTTCAAACCTAGCAGTCTGTGGGTTCTCAATCAGTTTTTTTATCCTGCATGATGTCAGCCCCACAAACACATTGCAACAATGTAGATTCATTCCAACTGACTTCTGCTGTGCACCTTCCTGAACAATATCAAAATTTTAACTTGGTCTCCATGACAACCAGCATGCATGTAGGCCTTAATACTTGTCCCTCATGTGTCCCCTATGTAATTTGGAGCTTCACACATAGGTACGGTGCGTTCCGGGGCCCTAGGGCACCCCAAATGCATAGCAACGGCCCGTACATGCGTGCCTATGTTCACTATCACTATGGGTGTCCTCGCGTATGCGTACTCGTAGTGGTACGGGCCGTACACACGCCTGTACGCTCACTTTCACTATGGGTGTCCTCGCGTATGCGTACTCGTAGTGGTACGGGCCGTATACACGCCTGTACGCTCACTATCACTACGTGTATGCATACGCGAGGCCACCCATAGTGATAGGGAGAGTACAGGCGTGTGCACGGCCCGTACAACTACGTGTACGCGAGGACACCCATAGTGATAGGGAGAGTACAGGCGTGTGTACGGCCCGTACAACTACGTGTACGCATACGCGAGGACACCCATAGTGATAGGGAGAGTACAGGCGTGTGTACGGCCCGTACCACTATGGGTGTCCTCGCGTATGCGTACTCGTAGTGGTACGGGCAGTACACACGCCTGTACGCTCACTATCACTACGTGTATGCATACGCGAGGACACCCATAGTGATAGGGAGAGTACAGGCGTGTGTACGGCCCGTACAACTACGTGTACGCATACGCGAGGACACCCATAGTGATAGGGAGAGTACAGGCGTGTGTACAGCCCGTACCACTATGGGTGTTCTTGCGTATGCGTACTCGTAGTGGTACGGACCGTACACATGCCTGTACGCTCGCCATCACGATGGGTACACATACGGCAGCACTCCCATAGTGATATGGGAACGTACACAGGCCATCTTAGCAGCAGTAATGGTTTTCACACATCACAGTGGTGACAGGCAGCACACAGGAAGGAACAGGGCGGACATACTTGTCCATGGATGGACATACTTGTCCATGAATGGACATCAAGGCATTGTCTGTGCATTACTACATGTGTGGGGCACAGGTGTGACAGGCTGTGATGTGGCACATTACTCCTGAGTTGAGAAGGTACCAGATGTATGATGAGATGTGTACAGATGTAATGTGTGACGGTGCAATGTGTGCCAGGCATGCCCTTGACTCCTTGGACATGTGTGCATGTCGTACTGCACACTTGGGATGACCGACACTGGCATGGCACGGACACCAACACACGGAAGTGTCCCCTGATGCCCGTTACAGGGGTTACCACACCTGACTTGTCACTACCCACGGTGCACGATGTGACTATGTCATGTATGTGTGGGGGGTTCCCATTTGGTTGATGTTGGAGCACCCTCAAAAGCTGCAGCTGTTGAAGCAACCAACATGTGTCTGTGTGTAGATTGACATTGCACACTGTTCCGCACACCATGCCACATGTGGTTTTGGATGTGGGGTGCGCATGTATGCATGGGACACGGAGTAGCGTGACAAGGACATGTCTGCATCCTCTCAATGAATGTGTGGTGAGTCATGACATGTGCACCTTCATGGCAAGGTGTGTGGGCTGTCCTAGTGTAATGTCATGTGACCTGTGGCTCTAGTGTTCCGCTACCAGTCTCTGCAATCGGCCTCCTACTTCTGCTGATGTGTGGGTGTATGTCACTCCTGTCTTGCGTCTGGCTGTTCACTTGCACTGGGACACAGCTAATCACATGGCATGGCATGGGGAGGTTCTCAATCTCCATGTGTAGCTGGGTCTTGGTAGGAGTGTCACCTGGCAGGCATACGTGTCCAGGGCATGTGGCACATACCTCACTCTGTATGTGGCATATGTGTATAGACAGAATAACATGTGCTCAGTACAAATGATTTGTTGTTGTGGTGCACTCACTCTTCCTTGTCACTTCCAAATTACTGCAGAGCGCCGCCTCTTCCCCGAGCAATGCCGGACTTGGCTGCCATGCGGGAGAATGATCGGATCCGGTGCTACCGCTGCCCACGACGGTTGATTCTGGAGTTGACGGCGAGACTGGCACCACACCTGCAACCGCTGCACAGGTATCCTACGGCACTGACACCCAAGCTGAAGGTAATGGCAGCCCTACATTTTCTAGCCACGGGTACCTTTCAAAATACCATAGCTCATGTTGGTGGCATGTCCCAGAGCATGTTCTGCCGTGTGCTGCATGATTTCTTAGAGGCCATGTTGCTTCACCTGGATGACTTCATCAAGTTCCCAACCCCTGAACAGATGACTGGGGTCAAGCGTGGATTCTATGCCCTGGGAGGGATGCCACATGTCATTGGGTCCATAGATGGGACACATGTAGCTTTGGTACCACCACACGCACGGGAGGTAGCGTACCGCAATCGGAAGCACTACCACTCCATCAATGCCCTTTTGGTGTGTCTGTCCAACATGGTGATTTCACATGTCTGTGCTCGTTTTCCAGGATCAGCACACGATGCCTACATCATGAGGCGTAGCAGGATGCCTGAAATGATGATGCAGCTGCGCAACGAATGAGCATGTGTTGTTGGTGGGTACAGTCTGTCTGTCCTGTATTTTGCATTGCCTACCAGCACGACCGCTTCACCACTTCTAACGATGTCCATGTGCTTTCCATGTAGGGGACGCTGGCTATCCCAACATGCCATGGCTGCTCACACCTCTCCGCAACCCCATCACGCCGGCCCAGCTCCGCTACAACACCGCCCATGGCTGGACAAGGCGAGTGATAGAGAGGACGTTTGGCCTGCTGAAGAGCCGATTTCGGTGCCTCCACAAGACCGGCAGCGCACTCCCATATGCCCCTGCGAAGGTCTGCAAAATCTTCATGGTCTGCTGCATGCTGCACAACATGGCAGTTGAGAAAGCTGTGCCACTCATCCTGGATCAAGATGACGAGGACCATCCACCCGTGGAGGACGAAGGGCTTGGCAATGGGGCTAGTGATGTGGAGGATGTGGAGCCGCAAGAGGACATCCGGACTCGGCTCATACGCGACTTCTTTGCTTAGTGGTGAGTACCAGTGTCTGAGTGTGCACGCATTGGTCCCCGTGTGGCATGTGTTGTGATGTGTGTCTCCACCTGCATGTATGGCACGTGAGTCAGAGGTGTGTGTGGGTGTGTCACTGGAGTGATGGTGCCAGTGATGGTTGTATTTCCCCAGTCATAATTGTGACCTAGCATGTTGTCATCCATACATGTGTCGAGTACATGCACATGCAAGTGGCTGTGCTTTTTGTGGCTGACTTCTTGTGTGTCTCTCTTCCCCAGGTACTTGCGCATGCCGTCTGCTGCTTGCATTGTTGTGGCACTGCTATTCCTCATGGACACGTCATCGTGGGCTGACTCAGCGTTACAGGCACGGACACGTTTGGAAGTCTCCTTAGGGTAAGGGATGCATCAGGGGTGTTTTGGGTGTGGCAGTTGTTCACGATGTATGCACACTGCCCCTGTTGATGTTTGGTTCCTCTGCAGCCATGTTGCATCACCATGGGACACGACATGCAGCTGTGTACACCTGAATAGATGGTCTGACTGGTTGACAGTCATCAGTGATGGGATAGTGGATTGTGATGATGGCATCAATGTGTGTGACACTGCCCTCGGACACATACGGTTAGCATTGGCTTGACATGGTGTGGGACTTCCACATCAGCGGATCAATGGTGTATGGCAGTCTCTCCGTGAGCAGCTGTGGGTGTTCAGCTGTTAGCCGACAATTGTGTGCCAGTTCCATGGCTAACACGCATTTGTGCTGCAGAAGGGGGGTGCCAGTGTTGGACCCACATGTTACTCCACAAGAAGTGTTTATGTGTACTTCAAGTTGCCTCTGCAATCCCGAAAACATGACTAATAAAGGTGTCCCTATGCCTCCAAGGTGCCTCTTCTGAGTCAATGCTGGTGTGTTGCCACGGTGCATCCAGCATGTCTGGCATGGTTTTCCCGGATAGTGGCTATGTGTCGATGTGTCAAGTAGCAAGATGCAAGCTGTGTGTGTGGGCTGAGACTGTGTATTGGGCATGATGTCCATGACTGTGTGGGTATTGTGACATGTGCCATCCCCATGCATCCAACGTTGGCCAGGCCCCCATTCTCTGCATCCACCGGACTCAAGCTTGCAGGACATGGTTCTGCCACCTGTCTACACATACCTGGGTGCCCCCCAGGACACTCCACATGATCCCTGACCTCTGCGCATGACTGTTGCTGTACTCAATGTGTCTGTCAGCACGGTTGTGCGGCCACCCCCTCAGCTGGTTGGGCCCATCACGGGTGTGTATGGTGCTCCATGTCTGTCTTGCCTTATACACTGTGACCCGTGCGTCCTGTGCCAGACTCAGGCCCCAGGGTGTGGATGGTTGAAGTCAAAAGAGAACTCAGGCATGTTTAGACTTTACAACACACATGTAAGGTAATAATGCAACCAGCAGGCATCTTCTCTTCATGGTGTGATATTTTATTTTTGGGGGGGGGGGCTTTCCGGGAGTTTGGAATCCAAAGTTCAGTAGGGGAGTTGGTGTCCTTGCCATTGGAAATCCTCATTGTCCATGCCACAGTCTTTGTCAACATTGGTCAGACAGTGACCAGCAGGGCCATGTGGCAGAGAATGTCTCTTGATGCTGTTGCTCCAGTGGGCCAGGTGCCAGGCCAGGTGTCCTGGGAGATGGTGATGTAGCGCCGACCCTCACGGTCCTTTCCGTGGATGACCCGGCCTCCTGCGGGGACCCTCAGAAGCAGGCCGTGACGATGTTTGGGATGCTCCGTCGGATGTCTCCTCCTCCTCCTGATCCCTCCCTGTGGGTGGTGATGTTCTACGCCGTCTGGCACAGGGAGGGTTGCCCATGTTGTCGGCCATCCGACGGAGTGTATCGTGAATCCCCTGGAACACCGTCACTTGCTCAGCCTGTCTGTCCTCCATCCTCCGTTGGTGTTGCAGTAGACAGGCATGTTGCTCGGCATGTTGCTGGGCCTGCTGGGTCTTTATCTCATCGAGGGTCCCCTTGATCTCATTGAGGGTGGACACAACCTGGCCCATGCCCGTGGTGTCCTGCCGGTATGTGTCCAGGATGTTACGGACATGGGAATATACCGGTTCCCCAGCCAACTGGTCAGGCTCGCGCCTCCGCCGTCCTCCACTCCCACCACCCCTGCCCACTTGCACATGGCCTGCCCTTGTGGGTACATCGGGTCTCCGGGACCCCTGAGGGGTGGCATTGGCGTTGTTGCCTGCCTCCTCCTGGGTGCCCGGGACACCGTGTCCCTCCTGGCCAGCCTGGCTGCATTGTGGTGGTGGGGCAGGGATCCTGGGTGTCTCCTGGGATGTGGCAGGAGTGGGGGTGGTGGTTGGCACAGTTGTACCTGACGCAGGTGCTGCAGGTGGTTGGACACCAGAGGTGCCAGGTCGGTCGGGGTCGTCCACAGAGTGGTGAGAGTCGTCGCTGCCGGTGGGATCGGGCTCCCGCAGATCCGGGTCCTGTGAGTCTTCCCCCCCAGTGTTGGGGGGTGAACCACGACGTTGACCTGTGTGTGAGAGAGACAATGTTAATTTTGGTCCATGCAACATCCATGTTTCATCAGTTTCAAAGTTGGCACTTTTCCTCTTGGAATTAGGATCTGTCTTGCATTCCACTCACAGTGCACTTGTGCATGGGTGTGTCCCTTGGGCACCACTTTGGCCCCTTTAACTATGTGTGGCACAGTCTTACTTGCTGCGTCAAGTGTGACTGCAGTCAGCAGTGGAGTGGGCAGGTGTGGCGAGCCATGCATTGGCGCCTTCCGTGTAGCACTGTACATGTGCACATGGAGTGGATCCACACACTTATATAATGCAGGTAGCTGTCGTTGTGCTCGTGAACAGGTTGTGACATGGCCCTGTGTTTTGCCATGGGGAAGAGGGGGGGTTCTGGCACTGGCCACCCATGGCTACATGCACGCAGTCTACCTGCTGACGAGCAGACATTCCCACACACCACACGGCTGATTTGCTCTCCCTGTGTCTCCCTCCCTCTCTGTCCCCCTCTCCCTCCCTCTGTGTGTCAGCCTCCTCCCTCTGTCCGTGTTCCTGTGTCTCCCTCCCTCTCTGTCCCCCTCTCCCTCCCTCTCTGTCCCCATCTCCCTCCCTCTGTGTGTCAGCCTCCTCCCTCTGTCCGTGTTCCTGTGTCTCCCTCCCTCTGTGTCCCCCTCTCCCTCCCTCTCTGTCCCCCTCTCCCTCCCTCTGTGTGTCACCCTCTGTCACCTCAGCCCAGCTTCCTAGACACACACTTTTTCCAGTCCTTTGAATGGCCCTTGGCTTGTTGATGTGAGTTTGTTTCTGATCTCCAGGCACCCATTGGGTGTAGTGTCTGTGTGTGCGCTGCTGCTGTGGTTGTGTGTGCTGCCACTCTTTCACAGTGTTGGCTGTTCATTAGCTGCTGTCATGTGCAAAACAGTGCCTTCACCCCCATGTGTTGATGCAAGGCGTCTGCCATTTGCTGGCGAGTCTTTCCTATGTGGGGACACACTGTTTGTCTGGCTGTGACCTGGGCCATTTGGGCAGAGGGCATTGTTGTCTGCTTCTGAGTTGCACTATGTGATTTTTGGGGCCCACCCTCCCGCCATCCGGGTTACCGTGTCATGTGTTGGTGTCTTCTGTGGCCTGTGACTTGACATTGTCCAGCTGGGTGCATGGGGCATGGTGGCCGCAGTGGCATGTGCGTGTTCATGGAGTGTGGTTGAGTCATGCGATAGCTTGGGGTGGTTGCGTGCCTGTTAGTGATTTTGGTTGTGGATGACGTTCCCCCCATGTGCGGTGCGTTGTTTGTGTACTCACCCGGGTCTCGGAGTCCTCCTAATCCTTCGACTGCCTCCACCGGCTGTATGGCCATCACCCTCTCCTCCCAGGGCTGGTAGTGTACGGGTCTGCGGGAGGGCCCTCCTCCAGTGGCGTTGGCCTGGTTGTGTTCCTCCAGCATCTTGGCTCGGACCCTCCTCCGCAGATCGTACCACCTGGATTGGCATTCCTGCCTGGTCCTTCTGGTGTCCCCAACAGCATTCACAGCATCGATGATGGTCTGCCACATGGCTGTTTTTGCTGCCCTGCTGGTCTGTCTGACCAATGTTCCAAAGAGCTGTGGCTCGACTCTGAGGATTTCATCGACAAGAACCTCCAACTCTCGGTTACTGAACTTTGGATTCTTGGTTGTGGGCATGGTGAGGGGTGTGGATGGTGGGGGGGGGTGTGGATGGTTGTGGGTGTGTGGGTGTGGTTGTGCAGGTGTGTGTGTGTGAATGTGATGAGGGGGTGTTTGTGAAGGTGGTTGTGTGAAGGTGTGCAAGTGTAAGGTGTGGTGAAGCTTGTAGTATGGTTCTGTGGTGTCTGGCAGCAGTGAGTCTGTTGCAAAGGCTCATGGTTTGTGTGTGTGGGCCCTTTTTATTGGTCCATTGGTGGGTGTGGCTGTGTTTGAAGTTTGGGTGGGTGTGTTATAAGGAGTGGTGGTGTTTTGGGCCTCTGTTTGTTTTTGGCAGTTGCAGGTCAGTGAAGGTGTTTTTTTAGTGTTTGTTGGCCATGTTTAGTGGCTTTGTGCCATTCGAATAGTGTATTCTTGTGTTGTTTTGTTTTGTCCTGGTTGTGTACGTGCGTTTGGAGCGTGTGTACGGTGTGTACATGGGCCATTTGGTTGTACGGTGCTGTCCTTGTGTGTGGCTTGGTACGACTCGTACATGCAGTTGTGATGTTGGGGCCTGGGGTGCGCTACGTACTTAGGAGGTTGTGGTGGGGGTGCGACTCTGACGTACTGGGGTGTACATGCACGGGTGGGGGTTTGACACGTACAGGGGTGGGGGTACGACGCGAACATACAGGGGTGTACATACACGGTGGTACGACACGTACAGGGGTGGGGGTACGACGCGGACGTACTGGGGTGTACATACACGGTGGTACGACACATACAGGGGTGGGGGTACGACTCGGACATACAGGGGTGTACATACACGGTGGTACGACACGTACAGGGGTGGGGGTACGACGCGGACGTACTGGGGTGTACATACACGGTGGTACGACACGTACAGGGGTGGGGGTATGACGCAAACGTACTGGGGTGTACATGCACGGGTGGGGGTTCGACACGTACAGGGGTGGGGGTACGACGCGGACGTACTGGGGTGTACATACACGGTGGTACGACACGTACAGGGGTGGGGGTACGACTCGGACATACTGGGGTGTACATACACGGTGGTACGACACGTACAGGGGTGGGGGTATGACTCGGACGTACTGGGGTGTACATACACGGTGGTACGACACGTACAGGGGTGGGGGTACGACTCGGACGTACTGGGGTGTACATACACGGTGGTACGACACGTACAGGGGTGGGGGTACGACTCGGACATACTGGGGTGTACATACACGGTGGTACAGGGGTGGGGGTACGACTCGGACGTACTGGGGTGTACATACACGGTGGTACGACACGTACAGGGGTGGGGGTACGACTCGGACGTACTGGGGTGTACATACACGGTGGTACGACACGTACAGGGGTGGGGGTACGACTCGGACGTACTGGGGTGTACATACACGGTGGTATGACACGTACAGGGGTGGGGGTACGACTCGGACGTACTGGGGTGTACATACATGGTGGTACGACACGTACAGGGGTGGGGGTACGACGCGAACGTACTGGGGTGTACATACACAGTGGTACGACACGTACAGGGGTGGGGGTACGACGTGAACGTACTGGGGTGTACATGCACGGGTGGGGGTTCGACACGTACACGGGTGTACATACAGGGGGGGTGTACATTAACGGGGAGTGCGACTCGAACGTATGGGTGCTGAGGGGAGTGTTTGGCGCGTATGCGGGGACATGTCTCCATGGTTGCAATGGGAGTTCGGTGCGGACGGTGTTTTTACCATACGGTTGTGAGATCGGACGCACGGGTTGGATCGTGATTCCTCGGTCGGACTTGACTTTTCACATTTGTACGGTAAATCGTCCGAGGACGTGTCGGACACATTTTCCGACCCGAGGACGTGTGGGGAAATATTCAGAATGCGGTTCGTATGGACTTTTTACCATGCGAATCGTGATTGCCAGTTTGTACGGCACTTGTACGATTCGTACGGTAAAAAGACCGGATACGAGTCGTACGGGCTATTTTTTTCCCGGATCGTAATCGGCACCTTATTAGGCCTTGGGAATCTCATCCCGAGTAATTTGTTTTTTTAGAGGAGGGTAGACCACATGGTCCTCTCCCAGTGCATTGTTAGGGCCTGGTCACCCTATCCCCCAGGGACTTTTTAAAATTGAGGAGTAGGAGGCAATGCAGCCCCATGCCGGTACCTTAAAAGACCCTGGGGACCCCATACCCAGGGCAATTTTATTTAAGCACAGCCAGTCTGCACAGCCCCCTCTGCAAGCCTTTAAAAGGCCCTGGGGACCTCATACCCAGGGCCTTTTTTTATGAAAGGCGAGGGGGGTTGCATGACCCCCACCTGAGGCTTGTTAGGCCCTGACTGTTCCATTCCCAAGGGATTTTTTTAAATTAAAGGCTAATGGGGCAGCTCAACCCCCTTCCCTGAGCCTTATAAGATCCAATGGACCCCATTCCCATGGCTGTTTTTTTACTGGATGGGAGAAACATTCTCCTCCCCCCAATCCTTGTTAGGCCCTGCTGAATTCATCGCGCAGGGCCATTTACACAATTAAAGTGTGGTTCCTCTTACCAAGCCTTTAAAAGGCACTGGGGACTCCATGCCCCAGTACTATATCTTGTTTAAAGGGGAGGGGATTGCCTGGCCCCAAGGCTTATTAGGCCATCGGAAACCAATGCCCAGGGCCTTTTTTCATTAAATGGGATGGGTGGCTTGTGATCCCTCGCCAAGCCTTATTAGACCCTGGGAAGTCGATTTATTTTTCTTAAAGAGGAGGGGAGGCCTCACGGCCCTCTCCCAGTGGATTGTTAGGACCTGGGGACCCTATCCCCAAGGGCCTTTTTTTAAAATGAAAGGGGAGGGGGTCCATGCAGCCCCCATCCCTGAAACTTACAAAGCCCTGGGAACCCATACCCAGGGATTTTTTTTTATAAGCTAAGGGGGTCCGCGCAGCCCCCCTCCTCAAGCCTTTATGGGGCACTGGAGACCCCAGGACCTTCTTTTCTATTAAGAAGCGGGGGACTGCATGGTACCCCTCTCCAAGCTTTAGTAGGCTCTGGGGACCCCCTCCCAGGGACTTTTTTTATGAAAGTGAAGGGAGTTGTGTGGCTCTCCTCCCCAAACCTTATTAAGCCCTGGGGACCCCATCCTCCAGGGCTGTTTTTTTTATTACAGAGGAGGAGGGGCTACATGACCGCCTCCTTGAGCCTTGAAAGAACCTGGAGACACAATTCCCCAGGGCCACCAGTAAAACTAAAGGTGAGGGGGAATGTGTTACCCTCCCTTCCCTGGGGACACTAAATCTCAGGGCCATTTTTTTTTAAAGGGAGGGAGGCCAAGGATTCCCCCTCTCTGAGCATTATTAGGCCCTGAGGATCCCATCCCCCAGGGCCACTAGTAAAAATAATGGAGAGGGAGTCCCACATCCCCCATCCCAAACTGTCATCATCACCAGGGACCCCATCACTGGGCCCCGCATTATGAAAGGTGGGTGCCCTGGTGCCCACCCAGGTCACCCACCAGACACTTCTAGGGGGCCGCATGGGCAGACACAGGGCCTAGTCCCAGCTGGCTGTCCGCATGTAGCTTCTCAGCCCCCTCCCTGAGCTATTAATGGGCAGTGGACCCCATCCCCCTAGGCTGTCTCACATGCTGTTTCCAGGAGAGCCTATCCCAGTATTCCACAGTTTCCCTGCATCCACTGGAGCGGGCACGGAAACATATGTTTGCTCCCTTCTGGTGGGAGCTTAAAAATGTTCCAGCCGGCTGGGAGCAGAGTTATGTTCTGTTTCCATACACACACTGGGAAAGTGAGCAAGATGTTGCTCTCACCTAGAGGGAGCAGCATAAATAGCTGTTCTCTCTGGGCAGAAGCAATGCTGGCTCTTGCACCATGTGGGGAGCCGGTTGGGGTCGTGGTAGCACTGAGGCTCCCTCATCAGCCCCCACAGTATGCATGGTGAGTGCCCTGGGTGGGCACGAGGGCACTCACCTATTATGAAGACAGGCCTCGGGGGATAGGGTCCCCGGGGCCATAATAGGCTCAGGGAGAGGGGCTGCACAGTTCTCTCCTCTTTTAATATAGGTACCTTCAAGGATGGGGTCCCCAGAGCCTGAGGAGTCATGGGCAGGGGGGCCATACAGCCCACCCTCCCCTTTAAAATAAATACAGGCATGAGAGATGGTGTCCCCATGGCCTACTGATCCTCAGAGAGTGGGGCCAAGCAGCCCAATCCCCCTTTATAAATAATAGAAAGCCCATGGGTATGGGTCCTCTGGCCTAAGAAGGCTCAAGGAGGGGGGCTGCACTGCCCCTCTCCTTTTAAAAAAACATGGCCCCAGAAGATTAGGCTCTCCAGGAACTAATAAAGCTCAGAGAGGGGGCCAGGTGGCCCTCCTTCCCTTTTTATTATGTTTGACCCGAGGGGATTGGGTCCCTGGGGACTAATACTTTGGGGTGGTATCATTCCGCGCCGCAATTGGGAACATTTTGTTCAATTGGCATTACTCTTTAACACTAAGTTCATTCTAACTTCCGCCAATCCCCCTGTGGTGGAATTGTTCTCCAACAAATGCAAGCTGGCAAGCTCGAGCAGATTTTGTGTTTACTAGCACTATTTTCTAACATGAGCAGTCATGGTAAGAGGGTTGCTGCTTGGGTAGCTTTGCTGTCACTCTAGTAAATTTTCTACTTGAGTGGCTACAAAATCAACTCAAATGGCTCCTCGCTCTTGCGCAACTCATGGTGCCACGAGTTCGGTCCAGCACTACTTACAAGGCTCGAGGAGGGGAATCGCGAATATCCCCCAAAACGGTGTGATTTTTAGAAAGCGTTAATAACATGTAGATACATATTGTAGTTAACATTTGAGGCCAGTAGTTCACTAATATAATATGTAAAGAGAGATTTCCATAAGTAATTTTATGGTTTAACACTGTTTTTTTGCATTTCCCATTTACGCAACTATATCGGCATAATTGGAGAATTCGGTATTCGTGAATATCACATGACTATGAAATAAAGGGATTTCATTGGGAAAGAAATTTTTTTTTTCTTCTAGAAAGGAAGTCACCACCCAATTTTACTTTCTTTACACTTGTGGTGCTCAAATTTGAAGTATTTCTTGAAGCACCCTACTAATTCCAATATTAGGATATCATTTTGCACTTTTAGGAAAAATGTAAAAAAATAAAATGGCAGCTGGTGGCGGTGAAGAGCAGGAGGCACACTCTGAGAAGCAGAACTTATCTGATGAGGAATCCCCAGTGAAGCAGCAGTCCATCACCTTGGACTGTTTTACAATTGCCTTTAGTGAAAAGAAGACAGTGGCAAAACATGTGAAGGGCTCATTATGTGAGAAGACCCTGTCAAGGGGTACATTATAAAAATGCTCCTGCAGCACAACAAGTATGTTGACTCATCTGAAATCATCTATATAGTTAAAAAGATTCCCTTTGAACTAATATTATTGGTTTTTCCTCAAACATCCACTATCACCGCACTCAATCAACACTGTTGCACACTTGGAACACCTTCACTCAAGATACGGACGTCCTTATATTCAAAAAGATTTATTAATATATCAGTAATAGAGATCACAATAAGAAATCATCACATAGAAATACATCATAAAAAACATATCGAGGGGTAACAAAGTATCCATAATTCATACAGTTAATAACTCATCATAAAACACAACAAGAGGAGCACCACATGGAAGGGGCATATACAGGGCAGTCAAAATATGCCTTTACAGTGTTATTTTAGAACAAGTGTAAACAAGACTTGACAGAGAACTGTTGTCCCTGATCTCTATTCTTCTTGTCCCAATTAAAATTTTACCAAACTTTCTGTGTCGACGTGCTTCAGTGGGAATAAATGGATAAGACCACCTTCTTCAGGACTAACAATGATATTTCTTCCTTATTCAATATCAATTAGTGAACCTAACTTAAAACATAATGCAAATAAAATTTAGATAAAAAACATTTTTTCAAAGTGCATTCAACAGATCTTATTTATAACTATAATAATATAATGTTTTTTTTTATTAAAAAAGAGAAAGAAATCACAGTGTAAAAGTTCATACATATCCTGTAGGAGTGTTCCAGTACACACATCTTTTATATTGCACTCCAATCATCTGAAATCATGCCATAAGAAGCACTTGATCTGAGCCCAGAAAGAGCGCGCTGAATAAGATGCATCAACTTCAGGTGCAAAACCGATTATGCCAGGAGCCTATTCCTGCAGTTGAGCAGCGTCCCCTGAGCTCCAAAGAATACACACATTTCGTTTGGAATGCAAAAAAGTACTAATAGTGGGGAAATAATCAGTGGCCACAGTTCTAGAAGCAGCTAAGAAGTGTTTCCCATTAAAAAGCACTTATGACACCACTTTTGAGTTTTTCTGTTAATATTTTTCCAGTTGTCATTTTATATAAAAAAAATACAAAATGATAAAAAGCTAAAAAAAAAAGTTCTGAAAAATCTAAATAAAACAAAGGTTCTCATTAGAACCAGTTGTCTTGGTTTGAAAAAAGATATATTGTATGTGTGTGTAACTAAAAGAAAGAGTATGCATGTCTTAGTTTCTCTGTTAGTAAATATGTGGGTGTATGGGTGAGTAAGTGGATGTGTAAGTGTTTCAGTCAGTTGGTATGTGGGTGAGTAAGTGGGTGTGACTGTAGGTGCATGAGTTTGTGAATGACTGAGTTTTTATGGGTATGTGAGTGGGTGCAACAGTGGCTGTATTGGTGAGTGACTGCTTGTGGGAGTGGGTGTACAGATGTGTGAATAGGTGCATGAGTAGCTGTTTGGGTGAGTGAGTGGATGCATGAATGTTTGTATGGGTGAGTATGAGTATGATAGTAGCTGTATGGGAGAGTGAGTGGTCATGTCAGTGAATGTATAGGTATCTGAATGGGGGAGTTAGTGGCTACATGGGTGACTGACTGTATGTGTCAGTGACTGTGTCTGCCAGTGACTGTATGGGTGAGTGAGTAAGGAACTGTGGTAAACTCTATGGTTATGTGAGTTCAAATATTAGTAGCATTAGTGGCCCGAGTGAAACCTGAGCCTAACTATATATATATTCACTGAAAAAACCATAGGTTTCACACATGTTATAGTTAGCTGGGCATTTTACTGATAAAAAACCAATGAAATTCCCCCGTTATAGTTACTGCAGGCAACTATAACTCACGCGACCGCAATCCTCTGCTGATGCTAATACTGTATTTAGACACTTATTTGCCCATGTCTTCTTCCATTAAATTTTAGCTATACATATATTACAAATATTTTTTTTTCATAAAGACACATATGTCATCAGCAGAGGATTGCGGTCGCGTGAGTTATAGTTGCCTGCACTAACTATAACGGGGGAATTTCATTGGTTTTTTATGAGTAAAATGTCCAGCTAACTATAACATGTGTGAAACCTATGGTTTTTTTCAGTGAATTTGCAAGGTTTTTTAAATGCTAATTCCTAACTATAACGTGTGTGAAACCTATGGTTTTTTCAGTGAATTTGTACGGTTTTTTAAATGCTAAGTTACTTTACGCCGTTTGTGGCGTGCGCGCCCACTTAACGCAGTTCGTTCCGTGTCCGCACGGTGCGCTTCGCGCACCGTACGTTTTTTTCAGTGAATTTTCAGTGAATTTTTAAGGTTTTTTAAATGCTTATTCCTAACTATAACGTGCCTGAAACCTATGGTTTTTTCAGTGAATTTCCAAGGTTTTTAAAATGCTAATTTCTAACTATACCTACAGAGATAGGACATGTGAAGAAAGAAGAAAAAACGCACAGAAAGAAAAAAAAGAAACGCAGAAAGAAGCAACAGGAGTCCTCAAAGACGAAGAAAAGTGCAGGAAGAAGGATAACGTGCCGAAAGAACAAACAGAAGAGCAGAAAGAAGCCGTGTTGCAAAATCATCCTGTACCCTCAACTTTTTCAGACAGATAACGGTGGTAACTGAGTCTGACTAACCAGTCCTAGAGCCAGTGCTATGTTAAAAGACACTCAGAATACAGTGAAAACACCTACATACACTAGGGAACACTATGCGTTGGGGTCCCCCTGTGATTAGCATGACCTCCTCTGTAAGCCCCTAGTATATAATAGGGCAGGGGATTAAAACTACATCTTAAAATGCGCCACAGGGCGTGTTTGCACACGCCACCTCAGGCCCCGTCCCCTCCCTTCCCCACTGTGTAAACACGCCCTGTGGCCGTTTTAAGTTGGGAGATTAAGTCCCCTTGAATCCTGAGGGTCCCTAGGGTCCAACTGGACCACTAGGTACCTCCAGTAAGCGCCACAGAGCTGCGTTGCAGAGAGATGTAAAAAGGGGCACGGCCTAGACCACCTCTCTGCAACGCAGCTCAGTGGTGCTTACTGGAAGCACCTGGTGGGCTAATTAGTCCCCAGGGGCTCTCAGGATTGAAGGGGAATTATTTCCCCAACTTAAAATGTGCCCCGTCCCCTCCCTTCCCCACTGTGTAAAAACGCCCGGTGGCCGTTTTAAGTTGGGAGATTAAGTCCCCTTGAATCCTGAGGGTCCCTAAGGGCAAAATAGCCCACTAGGTACGTCCAGTAAACGCCATTGCAGAGAGGTGTAAAAAGGGGCACGGCCTGCACCACCTCTCTGCACCGCAGAGCAGTGGCGCTTACTGGAAGCACCTTAGTGGTTGGTTGGCCCCCAAGGTCCCTCAGGATTGAAAGGGAATTATTTCCCCAACTTAAAAAGCGCCACAGGGCGTGTTTGCATATGTCAGCTCAGGCCCCGTCTCCTCCCTTCACCACTGTGTAAACGCGCCCTGTGGCCGTTCCAAGTTGAGAGATTAAGTCCTCTTGAATCCTAAGGGTCCCTAGGGTCAAACTAGCCCATTAGGTACCTCCAGTAAGCGCCACAGAGCTGCGTTGCATAGAGGTGTAAAAAGGGGCGTGGCCTCAGAACACCTGTCTGCAACGCAGCTCCCTGGTGCATACTGAAGATACCTGTTGGGCTAGTTGGCCCTCAGGGACCCTCAGTATTGAAGGGGAATTGATTCCCCAACTTACAACTGGCCAGGGGGTGCGTTTGCAGAGTGCTGCAAGGAGGGGGCGTGGCCTCCGGCGCGATGCCGGTCTTATATTTATTTTAATTTTTTAAGAAGGAGGGCTGTGTGCCCCCCCTTCTTTTTCTAATGTATTAGCCCTGGGGACCCCATCCCCCAGGGCCTGCAACCTAATTTTGTTTGTTGAAAAAAATAAATTTGGAAGGGGGCCACGTGGTCCCCCTCCCAAGGCCTTAATCGGACCTGGGGATCCCAACCCCCAGGTCATGGCCTTTTTTTTTTATTCTTTAGGAGGGGGGCTGCGTTGCCCCCTCCTCAGGCCACTTATGGCCCCAGGGACCCCATCCCCCAGGGCCGGCCTTTGTTTTGTATTATTTTTAAAAAATATATATATTTATAGAAACACTTAGGACATGCTGGACAAACCGTATGTACCTATCACCATGACGATTTGCGTGATATTAATTAAAAGGCGACTATGCATACAATGAATCCACGTGGAATGTATTTACACCGCTAGTGAAGCTACGAGTGCCACACACCTCTGAGTTGTATTTCACCAGCTAGTGCATATGCTATGACTCTCTCTAGCCCATGTGCACTGTAACACCACCCCGTGAATATGTCATGCCACACTTGGCTTCGCACGGGTTATATTGCCCCATCTAACGTGCCTTCCTCGATTCCTATGTTATAACGCACAGCGCTATGCCATACATATTACAATCTGGGATACATATCTTTGTCACAGTGCATATGCAACGTTACACTCCCCAGCACATATTTTATATTACAACTTTAGAGACTAGTTAGTTTACACAACACTGCCCTGTGCATATTACACTCCAAGGCGCATATTGCATAGCACGTGCTAGTGCCTGTGCTATCTTGCGCTCTCCAATGAATCTGTCATTGCGCACAATGTATTGCATATTATATTTCACGCACCAGTTCATCTTATATCACACTTTTTGGTGCATAGTTTATACCATATACTATATCTAGTTTTCATTTTCAATCGTGCTCTCAGGACTATGTTCTATATAACATTGCGTCCACCTACCCTTTTCACGGGCATTACATTTTGCGATGGCGGGTGGAGGGTCAGGGGGTGTTTCTGCCAAGTGAGCCCGGAGTCACAGTCACAAACGCCCTCTTCTTCCTGAATAAAAGTGAGATTATGCTGCATACTTGTTCATATTTTAAGTAGTTCGCACAGACACACTTTTTAAAAACAATAAAGTTCCTAATACCCACCTTCTCTGAACAGTTAGCTTGCTGCCCCATCCACCTCCTCCTTATCCTCTGTTGTCTGAATCCATGGACTAGCCTCCTCCCTCCTGCTATGCATGGTCTGATGTGCTGCCACTGCCCTCCATTTAGCATGATGTACCAGTCCACTCCTCCTACCCTCCATTGCCCAATTATATGGCCCATCATTGACCTCCTGCTTAGCCTCTGTGCTTAGCTTGCTGCCCCTATTCTCCTTCCCCCTTCTCTCCGATGTCATTGTGCATGCCCCTGCGCCATCCTTTTTGCCCACCATGTTCCATGGACCTGCCACTCCTATCTACTCTGAGTGTTCTGTTGAGCTGCCACTCCTCTCCCACCTGCCTAGCATTGTCAGATGACTGTAACCTGTCCCTGCCACCTCCACCCTGCCTGTCCACATGCCATGCCCCTATCCCCTTCCTCCTGTCCTCCATGGTCCATTTTACTGCCACACCCTTCTGCCCCTCCCTGGTCTGTTGTGCTGCAACTGCTCCTCCTGCCTGCCCCGCGCGGTCTGTTGTGAGGCCCCTTCCCCTGAACTCTCTTGTCTGTGCCCAGGTCCTGACCGTCCCTTCTATCCTCCATGGTCCTTTGTGCATGCCCCTGCACCCTGCTTCTTGCCCATCATAGCCATTGTGCTGCCACTAACCCTCCGGCTTGCCATGCATGGTCTTCTGTGCTGCCATGGCCCCTCCTACCTTCCCTGTGTGGTCAGCTAGCTGCCCCTGACCCCCTCCCACCTTTCCTCCATGGTCTGTGTGTATGCCATCATAGTCTCACTGTTGCTCTCCATGGTGTGTCTTGTTCTTTCTAGTGCCTATCCTGCCTGACCTCCATGGTCATCTTGCTGCTCCTGCCCTGCCCCTTGCCCCCAGCCCTCTGTTTCCATGTGCAGACCCCTATTCCCTCCCTCCTGGTTTGTCTGTTCCATTGTAATGCCCCTGATCCGTCCCTCCTGCCCTTTATGGTCTGTTATGCTGCAGCTTTCTCTCCTGTCTGTCCATTATGGTCAGCTAGCTACCATTGCCTCTTTCCCCTCTGTTCTCTGTTGTCCATGTGCATAGTCCTGTCCCCTCCCTATTGCTTTCTATGGATTGTTGTGCTGCACTCCCGTCCCACATGCCCTGTGTGGTGTATTGTGCTGCTGAAAACCCTGATGCCTGCCCTGTAGGGTCAGTTTGGTGCACCTCTCCATGTCCCTCCTGTCCTCTGTTATCCGAGTCCATGTCCCTACCCCAATTCCTCCTGCCTACTATGATCCAATGTACCATACTTGCGAACATTTTGAACTTGGTAAGAGGGAGATTTTGAAAATAACTGGGGTATTGATTTTCCCCTTTGAGTTACATTGAAAAAGAGGAGATTGTAGACAGGAGACAGATCAAATAAAGCCCATTTGAGCTTAAACACATTGGTCGTTTCCTGGCTGAAACGGGTCTGTTGGCATGTATGGTTGTACTACCACTGCCTCTTCCTTCTGCCCACAATGGTCTATTATATTGCCACAGCCTCTCTTGCCAGTCCTGTATTGTTTGTGTGTTGCCCCTGCCCCCCTTTCCACTGCGCTCCATAGTCTGTTGTGCTGTCACTGCCCTTCCTGCCTGCCCAGTGTGGTCAAATTGTTGCCTCTGCACTCTCCTACCTGCCTTCAATTTTCAGAGTCCGTGCCCCTGGCCTCTGCCTCTCAACAGTATCCCAATGAACAACTAGATTGCTAACATTCTATATTTATTACAACAGTGTGGAATACCTGACATTATCTTGATGTAATCAAAACTGTAATACCTAGAGCATTTCCTTTAGAAATTACATATATGAGAGGGGAATTTGCATCAAAATTATGGTTAGTGCTCTAAAAAACTAAAATGAGGACATATTTTCTGAGTTTTCAAATAGCGACAAAGAACTTTTAAATTATTTGTAATCTTTATGTTTTTTATCCAGTTGACCACTTGATTAAATGTTGCACTTAGGGGAGAGGATGTGGTGTTACTTCCAGAGCTGCAGACTTTGCAACTGGGGAACCAGGTTGGAGTTTCTGCTTCAGCTCAACATTCTGTGATTCTGGTCAAATCACTTAATATCCCCATGTCTACAACCAAAATGAATTTGATCTTGTGTGATGTAACCAATGCTCATGTAAAGCACTCCAATACCTGACAAGTCTGCACTATATAAAACTGCAAATACACGAAAAATAAGTGTTTTGCACACTTCTGTCATTGGGCTACATGTGGGCTACATCTGGGTGATATTTGTGCTGCATATGGGCTCTTTTGTCTCTGGTGGCCATCTTGGGAGATTTATTTGTTATGAAGTTTCCTAATTTCCTCATTTACTGCAGTCTCCTCAGTAGGAAATACTTTCAGTTTTTTACTTTGGTTCCATCAAGAAGGCATTCAGATGTGTCACACATTTGCCATAAATTCTGAATGTTAGCACTCTAGTTGCTCATTATATCACTGTAGTAAAGCTACTGCTCACCAGGGAAGTCTGCTGCTGGTATTCAAAGTGCATGTTTAAGTCTGCATGTCAGAATTTTTTTATAAAATAGAAGAGGATTAGAGAAGTCAAAATGTGCCCTAATTTTTCTTTCTGCAGCACTAATCATAATTTCTATGGCAAAATGAACCCCCTCATTTTGTTCCTTTGTAAATTAAATGTTTTAAGTGTTACCACTTTATTCCAATCAAGATGGCTTCAGGTGTGCCATACTTTTGTCATAAGTAAGACAGTAAGAGCTCTAGTTGTTCTTAAGAACACTCTGGGACATTCTGTCATTGGGCTATACTTGGGATACATCTGGGTGATATTTGGGCTACATTTGGGCTCTTTTGTCTCTGGTGGCCATCTTGGGAGATTTATTTGTTATGAAGTTTCCTAATTTCCTCATTTACTGCAGTCTCCTCAGTAGGAAATACTTTCAGTTTTTTACTTTGGTTTCATCAAGAAGGCATTCAGATGTGTCACACATTTGCCATAAATTCTGAATGTTAGCACTCTAGTTGCTCATTATATCACTGCAGTAAAGCTACTGCTCACCATGGAAGTCTGCTGCTGGTATTCAAAGTGCATGTTTAAGTCTGCATGTCAGATTTATTTTATGAAATAGAAGAGGATTTGAGAAGTCAAAATGTGCCCTAATTTTTCTTTCTGCAGCACTAATCATAATTTCAATGGCAAAATGAACCCCCTCATTTTGTTCCTTTGTAAAATAAATGTTTTAAGTGTTATCACTTTATTCCAATCAAGATGGCTTCAGGTGTGCCATATTTTTGTCATAAGTAAGATTGTTAGCAGTCTAGTTGTTCGTTAGAACACTCTGGGACATTCTGTCATTGGGCTATACTTGGGCTACATCTGGGTGATATTTGGGCTACATTTGGGCTCTTTTGTCTCTGGTGGCCATCTTGGAGATTTATTTGTCATGAAGTTTCCTAATTTCCTCATTTACTGCAGTCTCCTCAGTAGGAAATACTCTCAGTTTTTTACTTTGGTTCCATCAAGAAGACATTCAGATGTGTCACACATTTGCCATCGATTCTGAATGTTAGCACTCTAGTTGCTCATTAGATCACTGTAGTAAAGCTACTGCTCACCTGGGAAGTCTGCTCCTGTTACTCAAAGTGCATGTTTCAGTCTGCATGTCAGAATTTTTTTATGAAATGGAAGAGGATTTGAGAAGTCAAAATGAACCCTAATTTTTCTTTCTGCAGCAATAATCATAAATTCTATGGCAAAATGAACCCCCTCATTTTGTTCCTTTGTAAATTAAATGTTTTAAGTGTTACCACTTTATTCCAATCAAGGTGGCTTCAGGTGTGCCATACTTTTGTCATAAGTAAGACTGTTAGCGCTCTAGTTGTTCGTTAGAACACTCTGGGACATTCTGTCATTGGGCTATACTTGGGCTACATATGGGTGATATTTGTGCTACATTTGGGCTCTTTGGTCTCTGGTGGCCATTTTGGGAGACTTATTTGTTATGAAGTTTCCTAATTTCCTCATTTATTACAGTCTCCTCAGTAGGAAAAACTTTCAGTTTTTTACTTTGATTCGCCAAGAAGGCATTCAGATGTGTCACACATTTGCCATAAATTCAGAATGTTAGCACTCTAGTCGCTTATTAGATCACTGTAGTAATGCTACTGCTCACCAGGGAAGTCTGCTGCTGGTATTGAAAGTGCATGTTTCAGTCTGCATGTCAGAATTTTTTAATGAAATAGAAGAGGATTTGAGAAGTCACTCAAAATGTGCCCTAATTTTTCTTTCTGCAGCACTAATCATACCTTCTATGGCAAAATGAACCCCCTTATGTTGTTCCTTTTTAAATTAAATGTTTTAAGAGTTACCACCTTATTCCAATCAAGATGGCTTCAGGTGTGCAATACGTTTGTCATAAGTAGGACTGTTAGCGCTCTAGTTGTTCTTTAGAATACTCTGGGAAGCTGCAGTAGAACACAAAGGAATCAACTGACAGTCTCTGCCCTTGTTGGATGTACATGTTTTACTGAGAATTTCAGACTTCATTCTCACATGACTGAGAAAGATAATGTGAATTTACAGAAAATATGCGCTCAGTTTAGCTTATAGATCACCTTCCAAACCTCTGTGGGAAAAGCATGAGAAAATAGTTTTCTCTCAAACATGATTCATGATATCACAGCAGAAGGCTTTTTCACATGGTAAAATCACCTTAGAACACACCACAATTCCTAAAATGAGTATGGTGCCATCAACAAATGATTTATAATGTAACTAAAGTCTTAACACCTTCTATTAACTGCAATGCTTTTTAATGAAGTGCTATCATGTATATTGGTCCCAAGATGGCTGCCAACACTTCTTGGATGAAGTACTGACAGCCAATCAGATCTCACGATGAGATGTGTGGTTAGGCTCCGCCCAGATATATCTATCTTTTTAACTCTAATTTTCTCAGGAACTACTGAATGGATTTACACCATTTAAGCAAAAGGCACGAGTCTGAACTGAGGACTACCTCTTTGCCAAATTTGGTGTAATTCCGTTCAGCAGTTCGGGCTGTAGCTGCGTCAACAGGTCCTATGGGAAAATGCATTGGGAAAACGCGTTTTGGGAACCCTTTTTTTCTCGGCCCCCGCTTGACGAATCACTGTGAAATTTTCAGGATAGGAGCGGACCGGAGCTGGCCAAAAATCTGGAAAATTTTGCGAAGATTTTTCAATCGGCGCCAACGTTATTCCAAATAGAATGTTGCGGATTTCCTATGGAAAATAGGTCCTAACTATAACTACCTACTGGCGACTGCCAGTAGGTAATATACATATATGTATATATATTTATATATATATATATATATGTATATATATATATATATATATATACATATATATATATATATATTCACTGAAAAAACCATAGGTTTCACACATGTTATACTTAGCGGAAATTTTACTGATAAAAAAGCAGTGAAATTCCCCCGTTATAGTTAGTGCAGGCAACTATAACTCACGCGACCGCAATCCTCTGCTGATGCTAATACTGTATTTAGACACTTATTTGCCCATGTCTTCTTCCATACATTTTTAGCTATACATATATTACAAATATTTTTTTTTCATAAAGACACATATGTCATCAGCAGAAGATTGCGGTCGCGTGAGTTATAGTTGCCTGCACTAACTATAACGGGGGAATTTCACTGGTTTTTTATCAGTAAAATTTCCGCTAACTATAACATGTGTGAAACCTATGGTTTTTTCAGTGAATTTGCAAGGTTTTTTAAATGCTAATTCCTAACTATAACGTGTGTGAAACCTATGGTTTTTTCAGTGAATTTGTACGGTTTTTTAAATGCTAAGTTACTTTACGCCATTCGTGGCGTGCGCGCCCACTTAACACAGTTCGTTCCGTGCGCGCACGGTGCACTTCGCGCACCGTGCGCGCACAGTAAGCACGCGGTGCGCTTCACGCACCGCGCGCCCACTTTACGCAGTTAGTGCCGTGCACGCACGGTGGGCACGCGGCGCTAGATGGGCCATGTACGCACGATGCGCTTCGCGCACCGTGCGCACATGGAGTACATATGATGCACTTCGTTTTGAAAGGTAATATTTTAATTTTTCGTAATTTTTATAAGCCATGCACAAATGGTGCCCTTCGGGCACCATTTGCACACGGGGTGGATGTGTGGATAATTTTTTCTTTTATTATTTTTGTTTAAAATATTCTAGTTTATCACACCTCTGATAAGCCATGCACAATTGGTGGCCTGCGGTCACCAATTGCACACGGGGTGGGGAGAGTGTGGATAGTTTTGTTTTTTTTAATAATTTTTTACCGTACGCGTACGGTAAGCGTAATCGGCGAAATTATCGAAAAAATAAAAATTGTATTTTTGGCCTTGGGGGGTCTTTGGGGACTCCCTCAACATGGCTATGTGTGTGGGAGCTGTCTAAACAGCCCCTTTACATGTTTTTGGGCTTTATTTTACAACCTAACTCTCAGTGCGAGAGAGAATATATATATATT
This sequence comes from Triturus cristatus, assembly GCF_964204655.1. NCBI lineage: Eukaryota > Metazoa > Chordata > Amphibia > Caudata > Salamandridae > Triturus > Triturus cristatus. The sequence continues at coordinate 626,676,521 of NC_140587.1, forward strand.
ACCTACTGGCGGTCGCCAGTAGGTAGTTATAGTTAGGACCCTGTTTCCATAGGAAATCCGCAACATTCTATTTTGAATAACTTTGGCGCCGGTCGACGAATCCTCGCGAATATTTCAAAATAGGTGGGGCGCTACGCTCCGCTCCTACCCTGAAAGTCTCGGGGGGATTCGTCAAGCGGGGGCTGAGATAAAAGGGGGGTCCCAAAACGCGTTTTTCCCATGCATTTTTCCATAGGACCTTTAGACACAGCTACAGCCCGAACGGCTGAACAGAATTACTAGAAATTTGGCAGAGAGGTAGTCCTCAGGTCAAGAAAGTGCCTTTTGTAGGTTTGGTGTAAATCTGTTCAGTAGATTCTGAGAAAATAGCCTTTAAATCAATATCTATATCTGAGCCAGCTTACGGTGCGCTTACGGTACGCTTACCGTACGCGTACGGTGGCCTGCGCGAGCGCGATTCTGATTGGCTCTTAGATCTTAGTAAACATTCGAATCGGTCGAAACCAGGAAGCGGCGGCCGCCATTTCGTGTGTTTCACTCAGAAAAAAAAAGAGTGATATCTTGAAAAGGGGGCAAGGAGGAGAGTTACAGACCCCCTAACATTTGTAAGGGGGTCAAAGAAGGACAGAAAAGTACAAAGAAAACATTTATTGATTTTAAAAAAAATCGCGGGGTACGCGTACGGTAAGCTTACCGTACGCGTACGGTGGAAAAAAAAAATTAAAAATGAAATGAAATGCAGATTTAAGTGTTTAGATATTAGGGGGCTCTAAAAAGAGCCGTTGTGTTTATGAAGTGATTTTTTAGTGGTACCTACAAGTAAGTACCGATGCAGAGTCTAAGGTTCAAGAGGAAGACTCTGTTCCCTTCATCATTGAAGTGCACACCATCTCCTCTATAAATGTCTTGCATGTCGTAACGCAAGTTGTTGTGGTAAATGGAACCCATACCATAGTCACGGAGGAAAGCAGAAACAGATTTGTTGACGTGCTTTCTTGCTTTGTCAATCTGCGGACAGAAATGATTGGACCAGTTCCATTTTTGCCTTTGGCATATGTTAGAAAACAAAAAGGCAGTTTTAGGGAAAAGTGAAAACAGTTGTGCAAAGGTGTCCTTCATAAGCATTTCCAGACCTACCCCAGTCAAAGTGCCTAGGTCATTGCCACCACAGTGCACTATTATGAGGTCAGGGTGTTGGATGTGCATGAAGGATTTCACCAATGGCATCAATTGGTGCCACTTTAACCCTCTCTGACCAATCCATTTAATGTCTACATTTGGCAAAGCAAGGTCTCTCACCATATCTGTTTTCTCTGCATACTTTTCACTCCAGAAGACATAGCTGTGCCCTACAATCCACACTGTGAACATCTTCAAAGGAGAACTGGATGCACGCAGGAGGTGTCTTTCAGTAGAATGGCAATATGAAAAGAAAGACAGTTTGGAAATGGAGGCATACATATTTTTTTCATAAAAAAAGAACTGATTGGCTGTTTCATACCATTCTAGAATAAAAACTAGGCTGTATGTGTAAATTAATAGAAGCATGTTTTGTATTGGTACAGAAAAATGTATTACCAAAGAACAGTACTATGGATTTGCTGTTAGGTTTGAAAAGTCAAGCACTCTTGCTCTGTGGAATTGAAACATTGTTTGGTGAACTTCTGACCTAACTCCACACAGCAGTGTTCCATGAGCTGTTGCTATGGTAGCAGGCAGAAGTCAAGTTGGGGGAAGGGTACTAGGCAGAAGTCAAGTTGGGGGAAGGGTACTTTTGGAAAAGGGTTGGTTTTCAACCAATAGAAATGTGTGATTACATTTGAAAAAAAGGGGGAAGCACTGAGATTTGAAATTAACATGTATATGTGTGGAAAAAGAGAGGGAAAGTTTGCCATTATCTGGTTCTGCTGAGAGGAGAGAGGTGTAAAGAACAGAGATCCTGGCTCTGATAATCTGCTGTTTGAGTGCCACATTTCTTTCACAGCTAACTAATTTTAAAGGTGAGTTTAGAGTTTGAGAGGGGATGTATATGGTAAATTAAGAAATGAATAATAGAAATGGAATTCCTTTTGTTGAAGTTGTGTTTATTATTTTCTGTTTTTGGAGAAATTTAAATGTGAGGAACATGTAAAATAATATGGACTATGTTTTCACGATAAATTAAGGTGTACTGGTAAAAATAAAGAATACTTTAAGGGTTTGAGGTTTCAGTCAGTAATGCAAATACATTCAGCATCACTAAGGCTGGTTGCCCTTGCTGGAGTGTAGGCAGTCAACCAGGTTACACATGGTGCTGGTCTGAAAAAGCAGTTTGGACATGTGCTTTTTTAAGAATCTGAAAAGTGGATTCATAATGTGTCAGCCTGTAAAAGTGTTTATCACTTGCCAAAAAAAAGAGTAGTAAGTGTGCTTTCAAATTGGCAAAGAAATTTCGTTTTGTGACTAATGTGAAAACATGACTCTGAGTGCATATAGGAATTACAGGCAGAGATTTATTGCGTATTGCTCTGGTGATTTCACAGTTGCATTAGATGGAAAGGGGGAGCCATTTTTTGGTGGAGAAGCAGACTCTTAGCACACACCCAGCTGCTTACCCTGTGGAATCATGCACAGTATTCAGAAGCGAGTGGGGTTTGAGGTTTCAGTCAGTAATGCAAATACATCCAGCATCACTAAGGCTGGTTGCCCTTGCTGGAGTGTAGGCAGTCAACCAGGTTACACATGGTGCTGGTCTGAAAAAGCAGTTTGGACATGTGCTTTTTTAAGAATCTGAAAAGTGGATTCATAATGTGTCAGTCTGTAAAAGTGTTTATCACTTGCCAAAAAAAAGAGTAGTAAGTGTGCTTTCAAATTGGCAAAGAAATTTCGTTTTGTGACTAATGTGAAAACATGACTCTGTGTGCATATAGGAATTACAGGCAGAGATTTATTGCGTATTGCTCTGGTGATTTCACAGTTGCATTAGATGGAAAGGGGGAGCCATTTTTTGGTGCAGAAGCAGACTCTTAGCACACACCCAGCTGCTTACCCTGTGGAATCATGCACAGTATTCACAAGCGAGTGGGGTTTGAGGTTTCAGTCAGTAATGCAAATACATTCAGCATCACTAAGGCTGGTTGCCCTTGCTGGAGTGTAGGCAGTCAACCAGGTTACACATGGTGCTGGTCTGAAAAAGCAGTTTGGACATGTGCTTTTTTAAGAATCTGAAAAGTGGATTCATAATGTGTCAGTCTGTAAAAGTGTTTATCACTTGCCAAAAAAAAGAGTAGTAAGTGTGCTTTCAAATTGGCAAAGAAATTTTGTTTTGTGACTAATGTGAAAACATGACTCTGTGTGCATATAGGAATTACAGGCAGAGATTTATTGCATATTGCTCTGGTGATTTCACAGTTGCATTAGATGGAAAGGGGGAGCCATTTTTTGGTGGAGAAGCAGACTCTTAGCACACACCCAGCTGCTTACCCTGTGGAATCATGCACAGTATTCACAAGCGAGTGGGGTTTGAGGTTTCAGTCAGTAATGCAAATACATTCAGCATCACTAAGGTTGGTTGCCCTTGCTGGAGTGTAGGCAGTCAACCAGGTTACACATGGTGCTGGTCTGAAAAAGCAGTTTGGACATGTGCTTTTTTAAGAATCTGAAAAGTGGATTCATAATGTGTCAGTCTGTAAAAGTGTTTATCACTTGCCAAAAAAAAGAGTAGTAAGTGTGCTTTCAAAATGGCAAAGAAATTTCGTTTTGTGACTAATGTGAAAACATGACTCTGTGTGCATATAGGAATTACAGGCAGAGATTTATTGCGTATTGCTCTGGTGATTTCACCATTGCATTAGATGGAAAGGGGGAGACATTTTTTGGTGGAGAAGCAGACTCTTAGCACACACCCAGCTGCTTACCCTGTGGAATCATGCACAGTATTCACAAGCGAGTGGGGTTTGAGGTTTCAGTCAGTAATGCAAATACATTCAGCATCACTAAGGCTGGTTGCCCTTGCTGGAGTGTAGGCAGTCAACCAGGTTACACATGGTGCTGGTCTGAAAAAGCAGTTTGGACATGTGCTTTTTTAAGAATCTGAAAAGTGGATTCATAATGTGTCAGTCTGTAAAAGTGTTTATCACTTGCCAAAAAAAAGAGTAGTAAGTGTGCTTTCAAAATGGCAAAGAAATTTCGTTTTGTGACTAATGTGAAAACATGACTCTGTGTGCAAATAGGAATTACAGGCAGAGATTTATTGCGTATTGCTCTGGTGATTTCACAGTTGCATTAGATGGAAAGGGGGAGCCATTTTTTGGTGCAGAAGCAGACTCTTAGCACACACCCAGCTGCTTACCCTGTGGAATCATGCACAGTATTCACAAGCGAGTGGGGTTTGAGGTTTCAGTCAGTAATGCAAATACATTCAGCATCACTAAGGCTGGTTGCCCTTGCTGGAGTGTAGGCAGTCAACCAGGTTACACATGGTGCTGGTCTGAAAAAGCAGTTTGGACATGTGCTTTTTTAAGAATCTGAAAAGTGGATTCATAATGTGTCAGTCTGTAAAAGTGTTTATCACTTGCCAAAAAAAGAGTAGTAAGTGTGCTTTCAAATTGGCAAAGAAATTTCGTTTTGTGACTAATGTGAAAACATGACTCTGTGTGCAAATAGGAATTACAGGCAGAGATTTATTGCGTATTGCTCTGGTGATTTCACAGTTGCATTGGATGGAAAGGGGGAGCCATTTTTTGGTGCAGAAGCAGACTCTTAGCACATACCCAGCTGCTTACCCTGTGGAATCATGCACAGTATTCACAAGCGAGTGGGGTTTGAGGTTTCAGTCAGTAATGCAAATACATACAGCATCACTAAGGCTGGTTGCCCTTGCTGGAGTGTAGGCAGTCACCCAGGTTACACATGGTGCTGGTCTGAAAAAGCAGTTTTCTGCCTAATTTCAAAGCATGACTTTGTGTGCACACAGGAATTATTTTTAGAAATTTAATTTGTGAAGGTGTTATTGTGATTTTCATTTATAGTAAAGGGGTTTATAGTATTTTAAGATTTCTAAAGAACATAAAAAATGTAGTAATATATTTAAATAAAATAAAGGAATTTTTTTTTAGTTTTTTTCAGGTATTGCTGAAGAGCAGTGAACAAAATTTAAGATGCCTACAAAATCCAGAGTAAAGAAAGACCACAAAAAAAACCTATATTTGAAGACAACTGGAGGACCTAAGTTAGTTGGAGATGCTCATGTTGGGAAAAAGAAAAAATCTTCTGGTAAGCAAACAAAAGATTTTTTAAAGAACATATTCAAAAAAAGGAAAAATGTACAAAATGGCTATACTGGAAAAAATGTTTTCAATAGAAAAGGAGAGGAAAAAATTGAGCATTTAGTTAATGCAAATATACCTTCTGCAACTAAAAAGATAAACTTAAACAGAAAAACAGCGTTTAAAGAGATACGTAGAAAAATGTTTCAGAGAAGAGTTATGTCCAATTTGATAAAGGATGTGAAGAAATATAAGCAAAAGGCTAAGATTTATAAGAGAAAAAAAGAAATTGAAGCCATTGCAGCAAAGGCATTAGAATTAAAAAGGAAACTATTCATTTTAATTTTGAATAGGATGCGTACATTAGATAAAATGGTTAATGTACTGAAATCACAAAGCAAAAGGAAAAGAGTAGTGAACAGAACAAACTTTTGTAAAGTGTTTTTAGGAAAATGGATGCATAGTTCAAGTAGTGAACCTTTTTTTAATGAAGAGAGCTATTTTCAAAGTAATAGTTTGCTGCATGCAGTTGACACCAGAGGTCGTGCTTACGAAGTGAAAAATGGTTGCATAATGGAGAAGGAGATAATGGTTCCAAGAGATGAGGTACAAGTGATGGCGGATGAGGCTATGGGGAGACGTCCTAAAGCCCCAGTGTACACTTGGAATTGTAGTAGTATTTGCACTGTGCGTCAGGAATCTATTGATAAATTTCGTGAGTTTCTAAGAGAATATAGTAAAAAAAGTGTAAAACAGAAGATTAAGGTGCTTCAAAGTCTGGATCCATGCAGAGTGAGAGAGAATACTGGTTTGCAGGGTCATTCTCTGGCTTGTCTATCTAGAAAAGTGTGTAATAGTGTTTTCCATCATTTTAGGATGCTGGCTGTTCATCATACTGAAATGAGAAAGTTTGTGAGACGGTTGTATTTTGCTAAAAGTCCAGCAATAAAGTTAGATGAATTGAATAGGGCTCTGTTCCGTGGATCGGTATCAGATGTAGAGAAGGTTGTTGATGAAATTCAGTTTTGTTACTTTGGTCCTGAACAAAACAGTGCAGAAAAGGACACAGTAAATGAGGAAGAAGTGGAAGAGAATGTAGAACCCTCTGTAAGTAAGACATTTAATGATCACATAACAAAATTTGCAATAATCTCTAATGAAAGACCAAATATTACTTGTATTTGTTGCCGCAGAACTCATTATAGAAAACAAACCAGGTATGTTGATCTCTATAGAAAAAGTGAAAATGAAGATAATTATAAGTGGAAGGATTTTGCCACATATATATTTCTTGAAAATTGTTTTGAATTGGGTGAAGTTCAGCGTATTTGTAAATACTGTTATAATAATTTAGAAGAAAATAGAATGCCGACCAGAGCTGTACATAATAATTTAGAATTGGATGCAATTCCTGCTGAACTTTCTGAATTAAATACATATGAGTCTATACTCATTCAATGTGTTCATCCGTTCCAGACCATAGTACGTATGGAGCCCAAAACTAGTAAATTACCTCCTTCAGATTTACTGAGAGGTTTAAAAGGTAGAGTGGTGTATTTGCCCTTGGATTTGAAAAAAAATATGGAAACTATTGATGCGGATACTTTGGAAACTGAACCATTAATTATTCTGGTTAATGGTGTACCTACAAAGAATAAGAAGATTTGGCAGGAGCTGGTAGATGTACGGAAAGTACAAAGAGCAAATTTGTATTTGAAAAGGAATAACAAATGGTATGAATCAATTTATATAGAAGAAGAAGAAGAAGAAGATTTACAAGAAGACACAGAAACACCAACTGGACAAATTGAAAAAGTGGACAAGTCAAAGGAAGAAGAAATTTATGAACATTTTAGCATACATCCTCTTCATTCAAAAGAAGTTATGGGAGACAATATTGATCTGTTTCAGATGAAGAAAGCAAAAGGAACTCCCGTGAGTGTATGGGAGGAGAGCTTGGAAGCTCGATGTTTTCCCCAGCTGTTTCCTACAGGAAAAGGAGGACGATACGATGAACGTCCGGAACAGATTCCAGCTTCTGAGTATTGGACTACAAGACTATATGCTGAAGATCCCAGATTTCGACAAAGTATTCCTTATTTGTTCCATCTTTTATTTGAAAGTGACTTGTCTGCACTGTCTTATGCAGTAAATCACATTTTAAAAAGTGGAGTACATTTACAAAATGTGTCTGCTAAGGATTTTATGGAGAAAGTGCAGCACCGAGATGATCATTTGGAAACACAACTGATCAATCTGATGGCTTGTCAGCGTGGGACAAATGAATATTGGTACCGACGTCATGGTGAATTAAAATGCATGTTACGGAATTTAGGAACACCAACATGGTTCGTTACCCTAAGCTGTGCTGAGTACGCGTGGGATGATTTACTGGATTTTCTACGAGAGGCAAATTCAAACATTAAAAACATCGAATACAAGACAGCAGGAGAACTGTGCTCATTGGATCCGGTTAATGTTTGCAGATATTTCAATCATAGATTTGAGGCTATGATGTCGTTCATCTGCAATAAAAAAAATCCACCTCTAGGAGAAGTAGTGGATTTCTTTTGGAGAAAAGAGTACCAGGCAAGAGGTGCTCCTCATATTCATATGCTGTTGTGGATCAAGGATGCCCCAAAGTTTGGAACAGATGCTGATGAAGCAGTGTTATCTTACATTGAAGAATATGCAACATGTGCTATACCAAAAAGCACAGAAGATAAAAAGTTAAAGGAGCAAGTTTTACGTTTCCAAAGTCATCGGTGTGGAAAATACTGTCGACGGAAATACAAGAGCAAAGATAAATACTACACTAAATGTCGATTTGGATTTCCTAGACCTGTTCTTTCAAATGGAAGAGTAAACAGTTTTATGTCATCTGTGAGACATACTATCACAAGAAAATCACCTAAGAATACCTACAACCTTAAAAGAAAAGAAGAATCAAAAAATATAAATGACTACAACCCAGTCATTTTATCCATGTGGAATGCTAACATGGATATACAGTATGTAGCTGACAATTCCATTGCTGTTGCTCGATATGTAACGTCTTACATTACGAAATCAGAAAAAACAGAATTGAAGGAAATGTGGGAAGAGATTTCTCACGAGAAGACTGTCAGTAAGAAGCTGTACAGTTTCAGTTTGAAGATGTTATCGCATCGAGAAATTGGATCCTGCGAATGTTCAGGTTATCTTCTGCAAGTCTCTACTCGAAATCAAGAAGAATAATTTGGGCAAGTTTAGGCCTTGCAGCAATGAGAAATCGGGTACTGAAATCTGTTGGAGAAATTGAATATTTGGCCGAGAATGACCCAGAAAGTACAGATATTTTGAAATCAAACATGTTGGACACATATTATCCCGAGAGAAGTCATCATCTGGAGAACATGTGTCTCTATGAAGTGCTGCAGAACTACATTTATTCACGGAAAGCCACAGAAGACATCAACAATGGAAAATATAAAGTCATTGGTGAGGAAGGATGCAAACAAAAGGAAGTTTGATAAATCACAGGAAGCTGAGTTGCGACACTACTGACAAAAAGGAATTTTACTACTTGGCTCTTTTACAGCTGTTTAAACCATGGCGTACAGAGGATGAACTACTGGGAGAATTTCAAAGCTATGAAGATTCTTTTAATGCTTGCAAAGACAGCATACAATGCAATACATTCACAACTTATCTGCAAATGTTAAATGAAGAAATTGAACAGGAAACTACAATTGCAGCAGAAATAGCTAGAGACAGTTCTCAGGACAGCCAAAGTTCAGGAACACTCAGTCAAGATCCCCTAGGACAACCAATCGTTGAAAATGAAGCATCAATAGCCATGAATGAAGTGGAAACAGCTATGAATCAAGCTCAAGAAGAATTTATAGACTTACAAAATTTGGAAAGACAACTGAACGAAGAGCAGCAACAAATTTATGAAGAGATCAGAAACAAAATTGATCACGGATTTCTACATGAAAAAAAAGAGTGCTCATGCACATCATTTCATCCAATCAGGATGTATGTAAGCGGACAAGCTGGAACTGGAAAAAGTTTCCTTATAAAAGTCATCAGAAGCTACCTACAGCAAAAAACGGATTCTACTTTGTCTTGTGTGGTTACTGCTCCAACTGGGTTAGCAGCATATAACATAAAAGGAATCACTTTACATCGTTTGCTAATGTTACCAGTGGAGCATGAGAACAAAATACAATACAACAAGCTAACTGGAGAAGCATGCTTGGAAGTTTCAAGAGTATTGAAGAAGATGCAAGTTCTCATTATTGATGAGGTGAGCATGGTATCAAACTTAATGCTTGCCTTTGTGCATTTAAGAATGCAGCAAATTCTGAAGACAGACTATGACGTGTTATTTGGAGGAAAACACGTCATAGTTTTTGGAGATCTTTTGCAACTTACTCCAGTTAAAGGACAACCAGTGTTTAATACTGTGACACATGAAGACACAAAGAAGTCATTGGGAAGCATCAGTAATGCAAATATTTGGTCCTTCTTTGAGTACAAGGAACTTACTACTAATATGAGGCAAGCAAACGATGAAGAATATGGAAGTATTCTGAAAGATATCAGAATTGGACTACTCACTGAAGCTGGCAAAAAAGCATTACAGAGTCGGCTGCTACATAATTTATTTCCAAAGGAAGAAATAGTTGCAGAGAAGATATACAAGAACATTGCAGAAAAGAAAAGTGTCATCTGCTTAATGCCAACTCTACGTGAATGCTCAATATTCAATGAGAAGCTTTTGAAATTGGAAAAGGAAGATATCAGGAAATTGGAAGCAGTGGACAAAATTGAGGATGGAAGAATTACTGTCACATTAACAGGCACACTGAAAAATAAATTGGATTCACTAGAGAAGAACATTTCCAAAACAGCTGGATTAGAAAAAAATCTATATGTTTGCATGAACTGTAGAGTATTTTTAAGGAGAAATTTGGATGTTGAAAAAGGTTTAGTTAATGGAGCTATGGGAAGAGTTGTGGGTTTTATTAATTATCAGAAAAAAGATGGAATTGAATGTTTAAAAATAAAATTTGATCAGATAGAAGAAGTTAAAGACATTGTCGTTGTTCAGTTCGTTTCATGCTTGTGAAAGATTTATATGTACGTAGGAAGCAGTTTCCGTTTTCTCTAGCATATGCTGTAACTATTCACAAGTCTCAAGGATTGACTGTAGATTGTGCATTTGTGAACATTGGTTCAACTGTGTTCAAAGAAGGTATGGCATATGTTGCTTTGTCACGAGTGAAAACATTATCAGGTTTATTCATGATAGACTTTGATGACTCAAAAGTTAGTGCTGATGCAAATTGTGTAAAGGAGTATAATAGATTAAGAAGAAGCTATGCTCCTCATTTAGGTCAGTATCCTGTGTTGGAGAAACGTGTAGTTTCTCGTAAAAGGAGAAATGAGAATATCTGTAATGAAGATGTAGAGAGGAGGAAAAAAAAGAGGAGTGATGTAATTGCAAGCAAAAAGCAAAAGGAAAATGAAGAACAGGTTGTAGGATGTCATTTTGAAAATAGCTCTGGTGTCAACTGCTACGCTAATGTAGTGCTGAATGTTGCATTTTATCTGGAAAGTGTGCAAGAGCAGATAATAGTAAATCAGGGAAAAAGATTCTGTTCTGAGTTGAGTCTCCTTTTTCAAAAGCTGAGTAATGATAAAACTCAAACAGAAAGTGCCACTGAAATTAGAAAACTTTTAGATGTATGTTCAGGACGAACACAGTTTTCTCAAAATGTACAGCAAGACGCACAGGAATTCTTGATGTTTTTTCTTCAGGTACTGGAAGAAGAAGGGGTTCCCATTAAAAATGTATTTGGTCTCTCTTATAAATGGGAACATAGTTGTGAAAACTGTTATAATATATGTGGCTCTAATGTTGATTCTGAAAGGTTTATTTATTTAACATTTCCAGAAAGTAAAACAGTCACTTTTGCTAAATTAGTTAAAGATGCTAATCATAGCATGGAATGCAGTGAGTGTCAATCTGACATGTTTTCAACGTTAATTTTAAAGGAATACGGACAGTATGTAATTTTAATGATGCAACGCTGTAAAGCTGATGGTTCAAAATTAGATACTTTAATAAAGAAGTTTACAGGACAGCAATTATCAATTTCAGGAAAAACTTTTGTAACAGTTGCAATAATTTTCCATGATGGACCTACTGTAACTTCTGGACATTACACAGTTTATCTTAAATGTGAAAAAGGCTGGACACTGTGTAATGATTCCCAATTGATTTTTAAGCAACGTTTGCCTTTTGATTTAGCAAATTCCTATCTAATCTTCCTGAAACCTAAATTTTAGAGAGATTTGGCAACATCTGGACAAAACAATTTGACCATTTTATTGGATTACCAGTGGAATTTTCAAAAAAAAAGATTTTACAAATTACCATTTGGCCTAATGGAAAGGTAACCAATTGTAATGTGGACTTTTAAAATTTTTAATGAAACTTTGGAAAACCAAAAATTTAGACAAAATCGGTAACATCTGCACAATTTAAATTTTGGAATGTTATTGGATTGCCATTGGAAATTTATTCAAAAAAGATTTTTAAAATTACTATTTGGCCATGCGGAAAGGTAAACAATTCTATTGTGGACTTATTTAATTATTAATAAATCTTTCGGAAACCAAAATGTTACAGAGAATCGGTGAGATCTGTACAATTTAAACTTTAGATTTTTATTGGATTAACATTGGAAATGTAATCAAAAAAGAATTTTAAAATTACTATTTGGCCTAAAGGAAATGGAACCAGATGTATTGTGGAGTTATTTGAGATATATTTTTGTGATTATACTTCTGAAACAAAAATATCAGACAGTATTTTTAAGAAATAAGTATTGATATTAGTTGATATTTTTTTAGAATATTATGCATTTCTATAATGTTATGTTTAAGTTAAAAGAGATTCTGGGCTTTTTTTATACAATCTTTGAGATTGTTTTTTTTTTTGCCCGCTGTTAAATGATGAATGCAATTGCTTTCACAATTTATAGTGAAATGCAATATATTCTGAAAACAGCAAAAAAAAGGCAATTTTTTTTTTTGAAAAATATGTAAATATGTGTACTGTATTATAAAATGTTTTATTAAATATTAATACTTTTTTCTTTTTTTTCAGATTGAGATAGAAAATTTTCGAAAACTAGAACCATTTTTAAAGCAATTAAAAATAAATTTAAATGAATAAATATTTTTTTGAGTGGGTATGTTAAGTCAAAAATATCATGGTCCCTTTTTTCCACTTCTCCACAATCACATTTTCAGTTTTTCATTGTAGTCTCTCAAGGACCTTGTAATGTGATAATTGATTTTTAGTGTTTTTTTAAAAAAAAAAAAATAATTACGCGTACCGTACGCGTACGGTAAAAAAAAAAAAAAAAAAAGTTTTAAAAACATATATAAAAAATAGATGAAAGGTAAAGTTGGCTCTTAAAAGAGCCGTTGTGTTCATGCAGGGACAGAGGAAAGAAAGAATGGGAATATTAGACGGTACGACAAGTGTGCTGATCTATTTTATTGTTCACTAGGGAAATACTGGTCTCCCTATAACAAATTAGATCATGACAAGTGGCGCACCGTATTTCAACCCTCAGAAACTGAGGGTTAATTTCCTGAGGAGAAGAAAAAGGAGATGCTCCCCCCACAGATGAAGGGCTCACCTGACCTGCAGAAGAAGGACTCGGCACTGCAGATGATGGTCCAGGCTGAGCTGCTGTGGATGTGCTTGGTTGATTTACTGAAGGGTTACCTTCAGTAAGTCGAGCATGTGTCCTTCTGTGTACATCCTTAAGGTGTCTCAACATGGTGTGATTCCCGAAGGAATACTTCCTGTCGGGATTCCCTCTTGAAAGTACACGGCCACACAGCTTACAAGTCACTAAGGGTGCATTTACCTTTTGCTGGCCCTCTGGAAAAGAAAAATACTCCCATATGAAAGAGGTCTTTTGTTTCCTCGCTCTCTGCCTCAAGGTAGTGCTGCTAGCCTCACTCTCAGAAGGGCTCTGCTGTGCTGCCATCGTATCACAAAGACAACCCAGCTCCTTCTCCTAAGGGATCACAAGCAGAAATGAGGGGAATGGGTGTGGTGTAGGAGAGTTCTAGAACTAAAAGTAGTTTCAACCAATCAAAAGTTGTGTTTCATGATCACATGACCAACCGTACGCTTACGGTGCGCTTACGGTGCGCTTACGGCAAAAGTACGCATGCGCGTAAAAAAGACACGCGCTCGCGCGCATGCGCATAACAGTCACTCCCCAACACTTCCGCGTAACGTGCGCGTGTAGCGTACACGTGTATGCGCCCCACGCGCAGTACGCGCGGCTACGCAAATTGCGTAACTATACACAAACAGCGTAGATAAATTACGGACATTGCGTAAACCGTACGCTTACCGTAAGCTTACCGTACACGCACTAAAAAAAAAAAAAAAAAAAAACAAATATTTTCAAAGTTATACTAATATATCTTACCTGTTTGGTAAAAAAAAAAAAAAATCTTGAAATATTGCAGATTTTAAAGAAAAAAAACATAGTGTTTTAAGAGAATAAAAAGTTTTAAAAAAACTTGTTTTTTTTTTAAAAAAAAAAACACATTTAATATAAGAATTTATAAAAAACAAATCATAAAAAATCAATAAAAAAAAATATGGGAATCACATATGTTATAGCTAAGAATTAGCATTTAAAAAACCATACAAATTCACTGAAAAAACCATGGGTTTCACACACGTTATAGTTAGAAATTAGCATTTAAAAAACCTTGCAAATTCACTGAAAAAACCATAGGTTTCACACATGTTATAGTTAGGAATTAGCATTTAAAAAACCTTGCAAATTCAGTGAAAAAACCATAGGTTTCACACACGTTATAGTTAGCTGGACATTTCACTCGTAAAAAACCAATGAAATTTCCCCGTTATAGTTAGTTAAGCTAACTATAACTCGCGCGCCCGCAATGCACTGCTGATGACGTCACATATTACATCACTCATGACATGGTCAGTGACATCACTCATGACATCACTGATGACATCTCAAATGACATCACTGATGACATCACTGATGACATCATCCATGTGATAGAGTGGCAGACCTCCTCTCACCCTAATATAACCTTTGATACACACATTCAAAAATAGAGACTGAAATTTTCAAAAAAATGGACATACCAATACCAATTACAACAACCTCTTCAATAATTCTAAGATCCACATAAACATCCACTTATTCACCAACAGTCCTGTACAGTCACTCATTCCTGTACTCACACATCATATGTACTCATACACCTATACATCCTGTAACACAATGCCACTCATCCATAGAGTTACTCACACACATAGTTACTCATGCTAATAAAGAATCAAACATCCATTTACTTGCATATACAGTTATACACACACCACCACACTTACTTCTACGGAAACTTACACATACTTAGTCTTTTAAACAATCACTTATAGAAACACATACTTATTCATACAGGAACTCTTTCAATCTCTCACTCTCACATACACTCACTTATATACACCAATAGTCACATATACTAGTTTAAAACATATGTAGTTACTCATAGAGACACTATTGAGACAGCCATTCACTCACTAACACACCCATGCACACACTCATCCACCCATACAGTCCTGCACAAATGCAGTCTTCAACACATACAAACAGTGAGTCACTCATTCATGCACTTATGCACTACGTAATACCCCCCACTGAACCATACAGACACTCAGACACTCATACTGATACTCAAAAAACCAACTAATAACCTATATAGACACTCATGTTACTGCTCACCAACCCATGCAGCCACTTATACACAAAGTGAGAGACTGATACAGGTATTTACACATTTAAACATTACTCACTTAGCCATGTATTCAATAAGATACACTTAATCAGTCAGTAATACAATCAATTTTTCAAAAACAAATCATCCATTTAGACACTTATATACTCATTTATTCTTACATCGACCTTGAGATATATAAAACATATGTAATTTTCAGAAAAACACACATTCACTGGATGATGTCATCAGTGATGTCATCAGTGATGTCATTTGAGATGTCATCAGTGATGTCATGAGTGATGTCACTGACCATGTCATGAGTGATGTAATATGTGACGTCATCAGCAGTGCATTGCGGGCGCGCGAGTTATAGTTAGCTTAACTAACTATAACGGGGAAATTTCATTGGTTTTTTACGAGTGAAATGTCCAGCTAACTATAACGTGTGTGAAACCTATGGTTTTTTCACTGAATTTGCAAGGTTTTTTAAATGCTAATTCCTAACTATAATATGTGTGAAACCTATGGTTTTTTCCGTGAATATATATATATATATATATATATATATATATATATTCACTCCGTTGGTTCCTGGTCACCGAGCCTCTGCAGCGCTCCTCGTGGGTGCGTTTCCCTGCGGCCGAACCACGCCGCTTTAAATCCACAAACAATCCCTCCAATTTGGAAGAAAAACTGGGACGCACTCTCAGCAACTTTGTTCGCGTTTCTTTTAATAATTTGTTTCTCGGGATACAGGCATAAGCAGATCTACGCGTTTCGGTATCGCAGATACCTTGCTCACGATCAATTGTTACTGTGGGTCCGCCCCCTATATATTGGTTTGCAGTTGCATCATTTCCTGGCGGTTACCCAACTAACTTTGCATTATGGGAAATGTAGTTTGGTGCATTTTCCATATGCATCGTATTTACAAATTGAACCCAAAACCTTGGTTATATTTCCCTTTGTCAAAGTATATAATGTCTCTTTTGACAGGAACGACAGTTCATTTCACTGCAATTTTAAGGAAAATGAAAAAATAAAAATAAAAATATTGTGTTTCACATTGTTCCTCAGCCCCTCCAATGGGGCAAATAATTTAATTGTCCATTGTCAGTTTCTTCCTTCTTTTTTTTGGTTAATATATGTGTGTGATTATTAATTGCTTGTTTTCCCTCCAGTGGGACTTGATCTTATTTATGCTGTTCAATTTGATTTTTCTCAATCGTTCCTTGTCCATTAAATAACAGATTTCATCTTGCGATTTATTTTTGAATTTTGCAATGTTATCCTTCCTAAATCTCTCTTTTTATTTATAAGTGTATGTAAAGCTCTTCTGATTGGTTAAGGCCATGCGGTTGTAATGTTCGTAATTTCAGAATGTATCTTGACGCTTTTTGACGCAGTTCTTTTTCTCGATCTCCCCCACGTTCCTTTCTTGGGATGGTTTCAATTCCAAAGAATTTCAATTGTTTCCAATCTCCTTGATGATATTGCTCCATGTGTTTTGTCCTTATGTATTGTTGCTCTTATATGTTCCAATATTCTTTTTTTTAATTCGAATATCGTACTCCCAACATACCTTAATGGGCATGGGCATTCCAATACATAGATCGTATATTGTGTTTTGCATGTTATCAATTGTCGGATTTCCCATGTCTTGTTATCCGCTTATTCTATTTTCTTGGTTTGTTTGGCAATTTGACAGGCTTTACACATGTGACATTTTACGAATCCTTTCGTTTTTAACCATGTGGTCTCTTTCTCTTTGCCTCGAAAGTGACTGTGAATTAGATGGTCCTTCAAGTTTTTAGCTCTTCTGTAAGTCACTGTTGGATGCTTCCCAACCAATTCCTTCACAGTAACATCCAGTTGTAATATTTTCCAATTCCTTCTTAGAATGTTGACAACCTGTTTGCTCTCCAATGAGTAATCTGTTATCAGTCGAATTGGCTGTTGTTGCGTTGTCCTTTGTTTCCGAAGTAAACACTCTTCTCGTGTTTTGTTGTTTGTTTTTCCCCAGCATTTCTTCACTGTGTTGGTGTTGTATTTTCTTTTTTTAAATCTTTCAATAGTTATGTTGCCATGTTTTTGCCATTCCAGTTCTTCACTGCAGATTCGCCGAATCCTCAGGAATTCCCCATATGGGATACTTGAAATCAGGGATTCTTGATGAAAGCTTGTGGCTTCTAAAGTGGCATTTGTTGATGTGCTTTTTCTATGTAATGTTGTTTGTATATGGCCATTTTTTATGTAGATCTCCGTGTCCAGGAATACTACTTTCTCATTGCTTATTTCATACGTAATCTTCAGATTTGTGTTGCTGTTATTTAGCACTTTAAAGTATTCCTGGAATTCCATTTTTGTTCCATCCCATATGATAAATAAGTCGTCAATGAATCTTCTCCAACTGACAATCTTATTCACCATTGTGTCATTACTTGCACTCCATGCCACTTCTTTTTCCCAATATCCCATTGCTAGGCAAGCATAACTGGACTAAAAGAAAATCCCATTGCAGTCCCGTTCCTTTGGCGATATACTTATTCTCCGAAAACAAAGATATTTTTATTGAGACATATTGAAATCATTTGCAGAAGCATTTTGTTGTGTTCACAATATTTTATATTGCGATCTTGCAGAAAAAAGTTGCAAGCTTCCAAGCCTAAATCATTCTCTATGTTTGTGTATAGAGAAATGACATCCATTGTTATCAGTTGATATGTATCTTGCCAGGGGGTATTTTGTAATAGTCTCAGTAGATCTGTTGTATCCTGTATATAGGAGCTCAGTTGAGTTACGTAGGGGTTTAGAAAAAAGTCAATATAGTTGGCCATAGGTTCGAGCAAAGATCCCTTAGCTGACAGGATTGGTCTGCCTGGTGGTTTTGATTGATCCTTATGGAGTTTTGGCAGGAAGTAAATTGACAATCAGCTTCAAGAATGGGCAGGACAAGAACTAATAAATGAGGATGAACGAAAATATTTAACAGTATCACAGCCTATTACAGCTACAATTTACTTCCTGCCAAAACTCCTCAAGGATCAATCAAAACCACCAGGCAGACCAATCCTGTCAGCTAAGGGATCTTTGCTCGAACCTATGGCCAACTATATTGACTTTTTTCTAAACCCCTACGTAACTCAACTGAGCTCCTATATACAGGATACAACAGATCTACTGAGACTATTACAAAATACCCCCTGGCAAGATACATATCAACTGATAACAATGGATGTCATTTCTCTATACACAAACATAGAGAATGATTTAGGCTTGGAAGCTTGCAACTTTTTTCTGCAAGATCGCAATATAAAATATTGTGAACACAACAAAATGCTTCTGCAAATGATTTCAATATGTCTCAATAAAAATATCTTTTTTTTCGGAGAAGAAGTATATCGCCAAAGGAACGGGACTGCAATGGGATTTTCTTTTAGTCCCAGTTATGCTTGCCTAGCAATGGGATATTGGGAAAAAGAAGTGGCATGGAGTGCAAGTAATGACACAATGGTGAATAAGATTGTCAGTTGGAGAAGATTCATTGACGACTTATTTATCATATGGGATGGAACAAAAATGGAATTCCAGGAATACTTTAAAGTGCTAAATAACAGCAACACAAATCTGAAGATTACGTATGAAATAAGCAATGAGAAAGTAGTATTCCTGGACACGGAGATCTACATAAAAAATGGCCATATACAAACAACATTACATAGAAAAAGCACATCAACAAATGCCACTTTAGAAGCCACAAGCTTTCATCAAGAATCCCTGATTTCAAGTATCCCATATGGGGAATTCCTGAGGATTCGGCGAATCTGCAGTGAAGAACTGGAATGGCAAAAACATGGCAACATAACTATTGAAAGATTTAAAAAATGAAAATACAACACCAACACAGTGAAGAAATGCTGGGAAAAAACAAACAACAAAACACGAGAAGAGTGTTTACTTCGGAAACAAAGGACAACGCAAAAACAGCCAATTCGACTGATAACAGATTACTCATTGGAGAGCAAACAGGTTGTCAACATTCTAAGAAGGAATTGGAAAATATTACAACTGGATGTTACTGTGAAGGAATTGGTTGGGAAGCATCCAACAGTGACTTACAGAAGAGCTAAAAACTTGAAGGATCATCTAATTCACAGTCACTTTCGAGGCAAAGAGAAAGAGACCACATGGTTAAAAACGAAAGGATTCGTAAAATGTCACATGTGTAAAGCCTGTCAAATTGCCAAACAAACCAAGAAAATAGAATTAGCGGATAACAAGACATGGGAAATCCGACAATTGATAACATGCAAAACACAATATACAATCTATGTATTGGAATGCCCGTGCCCATTGAGGTATGTTGGGAGTACGATATTCGAATAAAAAAAAAGAATATTGGAACATATAAGAGCAACAATACATAAGGACAGATCTAATGCAGTGGCTAAACACATGGAGCAATATCATCAAGGAGATTGGAAACAATTGAAATTCTTTGGAATTGAAACCATCCCAAGAAAGGAACGTGGGGGAGATCGAGAAAAAGAACTGCGTCAAAAAGAGTCAAGATACATTCTGAAATTACGAACATTACAACCGCATGGCCTTAACCAATCAGAAGAGCTTTACATACACTTATAAATAAAAACAGAGATTTAACAAAGATAACATCGCAAAATTCAAAAATAAATCGCAAGATGAAATCTGTTATTTAATGGACAAGGAACGATTGAGAAAAATCAAATTGAACAGCATAAATAAGATCAAGTCCCACTGGAGGGAAAACAAGCAATTAATAATCACACACATATATAAACCGAAAAAAGAAGGAAGAAACTGACAATGGACAATTAAATTATTTGCCCCATTGGAGGGGCTGAGGAACAATGTGAAACACAATAATTTTATTTTTATTTTTATTTTCCTTAAAAATGCAGTGAAATGAACTGTCGTTCCTGTCAAAAGAGACATTATATACTTTGACAAAGGGAAATATAACCAAGGTTTTGGGTTCAATTTGTAAATACGATGCATATGGAAAATGCACCAAACTACATTTCCCATAATGCAAAGTTAGTTGGGTAACCGCCAGGAAATAATGCAACTGCAAACCAATATATAGGGGGCGGACCCACAGTAACAATTGATCGTGAGCAAGGTATCTGCGATACCGAAATGCGTAGATCTGCTTATGCCTGTATCCCGAGAAACAAATTATTAAAAGAAACGCGAACAAAGTTGCTGAGAGTGCGTCCCAGTTTTTCTTCCAAATTGAAGGGATTGTTTGTGGATATATATATTACCTACTGGCGGTCGCCAGTAGGTAGTTATAGTTAGGACCACGTTTCCATAGGAAAACCTCAACATTCTATTTTGAATAACTTTGGCGCCGGTCGACGAATCCTCGCGAATTTCTCAAAATAGGTGGGGCGCTACGCTCCGCTCCTACCCTGAAAGTCTCGGGGGGATCCGTCAAGCGGGGGCTGAGATAAAAGGGGGGTCCCAAAACGCGTTTTTCCCATGCATTTTTCCATAGGACCTTTAGAACGAGCTACAGCCCGAACGGCTGAACAGAATTACTCAAAATTTGGCAGAGAGGTAGTCCCTAGGTCAAGGAAGTGCCTTTTGTATGTTTGGTGTAAATCTGTTCAGTAGATTCTGAGAAAATAGCCTTTAAATCAATATATATATCTGAGCCCGCTTACGGTACGCTTACCGTACGCTTACGGTAAGCGTACGGTGGCGTGCGCGAGCGCGATTCTGATTGGCTCTTAGATCTTAGTAAACATTCGAATCGGCCGAAACCAGGAAGCGGCGGCCGCCATTTTCTGTGTTTCACTCTGAAAAAAAAAGAGTGAAAACAAGAAAAGGGGGCAATGAGGAGAGTTACAGACCCCCTTACATTTGTGAGGGGGTCAAAGAAGGACTGTAAAGTACAAAACAAACATTTATTGATTTTTAAAAAAAATCACGGGGTACGCGTACGGTAAGCTTACGGTAAGCGTACGGAAGAAACATGGCGTGCGCGAAGGAGATTCTGATTGGCCCATAGATCTTAGTAAACATTCGAATCGGCCGAAACCAGGAAGCGGCGGCCGCCATTTTGTGTGTTTCACTCAGAAAAAAAACAGAGAAAACAAGGAAAGGGGGCAATGAGGAGAGTTACAGACCCCCTAACATTTGTAAGGGGGTCAAAGAAGGACAGAAAAGTACAAAAAAAACATTTATTGATTTTAAAAAAAATCACGGGGTACGCGTACCGTAAGCTTACGGTAAGCGTACGGTAAAAAAAATAAAAATAAATAAATGAAAAGCAGATTTAAGAGTTTGCTCATCATATGTCCTCGATGTGCGCACGGTGCGCGAAGCGCATCGTGCGTTCATGGCCCATCTAGCGTAATGTGGGCACGCGGTGCGCGAAGCGCACCGCGTGCTCACTGTGCGCGCACGGTGCGCGAAGCACACCGTGCGCGCATGGAACGAACTGCGTTAAGTGGGCGCGCACGCCACAAATGGCGTAAAGTAACTTAGCATTTAAAAAACCGTACAAATTCACTGAAAAAACCATAGGTTTCACACATGTTATAGTTAGCTGGACATTTTACTGATAAAAAACCAATGAAATTCCCCCGTTATAGTTACTGTAGGCAACTATAACTCACGCGACCGTAATCCTCTGCTGATGACATATGTGTCTTTATGAAAAAAAAATATTTGTAATATATGTATAGCTAAAATTTAATGGAAGAAGACATGGGCAAATAAGTGTCTAAATACAGTATTAGCATCAGCAGAGGATTGCGGTCGCGTGAGTTATAGTTGCCTACAGTAACTATAACGGGGGAATTTCATTGGTTTTTTATCAGTAAAATGTCCAGCTAACTATAACATGTGTGAAACCTATGGTTTTTTCAGTGAATATATATATATATATATATATATATATATATATATATATATATATATATTCAGTGAAAAAACCATAGGTTTCACACACGTTATAGTTAGGAATTAGCATTTAAAAAACCTTGCAAATTCAGTTAAAAAACCATAGGTTTCACACATGTTATAGTTAGGTGGATATTTCACTCGCAAAAAACCAATGAAATTCCCCCGTTATAGTTAGTTCAGATAACTATAACTCGCGCGACCGCAATCCACTGCTGATGACGTCACATATTACATCACTCATGACATGGTCAGTGGCATCACTCATGACATCACTGATGACATCATCCTTGTGATAGAGTGGCGGCCGCGCGAGATATAGTTATCTGATCTAACTATAACGGGGGAATTTCATTGGTTTTTTGCGAGTGAAATATCCACCTAACTATAACATGTGTGAAACCTATGGTTTTTTAAGTGAATTTGCAAGGTTTTTTAAATGCTAATTACTAACTATAACGTGTGTTAAACCTATGGTTTTTTCAGTGAATTTGTACGTTTTTTTAAATGCTAAGTTATGTATGTATTATTATTTTTTTTATATAGTTATTTTACAATAAACTACACATTGAAAAAAAAAATATATATCTTTTTTTTTTGGGGGGGTTTTCACCGTGCGCGATTTAAAAAAAAAATTTAAATGTTTTTTTCTGCCTTCGGGGTCCTTCAGGGACCCCCTGACAAAGGCTAGGGGGTCAGGAACTCTCCTCCCTGCCCCCTTTTCACGTTCGTCACCTTCCTTTTTCACTCTCGCACTGAAAACAAACAAAATGGCGGCCGACACTTCCTGATTTCGACCGATTTGAACGTTGACTAACATGTAACCACCAATCAGAATTACGCTCGCGCACGTTAGGGTGCTCGCACGGTGCGCGGCTATAGATATGTATGTGCTTTTAACTGTGATTTTCTCAGGAACTACTGAACAGATTGACTCCATATATGCAAAAGGCACATCCCTGTGCTGAGGACTACCTCTCTGCCAAATTTCAAGTAATTCTGTTCAGCCGTTCGGGCTGTACCTTGGACTTAAGGTCCATATGGAAAATTGCATGAGGAAAACGCGTTTTGGGACCCCCCTTTTTTCTCAGCCCCCGCTTGACAAATCCCCCCGAGACTTTCAGGGTAGGAGCGGAGCGGAGCGCCCCACCTATTTTGAAAATTTCACGAGGATTCGTCAACCGGCACAAAAGTTATTCCAAATAGAATGTTGCGGATTTCCTATGGAAACACGGTCCTAACTATAACTATCTACTGGCGACCGCCAGTAGATAATATTCACTGTGAAAAAGCCAAAGGTTACAGAGACGTTATAGTTAGGCTCAGATTTCACTCGTACAAAACCAGAGAAATTCAGCAATTATAGTTAGCTAAGCTAACTATAACTTGCGCCCCGCAATGCACTGCTTATGACCTCACATATTACATAACTCATTACATGTTCAGTGACATCACTGATGACATCACTGATAGCAGTGATGACATCATTCAGTGACTATGACTATATATGTGTGTGTGTGATGAGTGATGATGTATGTGAGATCATAAGCAGTGCATTGTGGGGTTGTGATTTATAGTTAGCTCTGGTAACTATGACTGCTGAATTTCTATGGTTTTGTATGTGTGAAATCTGAGCCTAACTATAACATCCCTGTAACATTTCCTTTTTTTACTGAATTTCAATGATATTTAATTTCATTTTGTAACTATAACGTCCCTGTAACCTTTGGGTTTTTTAAGTGAATTTCAAAGGTTTTTAAAAAGTTTATTTCCTAACTGTAGCCTGTAACCTTTGAAAGTGAGCGTGTGAGTGAGTGCATGTAAGTGAGTGTGTGAGTGTCTCAATGGGTGTGTGAATATCCAAGTGGGTCTGTGAGTTGCTGCACAAGTGTCTCACTGGGTATGTTAGTGGCTGTGTGAGTGTCTCACTGGGTCTGTGAGTGGATGCATGAGTGGGTATCTGAGTGGATGCATGAGTGTCTGAGTGAGTGTCTGAGTGGGTCTGTGGGTAGGTGTGAGAGATTGTCTGTGTGGGTTTGCAAGTACCTTCATGAGTGTGTGAGTCAGTATGTGAGTGAGTGCATGAGTGTCTGAGTTGGTCTGTGAGTGGGTACGTGAGTCTTTGAGTAGGCCTGTGAGTGGGTGTGTGAGTCTCTGAGGTAGGTCTGTGAGTCATTATGTGAGTTTCTGAGTAGGTTTGGGAGTGAGTGTCAGAGAGTTTGAGCCTTCTGTTTTGCCTTTTCTGACTATTTTTCTGCTCTCTGTTTTGCCATTTTCTGCTGGTTTTTCTGCCCTCTGTTTTTCCTTTCCTGCTTGTTTTTCTGCCACCTCTTTTCCCTTTCTGCTTTTTTTTGGCACTCCGCTTGGCCTTTTCTCATAATTTTTCTGCTCTCTTTTCTGCTTGTTATTCTGCCCCCTGTTTTGCCTTTTCTGCTCAGTGTTTTGCCGTTTTATTTTTGCCTTCTCTGCTCTCTTTTCTGCCCTCTTTTCTGCTTTGTTTTGCATTTTCTGCAGTCTGTTTTGCCTATTTCAGTTGATCTCTGTTTGCCATTTCTGCTTGTTTTTCTGCCCTCTGTTTTGTCCTCTTATGTTCTGTTTTGCCTTCCTACTCAGTTTTCTGTCCTATGTTGTGCATTTCCTGCTTGTTTTTCTGCCCTCTGTTTTGCTTTTTTCTGCTGGTTTTTCTGCCCTCTGTTTTGGCTTTTTCTGCCAGCTGTTTGCTTTTCCTGCTTGTTTTTCTGCCCTCTGATTTGCCTTTTTCTGCTGTTTTTTCTGTATAGACAAGTACCCAAATACTTTAAAATGTGTTCTCTAGGGCACCTGAACATGTCACAGGACAACTACCATCTATCCCCACTCTGAAGAGATTAATTGCCCGAACTATAAGAGCTACAGCTGAAACACCACCCACCACCAAAACTTTTGCAAAAATACAAATATTACCAGAATACACCATCACCCACAAAGATGAAGAATTTCCTTCTACATGACAACAACATTCATGAAAAATAAATTATCTTCTTTAAAACAGATAACAACAACAACTTACCTTACAAAAACTTAAAAATTGTGAAATGTGGATGATGGATGGCACATTCAAAGTTTGCCCCATGCCTTTTTATCAACTATATACTATCCACTGCGAATATCAAGATACTAACATCCCCTTCATATATGCACTACTCCCTAATAAACAAAACACCACATACATATAGCTCCTAACAATAATAAAGCAATACACCTACAACTACTTTACACAAAAAAAATCATTGATTATGAACAATCAATGATTCAATCAATTTTAAAAATATACCCACACACTGCAATACAAGGTTGCTATTACCACTTTAACCAAAGTATCTGGAGACACCTACAAAAATCTACTTTAAGTGTAGATTACACCACCAATAGTAACTTTGCCTACCAAATAAAAAAATTAATAGCCATGGCCTATGCACCAACAACTAAAGTAGCAAACCATTATAACCTACTTCTTGAAAGTCCCTTCTATCAAGCAAATGAAACTAAACTAACTCCCTTCCTAGACTACTTTGAAGACACTTGGGTGGGAAGGCTACATAGATCAGGGCACCGTAGACATCCCAAGTTCCAAATACCTGTCTACGACAGCACTCTAGCTCAAAAAGCTAAAACCAACAACGCAGTGGAAGGATAGCACAATGCCTTACAAGCAACAATGGTATGAGGAAAACCAACCCTACATAAACTTATAGAAGCTATCAAAAAAGAACAAAGCTATTAAGAGCTAAGGCTAGAGCAATCCCTAACTAAAATCGGGCCTAAACTAAGTAAACAAACAAAAACGATGTATGAATACCTACAACACAAAACTAGACTAAATAATTCTTGTTATTCTCAGTGACCTCAATATTCTATGAGAATTGTAATGCAGACAGGCACTTTTTTATTAATTGACGGGTCCGGGTCAAATTGATGCACCGTTGCTCCTAAGAATAGCGAGAATTATTAGATGAGTGATTGCAGTAATTATTGCTACCATCCTATATTTTGTGAAACCCATCAATCGATTACACTATGTCACATAGTCCCCTGGTTTTTACAGATAATCACCTACTTAGTCCTCCCAGGGTCTTTCCACATATGAAAATACCGTCCTGAAGATGGTCTTACAGATGTCTTCACAACAAACACCGAAACGTCGACAATTGCACCCATTTCTTTGTAAAAACATTTTTTTCATTATAGGAATTGTTCTTTACAAAATTGGCGACAATTTCTTTATCCTTACAACATATAAAATGGGTGATTACAAAAATGTCAATAAGATGAAAAATGCTGTAAAAAATTTATTAAATCCCTTTTTGTATATATATTGTTTTTGTACCCTCCAACTTTCCATAATTTTTTTCACATAAATTTGTGCTTCAATAAGTATACACCCGTCTTGTATTGTTCTTCCTTTTAAGTTAAAGTTGTGTTAAGATTGATTCAAAACAAAACAAACCTGTTTGCTTCAAAGTGCTGCTAGCAATGGGCACTGACAGAAATCTGGATATTGATTTTTCATGAATAAATTGATGATATAGCAATCAACAAGGATGAGGGCCACAAACTTACATGATTCTGTAACAGCAGTGTGTACTGCATACTTTTATGTTTAGAGCATTTGCTACAAAATTTGCCACCAATTTGCATAATTTGCAGATTGGAGCCAGAGAATTTGCTTCATAATTATATTTTTGTGGATTGCTTTCTGATTTCAAGGTAGAGTCCCTAGACCTGATGTGAGTATTCACCACCAGAGAAATGGCAAATACACCAGGATAAAAAAGGCTAACCCACTTACCACCCCACAGGAGTGTCTATTGCCTAAAATTAGCAATATTAGATCTGTGGATCAAATATGCCTATTGGAAACCATGTGCTTCACCTATGAAACAGCACCTGCATAGGCTATCGTACTACAATCAAGATGGGAGAATATACATGTCAGCCAAAGTCTTTGGAATGCAACATTTTACATTTCTTCTAACAGCCCTGCAATACAAGCTTTAAGGTGATGTGATCCAGTGAGATATTGTTTGAAGATGGTGTTGGAATCCATTTGATGTAAGCTAGGCTGGACATGTTAGTAGTGAGTAGATGTGGGGTAACACTGGTTTAGGAGCAATATATTTTTCCTCTATTAACTTGGATATTGGAGCACAAAGAACACTGGGAAATGTCAAGTGTAATTAGCATAGGTACTGCATCACATTAAAGTATAAAGGGTTGTTGGGATAGAGAGTAGTTAATACAGATTTGTTTAAGGTCACCAACCAATGCTGTGATAGCTTCCATTTGCAAAATCTCTTCTGGTATATTGACACTTCAGACATTAGTTGCAGTGCAAAAGAAAATGTAAACACCATGCTGCCTGGTACAGGCCACCGGACCAAAGCTACTGGTACGCCAGTACCAGTCAGACACAGGGGAATCACTCCACCAGTCATGAAGCACATATACTGGTCTGACTGCTCTTCTAAGGGATTGCATGTAACATGGAGATATGAGGGAAACCCCCTGGTAGAAAACTAATCCCCATCTTTCAGAACCGACTAAGGACAATGTTACATGCAAAACATCAGATACCCTGATTGGAGGATTCACTCCTAAACCCACTGCATTGTCCAGTTACTGCAGATATCCATGACTTGTTTCCAACTGCATATTTAGACTGCAACGAATATCTAATTGAACTGTTTTTATGGAGATCTGGACACGTAGGTTAATTGTGGGAAATGCCACTTTGAAACTTTCAAGGTTTCCCTCAACAAAGAGAAAAACAGACACCTTTGTAATATGTGGACACCATGACAGCACCCTCATACAGGACGACATTTATCTGATTAGTCACCTAATATGTATAGGTATTTATTATTTACCTTAACTGTGGAACATCCAAGGAACTTAAGTGTATGAGTTAGGAACTATTTGTACATGATAAATAAAGTTTGTATTTAAGCATACAAAACAATAATAATCAATTTATGGTTAGTAAGGGTTCCGCATATTATGAAAAATGTATTTAGACCCCTAGCCCCACTATCCTAAATAGAATCCATCCTCAGTCTTATTGAACTGGTGCAGGAAGACATGTTTCTACCTGGGATTCTACTGAGGTACTCTGCTCATTCACCTTCCTTGAATCTCTGTGTTCATGACTTGTTCAAGGACTCAGCCAGCCATTTATCTGACATTGTCTGCTGGTTAGGTCTCTACTAGAAAATGTCCTGCTTATAGGAGCCTACCTAAATTAACAGTCTTCTGGGAATCTGTAAACGCCATGGACAAAAGAGATTGGTGCTGACCACAGTGATCCCTGAACCATATGCACTGGAAACTGAACATCCAGTTGTGAAGAGCTATGAATTTGAATCTCAAGGCCCATGAAAGTTAATACATGTTCTCCTGCTAGGCTGGAAGAAACTCCTGCTGACCTGTGAGGTGCTAGGAAGGGTACACCAGATCTGTGTGGTAGTTAGGGTCTCCATTGTCACTTTGCAAAGAGGCTTGATCCTTGGGTAACTCACCCTGAAGTGTCGGAATATATCTGTTATTATTTCACATCTTCATGTGACACCTTTGTCATCTGGCAAGTGTCACAATACTCCCTTCTTAATGGGGGATACAATGGACAATAAGAGAAAACAAGACGTGGGCCACAATATTAGTAAAAATCCAAAAGGCCTAAAAGTAAAGACCCTGAGCCATAACTTGGGCAGATGGAATTTCCAACAAGAGTTTCGAAAGATATCGTTCTTGTAGTATGCTTATCTTATATTTTTTGGATGACTGAATCTATTTATTCATTTTGGAATATTGTTCATTGTTCTTCATTTTGTCAGCAACTAGTTCATGCTCTATTGTTATTTTGTGATTCTTTTGGACATAAATGTATCCCCTTACTGATTTTAACTCTGGATGGGCCACATGTGTGACCATAACCTTTTGCGACTTGCAATTTGAACATTTTAGGGATTCACAACTTGAGAGTTGCAAAAGGAACTGTACTAATGTGTCTCAGACACATTTTGGGCTTTCCAATGGGGGTCAATATTCACAAGGCAGGTTGCAATTTGCAAATTATTGGGGATGGTGGCCTGCTGGGCACAGCAGACCCCAAAGTCTTTATTCGGTTTTTAAATAACGCATTTATTTTTTTAAATGAAGCCATCTTTCCTTAAAGGAAAGGATCTGTTTGTACGTGACTGAGTTTGAGTGTTGCAGCTAACCGAGTTTAGTGCTTACTCTCTCTTTTAATCTCCAACAAGCAATCTTCTCACAAGCGTGAAACTGTGACCTGCTGAGAGATGCCAGAAACCGGTCCTAGGAAGCTTGTTTCTGGTCCAGGGAAGGCATGGCTTAGCAGTTCGGGCTGGACTGTTCCCATGAGGCACAGGGTCAGACTGATTTGCATATGGCCATGTCTGAACTGGGGTGGCAGAGTGGGATAAAGAACGGTGATGGATCAAACCCGGATCTGTTGACTGGGTGTGAATGTTTGATTGGTTCTGATGCTCCGTCCATCACCACCCCCTTTTGTACCGCTTTGTTCGCCATAAGTTGGCAGGGTATGCTCAGAGTCCCTTGCTCACTTTGCCACTGGATTCAAGCAAGCCTGGCTGAAGACGGCTGAAATGCCAGAAACCGGTCCTGGGAAGCTTGCTTCCGGTCCAGGAAAGACATGGCTTGGCAGTTCGGGCTGGACTGTTCCCATGAGGCACAGGGTCAGACTGATTTGCATATGGCCATGTCTGAACTGGGGTGGCAGAGTGGGCTAAAGAACGGTGATGGATCAAACCCGGATCTGTTGACTGGGTGTGAGTGTTTGATTGGTTCTGATGCTCCGTCCATCACCACCCCCTTTTGTACCGCTTTGTTCGCCATAAGTTGGCAGGGTATGCTCAGAGTCCCTTGCTCACTTTGCTACTGGATTCAAGCAAGCCTGGCTGAAGACGGCTGAAATGCCAGAAACCGGTCCTAGGAAGCTTGTTTCCGGTCCAGGGAAGGCATGGGATGGCAGTTCGGGCTGGACTGTTCCCATGAGGCACAGGGTCAGACTGATTTGCATATGGCCATGTCTGAACTGGGGTGGCAGAGTGGGCTAAAGAACGGTGATGGATCAAACCCGGATCTGTTGACTGGGTGTGAGTGTTTGATTGGTTCTGATGCTCCGTCCATCACCACCCCCTTTTATACCGCTTTGTTCACCATAAGTAGGCAGGGTATGCTCAGACGTGAGTCCCTTGCTCACTTTGCCACTGGATTCAAGCAAGCCTGGCTGAAGACGGCTGAAATGCCAGAAACCGGTCCTAGGAAGCTTGTTTCCGGTCCAGGGAAGGCATGGCTTGGCAGTTCGGGCTGGACTGTTCCCATGAGGCACAGGGTCAGACTGATTTGCATATGGCCATGTCTGAACTGGGGTGGCAGAGTGGGCTAAAGAACGGTGATGGATCAAACCCGGATCTGTTGACTGGGTGTGAGTGTTTGATTGGTTCTGATGCTCCGTCCATCACCACCCCCTTTTGTACCGCTTTGATCGCCATAAGTTGGCAGGGTATGCTCAGACGTGAGTCCCTTGCTCACTTTGCCACTGGATTCAAGCAAGCCCGGCTGAAGACGGCTGAAATGCCAGAAACCGGTCCTGGGAAGCTTGTTTCCGGTCCAGGGAAGGCATGGCTTGGCAGTTCGGGCTGGACTGTTCCCATGAGGCACAGGGTCAGACTGATTTGCATATGGCCATGTCTGAACTAGGGTGGCAGAGTGGGCTAAAGAACGGTGATGGATCAAACCCGGATCTGTTGACTGGGTGTGAGTGTTTGATTGGTTCTGATTCTCTGTCCATCACCACCCCCTTTTGTACTGCTGGGAGATACAGCATGTGAATATTAGTAAATGAGCACATATCCACTTTCTACTATAGCGCAAATACAGGGCTACGTGTTAGGATAATCTGACCAAATATCAGTAAATCCAAATTTATTTAAGATTGTTTTTTCTCTTTCCAGTTTAGTTATGTATACTTCTGTTTACCTTTAGTGAATTACATAATACAAACCGGACCCAAATACCTCAAAGACAGAATCAACTTCGACGTACCCAAAAGAAACCTCTGATCTTCCATCCTCGCACTGGCCGAAACCCCGCGCATCCACAGAGCAGGCGGAAGATCCTTCTCCCACATAGCAGCCAAGACCTGGAACGAGCTACCGGCAGACATCAGACCCGCCCCCTCCCTGAATACCTTCAGGAAGACCCTCAAGACTTCGGCTAATCAGATCTGCGGACCCCCACCCCCCTCAGCGCCTTGAGACCCTCACGGGTGAGTAGCGCGCTCACGATTCCATGATTGATTGATTGACCAGTTCCTGAACTCAAAGAGTTGCTCAAGTCCACCTGAGCTGTGCTCATGATAGTGCATCACTTATTATAGAATATGTCTCCTAACTAAAGGAAATATAAATAATATTTATGCCATCACCATTATAGGTATGCTAATAACTGTCTTTTTGTTACATAGCACTTCATACAGTACTGCTGCTGTTTTAAAATGTTGTCAATAATAAGTGATACTTTTTATCTATCTGAATGGTACTCAGTTTACCAACCTTGGATGGATGGAAGGTTGAGTTGACCTTGTCAGTGTCTTAATTATATTGTCAACCTGGAATGGGAAAATCCTTTCTCTGGCTTTTCTTAAAATAGGTTAGCCAATGAACATTAAGCAGCTGGGTGTATCACCCCTTCTCACATACTCATTATCAATCTGGCACCATAAAAGACGTAATAAAAGAAAGTGCCTTTCAGAATTGAAGGATCTTTTTGGAAAATCAGAATGTGTATGTTAGCATGCCCTCCATTGGCTCTTAATAGGAGCTGCATTCATGTTAATTTCTGACACTGAACTGCACCTTGGTGGAAGTTTCTACTGTGTGTCTTCATTTCCTCATGTGTCTGACAGCCGGAAAGCAACGTTTACAAATAGAAAATGAAAAACTTTCTGCTCTGACCTTTAAATCTTTAGAAACTTCGGAAAGAATGCAGGCAAGTTCTGAACACCGGCCAGAGTGGAGCAAAATAATTGAAATACTATCTATCTGATTCTGAGAGAAAATTAGATTATTATAACCCATATGAAAAACAACTTTAGATTTCGTATGATAATTACCATAAAAATCTAAGCAGAAAAATAGCAAGCAGGGTCAAATTGCATGAAAACTTCAAACACACAGTGATGAAAGTGTATTTCCGCCTTGATCTGAGCTAAAGAAAAATGCCATTATTATGTGTGCCAACGAATAATAGGCACTAAATTCAAAATGTTACTAAAACTCTGGAAGATTTTTTCCTTCCGCTGATGGAACTCATATTCTTTCTAAATGATGAAAGATGTTCTATTACATTCAGGGCACAATTCATATTATACCAGCGATACTTCTTTCTGATAAAGCAGATCACGGCGTACAATATATTCCTTTTCAGTCAATGCAAAATGCACATTGCCCCAGTAAAATGTTGTTGCTGCCGCAGCATTTTCTTTGTAAATGGAAAGCAGAGAAGGGGAAGCAATGCAAAATTATTTTTAACTGTTGGTGAACATCTGCATTCAGGCGTCCTTCCTCTGTGTCATTTTACCAATTTGTTTCCTTTTCTTCTCTGAGGGCAGAGTGTTGATCAGTCTTGCAGCTGCAGGCCCAGCTGTCTCGAGTGCCAATCCTGACATGGCGCCTCTCGGTTTGGCACCCCAAAATATTAATCTTGTTTAGTTGCGTGCTTTTGATAATCTGATTTCGATTTGAATAAATCAGGTGTATTACATTCAAAATGAGTATAACCCTTATATAAACGTTCAGGAGATTTCGGCCTGGCAGGATAGCCCAAAAGGTTTAACGCTCTCCGCTGAGATATGCAGTGATCTGCGGGCCCAAGATCGAATTGAAGCAAGGCCAACTTCTGTCCTTCTGAGGTTGTTAAAGTGTGTGCCATCAAACTGTATCATAATAACACATCCATTTGAAATAACAGAAGAGTTGCATGAGGCGCTGTAGAAAAAATAAGTTACCATCCATCAAACCTTTCAAAGCTAACCATCCAAGGGAATGCTTGTTCAAGAATTTCTGGGAACTCCTTTCTACTTCCTCTGTCGACCTTTCAGGTAGAAGAATACATTCTGGACTGATACTCACAGGTCACCGATACAGGAAAGAAAGTGTAGCAATTCTTGCAAAAATTGCCTACATGGAGCACCTGAAAGCTGACCACACATCTAAGGGCCACATGTAAACCGTGTTTAGTGGTTGCAAACAGTGATTCGGGTTGTTTGTGACCGCTAAAAAGGGTTGTAGCATGCATCAACCCTATTTTGTGAGTCCGCGACCTGTTACCGACTCACAAAATAGGGTTTGCGAGTCGCTTCTTAGGAAGGAGCATGCTAAGGTGTCCCTTTATAATAGCGAAACGCAAGGGCATGTATGATTGTTTTGCAAAAAGAATGCGGTAGCAAAACAATCACAGTTTTTCCTCAGGTAGGTGGTAAGCCACTCCCAAACAGGAAGAGGAGCCCTTCCCCTCTGTGATTGGCAGCAAATTTTTTTTTTAACTGCAGGCAGTGTTCGGAGACTCTTAAAAAATTAAACTGAAACGCATCCCATTTTCCATGAAGGAAAACAGCATCTTAAAAAAAGTTGCTTTATTTAAAAAGCAAACACAGATGGGGTTCTGCTGTCCCCAACGGTCCACCGTCCTTGTGTTATTGTCCATTCCCAATGGCTCGTATTTGCTACCTGCCTCATCAATATTCATGAGGCAGGTCGCAAAAAAGGTAATTTGCGACCCCATTGGGAATCGCAAAATGTGCCTGAGACACATCAGCATATTTCCTTTTTCTCAAGTTGCGACGGTCGTACATGAGGCCCAGATTCCACAGGCTCACAAAGGCCTACATTCATATTCATAGCACTTTTGTGCTCTAATGTAGCTGATTTGTTTCCCTTTCTCTACTCAAAGTACTGGTGTTATGCATGAAATATTAGGTTCAAGATATGTAGGTGTTGAAACAGTTCAACATCTTCCACGGATAGCAAACAATGGCTCAGCTATTGCGTCCGTCTGCTTCTCCACGGTGAGCCTAAGTGAAACTGCAGAAGTTGTGAATGCTTTCCTTAAATGCGCGCGCGCTGCACATCAAATGTTGTTCGAAAAGCCAGCACCTCCTCTTAAGCCTCCAAATCAACAGATCGATCATGAATAGGTTGAACTCAACCAATTACACAGAACCCATTCATCAATACTCTTCTCAGGCCATCAGACACAGTTGACTCCACAGCATCAGGCCAGTGGCAAATAAAAGATATATCTTTAAATGCCAGACTCCTAATTATATGATCTGAATCCACACCTCCAGGTAATAACCCCTGCAATAAAGTGCACGATGAAAGAATGAGGTATACAACGAGACAGGATCTATGAGACCCCCACAGGCGGGAACGGCTACGACTGGGGCGTGTTTCCTGCCCTGGTTTGACAATAAAGATCTGAGTGAGAAAAATCTGATATTTGCCACATATTACTACAAAATACCGTTTTAAGAATATTGGAACAGCTCACAGCAGCCCGGTGTCTAAGCAACTGATTACTAGTCTTGCTGAAAAATCCCAGTGCGAGATATGACCATATCCACGGGAAAGTAAACAAAAGCTCATCTTAAAATGAGTATTCTTTCATCATAGCCTGAAAATATCTGATGACCTTTGAAGCTGGGTGAGGCAACACAGCAGGATCAACGCGAAACCGTGTATTCTACATGCAGTGCAATATATTATGCACTGAGGATGGAACAATAGAATAAAAGTATATATACTGAGATTCACTTGTAGGTTGGAAGAGTTATTCCAAATATCGGATTTGTAACAATAAGGTCATCATCCATTTGCTGGTGACTAGTTGATCTGGTTTGTAGCAGCATATGTATAATAGCACATATTTTGCACAAATATCATGACATGATTATGTAATCTACGCAGTAACGCTGTATTTAAAAATGGAATGTTTTGTTGGCTAATTTCTTTAAAAAAGGAGAGCTCCTCTTACACCTAAAGTATGAGATAATACAACAGTGTGACATATTTTCATTAATGAGGTCAAATCCAATATAAAAACTAGATTGATCCAGAGTAAAGGAAATTTCATCATACAGACACTGTAAAAAAAAAGCCCCGCCCTGAACAAGGATAAATGACGTCGAAAGAGCCACAGTTTCCAAGAAAAGAATTGAAACAACAAAGAATGCCTTCCTGACATTGCCACTGTTACATACCGCGCAGTAAAAATGTGTGCCCATTGCAGTTGCTGTGGTTGGGAGAAGGTTGGCGAGTCTGGTTGACTTCCATACAAATGTGTTGAGATGTGGATGTCACAACATTCTAAAGCATTGCCACTAGAAACCAAAGTTGTGTCTGAACTACTAAATTCATGCTTTAGATCTGTAAAACCCTGAATGTAAGTAAAGTGCTCTAAAGCTGAGACTGTTGGATGGCAGAAGACACCCTCAACATGATGTCAGTCAGTCATGATGTCACCTTCTCTCTTTATCTGCCGCTCATTCTCATTTACTCTATCTCATTGGGTGCATCTGATGCAGAACAGGACTATGCACTCTGTTGCAAAAAATACATTGTCTCCATTATAGACACCACCTTGCTCACCTTAGGGATTATGCTACTGTGAAAGATCTGTTAGTGGTTTCCAATTACTCTCCCTCTTCAGTGCATGCAGTGTCAGGATTTAGTTTGCAAATTGGGTATTGACCCACCTGTTGGTGGGTGTTGTGTGCGACTGCACCCTCCTACAGTGTCCTGGGGATCGTAAGGGTACCATTGGGATATCCTATACTGCCTCCAAAAGGCACTCTTTTTTTAATGCTGGAGAAATTTGCTATGGGAAAAATGGCTGCAAATGTTTGTATAGCCCATTTGAAACACATTTCATTATGGATCGCTGACATAATATCGATGCATACGATGTCAAAACACAAAAATATTGGAAAATAAATATTGCTAACAAAAATAACAACTTCCTATGCTTAACTAATAAAAACGCAGATTACCTTAGTCATAGTTAGAACCTAGTTTCCATAGGAAAAGCGTTTTTTGTTTTGTCAATTACTTTGGCGCCGCGTGACAAATCCTGACAAAATGTTCAAAATTATTTTGCCACTCACCTCAGCTGCTGTCTAGAAAGTTTTGGAATAATCGAACGAGCAAGGGCAGAGAAAAAGGAGGGTTCCCAAAATGCATTTTCCCCATGTTAATTTCTATAGGAAATTTAGACATGGCTACAGCCCGAACTGCTGAACCGAATTACACAAAATTTGGCAGAAAGGTAGAAGTTGGTCCAGAGAAGTGTTTTTTTTTGTGTGATTTAGTGTAAATCTGTTCAGTATTTGCAGAGTTATTAAAATAAATTTGAATTGTATATCTAGGGATGTATAGGATATGTGACACCTCCTGATCTTATGATGAGTTCTGATATATATATCATACATCAAAAATAATATCCACATTAGCATTCACCATAGAAGGACTAATCGAACAGAAAAAATTCAAACTAAAACTAAACCAACCAATGAATTAAAACTATATAACATTTAACCAATAAAATCAGACAAACAATTAAATCAACAATGTAAAAGGCACACTAATTTAAATAACTTGGGGTCCTATTACGTTGTCGAGCGGAGTTTCCTCCACCCGACATCGCGTCGTCACGGGACCGACTAATTAGGATGCAACTGTTCGGTCGCCGTCCTATACTTTACAATGGGAGCATGTATTCCAGACAGAATGAATGCTCCCATTGTAAAATAGGAGGTGCAATTCATCCCTGCACCCCGTGGCAGGCACCTCAAGATGCCTGCCATAGGGTGCAGAGTTCAACAGGGGGGCACCAGAGGCTGTGCACCCAAGGGGACCACATGTTGAGTTCTGACAGCCTTTCTGTGTCGGAAAGGCTGGCACGGAAAGGCTGCCAAAACCCAACATTGTAATCCCTAGGGTGGAAAGAGCCGCCCTCAGGATAACTGGCCCCATTCCGACTGGGAGACAGGCTCTCTCAGCCTGTCAGAAGCCAATCGGAATGACAGTTCGGATTCCTGTCTGACCGCCTCCATCGTAATGAGGCGGTTGGAAATCAATCTGACCGTCATTTTACGCTGTGGTCGGAAAGGCTCCACATTTTAATCAGCCCCTAACTACTTCAAAACTGTCATATGCTGCAAAACGAGGAAACCCTGCTGGAATTTCACACCAGACCATTACAGAAGAAAGATATACATTTCAACCACTAACTAATGAATTGAGTAAAACTTAGATAAAAATGGTAAATAACAAATAGTTAATAAAATACATTCCAACTTCTATCGTTCTACATAGACTTCCCAAAAGAAAAACCCACACCGGGAAACAGCAACAAACTGCCTGAAAATAACAACTATCACAAATCATCAAAAAGATATAAGAAAAGTATGTATACATGAATTAATACAAAAGAATACACTCACCCAAATAGCATGCAAAAATAAGTTAAATGGCTTCAACCTTTACAAACTACCAACAAACTTACATTTAAAATGAAACATGAATTTTTTAATCTAGCAGAAAAGAAAGCACCTGCTCCACATACGAATATCCCCAATGGAAAAGCGGCAAAATCAGGTGAAACATATATGCAGAACATATATGTAAGTATAGAAAATAGAAGACATTGCAGAATTTTAAATGTAAATAACAAATATACAAATGCTTAAATATTATATATATCAATACATTTTTATTACCTTCAGATACAATGACAGAAGCTGCAAAGTATATCACTTTGTAGAAAGGAAAGCAGTTACTTCATCACATGGTTTACACCTACAGCCAAGAAAGTGCATA
Organism: Triturus cristatus; assembly: GCF_964204655.1. Classification (NCBI taxonomy): domain Eukaryota; kingdom Metazoa; phylum Chordata; class Amphibia; order Caudata; family Salamandridae; genus Triturus; species Triturus cristatus. Next base: position 626,714,517 of record NC_140587.1, read on the forward strand.
AACAAAAACTAGAAACTGAAAATATACTAAATATTATTATAAGGCATGCTTTTGGGAGCAACTACAAAAGATGATGTTTCAATTCAAATGAAAGAGCACAACCACCTCCCAAATGTAAGAGAAATAGAAGTGAGGGAGATATTGCAGAATATAAGAAAGGCAAGCACTAGCTCCCAGGAACCAACAAGCAAAAATCCTTAAAGATATACTATTTAAAGTCCATGAACACATAACAGGCCAGCTACTATCTATCCCCACTTTAAAACGTTTAATTGCACAAACCAATGACACATTATGAGGAACCTTTCCTTTTACATGACAACCTCAATAATGGAAATCAAAACCTAGAATTCTCTACAGCAGATACCTTCCTAATACTCAGACAGTGCAACATGTGGATGATGGCTGGGACCTTCAAAACGTGTCCCAAACCATTCACTCAGATATACACCATACATCGTGCATATCAAAACACAAATCTCTTTTTTATAATTACTCTACTACCAAATAAACAAAGCAACACTCACTATAAGCTCCTAAACAATATCAAACACAAGACAAATAATCACTACCCCAAAAATAATCATAGACTTTGAGCAAGCCATGATTCAAACCATTCTAAATATTTACCCCCACACAGCCATACAAATCTGGTGCTATCATTTCAATCAAAGTATATGGAGTCACCTACAAAAATGTGCACTAAGAGCCAATTACGATGTCGGACGGAAAGCCTCTTCCCAACAGTCAGATTCTCTTAGACCATTTCGGAGCTCATCCACCTGACTCAGTCAGATTCCAATCTGCCTGACCGATTACGAAGTTCGGGGTCGTATGTCAAACAGCACGGTCTTTCTGAATCGGTTCAGACCGGCTCGCGGAGTATCCATGTCAGTTGGAGCTGCAGCGTACACCTCAGCAGACAGTGTTTTCGACCGAGCGATTACGATGTCAGTTTCCAACAGCCTTTATGAGTCGGCCTGTCTGACACGAAACGGCTGTCAGATAGTGACTTTTGGGGCCCTGGCAGTCCCCCTTCATCCTGCAGCCTCCGGTTTGGGGCCGAGGGTATACCCAAGGGACCCCATGTAAAACCATGCACTGTGTGGCAGGCACCATGAGGCGCCTGCAACAGGGTACATAGTTTTCCGCACACACCCTATTTCCCCATAGGAACCAATGTTGTCGGGCGGAACACAGGTTCCCATAGAAGTCAATGGGACTCCAACTGAACAGTGTTCGGGCGCATTGTAATCGGTCGGTCGGAACCACCATTCGGTAGTTGGTTGGATCCGATTCCGAGAAGGAGTCAGGCAGAAAATGTCTGCACGACATCGACCCCAAGTTTAGAATATTCTACAAACAGACATTTTGCTTTTGAAATCAAAACAATGATAGCACTAACTTTTGTCCCTGCCACAGAGATAGCCAAGCACTATGATTCACTAAGAGAAACCTTTTTCTACCAATAAAACAAAGACAAACTTAGCCCCCTAATGGACTATTTAGAAGACACATGGGTTGCAAGACTGCATCGTTCAGGACACAGACGCCAACCAAAATTCCAGTTACCATGGTGGAATGTCTATGACAGCACCTTGGCACATGAAGCTAAAACCGTGGAAGGATGGCACAATGCCTTCCAATCTACATTAGACAGAACCTAACCTACACTGTACACATTTATAGAAGTATTACAAAAAGAGCAAAGCTACCAACAACTAAGAATAGAGCAATTTGTTAGCCAAATTGGCCCTAAACATACCAAAAGAATGTACGCTATGCTACCGTTTTAAGTCAAACTCTTCATAAATAGCAAAGGAGTAGCTTACTTGCAAATCATAGAGAAAAGGATATTATAAAATAAATAGTAACCTACTAAAGTCCTCAAACAAATTTCTTAACCAACATACCAAACCTTGTACTTTTCAAATAATAAATATAATGTTATAATAAAATACTAAATTTTTTTATTTAAATTCCATTGTTAATGAATACTGATATAATAAAACTATAAATAAATCCATGCCGTTCAGGAACCTATGTGCATGCACACTGGGGGGCACATGTTATGCCCCCCTGTGTGCCTCCATATGTGGTGGAGGCATAGGGTCCCTGCTAGGCCTTCTTTGTTTCTTCTCTGTCAGGGTTTACACGGTGGTGGAACGGTCATGAAAGCTCTGGCAGAGAAGAAAATCAGAATATGCTTGGTGGGACTGTGGTGGTCCCGCCAAGCATATTGCGGCCTCTGAGCACTGCTCCGACACCAGAGAATGGCGGTTCCCTGGTGGAGCCAGAGGTCCCTGGGCAGTCTGACTGCCCAGGTCGTAATAGGGCTGTGGGACTGCAGGTGGGGCAGTGGCTGCATCTGCCACCGCCGCGCCACCACGAGTCAGGCGTTCCTCGAACCCACAGACTCGTAATAGGGCCTGCAGACAGAGTCACTCCTGAGGCGGAAGCCGGGAGCAACAGAAACTGATTTGATACCTGTGTGTCTCTTTTAATATTGTATACTGTGCTTTTAAAACGGATTCACTTATTTAGCTAAAACCTGACACCCACCTTAACCACGCCGATCAGCTGATAACTTGCTGAAATCGGTAAACGCTCGCTTTCCCTGCCGCCATTGCTAGGAGCGAGGAGCCTACAGACACGCCCATATCTGGTGGCCACGCCCCTTTTCTATTATAAACAGCGCGCGCTGACCATTAGCGCTGCCCTGCAGACAGAGTCACTCCTGAGGCGGAAGCCGGGAGCAACAGAAACTGATTTGATACCTGTGTGTCTCTTTTAATATTGTATACTGTGCTTTTAAAACGGATTCACTTATTTAGCTAAAACCTGACACCCACCTTAACCACGCCGATCAGCTGATAACTTGCTGAAATCGGTAAACGCTCGCTTTCCCTGCCGCCATTGCTAGGAGCGAGGAGCCTACAGACACGCCCATATCTGGTGGCCACGCCCCTCCTATGCCTAAGCTCCTACAATAAAATCATGAACGCATGCCGGAAGCGCAGCGGACGTGCGCAGCGGGCGCGACGATGGCGCGCCGAAGCCGCGCCAAAGGGGTGCCAGTCTGCGCCAGTCCGCGCCGGACCCGCGCCCAGAGCCCTAAATCCTACCCAGCCTCCACACTTTTCTAGTAAGTCTCTGAAATACTCTTCCTCCTACCTGACAGAGATTCGAAGCACCATGCTCCGCCAGGATTGCCCACTTCTTAACTTAGACGCGCATTCCGACGTAATTTACAAAGCTTGCCCTAAATGCAATCTCAATTGCACCCACTCCTGTACTCAGACACCCCCAATTCCTGGAGCACCACATAAAGATACCATAAGCATTAAATGCGCACTAGTGAATGCGAGATCTATGTGCAAACACAAAGAAGAGGTGGCCGAACTAATATCGGCACACAAATTAGACATTCTGTTCATAACAGAAACATGGGCCGACCTGGCTTCTGACCCCGATCTCGTGACAGCCGTCCCTGAGGGCTACTACATTGTCAGACAAGACAGACCGGCCGGAAAAAAAGGAGGCGGCCTCGCCATAATCCTACTGCAAAATCTAGCAGTAAAAACTGGAACTTCAGCCACTATCCCGGCTGAAACACTATCTTTCTCCATCACGCTTTCCCCCACTCAAGTGTTCAATGGAGTCCTGCTCTATCGCCCCCCTGCGGCCCGAACACCATTTCTCCAATCCATCAGCACTTTATTAGAAACTGTGCCAGAAGTCTCTGACTTCACAATACTCGGAGATTTTAACTTTCATCTAGAAAACACCCTAGACAAAGATACTCTGAGTTTGATTGAGGACCTTAAGGCAGCCGGCCTAAACCAGCTGGTCACCTTACCTACACACAAAGCAGGCCACATTCTTGACGGATTGTTCACGAATAATCCGGCCATTGCCCCCCCTACTGTAACTCCAATTGTATGGTCAGATCACGCAGTGGTGGTTTTCTGCGTTAGTGTTAAAAAACACAAAAATCAACCCTCGGCAAAAAAACAACAGAGGCTCTGCAGGGATTGGAAAAATATAGAAACGATCACCTTAGCCGAAACTCTCGGAAACACTAGACCACCCCCAGTATCTGACCCTCAACTAGCAGCAAATAATTATAACCAATGGCTTACAGATACCTTAAATCAAGTAGCGCCTCTAAAAAGAGTGCGGTCTAATCGTGCAACACCATCAGCCCCATGGTTCTCCGAACTGATAAGAATAGAGAGACAGAAATGCCGCAATCTAGAAAGGCGTTGGCGAGTCAACTATGACAACAACGACAAAGAAAGATACAAACAAGCGCTATCAGACTACAGGAAAACGCTAAGACAGGAAAAAAGCAAATATTTCTGTGAACAGATAGAAAGAGCACAGAATTCCAGTAAGCAACTATACCAGACCGTGGCTACATTAACAACGATACCAACAGCCAATATCACTGAAACCTCCCAAGACCTTTGCAATAAAATGGCCGACTTCTTCAGGACCAAGGTAACTGAAATTTTCGATAAATTTAACAACATCACGAATGAGGAATTGTCAGACGACACCAAGAACATAGAACTTACGTCCTCATCTCTGAACGAATTTATCCCCCCATCACTAACAGAAATAAAAGACCTCATTAAAACCACTATGTCAGGATCCCCTCTTGATCCATGCCCACCAACCATTATCAAACTAACATCTGATGTAGTAGCACCAATCCTGGAGAACATCTGCAGCACCATTTGTGAGACAGGAACATATCCCCAAAATTGGAAAACCGCAATAATAAAGCCTCTATTAAAGAAACCAACTCTTAACACCTTGGAATTAAAAAATTACCGCCCTATGGCAGCTCTCCCTTACCCATCAAAAATTCTTGAAAAAGCCATAAACAAACAGCTGGCCAACTACATTGATCAAAATAACCTGTTGGATAACACCCAGTTCGGGTTCAGAAGAGGACATGGAACGGAGACAGCGCTCATCAAGGCCTCTGAAGAGATCAGACAGATCATGGACCAGGGCGGTTCGGCTGTTCTGATCCTGCTAGATCTATCAGCGGCCTTTGACACGGTCGATCATAACATCCTGATCGACCGTGTCAAAGCTATGGGCATAAAGGGCAGGGCTGTGGAACTTCTGACCTCTTTCCTAGCCAATAGAGAACAGTCAGTGAAGATGGGGAACTTCTATTCACCAACGTTCGTGCTGCCATGCGGAGTCCTCCAGGGATCCTCGCTGAGTCCGACACTTTTCAACATCTATGTGTCGGACCTGGCGAGGATCATTAAAACCCATGGAATGGGAGTGACTTTGTACGCCGACGACACCCAGTTGGTGTTGGCAGTACATAAGAACGGGATTGAAGTAGCAGCCAACTTTCAGACCGGTATGAGAGCCATTAGTCACTGGATGGACAATAATTGTCTAAAACTAAACACCGATAAGACCGAGGTAATGGTGTTTGGAGACCTAAAACCATCTTGGTCTCCGATCTGGTGGCCATCGGAAATGGGCAATCCACCTATCCCAGTTTCTAAGGTCAGAAACCTAGGAGTGTTGTTCGACAACAAACTAAGTTTCACCAATCACGCCAACGCAGTGGTCTCCTCTTCCTTCTTCACGCTACGGAAGGTGAAAAAGCTACTACCCTACCTACCACTGTCTGCAGGGAAAACCCTGATGTCCTCCTTGGTGTTATCCAAGGTGGACTACTGCAACGGGCTTCTGCTGAACGCCCAGGAGCAGGTCCTCAAAAAGCTACAAATGGTGCAGAACGCCGCGGCGCGAATCCTGACCAGAACACCCAAGTTTGCACCGATTTCATCAGTCATTTACCAACTTCACTGGCTCCCAATAAAAAAGAGAACCAAATTCAAGGCTCTGTGCATTATATACAGAGCACTGAACAGCCAAGGACCCGACTTCTTTAGGGAATCACTGCAGCTGTACGTTCCCAAAAGAGCGCTAAGATCAGCCTCATCCGCTTCACTATGCATTCAACGAGTGAGAACAGTCACCTGGGGAGACAGACGCTTCATGGTGGCCGCCTCGAGGCTCTGGAACTCCTTGCCCCATCACATAAAAACCAGCCCCTCACTATTGCTCTTCAGAAGGCAAGTGAAGACATGGCTATTCACTCAATAATGCACAGGACGTGCCTCCTGTCTGCCCAGCGCCGAGACACCATTTATGGTATTTGTTTGCGCTTTAGAAATTTAGAAATAAATAAATAACACTACTACATCTAAATATAGACAAACCCCCAAAACAACACTATAACTACCTTCTAAACCTCCCCCTAAATTGCCCCCACAACACCCTTCAAAAATCCTTAAAAAAGACTTACCTTTCCTTATGAACAGGAGCACCTTCCAGCCACCTGGTTTCAAAAAAAGACTAAAAGCACAAATAGATTACAAAATAGCAGATAGCGGTTAAAAAAAATGGCCGCTAAATGAAACTAAAAAAGGGCTATCTTTCCTAATATTGAATGGGAAAGACGGTCAATAAATATATGAAAAACTGTTGTGAGAAAATGTAACAAATGTATAAAGTATAATTTAAATAAAAGTATAAAATATATACAATTATTTAATTTGTACATAAAAAACATGTTAAAATGATGTTGATAATATGTATGTAAAACAAATTAAATGAAAAAAAATTGTAGGAATGGAAAATAAAAGTTGAAAATGCACAACACACAATACTATAAAATATAATTTATGTTTTTTTATTAATAAAAAATAAAAGGGAATGTTTTATTTACTTACTTTTATACACATATTTGTTTTTCAGATTAAATATCTATAATGAAAAATTTCAAAATATACAATAAATAAATTTGAAAACATAAATAAAATTAGGAAAATGTGTGACGTCTTTATCACATAGAACGGTGCAATTAATAATAATATTGTTTACACACGTACAACAATTTTTATAATATTACTAATCAACAACAATACTAATAAAATAACAGAAAGTATTTCTAATTCATACAAATAAAAGTCAAATAAAAGAGTTCAGAAAAAATACAATTTGAAATAATCTCAAAAAAACATAAAGCATTTGTAAAAAATTGTTAGACACTATAGGGATGACATTTTATATTCCCACTCCACCCTAACCACCTTGGAAGAAGATGTTGGACACTAAAGCAGTGGCATTTACTATTCTACTCCAATGTATACCAATTTGGGGAAGGAATTTGACACTAAAGGGGTGATATTTACTATTCCCACTAAAATATAGACCAATTTTGGAAAGGCGTTTGACATTAAAGGATTGACATTTGCTATTCCCACTACAATCTAACCATATTGGGGTAAGTTGTTGAACACTAAGGCCCTGATTATGAGTCTGGCCGTCCACGGATTCCCAGACTTACCATGACTCGTTACTGGCGGTCCAGTCCCTCCTGTACCGGGGGTCTGACCACTCCATTACAAGTTGGTTGGTCAGACTACTATTGCACCACCGCAACCACCAGCGATAAGCGGTGGCATGGCGGTCCTGAGGGCACAGTGGTCCCACCAAGCATATTACAGTTTTTACTCTTCCATGGTTTTCATGGTGGTTCCTCCTCCATGAAAACTGTAGTGAAGGGAAAAAAAGGGGGCTATACAAGGACCCCTGTTGCCTCTCGGCCATGGGAAGTAATCAAGGGGGCACAACACCCCACTGTGTGCATGAACCCCAGTACCTGCACGGCATGGTCTGCACCAGGCTATGCCATGCAAGTACTGCCTTTGACGTGCCCATAGGCACTGCCATGGGAACGCCATAAGAGCCACCCGCCAGTGACTAAAAAAGTAATTTCATTTGGCGGACGGTGTGTGAACAGGCATGGCTGTGTGGGAGCGGTCCCACTACCACACCACCAAGTTTGTAATCAGGGTGACATTTTATAATCCCACTTCCATTTAAGGATATTTCAAAACAGTGTTGGACACTAAAGATGCAAAATTTACAATATCCACTTTAATGTTAAACATTTTAAACAAGGTAATATAAATTAAACTATTTCAATTTCAATACACAATCAATATTCCATACTCATGCACATTTGATTATGATAAAACTTAAACATAAGTTCATCTAAAAACCAACTAACCTAGACAACAAACCTACACATACAAATAAAAATCGAAAAATGCAAACAAATTCATTTTATTAATAATTAAAATATGTATATAAAAACAAATTATCCAAAACGATAAGCTATAAAAGAACAAATAAACAATTATTCCAAAATTAACATTCATCAAAAAAAGAAATATCGGAAAAAGCTTTATACTTTTAAAAATGTTAAATATATTTGTTAAATAAAATTACAGTTTTGAAAAATAATTATATAGTTCTACAATTTAAAAATGAAATTGGCAAAAAAATCATAACATTTTACATGAACATATTTCTAAATATTATTTTTTATTTACAATTTTGTTATATTTTTAAAAACTATTTTTGCATTTTATACCATTATTACATATCTTAATTAAAAATATATCTTTTATTCATATTAAAAAAGAAAATAATTTAAAAAATTCAAATTTATAAACTTCAAAATTATAACCATTTTTCTTTTTCAAAATCTACATTTAATAAAAATCTTCCCACCCTTATCCCCTAAAAACCCAATATTCCACTACTAAAAAATGTATTTAACAATTATTTATGTACATTAATATAAATAATTATACACATTTCAAAAATCTAATATAAAAAAAGCACTAATATAAAAAATATAAACAGATACAATAAAAAATAATAAAATAAATTAAATACTTAAAAACTCCTACAAATGTTTTTACATACAATGATATTTTCTACATAGATATTTTTTAACAATGATGTTAAAAACACCAAAAACAATATGTTTGCCTTCAACCTTCAAGTCAACAATATTTTTGATGTCCCGATATTCTTGACACAATATTTTTTAATCAGAATATTTTATATTGATAGTCCATACACCTACTTGGCATTTATGCTATGGTTGTGTGCATGTAGCAGGTGAAGTTGCATTGTAGAAAGTACAACCACTTTAAAGCGATGAGACAGAGACAGGAGATGGGTGCTCCGTCAGGACTTTCTTTTTCCACCTGAACCTTGGAGAATGTCTCTTTCTCTTGTTTCTGCTTTTTCTGCCATTTTTTTCTTAATGTTCCCACAGCATGGACCTTCTCTTTTAATGCATTTACAGTGTGTGACCTCCTGCCACAGAACTGGGCTGCCTTCTGTGCTCCATTAAGGGTGGAAGGTGGCAGACCATGTTGTATATTTGTACTTATCTGCGACAATCTTAACTATGAGTCACCTAGTCCAAGAGGCTAAAGCGCAGATCCTATAGTGTTGGTTGTATGTATTTGGCTTGGAGGAGGTGAGAATCTTGTGTGTATAATTTGGGTCATAAGTACAGTACTTATTAACTAATATTTAGCATGGTAGATAGGACCACTTCTTTTTCACTCACTATAATAATGGGCTAGAGAAGGCTGTTGTGAGTATGTCCACAGACCTGCTACATGTCAGTGGGAGACCTCTTCCTTTCCATCTCTATGCGGATGAAGCTCTTCTCATTTCCGAAATGCTGTAGGTTTAGAGAACCTCGTGTTTCCCAGTATACAGAGTTTGTAATTGCTTTTAACTTAAAGACAGATTTAAATACCTTGAAGATAATGCTGGAGAAACCGATTAACACAAAAGAAAGATATTTGGATAAAAAAAACTTAGTTTAACAGAGTTTGATAATTTCCTTGTTTTGAGGTTGGTTTGATTCAAATCCCTCAATTATGCATAATGGGGCATTTTAAACTAAAAAGGACACACTTCTCACTTGCTAGTGATCCAGTTGGTCATTATGTACCTCCAATGCTGAAGATCTATTATGTAAAGACAGTTTCCTGTGAGTCTTCTGGAACCAGGATTTAGAATTATGCCAACATAACAAGCCTGCAAATGGAGGAAAATATATAAAATAATATTCCTTTCATCTTCTTACAAGTGCATTATGTCCTATTGTATGTGTATAGGGTGGCCCATAAATACTTCACCTTTTGTCTCAGAGGACCTGATTATCATGCCTGTGGGACTCTTGTCTGACAGGCCCTGTGACAGAAGCAGGACCACCCAACAGACGTTGGTGGTCCCTCCGCCTGCATTACGATGCGACCACCTTCACAGCGGTCGTAATGTGTGTATTTTGTATTGCGTCATGTGCTGCGGGATGCAGCACATGCCACAATACAAAATATACACATTTAAAACATCACTGCACTATTGTGAAGGGATGTTTAGGGGGCATCAGAGCTGCCCCCAGCCCCCATAGCGGAGGGTTCGGGGTAAAGGGGCCTAGCTAGGGACCCCCAGAGTCACTTTCTGCCTGCCTTTTCATGGCTGGTGAATGGCCATTAAAGAGCAGGCAGAAAGGGACATTGTAATCCCTACTGCAGTGCCTGAGCAGGCACTGCACTCAGTGCAGGGAATGGGAGTTCGACCCCCGCATATATTGAGCATAGCATGAACTCTTCCCCTTTAGGCCTTTGCATAACTATTTAGATGTAGCCACTTGAATAGACTGATTGCTAAGGACATCCTCAAGTTCCACTGGGTACATAGCATTCTGTGGTATGGCTATATTGTGGGTTTGACCACTCATCTTTGTTGCAGGAAAATTATTCTCTTTGTGACTAATGTGTCACTTTCAAAAAAGGTGAAAGTACATTCTTTGTTCTACTTTGTTTTGAGTCTTGAGTTAGAAGACGATAAATTACAGTAACCATTTTGCAAGCATATTTCCACTTGAAAACCACATCACTAATTGAATCATACTTAGTCCCTTCATTTTATGTTATATGTTGAGACATTGTAGAGTTGGTCTCATAGGAGCCAGATTGAGCATTCCTAAAATTGATTTTATAACTTCTCCGGATATTGTATATTTTTCAAAATTATTGTAATGGTTTCTTTCAATTTTTCGTGTTTCATTAATGTTTACATTTTTTTATCAGTTTGTTTTGGGTGAAATAATTTGTGATGAGCACTTATATTATTTTAGTGTAGTGAGTCTAAGCAGCTCCCCCCACTGGGACCAGAATGGATAACCAGAAGCAGCCCAGGCAAAAATGCTCAAACAAACTCTTCATCCTACATCTCCTTGCAAAATCTCTCTCTTTCCATCTTCCTCTCCTCTCTCTCTTCTCCAGCTCTGATCACTTGCTCTTTACCTTATCCCTCCCTTCCGCTGTCTAATTTTTACTTTACAGTATGAATCAGTGTGTTGTGTACCTCTAACCAGTGTTGTTAAATGATCGGGTATTCCCAGATCATATGAAAGAAGGTGCCCAGTTTCTCTCTGTTCCTGAGACAGTTTGGGTCTGTTTCCCTGTTCATCTTACACAGTCTGGTGGGGCTGTAGTAAACTCTGTGTAAGCATTTTGATTGAAAAGCCTCATCCTAAGATTCAGAATGTCATTTTAGCCATCCTCTAACCTGCCTCGTAAATCTATTAGTGCATCTGGGGTGTTTGCCACCAGTGATATATATATTGAAAAAAATCACTTTTCCTCGAGGCCTGGCATGGTTATATTTGACTCAAGAAGAATAAATTCAGAAAATTCATCTAGACTCCAATGATGGGCTGCTACGACATGTAAGAATTGTAAATAACAATAGAAATATGCTCTGTGTAATCCCTTGTCAGCAGCTCAAAGGCCCTAATATGGCCACCATCCCAGACATATTCCAATTTGGAGATACCATACCAGAGTGTTGTCTCTAAAGTTGGGGTACCCTACTATCAGAACCAACTAAGTGCATGACTGGACAGGACTGCTTTTTTGTGACAGGGGGTAGGTCCAATTCTTTCACTGGTCCACAAAGTAAATTGTATAGCCAATATATTTCCAGATATTTGAGTTCAAATCTTACATAGGGATCGCTACGATGTGCAAAGACCAAGTTGTTGATGAGCACTATTTGGCTGGCCCAGTAATTTAACCTAACTTCCATTGATGCCAACCCCCCATTTTCATGGAGTTAATACACATTTTTGAAGCTATATTTTGTGTTGCCCACTGGCCCACAGGAAAGCCAAGATTGCTGACTGTAGTGTCTGAAGTACACTCAGTGATATGTCTTTTTTTTTTTTTTAAACTCTTTTTATTTATTTGAAAATGAACACAGGTCATGACAAGCATAATAAATAGCCAGAAAAGAACATGAACATAACATGAGTTAGAATAGCCAAGGTAGTAATAAAGCAAGAAGGTTGTCAAAAATTGGCAAACAAAGACTTATACAGCCATTGTGAGACCTAGTAAACAAATCGAAAAAAACAGAAATGAGCAAATCATAGCACAAATCTATACAACAGTACAACCAATGGTTGGCCCAGCTCAAGTATACCCTTCAACCGTTAGACCACTCCTTAAATTGGGCCCATATTCTAATGCCCAACTCCCGCCTCTTTTTCCCCCTTGATAGATAATCCGAAAACTCTAGGTTATACAATGCAAGCATCCTGGCTCTCCAATTAAAGAAGGTTGGAGCTCTTGGGCTGATCCATTGAGATGTAATGCATAGCCGAATCATTGCCATTGCTACAAAGAGGAGGGCGGCAGTATATCTAGCTCCACCAGCCGATCCGGTGCACTCACAGACCATTATCACCAATTCTGGGGAGATTTTGAACGGGATCTTTAGCACTACATTAATGAAGTACTCAACTTCATGGAAAAATTCCCCCAGACTTAGGCACAGATAGAACATATGTACTGCATCAGCAGCTTGAAGCCCACACCTGGTACACCTATTGCCCTTCTGTCCCCCCCACTTGGCAATCTCTGCAGGCGTATAGTACAAATCAAACATCGCCATGTAGCATTGCGTCTGTAAACTGCCGGAAACTAGGATCTGACTAGCTAGTTCGAAAGCAAACCTAATATCAACCCCTGTCTTGCCAAGTTTCCCCTTTATGGCCGTCTCATTTTGACCTTTATCGAAAAAACTTCTGATCTGGAGATATTTAAAGAAATCCTGGGTATGTAAATTAAACTTCTCCCTAAGGAAAGACAAGGAAGCCATTTGCCCCCCGAACACAAATCGCCAATAACCTGCAAGCCCAATGACTGCCACCTGAAGATAACCTGATCCTGGAAAATCGATGGCAACATTCCAGCAGCAGAAAAAGGCGTGTAAGCATTGATGTTTGGAATTTCGCGCTTGCGTCGAATCTTTCGCCAGATCAAGAACACAGCCTGAATTACTTTGAACCTTGTCTTTTTAAAATAACTTGGTTCCAGTATCTTCACTAAAATACCCATAGCAGCATCACCCAAACCTATTTCATAGATAGTAGGTCTGTTAGCTAGCGGAACCTCAGTCCTATCTCCTACTAAAAGTATTCCAAAATGTAGCAGCATAGCTGACCAATAATACGCTAAGATGTTAGGAACCGGCCACCCCCCACGATCTCTAGGGAGACACATCCATTTAGTCGTCCTGCGTGACCGGTGATACCCCAAGAGAGATCTAGAGCAGGTCCTCTCGGCGCTACTCAGAGATGCTTTAGAAAATTCTAGCGGGATGGTTCTAAACAAGTACAATAAATTCGGGAGGACCAGCATTTTTAAAATGTTACATCGGCCGTACAGAGAGAGGTGCAGGTGATCTAATCTTTCGAGTTTAGTATTGATGGATTTGACCACTGGAACAATGTTCAGATCAGGGAAACTAGCTACTAAGGCAGTGATTTTAACCCCCAAATAAACCGCTTCTGTAATGAGAGGGACGTCAGAGGGATGCATAAAGGCTGAATGTACGATCTGCGTCTTATCGACGTTCAGCTTGTATCCCGATAATAATCCAAATTGCTCTGCAAGATTCTTTAAAGTCGCAAACACCGGAGCAACATCCCTCGTTAGAACCACAATGTTGTCCGCATAAGCCAGCGTCTTATAGTCTGTACCATTGACCCTGACCGGCATAATGTTTGGATCACCTTTGATTTTACTAAGGAACGGGTCAATGTACAGAGCAAAGAGCAAAGGCGAACATGGACAACCTTGCCTAGTGCCCCTACCAATGTTAAATAGCCCAGTTTCCTTCCCTGATACGAATTGTTGCCACTGGAGAGATATACAATGCTTGCAATGCCCATATATATTCCGTGCTGAATCCCTTCCAACGCAGGACTGCCCACAGAAAACCCCAGGAGACCCTGTTGCACGCCTTCTCGACGTCCAACAGGATCAACCCAAGGACAGACTCTGTTGCCTCCGCCCAATCCAGCAGGGCGATAACCCACCTTATGTGGTTGGCCGTATCCCTTCCGGGAATAAACCCATGTTGCCGTATAGACACTAATGGGGTAATAACTTCAGCGAGCCTAGAAGCTAAGTTTTCCGAGTATATTTTGCTATCTGTAATAATTAATGAGATAGGCCGATAAGAGGATGGATTTAGCTCAGGATTATCTTTCTTCTTAAAAAGCACAATGGTTGTTTGTCTCCACGATTCGGGTATACTGCCAATCTGGGCGTCCCTGAAGACAGAGAGGACATCCTGTCGGATTTCTTAGGCAAAGGTCCTATAAAATTCTAGCAGAATAGCATCCGTGCCAGCGGCCTTAGCTGAAGCTTTTATGGGCAATTAGACCTCTTCCCATACAATTGGGGCTGATAGAATTTAGTTCTGGTCTGTTGTGAATTTGGAGGTATCTAAATCCAGAAATCCCTCCACCTCAGACTCAATAGATGTCATACCCCTCTCTTTCTTATAGAGCAGAGTATAAAACTTTCCAAAAACATCCATTACCCCCTCCTGAGTATCCTGAACCTAGCCATGCTGATCTAGCACACTGGTAATTCTATTTGCCATACTTTTCTCCTGCAATCGTTTGTCGAGAACTCTACCACAGTTTTCACCAAATTCGTACATCATCCCACGATATTGAATATATTTTGTAGCCAAGTCCTTCCCAAAAAATTCCAATAACTTAGATTTGACAATAGCCACCGTCTGTTGACTTTGGTCAGTATTAAGACCGTCCTTAATATTCTGCGTCAGCTCCATCTCTGCGATCCTTAACTGCTCTACGCGCCTCTTAGTCTGCTCCTGAGCAGTCCTCCAGCGATAGGCTGCAAAGCTCTTAGTCTCTCTTCGCACCGCAGCTTTGAATGTATCTCATACTATACTGTCCGGCGCGGTTTCTATTAATACTAAGAAATTCAACAATCCATTTAGACATATGGTCCCGATAAGACTGATCTAAAAGAAGTTTTCTTTCGAATTTTATGGTCTATGGGCTCTGACCAGACTCCCCCAAGGACATTCCACAATCACCGTATTATGGTTGTATAAAGGTCTCGGGGAACTTCAATCAAAGCCTCCCCTACCAGCTGGACAGACATAAAAAGATAATCCAATCGCACCATTTTATTATGAGGGGTGGAGTAATATGTAAAACCATCCTCACCTTTTTTATGCCTATGCCAGACATCAACGAGTCCATGCTCAGACACTAAAGTCTGAAGGGCCTTAAAGACCCTTGGCTTCCTCCCATAGTATTTTTGATCGCTTAGAAGATTGAAGTTGCCTGGCAAATGAATATTCATGTCCCCACAAACAATCATTGGGTGCGGCCACAATGCTAATTCAACATTTAAGCATTTCAAAATTTCCCGGTCGTCTAAGTTTGAACCATAGATTGAGCAGATCGACATAGATCTATTGTTAATCATAATTTCAGCTGCCGCCCACCTTCCTGATATGTTCACTTTTGCTCTTTTGCAGACCCCGACCCCCCACCTTAGCAGTATGGCCACACCTCTGATCATTGAAGACTGCCTTGTACAAGCTACTAAATCAAATCCTAGAATTTTCAGACACTCCCGCTTCCCCCATGGCACATGTGTTTTTTGTAGACATAAAGGTGCCGATTACAATCCTGTAAAAACCGGGTACGAACCGTCGGACGGAGCATATTCTCCGTCCGACGCGTACCCGGTCGTAACAATATACAAACATGGAAGTACGATTCGCACGGAAATACTATTTCCGTACGAATCGTACAAAACCCCGACCGACGAAAATAAACATACGAATGTGATCCGGGAAAGCGCCGACGTGACGTCGGGACGCACGCAGCCTTCCATTCACGAACCAGGAAGTACGATTCGCACCGACGTCATCCCGCACTGAGAATATTTTCCGGCAGCCAAAAACTGCAGGGAAATCAGGACGACGCGAACAAGGAGTACCTGCACGTGACGGACAGACATGGACCCGAACCTACGTGTCATCCCTGCCCTCATAGCAGTCGACCTCCTCCACAGGTTACGACGCAGACGCCGCAGAAGGTCAGAACAACAAAGGGAGGGGTGAAGGGGGGGGCAGGAGCAGGGGCAGGCCACAAAACCCCCACCAAAGTCACACAGCACACATGCCCTGGACATACCTGACCCCCAGGCCCTGGTCACTACGAGGGGGTGGGGGAGTGTCCAGCAAAGCCACCGTCCGCCACAACGGAAGTGGTTGACGACGAGAACCGGCAACACAACAATACAGGTACGTCCCGTACCCACGCCTTAAGAGCGTGGGTACGAGTCGTACCACGCCCACACCTACGTCACCCCAACAATGGCGGGACGGCTGTACCCACGTGGCAAAGGCCTGGGTACGGCCCGCACAAGCATTCCACAGTGTGGGTACGGATATGTACTGCCCGTACCCCCAGCCCCATATGCATGGAGCATACCCCCAACCCTAACAGTGTAAGTACGAACCGTACCCTCAACCGCGTATGTATGGAGTGTACCCCCACCCCTACAGTGTATGTACGACCCGTACCCTCACCCGCGTATGCATGGAGCGTACCCCCACCCCAACCATGTATGTATGACCCGTACCCTCACCCGCATATGTATGGAGTGCACCCCCACCCCTACCGTGTATGTACGACTGGTACCCTCACCCGCGTATGCATGGAGCGTACGCCCACCCCAACCGTGTATGTACGACCCGTACCCTCACCCGCGTACATATGGAGCGTACCCCCACCCCAACCGTGTATGTACGACCCGTACCCCCACCCCAACCGTGTATGTATGACCCGTACCCCCACCCCAACCGTGTATGTACGACCCGTATCCTCCCCCGCGTACGTATGGAGCGTACCCCCACCCCAACAGTGTATGTACGACCCGTACCCTCACCCGCGTATGCATGGAGCGAACCCCCACCCCAACCGTGTATGTACGACCCGTACCCTCACCCGCGTATGCATGGAGCGTACCTCCACCCCAACCGTGTATGTACGACCCGTACCCTCACCCGTGTACGTATGGAGCGTACCCCCATGCCAACAGTGTACGTAGGGACCGTACCCCCACCCCATATGCATTGAGCGTACCGCCACCCCAACCGTGTATGTACGACCCGTACCCTCACCCGCGTATGCATGGAGCGTACCTCCACCCCAACCGTGTATGTACGACCCATACCCTCACCCGCGTATGCATGGAGCGTACCTCCACCCCAACCGTGTATGTACAACCCGTACCCTCACCCGCGTATGCATGGAGCGAACCCACACCCGTGTATGTCCTAAGCGTACATATCCTGAAATAGGAGGGTTGGGTGCAGAGTCCTCCCAGCAGTGCCCAGTCATAAGAGGGGTGTGTGCAGAGTCCTCCCAGCAGTGCCCAGACACAGGAGGGGTGGGTGCCTAACACTCCCAGCAGTGCCCAGACACAGGAGGGGTGGGTGCAGAGTCCTCCCAGCAGTGCCCAGACACAGGAGGGGTGGGTGCCTAACACTCCCAGCAGTGGCCAGACACAGGAGGGGTGTGTGCAGAGTCCTCCCAGCAGTGCCCAGACACAGGAGGGGTGTGTGCAGAGGCCTCCCAGCAGTGCCCAGACACAGGAGGGGTGGGTGCCTAACACTCCCAGCAGTGCCCAGACACAGGAGGGGTGGGTGCAGAGTCCTCTCAGCAGTGCCCAGACACAGGAGGGGTGGGTGCAGAGTCATCCCAGCAGTGCCCAGACACAGGAGGGGTGGGTGCCTAACACTCCCAGCAGTGCCCAGACACAGGAGGGGTGGGTGCAGAGTCCTCTCAGCAGTGCCCAGACACAGGAGGGGTGGGTGCCTAACACTCCCAGCAGTGCCCAGACACAGGAGGGGTGGGTGCAGAGTCCTCCCAGCAGTGCTCAGACACAGGAGGGGTGGGTGCCTAACACTCCCAGCAGTGACCAGACACAGGAGGGGTGTGTGCAGAGTCCTCCCAGCAGTGCCCAGACACAGGAGGGGTGTGTGCAGAGGCCTCCCAGCAGTGCCCAGACACAGGAGGGGTGGGTGCCTAACACTCCCAGCAGTGCCCAGACACAGGAGGGGTGTGTGCAGAGTCCTCCCAGCAGTGCCCAGACACAGGAGGGGTGTGTGCAGAGTCCTCCCAACAGTGCCCAGACACAGGAGGGGTGGGTGCAGAGTCCTCCCAGCAGTGCCCAGACACAGGAGGGGTGGGTGCCTAACACTCACAACAGTGCCCCTGCAAAGAAAAGGGTGGAGTACCCACAGATCCAATGCCCACAAATGTCAGTCAGGTGCACAAAGATCCTGCAGTACATGCACCACATGTGTGCGAGGCTGGGAGTATACACATGCATAGCGCCGAAAAGAAAACATGTCCACATGAAGTCATGACAACAGTCTACATACACAAGTAAAGTGACCACCAAGGACGCCACGAATGATGCAGGTGGAGACATCGCTCAGCATGCATGGCCCAAGTCTAACGAGTCCGTCACACACCCAGCCAATGTAGACACAGCTCAGCACCACATATTGGAAAGACCCTGCAGGGAAGATGTCAGGTTACACAGAGGAAGGAACACACCTTGGGATGATGTCACCATGCAGTAACTGCTTACATGAACAAAGTTATGTTGCCAACAGCTTGTGATGGCACACAGATACCAGGATCCACCCTATGACCAGCACAAGACTACAATTCCCACACACCCAACACATAATCACCACCCAAAATAATGGGGCCGGTCCACCAACAGCAATCCCAGACAGACAGTAGTGTACTAAGGAAAAATAAATTGCTTTATTCAGCATCCAAAAATCTGTTTGTCCCTTGAAAGTTCAAAATGTACAATGCCCATAGGGCAATCCAAAGTTCAAATCCAGGTGGGGGACACAGTGGGACGCGTGTCCCCTAGCTTGCCTGCACAGTCAGACTCCTTCGTCTTCCAGAGGGGGGAGGGCATCATGTGGGGGGGAAGGACCAGGCACCGCAGGGACATGAGGGCGAAGGGGGTGGGGCAGGGCCAAAGGCGGAGGCCAGGATGGCGCTGCACACCTTAGCAAGGTCCTCCAGCGACTCCCCTGCACCCGAAGGAACCACAGGCCCCAAGGAGGGGGGGGGGGGTCAGAGGGATGGGTCGCAGCGCCACTGGGGGAGGGTGTGGACAGGGGGGGGACTCAACCACCCTGACCGGGGACTCCCTTGACCGCTTGCGGGGTGGTGTCACTGTGGGGCTCAGGGACAGAGCGGCCATGAAGGAGTCTTTGCCGGATATGTTGCCAGGAGAGCTGAGGGGAGGGGATTTGGAGGGAGTGGATTTGGTGGAATGCGGACTCCCACTCTGGCTGCGTGTGTTATGTTTGCACCCCGACCCAGTGGGTGTGCCTACTTCACCCTGTGTGTGCGTGCCAGGAGGTGTGCGTTTGACCTTCCCTGCTGGTGTGGTGCCTGTGTCTGTTGTGGTGGGTGCATGCTGACGTCTGGGTGTACGTGGGACAGGCATGGGAGTGGGAAGTGTGGATGGGTCAGGGGTAGGGGGTTGGACGAAGCGCTGCAGGAGACCCACTGCTGCAGTCAGTGTCGAGTCAATGGACCTCAGCAAGTTGCGTTGATCAGCCTGCGATGAGAAAATGCCCTCCAAGTATACCTCCATGTTGTTCAGCACTTGGCTGTGGCCATGGAGGACATTAAGCATCGCAGCCTGACCAACCTGCAACTGCCGCTGGATGTCCACAGACTCGGCATTGGCGGCAGCAGTGGAGACAGGGGCAGGGGGTGCGGTGCCTGGCAGGAAGGAGACATGCGGTGACTGGGCATGCTGGGAAGGGACACGAGCAAGTGGGAGGCGGCTGATGGCAATGGAGGGGGCGGGGAGAGATGTTGTGCCGCTGTCAGCTGCTGGTGCAGCCTCCGCCCACTCGGAGAGATCATCCTCGGACCCGTCAGCATCATATTCTGTGGTGGCAGTGGACAGGTCCTCGGCCTCACTCTCCTCCACCTCAGTTCCACTCGATGTGCCAGGCACGATGTCACCGCTGGCACTGGTGCTCGGTCCCTCCGCTCCGTCTGTGCTGATGTCTCCCTCCGTGTCCCCCGACGATGCTGTGGGCAAGGTGAAGAGACAGCAATTAATCATACACCTGTATACATATGTCACATGAGTCCAATCTACATAGGTTACAGTGCATAGCCTGAAAAGAAAGATGAGTAACATCTACAAAACAAGGTACATATGTAGGGCATGCAACACACAGTTGGTTGACCCACCATGCCACTGAAAAACTATGGAGAGCATGACACAATAGCAAATGACATGAAATGGATTTTGACAGAGGAGCCAGGCCCTGGGGACAATCCAGCACTGCATCTGCACCACACAGCGTCGCCGAAAATAGGGATGAGCAGGGACCATATCCATGAACTTGAGGCACATGCTGCATAGGTAATACTGAAAACATGCCCACCATGACTGGCTCACTGCACCTTGAGTGTATGTCCAGACAAACATCACACACTGGCCAGACCTAGCAAGGAGATATCAGGTTTTGACATGTAGGCTTTGCCCGCACCAACCACCCCCTACATGAGACAATTAGTTGAGACACAGGAAGCACTTACATCTCTTAGTCTGGGTGAAATACACATGGGCTGCATAGATGCAAGATTGGACACCAAATACCCAAGGTGCGCCTGTCCAAATAATCATGTACAAATGGTCATCATCAGATGATTGTAACAAGACACACAGGCACTGGCCACCGTGAGTATGAACAAGGAAAATCAGGTCAGGCTGTACAGTGGACACTTGTACTACATTTTACGTCAATATACATGGTGCCAGGGGACAATGGCACAGAGCACAACCTATGCTGTGGACACTGAGAGTGTCCACATTTTGTGATGACACACATGACACCTAGGAAAATATGCCCCAGGGGACAGTAGTGTCCACACAACTCCATGGTCCTGAATGGGAATGACTGCAACACACGCCACCATCACTGCACCATGCGTATCGCACACTCATGCACATCATGTCACAGGCCACAACATAGGACATGCGTGCTGTAAGGCATGACACTTGAGAGACTAACTCCCATGTCTGGACTCAGCATCAGTGCCAACTGACATGGAACCCACAAGTACTGAACTGGACAGGGCACAGGCAAGGTCCCAAAACCTGTTACACACCACCCCACACATGATGCTACAGGCATTGTTCATGTGGATAAAGTGCCAGCCTAGATAACCTTGTGAAGGAGTGACTACACACAGACCAGGGAACACATTGCAAGGAGGGGAAGGGAGGCAGGGGAGCACCGCTATACTGTGGGTAACAGGATCTGCACAGCACCTTTAAACCCTGGCAGTGTATCCATGCAACTGTGCACTTACAAATGCTGGTGACACACAACAAACACACATGTACCTACCGCCTTCCTGCTGCTGCTTCTCCTGTAAGCGCCTGTCCAAGTCTGGAAAGACCACCGCCAGCACACGCTTGTGGATGTGGGTCAGACGGCGGCGCCCGCGGTTCTTATGGGTCTCAGGTGAGTCCCCCAGCAGGACCCGTGCGATCCTCCGCGTCCAGCACCGGATATCCTGCCAGCGTTTTCTCACCTGGGCCAGGCGCCGCTTGCGACCCTCCGTCCTCCTCACAGCACTGACGGCGTTCATCCAGATCTGCTTCTTGGCAGAGGCGCCTACCTGTGAGGATGAACAAGTGACACTACATCAATACACCTGGCACATGTCACAGAGACACATATTAGAACAAATTTGCTGTTTACATCAAGGCATAGTATGCATCCAACGCATTGCACCTTTGACATAGGGACATGATTTTCTGGGGAGGGGCAAAAGCAGTACGTGCCATTGAAAGTACACAGGTGGAATGAGGGCAACGACACAATCAATGATCCAGGCTCACACTGTGCATCACAAGCTACACCAGGATTATGTGCAGCACCTCTAAGCAGTCACATGCCACAGGCCACTGACGCTACCTCAGCAGAGTACACAGACACACACAGGCACAGGACATTCACCTGCCATTGCGAAAATGCAGTGACAAACCTCACTCTGCACATGTGCCACTAGACTGGGGGGGGCTCACAGGTGTGGGGCTGGCTCTGCACGTCAGACACACAGCACTGCTCCCTGCTCACATCAGATGGGCAGGGTATATCCATCCCTCATGCAGCCCGGGTGCTACACTCCACATATGCACCCACCCACATGACAGGGGACTTACACACACACCCATGTCCAGGGTACGAACACATCATGTGGACACTCTCAGCATAGGTACACAGAACTAACACACATCTGTGGGTACAGTCACCTGACACACTGGGCTGACCACATAATCAAATGAGGACTGTAGAGGCTACATTCCCAGGAGGACAAGACAGGCAGAATGTGGCATGCACCATGCAGTGATTGTCACAGTAAACACAATGCAAGTGAGGACGGCAGACATGCACCACAGCATGCTCTGGCTGGGAGACATCAGGCATTCTCCCCCCTGGGACCCTCCCTACAGTACATAGCATGTGTGTCACACCTGGACACAATGCCAGAAGTCACAGTCACAAAAAAGGGACACAGTCTGTGCTATTAGACTCTGCACACACCTGATACCCTGGTCGCCCATACAGCAGGGGGTACTGTGGGAGGATCACATCCAGCAATGCCAGGTTCTCCTCCAGGGTGAAAGGCTGTGCCCTCTCCACAGACCTTGACATGGTTCCAGGGAATCAGGAGCAACAGCCTGGTCGTAGAATCCAAAGATGTGCAGGCAAGTGCTCCCTCATGGGACCTGGCTGCCTTATATCTGCCTTGCTGGCCTGTTTCATGCACAGGAGTACAGAGTGATTGGTCACTCACATTTGCATCCTATGTTTCCTCCAATCCCTTCAAACCTAGCACAGTCAGTGGGTTTTTATTGTTTTTTTTCTTGAGCATGATGTCAACTCCAAAACCACTTTGAAACAAAGTAGATTCATTCAAACTGACTTCTGCTGTGCACATTCCGGAAAAATTTAAAACTTTAAACTTGGTCTCCATGACAATCAGCATGCATGTAGGCCTTTATACTTGTCCCTCATGTGTCCCCTATGTAATTTGGAGTTTCACACACAGGTACGGTGCGTACCGGGGCCCTAGGGCACCCCAAATGCATAGCAACGGCCCGTATAGGCGTGTGTACGGTCCGTATCACTATGGGTACGCATACGCGAGCACACCCATAGTGATAGTGAGCGTACAGGCGTGTGTACGGTCCGTATCACTATGGGTGTTCTCGCGTATGCGTACCCATAGTGATACGGACCGTACACATGCCTGTACGCTCACTATCACTATGGGTGTGCTCGCGTATGCGTACCCATAGTGATAGTGAGCGTACAGGCGTGTGTAGGGTCCGTATCACTATGGGTACGCATACGCGAGCACACCCATAGTGATAGTGAGCGTACAGGCATGTGTACGGTCCGTATCAATATGGGTACGCATACGCGAGCACACCCATAGTGATAGTGAGCGTACAGGCGTGTGTACGGTCCGTATCACTATGGGTGTGCTCGCGTATGCGTACCCATAGTGATACGGACCGTACACACGCCTGTACGCTCAGTATCACTATGGGTGTGCTCGCGTATGCGTACCCATAGTCATACGGACCGTACACGCGTGCGTACGCTCACTATCACTATGGGTACACATACGGCAGCACTCCCATAGTGATAGGGAACGTACACAGGCCCTCTGAGCGAATGCACGGTGCCTTTCACACATCACAGTGGTGACAGGCAGCACACAGGAAGGAATAGAGCTGACATACTTGTCCATGGATGGACATCAAGGCATTGTCTGGGCAGTACTACATGTGTGGGGCACAGGTGTGAAAGGCTGTGATGTGGCACATTACTCCTGAGTCGAGAAGGCAACAGATGTATGATGAGATGTGTACAGATGTTATGTGTGACGGTGCAATGTGTGCCAGCCATGCCCTTAACTCCTTTGACATGTCTGCATCCTCTCAATGAATGTGTGGTGAGTCATTACATGTACACCTTATTGGCAAGGTGTGTGGGCTGTCCTAGTGTAATGTCATGTGACCTGTGGCTCTAGTGTTCCGCTACCTGTCTCTGAAATCAACATCCTACTTCTGCTGATGTGTTGATGTATGTCACTCCTGTGTTGCGTCTGGCTGTTCACTTACACTGGGACACAGCAAATCCCATGCCATGGCATGTGGAGGTTCACAATCTCTGTGTGTAGCTGGGTCTTGGTAGGAGTGTCACCTGGCAGCCATACGTGTCCAGGGCATGTGGCACATACCTGACTCCGTATGTAGCATATGTGGATTGACAGATTAACATGTGCTCAGTACAAATAAATTGTTGTTGTAGTGCACTCACTCTTCCTTGTCACTTCCAAATTACTGCAGAGCGCCGCCTCTTCCCCGACCAATTCCGGACTTGGCTGACATGCGGGAGAATGACTGTATACGGTGCTACCGCTTCCCCCAACCGTTGATTGAGGAGTTGACGGCAAGGCTGGCACCACACCTGCAACCGCTGCACAGGTATCCTACGGCACTGACACCCAAGCTGAAGGTAATGGCAGCCCTACATTTTCTTGCCATGGGTACCTTTCAATATACCATAGCTCATGTTGGTGGCATGTCCCAGAGCATGTTCAGCCGTGTGCTGCATGATTTCTTAGAGGCCATGTTGCTTCACCTGGATGAGTTCATCCATTTCCCAACTCCTGAACTGTTGACTGGGGTCAAGCGTGGATTCTATGCCCTGGGAGGGATGCCCCATGTCATTGGGTCCATAGATGGGACACATGTGGCTTTGGTACCACCACAGGCACAGGAGGTAGCGGTCAGGAATCGCAAGCACTACCACTCCATCAATGCCCTTGTGGTGTGTCTGTCCAACATGGTGATTTCACATGTCTGTGCTTGTTTTCCAGGATCAGCGCACGATGCCTACATCATGAGGCGTAGCAGGGTGCCTGAAATGATGACGCAGCTGTGCAACGAACGAGCATGTGTTGTTGGTGGGTACACTCTGTCTGTCCTGTATTTTGCGTAGACTTCCAGCACGACGGCTTCTCCTGTCCTACTTATGTCCATGTGGTATCCATGTAGGGGATGCTGGCTATCCCAACATGCCATGGCTGATCACACCTCTCCGCAACCCCAGCATGCCGGCCCAGCTCCGCTACAACACCGCCCATGGCCGGACAAGGCGAGTGATAGAGAGGACATTTGGCCTCCTGAAGAGCCGATTCAGATGCCTCCACAAGACCGGCGGCGCCCTACCATATGCCCCGGCGAAGGTCTGCAAAATCTTCATGGTCTGCTGCATGCTGCACAACATGGCAGTTGAGAAAGCTGTGCCACTCATCCTGGATCAAGATGATCAGGACCATCCACCCGTGGAGGACGAAGGGCTTGGCAATGGGGCTAGTGATGTGGAGGATGTGGTTCTGCAAGAGGACATCCGGAGTCGGCTCATACGCGACTTCTTTGCTTAGTGGTGAGTACCAGTGTCTGTGTGTGCACGCATTGGTCCCCGTGTGGCATGTGTTGCGATGTGTGTGTCCATCTGCATGTATGCCACGTGAGTCAGAGGTGTGTGTGGATGTGTCACTCGAGTGATGGTGCCAGTGATGAGTGTATTTCCCCAGTCATAATTGTGACCTAGCATGTTGTCATCCTTACATGTGTCGAGTACATGCACATGCAAGTGGCTGTGCTTTTTGTGGCTGACTTCTTGTGTGTCTCTCATCCCCAGGTACTTGCGCATGCCGTCTGCTGGTTGCATTGTTGTGGAACTGCTATTCCTCATGGACACGTCATCGTGTGCTGACTCAGCGTTACACGCACGGACAAGTTTGGAAGTCTCCTTAGGGTAAGGGATGCATCAGGGGTGTATTGGGTGTGGCAGTTGTTTATGATGTGTGCACACTGCCCCTGTCGATGTTTGGTTCCTCTGCAGACATGTCGCATCACCATGGGACACATGACATGTAGCTGGGTACACCTGAATAGATGGTCAGACTTGTTGACAGTCATCTGTGATGGGATAGTGGATTGTGATGATGGCATCAATGTGTGTAACACTGCCCTCGGACACATACGGTTTGCATTGGCTTGACATGGTGTGGGACTTCCACATCAGAGAATCAATGGTGTATGGCAGCCTCTCCGTGAGCAGCAGGGGATGTTTAGCTGTTAGCCGACACTTGTGTGCCAGTTCCATGGCTATCACGCATTTGTGCTGCAGAAGGGGGGTTCCAGTGTTGGACCCACATGTTACTCCACATGACCTGTTTATGTGTACTCCGAGTTGCCTCTGCATTCCGGAATACATGAATAATAAAGGTGTCCCTATGCCTCCAAGGTGCCTATTCTCAGTCAATGCTGGTGTGTTGCCACGGTGCATCCGGCATGTCTGGCATGGTTTTCCGTGATAGTGGCTATGTGTCTATGTGTCGAGTAGCAAGATGCAAGCTGTGTGTGTGGGATTAGACTGTGTATTGTGCATGATGTCCATGACTGTGTGGGTATTGTGACATGTGCCATCCCCATGCATCCAACGTTGGCCAGGCCACCATTCTCTGCATCCACCTGACTCAAGCTTGCAGGACATGGTTCTGCCACCTGTCCACACATACCTGGGTGCCCCCCAGGACACTCCACATGATCCCTGACCACTGCGCATGGCTGTCGCTGTACTCAATATGTCTGTCGGCACGGTTGTGCGGCCACCCCCTCAGCTAGTTGGGCCCATCACGGGTGTGTATGGTGCTCCATGTCCGTCTTGCCTAATACATTGTGACCCATGTGTGTCCTGTGCCAGACTCAGGCCCCAGGGTGTGGATGGTTGAAGTCAAATGAGAACTCAGGCATGGTTAGACTTTACAAGACACATGTAAGGTAATAATGCAAAATGTAGGCATCATCTATTTATTGTGTAACTTTTTATTTTGGTTGGGGTACGTGGGGGGGGGTATGAGATGAGGGGCTTTCCGGGTGTGTGGAATCCAAAGTTCACTAGGGGAGTTGGTGTCCTTGCCATTGAAAATCCTCAGAGTCCATGCCACAGTCTTTGTCAACATTGGTCAGACAGTGACCAGCAAGTCCATGTGGCAGAGAATGTCTTTTGCTGCTGTGCTGCTGTTGGTCCAGTGGGCCAGGTGCCAGGCCAGGTGTCCTGGGAGATGGTGCTGTTGCGCTGACCCTCACGGTCTTTTCCGTGGACGACCCGCCCTCCTGCGGGGACCCTCAGAAGCAGGCCGTGACGATGTTTGGGATGCTCCGTCGGATGACTCCTCCTCCTCCTGATCCCTCCCTGTGGGTGGTGATGTTCTACGCCTGGTGGCACAGGGAGGGTTGCCCATATTGTCGGCTATCCGACGGAGTGTACTGTGAATTCCCGTGAACACCGTCACGAGCTCAGTCTGTCTGTCCTCCATCCGCCCTTGGTGACGCTCAAAGGGTGAGAATTTGTCTTGGAAGCTTAGGAACAGCCACAAACGTACATTTGTGGGTATTCTCAAATTTTGATCTGACCTCTCCTACCTTAGAAACGGGGCTGTAATTTACCACAGGGATGGGACAGGGAACGGGTCAACCCCAGATTTGCTTGGGTTATAGTAGAATAACTTTTCCACAGAATTTTGTTTTTGCATTGAAAGATAAAATGTGCTTAATTATCATTGTATGGGATACTAGGTTGTGTAGAATTGCACACAGTGGGAATAGGACCCTTTGGGGCATGTGACACGACATTTCCAGGAGTATACCTGACAGGATGCAGTAGACAGAACAGAATAGGAAAAAACATACAAGTATATTCGGGAACAGATTTAAATCTCTGCCCATACTTTCACGTTTTTCTTCCTTAATAGGCCCCTATGTCTTGTATTCTTCATCACCGTTAAGGACTTAGCTGCTGGAGGTTTAGGTAGGATCCATATGCAGCAATGCAGACCTTGGTTTGAATCACATGTAATAGCACATGCTCTGGGAGCATGTGTCTGGAGTACCCATTGCTGTACAGTGTACTTTATTACGGGACAGTGTCAGTTGACTTCATGATTGGGCAATATTGGTCATATATGTCTGCACAAGAAGATGGATTTGCAAGGTTTAGGTATCCATGGTGGATATATTTGGGCCTAGTTTAAGGTTTGACGTATGACACTCCGGCCATCAGAGTGGCAGAGGACATTACGTCCTCCATTCTCACAGACTACCACCTATCCAATCAGAGATGACTCCTAACCCAGCAGTTATCTCTGTATACTTTATGGAACAATTGCCACTGCGGTTCGTTTCGGTGTAGAAAACGATTTTCTTTTTCAGACACAAACTCCCAACGTGGGAATTTGTTTCTGAAAAATGAAAAACTAATGACCCCCAACAGACTGGGTGTATTCTCCCAGGGTGTGTGCGTGTGAGGGGGGGGGGGACATTATTGCTTTTAGTCTGTCCCTCACTGTCAGGTTTTTCCTGGCAGTAACAGACACCAAAAGAAGACATTACGCCATCCACCCTAAAAAGGACACGTGGTGTAATGTTCTTCCTCTGATGGGCCTGCTCTTTTGGGCTATACAACTGACCATTCCATCGACAGAACCAATGGATGCCTTGTTTATAGAAAACATGTAGTCTGCCTATCTCTAAATGAGGTTGATGAACCCTTTTCCTTTGTGCTGAATCCAGACTGTTGCTATAAAAAAATACCATATTTAAATTATTTTCTATTTTATTTTAATACATATAAATCAAACTATACTTTATTGAATAGCAGTTTCTTAAATCACCTCAGAGAAGATTCTACTTCAGTTTATTTTCAGATCGGAGGGTAAGAATTTGGACCACTTTTGGAGGAATGCATAGCTAATATTCAAAAGATAGTAAATCCTCACCCCCTGGAATGAAGAAGGACTTAAAGTGTTCATGGGTGGTAGGACAAAAATTGGCAGTGCCAATCGGCCTACTTTGGAATGCCATTAAAAAGAAAAATTCTACTCTTACACTAGCCGTAAAGGAATACGCTCAACGAGTCAAAGGGAAGGGTACAATTTTAAACGCTACAGGGCCAGGACAACCACAAACATAGGGATGAAAAGTATTGAATCAGGAGCACTGAAATAGACAAGAGAGCCATCTATTCGTGAGCAAGGGGTAGACCCAATGTCCGCAAGTATGTGTTTAAGTATTGCTTACAGTTCTGCCCAGGACTGACAGTGCAAGGTGTCTCTAGGTGAAAAATGTCCCCCAACACAATGTTCATGAGTTTCACTCAGAGGTCTATGGCGTCACATTAAGCAAATCCCTATTATTTCCAAGTCAAGAATGTTTGCCTAGCCCATCTATGCAAAGGTCAAGGAACACTGTTCTTTTTATCGTTATTGAGCACTTTGAAACAATGAAGAAAAATGTTTAAATTTTTACATTGTGTACAGTTGCATAAGATTTATTTTATTCTACCAAGGAAACTGGAAAATCATAGTTGGGATACGCGATGTAGACACCCTAGAGAAGAAAACAAATCACGTATTGCTAGGGGATACAATGCAATATATGCATTTAATTGTGTTGCAAACTAACTGACGAAGATGCATCCCCTTTTGTATAGCAACTAAACCTTCAATTCACAATGCAAACGTGTGCACAAAAGTTTTCAAAGCAGATAAATCCTCAGATAAAAGTTATGAAAGAGTGTACATTTTCAAGAAGCTAAAGCAAAAATGCAAAGCATTAATATTATCTATCTATTGCAAACAATGTCAGCTCCCTATATGCCAGTAAGGTGTGTATATATGCGTTTGGGAGCAGATGACGTGAGAAAGAGACTAAAACAACAAAAAGTGGCACAGAACATATGTAGATGGTATATCATTTTACGTGATGTGCTGCTTTTAGTCACAAATGAGCTGCATCCACTAATTGAAGATGACACACATAGTGTCAGGAATTATCCCCATAAATTTAGTTATTGCAACCCCTAGCCCCTTTATCACACCAACCAACCACCTGCCACACAACACATATATTGGAATAAGACAGCCCAGCACTTACTCATTTTGCAGATAGTGTGCGATGTAGACTAGATAGTAACTGATATAATTGCAAAATACCCACACAGTGCACATGGCACATACATATGTGCATGCATATCACCATACACCAATCAGTGGCCATGGAGCTGATGCCTTTTTTTCAGAAATTGGCTGGTAAGGGCATCATTACAAGTGTCCAGTTAAGCAACAAACGCTGCAAAACCTATATGTGTGCAGAGTTCAGAACTATGAGTAATGAATACTTTGTCAATTGACTAAAGTCAAACCTGCCAAATTTAACTCTGGAAATATCGCCGCTTACTACACGAACATGTAGATTTTGGTGTTTTAATCTCCAAAATTCACCTCTTAAATCCCTAAACCCTTGCACATCTTGTAATAGGTGATAATTATCGCACAATTCCAACCTCTGCTGACTCAGTTTGTATCGGTGCGGCATTTATCAACTCTGATATGTGGTGGCTCAATTTGATGAAGGTGCAACAATGAACACAAACGAAGGGTTGTGGAAACATACTTTTGGAATTGAACAGGCACTTGCACAAATCAGGGCAACCTCTGCAGGAGGACAATGTAAAGTTCGTCAAATTAATAACCACACGTGCTCTGTAATACAAGGTTGCCAACAGTAGATGGATACCAATAGAAGCAGGAGAGAAAGATGACCTGGATGGGAAAGGAAATGTACAAAATGCATATGTGACACGTAACGTCATGCCCAGTTGAATGAATTAACAACGAACTATTATTAATAGAAGTGAAGCACCTGCATCTGTTCCTGTAACCATTGGCACATATAATGGTGCTTTATGGTTTTCTTCTTTTTCTCTATAGCTTCTCCACAAATGTAGAATTAAATATAAATTAAAGCATATGTCTTACTGGACATTACTCAATGATGTTAACACAACAACAAGGAATTGTTCAGATAAAGAAAATGAATGCAATACCCATCAGACATTGTTAACATTTATTTCTGTCCACATCTACCTTGTGCAGCATCACTGCTGTGACTGTCCGTGTCACAAGCATGTTTAACCCATAGGCGTTGACAGTAGGGGTGCAGGGGTGCTGCACCACCCACAAAATAACAATGCCGGAGTTCAGGAGGCGAATCAGTAATAAAGATGTCTTTCCATTTTATTTTTATCTTGTCACATTTGCTGTGCATTCTAAGACAGAGGTCAAATGTCAAGTTATGATTTTTGACAAATTGATGATTATTCTTTTAACATGGAAATTGGTATTTACTTTTCTTTCTCTAACTGCAAATTAGAGGATTTTGTAATGTGAACATTCGGATAATCTTGCTGGGGTACAAGGAATGTTGAAGGAAAGGCTGTGGAATGGCAGTATTGAGCTACCACACAACATTTAAATACCTGTAAAATAAATCTACAACTATGTCAAAATATATCAGCAGTTAGAAAAGCACAAACGAAATAAATATTTTGGTAATTCAGTTAGGGTGATGGAAACAAAAATGCCAATAGTATTTAAAGAAATCAAGACACTTTACTTGGTGATGCACAAATGGTAAAAATTTGCTGAAAAACGATTTCCACACTTTATCGTTTGTGCACTATATAGTTTTATCAGTACAATGCATGTAAGTGTGAACTTCATGCCCTTTCAATGGAAAATGTGCTGTCTGTAAAAGACTGCGTACTACCGCACCATGCTTTAGTAATACATTTGTGAAAGTGTGCTCCATATTACACCACTGGCAACTTACCACTCCCTCACCACTCTCCTGGTGAATGGGCGTGACTCATATGCGATACTTGTTCTTTGTGGGACATTTGAAGTTTTCACAATGTCTATGACTTCACTGATATAACGTTGATGGGTACATCCCTTCTCTGATAATTGTTCCAGCCCTAGTGAGTGAGTGAATGTTCTGCTGACACTAGATACTGCAAGGTCATTCTCAGAAACATTAAAAAAAATTGCAATGCCCTGTTTAATAGATTTCTTTGTTAACACTGAGATGCATCTGGGTAACACACTTTTGACCACCAGGCAATCATGATGGCTTTGAAACATAGAAAAAGGTCCAATGCTGTTGGCCGAATTGACTGGTCCAATAGGGCTTTAAAGGTTAAGCTAAAATAATGGAAGCGTGCTGTGGTCCCTGTATTTCAAGATAATAAAACAGATAATCTTCCAGACTCCAAGGCCCAGATTTACCAAGGGCTTGTGTCTCATTTGAATCACACAAGGTGATGTAAGCTTTTAAGTCAGATTTTCTATGCCATCCATAGCCACCTTGAGAGGCTGTGTGTGGCATAGTAAATCTGAAGTAACACAAGGCAAGGCCTTGTGTTACTCAGCACTGGGAAGGCATTCCAGGTGTGGAGCATCATTGTTCCCACACACCCACCCATGGTTTCTGGCACATTCCCAGATTTGCAAACCTGGGAATGCATCAAAATGCTAGACTTCCCAGGTGAGGCACACAGGCAAAAACATATGTGTATTTGTCCTAGTGTTTTCCTCCTTCTAAAGTTCCTCATGTAGAAAGAGGAAAATTCCTTGGAGGAATGCTTTTGTGCAGGAAGGTGGCCTTCCTGCACAAAAACAATATTGCCTGTAACACAGGCCCCCTTGCACCATGTCGCAAGGGTGCCTGCATTGACTCATGGCAGCTACAAGTGTTCCAGTGAAGAGAGAGGGCAGGAGTGCACCATATGTTAGTAGATTTGGCACATTTGCGCCCTCTCCATTTGATGAAGCACAGCTGTCTTGTAGCTTTGCATTGCGCCAAATATTAGAAAATCTGGCCTCTAGTGTGGAGCAACTTTAATTTCAATGCTTAAAAAGGATATTAAACCTTTCCAGAGAGTACAGAATCTTTACCATGCTATGCCCCCTGGGCAAGGTAGCACTTATTTTGATTTCGCTGGAACTGAATCAATGGGTAACAGATATAGACGTACATCTGTGTAATCAAATAGAATTTGACAGGACATGTGCACAGTCCAAGGTTTGCTGGCACTGATGATGATTGACAAAACAAGCCTGGGTAGGTGTCTGTGTCATTATACTGCACACACGACTACTATTTAGTAGTGAGCAAGTGAGAAACCTCAGAATCATCATAGACAACAAAGTGGACATGACCGCCCAACTCAACACAGTGGTCTCGTCCTACTTTAACATCCTAAGGATGGTGAAGAAAATTTTCAAGTTGCTACCAGACATCACCAGGAAAACGATCACCCAAGCCCTCAACACCAGCTGACTAGACAATGGCAACACCGTGTATGCAGGGATTACCAAGCAGCTCACAAAAAGACTGAAGACTGTCCAAAATGAAGCAGCCAGACTAGTTCCCAACCTCCCACGCTAAGCTCACAACACACCACATCTTAGGTAACTCCACTGCTTCCTGATACACAAGCGCACACACTTCAAACTCCCCACCCAGAGCTACAAAGCTCTTCACAACACTGGGCCTGCCTACCTGAACAGCCACATTCACTTCTACCAACCTTACAGACACTTACACTCTGCATGTCTCTTACTAGCAAACACCTTTTGCATACACAAAAGCACAACTGGGGGCCGAGCCTCTTCATATCAAGCCTCTAAAGTCTGAAACTACCTCCCACAACATATCAGAGCCTTCTCCTGACTTCTGGACTTTAGCAAGAAGCTGAAGACCATGTTTTCTAAATAAGCCCTCACGGCTGCCCTGACACGCCTACTATTGAGTGCATAGATACCCTCACAGATAATTAGTGCACTATACAAACACTGTACGTAAATATTGGCCTAATCTAAGACAAGATTGGTCAATAGAAATACAGTCCTTTTCAAATTCCTTAATTTAGATATGCTGATAATGTTATGCTGTTGGACTGCTTATATTTAGATGTTTGGACAAAATATGAACTTAAAAGTATTGTGATGCCACAATATTGTGCCAAGAATACCGGGATGTCAAAAATATCATGGGCAGGAATATTGAAGGTAGGAATATCAGTAAGAGTGTTATTTTTTAATGTTGTAAAAAATATTGTTTTTCGAAAATATTACGGCATACAATATATTTTGTAAGTGTTATTTTATATGTATTGTATTATATTAAGTTTGATTCTAAGAGGCCCATTAGGATGTAGGGCGGATCGCCACTGCCCGCATGGTGGAGGCGATCCGCCCTACATCCTTCCCTGCCCGCCACCCATTTACCCCCGCCATATTAGTATGGTGGGAGTACCGCGGCAGACGGGAAGACCGTCCGCCGCTTTTCCGCCTGGTTGACAAGTCGACTAGGCGGAAAAGGGTTTAATATGGTGGCATCCATATTAGCATGGGGGCGGAAATATGCCTTTCCGTGGTGGCAAAGGCATGCAGAATTCTCTTCCGGGGACCCGTTGTGAGCCCCCAGCGTGTTGGGGGAGTGGGGGTGCACATGGGGTACCTATGGTAACCCCCTGCATTGTCATGGACATGGTTGCAGGCACCTCACGGTGCCTGTCACCTTGTGCATGACAATGCACGCAGTGCATTCCCAGCATTGTGGCGGAAGGCGCTGTGAGCACCACCCGCCACAATGCTGGAAATGGAGGATGCCACCGTCACGGTGGCGGTGGCATCCTAATCACCGGTGCGGAACCGCCGCACCACTGGCGGCCTGTCCCAGCACCGCTAGGGCCCGCCATCCTAATGGGCCTCTATGTGTTTAGTCATTTTTTAAATTTGTATGTTAAGTACGATAATTTATACATTTTGACATTTTTGACATTTGTATTTTCTGTTATAATGCTTAAAATTGTGTATGTAATTTTCTTTTACTAGTGGGATATTAGGTTTTTAGGTGATAAGGGTGGGAAGATTTTTAAAAAGTGTATATTTTAATTTAAATGTAATGTGGATTTTTTATGATATTCAAATGAATACAGTAAAACTTAATTTAATTATTTTTAATTATACATTTTTATTAAAAATAATGCAATAATTAATTTTAATGTATCGATATATTGAATTACTGTAACACAATATTAGTATTTGATTGTTTTTATTAAAATAATTATTTAATTATAAAAATTGCGGAGCATGAACTGTAAATGATGCACCCTTTGTAGTGTCAACACCTTCCCCAAAAGGATTTAGATTGGATTTGCACTAGTGTCTATGACCCCTTAAGTGACCAACACCTTCCTCAAAATGGTTTACATTGGAGTTGGAATAGTAAATGTGGTCCCTGTAGTGTCAGACACCTCCATCAAATCCTTCTGAAAAAATGGTTTAGATTGGAGTGGGACTAGTAACTGTTGCCCCATTAGTGTCCAAATCCTTCCGCAAAATGGTTTAGATTGGAGTGGGAATAGTAAATGTTGCCCTTTTAGTGTCCAACACCTTCACCAAAATGGTTGCAATTGGAGAGTGAATGGTAAATGTTGCCCCATTAGTGTCTAACGCCTTTGCTAAATTGGTTTAGATTGGAGTAGGAGTTGTAAATGCCACCCATTTAGTGTTAAACACCTTTGACAAAATGGTTTAGATTGGAGCAGGCATAGTAGATGTCAACCCGTTAGTGTCCAACGCATTTCCAAAAATGGTTTAGTTTGGAGCTGGAATAGTAAATGTCACCTCTTTAGTGTTAAACACATCTTCCAATATGGTTTACATGTCACACATGTCACTGGTTTAATGCCCAAGACCTTCCCCAAACTCAGTTACATTGGAGTGGGAATAGTAAAAGCCACCTTTGTAGTGTCTAACAACTTCCTCAAAATGGTTAAGATTGGAGTGGGAATAGTAAATGTCACCCCTTTAGTGTCCAACGTTTTCCCCAAAATAGGCTACATTGGAGTGGGAATATTTAATTTAACCTATATAGTGTTAAATTCCTTTGTTAAAATGTATTTCTACATAGTAGGAGTAGTTTATGTTATTAAATTAGTATTATTGATATGTAGAAAGATAATTAACATAGTAGTTGGCTGTATATTTGTAATAAACAGCATTATGTTTCACATATTTTCATAGAATAAAAGATATGTAACACATTTTTTAATTTTTCTCTTTTTTTTCAAATTTGATTTAATGAATATTTTTACATTTTGTAACATATATAGATCTAGTTCAAAGCATGTATATACTGATAGATAAAAACAATATGTATTTGTATTATTGGATAAACAGTGTAAATCATTTAAATGGTATTTTATGTTGCACATTTTTCATGGATTTTTCTATTGTTTACATTTTTTTTAACATTAGGTCAGTTGTTTCATATACATATTTTGTACAGATTTTCAAATAATTTTATAGTCTATGTTACATAATTGTATATTTTTAGATATTTTAATAGCATTCTTCAACAGGTTTTACACATTTAATCATTTTTAAAACATTTTATTGAACATTTTAAATATATATTCCCATAGGGAGATAGTCATTTTTTGTTTAATTTAGCAGCCATTTTTTTGCTGCTACCTTTTATTTTGTAATCTATTTGTATAATTTTTTATCTATTTTCGGGGATCAAGGTTGCGGAAAGGGGCTGCTGTATGTCCTTTTTAAAGTATGTATTATGGTTTTGAGTGTGGTGGGGTGTGTTAGGGTAGTTCTAGGCATTAGTTATAGTGTTGTTTGTGGGTTTTTACTCCATTTAGGCCCTGATTTGGATGTCGGTCGAAAAGTCTCCAACTTGCGGTTGGCGGCTTTCCGACCGGCATCTTCGGTTTCAATTCCGACCTCCATATTTCAAATATGGCAGTCGGAATTTAAACCGGCCGGTCATTCCCGCTGTCTTCCAATGGGGTCAAGGTGCCCGCCGGTCAGTCGGAACTGGCACATAATCCCTTAAGGACGGCGTTTCTGCCGTCGGGATTATGATGATAGTTTTCAACATTCTTTTCATGTTGGGCTTTCTGACATGAAAAGCCTGTCGGAAAGCGTCTTTGGGGGCCCCTAGCAGGTCCCCCTTGCAACAGTGGCCTCAGGTTGTGGGCCTGGAGGGCACATATGGTGCCCCCCTGTAAATCCCTGCACTGGGTGGCAGGTACCTTTAGGTGGGATTAACAAAAACTCCCATTTCTCTATAGAAGCTTGTGTTGTGGCTGGTTTTTTACCTCAGCATAACGGTCGGTTGGTTCCACATCCCTGGTTATGTCAGTCGGAGGCATCTCCGACTGACATCGTAATCAGGCCCTTAGTTGTAGTAATTGTTGGTTTAAGTTTTCCTACAGTGTTTTAGTGATATATGAATATGTTATGTTATATTGTGTTATCTTACATGTGTTTTGATAATTAAGTGTAATGTATATGTATATTTTTATTGTACTGTTTTTGAGGGTGGGTATTTGGTTTTACTTTGTAGGTTTTTCGTTATCAACGTGTCCTATGGACATTTGGATTTAGCTTTTGTTTTTTAAAAGTAATTACTATTGCTTTCTAATAAACCAATATTTTTTTACTTTGATTTCCTTATTTTGGGGTTTCCAGGAGCATTTCTTTTTTTAAACACTTTTAGGGATATTTTATGGATCCTGGATACCTTGGTTTGGCTTGATGGATCTCTATTGGGTTGGTTGATTTTTTGCATTTATTGGGGCCTTTTGGAAAATATTTTCCAGATCTTGCTGGATGATTCTTTTTGGATGATTCTTTTTGGCTACATGGAAATGGAGGATGATCTGCAGCTACAAATCGTAAATAATTTATTTGTTTTGGGTGGGAAATGTTATATTTTATTATTTATGTGAGTGTTATGTGATTGTTATTTGGGATTATATATTTTATGTTTTGTAATTATTTTTCGCAACAGATTGAATTTGATGATTGAGGTTTCTGATTGGAGAGGTTTAGCTTTTCATATTCATTTTATACATATTATTTCATTTTATCACCTTTATTAAAAGTGGATATTTATTATTTTGACTGATGTAATAAAGTATTATGATTATTATTTGTTTAAAAATGATTTGTAACATAATGCCATA
Source organism: Triturus cristatus (assembly GCF_964204655.1). Lineage (NCBI taxonomy): Eukaryota > Metazoa > Chordata > Amphibia > Caudata > Salamandridae > Triturus > Triturus cristatus. The sequence goes on from NC_140587.1 coordinate 626,752,902, forward strand.
CTTTTGGGAAGTTTTTTAGGTTAGTATATTATTTTATTATATGCTTTTGGCTATTATTTCTAAGTAATCTGCTCCTCCGTTATATATAAAGAGTTGTATTTTAAATTGAGGCATGTCATCAATTCTTTTGGTTTGTTTGCAAATTTTAGGTGCATGTGGGTTACTGATTGCTTATTTCAAAGTTGTTGGTAGTGTCGCTCTTTTTGTAGGGCTTCTATTAATGTATAGTGTGTAAGTTGGGTTCTGCCTAGTGTGGATCTGAAGTAACCCTGGGCGTAGTTCGCGAAGTAGCACTTCGCGAAGCTACGCAAAGTGCACTTCGCACTACGCGAGCTACGCGTAGCACTTCGCGAACTGCGTAGTACCTTGTTCGCACTGTGCCAGATGTCGTTTTCAATGATTGCAGAGTGCGGACAAGCAACAGGCACGGTGCAATCATTGAAAATGGCATCTTGCACAGTGCGAGCTGTAGTTTTCTGCTGCTTGAGTAGATTTTTACTCGAGCGGCAGCTTTCTCAAAGCGAACTGGTAGTTTCTCATCGCGAGCGGTCGCGAGCATACGCAACCACTCGCAATGAGAAACCTGACCTCCTCGTGTTGGGAATCTCGCCGGGAGGTTTATTTTCCATGCTCATGATCGCCAACTTGATGTTGCTGATCGCGAACAAGGAAAAAGTCTCGCCGGGATGTCATTTTGCTTGCTCGCGGTCACCAACTTGACGTTGAGGACCGCGAGCAAGCAAAAAATGACCGCAGCACTACGCAACACTACGCTACGCATGTTCGCACTGTGCTACGTGCAATTCGCGTAGTGCGAAGTAGCGCGAACTTCGCAAACTACGCGAGCGTAGCGTAGTGCTTTGCCCAGGCTTAATCTGAAGGCATTGTGCCACCCTTCAACTGTGCTGTTTGTTTTGTCTTCCTGTGCCAAGGTGCTGTCATAGACATTTTACCATGGTATTTGGAATTTGAGTTGGCGTCTGTGTCCGGAACCATGCAGTCTGCCAACCCAAGTGTCTTTAGGGGGCTTTGTTTGTGTTAATTTTGATAGTAGAAAGGACTCTCTATAACTACATTGTAGTGGTTAACTACCTCTGTGCCAGGAACATAGGCTAGTGCTATAATTTTATTTTATTTCAAAGGCCGATTGACTGTTTGCAGCATATTCTACACTTAGGGGGCTCTTTACGATGGTGGGGATAAAGCCTCCTCATGACATTCGGAATCTCCTTGACCGCATCAGAGCCCTTCTGACCAACTCGGTCAGTTTACATTGAGGTTGCCTGATTACGATGTTCACCGTCGAAAAGTAAACCGTCCGGTCATTCCGAATCGGAGTATTCCTGTCACTCAGAACCACATCATACGCCCTATGGACAGCATTTCTGCCGTCGGATTACGGAGCCGATTTCTAACAGCCTTTCCACATCAGGCTGTCTGCAAGTGACTTGGGGGCCCCTGGCAGGGGCCCGTTGTCTCCACAGGCTACAGTTGATGGCTGAGGGGGTAGCGAAGGGACCCCCCTGTAAAACCCTGCACTGTGTGGCAGGCACCAAGGGGTGCCTGCGACAGGGTGCAGGGTTTTCTGGACACACTCCATTCCCCCATAGGAGCCTGTGTTGTGGCTGAGTGTTGGGCATAACACAAGCTCCCATAGGGAACAATGGAACTCCGACCGAACAGTGTTCGGTCGCATCGGAATCCGCCGGTCAGAACCTCCGACAGCAAGTCGGTTGGTCCTACTGCCCACCATCGTAATGAGCTCCTTAGCGCACATTGTTGGGGATGTCTTCATATGATTGATTGAAATGGTAATAACATACTTTAAAGTCTATTATAATATTTTTGTGGGTAGTAGTTATTTGTTTTTTGTTTCATGGTTTAAGAGTTTGTAGTAAGTGCTACTTTGTTTATTTAGTAGTAAGGCATATATAAAAAAGGATACATGAGTTGTGATATTGACCATGTATTAGTGATTGGTTTGGGGCACATTTAAAGGACCCATCCATCATCCAGGTAAGACAATTGTTTAGTTTCAGTAATTTATCTGCTGTAGAAAATATTAGGATTTGTTTATCATTGTTTTGAGTTGTCATGTAACAGGAAGGGTTCATCATTTTGTGTGATATTTTGAGTGTGCATGTTTTTTGATATTTTATATTTGTAAGGGAGGAAGGTGCATCACTCGTTGTTTTTTTAGTTTATGCAAATAATCTTTTTGACGTGGGTGGGTATAGGTGGTAGTTGACCTGAGATGTTTTTGGGAACTTTAGGAAGTATATCTTTTAGGATTTGTGTTGGGGTCTCCTGGAAGCTAGTACCTGTCTATCTTACATCACCTCCCTTCTATTTCTGTGACATGCAGGGGTTGTTGTTTTCCCGCACATTAAGTACAATATATTTTTTTGCAGTGGCTCTCACATAGCATGCATTAGAGTAATATTTAGTACATTTCAAGTTCACAGTTTCCATCTATGTACTTTCTTGATTGTAGGTGTAGCCCATGTGTCTCAATAATTGCTTTCCTCTCTGTGATGTGGTACAGCTTCCTCTTTCTGTCATTATTGCTGAAATTAATTTAATTAGTTTTCTTATTTACACTTACATGTATGTTCATCTTAGATGTTTCACACCTTCTTTGCAGCTTTTCCGTTTAGGGTATTGTAATGTGGAGCATTTACTTTACTTTCTGTTGGTATAAAGAAAAGAGCACCAGTTACATTTTAAATGTTTATTTGTGGGTTGTTTTCTGGAGGTTAAGGTCTTTTTTCTGTTTTAGTGTGAGTTTTTGTTTTAAAATAATTTACATTCACTTACTTTTTAATGTATTTTTCTAGTTTGTGACAAGTGTTGTTTTTCAGTGGCTTAAAACGTTCTCAATGGTGTAGAAATGTATTTTAGTAAGTACATATAAGGAGATATAAACAGTAGAATGCTTTGTTCATTATTTATTATTTTACATTTTTAATTTCAATTAAACACACCACCTTGCTCATTCATTTAAATACTAACATATAATTACTCTTTTATAAAATCACTGACATAAGCACACACTCATCCATAGAGACACTCTCACAATCACTCGCTCTCACATACAGTCTCGTATATACTCCAGCACTCCCATTTATTGCCTTACACATATGCAGTTACCCATATACCATTGGGACATCCACTCACTCACCGAGATAGCCATAAGCACACTCACTCACCCATACAGGCCCTTGTAGACATACTTATGAACCCATACACCTAGTGACTCACCCACTCACACATCCATGATGTGTAACACACCCCCATCCACCCACACTGCTATTCAGACACCAAAACAGGTACTCAGACAACCAATCAATAACACATATAGACACTCATGTAGCTACTCACAAACCCATGCAGCCACTTACATAGGAACTGACATACTGATACAGAGATTCACATAAATTAATCACTCACCCATACATTCACTGAGACACATATAATCAGTCACTTACACAGTCAGTCACGTACCCACTGAATCATCCATTAAGACACTCATATAACCATTCATTCTTAAATAAACCTTGGCGTGTATACATATATATATTACCTACTGACGGTCGCCAGTAGGTAGTTATAGTTAAGACTAAGTTTCCATAGGAAGAGCATTTTTTGTTTTGCTTATAACTTTGGCGTCGCTTGATGAATCTTCATGACATTTTCCAAACAAATTCTTTGTTCATATCAGCTCGTATGTTGAAAGCTTGGGGGTGATTTGTCAAGGGGGGGCCGAGAAAAAAGGGAGTCCCAAAACGTGTTTTCTCCATGTTAATTTCCATAGGAAGCTTTAGACAAGGCTACAGGTCGAACGGGTGAACGGAATTACCCCATATTTGTCAGGGAGAAGGGTCTTGGTCTCGAAAGCATGCTTTTGTTTATTTGGTGTAAATCCGTTCAGTAGTTTTGGAGAAATATCAAAATTTGCAGATATCGATATTTGGGAATTATGCCATCTGATTGGCTGAGGAGTTACGAGCACGAGCTTGATGCTTATTGGCTGCAAGCGGTGCGAGCTTTTGCAACTAGGAAGTGTTGGCAGCCATTTTGTGATTCCGTTGAAACAAGTAAGGGGGTAAAAGGGCAAAAAGAATAGGAAACAGGAAGATAGGAGCACTGTAACCTCTGTGGGGGAGTGCGAAGCAAAGTAGTCACTCCTACGGGACTGAAAGTGCGGTGTTGCTCAGAGTGACATGGTGCTGAGATGAGATGCTGCTACACTCGGGTATGAAACCGAGAGCCTACACTGTGAGGTCATTGCTGTAAAGTGATGGGCTCTGGTCTTTGTAGCATACCTGTGGAAGAAGTGTTAGTAGGCATTTATACCATACAGGGAGTGAGAAGCGAACTACTGACCTCTACCATGCGTTTATACTTTACCGGAAGTGGGAAGCGAAGTACTCACGCCTGCCGGTGCGAAGACTCGGGGATCAAACTGAGCTGATTGTTGTAAAGTGATGGGCTCTGGGCGCTGTAGCATACTGGGCGCTGTAGTATAACTGTGTAAGTAGTGCTAGTATGTGTTTATACAATACAGGGAGTGGGAAGCGAACTACTCACCCCTACTGGTCTGAAGACTTGGGGATTAAACCGTGGGCTCATTGCTGTAAAGTGATGTGCTATGGGCGGTGTAGCATACCTGTGGAAGTAGTGTTAGTTTGCATTTATACAATACAGGGAGTGGGAAGCGAACTACTTACCCCTACTGGTCTCAAGACTCGTGAATGAAACCATGAGGTCATTGCTGTAAAGTCATGTGCTCTGTGTAGTATTCCAATGTAAGTCACAGTAGAATGTTGGTATGTAATGCTACTATAATGTAAGTATGTAATGTTAGAATGTAGGGCTGTCATGAGGGGAATCGTGGGGAGTTTGTACACGGTGCAAGAGAAGATGGTTGCCTTGCGGTCTGGTCCTGTTGATGGCTGTTTAAGCTGTCTTCTTTTCCTGCAATAAATCTACTTATCGGATCCACTGCTGTCTTCCTGTTCACTACATAAATTTGGTGACGAGTGGGAGAAGGTAAAAAGAAGGCAGCACTCACCAAGATTTTGAGCTTGCTTGCGTTCTGCTGAAAACCTGTTTTCTTGGTGAAGCTGTTTCTACTCATCCCAGGGTCGTCGGCTGATCGAACTATGTGATCCTACCTCTGGTAGGATTTATATTTTTTGATTTTGGGCTTTCTCTGTCTCTTCACTGTACTCTGGTTGCTGTACTACATGTGTGCAAGTAGTGCTAGTATGCGTTTATACTAATTCTGTAGCTATGCATTAACCAATGCATCATGGCCCTATGGAGCACCACCTCCCAGGCACAGGTCATACAATGTTCCGGGGTGTGCATCCGCGGGACATTTATGTTTGCAAATAACAGGGCGGGAGCATTGCTTCCACCCTGTGATAGTAAATTCTTGTTTGCCTCGTTGAAGCAAGAGGAAAACCTTGTATCGCTTCAATAAAGCGGATCCGGATGGTAAACATGGAGAAAAAAAATGAAGCGGGGTCTCACCCGTTCATTTAAATGAGCCCACTTGTGGGTAATGTTCCGGGGCCAATCCTATAATTATATTGCGGGGTCTCTGCAGCACTGGGGACCTTAATCTCACATGTAAATTAGGCACGGGAGGGAACAGTGACGTTTCGCAGACTAGGGGATCGACACCTCCCCGGGTATTGTTTACGAATTGTGCGGGGGGCTTTGAGGCCAACTCAAGACCGGGGATCGGCAACCTCCGGGGCTTTACTTAAATATTCAGGGTGGGCCTCGCCAGTCCCTGAAGCCTCGGTGGCCCTAGGCAGTGCCTTATTGGTTCTGTAATCAAACGGGCAGTACTCATGGTGTTATAAAGTGATACACTCATGGAACCCTTGCTGTTGTAGAATTACCCAGGCTTCATTTATGTAATAGTCTGTTGGTTTATATTTGGTATGTGCACTGCAAAATTACAAATGTGTTCCCTCATAACCTCCTATCAACTGCCGATTTTCACAATAAATTACAGACAAGTGTTGTCAGAAAAAGAAGACCCATACACTCACTTATTTATTGGTAAAAAAATAACTTTTATTAAAACAACACAAATAAATGAAAACGTAACTTTATTCAAACAACAGTGAACCATGAAAGAAGTAGGTGGGACTCCTCCAGAAGCAGCGTACAAAACCTGCAAGAGAAAAAAGAAACATAAGTATGTCTGCCATGTCCAAGAGAAAAAGAAAGGTAGTCAGAATGAAAGGAAGAAAGTGAGAATGGGACAATGAGCGAGTGGGTGAAAGGGAGAAGGGGAGGGAGAGTCAAAAGAACAGAGGGAGGAGGAGACAGAGCGTCGGCCTACTGCACCCAGCCCTCACTGTTCACCTCCAGTCACTCGTGTATCTGGGATGCTGGGGTCCACGAGAAACAGTGTGGTCCAGCAAGTCTTTAAAATGAAACAGAGATATGAATGAGGCCAGAGATTATATTATTATCTACAGCAACATCGCTTGCCCTTCCCCCGCACTGGACTCCTGCACACCAAGGCTTCACTGCTCACCTGCCACAACCGGTGTGTCCAACGACGTGCCGGTGCAAGCTCTGACTCCGGGGTGCCTCTTAGGGTGGCACAGCAGGTCTCCGGTCTGGGACAGTGTCTTGATACCACGATGGAAGGCGTCAGAAAGGCCAGAGCATCCGCACCGGTTGAGCACCTGCTGCATGCTTTTTCGTGCAACTAACTCATTGTCAGAAAAGGGAGAAATAATATAATGGTGGAAACGTCTTAAGGTAAATGAAGGTTTATTTCAAGCTTAAGAGAGAACACCAGTTGAGTGCATCCTTCCTTCTTGAAGTTGATCTACCAACTGTTAGTGGTAATCGTGGTTCAAAGAGGAGTTGGAGTGCACGAAAAAAATAGACAAGGGTAAATAATAATATGTTATGCCAACGTTCATATACAAAGGAACAGAGCGCATGCTAGAAGCATAATGTGCACATGCAATGCAGTGGAGCAAGCCTGTGTACATGTACACTTATATGTCAGCTCACTACAGTGCCCCAAAAGCCAACGCCACGTGTCTGTAGGGAAGTGCTGCCCGCTGGCTCAGGCCTACAGAACGGTCCAGCAGGTCCTTAAAATGAGACAGAGATGTGACTGAATGAGGTCAGAGATCACATCATTACGCACGGCAACATCGCTTGTTTGCACTTGTGCACCCAGGCTGATGCACCCCATCCCTCCCGCCGCACTGTGCTCAGCCCCTGTGCACCCAGGCCCCACTGCTCATCTGCTGTCATTCGTTTGTGTCCAAACACGACGGCCAGCAGGGTTCAGAATTCAGATCTAGTTTTGATTGCCAGGATGATGTACACCTCATGGATCCCTTTTTTTTATTGCGCATTGTGATATGCGAGGTGGATGCGGCCATATCACCTGAAGCAGTGTGGAAGAACTGGGACATGTGACATCTTCCTTTTCCTATTTATACATACACAAAGTGGGCTGGGCTTGCGTACGCCAGGCCAGCGTAGGGGTGTGAATAATTATTCCGGGGACCTGGGCGTTGTTCAGTTCCTGCCTGGCCAGGAAATGTGCTTATGTGTGTGTCCCTGTTGCAGTTTTGACATCGCACAATCCGCAATTTACATTAATGTAGCATGTACCGGGAGGGCGGCAACTATCGCTAATGAGAGGCTGTCCGAAAACATTGAATGGACAACATCACATGTCGTTGTGAAGCTTGTGGTTATGCACAGACACGCATGTCAATGGTGTGCGGTATTATTGAAAGTGTTGCTATCGCGAAGTGCACACATTTGAATGTGCTCAGATGGAGGAAGGATCAGCAGTGAGTCTACGTTATACACAGTGATAACACTCATTACAGTCAAGTAATGCATGTCAAATGTGAATCTGAAAGTCTCACAGATGACACACTACTACACTGGTAAAGCCTGACAACAGAGCATACTGCAACAAATCTACACATTACTATTTACTGTTTATCACATGTGATCTAGGATGTGCACTCTGCCCATGGCTGATGATACCCCTTCGAGCCACCAATACCCAGGCCCAAAGGCAGCAGAATAATGCACGCATACACACACCAGGGGCATCATGTAACACACATTTGTTTTTTGATATAACATTTCAGATGCATGGCTATCACACGTGGAAGGCTACTGTACAGAGCATGATTCTTGATCAAGATGATCGTTGCATGCTGTGTGTACTATAAGATATGTGTACACAGCAAAAAAGTTTTGTAAAAAGTTCTGTAAGCGGAAGAGGTGTCTCTCATTAAACGGTGTAGAGAGAATGACTAAAATGGATGGGGTCCTCCAACTATTACAATGGGAAATGTTATGAACCAATCAAAAGTTTTTTTTAAGGTCACATGGCAATCCCGCACCGAGCGTGCAAGGAGGCCGCACCCGACGCGATTTTGAGAAAATATATTTACCATAGTATAAGTTTATTACAGTTAGTAATATATAAATTTGGAAAATATTTTAGATTATCGCTTGCTCTCATATACACTTTAAACCTATTTAGATATAATTTTGAGACATAAAAAAATAAATGAGGGAATGGCGTACCCAGTGCGATACCATACGTCTATGACATAACACAGGGCCTAGCAGCGTACACTCGTCGCATACGGAACACGCAGCCGGCGCGATCCTATACGTAGATGATGTAACGCGCGTATTGATGCCGCGCAGCCGTCGCATACCAAACTAGGAGCTGGCGTGATCTTATACGTATATGATGTTACGCGGGACACGGTGCTACGAAGCCGTTGGATACAAAATGCGCATCCTTAATGAGTTTCACAATATCGCGAATAGGATTCGCGTGGTGATGGATCTTCGTACACTACCGGCACGGGAATCTAGTTTTCTAAAAAAAAAATATATATATATATATACATACTTTTTTTTGAAGATATAAAAAATTACATAATTTTTACATTAAAAAAAGGGGATAATAGAGTTCCAAAATATTACATAAAAAATAGAAAAAATATAGGTTTTATAAATATTAAAATATTAAATTAACATTTTAAAAACCTTTGAAATTCACTGAAAAAACCATAGGTTTTACAGACGTTATAGTTTAGGAATTAGCATTTAAAAAACCTTACAAATTCACTGAAAAAAACATAGGTTTCAAGGACAATAGTTAGTTGGACATTTGACTCATAGAAAACCAGAGAAATTCGCCCGTTATAGTTAGTTGAGCTAACTATAACTCACGCGCCCGCAATGCACTGGTGATGACGTCACATATTACATCACTCATGACATGGTCAGTGACATCACTGATGACATCACTGATGTGTCTTACTGAATACCCGGGTTAGTGACTAAACTGTGTGAATGTCTATATTAGTCTGTGTGTTTGTGTATAACCTGCTGCATCAGTTGGTCAGTAGCTCCACGGGTGTCTATATGGGTTATTGATTAGTTGCCTGAGTAATTGTATGGGAGACTGAGTGTGTGTGTGGTTGGGTGGGGGGTGTGTGACTCTGTGCATAGATGTGTGAGTGGTTGATTGACTGGGTGTTTGACTTTAAGAGTGCATGTGGAAACAGTTCTATGGGTGAGTGAGTGTATGGATATGTTGGTGAGTGACTGGATGTCTCAGTGGTAGATGTCCAAGCAAGTACAAAAGTAAAAGGCAGTGTATGTGAGAGTTGGATTATATAAATGAATATATGTGAGAGTCAGGGATTTGGGGAGTGGCTGTATGGATGAGTGTATACTTGTATCAGTGATTATATAAGAGAGTAAGTATGTGTTAGTATCTGTATGAATAAATGAGGTGGTGTGTGTATAACTGTGTAGGTGAGTAAATGGAACTGTGATTGATTCTTTGCATGACTGACTAGGATAAGTGCATGACTGACTAGGGTGAGTGGTGGTGTGTGAGTGTCTGTATAGGTGTATGAGTGCATATGATAGTGTTGTATTGATCAATGACTACATGAATGAATGGTTGTATGGATGAATGAGTGCATGTGTCTGTAGACCTAGGAATTAGTGAGTGCGTTTGTAGTAACTGGTATTGGTGTGTCGATGGTTTTGAAAATGGTAGTCTGTATTTTACAGGGGGTGTATCAAAGGTTATATTAGTGTGTGAGAAGGTGCTTCAGATTGTCACATGGATGATGTCATCAGTGATGTCATTTGAGATGTTATCAGTGATGTCCTCAGTGATGTCAGTGACCATGTCATGAATGATGTAATATGGGACGTCATCAGCATTGCATTGCGGGGGCGTGAGTTATAGTTAGCTCAACTAAATATAACGGCGGAATTTCTATGGTTTTGTATGAGTGAAATGTCCAACTAACTATAACGTCACTGAAACCTATGGTTTTTTCAGTGAATTTCAAAGGTTTTTTAAATGCTAATTTGTAACTATAATGTACCTGAAACATATGGTATTTTCAGCGAATTTCAAATGTGTTTTAAATGCTAATTTCTAATTATTTTCTTCTTTAAATAGTTTTTTCAGTGATTTAAATCATCACTTCATTGTCAACCTAGTGAAAACAGCCAATATCCCCAGTTTTCCAGCAATGGCTTCCACAAAAACTTTTTTGTCACAAATGAGAACAACAACTAACGGTAATAATATACAGAGTAGATGTCCCCGTGCAAAAATTAACACAAAAGCACCAGTTCCCGATATTTTCAACGAGCAGCCATATCTGGGGTGCGATCCAAAAACAGGGAATACGCCACGTTTTCAGTAGGTATCTAACATCTGCATTTTACTGGTGTAAACTAGGACGACTACCTACAATGTGAAAGGGATCGCAGCCCAGAATCACATCTGAAGCGCAACATATGTCATAGAGTTACTGATCACTCAGCTCAAACACCCATGAAGGCCACAACACTCACTGCCACCAGCCTCAGGACGTCCCCCCCGGACCACCCCCCTCCCTACTACCACCGAGGCAGCGCAGAACAGGACAGCGGACCTTGCAAAAATGGCATGGTCCCTCAGCCACACAATACTTGAATGTTGGCAGATATGGCAAGCAAATAAGCAAATATGTGTGAAGGTCACAACTCATCCATCAATAATAATAATGCACACAATATCAAGTGTAGCAGTGATGTGATGGACAGACCTCACTATACAGATCATAAACCTCTCCATCTATACATATACAGCTGGTGCTTGTAGTGCTGTGCACAATAGTGTGGGGAAGTCCTCAGACATGTAGCTGTATTGTCCTCCCCTGGAAGCGGAAGTGCAGTGGGCTGGTCTAACATACGCCACTCCAGTGTAGGGGTTTGAATAAATAAGCCGGGGCTCAGGACGTGGTTCACTTGTGAACTGTGAAGACCAACGAGTCTGCCAGAGCTGCGGGCCTCACCCTGCCACGTGGCTGCTGCCATGACTGCAGGTCTCCTCGACACAGGCCCCCTGCTATCCCAATGGCACAGCGCCACAGACTTATGTCTGTACAGACTACTGCCTTCGATCTACACTGCGGACAGCAGGCATCACAATTAAGATGGAGTAGCGATTGCAGATGACGCAGTCCAGTACGCAAGATACATTGCTCCCAGTGAGGCCCTCTCGGACCATGCATCATCGCAGGGTGCGCACACACTGAGTGCTTCAGGTGCCACTAACTCAGTGCACCCCAAGTCATCACCACATGGCATTTTTAAGGCAGAATTCAAAAGACATTGGTCCGAGTGTGGCCCCCCGGACCACGCATTATCGCAGGATACATACACACTGACCGCCAAAGGTACTACTAACTCAGTGCACCATAAGTCATTGCCACGTGGCCTTACTGAGGCAGAATTCAATGGACAAAAGACATTGCTCCGAGTGCGCCCCCCCAGACCACGCATCATCACAGGGGACGTACACGCTGAGCGCCAAATTTACTACTAACTAAATGCACCATAATTCATCACCACGTGGCCTTATTAAGGCAGAATTCAATACACAAAAGACATTGGTCCGAGTGCAGCCTCCCCAGACCACACATCATATCAGGGTACGTACGCGCTCAGTGCTATAGGTACTACTAACTCAGTGCACCATAAGTCATCGCCATGTGGCCTTATTGAGACAGAATTCAATAAACAAAAGACATTGCTCCGAGTGCGGCCCGGCTGGACCACGCATCATCGCAGAGTACATACACACTGAGCGCCAATCATCGCAGAGTACATACACACTGAGCGCCAATGGTACTACTAACTCACTGCACCGTAAGTCATCACCACGTGGCCTTATTGAGGCAGAATTCAATAGACAAAAGAGATTGGTCCGAGTGCGGCCCTCCGGGACCACGCATCATTGCAGGGTACGTACTCGCTGAGCACCTAAGGTACTACTAACTCAGTGCACCATAAATCATCACCACATTGGCCTTATTGAGGCAGAATTCAATAGACAACATACATTGGTACGAGTGCGGCCCTCCCGGACCACGCATCATTGTAGGGTACGTACACGCTGAGCTACAAATGTACTACTAATTCAGTGCACCATAAGTCATTGCAAGGAAGAGTGAACAGTTTTATGTCAGCAGTGAGGCATACTATCACTCAAAAATCACCCAAAAATACTTATAATATAAAAAGAACAGAAGAATCGAAGTACATTAATGTTTACAATCCAGTGATTTTGAAGATGTGGAATGGAAAAGATGGACATACAATATGCTGCAGATAACTCAATTGCTGTTTCTCGCTATGTCACGTCATATATTACCAAGTCTAAGAAGACAGAATTGAAAGAAATGTGAGAAGAAATTTCACAGGAGAAGAAACTTAGCAAAAAATTGTACAGCATCAGCTTGAACATGCTTTCACATCGAGTAATTGGATCCTACGAATGTTCGGATCAATAGACATCTGCAAGTTTATATTCAAAGTCAAGAGGAATCATCTGGATAAGTCTAGGTCTTGCTGCAACACAAAATCGAGTTTTAAAATCTGTACAAGAAATTGAATACTTGGCACTGAATGAACCGGAAAGTATAGATATTCTGAAAACAAATATGTTGGATACGTACTATCCAAATAGAAGTCCATACCTGGAAAACATATGTCTATATGAAATACTGCAACATTATAGTTTAAAAAAAAATGGTATGGAAAATATAAATGAAGGAAAATACGCTGTAATTGGATCTGAAGGATGTTTGGTAAAGCATGGCAAAGGAAATTTGATTAATCACAGGAAACTAAGTTGCGATACTCCAGATAAAAGAGAGTTTTTCTATTTAGCTCTTCTGCAACTTTTCAAACCTTGGCGGACTGAAATGGAATTACTTGGAGATTTTGACTGCTATGAAGCTTCTTTCAATGCATGTAAAGATAGCATTGAAGGTACAATTTTACTAAATTATCTCCAAATGGTGAACGAAGAGATGAATCAAGAAAGAACTATTGCAGCTGCAATACCTTAGTGCAGCACAAATCATTGACCCTTTATGTTTGAATCTCTTTGTCTGATCCAATGATTACTGTTCTACTTGTTGCTAGCACCAACCATTCCCAGAGGGCTGGCTTACACTCACCCCACACGCATCCAGCACAGATGTCACTGGACATGTGACCCTGGTAATAAAAAGGTGTCAAGCGCACATGCCCGTACCCAGTTCCACTATCTATCTGTGTCTGTGTGTTCATTATGTATGCAACATGCTGCCCCTGGGCCCTACCACATTACATTGTGCTCTGGACAGCGTATGCAACCAACTTACCTTTGACAGTGGTAGAAAACTTTAGTTATGTAACTTTGTCTTGGTCATTGTACACGTACGTACGTAGAGACTGCATCATTAGAGTACTGCAAGCAGAGTGTATAGTGAATTTATAAGTGCGTAAGGATCGTCGCAGTGATTGTATAAGTACATATGTTGGCACAGCCTAACTCCGACAACAAGCTTGTCTCTAATTGGCTGCCCTCCATGTGTCAAAAACTGAAACTTCAACTTTCCATGGCCCTGTATTGCTACAGCTGCAACACTCCACCGAATGTGCAATAAACATTCATATCTACACAGATGTCTCATGTCCACCATCTTTCTTGTGTGGAACTATGGATGAATATAGGGTCAGTAATTCCCCGTACCTTCCATGTTGGCCATATTGTTGGACTTGGCTCACAGAGTGGCACTTTGGCTTTTGCAACCCGGGTGACGGTAGCACTCCAACACAGACACCCGCACAGCCACTCCCTCACGGTTGGTATACACCCACACCACACCCATCCAGCACAGGCGTCACAGGATACGTGACCCTACTAATAAAAAAAACCAGGCGCACGTGCTCTATGCCATTTTAGAGTTGCTCACATGCACTGCGGCCAGCACAGTCACACCGCCACGCTGATGGCCCGTCCTGATGGTCCAGACACTTGATGTTTTGTGTGCTCAGCACCGCAGTGTAGGCCTGAGCCCAACAGCGAGGGCCTACTGCCACGTGCGTGGCCTCACTTCTCACTGAGTCAGTAGCACCGCAAGCACTGAGCGGGTGTACAACCTGAGATGATGATAGGTGCACTAGTATGTCCTCTATGAAGACTCAGTACCAAACGTGAGACCTATTAGCTTGCAGAACGGAGCTGCATGATGTGGAGGGTGCCGTGACCACGAAAAGGTGAGCAGTGAGGCCTTGGTGTGCAGCGTCGGGAGTGGATGGGGTACAGCAGCCTGAATGCAGAAAGACGGCAGAGCAATTTAGGGGTACGCACTCGTATATACTCTGCCACAACGTCGGATTGGTAACACGGGCACTGGTGCAATGCCCGAGGAGCCGGTGCCGAGTTCCAACTGTGGGCTCCTTTTTGGAGCAGTCTGGGGGGCAGATTTGGGCAGTGTTGCTGTTGTTTGGATACAGCCTGCGGCCCAGTGGGTGTCTGAATGGCCTTTCTAGAGGCAGATGGACATCATTACCTCACGTTTAGCAACAGGCAGAGGTGTCACTTTCTTTCTTTCGCAGGAAAGCCCATTAACGTATGCATACCTATCAGGGCAGGGGACCTGAGCGGAAGTTGCCTAACTTGTTTTTAAGTCACTAGTGTTAAATGAATCCGTGCATTTTTTTGTATCTCTCCCCCCCCCCCTTTTTTTAAATAAAATTTAGCCCGAAACAGTGTTTTGAGGAAAGGCAATATGCAAATATGGGCCACAATTTTTTTTTTGCGTGCCCGGGCCGATTGTGAATCCTAATCCAACCCTGCTCTGCCATTACTAATTCTGTACTATCTTTCAGATGTGGGAGCTTGAGAGTTCCACAAGGTCGCAGCACATGATTGGAGACAGAGCGCTGGAGTAAAGGTAAGCTGTGATGGTTTTGTACACAGTGTGGGCACTCAGTGTCCCTCCTCATCTCTTCCTTCCTCTCCCTCACACTCTTTCTATCTCCCTCTTCCTCTTACACTGTTTGTCTCTTTCTCTCTCTCTCTCTTCCTCTCTCTCTGTTTCTCTCTCTCTCACTCTTTCTCTCTCTCTGCCTCTCTCTCACTGTTTCTCTCTCTTTGTCTTTCTCACTGTTTCTCTCTGTCTTCTGCTCACTCTTTCTTTCTTTCTCTCTCTCTTCCTCTCTCCTTTGATGGACGCATGATGCACAATCGTATCTTGCTTTTTATCTAACATGCTGTGAATCACGAGTCGATGTTCAACCCCCCCAACACCACTAAAGCTGAATGCACGAAAAATCTGTGATGATGCGTGGCAATCCTGAACGCATGACAAAGTTGCTTCGGCATGTGGTGGACCCTCTTATGCACATGCCGGTGGCAGAAGGTGAGCAGAGAGACTTCTTTTTGCAGCAGTGGGCAGCCACCTCTGGGCGGTGGGAGTGGATAGTGTGCAGAAGTCTGGGCGCACAAGAGCACACAGACACCTCCGAGCAGTGGGAATGGATGGGGTGCACCAGCCTCATTGTACATTAGCGAAACAGAGAATTACGCATGTGCAGTTGTATGTACTCTGCAATTACTAATTCTATACTATCTTTCAGATCACTAAACTTGAAGGCTGCACTATCTCCGGCACATGGTTGGAGACACACCGATGGCAAAGTTGAGCTGCGAAGATTTTCTCCAGTGTCAACACTCCCTCTCCATCTATTCCTTTCTCTCGCTCACACTTTCTCTCTTTCTTTGTCTTTTACTCTCTCTCTCATTCTTTCTTTCTCTCTTCCTCTCTCACTCTTTATCTCTCTCTCACACTGTTTCTCTCTTTCTATCTTCCTTGTATTATACTCTTTCGCTCTTTTTCACTCACTCTTTCTCCTCCTTTCTCTCACTCTTTCTCTCTTTGTCTGTCCTCTTCTCTCTCACTCTTTCTCTCTTCCTCTCGCACTTTCTGTCTCTCTCTTCCTCACTCTCATTCATTCTCTCTCTCTCTTCCCCTCTCTCACACTGTTTCTCTCTTCCTTGAAACAGAGAATTGCGCGTGTGCAGTTATACGTACTCTGCAATAACTAAATCTATACTATCTTTCAGATCACTAAACTTGACAGTGCACTATGTCCCGGCATGTGGTTGGTGGCACAAAGGTGAGCTGCAAAGATTTTTTCCAGTGTCAACACTCCCTCTCCATCTCTTCCTTTCTCTCGCTCACATTTTCTCTCTTTCTCTGTCTCTTCCTCCCTCGCTCTCTCTCTCTCATTCTTTCTTTCTCTCGTCCTCTCTCTCACTCTTTCTCTCTCTCCCTCTCTCTCTTTATCTCCCTCTATTCCTCTCTTCCTCTCTCTCTCACTGTTTCTCTCTTTATCTCTCTCTCTTCCTCTCTCTCACACTGTTTCTCTCGTTGTCTTCCTCTCTGTCTCACTCCTTCTCTCTTTGTCTGGCTTCCTCTCTCTCACTCTTTCTCTCTTACTGTCTCACTCTTTCTCTCTCTCTCTTCCTCTCTCTCACTCTTTCTCTCTCTCGTCCTCTCTCTCACACTGATTCTCTCCTTCTCTCTTCCTCGTATCTCACTCTTTCTCTCTCTCTTTCTCTGTGTTTCTATCTCTCACACTATTTCTCTCTTCCTCTCTATCACTCTTTCTCTCTGTCTCTCTCTCACTCTTTCTCTCTGTGTCTTCCTCTCTCTCACACTGTTTCTCTTTGTCTCTTCCTTGTATCTTACTCTTTCTCTCTTTCTCTCTCTGCCTCTTTCTCTCTTTCTCTGTCTTCCTCTCGCTCTTCCTCTCTCTCACTCTTTCTCTCTCTCTCTCTATCTCCTTTGCTGGATGCATGAGGCACAATTTTATCTTTATTTTTGTCTTGCAGGCTGTGAATCACAAATGGACCAGCAATGACACGCCACGGCTGTAAATAGTTTTATTTGCTGTTGTTTTGTTTTCATAAAATGTTTTATATGTAAATCTATACATGACTAAGATTCTTATTTTTCCAACCTCACAAGCATCTTTTTATGAATAGTTCATAGAGGGAAACTCCCGGGCCCAAGAAGGTTGTTGGGGTATGCTGGTGATGTGGGAAGAGGGTGCATTACCTGCTAATGTGGGGAGATGCAGCGTGAAAGGGGTATCTCTCACAGGAAGAGCTCCGGTATGTTTTCAGAAATGCCTCGGACAGATGCCAGCTGACGGACTGAATCACAAAATGGCTTTTCAATGCTCATATAGTGTGAACAGCTCGTACCCAGGCTCGTAGAGAGACAACTGCGGCCCGTCCGCTCGACTCACAGAGGCAGGACTATGAGCCGTCTGCTTCCAAAGGAACAGCAGCGTAGTAGCTCGCAGAGGTAGAGACACAGCAGCCTACTAGCTCGCAAAGGTAGACAGCTGCGAGCCGACGGACTTGCTTCTAAAGGCATAGCTGCAAAGTGGTGATGTTGGGCACAGGGAGCATGAAAGGATTATCTTCCTACTGGTGTCCTGGAGTGGAAGTGGTGCTGCCTGGCGCTCACCTGTTTCTCCTTTATTGTTAATAAATCTTAAACCTTTACTGCGTCCAAATCATCATTACACAGAGCTCCGCTATATTAAATTGCCCCCGGAAACTTTCTTTTATATTTTCACTCAATGCGAGGAACAAGATGGCTACTAGCAGTTCCTGGCTTGAAGTGTTAGCAGCCAATCAGAGGCAAGCTCGTGCTCGGGGGTTAGGCACCGACCAGATATATATATATTTTTTCCTTTAATATCTCAAAAACTACTGAACGGATTTACACCATTTCTACAGAACTGCGCTTTTTTGGACCAAGACATTTCTCCCTGCCAAATTCGGCGTAATTCCGTTCAGCAGTTTGACCTGTAGCCTTGTCTAAAGTTTCCTATGGAAAATGCATTGAGAAAACACGTTTTGACACCCCCCTTTTTTCTCAACCCCCCTTGACCAATCACCCTAAACTTTCAAGATAGAAGCTGATCAAAAAAGATAAACTTTTGGGAACATTTCGTAAAGAATCGTCAAACAATGCCAAAATTATAAGCAGATGGAGGGCTCCAGGAGTGGGGCCACACAACCCCCCTCCAAACATGAGTGAAGCCCCGAGACTGCAGAGGCCCCAGGGGCCCCCACAGCCCCAGTGAGCCCCCGCTATTATTTTTTAAGAAATGCCCCCAGGACCTAGCCCACCCTAGGGTCTCATTAAAATAAAACACGGGAACCCGCGACCCCAGCACAAATTGCGTTGATTTTGGGGTTTTTAAAAAATGTTTTCTTTGGCCCTGGGGGTCCTTCGGACTCCCTGAGCAGGCCTAAGGGGTCAGGGTATCTCTATCCTGCCCCCTTCTCTTGTTTTCTACCTTTGTTTCTCTGTTTTCTAGTGACTCGCTTCTACCGAACCACAAGATGGCTGCCAACAGATATTGAAACTTTTATTTTTCTAATTTCTCAGCAACTACTGAACGGATTTACACTATTTAAAAAAAAAGGTCGCTTTCTGATCCACGCACTACCTTTGTGCCAAATTTGGGGTAATTCCGTTCAGTAGTTCAAGCTGTAGCTCGTCGCAGAATTTCCTACGGAAATTAACATGGAGAAAACATGTTTTGGGGCACCCCTTTTTTCTCAGCCCCCCCCCTGACGAATCACCCCTAAACTTTCAGGTTAGGAGCTGACCTGGATAGACTTTTTCTGGGGAGAATTTCGCAAAGATTCGTCAAACGATACCAAAGTTATTAGCAAACCAATAAATGATTTTCCTATGGAAACTAGGTTGTAACTATAACTACCTACTGGCGACTGCCAGTAGGTAATATATATATATATATATATTTATATATATATATATATCACATTATTAAACTTTTTAGAAACACACTTACTGAATGGTGTCATCAGTGATGTCATTTGAGATGTCATTAATGATGTTATCAGTGATGTCGCCAACCATGTTATGAGCGACGTAATATGTGACATCATCAGCAGTGCTTTGCAGGGCGCGAGTTATAGTTAGCTCAGCTAACTATAACAGCTGAATTTCACATGTTTTGTACAAGTGAAATGTCAGCATCATTAAAACAGCCTGTAACTTGTGTTTTTTCTGTGAATTTTTAAGGCTTTTTAAATGCTAATTCCTAACTATAACGTCCATGAAACCTTTGTTTTTTCAGTGAATTTCGAACGCTGTGTTTGCCGAGTGAATGTGAGAAGGCGCTGGGACTCCAACCAGCTCTCAGGAATTCTTCTGTGTAGGACTTAAGGGAGATAGCAGAAGGGCCTCTTGGCCCTCAAGTTCCCTCCGGAGTAAAGTGAATTTCATCCCCCACCAGTAGTACGCCAGGAGGTGTGTTTGCAGAGTGGTGGAGAAAGTGGGCATGGCTTCCAAGGTCCACTTTGGGGGACTTACTGGAGGTAACAAGAGAGGTATTTGGCCACAAGGACGTCCTTGTGGGCCATCTTTCCCTCATGTTACCTCCAGTAAGTCCCAAACAGCAGGATTGCTGAGTTCTGCTACCAGGCCACGCCCCCCTTTCTCCACCAGTCTGCAAATGCACCTCCTGGCGTGCTCTTGGTTGCAGGATGAAGATCCCTTCGCTTCGCTGCGGGGGGTGCTTAGAGGCCAACTAGCCTACCTGCTACCTCCAGTAAGCCCCTCACAGTGGTATTGCTGAGAGGTAGTTGCAGGCCATGTCCCCTTTCCTCACCACTCTGCAAACATGCCTCATGGCATACTCTTGGTTGGGGGATGAATTCACCTTGCCTCTTGAGGGCCCCTGGGGGCCATCTAGCCCTCCTGATACTTCTAGTAAGCCCCACACAGCTGGATTGCTGAGAGGTGGTCAGAGGCCATGCCCCCTTTCTCCGCCACTTTGCAAACGCATAATTATCCAAATAGCCCTGGGGAGGTTCTGGTCCCCGGGGCTTTGTGGGGGCAGGGGCCCCCAAGCATTTTTTTATCACTATAGCCCCGGAGAGGTGACTGTCCCCAGGGCGTGGGCCACCGCTTCATTATTTTTGCTTGTCCCCAGGACGTGGCCCACCCGGGGGCTTAAAGAAATATTTTGGATGGAATTGCAGATCCTACTCAAATTCTGTCCATTATATATTTTTTTCATGATTTTGGACGCTGTGAGTCCATGTGGGACCCCTGTGTGACCCCCTGAGCAGGCCTAGGGGGTCAGGGTATTTCTACCCTGCCTCCTTTTCTTGTTTTTTTAATCTTTTTTTACCTTTTCTCTTGAACCGAGTCACAAGATGGCTGCCAACACTTCCTGGTTTGAGGTGTTGGCAGCCAATCAGATTGCAGGCATGAGATCGGGAGTGTTCACGGATCCTCTGCATCCCCAGTTGTATATCTGAGAAATCTTAAAATTTCTCAAGAACTACTGAACGGATTTACACAATTTAATAAAAAGAGTGCCTTCTAAACAAAGAGCTACCTTTTTGCCAAAATTGGTGTAATTCCTTTTAGCAGTCCCGCGCTTCAATTTCAAATAGACCCCGGGTGGGCTAGGTCCCGGGGGCACTCACAAATGAATGTGCGTCCCGGAGGACCGTCACCTCCCCGGGGATGTAAAAATAAATGCGTGGGGGGCCAATCCCCCATGCTGCCCCGGGGACCACCACCTCCCTAAATTAAAGTTTGGAGTCATGACCCTAGCGCGGCCCCCTAGTGTGAACGCGATGGGTGCGTGGCTCCCAGCATGGCCCCCTAGTGTAAATGTGATGGGTGCACGGTGCTCAGTTCGGCCCCCTAGTGTGAACACAATGGGTGGGTGGCACTCAGCATGCCCCACTAGTGTGAAGGCGATGGGTGCGCAGCGCTCATTGCAGCTCCTTAGTGTGAACGCAATGGGTACACAATGCTCAGCGCGACCCCCTATTGTGAACGCGATGGGTAGGCAGCGCTCAGCGTGGCCCCCTAGTGTGAACGTGATGGGTGAACGCTCCTTCGGTCGCGCTGGGTGCGTGACTCCAAGCAAAAATAATTAAGAATTTTTTATATAAACCTAGGTTATATGTTGGGTTATTGGATGGCTCTAAAAAGAGCCCTTATTTTTATTGGGAGATTATTGCAGCTACATGTAAGTGCGGATGCAGAGCTTCAGGTTGTCGAGAAACACTCTGTTGCCTTGATCAATGAAGTGTACTCCATCACTTCTGTAGGTGCCATCCATATGGAAACGTAGATTGTTGTTATAGATGGAGCCCATCCTATGGTCTCTCAGGTAAGCAGAAACAGCTTTATTGACATTTTTTCTAGCTTTCTCAATCTGAGGACAATATTAAATGGACCACTTCCATTTCTGCCTTTGGCATATGTTAGAGTATACAGAGACAGTTTGGGGGGAAAGCAACATCAATTCTGCAAAGGTGTCCTTCTTTAGCAGTTTCAGACCTACCCCAGTCAATGTGCCTAGGTCATTGCCACCACAGTGAACAATCATGAGGTCACAGGGTTGGAGGTGCAAAACGTTTTTCACCTAAGGCATTAATTGGTGCCCAATAATCCACACAGAAAGCATCTTGAAGGGATGTCTGTAAGTAATGAAAAGATGTCTTTAGATGAGGTAGTCAGTTGGAAGAATGAAAGGTATTTAAAATGGTGGACAAGATGCAATTGAAAAAAAATTTGAGAATTGATTGGCTGTTTAAGAACATTCTATAATCAAAAATAGGGTGCATTTTACTCTTTATTTTAAAGCATATTTCTTATTGGTTAGTGAAAAATGTTTGAAAGGTACAGTAGAAAGGATAAGGTCATGTTTTGCAAAGCCAACCACACCTGCTGTTTGCATTTGCAACATTTTGTGGTGAACTTGAAAATATGGTGAACTTGTGACCTGTCAGTTAAGTTGAATGTTTCATGAACTGTTACTATGGAAACTGGCATTAAGCAGAAAGGGTGAAGAAGTCAGTTGCTAAGGGCTATTATGTGTAACCAATGGAAATGTGCTTTAAAATTTGAAAAAATCTGGGAAGCAATGTTATTTGTTGCTTATTTGTATTTGCATGGAGAAAGAGTGGGAGACCACGCCATTACTGGTTTTACCTTGCTGAGTCTGGTGTATTATATTGATTGTGTGTGAAAGAAAATCCTGGCAGAGTTTGTGAGATTTTTCATTCAAAACATTAATTTGTAAGGTGAATTATACATTTGTGAGGTTCATTTTCAAAAAATTGACATTATTCTAAAACTGTGTTGTTTGAATATATTATTAAATGTAGAGATGTAAATTGGAATTTGTTTCATTGGACGTGAATGTTGTTTAAAAAAACAGTCGGTACAGTAATATGTGTATTTTTTATTAATTATGCTTGTTTTTTAAGTCTGTACAAAGGTATAATTGAATGATGCCGCATATTTTAGAAATTTGGTTGAAGATGCAGTAGAAATGTGTAGTTTGAAAGATGTTCATATAAGGTATAGTTAATTAGGCTTCACTTTTTGTTGTCTCTACAAAGGTATAGTTGAATGATACAGCATAATTATGGATAGGTTGGTTAAGATGCAGCACAGCTATGCTGTTTGAAAGATGATCATATAAGGTGTTAATAATTAGGTTTGTTTTATTAGTTTGTACAAAATGTAAAGTTAAATGATGTAATATATTTAAAGATAGAATGGTGAAATAAGGTGCAGTTAATTAGGCTTCTTTTTGTAGTCTGAACAAAGGTATAGTCGAATGATGCCACATCATTTAGATATAAAGGTGAAGCTGAGCACCCATGCAGTCCAGCAATGTACCTGTCACTACCTATGCACTCCTCCAATCACCCAGCAACATGTAGCTATCCAATCACTCCACCAAAACCCAAGCACTTACAAATTCACCATGCACTCCCCTTGCAGTACCTTAATTATTCAGTCAGTACCCATGTACTCCTGCAATGACCCAGGCACTAACACATGCAGTACAACAATCCACTTTGTACTACCCATGCAGTCCTCTATCCACCTACACACTACTCATTCACCCCTTCAATTACCCAGGTAGTGCCCATGCTATCCAGCAATCTCCCTGTCACTAGCTATGCAGTCTTCCAATCACCCAGCCAGCACCATGTCCTTATCCAATTACTCCGCAAAAACCCAAGCACTAATAAATTCACCATACACTCTCCTTGCACTACTCTAATCATCCAGTTAGTACTCATGTACTCATGCAATGACTCAGGCATTAAATCATGCAATGCTATAATCAAATGAGCACTACCTATGCAGTCCAGCAATGTCTCTGTCACTACCTTTGCACTCCTTCAATCACCCAGCCAGCCCCATGTACTCATCCAATCACTCTGCCAAAACCCAAGCACTTTTGAAAACACCATGCACTCTCCTTGCAGCACTCTAATCATCCAGTCACTACCCATGTACTCAGTCAGTCAGTCAGTCAGTTACTTTTATTCGATCATTGAAGATCAAAAAAAGAGACAATACAAACAGATAGTCACATAACATAAGATACAGGGCAAAAATTAATCAATTACAATAATAGTTATAAATAACATTATCAAAGTTTAAAAAGTTTGAAGAGAACATATTTCATAAGTTCAATTCTAAGTTAAAAAGAATAAATAAGATACAGAAGTATAGTTTCAATTTAAAAAATCTAACAGGAATGGAAAACTCCATGGCAAAAGACCACCATCCGTCACACCACGTCAGTCATGTGAAGACTGGGCCGTGCTCTAACACACTTCTTACTGATGCGAACAGCTGCAACTAAAAAATTTGCTACATAAAAAGCAATAGTAGTGTTAGGCAAAAGTTGCAAGAACAGAAGCGCTGGCCGAACCTGGACGAAACCAGCCCCTTTAAGTAAGGGTAACAAGTATTTTGTCCTAATCTGTGCGTAATGTTCACAGAACATAGTAAAATGTAGTGTGTCCTGACAGGAAAAATTATCACAATCACATGGGGTAGCCTTATCAGGGGTTGCCCATGTGGGATAAAAACCTAGCACAATATGTATCAGGTTTAAACGGAATTTGATTAGGAGAGACCTATGAAGTGGGCTGGTTACAAATGCCAGGTAGGGTTCAAGACCAGGAACAGTTATTAACCCATAGTTCCTTCTCACTAATTGCTTTTTTAGTTCCAAGTCCTCCCACTCGGCCATGAATCGTGTCAATAGTGCGGTCTTAATCCCCATGATGTCCTTCTTGTTAATACAGTCAGGGGACTTAAATAGCTCTGGTCTGCCTACTATTGCCAACATCTTTTTAACATATGCCATCCATGGGATTCGATAGGCTCTATCCAGGGCAAGGCAATCCTTGAGTATCAGGTGGGTTAGAGGAATTTTACATCAGATTGGTCGCACACTGCTACACCTACCAGTCGTGTTCCCCCAATGAAAATGGTCCCTGAAGGTCAGCGTCGGCGGATACACCTATGCTCAAGAGTGCGTGCAAGTATGCGTGGCGTGTGCCATCCCTGGACACATGTTTCGAGGTAGTTGCCTCTCGTCAGCAGGGAGTAGGAAAATGAGAGTGGGGTTGCTGTGTAAGCTGCTAAAAACATAATCAGGTCTAGTACCTCTCTTAGCGCGCAGGTGCGTAACCATGAGTCCGTCGACTCCACCGGCTCAAGGGAGCCTGAATATAAAGTTACATCAGATTGGTCGCACACTGCTACACCTACCAGTCGTGTTCCCCCAATGAAAATGGTCCCTGAAGGTCAGCGTCGGCGGATACACCTATGCTCAAGAGTGCGTGCAAGTATGCGTGGCGTGTGCCATCCCTGGACACGTGTTTCGAGGTAGTTGCCTCTCGTCAGCAGGGAGTAGGAAAATGAGAGTGGGGTTGCTGTGTAAGCTGCTAAAAACATAATCAGGTCTAGTACCTCTCTTAGCGCGCAGGTGCGTAACCATGAGTCCGTCGACTCCACCGGCTCAAGGGAGCCTGAATATAAAGTTACATCAGATTGGTCGCACACTGCTACACCTACCAGTCGTGTTCCCCCAATGAAAATGGTCCCTGAAGGTCAGCGTCGGCGGATACACCTATGCTCAAGAGTGCATGCAAGTATGCGTGGCGTGTGCCATCCCTGGACACGTGTTTTGAGGTAGTTGCCTCTCGTCATCAGGGAGTAGGAAAATGAGAGTGGGGTTGCTGTGTAAGCTGCTAAAAACATAATCAGGTCTAGTACCTCTCTTAGCGCGCAGGTGCGTAACCATGAGTCCGTCGACTCCACCGGCTCAAGGGAGCCTGAATATAAAGTTACATCAGATTGGTCGCACACTGCTACACCTACCAGTCGTGTTCCCCCAATGAAAATGGTCCCTGAAGGTCAGCGTCGGCGGATACACCTATGCTCAAGAGTGCGTGCAAGTATGCGTGGCGTGTGCCATCCCTGGACACGTGTTTCGAGGTAGTTGCCTCTCGTCAGCAGGGAGTAGGAAAATGAGAGTGGGGTTGCTGTGTAAGCTGCTAAAAACATAATCAGGTCTAGTACCTCTCTTAGCGCGCAGGTGCGTAACCATGAGTCCGTCGACTCCACCGGCTCAAGGGAGCCTGAATATAAAGTTACATCAGATTGGTCGCACACTGCTACACCTACCAGTCGTGTTCCCCCAATGAAAATGGTCCCTGAAGGTCAGCGTCGGCGGATACAAGTATGCTCAAGAGTGCGTGCAAGTATGCGTGGCGTGTGCCATCCCTGGACACGTGTTTCGAGGTAGTTGCCTCTCGTCAGCAGGGAGTAGGAAAATGAGAGTGGGGTTGCTGTGTAAGCTGCTAAAAACATAATCAGGTCTAGTACCTCTCTTAGCGCGCAGGTGCGTAACCATGAGTCCGTCGACTCCACCGGCTCAAGGGAGCCTGAATATAAAGTTACATCAGATTGGTCGCACACTGCTACACCTACCAGTCGTGTTCCCCCAATGAAAATGGTCCATGAAGGTCAGCGTCGGCGGATACACCTATGCTCAAGAGTGCGTGCAAGTATGCGTGGCGTGTGCCATCCCTGGACACGTGTTTCGAGGTAGTTGCCTCTCGTCAGCAGGGAGTAGGAAAATGAGAGTGGGGTTGCTGTGTAAGCTGCTAAAAACATAATCAGGTCTAGTACCTCTCTTAGCGCGCAGGTGCGTAACCATGAGTCCGTCGACTCCACCGGCTCAAGGGAGCCTGAATATAAAGTTACATCAGATTGGTCGCACACTGCTACACCTACCAGTCGTGTTCCCCCAATGAAAATGGTCCCTGAAGGTCAGCGTCGGCGGATACACCTATGCTCAAGAGTGCGTGCAAGTATGCGTGGCGTGTGCCATCCCTGGACACGTGTTTCGAGGTAGTTGCCTCTCGTCAGCAGGGAGTAGGAAAATGAGAGTGGGGTTGCTGTGTAAGCTGCTAAAAACATAATCAGGTCTAGTACCTCTCTTAGCGCGCAGGTGCGTAACCATGAGTCCGTCGACTCCACCGGCTCAAGGGAGCCTGAATATAAAGTTACATCAGATTGGTCGCACACTGCTACACCTACCAGTCGTGTTCCCCCAATGAAAATGGTCCCTGAAGGTCAGCGTCGGCGGATACACCTATGCTCAAGAGTGCGTGCAAGTATGCGTGGCGTGTGCCATCCCTGGACACGTGTTTCGAGGTAGTTGCCTCTCGTCAGCAGGGAGTAGGAAAATGAGAGTGGGGTTGCTGTGTAAGCTGCTAAAAACATAATCAGGTCTAGTACCTCTCTTAGCGCGCAGGTGCATAACCATGAGTCCGTCGACTCCACCGGCTCAAGGGAGCCTGAATATAAAGTTACATCAGATTGGTCGCACACTGCTACACCTTCCAGTCGTGATCCCCCAATGAAAATGGTCCCTGAAGGTCAGCGTCGGCGGATACACCTATGCTCAAGAGTGCGTGCAAGTATGCGTGGCGTGTGCCATCCCTGGACACGTGTTTCGAGGTAGTTGCCTCTCGTCAGCAGGGAGTAGGAAAATGAGAGTGGGGTTGCTGTGTAAGCTGCTAAAAACATAATCAGGTCTAGTACCTCTCTTAGCGCGCAGGTGCGTAACCATGAGTCCGTCGACTCCACCGGCTCAAGGGAGCCTGAATATAAAGTTACATCAGATTGGTCGCACACTGCTACACCTACCAGTCGTGTTCCCCCAATGAAAATGGTCCCTGAAGGTCAGCGTCGGCGGATACACCTATGCTCAAGAGTGCGTGCAAGTATGCGTGGCGTGTGCCATCCCTGGACACGTGTTTCGAGGTAGTTGCCTCTCGTCAGCAGGGAGTAGGAAAATGAGAGTGGGGTTGCTGTGTAAGCTGCTAAAAACATAATCAGGTCTAGTACCTCTCTTAGCGCGCAGGTGCGTAACCATGAGTCCGTCGACTCCACCGGCTCAAGGGAGCCTGAATATAAAGTTACATCAGATTGGTCGCACACTGCTACACCTACCAGTCGTGTTCCCCCAATGAAAATGGTCCCTGAAGGTCAGCGTCGGCGGATACACCTATGCTCAAGAGTGCGTGCAAGTATGCGTGGCGTGTGCCATCCCTGGACACGTGTTTCGAGGTAGTTGCCTCTCGTCAGCAGGGAGTAAGAAAATGAAAGTGGGGTTGCTGTGTAAGCTGCTAAAAACATAATCAGGTCTAGTACCTCTCTTAGCGCGCAGGTGCGTAACCATGAGTCCGTCGACTCCACCGGCTCAAGGGAGCCTGAATATAAAGTTACATCAGATTGGTCGCACACTGCTACACCTACCAGTCGTGTTCCCCCAATGAAAATGGTCCCTGAAGGTCAGCGTCGGCGGATACACCTATGCTCAAGAGTGCGTGCAAGTATGCGTGGCGTGTGCCATCCCTGGACACGTGTTTCGAGGTAGTTGCCTCTCGTCAGCAGGGAGTAGGAAAATGAGAGTGGGGTTGCTGTGTAAGCTGCTAAAAACATAATCAGGTCTAGTTCCTCTCTTAGCGCGCAGGTGCGTAACCATGAGTCCGTCGACTCCACCGGCTCAAGGGAGCCTGAATATAAAGTTAGATCAGATTGGTCGCACACTGCTACACCTACCAGTCGTGTTCCCCCAATGAAAATGGTCCCTGAAGGTCAGCGTCGGCGGATACACCTATGCTCAAGAGTGCGTGCAAGTATGCGTGGCGTGTGCCATCCCTGGACACGTGTTTCGAGGTAGTTGCCTCTCGTCAGCAGGGAGTAGGAAAATGAGAGTGGGGTTGCTGTGTAAGCTGCTAAAAACATAATCAGGTCTAGTACCTCTCTTAGCGCGCAGGTGCGTAACCATGAGTCCATCGACTCCACCGGCTCAAGGGAGCCTGAATATAAAGTTACATCAGATTGGTTGCACACTGCTACACCTACCAGTCGTGTTCCCCCAATGAAAATGGTCCCTGAAGGTCAGCGTCGGCGGATACACCTATGCTCAAGAGTGCGTGCAAGTATGCGTGGCGTGTGCCATCCCTGGACACGTGTTTCGAGGTAGTTGCCTCTCGTCAGCAGGGAGTAGGAAAATGAGAGTGGGGTTGCTGTGTAAGCTGCTAAAAACATAATCAGGTCTAGTACCTCTCTTAGCGCGCAGGTGCGTAACCATGAGTCCATCGACTCCACCGGCTCAAGGGAGCCTGAATATAAAGTTACATCAGATTGGTCGCACACTGCTACACCTACCAGTCGTGTTCCCCCAATGAAAATGGTCCCTGAAGGTCAGCGTCGGCGGATACACCTATGCTCAAGAGTGCGTGCAAGTATGCGTGGCGTGTGCCATCCCTGGACACGTGTTTCGAGGTAGTTGCCTCTCGTCAGCAGGGAGTAGGAAAATGAGAGTGGGGTTGCTGTGTAAGCTGCTAAAAACATAATCAGGTCTAGTACCTCTCTTAGCGCGCAGGTGCGTAACCATGAGTCCGTGGACTCCACCGGCTCAAGGGAGCCTGAATATAAAGTTACATCAGATTGGTCGCACACTGCTACACCTACCAGTCGTGTTCCCCCAATCAAAATGGTCCCTGAAGGTCAGCGTCGGCGGATACACCTATGCTCAAGAGTGCGTGCAAGTATGCGTGGCGTGTGCCATCCCTGGACACGTGTTTCGAGGTAGTTGCCTCTCGTCAGCAGGGAGTAGGAAAATGAGAGTGGGGTTGCTGTGTAAGCTGCTAAAAACATAATCAGGTCTAGTACCTCTCTTAGCGCGCAGGTGCGTAACCATGAGTCCGTCGACTCCACCGGCTCAAGGGAGCCTGAATATAAAGTTACATCAGATTGGTCGCACACTGCTACACCTACCAGTCGTGTTCCCCCAATGAAAATGGTCCCTGAAGGTCAGCGTCGGCGGATACACCTATGCTCAAGAGTGCGTGCAAGTATGCGTGGCGTGTGCCATCCCTGGACACGTGTTTCGAGGTAGTTGCCTCTCGTCAGCAGGGAGTAGGAAAATGAGAGTGGGGTTGCTGTGTAAGCTGCTAAAAACATAATCAGGTCTAGTACCTCTCTTAGCGCGCAGGTGCGTAACCATGAGTCCGTCGACTCCACCGGCTCAAGGGAGCCTGAATATAAAGTTACATCAGATTGGTCGCACACTGCTACACCTACCAGTCGTGTTCCCCCAATGAAAATGGTCCCTAAAGGTCAGCGTCGGCGGATACACCTATGCTCAAGAGTGCGTGCAAGTATGCGTGGCGTGTGCCATCCCTGGACACATGTTTCGAGGTAGTTGCCTCTCGTCAGCAGGGAGTAGGAAAATGAGAGTGGGGTTGCTGTGTAAGCTGCTAAAAACATAATCAGGTCTAGTACCTCTCTTAGCGCGCAGGTGCGTAACCATGAGTCCGTCGACTCCACCGGCTCAAGGGAGCCTGAATATAAAGTTACATCAGATTGGTCGCACACTGCTACACCTACCAGTCGTGTTCCCCCAATGAAAATGGTCCCTGAAGGTCAGCGTCGGCGGATACACCTATGCTCAAGAGTGCGTGCAAGTATGCGTGGCGTGTGCCATCCCTGGACACGTGTTTCGAGGTAGTTGCCTCTCGTCAGCAGGGAGTAGGAAAATGAGAGTGGGGTTGCTGTGTAAGCTGCTAAAAACATAATCAGGTCTAGTACCTCTCTTAGCGCGCAGGTGCGTAACCATGAGTCCGTCGACTCCACCGGCTCAAGGGAGCCTGAATATAAAGTTACATCAGATTGGTCGCACACTGCTACACCTACCAGTCGTGTTTCCCCAATGAAAATGGTCCCTGAAGGTCAGCGTCGGCGGATACACCTATGCTCAAGAGTGCGTGCAAGTATGCGTGGCGTGTGCCATCCCTGGACACGTGTTTCGAGGTAGTTGCCTCTCGTCAGAAGGGAGTAGGAAAATGAGAGTGGGGTTGCTGTGTAAGCTGCTAAAAACATAATCAGGTCTAGTACCTCTCTTAGCGCGCAGGTGCGTAACCATGAGTCCGTCGACTCCACCGGCTCAAGGGAGCCTGAATATAAAGTTACATCAGATTGGTTGCACACTGCTACACCTACCAGTCGTGTTCCCCCAATGAAAATGGTCCCTGAAGGTCAGCGTCGGCGGATACACCTATGCTCAAGAGTGCGTGCAAGTATGCGTGGCGTGTGCCATCCCTGGACACGTGTTTCGAGGTAGTTGCCTCTCGTCAGCAGGGAGTAGGAAAATGAGAGTGGGGTTGCTGTGTAAGCTGCTAAAAACATAATCAGGTCTAGTACCTCTCTTAGCGCGCAGGTGCGTAACCATGAGTCCGTCGACTCCACCGGCTCAAGGGAGCCTGAATATAAAGTTACATCAGATTGGTCGCACACTGCTACACCTACCAGTCGTGTTCCCCCAATGAAAATGGTCCCTGAAGGTCAGCGTCAGCGGATACACCTATGCTCAAGAGTGCGTGCAAGTATGCGTGGCGTGTGCCATCCCTGGACACGTGTTTCGAGGTAGTTGCCTCTCGTCAGCAGGGAGTAGGAAAATGAGAGTGGGGTTACTGTGTAAGCTGCTAAAAACATAATCAGGTCTAGTACCTCTCTTAGCGCGCAGGTGCGTAACCATGAGTCCGTCGACTCCACCGGCTCAAGGGAGCCTGAATATAAAGTTACATCAGATTGGTCGCACACTGCTACACCTACCAGTCGTGTTCCCCCAATGAAAATGGTCCCTGAAGGTCAGCGTCGGCGGATACACCTATGCTCAAGAGTGCGTGCAAGTATGCGTGGCGTGTGCCATCCCTGGACACGTGTTTCGAGGTAGTTGCCTCTCGTCAGCAGGGAGTAGGAAAATGAGAGTGGGGTTGCTGTGTAAGCTGCTAAAAACATAATCAGGTCTAGTACCTCTCTTAGCGTGCAGGTGCGTAACCATGAGTCCGTCGACTCCACCGGCTCAAGGGAGCCTGAATATAAAGTTACATCAGATTGGTCGCACACTGCTACACCTACCAGTCGTGTTCCCCCAATGAAAATGGTCCCTGAAGGTCAGCGTCGGCGGATACACCTATGCTCAAGAGTGCGTGCAAGTATGCGTGGCGTGTGCCATCCCTGGACACGTGTTTCGAGGTAGTTGCCTCTCGTCAGCAGGGAGTAGGAAAATGAGAGTGGGGTTGCTGTGTAAGCTGCTAAAAACATAATCAGGTCTAGTACCTCTCTTAGCGCGCAGGTGCGTAACCATGAGTCTGCTGATGAGCGGCAACTACCGCGAAACACATGTCCAGGGATGGCTAACTCTACTCTGACTTGCACGCACCACTGAGCATAGGCGTACCCGCCGACGCTGACTACAGGGACCACAATTCTTCAGGGTAACACGCTAGTGGGTGGAGCAGTGTGCGACCAACTTGGTGATACATATTTAGTGGCTCTCTGAGCCCCGGAGTCGACGGGCTCATGGTTACGCACCTGCGTTCGCTACGAGAGGTACAGACCTGATATGATTTTAGCAGCCTACACTAGCAACCCTGCACTCTTCCTACTCCCTGCTGACGAGCGGCAACTACCGCGAAACATGTGTCCAGGGATGGCTAACTCTACTCTGACTTGCACGCACCACTGAGCATAGGCGTACCCGCCGACGCTGACTACAGGGACCACAATTCTTCGGGGTAACACGCTAGTGGGTGGAGCAGTGTGCGACCAACTTGGTGATACATATTTAGTGGCTCTCTGAGCCCCGGAGTCGACGGGCTCATGGTTACGCACCTGCGTTCGCTACGAGAGGTACAGACCTGATATGATTTTAGAAGCCTACACAAGCAACCCTGCACTCTTCCTACTCCCTGCTGACGAGCGGCAACTACCGCGAAACACGTGTCCAGGGATGGCTAACTCTACTCTGACTTGCACGCACCACTGAGCATAGGCGTACCCGCCGACGTTGACTACAGGGACCACAATTCTTCGGGGTAACACGCTAGTGGGTGGAGCAGTGTGCGACCAACTTGGTGATACATATTTAGTGGCTCTCTGAGCCCCGGAGTCGACGGGCTCATGGTTACGCACCTGCGTTCGCTACGAGAGGTACAGACCTGATATGATTTTAGCAGCCTACACAAGCAACCCTGCACTCTTCCTACTCCCTGCTGACGAGCGGCAACTACCGCGAAACACGTGTCCAGGGATGGCTAACTCTACTCTGACTTGCACGCACCACTGAGCATAGGCGTACCCGCCGACGCTGACTACAGGGACCACAATTCTTCGGGGTAACACGCTAGTGGGTGGAGCAGTGTGCGACCAACTTGGTGATACATATTTAGTGGCTCTCTGAGCCCCGGAGTCGACGGGCTCATGGTTACGCACCTGCGTTCGCTACGAGAGGTACAGACCTGATATGATTTTAGCAGCCTACACAAGCAACCCTGCACTCTTCCTACTCCCTGCTGACGAGCGGCAACTACCGCGAAACACGTGTCCAGGGATGGCTAACTCTACTCTGACTTGCACGCACCACTCAGCATAGGCGTACCCGCCGACGCTGACTACAGGGACCACAATTCTTCGGGGTAACACGCTAGTGGGTGGAGCAGTGTGCGACCAACTTGGTGATACATATTTAGTGGCTCTCTGAGCCCCGGAGTCGACGGGCTCATGGTTACGCACCTGCGTTCGCTACGAGAGGTACAGACCTGATATGATTTTAGCAGCCTACACAAGCAACCCTGCACTCTTCCTACTCCCTGCTGACGAGTGGCAACTACCGCGAAACACGTGTCCAGGGATGGCTAACTCTACTCTGACTTGCACGCACCACTGAGCATAGGCGTACCCGCTGACGCTGACTACAGAGACCACAATTCTTTGGGGTAACACGCTAGTGGGTGGAGCAGTGTGCGACCAACTTGGTGATACATATTTAGTGGCTCTCTGAGCCCCGGAGTCGACGGGCTCATGGTTACGCACCTGCGTTCGCTACGAGAGGTACAGACCTGATATGATTTTAGCAGCCTACACAAGCAACCCTGCACTCTTCCTACTCCCTGCTGACGAGTGGCAACTACCGCGAAACACGTGTCCAGGGATGGCTAACTCTACTCTGACTTGCACGCACCACTGAGCATAGGCGTACCCGCTGACGCTGACTACAGAGACCACAATTCTTTGGGGTAACACGCTAGTGGGTGGAGCAGTGTGCGACCAACTTGGTGATACATATTTAGTGGCTCTCTGAGCCCCGGAGTCGACGGGCTCATGGTTACGCACCTGCGTTGGCTACGAGAGGTACAGACCTGATATGATTTTAGCAGCCTACACAAGCAACCCTGCACTCTTCCTACTCCCTGCTGACGAGCGGCAACTACCGCGAAACACGTGTCCAGGGATGGCTAACTCTATTCTGACTTGCAAGCACCACTGAGCATAGGCGTACCCGCCGACGCTGACTACAGGGACCACAATTCTTCGGGGTAACACGCTAGTGGGTGGAGCAGTGTGCGACCAACTTGGTGATACATATTTAGTGGCTCTCTGAGCCCCGGAGTCGACGGGCTCATGGTTACGCACCTGCGTTCGCTACGAGAGGTACAGACCTGATATGATTTTAGCAGCCTACACAAGCAATCCTGCACTCTTCCTACTCCCTGCTGACGAGCGGCAACTACCGCGAAACACGTGTCCAGGGATGGCTAACTCTACTCTGACTTGCACGCACCACTGAGCATAGGCGTACCCGCCGACGCTGACTACAGGGACCACAATTCTTCGGGGTAACACGCTAGTGGGTGGAGCAGTGTGCGACCAACTTGGTGATACATATTTAGTGGCTCTCTGAGCCCCGGAGTCGATGGGCTCATGGTTACGCACCTGCGTTCGCTACGAGAGGTACAGACCTGATATGATTTTAGCAGCCTACACAAGCAACCCTGCACTCTTCCTACTCCCTGCTGACGAGCGGCAACTACCGCGAAACACGTGTCCAGGGATGGCTAACTCTACTCTGACTTGCACGCACCACTGAGCATAGGCGTACCCGCCGACGCTGACTACAGGGACCACAATTCTTCGGGGTAACACGCTAGTGGGTGGAGCAGTGTGCGACCAACTTGGTGATACATATTTAGTGGCTCTCTGAGCCCCGGAGTCGACGGGCTCATGGTTACGCACCTGCGTTCGCTACGAGAGGTACAGACTTGATATGATTTTAGCAGCCTACACAAGCAACCCTGCACTCTTCCTACTCCCTGCTGACGAGCGGCAACTACCGCGAAACACGTGTCCAGGGATGGCTAACTCTACTCTGACTTGCACGCACCACTGAGCATAGGCGTACCCGCCGACGCTGACTACAGGGACCACAATTCTTTGGGGTAACACGCTAGTGGGTGGAGCAGTGTGCGACCAACTTGGTGATACATATTTAGTGGCTCTCTGAGCCCCGGAGTCGACGGGCTCATGGTTACGCACCTGCGTTCGCTACGAGAGGTACAGACC
The DNA here is from genome assembly GCF_964204655.1 of Triturus cristatus. NCBI lineage: Eukaryota > Metazoa > Chordata > Amphibia > Caudata > Salamandridae > Triturus > Triturus cristatus. The sequence goes on from NC_140587.1 coordinate 626,788,172, forward strand.
TGATATGATTTTAGCAGCCTACACAAGCAACCCTGCACTCTTCCTACTCCCTGCTGACGAGCGGCAACTACCGCGAAACACGTGTCCAGGGATGGCTAACTCTACTCTGACTTGCACGCACCACTGAGCATAGGCGTACCCGCCGATGCTGACTACAGGGACCACAATTCTTCGGGGTAACACGCTAGTGGGTGGAGCAGTGTGCGACCAACTTGGTGATACATATTTAGTGGCTCTCTGAGCCCCGGAGTCGACGGGCTCATGGTTACGCACCTGCGTTCGCTACGAGAGGTACAGACCTGATATGATTTTAGCAGCCTACACAAACAACCCTGCACTCTTCCTACTCCCTGCTGACGAGCGGCAACTACCGCGAAACATGTGTCCAGGGATGGCTAACTCTACTCTGACTTGCACGCACCACTGAACATAGGCGTACCCGCCGACGCTGACTACAGGGACCACAATTCTTCGGGGTAACACGCTAGTGGGTGGAGCAGTGTGCGACCAACTTGGTGATACATATTTAGTGGCTCTCTGAGCCCCGGAGTTGACGGGCTCATGGTTACGCACCTGCGTTCGCTACGAGAGGTACAGACCTGATATGATTTTAGCAGCCTACACAAGCAACCCTGCACTCTTCCTACTCCCTGCTGACGAGCGGCAACTACCGCGAAACACGTGTCCAGGGATGGCTAACTCTACTCTGACTTGCACGCACCACTGAGCATAGGCGTACCCGCCGACGCTGACTACAGGGACCACAATTCTTCAGGGTAACACGCTAGTGGGTGGAGCAGTGTGCGACCAACTTGGTGATACATATTTAGTGGCTCTCTGAGCCCCGGAGTCGACGGGCTCATGGTTACGCACCTGCGTTCGCTACGAGAGGTACAGACCTGATATGATTTTAGCAGCCTACACAAGCAACCCTGCACTCTTCCTACTCCCTGCTGACGAGCGGCAACTACCGCGAAACACGTGTCCAGGGATGGCTAACTCTACTCTGACTTGCACGCACCACTGAGCATAGGCGTACCCGCCGATGCTGACTACAGGGACCACAATTCTTCGGGGTAACACGCTAGTGGGTGGAGCAGTGTGCGACCAACTTGGTGATACATATTTAGTGGCTCTCTGAGCCCCGGAGTCGACGGGCTCATGGTTACGCACCTGCGTTCGCTACGAGAGGTACAGACCTGATATGATTTTAGCAGCCTACACAAACAACCCTGCACTCTTCCTACTCCCTGCTGACGAGCGGCAACTACCGCGAAACACGTGTCCAGGGATGGCTAACTCTACTCTGACTTGCACGCACCACTGAACATAGGCGTACCCGCCGACGCTGACTACAGGGACCACAATTCTTCGGGGTAACACGCTAGTGGGTGGAGCAGTGTGCGACCAACTTGGTGATACATATTTAGTGGCTCTCTGAGCCCCGGAGTTGACGGGCTCATGGTTACGCACCTGCGTTCGCTACGAGAGGTACAGACCTGATATGATTTTAGCAGCCTACACAAGCAACCCTGCACTCTTCCTACTCCCTGCTGACGAGCGGCAACTACCGCGAAACACGTGTCCAGGGATGGCTAACTCTACTCTGACTTGCACGCACCACTGAGCATAGGCGTACCCGCCGACGCTGACTACAGGGACCACAATTCTTCAGGGTAACACGCTAGTGGGTGGAGCAGTGTGCGACCAACTTGGTGATACATATTTAGTGGCTCTCTGAGCCCCGGAGTCGACGGGCTCATGGTTACGCACCTGCGCTCGCTACGAGAGGTACAGACCTGATATGATTTTAGCAGCCTACACAAGCAACCCTGCACTCTTCCTACTCCCTGCTGACGAGCGGCAACTACCGCGAAACACGTGTCCAGGGATGGCTAACTCTACTCTGACTTGCACGCACCACTGAGCATAGGCGTACCCGCCGACGCTGACTACAGGGACCACAATTCTTCGGGGTAACACGCTAGTGGGTGGAGCAGTGTGCGACCAACTTGGTGATACATATTTAGTGGCTCTCTGAGCCCCGGAGTCGACGGGCTCATGGTTACGCACCTGCGTTCGCTACGAGAGGTACAGACCTGATATGATTTTAGCAGCCTACACAAGCAACCCTGCACTCTTCCTACTCCCTGCTGACGAGCGGCAACTACCGCGAAACACGTGTCCAGGGACGGCTAACTCTACTCTGACTTGCACGCACCACTGAGCATAGGCGTTCCCCGCCGACGCTGACTACAGGGACCACAATTCTTCGGGGTAACACGCTAGTGGGTGGAGCAGTGTGCGACCAACTTGGTGATACATATTTAGTGGCTCTCTGAGCCCCGGAGTCGACGGGCTCATGGTTACGCACCTGCGTTCGCTACGAGAGGTACAGACCTGATATGATTTTAGCAGCCTACACAAGCAACCCTGCACTCTTCCTACTCCCTGCTGATGAGTGGCAACTACCGTGAAACACGTGTCCAGGGATGGCTAACTCTACTCTGACTTGCACGCACCACTGAGCATAGGCGTACCCGCCGACGCTGACTACAGGGACCACAATTCTTCGGGGTAACACGCTAGTGGGTGGAGCAGTGTGCGACCAACTTGGTGATACATATTTAGTGGCTCTCTGAGCCCCGGAGTCGACGGGCTCATGGTTACGCAACTGCGTTCGCAACGAGAGGTACAGACCTGATATGATTTTAGCAGCCTACACAAGCAACCCTGCACTCTTCCTACTCCCTGCTGACGAGCGGCAACTACCGCGAAACACGTGTCCAGGGATGGCTAACTCTACTCTGACTTGCACGCACCACTGAGCATAGGCGTACCCGCCGACGCTGACTACAGGGACCACAATTCTTCGGGGTAACACGCTAGTGGGTGGAGCAGTGTGCGACCAACTTGGTGATACATATTTAGTGGCTCTCTGAGCCCCGGAGTCGACGGGCTCATGGTTACGCACCTGCGTTCGCTACGAGAGGTACAGACCTGACATGATTTTAGCAGCCTACACAAGCAACCCTGCACTCTTCCTACTCCCTGCTGATGAGCGGCAACTACCGCGAAACACGTGTCCAGGGATGGCTAACTCTACTCTGACTTGCACGCACCACTGAGCATAGGCGTACCCGCCGACGCTGACTACAGGGACCACAATTCTTCGGGGTAACACACTAGTGGGTGGAGCAGTGTGCGACCAACTTGGTGATACATATTTAGTGGCTCTCTGAGCCCCGGAGTCGACGGGCTCATGGTTACGCACCTGCGTTCGCTACGAGAGGTACAGACCTGATATGATTTTAGCAGCCTACACAAGCAACCCTGCACTCTTCCTACTCCCGGCTGACGAGCGGCAACTACCGCGAAACACGTGTCCAGGGATGGCTAACTCTACTCTGACTTGCACGCACCACTGAGCATAGGCGTACCCGCCAACGCTGACTACAGGGACCACAATTCTTCGGGGTAACACGCTAGTGGGTGGAGCAGTGTGCGACCAACTTGGTGATACATATTTAGTGGCTCTCTGAGCCCCGGAGTCGACGGGCTCATGGTTACGCACCTGCGTTCGCTAAGAGAGGTACAGACCTGATATGATTTTAGCAGCCTACACAAGCAACCCTGCACTCTTCCTACTCCCTGCTGACGAGCGGCAACTACCGCGAAACACGTGTCCAGGGATGGCTAACTCTACTCTGACTTGCACGCACCACTGAGCATAGGCGTACCCGCCGACGCTGACTACAGGGACCACAATTCTTCGGGGTAACACGCTAGTGGGTGGAGCAGTGTGCGACCAACTTGGTGATACATATTTAGTGGGTTAGAGGAATTGCCTGGTTAAGCCAAGTTTTTAACCAACATATAACAGGTGCCACTTTGATTAAGTCTACAACAAAGCCCATACCCAGTTCTGAGTGTATTGTAAAAGTGGGTGTGGACTGGGGAACAAACAGCAAGGATCTTAAAAACTTGTTCTCCACCCTCTGTATGGTATCGATGTTAGTGTAGCCCCAAATGGCAGAGCCATAGGTGGCTATAGCCAAAGATTTAGCTTTGTAAACTTTCAAAATGGCCTCCAGGGGGCAAGCTCCCAAACGTTTGGCAAAACCAAGTATAGCTACGGCCGATCTTGCCACAGAATTACCTTTTTGTTTATGCTGCGGGCCCCATGTACCTTTCTCATCAAAAATAACCCCTAGGTAAGTAAAAATTGGGACCCTTTTGACCTCGTGGCCTAGGCAAAAAAAAGATTTGGATTTCTTTTTCCTACTGGCCTGACCAGTGACCATAACCTGTGATTTTTTAGTATTAGTTTTCAGGTCTAATGATGTCATGAAATCACCGAAAGAGGCCAATAGTCTATCAAGAGCCACCCCTGAACGTGCCAAAAGCACGGCGTCATCAGCGTATAGGAGAACTGGGATCTTAGTGTCTCCTACACGTGGTACATCCGCCACTGCATTGGCCAGGGCTGGGTCCAGGGCATTTATATATAGTGTAAAAAGAAGAGGTGCCAATATGCACCCCTGCCTAACACCCCTCTTTGACTTAAAGCAGCTGGTGCACCTTCCCCCTTGGGTGACTCTCACCGAGGCTAATAAGCCACGATGAAGATCTGCCAAAAATCCAACCAGAGGGGGATCAACCCCTATGTCCAAGAGGATACTCCACAGTTTTGACCTGTTAACCAGGTCAAAGGCTGAGGAGAGGTCCATGAAGGCCATATACAAGGACCCCTCCTTTGCAATAGTATATTTGCAAATAAGTAAGTGAAGATTTAAGCATTGATCCTGCGTGCTCCTATTAGCCCTAAAACCATATTGAGCATCTGATAATATGCCACTACCCTCGAGCCAAGTGGTCAACCTACCAAAAATGACTCTGCCTAAGATTTTAACGGCAGAGTCAATTAGGGAAATAGGCCTATAACAGGCCGGATCATCCCTCTGGCCTTTTTTAAAATTTGGGATGATTATAGACTTTGCCCAAGACTCGGGGATATTCTTATTTCTAGCGGTATTAAAGACATTTGTTAATATTTTGGCCCACAGTTTAGGAGCAGACCTATATAGGTCTGCAGGGACGACGTCAGGACCTGGCGCTTTATTTTTAGATGTCTCAAGAATAGCTTTTTCTACGTCCTCCTCCTTGAAGGCCGAAACTGGACCAACCTGATTAAAAGGTAGCAGCCCATCTAAATTCCCAGACGAAAATGAACTATAGATTTTTTCAAAGTGGGCTAACCACTGCTCGTCAGGAAAGCTACAATCCATAGCCTGATTCTCGCTACCGGAAAAGAAAGAATGGTTTATAACTCCCCAAAATTTGGAGCTATCCCGCAAAGTTTCCGGTGACAGTAAATTATTCCAGGCTTCTTCCTGAATCTCGTTTTTACGAGCTTTAATGGCCAGTTTATACTGTTTCCTCAAGAATGCGATCAGAGGTCTGTTTCTCGGTTTTCCATTTATCGCCTTCAGAAGAGCAGAATGAGCCTTGGTACAATTAGTATCAAACCATTTTTTGCCTATTTGGCCGCCTGGCTTAGATTTAACCAGGAGGGCAGCGTTTATATGTAGGCAAATGGTATTAAAGGCCTCAACTATCCTGGGGTTAGTGTTAACATGGTCTAAGCATATACCCACCTCCGGTTCAACCTTAGACAAAACTTCTTGTAAAAAAGTAATCGGGATCACATGGGCCCATTTTAATCTCCTACCCTGGTCTTTTGCTACAAGGGCTCTGGTTCCCAAGTTTCTTGAGTCTTTAAAAGCCAAGAACCCTTCCGAAGCGACCTCAGCTATCACGGGATTATGGTCACTAAATACGGAGTCCTCAACCCTGTAATTTAAAACCAAGGACAAATGAAGAAACAAAAATGTAATCGATGACTGATCCTGAATCAGTTCCTTTAAAAGTACAAAGTCTCTGACCTTCCATGCAGCAACCGGGTTCGGAGAGGTCTGAGGAAGCCAATAGGCTCTCCAAAGCCTCACCTTGTTTGGTGTGTTCAAAATGTGTGGATGATGAATAGGGAGATCCATCATCATCGTCCAAAATACAACCTAGGCTGCAGGGATGGATATTAAGGTCACCCTTTAGGATGACCTCAAAGCTATTATGTGACACTCTGAATTTGTCCAGAACCTCCCCCAGAGATTCTAGATGCTGATTTAAGCTGACACTGTCTTTAGAATTATAAAAATTGATCAGAAGCAAAGAAGGGGAGTTTGCAACCACTAGTTCTACAACTAAACAATGTTGGGAACCAGATTCTAACTGTTTTGCAAATCCTTTCAGGTTCAATGAAACCAACAATGCAAGGCCCCCCTTTGCCCTCCCCGCCAAACTAGGTGTGGCTGGAATATAAAAATGAACATAGCCATCCAAAGAAAGACTATTCGCTGTGTCCCAGGTTTCCTGCAATGCAATGATATCATGGGACACAACATAGCCCACCCATAGCTCGTCCTGGCTTTTGAGTCTAATGCCTGCAATGTTCCAGCTTAAAATTTTGCAGGTAGTTTTTTTGCTGAACTCATGCGGCTCTATAACTTCAGCTCCTTTTCCCTCAGATCTAACTAACAAATTGTTTAGTGAGGGAGACATGCTAGAAGAGGACCCCTCCAGCCCCGGTCAAGCTAAGGCAACCGGATGGTGTATATTATCAATAAGCTCGGGGGGGATATAGCAAAGTTTGGGTTAATTCCCCTTCTTTCCTGGTTTTGGCCAGAACTTCCAGAAATATTAGGATAAAAATTATAAAAATACCACAGATCGTATACCCTTATTTCTGACCTGTCACGACTAGGTGGTTGATCACAAATAAAATGCACCACACGGATATCCTCGAAATTGATAATAATGCAGTCCCCTGGGACGTTTTTTGGTCTGGGGCCCACCCAACTAACTCTTCTGGTGAAGAGAATCTTCCCGTCCAAAAAGTTCGGGATCCGTCTCTTTTGATTTAGCCAAAAAATTACTTTATTTTTGATAGGATTCCTCTGTGCCGGTTTTAAGTTCCGGAACACCGGTCAAGACAACAACATAAGGAATAGAGTCAGGAGGTAGGTGGATATGGATGTTGGAGGATTTAGTTGTTCTATCCCCGGGGTCTGTGTTTAATCCTTTATGTGTACTCCTGCTAACAGATTTGATTCCTGATGAGTCCCTTAAACCAACCCTGACCTGGCTACCACCTTGAGTGGTGGTATTGTCTTTTGTCAGAGTTCTAAGGGGAGATACCCTAGAATTAGCTATAGATGGTGCATCAGTGATGGGAGAAGAAAGTGGCGGGGCAGGGAGAGTGGAATTAACCTTAATAGGGTTGTCACTGTCCTTGGTGACTAATTTGATAACATTTTTTAATGAGCAAAAGTTATCTAAGATAGTTTGCTCAAGTCGATCGACTTTGTCAGTGACCACCTTTACCCTTTCCAAAAGTGGCAATAATAGGGAACGGACTATTTGCTTGATCTGAGACGTCAGATCACTATATTGGGGCTGGTCCGAAAGCCTATTAGAACAGTTTCACCCAAAAGTGAGTTATCGACAGCCTGAACCTCACCAGTCTCCGGTGGTGAATATGTCGTAATGTTGGAGTGCTTAGCCTGTCTCCCTCCCTGAGTCAGCCCATCTCTCTTCCTCTTAAGAATAGCACTTTTAACACCCTTTTTGCTAGCTCTTGTCTGTGGGTAAGTAGAGACAGATTTAGGATTTGTAGGAGCGCTAATAGTTAAGGGGGCAACTTCCCCCGGGGCATCAATTGGATCATTTCGAACAGGTGATGTAATGGTGCTATCCCCTATATTCCACTGCTGCACAACATCTCCCAAAACCTGCGTTACTGAGTCCTTAGGGGATTTTGCTAAAGCAAGTATTCCCAAGGAAGAACGTCTAGCTTGAATTAGCTCGGAGGATAGCCGACGCTCAGTAATTGCCAGTTCATGTTCTAAAACAGAGACTGCTCTAGTAATAAAATGGTCAAGTGTGCCAGACACGGACCCACCCCCTCCCATGCGCTTCCCTTTGCCTGCCATCATATACTGTGTACACCCCTGTGACAATGCAATCTCGAAACAATATTAGCAATGTAGTGAGACAATAATATGAATGTTGAGTCACAGTACAACCCTACAATAATCCAGGCGAGGAGGCCACTAACCTCAATAAACATAGGCAGTACACACTAGTCGTATGGCCAATGCAAACTAAAATCACAAATCTACCTTACATGCTGATGCGCATATGGCAATGTTAGGGGGGTGGCCCAGTCCAGTCAGGTCCAGGCAGTGACGGGCAAGGACGGGCCCGCCCTTGGCCCGGGCTTCGCCCGGGCGTAGCCCGCGCGCGTCCCGCGCTGCGGGTCTCCTTCCGGAGCTTTAACCCTCCCTGGCGCTGCCTGATGACGCGATAGGCAGGCGCCCGGGAGAGGGAATGATGGGAGTAGTAGTTTTTGGTTTACTCTGCCGTTTCCCTCACGGCACCGCAGAGACCAGCACAAAGATTCCAAAGTGAAGCGCCGTTCCCCTCATGGCTGACAAGGTAAGAGGCACCTTCAGAAATGTGCAGCAAGAGCGTCCCGCGCTGCGGGTCTCCTCCCGGAGCTTTAACCCTTTCCGGCGCTGCCTGATGGCGCGATAGGCAGGCGCCCGGGAGAGGGAATGATGGTAGTAGTAGTTTTTGGTTTACTCCGCCGTTCCCCTCACGGCACCGCAGAGACCAGCACAAAGATTCCAAAGTGAAGCGCCGTTCCCCTCGCGGCTGACAAGGTAAGAGGCACCTTCAGAAATGCGCAGCAAGAGCGTCCCGCGCTGCGGGTCTCCTCCCGGACCCATGTACTCATGCAATGACCTAGGCACTAACAAATGCACTGCTAAAATCCCCTGAGCGCTACCCATGCAGTCCAGCAATGTCCCTGTCACTACCTATGCACTCCTGCAATCACCCAGCCAGCTCCACATACTTAACCAATCACTCCGCCAAAAACCCAAGCACTTATATATTCACCATACACTCTCTTTGCAGTACTCTAATCATCCAGTCACTACCCATGTACTCATGCAATGACCCTAGCACTAACACCTGCACTGCTATAATTCCTTAAACACTACCCATGCAGTCCCGCAATGTTCCTGTCACTACCTATGCACTCCTCCAATCACCCAGCCAGCCCCATGTACTTAACCAATCACTCCGCCAAAACCCAAGCACTTATAAATTCACCATACACTCTCTTTGCAGTACTCTAATCATCCAGTCACTATCCATGTACAAATGCAATGACCCAGGCACTAACACATGTACTGCTACAATCCCCTGAGCACTACCAATGCAGTTCAGCAATGTCACTGTCACTACCTAAACACTCCTCCAATCACATAGCCAGCCCCATGTACTTATCAAATCACTCAGCCAAAACCCAAGCACTTATAAATTCACCATGCACTCTCTTTGCAGTACTCTAACAAAGGTGAAATAAGGTGCTGTTAATTAGGCTTCCTTTTGTAGTCTGAACAAAGGTATAGTTGAATGATTCCACATACTTTTAGACATAATGGTGAAGATGTAGAATATAAGTGGGGTTTTAAAAATGCTCATAAAAGGTGGGGTTAATTAGACTTTTGTTAAGTCTGTTGAGAGGTATAGTTTAATGATGTTGCATATTTGTAAATAGAATGGTCAAGATGTAGCTCAAAAGTAAACCACCACATATTACCCTTGCTGGTATGTTGTTCCTATCTACTTAACTAGATAATATGTAATGACTCATCTATGTGTTCAGATTATATTTATACAGTTATATGTATGATTAGTGAACTATTGAGATGTGCCTGACCGATTAGAGGAGAGCAAAGGTAGAGTCTAGGTGATTTTAAAACTACATGAGTAATGATTGACTGATTCGATGCTCTGCAATCTCCAAGTTAGTATCCAAGCACTCACAAAATCACTCCACGACTACCCAAACACTTATGAAATCACCCTGGAACTACCCATGCACTCATGCAATAAACCAAGTACTTATAAATTCACCATGCACTCTCCTTGCAGTACTCTAATCATTCAGTCAGTACCCATGTACTCATGCAATGACCCAGGCACTAACACAGGCAGTGAGATAATCCCCTGTGCACTACCCATGCAGTCCTCTAACCACCTACACACTACTCATTTGCTCCTTCAGTTACCTAGGTAGTACGCATGCAGTCCAGCAATCTCCCAGTCACTAGCTATCCACTACCCATGCAGTCCGGCAATTTCTCGGTCACTACCCATGTACTTATCCAATCACTACGCCAAAACCCAAGCACTTATAAATTCACCATGCACTCTCCTTGCAGTACTCTAATTATTCAGTCAGTACCTATGTACTCCTGCAATGACCCAGGCACTAACACATGAAGTGCAACAATTCACTTTGCACTACCCATGCAGTCCTCTATACACCTACACACTACTCATTCACTCCTCCAATTACCCAGGTAGTACCATGCTGTCCAGCAATCTCCCTGTCACTAGCTATGCACTCTTCCAATCACCCAGCCAGCACCATGTCCTTATCCAATCACTCCGCCAAAACCCAAGCACTTATAAATTCACCATGCACTCTCCTTGCACTACTCAAATCATCCAGTTAGTACTCATGAACTCATGCAATGACCCAGGCACTAACTCATGCACTGCTACAATCCCCTGAGCACAACGCATGCATTCCAGGAATGTCTCTGTCACTACCTATGCACTCTTCCAATCACCTAGCCAGCCCCATGTACTTATCCAATCACTCAACCAAAGCCTAAGCCCTTATAAAATCACCATGCACTCTCCTTGCAGCACTCTAATCATCCAGTCACTACCCATGTACTCATGCAATGACCCAGGCACTAACACATGCACTGCTACAATCCCCTGAGCACTACCCATGCAGTTCAGCAGTGTCCCTGTCACTACCTATGCACTCCTCCAATCACACAGCCAGCCCCATGTACTTATCAAATCACTCGGCCAAAACCCAAGCACTTATAAATTCATGATGCACTCTCTTTGCAGTACTCTAACAAAGGTGAAATAGGGTGCAGTTAATTAGGCTTCTTTTTGTAGTCTGAACAAAGGTATAGTTGAATGATGCCACACAATTTTAGATATAATGGCGAAGATGTAGAATAAAAGTGTGGTTTTAAAAATGCTCATAAAAGGTGTTGTTAATTAGCCTTTTTTCTTAAGTCTGTTGAGAGGTATAATTTAATAATGTTGAACATTTGTAGATAGAATGGTCAAGATGTAGCTCTAAATTAAACCACCAGACATTACCCTTGCTGGTATGTTGTACTTATCTACTTATCTAGATAATATGTAATGACTTATCTATGTGTTCAGATTGTATTTATACAGTTATATGTATGCTTAGTGAACTATTGCGAGGTGCTGACCGATTAGAGGAGAGCAAAGGTAGTGTCTAGGTGATTTAAAACTACATGAGTAATGATTGACTGATTCGATACTCTGCAATCTCCAAGTTAGTATCCAAGCACTCACAAAATCACTCCACGACTACACAAACACTTATGAAATCACCCAGGAACTACCCAGGAACTCTCCCAATCAGCCAAGCACTACCCATGTACTCATGCAATAAACCAAGCACTTATAAATTCACCATGCACTCTCCTTGCAGTACTCAAATCATTCAGTCAGTACCCATGTACTCATGCAATGACCCAGGCACTAACACAAGCAGTGAGACTATCCCCTGTGCACTACCCATGCAGTCCTCTAAACTCCTACACACTACTCATTTGCTCCTTCAATTACCCAGGAAGTACGCATGCAGTCCACCAATCTCCCTATCACTAGCTATGCACTCCTCCAATCACCCAGCCAGCACTATGTCCTTATCCAATCACTCCGCCAAAACCCAAGCATTTATAAATTCACCATGCACTCTCCTTGCTGTACTCTAATCATCCAGTTAATACTCATGCACTCATGCAATGACCCAGGCACTAACTCATGCACTGCTTCAATCCCCTGAGCACTACACATGCAGTCCATCAATGTCCCTGTCACTATCTATGCACTCCTCCAATCACCCAGCCAGACCCATGTACTTATCCAATCACTCTGCCAAAACCCAAACACTTATAAATTCACCATGCAGTCTCCTTACAATACTCTAATCATCCAGTCACTACCCAGGTACTAATGCAGTGACCAGGCACTAACACATGCACTGCTACAATCCCCTGAGCACTACCCATGCAGTTCATCAATGTCCCTGTCACTACCTATGCGCTCCTCCAATCACAGAGCCAGCCCCATGTACTTATTAAATCACTCGTCTAAAAACCAAGCACTTATAAATTCATGATGCACTCTCTTTACAGTACTCTAACAAAGGTAGAATAAGGTGCAATTAATTAGGCTTCTTTTTGTAGTCTGAACAAAGGTATAGTTGAATGATGCCACATAATGAAATCACCCAGGAACTACCCATGAACTCTCCCAATCAGCCAAGCACTACCCATGTACTCAAGCAATAAACCAAGCGCTTATAAACTCACCATGCACTTGGTCTATCAAATCCCCAGGTAGTACCCATGCAGTCCAACAATCCCCCGTCACTCCCCATGCACTGAACTAATCACCCAGACAACACCATGTAGTTATCCAATCACTTTATCGTGCACTTTCCTTGCAGTACTCTAATCATCCAGTCAGTATCCATGTACTCATGCAATGACCCAGGCTCTAACACATGCACTACTACAATCCCCTGTGCACTACCCATGCAGTCCTCTAACTACCTAAACACTACTCATTCACTGTTCCAATTACCCAGGTAGTACCCATGTAGTGCAGCAAACCCCATGTGATTTCAAAATAAAGCATTTCATTGGTTTTTGTGTAGAATGTGTTTCTTCAGTAATAGAATGGTATATTTCTATATAGTTGTATTAATAATATTACATTTATTTTACAAAGGTGGTATGAGGACTAAAGAAAAAAGATTATATTACTTTTTTTCAGATATTCTTCATTATCATTAAGAAAGACTCACCATGACAAACAAAAACACAAAAGAGAAAACAAGAAAAGAAACAATACTATTTAAAGAAAACACAACAGCAAGAATTAGATGAACTACATCATGTGGGAAAAAATAAAAAGTCTTGCGGTAAAAGAACAAGATAATTTATTAAAAGACTTTCAAGGACTAGGAAGGGTTTTGAAAAAGTAGAAAATAGAAAGAATACCTCTAGAACTAAGAAGAATGAAATGAAAAAAGGACAAATTAATGGCAAATAACGTTCTGAAAAAACAATCTATGCTAAAAGAATACATTAATTTTGTGAAATAAGAAAACATTTTTCAAAGTAGGCTAGTACAACATTTATTAAACGATGGCAAGAAATATAAAAGAAGGTCAGCATTTTATAAAAAGAAAAAAACAAATTGAAACTATAGTCAAAAAGGCTTTTGAATTAAAAAGAAAATTGTTCATTTTAGTTTTAATGGGATGATTGGATAAACTAATGTATTTTATGAATAACAAAAGTAAAAATAAGAGACTAATTAACAGAACTAACTTTCGTGATATTTTTTGGGGTGAGTGAAAGCACACTTCAAGTTCAGAGCCTTTTTTTAATGAAGAGAGCTATTTTCAAAGAAAAACATTAGTTCACGCAGTTGATACCAATGGTCGTGCTTATGAAGTGAAGAACGGTTGTGAAATTGAAAAAGAAAAGATGGGTCCTAGAAAAGTAGAAGAGGTGATAGCTGATGAAGTTCCAGGGAGACGTACTAAATCCCCAGTGTATATTTGGGATTGTAGTAGTATTTGCAGTATACGACAGGAGTCTTTTGATATTTTATGATATTTCTTACGAGCATATAGTAAATAAAGTGTTAAACAAAAGATTAAGATGCCTCAAGGATTAGATCCTTACAAAGTGAGAAAAAATACTAGTTTGCAAGGTCATTCTCTGGCTTGTCTTTCTAGAAAAGTGTGTAAAAGTGTTTTTCATCATTTGAGAATGTTAGCAGTACATCACTCTAAAATGCGGAAGTTAGTAAGAAGATTGTACTATGTAAAAAGTCCTGCAATCATTTTAAGTGATTAAACATTGCTCTTTCGCATGGGTCAGTATCAGATGTAAAAAAAAGTTTGTGATGAAATAGAGTTTTGTTTCTTTGGTCCTGAGTGTAGAGAAAGTGAGAGTCTGATAGAAGTAGATGTTGAAGAAGACGTGGAAGATTGTAGTACTGAGGAGTTTGAAGAAGAAATTACGAAGTTTAAGGTAATTTGTTGTGAAAGACCAAACTATGTTTGTATTTGTTGTCGACAAACTCACTATAGAAATTAAACTAGGAATGTTGATCTGTATTTAAAAAGTGAAAAAGAAAACAATGATAAGTGGAAGGAATTTGCAACTTATTTGATGGTAGTAGATTGCTTTGATTTGGGTACTGATCAACGTATTTGTAAATATTGTTCTACCAAATTAGAGGACAAGAAAATGCCAGCTACAGCTGTTCATAATAACCTACCTAGAGTTGATAGCTATTCCTCCAGAACTGGTAGATTTAAATACTTATGAGTACATTTCGATTCAATTGGTGCACCTGTTTCAGGTTAATGTTCGTATGGAGCCTAAAACAGGTAAAGTTGCCTCCCACAGATATACAAAGAGGATTAAAAGGAAGAATTGTGTATTTACCTTTCGATTTAAAGAAAGATATTGAAACTATTGGTGTAGAGAAAGAGGAAACTGATCCTGTAGTTATTCTAGTTAATGGTGTTCCTACGAAGAGTCAGAAAATATGGCAAAAATTAGTAGATGTAAGCAAAGTGCAAAAGGGTAAGTTATATCTCATAAAAAACAATGTTTACTACAAACATCAGTACGTGGAAGAAATAGTTTTAGGAGATGATAGTGAAATTTCAAGTGGTCAAATCGGAAAAGTGACATCTCCAAAAGTGAAGACATTTATGAACATTGTAGTGTACATCCTTTACATTCAAAGGAAGTGATTGGAAATACTATTGAATTATTCCAAATGGAGAAAGCGAAGGGGACTCCCATGAGTGTTTGGGAAAAAGGTTTGGAAGCTCGTTGTTTTCCACAGCTCTTCCCCACTGGAAAAGGTGAACGATATGACGAACGACCTGTACAGATTCCAGCTTCAGAAAATCGAACAGCAAGATTGTACTCAGAAGATCCAAGATTTCGACAATATTTTCCATGATATATTTCTTCTTTTGTTTGAAAGTGACTTATTTGGACTTTCATATGCAGTCAACCACATATTTAAAACAGGAGTTCATCTTCAACATGTTTCTGCAAAGGAATTCATCAACAAAGTACAACAGAGAGACGATCATTTAGAATCTCAATTGATTAATTTGATGGCGTGTCTACATGGTACTAATGAGTATTGGTATCATCATCATGAGAACTTAAATGTATGTTAAGGAACTTAGGAAGCCACACGTGGTTTATTACGCTAAGCTGTGCTGAATACGCATGGGTCGATTTACTTTAATTTCTTCGAGAAGCAAATTCAAATATTAAACACATTGAATTCAAGACACCTGGAGAACTGTGTTCTTTGGATCTGTAAATGTCTGCAGATATTTTAAACATAGGTTTAATGGTATGATGTATTTTATCTGCAATAAAAACAACCCACCTCTTGGAGAAGTTATTGATTTCTTTTGGAGAAAGGAGTACCAAGATAGAGGTGCTCCTCATATACATATGCTTTTATGGATCAAGGATGCACCCACATCTGGAACTGATTCGGATGAGAATGTTTTATCTTTTATTGAAGACTATGCTACATGTGCTATACCAAAAACAAGAGAAGAAAATACCTTAAGACAACAAGTTTTATGGTTCCATACTCAACGATGTGGCAAATACTGTCGATGGAAATACAAGTCAAAGGAAACGTTTTATACAAAATGTCGATTTGGATTTCCACGTCCAGTAATATCCAAAGGAAGAGTCAACAGTTTCATGTCAGCAGTGAGGCATACTATCACTAGAAAATCTCCCAAAATTACTTACTATTTAAAAAAAATTATAATCCAGTGATTTTGTTGATGTGGAATCCAAATATGGATATACAGTATGCTGCAGATAATTCCATTGCTGTTGCTTGGTATGTTACGTCATACATAACAAAATCTGAAAAGACGGAGTTGAAAGAAATGTGGGAAGAAATTTCCCAAGAGAAGATTCTTAGTAAGAAATGATACAGCTTTAGTTTGAAGAGGCTGTCCCATCAAGAGATTGTATCCTACGAATGTTCGGATCGGTTCTCCTCTGCAAGTTTATATTCAAATTCAAGAGGAATCATTTGGCTTACTCTAGGTCTTGCTGCAACACGAAATTAAGTATTAAATCTATTCAAGAAATCAAATATTTATCATTAAATGAACCGGAAAGCACAGATATTGTTAAAACAAACATGTTGGATACGTACTATCCAAATAGAAGTCCCCATCTTGAAAACATATGTCTCTATGAAGTACTGCAATAATACAGTTTTAAGAGAAATATTATAGAGAACATAAATGAAGAAAATGATTGCAGTGATTGATTCAGAAGGACGTTTGGCAAAACATAGTAAAGGAAATATGATTTATCCCAGGAAACTGAGTTGCGATACTCCTGATAAAAGGGAAATTTACTATTTAGTACTTCTGCAACCCTTCAAGCCTTGGCATACTGAAATAGAATGACTTGGAGATTTTTAGTGCTATGAAGATTCTTTTAATGCATGTAAAGATAGCATTGAATGCACAGTTTTTCCAAATTATCTCCAAATGTTGAATGGAGAACTTGAACAGGAATCTAGTATTGCAGTTGAGATTGCTAGAGACAGTTCTCAAGATAGTCAAAGTTCTGTTCCACTGAGTGAAGATCCACTTGGACAACCAATTCTTGTAAATGAAGCAGCAATAGCCATGGGTGAAGTAGCAACAGCAGTGCATCAAGCGCAATATGATATTATGGACTTAGGAAATTTGGATGACCAACTAAATATTGAACAGAAAAAAATATATCAGCAAGTGACACAACTGATCGACCATGATTTACTTCATGAAAATAAAGAATGATCCACTAGCACAACAAATTCTTGAAAATGAAGCAGCAATAGCCATGGGTGAAGTGGCAACAGCAGTGCATCAAGCTCAATATGATATTATGGACTTAGGAAATTATCAGGAAGTGACACAACTGATCAACCATGATTTACTTCATGAAAATAAATAATGCAACTGCACATCTTTTAAACCTATTCAAATGTATATCAGTGGTCAAGCTGGTACAGGAAAACGTTTCTTAATTAAAGTTTTGACCATTTATTTACAGAAAACAACTGAATCACATTTATCTTGTGTTGTAACCGCTCCAACTGGGTTAGCAGCACACAACATTAAAGGGATTACATTACATGGTTTACTAATGCTACCTGTTGAACATGAAAACAAGTTGGAATATCACAAGCTTCCGGGAGAAGCTTGTTTGGAAGTTTCAAGAGTACTAAAGAAAATGAAACTTCTGATTATTGATGAGGTGAGCATGGTCTCAAACTAAATGCTTGCCTTTGTGCATTTAAGAATGCAGCACATTTTTAAAACAGAATATGATGTGTTATTTGGAGGAAAACATGTGATAGTATTTGGCGATCTACTGCAACTTACTCATGTAAAAGGGCAACCAGTTTTTAAAACACTTGTGCATGAAGACACCAGAAAATCTTTAGGAAGTATTGGAAATGTCAACATTTGGTCATATTTTGAATACAAAGAACTTATTATAAATATATGACATGCAAGTGATGAAGATTATTGAAGCATTCTTCAAGATATAAGAATTGGGGTATTGACAGAACATGGTAAAGAAGCTTTACAAAGTCGGCTACTTACAAACTTGTTTCCAAATGAAAATGGTGCTCCGGAAAGAATATACAAAAAAATTGAAGAAAATAAATCTATAATCTGCCTAATGCCAAACCTGCAAGAGTGTTCTACATTCAATGAAGAACGTTTGAAGCTGGAAAACAACAAATAATAAAAATGGAAGCCATTGATAATATAGAGCACAAAGGAATTACTATTATTTTGGCAGAAAGATTTAAAACAAAATTGAATTCTTTGGAAAAATCTATATCTAAGATTGCTGGTTTAGAAAAGAATTTATATGTATTTGAAAACTGTCGGGTAATTTTACTGCTTAATTTGAATGTGGAAAAAGGTTTAGTAAATGGAGCAATGAGAAAAGTTGTTGTTTTTGTTAATTATCAAAATAGAGATGGAATTCAATTTTTGAGGATTACATTTGATCTGATTGAAGAAGTAAAACAGATTGGACGTTGTTCTGTTCATTTTTTGCTTGTTAAAGACTTGTATGTTCGCAAAAAAACAGTTTCCTCTTTCTTTAGGATATGCGGTGACCATTCATAAATCTCAAAGTTTAAGTGTAGACAGTGCTTTGGTAGACATTGGAAGTACCATGTTTTAAGAGGGAATGGCATACGTTGCATTGTCCAGAGTGAGTACTTGATCTGGATTGTATTCGATTGATTTTGACGAGAGTATAATTCGTTAAGAAGACTGTATGCTCCCAACTTATGTGAATATCCTGTATATGAAAAGCATGTAGTAGGTCGAAAACAAACATATGAGAAACTCTGCAGTGAGGTTTGGAATAAGAAAAAAAAACAAGACAATGTTGAGGTTCCAAACAAAAACAAAATTGACAGTGTTGAAGATATTGTAGGATTTCAGTTAGAAAATAGTTCAGGTATCAACTGCTATGCTAATGTAGTTGTGAATGTTGTATTTTTTCTAGAAAATCTCCAACAACAAATTATGGAGAATCGAGAAAAAAGGTGTTGTTCCTTGTTGCATTCTATTTTTGAAACCTTGAGAATTGATAAAACTAAAATTCAAAGTGTTTCGGCCATTCAGAATCTTGGAGATATATGTTCTGATTCTTCACAATTTACACTTAATGTACAGCAAGATGCTCAAGAATATCTTATGTTTATGCTTGCAGTATTGGAAGATGAAGGAATAGACATTGAAAATGTGTTTGGACTTCGTTACAGATGGAAACATGAATGTGAAGATTGTACATTTACTTCTACCACTAAAATAGACACTGAAAGATTCATATATTTGACAATACTAGATTGTAAAACAGTGTCTTTTAAAAAAATTGTAAAATCAGCAAATCAAAATATGGAATGTAGTCAGTGCAAATCTGAAATGTTATCAACATTATTTATAGAAAGATTTGGACAATATGTAGTTTTAATGATACAACATTGCAGACAAGACGGAAGAAATTGGAAACTAATATTAAAGATTTTGTGGCAAGCCAACTGTCAATTTCAGGAAGAACTTTCAAAGAAAGCAGTGGCAATTATTTTCCATGATGGAGCTTCTACAACATCTGCACACTATACTTTGTATTTAAAGTGCAATAAAGGAGGGACACATCGTAATGATGCCCATATTTTATTCAAATATCGGTTGCCTAATGAATTACCAAATTCATACCTAATATTTTTGATGCCAAAGTTCTGAGAACATCATTCGGCCTATTGGGAAGATGTCAATATGAATTAAAAAGTTTATTTTGGATATTGCCAATACAAATGATTTCAGGAACATCATTCGGCCTATAGGGAAGATATCTAGAATTGCTGATTAAATTATCATTCCTGTTCTTTGATATTGTATTTACAAAATTGTTTTAGAAATAAATATTTCATATATTTGACCTTTATATTATATGCACTGTTATTGAGGGTGTTTATTTTAGGAAAAGAAAACAGATAGTTGAGTTTGTTGTAAATATTTTGAACACAGATTTGTTTTTTTTAACAATCTTATTGATTGTATTATTTTGCCCGCTGTTACATGATGATCAACATTGAAATCACTGTGTATGGTGAAATTCAATAGATTCTGAAAACAGCAAAAAAACAAACTGAATAGGATATGTAATTGTAAAATGATGTTGTGTTCTTAAAACTATATTATTATATGTTATAATTGTATTTTTTCTTCTAAATTCTAAAGTTTGAAACTTTTTTGAATTTAGATTATAAAAAAAGAACTGAAAAGAATTGTTTTACTGACTTTCATATCTACTATAAAAAAGGTAAGATTAAGTAACCGAAGATCTACCCATGCAGTACTACATTCACCTGTGTACTTCCCTTTCACTTTCCATTCACTACTTCTATTACCCAGGTAGTACCCATGCACTCCTCCAGTCACCCAGCCAGCATCATGTCCTTATCCAATCACTCCACCAAAACCCAAACACGTATAAATTCACCATGCACTCTCCTTGCTGTACTCTAATCATCCAGTCACTACCCACGTGCTCATGCATTAGCCCAGGCAATAAGACATGCACTACAACAATCCCCTGAGCACTACCCATGTAGTCCAGACATCTCCCTGTCACTACCTATGATTTCCTCCAATCACTCAGCGCCATGTACTTATCCAATCACTCTGATAAAACCCAAGCACTTATAAATTCACCATGCACTTTCCTTGCAGTACTCTAATCATCCAGTCACTACCCATGTACTCATGCAATGACCTAGGCACTAACTCATGCAGTGCTACAATCCCCAGAGCACTACCCATGCAGTCCAGCAATCCCCTGTCACTCACTGTGCAATCTTCCAATCACCCAGCCAGCACCATATACTTATCCAATCACTCCCCCAAAACCCAAGCACTTATAAATTCACCATGCACTCTCCTTACACTACTCTAATCATCCAGTCAGTAACCATGTACTCATGCAATGACCCAGACACTAATCATGCACTAGTACAATCACCTGTGCACTTCCCATACAATCATCTAACCGCCTAGACACTGCTCATTCACACCTTCAATTACCCAGGTAGTGGCCATGCAGTCTAGCAAACACCCTGTCACTACTGATTGACTGCTCCAATCATGCAGGCATTACCCTTGCACTCATACAAGCACCTATGTTGTACTGATACAGTGATGCAGTCACCCAGGCATTACCCATCTACTCGTCCAATCAGGCAGAAACTATCCATACACTCATGCAACCACATACGTACAACTGATGGACTCATGCAATCACTCTGGCACTACCCATGCAGTATTTCAATCACTTAAGCTCTACATATGTACTCATGCAGTCCGTTTATTTTAGGAAAAGAAAACAGATAGTTGAGTTTGTTGTAAATAGTTTGAACACAGATTTGTTTTTGTTTAACAATCTTATTGATTGTATTTTTTTGCCCCCTTTTACATGATGATCAACATTGAAATTACTGTGTGTAGTGAAATTCAATAGAGTCTGAAAACAGGAAAAAAGCTAACTGACTATGTTATGTGATTGTAAAATTATGTTGTGTTCTTAAAACTATAATATTATATGTCATAACTGTATTTTTTCTTCTAAATTCAAAAGTTTGAAACTTTTTTGAATTTAGATTAATAAAAAATAATTGAAAAATTGTTTTACTGACTTTCATATCTACTATAAAAAAGGTAAGATTAAGTAACCGAAGCTCTACCCATGCAGCACTACATTTACCTGTGTACTTCCCATACTATCCTCTAACCGCCTAGACACTGCCCATTCACTCCTTCAATTACCCAGGTAGTACCCATGCACTCCTCCAATCACCCAGTCAGCACCATGTCCTTATCCAATCACTCCACCAAAACCCAAGCACATGTAAATTCACCATGCACTCTCCTTGTACTCTAATCATCCAGTCACTACCCATGTACTCATGCATTAACCCAGGCAATAACACATGCACTGCTACAATCCCCTGAGCACTACCTATGCAGTCCCATAATCTCCCTGTCACTTTCCATGCACTGCTCAAATCACCCAACCAGCACCATGTACTTATCCAATCACTCCGCCAAAACTCAAGCACTTATAAATTCACCATGCACTCCCCTTGCAGTTCTCTAATCATCCAGTCACTACCCACGTACTCATGCATTAACCCAGGCAATAACACATGCACTGCTACAATCTCCAGAGCACTACCCATGTAGTCCACACATCTCACTGTCACTACCTATGCTCACTTCCAATCACTCAGCCCCATGTACTTATCCAATTACTCCGCGAAAACCCAAGCACTTATAAACTCACCATGCACTCTCCTTGCAGTACTCTAATCATCCAGTCACTACCCATGTAATCATGCAATGACCTAGGCACTAACTCATGTAGTGCTACAATCCCCAGAGCACTACCCATGCAGTCCAGCAATCCCCCGTCACTCCCTATGCACTCTTCCAATCACCCAGCCAGCACCATATACCTAGCCAATCACTCCCCCAAAACCCAAGCACTTATACATTCACCATGCACCCTCCTCTAATCAGCCAGTCAGTAACCATGTACTCATGCAATGACCCAGACACTAATCATGCACTACTACAATCACCTGTGCACTTCCAATACAATCCTCTAACTGCCTAGACACTGCTCATTCACACCTTCAATCATCTAGGTAGTACCCATGCAGTCTAGCAATCACCTTTTCACTACTACTGATTGACTGCTGCAATCATGCAGGCATTACCCTTACACTCATAAAAGCACCTATGTAGTACTGATGCAGTGATGCAGTCACCCAGGCATTACCCATCTACGCGTCCAATCAGGCAAAAACTATCCATACACTCATACAACCACAGACGTACAACTGATGCACTCATGCAATCACCCTGGCACTACCCATGCAGTCTTTCAATCATTCAAGCTCTACATATGTACTCGTGCAGTCATCCAGTCATTACCATACACTTATTGCTCTTTTTTAACGGAGTAGGTGGTTCTAAACAGAACCGTTTTTTTCTTCTTTTTTCAATTTCATATAATTTTTGGGTGTTTTTTTTAACTATTTTGTAAAAAAACAATAAAAAAGGGAAAACAACAAAGTAAACTGTCCAACTTTGCAATTAAACTATCATTGCAAGAAAAAAGGCACACAAAAAATAAATAACAAGAGTGGTTTCTTGCGGCAGAAACCACAGCATCAACGACTGCTCGCCATAGCAATCTACAGTCTTGCACTTGATGCAGTGCTGTTCTAAGTTTGCTAACTCAGGACGAAGGTGGAGTCCACAATTTCCTGCAGAGGTGCTCGGTCCAGCAGTTTGGTCATCATGCTGCTGTGCTTCCTGGGCACGAAGATTGTTGTTCGTGGGCCAGATGACGTGGATGCAGTGTCTGCAGGTGCTTCAACATACTGGAAGTGCCACACAAATACTTCTTTTCACTTCCATGTGAAAGGACCCTGGGACATAGTGTGCAGCTAACTTTCCTCGCATTCACCTACTTTTCCCCCTCAGGAATCGTAAAGAACACCCACACCACAGACTCCTTCCTCTTCTTCACTGGTTCCTCCAACTCTTCTTCTTCTGTTTCCAAATTCACAGGTTCAGATGAAGAAGTCATTTTTGAGTGCAAAAAAATACGCAGCCTAGTAAAAACACAACAGTTGTGTCTCCTAGGATGCAGTCAAAGGAATGAAAAAAAGGGAGGGGGTCCTTCACATTTTAGAAACAAAATCTTGTAAACCAATGAAATGTTTTCTTTTGAAATCACATGGGGGTCGCGCCTCAGGCGCGCACCCGGTGCACAGCTGGTGCGACTTACGAAAAATGTATTAACAATAATATAACTTTATTCCAAATAGAAATATATTAATTTTAAAATGACTTTAAAACACATACTAAAGTTATATACATATACTTTAAAAACGTAAACATTTTACGGGAGTCATGCACCCGGCGCGACCACATATGTACGTGACGTTACGCAGGGCCGGACACCGCGCACCTGTCGCATACCACACATACATCGATCGTGAAGTTTGAAAAATATACTTAACACTAATATACCTTTAATAAAATTACTAATATATGCTTCTTCCAATTAGTTTATATAATCTCTTGATTTAAAACACATATTAAAGTTATAAATACATACTTTTAAAATAATAATATTTTACGGAAGTCGCGCACACGGCGTGATCATATACGTACGTGACGTTACGCGGGGCCCGCAAGCGTCGCATTTCAAACGCACATCCTCCACGACTTTACCAATATGGCAGCTTGAATCTGCGCACACACTGAGGTAGGTACACGATCGGTAAGAAATTCCACTTTTTGGCAAAAAAAAAAAATATATATATTTTAGAAAGCAAAAATATTTTTAACATATGACAGTTACAAAACATCATTTAAAAAGCTTTGAAATTCACTGAAAAAAACATAGGTTTCATGAACATTATAGTTAGAAATTAGCATTTAAAAAACCATTGAAATTCACTGAAAAAACCATAGGTTTCAGGTACGTTATAGTTAGAAATGATCATTTAAAAAACATTTGAAATTCACTGAAAAAACCATGAGTTTCAGGGACGTTATAGTTAGAAATTAGCATTTAAAAAACCCTACAAATTCACTGAAAAAACCATAGGTTTCAGGGACGTTATAGTTAGAAATTAGCATTTAAAAAACCTTACAAATTCACTAAAAAAACATAGGTTTCAGGGACGTTATAGTTAGTTGGACATTTCACTCGTACAAAACCATAGAAATTCAGCCGCTATCGTTAGTTCAGCTAACTATAACTCGTGCCCCCGCAATGCACTGCTGATGATGTCACATATTACATCATTCATGACATGGTCAGTGACATCACTGATGACATCACTGATGATTAGTAATAGGATTGACAAGCGGCACTGTCATGCAGAGGCTCATCGGAGGGTTTACACTGTTTACACAGCAGCAGAGAACTGTGAACTGCACTACGAGACCCACAAATCCACGCCGGCTCATTCCAGCTACCCATTGGAGGGCATCCATTTTTATGCGGGGTGTGTTCACTATGCTGAATTGACTGTCGTGCCTCTGAAGAAGTGTATGAGCACTGAAAACGCATCAGGCGTATATCGACAGGATGGCTGTAATATTTTATCTGCTTAACTTTCCGGCTTTTACCTTAATAAATGGTTAGAGGCAAACGCCGGAGTGCGTCTTCAATTGGTGGGAAACCTGGTAGCTTTCATATATTCTTGCGAGAAATGCGCATGCGCGGGCGTCCGCGCATGCGCATTTGTCAGAAGAAATTAGAAACGAAGAAGAGGGAGCCCCGGAGACGCCGCGCTTACGGTAAGTCGCTTTACTTTCATTTATTTTACATTGCTGATATTATTTAAAAGGAGGGCGGGCGAGAGGTGGGTGGCACGTAGTGGGGCTACGCGAAGCGCGTAGTGTGCGTAGATTTGGGCACACTACGTGCTGCTTCACGTAGCCCCACTACGCCCAATACGCCCACCCTTAATATATATATATGTATATATATATATATATATATATATATATATATATATATATATATATATATATATATAATATTCACTGAAAAAACCATAGGTTTCAGGGGCGTTATAGTTAGCTGGACTTTTCACTCGTACAAAACCATTGAAATTCCCCCGTTATAGATAGTTCAGCTAACTATAACTCGCGCGCCCGCAATGCACTGCTGATGACGTCACATATTACATCACTCATGACATTGGTCAGTGACATCACTCATGACATCACTCATGACATCTCAAATGACATCACTGATGACATCACTGATGACATCATCCAGTGAATGTGTGTTTTTCTGAAAATTACATATGTTTTATATATGTATATCTCAAGGTCAATGGAAGAATAACTGGGTATATAAGTGTCTAAATGGATGATTTGTTTTTGAAAAATTGATTGTATAACTGACTGATTAAGTGTATCTTAGTGAATACATGGCTTAGTGAGTAATGTTTAAATATGTACATATCTGTATCAGTCTCTCACTTTGTGTATAAGTGGCTGCATGGGTTGGTGAGTAGCTACATGAGTGTCTATATAGGTTATTAGTTGGTTTTTTGAGTATCAGTATGAGTGTCTGAGTGTCTGTATGGTTCGGTGGGGGGTATTACGTAGTGCATAGGTGCATGAATTAGTGACTCACTGTTTGTATGTGTTGAAGACAGCATGTGTGCAGGACTGTATGGGTGGATGAGTGTGTGCATGGGTGTGTTAGTGAGTTAATGACTGTCTCAATAGTGTCTTTATGAGTAACTACATATGTTTTAAACTAGTATATGTGACTATTGGTGTATATGTGAGAGTGAGAGATTGAAAGAGTTCCTGCATGAATAAGTATGTGTTTCTATAAGTGATTGTTTAAAAGACTAAGTATGTGTAAGTTTCTGTAGAAGTAAGTGTGGTGGTATGTGTATAACTGTATATGCAAGTAAATGGATGTTTGATTCTTTATTAGCATGAGTGACTATGTGTGTGAGTAACTCTATGGGTGAGTGGCATTGTGTAACAGGATGTATAGGTGTATGAGTACATATGATGAGTGAGTACATGTATGAGTGACTGTATAGGACTGTTGGTGAATGAGTGGATGTGTATGTGGATCTTAGAATTACTGAATAGGTTGTTGTAACTGATATTGGTATGTCCATTGTTTTGAAAATTTTAGTTTCTATTTTTGAATGTGTGTATCAAAGGTTATATTAGGGGGAGAGGAGGTCTGCCACTCTATCACAAGGATGATGTCATCAGTGATGTCATTTGAGATGTCATCAGTGATGTCATGACTGATGTCACTGACCATGTCATGAGTGATGTAATATGTGACGTCATCAGCAGTGCATTGCGGGCGCGTAAGTTATAGTTAGCTGAACTAACTATAACGGGGGAATTTCAATGGTTTTGTACGAGTGAAAAGTCCAGCTAACTATAACGCTTCTGAAACCTATGGTTTTTTCAGTGAATTTCTAAGGTTTTTTAAATGCTAATTCCTAACTATAACGTGCCTGAAACCAATGGTTTTTTCAGTGGATTTCAAAGGTTTTTTAAATGCTAATTTCTAACTATGCCTACAGAGATAGGACATGTGAAGAAAGAAGAAAAAATGCACAGAAAGAAAAAAAAGAAATGCAGAAAGAAACAACAGAAGTCCTCAAAGACGAAGAAAAGTGCAGGAAGAAGGATAACATGCAGAAAGAACAAACAGAAGAGCAGAAAGAAGCCTTGTTGCAAAATCATCCTGTACCCTCAACTTTTTCAAAAGGATACTGGTGGTAACTGAGTCTGACTAACCAGTCCAGGAGCCATTGCTATGTTAAAAGACACTCAGAATACAGTGAAACACTTACATACACTAGGGAACACTATGCGTTGGGGTCACCCTGTGATCAGCATGACCTGCTCTGTAAGCCCCTTGTATATAATAGGGCAGGGGATTAAAACTACCTCTTAAAA
Organism: Triturus cristatus; assembly: GCF_964204655.1. Taxonomy (NCBI): domain Eukaryota; kingdom Metazoa; phylum Chordata; class Amphibia; order Caudata; family Salamandridae; genus Triturus; species Triturus cristatus. The sequence continues at coordinate 626,815,584 of NC_140587.1, forward strand.
TGTGCCACAGGGTGTGTTTGCACACGTCACCTCAGGCCCCGTCCCCTCACTTCCCCACTGTGTAAACACGCCCTGTGGCCGTTTTAAGTTGGGAGATTAAGTCCCCTTGAATCCTGAGGGTCCCTATGGTCCAACTAGACCACTAGGTACCTCCAGTAAGCGCCACAGAGCTGCGTTGCAGAGAGATGTAAAAAGGGGCACAGCCTAGACCACCTCTCTGCAACGCAGCATAGTGGCGCTTACTGGAAGCACCTGGCGGGCTAGTTGGGCCCCAGGGTCCCTCAGGATTGAAGGGGAATTATTTCCCCAACTTAAAATGCGCCACAGGGCTTGTTTGCATACGTTAACTCAGGCCCCGTCCCCTCCCTTCACCACTGTGTAAATACGCCCTGTGGCCGTTTTTAGTTGGGAGATTAAGTTCATTTGAATCCTGAGGGTCCCTAGGGTCCAACTAGCCCACTAGGTACCTCCAGTAAGCACCACAGAGCTGTGTTGCAGAGAGGTGTAAAAAGTGGCACGTCCTGTCCTGGACCACTGCTCTGCAACGCAGCTCAGTGGCACTTACTGGAAGCACCTGGTGGGCTAGTTAGCCCCCAGGGGCCCTCAGGATTGAAGGGGAATTATTTATCCAACTTAAAACGCGCCATAGGGCGTGTTTGCACACGTCACCTCAGGCCCCGACCCCTCTCTTCCCCACTGTGTAAACACGCCCTGTGGCCATTTTTTAAGTTGGGAGATTAAGTCCCCTTGAATCCTGAGGATCCCTAGGGGCAAAATAGCCCACTAGGTACGTCCAGTAAGCGCCATTGCAGAGAGGTGTAAAAAGGGCATGGCCTGCACCACCTCTCTGCAACACAGAGCAGTGGCGCTTACTGGAAGCACCTGGTGGGCTAGTTGGCCCCCAGGGTCCCTCAGGATTGAAAGGGAATTATTTCGCCAACTTAAAACGCGCCACAGGGTGTATTTGCACATGTTACCTCAGACTCCATCCCCTCCCTTCGCTACTGTTTAAACGCGCCCTGTGGCTGTTCTAAGTTGAGAGATTAAGTCCCCTTGAATCCTAATTGTCCCAAGGGTCAAACTAGCCCACTAGGTACCTTCAGTAAGCACCACAGAGCTCCGCGCTATATAAATCTTTATACAATACAATACAATACAATACCACAGAGCTGCGTTGCATAGAGGTGTAAAAAGGGGCGTGGCCTCAGAACACCTGTCTGCAACGCACCTCCCTGGTGCATACTGGAGATACCTGTTGGGCTAGTTGACCTTCAGGGACCCTCAGTATTGAAGGGGAATTAATTACCCAACTTACAACTGGCCAGGGGGCGCGTTTGCAGAGTGCTTTTTTTTAAAGAAGGAGGGCTGTGTGGAGGCCATGACCCGGAGACCCCAACCCCCGGGTCATGGCCTTTTTTTTTTATTCTTTAGGAGGGGGCTGCGTTGCCCCGCTCCTCAGGCCACTTATGGCCCCGGGGACCCCATCCTCCGGGGCCGGCCTTTGTTTTTTAATATTTTAAAAATATATATATTTATAGAAACACCTAGGACATGCTAGACAAACCGTACGTACCTATCACCATGACGATTTGCGTGATATTCATTAAAAGGTGACTATGCATAGAATGAATCCACATGGAATGTATTTACACCACTAGTGAAGCTCTGACGTGTCTGACGCCCTACCGTGCCTAATCCTGGCACCCCCGCCGGTGGGTACTCTCCAAGTAGACACCCTTGTCGTTTATTCATACAAACATAGGTAGCTATTGACAGGCACATTTAATATACACGCACACCAAGCCATTCAAAGGGGATTCGACAAAAATTCGACCAAACTATGCAAGAAACCCCCCTCATGGTTAATAAAATACACATCCACCGCCGGATGCGTAATACTTTTTATTTTACTCTCTGGAAAGGAGACGAACCTCACTTGAGAGTCACAGCGTGCTCCTGGCTGAGCCCAATGCTGTGTTACACCCACCAGTGCCTGCCGAGTGCCTCACACATCTGTGTTGTATTCCACCAGCTAGTGCGTATGCTATGACACTCTCTAACCCATGTGCACTGTAACACCACCCCGTGAATATGTCATGCCACACTTGCCTTCGCACGGGTTATATTGCCCCATCTAACGTGCCTTCCTCGATGTGTATGTTATAACGCACAGCGCTATGCCATACATATTACAATCTGGGATCCATATCTTTGTCACAGTGCATATGCAACGTTACACTCCCCAGCACATATTTTATATTACAACTTTAGAGACTAGTTAGGTTACACAACACTGCCCTGTGCATATTACACTCCAAGGCGCATATCGCATAGCAAGCGCTAGTGCCTGTGCTATCTCGCGCTCTCCAATGAATCTGTCATTGCGCACAATGTATTGCATATTATATTTCACGCCCCGGTTCATCTTATATCACACTTTTTGGTGCATAGTTTATACCATATACTATATCTAGTTTTCATTTTCAATCGTGCTCTCAGGACTATGTTCTATATAACACTGCGTCCACCTACCCTTTTCACGGGCATTACATTTTGCGATGGGGGGTGGAGGGTCAGGGGGTGTTTCTGCCAAGTGAGCCCGGAGTCACAGTCACAAACGTCCTCTTCTTCCTGAATAAAAGTGAGATTATGCTGCATACTTGTTCATATTTTAAGTATTTCGCACAGACACACATTTTAAAAACAATAAAGTTCCTAATACCCACCTTCTCTGAACAGTTAGCTTGCTGCCCCACCCACCTCCTCCCTATCCTCTGTTGTCTGAATCCATGGACTAGCCTCCTCCCTCCTGCCATGCATGGTCTGATGTGCTGCCACTGCCCTCCATTTAGCATGATGTACCAGTCCACTCCCCCTGCCCTTCATTGCCCAATTATATGGCCCATCATTAACCTCCTGCTTAGCCTCTGTGCTTAGCTTGCTGCCCCTATTCTCCTTCCCCCTGCCCTCCGATGTCGTTGTGCATGCCCCTGCTCCATCCTTTTTGCCCACCATGTTCCATGGACCTGCCACTCCTATCTACTCTGAGTGTTCTGTTGAGCTGCCACTCCCCTCCCACCTGCCTAGCATTGTCAGATGACTGTAACTTGTCCCTGCCACCTCCACCCAGCCTGTCCACATGCCATGCCCCTATCCCCTTCCTCCTGTCCTCCATGGTCCATTTTACTGCCACACCCTTCTGCCCTCCCTGGTCTGTTGTGCTGCAACTGCTCCTCCTGCCTCCCCACGCGGTTTGTTGTGAGGCCCCTTCCCCTGAACTCTCTTGTCTGTGCCCAGGTCCTGACCCTCCCTTCTATCCTCCATGGTCCTTTGTGCATGCCCCTGCACCCTCGTTCTTTCCCGCCATTGTGCTGCCACTAACCCTCCCGCTTGCCATGCATGGTCTTCTGTGCTGCCATGGCCCCTCCCACCTTCCCTGTGTAGTCAGCTAGCTGCCCCTGACCCCCTCCCACCTTCCCTCCATGGTCTGTGTGTATGCCATCATAGTCTCATTGTTGCTCTCCATGGTGTGTCTTGTTTCTAGTGCCCATCCTGCCTGACCTCCATGGTCATCTTGCTGCTCCTGTCCTGCCCCCATGCCCCCAGCCCTCTGTTTACATGTGCAGATCCCTATTCCCTCCCTCCTGGCTTGTCTGTTCCATTGTAATGCCCCTGATCCGTCGCTCCTGCCCTTTATGGTCTGTTATGCTGCAGCTTTCTCTCCTGTCTGTCCATTATGGTCAGCTAGCTACCATTGCCTCTTTCCCCTCTGTTCTCTGTTGTCCATGTGCATGCTCCTGTCCCCTCCCTATTGCTTTCTATGGATTGTTGTGCTGCACTCCCGTCCCGCATGCGCTGTGCGGTGAATTGTGCTGCAAACCCTGATGCCTGCCCTGTAGGGTCAGTTTGGTGCACCTCTCCATGTCCTTCCTGTCCTCTGTTATCCGAGTCCATGTCCCTACCCAAATTCCTCCTGCCTACCATGATCCAATGTACCATACTTGCAAACATTTTGAACTTGGTAAGAGGGAGATTTTGAAAAAAAAATGGGGTATTGATTTTCCCCTTTGAGTTACATTGAAAAAGAGGAGATTGTAGACAGGAGACAGATCAAATAAAGCCCATTTGAGCTTAAAAACATTGGACGTTTCCTGGCTGAAACGGGTCTGTTGGCAAGTATGGTTGTACTACCACTGCCTCTTCCTTCTGCCTAAAATGGTCTATTATATTGCCACAGCCTCTCTTGCCAGTCCTGTATTGTTGGTTTGTTGCCCCAGCCCCCCTTTCCACTGCCCTCCATAGTCTTTTGTGCTGCCACTGCCCTTCCTGCCTGCCCAGTGTGGTCAAATTGTTGCCTCTGCAATCTCCTACCTGCCTTCAATTTTCAGAGTCCGTGCCCCTGGCCTCTGCCTCTCAACAGTATCTCAATGAACAACTAGATTGCTAACATTCTATATGTATTACAAAAGTGTGGAATGCCTGATGTCATCTTGATGTAATCAAAACTGTAATACCTAGAGTATTTCCTTTAGAAATTACATATATGAGAGGGTCTTATTTGCATCAAAATTATGGTTAGTGCTCTAAAAAACTAAAATGAGGACATATTTTCTGAGTTTTCAAATAGCGACAAATAACTTTTAAATTATTTGTAATCTTTATGTTTTTTATCCAGTTGACCACTTGGTTAAATGTTGCACCTAGGGGAGAGGATGTGGTGTTACTTCCAGAGCTGCAGACTTTGCACCTGGGGAACCAGGTTGGAGTTTCTGCTTCAGCTCAACATTCTGTGATTCTGGTTAAAGCACTTAATCTCCCCAAATGAATTTGATCTTGTGTGATGTAACCAATGCTCATGTAAAGCACTCCAATACCTGACAAGTCTGCACTATATAAAACTGCAAATACACAAAACTTAAGTCTTTTGCACACTTCTGTCATTGGGCTACGTGTGGGCTACATCTGGGTGATATTTGTGCTGCATTTGGGCTCTTTTGTCTCTGGTGGCCATCTTGGGAGATTTATTTGTTATGAAGTTTCCTAATTTCCTCATTTACTGCAGTCTCCTCAGTAGGAAATGCTTTCAGTTTTTTACTTTGATTCCATCAAGAAGGTATTCAGATATTTCGCACATTTGCCATAAAGTCTGAATGTTAGCACTCTAGTTGCTCATTAGATCACTGTAGTAAAGCTACTGCTTACCACGGAAGTCAGCTGCTGGTATTAAAAGTGCATGTTTCAGTCTGCATATCAGAATTTTGTAATGAAATAGAAGAGGATTTGAGAAGTCACTCAAAATGTTCCCTAATTTTTCTTTCTTCAGCACTAATCACAATTTCTATGGCAAAATGAACCCCCTCATTGTGTTCCTTTTTAAATTATATGTTTTAAGTGTTACCAGTTTATTCCAATCAAGATGGCTTCAGGTGTGCCATACTTTTGTCATAAGTAAGACAGTAAGCACTCTAGTTGTTCTTAAGAACACTCTGGGACATTCTGTCATTGGGCTATACTTGGGCTACATCTGGGTGATATTTGGGCTACATTTGGGCTCTTTTGTCTCTGGTGGCCATCTTGGGAGATTTATTTGTTATGAAGTTTCCTAATTTCCTCATTTACTGCAGTCTCCTCAGTGGGAATACTTTCAGATTTTTATTTTGGTTCCATCAAGAAGGTATTCAGATGTGTCACACATTTGCCATAAATTCTGAATGTTAGCACTCTAGTTGCTCATTAGATCACTGTAGTAAAACTACTGCTCACCAGGGAAGTCTGCTGCTTGTATTCAAATTGCATGTTTCAGTCTGCATGTCAGAATTTGTTTATGAAAGAGAAGAGGATTTGATAAGTCAAAATGTGCCCTAATTTTTCTTTCTGCAGAACTAATCATAATTTCTATGGCAAAAAGAACCCCCTCATTTTGTCCCTTTGTAAATTAAATGTTTTAAGTGTTACCACTTTATTCCAATCAAGATGGCTTCAAGTGTGCCATACTTTTGTCATAAGTAAGACTGTTAGCACTCTAGTTGTTCGTTAGATCACTCTGGGACATTCTGTCATTGGGCTAAACTTGGGCTACATCTGGGTGATATTTGGTCTACATTTGGGCTCTTTTGTATCTGGTGGCCATCTTGGGAGATTTATTTGTTATGAAGTTTCCTAATTTCCTCATTTACTGCAGTCTCCTCAGTAGGAAATACTTTCAGCTTTTTACTTTGGTTCCCTCAAGAAGGCATTCAGATGTGTCACACATTTGCCATAAATTCTCAATGTTAGCACTCTAGTTGCTCATTAGATCACTGTAGTAAAGCTACTGCTCACCAGGGAAGTCTGCTGCTGGTATTCAAAGTGCATGTTTCAGTCTGCATGTCAGAATTCTTTTATGAAATAGAAGAGGATTTGAGAAGTCAAAATGTGCCCTAATTTTTCTTTCTGCAGCACTAATCATAATTTCTATGGCAAAATGAACCCCCTAATTTTGTTCCTTTGTAAATTAAATGTTTTAAGTGTTACCACTTTATTCCAATCAAGATGGCTTCAGGTGTGCCATACTTTTGTCATAAGTAAGACTGTTAGCACTCTAGTTGTTCGTTAGATCACTCTGGGACATTCTGTCATTGGGCTAAACTTGGGCTACATCTGGGTGATATTTGGTCTACATTTGGGCTCTTTTGTCTCTGGTGGCCATCTTGGGAGATTTATTTGTTATGAAGTTTCCTAATTTCCTCATTTACTTCAATCTCCTCAGTAGGAAATACTTTCAGCTTTTTACTTTGATTCCATCAAGAAGGCATTCAGATGTGTCACACATTTGCCATAAATTCAGAATGTTAGCACTCTAGTTGCTTATTAGCTCACTGTAGTAAAACTACTGCTCACCAGGGAAGTCTGCTGCTGGTATTGAAAGTATATGTTTCAGTCTGCATATCAGAATTTTTTTATGAAATAGAAGAGGATTTGAGAAGTCACTCAAAATGTGCCCTAATTTTTCTTTCTGCAGCACTAATCATACTTTCTATGGCAAAATGAACCCCCTCATTTTTTTCCTTTTTAAATTAAATGTTTTAAGAGTTACCACTTTATTCCAACCAAGATGGCTTCAGGTGTGCCATACATTTGTCATAAGTAGGACTGTTAGCGCTCTAGTTGTTCTTTAGAACACTCTGGGAAGCTTCAGTAGAACACAAAGGAATCAACTGACAGTCTCTGCCCTTGTTGGATGTACATGTTTTACTGAGAATGTCAGACTTCATTCTCACATGACTGAGAAAGATAATGTGAATTTACAGAAAATATGCTCTCAGTTTAGCTTATAGTTCACCTTCCAAACCTCTGTGGGAAAAGCATGAGAACATAGTTTTCTCTCAAACATGATTCATGATATCACAGCAGAAGGCTTTTTCACATGGTAAAATCACCTTAGAACACACCACAATTCCTAAAATGAGTATGGTACCATCAACAAATGATTTATAATGTAGCTAAAGTCTTAAAACCTTCTATTAACTGCAATGCTTTTTAATGAAGTGCTATCATGTATATTGGTCCCAAGATGGCTGCCAACACTTCTTGGATGAAGTGCTGACAGCCAATCAGATCTCACGATGAGATGTGTGGTTAGGCTCTGCCCAGATATATATGTGATTTTACTTTTGGTTTTATCAGGAACTACTGAATGGATTTACACCATTTAAGCAAAAGGCATGAGTTCAGCACTTCAGGCCGTAGCTGCGTCAACAGGTCCTATGGTAAAATGCATGGGGAAAACGCGTTTTGGGACCCCCCTTTTTTCTCGGACCCCACTTGACGAATCACCGTGAAATTTTCAGGATAGGAGCAGACCGGAGCTGGCCAAAAGTTTGGGAACTTTTGCGAAGATTCATCAATCGACGCCAACGTTATTCCAAATAGAATGTTGCAGATTTCCTATGGAAAATAGGTCCTAACTATAACTACCTACTGGCGACTGCCAGTAGGTAATATATATATATATATATATATATTACCTACTGGCGGTCGCCAGTAGGTAGTTATAGTTAGGACCCTGTTTCCATAGGAAAACCACAACATTCTATTTGGAATAACTTTGGCGCCGGTCGACGAATCCTCGCGAAATTTTCAGAATAGGTGGGGAGCTACGCTCCGCTCCTACCCTGAAAGTCTCAGGGGGATTCGTCAAGCGGGGGCTGAGAAAAAAGGGGGGTCCAAAAACACGTTTTTCCCATGCATTTTTCCATAGGACCTTTAGACACAGCTACAGCCCGAACGGCTGAACAGAGTTACTTGAAATTTGGCAGAGAGGTAGTCCTCAGGTCAAGGAAGTGCCTTTTGTAGGTCTGGTGTAAATCTGTTCAGTAGCTCCTGAGAAAATAGCATTTAAATCAATATATATATCTGTGGCAGCTTACGGTGCGCTTACGGTGCGCTTACGGTAAGCTTACCGTACGCGTACGGTGCCGTGCGCGAGCGCGAATCGGATTGGCTGTTAGATCTTAGTAAACATTCGAATCGGTCGAAACCAGGAAGTGGCGGCCGCCATTTTCTCTCTCACACTCTGAGGGGGGGTTGAAAAACAAAGGCCAAAAACATGTAAAGGGGCTGTTTAGACAGCTCCTAAGCACCTAGCCATGTTGAGGGAGTCCCCAAAGATCCCCCAAGGTCAAAAAGGCAATTTGAATTTTTTCGAAAATTTCGCCGATTATGCTTACCGTACGCGTACGGTAAAAATTATTTAAAAAAAAAAATAATCCATACTCTCCCCACCCCGTGTGCAAATGGTGCCCGAAGTGCACCATATGTGCATGGCATAATTGTTCAAAAAAAATAAATAAAAGATTACCTTTCACAACGAAGCGCATAATATGTCCTCCATGTGCGCACGGTGCGCGAAGCGCATTGTGCGTACATGGCACATCTAGCGTAACGTGGTTACGCGGTGCGCGTAGCGCACCGCGTACCCACCGTGCGTGCACGGCACTAACTGCGTAAAGTGGGCGCGCGGTGCGCGAAGCGCACCGCGTGCTCACTGTGCGCGCACGGTGCGCAAAGCGCACCGTGCGCGCACGGAACGAACTGCGTTAAGTGGGCGCGCACACCACGAATGGCGTAAAGTAACTTAGCATTTAAAAAACCGTACAAATTCAGTGAAAAAACCATAGGTTTCACACACGTTATAGTTAGGAATTAGCATTTAAAAAACCTTGCAAATTCAGTGAAAAAACCATAGGTTTCACACATGTTATAGTTAGCTGGACATTTTACTGATAAAAAACCATTGAAATTCCCCCGTTATAGTTAGTGCAGGCAACTATAACTCACGCGACCGCAATCCTCTGCTGATGACATATGTGTCTTTATGAAAAAAAAATATTTGTAATATATGTATAGCTAAAATGTAATGGAAGAAGACATGGGCAAATAAGTGTCTAAATACAGTATTAGCATCAGCAGAGGATTGCGGTCGCGTGAGTTATAGTTGCCTGCACTAACTATAACGGGGGAATTTCAATGGTTTTTTATCAGTAAAATGTCCAGCTAACTATAACATGTGTGAAACCTATGGTTTTTTCACTGAATTTGCAAGGTTTTTTAAATGCTAATTCCTAACTATAACGTGTGTGAAACCTACGGTTTTTCAGTGAATATATATATATATATATATATATATATATATATATATATATATATCACACACCTTCCTGTACCTCCGAACGGCGAACAAGAAATGCAACGTCCCACACGAGAGCTTGTCAATCACAGGTGATTTATTTTCTTATACCATCGCCTATTGTTCCTCACGACGCGTTTCGGGCATCCTGTGCCCTTGATCACATAATGAAATGGCGGTACAATTCAGATATATATATACACTCTTTCTTTTTTTCTTTCTCAGTGTTTTTTTACGTTTGCACCATGTGATAATAGAAAGTGACAACATACTATACATATAGGCTTTTTTTCTTTTTTTCTTTTCTCTTTTCTATTTTCTGGTTATTTTTAACTAATCACGCGTTTTCAATCACTGGTGTAAATACCTATGCGTTATCTTAATACATGACAATATTTAGCATCACAAATAAACAATGTTTCCCCACGAAACTTATTGAACAACAGAGGTAAATTTGTACACAACGAATAATTTAAATAACTTTAAATGTGCAAAATATGCATGTGCAATATTGCGCTTAAAACAACTAATGAAGATGTAATTGTATTTTCATAATTGCCATGGTATGTTTAAATACAAATATATGTGCAATTTATAAACATATTTTATAATGTATAAAAAAATGTCACATTATATATGTGCAAAATACGCAAGTGCAAACTGAGCTATCATTAGTGCAAATATTTTTAGGATGTGCAAATCACCACCTGAATGTGGATCTGCTTGTGCAAAATAATGCTGTTGTAAGTGAAGCTAACTGTCAATATTAAAACACGTGAGTTAACTATTAAGAGGTGTCCTTAGATGTTTTAAAAGCCTGGATGTATATAAAAAGATTTGTTGTTCCTAGTGAATTAAAGTGTCAAGTGCAAATGTAGTTGAACCAAAAAAAAGGGCTCTATAGTTAATAAGAATTATTGATTGGGAACAAAATCAATATTCAACAAATATTGTTCAGAAGCAGACGGCACCGATTCAGAATGAGGAAATACGAGTAATAACAGCCAGTGTGAATATAAAAAATACGTATGAATGTAAAAGAACCTGATAATGTAATAATTATATTTCCAATTGCAGCTACATAAAATATTATGAGGTACAACAGGATTTGCTGGGGTCCAATAATATTATGCATAGTTTAAAACTGAGCCCAGTTAAAAACTATAAAAAGGTATGCATATCCTCTGTATTATTAAGACCGTTTGGAAATTTACTATCAAGTTCTAAAATGTATTTTGTTTCTCGCTGCCTAAGTATTTTTTCTCGATTCCCTCCTCTGCGTGAAGCTAACACTGAGTCAATCACAAAATAAGAAAGGCAATTAATGTCTTTGTTGTGTACCTCTTTGAAGTGACGAGCGACCGGATATGCCGGATCGCTGTTGATGATAGCACGAAGATGTTGTAGGATTCTCACATGCACCTGGAGCTTGGTACTTCCCACATACCGAAGCCCACAGGTGCATGTGAGTACATAAATCGCGAAATCAGTACGGCAGTTGTAATTGCCGTTGATTAGTGCCTCATTTTCTCTAAATGGAGAGTGGTATTTGGTAGTGTTTACACCAAATTTACATGCACGACAACTTGTGCATCTAAAAAAACCTTTTCTGGGTTTTAGCCATGATGTGGACTGTGCAAGTTCGGGACAGTTTTTGGAGAGTCTGCCTGCTGTTGACTGATTTTTTCTAAAGGTGATGGTCGGTTTGACTGGCAGTGTGTTTTTGAGGACATTATCGGTAAGAACAATGGGCCAATTTTTATTTACAATGGCTCTAATTTTTCTTTCCTGACTACTGAATGTCGTAATAAGTCTTGGTGATTCTTCCGATAAACTGTTCTGTCCTTCATTATTTGGGGCATTTGGTAGAAGAGATGCCCTAGATTTCTTACTGGCTTTTTCAACTGCTTCCGTTAGTATTTTATTGGAATAACCTCTTTTCCCCAATCTAATTAGGGCTTCTCTTTGGCATTTTTCAAAATCCTCTGAACTGCTGCAAATACGCTTGAGTCTTAAAATTTCCCCATAAGGAATGCTGGTAATTAAATGTTTTGGGTGTGCACTGGTCGTGTGTAATGTGGCGTTTCCTGCTGTAGGCTTTCTGAATGCAGTAGTGACTAGTTCACTGTTCTTGACTTGAATGGAGACATCTAAAAATTCAATTTTGATGGAACTAATGCATGATGTAAAATGTAAATTAAAACAATTCATATTGATGGCACTAATAAAATCCTCTGCACTCTTACAATCTCCATTCCAAATCATAAAAACATCATCTATATACCGCAGCCAATGCATAATTCTTGTATTAAACAATTCCCTATGTTCTGTTCTGAGGACCTGCTCCTCCCAATAGCCCACGTGCAAACACGCGTAGCTAGGGGAGAAGCAGGCCCCCATCGCGACACCCTGTATCTGCCTGTAAATATCTTTTCCAAACATAAAGTAGTTATTGTTCAAACACCAAGTAATCAAAGAAGATAACATTTTGTTGTGCATCGCATATTCACATGGCCTAGAGCTTAAAAAATGTTCAATAGCCTTTATCCCAATTGAATGTTGAATACTGGTATAAAGTGATTCTATATCAAGAGTTACTAAAATCCAATCATTGTTCCAAGAAATATCCCTTAACTTATTTATAAAATCTCCTGTGTCTTTGACAAAGGAAGGCAATGTCTTCACCATATCTTGTAGATAGAAATCGATGTATCGTCCCACTTGTTCGGTCATGCTGTTGATTGCTGAAATGATGGGACGACCGGGGACTGGAATCTTGCCCTTATGTATCTTTGGCAATAGATAAAGAAAAGGAAGAACCGGATGTTCGTTGAACATAAATTGGTATTCATCTGGGGAAATAAGACCCTCGTATTTCCATTTTTTCAACTCTTTTTTTAATGATTCTTTAGCTCTGTTGTAGGCTAGTGTTGTGGATTTCTCATAGCAACTTGTGTCGTTTAATTGTCGCATGGCTTCCTGTGTGTACTGTGATCTGGGCCAAAGGACAATGTTGCCACCTTTGTCTGATTTTTTTACAATCACTTCATTGTCATCTCTCAGTTTTTTTATTAAGTTGTGATAATGTCTTTGATTCAAATTAGGTTTGCTTTTTTTGTAATTCACTTGGCGATGAAGTTTCTTTATATCGTCTGTGACTCGTTCATGGAAGATATCCACAGCGTCCTTTGGCATGATTGGCAAAAATGTAGATTTCGCTTTATATGGGCTTTCTCCTGCGCCCTTTTGAAGCAAATTGATAGTGCTTAATTTTTGTTGTGTTGACTGCGATGTATCATCGATCTCATTATTTGCCAACTCGTGCATTGTCAATAATGTTTGTACATCTGAGGCTTGTAATCCAGCCTGATTGGTCATGTCATAAGTATTCTTTTTCTTTTCGAGTCCTGTTTTGATCATGAAGAATTTTTTCAGTTTTAATTTGCGTATAAAGCAGAAAACATCTACTCTTGTTGTGGCATAATTGAAGTTGCTTTGGGGGCAATAATTGAGTCCGAGGGCTAGAAGTTGTTCCTCCGCCTTAGATAATGTTGTGGACGATAGGTTTACAATAGTTTTTTCATCAGGTTCTACATTTTGCGCCAATACTTGCGCTGATTTCCTCTCCGCTTCACGTTTCCGCCTGCGGCGCTTCGTTCTTCTGATTGTATTGCGTCTTTTCTTATGTTGTTCCTTTCGTTTCGCGGTCTCAGAGTTTGTCTCCGTGCATCCGCTAAAAAATCAACCTCTTCGCCCAAGGTGAGAATTGCATCATTTGTTGTTCTTTCCACATTCCTGCCCTCAATACTGGAATCGCTTGTGAGAGATGCCGTATCTGTTTCAATAGTATTGTTCTCAATATTGCCTGTTTGAGCAAGACATATGGCATTGGGTTTATTGCTGTTGCTTGCCTTTAATTTTCTTGCATTATCATATTTACGAGCAAATGTGTAGATTTGACCCAACTCATAGTCCGTTTGATCCCGGGCAAACTTATGGGCTTTTCTTGCTTTAATTTTTTCTTCATGTTTTTTTAAACGTTCATTGATTTCTTTTCGTTTTGTTGCAATGAAATCTTTTTTGTTTTCCATTTTTTCTAGATCTTTATTGATGGTCCCTATTTCCATTAGTAATGTTTGGCGATCGATTTCTGCATATTTAATTAATATGCGTACCAAATTCATGGATGCTATCAGGTTACTTTCACCCCATTCTCTGAGCATCTCTGGGTTAGGGTTGTCAAAACTTGGAGCCAAAAGAATTCTTAGACCACGAGGTATTCTATTTGCTTCCATATACTTTGTTAGGGATTTGTGCTCCCACCACTTCGTAACTTCATTTCTCATCTTTTTCTCCAGGTTTTTCAACAAGAAATTAACGTCGTTTTCTGTATTGCCATTTAATTCATTACTAACCGTAGTGTTAGGATTGACTCTTGGTAGGTTAGCAAACAATATATCTGCCGCTGCTTCGCGCTCTTGTACATATATATATCAAACTGCTCCTCTCCTGTCAAAAGAAGAAAGGGACACAGCGGGGTACTGTAGGACGTTTATTGGAGAAGAATCGGCATGACCGGTTTCGGCGTTGAGCCTTCTTCAAATGCCGCAGTTCACCTCAGAAAGTCCCAGTAAGTCATTATAAAGAGCTCCTCCTACCCAGTGATGAAGGGCCCAGCTGAAGCTCTTTAACATACAGGCACCGGAACAGCCTCTGCCACAGACTGCTGATACCATAATGCTCATTGATGAATCATGACGAGCTGCAGTGGGAATGTCTGGCGAAATTTCAGGGAATAAGCGTCCTCGGGTCCCCTACTTCCAAGCCTATTCATCCTTATGTTGCCAAGACTGGAGGCGCGAAGACAATGCAAGCGCCACTCCGGGAAGTCCCAGCCCACCAACTGCCAGCAGCTGCTTGAACAACCAAGGTGAGTAGACGGGCTGTGAAAATTCGATACCTCGAGTTTTGAAGAAAGACAGTTCCCTGTCAGCCAGTGCATTTCACAGCCACAAACAGGAAGAGTCCCTTTAAAGCGTGCCACAGGCTGCACGCGAAAATATCAAACTGCTCCTCTCCTGTCAAAAGAAGAAAGGGACACAGCGGGTTACTGTAGGACGTTTATTGGAGAAGAATCGGCATGACCGGTTTTGGCGTTGAGCCTTCTTCAAATGCCGCAGTTCACCTCAAAAAGTCCCAGTAAGTCATTATAAAGAGCTCGTCCTACCCAGTGATGAAGGGCCCAGCTGAAGCTCGTTAACATACAGGCACCGGAACAGCCTCTGCCACGGACTGCTGATACCATAATGCTCCTTGAGGAATCATGATGAGCTGCAGTGGGAATGTCTGGTAAAAATTCAGGGAATAAGCGTCCTTGGGTCCCCTACTTCCAAGCCTATTCATCCTTATGTTGCCAAGACTGGATGTGCGAAGACAATGCAAGCGCCACTCCGGGAAGTCCCAGCCCACCAACTGGCAGCAACTGCTTGAACAACCAAGGTGAGTAGACGGGCTGTGAAAATTCGATACATATATATATGTACACCATGTAAACTATTTCCTTATAATCAGAATAAGCTAGTAATTGAAAAATAAATACCTACCTCTCTGTAGGTCTCGTTGGGATCTCCTTTTGACCAACATGTATGAGAATGAATTGAAAGATAGCTGTAAAAAACTACAGAAACCCCAGAGCACTGCTGAGTCACCAAAGATGCTGCTAGCAATTACCCACTGGTCGGGCTCTGACAATATGGGGGTCATTCTGATGGCAGTCGGACCACATCTAATAGATCATCAGATGCGGTCCAATTGCCACCTGCTTCTGCGGTCCGACTGATGCCTTATGATGCAAGCAGATTTTTATTTGTCTTTTAAATATGGTCCCTCCTTTGAAGATTTGATGAACAATGTGAATCTCCCATTTTTTAGGTCTCTTTTCATCAAATTCATGTTGGGGATACTCCCAATATAAGAGCAGTACCAATTTCTCCAACCTCTGCCCCATGGGATGCCAGGTAGAGCAGAATGAAGAGCACTTACTGTTCTTCTGTGGTGCTTGCATTAAACAGTGTGCTTATTGTATCATTCCTCTTTGTCACCTTTCGGGATTGCTGATAGGCGTAATGACCTGAGAATATGTAACACAGATACTAGAACCTGTATTGCATACTCGGTTGTAAATTATTAAAATTCCTTAAGGCTTCTTAGATCAAGGATTGTGGGGAGCAAACAAACAATGCTGAAGGGGGGGGACCCTTCGCTGTTGTGTTATTCTATTTTAATATGTAATTTGTATCTCAATTTCTATCTTAATTTCATGGTGATTATTTACCCTGACACTGAGGTGCCGATTACGATCCGGTAAAAACCGGTTACGAACCGTCGGTCGGAGCGTTTTCCCCGTCCGACTCGTACCCGGTCGTAAAACTTTACAAACATGGAATTACGATTCGCACGGAAACACCATTTCCGTACGAATCGTAAAAAACACCGACCGACGAAAATATACATACGAATGTGATCCGGGAATGCTGCGACGTGACGTCGGTACGCTTTCAGGCAGCGTTTCACAACCCTGGAATTACGATTCGAACCGACAGCAGTCCGGACGGCAATATTTTCACGGCACCCAAAAAGTGCCGGAAAAGCGAAAGTACGGCGCGAATCGACCAGAGTAGGTGGCCCGGTACGCACCGTACCCCCCCCAGCCCCCGTACGTACGCGCCGACCCCCCCCGCCCCCGTACGTACGCGCCGACCCCCCCCCGCCCCCGTACGTACGCGCCGACCCCCCTCAGCCCCCATACGTACGCGCCGAACCCCCCTGTATGTACACCCGTGTACGTGCCGAACCCCCCGTGTACGTTCGAGTCGAACCCCCCCGTGTACGTTTGAGTCGAACCCCCCCGTGTACGTTCGAGTCGAACCCCCCGTATACGTTCGAGTCGAACCCCCCCGTGTACGTTCGAGTCGTACCCCCACCCGTGTATGTACGGTGCGTACCCCCTACGCGCTGGGGGTACGCACCGTACATACACGGGTGGGGGTACGACTCGAACGTACACGGGGGGTTCGACTCGAACGTACATGGGGGGGTTCGACTCGAACGTACACGGGGGGTTCGACTCGAGCGTACACGGGGGGTTCGACTCGAACGTACACGGGGGGGTTCAACTCGAACGTACACGGGGGGGTTCGACTCGAACGTACACGAGGGGGTTCGACACGTACACGGGTGTACATACAGGGGGGTTCGGCGCGTACGTACGGGGGCTGGGGGGGGGTCGGCGCGTACGTACGGGGGCTGGGGGGGGGTCAGCGCGTACGTACAGGGGCTGGGGGGGTCGGCGCGTATGCGGGCACGTCTCCATGGTTGCTATGGGAGTTCGGTGCGGACGGTGTTTTTTCCATCCGGTTGTAACCTCGGACGCACGGGATGGATCGTGATTCCTCGGTCGGACTTCACCTTTCACATTTGTACGGTAAATCGTACGAGGACGTGTCGGACACATTTTCCGACCCGAGGACGTGTGGGGAATGATTCCCAATGCGGTTCGTATGGACTTTTTACCATGCGAATCGTGATTGCCAGTTCGTACGGCACTTGTACGATTCGTACGGTAAAAAGACCGGATACGAGTCACACGGGGAAATTTTTTACCGGATCGTAATCGGCACCTGATTGTCTAGCGGGCACTACAGCGCCTGAATGAGCCCCCTTAAAAATGTATTTTGAGGAAACTGAATTGCCGGAAACAACCTCATAAAGTGGGTGTTTCGATGGGTTGTGTAGGTTCCATTTTGCCTTTGGATCCAGTATGTTACCTCCAACTTATTATGTAATTTATTTTGTAATTAAGTATCTATGCATGATGTGTTTTTTTACATGTACTTTTATGGTTTTAACAACTGAAATAAAGCTGTTGATAATTATGAGTTCAGTGATGTAGGTCAAAATTGGATAAATTTGAAAAGTTGTCATACATAGGGGTTTGGGGATTCTCCAAAAAGGAAATCCTAATACATGTTGAGGCAAATGTTTTATTTAATAGCACACTTGTCAATAGTAGTTAAAAAAGAGTACGGTTTAAAAGTATTTTATATGGGTGTGGGGTGATCCTTAGAGGTTATTTGGGCAACATTAGTGGTGTAATTGTGGCATTTAGAAATATTCTGATAATGTAATATTGGTTAAAATTGGGTGGCATTTAATGAGAATATTAAAGGGGGTATTTGAAATCCCTGACCTTTAAGCATTTACAGGGCATAATTCTGCATTGAACTTGGTAGTCCAATAAGCAAGTGTATCTAATATTTACAGCGCTTGAGTGAGATTGATTGGTAGCAGTCTTGAACAGGCTTCTCAGGCAGTCTAGACGTACGGCACTGTCAGATGGGCCAGTTTGAAAGGGCAGGTGTGGGTTCTGGTTTTTTTCTGGTCATGACCAAGGTGAGGGCTTGCCTGCAAATATTGGAGTGTGCATAGTTAGATCCTCAAAAGGTCCTACGTCACTTAAGGTGGCTAAGTTCCTCTGCAAAATAGTTTAGCCCTGCTGCACACATTTTAGGGCTTCCACCAAGCAATGCTCTTCTACTTATATTTTTTTTTGGGGGGGTACCATGTCTTTAGTTTCTCCATCAATAACTACATTGTAAAAAATTGTTCAGCAAAATTACCTCTGATAAATATTGCATTCCAATATTTTACACACAGTCCTCCCCAATTTTGTTCATTACACCACACGGTTTGGGCTTCTGGCCAACAAATCTCACAAGCCAAATAACAAATTCCCAAAAAACAATCAAAATAGCCACAGTAAATTAAATGGTTTCAGGCAGTAATCACTAGTAGGGATTGTTTGACATTTGCATGTTTGTGAATCACTAATTATAAACTGTAATGTTTACTATAGCTTACAAGTTGGGAATTGGCATCACCTTACTTTTATTCATGTCTCCTAATGGCAATGTGTGGTGTCCTTCCATGTATCCCACAATATCAATCACCTCCCCTTGGTACCCTGCAGGATTAATGTCATTTGACAATAGCGTAACACCACTCAACACAGTGTTGAATAATTTCTTAGGAATGATGATGTACATAGATCCTGAATCCTTCAGTTTCACCTCCTTCCCACACCCAATACATTTTGCTAAAAGTGTACTTCTATTCTCACATCATCCATATTTGTGTACTTCTTCCCTCCATCCTCACCTCCACACACTACCAATACTCTTTCACCATAAACATTGTTCATCATCTCCTCCATGACCACCACATCAGATTTGTTATCCTTGCCCCACGCACTGTTATTTTTACACATTCTGGCATAGTGCCCTCTCTGCCTACACTTCCTGCATTCCTTGTTGATGGCACAACACCTCTTGGAATCCGCGGTATGGTAACCACTGCCATACCTAAAGTACTCCTTGCCTTTCCCTCAAGGCACAGATAATGCTGTTCTAGCCCAATCTCTCCTCTTTACCACATAAAATACATCTACTGCATTCTTCTGACTGTCCTCATTAACAACAGACATGTCACCCCCTCTGTTGAGTTCCGTCATACACCTTTGGGATTCGACTTTCGCCATGTCTATCGCTTCCTTGAGAGAAGGATCCTTTGCTGCCAATAGTATCTCCTGAATTTTCTTCTCCTTACACTGTACAATCAACTGGTCACGTATCAATTCATCATTTATGCTGCCAAACCAACATTTGGTTGAAAGCTCCCTTAATCTTGCTACAAATTCATCAATTGATTTGTGCTCTGCCTGGGGTTGGGTATAGAACTTGTGGTGCACCATAACCAAATTGATCTCCTTTGCAAACCTATTCTCCAATCGTTTAACAGCCTCCTTATAGACATTGTTTATGGGTTGGCCATTGGATCCCACTGCTACAGGTAAGTACTTAAAAATCCCTTGATCCTCACTCCCAAACACACTCAAAAGTAGGGCCTTCTTCCTTGTGACAGAAAAATTGCGACCGGCTAATTCTGCAATATAATTCTCCATTATCTCTACCCAATCCTCCCACGGTATTCATGGAAGTCCTGGCTGAGATAGGAAAAATGGTGGTGTGATGATATTATTAGCCATATCCATCGAGCAACGCCCAATTCTAGGAAACATAATTCACAAGAATAAGTCTGGATTCTTTACAATTAACTGTGGTGTTCAATGCAAAAGATTCACTTTATAGGTCTGTCACAATATTGCTGCTAAAGAAAAGTCAATGGCCACATTTCAACCTCTCAGCGCATGTGACGGTATTTTTAGCTGATGCTGACCATGTGCGTTCCTTGTTGACTCCTCTGATTTTGTGAAACGAAACGTGAAAGTGAAGCATCCGATAGAACCCATTGGGTGAATATGGCTTGTTCCGCAGTCTTGTTGTTACTGTGACGCATGTGTCGAGCATAGGTCATATGTCGTAAAAACGTCGGCCTGACTACCAAAGACTTTGAGTGCCATAGTACTGGTCATGCCGGTGCGAATTTTAAAAGAAGACTTCCAGTTTCTTGAGCTTGTACAGGTGCCGCTGGTGCTCAACCTCCAAGTCCGAATACGAGTGTGCCCAGGTTCCTGTATGCTCACCGTCGAGGCGTTGTGATACTGGTAAGCCCCATGAATATAACAGTTCCTGTGACAGGGCCTCATTTCTCTTTCAAGTACACTGTTCCTACTGTGGTTCCACTCCTTACACACCTCTCTCCAGGAGCTCCTCTGTCACGTTAGACCAATGCACAAAGCTAGACCACCCAGACTTTTTTTTATCTTCTTTACAGTTCGCTGTCTGGTCTCCTTCCACTTCAAAATCGTCACCAAAATGTGGTGAAGGAAGTACAGGCTGCACACAGGAAACTGGCATGTAAAACACGTAGCTTTAATCAAAACACAGCCTGGCGTCAGTCCTGTCCAAGGTCCCAGCAGCAACTGGCATCTATGGAATTCCCTTCGCCTTACAGTCTAAGAAAGAATCATTGGAACAGAACACATGTAAATACAAGAATGTAGTTGCATCATAATACAATGCAATGTCTCCAGAAGACTCACAGATTTGGGAGGATTCAGACAGGGTGAAGTATCATTGATTTGAATGTTGGGTGCTTGTGATTTATTTGTGTTGTCAGAAGACGTGTCTCTCTTTGATGTGTGTTTTTGCCTACGGGTCACTAAAATGACAAATTGTATATTTTTAAGTTGCATACCACCTCTCCCTAGCGTGACAGTGTTTCAAATGGTTGCAGGTCTGTTCTTTAAGTGTCTTTCCACTGCTGCACATTTGCCCTCCATCTATATGTTGCAAGATATTAGTCTTACCACTATTTACAACAACTGGAGTGTTTACTTTTGTTGTGCACCTCATTGGCTTGTTATGATTTAATTTGCAATCTCTGTGCCAGTAGAGCTGTGTTTCTTACTCTCACAGACAATGGAAAGGCCCCAAATTGATAGTAATGCATGTCATAATCATTTTGGCTGTTTGGCAAGTTGGCCTGGACTCACAGACTTTTCAAATGTCTAACAATGTCCACAGTTTTGTGATCAACGAAAAATAACGATAGGTTTCCAAAGCTGTGCTCTTGGCAGAAATGATTGACCCACTGGTGCTACTCTTCCACAAGCGTGTGCTACTGACATCTGGAAGAAATGTTTACAGTTTATTGACAATATATACATCTTCAATGAATAGTAAATCTGTACTTACCTATATATTCTTACCTTCACAACATTGCATGGTGTAGTCAATATTCTGGACTCAATCATTTTGCATCACGGTATTGTCTGTGCTTGATCCAGCGGGAGCGAGCTGGAGTCACAAGCCACAGTCCAGCGTTAGCGCGTTAGCGCGTTACCGCCAAAATGGGTGTTTTCGGAAGAGTAATTCTTGGTGTTGTCTTTATTTTAGCTGTTGCTGCCGAAGACAATCTGGGCTTCTGGAGGACATAGACCACAGGAGGAACGAAGACCGCAAACCCACCAGTAACCAAAGCTCTGTTAAGTTTCTCATGGTGTGTGTGAGCTTTGGAGCAGTCTGAATGGAGAACGGAGCTCAAGGTGACGCAGCTCTTGGATAATCTCTCAAGACTGTTTTTTTTTTGCTCATACAGTTCTTCCCACATGGAAACAGGAAGGGCAATGGCCATGATTCTTCTTGCACCACAACACCTTAGTCACCATAGCGCACTCAGTGCTCGGGGCATCGATGATGTTTGAGGGACTTCCCTTTACAGGCGACTTTTCCTGTTGTGAGAGTCATCCACGCTGCTTATTTTAAGGGTCGGGCTTTCAACCCAGAGACGTCCAGAGTGTTCTGTCCCGATAGATATTTTGGTCACTATTCTGACATACAGAAGCCGGATGATAGGATTTTAATTATGGCCAGAACCCAGCTTTTTTCCATTTGACTAAATATGTGCATGGCCACGTGAGCATGTGGGTAGAACCAAAATAACACAATTTTAAAAATATGTAACATTGTTTACATTACTAGAACACTTATCACTTATACATCAGTTTGTCTCTCTTCTGGTTCCTTTGTAACACATCAGATCAATTCTCTGCAGCAGTATAGAGTTATCAATGATATAACCTGTAAACTGGGCTTATAATGCTAAAACAAAAAACAATAGAGGGAGTTCTAAAATTATCCAGCTACTATACTACCTAAGGAGTAAGTGGATACTTTTACAGTTCTGCTCTCTCAACTTCATGGCACGAAGTACAGCAAGTTTGCTTGATGCCCTGGGTTCTGTGAACTCTTAGGAAATCTGACCCGTAGTGTGACCCAGACCATAGTGGAGAAGCTTGCCAACTCACTAGGCTGTTGGCAGACTGACTGTTGAGAGTGGCCAATTTTAATACAGGAGCACAGACATTTTCACTGATCATTTTGGGAGAAATTCTATTGGCTTCGTTTTGGAAAATTCTTGCATACATGTTTGGAAATCCATGGGCCCGATTCACAGAACTAACTTAAGACAAAATCCTAAACTTACTACCATTTTGGTATTCACAGAAGGCACTTACTCATTTTGGTATTCACAGAAGGCACTTACTCATTTCGGTATTCACAGAAGTTAGGAGTCCTAACTTTAGGACTCCTAAATGCCTTCTGTGAATACCGAAAGTCTTAAAATTAGGATTTTTCTCAGTTTAGTAGTAGTATAGTTAGGAATCCTAACTTTAGGACTCCTAAATGCCTTCTGTGAATACCGAAAGTCTTAAAATTAGGATTTTTCTCAATTTAGTAGTCCTAAGTCTAAATTTAGGACTACTAAATTGAGAAAAATCCTAATTTTAAGACTTTTGGTATTCACAGAAGGCATTTAGGAGTCCTAAAGTTAGGAGTCCTAACTATACTACTACTAAACTGAGAAAAATCCTAATTTTAAGGCTTTCGGTATTCACAGAAGGCATTGAGGAGTCCTAAAGTTAGGAGTCCTAAACTTAGGACTACTAAATTGAGAAAAATCCTAATTTTAAGACTTTCGGTATTCACAGAAGGCATTTAGGAGTCCTAAAGTTAGGAGTCCTAAACTTAGGACTACTAAATTGAGAAAAATCCTAATTTTAAGACTTTCGGTATTCACAGAAGGCATTTAGGAGTCCTAAAGTTAGGAGTCCTAACTATACTACTACTAAACTGAGAAAAATCCTAATTTTAAGACTTTCGGTATTCACAGAAGGCATTTAGGAGTCCTAAAGTTAGGACTCCTAACTTCTGTGAATACCGAAATGAGTAAGTGCCTTCTGTGAATACCAAAATGAGTAAGTGCCTTCTGTGAATACCAAAATGGTAGTAAGTTTAGGATTTTGTCTTAAGTTAGTTCTGTGAATCGGGCCCCATGTGTTTTGTGGTAGCATTCACATAGCTGTCTTTGGCAAACCATTTCACCCACCTTAGACTATTGGGAAAATCCACATTCTACCAGGCCTGAGGATCTGACAGAAGCATGAAGGACCAGCGTGCTTGCCTGATCTAGGTCAGAACTGGGGTAGCTAAGTGAGCTAAAGAACATTTTATGGATTAAAGAACCCAGACGTGTGACGAGGGGTGAGTGTCTGAAAAGTTTCAGCGCTCCGTCCACCATCTCCTTGTGTTTGCACATATTACTATCTTAATTATTTATAAGTAACAGCACAGACTGATAATTGTATTTATTGGAGGGGAACCACTTCTTCATACTGTACTCGAGTTCCAATAGTATTGTATCTTAGGTCAAAAGGAGTTTTGATCTCAGGTACAGTATCTCTTCCTGAGTGCCGATACTGTACCTAAAAGTTGCCCTGACTGTTTGCCAAAGCAACCTTTGAAGAATCAGGCGCCCCAAGCGAGCCTGTGGTCATTCATTCACTTGGAATGCACTAGTACCTCTTGCTCTGGGGCACGTGTAACAAATAACTGTGTCACGCAGAGGTACTGCCAAGTTATCGCTTTCTACCCTACAACCCAGAGACAAGGCCTCAAAACCTGTCTCATTGAGACAGGAACCAAAAGGCAGCCACAAAGAATAGCAAAGTGTGCTTCACAGATGATAATGCTGGCATCCGAATTGATGAGATGAACAAGCTCCAACAAAATGTACTTTATATGAAAATGACCACCTGATATGAAGGTTGCAATATGGAAAGACATAGTACAATAATTATTGACCTCGTCCAAAGAAAAGTGGAAGAAACAAATAAAATGCCATGGTATAAAAAATCAATTAAAAAAATGTAAAAAAAAAGCAGAAAAAGGTGGTCACTTAGACACCCAGAAAACAAACTGGCCAATTAGATGGTCTAAAGCATATGATTGTTCCCATATTGTTAAGGTTTTAAGGAAGAGGTACTTTAAGCACCCGACGGGTAAGCTCTAAATAAGAAAATGCCCACACACTGCATTGTTGGCATTTTTGATCATGGCAAGAACAACATGTGTGCAGGCTTGTATCTCAGTCTTGAGAACAAAAGTCATGCACCGTCATTCACAATATTATATTACTGGTATTAAACCTATGCCTGTCTCAGAGCCATGTAAAGGAATTCATAGGGATGACATGCACTCCTGTCTCAGTTGCTGCATCAGGGGTGAGAAGCTGACAAACAAGCACTGTAGCATCACTGAAGCATAACATGCATCGCACTCGTGTCTGGAGTGAAGATTGCACACATGCAGTGAGGCCTGGCCGTGCAAATGGTGGACTTTTGGGGCCAACAATCCTGAGCTATCTAAAATCTGTGTCAGAACCCTACGCTTGAATTGTTGCAAACAATGTGCATTAAGAGCTCTATAATGGGCCTCGAGACCAGAAAAACATAATTACTGCAGTTGTACAAAATACACACATGACAGAAATAAAATGTGGTAAACAATCCATTCCATGGCATGTAATTTGAAATACACGATCGGCTATTTATTTAGACGTATGTGGGATTACATATGTTCATATGCCCAGAATGGGCATATACACCCTTTGTGAGTGAATATGCATGTTTACATCTCAATATTTGCAGCAATCGATTGGTTATGATGGACATGCTGCTAAAAACCGCAAACAATGCCATGCAAATCTCAGTGTACCAAGGACTTCACATGAGCCTTGGTTTGGCTAAAGAGCTAACCACTGAGGCAATGCGCCAACGACCACCTGAGGGAGTCGATGAGATCTTTTGTCTTAGAAACATGCATTACACATGGAGAATTGGCCTGGCTGGCTTGTTTCTAATAATTTTGCTTTATGTAACGCACTTTAAGCGTGGCTTTTTGGGGATTAACGTTTGGATAAACATTTTCAAATGCAGAGGTGCATACTTGAAGCACAGGCGGCAAACATATCTAAGTCGTTTAACTTGTGTTACATTAGTTGTTCTGTCAGTTCACATGCACAATGTATTCAACCTGCAGCATAAACATGAAGCTGCCAAAATACACATTTAAATATATTCATATATCTAATGTTATCAATGCAGCGTCTGGCTGATGAGCATCAGCCTGTAATCTTTTTCCACATTCAACGTCAGCATATTGTGTGTATGTGAATTTGTATGCGCAACGTATGATCCCCGGTAACTACTGCGCTATTGATCGAAAGAATCTTGAATATTGATGGAATGTTCCAGTGAATGAGTGCCCTGCTGGCCGGGGCTACAAATATACCTCTGTTTCAATATATGGCATCCGGGACACATAGAAACCAGTGCAGTGTGGGACCTGATTTTGGAGATTGTAGCTAATTTTGCCTAATGGGCCTGATTGCTTGTAGTATTCGTACTGGAATTTAGATAATGTTGTTTGTGAGGCACCAGTGAGGGCCTCTTATGCTCCTTACAAGCATCCCGAGGACCTCTGATGAGCCACGGAAAAATGTATTTGTGCTCACATGACTAATTGGGAATATTGTGTTCCGCTAACTACTCACTCAGATTGTCAAAAACAAGTTCCAATGCCCTTAGCATCTTGTTCTCCGTATACTCCACAGCACTGAGTCGGAAACCAGGCGAAGAGATGTCTGTTGGTCATCATACAGATGACGCACAGCTGTACCCGAGGCTTTCCTTTGAGGGGAAAAAACAATAGATGTCAAACTGTCCTAGAGCTCCCCGAAAATCTGACGGACAATTTAAATTCAAATTCACCACATCTGAGACTGAGCTCCTTATATTCTTCTCTGACAAACGCAGCCCAATAGTGCAATATTGCGAACGCAAGTCTCCCCCTTAGTATGTCACCCATATTAGACATCGCAGCTACGTCCTTGTGTGGGGAAGTGCAGTCGGATGTCATCCTTAAATTTCACATAGGCAACCTGAAGTATTCAGGCCATTAAGCACTCCACTACCTTTGAAAAATAAAATCACTCCCAAATTCAGTACAAACGCGCAAGCAGTGCAATTTAGCACTATGGTAGTGGGGCTGAAAAGTCTTTTTGAAGTAATCAAATCCACAATGAACCCTTAATTCTGGTCCTACGTTTGTTACAGAGTTTATTTCAACAACCAAAGAGTCTAGTCTCATTGTAACCCTCCTCGTCTCTCTCCCCTGGCACCTTCCCGGACCTACAATAATTGGCAGCATTGAGTAACTTTTTTACAAGGCACTCATTCAGCATCAGCCTGTGTACCACCACATCAAACTTTCCGTCACAATAGGGGTCTGTTCTACGAAAGGCACGCTGTCCCCACACTGTATATCTCTTTAGCCAAGAAAACAAAATTCCCTCCCAGTCATTCGCCTGGTCTGCTACCAGAATCTGAAACTCTCTTCCATCACTTTCTACATTTTCAGATCACACATGCAGTCACCTCTGGCGCCCCTTAGTGTGGGCACAACAAGCACCACAACCATGTGGCCCCACTGTGCAACAGGTGTGAGGCCGCTAATGGGCAGATCAATCACCTGCTCAATTATGGCTTACAGTGCAGCCCTTGTATGTTTGTTTTGCCTCCTCAGAGCTGCCAAAATCTCTTACTGCTTGTCTCTCTGACATTAGCCCTTGGAGATCCAGAAGAATATCACTTAGCGAGATATTCACAAAGACTTATCTCCGATTTATCACCACCTTAACGCATCAAAAGTGGAGACAGATTTAACACCCTATGCACTAGCCGGTGCAAACTGCAGACATCACCAGTATTCCCGCGATAACTGCCCCAAAATGTATCTCCACGGTGAACACCACCAACTAACACTAATGAGATGCAGAGTAGGCGTTTCCGTGCAAAAACACATGAAAAAAACACAACACCACTTTTACAACAAACTGCCAGATCTGCGATGCGCACCAAAAACAAGCGATAAGCCGCGGTAGCACCAGGGAATTAACACTTGCCTTTTGCTGGTGTTAAGCAAGATGACCACCTGCAGCATAAAAGGGAGCCCAGCCAAGAGCCACACCGGAAGACCCACAGATGCAATGGAGACAATGATCATGCAACACGGATACCCATGAGGGCCACAACACCCACCGCAACCACCCCCAGCCCCCCCCGGACATACAAATACCGTGCACGACACAAGAGCCACAAAAAGCGCATGATGTCTCACATTGCCAAAAATAAACACACGTGTGGCCAGAAGAACGAGAAACAGTCAAACAGCACTGAAGTAACAACCTAAAACGTTATTGAAATACAACACAAAACACCAATGCGGAAGACTCCTGTTGGGTCTGTCAGGGACAACTCGACGTCACAGCCTGGAAAATAAAGCACAAAATCAGGACATGTGTCATGCGCACATCAAAGGAGCGAGACACAGAGAAACAGAGAAGGAGAGAAAGCTGGAGAGAGAAAGAGAGGGAAGGAAAGGAAGGGAGAGAGAGAGAGGGAAGGGAGAGAGAGAGAACGCCACCCCTGCACACCCAGGCCCCACTGCTCATCTGCTGCCACCGGTGTGTCCATCAGTGGGCACACCACGTGCCTGTGCAAGTTCCAGGCCCCGGTCCCGCCACCATGGCATGGTCCACATCATGTGGACCCGCCCCGTGGCCCAGCAGGTCCCACATATGACGCTGAGTCCTGAGTCATCAATGGCGGAGACCACATCAGTGCACACATCATCATCGCAGACTGCACACCCACTCAGCTATTTGGGTGCCACTAACCCTGTGCAACGCCAGTCAGCACCACGTGGTGGTAGGCCCGTGATGGCCGCAAGGCTTCAGGTGCCACTGACCCGCCCACCTTCAAATTTTGGAGTCAATAGTGCTACATCAACAACTACAAAATAAAATGAAAATTAAATAAATTAGTTTTTATGCATCTGGGTGATTCCTTGTATCGACGTCCAGGTTGTCCATGGTTTAATTTGTTTTTGTTTAGTGCAAATATTTGCAACTATTTCTGAACGCACTAAGCAGCACTTAGTAGTGGAACAGTCATGGATTTCCATAGCATGTAATGGATTTGACTTGGGGACCTTGCTGCCCAGTTCTGCCAACTTTTCATACTATATTGTGATTTTGCTGCAACACAAAGAAATCTTAAACCAATTGGAAAACTGAAATCTATGCACTATTTTATTTTGATGTGGGTTTACACATATATCTGCATGGAATCATTTGGCAATGGACTCCTAAAATACCAATACCAGTAGCTTCTGCTTTAGGCTTGGATCCTTTAATCACAAACATGTGGTTTAATAAACCATGCATGGTGGACCTAAGCATTCTCTTCAGTGATGGATTTGCAAAACGCAAAAATGTACCGATTACCAAGGTAAGAGGCGATAATATTTGAATGCAAATTTTATTATACTATTGACAGTAGGCTGCAAAACGTGGCGTACCGAAAAATGCAGTCACTAACCCATTGCGAAAAGTTCTTTGTTGATAATATTTCGTGGTAGGATTATCAAAGAATTATGGAACATTTTGCTATTTTCTGTAAGCAACATTTTCAGCACTAAAATACATAGGTACAATAAAATGTATCCAGAAGAAACAATAAATTATGACTATTGAAAGTAGTTCATGAATTAATTCCAATACATTAACGGAGTTAGTTTATCTTGCTGTAGTAAGAAATCTGGAAATACTCTCACGTGTTTGCTGTGTTTTTTTCAACTCCTGATAGGTGTCTTCATTTTTGGTGTTTATCTTCCTGGATATAAAATAAGCTTTTAAATATGGCATTATTTTGCTTGCCCAGTACAGTCTGTAATTTTGTTGAGATTATAGAATAGTCTGCTTGATAAAACGCTTCTAATATAATTGAGTCTCGTGTTAATTCATTTACATTAACCCTGTATACTTGCTATATTTCATTATGTGATGCACACCATGGCATATATATCTAAAGAAACCGTGGACAAAATCAATATAATTGAACAAAGGTTCTCAATGTTTTCTTACAGTAATTTAAGGCATGGCATGGGATGTTAATTGAGTGAAAGTCGCTTCCACATTACTCGATTCTATAACATGTTCAAGAAAAGGTTGAGAGCATAAATTGCCTTTCTGAGATTAAACCGAAAGAGTTTATGTTGACAGTAATTGAGTTCAATTTCCCTATGCACTGTAATGTATAGCGAGCAGAAAAAGTGCAAACAAAATGTTCCCATGGGCTTAGGTCAGGGCGAAATAAAACGTAGAATAATTGGCAAGTCTGATCTGTATAGGTTATTCAGTTTGATATGTTGATAACCAGGGTTAGCAGGATTTGAACTAATTGCAATATCATTCAGGAATATGTATTTTATACCACTTAAACTGTTCAAGCTCAGGTCAAGTTAAGAGAACTCTGCATAACACCATACGTCATCTCACGAGCGACATATCAGGATATATAAAAGTGTCCTAGAGTTAGTAACACACGTCAAGTCAAAAAAGTCTTTATTGCGAATATTTCATCATAAAAGACATACTAACATTTCATAATATGCAATTAATTAAAAATAGTAAGAATATAGTTTAACACAATAAACTTAATAAGACAAATAAATAGGTAACATACTAAAATCAGTAATAAGAAAATATTAAATATACAATTTTGCAAACGACTTGACAATTGATAAAATTGGTTATAATAAAAGAAATAGTAGAAATCCTCCTGCCTTGACCTTAAAATCAAGTAAGGCCTATACCACGTTTGTCTCAGCATCATTTAGGGGCCAGATAATTAGGGACTAATCCTCCGGTACCGTAGGATCCATGCCCAACTAATAAATTTAGCCACACCAATGACCACAAATTTTGATGTATCAGACTTCAATATTCTGCTAGCTGCCTGCGCAGATCTAACGCCCAGTTCACGGCATACAGGGCGTAACCACAACCGTCTTGGTTGGAGATACTCTGGGCAGACAAAGGGAAAATTATCGACTGTTTCGATCTTATCCTTACATAGGGGACATTTATCACTACCAGATGTATTCCAGCTTTTTGTAAAACAACGTAGCGGTAGGGAGCCGAGTCTAAACTGGTGGTAAAGTTTTCGATCCTGCAGCTTTGTTATTATGTCCCAGTACTCTTCAAGAAAGGAATCATCCTTGACTGCCAGATATGTTATAGTCAAAGAACTACCAGTCAGGGATGCATGACGCTTAACTTTAATCCATTGCCAATAGGTGTCCCTAAAGATCTTTTTTGGGGGGAAAACAGCCGTCTCGGGGTTGGTCCATAACTCACCCATCCCCATATCAATCAAGATAGTTTTAATTTCAGACAGCCAGCTGATCCTATGAGAGCCCCCTAGAGCTTTAACTTCTAGTAATGCCTTGGCATACAGGGACAATTCTGAGGTAATCCACAGGCACCGCCAAAACGCCAGCGGCCTATACCTCACCATGTCCTCAACAGGCTGACAACCTAGGTCATATAAGAGAGGTATGCGTGGGGATGATTGTGGTAACCCTACTGCAGACCTAAGAAATTTGTTTTGTGCCACCCTCAGGGAATCCAAATTACTAAACCCCCATAGTTCAGCGCCATACATTACCGCTGGAAGAATTTTAGACCCATACATTTTAATCAGGGGGGCCATAGGTTTAGTTATGGAATGCCTATGTTCTTTGAGCAAGGCTCCACCTAGTTGTATATGCTTTAGGGTGAAGAGGTCAATCTGGGACTTCCATCTTAAATTGTCACTAAAAGTGACCCCCAGATAGGTGAAAGTAGATGTCTGTTCCAGAGTGGCTCCTCCCATTTCAACCCTTGATTTTACTGGTCTAGCACCACGAAGGACAATAAACTTGGTCTTCCCCACATTTACCTCAAGCTCATGTTCGCGGCAAAACAACTCAAAACGGGACAGTGCTAACTGTAGCCCCTGTCGCGTCTTAGAAATTAAAAGAGTGTCATCCGCGAACATGAGCAAAGGGACTTTCATACCAGCTATGGAGGGTGCATCTGTCGGGAAGTTTAAAAAATAATTTGTAACCCCGTTAATGAACAGGGAAAACAAGGTGGGGGCCAGCACACACCCTTGTCTTACCCCTTTGGACACCTCAAATCTTGTTGTCACCTCCCCTGGTTTTCACCAGCGAACCTGGGCGTATGTATGTTCATGCAGGTTAATCAACAGCCTCAACAGTTCTGGCGGCATAGCCATCTCCCGGAGGACTTCCCACAGTTTGGGCCTTGGCACAAAATCGAATGCAGACCTTAGGTACACAAAGGCTGCAAAAAGCATGCCACCCCCAAGATATACTTCCTTCCAATATAAGAGAATGAACCTGAAAGCTTGGTCGAGGGTTCCGACATGCGTCCGAAAACCCGCCTGTAATGGCGTTAGTATATCAGTTTCGGACATCCAACTCTGAATACGACCCAATAGCAAACGAGCTATAATTTTTTGAACTGCATCAATAAGGCTAATCGGGCGATAGTTGGCCGGGGCAGAGTGATCCCCTTTCTTATAGATCGGCAATATCTCTGCCCCGAACCAAGAATCCGGAACCGATGCTCCACTGGCCAGGGCATTAGCTAGGATGGTTAAATAGAGGACCCATAGGTCCTGCTCCTGCTTAAATAAATCTGCGGGAATACAATCGGGTCCCGGAGCTTTACCACTCGGAAGAGATTTCAAAATTGCCTTTACCTCACTGGGAGCAAACTGTAGAACTTCTTCACCACTAGATGACCAAGTTACTGCTTCTAACCTGTCCCTAGACTTAAACTGGTTTTCCAAAAAGCTAACCCACTGTTCGGGTTCAACATGAGTAGCCGAGGTCATATCCTGCGGGTACCTACCCCATTTAAGGAGGTGCCAAAATTGGCACATTTTCTACCCTCACACGCCTCGTATAGCTCCCTCCAACGAGTTTCATCCCAGTTTTTCTTTGCTTTTGTTTGGGCAGTTTTGTATGCAACTCTAAAACTCCTAATGGTTACTGGTAACCTAGATTTAATAGCTGTTAACAAAGCTTTATGGGTCTGTCTACAGCTTACATCATACCAGGAATTTTCCCTCAGGAGTTTAGTTTTACCATTAACAGGAATGCTTTTAATGAAGAGAGATTTAAGCCCCACTAATAATTCACTATGGATACTCGGGATAATACACTTAATCCCCTCCTCGGACTCACATCTGGTCAGTTTATGCATGGCTATACTAACCAAATTCCCAATAGCAGCCCGTGTATTCACATTAGAAGATATCTTTGGCCAACGAACCCTTCTCTGGTCATTAGTTAGCATAACTTGCACTTGCACAATACTAGCATCATCGATGGGGGAACCAATAAAACTACTATCAGATAAAAACGACGTCAGGCGGTTGTGGTCACTTTCTAACCTATCAGTCACCACCATATCTATGATAGCCGGCCACAACTCCTGATTAACCAGAATATAATCTATTCTACTCCCACTTCTGCCATTGTCGAAAGTCATCTTCCCAGACCTGTCCAATTTTGTTCTGCCATTAGCAGCCCTCAAACCCTTTTCAAGGCACGTGTAAGAGCTTGGGTCCATTTCCTTATGGGTTTTAGTTCCAACTGAGGGATTCCCCACACGGAGTCCTCACCCTCAGACAGTTTCCCATCATCATCGCCCAAAGGCTCAAAACAGGTGTTAAAATCACCTGCCACCATCTTGTGACCATCTATGGGCTCAGTGCTAAGTAATTGCTCCAGAAGAAAAACTGTCGGGGAACACTTACCTCCTGGAAGACCCCTCACATAGATATTTATGATAAGGATGTTAAGACCCCTTGTGGATGTAACCCTGATGACCAGGATATCAGGGCTATCGATCGGAACTTCCACTACTGTAATACCCTCACATTGACGTACCCATGTAGTCAGGCCTCCCACCGGTCTACCTCTAGGGCCCTTAACGGCTAGTTTAAAGAAATTCAAAAACCCTACACGAAATATAGGATCTACCTCCCAGGTCTCCTGAAAGCACCATATATTCGCCTGGTCGACAAAAACCACCCAATCGGGTACAGCCAACCTGGATTGTAACCCGGCTATATTCCAAGAGGAGATCGTAACATTGTGACAACCAATTTTTGTATTAAACCACCTGATTAGCCAGGTTAGAGGGGGAAACAGGACAGACACTGGGTAAACCTTCATATGTAGGGCATAACATTAATTCCTCTCCTTGGGCCATTGGATTTACTTGAACAAGTAACTCCCGACATGATGGTACTAGACCCCCTATTACCACAGGCCGAGGGAGGACAATGCTATCCCTCAGTCAGTCGTTATCCTCCAGGGTAGATAAGGCGGAAAAACGATTTTGTGTCATAATAGGCTGCAGACTCTGCTGGGGAGCACTGTGCTGGGCCCAGTGCTGTCTGTTGAACATGGCCCTTGCTGATCTATAAAAATAACCTAGGGGTAGAATCATAATCTCATTACGGGTGGGAGTATAATGGGAGGCCATATCTAGTATATGTTCTACCAGTAACGGGGACCTAAAGCTCAGTACCACACAATCCCCTGCCAATGACTTTTGGGAATGACCAACCCAATTCACCCGCCTAACCATTTTAAATTCCTCAAACAATGTTTTACTGGCCCCAAGTTTATTCCCAAGACAGTACAGGGCTTTGTTTTTAAGATTAGGCCAGTGCTCCCTAGACCCTTCTGGAAGTGTTGGAACTTTAGCTAGAATACCTATATAGGGTGTGGCTTCCGGGGGAAGATGTAAACTTGATATCGCATCAGGGCCCTCTATAACTGGGGCAACAGACCTTAACCTATTCCCCATTGACTGCTGTTCGGTCGACGGCCTACTACCAATATTGGGAGGGACCATAGACCGATTTGGGAGTTCCCTGATCACTAAGGGATCATGAGGGTTATCTGCTTGAGGTCTTGGGGCATAGTGTCTATTAATAGCCCCTTCACCAGTGTAGCTAGCCACTATCTTGGGATTCGACTCGGGTAATGATGCGGCTAAAGATTGTTTATTTATCAAGCTTGCTTAGATGCAGTTAAGCCTTACCACCACAGAATCTAACTTTTCCAGGATGGGTTGTATGAGGGATACTAACTGTTCCCTAAGTAGAGAACATAATAGCTCGAAGTTATGCTGGGCCATAGGTTGCGATGGTGAGGTGCCTACAGGGGCAATAGGGTTCCCATGGAATTGAGCCCCTATGTTACCTTGGGAACACTTTTCTTACTAGGACCTCGTCCTTTCCTTTTCTCACAGGGTGGTTCGCTAGCTTTGGCTCCAGTAACTTTTTGTTTCCCCGGTGTGGTTACCATAGCTGGGCTAGAGGGGCTACTTACAATTAAAGAGGGGTCTGTAATCCCAGACCTAGATGTTAAACATACAGGTCCCGTCGGCGAACAATTACCCGCCCGATTATTCTTTATGTTATCCTGTACAACAAAAGGCTCTGCACAAGGTAATATTAGGACTGGTTCCAGGGATAGCCTTCGCTCCACGGCTAATATCTTATGATTAATTCCTGTTTCTGCCCTAGTTAAATAATCGTCAAGAGTCCCCACCATCCTGCCCTCAGCCTTCCTCTTACTCATATCAATAGATTACTTGCCACCTAGGAAACCCGTATTTAAATAAACAAATACCTCACAAATTATACAGAATAGATTTGTAAATCCCTACAATGTCCAAACTAACCACCGGATCCAAGGGCCAACAGAGAGGGCCCAGCCCGGCCTCAACCGGTCACTGACGGGCAAGGACGGGCCCGCCCTTGGCCCAGGCTTAGCCTGGGCGGCGCCCCCGCGTCCCGCGCTGCGGGGGGAGAGGCGGCGCTTTATAGCGCGTTGGTCTCGCCTCCCCCTCAGGTGGTACAGCAGCGC
The DNA here is from genome assembly GCF_964204655.1 of Triturus cristatus. NCBI lineage: Eukaryota > Metazoa > Chordata > Amphibia > Caudata > Salamandridae > Triturus > Triturus cristatus. The sequence goes on from NC_140587.1 coordinate 626,850,972, forward strand.
CGGGGCTTGTGGGATTTGTAGTCCCTTTACTGATCGCAGGTGTGCAGGTGAGCGATTACAGGTCGCTGAAGAAGGAAGACAGTCTTACGACCCCGGGACTCCTGTCCCACCGGGGTAGAAACGTTGCAAGAGGAAAGGGCAAGCCAAGGGTCTATAAGCGCATCCCGCGCTGCGGGGGGAGAGGCGGCGCTTTATAGCATGTTGGTCTCGCCTCCCCCTCAGGTGGTACAGCAGCGCCGGGGCTTGTGGGATTTGTAGTCCCCTTACTGATCACAGGTGTGCAGGTGAGCGATTACAGGTCGCTGAAGAAGGAAGACCGTCTATCGACACCGGGACTCCTGTCCCACCGGGGTAGAAACGTTGCAAGAGGAAAGGGCAAGCCAAGGGTCTATAAGCGCGTCCCGCGCTGCGGGGGGAGAGGCGGCGCTTTATAGCGCGTTGGTCTCGCCTCCCCCTCAGGTGGTACAGCAGCGCCGGGGCTTGTGGGATTTGTAGTCTCCTTACTGATCACAGGTGTGCAGGTGAGCGATTACAGGTCGCTTATGAAGGAAGACAGTCTATCGACCCCGGGACTCCTGTCCCACTGGGGTAGAAACGTTGCAAGAGGAAAGGGCAAGCCAAGGGTCTATAAGCGCATCCCGCGCTGCGGGGGGAGAGGCGGCGCTTTATAGCATGTTGGTCTCGCCTCCCCCTCAGGTGGTACAGCAGCGCCGGGGCTTGTGGGATTTGTAGTCCCCTTACTGATCACAGGTGTGCAGGTGAGCGATTACAGGTCGCTGAAGAAGGAAGACCGTCTATCGACACCGGGACTTCTGTCCCACCGGGGTAGAAACGTTGCAAGAGGAAAGGGCAAGCCAAGGGTCTATAAGCGCGTCCTGCGCTGCGGGGGGAGAGGCGGCGCTTTATAGCGCGTTGGTCTCGCCTCCCCCTCAGGTGGTACAGCAGCGCCGGGGCTTGTGGGATTTGTAGTCTCCTTACTGATCACAGGTGTGCAGGTGAGCGATTACAGGTCGCTTATGAAGGAAGACAGTCTATCGACCCCGGGACTCCTGTCCCACTGGGGTAGAAACGTTGCAAGAGGAAAGGGCAAGCCAAGGGTCTATAAGTAACACACATATTTATGTGGCATATAAATTGCAGACTCAGCTACAAGCAATGATGCGCCAAATGAGGGGTGGGGTTACAATAATGTGTAGTGGGTAGACTACACCCAATCAGGTTACCAAAGGGAGTGGTCAGTGAAGTGAGAGTGGGGGAAAAAGCAGAGGGGATACTACATACCACACAGTAGGAGAGCGGATTTGCATTGCAGCAGTACTACAATGGAGGCAACTGAGGGGGAAAGGTGATTGGACTTGTCTTCTCAGAGAGAGTCAGGCTACCAGGTGGCACACATGATGAGGTGTTGATTAAAGATATCAGACTTCTGCTCCTTCCTGAGGTAGAAAAGAGATGGGCCTACACAAGTTTAACCAGGATAGATATTAAAACTATTGGTGCATAGAAATATATAGCCTGTCATGCTTATTTCTCGCTCCTGCATTTCCTAGTGTAGAGCCTTCAGAGGTTGCTTCTACAGATGTTGTGTGATCCTCCACAGATATTTAATTTTGCAGATCAGTACAGTGTGCTACTGGAGTTGACTGTTGTGTAGACAGCACAAAACAGGTCTTAAATAGGATGCAGACTGCCAGTGGTCTGGGAGAATCTGTTGTGCTTGCATTGTTTTTGATCACTGATGTCCTCCTGAGGCCTGAGCCGGGAAAGACCTACGTGGGGTAATCCATTTGATCTGTTTCAAGTGAATTTAAACTAATACATGCACTCCTAGCTTGATGCTGCTTTTTTAAAACTTGAATTTGCGTGTTTTCACAATTTCACGACCAATGTCCTCCTGAGGCTTGAGCCAAGAGAGACCAACGTGGGGTAATCCATTTTGATCTGTTTTAAGCGTTTTTAAACTTATACATGTACTACTAGCCTGATTCTGCTTTTAAAACTTGAATTGCGTGTTTGCACAATATCCAATTGCCTCACTCCCGCGGTCCGCATAGGCTGTGCGAAACCGCCATTTTGGGAGGAGGCAGGGTTAGTGGGCTAGTTCTTTCTCCCACCTCTCTACTTAAAGGGAGGCTGGCGTGAGCGCGCAGCAGATGCACGCAGCGGGCGCGCCGCTGGCACGCCTAAGGCAAGCCCGGCTGCACCCATCCATGCACGGCACGCATACAGCGCCAGCTCCCTGCCCATTTGGATACAGGGCGAACCCCAGGCTCCAATCCTATTCTAGCAACATGGTGCATAGCCTAAATTACATCAAGTGTTACCCTAATTGTATATGTATCCAACCCGGTATCGAGCTCCCACATGGTGACATAATCTGCCCTGGCTGCAGCACTAAACTACCGGATTTTATGTCCCAGCAGTCTCATGATACACATAACATGCATAGAGCCCAAGAAAGACCCACAGGAAAAAAAAGTTTGTAAGTGTGTCCCTGTCAATGCAAGATCCTTAGTTAAACATAGTATAGACTGTGCCTCCCTAATTGAGGAAGAGGAAATCAGCATTGCCTTTATCACTGAGTCATGGACGGATGATGCATCAGGTCCAGACTTGATCAAAGCCACACCACCAGGCTACCTCTATCATACCTTAAATCGGCCTCTTAAGAAAGGAAGTGGCTTAGCAGTGATATGCCGAAACTCACTAAATGCATCTTTCAATTGCGCATCTGTTTTTTTTTTATCTTTCACACCACCACACCTTTAAAGGCACCCTCATTTACAGGCCACCTGGCCCGAGAAACCGGTTTATAACTCAAGCCGCGGCAAACAATTCTACCAGGGAACTTTTCCAAACAGTCACTGCCTTAGCACACCCAACCCCCCTTCCTATCACGACCAGCCAAGAACCGTGTGACAAGATAGCAACATTTTTCTTCGATATAGTTGAGATAATCTTTTCCACTCTTACTGGCTCAACAACTAAGACACCCCTGACTGACACAGTTGACCTTAAGCCGCTACAAAGCTCCTTGCCACAACTTGATAAATTTGCTCCAGTTACAGTCACAGATACTTTTAAGCTTCTTATGACAACAAAATCAGGCTCACCATCCGATCCATGCCCACTCTTTATACTTAAACTAGCACTCGAGCCAATCACACTAACTCTGACTTCCATCATCAATGCTATCTTTACCGAAGGGTATTTTCCCAAAACATGAAAAAAAGTGCATCCATACTACCCTTGCTGAAAAAAACGAGTCTGGATCCTAAAGACTCCAATACTTTTGAACTTATTTCCAGACTCCCACTCCCTGCAAAAATCACAGAAAAAATTATGAATACACAACTCAGTCTATTTTTGGAAGAAGCCGAGGTGCTAGATCCTACCCAGTATGGCTTTTGAGGGGGGTATAGCACGGAGTCCGTGCTTCTAAATCCACCGAAGGAATCAGCACTATACTGGATCAGGGAGGAAAAGCTGCAATGAATATGCTGGACCTCTCAGCGGCATTTGATACGGTCCATCATGTCTTGTTGATGGACCGGCTCCAAGAGATTGCAGTCAAGGGCACTGCCTGGGAGTTACTCAAATCCTTCCTATCTAATAGAGTACAGACTGTTTCCCTCGGAGATTTCACTGCAAAACCTTTTTCACTGCCCTGTGGTGTCCCGCAGGGGCCGTCCATGAGTCTGACACTCTCCCCTAATTGAATCCTTTGGTTTTAATCTAACCTCATATGCAGATGACACCCAAATTGTAGTGTCACTGCTACCGGATGGGGTACAGGAAACGGCGTCCCGTTTCCATGATTGCATGATAGCCATGGGGAACTGGATGGCCCAAAACTGCCTTAAACTAAACTCCAATAAAACGGAGGTGGTCCTGTTCGGCAATGATCCAAATTTTTGGACCCCGGCATGGTGGCCGTACTCACTGGGTCCTCTTCCAACTCCTATTAGGAAGGTGTAAAATCTAGGAGTATACATAGACAGCAAACTCAGTTTCAAGGATCAAGCGAATGCAGTGGTCTCAGCTACATCATCCACTCTTAGATCCTGCAAGAAAATTATGCCTTTCCTACCCAAGGAAAGCCAACAAACTGTCATCACGGCCTTAGCTATGTCCAGACTGGATTATTGTAATAGTCTTTATTTCAATATCCAGGAAGGTCTTATGAAAAAACTGCAACTATTGCAGAACGCAGCGGCCAGACCACTCACCGGCGTATCAAAATATGCTTCAATCTCCTCTGAGATTAAAAAGCTCCACTGGTTGCCCGTCAAAAAACCCGTTCTGTTTAAAGCTCTTTGTGTGGTCCACAAATCCCTCCAAGGAAATGGACCCCTCCACCTAAAACGGCAGTTCCAGTGGTACATACCCAGAAGACCTCTGCGCTCTTCAGAAGCAAAATTGGTACCAGTGCCCTTTGTAAAAAAGCCCAACTGGGGAGGCAAACGTTTTGTGGTCGGTGCAGCTAAGGCATGGAATGAACTCCCGTTGCATCTCATGAGCAAGAAAAACCATCTGGGACTTCAGGAAAGCCTTGAGGACATGGCTGTTTACTATCTAGTTACTTCACTTCTCCAGCCCCGTGTTTTAGGCCTCCGTAGGACATCAGGTTCAGCGCCAGGACACCCTCGGGTAACAGTTTGCACTTTAGAAATATTATTTAACTTAACATAACACAACATCAGGTGTCCTGCGGTTTGAAGGGTATATGCCACTGTATTCTGGTGCTGGGTGTCATGGCTTGAAGCAAATTAAAGCATTCGGTCCATTACTTTTTTTTGTCTGTGAGACTTCCTGTGTTTGATGGATACGCACAAATGGGGGTCTGGTGAATCACTCTGCTATACATCCTACTGACGAGGCTCAAGTACATCTAAACTCGTCTAGGGTTACTGAGTTCCCATTCAGAGGGGACATGGCTAAGCACATGGATCAAAAATGCTCCAAAAGGAGCAGAACTAAGGCTTCTTTTCATAGTCGACCTTCACTGTCAGTGGTGCAAAAAACTGATGTACTGAAATGCAGCTGAGAGTAAAACCATCAGCTGAAATTGTTTAAAGCATTCCAATCATGCCTTTTGATGGTAGTGTTTTGATACCATATTGTGGGCAGAAGCTAGATCCGTACAGTCACAGGTAGCAATGAGAAGAAATATGAGCTTGGAGCTGCAAAGCTATCTAACGTTCAAGGCACTTTGTAATACATATTAATACATGCACATGTGGAAGACAATTAAGAGGAGATGCGAGGTGGAGTACATTGATGCATCCAAGAGGGGGAAATGAATGTAAATATTGACAGGTCAAGCAATAATTACATACTTACTCAAATAGCATCTACAGGGGGGTGCGCCCTCAAGATGGCAGCAGGACCGTAGCGCTTCGTCAACCACGGAGACTTTCTACAGATGTAAACAACTGTTGCCTGTTGGGACCGCATGTCGGGCAATATTTGAAAGTGCGAACGCGCGGAGAGCGGGTATTTACCTTTTTCAGCTCTGTTTAAGCTGCATTTAGAGTTAAGCTCTCCCGTGTCGCGCTGTGTACTTCAGTGTCGCCGGGTGCGGCCACCATTTTCTGCAGTTGGAAGCGAGGCGAACCAACAGTTTTTCCTTCGCTCGGTACCTCCCACAAATGAATGTTGCCACTTCTTTATACACGAAAGCCTCAGAGGGAGAACAGAGATGGCTATGGAGATAGGTTATTTTTTTTTCTTTGGTCATTACTGATATAATAACAGTTAATAAATTGGAACACTAAGTCCTCACACCATTCAGGGACAATGGTTCTAAAGTAATTTTTTGGTCACCCCTGTCAAGATGCTGTGACAAGGAATTCCGAGTCATACAACAGATAATTCTTTTTTATCTTTCTTCTTTCAAAAGCTCTGGTAAACTGTGTTACCCTCTCCTCAAGGGCTAAATTTGTGCACTCTGTTGAATTTTTGGCTTCTGATGCTGTGTTTTTACGCCATTAAATAGCGGACGATCCTTGGCACTTTTTCAGGAACTGAGTTACAGTGTTCCTTTCGTGGTGATTCTTTTGCAGAACTTACCTCATATTTATGGAGTCCTCTCCATCCACTGGTCAGAAGGCTGTCACCTTCTCTGCAACCATACCCTCTGTTCACAAAGACTCAAATGCCCCTACAAAACGACAGAAAAAAGATCCTGGCTCTCCTACAACGTCTCCTTTACCTCTGACCTTAGAGAACCTCAAGGAAGAAATTAAACACTTGAAATCTTTTGCTATGGAGACCAATGTCACTCTTCAACATATTGAAGAAAAGTGGTCAACTCCATAGTCTAGAGTGTTGGATGTGGAGCGGCAGATTATTGAGGTGCAAGATGCAGCTGCCAAGATTGATGGAATGTTTAAGGAGATTACACTTTTGAAACAACAAACAGAAGACTTAGAAAATCACAATAGGCATAATAGTCTTTGAATTTATGGCATTATGGAAGGAGTGGAGGGGTCTGATATGCTTGCATTTCTTGGAGTGTATATCCTTAAATTGGTGGGCCTCAAGAAGGGAACACATCCTAATCTACAACGAGCTCACCGAATTGGCCCAAAACGTGTTGGTGCTTTAAGTTCTGACTGCCCCAGAGGAATACCTGCTCTTTTTCTAGAATACACTGTGCTACAAATGGTCTTATCGGCGGACAAACAAAGGAAACATATGTTGTGGTCTGGTCAGAGGGTATTTACCTACCAAGATGTGGCACGGGTGACTGCCGCTTGCTGGAAGGAGTTCTTATCCTTCCGTCCTAAGCTGCGATCAATGAATGCGAGATATGGTTTGGTGCATCAATGTTTTTTCAACATCACCTATAAAGAACAAACTTTCTCATTTGAATGTCCAGAAGACTTGAGAAAATGTATTCTTAAACACAAAGGCGAAACCATGGACCTTGGGAAGGCCTAACCTTCTTCTTCAGGGTTGTTAATTTAAATTATGCCTCTACTTTGGTTTTCTTTATTTAAAATTACTATATATATTGTTGAAAGAGCTAATATAATGTTATTAAGAATTCCTTAACGGCTTTTGTGATATTGTTAACTATCTCTATTTTAATTTGTCTACATATTTAATCTTGTTATCTATTCTGCTTTTCTTTGCAGCTATTCATGGTCTAATTTGCAGTATCTTCCTGATGTGTTGTTCCCAAGAGCCTCCCTTCCCAGACCTATTGTTTCTATAATATCCCCATGTCTTGGGAAGTGTCTTATCATAACTGGTCTTGTTCGTATTTTACAGTCTTATTTGTTTATATATTTGCATTACTATATTGTTGTTTTGTTGGTTGTATTAAGGATAATAATTGTTGTCTCTCTTTCTATTTTACTTTTACTTTTTTTCCATGTTTATGACTCTCTCCTTGGTCATTGCTACTCACTATCGACTGATTTTGAACTTTATGCACTTCTCCAACACTCCACTATATTATCTCCATATTTGATGTGCTTCATTTTCTAAATGACTAAAGCCCTTTGGCTTTTTGTCATGCCCTCTGTCTCTATCAGACAGTTGGTCCTTTCTTTATTTTCATTCTTTTTTCCTTTTTTTCATTCCTTTTTTGTTTCTCTCTTTTTCTTTGTTTCTATCTTTCTCTACTCTCACTATGAAACTTTGATCTTCATTGAATATGAATGTTAGATTTTTGTTTCAGATATTTATGTTTATATGGTTGGCTGTTTGGGTCCCCTTATATATTCATTTTCATTCAATATGTATGCCAACATATTATAATGGTAAATAATCCGAAGGGTTTTTTCTGGAATTTCAAAGGCTTACGGAATCCTATTAAGAAGTAGTGAGTGGTTACCCATTTATCCCGTCATAAATGTAATATTGCTCTATTACAGGAAAAACACTTACTCAACAAAGACCTAAATTTGTTGCGTAGAAACTGGGTTGGACGGGTATTTTGCTTTCCAGCCCTTGATCATAAAAAAGGAGTTGTTGGTCTGGTACATAAATCTCTTCCTTTGGTAGTTGAGAGGGAGGAAAGGGACGCAGAGGGGCGATGGTTACTATTACATGGTACTATTCATGATACACCCATCTCTATTTTAAACGTTTATGGTCCTACTAGTATTGATGTGCAATTTTGGGTCCAAATCTCAACTATGTTATGCTACTGCCCAAATGCAAATCTTATAGTTGGGGGTGATTTTAATCAGATTGTAGACCCCTTTCTGGATAGAAAGTCACAGGTTAAATATGTTTCAAACAATATGGAGAAAACATTTACAAGGCTTATTCATTCAAGAGGGTTGGTTGATGGCTGGAGACTGTACTCTCCGAATACACTAGAATACACCTTATTTTCACCTACTCATAAATCACAATCCAGAATTTATTATGTATTTGTTTCCACTCCTTTAGTTCCTACACTTACTCATGCTGAAATTGGATCAATACTAATTTCAGATCATTCTCCAGTTATAATTGATCTTGATTTATTACCAAAGACTTCTAAACAAAGTTGATGGCGATTTAATAATAGCCTTCTAAAAGACAAAGAATTTGTGCAAAATATTGAATGTTTTCTTCAAGAATATGTTTTTACATAACCTCACAAGTGATATTCCATTTTAAATAATTTGGGATGCATTTAAGGTATCGCCTGTGGTTTTATAATTAATTAGGTTACGGCAGAAAAGAAGAAAGCCATTTGAGAAAGTTCTCTATTACTCCATTCTATCAAACAATTAGATCATGAGTATTTCACAACTAAAAACAACAATGTGTTTTGGCGCTTAAGGAGTGTTAAATTCAATTTCAATAAGAGATCAATAGAGGAAGCCTGTGGAACATTGTTGAAAATGAATTCTAAGTTCTATGGAGGGTGTAATAAGGCAAGCAAATTATTTGCTAATTATCTGAAGATCAAATCTCAGAAGTCAAAAATAGTAAAGATAACAGACAAAAGTGGAACTCCTAATTTCAAAAACACTGAAATCCTAAAATGATTCACTGACCTTTATACCAATCTCTATACACCAGATCACTCTGAGGAATTGGATACCAATTTCCATTCTCTCTCACCAAAACAACAACAGATACAGGATCTCTCCTTTTTAGATGAGCCCATTTTAATTTCTGAGCTAAAATCCGCTCTTAATTCTCTACCAAAAGATAAAGCATCTGGTCCTGATGGCTTTTCGGTTGAATTGAATTATTTGTTTTCACATCTTCTTCTCCCGCATCTACTTACTCTATACGAATATTTTCTCTCACAAAATGAAGCCCAGGGTACTTTTGTGGAGGCTATGATTTCCGTTTCCCTTATTCATTTAGATTGCAAACTCTTTGCTAAGATTTTATCTATTAGGATTTCTCCTCTTATTTCTGATATGGCTGGGTTTGAACAAACTGTATTTATTAAAGGAAGGCACATGACTGATAACTCTAAACTGTTTTTGAATATTTTACACATGGCCTCCACTAGTAACACTCCTAAGGCTGCTGTAACCTTAGATGCAGAGAAGGCATTTGACAGTGTCAATTGAAAATTTATGATGCGGGCTCTCAAATGGCATGAGTGTAATCCACCTTTCCTTAAATACATTGCTATATTGTACTCTTCTCCGATTACTTCTGTTTTTTTAAATGGTATTCAATCCTCATATTTTCCCCTTTTAAGGGGTACCAGACAAGGATTTCCATTCTCTCCTTTGCTTTTTGTTTTAACTTTAGAACCTTTTTTGCATACATTGCAAAATTCCTCTGCATTTCATGGCTGCATTTCGACCCTTATATTAATGTGCAAATATGAAAGCATCAAATTAGGGTCTTCCTCAGGACAAGTAAAAATATTCTGTGTATGGCCTGCATGAAAAGAAAATATTGTTTAGGACTCATGTGTTTAGACAATTTGTCGTAAGGCTAGATGAGACTCAGCCGGTGCGCTCACCTTATGAGTTTGGTCCCAGATGGATCCCAGCAGATAATTAGAGGGCTATCAAATGGCTTCCTCCTACTAACCTATACATGGAACACTATGAGGACAAATACATTTACAACTCCGATAACCCTTTCACAGAGAATATTACTCTGTGGAAGAGGTATATCGACGATGTCCTCATGATCTGGACAGGGAATTCTGATGTCCTAGAAGAGCTCCTTGGGTGGCTTAATGGTAAATCAAGAGATATACAGCTCACAATGACATACAGTAAAGAACAGATACATTTCCTTGATCTTACTGTTAATATGGATATACCTCACTATACAGAAAATCACTTGAACGTAATACCTTACTGAGGTATAACAGCAATCACCCCAGAAATCTGAGAAACAATCTGCCTTATGGACAGTTCCTGAGACTACGCAGAAACAGTACCCGTAGGGCAGATTTCTTCAAAGAATCCGACTCACTTTTGTCCAGACTGATACAACGTGGCTATCCACAGAGCCTTTTGAAAAAATCAAGAAAATGAGCATGGTACTGTCACAGGGACGTCCTATTGCAGATTATTGAGAGCAAAAAGACAGTGAATGACAGGATTGCATGTGTCTCTACTTTTAACAACAGGAGCAATGAAATCAAACAAATTATCAACCACAATTGGTCCCTTGTGGCTGATGAAATAGGGACCACTGACCACCCTCTTTTTGCATTTAAAAGAGGGAGAATTATCAGAGATTGTGTGGTCAGCTCATACCTAAGAGAAAAACCTACACCAGACACCCATTCCTTATTGATGTTACCCCCATTACAGGGCCACTAAAATTGTGGATTTTGTAAAGTCTGTGATTTAACTGTGGAACAGAAAGACTTTACATGCAATGGCAAACAGTATAATCTGCATCATTATACTAATTGCAACACGAAAGATGTGATTTACATCATTAAATGCCAGTTTCAGAAAGTATATGTTGGTCAAACCAAACAAAAGATTAAAACACACATTTTGCAACATTGTTCTCAAATTTGTTGCAATGTTCAAGGTGCCCCATTGGTGGAACACTTCAATGCGATGCATCACACTTATGACAGACTAAAGTGGTGGGTACTGGAAAAGATTCAACCCAATTCAAGGGGTGGGTCCCTGACCTCCACAATGAACCTTAGAGAATGTAAGTTGATCCATCTTTTGGATTCTGTCCAAATGAATCTGAGAAAATTTCTAGACAAATCTCCCTACTATGCACAGGGTAAACAACTTGCCCATAAACTATCTGTAATTTGCATATGAACTTCCAACAATGCCACAGAAAGAAAACATGTATATATTGTGAAACCTAGCACTTATGTATATATGTACACTGTCTGCAATAAGAAGATGTTTTTTCATGTCAGAGGTTGCATATTTCAACTGTATATGCAATTTTCAAATGTAACTATTGCATACAATCCCCTTGTAATTTATGTTACATTTGTGATAATAAGTATATATAATATGAACTCATGTTACGTCTGTGATAATCTGTATATATGATATGAACATAATGCACTGTGCACTTTCATAACTCATGATACACAATGTTGTTTCTAATGCCAGACCACACAAATAGGATTGAATCTGTGGACACATCACAATTAACTTTTACCATTATATAATGCGGAATTGATATGTAGACCACGATAGGACACTGGAAATAAATTCACCACAATCAATGTGCTTTACTTCTTCTTAACACTAGACGACCCCCTTTTTAATTTACGCTGTGGGCCATTATTCTTTTGACACAGTCCCTAGCAGGACGGGTAGTGATATTTTTCAGTATCACCCTTGCATTTTTTCCAAGTGTGACAAGCACGTAGGAATTTACATTCCTGACATACCAGCCACCTGCAAGGACATTGGCTGCATGCCTACGGCTTTAAATTCCTTTCAAATACAAGCGGTCTTCCATCCCGAGAAGACACGCTTGTGCTCTCTGCAAGCATTTTGAAGGTAAGCCTCATCACATGGAGGTGAAAGTATAAATGTTCACGCTCCTCACAGAAAGGTTTAGTTGAACACTATTGTTCTCTTTTTACAGAGTCCACGAAAACTAATTAGTTCTGGGACCCAAGCGGTTGTAAATACATGGAGGAGTTGAGCGCCTGCTGAGTCTGTTATTCAAGTGATACCTCAGAGCGCTTGACGTCGGAGGTTAGTAACTACTTTTCTTTGTCTTTTCTTTTACATGATATTGATACTTAATCCAGGTTACATCATTAGTGACTGCTCACAATTCTATTTTAGATGTTTCATGAGCACTACCTGCCTGTCTTTCACCCCTAACAGACCAATAAAGACGTACGGAGGCAGATTGCCTCTACAATTCCTTGATGTCTCTGAACGCATGACGCCAGAGGTTAGTGCATTAATTTATTCCCTATATCTACGCACTGGACACATACATGCTGAGTTTTATCTAAAAAAGATATTATGTATTACTTTAGGTGCTTTGAGAGCACGGTGTGCCCATACCATATTTTTCTTTTCTTTCTAAATAATCGGGAGCTACCTAGGAGCCCCAGGGGGAAGCCATTTAATAGCCCTCTAATTATCTGCTGGGATCCATCTGGGATCAAACTCATAAGGTGAGCGCACCAGCTGAGTCTTGTCTAGCCTTACAACAAATTGTCTCAACACATGAGTCCTAAACAATATTTTCTTTTCATGCAGGCTATACACAGAATATTTTTACTTGTCCTGAGGAAGACCCTAATTTGATGCTTCCATATTTGCACAGTAATATACGGGTCGAAGCGTCAACGCATAATCAGAAGCATTATAATCCGACTTGACGATTACAAATAAGAAGGAATATATCTCCAGGTCATCCTGAGATTAACATCATATGTTCACACTGTGATTATATTTAGTTGTTGTTTTTGGAAATACCTTTATGTGCTTATTCTTTGACGTTGTGATATATGTACAAACACACTTCACTTTCCCTTTTTTCATTTTATGTGTATATGACCTGCCTTACATTGAGACATGTTTTTTGTTATATAAAATCAGAATTTATTGTAAAACAATGCAATCAGTTTGTACTCTGTTCTTTCCAATATGTGTTTAGGCAGCTTTGTTTATACTATTTTATAACATTGAATGAAATCCCACGGTAGAAAGGGATACATTTTTTTAATTTTGATAAGTGTGTTGTGGCAGAACCACTGTTCGTTTAATGATATAGTCCCCAGGTTCTGTGCATTACTGGGTATCCCCATTGGTTAATTTTGTTCTGAAGCAGGTTCTGCCTTGCATCAGAGATGTAGATTCTTCACCTAACAATATTTGGCATAAATCGGAGGACTCGGTTATGTCACTCTTTCCTTTTCATGCTTTAATATACTTTCCAAACCCTCATTGGGCATTTCCTTCTCCGACTGTTGAGCTCTCTAGTATGATAGCCGTGTTCTTAAAGGTTCTGTATCTCCGGAGCAAGAATTTTTGGAATCTTCTATTTGGCATAATAAACTCATCAAAATTTTGAATCGTACTATCTTTTGGAAACATTGGGTAATAACATGTATAAATTAAGTTAAGCATGTAATGTGTGCTATGAATCCTCTTTCTTTTTCTGAAATGTAATCTAAATTTGATATTTCCCCCACCTATGCTGTTAGATACGAATCCCTTAAAGGTGTTCTCTTAGAAACTATTTCCATACTTAATCAATCGCAACCTCCCACTTGTTCTTCACCTCCTGACCCAATTACATTGTCGTCATCACTTAAGGCTTCATATGTATATAAATATTTGCATTACACTACGCCTTCATGTCCTAAATCTAAAATTGAGTTAATGTGGGAATCTGATTTTCTGCATTCTTTTTCTTTAAAGGTCTGGGGTATGATTTGGATCAAGATCCACCATACCTCATGTAATGCCAGTACTACACAAACTCTTTATTATTTTTATAATAGATTATATATTGCCTCACTTTCTTTGCAATAGTACAACCCTACTCTTTCGAAAATGTGCTGGTCTTGCAAACTTCACCCCGGCACAAGTCTACATATGTCCACCACATAAAGTATTTTGGGTTCAGGTTTGTAAAAGGATTTCCACTATTTGTTCTACTACCTTTCTCTTTGATATTAAATGAATTTTTTTGGGAAGCTCCTCACGCCTTTGGACAGCTCATTCAAAACTAGGTAGGTTTGTGGATATGTTACTTGCTATTGGGTTTCAAGTCATTGCATCCAATTGGAAGAATGCTAAAAATGTCACCGTTACTGGCTGGTGGAATCTTCTTTGTTCTCATCATAGACTTGATACTGCATCAGCCACTTCTATTTTACAGATGATCAATAAAGACCTTTTTTAGTCTCCCCTCACTGGTTATTTAAACAAAACATATAAACCTTCCAAGAATTCCACAATGGTTTTTCAACTGCCATGATTGTTTTTCCTCCCCTTTGTTTGATACTATATACAGTTTATTACACAATTGTTAGTATAGGAGATAAGTAATTATACGACATGAAATTAATAGATGAAATAAGTTATTATCAGACATAAATGTTATTCTATAATAAATGTACAGATTATGTAAAACATATTTTCGTACATTTTCTTTTCTTCATTAATCCCCTTTTTTCTTTTTTCTTCTGATTTCTGTTGTTCCTCATCTTTCTTTCCTTTCCTCCTTTTTCTTTTTAATTATAAAATATAAAAATGCAATTTGTGAGTACAGAATGAAGATATTATTTCAATATGTTTATTGAACAATATATCTCTTTCTAGATTTAATACCATATATTGCATGTACTCTCTACTTCATGACTTAGTTTTATGTTAAACAAAAGCTAATTCTGTACATCTGTATTAAATTCCAATAAAGCTTTTATCAAACAAAGATAAATAGCATCTACATTTACATGTGGGGGGCACCTAAGGTATGATTACAAATATTTCTTGTTTGCTTCATTTGAGATGAGTGCGTGTCCCAGTCTAAAAAATGCAATGTTGAAAAGAATCACAACATTTTTGTTAATGCTATCTTTGTATCTGGGGGAATTGGTAGTCTTCAATATTGCCACAGCTCATATTATCTGCATGTGGAAGTGATGGTGGAACAATGGGTACTTCAGCAGCTTTTTGAATACATCATGGGATGGTATTGCTCTGAAGTCAGTTTGAATTCCACTCTCTGGGACTACTTACTAAAAATGATTGCTACAGTATTTTAACTTTATTCAAGACTGGATTTCCCGGAAAAAGCAGGCAGCGATCCACAAGTCACAGGGGTCTCATGTGATCCACAATGTTAGTGTAAGGTATTGTGGGGGACCTTGTGGAGTGCCTGATGTATCATATATGTAGGATTGAAGATGCTCCTTGCTTCTGTTTTAAGGCACTTCAGTGAGACCAGAATGGGTGAGATACAGTCAAGCATCCTTGAGTGACCTCAGGACACCCCCGCGCCGCACGGCCACCAGCTGTAGCGTGTGCGTCCCCTCGCTACTGTCCTCAGCCTCGCTGAGCCCGCCCCGTCGACCCCGCCCCCCGCCGTCACATTTGGTGTGTGCTCCTTCTTTCTGTGCTGCCTGCATCGTTTTGCCCTTCTGTTCTGTGCCCTGATTGTTTTTCCTTTATTTTCTGTGCCTGCATTGTTTTAGCGCCGCTCTCTGTGCCCCCCCACCCGCTTCCCGCTCCCCGCTCCCCGCTTCCCGCCACCTGCGTGCGGCCACGCCCCCTTACCTTCTGTGCCCTCCCCGCTCCCACCTCCCAGCTGCTCCGCCCTCCCTCCCACTTGGCCATAAATGGCGACCGTGCAGCGCAGGTGAGTGTGACCTGACCTCAGGACACCCCCGCGCCGCACGGCCACCAGCTGTAGCGTGTGTGTCCCCTCGCTACTGTCCTCAGCCTCGCTGAGCCCGCCCCGTCGACCCCGCCCCCGCCGTCACATTTGGTGTGTGCTCCTTCTTTCTGTGCTGCCTGTATCGTTTTGCCCTTCTGTTCTGTGCCCTGATTGTTTTTCCTTTATTTTCTGTGCCTGCATTGTTTTAGCGCCGCTCTCTGTGCCCCTCCACCCACTTCCCGCTCCCCGCTTCCCGCCGCCTGCGTGCGGCCACGCCCCCTTACCTTCTGTGCCCTCCCCGCTCCCACCTCCCAGCTGCTCCGCCCTCCCTCCCACTTGGCCATAAATGGCGACCGTGCAGCGCAGGTGAGTGTGACCTGACCTCAGGACACCCCCGCGCCGCACGGCCACCAGCTGTAGCGTGTGCGTCCCCTCGCTACTGTCCTCAGCCTCGCTGAGCCCGCCCCGTCGACCCCACCCCCCGCCGTCACATTTGGTGTGTGCTCCTTCTTTCTGTGCTGCCTGTATCGTTTTGCCCTTCTGTTCTGTGCCCTGATTGTTTTTCCTTTATTTTCTGTGCCTGCATTGTTTTAGCGCCGCTCTCTGTGCCCCCCCACCTGCTTC
Organism: Triturus cristatus; assembly: GCF_964204655.1. Taxonomy (NCBI): domain Eukaryota; kingdom Metazoa; phylum Chordata; class Amphibia; order Caudata; family Salamandridae; genus Triturus; species Triturus cristatus. Next base: position 626,867,373 of record NC_140587.1, read on the forward strand.
CCGCTCCCCGCTTCCCGCCGCCTGCGTGCGGCCACGCCCCCTTACCTTCTGTGCCCTCCCCGTTCCCACCTCCCAGCTGCTCCGCCCTCCCTCCCACTTGGCCATAAATGGCGACCGTGCAGCGCAGGTGAGTGTGACCTGACCTCAGGACACCCCCGCGCCGCACGGCCACCAGCTGTAGCGTGTGCGTCCCCTCGCTACTGTCCTCAGCCTTGCTGAGCCCGCCCCGTCGACCCCGCCCCCCGCCGTCACATTTGGTGTGTGCTCCTTCTTTCTGTGCTGCCTGTATCGTTTTGCCCTTCTGTTCTGTGCCCTGATTGTTTTTCCTTTATTTTCTGTGCCTGCATTGTTTTAGCGCCGCTCTCTGTGCCCCCCCACCCGCTTCCCGCTCCCCGCTTCCCGCCGCCTGCGTGCGGCCACGCCCCCTTACCTTCTGTGCCCTCCCCGCTCCCACCTCCCAGCTGCTCCGCCCTCCCTCCCACTTCGCCATAAATGGCGACCGTGCATACGCGCAGCGTTGACGCGCAGCGGGCGCGCCGATTGTGCGCCGAAGGTGCGCCAAAGGTAAGCTCGTCTGCGCCCGTCCGTGCCTGGCCCGCGCCCAGCGCCCGAACCCCTGGCCCCGATGACCCCAGCCCACCCGCCAGACGTACGACGCCGCCACCCTCAACGCACTCAACACCGGCTGAACCCCGGGATGCCACCAAGCCACCCCGAGACGCACCCACGGACCCTTCAGCTGCCTCACCTGCAAGTTCACCTGCATCCGGACCTGCCCCACACCAGCACCCGCCAAACCGAACACCAGCAGCAACCACCTCAAGTGCATCCTGCTCAACACCCGCTCCGTCCACAGACACGCCATCGAACTCTGGAACCTCCTCGACACCACATCTCCAGACGTTGCCTTCCTCACGGAAACCTGGATGAACGACTCCTCAGCGCCCGACATCGCCATCGCCATCCCAGAGGGATACAAGATCACCCGGAGGGATCGCGACAACTAGACTGGAGGAGGCATCGCCATCGTCCACAAGAACACCATCCGCATCACGACCAACACCGACGACACCCTGACTACCGCCGAACACCTACACTTCCAGATCCACACCGACCCCAAGACCACCCTCAAAGGCACCCTGATCTACCGACCCCCGGGACCAAGCACACCATTCAGCGAAGACATCGCCGACTTCATCAGCCCACACGCCCTCCCCTCCGCTGACTACATCCTCCTGGGGGACATCAACTTCCACCTGGAGAACAACAACGACCGCAACACCACCACCCTGCTTGACAACCTCGCCAACCTCGGACTCAAGCAGCTGGTGTCCACCCCCACCCACCTCGCCGGACACACACTCGACGCCGTCTTCTCATCCAGCAAAGACATCGCCTTCAGTCACGCCACTGGACTCCACTGGACGGACCACAGCTGCGTCCACTTCACCTTCAGAAGAACCACGATCCACCACCACCAGCAACAGGATGCTCGAAGAAGCTGGAACAAGATCACAGCCGACCAGCTCGCCGCTTCCCTGAGCCAGCACCCTCCAGCCAGCTCAGCGAACCCTAGCCAGGCCGCCGACAACCTCACGAAGTGGATCAGCACCTGCGCGGATGAACTCGCCCCACTGAGGACCCCGCCCAGCAGACCCGGCAGCAAGAAGGTCCCATGGTTCACCGACTAACTCAAGAGCTCCAAGAAGAACTGCCGAGCCCTCGAGAAAGCCTGGAGAAGGGAGCCAACACCGGACAACATGACCACCCTCAAGCTCGCCACCCGGAAGCACCATCAACTAATCCACGCCACGAAGAAAACTGCATTCAAGGACCGGCTGGACAACAACGCACACAACTGCAAGGAACTCTTCAACATCGTGAAAGAGCTCTCCAACCCCAACGCCGGAAACAACGACATCACCCCGTCGCAAGACCTCTGCAACTCCCTCGCCTCCTACTTCCACAACAAGATCGCTGACATACACAACAGCTTCATCCCACAAACAACGCCCCCCACAACCGCACCAACGCCCCCCACCACCACCCTCAGCGCCTGGACCCCGATCAACACAGAAGACACCATCCGCACGATGAACTCTATCCACTACGGATCTCCGACCGACCCCTGCCCTCACCACGTATTCAACAAGGCCGACGCTGTCATCGCACCCCACCTGCGGGACATCATCAACACCTCCTTCGACGCCGCCACCTTCCCTGAGAGCTGGAAGCACGCCGAACTCAGCGCTCTGCTAAAGAAACCAACAGCGGACCCCACCGAACTCAAGAATTACCGCCCCATCTCGCTCCTCCCGTTTCCAGCCAAAGTCATCGAGAAGACCGTCAACAAGCAGCTGGCCGCCTTCCTCGAGACGAATGGATCCCTCGACCCCTCACAGTCTGGCTTCCGAGCCAACCACAGCACCGAAACCGCCCTCATCGCTGCCACCGATGACATCCGAGCCCTGCTGGACAACGGAGAAACAGCGGCACTCATCCTCCTAGACCTCTCCGCGGCATTTGACACTGTCTGCCACCGCACCCTAGTGCAGCGCCTCAGCAACATCGGAATCCAGGAGAAGGCACTGGAATGGATCATCTCCTTCCTCGACGGAAGGACACAGAGAGTCCGCCTACCACCGTACAAGTCAGAGGCCACCAAAGTCATCTGCAGCGTCCCCCAAGGATCATCACTGAGCCCCACCCTCTTCAACGTCTACATGAGCCCCCTTGCGGCCATCGCACGCCAACACAACCTCAACATCATCTCCTACGCAGGCGACACCCAGCTGATCCTCTCCCTGACCAACGACCCCGCCGCCGCCAGAGCCAACCTCCACGAAGGGATGAAAGACGTAGCCGAGTGGATGATGACCAGCCGCCTGAAACTGAACTCCGACAAGACGGAAGTCCTCATCCTGGGCTCCTCGCCCTCCGCCTGGGATGACTCCTGGTGGCCCCCCGCCCTGGGCACCGCACCCAAACCGACAGACCACGCACAAAACCTGGGCTTCATCCTGGACTCCTCCCTCTCCATGACCAGACAAGTCAACGCCGTCTCCTCGTCCTGCTTCAACATCCTGCGCATGCTACAGAAGATCTTCCGGTGGATCCCCACCGAGACCAGGAAAACGGTCACCCAGGCCCTTGTCACCAGCCGACTGGACTACGGCAATGCCCTCTTCGCCGGAACCACCGCCAAGCTCCAGAAGAGACTCCAGCGGATACAGAACGCCTCAGCCAGACTCATCCTCGACATCCCCCGAAGCAGCCACATCTCCGGACATGTGAGAGACCTGCACTGGCTCCCCGTCAACAAGAGAATCACCTTCCGTCTCCTCACCCACGCACACAAAGCCCCACACGACCAAGGCCCGAGCTACCTCAACAACCGCCTCAACTTCTACGCTCCCAAACGCCATCTCCGATCAACCAGCCACGCCCTCGCCGCCGTCCCCCGCATCCGAAGAGCGACAACAGGAGGAAGGTCCTTCTCCTACCTGGCCGCCAAGTCCTGGAACTCCCTCCCGACCGACCTGCGCCTGACCCAAGACCACCTCTCCTTCAGGAAGAAGCTCAAGACCTGGCTGTTCGAGCAGTAGCGGCACCCCCCCCCCCCCCCCAAGCGCCTTGAGACCCTCCGGGTGAGTAGTGCGCTCTATAAATGGCTTTGATTGATTGATTGAGTGAATGACCAGGGTCATAGCATCAAGGGGTAATGGTTTTTTTTGCGGTGTGACACCCCCCTAGTAAATGTATTTTAGTTGGGTTTGGGAGCTTTCTGTTGGGTATGGTGGGGTGTCTGTCAGGTCTCACCAGGAATTGTTCCATGCAAGATAAATACGCGCACACACTCTCTCCCTCTCTGTTGTAAAAGTCTACAAAAATGTTATTTTACAAAATATTGTTTTCTCTCACTTCATACCCATACCAATCCTAATGTGTATGCCTTTATACTGCCCCTCTAGCCCCTGTCATGCACTATGCTTGTCATATTGTGTATTTTAATATTATATGCTATTGTGATTGTTGGAAAATCCGAATCTCACCCCACCAATCTTACTGACCAACCAAAACCCCTGGCAATGGCCAGCCTTTTTGCTGTGTCTAGGGCACTCTGAGTGAGCTAGGTGCATTTAGAGAACACCTCCTAGTAAGGAATTACCATAATACAGCCTCAAAAGTGCTACAGATTCAGCTAACTACTTTTTGATAATCGGGATTCAGGATGAACTGTTAAATACCTTGGGGGAGTCTTATGTGGAGTTTTATCCTTTTTCCTGCTGCTTACTATGCAACTGTAAGTTCAGCTGTTAGTCCAGGGTGAAGTCTAGGCATAGCTTAATCGTTAATATTAGGTCTGAGTTGGGTTGCTGAGAGAGTATTTTAGGAAGAACTTTGGAGCTGATTACGACGGCGGACGGACTTCAAGTCCACCCGCCATCGTATCATGGATTGGGACCGTTCAACATGCTGTCTGCGGTCCCATAGTAGGCATTACAATGCGACCACCACCATGGCGGTCGCAATGCCTATATTTTACGTGCTCTCCATGCCACTGGAATCCAGCTATCCTGGCTGAAGAGGGGTGAAACCCTGACACCGGTCCTAGGATGCTTGTTTCCAGTCCAGGGAGGACGTGGCTTGGCAGTTCAGGATGGACTGTTCCCATGAGGCACAGGGTCAAGCCTGATTTGCATATGGCTGGGTTCAAACTGGAATGGCATGGTGAGCAAAAAACAATGGATTTAGGCCCAGATCTCTGTACTGGGGTGAATGTATGACATTGTTCTGCATTCTGTCCATCAAATGTTGTTTTTACATTTGTCACCCCGAGTGGGACGAGTATGTCCAGACGTGTGTCCCGTGCTCTCCATTCCACTGGAATCAAGCTATCTTGGCTGAAGAGGGGTGAAACCCCGAAACTGGTCCTAGGATGCTTGTTTCCAGTCCAGGGAGGACCTGGCTTGGCAGTTCGGACTGGACTGTTCCCATGAGGCACAGGGTCAAGACTGATTTGCATATGGCTGGGTTCAAACTGGAATGGCATAGTGAGCAAAGAAACAATGGATTTAGGCCCAGATCTCTGTACTGGGGTGAATGTATGACATTGTTCTGCCTTCTGTCCATCAACTGTTGTTTTTATATTTTACATTGCACCCGCTGCAATGTAAAAACGGGACATATTACATATCCTTGCACTACGTGGCAGGCACCATATGGTGCCTTTCACATGGTACAGGTTTATGACAGGCCTAGTAGGCACAACCAGCATTGTAGGGACTAAGAGCCCCCCTGCCACACCAGCGGGCTTAAGGAGCCCGTCAGATGCGTGGCAGTTGGTCTTTATGACCGCCACACATCCGCCCGCCATTATAATACGGTGAGCTCTGAAGTTGCTTATGATGGCTGGGAGACCGCCACCAACAGCCTGTCAGTGGCAGTCTCCCCACCATTGTAATCATCCCCTTTGTCTTTATCAGGGTTAGTTTCTGATGCAGGAGTAAAAATAGAGGGACAATCCTGGTGGCCAAAGATAAGTTGACCCAAAGCACATGGACTGGAAAACATTTTGATAACATTAGTTTAATTAGACTCACAGGAAAAAAATCATCACAATAAGATGTGGCCATCATAGAAGAAAACAGAAAATGAAAAATCAGTGTAACTTATGATTTGAAAACAATATGGGTAATCAAAAAAGTGATCCAACATTGAGAGGTGAGAATTAGAAATATTGTTTGTCTCATTCCTACTATGCCCCAGCGAATATACTAGTTGGCTGGGGCATAGTAGGGAGGAGACAAAAATATTCCTAATTGAAGTTCATAGTCTTGTTTTGCATCTATCATTTGTCACTGTATTGAAGAGTATGGCATTTAGCATTAACATCCCTATTGTCTTGAAATGAAGTCTAGTGCTTGTCCCAGCTACTAAAACATGAGCAGCTTGGTGACTTTAAGGTACAACAATCTGAACATATCAATTGGTTTTGGGACTCAGCTAAAGAATCTTTACTGTCTTCTCCAGCCTAATTACCTTGCATATTAATAAAAAAATAAATAGGCATATTTCGCTGCTTATCCTAGGAAAATATTTAAATGCATGCTTTGCAAGACTCTATAAAAAAAACAATTGAATTTTATTATAAAACGTTAGCCTAGGCCACTGTTTTGAACTGTGCAGAGAACTTGCCTTGAAACAACACAGCGATATAAGGCTCAATACGCAAAGAGCTGTGTTTTGAATATATGTTCATGTCTTATGTATATATTGTGTTGTGATATGTAAATATATTGTTTTGTGTTCACTTTACAACACCAAATTTAAGTGTAATTGTATAGTGTTTATCTGTGTGTGCATATATTTGTTTAATTAAATGAGTACACAGCTTACATTAATTTACTATAAAATCATATCTTGGATCAGAAGCACATGAGTTTTCTTTTTGGTTTGTATTTAATTAAGATACATATATTTTTCATTAAATGTTAGTCTCATCCTAAAAGAGGGACAAAATTGAAATAAGGCTCTCATGCTTTTTGAAGCAAATAGGTGGCAGAACCACTGTTCCCTTAATGTACGAATCCCCAGGTTCTGCACATAACTGGGTTACATCGTTATCCTATACTGCTTTTTAAATAGAGCCGTTTTTTTTTATTCAGGCCGTTTTACTTAAAAGAAAGTGGGATGCATTTAAAAAAGAAAAATTAATCATCCCAGGGACCACTGCCTGCTCTTAAAAAAGTATTTTTGCTGCCAAACACAAAGAATAAGGGGTTTCCTGGTGACCCCTTCCCATTTGAGAGTGGCTTACCTCCTACTTGAAGTAGGTGGTAAACTGTGAGTGTTTTGCAACCGCATTTACGGTCGCAAAACAATCGTTCATACTTCTGCGACTCACTTTTAGGAAGGGACACTTTTGGCACGTCCCTTCCTAACAGTGACTCACAAACCCTATTTTGTGAGTCGGTAATAGGTGACTGACTCACAAAATAGGATTTGTACATAACAAACACCTTTTTAGCGGTTAAACGGGCCAATTTTCTGTTTGCGACTGCTAAAAAGCTTCGTACATCTGGCCCTTAATTCCCCTAATCTACTGATTGGAGATTTGTTGTTGTGGTATTGATTTATTTATTAAAGTTTGTTCTTTTTTTCTAAAGTGGTGTGGGATTTTTCTTGTGTTGTGTTCTCACTTTATTTCTGTTTGAAGTGCTGCATAAATACTTTTCACATTGTTTTTTTAGTAAAACCTGATTGCTCCGTGTCAAGCCCCCAAGAGGGATGAGCACAGGTAAATTGGGGGTTTACTTGTGTCTCCCCCTGGAAAGGATTGTGGTTGCTGTTTGAGTAGGGTTCTACCCCCTAAACCAGTAACCCAATTTTTCTCAGAAGCCAATCAGAACAAGAACAGGACTGCATCCAGCATAATTTGAGCAGCCAGGTAGTAGGAACAAATTGCCTCGTAAATGCTTGGTTCTATGGTTCATGAAGTCTCAGCTCACTCACCATATTTTTGGTTTTGTTTTCCCAAACCCCTTCATGTTGCCTTCCTCACCTCACTTCATACACCATACAAATTTCCTGCATCCACCTCGGACCTTGATCTTGTGAATCCTACTCAATGTTACATTCACTGTAGATTCTTCTGCTACTCCTGAGTTTGAGGGAAGGTCTCTATATATTTCCAGGGTCAGTAATTGCTGTCTCTGATTGAGCACTGGGTGACTTACATAGAAATGGAGATTGTGCTCTGCTTCGGTACATTTGTACCTACTACAGTTTATAGTGGTCTGCATTTGTTATCAACTTGCTGTATACTGTACCAGTATATTTTTTAAAGACCAAGGGAACCCAAATATCAGAGAGGGACCTGGGCTACAAGTAATTATACAGGAACAATGGCTCCTTACAGCAGAGATAAAAGCCAATGCTCAGCACAGTGATGCAATAAAGTCTGTGTTATAGGATTCCCAATAGGAATTTAAATACTTTTATTTACATCATGAATAAAAAAAGAACATGGAGAGTGGACAATATTCAAGAAAAAAGAAAAAGGATTCAAAGAACTCAGGGATAGGAGTTCAACAATTCCATTTGGGTCAGTTACCTTCCCTTCTTGTAGATTCACTGTGCTACTGTGTGCTCACTCTTTGCCCTTGCATAGTTCAGTGTAACATTATACAGTCAAAACTCTAAATCAATCCCTTGGGCATAGACTGTGACCTTATTTCTCACTATCCGCACTTACTGGCATGTGTGCACTACGGCCTTCCACTTATTGTAAATTGTAATGCTGATCATTCGCCATATAAATACCTTTTTCTTCTGTTTCTCTCCCTTTTCTTCCTTTTGCTTCTTTTTTCTTGTTTTTTCAGTAGGCATCCTTCTCTGGCCATATTTTCTTTGTTCTGATGATGATCTCATTATTATATTAGGGATCAAAACTCTGTTGACTTTAGCACCCTGACACCTATTTGTTCAAATTATTACTGTACACATGTGCAATGGTGCTGTCTATATACTTGTCGCCTAAACTGTTGATTGTATTTTGGCCATGCACTACTATGCGTGAGTACTTTGAATCCTTTGTCTTTTTTCTTGAATACTGTCCCATTATTTTTGTTCTTTTTTATTCATGATATAAATAAAAGTATTTAAATTCCTATTGAGATTCCTAAAACACCATCTTTATTGTATGACTGTGCTGACCATTGTCTTTTATCTATGCTCCTTGCTGTACCAGTGGCAAGTGAAGTCCATTAACCCTTTTGAGAGAGACAAAGACATGACATGGCATGACTGTACTGACCTGAAGCAATGTAAGATGAGTCAACAGTCACTAATGTGATTCTCTTCTCCTTACTTTCACCATAAACCCCATATCACAAGAAAATATAGGCTGGAGGAGCCTCATGTATCTGCCCACAGCTCTTATTTAGTGGAGAGGAGTGGGTTTGGATGGGGGCTCATGCGATGTGATATATTTCTTCAGATCCCTTAAGAGATTGCTGTGGGATGTAGGATTTTCTTCAGAGAGTGCCAATGTGGAATTTGGAAGGCCATGGGGAATGGCATTGCCACCATCCAGAAACAACAAAGTTCAAGGTCTTGAACTGCAGTTCTGATGTCGATGTCTGAGATAAATTGTTTCATGTTCTTAAATAGAGATAGCCACATCCAGGCTCTCTTATTTTTCTTGGTGATGTGTTGCCTGAGAGTGAGTTTGGTGTTCAGGATACACTCCAGTAACTTAGAATTGGGTGAAAGTTGGGGTTTAAATCCATCCAACTTCATGTAGTTGAGCCATATTTAGACTAGTTGCTCCTTATTGCTCTTGGCAAATAGTAAGAATTCAGTTTTGATGACGTTAAGCTTCATGTGGGTGCTGGACATCCAGGTCTAGAAGAATTGGAGACAGTGTTTTGAGGCATTGTAAACCTTGACTGGATATGAATTTTAATTAGAGTTGTCTGCTGTCAAAGTATTGGCCATTTTGATGATGGTACAAATGAAAAGAGTCAATGGACAGTTTGAAAATTACCAGGAGTTCTTGGGGGAAGTGAATTCCATTCAAGATGTCAAGGATGTGGATGAAAGGGGGATGACCAACGGTGTCAAATGCTGCTGAGAGGTTCAGCAAAATTAGGTATGGGCTTGACAATCAGGTCAATGAGTTGCAGGTAATGACTGAGGTGTTGGAAATCTGGAGTGGAGGAACATTTGTTATGTTATGTTATGTTATGTTATGTTATGTTATGTTATGTTATGTTATGTTATGTTATGTTATGTTAGGAGCTTTTATATTGCGCACAGCTGCCCCAGCTAAGGGGCGTCCTGGCGCATGACCGGTAAAACACAACTAACACTGAAATTGAAGTAAAAGAGGGGGCCACAAAAGGAGGGAAGAAAATTTAAAACAAGAGGGTTTTTATAGCTTTCCGAAACAGAAGAAGGTCTTCCATCGCGCGAATCTCAAACGGAAGCGAGTTCCAGAGCACTGCTGCTTTTACCCGAAAAGCTCGACCACCAACTCGACTGAGCTTAAACCTCGGAACTACAGCGAGCGCTTGGCCCATTGATCTTAAAGAACGGGTCAGAATGTAGCAGGTCAAAAGACTCGAAAGAATCTGGGGAGCTAATCCCCTCATAATCTTGAAAGCCAGGCATAAGACTTTAAAATGAATTCTAGACTTAACCGGCAGCTAGTGTAACGATCGGAGAGTACTTGAAACAGAGCAAGACCTAGGCAAGCCAACTATGGCTCTAGCTGCAGCATTTTGAACACGTTGAAGGCGGATGATTTCTGCCTGGTTTGTCCCTATCAGGAGCGAGCTGGCATAGTCCAGACGAGATATTACTGTTGCCTGAACCACCAGCTGCCTGGTAGGGGGGTCAAAAAATTTCAGGATAGGTCTTAGGCCCCGAAGGACCCCAAAACAGCAAGCTGCGGTTTTCTTGGTGTGCCCAACAAAGCTCAGAGAGGAGTCCATCCACACTCCCAAATTTCTCAACTCCGTAACCGGAGTTGGAGACGGCCCAAGTTCCGGAGGCCACCATCTATCCCCCCAAAGTTCCTTACCCCTCCCGACCACCATAACCTCAGTCTTCTTAGCGTTGAGCTGGAGACAGTTGGCATTCATCCAGCTCGCCACCGCTCTCAGACCATTCTGGAACCTAGGGGCATCCAAGTCAGCATCCCCCCTGATAGTAACCGCCAGCTGTGTGTCGTCCGCATATGAGACCATATTCATGCCCCACTGCTTGACGACATCAGCCAGCGGTCTCACGTAAAGATTGAATAACGTGGGACTCAGCGAGGAACCCTGCGGCACCCCCAGGTCCAGGGGATGGAATTTGGACTGATACGGTGGTATAGCAACGCAGAAGGACCGGTCGTCAAGAAAGGAACGGGACCACTGTAGGGCTAACCCTCCAATGCCAATCTCCTCCTTTCGAGTAAAATCGGGAGGTGCCATTCCCTTTATATTTTTTCAATAGGGCAATTAATGGCTATGATTTGTAATGTTATTGTCTCCGTAGTGACCTGAAGCTGGATTGGAAGACATGATGGTTGGCGTTAACGTGATCATGGAGCTGTGTATACACTGCTTTTTCAATGATCTTACCAATGAAGGGTAAATGAGTGAGATGCTGGTACTTGGCAAAGTCATTAGGGTCCTGTGTGGCTTTCTTCAGAAGTGGGTGGATATGTTCTTTCTTGAGAGCTTGTAAGAAGACATTGTGCATGAATGAGGCATTGACGATGGTGAGTAGGGGTAAGAGAGATTCTCTGAAGAAGAAAAAAGACAAGTCCTTGGAGCTAGCATTTTGAAAATTCAGGATGTCGGTGAAGACTGAAAGAGATAGGATGACCATTGTGGGTTGCAGAGTGAAAATGTTGGTGTTAGTGAAGAAGTAGGCTTGATGGTCCAAGAATTGACCTATGTCATCCAAAAGGCCGAATGTCAATGTGACCATCCTTAAATATCGGGATGAAGGAGAAAAAGGTGAGCATGATTCCTGTTTCATGTGTTTAGCTACCTGCTTATAAATCCCTTACTTTAAGCATTTGAGTATGAAGTGAATTGTAGAGATGGGCCTGTAAATGCCACGTGACGCTGCCTCCTATGTACAAGGGTGGCGTACATATGAGGCAGCGTCAAAATTAAGACCAGGTAAAAACTTTTCTTCAGGTGGCAAAATGAGGAGAAATGCATGATTTCTCCTCGTTTTTGCTTTTGCCATGTGTGCTGCCTTGTGCAGCACACGTGGAAAAAGCAAAATGCCACTGTTTATTTATGTACGGGAAGGTGTCCCTTCCTGTACATAAACAAACTATTTTTATAAATGCCACTTTGTCACTTTCATGTGTGCTGCATGAAGCAGCAAGCATGAAAGTGACAGAATGGCATTTCTAGGATTGTTTACGTGCAGGAAGAGACACCTTCCTACACGTAAACAATCCTCCCCTCCACGCAGACACCCTTGCACTTTGGTGCAAGGGTGCCTACGTTGGCGCTATGTTGCTAAACTTAGCACTATCCCAGAGGGATATGCAAGGCTGCACCACATTCTTGTAAATATGTTGCAGCATTGTGTTTCAGAAGTGGAGGAGAGAGGCGGTAAGCCAGGAAGAATAACGCCTCTGTCCCCCACCTCCTAGTACATATCCCCCTTATAGTTTTTAATTAAAGTTTTAGAGATCTGCATATGAAATTTGCTACATTGGAAAATCTGTTGTTTGAATTACTCTACATTCTCTTTTATTAACATATTTTTTAGAGTTTAGCAAAAATGATGTCCTTAATGCGTTGTTAATACTTTCAATTTCAGTTTACTTGTGGAAGATACATTTTATCGGTATTAAGTATGTTTATGAAAATGCAACTGTAGGACGCTGATTAGTTTTAATTAACCAGAATCATTTATTACTTTGTCTCGACTAAACCATGAATTAATTTCGTTTTTATGTTCGTTACTCATAATTTATGGTAGGTAAGAGGTCTAGACCACAAACCAGGGCCTTGTGTTGGCTGCGGCAGGTGCAAATAGTTCAATGCGATCCTTTATTAAGAGAGTGTGTGACGGGGACATCTTGGGGATTCAGATTCTATAGTGGACTTATTATCTATTTCACAGTCATTATGGTAGTATGATAAAACAGAGTGCCTGGTAGAAGGTGATTTACTGACAAGGCACTGTTTTGAACAGCATTTCTTACATGCTCTGTCTTTAGGTTGTGGAGCCGTCAGAGGTCGAGAGAGGGCACCAACGGAGGTCGTGGAGAGGCACCGGAGGTCGAGTAAGGAGTCACCTGAGGTCGAGGTGAAGCGCGCCGGAGGTCGGGAGTGGAGATCGCACTCCGGAGTCGCCGGAGATCGAGGTGAAGCGCGCCGGAGGTCGGGAGTGGAGATCGCACTCCGGAGACGCCGGAATCTGAGGTGAAGCGCGCCGGTGGTTGGGAGTGGAGGTCGCACTCCGGAGACACACGGAAGCGGGGAGACCGTGACCCTGCGACGCCGGAAGGCGACATCGAGCCGGAGCAGCCCAGCGACATCAAGCCGAAGCCGCCCAGCGACACCGAGCCGAGGCCGCCCAGCGACATCGATCCGGAACCGCCAGCGACACCGATCCGAAGCCGCCCAGCGACACCGAACCGGAGCCGCCCAGCGACATCGAGCCGGAGCCGCCTCACGACATCGACCCGGCGCCGAGCGGAGCCGATCATCGTGAAAAGGGCAGTAAGTGGTAGAAAGGGCATCTGAGGCCCTGTGGAGCCCTAAAAGACCATTCTAGGGGCTAGAGGGGTGTTAGAACCAGCCTGGGAGTGCCAGGGGTGAACTGAGACTGGTGCAGTGACCTCTGTGAGGGGTTGTGTATTTTGGGGAGAGCCAGATCCTTAGGTTACCCTTATTCTACCTCAGTTCAGGCCCAGCCTTGACCAATCTAGGTGGGACCCCCCCCCATGTCATCCAAATGACCACAAGCTGTACTTGGGCATAGTAAAACCAAACTACCTCAGGAAAGTGATGTGAACTGTAATTGTCATTAATTGTGTTATTTAAGTTATTGAAGGTGCTTTATTTATTGACTGTATTTATTGTCTGACCGTATTTATTCCTGCATTGTATTTATTGTCTGACAGTATTTATTAGCCATTTGTATTTATTGCACCCCTATTTATTCCTTGCTTATTTATGACCTGATCCTATTTATTGAAACCCCATTGTGGTATTATTTATTTGACCTGCTATTTTCAAGAAAAGTCTTATGGTATTGTATGTATGTTTTGAAACCTGCAACTAAGAGAAAATAAGATAAAGACAAACTAATTTCTTTCATAATTTTTACGGTGTAATGTTGTTTTTGGAACGGATGAACGCATGGTTATTGTGAGGGTGTGATGTACGCTTAACACGGTGCCTGTACCCCAACCGCTCGAGCCAAGCTACCATTGTGCTGGGAACCTGGTGACTGCTAACCCGGTTGCCCGGTTTCCAACATAAAATTGGTGTTCAGCGGTGGGATAGAGCTGTGCTTGCGTCCACTCGACAATAACTGTGGGTAGTCCATAGGCCTACACCGGGAGTTTTCTCCAAGCGGACTTCCTAATTTCGAGTTTTGTTTTTACCAAATTTACTCCTGGTGGTGGGAGGAGGTATTACATAAGGTACCCCCCTGCATAGCTTCTGTAAGCAACTGTCTTCTATCCTGAGTGGGCAAAATGGAGTTTGTATTGGAGGATGTGGAAACTTACACTGTGGCCCAACTCAGAGAGTTTTGTCAGCGAGTGGGGGTGTTTTGTCCCCAAGGTGCAAAGAAGGGTGAGCTCCAGACCAGCTTGAGGGCTTGGTGGGAGGCATGACGAGAAAGTAAGGTTGAGAAGGAGGACAGGGATGGAGAGCCTGACAGCGAGGAGGCTGGTTTGTACCAACCTGAGGTGGGGAACCTAGTAGCGGGGCCCAGAACACTTTCAAGGAAGGGCAGCAGTGTCTCTAGCAATGGCTTATTAGAAGCAGAATTCACTGACCGGAGGGAGAAAAGACAGCTCACATGGGATTTGGCGAAGCTGGAGAACGAAAAGGAGGAACGGAGGATGGCTCACGAGTTGAGGCTCAGGGAGATAGATCTCCAGATCCTACGGGTTGGGGCACACCCTGTTCCTAGTGGTGGCAGTGAAGAAAGAGAAATCACCAGGGAACCCAAACCCTATTTGCCGAAAGACATAGTAGCTAGCTATAGTGCAGGTGATGATATTGCCAAGTGGCTAGCGGCCTATGAGATCTCATTAAGAGTCCATGGGGTTCCAGAGAAGTATTGGGGAGGGGGATTGTATAAATACATGCCTCCAGCTGGTAGGGATACATTATTGGCCCTGGAGCAGGATGAGCAGACCCACTACCCCACCAGACCCACTACCCCACCATGAAAGTGGCGCTCGTGAGGAAGTTTGGACTAACACCCGAGAAGTACAGACAGAAGTTCCGGGGTAGCCACAAACTGGGCACACAGAATTGGGTGGATTTCCTGGACTATGCAAAGAAGGCATTGGAGGGTTGGATACAAGGCAGTGAGGTGAGGGACTACGAGGGGTTGTTTGATTTGATGTTGAAGGAACACCTGCTCGAAAAATGTTTCCCTGAACTGCGTCAACACCTGGTGGATAGCAAGCTGACCAATCCCCGGAAGCTTGCTGAGGAGGCGGACATTTGGGCTAGTACCCGGGTGTCCACAAGTGGGACTGGAGGGGACTCTCAAAGGACCGGACAGGGCGCCCCCCAGAAGAAAGAGGGAGGGGAAAAGAAAATGGAGTTCTCTAAAGGCCCCCAAAATAGTTCCCAAGGGAAGGGAACAGGATTCACCCCTAGGGCTAACCCACCCAGAAACCCTAATCCTGGCCAGAGTCAGCAGCCAAGGGTTGTCCATTGCTACGAGTGCGGTGGTGTCGGACACTATAAGGGAGATGTGAAGTGCCCGAAAAGACCACCCCCTCCCATTGGAGGAAAGACCCCCGGAGTAGCTAGTGTAGTGCTCGGGGAGGAGATGCCTTTAGATAAGGGAAGGGAGTGGGCGGGTGTCACTTTAGTGTCCCTGGGAGAACGGGAGATGGTTCCTAAGATCCAGGTGCCCGCAAATACCACAAAGTATGGGCAATGGGTCACCATCAATGGCCAAAGAGGGGAGGCTCTGAGAGACACAGGAGCCAGTATGACTATGGTACGTAGCCAACTGGTGTCTCCAGAGCAGGTGATTCCCCATGTGCTCCACCCTGCCGCGATGGCTGACGGCAGAATGGGCCACTATCCGGTGGCCGAGGTTCCATTTGAATGGGAAGGGGTTCACTTCGAGTTGCCGTAAGCCCTGCCGTGCCAGTCGATTGTCTGCTGGGGAATGACATGGAGCATAATGCTTGGAAGGAGGTGGAATACCGGACTCATGCTGAGATGCTGGGTACACCTGACTGGGCCTGTGTCAGCACAAGGTCTGCGACTACCCGGAGGGGGAGTTCGTTTAGGCGGGAGCCTGGAACAAAGGCACCGCCGGCTGCCAATCAAGGGAAGAACCGAGGACAGGAGGAGCCTGCCTCGGCATCCGCGCCCCGTGTGACGGATAGGCCACCGGAGGTGGTGGACCAGGAGTCCGCGGAGGGGGATGTTACCGAACTGGAGAACCTACCCATCCCGGCCGAGTGGCATGTGGAGGGAGGGCCGACCAGGGAGGAATTCTGCAAGGGCCAGAGGGAGTGTCCTACCCTTGAGGGACTGAGGCGACAGGCCGAAGCCCAGGCAGCAGGTAACGTTGAGGGGAACTACCACATTTACTGGGAGGATGGTCTCCTCTACAGTGAACCCAAGGCACCCATGCACGGATCGTCACGGGCCTTGGTTGTCCCTCAACGCTACCGAGCCTTCCTTCTGGAATTGGCTCATGAAATCCCCTTGGCAGGACACCTGGGGCAAGACAAGACCTTTGCCCGGCTTGTCCCACACTTTTATTGGCCTCAGATGAAAGTGTCGTCCGACACCTACTGCCGGACGTGTGTGTCTTGTCAAGCCAGTGGGAAAACAGGGGTGAAGCTGAAAGCTCCCCTGGAACCACTTCCTGTCGTTAGCACCCCCTTTGAAAGGGTGGGCATCGACATTGTGGGTCCATTAGATCCGCCTACTACAGCTGGTCACAGGTTTATCCTGGTTCTGGTGGATCATGCCACGCGGTACCCAGAGGCCATACCTCTGAGGACCGTTACTGCACCTGTTGTGGCTAGGGCCCTGATGGGAATCTTTACCCGAGTGGGTTTTCCCAAGGAAGTTGTGTCCGACAGGGGGACCAACTTCATGTCAGCATACATGCGGGCCATGTGGAAGGAGTGTGGAGTGACCTACCGGTTCACCACTCCTTACCACCCCCAGACCAATGGTCTGGTGGAGAGGTTCAATAAGACCTTGAAAGGCATGATCAGAAGTCTGCCTGAAAGCCTGCGGAGGAAATGGGACGTCCTCCTACCCTGTCTATTGTTTTCCTACAGGGAAGTGCCACAGAAGGGAGTGGGCTCCAGCCCCTTCGAGCTTTTGTATGGGCACCCTGTGCGTGGACCTCTCAGCCTGGTGAGAGACGGATGGGAAAGAACTCCCAGAAAGCTTCCCCAGGACGTGGTGAGCTACATGTTGGCCTTCCGGAGCCAAATGGCTAAGTTGTGGAAGCAAGCTTCTGACAACTTGGAAGCCAGCCAAGCAGTGATGAAGGCGTGGTATGACCACAATGCTCACCCGGTGGAGTTGGAGCCTGGCCAGAAGGTGTGGGTGATCGAACCAGGAGAGCTTAGTGCCCTCCAGGATCGCTGGTCAGGACCCTTTGAGGTGTTGGAGAAGAAGGGTAAGGCTACCTACTTGGTGGATCTGAAGACCCCTCGCCAGCCCCTACGAGTGCTGCATGCCAACCGCCTCAAACCCCACCATGAGAGGCCCGAAGTCATATTGTTAATGGTGACTGACGGAGCAGAGGACGTGGAAAGCGAGCCTCTCCCCGACTTATTTGCGTCTCAAGAGAAGGATGGGTTGGTGGAGGGAGTGATTCTCTCCCCGTCCCTAACTCCTGAACAGCAGGAGGACTGCCGCCAGGTCCTGGGGCAGTACTCTTCGTTGTTCTCCCTTGTTCCGGGTAGGACTCACCTGTGCGTCCATGACGTGGACACAGGAGACAGCCCACCTGTGAAGTCCAAGATCTACCGGATGACAGACAAGGTGAAGGCCAGCATTCACAGTGAAGTCACTAAGATGCTGGAGCTAGGAGTGATTGAACCTTCTAGCAGCCCCTGGTCCAGTCCGGTGGTATTAGTACCAAAAGCTGTACCATCGGGTGCCCAACCGGAACTGAGGTTCTGTGTGGACTACCGGGGACTGAATTCAGTAACGAAGACTGATGCTCATCCGATCCCGAGGGCGGATGAACTGATTGACCGGCTGGGAGCTGCCCAATATTTGAGTACCTTTGACCTTACATCCGGGTACTGGCAGATCTCTCTGACTGATGGAGCTAAGGAAAGGTCAGCCTTCTCCACGCCCAAGGGCCACTACCAGTTCTGCGTGATGCCCTTTGGGCTCAAGAACGCCCCTGCCACGTTTCAGCGTCTGGTGAACCAGATCCTCGCCGGAATGGAGAGTTTCTCTGCTGCTTATCTGGATGACATTGCCGTCTTCAGTAACAGCTGGGAGGATCACTTGCGTCACCTGCAAACTGTTCTCCGGGCCCTGAAGCAAGCTGGGTTAACGATCAAGGCCAGTAAATGCCAGATCGGGCAGGGGTCGGTAGTGTACCTTGGACACTTGGTGGGAAGGGGAGCGGTGCAACCCCTCCAGGCGAAAATCGAGGCAATCATGGCCTGGGAACCCCCCAAGACTCAGACTGAGGTCCGACCTTTTCTGGGCCTCACAGGATATTACCGCCGCTTCGTGAAGGGGTACGGGACCATTGTGGCCCCCCTCACGGAGCTTACGTCCAAGAAACAACCTCGACGGGTAGTCTGGACGGAGGCTTGCCAGCAGGCCTTTGTGAAACTGAAGCAAGCCATGTGCGAGGCCCCGGTCTTAAGGGCCCCAGATTTTTCCAAGGAGTTCATTGTCCAGACGGAGTCATCGGAACATGGCATTGGGGCAGTGTTATCGCAACTCAATGAAGAGGGTCTGGATCAACCCGTGATCTTCCTATCCCGGAGACTACTTCCCAGGGAACAGAAGTGGAGTGCAATAGAGCGTGAGGCCTTTGCAGTGGTATGGGCTCTGAAGAAGTTGCGGCCATACCTGTTTGGCTCGCACATCCTAGTTCAGACCGACCACAGACCCCTTCGTTGGCTGATGCAGATGAAGGGGGAGAATCCCAAGTTGCTAAGGTGGTCTATCTCCCTACAGGGAATGGACTTTCAGGTGGAACATCGGCCTGGAGTGGACCACGCCAATGCAGACGGTCTCTCAAGGTATTTCCGCCTTAGTGATGAGAACTCCCAAGGGGTTGGGTAGCTCTCCCCACTTTCAGCTGGGGGGGATGCGTGTTAGACCTGTCAGCCCTTTGGGTGGTCCCTCCTCATCATTATTTATTTTGTCCCACTTTTGCCTCAAACCCTGTTAGAATTTTTCCTTTTTGGGAACCACCAGACTTTTTAGTGTTGATGCAGGGTCAGGGAGCCATTTTCCCTACCCCTGGAACTTCTGTCTGAGGGCCTGAGACACAAAATGGTGGCCACCCATTGTCACCTGTGACATCATCAGAACCCACTGGAGATTTCTAGAACCTTCCGTAACATTCTGGAACCCTGTGACAGTGAGAGGCAGTTTAGAATGTTGGGAGGCTATCTCAGAGTGGCAGTTGGCATCTGACTAGAGAGGAGAGAGGACCAGTTCAGAAGGAGGTCGGAGTAAGGCAGCAGGGGTGGAAACCAGTGCTTGGAGTGGGGTCCAGAAACCCACCCTTGATGCTAGTCCCTACTGACCAAGCCCAGCCTAGAGCCCTGTGTGGGACCAAGACCAGAAAAACCATCTTAAGGACCTAAATATTGTGAAGAGGCCTTAAAGAAGAAGACCAGCAAGCTCCTGACCTGTTTAGCGGTGTCCTCCTGGAGTCCTGACGTCGAGAAGCCTGGAGACCTGAGGCCTGAGGTGGAGAAGCGGCGCTGACAGAAAGCAGACGTCGTACCCGGAGCCGTCAGAGGTCGAGAGAGGGCGCCGACGGAGGTCGTGGAGAGGCACCGGAGGTCGAGTAAGGAGTCACCTGAGGTCGAGGTAAAGCGCGCCGGAGGTCGGGAGTGGAGATCGCACTCCGGAGTCGCCGGAGATCGAGGTGAAGCGCGCCGGAGGTCGGGAGTGGAGATCGCACTCCGGAGACGCCGGAATCTGAGGTGAAGCGCGCCGGTGGTCGGGAGTGGAGGTCGCACTCCGGAGACACCCGGAAGCGGGGAGACCGTGACCCTGCGACGCCGGAAGGCGACATCGAGCCGGAGCAGCCCAGCGACATCGAGCCGAAGCCGCCCAGCGACACCGAGCCGAGGCCGCCCAGCGACATCGATCCGGAACCGCCAGCGACACCGATCCGAAGCCGCCCAGCGACACCGAACCGGAGCCGCCCAGCGACATCGAGCCGGAGCCGCCTCACGACATCGACACGGCGCCGAGCGGAGCCGATCATCGGGAAAAGGGCAGTAAGTGGTAGAAAGGGCATCTGAGGCCCTGTGGAGCCCTAAAAGACCATTCTAGGGGCTAGAGGGGTGTTAGAACCAGCCTGGGAGTGCCAGGGGTGAACTGAGACTGGTGCAGTGACCTCTGTGAGGGGTTGTGTATTTTGGGGAGAGCCAGATCCTTAGGTTACCCTTATTCTACCTCAGTTCAGGCCCAGCCTTGACCAATCTAGGTGGGACCCCCCCCCATGTCATCCAAATGACCACAAGCTGTACTTGGGCATAGTAAAACCAAACTACCTCAGGAAAGTGATGTGAACTGTAATTGTCATTAATTGTGTTATTTAAGTTATTGAAGGTGCTTTATTTATTGACTGTATTTATTGTCTGACCGTATTTATTCCTGCATTGTATTTATTGTCTGACAGTATTTATTAGCCATTTGTATTTATTGCACCCCTATTTATTCCTTGCTTATTTATGACCTGATCCTATTTATTGAAACCCCACTGTGGTATTATTTATTTGACCTGCTATTTTCAAGAAAAGTCTTATGGTATTGTATGTATGTTTTGAAACCTGCAACTAAGAGAAAATAAGATAAAGACAAACTATTTTCTTTCATAATTTTTACGGTGTAGTGTCGTTTTTGGAACGGATGAACGCATGGTTATTGTGAGGGTGTGACGTACGCTTAACACGGTGCCTGTACCCCAACCGCTCGAGCCAAGCTACCATTGTGCTGGGAACCTGGTGACTGCTAGCCCGGTTGCCCGGTTTCCAACAGTACGCATCTGCAATTTCCATCACATTGAGAAAATTACAAGTAGACAAGTGATCTGACAGTTCCATCCCTCTTTTACATGCAAGCTCATGAACCGTAAATGTGGTAGCTATTCCATTTTCTCTTGAGAGTCTAGAGTTAAAGTCACCACTGAGACAAATTCCAGCCAAATTATGGCGCGGGTTCTGATTTTGCAAATTACCAATAAAATCAAACAAATAATGAAATTCATGTTAGGATGGCTTACAAAATCATTATTACAAAAATTAATAAAGCAAATTGAGGCTCCCCGTGTATAAATCGAGGGTTCAAAATTGCAGATGTTGTACGTATGCCCAGGGCTTTAAATGGAATGAAAAAACTGAGGGCGGTCTCTCCAAAGGGCGTGGTCGATTTAATTAGGGGAGTAGCTTAAAAACACATAAGCTAGATATTTTTGCCACCGACTGGTATTTTGCTGCTTCTGTCATTGCATCCAGATATGTAATACAACAAGTAACATTACACCTACAACAAGCCAGGACTATTGACTTTGCCAATGGTTGTTAGTTGCATAAGATAAATAAGCAACAGCTATGGCTTCGTTGTATTGAATATTGAAAAGGCTTCAGTTCTGAAATTATGAGATTGAACGAACTATACGAGTCTCTTCGAAGGAACATCAAAGGCAGTGAAGTGTGGTACTGCTGCAGAGTTGATTTTTTTTTTCACCCAGATAGTGGGGGCAAAAGTGAAGAGCCGGATAGGGACCCGTCTCAGTCCCTGCTTTTTAGAACTGCTGGTACAGTGCATCAGCAGGACCCAGCCCACATAAAGACCCCGTCATATACTATTGCACCCCATTTGCAAGCATGTTGACCTAGGTGCTACTATTCTCAAGTGAGCAGCCTTTAAAGGTTGAAATGGGGGATCCTGTGGCAAGCATGAAAGTAAGCAGAAATACAAGGAGTGTGAGTTAAAGGTGTAATAGCCACACTTGGGTTTGTGGTGCTGTGTTTTGCTCCTGCTTCATGATTTAGGCTGTGAATGATACCTCTCTTGTAGTGATCTGAGGTATTTTGTACATAGGTTAGTGGAAGGTCTAGCAGGTGATTTATTTATGTGAAATGCAAACATGCTGCTATTGGGATAAAAATTAAATAGGGGATTGGCATTGGTGTGGTAAGTGAACCAGTGCACTGATTGGACCCCTAACTAGGGCTGGCTTATGGTACTTTGAAACATTGCTTGCTCTAGGCTGGTAAATAGTATGTAGACAGATGAGACAATGCAGACTGACTTCACCAGAATGACATTATAAGAGCAAAGAGAAATGTTGACACACAATTGTAGTAACCTTGATATTATTGTTAGATTTCAGTCATGTTTATATACATGCTAATCTGTGTGGGAAGTAAGAATAGTTTTAATGTGGTCAAGCATTAACAAAGAGGGCCATTAACAAAGGTGATTAATAGGAAGGCATTACATTTTTTTTATCTCTGTGTGTTATAAAGGAGCAGGGGCAGGGCTAACAGGAACATGAATGACTCAATTAACGAACAATGAGGCTTTCGGAAAAAGGGAAATATCAGTTTAAGCAGTTGAAAAGAGAGGTACTCAGGGTGGCTGAGTTAACATTGGATTAAGGGTCTGTGAATTTTATGGGAATATGGATGTCCAGCAGTATCCGGCACAAATAAAATGTCTATGATTTTCTGGCAATGTTTCAACACCTTTCAATGGATATCCTGTTTTCTGTTTATTGTACACATGATATAGTGAGAAGGACAGCAACGATAACAAACAACTTGAAGCTTAGCCTACAAAAATGAACTTTCTCTGCAGCATGTGGGAGTACATGGTATTAAGCATGTGTGTAAGGTTCGGATAAAATGAACACAAGGCTGAAGGCGAGGGATGATGTTGGAACTTTGTGAAAGGAGCACAGTTGTGTTGAGGAAAAGACATTTCAGGGACAGGTGATTTAGGAGTCAATGGGAGAGTTAGAAATGCTGAGACAGGAGATAGAGGGTTGGTAAAGTTAAGCGTAAGGCCACATTTGTGCTTGGCTATCCTTCCTTAGATCAAGAATGAAGAACAGAAAATACAGGGATTGTGATGTGGAATGGCATTGAAGTTAGTCTTTAGCTACTACGGGAGTGTGGCATGTCATTTGTTAGTGTGTGAATAGGGATGTATTAGCCATATTAATTTTGTGAGTGACGGAGCGGGGTTTTCTATATCTTTATCTTTGAGTTTAGTTATTAAATAACCCCCACCATTGGTCGACAAAGAGAAGTGAAAAGGAGCAATCATCTACATCAGACATCTAAAAGGTAAAATCATCAAATACTTTTGTACAATTAAGAAAGAGAATTTGTGTGCGTTAAAGGGTTTTATTAATTAGTTGTTTAAGATCAATATTTATTCAATAAGCATTAGTCTTGTAAGAATCATCATTAGAAATATATATAATTCAATAATTGATATTTCAATGTGAGAAAAAATACAATATCAGAATTGCAGTCAAAATTGAAAAAATGCAACACGCATGTTACATAAAGGAAATTCCATAATCTAAATTGAATTGGATTGGAATAAAGTAAGGCGTCTGTTTAGAAACCCAATGAAGAGCTCTCATGAATGAATGAATGCATAAGCATTAAGCTTTTGCACCGAAATTTCAGTCATCATACTCCGAAAGATCTTCAGATGGCTCCCCATCGACACCAGGAAAACCGTCAGCAAAGCCCTAGTCATCAACCAGCTAGACCACGGCAACACACTCTTTGCAGGAATCACCATCCAGCTCCTAAAGGGACTCCAGATGACCCATAATCCAGCTGCCAGACTCATCCTCAACCTCCCCACACGGACCCACATCTCCCTCCACCTCACGAACCACCACTGGCTCCCTGTCAAGGAAAAATGGCAATTCAAGATGCTGACGCAAGTCGACAAGGCCCTCCATGGCCAAGAACTAGCATCCATCAACCACTGCCTGAAGTACCACCAACCCGCAAGCCACCTATGCTTTGCAACCCTTACCCTAGCACACATCCCCCACATTCCTACAACAGAAGAGGGTGCTCATTCTCCTACCTCACCACCAAAGCCTGGAGCAGCTTTCCCCACCACCTCCAAGCAACATCGTACCTCACGCAATTCAGGAAGGGGCTCAAGACCTGACTCTTCAACTGATTGCAGCAGAATCACAGCGCCTGGACAACCTCATGGGTGATTTGCCATGCTCAACAAATCCTGACTTAAAGATTGAGTCTTAACCTGGAAAGTATTCTCAGCTATAAATCAGCAGACATCCTAATAGTAGAAAATAAGTTTAGGATAATCCCTCATAAAGAAAGATGGGTTATCAAGGAACTCAGAAATGGCACTCCGGAAATGCAAGTGGTAGAAGCCTCCCTCAACTCTAGGAACACCCACCAACATAGACACACAGCATTCTAGATAGTAACATGTTTCTCTTTCTTCATTCATAGCATCCAATAGAATTTCAGTTAAACCTTCGGAATAGGTAAACTCCCCTGTTTCTCATGTCGTCACATTGGACTACAGAAATAAATCCTTGAAAAAATACTCAATCCACATTTTGCGGTTCTGACACTTCCTCCATGGAATTATCATTCCTGTTGTTTCCTCTCCTTCCAGGGAGAACCTCAATATCAGTTGTCTAATACAAAACAAATGCCTATTCACTAGCCAACAGAAGGCTTCTGGAAAGTTACACCTTCCTCAACAATGAGAAAACCATCCCGTGCAAAACAGCAATTCAATGTAAAAACAGTCTTTTCAATGCTAACATGAAGCTTCCACTAATATGACATCACAAGTTAGGCTAACTAAATCAGCACTTTTGTCACTTCATTTGTAGGCTTATAGCTATCTAGGTATGATTAGCTGCTATCAAATTCATTGTTCAATGCATGCTTGCTGTTTAAACATAGAATATTGCATATCTTAATAAAAAATGTGTTTTTGTCTGTGAATGGAAACTTTCACTACTGCATTAGAATAGTTGTGGGGCTTTTAGGGTTGCTGTGAAGCCATCAGTTCAGAGCACTCTGGGTTGGACTGGGCTAGGAAATAGATCCGGGTGCCAAATCAAAAATGCCCTTCATTAGTGAATCAAATTGCTAAAAGTTGCCCACATTTGCGAATCAGTGCAGTTTTAAACTTGTAAAAACAAACTATATAAATGTTTTGCAATGTATGGGTGACTAAATGCATTTGTGTTTGCTGCAGGCAATGTTTGTGGTCATAGCTGAGAATTACGGCTCACCAAACCATAAAAAAGGCACACAAACAACCAAAAAAACAGCTAATGCACTGATGTGTGAGACCAATCCTGTGGGCACTGTCAGATTGCCATATAGACCAGTCTAACCCAGAAAGCACTGTCAGAAGTTTAAGCAATCTAATTCAATTATTTTTGTAAGAAATAAACAATTTTGTTGAATTTTTAGATTCTATGGAGACAGTTCCAGTTAAATTATAAGGCAGGCGTAAGCAGGTTTATTTATGTTTCAAGCAAACTTATGAGGTCTAGATGTATGTGGTGTCTAATGCAGGTGGAAGTGTGAGGATAAAATATCCAAGTAGTTGGAAAATGCTGACATAAAGGTCATAGCACACACTAAGGCAAAACATTGTATGGAATAGCACCACTGACAGGCTTAAAGCTTAATTTGAGAGTGCCAGACTAGCCTCCTCCTCCCTTTTTACTGGGTTGAAGAGAGAAAGTGATGCTTGTTGAAAGTGGGGGCTAGATGAGGAATATAGTAATGATATAATGATACTCGATTACTTTAATATCCGCATGGATCAATTTACAGACCCCGAGTCCTTGAAACTATGTGAATCCCTCAACATCCTTAATCTGAATCCTCATGTTTTTTCCCCTACACATGAAAAGGGCCACATCCTTGACCAACTTTTCTCAATGGACAGGATTGAAATGGACCCTCCTTCTCCCAATATTTGGTCGGACCACTTCCAACTTTCTTTTAGATTACACAAAGAATCAGCACAGTTTCAATCCCACTGCAAAATACGTGCCACAAGTTTCAGGCTTTTCTATCAGCTGACCCCTGAGGCATTAACTAGAGCACTTGAAAAACACCCTATCTTCTTCAGTGGCCACTTAGAGAGCGACGTGCGCAGTCTAGAATATTGGCTAGTGGCAAAAGGATGTAGAGCCTCTGCCCCTTGGTTCATGGAGGCTCTTAGGAAAAGCAAAAGCATCTGCAAACGCCTTGAGAGAATCTGGAGGAAGAATTTTAATCCCTCAGATAAAATGGCATATACATTGGCTCTAAAGGCTCATTACGCCAAAGTTCGCGTGGAAAAACAGATCTTTCTGGCCTCTAAAATCGACCAAGCTGGGAACAGTAGTAAGGAACTGTTTAACATTGTCAAAGAGTTCTCCTCCCCCAGTGCCACTGACAGCCTTTTTACCCGTGAGGCTCCCACCTTGTCATTGCAAACTCCTACATTGCTTCATGGAAGCGAGAGCAGGGAAACCTGCTCTTGCTTCTATGAAGCACAGCAGGATTGCTTTTCCAAAAGGGGAGCCAGCAGCAGCTCCCCTTGTGGAAAAGCAATGCCGGCTCATGCAGGAGGTGGAAGCCGGCGGGACAGTGGGGGCTTTGGGGCTCCCTCCACGGTCCCCAACTGTGAGGCTGTGCCCCGGGAGATGGGGTCCCTATGGGCCAAAAATGGCTTGGAAGTGGGGCCACACTTCCCCTCTCCTTTTTTGTCTCAGGGGCGAATATAAATTAATAATAGTAGAAGTTTCTTTTTCCACCAAATTTTGGAGTCGCGACCCTTGCGCTGTTCTCAGCATGGCCCCCTGGTGTAAACGGGAGGGGTCTGTGGCTCCCAGCAAAGCCCCCTTGTGTGAACACGAGGGGTGCGTGGCTCCCAGCGTGGCCCCCTGGTGTAAAGGCGAGGGGTGCGCGGCTCCCTGCGTGGCCCCCTAGTGTGAACGCGAGGGGTGCGCGGCTCTTTTAGTCGCGCTGGGTGCACAATTCCAAGCAAAAAATATGACAGTTTTTCATATAAGCCTAGGTTATAAATTGGATTATTGAGTGGCTCTAAAAAGAGCCCTTGTTTTCATTGGGAGATTGTTGTAGCTACATGTAAGTGCGGATGCAGAGCTTCAGGTTGTTGAGAAACACTCTGTTGCCTTCATCAGAGAACTGTACTTCATCACTTCTGTAGATGCCATCCATATTGAAACGAGTATTGTTGTTATAGATGGAGCCCATCCTATTGTCTCCCAGGTAAGCAGAAACAGCTTTATTGACATTTTTTCTAGCTTTCTCAATCTGAGGACAAAACTGATTGGATCACTTCCATTTCTGTCTTTGGCATATGTTAGAGTATACAAAGACAGTTTGGGGGAAAAGCAACATCAATTCTGCAAAGGTGTCCTTTATTAGCATTTCCAGACCTACCCCAGTCAATGTGCCTAGGTCATTGCCACCACAGTGCACAATTATGAGGTTAGGGGCTTGGCGATGTAAAAAGGTTTTAACCAAAGGCATCAATTCGTGCCACTTTAATCCTCTCTGTACAATCCATTTAATGTCTACAGTTTGCAAAGCTAGGTCTTTGTCAATACCTCTGCGTTCAGCAAACCTTTTGCACCAGAAAACATAGCTGTGCCCAACAGTCCACACTGAAAGTATCTTGAAGTGATGACTGTCGATAATGAAAGGTGTCTGTAGCTGAGGTAGTCTGTTGGTAGAATGAGAGATATCTAAAATGGTGGAGAAGATGCTGTTTTTAAGAAAGTAGAGATTTGATTGGCTGTTGAAGGACATTGTACATTCAAAAATAGGGTGCATTTTCCTTTGTTTAAAAAGCAAGGGGCATATTTGCAACAGATAGCGATAATTATCGCTGACCTTGTATACGGCATTTTTTTCTATCGCTGGAATATTTCGCCAGGCTAGCGTTGTATTAACAATGCTTAGCGCCATGCTGATGTATATTCCAGCGATAGCGCCCTTTTCCATGGAACATCGCTGGTTTTCCAGCGATGTTCCATGTAAAACGGCAATATGCTTGATGATACGACCCTGTGGTCGTATCACATGAATCCACCTCCCATGTTAGGTATGCCTTACTCAGGAATTTAACAGACGTTAAATTCCTGCGATAAGGCATTCTTAGCACGATTAAAATAATTGCTTCCCCGCATTGTAAATATCGTGAAGCTGCCTTCACGATATTTACCCATGTTGTTTCCACAGACACGCCTACTTTGCATCTCATTAGTGATGCGAAGTTAGGCGTGCTGGAAACGGGAGCAAAATCAGAAAAACACGCGATAGCATGTCTTTGCTGATAAGGCGATAACATTATCGCCACTTTTTGGCCGAAAACGGCCACAAAAGCGGTGATAATTTTCTATCAATTATCAGCCGAAGCTACCGGGTAGGTGATCCGGAGCACAGAAGAAGAGTACGAACTGCCTTCTCTGGTTTTCGGCGAAGCTGACGAGGTCTATCCTGGAAAGAGGGAGGGCCGCAACCAGGGACACGCAAAGACGACGTGTCCCTTATTTATCTACTCTACAGTATCTCCTATATTTAGGACTCATGGGTTTATAGGGTGTTTCTTTCCCGATTCCCATTTGACATACCTTACTCTCTTGGTCCTGATGAAGCGCTCCCAGATCCATTAGGGACTACTTATAGCGCGAAACATGTCGACCCCTTGACACACCCACACGATTCACCACACGGGTGAGAGAAGAGGGATTATATTTGTTTTATTTTCCCCTCTCACACAGGCAACAGATGTTGCTTCTCCATCCCCGTGATATATTTTAAACCAGACCCCTAGGACATCCTTAATAAATTACGAGTGTCCTTGGGATCTTTTTAGACTTCACTCACTATCACCACTACCACTTAGTCCCACACACCCCCATGCACAAGTGCGGCAAACTCCTTAAAGATCTCCGACAAAGAGCCCCGTCAAACGGGCCCGTGAGGGACTGCAGCGCCACCCCCATGAGGAGCACCAGCCCAATGATGATGCTATACACCTGTTAGGGTGTGTGAGGGCACTTCTAGATCCACACAGGAGTACCTTCACTCTTTCTCGGCACACTCAAACCCACTTGGAGACACTTCACATTTTTCCACAGCCCAATTGGCTGTCTGATTCTCTCCTCTTTTATTCATAAGGAACTGTTACCATCTTACTGCTATGATAATTTTCTATCGCCACATTGTTATATTCCCCTAAGTTTCTTATTGGTTAGTAAAAAATGTTTGAAAGGTACAACAGAAAGGATAAAGTCATGTTTTGCAACGCCAACCACACCTGCTGTTCTCATTTGCAACATTGTGTGGTGAACTTGTGACCTGTCAGTTAAGTTGAATGTTGCATGACCTGTTGCTATGGAAACTGACATTAAGCAGAAGAGGTGAAGAAGTCAGTTGAAAAGGGTTATTATTTGTGACCAATGGAAATATGTTATACAATTTGAAAATCTCTGGGAAGCAATGTCATTTGTTGCTTATGTGTATTTGTGTGGAAAAAGGAGAGGGAAACCTTGCCATTACTGTTTTCCCCTTGCAGAGTCTGGTGATTTATATTGACTGTGTGTAAAAGAAAATCGTGTCAGAGGGTGTGAGATTTTTCATTCAACAGATTTATTTGCAAGGTGAGTTATATATTTTTGATGTTTATTTAAAAAAGATTTGACATTATTCTAAAACTGTGTTGTTTGAAATATATTATTAAATGTAGAGATGTATATTGGAATTAGTTTCATTGTATTTGAAGTTTGTTAAAAAATAGTCTGTAGAGTAATATGTATATTTTTAAGTCTGTTTAAAGGTATAGCTGAATGATGCCTCATATTTTTAGATAGTTGGTTGAAGATGCAGTACAAATGTGTACTTTGAACAATGTTCATATACGGTGTAGTTTATTAGGCTTCATTTTTTCTTCATCAATCAGTCAGTTACTACATACGTTTCTACATACGTACTCACTGATTACTAGGTCTACACACACATCCACTCACTCACCCAGACAGTCACATATACATGCTGTCACTCATCAACACAACACTATCATGCACTCGTACACCTATACATACACTTAAACACCGCCACTCATCCATAGACTTACTCACACACCTCCTCAGTCATGCAAAGAATCAATTACACTTCCATTTACTCACCTATACA
Source organism: Triturus cristatus (assembly GCF_964204655.1). NCBI lineage: Eukaryota > Metazoa > Chordata > Amphibia > Caudata > Salamandridae > Triturus > Triturus cristatus. The sequence goes on from NC_140587.1 coordinate 626,897,545, forward strand.
GTTATACACACACTATCTCACTTATTCATACAGTTACTAACGCATACTTACTCTCTTAAACAATAACTGATACAAGTACACACTCATCCATACAGCCACTCTAACAATCACTCACTCGCACATATAGTTATTTATATACACCATCACTCACATATACTGCCTTTTACATATGTAGGTCCTCACACATCTACAACTGAGACATCCATTCACTCACCAACACACCCATAGACAGACTCACCCACCCATACAGCTGTTTTCACATGCACTGTTAAACCCATACAACCAGTAAATCAACCACTTACACATCTATGCACAGTCACACATACACACACACTCAGTCACCCATACTACTCAGGCAATCAATAATCCATATAGACACTTATGTAGCTACTGACCAACCCATGCAGCAGTTTACACAAGAACAGACAGACTGATACATTCACACAGTTTAGTCACTAACCCATGCATTCAGTAAGACACATTAAATCACTCACATATACAGTCACTCACACACCTACTAAACCCCCCACTCCTTCCTCAATACACCTTGGCATATATATAAAACATATTAAAACTTTATAGAAACACACAATCACTGGATGATGTCATCAGTGATGTAATTTGAGATGTCATCAGTGATGTCAGTGACAATGTAATGAATGATATAATATGTGACGTCATCAGCAGTGCATTGTGGGGACGCGAGTTATAGTTAGCTGAACTAACTATAACAGCTGAATTTCCCTGATTTTGTGCGAGTGAAATGTCCAACTAACTATAACGACCCTGAAACCTGTGTTTTTGTCAGTGAATTTCTAAGGTTTTTCAAATGCTAATTTCTAACTATAATGTCCCTGAAACCTAGGTTTTTCTTTTTTTTTTTTTTTTTTATTTGTGGAATTTTTTATTTTTCTTCATTACAACAATGGATTATGAGCATTACCCATATCACAAGCCTTAAATACTAAATCATACAGTAAATCTGACCGATCAAAGTGTACACATTTATAGAAATCAGCTATAATTAAAATACTCGACATCAAAGTACAGGCAACAACCTACCCCTCTCCCTAGCTATTCCTTCTTTGTCTCTCTTTCCATTTACATAATGGCTCCCAGATTCTTTTCCCCAAACGTCTTCCACTCCTCCCCTTTCGTGCAAAAAATTTTTCCTCTATATTATATGCATATAGGGTATTTGCCAGCCAACATTGCATTTTCGGAGGACTTTTATCTAGCCATGCCCTAGCTATTGTTAGTCTATAGACCGCCATTGCTACAAAAAGGAAATCAGCATATTGAGCCTGCTCGTCATCACTCACTCCTAACATGATCCAAACTGGTGTAAGGGATATCTCAATATCCAGTGAGTTTGCTAAAAACCCCTCAATTTCCCTAATCAGAGTTCTTAGTTCTGAACATGTAGCAAAGATGTGTACGCTATCTACTTCCAGCTCATTACATCTAGGACAATTGATTCCTTGATTCCCTCCCCATTTTGCGATCTTTGCAGGAGTAAAGTACAAAGAGTATAATGTTTTATAATGCTGCGACTGCAGCGGGGCAGCACATAATATCGTAGATCCAAGATTCAATGAATCATAAAAAAGCCTATTATCAATACCCAGTTTATCTTCCCATTTTTTACTAAATTTGACTAGATCGTCCTGCTTATCTTTCATCAATGCTGCATAAAAGGACCTGATGGTACAATCTCCCGACAGCTTTATTTTCTCCATTATTTCCACTTTATTAAAACCTGCCGGGCCCCCCACTTTATTATCAAGGAAACTTCTAACCTGTAGATATTTGAAAAATCCCCTATTATCTAAGCCATATTTTACTCTCAACTCTGAAAATTGTATAAGGCCATCTTGTGTATATAAATCTCCAATTTGCATAACCCCCTTTAATGCCCACTGTGCCATAGTATAATCTCCAAAAATTTCCTTAGGGAGTGACCTGTTGTTACTTAATGAGACATATCTGTTATACCTCCCAAGTTTTACCCTCTTCAAGAATGCATTCCACGTCGTCACTGCCGCTTTAACAGTTTTAAACTTAGTCCTCTTGAAATAGCTATAATCAATGCACTTCAGAAAGCAATTCTCAGCATTTACCCCTAAAGCGACAGCATACACATCTGTAGACATTTTCTGCATTCTAACATCATCAGAGCTTCCACCGATAAGACCTTGAATGTATTGCAGCACAGAGGCCATATAATATAAGCGAAAATCTGGTGCCCCCCATCCCCCTTTTTCTCTAGGGAGCGTCATGTACCTATAAGCTCTCCGGGTTTTACCTTGGGCCCATATAAACCTATTACAAATAGACTCTATGCGAATAAACCAGCTGGCTTCAATCAACAATGGTACAGCCCTGAATACATACAAAAATTTGGGTAAAATCATCATTTTGATAGTGTTTGTGCAACCAACTAGCGACAGATGTAAATTGTTCATTCTTTCTAGGTCTTTTTTCATTTGAGTTATCAGGGGATCCATATTTTTTTCCACAATTTTACTTACTTCTGCCGTCATTTGCACCCCTAGGTAGGTTGCCGTGTTTACCACTCTTACATCATTACACATCACCCACTGATTCTTGACTATCTGTGTTTTAGTTATATTCAAGCTATATCCAGAGAACTGACCAAACTTCTCAGCTTCTGATTCAATTACCCTGATGGCGGCTACAGGGTCTGGAGTCAGGATGGCAATGTCGTCCGCATAGGCTAGTGATTTAAGCCTACACCCATTTAGTACTAATGGAGGTATTTGCTGATTCATTTCCAATTTACGAATATAGGGATCAAGATACAGAGCAAACAATAGGGGAGAAGAGGGACACCCCTGCCTTGTTCCTCTCTGGATGTTAACTGCAGCAGAGTAACCTCTATTGACTCTTATCTTGGCCGTCGGTGCTATGTATAGCGTCTGCAGAGCCTTTATAAACCCTGGTCCTATACCGTGCCACCTTAAAGCCTCCCATAGATACCCCCATGAGACCCTATCAAAAGCCTTTTCAGCGTCGAGAAACACCGCTGCCATTGGGTCCTCCAAGATGTCTGCAACATCAAGTGCCGTTATTACCTGCCTGGTGTGGTGGGTTGTGCCTTTCCCTGGAATAAATCCATGCTGAGAGGGTGTAACTAAAGATTCAATTATCTTGGATAATCTTTTTGCCAATATTTTTGAAAACACCTTGACATCGGCGTTCATTAAAGTGATGGGTCGATAGGAGCCTGGGACATCTGGCGGTTTACCCTTTTTTGGAATAACAATGATGTCTGCGCCACCCCAGGAACATGGAACAGTTTCACCCAGTTGCGCTGACACCATTATATTAAACATGTCTGCTAGCAAAGAGGTCTGGAAGACCTTATAAAATTCAACTGGAATCTGGTCCGGGCCAGCAGCCTTCCCCGATGGGAGTTCCCTCAGCGCTTCAACTAGTTCTTCCACCTTGAATTTCTCTTCCAGCTCTAATTTGTCTGACTCCTCCAAATATGAAGGCTCAATATCCCTCAGATAAGCCCTCATGTCCTCCTCACTTCCACGCCCATCTGCCCGATACAATTCCATATAGAACTGCCTAAAAACCTCTCTAATCTGTTCTACACCCTTAACTTTAATTCCTTGATCATTTTTGATCTCCTTAATATTAGCCATACCATCTCTTTGTCTAGCTCGCACTGCTAATATATGACCTACTCTTTCGCTAAGCTCATACGCCTTTTCTTTATTGGCTAAATATTTCTCCACCGTTTTTTTTGCCATCTCCTCCATGACCATTGCTTTGAGAGCGACTAATTTTAACAATATCTGCTCAGCTGATGTATGCATATGTATAGCCATCGTGAGTTCCTCCTCTGCCTCTCTAATTAATTCATTATTTCTTTCTAGTTCCTCCCTTTCTCTTCTTTGCGTTCTAATAACATAGCTAAGGGTCTCACCTCGTATTCCAGCTTTAAAAGCGTCCCAGACACTCCCTGGTGACGCAGTACCTCTGTTAATTACCCAAAACTCCTTAATCCATTCAGCCATTCTTTCCCTATATTGATGATCCTGAAGGAGTGCTCTGTCAAATGTCCATTGCGTCGGCTCCTTGTTTCTCCTTTGCCCAATGTTTACCTCTAACACTAACGGGCTATGATCTGATATGATCCTTGGTTCTCTTACTATCCTTGCGCCATCTATCAGCCTTCTTGTAATTAAAAAATAATCCAGCCTGACTAAAATCTGATGGGGCGCTGAAAAGAAAGTACTCCCATCGAGATTTGGATGGCAGTATACCCAAGGATCCTCAAGAGAGTTATTCCTTGCTAAATCTGCTAGAGCCCTATATGTTCTTTTTTTCCTCCCCGCATACTTCCTGTTAGGGTCCAAAAAACTACTATCTGAATCATGAATATTCAGGTCGCCGCATAAAATAACAGGCTCAGGCCACTGAGCAAGTTCTGTATCTAGGAATTGAGGAACGTCTGGGTCATCCCCAGTAGAGCCGTAGACCGACACAAGCGTAAAGGTTTCCCCCCTAAACGATAACTCTACTATAACCCATCTTCCCCATTTATCCTCCAGCTTTCTTTTAACTATTGCATCCTGTTTCCTGCCCAGTATCGCCACTCCTCTTGTCTTGGTGTTCTGATTAGTTTTTGCAAGTACATTAAAACCTAGTTGCTCAAGTAAGTAAACCTTAGTGCCCTCAATGTGTGTTTCCTGAAGGCACACTAAGTCCGGTTTAAAAGTTTTTAGCAGTGACGCAGCTTTTAACCTCTTATTAATCTCATTGAGTCCACAAATGTTTATTGATACTATTCTACACGACATTTAAATTCATAGAGTTCCCTGTTCCGCTTTCCCGATTTAACCAGCAAGATTTAGTGATTATCTTTATACTTTGAGCTTTCCAGAACAATTTCTCCCCTCCTTTAGTTTGTTTGTGTACCTTGATCCCTGCATCTTTTTTTAAGTCTTTTTTACCCCTTTCTTCTACACCAAAAGTGTGCCCAAAACCAACATGTGTGTCTCCCCCCCCTTCCCCCCTCTCCCCTCCCCCCTCACCCCCCACCCCTTGGGAGCCCCCCCCCCCTCACTACAGGCAAATAGGCCAATCCTGGCCTATGTGTAGCCGACCGTACTCTGCAGCGTCGCTACTCTCTCCCATCCTGTTTACCCCACTGTCTGATATAGCCAGATAGACTATATGGCATTACCATCTAACCAACTTACGGAGTTTTTGGTGCAGTTCTCCGGGGAGATTGCGATGGGGTTCTGGTTCTAGCTCTACTCTCCTTCCCTTTATTGGTATCGGAGATTTCTGCTAGATATTCTGCTGCTCTTATCTCAGATGTAAACATTTTGGTATAACCTTTCATGATAACTTTCAACCTAGACGGAAACAAGAGATATGCTTCTGCCCCTTGCTTTTGAAAGGGCCCTATCATCTGTCTTAATTTCCACCTTCTTTCCACGGTAACGTGGCAGAAGTCTGGCCTTGAAAAAAAAGTATTTCCATCAACTGTAATTCTTGAGTCCGGTCTGGCTTTATCGATTATCTCCTGTCTTGCTAGAAAATTACCCAAGAATACCAACATTGCTCTTGGGAGTTCCTTATCCTGCCCTCCCCGATTATTCTTTTTGAACAGTGGATACCTATGTGCTCTTTGCACTTCCACATCCCATTGCCATTTTGAGTCAGGAAAGACTTCTTCCAAAATCTTAACCACGTAACCTCTGGGATCCTGCCCCTCTTTCCCCTCCTCTAGGCCCAAAAGTCTCACATTATTCCTTCTTTGGCGATTTTCAAAACTTTCTAGCTTCCACTGAAGATCTTCAACCACCTTCTCTTGATCCACTTTAAAAGTCTGCCAGTCTGTCACTTCGTCTTCAACCCTGCTTGTCCTTTCCTCCACTTGTAGGACTCTTTCTTCAACCTCTTCCTGCTTTCTACTTACTTTCCTTAGTGATGCTTGCAGTTTTTTTGTGTCTCTTTTCGCCCTTCTGCTCTCCATTCTTGCCTCCTTCTGCATCTGTTTCAAGGTCCCAAAGAGCATTTCGAGGGTTACATTTTGGTTATTCCGCCTCCCCTCCTTCTCCCCTGCTTCCTGCTCACTTTCTTTGTAGGTCTCTGAGGTAGCGGAGTAGTCCCATGATAATTTTTTAGTCATACTACTTCTTGAACCTCTTCCGCTTCTTCTTTTTACTCCCATAGTACTTTTTTTCTTTTTTGTGACTAATTCGCTAGATCCGTTACTACTGTCTGAGTCAGAAGTACGTTCAATTCGACTCCCCTCTTCCTCTGATTCTACCTCGCTCGGATTCGATGAGTCCGAGCCTTCGTTAACCGAAAAAAACTCAGGTGAGCCTCCCCTCATGCTTCTATCTATGCTTTTATTAGTTCTACTCAAGTCCAGGTCCAAGTGTAGCCCATGCTGCTCTGTTAGACTCTGCGTGCTGCCCCGGCTTGCCTCAATGCCCTTCAAGTGCTTATTGTACAACCCTGCCTCTACTAACAAGAGAGCGTCTAGCATCTGTGAGTTGTTTTGTTTCTCCAATTGCTTAGAAGCAGTGTCTATGTCGGTGTCACAGCCCGACTCCTTGCCGACCTCCACCCCTTCCTCCTCTCCTCCCACGGCTTCTGGGGCTTCTACGCGCCGCTTAGAAGCAGTGTCAGCGTCGGTATCACAGCCCAATTCCTTACCAATCTCTACCTCTTCCTCCTCGCCTCCCACGGCTTCTGGAGCTTCTACACGCCGCTCTGCGTTCAACGCGCCAACTCCTGCATTGCTTCCCGGTTGCCTAGCAACCAGGCCTCCGCTGCTTGCGTCCTCGCGGTCCGACTCTGCTTCCGCGTTTGTCTGACAGCTGTCTCCCTGGGCGTCGGTAGCCGTCGGCAGCCTCACATCCTGCAATTCCTTCTGCTGCAATCCATCTGCCTGGATCTGTATTCGTGGAACAGACGGAGGGATCCTTGTGATAAACGACTCTGGTAAGGTCGCTTGGCGCTTCTGATCTTTATCCTTCGCCGACTTAGACAACGCTGAGCGGGTCTCCGGGCCTGCTTCCAGCTTCTTCTCCTGCTTCTCCGCATTCTTTGCTACTGCACTCTTCGACCTCCGACTTGAAAATTCCGCCGCTTTTCCCACAGAGGCTGTTTTTGGGATGGCCCCTTCTCTTACAGCAACCCCTAAGGGTTTGATCGGTCCTGCTGATGTTGTTTTTTCTCTCTCCGCCTTGAGCTTTTGGGGCATCTTCAGAGGCACTTTCACGTCGTTAAACAGACTTCTCCAGCAGATCAGCCAGTCTGTCACCTTCTTTCTCACTTTCTTTGTAGGGAACCCCCTCAACCAACCTGGGTTAAGTGTATCCACTGTATCAAGAACAATCCGATAAGTCAGAGCCCACATCGCTAGGTTCACCAATACTCCATCACCCTAGGATAGGAGAGAGTAGAGTATGCGACTTCTCTCTACAGAGCCACGGCGGCCATCTTGCCCCCGAAACCTAGGTTTTTCAGTGAATATATATATGTGTGTGTGCACTTTTAGCATATCTTGAATAAAGATACGCCCACTGAGGCGGGACTTTGATAATATTAAGCAGGTGTTCTACCTACTTGGGAGCCATTTTCCTGTTTGTGTTGGCTGGTGAACAAGAGCGAAAGCTTGAAACGCGTAGAGCCAGTAATTTTGAAGAAAGCTGACAACTAATCTGCTGCAGCCCTCTTGCATAGGAGTTCGCACTCCGGGAGCCCATCCTCACAGGGGCAACCTTTTTTTTGTGGATACGTAGCGGCTTTGTCCAACCGCGAGGTTGGCCCACTGCATATCAGTGTATCCTTGGTGGTTGAAGGATCGAACACCAGTACAAGGGAGCAGAGTGCTCTATCAGAGGAGAGCAAGTATTGCAACAGACTTTGCTTTTTAACTTTCGTGTACCCACTTGGTTTTCAGAACTTTATTGATAATAGGATGATGGCACCACCCACTGGGGCATTGATGTTGTAATTTGGAACTGCTAATACTGCAATGCACTTTTAGCATATGTCGAATAAAGATACTCCCACTGAGGCGGGACTTTGATAATATTAAGCAGGTGTTCAACCTACTTGGAAGCATTTTCCTGTTTTTGTTGGTTTTTGACCAAGAGCGAAAGTTTGAAATGTGTAGAGCCAGTAATTTTGATGAAAGCTGACAACTAATCTGCTGCAGCCCTCTTGCATAGGAGTTTGCACTCCGGGAGGGGCAACCTTTTGTGTGTGGAAATGTGTGTATATATATATATATATATATATATATATATATATATATATATACAAATGCCACTCTTGTGACCGCCGAATACATTACACATATATACATATTACCTATTGTCGGTCGCCAGTAGGTAGTTATAATTACGACCTAGTTTCCATAGGAAAAGTGTTTATGTAGTTGCCTATATCTTTGGTGCAGTTTAACTAATCCTCACAAAATTTTCCCAAAAAAGTGTGCCACTGATTCTAGTTGTGCGTGGACATTCGTGGCTATCCATTGAGCTGGGTCCAAGAAAAAGGGGGGTGGTCAAAAAAAGTATCTTTCCCATGTAAATTCCTATTGAGAATTTAGACATGGCTGCAGTCCAAACCACTGGATGGAATTACACCAAATTTGGCAGAAAGGAAGCTCTTGATCCAGAAAGCACCCTTTTTGTTTTTAGATGTTCAGCAGTTTTAGAAATATTAATGAAATCCAAATATGTATATCAAGGTGCACAAATAAATGCACAACTATTTTGCGATGAGTAGCAAATGTGCAAGCCAAAAGCCAAAAGGAATGCCATGATTGGCTGGACGCAACCTGTGTAGAAAGTTGTGGCCGCCATTTTAAGTAATGGGACATGTTACCGGTAGCTGTGACTAAACATGAAAAGTGGTATAAGGGGTCAGGGTAGGGGTACTTCAAGGCTGCAATATAGGGGTGTCCCCTATGTGTCCAAAATACATCACAAAATGTTTTTCTCATGTGCGATTACAGTGGAGCTGGTAGTTCTTCGTAGTGCAAGTGAGTGAGTAGTGGATTAAAAATGGGCCAAATGTACTCGCCAAAACGATTTTATTGTGGAGTCACTGATCCATGTTAAAAACAGCAATGAGATACCTTCATTGGTTAGATTGACCACTGGTATCTAAAAGTGAAATGATGTGCTAAAAAAGTAAAAAAAGACGGACATGTTCCTCCCACCAGCCCACGTGTAAACACGCGTAACTAGGGGAGAAACATGCCCCCATCGCCACTCCGCGTAATTGCTGAAACACTTCCTTATTAAATAAGAAAAAATTGTGAGTCAAACAAATCTCTATCATTTTGACCAACATTTTGTTATGTTCATACATAGCAATCTTTCTTTTATCCAAATAATAGCGAATAGCATTAATCCCGTCACTGTGGTGGATACTAGTGTACAAAGAACTAATGTCCATTGCTATTAAAAGACAATCCTCTTCCCATTTTACTTTTCTTAGTTTAGTTAGGAAATGACCAGTGTCCCTTATAAAAGATGGCAATTCCTCCACAAACTCATGTAGATAATGGTCCACATATTTTGACATTGCCTCTAAAAGGCTTTTGCGTGCGGAAATAATTGGTCTGCCAGGGACCGGTACCACCTTCTTATGTACTTTTGGAATAAAGTATAAAAAAGGAGTCATTGGATGATCATTTTTAAAAAAGTTATATTCATTTTTGGATAATAAGCCAACACGCTTCCACTGAGCCAGTTCGCCAAAGACAAATTCCTTATTTTTCCTTAGTTCCTGAAAATTGGATCTCGGTAGTAAATAAATGAAATTCTGTCGTGCTTGACTCGACAAGAAAGAAGACTCGCACACCAGGGTTCGTGATTAAAAAAGCGTGTTATTGGCGACGCATTTCGACCAGACGGTCTTCTTTACAAGCCAACATTGCATATAACACACTTACCATATGAAGTGCATTTACACAACACTGAAAATGGACCATGCTGACTTGGTTCCTGTATGGACATGGAAAACAGACAATTATCCATTGCTTCATGAATGCATAGTTTGAGAAAAAATTACTTCCAATTGGCATTTTCGAAATTCAGAAGGCAAAATAAAATCACAATTGGTAACATGATTAGTGCAAATAAAATACATAAGGTTCAACATACATTTCATACGCACACTTGTGTTGTAACTAATTGCTCCATAAGTTACAACAAATACGTACAAGTGCGATACTCTCAGGGAAATCCAACTTTACCACTAAACAAGATTTATCATTACCATTCCAAAGATCTGAAACATGATTTAGCTACTCCTTTCTAATCAGAAATTACAGCTTTAGAGTAAAGAGTTTCCAATGCTAGCCTATGAGAGGAGTGGGTCTCACAGCAGTGAAAAACGAATATAGCTGTTTGTAAAACTGCCCTACCTTTGAGTAACAACACCCTGTGTAATAAAAGGGGACTTAGAGGCTTGGAAAGTGGTTTTAAATGCCATGTCACAGTGGCAGTAAACTGCAAACACAGGCCTTGCAATGGCAGGCCTGAGACAGGTGTGAAAGTCGACTTGTGTGGATGGCACATTCATTGCTGCAGGTCCACTAGTAGCTTTAAGATTACAGGCCCTGTCTACATGGTATGCCACTTTACAAGGGATTTATAAGTAAACTAAATAAGCCAATCAGGTACATGCCAATGTCACCATGTATTAAGAAAGAAGCACATGCACTTTAGCACTGGTCAACAGTGGTAGAGTTTTCAGAGTCCCAAGCAAACAAAGAGAGGGTCAGAAAAACAGCAAGAGGAATACAAAAAGTTTGGGATAGCCCTGCATAAATGGCCATTTCCAACACAAGTTTATTCAACCAATCTTAAGGCTCACTTCCCATTGGCTGCCCAGGAAGGCAGAATCAAAGGCCTTTCTGTTGGAATTAAGTTTTCTCCATGGCAAGAAGGGAGGAGGAGATATTTTCCCATCTCCTCCTGATGCTCAAGCTGTTTTGAACTGTCAAATGCAATTTTCAACAGTTCTTCCAAAGGTTTCTTCCCAGGCCTTTGTGCAGAGTGTTACTCTCTTTATGATTATGGAATCAGAGAGCCTTCTCAATCTTCTGGAAACAGGGAGAGTGTAAAGAGGTACCTATGCGGTGCTGGGAGCAGATTCCACTGAGCGGCGAGCTCACCTTGATAAATATTTGACTACAGGGAGCTGCCACTGCCTTGTACTATAAAAGACAAGTAGGAAAGGAGGATTAGTAAAGGGGATCTGTTGGTCCTGACAAAAGCCGTAAAAGACACAGGAAACGACTGAAACATGTTGACAGACATGCCGATAGGAGGGGTGAAGGGCCACTAATCAGCCCTGTCACCACCATCCTACGTTCTCTCTTTTTAATCCTGACCGGGTGGTCTAGGAATAAAGTATTAGCAGGGATAGTCCAGAGTCAGTTTTATACTTCATATTCCTTATGTACTTTTTTCTTTTTTATCCTCACAATTGTATGTATGTATTGTCTTCCCCCTCCCTTTTGCTCCGCCGTGGGCGTTGGTCTGCGCAGGGGTGTGTTTAGCAAGGATGTATGTCATTACATCGCATAGTAATACCACGCATGTCATTACAACGCGGGTATTACTACGCGATGTCAAGGACATCGCATGCCATTACATCGCATACTTTTACCACGAGTATGCCTTTACCACGCATGCCATTACAACGCAAAGGCATGTGTGGTAAAGCAATACTCGTAGTAAAAGTTTGCAAGGTAAGTTACATCCCTACACAACGCACTACTCCCACCCCGACACTACCCCTAACCCAAAAACACTACCACACTACACTACCCACACTACTTTCACCCCTACCCTACCCTAAACCCTAAAACAATACAACACTACAACACTACCCACACTACTCCCACCCCTACCCTACCCTAAACCCTAAAACACTACAACACTACACTAAACACTAAAACACTACACTACACAAACACTACTATACTACACTAAAACCTAAAAGACTACACTACCCTTAACCCTAAAACACTACACTACACAAACACTACAACACTACCCTAAACCCTAAAACACTACACAGACACTACTACACTACCCTAAAACACTACACACACACTACTATACTACACTAAACCCTAAATCACAACACTACCCTAAACCCTAAAACGCTACACTACACAAACACAAACACTACTACTCTACCCTAAACCCTAAAACACGACATTACACAAACACTACTACACTACCCTAAACCCTAAAACACTAAACTACACAAACACTACAACACTACCCTAAACCCTAAAACACTATACTACACAAACACTACAACACTACCCTAAACCCTAAAATACTACACTACCCTGAACCCTAAAACACTACACTACCCTAAACCCTAAAACACTACACTACACAAACACTACTACACTACCCTAAAACCTAAATCACTACACAAACACTACTACACTACCCTAAAACCTAAATCACTACAACAGTACCCTAAACCCTAATACACTACACTAAAAAAACACTACAACACTACACTACACTACAAAAAACCCCACATTAAAACGTTAAAAAAACACACAAACGTTAGAACACTACTTTTACACTACCCTAAACCCTACAAAAGTAACCCACACCCCAAACTCAAACCCCCTTACCTCTCTCCTCTCCAGCATCGCCATCTGCTTCCTCCTTCCTTCTTGGTGCACTTCGTTGTGAGGTAATAGCCTATGTTTCCTCACAATGACATGGATAGCCGCCGCTGCCATTACACATTACATCGCATTCGTTGTAAAAGCGCATGCGATGCAATGGTATGCGTGAGTTTTACCACGCGCTGTAACATCGCATGCGTTGTAACGCATGCGATGTAATATCCCTATGATGAAGCATGCCACAAATTGTGGGTGAGGGCAGTTTTTCCAACAATGTTTGCCACTTTAACCTGAATCCTATAGCGTGATTATCTTGATACTCCTACTTCTCTTGTGTGTTTCATGTTTAGAGTGTACAGAGACACAGGGCTGAAAGAAGGGAGGAATTGCACGCAAGAGATGCGAGGCACTGTAAGCGCTGAGGCTTGTTTGGTCCTTACATTTTATTTCCGGGGTCTGACAAATGAGGCTTCAACATACACTGTACTTTGGTTCTCCTGACCACTCAAAAATGAACACATGAAATGCACTCCAGACATTTATTTAGGATGAATGATGGATCTTACTAATTGTTTAATACTGTCAGACACTAGAGCTCAGTCAGTGTGAGCACTTCATAAAACATGGACCACTGTCCATTAGCCAATGAAGCAGGCTGCGGTATGGGAAAACATAAGGATTGTCAGTATGTTGTTTCCAGTTTATTAGAACAACAGATTAAATCTCATTATGGCAAATTATCCCAAAGCAGGATGAAACTTGGGGGCATATTTCACTTTAATATGAAGCACGAAATTTGGCAGCACCATGTTCCAACATTTTTAAAACGCAGGGATGCGCCATATTTACAAGAATACGCACACCCCTTTGTTCCACTAGAGCTGGCACAAAGAAAGTCTCCTAGCACCAGTGCAGGCACCCTGCGTTATGTTGTAGGGGTGCCTGCACTGCAGGGAAGATTGTTTATGTGCAGGAAAGTATTCCTTCCTCCACATAAACAATTAATGATGATGATTTGCTGCAGCACACATGGAAAGAGCAAAAACAAGAAGAAATTAATAATTTCTCCTCGGTGCACCATTCTTACGCCTGGAACTCCATGGCATTAGTTTTTGGGGCTGCCTCAGCCTCGTAAAATCTTGGAAAGCGCCAAAAAGCAATGGGTGTTGCGGTGGAGCACACACAGCAAAACCCATTTCACGCCCCTTTGCCACAGAGGACTGCGGCGGAAAGGGGCATATAGACATGGTGGCATTGAGCCACGCACAGTGGCTTAGCACTACCTTGTAAATATGGAAAATGACGCTGCGCCACCCAAACATCAAGAAAAGTGCATTCGGGGGCGGTGAGGGCTTGTAAATATGCCCTGTGGTATGTGATGTGGACATACAAGTGCCTGCAATGAAGCTGCAAAGGGAACAAAAGTAACCCATGACTGTAGGACTTGTAATTGAAGGGTGTTTTAATGTTGTAATGAACTGCTCGTGGCTGTATGATTTGTTATTTGGGCCATTTTGCTAGTATGTTTGCTGCTTTTTGGAAGAATGCGGAATTGGCTAAATTGAGTGGAATAAAAATAAATATAATGCAACACAGCCTTAATACCAACACTTACATAAATAACGGATTTTAAGTGAGACACTTTACCTAGAGTATAAATACACCCTTCACCACTAAAATGATGTCACATCTCATACCTGTTTGAAGACGGGAAAGTAGCTATTAGTAACCACAAATTGATGCTATGTATTATCCTCCCTCGCTTTCACTGTCACATGAAAATAAAAGTGCGCAGCACTTTCAGCGTAGTTACGTCAATTAACACTGAAAGTGCTTTCTTTGTATTTGCTCTATCAGAAGGGAAGGCACCTCTGAATTCCTCCCTGATATTGCCTTAGTGATGATTTGACATTGCAACGAAAGACAACAAATATAAAGCCCTGGAACAGTCACCTGTTCAATGCTGCAGCGGGGCCCATCTTATGAACTGAAAAAACAGCACTCAGTGAGGTGGCCTTTCATTCTGCTGGCAGTTCAAGTAATTCAACCAAAGAGCTGCAAGTTTGGCATGCCAACTTCTCTTGTGCATACTTCCTGCATCGAAAAAAGGCTGATGATAGAGTATATTTAGAAAACCTTTATCGGATAGGCCCTGAACTACTTTGAGTATAGGTTATTTATTGATACTCTTGACTCATTGGGTTTTCTGTTTAGAACACTTCCTGTTGCATGTTTGTCTCCAACATTTTACGCACACATTGATTTATTTTACCCCTTGCGTCCTGGAACCATTAATTACAGCAACCAAAGAAACCTCGCATTCTTGAGAGCAAGGGACAACGTATGCACATCTACTATGAATTGGGAGTTGACAGGTGGCCAAGAGAGCTGATAGATTGGATTTTAACGTGTCTAAAGAGAGCAAATGATGCAAAGACAATCGTCCTCTCCTGTGAAAAGCAGGATTTTTGTGTTGCTTGCCCATGAAGCAGTCAAGTCTAATTCTCACGACACTTCATTGATTTCCCAATCAACCATACTCATTCAGATGGCAAAAGGCAGGGTCAAAGAACGAGAGAATTGAGGCTGAATCTCACAGTTCGTCAAGAATAAATAAGAAAGAAAGCTGATAAACTGCACACTCTATTGCTCAGCACTTAGCAAGTGAATTCGGTGCAGCCCTGACTGTATTCATATTTTGCTTGGAAATAAAACAGGTTTTGTAAGAAGAGGAATTTGCATTATAATGGAAGTGTGAAAAACATTCATCCTCGACAGCACGCCAGTGATTTCAGCATACATCATAGGACGAAAAACGTCTTGGCGTTTCTTGGTTCACAGTAAAAAAGAAGCAGGCCACAACAGCAGGACAAGAACGAAAGAAAGCTGGTAATGATGCAATAAATCAGAAATGCAAGGCATGAATGTGTTCCCCATACATCAAGCCTCAGACTCAAACACAATCTTCAGAATAAATCGGGTTTCAAAGGACAGAGTGGTGTGTTCTTTTTAACAGGATGCATGTGGGTGGGCGAGAAAGAGAGAGGAAAAGACAATGCCGCAGACCTAGAGACTTAATAATGGAAGATAATAAAACGACTGCACAAAATAGAGCAAATATCCTTTAACATGTCAATCTTTCCCCGTTGAGAAAAATACAATTTTGTAACCTTCTACCAACCTAATAAGACCACCCAAAACATAATCACACTGCTTTATATTGGTATCTAGACTCAGTTAGGACATGTGCATTTTGTCACAAAAACAGCAAAGCAGTGATTTGTCTTTTTTGGATTAACTGACTTATTACAACTTTAGGATTTTCTAGTAGATCCGTAGACATCTGGAGAGTTAGACGAAAGAATCCATAATTGTGCTTAGGTTAAAAGTGGAACGTCCTTACTTAAGGTAGTGAAGGTCACTGGGAGGAGTCAGGTTTTGCCAATATTACAGCAGATCTGTCCTGAGTTGCACAGTTAGCCAGTCTGCCCCTGCAGAGATATGTCACAACTCCACTGTTCCAACTGCTAAAATTGTGGCTTTGTGAGAAGACACTTTTACAGAGCATAGAGAGAAATTGTCAATGGTGACCACAAAGGGAAAATTCTGAAAGTGGGAAGCTAGTTTATAAACATTATTGTTGATAGCACGTAGTGCTATTAAGGTAGCATGATAGTGGTAGGAGAGAAAATAATAAGTGACAAAGAAGTAGGGTCTGATTACGATGCGGTGCGAATGCCATCACCGCGGGCAGATGACTGTCTGACAATGTGTCCGCGTTCCCACACACCCTATTACGATATGACCACCGTGCAGGCAGTCGTAAAATGTCTTTTTCTACTGAAGTTTTTGCTGGGGCCCAGGAAAGGGCTGCAGCACAAGCTGCTGTAGAAAAAGGCACTTTAGAAAGAGCCATGCACATGGACCTAGCAGTGTTAAACAGAGGATGGGGGCCTTGCTTGTGGCCCCCAAAGACCGCTTCAGTCTACCATTTCACGGCCGTGGGACCGCCATGAAAAGTCAGTCGGAAATGGACATCCTAATCCCTATGGTGGTGCCTGTACAGGTGCCGCCTCCATTGTAGTCTGACCACTGCCCTGATGGGTTCCTTGAGCCTGTCTGAGATGGCGGTCTTACCCCTGACATTATCGCTCCATCCACTGGTATTGTAATCAGGCAGTTGGACCGATGGCCTGGATGTCGGGTGGTAGGCCACCAATAGCCTGTCGGTGGTAGTCTGCTCAACATCAAAAGGAGGGCCATAGTTCTTAAGGCCAATATGACCACAAAGAAGTTTGACTGCTATATTTTAAATCTGTGTAGGCAGTTACAGACCAGCAGCTCACATGATGACATAGTGTGCCACACATTAATGGCTGTGCAGCTGTTTTTGGAGGCTCTGAATAACCAATATCAATAAAGGAGTGTGAACACACCCCTGGACATCGGCTGCAGCAGCCTCGACAAGCTTTTGTTCTATTTTTTATGTTTGCTTTTTGGAGTAGGGAGTAATAGAGCATGCAGGGCCAGAAGCGCCTGTGACAGAAGCAATTCCCCCTTTCACAGCCACCTGCCTCCTCACACTGTGAAATTGTTCATTAAGTTGGCAGGCCTGCTGTTAGATTGAACCCTTCTGGAGAAAGGCCACTGCTAGAATCAACTCTAGAAATGATCCATTGATGCAGGGTGGTTGGAATGAGAACTCTTGAGAGAATGAGACCTATGCCATGATGAAAGGTAACAGTCAAAGGAGAAAGAATCAAGTCTCGGTGAATGCTGGCGTTACAGTGATCTCAAGTAGGATACACTGATTCCTTTGAACAAGGAAGAAGAGGGCGAAAAGCACCCATAGATATTGGGCACCCCTTTAGATTTCCATCAGGGAGAGTGTTACTGGACAAGTCAAACATCTTTAAATTTTACCATTCATGGTTGTAATTTAAATGGGCATCATCAGCGTACATTGAGAAAGTTTTCCCAGAAGAGGGTGCAGTAGAAGTTTGAGAAAGAATTTGAAAGTAGTGTCAATATGGCTAAGATATATGGAACTCTCCTAGTGGCAAGTTTATCCTCAGAGTCACAGGGGACAAACGGATGTTGATAAAAAAGCCTTTAGGTATTTATGGGCCAAGTCAGCCCACAAATATAAATTAATCAGGCCCACCTAAACTATTGAGCTGAAATGATTCACACTGAAAAAACTAGGAAGAAAATTGCAAGCAGCCAACAGAGCCACCTTTTTAAATCATAGAATTATCTGGGAAGATAGCGTGCAGTTATTTCTTCTGGCCGTTAAAAAAAAATGATTATTCCATTAACTGTCACTCATTTTCCCGTTTGGCATAGTGGTGCTTTCCTACCACTGTAGAAATGTATTTGTTGAACAACCTCTTGAGTGAAAGTCTGTAACTGAACCATGAACCCTATTCACCAAGATACATTTACATGTGCGGATTTACTCATGTGCAGCTATGCTCCTACACCTTGGTATAACTTTCCAGTATTTTGCTGGAGATTAACATATCTCGACCCCCTCCAAACTATTTTATAACTGTAAAGTTATAAATAACTTATCAACTGTTTTTAGAGATCTCTGCCACTGAAGAGATCTCTACATAACAAAAATAGGAACATTTATTAAAGTTTATTATTCAGTAAAATGTTATGCTAAATATACATGTACGTTAAGTTAAATTCATTACCATAAATAACATTATTTAAATATATTAATTTAATTTATATATATATTAATTTTTAAACACTCATTTACTAAATCACCCACTCTAACTTACATTTGAATAAGTCACCCACCCTAACTTACAATTTGTTATATTTATTTTTAATAAATGGGGTAAACATTATATTTTTTTTATTAATTATTTTGTTTCCATAAGTTCAAAATTTAGTTGCTTTCTTTTGAATTAAGTGTATTATTACAGTAGTTAAAAATAATTGTGCTTAATGTTTATAACAAAAACTTAAATGTATAATTATTTTTTATTTTAACATTAATTTCTAGGAAGTTTTATTTTTGTTTCAGCCTCCATTGTTTTCTTTGCGAGTGTGTTTCAGTAGCAAAGGTTAGCAATATGTGGTGCTTGACGGAGTTCAAGGATAGCGTGTGTAGCGTCTTCCCAGTTGGGGTACCCTCAAATAACGATGCCATACATGGAGCTTGGTATCACATGTCTTTATTCTTCTGCATGTTACTGCGAACTCGAGATTTTTAAGCAGCCTTCAGTGCAATACACTCTATTCATTATGTTATAGCTCTACGGAGTTCCGTCTCTGTTAACTTGCAAGACACTACATCTCTCCCTCTGCTAGATGAAAACTTACCAATTTTACAAAAGATATGCATACATGTACATTTAAATCTCTTCAATTAATGTCTTTGGTGCTGTAATTGTTCGACCTAAACATGTGTGAAGTTGAGACCTGTCACCATCATGATCCAAGAGCTGCTGGGATGGTGAAAGGCAGCAGCAGTCAAGGGTGCTTCAGAGTCAGTCTCTCCTTCGCCATGGAGATCAGGTGAAATATGAATCAAATGCAAAAAGTGTGAAGAGTCCCTGGTAATTGACTTCCCAGTGTGCTGGGCACTAAACATGTGTCGGAAAGGTTCGACATCAAAGGGACCATCAGATTTTCTTTTCCGCATCTGCTGTGCAAGCACTCTGTCTCCATTCTGGAAGACGATGTTTTTCACATGTGTTCTGCCGTCAGCATATGTTTTCATCCTTTATTTCTGAACCAAGTCCCTCATATGACTCGCATTCTCATCTCTTTCTCTTCAATTGGTCCACTGGGGTATCTTAGTTGTCACTGCTCTCCCGAACATCAATGTTGTTCGACTTTCACTGGTGGTTGAGAAAGATGTTGGATGGTAAGCTCACGACAAAGAGTTTAGCACAGTTTGTAAATTGAGCCTTTCAAGTGCAGCACACTGCACTGTTTTCCTTAGCGTTCTCGTAAATCTCTCAACCAATCCATTGGCCTGCGCCCACAGACGAGTGCTCTTTTGATGCTTTATACCAGGGGTCTCCAACCGGTCGATCGCGAGCTACCGGTAGCTCGCGGAGACCCTGTGAGTAGCTCGTGATGCTTGCTGGTCAATTTATTAGCCCTTTAGTGTTGTTTGGGCTGTTTAGTTTGTTTTCAGGCTCTGTTGCCCGCCCTCTCCCAAACCAGCTGCTCAGATTGGCTTTGAGCTTAGCTGGGGCGGGGCGGGCCAGGCCGAAGAGGATGACGTTTCTCCCCTTCCTACGTGCAGATCAGCGTGACTGTCTATGCGCCCCCTGTCTTTTCCTCACTGGCACCGCGCGCATTGAGTGAGTTACGAGTGCGAAGGGTGCCATCAGGCGTGGCTGTGCAGAGCAGCTGGTTTGCAGGTCGAGCAAGGCAAGCAGTATAGAACTGCCAGTACCCACGCCATCTGCCCTTTTCAGCAGAGCAGAGGTAAGCCGTGGGAGCACACCCGACACTCCATGTTGTCTTACAGAAGCTGAGAAAAGTCTTTATTTCCACTGTAGATGAACTGCGAGGCAAAAAGCACAACACCTTCTTATTTCCAGCTGCTGCCGTTTTTTCAGAGAAACCCGTTTTTTAATGTGATGGCCCCATTCTCCTCACTTTCCACTTCTCTTTGTATTCATTTGTAATGCCCTTGAACATCTTTGTGCGACTCGGCACATTACAAAACAAGGTCATTTTTAAAGAAAACAATATTTGCGCTGCGGTGATGTTCCAAATATGCCCAGTAAAGAAGTAAATGAACTAGGTGTATGTAAATATTTATAGACGTACTTGAGTAGGGCACACAAAAAGAAGAGTACTTTAGTAATTAGTAGTAATTAAGCCAAGGAATATAAATATAGTGGTGATGAGTTTTAATGTATATTGAATTAATAAACAAGTGTTCTTTTGGTTATGTCTAAATTTCACAAACAGTGCCACCATATGGCACCTCTCATAAGTGCTGTGCCAATACGGAGCCCCAGAAAACAATTTTTCCCAAAAGCACGGCAAACCTCTCTTTATTTCTGCTCCTTCAGCCCATTAACTTTTCCAGTTGACAGACAACTACCTCACTACCTCCATATGTGCAAATGTTAACTTTGTTGAAAGGCCCAGACATGATACGAAAATAGAACTGTGACATCCATCCATTTGGCAACAATACCTAACCGCACTCGTTCATGTGCATGTGTGCGCTACCCCGTTTATTGTGCCAGGTGTGGAGCTGAGGGGTCACAGTGCCCATCCAGGTGCTGGGGCAGTGTTACCAAGCACCCTGTGTAGAGTGGTGGGCCCTTGGCTCACGCGCTGAATAAAAAGACGACAGGCGCATGGTTCTGGTGGGTAAACTGCTCTGAAAGAGCTCGAAGGCACCACAGTCTGCAGTAAAACACATGTTCAAGCAGCAAGTTTGTGAAAACAGAGTGCCATTAATAAATTAAGTTAGCAATTACAGATGGCCAGGCAGGACCTTCTTCCTTCTAAGCATGCCGGAGCCACTCTCAAGACAATTATCCAAGATATTCAGGCGGGTTATGAGGATTTGGTTAACAAGTTTGCAAAGCAGTATGAGGAATCCGGAATTCGGTGCCGGGGATAAGGTGTAGAAGAGTCAGGGTCAAGAATGAACATTCTTTTTCTAAAGTAAGGGATCTTTTAAGAAAGGAGTTTCATGAAGTGCTTGACAACACAGAACTCGGTGACAAGTTCTTGCAAGTCATTGTCTTTCGAGTACAAGCATTGCAAATATTCCTCTCAAGGGGTCTGCTTCAACCGAGGGCAGCCACTGATGGCAGCGTTTTGTGATGAATCTCTCGGTGATCCAGCCACAGAGGTGACGTCAATGAAAAGCGCTGAAGTTATTGTGTGCGTAAACCAACCTTCTTGTGCTGCATACAACCTTGTGAGAACAGTGATGGCTGTTTCTTGCACCATTACCTATCGCCAGTGCCAGTGCTGAAAGATCATTTCCAAACTTGCATTACTGACGACTGAGCTACGCTCCATGGTACAGCAAAACAGAACTTTACCACGTAACAGTAAAGATTCCAGCAGGTATCTCCCACCCGCCTACACGACATTACGAGTTACCAGGCCCAGAATAGAGGACATGATGCAGGTCTTATGTTATGTTACGAGTTACGTTATTAGCATTTGTATGTATCACGTGATTTCCTTGTCCGTGCAATAACCAATGTTTAACTTTGGAAGGAATTAGCTGATTGAAGCATCATAAATGGAAGTGCAACCACAGAGGGGCCAGTTAAGTAGATGACCCTTGTGGGTGGTTTATGCAAGGCCTCCAGGAGAACAATAGGCGTTTGTGCCTGCTTTCTCGTTCCCAAGACATGTCTGTATTACAGGAGTGGCACCTCCCATGTTAAGCATGTGCAATGAAAGTCCTCATTTGTATGAAAGGTAACTATGGGAGTAACGTTGTATATTCGCATGCCACATATTACTGATGCAGGCCCTGGCCCATGGTGGGCTTTTGGGAACACACTATCAGTGCATTATGAAGAAGGTGAGCCACAGTTAACGTGACCTTGAGGGTGACTTTTGGAATCCAACACAGAGTTTCAGGGTGCATCACATGTAGTGCATATGACTCCAACCTTCCTGGGGAGGTCCCTACTTCAGAGGGAGGCCTGGCACTACCTGTCATGAAACACAGATGTTGTGCTTCATTGCTAAAATCTCCCTAGCGCCTTGACTACCTCAAAGGATTACTAGACACACTAGGCTTGAGCAGTGAGACCCCAGTCCGGTCTGTACTGGGCACACACAAGAAGGGGGCGCACAAACACAAAGTGGGATTAAAGAAGGGTTTGTTGAGTGTTTCCAAGTAACAGAACGAGCTGCACTTTAATGACTATTAATACTTTGTAAAGCATTGCATGAATGGTGGCTTACCTTTGCCACATACCTTCCTGGAGGTCCGTATTACAGTGTAACCCCTCCCCCAAGGATGCTGCATGTGGGCACACTTTGTTAGTGTGAAACTGCTACAATACCTTCCACAACACCCTGAGTGTGTTGCAGTCTGGCCTGGTGCTTAGTCAGGGTGCATAACCTTCCCATATCACCCCATCAGCAGGCTTCTGAGGGTCTACTATGCTACACAAAATTAGGCACAGTGGATAACTACACCCACCCTCATTTGTGCCCTGGCCTAGACCAAAGGCCTAGTGAAATGTCTCTCTGATGGAGAGTGGGGCTGCGTGGGTCCACTCTGGATACTGCCCCTAGTTTTATTGCTAAACCTGTAAAAAGGAGGCCACTGCAGCTTGCACCACAAATTGCCCCTGCCAGTGATGCCAGAACCAACACAACTACTTGCCATCACGCTCCTACAAGTGTAACAATTCAGACTATTCCAAGCACCCAAAGATATAAGAATGACTTAGGCAGCAGGTTTTGGTAATTTTTTATATACATTGAATTAATAAACAACTGTTGCTGTGCTCATCTCTAAATTAGAGACAAACACCACCACCACCATGTGGCAGACTGACATAAGTGCACGTTTTGACAATAAAGATACAGTGCCAAGCACCAGAAGTCAGCGGCTCAAATTAAGCACCAAAACCCATGTCTGTGGTCATGCCTAAGGGGTGGCAAGGGCATAAGAAAGTCCTTAAAATGTTTTCCTGTACATAGGAGCCACTTCCTATCCGGATGTGGACAAAAAATGTAGACCACCTCCTCGGGATCTGCAACAGTATGGGCTCCGAAGAAATTAGGCTTAAAGTCTATGAAACTGGGCGTGGGGGGTCTCTCGGAAAAATGCATGAGTTGCTTGGGGTTTAGTAGCTCACAACGATTTTCACTGACCAGAAGTAGCTCTCCCTACACAAAAGGTTGGAGACCCCTGCTTAATACTCAGATGCTCTAAGAAGCCTTTGAACTCTTGACTATTAAAAGGCGGGCCATTGTCAAATTTTGGTATGGCTTGAACTTCCCATGTTGCAAAGATGCCATTCAGTTTCTCAATGACCTGTTCTTGATTGGTAGATGAGAGATCCTCAATCAGTGGAAATCACGAGTATTCAACCGCAATCACCATCAGGTGATGTCGGTTGTTGAGTGTACCGAAAAACTTAATGGCTATTGTCTTCCAGGCATGCTTCAGGAGTTCTGCCATGTTTAGGGTGTGTTGAGTAACTTTTGTAGATAGGCAGTTGCATAGAAGACAGGCCTTTTATTCCTTCTCAACTTGCTCATCATGATATGCGCGGGCAGAGAACTCCGCTACGCCAGCAGAGTGTACGGAGATTTGCCTACTCCACATTCTCCGTGGAATGCAGAGTAGGCAAATCTCCGCACACTCCACAGCGGAGCGGAGTTGGCCAGCCCCCACCTCCACCCCCCAATTGAAAATTAATTAGACATTAATTAAAACAAAAAAAACACTTACCTGTACAGCGGTGTCCCCGTTGTGCCCTCCTCCTCTTCCTCGCCGTCTCTCTCCTACGTTGGGTAATCATTACGAAAACTGCGCATTCACAATTATCACCCAACGTAGGAGAGAGATGACAAGGAGGTGGGCAGCCCAAGGATGCCGCAGTACAGGTAAGTGTCTTTTTGTTGTTTTAATTAATGTCTAATTAATTTTTAAAAAGTTGGGTGGCGGTGGGTGGCGGAGCGGAGTTCCATGGAGTTTGTTCCCAACTCCATGGACCTCCCCGTAGTCCCGCTCCGCAAGCTCCACCCAGGGTTAGTCTTAGAGAGCTCATTTTGTGGCAACGATTCCCCTATTGACTTTGTGGACCACTTCAATCCTTTTCTGTCATAGACTTTCCAGAATCAAGATTCTCGGACTTCGCAAAATAACTCCCTCATGAGTCATGGACAGTTATTCTTTGACATTTGTATATTTTTGTGATAAGCACCTTCTGGTTGGGACAAACTCCTACTGGCATACGCCAAAATATGCCTTCAAGATTTCAGGTGTCCACTGTGCTGTACAAGGATAGCACCTAACCCCACTGTGCTAGTGTCAACGATGACCTCTTTATGAAGATTTGGCTTGAAATAGGCCATTTCAGTAGCATACTCAACGGCTTGTCTGATTTTCTTAAAACTGTCCTCAAATTAATGGGACAACTGAAATGAAACATTCTTTTCCATCAACTCTGTCAATGGAGCACTAACAGTGGCAAAGTCTTGTATATATCTAGAACAGTAGCTGACCATGGCAAGATATGAACGCACCATGAAAACATCTTGGGATGGATCAGCATTTGACAGTGTTTGTACTTTAGCAGGATCCTGTGTCATACCCCCATCATGAAATATATGGCCAAAGAATGTTAGCTTTCTCTTATGGAACTCGAATTTGTCGGCATTCAAAGTAAAACCTGTATCAGCAAGTAAACAACATACTTGTGCAAGAGCTTTATCATGTTCTTTTTGTGTAGCTCCTTCAATCAATATGTTATAGCTGTAACAGAACGCATTTATGACAGGGTGTGTGAAATGTCGAATTACATCTTGAAACAGTTCAGCAGTGGCTGACACACCAAAACATTTGAATTGAATCAGGCCAACATGTGTAGAAAAGGTTGTACTGTATCTGCAATACTCTTCAAGTTCCATCTGATGATAACCTCTATTTAAATCAAGGTGTGAGAAGACTTTTGACCATTTAGTTGCATTGTCACTTCAGCAATGTGTGGACCTGGATGTCATTCTCGTTCAATTGTCTTGTTTGCCTAACACATGTCAATGCATATGCGTACTGCTCCTTCACTGTACCTTTTTTAGGCACTACCATGATGGGAGTAGTCCATTGTGTTGGACCAGTAGAACACTCAATAATATCATGCTTAAGTAACCATTCAAGTTATGTTTCAACAGAAACTTGTAAATGAAAAGCAATTCACCTATCTCTCTGAACAACAGTACGGACGTCCTTGCAAGCGCGGAAAACTTATATACATTTTAGAACCAGCTCCACATTAAGACTAACTAAGTTACACTCCAATTTCCACGCATATTCTTTCTTTTGGTCAGAGAATCTTTGTCACCGTATTAAAATCGAGCACAACCTAAATATATTGCTAAAATAATCATCAACTTATATTATTTAATGTTCTGTCAATGATGATAGGTTTGATAAAGTTTTAAAAACGTTATTTCAATGTGAACCTGTCAGATGTGGAATGTTACAATTGCTGGTATTTCTAAATAAAAACAGAGTTCAGCCTAAAAACGTTATTTCTCATTAAAGAGATCAGTTCTTTTTTTGTTCCTTTATTCAGGTTAGTCAGATAAGTCTGTTAATAGAAATATTAAAAAATTGTTATTAGAGACAGCATACAAAATTACAGTGTGACCATAAAGGAATGTGTCCCTATCTTTAATCTAAAGGATCTAATATATCCTAGCAAGTACCCATAAGGAGTTTCGTTGGAAAAAAGCAAATACATTAAAAAAAAGGCTAATAGCTATGAAGGGTCGATCTCCCTTTGAAGAGTAGTTCTGGAAACTCAGACAAGTTCCCTAACAGCTGCCACAACAAACATAAAATTGGTCAAAATAAATAATTACAGCAATAGCTATGAGTAGCATAACATTAGGAAGTCTCCTCACAAAGGGTAAGGAAAAACAAAAGAAGCCACAGTTATCAGTAGCTTACAGCAATCTTGGGCAAGAGTAACTCAGTGAAGGGCTAAGGATCAGGGAAGGTGTGCATAGATGTGTTAATTCTCTAGCTAGGAACACATACTATGTAGAAAAGCAGAATTCATGCTGCAAATTCTAAATGTTTACTCATCCCTGGCCAACGGGAACAGGATCTTTCAATGGTCTGACATCTTCTTTCTTGATTCCCACAGTAAATGTCTATGTCAACATGTTGTTGTGTGAAAAGCAACTATAACATATTAGTAAAGATACATCTAGGAAGGTTCTCATGAGTACCTTCAGCAAGCCTACTCTGTCAACGGTTCAGTGTCCCATGGTGTAACAATGGGCTACATTAGGAAATTAAACTTTAATACCTAGCATGTCCTGGTTAGATCATTGAAATCAGTAAGCATTTTCTTTCATTAATATATTTGTTCAATATAAGTATGTGGTAGAGAAACCTATCTAAATACAATGAAATCATATGGTGTGAGGTGAAAAGAAATATGTTTTATAGCAAACAGCGCAGTTCACGAAGATGTCAAGTGTTGCAGTGCAATTACAAAATCAAGTCAGCATTTAAAGAAAACCATTTTTTATTATTAAAGGAACAGTAAAGAATAAAAATTATTTTGAGGCCTAGCAGTGAAAGAACGATGGAAATGGGAGCTTTCTGCATTTCTGTTTGACACGTTTCATAAAAATGCATTTTCTCTAACCACTAAATAGACATGCATTTCCTACATCAACCTTAAAGCACATTTCTATATTATGATGAAGCTAAATTTAAAGAAATATTTTCAACTTCCCCATTCCCCAACTGATGATTTTATTAATCATCACATCTATAGTTTTCTCCTTTGAGTTCATGTCAGAGTGCTTTTTCAGCTCCTAAATTTGAAAGAGTTCATGTAATTATCGTTCATCATGCCCCAGAAACCCAAATCCTTCTCATACCATTTAATTTCTAACTTTTTGTTTCTTTTGCTAAGTATGTATCTACAGCCCATAAATAATGCATAAAGGAATATTAGACAAAGTCTCACTACTACTACTACTGGCATTAGAATAGCCTTCAATATACCCCTTCCTGCTGTTGAAACCAATTTCCAATTGTGGCAACTCCCTTTCCAAAATTTTCAAACAAATTGGTATTTCCAATTCACGTAATTCAGGTACTAAACCTGAAATGTTCTTTGCGAAATCTCCAATTTCCTTATTCTTGTCAGGTATGTATGCACAGCAATTGGTTAATTTAAGTATCTTGCAGACTCCGCCCGTTTCTGAGAGTAAAATGTCTAAGGCAAGTTGGTCTTGTAAAACCACTGACTCTATAACAATTAGTTCTCCATTAATTACAAGCAAAGCTCCAGATTTGTTAGTTGCCATTTTGTGGACAACTTTCTAATCTTTTTGCAATTTAAGATTAGGATTTCTCCTGCTAGTCCAGTTCCTGTTTTTGTATTGCATTTCTTCCTGTGATCGGGTCAATGTTAATGCATCAAAACTCTTCACGTGGTACATCTTTGGAATAAGTATGCCTAAATAAAAGATTCCCTTACAATCAACTGGCAGTAAGAAGTGTTCTGTTCACAAACATAATAAACCCCTGGTATAGCATTTTTGACTCCCTGTAAAATTTGCCAAGATCCCCTTGTTAATTCCAATATGTCTTCTCAGCTTTTTGGATGTCCATCTTCTGTACACGCAAATATTTCCTTTGTTTTGACTGTCAAGTCTCAATTTAGGGTAAACCATCTTCTTCCTAAACTCGTTTTCTTCCTTCTTCCATGCATCCTCTAAAACATCACCCTTTTTGTCAGTAGTTCATGTCATATTAGTATATCTCTCTTCTAAAGCCATTATATATGACTTCTCTATTGGCCTCATCAAACAGGTTAAATTATTTGTGTAAGCCTTTACACTAATTATGGGTCTATGGGGAATGAATTAGTACCAAGCTGTGTCTATTTCCCTTTCTTGAGAGTGTAAATTCTTGCTATTAATGGTACAGTTCAAAGTATTTAATAATGATTAGAATACAAATATTCAAAATGAACTCTCCTATAAACTAATGACAATAGAATGCTGCAAGAAATAGCATAAGATAAAGACATGTGGTAATAGATAACTTCTTCTGAAACTGATGTAGGTAAGTGTGTGTGCATACATAGCATATTTTGCAACCATGGTGTTAGTTTATTCTTGTACTAAGCTAGAATTAATATTAGTGGAATAATCATTTTTCTTATAACTTATAAAGGAATGACTAAAGGGTTTTTTCCTAATATCATGTACAGGTTAATTAGTAATGTTCTTTGTTTTAGTCTCTAACTCTGTCACTAAGTAAAATCCTATTATTACTATGGTGTTCATTATTACTGTTATTATGAAAATTGAACCCATGCTATATTTAAGCTTACTTCTAATGCAACACATTCTTTGAGTCAGTTTAAGGTTCTTAGTTCAATAGCTTGTAGCACATTTTAGTATGCAGCTTTTTTAGGGCTTCTAAACAGACAATCCTTGGCTCTACTCTGTTTTTTACTAAAATATTATCTCTATTCTTTTGTAACTTTCAAGTCGGATCTAGGTTGATCTGTAAAACAAAGAACTAAAAAAAAAATTATCTAATAGGCACAGTTCATAATTGTCTTTCTTCAGCTTATGCCCATCAGTCTCACTTTCTCTTTTTCAGGGAGGCTCTATAGTTCAGAGTTCACACTGCACAAATCTTTAAACGAAATATGACCATTCAGGTGCTAAATATCTGCGACAGGGATCTAGACTTCCTTCATTGCAAGACTCAGCCTCTTCGGGTATTATTTCAGGAAATCGAGCTATTGAAGAACTTCTGCCCAGATGTTTGCTTTCATAGGTTTGTGGCCATTGTGCTTGCCGATTGATTCTCCTTGTTCCAGTACTGGTTCCTTCACCTGGATCTTCTTGTCCCAGTACAACATCAACAGCACTTTCTCTGTGTAACCCAACCTCTGCTTCTCCTCCATTAGTGAGTTCAATGGCACTCTGTGTTACTTCCGGTACTTGCACTTCATCTTCCGTAAACGGATCTTCACCCCTTCTTTCTTCCAGTTGCTGGACTGACACTGATGCTATTGGCCTCCTGGATGGTCTCTCGATAGGAGGTGCAACCACCAAAGCTCTTTGTTCAGGATCATAGAACAGGCACTTCTTCCACATTGCTTACTCTTTTTGTGTTCGAAGCATATATATGTAGTGAGGATCACCTAGAAAGGGCCTTTCATCTGGGTTCAAAGCAAGTCTTTTGAATGTGCGTCTTAATCACGGCCCAATTACCAGGTTTGAGGTTGTGACACTGTTCTAGATGTGGGTCTTGTGTGGCAGCTGGGGCCTGATGAGAGACAGAACAAATCACATCACTCAGCTCTTTGCAGTAATCTAATATATCAGTGATATTTAAGAGTGCATTGGCAGAAATGGCAGGTAACCTCATTGCTCTGCCCATCAGTATTTCTTGGGGGGATAATCCCATCTTCCTGTCAGGTGTACTCCAGATATTCATAAACACCAATGATAAGGCATCTAGCCATTTCAGAGAGGTTGAGGAACAGACCTTAGCCAATCTAAACTTGATGGTACCATTAATTTGCTGAAGAATACCAGAGATGTCTGGTCTGTAACTGCAATGTCATCTTTGTACAATATGTAATGCTGTACAAGTCATCTTCATCACTTCATTGTTGAAGTGTGTTACTTACTCTATCTGACTCAAGAGAAATCGGTGGTCCAAACCTAAGTATCAATTCAGATAACAACAGCTTAGTTACTGTAAAACTGTTGTTTTTTCTAGTTGGCTAGGCTTTCACCCATCTTGAGAAGAAACACACAGTCACTAGGATGTATCTCAACCCGCTATGTACTGACATCTTGATAAAATCCATCTGAATTCTGTTAAATGGGTCACCTGATATCCCTAGGTGTGTTATTGTAACATGTGTTTGTTTTCCTACGTTTAGCTGCTGATAAGTTACACACCAATGGCAATTCTCTTCTGCCAACATTCTGATTCTGGGGTTGTGTCAGCTCTGCCTGAAACGTCTCACCATTGCGTCTCTCCCTAAATGTGTGTATGCATGTTAGTATTGGTTCATTTAAAACAACAAGCTATCTTGTTAAGGCTGGTCTCCCACCTGCTGACATACAGATGTAATTTACATTTTTCTCGCATCCTGTGTTTACCCAACCATTATGTTCTGCTTCAGACACATTTTCCTGCACCAGTTTCAACACATCCCACATATCAGTTACTTTAATCAACACTGTAAAATAACTCTCCTCCTCAGATTGCCCAAAATCGTGGATGACACCAAACCCATACCGTCTGTAAGTGAATATGGTGACACTCATTTGAGCAGTTAAACTGTACGCTCTTATAAGAGCAATCAGATCAGCAACTTAGGTAGAATTTTTCTTTTAAGCCATTAAGCTTCAACCACATCGTTTATTGTGCACACAGCATATGCAGCTATTAGTGTGCCATACTTTCCTCTCAAACATGAACCATCTACAAAAAATACATGATCAGGCTCAATCAGGGGTTCCTCCTTAATTTCATGGTGGGGGTTGGTGCTCAATTTTGCGACATCTAGACAATCATTCTCACTTTCATAAAGTGATCATCATCATTTACAGGTATTACCACTGAAGGATTCAACACTGTGCAACATTTAAAAAAATATTGACTGAAGAGAGTATATTTTGCTCTTAACAGGTTAACCTGTTATGGGTCATGCACTGTGTCTTTGTTCTTGTAAACAATAGCTCCACAGAGTGTGGGACCATGACAGTTAATGGGTGTTGCATCACTATGTTCTTGTTCTTTTGAAGGCTAGTACTTACCGTAGCCACTGCTTTAAGGCAACTGGGGATTCCTGCCACTACAGGGTCAAGTGTGGTTGAGAAGTAGCCAATAGGCTTTTTGGATCCTCCATGTGTTTTGTGTCAAAATTAAGAGGGAACAACCATCTTTCTTGCTCCAAAACAATGTGAATTCTTTTGTATAATCTGGCATTCCTAGTGCTGGGGCACAGCACAATTTCTCTTTCAACTCTAGGAACACTCTTGTACATTTGTTGTCTCATTGAGGATTGGCCACCAAAGAAAAATTTGGTGTTAACTACCTACGGTAGCCGACCATTCCCAAAAACATTCTTATTTTTTTCTGAGTTTGAGGCAGATTTTTCTGCAAAACTGCTTGCACTCTCTCTGTCTCTGGCAACACTTTCCTAGCTCATTCACAATAATTTGTCTCAGATATTGTACCTATTTTTGACAATATTGCTGTTTCCCTGGAGACACTTTGGGGCATATTTACAAGCAGCTAACGCCACTGCATCACTTTTTTTAAGCTGCTGTGGCTTTTTTTGGCACCTTATTAACAAAGTGATGCTAGAGCCCTTTAGCGTCACTTTTTCGGTGCTAGCGCACATTTTTTAAAGTATTCGGTAATGACGTGCAAGGTAGGCGTTCCCCTGGAAAAAGCATCACAAAACTGCTGCAGCAGTATTTACAAGGATTTTCAGAAATGGTGCTACTTTTGAAAAACATGAAACAGTAGGGGGTTGGGTGTCTGCTAGACACCGCCATCCATATCAGGATGCAGGCGGGAGGCAGCCTTGGAAAGGCATGCAGAGTTTGAAGTTATGGCCCCCAGGATGTTGGGGGGGTGGAGGGGCACATGGGGGGTCCCTATGGTACCCCCCTGCATTTGCATGCGCAAGGTGGCAGGCTCCGTGAGGTGCCTGCCACCTTGTACATGCAAATGCACAACATGCATTTCTGACATCGCAGAGGGTACTGCTGAAAGCACCGCCCGCCGCAATGTCAGAAATGTGAAATGAGCCCGCCAGTATGGCGGGGGCATCCTAATGCCTAATGCGGGACCGCCGCATACAGAGCGGGCGGTTCCATTTCCCGGGCCATACTAATAAGCCCCAGTACGCTGATTGTTATACATTAATTCCTAACATAACTGAAATTTTAGCAAATAAGTGTTAAAAAGTGCTGGTGCATTGAGAGACACACATTTAAAGTCAAATTTGCGACCAGTCCGATATTTTTTGTGCCAGAGGGTTATATCATTATTACTCTAAAATATCGTGACCCTCTTGGTGCTTTCATTAGGGTTTCTAGGTCATCTAATATGGGTGGGTTCATCATTCCACACTGTCTATTTCACTGTCCATACTGATAAAGTTTAGAAGAAATTTTTATTTCTCCGCTATTCACACCCAACACTACACATTATTACATGCATTGTACATTCCAGCACAAAAAATTGCCCTATTGCGTCCAAACAAAATGACGCATGAGCATTAAGCCGGTTTTTTGCAGTCAGTGCATCAGCCGAAAATGATGCTTCCCAGCTGATGCGTCTAAAAACCAAATTGGCAGCCCTTATCAGGCCTTGTGTGATGCACTGAATGGTAGCGTAAAATAAAAATGAAGAATCGGCTGCAAACATGACACATCCGCACAGGAAGTGAAGTAATGGATAAAGGGAAGTGATGTAATGGATCCTGCATGCTGCAAACCCTGAACTGTGAAGTTACTTTCATATTCACTCAGTTTTACTGTCTGAGCTTCAGAGGGGTTGAGTTTTGGTTGTGCTAGGGAGGGGTTTTGGTCTGGTTGGAGCTGGTTCATCATGTCTGCTGTCCATGTCATGTCCCTCAAGTCCTTTTTGTGTGTAATTGTTCTATATTGTTGTGGATTGTCCTGTGTTGTCGGGTGTTCGTCTTTTGGGGTATATTTTTTATAGGGGTAACAGTGGGTTTTTGTGGGTTATTTTGTGTTTGGATGTTATAATTTGGGTAGGATCATGCTGGGGAAGAGTCGGTCACACCCATGACTGGGCAGGAGTTACAGAGATTCCTGTGGCTGGTAACATATTACTTGCCTGCCATGGTAGCCAATGGGAGGCGTGTCATCTAGGGGTACCCCGTGAAGGTCCGTAAACTATAGTGGAAAACTGTATGCCTCCAGATGGAGAGGATGTTCAGAGTGGACTGCAACACCCAATAGCGAAAGTATCACTGGGCCGATGTGGTTCACAGGGAGTCAGACATCCTGGACTATGTTGGCATAGAAGTTGGAGGAGCAGTTTGTAAGTACACATGATTTATCTTCTAACACATGTCACATGTACCCATTGATTATTTGTGGTAACATTAAGTAACACGTAGAATGCGTCAGTGCAGTGTAAGAATAGCCGTTAGCGTGAAGGGTTACTCACGCTTTACGTGTGAAAGCAAAAGTTGCAGCGTTGAAAGTGAGTGCACGAAAGATTCATTTTATGTTGAGCACATTAAAATATGTAAACCTTATGTTTTAAACTTTCAACTTGCTAAGAGAGCTAATAATGAGCTTTCACGATCAATAACAGTTTTCGCGCATGTACTTTAATACAATGATATGCTGGTAAAATGTTACTAGGAAAGAGTACGAAGAGCGGAAAATATTGAAGTTGAAAGATTTGAATAGTTTATTGCAATTGAAGAAATACGGTGAATATCAGGCCCCCCCCTTCAGTCCAACCAGAAATGGTTACCGAGCTAATTTGAACAGCACATTAACCAGTTTAATTTAAAGAGTTTTGCACAGTGTCACACTAGTCATCGTCATTAACTCTATATGAAGATGCTAGCCAAGATATGGTTGATTTTTAAACATATAGGGCCTCATGTACGTAGCCCAATACTGGTCGGTAACGGCCGATTTTCGGTAATTATACCGTTACCGACCGGTATTTAGGCTGTTGACATGTAGGGGGCTCATTTCTGTATTCGGTAATTTACAGAATCGGTAAAATTACCGAATCGGTAATTTTACCGATTCGGTAAATACCGAATACAGTAATGAGATGTAGGGGGACTGTGTGGTGGGTGTGGGGATTCGTTATTTACCACCAACTAATAGTTGGTGGTAAATGACGAATAGGTGTGAAAATGCATTTTTGTGCACTGTGAAGTGTGCAATGTGGCAGACATACATGCCCCTAGGGCATGTATGTGCGCCACATGTGCACACATGGAAGAATCAGGGGTGCAACAGGGTGTAAATGTGACACCCTGCCACCCTTGTATGTGCTCCCCCCATTACCGAATCGGTATTTACCAATTCGGTAATGAGGCATACCTCATTACCGAGGTATGAGGTATGCCTCATTACCGAATCGGTAAATACCGATTCGGTAATTACCGACTTAGTCCGATTCGGTAACATTTACCGAATTATTACCTACATACACTTTACCGATTCTTAAATACCGAATCGGTACAATTCGGTATTTAATAATCGGTAAAGTGTATGCCACCTACATATGGCCCATAGATTGTTCTGCGCTATCTTTTGTATTTGTTTTCAGACCCCTGAAGAAGGGTCTAATATGACCGGAAATGCATTGGGTGTAACTGACACTGCGATAAAAAATGTGTTTGCATCTGAGAACATAAGATGCTTGGAAAAGATTCTACAAAGAAATACATTTATGAACAAATCAATGATGAAAAATGAATAAAACGATTTGAAGATTAACATTGAAGTTATTTGATCAACAGTAAGGGGAGAAACACTTTGTTTTAATTTGAACGTGCACACATCTAAGGGAAGGGAGTTCCTGACCCACATAGTTTTGGGTATTTACAAGCACTGCCAGACACAGTACAACAGATGTTGTAGCACACCACGAACAATAAAGAAAAAAGAAAAATCACGAGTAATTGAGTGCACTGAGAAACTTTGTTGTGATTATATTAAATGGTCTACCACTTTCAAAGTGCACCGACCATAAAGCATGTCTTTCGAAGAAATTGCACAAATTACAGCTAAAACAGCTGAAACACTGGTTACTCAGCAGAAGCAGCATCAGAAATTTACTAACTTATACATGAGGCCAGATTATTCACTCCACAAATGAATACAGTGACACAACTTTTAAAACAATTCGAATCTGTGAGTAAACGTGAAATAAATCAATGGTTGCATGCGACTACTTTGATAAAATTACAATCCATGCAACTGATGGGAATGAATGATCGTTTTGAACTTTTATGTTTTTTATAAAGGTTTACTACTATGTGATATAATATTCTCTCTAAAAAAATGGTTATTATGCATTTTTGATAAGTAGAAGAGGCTAAAAAGAATGAGGCATGCATTAACGCAAAACATGTTATATATAGAACAGGGTGATCATTTTAAGTTGAGCACTGTAACATTTTTTAACTTATGTTTCATTTGTTTTTTTTGTTTTTTAAAAAGAGTCAATAATAATAAGACATTGCAGGCTATCATTGTTCAAGGCTGATGACTTATGGTCAATGTAGTATCGTCCGCTTCACGGATGCTTTAAGAATCGCCATACTTAAAAAGGTACAGGTTGGATTACCATATTGATGTAATTCGTGAAATGCGGCATGGAACAAGAGAGTGGCCGTTAATGTGAAGAGTTTCTTGCGCTTTCCGCGCGAAATGAAAAGTTGCAGCATTTTTGAAATTTAGTGCATGATAGATCTTTAACACAGTTTATGATAAGCACATCGAAAATCTATACTTCACTTCAAACTCTTGGTTAACTAGAGAGTTAACAGTAGTAAAATATTAAACACTACCACAGTATAAGAATAAAGATTTATGGTCAATGTAGTATTACCGGCAACTAACTATGAGTCCATCTCATGGACAGC
Source organism: Triturus cristatus (assembly GCF_964204655.1). Classification (NCBI taxonomy): domain Eukaryota; kingdom Metazoa; phylum Chordata; class Amphibia; order Caudata; family Salamandridae; genus Triturus; species Triturus cristatus. The sequence goes on from NC_140587.1 coordinate 626,933,602, forward strand.
TTTAATAAACGTCACATTCAAAGGTCTAGATTGGATAACTACATAGACGTAACACGCAGAATGCGTCAGTGCAGTGTAAGAATAGCCGTTAGCGTGAAGGGTTACTCGCGCTTTCCGCGTGAAAGCAGAAGATGCAGCGTTGAAAGTAAGTGCATGAAAGATTCTTAACGCATTTTATGTTGAGCACATTAAAATATGTAAACCTTATGTTTTAAACTTTCAACTTGCTAAGAGAGCTAATAATGAGCTTTCACGATCGATAACAGTTTTCGCGCATGTACTTTAATACAATGATATGCTGTTAAAATGTTACTAAGAAAGAGTACGAAGAGTGGAAAACATTGAAGTTGAAAGATTTGAATAGTTTATTTCAATTGAAGAAATACAGTAAATATCAGGCCCCCCCTTCATTCCAGCCTGAAACGGTTACCGAGCTAATTTCAACAGCACATTAACCAGTTTAATTTAGAGAGTTTTACACAGTGTCACACTAGTCATCGTCATTAACTCTGTATTAGGATGTTAGCCAAGATATGGTTCATTTTTAAACATATAGATTGATCTGCGCTATCTTTTGTATTTGTTTTCAGACCCCTGAAGAAGGGTCTAATACGACCCGAAATGCATTGGGTGTAACTGACACTGCGATAACAAATGTGTTTGCATCTGAGAACATAAGATGCTTGGAAAAGTTTATACAAAGGAAGAAATGTATGAATAAATCAATGATGAAAAATAAATAATACGATTTGAAATTAACATTGAAGTTATTTGATCAATAATAGGAGGAAAAACACTTTTTTTCAATTTGAACGTGCACACATCTAAGGGAAGGGAGTTCCTGACCCACATAGTTTTTAACATTAAGTATGGCTCATATGACATTTGGCACCAAATAGGCACGCCCCCATGAAAAAGCCCAAAATGCCTTGGCTATACTGCTGGCATGATCTGTGCATCAGTGCTATCTGTGACACTGAGCAGGCCACAGTAGTATTCGTGTGCCTGTAGATGATGCAAATTTGTCCCAGTGAACAATTGAACTGATGTACATGGCCATAGCCCATCCAGACAACTCATATGGCACAACAGGTAGTGCAGATTTTGTCCAGAGCTGCGTATTTAACAACAAGCATTTGTTAGGTACAGTTGTGATGGACGACTACAGACCATATGTTACACATAAAGGGGCTTATTTACAAGCCCCTTGCACTGCTGGGATGCCACTTCTTACTTTGTCAAAATTGATGCGCCAGCCATGCAAGTGCCTTGTAAATAAGCCTTATAGTGATGTGCGGATGATCCCCCTTGGGATACCTCCACTGGGTAGTCACGCATGAATGAGGCCTGCCATGGCTTACACAGACCAGTGAATGTTGCAAAACACACATCACTGGTCTTGAACAGTATTTCCTATGTAAAAAGTATGGCTCCTTGATGTCGACTGTGGCCGCGCTGTGCTTTGCACTGGCTTGTCTGACAAAATACCTCTGAATGTGTTTGTATGATGTTAAAACGCATGCCATTACAACGCATGTCGTTACAACGTATACCTTTTACCCCGACTTGCTATCAGGGGTGCCCTGCAATTTGGAATATTATTATTTACTATTCCAACTCCAGTGTGTGCAATGGTAGAGAAGGTGTTGGAGTTAACTCCAACACCTTATACCCCCTGCAACAAGCCTTTCACATTTTAACGACATGCGTTGTAATGGCTTGCGTTGTAATGCTTTTGTTGTAAAGGCTGTTTCCCTCTGAATGTATAGCATATTCCACATGCTGCCTTTGCATGGCCTCGTGTAAGTGTATTTGAGGCCAGAGCCATTGGAGCTGTCCTTACATTTAAGACTTACTTAGTACAGGCCTCAAGTATGAGTGGCCTAATGTATGTCAGATGGGGCAATCACATGGTACTGTATCAAAGGGTATGCTAGCTTGAATATAACGCATCTCAGAAAGGGGGTGGTGAAATAAGGAGCTGGATGTAGGTCTAGTGGCTCGTCCTGCCTAGTCATAGATAAGTTGCTAAAGAGAGTCACTGTTCCTGATATAGGAATTATAAGAAAGGGTCAGTCATTTTTGAAAGGTGGAGAAGAGTCAGAGAGACACCTACTTTAAGACCTCTCACACCTGAAGGATGTCATGCTTCATCATCAGATGATGGACCTCGTTAACCGGCGCTGCAATGCCCCATGGGTCCCCCGAAGGATCACTTTATCAGAGATCTTTTATAGAGTTAGACATAAGGTGTGTGCGGGGCTGTGTTCAGTGTAAGGTCGACATGTTTCACGCTATAGAATATGACTTATGGAGCATCCTACCCAACTTTGAATCGATAAGGACCACTGTTTGTGTCCATTGCAGTTACACTTTCCCTTCAATAAGGCCCCCGCACAATCCCTCTTACTTATTACTCCCCTACGGTCCTGAAGAAGCGCGTAGAATCTCCTCCTCAGACCATTCCATAGGGCGAAACATGTTGACCTTACCCCCTTTTGAATAAAACACTGGACTTGTCTAGCTAATGAGGGTCATAACTACTCTCGCGCAGCAGATACCCTTTTAACACTTCACTTAACGCTGCACAGACCCACACACATCTTACGGCTAGCTCTATAAAAGATTTCCAATAAAGAGACCCTTCGGGTGACCCATAGGGCATTGCAGCAATGGCCCAACGAGGAGCATCGCAGATGATGAATCATGACATCCTTCGGGGTGTGTGAGGGCATGAAGTAAGAGTCTCTCCGACTCTTCTCCACCTTTCAAAAACGACTGACCTTTTCTTCTAATTCCTATCTGAGGAACAGTGACTCTCTTTAGTAACTTATAACACATCTCAACCTATCCTACATGTGGTATTGATCAATTATGCTATTTCAAACTTAGGGATGCATTGAACATGTGTGAACAATATCATGTACTCAGCAGCACTGACAGGTTCAGAACTCACCTAAATTAGAGAACATGTCCGCATGATGTGAGAAGTATATAGCGTATTAATTTCCTAGTATCAGAATTTAAGAGGGCCTGGGTATTGCAATACCTTGCTGAGTATGGTATGTGATTTATATAGGTGCCGAGAATCATCAAAGTCAGCTACCATACTGAAATTTGGTAGTGATGAGGACCTGGTTCCGCAAATTGGCCAACAGGGGCATGTTTTGGCTCTTCCTATGTATTTGCAATTCAGCCAGCCTTACCAATGTGTATCCTTGAGGCATGTCAACTGTGTCATTTTATTACTTACAACCTGAAGGGTGACATAGTCAATAGCTCTGCATTAGTTCTGTGCTTCTGTTGCATATTAAATATGTGTTCTAAGTTTACCAATGTGTTTTACATGTTATGTCCTGTAGCTGGACCCCCTTCATACACACATGGTGAGGTGGATAACTTCAAGGATCCCAACTTCACCAGTGAGTGTCTTAATCAATGCTAATTGTGTAGAGTAAGGATTGAGTCTGATGTCAGATGCTGTGTGGCTTGCCAAATTCACTGTGCATTGCCTCCCAAATAAACTTCTGTTTAAAGATAATTAGGTCAGGAAAGTAGACTTTAAGTGTTGCATGTCTATCAGCCTCTGATTACTGTCAAGGAGAACACATTGCCAATCTGGGATGGACCACATGATAAACGCTTGACAGGGGAGACATGATCACAGTGGCAGGCTATGTGAATATATGTGGTAGTGGATACACATTTTAAAATGGCCGTGGTTGTGAAGTATACGGAATGCATGTCAATAAATTGCACATGCTATGATATTGGGAACATGTTATGAGTGGGGGCATTGTCCACTATGGACGTACAACAGTTCAGATAGGAGAGGAGTCAAATGCCTCTGTGAGAAGTGAGGTACTTATCCAGTATCCATTGTCACATATCGTACCTGCCAAGTGTCCAGTATAGTTAGCAATGTGTTGTGATATGGGTCCTTGCAATTTTAGTTACACTACATGGTGATACAATACATGTACTTTGCAGATATTGCACATCTTACTGTGGTTAATGTCTTTGGCATAAAGGCCATTGCAGTATGCAGAAGGCTCAGTTCTATACAGTAAAGGTGACATGGGTACTATTTCATTGGTACTGAAAAGCATTGTTTCCAAGCATACTAACAACTGACATGGCCATACCTAGATGTGTCATGGTTTTGCGTTTGGGTTTGCGCAACAATTGGCCTTCCTTTGTAATCAGGGCTTAGTACATCTGATTTATATTCCCACTTCAAGTTGCAAGATGAATTTAGGCTGTTGGGGCTGCTACCTTAGATGTTTTGTAAATAATGTTGTTTCATGATTTTGGTACCTGTTTCTAGTCACCCTTTGACTGACGGTTATCCTTATTGCTTCAACAGACAACATGACCCCGGAGCAGCTGAGGCAGCATAACAAAAGAAAGGAGTGCTACCCCCACATCATGTGAGTTGCAAAGGCACTCAGGGACATGATAAAATGGTACAAGGAGGAGAAGGCTCAGGGGAAGTGGGGAAACATTCCTTTATGACGACCAACCTGAGAGTAGAGTAGTTCAGACAGGAATGGGCAATCAGGCAAGGTTCCTCCAAGGCAGCCGTACTCAGGCCATCCACCAGTGGACCATCCCAACCGAATGGCACCACACCTCAGGTACCCAGAGGGCCTAGCTTATTTGAGCTGGAACTAAAAAGGACTTTTCAGACTTAAAATTGCAGGTGGCTGTTTCGGAAAACAAGATGGGCAAAGCATTGACACTCTCCCAAGAAGTGAAGGAGACAGAGGGAAGCGCCAATCATGTTAGCCGCAGCGAACCTTTCTGCCCTTCCCCCTGTAAATAGTTTAAATGTGGGTCATCATATTTTTTGGCTTAGTTTAGGTTAGTTTAGTGATAGTGTATGGGTAGTGGTTTTAGGGGTGGGTTAGAATTTTTAGTGGGTCAGGCTAATGTTTGTTTTTTTGGAGTGGGGGGGTTAATGTGCTTTCTATGTGTATAAAAAAAAATTATATATATATATATATATATATATATATATATATATATATATATATATATATATATATATATATTACCTACTGGCGGTCGCCAGTAGGTAGTTATAGTTAGGACCACGTTTCCATAGGAAATCCGCAACATTCTATTTTGAATAACTTTTGCGCCGGTCGACGAATCCTCGCGAATTTTTCAAAATAGGTGGGGCGCTAGGCTCCGCTCCTACCCTGAAAGTCTCGGGGGGTTTCTTCAAGCGGGGGCTGAGATAAAAGGGGGGTCCCAAAACACGTTTTTCCCATGCATTTTTCCATAGGACCTTTAGACACAGCTACAGCCCGAACGGCTGAACAGAATTACTTGAAATTTGGCAGAGAGGTAGTCCTCAGGTCAAGGAAGTGCTTTTTGTAGGTTTGGTGTAAATCTGTTCAGTAGATTCTGAGAAAATAGCCTTTAAATCAATATATATATCTGAGCCAGCTTACGGTGCGCTTACGGTGCGCTTACCGTACGCGTACGGTGGCGTGCGCGAGCGCGATTCTGATTGGCTCTTAGATCTTAGTAAACATTCGAATCGGCCGAAACCAGGAAGCGGCGGCCGCCATTTTCTCTCTCACACTCTGAGTAGGGCAGCATAAATGAAGCCCAAAAATGGGTAAAGGGGCAGTATATTGAAATAATAATCACCCAGCAATGATATACGGGCCCCCAAACAACCCACAAGGCCAAAAAAAAAAAGTTTTTTTTTTCCGAAAAATCGCCGATTACGCTTACCGTACGCGTACGGTAAAAAATTTTTTTTTTAAAAAAAAGTATCCACACTCTCCCCACCCCATGTGCAAATGGTGCCCGAAGGGCACCATTTGTGCATGGCTTATGAAATAATTGAAATTAATAAACAAAACATTTCACAACGATGCGCATAATATGTCCCCCATGTGCGCACGGTGCGCGATGCTCATCGTGCGTACATGGCCCATCTCGCATAATGTGGGCACGCGGTGCGCGAATGATGACCACCATGCGTGCATGGCACTAACTGCGTAAAGTGGGCGCGCGGTGCGCGAAGCGCACCGCGTGCTCACTGTGCGCGCACGGTGCGCGAAGCGCACCATGCGCGCACGGAACGAACTGCGTTAAGTGGGCGCGCACGCCACGAATGGCGCAAAGTAAGTTAGCATTTAAAAAACCGTACAAATTCACTGAAAAAACCATAGGTTTCACACACGTTATAGTTAGGAATTAGCATTTAAAAAACCTTGCAAATTCACTGAAAAAACCATAGGTTTCACACATGTTATAGTTAGCTGTACATTTTACTGATAAAAAACCAATGAAATTCCCCCGTTATAGTTACTGTAGGCAACTATAACTCACGCGACCGTAATCCTCTGCTGATGACATATGTGTCTTTATGAAAAAAAAATATTTGTAATATATGTATAGCTAAAATTTAATGGAAGAAGACATGGGCAAATAAGTGTCTAAATACAGTATTAGCATCAGCAGAGGATTGCGGTCACGTGAGTTATAGTTGCCTACAGTAACTATAACGGGGAAATTTCATTGGTTTTTTATCAGTAAAATGTACAGCTAACTATAACATGTGTGAAACCTATGGTTTTTTCAGTGAATATATATATATATATATATATATATATTATCTACTGGCGGTCGCCAGTAGATAGTTATAGTTAGGACCCTGTTTCCATAGGAAATCCGCAACATTCTATTTGGAATAACTTTAGCGCCGGTCGACGAATCCTCGCGAAATTTTCAAAATAGGTGGGGCGCTACGCTCCGCTCCTACCCTGAAAGTCTCGGGGGGATTCGTCAAGCGGGGGCTGAGATAAAAGGGGGGTCCCAAAACGCGTTTTTCCCATGCATTTTTCCATAGGACCTTTAGACACAGCTACAGCCCGAACGGCTGAACAGAGTTACTTGAAATTTGGCAGAGAGGTAGTCCTCAGGTCAAGGAAGTGCCTTTTGTAGGTCTGGTGTAAATCTGTTCAGTAGTTCCTGAGAAAATAGCATTTAAATCAATATATATATCTGTAAGCGCGCTCCGTGCGCGCACCGTAAGCTTACCGTACGCATACGGTTCGTGCGCGAGCGCGATTCTGATTGGCTGTTAGATCTTAGTAAACATTCGAATCGGTCGAAACCAGGAAGTGTCGGGCGCCATTTTCTCTCTCGCACTCGGAGGGGTGGAGGAAAAACAAACTTGGATATCATAAAAAGGGGGCAGGTTAGACAGCTCCTAACCACCTAGCCTTGGTTATGGTGTGCCAGAAGGCCATCCAAGGCCAAAAAATAAAAAAAATTTTGTGGGAAAAAACGCCGAATACGCTTACCGTACGTGCACGGTAAAAAATTAATTAAAAAAAAACAAAATCCATATTTCCCCCCCCCCGTGTGCAAAAGTTGCCCGAAGGGCACCTTTTGTGCATGTCATATAACACATCAATGAACATTTAATAGAGAACCTTTCAGAACGAAGCGCATAATATGTCCTCCGTGTGCGGACGGTGCACGAAGGGCATTGTGCGTACATGGCCCATCCAGCCTAACGTGGGCACGCGGTGCGCCTAGCGCACCGCGTGCCCACCGTGCGTGCACGGCACTAACTGCGTTAAGTGGGCGCGCGGTGCGCGAAGCGCACCGTGCGCGCACGGAACGAAATGCGTGAAGTGGGCGCGCACGACACGAACGGCGTAAAGTAACTTAGCATTTAAAAAAACGTACAAATTCACTGAAAAAACCATAGGTTTCACACACGTTATAGTTAGGAATTAGCATTTAAAAAACCTTGCAAATTCACTGAAAAAACCATAGGTTTCACACAAGTTATAGTTAGCTGTACATTTCACTCGCAAAAAAACAATGAAATTCCACGTTATAGTTAGTGCAGGCAACTATAACTCACGCGACCTCAATCCTCTGCTGACGTCATCAGTGATGTCATCAGTGATGTCATTTGAGATGTCATCAGTGATGTCATGAGTGATGTCACTGACCATGTCATGAGTGATGTAATATGTGACGTCATCAGCAGTGGATTGCGGGCGCGCGAGTTATAGTTAGCTGAACTAACTATAACGGGGGAATTTCATTGTTTTTTTACGAGTGAAATGTCCAGCTAACTATAACATGTGTGAAACCTATGGTTTTTTAAGTGAATATATATATATATATACATATTCACTGAAAAAACCATAGGTTTCAGGCACGTTACAGTTAGAAATTAGCATTTAAAAAACCTTAGAAATTCACTGAAAAAACCATAGCTTTTAGGGAAAGTTATAGTTAGTTGGACATTTCACTCGTACAAAACCATAGAAATTCCCCTGTTATAGATAGTTCAGCTAACTATAACTCACACTCCCTCAATGCACTGCTGATGACGTCACATGTTACATCACTCATGACATGGTTAGTGACATCACTGATGACATCTCAAATGACATCACTGATGACATCATCCAGTGACTGTGTGTTTCTGTAAAGTTTAAATATGTTTAATATATATAGGGAAAGGCGTACTGAAGAATGAGTGGGTGTATAAGTGTCTGAATGGATGATTTAGTAGGTGCGTGACTGACTCTATAAGTGAGTGAATTAACTTATCTTACTGAATCATGGGTTAGTAAGCAAACTGTGTGAATGTCTGTATCCGTCTGTCTGTTGGTGTGTAAGCGGATGCATGGGTTTGCGAATAGCTACAAGAGCGTCTATATGGGTTATTGATTGGTTGTCTGAGTATCTGTATGGGTGCCTGAGTGTTTGTGTGGGTGGGGTATATGTGACTCTGTGCATAGATGTGTGAGTGGGTGATTCACTGTGTGCATGGTTTCAAGAGTGCATCTGTGATGGACTATATAGGTGTGTGAGTGTGGGTATAGGTATGTTAGTGAGTGAATGTATATCTCATTTGTATATGTGTTGGTAACTACATATGTGAAAGGCAGTATATAAGTGTGTTGGAGTATATAAATGGCTATAAGTGAGAGTGTGTTATTGTGAGAGTGGCTATATGGATGAGTCTGTGCTTGTATCAGTGATTGTATAGGAGCATAAGTATGTGCTAGTATTTGTATGAGTAAGTGAGCTGGTGTGTGTATAACTGTTTAAGTGAGTAAATGGCAGTGTGATTAATTATTTGCATGACTGACTAGGTGTGTGAGTACCTCTATGGATGAGTGGCGGTGTGAGTGAGTTTCTATATAGGTGTATGAGTGCATATAATAGTCCTGTACTGAGTGACCATAAGTATGAGTGACTGTACGGGTGAGTGAGTGGATGTGTGTGTAAAGCTAAGAATCAGTGTGTGGGTATGTAGTTATTGGTTTTGGAGTGTCTATGGTTTTGAGAATGGCCATCTGTAATTTAGAGTGGGTGTATCAAAGGTTATATTAGGGTGTGAGAAGATGCATCAATTTATCACATGGATGATGTCATCAGTGATGTCATCAGTGATGTCATTTGAGATGTCATCAGTGATGTCATCAGTGATGTAATATGTGACATCAGCAGCAGTGCATTGCGGGGGCGCGAGTTATAGTTAGCTGAACTAACTATAATGGGGGAATTTCTACGGTTTTGTACGAGTGAAATGTCCAACTAACTATAACTTTCCCTAAAAGCTATGGTTTTTTCAGTGAATTTCTAAGGTTTTTTAAATGCTAATTTCTAACAATAACGTGCCTGAAACCTATGGTTTTTTCAGTGAATTTCAAAGGTTTTTGAAATGCTAAATTCTAACTCTAACGTGCCTGAAACCTATGACTTTTTCAGTGAATTTCTAAGGTTTTTTAAATGCTAGTTTCTAACTATGCCTACAGAGGTAGGACATGTGAAGAAAGAAGAAAAAAAGCACAGAAAGAAGCAAAAGAAATGCAGAAAGAAGCAACCGAAGTCCTCAAAGACGAAGAAAAGTGCAGGAAAAAGCAAGACATGTGCAGAAAGAACCAATAGAGGAGCAGAAAGAGGACTTGTTACAAAATCATCCTGTGCCCACAACTTTTTCAGACGGGTACTGGTGTTAACTGACTCTGACTAACCAGGCCAAGAGCCAGTGGTATGCTAAAAGACACTTAGAATACAGTGAAAACACCTACATACACTAGGGAACACTATGCGTTGGGGTACCCCTGTGATTAGCATGACCTCCTCTGTAAGCCCCTAGTACATAATAGGGCAGGGGATTAAACTACCTCTTAAAACGCACAACGGGGTGCGTTTGCACACTGGTGAAGGGAGGGGGGAGCCTGAGGTGACATGTGTGCAAAGACGCCCTATGGGCGTTTTAAGTTGCGAGATAAAGTCCCCTTGAATCCTGAGGGTCCTGGGGTTGAACTAGCACACTAGGTACCTCCAGTAAGCGCCACAGAGCTGCGTTGCAGAGAGGTGTAAAAAGGGGCACAGCCTAGATCACCTCTCTGCAACGCAGCACAGTGGCGCTTACTGGAAGCACCTGGTGGGCTAGTTGGCCCCCAGGGGCCCTCAGGATTGAAGGGGAATTATTTCCCCAACTTAAAACACGCCACAGGGCGTGGTTGCACACGTCACCTCAGGCCCCGTCCCCTCCCTTCACCACTGTGTAAACACACCCTGTGGCCGTTTTAAGTTGGGAGATTAAGTCCCCTTGAATCCTGAAGGTCCCTAGGGTCCAACTAGCCCACTAGGTACCTCCAGTAAGCGCCACAGAGCTGCGTTGCAGAGAGGTGTAAAAAGGGGCACGGCCTGGACCACCTCTCTGCAACGCAGCAAAGTGGCGCTTACTGGAAGCACCTGGTAGGCTAGTTGTCCCCCAGGGGCCCTCAGGATTGAAGGGGAATTATTCCCCAAGTTAAAACGCACCACAGGGCGTGTTTGCACATGTCACCTCAGGCCCGGTCCCATCCCTTCACCACTGTGCAAACACGCCCTGTGGCCGTTTTAAGTTGGGAGATTAAGTCCCCTTGAATCCTGAGGGTTCCTGGGGCCCAACAAGCCCACTAGGTACCTCCAGTAAGCGCCACTGAGCTGCGTTGCAGAGAGGTATAAAAAGGGGCACGGCCTGGACCACCTCTCGGCAACACATCGCAGTGGCGCTTACTCAAAGCACCTGGTGGGCTAGTTGGCCCTCAGGGGCCCTCAGGATTGAAGGGGAATTATTTCCCCAACTTAAAACGCACCACAGGGCGTGTTTGCACACGTCACCTCAGGCCCGGTCCCCTCCCTCCACCACCATGTAAACACGGCCTGTGGCCGTTTTAAGTTGGGAGATTAAGTCCCCTTGAATCCTGAGTGTCCCTAGGGTCCAACTAGCCCACTAGGTACCTCCAGTAAGCGCCACAGAGCTGTGTTGCAGAGAGGTGTAAAAAGGAGCATTGCCTGGACCACCTCTCTGTAACGCAGCGCAGTGGCGTTTACTCGAAGCACCTGGTGGGCTAGTTGGCCCCAGGGGCTCTCAGGATTGAAGGGGAATTATTTCCCCAACTGAAAACGCGCCACAGGACGTGGTTGCACACGTCAACTCAGGCCCCGTATCCTCCCTTCACCACTGTGTAAACACGCCCTGTGGCCATTTTAAGTTGGGAGATTAAGTCCCCTTGAATCCTGAGTGTCCCTATGGTCCAACTAGCCCACTAGGTACCTCCAGTAAGCGCCACAGAGCTGTGTTGCAGAGAGGTGTAAAAAGGAGCATTGCCTGGACCACCTCTCTGTAACGCAGCGCAGTGGCGTTTACTGGAAGCACCTGGTGGGCTAGTTGGCCCCAGGGGCTCTCAGGATTGAAGGGGAATTATTTCCCCAACTGAAAACGCGCCACAGGACGCGGTTGCACACGTCAACTCAGGCCCCGTATGCTCCCTTCACCACTGTGTAAACACGCCCTGTGGCCATTTTAAGTTGGGAGATTAAGTCCCCTTGAATCCTGAGTGTCCCTATGGTCCAACTAGCCCACTAGGTACCTCCAGTAAGTGCCACAGAGCTACATTGCAGGGGCGTGGCCTCTGAACACATCTCTGCAACACAGCTCCCTGGCTCATACAGGAGGTACCTGGTGGGCTAGTTGGCCAATGCTATATGCGTGCCAGTAACCATGGGTGGACCAGGTACTTGTGGTGTGACTTAATTCACTATTAACATTGACGGCATGACACCAGTTGAACTTCATGCTTGCAACCTTAAGTGAGCACTTACTAGTCAATACACAAATAGTGTTCACCAAATGTTACACTCTCACTGTCTAAAATTGTCACTGACTCCACAAAAACATGTCCCTTTGGCAAGTAGTTTGTGTATTTGTATCACTGCATGGCCATTGGTCAATCTGGTCCTGACTCCTACAGACAGAAAACACACAGGTAGCTCTAAGTGCATTTATTTACATGTGCAAGTGTTGAAGTGGCACAGGGTAAAGTTCAATGGACAACAACCCCAAAAGATGTTTAGAGCCAGTGAATGCCCAGACTGAGTCCATGTGGGGAACATGTCATAGGACATGTGGAGGTGTGCAGTGCTTCAGACAGTAGGATGACCAGAATGTCATTAGGGAGGATAAGCCACATTGACAGTCCACAAATGGTCAACATGAGGAGGGTGAAATCAAAATAAGAACAGTGGCAGCAGATGTTCCATGGTATGTTCGTAAGCACCGGGCAAAGGAGACACTGGGTATGTGGCACAGATGACTGCTAATGTACACTTTTTAATTGGAAAGAGGGGCCATCCACATCTTTCTCCTCTGATATGTGTCGTGTCTCCAATGAGGGTGGTGGTGTCGGTGCGGCAGCCAAGGGAGGCACACACACACATTAGGGGCAGAAGATGTGGATCCAGCGCCTGCAGCAGCATTCATCTGTACCAATGCATGAGGCAGCACATCAGCGAGGAGGATCTGCTGGTTATGCAACACAGCAGCAACGTCATTTTGCTCGGCAGCCATGGCAGCAAAGGGGGAATCCTGTTTTCGCTCCATGCAATCCAAGATGGTTCTTATTGCCCCAAGCTGGTTGGCCACCTCACTGGTGCCACTTTGGCAGGGCATTTGTGCATGCCTCTACCTCTTGACACCAGAGATGTCAGCCAGAGACTGCTGGAGGCCACAGAGTGGAGAGTTTGAGCCTCTATTGGGAGTGAGGCTCACAGGGACTCCCTCTATGGTGGCCTCCACGGTCTGCATCACTGTCCATACCTGCTCCACCAACTCCAGCTGGACTCCTGCCGCAGTAAGTTGGAAGGTAATCTGTCGGTCCTTGGAGAGTCCAGATGTCTGGATGGGGTTGCAGGTGGTGCCTGTTGGTTGATAGGCAGGGGATGTGGAGACCCCACAATGCTGTTAACACTCCCCATGTCTAGAGATGGTGTCCTGATGGAGTCCAGGAGAGGCTGCTGTCTAGGAGATGAGGGATCATCCTCTGCTATGAGGTGAAGAATTGCAATTGCTGATCTCTCTTAGATGTTGACATGACTTATCCAGTTGATAATCAACTTGCAGTACATTTCACTTTCAGGGGCATATTTATGAGGAAATGCCTTAGTTGGAGCAGTGGCAAATTTTGCAGCGACGCACTGCGCCATTTAAAAATGCAAGGATGAGGTGTGTTTTCCAGAATATGGTGAATCCCTGAGTTTCCCTTGTGCTGGCTCTCACGGTCACCCTTGCGCCATAGTGCAAGGTTGCCTGTGTTGCAGGGATGATTGTTTATGTGCAGGAAGTCGTCCCTTCCTGCACATAAATAACCAACAATGATGATTTGCTACTTCTATATATGCTGCTTTCTGCAGTATACATAAATGTAGCCGATCACCATTATCTAATGATATTTTTTGTGCATGAAGGTACACCTTCCTGCACAAAAACAATCAGTAATGGCATTTTGCTCTGTCTATGTGTGCTGCAGAAAGCAAAAACAAGGATTAATAAAAATATTTTTCCTTGTTGCGCCAATCTAACGGCTACTTTTACATGGCATAGTTTTTGGCACTGCCTCAACTTTACAGATCCTTGTAAATCTGGGGTAGCATCGAAAAGCAATGGGTGCTGTGGTGGAACATCAACAGCAACACCCCTTAAATGCCCCTTTAATGCAGAAAATTGCATGAAAGGGTACCATACTTACAAGGTGGCATTAAGCCACATACAGTAGCTTGACACCACTTTATAAATATGGTGCAAGGCATTGCACCACAGGAATGTTAAAAAAGTGACGTTCAGATGGCGCAATCCCCTTGTGACTATGCTCCCCAGTTCCTCATTGATGCGTAAAACACCTGTTATACAAGGGTATGGATAGCAAGTCACACAGTATTACCCTTTCAGATGACTGGATGTAAGTATTGCTCTCACTACCACTCTGTGTCTATTCTGAGTGGATGGACCCTGTCATATTAGTCAGATTACGATCACTGACATTCAACCCATTTAATTAAGACCAGAGCTGGTTATCTGCAGGGTGTCACATATGGTTTAATGAGACCCATGCACTTGTATGAGTATGAGCCCCCTCTGGGTGTGATTTTGGTCCTGGCAGCCAACTTACTGCCACACAATATTGACACCCTGATCATACATTGACTTTCATGTGCCTACGACACGTATATCATGCAGGAACCATATCAAATGGACTGACATGGCAGGCTGTTATAGAGTGATATGTGTCAGGCAGCACCCCAGATAGTAGTAGTGCTGTGAATGGTGACATGTACCCACCAAAGGGCATATTCACATAGAAATGTCACACACTACAGTGCAAAAAATTTTGCAGCACAACGCTGCGTCATTTCTAAGACACAGGGATGCATTGTATTCACAAGCCCTTGCGCTGGCACAATAAAAAGCAGACAAGTGCCAACACTGACTCCCTTATGCCATGGTGCAAGGGTGCATGCATTGGCACACAGCTGTTCTTTTTGCACCAGCGCAGGGGTGTGCACTGGGTTGCCAGATATCCCTGTAAATCCATGCATTTTTGAAATGGTGCAGCTCAGCACAGCTGATTGTTTTTGCATCGATGCGGTGCAGCATTTCACTGCAAATATGGATCATGGTCCTCTGGCGTACATCACTTGCATTCACACTGACACTCAGGCATATTTAGTAGATGAGAGGGGTTCAGGTGGTCCCTACCATGGCAGCTGACACCTGTGTGCTCTCAGCCTGCAAGCCAGGACAGCTGCATACAATGTAGTTTAATCTAGGCAACTATGGAAATGACTCTTGAAATGTCCCTGTGTGTAGGTACCACCCATGTCCCACATTTCCCCCATCCCTCAGATGTGTTGTATCTCCTCTCAGATACTAGTTCTATGCTAAGGGTGTGCAGGCTATATTAATCTGCATAGGCCCAGGTGAGACAGAGGGGCATATTTCATAGACATGTGGTACAGTGCAGTGCTACAAACCACCTTGCTGCACCAAGCTGTGCAATTAGGAAAGTGCATGGTTGTGCTGTGGTGATGAAAATACAACGCATCTCTGTGCTATCTTCTATGCTGGTGCACATTCAGCTGGTTGGAACCCATGCAGGTACCCTTGCACCAGGGTACAAGGGTGCCTGTTTTGGTGGGCATCTGTTTTTAGTGCGCCAGCGCTGGCAGAAAGGGCAGGAATGCACCATATCTTGTAGATTTGTCACATTCCTGCCCTTTCCTTTTGACCTAGGGTAGCACAGCTAGAAGGCTTGTGGCCTGCCCTAGGCAAACATATTATCAAAGTGCCTATGAGCCTTCCATTGATGTCATGTTTAACAATAAATGAGCCAGCATCCTAGCCCTTGGGCTGCAGACAGGGCCTCAGAATGCTGGGACATAGCTACCTGCACTGCATTGTAAATACGATGCTAACCTGATCTTAGGAACTTTCCTGTCACGTCAGTAAAACCTTTGGGGCTCGGCTGTGGCAAACAACAACCCCAGGCACATTTCCATGGGCTGATTGTGAACAGTGCTGCAGTATGGAGACTCTCTTTAATTACCTCTAGTAAGTAGACAACCGTTTTCTAACTCCTAGGTTGCTTTGCTCCTGGTGCTTCTGCGCACTTCCTTTCACCTTGTTGATCTCTGCCTTGCAGTATTATTGTGCGCCTGGCTGTCGCTTTGTACTTTTTTACACCAGATCGATCTCTGCTTGGCAGCACTTCCAATAGGTGTGTTATAGCTCAGTACTATGGATAACTCTTTGTTGTATTGTAGCGCGGTACCTTTATGTATGGCCTGACCAATAGGTCCTCGACCAACAATGTGTCAATTCTCTGTTAAAGCTTTTATTTTCAGCTGCTTCACAGAGGCTTGAACTGCGCTTTAACTGCACATGCATTCAGCAGTGATTTTGTACTTTGACGATGGCACACATGGCATGCACAAGCAGTTTGCGTGGACCAGGGCAAACTCTCTGAGAGAGCACTGTCAATCTTTGAGTTACTTATCTCCTATCTCATTGCCATTTGTAGTGTCTTCTCAGCCGGGGTACCCACAAATGACAACACCACACATGGAGCTTGGTATCACACGTCTTTATTCTTCTGAGTGTAATTGCAAACCCAACATTCTTAAAGCAGCCTTCAATGCAATACACTCTATGCATTACATGATAGCTCTATGGAGTTCATCAGAAACCAAAAGGTTTCCTTCTTTTTGTTAACTCGCAAAACACTACAGACTAAAGCACATTTAAGTCTCTTTTTAGACTATTAGGACTGCATTAAATTTTGAATTGCATTTTGTGAGTTACTATGCCCTTACTCTTTTTGGGTGAGTGTTTTGAGTTAGCATCTCACTCCCAAAACCCCACTTCCATTTCCCCTTAATCATCTATTTTGTAGTGATTATTCTCCATTTCCCCACCACTACACCCTGTTCCTCCCACATTTACTACTAAAATGCATACCTATGTGTATGAAAGAGAGGTGCAGGCAGACATATGCGGAGATTTATGAATTACATTCTGTAGTAAGTAAACAGTGCTACCTACGTATTACTTTACATGCGCTAAAATGTAGTTTTGGAATCAGGCCCATAGTTTTTTTCCCATGTGCAGTTTTTGCTCCCCATTCCGAGTTCTGCAGGGCTAACATGTGGGAACAAATTAACAATCCTGCTTTGCCCTCTAAAATTATTGAGCAGAGATGTTAGAAAGTCCTCCTTTTGCCCTGTCCATCTCTATTTTCGCGGAATGATACTGGTGGCAACTGACTCTGACTGTACCCTGGGCTCTGCTAACCTGGCCCAGTGCTGTGTTTAGAAAGGTACATGTAATAGGGTACACTTACAACTGGCAATGACAGACCATATAAGTCACTAGTATATAAGCGGGCATG
Organism: Triturus cristatus; assembly: GCF_964204655.1. Classification (NCBI taxonomy): domain Eukaryota; kingdom Metazoa; phylum Chordata; class Amphibia; order Caudata; family Salamandridae; genus Triturus; species Triturus cristatus. The sequence continues at coordinate 626,950,878 of NC_140587.1, forward strand.
GAGGTTTCGAACCCCAGCAGATTTTCTGCACTTCCATTTGTGCACTGCTGTGTGATTGCTGTCCCTTTAAAGGCAGCTCTGCCTTGCAGCCTATCTTTAAAGTTCAATTCTCACAATGGGTATTGACAGGCCCTATAAGTCCCTACTATATAAAAGGGCTAGGGGATTCAAACTACCTATAAGACCCAAGTATCTAATAGGGCATCGAAATTTAAAGGCCCAGCAGATTTCCTGCACTTGCATGTGTGCACTGCTGAGTGCCTGCTGTCATTTTAAAGGCATCCTTGTTTTGCAGGCTGTCTTTAAAAGTAAATTGTATGCAAATTCAACTTTGGTGGTATGGGTACTATAAAAGTGATAATCTACCTTATTGGTATATAATAGGCACGCTCAAGATCTCTCCTAGGTGTGCCAGGGATGGGGGGCATGTAACCATATGCAAGGACCATTCAAGGACTTAAAAGAATGGTATTGATGAATTACACAACTTGTCACTGTTTAATTGATCATAACTAGTACATAAAAGAAGTTAAAAGACTTTCTTTCCTGTGAGCCAAAATCAAGTCTTCTAGCAGTCTTCCCTGATTGGTCAGAGATAACAGGCTTAGCCAGGTTGCTTTAATTAGCAGGGGTTATATGATGTTGAGCGTTCTGCAGCTGCAATGACCAGCCAGGAAGGGGGATGGGTAATAAAACCTGGGCTTTAAAGAGAGGAGGACAATAAATGAATGCCAGGCCTAACTACCCCCACATTCCGTACCCCCAGCCAGATGACAGGCTTAGGACAGGACTTTGTAAAGGTCAGGAGGAGGACAGCTAATGGAAATGAGCCACACTGTGGGTTGGTTTAGCCAGGTCTTACTTTCATCCATGTTGGATTTTGGAAGTGCAGTGCTTTGTGGGATGGGAAGATGTCACACTTTGGAGGACGTTGTCATGCTTTTGGGAGGCACTCCGCATTATATTGGACAGAGGTGCCCCCCTGCTTGTCACCCCAGAATACTGAATAAATATTTGAGAGCTGCATAGTCTCAGATCTGCTACCTGAAACTACAAGTAGGATTGCCCTGCTGGAATCTGGATTTGCAAACATAGGCCTGCAGTATGACTGACTGTGCCTGCTTCACAATCTGGTACTACAGCCATGGGGACTGTAACTTGCTTCAAGAAGGATTAAGGAGTGGACTTCCTGCAAGCTACAGGTTAACAGAGCCCACCTGCATCATCTCCACCAAGAGTCCCTGTCCTAGAGTGCGCCTGGTGGGCTTTTAAGGATTTGGTCAAGTGCAATGTGGGAATTGCAGTCTAGACATCCCAGAGACCATCTAGGAGATTTTAGACCTTTACATTGGTGTTTTTGACATTTTGTACATGCAAGGATATTTTCAGGATGGACCTCCTAAAAATTCAAGAACTATGGAGAACTTTTGTGGAAAAGTTCCAGGATATGACCAACACGACATTGGGAGTCAAGCTGACTACCTTCAACCTTGACCCAGCCAGGATTTTAGGTTTGTCCCACTGGAAGCTCTGGAGCTCCAGACTTCCAGGATTTCAGCGGAGCCTCACAGAAAGTCAAGCCGAAGAAACCCTCACCAAATCCGGCCTGCTGTGGAGGGTCAATCTACGTCAGAAGAAAAGCTCCAGAAAAGTTTCTAAATGTGAAGGTAGCATTTTTAACAAGGCCTCCTGCTTATTGTACCCGATTAGGGCTTCATTGCGGTTGGCCTCAAATTTTGACTTTGTCGTGGTCTAGATGTCCCAAAGTGGTGCTATAGGCATTTAAGCACTAGAAAGAGTTAATTCTCTTAAAAAGTCTTATCTTCAGTTCCCTACATTGGATTTTTGTTGTGTTGGTGTCTATTTGTTCTTGCAAATATAACCTTTGCTTATAAATTGGCTTGGTATTTTTATTAGGTTTGATGTCTTACTTATTTGGTGTATTTGTGTTTTTAAATGCTTTACACTACTGTCTCCTACGTTAGGCCTGACTGCTTGCTACCAGTTACCATTTTATTGAGACCTTCACTGGACCTTGCACTGATTTAAACTGCCTTATTTGCTTTTGGTAGGTGCATACTTACCCCTACCAATACCCACTTTGCAACATTAGATAAACTGTGTCATTGCAAAAAATCCAGAAACTGGAATCATCACACTTATGCACTAAAAGAGTAGTTTACCATGTAGCTGAGAATTGCGATTCTCCCATTACCATGACTAGAGAATCTGGATTTCATTACACGGAGGTTGGCATTATGCATTATTCTTTTAATGCAGTCCAAGCAGCCACATACATCACAATATTAAAAGGTTCCAGAACATTAGTAACACATAAAAGGCATGAGCCATCAACACTCAGCCTCTTTTAAATGTGGAGGCGAATAAGTCCATGAAACTTAAAACTTGTAAACTTCAAAACGATCCTGTGATGAACAAGATGAAGGAGAAGGAAGAATGAGGGTAAATGCAAAGGCCAGATGATTCGCAGTTAAGAAGGGTTACCTGAAAAGAGAGAGAAGTAAATACCTCCTGAACGTAACAGATAGTATAAAACTTTAAAAACGAATAGAAGAGGTAAAAGATAATACAAGTACTGTTAATAAAAAGAACATTCATTCACTGTAAGACCACCAAGGGGTGGGATGAGTGGGATAATGTCAGCCTCTGTGTCTTTAATGAAATTGAGATTCTCTAGTCATAGTAATAGGAGAATCACAATTTCATTACAAGAACGGAGGCTACATTATGCATGTTGGTAGCATTGTAAAACTACATCAGACATATGTTCGATAGGCTTGCCATAGTGACGTGCAAAGGTGCTAGCATTTGACCAGTCAGCCGCTTTGAGAATGCCATCCAACTTACCTCCAGACCAGAGAGATTTACTGGGCATAGCACCTCTAAGGGAGTGAGCTTGAAATTTCTTTAAGTCAATACCTGCTAAACTCATACCAGTTTTAACCCATCTAGCAATAGAGGCCGAGGTTATACCTTTATGGGGTTTCACAAAAGATATAAGTTATTGGTTCACACCCTGGGTCGAAGAGCAAACATTCTGCTATCATACTCTCTCATGCAGTCCACAACGCAAAGTTTTGGGCATAAATCAAAGCATGGATAAAAAATGTAATCAGACATAGTCTTTGTTCTTCTATGAATCTCAAAATTAAAACCAAACATGTTATAGGATCTATTCGTAATTTACAGGGCTTTGACATCAGAGACCCTTCTGCATGATATTAGGCATAGCAGAGTAGCCAGCTTAATAGAAAGTTTTTTTTCTATTCAGGAGAGTATTAACAGGCCAGTTGTTGAAAAGATCAAGGATTAGCTCGACATCCCAGAGACTTTCATATTTAGGTTTAGAAGGCCTTCTTAAACGAATGGTGTTCATCACTCTGCAAACAATGACATTTTTACCTACTGTTTTACCGTTGACAAGGACATGGCCAGCAGAGATAGCTGATCTATAGCAATTGATAGTTCTATAGCAGAGACCTCTTTTAAAATGTTCAACAAGGAAGTTAACAATGTCAACAATAGGTGCCTCCAAGGAATCCAGGTTCCTTTCCAGGCACCAACGTACACAGATTCTCCAAATGTTGTTATATCTGTAGTGAATACCTGGGGCCCAAGACTCTCTGAGGAGAGTTGCAGCTGTTGCCGAAAGCCCTGAGACTTCATTGGATCTTCTGACACTCTCCAGGCAAGAAGGGTTTAACTCTCGCTCTGAATCAGGGGGTGACCACCTCCGTCTGCGTCTGTTAGAAGATTCTCTAGGGTAGGAATTAAGAAGGGGGGATTGCAAGCTAGTTCTAGAGTGGTGGGAACCATGCCTGAGATGACCAAAAGGGAGTTATTAGGACAAGGAAGCAATGATCCCGTCTCACTTTCTGAAGAACTCTCTGAATCATGGCAAAGGGAGGGAAGGAGTACCTTTTGATTCCTTTCCAAGACTGTAGGAATGCGTTGACTGCCAGAGCACCCGGGTCGGGCATCCACTGAAGTATTTCTCCAATTGAAAAGTTAGTCTGCTCGCAAATAAGTCTATTTCTAGGGGACCCCAAATCCTGTTCAGGATACTGAACACGGAAACATTGAGTTTCCAATCACTGTGATTTAATAGTAATCTGTGGTTCCAGTTGCCAGAGATGTTCGATTTCCCCGGGAGGTATTCCGCTTTTAGAGCGATCTTGTGGTCCAGACAGAACATCCACAGTTTCTTGGCTGAATTCCAGAGATCCGCAGATCTGGTGCCTCCCAGATGATTTATATAGGCTACCGCGAACATGTTGTCCATCTTTAGGATGACTGACCTGCCCTGGAGAAAGTGTTTGAAGCTCTTCAAGGAGTAAAGGCCAGCTGTTAGTTCCAAATAATTTATGTTGTGAGAGGATTCCTGTTGCGACCAGATACCTCCAGTGTTCTGATTGAGAAGGCAAGCTCCCCAGCCATGAAGGCTCGCATCTGATTCTAAAACAAACTCTGGTTTTGACCCAAAGATTGCTTTGCCGTTCCACGTGTCTAGGTTCTCAAGCCACCAGGTTAGTTCCGATGGGCCTCCTGATCCAGAGTAATCTGATCTCCATACCAGAGGCCAGATCTTAGGGCTCTCGCTTTTACCATTTGGTGGGCCCGATAGTTTAGGGGACCGGGAAAGATGGCTTGGATGGAGGAGGAGAGGAGACCCAGTAATCTGTCTAGCTTCCGTAGAGATAAGTCTTGTTTTTTCAGGACATGTCTTATTTCCTTCCTGATTTTGGCAATTTTTTGGGAAGGGAGTAAGAGGAGACATCTTGATGTAACTACTGTGAAACCTAGGAACTCCAGAGTTCTGGAAGGGGGTCGATAGATTTTTCTTTGTTTATCATGAAACCTAAGCTTTCTAGTAGATCCATCACAGACTTCAGATCTTGGGCTAGTTGTGAAAGGTCTTGTGACATTATAAGAATGTCATCTAGGTATATGATTAGATGAATGCCCTTTACTCTTAAGGATGAGGCGACAGTTCTCATGACCTTGGTGAAACACCAAGGAGCAGAAGAGAGCCTGAAGGGGAGTGCCTGAAATTGGTATAGATGGTTTTTTCACATAAAGTGAAGAAAGGGTTTTTGGGTTTCAGCCATAGGAATGGTGAAGTAAGCATATTTTAGGTCCAGTTTGACTAGCCAATCTCCCTCTAATAGAAGATCCCTCAGAAGGTGCATACCCTCCATCTTGAAGTGCCTGTAGACCAAATATTTGTTTAGTTCTTTTAAGTTTATGACAGGTCTCCAACCCTTGTCCTTTTTTTTTACAAGAAAGAGTGTGCTTATAAATCTTAACGCTTCTAAGGGGACCTCTATTATCGCTCCTTTCTGAAGCATGCAGGAGATTTCCTCCTCTACTATTTTTTGTTGATCTAGAGAGAGAGGTAAGTATCTCAGGAAAAATGTTTCAGTAGGTGTATGAGTAAAATCTATCATAAAAACCCTGATGGTGTTTAAAACCCAAGGGTCTTGGGTGATCAATCTCCAATTTTGAATAAAGTGTTTTAGTCTGCCATCCACTTTTTGGGAGAAAGAAGGGGAAGGGAGAGTGGGGAGAGTACTCACTTGTAGGGATGTTGGAGTTGGAACTTCTGCGGGATCTAAACCCTCTGCTGCATTGTCCTCTACCTCTCTGGGGGTCAAATTGAGGTACGTTGTACTGCTGATACCCTCTTCCGTAAACACGGGATCTTGAATAGGGCCTTTGATTAAAGCGGCCGGAAGAGAGGTCCCGTCTTCCGGCCCTCCCAAAAAGGTTAGGGTTAAACGCATATTTTATTGTGCCTTATCCAAGGCAGTAAAAGTGGAGGCGTATTTCCTCAAGGATTTAATGAGATCTTCTCCAAAGAGTAATCCTTTTGGGTTTTGTGAGGGTTCTCTATCCGCCATATCACTTAGTTTTGGATTTATTTTAGACAGAATGACTCTCCGTCTTTCTGCGCTCATGCTTGCGTTGGTATTTCCCAGTAGTATTACTGCCTATTATCTGGCTCCAGCTCCTGACCAGATCGATGTTGAGAGGAGTACCGTTGCTGTGGCTATCTTCAGCGGAATCTAAGATTCTGGCTAATGGACCCAGTACGTCGAGAAGGTGGTCCTGGCACCCTTTCAGGGATCTTTCCATCCCTTTCCTTGGATCACGTCCAAGTTTGAATAGGAATTTAATCAGTTCGGGATCCAAGTTGGGAGTGTAACTGGTCTCATCCTCGATAGAGGGTCTAGAGCATTTGGCTCTAAGGATGTTACGAGTGTCCCTCTCTAATAGGTTTCTTACCCATTTCTTTATGAATTTTGCAACGTGGACTTGTGGGCATCACTCGGAACTTCTTGGGTGTTTGAGGTTTAATGGTAAAAACATTTCTTCCCCCAAGGGGTCAAGGATAATGTCCTTGGAGGATGATGGGAGTTCCTCTTCCAGATTGTAAAATTCTTGATCGTCCTCATCAAGATCAAGGACATACTCATCAGGTATGTCAGAGGATTCAACATCATTGAATTTGTTATCTCCCATATTGTAAAGAGCACTATGATATTTTGTGCCGCTAGGGACACCCAGATGTGTTGTGCCGCCAGAGACACACCGATAAGTCGTGCCGCTAGGGACACCCAGGGAGTTCGAGGTGCGGGGATATCCATTAGTAGTTGAGGTGTTGAGACCTCCCTGATTTGATGAGGTGCTAGGACCTCCCATATTGCTCTTATCAATATTTTTACTTTTCTTAAGTCTTTTACTCCTTAATTTGGTGATATCATCAGAGTAGTGGGGGTTAAAAATATCTGTGATCTCGTCCTCCTCAGGGAGTGACCTTTTTGACGACATGACTCAAGGTCTCAATCATGCAGGACCTCATTTTCTTATGAAGGATTTTTTTGAGGGCTTCATTATCTATGTTAGGAGTAGGGGCGGAAGCGTCATCTGAGTCGGAGTCAGACATGGCGCAGATAAAAAGGTTAAATCGAGATTTAGTGAGACGCACCTCAAAGGTTGATAAAGTTAGGGTAGGATTTCCCCTTTGAAATTAATAGTAAAGTTATTAAACTAAATGATATGGTAGGGTGAGGAAATGCCAGAGTAAAGTAGATTTCCTTTTAAATAGGGTGAGGAAATGCCAAAGTAAAGTAGATTTCCATTAAATAGGGTGGGGAAATGCCAGAGTAAAGTAGATTTCCTTTTAAAAAGGTGAAAATGCCATTCAATGCTATGTTTATCAGGGTAAAATACAGTGAATCCTCCTTTTTTAATTTTTTTTAATAGGAGTTGGTAAAGAGCACTTGCGGTAATTTTTGGAGCAGCAGCTGGTTAGGGTCAGCCGAGCAACTGACACTCGCTTGCACGTGATCTGCTGCTGCTAGGTTTCCATGGTGCAATCCTGCCTCGAACACGATCGCATAAGCGATCAGCTGGAGGCCGGGAAACAACATTGTAAAGAAAGACTCCTGGCAACGGGTGGACGTTGCGTCCCCGTTGCTAAGGAGCGCTCCTCTAATCCTCGAAGCGATGCAGAGCCGCGCTATAGTTCGCAGTCTGCATTGGGGAAAAGAGGAGTTTGCGGGACTTCATAGGTAAAAGAATTATTATATTAAGGCTTGACTCAGAGAGCATAAATGACTAGATTAAACAAGCAAACATCGTAAAAAACTTAAAGTCGGCAACATTTTAGAATATATATTCAAAGGTAAAATCTATTACATAATATGTTGAACAATTACAAACAGATCAATCTGGACACCGGTATGGAGTCGGGGGCGCACCCACATAAGGGTGGAGCTAGGGAAAGAGGTGTGAGGAGATCTCCATAAATTGGAGGTCGGTATGGAGGTAGTGGCAAAGGGGGGTGGAGTTAAGCCACACACGAGGGTACTTGGAAATAGAAGTAAAAAACTATTATTGGTAAGAAAAAAAGTTGAACTTATCTGCTTGGAGCCGCATTTAAAAGAGGTTGATTGTTGATGGCTCATGCCTTTTACGTGTTGCTAATGTTATGTTCTGGAACCTATTAGTATTGTAATGTATGCGGCTGCTTGGACTGCATTAAAAGAATAATGCATAATGTAGTCTCCGTTCTTGTAATGAAATCAACACCTATGGGCCCTATTGCGATGCGGTCAGAAAGTGCTCTGACCATCGGTAGAATCCGAATGGTTATTCCAACTGGCATTCGACAGACTCGTGAGCCTATCCAGCAGTCGAAATGCGGCCAGTAATCCCAAGGGTGGCTCTTTCCGGCCTGGGATTACAATGTCAGGTTTCGGCAGCCTTTCTGTGCCTGCCTTTCCAACACGGAAAGGCTTATGGAACTCAACTTTGGAGCCCCAAGGAGAGCCCCCATGGGTGTACGGTCTCCGGTAGGAGGCCGAGGTGTTGAGATCCCTGCACCCCGTGGCAGGCACCTTGAGGTGCCTGCCATGGGGTACAGGGATGAACTGCACCTCCTATTTTACAATAGGAGCATTCATTCCAGCCATAATTCATGCTCCCATTGTAAAGTATAGGAATGCGACCAAACTGTGTTCAGTCGCATCCTAATTAGTCGGTTGGGACCACCGACCGTGTGTCGGTCAGTCCCATGACCGAGACAATGTTGGGCAGAGGAAACTCCCACCGTCATCGTAATAGGGCCCTTAGTCTCTATTTTCCATTCCTAACCTATTTGTCTTCACTTACCATTTGTACATCTGATTCCTATGTCTTCACTCAATAGACATGGACCTAGTCATGCATCTCCTTAATATCTTTGCCCCCCTGTTTCTTACCTCATCATACAGCCTGTCATTTGCCTTAGGCCTTGCTTGTCTCTTCTGTTTCCTTTACAACTCAGGGTTGCCTCTCCCTGCACTATGAACTGCTTGCCCCTGCACATTTCACTCTCCTCTCCTTCCAATGCCCCTACTACCTTTTATTGTGTATTATTCCATCTTTTTTATACTGCTCCAATCTCTCACTCCATGTAATGTTTGCAGTTTCCACATTCAGAGCACTCAGTTGCCTCTGGACTTGCACTGCACCTACTAAACTGTGCTGCTCCCACATTCTCGAGTTATACAGCAAAATCAGGTTTGAAATATCAACAGTTAGGTATACCTTGACAATATTAAGGACATCATAATAACATCACAGTAAAGTGAATATTAAATGTACACCTAACATAACCATCTTTTGTAGTCAATATTATGGACAAAATATATCTGCAGGTTGATATTTCAACTATGCCATTGTGAGATACAACCTTTCTTCTTGCACTGCCCCTGTTTTGCAAGGACATTTCCCCCAGCTTGCTCTTCCCCTCGCATCCTGCATTGCCCTTTCCCTTGCACTCTGCACTTTTCACTCAGTTGCACCCTCTTTGTACCTTGTGCTGCTTTCTCACTTGCACCCTTTTCTCCCTCACCACCCCATGCACTTCGTATCTCCTCCTTCCTTCCAGTACTACTCTCTTTCTTGTATCCTGTACCTCTCCCTCCATCACCCATCTTATCGTCCGCTTGCATCTCACTCCCCTGTGCCCTAATATCCTATACCTTTCTCCTTGCATCTATCAAGGTAACCCCAAAATACCTTACTGATCCCACTTGTACCCTGCTCTGCTTCCGCTTCCATCCTATTTCACCCCATACCTTTATAGTGTCAGCCATTAAGTGAAATGAAAAGTTGTTAAATTTTCACTAAAATGCCAACATATTGCAAGTGACACATGTTTTCCTGACACAAAGATTGGTTGGCAGTTTTGTACGCTTCCACACACATAGAACAATCATATGATGTGAAACAGCACCACAAGGGCTCCTGTGTGTTGAATGAGCACCTATGACTATGACTCATGTGCAATCACAGGGGTATATTTATCATTGTTTTTGCACCACCCTTGCGTAAGGGTGATGCAACAACAAAGTCAGATTTATCAAGCCATACAGGCCACCTTGCATGACCCTGCATGGCTTGATAAATCTAGAGTAAGGCACTGCAGCGCAAATCGGGAAGGCGTTCCATGGGTGGAGCATGGATGTTCCCATGCATCCACCCATGGATTTTGGCGAGATTTGCCATTAGTGGGAGACCTGGAAATATGTCAAAATCCTACGCTTTCTTTATTTGTCCTCGTTTTTTCCTCTTTCTACATTTTGCTGTACACATAAAAAGAGGAAAATTCCTCAGAGGATTATTTTTGTACAGGAAGGTGTCTATTCCTGCACAAAAAGAATCCTGCTTTCACCATGGTGTAAGGGTGTCTGCGTTGGTGCTAGACAGCGAAGAGTGTGCTAGCGCATGGAAAGGGCATGAATGTGCCGTATGGTGTTAAATGCAGTGCATTCCTGCCCTTTACCTTTCACACAGCTCAGCATGGTGGCTTGCTGCATTTCACTGCATGAAACATTTATAAATGTGCCCCACTGTGTATTCGTTGGGCAAATAAATACTTTTACAGTTCGTATAAGCCACAACCTATGGCATTGCCGTTGCCTGTGACTGTTGTTTTTTCCACTGCCATTCTGTCAGCCACTCTTGGTTTCGTACTGAAAACACTTTTGACCTTTCCCAGTCTATTCCCTCCCTGAATCTTCCATTTACGTTTTTGGAGATTCACAAAACTTTCCGACAATATAGCATACACCTGGGAAAGTCAGGTGAACTTTTGTTGCGTTAGGATTCCCCTTAAGAGGGATTATACAAAGAACAATTCTGCATTATGGAAAGGCAGCTTCCCCGTGCAATTGCCTATTTTTTCTTTACGTTTTCCATAGAGAAAATATTTTTCATTATGTTGAGAATCCTCACAACCCTGAAAAGGATATCATCCAACCACTGACTGGTCTAAATCTCTGACCAATTTCAGGGTGGCAATGGATTGGAGAGTTTGTGAATGCTCACAAATAACATGTTTGTGGCCATTCACAAATTCAAGGCAATCCATGCCTTCACATCTCACTCCCTCACCCTGGCACAGGTTCCAACACACAATTATTCAGACACTGGATGATGTTACAAAGGATTAAATGGATTTCTGTGAGCACAGCGCCAGCCATTTGAGCATTTAAAGTGATTCTCTGTACAAATCCATCTGTGACTTGACCATAGGCTATGAATGTTTTCTTTTCCCTTTGTGGTTTTGTAATTAAAGGCCGCAGAATGCTACTATCTGTTGCAGTACAGTTTCACTGTGTTTCTTTGGTAAAGATAATTTTACTCAACACATTGCATGTTGAGAAGATAGTATCTGACAGCTATTCAATGAATCCTCCAACTGTCAAATGATTTTTCTGCTTGGACATTTTAGAAGTTAATTATTTTTAACACCACTCATGACAGTTGTTTTTACAAAAATGAGTTCTTCCCAGGAGCGCATTCAGGCAGTCCTAACTTCAGTGTATATGTGTAAATTATGTGCTTTGATTTGCTTCTAAATGTTCCACTTCCTTCCAATAAAGAAAGAAAGAGTAGAAAATAAGATGCTCATTTGTAAATTTTCTTCAGCAATCTTATTTAGTGGCAGTTCTGCTCCTTTTATGGTCATTAGACCTGGATCCATGCCATCCTCTTCTTAACAAGTTAAGACTTTTCCAGCCAGTCAAGAGATGGAGGATATGCCAGGCATAAAGAGTACGCATTGGCAACGTCCTTGATCATCTGTGCCTAGCTGCTGACCAGAACGTCACTAGTGACTTAATTTGATTGAAAAGGGCAGCAGCAGGCTGCAGACTACATTAGACTGAACTCTAGAATACAAAATTGTGGCATCAAAGGTATGGTTCTTGTTTTTCAAAACAAAATAAATCACAAAAAGTCTCTAAAGAAAATTATATTTCACCTTCTGTCTCAAAAAATACTGGTGTTCCACGGTGTTCTAGCCTTTCCCTGAAATGTATGTATGTATATGGTATTTCTATAGCGCATATTTAGCTAAAAGTCAATTAATCTCTTTACATGGTCAAAGACAAACATAAAGACAATGAATAATATTAACGGAAGCTGGATTGTGGTCGATTAATGCATTGTGGTTTACTGTTTTTTAAAGAGGTAAGTCCTCAACACGTTCCTAAATTGGAGCAGCATTGAGGTGGCCCCGATGAATATGGGGATGTTGTTGCAGATCCAGGGTGCATAGATAGAAAACACCTGCGGTCTTGTTTTTCCAGTCTGATGGTGTACTGGCTGAGGGTGTGCTGAGAACCACCAGAGATGGTAATCTTGTCTGCAAGATAAGTGGGGCTCCTGGTCATAATGGCTGTATAAATGATGCAGCTGGCTTTGAAGATGGAGCGAGCTAGGGGAGCCAATGAAGTTCCAACAGGGTGGGGGTGATGTGATCTTATTTCTTCTGACTCTAGATGAGATGTGTTGTGGCATGTAGGATGTCCCTAAGAGGTGCCAGTGTGGTGGCTGGGAGGTTATGGAATAGAGCAACCATATGCAAGAGTATTTTATTTATTTATTTAGGCGATTTATTAAGCGCACAACTACCCGGAGGTGTCTCGGCGCTATAGGACAGCTTAGAACAGGCAGTCAGGAGAGATGGAGAGTATTATTTGAATAACCATGTTTTTATATACTTCCGAAAATATAAAAGAGTGGAGGCACTCTTAATATGTAGCGGAAGTTCATTCCAGAGTTTGGTTGTTGCCACGATAAATCTCTTATCGCCCCAGGTGGCTTTCTTGGTTCTAGGAACCCTTAGCAGCTGATTAGAGCTAGAGCGTAGATTCCTGCTAGGTCTGTACCGGCAAAAGCTTTTCTTAAGGAATTCAGGTCCTGAGCCATGGATTGATTTATAGGCTATACATAATGCCTTAAATTTAGACCTGCTTTTGATAGGTAGCCAATGAAGCTGTCGAATGACTCCTGAAATAGGTTTGAATTTAGGAGTGCCCGAGAGAATCCTAGCCGCGGCATTCTGTACCATTTGTAATTTTTTCAGGACTTTTTCTTGTGCATTTATAAATAGTCCATTGCAATAGTCTATTCTAGACATGACAAGGGTACAATAAGAGTTTTTCCTGCGCTAGGAGGAAGATAGGGTAGAAGCTTCTTTATCATTCTGATGGTGTAGAATGAAGATGAGGTGATATAATTAGCGTGTGGCATGAATGATAATTTGTCATCAAATAAAACTCCAAGGTTTTTGACTCTAGTGACCGGAACCGGGGGGGAGCCTAGTTCCTCAGGCCACCAGGAGGACGACCAGCTGGGGTGAGGTTTTCCAAAAATCATCACCTCCGTTTTGTCGGAGTTTAATTTCAGACAATTTTTTGACATCCAGGTGCAGATGGTGGACATTCCTTTTTTTAAATTGTCTGCAATGAAGTTTCCATTTTCGTATATTTCAATGACAATCTGGGTGTCATCAGCATATGATGAAAGTCGCAGATCGTGCGATTTTATGATTCTAGCAAGGTCTGCAACATAAAGATTAAACAACGTAGGGCTTAATGAAGAGCCCTGCGGGACACCACATGGTTGGGAAAAAGGAGGAGAGAGAAAGCTTCCCAATTTTACTTGTTGTGAACGATTGGCTAGAAAGGAGGCTAATAAGGCCTTGGCTTTGTCTTTAATCCCTATGGCTGATATACGGTTAATGAGGGTTGAGTGGTCCACCGTATCAAATGCTGCTGAAAGATCCAACAGCACCAGAATTGCAGCTCCACCCTTATCCATAGTTGTACGTATTTCATCAGCTGTTTTAATAAGCGCTGTCTCTGTTCCATGCCCTTTCCTGAATCCGAATTGGGTTTCATCTAAACAGTTATTGTTTTCGATGTATTCGGCCAGCTGAGTGTTCATCACCTTTTCTATGATTTTTGCTGGAAGAGGGAGACCTGCTATGGGTCTGTAGTTACAACAGTCAGAGGGGTTGAGGTTGGGTTTTTTTAAAAGAGGTCTGATTATTGTTTCTTTCCAGATGGAGGGGTATATTCCTGTTTCAAACATAGAGTTACAAATTTTCGTCAATTCTGGGGCTATGGTTTCTGCAATGGTTTTTATTATGTTGGGTGGGCAAGGGTCATTGGGAGATCCAGATTTGGATTTAAAAATAAGGTCAGTTATGTGTTCGTTTGTGATTTTTTTAAATTCTGAAAAGGAGGGAGGAACGTCCTGATTCCTGTTTTGAGATGCTGGACTATTGTATGAGGAAAGGTCAATATTAGGCATAGTGGTTTGTGCAGAGAAACTGGAGTAAATGTCCATTACCTTATTCTGAAAAAAACTGGCAAGATTATCACAGAGAATTTGGGTAGGTGCTACTGACGGGGGTGTATCTAATCCTGATAATTTGGTAACAACTTTATAAAGTTGTTTCGTGGAGTCTTGAGAGGATTCGATTTGATTAGTATAAAATTTACTTTTCTCTGTTATTAATAATTTTTTGTAATTGGAAAGTGCTTCCTTGTACTGAGTTTTAGCTGTGCTGTCATAATTTCTGCGCCAATGGCGTTCCAGGTTTCGACATTTCTGTCTATCTAACCTTAATTTCTCTGAAAACCAGGGAGCGGAGGGAGTTTTCCTATTTTTGGAGGTGTTTTTTGTAGGGACAAGTGTATCAACGGCTAAACGAAGCCATCGTGTGTAGAGCATGGCTGCGTGTTCAGGATTGTCTGGGAGGTCTTGATGTGTAGCTTTCAAATAAGTTTTGATATTATCTGAGGAGATGCTGTTCCACGCTTTAAAGTTGACCGGCGAGAAAGTAGAGGTCTGATTATGTGGTTTATGTACAGTGTTAATGTTAAAAAGAATTGCAAAGTGGTCAGTCCATGTTAAGGGAAGGATGTTTCCTAGTGAAATGTGTTTATTGTTAGTGAACAGTCCATCGAGAGTATGACCGGCAGTATGAGTCGGTTTGTTTATTAGTTGAGAGAGTTCAATAGAATTGAATTCAGAAAGTAAGGCAGATGTATTTTCATCATTATTGGATTCAAGGTGAAAGTTAAAATCACCTAGAATAGTGAAATCAGCTTCTCCTGCGGAAGGCTCTATTAGGGACGCTAGAGACGAGAGGAAGTCTGATCGAGAGCCAGGAGGGCGGTATAATAATATACCTTTGAACGTGTATGCTTTGGTAAGTGATATGGCAAAAGAGAAAGCTTCGTATCCATTAATGAGTATAGGATCTATTTTGATATTATAAATATCACGATGTATCAGGGCTATACCTCCGCCTCTTTTATTAACTCTGTCCAGTCTTTTAACTGAAAAATCGTTAGGGGTTACGATAGCAAAGTCAGGCCCTGATGATGGATCGGCCCAGGTCTCGGTTCGAAATAAAAGATCCAATTTGTGGTTCTCGAGAAAAGCAAGAATTTCATATTTGTGCTTAGGTAAAGAGCGGACATTGATGAGCGCAGCTGTGACCCTATGATTATTAGTAGTGTTGGTCGATGAATCTATAGAAGTGGATAGTGGTATGCAAGAGTTAGGTGTGCAGTTATTGCATGGCATTAGCACTTGAGGTGGTATAGAGGTGTTACAAGGACACCTTTGTGAGTTCTTGGATATGATCCTGATGTTTAGCAACTGTCCTCTGGTATAAATTAAAGAGGCGGGTGGCTGGGCTGGCCTAGGTGAATCGGGGGGGGGGCGCTAGGCGCGGTCCGGGCGCGGACGGGCGCGGACGGGCGCAGACGGGCTTGCCTTTGGCGCGCCTTCGGCGCGCCGGCGGCGCGCCCGCTGCGCGCGTCCGCTGCGCGTTGCGCTTTGCATCTGGCTTTGTAGTGTTTATGCCAGCAGCTGATTGGATGGCTAACCGGAAGTGCCGGGCCCTTCCTGTTGCACGTGATCCCTCCACTCAATCCGAATTATCGGTGGTGGACCGGGGATTTTGTGCTCCTGAGTGGGTGAGTTAGCGGCGCAAAATATATTTAAAAATTAGTAAATGGGTGGTGGGTTAAAACGTCACAATGTACAGCGATTCAACATGCAAATTACAGTGTGATTGATGAGCCCTTTCCCAGGCGCTCCTAACGGTTTCCAGCAAATACAAAAGGCAGGAGCCCTTTACCAGGCGCTCCTAACGTACAGTTACAATTCTCAGCTCACCTTTCTGAGTCTAAGCGCGTCCGCTGCGCGTTGCGCTTTGCATCTGGCTTTGTAGTGTTTATGCCAGCAGCTGATTGGATGGCTAACCGGAAGTGCCGGGCCCTTCCTGTTGCACGTGATCCCTCCACTCAATCCGAATTATCGGTGGTGGACCGGGGATTTTGTGCTCCTGAGTGGGTGAGTTAGCGGCGCAAAATATATTTAAAAATTTGTAAATGGGTGGTGGGTTAAAACGTCACAATGTACAGCGATTCAACATGCAAATTACAGTGTGATTGATGAGCCCTTTCCCAGGCGCTCCTAACGGTTTCCAGCAAATACAAAAGGCAGGAGCCCTTTACCAGGCGCTCCTAACGTACAGTTACAATTCTCAGCTCACCTTTCTGAGTCTAAGCGCGTCCGCTGCGCGTTGCGCTTTGCATCTGGCTTTGTAGTGTTTATGCCAGCAGCTGATTGGATGGCTAACCGGAAGTGCCGGGCCCTTCCTGTTGCACGTGATCCCTCCACTCAATCCGAATTATCGGTGGTGGACCGGGGATTTTGTGCTCCTGAGTGGGTGAGTTAGCGGCGCAAAATATATTTAAAAATTTGTAAATGGGTGGTGGGTTAAAACGTCACAATGTACAGCGATTCAACATGCAAATTACAGTGTGATTGATGAGCCCTTTCCCAGGCGCTCCTAACGGTTTCCAGAAAATACAAAAGGCAGGAGCCCTTTACCAGGCGCTCCTAACGTACAGTTACAATTCTCAGCTCACCTTTCTGAGTCTAAGCGCGTCCGCTGCGCGTTGCGCTTTGCATCTGGCTTTGTAGTGTTTATGCCAGCAGCTGATTGGATGGCTAACCGGAAGTGCCGGGCCCTTCCTGTTGCACGTGATCCCTCCACTCAATCCGAATTATCGGTGGTGGACCGGGGATTTTGTGCTCCTGAGTGGGTGAGTTAGCGGCGCAAAATATATTTAAAAATTTGTAAATGGGTGGTGGGTTAAAACGTCACAATGTACAGCGATTCAACATGCAAATTACAGTGTGATTGATGAGCCCTTTCCCAGGCGCTCCTAACGGTTTCCAGCAAATACAAAAGGCAGGAGCCCTTTACCAGGCGCTCCTAACGTACAGTTACAATTCTCAGCTCACCTTTCTGAGTCTAAGCGCGTCCGCTGCGCGTTGCGCTTTGCATCTGGCTTTGTAGTGTTTATGCCAGCAGCTGATTGGATGGCTAACCGGAAGTGCCGGGCCCTTCCTGTTGCACGTGATCCCTCCACTCAATCCGAATTATCGGTGGTGGACCGGGGATTTTGTGCTCCTGAGTGGGTGAGTTAGCGGCGCAAAATATATTTAAAAATTTGTAAATGGGTGGTGGGTTAAAACGTCACAATGTACAGCGATTCAACATGCAAATTACAGTGTGATTGATGAGCCCTTTCCCAGGCGCTCCTAACGGTTTCCAGCAAATACAAAAGGCAGGAGCCCTTTACCAGGCGCTCCTAACGTACAGTTACAATTCTCAGCTCACCTTTCTGAGTCTAAACGCGTCCGCTGCGCGTTGCGCTTTGCATCTGGCTTTGTAGTGTTTATGCCAGCAGCTGATTGGATGGCTAACCGGAAGTGCCGGGCCCTTCCTGTTGCACGTGATCCCTCCACTCAATCCGAATTATCGGTGGTGGACCGGGGATTTTGTGCTCCTGAGTGGGTGAGTTAGCGGCGCAAAATATATTTAAAAATTTGTAAATGGGTGGTGGGTTAAAACGTCACAATGTACAGCGATTCAACATGCAAATTACAGTGTGATTGATGAGCCCTTTCCCAGGCGCTCCTAACGGTTTCCAGCAAATACAAAAGGCAGGAGCCCTTTACCAGGCGCTCCTAACGTACAGTTACAATTCTCAGCTCACCTTTCTGAGTCTAAACGCGTCCGCTGCGCGTTGCGCTTTGCATCTGGCTTTGTAGTGTTTATGCCAGCAGCTGATTGGATGGCTAACCGGAAGTGCCGGGCCCTTCCTGTTGCACGTGATCCCTCCACTCAATCCGAATTATCGGTGGTGGACCGGGGATTTTGTGCTCCTGAGTGGGTGAGTTAGCGGCGCAAAATATATTTAAAAATTTGTAAATGGGTGGTGGGTTAAAAGTATGAGGCCTTGAACAGTAATTCTGAAGTCGCTTTTTGGAAAAAATGGTTTGCTTTCTTTAGAAGAGAGAGAACTGGCACTAGGCCATCACTATTTTTCTGGGAATCCTTTTTGCCAATCCACATTCTTCCCCTTGCTCAGTTGATCAGCACTTTTGGCTGCTTTTTCTACACTTATGCTGATGACACAGCTATTTTATGTCTCTAAAGAACTAATACCATTACCATGAAAAATTGCCTGTGTATAAAGAGGTAGATGGACTGAAATTGGTTGAAAATTAACTTGAAAAAAAACTGAAGTCATCGGTTTGTTCTTATTTACTTTGTCCTGATATCTTAGGAGAATTTCCTCATTCCAGGTCTAACGTTAAAAGTCTTGGTGTTAAATTAGATGATAAATTGACGATGAACAGACAGGTTTCTCTGGACACTTCTTCATGCACTTTGTAGCTGCACAAACTCAGACCCATCATGCCCCTTCTCTCAGTAGAAAGTAGAAAAGTAGTAGAGTGACTTATTTAGTGCAACTCTCTTTACCCTGGTATACTAAAGGACGGAAAAGTCTCTAAAAGTACATCAAAGCCACCTTTTTGGTCCCAAAAACTAATGACTTGGCTTTTCGAATAACCTCAAGAGAGACCTCCACCTGTCCTTTTACTATGCGCCTGGATACCAAATAACATAACATGACATAAAATGACACATCATAAAGTAACTATCTTTCACAAAGATCAAATAATTTCAACTTTACAGCCACATATTAGCCCTTTCACCCTGCTTCACCACAGCTAAGCTTATTCTATACAAATTCAACCAGCTTCCATCTCAGAGCTAGATATTCTTCAAGAATCTTTGCAAAAAACATTTTTCAATGGAAATGTCACAAAATTCTTATAAGCAAAATCATACCTTTTCCTTCCATTCATTGTCTGCAAACTTACTTGTACACCCTCCCTTCAAAAAAGCATCCCATGGAGATAAGGGCTTTCTCCACTCTTGCCTCCATTTCTAGAGCAAGCACATGTATCCTCTGTGGCCATCTGTAAATGGTTTTTCTTATATTTTAAGAAAAGCCATGAAAAATGGTCAAAGTGGGTAGCACTGAAAGCACAAACGAGCTGGTGAAGGCAAGTGGCTGCGGGGGATGGAGCACTAATAAAAACAGAGACGTGCCTACCAGGTTCTTTTGCCTACCAAGCCACATCAGATTAGACCCAGCCATATGCAAATCAATCTTGGTCCTGCTCCAACAGGAACAGTCCACCGAAACTGCCAACAATGGGTTGGAATGCTGACTTGAGCAATTGCCAGTGGTTTGACTTATTGCAAGCATCCCTCCTATCCCCTTTGGTGTGCTTGGTGTAATGCCCAAAGTGACCAAGGGTATGCCCATACATGGGTGTCTTGCTCACTGTGCCTCTGAATCAAACTACACCCAATAGAAGAGCCCTAATCAGGGCACAACTGGTCTTGGCTTGTTTGTTTTCCAGTTCAGGGAGGACCTGGCATGGCAGTTCAGGCTGTACTGTTCTTTTTTTACGGAGGGCCAGGACTCTTTTGCATATGGCTGGTTCTATTCTGAGGTAGCATGGTGGGCAAAAGAATAGTGGATTGAAATGCTACCCCAAGCAATTGCCAATGGTATATACATATTGCAAGCATTCCCTCAATTCACTTTTGTGTGTTTGATGTAATGGCCTGGGTGGATATGGGTTTGATCAGCTGTGGGACCCTTGCTCACAGCGTCGCTGGAACATAGCTGTGCCTGAATGAGGAATCCCAATTATTCCAACACTGGTCTTGTGTTGCTTGTGCTCCAGTTAGGAGAGGACCTGACTTGGCAATTCAGGCTGGACTGTTCCTTATGGAACAGGACCAAGACTTATTTACAAAGCTCTGGGTCTAATCTAAAGTGCCAAGGGTGGTAAAAGAATGATAGGTGGGAATACTACCCCAAGCTTATTGAAAGCATTTCTCTAATCACCTTCTGTTTGTTTGCTGTAACACCCGTAGTGGCTAAGTGTATGCCCAGACGTGGTTCTTTGCTTACTCAAACCTAGCTACATAGACTAAATAGGCCAATCAGGACAAATTTTGTTTTAGGTTCCTTGTGTTCCAGTTCGGAAATGATCTGACTTCCTAGTTTAGACTGGACTATTCACATTGGAGCACAATCAAAGGTGATTTGAATATGACCGGGTCTAATTTGAGGAGGCATGCTAGGCAATAGAACAATGGGTTAGAATGCTTCCCTGAAAAATTGCCAGTGGTTAGCATTGTTGCAAGCATTCCTGCATCAACTTTTGTGTATTTTTAGTGAGGCAAACTGAATGTGATACAAAGTATAAAGATTTGTCCTTGGGAACGTTTTTCCCATTGGTCAGGAAGTCTCCAGAAGTCACCCTCACCAACTAGCTAGTGAAGTGAAAAACAGTAGCATCTCATCACAGCAGCTAACAGTACTTTCTCCACCTGTGGCAGAACAGTATAGAACTAGACCTGCTATCTTTAATCTGGTTGGAGACATGAAGGACTGATCTGCTTCCACTTGTACTTAGGACAAAGAAGTGGGTTCCAAGGATCAAGTGGCTGACCTCCAATTTGGCGAAATACAAAGCTGAATGTGGACTGAAGTGATCTGTTGACCAGTTACAAGTGAACTTGGATTGGACCTGGACTGGACCTGGACTGGACCTAAACTGGACCTTGCTGGTGGCCCCTATTGGTGGGAGTCCATGCCCCTACTTGCTGCCCCTGAGGTTGTAAGAGCCTTGGAAGTGACTAAGGGTAGCTTCTCCAGAAAGTCCTAAAAGTTAGTGTCTGGATAATGTTTGGACTTCCAAGAATTCTGAAGCTGCAGAGGGACCGTGTGGCAAACGTGCCCAATTACAAAAGGACCACCACTGCAAACTTGCCCTCCTGGAAGATTGTGAACTACCTAAAATAGACTAACGGCCTAATTTAGAGCTTGGAAGTCAGACTACTCTGTCACAAACATGACGGATATTTCGTTCACTGTCTTACAAGTGCCACTAGATACAATGCACTTGCTATGTGGCGAATAACGTTTCTGTCACATTTGTGATGAACTAGCCTTTCTCCGAACTTTAAATCAGGTCCTGAGTCTGATGGTAGGCTTCTTGGGGCCGATTCAAAGAACTAACTTAAGACAAAAGCCTAAACTTACTACCATTTTGGTATTCACAGAAGGCACTTACTCATTTTGGTATTCACAGAAGGCACTTACTCATTTCGGTATACACAGAAGTTAGGAGTCCTAACTTTAGGACTCCTAAATGCCTTCTGTGAATACCGAAAGTCTTAAAGTTAGGATTTTTCTCAGTTTAGGAGTAGTAAAGTTAGGATTTTGTCTTAAGTTACTTCTGTGAATCGGGCCCCCTGATCGGGCAAAGGTACACACATTATCCACCCAATGCAAGATTTCAGTGGCAGCAAAATGTGAATTTTACCAAATCCTCCAGCAGCTATGCAATTTTGAATGGACGTTGTCAGATTAAGCTGTCAACCTCAGCCCTCTCAAGGATTTCAACTTCAATAAAAAGGACTATGAACCGCATTACAAGTTCAGAATAAATGTTGATTGCCTGTACAAACGGGTTTACACAGGGATCAGATGTACAAGATGGGTGATATTTATCACACACTCACAGTTTTCTCCTGATTTATTCTGGCAGGTAAAAGCTCCTAAAATGTATTGGGTGAAAAGGTGCAACAAACAGGCAAAACTTTCAGAATTCGGTTTGTTCAAATCAATTCTGCATGTTATGCCTAATTTTTCTGTTGAAAACTTGGAATGGGAGTTATTTACCATCACTAAGGTGTAGTGGCATTTACCAATGTGTTAAATGTATCCTCTGGTCCACTGAACTTGTAAAAATAGATAAAACTTTGACTGGGATGACCAGTTTGGTGTATTCAACCTCCACTCCATCTTTTTGGACTGATATTGCTCCTAGGTCCCAGTCAACTATGAACAGTGATGTCTGATTGGCAGTTTTTGTTTCTTGGAATTTTTCCCTTAAGATGTTTTAATTCATATTTCTTAAACCTCTCATAGGATATGTAGTTGTTTGTGTGTCATTTTCGTCATTAAATTGTTTTTAATTAATAGAAATTGGTTGTGGGATTCATATTAAGTTGTATTTTTACTTATTGACTGTTTTAGAGTTGCGATATCAATATCACCTACACATTTTCCTAAATTAAGCATGTCTGCTCTTTGTCATAGCTACCAGAGGTTGCGCCCATTGTTAAGTTATTGAAATTTTATGTTTGACCAGACACAATTTTGGGACTTGTAACTTGGGTAGGGCTTAATTCATTTCCAGCATACATTCTTATACCTGCCATATGTGAATGCACAATTAAAGCATGTAGATCAGTGACTTGCATCATTTTCTCTCTCTTGCAATAGGTTATAGGCCTCCTTGGACCCTATAAATGTTCCACAGGACTTAAACAGGAGTTTTCCAAAAACAAATTTGTAGTTTTGAAGACATATTCAGAAAAAATTTAGACAGCGGAGTTCAGCAACAGGAATTCATGGGATGGGTTAGTCACCAACCTGAGCTAATTTAGTTTTGTGCTTTCACTTTAGTATCAGCTAGATAGTAGCAGCTAGCAAATCATCTATATTCAAGTAAGAGGTCAGGTAAGAAGCCTGGCATGTTTTTTAACATGGTTTGTGACAGAAAGTGTGGACATCTTTGTGGTCATGAAGATGAAGCAGCTAACAGTAACATGCGTAGTAGTCAGGTCCAAATTGATTAAGCATAATCCAGTGTTATTGACAACACTTAAACTAGAAGTTTCAACACATTTCAAGAAGAGGTGATCATGCATGCTTGAAATAATATCTATAGATGAGTCTTTTTCCAATTGTGAGGCAGAGGAACTTTTGTATGGATCTACTTCTCCTATAAAGGTGGAAGTAGGAAAAAAAGAAGAAATATAAAAGATGCCAGATGAGGTAGCAAAAAGGTGGGTCCACAAGTAGGTGTTGATTGATCCTACATGACATCGGGGTTTGTCTTCTTATCTGTGTGGAACACTTTATAATAAACTATTCACACAGTCTCTTCAAAATTTTTGGGCATTAGCTCAATATTATGACTTTTTTGGGCTGTTTGTTGCATCTTGGAATGTACGTTCTGTGATAGTTGATCAACATTACTGTTTTATCAGCAAGAACAAAATTAAATGTTCAAGCACCATTAATTCCCTGACTTATTTCAATACATGGTTATCAATTGGTTTTTATGAGCAGAATGTATGTGCTTCTTATCGGGCTAATATCCCAACTGCCTCAGGACTGTGGCAAAATGCAGGTCCAAGAGGCTGATGTGTTTAGACCTGAGGAAGGATAGGTGGATCAAAAACAGCCCTTCTTAGATGCCCCCTGTAGAATAGCACAATATTAACGTCCTAATTTCCACGTGTTTCCCACCCCAAAGAATGATCTAAGGGAAGAGAGCCTGGTTTGCTGTAGACATTCAGACAATCTGTCATTGAACAAAAAGTCCTTGCCCAGCCCAAAACACTCACTGCTCATTTTGAAAGAGATGGTGTTACCACAAACACTCCACACCCTACCTCTTTAATCAGACCAGACAAAAGGTCCTTCACAAGAAATGCAATATGATATCAGTGATAACTTGTTGAATGTTTGGTCCTGATTCCCAAACTGCATTTTCGAACATGTGAAGTAGCAGTTCAATAGTACTATTTAATTACTCCAAAATGAAATCACAAACCTTTGACCGAACATCTCTACCAACACCATTCCTGTCTTTCCTTTAGGATATCTCCACCGCATGTGACAATCTCTTTGCACACATAGATATACATTTCAGCCGTTGATGTGTAATAGATAAAGCAGATTGGTTGAAAAATAGGAATGAGTGGAATTAATATTATTTAAAGAAGGCGCTTAAGGAGGGACATGCAAATACAAAAACAAATGCACAAATGATAAAACAACTGCTATTCACAAAATACACTTTGAATTCTTATACAAATCAAATTAAAACCAAACAGGCTCAAACGTACTCCAGCCAAGCTTTGGAGTAAGTCAATCCCCACAAATGGCCAATATTTGCTTCTGTAACACATTCCCATAAAAAATATTGGAGGCAGCAAATAACACTGGGGATACATGAAAAAATAAGTAATTTTTAACTAATTCATCAATTATTTTTAAATAATATCTATAATGCAGTTTGCTTAACTTGTAGATATTTATTGAACATTTTAATTTGGGAAATTCTCATAAAACATATTTCAACAAGGCTCCCAACACATGGGACAAACCTGCTAATGCAATGGGGGAAGAAGTGAAGATTCAGCTCTCCACCACCCACCTACAAACAAAAATCCGTTAGAATCCTAACCAATCACTTACTGAATGGCCACCTAAGAAATTAAGTCACTCACCAAAATGTGTTTTGTTTTCAGTATATCGGTGCATGGCTTTATAGTTGTGCCCTCTAATTTTGATGAACATTTATTTTAGGAGGATAGGGAGATTTCACAGACAAAGGATCAACATCTTTGGCATGTTCAGGGAAGCAAGCCTGCCAAATACCACTTTTCCATGGGAGGATGCGTACTTTGCATAATTTGCACCCGCATAATTAAGTGAAATTAAAATAAAACTATATGAAATTCATCTGCAATGCCTCATGTTAAAATTGATACCGGAGACACATTGCGCAGTAAATAAATAGTTTGAAACAGTAAGCTGCGTAGTAGAAGTGCAGAGCCTTTTTGTTTACTTCAGCCTGCTCCCCACAATCTTTAACTTGTGTTTCCCTGCTTTCCAGACCTAATCAAGTCCAACCATCCTATTCTTGTTCTTTTCCCCTCTTTTCTAAACTTTATTTTCACTTTTTGAGAACCCCTGTTCATTATATTTTCATTTTTTGTCCCCCATTTTTGTATTTTTGTGTATCTCCCCTTTTCCTTTCATTATCCCTATCACCAGCTATGACAGGAGACATCATCGTGCTCTCCTGGACCCCTATTGTTGGGTGTAGTGCAAGTGGACCCTCACCAAATGTTTAATAAAGTTTTGTGAGTTACTGCAACATCTGTCACCTATTATACATAAACTTTAATAGAACAGTGTGCACTGCACATATAGTCAATCAAGTAGGACACAGCCATATTTTGCCGGGACTGACTACGTCATGAGAGGGGAGAAAGGCCAAGGGCCTGATTATGAGTTTGGCATTCGGATGGACCGCCTAACCCATGGTGGTAGTGCGGCAACCACTGCTCCTGCAGTCCAGTAACCGTATTATGACGGTCAGACCGCCTTAGGACCATGATCCCTGGTGGTCTTGCAGCGGTTTGAGGCCACAATATGTTGGCAGCGCAGCTGCTGCACAGCCAAGCATAGTATGAGTTCCACACTGCTTTCCTTTTCATGGCAGTGAGATTGCGATGAAAAGGGTGGTGGTGAGGAAACTAAGGGTGCTCTATAGGGCTCCCTGGTTCCTCGGTTCATAGGGGTGCAATCAGGGGTGCACATGGTGTGCACCCTGTCTTTCCGCACCCCCAGTCCCTACACGGCATGGACTTTACAGTGCTGGAACGCACTGTGGTGGTCCGATGGCAGTGCCTTTCCGAGGCTCTACTATGAGCCTTTGAAAGGCAGCGCCGTATTCAAGCCATTGCAGGGCTGCCCGCCCACCTGACACGCTAGATTACAACTTGTAATCCAGCAGGTGGGTGGTGGTTGAATTTGCCAGAGGGGGAGTGGGGCAGTGGCATGTCCCCCCGCTTCCACACCCCTAGTTCAACCTTCCAGTCAACCGTTTACGACTTTAAAATGAGAAATGGTATCAGTCTGAAAAGGAAGGCTCCATTTAAAAAAAAGAACAATAAAATGTGACCCATGCCTGTTCTTTGTTTAATTCCCATGCTGGGCTGCCAGTAAAGATTCAAAAGACTACACTGCTAATACGTGTTTATTTCACTTCTATGGTAAAGAAAAGCACATAGATAAATGTCACCACACTTGTAATAGATAACTTGCACCAAATTAATCCCAAATGTTGATATTTCATTTGATTGCAGGGAGCCTCGTTAGAGGTAAACTAAACTTGATTTTTAATGTTTGGGTGATCAATACTTCTACATGCCACTGGGACTATTACTTTACTTAATTGTCCTTGTTTCAACTTTCGTCCATCATCTCAAGGAAATTATGAAGCCACTCAGTTTAACTTAGGCTGTACTAATATTCCATTTATTTCATTTTCTTTTTCAACAGGTCAATATCTCGATGGATAAAATAAAATCTTTGAGAACTGTTGACAACTGACATAATGCCTATCTCCTTCTGCAGGAAATAAGAGAACTCTAAGAGGACTTCCCTTGTGGACTGAAGAAAGGTGTAATGATTGCTAGTGGATAGGATAATGTGGCTCCAGTGGTACACTCTAATTAGATGATTGTGCTCTGGACATGCTATCTGATGGGCACAGTTTTTTTTACTGTTTGAGTGATCATGAGGATACATGCAACTGGCTGTCTTGTTGTCTAGTGTCGGAATGAGATTGGCTCTTAGTTAATGGCGCGCCACTGTGCCAGCCTATGCTCCCTCCCTGACTCTTCATGCACCATGCTTACCTTGACCCTCCAATATTGCCATTATTTTTTTGCATTCCACAGGCCTTCTCTTATGCAAGAAACCTCTGTGGCACTCTTTCTCTGAAGTACACCCCCACACCCAAGACGTACAATTTCAAAAGAATGCAAATGTACTGCCCATTTGTATGGAGCATAATTTTTTAAAATCTAAATATTTTTATATGTGCGGGCCTCCCTATTTTGCATTTTCCCAACCTAGGTAAGGAGAAGCTAAATTGGGAGTATGGGGCCTACTTGAGAGAAAGGTTGTTTAAATGTGGTACCTGAATTGTTAGCTTCCTTCCGCAAGAGATGGAAAATGCTCATGGACTTGATGATGCTCGGTTTGTCTATCAATTAAATTCTCTATACCCATAAATTCAAGAAATCCTTAACCCGCATCCCCAAAGTTGTACAATCGTTTACGCTATTAATTTCCTTCAACAGATCTCATACTTGGTGAAGCAGATGTGGTTAAAGCTTCGTCAACTGTTACAAGAGGAGATTACCTCAAATAGCAAATTTGCAAATTACAACCCTCCTACCCAAGCAAGAAAAGGACATTATAGCACAGAGAATAATCTACAACAATGGTTGGCCAAGGATAGATAGTGTGCATGCTTTTCCAAAATTTAGGCGCCATGGTCTACTGAAGTAACCTTCTCCTGAGTACTGAGATTTGAGGGTTTCTTTATGCTTACTTTAGTAAATAACTCTACAATATGTTGTAATTGTTTTATGGTTATAGTATCTGTTTTTCCAGACACTTTTAGCCTAGCTATTTGTGATGCAGATTCAGAACCCTTTGCTTTGTCCACCAGCATTTTTCAGAATAAGAAGAAACTTGTTTTTCCTGTGATAGCTTCCCTGTTAATGGCGGGCCTCTACCAGCACTTCAGCCTTTGCAAAAAACTGTGGTCTAATTGGAGGTAGTAGCAGATATCACTGTCTAATCAGATAAGAAAATCAATCAATCAATCAAAACACTTGTAAAGCGCACTACATACCCATGAGGGTCTCAAGGCGCTGTGGTTGGGGGGATGCTGCTACTGCTCAAAGAGCCAGGTCTTGAGGAATCTTCTGAAGGTCAGCAGGTCTTGGGTCTGCCGTAGATGGGTGGGGAGGGTGTTCCAGGTCTTGGCGGCGTTGTGGGAGAACGATCTGCTGCCGGAGGTCACTCTTCGGATGCGGGGGACTGTAGCGAGGACGAGGTCGGTGGATTGGAGCTGGCGGGTGGGGGTGTAGAAGCTGAGTCGTCTGTTGAGGTATGCTGGTCCGGTGTTGTGGAGTGCCTTGCGTGCGTGGGTGAGGAGCTTGAAGGTTATCCTCTTGTTGACAGGGAGCCAGTGCAGGTCAGGTGGGGTGTGATGTGGTTGCAGCGAGGGATGTCGAGGATCAGGCTTGCAGAGGTGTTCTGGATGCGTTGCAGTCGTCTCAGGAGTTTGGCTGCGTAAAGGGCGTTTCCGTAGTTCAATCTGCTGCTGACGAGGGCCTGGGTGACCGTTCTTCTCATTTCGGTGGGGATCCACTTGCAGATCCTGCGAAGCATGTGGAGGGTGTTGAAGCATGAGGAAGAGATGGCGTTGACCTGTTTAGACATGGAGAGGGTGGAGTCGAGGATGATCCCTAGGTTGCGTGCGTGGTCGGTGGGTGTTGGGGCTGTTCCCAGTGCGGTCGGCCACCAGGAGTTGTCCCAGGCCGAGGTGGTGGATCCAAGGATGAGGACCTCCATCTTGTCCGAGTTCAGCTTCAGTCGGCTGTTCCTCATCCATTCGGCGACGGCCTTCATTCCTTCGCGGAGGTTGGTAGGATTTGGCGGTGTGGGGGGTTTTGGTGAGGGAGAGGATCAGCTGGGTGTCGTCGGCATAGGAGATTATGTCGAGGTCGTGCAGTCGGGCGAAGTGGGTGAGTGGTGCCATGTAAATGTTAAACAACGTTGGGATAAGGGATGAGCCCTGGGGTACGCCGCAGATGATCTCGGTGGCTTCGGAGTGGAAGGGGGGAGGCGGACGGTCTGTGTTCTGCCGGAGAGGAATGAGGGCCTCTGTTTCTCCATTGTCTAGCAGGGTCCTGATGCCATCGGTAGCGGCGATGAGGGCAGTTTCGGTGCTTTGGTTGCTGCGGAACCCAGACTGGGAAGGGTCCAGGATACTGTTCTCCTCGAAATAGTGTGTCAGTGTTTGTTCACGGTCTTCTCGCTGACCTTCGCCGGGAACAGGAGCAGGGAGATGGGCCGGAGGTTCTTGAGGTCCTTGGGGTCCGCCTTGGGTTTTTTGAGTAAGGCGTTGATCTTGGCTTGTTTCCAGCTCTCCGGAAAGGTTGCTGTCTCGAAGGAGATGTTGATGACTTTCCGGAGGTGTGGTGCGATGGCTGTGCTGGCTTTGTTGAAGATGTGGTGTGGGCATGGGTCTGACGGAGATCCGGAGAGGATGGAGTTCATGATCATGATGGTGTCGTCGTCGGTGATGTTGGTCCGTGTGAGCAGGTGGCTGGTGCGGATGGTGGTCGTGGGGACGGAGGTCTCGGTGGTTGTCGGGGCGGTCGTGGCATTGAAGCTGTCATGAATGTCTGCGATCTTGCAGTGGAAGAAGGTGGCCAGTGAGTCGCACAGGTCTTGTGAAGGTGGGACGTTGTTGGTGTTGGAGCTAGGATTGGAGAGTTCCTTCACAATGTTGAAGAGCTCTTTGCTGTTGTGTGGGTTGTTGTCTAGGCGGTCTTTGAAGGAGGCCCTTTTGGCGGATGATGAGGTGATGGTGTCTGCGGGTGGCGTTCTTGTGGGCTGCGTAGCTGTCTCGTGTTTGTTCACGGAGCCATTTCTTCTCTAGTTTTCGGCATGTTTGCTTGGAGGCCTGGAGGTCTTCAGTGAACATGCCAAAAACTAGAGAAGAAATGGGGGTCAGCAGGTGGGCTCTGGGCAAGGGAGGTGATTAGCTGGTTTTGGGTGACTTTGCTCCAGCAGTGGCGGGGCATCTGTTGGGTGATGTGGTGCGTGGTGGGATTCTTGAAGGTGAAGTGGATGCAGCGATGGTCAGTCCAGTGGAGTTTGGTGGTGTGGTTGAAGGAGACATGGGGGCTTGCGGAGAAGATGGGGTCAAGCATGTGGCCGGCTAAGTGGGTGGGTGCTGTGATGAGTTGTCTGAGTCCGAGGTTGGCTAAGTTGTCGATCAGGGTGGTGGAGTTGGTGTCATTGTTGTTCTTGAGGTGGAAGTTCAGGTCACCGAGGATGATGTAGTCCATGAAGGCGAGGGCGTGAGTGCTGACGAAGTCGGCGATGGAGTCGCTGAACTGGGGCCAGGGTCCAGGGGGTCTGTAGATCAGAGTTCCTCTGAGGGTGGTGTTGGGATCGGTGTGGATCTGGAAGGGCAGGAGTTCGGAGGTGCTGATGGTGTCGTCGGTGTTGGTCGAGACTCTGAGAGTGTTCCTGTGGATGATGGCGATTCCTCCTCCTACGCCGTTGTTGCGGTCCCTGCCGGTGATCTTGTAGCCTTCCGGGACGGATATGGCGATGTCGGGAGCCGAGGCGGGGTCCAGCCAGGTCTCCGTCAGGAAGGCGACGTCTGGGGAGGTTGAGTCAAGTAAGTCCCAGAGTTCAACAGCGTGTTTGCAGGCGGAGTGGGTGTTGAGGAGGATGCATCTGATGTAGTTGGGTTCTTCCCTGGTCGGCGGCTTGGAGGGGCGGATGCTGGTGAAGCTGCAGTTCCGTCAGGTGAAAG
Source organism: Triturus cristatus (assembly GCF_964204655.1). Classification (NCBI taxonomy): domain Eukaryota; kingdom Metazoa; phylum Chordata; class Amphibia; order Caudata; family Salamandridae; genus Triturus; species Triturus cristatus. The sequence goes on from NC_140587.1 coordinate 626,981,430, forward strand.
GTCCATGGGTGCGCTTTGGGGCGGCCAGGAAGCAGGTGTGTGGTCGTACAGTGTTGAGCGCGTGAAGGGTGCTGGCATCGTAGCAGTGACGGGTATCGTGGCGGTAGCGGGGGCCAGGGGTTCCGGCGCTGGGCGCGGTCCAGGCACGGACGGGCGCAGACGGGCTTGCCATAGGCACGCGCGGCCTCTGCGTGGCCGCTGCGCGGCCTCCATATAAGGGGAGTTGGGAGGGAGGAGCACCTGAGAGGCGGGAGCGGGGCAGCGAATGAGTGAGCAGGGCGGCGGTGCCACAGGGAAGCAGCGGAGGGAAGAGCAGGAAAAGAACGGGTGAAGGACAGCAGGTGGGGGAACAGAAGGCAAGTAGGGCACAGAATTAGCAGGGGGGAACAAGGAAGGAGAGAAAATCAGCAAGTTACAATAAGGAAAATACAGTCAAGGAAGAAGAAAAAACGGCAAGTTACAACAAGGCAAGGAAGTTGAGGAAAAAAGGCAAGTTACAACAGGGCAAACACAGTCAAGCAGACTGAAGACAAAGCAGTGCAGCAGAATGAACACCTGCCTAGTTCTAAAAATGGATACGAGGGATTGTTTTTAGTTTTATGTTGGCAGACACAATTAGTGATCAATAGCTACCGATGGTGGGGCAAATCAGTAAGTATACAACTATTGGGACCGTGAGTGCTTCTCAGCCTGGGGGCGGGATTCAGCATTGTCATGGTCAGCATTTCAACACTGATTACGGAGGGATTGACTGGAGAAGGTAAGACAAGGTAAACTACCTAACCTTGCAATGGAACTAAGGTAGAGGGAAACTTAAGAGAGGATGATGGTAATGGACACTCTAGGACAATTGTTTTGTGATGGGTCAGGTGTGGGGCTCAATCTCTGTCATTACTATGTTGGTGGAGCTTCCCAGAACAGGAATGCCTCACTAACCTGCCATGCCAAGAAGCAAATTTAAGAAACAACACGTATGGAAGAAAAAAACACATTTATTAACATATAAATCTAAACTCCTATCTTCTCCTCCTGCAGCACACCCAACCCTGCTCCCTAAACCGTCTAAACCTTAAAAAAAAACATAAACCGACCTATAGAAAAACTATACTGCCCCCACATTTCTTCACACCCATACCTTTCAATACAGGCCCACCTTGTCCCATTTTAAACTATAACCCTACGGCCTTAAACCTCCTTAAAATGTCCTGCTGGGTGCAGGCAAAGCCCAGGTGGGCCTCTTTCACCTACTCCAGACTTTTCAGGGATTGCTGCTGGAGGCCCTCTGTGGTTATGGCAGTAGCTGCTCTGGAGCTCGGCTGCCTGTGGTGGTGGTGATGGCATGGCTTGGCTGTCCTCCATTGCCAGCATTACTAGCCGGAGATACGTCACCAAAATGGCCTTCATCTTGCTGAGGTGTAGCTGAGTGGCTATCTCCAGCCAGGACTCCAGCTAGAGCAGGTAGATGATTCAAGGGAAGAAGAAAAAAACATGAATTGTAGTACTAAATACAAACACTTGTAGTCAGACACGTAAACCACATTGCTGGTCTCTTACTATGAATTAATTCACGGCCACCACAATAATCAAATAAGGGGCCATATTATCAAGGACGGCATTAAAATTATCGCCGGTTTAGCGGCAGAAAACTGCCGCTAAAGCGGCGATAATGGGCTTGATAATATGCCCTGGAGAATTCCAATAGAAGCCCATGTTCACACCAGAACATGGACTTCTATTGGAATTCTCAAGGGCATATTATTCAAGCCCATTATCGCCGCTTTAGCGGCAGTTTTCATCCACTAAACCGGTGATAATTTTTAACGCCGTCCTTGATAATATGCCCCATAGATCTTTTGCTAAAGCTGGATGAAAAAGTTAAATGAATTCATAAGACACATTAAAATTATGCTGCACAATTTATTTGACTACCCATATATTGTGCAACATTAATTGAGCCAACCTGGCACGGTAGCAAGTGTTTTTTTGAACAACTAATAGCATGTCATATTAATTCTAATGGCCCTGATTTTATTAAACTCCCTCCTAAGGAGCACACTGGGAAAAGACTGAATTGCACAATACGCCAACCACCCAAAATGTATTAAACATGCAACAAATAAATTATTCCTCAGCTTCGAAGCAAGTGAGTTTTGGGTAAGGTAAGGTCTAATAAAATGTCAGGGCTTTGGCTAGGTGTAGGTTTGGTTACAGACAGGTTGGATTATACTCATGTTATATGTAGTAGGCTTAGTTGCATGGGTAATAGGAGGTAAAAGACAGAAGAGTGTAGTGGAAACTATAAGAAGAAGCAGGAGATACTTAGGTAGAAATTGTGGCATGCCAAGATAGGACTGTGATAGGCTCTCTGGAACAGAATGGGGAGCTTGAATGAATGAGTGGGCACTGGTGAACACACTTGTCCTCTGATTACTTATAAAGGAAGAGAGGATTAAATACTAATATAGTTCAAAGGGTGGATAATTGAATAGGAATTGGTATTGGGGCTTGGAAGCAAGACATGAATACCTTTACAAATGCGTGCACTTGTCATTGAGTAAGGAAAGTGACTCACCATTCATCCCAGCAGCAGTTTAATTCCTCTCCACAGCAGGATAGTCCGCCAAGCCCTCTTCCACCGCATGAAGTTCAGGTTCTAGTTAGAAAACCATAAACAATATCAATTGGAACATCACTGTCAACCACAGAATTTTAATAAGAGAAAAAACAATACCTAACTGATGTGATTGCTAGCAAAACTAATATACCTTTGGAAGGTTTACTTGACCTTTTTAAAATAAATTAGTCAACAATTTAGCACTTTAAACCGATTTTTTAATAATGGAAGGAAATGGCTCTGCTGCATATGAATCAATTGTAATATGCATTTTCTGCTTGCGTTGGGGGGTTTAAAAACTTAATAAAGATTGGAAAGAAAAATAGATATAGGCCTAACAACAATGAAAAACAACTTTCGGAGTTTTCCCACTGTCAAGACATGCAAAACGTAAACACACATGCACCATGCTCTATGAGGCTTTACGGCCTAACTTAGGATTGAAATATAAGAAAAAAGCAAGGTTTACACCTGGCAAAAGGTTTCTTTTGCCAGGTCAAAATGGCTGTTCAAAACTGCACTTTTGGATTCAGTGGCAAGCCTGAGGAGTGTTTTAAAAGGTGGGTGGCACAATGAGTGCTGCTGTCCACTAATACCATTTAATTTACAGGATGCGGGGTACATGTAGTACTATTTACTATTGACTTACAAGTAAATTAAATGCAGGACAGTATTAACAGGTTTTAGGGAGAGAGCACACATACTTTAGCACTGGTTAGCAGAAAAAGTATACGTAGCGTCCTAAACATCTGCAAAAAAAGTGCAGCAGAGGCAGAGAAAAATCTAAGTGACCCTACGGATAGGGACTAGTCCAACAATAGTAATATTTATTAAGTGACTTGACTTTATAACACATAATGCTATACACCTACTAAGATTATAATTCTGTTTTACATTTGAGTGTTAGTTCATCAACAACTATTTACTCCAAAATGATTATCAATACAGTTGAGAAAGAATGTGTTTATAATCTAACATAACATAATTTAACCAGTCAGTGGGATTGGGAAGCATTAAAACATAGAATATTCTATTAAAAGGAACTTAAAGTTGAAGAGGGGTGGCAAATTGTAAATATTTGTCAGTAACATCATGGACCAACTCCGTTTACAAAGTGGTATTATAATAGTAAACTCTAAACTAAGAAGACAAACACATAGGAAAGCATCAAACACTCAAATGAAAGTTATTAGTCCAAATTAGAAATAAAGTGGCTCACACTAATCAGAGTAGGTACCAGAGCACAGCTCCTGGTTTGGGGTAAAACGTTTCTGGCCATCCACAGGTTCACTTACCACCAAAACACCATCATTCAGATTCTCCTCAGATGCAGGCATGATGTGGCTGGCCAAGGCAGGACTGGACAAAGCCTGAGAAATGCTATGCACATGGGTTGCGAGGAAGCGATTGAAGCAGACTAACTGGGAGACATGACAACAAAAGGTGGGGTGGGTTGTGAAGGTAGATGTGATAAAATGCCTGCCATCAAGGGGAGAGAAGGCTATATAGATCTCTGTGTTGGTCATATAGCGACTCTCGGGGTGGGCTAACTTCTCCTATGAACTCATGCAGAGTCCAAGAGGTACTATCTAACCATCTGTTCTTGGCCTCATGGCCTCTTTGAGAGCAGTAATTGAGGTGTATAGTAAGAAAATGGGGGTCCAACACATGAAGGTTCAACAATATTAGGGGAGAATGTGTGCCTTGGAGTAGGAGTTAAAGCAAGGGGTGCAACTCGAGGCTCTGTTGGGAAGAGAATCCTGAAGTTAAGGAGGTGGCGGGTGCTGGCCCAGGTTATGTTAGTGCCTACTCTTGGGACACCACTGAGATGTCTTTTTGCAGGCTCACATCCTCCTGGCTGTTGACACCAAAATTCTCCACCCTGTGCCTGGAGTCTTTGGCGGCAAAGGGAGTTTGTCTCCAGGCGGGTATACTCTCCCTGCTGATGCTTGGTTCCTCCTCATTGGTGAAGGTCAAAGGTTCTTATGCCATCATGTATCATGATCCTGTTGTTCTACACCCTGAGTTCTCCTCTGTTGTTCATTGTCCAGCTCCAGCCAATGAAAGTGAATTAATGCAAAAAATCTAAAATGTACACTACCTCTTACACATAATGTTAATTTCCAAAATAGTTACAATAATACATTTAAGCAAGATTGACGTCATGGAGTTTTGGATGCCTTTTTTGCCATGTTATTAACTTAACTAAAGCACATTGTTGAAGTTATGTTCATTCGTTTTTAAAACACTTAGTGATGATTCCAAAAATATTAAAGCAGTACATCTTTGCTGATGGTTTCTTCATCCAACGGGACCCGTAGGCCAACCACATTGCATGCATCACGCCTTCGGCACCTCCCAATCACAAGTGTTTTCCCCAGGGCCCTTTAGGCCTCTCTTTTGTTAGGGCTCCTCATGGTCAAATGGAAAGACGTTCCTTCTGGAATTATTATTGTAGAAACCACACCCTTCCAGAAATCCCATGAGATTTCAGGAACAGCAAGCATCTTGGGCGTGGCATAAATACCACACCTAAACCCCTGCAACCTTGCTTGGCTTACTCATCCTCAAAGATAGAAGAGCTCCTGTGAGACTTCATGCTCAAACTTACCAGAGAATATTCCTGTACCCTCGTTGGATCCTTCACTGTGAGCCTCCTTTCTCAACCAGTCTTCAGATCTCGCTCCTGAAGAAAGAAAGAGAAAGCATTGGAAATTGCAGTAAGTAGTATTATGGCAGAGCCAGTCCTCTGGAAAACAAAGCTAATTAAAACAGGTTAATGTAAGCTTTTCTACATTAATCAAGATTTAATCAATCAGGGCCTTGTAAAGCACGGCTCTTCACCCGTGAGTGTCTCAAGGCGCTGGGGGAGGGGGACTGCTGGTCGGACTGGGTGGAGGATCATTCGAAGAGCCAGGTCTTGAGGTCCATCCTGAATTGTGTCAGCGACGCGGATTGCCTGAGGTGGAGGGGCAGGGTGTTGCAGGTCTTGGTGGCGAGGTAGGAGAATGACCTTCCTACGGTTCTGGTCTTGTGGATCCTGGGGACGGAGGCAAGGGTGATTTGGGAAGATTAGAGTTGTCTAGCGGGTATGTGGAATGTGAGGCGGTGGTCAAGGTATGCTGGTCCTTCATCGTGTAAAGCTTTGTAGGCATGAGTAAGGAGCTTGAAAGTTATTCTTTTGTTGACTGGGAGACAGTGGGGTGGAGGATGTCGAGGACCAGTTGGCTGCGTCATTTTGGTCTGTAGTTTCTTGCGCTGTTTCTGGGTGATGCAGGTGTACAGAGCATTGTCATAGTCAGGTCTGCCAGTGATGAGTGCATGGGTAAGCGTCTTTCTGGAATTTGTGGGGATCCATTTGAATGTCTTTCGAAGCAAGCAGGGTGTGTGTAAGCCGATGTTTGCTGTTGATGTTAATAAGGTTGAAGTGAGTTGTGAAGAAATAACTAGAACATTTGACATTTACTGCTAAGAAAAAAGGCTTCAAAAGACAATGACACATTCTTTAGAGCACTTGAAGGAGCTGTTTTACAAAGGATCAAGTAATACATTCTGGTGTGGCTGCAATTACAAAAGTGGGAGTGAAACCAAGTCTAGAATAGGTATCATACAAGACTCTGATTTTTGTTTTACATTCTTGCAGAATAACCTATTCCCTGGAAACGGTTAAGCTGGGGTCCTTTAGCACACATTGACATCAGAAGAAGGGGAATTAAAAAATACATTGCCATCTAAACAAATAAGGTGTCTACCACAGTAGAAGAAAAACTAAGTCCCTTAGTCGAGTAATATAGTGTGCATGTTTGACCGTATTACATTAAACAAGAGGTTGATTGTGTATGCTTACATTCTAGAAACACTCCCCATCAAAATCCAAAGAGTAGAAGGCTCTGGAGTATCCCCAATAAATCCTTCCCATCCACCAACAAGAGGTGCCAGGCCTGAGCAACAGAAGATATTGCCTTTTTTCTCTCTCTCTCATCCCAACCCTCCTTCCCTTTAGGGCAGCTTCTTAACTATGGTGTACACTATCATCAGTTTGGGGATTGGCCACAAGTGGCATAGGTGGATAATATTTGCATCTGCAGAGGCCGGAAACTCAAATGATTGGAATTAGGCTCAACACGTGGCTGGAAGGGAAAGTCAAGGAATCTGCACATTTCCACACAATTCTTACAACCAAGCCCACCCTTCTCCTGATAAAAATGGTAGCCAATTTTGTGGCTGGACTTGTTTGATAATTTTTATCATAGTAAAGGTGTTTAGATGTGTATGTGTAGTGTGTGGTAGGTCATTTAGGTGCATTGAATGGTATTTTAAGTTGTATCATGAGTGTGTGGAAGTGTGTTTAAAGTATATATACACATTTTACTTCATGTTTTAATTTGGTTTTTAATGTCTGCACTTTGTATAATTAGATTTAGAAATGATTGTGTATTGGGTTGGTGTAGGAATTATTTTATGTTTTTATTTACAGAAAAAAGACAACCACTACCAAGGCCTTTTGTATAATTCATGATTCACCATTTTCGTTTTTGGGAATTTTTTTAATAGGTTTGTTTTGCATAAATCCATTTACATAACATTTAAGCAATTACTTCAGTTTTATGATTTGCTGATATTTGTTAAAATAATTATAAATTTTATAGGTTTTGAAGGGATATTTGGAATTTTCTATTTACATTTTTACCATTTGATCAATTATGGATTATTTAGCATTTTATAGACCTTGTCGTTGTAGATTACCATATTTCAAACAAATTGTGTAACTACATGTTTTATTTAAAAATGTTCAGGAATAATGAAAAGAGTTTCTTTAATATGCTTTGTATGGAAAGTTTATTTGTAATATATTGTAATGTGAAGTTTGATTTGACTGTCATTAGAAATGTGTTTATGCTTTGCAGTTTTTGCTGTGTTTTAATATATACTAGTCTCACAAAGCAATTCTCTGGTGTTTCTGGGCAGTTGGGGACTCCATCCCCCACATTGCTTAACGGCTGAAGTTGCAAACGTCACGAAGTCCGCGCCAGGAGGTGCATTTAAGCTGCTCCAGGGTATCACAGCGTGGGACACGCATGGATGCGCTCCGGCAAAGCCTGGGCCAAAGACAGGCCCGTCCACACCTGTTGGAGCCCGGAAGAAGCTGGGCTGGGCCTACCCCCTTGGCTCTGGATATTGGAATATCTGCTACTGCAATCCAGTTTCACATGATCTTTTAGACCTCTGCTTAGTAAGTCCAATTGGATTTATTGCATTGAATTAAGTTTTTACATAGTGTAGTTGACTTTTAGTGATGGCCGAAATGAAGCAAATGGGAGACAGGGAGAGTACCCCCAAGACGCTCCAGAACTCTACCCTCGACTGATTTCTCTCAGGTGCTGCTATAGACAAGGAAATCCTAGTTGCCGAACATCGTTTATCCCAGGAGGGGGGTTTTGTTGCAACCTCAAATTTGGACCTAGCACAGAATGGCCTGACAAGGGACACTGAACAAGGGAATCCTGCTAGTGATCAAACCACACTAGAACCATCTCCCTCTTAGAGGTCTCCAGCCCAACTTTTGACATCCCCGTCGTCTGGTCCTCCAGTAAAAAGGAAGAAGAAAGTGAAACACTCGAAGCCCTTATTGGTACCAAATACAAAATCCAAGAAAAAAATCCAGGAGTGAACATCTAAGGAGCATACTGGCACCAAGCAAGTAGTTCCAACTGTACTGTACTCTCACTCTATGTCTCCCGTCCCCACAGGTATATCTTCGCAAGACATTGAGATTTTAATGACTCACCCTGAAAAAACAATATAAAAAAATCTCTCACCAATATTGGACAGGCTTGATAATCTTGAGGCCAGTGTGGAAATTATCCAAAAGTCTATCACCTGCCTAATGTCTGGTGCAGTGCCAAATGGGCACTTACGATCAAGAAGCCCTGATGTAGGGGGGACATCATATTGTGGAAAATTCAATACTAGGGCGTGGAGCCATAGTAATAATTTAAATCAACCCATGCACGTGTCTATCCTTCAAAAAAATGGGCGTGGGAACAGCCCCTCTAAAATTAGAGTATTGACATGTATCAATCACTCAACTGGGGATGGGCAATCTGGCAATACCATTGGGCCTAACATATGCAGTTCTACACTTAATGGGAATGAAATTGAACACACTAGGCAGATTCCTTCCCAAACTGATGACACCACTGTCAGGAATGACCATGCTAACGAGGTGATCTTACATCTTTCCCCAGAGTGCTGCCCTTATGTGGTGATCTTAACCAGTGTCCCCTCACTGCAGGTCAATCCTAAGGAAACCACTAGTCAACTGAAAAACAAAGTTTGCTACTGATTGTCCCAAAACACTAACATTCCTAATGCTAACTATCATGACATTCTGTTCGTAAGAAGAGTAAGCTGGGTTGGCCTCCTTCGGAAGTCTTCTAACAGAGACTGTGTACTGATTAGCTGTGGATCTCCAGTCCTTGCAGGGCAATTGCTCAAAAGCAGCAACAAACCACCTGGTTGGAGTTTAGGGCATGGGATTGATGTTGTGCCACTTGGCTTTTTCTAGAGACACCTTAAACCTATCGGTCCAATTGTCCCACAAAATGCATACATTGCCCAGAATCCAATGAAGAGAAAGGAGCAATTTTACCTTGAAACTAGAAACAAATATCAAGCACTCACTGACCTGGATAACCCGGACTAACTAAATTCAAAAACTATTGAATTGTTGACGGCTCGTGCTGTGACCCCCATGCCTCAGCTTGAGTGGGATACTAGTAATAATACCTCAAATGGAACAGTAAACTGTAGCCCAGGCATCCTGCCCACTTACCTTGCACTTAACCAAGGCCCTAAGATAGTAAATTGTATATCTAGACACCCACCACAGGGATGTTCAAATATTGACCAGCAATTGGACATTATTTCTTGGAATATTGCCGGAATAAGGTCTAAACTAACCGACCCGGAGTGGGGTAAGCTAGTCGCCAGATCCCATTTATATCTGTTCCAGGAATCTTGGGCGACTGAGCAAGTACATAGGCTGGGGATAACTACGTTTAGTATTGAGGCCAGGCACTCTCCAGCTGGCTGCCCTGCTGGCGGATTATTGATCTGGTTTAAGACTATTCGGGCCTGCAAAATCAAGTTACTGGAAGTTGGTTCAGAGGAGATCCTTGGCCTAGATCTGACATCATTAAAAGAGAACATTCGTGTCAGATTATTTAATATATATAACCGGTTTAGTAGTCATCATAAGCCCTCTGACACAATAGCAACGTTATCCAACTTCCTTGCTATCTCAAGGAAAGAGTATTACCTCATTGTAGCTGGCAATTTTAACACAACTTTCGAACCAGTAGACTTTGTACAGGAAATAGTGCAGAAGGAAGAGCAAGCTAGAGGTGTAAATAAGCTCCAGATACCTGCCATTAAAAGATGCACTAAGGTTGGCCAGCAAGTACTGTCTTTTACACTTGCCTATGGGGTACGAGCCTGTAATGGGCGGACGCAAAGTTTACGTTTAAGAGGGGGAATGCTAAAAGTAGGATCGACTATATCTTGGTGGAGCTTGACCTCTGGCCAAATGTTAACAACACGACTATATTAAACCATGAGGATGGTGAGGTCAGCGAAGATGACTTCCACATACAGCCACATGTCTGGGAACAGTATTTTCAGAAACTCTATTCCGGCATGACCTGTGACCCCGAGAGGGTGGCAGCTTATTTAGTGGATGTTCGTAACCTAGAACCAGCACAGGATGATGCAGTTAGTTTTTCCATAGAGGAAACTGTCTCAGCTTAGCTCTCTTCAGACTGGGAAAGCTACAGGGCTTAACACACTCCTGGGAGACTTGTTCAAAGCAGAACCCATCATATGGGGACCGTTGCTACAAACAGTCTTTAGTGCTATTCAACGAGGGGTTGATATCCCCGCTACCTGGAAGGCGCTGAAATAATCCCCATTTTTAAAAAGGTACACAGGGGGTATCCGGCGAATTACAGGCCAATCAGCCCCATAGATGTTTCCCAAAAAGTTTTTAGCAAAAATATCTTGACACAGCTCCAAAGCTGGCTAGAGGAAAACAATATACTCTCCCACCTGCAGGCAGGACTCAGGGCATCCACGAGTACCCTAGATCAGGTGATCAGATTTCTCCTGCTTATTTGGAAAGAAGTGATTATCAGGAGGAGACATTTGTATGTTGTGTTTGTTGACCTTAAAATGGCATTCGACTCCATAGATCGCACTCAGGGACCTAGGACTCCCCGGTGACCTACTTAAACTATTGGTTCGCCTACATCAAGAACACTATGCCAAAGTTAGGTGGAACTCTGATGGTAGTCTTACCAATAAAATATCAGTCTCTAAGTGGGTATGCCAGGATTGTGTGCTTGCCCCAACCCTGTATATGAATGGGCTTATAAGCGATCTCTATGATTGCGGACGCAACCTGCCTAAATTAGCCAGAACCCCATACACAACTTGCTATTTGCAGATGACATGCTGCTCATATCCAAAACACCAATGGGCATCCAGAACGTCCTCTCCAAGTTCGCAAAAGCATGCAAAGATAGGGGCCAGGAAATAAACTGCTCTAAAACCAAGTCCATAGCTTTTAATCCCTATAAATCTACTAAGGGTAAAGTGAGGCTGGGCACTCATTTTTTAGAGCAGGCCAAGGATTTTGATTATCTGGGAGTCCCACTTAGTGACAATACAGCATGGACTCCCCAAATCATGAAGAGCGTGCTGATACTCCAAGATGAGGGTAAAATGTTCAGCTTTCCGCCCCATTTCCCCTGCCCTAGAATTACATTGGTCAAAAGGGCTAGGTACGGCCCTGTATGGGGCAGAACTGTGGGGTCTGGAGTGCCTAAAACAACTAGAGGTCGCTGAGAACAATTTTTAAGGGCGAACATCAACCGCCCAATAAACATGCCCCTATTACTTCTACACCTACGTCTTAAGCATATTAGCCATTTTGCTGTCCTTAAGGTGCTTTTGTTTTGGGTAAGACTTTGAACCAGTAGTACCCAGACTCAGTGGAGAAATTATTAATTCTCCAAAAACAATCAGGGCATTTGGTTTGGTTTAATATTGTTAAGGAATGGTTTTTCAGACTGGGCCTGGGATTCATGTGGGAGGACTATTACTAAAAAAAATGGTACCCCAGTTAAAAAAGGTATTGGGAGTATGTTGATTCTTCTTGCACTGATGATCGGGCACTCCAGCTTTTTGAACGTTAAGGGCTGTTTCAAGTTTGATCTGTATATGGATGATGTTGAACCCCTGCAGGCATGTGCATTCTACCTACATACAGTTTGGTTTGGGGTCCTCCCACTGAATGCAATGACAAGTAACTGGTTTAATGTCACTGTAACCTCTTTGTGCCTGTCTTGTCATTCTACCCCAGAGACTCTAGAACATTTTATCTTTTTCTGTCCTGCCTACGTAAATCTTAAGAAAACCTGGATTATTCTGGCCTGTCTCCTTTTCTCACCCCTCTGATGCTTTATGCATATTTAGGTCTGATACTACAAGGCACCCACGGCCACTGCAGGTAAGAGTGGTGGGCCGACTGGGGGGAATTTGGAGAGATGACAACGAGGGAACATATATTATTTATTTAATTTTCCCTTGTGGTCGTCTCTCAAAATCCCCTCCAGCCGGCCCCACCGCTCTTACCTGCAGCGGCCTTTCCTGCTGCAAGGTGGATTGTATTCACAGTTACAAGCTATGTGCTCTATGCCTGGTGGTTGAGATCTATAGTGGCAAAATAATATCTTGTCATAGAATATTCACTATGCAAGTAAGCTGTTTCTAAGGACAGTCACTAGGACAGTGGGGTAATGACAGGGCTGAATTGCTTTATTGCTGGTGTTGCTCCTTTTTTTTTTTTTAATACTCTGCTCTGATTTTAGGTAAAATAGAAATCCTTTTATTACCACATGTAACCATGACTTTTAAAAAACCTTTTTACAATTGATGTATAGGCATTTCAAGTTGATGCTATTTTTATTTTTGTATTCTTAACGTTGTCATGAATTATTGAACGCTTTGTGATTTTGTGTATGTGTATGATCATGCTATTGATCGAATAATCTTATATATATATATATATTCACTGAAAAAAACATAGGTTTCAGGCACGTTATAGGTAGGAATTAGCATTTAAAAAACCTTAGAAATTCACTGAAAAAACCATAGGTTTCAAGGGCGTTATAGTTAGCTGGATTTTTCACTCGTACAAAACCATTGAAATTCCCCCGTTATAGTTAGTTCAGCTAACTATAACTCGCGCGCACGCAATGCACTGCTGATGACGTCACATATTACATCACTCATGACATGGTCAGTGACATCACTCATGACATCACTGATGACATCTCAAATCACATCACTGATGACATCATCCTTGTGAGAGAGTGGCAGACCTCCTCTCCCCCTAATATAACCTTTGATACACACATTCAAAAATAGAAACTAAAATGTTCAAAACAATGGACATACCAATATCAGTTACAACAACCTATTCAGTAATTCTAAGATCCACATACACATCCACTCATTCACCAACAGTCCTATACAGTCACTCATACATGTACTTACTCATCATATGTACTCATACACCTGTACATCCTGTTACACAACGCCACTCATCCATAGAGTTACTCACACACATAGTCACTCATGCTAATAAAGAATCAAACATCCATTTACTTGCATATACAGTTATACACACACCACCAGACTTACTTCTACAGAAACTTACACATACTTAGTATTTTAAACAATCACTTATAGAAACACATACTTATTCATACAGGAACTCTTCCAATCTCTCACTCTCACATATACTCACTTATATACACCAATAGTCACATATACTAGTTTAAAACATATGTAGTTACTCATAAAGACACTATTGAGACAGTCATTCACTCACTAACATACCCATGCACACACTCATCCACCCATACAGTCCTGCACACATGCTGTCTTCAACACATACAAACAGTGAGTCACTTATTCATGCACCTATGCACTACGTAATACCCCCCACCAAACCATACAGACACTCAGACACTCATACTGATACTCAAAAAACCAACTAATAACCTATATAGACACTCATGTAGCTACTCACCAACCCATGCAGCCACGTATACACAAAGTGAGAGACTGATACAGATATTTACATATTTAAACATTACTCACTAAGCCATGTATTCACTAAGATACACTTAATCAGTCAGTTTTACAATCACATTTTTTTTAAAAAAAACATCCATTTAGACACTTATATACCCATTTATTCTTCCATCGACCTTGAGATATACATATATAAAACATATGTAATTTTCAGAAAAACAAACATTCACTTGATGATGTCATCAGTGATGTCATCAGTGATGTCATTTGAGATGTCATCAGTGATGTCATGAGTAATGTCACTGACCATGTCATGAGTGATGTAATATGTGACGTCATCAGCAGTGCATTGCGTGCGCGCGAGTTATAGTTAGCTGAACTAACTATAACGGGGGAATTTCAATGGTTTTGTACGAGTGAAAAGTCCAGCTAACTATAACGCCCCTGAAACCTATGGTTTTTTCAGTGAATTTCTAAGGTTTTTTAAATACTAATTCCTAACTATAACGTGCCTGAAACCTATGTTTTTTTTAGTGAATTTCAAAGGTTTTTTAAATGCTAATTACTAACTATGCCTACAGAGATAAGTCATGTGAAGAAAGAAGAAAAAACGCACAGAAATAAACAAAAGAAATGCAGAAAAAAGCAACAGAAGTCCTCAAAGACGTGCAGAAAGAACAAACAGAAGAGCAGAAAGAAGCCTTGTTGCAAAATCATCCTGTACCCTTAACTTTTTCAGACGGATACTGGTGGTAACTGAGTCTGACTAACCAGTCCTAGAGCCAGTGCTATGTTAAAAGACACTCAGAATACAGTGAAAACACCTACATACACTAGGGAACACTATGCGTTGGGGACCCCCTGTGATCAGCATGACCTGTGGCCGTTTTAAGTTGGGAGATTAAGTCTCCTTGAATCCTGAGGGTCCCTAGGGTCCAACTAGACCACTAGGTACCTCCAGTAAGCGCCACAGAGCTGCGTTGCAGAGAGGTGTAAAAAGTGGCATGGCCTGGACCACCTCTCTGCAACGCAGCTCAGTGGCGCTTACTGGAAACACCTGGTTGGCTAGTTAGCCCCCAGGGGCCCTCAGGATTGAAGGGGAATTACTTCCCCAACTTAAACCGCGCCATAGGGCGTGTTTGCACACGTCACCTCAGGTCCAGTACCCTCCCTTCCCCACTGTGTAAACACGCCCTGTGGCCGTTTTTTAAGTTGGGAGATTAAGTCCCCTTGAATCCTGAGGATCCCTAGGGGCAAACTCGCGCACTAGGTACCTCCAGTAAGCGCCACAGAGCTGCGTTGCATAGAGGTGTAAAAAGGGGCGTGGCCTCAGAACACCTGTCTGCAACGCAGCTCCCTGGCGCATACTGGAGATACCTGTTGGGCTAGTTGGCCCTCACGGATCCTCAGTATTGAAGGGGAATTAATTCCCCAACTTACAACTGGCCAGGGGGCCCGTTTGCAGAGTGCTGCACGGAGGGGGCGTGGCCTCCGGCACAATGCCGGTCTTTTATTTATTTTAATTTTTTTAAGATGTGGCCCCCCTTCTTTTTCTAATTTACTGGCCCTGGAGACCCCATCCCCCAGGGCCTGCACCCTAATTTTTTTTGTTGAAAAAAATTAATTTGGCCCTCCCAAGGCCTTAATCGGCCCCGGGGACCCCAACCACCGGGTCATGGCCTTTTTTTTTTTTATTCTTTAGGAGGGGGCTGCGTTGTCCCTCTCCTCAGGCCACTTATGGCCCCGGGGATCCCATCCCCCGGGGCCGGCCTTTGTTTTTTATTATTTTTTTTATAAATATATTTATAGAAAAACCTAAGACATGCTGGACAAACCGTATGTACCTATCACCATGACGATTTGCGTGATATTCATTAAAAGGTGACTATGCATAGAATGAATCCACATGGAATGTATTTACACCGCTAGTGAAGCTCTGACGTGTCTGACGCCCTACCGTGCCTAATCCCGGAGCCCCCGCCGGTGGGTACTCTCCAAGTAGACACCCTTGTCGTTTATTTATACAAACATGGGTAGCTATTGACGGGTACATTTAATATACACGCACACCAAGCCATTCAAAGCGGATTCGACAAAAATTCGACCAAACTATGCAAGAAACCCCCCTCACGGTTAATAAAACACACATCCACCACCAGATGTGTAATACTTTTTATTTTACTCTCTGGAAAGGAGACGAACCTCACTTGAGAGTCACAGTGTGCTCCTGGCTAAGCCCAATGCTGTGTTACACCCACCAGTGCCCGCCGAGTGCCTCACACCTCTGTGTTGTATTCCACCAGCTAGTGCGTATGCTATGACACTCTCTAGCCCATGTGCACTGTAACACCACCCCGTGAATATGTCATGCCACACTTGCCTTCGCACGGGTTATATTGCCCCATCTAACGTGCCTTCCTCGATGCCTATGTTATAACGCACAGCGCTATGCCATACATATTACAATCTGGGATCCATATCTTTGTCACAGTGCATATGCAACGTTACACTCCCCAGCACATATTTTATATTACAACTTTAGAGACTAGTTAGGTTACACAACACTACCCTGTGCATATTACACTCCAAAGCGCATATCGCATAGCACGCGCTAGTGCCTGTGCTATCTCGCGCTCTCCAATGAATCTGTCATTGCGCACAATGTATTGCATATTATATTTCACGCCCGGTTCATCTTATATCACACTTTTTGGTGCATAGTTTATAACATATACTATATCTAGTTTTCATTTTCAATCGTGCTCTTAGGACTATGTTCTATATAACACTGCGTCCACCTACCCTTTTCACGGGCATTACATTTTGCGATGGGGGGTGGAGGGTCAGGGGGTGTTTCTGCCAAGTGAATCCGGAGTCACAGTCACAAACGTCCTCTTCTTCCTGAATAAAAGTGAGATTATGCTGCATACTTGTTTATATTTTAAGTAGTTCGCACAGAAACACATTTTAAAAACAATAAAGTTCCTAATACCCACCTTCTCTGAACAGTTATCCTGCTTCCCCATCCACCTCCTCCCTATCCTCTGTTGTCTGAATCCATGGACTAGCCTCCTCCCTCCTGCCATGCATGGTCTGATGTGCTGCCACTACCCTCCATTTAGCATGATGTACCAGTCCACTCCTCCTGCCCTCCATTGCCCAATTCTATGGCCCATCATTGACCTCCTGCTTTGCCTCTGTGCTTAGCTTGCTGCCCCTATTCTCCTTCCCCCTGCCCTCCGATGTCTTTGTGCATGCCCCTGCTCCATCCTTTTTGCCCACCATGTTCCATGGACCTGCCACTCCTATCTACTCTGAGTGTTCTGTTGAGCTGCCACTCCCCTCCCACCTGCCTAGCATTGTCAGATGACTGTAACCTGTCCCTGCCACCTCCACACTGCCTGTCCACATGCCATGCCCCTATCCCTTCCTCCTGTCCTCCATGGTCCATTTTACTGCCACACCCTTCTGCCCTCCCTGGTCTATGTGCTGCAACTGCTCCTCCTGCCTGCCCCGCGTGGTCTGTTGTGAGGCCCCTTCCCCTGAACTCTCTTGTCTGTGCCCAGGTCCTGACCCTCCTTTCTATCCTCCATGGTCCTTTGTGCATGCCCCTGCACCCTCCTTCTTGCCCATCATAGCCATTGTGCTGCCACTAACCCTCCCACTTGCCATGCATGGTCTTCTGTGCTGCAATGGCCCCTCCCACCTTCCCTGTGTGGTCAGCTAGCTGCCCCTGACCCCCTCCCACCTTCCCTCCATGGTCTGTGTGTATGCCATCATAGTCTCATTGTTGCTCTCCATGGTGTGTCTTGTTTCTAGTGCCCATCCTGCCTGACCTACATGGTCATCTTGCTGCTCCTGCCCTGCCCCCTTGCCCCCAGCCCTCTTTTTCCATGTGCAGACCCCTATTCCCTCCCTCCTGGTTTGTCTGTTCCATTGTAATGCCCCTGATCCGTCCCTCCTGTGCTTTATGGTCTGTTATGCTGCAGCTTTCACTCCTGTCTGTCCATTATGGTCAGCTAGCTACCATTGCCTCTTTCCCCTCTGTTCTCTGTTGTCCATGTGCATGGTCCTGTCCCCTCCCTATTGCTTTCTATGGATTGTTGTGCTGCACTCCAGTCCTGCATGCGCTGTGTGGTGTATTGTGCTGCTGCAAACCCTGATGCCTGCCCTGTAGGGTCAGTTTGGTGCACCTCTCCATGTCCCTCCTGTCCTCTGTTATCCGAGTCCATGTCCCTACCCCAATTCCTCCTGCCTACCATGATCCAATGTACCATGCTTGTGAACATTTTGAACTTGGTAAGAGTGAGATTTTGAAAAAAAACTGGGGTATTGATTTTCCCCTTTGAGTTACATTGAAAAAGAAGAGCTTGTAGATAGGAGACAGATCAAATATAGTCCATTTGAGCTTAAAAACATTGGACGTTTCCTGGCTGAAACGGGTCTGTTGGCATGTATGGTTGTACTACCACTGCCTCTTCCTTCTGCCCACAATGGTCTATTATATTGTCACAGCCTTTCTTGCCAGTCCTGTATTTTTGGTTTTTTGCCCGTGCCCCCCTTTCCACTACCCTCCATAGTCTGTTGTGCTGCCACTGCCCTTCCTGCCTGCCCAGTGTGGTCAAATTGTCCGTGTCCCTGGCCTCTGCCTCTCAACAGTATCCCAATGAACAACTAGATTGCTAACATTCTATATTTATTACAAAAGTGTGGAACGACTGACGTCATCTTGATGTAATCAAAACTGTAATACTTAGAGTATTTCCTTTAGAAATTACATATATGAGAGGGTCTTATTTGCATCAAAATTATGGTTAGTGCTCTAAAAAACTAAAATGAGGACATATTTTCTGAGTTTTCAAATAGCGACAAAGAACTTTTAAATTATTTGTAATCTTTATGTTTTTTTATCCAGTTGACCACTTGATTAAATGTTGCACCTATGGGAGAGGATGTGGTGTTACTTCCAGAGCTGCAGACTTTGCAACTGGGGAACCAGGTTGGAGTTTCTGCTTCAGCTCAACATTCTGTGATTCTGGTCAAATCACTTAATCTCCCCATGTCTACAACCAAAATGAATTTGATCTTGTGTGATGTAACCAATGCTCATGTAAAGCACTCCAATACCTGACAAGTCTGCACTATATAAAACTGCAAATACACATAAAATAAGTGTTTTGAACACTTCTGTCATTGGGCTACATGTGGGCTACATCTGGGTGATATTTGTGCTGCATATGGGCTCTTTTGTCTCTGGTGGCCATCTTGGGAGATTTATTTGTTATGAAGTTTCCTAATTTCCTCATTTACTGCAGTCTCCTCAGTAGGAAATACTTTCAGTTTTTTACTTTGGTTCCATCAAGAAGGCATTCAGATGTGTCACACATTTGCCATAAATTCTGAATGTTAGCACTCTAGTTGCTCATTAGATCACTGTAGTAAAACTACTGCTCACCAGGGAAGTCTGCTGCTGGTATTCAAAGTGCATGTTTCAGTCTGCATGTCAGAATTTTTTTATGAAATAGAAGAAGATTTGAGAAGTCAAAATGTGCCCAAATATTTCTTTCTGCAGAACTAATCATAATTTCTATGGCAAAATGAACCCCCTCATTTTGTTCCTTTGTAAATTAAATGTTTTAAGTGTTACCACTTTATTCCAATCAAGATGGCTTCAGGTGTGCCATACTTTTGTCATAAGTAAGACTGTTAGCGCTCTAGTTGTTCGTTAGAACACTCTGGGACATTCTGTGATTGGGCTATACTTGGGCTACATCTGGGTGATATTTGGGCTACATTTGGGCTCTTTTGTCTCTGGTGGCCATCTTGGGAGATTTATTTGTTATGAAGTTTCCTAATTTCCTCATTTACTGCAGTTTCCTCAGTAGGAAATACTTTCAGTTTTTTACTTTGGTTCCATCAAGAAGGCATTCAGATGTGTCACACATTTGCCATAAATTCTGAATGTTAGCACTCTAGTTGCTCATTAGATCACTGTAGTAAAGCTACTGCTCACCAGGGAACTCTGCTGCTGGTATTCAAAGTGCATGTTTCAGTCTGCATGTCAGAATTTTTTAATGAAATAGAAGAGGATTTGAGAAGTCACTCAAAATATGCCCTAAATTTTCTTTCTGCAGCACTAATCCTACTTTCTATGGCAAAATGAACCCCCTCATTTTGTTCCTTTTTAAATTAAATGTTTTAAGAGTTACCACTTTATTCCAACCAAGATGGCTTCAGGTGTGCCATACGTTTGTCATAAGTGGGACTGTTAGTGCTCTAGGTGTTCTTTAGAACACTCTGGGAAGCTGCAGTAGAACACAAAGGAATCAACTGACAGTCTCTGCCCTTGTTGGATGTACATGTTTTACTGAGAATGTCAGACTTCATTCTCACATGACTGAGAAAGATAATGTGAATTTACAGAAAATATGCTCTCAGTTTAGCTTATAGATCACCTTCCAAACCTCTGTGGGAAAAGCATGAGAAAATAGTTTTCTCACAAACATGATTTATGATATCACAGCAGAAGGCTTTTTCACATGGTAAAATCACTTAGAACACACCACAATTCCTAAAATGGGTATGGTACCATCAACAAATGATTTATAATGTAATTAAAGTTTTAAAACCTTCTATTAACTGCAATGCTTTTTAATGAGGTGCTATCATGTATATTGGTCCCAAGATGGCTGCCAACACTTCTTGGATGAAGTGCTGACAACCAATCAGATCTCACGATGAGATGTGTAGTTAGGCTCCGCCCAGATATATATGTGATTTTACTTTTGATTTTCTCAGGAACTACTGAACGGATTTACACCATTTAAGCAAAAGGCACGAGTGTGAACCAAGGACTACCTTTTTGCCAAATTTGGTGTAATTCCGTTCAGCCGTTCAGGCTGTACCTTCGACTAAAGGTCCTATGGGAAAATGCATGGGGAAAATGCGTTTTGGGACCCCCCTTTTTTCTCAGCCCCCGCTTGACGAATCACCCTGAGACTTTCAGGGTAGGAGCTGAGCGGAGCGCCCCATTAGTTTTGAAAATTTCACGAAGATAAGTCAACCGGCGCCAAAGTTATTCAAAATAGAAATTTCAGATTTCTCATGGGAACTCGGTCCTAACTATAACTATCTACTGGCGACCAGTATATATATATATCTATATTCACTTAAAAAACCATAGGTTTCACACATGTTATAGTTAGCTGTACATTTCACTCGTAAAAAACCAATGAAATTCCACGTTATAGTTAGATCAGGTAACTATAACTTGCGCGCCCACAATAAACTGCTGATGACGTCACATAGTACATCACTCATGACATGGTCAGTGACATCACTCATGACATCAATGATGACATCTGAAATTACACATTGTGGATTGTGGTCGCGCCATTGGTTTTTTACGAGTGAAATGTACAGCTAACTATAACATGTGTGAAACCTATGGTTTTTTAAGTGAATTTGCAAGGTTTTGTAAATGATAATTCCTAACTATAACGTGTGTGAAACCTATGGTTTTTTCAGTGAATTTGTACGGTTTTTTAAATGCTAAGTTATGTATTTATTTTTTATTTTTTTTTCTGTTTTTTCACTATGCGCACACCCTGCGCGCACGGTGCACATCGCGCACCGTGCGCGCGCTATGGGCGCTCGGTGCGCTTCGCGCACCGAGCGCCCACGTTGCGCAGTCCATGCCGTGCGCGCCTCGCCTTTTTTTACGCAGTAACATTTGTTTTTTCTCCCTTGTGGGTCCTTTAATTTATTTAATAAATGTGATTGTTACTTCTTTATTTTATTTTTTAAATTTTTTTTGCCGTGCGCGTACGGTAAGCTTACCGTACGCGTACCCCGTGATTTTTTTTTAACATTATTAAATTTATTTTTCGTACTTTTGGGTCCTTCTTGGACCCCCTGACAAACACTAGGGGGTCTGCAACTCTCTTCGTTGCCCCCGTTTCACGTTCCCCACCTTTGTTTCTCAGTGCGAGAGACAGAAAATGGCGGCCGACACTTCCTGATTTCGACCGATTCGAATGTTTACAGTCATGTAACCACCAATCAGAATTGAGCTCGCGCACGGCACCGTACGCGTACGGTAAGCTTACGGTAAGCGCACGGAGCGCGCTTACAGATATATATATTGATTTAAATGCTAATTTCTCAGGACCTACTGAACAGACCTACAAAAGGCACATCCTTGACCTGAGGACTACCTCTCTGCCAAATTTCAAGTAATTCTGTTCAGCGGTTCGGGCTGTAGCTGTGTCTAAAGGTCCTATGGAAAAATGCATGGGGAAAACGCGTTTTGGGACCCCCCTTTTTTCTCAGCCCCCGCTTGACGAATCCCCCCGAGACTTTCAGGGTAGGAGCGGAGCGTAGCGCCCCATTAGTTTTGAAAATTTCGCGAGGATTCGTCGACCGGCGCCCAAGTTATTCCAAATAGAATGTTGCGGATTTCCTATGGAAACACGGTCCTAACTATAACTATCTACTGGCGACCGCCAGTAGATAATATATATATATATATCTATATCTATATATATATATATATATATATATATATATATATATATATATATATATATATATATTAGTCATCAATCAATCAATCAATTAATTTGTAGAGCGCACTACATACCCACAAGGGTTTCAAGGCGCTGAAGGGAGGGGTGGAAGGGGTGCTGTTGCTACTGGTCGAACAGCCAGGTCTTGAGTTGTCTCCTGAAGGTTAGAAGGTCTTCGGTTTGTCGTAGGATGAGGGGGAGGGTGTTCCAGGTCTTGGCGGCGCAGTGGGAGAAGGATCTGCCTCCGGCTGTGGTTTTACAGATGCGTGGGACGGTAGCCAGGGAGAGGTCTGCGGAGCGGAGTTTCCTGTTGGGTACGTAGAAGGAGAGTCGGCTGTTGGGATAAGTTGGGCCGGTCTTGTGGAGTGCCTTGTGTGCGTGGATCAGGAGCTTGAAGGAGATTCTTTTGTCGACAGGGAACCAGTGCAGGTTCCTCAGGTGGGGGGTGATGTGGTCGCGGTGCGGGACGTCGAGAATTAGGCGTGCAGAGGCATTCTGGATTCTTTGCAGTCTGTTGATGAGCTTGGTCGGGGCTCCGGCGTAGAGGGCATTTCCATAGTCGAGTCTGCTGCTGACTAGGGCCTGGGTGACTGTTTTCCTTGTGTCTGTTGGGATCCATCTGTAGATCATGCGGAGCATACGGAAGGTGTTGAAGCAGGTGGAGGAGACAGAGTTGACTTGTTTGGTCATGGTGAGTTTCGAGTCGAGGATGACTCCCAGGTTGCGTGCGTGGTTGGTCGGTGTGGGTGGTGTCCCCAGTGATGCGGGCCACCAGGAGTCATCCCATGCTGAGGGGTTGGGCCCGAGGATGAGGATCTCCGTCTTGTCTGTGTTCAGTTTGAGGCGGCTATGCTCCATCCATTCGGCGACGGCCTTCATTCCCTGGTGGAGTTTGGATTTGGTGGTGAGGGGGTCCTTGATGAGGGAGAGGATCAGTTGCGTGTCGTCGGCATAGGAGATTATGTTGAGGTCGTGCTGTTGGGTGATGCGTGCGAGAGGCGCCATGTAGACGTTGAACAGCATCAGGCTGAGGGAGGATCCCTGCGGGTCGCCGCAGATGATCTTGGAGGCTACGGATTGGAACGGGGGGAGGCGGACTCTCTGGGTTCTGCCGGAGAGGAAGGAGGAGGTCCAGTCCAGGGCCTTGTCTCGGATCCCTGCGTCGTGGAGTCGTGTGCATAGTGTACGGTGGCAGACAGTGTCGAAGGCGGCGGAGAGGTCCAGAAGGATGAGGGCTGCCATCTCGCCGTTGTCCAACAGGATCCTGATGTCGTCTGTGGCGGCTATGAAGGCGGTCTCGGTGCTGTGGTTGCTGCGGAAACCTGACTGGGAGGGGTCCAGGATGCTGTTGTCTTCGAAGTAGCGGGTGAGCTGGATGTTGACTATCTTCTTGATGACCTTGGCTGGGAAAGGAAGTAGGTAGATGGGCCGGAAGTTTTTCAGTTTGCTCGGGTCCGCCTTGGGTTTCTTCAGTTAGGCGTTGATCTCAGCATGCTTCCAGCTCTCAGAGACGGTCGCGGTCTTGAAGGAGAGATTGATGATGTTGCGGAGGTGGGGTGTGATGGAGCTGCCGGCTTTGTTGAAGATGTGGTGTGGAAAAGGGTCAGACGGTGAGCCGGAGTGGATGGTGCCCATGGTCTTGATTGTGTCTTCGATGCTCACGTTGGCCCAGGTTGTCAGGGGGTCATAGTCGGTGGTGTGTGGTGGTTCCTGCATGTTGGGGCCTGTAAGGGTCGTCCGGGGGTTAAAGCTATCATGGATGTCGGTGATCTTGCGGTGGAAGAAGGTGGCGAGGGAGTCGCACAGGGCTTGCGACGGCGTGATGTCGTTGGCGTTGGAGCTGGGGTTACAGAGTTCCTTCACGATGTTGAAGACCTCCTTGCTGTTGTGTGCATTGTTGTCGAGGCGGTCTTTGAAGGAGGTCCTCTTGGTGGTCCTGATGTGGTGGTGGTCGTTGCAGATGGCGTCTTTGTGGGCTGCGCCGTTGCCAAGCGACTTCTCGCTATGCCATATGTTCTCCAACTTCCGGCAGGTGAACTTTGACACTAGGAGTTCCGGGGGTGTCTTTGAGGGTTTGTTTTTTCAGCGGGGCTAAGGTGTTGACGCAGTCGTCCATCTATCGTCAGAGGGTGCGTGCACCAACATCGGGGTTGGAGGGATTGGTCGGTGGGTTGTGTGCGAGGCTTGTCTGTAGTTCTACTTCGGTGATTTTGCCCCAGCAGCGACGGGGGATCTGTAGGGTGCGGTGATGTGCGACTGGTTTCCAGAAGGTGAAGTGGATGCAGTGGTGGTCGTTCCAGGTGGGTTCGGAGACGTGGCTGAAGGAGACGTGTGGGCTTGAGGAGAAGATGGAGTCGAGCGTGTGTCCGGCGATGTGGGTCGGCGTCGTGATGAGCTGTTCCAGTCCGAGGTTGGCGAGGTTGTCTATCAGGGTGGAGGAGTTGCTGTCGTTGTTGTTCTCCAGATGGGAGTTCAGGTCTCCGAGGAGGATGTAGTTGGTGGAGGTCAGTGCGTGCGTGCTGATGAAGTCGGCGATGGTGTCGCAGAATTGTGGTCGGGGTCCGGGTGGTCTGTAGACGAGGGTGCCTCTTAGGGTGGTCTTGGGGTCCGTGTGGACCTGGAAGTGCATCTGTTCGGTGGTGCTGAGAGTGTCGTCGGTGTTTGTTGAGACCCTGATGGTCTTCTTGTGGACGATGGCGATTCCTCCTCCGACTCCGTTGTTGCGGTCTCTGCGGGCGAGCTTGTATCCTTCGGGGATGGCTATTGCGATGTCTGGGGAGGAGGCTTCGTTCATCCAGGTCTCAGTCAGGAAGGCGACGTCAGGAGATGCGGTGTCGAGTAGGTCCCAAAGCTTGACGGCGTGTTTGCGTGCGGAGCGGGTGTTAATCAGGATGCATCGGAGCTGGTTGTGTTTTGTCGTGGCGGGTGTCTCTGCGTCTTCGATGCAGGAGAAGCTGCAGATCTGGCAGGTGAAGGGACCGTGGGTGCGCTTCGGGGTGGCCCTGCAGCAGGTGGGGGTTCGTCCTGGGTTGAGAGCGATGAGGGTGCTTGCGCGGCCGGGCGCAGACGGGCTTGCCTTCGGCGCGCCAGCGGCGCAGACGCACAGCAGCCGCCATTTTAAGGGGAGGTGGGAGGGAGGAGCAGCTGGGAGGCAGGAGGCAGGTGGCAGGGGTCAGCGAATGGGTGCGAGGGGGCTGGGCCGTAGGGGCTGCAGTGGCGGGAACTGTGAACGGGATGGGCACGGAGGAGCGAGGAACAAAAGGAAAAATGGGCACACAATGAGACATTGGGAGAAGAATGGGCAAAGGGGAAAAAGAAGCAAAACTGGGCACAGCGGATACCGGGCACAGGGGCACTCAAGTGCTGGTGGAGCTGCAGTGGGGGGGAGCGACCTACCTGGCAAGGTCAAGGGTCCCTCTCCTCACCGTGCAGCGGCCGCCATTTTAAGTGGAGGTGGGAGGGAGGAGCAGCTGGAGGTGGGTGGCAGGGGTCAGCAAATGGGTGCAGGGGGGGCGGGCCGCAGGGGCAGCAGCGGCAGGAACTGCGAGCAGGATGGGCATGGAGGAGCGAGGAACAGAAGGAAAAATTGGCACACAAGGAACAAGCTAAATAGGCACACAATGAGACAGTGGGAAAAGAATGGGCACACAGGAAACAGAAGCAAAACTGGGCACAGCGGATACTGGACACAGGGGCACTTAAGCGCTGGTGGAGCTGCAGCGGGGGGGAGCGACCTACCTGGCAACACATGGTAGAGTACTTGTATATATTTACTATTTGTTTGCTTTACTATGTAAATCACATGTTTTGCTGTTTTAGGTTTTTTAAATGTATCTTATTTCTTATTTGCTGATTTTGATTTTATTTTAGCAATATGTACATAAAATAAATGGATATTATGTGTGATTTTTTTCCTCCTGCTGGCCAACAGAGTAACTAGGGGCATATTATCAAGCCAGGCGATAAAATTATCGCCGCTTTAGCGACAGAAAACTGCCGCTAAAATGGCGATAATGGGCTTGAAAATATGCTCTATAGAATTCCAATTGAAGCCCATGTTAGACGTCCTTCACATTTAACATGGGCTTCAATTGGAATTCCATAGAGCATATTATCAAGCCCATTATCGCCATTTTAGCGGCAGTTTTCTGCCGCTACAGCGGCGATAATTTTATCGCCTGTCTTGATAATAATCTGTTCAGTAGTTCCTGAGAAAATTTCAGTTAAAAGCACATACATATCCACAGACGCGCACCGTGCGCGCACCCTTACGTGCGCGAGCATAATTCTGATTGGTTGTTACATGTCAGTCAAAATCGAATCGGTCAAAATCAGGAAGTGTCGGCCGCCATTTTGTTTGTTTTCACTGCAAGAGTGGAAAAGGAAGGTGGCGAACGTGAAAAGGGGGCAGGGTAGAGAGTTCCTGACCCCCTAGCCTTGGTTAGGGGGTCCCTGAAGGACCCCGAATGCAGAAAAAAACATTTAATTTTTTTTTTTAAGTCGCAGAGGTGCGCGCACGGTGCGCGCACGGTGAAAAACTATTAAAAATTTTTTTTAAAAATGTTAATACGTAGTTTATTGAAAAATAAATATATAAAAAAAATTATAATACATACATAACTTGGCATCTAAAACACCGTACAAATTCACTGGAAAAACCATAGGTTTCACACACGTTATAGTTAGGAATTAGCATTTAAAAAACCTTGCAAATTAACTTAAAAAACCATAGGTTTCACACATGTTATAGTTAGTTGGATATTTCACTCGTAAAAAAACAATGAAATTCCCCCGTTATAGTTAGTTGAGATAACTATAACTCGCGCGACCGCCACTCTATCACAAGGATGATGTCATCAGTGATGTCATGAATGATGCCACTGACCATGTCATGAGTGATGTAATATGTGACGTCATGAGCAGAGGATTGCGGGCGCGCGAGTTATAGTTATCTCAACTAACTATTGTGACTCGGTAGAACTGAGTCACAACAAAACAGAAAAACAATCATGTAAAACAAGAAAAGGGGGCAAGGTAGAAACACCCTGACCCCCTAAGCCTGCTCAGAGGGGCCCACAAGGACCCCCAAGGCCCAAAAAAGCATTTTTTATAAAACAAATCGGCCGAATTTGCGCTGGGTTCGCTTCGTGGTATTGAAGCCCCCGGGCGGACCAGGTACCGGGAGCAGTGAATAAAATGTGTGGGGGGGCCCCAATCCCCCCACACTACCCCAGGGACTGCCATGCATGCAGCCCCCCTCAGCCCCGAGGACCGCCAACCCCTGGGGCTAATTTTAAAATGTGTGGGGGGCCTCAAAGGCCCCCCAAGCCCAGGGACCACCACCCCCTGGGGCTTTTATTAATTATTTGTGGGGGGCACACCGCCCCTCCGCTGCCTCGGGGACTGCCACCCCCAGGGCTTTTAAAATAAATAGTTAAGCCTGTGTGGGGGGCTCAAGCCCCCCCCACATGCCCCAGGGACTGCCACCTCCCAGTGGCACTAAAATGCTAATTTGGGGGTCCGTTATGGACACCCCGAGCCCCGGGGACCACCACCTCCCCGGGGCTGTGCTTTGGATGGGGTCCCCCTCCTGGAGTCAGTGATGGCCCTGGGGACCCCACTGCCCAGGGCCGGCTCCTGCAGTGTCCCAGTGTGCCCACCCCCAGGACACTGCTGTTTGCTATGGCAGGGCAGGAGCCTCGCGGCTCCCGCCTTGTCATAGCAAACTGTGGTTTGGATTTTGGAAGAGAGAGCAGGAAACCTGCTCTCTCAACCAAAATTCAAACCAGATTGCTTTTCCACATGGGGAGCTGCATGTTAGCAGCTCCCTGTGTGGAAAAGGAATGCCGGTTCCCGCAGGAGGCAGGGAGTCAGCTGGGACTGTGGGGGCATTTGGGCTCCCCCCAGAGTCCCTAATGAGAGGCCAGGCCCCGGGGATGGGGTCCCCGGGGCAAGGAGTGGCCTGGGAGGGGAGCCGCATGGTCCCCCTCCCCAATAATTTTTTTAAATTGCGCAAAGGCCGGCCCCGGGGAATGGGGTCCCCGGGGCCATAAATGGCCTGAGGAGAGGGGGCCATGCAGCCCCCCTCCATAATAATAAAAAACATATTTGCACACCGCCCCTCCGCTGCCTCGAGGACTGCCACCCCCAGGGCTTTTAAAATAAATAGTTAAGCCTGTGTGGGGGGCTCAAGCCCCCCCACATGCTCCAGGGACCGCCACCTCCCCGGGGCACTAAAATGCTAATTTGGGGGTCCGTTATGGACACCCCGAGGCCCGGGGACCACCACCTCCCCGGGGCTGTGCTTTGGATGGGGTCCCCCTCCTGGAGTCAGTGATGGCCCTGGGGACCCCACTCCCCAGGGCCGGCTCCTGCAGTGTCCCTGTGTGGCCACCCCCAGGACACTGCTGTTTGCTATGGCAGGGCAGGAGCCTCGCGGCTCCCGCCTTGTCATAGCAAACTGTGGTTTGGATTTTGGAAGAGAGAGCAGGAAACCTGCTCTCTCAACCAAAATTCAAACCAGATTGCTTTTCCACATGGGGAGCTGCATGTTAGCAGCTCCCTGTGTGGAAAAGCAATGCCGGTTCCCACAGGAGGCAGGGAGTCAGCTGGGACTGTGGGGGCATTAGGGCTCCCCTCAGAGTCCCTAACGAGAGGCCAGGCCCGGGGGATGGGGTCCCCAGGGCAAGGAGTGGCCCGGGAGGGGAGCCGCATGGTCCCCCTCCCCAATAATTTTTTTTAATTGCGCAAAGGCCGGCCCCGGGGGATGGGGTCCCCGGGGCCATAAATGGCCTGAGGAGGGGTGGCCATGCAGACCCCTCCATAATAATAAAAAAATATTTGCCCATGCCCCAGGGGCCGGAATTGGTCACGGGAGGGGGCCCACACGGCCCCCTTCCCATTAATATATATATATATATATGTTTTTGTTTTTTAATTGGGGGTCAGGCCCTGGGGGATGGGGGGGTCCCCATGGCCCAAAAAAAGTAAAAAGAAGGGGGGCAACACAGCCCCCCTTCCCCCAAAAATAATTATAAAAATGACGCAATCGTGTCGGAGGACCCGCCCCCTCCCAGCAACACTCTGCAAACGAGCCCTGTGGCGCGTTTTAAGTTGGGGAATTAATATCCCTTCAATACTGGGGGTCCCTGGGGGACACTAGCCCACGAGGTACCTCCAGTAAGCACCACAGGGCTGCATTGCAGAGAGGTGATCGAGGCCACGCCCCTTTTTACACCTCTCTGCAACGCAGCTTTGTGGCGCTTACTGGAGGTACCTGGTGGGCGAGTGATATCATCAGTCATGTCACTGACCATGTCATGAGTGATGTAATATGTGATGTCATCAGCAGTGCATTGCGGGGGCGTGAGTTATAGTTAGCTGAACTAACAATAACAGGGGAATTTCTCTGGTTTCGTACGAGTGAAATGTCCAACCAACTATAACTTTCCCTAAAACCCATGGTTTTACAGACGTTGTAGTTACCATAGGTTTCAGGTATATTATAGTTAGAAATTAGCATTTTTTTGCATATTTTTATAGTGAAAAACTAACTGTAACAGTAGTGTGTTATAAGTTATAATTCAACAATGTTTAAAACGTAATTAGCACTAATTAACATATAAGTGTAGAAAAAGTGTGATGCAGCAGCTATGATACCTGACTTCGAACAACAACGTTCACAGTTCAATTCCCGGCTCCAGCGGCAGGTTAGCCCACCACTATGTCACTGTGGGCAACACCTTGCTTAATCTTCCTGACGCCCCGAGTGCCGGGACACCTCTCCGGGGGTAGC
Source organism: Triturus cristatus (assembly GCF_964204655.1). Classification (NCBI taxonomy): domain Eukaryota; kingdom Metazoa; phylum Chordata; class Amphibia; order Caudata; family Salamandridae; genus Triturus; species Triturus cristatus. The sequence continues at coordinate 627,011,566 of NC_140587.1, forward strand.
TGTACGGTTTACAAATGCTACATTTTTTAAAATTTAAAACCATATTGATGAGAATCATTAGCACATATTTTTTTTTTTCAATTCTGAACGATATTTTTTTTGTATCTTCTATTTAGGATTACGGCAATTAATAGATGTTTTTAGTCATGAGAAAGGAAATGACACAGTTTGCCAAGTAACAGTTTTTAAGCTCTCCAACGTATGTACATATTAATGATCTTATACTTGTGAGGATCGAAATCGAAACCTTTACCGCTTCACATTTTGTAATGTTTCTCAACACGTGCACAATTTAAACAGTGAAACTGTGAGCCCGTGTCAGCCGTAAAACGTGACATCTAAATGGGCGGAGCCGCATCTTCCATCCATAGACTACTCAATAACCAAAAAGTATATAAACCACACCCGTTGTTCGATTACTTTCGTTTTTGCGAGTTATTTACGCGTGTCCATTCTGTAATGCAGGTTCCGTTTTCTAGCGTCGGATTGTTCTTTGACGACAACAAAACATATTACGGAGTTGTAAGTTGTTTGATTATAGCATAGTAGATATTTATAATACTTAGCTATTTGTCAATATTTAAACACTTATATTTAGAAAAAATTGTATTGGTTGTTTTTGCCATTTATATGTAACGGCAGCAGCTTGTTTTCAGAAACAGACAGAATACAGCAAACATTGTTCCTGTTCTGGCTGCTTTGAGCTCATATAGTGTGACTTTGTATATTATAATATTGACACTCTACTTGACCTCAGAAGTGTTGGTGACCCATCGGCGCGAAGACTAAAGATTTATATGTAAGGTCAGCAGCTTCTGGTTCTTAGTCTGTTTCCCCCTTGTGATCATATAGTGTGATTATGTATATTATAATAGCCACCCATTATGATCTCAGAGGAGTTTATGACCCGTCGGCGCGAAGACTGAAGATTTATATGTAACGTCAGCACCTTCTCGTTCTTACTCTGTTTCCCCCTTGGGATCATATACTGTGAAAATGTATATTATAATATTAACAGTCATTGTGATCTCAGAGGAGTTTATTATCAATTGGCGCGAAGATGAAAGATTTCGAAGTCCCGGAGAAAAGAAGCTCTGACCATATTCATCGCAGGAAAGTATTTCATTATTGATCTTGTTTTGTATTGATGAATTTATTTTCCTTTTCCTTTTTGTGTGGCATCAGTGACACTCTGTATATTGTAATAGAGTGTGATATTTTCACACAACAGGAATTGGAGATTTGTCACCGCCAGGTGTAAACCATCTGAAATACAGCTTACTGACCTCTATAACTTACTTGATCAGATATTTTTACAGTGAGAATATTTTTCGAAATTGCAGTTTAAAAAAAGATAGTTTGCATAGATACTTTCTTAGTGAATACATTTGATAAACCCTACATTTCTGAATGTTTTTTTGATATTTCTATTTTTGTCTGTTGCGGGACCTATTCACCTTCTCCCTATAGAACTTATAGGACCAGGAGTGTATATTATTATACTACTATCCTATATATTCTTAAAAGAGCATGTGATTTTTTTAGCGGAGCAGTGAGCGACCTTTAAGCACTACGACATAACTTTCACGAATCCTACAGAATAAAAATTGAAAAAAATGATAAAGCGTACATTTCTGTGTAATATAAAGTCATTTGTGTTTAACTGTTTTTTACTTGTTATTGTTGTTGTGACCTGAGATGATGTAGTGCGGGAGTGTTACTTGTGGCACTTCTTTTCTACTTTATCTAAAAGTAACTCATGCCCTCTTATATTATCAAGTATATGGGGCAACAGGGGAGGGTGTGGCCATGCTTAAGGGATATTTTATGAATTGCGTTTTTATTTCTCACCCCTTTGATATATACAGCTTCAGTTGCCGAAGAACACCACATTATAAGTAAATAGTGCTCCTGGGAAGTATCCCACCCGCAAACTTAATAAAAAGAAGACCGCAACACACTCTGTTATTTTCCCGCTGTGATTTGTACACCCCACGCCAATTATATAAATGGCCCTTAAAATATATAGAAACAATTTTTACCTTCACAATCCCTGTCCACCACCTTGTGACCACTGTACAGAGTTAATAGTGTTCCTACCCTCCCCCCTACTACTTTGGTTTCCTGTACTCCATTGAAGTGCGCCACATAATGGTTCACAACAGTGAACCGTTCCCAGCCAATAATGAGCAAACTTGTACTCGGAACACGTTACCCAATGAGATCTCCCTGATGCTCCGCTCAGGGGGAGGGAATGGCTACAACTCCCAGCATATCACTGTGCTAATGATGTTGGCCACGCCCACTAAGGGTAATTCTAAATAAAGGCTGTCGAAAATGGGGGTGGTTGATTTTTGCAACTATGCCAGCCAATGATGAAGAGGCATATTAGCCTCGAAACGCGTCGGCAGAGGCAGTTTGGTTTAATTAGGAGCAGAAGGAAGAGCTGCAGTGAGGCTTCACTACCCTATGGTGAGAACATCGTGGAGTGACCTCTCATTGCTCTTGGGCCTTTGATATTCATAATTTGACGCGGCCGCCCACACCGTGGAGAGGAGCACCGATTCAGAAGAAGACTGCGGAATGGAACAGTTCCATACCGAACAGCATGGAGTTCTATTGCAAATTTTAGCTCTTCCCTTTCCGCTCCGCTTCCTACTAAAGGTTAAAAATGGACTGTAAAGATTGGTATATACCTACTATAGGACATTAATGATTATCGCACCCCCATAGGACTACAACTCCCAGTACATCACTGTGCCAACGATTTTGGCCACACCCACTGAGGGTAATACTAAATAAAGGCTGTCGAAAATGGAGGTGGTTGATTTTTGCAACTATGCCAGCCCATGATGAAGAGGCGTATTAGCCTTGAAACGCATCGGCAGAGGCAGTTTGGTTTAATTAGGAGCAGAAGGAAGAGCTGCAGCGAGGCTTGACTACCCTATGGTGAGAACGCCGTGGAGTGACCTCTCGTTGCTCTTGGGCCTTTGATATTTATAATTTGACACGGCCGCCCATGCTGTGGAGAGGAGCACCGCTTCGGAAGAAGACTGCGGAATGGAACGGTTCCATACCGGACAGCACGGAGTTATATTGCATATTTTAGCTCTTCCCTTGCCGCTCCACTTCCTACTAAAGGTTAAAAATGGACTGTAAATATTGGCATATACCTACTATACAACATTAATGATTATCGCACCCCCATAGGACTACAACTTCCAGCATATCACTGTGCTAATGATTTTGGCCACGCCCACTAAGGGTAATTCTAAATAAAGGCTGTCAAAAATGGAGGTGGTTGATTTTTTCAACTATGCCAGCCCATGATGAAGAGGCATATTAGCCTCGAAACGCGTCGGCAGAGGCAGTTTGGTTTAATTAGGAGCAGAAGGAAGAGCTGCAGCGAGGCTTGACTACCCTATGGTGAGAACGCATATACATATATACATATATCTATATATATATATATATTCCACAAACAGTTCAAATGTCGTGCGCTCTCAATACCAAAGAATCCACGGAATAGCGGTGAAAGAGTTTTTATTGTATCTTTTGTGCCTGCACTGTGTGCCATGCATGACATGGTGCATGGCACACATTGCATGGACATGCAGAAGGCATGGCACTGCATCGACATCACCTACAGCCCTTTGTAATAGCCGAACCATGCTGCTGTGGTGGGACCACCAACCTTGGACTACTGGCCCTGCGGTCTACAAGTAATGCATGGTCTAAACACCGCTAGCATTGCGGTGCTCACCCAACTGTGGCACTGTCGGTCTGGTGAATGGTCCAGCGATGTTTTAATGAGGCCCTTAGACAACCTAAAAACACACACGCACACACACATATATATATATACATATATACATATACATATATATATATTTATATATATATATATATATATATAACCTACTGGTGGTCGCCAGTAGGTAGTTATAGTTAGGTCCAAGTTTCCATAGGAAGAGCATTTTTTGTTTTGCTTATAACTTTGGCGTCGTTTGATGAATCTTCATGACATTTTCCAAACTAATTCTTTGTTCATATCAGCTCCTATGTTGAAAGTTTGGGGGTGATTCATCAAGGGGGGGCCAAGAAAAAAAGGGGTCCCAAAACGTGTTTTCTCCATGCAATTTCAATAGTAAACTTTAGACAAGGCTACAGGTCGAACGGGTGAACGGAATTACCCCAACTTTGGCAGGGAGAAGGGTCTTGGTCTAGAAAGTAAGCTTTTGTTTATTTGGTGTAAATCCGTTCAGTAGTTTTGGAGAAATATTGAAATTTACAGATATTGATATTTGGGAATTCTGCCATCTGATTGGCTGAGGTGTTACGAGCCCGAGCTTGCTGCTTATGGTCTGCGAGCTGTTGCAACTAGGAAGTGTTGGAAGCCATTTTGTGATTCTGTTGAAACGAGTAAGGGGAAAAAAGGGCGAAAAGAGTAGTAAAAAGGATGATAGGAGCACTGTAACCTCTTTGGGGGAGTGAGAAGTGAAGTACTCACTCCTACCGGTCTGAAAGTGCGGTGTTGCTCAGAGCGACATGGTGCTGAGATGAGATGCTGCTACACTTGGGTATAAAACCGAGAGCCTAAACCGTGAGCTCATTGTTGTAAAGTGATTTGCTCTGGTCTTTGTAGCATACCTGTGGAAGTAGTGTTAGTAGGCGTTTATACCATACAGGTAGTGGGAAGTGAACTACTGACCCCTACCGTGCATTTACACTATACCGGAAGTGGAAAGCGAAGTACTCACGCCTACCGGGGATCAAACCGAGCTGATTGCTGTAAAGTGATGGCCTCTGGGCGCTGTAGCATACTGGCTCTGTAGTATAACTATGTAAGTAGTGTTAGTTTGCGTTTATACAATACAGGGAGTGGGAAGCAAACTACTCACCCTTACCGGTCTCAAGACTCGTGGATGAAACCATGAGCTCATTGCTGTAAAGTCATGTGCTCTGTGTAGTATTCTAATGTAAGTTATAGTAAAATGTTAGTATGTAATGCTACTAGAATGTAAGTATGTAATGTTTAACCCCTTCCATGCCCATGACGGAACGGTTCCATCATGAGCATCGGTTGCACTGTGCTCATGACGGAACCGTTCCGTCATGGGCCCGCCCGCGCTCGAACCCTTCAGCACCGCGGGGGAATTCCCGCAGCGCTGAAGGGGTTAAATGTAGGGCTGTCATGAGGGGAATCTTGGGGAGTTTGTGCACAGTGCTGGAGAAGACGGTTGCCTTGCTGTCTGCTCCTGTTGGTGGCTGTTTAAGCTGTCTTCTTTTCCTGTAATAAATCTACTTATCGGATCCACTGCTGTCTGCCTCTTCACTACATAAATTTGGGGAGGAGCGGAGAAGGTAAAAAGAAGGCAGCACTCACCAATATTTCGAGCTTCCTTGCATTCTGCTGAAGACCCGTTTTCTTCGTGAAGCTGTTTCTACTCATACCAGGGTCGTCAACTCATCGAACTATGTGATCCGACCTCTGGTAGGATTTATATTTTTTCATTTTGGGCATCCTCTGCCTCTTCACTAAACTCTGGTTGCTGTACTACATGTGTGCAAGTAGTGTTAGTATGCATTTATACCAATTCCAGGCGCAACTCATACAATGTCCCGGGGTGTGCATCCGCGGGACATTTATGTTTGCTATTGCAGGGCGGGAGCATGGCTTCCACCCCGTGATAGCAAATTCTTGTTTGCCTCGTTGAAGCGAGAGGAGGAAAACCTCGTATTCCTTCAATAAAGCGGATCCGGATGGTAAAAATGGAGGGAAAAAAATGAAGCGGGGTCTCACCTGTTCATTTAAATGAGCCCCCTGGTGGGTAATGTTCTGGGGGGCCAATCCTATAATTATATTGTGGGGTCTCTGCAGCACTGGGGACCTTAATATCACATGTAAATTAGGCGCGGGAGGGCACAGAGACGTTTCGCAGCCTAGGGGATCGCTACCTCCCCGGGTATTGTTTACTAATTGTTCGGGGGGCTTCGAGGCCAACTCAAGTCCGGGGATCAGCAACCTCTGGGGCTTTATTTAAATATGCAGGGTGGGCCTCGCCAGTCCCTGAAGACTCAGTGGCCCTAGGCAGTGCCTTATTGGTTCTGTAATCACACGGGCAGTGCTCATGGTGTTTTAAAGTACACTCATAGAACCCTTGCAGTTGTAGAATTAGCCTGGCTTCATTTATGTAATAGTTTGTTGGTTATATTTGGTAGGTGCACAGCAAAATTACAAATGCTTTCCCTCATAACCTCCTATCAACCGCGGATACTCACAATAAACTACAGACAAGTGTTGTCAGAAAAAGAAGACCCATACACTCACTTATTTATAAAAAAAAATAACCTTTATTAAAGCAACACAAATAAATGGAAACTGAACTTTATTCGAAGAAACAACAGTATAACATGAAAAAAGCGGGTGGGACTCCTCCAGATGCAGCGTACAAAACCTGCAAGACAAAAAAATAAACATAAGTATGTGTGCCATGTCCAAGAGAAAAAGAAAGGTAGTCAGAATGAAAGGAAGAAAGTGAGAATGGGACAGAGAGCGAGTGGGTGTAAGGGAGAAGGGGAGGCAGAGTCAAAAGAACAGAGGGAGAAGGAGACAGAGCGTCGGCCTACTGCACCCAGCCCTCACTGTTCACCTCCCGTCACCCGTGTGTCTAGGACGCTGGGGTCCGCGAGAAAGAGTGCGGTCCAGGAAGTCCTTAAAATGAAACAGAGATATGAATGAGGCCAGAAATTACATTATTATCTATGGCAACATCGCTTGCCTGCACCTGTGCACCCAGGGGCTGCTGCACCCCAGCCCCTTCCTGCGCACTGTGCTGAATTGCAGCTCGTGTGCACCGAGGCTTCACGGCTCACCTGCCACCACTGGTGTGTCCAACGATGAGCCGGTGCGAGCTCCGACTCCGGGGTGCCTCTCTCAGGGTGGCACAGCAGGTCTCCGGTCTGGGAGGGTGTCTTGATACCACGATGGAAGGCATCAGAATGCCCAGGGCATCATCACGGGCTGAGCACCTGCTGCACGTATTGTGTAACACACATTTGTTTTTTGATGTAACGTTTCAGATGCATGGCCATCACACGTGGATGGCTATGGTACAGACCATGAATATTGATCAAGATGATCGTTGCATGTTGTGTGTAGTATAGGATATGTCTACACAGCAAAAAAAAATTCAAAAAAGCTCTCTAAGCAGAAGAGGTGTCTCTCATCAAACGCTGTAAAGAAAATGACTAAAATGGGTGGGGTCCTCCAACTGTTACAATGGGAAATTTTATGAACCAATCAAATGCTTTTTTTAAGGTCACATGGCAATCACGCACTGAGTGCGCAAGGAGGACGCACCCGACGCGATTTTGAGTTTATTACAGTTGGAAATATATAAATGTTTAAAATATTTTAGATTATCGCTTGCTCTCATATACACTTTAAACTTATTTAGATATAGTTTTGAGACATAATAGAAAAATGAGGGAATGGCGTACCCAGCACGACACCATACAACTATGACATAACACAGGGCCTGGCAGCATGCACTCGTCACATACGCAACGTACAGCGGGCGCGACCCCATACATACATGACGTAACGAGTGGCTTGGTACTGTGTACCCGTTGCAAACCAAAGTAGCAGCTGGCGCGACCTCATACGTATATGATGTTACGCGGGACGCGGTGCCACAAACCCGTCGGTTATGAAATGCGCATCATTTATGAGGTTAGCAATATGGTGGATAGGATTTGCGTGCTGATGGAGCTTGGTACACTACCGGTACGGGACTCCAGTTTTCTCCCAAAAAAAAGAAGATATACATATATTTTTGGGAAGATATGAAACATTACATAATTTTTAACGTTTAAAAAAAAAGGATAATAGAGTTCCAAAATATTACAACAAAAATTGAAAAAATATAGATTTTATAAACATTAAAATATGAAATTAACATTTAAAAAACCTTCAAAATTCACTGAAAAAACCATAGGTTTTACAGACGTTATAGTTAGGAATTAGCATTTAAAAAACCTTTGAAATTCACGAAGAAACCATAGGTTTCAGGGACGTTATAGTTAGTTGGACATTTTACTAATATAAAACCATAGAAATTCCCCCGTTATAGTTAGTTGAGCTAACTATAACTCGCGCCCCTGCAATGCACTGCTGATGCTGTCACATATTATATCGCTCATGACATGGTCAGTGACATCACTGATGACATCACTGATGACATAACTGATGACATCATCCACGTGATAATCTGATGCACATCCACTGCTGATGATGTCACATATTACATCATTCATGACATGGTCAGTGACATCACTGATGACATCTCAAATGGCATCACTGATGACATCAACCAGTGAATGTGGTTTGGTTCGTTATTTAAATATGTATTATATATATATCAATTTGCATTGAAGAATGAGTGGATATATAAATATAAATATCTGGATGGAGGATTTAGTAGCAGTGTGATTGACTGTTTACTTGACTAATTTATAGTGTCTCACTAAATATATTGGATAGTGACTAAACTGTGTGAATATCTGTATCACTTTGTCAGTTGTTGTGTAAACTGCTACACTAGTTGGTTACTAGCTACATGAAAGTCTATATTATTTATTGATTAGTTAACTGGGTATTTGTATGGGAGAGTGAATGTGTGTGTGGTTCGGTGGGGGGTGTGTGACTGCCCAAAGATGTGTGAATAGTTGATTCAGTAGGTATATGAAGTTAAAACTACATGTAATAACAGTTGTTTGGGTGAGTGAATATCTTTATGGGTGTGGTGATGAACAAATATATGTCTCAATGGTACATGTCCAACAAACTAGAAAAATAAAAGCCAGTGTATGTGTCAGTTGTTGTATACAAATAAGTATACATAAGAATCAGTGATTGTATGAGTGACTGTATGGATAACTGTATAGTTGTAATAGTGATTATATAACACACTAAGTATGAGCTATTATCTATATGAATAGATGAAGTGGTGTTTTTATAAGTGTATAGCTAAGTAAAAGTAAGTATGATCCATTGTTTGCATAAGTGAGTAGGATGACTTCATAAGTGATTAGGATGTGTGCTGGTGTGTAATGTCGATATAGGTGTATAAGTATATTTGATAGCGTTCTATTGATCATTGACTGCATATATGAGTGAATATATAGGTAAGTGATTAGATGTGTGTATAGATCTAGGAATCACTGAGTGGGTGTTTAGAAACTTGTATTGGTGTGTCAATGGTTTTAAATCTGGCACTCTGTATTTTACAGTGAGTGATGAAACGTTATATGTATGATGAGGTGTAACTGATTGTCACATGGATGATATCATCAGTGATGTCATCAGTGATGCCAATTGAGATGTCATCAGTGATGTCACTGACCATGTCATGAATGATGAATATGTGACATCATCAGCAGTGGATTGTGGGCGCGCGAGATGTAGTTAGTACAACTAACTATTTCGGAGGAATTTCAATGGTTTTGTTTGAGTGAAATGTCCAGTTAACTATAACACCCTTAAAACCTATTGTTTTTGCAGAGAATTTCCAAGGTTTTTTAAATGCTAATTCCTAACTATATCAGGCCTGAAGCCTATGGTTTTTTCAGTGAATTTCAAAGGTTTTTTAAATGCTAATTCCTAACTATATCAGGCCTGAAACCTATGTTTTTTTCAGTGAATTTCAAAGGATTTTTAAATGCTAATTCCTAACTATATCAGGCCTGAAACCTATGGTTTTTTCAGTGAATTTCAAAGGTTTTGTAAATGACAATTTTTAATGTATTAATTGTTATACTGATTTTTTTTATACTGATTTACTACATTTTTTAAACTGTTTATTTTTAGATATATTTTTTTTTTAATTACATTATACATTACAACACAAAATATACTTTCTCAGAATGAATTACTTTAGTTTAAATACTTTGCAAATAGGCAATAGACTTTTAAGTACAGTAGTTACAGTTGTTGCAATGGGCAACACAATTTCAAACACAAAGCAACATTGAGCTCAATGTGAATTTCTAGTCAAATGCAAATAGTTACTTAAGGAATTACTTTTCTAACCACAGGACTGGATCCTAGATTCAGTCCTTGGACATCTCCTGTAAACAGTTGAGTAAAAGCGTTTTGGTTACAGTAGTGATTTTTAAGGATTATTATTGTATTTTAAAAGTTGACACTTCGAAAAATGTTCACATAGAATCACCAATGTTATCCTATGGCAGAAAATTCACTTAGCAGGTAAGTAGTGTTATTGTTACTTTTTCTTACTCAGTGGTAGATCCTGGATCCAGCACTCACCAATCTCCTGTAAACAGTTGAAAGAATGTGTTTAAGTCATACAGACGATTTTTTAGGAATATTGTTAGTTTGTGAAAATAGACAGTAACTTTTCTGCTCAAAACCACACAATGGATTTCTATGGAAGGAAATACAAGTTACTGGTAAGTAGGCTTATAATTACTTTTCAGGGTCAGTGCTGATCTAAAAGATGCAGCACTGGGTTCTCTCCTGACAACAGGTGAGTAAATCGGAATTCGTAGTTCGGCTGATTTTAGAGGAATATATGTATGTTTCAAAATTGGACACAAACTTTTCGGGTGAAAACCACACAATGGATTCCTATGGAAGGAAATACAAGTTACAGGTAAGTACGCTTAGAATTACTTTTCAGGATCACTGCTGGGCCAAAAGATGCAGCACTGGGTTCTCTCCTGATAACAGGTGAGTAAATCGGAATTCGTAGTTCGGCTGATTTTAGAGGAATATTTGTACGTTTCAAAAATTGACACTTCGAAACGTTTCTGCTGAAAACCACACAATGGATTCCTATGGAAGGAAATACAAGTTACTGGTAAATACGCTTATAAATACTTTTCAGGGTCAGTGCTGGGCTAAAAGATGCAGCAGTGGGTTCTCTCCTGATAACAGGTGAGCAAATCGGAATTCGTGGTTCGTCTGATTTTAGAGGAATATTTGTACGTTTCAAAAATGGACACTTAGCAACTTTTCTGGTGAAAACCACACAATGGATTCCTATGGAAGGAAATACAAGTTACTGGTAAGTACGCTTAGACTTACTTTTCAGGGTCAGTGCTGCTCTAAAAGATGCAGCACTGGGTTCTCTCCTGATAACAGGTGAGTAAATCAGAATTCGTAGTTCGGCTGATTTTAGAGGAATATTTGTACAATGGTGAAGGAAGGGGGCGGGGCCTGAGCTGACGTGTGCAAACACGCCCTGTGGCATATTTTAAGTTGGGGAATTAATTCCTCTTCAATCCTGCGGTCCCCTGGGCGCCAACTAGCCCACCAGGTACCTCCAGTATGCGCAAGGGTGCTGCGTTGCAGAGAGGTGTTCAGAGGCCACGCCCTTTTTACAACACTCTGCAACGCAGCTCCGTGGCGCTTACTGGAGGTACCTGGTGGGCTAGTTGGCCCCTTGGGGACCTCTGGATTGAAGAGGAATTAATTCCCCAACTTAAAACGCGCCACAGGGCCTGTTTGAACACATATCACCTCAGGCCCTGCCCCCTCCTTTCACCACTGTGCAAACGCGCCCCGTGGCATGTTTTAAGTTGGGGGATTGAATCCCCTTGAATCCTGAGGTCCCCTGACGGCCAACTAGCCCACTAGGTACCTCCAGTATGCGCCAGGGAGCTGCGTTGCAGAGAGGTGTTCAGAGGCCATGCCCCTTTTTACAACACTCTGCAACACAGCTCAGTGGCGCTTACTGGAGGTACCTGGTGGGCTAGTTGGCCCCTAGGGGACCTCTGGATTGAAGAGGGATGAATTCCCCAACTTAAGATGCGCCGCAGGGCGTGTTTGCACAGTATTACCTCAGGCCCCGCCCCTACCTTCACCACTGTGCAAACGCGCCCCGTGGCACATTTTAAGTTGGGGGATTACGTCCCCTTGAATCCTGAGGTCCCCTGGCGGTCAACTAGGCCACCAGGTACCTCCAGTAAGCGTCACGGAGCTGCGTTGCAGAGAGGTGTAAAAAGGGGCGTGGTCTCATTACACCTCTCTGCAACGCAGCCCCCTGGCGCATACTGGAGGTTCCTGGTGGGCTAGTTGACCCCCAGGGAAGCCGAGTATTCAAGGGGAATTAGTTCCCCCTCTGCAAACGCGCCAGGGGGCCTGTTTGCAGAGTGGTGTAAGGAGGGGGCGTGGCCTCCGGCCCGATCCCGTCTTTTTTGTTTTCTTCTTTTGTTTGGAAGGGGGGCTGGGTAGCCCCCCTTCTTTTTCTATTTTTTGGGCCCTGGGGACCCCATCCCCCAGGGCCTGCCCTCAATTTTTATTTATAAAAAAAAAATCAGGCAGGGGGCCGCGTGTCCCCCTTCTCGAGGCCATAATTTGCCCTGGGGACCCCATCCCCCGGGGCATGGGCCTGTTTTTTTAAATTTTTGTATTTTTTATGGAGGGGGGCTGCGTAGCCCCTCTGCTCTGGCCACTTGCAAATTCCCATAGGACCTGTTGACGCAGCTACAGCCCGAACTGCTGAACGGAATTACACCAAATTTGGCAAAGAGGTAGTCCTCAGTTCAGACTCGTGCCTTTATGGTGTAAATCTGTTCAGCAGTTCCTGAGAAAATTAGCGTAAAAAAGAAAGATATATCTATGGCCTCGGGGGATCTGTGCATCCTGAGCGCACCCTCTGCAAACCGAGCGCGCACCCTCCCGATCACGCGCTGAATGCTAATTGGCTGTCAAGTGTCTGTCAACATTCGAAAGCAGGAACTGTTGGCAGCCATTTTGTGCCTCGGTAGAAGCGAGGCTGATTAAGTAAGGGAAACAAGTGTGTGAAAGATGTAAATGGGGCAGGGTAGAAATACTCTGACCCTCTAGAGTTGCTTAGGGGGTCCCAGAAGGACCCCCTGGGCCCCCCTTTTTTTTTATAACGGCAAAATGCGCGCAGGGTGCACGGATCCGTCCGGAAAAAAAAAACCCCAGGGGGGCCAAATCCCAGGGGCAAAATCTGTAAACATTAATGGGGAGGGGGGCTGCGTGGCCTCCCTCCTGGAGCCCTTGAGGGCCCTGGGGACCGCCACCCCCCAGGGCCGGCTCCTACAGTGTCCTGGGGTGCCCACCCGCAGGACACTGTTGTTTGCTATGAGAGAGCGGGAGTCTCCTGCACTCCCATAGCAAACTTCGTTTCAAAATCCAAACGATATTGCTTTTCCACACGGGGAGCTGCATGTTAGCAGCTCCCCATGTGGAAAAGCAATGCCGGCTCCCGAAGGACGCGGGTAGCTGGCTGGGTCCGTGGGGGCGCTGGGGCTTCCCCCATGGTCCCCAACGTTTTTTAATAAACCCCGGGGGATTGGGCCCCCGGGATAATACAAATTTGTGATTGGGGCTATTTTTTTTTTATAGTAAAATTGGGAGTCGTGCATCCTAACGCGTTGGGTGCACGATTTCTCTCGCGTTGGGTGCGCGGTTCCTGGCGCGTTGGGTACGCGGATCCAAGGAAAATACTGAAATTTTTGGGAGATAGACATCAAGCTTAAGTGTTTCGTTCTTGAGTGGCTCTAAAAAGAGCCATTGTGTTCATTGAGAGATTTTAGTACTTAAAAGTAAGTACCTATACAGTGTCTAAAGTTGTTGAGGAAGACTCTGTTTCCTTCATCAGTAAAGTGTACTCCATCTCTCCTATACATCTCTTGCATATGAAAGCGCAGATTGTTATTGTAAATGGACCCCATTCTATTGTCTCGGAGAAAAGCAGAAACAGATTTATTCACATGTTTCCTAGCTTTCTCAATCTGTGGACAAATATGATTGGACCAGTTCCATTTCTGCCTTTGGCATATGTTAGAATACACAAAGGCAGTTTTGGGAAAAAGTGAAATCAATTTTGCAAAGGTGTCCTTCATAAGCATTTCCAGACCTACCCCAGTCAAAGTGCCTAGGTCATTGCCACCACAGTGCACTATTATGAGGTCAGGGTGTTGGAGATGCATAAAGGATTTTACCAATGGTATCAATTGGTGCCACTTTAACCCTCTGTGTCCAATCCATTTAATGTCTACATTTGGCAAACCTAGGTCTTTGTGAATGCCTTTGTTTTCTGCATACCTTTGGCTCCAGAAAATATAGCTGTGTCCCACAATCCACACTCTAAGCATCTTGAAGGGAGGTCTGGATGCACTCAGATGGTCTCTGTAAATGAAATGGCAGTTTGAAAAGTAAGATTTTTCTAAAATGGTGGCTATGATGCAGTTTTGAAAAAAGACAAGAAATCATTGGTTGTTTGACAACCTTCTACACTGAAAGGTAGGGTGAATGTTTCTGTTTTTTAAACGCATGATTCTTATTGGTTAACAAAAAATTGATCTAAAGGAACATTATATATGATAAGCTGATATGTTGAAAAGTCAAGCACACTTGCTGTTTTGATTAGCAACATTGTGTGCTGAACTTGTGACCTGTGTGCTCAGTTAAGTGTTCAATGGCCTGTTTCTATGGTAACAGGCAGAAGGCAGATTGGGGGTAGGGTTCAAATTTATGTCATTTGGAAAGGGTTGAAATGTGTAACCAATAGAAATGTGTGTTAGTTTTTTAATTAATGTGGGAAGGAATGTGATTTGATGTTTACATGTATATGTGTGGAAAATGAGAGGGAAACTTTGCCATTCTTTGGTTTTGCTGACAGGTGCACAGAGCAGAGATTCTATATAAGAAAATCTGGTGTGTGACTGATATCCTTCTTAATCTACAAAACAACTTGAAAGGTGAGTTATTTAATTGTGAGGGGATGTATGAGGTCTATTTTGATTTTAATCAGACTAATGTATTTCTCCTGCTAAAGTGCAGGGAGTACTTTTTTTTGTCTACAATCTTATTGACAGTGTGTGTGCATGTAGAAACCATTCTGTGATAAGCATTTGTGTTTTTCATGTGTTTGCAGACAGATAAGTGTGCTGTTTTTATTTTTTGGTAGAATTAGAAACCAGTCATTGTTTATGAATTTGCAAAATGGGTCATGTTTCTCACTAAAATGTAGTACTCATATATTACGAAATGTGTTTTGGTATAGTGCAAGGGATAGCGTTGTTTGTCTACAATCACACAGTGAGTCTGTGTGCATTTAGGAATCATTTTGAGAGAAGCATTTTGGTACTAATGTGTAGTAGAACATTTTTCTGTAATGTGTGCAGTCACCTTAGATCTTGTAGACTAGTAAACGTATTTTGCACATGGGATAAATGGCTGTCTACAATCGCATTGTGAGTCTGTGTGTATTTGGGTAAGCATTGTGAGAGAAGCATTTGGTAACATCATGTATTTGCTTGCAGATAACTGTTTTAAAACCTGTCATGTTGTCAAGTTTTATTAGCATTATAAGCCAGTCTTTGCTTATGTATTGATAAAATGGGTCAGGCTTTGACACTAACATGCAGTACTGAAATATGTAGATTGTGTGCAGTCCCCTTACCCCTTCCAGAGTAGTGAATGAGTTTTGGTAAAATCCTAGGGCTAGTGTTGCTTGTCTAGAATCACACTGTGAGTCTGTGTGCATTTGGGTAACCATTGTGAGAGAAGCATTTGGTAACATCATGTATTTGCCGACACATAAGTGTTTTAAAACCTGTCATGTTGTCAAGTTTTAGTAGCATTAGAAGCCAGTCTTTGCTTATGAATTGATAAAATGAGTCAGGCTTTGACACTAAAGTGCAATACTGAAATATGTAGATTGTTTGCAGTCCCCTTAACCCTTCCACAGTAGTGAATGAGTTTTGGTAAACTCCTAGGGATAGTGTTGCTTGTCTAGAATCACACTGTGAGTCTGTGTGCATTTGGGAACCACTGTGAGAGAAGCATTTGGTAACATCATGTATTTGCTGACAGATAACTGTTTTAAAACCTGTCATGTTGTCAAGTTTTAGTAGCATTAGAAGCCAGTCATTGCTTATGTATTGATAAAATGAGTCAGGCTTTGACACTAAAGTGCAGTACTGAAATATGTAGATTGTGTGCAGTACCCTTACCCCTTCCAGAGTAGTGAATGAGTTTTGGTAAACTCCTAGGATACTGTTGCTTGTCTAAAATCACACTGTGAGTCTGTGTGCATTTGGGTAAGGATTGTGAGAGAAGCATTTGGTAACATCGTGTATTTGCTGGGAGATAACTGTTTTAGAAAAGGTCATGTTGTCAAGTTTTAGTAGCATTAGAAGCCAGTCTTTGCGTATGCATTGATAAAATGAGTCAGGCTTTGACACTAAAGTGCAGTACTGAAATATATAGATTGTGTGCAGTCCCCTTACCCCTTCCACAGTAGTGAATGAGTTTTGGTAAACTCCTAGGGATAGTGTTGCTTGTCTAGAATCACACTGTGAGCCTGTGTGCATTTGAGTAACCATTGTGAGAGAAGCATTTGGTAACATCATGTATTTGCTGGCAGATAACTGTTTTAATACCTGTCATGTTGTCAAGTTTTAGTAGCATTACAAGCCAGTCTTTGCTTATGCATTGATACAGTGAGTCAGGCTTTGACACTAAAGTGCAGTACTGAAATATGTAGATTGTGTGCAGTCCCCTTACCCCTTCCACAGTAGTGAATGAGTTTTGGTAAACTCCTATTGATAGTGTTTCTTGTCTAGAATCACACTGTGAGTCTGTGTGCATTTGGGTAACCATTGTGAGAGAAGCATTTGGTAACATCATGTATTTGCTGACAGATAAGTGTTTTAAAACCTGTCATGATGTCATGTTTCAGTAGCATTAGAAGCGAGTCTTTGCTTATGCATTGATAAAATGAGTCAGGCTTTGACACTAAAGTGTAGTACTGAAATATGTAGATTGGGTGCAGTCCCCTTACTCCTTCCAGAGTAGTGAATGAGTTTTGGTAAACTTCTAAGGATAGTGTTGGTTGTCTAGAATCACACTGTGAGTCTTTTTGATTTTGGGAACCACTGTGAGAGAAGCATTTGGGTACTTCATATCTTTGCATACACATAACTGCTTAAAAACCTTTCCTGTCCTCAAGTTTGGTACAATTAGAAGGCAGTCATTGCTTATGTATTCACCCAGGAACTGTCCTTGCAATACTGTAAGCATTCAGTTAATATCCAAGTAGTAACGGAGTGAGGCAGGCCTTAGCACATGTATTGATTCAAGCGCTTATCCACTATGCAGTCCTCTAACCATCTACACAGTTCTCTTTCACACCTTTAATTCCACAGTCAGTATCCATACACTTCCAGCAAACACCCTGTCACTCCCCTTGAACTCCTCTAGTGACCCATTCAGCACCATGTACTAATTCATTCACTGTGCCAAAACCCAACCACTTATAAATTCACCCAGGCACTCTCCTTGCAGTACTCTAATCATTCAGTCAGTATCCAAGTACTCATGCAGCGAGCCAGGCCTTAGCACATGGACTGCTTCAAACCCCTATCCACTATGCATGCAGTCCTCTAACCACCTACACACTTGTCTTTCACACCTTCAATTCCCTAGTCAGTATCCATACACTCCAGCAAACACCCTGTCACTCCCCTTGCACTCCTCCAGTAACTCATTAAGCACCATTTACTAATCCATTCACTGCGCCAAAAGCCAAACAATTATAAATTCACCCAGGCACTTTCCTTGCAGTACTCAAATAATTCAGTCAGTACCCACGTACTCATACTGTGAGCCAGGCCTTAGCACATGGACTGCTTCAAATGCCTATCCACTATGCATGTAGTCCTCTAACCACCTACACACTTGTCTTTCACACCTTCAATCCCTCAGTCAATATCCATACACTTCCAGGAAACACCCTGTCACTGCCTTTGTACTACTCTACTGATGGATTCAGCACCATGTACTAATCCTTTCCGTGTGCCAAAACCCAAACACTTATAAATTCACCCAGGCAGTGTCCTTGCAGTACTCTAATCACTCAGTCAGTACCCAAGTGCTCATTGAGTGACCAGGCCTTAGCACATGGACTGCTTCAAACCCCTATCCACTATGCATGCAGTCCTCTAACCATCTACACACTTGTCTTTCATACCTGCGATTCACCAGTCATTATCCATACACTTCCAGCAAACATCCTGTCACTCCACTTACACTTCTCCAGTGACCCATTCGGCACCATGTAGTAATCCATTTACTGCGCCAAAAGTCAAACACTTATAAATTCACTGAGGCACTCTCCTTGTACTTCTCTAATGATTCAGTCAGTACCCAGGTACTTATGTAGTGAACCCGGTTTTAGCACATGGACTACTTCAAATGACTATCCACTATGCATGCAGGACTTTAACCACCTACACAATTGTCTTTCACACCTTCATTTGCCCAGTCAGTATCTATATACTCCACTAAACACCCTGACACTCCCCCTGCACACCTCCAGTGACTCATTCAGCAGTTGTACTAATCTATTCACTGCGCCAAAACCCCAAAA
Source organism: Triturus cristatus (assembly GCF_964204655.1). Lineage (NCBI taxonomy): Eukaryota > Metazoa > Chordata > Amphibia > Caudata > Salamandridae > Triturus > Triturus cristatus. The sequence continues at coordinate 627,030,000 of NC_140587.1, forward strand.
CTTAAAAGATTTATCCAGGCACTCTCCTTGCAGTACTCTAATGATTCAGGCAGTAACCAGGTACTCATGCAGTGACCCACGCCTTAGCCCATGGAGTGCTTCAAACGGCTGTCGAGTATGCATGCAGGCCTCTAGTCACCTATACATTTGTCTTTCACTTTTTCAATTAACTAGTCAGTATCTATAAACTCCAGTAAACACTCTTTCACACCTCTACTGACTCATCTGGCACTATTTAGTAATCAATTTACTGCACCAAAACACAAAAACTTACAAAGATTAACCCAGGCACTCTCCTTGCAGTGGTGTAATGATTCAGTCAGTACCCAGGTAATCATGCAGTGTCTGAGGTCTTAGGTCATGGACTGTTTAAACGTCTATACAATTTGCATGCAGGCCTGTAGTCACCTACACACTTGTATTTTACTTCTTTAATGAACTAGTCAGTATCTATATACTTCAATAAACACCCTGTCACTTATCTTGCACTCCTCCAGTTACTGATCCAGTACCATGTACTAATCTATTCCCTGCGCCAAAACCAAAAAACTTAAAAGTTTCATCCTGACAGTCTCCTAGCAGTAGTTTAATGATTCAGTCAGTACGCAGGTACTCATGCAGTGAAATGTGCATTACCACATGGACTGCTTCAAAGGTGTATCCAGTATGCATGCAGGCTTCTAACCTACTATACACTTGTCTTTAACAGCTTGAATTCCCTAGTCAGTATGCATGTACTTCCAGCAAACACCCTGTCACTCCTCTTGCACTCTTCCAGTGACTTATTCAGCACCATGTAATAATGCATTCACTGCGCCAAAACTGAAACACTTATAAATTCACCCAGGCACTCTTCTTGCAATAGTCTAATCATTCAGTCAGTACCTAAGTACTAATGGAGTGAGGCAGGCCTTAGCACATGGATTGATTCAAACGTCTGTCCAGTATGCATGCAGGCCTCTAGTCACCTAAACACTTGTCTTTCACTTGTTCAATTAACTAGTCAGTATCTATAAAGTCCAGTAAACACTCTTTCAGTCCACTTGCACACCTCTACTGACTCATTTGGCACTATGTAGTAATCTATTCACTGCACCAAAACACAAAAACTTAAAAAGATTATCCCAGGCACTCTCCTTGCAGTAGTGTAATGATTCAGTCAGTACCCAAGTAATCATGCAGTGTCTGAGGTCTTAGCTCATGGACTGTTTAAACGTCTATCCAGTATGCATGCAGGCCTCTAGTCACCTACGCACGTGTCTTTCACTTCTTTAATTAACTAGTCAGTATCTATATACTTCAATAAACACCATGTCACTCATCTTGCACTCCTCCAGTGACTGATCCAGTACCATGTACTAATCTATTCACTGCGCCAAAACCGAAAAACGTAAAAGTTTTACCCAGGCACTCTCCTAGCAGTAGTCTAATGATTCAGTCAGTTCCCAGGTACTCATGTAGTGAACCATACATTACCACATAGACTGCTTCAAATGTCTATGCAGTATGTATGCAGTCTTCTAACATACTATACACTTGTCTTTAACAGCTTGAATTTCCCAGTCAGTATCCATGTACTTTCAGCAAACACCCTGTCACTCCCCTTGCACTCTTCCAGTGACTTATTCAGCACCATGTAGTAATGCATTCACTGCGCCAAAACTGAAACACTTATGAATTCACCCAGGCACGCTTCTTGCAATAGTCTAATCATTCAGTCAGTATCTAAGTACTAGTGGAGTGAGGCAGGCCTTAGCACATGGATTGATTCAAACCTCTATCCAGTATGCATGCAGGCCTCTAAGTACCAACACAATTGTCTTTCAGACCTTCAATTTCCCAGTCAGTATCTATAAACTCCAACAAACACTCTGTCACTTCATTTGCACACCTCCACTGACTCATTTGGCACTAAGTACTAATCTATTCACTGCACCAAAACCCAAAAACTTAAAAAGATTCACCCAGTCACTCTGTTTGTAGTACTCTAATGATTCAGTCAGTACTCAGGTAGTTTTGCAGTGATCCAAGTGTTACTCTATGGACTGTTTCAAACGTCTATCCACTGTGCATGTAGGTCTGTAGCCACCTACAAACTTGTCTTTCATACCATCAATATCCCATACAGTTCCCGCAAACACCCTGTCACTCCCTTTATATTTCTCCAGTGACTTATTCAGCACCATGTACTAATGTATTTACTGCACCAAAATACAAATACTTATAAATTCATCCTGGCACTCTCCTTGCAATACTCAAAACATTCAGTCAATATCCAAGTACCATTGAACTGAGACAGGTCTTAACATATGGATGGATTCAAACACGTATCTATTATGCATGTAGGTCTCTAATCACCTACACACTTGTCTTTCACACCATCAATATCCCAGTCAGTATCCATACACTTCTAGCAATCACCCTGTCACTCACCCAGTGTCTCTCCTCATAGTACTGTAATCATTCAGTCAGTTAGGTTGTAGTCTTTTAGTGAGGCAGGCTTTAGGGCATGAACTGCTTCAAAGTAGTATGCACTATGCATGTAGTGTTTTAACCATCATCACACTTGTGTTTCAGGGCGATAGTTTCTTAGTCAGTATTTATATAAAATGAATTTGTACAGTAATAGAATAGTATACATTTTAAAGTTATTAATATACATTTATTTTATACTGTTCTTCACCGTTACAATAGAGAAATCATTCCAGAAAAAAAAAGAAAAAGAAAAGAACAGAGACAGGAGAATTACTTGAAGAAACATCAACCACAAGTATTGAATGAACAACATAATGTGGCTAAAAAGAAAAAAATCTTCTGGTAAGACCACAAAGCAATTTATAAAAAATGTTTGTAGGACCAAACAGAATGTACAGAATGCTGAAACCTCTGAGAATGCTTCAACTAGAAAAAAATTAAAAATAAGAGGAAAAGCAAAAAAGCAAATAAACAGTCAAAGGAGATTAAGTATGGTAAAAGAAGGCAAAATCAGTATAAGGAAATACGCAACAAAAATATTTTACAAGAGAGTAGTACATAATTTGCTGAAAGATGCGAAGAAATATAAAAAGAGAGCTCTATTTTATAAAAAGAAGAAGCATATTGAAACCATTGTTGAAAAGGCTTTTGAAGTGAAAAGGAAACTATTCATTTTAGTATTAAACAGAATTCGATCAACAGATAAACCAATCCATTTAATGAAGGCCAAAAGTAGGAGGAAAAGAGTAATTAATAGAAAACAAATTTGTGATGTTTTTTTGGGAGAATGGAAACACAGTTCCAGTTCAGAGCCTTTCTTTAATGAAGAGAGTTATTTACAGAGCAATAAATTATTGTATGCAGTTGACACCAGTGGTCGAGGTTATGAGGTTAGAGATGGTTGTCCGATTGACAAAGAGAAAATGGTTGAATGAAATGCAGAAGAAGTGATAGCTGATGAAGTTCTAGGGAGACGTCCTAAACACCCTGTGTACACTTGGAATTGCAGTAGTATTTGTAGTGTACGACAAGAATCTATTGATAAATTATGTAGTTTTTTACGAGCATTTAGTAAAAAAAGTGTTAAACAAACGATTAAGGTGTTGCAAGGACTAGACCCTTGCAGAGTGAGAAAAAATACTGGTTTGCAAGGTCATTCTCTGGCTTGTCTTTCTAGGAAAGTTTGTCAAAGTGTTTTTCACCATTTCAGGATGTTGGCAGTACATCATACTCAAATGCGGAAGTTAGTGAGAAGATTGTATTATGCAAAAAGTCTAGCACTAAAGTTAAATGAGTAGAACAGTGCTCTTTTGCGTGGGTCAGTATTAGATGTGAAGAAAGTTTGTGATGATATTGAGTTTTGTTACTTTGGTCCTCAGCAAGAGAGTGCAGAAACTGACACATTAGTAGAACAAAATGTTGAAGACAATGTAGAACCCGTGATTACAAAAACTTTGGGGATGAAATCACAAAGTTTAAGGTAATTTCAGGTGAAAGACCAAATGTTTCTTGTATTTGTTGTCGGCGAAGTCACTATAAAAATCAGACTAGGGGTGTCAATCTGTATTTAAAAAGTGAAGTAGGAGATAATGATAAGTGGAAGGAATTTGCAACTTATTTATTGGTAGAGGATTGTTTTGATTTAGGATTTGAGCAGCGTATTTGCAAATATTGTTATAACAAATTAGATGAGAATAAAATGCCTGCTAAAGCTGTTCATAATAATCTAGAGTTGGTTGCTATTCCTCCAGAGCTGATAGATTTAAATACGTATGAGTCTATTCTCATTCAATGTGTTCACCCGTTTCAGGCTATTGTTCGTATGGAGCCTAAAACAGGTAAATTACCTCCATCAGAGTTACAAAGAGGATTGAAAGGAAGAGTTGTGTATTTACCATTAGATTTAAGGAAAAATATTGAAACTATTGGTGTAGACCATGCAGAAAATGAGCCACTAGTCATTCTAGTTAATGGTGTTCCTACTAAGAATAAGAAAATCTGGCAAGAGTTAGTGGATATTAGAAAAGTGCGAAAGGCATCATTGTAGCTGATAAAAAATAATGAGTACTATAGAAATGTGTTTGTAGGAGAAGAAGAAATAGATCTAGCAGAAGATACTGAAACATTAAGTGGACAAATTGAAAAAGTGGACATGTCCAGATGAGAAGAAATCTATGAACATTACAGTGTACATCCACTTCATTCCAAAGAGGTGATGGGGAGTACGATTGAGTTTCCAAATGAACAAAGCAACAGGAAGTCCAATGAGTGTATGGGAAGAGAGCTTGGAAGCTCGTTGTTTCACGCAGTTGTTTCCAACAGGAAAAGGTGGACGATATGATGAACGTCCTGTGCAGATTCCTGCATCTGAATATCGGACAACAAGATTATATGCAGAAGATCCAAGATTTCGACAATGTATCCCTTATATGTTTCATCTTCTGTTTGAAAGTGACTTGTCTGGACTTTCATATGCAGTAACTGCAAAATGTAACTGCAAAGGATTTTATGGATAAAGTGCATCAGAGAGATCATCAATTAGAATCCCAGTTGATTAATCTGATGGCATGTCAGCGTGGGACTAATGAATATTGGTACCATCGTCATGGAGAACTGAAATGTATGCTACGGAACTTGGGTACTCCTACATGGTTTGTTACACTAAGCTGTGCTGAGTATGCTTGGGATGATTTACTTGAATTTCTTCGAGAGGCAAATTCCAATATGAAAAATATTGAATACAAGACACCTGGAGAATTGTGCGCTTTGGATCCTGTTAATGTATGCAGATATTTCAATCATAGATTTGAAGCTATGATGTCTTTCATTTGCAATAAAAAGAATCCTCCTCTTGGAGAAGTTGTGGATTTATTTTGGAGAAAGGAGTATCGATCAAGAGATGATCCTCATATACATATGTTGTTATGGATCAAGGACGCCCCCAAATTTGGAACAGATTCAGATGAAACTGTTTTGTCTTTCATTGAAGATTATGCCACATGTGCTGTACCAAATAGCATAGAAGATAAAAACTTAAAACAACAAGTCTTACGATTCCAAAGCCATAGGTGTGGAAAATACTGTTGACAAAAGTACAAGTCTAAGGATAAGTTCTATACCAAATGTCGTTTTGGATTTCCACATCCTGTATTATCCAAAGGAAGAGTGAACAGTTTTATGTCAGCTATGTGACCTACCATCACGAGAAAGTCTCAGAAAAATACCTAAAACTTAAGAAGAAGCGAAGAGTCAAAATACATAAATGACTACAATCCACTTATTTTATCCATGTGGAACGCTAACATGGATATTCAGTATGTTGCGGACAATTCCAATGCTGTTGCTCAATATGTAACGTCCTACATTACTAAATCAGAAAAGACGGAATTGAAAGAAATGTGGGAAAAGATTTCTCACGAGAAGACTCTAAGTAAGAAATTATACAGTTTGAGTTTGAAGATGTTATCGCATCGTGAAATTGGAGCATATGAATGCTCAGATCGGTTATCATCTGCAATTCTATATTCCAAAAGTGGAAGAATCATTTGGGTGAGTCTAGGTCTTGCAGCAATGTGAAATCGGGTATTGAAATCTGTTCAAGAAATTCAATATTTAGCAGAAAAAGAACCAGAATGTACAGATATTTTGAAAACGAATATGTTGGACACATATTACCCAAACAGAATTCATCATCTTGAGAACATGTGTCTTTATGAAGTGCTGCAAAACTACACTTTTAAACGGAATACTACAGAGAACATCAATGATGGAAAATATGCAGTGATTGGTTCCGATGGATGTCTGGTGAAACAAAGGAAAGGAAATTTAATTAATCACAGGAAACTGAGTTGCGACACTGCTGACAAAAGGGAATTTTACTATTTAGCCCTTTTGCAAATGTTCAAACCATGGCGTTCAGAACTGGAATTACTTGGAGATTTTCAGAGCTATGAAGAGTCATTTAATGCTTGTAAAGATACCATACAATGCAGTGCTTTTGCAAATTATGTGAAAATGTTGAATGATGAAATTGATCAAGAAGCTACAATTGCAGCTGAGATTGCTAGAGACAGTTCTCAAGACAGTCAAAGTTCTGCTGCACTGAGTCAAGATCCACTAGGACAACCAATTGTTGAAAATGAAGCAGCGACTGCCATGAATGAGGTGGAAACACCAATATATCAAGCCCAAGAAGATGCAATACAGTTAGGAAACTTGGAAGAGCAACTAAATGTTGAACAGAAACAAATATATTAGCAAGTGAAAGAGGAGATTGACCATGGATTACTTCATGAAAAGAGAGTGTGCTCATGTACATTGTTTCAACCTATCCGAATGTATGTGAGTGGTCAAGCTGGAACAGGAAAGAGTTTCTTAATTAAAGTATTTACAAGTTATCTGCAGAAAGAAACTGAGTCGTTTTTGTCGTGTGTTGTCACTGCTCCAACTGGGTTGGCAGCACATAACATTAAATGAATTACTTTACATCGTTTACTAATGCTACCAGTAGAGCATGAGAACAAATTGGAATACCACAAGCTATCTGGAGAAGCTTGTTGCGAAGTTTCAAGAGTCCTGAATAAAATGAAACTTCTCATTATTGATGAGGTAAGCATTGTCTCAACCTTGATACTTGCCTTTGTGCATTTAACCCCTTCGCCGTGGCAGGAATTCCGCCGCGGAGCTGGGGGGGGTTTGGGGGCAGCGCGGTGGCACTGTGCTTGTGACGGAACCACTCCGTCACGAGCCACGGTTGAGCTGTGCTCATGACGGAGTGGTTCCATCACGTCTCCGCCCACTGAGCTAATCGCCCGCACAGGCGGGGAATTAGAGCCACGTGGGCGGAGCGGCAGCCAACGGCCACAGCATGACAGAACCACTCCGTCATGAGCATAGCGCAACCGTGGCTCATGACGGAGTGGTTCCGTCATGAGCGGGGAAGGGGTTAAGAATGCAGCCAATTCTTAAAACAGAGTATGACGTGTTATTTGGAGGAAAACACGTCATAGTTTTTGGAGATCAACTGACTCTGGTAAAAGGACAATCGGTATTTAAAACACTTGCACATGAAGGTACCAGAAAGTCTCTTGGTAGTGTTGGTAATGTGAACATTTGGACTTATTTTGAATACAAAGACTGACAACAAATATGCGACAGGCAAATGATGCTGAACATGGAAGTATTCTTCAAGATATAAGAATTGGAATTCTGACAGAACATGGCAAACAAGCTTTGGTGAGTCGATTACTTTGCAATTTGTTTCCAAATGAAAAAGTAGTTCCTGAGAAAGTGTACATGAAAATTGCAGAAAATAAATCAGTGATCTGCTTAATGCCAACACTGCGCGAGTGTTCTATATTCAACAAAGAACTATTGAAACTGGAAAATGAAGAAATTATAAAAATGGAAGCCATCGATAAAAAAGAGCATGAAGGAATCACTATTATTTTGACCGGAAAGTTGAAAACAAAACTGGATTCTTTAGAAAAAAAAAATATCTAAAACAGCTGGTTTAGAAAAGACAGTATATGCATGTGTAAACTGTCGGGTAATTTTAAGGCGTAATTTGCATGTAGAAAAAGGTTTAGTTAATGGAGCAATGGGTAAAGTGGTGGATTTTGTTAATTATCAGAAAAAATAAGGAATTGTAAAAATTAACTTTGATCAGATTGAAGAAGTTAAAGAAATTGGTTGTTGTTCAGTTTGTTTTTTGCTTGTTAAAGATTTATATGTCCGTAGGAAACAATTTCCATTTTCTCTGGCATATGCAGTGACTATTCATAAATCTCAAGGATTATGTGTAGACAGTGCATTGGTGAACATTGGATCTACCGTATTTAAAGAGGGTATGGCATATGTTGCTTTTTTCGCGAGTCAGAACATTATCTGGTTTGTTTTTGATTGATTTTGATGAGACAAAGGTTACTGCAGATGCAAACTGTGTAAAAGAGTGTAATAGGTTAAGAAGGGTGTATGCTCCCAATTTAGGTCAATATCCTGTATTTGAAAAGCGTGTGGTTGGTCGAAAAAAAAGGTTTGAGAATATCTGTACTGAAGGTGTAGAGAAGGGAAAAGAACAATATAATGTTGTGATTGCAAGTAAAAAGAACAAGGACACTATTGAAGAGATTGTTGTTTATCAGTTTGAAAAAAGTTCAGGTGTCAACTACTATGCTAATGTAGTGGTCAATGTTATTTTTTATCTTGAAGGTTTGCAAGAACAAATTATGCAGAATCGGCAAAAAAGATTTTGTTCTCTGTTGCATTCTGTTTATGATAAATTGACAACAGATACAAGTAAAATACAATCTGTTTCAGATGTTCGTAATCTTTTGGATGTGTGTTCTGGTTCTACACAATTTACACAAAATATCCAACAAGATGCTCAGGAATTTTTAATGTATATGCTTACCATTTTTGAAAATGAAGGTGTAGCAATAGAAAATATTTTTGGCCTTTGTTACAAATGGGAACATCATTGTGAAAATTGCATGTATACATGTACCACTAATGTAGACACTGAAAGATTTCCGTATTTAACATTACCAGACTGTAAATCAGTGTCTTTCAATAAATTAGTTAAATTAGTTAAAGGTGCAAATCAAAGCATGGAGAGTAGCCAATGTAAATCAGAAATGTTATCCACATTATTTTTAACAAAATATGGACAATACATACTTTTAATGATGCAACGTTGTACAGCTGATGGAAGAAAATTGGATACTTTAATAAAGCAATTTGTAGCAACACAACTATTAATATCAGGAAGGACTTTTGTAGCAATTGCAATAATTTTCCATGATGGTCCTTCCACAACATCTGGACATTAAACTGCCTATCTAAAATGTGACAAAGGCTGGATACTTTGTAATGATTCCCAGTGGGTTTTCAAACAACGTTTGCCTAGGGAATTACCAAATTCCTACCTAATAGTTTTTATAAGTTAAAGTTATAAAATGTTGTTAACCATAAGCATTTCATATATGTGTGATTTGTATTTTCTGGTATTTTACTGAGAATAGCATGATGTTTTTTTTTAAACAATCTTTTTGATTGGTTTTTTTTCCCGCTGTTAAGTGAAGAGTATGATTGAAATCACTATTTCTAGTGAAATTCAACATATTCTGAGAACAGCAAAAACGGCAAACAAATTACCATGTTTAAATTATGCTGTGTTGTGAAAAATGTATTATTACATGGCATAACTATTTTTTCTTTTCTTTCACAGATACTAATTCTAAAATAAGCAATTTACCTCAATTTAAATTACAAAAAAAATCTGAAAAAATGTGTACCATTTTTAATTTCTATTACTGTGAAGGTAAGTTTAACTAAGTATTAATATGCAGAATGGGCAGATCTGCAAGAAGCTACAAAGTTTGAACACGTTTTTAAAAACAATCTGTTTATACCTATGTAGTTTTTAAATCTCTCTGTTATCAGATACCATGTGACTGCCAAAAAAACAGATTTGAGTGGTTCATAATATTTCCCATTGTACCTATTGAAGGACCGCAATCATTTCAATCATTCTTCTTTGAGCATCTTTGCAGACAAAACTCTGTGCTTACCTTCTATCATTCGCAAGCAATTTTAAAAACCGAAATATGTCACTTTTTGTAACATAGTTATTGCGCAAGACACTCTTTCATATTTACAAAGAGAGGAAAAGGCACTCTGTGTACTTTTTCTACTCCATGTAAATACAACCTCATCATACACACCACTTTGTGTTGAAAGGGTGTTCTATAAGTGTTGTTGTGCGTGATTGCACTGAATACTCATAGAACAAGACACATCTCCAGATTTATCAGAAATCATAGATCTCGATATGTGTGTGAATGCTGCACCATTCTCCAATTGGTGTAGGAAAGCACAAAAACAAACAGCACATGACACAGATATCCTTGCACCATGGTGCAAGGGTGCCTGTGTCACCACATGGCTGCAGTTTAAGCAGCCGTGCAGAGAGAAGCATAGATTTGTAACATATTTATGTACATATGTTGCATCCCTGTGCTTCGGAAGTACTACAGCACACTGCAGTTAAAGAGGTTACTGTGTGATGCTGCAGCACTTCCTCATAGCTACTAATGCATTCATTCAGTCAATTACATACTACACATACATTCATCTAAACTTTCACACACTAACAATCAAATATAGCTCTTTTTTTAAACCAGGAAAGTTAGTTCTTAGAAGAACTTTTTTTTCGTCATTTTTCTTTTATATATTTTTTTGGTTTTTTGAACAATTTTTTATTTTTTGGGGTTTTTCTTGGAAAAAAAAGGAATAAACAGAACTGGAGGAACTAAACAATAAACTTCAGGAAAAAAAAAAAACCTAGCAATGATGACTCTCTTGCTTTCGGCAGATAAGATTGATTGACTGCTCTCCATAGCATAAAACAGCATTGCATTTTATGCAGAGCACTTTCAGGGTTCAAAACTGTGGACGGATGTCCAAATTTTGCACAGAAGGATCCACCCTTGAAGTGCTTGGCTGCGATGGATCTGATGGAGCAGGAACAACTCTCATTCTGCGGCATTCCTCCCGAGCAAGGTTCACCGGATGGAGGGTTCTCAGATGCTTTATCATACTTGCTGTTCCGCAGGAATATTTTTTGTTCGGATCCCCACGGGACAACACTCTCTAGCAGATCTTGCAGGTTACTAAGGTGGCATTGGTTTTCGTTTGCCCCTCAGGAAAGGTGAAAAATTTCCACACCACAGATGAATATCTTGGTGGGCGTGGTGGTTCTTCCAAAAAATCATCCTCAGATGAATGAGGAGATACTGGGGATGCCTGCTGCCCTGAAGCCATAGTTTGAAAAAAATAAGTTTGAGCTAAGTGTAAACTTAGTCCAAAAAAGCTTCTTCTCTGCAAAGAGATGCTCCTCCAAAGAAGGTCAAAGAAGAATGATTGAAATTGGTGGGGTCTAGTTAGAATAGGAAGTGTAATGAACCAATCAAATCTCTTTTTTTCAGGTCACATGGGATCCGGGCACCGTGCGCATAGGCAGCATGCACCCAGCGCGCATCCGTGAAATTGAATTTAAAAGGAATATAGGATAAGAAGTAAAAATATATTACTTTTATGAGTAGTTTAGAGTTTGTCTTCAATTAATATTCACATGAAATAGATATATATATGTTTTTTTATATGTAAAATATTTTGCGGGATTCGCGCACCCACCGCGTCATACACGCACATGACGTATCGCGTAATGTAACGTGCATCGTACGTGTCGCGTATATGCTTGGAGTCGCGTACCGGTCGCATTGCAATCGCGCACCAAACACGTACCCAACGCATACCGTATGCGGATGCTTTCGAGCAGGGGTCGAGAAAGGTGCGCATAGGGTGATTTAATAATAAAGTATTGAAAATATAGTTTAAAAAATATTTGAAAAAAATATTAAAACAATTTTTTCAATTAGTTTTAAAAAAAAACATCAAAAACTAATAATATTTTTTAATTTTTAAAAGAATTAATTGAAAAAAAAAGTTTAAAAAATAGTGATAAAAAAATAATTAAAGGAATTGACACATGAAAATCATTAAACATCATAGCTTTAGAGATAAGTTATAGATAGGAATTAGCATTTAAAAAACCTTTGAAATTCACTGAAAAAACCATAGGTTTCATGCACGTTATAATTAGGAATTGGCATTTAAAACACCTTAGAAATTCACTGAAAAAACCATAGGTTTCAGGGGTGTTATAGTTAGCTGGACATTTCCCTCGTACAAAACCCTAGAATTCCCCCGTTATAGTTGGTTCAGCTAACTATAACTCGCGCCGCGCAATGCACCCCTGAAACCTATATTTTTTTCAGTGAATCGTATCCGGATTCTTTTACGTACGAATCGTACAAGTCCCGTACAAACTGGCAAGTACGATTCGTATGTTAAAAATCCATACGAATCGCATTGGGAAAATTCCCTGACACGTCCTCGGGTCGGAAAAAGTGTCCGACACGTCCCCGGACAGTTTTACTTACGAATCGGGAAACTGAAGTCTGAGCGCGCAAGTACGATCCGTCCCGTCCGTCCGAATGCACAACCGCATGGAAAAAACACCGTACGGAGCGAACTCCCATAGCAACCATGGAGACGTCCAAACATGTGCCCGCATACGCGCCGAACACCCCCCCAGCCCACCCCCCCAAGTATGCGCCGTACCCCCAGCCCCCCCCAAGTACGCGCCATACCCCAGCCCCCATGTACATGCCGTACCCCCACCCCACCCCCATAGGCCCGGAGCGTACCCTCACCCCACCCCGTAGGTACGGAGCGTACCCCCACCCCACCCTGTAGGTATGGAGCGTACCCCCACCCCCCATATTTATTTACGGTGCGTACCCCCAGCACGTAGCGCTGGGGGTATGCACCGTCCATACGGGGGGTAGGGGTACGCACCGTACATACGGGGGTGGGGGGTACGCACCGTACATACGGGGGGTGGGGGTACGCACCGTACATACGGGGGGTGGGGTACGGACCGTACATACAGGGGGTGGGGGTATGCACCATACATACGGGGGTGGGGGTATGCACCATACATACGGGGGTGGGGGTACGCACCGTACATACGGGGGGTGGGGGTACACACTGTACATACGGGGTGGGGGTACGCACCATACATACGGAGGGGTGGGGGTACGCACCGCACATACAGGGGTGGGGGTACACACCGTACATACGAGGGTGGGGGTATGGTGCGGACGTGTAGGGATGGGGGTATGGTGCGTACTGGGCCCCCTTTTCGCCGTGCATCGTGGCGTACTTAGCTTTTCCGTCACTTTTTGGGTCCCGTAAAAATATTGCCGTGCGAAGTGCTGTGGGTACGAATCGTACTTGCTGGTCCATAAAACGCTGCCTGACTCCGTGCGAATGTCGCGTACGCGGCGTCCCGGATCGGAATTGTGGGTATATTTTAGCCGGTCGGTGTTTTTTACGATTCGTACGGAAATGGTGTTTCTGTACGAATCGTACTTGCGGGTTTGTAAGGTGGTTTTCCCGGGAACGAGTCGGACGGAGAAAACGCTCCGTCTGACGATTCGTACCCGGTTTTTCCAGGAGCGGAATCGTCCCCTAAGTAGCTAAAAACCCATGCAAATTCACTTAAAACAACCAAAGGTTAGAAGGGCATTATTATTAGGAAATAGTTTTTAAATAAATGCAGTAATTCACCGAAAAAAATAAAGGTTACAGGGACATTATTATTAGGAAATTGAATTATAAATCCATAGAAATTCACTGAAAAAAACAAAGGTTACAGGGATGTTATAGTTAGACTGACATTTCTTACGTACAAAACCAGAAAAATTCAGCAGCTTTAGTTACCTGAGCAAAATATAACGTATGACCCCACAATGCACTGCTTATGACCTCGCATCTTCACATATTGCATCACTTATGACATGATCAGCGGCAGCACTGATGACATCACTGATGAATTTATATATATGTAGGTCCTCATGGCAAAATACTCTGAACCCTTTAAGCGTAATGTCAGATGTTGGTTGAGATTCACCGACGATTTATTTTGTGCATGGCAAGGCACAGAGGAGGGAGCTTTGGAACTTATTGAATCTCTTAACAATAATTACCTCAATCTCCACTTTACATCCAATATCAGTAAAACAAATATAGTTTTTTTGGATGTAGAAGTTTATGTGGAACAAGGCAAAGTAGAAACTAGATTACACAGGAAACCCACGGCAGGAAATACAATCCTACATGCCAGCAGCGCGCATCCAAGCCATCTCATACAGAGCATCCCCTATGGCGAGCTCTTACGCATCAAGCGCATCTGTAGTCATCAAGAAGCCTTGAAAGCAGCGCAACAGGAATGTATTAACAGATTCAAGGCTAGGGGATATAGTAAAAAATGCCTTGACAAAGCTCTCACCAAAAGTAACCTTCAAGATAGAGACAAAACACCAGACAAGAGGGTAAAGCCCATGGTCCCTGACAACACTGTCGATGAATTTAGATTCATCTTAGATTACAATCAGCACCAAATGTCAGTCAGAAAAATCATCAATAGACACTGGTACCTGGTAAAACAAGACCCTATCATAGGCACTTTGGTACCAAAAAAACCCTCCATGACTTATCGAAAAGGGATTTCTATGAGAGACTCACTTGTTGACAATGACCCTTGCGGAATTCCAGCCAAGGGATCTTGGCTGGCTCAACGACTCGGTTTTTTTAAATGTAAGACCTGCAAGGCTTGTCAACATGGTGTCTCCACATCCAATTATTCTACTCCTTTTGGCGGTCCAGATAAAGTCATTACCAAAGCCCTTAACTGTAAGACAGAATATGTGATTTATGTTTTGGAGTGCCCCTGCAATTTAAGGTACATAGGGAGTACTAAATTACCAGGCCACAAAAGGGTACTCCAACACCTATGAGCTATTAAGAATAAGGACCAAGCATACCCGGTAGCACGGCATTTCCATGAAAAACATGAGGGCAACCCCAAAGACCTTAAATATTTTTTCATTGACTCTGTTCTGAGAAACAAAAGAGGGGGTGATAGGGAGAAATCCCTTAGACTATTGGAAATGCACTACATCTTAAACTTAGACAGCAAACACCCAAACGGACTCAACAGTTCTGAGGAGTTACATGCGAGTCTATAATATAGTTTATCATCAATAACTTCTCCAATTGTGGTCACCCTAGTCTCTTTGCCGTTCTATCCAAAACATATGTCTGCATGACCAGCATAAACCTTGATTATCAGGCCACAATTATGTGTGCACTTTGGCAATGATAATCTAAATTTAATATCTAATAGTCATAAGTTAAAGGGTCCCACACTGCGTCCACCTAAACTTTCTCTCAAACACATTAATTTTAATTATCACGGTGTTTTTAGATACTATTTGCACTCAATTAAATGTTTTTATATGTACTTATACTGTATTTTAAGTATATGTTTTTAAGAAAAAATTGGTTTCACCATTTTGGCCATTAAGTCTGTCACTATTTTTGTCATCCAGAAGGCAGGCATCAACTTTTATTCAACACACTGATATATTGAAATGGATGCTCCCTATGACTTGCTGGATCATTTTGACCCAATCTAACTTGTTGTAGATTCAAGCTCAAAAAGATATTTCAGTCCACAGATTAGTGAGACATTGTGTGAACCAATATTGACCACTTTGAATTCTAATTAAATAACTGATGGTTTTAGATATTTTATAATTTAATATTTAATATTTAAGGTTTAATATTTATTGTGCATATTTATGTGTTTTTAATTTAATATATATTTATACACAATTAACTTTTTAACTTTTTAACCATCTTAAATGTGAATCATGTTAATTATGTATAATTATTCCTGATATCTATTTACATGATTTCATATTTTATGATATCCATATATTTATATTTATATTTCTCAATATCTTAGAATATGTTGGTTCAAACACTAAAGGACAAAAAAAAAGAAAAAGAAAAAAAAAATGAATGTATATAATAGATACATGTATTTATTTTTTCGTTTTTTGGAAAAGCTATGTATTGCAAAAGTGACAACGAATCTACCTCACTCTATTGTGAATAAAAACGGGTCCTATTTTAGACTATCAAGTTAGAATCGAATTAGATTTCTCTAATTGATAGTGCAAGTTTCTACTAGTGAGCGACCGCCAGTAGATAATATATAGATATATATATATATAGATATATATATATATATGAAACATCACAAAACAAAGATTATGTATCAAGGTCCCAATCTGAGGAATACCAGTATCTATTTCTATCAAGCTGGCAGCATTTCGTTCTTTGATGCATTTCGCCTGTATAAACAGCCTTGTTCACAGGTGAGCTGGGTTTTAGTGCACAGTGATGTAGGCCTTAAAGCCCGTTAGGCAGGTGACCTTCTTATGAAAAATACAACTCCCATATTGCACTTGTAGTGTAAAAACATTCTGCGTAATCACAATGTTAATTTTTGTTTTGCTTAATAGTGTTTTAAAACATCACATTATCGTTTAGTCCAAGTGCACCTAGTATTCAATAATAAAAAGTCACGCATTAAAAGGAGGCTTCCTTTTGTATTTACTTTCTCGCTCAATGACCATGCTGCCGGACTCACATCTGTTTTATAATAGCCGAACACCAGTCCCTCAGAAATGGCAAGAGAAGACGCTTCTCCTTTTGCTCCCTTTCACACCTCGGTGCTCCTTTTACCAGACTCCATCATAGTGTCGCAAAGAGAGGCAAGCGGGACATGGTCCCCAAATAAATCCAAACAAACATCTCCATTTGCTGGGAGCCCCCATCCCTGCAGGGTGGCTTCATCAAGACAGGTAAGGAGTGTCCCGTCATTCAATTCACCACTTAACAAAGATTATATATCGTAGCCCCAATCTGAGGAATACCAGTATTTAGTTCTATCAAGCTGGCAGCATTTCTTTCTCTGAAGCTTTTCGGCTGTATAATTATCCATGTTCACAGGTGAGCTGAGTTTTAGTGCACAGTGATGTATATATTTATACTATTACACTTCATTAGCATACAATGACAGAGGCAGATATATACACAACTTTGCACAAAGGAAAGCAGTTACTAAATGACATGGGCTATACCTACAGCCAAGAGAATGCATCAACAGAGAATATAAATCAGAAATGCCTGAAATAATATTCAAATGCATGCTATTGGAAGATGATGTTGTAATTTATGTAAGAAAGCACAGTCACCTCCAAAATGTGACAGAAATGGAAGGAACCTACAACCAAAATCCTTAAAGATATAGTACCTAAATTCCCAGAACACATCACAGGACAACTACCACCAACACTCACTTAAAATGTTTAATTGCATGAAAAGAAAAGTTACCAGCGATACTGCTTCTCACCCTAGAAGTTAAGACAAAGAAATACCTGATCACTTCGCAATAGCACATAATGAGGAACCTTTCCTTTTAAATGATAACCTAAACAATTAGAGATAAATCCTAATATTCTCTATAGCAAATAACATACTATAAATAATCTAATGTCAAAACTGGATGATGTCAAGGACCTTCAAAATGTGTCCCAAACCATGTACTCAGATATACACCATACATGCTGAATATCAAAACACATAGGGCCCGATTCACAGAACAAACTTAAGACTAAATCCTAAACTTACTACCATTCTGGTATTCACAGAATGCACCTAGTACTTCTGGTATTCACAGAATGAACTTACTACTTTTGCTATTCACAGAATGAACTTAGTACTTTTGCTATTCAGAGAATGGATTTACGACTACTAAACTTACGTCCGCACTCGGGCCGGAATTTCCGGCCCGGAGGCGGAGCTTCCGGCCCGGAGGCGGAGCTTCCGGCCCGGAGGCGTGGCTTCTGGCCCGGAGGCGGAGCTTCCGGGCCGGAGGCGGAGCTTCCGGGCCGGAGGTGGAGATTTCGGCCATAGCTAAATCGGCCGGAATCCCCACCTCCGGGCCGGAAGCTCCGCCTCCGGCCCAGAAACCCCGCCTCCGGGCCGGAAGCTCCGCCTCCGGGCCGGAAGCTCCGCCTCCGGGCCGGAATTTCCGGCCCGAGTGCGGACGTAAGTTTAGTAGTCGTAAATCCATTCTGTGAATAGCAAAAGTACTAAGTTCATTCTGTGAATAGCAAAAGTAGTAAGTTCATTCTGTGAATACCAGAAGTACTAGGTGCATTCTGTGAATACCAGAATGGTACTAAGTTTAGGATTTAGTCTTAAGTTTGTTCTGTGAATCGGGCCCATATATCCCTTTTATATATTCCCTACTACCAAATAAACAAAGCAGCACTTACCACAATGTCTTACACCACATTAAACATAAAACAAATGCCTACTACAGCGTACAAAAAATCAAGCCATGATTCAAACTGTTTTAAAACTTTACCCTCAACACGGCTGTTATTATCATTTCAATCAAAGCATCTGGAGAAACCTCCAACAATCTGCATTAAGTGTAGAATATTCTACAAAAAGTCAATTTGCCTTTAAAATGAGCAAAATGATAGCCCTAGCCTATGTCACTGTCACAGAAGTACCTAACCACCACATTTTACCAATAGAAAGCCCGTTCTACCAACAAAATGAAGACAAACGTAGCCTCCTAATGGACTATTTCGAGGACAATTGGGTTGGCAGACTGCATCGCTCCAGACACAGACACCAACCCAAATACCATTGTTGAATATCTGTGACAGCACCTTGGCACAGAAAGCCAGAAAAGAAAATGCAGTGGAAGGATGTCACAATGCATTCCAATCAACATTAGGCAGTAGTCCACCTATAACGTACAAATTCATAGAAGCATTACAAAAAAGCAAAGCTTCCAACAACTACTAATGGAGTAATCTGTTAGACAAATTGCCCCTAAACATAGCAAACAAGCCAAAAGAATGTATGAGATAGTAACATTTAAAGTGGAATTATTCATAAATTACAAAGAAGTAAATAACTCACAAATAGCCAAAACATATTATAAAATAAATAGTAACCTAGGAAAAATTATCACAAAATCTAAACCAACATGACAAATCACTTTGTTTAAATAAAAAAATATGCTTTATTATATCAGTCTAAAAATTAAATAAAAGTCAAATGTCAACCATCACCAACTAAAATATCTAAAAAACACAAACTCAATCCATCATATAAAATAATTACAACACAAAAACCACAGAATTCCAAATAACAATTGCATAATATTTACACTAAAATATAAAAATTTCCCAACCATAGGAAACAAAATAAAAAAGACTTAGAGTCTGATTAGGGTGTCGGGTGGTCGCATCACCGACAGGTCGTCAATGGCGGTCCAACCATCGGCATCCCTTCAGTCTGACCACCGCATTACGATGCTGGCAGCCAGACCCACAGCTGTTGGACGCAAGACCACCTCCTCCACTAGGATCCAAACTCCCCGATGGGCTGGTGATCAGAGCATTGTCCAAGCATGGCTGTGGTGTCAAGGCAGGTCCCGCCATCTGGATTACAATATCCGTTTCAGACAGCCTTTTTAGGGTGGGAATCTCGCCATGAAAAGGTTGCCAGAAAGGGATATGGGGGGGGCCCAAACAAGGCCTCCATCTATCCTGGGACACTGAAAAGTGGCCCTTGGTGTACATGTAGTGCCCCCACTCACCTCCTTGCACAGTGTGTCATGCACGACATGGTACATTGCACATGGTGCACGGATTTGGCAAAGGTGCTGCACCATGGGGGCACCTGCTGCGGACCTTCCAAATGGCTGAGCCATGGCGCAGCGGTGGAACCGGAGACATTCTGACCGCCAACCCGGCGGCCATAGTTAAATACGGCACTCAGGCCGCCCCAGTAGTCAGCGGTCTGACTAAGTGGCATCATAATGATGCCGTTACTGTTGTCTTACTGCAGCTCTTCCTCTGTACTCATGCTGTCAAAAATAGTAATCCAACAAAAACTGGAAAAATATTATCCGAAAAAGCTCTCCAGAAAATGCAAAAATAAAACAAATCCAAAAAAGATCCCTCAAAACAATTCAAAATATCTAGGAACCATAAAAAAACAAAAAAGTGCTAAACAAAAAGAAAAGTTCCAGCAAACCCCCAAAAAAGGAAATCAAAGTAAAAAGCATTGGTTTATTATAAACCAAAATTGATTTCCTTAAAAATAATGGAAACTCCTAGTGCCCATAGAACAGTTCGCAGACAAAAACCTGTGAAGTAATAGAGAAAACCCACCGGCAAAACACAGTACAATCCCAAAAATGCATATACATATCACTTAATCATCCAAATATAGGTAGCAAAACACAATTTAACATAACATAACGACACATTATTAAAACAGTTTATATAAACCTAAAACTACAAACAAGAGAACAACACTACTATTAATACATCTAGATATACAACAAACCCACAAAAAATACTATAACTACCTTCTAAACCTCTCCCCCAAAATCTCCCATTTTCACAACCCTTAAAAAAGGACTTACCTTTTCTGATGAACAGCAGGACCCACCACATTCTGGTTCCAGAAAACAGACTAAACATAACAGAAATAGATTACAAAAATGAAATATGGTGCCAAATTAAACTAAAAAAATACTTTCTTTCCACAGAAATGAATAATAAATAATGTAAAAATGTTGATGAAATGTATTAAAAGTGTAAAACTTTTTATAAATAAAACAATATAAAATATACACAATTATTTAATGTACAGTGAAAAACTTGTGTACCTGTAGCTCAGGACAGGAGGCCAGCTAACTAGCCCTTATAGTTACTCGGGTAGCCTGGAATGAAGGGAGCAGGTCCAGTCTTCCTTGACAGACAGCAGGGCAGGCTTCAAGCAACAGGGCAGACTTTATTCTGCAGTGTTGATAGGTTCAGGAGCGTACTCACGAGGGGCACTGTGGATCTTAGTTACATACTAGTGCTGACTTTGAAGTGAAAGAAACTTCTGGAGTTTCCCCCACAGGTGTGTCCCGAAATGTATTCCTCCCTGCCCTGGTCCCAGGAAGTATGGGGGCACAATAGGGTAGTGTGAAGGTCTTTGTGTGCATGCTGAGGCAATGATTTTTGAAGTGCAAGTGGGGTTGCGCACAGTTCCGCTACTCCATCCTGCTTGGATGGCCCATCCCGCCAACCACCAGCCCCTCTATTGTGTGGCTTTCTGGGAGGAATACACAGAGGTCAACTGCTAGTTATACCTAGTCATGTGACCCAGGAACAGGCTACAGGCACAAATTGGTTAGGACAAGAAAATGGCAACTTCCAAGTGGAATTTACAGAATTGTGACTGAAAATCTGACTTTACCATTAAAGAGGAATTCAAATTATAAGTCCTTAGACATCAAACTTGGTATTTCTACCGGCTCCCAAACAAATGTTATCACGTATTAAATGTAACAAGGAAAACCAATGTTATCACAGGGGAGTGGTAGGTCTAAAACCAGTGAAAAATGAATTTGTACGTTTTTCACAATCAGGACATGTAAAACTTAAAAGTACATGTCTAACCTTTTAAATGCAATGCATCCTGCCCACAGGGATGTTGGTAGCCTACCTTAGGGGTGACTTGTTAGAAAGACATCCTTTTGCTCTGTTCACTCTCATTTTTTTTATATGATACTGCTGGTAACTGAATCTGACTGTTCCCTGAGCTCTGGTGGCAGGCCCAGGCGAGTGCTATGTTTAAAACACGTGTATTGGGTACACTATGTATGAGGTACACTTACAATTGGCCTGACACACCACATGAGTCCCTAGTAGGTAACAGGGCAAATGGGATTAATCTACCTATTAGCCCCTAGTAGATAATAGGGCATGGAGATTAAGAAGCACAGCAAATTGTATGCACTTTACATGTGTGCACTGCTGATTATCTGTCTGTCATTTTAAATGCAGCCTTGCCGACTGCCTTTAAAAGTAAATTCTACCAATTGGCATGACCTACCCTATAGGTTCCTAGTTGATAATAGGGCAGGGGGATTGAAGCTACCTATAAGTCCCTAGTACGTAATAGGTCATAGAAGTTTAGAGGCCAGCAGTCTTTTTTGCACTTACATGCGTGCACTGCTCAGTGACTACGGTAATTTTGAAAGCAGCTGCAACACTGCTTTTAAAACGACATTTACTGTGATAATCTAAATTATTTGTACATGTTAAGCTCCCCCAAGATCCCCCCTATGTGCCCCAGGGGTGGAGGGTCATGTAACTATAAGAACGGTCCTGATAAAAGATGTTTTATAAACCCTGGTTAGGGAAATCTGCCCATTTTGTTTTCCCCTCATTGTAGGCACTAGACCCATAGGCTAACATTGCATTGTTTTATGCACACATAATTATTGCTGGGAAGGGAATAACATATCCTTCAAAGACTTAACAGAATGGGATCAGAAATCCAATAGATTGCTAGTGTTACATTTATCATAACTTGTACAGAAAAGAAGTTACAACTCTTTTGTGTCTGTGAACCAAAATCCAGCCTTCCTGAAGCCTTCCCCGATCAGCCAGCTTTAACAGGATTAGGCAGGCTGCCTTGATTAGATGATAAGTGCCTTGGCTGAGCAGAGGTTATCTGATGGGGGGAGTTCTGCAGCTTGAAAGGAATGCCAGAGCAGGGGCAGGGGCCATGAGCATGAACTTCAAAGAAGAAGAATAGGACAGGCTAGAAGGCCAACCAGGCCCAACCCCCAACCCCCAACCCCTTTGTGCCGGGTGCCAGGCGCAGGAGAGGAATTTGCAGATGCGAGGAGAAGGAGCTTATGGAAATGATCCACATTGTGAGTTGGTTTAGCTAGCTCTTACTGATCTGCTGAGCTTTAAGCCATGATAGATTTTTGGGGAATGGTGCTTCTGGGACAAGAAGATGTTACAATTTGGAGGTAGTGGCCATGCGCCTGGGTGGCACCCTGTATCCCATTGGTCAGGGTTGCCCCCTCCTGATAACCAGAAGCTGAGAATAAATATGTGAGAGGTGCATAGCCTTTCGGATCTGCTACCTGAAACTACAAGGTAAAGAAGGGCTGCCCTGCTGATATCTGAATTTGCATCCAAACGCCAACACTATGAATGACTGCACCTGCTGCACAATTTGGTCCTCCAGTCCTATGGACTGTGCCTTGCTTCAAGAAGGATTAAACAGTAGACTCCCTGCAGCTACAGATTAACCTAGCCCACCTGCATCATCTCCACCAAGAATCCCTGGCCTGGTGGCACATTTTGTATTATTTCACACAGCACAGCAATCCACCTTGCTGCACTGCACTACATGAAAGTGAAAGGGAAGGAATGTGCCCTATTGGGCATGATACAGCACAGTCCTGTCCTTTCCTTACACTGGTGCACAATGTGCTGCCTAGCATCAATGTAGGCACCCTTGCACTGTGCCGCAAGGGAGCCTGTGTTGGAAAAACAATCCTCTGAGGCGTTTTCCTCTTTCAAAAAAAGAGGAAAAAAACAGGTGAAATAAAGATATATCTCCTCGTTATGCCTGGGGAGGGGCAGCATTTTGATGCATTCCCAGGTCTACAGGTAATGGTAAATCTGGGAATGCACCAAAATCTATGGGTGGATGTGTGGGAACACCCATGCTCCTCCCTGAAACTCCTCCTTGGTGCAGAGTAATGCAACAAAGCAGTTTGCTCTGCTTTGCGCTAATATACATTTATCAAACCATGTAAAGTGGCCTTGCGTGGCTTAATAAATCTGACTTTGTAGTTGCTTTGTCCTTGTGTGATGCAGGGGCGATGCAACTCAATGAAAAACCTACCCCTTAGTGTCTATTTCTACCTGTCTGGGCCACAACTAACTCATCTGTCCTACTTCATTTTAATACATTCATTCCTGTCATACGTCTTTTTATCTTTGTGCATCCTGTCTTGGCATGCTGCTCTGCTATTTGGTACTATGATTTTGTCTTTATATTATATTGTATTTGTTTTTATTGTTTTTTATGTTTTTTTTACTTCCTCCTCCTAGAGTCATGGCAGGTGAAGGAAAAGGATACCGCTGTCACCGGCATCAGGTAGATCAGAGCCGGCAGAAACAACAGGACATAGCCACTGACATTTGAACTGTTACATATGGGTTCCTCTGTTCTCCACTAGTATTCCCATCCCTGAGAGGGATCAGAAACCAGAAAAATGCTTGGGGAGACATTGATTGTGGACCTTTGGCCCTAATGAATCATCTCAGCTTGATTTTAATCCTGTGCAGGGTGGCTCACCATATCAAATACACAGGCGACCTGGACACACTTTTATGTACGTCCCAGAGGATTTATAGTAACTTCTCATTTCATGTTCAGGGCCCCCATGGATGGCTCAGCAGAATATCACAACACTGCAGGACAAGCAATGACATTAGATATCATTTAAAGTGCCACTGACTAGACACACTAATCACAGTATTTAAGTGTTGCACATCACTTCTTACAAAAGTCATTGTGAACGCATCTCAACTCAATTGTAATTTATTACAGTTGAACAACTGTTTCATTTCTTTATGACAGGCGATTAGATGTGTCAGAACTCACTTGTAGGAAATTAGTGACAGGCTTTTATACAGGGAGTTTAGGCTCCAATGTGTGACATTGATATAGACCACTGGGGGCATTTCATTTACAGAGATTATTAGACAATATTGTCTTACTTTTCAGCTTCTTTCTATCATAGATTTGACCCTTGTATTGTGTCACAGGCACCACAAGAAATGAAATCTTAGGGCCCGATTCACAAAAGTGAGCTTATACTGTTTTGTGAGTTTACGATAGTATATACAAAGGTATTTTACTAGAGGTATATTTATGACTGCATAGCCTCCGCCAATGAAAAGATAGGACTGTCCTATATTCTTATGTGTGGAGACACCCCAGTTGTAAAGATACTACTACCTTTGTAAATAGCAAATAATCATGGACTATCACTATAGTGTAAGTTTACTGTGTGATGTAGGCCCTTAGTGTGGCATTTCAGTATTTGAAAATGTTAGAATTAGAATGGTAAACTCTTCAGTTCATATAGACTCTAAGCTCAGCCCTTGAGTTTCCACTGGTAATTCTATGGCTAATTCGTGAATTTCCTTTTAAGATTTCGGACGTTTCAGCAAGGTTATAATTTCCAGTGTTCCAAATTGTGTGCAAGATGGTCTTCATTTATTCACAATGACTCATTATTGTAATTTCAAAACTGTGGGGCCCATGTGTAAGCCCCTAGCGCCACTGGAGTGTCACTTTTTTTGACGCTCCGGTGGCAGTATGCCCTGCACCATATTTACAAAGTGGCATTAAGTCACTTTTTGTGGCTTAATACCTTGTGTAAATATGCCACCATTTCACGTATGTATCTACATGAAAGGGGCATAAAATGGGTGTTGCTGTGGGCATTCCACTGCAACAACCATTGCTTTTTGACACTATCCCAGGTGTAAATCTGTGGCAGCGCCAAAAACGAATGCCATTGTCTTTACATTATTGCACTAACTGTGATGTTATGACAGTTGCCCAGTTGGCTAAGTGATTATTGGTTTAAAGTTGTTTTGGTCTATGTTTATATGCAATACAGAAACTTATTTTTATAAAATATTGTATAAAGTCCCTTTTGTGCTGTATTTATTGTGTTAACAGTGTGTGTGTGTGTGTTGTGCAAACACTTTACACATTGCCTGGGGTTAAGCCAGACTTCTCTGCCAATCTACCAACGTGGAGAGCAGGAATTAGCTTGGGTGTGTAACTCCCTTACCCTGACTAGAGTGGTGGATTCTGTCTGGCTTAGGTGCATAACCTAGCCAACCATAAACCCCACTTCCAACAGCAATGCTGCAGTTCCGAGGAGCTACAAAGCTGCTATGCATGGTCCTGCTTCATCAATGATCACATCGTTGAGGAATTTGCAATGCAAAGACCGACATCTAGGATGCCTTGTGTGCCCGAGGCAATCCATTGATTCCCAAGAGTTGTGAGACTGCGATGCGAGTGCCTGCATCATCGTCGTTGCCAGGTTGCCATCAATGAGAGATTTGCCATGCAAGGGCCTGCATTGGGGAATCATAATGCATCGGATGTTTCCAATGCGGGTTGAGAGGTTGATGCAGATTCCTTGAGCTGCAGTCCAGCAGAGTGGCAGTACTTTCATCAGCACAGCAGTCCGTCTTCCTGGCAGAGTCCACAGGTCCAGAGGTGTACTGAAGGATTTGTGTCTGAGGTCCAATATTTATGCAGGCCTTCCTTTGAAGTGGGAGGAGCTTCTATAGTTTTCCCTTTGAAGTTCACAGACTTCTGGCTTTCCTTGCTTTCCTTGCCCTGGCTCAAGACTAACTACAGGGGGCAGGCCGCAGCGTATTTAAGTGTAAGTGTTGTGTTTTGCTTCACCTGCGCCATTTGTGCTGCCTGGTTAGTCCCTTGTCAGCCCAAATCCAGTCTACCTTCTTACTCCCCATTATATTAACACTCCGACCTCCCCATACTCCTGCTCCTGATGGACAGAGCTCCATGACCCTAGACTGCCAATGTCCTTTTAGTTTTTGCCGTCGTCCTACAGCAGTTTCCTTTTTAATTTTGGCCTCCTTCCTACACTCACTGGAAACCCTGCCTACTCAGATACCCTTGGGGACTGGCTACCATCAAGTGTGCAGTCTTGTATGAAAGCTATGCCCCTGCATGTGCCAACTGCTTGGCTTTCAGACTTCCCAGGAGGAGATTCTGCTGGTCCCGAGGTCCGGTTTGTTTTTTCAAGGCTTGACACCACTTATCTGATCCTGCGGAGCGGACTCTGTTGTGCCATCTACTTCTGTCCTGACATCCTAAGTTGATGTTTTCTGCATAAGAAAATCACCTGCAAGGAAAACAAAAGAGACTACTTGCATTGTCAGGCAAATTTTGGCACACTTGTGCTAGCAAATAAAATGAGCTCAGCAACTGAAAAGAGGCTTTTTTGACGATGGTATGCTCAGTTATTTTTTAGGTATTTAGGTTAGAGCAGTAACCAAAGACATTCACAATGAAAAGACTACAATAATTATGCAGGAAGAGAAGAAGAGGACCCTAAAGACTCAGAACTTTAAGAACTGGCAAAACACGGTGAGGAACCCAGAAAAGAAGTGACTAAGAACACACAGTTGTATGGTAACTAACCCTGAGGCTAATTTACTCCTTGTGTCTTTCGGAAATAACAAAACCCTAGACACTCATTTTGGAGGGAGATACATCATTATCAGCCATGTTACTTACTGACACACCACTACAGAAGAAATCATTAGGAACACCAACACTCCATCCCTCATAGAGACAGAGCACAAAATTGAGAATTGGGGAATGGGTGATACTTGGGGGCACAGGGTAATAGTTAGGGAGTGTAACCTTTCCTCTACTTCCTTTTAACAGAAGGGATTCTCAGCTCCACTAACAGTATGAGCTTGGTAATCAGCGACCCAGGAAGCCAGACAACACCCACCCAATTTGTAGAAAATCGAGGACAACCCTATTCTTTTTCTCTCTCCCAACCCCCTTCCCTTGGTGGCTGCTCCATGTACATAGTTATTGGTGCAGCTGTTGACTTTTAGGAGGAAAGATTTGAGCAGGAAAAATCCAAAATTTGTGGCCAAGGTAGGCCCCCCTAGCTGGCCGGATACTTTTGGTGCCTTCACCTGGTGAAGATTCCTACCTTCAGAATTAGTCACTTTTTTGCAGCTCGGATTCCTTCAGCAGAGCGGGTCTGCAAGCTGTAGATAAACAGGGCTCCATGAGGCCTAATGCTTTCACTGCAACGTCCCTGCTCTGAGAGGGAGCAACTTGAATCTTTGGTCCAGCAGCAATGCACCTTCGTAGTATTGACTTGGCAGGTTGGTCCCGGTCTTCTGTTGGTTCTCCATTCAGAGATCCTAAGTCCCAGATTTTTGGGTTAAG
Source organism: Triturus cristatus (assembly GCF_964204655.1). Taxonomy (NCBI): domain Eukaryota; kingdom Metazoa; phylum Chordata; class Amphibia; order Caudata; family Salamandridae; genus Triturus; species Triturus cristatus. The sequence goes on from NC_140587.1 coordinate 627,057,885, forward strand.
CACGAGAAGTATTCCCTGACACTATATCTAAGGTCCCAGAACATTGGGGACACCAATTAGATGGCAGGACTGACTTCAGGAGAAGCTCCCAGCAGGGTCCAGGGCAGCTCCAGTTAGGACCGGTGAGTTGGGCTCTTCAATAAAGTGGGCTTCTTCTTGCTTTTGTGTCCCTGTGGCTGAATGTAAGGTCAGCCAACGGACTCTTGGAGTTGGCTTCTCAGTCCTGGGCACAAGTGGGAACAGGTTTCAGCCCATGGGGGTCGCCTTGCATGTCAGAACATCAGCTGTGGCCCATCTTCTTTCATCTACAGGTCTAGAGGTGTTCTGAAGAAGGTACGGGGGCACATTTATGTCCAGTACCAGCATGTTGAGGGGGGACTCTGGGCCACTCCCTATCCAATGGGGTCAAAGCTCCCAGGGATGACCCTGACATGTTTGCAGCACTTCCTGTGTGTTTAACTATAAACCATCCCACAGTGTCTGACAACAGTAAGCTGAGCATGAGAATGGGACTTTTAGTCACAGGTAGGAGGGAATTCCTAGTTTATAAAAGAAGCAGTTCCTCAAAATGTAGGGGTAAGACAGCTAGGGTCAGTGGATGAGTGACAGTTTAACAATCCTAAAGTATTAAATGAGAACAAGTAGTGAGGAATACTGGTTATTTTGTATGGATGCAATGGCACTGCATGAGATGTAGTAAAATTGGTGTTAAATGTTTGAATGCCCATAGAAAGGTAATATGCTTATGTTGCTATATTATGATGCATGTAAAAGTATATAGGGTGTGCCTTTTTAAAGTGAAAGGATAATATAAAATATGTATATATTTACTGTGTGTTTTACCTTGTGCAATGAAACAGCCTTATACCCATGTATACCACTACGTAACACTTTTTTTCTGTCTTCTTTCTTACAGTTTTTAATGTTCACAGTATTGATTTTATGTTTACTTCTTGAAGAAGGTGGGGTACACTAGCAAATAGGATTTTGTCTCATGGCTAGACTGCTGCCTTTGGAGCTGGTAAACCAAGGTTGGAGCCTCGGGGTTGACTCTGCATCCTGTGATTCTGGGCAAATCACTTAATCTCCCCTGCCTGCCAAAAATATGAATGTGTCCTTCTGTAACGTAACTGGTGCTCATGTAAAGCGCTCCAATACCTTTGGGTCGAGTTCACGCTATATAAATCTGCGGAAAAAAAAATATACCACTGAAATGCCAGGTCAACAGCTGTTTAATATTTAATTTTTCATTTCAACTGTAATTCGCTAGATTCTTGGTTCAAATGAGGTTCATAAGATCATTTTACTATGGCATGAACTATTAGGACTTTTATCAACTGTTTAACATTTAAATTTAATGTACACAATATGGATGAATTGCTGTGATTTTATGTAAATATGCCCAGAGAGATCTACAGTACCAGCGGCTTGTGACCGATATGAAACAATGACAGCTCCCATGCTTTCAGAAAAAACTTGAATACTGATACATCCCTGCCCATTTAGGGCCCTAGAATAGTGGCATAGCTCTTGCTCTGAGGGAAGCATTGAGAAACCATGCACCACCTGCCCAGAGTTCAAGAATAGTGACACACTATTTTCTCAAAGTGTGAGAGCCCTGAAGCAGTGACATGATCAGCATATAGGTATACCCCCTTCCCAGAGATTTGGGATACTAGCGCACTGCCTGCTCCCAAGTGGATCGAATTAGAATACTGACACACCTCTTACCCAGAGACCTAAATCGGTGTGTGTGTGGCTGTCTAGACAGAATACACAAAGCCCCTCTGCCAGATACACCCAGTCATGTGACACAGGGACAGGCTGCAGGCACTAAATGTCTAAGGCAGAAAAATGCCAAAAAGTGCCATTTTCAAAATTCTAATTTAAAATCCGATTTCACCATAAAAGATTTTTTTTTATTGCAAATCCAAGGACATCAAACATAAACTGGGTACCTATTTCCATTTGGAATTTACAATTAGCAATAGTGAAACATGAATTTAAGAGCTTGTCACTATCAGGACATCTAAAACTATTTAGGGCTACCCAAGGGGTGACATATGTATTAAAAATGAAGGTTTGGTCCTGGCAAAAGGTGTATTTTGGTAGACTGAAGTGGAAGTTTAAAAGACGGTTGTTTAAGAGGCTACTTAAGTGAGTGGCACAATCAGTACTGCAGGGCCCCTAGTAGCATTTACTTTACAGGCCTTGGGCACATGTGGTACCACTTTACAAGCGACTTATAAGTAAATTAAATATGCTGATTGGGTGTAAGCCAATTCCACCATGTTTTAGGGAGAGAGTACAAGCACTTTAGCACTGGTTAGTAGTGGTAAGGTGCACAATGTCCCGAGGCCAAGAAAAATTAGATCAGAAAAAAAAGAGGATGAAAGCAAAAGATTTGTGGGGAGACCACCCTAAGGCTGACAGGTCTAACAAAACCTCACTCCAATTTATAATACTAGATAATATTTTAATGAACAAAATTAAACAACATGATTACAAATCCAATAAAGAGAACAGGAGATAAGAATATTTAACATTGTCAATAAAAGGTCTAAGTCACGCTAGACAAGGACAAGGGTGAGGTTTAATGCTGACCATGGTGGAACATGGTTCTAATGCACTTGTAAGTTTTACTTTCATACTTTCTGAAATGGAAGTCAAAAATCCTCAGCAGTGCAAGGCAGTAGGCTGTGGCCAAGAGGGGTTCCAAGAAGTCACATAGCCGTCAGATGAAGTCCGGTTGAAGCTGTTGACATTTAGGAGGAAAGATTTGAGCAGGAAAAATCCAAAATTTGTGGCCAAGGTAGGCCCCCTAGCTGGCCGGATACTTTTGGTGCCTTCACCTTGTGAAGATTCCTACCTTCAGAATTAGTCACTTTTTTGCAGCTCGGATTCCTTCAGCAGAGCGGGTCTGCAAGCTGTAGATGAACAGGGCTCCATGAGGCCTAATGCTTTCACTGCAACATCCCTGCTCTGAGAGGGAGCAACTTGAATCTTTGGTCCAGCAGCAATGCACCTTCGTAGAATTCCTAGTTTATAAAAGAAGCAGTTCCTCAAAATGTAGGGGTAAGACAGCTAGGGTCAGTGGATGAGTGACAGTTTAACAATCCTAAAGTATTAAATGAGAACAAGTAGTGAGGAATACTGGTTATTTTGTATGGATGCAATGGCACTGCATGAGATGTAGTAAAATTGGTGTTAAATGTTTGAATGCCCATAGAAAGGTAATATGCTTATGTTGCTATATTATGATGCATGTAAAAGTATATAGGGTGTGCCTTTTTAAAGTGAAAGGATAATATAAAATATGTATATATTTACTGTGTGTTTTACCTTGTGCAATGAAACATCCTTATACCCATGTATACCACTACGTAACACTTTTTTTCTGTCTTCTTTCTTACAGTTTTTAATGTTCACAGTATTGATTTTATGTTTACTTCTTGAAGAAGGTGGGGTACACTAGCAAATAGGATTTTGTCTCATGGCTAGACTGCTGCCTTTGGAGCTGGTAAACCAAGGTTGGAGCCTCGGGGTTGACTCTGCATCCTGTGATTCTGGGCAAATCACTTAATCTCCCCTGCCTGCCAAAAATATGAATGTGTCCTTCTGTAACGTAACTGGTGCTCATGTAAAGCGCTCCAATACCTTTGGGTCGAGTTCACGCTATATAAATCTGCGGAAAAAAAATATACCACTGAACTGCCAGGACAACAGCTGTTTAATATTTAATTTTTAATTTCAACTGTAATTCGCTAGATTCTTAGTTCAAATGAGGTTCATAAGATCATTTTACTACGGCATGAACTATTAGGACTTTTATCAACTGTTTAACATTTAAATGTAATGTACACAATATGGATGAATTGCTGTGATTTTATGTAAATATGCCCAGAGAGATCTACAGTACCAGCGGCTTGTGACCGATATGAAACAATGACAGCTCCCATGCTTTCAGAAAAAACTTGAATACTGATACATCCCTGCCCATTTAGGGCCCTAGAATAGTGGCATAGCTCTTGCTCTGAGGGAAGCATTGAGAAACCATGCACCACCTGCCCAGAGTTCAAGAATAGTGACACACTATTTTCTCAAAGTGTGAGAGCCCTGAAGCAGTGACATGATCAGCATATAGGTATACCCCCTTCCCAGAGATTTGGGATACTAGCGCACTGCCTGCTCCCAAGTGGATCGAATTAGAATACTGACACACCTCTTACCCAGAGACCTAAATCTAAAATATTGACACAGACAGGGAAACAAAAAATAGTGACTTGCAATAGTGCATAACCCCCTGTCCAGAGAAGGTCCTACAATATTGACACATCCCCTTGGGGGAGGAGATTTGCAATGTAACAATTCTTGCTAGAATCTCTTCTTTGATGTTTGCCAGAATCTTGTAATTAAAAAAATCACTAAAGAATACATAGAGGCATATAAATATATACCCATACAGATACATAGAGAGCATTCCCCACATGAGGCACTCCAGGAGTTTTCGGCATAAACTCTCCAGGGGGCATATTATCAAGCCAGGCGATACAATTAACGCCGCTTTAGCGGCAGAAAACTGCCGCTAAAACGGCGATAATGGGCTTGATAATATGCTCTATGGAATTCCAATTGAAGCCCATGTTAGATGTCCTTCACATCTAACATGGGCTTCAATTGGAATTCCATAGAGCATATTATCAAGCCCATTATCGCCGTTTTAGTGGCAGTTTCCTGCCGCTAAAGCGTCGATAATTTTATCGCCTGTGTTGATAAAATGCCCCCAAGTACTTCTTGTTTCAACCACTGACAGTTCCCAACTACTTTTATTAGCTGGACATTTGTGTCAAGTATCCTGACATTGCATAGACGGACAGAACACCCTTTTTTCACTACCCAGCATCCACTTTCACAGTATCTTTTTGGATACTGTGAAAGTGGACGCTGGGTCATGACGAAAGAGAGTTCTGTACTTGACCCGATTGTCCAGCTACTAAAAGTAGTTGGGAACTGTCAGCCATTGAAATAAGAAGTACTTGGAGAGTTTATGCAGGTAACTCCTTGAGTGCCTTGTGCGTGTGTGGGGATTGTACCCCCTTTTTTGCCTCATTTGGGAAAAAGAGAAAAACAAAAAAATAATGGAAGCGTAATAACGATTGGTCATAGAGAACTGAAAAAAATCGGCCTGAGGAAGTCCTTATGTAATAGGACAAAACACGTTGGTTGTCTCTTTGGCTGTGTCCTTGGCTGTGTTCATGCTACTATTTCTGTGTATAATAAAAGAAGGAATAAAAAATGACATTTCATATAATAATAAAAATTTTTTGAGGGCCTTTATCTGTTAATGTGTTGTTACAACCTCCTCGTGTTGCCCTTCTTTATAAAGTATTACACACTGTATATACAAAACTGAGTCTATCAGTTTGTGCTCCTCCTGTCTCTGTTTACAATTTATTATATTGAGGGCCTTGTGAGCAATTGGCTCTAGGAGACACCACTTTGTTATATAAGGGAATAACATTGAGTGCGGTTTAATTTTGCCACAATTGTTCGAAAACTATTTTAGATACATAGAGGGTCTTTGGGTTAGCTTTGTTCTGCTGTCTGTCATTTACACTCTGTTTCTATTGTTAACAGCAAACTGCATAAGGTAATACTTCAGTCCATATCAATCATTGGCTCTCTTGATGACATTTTTTGATCACGTGTACATAAACTTGAAAATGAGTATGCCTCATTGTCAGGACTGGTTGGTCAGTCCTTTATTGTTGATGTTAAAATGTTAATGTTAAAAATGATTTGTAGAGCGCATGTACACCGGGTGGTTTAATGGCACTGTGAAAGGCTCTGTTCGTTACCTATGGAGACTTCAGTTGTAGGTTTGTGCAAATAGCCATGTTTTAAGGGTCTTCCTAAACTGCAGAAGGTCAGTGCAAGATCGGATCTCCAAAGGGAAGGAGTTCCACAGTCTGGCGGCGAGGGTTGCAATTCTGCAGCCTCCCTGACGTTTCCGTTTGAACGCAGGGGTGGAGAGGAGCGATAGGTCAGCAGAGCGTAGATTGCGGGAGGGGGAGTGCCTGAGTATCAGGTTGTTTATAAATTTGGGGGTTTTACCATACAGGGATTTGAAGATCAGGCAACCTGTTTTTAAAACGCACCGTTGAGGGATGGGGAGCCAATGCAATTTCCTTAGCAGAGTTGCTGGTTGCCATCTGGGTAGGCGACGGATCAGTCCGGCTGCATGATTCTGGGCCATCTGTAGCCGTTTGAGCAGATAAATTGGCATGCGCAGGTATCACAACTTGGATCAAGGCTTCCTGCGTGAGTAAGCGATGAATCTTCCTGATCTTCCGCAGTTGGAAGAAGCATTTAGAGATGCCCGAGCAACCTGAGTTTTCAGTGATAGATCACTGTTTAGGGTGACACCTAATGTTTTAACCGAGGGGGAGGGAGTGGGCGGAGGTCCTAGCTCTGATGGCCAGTAGTGTGGGCCCCAGAACTTATGGCTGTCCCCAGTGAGAACAAGCTCCGTCTTGCCAGGATTTAACTTAAGGTGGTTGTGATCCATCCAGTGTTGAATGTGCAGCATGGTGGCCTGAAATTCGTGACTGAGCTGTGCGAGTTGTCAACCGTGAAGACTAGTTGCAGGTCATCACCTTAATTGAAGACAGTCACCTTCCTTTCTTTGAGGGACTGGATCAGGGGGAGAATGTAAAGATTGAACAAGTGGGGAGAGAGAGCGGAACCTTGTGGAACACCACACATAGTTTTACGTTGAGGGGCCGTGAAATGGCCTTGACGGACGGCCTGGGACCGGTCCTCCAGGAAAGAAGTGAGCCATCTAGCGGCCGCACCTTGAATGCCAGCATGCTTGACACGGTGTACCAAAATAGTGTGGTCGACCGTGTCAAAGACAGCGGAGAGATCCAGTAATACCAGTGCCTGGGGGGAGCTTTTGTCGGCATTGTCCCGGAGTGTGTCCAGGACAGCTAATATTACAGTTTCAGTGGAGGGAGCCAGCTGAAACCCCGCCTGGTTAGGGTCGAGGTATTTAGATTCTTGCAAAAAGTTGGACAAGCATCTAGCTACATGGGCCTCTAATACTTTTGCCAGAAAAGGGAGAAGGGAGATGGGGCGATAGTTAGGCAGAAACGTGGGATCAGCCCCAAGTTTTTCAGGAGAGGGACCACGATGGCTTTCTTAAAGGCCATAGGGACTTGGCCGGAAGAAAGTGACTCATTCAGGAGGGCGAGGGCTGGGCCCGAGAGAACTGAGAAGCAGTCTTTGAGTATGTGAGGTGGGCAGCAGTCCGAGGAAGCTCCTGATTTGACTTTCGCTAGGAGGTCCTGAAAGATCTCGGTACTGATGGTTGGGAAGCAGCTAAGCGTGCAGTTGTTGCTGTGCATGGTGGAAGAGGTCATGTTGGGGGAGTGTTTAGGAATGCTGGCTTTAATGGTGGTGATTTTTTCAATAAAGTAATCATTAAGTGAGTCGCACAGTGCTTAGGAGGGTGTAGCCTTCGGAAGGATTCTATCTGGGTTGGACAGCTCATTTGTAATAGCAAATATTTCTTTAAAACTTTTGTTGAAGTTAAGAATCCGAGCAGAGAAGTGGGCAGCTTTGTCTGAGAGGATGGCCTTCATATATTCTTTCCGAGCTGTGGTATACAGAAGTTTCTTGTCAGGGGAGTACTTCTGTCGCCACTGTCTCTCTAGTTGGCGCACGGCCAGTTTCTGAGTTTTAAGCTCGGTAGAGAACCATCTCTGAGCGTCGGCGCGTCGGGCTAGTTTAACTTTTTTGAGGGGTGCGAGCTTGTTGCTGGTATCGAGTAGCCAGTCAGAGAGATTTGCTTCAGTTACGTTGATCAATAAATCAATCAATTACGTTGATGTCGAGACCAGGTGACGGGCTGTGCTGGCCAGGGTGTCAAGGAAATCTTTTTTGTTTATGGCGTTCTATTTCCTGGCAAGGCTGCCTTCGACCATGCGGGTTTTACCGATGGTAGGGAGTACCAACGTAAATTTTAATAAGTGATGGTCTGACCAGATGCAATGGACAATTATGGGGATGGATGTTGTTAGGCCGTTCGTCCAGACTTGGTGAAGGATGTGCCCTTTCAGATGCGTGTGGGAGGAGACCTGTTGGGTGAAGTTCAGGTTGGTAAGGAGATCGGACAGCTCGGCAGATTATGGTCCTTCGTGAGGGTCATTATACCAATAGTTAAAGTCACCCACAAGGAGGACTTTGGCATGATTGATGACGAGATTCGCAATCTGTTCGCTGAGCGATAGGGGAAAATGGGGCATCTGGTGCGGGGGGCCTGTAGATCAGCACACAGACGAAATTGTCGGCGGCAGAATCAAGTTGAATTACTATATTCTCCGCCTCAGGGAGGCAGAGACGGGTCAAGGCAATGAAATTTAAATTAGTATGAATAATGACTGCAACCCCCCCCCCTTCCAGTTTACCAGGCAGGCGGTTAGCGTGGATATTATAATAATCAGAGGGTAACGCCGCCAGCATATCAGGGGCGGAGTTGGATGTCAGCCATGTTTCTGTCAGCAGTAAAATATCAGGTTTACCAGTGAGAAGGAGAAGGAAGATGTCAAGCTGGTGCTTGACAAGGGAGCATGTATTAAGGTAGTAGATTGATAGGGGCGCCGGCCAGAGGTTGACAGGGCTCTGTGAGATTTGCGTGGAGGTGGTAGAGTTCTGTATTTCTGGGAATGCGCTCCGTTTAATAAAGATTTCTTTCTCAGTTGTTAATGTGAGTATTTCACGGGAGAGGGTCAGATGAGTGGAGTGCATCAATTTGAGGGCTTCTGAAGGGTATGTGATGGAACGGGCATAGTGTCTGGCCCCTGGGCCCGGATGGGCGTGGACGGGCACAGACGGGCTTGCCTTTGGCGTGCCTGAGGCGCGCCACCGAGGCGCCCGCTGCACGTGTCCGCTGCGCTCCCGCGCTGCGTGCTGCATTTGTCTCCGGTCCCCGCCCACAGCTCCGCCCTCTCACAGTGTCATTGGCTGCTAACGGGGGGAGTCGCCAGGAGCAACAAGGAAGCTGGAACTGCCGCCTTACGCGCTAAGGTCAGTTTCAGTAAAATCAGCAATTTTACACAATTATTCTTAATCGTTCTCCTTTTGTTGGACCCCTATAATTTCTTTGCTTCTTCTTTTTCAACTTTGATGTTTCTTAAGAGAATACTACAGCTCTCTGCAGTGATGACTGAGTGCTCACTTGCAGCTCATGTTATCTGCAGTATGCTGCATCGCAAGTGGCCATTTCCTCTAAACCTGCAGACTATTATGGACATTAATTGCTATTGTTCATTGTGTATCATTGTTTTACCATTCCAAGATGATCAACACATTGGTTCTTAATGGGGCAGCCATGCTTAAACAGGGACAGCCAATGCTAGACGGACAGCTGCACCTATGTTTAGTTTTGTTACTGGAAGCATATTGTTTAGATAGCAGCAAGTTTTCTTTTTTCTAGATATATTATAATTTATCTTGTATTTGTTATTGATTTGTATGTAACTTTGTATGTGTTTAAACGAGGTGTAGTGCATGTATGTTGATGTTTTGAGAGTAGAAACCCATCAATGACACAAAAGGCGCTTTCACTCACAAGCCAGACTTAATTGCATTTTCAATGCTTGTTTCAGTATGGGCGGCCCGTATTTTTAGTGTCATGCCTACTTTATCTCCCAGTCCAACACTGTGGGCACAACAAAACAGTGAAAACAGAACGTAGCACAACAACCTCAGACAACAGAACATCACAATAAAATAAAGGAGCACAAATGCAAAAAAAACACAGCATATTTCCACAGTGAGACTCAGCACAACGAATCTACACAAATATTGTTGTCATACATGACCACCCCCAGAAATCTACTTTCCTAATGCAGTGCTTGAATGTATTTGCTCCAAGCACTGCCTTTCTAGCCACTAAGGACACGTAAAAGCACCTGTCAAAAATATTATGCGATCAGCACCCGGCGCCTACTCCCCCCGAGTCAAAGAAATAATGATCAGTTTTCCTTTTTAGTGAAAGAGTGTGCAGTGAACGTCCATCTTCAATGCCATTTAAAATACACATTAGGGTGGTGAAGTAAATCACCCCCTCCTCTGCTTTAACAATTTTAAGTACATTTCATTCAATTCTCTCATTTTGTTTCTAATTAACTAAAAAAACATTATTTTTTTTCATTTGTATCATTTGTGTCCTCTAATCTGTGGTTCGATTTTACGTGCCCCCTCCCCTTAGCATCTTTTTTGTGACCCTTGTACACTACGGAAAGCTTTTTTTCCAGAAAAACTCATTATTTTTTAATGCGGGGCTATTTATTAATGTATTGTGTATATAACACAATATGCATTTCTTTGAATTGATGAATACATTTACATCCACTTGAGAATAAGAATTCCCTTAAGGGCCAATCTGATATTTCTCTGGCTGTGCTAACAAAAGCTTCTGCAGGTTATTATTTTTGCTATTTGGGGGGAGGGACTGGCGGGGGGAGGGGGTAGAAGAATGAGAGTGAGAGGGAGTGAGCGCAGCAGAGTGGGAGAGGGCAAGATAAGAAGGTGAGCTAGAGGAAAGGGGGAAAGCCGGGAACAGACGGGTTTGATAGAGAATAGAGAGAGAGAGGCAGGGAGAGAGATGGAGGTAAAAAGGACAAGGGAGTGACAGAGAGAAAAGGGAGGACAAGAGGAAAGAGAGAAAAGAAGAAAGTGGTGGACTGAGAAAGCGTTAGGGATGAATGAGAATAGATTTTGTGGGAGGAGAAGGGGAAGAGATGGACGAGAAAGTGAGACCGAGTAGAAGAGAGAGATCAAGAAAAAGATTAAAAAGAGACAGAGAAAGGACGGTAAACCAAGCACTGGGAAAAAGAACATGTATGTGAAGCTGTCGAGCCCCCATAACTTTGCAATTTTTGGGAATTGTTAATTTGAAGTGCACTTTATTTTTAATAGTTAAACACGCAATGTTACATTACAGGATTATCTGCTTACCGAGCGCAGTGATATGGAAGTCTAGATTGTTATGGCTTCTCTGTCAGCTGGAGAAGGAGCGCCATAATGCTGCCTTGGTTATTAAGGTCATGCATTTTTATTAGGAACTGTGTTGAGCACTAAAATGAAAAGGACTCATCCGATCCGCGTTCCTCCTCCAAACGAGAAAAATGAAGAATTGGAAACAAAACAAAAATAAAAGCTCCAGCAGAACAAAACAGCCCTGAGTTGAGGAGGTGCAGAAGAGGCGAGGGGGGAGAGGGCATAAGGGAAGCTCTGCTCACGCGCACAGCCATTGTGTGGAGGAAGAATATGTGCAAATCATTCGTGGTTTTCAGCTGACGCTGCGGTCACAAAAGCCATTGATGCCGAATGAAAGAGGCAAACAGCTATGCATGGGATCCCGGGCAACATCCTATTGTACAAAACGTGCTCGAGGGATGCATGGCCTGGAGCTTATTTACAAATACAGGAAACACACGTTGTGTTCCCTGCAGCCCCAGCCACTTCTACGCTACAGTTACAATTAGCATACAGAATGCTCCGACTGCAACATGATATGAAAGTTTTATTGGATCAGCAGTTTTATGACTGCACTGGATTAGCATAATGCTGGATTCACCGGTCTAGCATTTATTTCCGTTTTTGAATATGAAAGTGACTGATAATCAATTCCTTTTTGGCTTCCAGATTGAGAGAGTAAGCAATCTGGAGAGGTATGAAGAGAATTTTCAAATATACATATATAATCTATATTTGAAAACTGCAGTATGTTTTAAAATATTAAAACAAGAGAAATTGTAGAGCAGATGCAGATGTTCACGAGCAGTCAATGCAGTAGACAATTTGCATGCAAACTCCAGGTTTATTTTCGAAAGGTTTACATGTTTGCCTTCTGCCCCAAAGAGCCGTGCAAGGTTTCAAATTATCTGGAATATGCAAAACAAAAGAGTCCCTGTTATTAGAGGATGCAAATATGAAATGGACTCTGGCAATCTAATTTTCCTACTGCAGACCCAATCTAGTTCTATTTGATATGATTTGCACATACAAACACAAAATACAAACTATCAATCTTACAAAAATAATCAATGTCAAATTTGAGTCCATAAGGCCACATAGCAATACAGGAAAGTGAAGCCAGGCTGTTTGAGGAAACAGAAACATGTATGACCAGGGCTACAGCTGCTTATGTGATCCAAAAACAGCAGTTGATGGACAGAATGCAGAACAATGTCATACATTCACCCCAGTACAGAGATCTGGGCCTAAATCCATCGTTTTTTTGCTCACCATGCCATTCCAGTTTTAACCCAGCCATATGCAAATCAGTCTTGACCCTGTGCCTCATGGGAACAGTCCAGCCGATCTGCCAAGCCAGGTCCTCCCTGGACTGGAAACAAGCATCCTAGGACCGGTTTCGGGGTTCCACCACTCTTCAGCCAGGATAGCTTGATTCCACTGGCATGGAGAGCACGGGACCAACGTCTGGGCATACCCATGCCACTCGGGGTGACAAAGGCAAAAACAACAGTTGATGGACAGAATGCAGAACAATGTAATACATTCACCCCAGTACAGAGATCTGGGCCTAAATCCATCGTTTTTTTGCGCACCATGCCATTCCAGTTTGAACCCAGCCATATGCAAATCAGTCTTGACGCTGTGCCTCATGGGAACAGTCCAGCCCGAACTGTCAAGCCAGGTCCTCCCTGGACTGGAAACAAGCATCCGAGGACCGGTTTCGGGGTTTCACCCCTCTTCAGCCAGGATAGCTTGATTCCAGAGGCATGGAGAGCACAGGACCTACGCCTGGGCATACCCATGCCACTTGGGGTGACAAATGCATAAACAACAGTTGATGGACAGAATGCAGAACAATGTCATACATTCACCCCAGTACAGAGATCTGGGACTAAATCCATCGTTTTTTTGCTCACCATGCCATTCCAGTTTGAACCCAGCCATTTGCAAATCAGTCTTGACCCTGTGCCTCATGGGAACAGTCCAGCCCGAACTGCCAAGCAAGGTCCTGCCTGGACTGGAAACAAGCATCCTAGGACCGGTTTCGGGGTTTCACCCCTCTTCAGCCAGGACAGCTTGATTCCAGTGGCATGGAGAGCACCGGACCCACGTCTGGGCATACCCGTCCCACTCGGGGTGACAAATGCAAAAACAACAGTTGTTGGACAGAATGCAGAACAATGTCATACATTCACCCCAGTACAGAGATCTGGGCCTAAATCCATCGTTTTTTTGCAGACCATGCCATTCCAATGTCATCCATAACATTAATGTTTAGTGGCACCGCTGAGCAGACACAACACATTTACAGTCAGATAGTGATATGTGTTGGCCCGTTTCCTGATTGAAGGCCAGAGACTGTGACATAGGGCTTGATTTAGAGATTGGCGGATGGGTTACTCTGTCACAAATGTGATGGATATCCAGTCCGCCTTATTAGAAATTCATATCCCATTATAATAAGACAGACAGGACATTCGTTCCTTTGTGATGGAGTAACTCCCCCACAAAACTCTAAATCAGGCACCTAAGCTTGAAGAAGGGTTCCTCAAACCACTTTGAGGGGTTCCATAGTCCTCCTACAGAAAAACGTGACAAACCTGCACTAGGGGACCACAACCGTTTAATGTGTTTAGTCTGGTTTTGCTGGGTCGTGTGTGGGAGTGTATTTGTTTTTGTGTCCTGCTACATATATTTTTCATTGTTCCTTGGTTTCCTTTTTTTGTGTGGCAGGTATTCCACATTCAGTTGAGCAGCAGACCTTTCTAGGATGATACATTGGAACGTTTGAAAGTCTTTTGGTAGTAGTTGAGTGTGTGGCTGAAATATTAAGTTTATTCATAACTGTTCTGCCAGTGTGGGTTATTTAATAAGGTATTAGCTTTGAAGAATTCAAACATATAACCAAACTAGCTACTGCATTTCTTTTAGAGCCAGTAGATACGTCTATGGACACACTGACCAATAGGATCTTGTCATAATCGTTCGATGTTTGCTATTCTGGTTGCTATTGTTGCTGTTTCTATTTCATTTAGGAAATGTTGAAGTCTTTTGAGTTTTATACTTGATGTAACTTAGGGCCTGATTTCGATCCTGGTGGGACTACAGCCCCCCCCCCCCCTCAGCAGCAGTCCCAAGTACTCCATCAAGCTGGTGGAGGTCTGCCCACCGTATTTTGATATTGTGGCACTAGACAGGAGACCAGCGCGGTGGTGGTCTTCTCTGCTGGCTAACTGTACTCTGTTGCCATCCTGCCCGTGGGTTTGTGCCCAACATATTTAGATGATCCGGGTATGCTGGTGGTGTTGTGACACAGTGAGGCCATGGTGGTGTGGCGACAGGTAAGTACTACTCATCATTATCCTACTACACATATAATGCCTAAAATAAAAATACACACACTATTGAATGCACTCCCACAGGCACCAGAAGCACAACACCCACAAGCACCACAACAACAATAAATTTTTTAAAGTGTCAATACAGGTGTGTTCAGAGTCCTTTGGCATTGTGTTGGAGTCAGTGCAGCAAAGGAGGGATCAGGATGATGGGGTGCAAGATGGAAATGGAAGTGGGAAGCAGGAAAACAGGTCTGCTTTTACCTCATTTTCTTTTATTCTGACAATTCAGAGTAGGAGGGATTCCCACCACAGTTGCCACGGTGGAAAGGCACATCGTAATTGGGACGGCAGGAATCTGGGCTGGACAGCTACTTCTGCTTACACCCCCATCGATACAGTTGAGAACTCCTGGCAGAGTTAACGGGACTCTGGCAGTCTTTCGTCTATGAACCAGCCAACATCTAAATACGGCAGGCAGACTGCTATGTCGGCAGGCAGGTAGACCATAGAAAAAGAAACAGTGGGACTTAATCTGCCAAGATCTAAATCAGGCCCTCATTCTGAATGTGTCTTCATACTAAAATCAAAGCTGAATTACATTCATAGGATTTTAATCATAATTCAGGAGGTAAAGTGTGTTGATGCTTGAGCCGCCTATCAATATGTGAGTTTTGTTGTGTTAAGACTCACTCATTTCCCATATTGCCAGAGTTTGATGCTCGAGAGGTGGCTGCTTCTGTGTAAGATAATAGATTCCTATATTTTTCAAGGAGGTATTTTTGTAAACATATGCTTAGACAAGCAGTGGCTTCATACAGATGTTGAATAGGGGACCGTAGAGTTCTGAGGTTTAGCTGGGACACTCTTCAAGATGACATTGGGGTGTTGAATTTGCCAATATTAAGGTATTTGTTGGTCAACAGCATGAGAAACATTTTACCTTTGTGGCTCTCATTTCTTTCAGTCTTTACTTTAGAAAGTTCTTTTTTTATTTTCCTATTCATTTCCGAACTGTTCTTCTGACTTTTAGATTTGCCATATTGCAGACAATTGGTAGGGTGCAGTCTCTCCCCTGAGCTACAGTCTGCAACGGATGCATAATAAACAGGTACAATTCCCAATTCAAAGTTCTAGTCTTCAGAGTGAAGTGGATTGCCAATGGAATTGTCCTTACCCAGAAGTAGATTGTCTCGAAAAATCATGCTAAAGTAGTTGTGCTGCTAGAATTCATGTGAAATAACTACTCAGGCCAGAACTATTTACTTCTCTAGTCTGAGCATTGTCCCACAGCACAGGGACTGAAGGTGAGTTTTTACTGGTGCATTGCTTTTGCCGAGCACAGCTGCCCTTCCTTCTTCACTGCACTCATTTTCAGTGCACAAAGGATGATCTAAGGACTGACCCCCTATCCAGCAACACTTATGAGTGCAAGCATATGTAAATGTATGCTCACTGCTGAAATGATAGAAAAGCACACTATACTGTGTAAGTGAAAGCCATCCTCATTCCACTGGTTTGAAATGAGTACCAGTCTGATACACTAGCCAGATTGTTTTGAAAATGTATAAAACAGAAAACATGGTGAAATCAGGTGAACAAACCATTCACCACATCAAGATGATCCCGCAGTGTGATAGAAAGGTATCACTAGCCATCAAGGTGTGTCCATGGAAAAGCTTGGTATAAGGAAGGAACTTTGGAATTCAGAACAATAAGCATTAAACAGGGTATGTGAAGAGGCAATTGATCAAACACTATACGGTCAAATGATATTTCATAAATAATCTCATCATTTCAGAATAAAATAACATCTCTTCTGCTGTAATTGATATCTCACTTACTTTACAAAATAAATGAACTTCAACAAAAAAGGCATTTATGACGCAAATACATCAGAAAATGTTCAAACAAGGCATTTTGAAGTACATTAAATTGTATTCCTGTAGTACCTTTTACCTCCTCTTCCATGCCGACATGAATTATTCCCAAAACATAAGAAACAGAAATAACAAGAATATTCAAGGAGAACTGAAATCCAAATAGTAAAAAATAAATAGGACTGCACCTTTTTTGTACTTTCACTGATAGAGGAATGGTTGATTTGGGGCTGTTACACAAAGGCATGTAAGAGTACTAAAAGAGTTCTCCTGTTGCACTGCTTTCCATCATGAATGTTGATTCAACAAAATGCCTGGGGTAGTGGAAGTGAAATCACATACCCTTTGACCTTAAGGACATTGCAGAAAATTACATCATATTACCCTTGACTCTGATTGTTTCCAGGAAATCATTTCACATGACCTTTATTAACCATGATGACATCACAATAACTAAGGGCCTGATAATGAGTTTGGCGATCTTGGTAGAGCTGTGCATCGGAATTACTGGTTCGCTATTGGTGGTCCGACCACCCCATTACGATGCATGTGGTTTTATGGATGAAAGACTGCCGCGGTCTTGCTGCGGCTGCCAGGAATTCTTGATCGCTGTAGGATAGCTTAATTCCTCTGTCTGAGGGCTGTGTGCCAGTATTATCGCTGGTCCAATTACGATGTGCCTTTTTGAAGGCGTGACTGTGGCAGTCCAACCACTTCATCTGAGCTGGCGGAAACGGGGGCTAAAAGGCTGAAATTCACCTGTACTCAGCTTCACATGTCCTGTTCCTGCCATGGAGCCGATCATACATGTACTGCCATTGCTGCTCCTTCTTGATGACATCCAAAACCGACACAGTCATGGACACAACCGACAGTAAGCTATACACTTACCCATTTCTATAGACTACTCAGCAAATAGATGCCCTGCCTTGGACCTGGCAAGGGGTTTGGGGCCCTGTGCCAAACATATTTTGTGGGCCGATGTTTGGAATTGTTCACAATGTATGATCCAATTAAAGCTCAGTCATGCCTGCTTGGGGCAGCTTACGGACACTGCGCAGGCACAATCTACTAAGGTCGACATGTGTTCACATCTCATAATCAGGGACAGTGATGTTTGCATTAAATTGTGTCACACAACTGCCCCATCTCATCAAGGCCTCACCTATTGATGTCTGTAATTCCCTCACATTGCTTACATGATACGTCCTGTTGGATATCAAAGATATATCTGTATGTGTGTCTTGAAACTGAAACACACCTTGTCTGCTAAATCTCTGTAATAGACTCTCACACATCATCCACATTAAAAGGTATTGTCAGGTAAATGGGATTTCAAAAAATCAGTTTGAGAAGCATTCACATGGCACAATGTTAATACTCTCTGTATAATAGGTATGCCTGTACCAGGTGGACCCCTGAAAGGGTGGGGCACACTGAAAATATCCACTTTGCACATGCCTCAAAACCTCTACGTGCACAGGACCTGTGGAGGGAAGAATATCAGGGACTACCAATAGCATAATCGAGTGCCATGCATATGTGGGAAATGTGTAAGTATAAGTCATGAAAGCAAACACAGAAGTAACAACATTTGTCACACATTTAGATAAAGTAAGTGTAAGGTACACACACAAATATGGGCACATGTCCATAAAAATGTCTACAAAGGTATGACAATTTAACACCCTCTATGTGTGGATAAACACATATCTAACTTGCACACACCAAACACATATCCAACTTACATCATAGAGAGAAGTGCAGGCTAAATGTTGTTGACATTGGCCAAGCCAAGCTGGAATACTTACCATATGAAATACCACCCAATGCAATGTCAGCCCAATTGGAATTCATCCCACATATCCATCCATTGAACATTTCGAATTGTCCTATGTGACTCCAGCACTGGTTCCAAGGTCAGATTATACTAACCACTTCAAATGGATCAGCAATCAGGCTGAAACAAACACAACTTTAGTCACACATCACAATGTATCCAAAACATCAAATAGGTAGACAAGTAATGGCAGGACTAATGTGTTCTAAACTAAACAAATGTTCAGTTTTGCAAACACATGAACATGTACTAAACCAAAGGACAATGGCCAGTCCATTTTTATACAGAGTGGTCCAGCACTCTGCTGTGCCACTAAACTTGCCCTTCATAACACTTCCAGGCAACCTCCTCACAAAGGGGCATTCATTGGCATGGCAGGCACCTCGAAGTTCTTACTTGGGAGGGGTGGGTTTGGTTTTGGGTGGGGTTTTAGTTTTCTTAGCAATTCAGCTGGGTATAGTGGTGGGGGATGTGCCAGAACACACTTGACCAACATCTTTGATCACAGAACATTAAAGTGTACAGAGGTCTTCAGCTACGAGGTCCACAAAATTGATGCATATGGTCCATACAGGCTGGTACCATAGTATGGACTAATCCTAAGACTTAGGTCACAATGAAAATGCTGGCATGTGTGTCACTGAGAGCTTACTTTCTGGGGATATGTGGACATTTTGACTACTTAATGGGATATCATACTATGTCTGATAGAGTTTGTGTAGTATGTACTGCCATCACAGGATACACATTTTGCCATATGTGGCACTGTTAGAGGTATGACACTCAACATATATTCACCATGTTTTGTTTGACTGGTTGGTTGTAACAAAGCTGGTGATTCACATTTCGGAATCTCTTCAGAAGTAACCAACTATTTGCACTGTTAATGTGTCACATGTGCAATAGACCTGTACAACACAAGCATTACTTTCCATTGACAATGTGGGTCAATGGAAAGAAGAATCAGGTTAAGGGTTTACCTTAGTCGACATTCCAAATATAGTCCATATAAAACCAATAAGGTCTACTATTGGTTCAGAATACTCATTGTGGGAATATCAAAGGATCAGCAGGTCCACAGGGAGATTACTCTGTGCATCAGTTGTATTGCCACAATAACTCTGCCCCAGCCTGGGCCATGGCCCAGACTAGGTACAAAGCATTGTAAGGCCTTGCGCTCTACAGGCTGAGCATACTGATCCCACATGAGCATCACATTTCCAACACTTCAATACATAAATGTACATCTTGTGGACATCCAATAAGTGACCTCAAAGTTGTGTGGCACTCTGAAGTGGTCTGTGAGGTATAGTTAGCTCTCAGACAGCAGTTTGGCGAGCCCTGATCTGGGCTGAGTGATATGTGGGACTGTGCACATACCTAACATCATCCTCAACTGCTTCTTGCAGTATACATACAAAGCTCATGCTGTAAAGTCTAAATATTCTTTGGCACATTTACCATGATCTGATTAGCAAATTTGTCATAGATACCATGAAAGGTATACATGACTAGATATGTGCATGCAAAACAAGTAGGATCTAGGGCTTAATACACAACACAGACATCACAATGGTGATGTGTAGTACACAAAGTACACTAGATACACAATCCATGACATGATTGTCCTATGTAGGGACCGAAAAATGCTACAAGAGTAATCTAAAATCACTCTGGGACTTGTGGGAATGGAAAGGATGGAGTTGAACAGAGTAACATATATATGTGAGATAGTTACCTGCTCCTCTGATGAGCCATAGAGCTGAGCAAAACCAAAGGGGATGATGGACGGAGTGTTGAACTTTGAAAACACTTAACTGATCTGGGTTTAATCCATCATCATTCTTTAGCTCACTCCACCACCCCAGTTCAGACATGGCCATATGCAAATCAGTCTGACCCTGTGCCTCATGGGAACAATCCAGCCCGAACTGCCAAGCCATGTCTTCCCTGGACCGGAAACAAGCATGCTGGGACCGGTTTCGGGTTCAAAACCCTCATCAGCCAGGCTATCTTGAATCCAGTGGCAAAGTGAGCAAGGGACCCACGTCTGGGCATACCCTGCCAACTTAGGGCAAACAAAGCAAAACAAAAGGGGATGATGGAAGGAGTGTTGAACTTTGCAAACACTCAACCCCAGTCACGTGATCTCGGTTTAATCCATCATCATTCTTTAGCTCACTCCGCCACCCCAGTTCAGACATGGCCATATGCAAATCAGTCTGACCCTGTGCCTCATGGGAATAATCCAGCCCGAACTGCCAAGCCATGTCTTCCCTGGACCGGAAACAAGCATCCTGGGACCGGCTTTGGGTTCATAACCCTCATCAGCCACGCTATCTTGAATCCAGTGGCAAAGTGAGCAAGGGACCCACGTCTGGGCATACCCTGCCAATTTAGGGCAAACAAAGCAAAACCAAAGGGGATGATGGACGGAGTGTTGAACTTTGCAAACACTCACCCCCAGTAAACTGATATGGGTTTAATCCATCATCATTCTTTAGCTCCCTCCGCCACCCCAGTTCAGACATGGCCATATGCAAATCAGTCTGACCCTGTGCCTCATGGGAACAGTCCAGCCCAAACTGCCAAGCCATGTCTTGCCTGGACCGGTTTCGGGTTCATAACCCTCATCGGCCAGGCCATAGAGCTGGCCATACAGGAGACACACTTCTTCTGCAGCTTCTCCAGCTCCTCTGGGCAGAAGGCAGCGACCCTGACACCTGGTAGGCCTGGCATGATTTCTCCCAGAGGTGGGAAACAGCAGCTGAAATGGAGGAGGTGTTGATTGCTGCAGTGTCAGGAGGCAAGTGAATTCTTTTTTAAACATCAGCATACATGTGCGACACATATGTGCTCATCAGAATAGACAGACACAGTCATTGGCCTGCAACTGTTACAATCACCATCGTTAGCCTATTGCTGTATCTGCAGTGGATAAATCATCCACCGCACAGTGAATTTACGGCAGCGGGATGTTCAGAATGTCCTATATGCGAGATGAAGCATCTGCCATTTTAGCAGTTGGAACTACAGTATTGGTGACTGTTAAGTGCGTCACCACCACTACAAATCTGTTGTAACATGTTTTCATGATGTTTTACTCCATTGCTCTGTGATTTGCTTTACACAAACATCAGTGTACTGCATTACTGTGCATAAACGCTCTATTACTGCAGTGCACTGTACACCAATGGTGACCATAATTTGCGAGTGAAATTTTAACTTTACAATATTAGAGTGCTCATGATACATATTTCGATGTATAATATGTGCATTTCTAGACAGACACATGTGAAGACCACAATGGGGAGTATAGGTGGACGTTGGACAGTAGACAAATATTATGTGAATTATGTGTAATGTTATTTTAACCAGTTATATTTTGTCACATGACTTTTGGCTTACTGTACATATATGTTACTCTGGACACTGTGATCAATATTCACAATTGTTTTAACTCCACACATAGGTACCCTGAAAGAGGGAGGAGATGACAGCCTCCAGTGTACCACCCATTTCCATACCATCAGGCCATGGAAGAATCAAACATGTATCCCACCGATTGTTAGAGTTATGGCAGTAAAGCATTTTCTGGCCACAGGTTCCTTCTAATAAACTGTGGCTATTTCAGGTGGTATGTCACAACCAATGTTCAGTGGTGTACTACAAGACATGCTTTCGGCAATGATGAAACCCATTGACAGCTACATGCAGTTCCCCAGACATGAGGATTTAGCCAATGTGAAGGAGGATGTTGTGCATTTGGTAACACCCCCATGCGGTTGGAGGCATTGATGGCACCCATAATGCTTTAGTGTCACCGCACACCAGGAAACAAGTTTATCGAAGCAGGAAGTACTTCCATTCTATCACAGTGCAAGTTGTCTGCTTTTCAGATTTGTATATCTCAAACGTCTGTGCCCTGTTCCCAGGATCAGCCCATGATTCCGTCATACTGCAGAACAGCACCATACCCCAGGTGATGGCACAACTACTACCAGAGAGGGCCTGACTTGTTGATAAGTATGATCTGTCCTACGTTTGTGTGGGTGATTTCAGGTGGTATAATCACAAAGTGTGTAACTTATTGTTTTACCTATGTCTGTCTTCCACCTAGGAGACTTAGCGCATCCCAACCGTCCATGGTTTGTGGCACCACTGAGGAATCCAACCATATAACAAAAATTCCCTCACGACCTATATTTCTTATCATACCCCTTAATTGTGATAAGGGAAAGAAAGGCCTAAAATCAGTGATGCACTACACAATCAAAATAGTTATTTTTATTTTTTTTATTTTTTATTATTTCATCAATTTTATGTTTACTCCTTTTTTTAAAAAGATTCAATACATTTCTTTTCGTTATCGAAAGATATTCTACTTTACAATTTCTTTTATACTTAACAATCACTGATTATATTCATTACAGTGATAATGCATCATATCAATTTGTGTCAAACAGTAATCCCTAGGACACACTAAAGTAAATCACAAAAGAACTGTTAGTCTTCCCACAATCTCATGTACATACACACCAAATCACTCCGCATTCATACACCTTTCACATGCAAATAAGAAATTCACAAACAAGAAAAAAGAAGATTTTTTGTATGATGAACATCGGGGATATGAAACAAACGATAATCTCCTATACCAACAAGACAACTGCAACAGCAGGATGGTAGTGTCAGTGGTCAGTGGTCGACACGTTTTGATGGCATTGGCGCCACCTTCATCAGGACCAAGGGTATATTCAACAACGACAAAGCCCAGGGAATACTTGCTTGTCAGATAATTCCTGTTTATGATGAAATCAATAGTGCCATCCCGTATTAAATTCTAGTAATTTCGAACATCTCTGTTGTTAAAAATAGGTTTTATTGCCCATCCTCATTAATCGACAAATTGTATAAAGATCTCAAAGTCTTGGTATGATATTAATATTGTGTATCCGAGTATACCCCAGAGAGCCAAGGCCAATATGGTATTCCACTCCTCGTATCACTTCTCTCTAAGGCTTTTAACATCAAGCGTTTCCCGATTACAGGACCATCCGGACGAGCCAACCGTTACGGGGCGGCAACACCACTGAGGAATCGAACTACGCCAGGAGAAGTCCACTTCAATGAGGCCCAAGGAAGAACACAGAGTGAAGTGGAGTGGAATGTTGGGCTCCTGAAGGCCAGCTTCAGATGTATGTATAAGACTGGGGGCCTTCCTCTACTCACTGAAGGAAGGTGTGTCAAATCACCGCTGTATGTTCTACAGCATCGACCTGCGACAGAACATCCCTCCGCTGCATGTTCCACAACATCGCCCTGCGACAGAACCTCCCTTATGTCACAGAGAATGGAGACCATAAAGTGCAGCCTGGTGAGGATCCTGAAATGCCAGATGATGATAAGAATGGTGAAAAGGAAAGAGCAGACTTGCACCAAGATTTCATCGTCAACGCCTCATTTAAAGTAAGTATGTTGTGAGATGTCATGACTTTGACTATTAAAGCAAATATTGTTGTGTGATGTGAGGAGCATGTTTCCGGATATTATTAGGAAGCTTAAGCTCTGGCAAAATCTGGTGAAAGCTGTTTGTGGAGAAAGGTTTTGACACATGCTTACTTTATTGGTGTAGCTTTGTTTAGCTTAGATATTTGTCATGGGTTGTAATCTCCAGAAGTTGACTTTGTTAATTGTGTCATATGTATGATTTCATAGTTAATCTGCTTTAGGTACCTTCACCATGACATCTTCATTTGGACATTTCAGAAATGTGACATTAGCAGGTATATGATGCTGTTTCGACATATGAAGTGGACATGGACAGTTCCTGGGAATGTCTCTCACACACTTTGGGTGTGCAAATCCTGTACCAAGACAGCTTGCACAGCGGTAGGATGGAAGTAAAGAGGAATCCATTGGATTTGTTAGTTGTCATGTGGTGGTCCTAATGCAATTAGTGTGGCATCATGTGCTCCAACAAAATGTTGCTGTGGGGCCAAATCATGCTAGTCTCCCTTCACATTGGTTAAATCCTTGCAGTATAGAATCTGTATGTAGCTGTTGATGTGCCCATCTCAACAAAGAGAACGAGCATAGAGCTGCTCTCTAGAAAACCCTATATCCAGGGTTAATATAATATTAGCCTCCTATTTTACAGAGAAACCAGTTGGTTTTTTTAGAAGAACCCTCACCCACCAACCTAGTTGGTGGCATGCTTCATCATCAGGTTCCCACCTAGAAGGCCGAGTGCCTCCTAGGTGTGCTTCAATGACTGATTACAGTGGAGCTGTGTTTTGTGTGTGTTTTTATTGTGATGGGTGGAAATTGTGATAGTGTAAGTTAAAACTACCTACAGGGTACCTGATACTTTAATTATGTGGGCCCCGGGGCAGCATTACAAATAAAAATAAAAAATTGGGACAAGAGTGGTGAGTGAGACAAAGGTCTAGCACGTCTCATTAAATTATGTGAAAAGTGAATTAATGTGATGTGGTCTCCACTTTTCAGCCTCACGTGACAATTAAAGTGGCTTTCATTATGACCCGCGGCTCAGAGTAAACCCTGAGCTCACGTGAACTATGCTCACACACTAAGGTGAGCATAGGTTAGTGACGGACATAACTTACAGGTTGTACTGTCAAAGTTTCTGTACTTTGAACATGAGTGTTTCTCGTGTCATAGATCCTGGAGGGAGGGTGCGCCTATTCTCACACTTGCATCAAGGTCGACCGCCTGGTTTAGAACCTATTCATTCCTCTCTCGGGATCTCTCCTCATTGTAGGCCAAGTGTTAGTGGCACATCACTTACATTTGCTTGTGGCATTCCACCAGATGTTGCAACACTGGATGGGAATAACCCTGTGATCAGAAACTGTTGCACTGCTATATGTCTGTTTATTGTTTTAAATGACGTGGGATTCCTTTTGTGAGGTAGATGATACGGCTCCAGCTTATGACATAGACCAATTTAAGTTGACCTATTCAATAGGAAATTGTCTGATGTATCCTTCCCTTTCATGTTGTTAATGGCTGCACCTGAAAATAGGTATGAACACTGACAGAATATTTGAGTCATGTATGATTTGCTATGTTTCTAAAATCATGGCAGCCTATGATTGGAACAACGTTTGATTTGCTATGTTTCTAACATTATGGCAGCCTATGATTGGAACAACGAAATAACAATATTATAATACATGGCACTTGTATGCATGTGTTGGTCTGACATGGTTGTCATCCTGAGATAAACTTTGTGTACGTGCAACATATCCATGCTCACACAAGTAGCTTGTTTTGGCATTGTAAAGTTCACATGGGAGTACATATATACATTGCTAGATGTAAGATGTTCTACAGCAGCTAATGAGTTTGTGACTAGTGTATTTATTGGAGTGAACATTGTGCAAAACTAAACAGGGAAAAGCAAGAGTGAAGAAGTCAATCATAGTGAATGAAACTGTAGTTGTAGATGCCAAATTGTCTGAAATTCAAAGTCTAAAATACTACTCCCACCTGAAAGGGGAAAGTGTATAGAAATAGTCCACAAAGTGAATGTGTTACACACACTGGAGGAACTTACGGTGGGGTTTCTCACTAGCGGCGGTGGGTATCTTTCCATTTGCACCTTCTGAATTTTTGCATGGATGTCCTTACTTGCGACTGTGGGGGGATCCGCTGCCACTGAGTCAGGGGTGTCTGCAGACCTGTCTTCCTCTGACAGGGCCTCCCTTCCTGTGGCTGCCGCTAATGTTGATGGGTTGGATGCGGTAGGACCACAGGAACGGGTAGATGGCTGTGGAAAAGCCCTGCAGAGGGTGGTATTGATGTCCTGCAGCATCCCAATGAGCAGGCCCATGTTGGTGTTTTGGGTGGCCAGCTCCTGGTGTAGGTTCCTCTTCAGCTGCTTCATCTCCTGGATATCCATCAATACCTGGCCCATCATGAGCAGGGAATACTGATAGGTTCCTAAGACTTGGTCGATGGTGGCCTGAGTGTCAGTGGCCCCAGTGACCTCACTCATCGGGCCCACCGTTACCCTTCTATGAACCCTACCCCATGGGCCTGTGCTCTTGGCCCAGGGCATACTCTCCCACTGGTTCCTAGTTCGACTGGGTTGGTGATTGTCACCACAGGATCCAAGACTTGGGGGCACAAGATGGTGTTGACTGTGGTAGGTACACAGGTTGGGGGACTGTGGTTGGATGAGGTGTTTCATGCCGGGGTGTAAGGTGTTGTGGTCACATTGACACTCACTTTTGTCATCTGTCCAGGCTGACCAGATGTGCCAGGATGGTCATCTATGTCCACATCTACAGGAGTGTTGTCATCACTGAGGGCTGTATCCAAGGTTGGAGTGGGAGTCTGGTGGCCAAACTCTGCCCAGGTGCTGTGCCAGATCGACTTGAAATAGAGAACATTGTTATTGGTGGAAGTGTGGTACCTACATCCAAATGTTTAGTGTCACATTAAGTAGAGACCTTGGAAAAACAAAATAGGTAGAGATTACTATTGTGATATATGTCTCATGGTATAAAACCTGTTAAGAATACATTTGGAGACATTCAATACATGTCCTAGAATTGAGCAGCTAATTAGATTTACTGATATGTTGCATTTTGGATTAAGGAATGAACATGACATCTCCCAAACATTTGAGACAACACAGTGGAGAGGTAACATGTGAGGTTGACCATTCCAAGGCCTAGTTGTGTACAATTCAGGTGAACACACAACTTGGTTGTCTATATAGCATTAGTCATCATGTGAGCAGTTTAGAGTCAATGGTTCACCTACTACTTCTAATTATCTACCTTTGCAAAAATTTGAGGTACACACTTGGTATGGTGTCACTCATGCCATCAATACTTTCAGTTGAGGAGCTCAGGTCAAAATAAAGCACAGTAGGCAGAAACGTCTCTGAGTACAGCATTGTACGTAGATTGCTCAGTCCATGAGAAATGAACATCAGTTGTTACATGTCAGACAAATGAGAATGGGAAAACTCCCTATTGCATCTTGTTTTCTGTTACAGAAACAGGGTCTTGTGGTAGGTGTATTAATTTCAATCTCTACTTGCCAACACTTGACAAATGTTTAACTCCATGAGAAATGAACAGTAGTTGTAACATGGCAGACAAGTGATAATGGGCAAAACCACAATCACAATTTCATCTTGTCTTCTGTTACAGAAACAGGGCCTCATGGAAGTTGTAGTTATTTCAATCTCTACATACCAGCCCTTGACCAATGGTTGCCTCCATGAGAAATGGAAATCAGTTGTAATATTGAGAAAAGTTACAATGGGCAAATTCACTATTGCATCTTGTTTAGATCTAGAGAAACAGTGCCTCATGGTAGTTGTAGTCATTTCAATCTCTACTTGCCAACACTTGTCAAATGGTTAACTCCATGAGAAATGAACAATAGTTGTAACATGTGAGACAAGTGAGACTGGGCAAACTCACTATTGCATCTTGTTTAGAATTAGACAAACAGGACCTCATGGTAGTTGTAGTCATTTCAATCTCTACTTGCTAACACTTGGCAAATGGTTAGTGTTACATACATA
Organism: Triturus cristatus; assembly: GCF_964204655.1. Lineage (NCBI taxonomy): Eukaryota > Metazoa > Chordata > Amphibia > Caudata > Salamandridae > Triturus > Triturus cristatus. The sequence goes on from NC_140587.1 coordinate 627,085,560, forward strand.
TTGCTAAAATGCAGTTGGGCTGGACCATACATTTACATATTGACACATATATTTGGTCCTGGGATGATAATTTAATATTAATACACATACATGCACCATTGCAAAATGTGGGATAGAATGGAGATTGATACATGTGATTTTATATGCAACAATACTCATTGAAACTGACAATCAAACACCTCTGATACTTTGAGTACTGCATGTTAGGAAAGTAGATAGAGAACACAGTAGCACAAACTGAGATGCAAGCATACAGGACATTGAAGTTTTGTGACAGTCAGTGAGGTGTAACTTACCTGACTCCACTCTCCCAGCTATTCCTGTCAAGCCCTCGGAATGGAGGATAGCCAAGACCTTCTCCTCCCAGGGAAAGAGTCGCAATGGGGTGCTGGGAGGACCACCGCCAGCCTTCTGGGCCTCCAGGTGTTGCTTGGCGGCCAGGGAACACACCTTCACCCTCAGGTCATGCCACCTCTCCCTAATTTCTTCCTTTGTGCGCAAGGTAGTACCTACAGCATTCACTTTGTCAACTATACTGGACCACATTTCCATTCTTCCACTGAGAGGAGTATGTTGGACTTGGGCTCCAAACAATTGTGGCTATATTCTTATGATTTAAACCACCATGAGTGACAACTCAGCCTCTGATAAATGTAGATTTTTTTTACATAACATACAAGAAAATTAAAGTGGGTGACAATGACTAACAAAAGACACCAAGGGATATTAGTAAAAAATGCAAAACAATGTGTGTGAAGAGTGCTAAATGGGATAGGGAGAAAAAGGCAAGCCATATGTGACCAAAATTGCTGCTCTGTCTTGCTGTGCTGCAGTGGAGAGGCAAAGGATCATGGTCTGGGATAGAGTGTGTTTCATAGTATAATTTGCAGATGTGTCCACTGGCCAAGGGATATCAGCTGTGCTGTTTTTGTGTTTTCTGGTGCTGTACTGAGAGCATACTGAAGTGACTTATTTCCATCAGGGAACAGCCTCTAGGGGACTGCCAGTACAACTGTGTTTTCATAATCAGCTTTTTTGAAACGGCAGGCCTGACGGTATCGGAGAGCATATCACCAACACTGCAGTCTGGCCAGCCTAGGCGGGAGCCACTGCGATAATAGCTGTTGGTGGTTCAGGCTGCATGCATTGTAATATGGCGGGCAGAAGACCACAAGCTCAGCGATCTTCTTGTGACCGCCAACGCAGCAGTATGGCGGTAAGACAGGCAAACTCAAAATAGGGTCCCAACTTCACTGATGTTAGGTAATAATTGCATAATTAATGTAACAACACAAAACAGACAAGAGTCTGGTTAAAATAACACCCATAATATAGTGCTGACTTGATCTGGGGCATAATGCGTGCCCAGAATTGTAGTTAGCAAGCACATTGAGTAAGCAAGACGTCTTCTAGGGGATTATGCTCCCCTAGAAAATGTTGAAAGGAAATGTATTTAATAGTGCATTTTAAAGCACAGTTTTCACATAAATTTACTAAAATGCCATAGGCTTTGAGAAAACATTCATTAAATATTCACCTCCTTTGATGGTGTGCCAAACGAAATCTGGCACTCACCACAAGTTGATTTAATTTTTTACTGCACAAGTGCTCATAGTGCAATATTTACCTCTCGTATGCCATTTCCAGTATTTTACCGTGGGTGCCCATTAGCCAATGCTTAGATCAAGAGGCAGTGGTGAGCCCACTTCAACCACTGACTAGTTATTCAGTCATTAATTTTAGTATGCCACAGTATTTTAGGAGCCCATGGAGGGTAGGCTGATGCATTGCCCTATGCTATGGGGATGAAGCAAAATGTGTATGGCTGAATAACTAAGCAGCGGCTGAAGTGGATTCAGACACGCTGGGTAGACTTATTATATGAATGCCACAATAACTGATAAGTGGCTGAAGGGTGCCCACCCATATTCACAGTGATATATGCTGTGCAGGGGTAAAGTAACATGTGAATGGCACAAGAACTGATCAGAACCTGCCGTGGGCTGTGGTAGGTGGAAGCAAAGGGACAAATGGCTGACTTCATTGTGTCTTTCACAAAGAGCACGTCTTCCAAATAATTTTCTCCGGGCATCATGGACAAATGTAGAATAATGTGATTTTTTTCTTACTGTGTGTGTTGCAACATGAACCAATATTTTTTTTTCTCTTTTTCTCTTAGCTTTGTTGGAGAAGATTTTGAAGTAAGTTTGTGTCAGCATTGGGTCTTTAAAGAAGTTCTTTTTATCAGATAAGTGCGAGTTTGAGACTGTTGTTCTTGTGATCACACTGTACTACACTCTCACATCATTACATTCTTTCACTTCATTGCACTTCTTTTTGTCCCCACACACAGCAATCATTTCTACAAGTACCTCTGTATTCAACCCAGAGTTGACATCTCGTTGGATGACTGCTTCTGAGGCTCTAACTTGAATAATGGAGGAGAGCCCTGAGGCACGGTCTGAAACTGAGACAGCATCAAAGGGAGAAGGCCTTGGAGTCAAATCTGGAAGTGATTTTTCAGTCGGAGTTCCTTCCAAGGACGATTCATCTTCCAGTGATTCAGAGGAACATGGGCCTGGTTGTTATGATGTCCCTTATCAGGCACTAACTGTGCAGCGAAGAGCTAGTGGCACTGTAAACCAGTGTAGACTGCAAGCAGATATGGTGCTGCGGAATCACTGACACAGTATTGAGGTAAGGAAAAACATTGGCAAAAATATCAGAAACAAATGTTTAACTTAATATCATGATCCTATACTTATAATGGTATGCACAAAAATATCTGACAAAAACATATCATCAACACAAATGTTGCTCAAAAATAGATAAAAATATGGTTTTGAAGTTAAGTTGTAAATGTCTATCTATCTATCTATCTATCTATCTATCTATCTATCTATCTATCTATCTATCTATCTATCTATCTATCTATCTATCTATCTATCTATCTATCTATCTATCTATCTATCTATCTATCTATCTATCTATCTATCTATCTATCTATCTATCTATCTATCTATCTATCTATCTGTCTGTCTGTCTGTCTATCTATCTATCTATCTATCTATCTATCTATCTATCTATCTGTCTATCTATCTATCTATCTATCTATCTATCTATCTATCTATCTATCTATCTATCTATCTATCTATCTATCTATCTATTCATCTATCTCTTTCTCTCTCCCTCTGTGTATGTGTGTATATATATATATATTTATATATATATATATGAGAGAGACAGAGAGAGTTTGTGTAACATAATTAAAAATAATTATTTTACATTATGTATTCATTTAGTAAAATGTACATATATTATTATGAAAATATATAGCAATCTATCTATATATTAGTGCTAATAAATTAAAAAAATTATTAAATTAAATAATTCTAAAATAAATATGTTTCTTAATTATGTTGGAATATATATATATATACATGGATCGGACACAAAATGCAAGGCCAAACCCTCAGAGAAGAAAGAAAAAAGAATATACAGGAGGCAGAAAAACCGGCGGCATGGAATTGAGGTCAACAACAAAAGCCAAGGAGACATATCAACGTCGATAGATGAAATACATAAAATCATCAGAAATCTCACGGTTCTTGTGCTCACAGAGGAGGAAAATTGGATCTTATCACTAGGTCTATCTTTTTGCATTTGGACAAATTTCAATTACACTCAGACTCGGATCGACTTTTTTAAGTATACTAGGAAGTTGAATCTCAGGAAATTCTTTCACAACAGAAGGCAAGCGTCAGCGCTAGAGAAAAGAGTACACAACATACAAGAAGGAGGTGGTTTGGCAGTTGGTGACATGGAGGTAGTATGTGAGTTGCAAAATCTTGCATGGGAGGGAGAGGGTTTGTCAAGTGCTGCTAATGTGAGAGAGAGAGTGGACTTGATTAGTCTAAATATCTTTGAGAATGAAATGTCAAATTTTAAACCTAAATCGACTTTCACCCCAAATACCCTGAGATATGCAATAGATATGTTCTCAGATCGAGTAATTAAAAAAGATCTTAATGAGCTAGCTATCACCTCGAGTAAAGTCTTCCCTAAAGAATATGGTCAATTTGAGAAAGATTACCAAAAGTTCATTAACAAGATAAAATCAAGGGATGATGTGGTAGTCCGGCAGGCGGACCAGGATGGGAACGTTGTGCTCTGGTCGTTAGATGCATATAACACCGAGGCGAGATTTCAATTAAGGGACCACCACTGTTATCTAAAAGTACCACAGAGTAACTTGGAAGAGGTGTAGCTCGAATTTTGGAAAGATCTTGCTCGCTGGAGAGGGATCAGAATACCTCTTCATGAAGGTAGAGCACCCGGTCACCCCTATTCTTTACCTAATACCAAAAATTCATAAAAACAAAGAAACCCCTCCTGGCAGGCCAATTATATCCGCAATCGGAAGCCTGTTCGAGCCTACCTCCAGGTACTTAGACTATTTTTTTCAAACCTTTGTTCAAGCTCTCCCGGCCTACATTCAGGACACCAGTGATTTTTTAATATGGTCTCTGATGTGCGTTGGAAGGAGACCTACCATTTGATGACATTAGATGTCACTAGCCTATATACGAGCATAGCTCATGAAGATGGTCTCCGCGCAATTCGATATTACCTAAATACACGTCCTATCAGTTTGTAACAACATTCAGGAATGTTGCTGGAAATGTGCAGGCTATGCCTAACTAGCAACCACTTTATGTTTGGAGGGGAGACATGCAGGCAGCTCCAAGGTATGGCAATGGGCACCTGCTTTGCCCCCAGTTATACTAATTTGCATATGGGCTGGTGGGAGGAGCAGGTGCTCAAAGTCCAGTTTGCTGAAGAATGGAACGACAATATTGTAACATGGACCTGGTTCATAGATGACTTATTTGTGATCTGGGACGGGTCCATGGAAACAGCTAAGAGGTTTGCATGTGAAATTAATATCAATGATCTTAATCTGAGATTCACAGATAGCATTAGCAAGAACTCAGTGGCATTTTTGGACCTGGAGGTATATTTTGAGAAAGGTGTGATTCAAACCAGAACTTTCAGGAAGCCCACAGCAGGGAACACAATCCTGCATGCAGGAAGCTTTCATCCTCAGAGGCTCAAAATGAGTATTCCTTATGCTGAGCAGCTGAGGATGAAACTCAACTGCAGTGAGGCCCAGGCCTTATCAGAGGCACAAGATTCCCTAACCAAGAGATTTGTCAAGAGAGGATATAATCCTGTCATTCTGGATCAAGCCAGAAAAAAAGTGTCATCCATAGACAGACATACACTTCTAAAACCAGATACTGAGAAGATCAAGGAAAAGAAGTGTGAGGCAGGGAATCAGATAAGGATGATCACGGGATATAGTGCCTACCAGTCTAAGGTGAGGGATAGTCTGGGTAGGCACAGGCACTTAGTTCAGCAAGACCGGGTACTGAGTGAAGTGGTATCGCGCAAACCCATGATCACCTTTAACAGAGCTAAATCCATGAGGGCAGACCTGGTAGTCAACAATCCTGAGGTCAACAGCAAAAAATCTAGTTGGTTGCAAAGTGTTCCAGGATTTCATAGATGCATCAAATGCAAAGCATGTAAGATTGGACGCAATGAGAAACAAGTGACGACACAATTAATGTACAGCCCATGGAAAATTAGTCAATTTCTTAACTGTAGAAGCGACTACGTTGTTTATATCTTGCAATGTACATGTCCAAAGCTGTACGTAGGCAGTACCATTCACATGGTCCACATTCGCTTTCTACAGCATCTACGGGCTGTTAAGAACAACAATAAAAATTATGTGGTGGCTCGCCACTTAAATGAAAAGCATAAAGGGAACCTAGATGATTTGTCCTACTTTTCGATTGACCAAGTACCCAAATTGAAAAGAGGAGCGGATAGACAGGGTAGACTTCGTCCAAGTCCAAGTATATCATGTTATTCAACACAAAGGCGCCAAATGGACTAAATGCTGAAGAAGACCTGTATGTCCATTTAGGTTAATCCAGTTAGGCCTCTCTGACATTTTAAAACTGTCCAGCAGAGTTATATATTATTAAGTTGATAGGCAGACACAGTGGCACAGTGGCAGGGTTTCGTTACTAATGAGATCATTAAATTGAAAACTGTTAATGTTATCATACATCACACCCATGAAGTTGGAAACAGAAATGGATGTTGGGCAGATTTGAGTTACAATATTATCTGCCTGGACATTAGGAAGTCAAGGTAGGGTCTTTTAATACTGTTGTGACCTGTTTAGTAATATAAATAACTGGTCTTTTAGGATTAATTATAAGTACTGTAATCCACTCGCACTTTGAAACAGAAAGCTAATTTGCACTATGTATGAATGCCAATATAACAGTAAATTGAATTTGCATTGGCACTTGAAATGTTGGCAGACACACATATATATAAAAGAACTGTATAGCACTACCACTTTATTGTGGAAGGTTGCACCAATTGGACCAGAAAACAATATTAATTTAATTGTGTATATAGACCATAGGCACCGCCGTGTATTTAAACTCTTTGAAATTCCTTTTGATATACTTTTAAGGAATTCAGTGGATTTTTATGAAAGTTTTATATCAAAAAATCTCTCATTTTAGATCATGGCAAATGACATCCTACAAGAACATTGAAAATGTCCTCAAGAAAATATTGAGAAAACTGCTCATATGGACATACGATCACATCCAAACTCCTCTGGGTATGAGGGTTTGATAATTGAAACTGTCATAAACATAACTTTGTCCTATATTGTTTTGCAGTATGAAGCAGTTACATGTTGGGTTTTAGATGCTTCTTTAATAATAAAATAGGTATTTTTTATCATTATTATTGAATATTACATTGCATGATGATTCATGGTCTTTAAATGACAATGCTTTGGTTTTTTCAAGATTAGTTATATTGAGATTGATGCACAGAATACAATAGGATAAGGGCCCCCAGTGTGATGTTCTAACATGGATTTACAGGCACTGGCCTGCTATTGGACTTTTGAAGAAGTGCATAGAATTGTGAAAGGAACTCATAAATTAATGGGGTTTTATTAATGAACTCTTGTACTTGCACTTTACTGGAATCCGACGTTGTAAATAGCTAAATATTGTATATTTTAACTTCCAACTGCTTTTATGGTTCTGTAATCAAACCCAGTATATAGAATTAATTGTGAGACCTTGCCTACAAATATCGGGCACACTAATGTAAATATTGAAATTTACAAAAAGTGACTGAAACTTATGAGATGTGCCGACAACTAAGTCTGTTTTCATGCTCTATGGAAAAAATTCCGATCATGTGATCGGGTCACTCCACTGGCTTTTAATTTAAATGAGCGCTAAACAGGAAGTGATCACTGTGTGATCAAGGCAGTGAATGCCAAAATGCGTTGCAGCGTAATTGTGGAATAAACACTTTATTTTCAGAAACCTCCCCGTGTCGGTGTACGGTTCATTGTGTGGAGAATCGGATGTAGCTTTCATATATATATATATATATATATCTATGTCCTCCAAAAATCCAAATCTGGCGGAACAGATTGCTCGAGCCCACACGATCAATTTCAGCAGGTAAGTTTATTCAATTTGCAGACAAGGACGCCGCGTTTCGACCACGTCCGTGGTCTCGGTCACATTACCTCCGCCTCCATTTACAGATCTTTTAAAGGTGCAGTTACAATTGCACAATCATAGACATCAAGAAAATAAATGTTTACGTCACATTTAAAGTAAAATAAGTGCCAAACTTTATAAGTGCATACATAAAAATAGCTGGCAGACTAAGCCGTTGATTATGGGTATTTATACATGTTTTGAATATGTCAATACTCATGGCTCTGGCAAGTGTGGAAAGACATGATTAGGCTTGGATCCTCTTGCACTATTGTGAGTCATCTTGTTTTGGTGATAATTATGTTATTGTGGGTCTGGTGCCCATTGTGACGTGTGAGCTGGGTTCCAGTGTGAATAGAGGGACGTGTCATAACAGTGTACTGATCTGGTTGGATCAGTGAGCACGTTGGTGTGGACTGTGAAAACTGACGGTATAAAAAGTGAAGGTGTAGTACCCTATGGTCTATTTGCAAATCTATAAGTGACTCAGAGTAGATTGGGGTGTCTGCCCGTAACTCCAGTGCTCATATGGTTAACATGAATGTGACGTTCAGGTGACTCTCAGCTACTCTCGCCTGGAAAGAAATATAGACAATTAGAATGACAATAGCGACATTGATCAGAGCTTCATGTTGATCACATATTGAGTTTAAAACATAACATCCTGTACGATAAATTGCACATAAGCAGGGTCTGCTGTTGTAACGTTAAAAACAAACGAGGGTGTGAAATGTGAAGGAAGAGGGGGGAAGTGCTCAGTCAAGGCAAGATTGACAGTTCGTTAGAAAATATATACAGGTGGATGTACAGTTCCTCATTCTGGTTAAGGCCGTCTGGGAATTTAGTTCCTGCTAAAAGGATGAAGCATGAGTCACGTTTGCGAAGGGCTGCAGTTTGATTTCCTCCCCTGGGATTTGGTTTGACTGTGTCCAGTCCAAAAAATCTGGCTTTGGTCCAGGCAGTCCCATGTTCCTTGGCAAAGTGCCTGGCAGTACTGTAACTTTGATCACTGTTAGTGATCGTGCACCAGTGCTCCAAGATTTGCTTCTTCACAGTAATATTAACTATCAGACCCAGCACAGTCGGAGTTGATCTTAAACTATTTCTGCCAGCGAGGGGGGCAAACCCCTTTAATTCTCTGACAGGAAGAACAACATTTGGAAAATGCTCTCCAAGCATGTCTCACCGGTATCGCTATTTGTGAGCATGAAGTGGGATCTTTTGGGAAGGTAAATTCTGACTGCTTTCCTCTCCCTATTTTCAACTAGAATTGAAGGAATGGGTTTAATATGGTTAGTTGTCATGGGCCATTGTAGGGGTTAGACATTCCAAAACAGGTTAAGAATGTTCAAATAAAATGCCAAGCCTTAAATACCATGATTGAACATCCTTTGGATTGAGCCCTTTTGTCAGCACAGAAGCCTCTTCCTTGGCATGAGTCACTTCAGTGCAGAAATTGCTTAAAAGGCAGGTCTATAAGTTCCATAACTTATCTTTAAAGCTAGGACGGGGCTTGAATAGCAGGTTTTATAAATTCCCCGGCCAATGTTTGAGGAAAGCAAGGGGCTTCAAGATCAGATCCATAAGTTCCCTGCCCAAACTTCAACGATAGCCGAGAGCTTCAAGAGCACGTATATAGGTTCACTGGCCAATCTTCAAAGCTAGCAGGATCAGGTCTGAAAAGTGATTCTCAATGTCAAGCACAATTTGACAGGGCAGTAGTGTTTTTTCATCATAGGTAGCCCCATCTTCAATTTTGTTGTCATTTTCCTGGGGAGAGTTGAATAAAGATCTGATATAGAGCATGGAAGAAGGGTACCCTGTCATAAACATGATGGATATCAAGTGCACATTATCCTAATACTTGTCATAAGGCGGACAGGATATCTGTTGTGTTTGTGATTGAGTACCCACTCACCAAACTCTAAATCAGGCCCTCAGTCATCAAAGATAACATCAGCAGAGCTATACCTGATATCACAATGAGCAGCAGGGGATCTGCCATGTTTGTGACTAGCAACATCATCAGGCAGTGAGTAGCTTACACAGCACATTTTTATTTTCCAACATAATAAACAGGAAGGCAGCAAACTGTTTCCTTGTGCTACTGTCGCATAGGAAGGTAAAGCGCCCCTAGCATCGAGGCTGATTAGGAGCAACACTCCTAAGATCAATAGACTGGAGGTCTGATTTGCTACTCATTCGCAGTAGGGGCAGGGGAATGCCCTTGAACCACATAACAGTGGGTGCTCGCTGGCGGAGATAGGTTATGACAGGAACACTACTAAATGGAAAGGAACAGTGGAAGTTGGAGACAGACATGGCTGTCAAGTCTCCCAGTTATCTCACATATGCCCTGCCTTTTCTCTTAAATGTGTCTGTGCAAAGTTGATTGGTTCAAAGGAGCTGATTGATTCAGAGGAGATTCACACTTAACCAGTGGCTGCTGACATCATTTTACTCAGCACTACATGATATCTAAATGATTAAGGGGCAGCAGGAAGGGCATCTGGAACTCATACATGCCAACCCTTCTGATTTGGGTAGGAGACTAGCGATCTCAAGTCTAGTCTCTTGTCTCCCATTCCCTGCATGCTGAAACCTGGTTTGTAGTTTTGTAAAACTGCCAAAAATAAAACATTGATACCTGAAATGCACGCTCCAATCTGCCCTTCTAAGAATTACCTCTGACATTAAAGGTTAATGCTTGGGCGTTAATTCTTGGAGAGGGTACTTGACAGGCTTCCACATTTTATTAATGGCAATTTTACATTGCGCAAACAAAAACAGAGTTTAGAACAAAATCAGAGTTTAGACCTCTGGTATTTTTGCTCTGTTATTAAACCGCCAAAAAAAAATGAAATCCCGATTGTCTGTCACCATACATACCAATAGACCCGATTCAATCAGATTGCTTCTGCTTCAATATGTCAGTGGAAAAAATACATTCTCCTATTTTTTTTTTAATCTCCCACTTTCTCACTCTAAAATGTTGGCACCAATGTGTGAAGCATTTTTACCATACATGACCTGGGATTTGGAGCTACACTGGAAAGCGGTAAATGAATGGGGTGGATCTTTAGAAACAAGTTGCGTGGTGTGTGATGCAAGTGTGGGAGAGAGACACACAGCACATGTTCCCAGTTCTGGGGAGTGAGGCATGAGGTCTGTTAGGTTTAAAATGTACACACATGAAATAAACACAGGCAATGAACTAAATAAGTCAGAACATATAATGGCTCTGATTCCCAAAACCATTTATGAGTATGACAAGATGCACTATAAGAGTATTCCTTTACATGCACTTACATGGCTTTGCGAATCGACCCTAAAAATTCCAGCTTCCAATAGGTAAGAGTGCAAGAGGGCACCGTCTTTTCTATTTCTACTAATCGTATGTGAATATTCAATATGTATTTCCATTTTAGGGGTGTCAGGGCCAATTCCAAAAAGACATGTAAGGGGCTATGAAAGAGTAAAAGAGGCGTACCACTGCCATTGTGAATGGTGCCCTGTATTGGCAAATAAAATGTAAATAATAGAAAGCAAAAGTGAAATTCATGAAGGGTGAGACATGCCAGAGAGGGCTAAGGAGCTATTTATCTGTGCCAGAGCAGCAGTCACAAGAGGGTTCGGTCTATGTGTCCAGCCTTTCTGTCTGCTAACATCACTGCTTCTTTACAACGTCAATGTTGCTGAAGAGGCAATTAAAGAGATGTTTTCCATATAATGATGCCTCCTTGCCTAGCCATAAAATTATCTGTGAATGGCCAGAAATGAACACAGGTTTGTGTTGTGCTTACAGATGTTTTGGAGGAAAACCTATCATTCTCCTGGTCAGAAAAGGCCTCCAATTGAAAATCCCCACAGCAGACTGATTGTCTGCAAAAGTAAATCTGATCGGTGGGCTCAGGTGTCTGCTGATCTTAATTCTGTGAATCAGGATAATGGACTTTATGTTCACGTATAACTTCTTGGCATAAGTACATGGTTGTCATTGTTACCAAATACAGTATTAAATTGTAATGTACTCTGGTCATTAATATGACTAGACGAGTAATCCTGATTGGGTGACAACTGAAGCCTGATGCCCAGATCGGTATTTCAGCTTCAGTTCCAAATTGCTGCATTGTTTTCTGCAACCAAATTTTGCCTGGCAATCCTAATTGGAACTTTCTGGTCTGCCCTACATGGAATTTGCTTAGGGAAACTGCAAAATTCTTAGGGGCATATTCTCAAGGACTTATCGCCGAGGTAGCGGCACTTTATCACAGCCAAAGTGGTGATAAATGTATCGCCTTATTCACAAGCTGGTACTAACAGCCGATATCACCAGTTTTCCTGCGATAGCAGCCGCAAAAAACATTGCCACAGATGACACCGGCAACTAACGCTAATGATATGCAGAGTAGGCATTCCTGTGCAAAAAGCCGCGACAACACCACTTCACAACATTCTCAATGACCAGCCAGATCAGCGATAAGATCCCAAAACATGCGATAAGGCGTGTTAGCAGCAGGGATTTAACACCTGCTCTTCCCTGGTGTTAAGTCGGACGACAACCTGCACCATAAAAGGGAGCCCAGCTCAGAGCCACACCTGAAGAACAACAGATGCCATGGAGCTACTGATCATGCAGCACAGAGCCCCAAGAGGGCCACAACACCCACCTCCACCACCCCCAGGCCTGCCACCTCCCTTCTCAGAGCACCCCCCACCCTCCCCGGACTACCACAGAGGCAGCGCAGACAAAGACAGCGGACCTTCAGAAAACGCACCAGCCTCACAGACTTAACACCAGAGGATGTCATTGCCCACTACAGGCTCAAAAGGACAACCATCCTCTGCATCCTGACCCTCATTTCCCACAGGCTGATGGTACCAACACAGCGGACAACCAAGATCTCTCCGCAAACAAAGCTGCTGGCTGTGCTGCACCTGTTGGCTTCTGGTACCTTCCAACCAACAACTGCCAGAGTCAGAGGAGTCTCACAGCCAGCCCTATCCCAGTTCCTCACACCTGTCTTGGATGCCATCATCAGCTTGGTACCCCAGCACCTTTACTTCCCACACACTGCGCAGGAACAGCTGGGGACCAAGCAAGGCTTCTACGCCATAGCTGGCTACCCGCACGTGTTGGGGGCAATCGACTGCACACATGTACTCCCAGTAGCGGCTCGTGGAGGGAGTGCTGCGGGGTGGTGGGGCAGGGGAGGAGCAGGGTGGGGCGTAGTAAACTATGGAACATGGCAGAAACGGAGGTAAGTAAACAAATAAATAAATAAAACGAATTTTGTTGCGTGCGCTGCATCGCATTTGGCAATGCAGCGCACACAATGAAATTTGTTTTATTTATTTATTTGTTTACTTACCTCTGTTCGGTGTATGCCATAGTTTACTACCCCCGACTGCCCCTTCCCTGCCCCACCGCCCCACAGCACTCTCTCCACAAGCCGCTACTGTGTCCTCCTCGTGCCCCTGCCGCCACTGCACACAATTACCGCGAGAGGAAGCACACACATTCCATCAATGTGCAGGCAATAGTGGACCACCGGGGGCTCTTCACCAATGTCCTCGCCAACCACCCAGGCAGTGTGCATGATTCCTTCATCTTCTGACAGTCCATCATCAACCAGTGCTTTGAGGCTGGCCCCTATGGAAATGCACTGCTCGTCGGTAAGTAACAACTTAACACACCACACACCTCGACTCCACTAACCTACAACAAACAACTCTGGGAATGCACACATTTACAAAATCACATACAACATGGCAACCAACAGGCCCACATACCAGACACAACAACACATCTTACTGTGGCAACCTGGGCTAGCCATGTACACAAGCCATCAACAGCATGGCGCCTCAGTCACACAATGGCAAAATGTGGGGAGAGGTGGGAATCAGGCATGTGCGAAGGAAGCAAGTGACCCATGAATGTGAATGTACACAATGCCAAGTGTGGCGTGGATGTGCTAGACAGACTTGAGTATGCAGACCACAGACATTTCCATGTCGACATACACTGCTGGTGTTTGGAGTGTACTGGACAGTGGATGCAACCATGTTACCTCAGCCAGTGGGGAAAATTGCAGAAATGTAGCTTGTTACGTCCCCCCTGTAAACGTGAGCAGAGTGGGCTGGCCCAGCGTATGCCAGGCCAGCATAGGGGTGTGAATAAAAAGTCCTTTACCCTGGGCATGGTTCTCTTCCGGGATGGCCAACGTGTCTGCCAGGGTGGCGCCTCTCACCCCGCTACAAGGCCGATGCCGTGAGTGGTGGTGCCTGCGATCCTGTGCGCCTGCTGCACTCCAGGCCGCTGGTCCCCAGACCCGTCATGCCCTCCCCTGCACACCCAGGCCTCACTGCTCACCTGCTGACACCGGCGTGTGTCAAAGAGGGCCCACCATGTACCGGTGCAAGCTCCAAGGCCGAGGCCCACGACCTTTGCAGCCTCCTCAGACTATCACTGCTCCGCGACACAGGCCCCCAGCACTCCTTTCTCGTTGACGTACTCCACCGCTGCCTCTGGCATACACTGTGGTCCAGTAGGTCCCACATATGGAACTGAGTCTTGATTTCATGATGGCCGAGTTCATAGGTTAATGGGTAATTTGATATCACTGTACTCCCTTCGATGTGGTGCCACCAACTCAGTGCATAGCATTCCAATGAAACATTTCTGTGGGCCCCTGCTGACCGCTGCCTCCGGCCTACACTGCAGTCAAGTAGGTCACACATTTGGAACGGAGTCTTGATTTTTCAATGGCAGAGTACATATGTTAATGGCAGCATTTATATCACTGTACTCCCTTCGATCTGGTGACACCAACTCTGTGTATCGCAAGCCAACGACGCGTGTCTGTGGGCCCTTGCTGACTACTGCCTTCGGCCTACACTGCGGTCCAGCACCACGGTGGTCACCTGTGTACTGCCTACACTGCGGTCCGCAAAACACACAAGAAGATGGACAGAAACATTTACCCCCAGTCACAGATCTGGGTTTAATCCATTGTTATTTTGCTCACCACGCCACCCCAGTTCAGACATGGCCATATGCAAATCAGTCTTGACCCTGAGCCTCATGGGAACAGTCCAGCCCATACTGCCAAGCCATGTCTTCCCTGAACCGGAATCAAGCATCCTAGGACCGGTTTCGGGGTTTCACCCCTCTTCAGCCCGGATAACTTGATTTCAGTGGCATAGTGAGCACGGGACCCACGTCTGGGCATACCCTTCCCACATAGGGCGAACAGCAAAACCCACAAGAAGATGGACAGAATGTTGCACATTGGCAAAACATTCACCCCCAGTCACAGATCTGGGTTTAATCCATTGTTATTTTGCTCACCACGCCACCCCAGTTCAGACATGGCCATATGCAAATCAGTCTTGACCCTGTGCCTCATGGGAACAGTCCAGCCCGTACTGCCAAGCCATGTCTTCCCTGGACCGGAATCAAGCATCCTAGGACCGGTTTTGGGGTTTCACCCCTCTTCAGCTAGGATAGCTTGACTTCAGTGGCATAGTGAGCACGGGACCCACGTCTGGGCATACCCTTCCCACATAGGGCGAACAGCAAAACACACAAGAAGATGGACGGAATGTTGCACATTGGCAAAACATTCACCCCCATTCACAGATCTGGGTTTAATTCATTGTTATTTTGCTCACCATGCCACCCCAGTTCAGACATGGCCATATGCAAATCAGTCTTGACCCTGTGCCTCATGGGAACAGTCCAGCCCGAACTGCCAAGCCATGTCTTCCCTGGACCGGAATCAAGCATCCTAGGACCGGTTTTGGGGTTTCACCTCTCTTCAGCCAGGATAGCTTGACTCCAGTGGCGTAGTGAGCACGGGACCCAAGTCTGGGCATACCCTTCCCACATAGGGCGAACAGCAAAACACACAAGAAGATGGACGGAATGTTGCACATTGGCAAAATATTTACCCACACTGCGGTCCAGCAAGCTCCAAGGCCGAGGCCCACGATCTTTGCAGCCTCCTCAGACTATCACTGCTCCGCGACACAGGCCCCCAGCACTCCTTTCTCGTGGACGTACTCCACCGCTGCCTCTGGCATACACTGTGGTCCAGTAGGTCCCACATATGGAACTGAGTCTTGATTTTATGATGGCCGAGTTCATAGGTTAATGGGTAATTTGATATCACTGTACTCCCTTCGATGTGGTGCCACCAACTCAGTGCATAGCATTCCAATGAAACATTTCTGTGGGCCCCTGCTGACCGCTGCCTCCGGCCTACACTGCGGTCAAGTAGGTCACACATTTGGAACTGAGTCTTGATTTTTAAATGGCAGAGTTTACACCATTGTACACGCTTCATCGCAGACTGCATCCCCTTTCAGCTCTGGTGTCACTAACTCTGTCCACCGAAATTCATGGACACTCTCTGGTTGAACTTTGGTGGCATATGAGTCTATGGCCTGGGGGTTGTCTTCATCATCATGTGGCTGGTACTGACTTGGTGTTAAACATGAGTCTAGCATTCATCTCCTCCATATTGCCTGTTTTAGCTTGGTTCTGCCCTCTGCATCATGCCCTGGAAGAACACCTTCCACTGTCCCCAGAATCCCTCTGCGACATTCAACTTCGACATCGACGAGGACCCGCTCAGCTCTCGTGGCCCTACCTCAGTGCACCGCAAGTCACCGTCCCGTGGCGGTGTGCCTGTGCCGGCCGCAGTACATCCGGGGCCACTAACTCTGTGCAGCTCAAGTCATGGACCCTTGCTGTTTGAACTGTGAACTTCTGATTGTCTGGTCACTGTTGTAGTTGTTGCCAGCACCAACCACTCCCTGAGGGCTGGCTTACACTCACCCCACACCCATCCAGCACAGGCGTCACTGGACATGTGACCCTGGCAATAAAAGGGGCCGGGCGCACGTGTCCATAGCCAGTTCCACAAACGATCTAAGTGTGTCAGTTTGGTCATTATGTATGCATGAGGGCTCCAGGCCCTACCACATTACATTGTGCTGTGTACAACGGACGCAACCATGTCACCTCAGGCAGTGGGGAAGACCTGGGACATGTACCTCTGTCGTACTCCCCTGTAAGCGTAGGCGGAGTGGGCTGGCGTACGACAGTCCAGCGTAGGGGTGTGGATAATCACCCCGGGGCTCTGGGCATGGTTAAGTTTTGGGCTTGCCAAGGAAGTAACTAATGTTGCAATGTAGCATGCCCCTGGAGTGCGGGCTTGGCCGAAGGGATAAATGAAGGAGCGCAAGCCCGCTCGGGGTCCGGGATCATACATGCCAACCGTTGTGTGTGTATCGCTATTACCGCAGCATAAGCCAAAGGTCTAGCCTCAACCGCATCGCGAGTTCAGCCAGCCATGAACTCTACATCTGTGTCCGCCCTATCCCTACCACAGGCCTACACGCCAGTGGCCACCCACATTCAACGCACAACATCACAGTGTCATTGTTAGGCTTGTGAACATGCGCAGACAGGCATGACAATGGTGTGCTGGTGTGCCGTAGGAGTGCAAGTGATGCAACCGTGCAGTGGGCACAAGTAAATAGGCTCGGGGGAAGGGAGGGGCAGCAGTGAGGCTACGTAATACACATTGATGGCGCTCATTTGCTACAAGCAGTACATGTCAAACAGGAATCACTAAGTCACACATATCACACACCAATAAACTAGTGAGCCTGCCAACACATCATGCAGAAACAACTATTGACTCATGTCTCTCTGCACTGTCATAGCTGATCAAGGATATGCACACTTCACTTGGATGATGACACCCCTCTGAGCCCCGAACACACAGGCCCAGAGGCAGTACAATTGGGCCCACAAATGCTCCAGGGGCATTGTGGAAAACACATTTGGCATGTTGACGTCACGTTTCAGGTGCCTGGACATCACAGGTCGAAGGCTCCTGTACAGACCAGACATCGTGTGCAAGATGATCATTGCATGTTGTGTGTTGCACAACATATGTGTACGCACCAATGAACTATGGATAAAAGCCAGATGCACCGGACGATGATGAGGAAGACCACACCCCACTGCAGCTGCAGCAGGAATAGCCTGTAAGAACAACATCATTGACAACTTCTTCACATGAGGACGTCACATTGTGACAGTCCTCAGCAATCATGGGACAGTACAAAATGACCACAGGCACAGTATGTGCAAATAAATTCATTACAACACACATTTCCTGATTGCATATCACTCCTCTGTACAATCATATCACTCTGACAAGTGTAAGTGCAACATGTAGTGCGGACAATCTCTAATATGGAAAATAGATTGTGGGTGTGTCACCTCTGTACAGAGAGGCTGTTTATGGTGTCACGTATTCTAAATGCCATTTCTGTGTGTCAAAGATAGTACGGATCCTACTCATCGCGTATCACATGTGTCCAATATCATTACATAGAGGCTGTCATTTTTGACCTACAATTGACAACAGGGCTTCTTTTGGGGTCAAATATGTACCACCATGATGCAGGGATGCACCCTGTGAATCAAGTCCCACAACATGAGTATCATGGACATAAGGGGTAATCACTGCCCCTACATTCGTCCATGCTTTCATACTTGATTAATCATAGACATGACACATCTGTGTGTATTAGAATGTATTATTCGCGTTCAGTGTTGAAGCTGTCTTAGTACTGGGGCATGCAAACAACACTTTACAATGTTGCCCCGTGGAGGGCCAGTCAGAGTCCTTTAGGGATTGACAAGTTACTCAGAAGAGGAAGTGTCCAGTCCGCAGTCTGATTGCTGTGTCATTACTAAGCAAACAAAATATGGCAGTCCATGACGAGGTCCAAGGTTATTGTCGCAGAGTGTATCGGGGGACAGTGGAAGGTGTAATTCCAGGGCATGATGCTGAGGGCGGAACCAAACAGTAACAAGCCATATGGTGGAGATGAATGCTACTGCTTTCTTCTTACCACTAAGGCAGATTCATCCTCATCTTCGTCCTCAGACGTTTC
Source organism: Triturus cristatus (assembly GCF_964204655.1). Classification (NCBI taxonomy): domain Eukaryota; kingdom Metazoa; phylum Chordata; class Amphibia; order Caudata; family Salamandridae; genus Triturus; species Triturus cristatus. The sequence continues at coordinate 627,104,162 of NC_140587.1, forward strand.
ATGTGCCTCACCTGTGGGTGGTGGTGTTTGGTCTGCAGCACTGTGTGACACTGAATGTAGAAGTAGCAGCAGCATTCATCTGCGCAATCTCTTGTGGCATCACTCCCATGATGAGGATCTGCAGTGCATGCAAGATCCCATCTACAGCTTGCTTGTGTGCAACCGTGGTAGCCATTCTTTGCACCTGCATCCGCTCCATGTTTTCCATGACCCTCCTTATGTTTTCCTACTCACGGATAACATCTATGTAGCCACTCTGACTAGACAGTTGTTGTTGTCTTCGAGTCATGACTCCAGCAACGCCAGCCATGGATTGTTGGAGGGCATGGGGCGGACTGTGAGTGTCCGTTAGGGAGTGTAAGTGGTCCCTGATGGGACTTAGACACCCATGTATGCCATCCAGTTTGGCAGCCATGAGGTTGAACCCCACCCGTTGGAACGCCATGTGTTTCTTCGGTGAGGTGCTGGGAGCCAGACGTGGTGGTGGGTGCTTCCTGATTTGTGGTCTGTGCAGGGGCTGGGCTCACCTCGATGGTGCTGGGCAGCCCTGCTACGGGAGGTGGGGTGCGAAGGTTGTCCTTGAACCGTTGGAGTTCATCGTAGTCGATGTCCTGGGGCCCGTCTCCATCATCACTGACGTGTTGTAGGGTCTGCTCTGCAGGAGGTGTTGATTGTTCCTCTGCAATGTAAAGAGGAGATGCAGTTTCACAGTGTGTTCCATGTATGTTGATGCATTGGCGAAGTTTACATACAGACTGCATGACAATGTACATTGTGACTATTTGTGAGGAGATGCCTATTTAATGCAGAACAGTGGGCATTTGTAGTACATCACAGATGTGAGGTTGTACTTGTACATTGTCATCTCACAGTTTCCTGCTATGCCAGATGTGATTGCCCATTTTGTACACACATGCGGCACCAGTTGTGTCCTGTGTTCTGTTGTGAAAGTGTTGTAGTTTGTACCACATTGTTGTCAATGTTGAGGTGCTCAGATTCTTATGTGTGTGTGCTGCATTGTGGGTGAGTTGCCCCTGCAGCTCTGATTTGGCTGCCCCTTATCCCTTTCAGGCAGTGTGCCTTTGAATTCTGTGCTTCTACAGTGCTGAGATGTTACAGACTTGGATAAATTGGGCTCTTGGTTGAGTTGTGACACTTGGGCATGGTTTGTTCGCAGATGTGTTGTTGACGTCAGGGGTTGTTTGTGCACGTGGATGAGTGTAACCTGCTCCTTTACGGATGTGGTCCACACTCAGTCACCTCAGTGTCATGGCGTGCACAATGTCATAATGATTGGACTGCAGCCATGCTAATTGTCATGTAGTGTCACTTGCATTGTCAGTGTGGCTCACAAATATGCATCTTTGCTGGGTATCGCACGTGTGTATATGTTGGTTGTGAGATTGGTGATGTCTGGGGTGGGACCCCTTTGGGCACATGGTGGACGGGGGCCTCCTTGATGTTTGTATGTGGCTGCAGTGTGGCACAGGGATCAGGGGCATGATCCAGAGTCATTGTGGGTGTGCAGTGTGCTCTACTTAATTGTGCATGTGTGCCATTGTGCCCATCTCCCCCCGTCCCCCCAGTCCCTGGTCGGTACTCACCCTGTTGATGTTGTGTCAGGTCATGTTGAGCAGTGTCCGGATCCCCAACTCCTGGCACCGTATCCCGACTGATGACTGTGGCGACCATTTTCTCCATGTCATCCAGCTCCTGGTGTGCCTCTGGGCTCCCACCTCCAATCTGCGTTGCCGCTTTTATGTTGGCATCAAGTTTCTTCTTGGTTTTGCCCTTCACATCATTCCAGCACCTCTTCACCTCTTCCATTGTCCTCCTCAATGCTGCAACTGCATTCACATGGTCCAATATGGTCTGCCATATATGCGTCTTTGTTGCCAATGACATGTTGAAGGTGACGAACAGTTGTTGGTAGTGTTCTATCACCTCCGTAACAATAATCCTGTTTTCCTGCGGACTGAACCATGTCTTCCTCTTCCTCTTCTCCTTGGCCTTGCCCGACCCCGAGGTTCCTTGCTGGTCGTCTGTGGGGCTTGTTGGGCTCACGTTGTCCTCTGCACTCAGTCCGGGTGCGTCCATGGTGCTACGCAGTAAAAAAAATTATAATGTTTTTTTTCTCTGCTTTTATAGTGCATTTTTCCGCCTGACGTGTGGGAATTACAGGCCTGTCGCTGGTTATCGCAGATTTTTGTATCACGATTTGGGACATCGCCAATTTTTTACGCGTTCGTGTTTCGCATTTTTTAGGTATCGCGTTAAATTTAACGCGGTCATTTGACGCATTATTGTGAGACTATCGGGTGGTACCGCCGTGTTGGGAATACAACGTTAACATGGCGGTATTTTCCCACGATAGACTGTGATGTGAAAAGTTGCATTAAGCTAATTTTGCGATAATTATCACACGTTCTTGAGAATATCCCCCATAATTTCATGTCTAGGAATGGGAGAGCATGCAGTGTTACAGCTTAGTTGAGCCCTGTGATTAGGTTTGCACCACACTCAGTAAATACTGACTATTGCTCTTTACCGGATGCAGTGTTTCCATCTCAGCTTTAGAGTTGCATGAGTGATGAAGGAATTCAATAAATGTGTCTGTGATTCCCAGTGATATTTTGCTTTTATTTCAGAAATACAGAACATCAATATTTTTCATATAAAGCTGAGCTGAATTTCAAGCCCAAAAGGTTATGTCCAGCAAAGTTAAAAGAAAAACCTGCCTTTGCCAACAAATCTCAAATTGGAATTAATACATGGTATTTATTTATTTATGTTGTTAACTGCAATTTCCTCCATGAATTGCAGACATAATTCAAATAGAATCCTAGAAAATAAAGATGCTATTACAGTGTAGTCTTAGAAATGCTTGTGTATATTTAAGTTCTTAAAGAAAATAAATAAAACACATTGAAGTTTGTTCAAGGTCTAATAATACGAAATAATTGTAGACATTGTTCGACACTCCTCATCATCTTAATACTACACTAAAAATGGTACCGTTTTGCATGTCAATTTAAAGATCCCTGATTTATGAAAGGAGCTGTGCAGAAGCTTTGTACACAATGTGCAGTACATAATATGCGTCTCGGCACAATTAATCCTTATTTCATCAATGGAAGTTGTTTCTCAGTTTTTATTGCTGTGAAATTGGGGCTGGCACAGCCTGAATGTTAAATGAGCCTGATGATTAGTGCAGCATTTCACTACAACAATAGCCATCCTACGGAAGCCTGATTGGCACAGCAAACCTTCAAAACCTGACTGTCAAATGCATGGCATTAGCAGATTCCACCGCGCACATCCGAGGGGAGATATTTGAGACAATTATAGTAATATTTTCATAAATAGTTCTTCATTTACCACTGAATGTTCGCCATTAAACGTACAAAAAATCGTAATTTCAGGGAGACTGTGAGGAGCCATCAGTTTCCCTGGAGGCTGCCTTGCCAATGGAAGCTACTAATGTGGAGATGGCAACTTTCGCCCTGTTGTAATGCGGGCATGACCTGAGAATTGGCCCTGAGCACTGTGCCAGGGTTATGGCAGATGCACCTCTTGGGGCAAAGAGGATGCAGATAACTGTCTACTACTGTACTGTATCCCTGATAAGGGCAAGGAGCATCGAGGCCTGAAGGACTGGGACTACCTTAGACACAGTTGGCACTGGGGTGTTATTGGCATGGCGTGGAGCTCAGGGCCTAGTTTGGGCCCAGTCAGTAAACTGTGAGGGGTGGCATGAAGCTGGGTCCTGGATCAATAGGCTGTGAGTGACGACTGGCTAGTTGGGGGCAGGGAGTGCATACGACCAGTGACCGCTGCCTGGTGAAGAGATTCATGACTGTTGCTCTTTAAGTTTGAGTGGGCCCGAGAACAGGGATGTGCGTGATTTGCCAACCGCAGGCAGAATTTCTTCTCTGCTACAGGCGTTTCGCTGAGGATTGGCAGCCTGTTGACAGCCACAGAGCTGTGCTACATCTAGCGACAACCACATGTCCTGACCTCATCTCCTCTGTGATGGGATCAGTGGCACCAAGGAGCGCTGCACATTCAACAGGTTGCTGATCACCTCTGGAGCTGCTTAACCCATCAACCTTGCGAGTCCGTTGAGACTGGTCCCCCTCTGAGCTCCATGCTGTGACAGTTGATGCCATGGGGAAACCTAAGAATAAACAAGGGTCTGCACAACTGGATATGGGAGAGCCTTCACTTCCCCACTCAGGGTCAAGGGAGCATGGAGATGCAAGAGAAACATTGATTCACTTACACTTGGACAGGGTGCTAGCCGCCATCGCTGATACCACAGCCACGTTCCAGAAGGATGTCAGTGTGGTGTCCATGGGACTGGACATTTTGCAGGCGGAGCACCACAAGCTCGCAGACTGTGTTAAAAATGTGGAACATTCAGTTGGTCAAATTCTCCCTAAATAACAGGCAAGGGCTCGCAAAATGGAGGATTTCTCTGCTAGAGTGGCTACCCTTGAGTGACAAGCTGAAGACACAGAGGGCTGGAACTGCCGCAACAACATTAGAGTGGTGGGACTCTTTGAGGGAACTGGGGGAGCAAACATGGTGACTTTTCTGGAAAACTGGCTAAGCACTGAGGTCGCAACTGATCATTTTATTCAGTTCGTTGCTCTGGAGAGAGCACACAGGGTGCCGACCTGTCTGCTGCCACCGGGGAGGCTCCCTCAGCCGGTGGTGGCATGACTCCATCATTACAGAGATCGAGGCATTATTCTTCAGAGGGCTTGCCAATGGTCCTTTTGCGACAGACAATAATAAAGTGCCAGTATTCCCTGATTTTAATGCTAAGGTTTAGGCACAATGTGCGTCCTTTGTGATGGCCAAGAAAGCTCTCAGTGAAGAAGGTATATAGCGTTCCCTGATGTTTCCTGCCAAGCTTCAAATCATCCTCGATGGCAGCACATATTTCTGTGACACTCCGGATGCAGTGTGGTCCTGGCTAGAGGTCTATAAGGTGGGTGCACCGCTTCTGAGCTCCCAGGCTGCGAGCATCTAGACAGACACCCAGGAAGCAGTTGAAACAATTCTCTAAGAAGGCCTCATTGAGGGTACCTTCCTCTTCACAGACAGAGTGAAAGCGCAAGGCGATGTAGCTTGCCATGGAATAACTAGTGTTGTAACACAAGATGGATGCAGGCACAGACACCTCTTCAGATCATAAATCACTGGCTTCTGACTTGGGGGCTTGGCCCTGGGTGGGACGGAACTCCCAGTAGTGACAAGAAATCTGTTGAAGAATTAGTTTGACGGCTCCACCAGATAACCTTCTTATTCCTGGTCCGTGGCTGAGGGCGCCGGACTGAACTGTGTCATCCTGGCCCATGGAATGGTTCACTCTCTAGCAATAGGGAAAGGGTCGGTGTCCATAGAAGTGATATGTACTGCAACTGTGGCCCTGGGGTTTGCTGGTGGCCCATAGTCTCCAGAAGGCATTACCTGGTTATTTTACTGGGTTATCGGCTGGCGCGCACTTGGGCACTCAGTTCTACTCTGCCTACCCTCAACTAGATTGCCCCTACTAGGTGAAAGAAGGTGGTTTCTCTTAACAATGTTGTTTTCTTACAGGTTTGGGTGGCTATCTGTTACTGGGCTGCCCTTGGGTGAGGGAGTTTGTAGTTGGGATCTTTTTTATATGTCCTGGGGGTTTTGGATTGAGCTACTATCGCTGGGGGGTGGTTGGGGGTGTTTGGGGGCGATGGGGAATTACTGAGTGGGTGACTTGTTAACCTTACATTATGGGAAACCCTTGTTGTAATATTGCATTGCTTTCTTGGAACATTAGGGGAATGGGCTCTGCCTCTAAGAGCCTAATATCCATTGATATCTACATTGGTGGGGAGCCCAAATTGCAATGTTACAAGAGGCTCATCTCACAGTGGAAGAAGCTGCCCGTTTGTGGCACAGATGGCGGTACCAACTTTATGCGGTCTCTTACTCTGCCTGCTCCAAGGGGGCTTTTCTGTGGAACACATGCATTCCATTATTGATACAGAAAGTCATTATGTTTTGGTCAAGGGTAGACTACTGGGCAAGGAGGTCACTCTGGGAAGTGTGTAATAGCTTCAATTCTAGATCAGGTCCCCTGTCTTCGGTCGCTGTCCATCCCCTTGTCCTGTTTTGTGGCGGATGATCTTATTCTTGGATACAATTTCAACTGTGTGGCTGATTTTAATCTGGATAGGTCCATGCCTCCTCTACTGGGGGTGACAGCATGCACGGTTTCAGAAGGCGTTCAGAACTGGTTGGGACATTGGGACTTATCAGATATCTGTAGAGTGCATCATGGGCTTGAACAAGACAATTTGTATTACTCCTACTCTCTGTAGGTTACATACCAGACTTGATATGTTTGTTTGTTTGTCCTAACTTAGCCCATACATGACTCACGCTGAGTATTTAGGGCACACACTGTCGGATGATGGCCCATTGCTGTTGAATTTCTGTCCCATTACAGATTGCCCTGGTGACTTAATCCTTCAATGCTGGAAGACACCTGCTTTAGAGAGTCCCTGAAGACGGCCATCTCTGAATACTTTCATTTTAAGCAGGGGACTGCCACTAATCCCCTTGTTGAGTAGGAAGCCTTCAAGGTGGTGTTGAGAGGTCACTGTATGGGGCAGTCTATTGGGGTTGAGAGGGATTTGAATAGGGTGCTCACCTCTCTTGAACACCGCCAGCATGAATTTGGTAATCAGTTGGGCGCTGATGACACTGTCCAGACACTGATCACCAAGGTTAAGGGTCAATATAATGCTACACGAGAATGTCTCTGGTGCCATGACTTCAAAGACTACCCTGCCAGGATTCATGATTAGGGAAGTCGATCAGGTAGGCTTCTGGCCTGCTTGGTCCACCCGGAGTCGAGGGGGACACCCATTACTCATATCTTATCAGACAAGGGCACTTTGCTCTATTCTTCTGGGGCTATTAATGCAGCCTTCCGTGAATATTATGAAACTGGGACGTACTTCTTGCGAGTACTGCAGAGCATTTCTGTCAGAATGATATAGGTCATGGGGTCATTGTAGAGGGCAGGGAGAATAGGATATGTTTATATGCTGATGAACTGTTGTTGTATTTGGTGGACAGTAAACAAGGGGTTGAGAATGCACTAATGCTACTTGGTAGCTTTTCAGTACTTGCCAGACTTTCGGTCAATAAAACTAAAACACACTTGATTCCAACAATAGCGGGGACAGTGCAGTTGCCTGGTATGCCCCCAGGGCTCATTTGGTCACCATTGTCCTTTTCGATATTTGGGAATTCAGGTGTTTCATGCTTTAGATGATCTTAAATAGGGCAATCTGGGGCCGGCGATTCTTTCCAGTGGGTCTAGTGCTCAATTCTGGCACTCCTTGAAATTGCCAGTAATGAGTCAAATCTCTTTATCCAAGATGATTTGGTTGCTTAAATTGTTCTACTTTTTTTTTAACCTCCCCATTAGGATATGGTGCACCTGGTTTATCCACTGGGATACTCGACTCCAAAATTCATATGGGATGGAGGGCGCAACAGAGTCTCCCTATAATAATAAATAATAAATAATTCCTATTTTTAAAGTACGAACATATCACCCTCTTAAGGCTTTCAAGGCGCTGGTGGCCGCCAGGGATATTAAGGGAGCTATTGCCCAGAGTCACATGATGCTTGTCATGGATCAAAGCTTGAGCCCCGAGCTTAGGAGTCAGTCACTCTGCCTGCTGCGCCACACCTCTCCTTAGCGATACTCTAGAGATCCCCTGGTGATGGAGGCCTGGGTGCCCCTGGTTTTCATTTATATTATTTGGCAGCACAACTTTATTGGATAGCCCATTGGTTGGATGGTTAGCAAAGCTCCTTGATCCGAAAGTGGTGATTCCGCGACCTGGATAGGTTGTTGTGGCATTACAGTGCTGGCAGAGATGCCTGCAGAGGACCGATAGGGACTCCTTTATATGCCCCGGCTTTACCATTGGTGGGGCTGCTCCATGGTGACCCTCCATCTTCCTTTGCTGGACAATAGCTATCTGACTGGATGGTTGCGGACCTGATCACTGTGGGTGATTGTTATGAACTGGGGGCACTTATCCCATTGGACGACATGATGAGACAATATGAGTTACCCCCTGGCCAGTTCTTGACCTATCATTCTTTAGTATGGACGTTTGGAGACCTGTGGTCCGACTGCAGACAGGAGCCCGAGACCCATGTTGTTCTTCATTTGCTGGTGTCTCTGGGCTCTATGCTTCACCTGGTGAAGTGCCTATACAGAGCGCAGCTGAGTTTGACCATGATGCCACTGGTGAGGACACAGGAGAAGTGGGGGACACTACTGGGAAGAGACCTCCTGGACCCAGAGTGGGGTACAATTGTGGCGAGTCCTAAGTGCATTTCTAGAAATACTAGGTTCAAGTATGCCCAATTTAATTATAAACATATGTCCTACTTGACCTCCCCCCCATGGATTGCAGGTCATGTACAGAGGAGAGCCGAGGGCTTGCCACTTGTGCATGGTACAGGGGGTGGATTTTGGGCATATGAAGTGAAGTTGCCTGGGGCAAGGTAGTTGCCACACTCAACAGGGTGTTAAACTTTGCACTTCCCTATACAGCTGAGGTATGCCTCTTGGGACTTTTCCCCAGACCTAAGGCATGCAAAGTTGGTGCCAGATTTGTCGATCTGGCCTTAGTGTGAGCTAGAAGATGGATAGCAATGTGGCGGCATGCTGGGGTAGGCTAGATGGTCGCGATGTGGGAGAAAGATGTTTACATTTGAGCCAGGGTGGGGGAGCATGCACTGATCAGGCAGGACGTACAGGGGATGTGTTTGAGGCATGGAATCGCAGAGGAGACAACCATGGGGGGCAAGCTTGGGATGGACCCCCACAGCATGGAAGTACTGCATAATCACCTCGTGGCTGCCTGGATGGCCAGTAGACGCCTTTGACTGGACATTGGCCTCCAAATGGGCCATGTATGCAGCCTCCCCAATGTGAGGCGTGAGGAGAAGTTGTTGTTCCCTTCCCCCACACCCGGGAACGCTTCTGCGTCATTGACCACTCTGAATGTTTGCTTGATTGTTCAGACAGATGGGTTGTCTTGAAGACCTCCCTCCCCTCTCCACAACATACTGGAATATATATCCTGGGACTCACAGAGATGTAAAAACGACAGTCGGTCACTTCATATTTCCCTTGGGTTCTGACCCTCAGGAATGTTATTGTATTTTGCTTCCCCCTGGTTCAGATTGTTTATACTTTTTATTTTTACAGTATGGCGTTGCTGGGTTTAGTTCTACATCTCCTGTTAGGAAGCACAAATATAGAGCAGTACATATAAATGGATATGAAAATAGATAACATTTTTAGCTGCTGATCCTAATATCCAGAAGTAAGGGATACGTATGGTCAACCTGGGCCTGAGTGATACTGGAGTTTTATTTTTTTTGATTGATGTTTGCACCATGGTATGATTAGTATTTCCTGAGGCTCAGTATTGTGCATCATATATTATCCAGTAGATTTGCACAATGGTGAACTGTAAACCGAACGCGTAAATATGTATCCAATGTACAAAATCCTGCTCTTATGTAAATTTATGTCTCATTAATATCAAATGCCAATAAAAATATGTTTTAAAAAAAAGACCTGGAGAATTTGTCACCAGTAAACTTGTAGGATTAACGCTCTCAGGAATATATCGGGTATAGGAATAATGCATCTTTTGTGATTCCTGAAGGGGCAGCTAACTCCTGTTACCAGCCACATGGCTGGTACCCTCTGTTATGGCACCCATAAGGAATTTTGGCTGAGCACCAAGGGACTAATAGCGAAGATTCTGGTTGCAGACTGTTGGGTACGCTGCAATTTAGATAACTGGATATAAGGTAATTTACTAGCATTTTTATCAGAATGTCAAATTGGAAATGCTGTTTTTGGGATCACACATATAATAAATTAATTGAAACGATTAAAGTAATTCTACATTTTCACAAGTTGATGCTCAAGTAAACAGACAATCCCTTGTAAGGTGCAGCTAGTATTGTAGAGTATTTTTATACAAATGAACATGGAGAAGAGTATAGCTACATTTAAATATGTTTCATATATTATTCAATTTACCACGACTTAGTGAGGAGGTCTTTCAGAATTGGCATCCATGTTCATTTGCTCAGGTAGCACCGTGAGATTATGTTAATTTAATCAGAAATTCTAAGTTGGAATTGGTAAATTGGCTTAGAGTAAACACATTACAAAATATTAAAGCATTTTGTAAACAATAATGTCCATTATCAATGCTTAGAGCAATTGAGTCTCTGTGGAAACAACAATGTGGTTGAATTTCTGCTTCACTTTTGTAAATCAAGGCATGTATGCTGTCAGTGACAGTCTATCCTCAAGTAACTGCCCTTTTATGGGAAGGATGAGCACAGATAGCTATGAATTCTATTTTAAAAATTCTTGTACTGTTTCATCTAAATTGTCCTTTGATTGACTGTCGCTGGACTATCAAGACTGATTTTTCAATCACCACGTTAGAGATCCTGGAAAACTTGCGAGATATTATGAAGCAAATACTGTAAATAAACAAGTGTTTGTTTGTGTCCACTGTGGCATCCCAACTCTTTCTATCCCTCATCACCAACTTTTGATGTGTTATCATTGTACTGTATGTTACCACTGAGAGACTAAACAATCACTCAAGAACTCTCATGCATTTTATAGAATGACAGCTTGATCATTCAGAAATATGTTGCTGCTATGATATTATCGTACTGTATGCTGTTATTAAGAGAGATGGGAGGAATATCTAGGATTTCCTTATTTCTAAATTAAGCAAAGGGAGTCGTATATCTTTATTATTATTATATAAGAGCACTCTCACTCGTTTTCGTGCACTTTAATATTTGTAAACTTTTGTCTAAATTTAATTGAAATGTTTTATAGTAGGGGGATATTTCTCCTCTCAGTGGTTTTAACATCAGGCTCTGCTTTTTGCCTTCTTCCTCCAATTTTGTCTGACTTGTTTTTGTTGGCTTTAGGACTCTGGTCACTTTACCACTGCTAATCAGTGCTAAAGAGCATATGCTGTCTGTGTAAATTGCAATGGTGATTGGTTTATCAATGATTTACATATTTGATTTACTGGTAAGTCCCTAGTAAAATGCAATGTGTGTGTCCCTGGGCCTGTAAATCAAATGCTACTAGTGGGCCTGCAGTGCTGATTGTACCACCCCTGCAAACATGTCTCAGGTCTGCAACTACAATGTCTACAAATGCAGTTTTGAACTGCCATGTCGACCTGGCAAGTGCACCCACTGGCCAGGCCCAAACCTTCCCGTTTTCTACATGTAAGGCCCCCCTGAGGTAGGCTCTAGGTAGCCCCATGGGCAGGGTGCAGGGTATGTTAAACGTAGGACTTGTACTGGTGTGTTTACCATGTCCTAATAGTGAAATACTGCCAATTTAGTTTTTCACTATTGCACAAGCTATCTCTCCCATAGGTTATCATTGGAACTGCCTTGTAACATCTTACAAGTGTAACATTCAATTGGGAAAAAACAAAGATTTGGAGTTTGGGCTCCCTGAGCTCAGAATTAAAAAATACATCTTTTAGTAAAGGTGGTTTTTAAATTGTGTGTTGGTAAATGCTGCTTTTAGAAAGTGGGCATTTTCTTGCTTTACCATTCTGTCTCTCTGCCTGCCTGTCTCGTTGAGACTGACAGCTGGGATGTTTGTGCATTCACTCTAGACAGTCACACAAAGGGAGCTGAGGTGTGCTCTGCATATCCTGATGGCCCATCAACAGGCTGATTTGCCTTCCCGAACTAGAGTGGTGGGAGGAGTTGTCACTGACACCTGAATAGGGTTGCGCCTGGTCTCCCACAATGCTGTCTCCACCCCCCTGTAATATGTCTTGAGCCAAGGCAGGGCAAGGCAGGATCTTGTGGACAACAAAGACTTTCATTTGAAGTATGCCTACTTCAAAGGCCAAAAGGGGTATAAGTATTGGACCTATAACCCCACAGTTTTAGAATGCTTCTGGATAAAGAGGAGACTCTGCCAAGTGGATGAGCTGGAGAGCTGTTAGGAGGGGTACTGATCTTTTGCTGTGTTGCTCTGCTGGGTTGGCCTGCAGTTGCTGTTTCTGTCTTGGAGAGACTAAGGCCTGGACTTTTGCTTTGGTATACTACTTGAGAAGATTATCCAAGCACTTGTGTGTGCTTGCCTCCTGTTAAGAAGTCTCAATGCCATCAAAGACTTCATCTGCAGCCCTAAACTCCTCTGCTGGGAGTTCTGACCAGCTAAGGTGTGCCATTTCCAGTTCTGGGCCCTTGGAGGTGGCAGGGAATGAACCACAATAGTCTCAATACCAGAGTCTCAGAACTTTTTGTCTCAGAGGCCCTCAACCACACATTCACAGACTGCGGTGTATATAATCTCCGCTTAGTGTGGTTCTGTGGATAGCGTCATTATCAGGTCTTGTCACTTGAGTGTCCCATTCTACAAGTGACATCAAAACCTCTACCAGGAGGGAAACAGTCTGGATGTTGACAGTGGTGAGTGGATTAAAGTTATCTACTATCCTTTAGGTGAATATTTATTCAGGGAAAAGAGTAGGAGAGGGCTAAGTCTAAAAACAAAAGCAGTGTTCAGTGGAAGAGTCACTGGTCCACAACACCGGTTGTTTCAGCTTGGAACAGCTCCTACGGGTCTATGGCCTTCGTCAGGATCAAAGGAATATATATGGAGGCCATATACTTCACGGTTTCCCAGATAGTGTGTTATTAGTGAGCGGAAGCACTCACCTGTCTTCATCTTTGAGCACACTTTGCTCAAGACGGAATGAGGTTATTGGTATGGCCTTTAGGCCTATAACTGTGATGGAAACAAAGGAAAATTAAATGCATGATGAAACTAATCTTGCCAATTTCCCAATTCACCAAGTGTAACACTGATTTAACCGTGGGCACCGATGTCGCTGGTGACGGCGTGGTTATCTTCTTATAGATGTACATTTGGTGAAAGAAAGATACAGCCAGGGGTAAAGGGACACTGTCCAGCTTTCACTCTTGGCAAACGTGTATAGAGAACTGTGAGGTAGAGCATAGCGCTCTCTCTGCTAAATAATAATGATAGAGTATAGATAAATCATCCCTGTGTTCAATATTGGCAAACATGCTGGCAGAATTAGGGTACAAAAATGTCTCTTGGCAATTTAAACAAGTACATGATAATACTAGGCTGTTTGAAGAACCCAGAATGGGGGTGTGTTATTTTTTTAATCAGAAAAAAAACCCTTTCTGATAGATAGCCAGTACCTTTGGAAGCTGAACGAACCTCTGCTTCTTCTTCCCTCCATTTCTTTGATCTGTACCCTTGGACCTTACTGCAAGAAGAGCTGAAAATCCACGCATCCCCCTACAGCGCCATTTTTTACCCACCTCAAGCTTGCCATGCGGTTGAAAAACCAACACATCCCTGCAGTGCGGCAGAAATTATTTAGCCAGTGCCTGTGCACAGCCAGAAGAACGCCGCAGCCTGAGTCCAGAGCACTGTGTCTCCGACACCCAAGACTCCTACTCCGACGCAGGCCCTGCTGTGTGGCTGAAGGAATCAATTCAAAACCTGCTCGCGGCTGGAAGAAATGATGTATCAGCTGTTTCACCGCCGCATCCACTCCAGTGCGTCCAGATTTTCCTCTCATCGCACTTGTACATCGAGTCTACATAAACTGTTCAGTACGGTAACGAGGCCACGTGTCCGGAGAATCAACACATCACCGCCACTCGCAAAAGAAAACCAAGGCATCACCTCTTCTCTCAGTAAGGAACAGACACATCGCCTTCCCTGCGTAGCAGTAAGGAACCGACGCATCACCTCCCCAAGAGCAAGGAGCTGACGTATCACCTTCCCTGCAAGTAAGGAACTGACCCATTGCTTTGCTTTCTGGCACCTCACCTCCCCTGTGCCTGTTTTGATCTTGTTTTTTGACGCATTCGAGGTACTTTGTATAAAACATGATGTCCATTTGTAGTGTTATCACCGATTTAATGTGTTTTTATGTACAAATGCTTTACACATTGCCTCTGAGATAAGCCTAAGTGCTTGCGCACAGCCACCAGGGGGTTGAGCAGGGGTTATCTTGGGTGTGTAACTCCCTTACCCTGACTAAAGGGTCCCTACTTGGACAGGGTGCAAGCCATTGCCAACTAGAGACCCCCATGTCTAACAGACCACATGTACAACTGCTTTTAGCAGTCGCTAACGGAAAATCAGGCCATTTGCGACTGCTAAAAAGCCTTTTCACATGTACTAAGCTTACTTTTTGAGTCGGTAAGCTGTTACCAACTCGTAAAATAGCATTTACGAGTCGGTATTAGGAATGGATGTGTTAAGGGTATCCCTTCCTAATAGCGAGTTGCAGGGGGTTGTATGACTGCTTTGCTACTGGAATGCGGTTGCAAAACATGCATTTCACCAACTCCATGAAGTAGGTGGTAACCCATTCAAAATGGTAAGAGGCCCATAAGGGACCCCTTCCCCTTTGTGAATGTGGGTGCCAAAAATGATTAAGAGCAGGCAGTGCTCCCATGGGCCACTGCCTACTCTTAAAAAGTGAAAAGGAAACTGTTCCTTTTTCTTTGTTAAATGCAGCCAATTTTCCTTTATGGAAAATGGGGTTCATTTCCCCCCAAAAATTGCTTTATTTAAAAAGCAGTCACAGACATGGTGGTCTGCTGACCCCAGCAGGCCACTATTGCTGTGATTACAGGCATTCCCAATGAGTTGCATATTGAGACCTACCTCATGAAGGTTGATGAGCTAGGTCATTTTAGACCCCATTGGGAATCACTAAATGTGTCTGAGACACATTTGTACATCACATTTTGTGAGTCCCTAATTCCGACTCACAAACATTTGCTATTAGAGACTCGCAAAATGAAATGGGCGTCCATGTGGCCCTAAATGATTTTGGAGTAAAACACTTACTTTTGAGAGCACACTACCAAGCTGCAGTAATGGATATTGTATTATTAATTGTATTTCACTTATTAGGCACTGCATGTCAATTATCAATGTAAACATGTATGCTTTGTGGTAATCTCCAAGTATATCTTCTTAATTGCACTGTTATCAGTGGATATTCCACACGGTTTCCACTCTAATGCCGTCAGATTTAATATTTTAGGCAAACTGCAGTGATATATGGACTGTTACCTATAGTATTGTGGTCTTTACTCTGTCCATCAGGGTGGTGGTGGACATCATGTCTGCCGCATTGATGGGCAGAGGACTGCAATATTTAGATATCACTGCCAGCCCAGTGATGATCTCTGTTCCGTTGGAGGTACAACCATCAATGTTCGTGAAACCGTATTCTTCTTTCAAACCAAACCTGGGTCTTTCAAAAGCAGCATAACTCTTATATTGTTTATAATAGCTTACCAATACAAAAGCATTGTAATGAAAACACTATTTTGTGTACTACTTGTACCACTGTTCAAATGGCAAACTGGTAATCATGTTGTTTGTATGATGTCTCTGTTGTGTTCCATTTAAGGTTGTGCCTTTCTGTACAAAGGCCAGGCTAATTGCATTAATTAATTCAAACATTTAAGAGAAAATGGTCATTCTTCTCAAAGACATTTGGAGATATCATCAACAAATGTTGGGTTGTATAATGCACATTGTCCCTGCAGAATTTAAAAACAACATTAATACTTTAGTGAATTTGACACTTTATGTGCTGCAGGCTTCAGAACAGAATTGAAAGTGTGGTTGTTATTATTGTAACATATGCTATTAAGAGGCAATATTTCTGTTTCCGCTGAAGCAAACTCTTTGTTGGATATTGCCCATCAGGCACACATTTTATGTGTGCCTGATGGGCAAAAAGAATTGTAAAGATATTTGAAGGCCACGACTTTTTTGGCAGTTCTTTACACCTGGTAGATGTAGGTTCATCATCTCATATCGAAACTGCTCAAAGTGATGTACTAATGACAACTACTTTATTTTAAATCAGAATAGCATGGATTCCTGGCAGAGAAATTAACAGGAGGTAACATTGTTATGTGACTGGCCCTCACTTATTTAATCTCAGGAGAAATGGAAAATGCATTGTGAATCAAACCCAAGACTTACCAGTCAAACATACTGAAATCAAGTTCTTTAACTGACTAAACTCAATATTCAGAGACCTGTACATGTGTGCCGCCTCAAACAAGCAACTGTTGTAGTATTGCAATGAGTAGTCTTAAACAATACTTGGGGAAACAGTCAGATGGGAATGTTTTCCTGAAGATGTAATTCAAAATATTTCATGAGCTCAATGCCATTTCACAGAAGGAAGTTTTGAAGAAATAGCAAATGGGACCATCATCATGTAGCAACTTAGCAACACTGATTCAAAAGTGCTTTTTATTCAAATCTGTAGATGCTGCTTTTTACTAGTTGAATCACTCACTGCCCATGTAAAAAATAGTTATATTAGCGCGGGGGGTGTGGAAGCCCCACTCACGCAACAAACAGAATCCTTGTCAGGGTGAACTACAAAAGTAACTAAATTAGCCTGTGCTTGACCCCGTGGTAGCTTGGCACAAAGCAGTTAGGCTTAACTTAGAGGTAATGTGAGACAAAGACCTATGACCCTCCAGGGACTATCTCAAAGGTTACTTGTATGCATTAAAAAGGAAGGTTTTGGCCTGGCTAAAGGTTTATTTTGCCAGGTTGAAATGGCAGTATAAAGCTGCCCTACAGGCTGCAATGGCAGGCATGGGATTCTAAGTACTACTTAAGTGGGTGGCACAATGAGTGTTGCAAGCCCATTACTAGCATCTACATTTTAGGCCCTGGGTAGATGTAGTACCATATACTAGACACTTATAAGTAAGTTAAACGTGCCAATCAGGTGTCAACCACTGTTACCATGTTGAAGGGAGAGAGTGCAAGCACTTTAGCACTGGTTAGCAGTGGTAAAGTGCACAAAGTTCATATGCCAACAAAAACAAATTCGGAAAACAGGAGGGAGGAAGGCAAAATGTTTGGGGGAAGACTTCACCAAGGATGTTAGGTCTAACACAAATCATACTGTATGATACATTGAATGTCAGCCAAAGGAAATGATTTGTGATTTAGAAGATACATTCTATGTATAATTACAAAGAAGACAACATAGATACCACTAACCTATGTGGTAAATACAACTGGAAATCATTAAACACAGATGGAAGAGTGACACAGGTTTGCCGTATAAAAAGTGCACATAGTCTTTTATATAAAAACGATGAGAATAAAAGAGATACCACAATTAGTACAAGGGATTTCTCCTACTACTCCAGCTATGCAATGCCGGTGGTGAGAACATTTGAGACTGTGTTTGTGTTCTTGTTGTGCACAATATACAGAAATTATTTGTTGTGCAGGTGGTACTTGTGGTGCAGGTGGTGCCTTGTGTTTGAGATGGTGCAGCTGTCTTGGTATAATTATTTTACATGCTTTTACTGTGAATATTGACATTGGAATTTTTTGATAACCGCCTCTATCGTCTTCATCGCCAAGGCATGGTGTCCTGCACTCTCTTCCTTAAGAGTTCATAGATGGTCTTGGTGCATCTTTTCTGTTAGAAAGTCATGCTAAACCGAGACAAGGGCAAAGTTTGAAGTCAACCACGGTGGAGTGTGTGTCAGATTTGAGGCCAAATTGGTCCTAGTCATATGGATAATTTTTTAACACAGTATAGTCCTTAGTTAGGCAGGACTACAGGCTGGATCCAAAGACAGGATTGACTAAAAAGGGTTGATGAAGGACAATAACTTTGTGAAGGTGTTAACAGAGGCGGGAAAATACTTTATCATATCCTCCATCATCATGATATTGGTCTCCACCCAGATGCTTTAGTATTGTTGGTAGACCTGGAAAAGGCATTTAACTCTGTGAAATGAGACTTTCTCCATGCAGTCATGAAGCAGATGGGCTTGGGAGAGAGATGGCTTAGATCTACTCCCTACTTAATTTGGGATGGGGGCAGAATAGAGTCACTTTGGCGGTGCTGCGGCGGGCCCCGGAAAATAGGGGATTTGGGGGCCCCTGATTTTGAGTTATACTACCTGGCTGCTCAGCTCCAGTGGTTGGCACAATGGTTAGATGGTAGGGGTCTTGAAACACTCGGCCCTATAGGTTTTAGTAGACAACCAGAGACTGTTACTGGCGAAGCTCCTCTATCAAAAAGTGGTTATCCCGGCGCCGGGCGAGTTGGCACTGAAATACTGGCAGAGGTGCCTCTTGCATACGTCTAGAGCCCCTCTCTATGCACCATATCTACCATTGGTAGGGCTCCCACATGATGATTCCCTCTCCCCATTTTTGAGAGGTGAAATGTTCAAGTGGACGACAGCTTGCATCATCACAGTGCGTGACTGTTTTTAACAAGGAGAACTCATCCCACTGGATGATTTCCTCTCTGAGTATGATCTGCCTCACGGCCATTTTTTGAACTGTCATGCTGTGGTGAAAATGTTTGGGGACTTATGCACTGAGGCAGACAATAACTGGAGACCCACCGAGTTCTCCAGGCACTGGTGACCCTGGGGTCCGCACGCCATCTTGTGAAATGGCTTTATAGAGCACAAGGAGGCATGATCACGAAGCCCCTGGACCAGACTCCAGAGCGGTGAGGAGCTCTGTTGAGTAGAGAGCTGACAGATGTGGAATGGAGTAGAGTAATGGGGAGGCCAAACCGTATCTCTAGGAATACCAAATTTAAACTCATCTAATTCAATTATTTACATATGACCTGCATGACCTCATACAGACTGCAAGTTATGTATAGGAGCGATGAACGGTATTGTCCTAGATGTGGGGAACTGGACGCAGGGTTTGCACATTTGGCATAGGGATGCAAGAGGCTGCAAGGCTTTTGGACTATGGTGGTAACCATAATTAACTTAGTACAGGCTCATCGCTCCCCTGTATGGTAAGGGTTTTCCTCTAGGTTTCAGGTTTGTAGACCTCCCTTTGATCCTAGCAAGGCGACATGTAGCAATGAAAGGGATGGCTGACACAGGACCCACAGTGTCAGCTTGGCAACGAGATGTCGATGTATGGGCCAGAGTCGACACGAGAGGGCACTGATGGGAG
Source organism: Triturus cristatus (assembly GCF_964204655.1). Taxonomy (NCBI): domain Eukaryota; kingdom Metazoa; phylum Chordata; class Amphibia; order Caudata; family Salamandridae; genus Triturus; species Triturus cristatus. The sequence goes on from NC_140587.1 coordinate 627,123,324, forward strand.
ACAATGCCCGAGGGTTACGTCATCGCCCATTGGCAGGGTTCTGGGTAGAAGTGTTGGGATGGTAGGGGAGACGGCGTTACTGGTAATAGTACAAGTGGGACAAAACGAGATGAGCAGGCTGTGGTATACCCCTGAGTTACACCACTTGCTGAGTCGCAGCTTGTAAGAGAGAATAACTAAACACGGTGCCCCTAATCCCCCCCCCACAGGTTTCCCAAAATTAATAAAATCATGAATCTTGGAATCACCTCCGTTAGAAAAGTAAGGATCCTAATGACTTGCCTTAAAATTATACCCTCAGGACGGCACTGTTTTTCTTTTAGGAGTTGTTTCCTTTGCATAGCTTGTTCATTGCTTAACTAGTATGTCAATAGTACGGCTGTGACTATGACTCCCAGGGGTCCATATCAGTGCAGAGCAGTAGGGAATCTTATTGTATAATGTTACCAGAAGGACTATTGGACAATGTCAAAAATTGTATTGCATATCACTAGAAACCTAGAGTATACCGAGTTGAGACACACATTGGTCACTTTTGAGATTTGCTTTGGTGCGCAGATTATATGTACCCGACCAACTTTGGCATTGGGAAAGTATTGAGGAGAGGCCTGATGGCTGTATGTTGTACTACCTATTGCTCTCATGAACATGTTCATGTTCCTGTACGGAAATGCCAAAAAAGAAATATTTTGTTTTTTAAACAGAGGCGGGAAAAGCTCATAGTGGGAAAAGTCTGGCATTTCTCCTGTGAAGTTTCCTACCTACGGACTTACACTCATCTCTGGAAATCAGATTTCCTCAGTTAGGCAAGGCTGCAGTCTGTAGCAGAAGAGGATTCAGCGTCATTGGATGCCAGTTAGTGTCGGGCCCACTGAGTCAGATTTGCTGCTGCAAAGAAGATAGTAGAGGGCACTACAACAAAGTCAGGCCAACAGGCAATGCACCCTCAGCAGATCAGCTGGCTGGTTGGTCCCTGTCCCATGATGGTTCTCTAGGTAAAATTCCAAGTCTCAAGTTACAGGGTTAGGCAAGAGGAGTTCACTCCGATAGCAGCCAAGGATTCCAGGACCTATGGATCAATACTTGAAGTGATGCCTGACTCCAACAGATGCCACCAACAGGCTCCAGGGCTGCTGTAAAAGTAGTTGTCTTGCAGCTTTTCTATTCCTGCAGCTTAACAAGAGGTCAGCCAACTGACCCTTGGAGTCCACTTCTTTGTCCTGGGTGCAAGTAAGAGCAGGTTCAGCCTCTGAATTCCCTTCACATTTCTCAACAGCAGGTGCAGTCCTCCTTCTGTCTTCCACGGGTCCAGTAGTGTTCTGCATAGGGTGCACAGGGGTGTCATATTTATGCATGCCACTTGCCTGGAGTTGGGGTTTCCTGTGCTCCCTACTGCAAACAATTCCACAGTGCCCCTCTCTACTTAAAACTAAGATGGTAGAAACGTTCTTCCCTAGTGCAGAGTCCCCCAGCCCACCCTACAGGTGTGAATAGGGAAATGAGCAACCCCTTCTCTGTGGTCGCTCAAAACTCGCTCAGGGGTCAGCTCCTCTCCCATTAGCATTGGTGCCTGGCTGTTTAACAATACGAAAGAAGGGGCAGGAACAGGTGTTGTCTATATCTGCCTGTGGCAGGGTAGGCCTCCTTGAAGAGAACTAAGTTTCTGGGCACTGCCCAGATGGTCACCAAGTTAGAGTAACAGAATGCCTCTCCACACTCAAGACCTGTCTCAGCTCTGGGAGCAACTTCACACAACATCAAAAAGCTATTTATCGCATGGGTGACAGTTGTAGGTGAGTTTTTCAAAGTACGTTTTGTAAAATATTTAGTACAAAGCAGACTTGAACAATACAATGGATTACAATGGATTACAATAAATATTTGAAAAAGTCCAAAAATACATTTTTTGCTGATTCCTAGGTAGAGATAACACTATTTTTTTTTATATTAACAAAACAATGTTTTCCTATGGAACAGCCAATTCTGCTACTTGGAAAATAGCTTTGGGACCTCGTCACTGTAAGGACTTGTTTTACATTAAACTTTTGCATGTCCTACTTTTAAATATCATGTGCTTTGTGTTGCTGAGCATTAAGGTTACTTAGGGGTGACTTATTAATATTTAAAAGGAGGATTTAGGACTATCAAAAGGAGATATTTGGCAGGTTGAATTTGCAGTTCAAACCTGCATAGCCCAGGTTACTGGAGGCAGGTCTGCAGGCATGTTTTGCATTGTCACTTTAGTGGTGGCATATTATGTGCACCAGTCCGCTAGTGACATTTAACTTACGGGTCCTCGGTACACTGTGTACGATATACTAGGGACTTATAGGAAATATTAAGGTGCCAATTAGGTGTATAACCAATTATCTCAGGGTTTAGAGCTCAGAGCACATGCACTGGGGCCTGGTTAGCTGAGTCCTAATGCAAAGAGTCAAAAAACATCAGAATCAGCCCAGAAAATGGGGGCGATAATACAAAAAAAGCATTTTCTTAAACTTGCCATTTCTTGGTAACATTTTGCAACATTATCCAAGTCAATGGGCCTGGCTGTCAATCATCTGAAGGAGTCCTTTAAGTGAGTCTGAAATCTCACGCAGAGTAGCCCTCATTGCATGAATATCCTGCTGCACCTTACTTGGTTCCTTGAAAAACTGATCTCAGTGGCTGGCATTACCCCATGCTAATACCCCCACAAGCATAGTCATCTCAAATGGCCTGCAGGTTGACTAGCATGGAAAGGGGTGGCACCTGGGAAGTTGTGGGGAAAAGATTCATGATTGGGGATACCTGCACCTTACAATGGGTGTGCTTTCCCTTAGATGATTACGAGAAGACTGAAGATTCTTCTTCACAGAAGGAGTGTTTTGGAGATTATATAGAGAGACCTGTGATGTGAGGTTTTGTGGAGGTGGGTGCTGCAGAGGCAGATGTAGCATCCATGCCTGCTTGGATAATTGCTGGGGTTTGACAATTCTCAGAAGGGATTTAGGAGGAACACTGCTGCCCAGTCATGAAGTGACTTATTTAAGGTTTTACGTGTATGTACAATATTGTGCTCCTCATCCTCCAGGCCCCTCCCCTCCTCCTGAACAATCTCCTCCTGTTTCTCCTCTTCTTGGTGAGTAGATATGGCTGAAGATACATTTGTTGGAAGAGGATCAGATGCTCTTCATAGATTGCCCACTATCCTCTACTTGTAGATGCTTCCGCATCATCGTCCAGCTCAATGACTCCAGTACCTGAAGAACAAGATTTTAATAGACAGAGACAATCCAATCTAGTTTAATTGATTATAAAACAAACTTCTTCAATATACATTGTTCTGCAAATAGAGAATAAAGTTAGTACAATGTGAGACTGAGACAATGTATGCCACTAACGGTGATCCATGAATGAGTTTAGTATAAATCAACAATGTAAACTCACCAGCTCCAGCCATGGAGATCACTGTTTTGGAGATCCTCTGTAAGGTCAGCTGCTCAACCTGTGTCCTAGTAGATGGTGTTTCAAATGTATATCCAGATCCAGCAGCTATAGAAATGAGGGGTATATTTTTCAAGAGGTTGTGTCATCCTTGTGCCACGTAGTGTGACGCAAGTCTAGGGCAAGCAGTAAGTTATATTTAAAAAATGATGCATTTTCACAAACACATAATTTTTAAAGGATTGTGTGGGGCAAAAGCTGTGCTACATGAAACTGCATCACACAGTAACTCATATATGCAATGTAGTTGTTTTTTGCGCACAATCCAATGCAACCGCAATGCAGTGGTATTTAGTACTATAGCACCGCATCACGCATCGTGGAGTAGAGCAATGCAACCCTAGAAATGCACCAAATTTGCGGCACATTGGCAACACAGGCATATGAAAAGATGCAGTAGCTGCAGTACAAATTCCTCACCATTACAATACACTCTGACAAGCCTAACTGTGCCATGTAAGTCGTTATACTACAAATGGGAGTAGCTTGGAGACAACCACATAGGCAGCAAGGGAGGAAGTAACGTGTTTTCTATCAGCACATATCCCTCATTCACCACAGGGAGAAGGAAGTCATACAGTTCTTCAGACTGGAGAGGGAGTCCTTGATGGAATTGCTGTAGAAGATAGCTCCAAGTCTCCATCCAGCAACTGCAAGGACCAATGCCATCCCACCATCTGTAAAAATGATGGCTATGCTGCATATCTTGGCTTCAGGATCCTTCCAAATCACATCAGCCAGATTGTCTGGCATTTCCCAGGGAGCATTTTTCTGCCTTCCTGCCATCTGTTTTGGATGCCATTATAAAACTCACACCCCAATACCTTCTCTTTACCAAAACTACCAACAACAAATGGATACTAAGCAAGGCTTCTACAACATTGCTGGTTTTCCACATGTGCTTGGTACTATAAATTGCACACAGGTCCAAATAGTGCCCCTCTGCAGCAACATCGCACCTGCACCGAAACTGCACGCCCAACTACTTGATAAATGTTCAGGCGATCGTGGACCATTGTAAAAGTTCCTCAATGTCCTTGCAATATTTCCAGGAGGTGCACATGATGCATACATTTTCCACCACAGTATCATCAATGAGTGGTTTCAGAATGGCACATATGGGAATTACCTGCTCATTGGTAAGTAAAACAGAGCTATACACTATACCAATTAAGAAATTGTAACATATGGCCTAATAGTCATCTCTGTGTTTGTGTCTGGATCTTGTGTAATGGGCACATGGTGGGAGTAACTTACTCCAACATGTAGTCAATTAAGTCACATTGTGTGATTCCTTAACTGATCCTGCAATGAAAGTAATAGAAATACCACAGTGAAAAGAATGATGCCATTTTTAATTGCCTTCTCCATGCTTGTCCCTCATTTTCATTGATTTTCTCCCTGGTTTTTCCCTCATTGCAGCTCCCACCTGACGCCTGTTTTTCCTGCTACCGTCTAGATACACCTACCATCTCCTAGCACCCCTCCCTTCCCCCAGGACCTACCTAATGGGGGCTGCAGGCAACCTCATTGAGCTGGTCCCAGGCCCATCTCTACACCGTGCTGCTGTATCACTCTTGCTCCTGTCTTCTCCATGCTTTTTTCGCTGTGTTTTTGAGTTCCTTCTCCTTGTTTTTCCCTCATTTGCATTGCTTTCTCCTTGTTTTTCACCCTGTTTTTTGTGCAGCCTCCCCACGCAACCCTCGATCACCACCTCACTCCTAGAACTCCAAAGGGCCCTCAATACCTGGCTGTTTGAGTGAGCCTTCAGGACCTGCAAGTTCCTTGACGCCCTGTCGGGTGATAAGCCTTGCTTAACATATCCTAATTCCTTGATTGATTGATTGATGTCACACTGTGTGAGTGGATAGAACCACAATTCCTGCATTGTTGAACAAATCAACTGACAAATCATGTGAGCTACAACGATATTCAATATGAGTAGAAAGAATACCTTAGCAAAATTTGAGATGTGTGTATGTGCAATGGTGTGCAAGTCTGGATTATTTGTCAATGTGCCACTAGAATATTGGTAGTTCAACAAACCATTTGATGCTAAGCATATGCGCCACACATGGCAGTATATCTGTAGGCTGATCAAAGTATCAGGAACACAAATGGAAAAAGAACTTTAAAATTCGATGCATATCATGAACTGCACTCTTATGTAAATGCCAAATCTAGGAACATACATGATACCAAAAGTACAAAGTTGTCGTACTTTTCAGGTATTCCAAACTTCTATGTCCATATATACATATGGATGATAAGCCACATTGACATACCTCATCAATGTGATGGATGAACAATTAGTGCCCCAAGTTGCTTACATTTCCTGCATCTCCGCCCACCAAGGTAGACTGACACAGTGAACAAATAGGCTGTGAAAGATGTCATGCAGTAGGAAATAACTTAGATGAAATGCACTCAAGGTAAGGTATCACAGTGTACTCATAATATAAATCTGACCTGTTGCTTGCTAAAGAAATTAGGTAAGAATCAAGGCATATGAGTACAGAATCCCCTACAATGCAAAATCACATACATGCATGTAAATACAGAGTGTTGTGTACACGTCTGTAATATAAATTCAATTATATCTACATCATGGTGTCCCATACGAAAAAGGCCAACATTGCCATATGTATGTGGCAATCTAAGTTCAACAAGACAACATGCCATTAGCTGATGTATTAATAAACCAACTACAATATCCATGTAACATGTTGAAAATTGATAACATTTACTATGCAAATAGCCATGCGAAATTATGTAAAGTAATCTAAGGCTGTGCATCTGTTATGTACGCAAGCAAGGACTTCATACTTGATAAAAGGGCAAATGTATGTGTGAGTATCAAACATGTAGTCAGTGTCACTACCTATATATGGCTAAATGTATGCAAAATAATCTGATCCTAGGTTTGATACTTCACATACATATTGAGTGCAATTCTCATATTGCTGATAAAAACATTCTAAATTACTTATATTAATCTCCTGGCCAAACAGGAAAGTTAGCATGTTTGTGTGGTGTATGTATTACCTTACTTACCACCGCGCCTTCTTCGCTCCTCCACTCAGGCTAAATTATCGGTCCCTAGGACCAGACTGTTGTGAATGGGTGGTCAGTCCTTTTCTTGCCTGGGTCCCTCTATGTGGAATTCACTCACCCTGTCACTTCGAAATGAAACAGTTAAGGGGAATTTTCACAAATGTTAAAAACTTGGCTGTTTAATCAATAGATCTTCTACCCTATTTGTTCCTGTCAGGCGCCGGGAAACCTGCGGGTAGCTGTGTGCCTTAGAAGATTAAAACAACATAGCATAACATAACCATGGACAATATGTGCAATGACACATATATGTCCAACATACACACGTAAAGCAATGATCAACAGTACCTAAGACATATCTTCTACCCGTAGGGTGATAGTGCGCTTTATAAGTGTTGATAATAATAATAATAATAATGGATCATGACCAAATTCCAAAATCCCCAGACAGAGGGCCAAAAGATTTAGAACTCCACTCTGAGCAAAACAAGAAATGTTGTGGAGCGAATGTTTGGGGTCCTAAAGTCTTATTTTCACTGACTGTACAAATCAGGTAGAAGACTCCTGTTCTTGCCTCTTATTGTAAGCAAGATAATCTTAATGTGTGCAATATTGCATAACATCTGTCTCAAAACTAATGTGCCATGGGACAATGAGACTGAAATCACACATGAACCGGTAGAGGGCGATGAGACGGGTGCAGTTATACAGCACATAATGGCAGTTCGTCTGAGACAGGACCAAATAGCGGTACATTCTATTTCTTAATAAATTAAATTGATGGCAACTGTTAGAAATGGGATTTCTGGTTGGCTAGGGCTTGCGCCAAAGCCAGGCAGAAACCACCACACTAGTCAGGGCTGGGGAGTTACACACCAAAGATAACCCCTGCTCACCCCCTTGGTAGCTGGGCACGAGCAGTCAGGCTTATCTCGGAGGCAATGTGTAAAGCGTTTGCGCGCGCACCCAGCAACAACACCCAAGGCCCACCACAAAGGAAACTCCACACAAGGTTATATATAAAAATAGCCTTTGTATTATACCAAACACATTAGATAATATTCACACAATTTACACTGTGCCAACTGGCACTGGGCAGAATTTTACAAGGGACTATTTACACGGGACAGGGCCACATGGACCACTGTCAGAATTAGCACAAATCACCAATTTGTACATATAGGACATATACTAACTGTAACACAAATTAGCACGGTAGAGCACAACCAGTAACTACTGGCGCAATAATGACCTCAGCGTCATCACACTAGCAACAGGTATAAAACCTATCCTGCATCCATCACAGGGGCATAAACACATTATGCAATTTCTCTTTGGTCTAACGCATTAGACCTAACCACCTAAGTATACCTACACTGGGGGCGTATATCGCACAGGGAAGTACAATCTCCCTAACATCCACCTAAACAGGTAAAACAACCTCCTGGGCAGAAATGACCACATTTAGAGGTATAAAACACAGGGTGCGCACAACATGCTATACACAGTACATTTCCTAGCACCCAATCACATTAGCATGAATCACAATGACACCTCAATCACATTAGGGTCCAGGTTGCGCCAGAACCTAAACGTAGCAGCTGCCCACTACTTGCTGGGCAGCTGGGGACAAGCACAGGGCCTAAACGCTGCAGCTTGAACTACGTGCTGCGCTGCTGGGAAGGCAAATAGGAGGCCTGGGCTCTCAATAGCCCCTGTAACAATATCCAACACGCTGGAGCCCCCTGGGCTCAAACATACACATGTCCCCAAGCGTTGGAGCCTCGCAGGCTCAGAAACAATAATGCCCCCTTTGTTGGAGCCATCTGGGGCTCTAAAACAACCTACATGCGCCCTCCGTTGGAGCCTTCTAGGCTCTAGAACAAGGTGCCCCGCGTTGGAGCCTCACAGGCTCGAGGCAAATGTGGCCCGTTGGAGTCCCTCTGGACTCTACGAAATACTGCCCCCGTCGTTGGAGCCTCAGGGGCTCGTGACTAGGCCTGGGCAAAAATTTTGTTCCGTTCGCGGAAATTGCGATAATTTGACATTTTTGCGTTCCGCGGAGAGCGCGAAAATGTCAAAAATTCCGGTTTCCGCAGCTTGGCGATAATTTGTTTCTTGCTCGCGCTGTAAAATGATACATTCTCGCGCGCGCGCGATCGCCTTACCTGAATCCCTGCGTTCGCCGACAAGTTTTCTTGATCCGGTCGCGTTCTCCATGAGATGTTGTATTGTTTTTAGCCATTTGCGCTGTCTCGCGACAGTTCGCGCCCGCAGTGACGTCATGCGTCGCGCGATCACGTCTTTCTTCTCGCGATCATGCACCGCGAGAACAACTCAAAACAAGATGGCCGCGCCCGCAAGCAACCACATGGGTAAGTTGGCGACCCGCAACCATGCAGAAAATCTCGCGAACATGCCGGAAAAAACTTCCGCATCTTCGCGATATTTCTGCTTGTTTGCGATAATTTTAAACATTCTCGCGATAATTTGCGAAGGTTAATTCCGCAAATTCCGCCCACCCCTACTCGTGACACAACACAATGCAGCCTATATTGGAGCGCACCAGCGCTCTTAGACAACCAATGTCCCTTCGTTGGAGCCTCACTCGGGCTCGAGAACAAATAATGCCCCCGGGGTGGGAGCCTCACGGCTCTATAACAAAGACGGCCCGCCGTTGGAGCCTCACAGGCTCTAAATGAAGACTGACCGACGTTGGAGTTGCAGGGGGGGAGGCACTGGCAAGGCCCTTCACACACCCCCCTCCTCCGGTCTGACACGAGGCCCCACTCACCGGACTGACGCGGGGACTCCTCCGGTTGGGTCTTCTCTCTTCTTGAAGACCTGCAGGGTTCCCTCCACACACGGGAGCCCTGCGCGAGGAGCCACCGCCGCCGTCCTCACTCTCCCGGTCTTCTTCTGTTCGCAGGAGCGCTGGGTAGGCTCCCGTCCGCTTCCTGCTTCCAGGGTCAGGCTCCGCCCACGTCCTCACGTAGGTTGCCTGGCTTCCGGTTTCGGACCGGGTCGCAGCGGTGATTTCTCCCTTCTCTTCACCGAAGCGCGGGGTGGGCTCCCGCCTTCGGTTTGAAATACGATAAAGTAAGCGGTGTGGGCACCCGCCAACGAGCACACAATGGGGGGTGGGCACCTGCTCCCGGCAGCATCACGGGAAAGGAAGACGCAGGGTGGGCACCTGCGCTCCAAAAGCAACACATCAAGCGGGGTGGGCTCCCGCTCGGCAGCCATTACGGGGAATCCCTACGCTGGGGATTCCCTCTGGGGACAAGGACGGCAGCTGAGCGCTGCAGAGCATGAACGCTCCTCTTCCTGGCAAAAACAAAGATAAAGCGCTCCCAGGGCGCTAGAAGGCTGCCGCAAAGGTCCTGGGGCAAGGGAAACAAAGCAATTCGCCCCAAAAGTCCCGGAGGCATCAAGGGAGGTAATGCAGGGCCCAGGGGCCAGCACACAGGGCCCTCCAGCAGGGAGGCAGCCCCCATGGCGGTCCCTCCTGGGCCCCACCAGCAGCAAGAACCCTCCTGTCAGGATCCAAAAGCAGAACCAGCAATAAAGCGCTCATCAGGCGCTAGAAATAAAGTCCTTGGAGTCCATCAGGTATCCAGGGGCTGGGCAGGGCCCAGTGAGGCAAGCCTTCCCCTGGGCCCCAGTAGCAGCACGCCCCTGGCAGATTCAAGTCAGAACAAGAACATTTTCATGGGGTCACAGCCCCTCTTTTATACACCAAATCCTTTGTTCTCAAAGGTGCAGGGAAGGGGCGAACCAGATACAACTGGTTCCTGAGCACTTTGTTTTGCTCAGCCCCTCTCCCTATTCACCGAGCAGGCCAGGGTCATCAGTCGCACCACAGGGGGCGGAGCCAGCATTGTGTGGGGAAAGCCCAGCCCTATTCAGGTCCCAGGTATACTCCTCCCACTCATCAACATGCAGCTCTCTCCACCCACCACTGGGGCAGACCCATCCTGACTCCTGGGGCCAGGCACACCAGCCAATCACACGCCAGGCAGTCACTGCACATTTATGCCAGCATCTAGAAGTGGCACTTCTACACTAGCTACATGGATGCCGCACACATCATCGTGCAGCATTTCATCACACGAGTCCGTACATACCAAACTCGCACCTGCACTCCCCACGCATTAGGAACTACCAGGGACACATACATTCCCCCTTGCATTCCTATGGGAGGGCAGGTCAGTCTCACTCAACCACACAGAGCGCACGCGCTTTCCACTGGGACACAGTGTGAAAGCGCCTAGAGGCCTAAAACCACTAGTACAACACAGGAAAAAGGCTAGGATACTGCAAAAAGTTCTAGGGGTGAACTTGCCAGAAGGGCCAAGTCCAACAGCAACAATGACAGAAATTATGTGAACCTATCATCCCAAAAAATTGTTTTTTTCACCCTTCCAATGTGTGATGTTTGTATAAATGTCAAGGTACCTATAGTGTCACTCCCAGCGTCCCAACTAGAAGTAGGGCGCAACATCTATGAATCTCGATTTTCGAACTGTTGCTAAACAAGTGGGCACATGTCAAACTAAGAATAAATCAATGGAGCAAGCCCATTTGATGCCCTGTTTCTAGATAGATATGAGGCATTCATGTCCTCCCTCTCTTAAGCAGTGCAGTGCAGCACAGCAAGCTGTCTTCCTGTCCCGCTGCTGTGTGGAAGTGTGCGGTGAATCACAATTCTCCCAATAAGTTAAAGTAACCCAAATATCTTTTTTCTTTCTCCTCCTCTCAACTTTTTGTTTATCTACCCCTCTCTTTATTCTTACAGGTTCTATGTTCCCCTTTGGTATCGCTCTATTTTGTATTCACCTGTTTCAATTTTGATTTATGTATCCAGGCAAACATTGTATTGCCCTGATGATGATCCCATATGTTTAGATGATCGAAACATCATTGACTGAATCAATGTGACCCGTATGATTGTGCTAAATGGATTTTTGGATGCAGCAGTGTTGCTTTGATTTTATGTAACTCTTGTTTTTACAAAACTTTCTTTGCTTGTGTTTTTTTGTGATACCTGTTCAGATGCTCCCCTTAGGGGTATGTACTCCTGCAAACCAATTTTATTTTCACATAATAATAAACTATTTTATAATAATTGATTGGATATTTCCTGGGCATTGTTATTTTTGCACCCAGAATGTTACTTATTCCTATCTAATGTTTAGGAACCTTTGTTCCCTATAGCCTTAACTACTCTGGGTCCCTAGAGATCCTGCCGTTTCACTTGTTTGTTTAAAATAATATGCCCTCTGGTAAATTGGCACAAAGCAGTTAGGTTTAACTTTCGAGAAAATGTATAAAGTATTTGCGCACTCCATCGAGGTTGGCCTGCACTTTGGATTTACCCCAGGCCAGCGCAATCTCAAGTAACCCTTAAGCTCTATTTACTTCTATGTACTACTTTTCGATGTATTCTTTACAAATTTTATAACTGCGGTTCTACTTCTCATAGAAATATAATTCATTTTACTAGCCCCATGTGTTTTTATTATATTACTGTGTGTGTATGTGTTGCACCAAATTCTTTACGCATTGCCTCTTTAGATAAGCCTGACTGCTCTGTGCCAGGCTACCAGAGGGTGAGCACAGTTTATCTTCTAGTGTGTATCTAGCTTACCCTGACTAGAGTAATGGTTCTTGAGTGTACACGGTTCCTACTGTGACAACCAGAAACCCCAGTTCTAACATTGGTGATCTGCAGTGAGGATAGGACTTGTGTTTGTGCAATCTTCTCCCTTATTCATGGAACTCTCCACCTGGGTACCCATGATGTGACACAGGGGGCAACCTCCCTGTTAAGAATACATATTGCAGGTTATCGTATAAGGTGATGGTTGGCCATCATTAAGAGTGAAATCTCTAAAATTGTGGAATTTGGGGTGTACAACCCTCCAGAAGCCCTTGGTCTAGTCTTGTGGTTCTGGCACCAAACGCTGCTCGCCGAGCAACACATCCTGAATTGAGGTTCTGTGAGGAATATAGAGTGTTAAACTCAGTGACAAAAACAGATGCTCATCCCTTCCATCGGGCTGATGAGCTGATTCACAGGTTAGTGGCTGCCCAGTATTTAAGTACCTTTGTTCTTACATCAGGTTACTGGCAGATCATCCCTGACATAAGGTGCCAAGGAGAGGTCGGCCTTCTCCACTCCACAGGGCCACTGCAAATTTTGTGTGATGCCCTTTGGACTCAAAAATCCCCCTGCCACCTTCCAGAGATTGGTGACCCAGGTCCTTGCTAGTATGAAGGCCTTCACAGCTATCTATCTGAATGAAATAACTGTGCATGGTAGCAACTGGAAGGACCACCTCTTTCCCTTCCAGGAAGTGCTTCAGTCTATGCAACAGGCAGGTCTGACAATCAAGATCAGTAAGTGCCAGATAGGGCAGGGGTATGTGGTGTACTTAGGACACCTGGTGTGCATGGGTAAGGTGCAGCTCCTCCAGGCTAAGATAAAGACAATCATGGCCTGGGAATTCCCCAAAACTCAAACTGAGGTCAGAGCATTATTGGGCCTCACTGGTTACTACAGGAGACTTGCCAAGGGATATCGCACTATTGTTGCCCCCTTGACAGAACTGACTTCTAAGAAGCAGCCCAGAATTGTGATTTGGACATAGGTGTGCCAAAAAGCATTTGACTCCCTTAAGCAGTGGGCAAGTGTTAGACCAGTCACCGTTAGGGTAGTCTCCCCCCAAAACGTTTGCATGCTTACCTCTTCTTTTTGCTGTTTCTTTTTGTTGGCCTTAGAACTCTGAGCACTTCACCACTGCTGAACTGTAGTAAAGTGATTGTACTTCTCCCCTAAATATGGTGACATTGGTGTATACCCAACAGACACATTTAGTTTACTTGTAAGTCCCTTGTAAAGTGTTAAACCTTATACCCAGGGCAAGTAACCTAAAGGCTACTAGTGGGACTGCAACACTGATTGTGCCACCAACACAAGTAGCCTTTCAAACATGTCTAGGCCTGCCATTGCAAGGCCAGGGTGTGCAGTTTACTGCCACTTCGACTGAGCATTTAAAATGACTTGCCAAGTATAAACCTCCCCTTTTATTACACATAATTCACCTCTAAGGTTGGCCGTAGGTAGCCCTAAGGACAGGGTGCTGTGTAAGTAAAAGGTAGGACATGCACTTTTATGTTTAAGATGTCCTGGTAGTGACAAACAGTTTTTCATTTCTGTGAGGCATACTCCTCTCATAGGCTAGCAGTGGAAATTCCTTAATACACTTTTAAGCTGTAATTCCTGATTAGAAAGTAGTAGCTGAATCATGTTTCATATATTTCAAATAATATTTATTGTAAAGTTGGATTTAACATTACTATTTTAGAAATACCACTTTTAGAAAGTGGACATTTCTCTGCTCTTACTGTTGTGTGTGCCTTGCACCATGTCTCCATAACATGTCTAGGGTGAGTGACAGCTACACTTTGTGTATTCCCTCTAGACATCTACAAACACAGGAAGTATTGGTGTAGCAGAGAACTCATCCGCATTCAACTATCTACTACCTACTGATAGACTGGAGCCAAGGCTGGGAAGAAAGAAGGTCCTGTGCACTTCAAGGGCCTACTTTGAAGTCATCCCCACTTCAAAGGCACAACTTGGTATAATTACTGGGGCTCTGACCCTACCAAAACAGTACACTACTGGACCTGTGAAGAACTCTGCTGGAGGTAATGACTGCTGTGCTGCAAGGATTGCTACTCTGCTTGACTGCTGCTTTGGAAGAACTGCTTTTCAGCTCTGCTGCCCTGCTGCCTGTTGATCTCTCCCCTGCTGAGTATAAGCACTGGACCCATCTCACTTGAACCTAGAGTGACTCCAAAGGTATGATGGCTTGCCCCCTGTTCCGAAGTGTCAGGGCAATCAAAGACTGCCTTCAATCCTGCAACAGCGCATAGATTCTTCCATCTGTGAGACCTGCCCTGCAAAATGGTGCCATTTCAATCTGGGCCTATTAAAAGGTGACTTCTGCTATCCAGAATGATCAAAATCGACGCAGTTATGACTTTGCACTGATCAGAACTGGCGCATTGTCCTTCAATGCCGACAGAGGAGCTGATCGACTAGATCGCTTCGGCGCACTGCACAGATCGACAATGATGGACAGCATGGCTCAATGATGATGCAGTGCCTACATCTTAAAGAGGTTAGTTGGCAAAGACTTAATCTTCTGCATGTATTGGAGCCAACACATCGATTTTTCTACGTCGACGCTTGCTCCATTCAAAGTACTTTGTCAGCGGGACATGTGAAAGTCCTGTAGCCAACCTGTCGTCCATTGCGGTCAGCCTGAACTTTGGATTTATATTGATCCAGTGCGACCTCAAGTAATCCCTAAATGCTATTTGTTTCGAAGCACTACTTTTCGATTTATTCTTAAAAAATGTATAACTCCGGTTATACTTATTAGATTTTTAAAAATCATTTTTGGTCCTCTTTTGCTCATAAAATATAATCTATTTTTCTAACTCTATGTGTAGTATTTTTGTCATGTTTTCATTGCGTTACTGTGAGTTGCACAAATACTTTACACATTGCCTCTTTAGGTAAGCCTGACTGCTTTGTGCCAAGCTGCCAGAGGGTGAGCACATGTTGTCTTCTAGTGTGCTTCTAGCTTACCCTGACTAGAGTGGTGGTTCCTGCTTGCACATTGTGCATACCCTGACAAACAGAAACCCAAGTTCTAACATAAGGTAATTCCAACTTTGTGAGTTTTCACTACCACAACATGTAAAACTTAAAAGTACATGTCCTGTCTTTTGAATACACTACACCCTGCCCTCTGTGTTGTCCAGCACCTACCTTAATGGTGACTTATATGAATAAAAAGGAAGGTTTGAACCTGGCAAAAAGTTTATTTTGTCAGATCAACATGGCAGTGTAAACTGAACAAACAGGCTGTGCAGTGGCATGCCTGAGACATGGTTATGGGGATACTTAAGTGGATTGCACAATCTGTGCTACAGGTCCACTAATAGCATTTAATTTACAGGCCCTAGGCATATGTAGTGCACAGTACTAAGGACTGATAAGTAAATTAAATATGCCAGTAGGCTATGAGCCAACATTAACATGTTTAGAGGAGAGAGCACATGTACTTTAGCACCGGTTAACTGAGGTAAAGTGCTCAGAGTCCTAAGGCTAACAAAAACGAGGTCAGAAAAAGCGGAGGAGGAAGGCAAAAAGCTTTCGGGTGACCCTGAAGAGAGGACCATTTTCCAACAGATATGTTTTTGGTAGGCTCTGGATTGCTGGCAATTTGCACTCACTCATTACAATGCCCCTTCCTCATTCTAACTCACCCAGGATCCACCTACAAGCATTTACTCATTCGCACCATGCACCCACTTACACAAGCTAACTCTATACCCTTCCTTACAGCAACTCACTCAAACACTCTCTAACCAATCTCCCACTAGAAGCATCTCACCAAAGACTATCATTTTAGCACTTACTTCTTAAAGCATCTAAGTATTCACTGACTGTACTGCTACTCATGCCAGCTCACACATAACTATTACTCATGCACTCATATGATCACACTATTGCATTCACTCATATGGAACAAAACAAACAGTCTGACTTTATTTTAGTAACTAAAAGAGCATTTTCATTGATTGGCTATTTTTTGCATATTTTCATGCGGATTTTCATGTGGATCAGTGGTTGGGTGAATGTAAGAATAAATCAGTAGCTTGAAGAGTGGGGTGAGACAAGTGAACTGCCTGCAACAAGGGCAGTGTGGAGAGGCATAATGTTTTGAAGAGGCAATGTGTATGCAGATGTAGTATTGGAGAAACACAGCATAGTGCATACAAAAGAGAGGACTGTGCACTGTGCCCTCCTTTACAAGATCATATATAGCAAAGGTCATCAATGTGGGTCCAGGAAGGCCAAACCGATGTCACGTTTCCAAAATAACCACAGACATGCATGCATTGACTACAAAATTGTGCAACATGCAATTCAATAAAGACAGCATTATAGACATAGGGCAGTTCAACAGCATAAAGCCAAAGGTCCTGCTTATTATTGAAAGTGGCTATGTGATTACATCTGTACAGTCACTGATCCATATTTCAATGAATTCTGTCACTCATCTATGCACTTAGGGCCAGATGTATGAAATTGCGAGTTTCCGATTCCCTAATAGTGAATTTTAGCGATTTGAAATGACGAAATTACCAACAACGATGTACTACAGTGTATTTAACACTGTTAGTGATTCCCAGTGAATCACAATTGACCTACCTCATTAAAATTCATGAGTTATGTCACAATTTGTGACCCATTGGAAATAGCTGAAAACACAGGGATGGTGGCCTGCTTGGGGACAGAAGACCACCATATCTGTGTTTTCTTTTAAATAAAGCAACGTTTACAAAAAAAATGCAGCCTGTTTTGCTTAAAGGAAAATGAGATGCGTTTCAAAAACAAAAATAAAGAGTTTTTTATTTTTTTATTTTTAAGAACGCCTCTTAGAAAACATTTTTTAATACATTTACAAAGGGGAAGGGGTCCCCAGGGGAGGGTCCCCCTCCCTTTTGTGAATGGATTAGCACTTACTTGAAGTAGGTGGTAAAATGTGAATGTTTTGCAACCACGTTTTGGTCTCAAAACATTCACACATACCACTGTGAGTCGCTATTAGGAAGGGATGCACTTACCACGCCCCTTCCTAATACTGAATTGCTCATCTATTTTGCAAATTGGTAATAGGTTGCCGAATTGTAAAATAGGGTTGGTACACGTAAAAAGGGAAACGGCCTGATTCTGCGATTTGGGCCATTGGCGACATCAAAAAACCTACGTACATCTGGCCCCTAATTACTCATCCTTGCAATCATGCATCTGCACATCTACCCATTGACTCATTCTTTCATTCATCCTCATGCTCATCCATAACACCAGACATGCTGTGCGTGAGAGAGTGGTATTGGACAACTGCTTTTCTCGCGACTGAACTCGGTACCAGACAGCACCACTGTGTGAAAGCGAGCTCTTGAAACACTGAAGTGCCAGGGACAGACTACTCTTGCACCCAAGAGCAATACTGTATGAGAAAGTGAGAGAGTGAGAGTTGTTGAGACAGCTGCTCTGCCACGGGCTGACTGCAGTTGTTCGAGGGAACACGCTGACTTTTGCAAATCAATAGCTTTCAATAATGCAGCCGGTGTAGTGGCACAGAAGCCCAGATGTCCGGAGGCCCCTCTGAACCTCAATTATGGATGTATTTTTCTACCAAGCGAGGAAACGGAGGGGGCGTTCCATTACCTGTATGTGAGCCCATAGCACCTTGCTACTGTGCTGGCTCTCCATGAGAGAGAAAACTCTTGCACCAGATAATTATGCTGTTTTACTAGAGACAGCTGCTAGGGACTGACTGACTTTTCATCAGAGCACACAACTGTGAGAGACACCTGGGGAAACAGCTGCTATGTCAGGTACTTACTGTTGTTGAGCCAGAGAGTATCGTTATGTGAGAGTGATCCTTTGAGACAGCTGCTAACATAAGGCCTGGACTGACTGCTGTTGTACCAAAGCACAATGCTTTTTCAGAGACCACTCCTGCCGAAGGGGCTAGTGTGGGCAGCTCTCACCGCAGCTGCCCTGGCTGACCCTGCCTGCACCTGTTCCTGAAGGTTCTTCTACTGAGGAGCCCAGGTAATATCAGCCATACGGCTCTCTGTCAAAATTGGTGAAGGGATGTGGCTAGTTGCCCAGAGAGGTGGGGCTGTCCAATAGATGCTCGTAGCTGCGCCTTCCTAGGCAGGAGTTGCTAGGTTCGAAAGACAAGATGTGCTCCGCTCATTACTACGAATTGCACAGTTTCGGGCTGTAAGATGAGCAGAAGGTGGCGGGAAATTCTAACTGACAGCCTGATGTGCATTGTCAGCAACCAACATAGATGTCTTCCCACACATCATATTTCTAATGATAAAATGTTATTATAGCTCTTCAAAACATAGTGTATGCTGTTCCTTAGAGACTGCACGCTAATTTGGCCTATCACTGTGAAACGTTTGACTCACTGAGCCTTCTTGCCAGGTAAGCTGCAGAGAAATATTGGACTTCAAATTGATCATTCGGATAACTGCAGATCAGCACATGTTACACCTTTGCCACAGCTGCCACGTGGCCCAGGGTTACCAGTCAGGCAGTGGCGACGTGACGCGGGCTGGGGGAGACAAAGCCGGACAAGATAAGGGCCCATGGGGAACCCCTAATGGCGGCAGGACCACTGGAAGTGGAAAGGGTGAAAACCCGCGAAAAGATGCACAAATATTGGGTGCGTCATTTTAAAGTACAAACCGCCCAATAACATGGAGAAGGGTGGGGTGACCAAGACGGTCAAATAGGCGGCATGGGCTGACCTTACCACAGTCTGACCTCGCCTCATCGCCTTGGAGATCGCTATGCAGACTGATGCCATCAGGACACCACGCAGGAAGAAGTAAGAGGTGAGTATCCAGGAAGACATGCCCACTACCAGGATTGCCGTGCGGAGAGTTGGAGTGAGATGCTGCATCATACCGAGGAGCCATGCACGAGGCGAGCGGTAAGCGACGGGCGACGGGGTTTCACCTGGGCACATGTCCTATCAGACCGGTGGCGATGCCCATACATCAGCTGTGGTGATGGTAGGCCTTGCAGGGGAGTCCTGGGCCAACACAGGTCATGGTGGTAGAGGCACTTCAAGATCGCAGGCTGGTGTGCTCGGAGCTGCTGCCTGGTAGGGATAGATCAGGCGGGCTGGCAACTTATAATTGCTTGGTGCTACCACATACACCAGTTCAAGATGTCTGACTCTTTTTTTGAACTACTGTAGTCCCCTTTCTATATCCACGCACGACACGCTTTATCAATACCGCCCTCCCTAGGGTAGCAAGATCTCCGGTTGCAGCATGGCGTAGCGTTCGGTTCACTTTCCATGAGGTTATCAGGTAAGCGGCTACATGCCCTCGGCATCATCTTATTTTTTTAAAGTTGTGGTTATCAAGGCCTAATCAACACCGGTGCCTTTTTCATTTTTTTTTAACATTCGATGTTTATCAACAGCCGTTTTACCAACACGGTTACTTCTTTCCTTACCGGTGAGGATCAACTACGTTGATGCGTGTTAGTTTGATTACGCTTTTTGATCCTCACATAATGACACATCATTATTTCCACAGCTTTCTGCTGAATGAAGGTTACTTAATTTCATCCTCACGATTGGTGAGCTTTTTATCTCTTGTTTTCTTTCCCCTTTAATTAACACCAGCATTATTTCACGAAAGCAATTAGATCCGGTTTACTCATACACTTTCTTATGTTCATCTCCCGTTCACTACGTCTTTAACATGACCCATCTTCATTAATGTTGCACTACCAACATGAGCACCAGTAATTTGTGCACTGTTCTCTGTTTCTGCATCACTACTTTAACGCGCACTTTTCATGGTTTCTCCTCAGCATTTTTACATGCTGTATTATTGAACATCACATACTCATGTTTTTCCAACTTGTGACTTTCCACATCATGGTGATTTCTCGGTGTCTGGCAGCTACATACAGATATATTTTATCCTATTAAATATACTTTTTCTCTCATAGGTTTCACCTGAAGAAGGGACGTGACAGTCCCGAAATGCATCGAGCATGACTTCAAAAACATTTCATTTGGCAAAAGCAAACACTGTGTTTTGATGCTACCACTATGTTGTCATGATATGTTATGATTCTATTCATTGATGTTTGTATAAATTTCAAATGAGTATCTACATTGAATTGTTACATATGCAAGAATATGATAACAGCACTAAAAAGACATGTTTGAATTATAATTTTGTGCTTTAATTCTTTATGAAAGAATTTGTATGGTTCATTTGAAAAAAGGGTTGTCACCCCACAGGAACAGTGCTTAGTGTTCATGACCTCATTGATCATGTAATTTCTTGTTTCATTGTTAACACTTGATTTGACAGCAAGTGTCACACTGCAGCACCCTTGTTTTAATTAAGTATAATCTGATCAAAAGGTTTACATAGGTGTGCGCTTCCTCACATACTTACTTACAATTAATAATTCAACTTCAAACTATGTTTATGTAAAAAAAAGTAGTAAAACCAGGTGGGGCCAATTTTACTATTCCAAATACAAAGAATGTTTCACTTAGAAAAAGTGCATTAAGCAGGTGTGTCCAAAAGTACTATCCCTACTCCAACCTGTGCATGCCTCAGGGGAAATGCATAAAAGTGGTAACATTAAATTAACTATTCCTACTCCGACAAGTTCTTGCCTCAGGAAAAATGTTGGATTGTGATGAAAGTAAAAATACTATTCCTACTCCGACAGGTGCCTACCTCATGGTAATTGCTGGATGGTGGTGATGGCAAATTTACTAATCCAACTCCAAAAGGTGCTTGCCTCAGGGAAAGTGTTGTTTAATGATGGGGTTAAAATTACTATTCCTACTCCATCCTGTGCTTGCCTCATGGAAAGGGCTGGATGGTGGTGGGGCCAAAATGACTATTCCTACTCCGACAACTGCTTGCCTCAGGGGTAATGCTGGATGGTGGTTGAACCAAATTTACTATTCCAACTCCAACATGTGCTTGCCTCAGGGAAAGTGTTGGATAGGGGTGGTGGGCACAATTAATATTCCTACTCCAACATGTGCTTGCCTCAGGGAAAGTGCTGGATAGTGGTGGGGGTAAAATTCCTATTCCTTTTCCTATTCCGACAACAGTTTGCCTTAGGGAATATGCTGGATGTTGGTCTGGACAAAATTACTATTCCAACTCCAACATGTGCTTGCCTCAGGGAAAGTGCTGTATAGTGGTGGGGTAAAATCACTATTCCTACTTCGACATGTGCTTGCCGCAGGGAAAGTGCTGGGTAGTGGTAGGGGTAAAATTACTATTCCTACTCCGACATGTGCTTGCCTCAGGAAAAATGCTGGAAAGTGGTGGGGGTATAAATACAATTCCAACTCTGACCTGTGCTTGCCTCAGGAGAAGTGCTGGATAGTGGTGGGGGCAAAATTACTATTCCTAATATGACCTATGCTTGCCTCAGGGAAAGTGATGGATGGTGTTTAAGGCATAAAAAAATGTTAAAATATTATTAAACATTTTGAACACATTTATTTTTGGCAACAGATAAAATCATCATCAAATTCAAGTTGAAAAGAACACAGCCCATATTCTATTAAAAAGACAATCAAATAAATAAAAAAAAAAAGAATTAAATCAAGGTAAATAAAAATTATGTTTTTCTAAATATTAATTATAGGAATTAAAATCGCTTTCATTTTTAAAACATTTTTTAACAACATTTCTCTACAGATCTTTCATCAAACAAAACATTTGGGATATCAGAAATCGAACCATAAAGAACCTCATCTTACAAAGGTACATTTTTAGTTTATTATTTTTGTAAATAAAGTTGAAATTGCTGAAAATATTTGGCAGATTTTCCTTCAAACAGAACGTTTTCAAAAACAGACATCTATGCAAAACTAAAACCAAATTTACAAGGTAAAGAAATAACCAAAGGCTCATATAAATAAAGTATTAAAAACCTCACGACACCGAAACAAAATATCCATCGAAAAACAAACCAAACTTTCAACTGGTCAACCATACAAATAACTAATCTTTTCCATTGCAGGGTAATTCCAAATATCAAAAACATAAAAAAGTCTCATTGATATTTCTGTCTAAGAGACCTAACTAAGGGGCCGACTACGAATTAAGGGGGGTCCGGCGCGGACGCCCGAAGTCCTCTTCCCGGAGCATTTATGTGTCGGAGGCTCCGCTCCATCCGGCTGTCCGAATCGTACTGGCTCGGTCTGGAATCGCCTCCATTGCACGGCACGGTTTGCTTACGGACCAGACGTATGGAGCGGTTCGGACCGGAAACGATTCGGTCGGCAATTTTGCATTTCTTGCATCGTACTTGCACAATCGTACAGCTGTACGAGTCAGTCGGGAAACACGCGTACGGTTCATACTTTTTCCGGCCAGATCGCGTTCGGAGCCCTTTCGAGTGAGATCGGAATCGAACCCTTAGAAGAAAAAGTCACACTTGTGAAAATCACCAACACCACAAAAAAATACCACTTCAAAACATCGGATACACCAAAAGCATCAAAAAACAGCAAGAAAAAATGTAAGCTATAACACTAAATCTATATAATAACTTAACCATTTTTCTCTCCTAGGTAAATTTATAAAGTATAATAGTCATAAGCAACAGGGGTAAACAATGTATTCAAACTTCATAGTGCATTCAATTAAAACAGAATAAAAATATGCATAAAATGTTCACAAACTTTTTTGTTCCAAACAGGAAATCACCATCACTTAAAAATATATTAACCTTATTTTTTTTTCTCTTTCAATCCATAACAGATAATGTCTTCAAATCAAGAGGCAAAATACATCTCCTCCAGCCAAGGGAACCGTCTTCTAATGCATTGTGGATATGTTTATTGTAAGGAGAGGCTAACTGAGCCCAGGTGTCATTGGAGGTGTGTGCAATGCTACTCATCTCATTGCACAGGCAGAGCAGTTACTCTTGGTTTGCTCTTTTTTAAGAACCACAGAGCATAACCACTCTGCCTCTGCAATTGAGATTGAAGTATGAGAAAATATAAATGAAATAAAAGCTATTGCGTTCTCCTCCAATGAACCCCGTGGCGCAGTTTTGAGGGAGGTATCCCAACACATTCCTTCTCATTTTGCTAGTAGTATGCCCACAATACCCAACCGACACAGAATTATACAGCGTAAAAAACAGGCAAGTAATCCACAAAGAGTAACACCCCAAACCTTTTCTGACATTAACATTCCTCCTGAACTTTCTATAACAGTTACCACTGAATCATTTCTTTTACATGACAACCAAAACCCTCAAAAAAGAATACTAATCTTTAGCACCACCCATAACCTTGTTAAATTGGAGTGAAGTGATATTTGAATGATGGATGGGATGTTTAAATCCACACCTCATCCATTCACCTGAATATACACTATTCATGCCTATATTAATAATACAGTTGTTCCCTTAGTGTACAGTTTACTTCCTGATAAACAATCCTCAACATATACTGAATTTGTGTCAGTGATAAAACCTAAACAGCAAACAAAAGTCCTAGAAAAGTATAAATTGACTTGGAATTACCAATGATTAATACAATTACCAAAATGTACAAGGATTTTTACAAGGATTTTTAAAAAAACTTTTCTCAGACATATTTGTGAAATAAAAAAAACATCCTTAGCTGAGGATTATATATCAGACAACAAACTTCAATTTGAATTAAAAAACGAACAGCCCTTTGTTTTGTTCCTCCTCACAGTGTAGACGAATACTACACTTCTATTACAGAATCTGAATACTTTGCATCAAACGAAGACAAATTGGCAACCCTTCTAAATTACTTTGAAGACACATGGATTGGCCATCTAAGCAGGTCAGGTCGCAGGAGGAAACCACGTTTCCATTTGAAGTGGTGGAACTGCTACGTGACCTGCTTAGAGGGAGGAGCAAAAACAAACAATGCCATAGAGGGATTGCACAAATCCTTCAATAAATCAATTGGCAAACCTCACCCTAACTTCTATAATTTCTTGGAAATTTTGAGGAAGGAGCAAAGTTTGGCGGACAATGTCTGCTAGGCACCGCCACCATTTTGGCCTTTCTGGACTGTCCACCAGTAAATCGTAATGATTGCCTGTGGCGGATCCATGGCAGACGGTCTTTGCTTCCACCATGGTCACAGTCTGGATCCCCCTGCCATCACAATGTGGCGGGGGCAAATCGCGGTCTGATGGTGGAAGGCCTGCCACCGCATGGCTGGTGGTGGCGGTCCTTCCGCCATCGTAATGACCCCCTTAGTGAAGATTTCTTTGCAACTGGTATACATTTTGCATGTCTTGGTGGAGAGGTTTACAGTAGATAAATCGTGTGTTCCTGTGGGGGAGGCGGGAGCAGAAAAACAGGGATAACAGGCTACAGCCACACACGGTAACAGGTCACGATCTCCACCGCAGCATGGAAAACCTGGTGATGTTGTAGCAATTATTCTGAGGACAACATGACCCTGCCAGCGAGCGTGCAGTGAGATTGATGTCCCCTTCTTCCAAACGCAACACCAATACATACAAGCATTTCTTTCTATACCCACTCACCAACCCTGGTATGAAGTGACAAGCAACTGGGCATTCACGAGCCTAAGTACCTCCACTTCTCCTTACTAGGAGAAAGCAGTGTAATCGCAGTGTAATCACCCACAACTGGCAGTAAGCACAGTAGTACATTATGTGATGCTGGGAAAATGGCATTTAAAGGAATAAATTGGTCTTCATACTCTCAATTCCCATGCCTCTGAACAGGAACCACAATGATCCAATTGGGACTAGTCAAGCTGGTAGGAGGGTACAAAGAGCTTTGGGGCTCCTGTAAGGAGCACAGTTATATTGACCCACCACTGCCTGTGCAGGGCATATCAGACGCGCCAAATAGCACAGGGTGGAATTAGGGGGAAGTTATGCAGAAGGTCTTCTGGGCACCCACACCAGTATTAACCGATTAATGATGAGCATTCCCAGAAAAGAAGAAATGTTTCACCCAGCCACAAGGGTCACCAAAGACTCAGTGGGACGACTTGACAGGCACCCCTAAATGATGGCACAAGTGCACCTTTCAGCAGACAGAGTATTAAATAGAAGAAATGAGAGGCAAGTTCATTGTCCTAAGGAGCCACAACCTCTCACGCGATGGTCACAATGCACAAGTTTCAAACCTTATCAGATTGGAGTGTCGGGTCGGCGGAAATCAGTCAGCACCCCCCTACTGTGGTTTCATTAATACGGGAGATCTGTATATTGCTTGAAAATACAGGAGGCAGGGGGCTGTTAGTGAAACAAAAGTATTGAGGCAACGGAATCGGGGGAATCCACGACTTGCCCAAAAAGAGAGTGGGAAGGGTTTCTAAGGTTGTAAGGGGCTCAAAATGCCCAAGAACCATACTCAATCCCAGCTGACATACTGGTCCTCAAACACTATGAGGCCAGGTATACGAGCATCCAAGGGTTAGTTCAATAGCGGAGCACTACAGGGGAGGACAGCCAGCAGTAAAGTAAGGTGGGCAGCAGCTCAGCTGGAGAAATGCCAGGAACAGCGGGGCTAGCGACCCGACACTGCGGCCCTGCCCAGCAGGCATGTCGAGTCCGGTGGCTTAGTGGAATAATGCATACACTAAAGGGTCTGTTTTCGGCGTCATGGTCACAGGTTCAAATACCAGGGGTCCAATCAGCCTTTAATCCTTCTGAGGTCAATCAAATAGGTACCATTGAGTTGGGTAACAATAAACATCTGTTATTCAGTGCCAAGATACCATTGGGTGAACTTGTGCTTTACAAATACACGTATGTGATTCAGTCATTTGGCGCAGCAGTAAATTCTTGCGGCCATGGGGCGGCAGACAAGTCAAGGCATCAACCAAATATCCACCATGGCAAAGATACATAGGGCTACTTCCGGGGGTTTTCATGCGTCACGGTGGGATCAACCTCAGGACATCAGGTTATCACTCAGAGGATGGGGTTCGCTCAACCGGAGTCGGCATAGACACGTTCCCACTTATGATAGTGGGGGTCTCGGAACAGTTGGTTTCTCTCAAGTGGGCGGAAGGGGGAGCTGCCACTGATCGGTAAACTGCTGGCAGCATGGCAGAGGCAGCACAAAAAGAGGACCCAGAGAAAAGAGTAACCTAGGTAAAAGAGCTGCTCAGACAGTGTCCTTGGGTTTGCCTCACTGCAGCGACACGGGGAGCAGGTGACAACACACAATAACAGCCAGAATAGAAGAGCTCCCCAGGCAGTGTCCTTGGGATGCCACACGGTAGGGGCACAGGGAGCAGGCGGGTGGCCAGCGAGGGTCCAAGGAAGCAGAATGGCACTTGTAACCTGGGCTGGTTCTGACAGCCGCCCACAAGCTCGGTAGCAAGGGAAGCCTAGAACCCGCAGAACCAGAGACACCTGCAAAAAGGGGCCATCCACAGGGGCAGTGCTGTCCAAAAGAAATAGGAGGAAAACCAGTGGACAATATTCTGAGTGATATGTAATCAGCAAAACATGGGTCGCGAATGACCAACCAGTAAGTTGCAAGATGTATGATCCATGTTTTTTGTAATATTACTGCGGCCTTTATACACCACAAACTGCTGTCCCCTTGAATGTTTGACGGGAAGGGGACGATGCAGGGTATGGCCAAGACGGACGGGGGGAACTCGCATGCCTGGAAGAGGTTATCTTGTTGCTTCAGCAGCCACAGCAGAGAGCAGTTTGAGGTGGGGTAGGACAGTCGGAGAAGATATTTAACAATGCCACTGTCTCTGACAGAGTTTTCAGGATGCTGAATAACCCTGAAGAAGGTACCTCGCTGCTCTTAGCCCAGGGCTCCACTTTCAGTCGCACTGTCCAGCACAGCCCTAATAGGAGTACGCCACGGTAAGCTGCAGCAGCTGAGCACCAGTGTATTCCACATGCTGGCTGCCGGGATGGCTCTGCTGGTGCACCATGGCTCTGGCGGGATGCTCTACTTTTCTTCCTACTTTTTCTTTATTACTTGATACAGCACCTAGGGATTGGGCAACCTTGGTGTCCTCATTTTGTAATGTATACACTTTGTGGGGGTTTGAACACAGCGGGTACAGATGCAAGGGATCGAGCAGAACAGACACCCAGCAGGTAGTGAAGAATTGCAGATTGGTGGGTGGGCAGTGTTGAGCAGCCAGACATTTTGGGGCATATTTATGAGCCCCTTGCACCACAGGAGCATCACTTTTTGTGACTCTTCAGTGGCGCAAACCATGAATTCATATCTCAGAGGCTATGCAAAGCTGCTTTGCGTGGCTTTGAACGGCCTCATAGATATGGAGTAAAGCAAGGTAGAGCAACTCTCTGTGTTGCCTTACTCTGAGCTCAGGTGGCGTTCCATGTACGTTGCGGAGGGTGTTCTCACGCAACACCCATGGATTT
This sequence comes from Triturus cristatus, assembly GCF_964204655.1. NCBI lineage: Eukaryota > Metazoa > Chordata > Amphibia > Caudata > Salamandridae > Triturus > Triturus cristatus. The sequence goes on from NC_140587.1 coordinate 627,150,942, forward strand.
TGACACTTCCCAAGATTTACAAAACCATTTAAACCTGTGGATGCACCAAAACCGTACGCTTTCGAAGGTGAGGCATAATGGGGAGAAATTTCATTTCTCCTCATTTATTCCTTTTTCTATGTGTGCTGCATTCTGTAGCTCACATAGAAAGAGGGAAACGCCCCTCAGGTAGTGGTAGTCCGTGCAGGTAAGCGCAGTGGGGCGGGCAAGGGGTGGGGGTCTGAAATCGACATACGACATTATAAGGAATATAAAATAAATTAATGATTAAAACCACTTAACTTGCGCGCGCCGCATTGCCGATGCGGCGAGTGCAAGGTAAGTGGTTTTATTTATTTATTTATTTTTATTTCCTTATCCTGTCATTTGTCACTTTCAACCCCACGCCAACACCACACCCCGCTTACCTGCACGGACTGCCCCTGCCCTCAGGATTACCCCTTCCTGCACAAAAACAATCCTGTTAACAACACAGCCACCCTTACACCGTGGTGGTAGGGTCCCTGCGTTGGCGCAAGGCTGCCGAAACAGGGCCAGAGCTGGAGGAAAGGGCAAGAATGTACCGTATTGGATAAGTATGGTGCCATCCTGCCCTTTCACTTTTACATAGGTCATTGAAGCAAGGTGACTTGCTTCACTGCCCCATGTCGAAACCCCATAACTGAGGCCCCTTTTAACGCGAGTGCACGGCAGCTCTGTTAAGAATGACTTTCCGGTGAGGTGATATGCCGTGGCATGATCTACTATATGGCAGACAGCCAGTTGAGCCAATGTTCAAAGGTGGACTAACCCCACAAGCATATTGCTGCAGAGGAGTGACTTGGAGCCCCTTTCTGCATGTGCCGCGCTTGTTTGTGTGTATTGTGTGTTCAGTGATGACATGAGGTCTGTAGTCTGGTTGTGGCCTATAATCAGACCTACAAATGCTTCCTGCAAAGCAACTATCGAATCTTTACAGTTTTCTGCATATATGGCTTCTAGGCTGATGAAGCCACGTTTTTTATATGCTAACTTTAGTAAACCATCTGAAACAGCACATGACGGTACATGATCCTGTGTTCTATACAAGGCACGCTGCTATTCTCTGGGTCCACGCTCTATTAAACACCACAATAAAATAAAATAAATAACCCTGAAGTATGGGCGCCTTTCTAGCCTGCTTCACTCATTTGACAAACATGAGGCCCCCATATTTACCATACAACCTGAGGTAATAGCGCCCCGAGAGATCATATTCACATTTCAATTGAGATTCGCTGAGTAGATTAGACGTACGAGGCATAGAAGTTAAACTGAGTTAAGATTTACAATATGAGCCAAGAAATAAACATCAGTCTGTAGACTGCAAACTATCAAGCAGACCCAAGTCGCGTGCGCATTCCCACCTGATCAGCTATTTATATACCGAATGTATAGCAGTTTGACAGTGTCTGCATTTATTGTCAAAACATTTTTAACTTGTTGCATCTTTTTTGAAGTGTGTACTTTTTGCATGATTAGCCAGGGCGTGTGGATTGAAGGAAGCGCAAGAGCAGCAAAATGTCATCACTCAAAATGCTTGAATAGTTTCTGACCATTTTTATGCTGACTGCTATGTTATTATTTACTGACAAGTAATCTCTGCAATGCGGAAAACAGAGCAATTGTAAAAGTTTATTGTGACATTTCAAGTTGCAATTGCATAAATCGCTCTCGGACTGCGGCCAATGGAATATGAAGTGGTCCAGAGCATGGCCTGCCAAATACTTACTTTCACAGGTTTCCAACGAGTACATCTAAAAATGATTTTGATATTTCGAGCTGTAATAGAAAAGGCATGGCTAGCCGTTGATTCATGTTTTAATGTGTATATCTTATCAGCAAAAGTTAGAATGGAACAGCACCAGGGCAGCGATTTACATTTGTGTAATTTTTTTGAATGTAAGAATGTGAAGAGAGGAGAAAATACACAAGCAAGAAGTGGAAATGTTTCCACTCCTTTCAGTTGCAAATACCATGGAAAACGTTTGGACAAGCCATGGCATGGATTGCGAGCGATTAAGTGCGATTTATTTTACAAGCAAGTACGAATTTGAGAAAAACACAACACAATAGGTTATTTTAAAGAAGAAAACACAACAAAAAAAGAGAACATTAATATACAAATTGCATAATTTGTGCTGCCATTTGGTCTGGCAGTGCATTCATACAGTTTGGTTTTTATTCTCCGGTTAATTATATTACCAGGCTCCTTTATGTCATTATACAGTGGGCACCAACAGCATGAATATTCCCAGGTAGTACCTATGCTGCTTTGGACAATAAAAGAGTCCTTATATCAGCGACCTTTAGTCTATTCTTGTTTTTTTTTGCTCATGGCCCTCCCAGATACAGCACTCAGCTCTTTGTTTAACTCTTTTATTCGATGTGTGGCTACCTTGTAAGCGGGGCTGAGCTGAGTGTTCCCTCCTAAAGCTGTTGGGCAATTTGTGGAATACATAACTGCACGGCTGCCTGAGCCGTGGGGAGGAGAACCATCCCATTGACAGAAGCGGGAGACTGTGATCAGGAACTGTTCCCGATTATCTACAGTACAGCGAGCCAAATGTAACGTGCACCTGCACCAATGACTGGACCTTACTATAAGGAAATAATATGTTTAATTTTGTGAATGAAGAGTACATCCACTCAGGAATAATTATTTACTCGTTGTTTCTAGGACTACAAATCCCAAGATGCAAAGTGGCAAGAAAATAACGGCATAGCAGTGAAAACAGCGAAAGCCCCGCTTACAAGGTAGCCACACATCGAATAAAAGAGTTAAACAAAGAGGAAAACGAGTCAGTACCTCATTCACTAACAGCCCAGGAAGAAGAGTCCGTGTGACTCGAAACGCGTCGGCACTGCAATTTATACTGGAAGTTGGTGGCAAGTGCTGAAGGAACTCCGGAGGGAGGGTGAGCTGAGTGTTCCCTCCTAAAGCTGTTGGGCAATTTGTGGAATACATAACTGCACGGCTGCCTGAGCCGTGGGGAGGAGAACCATCCCATTGACAGAATCGGGAGACTGTGATCAGGAACTGTTCCCGATTATCTACAGTACAGCGAGCCAAATGTAACGTGCACCTGCACCAATGACTGGACCTTACTATAACGAAATAATATGTTTAATTTTGTGAATGAAGAGTACATCCACTCAGGAATAATTATTTACTCGTTGTTTCTAGGACTACAAATCCCAAGCTGCAAAGTGGCAAGAAAATAACGGCATAGCGGTGAAAACAGCGAAAGCCCCGCTTACAAAGTAGCCACACATCGAATAAAAGAGTTAAACAAAGAGGAAAACGAGTCAGTACCTCATTCACTAACAGCCCAGGAAGAAGAGTCCGTGTGACTCGAAACGCGTCGGCACTGCAATTTATACTGGAAGTTGGTGGCAAGTGCTGAAGGAACTCCGGAGGGAGGGTGAGCTGAGTGTTCCCTCCTAAAGCTGTTGGGCAATTTGTGGAATATATATATATATATATATATATTACCTACTGGCGGTCGCCAGTAGGTAGTTATAGTTAGGACCACGTTTCCATAGGAAAACCTCAACATTCTATTTTGAATAACTTTGGCGCCGGTCGACGAATCCTCGCGAATTTCTCAAAATAGGTGGGGCGCTACGCTCCGCTCCTACCCTGAAAGTCTCGGGGGGGTTCGTCAAGCGGGAGCTGAGATAAAAGGGGGGTCCCAAAACGCGTTTTTCCCATGCATTTTTCCATAGGACCTTTAGAACGAGCTACAGCCCGAACGGCTGAACAGAATTACTAGAAATTTGGCAGAGAGGTAGTCCTCAGGTCAAGGAAGTGCCTTTTGTAGGTTTGGTGTAAATCTGTTCAGTAGATCCTGAGAAAATAGCCTTTAAATCAATATATATATCTGTGGAAGCTTACGGTGCGCTTACCGTGCGCTTACGGTAAGCTTACGGTAAGCTTACGGTACGCGTACGGTGGCGTGCGCGAGCGCGATTCTGATTGGCTGTTAGATCTTAGTAAACATTCGAATCGGTCGAAACCAGGAAGCGGCGGCCGCCATTTTCTCTCTCGAACTGTCAGGGGGGTGAATAAAAAAGGTGGATAATGTGAAAAGGGGGCAGGCTCGACAGTTCCTGACCCCCTAGCCTTGGTCAGGGGGTCCCAGAAGGACCCTCAAGGGCAAAAATAAAAAAAAATTATTTTTCGAAAAATCGCCGTATGCGCGTAGCGTACGCGCACGGCGACCTGCGGAATTACGCGTACCGTGCGCGCACGGAAAAAAAAATTTTGCGAAAAGGGAAGCTTAAAAAAAAAAAAAAAAATTGTGAGGTAAGGTTGGCTCTTATAAGAGCCGTTGGGTTCATACAGGGATGGAGGAAAGAAAGAATGGGAGTATTATGAGCGTCTACAAACATGCTGGTCTATCTTATTGTTAATAAGGGGAAGACTGACCTCCCCAAAAGCAATAAGACCACCACATTTTGTACACCTCATTTCAACACTCGCAAATCGAGGGTTGATGTCCAAAGGAAAAGAAGAAGGTGATGCTCCAACAACAGAGGAAGGGCTCAGCTGAGCTGCCGATGATGTACTCGGCTGAGCATCTGAGGCTGGGCTCTGGTGACTTACTGAAGAGTTTTCTCCAGTATGTCGAGCAAAGGTCCTTGGGTGTCTGTCCTGAAGGTGTCTCATCATAGAGTGATTTCCAAAGGAATATTTCCTACTTGGATTTCCTCTTGATAAAACACGATCACAAAGTATGCAAGTGACCTTTGGAGCATTGACCTTTTTCTCCCCCTCTGGAAAAGTGAAATACTCCCATACAAAAGAAGTCTTTTGTTTCCTCCTTCTCTGGATCATGGTGGTGCTGCTGGCCTCACTCTCAGAAGAGCTCTGCTGTTCTGCCATTGTATCCCAATGTCAATCCAGCTCCTGCTCCTAGAGAATCACAAGCAGAAATGAGGGGAATGGGTGTGGTGTGGGAAGAATCTGGAACTGAAAGTAGTATCAACCAATGAAAAGTGTTCTTTCAAGCAGTAAAGAGGGGAATGGGTGTGGTGTGGGAAGTTTCTGGAAGTGAAAGTAATTTCAACCAATAAAAAGTGTTCTTTGTAAGTCACATGGCCTACCGTGCGCGCACGTGACGCTTACGGTGCGCTTACGCAGCGCTTACGTCACTTTCGCGCATGCGCATTACACGCCCCTGCGTAACCGCGACGTTGCTTCCGGGTGTACGCGTACGGCACGCACGTATCACGTATCGCGCATGCGCATTACACGCCCCTGCGTAACCGCGACGTTGCTTCCGGGTATACGCGTACGGCACGCACGTATCACGTAGGCGCGCTGCACTAATTACGTCCAGAGCGCGTAGCGTCAGCTTACCGTACGCGTATTTTACAAGCGCGTAGCGTCAGCTTACCGTACGCGCACGGAAAAAAATGCATTAAAAAAAACCTTTCGATAATGCAGGATATAGTACATAAATTATTCAAAAAAGGCTTACAAAAAATGAAATAAAAAAAAATTGCATTAAATTATAATACAAATATAAAATCGAAATAAAAAACCACTATCCACATTGACCCCACCCCCTGTGCTTTTGGTGGCGTTAAGTGGGCGCGCACGCCACGAATGGCGTAAAGTAACTTAGCATTTAAAAAAACGAAAAAAATAAACTGAAAAAACCATAGGTTTCACACACGTTATAGTTAGGAATTAGCATTTAAAAAACCTTGCAAATTCACTGAAAAAACCATGGGTTTCACACACGTTATAGTTAGGAATTAGCATTTAAAAAACCTTAGAAATTCAGTGAAAAAACCATAGGTTTCACACATGTTATAGTTAGCTGGACATTTTACTCGTAAAAAACCAATGAAATTGCCCCGTTATAGTTAGTTCAGCTAACTATAACTCGCGCGCCCGCAATGCACTGCTGATGACGTCACATATTACATCACTCATGACATGGTCAGTGACATCACTCATGACATCACTGATGACATCTCAAATGACATCACTGATGACATCACTGATGACATCATCCTTGTGATAGAGTGGCAGACCTCCTCATCCCCTAATATAACCTTTGACACACACATTCAAAAATAGAAACTACAATGTTCAAAACAATGGACATACCAATACCAGTTAAAACAACCTTTTCAGTAATTCTAAGATCCACATACACATCCACTCATTCACCAACAGTCCAATTCAGTCACTCATACATGTACTCACTCATCATATGTACTCATACACCTATACATCCTGTTACACAATGCCACTCATCCATAGAGTTACTCACACACATAGTCACTCATGCTAACAAAGAATCAAACATACATTTACTTGCATATACAGTTATACACACACCACCACACTTACTTCTACGGAAACTTACACATACTTAGTCTTTTAAACAATCACTTATAGAAACACATACTTATTCATACAAGAACTCTTTCAATCTCTCACTCTCACATATACTCACATATATACACCAATAGTCACATATACTAGTTTAAAACATATGTAGTTACTCATAAAGACACTATTGAGACAGTCATTCACTCACTAACACACCCATACACACACTCATCCACCCATACAGTCCTGCACACATACTGTGTTCAACATATACAAACAGTGAGTCACTCATTCATGCACCTATGCACTACGTAATACCCCCACCGAACCATGCAGACACTCAGACTGATACTCAAAAAACCAACTAATAACCTATATAGACACCCATGTAGCTACTCACCAACCCATGCAGCCACTTATACACAAAGTGAGAGACTGATACAGATATTTACATATTTAAACATTACTCACTAAGCCATGTATTCACTATGATACACTTAATCAGTCAGTTACACAATCAATTTTTCAAAAACAAATCATCCATTTAGACACTTATATACCCATTTATTCTTCCATCGACCTTGAGATATACATATATAAAACATATTTAATTTTCAGAAAAACCCACATTCACTGGATGATGTCATCAGTGATGTCATCAGTGATGTCATTTGAGATGTCATCAGTGATGTCATGAGTGATGTCACTGACCATGTCATGAGTGATGTAATATGTGACGTCATCAGCAGTGCATTGCGGGCGCGCGAGTTATAGTTAGCTGAACTAACTATAACGGGGCAATTTCATTGGTTTTTTACGAGTAAAATGTCCAGCTAACTATAACATGTGTGAAACCTATGGTTTTTTCACTGAATATATATAGTATATAGTAGCAAGCTGCTAGTAAAAAGGTATGTACTTACCTTTGTGTCTTTTCCATTAGGTGCCTTGGTGATACCCTAATGGATGATCCAGTGAATTCTACCCCTTCTTCCTTTCCTTGTTTTTTCTCCCCCTTATCCCCACCTTCCCTTTTTTGCTTTGACTTTGTAGGGCGAAGGAGATGGGTGAGGGAAGCTGGGACCTAGCATTGATTCCATACATTTCGCCCCTGGAGAAAATCCAGATGAGCCTCAAGTGAAGCCCACATTTTATATTCTTGCCTGGGTGTAATGGAGGTACATAGGATAGCATTAGCTGATGTGGCAAACATGATAGGCAATCTGCAAAAAGAAACTCAAGCTTTGACTCTCAGAGTAGATGCCCTACAACATGCCTACCGGATTCCACCACCACTTGATCCGGTGCCTGGAACCCATTATGCCTTTTTGCATCACACTCTCCTTTGTCTGGTAGTACGTCTCCTGTATATCACATTTGAACTTCCTCTTCTATACCTTTGGCATTTGCAAAAGGATTCCTAGGTGACTCAGCTAAATTTGCCACGTTCATTAATCAGCGTCAACTGCACTTTATGTGCAAGGCGTCCTGCTTTCCCATCGAGCAATCTAAAGTAGCTTTTGTCTTATCATATTTGGGTGGTACAGTAGCTACATGGCCAATCCCTTTAGTGGATAGAAACTATCCCTTATTATATGACTACAGAGCTTTCAAGGAGGAGCTACGAGGTCTGTTCGACAGGTATTCATTCATGCAGTCAGTTGATACTGAGCTTCAGAATCTTAAGCAAGGATCAAAAGATCTTATGAGACATATCTCTTGTTTTAACAGGCTAGTTGCTGAAGCCAGATTGCCTGAAGCCAAACATAGTGCTCTCTTTTTTAAAGGCTTGAAAGAGGACTTGAAAGACATGCTAGCACAGGTGGTAGATCCCCCAGAATCTTGTAATGTCTTTATTGACTTCGTAGTTAAATTAGACCACTATTTGCATGAACAAAAACTGGAGTAGGAACGTATTGAGACCAGGTTCTCTGCCTTTAGAGAAAAGAAACCAGAGTCAGACAAACCTGTTGAGGATCTGGAACCTATGCAGATAAGCAGTATTAAAGGACCCCTGAGTAAGGCAGAAAGGCAGAGACGACAGGCAGATAATTTATGTTTATAATGCAATAAATCTGGACGAGCTGCGGATGCGGGCAGACAGAGGGCAGGCAGCAGTTCTTCTTCTGCTTGACCTGTCTGCCGCATTCGACACGGTCAACCATGTCATCCTGCTGAGGAGGCTGAGAAAGGTTGGGGTAACTGGTCTTGCTCTGGGCTGGTTTCAATCTTTCCTTTCTGATAGGAGTCAAGCGGTGGCCCTTCCTCCTTACCAATTCGCCTTAACAAACATCACACATGGTGTACCTCAGGGATCTGCAGTTAGCCCTATTCTTTTCAATATTTACATGTTACCCCTGATCGCGGTCATTAGGGTGCATAATATTAATCTAGTAAACTATGCCGACGACACGCAACTGATTCTCTCCCTGGAGGGAGATCAGTCGACTTCCCTGGAAGTGTTTCATACTTGTTTGCGGGACATGGCTCACTGGTTGAGGGAAAACTCTTTGCAATTTAATGCTGGAAAGACTGAGGTCCTTTTTTATTCAGTTGGGAAGGTTCCTTCGCTGCTGCCTGTAAATTTTTGGCCTCTCGATTCACCTTCCGTATTACGTCCGGTGGAGAAGGTTCGGAACCCGGGCGTTATGTTTAATAATAAACTAACGTTGGAGGCCCAGGTTAATCAAACAGTGGGAAGCTGTTTCGCCATTATTCGAAGTCTGCGAAAGATCTTTCCCTTAATGCCTCCCCTGGCGCGAGCACTAGTAGTACAAAGTACCATACTAAGCAGATTAGATTACTGTAATGCGCTGCTACTTGGGTCCCCGGAATATCTTTTAGATAGACTTCAGCGGATTCAGTCAATAGCAGCCAAGCTGGCATTAGGCTGGCCCAGAGATTCTTCAGCATCATTGGCTATGGCGGAGCTCCATTGGCTCCCAATCTCTGCTTGGTGTTCAAGGCCCTGCATGGGATCGGGCCCGTCTCCATGCAAAAAAAGTTTGAATGGTAAACTCCAGGGAGATGCTTGTGTTCCTCCTTAGCTAGGCTGGTGAAAATACCTAGAGTCAAGAAAGTCAGATCGGGCGGCAGAGCCTTTGATGTATCAGCTGCCAGACTTTGGAATGAGCTTCCGCTGGAACTGAGACAAGTCAGGGTCCTCCTCCCCATTAGGAAAAGACTAAAAACCTTGCTTTTCCCCATTGTCTAGCTGTGCCTGCTCCCCGGGGGATCTCCCACAATCTATGTACTTGTGTTGTCAGCGCCAGGATGCCTGCCACGTGACAGTGCGCTTAATAAGTGTAATAAATAAATAAATAAATAACTTTCTGAGAGACTGCCCAATCAAACGAAAACGACATACGGAGTCAGGAAACTGACCAGCCTGAGTGAGGTGGAGACAAATTGCTCGGGTAAGAAATGTTTAATTGTCTCCCAACGGTTAGGTCTTGATAACGCTCCCTACCCCATGCACCATTTTGTTGTTTCTAGCCCGGCTGAGCTGGCGCCATGAAAGTGTAGAAGTACAAATCATGGTTGATTCTGCTGCCACGGGTAACTTCTTAGATACCGCATGGGTTGAGAGAATGGAAATACCTGTCAAACCAAAAAAGACATTAAAAGTAAAACTATTGATGGGAGTCACATGAAATCTTGATCTGTTACTCGCTCTACCATAGACCTAGGCATCCACTTACATGACAAGCATTCAGAAAACATCCAATTTGATGTCATCTCTTCGCTTAACTTTCGCGCAATAGTAGGACTCCCTTGGTTGATGAAACTCAACCCTGATATCAACTGGAGAGACCATATGTTAGACATGGGGGTCTCTAGTTGACAGAGGTAGGTACCTTTGTCCAAATAGGGACCCTTGCTTCTAGTCAGGGTAAGGAGAATACACACTTTGGCTAGCCCTGCTCACCCCCTTGGTAGCTTGGCACGAGCAGACAGGCTTATCCCTAAGGCAATGTGTAAAGTATTTGTGCCAACACTCACAGTAACAGAGTGAAAACACCACAAAAGGACACCACACCAGTTTAGAAAAATAAAGTATCTTTATCTAAACTAAACAAGACCAAAACGACAAAAATCCAACATGAACAGTCAAAAATATGACTTTTAAAAGGTTTCAAGAACTTGTAACATAGAGAACAATGGATGTGTGACTTTTCACCAAAGTACCTGTAGTTGCATCAAAGTTCACCAAGCCAAACAGCCACAGCGTCAGAAAACAAAGCGATGCGACACTCCTGAGACCCTGAGGAGGCGATGCGAGAGTCCCGCTGCACACAGAGGAAGGGTTGCATCGATTCCGGTCTGTAGGGAGAGTGATGCGTCGATTCTTTGTGCCGGTTCCGGTCTGCAGGTGATGCGTCGGGAAAGCATGGATTTTCAAGATGCGTCGGTGATCGATGCAGCGGCATTGCACGGCGCGGCGTCGTGCCTCTTCAGCCACGATCCCTCACTGCATCGATTCTTGCAGCGGCGACAGGCGCTGTAACGGTTTTCGCAGCGGTGCGGTGATGTGTGGGAATTCTTCTTGCGCCATGAAGATGCGTCAGAAAAACAGCTGCAAGAAGAACGATGCATCGGTTTCTGTAGTTTCTTCTCTCTTCCAGCTCCCAAACAGCAGCAACAACCTTCAGAGACCCAAAACTGGGACAGGCACCTAAAGACAGGTCAGAACTTAGGGGAGCTGGGGGGTGAAGTCTTTGTGTCCCTGAGACTTCTGAACAGGAGGCCAGCACAATTCAGGCCCTTGGACAGTTCCTTCAAGTAGGGGACACAGCACACTGCAAAGTCCTTCTCCTTTCCTTGGCAGAAACAGCAACTGCAGGCCAACCCCAGACAAACAGCAAGGGCAGTATTTCTCCTCAGTCTCTACAGCTCTCCTCCTCAGCAAAGGTTCCTCTTGAACTCCAGGAATGATCTAAAGTTCAGAGGTTTTAGGTCTGATACTTATACCCCAAAATGTATTTGTTCTCTTTGTGCAAGGGGCTGTGAGCCCAGTTCAAACCAGTTCTGGGGGCACTCTGCCAGCGCACAACAACTTCCTTTGTTAATGTGGGCCTTGGTTCCAGACACACCACAGGGGGTGGAGCCAGCATTGTGGAAGGCAGACACAGCCCTATTCAGGTACAGGTGCTACTCCTCCCACCACTCAAAAAGCAGATCAGGCCTATTCAACCTAGTGCTGACTCATCCAGACTCCTGGAGCCACCCCAGCCCCTGTCACTCCAAAGCCAGACAGTCAATCCACAAACAGGCAGGGGCACACTGGAAGGTTGGACAAGAAAATAGCCACTTTCCAAAAGTGGTATTTTCTAACACACAATTTAAAAACCATCTTTACTAAAAGATGTGTTATTTAATGCTGAGTTCAGGGGTACCAAACTCCATTTTTCTATCATGTTACACACACCAGTACATGTCCTACCTTTCACATACACTGCACCCTGCCCAGGTGGGTACCTTGGGCCTACCATAGGGGTGTACTATGTGTAAGAAAAAGGAAGGGTAAGGCCAGGCAAGTGGGTGCACATGCCAGGTCGACATGGCAGTTAATAAACTGAACACAGGCACTGCGGTGCCAAGTCTGAGACCTCTTTTCAGGGCTACTCATGTGGGTGGCACAATCAGTGCTGCAAGCCCACTAGTAGCATTTGAGTTACCAGCCCTGGCACACTCAGTACACTTTACTAGGGACCTACTGGTAAAACAAATATGCCAATCATGGATAACCAATCACAATAACAATTTACTCAGAGAGCATATGCACTGTAGCACTGATCAGCAGTGGTAAAGTGCCCAGAGTCCTAACGCCAACAACCACAGGTCAGGAAAAAAATAGGAGGAAGAAGCAAAAAGTTTGGGGATAACCCTGCAAAAAGGGCCCTTTCCAACACCATACTTTAACTTTCACCTCAGAGTATTGCAAGATTCACTGTCTAGAAAGTCACGCTCCGTTACAATGCATAGCTGGAGTTACGGATACTAGCTTTCCTGTATTACCTCATTGCTACGGCTCCTTTACAGAGGCTTTCAATAAAGAGAATGCCTCTATCTTACCACCCCCTCCGCCTTATGACGGCCACATTGATCTGGTGCCTGGAGCAAAAATCCCACGCAGTTGCATATATGCTTTGACTGAGAAAGAAAACACGTATTTGAGGGAATATCTGAGCGACATGTTACAGAAAGGATTCATTCGACCATCCCGATCCGCAGCTTTGTCCCCTCTTTTTTTATACCTAAATGAGAAGGGGGTCTTCTGTGCTGCATAGACTACAGAGCCCCTAACTGTGTGACGATCAAGAACATATACCCTCTACCTCTGATTCAATCCTTACTCAATCAAGTAAAACAGGCCACTGTTTTTACCAAGCTTGATTTAAGAGGTGTCTATCATTTGGTCATAGTAAGGGAGGGAGATGAATGGAAAACTGCCTTTCGCAGTAAGTTCGGGCTGTTTGAGTATTTGGTTATGACCTTTGGGCTGTGTAACACCCCTGCCGCTTTCCATACTTCATTGACGATGTATTAAGGGAGACATGGATGTTAACACTATCGTCTACATAGATGACATTCTAATATATTCTTCGTCTATAGAGGAATACATTGGACATGTTAAGAGTATATTAACATGCCTTAGAGACAACAATCTTTACGTGAAATTAGATAAGTGTGAATTTCATGTTTTTAGGTTTTGTGTTGTCAGCAAAAGGGGTGACCATGGATCCTCAAAAAGTAGCTGCCATCAACAAATGGCCATCTCCCTGTTCAGTGCAGGAGGTGCAGAGTTTTCTGGGCTTCGCTAATTTTTACAGGCGGTTTGCATCCCTGACATCTCCTACTACCAAACTCTTGAAAAAAGGGATACCTTTCACATGGACACCAGCCGCAGAAGAAGCCTTTTCCTGCCTAAAGGATTCTTTTCTCACTGTCCCTATACTGCAACATCCTGACATTTCCCAACCTTTTATAGTGGAAGCAAATGCGTCCTAAGTGGCTATAGGAGGAGTGTTGTCCAAGAGAGCTAGACAAACAGGTAATCTACACCCAGTAGCCTTCTATTCACATAAGCTTACCCCTACTGAAATAAACTATTCAGTAGGAGATAGGGAATTACTGGCCATCAAACGGGCCTTTGAAGAATGGTGTCAGTACCTACTCAGGGCCTTATATACAGTCACTGTTATCACAGATCACAGAAACCTACAGTTCGTGAAGGCAGCTAGGGCTTTATCCATGAGGCAGTTGTGATGGACTCATTACTTCAGCAATTTTGAAAATGTTATACAATTTCAGGCAGGCACCAAACATGGCAAAGCAGACGCCCTATCCTGATTTAGATATGATCTATCTGAGAATCAGGATATACAAGATCAAACCCTCATTATGAGTCCTGATCATATTGTAGGAGGTACCTTTATGGAGGAGTTGTTTCTGAAAGCAGTGCTTCATACACATGAATCCGAAGAAACCAAAAACTTAGAAACTAAACACAAAGGAATTGGAACCAACAATCTGGTATATATTCAAGGGGTTGTGAAACTTATGAAGTGAACATAAATAGATGATTTATGTATTGTTGCTGATTGAAGATAATGAGAGAATATATTCTCTGAAAATAAATGACAATTCAAAGACTGGATAAATATGGCTCACAGCCTCATCTATTAATTTATTTGTGTAACTAACCTGGATAAGGAACTGTTGGTTTCACCGGGAAATGGTACGCCTGACCTGATCATTTTCGCATTATCGTTAGGCACTGACAGATGCAGTGTAATGAATGGAGCAGCACTACATGAAAATTTGAATCTCAGAACTTGTGATCAATCTAAGTGAGCACGGAGAACCATTATAACCCACTAAACAAGGGCATACTGTTATATTTGTGGTTGTTGACATGCTATTGAAAATGTCCCATTTTATACCTCTAAAAAACTTGCCTGATGCTAAAGAGCTTGCTTGTATATTCCTCCAAAATGTAGTATGCCTTCATGGTCTCCCTTCTGTCCTTATGTCAGACAGAGACCCTCAGTTTGTGCCCAAATTTTGGAACGGTTTGAACACCTTGCTGGAAATAGACATAAGGCACTCTACTGCTCATCACCACCAAACAGACGATCAGATCGAAAGGGTCAACCGGTGTATAGAGCAAACCCTAAGGTGCCAACTATTTCAAGTAGACAGAGATTGGGACACTTTTCTTCGGACTGCAGAGTTTGCCTATAATAATCGTGAGCATACCTCCATAGGAGTATCTCCTATATTTGCAACTACGGTTTTCACCCTTTTTGTGGCTTTGTATCTCCTCAGGTGCCTACTACTACTCCTGCTGCTTTAGACTTGGTAACTCATCTTCAAGATATCCATGTCACAGCCAGACTCTGGAGGAGGCTAAAAATAGGTATAAGGAGGATGCTGATGACCATCGTTGAGCGCCTCCAGATTATGCAGTGGGCGACAAAGTGTGGTTGCCAACTAGAAATTTCAGGGTTAAAGGGATGGAAAAATTTAAGCTACACTTTATTGGTCCCTGTTAGACCTGGCACATTTTTCCGCCTTAGTGATGTGCACTCCCAGGAGGTAGGGTAGTTCTCCCCACATTTCAGCTGGAGGGGACACGTGTTAGACCTGGCACATTGGCGTGAGTCTCCCTTCCATTTTTCGCTGTGCCTCATGTATTTTGTTTTGCTGGTGTTAGTTGCTCAGGGCACTGTGCCACTGCTGTCCAGTGCCACAGTGCAAGTGCTCCCTATTGTAGATTCATGTATAATTTGTGATTCCATGATTGGTTGGTTTGGTTTACTTGTCAGACCCTAGTACAGTGCACCAGGAGTGCCCAGGGCTTGTAATCCAAATACTGCTGGTGGACTTGCAGCACTGGTTGTGCCACCCACAGAAGCAGCCTGTAAACATGTGTCTAAGGTCTGCCATTGCAGAGCCTGCATGCAGTCTGGTGCTGTCATGCTGACCGGGCAAGTGCACCCACTTGCCAGTCCCTAAACCTTCCCTTTTCTTCATATCAGACACCCCTATGGTAGGCCCAAGGGCAGGGTGTGTTGTAAGGATAAGGTAGGACATGCCCTGATGTGTGTGGCCTGTTCTGATAGTGAATGACAGGCATTTTCGTTTTTCATTATTGCAAGGCTATCTGTTCTCCATAGGCCAGAATGGGCAGTTCGGTAATTACATTTTATAATCCTAACTGACTCAGAGAACATGGTAGAAATTCGAATTTAGTATGCTTGCACTCAGGATGATAAAATACATCTTTTAGTGAAGTTGGTTTTAACATTCTGTGTTTGAAAATGCCACTTTTAGAAAGTAGGCATTTTCTTGTCTAACCATTCAAACCGGCCTCTGCTAGGCTGTGGGTATTCCTTTGTCTGGAGTTTGAGTGACAGGGCTGGGGAATTCCAGGAGACAGGGTGAGGTGCCCCAGTGGTGAATAGAGAGATCTGCATCCAGATGGGTGGGAGGAGTTGCACCTGGGACCTGAATAGGGCTGTGCCTGCCTTCCACAATGCTGGCTCCACCTCCTGGGGAGCGGCTGATGTCTCTGCCCTACACAGTGAATGAAGGGAAGGAATCCTGTCAACAAAGTGCTCCAGAGCTGTACTTGCCTTCCACAATGCTGGCTCCACCTCCTGTGGGGCGTCTAATGTTTCTCCCCTGCACTGTGAAAGGAAAGGAGAAGTCTGGTAAACAGAGTGCTCAGGAACTGGTTTGGACTGGGCAAAGGCCCCTCTGCCTTTAGAGGACAAAGGATTTCTGGGTATAAATATTGGGACCCTGATCCCAAGAATTTACATCACTTTGGGAAAACAAGAATAACCTCTGCTGAGGGAGGAACCAGAAGAAGCTGAGGAGGAAACTATCCCTGAACCTGGGGGATTGGCCTGCAGTGGTTGCCTTACTGCCAAAGAGAGGAGAAAGGAACTTTGCGTGTACTTTTGCTCAACTTGTGAAGGATCTCCACGGGCTTGGAAAAGAGCTTGCCTCCTGCTGAAGTCTCAGGAACAACATACTTCACCCCCCCAGCTCCCCAGAGTTCTTTGGAAGTGCCTGCTGTTGTTGTTGGGCCTTCTGAGGGACTGCGTGTCGCAAGGAGCTGGAAGCGCGACTCAAGAAGGAGAAGCGTGTCGCCGTTGGAGCTGTTGTCGTCGCATCTCGTAAAGTGTGTCGCCCCTGCAGCATCGCATCAAGCGGAAGTGTCTCGCATCATCCGGGAAGTGTCTCGGAACGCCGAAGAAGCGTGTCACCATCGCAGCCATCCTAGCTGACGCATTGCACCGCATCAAGAGAAGAGTCTCGCATCGAGGAAGAAGCGTGTCGCCATCGCAGCCATCGTAGTTGTCGCATTGCACCGCATCAAGAAAAGCGCCTCACATCCACAGAGAAGCGTACCACCGTCGGAGCTGCTGTCATCGCATCGTGTAAAGGGGTGTCGCCGCTGCAACATCACATCGAGCGGAAGCGTCTCGCAAACGTCGGAGAAGAGTGTCGCTGCCAAGGCCGCTGTCATCGCATCACGTAAAGTGCGTCGCCGCTGCAGATGAAGCATCGAGTTGAGTCTTCTTGCAACATCAGAGAAGCGTAACGCATCTGGAAGATCTTCACGTCTTTATTTCTTTGCACCAAAAACTTAATCGCATCAACATCGTTGCAACACTTTCGTTGCCCTGCGTGTCGCATCTTAAAGGTACAGTGACTTAAAGTG
The DNA here is from genome assembly GCF_964204655.1 of Triturus cristatus. Lineage (NCBI taxonomy): Eukaryota > Metazoa > Chordata > Amphibia > Caudata > Salamandridae > Triturus > Triturus cristatus. Next base: position 627,168,050 of record NC_140587.1, read on the forward strand.
TCGCAATTAAGAACTTAAGAGAACTAACCAAAATCCTACCATCTAAAGTAACAGTATTGTGTGTTTTTGTTGTTTAATGGTCTTGTGGTAAATCTATATAAAGAATACTTATTTTTTATATAAAACCTGTGTGGTGTCCATTTGTAGTGTTGTCACTTGGTTACTGTATGTGTTCACAAATGCTTCACACACTGCCTCTGCGATAAGCCTGTCTGCTCGTGTCAAGCTACCAAGGGGGTGAGCAGAGGGTATTATAGGAGTGTATCCCCGTACCATGGCTAGAGGAGAGGGTCCCTATGTGTCACAAGTGCATACCTGTGCCAACTAGAGACCCACAAGTCTAACATTAGTGGTCAGCGGTGAGGATTCTGGACTTGCATTTGTGACTCATGTACAGTGATTTGTGAACACTACTTAGTGAGTGAAGACATTAACGCAACCAATACTTGTTGGTAGATTTCTTTTTGGGACATTCTATTTTTGAGTACTGCCAAGCTTAACCATGGTGGAGAACGCTGCATCCATAGTCTCTGTTAATACTGAATTTGAATGGGAAGAAGAGAAAATGGACAGTTACACTGCAAAGCAGCTAAAATTCTTCTGCAAGCAATTTATTGTTTCTACTACTGGATGTAAAAACAAGGCAGAGTTCTACAAGGCGCTGAGGGCCTGGGTAGAAGCAAGGTATGCCACTGATGATGATAATGCAGAGGAGCAGCTGGATGGGCCAGTAGGTCCAAGAGGAAGGAGAACCCCATCCCCTGCCGGTAGCAGTGTTTCTGGTAAAATTCTATCTCTAGAGGAGTTGGCAGATAGAAAAGAGTGTAGGATGCATGAAATTGAGCTGACCAAGCTCAAGTTAAGTGGGCAGTTAGAATTTGAAATGCAAAGTAGAAAGTTAGCCCTAGAAGAAAAGAAGCTACAGTTTAAACATGAACAGATTTTGAGGGAGTTGGAGTTGAAAGCCCAGAGCTTAGGAAGTACTCCCTCGGGTGGCAGCACACCGTCAATGCCTGTGGAATCTAGAGTATACATCCCTAAAGATGTAGTGAAGGAATTTTTTTTAAATGATGATATTGGGCAGTGGTTCAAGGCCTATGAGGTAGCCATGTCTTCCCACCGGGTCCCTGAGAAGGATTGGGGAGCGGGGTTGTGGGGACGGTTCCTTAGTGAGGGGCGGGTCACAGTGCTAGACTTGTCTTCTGATGTCTATAACTCCTATCCCCACATGAAAGATGCATTGATATCTAGGTATGGTTTGATCCCCGAGATGTACAGACAGAGGTTCAGGGATTGCACAAAGATAGCAAACAGTATCTATGTTGAATATGTTACTTTTTTCTGCAGAGCATTGGATGGTTGGGTGAAGGGTAGCAAAGTCAATGATTTTCAGGGACTGCTTGATTTGTATGGCATGGGAGCACTTGTCAAGTAACTATTTTCCTGAGCTATGCCAGCACCTGATTGATAGTAGGCTGACTAATCCTAGGAAGCTTGCTGAGGAGGCGGACCGCTGGGTCAGTACCAGGGTCCACTAGAGTCACGTGGGAGACTCAGCCAAGAGTGGGCCGGGTCCCCAGCAGAAGAGTGGGGGGGACAAGGGTAAACAGAGGGAGTTCCATAAGAGGCCCCAAAGTAATCCCCAAGGGAACCAAGGGAAAGGTTCTCAGCCTCCCCCCCAGAAACCGTCAGGGGCCCCGACAGGTCCACCTGTTCAAAGAGGGTCCCCAAGATGCTACAAATGTGGAGAACTGGGTCATTTTGCCAATTATACCAAGTGTCGCCTGTTTGGAAAACCAGCACCCACCGGTGCAGCCCCCCGGCAGATGGCTAGTGTTTCCCTGGGTGAGGAGATGGGTGCCCAAGGTGGGTGGGATCCTGCAGAGATGTCCCTTGTCTCATTAGGAGACTGTGAGGTGGTCCCTAGGACCCAGCTGCCTGATAACACTAAAAAAATACAGGCAGTGGGTGACCATCAATGGCCATAGAGTGGAGGCTCTGAGAGACACAGGGGCCAGTGTGACAGCTGTCAAGTGTCACCTGGTGTCTCAAGAGCAGGTTGTCCCTGGAACATTCTACCCAGTTGTTGCCACTGACAACACAGAGAGTCACTGCAATGTGGCTCAGGTTCCCTTTGAGTGGGGGGGTCTCTGGTACTCTTCAGGTAGCTGTGAGGCCCGCCATGCCTGTTGACTGTTTGTTAGGAAATGACTTGGAGTGCTCACCTTGGGCGAAGGTGGAGCGGAATGCACATTTAGAAATGTTGGGTATGCCTGACTGGGCGTGTGTGACCACCCGGTCAATGGCAGTGAGTAAAGGTGCTCAAGAGGACCTGGAGCCTGAGAGGGAGGCTCAGGTACCTGCCGTCAAGAGTAGAGGCAGGGGGTGTGGGAAACCGGCCCCCGAAGTCCCCACGGTCCAGGAGGGAGCAGACCCTAAGGGGGATGCCCTGGAGCCTACAGGGGAACAGGTAACCGAACTGGGGGACCTGCCTGAGCTGACCCATTGGCAGAAAGAAGGAGGACCCTCCAGTGAAGGAATTCTGCAAGGAGCAGAAAGAATGCCCTTCTCTTGTGGGTCTACAGCAACAGGCTGCAGGCCAGGCAGCAGGTGATCAGTCTGGATCACATTGGATCTACTGGGAGAATGATCTCCTGTATACCGAGTCTAAGGTTGCTCAGCCTGGGTCAGCCCGTGTGCTGGTGGTACCCCAGCGCTTCAGAGCCTTCCTACTGGGGCTGGCTCATGATGTTCCATTGGCCGGACATTTGGGGCAGGACAAGACCTTTGAAAGGCTTGTCACCCATTTATATTGGCCCCAAATGCACAGGAGTTCAGACACTCACTGCAGGACGTGTCAGACTTGCCAGGCAAGTGATAAGAGTGGGAGGAAGTGCAAGGCTCCTCTCCAGCCCTTCCCAGTAGTCAGCACCCCCTTTGAATGGGTGGGTATTGACATTGCGGGGCCACTGGACCCCAAGACAGCCATGGGCAACAGGTTCATCCTGGTCTTGGTGGACCATGCCACCCGGTACCCGGAAACCATACCTCTGAGGACAGTGACGGCCCCCGTGGTGGGACGAGCACTGATGGGAATTTTCTCCTGAGTGGGATTCCCTCGTGAGGTAGTGTCTGACCGGGACACCAACTTCATATCCAAGTATAGGAAGTCCCTGTGGCAGGAGTGTGGTGTAACCTATAAGTTCACCACTCCTTACCACCCCCAAGGAAACGGGTTGGTTAAGAGATTCAACCGAACCCTTAAAGGCATGATAATGGGTCTTGAGGAACCTATGAGGCGTAAGTGGGACGTCCTCTTACCATACCTTCTCTTTACTTATGGTGAGGTGCCACAGAAATCTCTAGGGTTCAGTCCCTATGAGGTTCTCTATGTACACCCCGGAAGAGGACCTCTAAGTCTGGTCAAAGAAGGCTGGGAGCAATCTCCCAGGAAACCTCCCCAGGATGTATATAGCTACATGCTGGCTTTTAGGGACCAGAGTAGGCGTTTCAGGCAACTCGCTGAGGCGAATCTGGAAGCCAGCCAGGAGGAGATGAAGCGGTGGTATGACCAGAATGCCACTCTGGTTGAGCTTCAGCCTGGACAGAAGGTGTGGGTCATGGCCTCAGTGGAGCCCTGTGCACTCCAGGATAAGTGGACCGGCCCCTTTGTGGTTGTGGACGCAAGACTCCGGTTACCTACTTGGTGGACTTGCGGTCTCCCAGGAACCCCTTGAGGGTCCTGCATGTCAACCGCCTGAAGCCCCACTTGGAGAGGTCCCAAGTGGGCATGCTCTTGGCAACAGATGCTGGGATGGAAGAGGAGACCGAGCCTCTTCCTGAACTCCTGTCAGCCAGAGAGCAAGATGGGTCAGTGGATGGTGTCAACCTCTCTTCCACCCTGACCCCTGAGCAACAGAATGACTGCTACCAGTTGCTGGGGCAGTTTTCTGATCTGTTCTCCCTGGTTCCTGGTGTCACTGATTGGTGCGTCCATGAGGCGGACACTGGGGACAGTACACCTGTGAGGCACAAGGCCTACCGAGTGACTGACAGGGTAAGGGCTTGCATCAAAGAGGAGGTCTCAAAGATGCTTGCGCTGGGGGTAATTGAGTCCTCTAGCAGTCCGTGAGCCAGCCCAGTGGTCTTGGTCCCAATGGCTGCCGCGCCGGGTGCCACACTCGAACTCCGGTTCTGTGTGGACTACCGAGGGCTCAATGCAGTCACCAGGACTGATGCACACCCCATCCCCAGAGATGAGCTCATAGATCGGCTAGGGGCTGCGCGGTACCTCAGCACGTTTGACTTAACGTCGGGGTACTGGCAGATCGCCTTGACCGATGGGGCAATGGAGAGGTCAGCATTTTCCACACCAGATGGGCACTACCAGTTCCGGGTGATGCCCTTTGGGATGAAGAATGCCCCTGCCACCTTTCAGAGGTTGGTCAACCAGGTGTTGGCTGGACTGGACTCGTTCAGTGCCACCTACCTGGATGACATCGCAGTGTTCAGCGCCAGTTGGGAAGAACATCTGTGCCACTTCTGGGAAGTGTTGATGGTGCTGCGGAGGGCAGGCCTCACGATCAAGGTGAGTAAGTGCCAGATCGGGCAGGGTTCCATGGTGTACTTGGGACACCAGGTAGGGAGCGGCCAGGTGGCGCCCCTGCAGCCCAAGATTGAGACCATCCTGGCTTGGGAGCCGCCCAAAACCCAGACAGAGGTGAGAGCCTTTTTAGGACTCACAGGTTACTACAGGAGGTTTGTCAAGGGGTATGGCAACATTGTTGCACCCTTGACAGCGCTGACTTCCAGGAAGCAGCCAAGGAAAGTGATTTGGACTGACACCCGTCAGGAAGCTTTTGAAGCCTTAAAAACTGCTATGTACACAGCACCCGTGCTCTTGGCACCCAACTTCTCCAAGGAGTTCATAGTACAAACAGACGCTTCAGAGCATGGGGTGGGGGCTGTTCTATCACAGATGAATGAGGAGGGCCTAGATCAACCTGTAGCCTTCATCAGTAGGAGGTTACTTCCAAGGGAACAGAGGTGGAGTGCTATTGAGCGTGAGGCTTTTGCTGTGGTCTGGGCACTGAAGAAGCTGAGACCCTAACTGTTTGAGAATCACTTCCGGGTTCAGACAGACCACAGGCCCCTCAGATGGTTGATGCAGATGAGGGGTGAGAATCCAAAGCTGTTAAGGTGGTCCATTTCCCTACAGGGGATGGATTTCACGGTGGAACATCGTCCCGGTACAGAACACGCCAATGCTGATGGTCTGTCCAGATTTTTCCGCCTCAGTGATGAGAACTCCCAGGAGGTAGGGTAGTTCTCCCCACATTTCAGCTGGAGGGGACACGTGTTAGATCTGGCACATTGCCGTGTGTCTCCCTTCCATTTTTCGCTGTGCCTCATGTATTTTTTTTTGCTGGTGTTAGTTGCTCAGGGCACTGTGCCACTGCTGTCCAGTGCCAAAGTGCAAGTGCTCCCTATTGTAAATTCATGTATAATTTGTGATTCCATGATTGGTTGGTTTGGTTTACTTGTCAGACCCTAGTACAGTGCACCAGAAGCACCCAGGGCTTGTAATCCAAATACTGCTGGTGGGCTTGCAGCACTTGTTGGTCCACCCACAGAAGCAGCCTGTAAACATGTGTCTAAGGTCTGCCATTGCAGAGCCTGCAAGCAGTCTGGTGCTGTCATGCTGACCGGGCAAGTGCACCCACTTGCCAGTCCCTAAACATCCCTTTTCTTCATATCAGACACCCCTATGGTAGGCTCAAGGGCAGGGTGCATTGTAAGGATAAGGTAGGACATGCCCTGATGTGTGTGGCCTGTTCTGATAGTGAATTACAGCCATCTTCGTTTTTCACTATTGCAAGGCTACCTGTTCTCCATAGGCCAGAATGGGCAGTTTGGTAATTACATTTTATAATCCTAACTGACTCAGAGAACATGGTAGAAATTCGAATTTAGTATGCCTGCACTCAGGATGATAAAATACATCTTTTAGTGAAGTTAGTTTTAACATTCTGTGTTTGAAAATGCCACTTTTAGAAATTAGGCATTTTCTTGTCTAACCATTCAAACCGGCCTCTGCTAGGCTGTGGGTATTCCTTTGTCTGGAGTTTGAGTGACAGGGCTGGGGAATTCCAGGAGACAGGGTGAGGTGCCCCAGTGGTGAATAGAGAGATCTGCATCCAGATGGTGGGAGGAGTTGCACCTGGGACCTGAATAGGGTTGTGCCTGCCTTCCACAATGCTGGCTCCACCTCCTGGGGAGCGGCTGATGTCTCTGCCCTACACAGTGAATGAAGGGATGGAATCCTGTCAAAGTGCTTCAGAGCTGTACTTGCCTTCCACAATGCTGGCTCCCCCTCCTGTGGGGCGTCTAATGTTTCTGCCCTGCACTGTGAAAGGAAAGGAGAAGTCTGGTAAACAGAGTGCTCAGGAACTGGTTTGGACTGGGCAAAGGCCCCTCTGCCTTCAGAGGACAAAGGATTTCTGGATATAAATATTGGGACCCTGATCCCAAGAAATTAGATCACTTTGGGAAAACAAGAAGAACCTCTGTTGAGGGAGGAACCAGAAGAAGCTGAGGAGGAAACTATCCCTGAACCTGGGGGATTGGCCTGCAGTGGTTGCCTTACTGCCAAAGAGAGGAGAAAGGAACTTGCTCAACTTGTGAAGGATCTCCAAGGGCTTGGGAAAGAGCTTGCCTCCTGCTGAAGTCTCAGGAACAACAGACTTCACCCCTCCAGCTCCCCAGAGTTCTTTGGAAGTGCCTGCTGTTGTTGTTGGACCTTCCCGAGGGACTGCGTGTCACAAGGAGCTGGAAGCGCGACTCAAGAAGGAGAAGCTTGCCGCCGTCGGAGCTGTTGTCGTCGCATCTCATAAAGTGTGTCGCCGCTGCAGCATCGCATAGAGCGGAAGTGTCTTGCATCATCCAGGAAGTGTCTTGCAATGCCGAAGAAGCGTGTCGCCATCGCAGCCATCGTAGCTGACGCATTGCACCGCATCAAGAGAAGAGTCTCGCATCGAGGAAGAAGCATGTCGCCATCGCAGCCATCGTAGTTGTCGCATTGCACCACATCAAGAAAAGCGCCTCGCATCCACGGAGGAGCGTGCCGCCAGGGGTGTCGCTGCTGCAACATCGGATCGAGCGGAGCGTCTCGCAAACGTCCGAGAAGAGTGTTGCTGTCAAGGCCGCTGTCGTCGCATCGCATAAAGTGTGTCGCCACTGCAGCTGAAGCATCGAGTCGAGTCTTCTCGCAACATCGGAGAAGTGTAACACATCTGGAAGATCTTCACGTCTTTATTTCTTTGCACCAAAAAATTCATCGCATCAACATCGTTGCAACACTTTCATTGCCCTGCGTGTCGCATCTAAAAGCTACATTGACTTAAAGTGTCGCATTTAAGAACTTAAAAGAACTAAGCAAAATCCTACCATCTAAAGTAACAGTATTGTGTGTTTTTGTCGTTTAATGTTCTTGTGGTAAATCTATATTAAGAATACTTATTTTTGATATAAAACCTGTGTGGTGTCCATTTGTAGTGTTGTCACTTGGTTACTGTATGTGTTCACAAATGCTTTACACACTGCCTCTGAGATAAGCCTGTCTGCTCGTGCCAAGCTACCAAGGGGGTGAGCAGGGGTTATTTTAGGAGTGTACCCCCTTACCCTGACTAGAGGAGAGGGTCCCTATTTGTCACAAGTGCATACCTGTGCCAACTAGAGACTCCCAAGTCTAACAGTCCCCATGTTATTTCTAAGGTTGTAAATCCTGTTGGTATGGAACTCGACTTGCCTGACTCCTTGCATGTCCATCCTGTTTTCCATGTGTCTTTGCTGAAGCCTGTTGCCCCTGGTGCTGTTATTCCGGCTCAGCCTCCTCCTGTTTTGGTGGATGATGAACCTGAGTTTGAGGTTGCTTATATTGTGGACTCGTGCAGAGTGTGGCGTCGGTTGCAGTATTTAATTCACTGGAAAGGTTATTGGCCTGATGAATGAACATGGGAACCTGCTTTTCAGGTACATGCTCCCCGCTTGGTACGGTTGTTTCACCTCCGCCATCGCGAAAAGCCCAAACCTGTTCGGAGGGGTTGAGGGGGGTATGCTGTCAGGCTTTTCAGTCAGCACTTCCCGTAGTAGCGCTTGTAACCCCACCTGTGACCTCCAAGGAGAGCCCTGTCTGCCGACTCCTGTCAGTTGGGGAAGGCGGCACCGGAGCAGTGTAACGGGAGGGGTCGGCAAGTGAAACGCGCTTCGTGTTCCATCATGGACCCCGCCATGCCTCTATACATTCCTTTTGCTTTTTGGATCACTTACCTGCCATCTCCTTGATCCCTAGCCGAGGTGGTTAAATGTTCTGGCTTTCCTCTTCGGTCTCCTTGAGTTACTTTCTATTTCCGGGTTGTTGGATGCTCTTCCGGGGCTCCAAGTATTCTCGAAGCTCCGTTGCCAGCTGGCAACATTGTTTCCTTTGGTTTTTTCTTTGCTGCGCAGCTCAACTCTTTATTTCCCAGCAGTCTGTTTCTATAATAGAGGAGGGGAAAGACTTCTAAAGAATCGTTGTTTCGTCATTTGGGGAATTTGCTTTTCTTTTCCCACTGCACTCCCATAGTTATCTAATGGCTGTGCTCCTAGTTTGTTGAGGAGTGTTTCCAGTTCTCTCTTGGTTGCGTCAAGTCTCTTCTTGCAAAAAAATTAAATAAAGAGACAGTATCAGAAACACTTTTAGTTTATATTATTTACATATTTTGACCCTGCACTTACTGCCATGTTTTTATCCTTATTTTTCTCCTGATAAGGGAAATTAGTCTTTTGGTTTTTCCCATGCTGAGGCGAAATAAATGCTTTTTTTCCTAAGGGTCTATTGATCTCCAAAGGTTACTCCTGATTAGGTTGGTATGCTTCATATTTCAACCTTGTTTGTGGTTAAACTCCAGCAGTCCATATATATAATAAGTTTATATTTATTTTCTAGATGCTTTGCGTGTGTCCTACGTTCTAATTGCGAATGTTCTCTGCGTATGAATAGCACCGAATTCACCAGGTATAATATCATAGTAGTTGATACATATATATATATATATATATACAGCAAGCTGCTAGTATAAAGGAACAAACTTACCTTTGTCTCTTTTCCATTAGGCACCTTGGTGATACCCTATTGGACGATCCAGTGGATTCTACCCTTTCTTCCTTTCCTTTGTTTTGTCTCCTCTTTTTCCCCACCTTCCCTCTTTTGCTTTGACTTTGTTGGGTGAAGGAGGTGGGTCAGGGAAGCTGGGACCTAGCATCAATTCCATACATTTCGCCCCTGCAGAAAATCCAGGTGAGCCTCACACTGCCAGGCCAGGTCTTCAATGGACTGGAAAGCAATCATCCTGGTACCGGTTTCCGGGTATCACCCCTTATCAGCCAGGTTAGTTTGAATACAGTGGCACAGAGAGAATGGGGCCCAAATCTGAGTAGGTTCAAGACTGATTTGCATATGGCTGGGTCCAAACTGTATTTGCGTGGTGAGCATTCCGTCCATCATTTCTTGTTTTTGCATTTGTCCCCCTAAGTGGCATGGGTATGCCCAGACGTGTGTCCTGTGCTCAACATGCTACCGGAGTCAAGCTATCCTGGCTGATGCGGAGTGATAACCTAAAACCGGTTTTCCATCTGGGGAGGACCTGGCCTGGTCGATCGGGCTGGACTGTTCTCTTTGGGAGCATGGCCAAGGCTTCTTTGCATATGGCTGTGTCCAAAGTTGAATGGTGTTCTAAGCAAAAAAACAATGGATTTAGGACCAGATCTTTGTACTGTCGGTGAGCGTTCAACATTGTTTAGCATTCCATCCATCACTTCTTCTTTTTGCATCTGTTGCCCTAAGTGGGACGGGTATGCCTAGGTATCGGTCCGGTTCTCACCATGCTACCTGAGTCAAGCTATCCTTGCTGATGAGGGGTGATACCCCGAAACCAGTCCCAGGATGCTTATTTTACGGTCCAGTGAGGACCTGACATGGCAGTTTGGGCTGGACTGTTGCTGTGGGGAGCAGGGTCAAGGCTGATTTGAATATTGCAGGGTACAAACTGGAATTGCGTGGTGAGCAAAAAAACAATGGATTTAGGTCCAGATCTCTGTACTGGGGTGTGTTTGACATTGTTCAACATTCTGTCCATCATTTGTTCTTATTGCACTACTATTTGGGCAGGTGTGCTGCAAGACTTTGAACTCACGTCTGGTTTTTGCAACTTTTCAGGTGCAGCTAGAGTCACAGGTTTCTAAGCACACTTGGAACGTGTCTCTAGTACTGATGAAGCAGGCATCTGCACTTTTTATTCTTTATTATCCCCTGTCATTAGTACAATGCTCTTAGGATGCATTGTACTGATGAAGCTGTACTCTCAAAGACATTTAGAGCGAGGCTGAGGTATCACTCAATCTGACCTGTGGCTGGAGAAGGCAACCCTATCAAGCTCATACTTTCCCGATAACATTCCACTCATTTATATTGGTGGCAGCCACTATTTACTGGTGTTGGCAGGGCAGGGGGAACAGGAGGGGGGAGGGTTGTAAATGAGAAAAAAATAAAATAAATAACACCTTCAGGCCATCCACTAGGCCAGCCGCCGCCTCTCATTCCACTTGCCGCTGCCTGTTGCTCCTTGGAAGCAGGAATCAGGAGGCACCCAGGCTGCTGACTCCCCTAGCCAATCACAACGTTGCAATGCAGTGTTGTAATTGGTCTGAGCGCGGAAACACGGCACTCAGATGGGGAATGGGGGCCTGGGCATGTTCTGCACCCAGGGTGTAATGCAGCCTGGGTGCAGAACATGCAAGGTTCTTATGAATTTTTGAGCGGACCAAGTTATGCACACCATTCCTCCTCCTGGCCCCTGCTCTTGAAGTCCAACACCGCACGGCCACACCAGGAAAAGGAAAACTAAAATTATAATAACCAAGAAAAATAAAATGATAATAACATTTGTTATTATCATTTTAGTTTCCTTTCTACTGCACGCAGAGCAGAGAGGCGAAGCTCCTCCCTCCTAGCGGAGGAGCCGCCACTGATTCACGTGTGTGCATGGGTGAGTGCTTCAGTAATAGCTACAATGTTGATCATGGAGATCTGGGTTTGAGTGATGCCACATGCATTTCTTATTTCATTTAGCTCGTCTCTATATTGTAATATATATAAAAGTTACTACCCGGACTCCATAGAATTGATAGCTATGACAATGTATTTATTTTTAAAGGAGTTACTGGTAATTTGTTATCGTTGATTTTGTTTTTTTCTGCTTACTCAGCAAGATCTATCCTTCTCAACAGGTCATTTTAAAAAAGAACCACGATTAAAAAAGATAAATAGTAGTTCAGTTGATTGGTAACCTTAATTTTGTTTCCAAAGTCCTAGACCACCTAGTCACAGCAAATATTTGGGAAACGGGGCATGTCGGTTTTTTTTCATTTACTGCAGAGTTTCCATCGATTTTCCCATAGTAGCACGTTTCCATTTACTTCCGTGGTTCTATGCGAAGTTAGATTCAAGCCATTCATTAAAATGCGACTTATCTTCCACAATGACGAGAGACACCCCACCCCAAGCCACCACTAGATCACTATTTCTCCCTTAATGTAATCATCATCCACCAAGGCAGGCCAGCATTGACCCACCCACCCAAGCAATCAATTGTAGCAGTGCTTACTGTGCCAAAGATAGTATGTCAAAATATCGACACCAAAACTATCACTTGACTAAAATATTGTGGCCTGAACAGGATTTACAGAAATATTGCTCCAATGTGTGTAGTATATTTGTAAACTATATCTAGGACAGAACATTTATGTCAGACGATATTTAGACCACAATAGCCTGGTGCCGTACCATGAAAGGGAGCTTCCATTGCATGTTAAAGTGACAAAACAAATTTGCTTTAACTAGAACTTTAACCCCTTCGCCGCGGCACGAGTTTTGCCGTGGTGCTGATGGGGTTTGGGGTGTTTGCGGCGCCGCCATGCTCGTGACGGAACCACTCCGTCATGAGCCACGGGTGCGCTGTGCTCGTGACGGAGTGGTTCCGTCACGACTCCGCCCACTTGCATTGATCGCCCGCACAGGCGGGGAATCAGTGCCGCGTGGGCGGAGCGACCGCCAACGGCCGCAGCATGACGGAACCACTCCGTCATGAGCACACGGCGCCCGTGGCTCATGACGGAGTGGTTCCGTCATGAGCAGAGAAGGGGTCAAAATATAACTTATCTTCCACCAAGGTCTGTTCACTGGGTCAGTGTCAGACTGGGACACAAAATAGGCGCGAACACCAAAATAACAGTGGCCCTGATTAGGGTAGTACTATCAGGAAAATCAACAGCAAAAACCGGCCCACCTGCTCACAAAACCAGGCCACAGCTGCTAAATAAACAACCCACAGACTGATCTGCCAGACCAGCCCATCAGTCTCCGCCTGATTGCCCTATAGGCCAGTCCAACCCTGCACTGGGGACAGATAAGCAATAAACTGCCGCCAAATAAATCCACTACTATAGTGCCATAGCTCCGTCGTCTGTTTCACTATCCTGGTTGGTACTTTTGAACCTCGAGTCTTGCATTCTGTCTATTGCATAACCTACATCTCATCATACATTTTTTTTAAATTTAAACTAATCCTATGTCAAAAAACAAATATTTCACTTCTTACTACGTCTGACTCTGTGTATTTTTATCACTGTGATGATTTGCAATAGAACTGCACCAGCATAATATTTAGGCTGTAGATCATTACAGACAATAAAGCAGTGAAATGGGAGGGAAAATATCAATTTTGTTTTTAAGAAAATGTAATTTCCATTTATAAACACATGTTGCCTACTGCAAGTAGTGTCTTATTCTGTGTCGTTAATATCACTGCAATGTGTTACAATAAAACATGTCAACATAATTTGACAGCAGTAGAAATTCAAGAAATCAGACTGGCAGATATGTCAGCTTTAGACCACCAATCATTCTGAGTTGTTATAAGGGAATAATGAATTATTCTTCTTTGTTATTTATCATCAAAATCATTCCTGGAACTCTGGTATAACACTGTTATTTACAGTTGCAATTCCACGAATTTGTTTTACCACTATTGTTCTCAATGACCAAAGGCAACACATTATCAATTGTATGTTATTCAATAGAAAAACTGACTATTGGAAACAGGCTCTGGAGAAACATATCCCATAAACCAAATGTTCATTTTTCCCCAAAATAAATTATATTCCTAGGATGCCAAGCTATCCTAGAGAAAGCTCTTTAGGCTGCTAAAATGCGACAGAGTCATTTTTTCAAAGATCACATAGATTCCTTCTTCTTTTCCTATTATGTAGGGAAACCATCACACAATCCACCATTCTCCATTTCACCTGCTGCCTTTACTTCTTTTTTCCCTGCCTTCCTCCCCTCTTTCTTGTTGTCCTCTCAGCGCCCAACCCCTTTTCTCATGCATATTACTCACCGTGTATTTTTTTCTTCACCTCTATTGCAATTCAAAGCTTCTTTGTGCTGTTTTCCCATTTATATATCAGCTATAAAATTGAAGCCCTAACTTATCACCTCTGGTCTTTCCCCTTGCTAAAGAAGCACAGCAGCGTGACATAGTTTTGCTATCAATTGCAATATGAAACCTTTGTACATTTGTAATTTGTTTTCAAATGTTTGTTTACTCATGTGTGTGTACTAACAAAATGCATAGGCCTTTTATTAAGATGATATCATAGGAATTTTGTTTTCATGTGTAACTTTCTCATGCCTATTTTTATGCACCTGTAATCACCATAAAAAATCGCTGAACATGCTGAGGAGTAAGACCTGTCTTTTCACGTTTTTAGGTCCCACCTAGACAGCGCTTACACTGTCTCTTCGAGACATGCTGTATCCAGCATATGAGCATAAACTTCCATTCACTTTCCGCCCATCTTTTCATTTGGCTCCTGTCCCTGTCCTTTTTAAATGGTGGCTTATCATTGGTCAATAGGCTTTGTAGTCCCTCCTTAGTACCACCTTGTCTCTTCTTGTAACCTCAAATGAGGACACACCCTGTTACATGTGTTGTTACTCCCTAGGTTTTAAATACAGCCTCAAGGCACTATTTTCTTAAAAGGCTTCAGGCAAGACACACTTCTGGTCCTAAATTTACCTTAATCAGCTCAACGCAGAGTCAACCTAATCTGAAATGAATGTAATAATTGTTTTGCCACATTTCAAAGCTAGTAATTGTGTTGATGGATATAGCAATTTAATGTACTCATAGCACTGTCTTGCATGTAATGCATTACGGATAGGGTGGATTTACCATATCTTCTGCAGGGTGCAGCAATTTTGCTGTGCTGAGCTGCTTCATTTAAAAAATGCAGAGATGCACTGTATTCACGAGAATACCTCACAACCTGGTGCTTTTCCCTGCGCCGGTGCACAAGAAGCAGTCATGGGCCAACACAGGCACCCTTGCACCATGGCACAGGGGTGCCTGCGTTGCAGGGATGCTTGTGTTCTTCCAGGAAGGGACTCCTTCCTGCATTAAAAAAAACATTAATGGGGTTTTGCTCCTTCTGTGTGTGCTGCAGAATGCAGCACACATAGAATTTCTGCAGCACACATAGAAAGAGCAACAAATTAGTCCTTGTAAATCTGGGGCAGTGTCAAAAAGCCATGGGTGTTGTGTGGGTATGATGGAGCAGGTAGTACAAAATGTTGTATACCTCCCCCATTTCTGCATGTTCATACTAATTAGAATAATCTATTAATTGTAATAATATTAATGTGTTTTGAGTGGTACCTAATCAACTTTATTAATGTATCGATTACACTTGGGAATTGCATTTGCATGGCTAAAATAACTTGTACACTAATATACGTACGCATACTAATTCTAGGAAAATAGAATATTGCATGATATAGGTTGCTTTTGTGACGAAATTGTAAGTTGCACCAGATGACATCACTGGGTGAATATAAACGCTTTAAATGTTGCCAGTATGCTAGATAATTGCACACATAGGGGAATTAGTGAGGGTTAAACATTTTATTCGTTATTTCCATGTTTTAATTAATTTTTGTGTTTGTTTCGCTTAAGTTGACCATTTGGGCCTATGTCAAAATGGCCGCCCTACAGACGAGACAGCCACCAATCCACGAGGTTTCAGACCAAGTGCGCATGCTCCAGGCTCCTGAACAATTGGCCTCAAGATGACCCGCACGGCATGTACTCAGACAAGGTCGTGACTGGACTACGGCCAAGAACTTTAACAATGGACAAGTACTGACAAACCGGATGGATCATGTCTGACAGTGTGACATCATGGACCATGGCAAACTGAAACGGACGATCTTAACCATCCAATCACAAATGCCTAAACTGACTTTTGTTACATTTTATCATTTAATTTCATTATAAAAGTTGGTAGACTAAGTGAGTGAGGGTCTCAGATCTTTTCCTGTTTCCTGACGTTATGCTGATGGAGAGGACGGTGACACTGCAGGACATCTGTTTCCCTGAATCTTTGACAGACTAAATCGCTGCCCATTTACCTGATGGACTGAGGACACTTCGATTGATGACCATTGATTGATGCATACATGATTATGGTCCAGACCCGATCTTTGGGACTGTAGCGTGTTGCATGAAGACTTGGTTGACTTAGAGGACGACTAATAGCCAGATTGGGTAAATATGGTGTTCTGTGTTTTGACTAACGTTTATTAAAATTTGCTTTAACCCCTTCAGCGCGGCGCGGATTACCCTGCTGTGCTGAAGGGTTCGTGCGCGGGCGGGCCATGACGGAGCGGTTCCGTCATCCGCACAGCGCAACCGATGCGCATGACGGAACCGCTCCGTCATGCGCATTGAAAGGGTTAATTAGATAAACAATATTATTGATCAACAAGCAAATGTGTTCGGTCATTTATTGAGAAGAAATAGAATAAGATGTGAATATAAATGAAGAAGGATTAAAATCACTATTTCCAACTCAGCTAATTTGATCCATCGGTAAAGAAGAAGGAATATCTCGAGGTTCAGGATTAAGATGTGCTGGATTAAGGATATTTAGTGTATGTTTATGTAAATACATTTCTTTTAGGTTATAAGGTATTCTTTTCACTTCAGCGTTTGGAATACTTATCAGTCTCGTAAGAGCAGACCAATGAAATATGAGTGTTGGTGTTATGGGCCCCACCAATGAATGTATTAAGTGAACGTGTTTGTGTGATATTTGGTCTGTGACGAAGGTAGGATTTGAAATTCCACACTGCAGCAGTTTTTCTGGTAGGAGAATGATGGTTTTTACTGTTTTGGTTTGGTGATTATTGCTTGTACATAGCTTATTGATATTGATTATTGATTGGTATCGGTTTATGTATTAACACCCTATGTTGAGTCGCGTTAAGTTTTGTGTTGTCTGCACGGCTTCTGGGATGTAGGAAGTCGGAAGTTTCTAACAGTTCCGTAGTAGGACAGAGGT
Organism: Triturus cristatus; assembly: GCF_964204655.1. Taxonomy (NCBI): domain Eukaryota; kingdom Metazoa; phylum Chordata; class Amphibia; order Caudata; family Salamandridae; genus Triturus; species Triturus cristatus. The sequence continues at coordinate 627,184,547 of NC_140587.1, forward strand.
AAGCGCTGCTCTCGGGAAAGACGGAATTGTTGTTGCCCTGTAGGTACACAGGGGAAACGTCTGGATTTGATTCGGTAGCACCGTCGTGTGTTGCCATTTGAGTCATTTTCTGTGTGAGGGAAGTGTGCATGGTAGCGAAGGTCACCTGTGAAATTTTGGTCTTAGGTACCAGGAACCCAAAAGGCGCTCTGATATCGCTTATCACTGGAAAGGTAATAGGTGTTCTCTAAGCTTGTTAGAAGGATAAAGTAGAGGGAAGTGCTACTTTATTAACGTGTGTCATAATTCTGTAGTAGGACAGACTGTTCGCTGTTCTTGGGAAAGACAGAATTCTGTGTGAATGTACTACATTTTTCTCATGTGAAAGTGGGTGAATGTAAAGGCATTCGGGTTAATCGCGAAACTCCGGTTTTATTTCTCAGGAGCATTGGGTCTCCAACTAGGTGTCTTAATTCTGGAGAAACGGTTAGCTAATGCTTGTTAGAAGGGTAAGGTACAGGGATGTACTACTTTATCAACGGAAGTAACGATTCAGAAGTAGGGCAGAGGTAAGCGCTGCTCTCAGGAAAGACGGAATTCTTGTGAAAAAGGTCTTTAACTATTCTTTGGTTAGCGAAGCAGACAATGGTGGCGTTTTTATGTCGTTACTAACAGATTTGTAAATTTGAAGAACGAAAAAGGCTTACCGAGAAATTTTTTGTAAAGAAGGGGTCAACAGGAGCAGGAGCTGCAGCAGCAGTTGCTGACGTCAGAAAGACCGCGCTTGGATTTGCCAGTCAGCTAGAAACGTAGACGCTCCTGATATGTGCATTAGTGTACGCCGCGCTAGGAGTGGAGAAATACAGGGTGACGTAGACGCTCCGGATTGGTGTGTTAGTGTGAGTTGCGCTACGATTGGCTAAAATTACAGAACAGTCGTAAAGGAGAGACTAGCGATATACGGAAGACAGAAAAGATGTATTACGATCGATCAGAAAAGGAGAAAAAGTCTTGGTTTGGGAAAATTAGGAAGTGGTTCAAAAAGGACAAACCGATTGTGACTAGTGAAGGACAGTTACTTCCCCCACCGAAAACCCCTGCATCCTTTATGGTTGCGAAATATGGATATCATACTTGTATTTGGTTAGATAATTGGGTGAAATATACAAAAAATGACGGATTTCCAGAGCATGGTTCATTTAATTTAGCAGTTTTGAGAAATTTGAGTGAAAGAATGATGAATCTAGAACCGAGACCAAGATCGACACAATTTGAAGCATTGACCGAATGGGAAGATGAAATGCATGACAGAGAGAGACAGAGATGTGGCGGAAGATGTAAGTATATGTTCGGTAGATATGGGCATGACACTCATGATGAGAGAATGAGAAGGTGGTGGAATGCGAGTATGACTGAAGGTCTATTCCCTGTAAGAACTGCTGAAGAAATTGGAGGTAGAAAATGTACAGAAAAGAGACATAATGTTGATCCAAGAGGGTATGGAGTGAATGAGTCGGAGGATGATGTTCTTGATGACATGTTTTAAAAAAATCCTCCTCCGTATCAACCGGAATCAGAGATATTAAACACCAAGTGCCCCAATGAGAGAAACTTTCCTCAAGAATTAGAGAAAAATAATTCCATCAGAGATCAGAGAGAAAATCAGAGGATAAAATGAGTGGTGAAAATTCGGTAGAATTAGCAAAAACAACTTTAGAATTAACTGAAAAGATACGAGAATTAACTAAAAATTTAGAAGCTGTAACCGTTCCAGTGACTATAGGCCCTAGGCTATTTTTGATAAACAGAAAGATAGTGAATACTGTTTGACAGTTCCTTATAATAACAATAAACAGGCTGAAAAGCCAATGCAGAGTCAGAATGAAAATCCATGGAGACAGAGAATGAGTGTGATGGAACCAAATGTCACAAGTAACCCTTTTATAAACCAAAATTTAGCGGAAAAACATGCAATAACAATGGAATCAATATTAGTAACGAAGAAGGATTCAGAACAAGGAAATGTAGAAAAACTAGTAGGTCCATCTACGGAAGAATTAAGTGAATGGTTGAGAAGCTTGCAGAGAAAAGACAAAGAATCCCAGTCAATAGATGTGGCCAAACTACGAATGGTACTGGAAGAGTTAATAGCAGGAACTATCCCCACAGAAAAATTAAAAACTTATCAAGATGAGGAATTACTATTTTTGTGCAAAAGTATAACATGGAGAGCGAAAAATCTGCACGAAAGACTAGAAAAAGTAGCAAATGAAATGGGTTTAGATATTGAAAAGGTAAAGGCCTTACAGAAACTCTATCGAGTAGATTTCACTGAAAAGATATTGAAAATTTGAACACCACAGGACGGATAAAACAGATTAAGGAAATAATTATCTTACTGAGAAAATGGGGAGATGTGGATAAATGGAAAAGTGGGTGGTACCGAAAACGAGATGATGCCCCAGAAAAAATGTTTGCAGCATTCCCTGTAAGAGAAAAAGAAAAGGTAATAACAGAATGCCCCATGAGAGAAATTCCAGGAGGAGGATTTGTACATGTTCCATGGACAACACAGGATATTTTGTCTTTTACAAATGATTTCCCTCGACTACGTGAAAAGCCTGTCGAGTGGTATAAGCAAGTAGACAGATTTGTAAAGTTGTCCAAAGTACTATGGATTGATCTGAATAGTCTATTTGACCTTATAGTACCAGCAGATTTATGGACAGAGTGCAAATTAATGATAAATTGGCCTACACAAGAGTACCCTAGGGATCCAAAGACGGGAGCCCCAGAACCAGAAGTAATGAAGAAATATGAACAGGTAATTGCCTTTCTGAAAAACAAAGAACCTCTAAAGAGACAGGGTGGGTGAAAATTGACAGAACACATCAGGAAAGCAAAGAGTCAGTACATGCATATTACAAAAGGCTGATTCTGGCCTTCAAACAGTTTAGTGGACATGAAAATTTGAGTGAAAAGGATTTAAGTCATTTTGTGTATAGATTTGTATATGGTCTACGTCCAGAGATTAGTAAAATGATAAAACAACATATTGTAGACTGGCAAAATAAGAAAATAGATGAAGTATTGAGGCATGCAAAATATTTCAGTGATGAAATTGAAGCAAAACAGCGAAAATTAAAAGAAAAGGCTATGTGGACACAAATAAAGGTAGCAGAGAGACAGGAAGCTCAATTAGCGGAACAAGTGAACAATATAAGCCTGAGGCAAAAGTTAATTTCTGGGAAAGGTAAGGGAAATTTTAATATAGAAGAAGCTAAAAAGAAATTCCCATGTCATAATTGCAGTAGAATAGGGCACTGGAAATCCGAGTGTAAATTTCCCCCTTGTACTAACAATGAAAATACATCATTGAATCCACAGGTGCAGAATGAGGTGAGTGGCCAACGGCAGCGAGAGCAGCAGGTTGTAAACCAACAGAATCAGGTGCCAAAACCGCATTTTCCACAGAGCAAAAGCTCCCAGGAATATAGTAAGGAAACAGGATTCTACAACGAAGAACAGGTAAAAAGCTGCTGCGCGCTAGCGCTGTTTTGCAGTATTGGCTACAATGCGATGAGAGTGATTCAGAAGAGGGTTATTGACGGTGCCGAATGGAGGAAGAAGAGTGCGTACTTGGCACAACTCTAGAAGTAGACCAGACAGGCCCATTTGTAGATGGGAAGATAAATAATGAAAGTATTACTTTCCTAGTTGGTACTGGAGCTACTCGATCAACAGTGAGGTCAGCTGATGTTAAGAACCTTCCTCTCTCGGACGAAACAATTCAAGTAGTTGGTGAAACCAACAGACAAATTAAAACTTATCTTACAGAGCCAGTGAAAGTTAGCATAGGAAAAGTTTCCGAAATGCACCGCTTTGTGCGATACCAGTCCTGTGATTCTTTTAGGTATGGATTTGTTGTGTAAGAGGAATTGCACTATAGTCTGTACCCCTGATGGGATAGCCTTTGAGACCCCGGATTAAGACGAGTTGTATAAAATGACAATAGCAAACAGGGAAAATGAGGTTACTGAAACCTATGTTGTATTTAACCCTGATGAACTACCAAAAGAATTGAAACAGTCTGTAAAAGCAGAGGTTTGGGATTTCACTGGAGAAGATGTGGGATTAATGAGAAATATAGATCCAGTAAAAATAACAGTGAAGGAAGGAGTAAGCTATCCAAATGTCCCTCAATATAAATTGATACCTGAAATAATTGAAGGAGTTACTCCTGTGATAAAACAAGGCATTTTGAGAGAAATAATGAGTAGTCCATGTAATTCACCAATTATGGGGCTGAAAAAGCCTAATGGGAAGTTCAGGATAGTACAAGATTTGAGAAAAATAAACAAGACTGTTGTGTCTTGCTGTCCTATTGTACCAAATCCATCTGTGATTTTGTATCAGATTCCCCATGATGCAGAATGGTATACTGTGATTGATTTATGCCATGCTTTCTTCTCCATCCCATTGCATCATGACAGTCAGCAAATTTTTGCGTTTCGTTTCGGCAAGCGTATTTTGGCTTGGTGCCGAATTCCACAGGGGTATACAGAAAGCCCCTCAATATTTAATCAGCTATTGAAGAAGTCTCTGGAAAGTCTAGAAATGCCAGAAAATTCAGTGTTAGTTCAATATATCGACGACCTTCTTGTGGCGTCAAAAACCCGTAAAGCTTATGAGATAGACACAATAGCATTGCTGAATCGTCTGGCAGATGGAGGACTTAAAGTGTCACCATCAAAATTACAAATTTGCAAGAAAGAAGTACAATATTTAGGCCACAACATCGAAAAGGGACTGAGAAAGATAACAATAGACAGAATAAGGATCGTAAAAGGAATGAGAGCCCCAATGACCCAAAGAGAGGTGAGAATCTTTCTTGGAATGGTTGGATACTGTCGTCAATGGATCAGCAATTTTTCATTGATTGTAATACCTTTGGTACGATTGACAAGAAGTGATGTGAGAGATCCTATTGATTTGAACAAAGAAAAATTGGCAGCTTTCAAACGATTTAGAGATGGGTTGTGTGAAGCACCTGCATTGGGTATGCCTGATTATGTGAAAGAGTTTGAGTTGTACTGTAGTGAGAGGAATGGATGTGCACTCTCTGTTCTAATACAGAAGCATGGAAAACTGAGGAGACCAATTGCATATTTCTCATCAATGCTAGACCCAGTACCAGTAGCCCTACCTGGGTGTTTGAAAGCAGTGGCTGCTACCTGCCGGAGTTTGGAACAGAGAGAAGGAATTGTAATGGGATATCCTGTGAAAGTGTTTGTACCTCATGATGTGGCAATCCTGTTAACGAGGAATCGCACACAGTATATGACACATAGTCGGTTGACTATGTATGAGAAAGTCATATTAGTTGCAATGAATGTAAGTTTAGTGAGATGCTTGAATGTGAATCCTTCACCATTGCTGCCTGATGCTGAGAATGTAGAAGTCAGAGATGAAGCAGATCACGACTGTCTGGACGTACTAGATTTCTGTACAAAACCACGACCTGACATAAAAGATGAACCATTACCAGAAAGTGATTTTGTCATGTTTGTGGATGGGTCTTGTTTGAGAACAGATGATGGAGTGTTGAGTTTCAGCATATGCGGTATGCACAGTTGCAACAATAATGGAAGCGTCCTACTTGAAAGGAGTAAAATCGGCCCAAGTAGCTGAACTTGTTGCTTTGACTAGAGCATGCAAGATTGGGAAAAGTGTGAGAGTGACTGTGATACCTGACAGCCAGTATGGCTTCAGAGTCGTACATGACTTCGGTCAAATATGGCTGCAGAGAGGAACTCCTATTAAGAATGCTGAAGTGGTTGGAAAATTGCTTGAGGCGATACAGCTGCCTAGGCAATTGGCTGTTGTGAAGTGTACTGCCCACAGTCAAAGTGGTGATTACATTGCCACTGACAATAAATATGCCAATGACATGGCACAATACTGTGCACAAAATCAGAATTCCATTAACAGGGCCAAGGAGAAAGAGGTGATTTCTTATTCTTTGATGTTTACTAACATTGTGGGTACCTGGGAAGAAGTGAGACAATTACAGGAAGAAGCAGGAGATGAGGAGATGAAGCAGTGGGTAAAAGCAGGATGTACACCAAGAGAGAAGGATCATGTGTGGGTCTATCGGGATGGAAGACCAGTTATGCCTGATAGCTTGATGTCTGCTATGGCACGGATGTATCATGGTCAGGGACACATAGGGAGAGATGCTATGGGCAGGTCATTTAAGCAGACCTGGTACAATGCAAAATTGAGACTTGTAGCAGAAAGTCTTTGTCAGAGATGCCTAATATGTCAGCAATACAATCCTGGAAGAAAGACAGTAGTGAGCCTAGGAACAATAGGTCGAGAAGGAGGGCCTTTTACCAGGATGCAAGTGGATTTCATTGAGATGCCTCCCTGTAACAGGTTGAGGTATGTTTTAGTTATGGTCTGTCTGTTTTCTAGATGGGTGGAATCATTCCCAACAAGAAGAAATGATGGAATGACAGTGGCAAAATTACTTTTGAGGGAATTTATCCCTAGATTAGGATTCCCAGTAACAATTGAATCTGACCGAGGAGGACATTTCCATAATGAGATCATAAAATTGATTTGTGAAGCATTGAATGTACAGCAAAAACTACATTGTGTCTATCGCCCAGAGGCTTCTGGGGTGGTAGAACAGATGAATGGTACTATCAAAAACAGAATAGGGAAAATGTGTTTAGCCACTGGTATGAAATGGCCTGATGTCTTGCCTCTGGTACTCATAACTATTAGATCAATTCCAGACAGAACCCCAGGATTGAGCCCCCACGAAATTATCATGGGACGGGCGATGCGACATGTGTTCATACCAGTCAACAAACTGTTGCCTATAACTGATGACATGGTGTTGGATTACTGTAAAAGCCTGGCTGACGCAGTTCATTCTGTGTTTCATCAGGTTGGAGCGGATGCCCCCACCCTTGAAAAGAAGCAAGCTCATATTCTGAGCCCAGGAGACTGGGTGAGAATAAAAGTACACAGAAGAAGAAACTGTTTGGTTTCAAGGTGGGGAAAACCACGACAAGTCATCTTGACCACAACAACAGCTGTGAAGTGTGCTGGACTGAAAAACTGGATTCATGCAAGTCATACATTGAGAATTCCAAATCCAGTGGATAGCACAGAAAAGGAGTATTTTGATGAGTCAGAATCAAGTACTGAATCAGATGACGGAGAGCCAAAAACAAGAGGAAACCCTGAAAGGGGGGAATCAGAACAAAGTCTAACATTTGTCCTCAGAAGTATTTCTTTGAGAAGAAGGTTACAGATTTCTGCTACCAGCTCAGACTCAGAGACTGAACAAGGAACTCAATGTTCTAAGAAAAGACAAGAAAAAGACAGTGGCAAAGACAGAGAAGAAACAATAAAAGAAATTACTGAAAGAGAAGTTCCAGATGAAAGATTGAGAGAGATTCCACCTGAAATAACACCATTAGATGGACAGGTGCAAGATACAGAGAGAGAGGGAAAGATTACTGTGGAAGAACCCGGAGGAGGTGTAGGGAACTCCACCATTCAGTTAGAAATAGGGACAAGTAGTCAGCAGGAAGATTGTGTGCCGGAGATACGAGGAGGGACAGAAGTAGGGAAAACAAAAGAAGTGGTGGAAAAAGAAACTGTTGAAAGTAAAAAGCAAGTTGAAACAGAGTCAGAGGAAAGTGAGGATGAAGTACCTGAAGGTCGAGTTCAAAGAAAGAGAGCTTGGAGAACTGAAAAGAATGATAAAGGAAGGAAATTGAAAAGAACATTAACAGATGACGTTTGGCCGAATAAAGTAAAAAGACTGAGATATCGACTGACACGAGTAAATTCACCAAGGGCTGAACAGGTGAATGAAGTTACGAGTCAGGAGAATTTAAAAGATGAAGAAACCATTGTAATCAAAGAAAACAAAAGAACAAGAAAACCCAACCAGAAGTATAAATCACCAGAATGGATGTATGTGGCCCTGCCTGAAGTGAAAGAAGAGGCGGATAGCCAAGAAAATCCAGATGTGATTGTGCCGGAAGTGGTTGAGGAGGACGAAGAATCGGAAATCCTGAGAGTTATCTTCTCCGATATTGGAGAAGAAGCAGATGTTCAGGACATTCTGTATTCAGATCACAAAGGAAAGGTGAAAGATGATGAGATGCCAAACTGAATGAGAATAAGAAGCTGCTAATGGAAAAACAATAAAATACGGTGAAAAAGACAAAAACTGGTAGAACCAAGTAGGTGCTTAGAGCCTTGGGTTAGACAAGCTAGTTGTGAAGTAGAAGAGGCTAAGTCAAAAGACACTGTTCATTTTTAACAAAAATGGCAAACACAGATAGTAGAAAAGATAGATGTATATTTTTGCAAAGATGGTGTAAAATGTGTTGTTGTTGTACAGGATTACTAATGCTTCTGTGGAGCATACTTGCTCTCTTGATCTCATTTAAGATTACTATAGGTATAATAGAAGGATATAGTGAAAACAAAACTAATATAGAAAAGATTCAAAAGGTAGTTCCGACTAGAATAGATAAAAACTATTTACACAAAGACAGGTATATAAACAATTTTTCTAATAATGTGTTTTCGAAATTATTGAATGAATAAGTAAAGACACAGGGCCCGATTCACAGAACAAACTTAAGACAAAATCCTAAACTTAGTAACATTTTGGTATTCACAGAATGCACTTACTACTTCTGGTATTCACAGAATGAACTTACTACTTTTGCGATTCACAGAATAAACTTACTACTTTTGCTATTCACAGAATGGATTTAAGACTACTAACTTTACGTCCGCACTCGGGCCGGAAATTCCGGTCCGGAGGCGGAGCTTCTGGCCCGGAGGCGGAGCTTCCGGCCCAGAGGTGGAGATTTTAAATCTCCGCCACTGGCCGGAATCCCCACCTCCGGGCCCAAAGCTCCGCCTCCGGCCCGGAAGCCCCGCCTCCGGGCCGGAAGCTCCGGAATAAAAATAGGAAATCACTTTGAAACTCCATAAAAGAAATAAAAAATTTTGATGGTGTGGTGATATAATCACCAAAGGGGAGATTGATGGAGCGGGTAGTACAAAATGTTGTATACCTCCCCCAGTTCATACTAATAATCTATTAATTGTAATAATATTAATGTGTTTTGAGTGGTACCTAATCAACTTTATTAATGTATCAATTACACGTGGGAATTGCATTTGCAAGGCTAAAATAGCTTGTAAACTAATATACGTACGCATGCTAATACTAGGAAAATAGAATATTGCATGATATAGGTTGCTTTTGTGACGAAATTGTAAGTTGCACCAGATTGCATCACTGGGTGAATATAAACGCTTTAAATGTTGCCAGTATGCTAGATAATTACACACACACAGGGGAATTAGTGAGGGTTAAACATTTTATTCATTATTTCCATGTTTTAATTACTTTTTGTGTTTGTTTCGCTTAAGTTGACCATTTGGGCCTATGTCAAAATGGCCGCCGTACAGACGCGACGAGACAGCTACCATTCCATGAGGTTTCAGACCAAGTACGCATGCTCCAGGCTCCTGATAAATTGGCCTCAAGATGACCCGCACGGCATGTACTCAGACAAGGTCGTGACTGGACTACGGCCAAGAACTTTAACAATGGACAAGTACTGACAAACTGGATGGATCATGTCTGACAGTGTGACTTCATGGACCATGGGAAACCGAAACAGACGATCTTAACCATCCAATCACAAATGCCTAAACTGACTTTTGTTACATTTTGTCATTTAATTTCATTATAAAAGTTGGTAGACTAAGTGAGTGAGGGTCTCAGATCTTTTCTGTTTCCTGACGTTATGCTGACGGAGAGGACGGTGACACTGCAGGACAGCTGTTTCCCTGAATCTTTGACAGACTAAATCGCTGCCCATTTACCTGATGGACTGAGGACACTTCGATTGATGACCATTGATTGATGCATACACAATTATGGTCCAGACCCGATCTTTGGGACTGTAGCATGTTGCATGACGACTTGGCCAGATTAGGTAAATATGGTGTTCTGTGATTTGACTAACGTTTATCAAAATTTGCTTTAATTAGATAAACAATATTATTGATCAACAAGCAAATGTGTTGGGTCATTTATTGAGAAGAAATAGAATAAGATGTGAATATAAATGAAGAAGGATTAAAATCACCATTTCCAACTCAGCTAATTTGATCCATCAGTAAAGTGGAAGGAATTTCTCGAGGTTCCGGATTAAGATGTGCTGGATTAAGGATATTTAGTGTATGTTTATGTAAATACATTTCTTTTAGGTTATAAGGTATTCTTTTCACTTCAGCGTTTGGAATACATATCCCTCTCGTAAGAGCAGACCAATGAAATATGAGTGTTGGTGTTATGGGCCCCACCAATGAATGTATTAATTGAATGTGTTTGTGTGATATTTGGTCTGTGACGAAGGGAGGATTTGAAATTCCACGCTGCAGCATGAACACCCACAGCAACACCCATGAGATGCGCCTTTGACGCAAAATACTGTGTGAAGGTGGGCCATATTTACAAGGCCAGGTAAAGCCACATAAAGTGGCTTTACGTGGCCTTGGAAATATGGACCAGCACACAGCGCTATTGAAGCGTAAAAAAAGTGGCTCTCTGGTGGCACTAGGGGATTGCAAATATGCTCCACGGTTTGTTGAAACAAAGCTACCTTTAGAGATGTTATCCTGCTGATCCAAACACAGATAGTGATCCAAACACAGATTCATGAGTTGCAAAAACTCATAAATAGCAATATGGGGTTGTGGTTCAGTTAGCATGGTATTCCCAGTCTAAAAAGGTAATCTGAAATTGACTAATATAGTGCTCTCAAAGGATTACGCCATTACAGACATGTAGGGCAGAGTTACTAGATTGTCAAGCAGTGGAGAAAGCAGGAGGGCATCATGTTTACAGAAATATGGCTCTCTCCTCCCCTCTCCCTAGTGCCAGTGGAGAAATATGCAGCTGATCTCCATGGACACAACTTTGCATCATAGTGCAAGGGTGTCTCCGTGAGTCTAGCATAGGTTTTGTAGTGGAAGGGAACTTTTCCAGTACAAAATACCTTGCTTAGGCTAACTTGAAAGCTTTTGCCACTTTGTATGTGTGCTGTACAATGGAGCAGGGCGCTATTTTCTCATGCTACACCCTGTGTACTCTTTAAGTAAATAGGGCTTATGGTCGGAAACATTGGGTGGGTGCATGGGAACGCCCATGCACAGCCCATGGTACACCTCCTTGGCACTAAGTAACACAAAGAAGAGCTATGCTCTGCACAACTTTTTAGTGATTTGCTTGCTGGAAAGTAAATTTGTAAAAAGAGTTAACATCGATTTTCTGCACTTTTGTGATGCAAACATGGTGCTAAAACTTAGTAAATATACCCCTGTACTGTCTACATGTCTTCACTTTAGAAATAATGGCTCTTTGTATAACCTGTGGATCATGTAGAAGGTTGGTATAAAAATCAGAAATGCCTACAGCATCAAGAGTAAAAACTGAAAAAGTTATTTTTTCAAATAGCATGTTACCACGCATGCCAAAACCACGCGTGGCTGAACAACGCAGCCAGTACCACAAGTGTGTCATTACCACGAGTTTCATTACAACGCAAGTGAACTTACTTTAGGGAAAAACTGGACATTGGAATAGTTTAAATTACTACTCCAACTCTAGTCGGTGTATCAGTAGGGAAGGTGTTGGATTTTAAGTCCATCACCTCATTCCCTAAAGCAAGTTGTTGAAATGACTTGGTTGTAATGGAACTCCTGATAACGTCGCAGTCGTGGTACTGACTGTGTTGTAAAGGCACTAAGATGTAATGCCTGCATTGTAATAGATGTTTCCCATTTTCGTTATCAACCTCTATGGAGGGCTATGGGGGCCGATCCCATAGGTCCAACACAATAGTGACAACCACCAGTCCATTTAGCTGTCCAATGAGATGATATTACACTGTCAAGCTTCTCTGCCTTCTCATGAGCATCAGTTATCCCATTTCTACGGTCATTATTCAGTATTATGTGCATGATGGAGCTCCACTTGGGAATACTGTCAAAATGATTGCCAATAAACTGGGATGGAGATAAATGGAGGGAATTGTACTTTTCCACAGGATTAACACCCACCGCAGTATTGGTATCTGAAAGTTGGTAAGGCCTGGCCTAAGTAGCTTGGCAATCAAATATTCGCTGTGTCCATGTGTCTTCCTAACAAGATTTAATGGTAGCAGATAGTTTGTCTGGTTAAGCGGTTCAAAGACTGACCATGATGTAAAAGAACAGGCATTTGCTTACAAAGAATCATGCAGTGCCATAAGCTGCAGCTGATATGTGCATGACATCTGTGTTAAATCTGCAGGAACAGTCTCAATGATGAGGAATGTTTTATTCACAGATATGACTGTCCTGGCCAGCACCGCATAATTTTGCAAAATAGAACCGTGCCACTTACCACTAATTTAACCTTACTCAGTGTAGAAACTATTTGTCAATAATCGTTGGGCTTATTTAAAAACATGCACCTCTCCGCACTATATGGATTTTAATTTCTTGGCAGACAGAAGTCATTCTGGCGACAAAGTGGATTGTAACTATCTGCTTCATTCACAAAGGTTGTCATGAAAGCCTTCCATGGTCTAAGAAGATTACGTTGAAATGAAAAAGAATCAGTGAACATTCATGCTTCTTCTGCTACTACTTCCAAGAGTAGTGTTGAGTATCCACTTCATTTCTTTGCAGGTGAAGAACATGCCAGCCAGTCGCCTGATTCATCAAGGTAATGATCATGAAAACTGAAGATTATCACAACTATTAACATGGCTTATATTTCTTCTTTCCCTGCTTTGGTCTACACAGAGCACGCAAGTTCTATTGGTTGAAGGAGTGTGCTACAAAAACAATAAAAAAATGAATAAAATACAGATTTAACAAGTTGAAAGTCATATGACAAATGAAGTAAGAGGGGACACATCTGTAAGTTAATGAGGAAATGAATTTACACTTGATAATTAGTATGACTAATGAGAAAGATAGATAAATAGTTATATATTCATGGGATGAATGCAATTGTATTTGATTAATTTAAATAAATACTCTAGTCAGTCTGCTGAATCTCCTAGTTAATTTGTTTTCAAAACTTCAATGTAGAATGTGTTTGTTAGTTAGAAAAGAAGGGTTTTGTTTTAGTTAGACAGCAAGGCATGAGAAGATGGATCTGAGCAAGGAGAAACGTTGTAACTAGCAAGAAGGCGAGTTCCGATTGAGGAGGAGAAAGGCCAAGGACAGATGAGTTAGCAACTTATTGATGTGGGAAAGGTGGTGCCAGTAACCAATTTGTGTTGGAATTGTGGAAAGTTATTGGCGATGAACACGTGACTTACCTTGAGAGTAACTAATGTCTTATGCTGTAGCATAGTGAGGGTTAAAAAGACATCATAGGACTTCATGAGGTACAGACCTCTGCTTCTGCGTTTTGTGGCTCCCTACTACTTGACCATTAGTTGAAGTTTCTTCTACTGAAGACTCATGACAGCTGACAACTTTCTATTATTGATACTTGTTAGACCTGCCTTTTACAGCGGGTTTATACCCAGATTTGTTTTGCTTTGTGGCCTTCTGTTTCTGACCTGTTTTTGTTGGTTTAATGACTCTGGGCACTTTGCCATTGCTGATCCGTGCTAAAGTGCATATGCTCTCCCTGTAAATTATATGTATGGATTGGTGTTTCCATAATTAACTGATTTGATTTACTAGTCAGTCCCTAGTACAGTGCACTCTGTGTGCCCAGGGCCTGTAAATCAAATGCTGCTAGTGGGCCTGCAGCACTGATTGTGCCACCCACGTAAGCAGCCTGTAAATGTAACTCAGGCCTGCCATTGCAGAGCCTGTGTGCATTCTGGTACTGCCATGTCGACTTGTCAAGTGCACACACTTGCCAGTCCCTAGCCTTCCCTTTTTATACATGTTAGCCACCCCTAAGGCAGGCCCAAGGTACCCCTGTGGGCAGGGTGCAGTGTATGTGAAAGGTAGAACATGCCCTGATGTGTGTGGCATGTCCTGATAGTGAAATACGACCAATTTAGTTTACCACTACTGTAAGGCTATCTGTTCCCATAGGATAGAATGGGGAGTTTGCTTATAACTTCTTATAAACATAACTACCCCCGGGAACATGGTAGGAAAGTAAAGTTTAGTATGCCTGTACTCAGAATGTCAAAATGTATCTTTTAGTGAGGGTGATTTTGACATTTTGTGTTTGAAAATACCACTTTTAGAAAGTAGGTATTTTCTTGCTTAGCCATCCAGTGTGCCTCTGCTAGGATGTATATTGACTCTCTGGCTTTGGAGTGACAGGGGCTGGGGATGTGCAGTGGCTCCACAGAGTCTGGATAAGTCAGCGCTAGGCTGAATAGGCCTGGTCTGCATTTGTAGTGGTGGGAGGGGTAACACCTGCACCTGAATAGGGCTATGCCTGCCTTCCACAATGATGGCTCTGCCCCCTGTGGTTTGCCTGGAGTCAAGGCTCAAACCTACAATGGAGGTTGTTGTGCACTTTCAAAGTGCCCCCCAGAACTGGTTTGGACTGGGCTCAGAGCCCAGGGCGATGCGAGAACAAAGAGGTTTACAGTATAAAAAGAGGTGCTCAGACCCCAGACATTTAGATCACTTCCAGGAAATCAAGAGGGACCTTTGCCAAGGAGAAGAGCTGGAGAAACTGAGGAGGAATACTGCCCCTGTGCTGTTTGCTGTCTAGGGTTGGCTTGCAGTGGCTACTTTCTGCCAAGGAAAGGGAAAAGGACTTTGCTGTTTGCTGTGTCCTCTGCGTGAGGACGATCTCCAGAGGCTTGAAGAAGAGCTTGCCTCCTGTACCGAAGTCTCAGGGACAAAAAGACTTCGCCCCCAGCTGTCCTGAACATCCTGGCTGGGAGTTCTGACCTGCCAAGCGGTGCCTGTAGCTTTTCTGAGCCTCTAGAGGTTGTTCTGGCTGTTGGGAGCTGGAAAAGCAATGCAACAACAAGAAGCGTGATGCATCCGCATCTGTTTCCGACACATCGCCAAAGAAATCGTCGCGGCGCCTGCCCGTGGCTCAAGAAATTGCTATACCCCGCATCGAGTGCACCATTCTCTGAAGTCCGAAATCACAGCACGTATTCCGACACAAGCCTTGCTGTGTGGCTGCAAGAACCCATGTATCATCCCGTATCGTCACATCGCATCGAGGCACCAGGTCTGTTGTATCATTGGGAGAAGCAGTAAGAAACTGATGCATCACCTCCCCATGCAGTAAGAAACCAACGCATCACCTCCTCTCTGGTAAGGAACTGACGCATCACCTCCCTTGCGCAGCAGTAAGGAACTGATGCATCACCTCCACGGAGCAAGGAACAGACGCATCACCTTCCCTAAGTGTAAGGAACCAACACATCACCTTCCCTGAGGCCCTTTTTGTTAGTGTGCAAGACGCATCCAAGGTACTTTGTGTGAAAAGTATTGCATCTGCAATTTGCTTTGAACTTAACTATTTCTACCATTTGAAAGTCATATTTTTATTACTGTATTGTGGATTTTTGTTGTTTGGTCTTGTTTGGTTTAGATAAAGATTACTTATTTTTCTAAACAGGTGTGGTGTCCATTTGTAGTGTTTTCACTGTATTTCTGGATATGATCACAAATACTTTACACACTGCCTCTGAGATAAGCTTGTCTGCTTGTGCCAAGCTACCAAGGGGGTGAGCAGGGGTTATTTTCGAAGTGTGTCCCCCTTACCCTGACTAGAAGAAAGGGTCCCTATTTGGACAAAGGTACCTACCTCTGCCAACTAGAGACCCCCATTTCTAACAATACTTACTCAATGTTTCTTAGTTTAGGGTTTTTCCTTTTAAGACACTGTAGGGAGAGACAGCATGCTCATGATTACCTTTGAGAATCATTTGATGTTCAACTTTTTCCTGATTACTTGTATCATCATAACTAACTTACTCGTATGCTTCTTATTATGCAGGGTAAATCTCTTCAGGAGATTTGGACTCAGTCTATTTCTTCTGTATTTCTATACTGTAATGTTGATATTGATTTATATCAATCTAATTTTGAATTTATAATTAAACTTTACTAATCTCAGATTTGGTTGTCGAGTGAATTATAGTGTGGCTAAATTGGTTACACTATATTACATTTTTTAATTGTGATTGTTTCCTCCTTCTTACCTCTCAAGCAGCTAAAAAGACCATTTGGTTGAGTAAGGATGTTTAAGTGGGCCCAGCTTTCTCAGTATCTGCAAGAACAGATGACGTTTCAGAACTACTCTCATTTCATGACTTTGCCCAAGGCAATAATCAACCCGTCCAGCACAGCAGCACGTCAGCATTTCCTGTGCAGGGTGCGCTGTTGTTGGGCATCCTGCTTCTGGAAATACTCAGAGAAATCATGGGTCACATCTAGCACTCAATGCACTGTTTCAGGTATGGGGATAGGTGTGGAGAAGCAGTTAGTCGTACTCAGGACCATGTTTGGGGTAGACCCGTTGAGCAGTGGATGGGAGGCAAGTAGTCAGTGGTGGCAATGTTCTTGCTGTTAATATAGGTTCATTCTGAACTGAAGGACTGCAAAAGCTGCTGTTTTAGTGTCAAACCGAGAGCTCAAAACATCACATTTCACCCAACCACCAGATGCCTCCTAACAAACAACACATAACATATAGAAACATATGCATACAGATAAAAAGGTTTTTTTGATAGCCTTATTGGACCAGTGGTTACTGTGGTTCAGCAGGGTTTAGACACTGACTGAGAGGCTTGTCCCGTAGCATTGAATATTAGACCACAGCATTTCTCTGATGTGTAATGCTTACAATAGTAGTCCACACTCACATTGTAAATAATGTATTTATTTATTTATTTCTTGAGAGGGTGATGCCTGCCCCTTACTGTGTGCTATCTGATTCAATACACCCCTCCCACGACCCTCTGCCCTCTCTCCATTTATGTATTAATTGCTGTGCATGCATATGTATGTGCACTCTTCTCACTGAATGCTTACTTATGTGAGCCGCATGCATCTTTTGTAAAGCACCTGTGCTTATATATTTGATTTTACTTTAACATTACAACATGGCCGATGGCAAGGTGAGAAGGATAAACGCAATGGGCCTCATTTATGTTTTTTTTGCCGTAGGGCAGTGCAGCAGATCTTGCTGCTGCGCTGCCCTAAGACAAAAGAAAAGGGCAGGAATGCACCATATCTATTAGATATGACACATTCCTGTCCTTTTCCCCAGTGCTGGCGCACAATGGGTTGCCGTGCACCAACGCAGGCACCTGTGCACCATGGTGCAAGGGTGTTTGCGTTGCAAGGATGATTTTTTTTGTGCAGGAAGGGAAACCTTACTGCACAAAAACAATCACAAGAGGCGTATTCCTCTTTTTATGTGTTCTGCAGAATGCACCATACATAGAAAGAGGAAAAACAAGGAGAAATAAAGATATTTGTCCTCAATGTGCCTCCCCTGGGGAGGCGTACGTTTTTGGCTCTGTCTCAGACTTACGGTTTCTTGTAAATCTGGGGCAGTGTCAAAAAGCCATGGATGTTGCTGGGAATGCCCCCAGCAACACCCATGGATCGCCCCTATCATGCAGTTTTCTGCGTGAAAGGGGTACATAATTAAAGGGCCACGAAAAGCCACGTAAAGTGGTTATATGTGGCCTTATAAATATGCCAATGGCACATTGCATCAAAAGTGACGTTCCGGTGGCGCAATAGTGCTGGTAGGCCATCATAAATGAGGCCCAATATTCTTGCAAAGTGTCAATGCAAACAAGCATTTTCAAAGCCAGAAGCTTGTCACTCATCTTCTGACTGCTATATCGGTTGGCTTTCCGAACTTTTTTTAGACTTATGATTCACAAGGTTTGAACTTTGTAAAGCATGTGCCATCTACAAAAGCATGAAGTCGTACATCTCCCACCTGTAAAAACAACACACAACTAGTGGATCTTCTGTTTATTAATGCACATACACATGTGTATGAAACTTCACACCCCTTCCAAGGAAAACAGGATTCAGGAATTGAGATTTCGAAGTTGATTGTTTTTGCTATTCTGCACCAACTGGGTCTTCAATGTTCCAGGACTATATGGCTTTCTGCGTTTCCCATCTTATTAGTGCATTGATGTAAGTAGCAAATGTACAAGGTGGATGTGCAGGTTAGCAACTAGAGTGGAGATGTGTGTGTCTCTGGCTGATGATTTCATGTCAAAGGGTACATCAGGTTCCACTTCGGATGCATTATGGGAGCTATAGTGTTGTCTCACTTCAATTGAACTAATTAACTCAAGTGCCACATTACAATGGTTTCCAAAATGAAAGCTGAGTACTAGAACATGATGTGCCTGGAGACATGGACTCATCTGGCAATCCCCTTCTAGCTGCAGGCTGTGCACACTGTTGAACTGTTAAAAAAATAAAAATAACAAATTGAAAATAAGTTTCCAACAAGGTTACAATGAGAGCTGACAACAATAAGCGGCTTCTCCATACGTCCAATCTTATTTTCACTAAAACGCATTTTCCCAAAAAACAAAAAAATGAAATCTGAATTGGAGTAAACCACTCACGTTGAATGCAATTTCCTACTGAGGAGCTGTTGAAGAGCGGCTCCCATTACAAAGCACCCAAAAATACAGAAATCAAACTGAAATAGTAGCACTGTTACCACCGTAAACATGAACTCCACTATATTTAAGTGAGAGGAAAATCACCCATGACAGCCCTCTTTTCTTGTCTCTCACCAGCTCGCACCAAGTATTCTCTCTTTGCCATACCGACAACAGATTTATGTTGGAATTGCAATGCCATTTCTAATGAAATCGTCAATAACGAATGCATCATGATGAATTCATTTTTGCTAAAAGTTATCTGTAACAGTGTCTTCCATTTTCTTTTTGACAGTCCCCACCTAACGAGTAACTCCTCCACTCAATTACACTGACGGGGTCTCTTTTTTTTCTATTTCTGTTTTGGAGATGGCCAAAAGACTCCTAGGAGCATATTTACAAGCCCCTATCGCCACCATAACATCATTTTTTCAGACTTTATAGTTGAGATAGGGGCTTCGCCTTATTTACAAGGCAGCGTTAAGCCACTTAACGTGGCTTAACGCTGCCTTGTAAATAAGGCCCCCTTACACACTACAGTTAGCGCGAAAGGGGAGGGAAATGGGTGTTGCGGTGAGCGTTCCACCGTAACACCCATTAATTTTGACGCTGCCTCCTATTTATAAGGGTGGCGTGAACAGGAGGCAGCGCGAAAATTAAGACCAGGGAAAACCTGGTGTTAAACAGGCAAAATTATGAGAAATGCTTTATTTCTCCTCGGTTTTGCTGTTTCCATGTGCATTGTGCCGCACACGTAGGAACAGCAAAACACCATTTATTGTTTATGTGCAGGAAGGTTTCCCTTTCTGCACACAAACAATCATTGGGGGAAAAAAAGACGTTTTGCAACTTCTATGTGTTCTGCATTAAGCAGAACACACAGAAGTAAAACATAACCACCATTATTGATTGTTTATGTGCAGGAAGGGACACCTTCCTGCTCATAAACAATCATTCCCCTGCAATGCAGGCAAACTTGCACTATGGTGCAAGGGTGCCTACGTTGGCGCTAGGCAGCTAAATTAGCACCTGCGTAGGGGGATACGCAGGGCTGCACTGTATTCTTGTAAATATAGTGCAGCCCTGCGTTTCAGAAGTGGCGTAGCATTGCGTTAAGCCAAAGAGGTTAACGCCACGCTCTGCCACTTCTTTCATAAATATGCCCCCAGTCCTCTATTACGAGTGGCCGCAAGGGGTACGTACTATTTATCCCATTTGTTGAAATCCATCAGACAATACCTAACTGTGATCCCTGCACAAACAAATGTTAGCACAGGACTTGTATTTTAATGCAGACCTCATACGCAGGACCTTTGTGAAGTATTCTATTATTTAATGCTGTATGTACTATGGGGCATATTTACAAGAGAAGTGGTGGAGCGTGGCATTAGCCTCCTTGGCTTAACGACACACTCCGCCACTTCTGAAACGCAGGGCTGCACCATATTTACAAGAATACAGTGCAGCTCTGAGTTTCCCCCTGCGTAGGTGCTAATTTAGGTGTCTAGCTCCAACGTAGGCACCCTTGCACCATAGTGCAATGGTGCCTGCATTGCAGGGGAATTATGGTTTATTTGCAGGAATTTGTCCCTTCCTGCACATAATTAATCAGTAAGGGCGCTTTGTAACTTCTGTGTCACAAAACGTAATTTTTTTCAATGATTGGTTAGATGCATG
The DNA here is from genome assembly GCF_964204655.1 of Triturus cristatus. NCBI lineage: Eukaryota > Metazoa > Chordata > Amphibia > Caudata > Salamandridae > Triturus > Triturus cristatus. Next base: position 627,204,907 of record NC_140587.1, read on the forward strand.
AAGGGACACCTTCCTTCACATAAACAATCAATGGAATTTTGCTGTTTTTATGTGTGCTGCATAACACAGTACACATGGAAACAGCAAAAACGAGAAGAAATAAAGCATTTCTCCTTGTTTTGCCTGTTTAAGACCAGCTTTTCCCTAGTCTTAATTTTGGTGCTGCCTCCTATTTACGCCACCCTTGTAAATAGGAAGCAGAGTCAAAATCAATTGGTGTTGCGGTGGAATGCCCAATGCAACATCCATATCCCTCCCTTTTCATGCTAAGGAGGTGATTAGGATGGTGGGCGGCCAGCGGTGGCGATCCGCCTGCCATCATACAGTAATTTACCCCCGCCATATTATAATGGCGGGGAGTATCGCGGCAGACGCAAAGTCCGCAGTTTTTCCGTCAGTCTTCAATCGTTCTGATTGCTGGCCAGGCGGACTTGGGGCACAATATGGTGTAGGTGCCTAGCAGGCATCGCCATCCATATTATGATGAGTGCGGTGGAAGGCCTTTGGAAAGGCTGGTGGGGATGTGCTTTGGGGGCCTGTATCGGGCCCCTGGGGGGTTGGCGGGGTGGGGTGCACTTGGGAGGGACCCATGGTACCCCCAACCATTTCCATGCACAAGGTGCCAGGCACCTCGTGGTGCATGCAACATTGTACATGGAAATGCACACCATGGCACTTTGGCATTGCAGCGGGTGCTGCTTACAGCAGCACCCGCAGCAATGTCAAAAATGCGGAATGCGACTGGCAGGGTGGTGGTCGCATCCTAATTAGCGGTGTGAAACCACCGCACGTCTGGCAACTGGTCCCAGCACCGCGAGGATGGCGGCGGACAAAAGTGCGCCCGCCATCCTAATCACCCCCTAAGTGTAGCGTGAAAGGGAGCCTTATTTACAAGGCAGGGTTAAGCCACATTGAGTGGCTTAACACTGCCTTGTAAATAAGGTGAAAGCTCCTATCGCCACCACAACATCTAAAAAATGACGTTGTGGTGGCCATAGGGGCTTGTAAATATACCCCTAGGTGTCTGCTACCAAAACCATTAAGGGGCAAATGCTGCATTTCTGTTACCGGGATTTCCTAAGTATTGATGGTGATCAATTACACTTTTTTAAAAATCATTTATGGTCTACCAACTTGATTTTGGCATAAAAGCTTTATGTTTTCACATAATCCTTTAACTAATTAACTCTGTATTTCCTTACTTTCCAGTTCCCTATATGCACAACCACACACACAAACTCACACACACACAGACATTCATCCATGCACTCAAATGCTGCAACATTTGGTTGTTCCTTTGTAATATCTTTGTAGCCTTCTATCAGCCCCCTCCCTCCTTCACATTACACTTGACAAGTGCAGTAAAGCTCCACTCTGCTCGTGAGGTACTACTGGTAGTTCCCCAGCTGCCAGAAAGCAGCTCCCCTATGTGCAACTCAGCTTACCAAATTAGAAGCTTTTGCTTCCTTTAATTAATGATGGAAGCAAATATTTAAAAACGTATATTCAAGAAAAATGTACGCCTTTTCAGAACTCGTTAGCTGATCTTTGGAGAAAAGTTGTTGGATTTCCAAACTATATCTAAAGCCAGCAACTGGGGATAATTATTACTAAATTATTTCCTTGCAGGTAAAGGGATTTCTGCTAAGGTGGCTGTGTCATTACACTTCTTTCAAACTCATAAAGCTTATTTTGACATCACTGGTGGCTACCCTGTTTCATGCATTGAAGTGATCACTGCTGGTAATCTTCCACAGCGTGGTCACCAATGTAAACCTGCCCAGTGTGGTACCTACTACAGAAGAGATATTAGTTTGTAGCTGGGGAAAGTTTCCATTGAATAATTGTGGTTCTTATTCCATGCAATGATGCAGTACCATACTTTGCAACCTTCCATTAGCCAGACACACAACTCTTCACTCCCTTAAAATGTGAGAATTTAACTTTCTTCTCACTCAGTAAACTCAGCAGTTCACCAGATGCCATTCATTGGTTCTACCTTTTTATTAGCTTTTCGTTGTAGAACATGTCCCTGTCATGTCCACAGAGTCACGCAAAGACAGGTAAGTGTTCTTGCAATATATTCTTTATTCTGGTGTCTCGCTGCTGCGCTTATATGCACGTCCTTGCTCATACCCTCCCTGTCCAGGAATGCCCTTCCTACTCCCTGACCGGAAGTGGTGTCCGGTTCCTGTCCCTCCCAGCATTCGGGTGCAGGATCCTAGTGCCCTCTGACTCTGGTCACTACATCTCCCCCTTTTGTTGAAAGAAAATGAAGAGAGGAGAGAGAGAGAGAGAGAGAAAGAGAGATAGAGATCATTATCCTTATCTCCATCATTACATTTCTTCAATCAATCTTGTTGGCCTTTTGCCCACTCTTTTTGAACATGTTCCTTCAGTTTCCTTCTGTGATCCTTCTTCTTGTCTCTCACCATTGTATGTCCTTCTTCTGTTCTTGTCCATAACTTCCTCTCTTTCGTGTGTGTCACTGTCCTCTGCTGCTGTGTCCTCTCCATTTTTATCCATGTTCTTTAGCCCCTTGAAGTGAGACTTATTTCTGGTGATCCGGTAGGGGCCAGAGACGCAGCCGTAATCATTGACCACTTGACGCTAGTTATCATTAGCGGTTCACTTGAAAATGGACTGTCTGATTTTCTCACTTGCCGCTGACACACCACCACTGAGTCCCCTTGCTTAAGGTGAGACAGAGTGGCATGTCTCCTAACGTCTGCATATGCTTTCATCTTTTCTTTCGCCTCCTGATCTCTGACAGCGATACTGCTCTGCTCAAGTGGTGATTTTTGATTCTAGTTTTGGTAATCTCGTTCTACTTGTCCTTCCCAGCACTAGTTCAGCTGGACATTGCCCCGTGGAGCTGTGGGGGGTGTTTTGATAGTCTCTTAGTATTTGACAGAGTGCTTGTCCTATGAAGATCTGTGATAGCTTCACTCTTTGGACTGCCTTCTTTATGTTCCCCATGAACCTCTCCACTATGCAATTCGCTTGTGGCTACAGAGGCGCTATTTTCCGGTGGTGAATGCCTAGGTAGTCTATGAACCTGCAAAATTCCTCTCCTGAGAAGGGAGGACCATTGTCTGTCTTTAAGGTCTGTGGAGAACCCCAGGCTGCAAAGATGTCATCCAGGATTGGCAACGTCGTGGTCGCTGATGTTGATGAGGTATGTCACACTATGGGGAATCTGGAGTATTCGTCAATGACCATGGGCAAGTAATAGCCCGTGTCCAGTGGCCCATAGAAGTCTGCTGTCAACATTGTCCACACTGCCTCTGGAAGCTTCGACATCTGTAGCTGTTCAGGCTTTGCTGGTCGTCCTGTTATTTGGCATGAGTGACAATTTATGATGTTGTTCTCCTCCAGTTTATCTAGACCAGGGAACCATACTTTCTCCTGTAACATCTTATTTGTTGCTACCATTCCTCTGAGGGATTCATGTGCCAAGTTTACAGTCTGCCGAAGTAGTGCATTTGGCATGACTATCCTTGTTCCCCTCATTATGATTCCTTTTTCAGTCTCTGATAGTTCTTCATGTATCTTTTTGAATGCCAGCATTTCTTCCTTGTCAACTCCTTCTCCCATGGCGCTGTTGTTGTTGATGTGTCTCCATCTTTGATGCCGTGTCGTCATTTTGATTGTTTGCATTGTTGCGTCGCTTGCTATTTCTTGCTCTAGCTGTGCCAGTGTTATTGGTGCAGGGGTGTTCTGTCTTAGCACAAAATAGAGGTATTCCTCTGCGATTGATGTGCTTTCTTTTGCCTGCGGTAAGGGGTGCCGTGACATGTAATCAGCCTGGTTGTGTTCCTTCCCTGGCTTGTGCATGATCTTGAAGTCATAGTCCATCAGTCTTATACCCTATCGCTCAATGCAGGGTGGTATCTTTGCGTTCGGATTGCCGTATATTGTCATTATGGCTTGATGGTCTGTTATGATGGTAAATGGTTTCCCGTAGATGAACATGTGGTAGTGTTCACATGCCCATACCACTGCTAGGCTTTCCTTTTCTAGCTGGGAATATGCCCTTTCTATGTCGGACAAGCTTTTGCTAGCATAGGCGACAATTTTTCTGGGTGAATCGCTACCTGGCATGTGTTGTGCTAGGATTGCTCCTAACCCTAGCGGGCTGGCGTCCACTGTTAGCTCGGTGCATAGTAATGGGTCAAAGTATGCAAGATGATCCACAGCCATCACGGCATGTCTGATGGCCTCAAATGCCCAATTGCATTCCTGTGTCCAGGTGAATTTTTGACCCTGCTTTGTTAGGTCTCTCAGCAGTGTGCTCACTGTGGCAAAGCCTTTTATGTAACGAGCACAGTAGCTGGCAAGACCCAGAAATGACCTCACCTCTGCAACGTCTGTTGGAGGACTTGCCTTTTCCAGTGTTTCCACCTTGCTGAGGTCTGGCCTCATTCCATTCTTTGAGAAGATGTGCCAGAAAAATACCAGTTAATTCCTCCCCAGTTCGCACTTGCCTTCATTTACAGTTAGTCCTGTTGTTCCAGCTGCCTGCAGACCTCACGTAAAGCCTTGTCTTGTTCGTAGTCTGAACGACCAAATACCAGGATATCCTCACTGTAGTTCAAACTGTTTTTCACCAGCCTTATTACTTGCCGTATGATTTCTTGAAATATCTCCCCTGCCGGTGATATACTAAAACAGAGTCGTTTGTATTGAAAAGTGCCCATATGCGTTGAGAACGTGGTGATGTACCGTGATTGCGGGTCGAGCTCCAACTAATGATATCCTTTACACAGGTCTAGTTTTGCAAATCGGCATATGCCTGTGAGACAACTAATCATGTCATTAAGGTGAGGTCCAGGGTTTCTTTCCCTCTCAATTGCTGTGTTTGGTACTCTCCTGACCACACATATGCAAATCTTTGAGGTGTTGGCCCATCTGCTGGCTCTATGGTGTCCTGGGTCAGTAGGCTTTGTATTTCTTCCTCCACCTGTGGTTTCAAATGTATGGGCACTCGTCCATGATGTTGAGCCACAAGTTTTATCGCTTCATTGATGTGCAGTGTTATTTGTCTTTCATTTACTTTTCCTAGCCCTTATAGTATGGCTAGATGTTCTCGCAGGATGTTCCGTCTTTCTGACATGCTGTATGTCATTGCTAGGAGACCCATCACCTGTGCTGTGACGTTTCTTAGTAGACAGGATGCTGGAAGGTCTCCCCGTAGTACATGGATTTCCTCGGTGATTGATCTTTCTTTGTAAGTCAATGTCTCTGTAAACTTTCCCATGTCTACTACTGGTTTCCTTGAGCCCCAGGTGAATACATCAACAGTGGACGGTAATAGTGGCGGCTTCAGTTTCATCTTCTCATACTCCGACATGCACGTGATGTTGCATATAGCCCCACTATCTAACACGAAACGTGTATTGTGTCTTCCTACTTCAATGTCCACTGTCACTGTTTTCTTGATCTGATGTTTCTCTACGACATTGATGTGTTCTGGGATTCGATCTTCCACTAGGGCATCCAACATCAGATATAGCCGTTCCACCACTTCTGGCACGGCCGCTCCTTCTGATTCAGCTGAGAAACTGGGATTTGTTGTCTACATGTGCCTTGCGTACCTGCTTGGCACCGTCCATGGTCTTGCCAGTCGTCCTCTCTCACTTTTAAATTGACCACTCATGCAGGCACTTACAAAATGGTTTTCTCTGTTGCATTTCCTGTATTTGTGGCCCATTGCCGGGCACGCTCCGACATGTGGAAATTCGAGTCCGCACCGATAGCACGTTTTTTCATGCTTCCTTCTTGGTGGTGGCGGTATAGCGTCCCTCCTTTTGCCGTTTCCAGTTAAATGGTTCGCTTGCTCCGCTTTTCCTTCTTTTCCTAATTCCATCTGTCTGGCATGTGTTGTTGCTCTGGCTTCCGCTCGAGCCATTGTCATTATTTTTTCTAGCGAGGTTGGTTCTTTCAGAATTAGTGCACAGAACTTCACTGACTGACAACCTTCAATGATGCACAGTCATATTGCTTGTTCATTGACAAACATGTCGAACTCGCAATATGTAACCAGTTTTCTTAGTCTTGTTGCGAAGTCATCGAGGGACTCCTCTGCTCTTTGACATGCGGTGTTGAAGGTTTCCCTTTCAAGGTCTATGTTTCTTTGTGGGTCAAATTTGTCAGTGAGGCACTTTATCAATCCCTTGTATGCTGCTCTTTCCTCTGCGGGAAATGTTATTTGAAGGTCTTCCACCTCACCCCCGACAAAGTTTAGAAATAGATCCACATGTTTTGCTTCTGCGATATCGGTGGCATGCCTGTCTGTAGTTCCAATAGGCTGAAGGGTAGTGGTCTGCGAAATATTGCCTTTGCGCTATCCGTGTCACTTGCGTCGGTAATTTTGTTGTTATTCCCTCCTTTCTTTGTGTGTCCGTCTTCTTTTGCTGTATTTTTTTCCTCTTTGTGTTGTAATTTCTTAATATTTCCACCTTTTTCTTCTTTTCTATGTATTTTTGTTATTGCCTGAATTTAATATGGCCACCTGGCCTTCTCTAGCCTCTCATTGTCTGTCCCGCCTGACTCTAACATGGCAACCGGGACTTCTGTATGGGCAAGATTTGCTGTTAGTTGTATTGTCCGACTCTAAGATGGCCGCCGGGTCTTCTTCAGCATTTCATTGGCTGTCCCTCCTGACTTTAAGATGGCCACCGAGCTCTCGCAAAATTTCGGCTCAAAATCTACACACCGGAAGCTCGGGGCTCTCTTTCAGTCGGCGGTCAGCTTTCTTCACGGTCGGGGCCTTTTTGCTTACCCTTCACCTCACCTCTGTTGATGCGGCTGGGGTGGGCTCCCGATGTCGCTGCAGGCACTTGTACATGGACGAGGGTGGGCTCCTGGCTCTGCTTGGACATCGTCGGCGGGGCACGTGCTTTTGGTGGGATCAGGATTCACCACCTTCATCGCCAGTTGTTATGTCCACAGAGTCATGCAGAGACAGGTAAGTGTTCTTGCAATATATTCTTTATTCTGGTGTCTCGCTGCTGCCCTTACATGCACATCCTCGCTTGTGCCCTCGGTGTCCAGGAATGCCCTCCTCACTCCCTGACCGGAAGTGGTGTCCGGTTCCTGTCCCTCCCAGAATTCAGGTGCAGGGTCCTAGTGCCCTCTGACCCTGGTCACTACAGTCCCTATAGGGTGATTGCTGAAAATAGGGTTTTATGAGTTCCAAACAGGCATTTCTGGTGCCCCGATCAGCTCATCCAGACACGCCCGCGTTGACCTTAAGTCCGCATGGTAGTTTGAAAGGGACTTCACTTGTTTTGCAAACAGAATATCTATGCAGACTGTCACACTTTTCACACTATCGTCCGCCAACCATGTTCTACATGAACAGATATTCTGATACATACAATCCGACTACTGGCAAATGTTCTGAACGTATGTGAGCTTGCTTCTCCCAAATCACATTAACTCTTCACTTGTGCATGTACACATGAACATTACAGCAGCCTCCTTATTAAGTCCCTTCTTTCCATTCCCGTCCTCAAGCCTGTTGCCCATTCACTTTCCAATATACAATTCCAATTGCCAACAAATATGAACGTCCCACTTAGAGGCACTGTGGCAGGTCCCTGAACAAAACAAAAACAAAATCACACTTTGTTCCTCTTTAGGAAACTACCCTTCCTCCTCTTACAACCAGAGCATCTGCTGTCAACTGAGTGACCCTCTGCATCATATCCTCAGATTGTGCAGAGATATTTGACCTCTCCCTTCTAGCTTCACAGTTTTAATAATAATACTGGAGCTTATAAAGCGCGACAGCTACCCCAAACAGGGGTGTCCCGGCGCTGATTTACACCCCCTTCTTTGATTTTTTGACTTGTAATTTCATTCAAATGAAGCGCACTGACACCACTGGCTTCCTGATACTAAGAAAACAGAATCTAACAAACAAGGAAGTAGGGCAGGGAAAAGGTTTGTCTTAAGAGCGTTTCTGGAAGTTATGAGAACTGTCTTATGTTAAACAACAGATGGTACCAATGTTTAAATCCAAGTAATGTAAAGAAGGGGCCACACTTGATTTTATTCTCGGTACTTGCAGGAATAGAAGATTTTCGGATCGTAGTGAATGGCAAGGCGTATGCGATTTGATTAATTCATTCAGGCACAAGTTGGAAAGAGAAGAAACAACCTTATGAGGAAGACACAGACATTCCCGGGTCCACAGGCAGCCACTGAAGTTCCATCCATGCTTCAGATATGAGATCGTATTTCCTGAACTGGAAGACAGGGCGAACAGATGCATTTTGTATTTCAGGTAGTACCTCTTAGAGTTCAGGCAATAGATCCGAATAAAGGATGTGACATTTGTATTGCTTAGAAGACACACAGGTAGAAAACCTGGGAATGGAAAGAGTGATGCCATTATCAAGCCTTCCACTGGGGTGGGAAGGACTTATGCTTGTAGTTAAGTATGCCTTATCTCAGCAACCTTTGTGCTTTCCTAGGAGCATTTGTTCTGTTTTGCTGGAATTGGGTTATAAAAGGTTAAATGACACCCAACGACAATCTAAGAGCGTTGCAAGGGAGGAATTAAATTGCTTATCGAGGTGGAAACTAATCTGAATATCCTTGCATATGAGTAAACCTTGAACCCAAATGAAAAAATCATTTTCTTTGAACACTCCTTTGAATTCCGTGCCCCGATGAGCTAAACTCCCACAACATTTCAGACAATACAATGAATGAAGTTCCCACAGTTCCCATTGAGGTATTGTAATTGTAACAGCAGCAGTGGCTACAAAACACACATTTCTCTGGAATCGTGTGATGCCAAGAACTATTTTTCATAGTTCCCATGTATGACATCATGCCAGTAGATAACACATTTCAGAAAGTTAATATGGAGAGTTAAGAGGTATGAGGCAGTGTTTTTTCCCTGCTCATGCACTGAATGTGTACTAGGCCTAGAACAGGAGTTGGCTTGCAACTGTGCAAGATCCTGTTTTTTAGGACTGGTTAGAGACACCATTGGCTATCTGTCAAAGAAAGCATCGGTTGCTTTCTGTCACGCCCCATCATGCATTAATGAAAATGTCATTCCTATTTTGTATCAGCTTATGAAATGTTTAAGGGGATCCAACTAGTTTTTTCTATGCTTCTAGTTTTCTTCTTATCTGTTCCCAAATATTCCTGTGCATACCAGTAACTGCTGCCATTGTGAAACTGATGGTATCAGAGAAGCTCATTCTTCCATTCCTGTAAGTGTGCTGTACATCCTGCATGATCTGCTGCCTTGACAGTTCTCAGGCCTTCAGACATTTATCATAAGGCTCTGAGGCGAATGGGCATCAATTCATGTGAAGTATCAATATCCTTAACTTTTTCTCGAACACTGATAAATGAAAATTTAAGATTGTGGGCCTATACAATCAACAAGAACTCCTAATTTTAAATTACTCATCCCTTCCGAAGTGTGCTATACAGAGATCAGAGATAATGTTTCATACTAAAGGCACAAGAGCTTGCCTCAGTATCCTTTCAAATCTACTCAAAACTGCCAGTATTCAGAGAACCCGTAGAAGCCACAGGCTACTCACCTAAGTGGACTCCTTTCTTATGGGGAAGGATGTTCTAAAAATCTATGGTTCATCCATAATAAAAAGTACCAAATCTGATGGGGAAAATGTGACTGAGCCAAATATGTTAATGGATGGGCTTGGGAGGGGCGTGGTCTACCTGTACCTGTCACCAAAGAGACAGAGTGTCCTGCTAATAGGATTCAAGCTGCTGGTTGCCTTAACCTCTAATTTTCCACTTCAGTGTCACTAGGCTCACAGGATGAAATTGAAAAGGGACTATAAGTAGAATACTCACCTAGCTCATGTTATCCGGACACCTTGTTACCAGCTCTGGACTTTTGTCTTAAATCCTAGAGCTAAAATGCTCACAAAATGACATGCCCCACAACACAAATATATCGTTAACATTAGTTAATAACAGTAACACATTCTAGTGGCTGCAACAGTTAAGGCGTGCCCATATTTGTTACTAAAGAAGTATCATGATTGAATGAAGGTTGTGATGTATCAACAGAAAAGGTTGAAATGTCAGTGAGCATGTTCAGGAAGCAGGAAGATTTGTCACTGAAATGCTCAGCAGGTGGTCTGGAGTCATTATCAGAATGTTCACATCCAACATCACCCCAGATTGAGTCCTGACCTTCTGTCCAATCCTCATGCATGGTCTTGAAATACAAGGAGTTTCGAGCGAGGGTGCATCCATCCTCCAGGAGGTAATCATGAAACCATATATATCAATAATCATGTAAGATTGATGGATATAGTTTAAATCTTCTTTCTGACGACTTCTTGACTTGGTAAGTAATGCTGTAAGTGGTAGACCTGGGACTCTCAACACTTCTCTGCATATCACCTATTTTACTCTTGGCTAAGGCAGCTCTGTTTCTCAATTCTTGCGAACTGTGGGACGTTTGGTCTTTCCCATGATGTGGAACAGTTGTGCAGATCTTTCATCATGACGGCGCTCTGGGTAGAGCAATTACTTTGGGAAACCTGGAACATTCATCAATGACTATCAACAGATGTTGATCAGGTAGGTAGGGGTCCAAGCAAGTCAAAGGCAACATCTCCCCATACATGCGTTGGAATCTTGGACATCTGCAGAGGTTCAGGAGCTCCATCTTTGCTCAATGCCTGGCAAACATGGCAAGTACTGACTTTCTTTTCAACATGTCAATCTATATATGGAAACCGCACCATCTGCCTTAAGATAGGGGTCACCCAATATTCCAACCGCATCTGGGTAGAACAATAATAACCAAAGCACAGTGATGCGATGGAACAGATCATATATTTTTTTCACAAAATGCGAAGGATACCATAAATTATTCCTTCACGATAAATTACTTACTTTTAGAATTAATCATATATTAATATCATTGTCTGGACACAGCTTCATTTAACACATCCTTTTATCAATATACACATGAAGTATCCAATATTCAATTGTACATATAGTTAAATAAACATAAATCAAACAAAAAAGAAAAAGAAAAAATACAGATAAACAAGGAACATATCATCCATTCCTTATTCCCCTATAAATGACTATGGATGCTAACTCCTTTTTACTATGAGCATTCCATTTGTTTAAAGTCGCCCCACTCAGCAGTACTAAGAGGTAATAACACTTGTACACCTCTAAACAATTTGTTAGTACTGCATATATCAGTTTGACCGATGGTTTCAATTTATGAGGGGCTCTTTATGTTCAAAAAAGTCGACGCGTTTCTGCCCAACTTGCTCTAGGGCCTCAACAGACTAGGGTTTATAAGGATATCTCTCCCAGGACAACACCATTCGGGAAGGAATCCGTGTCGGACCGTCAAAATCACCTGCGTTTATGTCTCAATACAAAGACTATGCGATCAATAGGACCAATTCATCGAGTGACACATCGTGGGGGAATCCGTAAATCGCAACCCCAAGCTGCAATGTGTTGCTTACGAAAATTCTTTCACTCTCTAACAAACTCGGCGCCAACAGATTCGCCTCTCCGCACGGTTCCGAAAAGGAACCGTGCGGAGAGGCGGATCTGGTCCTATTGATCGCATAGTCTTTTTTGAACATAAAGAGCCCCTCATAAATTGAAACCATCGGTCAAACTGATATATGAAGTACTAACAAATTGTTTAGAGGTGTACAAGTGTTATTACCTCTTAGTACTGCTGAGTGGGGCGACTTTAAACAAATGGAATGCTCATGGTAAAAAGGAGTTAGCATCCATAGTCATCTATAGGGGAATAAGGAATGGATGATATGTTCCTTGCTTATCTGTATTTTTTCTTTTTCTTTTTCTTTTTTGTTTGATTTATGTTTATTTAATTATATGTACAATTGAATATTGGATACTTCATGTGTATTTTGATAAAAGGATGTGTTAAATGAAGCTGTGTCCAGACAATGATATTAATATATGATTAATTCTAAAAGTAAGTAATTTATCGTGAAGGAATAATTTATGGTATCCTTCGCATTTTGTGAAAAAAATATATGATCTGTTCCATCGCATCACTGTGCTTTGGTTGTTACCATCTGCCTTAAGAGTCATTTTGTGGTAACCACTGCCCGATGTGCTCCATATGCAAGATCTATGACCTGAATTTTAAATTATGGGGGATGACCAGTTATGTGCCCCGCAAGATCAATCCTTTTGGATGTTAAGCCAATTATTTCTTTACGTTTTTGAACAGCCATTGATCTTTCATTTTATGCTGTAGATGAGACTCTTGAATCTTCGCCAGTTCATTCGTTCTCTCCGCCTCAATTAGAGCCTTCACTGCAGACATAGTAGGGTCTTGTCTGGATGTGTGTATTAATTCTCAACACTTTAAAGCACAGGGTCGTGACTGTTAAATGACATATCTCAGGTAATACTCAGCTATGGAAGGAGAAGTAGCTGAGCTTTATATAGAAAAATATATACATACATTTCACAGGATTCTTGTCTTGTCCAGCTCTGTGAATCATTTTAAATCAGTAGTTCTGCATATGTAAACACCACCAATGTGAAGATGCATTGTGGCCTTTTGGTTACAAAATATTGATAAATCATTTGGTGGTTGATGACAACTGTGAAAGATTTTCCATACAAGAAAATATTAAATTGATCCCAGGTCCACACCACAGTCAGGGATTTTTTCCTTGCCTCTGATTAGGCTGCCTCTGGCTTAGTAAGGCTGCAATTGACATACTAAATCACACATCTTGGTGATTCATGGTCAGTATCTATCTGAGCTAGTATAGCTCCAAGATTCATGGAGCTTGCATCAAACGTCAGTTTGGTGGGTACAGAAGCACCATAGTATGCAAGGTTATCAGCCGCTGCTATTTCGTTTTTGATGTCTTAAAATGCATGCGGACGCTGCATCGACTACTTGAAAAAGATCCCTTTTGTATAAGCTTCCTTAAAGGCTTGCTATTGAGACAAAGTTAAGTGATGTAAAAAAATGAGTTATTGATTGAGGGGGGGTGGTGCTAGACCCACTCAGGCAACAACAATTTTCCCTGTCAGGGTGAACCACCAAAAAGTCACTAAAATAATGTATGCTTAACCCTCTTGTAGACTGGCACAAAGCAGTCAGGCTTAGCATAGAGGCAATGAGTAAAATATTTATGCAGCACACAAGCAGTCATAAAGTGAAAACACAGCACCAATAAAAATTTCAAACCAATTTAGGAATATAGACTATGTTTTAATAAATAAAATGATACCAAAATCGAATCAGTAGTTCATAGATATTCAGTTTTAAGTGAAAAATACCACCAAAAGCACAAAGAGCCAACTATGCTTAGCTGGTTGCACTGAACTGAGACAAAGTTGCAAGTTCAGGCATACCGCAATGGAGTACCGGCTGAATACGGGGCCTAGCTTTCTCCCACTGAGAGTTGTACCTTATGTCCTTGATGTGAGATTTCCTGTCACTTGGCATTAGTTCTGATCAGGAGTTGCAAAGACTGCGATGTAAGGTCTGGCGTCAAGTTGCATCATGACTCATCAGCTCCAATCAGGAGCTGTGAGGTTGCAACTCGAGGTCCTACATTCAGTTGTCTCAGACAGGGCCTGTTCTGATGAAACCGCCATTCAGGAGCTGCAAGGGACTGCAATGAGAGATCCTGCAGCAAGCTGTGTCATTTGTTTTGTATTAGATGAGTCCAACAGTTAGACAGGGAGGAGTACAATCTGATCCCACCTAAGGGTCCAGGACCTGGGGGGTGCTTTTGGGGATCAGGACGTGTTCCAAGCAAAGGCCAACAGCAGAGCTCAGGAAGGGTACCTTTGCAGGTCCAGGCAGGTCTATTGCACACTTGCAGGGAGGCATCTGAAGCTTGTTGTGTCCTTGTAGCTCACACAGGAGGTCAACCAACTGACCCTTTGCATAATTGTAGGTAGCATAGAATGAAGGCAAGCAGGTATAGTTTTCCTTCCCAGATAGCAAGGCAGTCCTTCAAACACCATGAAAACCCGCTGGCAGCATGACAGTTGCTCTTCTGTAGCTTCCACAGGTTCAGGAATGTTCTGAAGATGGCTCTAGTGGTTCAATATTTATTCCTGGTGCTAGTCTTTGTGTGGGGGGAATCCTTGTCTTACCCCCAGATCCGGCTCTGGAATGTTCTTCCTCTTCTCCTGTCAACGCTCCACACTGCCTGGGGTGACACAAGACAGGGCAGGCCAGTGTCAGATCCCTTTTTGTGTACAAGAGGCAAAGCCATTTGAAGTGTACGTGGGACTGGGTGCAGCACCTCCCAGTCATCCTGCCAGTGTGTACCATCCTGTCCACACTGAATACCCCTTTGTGTTACTGTCTGGAAGCAATACACAAACCCAAAAGCAGAGCCATTCACAGTCAAGTGACACAGGACACTAGTAGAAGGCACAAATAGTTAGAACAGGAAAATGGCAACTCTTCATTCCCAGGATGCCTGTTTCCTGTCCAGAGAGGACCTGGCCTGGCCTGGCATTTCAGGCTGGACTGTTTCCATTGGGGGCAGGGCCAAGACTGATTTGCATATGGCTGGACCTAAACTCATGTGACGTGATGAGCAAAATAACTATGGATTAAACCCAGATCTGTGACTGGGGGTGAGTGTTTGAAAAGTTTCAACACTTCATCATTTTATTTTATGATGTAACTTTCTGAGAGGGGCATTTTCAGAATTGTGAATTAAAATCTGCTTTTACCATGAAGGGGGATTTTAAATTATAATTAATTGGAGTGCAAACAGCATATTTCTACCTCCTACCAATCCAAAGTTACCACTTATTAAATGTAATAAGGTAACCCAGTGTTACTGAAAGGGAGAGATAGATCTTGCAACAGAAAAAAATTACTTTAGGAGTTTTCACTGCCAGGACATGTAAAACTTATGCACATATGTCCTACTTTCTATATACAATGAACCCTGCTCTATGAGCCTTTAAAGCTTACCTTAGTAATAAGTTATAAGTAGGGCTCCCGGTTTTCCGTTTAAACGGATTTTTACATTTTTCCTTTGTCTGTATTTATATGTAAAAATGGGAAAACACTAGCACATTTTGCGGCGCTGCCATGCTCCAGCAGAGAGTTGAAAACAGGATTGGCATGGTAATTGCTCACAGAGCAATCGCCTCTGGTGTTATCAGTATTCAAACACAGCCTCGTTAACAAGCGAATGGTCTTTTAAAGACCTGTGAAGTGCTCTGGTGCGGCTGTGTGTGCCGGGAAGCTGTCTCAGCCCGGGCTGCCAGAAAGGATGGAGGGGGCTGAAGCCCTTTGAGTCCAATGGGCACTGCGCGCCTGACGTTGGGTCACCGGTTCGTATCCTGGTGGGTGCATGCAGTCTTTTGGAGGCCGTGGAATCGACGCATGTCTATTGGGTTGTGGTGAATTCCGGCGCTCACTGCTTCACATCCGTAGAAACATGGAGGTGCACTCAGCAGGCGGCAATCAGTGCATGAGATTAGAGTGCAGGACCCCATGCTGTTTTTAACTGCAGTGAGGAGATGGTGTTTGCTAGTATTGTGGGTTTTCATCGGGTGGAGTCGGATCGTCTCTTGGGGCTCCGTGTCCTAATGCCGTCCAGCGCCACTTGGCATGCATACAGAGTTTGTTTGTCCATTGGGGGACGCTGGTTTGGCTGGATGCTGCATTGCTTCCTCTGAGATGAGATTGAGTCATCATGCAGGGCTTGGATCGGTTGATAACATTGTGTGACAGTCCTCTTTTGCAGTGGAGGTTGAGTCCCCAGAGAAAGTTTTACGCACCCGGTGGCTTCGGATGTCGGGGCAGGTGTCTGTTTCCAAGCCAAATTTACCATAGGTGTAATGCGGGACATCACTAGTCGGTGAATGCAATGCGGCCATCCGTGGCAGAGTGGAGCTGCAGGGGCTCTAAGAAGGGGCAAAGAACAACAAAGCCACATTAACAAGCAAAAGGTCTTTTAAAGACCTGTGAAGTACTCGGGTGCGTCTGTGTGTGCATGGGAAGCAGTCTCAGTCCGGGCTGCCACACACAACGCAGGGAGGAGGTATTGTGAAAGAGAAAGGTCGCCGTGCCTAAGACGTGTGAAGCATGCTTTCAGCCTCATGGGAAAAAAGATGTTTAATTAGTTACAGGTCCGGTGACATCATGACAGACATAACGTTATTTTCCTCCGTACTCCAGTTCCCATATCCAAATTATTTAAAAGGGAAAGATTTATTTTAAGCGCCCTTTACAATAGATTAACTGAGTTTCGTCAGGGGAGGTATGGAGCCGAAGTGACTTGCCCAGGAGCATGGAAATAGGGCCTAGTTGGGAAGCCGGGATTAGTACGAAAGTCTCTTGTTGCTACTGTGATGATGTGTTCTGAGGGAAGGACACCCCTTGCTATCATTATCATTCTGTTCTCAGTACTTGTCCCAAGTATGAACGCTGATCCCTTTAGGTGCCTATGCTATGACACCCTTACCTATGTACAGAAGACATTGTGCAGTTAGTCACCCCTGGCCATAGGCTGTTATTTTGTATCATTCCACCTCCTATAGATCACTTGCATTGCAGTGCAGGACTGTATTACATCTCAAATGCACACTGAACCATTACATAAAATTATGTATCTCATATATACTTTGGCTAGAAAAGCCAATGCGGTTTCCCTAGTTTTTTTCCCACACTACAGCAGGATTTATTAATGTTTTATTGAGCGTGCAGTTTCAGTTTAGTTAATTAAGTTGGATATTATGCCAACATGGCAAAACAAACTTAAAATTACAATTATCCAGTCTATATAAGTTTTAAATAGATACATTTTTTAAATAAGTAAACAAGAAATAAAGTCCCATGAACTGCCTTCCCCCCACACACACCTATTGGTGATAGCTTCTCAAGAAAAGTCGTTTTCAATGCTCCAACGAAAATAGTAAAATTTGCCCCACCCCCTCACAAATACACTTCTTGTCAATTTAAATAAATGTGGAAAAATACTAGCTGCAGCATCGTCTTTTACTGGTGGGAAAAATAAATGTGGATAAATACAGATAAAATGCTGAAAAAATAAATATGGATAAATACACACGGAAATGGCAAAAAAATAAATACCATAAAACCAGGAGCCCTAGTTATAAGTAACAAAAAGGAAGGTATAGTCCTGTTAAAATGTTTATTTTGGATAACATTTAGGGCACTGGATGGTTGTGTGAAGGGAAGTGATGTGAGTGATTACAATGAGCTGTCAATTTCATTGCAAGAGAGCACATGTTCAGTAGTTGTTTTCAAGAGCTGCCCTAACACTTGGTAGATAGAAAATCACTGACCACAGGGAGTTTGTCAAGGAGGCAAACTCCTGGCTCAGCACCAGGGTCTACAAGAAGGTCTCTGGGGGATCACTAAAAGGATGAACAATGCCCCCACCAGAAGAAGTATACCACAAACCAGTAACTTTGAAGATAATCCATTCAATAAGAGCCTCAGAATAGGTCCAAACTGTTTAATATGAGATATATAAACATATACCATAGTCAACAAGATAAAGTCTGCACAGGAACACGTCAATGGATTTCTAGTTGGTCACCTGATCCACTCAGTAATGTTGGTGGATCTAAGGACACAAAATAAATCAGCTTAATCACTAGTCATCTACACAGGATTAACTAAAGAATTTGAAGCCAAACATTAACTATTCAAGGAGCAGGAACAGTGATGATGATGAAGGAGCAATGGCCATGCAGTTAGACACATTTTGTGAAAGAGCCAAGCATGTACTGTGGGGAATCACAGAAAGGGGTGCTGTCAGTGTAGGGTATTTAAGGCCTGTGACTGCTGGGTGTTTAGGAGAAGTGATAGGTTGAGCTTTCCTTCATAACAAAGTAGAAGGTTGAACCTACGAAAGGATCACGGCTAAGTGTTATAAAAGCGTGATTCATGAAGAATGCTCTGCATGCGACTGTGCCAACAGATTATCAATTAGAGAGGAACACAATTTGGCTTAGACATGCATGAAGTTGATCTAGTGTAGGTTGGGGTGCCCATCATGAAGCACCCTAAAAGCACAGACTGTTCTCTCCCAGTACACTGACCAGAATCAGTGCTACGCTCAGACTCATTGCATGCTCGTGGGGAGAACAGAGTGGCTTTGAAGAATGGGCGCCATTTGTGGAAGAGAGGTGGAACTGCCCCCTAGAGTGTCCTTCAACTCTGCTCCCAGCAGGTAATCCCCGAAGCAAACACATCCTCAACGTGACCCTTTCTGTGGCTCTTGATCTTTGCAGTCCTGTCCATGTGGATGGATGCAACATGTTTCCGTTTAACAGGCTCTTTGGTGGTGCTCAGATCCGTCCAGTGTTACCATTTCACTCAAAGCAATTAGAAATTTCTGCAGAAGTTTGAGTCTCGATCTCTTCCACCACACTGATACTACTTGTGATCTTGGACCATATAAAAAATAATTTTCGGGAGCTTATTTGTATGAAGTTAAGTCTGTGACTGAATGTATCTGTCTTTAGATCATGTTTTGATCTATTGCGCCTTGACTAATGCTGAAATAAGATATAGGGACCAATTCAGTGTGGCTTTCCTGTGACTTACTCTTGGAGCAAGAAGCAAGCCAGGAGTACACCAGTTGTATTGGATTACTGCAAGATTTCAGCAGTAATCTAGGAAAAATTTAAGAGACGGTCACTCCTACCCCTATCAAGATCCTTGTGAATCAGGCCCATGATGATTCTTCCTGAGGACAGGGATAGATATAGCTGCTCTGCTCCTCAATGTGTGTGGCTATAATATTTACATCAGAAGTGTTCTTTAAAGTGAAACTAGAGTGTTATTTTTATTTTATTTTATTTTTTGACACATTAAAATATACAATTTAACGTAAACAGAAGTTCAATGGGTTGAGTGATGACAGAGCTCAATTTACAACGTTTACATTAATGCTTGAATGCTAGTAGTGTGGCCAAGCCTGTCATCCGTCCGAACTTGAACAATTGAATATCATTACATTAAGTAATAAGATTCATAATAATAAGGATTATTCACAATAAGAGACCTCATCGTATGTTGTGTGCATAGCATTTGCATTTACTCTTTGATATGTTTATGGGTTTAGATTTCTAATTTGCTCTTTTAGTAGTTTAGAAGTTACTTTGAACAGGAAACGGCAGACCCCTTACAATGGAGGCCCTGCAAAAATGTGTCTGTTTGATGTTGTGACATACCCAGGATGTTGAAAGCAGTCAGAATGCAATTAGATAATAGTCAACGACAAAATCAGTAGATCTAGCGTTTTATTAAGTCAAAATGCTTCATTATTCAGACGCAATTTTGGGTGAGGGGTTGTGTAAATTGTTGAGTAGGGAAATGGGAATATGAGTCAGAGGATAGGTGTTTGGATCGGTGAGTTAGTGCATGGATGTATGAATGAATAACTGAGTGCATACACGAATGGGTGAGTGCATGCATGGACAGATGTCTGAATAGAGGAGCAAATGCGAGTATGAATGGGCGAGCGAGTAGATTAAGTATTAAGGGGCATATCAGCAAGCAGACGATAAAAAATTGTTGCCGCTTTTGCGTCCGTTTTCGGACGAAAAGCGGCAATAATTTTACCGCCTTATCAGCAAGGTTCACGCTATCGCCTTATCGCCATTTCCCTTAATGCCCATCTTTGCATCTCTAATGAGATGCAAAGTAGGCGTTCCTCCCCAGGATAACGGGAGAAATGTCGCTAAGCAACATTTCTCCTATTGTCAAGCCTCATGCAAAGCAGCATAGCGACAGGAAAAGTAGCGATAACCTCTGTTATCGCTACTTTCCTTACGCCTGCTTTGAAACTGACTTAGCCATGATATCCTATGGAAGGTGGATATCATGGCTAAGTATGTGAGGCCCTATCAGCAAACTATCACCAAACTTCGTGGGATTATCGCTGGGTTTCCAGCGATAATCTCACATTTGGAAGTTAGCGCTAGGATTTTTATCGCTTTTGAGATAAGCGTTGCTAATAGCACGCTATCTCAGCGATAGAAATCCACGCTAGCCGGCGATAATTATCCTAGCGCTAAGTGCGCTTAGCGATAATTATCGCCGGTTGTTGCTGATATGCCCCCAAGTGCATGGATGGGTACAGTCATGTTGATGGCTTTTCTCCATCACCAATGCAGTTCCTCTTATCCCAATGCACTTACACATTTTTCCATCCATGTGCCCAATGACTCAAACATTCACTCAATCACAAAGCCAACAATTCAGTGACTCGCTCATCGTAAGAGCCTATACAAACAAACAGAAACTCACCCATCCACTATCTTGCCATTCGACTAATAAAAAACAGACCTAATGCCTGTGCCAATGATCATTATAATTGCTCACAAACAGCCCATCACAAACGTATTATTTTAGTTGACAGATGGTACTAATGTGTTTCTAATTATTTGCGATTTTGAAACATTAGAAGTAAGCGTATAGAAAGTCGTTTTTGTTAAATGACTATAAATAAGTCTTTTCTTTTTAGTTTTTATTTTGCCAAATGCACATTTATATGTGATAGTCTTCTAATTGTTATGCCATCAGGGATTATGTGCACTCTGTAGCAGGTTTATTGTAAACTAGCTCAGCATGCCAAATCTGACACTGGCAGGCTGAGTGGCTGGCTAATGTCCAGTAATTACCGGGAGTTTTAGAAACTCAAAGAATAGGGCAGCACCACTCCTTCGCTGCTCCTGTCACCTAACACACCTAACCTCACAGAAATTGTAATGTGACAAATAGTCTCCGGCAGGAAGATAAATGACTGGATTAAATTCAACATTGACATTTTAGACATTTCTGTGCATAAGGCCATGGGAGCAACTGCAGAATTATGGGGCATATTATCAAGACAGGTGATGAAATTATCGCCGCTTTAGTGGCAGAAAACTGCCACTAAAACGGCGATAATGGGTTTAATAATATGCTCTATGGAATTCCAATTGAAGCCCATGTTAGATGTGAAGGACATCTAACCTGAGCTTCAATTGGGATTCCATAGAGCATATTATCAAGCCCATTATCGCCGTTTTAACGGCAGTGTTCTGCCGCGAAAACGGCGATAATTTTATCGCCTGTCTTGATAATATGCCCCTAAGGGGCATATCAGCAACAACCGGCGAAAATTATCGCTAAGTACACTTAGCGCTAGGATAATTATCGCCGGCTAGCGTGGATTTTTATCGCTGAGATTGCTTGCTATTAGCAACGCTTATCTCAAAAGCGATAAAAATCCTAGCACTAACTGCCAAACGTGAGATTATCGCTGGAAACCCAGCGATAATCCCATGAAGTTTGGCGATAGCTTGCTGATAGGGCCTCACATACTCAGCCATGATATCCACCTTCCATAGGATATCATGGCTAAGTCAGTTTCAAAGCAGGCGTAAGGAAAGTAGCGATAACAGAGGTTATCGCTACTTTTCCTGTCGCTATGCTGCTTTGTGTGAGGCTTGATAATAGTAGAAATGTCGCTTAGCTACATTTCTCCCGTTATCCTGGGGAGGAACGCCCACTTTGCATCTCATTAGAGATGCAAAGATGGGTGTTAAGGGAAATGGCGATAAGGAAAGGTTTCACGCGATAGCATGACCTTGCTGATAAGGCGATAAAATTATCGCCGCTTTTCGTCCGAAAACGGACGCAAAAGCGGGAATCATTTTTTATCGCCTGATGCTGATATGCCCCTAAAATCTTAAAATGGCACTCCGCCTTATTCTCGCAATATGACGCTACCACACAAAATTGACGGAAGCCAGAGTTAGGTCCGACTCAGAAACTAGACCATGAACAGTCAGAATGTTTCGATGGTTAATTAGTCGTGGCGACCGTCCATGTTGATAAGGAGGGATCAGTGATTGTTCTCCAAAAGTAGATGTTAATTTAGGAGGTGAAGTTAAATCATTTGGCCAGTGGAATAGATCCTGAGAGCACTGCGACATTTATTACGAGAGGATTGCATTTTAATGCTCAATGATTATTGCAATGTGAGATTAGTACGCACTCAGTACACATATAAGTGCATGCAAGACGTCACACGTATCTAGCACCGTGTTACTCTGTTTTAAGTATGTAGGGGCATATTAGCAAAGCCGGTGATAAAATTATTACCGCAGAAAACTGCCGCTAAAACGGCGATAATGGGCTTGCTAATATGTGTTATAGAATTCCAATAGAAGCCCAGGTTAGATGTCCTGCACATTTAACCTGAGCTTCCATTGTAATTCTATAACGCATATTAGCAAGCCCATTATCGCCGTTTTAGCGGCAGTTTCCTGCCGCTAAAACGGCGATAATTTTATCGCCGGTCTTGCAAATATGTCCCTGTGGTTCTTTTTATGACTCAAACATTAACGTGCACTTCTGTGCACATTTGTTGAGAAGCCACACGGCCTCGTTGGGGGCATATTAACAAGCCAGGCGATAAAATTATCGCCGCTTTAGCGGCAGAAAACTGCCGCTAAAGCAGCGATAATGGGCTTGATAATATGCTCTGTGGAATTCCAATTGAAACCCATGTTAAATGTGAAGGACGTCTAACATGGGCTTCAATCGGAATTCCATAGAGCATATTATCAAGCCCATTATCGCCGTTTTAGCGGCAGTTTTCTGCCGCTAAAGCGGCGATAATTTTATCGCCTGGCTTGTTAATATGCCCCTTGGTGATTTAGAAGCAGCAACGTAACAGATTGCTGTGGGTTTGTGCTGCGTCCTGATACTTACACATATAGAATAGCTTTTTGAGTTTGTATATGTGCTCCTCTGCATCAGGGCCGGCTTTAGCACTGGTGGCGCCCAGTGTGGTAATGTTAGTTGGCACCCCCCACGGATCCCCCACTACCACCCTTTAACAGTGCCCCTCAACTATCCATAACCCCTCTCTCTCTGATACATTTAATTAGTTTTATAGCGCCACTCATACCAGTGTAGAGTTTCAGAGCACTTTACATCACACACATATTACACAGAGACAATCAATCGTAGGTGTGTAAATTAGTGTATAGGAAATATTACATATAGGAAATATTACATAAGACAGAGGACTGCAAGGTGTAGAAGTCACATCTCATCCATACTGGTAGGCAGTATAGTTTGGGAGAGTGCTTGGTCTGGAGAATCACAAACTCAGAATTTAAAACTTACCACCATGGTTGGAGGTACTGGTTAATAATAAGAATTGATTTCTACCCAAATTAACTCTTTTTGCAACATTAGGATAATAAAAGACAACAGCTCTTTGATGGCAGCTAATAGCTTGCTGCTCTATGTTAGGATTTTAACTAATAAACTGCAAGTGTCAAAAGGATCTCTCTGACAGGAGCAGTAACCCACTGATATATTTACATTATATGCACCCTGTGATCTGCATGCTACACATTCTTCGAAGCAGGCATACTAACCCTCTGTGCTAGTCAAAACTTCCACTAGACAAAACTCCAATCTCTCTACAGGAAACTTATTAATCACCGGAGTTATATTGACATTTTAATTGCTGCCTGAAAATTGCTGAAGGCAAGGAACATGGCAGAAGGTGCTTTTAAAACCATAAAGTACCTGCAATGAGGCGCCCCCACTCGAAGACAGCACCCGATGCAGCGGCACCAGTCGCACCGCCCTAGATTATTGCTCTGCATTGTTGTGACACATGCAGGGCTGCGCAATCTTCTGCGAAGATGTTGGTATTGTCCCCAGTCATTACCCTTTCATGCTTTTAACTTTACTAGTGTAACAGGTTTATTCAATTAATTCATGTATTTATTTGTTAATTGTTCTGGCCTATAACCTTCAAGGTTATAGATGATTAGAACAGATAGGGGCATATGAACAAAATAGGAATTGCGATTTCTTAATTGCGATTCTTAACTAATAGAATCGCAATTAGGAAATGGCAATTTCTTATGTACAACATAATAATTTCTTAAATAGCAATTCCTAATGGGTTTGCAAATCAACCTACCTCATGAATAATAATGAAGTATATCACATTTTGTGACGCAGTAGCAATCACAGTCATCACAATTATGGTGGCCTGCTGAGGTCAGCAGACCACCATATGTGTGAGTGCTTTTTAATAAGGCAGTCATTTTTTTTTTAAACACAGTTCGTTTTCCTGAAAGGAAGACGGGATGCATTTAAAGAGAAAAAACTTAAACTTTGAAGTTTCATTTTTTTAAGAGTAGGTAGTAGTCCATAAAACCACTGTCCACTCTGAAGAAATATGTTTTTCACATTCTCAAAGCGGAAGGGGTACCTAGGAGCCCTCTTCACATGTGCGAATGGTTACAACCTCCTTTAAGGTGTTGGTAAAAAATTATGCACTGCAAGTAACCCATTTAGCAGCCATGCAATAAGTTATAAAGAGGAGCCTGCAAGTTGAAAAGCAAAACATATTTTGCTTGCTAACATCAATGGCTTGATCCATATCCAGCAACCAATCAACTGAACATTAGTAGGGAGAATATCGTCAATCAGGTGAAACTCTAAAGTGATGCTGGGAAAAAAGTAAAGTGTAGGATGTATCACCATAATATCTTCAGCCATAGAACAAGTAAATCTTTGAACCTTTAGCCACATTACTTGTTTTATGGCTGAAAACACTATGGTCTGATATTAATGATGATGTGTCATAATTGTGTACTGTTTTAAGAGATTATTATATAATACATGTGATGTTTGTTATGAACAATCTAATTTTATTGTGTGTTATTTCACACCAGGGAATACATTGATCTTCATATTTATTATCTTTTCCTTATCAATGTATTGTTGAATGTTAGACATAATGGGCCCACTTCACAAAGATAAACTTAGATCTGAAGTCTAAGGTTAGAACTAAAGTCTAACTTTAGACCTGAATTCTAAGTTTACCTTTGTGAATCTAGCCCTTAGACTTCAGGTCTAAACTTAGACTTCATGTCTAAGTTACCTTTACGAATCTGGCCCCCTGTCTTGTAAAACATGTTTTTTTGTATTGTGGAAGCCTTTTGGTTTGGTTGGTTTTATTTGATCCTATCCTCTTAGTTCGTAGGGTCGTAAGGATTAACTCTCTTTGTAAAAAAAAATCTTTTTCTTAAACAGCAACTTTGTTACATACAATTAATACTTGAGGAAAAAACTAATCAATTGCAATATACCCAAGAGTCAAGAAAGAACCATCAGATCAGTTAAGGCAGTTACAAAACAATATGTCGCTGGAAAGAAAATTAATGATTATTTTCAAACCTAGCATCACATAAAAGAAAAATTACAGAACTACCAATTTGTTATAAATCAAAAAATCTGCCATATCCTCTTTCCATCTATAAATAGGAGCCCATATTCACCTACCCAGCATTCTCCCTCTTTTACCCTTTCTTTCATAAATCCCCTTTTCAAGATTATAGGAAGCTAGAAGCCTGGCAAGCCATTGCTGGAACGTTGGTGCTGCTTGATCCAACCAGGCAGAGGCTATACAGATCCGCAGCACAGCCATAGCTAGAAAGAGGAAGTAATAAAATGAATCTTGTATTTCATTACTGTCTCTCCCTAAGAGCAATAGTTCAGGGGTAAGCAGAACTTTCATATTCAACGTTTGATCCTAGAGTTTTTCAATTGCTCGCCTCAAGGTATCTAGTCGGGGGCAGGTTGAAAACATATGGATTATATCAGAATCCAAGCTATCACACCAGGGGACATCTGATTCCCCCCCGTCCACCCCACTGAGCAATCCTTGCAGGAGTATAGTTCAGTGAGAAAATTGTTTTGAAGTGCTAAGCTTGGAGCCCCACAGAACACAAAATAGCGTGTCCAAGTTCTAGGGAGTCAAGGAATTTATTTTCATCTATTCCCAGTTTATCTGCCCATTTCTTCCCATGTTTATCCAGGTCATCCAGCTTAAGTAACGATAGTTCTGCATATATTCTCTTGATGGTAAAGTTCTAATTATCTCTTATAACATCAATAATTTAAACATCCCTAAAGCCGTTCAACCCGCCCCTTTTCCCAACAAGAAAACTATGTATCTGTAGGTATTTAAAAAAATGTCTCCTTTCAATACCAAATTCATCCTGAATTTCACAGAATGAGCGAATTCCATCCTGACCTAAAATATCCCCTATTTTCCGAAGCCCGCTCCCCCCCCATGCTAATATTGTTGCATCGGCGAAAATTCCAGGAAACAAGGGATTTCTGTACAACTGGGTGAAAAATGTATCCTCCCGAGACCAATCTTCTTTTTAAACGCGGCCCAGAGCTTAAATGGAGCCGCCAAAGTTTTAAATCTTGTTTTTTAAAAATAACTAGGTTTGTTAAACTTCATAAAGCAGTTCTCAACATCCCCTCCTAGCAATAGCTTGTATGTATCTGGTAAACCTATAATAGACCAGGGATCTGAGACATTCCCGCCAAATAGCCCGCTCATATTTTGGAAGGTCGCAGCTCAATGGTACATTTTGAAGTCTGGGGCTGCCCAGCCCCCTCTTTCCCTTGGCAGCGACATATACCTTAGAGCCCTCCTAGTTTTACCGTGTGCCCAAATAAATCTGTTCACTATATTTTCAAGCGCTATAAACCAATGTCTCTCAAATTCCAACGGAATTGCCCAGAACAGGTAAAGTACTTTAGGCAAAAAGACCATTTTGGCCACATTGCACCGACCCACCAGTGACATATAAAGATTATGGAATCTGTCGGAATCCTTTTTGGTCTTCGTAAGTATTGGCTCAATATTGTTCTCTACCAGCTTCCCCAGATGTGGTGTAAGATCTATACCAAGATAACCGGCTGATTTCATCACCCGCGGGTCATCTAATACAGCCAGAATATTCTTAACTATCTGCATCTTTTGACTATTTAATAAATACCCAGAGACCAGACCAAAAGCTTGTGCTTCACTTTCTATTGCAGCTAAAGCAGTTTGAGCATTGGACGTGACCACAGCATCATCATCTGCATACTCCAACATTTTTGATTCCAGGCCATGATAGCTGAGAGGTATTATTCCATTACTAACCGCCAGCTTCCTAATCAAAGGATCAATATATATGGTGAAGAGGAGGGGTGAACATGGGCAGCCCTGCCTTGTACCCCGTTTAATTAATAATGGTGCAGTATACCCCTTATTCAATCTTACACGAGCCAACGGTGCTTTATATAAAGTCTGAATTGCCTTAATAAAGCCGCTCCTCATGCCGAACCATTTCATAGTTGCCCAGAGAAAGTCCCTTGAGACCCTATCGAATGCTTTTTCGGCATCCATAAGCACCAAAGCCATAGGGGCCCCTAAGACATCAGCTGCATCAAACAGGGTGATAACCCTATGTATATACTGTGTTGTTACCCTCCCCGGTGTAAACCCATGTTGACAATGGTGGATTGTTTTCCCGATAATAAGATTTAAGCGGGTCGCCAGGCCCTTAGAAAAGATTTTTGCATCACTATTCATGAGCCTGATAGGCCTATAGGACCCTGGGCTCCTAGCTGGCTTACCCTTTTTTTAAAATACAATAATGTCTGCCTCTGCCCAAGACTCGGGAACAGAGCTCCCTTGCTGAGTTTGACACATTATATCTACCAGATCTGGACCAATTGCATCCTAAAACGTTTTATAAAACTCCAGGGGAATCTGTTCCTGCTGCTTTCCCAGGTGAAAGATTACCCACCGCCGCTAAGATCTCCTCCTGTGTCAGTGAGCTCTCCAGTGTATCCCTATCCTCAGGTGCAATACCCTGTATTGGGATTTCCCTTAAGTACCCTTGAATTAACCTCTGCTCCGCAGATTGCTCTTCGCTAAATAGATTTTTCTAAAATTGTTGAAATACATCCCGAACCCCAGATGGACCCTCAGTCAAATTCACGCTATTATCTATAATTTCATGAATCTCCCCCGCCGCACTCTTTTGTCTCAATCGAACTGCCAGGGTGTGCCCCACTCTCTCGCTAAACTCGTAACAATGCTCTCTTCTGGCAAGTATATCATCCAGAGGTTTGCCCAGCATTATTGCAGCTGCGAGCTCCTCCTCTACCCCATTAGCATCCTGCAAAGCATTTTCTCCCGCTGCAACTCCCTCCCCTGCCGATACAGACTGTAACTCAATGTCTCCCCTCTGACTCCAGCCTTGAACGCATCCCAGACCGCCCCAGAGCTAGCTCGCTTCCTATTGATGTCCAAGAAACCCTTAATCCATTCATTAATATGACAGATATACTCTATATCCTTTAAAAGTGCTCTCTCAAAAGTCCAAAGCAGTTCTGTCTTTTTCCCTGTCCCTACTGCAATCGTTAAAATTAAGCGGTTATGGTCCGAGATTATCCAGGGGAGTTCCTCTATCTTGCAGCTAGAAATTAGTTAATATGAAACAAAAAAAATAATCTAATCTGATAACTAATTTATGAGGAGCAGAATAGAACGTGCTTCCAGGCTCTTCAGGGTTAAGGTGTGCCCACACGTCTACACACCCACTGCTCTGTACTAGGTTGCTAAGTGCTGTAAAGACCTTTTTCTTCCGACCCGTATACTTATTTTCAGCTTCCCCCCAGAGCCCCCCCAGACCGTTAATGTTAAATTTCCCACACAATATTACTAGGGTAGGCCAAGATGCAAGCTCAGTGTCCAAAAATGTTAACATTTCCGGATCGTTCCCTGTTGAGCCATAAACTGAGCAAATGGTAAACACCTCATCATGCAGCATACATTCCACCAATGCCCAACATCCCCATCTATTGGACAGCTTCCTCTTAAAAACTATATCACTACGCCGGGAAAGAATGGCAACCCCTCTTGTTTTAGTGCCTTGCGTAGTGTTAGCAATAAGTTTGAACCCGAGTTGCTCCATGATGCTACCTTAAGTGCCCTCTACATGGGTCTCTTGAACGTATAATATGTCTATACGTAGTGTTTTCAGGACAATTGCGGCTCTTTGCCTCTTGGCCTGATCGTTCAAACCACAAATATTTATTGACGTTACTCGCAGGCTCATTAACTCATATAAGAAAGTTTAACAACCCGATTTATGGCTCTTTTACATCTTTGCCCTCCAGGCTCTTTGATACACTGCTGTCTTTTCATTTCCATGCTTATTTATAGGTTTAGACCTCAAGTAATGTGCTGTGCTTTGCTGTTCCCTCCACCTCCCCACCACCCCGTATACCCCCACCCTACCCTTCCAGCCCTCCTCCCACACCCCCCCAACCACCCACATGGGCAAATAGGTCAACCATGAGAGGCAGCCGAGCTCACATCTCAAACTGCTATGGATTCCCCCACCCCGAACTCGAAATACACCACTGTGTTTCACATGATTTTAGCATTAACATAAATAGACCTAAGAAAAGAGAAGAAAGCAAGGGGAAGTTAACCGATTACATGTTCAGGGAGATTCCGTTAGGCTAAGCTATACGCTCTAGCTAGTAAGGATTTCTCAGCCAACTGTGGGATCCCCTTGAGACGGTCTCATTACTCCAGCCCTCCCCTTTGCCTCTTTCAGCTCGGTCAAGTATTCTTGTGCCTTAATTACAGAAAAGAACATTAGCACCCTCCCATTTAGGATAACCTTGAGCCGCGCAGGGAAGAGTAAAACAGCTTCACAACCAATCCCCTGAAAGGGGGTTATCATCTGCCGAAGGCTCAATCTCCGCTCGACAGTGGCGTGACAAAAGTCTGGTTGCGCAAAAAAAGTATGGCCCTCAAAGGTCCGTTTTGCATCTGGCTGTGCTCTATCCATGATAGCCTGCCGAAGGAGAAAATTGCCAATATAGATTAAAATTGCTCTAGGTCGCTCCCCTTACCCTGAGGTGTTGCCTTTCCTTTGTGTCATTGGGAAGCGATGTGCCCTCTGAACCTCCGTTTCCCAGTTCCATTGGGCGAGGTCAGGGAATGCTCCTTTTAGAAGTGTTACTACAAATGACAAGATGTTCTCTCCTTCAATGTTCTCGGCAAGACCCAGCAACTGCACGTTATTTCTGCGTTGCCGATTCTCAGTCTTCTAGCTTCCAAATCATATCCTCTGATAGTTTCTCCTGTGATTCCTTATATGCCTGCAGCTTTCTAACTTCTTCCTCCAGTGCAACAGTTCTTTCCTGCACGTGAGAAACCCTTTCTGCCATATCATTGCAGATCTTATTAACCTTTCGCAGGGACCCCTGCAATTTTTTAGTGGCGTGGTGCGCCCTGTGGCTCTCCAA
Organism: Triturus cristatus; assembly: GCF_964204655.1. NCBI lineage: Eukaryota > Metazoa > Chordata > Amphibia > Caudata > Salamandridae > Triturus > Triturus cristatus. Next base: position 627,235,106 of record NC_140587.1, read on the forward strand.
TCTGGCCTCACCCTGCATCTGTTTTAGGGTGGCGTGCACCAAATGTGCACTTGCCTGTCCGTCATTCTCATAAACCTGACTAGTGGCTGAGTAATCCCACTTAAGTTTACGGGCTGTGGTTGCTTCTTCCTCATAAGAGCCAGTTCTTAACTTGGACCTGCGTTTCTGAATAGTAGACTTGTTATGCTGCGCCTTTTGTGTAGCAAAGGAATCCTCTGAGTCCGACACTTCAGATGTATTACCATCACTTGAGAGCGAAAAATCTGTATCATCATTAAGCGAGAATAACTTGTCCCCCTCTGGGGATCCTAAGGTTGCGTCAGGCCTTGGCACTTTTTTATTTATTTTGGCCCTTTACATTTCCCAAAAATAGAGCCGATTTTGCAGTTTTAGGCATAATAACAGTACTGTCATTACCTTTTACCTCGGGTTCAGACTCTGAGATCAGGCTGAGAGAATCAACTTTACTCCTATCGGAGTCAATCATGCTATCGGATGAATCCCACAGCTCTGGTAGAGCCTGTTGTCCTGAAAGAATGGCAGGGTCAGCAGCCTCCATCCCTTGCTGCATCAGCTCCAGTCCGAGACGTTGCTGCAAGAATGTTTCATCGTCGACAGGTGGAGCCCAGCCGGTCTTAGCCGCTCCCTCCAGCCCGGCCTCAGCTGAGCTGATGACGTTCTCTACTCCACCCGCATCCGCTGAAGCAGAGGCAGATACCGACAGAAAGGCCTCTGCAACCGTAGGCTGTCACAGAGAGCCCTCCCTCCCGGCCAAACGGAGCTTGCGTCTGCCGCCTTTCGCCTTGCCACCCGTCGCCTCCATTTTTTTAATGGGAGGCTCGTGCTGAGATTGACCTGATCCTTGTGAAGCCGGGGAACCGGCACCAACACCAGCAGCGGCTGCAGCCTCCTTCGAGGGATCCCGCTGAGCATCCTTCACGGATCTGTTCGGCTTCAGGCCCATCACCCTACGGCAGCCGGAGCGAATCGGACTCCTCTGCAGTGTCCCAACAGCTATCCCGATCTCCCGCTGTAGTGCCTCGACCAGCGTAGCCAGCCTCCTGGATCTCCGATGCAGACCGCGATGCAGCACCCACCAGATCAGCTGGTCGAATAAGGTAAGCATGGGATGGCATATCAGTGGCATATCAGCACATTTTTGATAATCCCATAGAATCTTGAGGTGAGAGTCTCCGCAGCAGCTTTTACAGAAGTCAGTCAGCGGCCATCTTGCCCCCGCCTGTCGAGGATTAACTCTCTTGTTGTTGAATCTTAGTAGTTAGGTGCCTGATGTACAAAAATCTAGAATTGAGATTTCCTAGTTGCAATTCTTACCGAATCCCAATTAGAAAATCGCAATTCTTGATGTAAGAAAACATACATCTTTGAGACAGCGATTCCTAGTGGGTCGCAAATTGATCCATCTCACGAGTATTAATGCAGTAGGTCACAATTTGTGACCCTTTTGGAATTGCAGCCATCACGTCTATGATGGCCTGCTGAGGTCAGCAAATCACTATGTCTGTAATTGCTTATTAATAAAGCAATCTTTTTTTTAAGTGCTTCCAATTTTCCTTGAAGGAAAACAGGATTAGTTTATAAAGGAAAAATTACATTTTGAAGTTTCAATTTTTTAAGAGTAGGCAGTAGTAAGTGCAACAACTGCATGTTCAAAAATTATATATTTTTTCCATTCTCAAAGGGGAAGTCCCCATTTGCGAATGGGTTACCACCTCCTTCAATAAGTCAGCAAAACATTAATACTTTCCATTCAGATTCGGTATTTGGAAGGGAAGCCCTAAACACGCCCTTTTCAAATACCAAATTTAAAACACAAATTGTGATTCAGTAATATGTTACCAAATTGCCATTTGTGCTTTGTACATATGTAAAAGCATATTTGGAGTGGAAAACAGCCTGATTCTGTGAATTGAGACATTTCTGGTTGCAAAAATGCTTTGTACATATGGCGCTTGGAAACCAACATTTCATCATCCACTATGGAGCAATCAAGTAAATTCGTATTCTCCACCTTATGTTATATAAGATTCCTCTGATCAAGAAAATATACATTAGGGAAAAGGGAAGCCTGGAATCCAGGATACGGTTTTCTCCAGGTGGTCTGGCATCCAGGGGAAAAAGACTGGTAGAAATGCATTTCTCTTGAATGAGAACAGTTTAAGGGCCTGAGACTCAAATGGCACTGTACATCATCATAAGCGCCTCCAGAGACTGTGAACTGCAGAAAACTCTGCTAAGGGTATCTACAACGACATTCCCCACTCCCTGAATGTTTGTTTTTGAGACTCAATGATAATAAACCTGCTACCAGTGTATTAAATCTTTTGCCACTTGTACCATAGAGTGCTATTTCATCTCTCCTTGTCTACTCATGTACTTCTTTGCCATAATGTTACCAGTCCTGATGATAAAGGCTCTTCTCTTTAGTGCACGGCCGAAGAGGGGAAAGGCTCTAAAATGTTAAATATTTCCCTCCGCCTAGTGCAGCAGACTACCTCTTTGGGTGACAACAGACCAGTAGATAAAATAAGGATGATGCTGTGGAGGGGTATCAATTTGAAAGTCAAGGGCAAATTTATACACTTTTTTGGGGGTCTAAACTTCTACAGAATCTTGAGGACAAGCTAAATGATGGAGAAGATATTAGTCTCTGATTTCTTCGACAGAACAGGGGTGATATTTTTAATCTTTAAAAGCAATCAGGTGCCTCTCCTGAAGATCTGCAGTTTCCCAGTACCTTTTGGCCACTCAGGGATGATTACTCCAGTATCTGGTAGAACAAAAACATATTCCAATGAGTATCTTTTTGATGCAATGACTGCCACCCACTCAGGCCTTAAATCCATTTTCCAGACATGTAGGAAATGTAGTTTGTGGCCTTCAGCCATACCTCTATGAAGGTTTACAGTGATTTTGAAGGGAATGTGAGGAAAGAAGAATAACAATAAGAAGGAGGCTGTTTAAATGAGATAGACAATGTTAGAAATGGGGGTCTCTAGTTTGCAGAGGTAGGTACCTTTGTCCAAACAGGGACCCTTGCTTCTACTCAGGGTAAGGGGGATACACACTTTAGATAACCCCTGCTCACCCCCTTGGTAGCTTGGTACGAGCAGACAGGTTTATCCCAAAGGCAATGTGTAAAGTATTTGTACCAACACTCACGGTAACATAGTGAAAACACCACAAAAGGACACCACACCAGTTTAGGAAAATAAAATATCTTTATCTAAACTAAACGAGACCAAAATGACAAAAATCCAACATTCACAGTTAAAAATATGACTTTCAAAGGTTTCAAGAACTTGTACCATAGAAAACTATGGATGCGTGACTTTAACACAGAGTACCTGAAGATGCGTCAATATTCACAAGGCCAAACAGCCGCAGAGAGAGGAAGTGTTGGAAAACACAGCGATGCATCAGTCCCTGGGGAGGCGAGGTGACAGCTCTGCTGCACACAGGAGCAGTGATGGTCAAATCTGGACTGTGGGGGGAAGTGAGGTGTTGAAATCAAAGATGATTCTGGTCTGTGGGTGATGCGTGGCAAAAACTTGGTGCACAGGTACGATGTGTAGCACACCGGAGGTGATGCGTCGCTTTGTGAGGCTTCTCGCCGTCCGGCATCAGTGCTGGTGGTTGTGCGGCGAGACTTTGTGTCGCCCAGCGAGACTCAACGAGGTTTTTGCATCATTCGGCGTCAGTTCTGAGAGACTTTGCACAGCTTTGCGATGCTTCGGGCTGGTTCTTGCAGAGATTAGCTGCAAAACCCACCTCTGAGGCCCTGTAACTGGAAGAAGGCACCTCAGGCAAGGGTAGGACTCACAGATGGCAGAGTCCAGCAGCACCAGGAGATTTTCAGGAAGTCTTTTGTGTCCATGAGACTTCAGAACAGGAGCCCAGCACACTTCAGGCCCTTGGAGATCTCCTTCACGCAGGGGACACAGTGTTACAGCATGGAATTTCAAATCCTCCCTTACTCACAGACCAAATATCACACTAACGATTTCACTCAATACATTCATTGGTGGGGCCCATAACACCAACACTCACACTAACTTAGTCTGCTCTTAAGGGAGAGATAAGTGTTCCAAATGCTGATGTGAAAAGAATATCTTATAACCTAAAGGAATTTTATTTACATAGTCATACACTACATATCCTTACTCCAACACATCTTAATCCTAAACCTCATGATATTCCTTCCACTTAGCCGATGGATCAAATTAGCTGAGTTGGAGAGGTGATTTTAATCTTTTCATTTATATTCAAATCTTAACCTATTTCTTCTCAATAATAACCCAACACAATTGTTTGTTAATCAATAATATTGTTTATCTAATTAATGCAAATTCAATAAAACGTTAATCAAATCACAGAACACCATATTTACCTAATCTGGCTATTAGTCGTCCTCTAAGTCAATCAAGTCGTCTTGCAGCACACTACAGTCTCAAAGATTGAGTCTGGACCATAAGCGTGTAGTCATCAATCAATGCCCATCAATTTGAGAGTCCTCAGTTCATCAGGAAATGGGCAGCAATTTAGTATGTCAAAGATTCAGGGAAACAGCTGTCCTGCAGTGTCACCGTCCTCTCTGTCAGCATAACGTCAGGAAAAGAAAATGTCCGCTACGCACACCCTAACTCACTATTCTACCGTCTTTTATAATAAAAGTAATGACAAAATGTAACGAAAATCAGTTTTGGGCACTTCTGATTGGTTGGTTAAGATCATCCGTTTTGGTTTCCCAAAGTCTATGATGTCACTCCATCAGACATGATCCATCCGGTTTGTCGAAAATTGTCCTTTGTTAAAGCTCTTGGCAACAGTCCAGTTGTGACATTGTTCGGGTACAGGCTGTGTAGGTCATCTTGTTCAGGAGCCTGGTACATGCACACTTGGTCTGAAACCTCGTGGAATGGTAGCTGTCTCGTCAAGTCGTTAGTCAGCCATTTTGTCGTAGGCTAAATGGTCAACTTAAGCGAAACAAACACAAAAAAGTAATTAAAACATGGAAATAAGGAATAAAATGTTTAACCCTCACTAATTACCCTATGTGTGTGTAATTATCTAGCATAATGGCGACATTTAACCCCTTCCCTGCTCATGACGGAACCACTCCATCATGAGCCACGGGCGCCGTGTGCTCATGACGGAGTGGTTCCGTCATGCTGCAGCCGTTGGCGGCCGCTCCGCCCACGCGGCACTGATTCCCCGCCTGTGCGGGCGAACAATGCAAGTGGGCGGAGTCGTGACGGAACCACTCTGTTGTGGTAAATATTTCGTTACCGGTACTATTTTTTATGCGGTAAAGTCTTAGTGAGAATAACTCAGTAAAAATAAGAGGCAGAATCCGTGGTATTAGAGGTTTTAAAAGGCTTTATTCCTATACAAAGGAATACAATTCGAATTGTGGGCCTTCTATTCCATCACCACGAAAGTTCAGGAAGGAAGGGACATATATTATTGACAGATAAGCAGTTTTATAGAAAATGCATTACAATGAAACAGATGCAAGAGGCGTAACAGCTGATAATACAGATAAACTGTGCATACGTAACTAATAGAGGCGTATACATGGGTGTAACTAAAATACGTCATTAAACATGATGTCACAAGTGGGTGGATCCACAGAAGAATCCTGCAATGTCAGCAGAAATATTTGGCAGAGATGCGCGCGCAGCCGCATGACGTGTGATTGACGTGCAACTAGAGGGTGAAGGAGACTTGACATTTAGCTCTACATGTGGAGACAGAAGTCTGGGGTTATGTCAACCTAATCCCAAATCATATCTAATATCCTATGTTTAAAGAACTGTGTTATCCAAAAGGAAAGGTCTCTAGGATAGAATCTATTCTATACTGACTGTTAGTGCGTGTACAAGCGTCTAAGTGTCTACATGAGATGCGAGGGGGTAGGAATATTCCATGGTAACGGGGCTATGAATTACTTGCATGAGGACAGCGAGGCCTGGCCCCTTTGCACGGTAGCTGGAGGAATGTTTACCTAAACTACTAGACAGGAATGCATCGGATGAGGAGGGATGAGATAATCTTGAAGGTGAAATACAGTTTTTGGCAGGCGATAGGCTGGATCAGGCACCGTTAGCCGCGCAGGGAGTAGGACAAAGTTCATGGATACAGATGCAGGCTCAGACTGGAGATTTCAGAGGCAGAAGGCAGGAAAAGGCTTGATGGCAGAATTCAGGGCCTACTCGCCTGAATCTGTAAAATGTGGAAAGTGAACCACATAAAGTCGGTGGCCTTTCATACTTAGGAATGGAATATCTGACCCATTCATGGCGGATCTGAAAGAGGACATGTTGACGGTGGACGCACATATATTTGCGTCTTCAAAACTGGAGTAGGAGGGAACATACATGTACTTATAGCATGTACATGGAGCCGTTGGGGTCTACGATAGGGGACATAACTGATCACAAAATTCATATTTCCTCATTCCCTCCTTGTCCCCTTCGGACCCTCAGGAGATATCGATCTTCATCAATCCATCGATCTGTTCATATAGCATCATTTGTTCTTCTTTCTTCTTCCGGGATCTTGAACGAAAACTTGGATGTGGGATACACGATGTGGCACACAGACCACAAATCGCTGGCCCACATTGTAGACATAAGCAGCAACTGAATAGTATGAGAAAGCCAATACCTAGGAAGGATAGGATTCTCCATCCCCAGGCTGACAACACGCCCCAGAACCAACCGGACCAAGTCCAGGTGCCTGGACTCTGGTGTATCTGGCTTATAATCTTATGAAGGCGGGTTATGGCTTTATATACTGACGGCGAATTTTCTGGTATGAAAATGCAACAACTTGATCCGATGACCCTACAAGCTCCGCCCTTATCGGCCAGGATGACGTCAAGGACAAGACGATTTTGAAGCACAACAATCCGCATAGCAGACTGCTCTTCTGTTAAATTGCCTAAGGCGGAAATAGTCTCGTTCACTACTGCTTCAAGGGTTCTGGTTAATCTACGTATCAGCTTACTATTAGTGACTGTACCTATATAGGGAAAGAATCCTTTATTGAAATCTGTGTATTTTTCCCATGCTGTTTCAGTGTAATCGACAATTGGGAGATCTCTCTGCTGTCTATTGTGTACTAAATGGGTATTTCTATGATAATCAGGAGGAGCTAGGAAAACAGGTGGCAGAAGAAATGCTATGTAACAGGTACCATCCCAATCTAGAGGTAGACATATATATGCGGTCTGGCCACATATGAAGTAGGAATGATGGGAAGCTCTAAATGTAGACTTGCCTTGATCACTGAATTTTATTACAGTGGTGCATTTACTATGGCCCATGTGTATGGAACCATTCTTTCTTATACATAATTCCCCTTTTACTGGGAATACTGACATGGCGGGCAAGATTGGTGTAGCTTCAGATTCAACGTTCAGGATCATGAGGTTAAGTGTAAAATTATCTAATCCATATACTTCATTTTCTAGATCAGTTCCTGTTCTTTTGGGGAGTCCCTCCTTGTTAGGGTAGCAGACTTTAAGTAAAACTAGGTTCAGGTTTCCCCATACCCAGTTGTCTTGATAAACTGCGGAATTTGAATCTAGGGAATTAATCAGACTAAACCATGCTCCACAGGAGCCATTGTGTGTGAACGGATATGGAAAGAGGGGCAAAACTCCCTTATAGTTTTGATAGGGAGGGAGTCGGCCACATATCCAACAATTTGTGGCATTGCTGGTCTGATGGGAATGATGTAACATACTAATGAATGTGTTGTTGCGCAGCGCAAATCTATAGGACAACTCATGCGGAGGAAATTCGCTAAAAGAATGTTCTGCAGTTATATTGTAAGCACGTTTAAGAATAGGGTAATACATATGTAATAGTATGCTAAAAATAATAATCAGAAGATTTAGAAAAAACAAAATTAATAATGTTACTATGCAGTGACTACGAAGTGATTTACAATATACATGTTTTTTCAGCTGCATCTGTTGATTTCTTTCTCTATTCCGGTCTAGAGGATACATGTCAGAGACAAATTCAACCGATTCACCTTGGAGAGGACTTAAACAATCGAATTGTCTGACTTACTAGACCTCAATTTTAGTTTATAAAGTTCTGGTTTTGATTTCTCAACCAAGGGGAGCTTTGAGTCTGTCTGTGAGGGAATACAGTGTTGGGTATTCACACTGGATGGTAGTCCATAAAATTTCTTGATATGACTCGAGTGCAACCACCCTTTGCGACCCTCAATCTTCACGGCCGTCCTTGTAGTCAGTAGAACCAACTTAGGCGACTTCCACCTAGGATCCAGTTGGGTCTTCCGGTCGAAATTCCTGACCAAAACCAGGTCACCAGGAACCACGTCATGGGGCTTCACCTCAGTATTATCGGGAAAAGCTGCGGTTACCTGTGAACGACAAGATTGTAGTGCAGACATCAAGGAAGCCAGGTAATCTGTCAGCATGTTACAGTCAACATCAGTGATTTTGCGAGGTATAGGCGTCCCCCACATATTTGGTGGTCTACCGAAGATCACCTCGTACGGGGATAGCCCAGTTCGAGAATGTGCTACCATTCTCATGTAAAAGAGCGCAACTGGTAAGGCTACTATCCAGTCGACACCTTTTTCCCTACATATTTTGGACAATCTAATTTTCAGAGTTTGATTATGGCGTTCCACGAGACCTGCTGCCTCAGGATGTCGGACACAGTGGAATTTCCATTGGTAGCCTAGCAAAAGGGAAACGTGTTTCATTAGTTCGGATGAGAACGGCTGGCCGTTATCTGAGTAGACAACACGTGGTAAACCGTATCGTGGGAAGAATTCTCGAACTAACTGTTTGGCAGTAGTCGGAGCTGTGTAATCTGAAACCGGGTATGCTTCTGTCCAACGGGAAAGAGCACAGACAACTACGAGAACATATTTGAATCCTCGACATCGTTCCATCTGGATATAATCCATCTGGAGGACTTCAAAAGCATGATCGGGAGGTTGAAATCCACCCTGCTCTACGGGGATGCTTTTACCTGGATTAAACTGACAACATATCATACAGGTACGAATTTTTTGTTTAGCTGCTGCTCGCAAGTGTTTGTTGAACCAAATGTGTTGAATGCTGTCTAGCATAGCTTTTTCTCCTAGGTGCGCTGGACTATGTATTGTGTTAATGATGACTTGAACCATAGAGTCGGGAAGAAACCATATAGATTTTTCCTTCGTCATCCATCCTTGATCCGTTTGGATCCCTCCTAATTCAGTCCATTTCTTTATTTCTTCTGGTGTAGCATGTGTCTGTATGTCAATTACATCAAGGGCGGGATCCTTAACGGTCATGCAATGTGTTAGTGTCGGAACTATTGTCTTTGTCATGTCAGTTGTGAGAGTCCGATTCTGAGCAGTCTGTTTAGCTGTTCTGTCAGCTAGGTCATTACCCTGAGAAATGATATCGGTAACTTTTGTATGGGCTTTGCATTTCATAATCGATATTGCAGTAGGTAGATGAATCGCGTCTAATAGGGTTTGAATGAGGGGTCCGTGTTGGATGTGGGCACCGTGAGAAGTTAAATAACCTCTCTCTCGCCACAGTACGCCGAAGTCATGGACGACTCCGAATGCATAACGTGAATCTGTGTATATGTTGACTTTCTTATTTTTGGCTTGAATACAGGCTTGTGTCAGAGCGATGAGCTCTGCTGCTTGAGCTGACAAAGTGTTAATACGATTTGTTTCAATGACTTCAGTGTCTGTTGTGACTGCGTAAGCGGCCACTAACTCTCCTGTACTTGTTCTCATACATGACCCATCTACATACAATGTCAAGTCTGGATCTGACAAAGGGATATCTGTCAAGTCTTGTCTGGGTTTCGTCGTGATAGTAATGACTTCGACACAATCATGTGCCAATGGATCTGTTCCGCCCACTGGTAACAGTGTGGCAGGATTTAACGTATTGCAACGTCTGATTTCTATGTGTGGCTGAAACAATGTCAATTCGTAACCGGTGAGTCTCGCTATAGTCAAGTGTTGTGTTTGTGTGCGGTTCAAAAGAACCTCTACTGCATGTGGTACTTGTACTGTCAATTGATGTCCTAACACTATGGCATCGCTTTGTCTGATTTCTAAAGCTGTTGCTGCCACCGATTTCAGGCACGCAGGAAGAGCCTGAGCTACTGGATCTAATGTACTAGAGAAATAAGCACATGGTTTGTGTGATCCTGCTTGTTCCTGAGTGAGTACTGACAAGGCAGTACCTTCGCGTTCTGTAACAAAGAGTGTAAACTGTTTACTGTAACATGGTGTTGCTAAAACAGGTGCTTGGCATAAAGCTTTCTTTAAACTTTCAAAGGCGTGTGTATGTTCTTGAGTCCAAGGGAGGACAGTCAATGTGGCTGCCTCCTGTGTTGTCAACTGGATGAGTGGTTTTGCTAGTAATGCATATTGAGGGATCCACTGCCTACAGTATGAAGTGAGGCCTATAAAAGCCCGCACCTCCTTTTGTGTCTTGGGTGGTGGCATGTTAGCGATTAACTGGATGCGGTCGGGTGTAAGCTGCCTTCCCTCCTTGGACAGCGAGTGCCCAAGGTAAACAACTCGCTGGACACAGAATTGCAGCTTAGAAGGGGACACCTTGTGTCCCTTGTCAGCCAAAAATTTTAAAACCGTCAGTGACGCTTTTTCACATTCAGGTTCGCTTCGAGCGGTGATCAGCAGATCATCGACATATTGAAGCAAGGCAGTGTTAACTGGCATGTGGATACTGTCAAGTTCTCGTTTCAGTGCTTGGCTATAGATGCTGGGGCTTTCTGTAAATCCTTGAGGTGCGCGTGTGAATTTAAAACTTCGTCCATTTAAACTGAACCCGAACAAGTATTGACTTTCCGGATCTATTGGGACGCTAAAGAAAGCATTCTTGAGATCGATTACAGTGAAGAACGTTGCTTCTGAGTCAATAGCTGTTAGTAATGAAGAGATATCTGGGACCACGGGGTATTGTGGTACAATACATTTATTTAATTCGCGCAGATCAATAACTAATCGATATACTGGTGATGCTTTTGGATCCGTTCTTTTAAGAATCGGAATTATCGGGGAATTACATACATTGGAGTCGGTTTCGACAACCACTCCTTGTGCAATGAGCTCGTCAATAATTTGCAGTAATGCCACAACAGCATCGGGTGGTAACTTATATTGTCGTATTCGTGGTAGTATTACTCCTGTTTTTAGTGTGACACGATATGGTGTAATATTCATGCAACCAACATCAGTGGGGCCTTGTGCCCATAAATGTGTAGGTAAATTCTGCAGTCGGTGATCCATGTCTCTGGACACGTAGTGACCTTTAAAGTCACGTAGAAATAGTCGTACTCCTTCCGGAGAACAACATATTATAGCTCCTAGAGCTTTCAATGTTTTTATACCTAACAAGTTTTCTGGACATGATTTAGTAAGCAATAAATCTGTAGTACGTGTCAATGGACCAATCGTAAGTAGAAGAGGTTGTGTTACGTCATTTAGTATAGGTTTTCCTGAGAATCCAAGGGAAATATTCTGTGAGCCTGAGAGGGGTGCCCCTGGAACTTCACTGCGTCTTATAGTTGTTCTGCTTGCCCCTGTATCAAGTAAAAACTTTCTGTCTTCCCCTAATAGTTCACTATGTACATAAGGTCCCTCTTGGTCTACAGGAACCTCAATAAGGGGTAAGCCAACTTCCCTCTCTAGGCTATCTCATGAGTATCGCTGATAATCGGGATAATCTGCTTGTGCATACTGATACATCTGTTGTGTTGTCGCTTGTGTTGCAGCAATAGGCTGCACTCGTGGTGGTGCTACGGTCTGTTGTGGAACTGTCTGTTGCGGAGCTAGTTGTTGCGGAGCTAACCTAGGTTGTGTATGCTGAGGAATTTGTTGTTGATTCTGATCCTGTCTAGGTGGACGTGGTCTCTCCTGAATTCTACCTGTAGCAATATTATGTTTCAGGACTGGACAATCGTGTATATAATGACCTTGTTGTTTACAATAGTTACATGTCCCTTTCGTAGGACCTGCGGAATTACCCTTATGATGACCATCGGCTGGAACTGACTGAGCAACAAGCATTTTCATTTTTGTATCTTTCATACGTCTTTGTTCGTGTTTTGGGATGTGCTTTTATCGGGAGTAATGGAGGAGTTAAATCTTTTGGTATTTCCGGGGTAGCCTTAGGTAACCCTTCGGCCAGAAGAGGATACATACCATTCATAAGAGTGTTTCTTTGTCTATCTATTTGTTCTGAGTTTACTCGGGTACCTTCCTCAAGTAATAGATTTTCTCGAGTTTTATTTGAATTCTCTCTACCTTTCTCTTCCTGTCTGAGCGCTTTTTCTGTACGTCTGTATGATTCTTTACGCCATAATTCAATGGCATCTTTCTGTGACTGTCTGGCTTTCTTTTTCCATAATTCTTCTTCTACTCTCATGATGCAATCTGCATCCCAGGTCCCAGCTGCGGGCCATCTCTGATTCTCTGGTAATTCTTTGGTGTAGTCCACCCATAAATCAAGAAATAATACGGCATCTAGACCATGCTTATGATACATAAAGTACCCTGGAGTGTCCCTAGGTGGAATGGGAACAGCTTCTTCGAGTACACCTTTTCTAGTTTTGATCTGTCTTAGTTTCGAAAAGAGCGGCATTTTTAGATCTTGTTTCTAGAACACACTTTATACGATGAACACAATAATGAACAGTCATTCACACCACAATGTATAGAACGTATTAAAACATTTAACATTTAACATTTTTAACGAACAATGATAACCAATAGAAAACTAGTTACTGACATAATACTGACACTAGATAATACTTATTTATATGCAAGACATACTATATATACTGCTAAACAGTACAGATACACTGCTGAAACAGTGCAGACCGGATTTGTGTACCCAAACCCGTCTTGACCGGCACAGACTATGTGCACGTTAAATGCCTCCCCGGTAATGGTACTCACCGGGTAGCTCGGAACGGAAGGCCTCGGAACGGAACTGAAACTGAACCGGACTGGACTCGACTCGACTGGACTCGGAACTTCGGAACTTGGTGGGACTCTGTATACCTCGGATCTTGCTCTCTCAGCTAGGCTCTGGTCGGGATACTTCGCACGTCTCACCGCCTCGTCTGGGTGTTGATCGCAGCCTCAGTCGTCCCCGCTTGGCCGGAGGGAGATACAGGAAATCCTGCGGGTACGCGTTTTTGTCCGTTCAGCTGTGGCAGGAGACCGGGCCTGCAACGCACCACCGGCGCGTGAGATGAGAAAGTGTCCCTGTTCGGGCGCCAATTTATGTGGTAAATATTTCGTTACCGTTACCGGTACTATTTTTTATGCGGTAAAGTCTTAGTGAGAATAACTCAGTAAAAATAAGAGGCAGAATCCGTGGTATTAGAGGTTTTAAAAGGCTTTATTCCTATACAAAGGAATACAATTCGAATTGTGGGCCTTCTATTCCATCACCACGAAAGTTCAGGAAGGAAGGGACATATATTATTGACAGATAAGCAGTTTTATAGAAAATGCATTACAATGAAACAGATGCAAGAGGCGTAACAGCTGATAATACAGATAAACTGTGCATACGTAACTAATAGAGGCGTATACATGGGTGTAACTAAAATACGTCATTAAACATGATGTCACAAGTGGGTGGATCCACAGAAGAATCCTGCAATGTCAGCAGAAATATTTGGCAGAGATGCGCGCGCAGCCGCATGACGTGTGATTGACGTGCAACTAGAGGGTGAAGGAGACTTGACATTTAGCTCTACATGTGGAGACAGAAGTCTGGGGTTATGTCAACCTAATCCCAAATCATATCTAATATCCTATGTTTAAAGAACTGTGTTATCCAAAAGGAAAGGTCTCTAGGATAGAATCTATTCTATACTGACTGTTAGTGCGTGTACAAGCGTCTAAGTGTCTACATGAGATGCGAGGGGGTAGGAATATTCCATGGTAACGGGGCTATGAATTACTTGCATGAGGACAGCGAGGCCTGGCCCCTTTGCACGGTAGCTGGAGGAATGTTTACCTAAACTACTAGACAGGAATGCATCGGATGAGGAGGGATGAGATAATCTTGAAGGTGAAATACAGTTTTTGGCAGGCGATAGGCTGGATCAGGCACCGTTAGCCGCGCAGGGAGTAGGACAAAGTTCATGGATACAGATGCAGGCTCAGACTGGAGATTTCAGAGGCAGAAGGCAGGAAAAGGCTTGATGGCAGAATTCAGGGCCTACTCGCCTGAATCTGTAAAATGTGGAAAGTGAACCACATAAAGTCGGTGGCCTTTCATACTTAGGAATGGAATATCTGACCCATTCATGGCGGATCTGAAAGAGGACATGTTGACGGTGGACGCACATATATTTGCGTCTTCAAAACTGGAGTAGGAGGGAACATACATGTACTTATAGCATGTACATGGAGCCGTTGGGGTCTACGATAGGGGACATAACTGATCACAAAATTCATATTTACTCACTGTCATGAGCACAGCTCGCCCATGACTCATGACGGAGTGGTTCCGTCACGAGCATGGTGGCGCCGCGCTGACCCCAACCCCCCCCAGCGCCGCGGCGGAATTCGTGCCGCGGCGAAGGGGTTAAAGCGTTTATACTCACCCAATGATGTCATCTGGTGCAACTTACAATTACGTCACAAAAGCAACATATATCATACAATATTCTGTTTTTCTAGCATTAGTATGCATTCGTATATTAGTTTACAAATTATTTTAGCCATGCAGAATGCAAATCCCACGTATAAATCATACATTAATAAGGTTGGTTAGGTATCACTCAAAACACTTTAATATTATTACAATTAATAGATTATTCTAATTAGTATAAAGATGCAGAAAATGGGGGTGTATGCAACATTTTGAACTACCCGCTCCATCAATCCCCCTTTGGTGATTATATCACCACACCATCAAAACGTTGTTTTTCTTTTATGGAGTTTCAAGGTGATTTCTTATTTTTAATCATAATTCAGTTTCCATTGTCTCTTCTCTTTTCGCTGACTTATACATACTCTCCTTAACTTCTTCTAATTCTATTTCTCCAAATTCTCTCTCTTGTTTCTTACCTTTTCTCCTTAAATTTTCTCTTTTTATCCTTTTCTGACTTTTATTCCCTTTATGACAGATACATCCTAATCTTATTATTAATACTATGAAAATCACACAGGTTAATGGAAATAAGATTTTACCTAAAAAGGTTCTACCTAAGTTTATGAAGAAATCTTTAATAGATAATATTTTCTTTCCAATCTTTTCCCAAACACCTTCAACCTCCAGTAGTGCAATTTCGTCATGCAGTTCGGTTAAATCTTTACTTTCGTCTGGAATGTAAGTACAACAATGTTGAACTTTCAGCATTCCACAGACTCCACCCTCCTTTGCCAATAGTATATCAAGGGCAAGTCGATTTTGCATTACCATGGCACGCATGGCAACCATTTCAGTGTTCACTAATAAAAATCCTCCAGCAGTGCTTGTTGACAAGCGATCCACTACCGTTGAAAGTCTTCTAATTTTGTTTGCATTCAGAGATATTCCCACTGCTGATATCAATGCTCCAAAGATGTCACCCACAATTTCTGACCAAGATTCTCTCCTACTACGTGCTAAATAACTACCTAAACTATGTACACCATCTTCTCCTCTATCCATATGAAAAATCTTCGGGAAAACCAGATCTACATAACATGTGCCATACCAATGGTCTGGCAAACGTTAATACACCTTGTTCCCGCAAATAAAGTATAATCCAAGAAAAACTGGATCTTTTCCTCCTTTAAATCCCCATCCACCCATGATTCGGTATGTATCATGGCACTCACTATTACCTACAAAGTAATTATCATATGCAGTTTGATTCTTTCTAATACACAATTTTCCTTTCTGAGGCCAATCTAGAGCCATAGTTGGACTAGCTTCTCCTTTCAAGTGTTTTTCCATTTCTACATCAGAGATTGTTGTCTCTACCTTTCCTTCAGATGCCTTCCTTTGCATTTTCAATCTCCTTTCTTCAACCATATCCAAAAATGTATTTTCTTCTTTCTTTAAACTGCAAGTAAAATTGTTTCTGAATATATACTCTAATGTTAGTTCTTTAGTTTCTAAGAAATATTCACCTAATACCTTTGCAGGTTTTACCTTGTTTAACTTGTTAATTGATGGTACTTGCGAAAATATGTTATCTACATCTGAAAAATAATATTAGAATTTCCCTGTTTGATAAAATAAACTAGCTATTACACTACATGTTATTCCATATGTTACAGGAAGGTAGTGATAAGTCAATCCCTCCGATACAGAGGCAGGTAACTGCATGCAGACATAACAGTCCCTTACATCCATTGTCTTTACATATTCATACAGTAATTTCGAAAATACATTGTTAGAAACATCTGTTATTAATCTGTCTTTACGCAAATAGTTTCTATCTATTCTAGTTGGAACTACCTTCTGAATCTTTTCTATATTCGTTTTATTTTCACTATGTCCTCCTATTGTATCTACAGTAACTTTAAATGAGATCAGTAGAGCAAGTATACTCCACAAAAGCATTAGTATTCCTGTACAACAACAACACATTTTACACTATCTTTTCAAAAATATACATCTACCTTTTCTACTATCTGTGTTTGCCATTTTCGTTAAAAATGAACAGTGTCTTTTGACTTAGCCTCTTCTACTTCACAACTAGTTTGTCTAACCCAAGGCTCTAAGCACCTACTTGGTCCTACCAGTTTTTGTCTTTTTCTCCTATTTTATTGTCTTGCCATTAGCAGCTTTCTTGTCTCATTCTATTTGGCATCTCATCATCTTTCACCTTTTCTTCGTGATCTGAATACAGAATGTCCTGAACATCCGCTTCTTCTCCAATATCGGACAAGATAACTCTCAGGATTTCCAATTCTTCGTCCTCCTCAACCACTTCCGGTACTGTCACCTCTGAATTTCCTTGGCTACCCGCCTCTTCTTTCACTTCAGGCAGGGCCACATACGTCTAGTCTGGTGACTTATACTTCTGGTTGGGTTTTCTTATTCTTTTGCTTTCTTTGATTACAATGGTTTCTTCGTCTTTTAATTTCTCCTGACTTGTCACTTCATTCACCTGTTCAGCCCTTGGTGAATTTACTCGTGTCAGTCGATATCTCAGTCTTTTTATTTTATTCCGCCAAACGTCGTCTTTTGCTGCTCTTTTCAATTTACTTCCTTTATCATTCTTTTTAGTTCTCCAAGCTCTCTTTCTTGGAACTCGACTTTCAGGTACTTCATCTGCGCTTTCTTCTGACTCTGTTTCAACTTGCTTTTTACTCTCAACAGCTTCTTTTTCCACCACTTCTGTTTTTCCTACTTCTGTCCCTCCTCGTATCTCCGGCACGCAATCCTTCTGCTGACTACTTGTCCCTACTTCTGACTGAATGTTGGAGTTCCCGATACCTCCTCGGGGGTTTTCCGCAGAAATCTTTCCCTCTCACTCTGTATCTGGCACCTGACCATCTAAATGTGTTATTTCAGGTGGAATCTCTCTCAATCTTTCATCTGGAACTTCTCTTTCTGTAATTTCTTTTATTGTTTCTTCACTGTCTTTTTCTTTGTCTTTTCCTTGTCTTTTCCTAGAACATTGAGTTCCATGTTCAGTCTCTGAGTCTGATCTGGTATCAGATATCTGTAACCTTCTTCTCAGGGAAATACTTCTGGTGACAAATGTTAGACTTGGTTCTGATTCCCCCCTTTCAGAGTTTTCTTTTGTTTTCGGCTCTCCGTCATCTGATTCAGTACTGGATTCTGATTCGTCAAAATACTCTTTTTCTGTGCTATCCACTGGATTTGGAATTCTCAATGTATGACTTGCATGAATCCAGTTTTTCAATCCAGCACACTTCACAGCTGTTGTTGAGGTCAAGATGACTTGTCTTGGTTTTCCCCACCTTGGATCCAAACAGTTTCTTCTTATGTGTACTTTTATTCTCACCCAGTCTCCTGGGCTCAGATCATGGGCTTGCTTCTGGTCAAGGGTGGTGGCATCCGCTCCAACCTGATGAAACACAGAATGAACTGCGTCAGCCAGGCTTTTACACTATTCCAACACCATGTCATCAGTTATAGGCAACAGCTTGTTAACTGGTATGAACACATGCCGCATCGCCCTTCCCATGAGGATCTCATGGGGGCTTAATCCTGTGGTTCTGTCTGGAATTGATCTAGTAGTCATGAGTACCAGAGGCAAGACATCAGGCCATTTCATACCAGTGGCTAAACACATTTTCCCTATTCTGTTTTTAATAGTACCATTCATCTGTTCTACCACACCAGAAGCCTCTGGGCGATACGCACAAAGTAGTTTTTGTTGTACATTCAATGCTTCACAAATCAACTTTATGATCTCATTATGGAAATGTCCTCCTCGGTCTGATTCAATTGTTACTGGGAATCCAAATCTAGGTATAAATTCCCTCAAAAGTAATTTTGCCACTGTCATTCCATCATTTCTTCTTGTTGGGAATGCTTCTACCCATCTAGAAAACAGACAGTCCATAACTAAAACATACCTCAACCTGTTACAGGGAGGCATTTCAATGAAATCCACTTGCATTCTGGTAAAAAGCCCTCCTTCTCAACCTATTGTTCCTAGGCTCACTACTGTCTTTCTTCCAGGATTGTATTGCTGACATATTAGGCATCTCTGACAAAGACTTTTGCATTTTACCAGGTCTGCTTAAATGAACTGATCATAGCATCTCTCCCTATGTGTCCCTGACCATGATACATCCGTGCCATAGCAGACATCAAGCTATCAGGCATAACTGGTCTTCCATCCCGATAGACCCACACATGATCCTTCTCTCTTGGTGCACATCCTGCTTTTACCCACTGCTTCATTTCCTCGTCTCCTGCTTCTTCCAGTAATTGTCTCACTTCTTCCCAGGTACCCACAATGTTAGTAAACATCAAAGAATGAGAAATCACCTCTTTCTCCTTGGCCCTGTTAATGGAATTCTGATTACGTGCACATTATTGAGCCATGTCATTGGCATATTTATTGCCATTGGAGATGTAATCACCACTTTGACTGTGGGCAGCACACTTCACAATAGCCAATTGCCTAGGCAGCTGTATCGCCTCAAGCAATTTTCCCACCACTTCAGCATTCTTAATGGGAGTTCCACTTGATGTCAAAAACCCTCTCTCTAGCAGCCATATTTGACCAAAGTCATGTACGACTCCGAAGCCATACTGGCTGTCAGTTATCACAGTCACTCTCACACTTTTCCCAATCTTGCATGCTCTAGTCAAAGCAACAAGTTCAGCAACCTGGGCCGATTTTACTCCTTTTAGGTAGGACGCTTCCATCACTGCTGCAACTGTGCATACCGCATATGCTGCACTCAACACTCCATCATCTGTTCTCAAACAAGACCCGTCTACAATCATGACAAAATCTCTTTCTGACAAAGGTACATCTTTTATGTCAGGTTGTGGTTTTGTACAGAAATCGAGTACATCCAGACAATCGTGATCTGCTTCATCTCTGACTTCTACATTTTCAGCATCAGGCAACAATGTTGAAGGATTCACATTCAAACATCTCACAAGACTTACATTTGTTGCACCTAATATGACTTTTTCATACTTAGTCAGCCGACTATGTGTCATATACTGAGTGCGACTCCTTGTCAAAAGGATTGCCACATAATGAGGTACAAACACTTTCACAGGATATCCCATTACAATTCCTTCACTCTGTTCCAAACTTCGGCAGGTAGCAGCCACTGCTTTCAAACACCCAGGTAAGGCTACTGCTATTGGGTCTAGCATTGATGAGAAATATGTAATTGGTCTCCTCAGTTTTCCATGCTTCTGTATTAGAACAGAGAGTGCACATCCATTCCTCTCACTGCAGTACAACTCAAACTCTTTCTCATAATCAGGCATACCTAATGCAGGTGCTTCGCACAGCCCATCTCTCAATCATTTAAAAGCTGCTAATTGTTCTTTGTTCAAATCAATGGGATATCTCACATCACTTCTTGTCAATCGTACCAAGGGTTTTGCAATCAACGAAAAATTGCTGATCCATTGACAACAGTATCCAACCATTCCAAGAAACATTCTCACGTCTCTTTGGGTCATGGGTGCTCTCATTCCTTTTATGATCCTGATTCTGTCTATTGTTATCTTTCTCAGTCCCTTTTCGATGTTGTGGCCTAAATATTGTACTTCTTTCTTGCAAAATTGTAATTTTGATGGTGACACTTTAAGTCCTCCATCTGACAGATGATTCAGCAATGCTATTGTGTCTATCTCACAAGCTTCACAGGTTTTCGATGCCACAAGAAGGTCGTCGATATATTGAACAAACACTGAATTTTCAGGCATTTCAAGACTTTCCAGAGACTTCTTCAATAGCTGATTAAATATTGAGGGGCTTTCTGTATACCCCTGTGGAATTCGGCACCAAGTCAAAATACGCTTGCCGAAACGAAACGCAAAAATTTGCTGGCTGTCATGGTGCAATGGGATGGAAAATAAAGAATGGCATAAATCAATAACATTCTGTATCATGGGGAATCTGATACAAAATTACAGATGGATTTGGTACAGTAGGACAGCAAAGACACAACAATTTTGTTTATTTTCCTCAGATCTTGTACTATCCTGAACTTCCCATTAGGCTTTTTCAGTCCCATAATTGGTGAATTACATGGACTACTCATTATTTGTCTCAGAATGCCTTGTTTTGTCATTTTTTCAATCACAGGAGTAACTCCTTCAATTATTTCATGTGTCAATTTATATTGAGGGACATTTGGATAGCTTACTCCTTCCTTCACTGTTATTTTTACTGGATCTACATTTCTCATTAGTCCCACATCTTCTCCTGTGAAATCCCAAACTTCTGCTTTTACAGACTGTTTCAATTCTTTTGGTAGTTCATCAGGGTTAAATACAACATAGGTTTCAGTAACTTCATTTTCCCTGTTTGCCATTGTCATTTTATACAACACATCTTCATCCGGGGTCTCAAATGCTATCCCATCAGGGGTACAGAATATAGTGCAATTCATCTTACACAACAAATCCCTACCTAATAAATTCACAGGACTGGTATCGCACACAACAAAGCGGTGCATTACGGAAAATTTCCCTATACTAACTTTCAGTGGCTCTGTAAGATAAGTTTTAATCTGTCTGTTGGATACACCAACTACTTGGATCGTTTCGTCCGAATGAGGAAGGTTCTTAACATCAGCTGACCTGACAGTTGATCGAGTAGCACCAGTATCAACTAGGAAAGTAATATTTTCATTATTTATCTTCCCATCTTCAAATGGGCCTGTCTGGTCTACTTCTAGAGTTGCGCCAAGTACGCACTCTTCTTCCCCTCTTCGGCACCGTCAATAACCCTCTTCTGAATCACTCTCATCGCGTTGTAGCCAATACTGTGAAACAGCGCTAGCGCGTGGCAGCTTATTTACCTGTTCTTCGTTGTAGAATCCTGTTTCGCTACTATATTTCTGGGAGTTTTTGCTCTGTGGAAAAGGCGCTTTTGGCACCTGATTCTTTTGGGTTACAGCCTGCTGCTGTCGCTGCAGTTGACCACTCACCTCATTCTGCACCTGTGGATTCAATGATGTATTTTCATTGTTAGTACTTGTGGGAAATTTACACTCAGATTTCCAATGCCCTATCCTTCCGCAATTATGACATGGGAATTTCTTTTTAGCTTCTTCTATATTAAAATTTCCCTTACCTTTCCCAGGAATGAACTTTTGTCTCGGGCCTGTATTGTTCACTTGTTCCGCTAATTGAGCCTCCTGTCTCTCTGCTACCTTTACTTGTGCCCACTAGCCTTTTCTTTTAATTCTCGCTGTTTTGCTTCAATCTCATCACTGAAATATTTTGCATGCCTCAATACTTCATCTATTTCCTTATTTTGCCAATCTACAGTATGTTGTTTTATCATTTCACTAATCTCTGGTGGTAAACCATGTACAAATCTATACACAAAATGACTTAAATCCTCTTCACTCAAATTTTCATGACCGCTAAACTGTTTGAAGGCCAGACGCAGCCTTTTGTAATATGCATGTACTGACTCTTTGCTTTCCTGATGTGTTCTGTCAATTTTCACCCACTCTGTCTCTTTAGGAGGTACTTTGTTTTTCAGAAAGGCAATTACCTGTTCATATTTCTTCATTACCTCAGGATATGGAGCTCCAGTTTTTGGATCTCTAGGGTATTCCTGAGTTGGCCAATTTATCATTAATTTTCACTCTGTCCATAAATCTGCTGGTACTATTATGTCAAATAGACTATTCAGATCAATCCATAGTACTTTAGATAGCTTTACAAATCTATCTACTTGCCTATACCACTCGACAGGCTTTTCGCGTAGTCGAGGGAAATCATTTGAAAAAGACAAAATATCCTGTCTTGTCCATGGAACATGTACATATCCTCCTCCTGGAATTTCTCTCATGGGGCATTCTGTTACTACTTTTTCTTTTTCTCTTACAGGGAATGCTGCAAACATTTTATCTGGGGCATCATCTCGTTTTCGATACCACCTGCTTCTCCATTTATCCACATCTCCCCATTTTCTCAGCAAGATAATTATTTCCTTAATCTGACTTATCCGTCCTGTGGTGTTCAAATTTTCAATATCCTTTTCAGTGAAATCTATTCAATATGGTTTTTGTAAGGCCTTTACCTTTTCAATATCTATACCCAGTTCATTTGATACTTCTTCTAGTCTTTCGTGCAGATTTTTCGCTCTCCATGTTACACTTTTGCACAAAAATAGTAATTCCTCATCTTGATAAGTTTTTAATTTCTCTGTGGGGATAGTTCCTACTATTATCTCTTCCAGTACCATTCGTAGTTTGGCCACATCTATTGATTGGGATTCTTTGTCTTTTCTCTGCAAGCTTCTCAACCATTCACTTAATTCTTCCGTAGATGAACCTACTGTTTTTTCTACATTACCTCGGTCTGAATCCTTTTGCGTTTCTAATATTGATTCCCTTGTCATTGCATGTCTTTCCGCAAAATTTTGGCCTATAAAAGGGTTACTCAAAACATTCGGTTCGATCATACCCATTGTCTGTCTCCGTGGATTTTCATTCTGGCTCTGCTTTGGCTTCTCAGCCTGTTTATTGTTATTATAAGGAACTACTAAACAATGTTCGCTATCTTTTTTTTATCAAAAATAGGCATCACAGGGCCTATCGTCACTGGAACAGTCACAGCTTCTAGATTATTAGTCAATTCTCGTATCTTTTCAGTTAATTCTAAGGTTGTTTTTGCTAATTCTGCCGAACTTTCACCATTTACCCTACTCTCTGATTTTCTCTCTACCTCTCTATTGGAATTACTTTCCTCTAAATCTTGGGACACTGGTTCTGACTTAATGATTCGTATGGTTTCTCTCATTGGGGCACTTGGTATTAACATTTCTGATTCCGGTTGATACGGAGGTGGATTTTTATAAAACATGTCATCAAGAACATCATCCTCCGACTCATTCACTCCATACCCTCTTGATTCAACATTATGTCTTTTTTCTGTGCATTTTCTACCTCCAGTTTCTTCAGCAGTTCTTACGGGAAACAGACCTTCAGTCATACTCGCATTCCGCCACCTTCTCATTCTCTCATCATGAGTGTCATGCCCATATCTACCAAACGTATACTTATATCTTCCGCCACACCTCTGTCTCTCTCTGTCATGTATCTCATCTTCCCATTCTGTCAATGCTTCAAATTGTGTCGGTCTTGGTCTTGGTTCTAAATTCATCATCTTTTCTCTTAAATTTCTCAAAACTGCTAAATTAAATGAACCATGCTCTGGAAAAGCTAAGACTCCGTCATCCTTAGTGTATTTTACCCTGTTGTCTAACCAAATACAAGTATGATATCCGTATTTCGCAACCATAAAGGATCAGGGGTTTTCGGTGGAGGAAGTAATTGTCCTTCCCTAGTCACAATCGGTTTGTCCCTTTTGAACCACTTCTTAATTTTTGCAAACAAAGACTTTTTCTCCTTTTCTGGGGGATCTTAAGACATCTTTTTCTGTCTTCCGTGTATCGCTAGTTTCTCCTTACAGCTGTACCGCTATTCTGACCTATCTTAGCGCGTCTCACACTAACGCACCAATCAGCGACGTCTACGTCACTTCTACAATTCTCCAATCCCAGCGCATCTCACACTAACGCACCAATCAGCGACGTCTACGTCACTGTTCAATTCTCCACTCCTAGCTCGGCGTACACTAACACACCATTCAGGAGCGTCTATGTCTCTAGCTGACTGGCCAATCCCAGCACGGTCTTTCTGACGTCAGCAGCTGCTGCCGCAGCTCTTGCTCCTATTGACCCTTCCTTTACAAAATTCTTTTGGTACGCTTTTTACGTTCTTTCAATTCACAAATCCATTAGTAACAACATAAAAACGCCACCATTGTCCGCTTCGCTAACCAAAGAATAGCAAAAAGACCTTTTTCACAAGAATTCCTTCTTTCCCGAGAGCAGCGCTTACCTCTGCCCTACTACGGAATCGTTACTTCCGTTGATAAAGTAGCACATCCCTCTACCTTACCCTTCTAACAAGCATCAGCTAACCGTTTCTCCAGGATTAAGACATCTAGTTGGAGACCCAATGCTCCTGAGAAATAAACCCAGAGTTTCAAAATTAACCGGAATGCTATTTCATTCACGCACTTTCATACGGAAAAAATGTAGTACACTCACACAGAATTCTGTCTTTCCCGAGAACAGCGAACAGTCTGTCCTACTACAGAATTATGACATACGTTAATAAAGTAGCACTTCCCTCTACTTTATCCTTCTAACAAGCTTAGAGAACACCTATTACCTTTCCAATGATAAGCGTTATCAGAGCTCCTTCTGGAATCCTGGTACCTAAGACCAAAATTTCACAGGTGACCTTCACTACCATACACTTCGTTCATACAGGAAATATTTCTAATCGCAACACACGACGATGTCACCGAACCGAACCCAGACAATGCGTCGTGCAACTCCAATTGTTACATGTTTTTCCTGTGTACCTACAGGGCAACAACAATTCCGTCTTTCCCGAAAGCAGCGCTTAACTCTGTTCTACTATGGAACTGTTACAACTTTTGACTTCCTCCCAGAAGCCGTGCAGACAACATAAAACTTGTCGCGACTCAACATAGAGTGTTAATACATAAACCAATACCAATCAATAATCAATATCAATAAGCAATGTACAGGCAATAATCACCCACACCAAAACAGTAAAAACCATAACTCTGCTACCAGAAAAACTGTTACAGCGTGAAATTTCAAATCCTCCCTTCATCACAGACCAAATATCACACTAACGATTTCACTCAATACATTCATTGGTGGGGCCCATAACACCAACACTCACACTAACTTAGTCTGCTCTTACGGGAGAGGTAAGTGTTCCAAACTCTGACGTGAAAAGAATATCTTATAACCTAAAGGAATTTTATTTACATAGTCATACACAAAATATCCTTACTCCAACACATCTTAATCCTAAAACTCATGATATTCCTTCCACTTAGCCGATGGATCAAATTAGCTGAGTTGGAGAGGTGATTTTAATCTTTTCATTTCTATTCAAATCTTAACCTATTTCTTCTCAATAATAATCCTACACATTTGTTTGTTAATCAATAATATTGTTTATCTAATTAATGCAAATTCAATAAAACGTTAATCAAATCACAGAACACCATATTTACCTAATCTGGCTATTAGTCGTCCTCTAAGTCAATCAAGTCGTCTTGCAGCACGCTACAGTCTCAAAGATTGAGTCTGGACCATAAGCGTGTACACATCGATCAATGCCCATCAATTTGAGAGTCCTCAGTTCATCAGGAAATGGGCAGCAATTTAGTCTGTCAAAGATTCAGGGAAACAGCTGTCCTGCAGTGTCACCGTCCTCTCTGTCAGCATAACGTCAGGAAAAGAAAATGTCCGCTACGCACACCCTAACTGACTATTCTACCGTCTTTTATAATAAAAGTAATGACAAAATGTAACGAAAATCAGTTTTGGGCACTTCTGATTGGTTGGTTAAGATCATCCGTTTTGGTTTCCCAAAGTCTATGATGTCATTCCGTCCGACATGATCCATCCGGTTTGTCGAAAATTGTCCTTTGTTAAAGCTCTTGGCAAGTCGTGACCTTGTTCGGGTACAGGCTGTGTAGGTCTTCTTGAGGCCACTTGTTCAGGAGCCTGGTACATGCGCACTTGGTCTGAAACCTCATGGAATGGTAGCTGTCTCGTCGAGTACGTTAGTCAGCCATCTTGTCATAGGCCAAATGGTCAACTTAAGCGAAACAAACACAAAAAAGTAATTAAAACATGGAAATAACGAATAAAATGTTTAACCCTCACTAATTACCCTATGTGTGTGTAATTATCTAGCATAATGGCGACATTTAAAGCGTTTATACTCACCCAATGATGTCATCTGGTGCAACTTACAATTACGTCACAAAAGCAACATATATCATACAATATTCTATTTTTCTAGTATTAGTATGCATTCGTATATTAGTTTACAAATTATTTTAGCCATGCAGAATGCAAATCCCACGTATAAATCATACATTAGTAAGGTTGGTTAGGTATCACTCAAAACACTTTAATAATATTACAATGAATAGATTATTCTAATTAGTATGAAGATGCAGAAAATGGGGGTGTATACAACATTTTGAACTACCCGCTCCATCAACAGCACACAGCAAAGTCCTTCTCCTTTCCTTGGCAGAAACAGCTACTGCAGGCCAACCCCACACACACAGCAAGGGCAGTACTTCTCAGTCTCTCCAGCTCTTCATCCTTGGCAAAGGTACCTCTTGAATTCCAGGAATGATCTAAAGTCTGGGGTTTTGGGTCTGATACTTATACCCCAAAATGTCTTTGTTCTCTTTGTGCAAGGTGCTCTGAGCCCAGTTCAACCAAGTTCTGGGGGGCGCTCTGCAAGTGCCCCCCACTGACAACATCCATTGTCAGTGTGAGCCTTGGCTCCAGACACACCACAGGAGGGCAGACCTAGCTTTGTGGAAGGCAGGCACAGCCCAATTCGGGTACAGTTGCTACTCCTCCCACTACTCCAAATGCAGATCAGGCCTATTCAGCCCAGTGCTGCCTCACCCCGACTCCTGGAGCCACTGCACCTCTTAAGCCCCTGTCACTCCATAGACAGACAGTCAATCCCCAAACAGGCAGAGGCACACAGGATGGTTGAACAAGAAAATAGCCACTTTCTGAAAGTGGTATGTTCAAACACACAATTTTAAAACCATCTTTACTTAAAGATGTGTTATTAAATCCTGAGTTCAGGGATACCAAACTCCATTTTCTATCATATCCCTATGGGAAGATATGCTTGTGAGATGTTACAAAGCATTCCCGATTCTGTCCTACGGGGCAAGATAGCCTTTCAATAGTGAAAAGTGAAATTGGCAGTATTTCACTATCAGGACATGTTACACACTCCAGCATAATTCCTATCTTTCACATACACTGCACCCTGACCAGGGGGGGTAACTTGGGCCTACCATAGGGGTGCCCTATATGTAAGAAAAGGGAAGATAGGACCTGGCAAGTGGTTGCACTTGCCAAGTCGACATGGCAGTTAACAAACTGTGCACAGGCACCGCAGTGGCAGGCCTGAGACATCTTTTCAGGGCTACTCATGAGGGTGGCACAATCAGTGCTGCAGGGCCACTAGTAGCATTTGATTTACCAGCCCTGGCACACTCAGTGCACTTTACTAGGGACCTACTGGTAAAACAAGTATGCCAATCAGGGGGAAAACCAATCACAATACCAATTTACACGTGGAGCACTTGCACTTTGACACTGATCGGCAGTGGCAAAGTGCCCAGAGTCCTATAGCCAACAAACACAGGTCAGGAAAAAATAGGGAGAAAGAAGCAAACAGTTTGGGGATAACCCTGCAAAAGGGCCATTTCCAACAGACAAATGGAATATGAAAAAGGCAGAGAAGCCCTAG
Organism: Triturus cristatus; assembly: GCF_964204655.1. NCBI lineage: Eukaryota > Metazoa > Chordata > Amphibia > Caudata > Salamandridae > Triturus > Triturus cristatus. The sequence continues at coordinate 627,263,222 of NC_140587.1, forward strand.
CCTTGAGCACAATCCCTGGATGGAAATTTGGACCTATGACTGGTATTGTGGCTTTAACCAATGGTGGAATGGATATTTTGTATTAGAATGTGGTTACTAGCATCCCATACCTAGAAATTGGTTTTGCTAGATCCTGCTAACTGAGGCCAAGGAGAATATGTCTTGCCAGAGCTGGAATCATTTTAAATAAAAATACGGTTTGCCATTACACACAAAGGGCTGATTCCCACTGTGCTGCAGCCCAACAGGTCAATGGTCCTTGGCTGTCTTATTTGAGAAGATCAGGAGAAAATCACCACATAAATAGTCATCACAATTTATATCTTTTTTTTATTTATTTTGTTTTATTTTTTTTTGTACTCAATGCGTTTAATTCCTTTCCACGCATTTGCTTGATAAGATCAAGTAAAAAAGACAATTTTAATCCACCATGGAACAGACAGCAACTTCTTGTGGCAGAGTCTCATAGGACAACATCCTGTGAGAATGTCTTTTCTACAGGAGGCTAGAGCAAGCTCCTATGGTCTTATTGCTGTGAAGAAATTCGGTCAGGGGCTGGTGAGCAGCTAACACGAGACATGATCCATGTCCCAATCACATTATACCTCCAAAGAGCAGAAGTTTCAGAGCTTAAAGTGTCAGGAAGGCACCTGAAAACGCAACTCATACAGCAGGACACAAGGATACCAGAACACTTGAGTTCCGCGCTGCCATGCTGGAATCAGAGGAGAATGGAGATCCAATTGCACCGGAGACCAAATGCACAATACAAGCACCAGGGGAGGAAACAATGAGAAATACAGCGACCCCTTCCTTGTCATCAAGAAAAAGGGAAAGTCCACCGGACGCGGGATTGACAGCATCTAGGGAAAAATCCCACTGTCTCAACTGCTGTTCCAAAGCCACACTCCACTCTTGCATGTAACTCCATCAGCTCAGAATGCTCTGCCTCAGGGCTCATTCTCCGGAGGCTGCTATCACAATTTATATCTTAAGTTCAGTCAATTTTAAAGTTTAAGGGTTTTATTTTTCAGTTTAGAAAATCAACTTAATTCAAAGTCATATGTTTTAGTTGTATTAGTTTCAAATAATCAATCTTTTACAGAATTGTTACAAGCAAATGGTCATTCAAATTGTAAAAAAAAAATTGAATAAGCGTGTTCCATAAAGGAAGACATCCCTATTCTAAGAATGGGGTTAAAAAGTGTCCGTAAGAACCCATAAAGTGTTCCTGTTCGAAAGAGAAAGATACCAAGCATAAAGCTCAGAATTTCCTAACATCAATAATCGATTAAAGCAGAACTTCCAATGAAGAGACAGATCAAATATAGAGGATGCACCAAAAATAAGGACCTCAGACTTTTCCGAGTTGAAGCAGAGAAGGCCTTTTTGCATTTATTATACAACTGCTGATAAGTAGTTTTGGAAGCTGTCTTTCTCTATTTGGGGATATTTGCAGAGTGCAGCTGATACTCCAAGGAGTGTCCTGGCGCTGGATGCTGAAAGGCAGCAAGGACCAAAGGGAGAGGAGATTATGGGCTGGAAAAAAGGGAAGTTTTCAACCTTTTCCAGAAAAGAGGTAGACTCGATGCTTCTGAGAGGCAGGGGCAGTTTATTCCAGAGGGATGGACCAAGGAAGGAGTTGGCCTTGCCCCCAGACCTGGCTTTTTTAACACGAAGAGTATTAGCCAAGAGGAGGTTAGGAGAGCAAAGATTCCTAGGTGGGGCGTAGAATGAGATTCTGCGTTTAAGATAGATAGGGCCCATCCCATATAGGGCCTTCTGAGTTACAAGCAGAGTCTTAAATAAGATTATTTTTCTTATTGGGAGCCAGTGAAGACTCCTCAGGAGGCCGGACACATGAGCCTTGCGCGGGAGCTCACAGATAGCTCGGGCCGCTGCATTTTGGACTAGCTGAAGTCTGTCCAACAGATACCCGGGCATGCCCAGGTAGAGCCTGTTACCATTGCCGAGGCGAGATATAATCAGGGTCTGGATCACCTGCTGTCTGGCAGCCAGGGTCAGAAAGAGCAAGAACTTTCTTACAAGATGCAGAAAGACAAAACAGGTGCCCACCACTGAATTTACCTGGGTGTGGAACAGCAGTCCGTTGTCAAATTTAAAACCTACATTTTTTACCGCCTGATTTTTTATGACGGGAGTGGGTGTGTCGGGTGTCCAGAAGGATTGTAGCGGCAGCTCTGCATCTATGCCAAAGGAAAGCAACTCTGTTTTTCCCGCATTGCATTTCAACTGATTCACCGCCATCCACCCAAAAACCACTGAGAGGCAGGTACTAATTAACTAACCAGAGTAGGGCTTGCTGTTATTCCACGTGAACATCAGCTGGGTGTCATCAACGTAAGACACAATCCTTGCTTCCAAGGATTCTGCCAGTGTAGCCATAGGTGCAAGGTAGACATTGAACATGGTAGGGCTTGAGGCTAAGCCCTGTGGGACACCAACAATCAGCCTGTGAGAACCGGCCGAGTATGGATGGCACCATACTTCCTCTGCCCCCTCCCTTTTAGGAAGGAGGCTAGCCATTTTCAGGCCAGCCCCCTGATGCCCATCAAGTGGTGTTGAGTTAGGAGAATCTGGTGTGAAACTATATCGAAAGCGGCTGAGAGCTGTGACATAGTGTTTGAAGGCATACATCAACTGAGTGTCATCTGCATAAGATACCACATTGAAGGGCAATGATTGTACGATGGCAGCGAGGGGGGTCCTATAGATGTTAAAAAGTATTAGGCTAAGGGCAGATCACTGCGGTACACTACAGGTGACCTCTCTGTAACCCGGGGTGAACTAGGTAATATACAGCTTGCTTTCTGTTGGAAAGGAAAGATTTTGGCAATTTCCAAGCGGTGCTGACCATTCCTGCACTTTCCATCTATTTTAATAGAATGTCATGTGACACAGTTTCAAAAGCGGCAGATAAGTGATGCAAAATGACTATAGAATTTGTGCCCAGGTCAAGTGTGGGTTTAAAAAAATCCATCTTTTTTTAAGAGTGTCGACTCTGTACTAAAGCCAGCATGGAAACCAGATTGTGAAGGATGCAAAATGTTAGTCTCCTCATTGTATCTGGTAATCTGTTGGTAGGCCAGAGAATCTAGCATCTTCCCAAAAACTGGGAGAAGAGAAATAGGTCTTTAGATTACTGGGCATGATGGGTCTAAGTTGTTTTTTTATAAGAAGTACAAGCACCTTTTCCATCATGATGGAACTGAGCCTGAATCGAGAGAAAGAATAAAAATGGAGTTGATCTGCGGGTTAATGGACTGAGCTGCCAGTTTGAGACTATGCAGCGAGGAAATGTCCAAAGGGGAGCTAGATTAGGTTATGTGAAGCAAGATTTCAGAGTCCTTACAGGAGATCTTAAAAAAAGGTTAGTTGAGGGTGCTAAATCTGAGAATGAGAACATCATCTTTATCATTTGTGAATTTGGTATAGTATTTAAAAACTTTATCATGAAAAGATTCTGACAAATTACTTATAAACTCCTGTGTCCATGGGAAAGATTAATTTGCTGCCTAAGGATTTAAAAAAGAGTTAACATTTAAAACAATTGTTCAATAGGCGTTTTTTGCATTATCAATTTGTTTAGTGATCAGACAGACCTTATATTTTTTTTTATATTTTCCTGAATTGTTTAAGAGCATGTTTTACATTTCAATAATTCTGCTTTCAGCGTGGTATAGAACCGTAGAGCTGAGAGGGATGTCCATTTGCAATTATTCTTTTTTCAAGGGTGCTATTTTATCAAGATTTACCTTGAGGTGAGAATTGAAAGAGGAGACAGCTGTATCAATGTCTACTGACTGGTCGACCATTATTTGGAGTAAGCCATACTTAAAGTTATATTGGCGATAGAGTACCAAGAACGGTATAAAGAGACTGCTGTATGCTGAAAGGAATTAATATCTGACCAGGCTTAAAGAACGGATGCCCAAATTTTAAAGTTTTTAAAGAAGGGAAAAAGAAAAATTGACATCTAGCATGTGGCCACCCTAATGCATGGGTCCTTCTACCCTTTGAAATAGGTTGAGTCCAGGCAGGGCTTCAATTACTTGTTCCGCAGCTTTGGAGTTAGGGTTATCAACATGTAGGTTATAATTGCCCAGTACTAAGAATAGAGAGAAATAGCACGGTGAGGGTAAATGGCCTAAAGGAAAGGAATATTAACCTACTCTAGGAACATGTAATACTATAAACAGTCAAATATTATGTTGCAGTTTGATGTTGGATTTTCTCCTTGTCTCGTCCAATCACTCCTCAGGACTTTTCCTGGCAACAGGTTCACTCCTCTCCTTCTCATGCGAATAAAGAAATTCACAGAGAGTAATCTTCGAGTATACAACTTTGTTATTTTAGTCTAAACTACACATGAGGCTTTTTAAATTCAAAAACATCTTTTCCCACGAATGGGACTACATCTCTAACCATCTAATAATGGGCCATGTAGGAATCAAAACATACGAAGTAACGAGAGAATATTATTTACACAACTTCGTTATTAGAAAATAAAAAACTTTGTTAAAAGAGGTTAAGGTCTGTTTATGTGCTGCATTCTATCTGTGGTTATGCTTCATATTCTGCTAAATGATAAATTCTAAACAACCATTCAAAACTTTCTTTGTATAAGTAGAAACATTTAGCAGAGTTATGCGAAACATTTATTTAATAAAAAACATAATCATGGAAAGATCAAGAATTAAACCTACTAGGCATTCATCAGCATATTTTAGTCAACCTAATGGCGGAGCAATGCTGCTTTTAACATTTTGAGGCCTAGTGCGAGTAAGTGCTGCTCCCTACAGCAATTGGGCACATTTTAAACGCATTTTGCTAATTTAAGTCTGCTCTTTAATTTTGAGCATATTTTTTTTAATATATTGTTTTGTGTTTTACTAAAAACGCCTCATCAATTTCCCCTCCGATGGTTATCTTAACCATCACATTTACACATGTGAATCCTTTAAAGCTCACTTTTATCTTCAGTTGAGTCTTCTCTTTTTCTTTTCAAACTTTTAAATTGTTTTGATTTCTGTATTCTTCATTAATACAATCAATTGATGCTATTTCTCTCTCTATTCTTTTACTTATTTCCCCACTCGTTCTTTTGTTAATGCAATATCTATAACCTTTAAATAAAGCAAACTAGGAAAATAAGCAAAACCCTATCATTAATATTCGAATAAAAATAGCTCTCAGAATTCCTACTCCTGCAGTGGCACACTAATTTCCAATTGCTTTAATTCTCTTTCCAAAGTTTTCAAAAATCTATAGTGCCTATTACGAGTCTGGTGATCCGAGGACCTCCAGACTTATGGTGACGCTGCGGAGGCATATCCAGCCACCCCCGCACTGATGGTCTGACCATCTGATTACAACTCAGGCAGTCGGACGGCCAGGGGACCACCTGCTCCGCCGGGAAACCACCATTCGCTGGCTTAGGAGTATATTACGAGTTTCCTCTCCGTCATGCTTTTCATAACATTTCTACTGCCATGAAAAGCCTGGCAGAAGGAAACCTACCAGGCCCCCGTGCCTCAAACATATGTGGATGCACATAGGTTACTGCACGGCATGGACTTACGAGTCCATGCAGTGCAGGATCCTGGTAGTGCGATGCCTCTATTAATCGCAGCGGCGTTTAACAGAGGCACCAACATGTGCCCCCCTGTGAGCATGTGAGCATGCAGATAGGTTCCTGCACAGCATGGACTTACGAGTCTATGCCCTGCAGGAACCTCGTAGTGGGGTCCCATTGCAGCGCCTCTTTTAATGGCAGCACCGTCATTAACAAAGGCACCACCATGGGACCGCCACGCTTGGATGACTACTGTGTAGTCGTAATACGGCAGGTCTGTGGCACATGTTTCGCCGGAGCGGTGGTACGGCGGTTTGCACCACCACTCCACCGCTCTGCCGAAAACTCATAATTGGGGCCTATGTATGTCTGATGGTTATAAATCAAATTTCAAATCAGAAATGTTCTTTGAAAAATCTTTTATTTTCTTACTTTCATCAGGAATATATGAACAGCCATGCTGAACTTTAAGCATCTTACAAACTCTGCCTTATTCTCTGAGCACAATATATATAGCTAAGCGATTTTAAAAAAACATGGATCTAACAGCCACTTATTCTATGTTCACAACTAATAAAGCTCAAGAAGTGCTGGTTGCCAGCATGTCAACAACTGTTGAACGTTTTCAAATTTTTTCTTCATTCAGTAGGACTCCTACCTGTGGTATAATTGTACCAAAATGTCTCCCTTTTTTGTCTCTTACCTACTTTTAATTTTGGGTAAACCATTTTCTTTTTAAACTCCTATCTATTGGCATGGATGGTCTAAAATAATACCAAGCTGTGTCCATTTCTTGTGCTAGTGGGTGTAAATTCATGCTTTGTTGCAACAGACTCTAGAAAGCACAAAGGCATAATTTGCAAAACAAATATTCAATATGTTCTCAACTATATACTAATGTAAGCAAAATGCTACGTGGGGTTGCATATGACAGTGGGATATGGTGATAAGTAAATTCTTCTGCAGCTGATGAAGGTAAGTCGGTCCAGACATAACAGTCTTTTGTGTCCATAGCCTGTGTCTATTCTTGCGCTAATATAAAATAAACATTAGTTGTGTAATCATCTCTCTTGTAGTTTGCAAATTATGCTTTCAATTGCTCCTTATCCGTTGTGTGTGTTGATGTCGCCGGTACATGTAGAGATCTAATCTCCTTATTAGGTGTAAAATAGAACCCTACTAATACTATTGTAATTACAAATACTGCTATTAAAAAGACAATACCCATTATAAGTTTGCGTCTACTTCTAAGGTAACACATGTTTTTCTTCCTTCAGTTCCATTTAAGCAAAAGTATACAGCAATAAGTCAGCCGTTCAGTTCCGATTTTCTCAAACAGTTTTCTAAAGCAGTCTCTTTTATACAGTCTCTTACTTAGCAGACATATTCGTATAGTCACCCTTGACTTCACTCCGTGTTCTTCTAAAATGTCATCCTTACTCTTCTACTGCAGCCTTGGGCCTAAGTTTTATGACAGTCTTTTGCACTTTTTTCAATCAATATTAACTCAAAAGTCTTTCATACTTTTCAGAAATCTTTTCAAACAGCTTTATCCAAATCTTCTGTTTTAGAGTGATGCCATGGAGGTTCAAACAGTTCATAGTCCACATCACACAGTTCATCCACTGACGCATTTAGTACTTTATTTACGTAGTAAGTCCACTCAGGTGCAGAATACATTCGCCAAGGCACTCTTGCTCTTTTTGATCTCTTCACTCTATGTTGATCTTCCTCTGTGCCACTTGCACCACTTGACTTCAGGCATAGTCTGTGGTATTCAATCAACTGACACACTTTTTCTCAATCTCCTTTGACCATAGTCCATGGCCATTCAACATTGTGGGTGACTCTTCTTGTTTCAGTGTTTGTTCCTTCACCAAGATCCTTTGTTTGTTCTGATGCTGTCTCAACTGCTTTCTCAGGTTGAAGTTGGGTCTCTTCATACACATCAGAGACTTTAATGCCTCTCACCCCTTGCTTATTTTTGTTGTGGTGACTCTTGTGATACTGCTCCTTGCAATCGTTCAGCTTACAGTAGTGCAGTTACCCGTGCTCTTCGTTCAGACTCAAAGAACACTATTTTTTCATATTGATCTCTGACTCTTTGAATGTGCAAGGCATGCAGCACCCAGATTGGTACACCAGCACATATGACAACAATGTTCATGATCACCAGGAATGGCCTTTCCATCCCAGTTCCAGGCAAGTCTTTTGAACTTGCTTCTTGATCATGACTAGGGCTCCCAGTTTTATGGTATTTATTTTTTTTAGCATATCCGTCTGTATTTATCCATATTTATTTTTTCACCACTTTATCTGTATTTATCCATATTTATTTTTTGTTTCCCGGCTAAATGAAGTTGCAAAACTGTACATTTCCATATTTATTTAACTTATAGACGTGCTCTCATGCTTAGATATCTGTCTGTTTTAGCTATTTCAGATGCCAAATATTATATAACAAAACATCCACTGGTAAATATCAGCATTATACCACCAATGTATGTTGACACATGGCATTATTTAATGGAATTGCATCCTGTTTTTTTAATTTTTCATGCTGTCTATCTGATCAGCTGTTGGCCTATAATTCATGAAAGACAGCACAGAGTCACTTAAAAGAAGCCCTATTTTCTGTATTTATCCACTTTTAAATATAAATGCAGACAGAAAACACATTGTTTTCTGTCTGTATTTATCTGTAAAAATCCGTAAAAACGGAAAACCAGGAGCCTTAATCAGGACCCAGGTTCCGGGATTGAGGTCATGGCACTGTTCTTGATGTGGGTTTTGTGTGACAGCTTCAACCTGGTGAGAACAGAACACATCACATCAGTCAATACTTTTCAGTAATCAAGTATCATTTCATGTGTGATTTTCAATGCATTTGCAAGTACAAATAGGCGTCTCATCGCATTCCCCATCAAGATCTCATGAGGTCATCCTATCTGGAATACTTCGGATACTAATTAACACCAGAGGTAAAGCATCAGGCCTCTTCAGTGATGTAAAAGAACAAACTTTCACCAATTGGGACTTTGTGGTGCCATGAAGCTGTTCAACGATACCAGACACTCCAGGTAAATAGCTACAGTGCAATCTCTGCTCAACTTGTAATACTGCACAACGCATCCTCAGGACCTCATAATTGAAATGAGTCCTATGATCTCATTCTAGAGAAACCAGAATTTTGTACCTGAGTACTGACTCTCTTAATAACGATTTTGCTACAGTGAGATTGTTATTTCTCCTTGTCGGGTAGCCTTCCACCTATCTAGGAAAATGCACACTTTAACGAGAACATATCTCAAACTGTTACTAACAGGCATCTCAATAAAGTCCATTTACATCCTTTTGAGGGACCATCTGATATCCCTTTGTGACTCAATCAATCAATTATAAACTTTATTCGATATGTAAAAAACAATATCACAAAAGTACACGTATATTAAAAGAAATGAAATAGGATAATAAAATACAGTGAAGGCACATATAAAAACGTTAAAAACATATTCAGAAGAGTACAAGTAGGCATAATTACAATATTTACCAACCATCATGCTGTCATTTAAGTAAGAAGTACACAACAAGCGTTGAATCTTGTGTCATCTAAGGTTGCATTGAAGCCATCACTCTCACGATCACTTTTAGGTAAGAGGAAACAACAGCAATGGCTAAGGGATTGTCCAATGTTTTTAATTTATAATAGGCCGCTCTGCAAGATTGTAATCCCCATGATTTAAGTAAGGGTTTAAAGTAGGTTGCCCTCGGCAATTGATAAAACCTGCAAAACAAAATGCAATGGATGTTAGATTGTGTTGAGAGACCATCGCAAGGGCATTTCTCCAGGTTGCTGGACCAACAGTTTTGATTAGGGAATGTTAATAGTCTGAAGAAAGTGTCAGTGCGAAAACGAGTTACAAGCATGCAAATAAAAGGAGATGGTATTAAAAATTAATACTGCTGGGTCCCTTGTGTAGTGGTAGAATGTTGATGATCAACTACCGTGCTCTTATGTTTTTCAGATGACCATCGTCGGCTAATCAGGTGGCTTAGGACTAGTTGTTTTAGTGTAGCTCTAGATATTTTATTCAAAGTTGATGGATCAGAAAAAAATTCAGGATGCCCTAAGTCAAATGACAAGTTTCTTACATATTTCAACCACTTGATATTATCAGCCTCGTTCAGACTAAGGCAGTCTGTGATGATTTCCCTATTTAGATTAGTCTCCTGGTTGGTCCAGACTTTATGCCATAGGATGATGGGGGAAGAATTTATGATGTCCGTGATGTATGTAAGACCAAGTTCATCATGTACCACGTATGTAGATGTACCGCGTGGGACAGCCAAGAGGTAACGTAAAAAAGAATTCTCAGAGCGTTGAATATGGTCGGCATGCTCAATTCCCCAAATCCCAGATCCATAAATGCCAGTCGAAATGCACTTGGCCTTGTAGATCTGTAATAAGGGATTAATCGGACGTCCCCCTATTTTTTTGGGGAAGTTAGTCAACGCACCTATAGCTTTAGAAAACGCAATTCCACTAGCTTGGGCGGCAGCCAGCCAAGAGCCCCTCTTATCGAAGATAATGCCCAGATAGGGGAAGCTATCAGTGCTTTCTAACTTTCTGCCGTTTAAAAAAATGGAGCGTTGTTTCTTTCTGATCCCTGAGCCACAAGACATGGTAAAGGTTTTGGAGGCGTTAACGTTTAGGCCTCTTTGTGACATAAAGTCGGTGAATTCTCCTACTGCCCTTTGTAGCCCCATACAAGTCTGTGACATGATTGCTGCATCGTCCGCGTAGAGGAGTATCGGTATCGTTTTCCCGTTTATGGTGGGGTAGTCATGGTAAGTTTTGTTAAGATGGTGACCAACAGAGTTTATATAGAGTGTAAAAAGTAAAGGGGCTAGTATACAGCCCTGTCTTACACCTCTCCGAATGTAAAACTTATCAGAGCATTCTCCGCATCTACCATATCCAACGTGGGCTGATGCTCCCCTATAGAGTTCCTTGATGAATGAAAGGATAGGGGGCTCTAGGCCGATCTCTGCGAGAGATTCCCAGAGCAGCTCATGATCAACACAATCGAACGCAGAACTGAGATCTACGAAAGTCACAAAGAGATTTCCCTTTTTAGCCTGAGTGTATTTGGCAATTATAAGGGCCAAGTTCAAGCCTTGTTCAATAGTGCCTTTGCCATGTCTAAAGCCATATTGTAGATTGGAAATAATATTTCCCTCACTTATCCGGTCCTGGATTCTATTTAAAATGATTCTCCCTGCAACTTTCATCAGGGATTCGAGCAGCGAAATTGGGCGGTAATTGGAGGGATTGTTCCTGTCACCTTTTTTAAAAATCGGCACTACGACCGCCTCAGGCCAGGTGGGAATGAAACCCGTGACATTCAAGGAATTTAGGACGTTGGTAAGCAAGGGAGCCCACAGGTCCGGCTGTGATTTAAATACATCTATTGGTACACAGTCCGGACCGGGAGCCTTCCCAGAGGGGCTTTCCTTCAATGCCACAAGTACCTCTTCACATTCGAAAAGGATGTCTAGAGGAAAAAGACTAGAAATGTTTGACTCTAGCTGAGGGTTGAGATAACTCTTCAATACACCCGCCGGTTCCTTGGGGTCTGATATATTATATAAGTTGCCAAAATGTCTAACCCAGGTTTCGGCAGGTATGGCTGAATCAATCTTGGGGGGCTGGGTGCACTGCAAGAAAGGGGCATTTACTGCCTTCCAAAAGGCAGTATTGTCCCTTTTGTTGGAAGCCTCCTGTAAGGCTAGCCAGGCCTCTGTTTTCAACTGGTTTTTCCTAGCTAGTCGAGCTGCACGATAGTTTTGTCTAGCTTGCCGTATTTCTGTCTGGTTTCTTGGGTTAGTATGTAGGGCCGTTTGAAAAAGTTTCAGAGCTTTATTGCAGGTCCTATTAAACCAGCCTTGGCTACACGGTAGAACTTTCCTTGGGGCCCGTGCGAGTAATTTTTTGATCTCCAGCGTGATCATAGAGAAGGAATGACTAATTGCCTGGGGGTTTTCTGTTGTTGAAAGACATGTCTGAATATGGGCATAGGTGTTTTTAACCAGTGATTGGAGGAAAACTATGGGGACTACTTTATCCCATTTTAAATGAAATCCATTTATAGTTGCCAACTTATGTGGCGGGGTATGAGGAGGATTCTTCCTTACGTTGGAGATAGCATATGGATTTAATTTTAAGGTCACCACAATAGGGTAATGGTCACTGAGAGCAATATCAAGGGTCTCCCAGTTGAGTATAATCCCTGAATACCTAGAAGATAATAAGGTATAATCAATTGTAGAGTGGCAACCTCTCCCGTTATAAGTCGGTTTAAAACACTTCGGTGGGCAACTCATTCGCATATGATAAGTTAAAATGAGATGTTAAACCATTTAATAAGTCCCCTAATTTAGTATGCGAAAAATGGGTAAGTGGGTCATCCCTGCCGATATCCAGGCCGCAAGTGCCCTTGTTGCTCTGTGTGCACAGGGGGCAATTAAAATCCCCACCCAGAAAAGCAGCATGTCTGTTTTGAGCTGATCCTCTATTTTTATTAAATCAGCCTTTAAGCTATTGAGGACTGATTCATAAAGGGGGCTTGGGATGTTATTATAAAAATTAACCAGGATGATGTTTTTAAAAGCTCCCCCTGTAAGGGCAATAATTTGATAATTTTCAGTCCAAGTAAAATTTACTTGTGTCAGTCAGCCCACATTCGACAGAAATATATGTCGAAAGCCACCCCTTATTTCTGCCATGTGGGCTAGGAAAAGCTGGGGTATGTAAGGTCTTATACCCCAAGAGATGAAGCTCATTAATGGACTAAGTTTCCTGTAGGCAGATAATACTGTGACGAGACACAATTTGGACCCATAAAGGATTGGTCAATTTGTCAAGAAGACCTGCCACATTCCAGGATAATAAGCTGTCCCCCAGTGTGGACTTTTTTTTACAGGTATTACCATTCTTGGTGTCCTCCTGAATCTCATTGGTTTCCTGAGATGATGGGGGGGGGGTTAAAGAAAGCGAGATATCACTAGATGGTTGTTGGATCAAAAGAGTGTTGGCTATTAATGGACCAGATGGTCTGTCAATTTCAAGAGTTGGAAGGAGACAATCAGAGGCAGAGTTTAACTTCGTCTCTAGATTGCTAGGGTTCGTGGGGTTTGTCTTCTGATTAACATAATCAAGGTCTAATATGGCTTGCAAAGGTCTCGTTTTAGGGGGGTCGCCAGCCTCATTCTCAAGGTTTGAAAGTCAGTCTATGTCATCCAGGCCGGAAAAAGTGGCAAATCGATTTGAAACAGGAAAATTAAGATGGTGGCCCTCCTTGTTACCCGTGTGTTGTAAATAGGGTTTTGGGGGGGTTGACAAAAGGGAGCGAGGATAAAAATAACTTAGGTCATGCATCAAGATCCCCGCACCCCTTCTCACGGTGTACCAATCCACTATGTGAGGTAATACCCTGCGATCCCTGAATTTGATGATAATAACATCTCCCTGAATGTCCTTTGGTCTGGATCCCAACCAACCTAATCTTCTCACGTGGAGTATTTTGCCGTCAATATCGGGGGGAAGTGGCCTATTTTGACTTAGCCAATATACTACCTTGTTTTTAAGTTCCTGATGTCTTGCCAAGGGCAAGTTCCGGGACGACTGTAAGTATCACTACGTAAGGAGCTGCTTCCGGGGGTAGATCGATGTGATGAATCGTTCCCTTCCTATTATTCAAGGGTAACTGCATATTAGCACTATTGCGATGGGAGTCTACAGGCCTATAGGGTTGGTCGCCTCTTCTATCCCGATCACAAGTAGTTCTCTCCTCTGTTGTAAGCGTGACAGCATGTGTATTCTCCGAGCGGGTGGGTAGCAAGGCCTGACTGGCTGTTTGGTTGAATGTGGGGGGCCCTACATCAGTGGTGAGGGTAGACTTTTTCAGCAAGCAAGTATTCAATTCCCTATTTAGTGCAGTGTTTATAGCAGTTAAAGCTTCTAAGGACGTTAACTGGGCTGCAATGTTTTTGACCCTCTCCACTAAAGGCAGAAGTAGTGATTTTACTAGATGCTCTATATCGCCCATTAGGTTGGAGGGAAATGATGTTGGTGGGTGGAAACAGTCTTTTGGGGACTTTGCAGATATTGAAGTCAGCGGAATGTGGGGTGCAACTTTGGAGGTCTCAGGGTGACTATCTTTCCTCACTTTTTTCTGACGCAATCCTTTTTTAACCAAGGACTCTGAAGCAGTGGTTCAGCCTTTCTCTTGTTATTTTTGGTGGTTTTTGTTGGAATCGGGTCCTCCGAAGAGATATCTAATGTTGATTGTGTGTTTAGGGTGTGTATGTTAATAGCCCTTGGTGTTTCAGATATGTCTGTTAAATCTTGCAATTGCGGAGGGGGTGCCAATGTCATGTGCGAGTTCGGTGCCCATGCTAGACGTTGGGGGTAAAAGTACATGCTGTATGTGGCCTAAAGACGAGCGCTTATGGTACAAGGGGTCCAAAGACAAACGGCGCTCTGTAATAGCTATCTCGTGCTCCAGCACTGTGGCGGCCCTAGTAATAAAATTATCTAGTGTCCCCCTAACAGAACCCCCCACCAGAACCCCCCACCAAAGAATTCCTGGCTTTGCCAATGCGAGAAGCCATAATGCAACTATGTTGTCGATGCACTATTGCCTCATAAGCAATACACAAAAATAAGCAGCTACTAATGTGTAGCAAAATAAAGATAAAAGGTATTTATGTGAAGTAGGTCCAAACAGGTGTCCGCATAAATAGTCCAGACCTAGCTCCCACAAACAAATCTTCCAGAGACCTCTAGAACGAAGCTAAGAGGGGGTGGCCCAGCCCAGCCTCGATCGGCCTTGGACGGCCGTAGACGGTCCCGCCCTTGTGCCGGGCTTCACCCGGGCTTGTCCCGTGCGCGTCCCCGCGGGACAAGGGGCCAAGCAAAGCCTTAAAGCGCCTCCTGGTGCGCGAAGATGACGAGGTGGCAGCGTCGCCTGAGAGGAAGCTGCGGGGCTGCTGGGAGTTGTGGTCCCAGGCCGGCGGAGCCAAGCCCGGCCGGCACAGGACTCAGGAGGAAACAACGTCCGTGCGCCTCAGCGGAGCTCAGCCCTGCAACAAGCAGGTACCCCAGACAGATAAGAGACACCTTTGTGACTCAGTGTGACAGGTGTTCTTTTCCCTCCATTCATTTATTGACATGTCACACAACAATGACACAATTTGTCTGCAAGCATCCTGAATCTGGGAATAAACCAATTTTATCTGAAGAACCTCACCATGCATCCCTACCTAGATGTGTGAGTCTATGGAAATGTCATGTCATAGGAAACAACAAACTGTCAGGCAACACTGGTCTCCCATCAGCTGACATCTAAATATCATTTGCGTTTTTCTCACACCCTGCTGTGATCAAACCCTGCTTCTTTGCTTCCAAAACATCTTCCTGTGCTCTTTTGAGCTCTTCCCATGTGTCAGATACTGACATCAACATTGAAAAGACGGTGTCCACTTCAGATTCACCTGTGAAAATAGCAACTCCATTATATGTAAATAAAATGCAACTTCATCAGCATATGTGTTTACAACTGCAATGTAACCATCGCCATTTCGGTGAGCTCTGCACATTTAACCGCAACTTCTGTGGGCAACTGGAGCGCCTCGAGTAAGTTGCCCATGTGTTCGCCATTCCTTATTGGCATTCCAGAAGATGGCATGAAACCCCTTTGTGACCATAACTGTCCAAAATCATGGATCTCATCAAAGCAATACTGACTATCTTTAATTATAGCTACTTTCAAGTGGGGTGTTATTCTGAAAGCTAATGTAAGGGCAAATAATTTGGCAGCCTGAGCTGGAGTGATACTTTGAAGCCATGAAGCTTCCACAATACCGTTAATAGTGCAAACAGCGTAAGCTTCTCTCAAGGTGCCTCCATTGTTTCTCAGACATGATCCATCACCAAAGAGTATGTAATCAGGCTCTTTCAGAGGTCCATCTTTAACGTCTGGTCTTGGCTTGGTGCATACATCTGCGACATCTAGACAATCATATTCAACTTTGTCACAAATATTTTCATTTACAGGTAACAGTGTTGAGGGGTTCAAAATGTGACACCTTTCAGAAGACACATTGTTGGAGGCTAAGATCTGTTGTTCATATTTTATGAAACCATTGTGGGTCATGTACTGGGTTTTTGTTCTGGTAAGTAAAATAACAACTGAGTGAGTTGCCATAACAGTTAAAGGATGTCTCATCAATATGCTCTCACTTCTTTCAGTATTGACACCAACAGCTGCAACCGCTTAAAGGCAGTCAGACAGTCCTGCGGTTGCAGGGTCAAGGATAGTTGGGAAACAAGCCACAGGTCATCGAGCATCTCCATGCATCTGAGTAAGCACTGAGAGAGTACAGCCCCTCCTCTCACTGCCAAACAATGTAAACATATTACTGTAATAAGACATTGCTAGTGTCGGGGCATGACAGAGACTTTCTCTCAGCTCTAGAAACATTTTTAAGCAATCATTGTACCATGGAAGCAAATCAGGCACATTTTTGTATGTCAGCCTCAGTAAAGGCTTAGCCACTAGGAAAAAGTTAGGTATCCCTGCCTTCAGTAGCCAACCATTCCCCGTAACATCCTGACTTCTCTCAGTGTGTGGGGTGGATTCATTTGCAGAATCACCTCTACCCTCTTTGGTAACACTTTTCTCGAACCATTCTCAATGGTATGTCTTCTTTTTGACAGTATTGCAGTTTACCTGGACACACATTGGCCCTGATTACGATGTTGGTCGGAGTTGCCTCAGACCGACATTGCTGCAGATTGGGAACTGACCAACCTCAGGTCAGCGGTTCCAACAGCCCAATTAAGATATGAACGCACATGCTGCAGTCGCAAACTTTTATTTTTCAATGGGAGTTTGTGCCGCACACCAAAATGAGGTGCCTGCCGGTTTAAACTCCAACCACTGTCAATATAATACAGCGGTCGAGCTTTAAACCATCAATGATGGTTGGAAAGCCTCCGACCAGCGGTCAGAGGCTTTCCAACCAACATTGTATTTGGGCCCTAAGTGTCCATTTTCGGCTAGGTGATTCAACAAAGCAATCGTATCCTGTTTACAATTTTCTCATGTCTCTGATACTACAAGTAGGTCATCAATGTACTGCACGAGAAATGTAGGGCATCTTTAGTGACTCCAGATTCTTTTTCAAGATCTAGTTGAAAATATTCTCTGTACACCCTTGTGTGACTCAGCACCATGCAAAAACTCTGTTATGAAACACAAAGGAAAATAAGAACTGTGAATCTTAAAGCAATGGGACTAAGAAGAAGGCTTGACAAAGGTCTACAACTGTGAACCATTCTGCAATGCACGGAATTTGAAAAGTATGGTGGCTGTATTCCGAACCATGGTACAACTTGGGACAACAATGCTGTTAATCTTTTGGAAATCCTGCACAATCCGATATTTGCTATTGGACTTCTGCAAACCCATGATCAGAGAGTTGCATGGACTTCCAACAAGTTTGTTTGGTGTACTTTTACTCCGCATATCTTCAATTACGTTTGTTATTCCTGCAGTAGAGTCTGGGGTCAAATCATATGGTGGTGTTTTGGGATAAACAGCATTTTGTTTCAGTGGGGCTCAGACAGGTTCTACACCTTCAATATCTTTCCCTGTGAAATCCCATACTTCTGGGTTCATCTGTTTCAAATCAGGAGGTAACTCTTCAATTGTTCCCACTGGAAACAAACATATAGCTGACTCTTTTCAAGCTATTTTAAACTTGATGCCTTCATCATGTGTTTGAAATTTCTATTCCATATGGAGTACAGTAACTTGCAATTTAACTTGCTTGACAAATCTCTTTCTAACAGGGTTACTGGACTTGAATCACAAATAACAAATTCATATTTTTCCTTACATAATCATATGTTTGCAGGGACTTTCTGTGAGACTGAATTAATGTGCTGTTTATTTGAAACTCCTACAACTTGGATTTTCTTTCTCAAGAGGCTTAGGTCTGGGACTTCTGCTGTTCTAACAGGGGATCGGGTAGCATTGATGTCAGTAAGGAAGGACACTGGGTGGCCATTTACTACAAATGGTCCACTCTGCTCTACCTCCAAGCCGGCGCCAAGCACGAAATCTTACTCCCTCCTCAGGCACAGTCATTAGGAATTTTCAAAGCCAAAACCATCATTATCAAACAAAGGAAACTGTTGAAATGGGTTTTCTTTCTGGAATGGGTTTAAGTTTACTTAGGCAAACTTACTTAAATTAAATGTAGGGTTTACCATATTCAGTGGGACCATCTGGGCTTGTGGGACTTGCATCATTGAAACCTGTTTCTGCTTTGGTACTTGCATTTGTATACTGGCACATTTTCCATCTGCATTTGATTTCCTCCTTGCATTTGTATGTACATTTCCATTTACTCTGTCTGACTACTCCCTCTTCTAATGTCCGATCTTGTTAAAAAGGTGAAAAGGAGTCACTTTTTTTAGTGTTGCAACATCCATACCAGTATTCAGATCAACCGAGACACCTCTACCTCTACCAAAATCCCCTTGAGTACCTTGTACCCAAGCTTGCAACACAGCACTTTGCATACTACCTGATTGAACACTTGCTGAAGACAGGTGTGACTATCTAATCCACTAGCAGTCTTGAAACTTGATGCTGGAAGTTGAGCATGGGTGCTGACCAAGGAGGACGGGGTGTAAAGGGGTGACAGCTAGAAAGGAGAGGATTTGTAGCAAATGAATGTGCTGGAGACAGTGCAGGTCTAACACAGGACATGTGTGTACAGTGGAATATTATATAAGGTTTTCGGCATGTTTGTTTTTGTTGTGACCCTTGTCATTAGCCCAGCAATGGACACAGAACTTTCACTTGAGGAATGTTTAGTTTTCTGAGTCTTCCTTTTGAGGATTATCATAATGACCTTGCAAGCACTATGATCACCTGAGTCCACACACACTAAAAAGTTCCAAAAGGTGCTCTCTACACCAGCACAAAATAAAAAGAGAGTGCTGGCCTCACTTGCATCTTTCCATATGTTCTCCCAAAAAATGGATGCATCAGCATCACATGCTGTGCCTGGTGCTCATCTGCCATCAGATTTCAGCCCACATACTTGACATCTGGGTTTGGTTGCTTGCCTGATTTTCACTCGGAAATGGACCTGGCTTCTGGTTCTAGCACCACACCTTACCTCAGGTTCTCCATCGCTGATGGCAGAGGAGCAGATTTCTGAGCCCTAGCTGATGTTGATAGGGGAGTGAAAATGGCATATGACATGAGGGGAATTAGGGACCCAAGTATCTGATATATTTCTGTTGCATATGACATAACTAATGCCTTTTTAACTTTGTCAGTAGAAAGAAACTGGGCCACAATTGGGCATTTATCTCACAGGAAAGAAAGGAGCCAAGAAGAGAAATGGGAAACTACAAAACAGTGAGACTCAACGAACCTTTGCCCACCTCAAGGCAAGATAAATTATTCCTCAACTAGCTACCAATCTGGAATGATACAGGAAAAGCAGGATGGTTGATAGGAGGATGTATCTCTTCAAATTTCCCTTAGGAAGAGGAGGAACGAAGGGGGAATTAATTTTTATATAAAGACCCCACCACTGCCAAACTCAACTTCCAGAAAGAAATGCAAGACGTCGCAGTCTGGATGACCAACAGCTGCCTGAAGCTCAACGCTGAGAAGACAGAAGTCCTCGTCCTCTGTACCACCCCTTCTGCATGGGACAGCACCTGGTGGCCGACCGCCCTCGGAAGACCACCTACCCCCTCAGACCACACCAAGAACCTCGGCATCGTACTCGACTCATCACTCACCATGAACCGACAGGTCAACGCCGTCACCTCCAACTGCTTCAACACCCTCCGCATCCTCTGTAAGACCTCAAGTGGATCCCCCCTGAGTCAAGGAAGACAGTAACCCACGCACTCATCACCAGAAGACTGGACTATGGAAACGCACTCTACGCCGGCATCAACAAGTCCCTACTCCGTAAACTCCAGACAATACAGAACACCGCCGCCAGACTCGTCCTCGGCATCCCCCGACACAAACACATCAGTCAACACCCACGAAAACTCCACTGACTTCCCGTGGAGAAAAGAGTCACTTTCAAAATCCTCACTCATGCCTACAAATGCCAACACAACAACAGACCCAAATACCTCAACGACAGAATATACTTCCACGTACCCAAAAGGAACCTCCGATCTTCCAACCTTGCACGGCCGAAACCCCACGCATCCACAGAGCCAGAGCAGGCGGAAGATCCTTCTCTCACATTTCAGCCAAGACCTGGAACGAGCTACCGGCAGACATCAGACGCGCCCCCTCGCTGAACACCTTCAAGAAGACCCTCAAGACCCGGCTCTTCGGCCAAACAGATCTGCAGACACCCCCACCCCCTCAGCGCCTTGAGACCCTCACGGGTGAGTAGTGCACATACAATTCCCTGATTGATTAATATATAAATTGGATGAAACACAGAACTTATCTCAGGTGACAGGTGTACCCTTTAGGTGTGGACTGAGATGTGGGAGAGGGATGAACTAATAATGCCGAAGGTCATTTATGGGATGAGCTAAACAACTCAAGGTAGTTAAATTTATAAGTGCCTATTTAAATGTTTTGGGAGATAATTGAAGATCCTTTATATTTTTCACACATTTTTCTTTCACAAACCAAGTCTATCAAAATAATTAAATGTATTGTGAATCAATGTCTGCTTTGCTCTTTAGGTCCTTGTACTTCTGTGATTTTGGAGACTGCTGAAGACAATCAGAATAAATTCCCATAGTCATTGTTATAGCATTTGAAAAAACATAACTACTAAATTTAAAGACAAACGAAGAAAAACGTGTGGACATCATCATTTTTAGTTTTAAAACTCTAGAAGAGTGGTATTCCCATGGGAAGATTCTTATAATAGATTTGTAATGTGCAATTATGACAAAATGTTCATCAGTAAAACAAAACGTACTTAGTAATACTTGGGAAAGCAACGTGAATAGCCAATATAGCCAATATAATACAATTAACCTGCAGACCAAGCAAAACTATGAATTTAATATAAGAAACACTGATTAGAAAATCTACAACAGATGTTTCATTGTTACTTCCTCATGAGGTAATATGATGCGCCCAGCAACAGGCAATGTTACATACTCTAATGATAAAGGCAACTATAGACGATGCAATTAAGCTCTAAAACTGTGCCATTGATGTCATATATGTTCATTAGTACATGTTTAAATCAAAGTGTCCTGCTCAGCGCTGATATCATAAAATGAAAGCATATTGTGGTAGTGACTATATTTCTCTTGTGTCAAGAAATAATGTGCTCCGGCATAGTAAATAACATGAACGATAAATAAATAAAAATATTATAATGCTGTAAAACATACGATCTAAATATCGTAAGTGAGACGTGACGTACTTGAGTATTTAATAAATTGGCATAATTTAATTAGTGAAAGAAAACACATATGTCTCACTTACTAACAGGAAAATTGTATACAAATTGGCTGTTTAATCCCTCCGAATCACCCTATGAGGTATGGAGCGATTAGCATAATAGTTTAGATTCAGTGTTAGAAAATGATAGATAAAACAGCACAGTGCAATACATTTAGGAACAGAGTAGCTGAATGTGTTGCATAGACCCATTTATTATTTAGTCAAGTGTTTTGTGTAGCGCAGCGTTGTAACAAGAAGCTGCGTCTTTAATTACAGCTTTTAAAGTCTTTTTAAGGGCCCTATTACTGGCGGCCCATTATTTTGAGACCCTGTGCAAGGATCAGAATTATAAAAGGTGAAATGTTTATCGCACCCTTTAATTACAATAGAGACAGAGAATATTACTCCGGCTTGGGATACTCCAATTAAAATCTTTTGCCTACAAGTGGCTCCCAAAAGAAAAAGAAAAAACTAGCACTTACTGTAACCTATGTAATGGCGGGGAGCAAGGTCTGGAACACATGTTGTTTGTTTGTCCAAATGTGACAGTTGTAGAAGCAAGAAAAAGGTTTATACAACCCATTCGAACAAAATGTAAAATTAATTCAGTTCAGACCTTGATTTCGCTTTGTTAGGTGCCGCCAAATGAATTTGTATGTTACAATTTATTCAAATTTTTAAAATCTTTTTTCAACTTTGTACTAGAATGACAACTTTTATCATCTTACTGCTGAATTTTGAAGGAAAATGTTATTCATTAAATATTTGTTGTTCTCAGCCAAGAACTAAATCAAATAAACTTAACTTGAAATTGTGCCACAATGTAGACAAAGTTTTCAGCCATGCATTACATTTTGCAAACCTGCTGGAATTTAAAAGGGGGAAGGGGAACAGTATTTATTAGGGAATGCAGATTTTGGTTCAGTAAGCACTAATATCCGTATCCTACTCTCTCAAAAATTGGGAGGCGATAATTATTGCATTTGATAAATTCCAAGTTCTTCAGTGTAATTATGGCATGGGACAGGGGCCCACTCGGAATCAGGCCCTAAGGACCTGTTTAGGAGTGGAGGACAGTAGTTTGGACCCCTTTTTGAATTGACAGTAGGAGTGCATTATATCCACAGTTAGTCTGCACTCATATATATTCTGTATGACTAATGTATGGAAAGAAGAAAGAGGAATACAAAATATTGAAGTATCCTCATGAATTAATGCAAATCACATGTGAACTTTAGAAGTGTAACTGGCAGGATTGTGCATTAATACTTAGTCAAGGGATAACAAACAAAATGTGTTTGGAAGTTTTGTTTAATGTTACACTCATGACATAAAAACATTACATTTTGCCATTTATAACTGTTAAGGTATATATCAAAAGAATGGCTTATTTCTTTGTAGAACAGGCACATAATGTAACCTGTGTGTTGGTAAATTAGCTTAACCAGCGGCCTGAAATGCATTTCCAATTATGTGTTTCTCAGCTAATGCTTGAATTCGCATTTTGCTTGCACTGTGGAATGTTGCATGTATCTTGTGTTCTTACTGCAGGTGGACAAGGCTTCATTAGTTGAGAGAAACTGTTGTTCTTAGTAGAAAGAAGGGCCTGGGAAGAATAAATGCAATAAGAACTGGGGGTCAAGTTCTTGTGGGAGAAGGAGATTGTATCAAGGACATATGAAATATCTCATTGTGTGACCATGGAGGTGGCAGAAAGAAGCTGGAGAATGATGGAATGATGGAAAATACTAGTAGAGCTGTGGGTGGTGCCCTGATTCGGCGATTGCTTATGTTATAACATAGTTAGGGACAGCTGACACTTTTGCTTAGGACACCTGGAGGTACAGACCTCTCCTTTGTGTTTGTGGCTTTATGCTACATGATCCCGGTTGGAGTTACTTCTTTGGAAGGCTGACACCTTTTTCTATCTTTCCTGAAACCCTACGTTAAACTAGGAGTTAATCTTTAGGATAATGTAGGGACAGTTAGGGACTTGCAGGGATTTCTGAATGGAGTTTTGATGTGGCACAGCGTGCATTTTTTGTCTCCAGATAACCTATATGGCAAAAATAGAACTTGTTTATTTCTTTTTGTTATGTAGGATGAATCAATACTGGAGATTTGGCTTCATCCTATTTACTTTTATACAATTATGCTTAGACTGGTGTACATTAATTTGTTTCAGAGTTTGCAATAAACAGATTAACTTGAGTTTAGTTGTCCACCTGAGTTCTTACAGCAGTTTGGATACTTTGCGATTTAGATATTGTGGAAGGAGTTTTCTCCTTACTTCTCATGTTGCACAACAAAAACCATTGGGCAGGCTATTGAGGAGGATTGGTTTTAGCTTTACCAGATGGTAGCAAAGGATGGTTGTGCACTTTAAGAAAGGGAGAACTTAGAACCAGACCTAGAATAGTCCTCGAGCCTACCCTAGCGTCCTTAATCTCGAACCCCAAATTGAGAATTGGAGGAGAAGCAGAGTTTCAGTTTCGTGTGGCGAATTCAGTAGCAGAGGAGGAGTATAAGTCGGGTTGTGTGTGTTACAGTTATGTTAGATTGGAGTGAAAAATTGGTTGTGAGGTGTCTGGTGGAGATGTTGTGAGAGTCAAGGGAATGTTGTGACAAGTTATTGTCAAAGTTGTTATCGGGTCTGACGTGGCCAAATTTACTGGGATATAGAGTAAGATGCAGAAGACACTGTGTTGTATTTGTCTGCTGAAGGTTGTGGGGTTTGTCTTGAGACATCGTTGACGGCCTAAT
Source organism: Triturus cristatus (assembly GCF_964204655.1). Lineage (NCBI taxonomy): Eukaryota > Metazoa > Chordata > Amphibia > Caudata > Salamandridae > Triturus > Triturus cristatus. The sequence goes on from NC_140587.1 coordinate 627,287,114, forward strand.
TGAGAAAGAAAACTTTGTGTGAATGGGACAATTGTGTATAGTGTGGTGGACCTTTTAGCGTAGAAAGGGAGAATATACTGATTCAGGTGATTCCTTGCTGATCTAGGTTTCATTGTGAAAGAGCGTTCCTTGTGTGGTTGAATACTATTGGTTCTTTTAGTGAAGCAGACAATTGTTGTTTGAAAGGAAACGTGTGTGCGTGTGTGTGTGTGTGTGTGAAAACAATTGTGAAGGAGGGTGAGTGGGATTCTGAGAATTTAAAGTTGAGGTTGAATTGTGTACTACAAACAAGAAGGTCAAAATTAGGGGCTTTAAATCAATAAGAGAAATGTTTAGAGGAGATGTGCATGTTTCATCTAGAATGGGTGAAGAGGCACCCCGGTGGATATGCCAGCACATTATATGGCGACAAACATAGAGCTTCACACTATCATTTGGCTTAAGAATTGGCATAATATCACAGAGGAAGAGGGTGCATAGACATTTCCACGTTTTGGCACATTTAATCTGGGAGTAATCAATCACCTGAGGGGAATGTTGCTTGCAGTGAAACCATTATCTCGACCTACACAGTTTAAAGCACTCAATGCTTTGGAACGTGCTGCTTTGTCAATATGAGGGACCAATGCAAAGGGAAAATGATGAAAGCAATGCGAGCATATGCAGATGTGAGGTGGAACGATCAACAAAAGAGGTGGAGAGTAGCCATGATTGAGGGAGCGAGATTGTACCCCACATTAGTTACAGATGGAGACAATATGGGAGAAGAAGGAAAGAGAGGATGGAAGGGTAAAGAAGGAGCGGGATGAGAGGACAGCAACAGTGATATTGGTGATAGTTTGTTGGATGGACTGTTCACAGAACGTCCACCCCTGTTTCTCCCGTCATTCTATGGGAATGTTGGAAACGTGGATGTCACTAATAACACTGTGAGTGCTTCAGCGGTTCCCAACTCGAATGTCATAGGGATTCTTTTGGCAGGGAAGTCCCAAGCTGGGAGGAGGGAAGAGGCACGAACTGGAGATTCAGAAGCCCCAGGACATTGCAACTCGGGTCCTGCTTAAAAGATTCAGGATGCTTTTACATTGTTTCCCTATACGGTCCGAATCCAGTTGGGAACGGAGACCAAGGGATGTCCAAATTAACAGAGGGGGGAGCATCACAGGAAGAGTAGAGAGTCCTCACACAAGATTTGTTCCCTTAACGCCGATGAAGCCAAGCACCCCTTGTGCAGTGACTGTGGATTCTTTGGCAGTCCCAATTGGGTCAGGAAATGTTAGGCCACTTTCAGAATTAATAGGGTTTGACTCACCCCCATGGGAGACACTTCCCAGAGTGTATAATAGTACGCCTGAGAAACTGTGAATACACAGAGATCAACTGAGAGTTAAAACATATTTGATGTCCTGGATTTAGAGAAAGGGTTGAAAGAATATAGTAACTCTAATGAGAGCCAGAGTACAGAACCGAGTCAGGGGACTATTAAGTCCACCATCACGGTTGATTTGGTTGATGTGCTCAAGTTGAAGCCTGAGTTGTATGCAATGATAAGTGGAACTTTGGAGCTGTATCGAATAGACTCTTACCAATAGAATTAATTGATGTTCATGAGCAGGGATATTACTCGATGGCGAGAGAAGCACATGCAAAGTTATTTCAATTGGCCAGTAAGTTTGAAGTTGGAATGGACTAAGGCATTGCAGAAAAATTCATCGACTTTCATTTAGTGATCAGGACATAGAGAACTCAAAACTCAAAACACAAATTCGGGAACGGATATCATGCATTTGAATTTGGAGCACTTTAGGTAAGTGGGAAGAGAGATGGGTGAAAAGGAAGGCTTCTAAAGAAAAGGGCTGGGTGTTCAAGCTTTTCCTTTACGAGAGTTGCCAAGTGGAGGATATGTGCATGTGCTTTGGAGTAGGGATGATCTAGCAGAATTTATAATTCCCTTCCCGAGAATGGGAGAAAAACCTGTAGAGTGGTACAAACAGGTCAATCCTTTGTGAAGATCTCGAAGGTACTATGGATTGATCTTAACACACTGTTTTAAATTGTGGTTCCAAGTGATTTGTGGTCGCATGTAAAATAGTTATAAAGTGGCCTGACGGTGAGTCCAAAAATGATCCAGTGGTGCATGGTCCGTCGCTGGTGGTTATGAAAAAACATGACCAGATGATCAAATGGTTAAAGGCTAAGGTAGCCCTACAGGATGTTGACTGGCTTAACATTGATAGAAACACACAGGAGCCTAAGGAGACCGTTCCTGCTTATTATGAGAGGTTGTTGCGGACTTTTAAGTAGTACAGTGGGATAGATACTCTTGAGTCAAAGGATATGGGACAGTTTGGATCTAAATTTGTGATAGGGTTGCAACCTGAAATTAGCTTGAAGATTCACCAGCATATAGTCTGCTGGCAGAACAAGTATATTGATGAAATTCTTCCTTATGCCAAATATTGTAGTGACAAAATTGACATGAAACATAAAAGGATGAAGGAGAAACTGATGTTGGTGCAGCTGAAGGCTGTTAAGAGAGGAAGTCAGGTTCAACCTTACAGTGGAAATGTTGTCCCTATGACCGGAACATACTAAGAAGGATTTCAGGTGCAGCAGGATGGTAGAATGCAGGGGCAAGGAAAATCCAAGGATGTTCCAGTAGATCCTAAAACTGGAGTTGATGTGGCTACTTTGAAGAAAAGCAGCCCATGTCACTATTGTAATAGGGTGGGGCATTGGAAGACCAAATGCCACCTAAATCCTACAAACCAAGATGAGAATGGAGGTTCCAATCAGCCACAGGACAATGCACAGAGTCTCAGAGTGAGTCTGGGCCAAGATTCCAAAATGTAGGAGGACCTCAGGCCCTGTGATGCCAGTGCCACAGCCTCCGATGCCACCTCCAGTCTTGAAGAATGTCTCTTATAGTAATGTTACATTCCAGCATTATCCCATGCTTGAGGTTTTCAATGACTCTGGCACTGACCAGTCCTTATGATGGTGCCTGAGAGCTAGGGAAGACTGTACACTTGGCGCAGTCTTAGAGGTAGAAAAGAGCAGACCTTATATCGACCTGATGTAGATGGTCACAGTGTCTCCTTTCTGGACGACACTGGTGCTACCCCCTCTACTGTGAGAACAGCAGCCGCTCCCAAGTTGTAGGTGTTCCAAATAAGAGATTATCAAACCCCTTGACGGAAGAAGAACCTGTAGAGATAGGGACCTTTGAAGAGTTTGTGGTGTGTGATTCAAGCTCTGTGAGTCTATTGGGACGAGATTTGTTGTGCAAGTTAATCTGCACTATATATTGCACTCCAAAGGATAATGAGATTTAGACCCAAGATTAGGATATTGCTTTTAAATTGGCAAATCAATATCTGAGTTCCCTTTATTAACGATAGCGGACCTGCCGCTAGATCTCCAAGACACAGTGGCAAGATTGGTTTGGGATTTTATCAGAAAGGATATTGGACTGATCAAAGGAGTTAAGCCCATCAAGATACAATTTAAGCCCAATGTTGAATATCTGAGAATGGCACAATACAATTTAAAACCAAGACAATGGCTGGGATCACACCTGTGATTTAGTCCATTGTTCGTGCAAGGTATTTTGAAGGAGATCCTAGGAAGCCTAGCAGTAAGTACCGGATAGTGCAGGAGCTCCGCAAAATAAATATTGTGGTAGTTCCTTGTTGTCCAATGGTACCAAATCCATCTGTGATACTGTTTCAGATTCCATGTGAGGTCGAATGGTTCACTGTTAATTGTTTTTGCCAGGCCTTCTTTTTTGGTCCCCTTGTATGAAAACAGGCAACTTTTGTTCACATTTAGGATGGGGGATCATGTTTTAACAGAGTGTCGTATCCCACAAAGGTACACACAGTGTCCTATCTTTAACCAGATTTTGAAGAAAAACCTCAAGTTGCAGCTCATGCCCTCTAATTCATTTCTGGTGCAATATATTGATGAGCTTTTGCTTGCCTCTAATACTCTTGCGGAATTGATACCATTGCTTTGTTGAACCATCTGGCTGAGAATGGACATAAGGTGTCCCTGAGTAAGTTGCAGTACTGTTTGATTGTAGTCCTAAATTTAGGACATAGAATTGCAAAAGGTGTCCGAAAAGTGTCACACGAGAGAATATCGGCAATCATGCAAATCCTCCGCTGTGTACACAGAAGGTAGTTAGGCTATTTTTTAGAATGGTGGGTGTTATAAATGAAAATCTCTAGTTGGCAGAGGTATGCACCTTGTCTAAGTAGGGACCCCTGCTTTTAGTCTGGATAAGGGACTTACACACTTTAGATAACCCCTGCTCACCCCCTTGGTAGCTTGGCACGAGCAGACAGGCTTATCCCAAAGGCAATGTGTAAAGTACTTGTACATAGGCACACAGTAACAAGTGTAAACACGACAAATGGACACCACACCAGTTTAGAAAAAATAAGGTATCTTTATCTAAACCAAACAGGACCAAAACGAAAACAAATCCAACATACGCAATTCCAAATATGACTTTTAAAAGGTTTCAAGCAATTCTGTCCATAGAAAACTATGGATGCATGACACTATGAAATACCACAAATGTATCAAAATCCCCAAGGCAAAACAGCAACAGAGAAGGGAAGCATCTGAAAACACCACAATGCGTCAATTCCTCAGTCCTTGGAGAGGCGATGCAACTGTTCTGCTGCACACAGGTGAAGGGATGCATGGAATCCTGACTGTAGGGGGAAGTGATGCGCCAATATCAAGACGGTTCTGGTCTGCGTTTAATGCATCGAGAACTTGGCGCACAGGTACGATGCGTGGAAATCCTGGATGTGCTGGAAGTCAATGCGGCAGTGGCAAACAGGTGCTGCTTGATTTCTTCAGACACGGTCCCGCGATGCGTTGATTCTTTCAGATGCACAGCAGGGCCTGCATCATAGTCGGTCCTGTGATCTCGGACTTTGGAGGTCAGTGCCCTGGACTCGTTGTGCAGTGGATTTTCAGCCACTGGTAGGCACTGCATCGGTTCTTTGGCCGCACGACAGCGGTGTGTGGAAATTCTTCCCACATGGCGGTGTGGGATCGGCAAGGGTGATGCATCGATTTTCTTGGTTTCTTCAAATATTTTCAGCTCCTAGCAACTGGAAAAACTTACAGAGGCCTAGAACTGGAACATTCACCTCCTGGCAGGTCTGAATTCCAAGCAGTGGAGTTCAAGGATGCTGGTGGTGTGGTCTTTGAGTCCCTGAGTCTTCAGAACAGGAGGCAAGCATACACAAGCTCTTGGAAATGCTTCACAAGCAGGTTCACAGTAAAAGTCCAGTCTTTGTCCTCTCTTTGACAGAATCAGCAACTGCAGGCCAACCTAGTAAAGTAACACACAGAAAAGGGTCAGTCGCCTCTGCACAGTTCTTTAGCTCTTCTTCCTTGGCAGGGGTTCCTCTTGATTCCAGAAGTAATCTAAAGTCCTGAGGTGTTATGTCTAATATGTATACCCCATTTTCTCTGTGTAGTCTTTGTTGCAAGAGTCTCAGAGCTCAGGCAAAACCAGTTCTATTCTCCCTGGTCCAGCTTCACTACAGGAGGAGGTGGTAGCATTGTGCAGAGCAAACAAAGCCTATTCAGGTGCTGATGAAAACTCCTCCCACCACTCTAAACGGAGAAAGGTCTATTCAGCCTGGCTATCAGTCACCCAGGGAAGGCAGGATACACATCCACCCCACTTGTGACTGTCTACAGTGAATTCACATCCTCAGCTTCTGTCACTCCAAAACCAGATCGTTAATAGCACAAACAGGCAGAAGGACACAGGATGGTTAAACAAGAAAATGTCCACTTTCTAAAAGTGCCATTTTCAAACACACAATTTAAAAACCATTTTCACCAAAATGTGTGTTATTAAATTCTGAGTTCAGAGAGCCTAAACTCCAAATTTTATCTTGTACCAATGGAAAGTTACACCTGTAAGATGTTACAAGGTAGCTCCCATGTTAACCTATGGGAAAGACAGTCTTTCAATAGTGAAAAATGAAATGCACAGAACTTTGCTACCTAAACATGCAACTCACAGCATTACATGTTCTGCCTTTCACAGGCACTGCACCCTGCCTATGGGGGTACCTTGGGCCTACATGTAAGAAAAGGAAAGGTTAGGACCTGGCAAGTGGGTACACTTGCCAGGTTGACAGGGCAAATTTAAAACTGTGTGTGCAGACACATTTACAGGGCTACTCGTGTGGGTGGCACAACCAGTGCTGCAAGCCGACTACTAGCATTTGATTTAAAAGCCCTGGCACTCCCAGTACACTTTACTAGGAACTTACCAGTAAATCAAATATGTCAATCAGAGATAATCAATCATAATCACAATTTACCCAGGGAGCATTTGCACTTTGGCGCTGATCAGCAGTGGCAAAATGTCCAGAGTACCTAAACCAGCAAAAACAAAATCCAGCACACAATCCAAAAATACAGAAGGTCGAGGTAAAAAGACAAGGGAAACCACACCAAGGATTCCAGGTCTAACAGTGTGCTATTGTTGCCAGTGGATTCTCAGTTTTTCCCTTGGATGATTCATGTTTAAGGGGTCACAAAGGGAACCTGAGGGTGGCCTATGCTGTCTGCACTGTCTCAGGAGTAGTGGAAGCTGCTTGTCTTTAAGGATTAATCTCCGGACAAGTGGATACATTGATTGCCCTGATGTGCATGTTGTGTCTCAGACCTATTAAGGGTGACAATATTCACTGACAGTCAGTATGGATCTGGTGTGGTGCATGAATTTGGACAGCTATGGTCTCAGAGAGGTTTTATGACCTCGTGGAGATCACCCTTTCATAATGAGGAGGTTGTGAGAAAACTGTTGGAAGCTTTATAGTTGACACAGGTAGTCGTCATTTTTAAGTGTTCTGCTCATTGCAAAGGGAATGGCTAGATTATTCTTGGAAATGGAGATTGTGACGAAGTTGCACGCTACTGAGCACTAAATGCTTGCAGTTTCAATGGGGAGTATGACAATGAACAGAATGATGAGACCAATCTCAACCTATTGATGACAGTTGCTGATACTTGGGATGAAGGGAAGAGGTTGCAAGAGGAGGTTTCGCAGGAAGAACAAATGGGCTGGATCAAGGCAGGATGTAAAAAGAGGGAAGATAGCATTTGGGTAGCTGAAGATGGGAGACCAGTGTTGCCAAATAGTTCATTACATGAGATGGCAAGACATATTCACGAAACAACAGATGTTGGAAAGGATGTGATGGTGAGGTTGTTCAGGCAGACATGCTTTGTCAAAAATAGAGCACATCTCTCGGATTTGAGGGAGTTCATGACACGTATTTAAGCATTCACTAGATGCTTTCGATGGGCCACACTTTCGGATACGTTAGCCCTACTGTTATACTAGACTGTTCTATTTGGAGGAATAGACCTGTTTATCCCAAGCGATAAGTGGGAAACTTATGTTAAAGCTCTGTATAAAGTCAACTATCAAATGTAACTATATACCACAAATAATTGATGGAATATTTCCAGACGTTAAAAAGAAAGAAATAGCTGAAATGATAAAAAGCTCGAGCTTATCTAAAGCAGCAGGACCGAATGGTATCTCTATAGAGCTGGTTAAGTTGAAAATAACCTTTTGGAGTAAGTTGTTAGAACAGTTGTTCTCACAGGTAACCAAGTCAGGAACAATTCCATCGTCCTGGAAATTAATTGCGCATCCAATATACAAGCTGGGACCAAAATCGGACCTGACCAGCTATAGATTAATTGAGCTATTAGACGTTGAAGGGAAACTGTCTGAAAAACTACTCCAAAATAAACGAAGGCTTTGGGCAGAGGAAAAAGTATTAATGCCAAAAACGCAAACTGGATTTCATTCAGGGTATTCAGCAATTGATAACATCATTCCACTGGCTTTATTTTGACAAAAAGCATGCATGCAGAAAACAACATTAAATGCCTGATGTGGCTGGGAAATATTTTGTTTCATCCCAGACAATAGATACTGCTTATGCACACCGACATAACTTAACATGTGTACTAACTGAAATTGAAAAGAAATTAATTGATCAGGTAGAAGATAGATTTAGAGCTGTGGTAGCGGATGCGAAGATGGCATTTCGTGTTCAGAAGAGGACGCAAGAGGAGAGGGACCATCAGACTGCAGGGAACACTAGAGCGTTGTCATTAGATTGCCAACATAGGGAGATATTGTGTGGGCACCATGACCGGAGTGACTACAGTTCCATATTTGTAGGGAAAGCTGAATGTGATCACACTTTTGAAGTTCGTGGATCATGGAAGTTGTCTGTTGATGGAGGAGATCCAGTGATTCCTGGAGTTTATTTTGTCTGTCAAAAAATGACTACTATAAGTTACCTGGTAAATGGGATGGCACTTGTTAGTTAGTTGTGGTGTTTCCAAAGATTTATCATGCATCTGGAAAAACTTGTCACTTGGTGGTCATGCTGTGGCGTTAAATATCCCAGGCAGTGATTTTTAAGCAGTGCTCTTCAAGGGGGACCTGACCATGTATCTTATCAATTTTTATAAAAATTACTTTGATAATGTTCCATACTACAGGTTCCCCAGTTAATTTGAATACATTGACTCAGTCCTGGGAAGAACATCAGGAGAAGGACGGCAAGTGTATCTGTGCTTAGCTGGAGACTTCACTGCAAGGTTGTCCCCCTAAGATCAAGGAACATGGTCATCGTAGTTGGGGGCCCCTATCAGAGAGGCAAGTAGTTGGAGGTCCTTCTCTTATCACGTGGCTTGCACAATGTTATAGAAGAGGCTGGTATGGGTGATCTGGAAATGTTGTAAAGGAGAATATGGAGTTAGTTCTGGGTTGCTGATAGATAATGATGTAAATAGGAAGATAGTTAACTGATTTGCAGCCTTCTGCTCTAGTATAAAACAATCCCTCTCCAAACCCCCCGTCCAAACCAGCCCATACGACTCCAAGATGATTCAAACTGGAATGTGGTCTGTCTCCATACACTGTCAGCGGAGCATAAAAGGGTGCCCTATGGTAGGAACTGACAAACTGACAACACATGAGGGTGGGGGCACACAATGTAGGGAACCTTACAGAAAGTTATAGTACAAGAGGAGGTGGAAAAACAGTTCTAGGCAGAAAAACAGTTCCAGGATACAGGGGTACTAGTTGTACAAGATGTAGGGTACTACTGAACTAGGTCCTGGATCCCGTTTTAGTTCCCCCGCCTCCCCGCCCAGATGAAAGTATCCTCTCTCCCGTGCTCGCTGACCTACTATATAGTCTGTCTGTTCCAGGAAATCAAAACATAAGGCCTTACATGTAAATGTACTCCTCTACTTTTAATTTATTATCCACACTCACACCATAATCTTTCTCCCCACCCCTCGCCTATAGATACTCATCTTACATCAATCACTTGCTCGCAGCATTTTACAGTCCAAAGGTTTTTATAAGTTATTAATGAATAGGCTCATCTTTAGGCCCTATTTATTTTCAAAACAGTCCCTATTTCAAGCACATTTTTAGAATCTGGTGGAGCAGGAGTATCATCTACAGTGGCAGAACAATAACCAAATCATGCTTCTAAACGCATTATTACCACACCATCTGGCATGTCTTAAACATGTTTATAATAATTCCATAACGTAGTCCTTTATGTCCTTAAGTTTCATTTTCATCAATACTGATATAGCTGTTTATTATTCTCCTTATGCTATGTGTACACAGTGTATAATTACATTGGCAATTCATAGGCTTATAATGCGATGAATGATAGCATGTCCTATTAACTTGTGCAGGTCCTGTGTTGTCTGCCCATTAGCCAAGTGCAACCACCTTCTCTTCCACACTCACCAGTGCAATGAGTTGTGGATTGCTCACAAGCAACAGATAAATGGCAGAGACTGATAAGTTGTCAGTAAACAACATTTATAATATGTATAACCATATTTCCACATGTAAGTCTCTAAAGTCAGATATACCAAGATACGATTCCCAAAAGATGTCCCAAAATATACACTTACTTTTTGTGAATCGAATCAGATTTTACCAACCGACTTTTGTACTAATAGGTCAGTTCACAATATAGGGAATCACAGAATGGTTTCACTTTAAAGCATCCAAAGTTCCGTTAGGGAATGGGGACTGCTTTAAGACACCGAGGTCCTAATTTAGATCTTGATTGAGAGGATACTTAGTTGCAACAGAGACGGAGACCCTCTCGGTCTCCGACGGAGATGGTCATCGTAGTTGGGGGCCCCTATCAGAGAGGCAAGTAGTTGGAGGTCCTTCTCTTATCACGTGGCTTGCACAATGTTATAGAAGAGGCTGGTATGGGTGATCTGGAAATGTTGTAAAGGAGAATATGGAGTTAGTTCTGGGTTGCTGATAGATAATGATGTAAATAGGAAGATAGTTAACTGATTTGCAGCCTTCTGCTCTAGTATAAAACAATCCCTCTCCAAACCCCACGTCCAAACCAGCCCATACGACTCCAAGATGATTCAAACTGGAATGTGGTCTGTCTCCATACACTGTCAGCGGAGCATAAAAGGGTGCCCTATGGTAGGAACTGACAAACTGACAACACATGAGGGTGGGGGCACACAATGTAGGGAACCTTACAGAAAGTTATAGTACAAGAGGAGGTGGAAAAACAGTTCTAGGCAGAAAAACAGTTCCAGGATACAGGGGTACTAGTTGTACAAGATGTAGGGTACTACTGAACTAGGTCCTGGATCCCGTTTTAGTTCCCCCGCCTCCCCGCCCAGATGAAAGTATCCTCTCTCCCGTGCTCGCTGACCTACTATATAGTCTGTCTGTTCCAGGAAATCAAAACATAAGGCCTTACATGTAAATGTACTCCTCTACTTTTAATTTATTATCCACACTCACACCATAATCTTTCTCCCCACCCCTCGCCTATAGATACTCATCTTACATCAATCACTTGCTCGCAGCATTTTACAGTCCAAAGGTTTTTATAAGTTATTAATGAATAGGCTCATCTTTAGGCCCTATTTATTTTCAAAACAGTCCCTATTTCAAGCACATTTTTAGAATCTGGTGGAGCAGGAGTATCATCTACAGTGGCAGAACAATAACCAAATCATGCTTCTAAACGCATTATTACCACACCATCTGGCATGTCTTAAACATGTTTATAATAATTCCATAACGTAGTCCTTTATGTCCTTAAGTTTCATTTTCATCAATACTGATATAGCTGTTTATTATTCTCCTTATGCTATGTGTACACAGTGTATAATTACATTGGCAATTCATAGGCTTATAATGCGATGAATGATAGCATGTCCTATTAACTTGTGCAGGTCCTGTGTTGTCTGCCCATTAGCCAAGTGCAACCACCTTCTCTTCCACACTCACCAGTGCAATGAGTTGTGGATTGCTCACAAGCAACAGATAAATGGCAGAGACTGATAAGTTGTCAGTAAACAACATTTATAATATGTATAACCATATTTCCACATGTAAGTCTCTAAAGTCAGATATACCAAGATACGATTCCCAAAAGATGTCCCAAAATATACACTTACTTTTTGTGAATCGAATCAGATTTTACCAACCGACTTTTGTACTAATAGGTCAGTTCACAATATAGGGAATCACAGAATGGTTTCACTTTAAAGCATCCAAAGTTCCGTTAGGGAATGGGGACTGCTTTAAGACACCGAGGTCCTAATTTAGATCTTGATTGAGAGGATACTTAGTTGCAACAGAGACGGAGACCCTCTCGGTCTCCGACGGAGATGGTCATCGTAGTTGGGGGCCCCTATCAGAGAGGCAAGTAGTTGGAGGTCCTTCTCTTATCACGTGGCTTGCACAATGTTATAGAAGAGGCTGGTATGGGTGATCTGGAAATGTTGTAAAGGAGAATATGGAGTTAGTTCTGGGTTGCTGATAGATAATGATGTAAATAGGAAGATAGTTAACTGATTTGCAGCCTTCTGCTCTAGTATAAAACAATCCCTCTCCAAACCCCACGTCCAAACCAGCCCATACGACTCCAAGATGATTCAAACTGGAATGTGGTCTGTCTCCATACACTGTCAGCGGAGCATAAAAGGGTGCCCTATGGTAGGAACTGACAAACTGACAACACATGAGGGTGGGGGCACACAATGTAGGGAACCTTACAGAAAGTTATAGTACAAGAGGAGGTGGAAAAACAGTTCTAGGCAGAAAAACAGTTCCAGGATACAGGGGTACTAGTTGTACAAGATGTAGGGTACTACTGAACTAGGTCCTGGATCCCGTTTTAGTTCCCCCGCCTCCCCGCCCAGATGAAAGTATCCTCTCTCCCGTGCTCGCTGACCTACTATATAGTCTGTCTGTTCCAGGAAATCAAAACATAAGGCCTTACATGTAAATGTACTCCTCTACTTTTAATTTATTATCCACACTCACACCATAATCTTTCTCCCCACCCCTCGCCTATAGATACTCATCTTACATCAATCACTTGCTCGCAGCATTTTACAGTCCAAAGGTTTTTATAAGTTATTAATGAATAGGCTCATCTTTAGGCCCTATTTATTTTCAAAACAGTCCCTATTTCAAGCACATTTTTAGAATCTGGTGGAGCAGGAGTATCATCTACAGTGGCAGAACAATAACCAAATCATGCTTCTAAACGCATTATTACCACACCATCTGGCATGTCTTAAACATGTTTATAATAATTCCATAACGTAGTCCTTTATGTCCTTAAGTTTCATTTTCATCAATACTGATATAGCTGTTTATTATTCTCCTTATGCTATGTGTACACAGTGTATAATTACATTGGCAATTCATAGGCTTATAATGCGATGAATGATAGCATGTCCTATTAACTTGTGCAGGTCCTGTGTTGTCTGCCCATTAGCCAAGTGCAACCACCTTCTCTTCCACACTCACCAGTGCAATGAGTTGTGGATTGCTCACAAGCAACAGATAAATGGCAGAGACTGATAAGTTGTCAGTAAACAACATTTATAATATGTATAACCATATTTCCACATGTAAGTCTCTAAAGTCAGATATACCAAGATACGATTCCCAAAAGATGTCCCAAAATATACACTTACTTTTTGTGAATCGAATCAGATTTTACCAACCGACTTTTGTACTAATAGGTCAGTTCACAATATAGGGAATCACAGAATGGTTTCACTTTAAAGCATCCAAAGTTCCGTTAGGGAATGGGGACTGCTTTAAGACACCGAGGTCCTAATTTAGATCTTGATTGAGAGGATACTTAGTTGCAACAGAGACGGAGACCCTCTCCACCAAGACTATGTTCTACCCACCCATTTGTAATGTGGGCAGGCCATGGTTTGACGACGGTGGAGACTACTCTGCCTCTCGAGAGGTCCAACTTCTCTGACGGCCCAAAGGAGTAAGGGCTGTCAGAGAATTGGCTATATGTCCACCCATCTGATTTCAATGCCGTTCACCACTAGGCAAACCTGTCAATAAGGGGCACTGAAAAGTGCTCAATGCCCCCTTGCCATGGAAGAACACTCTCATGGTGAAGGGGGCATTGTTTATTTTATTTTCAAAAAGAAAGTCCCGCTTTTGGGTGTATTTAATATAAAATGTAACTTTGCCATATGGCTCCATCATGTTTGGCTTAGCCTTCCGACAAACTTACAATCCAATTGCAGGAACCAGTGTTGTGGCAGTTCCTGTCAATGCTCGAAATGTCCGCCAGGGTGACAAAGTAATTTAATTTGTTACTCTGGAAGAGTAAGGGCCAACTGCCCCAAATTAAAATCAGGCCCATAATTTCTGAAAACGTCAGAGCAGAATCTCGCACTGAAGCTACCACCCCAATTCCCACTGGGCAAGGGGCCCAAAAGTGATCAGTTACCTTCCAAAATTGGAAGTCAGTAGCTGATCAATGGTTTGCGAAAGAAACTGCAGTTGCAAACTATTGACACATGCCATACCAGCTCGAAATATTGAAGGGCTGCCCCTTACAGCTCCTTCCAAACTGTGATTCGATATGAGCCAAAAATGCAAATTTGCGATTCGGAAAAATATTTCGTAATAATAAAACGAGGTTAATATGTATGGAAAAGGATGTTGTAATTGCCAACCCTGTGATTTTGTGAACCCCAGGGTTTGCCACTGTAAAATGCCTTTTTTCCTAAAACATTTTAATCTGTTTTATATTTCTAGAATGCCACCAGTAGGGACCAGACATTGGGGGACATCTTCCAAGCAGCAACATGGCCCAATGGCATCTGTGTACCTAGTAACACTCTTAACCCCTTCAGCGCTGTGCGGATTTCCGCGCGGTGCTGAAGGTTCTGAGTGCGGGCGGGGCCATGACGGAACGGTTCCGTCATAAGCACAGCCCAACCGACGTGCATGACGGAACCGTTCCGTCATAAGCGTCGAAGGGGTTAAAGCTTTACCAATGCTACTATGTTAATCTATTTCTACCCATCTGTAATCCTGTGTCTTCACTACCACATATTTATACAATAATCAATGGTGTTTTATTGAAATCTTTGTGTATATAAGTCGATGTATATTGACAATATTGCACCTATCATATTTTAATGTCGTAAATACAGATGTAAATATACATCTTTATTATGTTGTTTGACAGCTGCTTGATCTAGAGGCATCTGTCCACCACCAACTTCCAGGACTAAGGTTCAGCATCTGACAGCAAAGGTAAACACCGTTTAATCCGCATGCTAAACAACGTATACCATAACAACGCGGTTGTTACAACGACCGTGTTGTTATTTCGCACACCGTTACAACGCAAGTCGTAAAAACGACTTGAGTTAGGGGGCAGAAGGTGTTGGATTTTAAAATCTAGCACCTTCCCTAGTGTCTGCACAGTCTGGAGTCGAAATAGTAAATTATACTATTCCAGCATCCAGCGCCCCCTAAAAGCAAGTTGTTGTTCCGACTTGCGTTGTAATAGTAGGCGAAATAACAACGTGGTCGTATAAATGACCACGTTGGAAATGCGAAAAAAGTCATATATTCGTCCACTAAGCATGCATCCATTCCTAGAGCAGGTAAGATATGTTGCTACTTTAATATTTTGACCATAAACAAATCAATATCTTAATGAACATGCTTATGTAATCGTTATTAACAGTTGAGTGTCATCTATTAATTATAAATGAGGTTCAGCATGTCACTTCTATGATTAGATGCAATATCTAATGTGCATGTTAATTTTCTTTGCCAAACCACAAACTCCTCTTTTATGACATATGTCATCCCTATGGTAGGCCCTAGGTAGACCATAGGGCAGGGTGCTCTTTAATTAAAAGGTTGGGCATGTACTCTTAAGTTTTACATGTCCTGGTAGTGAAATACTCCTAAATTCCATTTTCACTACTGTGAGGCCTACCCCTGCCATAGTATAACATTGGGGATTCCTTATTATATTTAATATTCTGTAATTTCCAATTGGAAACTGGTAGCTATGTCATGCTTGGTGTCTTTGGAATTGTGGTGAAAAGCCCTATTTAATGGTAAAGTCAGGTTTTTAATCACAATTTTTAAAATGCCACATTTGGAAAGTTCAAAATCAAAAAACCTCACAAGTGCCAATACTGATATCACTTCACACATTCATTCGAATCTGTGCTCATATAACTCAGTTCTTATGATCCCTATTTATTTACTCATTATTATCAAAAAACCTTTTATGGTATAACATTCTGCCATTAGAAAAATAGAGACAGTTTAATATTTTTCATTACACAGATCAAACACAGATCAACAAACATAAAAGATAGCTTCTTTGGGGGGGGGGGGGGGTCTAATCCATATAACACCTTTATGAAATATAAACAAATAAAACATACAAAAAACCATAACAAAATCTGATTCAAATATTTCTCAAGCCCTGGTTCTGATTTTTACCCTGCCCCAGAAGTTTTCATTGTTCTCTTAAGTTTATAGCGCCAAAACCAAACAGTGTCCATATTGAGATTAGAGAGACAAAATGCAATACATTTGAGGATTATGTTGATTCTGAGCTCCAGTAGTGCCTAATTTGAAATGCACTTGTTTGGTAGATGAAAACAGTTGACGCATTTCAAACTCTTATCTCTATTTTTAGGGTTCTCCTCAGGACTCAGAACACTAGAACGCTCATTTGTCCACTTTATCTGGTTTTCGCATCAACCTTGTTCAAAGCTCTCTTGAATCCACTATCCCACAATAATTAAACTTCTATTATTGGAATCCTTTCTTCTATCCAAGTTTCCACCAAAAGGACAGTAGGCCAATCCAACCTGTTGTGTATGGGACACCTAAAAAGGATTGGCCACTCCATCCTGTTAGTCACCGCTCAATTGCTTAAAAGCAACCGAGCGGTGACTAACAGGCAAAGTACTAATGACGCCATGGAGAGGCCAATTCCTTTTTGCTCTCCCTGACCTCACAGTCCCCTCCACTGTGAACAGGACTCTAGGAGATAACTTGAGAAGGTAAACTTTCAGCAGGACAACTCTGGTAACTGTTGCTGACCTTCGCTCCATCGCTGCCTGTCTGAACTAGCGACTTTGACCCAGTCCAAGGCGACCAGATAGCCATAGTTGGTACTTTGTGCTTTTTGGAGCAATTTTCACTAAACATCTTTTAAAATTCTCTACTCCAGTACTACTGATTGAATTTTTGTCATTTTGGTGTCAAATACTCTATTATTCTGAACTTGTGTGAAATTTTTCTTTTGTTGTGTTGTAACTTTATTACTGTTTGAGTACTGCATTAATACTTTACACATTGCCTTTAAGTTAAGCCTGACTGTTTTTTGTGACAACATACCCAGGGTTTAGGTGCAGGTTAATTAGTGACTTTTTGTGGTTTACCCTGCAAGGGATTGTGGTTGTTGCATGACCAGGACTCACACCCCAGCCAACTTGCAGCCCAATTACTGACAATTATTGACCTGGTTATTTTTGCTCCTGATGACGATGACTCTTACGATTATACTTTACCATCCCCAAACAGAGGATTCAGTGCAAACCTAGAGGAAAACAATCAGATTCTCTTCCAAGCTGCCCTGTGTGTGGCCTCCACAGTTCAAGAGTATGAGAAGCAGGGGGTGGAAGAGCAGGAGATTGCTTGTCCCACAGAGGATAACCTCACACAGAAGGCCTCAAGGACAGCCAGCAGTGTCCCTCTAAAATAAATTCACAGATGACAGCTACTAAAGTATGCAGGACTCTCCTAAGAGTACATTTCCATCTACAGTTTCCCCAGTTGACTACTCGTCTTTTTCCTCCAATACAGTGCAACTCCACTTTTCTCTCCATTAACTGAGGGAGAAAAAATATCTGATGGGGACGTCTACTGCCCATACACCTTTCTCCCTCCACAAACCTCTCTGGTCTCAATCCTCAATGTACTGGGCTAATTGTCGACATTGTGAGATGACCACACATTTGGTAGTGGGAAGGATTTGCATGGTCTAACACTGTTTTAAGGCAGGGTCAGTTTTTCCAGCTACAGTTTTTTGTGAGGTGGTATTCGACAAGTAGGCAAGATAATATACAACATAGAATGTCTCTTGGAAGCTGTATCAGAGTTGTTTAAGAAAGTGAACAGTGTTTTGGATGAGATTAAAACATCCATCCCAAACATGCCTTGGTCATACAAGTGTTACAAGCCGTATTAAGCAGGTAGCAGTGTTGATCTGTAGGTTTAATGCATATGCCTCAGACAGCCTGTAAGATCCACCACCCACCAAACATTAACAGCAGCAGCCTACATGCACCACCCACAAACCCACAACCTTCAAATCCACAAAAGCTAAAGCAGTCTCCAGTGTGTCCACTATTGTACAGCCAGAGATGTGAACAATGCTCCCTCCTTTAAACTAGCCACCAAAACCATAAACATTTCACCCAATAACTCATTGACTCATCATTACAAACAACCACAACTTTTGTATCTACTTATTGCAATCCTTTGAGTGCATATTTAATTTTTTGTTTACAATTGTAAATGTCTTTTTTATTTGCCATTAATGTTTGTGTTTAAATGTGCTCTGATTCAATTAATAAAGACATGAGTGTAAAATGTTAAAATAATATGTTCAAACTCTGTATTGTCTTACTTTTTCAAACATTGCAATGCACTTACATACAACAGTATGCTTACCCACACTTCAGGAGCGTTTAACAACACATCAAAGTAAAAGGTTAAATCTTTAACGTAACTTTGTTTGACCAAATAATTTTGCAGTTTGTTAAACAATGCTTTGCTTCAGGGAAAAAAAGGCATGCTAGGGTGGAGTTTACCACAGACGAAAAATGTCAGGAACTTCAGGGGATAAGTCTTTTCGAAAAGAGGAACACAGAATAAAAGTACAAAATGTCCAATACTGGTAGCTAAAATAATATTCAAACACGCCTTAAGTCAATTTTGAAAACACAAATTTAAAGTCTGACCATATTATAATGTAAGTTCCAAAACTCAAATGGTATGATAGAGTTGCTTTTCTGGGTGTGTCTGTTTTTGAAAATAAATTAAAAAGATATGTAAGCAACATTATGAAATTACAATTGTAGACATCCAAAATGAGTAATTAATTGTATTCCTTACCGCCATTGATTTATATGAGAATGCATGGTAGGGGTAAATTTGGGCCTATGTTGTCAGAACTACTAGTATTGTAGTAGATGTCGGTGTACCTTTTGTGACTAGCAATTGTCTTGCTCTTTTGTAGGTGTGTGATAGTATTTGCAGGTCATTCACTAAAACCCTGCCGAAAGTTCTCATTTCTAGTGACTCCCTCTTCTCTTTTCCATATTTACTATAAAAATGTAGACCACTCTGCACTTCTATGTACTTCTGAATATAAGGGCTACAGTACCCTGCCATACATTGTTCGGATGTTGCAAGTCACCTTGAAACTATAACCATATAGAGGAATGAGGCTGAAGACTAAGATCCTTTATAAGGTTATGGAACTCCAAAGTGACTTGCTACATCCTTATCATGTACGCCAGAGGGTACTTTATCCCATATAATACATGGTCACACATTACTGTTCACACAATCCACTTAACACCTTGATGCGTAGCTCTTTCATATGAAAGAGCGAACAGGTTTGCAAACATGAAGAATAAAACTAACACCTGTAGTGCAAAATTAAACACGCAAAAATCTTTGGATATTTGTTGCAAACAAATATTAGAAACTGAATTAGTTTAGAATGTGTAGAAACATGTAGAAAGGTTCTAGCTTTTCTCTACCTAAAGAGGGCAAATATAAACATATTCCCTTTGCTTGTTATTTTAAGCTAATAAAAAAAGAGCATAGGAAAGAAAAGCAATGCTCTGTTTTTGTTGCCTTAAATAACTGCTTTAATTATGCTCCACAACCTGACCTGCATTTTAACTCAGCTGCTGGCACTGGCAGCAGGAATTGTGATGTCAGAACTCAACTGTAGGAATTTATAACAGTCGTGTTCTGACGTATTTTATTTAAAATCGGTGAATGTGTGTGCCATTAGTTGATGATTATAAAGAAATTATAGACATGCATTTATACAGGGATTAGAGCATACCATGTATTAAATATGTATATGGCATTTTGTGGTGCACGAACCTAACCAAAAGGCAGAAAGAGATAAGCATAAGGTCAATGAATAAGTACCTAGCCTGAGGATGGCTAAAGCCTTGCGATGTAGTGTTCTTTGAAGAGGCGAGTCTTCAACTGTTTCCTAAATTTGGAGCAGCATTTGGGGTGGGCCTGATTGATACAGGGATGTTGTGCAAGGTCCTGGGTGCATCGAGGGAAAAGACCTGCTGTCTTGTTTTTGCTACGCTGCTTTCCTACAATTTTTAGTGTGCAGTCTGATTGTGTTCCAGAATCCAATGGAGACTGTGAGTGTAATGATCTATGTGTGGGTATTTTGTATTGCACACCTTGTTGAAACCTGACATTTGTTATGTGAGGGTTCCACGTGATGGATGATCGTGAGAAAGACGGTTGGAGATGGACTGCACCGCTACCAGCAGCACACTGTAACAGCTAATAAACAGTTTACTTTTTGTACCGGCTTTTCTCTGTTTTTGAACTACCACAGTTCTCTCTGGTTACGAGTTGTGGATGAGCTGCTATCATGGATCCATGGGCCACAGAAGGAGTGTTTCAGGACTGAGATCGACTCGAGACAGTGTACTTTTCGCAGGTACTATATTGAGGGCATGACCCTGTAATGGCACATGAGAGAAAGCCTTGCAGCGTTGTGTGGCAGTATTGCAGTATGTGCAGATATTACGTTTTGCCAGGAGCACGATGCAAAGGAAGTGAAATGTAAACAGTGGTTTATGGATTGCAGTGCCAGTTGTGGCAATAAAACGCATGTGCGAGCTTAAACCGCAGCATGAAGACATATGGCATATACGTGGACAGGTCATTTTGAGTTGGGAAAGGCCAACGTATTTGTAGGCCAGGGGCATTACTTCCTCGTTAGTCTTCCTCGCCACATGACTAACAAAGTGAGCTGCAGCTCCACACCAGAACCCTCCAAAGCAAAAAGTCAGCCTCCCATGCCCCCATCCCTTCCCAATATGGCCGACCCATTACACCCTGACCTCCATAAGAGGCGGGCCGGCCCAACCTACCAGCCTGTTGTTTTAGTTCTGCACTGCAGATTCTCCAGAGAGTATGATCAGGTAAGTTGGGCTGCGGTCCTGCTCCAGCAGGTCCTGGTGCGCTAGGGGGAAGGCCCTGCTCCAGCGGGCTCACACTCTGGTTCCCCGCCTTCTGGCCCTCGCACTGTCTGGTTGGATTCACAGCTCTGCTCTAGCGGGCTCTGGGCAGGCTTTTGGGCTACCTGTGCCCCCTCCATTTTTTGGCTTTATGCCCTGCTTTAGCGGGCTCTGTGATTTGGGCCCTGCTGTCACCATGTGGGATGGCCGGCGGGCTCTGGTGGGGTGTGCTTTCATCTCCCGGGTGGCTGCTCTCGCTGCTTCTCCGGTTGGGCATGTGTGGTTTCAGGTATTACTTCCTGATTTTCTTATGGGCGCTGTGTGCTGTCTTGCACTACCTCCTTTACTGTGGTCGGGTGCATACTTTCACGTACTCTCCCTGTGCCTGTCTAACAGTGGCTGTGTCCTTGTTGTGTGTACACCGGTTTGCGTCTCTTGCTGCAGTGTTTCACAATGCATGTCAGGTCACTGCTGATCTTGCCACTGCTTTTACAGGTGCGGGTTTCCTCTGTCTGAGGCCCCGTGGGTTTCACTCCTCATTCCCTGTGGCTTTGGAATGATGGGGGTTTTCTCGCTTACGGAGCATCTCCTGGGGAGTTTTGTTGCCGCCAGTTTTGTGGCCATGCCCCCTTGTCCCTGTCTCCACGACTTACCTTTGGCAGTCCTCAGGGCTCCGGGGTCTTCTCGGATGTTTTTCAGGGGTCTGCTACGCTGCGGGTGCCGTTTTTCTTCCCGCGTGTTTTTCCCGAGGCCTCCGTGGGATGTGGCCATGCTGTCTCATCCTGGTTCGGCCATTGGCAGCGTGCATTCCTCGCTAGTTCCGAGGGGCGGGGCCTGTCTTCCCCTGGCTTCCCATTCAGGTGCTGCGGATCCGGCTGGCCAGACTGCCTTGTTTACGGCTGCCGTGGTGGTATGCTGTTGCTCCACGTTTGCGTTATTTCGGGGTCATAGTGGCCCTGTGCTGGGCGGCAGGAAGACTTCCTCCGGCGAGTGTGCTTTGTTCATTTATTTGTGATGAGTCACTGTGGCCTAGTGGTTAGAGTATGTGGGGAGTGGCTTACACTGTGCTGGTAATCAGGGTTGGAGCCTCGGGGTCGCGTCCACATCCTGTAATTCTGGGCAAATCATTTAATCTCCCCATGCCTGGATGTGTAATGTAAATACAGTGCTCATGTACTGCGCTCCAATACCTTCGGGTCGAGTTCGCGCTATGTAAATGTGCAACAAAATAAGAAAAAAAGAGTAGCAGACTCTATCTCCTACGGCTATGAGTTCAAGTCCTGTCATTGATTTGTTTTGTCAGGGTTTCCATGCATGCAATATGAATTGAGAGACGTGGGGATGTGGCTCAGTGGTAGCGCATGCTTTGCATGCCTGCGGCCCCGGGTTCAATCCCCGGCACCTCCAGACGCGCTGGGTCTCTGTTCCCTCCTGACTTTTCATTCCTACAGCTGGTGCGGTAGACCTCAATGCTGGAGTGCCGTGTTCGAGTCTCAGCGGGGACGCTCAACGTATTGTGATCCTGGGCACATCACTGACAATCCCTGGTGCTCGTGTGGCACACTCTGGTGCCTTTGGGTCGGGTTCGCACTCTATACTACTTAGACAGGAGTGGTTGTTTACACACTTTTACGGATTCGAGGTACCGGTCCTTTGTTGTAGTGAGTCTGCATTGGCTGCCCATGATGCTGGTGGACTGGGTTCCAGTCTCGGTACCAGTGCTTGCGGTTCCGTGTCTCTGTGCACTTTGCTTGTTCTCCCCGTGTGGTGGATCATTGTTGGGGTATCCTCTCTCTGCATTCCGCTGTGGAGGCCTGTGTTCATAGGTCTCAGGCTTTTCTTTCGTCTGTGGGTGTTGATTGTGAGCCTTGTAGCATTGGAGCCTACGGACATACCACCCTGAACGCACCTGGTCTCAAATTACGTGTATTGCTTGGCGCAGTTTGGGCCCTTCCGGGTGTTTTCTCGGTCTCTCTTTCCTCTCAGTTCCGTGGGGTGGTGCTCAGTTCTTCTTGTTGAGCTGTGTGTTTTTCCATGTATGTGCTGGTTGTTTGTGCATTCTTAGGCTTTTGGCCCAGAGGGGTGTGTGTTTCCGCTTCCCGGGCTTCACTTCCTGATTTTGGTCCGGCTGCCCTCCCTTCCTGTGTACCCCTGTTCCCGCCTTCTTTCCTCTGTTGTGCTGGGTCTGTCCTGGTCGGTCCGGGTTAGTATGGCCTTCAGGGATTCCGAGGGCTGTGGGCGCCTACATGTCTGATGGGGCGGTCCTCTGTTTGCTCCTGTTCTTCCTTCTCGGGCTGCTTCTGTAGTCTCCGGGTGAGCTTTGGCTTCTGCTCCTGTTCCTGGAGTCTGGCTTTTCTTGCCATGGGCTAGGGTGGTGGTGTCCCCTCCTCCTCCTACTGCTCCGTGGCTCGGCCGGCATCCCCTTGCGCCCTCCTCATCGTGTTGTCACGGTTCTCGGCTGGTGCATGTGCTGCGTGTTCACTTCTCCAGCCTCATTCTGAGGGCTCTGGTGGTGCCAGCGTGCCAGTTGTGTTCAGTGTTGTATTCCCCCGTGCACTCCCGAGCACACGTTGTGACTGGTATTACCTGGTGATATATTTTTCTGGGTAGTGTGCTACAGTTTTCAATGGATTTGGGCCCAGTTCTCTGTCCTGGGGTAAGTGCATGACATTGTTCTGATTTCTGTCCTGCGTTGTTCTTTTTGCGTTGTCACCCCAAGTGTGTCGGGTTTGCCCAGTCGTGAATCCCGTGGTCTCCGTGCCACTGGTTTCATGCAATCCTGGCTGTTTGGGTCCAGTCCCACGTGCTGTGGCTCTGTGGTTGATCTCCTCCCTTGGGTGGCGATCCCCCTTCATCTGGTTTTGTGTGGCCCCCCGGCTGGTCGTGACTGCATTGTCTGCCCTGGTGAGGTCCTTCCATAGGGTGGGTTTTGAGCTTCTTGATCCTGGGTGTCTGTCAGTGCTTGCCTGGTCTGTCCATTTGGGGTCCTCCCCGTCTGGTTGGTCCCGGTGATCTGTGGGTCTTCCCGACTATGCCTGTTCCCGTGGGTGTCCTTTCTCTTGCCCCGGTGGCTCCCTTCCCACCCGGTCTGCCAGTGCGGCCGGTAGTCTTTGTGTTCTGGTCTCCCCTTCCCAGGTGTTGGCGGCCTTTTCGGCCTGTGGGGCGTGCTGGGTTCCTGGTCTGCGCTGGGTCGGATGATACTTTTTTTGGCATCTGCCTTTCTGTTGGCCGTTTCTTGGCTTGTTTTCGCCCCTGCCCCGCGGGGGCTTCTTGTTGCTCCCCTGGGTGGTTTGTACACTGCCTCGTTCTCTGGGGGGTTTGCCTCGGTCACTTTCTTCCGGTTTGTGTCCCCGGTGCTGGCTTTTTCTGCCTTCTTATCCGGGCTCGGACTTTGCGCATGGGCGATCTCTTTGTCCTGTTGGTGGGGCTCGCCTGGGTGCTTCCCGATTCTGCTCCTGTGGATGGTGGCTCTGGGTGTGTTTTGCTAAGTGGTCCGTGTTGTGGCTCTGTGGGCGCCTGCTCTCTCGGGCCTGGGGATTCATATCCTACCGCGTTTTTTTAATTTCTCCCTTGGGGTTTTCTTTTTGTTCACACAGTGCTTGTGATTGTCCGGGGGTGCTAGTTTTCCTGGTTCTCTTCCCCGGTCGTGGCACGGTGCTCCCTGTGCGGATTGGATCCTCTTCTTCTTTGTCCCTGGTTTTGGGGTACAGGGTCCTGCCGGCTCGAGCTTGTTCCCTGAGGATGTTGGCATTTCTCTGGCTCTTTCCACCCAGCTCTTCTGTCTTTCTCGGCTTTTGGTGGGTTGCTACCTGTGGCCTTGCCCCTGTGTTTGCGTGTTTGGTCTCCTGGGTGCTCGCCTCGGCGGCTCATTTGTTGCTTGTGGAACGTTGCGGGGGCAGTTTTGCTTTTCTCCTGCGCTGGGCTGTCTCGCTCGTTCTCTCTGCATTTCCCTTCCTTCTGGGTTTGTTATGCTTTCTTGTGCATGAGGTCCCCTGGTAGGTGTTCGCCTTCCTGTTTGGAGCTTGGCCTTAGTCCTGGTCCTCTTCAGTGCCTTTGTTGGGGGGGTCACTTTGTTGCGGTTTCCTGCGGCCCCGGGGTCTGTTATGACTCGCACCTGCCTGGGCTCTTTGGTTGCTGTCACACTCCCTTCCGGGGATCCTATGGGTGGCTGTGGTCCATGTCCCGCCTGCCTCTCCTTGCTGGTGGGGTTTGGGTGACCTTCATTTTTTGTTGTTCGGGTGGGGTGCGGGTTTCATTTCTGCACCTCCGTCCGTTCTTGCAGCTCCTGCCGGTCTGGGTTGGTTCCATCTGGATCCTTTGCTTCTGCCCTTGATTGCCACCTGGTTTTGTTTTCTTTTCCCCTCCAGTCCTTGGTTTGGGGGTGGTTCGCCTCTGTTTCTTCTGTTCCTTTGGAGCCCCAGTGACTCATGATCTGTTTGGGTTTTTGCTCCCCTCTCGCTTTGGGCAGGTGTTTGGACCGGCTTGCTGCTTTCTGTTCGGGGGCCTGTTTGCGGTTGCTTTTGGCTCCATGCGGTCTGGTACCGTGCCTTCTCTGTCCTCCTTCGGTCTTGGTGTGAGCACATTTTATGGCGGCACTTCGTGTTTCAGGGTTCTGGGTTTTCGGCCCTCCCGTTGTCTTTCTGTCCCGGGCTGGTTCTTCCTACTCGTGGTTGCCTATCTCTTGGGTGGTTCTTCCGCTTGTCTGGCCTGTTTGGCTTGCCCTCTTCCGTGGGGGTTCCATTCTGGTCCGTTGGTTTCTTGTGAGTTTCCATGAAGCCACTTGGCTTTGGTATGTGCTCACTTTGTTAGTCATGTAGGCGAGGAAGACTAACGAGGAGGTAATGCCCCGATTACTTACCGGTGATCTTCATTGCTCCGAGTATAGTCTTCCTCGCCACATGAGTTCCCATCCCTCCCTCCCTGTCTGGCTATCGGCTTCAAGTTGCACTTGGTAGTTTCAGGCTGGTAGGTTGGGCCGGTCCGCCTCTTATGAAGGTCAGGTTGTAATGGTTATATTGGGAAGGGATGGGAGGCATGGGAGGCTGACTTTTTGCTTTGGAGGGTTCTGGTGTGGAGCTGAAGCTCACTTTGTTAGTCATGTGGCGAGGAAGACTTTACTCGGAGTAATGAAGATCACCGGTAAGTAATCGGGGCATACACGTGTAGCTGATGTGTGCCATGTAGCCAAGCGGTGAATCATATGTTCCATCCTGCAAAGGAAGAGCAGTATCTCTGACATGCACAGCTTGCACCTGATTTTGTGTTTTGCATGCGCTTCAGTTATTCAAATGTATTGGCACTTGCTGACACGCACAGCACACAGGGATACAAGCATTATAGTACACTTAAGGGCACAGCACCTCTGATACATACAGATTTTTTGCATGTCTTTGTTTAAATAGGAAAAACAAACTGTATAATTGCTGAAGTTCTATACTACTGGAACTGCATCTACAACAAGCACAGATTAATTGTGTATTTTTGTTTATAAAACAAAGAAATATTCTTGTTGATACATTGCTAGTATTATTAAATTTTTTGCAATGCTGTAGATTACTGATCGTAATGCATTTTGTTTATCCAGCTCTCCACTGCTGAGAATATCTAGTTTCATTTTCTCTAGCCAGTTGTCTAGTGCCAGCCTCACTTAACTGGTTTTATGCGTGTTTGACTAGTATATATTTATCAATTTTTTTCACAGGTTGTGGTGTGTCACTAAGAAAAAGGGTATTGGCTTGTTCAACCACAGTTCATGTTTTATTACATCTTTATTTTTCTCACTGTCAGTACCTATCTCAACGTTTAGTCACTTGTGTAAAATGCAAGCTGTATGTCCTCCACCTCATTTTTTACAAACACCAGATGATCCACAAGTAGCCTGGAAACAATGGTTTGAACACTTTGAAGCATACCTGGGTGCCGTTAGAGCTCTATGCTTTCTACCAGAAAGGAAAAATATCTTCTACTGCACTCATTAAGTTTTGAAGGCAGAGCTATTCCTGAAGTAGAAATAGTAGCAGGGGAAGAAGAGCTGGATGAATATCAGGAGACGGTGAAGAAAATACAGGATCAGTTTGATGTTCAACCAAGCTAAGTGGTTGTCAGACATACATTTTTTAAAAGAGTGCAGCAGGCAGGAGAAGATGTAGATACGTACACAACGGCACTCAGAAGTCTCATAGTAAAATTGCTGGTAGATTCTGGGGCACATATAACCATGGTTACCAGAGAGCTGGTTGATAGAGTGTGGCCAAACAGAACATAATTTCTTCAGATCAGAAGGCTCTGTCCTTTGAAGGTCGCAGCATAGATCTATGTTGGTACATTGATGACATTCTATAATTTAAAAGTAAGAGGATAGCAGGTAGAGTATATGTAGCTAACAAGGGCCTTCATATTCTAGCTTCAGCCTATCACCATATTCTATTGGATGATGAGTCTCTGCATCTTACTGCTTTTGTTTCCCTGTTTGGTATGTACCGGTACTGCTGCATGCCATTTGGGTTGGCTTTGGCGGCCTCAGTATTTCAGATAGTCATGGTTAACATGCCTAAGGGTATAAATGATATATTCATATTCCAGGATGATGTTTTGATCTATGCCCCAGATAGACAATTTCATGTCAAGATCTTGAATGAAGTGCTGAACAGATTTCAAACCCATGGAGTAGTACTCAGGAGAGATACATGTGCTTAGTGAAACAAGACAAGAGACATAACACATTTGTCAAAACAAATGAACACTAAACAAAAATAAGCACTCTTGCTGGAAAGAGTTGCGGGGGGCTCTGTATCAATAAATGTCTCCAAAGCGACTCGTGGGTCCTGACCCTCTCCCAATCTCGTTTCTCTTCCGGGGAGAGGCCGGTCTCCATGCTGGGTCTTCTCCCATCCGCCGGGGCTGCGGTTGGTTGCTGGTGCCCATCTGGCACCGGGTTTTCTTCGGTTTGGGGGGAGGCCGCTTCGGACTCTACCCAGGCCTTTAGGGCTTTTTGCAGGTCCCTTTTGTGTTTAATCCGGTGGTCGCGATGCCTTTGTCTTTACAAAACTGTTTTAGCTCCTTATGGGTATATTCCTCCAACGGCTCTTGTTGGAACTCCGCGGTTGGGGTGGTCTCTTGGTTGCTCATGGTTACTCTGTGTCTGGGTAGGTAGTGGGTGAGTTACTCGCTGTACGATTTGCGTCAGGCTCGGATCGCCCCGCTGGCCACCAATGTTAGAAGGGCGCTCTCCGGGGAGTCAGATGGTGTCGGACTGGCTGCCCCGAGAGCCACCGTTCCGTAGGAAAGTAGCCGAGCGCCGCTGAGAAGCCTCCTGGGCGAGGTCCTTCTCCTATGTTCGTACCAGCCAAGCAACCCCACCACTACAGAGGGACACAACAAGGGTATCAATTCTCACAAGTCTTTATCGGTATTAAAAGGCAGGTTTCGGTGGTAATATTTACAGGCGGATCGAAGGATCCCAAAGAGTCTCAGGGTCTTTCAGGGACGGGGTAGCGGGATAGTCTCAGTACCAGCCTGGTATGGGAACACCCTGCGCCCAGCTCTCAATCCTCGAGCTGGGGGGGTTTCCGGGAGCCGGGACGTCATCCGCAGGGCTCGGAGGGTTGCCTCGGGGAGGTCGAGCAGCGACAAGGTCAGCAGGGCTCCGATGGTTACTTCTGTAAGGTCGAGCCGCGATGAGGTCAGCAGGGCTCCGATGGTTATTTCTGAGAGGTCGAGCCGCGACAAGGTCAGCAGGGCTCCGACGTTTCGTGAGGGTCTTCTTCTCAGAAAGGGGGAGCCGCGACGTAGTCAGCAGGGCTCGAGTTCCAAGTTCCAGGCAATGAGTCTCTCTCCGTAGTGTCAGCCGTGATTCGATCAGCAGGGCTCTCGACTCCAGGATACAACTGCCGTCCTGGTTTTGGGCTGCCCCAGATATAGGGCTGGCGCCCTTTGATGTCCGGACCCTCGCGCCTGGGGGAGTCGGAGGGGCCGGGATGAGAGAGTCCAGACACCCAGCGGGGGGGGAGCCAGCGCCTAGGGAGGCCGGAGAGCGATCGGAGACAGGCGTCGGGGGACGGCTGGAGGCCCCATCGAAACTCTCCTCCTCCGGGATCTGTGGAGTGGCCACTCGACCCCCCTTGGTCGGATCTTAGCTCCTTGATGTCGGGGCTTCGCTGGGACAGAGGCCGGGGCGGGCCGCGTCGCGAAGGCTGGTGCGGGTAGCGGGGTACAATCCGGGGGGACCCCGAAGGGTTGGGGCTGCCCCCATCGGGTCGGGTAGGAGGGTTCGGGACCACGCCACGAGGCCGGGTCCAACAAAAGGGTTTTCTTGATGGAGTATGAAGCTGGTTAAGCCGGGGGGATCTATCCAAAGTCACTTCTTTGCAAGAAGGAATAATATAGTTTATGCCAAGGTAACTTTACCCAAAGGTATCTAAAGTTCTGGAAGTTCGAGTGGACTCCCTGTGGTGTCCTATGTAAAGTTATGAGAGTCCAGTATGTTCATAAGAAAATTAAGGGCGTCCCAGCCGGGACTTCGGCTCCGTAGGCTACCGCAGTATGATGTGCTACATCCAGTGAAATAATAAGAGGGCTACTTAAGGGAAGTATTGTGTAATAATACCAATAGCGTCCTCCAGGTGCAGCAAAGTATTAAGGTTTCAGCGTCCATCCAAAGCAGTTGAAGGTATTGTCTGTGCATATACCATTTCTGAAACGTGAGCCAGAGCTTTTATCATCGAAAATCGTACGAATGAGTAGTTAACTTATTGAGCATACATTATATTTTGTTTGGTGCTGTATGTATTTTCTTTTGCTGTTATAATTATTTTTGTTTAGTGTTCATTTGTTTTGACAAATGTGTTAAGTCTCTTGTCTTGTTTCACTAATTGATTTATATATATTAAGTCATCTGCTTTCCGCCATGTTGGTGGGGCTTCTCAACATTTGATGTACTAAATATTGATTTGTTGAAGCATGCTGGTGTAATCTTTACAATTGATGTATATATGTGATATTATTGGAAACATTTATTTATAATAATGATATATATTTTTGGTAATACAAATTTGAATAACTTTGGTCAGTGGGACAATTGTATTTTTATCTTGGATGCATTATCTGACATTGAATTATTGATTTGGGAGAAGTGTTTGCTGTTATATACCTTGTTTTAACAACTGGCCACAATACTTCATGAGTTGTTTTTACTGATGTCGGTTTTTTTCAAGCTCTAAAAAGGTCTAAGTGTAACGTCATTGGTTTGTGCATTGTAACTGATGTTTTGTTGAGTGTATTATTGGTTTATTTTACCACATATATCACTGGAATACCCACATATATATTGTTTTTGCTGTGAACAATGACAAAAGGTGCATAACACCTGAAATGCATTGGGATTGACTCAAATACAACTGGCATCTTTCATTTTGAATGGACTTTGTTTCAAATTAATCTTGTGTAACAATTTGTTTTGATCTCATAAAGGAGTTGCTGTTCATTTGAGTCTTCACTGAAAGTCATCTGCTATGTTTGAATGAAAGTACAAATTTTTTGAGATATAGCCTATGGGCTGCAACGGTTAGAGCACTCTGTTTCCAGGCAACCACCATTACCAGTTTTTTTGCAGAGAGCTAAAAAGCACCATATAAAATAAGATATAGCATTCTTAAGCTCTCTTCCTGTACTGGTACAGCTGAGGATGCTAGCACCAACGCAGGCTCCCTTACATCTGAGCGCAAGGATGCCTGCATTACAGGCAGGATTGTTTTTGTGCAGGAAGCGATACCTTTCTGTACAAAACAATAAATAGAGACATTTCCTCTTTTGATTTGTGATGCAGAATGCATCACGCATGCAATGAAGAAATAACAAGAAGAAGTTATTTTTCTCCTTGTTATGCCTCTCTGTGGGGTGTACCAATTTCACACAATTCCAGCCTTACAAACCTTAGTAAACCTTGAATTACATGAAATCCATGGGTGGATGCACAGGAACACCCATGCTTCACGAATATATTGCATGTTATATTGCATGCTTTTACATCGCGTTCCTTTACAACGCGGTCGTTACAATGACCGCGTTGTTTGAACGCAAAACCTTTACAACGCAAGTCATTAGATCGACTTACTGTAGGGAGCGCACTGGACTTAGGAATAGTATAGTTTACTATTCCAACTCCAGCCTGGGCAACAGTAGGGAAGGTGTTGGAATAGTAAATTATACTATTCCTTAGGTGAAAGCGCCCCTACAGCAAGTCGATCTAATGACTTATGTTGTAAAGGCATCGCTATCTAACAACACGTCGTTGTAACGACCTTGTTGTAAAGGAACTGCGATGTAATGACTGCGTTGTGAATGCTGTCTCCCATGCTTCACCCATGTGGCAGGACTGTCATTAGGACAGCACCTTCTTTAATCACTAGTCCTTTTTTCAGCCACTGAAATTTATTTATTTGTATAGAAAACCCTTTTCACGTCTTTGAACAAAACATAGTGGCATTTAGTAAGCATTCCCATCACATTAATACAATTTCTCCAACCTACTGGGGAGTACCGTATTTAGGTAAATGGGATGGAAACAGTGGGAAGTTAAAACCTTGCGGCTAAGCTCTAATTTCCCATATGATTCCCCAGACCCTCCACTTGGAACACTCATGTTGAAAGCCAAATTGCTAAACACTACTGCAGAAAATCTACTGTACTGCGGTGGTGTAACACAACTTGAGGGCCCCCCATTCTCCCGGACCGAGTCAAGAGTTCTCAGACCAGGGGCCTGCCTCCCATTTACAGTGCCAGAGAAAGTCCCCTGGAACTCGGGCCCCCCACACTTCGGAGGCTGTGGTTTCTGCTAGACAGTGACATTACAGTTGTCCTTACTGAGACATTAAACATGTTTTTTTTACTTTGGTTTACTGTTTCGGCGATGATTCTTTCTCACAAATAGTGGTTGCTTGGTTTCTAGAATGTATAGGTCCCTTTCTCAGGGACTGAATGTTCAATTAAAGACTTGCCACCGGTACATAAGAAAATTACAAATTACCTTTTATAGTGTGTGGTTGGAAATGTAAATTTGTTACAAATAGGACCAGAGAAAACTGTTCATTTCTGACTATAGCTTTCAGTTGTCATTAAAAGCAATTACATGTAAGAGAGGGTGAGTGAAATGCAAATCATCCTACTGCTGCAGACCTTGAATTATGATTGACAAGGTCTAAATAGCTGAGAAAGTAGTAAGGCACATTAGGTTGTTTTTTGAAAGCATTTGAACACATTATTGAAATGATCTATTAAAAAAAAATTAACATATAATCCTGTAGGACTTACACCTTTGTTAGGCTAATGCATATTTTAGATTTTGAGATAATCAGAAAAACATTTTTTTTGTTCCTGGTAACATGGTTCCACACAGAATTATCAAATACACTTTTCCCAACACAGTGAGTTTGGTGTGTACAATAATTCCATTGATGGAGATTGTGATTAGTAAAGGGGCCTGTCTGCCACGACTCATGCTCAAGTGATTTTAATTATTGAAAACCAGTAAATCTTAAGATACAGATCTGCCCATACGTTGTTTGTTCCAGACAGCATCACTATGGTTGTATTAAAATATAACAAGGAATTATGAGTACCTGCTTCTACAAGTGATCTGCAACCAAAATACATTACCATTCCTGGTGGAAATCACTATTCAATATTTAAGACAGACGCTCATTGTTTCAGTTTCATTTCTTTATTTGAACCCATGGCAAATGTCCTAGAGAGGGTCTTATTGGAACATACATCAGAGAACCCTAACCAAATAACAATATGGATTGCAACTGGTGCAAGAAATGAGAGAACAGCGCCTTCACCTGCACCTCATCAGATAACAATATACCTTAGTGAAGAAAGGTTCCATACACCTTGGATTCATGAACATGACTACACATTTAACTGCCTCAAGAGAGACAAAATATGGTTGACATTAAATACCATGACACTGTATATTAACTAACCGTGCGAATACAAACTTGCATTATCCTCTTCAAGGGGTAGGTAGGTTTATGATCTAGTGAGCCAGCTTGATGCTAAACTTACGAGTGGTTAAAGGGCTTTCTGAGTCGGCTCAAGATCTTTACCACATCTTCTTTGTGCAGCTAATTATCACACACTGCTAAGAAACAGTTATTTCCGATAAATACATATATCATTTATGGATTCTATTAATTTAGCAATACATTTTATTTAGTCAAAAATACTGATTAGTGAACCACTGTCCCGCAATTCAACATTTACAACATTGCAGGGTCTATTTAAGTATTTTTTTTATTGATGTTAGTAGGAATTGGTATGATTTGTTATCAGTGAAAGGTACAATTGACCCTAAACAATGCTAAAATATTTAATTTTGCAAGGTGTGAGACAGAAAAGAAAATTGGAGAAATGTTCAAAATCTACAAAGCACAGTGCTTCCAATCAGAGATTGTATGCTGAAAATATTTGAGGAAATTGAAATCTGCAAGCCTACAGGCTGAAGATAATCAATTTTTGAGGAAACTCCTAGGACTTTCCCATTCTCTGTCAACCGATGCCACACACTTGGAAAACGTGGTTGTCTTTCTAGAAGATGATATTAGGTTATCCCAGATTAAACTACGAGCTTCAGTAAGGTTACATTTAAAGGTGGAGTTGACTAGGGGTATTGGGCAAGTACCATTATTTTGACAAAACACTGACATCAAATCTTTAACCTTGGGGGACAATAAAGGGGTACATCTGGTCCTTGGCCTGTACTCAAGCAAGAAGAAAAACAATGAATCTTTCAAACCCTCTGTTTGATCATTTTATTGTTTTTAAAACTTGTCCTGAATTTGAAAATTAGCCACCACAGAAAATCAATGTCAACAATAAGCATTTGCTTTCCAATGTTATAATTAGCATATTTCAATAAATTTCCTCTGGCTGCCCACCACTTGTGTTTTTAACCCTTGTCATTCTGTTTTTAGATGTTATTTAGAAAAGTTTTAACGTGAACATGACAGAGTGGTATCACATTGGATAAAAGAATAGAAAACAATGAGTAAATGCACACATGTTTTCACAGACCCACTTACACAATAAGTTGTTCATCATGGAGGTCAACCTGGTTCACCTGCACCCAGGGTTTAACTGGAGCTGTGGAGCACTTTTAGTTTTAATCGGCCAGCAGCCAAGAAGAGTAGTGCCTCTATTGTTAATGAAGCTGCATCAAGGATTGCAAGATTGAGTACCAAATGAAGACACCATGACTCAGGTGCAGCCATTTTGTCCCCCATCTGCATGCATATGTAAGCATATTATAAAGCATCAATAGTAAGCTATTCAGGCATTCGATATATGATTAACAAGCCAATTTGTCTAAACCGAATAGATGTTCCCTAAATGTTCCCCTAAATGTCTTTTTGCCTGGGTGTTATGGTTTGGAGTGATATGAATGCATCTCTGAGTTCACTACAAAGCACAGCATCTTTAAGCCAGTCCTTTATGTGGGGTTTGGGGATGAAAGCCATTCTTTTACAACAAACTGTGCCTTTGACCTCGGCCAAAGAAACCTATGATCTACAATTTGCAAGGACTTCGGCTGAGATACAGGCTCTGTTACGTACAAACTGCCCTACGCATTTCACAGAAATGTTGGGACGTATCTTAAACATGTCTGATACGAGTGGTATTTTGCATGTATTTAAGACCATATGTTAAGGACTGTTAACACTTTTTCAAGCAGTCCTCGGAATCATTCCAAACTTCGTGCACTCGATGTTTGGTGGTCTGCCGCTAATTCTAGCACTCGTTGCAGGAATCCTATTTTTATTCCTACAAGCCAATCCACCAGCGTCACTCCCAGCACCTTGGAGAAAGCTCTCCTGGAAAGGAAGTGTTGTGAGCGCATAGTACAACTTTTGGGCTTACCTCGTCTGCGAGAATTAAATACCACATGGTTTCTGTCATTCAGACCAATCTGGCAAGATTGCATCTTACCTGTTCTACGCTGCCTGCTTAGCGGTGAAGAATGCGTGCTAGACATCTGTCTAACACTCCCATCAGTCATGCCAACGGATATTGTCTACGAGACCTGCACTGGCTCAGGGTGGAGAACCGAATCAAGTTCAAAGCCCTGAGCTACATGTTTAAAATCAAAACAGGAGTTGTCCCTCCAAAACTCCAATCACTGGTCCGTCCACATGTCCCTCCTCGCAACCTCCACTCATCCACTCAGGGCAAGTTTTTCGCTCCTAAAATTAAACTATCTCGGATGGGTGGAAGGACTTTCACATACTTACGTCCCTCACTTTGGAATGCCCTGCCCATAGCTCTCCGAAACAAAACGGAATACGTCCAATTTCGCAAATCATTAAAGACGTGGCTTTTCAACCAATAGCCTGTAGCCTTTTTAAACACAGTCTCTGAACTGCTTTTGCACCGGAAAACCCTTTTTGGGTAGCTGTCGCGCATTATAAATGTAATAAGTAAAAAAAATAACAGGCAGAGTTATTTTGCCATGAATGATCCATTCTGTAGCTGGTTTTTCTGCTATCGTAAATGGCAATTGTTCCAGTTTTTCAATGTTCAGCACTGTATACTTTGCCCCCTTTTGTGCCAGTTCAATCTGTTGATCCATAAGATTGTATTCTGAAAACAGAGACAACGTGTTGATGAAACGCCAAGGCACATAGCCTGCACACAAGTTTTGCAGTGTCCAGCCTAATAACAGAATAGAACGTAATTGAGACTGGCCTTGTCGCAGCAGGACCAAATCTTGTTCCACAATGTCTATAGCAGAGGATACAATGTTGCCCAGAGAATATATCCTGGATGACAGAGTTGTTAACCCATTGTCGACCACAGCGAGAGATTTCTCTAAATTAATACAATCAATTTCTCGTATTCTTTCTGCGGCGTCTGCTTGGGTAGCCTTCCATATTTCATTATAAGCAGCATAAATGCTGGAATATATGAAACGTTTTTGACGCGGTTTTCTTGGACCTAGCAAGAAATCCCTAAGGTCTGCGTCTTCTTTAAGTAAAGATAAGTGTTGTTTCACATCCTCTAATGTAGATTTCTGTAGCCAATCACAGCATAATGTTCCTACACTGTATGTTGTTACTACCCCTGGATGCTGTCTTTGAACATAACATGGGTCTTGCCTATTGATTGTAAAACCCTGTATTCTAGTCAGGAATCTTTCTTGACAGATGTTTGTGTCTGTGGGCCAGAGCAACCATTTTTCCCATGCAGGATCTGATCTGTTGTTTTGTAAAATAGTAAGCATGTCTACCTCCCCCTGTTTAGTGCTATTACTTGCAGGTGTAGGTATGGACGGTGTGTTCATGTCTTTGATTTTGGCTAACCCAAGGCAAGACGTTTGTTGGACAGTGTCATTCAAACACATTATTTGCTGTGGGATGATGCAGGCTCTAAACAAAGCTTCTATCCCCTGCACTTGCCAATCTTTTGTACCCCAGACAGATTTTGTGTCAATTGTGTCTTTCCAAAACTCGAAACCCTGTTTAGACAGTTGGGCAATAAAGGCTGCAGAATAAATCTGTTTTGTATTAATTAGCATATTTTTCGTTCCTGTTTTGTTCACATTTTTAAAGTAAAACGTTTCCGGATTGGATGTATTGTACCCTAAAAAATATGGAAACTTCATTGCAAATCTTATTGAGCTATCCCTTGGTGGTGTAGTACAATGTTCCCATTGGTTATACATAAATACATTTCTAGGTGTTGCAGATCTATGCAAGAAATGATGACCATAGTGGTTGTAACAATAAAGCTGTTCATAGTCTGTTGACCCCTCTAAGTATTCATGGTTAGAGAATGCAGCAGACCTTTCTAGATCAGAAATCATGTTATTAACAGTTTCAAAGTCCCAATCATCAGAATAGGTACTGGAGGTAATAAAGTTACAATGAAATTTCAAATAAGTGTGGAATCTTCAAAAGTTCAGTCGGGCCGAATATATCATAATCCGTTTTGTCCCAAACTATGCCATCTTGTATATATATATATTTAATCTTTATTTCGGCCGATTTGGCCATAAAAGATATACAAAGGAAACACATATTACACA
Source organism: Triturus cristatus (assembly GCF_964204655.1). NCBI lineage: Eukaryota > Metazoa > Chordata > Amphibia > Caudata > Salamandridae > Triturus > Triturus cristatus. Next base: position 627,323,895 of record NC_140587.1, read on the forward strand.
TGTAAAACCATCAAGGAAAAATAATCAGGCAACACATCAGATAAAAGGCCATGCGATTAAAATTTTGACTTAAAATTAGGTGAGAGCCTGCGACTTTAGAATACGGGTGCGAATATACCAGACATTAGTAAGAAATTTGGCTAATGCAAACACAATTGGACCTGAAACATCAGTTTTTAAAATTCTATACACCGGGAGGTACTCCCTAAAACCAAGGTTTCTAATGAGTGGTAGGAGCCAATATTTCCTGGCGGCCTTGTAAGTTGGACAAAACAAGACCACATGCAGATCGCTTTCCTCGGCACACACACATGCCGGGCATTGCTTGGTAGAGGGCGGTGTTGACCAGGAACAGGTGTAAGATCTAAGAGGCAATGTACCATATCTCCATTGGAGAAATAGCTTCCTGGCCAACACAGGAGACATAGCGTCCAGAACCCACTCCAGCCTGTATGAGTCCTTGCTTTGCGCGAATACAAATGTTAATGACCCCTCATCCTTGTAGTCTAGGGCCATAGATAATTTCTGCTCGTGATAAGCATTGACCAAAGCTCTTCGTGGGATCCTTAGTGAGGCGTTAGCTGGATCCGACCACAAGTCGGGAAGCCCCAATCTCACACAGGACTTTTTTATATATTTTATCCACGGGATCTGTAGAGCTTTAGGGTGGGTTAGAAACTCCCTCAGTTCCGCCCTATAAGAAGAAAGTTCTTCACTGCTCCATAGCCTTCGCCAGAAGACTATGGGTCTGAGACCTAGTTCATCTGCTATTGGTCTCAGTCCCAGATCCATCCTCAGGGGGAGGAGCGGGGTGCTGGACGGGAGTGCTACTATCTGTCTAATGAAGTTGTTCTCAGTTATAGACAAGCTGCAGGAGGCTGTATGACCCCACAGTTCCGCCCCATACATCAGAGCTCCTCTAGCCTGTGCCTTATATATCTGGATAAGCGGCCCCAACGGTTGATATGTGGAGCTTTTCATCAACCGAGCAATGCCGCCAGTGGTCTGCACTAATTTAAGATTAGCCGTAGTCTGGTGAGTTCCCCAAGACATGGTTTCATTCAACGTTACACCTAGATATTCAAAGGTGGAGACTCTCTCTAAACGTGATGCTCCCAGTAGGGGGTTCGGGCGTGATCTTAGGGTTGGGTTCAAGACCATAAACTTGGTTTTGGTGGCATTGATTTCTAACCCCCTGTCTGTGCAAAAAGACACAAAAGAATCAAGGATCCTCTGTATCCCCATAGGGGTTTTGGACAGCAGCAGGGTGTCATCTGCAAACATACCATCTTGTATAGGAACGGCTGTGATGTTCACTGCTGACAAGTCTCTTGCTTAACAATGGGATGATTTGTGTGGTTTCAAAAGTAAGTTCACATTTTTACTTTCTGTGTCCAAATGAATATATCTTCCATTTATCAGCATCCTCAGAGTCATTACTAAAGCTAGCCAAAGCAGAAAGAAATGTATTCCAGAAATAATCCACAGTTCAATCCATGGTGAAACCAGATAAGTCTTTTTCAGGAGATGAAAAAAGTATTGTGCTTGTTCTTTGAAAGTTCCTTTGGCTGGCGTTGTTTCCGGTTTGCTTGGATCCTCAGAAAACGTATCAAAGTCAATGAAATAGCCAAAGGCAGTTCTGTCAATGGTTGAAATTGCATCAGGATTCGTTGAAATCGCTAGAACCAGTTGATCACGTGTTACGTTGGTGTAAACAGGTGTATCAGGACGGAATGTTATTTGGGTTTCAAGAGGAATGAGTTCCATAGCATTGTTGCTTAGTCCTTCATTTCTTACAGCTGAATTCTCGATGGTGACGAGTCTTTCGGTTTGAACCTCTTGGATAGTAGCTAGAGGAGTGTGTCTGCTACTTGGTTGGAGTTCACAAGGCCTACTGCTTAGTATTGGCCACATAGGGTGGTTTGATGAGGTCGATTGACACAAATCTTTTCTCCTTTTTTCCAGCAAGGTTCAGCAGAAGTACTGTTCTTGTTCCGTGGATGGCTAGGACAGGTACTGGTTGTCTGTAAGAAGGCCCAAATTACTTCTTCTCCGCGATCTTTTCTCTGACTAGATCCCCAAGCTTTAGGATCCAGACAGGCCTTGCTGGGACCGCTGGGATTTCCCCAGTGGTGGTTGGCTTCAGGAACATGTTGCTTGTTTCGTTCTTAGTTCATTTAAGTCCTGTAAAACAGGCAAACGATCTTCACTACTGTGCCTTCGCATTCGAGATCTGGAACCCACATTATTATACCAAATAGGATTTCATATGGAGTGACCCCCCCCAGAGAACTTCTTGGCAAAATATTTAATGAACGTTGGACCCCATTAAGATGTTTGACCCACCTATCGCTCAAACCCAATACCCTAGCTGTTATAGACTGCTTTATGTCCCGGTTTTTCCTTTCCACAACAGAATTTCCCTCAGGATGAAATGGAGAGGAGTACCGCAATGCAACGCCCAAACTGGCTGTGGCTTTTTTGTAAGCTCAGAATGTAGTGTGCCAATTGCGTATGTGCAGAGAAAGATCCGCAAATCTTTTATAACAGTTTGAGCGTCAGCTGAGCGCTGAGGCCACATCCATAAGAACCTTGAACATGAATCCACTACGAACATGATATATTTATAGTTACCATCCCTTTGCAAGGGACTGCAGTGATCCAGGTAAACACAAGCTAATGGTTTATCTGAAATTAACAGGGGTGTCTGCGTAGGGCGTTTCACTGTAGAGATTTTCATCTGTTGGCATACTTCACATTCCAAAACATAGTTTTTGGTCTGTTTCCTAATGCCGGGCCACCAATATCTTTGTTTTAATAACGATACTGTGGCAGAAACACCTGCATAGGCAGAGGCTATCCCTTCATGTATGCTAGAATTAGTCCTAATATACGTTCCATGTTTGGAATTACCCTATCCCCCACTCCAGGGATTCGAGCAAATGGAACGTTGTCCGCATCAATTATATATGAGTATTTGAGTGGAAATATTTTAGGTAATGCTGCACCACTGCCTTTGCTTGATGCATTGACAGCCAACAGTATCTCACTGTCTATTCTCGTTTTTGAACGAGTGATCACAGCTACGGAAGCTGTTTGCACAGCCCCCTTCGCGGCTTCGTGAGCGAATGAATTCCCTGCAATGTGAGCGCCATCACGTTGATGTAAATATTCATTGTATGATTGTATGATTGAACACAGTAAAAAGAATCGCACACTATAAGTGTGGGGAATTCGCGATCCGTATTTTCAAGTGCCAATTTGAATGCTTGTAGCTCAGCTCGCTGAGCTGTACAATCTCCTAGAGATTGTGTGTTGGTGACCGTTGGTCGGAATTTACCATCAGGCATGCGATTGCGCACACTGCACTGTAAGCTTGTTTACTCCGCGTAGCTGGTTGTGCTGATCCGTCAGTATAAATTATACATTCGTACTGATCAAGAGGGAGAATCCCAATAGGCAGAGTACATTCATGTTCATATTGCAGGAATGCTTGTAAGCATCACGAACATATTCAACATCCGTTGCAGCAAGATAATTAACCCATTGTATCCATCTTGGATATAAAGCTTTTGCATTTGGAATGCTCGCTTTTGTAACTGCCCCTAAGGCTGGTACCGGAGTCACGACAATGCATTTCCCCTGAGCTAGAGCTCTTTCTTTTGCTACAGCGGTTTGAACTGCTGTCAGAATGTTTTCTGTCAAAGTGAAGCGCATTTCTGCTTGTTTATACAAATGTGATTTGTATGCAATTGGTACTTTTTCACCTTCATTAAAAGTTAAGTAGGTGAATCCACATTGACCAGATATTATTCGGATCACTAAATTACGTGTATTTACGTGTGTCTGTAAGGGATTTGTTGCTAACATGTCAGCTTGGAGTGATCGCAGGAAATCTGTGTGTTCCTGTGTACAATTTTTGATTTTGAAATCAGGTTTGAATAATTCGTAGAGAGGTTTAACCCTGTCTCCGTAATTTAGAATGTAAGTTCTTCCAAAATTCAGGAAACCTAGAATCGACTGTACATTTTTCAGAGTTTTTGGAGGTTGGAGCAGCGCACACTTTTCTAAAAAGCTAGCTGCTAGGCTTTTTCCTTCACTTGAAAGCTCATATCCTAGGAAAAGGACATTGAGATGGGCAATTCTATATTTTTTTAAGTTGAATTTATAGCCCTCAGAGGCGTAGCGGAGTATAATGGTATTCACCCTGTTCAAGTGCTTATCCAGGTCATCATCTGTCAGATAGATGTCATCGACATATGACAATGCCTCGTAATCATAAATTTGCAGTAACTCTGTCACTCTTGCTGAAAATAACACCGGGCTGTTCTTGAACCCTTGATGAAGTTGACAAAAGTGACGTTGGGTCCCCATTATCGAGAAAGCTGTCAAGGACCTACTTTCAGGTGCTATGTTTTGACAAAAGAAACCATTTGAAATGTCCAATGTGGTTTTATATTTTTTACGCACAATGTTATTCATTAATGCTGTACTGTGTGCATGTTGCACTGCAAATGTCTTAGAACAAGTGTTCAGGTGTCTCTAATCCAAAACTAGACGATATGTATTGTCTGGTTTAGAAACAGGAAACAAAGGATTGTTCATTGATGAGTTGCATGTTTCAATCACCCCTTGGTATTCAAGTTGATCTAAGATCTCCCTGACCTGTTTTTTAGCTTCTTGCTTAATTGGGTACTGCCATTGTGCAGTAGGTTTATTTTTTAACTGTATCTTGGGGTGAGGTGAGTCCTCATCCCATCCTACATGATTTTTGTATAATGCTGGTGCCTTGGCAACTGCCCATTTCCTGGCATATGTATATTTTAGGTGTATTGGAACATGGTTGGATAAGGCTGGCATCATGATGTCTTCGCCATGTGGACACTCCCTGACACATTCTGGTGGTCAGTCCTGTTCTGCTAGAAGTTATAACCCCTTGAAAGTTTCTCCCAAAAGAGTGCTCTCACTTTTCTTGGTATGTCTCCCTCCATCCGGAGTGTTATTTCATATAACCTTTGTGTAGTACTAACCCTGGTGTCTACAGTCTCAACTGTGATGTACTCATTCAAGTCCACTATCTACAGAAGTTCCTTCAGGTTCTGGCGAGCTATTGTTACTTCTGCTGCACTGTCCGTCATTGTCTGAGCCCATTCTCCATTATTGATTTGTGTTCTCAGAATTCTCGGCATGTCTGATCTTCAGACCTGCTACCTTCTTCTTAGTGAATTGAGGTTTTGGTTTGTTTTTCTGAACGTGTTGATCATCTTTGGACTTCACACATTCCTCTTTGTGATCTGACTGTCCTCTTCTATCTCTGCCTAATTGTTCATAGGATTTTTCTATTATTCTGGGTCGTTCTTGTTGATGTTCTGTTACATCAAATTCCCTTAAGTGTTGGCGGATCGCCACTGATGCTGCCTCCCCTTTAACATTAGATAATATTATTGTTGAGACCTGGTCGAAATTTTTTAGTAATTTCAAACCTAAATTCAGAGCAGGCTCTGTCCCGTATTCATTTTGAATTTGCTTCAGGACATCGGGTATAACCGCAATAGATGGAACACCATGTGTTTGAGTATAGATGGCCCCAAAGATTGTGACCCAAGTGGTGCAGTCTTCCAGATGTGGTGTGATCCCCATTGGTAAACAGATTGTTAGGATTCTGTGATTCTCATAAGGGCTAGTATTAGGAAATAACGCTTCGATTTGTGTAATTTTTTTAGCTATCCAGAATGGAATTTGTTCACGTTTTGTGGGCATTTTACCCATGACTGTGTGTAAAGTCTGTGGAGTAATTTTTAGTGTATTCCCCTGGTGAGGGGTTTGATTTGGATTGGTTAATGGTGGTTGGACTGTGAAAGTCCGCATGACATATTGGACCAAGTGTCTGTAAATTGTTATTAACTCTTTGAGTTGAGTGAGTAATTCATTGTCTGAAATCTCTTCGATATCAGGATGAGGTGTGTAGCCGGCTAAAATCAGCCATGTTGCTCCTGGTCTACCTAGTGGACCGAGCCTGGTAATGTGATTGTAATGTGTTAGGGCACATTTAAACCAGAGATTATGCTCCTGGTATGTGAGTGGAATTTCAACATCCTCGAAGGGAATATATTCCTCAGGTGGTTCATCTTCTTTATAGAAGTGAAACACTTTTGTTACTGGATTTGATTTTGGGAATACTATCCATGAGTAGAATACCTCTGTCTGAAATGATTCATGTGCCTCTATCACGAAAACTGCCCTATCACCTCTTGGTGTTAGGCCATGTTTTATAAGTTTTAGAGTGATGGCTCTTCTTAAATTGGGATGGATGTTTATAACATCCTCATCGGTTTCATTTAAACATGTAAAATTAAAAGCTGTTACGACTTGGTCAGTCGCAGCCTCACCGGTCACGGTATTATTATCCGTTTTGGGACATTGCTTTTGAATAATGTAGAACAAGTTTCAAGGAAACAAAGTTAAGGTGCACAATATTTTGGCTACAAACACAACGCGAAGGTCCTAAGTCAAAGCATAAACACAACGCCGCATGATGCTGTATGTGCAATCCCTTACATCTAAACTTAAAACATTATTGCATCACCAGGCAGAAAGATTAAAGGGTCTATCGGGCCACCCTTAATGGCGGAGCTTCGTCATGTATGACCCTTAGGGATCAGAGGCCGGGCCCCTACACTCGTGAGCCACCCGGCCCTACTGGGTGCCCGTCACAGTGATCCCTGACAGAAGAAATCTCATGCCACTGGTGTGCATCCAAATAGTTCAAAAGGAAACAAAAAGAGTGCAGTGCGATAATGTGGTAGTGTACTAAAAATGACTACGTGATCAAAAAAATCGATTTAATATGAATTGACCAGGTGTCATGTCTAAAAACCAAATAAGTCAAAAAATCTATATATGACTATTCCCTGTCTTGGTCTGTCTAGGTCGACATGTTTCAGCCGATCTGGTTATTTCACCCGGCTTTCTTCAGGACCAGTTAGTTGATTTAAAAGGAGCTACTGCAGGATAAATTTGGTAAACAGTGATGTGAATCAAAGTAAAGAAACTTATAGAAAAAGATATGGTGTGGCCGAAGCCACCCTACCAGACTAGCATAATTGCGCTTAGAATTTATGTAGTCACCTCTTCTTCTCTCCTGAAAAGAAAGGGTGGTAGGTGTCACACATAATTTGTGATGGGATTAGCATAACAAAACATAACAGCATCAGCGACTCGTGTTCAGTAGTGCCATTCTTGAACACTACTTATTTGATAATATGGCCACCAATTGGTCCACAAAGAGAACGTTCTCTGAAAACATGCAAAATTACAACTCACCCAGCGTTCTGTGGGAGGAAAGCCTCACCTCACCCGGCAGATTGCTCGGTATCGGAGGCACCGCTCTGTTAAAATAGGAACACAAGAGGGCGGGTTGTGACAACATACACCAACACTCCATGGTCCCTACATAAAGAATAACACTGACCAATCAACTCCTGACCCACAGGCCAACACACCCAAAGCCTGACATAACTGTGCCATGCACTCAATTCAGCTTAGAGTCTGCTAAGTGGTAACAAATCCAGATATATAGATTGGACGCAGTGTAGACATGTCCACAGTGTTCTACTTCTCTCTAATGCTCAAACTATACAAATCAAAGTTGTAGGATAGCAATATATAATGAAGAGGTCAACATTGATGTTAAATTAAATTGAAATTAAAAACCAGTCATAGAGGTCCCAAGTAACCCTAGACTGATCATTACTGCTCGCAATACCCTAAAAAAACTAGGTCAAAGCACCTTACCTATCCGTCGAGACCTCAAACTGGACCTCGAGCAGTCTGGGAGGTACCGATCACTAGGAAGGCGGCCCCTTAAATAGTGCCTATGATCAGTTTACATTCGCGCCACATCGCAGGTGTTGTGAATCCAATTGACACAGGAGGAGTCATCAAAACACAGCGCATGTGCAAAAACCGCTTCGCCACTCCCGTCTGTTAGTGTAGTAAATACCGGGCATGCGCAGTGTAAGACATGCTGTGTGTCTCTAGGACACCGAAGTCTGTTCTCACTACGCATGCCTCGGCTGCAATATCACCGAGCACTGCGCATGCCCGTAGTCTCACATAATTGAAATAGTTAAGAAATCAAATTCTTCTCTAAAAGCCAGTCCCAAGTACGTCAACGTGTTGTACTACATCGGAAAATAACGCGTTCCAAACGGACAAAACGGAACAAACACACTGATCATGACTGTGTACGAAGTTGAACAAAGGTACACTTGATCGATATCAAGAACATGTAAACACACGTGCCACTACTCCTGGCACATGCGCTCTAGTACCAAAGTAGGCAAAGTAGTTAGTGTGTCACCACTATTCAGCAAAACCTAGTGCATTCAGGTAGACTGGGTGTGTGCCATACCCAGCAGCTGACTATTCGCGACATTCTAATTCTAGTGTAAAACCATATATTTTGTAATGTACAACACTGTGTCGACATAAGGCATACAGCCTCCTAACCCTAGTGATGTAACGATGGTTGCTATCTCAGTGTATTATCAAGTTGGTACTAACACTAATGTGTAACTAGGAGAATAGGACTGCCTGGTATTCTTTCCAAAAGGGTCATGTAAGGTCTGTATGGCAGAGTGGCTGTGTAAAGGACAGTTACTGATCAATGGCAGAGGGAGGGTATAGACAAACCGGGTCACCTGATGTCAGAGGTATACGCAGTACTGTGTATCATATAGAGTCTATATGACTGAATGGCTGTGTGTGGGGGACAGTCTCCTCGTGGCTAATCAAAAAGCAGAGTGAGGCAAGTCTAGATGTCTCGGTGACTCATCCACACATGCTCAAATAATCACCTTACGGTAAACCATGGGTCAGCACTCAAATGGACGTCCATGGAATATTATCGTTGAGTCCACGTGTGTCCGTCCTCATTTTAATAATCCATTTCTGTTCTTTAACGAATAGAAACTTAGAAACGTCGCTCACATGTGAGGGGATGAGCGGTCGTTCAAGCACAATCCATCTCATGTCGTCTGCTGTATGATGTTTAGCAAGGAAGTGGTCCGTCAGACATGTAGACTGTTTTCTGCATCGGATGGTGCTCTTGTGCTCGCTGATGCGGAGCTTAATCTTCCTTGTTGTGTGGCCAATGTAATGTAGAGAACAGGGACAAGTGATCATATAGATCAGGTTCTCTGAATTACAGTTCGTATGACTGGTCAGAATCCAGGGACGTGCCGTACCTACATCGACAGAAGTGGTTTTGGAAGTTTGAGGGCAGACACTACAAGACCCGCATGGGTAATGTCCCCTCACAGGTGGTAACGACCATAAGGTTTTATCGACCCGTGTGTGTTCGGTACGTGGTCGTGTGTGAACTAGACTGTTGCGTAGACTAGGACCTTTCTTGAAAGCGAACAAAGGGGGCGGAATGTTCTCCGCGGCCACATTCAAAATGTGCCAATGCTTCCGCACCAACTTCTGCAAATTATTTGAGAGGGTGCAGAAGGTTGTCACAAACGTGAGCCTCTCATTTGGTGTCCTTGTTGTACTATTGTCTAAGAGGGCTTCACAATGGTTATTGGATGCTCTTTTCCACGCCTGTCGTACAAGTCTCTTCGGGTACTGGCGTAATTGTAAATGATTAGCCAAAACCTCCGCATGTTTGTGAAAGAGGTCTGTAGTAGAACAGTTCCGTCTCACACGCAGGAACTGTCCCACCGGGAGGTTCTCTTTGAGGGCCCTCGGATGATGACTATCAAAGGACAACAGCGAGTTCCTGGACATAGGTTTTTTAAACAGCTCACAATGTAGCGAATTACCAATAGGGAATATTGATATATCAAGAAAGGACAGACGTTGTTTACTGAACTCCATCGTGAAATTAAGAAAAGTGTTTTGCTCATTAAGCCAGACATGGAAAGCCTGAATCTCAGGGATGGAGCCTCGCCACACCACCAAAATATCATCTATGTACCTCTTCCACAACACCAGATGTTCAAAAAAAGGGTTGTTGTGGTTCAATACATGTTGTTGTTCAAAGAGGTGAACATAGAGATTGGCGAGGCTCGGCGCAAAAACACTCCCCATCGATGTACCAGAAATTTGCAAGAAAATCTGGTCCTCGAAACGAAAAAAGTTCTCGGTCATCGCTATTCTAGCGCACTGCATAATGAAGGAGACGGGTGTTATGCTGTCAAGATCACGGCCTTCTAGTAGGCACGACATCTGTCCATTGGCAACCGGACTCCACGTTTCCGAACACCCGGAGCAGAGGCGGCCTCCAGCAAACCAACAACACAACCAGCAGTTGAGAAACGATCTTGTAGTGAATCTCAGTTCTCGCACCTTAACGGGAAGCGAGCTCAGTGTCCTCAACCGAGGTTTAGGCTTTGTGCCTACCTATCAAGGAGACGCATTCACTTTGAGATGCGAACTTGAGAATTTTTTTAGGAAAATTCGTTTACATTTCTTTTTCAAGGATAGACCATCAGACGATGTTTCATCCTCTGCTGATGAGTTGCTGACTACGAACACTGGGCTACGACCCAAGAGCAGCTTCACACCAATGGCTCATCAAGTCCCTTCCCAAGTCTCCACTTTTGAGAAGGCCGTCACATTCGACACAATGGCATTATGTGACTCACGGCCCTCCAGCTTTTGTAATTTCCCTAAGAAAGACAGAGAGGCTCTCCAAAATCTCAGTTCAGACACGTCCGTCATTTTTAAACCTGCGGACAAGGGAGGTGCCACTGTCCTACAGGACATGGTCACCTACCAGAGAGAATGTCTGCGACAACTCCACAATGACAAATTCTATCGCAGTCTAACGTCGGACCCCACACCGAGGCTTAAACTTGAAATCAAACACTTGGTTGAGGAAGGGGAGGCAGAGGGATGGATTACGCCGCAGGAGGCACGATTTCTAGTGACAGACAATCCAGTAATGCCCTACTTTTACTGCCTCCCTAAGATACACAAGAATATTACACCCCCTCCGGGACGCCCCATTATATCGGGGATAGGGTCACTCCTTGAGCCTCTCTCTAAGTTCGTGGATGTGTTTCTACGGCCTATGGTGTTAGAAATGCCCACTTACTTAAAAGATACGTCGGACGTTCTGAGATTGCTTCCAGACATTGATTTCCATCCCGAAACTGACATTTTGGCAAGTTTCGATGTAGAGTCGCTATACACTTGCATCCCGCAAATGGAGACCCTTGAGTCCATCAGAGGGCTACTAGAAGGCCGTGATCTTGACAGCATAACACCCGTCTCCTTCATTATGCAGTGCGCTAGAATAGCGATGACCGAGAACTTTTTCCGTTTCGAGGACCAGATTTTCTTGCAAATTTCTGGTACATCGATGGGGAGTGTTTTTGCGCCGAGCCTCGCCAATCTCTATGTTCACCTCTTTGAACAACAACATGTATTGAACCACAACAACCCTTTTTTTGAACATCTGGTGTTGTGGAAGAGGTACATAGATGATATTTTGGTGGTGTGGCGAGGCTCCATCCCTGAGATTCAGGCTTTCCATGTCTGGCTTAATGAGCAAAACACTTTTCTTAATTTCACGATGGAGTTCAGTAAACAACGTCTGTCCTTTCTTGATATATCAATATTCCCTATTGGTAATTCGCTACATTGTGAGCTGTTTAAAAAACCTATGTCCAGGAACTCGCTGTTGTCCTTTGATAGTCATCATCCGAGGGCCCTCAAAGAGAACCTCCCGGTGGGACAGTTCCTGCGTGTGAGACGGAACTGTTCTACTACAGACCTCTTTCACAAACATGCGGAGGTTTTGGCTAATCATTTACAATTACGCCAGTACCCGAAGAGACTTGTACGACAGGCGTGGAAAAGAGCATCCAATAACCATCGTGAAGCCCTCTTAGACAATAGTACAACAAGGACACCAAATGAGAGGCTCACGTTTGTGACAACCTTCTGCACCCTCTCAAATAATTTGCAGAAGTTGGTGCGGAAGCATTGGCACATTTTGAATGTGGCCGCGGAGAACATTCCGCCCCCTTTGTTCGCTTTCAAGAAAGGTCCTAGTCTACGCAACAGTCTAGTTCACACACGACCACGTACCGAACACACACGGGTCGATAAAACCTTATGGTCGTTACCACCTGTGAGGGGACATTACCCATGCGGGTCTTGTAGTGTCTGCCCTCAAACTTCCAAAACCACTTCTGTCGATGTAGGTACGGCACGTCCCTGGATTCTGACCAGTCATACGAACTGTAATTCAGAGAACCTGATCTATATGATCACTTGTCCCTGTTCTCTACATTACATTGGCCACACAACAAGGAAGATTAAGCTCCGCATCAGCGAGCACAAGAGCACCATCCGATGCAGAAAACAGTCTACATGTCTGACGGACCACTTCCTTGCTAAACATCATACAGCAGACGACATGAGATGGATTGTGCTTGAACGACCGCTCATCCCCTCACATGTGAGCGACGTTTCTAAGTTTCTATTCGTTAAAGAACAGAAATGGATTTTTAAAATGAGGACGGACACACGTGGACTCAACGATAATATTCCATGGACGTCCATTTGAGTGCTGACCCATGGTTTACCGTAAGGTGATTATTTGAGCATGTGTGGATGAGTCACCGAGACATCTAGACTTGCCTCACTCTGCTTTTTGATTAGCCACGAGGAGACTGTCCCCCACACACAGCCATTCAGTCATATAGACTCTATATGATACACAGTACTGCGTATACCTCTGACATCAGGTGACCCGGTTTGTCTATACCCTCCCTCTGCCATTGATCAGTAACTGTCCTTTACACAGCCACTCTGCCATACAGACCTTACATGACCCTTTTGGAAAGAATACCAGGCAGTCCTATTCTCCTAGTTACACATTAGTGTTAGTACCAACTTGATAATACACTGAGATAGCAACCATCGTTACATCACTAGGGTTAGGAGGCTGTATGCCTTATGTCGACACAGTGTTGTACATTACAAAATATATGGTTTTACACTAGAATTAGAATGTCGCGAATAGTCAGCTGCTGGGTATGGCACACACCCAGTCTACCTGAATGCACTAGGTTTTGCTGAATAGTGGTGACACACTAACTACTTTGCCTACTTTGGTACTAGAGCGCATGTGCCAGGAGTAGTGGCACGTGTGTTTACATGTTCTTGATATCGATCAAGTGTACCTTTGTTCAACTTCGTACACAGTCATGATCAGTGTGTTTGTTCCGTTTTGTCCGTTTGGAACGCGTTATTTTCCGATGTAGTACAACACGTTGACGTACTTGGGACTGGCTTTTAGAGAAGAATTTGATTTCTTAACTATTTCAATTATGTGAGACTACGGGCATGCGCAGTGCTCGGTGATATTGCAGCCGAGGCATGCGTAGTGAGAACAGACTTCGGTGTCCTAGAGACACACAGCATGTCTTACACTGCGCATGCCCGGTATTTACTACACTAACAGACGGGAGTGGCGAAGCGGTTTTCGCACATGCGCTGTGTTTTGATGACTCCTCCTGTGTCAATTGGATTCACAACACCTGCGATGTGGCGCGAATGTAAACTGATCATAGGCACTATTTAAGGGGCCGCCTTCCTAGTGATCGGTACCTCCCAGACTGCTCGAGGTCCAGTTTGAGGTCTCGACGGATAGGTAAGGTGCTTTGACCTAGTTTTTTTAGGGTATTGCGAGCAGTAATGATCAGTCTAGGGTTACTTGGGACCTCTATGACTGGTTTTTAATTTCAATTTAATTTAACATCAATGTTGACCTCTTCATTATATATTGCTATCCTACAACTTTGATTTGTATAGTTTGAGCATTAGAGAGAAGTAGAACACTGTGGACATGTCTACACTGCGTCCAATCTATATATCTGGATTTGTTACCACTTAGCAGACTCTAAGCTGAATTGAGTGCATGGCACAGTTATGTCAGGCTTTGGGTGTGTTGGCCTGTGGGTCAGGAGTTGATTGGTCAGTGTTATTCTTTATGTAGGGACCATGGAGTGTTGGTGTATGTTGTCACAACCCGCCCTCTTGTGTTCCTATTTTAACAGAGCGGTGCCTCCGATACCGAGCAATCTGCCGGGTGAGGTGAGGCTTTCCTCCCACAGAACGCTGGGTGAGTTGTAATTTTGCATGTTTTCAGAGAACGTTCTCTTTGTGGACCAATTGGTGGCCATATTATCAAATAAGTAGTGTTCAAGAATGGCACTACTGAACACGAGTCGCTGATGCTGTTATGTTTTGTTATGCTAATCCCATCACAAATTATGTGTGACACCTACCACCCTTTCTTTTCAGGAGAGAAGAAGAGGTGACTACATAAATTCTAAGCGCAATTATGCTAGTCTGGTAGGGTGGCTTCGGCCACACCATATCTTTTTCTATAAGTTTCTTTACTTTGATTCACATCACTGTTTACCAAATTTATCCTGCAGTAGCTCCTTTTAAATCAACTAACTGGTCCTGAAGAAAGCCGGGTGAAATAACCAGATCGGCTGAAACATGTCGACCTAGACAGACCAAGACAGGGAATAGTCATATATAGATTTTTTGACTTATTTGGTTTTTAGACATGACACCTGGTCAATTCATATTAAATCGATTTTTTTGATCACGTAGTCATTTTTAGTACACTACCACATTATCGCACTGCACTCTTTTTGTTTCCTTTTGAACTATTTGGATGCACACCAGTGGCATGAGATTTCTTCTGTCAGGGATCACTGTGACGGGCACCCAGTAGGGCCGGGTGGCTCACGAGTGTAGGGGCCCGGCCTCTGATCCCTAAGGGTCATACATGACGAAGCTCCGCCATTAAGGGTGGCCCGATAGACCCTTTAATCTTTCTGCCTGGTGATGCAATAATGTTTTAAGTTTAGATGTAAGGGATTGCACATACAGCATCATGCGGCGTTGTGTTTATGCTTTGACTTAGGACCTTCGCGTTGTGTTTGTAGTCTTACTTTGGGGACTGAAGGTAGTATAGTCGTTAAACTGGTCCCTATTAGACCCTTCTGTAGAGATTTTGTGTTATTGTGCACAATATTTTGGAACACTGTATCCTTCAACGTTGAACAAACCAAACAGCTAATACATAGGATTGTCGTCCAACTCAGCTATGGCGTATATTAACCCTACCCACTCAAGAGGTCTTATGGAGTACTGTGAGTAGGGGTCTCTGAGAAAAGCACGACTGAGTTACTTCCGTATCTAGTGTTAAATTACTGCCTTACTAAACACGTTGGGTGCCATGTAGTGTAGTTCTTATTTCCCTTATAGGCTCTGCGCATTGGAATAATGTACACTATAGTTGTGGCATAGGACTGAGGTCAGTATGCCTCTATCGAGTACATTAAACTTAATTACTTTGTGTGCCAGCTAACTCAGAGGCCACTAGAAACTCCTTGAATAAACAAGAAGGGAGTAGTTTCTGGCAACCGCATAAACATTGTGGGCCCGATTCACAGAACTAACTTAAGACAAAATCCTAAACGTACTACCATTTCCGTATTCACAGAAGGCACTTACTCATTTTGGTATTCACAGAAGACACTTACTCACTTCAGTATTCACAGAAGTTAGGAGTCCTAACTTTAGGACTCCTAAATGCCTTCTGTGAATACCGAAAGTCTTAAAAATTTGATTTTTCTCAGTTTAGGAGTCCTAAAGTTAGGACTCCTAACTTTACTACTACTAAACTGAGAAAAATCCTAATTGTAAGGCTTACGGTATTCACACAAGGCATTTAGGAGTCCTAAAGTTAGGAGTCCTAACTTTACTACTACTAAATTGAGAAAAATCTGAATTTTAAGACTTTCGGTATTCACAGAAGGCATTTAGGAGTCCTAAAGTTAGGAGTCCTAACTATATTACTACTAAACTGAGAAAAATCCTAATTTTAAGGCTTTTGGTATTGACAGAAGGCATTTAGGAGTCCTAAAGTTAGGAGTCCTAACTTTACTATTACTAAATTGAGAAAAATCTGAATTTTAAGACTTTCGGTATTCACAGAAGGCATTTAGGAGTCCTAAAGTTAGGAGTCCTAACTATACTACTACTAAACTGAGAAAAATCCTAATTCTTAGGCTTTTGGTATTGACAGAAGGCATTTAGGAGTCCTAAAGTTAGTAGTCCTAACTGTACTACTACTAAATTGAGAAAAATCCTAATTTTAAGACTTTCGGTATTCACAGAAGGCATTTAGGAGTCCTAACGTTAGGAGTCCTAACTATACTACTACTAAACTGAAAAAAATCCTCATTTTAAGACTTTCGGTATTCACAGAAGGCATTTAGGAGTCCTAAATTTAGGACTCCTAACTTCTGTGAATACCAAAATGAGTAAGTGCCTTCTGTGAATACCAAAATGAGTAAGTGCCTTCAGTGAATGCAAAATTTGGTAGTAAGTTTAGGATTTTGTCTTAAGTTAGTTCTGTGAATCGGGCCCGATAACTTTGTTGCATTTACTATTCCCACTCCAATCTGGGCAACAATAGGGATAGTGCTGCACTAGGTAGGGGTACATTTACTATTCCTACTCTAGTATGTGCAACAGTAAGGAAAGGTTTGGTCTTCAGAGAGGTAACATTTGCTATTCCCACTCCAGTCTGTGCAACAGTCGGGGAAGCATTGGACTTCAGAGGGGTAAACTGTACTATTCCCAAAGTAGGTAAAGTACTTCACTTCAAATACATAACATATATGCAACATAACCCTGTTAATTAAATAAAAATATACAACTCTTAATATACATTTTATTAATTAACACACACATTTGTATATATAAAAAACAATATAGTCATTCACCAATTTAATAATGAATTAGCAATTTTAAGAAAATTAGACATTATTTATTACTTATTTAATATATCACACTATACCCTTAAAACCTCACAGCACACAATTAAAATACATCTAAAATAAATAAATGCAATGCAATTAACATAATTATTATAACTAATTAAATATTAATTAAGCAATAAATTTGTATTTATTAATCAATTCATTATTTAATATTAAGTGATTCATTATTTATTAAATAATTTAAAAAAAATCCCAGTCTAAACCTCTTCAAACCCAGCAACTTGCATCTAACAAATAACGAAAACAATTATTATTAAATTTACATAATTAATAATCAATTAAATAACTATTAATACGTTTCATTAATTCTTAATTATTATTTAAATAACTTCTCACCCTGTGCTCTGACAAACCCAGAAACCAGCACCTAAAAATAAATTAATAATTAATTATGAATCAATTACACTTAGGGCCCAAATACGAGTTTGGCAGTGCAGCACCGAGTCCACCTCGCTTCTGCTTGACAAACCCATGGTGAGGCCGCCCACCAGATTAGGAATTTCCCCCATTTGGCAGGCTTTTTTTGGCATTCCTATGGCGTGCCTCTAAAAACAGTCACCGCAACAGGAATGCCAAAGACAGTTCCTGCATGGCATGTACTGAAAAGTCCATCCCGTGCAGAAACTGATGTGCGTACACTCAGGGGGGCATTGCCCCCCTGTGTCCATCCACAGGGCACAGAGGCACAGAGGCACCGGGGTCTTGTAGGGCCCCCTTTGTTTCCTCTCCACCAGGGTTTACATGGAGGAGTACCCACCATGTAAACCCTGGCGGTGAGGAAACTCCAAATATATGCTTGGTGGCCTTTACACAACTGCAACACTGCCAGGCAACCCTTCACGACAATATCTATCACTATTATAATTAAATTAAAAATTATAAACCACTGAACATTACAAGCTGTATTTAACAATATTAATAACAATTATACAAACAATAATAACCCCCAAAATGTATATATAACTTAACATCACATACAGATAAGTATAAAATGATTTTTGTTACAACTATATTATTGAAAACAATATTTTCAACAACAATATTCTTGAAAACAATATTACTGACCTAAAAAATGTATATTCTTGATGATATTTCCAACTTGATATTTTGTCCAAACACCCAAAATAGTCAGTAGGAATATCCTGAGAGAATTCAGGCTCACAGACAGCAGACATCTGTGTGTCAGGAGGATATTAATCTCTCCTGAATCATACAGATAAAAGTTATCTAGGGTGTATTTTTACTATTAACTTCTGTAAATGAGTTAACAGTTGTGAGGGAGTCTCCGCACTTGGGGGCAGAATCTCCGCAATGAGAATTCTCATTGTGGAGATTCTGTCCCGAATAGGAGATTCCCCTGTGACTGTGGGGCCTCCTCATGTGCGAAGAAGCCCTTTGTGAATCAGGCCCTTTTTTTCGGGTACATTAGAAACACCACAATAAAGGCTATTGTTACTGCAGAATTTCTTCTTCTGTTGATGATGTAACCTTCCACCAAGCTTTCTTAATAGTATTAAAGACCCATCATCTTGAGCACTGCAAGACCTGGAATATAATTCTGAAGGTTCAAATGGGCATGGTAGGTCTTTAATGCTCAATGCAGAGGCCTTGATGTTAAAGGTTTGTGGAATTGACAGAGTGAATAGTACAAACGTTTGGATCAAAGTGTTCGGGTGAGGGCCCAAACATTGACTTGTGTATGCAATCACCAAACTTTGTTGCAGTACTTAGCTCCCAGGGAAGGGGGCATTTGTGGCCCTTATATATTTTTTTTTACATAGTTTTAATTGATTTTTTACACAGTACATCTAATACATACTCCCGTATACATATCTGTGAGTCTTCAATAAAGATCAGTGCTGAGCAGTAATAGATATAAATCCCACTTCTTGGTGCGCTAAATGAAAAAATCTAGTATTCAGTTTCAATCATTTTAACACTCATAATGCAATACAAATCAGTGACGTCCAATGTGCATTAGATCTGTTCACATATCCAACTATAATTACAATAAAACTACACACCCTGTTTCGCTCATCAGAAAATCTTAACATAACATTCCAAAGACCCCCACCCTCCCCCCCTAGACACAGTTACCAGTACATATGCTGTAGTGGTCAACAGTCCCATATTTGCCATTTAGCAGCAGTGACACAACCCTAGCAGATAAATCCTACAATCTGTTTCAATTGTACAACATCCCGTACCATCCAACAGTGCCATATAACCATGATATCAAATGGGTCCCGCTATTCAATTTACTGGGCAAAACCTCTGTCGCAATGAATTCTTCTAACATCACATTCCAGTCCAATGTTATAGGCTTCTTCCTCAATCCTCTGCTCTACTCCCTCTTTAATTCCTCACTCACAGCTTTGCCCCATTTCACCACCTCAATGTACCAATCTGCTACTACCGGTGCTCTCGTGGTTTTCCACCGCATGGTGAGTGTTCGCTTAGCCAGTATTAGTAGTAGATTTGCAAAGCGACCTGTGGGGCTGCCTTTTTTGTTCTTAGTACTGATTCCCAGTATACAGTAATCTAGTTGTTCCCCTCTTTTCCCTGGAGCTACCGTATTTAATATCGTTTGTACTTTTGCCCACTAATGTGCCAGCAGCGGACAGTTCCACAACATGTGTGATAAGTCAGCGTTGGGAGCGTGACATCTAGGACATGCATCAGTCATGCCCAGAAACATCTGATGTAGCTTGTGGGGGGTCAGGTAAGCACGGTGTACTATCATTAGTTGGATACATTTACATTTCGGGTTTTGCAACACCTTCCTCGGGTATTCTAATAGCCTGGCCCATTCTTTATCAGTTAGGTCCCGACCGAAATCAGTATTCCAGTTTTCCGTCAGTGTCTATAGTGATGCCACCGCATGTATGCGAATCCCGCTGTATAACCATCTAGTCAAGTGACTATCTCCCTCCGTTAGATACTGCATGTGCACCAACTCATGCGTTGGAGGCTCCGCACCATCCGGTGCCCAAGTGGATCGCCCATATCTAGCAACATTTGCATGAAGAAGAAATACATTGTTTGGCACTCCCTGTTCCCTTGTAAAGGTGTCATGTGTCATCAGTGTTTTATCCAAAAAAAGTATTCCTATTGTATTCACTCCTTGTGGCCCTTATATAGCAAGTCTGTCATCACGAAGGCTTATGAACTCATTAACCCAAACTTCAATATCTGTAATGAGATGGGGCTAGTATATTTAAACCTCTGTTGAGTAGTGACCACATCCCCCCCATTTTTTCTCAATTGTCTTGCTGGTATTGTGAGTTTCCCAGGCTGGTTTTCAGTGGGGCTTAGGGCCTGATTATAAATTTATGGTAAGGGAACCGCCGTCAAAACGGCCTCAAAAATCCAGCCACCCAGTTGATGGCCCGCCTGTCGTATTACAATTTTGGCAGTTTTCAAAAGGAAAGACTGCAAGAGCACGATTGCAATAGGGGGAAAGCAGCTGTCAGTGGGAGGTACGGACAAGTGAATTGCTGTCTGAATTACAAGTTGGCTTTCCGTTGAGCCGATGGTGGCGGGAAGACTGATTGTTTCGAGTTGGCCGAATCGAAGGAATTGGGGTGCATAACCAGTTATTTTTCTTCCCTTCAGCCTCCCACATGAATCCTTTCCTCCAAGCCCCCCCTTCATAGCAGCATCTTGACCACAAAGAAAACAACCCTGTTGGTGACTAAATCAAGGTAAGAATGGGAAAGTACTGGTAGTCGGTATTTTTCCACGTGTCATGCATATGCGTACATTTAACACATGTGTAGTCAGAACATACACACATGCCTCAACAAATAAGAAAAGAAAAAATACCCGCCATCAGAAACACCACCAATGGTCCAGCGGTGATTTCGTAATGCCATGGACACGAGACCTCCACGTTATGGTGTTAAGACCACTGAACCTACTCTCTGGTTATCAATCTTACTCTTATATATATATATATATTCACAGAAAAAACCATAGGTTTCAGGGGTGTTATAGTTAGCTGGCCATTTCACTCGTACAAAACCATAGAAATTCCTCCGTTATAGTTAGTTCTGCTAACTATAACTCGCGCGCCCGCAATACACTGCTGATGATGTCACATATTGCATCATTCATAACATGGTCGGTGACATCACTGATGACATCACTGATGACATCTTAAATGACATCACTGATAACATCACTGATGACATCATCTAGTGAATGTGGTTTCAGTTTGAAATTTAAATATGTATTATATATATACCAATCGGTATTAACGATTGAGTGGATATATAACTGTCTGGATGGAGGATTTAGTAGCTGTCTGACTGTCTGTTTAAGTGAGTAGTTAAAAGTGTCTCACTTCATACATGGATTAGTAACTAAACTATGTGAATGTGTGCATCACTGTCTCTGTTGTTGTATAACATGCTGCATCAGTTGGTCACTAACTACATAAGTATGTGTATATTAGTTATTGATTAGTTAGGTGAGTATTTGTATGGGACACTGAGTTTGTGTGTGGTTGGATGGGGTGTGTATAACTCTATGCATAGATGTGTGAATGGTTGATTGACTAGGTGTATAGGTTTAAGAGTGCATGTGGAAACAGTTGTTTGGGTGAGTATATTTATTTGTGTATTGGTGAGCGAATATATGTTTTAGTTGCACATCTTCAACAAAGTTAAAAAATAAAAGGCATTGTATGTGATAGTTGGTGTATATAAATAAGTATTTGTAAGAGTCAGTGATTGTGAGAGTAACTATATGAATGAGTGTATAATTGTAATGATGATTTTTAACATATTAACTATGAGTTACTATGTGTTTGAATAAATGAGGTGTTATTGGATAATTGTGTAAGTGAGTAAATGTAAGTGTGATACATTTTTTTCATGAGTGAGTAGGATGACTGCATAACCAACTAAGATGACTGCTGATGTGTCAATGTCTATATATGTGTATAAGTGCATTTGATAGTGTTCTATTACTTAGTGACTGCATGTATAAGTGATTCTGTTGTTGAATGGGTAGTTGTGTGTGTAGACTTAGGAATCAGTGAGTGGGAATGTAGTAACTGGTATTGGTGTGTCAATGGTTTCAAATATGGTACTCTGTATTTTACAGTGAGTGATGAAAGGTTATACTAGTGTATGATGAGTTGTATCAGATTGTCACGTGGATGATGTTATCAGTGCTGTCATTTGAGATGTCTTCAGTGATGTCATCAGTGATGTCACTGACCATGTCATGAACTATGCAATATGTGACATCATCAGCAGTGCCATGCGGGCGGGCGAGTTATAGTTAGCAGAACTAACTATAACAGAGGAATTTCTATGGTTTTGTACGAGTGAAATGGTTTTTTCTGTGAATTTCTACGCTTTTTGTAAATGTAATAGTAGTTATACATATTTTTTTGTACTGATTTTCTACAGTTTGTTTATAAATATTCTATTCATTAAATAACATTATATATTTTTCTGAAAATTGCAAAAAAACATTTTTTAAAACAATTCAAACTGAAATATTGATTAATTTTTTTGTTTTCAGTTTTTTATTTTAATATATTGATATTATTTTCTTTAAAAAAAAAAAGGTTTTCCAATTTCGCGCACCCAAAGCGTACACATCACGGTGGGTACGTGGATTCTAGCCACCATTTTAGAAAAGTCGTGAAGGGTCTGCATACGGTGCGTGACGGCTGCATGTTTTTCAGTTACATCATACACAATATTAGGTGATGTGCGCGATTGGTATGCGACCAGTCCGCGACTCCTGCTCCCGCGCATTAGTGACACATGTGCATTACGGTACGAGATGCTTGCGTGGTGGCGGGTCCCGCGTGATGTCATATACATGCTGGGGCGCGCTGGGTGCGCGACTCCCGCAAAAAAAATGTATGTTCTAAAATGATATGTATTTGTCTTTAATATACATATTAGGGCAAGAGATTATCTAAGATATTCATAAAAATAATATATTTGTACTTATAATAAACATATTATTTTTAAACATATTGTCGCGAAGTCGGGTGCGTGCATTGTGAGCGCAGAGTGTGCGGGTCCCATGTGACCTCAAAAAAAAGATTTCATTGGTTCATAACATTTCTCACTGTAACTATTGAAGGACCCCACCCATTTTAATCATTCTTGTTGGAGCATCTTTAGAGAAACATCTCTTTTCCTACAAGAACCCTTTTTGCTTGTTTTTTTTGGTGTTTTAAAAAAAATATCAAACAAAATGGCATCTGGCCAGCAGCAGGAGGAAGTATCTTCTGAAGAAGAATTCTTGCAGGAGGCACCACGTCCACAGAGGTCGGAATCTGTCGTGTGGAAATTCTTCACTTTTCCACCTGGAGAGAAGAAAGTAAATGCGAGAAAGGTGACGTGCAAAATTTGTGACCGAGTCCTGTCAAGAGGCAGTGAAAAAAAATACTCTTGTGGCACTGCTTCTATGTACAAGCATCTCCGGACCACACATCCTCTCAATCTTGCTTGGGAGGAAATGAGGCGATCTGCTTTGAACCCCTCACCTGCTGTGGCAAGTACGTCTGGAGTGTCCTCAGGAACATCTGCAATGGACATTAGGCCAGTATTCGCCTTTCTCGAGCAACACTCCATGAAGTGTAAGAAACATATGCTTCAGTGAGCAGTCGGTGGATGCAGTTTGTGCCGCGCAACGCAACCATCATTGTTATTTTTTTTTATTTATTTTTTTGGGAATGATAAGTAATTCCAAAAGTTTCCTTTTTTATTCGTTCTTTTTTGTTCATTTTTTTAAAAGAACACCCCCAAAAATTCTAAATTGTTAAAAAAAAAAAGAAGAAAAAAAAAAAGAAGAAAAAAAAAGTTCTTATCAGAACTACCTTATCTGGTTAAAGAAAGAACTATAATTGCAAGGTAATGTGTGAAAGTTTGGTTGAATATATGTACACAGCATGATTGACTGAAAGAATGCATTAGTAGTGTATGGTGAATTTATAGGTGAAGATTTATGAGGAGATACTGCAGGGTACTGCAAGCTCTTTAGCTGCACCCCACTGTGGCACTTCCGAAGCACAGGGATGTGACATATGTACATTAATGTGTTGCAACTCTGAGCTTCCCTCTGCACTGCTGCACAAACTGCAGCCATGTGGTGACACAGGCACCCTTGCACCATGGTGCAAAGATGTATGTGTCGTGCGGAGATTGTTTTTGTGCAGGAAGGGACACCTTCCTGCACAAAAACAATTAGTAAAGGCATTTTCCTCTTTCAATGTATGCTGTGAAATGCAGCATGCATTGAAAGAGGAAACAATGAGGAAAAATGAAAACAATTCTCCTCATTGCGCCTTGCTACACCAACTCTAGGATGGCGCAGCATTCAGACACATCTCCAGATTTACGATTTCTCATAAATCTGGAGATGTGTCTTGTTCTATGGGTGTTGCATGGGAACACCCACAGAAACACCTATGGAACGCCCATTCAACGCAAAGTTCTGTGTATGAAGGGGTCGTATTTACAAGGAGAGGAAAGACCACGCAGGGTGGCTTTTCTTCTCCTTGTATATATGAAGGAGTGCCTGGCGCCATCACTACATTACAAAAAGTGACGTACTGGTGGCGCCGGGAGCTTGTAAATCTGCCCCATAAGTACTTAGGTATTGGCAGACTGATACAATAAGAACATAGTGCTGGATGGGTGATTGAAGAATTGCATGAGACTGACAGGAGGTATCCTACGCTGCACGGGTACTACTTCAGTATTTAATGGAGTGGACCAATAGTATGTATCTGCTTAGAGATTTGTAGGGATTATGCACAGAATATTTTATGTGTACTTGTTTTGGTGCCTAGGTCATTTTATAAGAATACCACAAGTAACTGGAATGATGACAGTGCTGCAAACAGAGTGAACACTTAATTTATAAGTGCTTACGTATTGGTGGATTGATAGGATAAGTAGATAGTGGTAGATAAGTGATAAGAAGTGCATGGGACAGACTGGACGATTCCTACACTGCATAAGTACTAACTGGGTATTTGGAAGAGTGTATCAATAGTATGTAGCTAGTTAGAGGTCTGCTTGGATAGTGCACAAAATATTATAGCTGTACTTGTGTTAGTAGCTAGGCCATTCCATAAGTTCATGACTAGTAACAAGAATAATTACAATATTACAAACAGAGTGTATAGTGGATTTCTAAGTGCTTAGGTATTGGTGGAGTTATAGGATAAGTAGATCGTGCTGGATGGGTGATTGGAGAAATGCATGGGACAGACAGGAGGATTCCTACACTGGATAGGTACTAACTGGGTAATTAGAAGAGCGTATCAATAGTTTGTAGCTGGTTAGAGGTGCGCATGCATAGTGTACAAAATATTGTACCTGCACTTGTGTTAGTGACTACGCCATTCCTTATGTATACAACTAATAACTGGAGTAATTTCAGTGTTGCAAAGAAAGTGTGTGCTGAATTTATAAGTGCTTAGGTATTGGTGGAGTGGTAGGATACGTAGGTAGTGCTGGATGGGTGAATGGAGAAGTGCATGGGACAGACAAAAGGATTCCTAGACTGCATAGGTACTAACTGGGTATTTAGAAGACCGTATCAATAGTATGTAGCTGGTTAGAGGTCTGCATGCATAGTGTACAAAATATTGTACCTGCACTTGTGTTAGTGGCTAGGCCATTCCTTAAGTATATGACTAATAACTGGAGTAATTTCAGTGCTGCAAAGAGAGTGCATGCTAAATTTATTAGTGCTTAGGTATTGGCAGAGTGATTGGATACGTAGATAGTGCTGGATGGTTGAATGGAGAAGTGCATGGGACAGACAGAGCTGCTCTAGAGCTAGAGAACCACGTCAGCAGAGCTGCTCTAGCTGACACTGACTGACCGACACTGACTGACTGACACTGACTGATTGACACTGACTGACACTGATTGACTGACACTGACTGACACTGATTGACTGACACTGCCTGACTGACACTGACTGACTGACTGACTGACTGACACTAACTAACACTGATTGACTGACACTGACTGACTGACACTGACTGACAATGACTGACTGACACTGACTGACACTGACTGCCTGACACTGACACTGACTGACTAGCACTCTCACTACTCACTCTCTACTACTCTCTACTACTCTCTCTCTGCTACTCACTCTCTACTACTCCCTACTACTCACTCTCTACTACTCCCTCTCTACTACTCTCTACTACTCACTCTACTACCCTCTACTACTCACTCTACTACTCACTCCCTACTACTCTCTACTACTCTCTACTACTCACTATCTACTACTCACTCCCTACTACTCACTCTCTACAACTCACTCTACTACTCTCTACTACTCACTCTCTGCTACTCTCTCTACTACTCTCTACTACTCTCTACTACTCACTCTCTACTCTCTATTACTCACTCTCTACTCTCTACCTCTCTCCACCTCTCTCTCTACTACTCTCTACCTCTCTACCTCTCTACCTCTACCTCTCTACCTCTACACCTCGACCTCTACACCTATACCTCTCTACCTCTCTCTACACGCACACATATGCACATATATATGCATATATATGCATATGCATTTATATATATGTATGCGTATATATATATACATACATATATAAACATATATATAATCTGCATGTCTATATAAATACAAATATAAATGCCTGCATACATATACATATATGCATACATATGCATGTTATGTACATGAAAGTTTGAAAAACGCTAAGACAAGCAAAGCTAAAAAAACACCTAATTACAAACAGAATTGCTTTAACTTAAACGAGAGCGAGACCTATTGCATTTTCAATGCTTGTTTACATCAAGATGGCATTCAGATTAGGGGTGGGTGGAATTTGCGAAATTAACTTTCGCAAATTATCGCGAAAATGCTAAAAATCTCCGCAAACACGCCGGAAATATCGCGAAGACGCGGAAGTTTTTACCCGCCTGTTCGCGGTATTTTTTGCGTGATCGCGGGTCGCCAACTTACCCATGCGGTTGCTCAAGGGCGCGGCCATCTTCTTTTCACTTGTCCCACCCTCTCGCGATACTTACTTCCTGTTCCGGGTCGCGCAATGCATGTTCGCGCCCATTCGCGGTCAATATTTCCTGTTCGCGACCGCTTTTACTTGATGGCGTTGCTTTTTGCTTGCTCGGGGAGAAAATATCGCGCGAACTTGCGCACGTGGTCGCAATGGGCGCGGCCATGTTGTTTTTCACTCTATTGCATGGTTCTGGGGCCTGATTTTCAATCCTCCCAAAATCTTTTCAATCCTTTGTTTATAGCCACTTTTTTTGGATCTTTATTACTTATTATTTCTCTAACTATTTTCCTGCTTCTATATTTTTGTTTTTTGTCTACTTTTTTTTTGTTTTTTAGCTACTTTTTCTCTTTCTATTGCCTGCTATTTATTTCCTTTACTCCTTTATTTATTTTACCTTTTCTCTCCCGCCCCGTCCCCAGAACCATGTCCAAGGGTAGGGCTGTTCGCCGGCGCAGCCAGAGCCGCGACCGCCTTCCTTGCGGAAGGCGGCGCCCACAAGGGGTGCAGGCACAGGCCTTATTTGGGGAGGAGGAGTTGGCTGCACTAATTTTCTTTGTGCAGCGCCACCTCCCCTCAACCCTGGCAGCAGGTGGCAGGCCTGGGTCCGGGTACGGCCTCCGGGAGCGTCGGCAGCGGTGGGGGAAGGTGCACCGGGCAGTGTCGCGCATCTCTGGGGTCCGGCGCACCCAGGCACAGCTGACGCACCGGTGGTCCGACATCCTGGACCGTGAGCAGGACCTGCTGGACCTGCTAGGAGTGGAGGTCCCGGGGCTTGGTGAGTACATATTTAATTACTACAACTTTGTGTTGCTGCTTACAATACATTCCAGGTTAATAACGTTTAAAAGTCTTCTGTGATTATGGTGCTCTTCTGCGCTACTACTAATCTTACTTGTTTGCAGCTTTACGTTTGCGCTTGCTTAGCGTGATTCTTTACGAGTTTATTTTAGAGAAATTAAGTCATGTTATGCTACAGTGACTCTAGTGCACTCCTTACTTTGTCCCGTCACTAATAGATGGGGCGGATTGATGTTTAGGTACACTACTTTGTATGAGCTTCTAATTTGTTAGTGGTATGCGTGATGCCCCCTCACTCAGTTACGTGACGTGCTGCTAGTACGGCAGTCTTTAGAACCTTTTCTAGTTTGTTCAATGAGTGGTGGTAGGCTTAGCAGTTACTTAGCTGTAGCAGATCAGCATCAATCAAACCAAAATTTGGTGTATACAAAAAATGTAGTCATGTTCATGTGTCCTCCATGATTTGACCATACGCATTGTTGAGGAATACAGTGGAAATGCATACTTAATGTACAATTGGCATGCCTGGAATAGGTGGGCTAGGTTGGGTGGTACGTTGTACTTAGGCTTAGTTGTAACTTAGTTTTCTGGAATCAGAATGGAAGACTGGATTACTGTTGATAAATAGTAACTTAAGTAGTCGAACTGCGAATCCCCCGATATTACATGTTGACCAGATGAGATCGGTCAATGTAGTTATTGCAATTGTTGTTTACATAAGTGTTTTTTGACCGTTGTTGAAAAATATTGTATTTGTTTGACACCATCCATCAATGTTTGTCTCTTTCTTATATCTTTCCTGTTCATCAGCACCCAGGGGCAGACCGACAGGGACTGGGCAGTCGGCGGCACAGGAACAACACCACCAGGAGGACACCGCTGAGGACTCCTCTGCTGGCCCCAGTAAGTCTTCTTGTTAATAATATTTCTTATTCCATAACTTTTACTGCCCCATATTTTTCCTGAACTATTGTTTGTTTCCAAATGCTATATTTTTACCACCAATTATCCTTCGATCTGTACGGTTTCAAAAATCTTATCCCTGCCTCCGCTATGATGACTCTGAGTACTACTACTACTACATACTATCAGTCTGTCTGTACTGTAGTAGCTAGCCTTGCCCAGTTGGCCAGTGCCACTCTTTGTGAAAGGTTGTAATATAAAACTCATATTCACCAGTAGCTCGAGCCATTGAGTCCAATCCGTTGGGTCTTCGTCTTGTACTACTTTTACTCTTATTGATCTTGAGGCTTTGAAAATTCACAGCAACAACAGCCCTACCAGATTTATTACTATTTTGATATGATACCCTATAGGACATACTACTGTTGTAGGGATCTTGCACATACATTTGCACCAAAAAATAGGATGTTGGTGATGGTAGGTTGGACCTTCCTTGCACACCTCAATCAGAAATTCCGCACCCACCACAATTCCACTGCTTGACTATAGTACTGTCTTGTCATAACTATTAGGTCTCGGAACCCTCCCCCCAAGATACCCAACAAGTAGACAACCCAGAACATAACACACCCAACCTCTCAGTCGTGGAAGCAATTCACATGCACACCCTTACTTTAATTTGCTCACTCGTGTAAGTTAGTCCACACCAAATACCACCAAGTCTATGTAAGTTCAAAATGTTTATTTCAATTTGAGAAGGTCTGTACACTGTTTTCTTAGCAGCACCAACCGAAAAATCAATAACATTAAAACAATATACATTGTTACACTTATACAGTTGGGAATTAAATCATGATAACTGAACAGTGGTGGAAGGCAGCACCACCATCCCATAGCAATTTAGTTTATATAAATTTATAAAAGAAGATGTGAGTGAAGGGACCCCTCACCTTAGAAGAACCTAGTACTGGTAGTTGTTGCATCATTCAGAAGCTCTGGTTCGTAGAAGGGAATCTTGCGTCTGTAATGCGAAAAAAGAAATGGTGTGCGTTAGTATATTGCAACTTGCAAGCATTTCTCAGCCGTGCCAAAAAGTGTAGCATCTATGGATAAGCAATATGGACTAACAGTAACAGTAGTACACCAGTACTTCCTAAAAAAGTGGCTTGTTAATGTTTGTGGACCGCTTGTACGCAGCGCGTAGACTAGACAGTAGCAGTGTGAGGCAGGTCATGTGGGCTCAAAGGTGTCTTAAGAAGTTGCAAGGTAAAGGTAACGTCACATGTGCAAAAATAAAAGCCACAAAGGTAAAATGGTAGCATGGCTAGGGCTAATTAAGCAAAGGCTACAATGATCATATATAACTATTAGTGTCTACTCTACTACTACCTGATTTGTACTAGTGATGTATGTTAGTATTAACTCATTTTTCAACCTTGCAACTGATCAATAGGGGGGAGGTGTATATGACGCCTAATAAATGTGTAATGTTTTCTAGGCGCACTACCGACCACCAGTGCCGGGGCCAGCGAACAAGGCGACGCGGAGGGAGAGGATGCGGCAGTTGCAGCCGATACCGACGATGGAGCGGTAGGGGGAGTGGCAGCACCAGTGGCAGGCGGTGGTAAGTTAGATTCATAATCCTTAACTATTGTTGAACTTGACAGCACACTCACTGCAAGAGTGTACTGTATGTATATGTATACTGTACAGTTGTGACTTAGGGCCCCATTAGGAATGGTGGGCGTATTGCCCCCGCCGGGCCGGTTGGAATTCACTGCCGACACCGCAGGGGCAAACCTCCGCCATCCCTGTAGAAATTATTCAGACCCCCCACATGTCGACCAGGCGGAAAAGGGTTCAATATGCCGGTGGTGTCTCTCTGAACACACCGCCAGCCATATAATCTGCATTTTGGAATGCCTTTGCGTGGCGGCATTGCCGTCCGCCACGGAAAGGCATGCAGACATTGCAGAGTATTCTTGGGTGCCCCCATGGAGGGTACCTACCTATGCTATGGTACCCCCCGCCTTTCCAAGCAAAACGTGACAGGCTCCGTGCGGGGCCCGTCATGTTGTGCTTGGAAAAGCAACACAACATGTATTTTTAGCATTGCTTTCGGCACCGCCAACCAGAATGTAAAAAAAACAGGATGCGCCAGCCACTGTGCCGGGCGCATCATCCTAATTAATTGTCCCCACGGGACCCCCACCCTTTTTAGCGTGAGGATGGTGGGCGGACAAAGTCTGCCCGCCAAACAATGTCGTAAGTAGTAAGTATGAGTTGTTGTGAACGTTTGAAGTGTGAACTATAAGACTAGAATCCCTTTAATTGGCATAGGAGCAGCAGTATTGAGTAACCAATGGCCTCATCTATCTAATTTCAACTCCGCTTTGAAAGTTTTATGGAGAAGAGCACCTGGTGCACTGTTCAACTAAAAAGTGAAAGACGGGTGGAAGGAAGAAGGACGGGCGCGATTTAAAATGTTATGTACTACTGTGCTTTATAGTGCTACTCTACCATGCCACTATGTGTATAAATAATTAACTTGTCTTACTGTTTTTCTAAGAGTATATTTTACAATTGTCTTGTTTTTTTCTTTTTGATACACAGCTACTCCTAAACTAAATCGAAGGGAGTTGGCCGCCAAGGCACGGCGCCGGAAGCTGGAGGCAATCCAGCGAGAATACCGGCGGCTGGTGGTCTTAGCCGAGGAGGAGGAGGAGACTGCGACTGCAATTGGGGAAGCCTCCTCCATGGCCCGGGCCCCAGCCACCACCCTCCAGCGGTACGGCGCCACCATCTGGCGGCTGCCCGCCGCCACCGTGCCATCTCTGGTGCCCCCCCCCCACTGTGGATGCAACTGCCGCACCCTTAGACGCCGCGTCGCCCGTTTAGAGGGCGAGATGCGCCAGATGCGTGTCCTCCTCGAGTCCCGCCCCACCAGTTAGTCCCTGTCATCCTGTTCTGCCCCTTTTTTAATTCTTGTTCTTAACTCGTTTGGGCGTTACAGACTTTTTTCTACTATGGACAGTGGTTGGGGTTAGGGAGGGGGGTGGGTCAGCTTTTGTGGGTTTAGTTTATTTTTGTTAGGGTAAATTAAATATATTTTTCTATGTTACATGCAATGTTGTTAATGTTTTGTAGGTGGGGTAACTGTTTAACATCACACTGTTTCCTTGCCGGTGCATGGCCGCCCATAGCCTGTGTTTGATTTCAATAATTGGCTGACTGTATAAGACACAAACAGATAGATGAGAGACACACCTCACTCATTGACTGGTCCTTCTAGTACTTTCAGTCTGTCCTCTAGTCTATGCATTCTTTGTACTGGTGTGTGAAAACGAAATCATTGACATGTCCATTATTAATTCTGCCTCCCCCAAACTTGTCTCTTACCGGTGCTTGATGTTTATGTCCAACTGTGTCACAGCACTGGCTGGATGGTGAAGATGGTTTCCTTTTTCATACATGCCATGATTGGGGTGGTGGTGGAGGTGGTGGTAGTATAGTAGTAGTAGTAGACACTAGCAGGGCGGCAGCATTTCCAAAAAAAGAAAAGGAGACAGTCAATTGCCTTTGAGAGACTGTTAGAGGAGTAGTTGAATGAAGTACAGTACAGAACTTACCGAGCAACAATAATATGCTCAAATATTTGACAAAAAAACTGAATGGTGGTTAGGAGGATAGCCTACTAGACAGAGTTACAAACTATAGTTGTGTCGAGTCACTTGACTATGCCTACAGTCTAACAGTTAGTGCTGTATATGAGGAATGACAACAAACAAATCCAATCAATGCCGACAATTCATGCTGAGGTATATGTTCCTTTGTTAAATAAAATAACCTCTGAAATATCCTACTCATGGGTGGCCAAGCTGAAGAAGATCATCGCTCTGCCTTGAAATTGAAGTAGTGTTGCTTTAACCACATCCGCCCCAGCAAGTGTGTGATTAAGTATTGGTGTACATTTAATTTAGTTACACCTCGACAATAAGTCACACAGCCCGGGGGAAGAGGGTTAGGGTTTGTTGAATGGATGGGAAGGGGGTTTTTGGGAAAGGTTTGACATAGAAAAACAGTATGCATACATAGACAAACAAACGACAATCATTGAAGACTACCATATCCATATGTTAAGAGAGAAAAAGGCAATGCATGCATGATGATGAGAGACCCGGATTACATACACTTCTAGTTCTTGTTCTGTTGTTCCGGCCTTAATACTTTAACACATAGCAAATAGAAATTTTAAATATTGGTAGGGAAGAAACGTAAACACAGAGCAAACCTAATGATGATAACAACTTCAAAAACACACTGTTGTAAAGATTGTATACAAGATATTAATCAAATTATTTAAAAGAAGATAAAAGTGGATACTGTTACTGTCTTATCCCGGTCAAAAATGTGGACTGGATTTGCATCTCGGCATTCCTCTTGCTCCTCTCGTCCATCAATCTTGGGTGTGTCGCCTCGCCACTGCCCGGCTGGAAAAAAAAGGTGATGGATTGGTAAGGTAATTAATATGCATTGTAATGTTTTACAAAGTTTAGGGCAAGGCCCGGCCTGTAATTGTAGATGGAAAACCAAAGGGGATATTGAGAAAGAAAGTTAAAACAAATGCACAAGTGATGGTGTAGTGCAACAAGAACACTTTCCGAGGTGGCATGTATGCATCATCTCTACTCTAGTCTGTTTCCAGCATTGACCTTCAACAGTAACAGGAGAGAGCAGGCCCACAGTGCTTAGAATTAGCACATCCTAGGTTAACACTTTAGAGTCCTTTTTTTTTCTCTCAAAGAGTTGGACAAACGCAAAGCACATTATCCATTCCAAACATCGCATTTTACAGTTTAAGTTAGTAAAATCAATGCACTGCAGTCATCCCACTGCTACACTCTATTCAACTTCTACACAGACATTTGGGTCTGCTGTGGTTGTTGTTGACGTGTTTACCTTTAGGCTTTTCCGTTTTATGCCACTCCTGAAACATCCTCCTGACTTCATCATCATCTCTGATACTTTTACTGACTGACTGTGAAGATTGGCCTGCAGTATAAGTAAAATTTTTATGACACAACAAGAGTAGAAATATAAATATTACTGACTTGAGTCATTCTTTATTGTGTACAGAAAGATAGATTACTACTAGTACACTTTGACATCACTTTGTGCACAACAAACAAACAACGCAAACACAAACACCAATCACTCAGAGTCAGGTGTCCAATGCATGCCATTAATTGTCATCATTCATTACCTGTTCCTTCTCATCTGAAGTTAACGGGCCATCTCTTTCGCCATCATCATGATGGACGGTGCTGTTGTGTCACAGTCATTTGCATTGCGCAGATTGAGTGAGTCCCCTTCCTGTATTGAATTAAAAGCAATGTATCACCAAGATGCAGGAGAAGTACGCATTTCTTATTTGCAAGAAGGGGAAAATTGAATTCACCTTGAGTTAAGTTTAGTGTGTTCTGTAAAGTTGATTAGTGGCAGTGCACAATTACATAAATTCATGCGCAACAAACACAACAAAATCTACATCATTCAGTCTGCGACTCTGCGGCCAATGCATGGCATCAATCATTACCTGTTCCTTCTCATGTTAAGTTAACGGGCCGTCTATTTCGCCATCATCATCATGGACGGTGCTGTTGTGTCACAGTCATACGCATTGCGCAGATTGAGTGAGTCCCCTTCCTGTATTGAATTAAAAGCAATGTATCACCAATATGCAGGAGAAGTACAAATTTCTTATTTGCAAGAAGGGGAAAATTAGTGTGTTCTGTAGAAAGTTGATTAGTGGCAGTGCACAATTACATAAATTCATGCGCAACAAACACAACAAAATCTACATCATTCAGTCTGCGACTCTGCGGCCAATGCATGGCATCAATTATTACCTGTTCCATCTCATCTTGTTAACGGGCCGTCTATTTCGCCATCATCATCATGGACGGTGCTGTTGTGTCACAGTCATACGCATTGCGCAGATTGAGTGAGTCCCCTTCCTGTATTGAATTAAAAGCAATGTATCACCAAGCTGCAGGAGAAGTACAAATTTCTTATTTGCAAGAAGGGGAAAAATAGTGTGTTCTGTAGGAAGTTGATTAGTGGCAGTGCACAATTACATAAATTCATGCACAACAAACAAAACAAAATCTAAATCATTCAGTCTGCAACTCTGCGTCCAATGCATGGCATCAATCATTACCTGTTCCATCCTATTTTCAGTTAAAGGCCAGTCTCTCTCGGCTCTGAAAGTAGGATAGCTATAGTAGTCATCTGATTCATGGTCCACTTGTTTTGGAAGGACGAGGAAAGTTTGAATTTGTTGTTACCATCATCCAATCATCATTCATGAGGGAAATGGAATTGAGCAGGAGATTCAGTATGATCGAGCGGAGGAGCTGGATTCGGAGGACTGTACTGTCAAATGGCAGACACCTGAAACTTGTATATTAAATTAGAAGAGTAGAAGACGGTGATAATGGATTTGTTGCAATTCACAAGTTTATAACCGGAACGACAGACACATAAACAAAGGGGGAAAAAAGGGAGGAAGACAGTAAATGCGAGCCTAATTGTCAGGGAAGTATAGCTCGTCCTCAAACTCTGGGAGTTCTTCCAGTAGTAGGTAATCATCTGACACAATACTTCCGTCACCTGAGCCGCTGTCCTCATCTTCCTCTGTTGATTCATGTATGTATTGTGTAATTCGGTGGTATGAAGTGCTGATTCATTTTGATCATTGTTAACCTCTTCACGTTTTTTGGAGATAGACTGGTCCTTCTCAATGTTACAATGCAACCAGCAGCACTGTAAACACGTTCGGAAGAGACACTTGCGACAGGGCAAGCCAGATAGCTTCTCGCCAGCCTGCTGAGCTGTGACCTTTTCCTATACCAAAACTGCAATGAGTTTTGATCAACATACACCTCTGTTGGGTCGTCCAGATAGGCCTGGACCATCCGCTCAATGTTCAGGGTTGCTGCTGGTAAGCTTTTGTGCTGTTTTTTCTGTGCATCAGCACTGTGCTTACAAAAGCCCATCTTTACATACCAATCCTGTAATGATAATGATTGTACTCGGCCTAATGATCCAGTTATTGTTTCTGTAGTCGATAGTGATGGTGAGTGTTGTGATTGTGAGCCAACCGCACTGCCCTCAGCTGACAAAGTTGCACTTGATTCTGCATGGCCTGCTTCAGTATAAGTACTTGTTGTGGGTTGATGTGGCGGGCTTTTAATTAGCAGCCCTTCGTTTTCAAACTTAATGGCTGCTTCAGCTATACAACTTTTGTAGCGGGCAACATCATTGTCGGAAGAAGCAAGGAATGTCTTCACTAGTCCTAATTTTGCACGTGGATCCAGAATTGTGGCACAAATGTAATGTTCTTGTGACAAAATTGTATTTTGTATCCTTACATTTTCAGTTAAGCGCCTGGATAAGCTCTCCACCAAGTCATGGGCTTGCCTTCTGTCCTCTACACCTTTGTAGGATTCAGACACATTATTCAGCTCATGCTCTAGCATTTGCAACAATGGGATAGCTTGGCCCATTGTACAGTCCTCCTTGCTGACTTCACGTGTGAAGACCTCAAAAGGAGACAGCATCTCAGTCAGGCATTTAATTAGGGTCCATTGCTCCCTCTGAAGGGTCATGCCTTTAACACTAGCATCACTACTTCTGTACCAGACATATTCATGGAGTGACCTGTGCTGTTCGTACAGACGATCAAGCATGTAATACGTTGAGTTCCAACGTGTTGCCACCTCCTGGATGAGTGCCTTGACTGGCATCCTAAATTCACGTTGGATGATCATCAGCTGCTTCCGAGCTTTAAAAGAATGGCTGAAATGAGTGCATATTCTTCGGCAGATGGCCAGTAAATTGCTGACTATGGGTTCTTTTTTCAGAAAGTCTTGCACTATAATGTTTATGCAGTGTGCCAAACACGGAACCCTGAAATAGGAACCAAGTTCCATGGCCTTAAGTACATTACTGCCATTGTCTGTGGCAACAAAACCAATACCAAGCCCTCTGGGCCGCAGCCATTCCAAAACCTTGGTGCGAAACTCTTCTAAAATGTTTTCAGCCGTATGAGATTTCTCCATGGCGAACATGGCTACAGTTGCATGTTTCCGAGTACCTTCAAAAATCGCAGCTGTGTCAACAACACCTCGTGCAGATAGTTTATCTCTAACCCCCACAAAAGAGATCCAGTGTGCAGTGATGCACATGTAATCTGTGGCTTGGCAACTGCTCCACATGTCTGTTGTCAGGTGGATATTGTGCACAGCACTCTGCTGCAAACCTTGACCAACCAATTCCAGCACATCATGATGTAGTGCCGGAACAGCAATTCTTGCGAAATAGGACCGGCTGGGAACTTTCCATTTCGGGCAGATGGTAGACACAAATTCAAGGAAACCCACCCCTTCCACAAATGAAAAAGGAAGAAGGTCCAGCGCTAACATTTTAGCCAGCTTCGCATTGTACAATCGTGTCGTTGGGTGGTTGCGATGGAACTGCCCCTCCAACCTAAACATGCTCTCAATGGTAGGCTGGCTTACTTTCCTTAGTGGTGCTGTTTTCATTAACCCACTAAGGCTCAACGACACAGATTGTCTCATTGAGGTACTCGCCGGTCGCCTTGGTGTCTCACCCACACTCTGAGTATGGCTCTTACTGCGGTGCCACTCTGATGTTACTGAGGAGGATGTGGGTGTTACCACTGCAGTGACTGCACTACTGGAGACAGGGCTAGAAATGCCTCCCTGTTCTTCACCTGCCACCACAATAATATCGCTCCCTGATTCTGAATCCTGACCAACTTCAATGGGTTTAGTTTTTCTACTTTCTTTTAACTTAAGTAGGTGATCCTCCCACACGATAGTGTGGTGTATTTTTAGATGACTTGCTTGTCCTCCGGTACCATAGTTTGTACCAAGCTTACCACGCCGAACACCTTGCCGACAAATTGAGCATATAGCAACGTTCTCCTCCTTGGCGCTAACAGAAAAGAAGTCCCAAACTGGGGAGGAGAACTTTCTGGCACTGCTGGATGTGCCACTTTCAACACCAGATGAACTTGAGGGGGTGCTTGAAAATATGTGACCCTGTCCACCTACACTGTGACTTTTACTACCACTTCCTACTGAGATGGTTGAGCTGGATGTAGGTCCCTGCCGGGCCTTGGAAAATATGGCAGCTGGAGGTAGTGGTGGTGTAACCTGTGTTGGTGAGATCCATGCTACATCCCGCTCAGTAGCAGCCTTTCTGGATAGGGTGAGAATGTCGGTCTCCAATCCCTTTGGGGCGGGAGTAATGTGCGTGATGACTGGCTCGTCTTCATCAACATCATCACCCCCCTCTTCTACATCTACCTCCATAACTCTAAGTTTTTCTGGGACCTTCCTTTTCAGAAGCATTGTCTTGTGGCGTATATCACTCTCAGACCGAGCTGGTGGGACCCAAGTGTCATCACGATCATCAGAAGCGGGGCTTGAAGAAGAAGATGATGGACTAAGCCTCCTTTTCCTTGCTGGTGGTCTGAAAGACAATAGATCTTCTGAAACAGTGGTTTGACTTTGCTCCACTTTGTCTGCAGGAAGCTCGATTTCCTGAAATGCCCCTACGTCAGGATCAACAACTACTATGGTGGGCTGTTGCGGCGGCTGCTGCTGTTCTTGTTGCGGCGGCTGCTGCTGTTCTTATTGCGGCGGCTGCTGCTGTTCTTGTTGTGGCGGCTGCTGCTGTTTTTGTTGAGGCGGCTGCTGCTGTTCTTGTTGCGGCGGCTTGACACTGATCTGCTGAGTTTGCGCCTGCGTTGAACTTGATTGTGTACTACTTTGCGGTAATGACATTTCTTCAACATCGCTGCTCATTAGTAGACTGGCTACCTCTGCGACACTAAAGCCCTTGGGCCTAGGTTGGTGGGGTTGGACCGCTGTGCTGCTCCCAGCTTGGTTCCCGGACAACGCTTTGGTGCCAAAAAAAACATTGGCCGGCACACCACCAGTCGTGGTTAATGGCACTTCCTTTTTCTGTTCCTTCTTCTCACCGGCAACATTCTTGGTACTGGA
The DNA here is from genome assembly GCF_964204655.1 of Triturus cristatus. Lineage (NCBI taxonomy): Eukaryota > Metazoa > Chordata > Amphibia > Caudata > Salamandridae > Triturus > Triturus cristatus. Next base: position 627,362,624 of record NC_140587.1, read on the forward strand.
CCTGGTACCTTTCTTTGGGGCCATCTTCTTCAGATGTCAGGCAGGATGCAGATGCACAACAAGTTCTGGTCTCACGTGGACGTGATGCGCAGCAGGACTTCTGTCTGGCTGGCAGTACAACGGGTAGCCGGGTGATGCTGATGACACCTCCTACTTTGTCTTTTGTGAACCTAAAAGCAAATAGGACAGGAGAAGAACATCAGTGAAATGTTGCATTTGTTGTTGTGGTTCAGTTACTTAGTACTGTACTAGTGCAAACAAAAGATAGTCTAGCCATTTATGACTTTTTTTTTTAACTAGAGCTATGTTATACTACTGTGTACAGCCACACACTATACTCTCAGGAAGGATAGGAAAGTTAATAATAACCACCAAAATAAAAATATAATGAAAGTGGGGTGGACCATTAAATTATTTGAGCATCTCAGCATCCATGGAGATGCTGCTGGCAAAGGGGGTGGATGGATGGAAGCAGTAAGCCAAATAGCCAATAGGAAAACCATGCAGGCCTATGGCAAAAGCAGGACACTAATGGAGCGGTAGGGGGAGTGGCAGCACCAGTGGCAGGCGGTGGTAAGTTAGATTCATAATCCTTAACTATTGTTGAACTTGACAGCACACTCACTGCAAGTGTGTACTGTATGTATATGTATACTGTACAGTTGTGACTTAGGGCCCCATTAGGAATGGTGGGCGTATTGCCCCCGCCGGGCCGGTTGGAATTCACTGCCGACACCGCAGGGGCAAACCTCCACCATCCCTGTAGAAATTATTCAGACCCCCCACATGTCGACCAGGCGGAAAAGGGTTCAATATGCCGGTGGTGTCTCTCTGAACACACCGCCAGCCATATAATCTGCATTTTGGAATGCCTTTGCGTGGCGGCATTGCCGTCCGCCACGGAAAGGCATGCAGACATTGCAGAGTATTCTTGGGTGCCCCCATGGAGGGTACCTACCTATGCTATGGTACCCCCCGCCTTTCCAAGCAAAACGTGACAGGCTCCGTACGGGGCCCGTCATGTTGTGCTTGGAAAAGCAACACAACATGTATTTTTAGCATTGCTTTCGGCACCGCCAACCAGAATGTAAAAAAAACAGGATGCGCCAGCCACTGTGCCGGGCGCATCATCCTAATTAATTGTCCCCACGGGACCCCCACCCTTTTTAGCGTGAGGATGGTGGGCGGACAAAGTCTGCCCGCCAAACGATGTCGTAAGTAGTAAGTATGAGTTGTTGTGAACGTTTGAAGTGTGAACTATAAGACTAGAATCCCTTTAATTGGCATAGGAGCAGCAGTATTGAGTAACCAATGGCCTCATCTATCTAATTTCAACTCCGCTTTGAAAGTTTTATGGAGAAGAGCACCTGGTGCACTGTTCAACTAAAAAGTGAAAGACGGGTGGAAGGAAGAAGGACGGGCGCGATTTAAAATGTTATGTACTACTGTGCTTTATAGTGCTACTCTACCATGCCACTATGTGTATAAATAATTAACTTGTCTTACTGTTTTTCTAAGAGTATATTTTACAATTGTCTTGTTTTTTTCTTTTTGATACACAGCTACTCCTAAACTAAATCGAAGGGAGTTGGCCGCCAAGGCACGGCGCCGGAAGCTGGAGGCAATCCAGCGAGAATACCGGCGGCTGGTGGTCTTAGCCGAGGAGGAGGAGGAGACTGCGACTGCAATTGGGGAAGCCTCCTCCATGGCCCGGGCCCCAGCCACCACCCTCCAGCGGTACGGCGCCACCATCTGGCGGCTGCCCGCCGCCACCGTGCCATCTCTGGTGCCCCCCCCCCACTGTGGATGCAACTGCCGCACCCTTAGACGCCGCGTCGCCCGTTTAGAGGGCGAGATGCGCCAGATGCGTGTCCTCCTCGAGTCCCGCCCCACCAGTTAGTCCCTGTCATCCTGTTCTGCCCCTTTTTTAATTCTTGTTCTTAACTCGTTTGGGCGTTACAGACTTTTTTCTACTATGGACAGTGGTTGGGGTTAGGGAGGGGGGTGGGTCAGCTTTTGTGGGTTTAGTTTATTTTTGTTAGGGTAAATTAAATATATTTTTCTATGTTACATGCAATGTTGTTAATGTTTTGTAGGTGGGGTAACTGTTTAACATCACACTGTTTCCTTGCCGGTGCATGGCCGCCCATAGCCTGTGTTTGATTTCAATAATTGGCTGACTGTATAAGACACAAACAGATAGATGAGAGACACACCTCACTCATTGACTGGTCCTTCTAGTACTTTCAGTCTGTCCTCTAGTCTATGCATTCTTTGTACTGGTGTGTGAAAACGAAATCATTGACATGTCCATTATTAATTCTGCCTCCCCCAAACTTGTCTCTTACCGGTGCTTGATGTTTATGTCCAACTGTGTCACAGCACTGGCTGGATGGTGAAGATGGTTTCCTTTTTCATACATGCCATGATTGGGGTGATGGTGGAGGTGGTGGTAGTATAGTAGTAGTAGTAGACACTAGCAGGGCGGCAGCATTTCCAAAAAAAGAAAAGGAGACAGTCAATCGCCTTTGAGAGACTGTTAGAGGAGTAGTTGAATGAAGTACAGTACAGAACTTACCGAGCAACAATAATATGCTCAAATATTTGACAAAAAAACTGAATGGTGGTTAGGAGGATAGCCTACTAGACAGAGTTACAAACTATAGTTGTGTCGAGTCACTTGACTATGCCTACAGTCTAACAGTTAGTGCTGTATATGAGGAATGACAACAAACAAATCCAATCAATGCCGACAATTCATGCTGAGGTATATGTTCCTTTGTAATAAAATAACCTCTGAAATATCCTACTCATGGGTGGCCAAGCTGAAGAAGATCATCGCTCTGCCTTGAAATTGAAGTAGTGTTGCTTTAACCACATCCGCCCCAGCAAGTGTGTGATTAAGTATTGGTGTACATTTAATTTAGTTACACCTCGACAATAAGTCACACAGCCCGGGGGAAGAGGGTTAGGGTTTGTTGAATGGATGGGAAGGGGGTTTTTGGGAAAGGTTTGACATAGAAAAACAGTATGCATACATAGACAAACAAACGACAATCATTGAAGACTACCATATCCATATGTTAAGAGAGAAAAAGGCAATGCATGCATGATGATGAGAGACCCGGATTACATACACTTCTAGTTCTTGTTCTGTTGTTCCGGCCTTAATACTTTAACACATAGCAAATAGAAATTTTAAATATTGGTAGGGAAGAAACGTAAACACAGAGCAAACCTAATGATGATAACAACTTCAAAAACACACTGTTGTAAAGATTGTATACAAGATATTAATCAAATTATTTAAAAGAAGATAAAAGTGGATACTGTTACTGTCTTATCCCGGTCAAAAATGTGGACTGGATTTGCATCTCGGCATTCCTCTTGCTCCTCTCGTCCATCAATCTTGGGTGTGTCGCCTCGCCACTGCCCGGCTGGAAAAAAAAGGTGATGGATTGGTAAGGTAATTAATATGCATTGTAATGTTTTACAAAGTTTAGGGCAAGCCCGGCCTGTAATTGTAGATGGAAAACCAAAGGGGATATTGAGAAAGAAAGTTAAAACAAATGCACAAGTGATGGTGTAGTGCAACAAGAACACTTTCCGAGGTGGCATGTATGCATCATCTCTACTCTAGTCTGTTTCCAGCATTGACCTTCAACAGTAACAGGAGAGAGCAGGCCCACAGTGCTTAGCATTAGCACATCCTACGTTAACACTTTAGAGTCCTTTTTTTTTCTCTCAAAGAGTTGGACAAACGCAAAGCACATTATCCATTCCAAACATCGCATTTTACAGTTTAAGTTAGTAAAATCAATGCACTGCAGTCATCCCACTGCTACACTCTATTCAACTTCTACACAGACATTTGGGTCTGCTGTGGTTGTTGTTGACGTGTTTACCTTTAGGCTTTTCCGTTTTATGCCACTCCTGAAACATCCTCCTGACTTCATCATCATCTCTGATACTTTTACTGACTGACTGTGAAGATTGGCCTGCAGTATAAGTAAAATTTTTATGACACAACAAGAGTAGAAATATAAATATTACTGACTTGAGTCATTCTTTATTGTGTACAGAAAGATAGATTACTACTAGTACACTTTGACATCACTTTGTGCACAACAAACAAACAACGCAAACACAAACACCAATCACTCAGAGTCAGGTGTCCAATGCATGCCATTAATTGTCATCATTCATTACCTGTTCCTTCTCATCTGAAGTTAACGGGCCATCTCTTTCGCCATCATCATGATGGACGGTGCTGTTGTGTCACAGTCATTTGCATTGCGCAGATTGAGTGAGTCCCCTTCCTGTATTGAATTAAAAGCAATGTATCACCAAGATGCAGGAGAAGTACGCATTTCTTATTTGCAAGAAGGGGAAAATTGAATTCACCTTGAGTTAAGTTTAGTGTGTTCTGTAAAGTTGATTAGTGGCAGTGCACAATTACATAAATTCATGCGCAACAAACACAACAAAATCTACATCATTCAGTCTGCGACTCTGCGGCCAATGCATGGCATCAATCATTACCTGTTCATTCTCATCTTAAGTTAACGGCCCGTCTATTTCGCCATCATCATCATGGACGGTGCTGTTGTGTCACAGTCATACGCATTGCGCAGATTGAGTGAGTCCCCTTCCTGTATTGAATTAAAAGCAATGTATCACCAATATGCAGGAGAAGTACAAATTTCTTATTTGCAAGAAGGGGAAAATTAGTGTGTTCTGTAGAAAGTTGATTAGTGGCAGTGCACAATTACATAAATTCATGCGCAACAAACACAACAAAATCTACATCATTCAGTCTGCGACTCTGCGGCCAATGCATGGCATCAATCATTACCTGTTCCATCTCATCTTGTTAACGGGCCGTCTATTTCGCCATCATCATCATGGACGGTGCTGTTGTGTCACAGTCATACGCATTGCGCAGATTGAGTGAGTCCCCTTCCTGTATTGAATTAAAAGCAATGTATCACCAAGCTGCAGGAGAAGTACAAATTTCTTATTTGCAAGAAGGGGAAAAATAGTGTGTTCTGTAGGAAGTTGATTAGTGGCAGTGCACAATTACATAAATTCATGCACAACAAACAAAACAAAATCTAAATCATTCAGTCTGCAACTCTGCGTCCAATGCATGGCATCAATCATTACCTGTTCCATCCTATTTTCAGTTAAAGGCCAGTCTCTCTCGGCTCTGAAAGTAGGATAGCTATAGTAGTCATCTGATTCATGGTCCACTTGTTTTGGAAGGACGAGGAAAGTTTGAATTTGTTGTTACCATCATCCAATCATCATTCATGAGGGAAATGGAATTGAGCAGGAGATTCAGTATGATCGAGCGGAGGAGCTGGATTCGGAGGACTGTACTGTCAAATGGCAGACACCTGAAACTTGTATATTAAATTAGAAGAGTAGAAGACGGTGATAATGGATTTGTTGCAATTCACAAGTTTATAACCGGAACGACAGACACATAAACAAAGGGGGAAAAAAGGGAGGAAGACAGTAAATGCGAGCCTAATTGTCAGGGAAGTATAGCTCGTCCTCAAACTCTGGGAGTTCTTCCAGTAGTAGGTAATCATCTGACACAATACTTCCGTCACCTGAGCCGCTGTCCTCATCTTCCTCTGTTGATTCATGTATGTATTGTGTAATTCGGTGGTATGAAGTGCTGATTCATTTTGATCATTGTTAACCTCTTCACGTTTTTTGGAGATAGACTGGTCCTTCTCAATGTTACAATGCAACCAGCAGCACTGTAAACACGTTCGGAAGAGACACTTGCGACAGGGCAAGCCAGATAGCTTCTCGCCAGCCTGCTGAGCTGTGACCTTTTCCTATACCAAAACTGCAATGAGTTTTGATCAACATACACCTCTGTTGGGTCGTCCAGATAGGCCTGGACCATCCGCTCAATGTTCAGGGTTGCTGCTGGTAAGCTTTTGTGCTGTTTTTTCTGTGCATCAGCACTGTGCTTACAAAAGCCCATCTTTACATACCAATCCTGTAATGATAATGATTGTACTCGGCCTAATGATCCAGTTATTGTTTCTGTAGTCGATAGTGATGGTGAGTGTTGTGATTGTGAGCCAACCGCACTGCCCTCAGCTGACAAAGTTGCACTTGATTCTGCATGGCCTGCTTCAGTATAAGTACTTGTTGTGGGTTGATGTGGCGGGCTTTTAATTAGCAGCCCTTCGTTTTCAAACTTAATGGCTGCTTCAGCTATACAACTTTTGTAGCGGGCAACATCATTGTCGGAAGAAGCAAGGAATGTCTTCACTAGTCCTAATTTTGCACGTGGATCCAGAATTGTGGCACAAATGTAATGTTCTTGTGACAAAATTGTATTTTGTATCCTTACATTTTCAGTTAAGCGCCTGGATAAGCTCTCCACCAAGTCATGGGCTTGCCTTCTGTCCTCTACACCTTTGTAGGATTCAGACACATTATTCAGCTCATGCTCTAGCATTTGCAACAATGGGATAGCTTGGCCCATTGTACAGTCCTCCTTGCTGACTTCACGTGTGAAGACCTCAAAAGGAGACAGCATCTCAGTCAGGCATTTAATTAGGGTCCATTGCTCCCTCTGAAGGGTCATGCCTTTAACACTAGCATCACTACTTCTGTACCAGACATATTCATGGAGTGACCTGTGCTGTTCGTACAGACGATCAAGCATGTAATACGTTGAGTTCCAACGTGTTGCCACCTCCTGGATGAGTGCCTTGACTGGCATCCTAAATTCACGTTGGATGATCATCAGCTGCTTCCGAGCTTTAAAAGAATGGCTGAAATGAGTGCATATTCTTCGGCAGATGGCCAGTAAATTGCTGACTATGGGTTCTTTTTTCAGAAAGTCTTGCACTATAATGTTTATGCAGTGTGCCAAACACGGAACCCTGAAATAGGAACCAAGTTCCATGGCCTTAAGTACATTACTGCCATTGTCTGTGGCAACAAAACCAATACCAAGCCCTCTGGGCCGCAGCCATTCCAAAACCTTGGTGCGAAACTCTTCTAAAATGTTTTCAGCCGTATGAGATTTCTCCATGGCGAACATGGCTACAGTTGCATGTTTCCGAGTACCTTCAAAAATCGCAGCTGTGTCAACAACACCTCGTGCAGATAGTTTATCTCTAACCCCCACAAAAGAGATCCAGTGTGCAGTGATGCACATGTAATCCGTGGCTTGGCAACTGCTCCACATGTCTGTTGTCAGGTGGATATTGTGCACAGCACTCTGCTGCAAACCTTGACCAACCAATTCCAGCACATCATGATGTAGTGCCGGAACAGCAATTCTTGCGAAATAGGACCGGCTGGGAACTTTCCATTTCGGGCAGATGGTAGACACAAATTCAAGGAAACCCACCCCTTCCACAAATGAAAAAGGAAGAAGGTCCAGCGCTAACATTTTAGCCAGCTTCGCATTGTACAATCGTGTCGTTGGGTGGTTGCGATGGAACTGCCCCTCCAACCTAAACATGCTCTCAATGGTAGGCTGGCTTACTTTCCTTAGTGGTGCTGTTTTCATTAACCCACTAAGGCTCAACGACACAGATTGTCTCATTGAGGTACTCGCCGGTCGCCTTGGTGTCTCACCCACACTCTGAGTATGGCTCTTACTGCGGTGCCACTCTGATGTTACTGAGGAGGATGTGGGTGTTACCACTGCAGTGACTGCACTACTGGAGACAGGGCTAGAAATGCCTCCCTGTTCTTCACCTGCCACCACAATAATATCGCTCCCTGATTCTGAATCCTGACCAACTTCAATGGGTTTAGTTTTTCTACTTTCTTTTAACTTAAGTAGGTGATCCTCCCACACGATAGTGTGGTGTATTTTTAGATGACTTGCTTGTCCTCCGGTACCATAGTTTGTACCAAGCTTACCACGCCGAACACCTTGCCGACAAATTGAGCATATAGCAACGTTCTCCTCCTTGGCGCTAACAGAAAAGAAGTCCCAAACTGGGGAGGAGAACTTTCTGGCACTGCTGGATGTGCCACTTTCAACACCAGATGAACTTGAGGGGGTGCTTGAAAATATGTGACCCTGTCCACCTACACTGTGACTTTTACTACCACTTCCTACTGAGATGGTTGAGCTGGATGTAGGTCCCTGCCGGGCCTTGGAAAATATGGCAGCTGGAGGTAGTGGTGGTGTAACCTGTGTTGGTGAGATCCATGCTACATCCCGCTCAGTAGCAGCCTTTCTGGATAGGGTGAGAATGTCGGTCTCCAATCCCTTTGGGGCGGGAGTAATGTGCGTGATGACTGGCTCGTCTTCATCAACATCATCACCCCCCTCTTCTACATCTACCTCCATAACTCTAAGTTTTTCTGGGACCTTCCTTTTCAGAAGCATTGTCTTGTGGCGTATATCACTCTCAGACCGAGCTGGTGGGACCCAAGTGTCATCACGATCATCAGAAGCGGGGCTTGAAGAAGAAGATGATGGACTAAGCCTCCTTTTCCTTGCTGGTGGTCTGAAAGACAATAGATCTTCTGAAACAGTGGTTTGACTTTGCTCCACTTTGTCTGCAGGAAGCTCGATTTCCTGAAATGCCCCTACGTCAGGATCAACAACTACTATGGTGGGCTGTTGCGGCGGCTGCTGCTGTTCTTGTTGCGGCGGCTGCTGCTGTTCTTATTGCGGCGGCTGCTGCTGTTCTTGTTGTGGCGGCTGCTGCTGTTTTTGTTGAGGCGGCTGCTGCTGTTCTTGTTGCGGCGGCTTGACACTGATCTGCTGAGTTTGCGCCTGCGTTGAACTTGATTGTGTACTACTTTGCGGTAATGACATTTCTTCAACATCGCTGCTCATTAGTAGACTGGCTACCTCTGCGACACTAAAGCCCTTGGGCCTAGGTTGGTGGGGTTGGACCGCTGTGCTGCTCCCAGCTTGGTTCCCGGACAACGCTTTGGTGCCAAAAAAAACATTGGCCGGCACACCACCAGTCGTGGTTAATGGCACTTCCTTTTTCTGTTCCTTCTTCTCACCGGCAACATTCTTGGTACTGGACCTGGTACCTTTCTTTGGGGCCATCTTCTTCAGATGTCAGGCAGGATGCAGATGCACAACAAGTTCTGGTCTCACGTGGACGTGATGCGCAGCAGGACTTCTGTCTGGCTGGCAGTACAACGGGTAGCCGGGTGATGCTGATGACACCTCCTACTTTGTCTTTTGTGAACCTAAAAGCAAATAGGACAGGAGAAGAACATCAGTGAAATGTTGCATTTGTTGTTGTGGTTCAGTTACTTAGTACTGTACTAGTGCAAACAAAAGATAGTCTAGCCATTTATGACTTTTTTTTTTAACTAGAGCTATGTTATACTACTGTGTACAGCCACACACTATACTCTCAGGAAGGATAGGAAAGTTAATAATAACCACCAAAATAAAAATATAATGAAAGTGGGGTGGACCATTAAATTATTTGAGCATCTCAGCATCCATGGAGATGCTGCTGGCAAAGGGGGTGGATGGATGGAAGCAGTAAGCCAAATAGCCAATAGGAAAACCATGCAGGCCTATGGCAAAAGCAGGACACTAATGGAGCGGTAGGGGGAGTGGCAGCACCAGTGGCAGGCGGTGGTAAGTTAGATTCATAATCCTTAACTATTGTTGAACTTGACAGCACACTCACTGCAAGTGTGTACTGTATGTATATGTATACTGTACAGTTGTGACTTAGGGCCCCATTAGGAATGGTGGGCGTATTGCCCCCGCCGGGCCGGTTGGAATTCACTGCCGACACCGCAGGGGCAAACCTCCACCATCCCTGTAGAAATTATTCAGACCCCCCACATGTCGACCAGGCGGAAAAGGGTTCAATATGCCGGTGGTGTCTCTCTGAACACACCGCCAGCCATATAATCTGCATTTTGGAATGCCTTTGCGTGGCGGCATTGCCGTCCGCCACGGAAAGGCATGCAGACATTGCAGAGTATTCTTGGGTGCCCCCATGGAGGGTACCTACCTATGCTATGGTACCCCCCGCCTTTCCAAGCAAAACGTGACAGGCTCCGTACGGGGCCCGTCATGTTGTGCTTGGAAAAGCAACACAACATGTATTTTTAGCATTGCTTTCGGCACCGCCAACCAGAATGTAAAAAAAACAGGATGCGCCAGCCACTGTGCCGGGCGCATCATCCTAATTAATTGTCCCCACGGGACCCCCACCCTTTTTAGCGTGAGGATGGTGGGCGGACAAAGTCTGCCCGCCAAACGATGTCGTAAGTAGTAAGTATGAGTTGTTGTGAACGTTTGAAGTGTGAACTATAAGACTAGAATCCCTTTAATTGGCATAGGAGCAGCAGTATTGAGTAACCAATGGCCTCATCTATCTAATTTCAACTCCGCTTTGAAAGTTTTATGGAGAAGAGCACCTGGTGCACTGTTCAACTAAAAAGTGAAAGACGGGTGGAAGGAAGAAGGACGGGCGCGATTTAAAATGTTATGTACTACTGTGCTTTATAGTGCTACTCTACCATGCCACTATGTGTATAAATAATTAACTTGTCTTACTGTTTTTCTAAGAGTATATTTTACAATTGTCTTGTTTTTTTCTTTTTGATACACAGCTACTCCTAAACTAAATCGAAGGGAGTTGGCCGCCAAGGCACGGCGCCGGAAGCTGGAGGCAATCCAGCGAGAATACCGGCGGCTGGTGGTCTTAGCCGAGGAGGAGGAGGAGACTGCGACTGCAATTGGGGAAGCCTCCTCCATGGCCCGGGCCCCAGCCACCACCCTCCAGCGGTACGGCGCCACCATCTGGCGGCTGCCCGCCGCCACCGTGCCATCTCTGGTGCCCCCCCCCCACTGTGGATGCAACTGCCGCACCCTTAGACGCCGCGTCGCCCGTTTAGAGGGCGAGATGCGCCAGATGCGTGTCCTCCTCGAGTCCCGCCCCACCAGTTAGTCCCTGTCATCCTGTTCTGCCCCTTTTTTAATTCTTGTTCTTAACTCGTTTGGGCGTTACAGACTTTTTTCTACTATGGACAGTGGTTGGGGTTAGGGAGGGGGGTGGGTCAGCTTTTGTGGGTTTAGTTTATTTTTGTTAGGGTAAATTAAATATATTTTTCTATGTTACATGCAATGTTGTTAATGTTTTGTAGGTGGGGTAACTGTTTAACATCACACTGTTTCCTTGCCGGTGCATGGCCGCCCATAGCCTGTGTTTGATTTCAATAATTGGCTGACTGTATAAGACACAAACAGATAGATGAGAGACACACCTCACTCATTGACTGGTCCTTCTAGTACTTTCAGTCTGTCCTCTAGTCTATGCATTCTTTGTACTGGTGTGTGAAAACGAAATCATTGACATGTCCATTATTAATTCTGCCTCCCCCAAACTTGTCTCTTACCGGTGCTTGATGTTTATGTCCAACTGTGTCACAGCACTGGCTGGATGGTGAAGATGGTTTCCTTTTTCATACATGCCATGATTGGGGTGGTGGTGGAGGTGGTGGTAGTATAGTAGTAGTAGTAGACACTAGCAGGGCGGCAGCATTTCCAAAAAAAGAAAAGGAGACAGTCAATCGCCTTTGAGAGACTGTTAGAGGAGTAGTTGAATGAAGTACAGTACAGAACTTACCGAGCAACAATAATATGCTCAAATATTTGACAAAAAAACTGAATGGTGGTTAGGAGGATAGCCTACTAGACAGAGTTACAAACTATAGTTGTGTCGAGTCACTTGACTATGCCTACAGTCTAACAGTTAGTGCTGTATATGAGGAATGACAACAAACAAATCCAATCAATGCCGACAATTCATGCTGAGGTATATGTTCCTTTGTAATAAAATAACCTCTGAAATATCCTACTCATGGGTGGCCAAGCTGAAGAAGATCATCGCTCTGCCTTGAAATTGAAGTAGTGTTGCTTTAACCACATCCGCCCCAGCAAGTGTGTGATTAAGTATTGGTGTACATTTAATTTAGTTACACCTCGACAATAAGTCACACAGCCCGGGGGAAGAGGGTTAGGGTTTGTTGAATGGATGGGAAGGGGGTTTTTGGGAAAGGTTTGACATAGAAAAACAGTATGCATACATAGACAAACAAACGACAATCATTGAAGACTACCATATCCATATGTTAAGAGAGAAAAAGGCAATGCATGCATGATGATGAGAGACCCGGATTACATACACTTCTAGTTCTTGTTCTGTTGTTCCGGCCTTAATACTTTAACACATAGCAAATAGAAATTTTAAATATTGGTAGGGAAGAAACGTAAACACAGAGCAAACCTAATGATGATAACAACTTCAAAAACACACTGTTGTAAAGATTGTATACAAGATATTAATCAAATTATTTAAAAGAAGATAAAAGTGGATACTGTTACTGTCTTATCCCGGTCAAAAATGTGGACTGGATTTGCATCTCGGCATTCCTCTTGCTCCTCTCGTCCATCAATCTTGGGTGTGTCGCCTCGCCACTGCCCGGCTGGAAAAAAAAGGTGATGGATTGGTAAGGTAATTAATATGCATTGTAATGTTTTACAAAGTTTAGGGCAAGCCCGGCCTGTAATTGTAGATGGAAAACCAAAGGGGATATTGAGAAAGAAAGTTAAAACAAATGCACAAGTGATGGTGTAGTGCAACAAGAACACTTTCCGAGGTGGCATGTATGCATCATCTCTACTCTAGTCTGTTTCCAGCATTGACCTTCAACAGTAACAGGAGAGAGCAGGCCCACAGTGCTTAGCATTAGCACATCCTACGTTAACACTTTAGAGTCCTTTTTTTTTCTCTCAAAGAGTTGGACAAACGCAAAGCACATTATCCATTCCAAACATCGCATTTTACAGTTTAAGTTAGTAAAATCAATGCACTGCAGTCATCCCACTGCTACACTCTATTCAACTTCTACACAGACATTTGGGTCTGCTGTGGTTGTTGTTGACGTGTTTACCTTTAGGCTTTTCCGTTTTATGCCACTCCTGAAACATCCTCCTGACTTCATCATCATCTCTGATACTTTTACTGACTGACTGTGAAGATTGGCCTGCAGTATAAGTAAAATTTTTATGACACAACAAGAGTAGAAATATAAATATTACTGACTTGAGTCATTCTTTATTGTGTACAGAAAGATAGATTACTACTAGTACACTTTGACATCACTTTGTGCACAACAAACAAACAACGCAAACACAAACACCAATCACTCAGAGTCAGGTGTCTAATGCATGCCATTAATTGTCATCATTCATTACCTGTTCCTTCTCATCTGAAGTTAACGGGCCATCTCTTTCGCCATCATCATGATGGACGGTGCTGTTGTGTCACAGTCATTTGCATTGCGCAGATTGAGTGAGTCCCCTTCCTGTATTGAATTAAAAGCAATGTATCACCAAGATGCAGGAGAAGTACGCATTTCTTATTTGCAAGAAGGGGAAAATTGAATTCACCTTGAGTTAAGTTTAGTGTGTTCTGTAAAGTTGATTAGTGGCAGTGCACAATTACATAAATTCATGCGCAACAAACACAACAAAATCTACATCATTCAGTCTGCGACTCTGCGGCCAATGCATGGCATCAATCATTACCTGTTCATTCTCATCTTAAGTTAACGGCCCGTCTATTTCGCCATCATCATCATGGACGGTGCTGTTGTGTCACAGTCATACGCATTGCGCAGATTGAGTGAGTCCCCTTCCTGTATTGAATTAAAAGCAATGTATCACCAATGTGCAGGAGAAGTACAAATTTCTTATTTGCAAGAAGGGGAAAATTAGTGTGTTCTGTAGAAAGTTGATTAGTGGCAGTGCACAATTACATAAATTCATGCGCAACAAACACAACAAAATCTACATCATTCAGTCTGCGACTCTGCGGCCAATGCATGGCATCAATCATTACCTATTCCATCTCATCTTGTTAACGGGCCGTCTATTTCGCCATCATCATCATGGACGGTGCTGTTGTGTCACAGTCATACGCATTGCGCAGATTGAGTGAGTCCCCTTCCTGTATTGAATTAAAAGCAATGTATCACCAAGCTGCAGGAGAAGTACAAATTTCTTATTTGCAAGAAGGGGAAAAATAGTGTGTTCTGTAGGAAGTTGATTAGTGGCAGTGCACAATTACATAAATTCATGCACAACAAACAAAACAAAATCTAAATCATTCAGTCTGCAACTCTGCGTCCAATGCATGGCATCAATCATTACCTGTTCCATCCTATTTTCAGTTAATGGCCAGTCTCTCTCGGCTCTGAAAGTAGGATAGCTATAGTAGTCATCTGATTCATGGTCCACTTGTTTTGGAAGGACGAGGAAAGTTTGAATTTGTTGTTACCATCATCCAATCATCATTCATGAGGGAAATGGAATTGAGCAGGAGATTCAGTATGATCGAGCGGAGGAGCTGGATTCGGAGGACTGTACTGTCAAATGGCAGACACCTGAAACTTGTATATTAAATTAGAAGAGTAGAAGACGGTGATAATGGATTTGTTGCAATTCACAAGTTTATAACCGGAACGACAGACACATAAACAAAGGGGGAAAAAAGGGAGGAAGACAGTAAATGCGAGCCTAATTGTCAGGGAAGTATAGCTCGTCCTCAAACTCTGGGAGTTCTTCCAGTAGTAGGTAATCATCTGACACAATACTTCCGTCACCTGAGCCGCTGTCCTCATCTTCCTCTGTTGATTCATGTATGTATTGTGTAATTCGGTGGTATGAAGTGCTGATTCATTTTGATCATTGTTAACCTCTTCACGTTTTTTGGAGATAGACTGGTCCTTCTCAATGTTACAATGCAACCAGCAGCACTGTAAACACGTTCGGAAGAGACACTTGCGACAGGGCAAGCCAGATAGCTTCTCGCCAGCCTGCTGAGCTTTGACCTTTTCCTATACCAATACTGCAATGAGTTTTGATCAACATACACCTCTGTTGGGTCGTCCAGATAGGCCTGGACCATCCGCTCAATGTTCAGGGTTGCTGCTGGTAAGCTTTTGTGCTGTTTTTTCTGTGCATCAGCACTGTGCTTACAAAAGCCCATCTTTACATACCAATCCTGTAATGATAATGATTGTACTCGGCCTAATGATCCAGTTATTGTTTCTGTAGTCGATAGTGATGGTGAGTGTTGTGATTGTGAGCCAACCGCACTGCCCTCAGCCGACAAAGTTGCACTTGATTCTGCATGGCCTGCTTCAGTATAAGTACTTGTTGTGGGTTGATGTGGCGGGCTTTTAATTAGCAGCCCTTCGTTTTCAAACTTAATGGCTGCTTCAGCTATACAACTTTTGTAACGGGCAACATCATTGTCGGAAGAAGCAAGGAATGTCTTCACTAGTCCTAATTTTGCACGTGGATCCAGAATTGTGGCACAAATGTAATGTTCTTGTGACAAAATTGTATTTTGTATCCTTACATTTTCAGTTAAGCGCCTGGATAAGCTCTCCACCAAGTCATGGGCTTGCGTTCTGTCCTCTACACCTTTGTAGGATTCAGACACATTATTCAGCTCATGCTCTAGCATTTGCAACAATGGGATAGCTTGGCCCATTGTACAGTCCTCCTTGCTGACTTCACGTGTGAAGACCTCAAAAGGAGACAGCATCTCAGTCAGGCATTTAATTAGGGTCCATTGCTCCCTCTGAAGGGTCATGCCTTTAACACTAGCATCACTACTTCTGTACCAGACATATTCATGGAGTGACCTGTGCTGTTCGTACAGACGATCAAGCATGTAATACGTTGAGTTCCAACGTGTTGCCACCTCCTGGATGAGTGCCTTGACTGGCATCCTAAATTCACGTTGGATGATCATCAGCTGCTTCCGAGCTTTAAAAGAATGGCTGAAATGAGTGCATATTCTTCGGCAGATGGCCAGTAAATTGCTGACTATGGGTTCTTTTTTCAGAAAGTCTTGCACTATAATGTTTATGCAGTGTGCCAAACACGGAACCCTGAAATAGGAACCAAGTTCCATGGCATTAAGTACATTACTGCCATTGTCTGTGGCAACAAAACCAATACCAAGCCCTCTGGGCCGCAGCCATTCCAAAACCTTGGTGCGAAACTCTTCTAAAATGTTTTCAGCCGTATGAGATTTCTCCATGGCGAACATGGCTACAATTGCATGTTTCCGAGTACCTTCAAAAATCGCAGCTGTGTCAACAACACCTCGTGCAGATAGTTTATCTCTAACCCCCACAAAAGAGATCCAGTGTGCAGTGATGCACATGTAATCTGTGGCTTGGCAACTGCTCCACATGTCTGTTGTCAGGTGGATATTGTGCACAGCACTCTGCTGCAAACCTTGACCAACCAATTCCAGCACATCATGATGTAGTGCCGGAACAGCAATTCTTGCGAAATAGGACCGGCTGGGAACTTTCCATTTCGGGCAGATGGTAGACACAAATTCAAGGAAACCCACCCCTTCCACAAATGAAAAAGGAAGAAGGTCCAGCGCTAACATTTTAGCCAGCTTCGCATTGTACAATCGTGTCGTTGGGTGGTTGCGTTGGAACTGCCCCTCCAACCTAAACATGCTCTCAATGGTAGGCTGGCTTACTTTCCTTAGTGGTGCTGTTTTCATTAACCCACTAAGGCTCAACGACACAGATTGTCTCATTGAGGTACTCGCCGGTCGCCTTGGTGTCTCACCCACACTCTGAGTATGGCTCTTACTGCGGTGCCACTCTGATGTTACTGAGGAGGATGTGGGCGTTACCACTGCAGTGACTGCACTACTGGAGACAGGGCTAGAAATGCCTCCCTGTTCTTCACCTGCCACCACAATAATATCGCTCCCTGATTCTGAATCCTGACCAACTTCAATGGGTTTAGTTTTTCTACTTTCTTTTAACTTAAGTAGGTGATCCTCCCACACGATAGTGTGGTGTATTGTTAGATGACTTGCTTGTCCTCCGGTACCATAGTTTGTACCAAGCTTACCACGCCGAACACCTTGCCGACAAATTGAGCATATAGCAACGTTCTCCTCCTTGGCGCTAACAGAAAAGAAGTCCCAAACTGGGGAGGAGAACTTTCTGGCACTGCTGGATGTGCCACTTTCAACACCAGATGAACTTGAGGGGGTGCTTGAAAATATGTGACCCTGTCCACCTACACTGTGACTTTTACTACCACTTCCTACTGAGATGGTTGAGCTGGATGTAGGTCCCTGCCGGGCCTTGGAAAATATGGCAGCTGGAGGTAGTGGTGGTGTAACCTGTGTTGGTGAGATCCATGCTACATCCCGCTCAGTAGCAGCCTTTCTGGATAGGGTGAGAATGTCGGTCTCCAATCCCTTTGGGGCGGGAGTAATGTGCGTGATGACTGGCTCGTCTTCATCAACATCATCACCCCCCTCTTCTACATCTACCTCCATAACTCTAAGTTTTTCTGGGACCTTCCTTTTCAGAAGCATTGTCTTGTGGCGTATATCACTCTCAGACCGAGCTGGTGGGACCCAAGTGTCATCACGATCATCAGAAGCGGGGCTTGAAGAAGAAGATGATGGACTAAGCCTCCTTTTCCTTGCTGGTGGTCTGGAAGACAATAGATCTTCTGAAACAGTGGTTTGACTTTGCTCCACTTTGTCTGCAGGAAGCTCGATTTCCTGAAATGCCCCTACGTCAGGATCAACAACTACTATGGTGGGCTGTTGCGGCGGCTGCTGCTGTTCTTGTTGCGGCGGCTGCTGCTGTTCTTATTGCGGCGGCTGCTGCTGTTCTTGTTGTGGCGGCTGCTGCTGTTTTTGTTGCGGCGGCTGCTGCTGTTCTTGTTGCGGCGGCTTGACACTGATCTGCTGAGTTTGCGCCTGCGTTGAACTTGATTGTGTACTACTTTGCGGTAATGACATTTCTTCAACATCGCTGCTCATTAGTAGACTGGCTACCTCTGCGACACTAAAGCCCTTGGGCCTAGGTTGGTGGGGTTGGACCGCTGTGCTGCTCCCAGCTTGGTTCCCGGACAACGCTTTGGTGCCAAAAAAAACATTGGCCGGCACACCACCAGTCGTGGTTAATGGCACTTCCTTTTTCTGTTCCTTCTTCTCACCGGCAACATTCTTGGTACTGGACCTGGTACCTTTCTTTGGGGCCATCTTCTTCAGATGTCAGGCAGGATGCAGATGCACAACAAGTTCTGGTCTCACGTGGACGTGATGCGCAGCAGGACTTCTGTCTGGCTGGCAGTACAACGGGTAGCCGGGTGATGCTGATGACACCTCCTACTTTGTCTTTTGTGAACCTAAAAGCAAATAGGACAGGAGAAGAACATCAGTGAAATGTTGCATTTGTTGTTGTGGTTCAGTTACTTAGTACTGTACTAGTGCAAACAAAAGATAGTCTAGCCATTTATGACTTTTTTTTTTAACTAGAGCTATGTTATACTACTGTGTACAGCCACACACTATACTCTCAGGAAGGATAGGAAAGTTAATAATAACCACCAAAATAAAAATATAATGAAAGTGGGGTGGACCATTAAATTATTTGAGCATCTCAGCATCCATGGAGATGCTGCTGGCAAAGGGGGTGGATGGATGGAAGCAGTAAGCCAAATAGCCAATAGGAAAACCATGCAGGCCTATGGCAAAAGCAGGACACTAATAACTCACAGTCCAAACACCAAAAAAGGCCACCACCCAGATGGACACTCACAAATCACAAACAAGCCGGGGGCCTGGGAAACACCAGGAGCTGACAAAAGGCCTATAAAAGCCAGGTAAAGGATGCATGCTAAAGCACACTGCTCTGCCTTTTTAATGCAACAAAATGGAAATACGAACATTCACAGGCCCCAAAAAGGTCTGCAGGGTGCATGCATTGCACACCAACACACCAGACACATACAACAAAAGCATGTCTTTAAGACAACCAACATCAGAAAGGCCACCCCAAAAAACACACTTCCCCAACTCAATCCAATGCCATCCATGCCCTAAATGATGTCTAAATTCAACAGATCACACAGAAAACACTTGATTAATAAAGCTGTGGCTACCTGCTCTGATCCTGGTGGATGAAAAAGCAGGCCTGTTGGCAGACAAGGCCAGGCAAGCTTGCAGGCCTAGGCTTCAAAATGGCCACCAGCCACATGGCCAGGCCCAACAACATCACAAAGGCCACCCCCAAAAAACACACTTCCCCAACTCAATCCAATGCCATCCATGCCCTAAATGATGTCTAAATTCAACAGATCACACAGAAAACACTTGATTAATAATGCTGTGGCTACCTGCTCTGATCCTAGTGGATGAAAAAGCAGGCCTGTTGGCAGACAAGGCCAGGCAAGCTTGCAGGCCTAGGCTTCAAAATGGCCACCAGCCACATGGCCAGGCCCAACAACATCACAAAGGCCACCCCAAAAAAACACACTTCCCCAACTCAATCCAATGCCATCCATGCCCTAAATGATGTCTAAATTCAACAGATCACACAGAAAACACTTGATTAATAAAGCTGTGGCTACCTGCTCTGATCCTAGTGGATGAAAAAGCAGGCCTGTTGGCAGACAAGGCCAGGCAAGCTTGCAGGCCTAGGCTTCAAAATGGCCACCAGCCACATGGCCAGGCCCAACAACATCACAAAGGCCACCCCCAAAAAACACACTTCCCCAACTCAATCCAATGCCATCCATGCCCTAAATGATGTCTAAATTCAACAGAGCAAACAGAAAACAGTAGATTACTAAAGCTGTGGCTACCTGCTCTGGTAGCAGTGGATGAAAGCAGGCCTGTTGGCAGACAAGGCCAGGCAAGCTTGCAGGCCTAGGCCTCAAAATGGCCACCAGCCACATGGCCAGGCCCAACAACATCGGCAAGGCCACCCCCAAAAAACACACTTCCCCAACTCAATCCAATGCCATCCTTGCCCTAAATGATGTCTAAATTCAACAGATCACACAGAAAACACTTGATTAATAAAGCTGTGGCTACCTGCTCTGATCCTAGTGGATGAAAAAGCAGGCCTGTTGGCAGACAAGGCCAGGCAAGCTTGCAGGCCTAGGCTTCAAAATGGCCACCAGCCACATGGCCAGGCCCAACATCACAAAGGCCACCCCCAAAAAACACACTTCCCCAACTCAATCCAATGCCATCCATGCCCTAAATAATGTCTAAATTCAACAGATCACACCGAAAACACATGATTAATAAATCTGTGGCTACCTGCTCTGAACTTAGCGGATGAAAAAGCAGGCCTGTTGGCAGACAAGGCCAGGCAAGCTTGCAGGCCTAGGCTTCAAAATGGCCACCAGCCACATGGCCAGGCCCAACAACATCACAAAGGCCACCCCCTAAAAACACACTTCCCCAACTCAATCCAATGCCACCCATGCCCTAAATGATGTCTAAATTCAACAGACCACACAGAAAACACTTGATTAATAAAGCTGTGGCTACCTGCTCTGATCCTAGTGGATGAAAAAGCAGGCCTGTTGGCAGACAAGGCCAGGCAAGCTTGCAGGCCTAGGCTTCAAAATGGCCACCAGCCACATTGCCAGGCCCCACAACATCACAAAGGCCACCCCCAAAAAACACACTTCCCCAACTCAATCCAATGCCATCCATGCCCTAAATGATGTCTAAATTCAACAGATCACACAGAAAACACTTGATTAATAAAGCTGTGGCTACCTGCTCTGATCCTAGTGGATGAAAAAGCAGGCCTGTTGGCAGACAAGGCCAGGCAAGCTTGCAGGCCTAGGCTTCAAAATGGCCACCAGCCACATGGCCAGGCCCAACAACATCACAAAGGCCACCCCCAAAAAGCACACTTCCCCAACTCAATCCAATGCCATCCATGCCCTCAATGATGTCTAAATTCAACAGACCACACAGAAAACACTTGATTAATAAAGCTGTGGCTACCTGCTCTGATCCTAGTGGATGAAAAAGCAGGCCTGTTGGCAGACAAGGCCAGGCAAGCTTGCAGGCCTAGGCTTCAAAATGGCCACCAGCCACATGGCCAGGCCCAACAACATCACAAAGGCCACCCCAAAAAAAAAACACTTCCCCAACTCAATCCAATGGCATCCATGCCCTAAATGATGTCTAAATTCAACAGATCACACAGAAAACACTTGATTAATAAAGCTGTGGCTACCTGCTCTGATCCTAGCGGATGAAAAAGCAGGCCTGTTGGCAGACAAGGCCAGGCAAGCTTGCAGGCCTAGGCTTCAAAATGGCCACCAGCCACATGGCCAGACCCAACAACATCACAAAGGCCACCCCCAAAAAACACACTTCCCCAACTCAATCCAATGCCATCCATGCCCTAAATGATGTCTAAATTCAACAGACCACACAGGAAACACTTGATTAATAAAGCTGTGGCTACCTGCTCTGATCCTAGTGGATGAAAAAGCAGGCCTGTTGGCAGACAAGGCCAGGCAAGCTTGCAGGCCTAGGCTTCAAAATGGCCACCAGCCACATGGCCAGGCCCAACAACATCGGCAAGGCCACCCCCAAAAAACACACTTCCCCAACTCAATCCAATGCCATCCATGCCCTAAATGATGTCTAAATTCAACAGATCACACAGAAAACACTTGATTAATAAAGCTGTGGCTACCTGCTCTGATCCTAGTGGATGAAAAAGCAGGCCTGTTGGCAGACAAGGCCAGGCAAGCTTGCAGGCCTAGGCCTCAAAATGGCCACCAGCCACATGGCCAGGCCCAACAACATCACAAAGGCCACCCCCAAAAAACACACTTCCCCAACTCAATCCAATGCCATCCATGCCCTAAATGATGTCTAAATTCAACAGACCACACCGAAAACACTTGATTAATAAAGCTGTGGCTACCTGCTCTGATCCTAGCGGATGAAAAAGCAGGCCTGTTGGCAGACAAGGCCAGGCAAGCTTGCAGGCCTAGGCTTCAAAATGGCCACCAGCCACATGGCCAGGCCCAACAACATCACAAAGGCCACCCCAAAAAAACACACTTCCCCAACTCAATCCAATGCCATCCATGCCCTAAATGATGTCTAAATTCAACAGATCACACAGAAAACACTTGATTAATAAAGCTGTGGCTACCTGCTCTGATCCTAGTGGATGAAAAAGCAGGCCTGTTGGCAGACAAGGCCAGGCAAGCTTGCAGGCCTAGGCTTCAAAATGGCCACCAGCCACATGGCCAGGCCCAACAACATCACAAAGGCCACCCCCAAAAAACACACTTCCCCAACTCAATCCAATGCCATCCATGCCCTAAATGATGTCTAAATTCAACAGATCACACAGAAAACACTTGATTAATAAAGCTGTGGCTACCTGCTCTGATCCTAGTGGATGAAAAAGCAGGCCTGTTGGCAGACAAGGCCAGGCAAGCTTGCAGGCCTAGGCTTCAAAATGGCCACCAGCCACATGGCCAGGCCCAACAACATCACAAAGGCCACCCCCAAAAAACACACTTCCCCAACTCAATCCAATGCCATCCATGCCCTAAATGATGTCTAAATTCAACAGAGCAAACAGAAAACAGTAGATTACTAAAGCTGTGGCTACCTGCTCTGGTAGCAGTGGATGAAAGCAGGCCTGTTGGCAGACAAGGCCAGGCAAGCTTGCAGGCCTAGGCTTCAAAATGGCCACCAGCCACATGGCCAGGCCCAACAACATCACAAAGGCCACCCCAAAAAAACACACTTCCCCAACTCAATCCAATGCCATCCATGCCCTAAATGATGTCTAAATTCAACAGATCACACAGAAAACACTTGATTAATAAAGCTGTGGCTACCTGCTCTGATCCTAGTGGATGAAAAAGCAGGCCTGTTGGCAGACAAGGCCAGGCAAGCATGCAGGCCTAGGCTTCAAAAGGGCCACCAGCCACATGGCCAGGCCCAACAACATCACAAAGGCCACCCCCAAAAAACACACTTCCCCAACTCTATCCAATGCCATCCATGCCCTAAATGATGTCTAAATTCAAGAGACCACACAGAAAACACTTGATTAATAAAGCTGTGGCTACCTGCTCTGATCCTAGTGGATGAAAAAGCAGGCCTGTTGGCAGACAAGGCCAGGCAAGCTTGCAGGCCTAGGCTTCAAAATGGCCACCAGCCATATGGCCAGGCCCAACAACATCACAAAGGCCACCCCCAAAAAACACACTTCCCCAACTCAATCCAATGCCATCCATGCCCTAAATGTGCTTGAAAATGAAATACATTCAAAAAACAACAAAAGGAACAGTTGCTTCATCATGCACACACCCATGAGGCCATGCCCATGGCTAGCTCGGGCCTACTACTACTACCCACAAAATAAAAAAATAAAAGGAATGATGATAATTAATTATCAAAAATAAATTGTAGTTACAACAACTGCAATGCCCACAATCAAACAGACACAACAACCACTTACTTGTAAAATATCCTATTCCAAAAATCCTCAAATCCAATTGCAATGATGCAGCAGACAAAAAGAGTGATCTTTCCTGCTCCAAATCCAAAGGCAGAATGAGCAGGAGATGGACAAATCACTGGGAGGAGCCTGATGGACAGGAACAGGAAGTTGGAGATTCTGTGTCACTTCCTCCCTCTCTCCACCTTTTAAAAAAAGGACTCTTTGTACAAAAAAGGACAGCCAAATGTCAATGTAAGGAGTTGTTTTCATCCAAAATCAGCATTTGCAGAAGGTTTCATGCTGCTAGAGCTGATATTCCTCTCCAAATTGAAAATTTTACATATTCGAGTTCTCGAGCTTCACATTACTTCCGCCGGCGTGTCGAAAATAACATGATTGCGTTCTCTTTGTCCCTGTCGCATTGGATATGACGTGTTCGGGGTCTCTTTCTCCTGTTCGCGTTCAATTAGACGTGCCCGCGTCCTCACCCTCTCGCTCGCGATGTAGAATGACGTGTTCGAGATCTCAATCTTCTCATACTCGCGCAGTGCATGATCGCGAGAAGAAAGACGTGATCACGCAACAAATGACGTGATCGCGCGACAAATGACGTTAATGCGGCCGCGAACTGTCGCGAGACAGCACAAAATGGCTACCAACAATCCAACATCTCGTGGAGAACGCGACCAGGTCGGGAAAACTTGTCGCCGAACGTGGGGATTCAGGTAAGGCGATCGCGCGCACGCTAGAATGTATTATTTTACAGTGCGAGCAAGAAACAAATTATCGCTAAGCTGCGGAATGCAGAAATTTTGACATTTTCGCGCTTTCCGCGGAACGTGAAAATGCCAAAATATCGCATTTTCCGCGAACGGAACGGAATTTTGGCCCAGGCCTAATTCAGATGTAACACACATTTGAAATAAATTCTGAATGTTAGCACTCTAGTTGCTCATTAGATCACTGTAGTAAAGCTACTGCTCACCAGGGAAGTCTGCTGCTGGTATTCAAAGTGCATGCTTCATTCTGCATGTCAGAATTTTTTAATGAAATAGAAGAGGATTTGAGAAATCAAAATGTGCCCTAATTTTTCTTTCTGCAGCACTAATCATAATTTCTATGGCAAAATGAACCTTCTCATTTTGTTCCTTTGCAAAATAAATGTTTTAAGTGTTACCACTTTATTCCAATCAAGATGGCTTCAGGTGTGCCATACTTTTGTCATAAGTAAGACTGCTAGCGCTCTAGTTGTTCTTAAGAACACTCTGGGACATTCTGTCATTAGGCTATACTTGGGCTACATCTGGGTGATATTTGGGCTACATTTAGGCTCTTTTGTTTCTGGTGACCATCTTGGGAGACTTATTTGTTATGAAGTTTCCTAATTTCCTCATTTACTACAGTCTCCTCAGTAGGAAATACTTTCAGTTTTTTACTTTGATTCTATCAAGAAGGCATTCAGATGTGTCACACATTTGCCATACATTTAGAATGTTAGCGCTCTAGTTGCTTATTAGATCACTGTAGTAAAGCTGCTGCTCCCCAGGGAAGTCTGCTGCTGGTATTGAAAGTGCATGTTTCAGTCTGCATGTCAGAATTTTTTAATGAAATCGAAGAGGATTTGAGAAGTCACTCAAAATGTGCCCTAATTTTTCTTTCTGCAGCACTAATCATACTTTCTATGGCAAAATGAACCCCCTCATTTTGTTCCTTTTTAAATTAAATGTTTTAAGAGTTACCACTTTATTCCAATCAAGATGGCTTCAGGTGTGCCATACGTTTGTCATAAGTAGTACTGTTAGCGCTCTAGTTGTTCTTTAGAACACTCTGGGAAGCTGCAGTTGAACACAAAGGAATCAACTGACAGTCTCTGCCCTTTTTGGATGTACATGTTTTACTGAGAATGTCAGACTTCATTCTCACATGACTGAGAAAGATAATGTGAATTTACAGAAAATATTCTCTCAGTTTAGCTTATAGATCACCTTCCAAACCTCTGTGGGAAAAGCATGAGAAAATAGTTTTCTCTCAAACATGATTCATGGTATCCCAGAAGAAGGCTTTTTCACATGGTAAAATCACCTTAGAACACACCACAATTCCTAAAATGAGTATGATACGATCAACAAATGATTTATAAAGTAACTAAAGTCTTAAAACCTTCTATTAACTGCAATGCTTTTTAATGAGGTGCTATCATGTATATTGGTCCCAAGATGGCTGCCAACACTTCTTGGATGAAGTGCTGACAGCCAATCAGTTCTCACAATGAGATGAGTGGTTAGGCTCCGCCCAGATATATCAATCTTCTTTTCCTTTATTATCTAAAAAACTAATCAACAGATTTACACCATTTAACAAAAAGGCACGACTCTGAACCAAGGGCTACCTTTTTGCCAAATTTGGTGTAATTCCGTTCAGCAGTTCGGGCTGTAGCAGCAATTAAAGGTTCCTATTGAAAATTGCATGAGGAAAACACGTTTTGGGACCCCCTTTTTTTTCGACCCCCACTTCATGAATCACCCCGACACTTTCAGGATAGGAGCGGACCGGAGCGCCCCACCAGTTGTGAAAATTTTGCGAAGATTTGTCAACCGGCACCAAAGTTATTCCAAATAGAATGTTGCGGATTTCCTATGGATAATAGGTCCTAACTATAACTACCTACTGGCGACCGCCAGTAGGTGATATATATATATATATATATATATATATATATATATATATATATATATATATATATTCACTGAAAAAACCATAGGTTTCAGGGATGTTATAGTTAGAAATTAGCATTAAAAAAAACCAGAAATTCACAGAAAAAACCATAGGTTTCAGGGACATTATAGTTAGAAAGTAGCATTTAAAAAACCCTAGAAATTCACTGAAAAACTTTAGGTTTCAGGGATGTTAGAGTTAGTTGGACATTTCACTCATACAAAACCATAGAAATTCGGCCATTATAGTTAGTTCAGCTAACTATAATGTGTGCCCCTGCAATGCACTGCTGATGATGTCACATATTACATCATTCATGACATGGTCAGTGACATCACTGATGACATCACCGATGACATCTCAAATACATACGCACTCATTGATTCCTAGGTCTACACACACATCCACTCATTCATCCATACAATCACTCATACATGCAGTCACTCATCAATACAACACTATCATATGCACTCATACACATATACAGACACTCACACACCCCCACTCATCCATGGACTTACTCACACACCTAGTGAGTCATGCAAAGAATCAATCACACTCCCATTTACTCACCTATACAGTTATACACACACCACCTCATGTATTGATACAGACACTAACGCATACTTAATCTCTTATATAATCACTGATATAAGTACACACTCATCCATACAGCCACTCTCACAATCACTGACTCTCACGTATAGTAATTTATATACTCCAACTCTCACATACACTGCCTTTTACATATGTAGTTACTTGGACATGCACCACTAAGACATCCATTCACTGACTAATACACCCATACACACACTCACCCACCCATACAGCTGTTTCCACATGCACTCTTGAACCCATACACCCAGTGAATCAACCACTCACACATATATGCACAGAGTCACACAGCTCCCACCCACCCCCACACACACTCAGGCACCCATACAGTTACTCGGACAATCAATAACCCATATAGACACTAATGTAGCTACTGAGCAACCCATGCAGCAGCTTATATAACAACAGACAGACTGATACAGACATTCACACAGTTTAGTCAATAACCCATGCATTCAATAAGACACATTTAATAACTCACTTATACAGTCAGTCACGCACCTAAAAAATCATCCATCCAGACACTCATACACCCACTCATTCTTCAATACACCTTGGCATATATATAAAACATATTTAAACTTTATAGAAACACACAGTCCCTGGATGATGTCATCAGTGATTCAATAGGCTATTCCCTGCAGGTCTCTCAATGACAATGATATCAATCTGCAATTCTCGTAACATATTGGTAACAAACACAGTGTATTTCTAGATGTGGAAATCGAGGTGCAAGGAATTACACTGGTTACTAAGGTACACAGGAAAAAAAACTGCAGGGAATAGCCTATTGAATGCTAATAGTGCTCACCCTTCAAGTTTAATTCAAAGCATTCCCTATGGGGAACTGATTAGGGCCAAGCGTAATTGTAGCACAGAGCAAGAGTACAATGCAGAGAAACAAGTAATGAGTGACAGATTTGTGAAACGAGGCCAGAGTAAGAAAACAATCAAGTAAGCAATAAGAAAAGCTGATGCATTAGTGAGGCCCGAACTACTGCGATCTAAACCTTTAGCGGTAGACCAGACGGATCAGGTGAGATTTATAACCACTTTTTCCACTAATGCCTATAAGATCAGAGAAATGTTCAATCGTAATTGGCACATTTTGAGAACAGATTCTATCTTGCAAGAATATGTGCACGAGACACTACAGATCACATTTAGATGAAGTAGATCACTAAAAGATGAACTTAGTAATAATGTGGTATCTACTTTGAATTCAGGTATATCCAGGGGTACAGCCAACAGACTTAAATGTAGCAAACATTGCAAAGCATGTGCCAATAGTAAGGATTGTATGAAACTGAAAATTCCTAATACTCAGAGAGAATTTATTATCAAAGGGAATTTTTCATGTGAAACTGATTTTTGCATCTATTGTCTAATTTGCCCATGTGGCAAGTTACACATAGGCAGCCCGATCCATCGAGCTAAGAAAAGGGTACAAGAGCACCTACGTGCAATCACATGGAATGATGGGCAATATCCAGCGGCACGTCATTTCCATATGATGCATAACCAAAATTAAAAAACTATTATCCTTTGTGGTTTTAAATGCAATTACCCAACAAGAGCGGGGTGGCGATAGGGATCGCTAATTGAGAAGAATGGAGTCACAATTTATTTTTGAATTTGATACATTAACTCCAGTAGGTTTGAAAACTAGTAAAGAAATGTCAGTACATCTGTAGTCATATTTAGTTTGAAACTGACTTTCTAACGGAAATCTGATTTTTAGTCTGTATAGAATTGTAAGGAATAGATCTTAATGTAATATTGTTTTGAAGTAATTTGTAAGACAATAGATTTGGTTTAAAAAATGTATTTTTTTCATTTTTTTTTACATAACTAGGACGGTTATGCGTCAAGGTAGGAAGAGGATTATTGCGATAGCCTATAGAAGGGTTACCCGAACCCCTCTGGGACCGCTGCAACGGAAGCTCCGGACTTCCGGCCTGTTGTTGTTGAATATGTATATATGTATGAACAAGAACAACATAGCAAAATGATCATCAATATGGTTGAATTCTGTCTAAAGAACAATATATTTTTGTTTCAGAATACACATTACCAGCAACAACGAGGCGTGGCTATGGGGGCCAGCTTCTCCCCTAGCTATGCTTGTCTGCATATGGGATGGTGGGAGGAGTTGGTCCTCCATAATCTCTTTGAGGAAATCTTGCGTAACAATGTGAAATGTTGGTACAGATTTATAGATGAACTTTTTGTGGTTTGGCAAGGTTCGGAAAGATCAGCTCAAGAGTTTCTAAACTGCCTAAATGTTAATAATCTAAATTTACAGTTTACATCCACCATCAGTCGCAAAAGAATTACATTTCTGGATTTGGAAATTTACATTAAAGAATGCAAGATAGAAACAACACTACATAGAAAATCAACGGCAGGAAACTCGGTCTTGCATGCAAGCAGTTCTCATCCGGCGCATTTGAACCACAGCATACCCTATGGGGAGATGCTTAGACCGAGAAGGATTTGTAGTAATCAGGAAGAGTTGAAAAAAGTACAGACAAATAGCAAACTGAGGTTCCTAGCTAGGGGCTATACACCAGCATGTATAGAGGCAGCTATTAAAAAAAGTGCAATCGTTCCTAGAACAAGTCTCCTAGAACGGAAAGCAGACAAAATCGAACAAGTCATACAAGCAACTGACGATACCACATTCAGGATGATTTTTGGCTACAACAAACAACACAGAAAGGTAAAAAATATCATCAAGAAAAATTGGCCTCTCCTACTAGGAGACCCTGTGATAGGACATCTACTGCCTAAACAAGCGCCCATCACATTTAGTAGGGCACCTTCAATGAAGGACTCTCTGGTGCACAATGATATAGGCACACCATCAACTAGCTCATGGCTATCCCAGAGGAAGGGATTCTATAAATGCAAAATGTGTAGAGCATGCCAATTTGGGATAAATAAAACCAGTTACCAGACACCCTTCAATGATGAAAGTAAACCCATCACCAAAGCCTTATCGTGTAAAAGTGAGTTTGTTGTCTATGTGTTGGAGTGCCCATGTGGCCTACTATATGTGGGTAGTACCATCCTGCAGGGCCACAAAAGGGTACTCCAACACATAAGAGCCATCAAAAATCATGATCAAGCATACCCAATGGCAAGGCACTTTGAGGAAAAACACAATGGAAACCCGATTGGTCTCAAGTATTTTCTCATTGATGCCATTGCACCCAACAAGAGAGGAGGAAACAGAGAAAAGGCACTAAGACGTTTAGAGACCCGATACATACTGGATCTCGACACAAAGGCCCCACGGGGCCTGAACGCTACTGAAGAGCTCTATACTTGCCTTTAGGAACTCATTAGCACAAAATTTAACAGAAACTGATAACTTTTTAACAATAGTCACTAGGTCATTTGACCAAGATGAAATCCGCCCAACCCTAAATTAAATATAAATTTAATTTTAAAACACAATCTTCACATTTTTAAGACAAGGTACCAACTACGACATTAGCACTTGAGCACTTTTACACTTTTATTCACTAAATACTTTTAGCACCATGTACAACAGAGGGGATCATGTGAGGGGCTTTGACACCTTAGAGCCCGCTACAGGACAATCAAGGTAGATACAAGGGACCTGAGGGATACATAAGATAACTACAGAAAATTTCGACTAAGCAGGCCTACAATCAGGTATTAAGACATGAATGCCTATCCATCCCTCCATGGTTAATTTAGAAGAATTACCAGTATTACAACGTGACAGGACATAATAAAACTAGAACCAGGCAATGAATTTAAAAAAAAAGCAGGGACAATTATAGATATTAAATATAGCAATGGTGATACCATTCCAAGGGAATGGTATCCTCACCATTCCAAGGATAAAACAAATTAGACTAGGAGGCAAAGCATTCTCCTATCTAGCCCCTCTATGGTGGAACCAGCTCGCTCTGGATCTCCGTCTCTGTAATAATTATCTGTCCTTTAGGAAAAAACTCAAAACATTACTTTTTTAAGCACTCTGCCAGCTCCTCTAACCGTCCTTAGCACGGAGATACCCCATCCGGGGTGATTCATGTGCTCTATAAATGACATAAATAAAATAAATAAATACCCATCAAACAAAAGGTACCCCATAGATCAACTTAGAATTAGACACAGCTAGACCTAGGTACTACTGCCGAAATCTATCCAAGCTGCAAGACATAATAAGTTATTCACAATAAGGGTTTTATATATTTTTATATTCATATAAATATATGCAAAACTGCTTTTAATTTTAACAACCAATTGTGATTATATATCTATCTATTTATTTACCTGTCTATTTATGTATTTATTTATTTATATATTTAATTATTTATCTATTCAGGTAACTGTCCATAAATTGCTGCTATGTTAAAATATTTGCCTGTAAGTTCACAGTGTCGCAAGTCTCTCCGCTATGTCTACTGCATACCTTACCCATTGTACTGTTACTTTAAAAAAGAAAAAAATGGTGAAAAAATGTATTTTAACTTACCTGTCACCTGGGAGCGCGTCATGTGATCAAGGGCCGGAGGGCTCGAAACGCGCCATGATGGCTGGTGTCTGAAGAATCTGAATAAAATTCTTTTGCGCACTGATAACGTGGTCCGTGCTCCGTCACTCAGATCAGCGGCAGAAAACTGCAAGCGGAGTGTGTTAATATATATATATATATCCAAAGACGCCCACTCCGTGAAGAATAGGTAGAGGCCACTCGGGGGAACCAGTTGGAAAATCTTTAATTGTTTAAAACAGCTGGTGCATAATGCATTTCGGCCTTACGGCCTTCCTCAGATGCCGCTGTGTGCAAAGGGTCACTCCACCCCCACCTTTGAAAGTTCAAAGTCTCTCCCATTGGCGGAAGTCCGCTGTCCTGAGGTCACATGATTACAACGCCACTGCAGTTCTGCCACAACTACAGCTCCCAGAATGCTGTAACTGGGTGAGTGTTGCTTGGGAGGTGCGGAGTGTAAGAGTAAAAAGTCTTTGCTGGAAAATAATTATCGATCTCCCTCCAGTCCCCTTTGACGTTCCAACCTCATTGTGCGTGTGCCTGCCGGACCGTGAGCCAGGGTTACAGTGAACCTGCCTCCTCGTCAATGACAAGCTGCACCACGCAGCAGTCCATGGTTAGGCATGCAACTCGAGGCGGGCAGGAGTCTTTTCAATACCTTGAAACGTAGAGAAGCTGCAAGCAGCGGGTGCCAGCCAAACTCCTGCCTCTTAGCAGAACGGAGCCTCCAGCGCACCTCTGGCCGGTGCAACATATCCAAAGACGCCCACTCCGTGAAGAATAGGTAGAGGCCACTCGGGGGAACCAGTTGGAAAATCTTTAATTGTTTAAAACAGCTGGTGCATAATGCATTTCGGCCTTACGGCCTTCCTCAGATGCCGCTGTGTGCAAAGGGTCACTCCACCCCCACCTTTGAAAGTTCAAAGTCTCTCCCATTGGCGGAAGTCCGCTGTCCTGAGGTCACATGATTACAACGCCACTGCAGTTCTGCCACAACTACAGCTCCCAGAATGCTGTAACTGGGTGAGTGTTGCTTGGGAGGTGCGGAGTGTAAGAGTAAAAAGTCTTTGCTGGAAAATAATTATCGATCTCCCTCCAGTCCCCTTTGACGTTCCAACCTCATTGTGCGTGTGCCTGCCGGACCGTGAGCCAGGGTTACAGTGAACCTGCCTCCTCGTCAATGACAAGCTGCACCACGCAGCAGTCCATGGTTAGGCATGCAACTCGAGGCGGGCAGGAGTCTTTTCAATACCTTGAAACGTAGAGAAGCTGCAAGCAGCGGGTGCCAGCCAAACTCCTGCCTCTTAGCAGAACGGAGCCTCCAGCGCACCTCTGGCCGGTGCAACATATCCAAAGACGCCCACTCCGTGAAGAATAGGTAGAGGCCACTCGGGGGAACCAGTTGGAAAATCTTTAATTGTTTAAAACAGCTGGTGCATATTGCATTTCGGCCTTACGGCCTTCCTCAGATGCCGCTGTGTGCAAAGGGTCACTCCACCCCCACCTTTGAAAGTTCAAAGTCTCTCCCATTGGCGGAAGTCCGCTGTCCTGAGGTCACATGATTACAACGCCACTGCAGTTCTGCCACAACTACAGCTCCCAGAATGCTGTAACTGGGTGAGTGTTGCTTGGGAGGTGCGGAGTGTAAGAGTAAATACATATATATATTACCTACTGGCGGTCGCCAGTAGGTAGTTATAGTTAGGACCCTCTTACCATAGGAAATCCGCAACATTCTATTTTGAATAACTTTGGCGCCGGTCGACGAATCCTCGCCAAATTTTCAAAATCGGTGGGGCGCTGCCCTCCGCTCCTACCCTGAAAGTCTCGGGGGGATTCGTCAAGCGGGGGCTGAGAAAAAAGGGGGGTCCCAAAACGCGTTTTTCCCATGCATTTTTCCATAGGACCTTTAGACACAGCTACAGCCCGAACGGCTGAACAGAGTTAAATGAAATTTGGCAGAGAGGTAGTCCTCAGGTCAAGGAAGTGCCTTTTGTAGGTTTGGTGTAAATCTGTTCAGTAGATTCTGAGAAAATAGCCTTTAAATCAATATATATATCTGAGCCAGCTTACGGTGCGCTTACGGTGCGCTTACCGTACGCGTACGGTGACGTGCGCGAGCGCGATTCTGATTGGCTGATAGATCTTAGTAAACATTCGAATCGGTCGAAACCAGGAAGCGGCGGCCGCCATTTTGTGTGTTTCAGTCAGAAAAAAAAGGGAGATAACTTGAAAAGGGGGCAAGGAAGAGAGTTACAGACCCCCTAACATTTGAAAGGGGGTCAAAAAAAGACAGAAAAGTACAAAAAAAACATTTATTAATTTTTAAAAAAATCGCGGAGTACGCGTACGGTAAGCTTACCGTACGCGTACGGTAGAAAAAAAAATAAAAGATGAAATGAAATGCAGATTTAAGTGTTTAGATATTAGGGGGCTCTAAAAAGAGCCGTTGTGTTTATGAAGTGATTTTTTAGTGGTACCTACAAGTAAGTACCGATGCAGAGTCTAAGGTTCAAGAGGAAGACTCTGTTCCCTTCATCATTGAAGTGCACACCATCTCCTCTATAAATGTCTTGCATGTCGTAACGCAAGTTGTTGTGGTAAATGGAACCCATACCATAGTCTCGGAGGAAAGCAGAAACAGATTTGTTGACGTGCTTTCTTGCTTTGTCAATCTGTGGACAGAAATGATTGGACCAGTTCCATTTTTGCCTTTGGCATATGTTAGAAAACACAAAGGCAGTTTTAGGGAAAAGGTCTCCTTCATAAGCATTTCCAGACCTACCCCAGTCAAAGTGCCTAGGTCATTGCCACCACAGTGCACTATTATGAGGTCAGGGTGTTGGATTTGCATGAAGGATTTCACCAATGGCATCAATTGGTGCCACTTTAACCCTCTCTGACCAATCCATTTAATGTCTACATTTGGCAAAGCAAGGTCTCTCACCATACCCGTTTTCTCTGCATACTTTTCACTCCAGAAGACATAGTTGTGCCCTACAATCCACACTGTGAACATCTTCAAAGGAGAACTGGATGCACTCAGGAGGTGTAATTCAGTAGAATGGTAAAAAGAAATGAAAGACAGTTTGGAGATGGAGGCATACATATTTTTTTTTTTTTTAAACTGATTGGCGGTTTCATACCATTCTACAATAAAAACTAGGCTGTATGTGTAAATTTATAGAAGCATGTTTTGTATTGGTACAGAAAAATGTGTTACCAAAGAACAGTACTATGGATTTGCTGTTAGGTTTGAAAAGTCAAGCACTCCTGCTCTTTGGAAATGAAACATTGTTTGGTGAACTTCTGACCTAACTCTACACAGCAGTGTTTCAAGAGCTGTTGCTATGGTAGCAGGCAGAAGTCAAGTTGGGGGAAGGGTACTAGGCAGAAGTCAAGTTGGGGGAAGGGTACTTTTGGAAAAGGGTTGGTTTTCAACCAATAGAAATGTGTGATTTCATTTGAAAAAAAGGGGGAAGCACTGAGATTTGAAACTTACATGTATATGTGTGGAAAAAGAGAGGGAAACTTTGCCATTATCTGGTTCTGCTGAGAGGAGAGAGGTGTACAGAACAGAGATCCTGGCTCTGATAATCTGCTGTTTGAGTGCCACATTTCTTTCACAACTAACTAATTTTAAAGGTGAGTTTAGAGTTTGAGAGGGGATGTATATGGTAAATTAAGAAATGAATAATAGAATTGGAATTCCTTTTGTTGAAGTTGTGTTTATCATTTTCTGTTTTGGGAGAAATTTAAATGTGAGGAACATGTAAAATAATATGGACTATGTTTTCACGATAAATTAAGGTGTACTGGTATAAATAAGGAATACTTTAAGGGTTTGAGGTTGCACTCAGTAATGCAAATGCATTCAGCATCAGTAAGGCTGGTTGCCCTTGCTGGAGTGTAGTCAGTCACCCAGGCTACACATGTTGTTGGTCTCAGAAAGCTGTTTGGTATTGCTCTGGTGATTTTACATTTGCATTAGATGAAAAGGGGGAGGTATTTTTTTCTGCAGAAGCAGACTCTTAGCACACAGCCAGCTGCATATCCTGTGGAATCATGCATAGTATTCACAACCGAGTGGGGTTTGAGGTTTCAGTCAGTAATGCAAATACATTCAGCATCACTAAGGCTGGTTGCCCTTGCTGGAGTGTAGTCAGTCACCCAGGTTACACATGTTGCTGGTCTGAAAATGTTGTTTGGACATGTGCTTTTTTAAGAATCTGAAAAGTGGATTCATAATGTGTCAGACTGTAAAAGTACTTATCACTTGCCAAAAAAAAGAGTAGTAAGTGTGCTTTGAAATTGGCAAAGAAATTTTGTTTTTTGACTAATATGAAAACATGACTCTGTGTGCAAAGAGGAATTACAGGCAGAGATTTATTGCGTATTGCTCTGGTGATTTTACATTTGCATTAGATGTAAAGGGGGAGCTATTTTTTTGTGCAGAAGCAGACTCTTAGCACACAGCCAGCTGCTTATCCTGTGGAATCATGCACAGTATTCACAACCGAGTGGGGTTTGAGATTGCAGTCAGTAATGCAAATACATTCAGCATCACTAAGGCTGGTTGCCCTTGCTGGAGTGTAGTCAGTCACCCAGGCTACACATGTTGTTGGTCTCAGAAAGCTGTTTGGTATTGCTCTGGTGATTTTACATTTGCATTAGATGGAAAGGGGGAGGTATTTTTTTCTGCAGAAGCAGACTCTTAGCACACAGCCAGCTGCATATTCTGTGGAATCATGCATAGTAATCACAACCGAGTGGGGTTTGAGGTTTCAGTCAGTAATGCAAATACATTCAGCATCACTAAGGCTGGTTGCCCTTGCTGGAGTGTAGTCAGTCACCCAGGTTACACATGTTGCTGATCTGAAAATGTTGTTTGGACATGTGCTTTTTTAAGAATCTGAAAAGTGGATTCATAATGTGTCAGACTGTAAAAGTACTTATCACTTGCCAAAAAAAAGAGTAGTAAGTGTGGTTTCAAATTGGCAAAGAAATTACGTTTTCAGACTAATATGAAAACATGACTCTGTGTGCAAATAGGAATTACAGGCAGAGATTTATTGCGTATTGCTCTGGTGATTTTACATTTGCATTAGATGTAAAGGGGGAGCATTTTTTTTATGCAGAAGCAGACTCTTAGCACACACCCAGCTGTTTATCCTGTGGAATCATGCACAGTATTCACAACCGAGTGGGGTTTGAGGTTGCACTTAGTAATGCAAATACATTCAGCATCACTAAGGCTGGTTGCCCTTGCTGGAGTGTAGTCAGTCACCCAGGTTACACATGTTGCTGGTCTGAAAAAGCAGTTTGGATATGTGCTTTTTTAAGAATCTGAAAAGTGGATTTAAAATGTGTCAGACTGTAAAAGTACTTATCACTTGCAAAAAAAAGAGTAGTAAGTGTGCTTTCAAATTGGCAAAGAAATTTCGTTTTCTGACTAATATGAAACCATGACTCTGTGTGCAAAGAGGAATTATAGACAGAGATTTATTGCGTATTACTCTGGTAATTTTACATTTGCATTAGTAGGAAAGGGGGAGCTATTTTTTTCTGCAGAAGCAGACTCTTAGCACACACCCAGCTGCTTATCCTGTGGAATCATGCATAGTATTTACAAGCGAGTGGGGTTTGAGGTTGCAGTCAGTAATGCAAATACATTCAGCATCACTAAGGCTGGTTGCCCTTGCTGGAGTGTAGTCAGTCACCCAGGTTACACATGTTTCTGGTCTGAAAAAGCTGTTTGGACATGTGCTTTTTTATGAATCTGAAAACTGGATTAAAAATGTGTCAGACTGTAAAAGTACTTATCACTTGCAAAAAAAAAGAGTAGTAAGTGTGCTTTCAAATTGGCAAAGAAATTTCGTTTTCTGACTAATATGAAACCATGTCTCTGTGTGCAAAGAGGAATTATAGACAGAGATTTATTGCGTATTACTCTGGTAATTTTACAGTTGCATTAGATGGAAAGGGGGAGCTATTTTTTTCTGCAGAAGCAGACTCTTAGCACACACCCAGCTGCTTATCCTGTGGAATCATGCATAGTATTCACAACCGAGTGGGGTTTGAGGTTGCAGTCAGTAATGCAAATACATTCAGCATCACTAAGGCTGGTTGCCCTTGCTGGAGTGTAGTCAGTCACCCAGGTTACACATGTTTCTGGTCTGAAAAAGCTGTTTGGACATGTGCGTCGTTATCCTGCCTCCCAGTGCCGACTCCTGGTGGATTTCAGCACGGGCCCACAAACCGGCAGTGGGCTTCACTCCGCGGCGGGCAAGGCCGCTCAATATCCACTTCTACAGGGTAGCCCCAAGGAGAGAAGCCACAGGCAGATAATCACGTTCGTTTTCATTTCTCTTTGGCGGCTTGCAAACAGGCTTTCAGTAAAACTGGCAACACATCTTAATGGCAGGATGAC
Organism: Triturus cristatus; assembly: GCF_964204655.1. Taxonomy (NCBI): domain Eukaryota; kingdom Metazoa; phylum Chordata; class Amphibia; order Caudata; family Salamandridae; genus Triturus; species Triturus cristatus. Next base: position 627,400,270 of record NC_140587.1, read on the forward strand.
GACGCCTAGCCGGTGCTGTCACGAAGTTCGTATTTTGGCAGCTACAAAGCGGGACAGACTTTGCAGTTAATACTGCCACCAACCCACTTGGGTATGAACATTGCTAAATTAAGTGTGCACAGAGCAGACCCACCTGGGAAAAATCTTGACGGACTACGGAGACCAGAGGGCCATGAGGATGGCCACGCCCACTGTGGCAGGTACTTTGAATAAAATGTGCGCAAGACACGCTGCTCTGTTGTTTCACTGCATAGCGCCACTGAAGAAAGGAAGTGTTGTTCCTGAAACGCGTTTGGCCATTAAGATGTGTTGCCAGTTTTACTGAAAGCCTGTTTGCAAGCCGCCAAAGAGAAATAAAAACGAACGTGATTATCTGCCTGTTGCTTCTCTCCTTGGGGCTACCCTGTAGAAGTGGATATATATATATATTCACTGAAAAAAAAACATAGGTTTCACACATGTTATAGTTAGCGGAAATTTTACTGATAAAAAACCAATGAAATTGCCCCGTTATAGTTAGTGCTGGCAACTATAACTCACGCGACCGCAATCCTCTGCTGATGCTAATACTGTATTTAGACACTTATTTGCCCATGTCTTCTTCCATACATTTTTAGCTATACATATATTACAAATATTTTTTTTTATAAAGACAGATATGTCATCAGCAGAAGATTGCGGTCGCGTGAGTTATAGTTGCCAGCACTAACTATAACGGGGCAATTTCATTGGTTTTTTATCAGTAAAATTTCCGCTAACTATAACATGTGTGAAACCTATGGTTTTTTCAGTGAATTTGCAAGGTTTTTTAAATGCTAATTCCTAACTATAACGTGTGTGAAACCTATGGTTTTTTCAGTGAATTTGTACGGTTTTTTAAATGCTAAGTTACTTTACGCCATTCGAGGCGTGCGCGCCCACTTAACGCAGTTCGTTCCGTGCACGGTTTTTATCAACTTTAATAAGCCCTGTACATTTGGTGGCCTTCAGCCACCAAAAGCACAGGGGGAGGGGTCAATGTGGATAGTGTTTTTTTTATTTCGATTTTATAATTTCATGTTTTTTTTATACAGTAATAAGCCCTGTACATTTGGTGGCCTTCGGCCACCAAAAGCACAGGGGGTGGGGTAAGTGTTGATAGTGTTTTCGGAATCGATAAGCCCTGTACATGTGGATAGTGTTTTTTTTTATTTCTATTTCATTACCGTACGCTTACGGTAAGCGTACGGTAAGCGTACTCGGCGAAATTGCCGAAAAAAAAATATAACCGTTTTTGCTCTTGGGGGATGTTTGGGGACTCCCTCAACATGACTGTGTGGGAGGGAGTTGTCAAAACAGCCCCGTAACATGTTTTTGGGCATCATGTTTGATAAATAACACTCAGTGCGAGAGACAAAATGGCGGACGCCGCTTCCTGGTTTCGACCGATTCGAATGTTTACTAAGATCTAAGAGCCAATCAGAATCGCGCTCGCGCACGCCACCGTACGCGTACGGTAAGCGTACGGTAAGCGTACCGTAAGCGGGCTCAGATATATATATTGATTTAAAGGCTATTTTCTCAGAATCTACTGAACAGATTTACACCAAACCTACAAAAGGCACTTCCTTGACCTAGGGACTACCTCTCTGCCAAATTTCTAGTAATTCTGTTCAGCCGTTCGGGCTGTAGCTCTGTCTAAAGGTCCTATGGAAAAATGCATGGGAAAAACGCGTTTTGGGACCCCCCTTTTATCTCAGCCCCCGCTTGACGAATCCCCCCGAGACTTTCAGGGTAGGAGCGGAGCGTAGCGCCCCACCTATTTTGAGAAATTCGCGAGGATTCATCGACCGGCGCCAAAGTTATTCAAAATAGAATGTTGCGGATTTCCTATGGAAAAGGGGTCCTAACTATAACTACCTACTGGCGACCGCCAGTAGGTAATATATGTATATCTATATATCTATATATATATATATTATCTACTGGCGGTCGCCAGTAGATAGTTATAGTTAGGATCGTGTTTCCATAGGAAATCCGCAACATTCTATTTGGAATAACTTTGGCGCCGATTGACGAATCCTTTTTTTCAATGCCACATTTCATTATGATAAAAGAGACCAGCACCCTGAAGTTGCAATATGTCATGCAGGGAAATCATTGTTCCAGATGTCCAGATGTCTCTGCACAATATATTGGATTAAAACTAAGTTTACTTGCTCAAATTTGGAGTGTGCACCTCTTTCATCATAGCGAAAGGTGTCATTGAAAATTTTCGGGGTTCTTACACCTCTATACGCACCAATGTTGGAGCACCATGGAGTTGTGCTGTGGTATATATATCAAAAGAAACACAATTGATGGACGGAATGCAGAACAAATCAATTCATTCACCCCCAGGCAAGAGATTTGGGTTAAATCCATCATACTTTTGCTACCATGCCACCCCAATTTAGACCTGGCCATATGCAAATCAGTCTTGACCCTATCCTGGCTGAAGAGGGGTGAAACCACGAAACCGGACCTAGGATGCTTGTTTCCAGTCCAGGGAGGACCTGGCTTGGCAGTTCGGGCTGGATCATTCCCATGAGGCACAGGGTCAAGACTGATTTGCATATGGCTGGGTTCAAACTGGAATGGCATGGTGAGCAAAAAAACTATGGATTTAGGCCCAGATCTCTGTACTGGAGTGAATGTATGACATTGTTCTGCATTCTGTCCATCAACTGTTGTTTTTGCGCGTGGTATATATATGAGTAAAAAGTTGCTGCTGCCATTTTACACACTGGAGAATGGTCCCTGGTAGCAAAACAATATGTAATGTAGTGGTAGGGGGCAGGGTAGACGTACCCTGACACCCTGGGATCAATATAGGGGTCTGTTAGGGACCCCTGGTGACAAACACATGCCCAGAAATGGGGTAGTTTCAAGTGCAAATATTTGTGAATGTGTTGCGAAGCTCAACGTGGACTCTCGTGTAATTTCATGATGGATTTGAGAATTCTACTGAAAAATACTAAAAACAACACTCAGATACTCACTCAGGTACTTTTGTACCACTCACAGACCCACTCTGACATTCCTGAACCCACTTACACACCCACTCAGAAACTAATGCCCCCACCCAGAGACCCATTCAGAGATTCAGGCACCCACTCACACACCCACTCAGACACTCATGAACCCTCTCACAGACTCACTATGACACTCACACAGCCACTCACAGGCCCACTGAGATACTCATGCATCCACTCACAGACCTACTGAGATACAAACCCACTCACAGACACACTCAGAGGCTTTCACACCCAATCACATTCTCACTCAGATACTCACACATCCACTCACAGATCCATTCCGGCACTTGTCCACCAATGCACAGAACCACTAAGAGACTCCCACACCCACTCACAGAACCACTCAGACACTCACACACCTGCTTACAGACTTACTCAGAGACTCATGAACCCACTTATAGAAATACTCAAAGACTCATGCACCTACTCACAGACCCATTCAGACACTCACACATCCAGTCACAAACCAACTAATAAACTTATGTAGCCAATCACAGACCCACTCAGAAACTCATGCACCCACTCACAGACCCACTCAGGCACTCATACACCAATTCACAGACCCACTCAGACATTGATGCACCCACACACAGATACACTCAGACACTCATACAGCCACTCACAGATCCACTCTGACATTCATATATCTACTCACAGCCCCACTCAGACACTCATGTGCCCAGTCACAGATCTACTGAGAGGCTCATGCGCCCACTCACAGACCCATTCAGAAACTCGCATACCCACTCACAGACCTACTCATAGACTCATGCACCCACTCATATATCCAGTGAGACTCACACACCCAAGAACAGACCCACTCAGAGATTCATGCACCCACTCACAGATCCACTCAGACACCCATGCACCAACTCATGAATCCACTCACACACTCATACACTCAGTCACATACCCACTGAGGTATTTACACACCCACTCACAGACCCACTCAGAGACTCACAAACCCACTTAGATACCCATTCAGACACTCTCACACCCACTCAGATACTAACACACCTACTCACAGACCCAGTCAGACACTGATGTACCCGCTCACAGACCTAGTTAGAGACTGATGCACCTACTCAGAGATCCAGTCAAAGAATAATGCACCCACTCACAGACCAAGTCAGACACTAACGTATCCATTCACAGACTCACTTAGGCACTCATGCACCCACTCACAGACCCATCCAGACAATCATGCGTCCAGTTATAGACCCACTAAAACACTGGCACACCCACTCACAGATCTACTCAGAGACTCACACACCCTCTCAAAGACCTATTCATACACTCATGTACCCAATCGCAGACCCACTCAGATGCTGACACACCCACTCACAAACCCACTCAGACACTGACACATCCACTCACAAATGCATTGAGACAGTCATGCACTCACTCACAGACACACTTAGAGACTTCTGCAGTTCAGTCACAGATCCACTCATAGAATTATGCACCCACTCACAGACCCACTCAGGCACTGACACACCCACTTACAGACCCAGTCAGACACTGAAGCACCCACTCACAGATCTACTCACACATTCATGCACCCACTCACAAAAGTACTGAGGCTCATGCATCCACTCACAGACCCACTCAGACACTCATACATTCACTCACATCGTCAGTGAGAGATGAGAGAGTCAGTCACATAGTTGTGAATACTAAATGTGTTGGTCTGTTTTAAATGTATATTTTTGCTTTGTGGAATCAGGACAAATTCGCAAACCCAAAATGTGAATGTGTTTTTTGCTTTGTGGATTTTAGAAGGATATGTAAATTCCCAAAAAGATTTTTTTTAAAGGATTTTAACAGAAAATGGACCAGTGTTTTGAAATAGATGTCTCTGAGTAGAGCCTTTGTGTTTGTGGTGTGTAGTTGACAACTACACATAAAACAGTATTAGGAGTCAGATGTACGACCCTTCCAATTTGTGAGTCGTGTCATTTTGTGACTCACAATTTGCGACTCACAAATTGGAATTTACAACAGTGTCTGAGACACAGTTTGAGATTGTGAATGGGGTCGCAAATTGCCTGCCTCATTAATATTCATGAGGCAGGTACAATTTGCGACCCCATTGGGAATGGCTAGCACTCCCATGGATGGTGGCCTGCCTGGGTCAGCAGACTGCCATGTCTATGACTGCTTTAAAAATAAATCAGTTTTTTTAAAAAGCAGCCCGTTTTCTTTAAAGGAAAACAGGGTACATTTAAAAAGGAAAAATTAAACATCACTGTTTCATTTTTTAGGAGTCCCACTTACCACTGCCACTTCTTAAAAAATATTTTCATTGCCAGTCGCAAGGGGGAAGGGATCCCCTGGGTACCCCTTCCCGTTTGCGAGTGGCTTACCACCCATTTGAAATGGGTTGTAAACTGCGAGTGTTGCGGCATTGAAGGGTGAGCCGCTATTAGGAAGGGATGCCCTTGGCACGCCCCTCCCTAATAGTGAGTCGCAAACCCTATTTTGAGAGTCAGTAATTGGTTACCGACTCGCAAAACAGAGTTTGTAAATAGGGTAGACCTATTTTGCGGTTGCAAACGGGCTGATTTCCCATTTGCGACCACAAAAAATGGTTGTACATCTGCCCGTAGTCTTTCAAGCTGTTAAGGAATATGCTGATGTCTTTCACAGAGAAATGTACTCCATCACTTCTGTATATATGCTCTATGTCAGAGCATATATTGTTGTTGTTATAGATGGAGCCCATGTTGTGGTATTTGAGGAATGCAGAAACAGTTTTATTAACATGTTTCCTGGTTTTGTCTATCTGTGGACAGATTTTGTTTGACCAATTCCATTTCTGCCTTTGGCAAATGTTAGTGAATACCAAGGCAGTCTGAGGGAAAAGTGGCATTAATTGACCAAAGGTATCTTTCATTAGGATTTCCAGTCCAACCCCAGTCATTGTGCCTAGGTCATTGCCACCACAGTGCACAACTGTGAGGTCTGAATGTTGGCAATCTAAAATGCTTTCAACCAAAGGCAGCAATTGATGCCACTTTAACTCTCTCTGGCAAACCCAAGTAATGTCCACATTAGCTGAACACAAGTTCCTGTCAATGTTACTTTTTCTAGCAAATTCTCTGGTCCAAAACACATAGCTATGACCCAAAATACACACTTTGAAGGCAAGGAGCTGTAGCACTCATGAGAAGGCTGGAGCTGAATGCAGTTAAAATGGAGGTCAGGTCCTGGTTTAAAGAATGGACATATTTGAGTGGATGCTCTAAATATGATAGTAGCTAAAAATAGGTAGTGATTTAATACGCAAAGAAAGTGGATCTGTGACTGGTTCTGGTTAATTTCAAAAGAAGTTATGCTTTTTTGAATATGCTAATGTTTTTTAAACATTTGACTGCACCTGCAACAGTTGAACTTGAGGCTAGTATGCTGCTTACTGATAGTGCTGTGAACTTATGACCTACTGGTACAATAGAGTATTGCACAGTGAGGTTGCTATGGCAACTGAGGTAAAATAGTGTTGGTCAAGGGTTCTAAATGCACTGTACTTTTAAACTACAAAGGAGAGTGGTATACACATAGTACCTATTCAGAAATACAAAATTCCAAAATTAGCACTATCACAGTATGCCAAATGGAGATGAAAAATAATAGTGGTAAAATGGTAAATGCATTAACGAACTCCCATAGAGATTTGCTAATCTGTCACAAAGTTCAGGGGGGCCGTGCTAAACATCACAATGGATTTGCGAACACCTGACCATTTATTTACAAGTGGAATAACAAAAGAAAGAAAAATTTAAACAAAGGTTACTATTTTCGAAGTACATCAGTGTCACCCAAAAAAGAGCAAGAAAGATTGCCATTACTGGATATTTTCTACTGAGAGCAGTAGTTATCAGTTTTCCTGATTAGAAATTTCAAGTATAAGTGTGTTACAAATTGGAGAACAACGAAGTGATTACATAGGTTTGTTAATAATGATGGATATTGAAAATGGATATATAAATATATACTAATGTATTACCACTAGTCATATTCTACATCTAGTTGCTCAGCCCAGAGAAGGAGACCTTCAAATATATGTGAGGTGTGCTAGTCCAGAACCTGTATCTTCACTTCAGACTGCTACGTTGAAATGACAAGGTGTTGGCAAGTCCTATGGTTTCCCTTTATTACATTTAAATCTTCCCTAAGGTAAACTGCATGTAGCCAATTTGGGAGGAAGGTGTGTGTTTAAAAGGAAATATGCAAATCAAAAGGGGAAGGTTGAGGAGATAGACAAGAGGAATCCTCCTCCTATTGACTGCACCTTAAACAAAGAGAGCCCATCTGTCACTCGAGACTTTCTTTCCACTTCCATTTTTGGAAAACAGAAAGTTTTCTTTAGATAACCCTCACCCACCAGGGTTTTCCCTTGGTGGCATGCTTCATCATTGGGTTCTTCTGGTTCTGCTGTGGAACGGGGCATGCTACAACCTACAAGTTACCTGGGAACACTTTTGGTGTTGAAGGAAAAAATGTTTTATTCGTACCTCTATCCGGTATGGTTTAAAATGAAGAAAGCTATTTGCAAGCAAACACATTAGTGCATGCAGTTAAAATAACTGGACAATGGTATGAAATGAAGGATGGCCCTCCTATTGCAAAAGAGGATGTGGTAGCTACGAATGTTGAAGAAGTGATAGGTGAAGAGGTACAGGGAAGATGTAGAGAGTCACCTGTGTACAAATGGAACTGTATCAGTATTTGCAGTTTTCAGTAGGAATCAATTGACATATTGAGAACATTCCTTCATATGCTTCCCTGCGAAAATCTGACAAAGAAAATTAGTATGTTGCAAGGATTAGATGAGAAAGTGAGGAAGCATAAGAAGTTACAGAGCATTTCTAGCATGTATGTCGAAGAAAGTGTGCCAAAGCACCATTCATAATTTCAGAATGTTAGCTGTTCACCACTCTATAATGCAGAAGTTAGTTAGTAGAATGTATTATGTTCAAACTCTTACCTTATGTTTAGGAGAAATGACTGAAGCTCTTTTTTCCCCCTCATTTATGCGATTATTGAGGTATGGGTAGACAAGATCCCCGTCTTTTGAAAAGTTTCTGGTTGGGGATTTTTCTCACATTTCCGACTGAGGGGACTACCCTCCTTTGCTGTAGTGAGATCATGTCTTAAAACCTCCAAATTCCTTGAAGTAATCACTCACAGAGCCACCATGATGATCCCTCTGAATTTGCTTGGTCGCATGGAATGTAATCATTGGCCATCCCTCCCTGCCCTACCTTATGTTCTTGTCCAACATTTCCCAGAATCTGGTCTTATTACTTTTGCCTCTAGACTTGTCTAGTTTTCAAAACATTTCTACAGAAGACCGCCATTCAGTTACACTTGGGGGAATTGCAGGTATTCACTTTACGCATATCTCTCGTCTAGCCAATAAAATTAGCATGCATAATAGTTATTTTTGGTTATTATTTAACACGAAAGGGGAACCATTACTTTCTATCACACCAAAAATAATAGTAAATGTGCTTACCTCAATGTTCAACTCTAAAACTTTATCGATAGTCTTACCCACTTCTTCCCAAAATATGTTAAGGTGAGAATACAGATGGAACATGTGGATGTCATTCGCTACTGGTTCCCCACATTTTGGGCAGTTGTTCACCACCTGCCTGTTCATTTTGGTTAGCTTTTCTGGTGACCAATATGACCTGTCTAAAGTAAAAAGATGTTTTTTTCTAAGAGGTGCAGATACTATAATTTGCCATAATAAAGTGCAGGATACTTGCCATTGATGTTGCAAGTCTTGTGCTCGGAAAATCTTTCTCCATAGGTCATCTGGAAGAAGAATGTCTTCATCTCCTGTTCGTATCAGGCACCAATACCACTTCGATATTTATTTTCTTGCTGGGTCACATAGTATTTCATTTTCCAGCTCCACAGTGTTTTCCAGAGTTTTCTCCTGATCTTTTGCTCAACTTGCCAACTGATAGTATTTGAACCTGGACAACTTTCCGTCTGTTCCTGCTAGCAGGGAATCACAACTTTGCAAAGCTCCTGCTTGAAACAGTTGCCCCCATTTTGTGATTCTTGTCTCCTTCAATTAAAGCTGTTGGTGTACACAGAGATGGTCATGAACCACTTATCTTTCTAGTAAATGGTGTGCCTATGAAGAGAAAAACATATCTGGCAAGAGTTAGTGGATGTAAGAAAAGTAAGAGAAGCAACATTATACCTGGTGCAAAATAATATTTATTATAAAAATGCTGATGCTATTTGAGATGTGACATATATAGAGGATAAAACATTACCATCACCTGCACAGATTGAAAAAGTGGATCGATCCAGATGAGAAGAGATTTACGAGCATTACAGCATCAATCCTCTGCATTCTAAATAAGTAATCAGTGATTCTTTTAATCTCTTTCAAATGAAGCAAATAAAGGAAGCTTTCATGAGCGTGTGGGAGAGATGTTTAAAAGCTTGCTGTTTTTTACAAATGTTTCTCCCTGGTGGAGTTGGAAGCTTTGATGACCGTGCTGTATAGATACCAGTAGCTGAATACAGGTCAAACAGATTATCTTTAGAGGATCCGAAATTCGGCAGTGTATTCCCTACATATTCCATCTTCTGTTTGAGAGTGACATGGCTGGATTTGCATATGCTGAAAAACATATACAGAAGGCAAAAGTTAATCTTCAATATCTCTCTACAAAGGAATTCATTGACAAAGTTTAAAGGCAAGTAGGAAAACTTGGAGTACAACTTGATTTATTTGATGGCATGCCAACGTGTTAGCAATGACTCAGTTGTGCTGAGTACCCCAGGGATGACCTGCTTGTATTTTTTAGAATTTAAAGACATCAAAGTGAAGACAGCAGGAGAACTTTGCTCCTAGGATTCGGCTAATGTTTGAAGATATTTTAACCACAGGTTTCAAGCTATGATGCCTTTCATCTGCAACAAAAGAAATCCTCCTCTTGTTGAAGTAACTGATTTATTTTGGCAAGAAGACTACCAAGCAGGAGGTGCTCCTCATATTCACATGGTGTTATGGATAGAAGATGCACAGAAAGTTTGAACATAAAGTGATGAGTCTGTCTTGTCTTTCATACAACAGTTTGTGAAATGCACCATCCCAAAAGATGGTGGTGGAAAGGGCTTGAGGCAACAAGTTCAATGCTTTTAATCTCATAGTTGTGGGAAGTACTGTCATTGAAAATACAGATGTAAAGGAAAAAACTCACACAAGATGTTGAATTGGGTTTGCATGACCTGTGCTTTCTGAAGGACATGGAATTCACCTAAAAATACATACAACCTGAGAAGAACAGAGGCTTCCAAGTGTATTAATGACTACAGCCCTGTGATCCTCAAGGTGTGCAATGCAAATATCTATCTACAATTTGTTGCAGACAACTCCATCACTGTTGCTTTGTAAGTTACTTCATACATCACAAATTCAGAGAAGACAGATATGAAGGAGATGCGGGAGGAGATTTCTGCAGAAAAGACTCTATCTAATAAATTGTACAGCTTCAGTTTAAAACCGCTTTCTCAAAGAGAGATTGGAACCTATGAGTGCTGTGACTGGTTGGGCTTGGCTAGGTAAATGGTGATATGGCTAAAGGTATTGATTTCATTCATTTTCCAAATAGGGATGACGTTGAATAGTTAGCCATAACATTTGATCAGATTGATAATGTAAAGCAGATTTGCCAATGTATAGTATGTTTTTTGCTTGTAAAATACTTATACTTCCGGTAACAGCAGTTCCCAGTGTCTCCAGCATATGCTGTAACTATACATAAATCTCAAAGTTTAAGTGTAGATGCGGCTTTTATTAATATTGGATGTATGACGTTACAACGCGTGCTGTTACAACTCATGCTGTTACAACAAAACTGTTACAACGCAAGTGGATTTACAACGCATGCCATTACAATGCAAGTCTTTACATCGACTTGCGCTAAATGGTGTGCTAACATTAGAAAAGTGTAATTTACTATTCCAACTCCAGTCCACTTAACAGTAGGGAAGGTGTTGGGATAGTAAACTACACTATTTGTAATGTTAGCACGCCATCTAGCGCAAGTCGATGTAAAGACTTGCGTTGTAATGGCATGCGTTGTAAATCCACTTGCGTTGTAACAGTTTCGTTGTAATGGTAGTGCGTTGTAAAAGTTGCGTTGTAAAGGTTGTTCCCCGTTTTGGTTGATTTAGATGACAGCAAAGTTAGTGTTGATACAAGTTGTGTTGCAGAATGCAATCAGTTAAGAAGTGTGTACGCTCTTCATTTAGTACAGTATCCCATTTATGAAAAATTGATAATCTGTCCGAAATGAAAGCTCCTAATAGAATATACAGATGTTGCTAAAAAGAAGAAAAATAAGAAAGATGTTAAAAAGAGAAAATTAGAGAATTAGGGAGAGATTGTAGGCTACCAGTTGGCAAACACTTCTGGTGTTAACAGCTATGCAAATGTTGCTCTCAATGTACTGTTTCCTTTACCACATCTTATAAATGAAATAGAACAAAAAAGCACAGAAGAGGTTATGTTCGATACTGTGTGGTTTGCAACAACGTTAACTTAGTGATAGTACTATAATACATTGTGCTTCAGGCATTCGAGATCTAGTAGAGATATGTAGTGGATCAGTACTATTTACTCAGAACACTCAATAGGTTGCACAGGAATTCATAAAGGTCCTGTCTGGAGTTTTAGAAGAAGAAGAAATGAACATAGAGGACTTATTTGGACTGAGATACAAATGGAACCATGACTGTGAAGATTGCTCTTTTACATCTACCACTCAAATAAATTCTGAGAGATTTCTGTACTTAATACTACCAGATTCCAAAACTGTGCCTTTCGACAGATTGATTAAAATTGCTAACCAAAATATGAACTGTCCAAATTGTAGATCAGATGTTATGTCTACATTGCATATACAAAGGAATGGAAAATACCTTATATTAATGCTGCAACAATGCAAATCAGAAGGATCAGCATTTGAAACCGAAATTCTCAAACTTCAAACCTGGACAAATGTCAATTTCTGGAAGAACTTATACTACTATGGCTATCATCTTTCATGAAGGACTTAATGTAACATCTGGACACTATACTGTCTATGTAAAGAGTGAAATTGGATGGATTGAATGCAATGACACTAACCTTAAGTTAAAACCAAAACTGTCTTTCAAACTACAAAATTCTTACCTTTTAATTTTTTAACCAAAGTTCTAAGGAGTATTTCTGAGAAAAAGTAATGTACAGTGTTTGTTCTACATGGATCATCAGTGTTTTAGACATCATTAGGCCTATCAGGGGTGATCTCTTAAAACAATTCTCCAAAATGGGAGAGTGCTTTCATATTCCACAAATGGGTTAATATAACATCTGGATACTACACTGAATGATTAAATAGTGAAACTGAATGGACACAATGGAATCGCAGGAACATTAAATTGAAACCAAAAACACTGTCTTTTAAACTTTAAAACTGTCACCATTTACTTCTTCAATCTAACTTCTTCGTACTATTTGTGGAAAAAAAGTAATGTTTGGGTTTTTGCCTACATGGTTCATAATCATTTTAGACATCATTCAACGTACCGGAGGTGTTGTTTTCAAATTGATTTCCAAAATTCAAGTTTGCTTTATATTTATTAGTATTATTGTTCCAGGTATGATAATCAAGGAAATGTCTTTAAGATAGGTTTGTTTAGAGTAGTTTAGTAACTTTAAGTAAAACAACTGATTAACAAATTGTAGTGGGTGCAACGCATAGCGTCACTTAGTTACAGTGATATACTGTGCACGTTTTTTTCTACAATCTAGATAATTGTTTCTCCTCACTGTTCCTGGATGAAGCTTCATATAGAACACAGTTCCCACTTGTTGACAGCAGAGTGTTTACTCTGACTCTACTTTTCCTTATAAGGTACAGTGTACAAAAGAGAAGTACTTAGATTATAGCGGATTTATTTTTTAAAGTACTGTATGTTAATTACTAGCAATTGACAGAGGTCATTTTAGATGTACCTTGATGTTAGTATTTCATCATTTAGGCTTTAAATACATCATTCGACAAGCTTGTAATGTTTAGTTGCATCATTCCAGCAGATGGACATGCATCTTCTTTTTTAAGGGAGCGAGGAGGAGATAAGATAAAATATATGCGTGCCTTACCACTATTTATTTAAGGGCAAGACGCATTGGGTGGAAGAGTGTTTTTACACTATTCTCAATGACATTACTTTGTGAATAATGCCGACAAGTTTATAGATAAACAAAAGACACATCAATATGTTAGACATATGAATGAAATGCAAGAGGTAATCAGTTGTTAATCAAAATGGCAAAGTTAAAGGATAAAAGGGGAGAGGAAAAGAAGAGAAAGATATTTTAAATAGGCTTCTCATCACAACATTTGGACATTGAGTGAATTGAAAAGAAGAGTAGGGGCCATAATCACAAACAGCATTTTATATTACATTTAGTAGTACTACAATGGTACTACTGATGTCCTTCACAATGCTACCCTCAAACCTACAAGTGTAAATCTCCACCTCTACCTTTCCTATCTTTTCTAAGGGGGGATCCTCATGCATCTAAGTTTACTGCTTAGCAGTAAGTGTTGGAGGAACTGGAGGAGTGGTTGGAAAAATGGCATGCTTACTACCAAATATGAGGGGATTAGGTAGGAGTAAACAGGGGTTTAGGGAGGGCTGGGAAGGTATATAGTGAGGGACAGACGCCCATAAACAAAAGAATGAGGCCATTGCTTTTCACAAAAACATCTACAAATAGGCAAGATGGCAGCCGGCTGCTCAGCTGAATAAGCGGTCGCTGCTACTCTCCGTGTTCGTCCCCCCTGATGCGGTAGTATAGGCATATGAACATATGGCTATGGTTAGTTAGCGAAATATCGGCAGGAGTTTTGACCGGAGGAAGAAAATATCGCAACTTCTCCGCTCGGTATGCTGTGGGCGTTTCTCACCTTACGGTGCTCCTCACTAACCGGCTCACCACATCTGCTGCAACCCCTGTCCTGGCCGTGTGATCCTCGGAGGGCTTTGCTGCGGTTTCTGGCACTGCGTGTGTACACCTTCAATCTGGCACGAGACGGGATGCCTCCGAAGAGTGCGAGAGCGGGGAAGACCCGAGCTGCTGGGGGGAATACACCGCTACTCTCCAAAGCCATGGGAAAAGATCAAACCGACCAAAACGATCCAAAACCACAACGAGGTGGATCAACTACAAAAGGCGCTCAAACAACTAGCTCTGAGGCTCCAAAAAAGACTACTCCTGCAATTTTCCTGGTGTCAAAGCGCAGATGGAAGCAAAACCAGAACACCAGCAACGCTAAAGATGGAGAGGCTCTGGAGAGATCCGTGGAGATGGAGGTGAGCGCAATGCTGAGTGGGGCCACAGTGCAAAGATTTGAGGGTCTCTCCGATGATCTAATTAACAGACAGACAAATGAGGGCTTGGCAAAACCAACACCAAATAAATTGGAACCCTCAAAAATTGGAATGGAGGAGGCAACTGGTGAGCATGGACTATCCCTGGAACAGAGAGAAAACTTTAATGGGAGGCTAGAGAACGAGACAATCAATATACAAGAGCAAGATATAGAAGGTCCCCTTTTTTCATTGTCCGATCGCTCAAGCTCTTCTGGGGATGAATCCCTACAGGTATCCGAGGATCCCCTTAATCTATCAAACAGACGCTGGAGCGATACTAGTAGCATATGCCTGGAAGAGGAAACTCTGAGAGGTAGTGATAGAATATACACTACCGGGACTACCGGGACTATACGCTAGAGAACAGCCCCACAGATATCAGTTAGCAATCAAGTAGATCATGCAGTTTCAAGTGAGCATTCTGTAGGAGGGGACGCTGAGCACTCAGGAGGGATCTCCCTAACCCTTATTTATGAGACGATGATGGCCCATAGGGAAGAAAGTTGGGCAGAAAGTTTGAAAACACAAGGTGCTTGCAGAAAGCTCCAGAATTCTGTCCGACGGATGACTAAAACATGATCTGAAATCGGTGAAAGAATAACAGAAGCAGAGACTCGTATCTCTACTTTAGAGGATGAAATGGTGGCACAGATGACGTCCACTGAGGCACTAATAACTCATAGGGATGACTTACAGTGGAAGATTGAGGACATGGAAAACCGCCTGCGGCGGAATAACTTAAGAATTTTGGGCATATCCTAAGGGGTTGAAGGGGCGGACCCTCACAAATTTGTAGGCAATCTTTTCACCGAGGCATTTCCCGAGTTAACCCAATGGTCCTGGGAAAGTGAGATTTCCGTTCCAAGTGAAACACCATCAGGCCAATACTAGACCCAGAGCTATATTGATATGCCTTTCTAACTATTTGGCCAGACAAGCAGTATTTGACCTAGCTAGGCCAGATAGACAGAGGAAAGCGTTAGGTACTGAATTTTTTGCTCGCCCGGATTTTTGCCCCACTACAGTGGAAAAATGATGGCAATTTAGACAACTAATTACCCCTTTCCAAGAGAAGGGGGCACAAGCATTTCTGATAGCCCCTGCCAAGCTAAAAATTATCTACAAAGATAAAACGAGATTTCTTTCTTCCGAGTTGAAGGCGAAAGAGTATTTGCAAGAGATTAAGCAATAGGCAATAGGGAAAAAGAATATATGCAGAAATTTTTATCTATAAATTGTCTGCGCCACCACTTCAAGATAATTGATTGCTAATGAGGGCTCTTTTACCCCCTTTTCCTTATTTTATGTCCATGTAATGCGGTTCTTAAGGGGAAAAAAGGGGGGATAGAGGTAGAATGCATCGGGGGACACGGGGAGCATGGGGAGGTAGCGAGGCTATCCATCACAGTAGACCTTGGGGTCTATTAGCCTACATGTTGGGGAAGGGGGGAACTGCTTTCCGCTGGCAGGGGAGGCAGGAAAGGGAAGGGTGGTGGTCTTTTAGTGATGGGGAGGGGGGAGGCTGCCAGAGGGAGGGTGTATGTGGGGGTAAAAATGGTAATAAAAGTCAGTAACCGTCTTAGGATTTATGAGGGAAAGATAGAAATAGAGAGAGGCAACCAAGAAGAGCAGGAAGGGCTATATGCCAATTCTAATCAGGTCGATGGCATGGTTAACAGTGTGCACATTTAATGTGCGAGGTCTTAATGATAGGGGGAAGCGGCAAAGAGTGGCGTACGAAATAAAGAATATGTCGCCTGATATAGTTTGTATCCAAGAGACACATATTCCTTGGAACAAACATAATTTTTTGAGAGAGCTCGGTTTGGAGATGCAGGTGTGTACTACACAAGGGACTACCACTCATGGGGTCGCTATACTATCTAAAAAGGGTCTTTTAAAAATAACTAAAAGTGCTGCAGATAAATATGGGCGATGGGCCATGATGGAATGCATTGTTGCTAACAAAAATTATACAATATGCTCTGTTTATGGCTCTAATCATGATGAGGAGCATGTATTTCAATATCTTAACATGGAACTAGCTAATTGGGCAACTCCAGTGATTCTGACTGGCGATTTCAATATTCGATATTATTAAAGGTTCTGGAGTTGATAAATATATCGGTAAAAAACCTAGAGTCTATAAAGCTCTACAACAGCTTCTCCATGAACACGTCCTAGTTGACGTGTGGCCTAGGCTGAAACATCCTGAACCAGGTTATACGCATTATTCATGCTCCCATCAAAAGTTCACTAGAATAGACAATTTTTTTATATCCAAAATGCTCCAAAAAGACGCACAAATATTGATTTATCCCCGTATAACTTCGGATCATAATCCAATTATACTGAAACTTGCAATATCTGGTTTAATGCCACCTACAAGTACATTCTCCTTTGATAAAAGTTACTGTTAAATGAAGAGTTTGTTGCTCATATTCGTAAATGGGTGATAGAATTCTTAGCTATAAATCGAGGCTCTACTAAATTGGAGATGGTATGGGATGCGATGAAAGCCGGACTAAGGGGAGAGAAAATCGGTTTTGGTCTACGTACTCAGAAACACCTTAGACAACATCAGATGCAATTATACGAGGAGTTACGTTGTTTAGAACGCAGACTAATAGAAACTGTGCGGGATAAGGCGGACATCGCACAGGCACAAACAGAGGTGGCCTGGGGTAAATCTAAGATTAATGAGGAATGGGCTAAAGATATTGCCCAAAAATACCATCTTTTCAGGAGAGATTGTTATGAGTTTGGGGAAACAACTGGGTGATGTTTAGCGAAAACGATCAGATGCAAGGAAGTTAAAAATATTATAGAGACAATTGAGGATTCATCAGGGAACATAGTAGAAACACCAGAGGGCATTTTAGAAGTATTTAGAACATATTATGAGAAGCTGTATTCTGAGGAGGATAATAGTATAGATGATCAGGAGGAGTTATATAAGGACCCATACAGGATAATCCTAGATGAAGAAGATAGGAGGGCATTAGAGAAGCCAATATCAATACAGGAGTTAGTAGATGCTGTGGGCTCTTTGGCTATGGGAAAAGCTGCCGGGCCAGATAGACTCCCATTAGAAATATATACGTTATTACTATCTGAAATTAAGGTAGATATGCTCGAGGTGTGTCGGGAGGCACAAAAAAGCACTGCTCCGTTATCTTGGGATGAGGCAAGCATTATTGAATTTAAAAAAAAAGAAAAACCACCTACACTCCCAGGATCGTTTAGGCCAATATCGTTAATTAATTGTGATTGTAAAAATGCAAAAATGTTAGCGACACGATTATCACATGTTATTAAGACGTTGGTTTCAGTCACCAGCACGGGTTCATACCAGGGAGAGACACGGTCAATCATATAAGCAGAGTAACAACATTGCTAGACATTGCCAACACACGTAAGCTGCCATGCGGGGTAATATTATTAGACGCAGAAAAAGCGTTTGACCGTGTCTCATGGGAATTTCTATGGGCCACACTTAGGTTGCATGGCGTAAGGGCAGGGTTTATTCAGGCTATAAAGACCATGTATACATCCCCAAAGGCACGAATATGTACACTAGGGTTAGAATCAAAATCATTAATTATATCAAGAGGAACTCACCAAGGATGCCCGTGCTCTCCGCTGCTATTTGCGATATATATCAACCCGCTCTTGAACCTATTAGAGCATAGATTAAATGAACAGCTGTCAGGCCCTAGGTTGGAGAAGGTTGATATACTTGCTTATGCAGATATTGCAATAATTACACCGGATCCTGCAATCACATTGGAGCAGACGGAACAATTGGCAGCAATATTTGGGAGAAGTGCATGCTACAAATTGAATTTAACTAAGACACAGGTAATCTGTACTGAACAAACGCAATTTAGGGATCAGAGAGTTCTAGAGGTGGCTGTATATTTGGGAATACGCCTGAATGCGTGCCTAGATATGATGATTAAACTTAATTGGGAACCCCTTCTTAATAAGATTAAAAGAGATTTGGACAGGATGGAAAATTTACACCTGTCACTACTGGGAAGATGCAATGTCCTTAAAATGAATGTGCTTCCAAAGGTATTATACTTTGTTAGGGCAGTACCGCTGGAAATAACAAGAAAACAATGCAGAGACTACAATCTATCTACAATAGCTTTCTATGGGCACAAGGGAAACCCCGATGGGCTTTAAAATGTATGACTCTGCCACGGGACAGAGGGGGGTGGGCAGTACCCAATTTTCAATTTTATTACTGGTCTTGTTTATTACAACACATTGGAATCCTATTGGTGGGAACTTGTGGTGAAACTCTAGGAGATGTACCTCATATATATCATCTACTATTAGGTGCAAGGACGGAGAGAACATTTTTTTAAATTATAGAGCCAAGTTACTATAAGAAGACTCGTTTTAAAGTCCTCCAGGCAGCCTATAAGGTTTGGCGTCAAATAAAGAGGCAGATAAATATGGGTAAAATAAACTATTATACACCCACGGATGCAGTGACACTACTTCCATCTATTTTCTTAGATGGCATTATGAATAAATGGAGAAGTAAAGGTATTATAACTTTGGGCCAGCTGGTAGACAGTAGTGGTGTTAAAACTTACGCTACATTGATGACTAACTATGATCTTCCTAAAGCGGATTTTGAGCCGAAGGAGGGATATCATATGTTTAGCCGAGAAAAACAATCTTTTAGAAATTGTGAAGGCCCTGGGTAAAATTGGGGATATATATCAGGCACTTATCGACATACAAAAGGACGATGTTGAGGCACAGAATGATAAATGGAAATTGAGAGTGGCCGCAGAAGGTAATATTTTGCAAGAATCCATTTATCTAGCTGAAAAGCTTTTAATATCCTCAAATTTGAAAACCCAACAATACAAAACCATGTTTAATCTATATTATACATCGGCCAAAATGGCACGTTGGGGTGGAGTAAATGAGGACAAATGTACCCGATGTGGGGGGGAACAGGCGGACATAGTTCATATGTTTGCTACATGTTCAGAGTTGAAATTATTGATAAATAAGATACAGATATTTTTAACTGAAGTCACAGGAGAACATATTGAGATAACTCCATTAGTTATGATGTTGGGGGTCATAGAAAATAAAACACCTACACATGGAATGCATATATATAGATATTTTATACATATTGCGGTTGCAGTAGCAAGGTTATGAATAGCTTCACTGTGGCATGAGAAAGAACCCCCTACATTTGAGATGTGGAAAGGCAGGTTATTTGCTATTTGTAAACTCGAGACTAATTTATATGCCATCAAAAACCCACGGAATCGCAAACTTGGTGAGGAGATTTAGGGGACTCTAACAAAACATCTCTCACCGACAATATAAGATCACAGTTCAGTCCCGTTGGGTTGGTAGAGATTTTATCCTCTCGCTCTAATTCAAAAATACTTACCCTTTATAGTTTTATGGGAGACCTATTGGATAATCAGTATGTATAGGTGTAGATGAAATTTCCAAGTAAATAGTGTATAGGAGGTTGGGCCTTCCAGAGAGGAAGCCAAAAAGATAGATACATATTTAGACTCTTGCATTAGTATTGCATTTAGCAGTACTTTACTTTATGATGTGATATATGTACATTTCTTCTGTTTTATTTGCTCCTTCTTGTTTTATGTCGATTTTCATATGATTTCACAATGCTCGGTTTTCTCCTCTGGTAATTTAATATGGCTGTACAATGTTTCTATTGTCTGTTATGATGAACAAGCCGTGTGCTTTCTTATGATTTGTTTTATTGTTCTGTATCGGTTTACTGACTTAATAAAAAAAAAAAACATCTACAAATAAAACATTATTTATTTTATATTAACCTATTTTAATAAAAGGATTTGAATTCAAAACTAATGTAGCTTACAATTTTATTAACATATAATTATATTACATTTAATTAATTGTATTCATCACTTTTAATAATAATGAAAATATTTTTGTTTAATTTAAGTGGAAATTATTTTTAATTTTAACTTTAGAAAAATAATTTGGATTTATTTTATTAAAAATAAATAAATACATTGGAATTAAGTTTTTAATGTAACATTTGTATTTATTTCTTCAATGAAAAGGCATGTATATTAATATGTAATATAAATATATATTTTATTATTTTAGTTTTAATTAACTTTTCTACTTTTGTCTATACTTTACTATAGGGAGAGATCAACTACTGTGGCAGAGATCTCCTGATGATAAATTATAGAGTACATTTTAAAGATGTTTTAAACTTGAAAAAATGGTAAAGATATTTGTTTGTGAAATATTAATGTAAATGGGAGCTTGGCCTGCCCACACTATCCTGAGGCATCCTCCCATCAGTGCCCGAAACCCCCAAAATGCATTCCTTATTAGTGGCAGACCCTGGTGGAAAGGGGATGCCGCTGTTGGGACTGCATTTTGAGGCAGGGAAACCGACTGGAGCAACACTGCGGTACAGTGCAGCGAGTGTTGTATAAGAACCCCAGCCCACCATGAGAAAGCAAGTCCTGCCCCTGCCCTGGTATCAGCTGTGTCATAGGGCTTTCATTGACCGGTGGGACAGTGAGGGCATGGAGACAGAGTCCGGTCTCAGCTTAGCCGACCAGGAGGTAGGGCCGCGTAGCGGCAGTAGAGTTGGCCGGCGCCTGTGAACACTCCCGACTTGTGGCTCAGTCTGAGTGGCCCCCTAATTTCACCAGTGGCTTTAACCAGGCTGCTGGCAGGTGGACCTCCAGCGGCTGCTCTGGGGTGGGGTCCCATTACTCTCCCCTCACCCCTAATGTCCGGGCCGCCACAAGAAAGCAAGACCTGCCCCCTGCCCTGGTTTTGGCCTTGGGGAAGCGAGTTGATCATCTGCTGTGACAGTGGGGAGACAGTGTTCAAACTTGGCTGCTAACGAGGCATCCAGCACCACTATCCAGGCCAAGACTGATTGTGGACATTAACCTCTTTAGAGCAGACCTCCACAAGATTGCAAACATATCTAAGGCGATGGAACAACAAGTTGTCCAGATGCAGGAGAAATTGTCATCCTTTGGGACCACAGATGTGGAGGCTGGTGGTGAGTGTGGTGGATGCTGAGGGTCGCGCCAGGAGATGTAATCTGTGCTTTGTGGGGTTCCCTCAGGGGGATGAGGGCACTGTGTCCGAGCTGTTTGTGGAGTTTTGGCTCAAGGAAAAGATCTCAGAGACTGCCCTGTCAGCAGTATTTGTGGTAGAAAGGATGCACCATTCATTGGTACCACCTTACCTGTCTGGACAATAATAGCAAAATTTCTTAACAACAGAGACAGGGATGCCATCCTCCTTGAGGTCAGATGGCAAGGAGACCTGAGATTCAAAAATCATGTCATTCGTATCTTTCATGCCTACACCCAGCTGGTCCAGCAACAGAGGCAGTCGTTTGTCTGGGTCAAGCAAAAACTGAAAGGCATGGGCCTCACATACATGCTGCTTTACTCCGCAAAGCTGAGGGTGCTTCATAATGGGCATTCACACTTCAAAAGGGACTCAACAGGCTGGAGTCTGGGCACTATGATCTCCCCCCCACATCTTCTCTCTTTGTCAGTTTGTTCTTCTGTGGGGCTTATTCTCATCTTTCTTGTTCCTTCTATTCTATTCTTATTTTACTGCAGGAGGGGGTGGGTGGTCTCTTTCTTGATTATTCCATTCTGCAAAAGTTAAGACACTAATTGGGTGTCCTGGGATTGCAGGCGGGCGACAGACCTCTCTTGCCTCACATATAAGTAGTTGTCCAATTGACATGCTTTCCTATGCTCATTGGTAACAGTGGGGATGGGGAAAAGGACAGGTGGGGTATGAGCTTGGAGTATTGTTTTGGGGCTTAGTTTTAGTTTATTTAGGAGAGGGGGTACACATGGATATACCACATCTGCCAGGGGATTAGAAGGGGCTTCTGGTGTGGCACAACTGCCACTATACGACCGAGGATAAGATGCTAAGACACCCCCGTAACACCATAATATCATGGAATGTCAATGGGGTGGGCAGCAAGGCAAAGCGTGGCTTGGTCATGCTTTATATACGATGTCAGCAACCTGATCATCCTACTCAAAGAGACCTACCTAAGGAGGACTCAGTGTTGTTTTCTGGGTAGAGGAACCTACACGTTCTTGGCACATGTGGGATACACCTTTGGCTTTCGGGGGATAGCGATGGAAGGACACCTTCCAGCACAAAACAATTTCCTGAGGCATTTTCCTCTTTATATGTGTTTGAGTTGCATCACTAATGAACCACATTGCATGGTGCAAAAGCGATGAAAAGGGCTCCTAAATATACCCCAAAGTATTTATACTTCCAGATCTGATTTGACGGTCCATGTGTATGCAAGAGCTACTGGTCCTCAGTTGAGATAATAGATTTCTTTTTGTCTCTGATGTCCTGAGTCCATCTTAGGCAGTACTCATAAAATAGAGAATCATGCACACCATTTAGCACTTGTTAGGCAAGCAAACAAAGCAGCACTCTGGAAGGTGGTGTGGGTTTAGAGACTCAGCATTAGCAACTAATGGGATTATTAGTCATTACGTGGAAAATCAAATAACCATGGAGAACTTACTCAGGTGCTACTCCACTATGCTTTTAGTGAACCTCTTCCATCTAAGGGGCCAGCTCTTAAATCTCATGTGCTTTAATCTGGCCCCTTAAGTGTTCTTTCCATATGCCCCCGTCTGTGTTTGTCTCTAATAAAATCATTTTATCTGGAGAGCAGTGCAGTGCAGAGTTGTCTCATTTTAGTACAAGTGACCACCAAGTGAGGTCATGTGGTTCCAATGTTCATATCAGTCATCCCCGCATCTTCTCAGAAGTTTCTGCCAGCTACAAAGTTGTTGCAGTCTTTGTGTCAGCATCACAGGCCAGGGAGATGGGCAAGGAGACCTCATGGCTATCTTGGGGGTTACTAGGAGATACACAGGCAGGGGCTCAGTAGCTGATCATACTCTACTGGAGCACTGATCTTACCTATTACTTCACAAAGTGCATGTCATCTAAAGTGTTTGCATCAGCCTACTTCTCTTTGCAGCCTTTCCACAAGACAGTTACAGCTGGGCTTCTCCTTTATGCAAATGTGTCCTGCTGGGACACCTTTATTAACCCCTCTCAACTGATTGAGACAGACCTCTTTCCAAGGCAGATCCTCAGCTCTTCCAGCAGTATTAATAAAATATGCAGTGCTTACAAATCAATAGCCCCACTGGGGATATCTGTTCATGTTTGACTGGGGCAAATCCAAAATCCAGTCCTACCGCGATGGAGCACGGGCCGGGTACAGGAGTCACACACATTCCCTGACAGTACCTTGGATGCATCAAAGCTCGTGCATGATGCAATGAGCAAAAGAAGGGATGCATCTTTGTTGAAGACAATGTGACATTTCCAAAGTCTGGCAACTTTGTTGATATCTTAATATCAAGAAACGATGTGCATCTGACCAATGGGTTGATGTCGAACCACGGGGTTGTGTCGGGGTCCAGGGAGAATGCATCGCAGACATCAGCGATGCAGTGTCCAGGGCCGGGCAGCAGCAGTGATGCGGAGGCATTGCGTCGCAAAGTTGCGACTTTGTTGTAAGTCAAAGTCGTTGTATCACAGTTGCTAAGCAGTTTCTGTGCTCTGGTGAAGGCAGCAGGGATGCTTCGAGATCACAGAGAAATGTGCCGATTCTGATCAATGCTTTGGGGTCGATGCATTGGTTTCTTGGGTTGCAGCATTGAACACTCACTTCCAAGGGCCCAGGATTGAATTTGGTACCACTTGGCAGAACAGAACTCACCGCAGAGGAGCCCAGGTGTTGGTAGCAAGATGCAGGTGAAGTGCTTGATATCCCTGTGATTTCAAAAACAGAAAGCAAGCCCAACAAGCGCTTGGAGAACCTTTAGAGATGCATGATGTAGAGAGTCAAGTCCAGTCCTCACACTCCCAGGAAAGAAGCAGCAGGTCAACACAGCAAAGCAAGCGGCAAGGTGGCGGTCTCTCCTGGCAGCACAACAGCTCCTCTTCCTGGTAGAATGTCCTCAGTTGCATAAATGTTCTGAGTATATGGTGTCAGAGGTCCAGTACTAATACCCATTTTAGCCTTTGAAGTAGTGAGACTTCAAAGAACAGTCTTTGTAATGCGCGAAACCCTGCCCTTTCCTGCTCATGCCCCAGACTTACTACAGGGGGGTATGCAACTCTGTGTGGGGACAGGCACAGCCCTATTCAGGTGCAAGTATCAGTTCCTCCCTTTCATGTGGCTTAGAAAGATCCAGCAGCTTGGTGATGGGCTATCAGGATGTGAGTGGCACACCTCAGCTCCCTGTGTGTGTGATTATTTAGAGGGAATGTACAAAGCCTGTCACTCAACACAGATGTGTATTCCAGAGGCAGGTAGAAGGCAGGCCTAGAATGGTTAAAGTAAGAAAATGCTAACTTTCTAAAAATGGCATTTTCAGACCTGCAATTTAAAAACCAACTTCACGAAAAGATGTGTATTTAAATTGTGAGTCCAGAGACACCAAACCTGCACTTTCCATCTTATCCCAATTGGAAGTCACACTTGTAAAGTATTACAAGGCAGCTCCAATGTTAACCAATGGGAGAAATAGGCATTGCAGCAGTAAAATACAAAGGTACGCGTATTTCAATACCAGTATACATAAAACTGAAAAGTACATGTGCTACCTTTTAGGTACACTGCACTCTGCCAATAGGTTGTCCAGGGCCTAATCTAGGGGTGACCGATGTGTAATAAAAAGGATGTTTTAGGCCTGACGAGTAGGTTAACTTGTCAAGCCAAGATGGCAGTTTAAACTGCACACACAGGCTCTGCAGTAGAAGGACAGAGACATGTTTGAAGGGCTACTCATGTGGGTGGTACAATCAGTGCTGTGGGCTCACCAGTACTATTCGATTCACAGGCCCTGGGCACATGCAGTGCACTGTACTAAGGACCTATTGGGAAATCAAATATGCCAATCATGGAGAGACCAAATGCCATTACAATGTAGACACACAGAACAAACACTTTAGCTCTGGTCAGCAATGAAAAGGTGCACAGAGTCCTGACGTCAACAAAAATGAAGTTCACCAGACCGTCAAAAGAGGAGGTCAGAAAGCAAAAACGGCAGGTGAAATAATGCCAAAAGATGCCAGGTCTAACATACTGTAACCCACTGTTGGAGAGAATTGAGTTGGGAAGACCATCCGTGATGAATATAAAATCTAGAAATGTAATGACACTTTTAGTACTTATATCAGCAACACATTTTATATTAGGCCTTTTAGAGAAAGAAATCTACCAAATTGTCACACAAGGAAAACTGACTTCACCTGTGAGTGGTCCCACAATGTCCATGGGCACTTGAACTCAAGGTCCACTCTGGAGTTGACAGCATTGCATAGAGGTTTTCTTGTTATTAACACAGTGACACTATTAGAACAATGCAGACATTCTCCTACAATTCGTTCCACTGAAATATCCATCCCAGGCCACCAGAAATGCATTCTCAATCCATATTTCATCTTACAAACGCCAAACTTGTCCATGTGTGTCAGACCAGTCTTTCATGTAATCTACCAGGGAGAATTAGTTTAGTTCTACCAAAACAAACATTCATCAATCTACACAAATTCCTCCCTGTCCAAAAAGAAGGATCTTAGCTATGACTACCATTACCTCCATGTTGCCATCCATTGCTCATCACGTTTCTCACCTTTCTTAAACCCTGATCCCTGTTTGAAGTTCCTCTCTGATCCTTTACTAAAACAAAACCCTCGATTACCACATCAGCATTCTTCAAAGACCATTCTTTTTCCACTAGCACTCCACTATTATCCTTGTTTTTCTCAACCTCCTCCATCAACGTGGACAATCAATGTGCTGCTTTATTTTTGATCCCAGGAATGCACTCAACATTAAGTTTGTACTCCTGTAAGTTAATCACTCAATGCCTAATCCTACTATACACAGCATCCAAACCCCTTTCTTTGTGAACATTTCTTTTAATGACTTGTGATCTATCTGTACGCTGAATAATGATCACCCTCTGAACTTGGCAAGAGCAATGTTCTGCCAAAACCTCCATCTCTATGATAGAATCATTTGCCTCCAAACAATGCAAAGTTTTAAATGTAAATGCTATAGTTTCTTCCCCTGACCCACCTTCTTGTATCAAGACTGCACACATCCATCTAGGCGCTCAAAGTTCAGAACTTTTGGTGTGAGGATTCAAACTAAGCAAACTAAATAGGGGAAATATAGTCCCTGGAGGAAAGATAGTCCAGAGGTAGGCGGTGAACCTTGGTATAAGGTAAGGGTGGAGTTGGCAGCAACAGCAATGAAAGATCCATAAAATTAAAGGAAAACTAGCCAGTCAGGAGGGCGGAGGTAAGTGCTTCTTGGAGCTAACCAGTTTGCCACCATATTGCTAATTAACTAAACATCGGCATAATGGCTGCTTGGTAAGTGTGGCAGTGGTTAGAAAATAGGTCCTCGAGTAAACGGGCCACAATGCAAGAGAAAATAATTAATGGCTCCCATCAGAGCCAAAGGGTGAGAACGTGAGAGCCTAATTTATCGAAAATGCAATAGAAATGCGGGGGGATAGAGATCTCTAGTGATGATCCTATAGATGATTCTATTGACTGTAGCCCATTGACAAATAGTAACAAAAATAGGGAATGAGGAAGCAAATGCAAAGTAGGCCCCTGCCTAGTGATCAGAAACAAAAAGTATGAAAGTCTTTGTGGATAAACATTTTTAAAATGTTCTTGAATCTCAGGCCATATCCCTATTTGAGGAGAGGTTTGCAGGGACTGGGATCTCTGGAAGTAATAGTAGGTGTAATTTGAACAAAATTACTGTATGCCTCTCTCTAATGTTTCTGCCATTGTAGACAATAGGATGATCCTGCCTGACCCCAGACTGTCCTCCTCACCTTGGTTATTCTCCCTATCTAAAGATAGACTGATCCAAGAGGAGAAAATAAGGTACACAGAGAGAGATGGGGAGAGCAATGGAACCCCCATAGTTGAAGGGGCATAACGGATCTGAACTGGTGAGCCTAGAGAGCAAAGTATGGAGATAGAGAAAGATGAATCAGGTGCACCCACACAGCTGTTGTCTATGAATCTAGAGGTGGCGTGATCATCAGCCTCATCTATGGTGGACATAATGTTGATTATCTAAAAAACATTGCAAGGAATTTTTGAGGTAACTCTACTAAATGATGACATCTTAAAATTTCAGAAAATGTCATTGCAGGTCATCGCAACAGAGCTAAAACATATTAAGGCATGTATTCTCTATTTAGTTAGCCAGATAAATAAGGGAGAATAACCACCCCTTGTAAAGCAAGGGTCTGCAGAAGGTGGGGGCATTGCAGGGGGAGAGATTACAAAATCTCAAAATGCCCAATGTTGATAAAAAAAATAGGGTAAGCCCATTGTGCACAATCAATATATGCCACATACAAGAAGAATAAATGTGACCTGAAGAAGAGCATGGGAAAAGGTGCAAAGGGAAAAGAGTGGGTAAAGGGCAGAGGAAGGGGAAACATCCCCTAAAAGAAGCCCAGGAAATAAAGAATGAAAATTGCCAAAATGGAACAAATAATAATAAACAGCAAGGGGAAAATAAAGTCCTAAGTAAGCAGAAAGGTGTAGGCACAGGGAAGGTTGTTTTTCCTTCTAATGGGAACAGATCAGGAAAGTATGAAAAAGGGACTATAAGAGTAGGGAATGATTGGGGTAGGTGAGAAAATATGGGTAGGTTGTGAAAGAGAGGATGGAGTTTGGAAGAGTGAGATAAGTGAGGAAATAGATTACACCCATCAACATCAGAGGAAAGATTGGTAAGAAACCAGCTATGGGTATACCTAGAGCCCGCACAAAGAGCGAGGATAGGTAAAAGGAAAACGAAGTTAATCCCCTTAAACCGCTCACTGTTATTGTTCTCCCTAGCAAAATGTCCAAGTCTGATAACATTGACCATAAGGGATACAAGGCAAGTAGGTTTAATGAAAAGTTAAGAAGGGAAAAGAATTTCAAATGTTCTACTTAATTTGGAAATGGTGAAAAATGCATTTTAGAGAGCTGAAGATGAGGTGTTAAAAGAAGGAATTAAATTGGTGCCCGTAAATGAAATAGTAGAACACGGTCACTAGGACAACCCTTTTTTGAGGCACCATGCAGGTTTAGGGAACAACCAAGTTAGACTGGTACAACAAGGGGTAGGTATGGGAAAGAAGTTGGTCGCACAGCCTTTGGATTTTACCTTCAAATGTGTCGGGTTTCACCACAAATATGCATTTAGCAGTGGTTAAAGAAATTACAGAACTATATGTGAGAATATGCTTACAGGAAACATGGCTGTGCGGGTTTTTGCAGGTTAACGATAAAGCTAAATAGGGGTCTTGGGAAAGCCTTCAGGGGGGCTGATAACTCTTAAATCAAAAAAAACTGCTTAAACAAAAAATTATACAACTAAAGGCAAAAAGTAATTGGCGTGTGATCTGCAGAGTGGAGGTGCAAAATAAAAATAAGGGTTATTATGGCCTGATCAGAATTAGTGTATATATTCATGCAGTGAGCATGGAGGATTTTGTATCAGAGTTATGCATATTCAAGGAGGATCTTGAATGGCTTTGCACTAATTATTGTAAGGATATGATCATATTGCTTGGAGACTTCAATCACATATTGGATCCAACAAATAGTGACCCCTTGGTCAAATAAATCCTACAAGCATATATTATTAGGTCTGTAAGATTCCCAGGATGCAAAACTACAGTGCGTAAGGCTGCACTGGTTAAATATCTGAGCCGAATTGTAATATTTAGTATAAATGGCCGCACTAGTCTAGATAGTCCTACTAAGCAGACCTTTAGAAATTGTAAGCAATCATGTACAGTTGATTATATCTTTGTACACACATGGTTTTTTGACAAAATGATAAGCTTTAAGGTAACGGAACTGGATGGAAGTAACCATTATCCCCTGCAACTGAAAATAGTTTCAGAGGGGACCAGCACTAAAGAAAACGTAGTCCCCTAACAGGTAGAATACCCAAAAAGATTAACCAGCAGGATCTCAGATCATTTGCAGGGGCTGGCCATCCTACAACAGAACTATGAGGTGATGCAGTAGGATGACAGTCCTGGGAAGTGATATAATTACCTAGGCAGTAAAAAATCTAAAGGTGAAAATAGCCTTCATAAGGGACAAGCAGGAAAATGTCAGAGTAGCTATATGAAAAGGGAAACTATGGTTTGATAGGGAATATAGAAACCTAAAAAGCCAGATAAAAAATGGGAGAAGAAGTTGAAAATAAAATATGATCATGCGATATGTCAATAAGTAGAGTTGCTGTGCATACGTAAAGAAAGCAATAGAAATGAAAAAAAACAGAAAAGTACTGGCAGCTGGTGCAGAGAGGTATAGGAAAGGAACGTGGGTTATTGATGTGCGTTGTAGAAGTAGAAGTATGGGTAAAGCACCTAAAAGATATGTACGGTGTTGGATGCATAGAGAAGGTAAAAGAAAGGGAGGAATGGCCTATTGTTGTGGGGGAAAATAAGACATTGATATTGGTAAACATGGACAAAACAAAAGCAATGGGGTTTGGGAAAAAAGCAGTTAAATATGAATGACACATGGTACCAGTCCATTAGAGATAGTCGACACATGCAAATACCTAGAAGTGTCGTTTGAGAGGGACCAATTGTGAAAGGAGCACATTGAAGCATTACAAACAAAAACAATTGCCTCAGAAAGTGTTCTAAAAAATGTAACAAAGATTACAGTGGCATTTATTTAAGACTTGTGCTAAATGCATATGCAGCTATGGTTTGCCCGCAATTCAACTATGGAATCAAGTTGTTGAATTTAAGTGGAAAATTGAATCAAGAGTACGAAGAGGGAAAATGTTTAAAAAGCCTGTTGTTATATCCCAAGGCACTAATGATCCAGGCTATAAAGATGGAAATGGGTTAAACCTCTTGGAGTTACTTGGCAGATGCCGAGGTGGTGAAATTCTGGTTTCACCTAACAACAGGTGATGGACAAAAGGCAATAACACTATGCCTGGGAGGAAATATTCTTCGATGAGGTGGTGGAATTCTTTTTCCATTGGTGTGCAAGAGCCTTGTTTTGGTGCATGCTGGTGAGTGCAAAGAGATTTGCCAGTCACTAGCGAGTGTGAGTGAGATTTGCTGTCCATTATCATGGCTTCCAGTCCCCACGGTACCTTCCAGTCCCATTTTCGAGACACTGGTAAGCACAAGTAGCCATGGTGAACTCATCAGTAACCCTGGGCGGGTAACTCCGCTCTGCTGGCAGAGTTTGCGGAGATTTGCCTACTCCGCACTCTATGGCGAACGCAGTGATAGGCTAAACTCTGCCTCTGTGGCAGAGCAGAGTTAGCCACTCCCTCCCCCCTTCAAAATACTTTCAAAATAATAAAAAGAAGGCACTTACCTGTGTTTCTGCCACCTCCCCCTGCCTGGCTGCTCTCCTTCCTGCTCCTCTTGAGTCCTTTTTCATAAAAAAACACTACGTTGGACGTCTTGCGAGAGCACATGCGCACGTGCAAGACGGACAATGTAGTGGTTTATTCAATGAAGAAGGATGCGAGGCGTCGAGGAGCAGGAAGGAGAGTGGCCAGGCAGGGGAGGCAGCAGGAACACGGGTAAGTGCCTTCTTTTTATTATTTTTAAAGCATTTGAGAGGGGGGAGTGGGGAGGTGTCGGAGTGGAGCTATGAGTAGTTCCACAGATTATTTTTCAAACTCTGTGGAGCTATGCGTAGAGGCTCTATGCTAGCTCCGCCCACCCTTACTCTTCCGCAGATTCTCTGCTCAATAAGCAGCTAAATCTAATCAAAAATACGTTTTTGAGTTAGTATTTTACTCCAACAGGTTGTTTTTCAGTGCAAGAGGCATTTTTTGTATTTTGCTTTTTTTTCAACAAGGAGGAAGGGCCCCAGATTCTTTAACTTCTTGTTCCTGTCCAGCAGGCTCCACCCAGTGCTTTATCCATCTGTAGGTAATTATTCATTTGGATTTCTAGGTGAAAGAACCACTCTCTTTGTCTGCTGCATATATAGCATTGAATTTAAAGACATTGGGCCTGATTATGAGTTTGGAGGTGTGGAAGCAGGGTGGCATGCCATCGCCTTGCTCCCGCACCACCACACTCAACCACCTGCCGCCCACCAGATTACGAGTTTTCTCGTTGTCTGGTGGGTGGTCCTTTGGCGTTCCCACGGTGGTGCCTTTGAAACAGGCACCGCAATGGGAACACGAAAGCCCTTTCCTGCTCAGCATGGACTGTTTAGTTCATGCCTTGAAGGAAAGGGGTTGCAGCATGCACACAGGGGGTGCACCATGTGACCCCTGCATACACCCAGGGGTACAGAGGCAACAGGGGGCCCAGGTGGTGAGGAACACTCATATTATGCTTGGCAGTGTCGCAGCAGCACCATCAGTTTGTTGCATGCCACTGACCTCCTTGCATCCCCCACAGAACACAGTTTCCTGGCTGTTGAGGCAGTCCCCTGGACGTCCAACCACTGTACTTGTGATATGGCAGTCAGACCACTGGTGTGGCAGTCCTCGACTGACACCACTCCTCCACTACGGGTTCGGTGGTCTGATGGACCGCCAAAACTCATAATTAAGCCCTTTGTTTTCGTGATATCACAAGCAAGTTACAAATCCTGTGTATAAGGGTGTTTTATGTTTGATAGAGTACATGCACCAGTATTTATTTATACTTTTATTTGAATTTGAAATGTTATTGTAGTGAGTGGCCTGCAGTTTGAGTAGGGGCCTAGTTACTATTTTGCAAAATATGTTTTATCTTTTGTAAGGGAAGAGGGTTGCAGAGTTCAGGGCATTTTCTTCATGTTTGTTAACTTTGCCCTATTCATTTTTTTACTATGTGCCCTAGTCTGCCCACAGGCCATCTAGCCTACAGGCACAGTACTAATCATGGGTGTATGAAACAACTGTTTGTTTCTGTAGCATATGTTGTTTTAAAGCATAAGTTATGGTAAAGATAGCATTGGGTTCATTTAAATATTTGTGGGATTTATTATTGTATTTCATATTTTGTTTTTATGCCAAAATTGTATTTTGGTGGTCTAGTATTTGATGCCTTGGGAGGATGTGTGTTGTTTTTTAGCTCACTTAATTTTTGTTATTGCATTGCTAATTAATGGTTGTGTTTTCTGGAGTGTTACCATGCCTAGGCCTGGGCGGCAAATTCCGTGCCGTTCGCGGAATTTGCGGAATTTGGGTAATTTCGCGTACTGCGGAGAACGCGAAATTGCCCAAAATTCCGCTTTCCGCGAGTTCGCAAAATTTTTGCCTGTTCGCGAGATATTTCTCCCCAAGCACGTAAACAGCGATTGTGAACAGGAAAAAAGCATCGCGAACAAGCAATTCCGCGTGTTTGCGGAATTTCTGCGTGTTCGCGGAGATTTTTTACCGTTTCGCGTAGATTTACGTAACGCGATTACGCAAATTCTGCCCACCCCTAACCATGCCTCCTTTGTCTGGCCAGTATATGTGTGTACTTTCATAGGCGACCATTTGTCTTTGCTCTCCATGTCACATGGCCAGGGACCATTTTATATAATCAGTGCCCATAGGCTTGTATGTGTTATTTATTGTGCATGCCTCCTTGTTCGTTGTTTGACCATGTGGCAGTTAATCATTTTGTGCAGCCTGCCAGTGTGCTTTTGACATAGGCCTGCATGTGTTCTTTATTAGGGCCTACCTCCTTGCTTTTTGTTGTTGTTTGACCATGTAGCCAGAGGCCATTTTGTGTAGCCAGCCATTGGGCCTTTGCCAAAGGCCCACATGTATTCTTTGTTCTGCCCAATCCTCCTGGTTTGCTATTGTTGTTTGACTATGTGGCCATTGGCTATTTTGTGTAACTAACCAGTGTGCTTTTGTCAGAAGCCTGCATGTTTTCTTTGTTGTGGCCAAGCTTCCTTGCTTGCTGTTATTGTTTGACCATGTGGCTGGCGACCATTTCGTGAAGCTAGCCAGTGTACTTTTGCCGTAGGCCTGCATGTGTTCTTTGTTTGGGCCATGCCTCCTTGCTTGCTATTGCTGTTTGACCATGTAGCCAGTCAGTGTGCGTTTTTTCATATGCCTGCAATTGATCTTTGTTGTGGCCAATCCTCCTTGCTTGTTGTTGTTTAACCATGTGGCCAGTGGCTATTTTGTATAGCCAGCTTGTGTGATTTTGACATCAGCCTGAATATGTTCTTTGCTGTTTCCAAGCCCCTTTGCTTGCTGTTGTTGTTTGACCATGCGGCCAGCGAACATTTTGTGTAGATAGCCAGAGTGCTTTTGTGATAGGCCTGCATGTGTTCTTTGTTGGGGACATGCCTCCGTACTTGCTGTTGTTGTTTGACTATGTGGCCGGTGTTGATTTAGTGTAGTCAGCCAGTGTGGTTTTGCCATAGGCCTGAATGTGTTCTTTGTTGGGGACATGCCTCCTTGCTTGCTCTTGATTTTTGACCATGTGGACGGCGACTATGTTATGTAGCCAGTCTTTGTGCATTTGCCATTGGCATGCATGTGTTCTTTGTTGGGGCCATGCCTCCTTGCTTGCTGTTGCTGTTTGACCATGCGGCCAGCAACCATTTTGTGTAGCCAGCCAGTGTGCTTTTACCAAAGGCCTGCTTGCATTCTTTGTTGTGGCTGAGCCTCCTTGCTTGCTGTCGTTCTTTGACCATGTGGCCAGTGGTCATTTTGTTTTGCCATCCAGTTTGCTTTTGCCATTGGCCTGCATGTGTTCTTTGTTGTGGCCATGCCTCCTTGCTTGGTTGCTGATGCTGAACATGTAGCGGGCGGCCATTTTGTGCAGGCTGCCACTGTGTAAATCCTTTTTTCCCCAGCTTTCATAGCCATTTTCTAAGGGAATTGATATAGGAGAGGGCAATGACGTTTTGCTTTTGTTCATATTTTTTACTTTTCACTGATATCAGTTTAATATACTTGAAGATCATTGCAGTATATGTATATGTGAAGAGTGTTTCATATTTTTTGCCTTTTAAAAAAAATTTCACTACCACCTCCTTGCCTCCCAATAAATGTCTTATAATCCACTAGTACACCAGCAATGAGTTTTTATCTAATTATTTTTTTAATGTATTTTGTTTATTCTTATTATTTATTTTTATAAATGTTTTATACATATGGCAAGCAGGGGGTGGATGAAGGGAAAATGTATATATATATATATATATATATATATAAAAATTACCTACTGGCGGTCGCCAGTAGGTAGTTATAGTTAGGACCGTGTTTCCATAGGAAATCTCAAAATTCTATTTTGAATAACTTTGGCGCCGGTTGACGAATCATCGCGAAAATTTCAAAACTAATGGGGCCCTCCGCTCAGCTCCTACTCTGAAAGTTTCGAGGAGATTCGTCAAGCGGGGGCCGAGAAAAAAGGGGGGTCCCAAAACGCGTTTTCCCCATGCATTTTTCCATAGGGACTTTAGTCGCAGCTACAGCCCGAACGGCTGAACAGAATTATGTGAAATTTGGCAGAGAGGTAGCCATAAGGTCCATGAAGTGCCTTTTGCAGGTTTGGTGTAAATCTGTTCAGTATTTCCTGAGAAAATAGCATTTAAATCAATATATATATCTGTAAGCGCGTACCGTGCGCGCACTGAGCAAGTCCTGTGCGCGCACCTTGCCGATCGCGAGCGCACTTCTGATTGGTTGTTAGATGTCAGTAAACATTCGAATCGGTGGAAATCAGGAAGCAGCGGCCACCATTTTGTCTCTCGCATAAAGAGGGGGTGATAAACAAAGGGGGAGAACTTGAAAAGGGGGCAGAGTGGGGAGATATTGACCCACTAGGCATTGTAAGGGGGTCACAGTAGGACCTTGTAGGGCAAAAAAAAAAGATTTATATTTTGAAAAAAAATATCGCCGAGTGCGCGCACCCAGTGCGCACCCGAAAAAAAACTTTCAAAAAAAATAATAAAAAATCGCATTTAAGTGTTTAGATATAAGGTGGCTCTAAAAAGAGCCCTTGTGTTTATTGTTTGTTTTTTGCTACCTACAAGTAAGTACCGATGCAGAGTCTAAAGTTCAAGAGGAAGACTCTGTTGCCTTCATCAGTGAAGTGTACACCATCTCCTCTATAAATGTCTTGCATGTTGTAACGCAAGTTGTTGTGGTATATAGAACCCATACCATAGTCTCTGAGGAAAGCAGAAATAGATTTGTTGACGTGCTTCCTTGCTTTGTCAATCTGCAGACAAAATTGGTTGGACCAGTTCCACTTTTGCCTTTGGCATATGTTAGAATATACGAAGGCAGTTTGTGGAAAAAGTGACATCAATTGCACAAAGGTGTCCTTAATAAGCATTTCCAGACCTACCCCAGTTAAAGTGCCTAGGTCATTTCCACCACAGTGCACAATAATAAGGTTAGGCTGTGGGAGATGTAGAAAGGTTTTCACCAAAGGCATTAATTGGTGCCACTTTAACCCTCTCTGACCAATCCATTTAATGTCTACATTTGGCAAAGCAAGGTCTCTCACCATACCTCTTTTTTCTGCAAATTTTTCACTCCAGAAGACATAGCTGTGACCTACAATCCACACTGTGAACATCTTCAAAGGAGATCTGGAGGCACTCAGGAGGTGTCTTTCAGTAGAATGGCAATATGAAATGAAAGACAGTTGAAAAATGGGGGCACACATACTTTTTTTTATAAAAAGAACTCATTGGCTGTTTCCAACCATTCTACACTAAAAACTAGGCTGTATGTTTAAATTTTAAAAAGCATGTATTGTATTGGTTCAGAAAAATGTGTGAACAAAGAACATTAGTTTGGATTTGCTGTTAGGTTTGAAAAGTCAAGCACTCTTGCTCTTTGGAAATGAAACATTGTCTGCTGAACTTCTGACCTCTCTGCTCACACCTGTGTTCCATGACCTGTTGCTATGGTAGCAGGCAGAAGTCAAGTTGGGGGAAGGATACATTTGGAAAGGGGTTGACGTTTTCAACCAATAGAAATGTGTGATTTCATTTGAAAAAATGTGGGAAGCACTGAGATTTGAAATTAACATGTATATGTGTGAAAAAAGAGAGGGAAACTGTGCCATTAACTGGTTCAGCTGAGAGGAGAGAGGTGTTCAGCTCAGAGATTCTGGTCTGATAAACTGCTGTGTGACTGCCACATTTCTTTCACAACTAACTAATTTTAAAGGTGAGTTATGAGTTTGAGAGGGGGTATTTGTGGTTAATTTAGATATAAAAAAAAGAATTGTGATTATTTGTTTAAAGTTGTGATTTACATTTTCTGTTTTGCGAGATATTTAACTGTTTTGAATATGTAAAATATTATGGAGTATGTTTTCACCATAAGTTAATGTGTACTGGTAACAATGAGGAATACTGTTTTGTGCCTACCATCAAACTATGAGTCTGTGTGCAGAGAAGAATTGTTGACAGAGATGTAATTTGTGTTGCTGTTGAAAAGTAAGACTTGCAGTTGAAAGAAAAGGACAGCTTGTTTTTAATTGTGATGGTTAGCATTTAGCAGAAATCACTTTGAAAGAAAAGATAGGAAAATGGCAGCACATTTGAAAAAAGCATTAGTTCTGTAAGAATTGATAACTCAGGAAAGGGGCAGCCTGTGTTTTGTGCCTACCAACACAGCATGAGTCTGTGTGTATATAGGAATTGTTGTCTGAGATTTAATTTGTGAAGTTGTTGTTCAGTAAGAAATGCAGTCGTAGGAAAGGGGCAGCCTGTGTTATGTGCCTAAAATGATGGCATGACTCTGTGTGCACACAGGAATTGTGTGCAGAGATTTAATTTGTGAAGATGTTGTTCAGTAAGAAATGCAGTTCCAGGAAAGGGGCAGCCTGTGTTATGTGCCTAAAATGATGGCATGACTCTGTGTGCACACAGGAAATGTGGGCAGAGATTTAATT
This sequence comes from Triturus cristatus, assembly GCF_964204655.1. Lineage (NCBI taxonomy): Eukaryota > Metazoa > Chordata > Amphibia > Caudata > Salamandridae > Triturus > Triturus cristatus. Next base: position 627,437,774 of record NC_140587.1, read on the forward strand.
TGTGAAGATGTTGTTAAGTTAGAAATGCAGTCCCAGGAAAGGGGCAGCCTGTTGTGTTTACACAAATTATCCCTTAGCACACATGCACTGTTACGTACATCCCTGCAGTCTTCATGCAGTTCTGGAAGTCTCTTTGCTCATCTGTCTTGCACCAGACAATACACAGTGTTCAGAAACACACTCTTGGCACACACGCAGCAGCTTCTCCAACACTCTCATGTGTAGTACTCAGCTCTGTGTGCTGTTTCAGATAGCACTGTGTAATGCAAACACATTCAACGTCAGCAAGGCCTCATTTAAATTGATCTAGTCTAATCACTCACCCTGTAACACATGGTCATTGTCTTAAGGAGCTGTTAGGACATGTGCTGTTTTCTGCTTCTGTAAATGATAAGGGAACTGTATCAGGCTGTGACAGTAATTTGGTACTATTCAGGGACACTGTTTTGTTCCAAAAAACATAGCATGAGTCTGTGTGCGCACAGGAATTGTGGGCAGAGATTTAATTTGTGAAGATGTTGTTCAGTAAGAAATGCAGTCCCAGGAAAGGGGCAGCCTGTGTTATGTGCGTAAAAAGATGGCATGAGTCTGTGTGCACACAGGAATTGTGGGCAGAGATTTAATTTGTGAAGATGTTGTTCAGTAAGAAATGCAGTCCCAGGAAAGGGGCAGCCTGTTGTGTTTACACAAATTATCCCTTAGCACACATTCACTGTTACGTACATCCCTGCAGTCTTCATGCAGTTCTGGAAGTCTCTTTGCTCATCTGTCTTGCACCAGACAATACACAGTGTTCAGAAACACACTATTGGCACACACGCAGCAGCTTCTCCAACACTCTCATGTGTAGTACTCAGCTCTGTGTGCTGTTTCAGATAGCACTGTGTAATGCAAACACATTCAACGTCAGCAAGGCCTCATTTAAATTGATCTAGTCTAATCACTCACCCTGTAACACATGGTCATTGTCTTAAGGAGCTGTTAGGACATGTGCTGTTTTCTGCTTCTGTAAATGATAAGGGAACTGTATCAGGCTGTAACAGTAATTTGGTACTATTCAGGGACACTGTTTTGTTCCAAAAAACATAGCATGAGTCTGTGTGCGCACAGGAATTGTGGGCAGAGATTTAATTTGTGAAGATGTTGTTCAGTAAGAAATGCAGTCTCAGGAAAGGGGCAGCCTGTGTTATGTGCGTAAAAAGATGGCATGAGTCTGTGTGCTCACAGGAATTGTGGGCAGAGATTTAATTTGTGAAGATGTTGTTCAGTAAGAAATGCAGTCCCAGGAAAGGGGCAGCCTGTTGTGTTTACACAAATTATCCCTTAGCACACATGCACTGTTACATACATCCCTGCAGTCTTCATGCAGTTCTGGAAGTCTCTTTGCTCATCTGTCTTGCACCAGACAATACACAGTGTTCAGAAACACACTCTTGGCACACACGCAGCAGCTTCTCCAACACTCTCATGTGTAGTACTCAGCTCTGTGTGCTGTTTCAGATAGCACTGTGTAATGCAAACACATTCAACGTCAGCAAGGCCTCATTTAAATTGATCTAGTCTAATCACTCGCCCTGTAACACATGGTGATTGTCTTAAGGAGCTGTTAGGACATGTGCTGTTTTCTGCTTCTGTAAATGATAAGGGAACTGTATCAGGCTGTAACAGTAATTTGGTACTATTCAGGGACACTGTTTTGTTCCAAAAAACATAGCATGAGTCTGTGTGCGCACAGGAATTGTGGGCAGAGATTTAATTTGTGAAGATGTTGTTCAGTAAGAAATGCAGTCCCAGGAAAGGGGCAGCCTGTGTTATGTGCGTAAAAAGATGGCATGAGTCTGTGTGCACACAGGAATTGTGGGCAGAGATTTAATTTATGAATTTGTTGTTCAGTAAGAAATGCAGTCCCAGGAAAGGGGCAGCCTGTTGTGTTTACACAAATTATCCCTTAGCACACATGCACTGTTACGTACATCCCTGTAGTCTTCATGCAGTTCTGGAAATCTCCTTGCTCATGTCTCTTGCAGCTGACAATACATAGTCTGCAGAAACACACTCTTGGGACACACGCAGCAGCTTTTCCAACACTACCATGCGTACTACTCAGGTCTGTGTGTAATGCAAACACATTCAACGTCACCAAGGCCTCATTTTCTTTGCTCTACTCTAAACACTCACCCAGGTTGCAGATACTTATGGTATGAAGAAGCTGTTAGGAAATGTGCTCTTTTCTGCCTCTGTGATTTTCCAGGTAAAATTTGTAAGGCTGTAACAGCAATTATCACTTGATCTACCAGAGTAGTAAATGTGCTTTGAATTTGCAAATCAAATTCTGTTTTCTGCTTAGAAGCACACCATGAGGCTGTATGTGCACAGGAATTGTGGCCACAGATATAATTTGTGTTGCAGTTGTTCTGTTAAAAAAATGCACTTGCAGGAAAGGGGTAGCTTGTTTTTTTTCAACTGTGGTGGTTAGTACTGTGCACAAATTAGTAAATCACAAATGAGAGACAAATGGATAAACATTTGAAATAAATGAAAAGTTAAAAAAAAATATTTTAATGAATTATAATTACAAAAAGGATTTTTTTTTTGTTCCTTGCAGGTATTGCTCAGCAACAGTGAAAAAAAAAATGCCTTTAAGGACAAGAAAAAGGAAAGAAAAGCAACAACAAGTATATCTGGACAAAACTGGGAAAAAAAAAATAGCAGGAGAAGCTGGTGATGGCAAAAAGAAAAAGTCTACTGGTAAGCAGAGCAGAGATTTCTTAAAAAAGATTTTCAAAAAACAAAAAAATGGCAAAAATAACTGTAAAACAAAGAGAGTTTTATGTACAAAGCAACAACACAGTCAACAGCAAAAAAAAAAGCTAATGTACAATCAGAAGTATGTCAAACAGATTTAACACGAAAATTAGATTTTAAAAACATTCGTCGAAAAATGTTTCAGAGAAGAGTGATGTTAAATTTGCTAAAGGATGTGAAAAAATATAAGAAAAAATCAAACTTTATTAAGGAAAAAAAAATTATAGAAAATATTGTAAGTAAGGCTTTGGAAATAAAAATTAAACTTTTTATTCTAATTTTGAATAGGATGCGTAGATTAGAAAAATTAGTGAATGCAATGAAGTCACAAAGCAAAAGGAAAAGAGAAGTGAAAAAAAGTAACTTTTGTAAAGTGTTCTTGGGACAATGGAAACACAGTTCAAGTACTGAACCATTTTTTAATGAAGAGAGTTATCTTCAAAGTAATAGTTTGTTGCATGCAGTTGACACCAATGGTAGAGCATATGAAGTTAAGGATGGTTGTGTGATGCAAAAAGAGAAAATGGTCCCAAGAAATGAGGAAGAAGTAATGGCTGCTGAGGCTATGGGGAGATGTCCAAAAGCCCCAGTGTACACTTGGAACTGTAGTAGTATTTGTACTGTGCGTCAGGAATCTATTGATAAATTACGTGACTTTCTAAGAGAATATAGTAAAAAGAGTGTAAAACAGAAGATGGAGGTGCTTCAAACACTAGATCCATGCAGAGTGAGAGAAAATACTGGTTTGCAGGGACATTCTCTGGCTTGTCTATCTAGAAAAGTGTGTAAAAGTGTTTTTCATCATTTTAGGATGCTGGCTGTTCATCATACTGAAATGAGAAAGTTTGTGAGAACATTGTATTTTGCTAAAAGTCCCGCAGTAAAGTTGAATGAGTTGAATAATGCTCTGCTCCGTGGATCTGTATCAGATGTAGAGAAGGTTACTGATGATATTCAGTTTTGTTACTTTGGTCCAGAACAAGAAAGTGCAGAAAAGGACACAGTAAATGAAGAAAATGAGGAACAGAATGTAGAACTCATTATTACTAAAAGTTTTGAGGATGAAATGACAAAAATTACTATCACCTCTAATGAAAGACAAATATTACTTGTATTTGTTGCCGCAGAAGTCATTATAAAATTCAAACAAGGAGTGTTGATCTGTATAAAAAAGGTGAAAATGAAGATAATTATAAGTGGAAGGATTTTGCAACATATATATTTCTTGAAAATTGTTTTGAATTGGGTGAAGATCAGCGTATTTGTAAATACTGTTACAATAAGTTAGAAGAAAATAGAATGCCGACCAGAGCTGTACATAATGATTTAGAATTGGATGCTATTCCTGCCGATTTTTCTGAATTAAATACATATGAGTCTATACTCATTCAATGTGTTCATCCGTTCCAGACCATAGTACGTATGGAGCCCAAAACTGGTAAATTACCTCCTTCTGATTTACTGAGAGGTTTAAAAGGAAGAGTGGTGTATTTGCCCTTGGATTTGAAAAAAAATATGGAAACTATTGATGCAGATACTTTGGAAACTGAACCATTAGTAATTCTGGTTAATGGTGTACCTACAAAGAATAAGAAGATTTGGCAAGAGCTGGTGGATGTACGAAAAGTACAAAGAGTAAATTTGTATTTGAAAAAAAATAATAAATGGTATGAATCAATTTATATAGAAGAAGAAGAAGAAGATTTACAAGAAGACACAGAAACACCAACTGGTCAAATTGAAAAAGTGGACAAGTCAAAGGAAGAAGAAATTTATGAACATTTTAGCATACATCCTCTTCATTCAAAAGAAGTTATGGGAGACACTATTGATCTGTTTCAGATGAAGAAAGCAAAAGGAACTCCTGTGAGTGTATGGGAGGAGAGCTTGGAAGCTCGATGTTTTCCCCAGCTGTTTCCTACAGGAAAAGGAGGACGATACGATGAACGTCCAGAACAGATTCCAGCTTCTGAGTATCGGACTATAAGACTATATGCAGAAGATCCAAGATTTCGTCAAAGTATTCCTTATTTGTTCCATCTTTTATTTGAAAGCGACTTGTCTGCATTATCTTATGCAGTAAATAACATTTTAAAAAGTGGAGTACATTTACAAAATGTGTCTGCTAAGGATTTTATGGAGAAAGTGCAGCACCGAGATGATCATTTGGAAACACAACTGATCAATCTGATGGCTTGTCAGCGTGGGACAAATGAATATTGGTACCGACGCCATGGTGAATTAAAATGCATGTTACGGAATTTAGGAACTCCAACATGGTTCCTTACCCTAAGCTGTGCCGAGTACTCTTGGGATGATTTACTGGATTTTCTAAGAGAGGCAAATTCAAACATTAAAAACATTGAATACAAGACAGCTGGAGAACTGTGCTCTTTGGATCCAGTTAATGTTTGCAGATATTTCAATCATAGATTTGAAGCTATGATGTCTTTTATCTGCAATAAAAAAATCCTCCTCTTGGAGAAGTTGTGGATTTCTTTTGGAGAAAGGAGTACCAGGCAAGAGGTGCTCCTCATATTCATATGCTGTTGTGGATCAAGGATGCCCCAAAGTTTGGAACAGATACTGATGAAGCAGTGTTATATTTCATTGAAGAATATGCAACATGTGCTATACCTAAAAGCACAGAAGAGAAAAAGTTAAAAGAGCAAGTTTTACGTTTCCAAAGTCATCGGTGTGGAAAATACTGTCGACGGAATACAAGACGAAAGATAAATTCTACACAAAGTGTCGATTTGGATTTCCTAGACCTGTTCTTTCAAAAGGAAGAGTCAACAGTTTTATGTCAGCTGTGCGACATACTATAACCAGAAAATCTCCCAAAAATACCTACAACCTAAAAAGAAATGAAGAGTCAAAATTTATAAATGACTTCAACCCAGTCATTTTATCCATGTGGAATGCTAACATGGATATTCAGTATGTGGCAGACAATTCTATTGCTGTTGCTCGGTATGTGACATCTTACATCACTAAATCTGAGAAAACAGAATTGAAGGAAATGTGGGAAGAGATTTCTCACGAGAAGACTGTCAGTAAGAAGCTGTACAGTTTCAGTTTAAAGATGTTATCGCATCGAGAAATTGGATCCTACGAATGCTCAGATAGGTTATCATCTGCAAGTCTTTACTCGAAATCCAGAAGAATAATTTGGGTAAGCTTAGGCCTTGCAGGAATGAGAAATCGGGTACTGAAATCTGTTGGAGAAATTGAATATTTGGCCAAGAATGACCCAGAAAGTACAGATATTTTGAAATCAAACATGTTGGACACATATTACCCAAAGAGAAGTCATCATCTTGAGAACATGTGTCTCTATGAAGTGCTGCAGAACTACATTTATTCACGGAAAGCCACAGAAGATATCAACAATGGAAAATATAAAGTCATTGGTGAGGAAGGATGTTTGGTGAAGCAAACAAAAGGAAGTTTGATAAATCACAGGAAGCTCAGTTGCGAAACTACTGACAAAAAGGAATTTTATTACAGCTGTTTAAACCATGGCATTCAGAGGACGAACTACTGGGAGAATTTCAAAGCTATGAAATTTCTTTTAATGCTAGCAAAGACAGTATAGAATGCAGTACTTTCTCAACTTATGTCCAAATGTTAAATGAAGAAAATGAACAGGAAGCAAAAATTGCAGCTGAAGTAGCTAGAGACAGTTCTCAAGACAGCCAAAGTTCAGTAACACTCAGTCAAGATCCCCTAGGACAACCGATCATAGAAAATGAAGCTGCAGTAGCCATGACTGAAGTAGAAACGGCTATGAATCAAGCACAGGAAGATTCAATCGACTTACTAAATCTGGAACAACAACTGAATGAAGAACAAAAATAAATTTATGAAGAAGTCATCAAAAAAATTGATCATGGATTACTACATGAAAAGAAAGAGTGCTCATGCACATCATTTGAACCAATCAGGATGTATGTGAGTGGACAAGCTGGAACTGGTAAAAGTTTCTTAATAAAAGTCATCAGAAGCTACCTACAGCAAAAAACAGCTTCAAATTTGTCTTGTGTGGTAACTGCTCCAACTGGGTTAGCAGCCTATAACATAAAAGGAATTACCTTACATCGCTTGCTAATGTTACCAGTGGAGCATGAGAACAAAATAGAATACCACAAGCTAACTGGAGAAGCATGCCTCGAAGTTTCAAGAGTGTTGAAGAAGATGCAAGTTCTCATTATTGATGAGGTGAGCATGGTTTCAAATTTAATGCTTGCCTTTGTGCATTTAAGAATGCAACAAATTCTTAAGAGAGACTATGACGTGTTATTTGGAGGTAAACACGTCATAGTTTTTGGGGATCTTCTGCAGCTCACTCCTGTTAAAGGACAACCAGTGTTTAATACTGTGACACATGAAGACACGAAGAAGTCATTAGGAAGCATTGGTAATGCGAATATTTGGTCGTTCTTTGAGTACAAAGAACTCACTACCAATATGAGACATGCAAACGACGAAGATTATGCAAGTATTCTGAAAGATATCAGAATTGGACTACTCACAGAAGTTGGCAAAAAAGCATTACAGAGTCGGTTGCTACATAACTTATTTCCAAATGAAGAAATAGTTGCAGAGAAAATATACCAGAACATTGCAGAAAAAAATACTGTAATCTGCTTAATGCCAACACTACGTGAGTGCTCAATATTCAATGAGGAACTTTTGAAGTTGGAAAAGGAAGAGATTAAGAAAATGGAAGCAGAGGACAAAATTCAGCATGAAAGAATTACTTTTACATTAACAGGCAAACTGAAAAATAAATTGGATTCACTAGAGAAGAATATTTCCAAAACAGCTGGATTAGAAAAAAATCTATATGTTTGCATGAATTGTCGAGGGATTTTAAGGAGAAATTTGGATGTAGAAAAAGGTTTAGTGAATGGAGCTATGGGAAGAGTTGTGGGTTTTATTAATTACCAGAAAAAAGATGGAATTGAATGTTTAAAAATAAAGTTTGATCAGATAGAAGAAGTTAAAGACATTTGTCGTTGTTCAGTTCGTTTCATGCTTGTGAAAGACTTATATGTACGTAGGAAGCAGTTTCCGTTTTCTCTAGCATATGCTGTAACTATTCACAAGTCTCAAGGATTGACTGTAGATAGTGCTTTTGTAAACATTGGTTCTACTGTGTTCAAAGAAGGTATGGCATATGTTGCTTTGTCACGAGTGAAAACATTATCTGGTTTATTTATGATAGACTTTGATGACTCAAAAGTTAGTGCTGATACAAACTGTGTAAAGGAGTATAACAGATTAAGAAGAACCTATGCTCCTCATTTAGGTCAGTATCCTGTGATTGAAAAACATGTTGTTTGTCGGAAAAGGAGATTTGAGAATATCTGTAATGTGGATGAACAGAACAAAAAAAAAAAGGACAGTGATGTGATAGCAAGGAAAAAGAAAAAGGACAGTGTTGAAGAGGTTGTTGGTTGCCATTTTGAAAATAGCTCTGGTGTCAACTGCTATGCAAATGTAGTGCTGAATGTTGTATTTTATCTTGAAAAGTTGCTAGAACAGATAATAGTAAATCATGGAAAAAGATTGTGTTCTCTGCTGAGTCTCCTTTTTGAGAAGCTGAGTACTCATAAAACTGAAATAGAAAGTGCTACTGATTTTAGAAATCTTTTAGATGTATGTTGTGGTTCTACACAGTTTAAAGAAAATGTCCAGCAAGATGCTCAGGAATTCTTAATATATATTTTGAGTGTACTAGAAGATGAAGGAGTAGAAGTAGAAAACTTATTTGGTGTCTCTTACAAATGGGAACATTGCTGTGAAAACTGTATGAACACATGTAGTAGTAATGTTGATTCAGAAAGGTTCATATTTTTACCATTACCACAAAGTAAATCAGTGACTTTTAGTAAATTAGTTAAAGATGCCAATCACAACATGGAATGTTCTGAATGTAAATCAGACATGTTTTCTACATTATTTTTACAGAAATATGGTCAGTATGTAATTTTAATGATGCAACGTTGTAGAGCTGATGGTTCAAAATTGGATACTTTAATAAAGAAGTTTATAGGACAACAATTATCAATTTCTGGAAAAACTTTTGTTACAGTTGCAATAATTTTTCATGAAGGACCTACTGTAACTTCTGGACATTACACAGTTTATCTTAAATGTGAAAAAGGCTGGACACTGTGTAATGATTCCCAATTGATTTTCAAGCAACCTTTGGCTTATGATTGACCCAATTCTTACTTAATTTTTCTGAAACCTAAATTTTGAAAACTAAAAACTGCATCTGAAGAAAGCATTTTTGTAATTTTAAAGGATTATAATTGAAGATATCACTTAAAAAGGATTTTGAAATTACTATTTGGCCTAAAGGAAAAGTAATAAAAACAATTGTGGACTCCTTTGACAGAAATTATTTTGGCATGTGTGCTTTTGCGACAAGGTTTAAAGACGGTTTGTCTAGAAAATGTTTATTCATCTAGAGAAGTACTTGTAATATATATGTAATATTTCTAACAAGGTATATTTTAGTGAGGAAAGTTTTAGGGCTTTTTTAAAGCAATCTTTCAGATTGTTTTTTTTTTGCCCGCTGTTAAATGATGAATACAATTGTTTTCACTATTTTAAGTGAAAAATAAAAAATTCTGAAAACAGCAAAAAAAAGGGCAAAAAATTGCTTTGTAAAATATGTAAAAACATGTAATGCTTTTTGTAATGTATGATTGAATATTAATACCTATTTTCTTTTTTTGCAGAACTGGACAGAAAAATTTTTAAAAAAATTCTGTTCCTTTGCAAAATACTTTAAAAAAAATTCTTTTCGAAAAAATTAATTTTTTAAAAAAAATAAGTGAAAAATATTAGTATTACTCAATCCTCCCTTTTCATGCTTCCATTTCTTCACCTCTTTTTGTACATTAAATTTAAAAAAATAAAATAAAATTTTTAAAAAACACCTTGGGTGCGCGCAAAGGCACCACTGCAGAAGAAGTGCTCGGCTGAGCTGCTGCAGATGTCGTCGGTAGAGCAGGTGGAGGGTTTGCTCCAGAAGCTCGACGAAAAGATACTGGATGCATTGCCTCAACATGCCTCGTCATTGTGTGTATGCTAAAAGAATATTTCTTGTTAGCATTCCCACGTGAAAATACTTTTTGACACAATGTACAAGTAACTTTCGGTGCATTTACCTTTTTTTGTCCCTCTGGGAAAGTAAAAAACTGCCATATAAAGCTGTCTTTCTGCTTCCTGTTCCTCTGCCTCTCAAGAGTGTCCTGCTCAGTGTCTGAAGATGGTTGCTGTTCAGCCATTGTATCTCAACAACAGAATAGCTCCTTCTCCAAAGGAATCAGAACTAATAATGAGGGGAGTAGGTGTGGTTTGGGAAGAATCTGGAACTGAAAGTACTTCAAACCAATCAAAAGTGATGATTCTTGATCACATGACTTGCCATGAGGGGATTGGGTGTGGTGTTGAAACAATCAGAAACTGAAAGTAATGATAACCAATAAGAAGTGCTGTTTTATTATGCATAAACCCGAGGTGCGCGCACTGCGCAAGCTCCGAGTGCGCACCTCGTGATTATATATGCGCGGACGCGTAGGAGCGCATGTGCATACGTCATAAGCACGTACCTAGCACGCATACGTTGAACACGCGTATACGCGACCGTTATTGCGCGTAATTTTAGCATATGCGGAAGTAAATCGCGTGGAGCGTGTAGGACGCACGCACGCATGCGTACGTACGTACGCATACGTACTGGGTGCTCGCTCCCAGCGCGCACTATGACGTATATTTGCGTACGTAAATAACGTACGACGGTATTCATAAAAAACTTACGAAATTGTACTAGGAGCGCGCTCAGAGCGCGCACCCCAAGAATTTATATAAAAAAAAAAAAAAGTGGAGAAAAATTAATTGCAAAAATTAAAAAAACTATTCAACTTTATCCTAATTGAATTTTTTAAAAAAAAGCAAAAACAAATAAAAAGATACAGATAATATATAAATGAATACATAGGAATTTTATTTTTAATAAAAAAAAAATATTTTTTAATTAAATAATACAAAAATTAGCATTTAAAAAACCGTACAAATTCACTGAAAAAACCAAAGGTTTCACACACGTTATAGTTAGGAATTAGCATTTAAAAAACCTTGCAAATTCACTGAAAAAACCATAGGTTTCACACATGTTATAGTTAGCTGGACATTTCACTCGTGAAAAACCAATGAAATTCCCCCGTTATGGTTAGTTCAGCTAACTATAACTCGCGCCCCCGCAATGCACTGCTGATGACATCACATATTACATCACTCATGACATGGTCAGTGACATCACTCATGACATCACTCATGACATCTCAAATGACATCACTGATGACATCATCCTTGTGACAGAGTGGCAGACCTCCTCTCACCCTAATATAACCTTTGATACACACATTCAAAAATAGAGACTAACATTTTCAAAAAAATGGACATACCAATACCAGTTACAACAACCTCTTGAGTAATTCTAAGATCCACATACACATCCACTCATTCACCAACAGTCCTGTACAGTCACTCATACATGTACTCACTCATCATATGTACTCATACACCTATACATCCTGTTACACAACTCCACTCATCCACAGAGTTACTGACACACATAGTCACTCATGAAAATAAAGAAAGAAACATACATTTACTTGCATATACATTTAAACACACACCACCACACTTACTTCTACGGGAACTTACACATACTTAGTCTTTTAAACAATCACTTATAGAAACACATATTTATTCATACAGGAACTCTTTCAATCTCTCACTCTCACATATACTCAGTTATATACACCAATAGTCACATATACTAGTTTAAAACATATGTAGTTACTCATAGAGACACTATTGAGACAGTCATTCACTCACTAACACACCCATGCACACACTCATCCACCCATACAGTCCTGCAGACATGCTGTCTTCAACACATACAAACAGTGAGTCACTCATTCATGTACCTATGCAGTACGTAATACCCCCCACCGAACCATACACACACTCACACTGATACTAAAAAAAAAAACTAATAACCCATATAAACACCCATGTAGCTACTCACCAACCCATGCAGCCACTTATACAGAAAGTGAGAGACTGATAAAGATATTTACATATTTAAACATTACTCACTAAGCCATGTATTCACTAAGATACACTTAATCAGTCAGTTATACAATCAATTTTTCAAAAACAAATCATCCATTTAGACACTTATATACCCATTTATTCTTCCATCGTCCTTGAGATATACATATATAAAACATATTTAATTTTCAGAAAAATACACATTCACTGGAAGATGTCATCAGTGATGTCATTTGAGATGTCATCAGTGATGTCATGAGTGATGTCACTGACCATGTCATGAGTGATGTAATATGTGACGTCATCAGCAGTGCATTGCGGGGGCGCGAGTTATAGTTAGCTGAACTAACTATAACGGGGGAATTTCATTGGTTTTTCACGAGTGAAATGTCCAGCTAACTATAACATGTGTGAAACCTATGGTTTTTTCAGTGAATTGGCAAGGTTTATTAAATGCTAATTCCTAACTATAACGTGTGTGAAAACTTTGGTTTTTTCAGTGAATATATATATATGTAAATATATTATATATATATTCACTGAAAAAACCATAGGTTTCATGCACATTATAGTTAGGAATTGGCATTTAAAAAACCTTAGAAATTCACTGAAAAAACCATAGGTTTCAGGGGTGTTATAGTTAGCTGGACATTTCCCTCAAACAAAACCCTAGAAATTCCCCCGTTATAGTTAGTTCAGCTAACTATAATGCGCGCCCCCGCAATGCACTGCTGATGACGTCACATATTACATCACTTATGACATGGTCAGTGACATCACTGATGACATCACTCTTTTTTCTTTAGAAACAATGGCTTCAGGGCAGCAGGCATCTCCTGGATCTCCTCATTCATCTGAGGGTGATTTTTTTGATGAGCCAGCACGGCCACCACGTTTTTCATCTGTGGTGTGAAAATTTTTCACATATCCTGAGGGGCAAACAAAAACCAATGCCACCTTGGTGACCTGCAAGATCTGCCAGAGAGTGCTGTCCCGTGGGGATCCAAACAAAAAATATTCCTGCGGAACTGCGAGCATGATGAAACATCTGAGGACCCTTCATCCAGTAAACCTTGCTCGTGAGGAATGCCACAGAATGAGAGTCATTCCTGCTCCTTTGGATTCATCACAGCCAAGCACTTCAAGGGTGGATATTTCTGCACAAAATTTGGACATCCGTCCTCAGTTCCAAAACTTGAAAGTGCTCTGCATAAAATGTAATGCTATTTTATGCTACGGGGAGCAGTCAATTGATCTAATCTGCCGCAAGCAAGAGAGTCACCATTGCTAGTTTTTTTTTCGCCCTGAAGTTCATTGTTTTGTTCCTCCAGTTCTGCTTTTTCCTTTTTTTTTCAAGAAAATCCAAAACAATTTAAAAATTGTTCAAATAAACAAAAAAAACAAAAGAAAAATGAAGAAAAAAAAAGTTCTTCTAAGAACTAATTTTCCTGGTTTAAAAAAAAGCTATATTTGTTTGCTGGTGTGTGAAAGTTTAGATGAATTTATGTGTAGTACGTAATTGACTGAATGAATGCATTAATAGCATATGGTGAATGTATAAGTGCAGAACTATGAGGAAGTGCTGCAGCATCACACAGTAACCTCTTTAACTGCAGTGTGCTGTAGTACTTCCGAAGCACAGGGATGCAACATATGTACAGAAATATGTTGCACATCTATGCTTCTCTCTACATGGCTGCTTAAATTGCAGCCATGTGGTGACACAGGCACCCTTGCACCATAGTGGAAGGATATCTGTGTCATGTGCTGTTTGTTTTTGTGCAGAAAGACACACCTTACTGCACAAAAACAATCAGTAAACGCATTTTTCTCCTTTAATGTATGCTGAACATTTTAGCATGCATTGAAGATTTAAAAATGAGGAAAAAAGAAAACAATTCTCCTTGTTGTGCTTTCGTACACCAATTAGAGAACGGTGCAGCATTCACACACATATCGAGATTTATGAATTCTGATACATCTGGAGATGTGTCTTGTTCTATGAGTATTCAGTGCAATCATGCACAACAACACTTATAGAACAACCTTTCAACGCAAAGTGGTTTGTATGACGAGGTTGTATTTACATGGAGTAGAAAAAGTACACAGAGCGCCTTTTCCTCTCTTTGTAAATATGAAAGAGTGTCTTGTGCAATAACTATGTTACAAAAAGTGACATATTTCTGTTTTAAAATTGTTTCGGAATGATAGAAGGTAAGCACAGTGTTTTGTCTGCAAAGATGCTCAAAGAAGAATGATTGAAATGATTTTGGTCCTTCGATAGGTACAATGGGAAATATTATGAACCACTCAAATCTGTTTTTTTGGAGGTCACATAATATCCGATAACAGAGAGATTTCAAAACTACATAGGTATAAACGGAGTGTTTTTAAAAACTTGTTCAATCTTTGTAGGTTCTTGCAGATCTGCCCATTCTGCATATTAATACTTAGTTAAACTTACCTTCACAGTAATAGAAATAAAAAATGCTATACATTTTTTTCAGATTTGTTTTGCACTATAAATTGATGTAAACTGCTTATTTTAGAATTAGGAAATGTAAAGAAAAGAAAAAAAAGTTATAACATGTAATAATACATGTTTGTTTGCCTTTTTTGCTGTTCTCAGAATATATTGAATTTCACTAGAAATAGTGATTTCAATCATACTCATCACTTAACAGCGGGCAAAAAAAAAACAATCAAAAAGATTGTTTAAAAAAACCCAACATGCTATTCTCAGTAAAATACCACAAAATACAAATCACACATATATGAAATGCTTATGGCTAACAACACTTTATAACTTTAACTTATAAAAACTGTAAATGTTGTCGCTTAAAAATATTCACCGAGTCAATGAGCACCAAAAAGTCCATAATTCAAACATATACCTTTCTTTGAGGCCAAATGGTATTTTTGCACTCCTTTTTATGTAAATTGTCCAATGGTAGTCCTATTAAATTATAATAATAAATTCCTCAGAGAATCAATGATCTTCCTAAAACTTTGACTTTAAAAATATTAGGTAGGAATTTGGTAATTCCCTAGGCAAACGTTGTTTGAAAACCAACTGGGAATCATTACAAAGTATCCAGCCTTTGTCACATTTTAGATAGGCAGTGTAATGTCCAGATGTGGTGGAAGGACCATCATGGAAAATTATTGCAATTGCTACAAATGTCCTTCCTGATATTGATAGTTGTGTTGCTACAAACTGCTTTATTAAAGTATCCTATTTTCTTCCATCAGCTGTACAACGTTGCATCATTAAAATTATGTATTGTCCATATTTTGTTAAAAATAATGTGGATAACATTTCTGATTTACATTGGTTACACTCCATGTTTTGATTTGCACCTTTAACTAATTTATTAAAAGACACTGATTTACAGTCTGGTAATGTTAAATACAGAAATCTTTCAGTGTCTACATTAGTGGTACATGTATACATGCAATTTTCACAATGATGTTCCCATTTGTAAGAAAGGCCAAAAATATTTTCTATTGCTACACCTTCATTTTCAAAAATGGTAAGTATATACATTAAAAATTCCTGAGCATCTTGTTGGATATTTTGTGTAAATTGTGTAGAACCAGAACACAAATCCAAAAGATTACGAACATCTGAAACAGATTGTATTTTACTTGTATCTGTTGTCAATTTTTTATAAACAGAATGCAACAGAGAACAAAATCTTTTTTGCCGATTCTGCATAATTTGTTCTTGCAAACCTTCAAGATAAAAAACATTGACCACTACATTAGCATAGCAGTTGACACCTGAACTATTTTCAAACTGATAACCAACAATCTCTTCAACAGTATCCAATTTATTTCAAATTTCAATCACAAAATGATCTTGTTCTTTTCCCTTCTCGACACCTTCAGAACAGATATTCTCAAACCTTCTTTTTCGACCAATCACACGCTTTTCAAATACAGGATATTGACCTAAATTTGGAGCATACACCCAGGGCAGGCTTTAGGGCGGTGCGACCGGTGCCACCGCACCGGGTGCTGGCTTCCTGGGGGCACCGTGTTTGAAAGTTTATTATGCTTTTGAAGCAACTGCTGCAGCGTTTCTTTCCCCCAGCAATAAAAGGCCTCCCATAAATGTCAAGATAACTCGTGTGATTAATTATCTTCCTGGATAGAGATCAACATTTTGTATAGTTGAGGTTTTGACTTAGGTGAAGTTAGTGCAGAGGGTTAATATGCCTGCTGCAAAGAACGTGTACCAAGCATTTTACAGAGTGCGTATGATGTAAACAGATCAGCAGGTTACTGCTTTCGAAAGAGGCATCCTTTTGTTACTTGCAATTTATAACTTAAAGTCCTAATATAGAATAGTGAGCTATTAACTTTAAAACTAGAACTGCATACACACTGCAAAGTATACATTATTAGAACATTGATTAATGTTGCAAGAAGGGTTAATTTGGCTAGAAATCGATTCTTATTATGAAAGAAAACTCCCAACTATGCTGTTTCTTTTTCGACTCTGAGTTTGTGCTTCTCCACACCAAGCACTTTTAAACTATACTGCCTACCAGTATGGATGACATGTGAGTCCTACACTTTTAGTCCTTTGACTTATGTAACATTTCCTATACACTGATTTACACACGTATGATTGATTGTCTCTGTGTAATGTGCGTGTGATGCAAAGTGCTCGGACACCCTACACTGGTATGAGTGGCGCTATATAACTAATTCAATGCATCTGAGAGAGTGTGGTTATGGAGACTTGGTCACTGTTAAAGGGTGCTGGTGAGAGAATCCCTGGTGGAGGTGGTCATTGGGGGGGCGCCAACAAACACTGTCGCACAGAGCGCCACCAGCACTAAAGCCGGCCCTGCATACACCCTTCTTAACCTATTGTACTCTTTTACACAGTTTGTATCTGCAGTAACCT
Source organism: Triturus cristatus (assembly GCF_964204655.1). Classification (NCBI taxonomy): domain Eukaryota; kingdom Metazoa; phylum Chordata; class Amphibia; order Caudata; family Salamandridae; genus Triturus; species Triturus cristatus. The sequence continues at coordinate 627,454,638 of NC_140587.1, forward strand.
TTGTCTCATCAAAATAAATCAAAAACAAACCAGATAATGTTCTGACTCGCGACAAAGCAACATATGCCATACCCACTCTAAATACAGTAGATCCAATGTTCACCAATGCACTGTCTACACTTATTCGTTGAGATTTATGAATAGTCACTGCATATGCCAGAGAAAATGGAAGTTGTTTCCTACGGACATATAAATATTTAACAAGCAAAAAACGAACTGAACAACGACCAATTACTTTAACTTCTTCAATCCAATCAAATTTAATTTAAAAAAATTAAATTCCTTCTTTTTTCTGATAATTAACAAAATCCACCACTTTACCCATTGCGCCATTATCTAAACCTTTTTCTACATCCAAATTACGCCTTAAAATTACCCGACAGTTTACACACGCATATAGTGTCTTTTCTAAACCAGCTGTTTTAGATATTTTTTTTCTAAAGAATCCAGTTTTGTTTTCAACTTTCCCGTCAAAATAATAGTGATTCCTTCATGCTCTATTTTATCGATGGCTTCCATTTTTATAATTTCTTCATTTTCCAGTTTCAATAGTTCTTCGTTGAATATGGAACACTCGCGCAGTGTTGGCATTAAGCAGAACACTGATTTATTTTCAGCAATTTTCATGTACACTTTTGTAGGAACTACATTTTCATTTGGAAACACATTGCAAAGTAATCAACTCTCCAAAGCTTGTTTGCCATGTTTTGTAAGAATTCCAATTCTTATATCTTAAAGAATACTTCCATATTCAGCATCATTTGCCTGTCGTATATTTGTTGTCAGTTCTTTGTATTCAAAATTAGTCCAAATGTTCACATTACCAATGCTACCAAGAGACTTTCTGGTATCTTCTTGTGCAAGTGTTTTAAATACCGGTTGTCCTTTTACCGGAGTCAGTTGCAGTAGATCTCCAAAAACTGTGACGTGTTTTCCTCCAAATAACATGTCATACTCTGTTTTAGGAATTTGCTGCATTCTTAAATGCACAAAGGCAAGCATCAAGTTTGAGACCATGCTCGCCTCATCAATAATAAGAAGTTTCATTTTCTTCAGGACTCTTGAAACTTCACAACAAGCTTTTCCAGATAGCTTATGGTATTCCAATGTGTTCTCATGCTCTACTGGTAGCATTAGTAAACGATGTAAAGTAATTCCTTTAATGTTATGTGCTGCCAACCCAGTTCGAGCAGTGACAACACAAGACAAATGTGAATCAGTTGTTTTCTGCAGATAACTTGTAATTACTTTAATTTAAAAACTTTTTCCTGTTCCAGCTTGACCACTCACATACATTCGGATAGGTTGAAATGATGTAAATGAGCACCCTTTCTTTTCATGAAGTAATCCATGGTCAATCTGCTCTTTCACTTGTTGATATATTTGTTTCTGTTCAACATTTAGTTGTTCTTCCAAGTTTCCTAACTGCATTACATCTTCTTGAGATTGATACATTGCTGTTTCCACCTCATACATGGCAGTTGCAGCTTCATTTTCAACAATTGGTTGTTCAAGTGGATCTTGACTCAGTGCAGCAGAACTTTGACTGTCTTGAGAACTGTCTCTAGCAATCTCAGCTGCAATTGTAGCTTCTTGATCAATTTCATCATTTAACATTTTCACATAATTTTCAAAAGCACTGCATTGTATGCTATCTGTACAAGCATTAAATGAATCTTCATAGCTCTGAAAATCTCCAAGTAATTCCAGTTCTGAACGCAATGGTTTGAACATTTGCAAAAGGGCTAAATAGTAAAATTCCCTTTTATCAGCAGTGTCGCAACTCAGTTTCCTGTGATTAATTAAATTTCCTTTCCTTTGTTTCACCAGACATTCTTCGGAACCAATCACTGCATATTTTCCATCATTGATGTTCTCTGTAGTATTCCATTTAAAAGTGTAGTTTTGCAGCACCTCATAGAGACACATGTTCTCAAGATGATGACTTTTGTTTGGGTAATATGTGTTCAACATATTTGTTTTCAAAATATTTGTACTTTCTGGCTCTTTTTCTGCTAAATATTAAATTTTTTGAACAGATTTCAGTACCCGACTTCGCATTCCTGTAAGACCTAGACTCACCCAAATGATTCTTCTACTTTTGGAATATAGACTTGCAGATGATAACGATCTGAACATTCATATGCTCCAATTTCATGATGCGATAACATCTTCAAACTGAAACTGTATAATTTCTTACTTAGAGTCTTCTCGTGAGAAATCTCTTCCCACATTTCTTTCAATTCAGTCTTTTCTGATTTAGTAATGTAGAATGTTACATATCGAGCCACAGCAATGGAATTGTCCGCAACATACTGAATATCCATGTTAGCATGCCACATGGATAAAATAACTGGATTGTAGTCATATATGTATTTTGATTCTTCGCTTCTTATTAAGTTGTAGGTATTTTTCGGAGACTTTCTTGTGATGGTATGTCGCATAGCTGACATAAAACTGTTCACTCTTCCTTTGGATAATACAGGACGTGGAAATCCAAAACGACATTTGGTATAGAACTTATCCTTTGACTTGTACTTTCGTCGACAGTATTTTCCACACCTATGGCTTTGAAATCGTAAGACTTGTTGTTTTAAGTTTTTATCTTCTCTGCTATTGGGTACAGCACATGTGGCATAATCTTCAATGAAAGACAAAACAGTTTCATCTGAATCTGTTCCAAATTTGGGAGTGTCCTTGATCCATAACAACATATGTATATGAGGAGCACCTCTTGCTTGATACTCCTTTCTCCAAAAGAAATCCACAACTTCTCCAAGAGGAGGATTCTTTTTATTGCAGATGAAAGACATCATAGCTTCAAATCTATGATTGAAATATCTGCATACATTAACAGGATCCAAAGAGCACAATTCTCCAGGTGTCTTGTATTAAACATTTTTTATATTGGAATTTGCCTCTCGAAGAAATTCAAGTAAATCATCCCAAGCATACTCAGCACAGCTTAGTGTAACAAACCATGTAGGAGTTCCCAAGTTCCGTAGCATACATTTCAGTTCTCCATGACGACGGTACCAATATTCATTAGTCCCACGCTGACATGCCATCAGATTAATCAACTGAGATTCTAAATGATCATCTCTCTGATGCACTTTATCCATAAAATCCTTTGCAGTTACATTTTGCAGAAGCATTCCAGTTTTTAAAATGTAATGTGATTTACTGCATATGAAAGTCCAGACAAGTCACTTTCATACAGAAGATGAAACATATAAGGGATACATTGTCGAAATCTTGGATCTTCTGCATATAATCTTGTTGTCCGATAGGACGTTCATCATATCATCCACCTTTTCCTGTTGGAAACAATTGCGGGAAACAACGAGCTTCCAAGCTCTCTTCCCATACACTCATAGGACTTCCTGTTGCTTTTTTCATTTGGAACAACTCAATCGTATTCCCCATCACCACTTTGGAATGAAGTGGATGTACACTGTAATGTTCATAGATTTCTTCACATCTGGACATATCCACTTTTTCTATTTGTCCAGTTAATGTTTCAGTATCTTCTGCTAAATCTATTTCTTCGTCTCGTACAAATACATTTCTATAGTACTCATTATTTTTTAACAGATACAATGATGCCTTTTGCACCTTTCTAACATCCACTAACTCCATTAACTAGAATGACTAGTGGCTAATTTTCTGCATGGTCTACACCAATAGTTTCAATATTTTTCCTTAAATCTAACGGTAAATACACAACTCTTCATTTCAATCCTCTTTGCAACTCTGATGGTGGTAATTTACCTGTTTTAGGCTCCATACGAACAATAGCCTGAAACGGGTGAACACATTGAATGAGAATAGACTCATACGTATTTAAATCTATCAGCTCTGTAGGAATAGCAACCAACTCTAGATTATTATGAACAGCTCTAGCAGGCATTTTATTCTCATATAATTTGTTATAACAATATTTCCAAATACGCTGCTCAGATCCCAAATCAAAACAATCCTCTACCAACAAATAAGTTGCAAATTCCATCCACTTATCATTATCTTCTATTTCACTTTTTAAATACAGATTGACACCCCTAGTCTGATTTTTATTGTGAGTTCGCCGACAAGAAATACAAGAAACACTTGGTCTTTCACCTGAAATTACCTTAAACTTTGTGATTTCATCCTCAAAAGTTTTTGTAATTACGGGTTCTACATTGTCTTCAACATTTTGTTCTACTAATGTTTCAGTTTCTGCACTCTCTTGCTGAGGACCAAAGTAACAAAACTCAATATCATCACAAACCTTCTTCACATCTGATACTGACCCACGCAAAAGAGCACTGTTCAACTCATTTAACTTTAGTGCTGGACTTTTTGCATAATGCAATCTTCTCACTAACTTCCGCATTTGAGTATGATGTACTGCCAGCATCCTGAAATGGTGAAAAACACTTTGACAAACTTTCCTAGAAAGACAAGCCAGAGAATGACCTTGCAAACCAGTATTTTTTCTCACTCTGCAAGGGTCTAGTCCTTGCAACACCTTAATCTTTTGTTTAACACTTTTTTTACTATATGCTTGTAAAATACTACATAATTTAGATTCCTGTCGTACACTACAAATACTACTGCAATCCCAAGTGTACACAGGGTGTTTAGGACTTCTCCCTAGAACTTCATCAGCTATCACTTCTTCTGCATTTCTTTCAACCATTTACTCTTTCTCAATTGGACAACCATCTCTCACCTCATAACCTCTACCACTGGTGTCAACTGCATACAGTCATTCTTTGCTCTGTAAATAACTCTCTTCATTAAAGAAAGGCTCTGAACTGGAACTGTGTTTCCATTCTCCCAAGAAAAAAATGGATTGGTTTATCTAGTGATCGAATTCTGTTTCATACTCAAATGAATAGTTTCCTTTTTACTTCAAAAGCCTTTTCAACAATGTTTTCAATATGCTTCTTCTTTTTATAAAATAGAGCTCTCTTTTTATATTTCTTCACATCTTTCAGCAAATTATGTACTACTCTCTTGTAAAATATTTTTTTGCGTAATTCCTTATACTGATTTTGCCTTCTTTTACCATACTATGTCTCCTTTGACTGAACATTTGCTTTTTTGCTTTTCCTCATATTTTGATTTTTTTTTTCTAGTTGAAGCATTCTCAGTGGTTTCAGCATTCTGTACATTCTGTTTGCTCCTACAAACATTTTTAATAAATTGCTTTGTGATCTTACCAGAAGATTTTTTCTTTTTAGCCACATTATCTTGTACATTCAATACTTGTGGTTGATGTTTCTTCAAGTAATTCTCCTGTCTCTGTTCTTTTCTTTTTCTGGCATGATTTCTCAATTTTAACGTTGAAAAACAGTATCTGTAAAAAAGAATCACAAATAAAAGTATATTAATAACTTTCAAATGTATACTATTGTATTTCTGTAGAAACACATTTTATATAAAAACTGACTAAGAAACTATAGCCCTGAAGCACAAGTGTAACGATGGTTAAAACACTACATGCATAGTGCATACTACTTTGAAGCAGTTCGTGCCCTAAAGCCTACCTCACTAAAAGACTACATGCTAACTGACTGAATGATTACAGTACTTTAAGGAGACACACTGGCTGAGTGACAGGGTGTTTGCTAGAAGTGTATGAATACTGACATGGATATTGATGGTGTGAAAGACAAGAGTGTAGGTGATTAGAGACCTACATGCATAGTGGACAAGTGTTTGAATCCATCCATATGATAAGGCCTGTCTCAGTGCAATAGTACTTGGATACTGACTGAATGTTTTGAGTATTGCAAGGAGTGTGCCAGGATGAATTTATAAGTATTTGTATTTTGGTGCAGTAAATACATTAGTACATGGTGCTGAATAAGTCACTGGAGAAGTATAAGGGGAGTGACGGAGTGTTTGCGGGAACTGTATGAATACTGTCTGGGATATTGAAGGTGTGAAAGACAAGTGAGTAGGTGGCTAGAGACCTACATGCATACTGGATAGACGTTTGAAACAGTCCATAGAGTAACGCTTGGATCACTGCAAAACTACCTGGAAGTGTATGAATACTGACTGGGGAATTGAAGGTGTGAAAGACAAGTGTGTAGGTAGTTAGAGGACTGCATACATAGTGGATAGGTGTTTGAAGAAGTCCATGTGCTAAGGCCTGGCTCACTGCATGAGTACTTGGGTACAGACTGAATTATTAGAGTACTGCAAGGAGAGTGCCTGGGTGAATTTATAACTGTTTGGGTTTTGGCACAGTGAATGGATTAGTCCATGGTGCTGAATGGGTCACTAGAGGACTGCAAGGGGAGTGACCGGGTGTTTGCTAGAAGTGTATGAATACTGACTGGAGAATTGAAGGCGTAAAAGACAAGTGTGTAGGTGGTTAGAGGACTGCATGCATACTGGATAGGCATTTGAAGCAATTCATGTACTAAGGCCTGGCTCACTGCATGAGTACTTGGGTACTGACTGAATGATTAGAGTACTGCAAGGAGAGTGCCTGGGTGAATTTATAAGTGGTTGGCTTTTGGCGCAGTGAATGAATTAGTACATGGTGCTGAATGGGTCACTGGAAAAGTATAAGGAGAGTGACAGAGTGTTTGCGGGAACTGTATGAATACTGTCTGGGATATTGAAGGTGTGAAAGACAAATATGTAGGTGGCTAGAGACCTACATTCATAGTGGATAGACGTTTGAAACAGTCCATAGAGTAACACTTGGATCACTGCAAAACTACCTGAGTACTGACTGAATCATTAGAGTACTACAAAAAGAGTGACTGGGTGAATCTTTTTAAGATTTTGGATTCTAGTGCAGTGAATAGATCAGTACTTACTGCCAAATAAGTCAGTGGAGGTGTGCAATTAAAGTAACAGAGTGTTTATTGGAGTTTATAGATACTGACAGAGAAATTGAAGGTCTGAAAGGCAATTGTGTTGGTAGTTAGAGGCCTCCATACATAGTGGAAACACATTTGAATCAATCCATGTGCTAAGGCCTGCCTCACTCCATTAGTACTTAGGTACTGACTGAATGATTAGACTATTGCAAGAAGCGTACCTGGGTGAATGTATAAGTGTTTCAGTTTTGGCGCAGTGAATGCATTACTACATGGTGCTGAATAAGTCACTAGAGCAGTGCAAGGGGAGTGACAGGATGTTTGCTGGAAGTACATGGATACTGACTGGGGAATTGAAGCTGTTAAAGACAGACTGCATGCATACTGCATAGACATTTGAAGCAGTCTATGTGGTAATGCATAGTTCCCTACATGAGTACCTGGGAACTGACTGAATCATTAGACTACTGCTAGGAGAGTGCCTGGGTAAAACTTTTAAGTTTTTCAGTTTTGGCGCAGTGAAGAGATTAGTATATGGTACTGGATCAGTCAATGGATGAGTGCAAGATGAGTGACAGGATGTTTATTGAAGTATATAGATACTGACTAGTTAATTAAAGAAGTGAAAGACAAGTGTGGAGGTGACTAGAGGCCTCTATGCACACTGGATAGGGGTTTGAAGCAGTCCATGTTGTAACGCCTGGCTCGCTGCATGAGTACTTGGATACTGTCTGAATGATTAGAGTACTGCAAACAGAGTGCCTGGGTGAATTTATACGTTTTTGGGTTTTGGCGCAGTGAATGGATTAGTACATGGTGCTGAATGGGTCACTAGAGGAGTACATGGGGAGTGACAGGGTGTTTGCTGGAAGTGTATGGATACTGGCTGTGTAATTAAAGGTGTGAAAGAGAACTGTGTAGATGGTTAGAGGACTGCATGCATAGTGGATAAGCATTTGAATCAATGCATGTGCTAAGGCCTGCCTCACTCCGTTACTACTTGAATATTAACTGAATGTTTACAGTATTGCAAGGACAGTTCCTGGGTGAATACATAAGCAATGACTGCCTTCTAATTCTAACAAAACTTGAGAACAGGAACGTTTTTTAGCAGTTATGTGTATTCAAAGATATTAAGTACCCAAATGCTTCTCTCACAGTGGTTCCCAAATGCACACAGAATGACTGTGTGATTCTAGACAAGCAACACTATCCCTAGGAGTTTACCAAAACTCATTCACTACTGTGGAAGGGGTAAGGGGACCGCACACAATCTACATATTTCAGTACTGCACTTTACTGTCAATGCCTGACTCATTTTATCAATGCATAAGCAAAGATTGGCTTCTAATGCTACTAAAACTTGACAACATGACAGGTTTTAAAATAGTTATATGTCAGCAAATACATGATGTTACCAAATGCTTCTCTCACAGTGGTTCCCAAAAGCACATCACACTCACAGTGTGATTCTAGACAAGCAACACTATCACTACGAGTTTATCAAAACTAATTCACTACTATGGAAGGGGTAAGGGGACTGCACACATTCTACATATTTAAGTACTGCACTTTAGTGTCAAATCCTGACTCATTTTATCAATGAACAAGGAAAGACTGGCTTTTAAGGCTACTAAAACTTGACAACATGACAGGTTTTAAAACAGTTGTCTGTCAGCAAATACATAATTTTACCAAATGCTTCTCTCACAATGCTAACCCAAATACACACAGACTCACAGTGTGACAGACAACTATCCCTTGTACAAAACACATTTACTAGTCTACAAGATCTAAGGTGACTGCACACATTGCAGAAAATCTACTACTACAGATTAGTACCAAAATGTTTCTCTCAAAATGATTCCTTAATGCACACAGACTCACTGTGTGATCCTAGACAAACAACACTATCCCTTGAACTATACCAAAACACATTTCTTAATCTGTGAATACTACATTTTAGTGTAGAAACATGACTCATTTTGCAAATTCATAAACAATGACTGATTTCTAATTGTACAAAAATATGAAAACAGCACAGTTATCTGTCTGCAAACACATGAAAAACACAAATGCTTATCACAGAATGATTTCTACATGCACACACACTGTCAATAAGATTGTAGACAGAAAAAAGTACTCCCTGCACTTTAGCAGGAGAAATAGACCACAGACATCCCTTCACAATTAAATAACTCACCTTTCAAGTTGTTTTGTAGATTAAGAAGTATATCAGTCACACACCAGATTATCTTATACGGAATCTCTTCACTGTGCACCTGTCAGCAAATGCAAAGAATGGCAAAGTTTCCCTCTCATTTTCCACACATATACATGTAAACATCAAATCACATTCCTTCCCACATAAATTCAAAAGCTAACACACATTTATATTGGTTAAACAATTCAACCCTTTCCAAATAACATAAATTTGAACCCTACCCCCAATCAGCCTTCTGCCTGTTACCATAGAAACAGGTCATAGAACACTGAACTGAGCACCCAGGTCACAAGTTCAGCACACAATGTTGCTAATCAAAACAGCAAGTGTGCTTGACTTTTCAACATATCAGCTTATCATATATAATGTTCCTTTTGATCACTTTTTGTTAACCAATAAGAATCTTGCGTCTAAAAAACAGAAACATGCACCCTACCTTTCAGTGTAGAAGGTTGTCAAACAACCAATGATTTCTTGTTTTTTTTAAAACTGCATCTTAGCCACCATTTTAGAAAAATCTTACTTTTCAAACTGCCATTTCATTTACAGAGACCATCTGAGTGCATCCAGAACTCCCTTAAAGATGCTTAGAATGTGGATTGTGGGACACAGCTATATTTTCTGGAGCCAAAGGTATGCAGAATACAAAGGCATTCACAAAGACCTAGGTTTGCCAAATGTAGACATTAAATGGATTGGACAGAGAGGGTTAAAGTGGCACCAATTGATGCCATTGGTAAAATCCTTTATGCATATCCAACACCCTGACCTCATAATAGTGCACTGTGGTGGCAATGGCCTAGGCACTTTGACTGGTGTAGGTCTGGAAATGCTTATGAAGGACACCTTTGCAGAATTGATTTCACTTTTTCCCAAAACTGCCTTTGTGTATTCTAACATATGCCAAAGGCAGAAATGGAACTGGTCCAATCATTTTTGTCCACAAATTGAGAAAGCTAGTAAAAATGTGAATAAATATGTTTCTGCTTTTCTCCGAGACTATAGAATGGGGTCCATTTACAAAAATAATCTGCGTTTTCATATGCAAGAGATGTATAGGAGAGATGGAGTACACTTTACTGATGAAGGAAACAGAGTCTTCCTCAACGACTTTAGACTCTGTATAGGTACTTACTTATAAGTACCAAAAACTCTCAATGAACACAACGGCTCTTTTTAGAGCCACTCAAGAACAAAACACTTAAGCTTGATGTTTATCTCCCAAAAATGTCAGTTTTTTTTCCTTGGATCCGCGCAGCCAACGCGTTAAGAACCACGCACCCAACGCAAGAGAAACCGTGCACCCAACGCTCCTAATTTTACTGTAATAAAAAAAATAGCCCCTATCACTAATTTTTATTATCCCCGGGGACCCCATCCCCCGGGGCTTATAAAAAAACGTTGGAGACCGCGGGGGGAGCCCCAACGCCCCCACGGTCCCAGCCGTCTCCCCGTGTCCTTCAGGAGCCGCCATTGCTTTTCCACATGGAGAGCTGTTGACATGCAGCTTCCCGGGTAGAAAAGCTATATCGTTTGGATTTTGAAAGAGAGAGCATGTTTCCCTGTACTCTCTTTCAAAATTCTAACGAAGTTTGCTATGGGAGAGCGGGAGACTCCTGCCCTCTCATAGCAAACAACAGTGTCCTGGGGGTGGGCACCCCAGGACACTGTAGGAGCCGGCACTGGGGGGTGGCGGTCCCCAGGGCCCTCGAGGGCTCCAGGAGGGGGGCCACGCAGCCCCCCTCCCCCTATTAAGGTTATAAACATTTTGCCCCCAGGATTTGGCCCACCCGGGGGCTAATTATTAACGAAGCGCGGAAGCCCGCGCTTCAGGTTTTTTTTGGCCTGATCCGCGCACCCTGCGCGCATTAAGTCGTTTAAAAAAAAACAAAAAGGGGAGTCCCAGGGGGTCCTTCTGGGACCCCCTAAGCAACACCAGAGGGTCAGAGTATTTCTACCCTGCCCCCTTTACATCTTTCACACACTTATTTCTCTAACTTAACCAGCCTCGCTTCTACCGAGGCACAAAATGGCTGCTAACAGTTCCTGGTTTCGAATGTAGACAGCCACTTGACAGCCAATTAGCATTCAGCCCGTGATCGGGAGGGTGCGCGCTCGGTTCGCAGACAGTGCGCTTACGGTGCGGGGAGGGTGCGCGGATCCTCCGAGGCCATAGATATATCTATCTTTTAACTCTAATTTTCTCAGGAACTACTGAACGGATCTACACCATTTATGCAAAAGGCACGAGTCTGAACTGAGGACTACTTCTTTGCCAAATGTGGTGTAATTCCGTTCAGCAGTTTGGGCTGTAGCTGCGTCAACAGGTCCTATGGGAAATTGCATGGGGAAAACATGTTTTGGGACCCCCCTTTTTTCTCAGCCCCCGCTTGACGAATCACCACAAAACTTTCAGGATGGGAGCGGACCGGAGCTGGCCCAAAGTTTTGAAAATTTTGCGACAATTCGTCAACCGGCGCCAGACTTATTGGGAATAGAATGTTGCGGATTTCCTATGGAAAATAGTTCCTAACTATAACTACCTACTGGCGACCGCCAGTAGGTAATATCTTTAGATCTATTTTTATCTATATACATCTAGATGGATATATATATATAGATATCTCTCTCTCGCTCTCTCTCTCGTTCTCTCTCTCGCTCTCTCTCTCTATATATATATAGAGATATTTTTTTTTTTTTTTTGCAATGCGGCTTAGATTCGGATCGCTCACAGCGGGTGCGAGTGTCGGGCCAAGCCAGTGGCCAGGGATCAATTTTCAAGCAAATGACACTCGCACTCAGGAACTTTGACAGGATTTATTATTTTAACAGAGTTCCCGTCTGTTACACCGACGCGTTTCAGCCATGTCGGCCTTGTTCACGGTAGGTGATTCTACTTCCTGTGACATTTTAAAGCATTTCCTATACAATGTTTAGAGCCCCATAGGATTCTGGGATCTGTAGTTTTTCAGTTTTTTTAAACAAAATAACATTAATTAATCACCTAGTAACAGTGAAAAACGTATTCATTTGTTTCTAATTGCAAAGGCATTTGAACGGTTGTCAATGACAATTTAAATAAGTGACCAGGTATTAGTGACCAATCTCAAGGTTTGAGAAAATGTTTCACACATTAATGATTGATAACAGAATGTACAATAGCTATCAGTGGCTAGTTACTGAAAAGGAGGGGGGAGAGAGCTGCAAAAATGGGTACGTATGCCATGATGTCCTTATGTTAACTGAGTTCTATTAGAGATGTACATAAAGTTCCTCATCCGAGTTCATCCCTTTTGGGTACTTGGTACGTAATCGTATAATGTATTTAGATTCAAGTTGTCTTAGTTTCTTTTGTCGGTCACCCATTCTTTCATTGGTTTCAATAGAGTCAATGGCAAAAAATGACATGTTCATCCAATTACCTTTCTGGCATGCCAACATGTGTTTGGCGGTGGCATATGATAGATCTCTGTTTTTGACCGCTCTAATGTGCTCCAAAATGCGCTTTTTCAGCATGCAGATGGTGCTGCCTACGTAGAGCATGCCACAATGACATTGAATCACGTATATTACAAATTTTGTTGTACATGTTATTTTCTGTTGAATGTGAATGGTTTTGCCTTCTGGGTCTTCGAGCGTTCTCATGTTTTTCCCAATTTTGCATGCTTTGCAATTGTTGCATTTTCTGAAGCCAATTTGTTGTGATGTAAGCCAGTTTGGTTCTGCAGTTTGAATGGTTTAGAAATGACTCTTGGTAGTAAGGTCTCTGATGGATTGTACCTTCTTATATGAGATCGATGGTTGTGTTCCAATGATATTCACTAAATCTTGGTCCTGTTGTAATATTGACCAATATTTTTGGATGATTTGTCGGATTTTATACGATTCTTTGCTGTATGTAAGTACCAATCGCGGTGCTGTCTGATGGATGGTGGTATGTTGGTTGTTCGATTCTGGGTGTTTCTTGACCAGGATGTCGGTTCTACTCTTAGTTTTTACTCTTTCCATGCATTTCTTGAGGTCTCTCATTTTGTAACCTCGTTTTTGTAGTCTTTTGGTGCACTCGAGGATTTGTTTGTTGGCATCTTCATCTTTTGAACAGTTTCTTTTCATGCGAATGAATTCGCCGTAGGGGATGCTTCTGAGTAAGGCCTTTGGGTGGAAACTGTCTGCATGCAGGATGCTATTGGTGGCTGTTTTTTTTCTAAATAAAGTAGTTTCAATTTGGTCATTTTCGATGTACACTGATATATCCAGGAAATCAATTTTGTGACGGCTGGTATTGCACGTGAATGAGAGTCCAATGTTGTTATTATTGAGTGTATTGAAGTATGACATGAAGTCATCTTTATCTCCATTCCAAATTAAAAACAGGTCGTCAATGTATCGCGACCACAAAACAATTTTGTCTAGTGCTGCGTTGTTCTGTGGACCCCATGCTATTTCCTTCTCCCACCATCCCATTGTGAGGTTAGCGTAATTGGGCAAAAAGGAAATTCCCATGGCACAGCCACATAGTTGATGGTACAGTTGATGATTGAAAAGAAATATATTGTTATTTAAACATGTTTCAATCATGGTCAGCAACATGGCTGAGTGTTCCAATTCATGTATGCTTTTTTGTCGCAAAAAATATGCACAGGCATTAAGGCCAATGGTATGTTCTATGGATGTGTACAATGACACTACATCTATGGTTGCCATGAGATAATTGGGGTTCCAAGATGTATTCGCAAGAATCCGTAAAAAGTCACATGTGTCTTGAATGTATGAAGACAAATTTCTTACCAATGGTGCAAGGTACCGGTCAATATACAGAGAGATGTTGTCATATATTGAATCACAGGATGATACAATTGGTCTCCCTGGTGGTTTGATAAGTGTTTTGTGTATCTTTGGCAGAAGATATATCGTGGGAATTGTTGGATTTGCTTTCAGTAGAAATTTTTTCTCCTCAATGTTGAGTAAGTTATGTTCATGCCATTCATTAAGATGTTTCTCAATCTCCTGAAGCATTTTATGGATGGGATTGTTTGTAAGTTTGGCGTATTTCTGAGTGTCACTTAATTGGCGGTAGGCTTCTTCTACATATTCCCAGGTGTTAAGAATCACGATATTGCCGCCCTTATCAGCCGGTTTTATGATGATAGTCGGATTGTTTGCCAAATTGCGAATTGCTTGACTTTCTTTTTTGGAAATGTTTTCCCTGGTTTTGATGTTCCTTGTTTTGTCTATTTTGTCGATTTCATTCTTAATGATTTCCGAAAAGGAATCAATTTTATTACCTGGTGACAATTGAGGACTGTATTTGGATTTTTGTCTTAGGCCGCTGGGTTTGTGTTGGCTAGTGTTAATTTCAAGAGGCCAAGTCATACAGATTTTTTAGATGTGGAATTTCCTCAATCGTAAGTGAGTCCTTCTCAGTTTGTTTAGTGCTTTCATGTTCTTCTAAGTGCTTGGTATTTTGTTTCCTTGATGCATGTATTTTAGTGAGTTTCAATTTCCGCACATATTTGTATATGTCAATTTTAGTAGTAGTGTAGTCAAGATGTTTTTGTGGGCAGAAGGATAGGCCTTTGTTGAGGATCTTGTGTTCAGTGTCTGTCAGCACGTAGTCCGATAAATTAATTATTAGGTTCTCCATGCCTAATTCTTCTTCGTGCGATTTATATAGATATATATATATATATTCACTGAAAAAAACATAGGTTTTAGGCACGTTATAGTTAGGCATTAGCATTTAAAAAACCTTAAAAATTCACTGAAAAAACCATAGGTTTCAGGGGCGTTATAGTTAGCTGGACTTTTCACTCGTACAAAACCATTGAAATTCCCCCGTTATAGTTAGTTCAGCTAACTATAACTCGCGCGCCTGCAATGCACTGCTGATGACGTCACATATTACATCACTCATGACATGGTCAGTGACATCACTCATGACATCACTGATGACATCTCAAATGACATCACTGATGACATCACTAATGACATCATCCAGTGAATGTGTGTTTTTCTGAAAATTACATATGTTTTATATATTTATATCTCAAGGTTGAATAAATGGGTATATAAGTGTATAAATGGATGATTTGTTTTTGAAAAATTGATTGTATAACTGACTGATTAAGTGTATCTTAGTGAATACATGGCTTAGTGAGTAATGTTTAAATATGTAAATATCTGTATCAGTCTCTCACTTTGTGTATAAGTGGCTGCATGGGTTGGTGAGTAGCTACATGAGTGTCTATATAGGTTATTAGTTGTTTTTTTGAGTATCAGTATCAGTATGAGTGTCTGAGTGTCTGTATGGTTCGTTGGGGGGTATTACGTAGTGCATAGGTGCATGAATGAGTGACTCACTGTTTGTATGTGTTGAAGACAGCATGTGTGCAGGAGTGTATGGGTGGATGAGTGTGTGCATGGGTGTTAGTCAGTGAATGACTGTCTCAATAGTGTCTTTATGAGTAACTACATATGTTTTAAACTAGTATATGTGACTATTGGTGTATATAATTGAGTATATGTGAGGGTGAGAGATTGGAAGAGTTCCTGTATGAATAAGTATGTGTTTCTAGAAGTGATTTTTTAAAAGACTAAGGGCCATATGTAGGTAGAACCGAATTTGCGATTCTCAAATTGCGTTTTTGGCGAATCACAATTTCGGAATCGCAAATTCCGATGTAGGTATTTTTTCACAATTATTTAGCGATTCCCAAAAAATCGCAGAATTATATTGCGATTATCCAAATAGTGATTCCTTAATTGCGAAATCGCAAATAAGGAATCGCAAATCCAGGAATCTGCAATTCAGGTGCAGAATGATGACATCACACCCAGGAAGTGTGACTGCCCATGCTGCACCTGATTGCCAGCAGCTGTGATTGAGCCAGTAGCTGTGTGAGAGCCTGTGTGGAGAGGAGAACAGTTTTGCTCAGCTTCTGGAAACAAGCCAAATGGAGTCCCAGGGGCCTGAGAAGCAGCATGATGAACCACCAAGGAAGAGGAAACATAAATTCAGTGACAGGGAGCTGGAGGTCCTCACACAGGAGGTTGTCACCAGCCATGATCTCCTTTTTGGGAAAAGTTCCCTACGAGTTCCAGAGGCCAGAAAGCGCAAGATATGGATTGACAGCCAAGAGAAAGTCAATGTCATTGGTGTCACACACCGCAATGTCGAGGACCTATGAAAAAGGAGGTATGACATGCGGCAGAGGTCAAAGGAGAGGGTGGCCACAAGACTTGCAGAGGCCAAAAAAAACGGTGGGGGGCCTTCCACTGCAACAGAACCGACGCCCCTGGAGGAGCTGGTGGAGGGCACACTGCAGCCTGAGAGTGTGAGTGGAGTGGCTGACCTGGACAGCTCCGAACACACAGACACCAGACAAGGTAAGATGCATGCCAAAACCCCCTGATACATCCCCAACCCACCCACAACCCCCAAAAGGCAACCTGACTGCAACTCCAGTACATGTCACACAGCACACCCAGAAATGCATTATGGGAGACGTAGTCACTTGCACTGATAACTGTGCCATTGAGACACAGCCAGGTGGAATAGGGAGGACTCCATCATGCAGATAGTGAAAAAGACAGATAGTACCCATGTGAATTTATTGTGTAAAACGAATGCATTACAAATGCCAGACAGGACACAGAACTAATGTGTGCCATTCAATCCACAGCACCACCACCAACACAGGATAGTGAGGCTGAATGCGAGGCAACAGCTAAGATGGAGGACGAGGCAGGCCAGGAGGAGCAGGGCGAAGCCAGAACTGCAGGCACAGCACCATGCAGGCGCCGCAATATTGTAACACCACTACCACTGTTGGAGGCACAGGCACCAGACACAGCAGAGGAGCAACAGCCAGTGCACAGGCAGCGGGCAGGACAGCACCAAACACAGTCCCCTGAACACTCCAGAGTAGGGAGAGGGATGAGACGCAGGGCACGGCCGTCCACCAGCAATGCTCCTGGTGAAGAGGACACGGTGTTCTCGGGCCTCGAGGGCAGCATGCTCAAGCAACAGCGCCTGCAAGTAAAGGGGATACGGTCAATCCAACGGCAACTGGCTGCACATAACCACAACATGACCGAGTTGCCTCCAAAAAAATGGTCTGAATGTAAAATGGTGACACGTCTCCCTTGCCTGCCCATAAAAAACAGCCATAGAAGGTTGGCTTTTGAGGATGATTTTTAGTGTTTTCCCCTTTCCCCAATAGACCCAGTGCCCCCGTTCTCCTACTCCCTCCCTCCCCTCCCATCTTAGACTGGCTAGCTGTATGGCCAGTTTGACGTCCTCTATCCATCCTCCCCCCCCTTACACACCTGACACTGCTAAAAATGCTTTCTCGGAGAAATGAAGAGAAAAGAGTGAGGTGTTGGGAAAAGAGAGAAAAAAAAAAAAAGCTACAGTAGTAAATATATTGTGTGTTTTCTCCACCCCTGTGTGCTTATATGACTGGTGCATTGGAGGGACTGTGCAGGGAGATTGCGAGGGACAGGGCAGCCTGGCGCCGGGAGAGACATCGCCTACACACACGTCTGGACCTATACACCGGGGCAGTGAACCGCCAGTCAACTGCCAAATCCCTGCTGGCCAGAAGATGTGTCAGCATGCAGCGCGAGATGGCCCACTGCTGCCAGTACATTGGCAGTGTCCTGGTGCAGGTTACACATGCGGTGGACGAGATGCGCGCAACTGCCACAGGTGGCATAGGCACACTTGGTGCCATGGACACTGATGAACAGTCAAGCAAGAGCAGCATCACTCCCCCAATTCCACAGGACAGACGCCGGAGTGCACGCCAGGGCAGAGTGGATGAAGACTCCAGGGAGGGCACTGTGCAGACACAGCGAGGCTCAACAGGCCGTGCACATAGGAGGTGAAGGGACACAAGGGACTAATGGCCATGTGTGACGCAACACAGTCCATGATGACTCAGTGGCTGATGGTGGTTATTGCACTGTGACACAAACATGTGCATGCAGGGACTATAAAGTCACAATGTAAGATACCTTCATTCCTGAAGATAAGGAAATAAACATCCCTGTAAGAAACCAATCAGTCGCATCGTGTCCTCATTACTCACTTAGAAGTAGTTTTGTGTGATCTCATCTCGTCTCATGCGTCCGGACCGCGATGTGGTGCTGGTCCATCCTCATCTGATGATTCAGAGTCTGTCAGGTCCACTGGGGTTCCTTTTTTGGTAGCGATGTTGTGTAGCATTGCACAGGCAACCACAATTTTGCAACATGTCTCAGGGCTGTGCTGTAGCGCTCCTCCACTCTTATGGAGGCATCGAAAACAGCTCTTTAGGATTCCAAAGGTCCTCTCAATGGCACAGCGTGTGGCTCTGTGTGCGCTGTTGTACCTCCTCTCACCCGCAGTTGCTGGATTCAGGTACGGTGCGAGGATGTAGTCTCGTACAGCATACGCACTGTCACCTGCGGGGCATAAGCAGATTCAGGTTCAATAGTGTCCTGCCACTGCATCACTGTACTGCATCTGTGTGTGTTTGGCATGCATTTACCTAGCAGGTAGCCCTCTCCAAAATCACCATTTGTGAGTCTTCGATGTAATGCACAGTGGCGAAACATAAATGAGTCGTGTGTGCTTTCAGGGTATTTGGCCACAATATCAGTGATTATATGTTGGGCATTGCACACTACCTGGACGTTCAGGGAATTATATGACTTTCTGTTGCGAAATACATACTCATTATGTGATGGGGTGAGATTGCGACATGGGTCCCATCTACGCAGCCAATGACATGGGGGAATCGGGCAATTTGGTAGAATTCCTGCTTGGTCTGATCTAGTGCCTGTGGTGTGCTTGGAAATTGTATGTGGTGATGCAGCCTCTGTACCATTGCATCCAGGAAAGCATGGAGGAAGCGCGACAGTGCACTTTGCGAGACACCTCCTGCTGTGGCAATGACCCTCTGAAAACTCCTTGATGCCAGGAGGTGCAGTGAGCACAGCACCTGAACATGGGTGGGAATGGAGTGTGCCCTGTGTGTGGGGTGTTCAAGTATGGGTGTCAGCTCCTCTATTAAATCCAGGATGCTGTGTGGGTGCAACCTGTAGTTCACATGGATCTCCTCATCGGTCAGTTGGAAGAGATTGATGCGTGTCTGTAGATCCTTTCCTGGCATCTCCTTCTCTGCGTGGCATCCCTGATTCGCAGCCTCCTGGCTATCACGTACAGCCCAGCCATGGTGGGAAGTCCCTGTGGCATTGTGGGCCTGTTTAAATAGGTTGACTTGGTTACCACCTGCTCAGAGTTGGTGGTAATTGAGAAGTGCTAAACTGCGATTATTGAGGAATCGCTATTTGCGAGTTTGTTGAAAATCTGATTTTGCGAATTCGCAAATTGCGATGTCGGTAATTGCGATTTCCGCTAATACTGGGACGCAGACTGCGATTACGCTAAAATATTCGCAGAATCAGGTTCACGCAAAATTGCTAATCGCTAAAATAGCGAATCGCTATTTTATGCAGCGGACACCTTTCCTACATAGGTAAAGTCAGTTTTGCGATCGCAAACACCCAAAATCTTGCGATTCGCAGTGTTTGCGATCGCAAACATGTTTCCTACATATGGCCCTAAGTATGTGTGAGTTTCTGTAGAAGTGTGGCGATGTGTTTATAACTGTATATGCAAGTAAATGGATGTTTGATTCTTTATTTGCATGAGTGACTATGTGTGTGAGTAACTCTATGGATGAGTGGCGTTGTCTAACAGGATGTATAGGTGTATGAGTACATATGATGAGTGAGTACATGTATGAGTGACTGTATAGGACTGTGTATGTGGATCTTAGAATTACTGAATAGGTTGTTGTAACTGGTATTGGTATGTCCATTGTTTTGAAAATTTTAGTTTCTATTTTTGAATGTGTGTATCAAAGGTTATATTAGGGGGAGAGGAGGTCTGCCACTCTATCACAAGGATGATGTCATCAGTGATGTCATCAGTTATGTCATTTGAGATGTCATCAGTGATGTCATGAGTGATGTCACTGACCATGTCATGAGTGATGTAATATGTGATGTCATCAGCAGTGCATTGCGGGCGCGTGAGTTATAGTTAGCTGAACTAACTATAACGGGGGAATTTCAATGGTTTTGTACGAGTGAAAAGTCCAGCTAACTATAACGCCCCTAAAACCTATGGTTTTTTCAGTGAATTTTTAAGGTTTTTTAAATGCTAATTCCTAACTATAACGTGCCTGAAACCTATGGTTTTTTCAGTGAATTTCAAAGGTTTTTTAAATGCTAATTTCTAACTATGCCTACAGAGATAGGACATGTGAAGAAAGAAGAAAAAACTCACAGAGAGAAAAAAAAGAAATGCAGAAAGAAGCAACAGAAGTCCTCAAAGATGAAGAAAAGTGCAGGAAGAAGGATAATGTGCAGAAAGAACAAACAGAAGAGCAGAAAGAAGCCTTGTTGCAAAATCATCCTGTACCCTCAACTTTTTCAGATGGATACTGGTGGTAACTGAGTCTGACTAACCAGTCCTAGAGCCAGTGCTATGTTAAAAGACACTCAGAATACAGTGAAAATACCTACATACACTAGGGAACACTATGCGTTTGGGTCCCCCTGTGATTAACATGACCTCCTCTGTAAGCCCCTAGTATATAATAGAGCAGGGGATTAAAACTACCTCTTAAAACGCGTCACAGGGCGTGTTTGCACACGTCACCTCAGGCCCCGTGTAAGGACTGCCAGGATATTTCTGCAGGAGCGTCAGGAGTCTGGAGAGAATGCCTCAGCCTTCCCCTACGGCCTTCCGACTCTATCAGACTCTAGAGTATCGGATGGCACGCCAGGGGAAAACAGGGAAACAAAACAAGGAAAGGCGGGGGAAAACTCCTGTAGCGTGGCTGGCGGCAGGTCAGGAATAGATGAGGCAATACCCAGCTGTAAAACAAAGACTGTGTTATCTCCTCTATTCACAGTATGACCCAAAGGTAGGACTAACCCCTTGACCACACCTACCACTGTTCAGTTACATCTGATCTTATAGGAGGGGTAGGCGTTAGGGATTCAACATTGAGTATCCTATACAATAGAAAACACAGCGTTAGAGGGATGTTCCACTATGTACATAAATCTGGGCTACAAATGAGAGCAACTCACCCCACCAGTCTACGGGAGTAATACAGGTACACAGGAATGTACTCCACCTAGGGTCCACTATGCATGAGACTGGAGTTGTGCAGCTAGGGCATATGGGACAATCTGCCAAAAGAGCAAAGCAACACTAATTACCCCCATACTGTTATCATGAAACAAAGTAAAGAAAAAAGGCAGCGCACAGCGCTGTTACCGTGTTTCTGTCGTACTGAGAATTAAGGGCACCGTGGTCCACGCTAGTATCCCAAACGAACAACAGGGCTCTCTTCTCTTGTTACAAGTAAGGGAATAATTCACGCCAATATGTAGAGACACCAGTCAGGCTGCAAGGCTGACCACTCAGGCAGTGCCCGGCCCGGCGGCGAGGACAGAGTCTGCCGCGGGGCGGAGCACCAGGTTAGGGTAATGAGAGATATAGATGACAGGAGATAACTGACAGTGCCTGGCCCGGCAGCGGTGAATGAGCCGACCGCGGGGCGGAGAACAAGGAGTAGGGACGATTGGGAGATAAGAACAGTACCCCCGGCCCGGCGGCAGAGAGGCGTGCCGAACCACGGGGCGTAGCACCAGTAGTATAGAGATACGGGAATACAGGAGTTACGATATAAATCTCCCCCAAATACAACCGGAAGATAAAGGGCAGTGTCCGGCTCGGCAGCGAAGAAGCTGGCTGCGGGGCGGAACACCGGGACCAGGGAAATCAGGTCAATCCGTGTCCGGCCCGGCAGCGAAGAAGAAGCTAGCTGCGGGGCGGAACACTGGAACCAGGGAGAGTTAGGTAGCTCAATTCAGCAAGAATTAAAACCCACTAGGGACCGTTAGCGGAAAACAGGAAATGAGATAACGGAAGTCAGGCAACAGGAATCAGGATGGAAACAGAGCTCGAAGCAAGAACGCTAAGCGCGTTCGTATGCGTCGAGGGTCCTTAAATACTGGAGCGTCTTACGGGCTGGACCGCGGGGCATGACAGCACACTCCCCCCACAACGACCCCCCAACCATTTGGGCTTATTCGGATGTCTCTGGTGGAAAAGATGAATCAAACGAGGAGCATGCACGTTACCAGCCGGCTCCCATGTACGCTCCTCCACCCCATACCCTTTCCAATGAAGCAGATACTGGAGGGAGTTCCCCACTTTACGAGAGTCCACTATGGCCTCAACTTCGTATTCTTCGGTATCTTGAATGGTAACAGGAGCGGGCCTTCTCGGAATTATGGTACCCGGCTCGACAGGTTTGACCAACGAGACATGGAAAACCGGGTGGATCCTGAAGGAGACAGGCAATTCTAGTTTCAGGGCCACCGGGTTAATCACTCTCAGTACCCGGTAAGGGCCTATGAATTTAGGGTTGAACTTGCGTGAACCACTTAGTGCCAGATGTTTGGTGGAAAGCCACACCTTATCCCCTGGTTTGTATATGGGTTCTAATCTTCTGTGCAGGTCTGCCCCCTCCTTGTATTTTACTTTGGCGATGTCAAGGTTCTCTAAGGTACCCCTGTGTACCTCCTGTAACTTCAGCACCAGATCATTTGCTGCCGGGGTAGGGCCGTCAGGGGAAACCCCTGAAGGTAACAACTTGGGATGAAACCCAGAAGAGCAAAAGAAGGGCGAGTGGTTGATGGAGAAATGTGGACTGTTATTATATGCAATCTCAGCTACCCACACCCACTCATCCCAATCCAAGGGGGAATGTAGGACTTGATTTCTGACGTACTGCTCGAAACATTGGTTAAACCTCTCGGTCTGCCCATCCAACTGAGGATGATGACTAGAGGACAACCTAACGTCTATCCTGTGCAAGGAGCACAAACTCTTCCAAAAACGAGACACAAATTGGGCCCCCCTATCTGAAATTAAGACAGAAGGGAAACCATGGAGACGAACCACCTGCTGCAAAAACACTGAGGCCAGTTCAACCGCAGTAGGTAACCCACCCAAAGGGACAAAGTGAGCGGTCTTTGTGAAAAGATCTACAACCACTAACATAGTATTGTTCTTTTTCTTGGTAACCGGTAATTCCACTATAAAATCAAGCGAAACCGTATGCCAGGGACCAGGTGGGGAAGTAAGTGGCAGGAGCAGGCCCACCGGATGTTGGCAGGACACTTTGGTTTGAGCGCACACATGGCAGGTCTTTACAAATGTTTCTATATCTTTGAGCATGTTAGGCCACCAAAACCGATCTCTTATCACCTTGGTAGTCTTCTTAATTCCCGGATGTCCAGCTAAAGGATGTGAATGGTACCACTCTAGAACCTGTTCTTGTAATTACCGGGTGGGCAATACCACTCCTCCTTGTATGCAAACATACCCTTCATTGACAGTAGTCTCATGAGAACCTACCAACTCCCGCATCTCCACCGAAGATTGGCCCTGCCTGATCAGATTCTGAAACCCTTCCTCTGTGAGCACCCACCTATGATGGCCTCTCTGGGAACAATGCTTGGTGACTCCAAGGGTTCATCTGGTTGTATAAAACCCAAGCGGGATAAGGCATCGGCCTTGCCATTCCGTCTCCCTGGCCTATATTTTATGGTGAAGTCATACTCACTGAAGAATTGAGACCAGCGTAATTGTCTCATAGACAAGGCTTTGGCTGATTTCAGGTATTGGAGGTTACGGTGGTCAGTGTATACTGTAGCCTGATGCCGAGCGCCCAATAGATACTGCCGCCACTCCTCAAAGGCCTTCTTTATTGCAAGGAGCTCCTTATCCCCCACTGCATAATTGTATTCAGCCGTAGTAAATTTGTGCGAAAAATAGGCCACTGGATGACTCTGTCCAATGACGGGATCCGTTTGGCTCAGAACACCTCCCACTGCCACCTGAGAGGCGTCCACCTCCACCACAAAGGGTAAGGCGGGATCAGGATGGTGTAAGACAGGAGCTCTCGTGAAGACTGGTCGCAGCTGCCAAAAAGCATCCTCCGCCTCCCTGGACCATGTATAAAGGACTCCCTTCCTCAATAGGGCCATGAGGGGATTTGCCAATTCCGAAAAGTTCCGTATAAACCGCCTATAGAAATTGGCAAAACCCAGAAAGCTCTTCAATTCCTTAACCGTGCTAGGTGCTGGCCAGGAGAGAACCGCCTTGACTTTCACGGGGTCCATGGCAAGACCCCACGGAGACGCAACAAAGCCCAAAAAGGGTACCTCCTGGGTGTGGAAGGTGCATTTCTCCAACTTACAATTCAGTCTATTATCATGGAGGCGCTCTAACACCCTACGCACATGGAGTATGTGTTCCAACATGGAAGCTGAGAAAATCAAAAGGTCATCAATGTAGGCAATCACATACTCATCGAGCATGTCCCTTAGCACCTCGTTTTTGAAAAACTGAAATGCTGCAGGAGCTTTACAAAGCCCAAAGGGCATTACGAGATATTCATGTAACCCGTATTTAGTGCAAAAGGCCATTTTCCACTCGTCTCCCTCCTTGACACGCACGAGATGGTAGGCGCCACGTAGGGTCCACTATGCATGTGAGTGGAGTTGTGCAGCTAGGGCGTATGGGACAATCTGCCAAAAGAGCAAAGCAACACTAATTACCCCCATACTGTTATCATGAAACAAAGTAAAGAAAAAAGGCAGCGCACAGCGATGTTACCGTGTTTCTGTCGTACTGAGAATTAAGGGCACCGTGGTCCACGCTAGTATCCCAAACGAACAACAGGGCTCTCTTCTCTTGTTACAAGTAAGGGAATAATTCACGCCAATATGTAGAGACACCAGTCAGGCTGCAAGGCTGACCACTCAGGCAGTGCCCGGCCCGGCTGCAAGGATAGAGTCGGCCGCGGGGCGGAGCACCAGGTTAGGGTAATGAGAGATATAGATGACAGGAGATAACTGGCAGTGCCCGGCCCGGCGGCGGTGAATGAGCCGACCGCGGGGCGGAGAACAAGGAGTAGGGACGATTGGGAGATAAGAACAGTGCCCCTGGCCCGGCGGCAGGGAGGCGTGCCAAACCACGGGGCGTAGCACCAGTAGTATAGAGATACGGGAATTCAGGAGTTACGATATAAATCTCCCCCAAATACAACCGGAAGATAAAGGGCAGTGTCCGGCTCTGCAGCGAAGAAGCTGGCTGCGGGGTGGAACACCGGGACCAGGGAAATCAGGTCAATCCGTGTCCGGCCCGGCAGCGAAGAAGAAGCTAGCTGCGGGGCAGAACACTGGAACCAGGGAGAGTTAGGTAGCTCAATTCAGCAAGAATTACAACCCACTAGGGGCCGTTAGCGGAAAACAGGAAACGAGATAACGGAAGTCAGGCAACAGGAATCAGGACGTAAACAGAGCTCGAAGCACGTTCGTATGCGTTGAGGGTCCTTAAATACTGGAGCGTAACTCAGGCCCCTCGCCTCCCTTCACCACTGTGTAAACACGCCCTGTGGCCATTTTTAGTTGGGAGATTAAGTTCATTTGAATCCTGAGGGTCCCTAGGGTCCAACTAGCCCACTAGGTACCTTCAGTAAGCGCCACAGAGCTGCGTTGCAGAGAGGTGTAAAAAGTGGCACGGCCTGGACCACCTCTCTGCAACGCAGCTCAGTGGCGCTTACTGGAAGCACCTGGTGGGCTAGTTAGCCCCCAGGGGCCCTCAGGATTGAAGGGGAATTATTTCCCCAACTTAAATCGCACCATAGGGCGTGTTTGCACACGTCACCTCAGGCCCCGTCCCCTCCCTTCACCACTGTGTAAACGCGCCCTGTGGCTGTTCTAAGTTGAGAGATTAAGTCGCCTTGAATCCTAAGGTTCCCTAGGGTCAAACTAGCCCACTAGGTACCTCCAGTAAGCGCCACAGAGCTGCGTTGCATAGAGGTGTATAAAGGGGCATGGCCTCAGAACACCTGTCTGCAACGCAGCTCCCTGGCGCATACTGGAAATACCTGTTGGGCTAGTTGGCCCTCAGGGACCCTCAGTATTGATGGGGAATTACTTCCCCAACTTACAACTGGCCAGGGGGTGTGCTTGCAGAGTGCTGCAAGGAGGGGGCATGGTCTCCGGCACGATGACGGTCTTTTATTTATTTTATTTTTTTCAGAAGGAGGGATGTGTGGCCCCCCTATAACGCCCCTGAAACCTATGTTTTTTTCAGTGAATTTTTAAGGTTTTTTAAATGCTAATTCCTAACTATAACGTGCCTGAAACCTATGGTTTTTCAGTGAATTTCAAAGGTTTTTTAAATGCTAATTTCTAACTCTGCCTAAAGAGATAGGACAGGTGAAGAAAGAAGAAAAAACGCACAGAAAGAAAAAAAAGAAATGCAGAAAGAAGCACAGAAGTCCTCAAACACGAAGAAAAGTGCAGGAAGAAGGATAACGTGCAGAAAGAACAAACAGAAGAGCAGAAAGAAGCCTTGTTGCAAAATCATCCTCTACCCTAAACTTTTTCAGACGGATACTGGTGGTAACTGAGTCTGACTAACCAGTCCTAGAGCCAGTGCTGTTAAAAGACACTCAGAATACAGTGAAAACACCTACATACACCAGGGAACACTATGCGTTGGGGTCCCCCTGTGATTAACATGACTTCCTCTGTAAGCCCCTGGTATATAATAGAGCAGGGGATTAAAACTACCTTTTAAAACGCACCACAGGGCATGTTTGCACACGTCACCTCAGGCCCCGTCCCCTCCCTTCCCCACTGTGTAAACACGCCCTGTGGCCATTTTAAGTTGGGAGATTAAGTCCCCTTGAATCCTGAGGGTTCCTAGGGTCCAACTAGACCACTAGGTACCTCCAGTAAGCGCCACAAAGCTGCGTTGCAGAGAGATGTAAAAAGGGGCACGGCCTAGACAACCTCTCTGCAACGCAGCGCAGTGGCACTTACTGGAAGCACCTGGTTGGCTAGTTGGCCCCCAGGGTCCCTCAGGATTGAAGGGGAATTATTTCCCCAACTTAAAACGCGCCACAGGGCGTGTTTGCACATGTTAACTCAGGCCCCGTCCCCTCCCTTCACCACTGTGTAAACACGCCCTGTGGCCGTTTTTAGTTGGGAGATTAAGTTCATTTGAATCCTGAGGGTCCCTAGGGTCCAACTAGCCCACTAGGTACCTCCAGTAAGCGCCACAGAGCTGTGTTGCAGAGAGGTGTAAAAAGTGGCACAGCCTGGACCACCTCTATGCAACGCAGCTCAGTGGCGCTTACTGGAAGCACCTTGTGGGCTAGTTAGCCCCCAGGGGCCCTCAGGATTGAAGGGGAATTATTTCCCCAACTTATAACGCGCCATAGGTTGTAATTGCACACGTCACCTCAGGCCCCGTCCCCTCCCTTCCCCACTGTGTAAACACGCCCTGTGGCCGTTTTAAGTTGGGAGATTAAGTCCCCTTGAATCCTGAGGGTCACTAGGGGCAAAATAGCGCACTAGGTACGTCCAGTAAGCGCCATTGCAGAGAGGTGTAAAAAGGGGCACGGCCTGCCCCACCTCTCTGCAACGCAGAGCAGTGGCGCTTACTGGAAGCCCCTGGTGGGCTAGTTGGCCCCCAGGGTCCCTCAAGATTGAAAGGGAATTATTTCCCCAACTTAAAACACGCCACAGGGCGTGTTTGCACACGTCACCTCAGGCCCCGTCCCCTCCCTTCACCACTGTGTAAACGCGCCCTGTGGCCATTCTAAGTTGAGAGAATAAGTCCCCTTGAATCCTAAGGGTCCCTAGGGTCAAACTAGCCCACTAGGTACCTCCAGTAAGTGCCACAGAGCCGCAATGCATAGAGGTGTAAAAAGGGGCATGCCTAATCCCGGCGTCCCCGCCGGTGGGTACTCTCCAAGTAGACACCCTTGTCGTTTATTTATACAAACATGGGTAGCTATTGACGGGCACATTTAATACACACACACACCAAGCCATTCAAAGGGGATTCGACAAATATTCGACCAAACTATGCAAGAAACCCCCCTCACGGTTAATAAAACACACATCCACCGCCGGATGTGTAATACTTTTTATTTTACTCTCTGGAAAGCAGAAGAACCTCACTTGAGAGTCACAGCGTGCTCCTGGCTGAGCCCAATGCTGTGTTACACACACCAGTGCCTGCCGAGTGCCACACACCTCTGTGTTGTATTCCACCAGTTAGTGTGTGTGCTATGACACTCTCTAGCCCATGTGCACTGTAACACCACCCCATGAATATGTAATGCCTATGTTATAACGCACAGCGCTATGCCATACATATTACAATCTGGGATCCATATCTTTGTCACAGTGTATATGCAACGTTACACTCCCCAGCACATGTTTTATATTACAACTTTAGAGACTAGTTAGGTCACACAACACTGCCCTTTGCATATTACACTCCAAGGCGCATATCGCATAGCGCGCGCAAGTGCCTGTGCTTTCTCGCGCTCTCCAATGAATCTGTCATTGTGCACAATGTATTGCATATTATATTTCACGCCCCGGTTCATCTTATATCACACTTTTTGGTGCATAGTTTATACCATATACTATATCTAGTTTTCATTTTCAATCGTGCTCTCAGGACTATGCAGGCAACTATAACTCACGCGACCGCAATCCTCTGCTGATGACGTCAGATATTACATCACTGTATTTAGACACTTATTTACCCACATCTTCTTCCATTAATTTTTAGCTATACATATATTACAAATATTTTTTTTTCAGAAAGACACATATGTCATCAGTGATGTAATATCTGACGTCATCAGCAGAGGATTGCGGTCGCGTGAGTTATAGTTGCCTGCACTAACTATAACGGGGGAATTTCAATGGTTTTTCACGAGTGAAATGGCCAGCTAACTATAACATGTGTGAAACCTATGGTTTTTTAAGTGAATTTGCAAGGTTTTTTAAATGCTAATTCCTAACTATAACGTGTGTGAAACCTATGGTTTTTTCAGTGAATTTGTACGTTTTTTTAAATGCTAAGTTATGTATTTTTTTTAAGGTTTTTCACCGTGCGCGTACCGTACGCGCACGATGCGCTTTGCGCACTGCGCGCCCACGTTACGCAGTTCGCTGAATTTTTCCGTTTCTATCGTGCGCGCACGCTACGCGTACTCCGCGATTTTTCGCAAATAAATTAAAGGAAATTTTGGCCCTTGGGGGTCCTTCTGGGACCCCCTGACAAAGGCTAGGGGGTCAGGAACTGTCCACCCTGCCCCCTTTTCACATTCTCCACCTTTGTTTTTCACCCCCTCAGACTGCGAGAGACAAAATGGCGGCCAACACTTCCTGGTTTCGACCGATTCGAATGTTTACTAAGATCTAACAACCAATCAGAATCGCGCTCGCGCACGGCAGCGTGCTTGTACGGTAAGTTTTACTGTACGCGCACGGAAGCGCGCCTATAGATATATATATGCTTTTAAATGCTATTTTCTCAGGAAATACTGAACAGATTTACACCAGACCTGCAAACGGCACATCCCTGACCTGAGGACTACCTCTCTGCCAAATTTCAAGTAATTCTGTTCAGCCGTTCAGGCTGTAGCTTGGACTAAAGGTCCTATGGAAAAATGCATGGGGAAAACGCATTTTGGGACCCCCCCTTTTTCTCAGCCCTTGCTTGACGAATCCCCCCGAGACTTTCAGGGAAGGAGCGGAGCAGAGCGCCCCACCTATTTTGAAAATTTCGCCAGGATTCGTCAATCGGCGCCAAAGTTATTCCAAATAGAATGTTGCGGATTTCCTATGGAAACACGATCCTAACTATAACTATCTACTGGCGACCGCCAGTAGATAATATATATATATATATATATATATATATGAATAAGAGCAGAGGAATCCGACTTCAAAATCCCGCTATGCGTGTCTCTGAGGGAAGGACTGCCTCATCTGATGTCTGATGTCAAAAGGTGAGGAGGGTCCTTATGAGTAAACAATAACGATGCGGCCCCTGTTAGAAGAGGAGGAAGGGCGCAGAAGTGTGCAGCCATATAAGACATTAATAAAAGCAGAGGCACTAATAAGAAACATGTGGGAAAGGCAAGCACTCAGCTATAACAATGACTGTACTAAACTGATTACTACGTGTTTCAATATCGGGACTACGATTCCCAAAATCCCTAGCATCAGCCTTAAGGTGCGGCGAGAGGAAAGTGAGTGAAGAACACGGAATTTGAAATGCGTATTGGCACTTGTGGCATTTTAAATGTGACAGCTTGCTGTTTTGCAAATATAAAAGAATTATTTACACTTCTGGGTGTGCGGCGTATTCTCCTTGTTGGCTCATTTCGCGGGGGTGCGTGGCCCGACCCTCCAACGCCGAACCAGCAGCTGTGCACGCCGCTTAATGGTCACATTTGGTGGAAATACATATATATATGATCAAAGGCATCTCACTGCCCGAAACATGTCATACAGCTATTCTAAAATAAAGAACGGTTTCTGCCACGAATCTTGGGTGTGACTCTCTTTCCAACCAACAGGAAGCAGGAGGGAGTCTATACTATGATTGGATATATATATATATATATATATATATATACATTACCTACTGGCGGTCGCCAGTAGGAAGTTATAGTTAGGACCACGTTTCCATAGGAAATCCGCAACATTCTATTTTGAATAACTTTGGCGCCGGTCGACGAATCCTCGCAAATTTTTCAAAATAGGTGGGGCGCTACGCTCCGCTCCTTCCCTGAAAGTCTCGGGGGGATTCATCAAGCGGGGGCTGAGATAAAAGGGGGGTCCCAAAACGCGTTTTTCCCATGCATTTTTCCATAGGACCTTTAGACAGGGCTACAGCCCGAACGACTGAACAGAATTACTAGAAATTTGGCAGAGAGGTAGTCCTCAGGTCAAGGAAGTGCCTTTTGTAGGTTTGGTGTAAATCTGTTCAGTAGATTCTGAGAAAATAGCCTTTAAATCAATATATATATCTGAGCCAGCTTACGGTGCGCTTACGGTACGCTTACCGTACGCGTACGGTGGCGTGCGCGAGCGCGATTCTGATTGGCTCTTAGATCTTAGTAAACATTCGAATCGGTTGAAACCAGGAAGCGGCGGCCGCCATTTCGTGTGTTTCACTCAGAAAAAAAAGAGTGATAACAAGAAAAGGGGGCAAGGAGGAGAGTTACAGACCCCCTAACATTTGTAAGGGGGTCAAAGAAGGACAGAAAAGTACAAAGAAAACATTTATTGATTTTAAAAAAAATCACGGGGTACGCGTACGGTAAGCGTACGGTAAAAAAAAAAAAAAGAAATGAAAATCAGATTTAAGTGTTTAGATATTAGGGGGCTCTAAAAAGAGCCGTTGTGTTTATGAAGTGATTTTTTTGTGGTACCTACAAGTAAGTACCGATGCAGAGTCTAAGGTTCAAGAGGAAGACTCTGTTCCCTTCATCATTGAAGTGTACACCATCTCCTCTATAAATGTCTTGCATGTCATAACGCAAGTTGTTGTGGTAAATGGAACCCATACCATAGTCACGGAGGAAAGCAGAAACAGATTTGTTGACGTGCTTTCTTGCTTTGTCAATCTGCGGATAGAAATGATTGGACCAGTTCCATTTTTGCCTTTGGCATATGTTAGAAAACACAAAGGCAGTTTTAGGGAAAAGTGAAAACAGTTGTGCAAAGGTCTCCTTCATAAGCATTTCCAGACCTACCCCAGTCAAAGTGCCTAGGTCATTGCCACCACAGTGCACTACTATGAGGTCAGGGTGTTGGATGTGCATGAAGGATTTCACCAATGGCATTAATTGGTGCCACTTTAACCCTCTCTGACCAATCCATTTAATGTCTACATTTGGCAAAGCAAGGTCTCTCACCATATCTGTTTTCTCTGCATACTTTTCACTCCAGAAGACATAGCTGTGCCCTACAATCCACACTGTGAACATCTTCAAAGGAGAACTGGATGCACTCAGGAGGTGTCTTTCAGTAGAATGGCAATATGAAAAGAAAGACAGTTTGGAAATGGAGGCATACATATTTGTTTAAAAAAAAAAAGAACTGATTGGCTGTTTCATACCATTCTAGAATAAAAACTAGGCTGTATGTGTAAATTAATAGAAGCATGTTTTGTATTGGTACAGAAAAATGTGTTACCAAAGAACAGTACTATGGATTTGCTGTTAGGTTTGAAAAGTCAAGCACTCTTGCTCTGTGGAATTGAAACATTGTTTGGCGAACTTCTGACCTGACTCCACACAGCAGTGTTCCATGAGCTGTTGCTATGGTAGCAGGCATAAGTCAAGTTGGGGGAAGGGTACTAGGCAGAAGTCAAGTTGGGGGCAGGGTACTTTTGGAAAAGGGTTGGTTTTCAACCAATAGAAATGTGTGATTACATTTGAAAAAAAGGGGCAAGCACTGAAACTAACATGTATATGTGTGGAAAAAGAGAGGGAAAGTTTGCCATTATCTGGTTCTGCTGAGAGGAGAGAGGTGTAGAGAACAGAGATCCTGGCTCTGATAATCTGCTGTTTGAGTGCCACATTTCTTTCACAACTAACTAATTTTAAAGGTGAGTTTAGAGTCTGAGAGGGGATGTATATGGTAAATTAAGAAATGAATAATAGAAATGCAATTCTTTTTGTTGAAGTTGTGTTTATTATTTTCTGTTTTGGGAGAAATTTAAATGTGAGGAACATGTAAAATAATATGGACTATGTTTTCACAATAAATTAAGGTGTACTGGTATAATAAAAGAATAGTTTAAGGGTTTGAGGTTGGACTCAGTAATGCAAATACATTCAGCATCACTAAGGCTGGTTGCCCTTGCTGGAGTGTAGGCAGACACCCAGGTTACAAATGATGCTGGTCTGAAAAAGCAGTTTGGACATGTGCTTTGTAAAAAATCTGAAAAGTGGATTCATAATGTGTCAGTCTGTAAAAGTGTTTATCACTTGCCAAAAAAAAGAGCAGTAAGTGTGCTTTCAAATTGGCAAAGAAATTTCGTTTTGTGACTAATGTGAAAACATGACTCTGTGTGCAAATAGGAATTACAGGCAGAGATTTATTGCGTATTGCTCTGGTGATTTCATAGTTGCATTAGATGGAAAGGGGGAGACATTTTTTGGTGCAGAAGCAGACTCTTAGCACACAGGTAGCTGCTTACCATGTGGAATCATGCACAGTATTCACAAGCGAGTGGGGTTTGAGGTTTCAGTCAGTAATGCAAATACATTCAGCATCACTAAGGCTGGTTGCCCTTGCTGGAGTGTAGGCAGACACCCAGGTTACAAATGATGCTAGTCTGAAAAAGCAGTTTGGACATGTGCTTTGTAAAAAATCTGAAAAGTGGATTCATAATGTGTCAGTCTGTAAAAGTGTTTATCACTTGCCAAAAAAAAGAGCAGTAAGTGTGCTTTCAAATTGGCAAAGAAATTTCGTTTTGTGACTAATGTGAAAACATGACTCTGTGTGCAAATAGGAATTACAGGCAGAGATTTATTGCGTATTGCTCTGGTGATTTCACAGTTGCATTAGATGGAAAGGGGGAGACATTTTTTGGTGCAGAAGCAGACTCTTAGCACACAGGTAGCTGCTTACCATGTGGAATCATGCACAGTATTCACAAGCGAGTGGGGTTTGAGGTTTCAGTCAGTAATGCAAATACATTCAGCATCACTAAGGCTGGTTGCCCTTGCTGGAATGTAGGCAGACACCCAGGTTACAAATGATGCTGGTCTGAAAAAGCAGTTTGGACATGTGCTTTGTAAAAAATCTGAAAAGTGGATTCATAATGTGTCAGTCTGTAAAAGTGTTTATTACTTGCCAAAAAAAAGAGCAGTAAGTGTGCTTTCAAATTGGCAAAGAAATTTCGTTTTGTGACTAATGTGAAAACATGACTCTGTGTGCAAATAGGAATTACAGGCAGAGATTTATTGCGGATTGCTCTGGTGATTTCACAGTTGCATTAGAAGGAAAGGGGGAGACATTTTTTGGTGCAGAAGCAGACTCTTAGCACACAGGTAGCTGCTTACCATGTGGAATCATGCACAGTATTCACAAGCGAGTGGGGTTTGAGGTTTCAGTCAGTAATGCAAATACATTCAGCATCACTAAGGCTGGTTGCCCTTGCTGGAGTGTAGGGAGACACCCAGGTTACAAATGATGCTGGTCTGAAAAAGCAGTTTGGACATGTGCTTTGTAAAAAATCTGAAAAGTGGATTCATAATGTGTCAGTCTGTAAAAGTGTTTATCACTTGCCAAAAAAAAGAGCAGTAAGTGTGCTTTCAAATTGGCAAAGAAATTTCGTTTTGTGACTAATGTGAAAACATGACTCTGTGTCCAAATAGGAATTACAGGCAGAGATTTATTGCGTATTGCTCTGGTGATTTCACAGTTGCATTAGATGGAAAGGGGGAGCCTTTTTTTGGTGCAGAAGCTGACTCTTAGCACACAGGTAGCTGCTTACCATGTGGAATCATGCACAGTATTCACAAGCGAGTGGGGTTTGAGGTTTCAGTCAGTAATGCAAATACATTCAGCATCACTAAGGCTGGTTGCCCTTGCTGGAGGGAAGGCAGACACCCAGGTTACAAATGATGCTGGTCTGAAAAAGCAGTTTGGACATGTGCTTTGTAAAAAATCTGAAAAGTGGATTCATAATGTGTCAGTCTGTAAAAGTGTTTATTACTTGCCAAAAAAAGAGCAGTAAGTGTGCTTTCAAATTGGCAAAGAAATTTCGTTTTGTGACTAATGTGAAAACATGACTCTGTGTCCAAATAGGAATTACAGGCAGAGATTTATTGCGTATTGCTCTGGTGATTTCAGAGTTGCATTAGATGGAAAGGGGGAGCCATTTTTTGGTGCAGAAGCAGACTCTTAGCACACAGCCAGCTACTTACCATGTGGAATCATGCACAGTATTCACAAGCGAGTGGGGTTTGAGGTTTCAGTCAGTAATGCAAATACATTCAGCATCACTAAGGCTGGTTGCCCTTGCTGGAGTGTAGGCAGACACCCAGGTTACAAATGATGCTGGTCTGAAAAAGCAGTTTGGACATGTGCTTTGTAAAAAATCTGAAAAGTGGATTCATAATGTGTCAGTCTGTAAAAGTGTTTATTACTTGCCAAAAAAAAGAGCAGTAAGTGTGCTTTCAAATTGGCAAAGAAATTTCGTTTTGTGACTAATGTGAAAACATGACTCTGTGTGCAAATAGGAATTACAGGCAGAGATTTATTGCGTATTGCTCTGGTGATTTCACAGTTGCATTAGATGGAAAGGGGGAGACATTTTTTGGTGCAGAAGCAGACTCTTAGCACACAGGTAGCTGCTTACCATGTGGAATCATGCACAGTATTCACAAGCGAGTGGGGTTTGAGGTTTCAGTCAGTAATGCAAATACATTCAGCATCACTAAGGCTGGTTGCCCTTGCTGGAATGTAGGCAGACACCCAGGTTACAAATGATGCTGGTCTGAAAAAGCAGTTTGGACATGTGCTTTGTAAAAAATCTGAAAAGTGGATTCATAATGTGTCAGTCTGTAAAAGTGTTTATTACTTGCCAAAAAAAAGAGCAGTAAGTGTGCTTTCAAATTGGCAAAGAAATTTCGTTTTGTGACTAATGTGAAAACATGACTCTGTGTGCAAATAGGAATTACAGGCAGAGATTTATTGCGGATTGCTCTGGTGATTTCACAGTTGCATTAGAAGGAAAGGGGGAGCCTTTTTTTGGTGCAGAAGCTGACTCTTAGCACACAGGTAGCTGCTTACCATGTGGAATCATGCACAGTATTCACAAGCGAGTGGGGTTTGAGGTTTCAGTCAGTAATGCAAATACATTCAGCATCACTAAGGCTGGTTGCCCTTGCTGGAGTGTAGGCAGACACCCAGGTTACAAATGATGCAGGTCTGAAAAAGCAGTTTGGACATGTGCTTTGTAAAAAATCTGAAAAGTGGATTCATAATGTGTCAGTCTGTAAAAGTGTTTATTACTTGCCAAAAAAAAGAGCAGTAAGTGTGCTTTCAAATTGGCAAAGAAATTTCGTTTTGTGACTAATGTGAAAACATGACTCTGTGTCCAAATAGGAATTACAGGCAGAGATTTATTGCGTATTGCTCTGGTGATTTCACAGTTGCATTAGATGGAAAGGGGGAGCCATTTTTTGGTGCAGAAGCAGACTCTTAGCACACAGCCAGCTACTTACCATGTGGAATCATGCACAGTATTCACAAGCGAGTGGGGTTTGAGGTTTCAGTCAGTAATGCAAATACATTTAGCATCACTAAGGCTGGTTGCCCTTGCTGGAGTGTAGGCAGACACCCAGGTTACAAATGATGCTGGTCTGAAAAATCAGTTTGGACATGTGCTTTGTAAAAAATCTGAAAAGTGGATTCATAATGTGTCAGTCTGTAAAAGTGTTTATTACTTGCCAAAAAAAGAGCAGTAAGTGTGCTTTCAAATTGGCAAAGAAATTTCGTTTTGTGACTAATGTGAAAACATGACTCTGTGTGAAAATAGGAATTACAGGCAGAGATTTATTGCGTATTGCTCTGGTGATTTCACAGTTGCATTAGATGGAAAGGGGGAGCCTTTTTTTGGTGCAGAAGCTGACTCTTAGCACACAGGTAGCTGCTTACCATGTGGAATCATGCACAGTATTCACAAGCGAGTGGGGTTTGAGGTTTCAGTCAGTAATGCAAATACATTCAGCATCACTAAGGCTGGTTGCCCTTGCTGGAGTGTAGGCAGACACCCAGGTTACAATTGATGCTGGTCTGAAAAAGCAGTTTGGACATGTGCTTTGTAAAAAATCTGAAAAGTGGATTCATAATGTGTCAGTCTGTAAAAGTGTTTATTACTTGCCAAAAAAAAGAGCAGTAAGTGTGCTTTCAAATTGGCAAAGAAATTTCGTTTTGTGACTAATGTGAAAACATGACTCTGTGTGCAAATAGGAATTACAGGCAGAGATTTATTGCGTATTGCTCTGGTGATTTCACAGTTGCATTAGAAGGAAAGGGGGAGCCTTTTTTTGGTGCAGAAGCTGACTCTTAGCACACAGGTAGCTGATTACCATGTGGAATCATGCACAGTATTCACAAGCGAGTGGGGTTTGAGGTTTCAGTCAGTAATGCAAATACATTCAGCATCACTAAGGCTGGTTGCCCTTGCTGGAGTGTAGGCAGACACCCAGGTTACAAATGATGCTGGTCTGAAAAAGCAGTTTGGACATGTGCTTTGTAAAAAATCTGAAAAGTGGATTCATAATGTGTCAGTCTGTAAAAGTGTTTATTACTTGCCAAAAAAAGAGCAGTAAGTGTGCTTTCAAATTGGCAAAGAAATTTCGTTTTGTGACTAATGTGAAAACATGACTCTGTGTCCAAATAGGAATTACAGGCAGAGATTTATTGCGTATTGCTCTGGTGATTTCAGAGTTGCATTAGATGGAAAGGGGGAGCCATTTTTTGGTGCAGAAGCAGACTCTTAGCACACAGCCAGCTACTTACCATGTGGAATCATGCACAGTATTCACAAGCGAGTGGGGTTTGAGGTTTCAGTCAGTAATGCAAATACATTCAGCATCACTAAGGCTGGTTGCCCTTGCTGGAGTGTAGGCAGACACCCAGGTTACAAATGATGCTGGTCTGAAAAAGCAGTTTGGACATGTGCTTTGTAAAAAATCTGAAAAGTGGATTCATAATGTGTCAGTCTGTAAAAGTGTTTATTACTTGCCAAAAAAAAGAGCAGTAAGTGTGCTTTCAAATTGGCAAAGAAATTTCGTT
Organism: Triturus cristatus; assembly: GCF_964204655.1. Lineage (NCBI taxonomy): Eukaryota > Metazoa > Chordata > Amphibia > Caudata > Salamandridae > Triturus > Triturus cristatus. The sequence goes on from NC_140587.1 coordinate 627,492,477, forward strand.
TTGTGACTAATGTGAAAACATGACTCTGTGTGCAAATAGGAATTACAGGCAGAGATTTATTGCGTATTGCTCTGGTGATTTCACAGTTGCATTAGATGGAAAGGGGGAGACATTTTTTGGTGCAGAAGCAGACTCTTAGCACACAGGTAGCTGCTTACCATGTGGAATCATGCACAGTATTCACAAGCGAGTGGGGTTTGAGGTTTCAGTCAGTAATGCAAATACATTCAGCATCACTAAGGCTGGTTGCCCTTGCTGGAATGTAGGCAGACACCCAGGTTACAAATGATGCTGGTCTGAAAAAGCAGTTTGGACATGTGCTTTGTAAAAAATCTGAAAAGTGGATTCATAATGTGTCAGTCTGTAAAAGTGTTTATTACTTGCCAAAAAAAAGAGCAGTAAGTGTGCTTTCAAATTGGCAAAGAAATTTCGTTTTGTGACTAATGTGAAAACATGACTCTGTGTGCAAATAGGAATTACAGGCAGAGATTTATTGCGGATTGCTCTGGTGATTTCACAGTTGCATTCGAAGGAAAGGGGGAGCCTTTTTTTGGTGCAGAAGCTGACTCTTAGCACACAGGTAGCTGCTTACCATGTGGAATCATGCACAGTATTCACAAGCGAGTGGGGTTTGAGGTTTCAGTCAGTAATGCAAATACATTCAGCATCACTAAGGCTGGTTGCCCTTGCTGGAGTGTAGGCAGACACCCAGGTTACAAATGATGCAGGTCTGAAAAAGCAGTTTGGACATGTGCTTTGTAAAAAATCTGAAAAGTGGATTCATAATGTGTCAGTCTGTAAAAGTGTTTATTACTTGCCAAAAAAAAGAGCAGTAAGTGTGCTTTCAAATTGGCAAAGAAATTTCGTTTTGTGACTAATGTGAAAACATGACTCTGTGTCCAAATAGGAATTACAGGCAGAGATTTATTGCGTATTGCTCTGGTGATTTCACAGTTGCATTAGATGGAAAGGGGGAGCCATTTTTTGGTGCAGAAGCAGACTCTTAGCACACAGCCAGCTACTTACCATGTGGAATCATGCACAGTATTCACAAGCGAGTGGGGTTTGAGGTTTCAGTCAGTAATGCAAATACATTTAGCATCACTAAGGCTGGTTGCCCTTGCTGGAGTGTAGGCAGACACCCAGGTTACAAATGATGCTGGTCTGAAAAATCAGTTTGGACATGTGCTTTGTAAAAAATCTGAAAAGTGGATTCATAATGTGTCAGTCTGTAAAAGTGTTTATTACTTGCCAAAAAAAGAGCAGTAAGTGTGCTTTCAAATTGGCAAAGAAATTTCGTTTTGTGACTAATGTGAAAACATGACTCTGTGTGCAAATAGGAATTACAGGCAGAGATTTATTGCGTATTGCTCTGGTGATTTCACAGTTGCATTAGATGGAAAGGGGGAGCCTTTTTTTGGTGCAGAAGCTGACTCTTAGCACACAGGTAGCTGCTTACCATGTGGAATCATGCACAGTATTCACAAGCGAGTGGGGTTTGAGGTTTCAGTCAGTAATGCAAATACATTCAGCATCACTAAGGCTGGTTGCCCTTGCTGGAGTGTAGGCAGACACCCAGGTAACAATTGATGCTGGTCTGAAAAAGCAGTTTGGACATGTGCTTTGTAATAAATCTGAAAAGTGGATTCATAATGTGTCAGTCTGTAAAAGTGTTTATTACTTGCCAAAAAAAAGAGCAGTAAGTGTGCTTTCAAATTGGGAAAGAAATTTCGTTTTGTGACTAATGTGAAAACATGACTCTGTGTGCAAATAGGAATTACAGGCAGAGATTTATTGCGTATTGCTCTGGTGATTTCACAGTTGCATTAGAAGGAAAGGGGGAGCCTTTTTTTGGTGCAGAAGCTGACTCTTAGCACACAGGTAGCTGCTTACCATGTGGAATCATGCACAGTATTCACAAGCGAGTGGGGTTTGAGGTTTCAGTCAGTAATGCAAATACATTCAGCATCACTAAGGCTGGTTGCCCTTGCTGGAGTGTAGGCAGACACCCAGGTTACAAATGATGTTGGTCTGAAAAAGCAGTTTGGACATGTGCTTTGTAAAAAATTTGAAAAGTGGATTCATAATGTGTCAGTCTGTAAAAGTGTTTATTACTTGCCAAAAAAAAGAGCAGTAAGTGTGCTTTCAAATTGGCAAAGAAATTTCGTTTTGTGACTAATGTGAAAACATGACTCTGTGTGCAAATAGGAATTAGAGGCAGAGATTTATTGCGTATTGCTCTGGTGATTTCACAGTTGCATTAGATGGGAAGGGGGAGACATTTTTTGGTGCAGAAGCAGACTCTTAGCACACAGGTAGCTGCTTACCATGTGGAATCATGCACAGTATTCACAAGCGAGTGGGGTTTGAGGTTTCAGTCAGTAATGCAAATACATTCAGCATCACTAAGGCTGGTTGCCCTTGCTGGAATGTAGGCAGACACCCAGGTTACAAATGATGCTGGTCTGAAAAAGCAGTTTGGACATGTGCTTTGTAAAAAATCTGAAAAGTGGATTCATAATGTGTCAGTCTGTAAAAGTGTTTATTACTTGCCAAAAAAAAGAGCAGTAAGTGTGCTTTCAAATTGGCAAAGAAATTTCGTTTTGTGACTAATGTGAAAACATGACTCTGTGTGCAAATAGGAATTACAGGCAGAGATTTATTGCGGATTGCTCTGGTGATTTCACAGTTGCATTAGAAGGAAAGGGGGAGCCTTTTTTTGGTGCAGAAGCTGACTCTTAGCACACAGGTAGCTGCTTACCATGTGGAATCATGCACAGTATTCACAAGCGAGTGGGGTTTGAGGTTTCAGTCAGTAATGCAAATACATTCAGCATCACTAAGGCTGGTTGCCCTTGCTGGAGTGTAGGCAGACACCCAGGTTACAAATGATGCAGGTCTGAAAAAGCAGTTTGGACATGTGCTTTGTAAAAAATCTGAAAAGTGGATTCATAATGTGTCAGTCTGTAAAAGTGTTTATTACTTGCCAAAAAAAAGAGCAGTAAGTGTGCTTTCAAATTGGCAAAGAAATTTCGTTTTGTGACTAATGTGAAAACATGACTCTGTGTCCAAATAGGAATTACAGGCAGAGATTTATTGCGTATTGCTCTGGTGATTTCACAGTTGCATTAGATGGAAAGGGGGAGCCATTTTTTGGTGCAGAAGCAGACTCTTAGCACACAGCCAGCTACTTACCATGTGGAATCATGCACAGTATTCACAAGCGAGTGGGGTTTGAGGTTTCAGTCAGTAATGCAAATACATTTAGCATCACTAAGGCTGGTTGCCCTTGCTGGAGTGTAGGCAGACACCCAGGTTACAAATGATGCTGGTCTGAAAAATCAGTTTGGACATGTGCTTTGTAAAAAATCTGAAAAGTGGATTCATAATGTGTCAGTCTGTAAAAGTGTTTATTACTTGCCAAAAAAAGAGCAGTAAGTGTGCTTTCAAATTGGCAAAGAAATTTCGTTTTGTGACTAATGTGAAAACATGACTCTGTGTGCAAATAGGAATTACAGGCAGAGATTTATTGCGTATTGCTCTGGTGATTTCACAGTTGCATTAGATGGAAAGGGGGAGCCTTTTTTTGGTGCAGAAGCTGACTCTTAGCACACAGGTAGCTGCTTACCATGTGGAATCATGCACAGTATTCACAAGCGAGTGGGGTTTGAGGTTTCAGTCAGTAATGCAAATACATTCAGCATCACTAAGGCTGGTTGCCCTTGCTGGAGTGTAGGCAGACACCCAGGTTACAAATGATGTTGGTCTGAAAAAGCAGTTTGGACATGTGCTTTGTAAAAAATTTGAAAAGTGGATTCATAATGTGTCAGTCTGTAAAAGTGTTTATTACTTGCCAAAAAAAAGAGCAGTAAGTGTGCTTTCAAATTGGCAAAGAAATTTCGTTTTGTGACTAATGTGAAAACATGACTCTGTGTCCAAATACGAATTACAGGCAGAGATGTATTGCGTATTGCTCTGGTGATTTCACAGTTGCATTAGATGGAAAGGGGGAGCCATTTTTTGGTGCAGAAGCAGACTCTTAGCACACAGCCAGCTACTTACCATGTGGAATCATGCACAGTATTCACAAGCGAGTGGGGTTTGAGGTTTCAGTCAGTAATGCAAATACATTCAGCATCACTAAGGCTGGTTGCCCTTGCTGGAGTGTAGGCAGACACCCAGGTTACAAATGGTGCTGGTCTGAAAAAGCAGTTTGGACATGTGCTTTTTAAAAAATCTGAACAGTGGATTCATAATGTGTCAGTCTGTAAAAGTGTTTATCACTTGCCACAAAAAAGAGCAGTAAGTGTGCTTTCAAATTGGCAAAGAAATTTCGTTTTGTGACTAATGTGAAAACATGACTCTGTGTGCAAATAGGAATTACAGGCAGAGATTTATTGCGTATTGCTCTGGTGATTTCACAGTTGCATTAGATGGAAAGGGGGAGCCTTTTTTTGGTGCAGAAGCTGACTCTTAGCACACAGGTAGCTGCTTACCATGTGGAATCATGCACAGTATTCACAAGCGAGTGGGGTTTGAGGTTTCAGTCAGTAATGCAAATACATTCAGCATCACTAAGGCTGGTTGCCCTTGCTGGAGTGTAGGCAGACACCCAGGTTACAAATGATGCTGGTCTGAAAAAGCAGTTTGGACATGTGCTTTGTAAAAAATCTGAAAAGTGGATTCATAATGTGTCAGTCTGTAAAAGTGTTTATTACTTGCCAAAAAAAAGAGCAGTAAGTGTGCTTTCAAATTGGCAAAGAAATTTCGTTTTGTGACTAATGTGAAAACATGACTCTGTGTCCAAATAGGAATTACAGGCAGAGATTTATTGCGTATTGCTCTGGTGATTTCAGAGTTGCATTAGATGGAAAGGGGGAGCCATTTTTTGGTGCAGAAGCAGACTCTTAGCACACAGCCAGCTACCTACCATGTGGAATCATGCACAGTATTCACAAGCGAGTGGGGTTTGAGGTTTCAGTCAGTAATGCAAATACATTCAGCATCACTAAGGCTGGTTGCCCTTGCTGGAGTGTAGGCAGACACCCAGGTTACAAATGATGCTGGTCTGAAAAAGCAGTTTGGACATGTGCTTTGTAAAAAATCTGAAAAGTGGATTCATAATGTGTCAGTCTGTAAAAGTGTTTATTACTTGCCAAAAAAAAGAGTAGTAAGTGTGCTTTCAAATTGGCAAAGAAATTTGGTTTTGTGACTAATGTGAAAACATGACTCTGTGTCCAAATAGGAATTACAGGCAGAGATTTATTGCGTATTGCTCTGGTGATTTCACAGTTGCATTAGATGGAAAGGGGGAGCCATTTTTTGGTGCAGAAGCAGACTCTTAGCACACAGCCAGCTACTTACCATGTGGAATCATGCACAGTATTCACAAGCGAGTGGGGTTTGAGGTTTCAGTCAGTAATGCAAATACATTCAGCATCACTAAGGCTGGTTTCCCTTGCTGGAGTGTAGGCAGACACCCAGGTTACAAATGATGCTGGTCTGAAAAAGCAGTTTGGACATGTGCTTTTTAAAAAATCTGAAAAGTGGATTCATAATGTGTCAGTCTGTAAAAGTGTTTATCACTTGCCAAAAAAAAGAGCAGTAAGTGTGCTTTCAAATTGGCAAAGAAATTTCGTTTTGTGACTAATGTGAAAACAAATGTAGTAATATATTTAAATAAAATAAAGGAATTTTTTTTTAGTTTTTTTCAGGTATTGCTGAAGAGCAGTGAACAAAATTTAAGATGCCTACAAAATCCAGAGTAAAAAAAGAGCAGAAAAAAAACCTATATTTGAAGACAACTGGAGGACCTAAGTTAGTTGAAGATGCTCATGTTGGGAAGAAGAAAAAATCTTCTGGTAAGCAAACAAAAGATTTTCTAAGGAACATATTCAAAAAAAGGAAACATGTACAAAATGTCTGTACTGGAAAGAATGATTTCAATCGAAAAGGACAGGAAAAAATTGAGAATTTAGTTAATGAAAATATACCTTCTGCAACTAAAAAGATAAACTTAAACAGAAAAACAGCGTTTAAAGAGATACGTAGAAAAATGTTTCAGAGGAGAGTTATGTCCAATTTGATAAAGGATGTGAAGAAATATAAGCAAAAGGCAAAGTTTTATAAGAGAAAAAAAGAAATTGAAGCCATTGCAGCAAAGGCATTAGAATTAAAAAGGAAACTATTCATTTTAATTTTGAATAGGATGCGTACATTAGACAAAATGGTTAATGTACTGAAATCACATAGCAAAAGGAAAAGAGTAGTGAACAGAACAAACTTTTGTAAAGTGTTTTTAGGAAAATGGATGCATAGTTCAAGTAGTGAACCTTTTTTTAATGAAGAGAGTTATTTTCAAAGTAATAGTTTGCTGCATGCTGTTGACACCAGAGGTCGTGCTTATGAAGTGAAAAATGGTTGCATAATGGAGAAGGAGATAATGGTTCCAAGAGATGAGGTACAAGTGATGGCAGATGAGGCTATGGGGAGACGTCCTAAAGCCCCAGTGTACACTTGGAATTGTAGTAGTATTTGCACTGTGCGTCAGGAATCTATTGATAAATTTCGTGAGTTTCTAAGAGAATATAGCAAAAAAAGTGTGAAACAGAAGATTAAGGTGCTTCAAAGTCTAGATCCATGCAGAGTGAGAGAGAATACTGGTTTGCAGGGTCATTCTCTGGCTTGTCTATCTAGAAAAGTGTGTAATAGTGTTTTCCATCATTGTAGGATGCTGGCTGTTCATCATACTGAAATGAGAACGTTTGTGAGACGGTTGTATTTTGCTAAAAGTCCAGCAATAAAGTTAGATGAATTGAATAGGGCTCTGTTCCGTGGAACGGTATCAGATGTAGAGAAGGTTGTTGATGAAATTCAGTTTTGTTACTTTGGTCCTGAACAAAACAGTGCAGAGAAGGACACAGTAAATGACGAAGAAGTGGAAGAAAATGTAGAACCCTCTGTAAGTAAAACATTTAATGATCACATATCAAAATTTGCAATAATCTCTAATGAAAGACCAAATATTACTTGTATTTGTTGCCGCAGAACTCATTATAGAAAACAAACCAGGTATGTTGATCTCTACAGAAAGAGTGAAAATGAAGATAATTATAAGTGGAAGGATTTTGCCACCTATATATTTCTTGAAAATTGTTTTGAATTGGGTGAAGTTCAGCGTATTTGTAAATACTGTTACAACAAGTTAGAGGAAAATAGAATGCCGACCAGAGCTGTACATAATAATTTAGAATTGGATGCTATTCCTGCAGAACTTTCTGAATTAAATACATATGAGTCTATACTCATTCAATGTGTTCATCCGTTCCAGACCATAGTACGTATGGAGCCCAAAACTGGTAAATTACCTCCTTCAGATTTACTGAGAGGTTTAAAAGGTAGAGTGGTGTATTTGCCCTTGGATTTGAAAAAAAATATGGAAACTATTGATGCGGATACTTTGGAAACTGAACCATTAATTATTCTGGTTAATGGTGTACCTACAAAGAATAAGAAGATTTGGCAGGAGCTGGTAGATGTACGGAAAGTACAAAGAGCAAATTTGTATTTGAAAAGGAATAACAAATGGTATGAATCAATTTATATAGAAGAAGAAGAAGAAGAAGATTTACAAGAAGACACAGAAACACCAACTGGACAAATTGAAAAAGTGGACAAGTCAAAGGAAGAAGAAATTTATGAACATTTTAGCATACATCCTCTTCATTCAAAAGAAGTTATGGGAGACAATATTGATCTATTTCAGATGAAGAAAGCAAAAGGAACTCCCGTGAGTGTATGGGAGGAGAGCTTGGAAGCTCGATGTTTTCCCCAGCTGTTTCCTAAAGGAAAAGGAGGACGATACGATGAACGTCCGGAACAGATTCCAGCTTCTGAGTATCGGACTACAAGACTATATGCTGAAGATCCCAGATTTCGACAAAGTATTCCTTATTTGTTCCATCTTTTATTTGAAAGCGACTTGTCTGCACTGTCTTATGCAGTAAATCACATTTTAAAAAGTGGAGTACATTTACAAAATGTGTCTGCTAAGGATTTTATGGAGAAAGTGCAGCACCGAGATGATCATTTGGAAACACAACTGATCAATCTGATGGCTTGTCAGCGTGGGACAAATGAATATTGGTACCGACGCCATGGTGAATTAAAATGCATGTTACGGAATTTAGGAACTCCAACATGGTTCCTTACCCTAAGCTGTGCCGAGTACGCTTGGGGTGATTTACTGGATTTTCTACGAGAGGCAAATTCAAACATTAAAAACATCGAATACAAGACAGCAGGAGAACTGTGCTCATTGGATCCGGTTAATGTTTGCAGATATTTCAATCATAGATTTGAGGCTATGATGTCCTTCATCTGCAATAAAAAAAATCCACCTCTAGGAGAAGTAGTGGATTTCTTTTGGAGAAAAGAGTACCAGGCAAGAGGTGCTCCTCATATTCATATGCTATTGTGGATCAAGGATGCCCCAAAGTTTGGAACAGATGCTGATGAAGCAGTGTTATCTTACATTGAAGAATATGCAACATGTGCTATACCAAAAAGCACAGAAGAGAAAAAGTTAAAGGAGCAAGTTTTACGTTTCCAAAGTCATCGGTGTGGAAAATACTGTCAACGGAAATACAAGAGCAAAGATAAATACTACACTAAATGTCGATTTGGATTTCCTAGACCTGTTCTTTCAAATGGAAGAGTTAACAGTTTTATGTCAGCTGTGAGACATACTATCACAAGAAAATCACCTAAGAATACCTACAACCTTAAAAGAAAAGAAAAATCAAAAAATATAAATGACTACAACCCAGTGATTTTATCCATGTGGAACGCTAACATGGATATACAGTATGTAGCTGACAATTCCATTGCTGTTGCTCGATATGTAACGTCTTACATTACGAAATCAGAAAAAACAGAATTGAAGGAAATGTGGGAAGAGATTTCTCACGAGAAAACTGTCAGTAAGAAGCTGTACAGTTTCAGTTTGAAGATGTTATCGCATCGAGAAATTGGATCCTACGAATGTTCAGATAGGTTATCTTCTGCAAGTCTCTACTCGAAATCAAGAAGAATAATTTGGGCAAGTTTAGGCCTTGCAGCAATGAGAAATCGGGTACTGAAATCTGTTGGAGAAATTGAATATTTGGCCGAGAATGACCCAGAAAGTACAGATATTTTGAAATCAAACATGTTGGATACATAATACCCAAAGAGAAGTCATCATCTGGAGAACATGTGTCTCTATGAAGTGCTGCAGAACTACATTTATTCACGGAAAGCCGCAGAAGACATCAACAATGGAAAATATAAAGTCATTGGTGAGGAAGGATGTTTGGTGAAGCAAACAAAAGGAAGTTTGATAAATCACCGGAAGCTGAGTTGCGACACTTCTGACAAAAAGGAATTTTACTACTTGGCTCTTTTACAGCTGTTTAAACCATGGCGTACAGAGGATGAACTACTGGGAGAATTTCAAAGCTATGAAGATTCATTTAATGCTTGCAAAGACAGCATACAATGCAGAACATTCACAACTTATCTGCAAATGTTAAATGAAGAAATTGAACAGGAAACTACAATTGCAGCAGAAATAGCTAGAGACAGTTCTCAGGACAGCCAAAGTTCAGGAACACTCAGTCAAGATCCCCTAGGACAACCAATCGTTGAAAATGAAGCATCAATAGCCATGAATGAAGTGGAAACAGCTATGAATCAAGCTCAAGAAGAATTTATAGACTTACAAAATTTGGAAAGACAACTGAATCAAGAGCAGCAACAAATTTATGAAGAGATCAGAAACAAAATTGATCACGGATTTCTACATGAAAAAAAAGAGTGCTCATGCACATCATTTCATCCAATCAGGATGTATGTAAGCGGACAAGCTGGAACTGGAAAACGTTTCCTAATAAAAGTCATCAGAAGCTACCTACAGCAAAAAACGGATTCTACTTTGTCTTGTGTGGTTACTGCTCCAACTGGGTTAGCAGCATATAACATAAAAGGAATCACTTTACATCGTTTGCTAATGTTACCACTGGAGCATGAGAACAAAATACAATACAACAAGCTAACTGGAGAAGCATGCTTGGAAGTTTCAAGAGTATTGAAGAAGATGCAAGTTCTCATTATTGATGAGGTGAGCATGGTATCGAACTTAATGCTTGCCTTTGTGCATTTAAGAATGCAGCAAATTCTGAAGTCAGACTATGACGTGTTATTTGGAGGAAAACACGTCATAGTTTTTGGAGATCTTTTGCAACTTACTCCAGTTAAAGGACAACCAGTGTTTAATACTGTGACACATGAAGACACGAAGAAGTCATTGGGAAGCATAGGTAATACAAATATTTGGTCCTTCTTTGAGTACAAGGAACTTACAACTAATATGAGGCAAGCAAACAATGAAGAATATGGAAGTATTCTGAAAGATATCAGGATTGGACTACTCACAGAAGCTGGCAAAAAAGCATTACAGACTCGGCTGCTACATAATTTATTTCCAAAGGAAGAAATAGTTGCAGAGAAGATATACAAGAACATTGCAGAAAACAAAAGTGTCATCTGCTTAATGCCAACTCTACGTGAATGCTCAATATTCAATGAGGAGCTTTTGAAATTGGAAAAGGAAGATATCAGGAAATTGGAAGCAGTGGACAAAATTGAGGATGGAAGAATTACTGTCACATTAACAGGCACACTGAAAAATAAATTGGATTCACTAGAGAAGAAGATTTCCAAAACAGCTGGATTAGAAAAAAATCTATATGTTTGCATGAACTGTAGAGTATTTTTAAGGAGAAATTTGGATGTTGAAAAAGGTTTAGTTAATGTAGCTATGGGAAGAGTTGTGGGTTTTATTAATTATCAGAAAAAAGATGGAATTGAATGTTTAAAAATAAAATTTGATCAGATAGAAGAAGTTAAAGATATTTGTCAATGTACAGTTCGTTTCATGCTTGTGAAAGACTTATATGTACGTAGGAAGCAGTTTCCGTTTTCTCTAGCATATGCTGTAACTATTCACAAGTCTCAAGGATTGACTGTAGATTGTGCATTTGTGAACATTGGTTCAACTGTGTTCAAAGAAGGTATGGCATATGTTGCTTTGTCACGAGTGAAAACATTATCAGGTTTATTCATGACAGACTTTGATGATTCAAAAGTTAGTGCTGATACAAACTGTGTAAAGGAGTATAATAGATTAAGAAGAAGCTATGCTCCTCATTTAGGTCAGTATCCTGTGTTGGAGAAACGTGTAGTTTCTCGTAAAAGGAGAAATGAGAACATCTGTAATGAAGATGTAGAGAGGAGGAAAAAAAAGAGTAGTGATGTAATTGCAAGCAAAAAGAATAAGGAAAATGAAGAACAGGTTGTAGGATGTTATTTTGGAAATAGCTCTGGTGTCAACTGCTACGCTAATGTAGTGCTGAATGTTGCATTTTATCTGGAAAGTTTGCAAGAGCAGATAATAGTAAATCAGGGAAAAAGATTCTGTACTGTGCTGAGTCTCCTTTTTGAAAAGCTGAGTAATGATAAAACTCAAATAGAAAGTGCTACTGAAATTAGAAAAGTTTTAGATGTATGTTCAGGACGAACACAGTTTTCTCAAAATGTACAGCAAGACGCACAGGAATTCTTGATTTATTTTCTTCAGGTACTGTAAGAAGAAGGGGTTAACATTGAAAATTTATTTGGTCTCTCTTATAAATGGGAACATAGTTGTGAAAACTGTTATAATATATGTGGCTCTAATGTTGATTCTGAAAGGTTTATTTATTTAACATTGCCAGAGAGTAAAACAGTCACTTTTGCTAAATTAGTTAAAGATGCTAATCATAGCATGCAATGCAGTGAGTGTAAATCTGACATGTTTTCAACATTAATTTTAAAGGAATACAGACAGTATGTAATTTTAATGATGCAACGATGTAGAGCTGATGGTTCAAAATTGGATACTTTAATAAAGAAGTTTACAGGACAGCAATTATCAATTTCAGGAAAAACTTTTGTAACAGTTGCAATAATTTTCCATGATGGACCTACTGTAACTTCTGGTCATTACACAGTTTATCTTAAATGTGAAAAAGGCTGGACACTGTGTAATGATTCCCAATTGATTTTTAAGCAACGTTTGCCTTTTGATTTAGGAAATTCCTATCTAATCTTCCTGAAACCTAAATTTTAGAGAGATTTGACAACATCTGGAGAAAACAATTTTACCATTTTATTGGATTACCATTTGGAATTTACAAATAAAAAGATTTAACAAATTATCATTTGGCCTAATGGAAAGGTAACCAATTGTAATGTGGAATTTTTCCATTTTTTAAGGAAACTTTGGAAAACCAAAAATTTAGAAAAAATCGGTAACATCTGCACAATTTAAATTTTGGAATGTTATTGGATTGCCATTGGAAATTTTTTCAAAAAAGATTTTTAAAATTACTATTTGGCCATGCGGAAAAGTAAACAATTCTATTGTGGACTTATTTAATTATTAATTAATCTTTCGGAAACCAAAATGTTACAGAGAAACGGTGACATCTGTACAATTTAAACTTTTGTTTTTTATTGGATTACCATTGGAAATTAAACAAAAAAAGAATTTTAAAATTACTATTTGGCCTAAAGGAAATGGAACCAGATGTATTGTGGAGTTATTTGACATATATTATTGTGATTATACTTCTGAAACAAAAATATCAGACGGGTATTTTAAAGAAATAAGTATAGATATTAGATGATATTTTTTTAGAATATTATGCATTTCTTTAAAGTTATGTTTATGAAAAAAGAGATTCTGGGCTTTTTTAAAAACAATCTTTGAGATTGTTAATTTTTTTTTGCCTGCTGTTAAATGATGAATGCAATTGCTTTCACAATTTATAGTGAAATGCAATATTTTCTGAAAACAGCAAAAAAAAGGCAAAAATATTTTTTGAAAAATATGTAAATATGTGTACTGTATTATTAAATGTTTTATTAAATAGTAATACTTTTTTCTTTTTTTTCAGATTGAGATAGAAAATTTTTGAAAACTATAACCATTTTAAAAGCAATTAAAAATAAATGAATAAATCTTTTTTTGAGTGGGTATGGTAAGTCAATAATGTCATGGTCCCTTTTTTCCACTTCTCTACAATCACATTTGCAGTTTTTAATTGTAGTCTCTCAAGGACCTTGTAATGTGATAATTGATTTTTAGTGTTTTTTTAAAAAAATATATAAAAAATAGATGAAAGGTAAGGTTGGCTCTTAAAAGAGCCGTTGTGTTCATGCAGGGACAGAGGAAAGAAAGATTGGGAATATTAGACGGTACGACAAGTGTGCTGATCTATTTTACTGTTCACTAGGGAAACACTGGTCTCTCTATAAGTAATTAGATCGTGACAATGGGCGCACCGTACTTCAACCCTCGCAAACCGAGGGTTAATTTCCAGAGGACCAGAAAAAGGAGATGCTCCCCCCACAGATGAAGGGCTCACCTGACCTGCAGAAGAAGGACTCGGCTCTGCAGATGATGGTCCAGGCTGAGCTGCTGTGGATGTGCTTGGTTGATTTACTGAAGGGTTACCTTCAGTAAGTCGAGCATGTGTCCTTCTGTGTACATCCTTAAGGTGTCTCATCATGGTGTGATTCCCAAAGGAATACTTCCTGTCAGGATTACCTCTTGAAAGTACACGCTTACACAGCTTGCAAGTCACTAAGGGTGCATTTACCTTTTGCTGGCCTTCTGGAAAAGTAAAATAATCCCATACGTAAGAGGTCTTTTGTTTCCTCGCTCTCTGCCTCAAGGTAGTGCTGCTAGCCTCACTCTCAGAAGAGCTCTGCTGTTCTGCCATCGTATCACAAAGACACCCAGCTCCTTCTCCTCAGGGATCACAAGCAGAAATGAGGGGAATGGGTGTGGTGTAGGAGAGTTCTAGAACTGAAAGTAGTTTCAACCAATCAAAAGTTGTGTTTCTTGATCACATGACCTACCGTACGCTTACGGTACGCTTACGGCAAAAGTACGCATGCGCGTAAAAAAGACACGCGCTTGTGCGCATGTGCATAACAGTCACTCCCCGACACTTCCGCGTAACGTGCGCGTGTAGCGTACACGCGTACGCGCACCACGCGGAGTACGTGCAGCTACGCAAATTGCGTAACTATACGCAAACAGCGTAGATAAATTACGGACATTGCGTAAACCGTACGCTTACCGTAAGCTTACGGTACGCGTACCAAAAAAAAAATTAAAAAAAGGAAAAAATGTATTGCTAATAAATTTTACCTGTTTATTTTATAAAATATATTTAAAAAAACATATTATAGAATTGTAAAAATTTAACCATAGTCTTTAAAAAACAATAGAAAATTAAAAAAAAAATATGTAAAAAAAATAGAAGAAAAAAAAAAAAATTAGCATTTAAAAAACCTTGCAAATTCACTGAAAAAACCATGGGTTTCACACACGTTATAGTTAGGAATTAGCATTTAAAAAACCTTTGAAATTCACTGAAAAAACCATGGGTTTCACACACGTTATAGTTAGGAATTAGCATTTAAAAAACCTTAGAAATTCAATAAAAAAACCAAAGGTTTCACACATGTTATAGTTAGCTGGACATTTCACTCGTAAAAATACAATGAAATTCCCCCGTTATAGTTAGTTCAGCTAACTATAACTCGCGCGCCCGCAATGCACTACTGATGACGTCACATATTACATCACTCATGACATGGTCAGTGACATCACTCATGACATCACATCCTAATATTCCCATTCTTTCTTTCCTCCATCCCTGTATGAACCCAACGGCTCTTTTAAGAGCCAACCTTACCTCACAATTTTTTTTTTTTTTTTTTAAGCTTTCCTTTTTGTAAATTTTTTTTTGCCGTGTGCGCACGGTACGCGTAATTACGCGAAGTTCACGGAATTTCTCCGTTTACGCCGTGCGCGTACGCTACGCGCATTCGGCGATTTTTCGAAAAAAAATTAAAATTAATTTTGGCCCTTGGGGGTCCTTCTGGGACCCCCTGACCATGGCTAGGGGGTCAGGAACTGTCCAGCCTGCCCCCTTTTCACGTTATCCACCTTTGTTTTTCACCCCCTCAGACTGCGAGAGACAAAATGGCGGCCGACACTTCCTGGTTTCGACCGATTCGAATGTTTACTGAGATCTAACAACCAATCAGAATCGTGCTCGCGCACGGCAGCGTGCGCGTACGGTAAGCTTACGGTACGCGCTCGGAGCGCGCCCATAGATATATATATTGATTTAAATGCTATTTTCTCAGGAAATACTGAACAGATTTACACAAGACCTTCAAAGGGCACATCCCTGACCTGAGGGCTACCTCTCTGCCAAATTTCAACTAATTCTGTTCAGCCGTTCGGGCTGTAGCTCGGACTAAAGGTCCTATGGAAAAATGCATGGGGAAAACGCGTTTTGGGACCCCCCCTTTTTCTCAGCCCCCGCTTGACGAATCCCCCCTAGACTTTCAGGGTAGGAGCGGAGCGGAGCGCCCCACCTATTTTGAGAATTTCGCGAGGATTCGTCAATCGGCGCCAAAGTTATTCTAAATAGAATGTTGCGGATTTCCTATGGAAACACGGTCCTAACTATAACTATCTACTGGTGACCGCCAGTAGATAATATATATATATATAAATTCTTTAAGTGCATATAATGTATTTTACATTTATATTTATTTTTCACATGTACCTTCTGCCGTTTAACAACTAAGGACATGAATGCTCTTAAATGTGGGTTTTTTAGGTTCATATGTATTTTAGACAATGGACTATAGTCCTTTTGACATACAAGTTTTACAATCTTTTATGTCTATGAATCATGTGACACTTTGAATTATGCACTTGGCACTTTAAATATATGATTCCTCCTCATGAATGCGTCATATGATCAAGGCCTCTTGCAGGCTGAAACGCGTCATGGCGGGCAAACGGGTCCTTAAATAAAGGTTTCACCTCAAGCACTGATTTTGGGTCTGCATCGTCTTTATGCTGAGGATTGCAGCGGCGAATGCATCTATATATATATATATATATATATATATATATATATATATATATATATATATATATATTTATATAAAGGCTCAAAATTCCCTTGTGTTACAGGAAAGTAAGCACTCACGGGTGGCGTTCTACACCGAAGAAGGCAGACCGCCGAAACGCCTTTTTTTCTGAAAATAAACAAGATCTGTGACAACGCCAGCTTGGAGTGCTTACTTTCCTGTAACACAAGGGAATTTTGAGCCTTAATATTTGCGGAATGCACCGCCGCAATAGAGCACCCGTCCATGAGTGATTCTTGATTGGTGCAGTTGGAGTGACGTTATATATATATTCTCCAATGTCTGACTCGCAAGCGCAGGGAATAGGGAGAGCACTCACGAGCAAGTTCTATTTTCTCTTTATTAGTATATATATATATATATATATATATATTTATCTTCAGAACAACTTCGGCGCAGTTACCACCAACGTATCCACAGCACAGAGAGTCCACAGTGATTTCTTTAAGGTATTTTTTATTTTTTCTCTACACCATAAGTGCAAAAATAAAAGGATGGTCAACGAGTTTCGGCTGATGCCTTCAACTGGACCATATATTTATATATATTACCTAGTGGCGGGCACCAGTAGGTAGTTATAGTTAGGACCTATTATTCATAGGAAATCCGCAACATTCGATTTGAAATAACTTTGGCGCCATTTGACGAATCTTCTTGAAATTTTCAAAACTGGTGGGGCGCTCCAGTCTGCCCCTATCCTGAAAGTCTCGGGGTGATTCATTAAGCGGGGGCTGAGAAAAAAAGGGGGTCTCAAAACGTGTTTTCCCTATGCAATTGTCCATAGGAACCGTTAATCGCAGCTACAGCCCGAACTGCTGAACGGAATTACACAAAATTTGGCAAAAAGGTAGTCCTTGGCTCAGAGTCATGCCTTTTGGTTAAATGGTGTAAATCTGTTCAGTAGTTCCTGGGTAAATATAAAGTAAATTCATAGATATATCTATGGGCACGGTGGATCCGCGCACCCTGCCGAGCACGAGCTGTATGCTAATTGGCTGTCAACACTCCAAACCAGGAAGTGTTGGCGGCCATCTTGTGCCTCGGTAGAACCGAGGCACAAGAAAACAGAAGAAAAAACACGCAGAACGCAAAAAGGGGGCACGGTAGAAACACCCTGACCCCCTAGGCCTGCTCAGGGCGTCCCAAAAGATCCCCCAAGGCCCCCCCAATTTTATTTATTTTTTAAATCGGCAAAATTCACACTGGGTGCGTGGATCCTGCCGATAGAAAAAAACGAAGCGCGAGCTCCCGCGCTTTGATGCTAATTAGCCCCTGGGGGGGGGGCAAACCCCCGGGGCATGTTGAAAATAAAGTGTGGGGGGGCCCAATCCCCCCACACTGCCCTAGGGACCGCCACCCCTGGGGCAAAGTATTAATAATTGTGGGGGGAACATTGCCCCCCACAGCCCCAGGGATCACCACCCCCTGGGGCTTGACTTAATTTACTTTGCGGGAGGGGCACTCTGCCCCCCGCAGCCCCGGGGACCACCACCCCCGGGGCTTGACTTAATTTACTTTGCAGGAGGGGCACTCTTCCCCCCGCTGCCCCGGGGACCACCACCCCGGGGCTTTTTTAAATAAAAAAATACCCTGTGTGGGGGGCTTGATTACCACATTGTGCCAACCAGTTCCTAAACAATGTCGAGTTTTTTTATCTTGATCGCCAGCTCGTGAGCAGAGGCTGAGGATGAGCTAATTTGTGTGAAAGGGCTTCTTGGATAATAGGCAGGCAGAGAGACGTATGCACAAAGAATAGACATGGTTTCAAAATGGATGTCGGGTTTAGGCTAATTTAGCAAGTAAATAGCATATTTGCATAGGCCATAAATCACCCATCCCTGGTTAGGCTGGAGACGTAAGGGGCAATAATGAAAACAGAGTTCAAATGCCTGCGCATACTTAGAAAATTATTATATGAAAATAGTTCAATTGAAGTGTATTAAAAAAATGTATAGGAAAAAGTAAAAAAAGTTGGAAAAAATCAATCCAAGGAAAACGTGAATTTCTTACAAGTCTTGGAGATTGCAGTCCGGAAGTTCTTCAGCGGCTTGAGATGCGTAATGTTCCAAGAGGCGATTGTTGCCATCATGTGAGAAAAGCGAAGCGATCCAATGCATATCCTCGAAGGGACAGTAATGTTCCTTGAATGTTGGAGCAGCAATTTGAATTGGCAGGCAATCTGCCATGTTGTCAAAGGTCGCACATTGCAGGAGATCTTTCGCGGCTCCGCAGAAATCCAATTCCGCCAGGATACCTTTTTGCGTTGCATCCGCCATTGCTCCACTGCCCGAACAATCAAGTTCATGGTTTTCAAGATACTCCATTACCTGCTGGATATCGGGAGCGATTGTTGGGATGTTGGAAAGGCATAGATCCATTCGCCAGTCGAATGGGCAAGTTTTGCAATAAAAAGATGGTTGCACGCAGATTGCATATGTGTAAATAAATGTCATGTTGTAGCTGGCTCCGATAATAGATAGAGGCAGGCAGCCGAAAAGTTGTTCCATTTTTTCACGGTATTGATGTAGCTTCGCGTAGAGGCGTATTCTGTCGGACATGATTGTTACCACAGGGAGTGCATCCATTTTTTACAAGCAAAAATAGTAGTAGGATGGCCGCAAACAGAGCGAGAATTATGGGCACTGTTCCTGTCATTCCAGAGATGATCGAATGAATGAAGTCTGGTATTATACCAAAAACAGTTTGAAGGCCTGTGACAAGGCCGGAGGAGACAGTGTTAAAAAAGTGTGCCAGACCTTGAGTGCCAGATGTGTTGAAAATTGTGTAACAATTCACAAAGTGTAATGGGAGGTTTGTATTTAAAAGGGACTGTATTTACTTGAAGTTTGTGCTATCTGCAGTCGATAAATTTATTTTGTAGAAGTGAGGGACACTTCTGTTTGAAACAAAAGTGCTTTCAGTTTGCTCAGTTTAATGAAATCTATTTTCAAAGTAGGTATTGAAGGGCAAGTTGAACTTTGGGAGTTACTTTGTGTGGGTGGGAATAGAGATTGCCACAGGAAGTTACTCGGTTTGAAACAGTAAGGACATACGGTATGCCAGCTCACATTCCGTAACAGTCTATGTTATTAAGAACCAGATAACTGTTGTTAGAAAGCTGTGTGAATGTTGGTCTGATTGTGGAAGTTGGTGTGCTTTTAAGAAAGCACGCAAGATTAGGGGCTGTAAGCTTAGAAGCATCGTGCAGTTGGACATTCTTGTATAGTAATGAATGACTGACATTGTGGTCACACTTTTCACCTGTGAGAAAAACTTCTGTATCCTCTTTAAGACAGCGATATGTAAATGGGAGAAACCACTGCTTGTGAATAAATGCGCTACCTTATATAATCACATACAACATGACAAACAACATGTACACCTAGCAGACACAACAACACTACATACTGTGGGAACCGTGGCTAGCCATGTATAAAAACCAAACATGGCATGGCACCTCTGCCACACAATGCAGAATGCGGGGAGAGATGGGAGCAAAGTATGTGCAAAGGTGGCAAGTGATTCTCGATTATAAAAGTATACAATGCAAAGTGGTGAGGGGATGTGCCGGAGAGACTTGAGTATGCGTAGCACAGAGATGTACATGTCAACATACACTGATGGATTATTGAGTGAAGTGAACAGTGGACGCAACCATGATAGCACAGTCAGTAGGGAAGATTACGAAAACATAGTACGTATGTGCCCCCTCCCCCCCAAATGTTTAGTGTAGTGAGCTGGCTCGGCGTACGCAAGGCTAACGTAGGGGTATGAATAAAAGGCCCATTTCTCTGAGTGTGGCTCTCTTCCGGAATGGCGAACATGTCTGCCAGGTCTGCTCAGCTTACACCGTCACAAGGCTGACGTCGTGAGCGAAGTTGGGTGCGTCAATGATGCTCTAAGCCTGCTGGTACCCAGAAACCGTCATGGCCGCTGCAACGCACATATGCCCCACAGTTTACCTATCGACACCGCCGTATGTGAAAGAGGGCCCACCACGTGCTGGCAGAAGCTCCTGGGCCAAGGTCTGCGAGCTGGGAAGGCTCCTGAGATCAATGCTGGCTACCGCGACACAGGCAGACAGCGCCCAGCCTGAGGCTCAGTGCTCTGTATACTACTAACACAGTAGTCCAACAGGTACCAACAGTGGAACGGTGTCTTGATCCCACAATGGACGATGTTAGAACTGCATCTGAGAGTGGAGATGAAGGTACTCCCTTCGACCAGGTGCAACCAACTCTAGGTCCCAATAGTGGAACGGTGTCTTGATCCCACAATGCACGATGTCCGATATTACCTGCTGCTTGGTTTTCACAGAACTCCCTCCGTTAAGGTGTATCACACTCTGTGCTTCCGTAGCTAACTGCTGCACATGATTATTGGGCTTGGTTGACTGTAGTCGCTGGATTACACCGCAGTACAGCAGGTCTGAACAGTGAAATGGGGTCTTGATTCAATGATTGAGGATGTCAGAAGTTGAAGTCTGTGATGATTTTTGTGTACCCCCTCTGATCAGGTGCAACCAACTCCGTGCTTCCGAATCCAATGGCACGTGGCTGTGAGGTGTTAATGACCACTGCCTCTGGCCTACACTGTGGTCAGCAGGGCTCACATTTCAGATCGAATGGTGATTGTTAAATTACAGAATGCATTAGGCAACTAACTACAACGTTTATTGAAATATACACAATATCCTTTTAGTATACTTGCTTGAAGAAGTTTTTTTAGATGAGTTATAGGTTTAGTACAATGACCAAATTCTTCTTGGTAGTAGAAAAGAACACTTAACAACAGTCTACACTGTGGACAGCAGAGATCACAATTCAAATTGTTTTGATTTATTTATAGCAGAGTTTTTTGTAAGTTATTCATGGATGTCTGTGATGACTACTGCCTTCAATTTACACTGCAGACAGCAGTGTTCACAATTCAGATCGAGTTGCTATTGTAGATGACGCAGTCCTGTAGGCAAAAGACATTGCTCCAGTGAGCTCTGTCCGCACTACGCATTCGCATCATCGCAGGCTCCGCATACGCTTTTTGTTGCTTTGTGTACTACAAACTGGGCAGCTCACGTCAACGCCACGTGGCTGTGGGCCCTTGCTGACCACTCTCCCTGGCCTACACTGTAGACAGCAGTGTTCACAAATCAGATTGAGTCGCTATTGCAGATGATGCAGTCCTGTAGGCAACAGACATTGCTCCTAGTACGGCCCATCCGCAGCACGCATCATCGCTGGCTGTGTACATGCTGAATGCTTTTGATGTGGCTATCTAGAACTGATGGACCCTTTATGATACAATCTTTTTGTGTATTATGTCAGATCTACTGCCTGTATCTCAGTATACCACAAGTTATGGTTTTTTTACGATAGAATCTTTTGTGTATTATTTTATATCTACTGTCCCTACCTTACTGCAGCACAAACTATTGACACTTTTATTATTGAATCTCTGTGTGTGATCCAATGATTACTGTTGTAGTTGATGCTAGCAGCAACCATTCCCTGAGGGCTGGTTTACACTCACCCCACACACATCCAGCACAGACATCACTGGATATGTGACCCTGGTAATAAAAAGAAGTTGAGCGCACATGCCCGTACCCACTTCCACTATCTATCTGTGTCCGTGTGTTAATTATCTATGCATGATACTGCCCCTGGGCCGTACCCCATTACATTGTTCTGTGGACTGCGTATGCAACCATGTTACCTCTGGCAGTGGGAAAAACTTTGGTTATGTAACTTTTATGTGCATGGCTATTACAGGTGGAAGGCTAATTTACAAACTATGAATATTGATGAAGATGATGGTTGCATGTTGTGTGTAGTGTAAGATATGTGTACATAGCAACATTTTTCAAAATAGCTCTGTAAGCAGAAGAGGTGTGGCTCATCAAATGCTGTAGAGAGAATGGCTAAAATGGGTGACGTTCTCCAACTGCTGCAATGGGAAATGTTATGAACTAATTAAATGCTTTTTTTAAGGTCACATGGCACCCAACGTGATTTTGAGAAAATATATTTACCATAATATAAGTTTATTACAGTTAAAAATATATAAATGTTTGAAATATTTTAGATTATCGCTTGTTCTCATATACCCT
This sequence comes from Triturus cristatus, assembly GCF_964204655.1. Classification (NCBI taxonomy): domain Eukaryota; kingdom Metazoa; phylum Chordata; class Amphibia; order Caudata; family Salamandridae; genus Triturus; species Triturus cristatus. Next base: position 627,514,693 of record NC_140587.1, read on the forward strand.
TTAAACTTCTTTAGATATAGTTTTGAGACATAAAAAAGAATGAGGGAATGGCGTACTCGGCGCAACACCATATGTCTATGACGTAACACAGGGCCTGGCGGCGTGCACTCGTCGCATACGCAACGCGCAGCGGGTACGACCCCATACATACATGACGTAATGCGTGGCTTGGTACTGCATACCCGTCGCATACCAAAGTAGCAGCTGGCGTGACCTCATACGTATATGATGTTACACGGGACGCAGTGCCACGGACCCGTCGGATACGAAATGGGCATCATTTATGAGTTTGGCAATATGGCGGATAGGATTCGCCTGCTGATGGAGCTTGGTACACTACCGGTACAGGACTCCAGTTTTCTCTAAAAAAAAAAAGATATACAGATTTTTTTTAAGATATAAAAGATTACAGAATTTTTAAAGTTAAAAAAAGGATAATAGAGTTCCAAAATATTACAAAACAATTAGAAAAAATATATGTTTTATAAATATTAACATATGACATTAACATTAAATAAATGTTAGAAATTCACTAAAAAAACCCATAGATTTTACAGACGTTATAGTTAGGAATTAGCATTTAAAAAACCTTTGAAATTCACTAAAAAACCATAGGTTTCATGGACGTTATAGTTAGTTGGACATTTGACTCACATAAAACCATCGAAATTCGCCCGTTATAGTTAGTTGAGCTAACTATAACTCGCTTGCCCGCAATGCACTGGTGATGACGTCACATATTACATCATTCATGACATGGTCAGTGACATCACTGATAACATCACTGATGACATCTCAAATGACATCACTGATGACATCACTGATGACATCATCCACGTGATAATTTGATGCACAAACTGATGCCCTAATATAAACTTTGATACACGCACTCTAAAATACAGACTACTATTTTTGAAACCATACACACAAAAATGCCAGATAATACATACCACCCACTATTTCCTAGGTCTACACACACATCCAGTCACTTATACATGCAGTTACTCATCGATACAGTATTATAATATGCACTCATACACCTATACATACAGTCACACTCCGCCACTCATCCATAGAGTTACTCACACACGTAGTCAGTCATACAAAGAATCAATCACATACCCATTTACTCATGTATACAGTTATACACACCAACTCCGTCATTTATACCCACACCACATCACTTAGTTATGCAGATACTAACACATACTTACTGTCTTAGACAATCACTGATACAAGCAGACACTCATTTATACACCCACTCTTCAAATAACTTACTCTCAAGTATAGTCATTTATATACTCCAACACTTGCATATACTGCCTTAAAACATATGTAGTTACTCACACATATACCACTGAGACATTCATTCACTCACCAACACACCCACACACTAACTCACCCATACAGCCCTTCCCAGATGCACTTTTGAATCCATACAACCAGTGCATCACCCACTAAGACATCTATGCACAGAGTCACACCCCCCGCCCACCCACACAGGCACTTAGGCACCCATACAGATACTCAGACAAAAAATCAATAACCTATATAGGCACTCATGTAGCTACTCACCAACCCATGCAGCCTCTTACACACCAACTGAGAGACTAATACAGACTTTCACACAGTTTAGTCACTAACCCATGCATTCAGTAAGACACGTTCAATCACTCACTTATACAGTCAGTTATGCACCTACTAAAAAATCCCTTCAGGTACTTGTAAATCCACTCATTCTTCAATACACCTTGGCATGGATATATCTGAAAAATATTTAAACTTTACAGAAACACACATTTACTGGATGATGTCATCAGTGATGTCATTTGAGATGTCATCAGTGATGTCATCAGTGATGTCACTGACCATGTCATGAGTGATGTAATATGTGATGTCATCACCAGTGCATTGCCGGCGCGTGAGTTATAGTTAGCTCAACTAACTATATGAGTCAAATGTCCAACTAACTATAACATCCCTGAAACCTATGGTTTTTTAGTGAATATATATATATATTTGCACCAATTCCAGTTACCTCCCAGTTCCTGGACACCAACACGAGGACTCCGGTAAAGATTTCAAAAGAGTCTCCTTTTATTTTTCGGTTCTTGGTAACGCATTTCGCCTGCCTCCAATGTCTGACAGAAAATAGGGCGTGCACTCATGAGCAAGTTCTACTTTCTCTTTATTAGCATGCAAGTACATATTTTACAGCCCAACGCGTTTCGGTTTTCCTTCAGACCTTGATCACGGGTTGTTTTTTCATAGTTGCCACCAAGCGTTTTATTTCTTGTCATGAAACATATCCCGATTTCCTGTTACTGCAAAGCATTCTGGTTATGGTAGTCTGCTTTAAGCAGAGGACAATGTGAATCTAAAGTGCAATTGTGCAAACTACCCTTCTTAATGTGCAAATTTGTGACATGTGCAAATAAGATTGTGATTAAAATTGATTGCTCAAGCTTTCTTTAACCCCTTCGACGCGCTTGACAGAACTGTTCCGTCATGCACGTCGGTTGGGCTGTGCTTATGACGGAACCGTTCCGTCATGGCCCCGCCCGCGCACGGAATCTTCAGCGTGGCGCGGAAATCCGCGCCGCGCTGAAGGGGTTAAATTAGGAGCAATAAATAATTAATATTAATCAAATTAACATATTACACATATGGATTCCATTCTGTTTTTGTATTTGCAGTGGCATAATGTTGCGGCATGTCTAATTATTTTTTTATTATTTTGAATGTCATTAGTGAATGTTATTCATGAGTGCCCTCCAGTAGGCAACAGAATCCAATCAATATTTATGATATGATGTCACAAAATGACTACTTTTTGTGCAATCATCATAATTCTCATATCGGCTGTGGTTGTATTTCTTTCTTTTAGACAAGAACCAGTTCCAGTTTCTTGATGTTATTCCAAACATGTCACTGATTCCATTATTCTTATATTTGTAATTTTTAGTTTTTTTGTTCATTTATTGATTTTCAATTATTGCTTTATTTTTTAAATGATGTCCTTATATGCACTCCAGTAGGCTTACATATGATGCTATTATTTTTCCTTCATGCTTTGATGATTTTATTGTTGCACATTCCATAGAATTCTTGCTTTTAATTTCTCTTGTCCTTTTCTTTTAAACCGCAATCACCAGTGCAATCATTATGCCATGCATGTTATTGTTTCTTTACAAATCATATGGTTAATAAATTAATCTTATTTGCAGAATATTCTCTCTTGTCAGTTATCACTCCAATGGTAAGGCGTTCTATGCTTTCAGATGCACATAGAGTTCTTCAGTTTGATTCAGACCTATGTGATTTAAGGTTCTTAATGAAAGAATATGCTTTTTGTCGCAACAGTTTCTCCCTATCACCGATATTGTGAACAGTTTGATTGCATAATATTTGGCTTCTTCCCAGTTGCTATCATTATGTTCCTCCATGTGCATAGCAACTGCATTGCTGCGACCTTTGTTGCATGTGTTCAAGAATTCTCTTTTTCAATTCACATGTAGTACTACCCACATATTTCTTTCTGCACAGGCACTCAATTACATAGATCACAAATTGTCTTTTGTAATTAATGTGTTGTTTGAATTTCCACATAAATCCATTAACCATTTTCACTTGTTTTGTGTTCATCTCTATTTTGCAGGCTTAGCAATTGTTGCAGCTCCAAAGTCCTTCTTTATTCAGCCATGCTTTTTGATTCATTTTGAAATGACTGTGTGGCAACTTGTCCCTTAAATTTGGTGCTCTTCTGTATGTTATTCTGGGATGACTTCCCATTATTTTGGCAGCTGTAAAATCCAATGGCAATATTCCCCAATGTTTTTGCAGGATTTTTTTAAGTCGGTTTTATTCAGTAGAGAATGTTGTAATGAGCCTGATGACATTTGCTGACTCTTTCCTTTCTGTGTTACATAGAATCTCCGATCTTGTTTGCACTGTCACTTTTTCAAAACCCTTTTAAATCACTCTACTGGGATTTCCACTCTTTTTTATTCTTCTTTTTGTTTTTTGACTGTGTTCAATGGCATGTCAAATGGAATTTGTTGCTGTGTCTTTTCTCTGTATACAATAATACCTTGCAGACTACATTACAAAAAAAGAAACAGCAACAAAGCCCCTATGGGGAATTTTTATGAATTCATAGAAATTGCTCTTTGAAACAGAATGTTATCGATCACCATCAAAAAACAGTCACAGAACAGTATGTGAAGTCCTCCATCCCAAAACACGCTAATGACGAAGGTCTGAGACAGCATGTTTGGTGTTTTCAAACACATATATGTGGGAAATAATGCCATAGAATATACAGATCTAAAGGAAAGGTTTACACTAAATGTCATTTTGGATTTCCATGTCCTGTTATTGCACAAGGAAGAGTGAACAGCTTTTTGTCTGCAGTGACACATACAGTAACAAAAAAGTCATGGAAAAACACATACAATCTGAGGAGAACAGAGACTTCCAAATACATTAATGATTACTATGCAGTCATTCTGAAAATGTGTAATGCAAATATTGACATACAATTTGTTGCAGACAACTCTATTGCTGTTGCTTGATATGTCACTTCAAACATTGCAAAATCAGAGAAGACTGAGATGAGAGAGATGTGGCAAGAGATTAGTGCAGAAAAGAGTCTAACAAAAAAAGTGCAGCTTCAGTTTTAAAATGTTGTTTCATAGGGAGATTGGTTCTTATGAATTGTTCGGACAGGTTGAGCTCAGCGAGTTTATGCTCTAAGTCAAGTCAAGGTGTGTAAAGTCCGGTTTTGCAAGTACATGAATTAAAGTGTTAAAGTATTTTCTGGAAATTTAGTATCTAGCAGTATTTGACCCAGAAAGTACAGACATAGTAAAAACAAACATGTTGGATACATTCTACCCAAAAAGAAGTGTACACTTGGAAAACATGTGCCTATATGAAATTCTTCAGTACTACAGATACAGAAGCAATGTCAAAGAAAACACTGAAGAAGGCACATTTGCAGTTCTCAGATGTGATAGTTGTTTAGTGAAACATCCAGAAGGAAATCTCATTAACCAAAAGAAACTTAGAGGCTGATTAGGATGGCAGTCAGACTTTTGTCTGACTGCCATCCTTTGGTAAATGGGACCGCCTGACAGGTTGTTGGCTGTCCTGCCATAGGTATGAGGATGCGACCGCCACCACAGACATCACAATGTCTAAGTTTTGTATTGCAGTGGGTGCTGCTGGCTGCAGCACACTCCGCAGTACAAAAAGGGGACACTTCACATATCCCTGCACTACGTGGTAGGCACCATGCGGTACCTTGCACATGGTGCAGGGATAGGTAGTGGGGCACCATAGGTGTCCCTCCAAAACCCGCAGCTGAGGGCCAGGGGGAAAGGGGGCCACTATGGGTACCCAAAGTCCCTTTCTACCTGCCTTTTCATGGCAGGTTATCCACCATGAAACGGTGGATGGAAAGGGACATTGTAATCCCTAAAGTGGTACCTGGCAGGCACCACCACCATTGTAAGGAATACAACTCCCTTCGATGCACCGACGGGCTCAAGGATCACATCGGATGCGTGGCAGTCGGTCTTTCTGACTGCCAAAGATCCGCACACCATTGTAATATGGTGGGTGGAATACATGGTTACGATGACGGTGGGACCACCACTGCCGGGCTGCCGGTGGCAGTCCCATCATCATCGTAATCAGGCCCTTAGTTGACAAACTCAAGAGAAAAGAGGGGTTTTCTATTTGGAACTTCTTCAACATTTCGAATCTTAGCGTGCAGCATCTGGATTACTTAGAGGCTATGATTGCTATGAAGATTGATTTAATTCTGTAAAATACAGTATTCAGTGTCCAGAGTTCTAAAATTATATGCAAACGTAAAGTGATGAGATTTAACAAGAAGAAGTGATTGCTACAGAGGTAGCTAGGGACAGTTCTCAAAGCAGTCAAAGTTCTGCACCACTTAGTCAAGATCCTCTTGGAGCCCCAATTATTGAAAATGAAGCTGCAATAGGAATGAATGAGGTGGAGACTGCATTGGAGCAAAGCTAGACAGGAAACTAAACATCTGGAACAGTTAGTTACACAACTCAACAATGAACAGAAATACATTTATATGGAAGTAAAGGAGAAAGTAGACATGGGTTTCTTCAAGACAACAACAAAGAATGCAGTTGTTCTTCCATTAAACCAATTCTTTTATACATTAGTGGTCAAGCTGGCACTTGGAAAAAGCTTTGGAATTTAGGTGCTGACTGCTTACCTCAAGGACAACACAATCACATTTGTCATTTGTAGTAACAGCAGCAACTGGATTAGCTGCACACAATATTGAAGGAATTACTCCACATCAACTACTAATGCTATCTGTGGAACATGACAACAAACTGAAATACCAGAAGTTATCTGGTGAAGCATGTAATGAGGTGGCAAGAGTTTTGAAGAAAATTAAGCTTTTAATCATTGATGAGGTAAGCATTGTCTCAAACTTAATGCTTGCCTTCGTTCACTTTGCAACAAATTTTAAGAACAGACTACGATGTTCTCTTTGGAGGAAATCATTTAATTGTGTTTGGTGACCTTCTACAGGTAACTCCCATCAAAGGACAGCCTGTTTTCAGAACCCTTGTCCATGAACAAACACATAATTTATTATGAAGTACTGGAAATATGAACATATGGCTGAATTTCCAATACAAGGAACTGTTGAAAAATATGCATTACATGTCTGATGAGGTATATAGAAATATTCTGAAGGACATGGAGTTGTGACCAAGGAAGGTAAGAGTACCTTACAAAGTCAACCTATCAAAAAACTATTCTCCTCTAACAAGACACCAGCACAGCTCATGTTCAATCTGATTGAGGATGGAAAATCACTGCTGTATTTAATGCCTACACTTGAGAGTGCAGCAGTTTCAATGAAGAATTAATAAAACTAGAAAAAATTGAACTTTTTGAACTAACAGCTATTGACAAACCAGGGAGTAACAATACTGCTGACTGAGAAACTGCAAGCAAAATTGGATTATTTATTAAAATCTGTATCTAGGAATGCTGGATTAGAAAAGTCTTTACGTGTTTGTGAAAATTGTAGAGTAATTTTGTGGCAACATTTAAATGTTGAGGAAGGCTTAGTAAATGGTACAATGGGCAAAGTAATTGATTTTACTAATTTTCCAAATAGGAATGAAGGAATTAAGTTGAATATGTAGCAGTAAAATGTAATCAGATTAATGGCATGAAACAGATTGGCCAATGTGTAGTACAATTTTTGCTTGTGTAAGACATATGTGAGGAGGCACCAGTTCCCATTCTCTATATGGTGTAACTATCCATAAATCTCAAGGTTTAAGTATAGATGCATCTTTGATTAATATTGGGAGAAGTTTATACAAAGAAGGTATGTCATACGCTGCATTGTCGTGAGTAGAACATTGTCCAGTTTGTTTTCAGTTTATTTTGATGAAAAGAAAGTTAATGCTGATACTGGTTGTGTTAGAGAGTATAAACGGTTGAGAAGTGTATATGCTCCTCACTTAGGACAGTAGCCTATTTATGAGAAACAGGCAATCTGTCTTAAGTGCAAACTCACTAAGCAATCAATGGATGTTCTGCAAAAGAAAGAAAAAATGTGGATAAGAATAAGAAAAACCAGCAAAATGAAGGAGAAATCATAAGGTTTCAGTTAGAAAATAGAAATTATCAACTGCTAATGTAGTTCTGAATGTAGCCTTTTATTTACCACATCTTGTAAATGCAATTGAGCATTAAGCAGACAGCAGGTTCTACTCTGAACTTTATCATTTGCCTCAATGTTTACGTAGTGGTAGGACTGTACTACATTCTGCTTCAGGAAAATGAAATGTAATGGACATAATCAGTGAATCTGTACTATTTTTTCAGAACTCTCAACAAGATGCACAGGAGTTTATTATGGTTATTCTTGGACTTTTGGCATACGAAGAAGTGAATATTGAAGAGATATTTGGTCTAAGTTACAAATGGGATTGTAATTTTGTGGATTGCTCTTTTACATCTGCTACTCATATATTTTCATGAAGGAGTACAGATAACTTCAAGACACTATACTGTTTACTTAAAAAGGCAATGCCAGTAAGCTGACATTTGAACATAAACTGCCTTTTAAACTGCCAAATCCACACTGTTTCCTTTAACAACCAAAGCCATAAGAAGTATTCCTCTTTAAAAGGTGGTTTACTGTGTTAGTACTGTATGGGTTTTCAGTCTTTAAGACATCATTTGGACTACTAAGGGGAATGCCTTAAACATTTACTTTTACATATGTATATATGTTACCTCTATTTTCATAAATGGACTACTTGAATATCATACAATGTTTTTTAAATATGTTTATTTATAATAGTTAAGTAGCTACATGTAAAATGATTTTTTAACGCTTTGCATAGTGTCATATATTTACAGTGTTATACTGTGCAAGTCTGTTTTGTTTCCCTACAATCTATTTGGTTGTTTTTTCCCCACTGTTCAACAATGAAACTTTGTACTGTTCAATGTTTAAGGTATACCAGTATGAAAGCTGAGAAGAGCAAAAAAGAAAATACTTAATGTTTAATTGTTTTAGAGTTGCAGCTCTGTAATATTTCTTTATTAACAAGACTATTTATATTCCAGCAACCTAAACTTTACTATGTAAATCTATACCGTGTAACATTAACTTATCTGTATGTTTTCACTCTTTTATCACTGGTCCAATTCCAGTATTATAGCTACCTAATTAAATCTTTACCTTTATAATCCACCCAAAAACACAAAAATGCACACATTGATGCATACTCTAAGACACCTGTACCTGCTCCGTGAGACCTTTGTTTTTACAAATTAGAACACTCTGCCCTCCAGGCATAGTTTTAGGAATGTTCTAATAGCCATAAAGCCTGCCATAGTAGGCTATAACAGCCATCGATGGCCTGCTCCCTTGTTACAGACCCAAGCCAAAGCTGGAAAAGCCTGCAACAGCAGGCTCCAAGGCTACAGTAAAAGTGCAGACAATGAAATTGTATGGAAAAGAGTTGGATATTAAATAAATCTATGGTTTTAAAAGAGTAAGAAAAAAAGAAAAGAATTAACAATGTAGATTTCTGTTTCCTGGACATGATGATATTGTCCTCCTAGTTAATGACAACATCTTGGGACTTCACAAAATTAACAACCGATATTTTAAACTAAATGCAGGTTGATGGAGTTTTAATGTTTATAGACGCTTGGCTGAGGCGACATGTTCCTGCTTCTCAGTAAGGGCATTTTGTTCTCCTTTTAGAACTGTAACATAAGGGGACATGGTTCTTGTTTATGTGCTTCAAGAATGATGATGTGGCAAAACAAAAACAAAATAATTAACAATGTAATATCTGACGTCATCAGCACTGGATTGCGGTCGCGTGAGTTATAGTTACCTTCACTAACTATAACGGGGGAATTTCATTGGTTTTTTCCGAGTGAAATGTCCAGCTAACTATAACATGTGTGAAACCTATGGTTTTTTAAGTGAATATATATATATATATATATATATATATATATATATATATATATATATATATATATATATATATATATATATATATATATATATATATTCAGCTCGCAAAATCCCTTACTCCCATCCGGAGAATAAAAAAGGCAGCAGCACTCGCGGTTTCAGTTTTAAAGGCCAGTTGTATTCCTTTGCGCTTCACAGACGCGTTTCGGGGTTTCCCTTCGTCAGTGTGTAATGTAATAAGTCAGTTATACAATTAATTTTACAAAAAAAAACGTCCATTTAGACACTTATTTACCCATTTATTCTTCCATTAACCTTTAGATATACATATATAAAAAATATTTATTTTTCAGAAAGACACATATTCACTGGATGATGTCATCAGTGATGTCATCAGTGATGTCATTTGAGATGTCATGAGTGATGTCATGAGTGATGTCACTGACCATGTCATGAGTGATGTAATATGTGACGTCATCAGCAGTGGATTGCGGTCGTGCGAGTTATAGTTAGCTGAACTAACTATAACGGGGGAATTTCAATGGTTTTGTACGAGTGAAATGTCCAGCTAACTATAACATGTGTGAAACCTATGTTTTTTTCTGTGAATTTGCAAGGTTTTTTAAATGCTAATTCCTAACTATAACGTGTGTGAATCCTATGGTTTTTTCAGTGAATTTGCAAGGTTTTTTAAATGCTAATTCCTAACTATAACGTGTGTGAAACCTATGTTTTTTTCAGTGAATTTGAAGGTTTTTTTAATGCTAATTCCTAACTATAACGTGTGTGAATCCTATGGTTTTTTAAGTGAATTTGCAAGGTTTTTTAAATGCTAATTTCTAACTATAACGTGTGTGAAACCTATGTTTTTTTTTAGTGAATTTGTAAAGTTTTTTAAATGCTAATTTATCTATGTATTATTATATTTTTTATATATTTATTTTACAATAAACTACCTATGTATATAGTTATAGATTGACTGTATCCTGTAATATGGAATGGCTCAGCTCTTTTTTTTGAATTGGATAAAGTTGAACAGCATAGTTAATATCTTCTATAAACTTATAAACAGTTTAAAATGGTTTTTTTTAAGGGGTTTTCACGGTGCGCGCACCGTGCACGCACCGTGCGCGCACCAGCAATTTTTTTTATTAGAGGAAATGTTTTTTTTTTATTTACGAGGTCCTTTAGGGACCCCCTGAGAAGGTCTAGGGGGTCAGAGAGTGTCTTCCCTGCCTCCTTTTCATGTTTTAGAAATCGGGTTAAAGGTAATTCATTTCTGATGCATGCGTGCACCGTGCGCACATGCGTGCGAGCACCTTGCGCGCACGGTGCATGCATGCGTGCGCGCACCGGCAATTATTTTTATTAAACAAAATGTTTTTTTTTTAATTACGAGGTCCTTTAGGGACCCCCTGAGAAGGTCTAGGGGGTCAGGGAGTGTCTTCCCTGCCTCCTTTTCATGTTTTAGAAATCGGGTTAAAAGTAATTCATTTCTGATCCGTGCGTGCACCGTGCGCGCATGCGTGTGAGCACCGTGCGAGCACCGTGCGCGCATACGTGCGCGTACCGTGCGCGCACGGCAAGTCATGTGATTACGAAACAACACTTTTCATTGGTTCATAGTAGTTTTTGTTCCAGAATCTTCAAACACCACACCCACTCCCCTCACTATTTCTTCTTATTTCCTGGGACAAGGAGCTGAACAGCTACTCGAGTAAAATCTTACTTGAAAATGGCAGAACAGCAGTCTACTTCAGGGAGTGAGGAGGAGACCTTTGTGGTACCACCAAGGAAGAGCAAACAAAACACTCTTTCATCTGGAAATACTTCACCTTTCCAGAGGGCCAAAAGAAGGTCAATGCGCCGAAGGTGACATGCACTATTTGTGGAAGTGTCTTATCCAGAGGAGATCCCAGCAAGAAATACTCCTTTAGTATTTATTCAATGCTGAGACACTTCAAGACAGTGCATCCTGTACCTTATGCTCGAGAAACAACTAGAGCCCTAAGGGACAACCCTCCACCTGCTCAGCCGAGCACATCATCTGCGGCCGCAGATTCTCCGTGCACCAGGCCACTGGACATCCGCCCAGTCTTCCAGAAGGTGCACATACATTGTAATGTGTGCAATGCTGTTCTTTGCTATGGTGAGAGCAGTATTAACTTGATCGAAAACAAAATCCACAGCACACATGCTCCAGCCCATAATTTTTTTCATTTATTGTTTTTGTTCCTGTTGAACAGTTTTTCATTACCAGTTTTTTTTTTGGTGCTCTAAAAATGTTTTAAACAATTCAAAATTGTTAAAAAACTAAAAAAAAAATACAAAACAAAAAAGACAAAAAAAACAGTTCTTTTCAGAACTCACTTCACTTCTCCAAGAAGAATGAGTGAGAAAGGGAAAGTATGATCAGTTGTGAAAGACTGACTGCAACAAAAGGACTAAGGGTAGAGGATACAGGTAAGAAGAGTGAATGAGTAAGGGAATGGCAGTGAGTAATGGAGAGTGATGGAGGGGGAGTGAGAAAAGGGGAGTAAGGGACGGAGATAGAAAAAGGGAGTAACAGATGAAGCGGATGAAGTACAGCAGGGTAAAGGGATTGAAAGTAAGAGAAGTGGAGTGATGGTGAGATAAGGGGTATGAGGATCAGAAAAGGGGGTAAGGGAAAGCGAGAGATGGGGTGTGAGGGGATGGAGGGATTTAGGAAACTGGCATGAGAGAAAGGGAGTCAGGATTTCAATGAGCAAAGGAGAGTGAGGGAGAGTGAAGGAAAGAATGCGAAAAGATGAAGGGGTGTGAGATACAGACAGGAGGAAGTGAAGTAGGAGAATAGGAGTGACTATGAGTAAAGGATAGTGACAGTTAGGGAAGGTGAGGGAAGGAGAATGATGGAGAAGGTTAAAAAATTAACATAGATGGAAAATGAGTGATGGAGAGAGGAGGAGTGGTAGAAACAGAGATGTTAAGGAAATTAAGGGTAAGAGAGACAAAGGGAGAGAGACAGAAACAGAGACAGAGAGCAAGGAACTGAGAAGGAGTAAGGCAGTTAGAATGACTGAGACATATGGAGACAGGAAGAGAAACATGGTTGAAAAAATAGTGATGGAGGCAGTAAACCTAGGGGAGTAGTAGAGAAGGAGTGAGGGAGTTACGAAAGAGCAGTAAAGGAAGAAGAGAGAGGGAAGGAGAATGAGAAAAGCAGAGTGAGGAGAAGTAAAGAAAAGGGAGCATGAAAGTGAAGGGGTGAGAAATACAGCTATTTTAAACTTACCTGACCAACAAAATAACTTAATTATAAATAAATGGGTTTTTTTAATTACAAGAAAAATTGATTCAATTTCCTAAATTTTCTTTCTAGATCTGAAAAAAGTACATTTTAGAATACAGTACACATATTTTCATATTTATCAAAGTAATTTTTTGCCCTTTTTTTGCTGTTTTCAGAATATATTGAATTTCACTGAAAATAGTGATATCAATTGTATTCATCACTTAACAGCGGGAAAAAAAATAAACAATCTGAAAGATTGTTTAAAAAAGCCCTGAATCTATCCTCAGTAAAACATAGCTTGATAGAAATGTAACATATATATTAAAAATATCTTCTAAGAACAATAACTGTTTGCAATAAATAACGTCTGTAAATCTTGTTGCTTAAGAACATACACCAAAATAATATCTGTCAAAGAAGTCCACAATAGAAACATTTTCCTTTCCATGAGGCCAAATGGTAATTTTTAAATCCTTTTTAGGTGAAATATCCAATGGTAATCCTATAAAATCGAAATAATGGTTTCTTCAGATGTTGCAATTTGTATCTAAAATTTTGGTTTTAGAAAAATTAAGTAGGAATTTGGTAATTCTGCAGGCAAACGTTGCTTGAAAATCAATTGAGAATCATTACACAGTGTCCAGCCTTTTTCACATTTTAGATAAACTGTGTAATGACCAGAAGTTATAGAAGGTCCATCATGGAAAATTATTGCAACTGCAACAAAAGTCTATCCTGATATTGATAATTGATTTCCTACAAACTTCTTTATTGAAGTGTCCAATTTTGTTCCATCAGCTCTACAACGTTGCATCATTAAAATTATATACTGTCCATATTTCTTTAAAAATAACGTTGATAACATTTCTGATTTACATTGAGAACATTCCATGTTGTGATTTGCATCTTTAACTAATTTACTAAAAGTCACTGATTTACTCTCTGGTAATGTTAAATGTATGAACCTTTCAGAATCAACATTAGTGCTGCATGTGTTCATACAGTTTTCACAACAATGTTCCCATTTATAAGAGAGACCAAACATATTTTCTATTTCTACCCCTTCATCTTCCAGTACCATAAGCATATACATTAAGAATTCCTGTGCATCTTGCTGGACATTTTGTGTAAACTGTGTACATCCAGAACATACATCTAAAAGATTTCTAACATCAGAAGCACTTTCTATTTTAGTTTTATCATTACTTAACTTCTCATAAAGGAAACTCAGCAGAGAACAAAATCTTTTTTCATGATTTAGTATTATCTGCTCTTGCAAACTTTCAAGATAAAATACAACATTCACCACTACATTAGCGTAGCAGTTGACACCAGAGCTATTTTCAAAATGACAACCAACAACCTCTTCAACATTGTCCTTTTTCTTTTTGCTTGCAATCACATCACTCTCCTTTTGTTTTCTCTTCTGTACATCCTCATTACAGATATTCTCAATTCTCCTTTTCCGACAAACAACACGTTTTTCAAACACAGGATACTGACCTAAATGAGGAGCATAGCTTCTTCTTAATCTATTATACTCCTTTACACAATTTACATCAGCACTAACTTTTGAGTCATCAAAGTCTATCATGAATAAACCAGATAATTTTTTAACTCGTGAGAAAGCAACATATGCCATACCTTCTTTAAACACACTAGACAAAACGATATTTGATTGGCAATTTCAAAGCACATTTACTACTGTGGTAGAGCAAGTGATAATTACTGTAACAGCCTGACACATTTTCCTTATAGTTTAGAGAGGCAGAAAAGAGCACATGTCCTAACAGTTACTTGAGACCATGAGCATGTGGAACCTGGATGAGTGATTAGACTAGAGCAAAGGAAATGAGCCTTGGTGATATTGAATGTGTTAGCGTTACACACTGCTATCTGAAATACCACACAGTGCTGAATAGTAAGCATGGGAGTGCAGGAGAAGCAGCTGGCTGTGTGCTAAGAGTGTGTTTCTGGAGACTGTGTATTGTCAGGTGCAAGAGAGATCTGCATGGACGCTTGCACAACTGCATGAAGACTGCAGAGATGTATGTAAGATCACCTGTGGTAAGGGTTAATTGTGCTTATGAACATGTAGGAACTACCTCACCCATTGCAGGAGTGGAAGGAAAATCTACCCTGTTGTTTTCAAATGTGTTAGCATTTGCCTCTCATCTGTGAGATGGTGATGTGTGCTGTATGCTAACCATAACAGTTCAAGAAAACAAGCTGCCCCTTTCCTACGAGTGCAAGTCTTACAGAACAAGAGCAACACGAAATAAATCTCTGACAACAATTCCTGTGTGCACACAGACTCATGGTGTGATTCTAAGCAGAAAACGATATTTGATTGGCAATTTCAAAGCACATTTACTACTGCGGTAGAGCAAGTGATAATTACTGTAACAGCCTGACACATTTTCCTTATAGTTTAGAGAGGCAGAAAAGAGCACATGTCCTAACAGCTACTTGAGACCATGAGCATGTGGAACCTGGGTGAGTGATTACACTAGAGCAAAGGAAATGAGCCTTGGTGATGTTGAATGTGTTAGCGTTACACACTGCTATCTGAAATACCACACAGTGCTGAATAGTAAGCATGGGAGTGCAGGAGAAACAGCTGCCTGTGTGCTAAGAGTGTGTTTCTGGAGACTGTGTATTGTCAGGTGCAAGAGAGATCTGCATGGACGCTTGCACAACTGCATGAAGACTGCAGAGATGTATGTAAGATCACCTGTGGTAAGGGTAATTGGAGTTTTGAACATGTAGGAACTACCTCACCCATTGCAGGAGTGGAAGGAAAATCTACCCTGTTGTTTTCAAATGTGTTAGCATTTGCCTCTCATCTGTGAGATAGTGATTTCTGCTGAATGCTAACCATCACAGTTCAAGAAAACAAGCTGCCCCTTTCCTACGAGTGCAAGTCTTACAGAACAAGAGCAACAACAATTAAATCTCTGCCAACAATTCCTGTGTGCACACAGACTCATGGTGTGATTCTAGGCAGAAAACGATATTTGATTGGCAATTTCAAAGCACATTTACTACTGCGGTAGAGCAAGTGATAATTACTGTAACAGCCTGACACATTTTCCTTATAGTTTAGAGAGGCAGAAAAGAGCACATGTCCTAACAGCTACTTGAGACCATGAGCATTTGGAACCTGGGTGAGTGATTAGACTAGAGCAAAGAAAATGAGCCTTGGTGATGTTCAATGTGTTAGCGTTACACACTGCTATCTGAAATACCACACAGTGCTGAATAGTAAGCATGGGAGTGCAGGAGAAGCAGCTGGCTGTGTGCTAAGAGTGTGTTTCTGGAGACTGTGTATTGTCAGGTGCAAGAGAGATCTGCATGGACGCTTGCACAACTGCATGAAGACTGCAGAGATGTATGTATGATCACCTGTGGTAAGGGTTAATTGGAGTTTTGAACATGTAGGAACTACCTCACCCATTGCAGGAGTGAAAGGAAAATCTACCCTATTGTTTTCAAATGTGTTAGCATTTGCCTCTCATCTGTGAGATAGTGATTTCTGCTGAATGCTAACCATCACAGTTCAAGAAAACAAGCTGCCCCTTTCCTACGAGTGCAAGTCTTACAGAACAAGAGCAACACGATTTAAATCTCTGACAACAATTCCTGTGTGCACACAGACTCATGATGTGATTCTAGGCACAAAACAGTATTCCTGGGTGATACCAGTACACCTTAACTTATGGTGAAGACATACTCCATAATATCTTACAAGTTCAAGGCAGTTAAATATCTTCCAAAACATAAAATGTAAAACACAACTTTAAAAGAAGAAACACATTTCTAATATTTATATCAAAATACACCACATACATCCCCTCTCAAATTCATAACTCACCTTTAAAAGTAGTTAGTTGAGAAAGAAATGTGCCACTCACACAGCAGATTATCAGAGCCAGAATCTCTGAGCTGTACTCCTCTCACCAGAACCACTAAATGGCTAAATTTCCCTCTCTTTTTTCACACATATACATGTTAACTTCAAATCACATTGCTTCCCACATTTTTTTAAATGGAAACACACATTTCTATTGGTAGCAAATTTCAACCCTTTCCAAATGATTCCTACCCCCAACATGACTTCTGCCTGCTACCATAGCAACAGATCATGGAACACTGGTGTGAGCAGAGAGGTCAGAAGTTCAGCACACAATGTTTCTAATCCAAAGAGCAAGAGTGCTTGACTTTTCAAACCTAACAGCATATCCAAAGTAATCTTCTGTGGGAACACATTTTTCTGAACCAATACAAAACATGCTTTTAAAAATTTAAACATACAGCCTAGTTTTTAGTGTTGAATGGTCTGAAACAGCCAATGAGTTCTTTTTATTAAAAAAAAAGTATGTAAGCCTCCATTTTACAACTATCTTTCTTTTCATATTTCCATTCTACTGAAAGACACCTTCTGAGTGCATCCAGATCTCCTTGAAAGATGTTCACAGTGTGGATTGCAGGTCATAGCTATGTCTACTGGAGTGAAAAGTATGTGGAAAAAAGAGGTATTGTGAAAGACCTTGCTTTGCCAAATGTAGACATTAAATGGATTGGTCAGAGCGGGTTAAAGTGGCACCAATTAATGCCTTTGGTGAAATCCTTTCTACATCTCCCACAGCCTGACCTTATAATTGTGCACTGTGGTGAAAATGACCTAGGCACTTTAACTGGGGTAGGTCTGGAAATGCTTGTTAAGGACACCTTTGTGCAATTGATGTCACTTTTTCCACGAACTACCTTTGTATATTCTAATATATGCCAAAGGCAAAAATGGAACTGGTCCAACCATTATTGTCCGCAGTTTGAGAAAGCAAATAAGCACGTCAATAAGTCTGTTTCTGCTTTCCTCAGAGACTATGGTATGGGTTCTATATACCACAACAACTTGCGTTACAACATGCAAGGCATTTATAGAGGAGACGGTGTTCATTTCACAGATGAAGGCAACAGAGTCTTCCTCTTGAACTTTAGACTCTGCATCGGTACTTACTTGTAGGTACAAAAAAACACTCAATGAACGCAACGGCTCTTTTTAGAGCCAACCAACATCTAAACACTTAAACTTGATTTTTGATTCTATTTTTTTAATGAATTTTTTGCCACCGTGCGTGCACCGTGCGCGCACCGCGCAATATTTATACCTTTTTTTTTTTTTGGGACGTTAGGGGTCGTTCATGGTCCCCCTGAGAAGGCCTAGGGGGTCAGGGACTCTCTACCCTGCCCCCTTTTCATGTTCTCCACTTGTGTTTTTAGCTCTCTTCTGCCTCTAAAACTCAAAATGGCGGCTGGGGATTGCGTGTACCGTGCGCGCACCCCGCAATTTTTTGAAAAAAATAAAATGTTTTTTTCACCCTTCGGGATCCTTCAGGGACCCCCTGACAAAGGCTAGGGGGTCAGGAACTCTCTACCCTACCCCCTTTTCACGTTCTCCACCTTTCTTTTTCACTGTCACACACAAAATGGCGTCCAACACTTCCTGATTTCGACCAATTCGAATGTTGACTTACATCTAACCACCAATCAGAATTACGCTTGCTGACATTTTGGTGCGTGCCCCGTGCGAGCACTGTGCGCGCACGGTGCGCGCATATAGATATTTATGTACTTTTAACTGCAATTTTCTCAGGAACTACTGAACAGATTGACACCATATATGCAAAAGGCACATGCCTGACCTGAGGACTACCTCTTTGCCAAATTTCAAGTAATTCTGTTCAGCCGTTCGGGCTGTACCTTCGACTAAAGGTCCTATGGGAAAATGCATGGGGAAAACGCGTTTTGGGACCCCTCTTTTTTCTCAGCCCCTGCTTGACGAATCACCTCGAGACTTTCAGGGTAGAAGCTGGGCGGAGCCCCCCATTAGTTTTGAAAAATTCACGAAGATAGTCAACTGGCGCCAATGGGAACTCAGTCCTAACTATAACTATCTACTGGTGACCGCCAGTAGATTATATATATATTCACTGAAAAAAAACAAAGGTTACAGGGACGTTATAGTTAGGCTGATATTTCACTCGTCTCAAACTTCACAAATTACAACACTCATGACTTGGTCAGTGACATCACTGATTATATCACTAATGACATCATCCACAGAATCTCTGATGCAGCCACTCACACCCCTATGTAACCTTTCATACAACCACTCCAACTTTCACACTAGCATTCTCAAAACCATTGACACACCCTTACCAGTACTTACATACCCACTCACTGATTCATAGGTCTACACATACATCCACTCAGTCACCCATACAGCCACTCGTTCATCAACTCAGTCACTAATAAATCCACTGATATATCTACTTATACAGCCACACAGCCACTCACACGCTCTCAGTCACCCATAGAGCTACTCGCACACCTAGAGGGGAGTTTTGTATGTTAATAGCATAGAGTAGAGTGGCACAGAGCAGAATGTTGTACAGTGGAGTGGCATAGAGTGTGATAGTGTATAGTGGAGCAGCATACAGTGGTGTGGTGTACAATGGAGTGATGTAGAAAGAGTGACACACAGTGGCATGGGGTAGAATGTAATAGCATACACTGGAATTGAGTGGGGTGCAATCGAATAGCATAGAACGAAGTGGCATCGAGTGGAATGCCAAACACTGAAGTCGTGTAGAGTGGAGTTGCGTACAGTGGGGTGGCATAAAGTGGAACAGCATAGAGTGGAGTAGCATACAGTGGAATGGCATACAGTTGAATAGCATATAACGGAGCAGCGTATAGTGGAGTGTCATACAATGGAGTGATGTACACTAAAAAGGCATACAGTGGAGTTGCCTGCAGTGTAATTGCATAGAGTGGACTGGTGTAGAGTGGAGCTGTGTACAGTGTAATAGCAGTGGGTGAAGTAGTGTAGAATGGAGTGTTATACAGTTGATTAGCGTAGATTGTAATATAATATAGTGGCATAGCATACAGTGGCATTTAATTAGGCTTTCCTGTTTTCAGTTTCTATTTTTGGTAAATTCTGGTGTTTTTTTTTCAGTGTTTTCAAGTGATTTTAATAACTTAAAAAACTGTTATCAGTGGTTACACATTTGTGCACCATTAAAAACAACAGAAACAGTGTGTTTTCAGTGTTTATGGAACTTTTTGCTTTTATTATTGTTTGCATTCTGCACGGATAAAGCTTAGTATATAGACAGTGTACGTACAGTATATATGAGGTCCAAATACATTTTTACAAATCAAACTTATTGTAGTACACCTTACGATACTTCTTCAGTGAGTCTTTGGTCATGCACGCTCGCTCTTTCCTTCCCATGTAAACTTTTATCTGTGAAAAAGCCCTCTCAACATTGGCCCTTGAGACAGGCAACGCCAAAATAGCCAGTGAAACTTTACATATGCAGTCTACAATATTGTTTGGGCTTCCTTTGCTACGCTTAGTAGTACTATGCTATAAGATATCGAAGTTGAAAAACCTTCTAACTTAAAACATACTTGCTCTACTTATCTGCACTACCCAACAGAATCATCTGCACCCTCTAACATGTAATACTGCCAAATTTCATAACAACCAAGCTGATGGTTTTCGTACTAATATTTATGGAAAATACATTGGATTTCAACCCTGTTTTGGGACCCCCCCTTTTTTCTTTGCACCCCGTAGACCAAACAATGCAAAACATTCAGTTCTCCCAAATTGAAACGGGGGCAGCAGGTCTGCAAAGTTTTGTGCACATTCAACAAACGGGTGCAAAGTTATCATCAGGCAAAAATCGAAATAATCCCTATCTTGGGTCACTTTAACTATAACTACAGAGTGACTACTGCCACTCTCAAATAGATTTATATATAATATTAAATATTAGTGGAATTGATTTGATTTACATGATATAAAATTTAAGTATTAAAATATTTAACATTTACTATTTTAAACTCTATTTACATTTTAAAAAATCATTATTTTTGGACGATATTTTGGTATTTACCATAAAAAGTATAGGATCCTGATATTGTGGTAAATTATCATTTTAGCTCTATACTTTTGTCAACAATATGTTTTACCATAATATTGTGTCAGTGATCCTTTCCCTGCTAAACAAAGTGAAAACTTCTGTGCTCTAAGATTTCTGTGTGTCTCTGCCTGGTTGTGGATTGACTGTCTGGATTTGAATGTGATAGGCTCTGGGGAATGTCTTGACCCAGGGGAGAAGGTGAGACAGAAACAGGCTGACCTGCATCTGGAGTGGAGGAGGGAGGAATAGCCCCTGGAGGTGAAGAGGCCTGGGCTGCAGCTATAAAATATTAATGACTCAATCTCCACTATGAAAGGAAGAAGGTGTCACTGGCAGGGAGACACCCAGAACTGGTTTGGACAGGGGTCAGTGCCCTCCTGAACACAAGGACTTCAAAGGCATTTAGGGGTATAACTATGAGAGCTGAAAGCCCTGAACGTCGGAATAGAAGATAATTGAATGGAATGGAACTATTCAAGACTGTAAAGGATTGAAACTACTTCATAGTCAAAAGGAACCTCTGCCAAGGGAGAAACATCTGAAGAGTCTGAAGGAAAGGACTGACCCTTGCTCTGTGTTCTGGGGCTGGCCTACAGTTTGCTGATTTAACCAAGGAGAGGCTAAAGGGACTTTGCTGTGTGCTGTGTCCCCCTGCTTGAAAGGACTTTGCTGTGTGCTCTGTCCTCGAGTAACTTATCCCCAAGGACCCGAGGAGAGCTGGCTCCCTGTTGTGGAGACTCAGGAACACAAAAGTTTCCAGGTGTGTCTCAGCGATGCTGTGTGCATTCGCTTTTTACAGCCTGAGACCCTCATAAGAATTGCCCTGTGATCGTGGGCACCTGGAGTCCAAGCGAGTCTCAGCGAAGCTGTGTGCGTGTGCTTCATGCAGCCTGAGCTCTTCTTGAGGACTGTCCTGTGATCGTGTGCACCTGGAGTCCAAGTGAGTCTCAGTGACACTGTGTACATGTGCAGCCTGTGACCTTTGTGAGGATTGCCCTGTGATTGTGCACACCCGGAGTCCAAATGAGTCTTAGCGCCGCTGTGTGCGTGTGCTTTGTGCAGCCTGGGACCTTCGTGAGGATTGCCCTGTGATCCTGTGCACCCGGAGCTCAAGTGAGTCTCAGCAACACTAGGTGAGTGTGCTTCGTGCAGCCTGTGACCTTCATGAGGATAGCCCTGTGATCGTGCACACCCAGAGTCCAAGTGAGTCTCAGCGATGCTGTGTGCGTGTGCTTCGTGCAGCCTGAGACCTTCGTGAGGATTGCGCCATGATCGTGCACACCCGAAGCTCAAGTGAGTCTCAGCTATGCTGTGTGCGTGTGCCCTGTTGCAGCCTGAGATCTTCGCTATCATCATCGGCCTGGACCGGCAGCCCCAGAGAACCTGTGCCGCTGGCCCGAGCCCGCTGTTGCCAGAGCAGGACCTCAAACCAACCTCATCGGGCAAGGGCCCGAGTTCCACTGCCCGGAATCAACCAAGTCGCATCGGAGGCCCAAGTCGCTAGAAGAGGAGAGGAGAGCAATGTCACCCCCCCCCCAGGTAACGTGTGTCGCAGCCTGGGGTGGCCTCTCCCATTCTTCCAGCACGAGCCTCTGCTCAAGCTCGTATCGCGGCCCGTACTTGTCGAGGAGTGGCAGTACCGGGGCCAGAGTGTGGAGCTGCACTTTGGTTTACACCATCCCCATGTTGGGGGCATATGCTGGCAGAAGCTGACCGCGAGTCAGTACGAGTGGCAGAGAGACCGTCTAAAGCACCGTAATCGGTGCCGGAGTGCATTACGCATTGCATTATTTTTGCATAACGAACTGCCTGATTGTTGCATTTCGCATTGCATTATTTTTACATGACGAACTGCCTGATTGTTGCATTACGCATTGCATTATTTTTGCATAATGAACTGCCTGATTGTTGCATTACGAATTGCATTATTTTTGCATAACAAACTGCCTGATTGTTACATTACGTATTGCGTTATTTTGGCATTACGAACTGCTTGATTGTTGCATAAAGAACTGCATTATTTTTACATTGCGAAGTACCCCATTCTTGCATCACGAACTGCATAGCATTGCATTACGACTGCATTGAATCATTTAGAATTGCTCATTAATACCGCCAGAACCTACAAGGGCTGGCTGGCCTAATAACCGGCCAGGAGGAATATCACAAATAAGCATATGTTGGAATTTTATCATGTGATCTCATTGTATATCTTTTTATAGAAACAAATAATTGTTTTATGAAACTTGTGTGGAATCCATTTGTGATGTTACCATTGGGTTACTGAGAGCGTGGTTGCAA
This sequence comes from Triturus cristatus, assembly GCF_964204655.1. NCBI lineage: Eukaryota > Metazoa > Chordata > Amphibia > Caudata > Salamandridae > Triturus > Triturus cristatus. The sequence goes on from NC_140587.1 coordinate 627,537,791, forward strand.
ATACTTTACACATTTGCCTAGGAGATTAACCTGGCTGCTCGTGCCAAGCTACCGAGGGGGTGAGCTGGGGCTATCTGAGAAGGTGTCCTTCCTTTCCCTGACTTAGAAGCAAGGGTCTCTATTTGGCCTAAGGTACCTACCTCAGCCAACTAGAGACCCCCAGTTCTAACAATATGTATTGTAGATATTTCTAGCATGGCTATGAATTCCTTGGGCTTAATTCATAAAGTTTAATTTACATATTTATGTAAGTTTACTTTTTCTGATATTCACAAACTATGGGGCAAAGTTACAAGGGGCTAACACTGCTGCATAATTATTCATTTGCCACTGCGGTGGTTTTTTTTGGCACCATATTTACAAAATACCTTTACAGGATTTTAGCATCACTTTTTCAACCCCTGCCCCTTTTTATCACAGCGCCAGATGCGGCAGTTAGTGACAATGATATGTATTTAAGGTGTTCCCCCTTAAATACAAATGCAAAACTGACGCAGCCGTATATACAACGATTTTGGAAAATTATGCAACTTTGGCAAAAGACGAGCAGAGTCCCAATAGCGGCATAATTTTACCGCTGTGGAAAGCCACATGCCCACTTGTTTAAAAGTAGAACATACCAAAATCACTCTGGCAAGCTCAACAGCACCATGGACCTACACCTACTGCAGCTCGGAATACCAAGAAGACCACCACCACCTCTACTATCACCACCACCACCCCCACCATCAACAACAGCATCACCACGGAGGCAGCGCTGGAGAAGGGCGTGGACATACCGACAGAGGATTACCCTAATTGACCTCAGGGAGGAGTAGGTCATTGCCCATTGCAGGCTCAGGAGGGAGTTCAATGACCACCTCCTGCACCAGATTGAACCAAGTCTGTAGCCAACATCGCAGAGGTGCACCAACATACCTCCACAGGCCAAACTACTGGCTGTCCTATACATGTGGCTCTCTGGAACATGCCAACCCACCACAGCCAGTGGCAGTAGAATCCCAGGCATCCTGCTCTCGATACCTCCCCTCCATCCTGGATGCCATCATAAGCCTCACACCCCAGTACCTCATCTTTCCCAACACAACACAGAACCAACAGGAAAACAAGCAAGGCTTTTATGCCGTTGCAGGATTTCCACATGTGCTGGGTGCAATGGACTTCACCCATGTTCAACTTGTGGCTCCAGTGGCTATATCACACCTGTAATGCAATAGGAAGCACATGCATTGCATGAATGTGCAGGCAATTGAGGACCATCTGGGCCTCTTCGTCATTCCCTCCTCAATGAGCGCTTCCAGAATTGGACATATGTGAATTGTCTACTGGTTGGTAACTAACTCTCAAGCACATGACAGACCACATGACAGTCAAATATGCTGGAACACGTTGCCATATTAGTCTTGGGCCGAATGAGACAATGTTTACATAGTAGGTGTGGGCCTACATACTTGTGCCATACTACATGGCATATGTGCAACACAATCCTACAAGTCACACATGTTGAGACCGCCTATGCCACTTTATACCACATGTACAAGACAACTGCGCTGCTGAAGCATCAATGTTCATGATGCTTTGGTGGAGCAAGTCTCCAACTCATGTCAATGGGGCAATGCAAAAACAGTCTGTGTGCCCTTGCATGTCCTCATAGAAGTAGTAAATTGCAGGAACGTGTCCCTTAAAGTATTAAACTATTTGAGGACACAACGCTGGCACAAGTGCACCATGGTGCCAGCGGGGTTGTGTTGGCGCAAGTCACTAGTATGTGATGGTGCATATGCAGACCAACCATAGATGTGCTGTATATTTGGAATTTGGCACATTCCAGCCCTTCACTCTGGATGCAGGTCAGCGCAGCCATAGACATCCAATACTGCACAGTGGCAACAACTGTTAAATTAGGTATTGTGTGTGCATTAAATTGTGTGAAAGAGCCTCACTAAGGCAACACTATGTGAAATGCTGTGTCCAAACACTATGTTGAAGTAAGGGATTCCCTTTCTTTAGTCTGTATGTCCGCAGGTAAATCCCAGGATCATGAGACATGTGATGTAGCCCAGACCTGTGAAACTGAGAAATGTTTTAACCTCGCAAGATCATGTCTGCCATGCTACATTACATTACTTATCATACACACACATCCCATCCTATCGGCGCATCGTTTTGCGGCACACAAACCACGTTATCAGTTCTCCAAGGCACCAGCCTGTGCAGCAAGGTACAGCCTCATTGACAAACTACCTCTCCCATAACAGCCAACAACAGAGTAATCTTGGGAATAGTGTGCCTGTCTTAGAGCAATGCTCTACATTTTCTGCCAGGGCATGCACCAAACCCTTGACCCAGAATCATGTGGAGAATATGTCCAACACTATCCCTAAGCAGTGTGGCAGTGTAGTGTGGTTAGTCTACCAGATGCAGTGCAAGACTCCCACATAACTCAAACTACTTGTGTACTGTTAACATAGTGTACACAGTGTACTGCGATGTGTACACTATCATGTCAAGCATTGATATCCAGTATATTGAACAACATCAACCCCAACTCCCACAGCTGAATATGTGTGACTGAAGTATGCAACATCACCAGCTACAGCTACAGGTTGTAAAATCAGACATGTATCAGTTCCGAAATAGCAATATTAATCAATAACAGGCACAATAATTGAGTGTAAGAGATTTGTCTACTCAATGGCTAATTGACTCTCCTTACTGGTGAAGAATCATTACCTTCATGGCATTGGCACTCACAAGCATGACAGTTAGTAAGTGAATCACAGAGGACAGCACACCTGTGCTAATCCTAGCATTCCAAATATCTAATAGTACCCATATTATACTTGGGGGCTCAATTATCTATAACCCTCCTGGCTATAAACCGGATTTCAGCACGCAGCTCCTTACTCAGCTGATCCCCTCATGCCTGAAACACAAGAGCTACATATTAATTGGAGATTTTAATGTTCACTTTGAAGATGTTAATGACTACATGGCTAACCATCTAGACAGTGACATGCAGATCTTGCAATTAAAACAGTGGATTAGGAAACACACACATATTGGGCATACCTTGGACCTTGTGTTTTCCAACATAAAATCTACCACTATATTAGAACTAAGACCTTTATCATGGACTCACCACTTCTTGATCTCTTTCATCCTTAGCCTACCGGTGAAATTAATCCGTTCCCAAATCATCAATAGTGGCAAAAAGAGCCTGGAGGCTTGTTACCCCTGACACATTCGAGCGCCACTTCTCCTTGAAAGACCAAGATGCCATGATCCCATCACATGTGCATATAAGCGTAGAAAACCTCCTAGCAGAAATTTCTAACACCCTCGACCTCTGTGACCTTAAGCTAGGGAATAAACCCCAAGATAGAACAAAATCTGAAAAATGGTAATCAATAGATCTCAAAAGTTTGAAAAGAAAGTGCAAAACACTAGAGCACAAGTGGAGATTATCCAAATTAAATATGGACAGACAGTTATATAGGACGGAAATTAGATTCTATAACAATGCCATCAAAAATATTAAAATGACTTTTTTCGCAAAGCGTGTGAATGACAATAGCAGTTCACCGAAAGGAATCTACAAAATAGTTAAAGAGCTCTGTAATCCAGCCAGCTTGTCCCAAGTTCTGGCACTCTCCCTTGAGGGATGTGAGGCTATCAGCGGATTCTTTGTCGAGAAAATCTCGGCGAGGAATTCCTTATTTAGAAATCAGCATCTACCAGACGACATAGATTGGGAAACTTAAAACCCACACCCTGATGCCCTAATTCATCTCAGCAACATCTTTTACAGAGAAGAAGGTGGCAAAAGCAATGGCTGAAGTTAAGTCTGGGTCCCCACTAGACACTTGCCCTCATTTTATCTTTTCCCGCATTGCACCAACTATTTGTCCTTATGTTACACAAATACTTAACCAATCCCTACATACTGCAGTATTTCCAGAGATCTGGAAAAAAGCCACGGTAGTTCCCCTTCTAAAAAAATGTAGGAACCGATGTTCAAAACCCAGCAAATTACCAACCAATATCTCAGCTTCCATACCTATCCAAAGTGTTGGAGAAGTTGGTAAATAAGCAATTAACCAACTACCTAGAGACTAATGAGCTCCTGGACATCACCCAAACCGGCTTCAGAGCCAATAATAGCACTGAAACCATCCTCCTGGCAGTGCTAGATAATATCAGGTCTGTGGTCGACCAGGGCAGAGCCACCGCCCTGATCCTGTTGGGCTTGTCGGCAGCTTTCAATACCGTCTCACACAACCTCCTGCTGAAATCCCTGCATTATAAAGGTATACACTCTACAGCCCTTCAGTGGCTCTACTCCTTTCTAAGTAACCAAACACAGACCATACAGTTGGGTACCTTTTCCTCAACCCCAAAATCAATCAAGTTTGGGGTACCACAGGGAGCTTCCTTAAGCCCTACCCTCTTTAATGTTTACATGTCTTCACTAGCTAAAATAAGCAAAAAATGGTGCATCAGTATCTGCTATTACGCAGACGATACACAACTGATGATTGCTCTTGATGAACAAGAAGACATAAGGATCAGACTCACTAGCTGTCTTTCAGAAATGGCAGCCTGGATGTACGACCACTATCTGAAATTAAATGCCAGACAAGTCGGAGATTCTACTTTTCGGAGGAGCACATCTAGTGTGGAATTCAAACTGGTGGCCCTCGTCACTGGGTAATGCCCCTGTCCCCAAACAAGACGCACAAAATCTGGGTATTCTTGTTGATAAGACACTCAGCATGCAGGATCATGTACGTGCACTCTGTGGGGAAAGCTTTGCGACAGAAAAATTACTAAAAAGACTCTTTCAATGGATCACTGGAGAGTGTAGGAGAACCATTGTCTAAGCCTTGCTCATAAGCGGCCTGGATTATGGGAATGCTCTCTTTGTGGGCATGGCGGACTATCTCTTCACTCGACTGCAGTTGGTACAGAATGCGGCTGACAAATTGGTATGCAACAAGAGCAAGTACAGCTCAGCATCGGAATGCATGGCGACTCTTCATTGGCTCCCAGTGAGAGGGGCACATTAAAATTGCTGAGTCACGCTCATAAGGTCTTACATCATCTGGGACCCAAAATTCTTCAAAATAGAGTTGAATTCTATGCACCCGCGCGGAACTTGAGGTCGCGTCTTCAGGCACGGGCAAAAACAAAACTTATCAGGAAGTCCAGAGTAGGGGGTCACTCCTTTTCTCACCTTGCAGCAACACTCTGGAATGAACTTCCACTAGAACTTCGGCTCACTGACAATTACCTGGTATTTAGGAAAAAAAATAAAAACGCATCTGTTCCCCAAGGCCTGACCTGTTACCCAAGGACCCCCCATGAACTCTTCACTTAGGATGTGCTCTCCTTAGTGCCGTGATATCCCTACGGATGAATGTTGAGCTCTACAAATAAATAAAATAAATAAATAAAATAGTACAGTGTCAGTCATTTCCAATTCCTACTCCACGCAATAACATAGCACGTCTATTACAGCAGGCAAAGTGTATGAGTCATTCAGGACACATAACAGAATGTACATGAATGCGGGACCATCCCTTCTTATGGCTCTTAACTAATTGCACCCCTCCTGTCTTTGCAACTGACCACGGATATACTCTGCAGCCATTGGTGATGACTCCTCTTAATAATCCCAAGAGGGAACCACAACGGAGGTACAATCATGCCCTAAACAGGACCCAGTACAGAGTATAGCAGACATTTGGCATACTGAAATCCTGCTTCAGGAGTTTGGATATGGCTGGGGGCCAATTTCTCTACTCAATACTAATGGTAGGCAAAATTAATGCTGCATATTGCACAATATTTATGTACAGGCAAGTGTACCATGGGCTGATGCCAATGTGGAGCAAGGACTGCTGGACAATGAGGATGAGGAAGATGAGTCACATAGAACTGTTCCATCAGTAGCAGCAACATGGTGGGGGGACCATATCATTTACAATTTATGCACTGATGCATGAGTGACTAACATGATGTCACAAAATGACTACATGCAATTGTATACATGTCTCTGTAAACAAATATATGATCCCTACCAGTGTTTATGCATTTTGATTCCATAGTCACAGTAAATATCTAAACAATAACATCACACCTGCTACTAATTGCCACACAGAAAATGTATGTAGCTATGGGTAACAAACATCATCAAACAATCTCTGGTACAAACGAAATAGTGTGCATGCCAACTACCTGTAGCAAATAGTCCTCACCTCAATTGCCAGCTCAAATTAGCATGGTGTAGTAAAGCAAGTAGTGTGCTATGGCTGTGTGTGTGTGTGTGTCTCTCCTGCAGCTAGCAATTTATACGGCCTCATACTTGTGGACGATTCAAGAGTCCACTCATAGTACGAGGACTGTGAATTGATCCACTATGTGCACGAGAACATGGTCCCAAACCGACAGTCTACATGTGCTACATCAAAAACTGTATCCACTTATGAAATCCATTGGATCTTATATCACACATACAAATTCTACAAACTATACTTTGCCAGTGCAACAGTGTCTAACTAGTGAGAATGTAGCCACACTTTTTCCATTAGGCTAAGATACCAATGGTACAAGAAGTGTTGTAGCCTACCATGTTTGTGTATTACTCTCATATGCAAACAAAGGTTACTCTACCCTCAGTACAGTCTCGGTGTGAATGTGAAGACACAACACCCAGATAAAAAATATGTAACAAATGACTATCATAAATCTCATAAAGCAAACTCAATACAGCCAAATTGCCATGCACCTATGCATCCCAGTATATGGTGCACCAAAATGGCTAGAAAATTGCAGGAGGACTTCATATCCGAATGCAACGCCATCACCAAACTTCTAGTTGCCACACAACCTAGACATATATTGTGAACGGTCCCATTAGCAAACATATTTATGATTACACTACACCTGACTAGTTGTGGCTAGACATGCTGGCCTCGTGATCCACTAATCACAGGCTACACTTGGTAGTAAATACTATGTGCAATTTCAATGTGCATGGCCCACACATATCCTTCCAGACACAAGGCCATACAGCTGATGTATGTGTACCACAACATGATATGGTGGTTTCTCTCAACACTTCCCTGCACATAAACAATTCATGGAATAGTTCTCCATAGCCAATTTGAGCAACAGCAGGCAAGACACATGAAAACAGATGAGCAAAGGTTAAATCAATTGATACACCCATGTTCTGACCCTAGTGGGGATATCTGTCAAGTTTTGGACTGTGCCTGGTCCATGTGAGTCTTGTCACTTGTCTCAGTGTAAAACTACATGAGTGTTGAATGGGAGCACCCACTGCTAAGCACAAGCAGCACCGCCTTGATGCAGAGTATAGGTTTGGTGTGATTTATTCAGCCTTACTGTCAGCAATATATAGGAGGTCTCGCCAAAGCTTGCATGGTGATTTAGCATAGCACCATCAGCATGAGTGAGAATCACGTGGCCCACAAATGCTGACTCTTACTTTCCTGTGGGGTATGACCCTTGAATATGAATGGCCTATACACAACCAATCATATGGTGCAATCCATACATGTTGACCTCTAGTAGGGGTATATTTGTTAGAAACCCCTAGCCCTCTTTGTTTTTTAATCCAGTATTAGGGAACCACTGAATAAAGCTATTAGGTCCCCTATATACAGTTTTAGATTTTTGCATGTTCCATTTGCACTTTGCCCCTCACTCACCAACTTCTTTGGCCCCACGTACTGAAAAACACCTCAGCTCCTTTTCATATTTTTCCTTTTTGAAGAGTTGTAGGCCACACCTGGGACCTTGCGGCCCTGGTGTGAGGAGGGAGCCCTATGATGAAGCATGTCACCTTCGTGTGAGTGTGGGTTCTTGTCCTTACTCCCACCACATTGTTGACCTTTGAGATTTCATTGTTATCTCTAGGATACATATTCTTTTAGAGAACGTACTTCTTGTGAGTTTCCATATTGACAGGGATAATACGTTCTCAGTCAGGGGCTTCTCCCTTCGATCTTTAGTGTGCATCTTGCCATCCATACATCCCCTTCCAGGTGGCTGCGGCCAATTGCAGCACTCTCCTGCAAAGTAAAATATAAGCCTCCTAAGTTTTCCCACAGCCGGCTGCCTCCACTGTGGTACACAGTGCATATTGGCACTAGCTGCGCTGTCGTAGATGTGGGTGCACTGACTCCATGGCAGTGGTAGTTTGTGACATCCCTGGAGGAAGCTAAAGCAGGGTAATTGGGTCTAATACTAATGTATCACACGGGGCACCTCTTGTAAGGTTTGCCCTTGCACTACCAGAGGGATTGGGCCCTATCGTATGATGCTGAAAAGCATGAACTCACATATATGTACACTGTCAAAACACATAGTAAATGCATCGAAAGACAGTAAGCAGGTGAACATCACTATTCGCAGTCAACAATGCAACACCTGTAAAGGATAACATGCATTGCACATCCCAATATACAAAAATACACTGATTTGCCCTATTGCAAAAAAATACGCATGAGCCTAAAGCATGAATTTTGCAGCCACCGCGTCACCAGAAAATTATGCTTTCCAGCTGATGCATCAGAATGACCACATGGGGCCTTGCCAGGCCTTGTGTGAAATTGATTCATTGACCGGTAGCAGAAAAAAAAAAGATGCATCAGCTGAAAAAGTGATGCATCTGCCCAAACACTGTCATGGATCATGCATGTTGCAAACCAGGAATTGTGAAGTTACTTTCATTCTTAATTTAAGTCAATTGTACTGTCTGTGCTTCCGAGTGGTTTTGTCTTGGCTGTGCTGTGCTAGAGAGTGTTATGGTGTGTCTGGAGCTGGTTAGATGTGTCTGCTGTCCATGTCATGTCCCTCAAGACCATTTTGTGCATGTTGTGTATTCTGCTGTGCTAAGTCAGGTGTTTGTCTTCTGGGGTATTATTGTTATAGGGCTAGTTTTGGGTTTTTGGGGGGTTCAGCTTTGCTTGGGCATTTATTGTTGTTGGGTTGGATCATGCCTGGGAAGGGTAGGGCCATCGACAAGGAGTTTGGGAGCTGCCTGTGGCTGGTGAACTTCCCGCCATCAAACATTATAGCCTGTGGGGAACATGAACTCCTGGGCTACCCTGTTGCGGCATGGAGGCTACAGTGGGAGAAGTTGCAAAGGTTGTTTGGTCCATCAGCTGAAATATCGCTGGGCGGATGTGGTTGGCAGAGAGTCAGATCTGCTGGACTACTTTGGCATTCAAGTTAGTGGAGGAATTGGTAAGTACACATGATTTGTGTGTTTTCCTATGTGTCTCATTACCCATTGATGAATAGTGGTAACAGTAAGTATTTCTCGAATACCTTTTTGCTCAAATCTAGGTGCACTTGTGCTTGGGACGTGTGTTGTGATAGATGAAAGATGCATTCGAACAGGAAGTACTTTAGTTGGTTTAGGATGGATGCGTCCTTTCCCTTGAGGAGTTCTGAACTATAGGTGAGTGAGGGAAGAGACTTTGCCCTGATCATTTGTAACAAGTATGACTGAGACGAGCTCCCCATCTTAATTGTGTAGGTTGAAAGCGAAATATAACTTGTTAGCTAGAGCCCTTCTCGGTGCTAGGTGCTTTTACAAGTTTAGTCTTGAATCCATTTCCACCCCTAGATATTTGAAAGAGCTGACCAGATCAAGGCTGTTCCCTGCTGCTTTCCATTTGAACCTGATGTTATGCAGACTAGCTTTTAGTGAGAAACAGATGACTTTTGTTTTACTGTAATGTAGCCAAAGACCTGATGATTCTGTGAATTTGAGTAGAGTAGTTCTTAGGCGCTGAAGGTCGATTGGGGTCAGGCTGCATAAGACGATGTCATCTGCATATTGCATGCTATGCACTGGTCTCTTTGCAAGTTTCGGTAGATCGCTCGATATTTCTGATAGTCAAACATCCATGTCTGCTGTTTATATGTTGAAGAGGCAAGGGGCAAGAACACATTCTTGCTTTAAGGCAATGAGTGTGGGGATATTTCTGGTTGTTCTATCGCCCTTGTCTATTTTGACTCATTCCTAAGTATCTGAGTGCAAATTAATTATGGCCTCAAGCAGTTTCGGATGTGAGCCCCATCTGGCCATCTTTGCCTAAAGAAGGTCCCTTTTTACCATGTCAAATGCTGTTTTTCAGTCAACAAAGCAGGTGTATAAGTTAGAGGCTTAGCGGTTTGCTCTTTTGACAAGAAGACTGAAAGAAAGAAGATTGGTAGTTCTGCTCATGCCGGCCCTAAATCCCGACTGTGTGGTTGGGATGATGTTTTCAGCTGATGCCCATGCTTCCAGGTCTATTAATAGGTTGGCAGCATAAAGTCTGGCTTCAACATCGATCAGGGCGATCAGTCTGTAATTCGCTGGGCTGGTCTTTGAATCAGACTTGAAGATGGGATGGAGGACGCTGCCTCTCCAAGATGCAGGAATTGAATTGGTGGTGAATGCCAGATTAAATAAAGCAGTGAGGTACGAGGCCCAAAAGCTTGATCGTTCTTAAATAAAGCATTTGAGAGACCATTTGGTCCCGGAACCCCATCTGATCTTAGTTTCTTCGGGGATTTCCAGACTTGCTTTTCTTTTGGACATTCTCCATCTGGCGGGTTCTCTATGGACGTGCCTTTCTGAATTACACAGTTTATTTCCTGACCTGGGTAGGCCGCTTTAATATGGGTTATTCGGTCTAATTCTGAGATACCAGCGTTATGATGACAAAATTTGCCATTTGCAAGCAAGTTCATTTCAGCACAGAACAGTTTATTATTTTTTGTTTTGCTTGTTTCCAACAATTCGAACCATATATTTGCTTGGTGTTCCGCCACCACTCACTGGTTAAACCAACACTGCAGGAGCGAAGAGTGTCCCAAATTACTACCCGTACCTTCACCACAATTGCCTATGTATATAACTGCAACAGCAGAAGTAGGCACCCGGAGAAGGTGGGGGAAAACAAGGGAAGAGAAAAAACAGGGTGGAATGTCCGCCTAGGCTGTTCCTCTCTGGTTGTAAAAAGATTCCCGGAAAAGAACAGGTACACCCTTTCTGTTATGGGCATAGTCCAAGAGGGTAGAAAAACAACCTCAGTTCCGTTCCGATATGGTGGAATCTATGCAAGGTAATCACAGTGAACATAAAAAGAGGCTGTCCAAATCGACTAACACAAAAGGCCACCTTCTTTGTACGGGAGAAAAATACCGGATGACGCAAAAAAACTGTTTCTATACTGGCTATCCTTAAGGGATCTCGTTTTCGTTTCTCTGTTTCATGGTGCTTCGTAGAAGCGCCCAAGAAACACACAAGAGCGATAAGCAAGAAAAGTGAGTTAAACTGAAAAATAAGGCGAAATGGGGAATTCAAAATGAACAACCCATAACTCACCGAAATATGTCCCGAACAGTAATTTCAGTATTAGCAAACAAATACAAACAGGGCTTCCAAAAGATAGAGCCCAGCATGGATCCCAGAGACGCTGCGGGCAAAGTCATTCCGGCGGCGTGAATCGGAAGTAAAACCAAGTGAGGAAGTGAAGGCAAGTGCTGTTTAAATTCCCGCTGCCTTCACATGGCAATCCCCATAATTGATTTGAACAATGACGTCTCAGTACAAACAATGGTAAGGGAAAGTAGAAAAAGCAGAAGCACCAAGCCCAGCGGAATCTGTACTAATCATGGGACCCAACAGTACCCCCTCCCAAACGACCCCCCGGTCGAGGTCTGGACGGATGACGCACATTAAATAAACGCACCAACCAGGGGCATGCACAAAACTGGCAGGTTCCCAAGTACGATCATCAGGGGTATAACCTTTCCAGTCAACTAAATAGAACGGTCTACCACGCCTCCTCTTGGAATCCAGTATTGCATTGACCTCAAATTCCTCTTGCTCATCGATCACCAGAGGAGGAGGAGGGGGCAAGGCCTGTGAGGTCCTGGTGTATGATTTCGCTAGAGATGTAAAACAGGGTGTATCTGATAGTCATCATTTAAAGCCAATTTCATGGAAACTGGATTCACTACCTGAGTTATCTTAAAGGAACCTACATAATGAGGCTGCAACTTCCTAGGGCCCCCCAATCTCAAGTTCTTAGTGGCTAACCAAACCATATCCCCTGAAGCATAGGGAGGGGCTGGACAACAATGTCTATCTGCCTACTTGTTCATGCTGATCTTGGCTGCCAATAGATGTCCTTGTGCCCTTTCCCAAATTTCGGCCAAAGCTTAACTCAATGTGTTAACAGCTGGTAAACATCCAAAAGGTTAAATAGGTATAGCTTTGGAATGACACCCCATAGAACAAAAAAAGGGGTCATCCCCAAGGCTGAATGTACTCTGTTATTATATGCAAACTCAGCTATAGGGAGCACTGTTACCCAACTGCCTGTTAGAGAAGACAATAAACAACGTATATACTGTTCCATAGTCTAGTTAGTATGCTCTGTTTGTCTATCCGTCTGTGGATGATAGGCGGAAGACAACCAAAGCTCCATTTTCAGTGAAGAACACAACTCCCTCCAAAAATGGGAAATTAACTGCACCCCCCTATCAGACACAATGTCAGTACCATGCAAACGTAACACCTGAGAGATACAAACATCAGCCAGTTCTCTAGCTGTAGGCACTTTAGGCAATGGTATGAAATGAGCTGTCTTTGTGAACAGATCCACAACCACCAATATGATAGTGCATCCGACGTCCAAGGGAAGATCAGTAACAAAATCCATACCAATAGTATGCCATGGAGAAGGGGGTACAGGTAGTGGGTGCAAAAAACCTACAGGAGGGGTATGTGAAGCATTACTGACAGCACAAACAGGACATGATGCCATAAACATCTGTACATCATGGCCTACCATGTCTCACCAAAACCAACAGAGACAAAACTCCTTGGCTTTAGTCATCCCAGGATGTCCAACTAGGGAGGAGGAATGACACAAGGTAAGCACTTGTTTTCTCAATTATGGCGGTACAAACAATTGGTCACCATGATACAACATTTCGTCCTTCAACTTAAACAGTGGATTGTTTAACCACGGAGTCATGTCCATTTCTCCCAACTCCTTTTTAACTGACACAAGGAATTCATCAATGAAGGTACACCCCACAATCTTATCCCCGGAGATCATAGGTCTTTGTTCAGGAACTGAAACATCATCAAAGGGAGCCACATGTATGCGTGATAGAGCATCAGATTTAGCTTGTTTAACAGCAGGTCTATATGTGATTGTAAAATCATATTCGTTAAAAAACAACACCCATCTCATTTGCCTTGGAGTTAGAGTACATGCAGATTGAAAGAACTCCAGATTTTTGTGGTTCGTGTAAATCGTGATGGTATGCCTGGCTTCCAATAAATGATGTCGCCATTCCTGAAAGTATATATTGATAGCCAACAACTCTCTTTCGGCCCCAAACTAATTCTGTTCAGCCGGTAACAACTTTTTAGAAAAGAAAGCAATGGAATGCCAGAGTCCTGAGTCTACAGCCCGTTGAGACAGTACCTCCCCACAGCATATTGTGAAGCATCTGCCTGAAAAAAAAAGGAAGGGCAGGATGTGGATCTTTAAGAACAGGAGCAGAAGTAAACCTCTCCACCAATGTATCCAAAGCCAGTTGGCCCACAGAAGACTAAACAAAGGGGACCCCTTTTCTCAAATGTTGTGTCATAGGTGTTATGATATCTGAGAAATGTGAGATGAAACGCATATAAAAATTTGCAAACCCCAAGAGCACCTGTACATCCTTCACACAAGTAGGCGTTGGCCAAGTAGTGATTGACACCATTTTCTTAGGGTCCATCTTAATGCCATCAGAGGAAATGAGAAACCCAAAAACTCCACACAAAACACACTAAACTTGCATTTGTCCAGTTTCACAAATAAACAGTTATCCTGTAGCTTCTTCAACATCTGTTTTACATATAAAACATGTTCCTCAGCAGTTTTGGAAAAGATCAAAATATCATCGATGTAAATGATTACGCTCACATCCAGATACTCCTGTAAGACTTCATTAATGAAAAACTGAAAAGCAGCAGGAGCATTACATAAACCAAACGGCATATCACAATATTCAAATAAACCATACTTAGTGCGAAATGGGGTTTTCCATTATCCCCCCTCTCGGAAACGAATGAGATGATAAACTCCCCGCAAATCAAGTTTCGTAAACACTTTTGCATGCCGTAACTGATCCAATAACACTGGAATCAATGGAAGCGGATATTTATTTTTGATTGCCACCTTATTGAGAACTCTATAATCAATACAGGCGAAGGGATCCCCTTCTTTGTTCGGTATGAAGAAGATGGGAGATGACACAGGGGAAGAGGACCGTCTAGTAAACCCAGATGCCAACATCTCATCCAAATAGGTCCGCAAATGACACTCCTCTGGCTCAGATAGAGCATAAATGCGACTACATGGAAAAGTAGCCCCTGGAATCAAATCAATACGGCAATTAAAGTTCCTATGTGGGAGCAACACACAAGCTTGGGCTTTATCAAACACATCAACATATTCCGCATAAGGGGAGGAATACTACTGTCCTACACACAAATACTCACTGCACACGTTAATTGTGAAACCCAATCCGTAGCCTCCTGATAACAATGCTGCAAACAATATTCAGAGTCCAGTGTAACGGTATGCCTCAACCAGTCTATTCTTGGGTTATGAAGCTGCAACCAAGGTACTCCAAGTATCACCCCAAAAGAAGGAGCATCAATAAGATCAAATCTAACGGTTTCAGAATGCCCATTGTCACATATAACCAAGAGAGGTTCAGTTTGCTTAGTGATCAATCCAGATGACAAATCAGTGCCATCAATAGCTCTTATTGGCTCGGTTGTTCTTCAGACACCCAGGGAACGCCCAGTCTATCAGCCAACTGAATATCTATAAAGTTCCTGGTAGCACCGGAATCAAGCAACACTGAAATGGTAGTTCTCATGATTTTCATAAGAACCAAGCTAACTGAGATAGTGAAATCATGGGGTACCCTTTGAACTGACCCAGCAATATCATATGGGTTACTGTGAACACCTTCTTCAGTACCTAATGAAATTACATCCTGTTTCACAAAAGCCACTGATTTTCGAGGTATAATACTAGAAGGTTTCACAGAACATTCACAGCCGTAATGCCACTCTTTCCACAATACAAACACAAATTGTGTGCCCGACGTCTTTCCTTTTCCTCGTTTGACAAAGGGCCACGCACCCCACCAGTCTTCATAGATTCAGGTATGGATTTGGACCTAACTTCCTCTTTTTGTTCCTCTCGAACAACTATCACACAAGAAGCCTGAAACCAACTCTTTTCCCCTTTTCTCTCTGATAACCAATGGTTCAATTTAACCATCAAATCCATGAACTCCACACAATCCTCTGGAGGATTGACAACTTGAGATACTAAATCTTTTAACTCTTCACAGAGACCCTGATAAAATAATGAGGTTCGTTTCTCAAGGGGCCAATGCGTTTCAGATGTAAGATGGTTAAAAGAAGAGATGTAAACTAACAAATCCTGTTTCCCCTGTCGTAGTTTGAGCAATTCTGCGTCACTGGCCTGCATAAACGCATGTTTTGCAAACAAACGATGCATTTGCTCTTTAAAGGCTGGAAAATAATGCCATATAGTGTCATCGCTGTCCACCAAAGGGACAGCCCACATAGCTGTTGTACCTGCCAAGTATAAAAAACAAACAGCAACCTTTGCTGAATCATCAGAAAATGTTGTGTGTCTACACATAAAGTGCAGATGGCATGTTCATAAATATGCCAAACTTATTACTATCGCCTGAAAATCTTTCTGGAACTGCCAAAGGAACCGAACAGGAGTAGTAAGAGCAATTGCTTCAGGAGGACCCCTACTAGCCCCAGTACTAGGATTTTGATCAAACTGAAAAGTAGCAGGCTGGACTAAAGGCCCTTGAGTCTTAGGCGGAGGGCCAGGACTTCTTCCCTAGGGATGTTCTATGGCTCTAAAAACATTCAATTCCTGTACCTGGTGCAACCCATGGTTCTCTTGCCTCAACTCCCATACTTCTGTCTGAAGATTAGAGAGAGCTAACATAAACTCCTGCATGGAAGGACCCACCCCAGCACCCTCATTGTCCAAGGAAATCGGGTTCAAATTTTTCTGGTCCATCTTCGTTCAAGCAGTGTCTTTCGTGGGCTTAGTTTTCTTTTCACGCCACCACTCACTGGTTAAACCAACACTGTAGGAACGAAGAATGTCCCAATCCACTACCCGTACCTTAACCGCAATTGCCTATGTATATAACGGCAACAGCAGAAGAAGGCACCAGGAAAAGGTGGGGGAAAACAAGGGAAGAGAAAAAACAGGGTGGACTGTCCATCTAGGCTCCCACTCCCTGGTTGCAAAAGGAACCCCGGTAAAGAACAGGAAGCCCCTTTCTGTTATGGTCATAGTCCAAGAGGGTAGCAAAACAACTTCATTTCTACTCCCTTCCGATATGGTGGAATCTATGCAAGGCAATCATATTTGACACAAAAAGAGGCTGTCCAGATTGGCCAACACAAAAGGCCACCTTCTTGGCATGGGAGGAAAATACCTGAGAAGGCAAAAAACCTGTTTCTATACTCGCTGTCCTTAAGGGATCCCTTTTTCGTTTCTTGGTTTCACAGTGCTTTGTAGAAGTGCCCAAGAAACACACAACAATCAATCAATCAATCATTTGTAAAGTGCACTACATACCTGCGCGGGTCTCAAGGCGCTGGGGGGGGGCGCTACTGATCGAACAGTCAGGTCTTGGGTCTGCCGTAGGCTCAGTGAAAAGGGTGTTCCATGTCTTGGTGGCGAGGTGGGAGAAGGATCTTCCGCCGGTGGTTGTTCTTCGGATGCGCGGGACGGTGGCGAGTAAGAGGTCGGCGGAGCGTAGCTGGCAGTTGGGGATGTAAAAGGAGAGCCGTCTGTTGAGGTAGGCTGGGCCAGTCTTGTGGAGTGCCTTGTGTGCGTGGATGAGGAGCTTGAAGCATATCCTCTTGCTGACGGGGAGCCAGTGCAGGTCCCTCAGGTGGGGGTGATGTGGCCGTGGCATGGTACGTCAAGGATCAGTCGTGCCGAGGCGTTTTGGATGCGTTGTAGTCGTTTCATGTGCTTGGTCGTGGCTCCCGTGTAGAGGGCGTTTCCATAGTCGAGTCTGCTGCTGATGAGGGCCTGAGTGACTGTCTTTCTTGTATCTGTCGGGATCCATCTGTAGATCTTGTGGAGTATGCGGAGGGTGTAGCATCAGGAGGAGGAGACGGCGTTGACCTGCTTGGTCATTGAGAGCGTTGAGTCGAGGATGATTCCCAGGTTGCGTGCGTGTTCGGTGGGTGTCGGGGCTGCTCCCAGTGCCGTCGGCCACCAGGAGTCGTCCCAGGCTGAAGGGTTGGAGCCGAGGATGAGGACCTCTGTCTTGTCCGAGTTCAGCTTCAGATGGCTGGTCTTCATCCAGTCGGCGACGGCCTTCATTCCTTCGTGGAGGTTGACTTTGGCGGTGATGGGGTCCTTGGTGAGGGAGAGGATCAGTTGAGTGTCGTCGGCGCAGGAGATTATGTTGAGGTCGTGCTGTTGGGCGACGTGTGCGAGCGGGCCATGTAAATGTTGAACAGTGTCGGGCTGTTGAACAGTGTCAGGATCCCTGGGGTACACCACAGATGATCTCGGAGGCTTCGGACCCGAATGGTGAGAGGTGGACGCTCTGGGTTCGGCCGGATAGGAAGGAGGTGGTCCATTCCACCGCCTTGTCTCAGATCCCTGCGGCGTGGAGGCGTGCACAAAGTGTGCGGTGACAGATGGTGTCGAAGGCGGCGTAGAGGTCTAGGAGGATTAGTGCTGCAGTCTCGCCATTGTCCAGCAGGGTCCTGATGTCGTCGGTGGCGGTGATGAGGGCGGTCTCGGTGCTGTGGTTGCTGCGGAACCCTGACTGGGAAGGGTCCAGGATTCTGTTTTCTTCAAGGTATCGGGTTAGCTGTCTGTTGACGATTTTTGGGATGACCTTGGCCGGGAAGGGGAGCAGAGAGATGGGCCGGAAGTTCTTGAGGTCTCATGGGTCAGCCGTGGGTTTTTTCAGTAGGGTGTTGATCTCGGCGTGTTTCCAGCTCTCTGGGAAGGTCGTGGTCTCGAGGGAGAGATTGATGACGTTGCGCAGGTGGGGTGCGATGGAGCTGCTTGCTTTGTTGAAGACCTGGTGCAGGAAGGGATCTGACAGAGAGCCAGAGTGGATTGTGCTCATGGTCTTGATGGTATCATCGATGCTCACGTTGGCCCAGGCTAGCAGGGGGTCGTGGTCAATGGTGTGCGGAGGGTCTGTTGTGTTGCTGTCTGTTGGGTCTGTCTGGGTGTTGAAGCTGTCGTGGAAGAGGGAGGCGAGGGAGTCGCACAGGGCTTGTGACGGCGGAATGTCGTTGGTGTTGGAGCTGGGGTTGGAGAGTTCCTTCACGATGTTGAAGAGCTCTTTGCTATTGTGTGCGTTGTTGTTGAGGTGGTCTTTGAACGAGGTTCTCTTGGCGGCCCTGATGAGGTGGTGGTGGTTGCGGATGGCGTCCTTGTGTGCTGCGCGGTTGTCCGGAGTTTGTTCTCTGTGCCATTTCTTCTCTAGTTTCCGGCATGCTTGCTTGGAGGCTAGGAGTTCTGGGGTGAACCAGCTGGCCCTCTTGCTGGTGTCTCTGTGGGGGAGTTTCTTCAGCAGGGCGAGGGTGTTGGCACAGTCTTCGATCCAGCGTCTAAGGCTGTGGGTAGCGTCGTCGGTGTTGGATACTTCGGTGGGTGGGCTGAGAGCGACGTTTGCATGTAGTTCGTCTTCGGTGATTTTGCTCCAGCAGCGGCGGGGGATCTGTTTGGTGCAGTCGTGTGTGGTGGGTTTCTGGAAGGTGAAGTGGATGCAGCGGTGGTCGGTCCAGAGGAGTTCGGTGGTGTGGCTGACGGAGACGTGCGGGCTTGAGGAGAAGACGGGGTCGAGCGTGTGGCCAGCGGAGTGGGTGGGCATTGTGATGAGTTGCTTTAGTCTGAGGTTGGCACGGTTATTGATCAGGGTTGTGGAGTTGTTGTTGATCTCAAGGTGAAAGTTCAGGTCTCCGAGGAGGATGTAGTCGGTGGAGGTCAGGGCGTGCGTGCTGATGAAGTCAGAGATGGAGTCGCTGAACTGGGGGGGGCGGGGGGGTCAGTAGACGAGGGTGCCTCTGAGGGTGGAGTTGGGGTCTGTGTGGATCTGGAAGTGCATGTGTTCAGCGGTGCTAAGCGTGTCATCTGTGCTAGTCACGACCCTGATGCTGATCTTCTGGAAGATGGCGATTCCTCCTCCGACTTCGTTGGTGCGGTCTCTGCGCTGCGGGTGATCTTGTAGCCGTCTGGGATGGCTATGGCAATGTCGGGTGCGGAGGAGTCGTTCAACCAGGTCTCTGTCTGGAAGGCAACGTCCGAGGATGTTGTGTCGAGCCGGTCCCAGAATTCGACGGCGTATTTGCGCGCGGAGCGGGTGTTCAGTAGTATGCATTGCAGGTGGGTGCGGTCATTCTTGGTGGGTGGTTCGCCAGTTCTGAGGCTGGTGTAGCTGCAGTTCCGGCAGATGAAGGGACTGCGTGTGCGTTTCGGGGCGGCCTTGAAGCAGGTATGGGTCCGTCCGGGGTTGAGGGCGTGGAGTGTGCTGGTGTCGTAGCGGCAGCGGTTGTCATGGCGGAACGGGGGCCAGGGGTTCTGGTGCTGGGCGCGGACCAGGAGCGGACAGGCGCAGACGGGCTTTCCAAGCGGCACACCCTCTGCGCGCGGCCGCGCAACAGCCCGCATACATGGGGAGGTGGGAGGGAGGAGCAGCTGGGAGGCGGGAGGCGGGGCAGTGAATGAGCAGTGGGCAGTCTGGGGGCAGGGCCACAGGGGACACAGCGGCGGGGGCGGTGAGGGACGACGGAGGGAACAGAAGGAAAAAGAGGCACAAAATAGGGCAAAAGGGCACAAAAATCAATAAAAAACGAGTGGCGCAAAAGGGGCACAAAAACGAGGGGGAAACGAGTGGCACAGAAAGCAAAGGGCACAGAAGTCAGTGAAAAACAAGTGGCACAGAAGGCAAAAAGGACACATAAATACGGGACAGCTGGGAAACAGAAGGCAAAAGCAGGCAGAGAGGCACGGGGCAGAGAGGGGAACAGACGGGAAAAACCGGGCAGAGGGACAAGGGGCAGCGAGGGGTACAGAAAGGAAAACCGGGCAGAGACACGGGGCAGCGAGGGGTACAGAGGGAAAGAAAACGGGCACGGACCACGTGCAGGCAGCGGGGTAAGACAGACAACAGCGGTCACAGACACAACAAAGAAGTTACAGGCAATACAGTAAAACAGTAGGCAGAAGATGAACAAACTTACGATTCCTCAGCAGCGGCAGCTGGGGCAGGGACACACAGGCGGAGCGACCTACCTGGTGGGTCAATGGTTGCTTTCCTCACCACGCAGCGGCGGCATATATGGGGAGGTGGGAGGGAGGAGCAGCTGGGAGGTGGGAGTCGGAGGCAGCGAATGGGCAGTGGGCAGTCAGGGAGGCGGGGATGCAGGGGACACAGCGGAGGGGGCGGTGAGGGTCGACAGAGGGAACAGAAGGAAAAAGGGCACAGAATAGGGAAAAAGGGCACAAAAATCAATAAAAATGAGTGGCACAAAAAGGTAAAAGAGGCACAAAAACGAGGGGGAAACGAGTGGCACAGGAGGCAAAGGGCACGGAAATCAATAAAAAACAAGTGGCACAGAAGGCAAAAGGGGCACAAAAATGAGCGGAAACGAGCGGCACAGAAAGCAAAGGGCACAGAAGTCAGTGAAAAACGAGTGGCACAGAAAGCAAAAAGGACACAGAAATACAGGGTAGCTGGGAAACAGAAGGCAAAAGCGGGCCTAGAGGCATGGGGGCAGTGAGGGGAACAGAAGGGAAAAACCAGGCAGAGGGACACGGGGCAGCGAGGGGTACAGAAAAGAAAACCAGGCAGAGACACGGGGCAGCGAGGGGTACAGAAGGAAAGAAAACGGGCAAGGACCACGTGCAGGTAGCGGGGGAAGACAGACAACAGCGGTCACAGACACAACAAAAAAAATACAGGCAATACAGTAAAACAGTAGGTGGAAGATGAACAAAGTTACGATTCCTCAACAGCGGCAGCTGGGGCAGGGACACACAGGTGGAGCTGTGCGGAGGGGAAGCGACCTACCTGGTGGGTTAAGGGTTGCTCTCCTCACCGCGCAGCGACCGGCATATATGGGGAGGTGGGAGGGAAGAGCAGCTGGGAGGCAGGAGGCGAGGGCAGCGAATGGGCAGTGGGCAGTCAGGGGGGCGGTCTGCAGGGGACACAGCGGCAGGGGCTGTGAGGGACGACGAAGGGAACAGAAGAAAAAAGGGCACCGAATAGGGCAAAGGGGCACAAAAATCAATAAAAAACGAGTGGCACAGAAGGCAAAAGGGGCACAAAAACGAGGGAGAAACCGGTGGCACAGGAGGCAAAAGGCACAGAAATCAATAAAAAATGACTGGCACAGAAGGCAAAAGGGGCACAAAAACAAGGGGGAAACGAGTGGCACAGAAAGCAAATGGCACAGAAGTCAGTGAAAAACGAGTGGCACAGAAGGCAAAAAGGACACAGAAATACAGGGCAGCTGGGAAACAGAAGGCAAAAGCAGGCAGAGAGGCACGGGGCAGCGAGGGGAACAGAAGGGAAAAACCGGGCAGAGGGACATGGGGCAGCGAGGGGTACAGAAAGGAAAACCGGGCAGAGACACGGGGACAGCGAGGGGTACAGAAGGAAAGAAAACTGGCAAGGACCACATGCAGGCAGCGGGGGAAGACAGACAACAGCGGTCACAGACACAACAAAGAAAATACAGGCAATACAGTAAAACAGTAGGCGGAAGATGAACAAACTTACGATTCCTCAGTAGCTGCAGCTGGGGCAGGGACACACAGGCGGAGCTGTGCGGAGGGGGAGCGACCTACCTGGTGGGGCAAGGGTCGCTCTCCTCACCGCGTAGCAGCCGGCATATATGGGGAGGTGGGAGGGAAGAGCAGCTGGGAGGCAGGAGGCGAGGGCAGCGAATGGGCAGTGGGCAGTCAGGGGGCGGTCTGCAGGGGACACAGCGGCGGGGGCTGTGAGGGACGACGAAGGGAAAAGAAGAAAAAAGGGCACCGAATAGGGCAGAGGGGCACAAAAATCAATAAAAAACAAGTGGCACAGAAGGCAAAAGGGGCACAAAAATGAGGGGGAAACGAGTGGCACAGGAAGCAAAGGGCACAGAAATCAATAAAAAACGAGTGGCACAGAAGGCAAAAGGGGCACAAAAACGAGGGGGAAACGAGTGGCACAGAAAGCAAAGGGCACAGTAGTCAGTGGAAAACGAGTGGCACAGAAGGCAAAAATGACACAGAAATACGGGGCAGCTGGGAAACAGAAGGCAAAAGTGGGCAGAGAGGCACGGGGGCAGCGAGGGGAACAGAATGGAAAAACCGGGCAGAGGGACACGGGGCAGCGAGGGGTACAGAAAGGAAAACCAGGCAGAGATACGGGGGCAGCGAGGGGTACAGAAGGAAAAAAAAACGGGCAAGGACTACGTGCAGGCAGCAGGAGAAGACAGACAACAGCGGTCACTAACACAACAAAGAAAATACAGGCAATACAGTAAAACAGTAGGCGGAAGATGATCAAACTTATGATTCCTCAGCAGCGGCAGCTGGGGCAGTGACACACAGGCTGAGCTGAGCGGAGGGGGAACGACCTACCTGGTGGGTCAAGGGTCACTCTCCTCACCGCGCAGCGGGCAGCATATATGGGGAGGTGGGAGGGAAGAGCAGCTGGGAGGCGGGGCAGCGAATGGGCAGTGGGCAATCAGGGGGGCGGTCCGCAGGGGGCACAGCGGCGGGGGCGGTGAGGGACGACAGAGGGAACAGAAGGAAAAAGGGCACAGAATAGGGCAAAAGGGTACAAAAATCAATAAAAAACGTGTGGCACAGAAGGCAAAAGGGGCACAAAAACGAGGAGGAAACGAGTGGCACAGAAAGCAAAGGGCACAGAAGTCAATGAAAAACAAGTGGCACAGAAGGCAAAAAGGACACAGAAATAAGGGGCAGCTGGGAAACAGAAGGCAAAAGCGAGCAGAGAGGCACGGGGGCAGCGAGAGGAACAGAAGGAAAAAACCAAGCAGAGGGACACGGGGCAGTGAGGGGTACAGAAACGAAAACCGGGCAGAGACACGAGAGCAGCGAGGGGTACAGAAGGAAAGAAAACGTGCTAGGACCACATGCAGGCAGCGGGAAAGACAGGCAACAGCGGTCACAGACACAACAAAGAAAATACAGGCAATACAGTAAAACAGTAGGCAGAAGATGAACAAACTTACGATTCCTCAGCAGCGGCAGCTGGGGCAGGGACACACAGGCAGAGCTGTGCGGAGGGGGAGCGACCAACCTGGTGAGCGATCAGTGAGTAAAGTGAGTTAAACTGAAAAATAAGACAAAACGGGGAATTCACAAAGAACAACCCGTAACTCACCAAACAAGTGTCCTGAACAGTAATTCCAATATTAGCAAAAACAACAGGGAATCCTAGGTGTTGGACTTGGCCCTTTTTGCAGCGTCATCCCTGAATTTTTTGCCTTCCTCTTGTATTTTTTCTAACCTGTTTTTGTTGGTTTTATGACTCTGGGCACTATACCACTGCTGATCAGTGCTAAAGTGCATATGCTCTCCCTATTGTAAATTGATGTATAGATTAGTGACTTCATGATTGACTTTTTTGGTTTACCTCTCAGACCCTAGTACAGTGCACTGCATGTGCCCAGGGTGTGTAAATCAAATGCTGCTCGTGGGCTTGCAGCACTGATTGTGCCTCCCACCGGAGCAGCTTGTAAAGGGTGTCTCAGGCCTGCCATTGCAGAGCCTGTGTGCAGTCTGGTACTGCCATGTTGACTTGGCAAGTGCACCCACTTGCCAGTCCACAAACCATCCCTTTTCTTCATGTTAACCACCCCTAAGGTAGTCCCAAGGGCAGGGTGCATTGTATGTAAAAGGTAGGACATACCCTGATGTGTGTGGCATGTCCTGATAGTGAATTACAGCCATTTTCATTTTTCACTATTGCAAGGCTATCTGGCCCCATAGGCCAGAATGGGCAGTATGATTATAACACCTTATAATCCTAACTGACCCAGGGAACATGGCAGAAATTTGAGTTTAGTATGCCTGAACTCAGAATGATTAAATACATATTTTAGTGAAGTTGGTTTTAACATTCTGTGTTTGAAAATACCACCTTTACAAAGTAGGTATTTTCTTGCCTAACTATCCACGCCTGCCTCTGCTAGGTTGTGTATTCCATGTCTTGTTTCTGAGTGACAGGGACTGGGGGGCTCCAGGAGACAGGGTGAGTTAGCACAAGGCTGAATAGACCTATCTGCATGAGGAGTGGTGGGAGGAGTAACACTTGGGCCTGAATAGGGCTTTGCCTGCCTTCCACAATGCTGTCTCCACCTCCGTGGTACAACTGATGACCCTGGCCCACACTGTCAAAGGAAAGAAGGAGTCCTGTCCTGTAAACAAAGTGCTCCAAGATTGCACATAACTGGTTTGGACTAGGTACAGACACTCTCTGCCTTCAGAGACAAAGGATTTTGGTTTATAAAAGGGGGGACCCAGACCCCAGAACTTTAGATCACTTCTGGGAATCAAGACAAACCTTTTCGAAGGAGAAGAAACAGTAAGCTGAAGGAGGAGACTGCCCCTGTGCTGTGTTTTTGGGGGTTGGCCTGCAGTGGTTGCTTCATTGCCAAAGAAAGGAGAAGAGGACTGAGGGTGCTTTTCATCAACTTGCAGAAGATCTCCAAGGGCTTGAACTTGAGCTTGCCTCCTGGCTGAAGTCTCAGGGATACAAGACTTCACCAACCAGCTCCATCCTGCATTCTCTTGCTGGGAATTGAAGCGCCTGCTGTTGTGCTGGGCCTTCGGAGAGACTGCATGTCACTGGGAGCTGGAGGCGCGACTTAATGACGAGAAGCGTGTCGCCACCTCGGCAGATGCAGTCGCATCGCCAAGGAAGCGCATCACCGAAGTGTGGCACATCACCGGAGAAGCGTGCCGCCACCACAGAGGTCACCGTCGCATCACCGTAGAAGCGTGTTGCAGGGCCTGTCGCGGCTCAGAAGATCATCGAGTCGCCGCACAGCCGTCGGGTATGCACGCCTTGCATCAAAGTTATCGCATCGTAACCAAGACGCCATTTTGTCCCATCGCACCAGAGAGAAGTATTGCATTGAGGCGCCATCTTGTCGCATCGTACTGGAGAGCAGTAAGAAACCGATGCATCACCTCCCCACACAGTAAGGAAGCGAGCTTCAACTCCCCTGCGCAGCAGTAAGGAACCGACGCATCCACTCCCCTAAGTGTAAGGAACCGACGCATCACCTTCCCTGTGACCCTTTTGTTTGCTTTGTGTTACGCATGCAAGGTACTTTGAGGGTAAAGTATTGCATTTACAATCTTAAGAGAACTGAGCTATTTCCTACCATTTTAAAGTCTATTTTTGAGTACAGTATTGTGGATTTGTGTCTTTTGGTCTTGTGATAAGTCTATATAAAAATACTTATTTTTATAATACAACCTGTGTGGTGTTCATTTGTAGTCTTGTCACTGTATTACTGTATGTGTTCACAAATGTTTTACACACTGACTCTGAGATAAGCCTGCCTGCTCATGCCAAGCTACCAATGGGGTGAGCAGGGGTTATTTTACCCTGACCAGACGCAAGGGTCCCTATTTGGTCAAAGGTACCTACCTCTGCTAACTAGAGACCCCCAAATCTAACACAAAGGAAAGAGCCCAACGATGCAGAAACCAGAGTTCTGTGGAGCCGAAATATAATGCGGAACAAGAAATACAGAAAGCAGCGTGGATCCCAGAGACCCTGCAGGCAAAGTCCTTCCGGCGGTGTGAATCGGAAGTAAAACCAAGGGAGGAAGTGAAAACAAGCAGCATTTAAATACCCGCTGCCTTGACACAACAATCCTCGTAGTTAATTTCAACAATGACATCTCAGCACACACAAAGTTAAGGGAAAGTAGAAAAAGCAGAAGCCCCAAGCCCAGTGGAACCTGTACTAATCACAGGACCCAACACTTGGTATATTTTTTGGGCTGTCCAGATTGCTTTTTTATAAGTACGCCTCAAAGATGCAAGTTGATCCATGGTCGGTTGGCAGTGCTTTAGGTCCTTTTTGCCCAACTTCCTGATCTCCTTGTATAGTTCTCTTTTTCCCTCTGAAGGGCTGAGGAAAACCAGGGTGCCCCTTTAACAGGAACTTTTGAAAGTTGTGGACATTTAGATGACCAGTTGGTGGCAAGTGCTGCAATCAGAGACTCCCAGTGAGGCTACTGTGGCTGTTGGGAGGCAGATGTTTGAAGTGTGAACATGATTATGTAGTCTATTATTGCGGCAGCCACCATTCCATTCCAGGCAAGGCGTTTTAGATGTTGGGCACTCGGTTGGACCATCAGGTCATTTGTTTGTGGAGCACTTGAAGGATGCATTAAGAGCTCGACATGCTGCAGAAAGAGGTCTCTCTCCTCTCTGGGTGTTATGCAATAACTCAAGATTTTATCAAATAACTCAGTCAACAAATATGTAGTTCAAAGTAGAATTGGTTTTATTTGAAATCCTGATGAAAGAGGCTGGTTGATCTTTGTGAGAACACAGGCCAACTTTCTTGAAGGCATCTGTGCATGTTTTCCTGTGGCTGTCAGAATTCTAATGACTTGCAAATACTGATGGTATTGATTTCGTTGCTCTAGCATGGTGTTGCTCTAGCATGGTGTTTTCGGTGTAGGTGGTGAATGCTTGTCTATAATAGGTACATAATAAAATCTCCTGACAATGACAATATGACACTGTATTGAGGAAACATATTTTGCAGTGATTTTAGAATTGTTGCTAATGAGGCAATTTGTTCAACTTTGCTCGTTTGGCTGGGATGAATGTAAATATTGCAAATTAATAGGCTAACGTCGCAGGCATTACATTGTGATCTTCGGTCAGAGTGCAGAGAAAGTTTCATGCATTGTGCCCATGCTAGGCCGAGGCCTACTTGATCTTGTTGCCACCACAGTTGGGTTGCTGTATATATTGAGAGTACACCTGGGGCTCTGCCCTCTTTCAATGTTTTTATTAATTCCTGGTGGTACTCTTTGAAGCCTGTGATTGGTGTTGGGTTCTTAGCCCAAGTTTCTTGAAAGACGAGGACGTCAAAGCTTTTGAGGAAAGTGGTAAAGTCTGTCTCCCCCCACCTTCCTGCTAAGGCTGTTCACATGCCAGGAGCATGGTTTTAGGAGTTGATGGGGGAATGTCAATTCTGTGTCTGGTTTTAATCATGCGTCTCTAATTGGTGGGGCAGAGCCCTGCGAGCCTTGCAGGGAGAGCTTCCTCATATAGCTCAGCTCTCCTGGGGCTCTAGTGTGAGTGATGCACACGTTTTGTTGGTTGATGGAAAGTTTTCCTGCAGGGCCAATTGCACCGATAAGAGTCCCACTTAAGGCTGTGCCGGTTTTGGGTGATTCGTTCGGTTGTGCCCATAAGGGGCTGGGGTACTTCTCTGTCTCTGTTCTTTTTAGTTCAATACCCCATTTTAAGAAACAGCCCCTGCGTTGCCATACCTACATAGCTGTTTTTAAGTTGGACCAGGTGACCATTGTTACATCTGCACCCACATTTCTGGATTGGGGTTTGAACTTGATACCTTCTATGTCATGTGTTCTTAAATGGCTCAAGGATTCAATTGTGCTGCCAAGTTCCAGAATGGGATCATTTCTAATTTCTGTGGGGCTTCTCCCCTGGTAGCTTTAGGGTGGTGGGTGGCCACTGGGCTGCACTGAGCCACTGCCCAGTTGTGTGCCTCTAAATGGTGCTGGGAATCAGTTTGACCGGCGACAGTGACTTTGCAGTGTTGATGACCCATTGGCTGGGCCGGGCCTCAGCCCATTTTTGTGTCTCCTGCTTTTGATGAAAATGTATTTGATTGATCAGGCTTATAGCAGGTGCTATTGGTATTGATTGAGTCAAAAGAGCCTTGCTGGTTGATCTTGATGAAACCTTGACGTGGTTTGGTGATTCAGGATGAGCTGTGTAGTGTTCCTTTGTCTCCATGCTCGGAGGCAAGGATTTCTGAGGGAATTGTCAGTCAGAGCGGGCGAATGTACATGGGTGCTCAACCGATGTACTTGCTTGGAGTGGAGGGGGTGTTGTTCCAGTAACGCTTTCAGGTCCGTTATTGCCTTAATTAACTTTCTGACATAGCTCATTGAATGGCGTTGTGTTTTTTTGAAATAGTGGATAGACATCTGTCCCCTGCTGTCGGGCTCTATCCATTGTATTTTGAGAAATATCTCGGGCCATTTGGGGATGTGATTGAGCTGGTTGTCTTTTTGGTTTGTTGTTCCTCGCTTTCCTCAGACGTTTGTGCTCCATTTTTGATAGGGAGAGTCGTTGCTGGTGAGCTGGGGGGTCAGAGTCGTTGGGAGGGGACAAGAATCCTCCGCTTGGCTGTTCATTTGTTATTTCTGCAAGTTGGGAATTATGTCTGGGCAGTTTGGGATCGGCCTCATTTCCTTGAGTGTAGAAGTGGAGACCGGCCTCTCAAGCTTGCTATGGAGGATGTGTTGATCAGAGCTGGCGGCTTCGAAGATTTGACTTCCGTTAGACTTTCCAAAAAAATGTTTGGAATTGATTTTAAGTGATCCAGAGTATAGGAGCATTAGCAATAATTATATGCTGTATTGGGGTCTTTTTGCACTTGCTTGATTAAGCAATTTAATTCCTACAAGTTCCGTTCGATGCTGGAGACATGAGTAGCCAAGGCATTTAGTCAGTTAGTCAGTCAACTTGGATTTCAAGTTTTTCTGAGGGAAATGTTAAGGCCGACAAAATCACATCCATTGTATTTATAAATGGGGCTCACTGAGGTGCTAAAAACAGTTAATGCTGGCTTGGTTTGCTTTGTTTTGTGGTTGAGAAGCTCCTTGCTCATTGGATTTTCCTTGGTATGGGGCTTAGCCTCAGGCTTGTTGTTTGGTAATAAAACCATTTTCATACTGAAGCATGGAATGTTATGCATAAGCAGACTTCTCCTAGAAGTAATGTTGGAGGGTAGACAGATTGAGAATTCCCTGCCTTGTTGTTCGATTTCCAAGGTATGAACTTGCACATTAGCTATGAGCTGATTTTTAGGTGTTTTAACGGACTTGTCAGTTGGAGGTGTTGATGAAATTGGTTGGCAGAATCTGGTTGTTGCTGTACCTTGGTTCCTCAGGGATTTAAAATAGTCTGTAATTTGTGAACTCCTGAATGTGTTTTTTTAAAGAGTTGAGCCGGAAGGACTGGTGAAAAGGTAAGCATATGCACTGTGCTTTTGTTGCATACTATATATGTGTTCTAAGTTAAATGATTGGTTGACCTGCATCATAAACAGTTGGTAGACCTCTCTGCTGCTTTCGACACCGCCTGCCACCGCACACTACGCACGCGCCTCCACGACGCAGGGATCCGAAACAAAGCCCTGGACTGGACCACCTCCTTCCTCTCTGGCAGAACTCAGAGAGTCCGCCTCCCCCCGTTCCGCTCCGAGGCCTTCAAGATCATCTGCGGCGTCCCACAGGGATCCTCCCTCAGCCGATGCTGTTCAACGTCTACATGGCACCACTAGCACGCATTGCCCGAAAACACGACCTCAACATAATCTCCTACGCCGACGACACTCAGCTGATCCTCCACCTCACCAAGGACCCCCCTCACCGCCAAATCCAACCTCCACCAAGGAATGAAGGCCGTCGACGACTGGATGGAGGACAGCTGCCTCAAACTGAACACAGACAAGACAGAAATCCTCATCCTCGGGTCCAACCCCTCCGCATGGGACGACTCTTGGTGGCCCACGTCACTGGGTTCCCCCCCGGCCCCCACCGACCACACACGCAACCTGGGAGTCATCCTCGACTCGAAACTCTCCATGACCAAACAAGTCAACGCAGTCTCCTCCACCTGTTTCAACACCCTCCGCATGATCCGCAAGATCTTCAGATGGATCCCGACAAACACGAGCAAAACTGTCACCCAGGCCCTGGTCAGCAGCAGGCTCGAATACGAAAACGCCCTCTACGCCGGAACCTCGTCCAAGCTCATCAGCAGACTACAGAGAATCCAGAATGCCTCTGCACGCCTGATCCTCGACGTCCCGCGCCACGACCACATCACCCCCCATCTGAGGAACCTGCACTGGCTCCCCGTCGACAAAAGAATCTCCTTCAAGCTCCTGATCAACGCACACAAAGCACTCCACAAAACCGGCCCAGACTATCTCAACAGCTGACTCTCCTTCTACGTACCCAACAGGAAACTCCGCTCCGCTGACCACGCCCTGGCCACGGTCCCACGCATCTGGAGAACTACTTCCGGAGGCAGATCCTTCTCCCATCGCGCCGCCAAGACCTGGAACACCCTCCCCCTCCACCTACGTCAAACCGAAGACCTGCTGACCTTCAGGAGACACCTCAAGACAACTCAAGACCTGGCTCTTCGACCAGTAACATCTCCCCCCCCCCCCAGCGCCTTGAAACCCTCCCGGGTATGTAGTGCGCTTTACAAGTTACATGATTGATTGATTGATTGAAGTGGAGGGTTTCAAGGACCCCAACAGTACTAGTGAGTGCCTTTGTAAATGCTAAATGTGTAGTGCAAGGATTGAGTATGATGTCAGATGCTGTGTGAATTGTCAGATGAAATGTGGATCTCCATCACAAAGAAACTTTTGTATTTTGAATAATAGGTAAGGAAAAGTGGATGCATGTGCATCAGCATCAGACTAATGTCAAGGAGAATACATTGCCAATCTGGGATGAGCCACATGATAGAAGCTTTACAGGGGAGCCATGATCACAGTGTCAGACTATGTGAAAATATGTGGTAGGGGATACACACCAGAACATGGCAGTGGATGTGAAAAATTCGAAGTGCATGTCAGTTGCACATGCTATAATTGGGAGCATGCAATTACTGGTGGCATGGTCCACCATGGACTCACAACAGTTCAGATAAGAAACGTTTCATATGTCTCTGTATGATGTGAGTTACTTATCTAGCATCCATTGTTATATATAATGCCTGGCAAGTGTTCAGTATAGTTAGCAATGTGTCCTGATATGGGTCCTCACCATATCAGTTACACTACATTGTGAGACAATACAAGTACTTCCCATACATTGCACATCTTACTGCGGCGAATGTGAATGGCATAAAGGCCATTACAGGGTGTAGCAGGCACACTATTGTTCAGAAAAGATGACATGTGAACCATACCATGGGAACCAAACACCATTGTTCCTAAGCATACTATGCAATGACATGGTCATACCTAATTGTATAAAGGTGGTGCAATTGTATTGTGCAACATTTGTCGTCATGCTCACTCTAAGCTGTTAGATGAATTTAGGCTGTAGGGGCTGCTGCATTTGATGTTGCAAAAATATTATTGTTTCATGGTGTTTGTACCTGCTCCTAGTCACCCTTCGACTGACAGCTTTCCTTTTTGCTTAAACAGATAACATGACCCCAGAGTAGTTATGGCAGCCCAACATCTGGAAGGATCGGTACCTCCATGTACAGGCAGTCACAAAGGTTCACAGGGCAATGAGGAAGCATCATGAGGAGGAGAAGGGTCTTGGGAAACGGCATTTCTCTCCTCAGGCACCACTGGCATTGGACAAGCCTAACTAACCAAAAGATGTTTGGGCAGGCCAAGGTACCTCCAGGGGACTGGTGCCCAGCACCTCCACCAGCCAAACGACACAATCACCAGTCCCTATACATCAGCCCACAGGAGGGGCTAGTTATTTGAGCCAGACATTAAGAAAGACATTTCAGACCTAAAGTTGCGAGTGACGGTGCTTGTGCACAAGATACAGGAAGTGAAGCAGACACTTGCAAGACCATAGCCATAACTCAGCCACAATTCTACTTTCTGCCCTTCCTCCTGTACATTGTTTTCTTGTTCTTAATGGTTGTATAGCTTGGTTTAGGTTAGTTAGTGTAGTTATAGTGTAGGGGAGTAGTATTGGGGGTTTTGTAGGGGTGGATAAAAATTTTAG
Source organism: Triturus cristatus (assembly GCF_964204655.1). Classification (NCBI taxonomy): domain Eukaryota; kingdom Metazoa; phylum Chordata; class Amphibia; order Caudata; family Salamandridae; genus Triturus; species Triturus cristatus. The sequence continues at coordinate 627,569,970 of NC_140587.1, forward strand.
TCGGTAGGAGTACTTTGGTTTTTTTGGGGGTGGGGGTATTGATGTGTTAAATATGTGTTATGAAAATTAAAAAAATTAAAAATATGAAATAAAAAAAAATACCAAAAGAATATATGATTGTTTAGAATTCAAATAGGAGTTAGTTGATGTTTTGGTGTAGTTTCTGTTGTCCTTGTGTGAAAACGTGTCTTAAGGCGATATGGGGTTGATATGTATCACGTTGTGCTAAAAGTGTTGAGTAAGTAGTTTAAGTTAAGGTAGTTTTAGATAGTATGTAGGATAAGGTAGTTTTAGTTAGGTTAGATTAGTTAGTTAGTATAGGTTAGGTTGTTTTAGTGATTAACATTTTTCTACTAACATTAAATGCCATTGTTTGCTGCATACAGGTCTACATCATGATTTACTGTGTGGGAGGTAGCATGTGTGCTCAGGTAATATTAGGTACATGCATTTTTCATTGCTAGTAGTGTTTGGCAACATGTGTGAGTAGTATGAGATGGCAATGTCATATAGATGACATGGCCAAATGTCAGGTTGGCCAAGGCTTTACGTCATCTATCCATTGACATTGTTGAGCAGTGCAGGTGGCAATCATGATGAAAATGGTACACAGTGCAACACATGTATTCACATACGATTTCTCTATGTGGGTACATCATGCGACATGCTTTAGAGGGATGTTGTCGTCAAAACATTCGCCCAAATTGAAGATTTTTGGACTCACACACTGGTGGCTGCCCCGTATACACTCAGTCCAATGTTGTTTGCTTGTTAGAATTAGGGGTGGGCGGAAATTGCGTAATTGCATTACGCAAATCTTCGCGAAAACATTAAAAATCTCTGTGAACACGCGGAAATATTGCAAAGACGCAGAAGTTTTTGTCCGGCCTGTTTGCAATGTTTTTTGCGTGATCGCGTTGGAAATGTGCTGCCAACTTGCCCATGCGTTCGCTAATGGGCGCAGCCATCTTGTTTTCACTTGTCCCGCCCGCTCGCAATGCTATTTCACGCAATGCATGCTCGTGCCCATTCGCAATAGGTATTTCCTGTTCGGGAACGCGTATTACGTGTTTGCGACGCTTTTTGCGTGCTCGGGGGGAATGGGCGCGGCCATCTTGTTTTTCACTCTATGCTATGGTTCTGGGGCCTGCTTTTCAATCCTCCCTCTATCTTTTCAATCCTTTGTTTCTGAAAACTTTTTTTTAATCTTTTTATCTATTATCTCTCTCTCTATTTTCCTGATTCTATATTTTTTGTTTTTGTCTACTTTTTGTGTGTTTTTTAATTACCTTTTCACTCTTTTTCTATTACCTGCTTTTTTCATTTCTTTTACTTACCTTTTAAATTTTTACCTTATCTTTTTGGCCCCCCGCTTAGCCCAGAACCATGGCAATGGGCAACAGGGCGCATCGCAGCCAGAGCCTCGACCGCCTTCCTTGCGGATGGCGGCGCCCACAAGGGGTGCAGGTACGGGCCTTATTTGGGGAGGTGGAGTTGGCCACACTGGTTTGTTTTGTGCAGCGCCACCTCCCCTTAACCCTGGCAGCAGGCGGCAGGCCTGGGTCCGGGTTCGGGTTCCGGGAGCGTCAGCAGCGGTGGGGAAAGGTGCGCCGGGCAGTGTTTCGCTGCTCTGGTGTCCGACGCACTGGTGGTCCAATTTCCTGGACCGGGAGCAGGACCTATTGGACCTGCTAGGAGTGGAGGTCCCGGGTCTTGGTGAGTAGTTATTTAATTATTACTACTTTGGTGCCAATTCCGATCCGGTAAAAACCGGGTACGAACCGTCGGACGGAGCCTTTTCTCCGTCCGACTCGTACCCGGTGCGAAATCCATCCGAAAATGCAAGTACGATTCATACGGAAACACCATTTCCGTACGATTCGAACAAAACACCGACCGAACAGAAACTAAACACAATTCCGATCCTGAAAGGAGCCGACGTGACGTCGGTACGCATCCAGCCTACGTTTCACGAACCAGGAAGTACGATTCGAACCGACGTCATCCCGCACGGAAAATATTTACCGGCTGCCAAAAACTGCCGGGAAATCAGGACGACACACGCAAGGAGCAGCTGGACGCGACGAACAGACATGGACCCGAACCTACGTGCCATCCCTGCCCTCCTAGCAGTCCACCTGGCGTACAGGAACCGACGCAGACGCCGCAGAAGGTCAGCACAACAACCAGGGGCAAAGGGGGGGGCAGGGGCAGGACACACAACACCAACACATGGTACCAAATCACACATGGCCTGGACATACCTGACCATCAGGGCCTGGTCACTTCCAGGGGGTGGGGGCAAGGCCAGCAACGCAAGCGTCCGCCACAACGGAAGTGGATGGTCACGCGAACCGGTACGTACCCTACCCAGGCCGCAAGAGCGTGGGTACGGAACGTACCACGCGTCCCCCTACGTCACTCCAACAATAGCGGTACGGCCCGTACCCACGTCAGAAAGGCCTTGGTACAGCTCGTACCAGCATTGCTGGGGTCATGTAGGGGTACGCGTGGTACGACCCGTAGCCACGCCCCCAAGGCCTGTGTACGGTGCGGACCCCACGGCCCGCAACAATGGTGGGACGCACCGTACCCACACACCAAAGGCATGGGTACGGCCCGTACCCAGGCACGCAGAGCGTGGGCAGGGGTATGTACGGACCGTACCCCCACCCGTGGAAGTACGGCCCGTACCCCCACCCGTGCATGTACGCCCCGAACCCCCACTCGTGTATGTACGCCCCGAACCCCCACCCGTGTATGTACGCCCCGAACCGCCACCCGTGTATGTACGCACCCAAGCGCCACCCGTGTATGTACGCCCCGAACCCCCACCCCACCCTGGTATGTACGCCCCGAACCCCCACCCGTGTATGTACGCACCCAAGCGCCACCCGTGCATGTACGCCCCGAACCCCCACCCCAGCCGTGTATGTACGCACCAAACCACCACCCGTGTATGTACGCCCCCTAACCCCCCCCAGCCGTGTATGTACGCACCGAACCACCAGCCGTGTATGTACGCACCAAACCCCCACCCGTGTATGTACGCACCTAACACACACCCCAGCAGAGTATGTACGCCCCGAACCCCCACCCGTGTATGTACGGACCGAACCCCCACCCCAGCAGAGTATGTACGCCCCGAACCCCCACCCGTGTATGTACGGACCGAAACCCCACCCCACTCGTGTATGTACGCCCCGAACCCCCACCCGTGTATGTACGCCCCGAACCGCCACCCGTGTATGTACATACACGGCTGGTGGTTCGGTGCGTACATACACGGCTGGGGGGGGTTCGGGGGCGTACATACACGGCTGGTGGTTCGGTGCGTACATACACGGCTGGTGGTTCGGTGCGTACATACACGGCTGGGGGGGGGTTCGGGGGCGTACATACACGGCTGGGGGGGGGTTCGGGGGCGTACATACACGGGTGGGTGTTTGGTGCGTACATACACGGCTGGTGGTTCGGTGCGTACATACACGGCTGGGGGGGGGTTCGGGGGCGTACATACACGGCTGGGGGGGGGTTCGGGGGCGTACATACACGGGTGGGTGTTTGGTGCGTACATACACGGCTGGTGGTTCGGTGCGTACATACACGGCTGGGGGGGGGTTCGGGGGCGTACATACACGGGTGGTGGTTTGGTGCGTACATACACGGCTGGTGGTTCGGTCCGTACATACACGGCTGGGGGGGGTTCGGGGGCGTACATACACGGCTGGTGGTTCGGTGCGTACATACAGGGCTGGGGGGGGGGTTTGGTGCGTACATACACGGCTGGTGGTTCGGTGCGTACATACACGGGTGGGGGTTCGGGGCGTACATACGCGGGCGGGGGGTGGTGGGGTGTTCGGCGCGTATGCGGGCACATGTCTCCATGGTTGCTATGGGAGTTCGGTTCGGACGGTGTTTTTTGCGTACGGTTGTGAAATGGGGAGGACGGGAGGGATCGTACTTGCGCAGTCGGACTTTATTTTTCCGCACGGTGGGTTTCTCGCCCGGGGACGTGTCGGTGACTTTTCCCGACCCGAGGACGTGTGGGGAAATCTTCCCAATGCGATTCGTATGGACTTTTTTCCGTTCGAATCGTACTTGGCAGTTTGTACGCTACTTTGACGATTCGGACGGAAAAAAATCCGGATACGAGTCGGACGGGGAATTTTTTTACCGGATCGGAATTGGCACCTTTGTGTCTGTTCTTCTGCTCTGTATTATATATTGTGAATATATTTTTTTTCCAACCAGCTAGAATGCTGCTGCTTACATTACAGGTAATTTACGTTTAAAAGTCTTCTGTGATTGTTGGTGAATGACCTAAATATCGATTCCAAAATATAGAATGGACAGAATATCGACTCCAAAATATAGAATGGACAGTATATCGAAAATCAAAATATAGATAGGTCAGAATATCGAAATTGGGGTACAAAATATCGATTTCCATAATATAGAATGTAAAAATATAGAATTCCATAATATCGACTTTAAAAATATAGAATCCCATAATATCGATTTTTTTTTAGTGTTATGTATGGTAGTATATGTGTTAAAATTATGTATTATTTTTGTAATGTATGTTTAATTTTTTTAAACTAATGAATGCTATGTAATTTAATTTTTGCGTAATTTAATTCCGTAGCGGGTTGTGGGTTTATAGGGGAATAGGGTGGGAAGTAATTTCATTATGGTAAATTAAATATTAATTATGTTTAGATGTTTTGATAATTAATTGATTGACAATTAATTATTAATTGGTCATTAATTTGTATTAATTGATAATTAATTTATATTAATTGATTAATTGATAATCATTTAATTGCAATAAAGTAAATATTAATTATTTAATTTATGTGTATTGATAATTAATCGATAATTAATTATTAATTGGTAATTAATTTGTGTTAATGGGTTAATTATTTGTATGAATTGCTAATGAATTTTTATTAATTGCTAAATGATTTTTATTAATTGATTAATTGATAATAATGTTAATTGTATTTTTTATTATTGGGAGTGGGTTGTGGGTTTATAGGGGAATTGGGTGGGAAGTAATTTAATTGTAATAATGTAAATATGAATTATTTAATTTATGTGTATTGATAATTAATTATTAATTGGTAATTAATTTGTGTTAATGGGTAATTCATTTGTATGATTTGCTAATGAATTGTTATTAATTGCTAAATGATTTTTATTAATTGATTAATTGATAATAATGTTAATTGTATTTTTTAGTATTGTGAGTGGGTTGTTGGTTTATAGGGGAATTGGGTGGGAAGTAAATTAATTGTATTAAAGTAAATATTTTTTTTTTAATGTATGTGTATTGATAATTAATTGATTATGAATTATTAATTGTAATTAATTTTTATTAATTGGTAATTATTTTTTTAACAATGGTAATTAATTTTTAATAATTGTAATTAATTTTAATTAACTTTGTAATCTTATTTTAAAATTAAAGCATTACTTTCCCTACTGTTGCACTCTCAGGAGTAGGAATAGTTTTTTTTACCCTCCCTCTATCCAACTCTTTCCCTACTGTTGCAGTCACTGGAGTGGGAATAGTAATTTTTACCTTCCTGCTATCCAATACTTTCCCTACTGTTGCACTCTCTGGAGTGGGAATAGTAATTTTTACCCTCCCGCTATCCAATGCTTTTCCTACTATTGCACTCTTTGGAGTTAGAATAGTAATTTTTACCCCTACGCTATCCAACTTTTTCCCTACTGTTGCACTCTCAGGAGTGGGAATAGTATTTTTTACTCTCCCGCTATCCAACTCTTTCCCTACTGTTGCAGTCACTGGAGTGGGAATAGTAATTTTAACTCTCCCGCTATCCAACACTTTCCCTACTGTTGCACTCACTGGAGTGAGAATAGTAATTTTTACCTTCCCGCTATCCAATGCTTTCCCTACAGTTGCACTCTCTGGAGTGGGGATAGTAACTTTTACCCTACCGCTATCCAACGCTTTCCCTACTGTTGCACTCACTGTAGTGGGAATAATAATTTTTACTCTCCCGCTATCCAACGCTTTCCCTACTGTTGCACTCATTCGAGTGGGAATAGTAATTTTTAGCCTCCCGCTATACAAAGCTTTCCCTACTGTTACACTCTTTGGAGTGGGAATAGTAATTTTTCCACCTACACTATCCAACGTTTTCCCTACTGTTGCACTGTCTGGAGTGGGAATAGTAATGTTTACCCTCCCGCTATCCAACGCTTTGCCTACTGTTGCACACTTTGGAGTGGGAATAGTAATTTTTACCCCTACGCTATCCAACGTTTTCCCTACTGTTGCACTCACTGGAGTGGGAATAGTAATTTTTATCCCTACGCTAGCCAACGCTTTTTCTACTGTTGCACTCATTGGAGTGGGAATCGTAATCTTTCTCTTCCCGTTATACAATGCTTTACGTACTGTTGCACTCTCTGGAGTGGGAATAGTAATTTTTACCCCTACGCTATCCAATGCTTTCCCTACTGTTGGAGTCACAGGAGCGGGAATAGTAATTTTTCCCTTCCTGCTATCCAACGATTTCCCTACTGTTGCACTCTCTGGAGTGGGAATAGTAATTTTTACTCTCCCGCTATTCAATGCTTTCCCTACTGTTGCACTCTTTGGACTGGGAATAGTAATGTTTACTCCTACGCTATCCAACGTTTTCCCTACTGTTGCACTCACTGGAGTGGGAATAGTAATTTTTACCCCTACGCTATCCAACGCTTTCCTTACTGTTGCACTCACTCGAGTGGGAATAGTAATTTTCACCTTCCCGCTATCCAACGCTTTCCCTACTGTTGCACTCTTTGGAGTGGGAATAGTAATTTTTACCCCTACGCTATCCAACGTTTTCCCTACTGTTGCAATTACTGGAGTGGGAATAGTAATTTTTACGCTCTCACTATCCAACAAAATCTCTACTTTTTTTTACTTTTTTTTTATTATGTTTACATTTTAAGCTTTGTTATATTATATTATGTATGTTTTATTTAATTGTTTTTAATATTTAATGAATTTTATATTATTTTTAACACATTTAAAAAATTCGATATTTTGGCTAACTATATTTTAACATTCTATATTTTGGAATCGATATTTTAGTACTTACCTGTTTGTAGATAGGGAGTCGATATTCTGTCCTTCCATATTTTGGTGTCGATATTTTGTGTAGTCGATATTTAGTCACTGAACCGTGATTGTTATGACACAGGTGCTCTGCGCTATTAATCTTGTTATTTGCAACTTTGCATTTGCGCTCGTTTTGCGGGATTATGTAAGAGTTTATTTTAGAAAACTTTAAGTTAGGTAATGCTAGAGTGACTCTAGCATTCCTTTGTCCTGTCACTAAGAGATAGGGGTGGATTGATACTTAGGTTTAGTTACTTATTATAAGTTTGTAGTTTTTTGTGGTCTGCGACGCGTGACACCCCCTCTGTTGCGTCACATGCTGCTGAGTGCTGCTAGTGCTTACCCCAGTCCTTAGTAGAACCTTTTGTAGTTTGTTCAGTGAGTCGTAATAGGCTTAGCAGTAGCAGAACATCAGCATCAACCAACCAACAAATTGGTGTATGCAAAAATGCAGGCATATGTCCTCCATTTATGCATTTTTGAGGACTAAAAGAAGTGGAAATGCTTTCTTAATTTACAATTGGCATGCCTGGAATAGGTGGGCTAGGTCACGTGGTACGTACTACTTAGGCTTAGTTATTATTCTGGAATCAGAATGGAACACTGGATTAGTGTAGATAAATAATAACTAGGCGGTCCGCAAATCCCCAGATACTACTTTTCAACCAGATTAAATAGGTCAATTTTATTGCAATTGTTGTTTACACAAATGTTTTTTTGACAGTCTTAAAAAAACATTTTATTTGTTTCACACCAATCATCAATGTTTGTCTCTTTCTTTCTTATATCTTTCATGATCAGCATCCAGGGGCAAGAAGACAAGGGCAGAGTCGACGGGAGCAGTTCCAGTCGGACAGGAGGACCAGAACGAGGGCTCTTCTGCTAGCCCCAGTAAGTCTTCCTGTTTTTAATATTAATGATTCTTATTCACTAACTTTTACTGCACCGTATTTTTTTCCCGAACTATTGTTTCCGTTTCCTAATGCTATTTTTTACCAACAATTATCCTTCGATCTAGACTATCTGTTTCTAAATTCTTGTTATCCCTGTCTCTAACTGCCTCTGCTTTGACTCTCTGTACTACTATTATTAGTCTGTCTGTAGCTAAGCATGCCCAGTTGGCCACTCTTTATTTAAAAGGTTTTAAATAAAACTCAGATTCACCAGTAGCTCTTGCCATTGAGTCCAGTCCTTTGGGTTGTCCTCTTGCCCTCCTTCTATTCTTCTTAATCTTTGTGGCTTTATTAATTGATGTTTTTAGACAATTCCCACCAACAAAATGCCCAACCAGATTTTACTATTTTGATAGGATAGGACATACTACTACTATTGTAGGGATTTTCCACATACAGAACTTTGCACAAGAAAATAGGATGTTGGTGATGGGAGGTTGGACCTTCCTCACACCATAATCAGAACAGAACGCACCACAATCCCCTGCTCGACTAATTATAATAGTGTTTCATTACTATTAGCTTTCCGAACCCCTCCCCAAGATACCCAATGAGTAGACAACCTAGAACATAACACTCCCGACCTCTCAGTCGTGGAAGCAATATACATGCACAGTTTGCACACCCTTCCTTTCGCTCGCTCACCCCTGTAAGTCCATCCACACCAAATACCAACGAGTCTATGTAAGTTCAAAAATTTTATTTGCAACTGACAAGCTCTGTACGTTGTTCTATAAGGCAGCACCCACAGCAAAATGCATAAGATTAAAACTATAAACATTGTAACACTTAGTTACACTTACAACAACTACAAGTCCATAGAACGAAGAAAACAAAATGCGAAATCATGATAACTGAACAGTGGGGGAAGCACCATCATCCCCTTTGTAGGAATATAGTTTATATAAAATTATAAATGAAGATCTCTGAGTGAATTCTGTGGACCCCTCACCTTAGAAGAAGCTAGTACTGGTTACATCATAAGCTCTGCAAAGCTCTGGTTCGTAGAAGGGAATCTTCCGTCTGTTAGGAGAAAACTGTTGCGCGTTAGTATATTGCAAGCATTTCTCAGTCGTGCCAAAAAGTGTAGCATTTTGGATAAGCAATATGGACTAACACCAGAACTCCATAACAAAGTGGCTTGTTTAGTTTTACCTTGTAAGCAGCGCTTAGACAGTAGCAGTATGAGCTCATGTGGGCTCAAAGGCGTCACTCTTTATACAACAAGCTGCGAGGTAACGACGCGTGTGCAAAAATAAAAGACACAAAGGTAAAATGGTAGCATGGCTCGGGCTAACTAAGCTAAGACTACAATGACCCTAGGGACCATATAACTACTAGTGTCTACTCTACTACTACCTGATTTGTACTAGTGATGTATGTTGTATATGTATGTATTACTATTAACTCATTTTTCAATCTTGCTAGTGAAAAATAGGGGGAGGTGGATATGACACCTAAAAAATGTGTAATGTTTTTTCAAGGTGCCCTACCAACCACCAGTGCCGGGGCCAGCTGTGAAGGTGACACGGCTGCTGACGGAGGAGAGGATGCAGCAGTTGCAGGAGGAGCTGCAGGGGGTGAGCCAGCAGCAGTGGTGGGCGGTGGTAAGTTAGATTCCTAATCCTTACTTATTGACATTACACTCACTGCAAGGGTGTACTGTATAATACTGTACAGTTGAGACTTACTAAGTAAAAAGTTGTTGTGAACAGTTGAAGACACCCTTTACTTAAGCATTAGTGGCGGGAGTGTTGAGTAACCAATGACCTCTTCTATCTGATTTCAACTCAGCTGTGAAAGTTTTATGGAGAAGACTAAAAGTCAGATCAGATAACCTTGATATATGGGTTGAACGAAAAGGGAAAGAAGAGTGGAAGGAAGAAGGACAGGCGAGATTTAATATTTATGACTGGCAGAGAAGGATTTGTGGGATGCATGCAGCATGCATTGGTGGCTGATAGGAATCAGATGCATGGTTAGTTGAATGCCTAAAACTCCCATAAATGTTAAAGTCCAAGAAAGTGGGAGGATAGATACATACCACAAATGTTATGTACTGTGCTTGATAGTGCTACCGTGACACTATGTGTAGAAATAATTTGTCTTACTGCTTTGCTGAGAGTATATTTTACAATAGTCTTCTTTTTCTTCCTCATATATAGCTACTCCTTCCAAGGGGAAACCTGACTGGAAGGAGTTAGCAGCCAAGGTCCGGCGCCGGAAGCTGGAGGCCATGCAGACTGAATATCGTTAGCTGGTGGTTCTGGAAGAGGAGGAGGCCGCAGCAGCTGCAGCCTCCTCCAATGCCCCGGGCCCCAGCCACTGCCCTCCAGTGGTATGGCGCCACCGTCTGGCAGCCACCCGCCGCCGCCCCTCCATCAGTGCTGCCCCCCCCCCCCCGTGGATGCAACTGCCCCGTGCATTGAAGCGCCGTGTTGCCCGCCTGGAGGCGCAAGTTCGTGTCCTCCTGAGTCAAGCCAGCCGAACTTAGACCCTGTTTATCGCCCCTTTTTTAATTATTATTTGGGTGGGTGGGAATCGGGCATTGGGTTTTCTCTTTTGGACAATTGGACATTTTCTTTACGGACATTGGTTGGGGTTAGGGAAAGGGGTGGGTCAGGTGTTGTGGGATTTTTTTTACATAGTTTATTTTTGTTAGGGTATGAAATAATATATTTCTACTTTACATACAATGTTGTTAATGTTTTCTGGGTGGGGTTACTGTTTTACATCACACTGTATCCTTCTTTCCTTGCTGGTGCAGGGCCGCCCACAGCCAGTGTTTGATTTTAATAATTGGATGACTTTGTAAGACAGAAACAGATAGATGCGGCACCCCTCACTGAGTGACTTGTCCTACTAGTACTGTCAGTCTCTTCTACTCTAGGCACTCTGCAACTGGACTAAAAGGGGTGTGTGAAATTGAATTAATAAAAACATGTCCATTATTAATTATGCCTCCCCCAAACAGGAGGGTGGAGGAGCAGGATTCAGAGGAGTGTACTGTGAGATATGCAGACAGCTGAAACTTGTATATGGCAATAAAACAATTAGAAGACGGTGGTGATGGATTTGTTGTGATTCACAGTTTCTAACCAGAAAGACAGACACACAAATAAAAGAAAATAAAGGAGGAAGACAGTAAGAACTGGAAGTGCAAGCCTAATTGTCAGGGAAGTATAGCTCGTCCTCAAACTCTGGGGGTTCAACCAGAAGTAGGTAATCATCATCTAACACAACACTTCTGTCACCTGAGCCGCCATCCTCATCTTCCACCATTGATTCATGTATTGTGTAATTCGGTGGTATAAAGTGCTGATTCATTTTGGTCATTGTTAACCTCTCCACGTTCTTGGGCGAGAGACTGGTCCTTCTCACTGTTACAATGGAACCAGCAGCACTGAAAACACGTTCCGAAGAGACACCTGCGACAGGGCAAGCCAGATAGTTTATCGCCAGCCTGCTGAGCAGTGGCCGTTGGCCCCTTTTCCCATACCAATAGCGCAATGGGTTTTGATCAATGTACACCTCTCTTGGGTCGTCCAGATAGGCCTGGACCATCCGCTCAATGTTCAGGGGTGCTAAAAAAAAATTGGGCTCTTTTCTCGTTGCATCAGCCTTGCTGTAAATACCAATCCTGTAATGATTTTACTAGGCCTGAAGATCCAGTTCTTGCAGTTGTCGATAGTGTTGGTGAGTGTTCTGAGCCAAATGCACTGCCCTCAGGCTCCGAAGTTGAACTTGACGCCGGATGCCCTGCTGCAGTACTTGTTGTGGGTTTATCTAGCGGGCATTTAATTAGCAGCCGTTCATTTTCCAACTTACTCACTGACTCAGCTATCCAAGTTTTGTACTGGGCAACATCCATTTCTGAAAAAGAAATTCATGTCTTCAGTGCCCATTTTGTCAGTGGATCTAGAATTGTGGCACAAATGTAATGTTTTTGTGACAAAATCTTATTTTGCACCCTTGTATTGTCAGCTAAGCGATGGGCTAAGCTCTCCACCAACTCATATGCTTCTTTTTTTCCCTCTACATCTTTGTATGCTTCAGATACCTCCTTCAGCTGATGCTCTAGCATTTGTAACAATGGGATAGCTTGGCCCATAGTACAGTCCTCCTTGCTGACTTCACGTGTGAAGACCTGGAAAGGAAGAAGCATCTCAGTCAGGCATTTAACTAGGCACCATTGGTCCTTCTGAAGGGTCATGGCTTTCGCAGTAGCATCCCCTCTTCGTATGACATATTCATTGATTGGCCTGTACTGTTTAAACAGACAGTCTAGCATGTGATAAGTTGAGTTCTAACATGTTGCCACCTCCTGGATGAGTGCTTTGACCGGCATTCTATACTCACGTTGAATGATCCTCAGCTGCTTCCGAGCTTTAAAAGAATGGCTGAAATGAGTGCATATTCTTCGGCAGGTGGTCAGTAAGTTGCTGAATATGGCTTCTTTTTTCAGAAAGTCTTGAACAATAATGTTAATGCAGCGCGCCAAACACGGAACCCTGAAATAGGAACCAAGCTCCATGGCCTTAAGTACATTACTGCCATTATCTGTGGAAACAAAGCGCAGCCATTCAAAAACCTTGCTGTGAACCTCTTCCAATATGTTTACAGCAGTATGAGATTTCTCCATGGCAAACATGGATACAGTTGCATGTTTCCGAGTAGCTTTAAAAATCTCAGCTGTGTCAACAGCACCTACTTCAGATAGCTTATCTCTAACCCCCACAAATGAGACCCAATGTGCAGTGATGCACATGTAATCAGTGTCTTGGCAACTGGTCCACATGTCAGTTGTTAGGTGGATATTGTGAACAGCACTCTGCTGCAAAGCTTGTCCAACCAATTCCAGTACATCATGCTGTAGTGCTGGAACAGCAACTCTTGCGAAATAGGACCGGCTGGGAACCTTCCATTTCGGGCAGATGGTTGACACAAATTCTAGGAAACCCACCCCTTACACGAATGAAAAAGGGAGAAGGTCCAGCGCTAACATTTTAGCCAGCTTTGCATTGTACAACCGTGCCGTTGGGTGGTTGCGTTGGTACTGCCCCTCCAACCTAAGCATGCTGTCAATGGTAGGCTGGATTATTTTCCTTTGTGGTGCAGTTGTTTTCTTTAACCCAGTTAGGCTCAACGGCGCACTTTGTTTCATTGCTGTACTACTCGGTCGCCTTGGTGTCTCAGCCTGACTCTGACTCTGACTCTTACTGTGGTGCCACTGAGATGTTGCTGAGGAGGATGTGGGCGGTACCACTACACTACTGGGGACAGGGCTAGAAAGGTCTCCCTCTTGTTCACCTTCCACCGCGATAATATCGTCCCCTGATTCTTCATGCCCAACAACAATGGGTTGAGTTTTACTTTGTTCTAAGCGAAGTAGGTGAGCCTCCCACACGATAGTGTGGTGTATTTTGAGATGACTTGTTTGGCCTTCGGTACCATAGTTTGTACCAAGCTTACCCCGCCTAACAGCATGTCGACAAATTGAGCATATAGCAATGTTCTCCTCCTTACTGCTAACCGAAAAGAAGTCCCAAACTGGGGAGGAGAACTTTCTGGTGCTGCTGGATGTGCCACTTTCAATACCAGATGAACTGGAGGGTGTGCTTGAAATGTGACTCTCTGCAGCTACACAGTGACTTCTACCACTACCTACTGAAGTGGAGGTTGAGCTGGATGTAGGTCCCTGCCTTTCCATTGCAAATGAAAATATGGAATTTGGAGGTCGTGGTGGTGTTACCTGTGTTGGTGGTATCCATGCTACATCTCTTGCAGCCATTTTGGATAGGGTAATAATGTTGGTCCCCATATCCTTTGGGCCCGCAGTGATGTCCGTGATGATTGGCTCATCATCATCGTCCCCCTCTTGTACATCTACCTCCATAACTCTAAGGCTTTCTGGAACCTTCCTTTTCACTGGCCTTGTTTTGTGGTGTGCATCACTCAGAAGCGGGGCTTGAAGAAGAAGATGATGGACTAACAATGGATCTTCTGAAACAGTGGTTTGCCCCTCTTTGTCTGCAGGAAGCTCGATTTCCTGAAATGCCCATACTTCAGGAGGAACAACTACTATTGTGGGCTGTTGTTGTGGCTGTTCTTGTGGCGGCGGTTGTTCTTGCGGCTGCTGCTGTTCTTGCGGCTGCTGCTGTTCTTGTGGCTGCGCCTGCTGCTGCAGACTTATCTGCTGAGTTTCCACCTGCGTTGATTGTGTACTACTTTGCGATAATGACATTTCAACATCGCTGCTCGTCAGTAGACTAGCTACCTCTGTGACACTCATGGGCTTGGGCCTAGGTTGGTGGGGTGGGCCCGCTGGCAAGAATGTGCTGCTCCCAGCTTGGTTCCCGTCGGAAAACGCTGCTGCAGGCGTGTGTTTTTTGGTCCCAAAAAACACATTTGCCGGCACACCAGTCGTGGTTAGTGCCTCTTGTTTTTTCTGTTCCTTTTTCTCACCGGCAACTTTCTTGGTACTGGAGGACCTGGTACCTTTCTTTGGGCCCATTTTCTTCAGAGGTCAGACAGGACGCAGGTGCACAAGTTGCAGAGAAGTCTGTGGTCACAGTTGGATGTAATGTGGTGCGCAGCGGGACTTCTGTCTGGCAGTACAATGGATGATGTTGATAGTTACCTCCTCCTCTGTCTTTTCGTGCACCTAAAAGCAAATAAGCCAGGAGAAGAACATCAGTGAAATGTTGCATTTGTTGTTGTGGTTCAATTACTACTAGTACAAACAAACAAATAGAAGATATAGTGTAGCCATTTGTGAGACTTTGGCAACTAGGGCTATGGTATACTGCTTACTGTGTACAGTACACACTACACTCTCAGGAAGGGCAGGAAAGAATAAGAACAACAACCAAAATACAAATGTAATGGAAGGGAGCTGCTGCTGGCAAGGGGGATGGATGGAAGCAGTAAGCCAATAGGAAAACCATGTAGGCCCATATTAACTCCCACCAGAAAAGGCCACCAGCCACATGGACACTCACAAGCAACAAGCAGGAGGCCTGGGAAACAATGAACTGCCAAAAGGCCTATAAAAGAAGCCAGGCAAAAGATGCATGCTAAACCACACTGATGTGCCTTATTAGTGTAATAAAAAGCAAAAACAAAAATCCACAGGGCAAAACAAGGTCTGCAGGGTGCACACCAACACACCCGGCACTCACAACAAAGGCATTTCTTTAACACACACCTAAAAAACAGAAATACCCCCCTAAAAACACATTTTCCAACGCAATCCAATGCCATCCAGGCCCTAAATGGTGTTTAAATTCAACAGAACACACAGATAAACACTTGTTTGATGCACCTGTGGCTACCTGCTCTGAGCCTACTGGATGAAAGCAGGCCAGTGGGCAGACAAGGCCACACAAGCTTGCAGGCCTAGGCTTCAAAATGGCCACCAGTCACATGGCCAGGCCCACGCAACTACAAGAAACAGAAGACAGACAATGCAGGCCTGTTGCAAAAAACACACTGCCTGCCTTCAAAAGGGCCGCCAGCCTCATGGCCAGGCCCACAACAAGATGCCTCAGCCACAAAGGAATACCATGCAAGTAGGACTATATATGGCAAAAGCAGCACACTAATAACTCCCACCAGAAAAGGCCACCAGCCACATGGACACTCGCAAATCACAAGCAACAAGCATGAGGCCTGGGAAACAATGAACTGACAAAAGGCCTATAAAGAAGCCAGGCAAAAGATGCATGCTAAAACACACTGCTGTGCCTTTTTAATGCAATAAAATGCAAAAACGAAAATCCACAGGGCAAAACAAGGTCTGCAGGGTGCACACCGACACACCAGGCACACACAACAAAGGCATTTCTTTAACACGCACCCAAAAACAGAAATACCCCCCAAAAAAACCATTTCCCAACTCAATCCAATGCCATCCATTCCCTAAATGATGTTTAAATTCAACAGAACCCCCAGATAAACACTTGTTTAATGTACCTATGGCTACCTGCTCTGAGCCTACTGGATGAAAGCAGGACCATGGGCAGACAAGGCCACACAAGCTTGCAGGCCTGGGCTTCAAAATGGCCACCAGCCACATGGCCAGGCCCACCCAACTACACGAAACAGAAGACAGACAATGCAGGCCTGTTGCAAAAAACACACTGCCTGCCTTCAAAATGGCCGCCAGCCTCATGGCCAGGCCCAAAACAAGGGGCCTAGGCCACAAAGGAATACCATGCATGCAGACCTATATATGGCAAAAGCAGCACACTAATAACTCCCACCAGAAAAGGCCACCAGCCACATGGACACTCGCAAATCACAAGCAACAAGCAGGAGGCCTGGGAAACAATGAACTGACAAAAGGCCTATAAAGAAGCCAGGCAAAAGATGCATGCGAAAACAGACTGCTGAGTGTTTTTAATGCAATAAAATGCAAAAGCGAAAATCCACAGGGCAAAACAAGGTCTGCAGGGTGCACACCAACACACCAGGCACACACAACAAAGACATTTCTTTAACACACACCCAAAAACAGAAATACCCCCCAAAAACACATTTTCCAACTCAATCCAATGCCATCCATGCCCTAAATGATGTTTAAATTCAACAAAACACACAGATAAACACTTGTTTAATGCACCTGTGGCTACCTGCTCTGAGCCTACTGGATGAAAGCAGGCCCATGGGCAGACAAGGCCACACAATCTTGCAGGCCTAGGCTTCAAAATGGCCACCAGCCACATGGCCAGGCCCACGCAATTACAAGAAACAGAAGACAGACAATGCAGGCCTGTTGCAAAAAACACACTGCCTGCCTTCAAAATGGCCGCCAGCCTCATGGCCAGGACCACAACAAGAAGCCTAGGGCAAAAAGGAATACCATGCATGCAGGTCTATATATGGCAAAAGCAGCACACTAATAACTCCCACCAGAAAAGGCCACCAACCACATGGACACTCGCAAATCAAAAGCAACAAGCAGGAGGCCTGGGAAACAATGAACTGACAAAAGGCCTATAAAGAAGCCAGGCAAAAGATGCATGCTAAACCACACTGCTGTGCTTTTTTAATGCAATAAAATGCAAAAACGAAAGTCCACAGGGCAAAACAAGGTCTGCAGGGTGCACACCAACACACCAGGCACACACAACAAAGGCATTTCTTTAACACACACCCAAAAACAGAAATACCCCCCAAAAAACACATTGTCCAACTCATTCAAATGCCATCCATTCCCTAAATTATGTTTGAAAAACATTCAACACACACCAATGGAACAGTTGCTTCATCATGCACCCACCCATGACTAGCTCTGGGCCTACTGGCTACCCCCAACAATTTAAAAAAAGAATGATAAGTACCAAAATTGTAGTTGCAGCAACTGCAATGCACCCAATCAAACAGACACAACACCAACTTACTTGAAAAATATTAAATTCAAGATTCCTCAAATCCAATGATAATGATGCAGCAGACCCAAAGAGTGATCTTTCCAGCTGAAATCCAAAGGCAGAATGAACAGGAGATGGACAAAGCACTGGGAGGAGCCTGATGGACAGGAACAGGAAGTTGGAGACTCTGTGGCACTTCCTCCCTCTCCCCCCCAAAAGTTTGTTTTTTTAAAAGGACTCCTTGTTCAAAAAAGGACATAAAAATGTCAATCTGAGGAGTTTCTTTCCATCCAAATCATCATTTAGAGAAGGTTTTATGCAGCTAGAGTTAATATTATTCTCCAAATCGAAAATTTGGCGTGTTCGCGATTGCAACCTTCACCACACTTCCGCCGGATGTCGATGGCGCGTCCAAAATGACGTCTCATGCTCCTTGTCGCGGCGGAGATTGACGCGTTTGCGACCTCACGCTCTCTCTCGCGGTGGAAAATGACGTGTTCGCGATCTCAGACTCTCGCAGTGTCTGATGGCGAGAAGAATGACATGATCGCGATCGCGAACTCTCACTGTATAGCGCGACCGGCTATCAACATTTCGTGGAGCACGCGAACGGATTGGAAAGCTCGCCAGCGAACACAGGGATCGCGCGCGCGAGAACGCATTTTCAAAGAGAGAACATGAAAAAAATCTTCGCAACGCAGCAAATAGCAGAAATTTTGGCCTTTTCGCGCTCTCCGCAGAACGTGAAAATGTCAAAATATCGCAAATTCCACAAGCAGAACGGAATTTGATACCCACCCTTAGTTAGAATCCATGGGTAGACCCGGCACCCGTGGTGTAACTTTATTAACCATTAACAATGACAACATGATACTTTCATGATTTCAACCTTGAATAACCACTTGCTAGTGACACATAGGGGTAACCAAATATGTTACACTCTCACTGTTTAGCATTGTCTCTGACTCCAACCAACACATGTCCCTTTGGGAAGTAGTCACTGTCTTTGCCCCACAGATTTCACATAGGTCAACATGGTCGAGACTCCAACAGACTGACAACACACAGGTAGTACTAAGTGCATTTATTTACATGTACTGATATTTATGCGGTTCACAGGGACAGTCATAGGACAAGAATACCAAAAGATGTTTCTAGCCTGTGGATGTCCAGACAAGGACCATGGGGGTAACATGTCATGGCACATTGACAGTCCACAAATGGTTGAAGTGAAGAAAGTGAAAGCAGAATGAGGACAGGGCAGCTGATATTCACTGGCATGTTCATAAGCACAGTGAAAAGGAGAAACTGAGTATGTGACCCTGATGAATGCTACCGGACACTTTTTCCTCCTGAAGAAAGGTGCAGTTCACATCTTCCCCCTCTGATGTATGCAGTTTCTCCCATGCGGGGGGAGTTGTTGGTGCGGCACACATATAACGGGCCGAAGATTTGGATCCCGTGCCAACAACAGCATTCATCTGTGCCAACACATGAGGCAGTACAGCAGTGAGGAGGATATGCTGGTTTTGCAAAACACCAGAAAAGCTGTGGTGGTAGACTGCCATGGCAACAAAGTGGGAGTCCTGCTTCCCTTCGTTGACTCCAAGATGGTTCCTATTGCCCCCAGCTGGTTGGCCACCTCGCTGGTGCCACTTTGGCAGGGGATTTGTTCATACTTCTGTCTCATGACACCAGCGATGTCAGTCAGGGTCTTCTGGAGGCCACGGAGCAGAGCAATGTGCCTCATATGGTCGCAGGTTTGTCCTTATTAGGACTGAGGCACCCAAAGACTCCCTCTAGGGTGGCCGTCACAGTCTCCATCCCCACCCACGCCTGCTCTACCATTTCCCACTGGACTCCTACCACAGTACATTGGAAAGTAAACTGTGGGTCATCAGAGTCCAGGGATATGGGTGGGGTGGCAGGTGGTGCATGTTTGCTGTTAGGTGGGGGATGTGGAGACCCTACGATGTTGTTGACCCTCCCCATGTCCGGAGATGGTGTCCTGATGGAGTCCAAGAGTTCTTAGAGAGTGTCCTGGTTAATAATGTTTTGCAGTTTCTCATCCCTATCATTGCTGAAGTCCAGGACAGCGTTCTGGCCATGAGATGAGGGTTCATCCTATGCAATGAGATAGAGTAATGCTATTTTTGATCTCTCTTAGATGTTGACATGATTAATTCAGTTGAAAATCAAGGTTCAATACATATCACTTTCTTTTCATCATTGAAGCATAGGACACCTGTTACGCTAGGGTATGGATTGCAAATTGTACTGCATTTCCCTTTCAGATGACTGGATCTCAGCATTGTTGTCTCTACCACTGTGTGCCTGCTCCGAGTGGATGGGCCCTGTCATACTAGTCATGTTACGATCCGTGACGTTCAAGCCATTTCATCATGACCACAGTTGGTTATTCCGCAGGGTGTCACACATCATTTTTATCAGACCCATGCACTTCTATGTGTAAATGCCTCCTTTGGCTGTTCCCAGTTTTGTCCTGGCAGCCGACTTACTGCCACACAGTGATGGAACCCAGATCATAAATTGACACACATGTGCCCACTACACCTACATTATGCATGGCCATATCCAATGGACTGACATGGTAGGCTGATATTGAGTATTATTGGTCAGCCAGCACCCCACATAGTAGTAGTGCTTAAAATGGTGACATGTACCTACCCAGTTTTCTAAAACAACTGAGCCCATCCACCTCTGACCTTCCCGGACTCATGTCCTTTGTGGTGGCTAAGAAGTTGTCCCTATCCCTTTTCAGTTCCCTGTATGACATCCTTCGACTTATACATGAGGCACAGTGAGACAATCTTGGGCCAGATTCCCTCCCTGGTCCACATGACATGTAGAATTTAGTTCCACAATGGAATGTTGTCTGTCATCCCTAACCAGCTGCTACACAAGTGTGACCCAGTCAGACACAGCAGTGCATGTGTATTTTCTTTGTGAAGGGTACCTCGCACAACAAACGCCCCTTCTCTCCTCCTTGCAATGCAAATCTCGCCATTCAGACAGAGTGGTAATTCAGCATGCACAGCATTAGCAGGAGCCCACCATGGTCACACACCATCATTTGTTTTGACACACATGGAGGCATATTTATTAGGGCATTGTGTCACTAGAGGAACTTACAATGCAATGCCCTGCTCCATATTTACAAGGCGGCGCTAAGCCACTTTGCATGTCTTAACACCACCGTGTAAATATCGTACCCTTTGACACAGCTTTCTGCATCAAAGGGGCATGCAATGTGTGTTGCTGTAGGTGTTTCAATGCAACACCCACTGCTTTTTGACACTGCCCCAGATTTACAAGTAATCATAACTCTGAGGCAGCGCCAAAAACTAACATCTTTCAAAAGGAGGAGTTAGAGTGGGACAACGAGGATAAATACTTTTAATTCTGCTCATTTTTTGTTCTTTCCATGTGTGTTGCATTCTGCAACACACATAAAAGAAGCAAAATGTCATTAATGATTGGTGTCCCTTCCTGCACATAAACAATCATCCCTGAAACACAGGCAGCCTTGCCCCATGGTGCAGGGGTGTCAGCATTAGCACACATCTGTTCTTATTGCATCGGCACAGGGGTAAGCACAGGGGTACCTCACATTCCTGTTATTTGGGTGCATCCCTGCATTTTGTAAACGAGTCAGCTCAGCGCAGCTGCATTGTTTGAGGTGATGCGCTGCGTCATTTCAGTGCAAATATGCCCCATGGCCCTCTGGCGTACATCACTTGCATTCACCCCCACACCCAGTCAGATTTAGTAGATGAGAGGAGTTCAGGTGGTTCCTGCATGCCAGGACAACTGCATGCAATGTAGTTTAATCAAGGCTAATATGGACAGGGCTCTTGAATTGTCCCTATGTGTAGATACTTCCCATGGCCCACAAATACCCCGCCCCTCAGTGGGGTAGCTTCTCGTCTGACAAATACATTCCATGCCATGGATTTGCAGGCTAGGTTAGTGTGCATGGGCCCAAGTGAGACAGAGGGGCATATTTTCAAAATAAATGATGCAGCGCAGAGCCGCAAACCATCTTGCTGCACTGAGCTGTGTCATTAGGAAAGTGCAAGGATGTGCTGCATTTACAATAATACAATGCATCCCTGTGCTTTCCTCTGTGCTGGTACACAGTTACCCTTGCACCACGGGGTAAGGGTGCCTGCATTGGAGGTCAACTGCTTTTTGTGTGCCGGTGCCCGCAGAAAGGATAGTAATGCACCATATCTTCTAGATGCAGCACATTCCTGCCCTTTACTTTTGACAGCTAGAAGGCTTGCAGCACTGACCTAGGCCAAACAATTGTCAATATGCCAATGGGACTTCCATTTATGTTATGTTTAACCATAGAGGAGCCAGCATGCTACCCTTTGGTTTGCAGACAGTGCCGCAGAGTGCTGGGACATAGCTGCCTCACTGCACGACATGACCTATTTACCCACATTGCCCCTTGTTTCAACTTACCCTGTTGCTGTTGTGATTCATCATAGCCAGCACTGTCCTGAAACTCCTGCCACCGACTCCTCAGAGATGACAGCTGACAACCCACTCCTCCAAGGGATCCAAATGCTCCTGGGGTGCTGGGCTACAACCTCCGGTCTGCATGGCACCGAGACCGCCCTCATCGCCGCCACCGATGAGATCCGAGCCCTGATGGACAATGGAGAAACAGCGGCCCTCATCCTCCTAGACCTCTCCGCGGCATTCGACACGGTCTGCCACCACACCCTAGTACGGCGCCTCAGCAACATCGGAATCCAGGACAAGGCGCTGGAATGGATCATCTCCTTCCTCGACGGAAGAACACAGAGAGTCCGCCTACCACCGTACAAGTCAGAGGCCTCCGGAGTCATCTGCGGCGTCCCCCAAGGATCATCTCTGAGCCCCACCCTCTTCAACGTCTACATGAGCCCCCTCGCGGCCATCGTACGCAAACACAACCTCAGCATTATCTCCTACGCCGACGACACCCAGCTGATCCTCTCCCTGACCAACGACCCCGCCGCCGCCAGAGCCAACCTGCACGAAGGGATGAAAGAGGTAGCCGAGTGGATGACGACCAGCCGCCTGAAACTGAACTCGGACAAGACGGAGGTCCTCATCCTGGGCTCCTCTCCCTCCGCCTGGGACGACTCCTGGTGGCCCCCCGCCCTGGGCACCGCACCCAAACCGACAGACCATGCACGCAACCTGGGCTTCATCCTGGACTCCTCCCTCTCCATGACCAGGCAAGTCAACAACGTCTCCTCGGCATGCTTCAACATCCTACGCATGCTACGGAAGATCTTCTGGTGGATCCCCACCGAGACCAGGAAGACCGTCACCCAGGCCCTTGTCACCAGCCGACTGGACTACGGCAACGCCCTCTATGCCGGCACCACCGCCAAGCTCCAGAAGAGACTCCAGCGGATCCAGAACGCCTCAGCCAGACTCATCCTCAACATCCCACGAACCAGCCACATCTCCGGACATCTGAGAGACCTTCACTGGCTCCCCGTCAACAAAAGAATCACCTTCCGCCTCCTCACCCACGCACACAAAGCCCTACACGACCAAGGCCCGAGCTACCTCAACAGCCGAGTCAACTTCTACGCTCCCAAACGCCACCTCCGATCAGCCAACCACGCCCTCGCCGCCGTCCCCCGCATCCGAAAAGCGACTACAGGAGGAAGGTCCTTCTCCTACCTGGCCGCCAAGACCTGGAACACCCTCCCGACCGACCTACGCCTGACCCAAGACCACCTCTCCTTCAGGAAGAAGCTGAAGACCTGGCTGTTCGAGCAGTAGCGGCTCCCCCCCCCCCCCCAGCGCCTTGAGACCCTACGGGTATGTAGCGCGCTTTACAAGTGTCACTGATTGATTGATTGATTGATGGCTCCTTGAGATTGCTTTCCTGTTTCTCCTTTGTCCTATGGTTTGCATTATGACCTTTTTCCTCCCCAATGACATTTTGGAGTTGACAAAGAGCTGTTGTTGGTGCTCCGCCACCTCCGTGATCAGGACCTCATTCTCCTCTTCACTAAACTTGCACTTCCTCTTCTTCTTCTTCTGGGACTCTGGCAGGTCATCCTGGCTGGTACTGGGATTCCTGATGTTGTTGTCCTGGGCTCTGATTGCTGCTGGCTTCTCCATTACTACTTTCAGGTAAGTGTGGCATTTGTTTTCTCATAGTGCCATTTATAAAAATAAAATTAACGATAGGCGCACAAAAGTGACGCTAGGATGGCTAACATTATTTTCTACATGGATGAACATCACGTTTGCAGCATAAGGGTCAAATTACCTAACCAAACAGTCCACACAACAGCGTCAGTTTTTCCAGCACCGGCATCCTCTTAACACTGTGGTGCACCAATTGTAAATACGAATTGTTACAAGAGTACTTTCCACCATGAAAATATAAATTAGTCACTGGTGATGTATTTAATTATACTGAACAATATTTCTTCAGTTTTTTAACACACAGTAATCTTCATTCGGGGTACAGGTACCTGACTGTGCTGTACAATTTCTCATTATTCGACTTGCAAAGAAACTAGAAACTGTATTTAGTCTTCCAGTTATTTACTATGGCTGTGCTTCTCAATTTTCTGCACAGTACATACAGGAGGTAGTTTATTGCAGGAACACCCACAGAGGACACTTTTGCCCTCAGTTTCCTAGAGTGTGTCCACAGAAGTATCTTTTGTGAGGTTTATAAGTTAAGCAAAGGAGACTCCTCCAGGTGGTGGTGTTGACATGTTTCAGCCCTTTAGGATTCAGAGACCTTTAGGACAGTGAAAGATAGAATAACCTATAAAAAATAACACATATTTGATCTTATGGCACGGTGCACAATACATCAAAAGTGCACTGCCGAGATTGAGGGTTTAAAAACAGGTCTTGTTTAGGTCAGGAATCAATGTAGAGCATGCAGAGCTAAAGCCATATATACAGAGAAGAGAAAATAGTTGATGAGACAGGAATTGTTGTCTGCTCCTAGACTGCAGCATACGGTCAATTGTGTCATGCTTACTATAAACTATTATGGTGCCAGCCAGTAGTGATAGTGCCAGTGTCGGTGCATATGCCTATCTCTTGTGGCATGCTTGGGGGTGGCTTCTGCATGACACACACCATTTCGTAGGCGGCAAAAGGACAGGCATTTTATGCACCCTGCATGCAGAGGTAACATGCATGAAGGTAAGCACATGCAATATGTAGGATTGACAACAATGAAGGCGTTATTACAAGAAAAAATCTGGACGGTCACCTTCCTTGGTCCAGGGGAGGCCAGGTATTAAGCGGTATGTCCAATGCCTGGTTGCTGTAGGTCCCTAGGCAGACTTCAGGAGTCCTGTTGGGAATGACAGAAAGAAAGGCTGAAGATCTGGAGTGCTTAGGGGAACACACATCTGGAACATGCCAGAGTTTTGGAATAAGAAGTGTGTTACAATTACTCAAGGTAAAGATTGCTCAAGGAACGGGCTCTCAAGGTGAAGGTAGGGCATGGAATCAGTAAAGAAATTTACATTGGTTTCCCTGATAGTAATGAAAAATTGTACGGGGCAAGCAGACAATGTAAGGTGCCTATGGGCTCTCAGAAATCATGGCATAGCTGGCCGATATGGGTCGTGCTCCATGGCGCCTAACTATCAAGGGGAATATATCTCCCATAACAGAGTCTGGCACAGGAGAAAGCATGTGGCCATCTTTTCGGGGCAAATCCAGAGGAGGAATACCCTGTATGCGGGTTCCCATGCACTGTGGGAGAGTAACAGAAACTGGATAAGACAACTTGCGCATCCACATTGGTAATGGAGCGATAGAGTCAAGGAGAGGGGGAAAATGACCTTTCCTCTACCTGTGTTAGGAACAACAAGATTAATCAAATCCAGGGGATGATCCATGACAGGCCGTCCCAGGTCAGAGAGACTTACTTAGTATCCTTGGGTTTGTGGGTTAGACCTTAATTTAAGAAGAAAAACAAGCAACAGTAAGTGATAAAGTATAAAGGTTTTAGTTAACAGCCGCTGGGAGAGTGATAAACCATAGTAGGATTGCCACCCAACTCTCAAATTGGCTACAGCAGGTAGTTATTTATATAGTGTACTTTTGCTGAATCATACATACTAATCATGTAACCAACAATGGACATATATGGCATATTTGAGCAACATTACACAATAAAAGCCAACCTCCCACCCTCCTACATTAATTGGTGCAATCACTCCCATCCTCCTGACTAAGTTCTCTATGTGCTATCTGACTACGTGTTATTTGGTTTGTGCAATCTACGTGTCCTAAAACTTCAGCACAATCAGAATGCGTGATCTGACTGTGTGTCATTTGATTTGTGCAATCTGACTACGTGTCTATTTCTACATCCTCAGCATAAACAGAGTGCGTGATCCTGCTCTTGTTGCAACATATTGTGATCATCCCTGTGTCTTATCTTTTCCTACTAAATTGACCTCACTGCTGATTGGTTTCCTTGCATCACTCTCCTGTACCACCTCCTTGCACGATCATTCTCCGGAGGAATTGTCAATACTGTTTTTTTTTATGTACCAGACACTTCTTGATTTATTTCTAGCTACCATCAGTATGTATCAAAGGTTGCAGCTGTTCTCTCTCTGAGTTTGTCCATTGTAATTCATTACCTTGAAGCATTGGGCACATACTGCTAATCATGAACATTTCTGTACTGGTGCAGGTGAGGTTTTTAAGTGGCATTTTCTCTGGCTCACCCTCCTCAATGTCTATACCAATACTTGCAAAAACAACAGTTGATGGACAGAATGCAGAACAATGTCATACATTCACCCCAGTAAAGAGATCTGGGTCTAAATCCATCGTTTTTTTGCTCACCATGCCATTCCAGTTTGAACCCAGCCATATGCAAATCAGTCTTGACCCTGTGCCTCATGGGAACTGTCCAACCTGAACTGCCAAGCCAGGTCCTCCCTGGACTGGAAACAAGCACCCTAGGACCCGTTTTGGGGTTTCATCCCTCTTCAGCCAGAACAGCTTGATTCCAGTGGCAAGGAGAGCACGGGACCCACGTCTGGGCATACCCGTCCCACTCGGGGTGACAAATGCAAAAACAACAGTTGATGGACAGAATGCAGAACAATGTCATACATTCACCCCAGTACAGAGATCTGGGCCTAAATCCATCGTCTGGGCATACCCATCCCACTCAAGATGACAAATGCAAAAACAACTGGGGGTGAGTCTTTGAGAAGTTTCAGTACTCTGTCCATCATCTCCTTGTGTTTGCTTTGTTCGCCCTAAGTTGGCAGGGTATGCCCAGACGTGGGTCCCTTGCTCACTTTGCCACTAGATTCAAGCTAGCCTGGCTGAAGAGGGCTGTTAGCCTGAAACCGGTCCCAGGATGCTTGTTTCTGGTCCAGGGAAGACATGGCTTGGCAGTTCGGGCTGGACTGTTCCCATGAGGCACGGAGTCAATACTGATTTGCATATAGCTGTGTCTAACTGGGGTGACAAAGTGAGCTAAAGAATGATGATTGATTCAACCCAGATCTGTGACTGGGGGTGAGTGTTTGAAAAGTTTCAGCACTCCGTCCATCATCTCCTTGTGTTTGCTTTATACCAATACTTTCAATACTAGCACTTCAGCCTTTAGTTGATGCTTCAACTATCTAAGAGGTTGTCTTATCTTCATTTATCTTGGACGTAAAACTTGCAAACTGTCTGTTAACATACATTTCTTTTCTCAATGTTGTTACTGTGTTTTTACAGCAATGTAATATTGATTGGAAGATTCAACACATAACTAGAAGCACCACTGTTGTTGGAAGTAAGGATTTGAATTGTCTGGATACCCAATTTGAAAGCCAACTAAACCAGTTTGAAAACCATTCATCTGGGGCATCTCCTTCTTCATGCATAGTCTGTTGTAAGCTATTTAAAGTGTGTATGGCTCTAGTTAGAGAGCCATTTTAATCATTATTTTCTGGTATACATGTACAGCATGCAGCTCCTATTTTTGCGCAAAATCCACCGTCGGTAGCCGTGAGCAAATCCAATGCATATCTGTTTTGTGTTATCCTCATTCTCATGGCTCTTAGTTCTTCTTTTATTGAATTGAAGCCATCTTCAGTATTGTTCATCATTTTTAAAAGTTTCCACCTTGTGATCTGCAACAGCCTTGCATTTGCTTTTATTTGCAAGGTGAAGAAGGGTATTGACCCTCCTGCATTCACTTAGAATTCACTAAAAAGTTGGAAGTCTTGTGGGTTATTTTTGTATATGTTCTATCCGAAATACTCTGTTTCTCTTCAAGTTCTTTTCTGGTGAAGAAGGGTAATCTTTTGGTTCATTGGGTGTTTGTGCAATGCTAAAATATCCTCCCCTAGAATTATTAGCACAGGGGTGTGCAGAGTCACCAGGGAACAGACGCCGTGCCATCCGGGTGGCAGTTGGGCATAGAGTTTTTCTCTACACTGCCAGTAGTAATCCATTAGTCCAGAGGTGTCTAGTTGTAAACATCCTAGATTATTAGTGGTGCTGCAGTTATGGTTGATCTCCACTGGAACTGTACAATTGCCCTTAAAACAGAAAGAAAAATGTGTTGCTTTAATCAATTTATATTTTTAGGAGTAGGGTTAAAAGGGATGTAGCTAGAGACATTTGTATTCCAAATTGGCGTATACCCTTTTGTGTGTGTACTGTTGAGCCTCTCCTCCTACAGAAATCTTCATTGGAAAGAAATTAAGGGATTGTGACTCCACCCCTCCTGTGATTAAATGGATCCATTTATTAGCATTGGTGGCCTTATTTCAAACCCAACTTGGGGAGTCTCATCAATGTCTGTGTAATTATTACATCTAAGATCAGGATCGTATACTGCTAGCTTTCCCTGCTGTATCATATATTCTTTCAGGAATTCATGTATTTTATATCTTCCTAAAATCTCTCCTCTTCTTTCCATATCTTGTAGGCCTTCGCATATCATGGAGCTGTCAGTTATGATTTTGGTTAAACTGTGCTTTGTTTCATAGGCAGAGGAGTTTGCAAATCTGTTTGTTGCTTGGAATTAATAGAGCTACATTTGACCTCTTACTCTACAGCAAGCAAATGTATCAAGCAGAAGGTGATGTTTGGGTCTACCTCTTTTGTTAAGTATAAAATTGGGACGGATGTTAATGAACACACGCAATATGATGTATTTGTGGTCTGTTCTCCAATGTTTTTCATATGTGCATACCATGTGTACTCTATTAATTTCTCTAGTTTACCCAATGTGTATATTTGTTTATCCTATCACTGTCACTATTGCTATTATTACCTCTATCATTGTTGCTCATTAATTCTTTTGGTGAATTAACATGATATATATACATACACAACCCAGACGTGCATAACACATTTTTTTACAAAATACATATCTCTTTGTGGTGAAACAAAGTCCAAATGCGACGTTGGAGGAGAGGATGTCTCCGGTTGCTTCTCCTTTCTTCGGCCTCCTCCCTTTTATTTCCTTTACATCTACTGGTATTAAGCTTTGCTTGTCAGTTGTATGTGGCTCAGGTGGATCCATGGTATTCTGTCTTTCACTTTCAGCACTGTATCTGTTGATCCAATGACTGTGTGAGGTTCTTCAAAATTAGGGTTGTTCCACTTCCTAATGACCTGAGACACTGTGTATCCTGGTTGTGGGACCGGGTCTGCAAGATCATTGGAGCTCTTTTGTTGGTACTGTAAAACTGTTTAGAAAACAATTCTGCTGCCTCTGTTAATAGAGACAAATAGCAATAGATTTCTTTTCCTAGTACCTCACTACTAGATTCAGCATACGTTTTTCGTCTGGATAGAGGATGTTGCATTTCAATAGTCCTCCCTGTCACTATCTGATGGGTTCTGAGGTGATCAGTACTTGGTGTGTTTTTTAAGGAGAATAATGCAATGGGAAGGCAGTGTAACCATTTCTTGTTTATAGTTGCTGATATTTGGCTAATTTTGTTTTTCAGAAGGCCATTAGCGTATTCTGCAATTCCATTACTTTGTGGGTGATGAGTTGAAGTCAGTTTATGCTTTATTCCTAACATTTCTCTGATATGCTTGAAGATACCATTTGAGAAATGAGTTTCGTTATCTGATGTTATGGTGTACTGGTGTACCATCACTTTGTAGGAATCCCCTTCTATTCCACCTAGAGATACTAGAATGCACTGTAGTGGTGACAAGCTGAATCTGAATACACTGGAAAATTATCTCCATTCCCATGTTCCAGAGCAGCCAGCAGAGCTATGAGCTCTGCTGCCGGTGTCGAAAAACAGGAGGGCAGTGCTATTTGCTCTGCTATCAAGAACATATAATTGTGCATTGAATCCTTCCACTAGTGCTGCCGTCTCTACTGCTGTGTTACTAGTATGTTGTATTCCTGTTTCTAGGTCAATTAAGGCTAAGCCATCAACAAAGTATATCTCCTTCCTGTTATGGGTGTGCTATGAATGTGGCAGGATTTACAGTGTTACATCTCACTGTTTTCAATGAAGGTAAGAATAATATTATTTTGTAACCTGAAACTCATTGTGTGGTTAATGTGCCTTTGAAAACACTGCATGCCCCACATACAAAGTTAGAGAAGAGCCCATCACAATAGACATGCTTTTTTCAGCAGCAAAGGCAGTGGCTGCAAATGCTTGTTTTTATTGAAAGTGTCCTTTCATTATTGGATCTAATAATGCACTTTAGTAGGCGATTGGTTCATAGCCCTAAGGATATTTTTTTGTTAGTACTGCTGTCATGGTTGAACCATGACTATGGCAGAACAGGTAGAATTCCTTATTGTAATCTGCTGTACCAAGCACACAAGCACAGGGGTGACACTTACCTCTTTTTTTAGTTTCTTGAACATTGCTGTCATTTCCTCTGTCCAGTGTACTTTTTCTTTTGTTTGTTTTGCTTATTTCATTCCCTGCAATAATGGTGCGATCAGTGAGCTGTAATCAAACACCCACTGTCTGACTTAGTTAAAGAGGCCTAAGAATTGTTGCACCTCTTACACTGTGTTAGGCTCTGTCTTTTTCCTGATACACTCTGCTCTTTCTGGTGTAACACTTTGTCCTGAGGTGGATATTATTTGGCCCAAGTAACGCACTTCAGGAACTGTGTATTGTACTTTATCCTTTTCTACTCTGTATACTCTTTGCAATAAGATGATTAACAAATTAGAGGTATCTTTTCTGCACTGCTCTTCTGACCTTCTACTTAGGATGTCATCCACACATTGCAGCAGCACACTGTTACACTGGAGGTTTGAAAGGTCATTTTTGACTACCCTGTTAATTATACTAGGGAACTCACAGTACCACTGTAGCAGACGAGTATACAAATACCGGGTTTCTCTATAGGTAAATGTTGTTAGGTATTGACTTTCAAGGTGCAGGGTAACACTATAGAAATAATTTTTCAAATCAATCCCTGAGAAATGTGTTGCATCAGCTGGGATGTTTGTCAATATCACTGATGGATCCGAGACCACTGGGAACTTGGGTACCACTATATTATTGAGTGGGCAAAAATCCAGTACCATCCTCCAAATACACCCCTTTGATTTTGTTACAGGGTATATAGGAGTAGTACAGGGTGAAACTCATGGATATAGTACTCCCTGCCTCACCAATGCTGTAATAGTAGGTGCTATCCCCTCATCGGCTTCTTTTGACAAAGTATACTGCTTAGCCCTTGGTAATGGTGCTCCTGCCTTTATGGTAATTTTTACTGGTGCTGCTGTCTTTATCAAACCTACATCATATGGTCCTGTTGTCCAGAATTGTGGTGGTACTTTTGCTAAACCTTGGTCTTTCATAGAGTTGGGTCATGGCTTGGATGTGGTTGATCCTACCTCTAATTCTACCCGAATCATAACTGTATTTCCAACCACCACAGTGGAAGTTGCTGGCTTACTTTCTCCAAACAGTTGTTTATCAGGTAGGCCTCATAATCTTGGTCTGGGGTTCATGTATATTACACATGCCCATGTTGTTTGGTGCTTGTCCGTTGCCAATAGTATACGATGTGTGGGAGTTATTTCAATTTTATATATGGTTATCATGAGTGGTGTGTCCTGCAACTGCTGTGATTTGGATGTTCCTTGGCATCTGAACAGGAATTATTTTGGTATTTCTACTAATCTACCTTTTAGTTGGGGTGCATTTGCTATTATAGCATATCTTACCCTCAGAAACCCTCAGAAACCCTCTTTCATCAGTGGGCCTGGCTCGGTATTGTTTACTGATCTCTGCTCTCATAAGTACCATCATTGCTCTTTTTTCTAATGGAGTTGTGCAGACCATTGTGCCATCTGAGCCAAAATGTATTGTCATATTTAGTTTGGACATCAAATCCCTTCCTTAGAGATTAGCTGGAAATGATGGTAAGTATAACAGTTTTCCATCTACTAAAGTTCCTCCTATTTCCATTTCAACTGTTTCTGTAAATGGAACCCCATTTACTGCCCCAGGGAATCACTGTATGTCCATAGCTATATTTGATAATGGTTTTTTTCCTTCTTTGATACATGATTTTGTTGCCCTGTACCTACTAAGAAGGTATATGGAATTTTGTTTATGACAACTATCACAGTGGGTTCCTCATCCGATCTGTGCATTACCGATAAAACTGGAAACATTGGAATGCTCTGTGGGCTTCTTCACTGTATGTATTGTTGTTGGCCATTGTCTCCCATATTTCCATAGAATGGATGTTCCTGCCATCACTACAATTCCTCCTTCTCTTTGCTGTTTTAAGGGATTGCTCTGTAGCTGCTGGATTTGTGGACCCCAATTCTGATAAACTTGGAAGTTATTTTGCTGGGGTGGGCTCAGAATTTGTTGCCCTTGTGTCAAATTATTTTGCAGGGGTGTGTTCTGTATCTGTTGTCCCTGCCCTGTATCTGCATTGCTTTTGTCTGCATGTCTTCTTTCTTGTATCAGCACTCTCTTGCCTTGTGGCCCATTTTATGACAGTAGAAGCAATCTATTGCCTTTCGGTTTCCCATGTTTCCTGTAAGACTTCCTCTTCCCCATCTACCACTTGACTGGTTCTCTCTGTAATATTGCTACTGTAGTTGCAACGTTACATTTTGGGCTGCCGCTGTAGCCAATACTGCCCTTTCGGTTACTGTAGTTTTAATATATGTTGTACTAGTCTGGCAGCTGCTCTTTCATTTTCCGTCTGATTTTCTTTCTCCTTTTCTATCTTATATAAGTGTATAATATGCATCAGGATTCCATTAAGGGCTTTGTTTCGAACCTCACTATATTCTCTAAATTGGCCCGTACATCTGCTGGTAGCACCCTTTTTATTATGTTATAAAATAATACAGATTTGCTTCCTTCATTCTCCCATGCTTTCCTTGTTCCTTGACTCTCCCTCTCTTTCATTCTGTTTACATAATCAGTTATATTTTCATCTGGTCTCATGGTCTCTGCCATCATGCCTCCTATATCTGGCTTATTGGGATCGTTTTTCCTCAGTGCTTCCCATATTTCTGTTCTGTAACTGTTAAATTGAGATCCATCAAACTTATTCTCTGTAAGTGTTACTCCTATAATTCTAGCTGCATTGAAAATGTTGTCAGTTTGGCTCCCAATGAACCCGCTCAATTGGCATTTTTATATCTCCTATGGACAAGGTCATCCCTGCAGTATGTCTCCTAAAGCTACTGATTCACTTATCTGCCCAGTCTGACAGGGGAGGTAACTTGTTTTTTAGTCCTTCTTTGTCCCTATGTGGCCATGGGATATAATTTAACTGGCATGCTCCTTCCTGAATTAGTGGTAACTGCATTATTCTACTATTTATTGCATAGGTGTCCATATCATTATATGCTTCCCTGTCATGGATTCTTTGTTGAATTTGGTTTCCAGATTGTCGTATTGAATACCTTTTTTTCCAAACTGTTAGACATTTTTGTGTATAATCTTAATCCCAGCCTGGGTCCCTCTCCTTATCCCTGATGCATTACTCTGTTGTTGCCATGCCATTTGGGTCAAACGATCCTTCCCTGGGCCATGGTCTCCTCCATGGGCCTGTCCTTCTGTCCATCCAGCCAAATAATCACAGAAGAAATGTGCATATATATCTCCTTCTTTTTCAGATATTATCTGTTTCGTTATGAGATCTCTACTTCTTACTCTGTCTTTTAGTCTCACAATCAGTGCAGCATTGGCAGCTACATTCATACTTCTAGTAGTCATTCCTGGTCTTCTTACCTGCTCTGCTAAATGTGTCACTGGCCGGTCTGCTATTCAATTAAATTCTGCAGTTCTCTTCCTTGGTGCTGTATTGTCTCTATGTTCTCCTACTACTGTATCTGCATGTGATATTTGTGTTGGTTGTGGTAGCATATCATTTTTATGTATATTTCCTGACATGAGCAGGTGTGGAGATGTGAGCTTTGAGGAATAGTGTGTTCGTGTTTGTATTAGGTCTTCTAGTTCTTCCTCTTCTTCCTCTATGTCCCATTCTCCTCCTGAGGCATCATCTGTTTGCTCCTTATACTGGACTTAACTATGTGCTGCATCTTTTAATTTGTCATGTACTTTTTCATTTATTCTAAATGATAGGTGCCCTGTTTTCCACCTTCCAATTTTAGGTCCAGTCCCCACATGTCCTTGACATAATCCTGTTCATTGTGCCTGTACCCCTTTTGGGCTTTGTTTAATAGTTTTAGCATTTGGTAATCTGGTTAGTTTTCATACCCTGCTCCTGTGGGCAAAAGATTTGGGTAGATTCCTGCATTTGCAGGGGGAGTGCCATGGGCTCTGACTCTGTGCCTTTATTCTTATCTTCAAGGGGGATTTTAATTGGCAGCTCCTCGTTAGTTTCAGAGCAGTTTTTAAATATAGACCATAAGCTAAGAATGAGCTATTTTTTATTTAATTTCTTTCCTTTACATTTAGCCCTGATACATTTTAATGTGTGCTGCAAGTTCTTTGTCAAATTAATCTTCTTTTGGCCATGCAGGGGATTTTTTGTTGTATCCTTGTGCCATTCTTGGTTATATTTGTTTATTATTTTCTTGTCACTTGGAAATGTCTTTAACATATGTTCTAGGGGAGACCCCATTTTAACCTCTTAATGTATTTCATTGTTTAATAGAATTGCATGAATCATCCATTTTCCTATTCATCTTGCATGCCTGTAAAATGTGTTGCATTCTACCTGTAGTGTGTTTAAGCTTTTTATATCGTATTTGGTGGATGACTGTCCAATTGTTTTTTTAGAGCCTTTATTTACGTATTTCAATATCCTTGCTTATTTATTCTAAACTACATCTGATGCGAACCATATCGGCAGAGTGATATCATACATTTTCTGGTCCTCAAACAAATCACTCTTTTCGATTTACTTTATCTTCATATCTTCCAGACCTGGTCTGAGGTTGACTCTCTAACCTTAGAATGAGGTTTTGGTTTACACTTTTAGGCCTATTTCTTCTCTTAGATCTGCTTTCCTCACCGGCCTGCAGTGTGCAGCTCACTTATGCATTCCCTAGATGCCTTGCGCATGTTTACCATAACACAACTATTTTATTTTTTACTTTATCACAACCTTACTTCAATTGTTATAATTCAAGAAGTCAGCATTGGCCTCACCTTATGACAGTCGCCATCTCAGGTAGAGAATTACCCATGAGAAGCGACAGACTTTTGATCAAACAGAGGGAGAGAAGTTGGCCTAACAGCTATGGCGGTCGACCTCAAAACTGGGGAACTGGGTTCGTGTCTCGGCACTGAAGCTGAACATCCTGTGATTCTAGGCAAATTACTTAATCTCCCAGTGCCCATTAAAAATGAATGTGTCCTCATGTAATGCAACTGGTGCTATGTAAACCACTCTTACACCTGATTCAGTTCAAGTTTGGGCTATATAAAACTCTGTTAAAAAAAAGAAAAGAACAGGAGTCTCAATACCTTCTTACAGACATGTGCAGTCCTATTCAAAGTGGGCAGCCTCCTGTCCATCGGTTGCCATTGGCAATGACGTTTGTGGTCTCTCCTGGATGGCTCGCCAGAATGTTAGTTAGACCTTAATTGAAGTAGACAAACAAGCAAGAGTAAGTGATAAAGTATAAAGGTTTTATTTTACAGTGGCTGGGAGAGTAATAAACCCAGGTAGGATTGCCACCCAATGCTCAAATTGCCTACAGCAGGTAACCCTTTATTTAGTGTATTTTTACTGAATCACACATACTAATCATGTCACCGGCAATGGACATATATGGCATATTTGAGCAACATTACACAACTAAAGCCAAGCCTCCCACCTTCCTACTTTCATTGATGCAATCACTCCCACCCTCCTGACTACATATTCTATGTGCTATCTGACTAAGTATTATTTGGTTTGTGTAATCTATGTGTCCTAAATCCTCAGCTCAAGCAGAATGCATGATCTGACTGTGTGTTATTTGATTTGTGCAACCTGACTACTTGTCTATT
Organism: Triturus cristatus; assembly: GCF_964204655.1. Classification (NCBI taxonomy): domain Eukaryota; kingdom Metazoa; phylum Chordata; class Amphibia; order Caudata; family Salamandridae; genus Triturus; species Triturus cristatus. Next base: position 627,605,926 of record NC_140587.1, read on the forward strand.
TCTACAACATCAGCATAAACAGAGCTTGTGATCTTGCTCTTGTTGCAACTTATTTTGATCATCCCTGTGTCTTATATTTCCGTACTAAATTGATTGAGGAACTTTCAATACTGGTTTGTTAGAAGTGCCAGAGACTGATTTGTTTGTGTTATTAATTTCTAGCTACCGTCAGTATGTATCATAGGTTGCATTTGTTCTCTCTCTGAGCTTGTCCACTGTTATTCATTATCTTCAAGTATTGGGCACATACTGCTGTTTAATCACTTACATTTCTGTACTGGTGCAGGTGTGGTTTTGTAGTGGCATTTTTTCTGGGTCCCCCTTTTCAATGTCTATACTAATACTTTCTATACTAACAGGTTCCTCAGAATCAAAATGCCGGCCAAGCCGGTGAACGGCCATGCTGTGCGTGATCTCTCAACAACATGCAGAGGTGCGGGAGTGGAGAAAACTCTAATAGATGAGAGACAAGGTCACATCATCGGCTCAGTGATGGTGGCAACCATCTTAGAGTGTGTGAACGTGCGGGATGGCGAAAATATGGCAAAATAGTGGCATGCAAAAAGTATGTCAGTGGGAGAAGAAGGCAGACCGCTGACTGTCAATATATTTTGAATGGAAACATGGTGGTACATTGCCACGAGATCCTGGAAGTGCACTGTCAAAGGTGCATGTACAGTAGTGAAAAAGTAACTGTTGAACGCCAATTACATAATACATAGTAATATATAGTTTCACTTTCTAACATTTTGCAAAAATGAAAATAATAAATTACAGAACATTGACACAATAGAGTCATATTTTAATCCACAAATGTCCTGTAATTAGCAAAAGATAAATACCCACATATAATTTAAAAGCTTATAGATCCAAACAAGCTAATCCTCATATCACTGTTGGACAGAGCAAAACAATTACAGCAAAAGAGTGCAGGTTTACTCAGGTGCTGAGATCTAGTACTTAAAGTGCAAACTGAATTTAAAAGGTAATCATGTAAAGTAGTGTGAACCTATAGGAAAGTCACTCTTGCCACAGTGAAAAACGACTTTAGAGGTTTCTCACTGCCAGGGTATATAAAACATGAAATATATCCTACGTTTTAAACACCATGCACCCTGCCCTATGGGCCTTTAAGGCCTTCCTTAAGGGTGACTTACAAGTATTGAAAAGGTTGATTTCACCCTGAGAAAATATTTCTTTGCCAGGAAGAAATTGCAGTTTTTCTACAACTGCACACCCAGGCTGCAGTGGCAGGCCTGAAGGCATGTTTTACTGTGTTACTTTAGCGGGTGGCACAATACATGCTACACCCCACTAATAGCATTTAAATTTATAGGCCCTAGGTGCATGTCATGCCACTTACCTACAAGTAAATTAAGTGTGCCAATTAGGGATATGCCAATTCTAAAATGTTTAGAGAGGAGAGTATAATCACTTTAAGCTGGTTAGCAGTAATAAAGTGCTTAGAGTCCTATGGCCAGCAAAAAATAGGTTCAGCAAAAGGAGGCAAAAATCTGGGGATATATCACTTAAAAGATGCTATATTGCAACAATGGTCAACTTTAATACAAAGGAACTAACAATATGTTAGCTTATCACTTTTTTGGGAGAATATAGAGCATTCCCGATGTTTGATTGCCAAGTCCCTATTAGATATAGAATGTTTTCCCAAATAATATTTATTGGCATGATCTTGGTGATTTCTTCCAATCTTTGATTTTACTCTGTAGTATGCCTACCAGTGAGTTCTTTTTAATGATTTATGTCGAGGTGCTCTGAATGAATTTCTTGTACTTATTTCTAGTGATGACCACTATTATGCTATTCTCAGTGTATAGACTTACTATGATGTTATTATCTCCTTGCAGTCCGTTTACTGTGATTCTCTCTGAAAAGGTAAGGTTCTTATCCATGTAGTCTACTTAAGGTACATAATCAATTATTTCTAATTTATGACATTTATTTAAATGGTTCAGCCATAGGTAAGGTTCTAATCTGAAATTTGCCTTGAGTTAAGCTTCTCAGTTAGAAAAAAATCTTAGTATAAGAAAATATTATGTCCACACAAAATTATTTGAAGGATATGTATCTCTTGTAGTTCTCTATTGATAAGTAGTGTTTAATTGGGCATTTATTGGATGGAGTAGAATATTAGACCATTGAAAAATACAAACAATTTGGGGGTGGTCAATTGGTACCTGGAGTATATATTCACTTATAGCTGATATCCAATGCGGTCTAATGTTAGGTTCTTCATCCTGATACTATATTTACATTTTATTAGACTATGTAATGATATTTGTATTGTGCATGCCTGCCACTGGTGTGGCCTCAATTAGGCCCAGTTGACATTTTTATTTATATAGTGTAATTCCGTTAAATTTGCATCAGTCATGTTATAAATTTCACTGCTGCCACACATTGTGCAATTAAATAACATTCATGTAAACAAATGACTGCAAAAGCTGCAATCATGGTCAAAATTCATAGAATGCATCGGAATAATGTAAACAACAGAATACAAGCAAAGTTACAGCAAACAAATGCAAATCAGCCTTGACCCTGTGCCCCATAGGAACAGTCAAGACCGAAATGCCAGGCTAGGTCCTCTTTGGACCAGAAACAAGCATCCTGGGACTGGTTCCAGGGTATGTCACCCTTCTTCACCCAGGCTAACTTGAATCCAGTGGCACAGTGAGCAAGGGACCCTCGTCTGGGCATAACCATCTCACTTAGGACGAAAAGTGTTACAGCAAACAAATGATGGACAGAATGCTGACAATGCAAACATTCTCCCCCAGTCAAAAGATCTGGTTTAAATCCATTGTTCTTTTGCCCACTAAGCCACCCCAGTTTGGACCCAGCCATATGCAAAACTGTTGACCCTGTGCCCCATAGGAACAGTCCAGACCGAACTGCCAGGCGAGGTCCTGCCTGGACCGGAAACAAGCATCCTGGGACTGGTTGCAGGGTATGTCACCCTTCTTCAGCCAGGCTAGCTTGAATCCAGTGGCATAGTGAGCAAGAGACTCATGTCTGGGCATACCCATCCCACTTAGGGCGAAAAGTGTTACAGCAAAAAAATGATGGACAGAATGCTGACAATGCAAACATTCTTCCCCAGTCAAAAGATCTAGGTTAAATCCATCGTTCTTCTGCCCACTAAGCCACACCAGTTTGGACCCAGCCACATGCAAATCAGTCTTGACCCTGTGCCCCATAGGAACAGTCCAGAACGAACTGCCAGGCCTGGTCCTCCCTGGACCAGAAACAAGCATCCTGGGACCGGTTTAAGGGTATGTCACCTTTCTGCAGCCAGGCTAGCTTGAATCCAGTGGCACAGTGAGCAAGCTACCCACGTCTGGGCATAGCCATCCCACTGAGGGCGAAAAGTGTTACAGCAAACAAGTGATGGACGTAATGCTGACAATGCAAACATTCTCGCCCAGTCAAAAGATCTGGGTTACATCCATCGTTCTTTTGCTCACTAATCCACCCCAGTTTGGACCCAGCATTATGCAAATCAGTCTTGACCCTCTGCCCCATAGGAACAGTCCAGACCGAACTGCCATGCCAGGTCCTCCATGGACCGCAAACAAGCATCCTGGGACCGGTTTCAGGGTATGTTACCTTTCTTCAGCCAGGCTAGCTTGAATCCAGTGGCACAGTGAGCAAGGGACCCACGTCTGGGCATACCCATCCCACTTAGGGCGAAAAGTGTTACAGCAAACAAATGATGGACGGAATGCAGACAATGCAAACATTCTCCAGCAGTAAAAGCATTTAGGTTAAATCCATCGTTCTTCTGCTTCCTAAGCCACACCAGTTTGGACCCAGCCATATGCAAATCTGTCTTGACCCTGTGCCCCATAGGAACAGTCCAGACCGAACTGCTAGGCCTGGTCCTCCCTGGACCGGAAACAAGCATCCTGGGACCGGTTTAAGGGTATGTCCTCCTTCTTCAGACAGGCTAGCTTGAATCCAGTGGCACAGTGAGCAAGGGACCCACATCTCGGGATACCAATCCCACTTAGGGCGAAAAGTGTTACAACAAACAAATGATGGACGGAATGCTGACAATGCAAACATTCTCCCCCAATCAAAAGATCTGGATTAAATCCATCGTTCTTTTGCCCACTAAGCCAACCCAGTTTGGACCCAGCCATACGCAAATCAATCTTGAACCTGTGCACCATAGGAACAGTTCAGACCGAACTGCCAGGCCAGGTCCTCCCTGGACCGCAAACAAGCATTCTGGGACCGGTTCCAGAGTATGTCACCCTTCTTCAGCCAGGCTAGCTTGAATCCAGTGGCACAGTGAGCAAGGGACCCACGTCTGGGAATACCAATCCCACTTAGGGCGAAAAGTATTGCAACAAACAAATGATGGATGGAATGCTGACAATGCAAACATTCTCCCCCAGTCAAAAGATCTGGGTTAAATCCATTGTTCTTTTGCCCACTAAGCCACCCCAGTTTGGACCCAGCCCTATGCAAATCAATCTTGACCCTGTGCACCATAGGAACAGTCCAGACCGAACTGCCAGGCCAGGTCCTCCCTGGACAGCAAATAAGCATCCTGGGACCGGTTCCAGGGTATGTCACCCTTCTGCAGCAAGGCTAGCTTGAATCCAGTGGCACAGTGAGGAAGGGACTCACGTCTGGGCATAGCCATCCCACTTAGGGCGAAAAGTGTTACAACAAACCAGTGATGGACGTAATACTGACAATGCAAACATTCTCCCCCAGTCAAAAGATCTGGGTTACATCCATCGTTCTTTTGCTCACTAATCCACCCCAGTTTGGACCCAGTGATATGCAAATCAGTCTTGACCCTCTGCCCCATAGGAACAGTCCAGACCGAACTGCCATGCCAGGTCCTCCATGGACCAGAAACAAACATCCTGGGACCGGTTTCAGGGTATGTTACCTTTCTTCAGCCAGGCTAGCTTGAATCCAGTGGCACAGTGAGCAAGGTACCCACGTCTGGGCATACCCATCCCACTTAGGGCGAAAAGTGTTACAGCAAACAATTGATGGACGGAATGCTGACAATGCAAACATTCTCCAGCAGTAAAAAGATTTAGGTTAAATCCATCGTTCTTCTGCTTACTAAGCCACACCAGTTTGGACCCAGCCACATGCAAATCTGTCTTGACCCTGTGCCCCATAGGAACAGTCCAGACCGAACTGCCAGGCCTGGTCCTCCCTGGACCGGAAACAAGCATCGTGGGACCGGTTTAAGGGTATGTCCTCCTTCTTCAGACAGGCTAGCTTGAATCCAGTGGCACAGTGAGCAAGGGACCCACGTCTCGGGATACCAATCCCACTTAGGGCGAAAAGTGTTACAACAAACAAATGATGGACGGAATGCTGACAATGCAAACATTCTCCCCCAATCAAAAGATCTGGATTAAATCCACCGTTCATTTGCCCACAAAGCCACCCCAGTTCGGACCCAGCCATACGCAAATCAATCTTGAACCTGTGCACCATAGGAACAGTTCAGACCGAACTGCCAGGCCAGGTCCTCCCTGGACCGCAAGCAAGCATCCTGGGACCGGTTCCAGGGTATGTCACCCTTCTTCAGCCAGGCTAGCTTGAATCTAGTGGCACAGTGAGCAAGGGACCCACGTCTGGGAATACCAATCCCACTTAGGGCGAAAAGAGTTGCAACAAACAAGTGATGGATGGAATGCTGACAATGCAAACATTCTCCCCCTGTCAAAAGATCTGGGTTAAATCCATTGTTCCTTTGCCCACTAGGCCACCCCAGTTTGGACCCAGCCATACGCAAATCAATCTTGACCCTGTGGACCATAGGAACAGTCAGGACCGATCTGCCAGGCCAGGTCCTCCCTGGACCAGAAACAAGCATCCTGGGACCGGTTCAAGGGTATGTCACCCTTCTTCAACCAGGCTAGCTTGAATCCAGTGGCACAGTGAGCAAGGGACCCACGTCTGGGCCTACCCATCCCACTTAGGGGCAAAAAGTGTTACAGCAAACAAGTGATGGACGTAATACTGACAATGCAAACATTCTCCCCCAATCAAAAGATCTGGGTTACATCCATCGTTCTTTTGCTCACTAATCCACCCCAGTTTGGACCCAGACAGATGCAAATCAGTCTTGAACCTGTGCCCCATAGGAACAGTCCAGACCGAACTGCCAGGCCAGGTCCTCCCTGGACCGGAAAAAAGCATCCTGGGACCGGTTTCAGGGTATGTCACATTTCTTCAGCCAGGCTAGCTTGAATCCAGTGGCACAATGAGCAAGAGACCCACGTCTGGGCATACCCTTCCAACTTAGGGCAAAAAGTGTTACAGCAAACAAATGATGGACGGAATGCTGACAATGCAAACATTCTCCCCCAGTAAAAAGATTTAGGTTAAATCCACCGTTCTTCTGCTCACTAAGCCACACCAGTTTGGACCCAGACATATGTAAATCTGTCTTGACCCTGTGCCCCATAGGAACAGTCCAGACCGAACTGCCAGGCCTGGTCCTCCCTGGACCGGAAACAAGCATCCTGGGACCGGTTTAAGGGTATGTCCTCCTTCTTCAGCCATGCTAGCTTGAATCCAGTGGCACAGTGAGCAAGGGACCCACGTCTCAGGATACCAATCCCACTTAGGGGGAAAAGTGTTACAACAAACAAATGATGGACGGAATGCTGACAATGCAAACAATCTCCCCCAGTCAAAAGATCTGGGTTAAATTCATCGTTCTTTTGCCTACTAAGCCACCCCAGTTTGGACGCAGCCATACGCAAATCAATCTTGACCCTGTGCACCATAGCAATAGTTCAAACCGAACTGCCAGGCCAGGTCCTCCCTGGACCGCAAACAAGCATCCTGGGACCGGTTTCAGGGTATGTTACCTTTCTTCAGCCAGGCTAGCTTGAATCCAGTGGCACAGTGAGCAAGGGACCCACGTCTGGGCATACCCATCCCACTTAGGGCGAAAAGTGTTATAGCAAACAAATGATGGACGGAATGCAGACAATGCAAACATTCTCCAGCAGTAAAAGCATTTAGGTTAAATCCATCGTTCTTCTGCTTCCTAAGCCACACCAGTTTGGACCCAGCCATATGCAAATCTGTCTTGACCCTGTGCCCCATAGGAACAGTCCAGACTGAACTGCTAGGCCTGGTCCTCCTGTGGAAATGTGGATTTTCCTGATCAAGTTATGTCCCCTATCTTGGACCCCAACGGTTCTATATGCATGTTACAAGTACATGTATGTTCCCTCCAGTTCCAGTTTCTAAGACGCAAACATATGTGTGTCTACCGTCGACATGTTCTCTGTCAGATCCGCCATCGATGGGCTGGATATTCGATTCCTAAGTATGAAAGGCCACCGACTTTATATGGCTAAGTTACTACATTTTTACAGTTCAGGCAAGTAGGCCCGATTCTGTCCTCAAAGCCTTTCCCTGCTCTCTGTCTCTGACAGCTTCAGCTTGAGCTCGCATCTGTATCCATGAACTTTGTCCTACTCCCTGTGCAGCTAACGGTGCCTGCCTCGGCCAGTTTTCGCCTGCCTGCCAAGAAGCTGTATTTCACCTTCGAATTATCTATTTTGCTCTCCAGCCGATGCATTCCTGTCTAGTGATTTAGGTAAACATTTCCTTTAGCTCACAAGCAAAGGACTCAGCCTTTCCGTCCTCCTGCAAGTGAATCATAGCCCTGTTGCCATGGAAAGTTTTCTGCCCCTCGCATCTCATATAGACACTTAGACGCTTGTACACGCACACACAGTTTAGTATAGAATAGATTCTGTCCGAGAGTCCTTCCTTGTGGATAACATAGTTCTCTAAACATAGGATGTTAGATATGATTTGGGATTAGGTTGACTTGACCCCCCAGACTTCTCGTCTCCACATGTAGAGCTAAATGTCAAGTCCCCTTCACCCCCTAGTTGCACGTCAATCACACGTCATACTGCTGCGCACGCATCTATGTTAAGTATTATCGTATAGATCCACCTATGTAAGATAACCAGAGCCAATCATGTTTCTTTTTGCTCCTTATTACGCCTAGTTTCAATTACGTATCACTATGTTAATTTATCTTATCAATCGTTACGCTTTTTTGCATTTGTTTCATTGTAAGTGTATGACCTATAAAAGTTACTTCTTGTCAATAAAGTATTGTACTTCACTTCCTGAACCTTCGTGGTGACGGAACCTGAAGGCCGCGACTCGAGTCGGCCATCTTTGATGGAATAAAGCCCCTTTAGAAAACCTCTTATACCACGGATTCTGCCTCTTGTTATTCTGAGCTATTTTACTTTATTTTAAAGATTCCGTATGAAATTCAGTTTAGGTAAAAAAGGATATTTACCACATAATGGCGCCCGAACAGGGACACTTTCTCATCTCACGCGCCGGCGGTGCGTTGCAGGCCCGGTCTCCTGCCACAACTGGACGGACCATAAACGCGTACCAGCAGGATTTCCTGTAAGCTCCCTCCGGTCAAGCGGGGGCGACTGAGGCTGCGATCAACCCAGACGAGGCGGTGAGAAGTGCGAAGTATCCCGACCAGAGCCTAGCTGAGAGAGCAAGATCCGAGGTATACAGAGACCCACCAGGTTTCTCGAAATCCCGATGTCCAGAGGGTCCGCTGTCCGCAGTCATCGAGTCCTGTCCATTCTCTGAGGCCTTCCGTTTCAAGGAGCTACTCGGTGAGTACCATCGCCGGGGAGGCGTGTTGACGCGCACATAGGTTGTGCCGGTCAAGACGGATTTGGGTACACAAATCCGGTCTGCACTGTTTAGCAGTGTATATGTACTGTTTAGCAGTATATCAAGTATTCCGAAGTATTCAGTTACTGTCAAGAATTCAGCGTGGTGATTAGTTAGGCAGACTGTCATCATTGTCGGTCATCGTTAAAATATTTAATGTTCAATATTTAAAGTGTTTAAATGTCTTGCATATTGTGGTATGAATGATTGTTCATTGTTCACTGTTCATTATTGTGTTTTTCGTATTAAGTGAATTCAAGAGTAAGTATCAGATCAGTTGTCAATATGCCGCTTTTCTCGAAGTTAAGACAGATTACCACCAGAAAAGGGGTGCTTGAAGAAGCAGTTCCTATTCCTCCTAGGGACACTCCAGGGCATTTTATGTACCATAAGCATGGCTTAGATGCCATATTGTTTCTTGATCTATGGGTAGATTATACCAAGGGATTGCCGGAAAGTCAAAGGTGGCCCGCAGCGGGAACCTGGGATGCAGAGTGCATCATGAAAGTGGAGGAAGAGTTATGGAAAAGAAAGGTCAGACAGTCACAGAAAGACGCTGTTGAGTTATGGCGTAAAGAATCTCATAGACGTACAGAAAAAGCACGTAGACAAGAAGAGAGGAGTAAAGAAAGTTCAAATAAAGTTCAAGAAAATCTATTAATTGAGGAAGGTATCCGAGTGAAATCAGAACAAGTAAATAGACAAAGGAATGCTCTTATGAATGGTATGTATCCCCTTCTAGCCGAAGGACTACCTAAAGCTGTTACAGAGATGCCAAAAGACTTGCCACCCCCATTATTTCCAATTAAGGTACATCAAAAAGGGCATCCCAGAACCGCAGAAGATGTTTTTCTTTCCTCATATCTAGACGATGCAGCTCCCGAGTATGCTAACGCCACACCACATAGACCGTCTGGCGGAGGGGTTCAACGTCAGGATCAGGTATCTGTACCCGTGCAACAGCAAGTCCCGACGCAAGCTTCGGCAAGCACATCTGTTTCCGCATCTGTCTCCGCAGTCGATTCTACAGGGGTGTCGACGCCCATAGTTGCTGTGTCACGTTCGACGAACCCATTCACACCCGACGCCCCAGATGGGGCCACGGGAGGTGCTAGCAGTACCTTTACACCACCCAGAATAAATAAACTTGTTTTTCAAGAGTCAGCGCATTCACGTACACCTAAATTCGTAAGTGAACGTACGCTCAAAGAACTCCTTGTAAATTGTAGATATGACCCGGTGGTTGGTAAAGAGGATGAAATGGTCCTGGCATCATTACGTATCAGGCGAGCCGCAGAGTATTTAGTGAGGTTACCAGGGATGATTACGCATCTAGATAACATATATCATTTTGTTCAAACAGGACGAGATCCAGGATGTATTAACAGAGCTATGGAATTCCAGAAAGTAGAGATACAGGGGGAACTGTTACGTTTCCTCATAAACTGTGTGATCAGAAATCAAGACCGTCCGGGGGTAGACCCGAATGCAATGCTTATTCTTACAAGATGGAGTCAGAATATATCAGAAGGGAGACACGATAAGCAAAATTGTATAATAGCCATGTGCCGAAAAATCCGTAAAGAAATAGAGCGTATTCATGAAGAGAGATTGGGAACAGACGAGTATGAGCAAGATGAAGTGTCCGAATCAGGGAATTCCGCAAGACAGTCAGAGACCATAGCCTATGTAGGCAGAGGAAGATCCTGTGATAATGCTAGAGGTTTTTCTGATCCCATACACTCTGTATGCCCAAATAATAGCAGAACGTATCCGACGCCTGTAATAAATCTGAAGTCTCCTGAACATTCGTTTCAAGCCGCAGATAAAATACTACGAGAACGAAGGGGTTACCACCTCCTCGATTCCATGGATGAGCAAGAATTAGCCAGATCAGCTGTTCACTGGATTGACAGTCCTGAAAAATACGGTGATGAGACCGTAGCACACACGTTTTTTAATCTCAGTACAGATGAACAACGTTTAGCTGGAATCTATATGATTCAGCAACTCCTCATATTATATAAGAGCCAACATGCTGACCCTGGTCCTTTACCTGATATATTAACGGAACTACTCACAAACAGATGGAGAGGTTCTAGTAACAAGCTAATTAAAGAGATATTAGTGTCACGTAAGCAGTATGTCCTTTTTGTAAGTCCGGATTCTCTCTCGCTGCCCCGCAGAGAAAGAGCGCCGTACTATATGGATAGACAAAATCCCTTACGAGAAGTGCACCCAATAAAAGGCGAAGACAATGAGTTTCACCGTGTATTTGTTTACACACCCATATCAAAAATGGAATTATTAGAAATGAAGAAAGTAGTACCTAGTCATGATAAAGACCCAGCGGGTTTCCACCGAGAAATTAAAGACATGTTACTAATGGGAGAGTACACCTTTCCTGATATTATGACGATATTAAAGGTGCTTTTGCCTGCTGGCATTTATGAAAAACTGAAAGAAAAAGAGTGGGAAGTGGGAGACCAAAAGATAGACTGGACAGCATTAGCAGAGGAAGAAAGGGCCCGAACTGCAGGTTCAGGGCTCGGGGATAAAGTTAAACTGTTACCAGGTTTACTAGTACAGGTACTGCCACGTTTATTAACTACAAAAAAGGAAGATTGGGGTGCAATCACAGCCTGCAAACAAAAGCAAGATGAAGACACAAGCGATTATTATGCTCGATTTGAAAAATGTTTTGGTATAAATAGTGGTATAAAAGCAAGTAGTGACTCATATCCACATCTATTTGTGACAAAATTAGTGGAAAATGCATTGCCCCCAGTGAAGAATAGAATATTGAAATTCGAGAGTACCTGGCAAAGTAACACTCCGTCGCAAATGCTACAAATGTTACAGTATCATCACAATAGAATTAGGGATGAACAAGAACACGAGCATAGACGCATGAAGGATACAAAAATGAAAATGCTAGTTTCTCAGACAGTACCAGCAGATGGTCACAAAAAGGGTGTGACACATTCTGGTGATTCTGCAGTTCCTGTAAAGGGAACCTGCAATTACTGTAAACAACTAGGCCATTATGTACACGATTGTCCAGTCCTGAAACGTAATATAGCTACAGGCATTGCAAAGGAGAGACCACGATTAGTTAGACAAGATCAGAATGAACAAAGAGCTATGCAGCATGGACAGTCCATGCCAGTTCAGCAACAGTCCATGCCAGCCTCACAGCAACCCATACAGTTTGTGCCAGCTGCACCACCGTTGCCTGCTACTGCCACACAAACCACAACACGACAAATGTATCAGACTGCACAGTATGAATATCCTGAGTATCAGCGTTACGCATGAACAAGCCTAGAGAGGGAAGTTGACTTACCGCTTATCGAGATTCCTGTAGATCAAGAAGGACCTTATGTACATAGTGAATTATTAGGTCAAGATAGAAAATTCTTACTCGATACAGGGGCAAGTCGAACAACTATAAAACGTAGTGAAGTTCCAGGGGCACCCCTCTCAGGCTCTCAAAATGTTTCCCTTGGTTTTTCGGGAAAACCTATTGTTAATGAAGTATCACAGCCTCTACCACTTACGATAGGACCTTTGACACGAACTACAGATTTATTGCTTACTAAATCATGCCCAGAAAATCTGTTAGGAATTAAAACTCTGAAAGCACTAGGAGCCATAATATGTTGTTCTCCGGAAGGAGTAAGGTTGTTTTTGCGTGATTTTAAAGGTCACTATGTGTCTAGAGACATGGATCCCCGACTACAGACTTTACCAGTACATCTATGGGCACAAGGCCCTACGGATGTTGGCTGCATGAACATTACACCCTATCGAGTCACACTGAAAGCAGGAGTGGTACTACCACGAATGCGACAATACAAGTTACCGCATGATGCTGTAGTGGCTTTGCTGAAAATCATTGATGAGCTGATTGCCCAGGGAGTAGTTGTAGAAACAGACTCCAATGTATGTAATTCACCGATAATTCCGATTCTTAAACGAACTGATCCTACTGCCCCACCAGTGTACCGATTGGTTATTGATTTGCGTGAACTAAACAAGTGTATTGTACCACAATTCCCTGTGGTCCCTGATATATCATCATTGTTGACAGCAATTGATTCCGAAGCAACATTCTTTACTGTAATCGATCTCAAGAATGCCTTTTTCAGCGTCCCAATAGATCCGGAAAGCCAATATTTGTTCGGATTCAGTTTAAATGGGCGCAGTTTTAAATTCTCACGCGCTCCCCAAGGATTCACAGAAAGCCCCAGCATTTACAGCCAAGCACTGAAACGAGAACTTGACAGTATCCACATGCCAGTCAATACTGCACTGCTTCAATATGTCGACGATCTGCTGATCACCGCGAGAAGCGGACCTGAATGTGAAAAGGCTTCTCTGACAGTTTTACATTTTCTAGCCGACAAGGGGCACAAGGTGTCCCCTTCTAAGCTGCAATTCTGTGTCCAGCGAGTTATTTATCTTGGTCACTCGCTGTCCAAGGAGGGAAGGCAGCTTACACCAGATCGCATCCAGTTAATTGCTAACATGTCAATACCCCAGACACAAAAGGAGGTGCGGGCTTTCATAGGCCTCACTTCATATTGTAGGCAGTGGATCCCTCAGTACGCATTTCTAGCAAAACCACTCATTCAGTTAACCACACAGGAGGCAGCCACATCGACTGTTCTCCCTTGGACTCAGGAACATACACAAGCTTTTGAAAGCCTAAAGGAAGCTTTATGTCAAGCACCTGTTTTAGCAACACCATGTTATAGCAAACATTTTACACTCTTTGTCACAGAACGCGAAGGTACTGCCTTGTCAGTACTCACTCAGGATCAAGCAGGATCACGCAAGCCATGTGCTTATTTTTCCAGTACATTAGATCCCGTAGCTCAGGCTTTGCCTGCATGCCTGAAATCAGTGGCAGCGACAGCTTTAGCAATCAGACAAAGCGATGCCATAGTGTTAGGACATCCATTGACAGTACAAGTACCACATGCAGTAGAGGTTCTTGTGAACCGAACACAAACACAACACTTGACCATAGCAAGACTTACCGGTTATGAACTGACATTGTTTCAACCACACATAGAGATCCGACGGTGTAATACATTGAATCCTGCTACACTATTACCTGTAATTGGAACAGACCCACTAGCTCATGATTGTGTTGAAATCATTGAAATAAAGACGAAACCTAGACAAGACTTGACAGACGTTCCATTGTTAGATCCAGACCTGACGTTGTATGTAGACGGATCATGCATGAGAACAAGTACAGGAGATTTAGTGGCCGCGTATGCAGTCACAACAGACACTAAAGTTATTGAGACAAATTGTATAGATACTTTGTCAGCCCAAGCAGCAGAACTTATTGCTCTAACGCAAGCCTGTATTCAAGCCACAAATAAGAAAGTTAATGTATACACTGACTCACGTTATGCATTCGGAGTTGTACACGACTTCGGCGTGCTGTGGCGAGAGAGAGGTTATTTAACCTCCCATGGTGCCCACATTCAGCACGGACCCCTCATTCATGCCTTGTTAGACGCAATACATCTACCCACTGCTATATCGATTATGAAATGTAAAGCACACACGAAGGTTACTGATATCATTTCTCAAGGCAATGATTTAGCTGACAGAACAGCTAAACAGACTGCTCAGAATCGCACATTAGACATGACAAAGCCAATAGTTCAGACACCAACACAGTGTATGACAATTAAGGATCCCGCACTTGACGTAATTGACATACAGACACATGCCACAGCAGAAGAAATAAAGAAGTGGACTGAACTAGGAGGGATCCAGACAGATCAAGGATGGATGACGAAGGAGAAATCTGTATGGTTTCTCCCTGATTCCATGGTTCAAGCCATTATAGCTACAGTTCACAGTCCAGCACATTTAGGAGAGAAGGCTATGCTAGACAGCATTCAGCACATTTGGTTCAACAAACATTTACGAGCAGCAGCTAAACAAAAAGTTCGTGCCTGTATGATATGTTGTCAGTTTAATCCAGGAAAGGGTGTTCCCGTAGAGCAGGGTGAATTTCAGCCTCCTGACCATCCTTTTGAAGTCCTCCAGATGGATTATATTCAGATGGAACGTTGTCGAGGATTCAAATATGTTCTCGTAGTTGTCTGCGCTCTCTCCCGTTGGACAGAGGCGTACCCCGTATCAGATTACACGGCCCCGACTACTGCCAAACAGTTAGTTCGAGAATTCTTCCCACGGTACGGGCTACCACGTGTTGTATATTCAGATAACGGCCAGCCTTTCTCATCCGAATTAATGAAACATGTCTCACTTTTGTTGGGATATCAGTGGAAATTCCACTGTGTCCGACACCCCGAGGCAGCAGGTCTCGTGGAACGACATAATCAAACTTTGAAAATCAGATTGTCTAAAATATGTAAGGAGAAAGGTGTTGACTGGATAGTAGCCTTACCAGTTGCACTATTTTACATGAGAATGGTAGCACACTCTCGAACAGGGCTATCCCCTTATGAGGTGATCTTTGGTAGACCACCGAATATGTGGGGGACGCCTATACCCCGTAAAATAACTGATGTTGACTGTAATATGCTGACAGATTACCTGGCTTCCTTGATGTCTGCACTACAATCTTGTCGTTCACAGGTAGTCGCAGCTTTTCCCGACAACCCCGAGGTGAAACCTCATGATGTAATTCCCGGCGATTATGTTCTCGTCAGGAATTTCGATCGGAAAACCCAACTGGAGCCAAGGTGGAGGCTTCCTAAGTTGGTCCTGCTGACGACCAGAACAGCTGTGAAGATCGAAGGGAGAAAAGGCTGGGTGCATTCCAGCCATATCAAGAAATTTCATGGACTTCCTCCTGACACAAACAGTACTCCCCGTGTGTCTTCCCCCATTGACTCAAAGCTACCCTTGGCTGAGGCCAGTAGCACCGAATTCTATAAGCAGAAACTCAGGTCCAGATCCAAACTGTCGGACGATTTGATTGTTTAAGTCCTCTCCAAGGTGAAGCGGTTGAATCTGTCCCGACATGTATCCCTTAGGTCTGAATGATGTAGAGTCCAGAATCATAATGAAACGACATGCTTATTGTAAATTACTGCGTAGCCACTGTATTGTGACTTTATTAATTTTGTTTTCCTTGAGTTTTTTAATAGTTACTGCAAGTATATTGTTGCATATGTATTATCCTGTTTCTAAACGTGCTTTCAATATAACTGATGAACATTCTTTTAGTGACCTACCGCCACATGAATTATCTTATAGACTCGCGCTGCGCAATAACACCTTCATTAGTATGTTACATCATTCCCATCAGACTAGTAATGCCACCAATTGTTGGGTGTGTGGCCGACTCCCTCCCTATCAGAATAACAAAGGAGTTCTGCCTTTCTTTCCACATCCGTTCACACACAATGGCTCCTGTGGAGCATGGTTTAGTTTATTAAATTCCATAGACCCAGACACAGCAGTTTATCAACAACATTGGATATGGGGAAATCTGAATCTAGTTTTATTCAAAGTCTGTCACCCCAATAAGGAGGGTCACCCCAGTAGAACAGGAACTGATTTAGAAAATGAAGTGTATAAATTAGGTAATTTTACGCCTAATCTTATGATTTTGAATGTCAAATCCGAAGTTGAACTAATTCTGCCCACTATGTCAGTATTTCCAGTTAAGGGTGAATTATGTGTGAGAAAAGTTGGTTCCATACATATGGGCCATAGCCAATGCGTTACTACAGTAGAATATCGTGATCAAGGTAAATCTTCATTTAGAGCTTCTCGCCATTCTTACTTTATATGTGGTCAGACGGCATATATACGTCTGCCTCTAGATTGGGATGGTACCTGTTACATAGCATTCCTTCTGCCACCTGTTTTCCTAGCTCCCCCTGATTATTATCGAAATGTTCATTTAGTACACAAAAGAGAGCGTAGAGATCTCCCAGTTGTCGATTATACTGAGACGGCATGGGACAAGTATGTAGATTTCAATAAAGGTATCTTTCCCTATATAGGTACAATATCAAATAGTAAGCTGATACGCAGACTCACCAAGACTCTTGAAGCTGTAGTAAACGAGACTATAGCCGCCCTAGGCAATCTGACAGAGGAACAATCAGTGATGAGAATTGTTGTTCTCCAGAATCGTCTTGTCCTTGACGTCATCCTGGCCGATAGGGGCGGAGCTTGCAGGGTCATCGGATCCAGCTGCTGCATATTCATACCAGAAAATTCGCCATCTGTATATAAAGCTATAACACACCTTCATAAGATTGTAAGCCAGATACACGAAAATCCAGGCACTTGGACGTGGTCCGGGTGGTTTTGGAGTGTGATATCAGCCTGGGGATGGAGAGTTCTATCCTTCCTAGGTATTGGCCTTCTTATGCTCTTCAGTTGTTGTTTATGCCTGCAATGTGGACCAGCGATTTGTGGTCTGTGTGCCACATCATGCATTCCATATCACAGTTCTCGTTCAAAATACCGGAAGAAGAAGGAAGAAGAAATGATGCTCCATGAGCAAATCGATGGAATGATGAAGATTGATATCTCTTGAAGGGCAAGTAGGGGACAAGGAGGGAATGTGGAAATGTGGATTTTCCTGATCAAGTTATGTCCCCTATCTTGGACCCCAACGGTTCTATATGCATGTTACAAGTACATGTATGTTCCCTCCAGTTCCAGTTTCTAAGACGCAAACATATGTGTGTCTACCGTCGACATGTTCTCTGTCAGATCCGCCATCGATGGGCTGGATATTCGATTCCTAAGTATGAAAGGCCACCGACTTTATATGGCTAAGTTACTACATTTTTACAGTTCAGGCAAGTAGGCCCGATTCTGTCCTCAAAGCCTTTCCCTGCTCTCTGTCTCTGACAGCTTCAGCTTGAGCTCGCATCTGTATCCATGAACTTTGTCCTACTCCCTGTGCAGCTAACGGTGCCTGCCTCGGCCAGTTTTCGCCTGCCTGCCAAGAAGCTGTATTTCACCTTCGAATTATCTATTTTGCTCTCCAGCCGATGCATTCCTGTCTAGTGATTTAGGTAAACATTTCCTTTAGCTCACAAGCAAAGGACTCAGCCTTTCCGTCCTCCTGCAAGTGATTCATAGCCCTGTTGCCATGGAAAGTTTTCTGCCCCTCGCATCTCATATAGACACTTAGACGCTTGTACACGCACACACAGTTTAGTATAGAATAGATTCTGTCCGAGAGTCCTTCCTTGTGGATAACATAGTTCTCTAAACATAGGATGTTAGATATGATTTGGGATTAGGTTGACTTGACCCCCCAGACTTCTCGTCTCCACATGTAGAGCTAAATGTCAAGTCCCCTTCACCCCCTAGTTGCACGTCAATCACACGTCATACTGCTGCGCACGCATCTATGTTAAGTATTATCGTATAGATCCACCTATGTAAGATAACCAGAGCCAATCATGTTTCTTTTTGCTCCTTATTACGCCTAGTTTCAATTACGTATCACTATGTTAATTTATCTTATCAATCGTTACGCTTTTTTGCATTTGTTTCATTGTAAGTGTATGACCTATAAAAGTTACTTCTTGTCAATAAAGTATTGTACTTCACTTCCTGAACCTTCGTGGTGACGGAACCTGAAGGCCGCGACTCGAGTCGGCCATCTTTGATGGAATAAAGCCCCTTTAGAAAACCTCTTATACCACGGATTCTGCCTCTTGTTATTCTGAGCTATTTTACTTTATTTTAAAGATTCCGTATGAAATTCAGTTTAGGTAAAAAAGGATATTTACCACACTCCCTGGACCGGAAACAAGCATCCTGGGACCAGTTTAAGGGTATGTCCTCCTTCTTCAGACAGGCTAGCTTGAATCCAGTGGCACAGTGAGCAAGGGACCCACATCTCGGGATACCAATCCCACTTAGGGCGAAAAGTGTTACAACAAACAAATGATGGACGGAATGCTGACAATGCAAACATTCTCCCCCAATCAAAAGATCTGGATTAAATCCATCGTTCTTTTGCCCACTAAGCCAACCCAGTTTGGACCCAGCCATACGCAAATCAATCTTGAACCTGTGCACCATAGGAACAGTTCAGACCGAACTGCCAGGCCAGGTCCTCCCTGGACCGCAAACAAGCATTCTGGGACCGGTTCCAGAGTATGTCACCCTTCTTCAGCCAGGCTAGCTTGAATCCAGTGGCACAGTGAGCAAGGGACCCACGTCTGGGAATACCAATCCCACTTAGGGCGAAAAGTATTGCAACAAACAAATGATGGATGGAATGCTGACAATGCAAACATTCTCCCCCAGTCAAAAGATCTGGGTTAAATCCATTGTTCTTTTGCCCACTAAGCCACCCCAGTTTGGACCCAGCCCTATGCAAATCAATCTTGACCCTGTGCACCATAGGAACAGTCCAGACCGAACTGCCAGGCCAGGTCCTCCCTGGACCGCAAATAAGCATCCTGGGACCGGTTCCAGGGTATGTCACCCTTCTGCAGCCAGGCTAGCTTGAATCCAGTGGCACAGTGAGGAAGGGACTCCCGTCTGGGCATAGCCATCCCACTTAGGGCGAAAAGTGTTACAACAAACCAGTGATGGACGTAATACTGACAATGCAAACATTCTCCCCCAGTCAAAAGATCTGGGTTACATCCATCGTTCTTTTGCTCACTAATCCACCCCAGTTTGGACCCAGCGATATGCAAATCAGTCTTGACCCTCTGCCCCATAGGAACAGTCCAGACCGAACTGCCATGCCAGGTCCTCCATGGACCAGAAACAAACATCCTGGGACCGGTTTCAGGGTATGTTACCTTTCTTCAGCCAGGCTTGCTTGAATCCAGTGGCACAGTGAGCAAGGTACCCACGTCTGGGCATACCCATCCCACTTAGGGCGAAAAGTGTTACAGCAAACAATTGATGGACGGAATGCTGACAATGCAAACATTCTCCAGCAGTAAAAAGATTTAGGTTAAATCCATCGTTCTTCTGCTTACTAAGCCACACCAGTTTGGACCCAGCCACATGCAAATCTGTCTTGACCCTGTGCCCCATAGGAACAGTCCAGACCGAACTGCCAGGCCTGGTCCTCGCTGGACCGGAAACAAGCATCCTGGGACCGGTTTAAGGGTATGTCCTCCTTCTTCAGACAGGCTAGCTTGAATCCAGTGGCACAGTGAGCAAGGGACCCACGTCTCGGGATACCAATCCCACTTAGGGCGAAAAGTGTTACAACAAACAAATGATGGACGGAATGCTGACAATGCAAACATTCTCCCCCAATCAAAAGATCTGGATTAAATCCACCGTTCTTTTGCCCACAAAGCCACCCCAGTTCGGACCCAGCCATACGCAAATGAATCTTGAACCTGTGCACCATAGGAACAGTTCAGACCGAACTGCCAGGCCAGGTCCTCCCTGGACCGCAAGCAAGCATCCTGGGACCGGTTCCAGGGTATGTCACCCTTCTTCAGCCAGGCTAGCTTGAATCTAGTGGCACAGTGAGCAAGGGACCCACGTCTGGGAATACCAATCCCACTTAGGGCGAAAAGAGTTGCAACAAACAAGTGAAGGATGGAATGCTGACAATGCAAACATTCTCCCCCTGTCAAAAGATCTGGGTTAAATCCATTGTTCCTTTGCCCACTAGGCCACCCCAGTTTGGACCCAGCCATACGCAAATCAATCTTGACCCTGTGGACCATAGGAACAGTCAGGACCGATCTGCCAGGCCAGGTCCTCCCTGGACCAGAAACAAGCATCCTGGGACCGGTTCAAGGGTATGTCACCCTTCTTCAACCAGGCTAGCTTGAATCCAGTGGCACAGTGAGCAAGGGACCCACGTCTGGGCCTACCCATCCCACTTAGGGGCAAAAAGTGTTACAGCAAACAAGTGATGGACGTAATACTGACAATGCAAACATTCTCCCCCAGTCAAAAGATCTGGGTTACATCCATCGTTCTTTTGCTCACTAATCCACCCCAGTTTGGACCCAGACATATGCAAATCAGTCTTGAACCTGTGCCCCATAGGAACAGTCCAGACCGAACTGCCAGGCCAGGTCCTCCCTGGACCGGAAAAAAGCATCCTGGGACCGGTTTCAGGGTATGTCACATTTCTTCAGCCAGGCTAGCTTGAATCCAGTGGCACAATGAGCAAGAGACCCACGTCTGGGCATACCCTTCCAACTTAGGGCGAAAAGTGTTACAGCAAACAAATGATGGACGGAATGCTGACAATGCAAACATTCTCCCCCAGTAAAAAGATTTAGGTTAAATCCATCGTTCTTCTGCTCACTAAGCCACACCAGTTTGGACCCAGACATATGCAAATCTGTCTTGACCCTGTGCCCCATAGGAACAGTCCAGACCGAACTGCCAGGCCTGGTCCTCCCTGGACCGGAAACAAGCATCCTGGGACCGGTTTAAGGGTATGTCCTCCTTCTTCAGCCATGCTAGCTTGAATCCAGTGGCACAGTGAGCAAGGGACCCACGTCTCAGGATACCAATCCCACTTAGGGCGAAAAGTGTTACAACAAACAAATGATGGACGGAATGCTGACAATGCAAACAATCTCCCCCAGTCAAAAGATCTGGGTTAAATTCATCGTTCTTTTGCCTACTAAGCCACCCCAGTTTGGACGCAGCCATACGCAAATCAATCTTGACCCTGTGCACCATAGCAATAGTTCAAACCGAACTGCCAGGCCAGGTCCTCCCTGGACCGCAAACAAGCATCCTGGGACCAGTTCCAGGGTATGCCACCCTTCTTCAGCCAGGTTAGCATGAATCCAGGAGCACAGTGAGCAAGGGACCCACATCTGGTCATACCCATCCCACTGAAGGGAGAAAAGTGTTACAGCAAACAAGTGATGGACGAAATGCTGACAATGCAAACATTCTTCCCCAGTCAAAAGATTATGGGTTAAATCCGTCGTTCTTCTGGTTGTAGGACACCCCCGCGCCGCACGGCCACCAGCTGCCGCGTGTGCCTCCCTGCCTAACTGCCTCGCTGCCCGGCTGCCGCGTGACCACGCCCCCTCCTTCGAGCGGCGTGGTCCGTGCTCGCCGCTTCTCTCCCTGGTGTGTTCGTTGGTAGATTTGCTGTAATTGTTGTACATTGTGCTTTTTTACTACTGTTTTGCCTGCTTTCTGTTTGCGGTCCTTGTACCTGCCCTCCGTCTTCCCTCCCCGCTTCCCGCCACCACCACTGACCCCGCCCCTTTTTTCCTTCTGTACCCTCCCCGCTCCCGCCTCCCAGCTGCTCCGCCCCCCCGCGCACTTGGCCATATATGGCGACCGTGCGACGCAGGTGAGTGTGACCTAGTTGTAGGACACCCCCGCGCCGCATGGCCACCAGCTGCCGCGTGTGCCTCCCTGCCTAACTGCCTCGCTGCCCGGCTGCCGCATGACCACGCCCCCTCCTTCGAGCGGCGTGGTCCGTGCTCGCCGCTTCTCTCCCTGGTGTCTTCGTTGGTAGATTTGCTGTAATTGTTGTACATTGTGCTTTTTTTACTTCTGTTTTGCCTGCTTTCTGTTTGCGGTCCTTGTACCTGCCCTCCGTCTTCCCTCCCCGCTCCCCGCTTCCCGCCACCACCGCTGACCCCGCCCCTTTTTTCCTTCTGTACCCTCCCCGCTCCCGCCTCCCAGCTGCTCCGCCCCCCCGCGCACTTGGCCATATATGGCGACCGTGCGACGCAGGTGAGTGTGACCTAGTTGTAGGACACCCCCGCGCCGCACGGCCACCAGCTGCCGCGTGTGCCTCCCTGCCTAACTGCCTCGCTGCCCGGCTGCCGCGTGACCACGCCCCCTCCTTCGAGCGGCGTGGTCCGTGCTCGCCGCTTCTCTCCCTGGTGTCTTCGTTGGTAGATTTGCTGTAATTG
Organism: Triturus cristatus; assembly: GCF_964204655.1. Classification (NCBI taxonomy): domain Eukaryota; kingdom Metazoa; phylum Chordata; class Amphibia; order Caudata; family Salamandridae; genus Triturus; species Triturus cristatus. The sequence goes on from NC_140587.1 coordinate 627,628,539, forward strand.
TTGTACATTGTGCTTTTTTACTTCTGTTTTGCCTGCTTTCTGTTTGCGGCCCTTGTACCTGCCCTCCGTCTTCCCTCCCCGCTCCCCGCTTCCCGCCACCACCGCTGACCCCGCCCCTTTTTTCCTTCTGTACCCTCCCCGCTCCCGCCTCCCAGCTGCTCCGCCCCCCCGCGCCCTTCGCCATATATGGCGACCGTGCAAACGCGCAGCGTGCACGCACAGCGGGCGCGCCGACTGTGCGCCGAAGGTGCGCCAAAGGTAAGCCCGTCTGTGCCCGTCCGTGCCTGGCCCGTGCCCAGCGCCCGAACCCCTGGCCCCCGAGGACCCCAGCCCACCCGCCAGACGTACGACGCCGCCACCCTCATCGCACTCAACACCGGCCGAACCCCGGGATGCCACCAAGCCACCCCGAGACGCACCCACGGACCCTTCAGCTGCCTCACCTGCAAGTTCACCTGCATCCGGACCTGCCCGCCACCAGCACCTGGCAAGCCGAACACCAGCAGCAACCACCTCAAGTGCATCCTCCTCAACACCCGCTCCGTCCACAGACACGCCATCGAACTCTGGAACCTCCTCGACACCACAGCCCCGGACGTTGCCTTCCTCACGGAGACCTGGATGAACGCCTCTTCAGCGTCCGACATCGCCATCGCCATCCCTGAGGGCTACAAGATCACCCGGAGGGACCGCACCGCCAACCAGATGGGAGGAGGCATCGCCATCATCCACAGGAACACCATCCGTATCACGACAAGCACCGACAACTCCCTAACCACCGCCGAACACCTGCACTTCCAGATCCACACCGACCCGAAGACCACCCTCAGAGGCACCCTGATCTACCGACCCCCGGGACCACGCACCCAATTCAGCGAGGACATCGCCGACTTCGTCAGCCCGCACGCCCTCCCCTCCGCTGACTACATCCTCCTGGGGGACCTCAACTTCCACCTGGAGAACAACAACGACCGCAACACCAGCACCCTGCTCGACAACCTCGCCAACCTTGGTCTCAAGCAGCTGGTGTCCACCCCCACCAGCCTCGCCGGACACACACTCGACGCCGTCTTCTCATCCAGCACAGACATCGCCTTCAGCCACGCCACAGAACTTCACTGGATGGACCACAGCTGTGTCCACTTCACCTTCAAAAGAACGGCGAGCCACCACCACCAGCCTCAGGTTGCCCGTAGAAGCTGGAACAAGATCACAGCCGACCAGCTCGCCGCCTCCCTGAGCCAGCACCCTCCTGCCAGCTCAGCGAACCCCAGCCAGGCCGCCGAAAACCTCACGAAGTGGATCAGCAACTGCGTGGACGAACTCGCCCCTCTGAGGACCCCGCCCAGCAGACCTGGCAGTAAGAAGGCCCCATGGTTCACCGACGAACTCAAGAGCTCCAAGAAGAACTGCCGAGCCCTCGAGAAAGGCTGGAGAAGGGAACCAACACCGGACAACATGACCACCCTCAAGCTCGCCACCCGGAAGCACCACCAACTGATCCGCGCCGCCAAGAAAACTGCATTCAAGGACCGGCTGGACAACAACGCACACAACTGCAAAGAACTCTTCAACATCGTGCAAGAGCTCTCCAACCCCAGCGCAGGAAACAACGACATCACCCCATCGCAAGACCTCTGCAACTCCCTCGCCTCCTACTTCCACAACAAGATCGCAGACATACACAACAGCTTCAGCAGTCATCCGACGCACGCCACGACCACAGCAATGCCGCCCACCACCACCCTCCGCGCCTGGACTCCGATCAGCACTGAAGACACCGTCCGCATGATGAATTCCGTCCACTCCGGATCTCCGACCGACCCCTGCCCTCACCACGTCTTCAACAAGGCAGACGCTGTCATCGCACCCCACCTGCGGGACATTATCAACACCTCCTTCGACACCGCCACCTTCCCCGAGAGCTGGAAGCACGCAGAACTCAGCGCTCTACTCAAGAAACCCACTGCGGACCCCACCGAACTCAAGAATTACCGCCCCATCTCGCTCCTCCCGTTTCCAGCCAAAGTCATCGAGAAGACCGTCAACAAGCAGCTGGCCGCCTTCCTCGAGACAAATGGATCCCTCGACCCCTCACAGTCTGGCTTCCGAGCCAACCACAGCACCGAGACCGCCCTCATCCCTGCCACCGACGACATCAGAGCCCTGATGGACAACGGAGACACAGCGGCCCTCATCCTCCTAGACCTCTCCGCGGCATTCGACACGGTCTGCCACCGCACCCTAGTACAGCGCCTCAGCAACGTCGGAATCCAGGAGAAGGCACTGGATTGGATCATCTCCTTCCTCGACGGAAGGACACAGAGAGTCCGCCTACCACCGTACAAGTCAGAGGCCACCAAAGTCATCTGCGGCGTCCCTCAAGGATCCTCGCTGAGCCCCACCCTCTTCAACGTCTACATGAGCCCCCTCGCGGCCATCGCACGCCAACACAACCTCAACATAATCTCCTACGCCGACGACACCCAGCTGATCCTCTCCCTGACCAACGACCCCGCCGCCGCCAGAGCCGATCTGCACGAAGGGATGAAAGATGTAGCCGAGTGGATGACGAACAGCCGCCTGAAACTGAACTCAGACAAGACGGAGGTCCTCATCCTGGGCCCCTCGCCCTCCGCCTGGGACGACTCCTGGTGGCCCCCCGCCCTGGGCACCGCACCCAAACCGACGGACCACGCACGCAACCTGGGCTTCATCCTGGACTCCTCCCTCTCCATGACCAGGCAAGTCAACGCTGTATCCTCGGCATGCTTCAACATCCTACGCATGCTACGGAAGATCTTCTGGTGGATCCCCACCGAGACCAGGAAGACCGTCACCCAGGCCCTCGTCACCAGCCGACTAGACTACGGCAACGCCCTCTACGCCGGTACCACCGCCAAGCTCCAGAAGAGACTCCAGCGGATCCAGAACGCCTCAGCCAGACTCATCCTCGACATCCCACGTAACTGCCACATCTCCGGACACCGGAGAGACCTGCATTGGCTCCCCGTCAACAAAAGAATCACCTTCCGTCTCCTCACCCACGCACACAAAGCCCTCCACGACCAAGGCCCGATCTACCTCAACAACCGAATCAACTTCTACGCTCCCAAACGCCACCTCCGATCAGCCAGCCACGCCCTTGCCGCCGTCCCGCGCATCCGAAGAGCGACAACAGGAGGGAGGTCCTTCTCCTACCTGGCCGCCAAGACCTGGAACTCCCTCCCGACCGACCTGCGCCTGACCAATGACCACCTCTCCTTCAGGAAGAAGCTGAAGACCTGGCTGTTCGAGCAGTAACGGCACCCCCCCCCCCAAGCGCCTTGAGACCCTACGGGTGAGTAGTGCGCTCTACAAATGCTTTGATTGATTGATTGATTGATTGATTAAGCCACACCAGTTTGGACCCAGCCATATGCAAATCAGTCTTGACCCTGTGCCCCATAGGAACAGTCCAGACCGAACTGCCAGGCCAGGTCCTCCCTGGACCGGAAACAAGCATCCTGGGACCGGTTTCAGGGTATGTAATCCTTCTTCAGCCAGGCTATCTTGAATCCAGTGGCACAGTGAGCAAGGGACCCACGTCTCGGGATACCAATCCCACTTAGGGCGAAAAGTGTTACAACAAACAAATGATGGACGGAATGCCGACAATGCAAACAATCTCCCCCAGTTAAAAGATCTTGGTTAAATCCATCGTTCTTTTGCCCACTAAGCCACCCCAGTTTGGACCCAGCCATACGCAAATTAATCTTGACCCTGTGCACCATAGCTATAGTTCAGACCGAACTGCCAGGCCAGGTCCTCCCTGGACCAGAAAAAAGCATCCTGGGACCGGTTCCAGGGTATGTCACCCTTCTTCAGCCAGGCTAGCTTGAATCCAGTGGCACAGGGAGCAAGGGACCCACGTCTGGGCATACCCATCCCACTTAGGGCGAAAAGTGTTACAGCAAACAAGTGATGGACAGAATGCTGACAATGCAAACATTCTCCCACAGTCAAAAGATCTGGGTTACATTCATCATTCTTTTCCCCACTAATCCACCCCAGTTTGGACCCAGTCATATGCAAATCAGTTTTGACTCTGTGCCCCATAGGAACAGTCCAGACCGAACTGCCAGGCCAGGTCCTCCCTGGACCGGAAACAAGCATCCTGGGACCGGTTTAAGGGTATGTTCTCCTTCTTCAGCCATGCTAGCTTGAATCCAGTGGCACAGTGAGCAAGGGACCCACGTCTCGGGATACCAATCCCAACTAGAGCCTAAAAGTGTTACAACAAACAAATGATGGACGGAATACTGACAATGCAAACAATCTCCCCCAGTCAAAAGATCTGGGTTAAATCCATTGTTCTTTTGCCCACTAAGCCACCCCAGTTTGGACCCAGCCATACGCAAATCAATCTTGACCCTGTGCACCATAGGAACAGCTCAGACCGAACTGCCAGGCCAGGTCCTCCCTGGACCGCAAACAAGCATCCTGGGACCGGTTCCAGGGTATGTCACCCTTCTTCAGCCAGGTTAGCATGAATCCAGGAGCACAGTGAGCAAGGGACCCACATCTGGGCATACCCATCCCACTTAGGGGAGAAAAGTGTTACAGCAAACAAGTGATGGACGAAATGCTGAGAATGCAAACATTCTTCCCCAGTCAAAAGATCTGGGTTAAATCCATTGTTCTTCTGCCCACTAAGTCACACTAGTTTGGACCCAGCCATATGCAAATCAGTTTTGACCCTGTGCCCCATAGGAACAGTCCAGACCGAACTGCCAGGCCAGGTCCTCCCTGGACCGGAAACAAGCATCCTGGGACCGGTTTCAGGGTATGTAATCCTTCTTCAGCCAGGCTAGCTTGAATCCAGTGGCACAGTGAGCAAGGGATCCACGTCTCGGGATACCAATCCCCCTTAGGGCGAAAAGTGTTGCAACAAACAAATGATGGACGGAATGCTGACAATGCAAACATTCTCCCCCAGTCAAAAGATCTGGGTTAAATCCATTGTTCTTTTGCCCTCTAAGCCACCGCAGTTTGGACCCAGCCATACGCAAATCAATCTTGACCCTGTGGACCATAGGAACAGTCCAGACCGAACTGCCATGCCAGGTCCTCCCTGGACCGCAAACAAGCATCCTGGGACCGGTTCCAGGGTATGTCACCCTTCTTCAGCCAGGCTAGCTTGAATCCAGTGGCATAGTGAGCAAGGGAAACACGTCTGGGCATACCCATCCCAGTTAGGGCGAAAAGTGTTACAGAAAACAAATGATGGACGGAATGCTGACAAAGCAAAAATTCTCCCCCAGTCAAAAGATCTGGGTTACATTCATCATTCTTTTGCCCACCAATCCACCCCAGTTTGGACCCAGCCATATGCAAATCAGTCTTGACCCTGTGCCCCATAGGAACAGTCCAGACCGAACTGCCAGGCCAGGTCCTCCCTGGACCAGAAACAAGCATCCTGGGACTGGTTTCAGGGTATGTCACTTATTCAGCCAGGCTAGCTTGAATCCAGTGGCACAATGAGCAAGGGACCCACATCTGGGCATACGCATCCCACTTTGGGCGAAAAGTGTTAAAGCAAACAAATGATGGATGGAATGCTGACAATGCAAACATTCTCACCCAGTAAAAAGATTTAGGTTAAATCCATTGTTCTTCTGCTCATTAAGCCACACCAGTTTGGACCCAGCCATATGCAAATCTGTCTTGACCCTGTGCCCCATAGGAACAGTCCAGAACGAACTGCCAGGCCTGGTCCTCCCTGGACCGGAAACAAGCATCCTGGGACCGGTTTAAGGGTATGTCCTCCTTCTTCAGCCATGCTAGCTTGAATCCAGTGGCACAGTAAGCAAGGGACCCACGTCTCGGGATACCAATCCCAACTAGAGCCTAAAAGTGTTACAACAAACAAATGATGGACGGAATGCTGACAATTCAAACAATGTCCGCCAGTCAAAAGATCTGGGTTAAATCCATTGTTCTTTTGCCCACTAAGCCACCCCAGTTTGGATCCAGCCATACGCAAATCAATCTTGACCCTGTGCACCATAGGAACAGTTCAGACTGAACTGCCAGGCCAGGTCCTCCCTGGACTGCAAACAAGCATCCTGGGACCGGTTCAAGGGTATGTCACCCTTCTTCAGCCAGGCTAGCTTGAATCCAGTGGCACAGTGAGCAAGGGACCCACGTCTGGGCCTACCCATCCCACTTAGGGGCAAAAAGTGTTACAGCAAACAAGTGATGGACGGAATGCTGACAATGCAAACATTCTGCCCCAGTCAAAAGATCTGGGTTAAATCCATCGTACTTTTGCCCACTAAGCCACCCCAGTTTGGACCCAGCCATATGCAAATCAATCTTGACCCTGTGCACCATAGGAACAGTCCAGACCGAACTGCCAGGCCAGGTCCTCCCTGGACCGCAAATAAGCATCCTGGGACCGGTTCCAGGGTATGTCACCCTTCTGCAGCCAGGCTAGCTTGAATCCAGTGGCACAGTGAGGAAGGGACCCACGTCTGGGCATAGCCATCCCACTTAGGGTGAAAAGTGTTACAACAAACAAGTGATGGACGTAATACTGAGAATGCAAACATTCTTCCCCAGTCAAAAGATCTGGGTTAAATCCATTGTTCTTCTGCCCACTAAGTCACACTAGTTTGGACCCAGCCATATGCAAATCAGTTTTGACCCTGTGCCCCATAGGAACAGTCCAGACCGAACTGCCAGGCCAGGTCCTGCCTGGACCGGAAACAAGCATCCTGGGACCGGTTTCAGGGTATGTAATCCTTCTTCAGCCAGGCTAGCTTGAATCCAGTGGCACAGTGAGCAAGGGATCCACGTCTCGGGATACCAATCCCCCTTAGGGCGAAAAGTGTTGCAACAAACAAATGATGGACGGAATGCTGACAATGCAAACATTCTCCCCCAGTCAAAAGATCTGGGTTAAATCCATTGTTCTTTTGCCCTCTAAGCCACCGCAGTTTGGACCCAGCCATACGCAAATCAATCTTGACCCTGTGGACCATAGGAACAGTCCAGACCGAACTGCCAGGCCAGGTCCTCCCTGGACCGCAAACAAGCATCCTGGGACCGGTTCCAGGGTATGTCACCCTTCTTCAGCCAGGCTAGCTTGAATCCAGTGGCATAGTGAGCAAGGGAAACACGTCTGGGCATACCCATCCCACTTAGGGCGAAAAGTGTTACAGGAAACAAGTGATGGACGGAATGCTGACAAAGCAAAAATTCTCCCCCAGTCAAAAGATCTGGGTTACATTCATCATTCTTTCGCCCACCAATCCACCCCAGTTTGGACCCAGCCATTTTCAAATCAGTCTTCACCCTGTGCCCCATAGGAACAGTCCAGACCGAACTGCCAGGCCAGGTCCTCCCTGGACCAGAAACAAGCATCCTGGGACTGGTTTCATGGTATGTCACTTATTCAGCCAGGCTAGCTTGAATCCAGTGGCACAATGAGCAAGGGACCCACGTCTGGGCATACCCATCCCACTTTGGGCGAAAAGTGTTAAAGCAAACAAATGATGGACGGAATGCTGACAATGCAAACATTCTCCCCCAGTAAAAAGATTTAGGTTAAATCCATCGTTCTTCTGCTCATTAAGCCACACCAGTTTGGACCCAGCCATATGCAAATCTGTCTTGACCCTGTGCCCCATAGGAACAGTCCAGACCGAACTGCCAGGCCTGGTCCTCCCTGGACCGGAAACAAGCATCCTGGGACCGGTTTAAGGGTATGTCCTCCTTCTTCAGCCATGCTAGCTTGAATCCAGTGGCACAGTAAGCAAGGGACCCACGTCTCGGGATACCAATCCCAACTAGAGCCTAAAAGTGTTACAACAAACAAATGATGGACGGAATGCTGACAATTCAAACAATCTCCGCCAGTCAAAAGATCTGGGTTAAATCCATTGTTCTTTTGCCCACTTAGCCACCCCAGTTTGGACCCAGCCATACGCAAATCAATCTTGACCCTGTGCACCATAGGAACAGTTCAGACTGAACTGCCAGGCCAGGTCCTCCCTGGACTGCAAACAAGCAACCTGGGACCGGTTCCAGGGTATGTCACCCTTCTTCAGCCAGGCTAGCTTGAATCCAGTGGCACAGTGAGCAAGGGACCCACGTCTGGGCCTACCCATCCCACTTAGGGGCAAAAAGTGTTACAGCAAACAAGTGATGGACGGAATGCTGACAATGCAAACATTCTGCCCCAGTCAAAAGATCTGGGTTAAATCCATCGTACTTTTGCCCACTAAGCCACCCCAGTTTGGACCCAGCCATATGCAAATCAATCTTGACCCTTTGCACCATAGGAACAGTCCAGACCGAACTGCCAGGCCAGGTCCTCCCTGGACCGCAAATAAGCATCCTGGGACCGGTTCCAGGGTATGTCCCCCTTCTGCAGCCAGGCTAGCTTGAATCCAGTGGCACAGTGAGGAAGGGACCCACGTCTGGGCATAGCCATCCCACTTAGGGTGAAAAGTGTTACAACAAACAAGTGATGGACGTAATACTGACAATGCAAACATTCTCTCCCAGTCAAAAGATCTGGGTTACATCCATCGTTCTTTTGCTCACTAATCCACCCCAGTTTGGACCCAGACATATGCAAATCAGTCTTGAACCTGTGCCCCATAGGGACAGTCCAGACCGAACTGCCAGGCCAGGTCCTCCCTGGGCCGGAAAAAAGCATCCTGGGACCGGTTTCAGGGTATGTCACATTTCTTCAGCCAAGCTAGCTTGAATCCAGTGGCACAATGAGCAAGAGACCCACGTCTGGGCATACCCATCCAACTTAGTGCGAAAAGTGTTACAGCAAACAAATGATGGACAGAATGCTGACAATGCAAACATTCTCCCCCAGTAAAAAGATTTAGGTTAAATCCATCGTTCTTCTGCTTCCTAAGCCACACCAGTTTGGACCCAGACATATGCAAATCAGTCTTGACCCTGTGCCCCATAGGAACAGTCCAGACCGAACTGCCAGGCCAGGTCCTCCCTGGACCGGAAACAAGCATCCTGGGACCGGTTTCAAGGTATGTAATCCTTCTTCAGCCAGGCTAGCTTGAATCCAGTGGCACAGTGAGCAAGGGATCCACGTCTCGGGATACAACTCCCGCTTAGGGCGAAAAGTGCAACAAACAAATGATGGACGGAATGCTGACAATGCAAACATTCTCCCCCAGTCAAAAGATCTGGGTTAAATCCATTGTTCTTTTGCCCTCTAAGCCACCGCAGTTTGGACCCAGCCATACGCAAATCAATCTTAACCCTGTGGGCCATAGGAACAGTCCAGACCGAACTGCCAGGCCAGGTCCTCCCTGGACCGCAAACAAGCATCCTGGGACCGGTTCCAGGGTATGTCACCCTTCTTCAGCCAGGCTAGCTTGAATCCAGTGGCATAGTGAGCAAGGGACCCACGTTTGGGCATACCCATCCCACTTAGGGCGAAAAGTGTTACAGGAAACAAGTGATGGACGGAATGCTGACAATGCAAAAATTCTCCCCCAGTCAAAAGATCTGGGTTACATTCATCATTCTTTTGCCCACCAATCCACCCCAGTTTGGACCCAGCCATATGTAAATCAGTCTTGACCCTGTGCCCCATAGGAACAGTCCAGACCGAACTGCCAGGCCAGGTCCTCCCTGGACCAGAAACAAGCATCCTGGGACTGGTTTCAGGGTATGTCACTTATTCAGCCAGGCTAGCTTGAATCCAGTGGCACAATGAGCAAGGGACCCACGTCTGGGCATACCCATCCCACTTTGGGCGAAAAGTGTTACAGCAAACAAATGATGGACGGAATGCTGACAATGCAAACATTCTCCCCCAGTAAAAAGATTTAGGTTAAATCCGTCGTTCTTCTGCTCACTAAGCCACACCAGTTTGGACCCAGACATATGCAAATCTATCTTGACCCTGTGCCCCATAGGAACAGTCCAGACCGAACTGCCAGGCCTGGTCCTCCCTGGACCGGAAACAAGCATCCTGGGACCGGTTAAGGGTATGTCCTCCTTCTTCAGCCATGCTAGCTTGAATCCAGTGGCACAGTGAGCAAGGGACCCACGTCTCGGGATACCAATCCCAACTAGAGCCTAAAAGTGTTACAACAAACAAATGATGGACGGAATGCTGACAATTCAAACAATCTCCGCCAGTCAAAAGATCTGGGTTAAATCCATTGTTCTTTTGCCCACTAAGCCACCCCAGTTTGGACCCAGCCATACGCAAATCAATCTTGACCCTGTGCACCATAGGAACAGTTCAGACTGAACTGCCAGGCCTGGTCCTCCCTGGACCGGAAACAAGCATCCTGGGACCGGTTTAAGGGTATGTCCTCCTTCTTCAGCCATGCTAGCTTGAATCCAGTGGCACAGTGAGCAAGGGACCCACGTCTCAGGATACCAATCCCACTTAGGGCGAAAAGTGCTACAACAAACAAATGATGGACGGAATGCTGACAATGCAAACAATCTCCCCCAGTCAAAAGATCTGGGTTAAATCCATTGTTCTTTTGCCTACTAGGCCACCCCAGTTTGGACGCAGCCATACGCAAATCAATCTTGACCCTGTGCACCATAACAATAGTTCAGACCGAACTGCCAGGCCAGGTCCTCCCTGGACCGTAAACAAGCATCCTGGGACCGGTTCCAGGGTATGTCACCCTTCTTCAGCCAGGCTAGCTTGAATCCAGTGGCACAGTGAGCAAGGGACCCACGTCTGGGCCTACCCATCCCACTTAGGGGCAAAAAGTGTTACAGCAAACAAGTGATCGACGGAATGCTGACAATGCAAACATTCTGCCCCAGTCAAAAGATCTGGGTTAAATCCATCGTACTTTTGCCCACTAAGCCACCCCAGTTTGGACCCAGCCATATGCAAATCAATCTTGACCCTGTGCACCATAGGAACAGTCCAGACCGAACTGCCAGGCCAGGTCCTCCCTGGACCAGAAAAAAACATCCTGGGACCGGTTCCAGGGTATGTCACCCTTCTTCAGCCAGGCTAGCTTGAACCCAGTGGCACAGTGAGCAAGGGACCGACGTCTGGGCATACCCATCCCACTTAGGGCGAAAAGTGTTACAGCAAACAAGTGATGGACGGAATGCTGACAATGCAAACATTCTCCCACAGTCAAAAGATCTGGGTTACATTCATCATTCTTTTCCCCACTAATCCACCCCAGTTTGGACCCAGCCATATGCAAATCAGTCTTGACTCTGTGCCTCATAGGAACAGTCCAGACCGAACTGCCAGGCCAGGTCCTCCCTGGACCGGAAACAAGCATCCTGGGACCGGTTTAAGGGTATGTTCTCCTTCTTCAGCCATGCTAGCTTGAATCCAGTGGCACAGTGAGCAAGGGACCCACGTCTCGGGATACCAATCCCAACTAGAGCCTAAAAGTGTTACAACAAAAAAATGCTGGACGGAATGCTGACAATGCAATCAATCTCCCCCAGTCAAAAGATCTGGGTTAAATCCATTGTTCTTTTGCCCACTAAGCCACCCCAGTTTGGACCCAGCCATACGCAAATCAATCTTGACCCTGTGCACCATAGGAACAGTTCAGACTGAACTGCCAGGCCAGGTCCTCCCTGGACCACAAACAAGCATCCTGGGACCGGTTTCAGGGTATGTCACCCTTCTTCAGCCAGGTTAGCATGAATCCAGGAGCACAGTGAGCAAGGGACCCACATCTGGGCATACCCATCTCACTTAGGGGAGAAAAGTGTTACAGCAAACAAGTGATGGACAAAATGCTGAGAATGCAAACATTCTTCCCCAGTCAAAAGATCTGGGTTAAATCCATTGTTCTTCTGCCCACTAAGTCACACTAGTTTGGACCCAGCCATATGCAAATCAGTCTTGACCCTGTGCCCCATAGGAACAGTCCAGACCGAACTGCCAGGCCAGGTCCTCCCTGGACCGGAAACAAGCATCCTGGGACCGGTTTCAAGGTATGTAATTCTTCTTCATCCAGGCTAGCTTGAATCCAGTGGCACAGTGAGCAAGGGATCCACGTCTCGGGATACCAATCCCCCTTAGGGCGAAAAGTGTTGCAACAAACAAATGATGGACGGAATGCTGACAATGCAAACATTCTCCCCCAGTCAAAAGATCTGGGTTAAATCCATTGTTCTTTTGCCCTCTAAGCCACCGCAGTTTGGACCCAGCCATACGCAAATCAATCTTGACCCTGCGAACCATAGGAACAGTCCAGACCGAACTGCCAGGCCAGGTGCTCCCTGGACCGCAAACAAGCATCCTGGGACCGGTTCCAGGGTATGTCACCCTTCTTCAGCCAGGCTAGCTTGAATCCAGTGGCATAGTGAGCAAGGGACCCACGTCTGGGCATACCCATCCCACTTAGGGCGAAAAGTGTTACAGGAAACAAGTGATGGACGGAATGCTGACAATGCAAAAATTCTCCCCCAGTCAAAAGATCTGGGTTACATTCATCATTCTTTTGCCCACCAATCCACCCCAGTTTTGACCCAGCCATATGCAAATCAGTCTTGACCCTGTGCCCCATAGGAACAGTCCAGACCGAACTGCCAGGCCAGGTCCTCCCTGGACCAGAAACAAGCATCCTGGGACTGGTTTCAGGGTATTTCACTTATTCAGCCAGGCTAGCTTGAATCCAGTGGCACAATGAGCAAGGGACCCACGTCTGGGCATACCCATCCCACTTTGGGCGAAAAGTGTTAAAGCAAACAAATGATGGACGGAATGCTGACAATGCAAACATTCTCCCCCAGTAAAAAGATTTAGGTTAAATCCATCGTTCTTCTGCTCATTAAGCCACACCAGTTTGGACCCAGCCATATGCAAATCTGTCTTGACCCTGTGCCCCATAGGAACAGTCCAGACCGAACTGCCAGGCCTGGTCCTCCCTGGACCGGAAACAAGCATCCTGGGACCGGTTTAAGGGTATGTCCTTCTTCTTCAGCCATGCTAGCTTGAATCCAGTGGCACAGTGAGCAAGGGACCCACGTCTCGGGATACCAATCCCAACTAGAGCCTAAAAGTGTTACAACAAACAAATGATGGACGGAATGCTGAAAATTCAAACAATCTCCGCCAGTCAAAAGATCTGGGTTAAAACCATTGTTCTTTTGCCCACTAAGCCACCCCAGTTTGGACCCAGCCATACGCAAATCAATCTTGACCCTGTGCACCATAGGAACAGTTCAGACTGAACTGCCAGGCCAGGTCCTCCCTGGACCACAAACAAGCATCCTGGGACCGGTTCCAGGGTATGTCACCCTTCTTCAGCCAGGTTAGCTTGAATCCAGGAGCACAGTGAGCAAGGGACCCACATCTGGGCATACCCATCCCATTTAGGGGAGAAAAGTGTTACAGCAAACAAGTGATGGACGAAATGCTGAGAATGCAAACATTCTTCCCCAGTCAAAAGATCTGGGTTAATTCCATCGTTCTTCTGCTCACTAAGTCACACCAGTTTGGACCCAGCCATATGCAAATCAGTCTTGACCCTGTGCCCCATAGTAACAGTCCAGATCAAACTGCCAGGCCAGGTCCTCCCTGGACCGGAAACAAGCATCCTGGGACCGGTTTAAGGGTATGTAATCCTTCTTCAGCCAGGCTAGCTTGAATCCAGTGGCACAGTGAGCAAGGGATCCACGTCTCGGGATACCAATCCCACTTAGGGCAAAAAGTGTTGCAACAAACAAATGATGGACGGAATGCTGACAATGCAAACATTCTCCCCCAGTCAAAAGATCTGGGCTAAATCCATTGTTCTTTTGCCCACTAAGCCATCCCAGTTTGGACCCAGCCATACGCAAATCAATCTTGACCCTGTGGACCATAGGAAAAGTCCAGACCGAACTGCCAGGCCAGGTCCTCCCTGGACCGCAAACAAGCATCCTGGGACCGGTTCCAGGGTATATCACCCTTCTTCAGCCAGGCTAGCTTGAATCCAGTGGCACAGTGAGCAGAGGACCCACGTCTGGGCATACCCATCCCACTTAGGGCGAAAAGTGTTACAGCAAACAAGTGATGGACGGAATGCTGACAATGCAAAAATTATCCCCCCAGGAAAAAGATCTGGGTTACATTCATCATTCGTTTGCCCACTAAGCCACCCCAGTTTGTACCCAAGCCATATCCAAATCAGTCTTTACCCTGTGCCCCATAGGAACAGTCCAGACTGAACTGCCAGGCCAGGTCCTCCCTGGACCAGAAACAAGCATCCTGGGACTGGTTTCAGGGCATGTCACTTATTTAGCCAGGCTAGCTTGAATCCAGTGGCAGAGTGAGCAAGGGACCCACGTCTGGGCATACCCATCCCACTTAGTGCGAAAAATGTTAAAGTAAACAAATGATGGGCGGAATGCTGACAATGCAAATATTCTCCCCCGTTCAAAAGATTTGGTTTAAATCCATTGTTCTTCTGCCCACTAAGCCACCCCAGTTTGGACCCAGCCTTATGCAAATCAGTCTTGAACCTGTGCCCCATAGGAACAGTCCAGACCGAACTTCCAGGCCAGGTCCTCCCTGGACCGCAAACAAGCATCCTGGGACCGGTTTCAGGTTATGTCACCTTTCTTCAGCCAGGCTAGCTTGAATCCAGTGGCACAGTGAGCAAGGGACCCACGTCTGGGCATACCCATCCCACTTAGGGCGAAAAGTGTTACAGCAAACAAATGATGGACGGAATGCTGACAATGCAAACATTCTCCCACAGTCAAAAGATCTGGGTTACATTCATCATTCTTTTCCCCACTAATCCACCCCAGTTTGGACCCAGCCATATGCAAATCAGTCTTGACTCTGTGCCTCATAGGAACAGTCCAGACCGAACTGCCAGGCCAGGTCCTCCCTGGACCGGAAACAAGCATCCTGGGACCGGTTTAAGGGTATGTTCTCCTTCTTCAGCCATGCTAGCTTGAATCCAGTGGCACAGTGAGCAAGGGACCCACGTCTCGGGATACCAATCCCAACTAGAGCCTAAAAGTGTTACAACAAAAAAATGCTGGACGGAATGCTGACAATGCAAACAATCTCCCCCAGTCAAAAGATCTGGGTTAAATCCATTGTTCTTTTGCCCACTAAGCCACCCCAGTTTGGACCCAGCCATACGCAAATCAATCTTGACCCTGTGCACCATAGGAACAGTTCAGACTGAACTGCCAGGCCAGGTCCTCCCTGGACCACAAACAAGCATCCTGGGACCGGTTTCAGGGTATGTCACCCTTCTTCAGCCAGGTTAGCATGAATCCAGGAGCACAGTGAGCAAGGGACCCACATCTGGGCATACCCATCTCACTTAGGGGAGAAAAGTGTTACAGCAAACAAGTGATGGACAAAATGCTGAGAATGCAAACATTCTTCCCCAGTCAAAAGATCTGGGTTAAATCCATTGTTCTTCTGCCCACTAAGTCACACTAGTTTGGACCCAGCCATATGCAAATCAGTCTTGACCCTGTGCCCCATAGGAACAGTCCAGACCGAACTGCCAGGCCAGGTCCTCCCTGGACCGGAAACAAGCATCCTGGGACCGGTTTCAAGGTATGTAATTCTTCTTCATCCAGGCTAGCTTGAATCCAGTGGCACAGTGAGCAAGGGATCCACGTCTCGGGATACCAATCCCCCTTAGGGCGAAAAGTGTTGCAACAAACAAATGATGGACGGAATGCTGACAATGCAAGCATTCTCCCCCAGTCAAAAGATCTGGGTTAAATCCATTGTTCTTTTGCCCTCTAAGCCACCGCAGTTTGGACCCAGCCATACGCAAATCAATCTTGACCCTGTGAACCATAGGAACAGTCCAGACCGAACTGCCAGGCCAGGTCCTCCCTGGACCGCAAACAAGCATCCTGGGACCGGTTCCAGGGTATGTCACCCTTCTTCAGCCAGGCTAGCTTGAATCCAGTGGCATAGTGAGCAAGGGACCCACGTCTGGGCATACCCATCCCACTTAGGGCGAAAAGTGTTACAGGAAACAAGTGATGGACGGAATGCTGACAATGCAAAAATTCTCCCCCAGTCAAAAGATCTGGGTTACATTCATCATTCTTTTGCCCACCAATCCACCCCAGTTTTGACCCAGCCATATGCAAATCAGTCTTGACCCTGTGCCCCATAGGAACAGTCCAGACCGAACTGCCAGGCCAGGTCCTCCCTGGACCAGAAACAAGCATCCTGGGACTGGTTTCAGGGTATTTCACTTATTCAGCCAGGCTAGCTTGAATCCAGTGGCACAATGAGCAAGGGACCCACGTCTGGGCATACCCATCCCACTTTGGGCGAAAAGTGTTAAAGCAAACAAATGATGGACGGAATGCTGACAATGCAAACATTCTCCCCCAGTAAAAAGATTTAGGTTAAATCCATCGTTCTTCTGCTCATTAAGCCACACCAGTTTGGACCCAGCCATATGCAAATCTGTCTTGACCCTGTGCCCCATAGGAACAGTCCAGACCGAACTGCCAGGCCTGGTCCTCCCTGGACCGGAAACAAGCATCCTGGGACCGGTTTAAGGGTATGTCCTTCTTCTTCAGCCATGCTAGCTTGAATCCAGTGGCACAGTGAGCAAGGGACCCACGTCTCGGGATACCAATCCCAACTAGAGCCTAAAAGTGTTACAACAAACAAATGATGGACGGAATGCTGAAAATTCAAACAATCTCCGCCAGTCAAAAGATCTGGGTTAAATCCATTGTTCTTTTGCCCACTAAGCCACCCCAGTTTGGACCCAGCCATACGCAAATCAATCTTGACCCTGTGCACCATAGGAACAGTTCAGACTGAACTGCCAGGCCAGGTCCTCCCTGGACCAGAAACAAGCATCCTGGGACTGGTTTCAGGGCATGTCACTTATTTAGCCAGGCTAGCTTGAATCCAGTGGCAGAGTGAGCAAGGGACCCACGTCTGGGCATACCCATCCCACTTAGTGCGAAAAATGTTAAAGTAAACAAATGATGGGCGGAATGCTGACAATGCAAATATTCTCCCCCGTTCAAAAGATTTGGTTTAAATCCATTGTTCTTCTGCCCACTAAGCCACCCCAGTTTGGACCCAGCCTTATGCAAATCAGTCTTGAACCTGTGCCCCATAGGAACAGTCCAGACCGAACTTCCAGGCCAGGTCCTCCCTGGACCGCAAACAAGCATCCTGGGACCGGTTTCAGGTTATGTCTAGGGGTGGGCGGAATTTGCGAAGTCGCGTTACGCAAATCTCCGCGAAATGGTTTAAAATCTCCGCGAACACGCAGAAATTCCGCAGACACGCGGAATTGCTTGTTCGCGATGCTTTTTTCCTGTTCGCGACACTGTTTGCGTGCTCGGGGGGAAATATCTCGCGAACACGCAGTTTGAGATCGCGAACAAGCAAAAATTCCGCGAAGCTGCGGAAAGCAGAATTTTTGGCAATTTTGCGTTCTCCGTGGAACCCGAAATTACCTAAATTCCGCAAATTCCGCGAGCGGAACGGAATTTGCCGCCCAGGCCTAGTTATGTCACCTTTCTTCAGCCAGGCTAGCTTGAATCCAGTGGCACAGTGAGCAAGGGACCCACGTCTGGGCATACCCATCCCACTTAGGGCGAAAAGTGTTACAGCAAACAAATGATGAATGGAATGCTGACAATGCAAACATTCTCTCCCAGTCAAAAGATCTGGGTTAAATCCATCGTTCTTTTGCCCACTAAGCCACCCTAGTTTGGACCCAGCCATATGCAAATCAGTCTTGACCCTGTGCCCCATAGGAACAGTGCAGACCGAACTGCCAGGCCAGGTGCTCCCTGGACCAGAAACAAGCATCCTGGGACAGGTTTCAGGTTATGTCACCCATCTTCAGCCAGGCTAGCTTGAATCCAGTGGCACAGTGAGCAAGGGACCCACGTCTGGGCATACCCATCCCACTTAATGAGAAAGGTGTTATAGCAAACCAATGATTTGACGGAATGCTGACAATGCAAACATTCTCCCCCAGTCAAAGATCTGGGTTAAATCCATCGTTCTTTTGCCCACTAAGCCACCCCAGTTTGGACCCAGCCATATGCAAATCAATCTTGACCCTTTGCCCCATAGGAACAGTCCAGACCGAACTGCCAGGGCAAGTCCTCCCTCGACCAGAAACAAGCACCCTGGAGCCGGTTTCAGGGTATGTCACCCTTCTTCAGCCAGGCTAGCTTGAATCCAGTGGCACAGTGAGCAAGGGACCCACGTCTGGGCATACCCATCCCACTTAGAACGAAAAATGTTACAGGCAATCAAATGATGGACGGAAGGCTGACAATGCAAACATTCTCCCCTAGTCAAAAGATCTGGGTTAAATTCATTGTTCTTTTGCTCACTAAACCACCCCAGTTTGGTCCCAGCCATACCCAGGCTAGCTTTAATCCAGTGGCACAGTTAGCAAGCTATCCTGGCAGAAGAGGGGCGAAACCCTGAAACCTGTCCTAGGATGCTTGTTTCCAGTCCAGGGAGAACCTGGCTTGGCAGTTCGGGCTGGACTGTTCCCATGAGGCACAGGGTCAAGACTGATTTGCATGTGGCTGGGTTCAAACTGGAATGGAATGGTGAGCAAAAAAACGATGGATATAGGCCCAGATCTCTGTACTGTGGTGAATATCAACTGTTGTTTTTTAACAGAATGCGAGCAGCTGTTGCTCGCAGTTCCTTCATTTGTTGCACTATTTGTCTCACTGTGAAAAGCATCCTCATGATCATTGTTAGAGTGCCATGTTACGTGTTTTTTGTATTTGCCAATCACTTGACCGCAATTCTCAGATAAATCATTTTCTGAGAGTTGTGTTTTTTTCTTTCTCATCGAGTGTAAGGGTCTTGTGACCTTCGGTGTCATGCATGTGTTCTTTCAATTGCAAACAGCTGGTTTCCCAATGAATTGTGGTACTGTGAAGGAATGGTGAGTCTTGCTGCCTTCCAGCAGAAACACATAAATGAAACCAGCTGTTCTTATGTGCTTTAGCTTGGTGTGACATGGTTTCCAATGGCACGAGTTCCTCTGAATGGGTTGGAATGTGGCATCTTCCACCAAGCTTTTGTGGCCAAGAGCAATCAGTTCTGCAGCTGGGTTTTAGACTGCTCATCATAGGTTCTCCATTCCAATGCATACATTGGTGTCTCTTTGTCCAAGAGAGTGTCCTTATTATCTGTCATAGTGTGTATGTTGGTCTTTCTTTGTCACATATACATGTTGGTCTCCTGATGTTCCAATGTCAGTTTGATCTGTGCCTCAGTGTTAGTTTGTTTATATTTTATTTTAGTTTTGTATGTTCTCCTCTAGCCTGGGGGGGGGGCACATGCAAAATTAAAAATGACCCTGTAAGACTGTGAATTACTGACACTTAAACTGAGAACTGAGAGACACTAAAATATCAAGAACCAGACATAGACAGTGAGAGCTAACTAATCTCTCCACTAGCCCGGCAAGGAATTCAATGCCTTCGGTGTACCCACTGGTGTAGCAGATGCACTAAAGACAGAGGAGAATCCCAAGTGTGTGCAATTTTTTTGGCTTATTCAGTGTTTTTGTTTGTTTCTTATAATAAAATAGACTCTAAAAGCAGTCGGTTATTTCACTTAACCATCAATGCTTTTTCCAGCCTGGGTTCAGCAAAAAGCTGTCTGTGCATAAGGAAAATTGTGTGGATGCTATCAGTGCCTTCAGCCCACAGTTGTCGTTATCTTCCTCTCCTCAGAGCTAAGAGCACATGCAGATTAATCAGTGCAGGCAGTGTATGTGTTGGAACATGAGAAGCAACACTTAATCCCCTGAATGAAGAGCCAAAGCAGTGTACCCTTCCCATTTCCTGCAAACTTCTCCTGAGATGCATGGATGATGCACTTATTATCTGGTACTAATGTTTCTGCCAGTGTAGATGGATATTGGATTACTTCAATTGCACAGATGATCATACAGACTTAGGCGGCAAAGAACCTAAATAGGTCTTGTCAACCAGGAAATTTCAAGGGCAGAGTGCTAGGTAGTTGCTTGGAGGTGTGGCTAATGGCATGTGGGGTAGACAGCAGCACCAGGAGGATTGGCTCACTTTATTGTGCCTTGCAGGGGTACATAAGCAGATCCTGGACATTATGGGTGGGTTTAGGGAGAGATGACTCTCATCCCATCCAAGACTGCAATAAGAAACAGACAGCAAAAGAAAATGTCTATCTTCCTCCACACGATTTACCTTGCACCTGATGGCATCCTGTGCTTAGCTTCTTATGGTCTCTATGTTGTTTACTAAAGCCTGCTAATAACCAGGGATATGCCTCGATTCCGCTCTCATACTCGTTTCCAACCCAATGTCTCCCTCTTGAGAGGTATCAGGAGCCTGAAGCAGCTTGCTCCCCCCAATAATTGATAGGATGCTCAAACAATAGACGATTTCTTTCTTAGTGCAATAAGTTTATGACTAAACACGCCATTGTTAGCCTCTAAACTCTATTGGAGAAGCCCTTTCACACCAACAACAGAGACGTTTCATATCTTCCTTACATTGTAAAGCACAACACAAATTAATGTCCCCTCACAACAATCACGTTCGCTGGATGGCTGAATAATGTCTTTTCTGTCCACAATTAGCTTCCTAAACGTGGCCCTTCTTGCTTTGTTCTTTTGTATGTCTGCTAGCACCGAGACTCGGGCCCACCTGCAAAGGAAAAAAGTGTCTGAGCCCCTCGACGACGTACACTATAGCAAAGTAACAAATAATGTACTCTCTACCACCACTTCCCACAAATTACCTGTTTAACTGCGGATTTGCAAAACGATTTTTCAACTGTAAATTAGTACCCAATCCTCCTTTCAAAGGATTTGAGCAATAAATCAGAGACCTAACAGACCATCTCTCCACTACATCAAAAACAAAACAGCTATTTTCCCATTCAAAATATATATCCCAAGCGGAGAACTGTAGGATACCTCTTTATATAACTGTTTGAACATGCTCACCAGTCTGATTGGTATCCAACACAGTTATAATCAGAGTTCTGCCCTCCCACCTTAGCCTGACATTCATTCTTCCTGTTGACAAGGCTGTCGACTTAGAAGGCCCGAGCTAACTTGTTGTACACAGTATAAATGCTTCTCAGCAGCTTCCCTTCAAAAATAATTCTACCCCAGGCCCCAAAAATCCCCTGAGGTTGTGGTGTGCCTTTTCAAACTAAAATTAACTTTTTAAAAATGGTGCCCTGCTGATTCTGCAAATGCTTCAATCTGGGTCGTCTTCTCTCCCTTGATAGACCAGTCAGCTACTTTTCTCCAGCAGCGATTTAAAGAACACACCGCATAGGATGATGTACAAAAGAATATACAATCATCTGTGTAACATGTAAATTTGCACAATATCTTTTGACTTCAGAATTATCCCCTAACATCTGCTAAGACAGGTTGTTGGCAGAATAATCAAAACACGTTCCCAATAACCCCCATCTACACTTTTTCAGTAAAAAACAAAAATAGATCTATCTCCCTGAGTTTTGTGTGGTCTGGGCAAGAAATGCCTCATATGTTCTTCCCTTACCACTCACATACGACTCGTATTTTATAGTTTATTACAGAGCTTACTAAAGTCAAAAGCAGATAGGGCTCTAAATACTGTGCAGAGTTGGCGTTGCTGTACAGAGCTTACATTTAAATATTTGATCTAAGATGGCCAACCCATCATTTTATACACCTAGCATATCAGTGGCTCTCACCTTTCCCAAGGTGCTGGAAGAATGTAATAGTCTGGCATTTATTCAGGAAGTATAATAGAAGGGGAGGACACTGCCAGATAGATCTTGGCGAGGGTGGAGTGTGAGGGTCTGACGTTTGGGAGAAGGACCTAATTCATCCACATCAAAAATGGCCTGGGAGTGCATTGGACCTTTGATAATATTGCTATTGTAAATCAGAATCTTATAATCTGGGGTATAATTTGCAAAATTATCAGATGAACTGTCTTTGATGGTACTACTTAGGTTACAGGAAACATACTGTTAGAGCCTGTTGACACAATAAGAAATCCCGAGTTCACTAGCACTTAACCGTTGGCTTGTTGTTCGCTTCGGCCATTGATGCTACAATCAGCAGACAAGAGACATAGCCTCTCTGATAGGCGAAAGCACTTTTGAAGTGCTCTCAGAGAATAGCCATGTTTTTTAGCTCTGCAGCTGAATACTGACGGAACGTTCTGGAAAGACATGCTCCATTACAATGTTTTGCCTTTTCAAGCATTCCCTACACAAGAAGGTTTCAGTGGCGGCCAGCATGACTCGCAGGTGGGAGTGGCTGGGGGTCGCACGGGGAGGGGGACACACGGGGGAGGTTTAATAAAAA
Organism: Triturus cristatus; assembly: GCF_964204655.1. Taxonomy (NCBI): domain Eukaryota; kingdom Metazoa; phylum Chordata; class Amphibia; order Caudata; family Salamandridae; genus Triturus; species Triturus cristatus. Next base: position 627,650,867 of record NC_140587.1, read on the forward strand.
AACAAAGTTTAACTTACCTTCTCTTACCTTCTCCGGCCCGGTCTGGTCTCGCGTCGCACCTGCTTCCCTCTCTACTCCTCACAGGAAGCAGGCAACCTCCATCCCCTCCCCTAAGCCAATCACAATGCTGCAATGGCAGTGTTGTGATTGGCTGGGACGCCAATCACACAGGCGTCTATGGGGAGGCTATTTTCTCCATGTAGCCTACATGGATAAAAGGGAGAGTACGTATGACTGGTTTGGTCGGCCCTGGGGCCAACCAAACAGTCAGCACCATCAGAATGGGCAAGCCACTCCTCCCCTGCCCTAGAGCAGGAACGCCCGCCCCCAACCAAACTCTTCTGATTCCTCGCAGTGATAGAAGCAGAAACATAAAATGGTATTTATAATATTTTATGTTTCTGCTTCTTGCACTGCGAGAAAGCAGTGGGCGACGCTCCTCCGCCCACATGAAGGAGCCATTCTTGGATAGTTCCGTGCATTTAAATCAATCAGATCAGCCCTTTCCAACATGGAGATCTTGAGGTTCCATGGTGTCAGTTCTTGCTTTTGAAGACTATATATAGGATGAAGGAGCAGTAAGGCACAGTTTCGTTGGAATCTCCATTCATGTCTTCTACATTCTTGAACTCCAGCTTGTGCTGGTTCTGCAGCCATGTTCCTTCTAGTATGCAGTCTAATTCCATCCTCTTGACTCCATGCAGACTGATATGCTTAGTAAAACATGTAGATTCATCATCGACAGCATGTCAGTCATTTCCCCAATCTTTCATTGCAGCTGTAATAAACAACTGCAATGCTCATATTCTGGCCCTCTTTGTGAGTGGCCCACATGAGTAAGGAATATTTATGACATGATAAAATCTGAATCAATCCAGGTTTGGAATTTATGGGATAGTAGAACATTGGAATGTTGGGAGCTCCATTGAAAACAATGGAGTGCTCCAGGCTTATAATGGCTGGTATAAGCCCAGAGCTCCAACATTCCAATGCTTCTTTGTGGCTGTGAACAAAGGCTTCAGGGAGCCTGAGGGGATTTCAATCCCCTCGCGCTCCCTGAAGCCTTTGTTTAATTTGTTAGAACACTCTGCCCTCTAGTGGCAGAATGTTCTAATAGCCTTATAGCCCTTCGTAGCAGGGCTATACCGGCTATTAAAGTCCCGCTGCTGTGTTAAAGTCCCTCCCCTTCGGCACAGGCCTTTAACGCTGCAGCGGGCCTTTATTAGCCGGTATTGGACACATAGAAGGAGGAAATTGCATAGATTGTTTGCTTTTGGTGCAGGAATGTGGCCCTTAGCTGTGACACTAAGCTGACACACATGCACCATGGTGCAAGAGGGGGGTGTTGGCACTAGTCACTACCATGTGATGGTTTGCATGCAGACAAACCATGAATGTGCTATATGTTAGGAATATGGCACATTCATTCCCTTCACTTTGGATGCAGGCCATTGCAGCCAGGTGACATTCAGTGCTGCCCAGTGGCAACAACTGCTAAATGAGGCCCTGTGTGTGCATTCAATAGTGTAAAAGAGCCTCACTAATGCAACACCATGTGTAATGATGCATCTGTTGGGGAAAGGGATTACCTGTCTCTAGTCTGTGTGTCCACATGTAGAGCGCATGGTCATGAGGCTTGTGATATAGCTCAGACCTGTGATACTGAGAAATATAGTCAGACATTAACCTTGCAAGATCATGTCTACCATGCTACATTACATCATTCATCATCTACACACATCACATTCTATGTGCACACGGTTTTGTAGTGCACAAACAACTCTATCAGTACTCTGAGTCTCAGACTGTGGAACAAGGTGCAGCTCATGCAGAAACTACATCTCGCATGACAGCAAACAACACAGTCATCTTGAGAATAACGTCCCTGTCCTGGAGCAATGCTGCACGGTTTCTGCAAGTGCAAGCACAACACCCTGAACCCAGAATCATGTGGAAAATATGGCATACACTGTCCACAAACAGTGTGGCACTGTTGTGCAGTTAGCCCACCAGTTGCACTGTACAGCGCATGATTAATACATTTCTAAAGCCCCTTGTGTATTGTACACTATCATGTCCCACATTGATTGCCACTCATTATCCTTCCCAATGACAGTACACATTGAACAATATTGACTCCAACTCTCAATGCCAAATATGTGTTACTGAAGTACGCCATATCACCTGCTCCAGCTAAATGTTGTCAAATTAGAACAGTATCAGTTCAGGAATGGCAATAGTAGACAATAACAGATATAAAAGATAAATGGGAGAAATTTGTCTACTCAATGGCAAATTGACTCTCTTTACTCGTGACAAATCATCACCTGCATGCCATTAGCACTCACAAGTATGACAAATATTAAGTGAATCACAGAAGACAGCACACCTGTATGTGTGGCACAATGTCAGCCATTTCCAATTCTTTCTTCAGCGTATGCCAAACAATGTCATAGCACGTCTCTTACAGTAAGCAAGGTATATGAGTCATTCAGGACACTCTACTGAATATGCATGAATGTGGGGCCATCCCTTGTCATGACTCTTAACTAATTGTACCCCTCCTTTCTTTGCAGCTGACCAAGGATAAACTCCGCAGCCGTGGGTGATGACTCCTCTTAGGAACCCACAGATGGAAGCCCAGTGGAGGTTCAATCATGCCCTGAGAAGGACCCGATCGATAATCGAGCAGACATGTGGGATACTGAATTCCCGCTTCAGGAGACTGAATATGTCTGGAGGCCGATTTCTCTACTTGCCAACAATGGTTTGCAAAATTATTCTTGTTTGCTTCATATTGCACAATATTTGTGTATGGACAAATGTACCATGGGCTGATGACAATGAGGAGCAGGAAGTACCAAAGGATTAAGATGAGGAAGATGAGCAGCCTCATCGAACAGTTGCATCAGTTGCTGCAACATGGCAGAGGGACCATATTATTAACAATTTCTTCACAAAAGCATAAGTGATGTCCATGACGTCTCAAAATGATGGCAGATGTAACTGTGTACTTATATATGTAATTAAATATATGAGCACTACCGCTGTGTATGCATCTCAATTCCATAGTCACAGTAAACATCAAAGCATTCACATTACGCCTGTAAAAATGTATTTAGCTATGTGTAACAAACAGCATTGAACATCATCTGGTACAAACAAAATAGTGTGCAAGCTAACTACCAGCAGCTAACAGTCCTCCATTGCCAACTACAATTAACATGGTGTGGTAACATAGATAGTGTGCTATGACTGTGTGTGTGTGTCTCCTACATCTAGCCATTTGTACGGCCTCATACTTGTGGATGATAGTAGAGTCCACTCATAGTATGATGGCTGTGAAGTGTTCCACATAGTATGTGCATGGAACACAGTCTCAAACCTACAGCCTACATACGCTAACATCAATAACTGTATCCACATGTGAAATCCATAAGATCTCATATCACACAAACAAATGATACAAACTACACTTTTGCCAGTGCAACATTGTTGCATGTGAACACCCACTGCAATGCACAAGCAACACTGCCTTGATGCAGATGGTAGTTGTGTTGTGATTTACACAGCCTCACTGGCACATATATGTAGGAGGTCACGCCAAGTCATACATTGTTATCTCGCAAAGCTCCATCAGCATGAGTGAAACTTACTTTCTTGTGGTATGACCCTTGAATATGGATGGCCTCTACTCAGTCTTATGGCACCATCCATACATCATCTACCAGGTGGGTGCAGCCAATCGAAGCACTCGCCTGCAAAGACAAATGTAACCTACTCCCAAGATCCCCCACAGCCTGATGCCTCCACAGTGGAACATGACACTGACTGTCAGTAGGCTGCGCTGTTGTAGATGTGGGTGCACTGATGCCAAGGCAGTGCTAGTTTGTCACATCCCTCGTGGAAGCTAACGCAATGTTAATGGGTGCTAAGACTAATTTAACACACAGGGCACCTCTTCAAAGGTGTACCCTTGAGCTACCAGAGGGTTTGGGCACTATGCATAGTATGATCCCTGAACAACTTGAACTCACATATATGTACACAGTCAACACAAATAGTAAACACATGCAAAGACAGTAAACAGGCCAACTCCACTATTCACACCCAACACAGCAATCCCTGTAAATTTTTTCATGCATAGCACATCCCAATACACCAAAAAAACACTAATTTGCCACATTGCGTCAGAAATGACGGATGCATGAGCCTACAGTGTGATGAGTGCAGCCACCGTATCAGCTGAAAATAATTAACCCTGGGCGCACTACGCGAGATATGCGTAGCACTACTCAAACTGCGTAGTGCGCTGTTCGTGATGATTGCACAGTGCCAGATGCTTGTCGGCACTGTGCAATCATTGAAAAAGGCATCTTGCACAGTGCAAGCTGTCGTTTTCTGCCGCTCGATTTTTCCTCGAGCGGCAGCTTTCTCAACACGGACTGGTAGTTTCTCATCGCGAGCGGTCGCGAGCATACGCGACCACTCGCGATGAGAAACCTGACCTCCCCGCGTTGAAAATCTCACTGGGAGGTTTATTTTCCACGCTCGCAATCGGCAACTTGATGTTGCTGATCACGAACGAGGAAAAAGTCTCACCGGGATGGCATTTTGTTTGCTCGCGGTCACCAACTTGATGTTGAGGACCGCGAGCGAGCAAAAATTGCTAGCTACGCTACGCAATTTTGCACTGTGCTACATGCAATTCACGTAGCACGAAGTAGCACAAACTACGCAAACTTCGTGAGCATTGCATAGTTGTCTGCCCAGGGTTAAAAATAATGCTCTCAGCCAAAGCGTCAAAATAACCACATGGTGCCTTGTCAGGCTTAGTGTGAAATCGACCATTACAAACTAATGGGGTAACCTATGACTCCAAAGGACATGGGTATAACGTGATGAAGACACAAGGTGGTCCTGACGGCCCTTCCAAGAAGGCTGTAACCTCCAAATCTTATTGGGTTGGTCACTGAGTGACTTAAACTGAATAATTGCTATACAAGAGAGAGTGAATATTCTTCTCTACACACCAGAGTGAAATACTTTGTTTTAGAGGAAGATCTCCTTTGCATTCACTTATTGTAAGAAATAGCAAATAGGTAATACATATCAATGCCACTCTAAAAAGGGGTGCAAAGAAAAAGTGCTTGTATGCAAGGTGAATAAGAAGAAAATTACATAGAAAAGTAAATGGAGGGAAAAATGTCATCATTTTACATAATGGACACTGGCTGGTGTAATACTAAGAACAGTAAATCAGTGTGTGTGGGCCTGTGTTCACAGCAGCTTTATCATGTTTTTCCACATCAGCTTCGAGAGATGATGCTAGTCTACTCAGAATGCACCATCCCCAAAAAGGGGGAACTAATACAGTATGATCCAGGCCATAGAACAAGTGTTGTCAACATTTTGACCCGACTTAGGCATAGAGGGTAAATTCAGACCTCCTCATGTGGGTCTTCCTCAGGACAATGGGATATATATGAGGCAACCTAAATAAAGTGAAATATTCAATTTGAGGCAGTCTTCCTGGTGTGCAGGCTTTTGTTGAAACCCAAACAATTATTTGGTCTACTGACCGTAAGTAGCACCCAAAATGACAGACCGAGTCAGTCCATGGATCACAATAATGGGTCGTCAGCAATGTAAATCTACAACGATGGAGATTTGTAGGTAGGTAATTTACTCGTTACATGCATTAAATGAAGAGAACCAATCAAAAGGTGAGTACAAAGTGAACTTAACACCACAGTGGTGTGGAGTAGTTTGGGGCACTGAATGACTACTTGCAATGTGAGGATCCCAATACATTATATTAACATCCGGCTATGTGTGTGTAATTCCCCCTGGAGCAAGGCAAATTAATGAATCACCGGGATTCTAAAAAAAAACATAATGCAGAAAAAATGAGAGGCATATTCTCAAGAACGTGTGATAAAAAGTTACTTAACGCAACCCTCAACATTGCATTCCATCGGGGGAAATTTACGCCTTGTATTCACAACACGGCGGTACCATACGATAGTCACCAGACAATGCGTCAAATGGCCGTTTTCAAATCAACGCCACACTGCAAAAATGCAAAACACTAACACAAAAAAAGGTGCGATGAGGCCACTAGCGATACAAAAATCAGCGAAAACCAGCCACAGGCCTGCAATCCACATACGTCAGGCAGGAACAGTCACCATAAAAGTTGATAGAAAACAGACAAACAAATGCCAAACTACAGCGAAGAACCATGGATGTTGCCAGAGCAAGTACGGAAGAGAAACAGAACCCCACAAGCCCTCCAGAGGACCTGCCTGGGACCTTGGGGTCAGGGAAGGCCAAGGAGAAGAAGAGTAGGAAGAAGCGCTTCAGTCAGCAGGAAAACAGGATCCTGATAACGGAGGTGGTCCAACACCATCAACAACTGTTCGTTACCTCCACTGTGTCATTGGCGATGAAAAATGGACTATGGCAGGCCATCTTGGACAAGGTGAATGCAGTCGGAGTGCTGAAGAGGACAATGGATGAGGTCAAGAGGTGCTGGAATGACGTCAAGCGAAAAACCAAGCTGAAACTCGCCGACAACTGGAAGGCAGCAATGCAGACTGGAGGTGGCAGTCCTGTGCCACAGGACGAGCTGGACAACATGGAGGAAATGGTGTCCACAGTCATCAGTGGGGAGACAGTGGCAGGAGTTGGGGGACTGGAAACTGCGCAACAGGACCGGACACAACAGCAAGAGGGTGTGTATCGACCAGGGACGGGGGGAGATGGGCACAATGGCACACATGCAAAAAGTAAGTAGGGCACAGCTGCGGACAAATCATGCCCCAGAACCCAACTTCCCCCAAGAGAACTATGTACCCAAGTATGCAACATTTCAGCACTGTATGAGCACAGAAGTCAGAGGCACACCGCATGTAAGGGATAAGGGGCAGCCAAATCAGAGCAGCAGGGGCGACTCCCCCAAATGAGGTACACACACTTCACGTGCACAGCACATCAACATTGACAATGAAGTGGCACAATCCGCAACACGATCACCACAGAACAGAGGACACAACTGGTGCCGACACTGGCCAATCACAAGTGGCATTGTAGGGTAATGTGAGTTGATAATGTACAAGTACAAACACACAGCCGTGATGTTGTTGAAATGTCCACAGTCCCACAGCAAATGGGCAGCCCCTCCGAAACAGCCATGATGTACACAGTCATGCAGTCTGTATGTAAACATGTACAATGCGACAACACACATGTGAACACATTGTTAAACTGCATCTCCCCTTCACATTGCAGAGGGACAATCACCACCTCCTGCAGAGCAGTCCCAGCCTCTCTTCTCTGATGACGAAGAGGACCATGACACCTTTGACTCCGATGCCCTCCGAGAGTTCATTGACAGTCTCTGCAGCACACCTCCAGGAGCAGGACAGCCCAGCTGCAACGAGGAGATCCCACCCCCTGCACAGACCACACTGCAGGCAGCACCCATAACCACGGGTGCCTCCCACGACCCCCATGAAGAACACATGGCCTTCCAACGCCATGTGTTGGGATGCCAGGAGCAGCTGGCTGACCAGGTGCGGGTGGGCTTCGACCGCAGGGCAGACAAACCAGATGCCATACGTGGGTGTCTAAGTCCTATCAGGGACCACTCACGGTTCCTAACGGACATGGACAGTCCGCTCCATGCCCTCCAACGAACCATGGCTGACATCACTAGGGTCCTGACTGTGAGACAAGAACGACTGTCTATTCAGAGTGGCTCCAGCGAGCTTGCCCTGGAGTTGGGACTCATGCGGAGGCTCATGAAGAACATGGAGCGGGTGAATGCGGAAGGAGCGGCTGCCACGGCTACACACTGATGAGAGGTAGCTGTGTTCCACAATGACCTCAAAACCATCCTCATGGCATTGCTGCCACAAGGCCCGGCACTGATGCATGCTGCTGCTACCACTACATTCACATCTCTGCCCCCTGAAGTGTCAATGCCACACAGTGCGGCACACATTCCACCTCTGGCCCCTGAGGTGTCACTGCCACACAGTGCTGGAGAAATGCCAACACCACCCACACGTGAGGCACATGGCACAGCAGAGGATGAAGATGCGGATGAATCTGCCCTTGTGGTCAGAAGGAAGTGGTAGCATCCATCTCCGAATCATGGCCGGTTTCAGCTTGGTACTGCCCTCTGCATCATCACCTTCCACTGTACCCCGATACATGCTGCGACACTCACCTTGGACCTCGCCATGGACTGCCATAACCTGTTTGATCGCCAATGACACTGCTATCTGAATGCAGACTAAACTCTTCCACTTTCTTTGGACTGGTCATTCCCTGTATGACTCTGTCTGGCCTTCCACGGGCCAACATTTGAAAGTGGGGTTTGCATGGTCCTGTACTGCTCCAGATGCAACACTTCACTGAATGTGCATTAAACATTATGAATCACACAGATGTGAGATCTCTATGGTCTTTCAAGTGTGGTAGCATGGATGAATGTGGGAACAGTTAATTCCTCTTACGTCCATGTGGCTCATGTCGTTGGACTTGGGTCACAGGGTGACACATTGTCGATTGTCATCAGGGTGGCGCCGATGCAACAACAGCGACACACACATTTGTTACTTCCTAGTCCAGCCCTGTACGGAACTACGCCCAGAGCCCCGGGGTCATTGTTCAAACCCTTACGCTGGACGCCATTTCCAACCTCTCGTGGGGTGTATCCGTGTGGTGTGCATGTAGGCATGGAGGCCCAGTGGCCTGCGCCATCACATTCCACAGGCCCGGAGGGGACATGAAGGCGTCCGCACCACCAATCTTAGAGGGTCCATGACTGTGGGGCACAGAATTGGTGGCACCGGATACACTGCGGCTGGCACAGGCACACCACCACGGGACTTTGACTTTGGGTGCCCTGAGGTAGGGGCACCTTAAGTGCTGAGCAGGTGTGCAGCCTGCGATAATGCCCTGTCCCCATGGTCCGGACGGCTCAAGTTTTGTGTGCCCTTCTGGACCGCAGTGTGGGCTTGAGCCAGGGGGCAGTGTGCGCCTACCACCACGTGGCATCGCATCATGGATCACAGAGTTAGTGGCATCTATGAGGCTGAGCCAGTGTGCAGGCTGCGATGAGTCCGGATGCACTGGTATGCCCTTGGCATGGCGTAATCAAGACCCAGCACCAAACATGAGACCTGGTTGCCAGTGGAGCGGGGCTGCATGATGTGGAGGGTGCCATGTCTGTGGGCCCCAGGCTTGTGGCTTGCAGCGGCACGTGGTGGGCCCTCTTTTCTACACGCCAGTGGCGGAAGGTGAGCAGTGATGCCTGGGTGTGCAGGGGCGGGCATGCACCGCTGGGCGGCGGGAGGGGCTGGGGTGCAGCTGCCTGGGTGCGAAGGGGAGTTCAGGCGATGTGGTCTTGTGCAATTATGTGTACTTTGGCATTCATGTATCTGGACTCTGTTTCAGATGATGGGTCTGTCTCAGATGTGGGACCTGGTAAACTTCACTACATCCCGGCATGTGGTTGGAGACACACCGGTGGCAGCAGGTGGTCAATGTGACCTGGGTGTGCAGTGACGGCACTCTCGCTCCCTGTCCCTCTCTTTTCTCTAGCTCTCTCTCCCGCTATCTGTTCGTATATCCCTCTCTGTCCGTCTATCTCTCTCTCCCCCTCTCTGTCTGTCTTTCTCTTGCTCCCCCTCTCTGTCTGTCTTTTTCACGCTCCCCCTCTCTGTCTGTCTTTCTCTCTCTCCCCCTCTCTGCCCGTCTTTCTCTCGCTCCCTCTCCTTCACTCTCTGTCTCCTTCGCTCTCTCTCTCCTTTGCTCTCTCTCTCCTTTGCTCTCTCTCTTCTTCGCTCTCTAGCTGTCCTTTGATGTGCACAGGACACACCTTCTCATCATGATTTTTGTCTTGCAGGATGTGACCTACGGAATGTCCCGAGGGGAGATGACATGTGTCTTCATTTCTGTTCTGTGTTTATTTTAATAAATGTTCATTTGTTGCTTCGAAGATGAATGGGTGATGCTCATTTTTGTGACGACACCTGCATGTCACCAGATGTGATTGTGTGACATTATGCTGGTTATTTGGTATATGATTCCGTGTGGTTGATGTCACATATCTTTGTCTGGGGGTGGTTGGGGAGGGTGCCCGGAGTGGGGCCCCGAAGGGGTGGTGGGATCCTGGGGGTGATGGCGGTGGGTGTTGTTGCCCTCTTGGGGCTCTGGGATGCATGTTCAGTGGCTCCATGGCATCTGTTGTTCTTCAGGTGTGGCTCTGGGCTGGGATCTCTTTTGTTCTGTAGGTTGTAGTCCGACTTTGCACCAGGTCAGAGCAGGTGTTAGTTTCCTGGTGCTAACGCGCCTTATCGCATGTTTTGTGATTTTATTGCCGATCAGGCTGGTTGTTGAGAATGTTGTTGTGTGGTGTTGTCATGGCTTTTTGCTCGGGAATGCCTACACTGCATGTCATTAGCGATAGTTGCCAAGGTCATCCGTGGCGATGTTTTTTGCGGCTGCTATGCTGGAAAACTGGTGATATGGGGTGTTTGCACCAGCATGTGAATGGGGTGGTAAGTTTATCTCAACTTTGGCTGTGATAAGGTGCCGTTAACTCGCCGATAGCTCCTTGAGAATTTGGCCCTGAATCTTTCCGTATCTGAAACAGCAATGGAATGGAGATAGTAACCCACTATGGAAAACAGACTCCATGGAGTTTTACCATGACCAGCATGTTTTAGTCAAATCTATTTTACAAAAAGTCAACATATTGTACAATGTGGCACTATAATTGTTCCGAGTGAACTTATTGACATAAATGCCACATATTCCATGTGTGAAATCGATGCATTGACTGGTAGCGTAAAAAAACAATGTATTGGCTGAAAACATGACGCATCCACCCAGGAAGTGATGTTATGGGTAAAGGGAAGTGATGGCATGGATCCTGCATGCTGCAAACCAGCAAGTGTGAAGTCACTTTGATTTTCACTTTGAGTCATAGTTTGATTTTCTATGCTTGGGAGTGGTTGTGTTTTATCTGTGCTGGAGAGTGTTTTTGGTGTGTTTGGAGCTGGTTCATCATGTCTGCTGTCCATGTCATGTCCTTCAAGTCCCTTTTGTGCTATTTAGTTGTCTATTGTAGTGTATTGTCCTGTGTGCTGTCAGGTGTTTGTCTTCTGGGTTATTATTGTCATGGGGCAGCAGTGGGGTTTTCGGTTGTTCTGTTTCGTTTGGGGGTTTATTTTGGGTGGGATCATGCCTTGGAAATATAGGGCTTGCCCCATGAGTGACTAGGAGTTTGGCAGCTTCCTGGGGCTGGTTGCCCATTGCCTGCCCAACATGGTAGCGAGTGGGGGTAATGTGATCTAGAGCTACTCTGTGGAGGTGCAGAAGGAATGATGGGAGATTGTACACCAACAGATGCTGAGGCTGTTTTGATTGGACCAAAACACCCATAAGCTCAAACATCGCAGAGCAAATGTGGTTGGCAGGGAATCTGAGCTCCTCAGCTATGTTGGCATTGAATTTGGTGGATCAGTTGGTGAGTACGCATGATTTGTGGGCTTTCCTATGTGTCACATGTACCCATTGATGATTTGTAGTAACTTTAACTATGGCTCATATGACATTTAGCTCCAAATAGTCATGCCCCATAAAAATGATGGAAATGCTGTGGCAATAGCGCTGGCACGATCTGTTCACCAGTGCTATCTGTGAGGCTGAGCGGGCCACACAAGTATTAGTATCCCTGTAAGTGATACAAATGAGTCCCAGGAAGCATTGAGCTAAAGCACATGCCCATAGCCCATACAGACAACTTGTATGATGGACAGACCAGTTAGTGAAGATCAGCTTCAGAGGTGCTTCTTTCACAACAAGTATTGTTGGTACAGAAACAGTCGTGATGGGGCATTACAGAACGTATGTTAAACATAAAGGGTCTTATTTACAAGCCCCTTGCACAGATGAGATGTCATTTCTTACATTATCAAAAGTTATGCACCAGCAGCGCAAGGGTCTTGTAAATATGCCTCATAGTGATGTCCCTGGGTATACCTCCCCTGGATAGTCATGCATAATTAAGGCCTTCCATAGCTTTCACACCTTAGCTACTCTGTGAATGTGGCAAAACACATATCTGGTCTTGAACAGTATTTTCTATGTAAAAGGCTATGACTCCTTGATGTCCACTATGGCTATGCCGTGGTTTGCACTGGCCTGCCTGACTACATATTTTGGAATGCATAGCAAATCCCGAATGCTGCCTTTGTATGGCCTTATGGAGGTGTTTTTGAGGCCAGAGCCAATGGTGCTGTCCTTACTTATGAGACTCCCATTCTATATGCATTTTGCATGAGAGGCCTAATGTATGTCAGAGAGAAGCCCACCCACATGGTACTGTATCCAAGGGTATGCCAGTCTGAATATGACCCATCTCAACATATCCCATACGTGTTATTGCTCAATTTTTCGATAAAAAAATGAGGGTTGTATGGAACATGTTTGAACAATTTCTGACAGGTACAGAACTCACTTAACTTAAGGAACACATAAGCATCATGTGTGATGTATGTAGCATACTCTTTACTTTTAAGAGGGCATGGCTATTGCTATACTTTGCTGAGTATGGTATGTGAGTTATGTAGGTGCAGAGACTCATGAAAGTATATAACATCTTACAGAGCATATGTGTACAGAAAAATGAAAGTGAATGTTATTGATAATGTTTCAAAGATTATGTAATGAATTATCCCCACTGCTGCCCGCTAAAAATATATTTAGAGGGTGTATTAAGGTTTGATAGTTTTATCAGTACTGGGTTAGGCTTCATTTACACACTTGTTCAAATAAATAAATAGTGATAGATGTTTTTCAGCACAATATTTGAAATAATTGCATTAATAATTTAGCATGGAGTATATTCTTGGATTATGTGGGTTTGTTGGAACATGGTGTTTTATTTTTATGCAATCACATCATCAGGAACATATCTTGGACATGAAGACAGAGCAACATAAATTAGCACATGTTTCGTCCCTTACAGCTTGTTTACCTAGGCTTTTCTCAAGACTTGAGGGTGAGTTATGAAATTGGAGTCAAGATCAAATTAGAAAATTGGGTAAATTATGGGATCCTCCTCAAAGGGTCAAAGGAAAAAACTCCTATATTTTTTCCAATATATTCTGTTACTGTGTTTTCATAGTGAAGTAGTATGACATCTTTGCAAGGATATTGTATGTTGTGAGCCTCTTTAAACAGGGCAAGAAAGAAAAGTGCTTTGTGTCCTGTGGCAAAGAGTTCCAGAATTAGGACCTGAGACAGAGAAGGACTGATCCTCTCTGAGTCTTAGAGCCTGATTCACAAGGTAAAGTTACACTTTTGTGTAAGCTTACGATTGTTTGCAAACACAAAAATATTTTACTAGTAGTATCTTTATGACCACAGACTCTCTGCACATAAAAAGATAGAACTGCCCTATACGACTGTGCAGTCGTATAGATACTACGAGTAATGGTAAAGTCAGATTTCAGATTACAATTTTGAAAATCCCACCCTTAGAAAGTTGCCATTTTCCTGTCCTAAACTTTCTGAGGTCTTTGAGGAGTTTCCAGATTCCTGGGCCTATTAATTGCTCCACCATAAGAAATTTATACTGGGCTCAGACAGTGAATGATAGGATTTGGGTGTAGCTGGGAGAGGGCCATCCTCCAATTTTGGAGGGGTGGAGCTGTTCCCTGTTCCTCCTATTGTTCAAAGAGCTACTTCCAGCACACTCACAAAGGAGCTTGACAAACGCCTATTTTCACCCTAGACCACTTGGAGCCCGGCAGCGGAAAGAGATTTCCAGAAACATGTGGGGGGGATAGCTTAGATGTTTCCCCCACTTCAAAGGTTGGCACCAGGTATAAATATTGGTTCTTCAGATCAACTCTTCAGTGCATTCCTTGACCTGTAGACATTACAGAAGTCCCCAGATGACTTTCTAGCTGCTCTAGGCCTGCCTTGTTCTTCAGAGGCTTGACTTGCTGCTTGAGGGCTACCTTGTTCTTCAGAGGACTGCCCTGCTGCTAATAGAGGACAACCCTGATTCTTGAGGCCTACCTAGTTTCTCAGAGGGTGGCCCTGCTGCTAGAGGCCTGCCTTATTCTTCAGAGGGCTGCACTGTTTCTTGAGGCCTGTCCTGCTCTCTTGGAAGAAAGGCTGGGCCTGCTCCCTTCATCCAGTCTAACCTGGATGACTACAAGGGTCAGTTAGCGGACATTCTCTTCTGAGCTACAGGGACACACCAAGCTCCAAAGCCCTCCCTGCAACTGCCCAACTAACCTGCTGCAACTGGCTCTGCCTGGACCTGCAACTAGAACTGCTTAGACCTGCAATTTGACCTGCCTGAGCTCTGTTGGCCTCTGCTTGAGTGAATTCCTGATCCCCAAGATGTGCCTCTCCAGTTCCTGGACACTTGGCTAGCATCAGTGGTCCTCTATCTGTGAAATCCTAAAGTTTTGAACTCTGCATGCCAGACTTTGAGAAGGTAGCTTTTTTAGCTGGACTAACTTGGTCCCTCTATCCAGCCCGGACTCCATCACGATAGTCCTGAACTTGTGACTTTGGCCCGGTGAAGCGTGACAAAACATCCACAGTTAGCGATTTCTTCTTCTTTGTGCTATTTTTAGATGTGCACTATTAACTGCACCTCTCCAGATCTACTGATTGGATTTTTGTTGTTTGGAAATCTTTTTATTATTAAAATCTAATTTTTTTGTTTAAATTGATTTGGGATTTTTCTGGTGTTGTGTTTCAACTTTGCTACTGTTTGTATGCTGCATATAAACTTATCACAGTGCATCTAAGATAAGCCTCACTACTTTTGTGCAGTGCTACAAGAGGGTTAAGTACAGGTTCATTTTGTAACTTTTGTGGTTCACCCTGACAAGGACTGTTGTCAATAAGCTCATTGCTTTTAGGATGGGGTGGACATCAGTCTAAATAAATCTATTGAGTCCTCTGTGGTCCACACAAAACTTGAGCTCTGGCTTCCCATCTTTTGGATTTTGCACCAGCACCACTGAGCTGGCCCAGGAAGTACTGGAGGTCTCAATCATTCCCAGTTCCAACATTTTTGCGACTTCAGCTTTAACTAGTAGATCCCGCTTTTGACAGATAAACTGTCACTTGTCTCCACATCATGGAAACACCACTGGGCCTGACCAGGTGTCAAGAAGAACAATGGAATAAACAAACTGTTTGGAAGTCATTTTATTTATTAAAATCTACTTTATTTGTCTAAGTTGGTTTGGGATCTTTCTTGTGTTGTGTTTCAACTTTGTTACTGTTTGTGTGCTGCATAAATACTTAGCACAGTGCCTCTAAGATAAGCCTCACTGTTTTGTGCAATGCTACAAGAGGGTTAAGCACAGGTTCATTTTGTGACTTTTGTGGCTCACACTGACAAGGGCTGTGGTCAATGAGCTCATTGCTTTTAGGATGGGGTGGACATCAATCTTAATGAATGTATTGAGTCTCCTGTGGTCCACACAAAACTTGAGCTCTGGCTTCCCATCTTTTGTATTAGGCACCAGCACCACTGAGCTGGCCCAGGAAGTACTGGAGGTCTCAATAATTCCCAGTTCCAACATCTCTGCATCTTCAGCTTCGATGCTGGCCTTTTCCTGGTCTGATAACCTGTAGAACTCGCTTTTGACAGATAAACTGTCACTAGTCTCCACATCATCAAACCGCACTGGGTCTGACCAGGTGTCAAGGAGAACAATGCAACAAACTGCCCAAAAACTGGTCACAGGCCATCTGCTGTTGTTCTCTAATTGCATGTGAGAGCACTTCTTCCTCCACTGAACCAACTGTGTGACAAGAAATCTGGGATAGGTTCACTTCCCTCTTCCTCTCCCCATCAGTCAACATGAACATGGTCATGTCAGTCCTATCAAGGTGGGGTTTTAGCCGGTTCACATGGAACACCCTGTGAGAACTTCTGGTGTTACCTAGGGGTGGGCGGAATTTGCGAAATCCACTTTCGCTAATTATCGCGAAAATGTTAAAAATTATCGCAAACACGCGGAAAAATCGCGAAGATGCGGAAGTTTTTTTCCCGCATGTTCGCGAGATTTTCTGCATGGTTGCGGCTCGCCAACTTACCCATGTGGTTGCTCGCGGGCACGGCCATCTTGTTTTCAGTTGTCTCGCGGTGCATGATCGCGAGAAGAAAGACGTGATCGCGTGACGCATGACGTCACTGCGGGCGCGAACTGTCGCGAGACAGCGCAAATGGCTAAAAACAATACAACATCTCATAGAGAACGCGACCGGATCAAGAAAACTTGTCGGCGAACGCAGGGATTCAGGTAAGGCGATCACGCGTGCGTAAGAATGTATTATTTTACAGCGCAAGCAAGAAACAAATTATCGCCAAGCTGGGGAATGCGGAAATTTTGACATTTTCCCGCTTTCCGCGGAACGCGAAAATGTCAAATTATCGCAATTTCCGCGAACGGAACGAAATTTTAGCCCAGGCCTAGTGTTACCTAAGTCTACCAGGTAGGTGACCTGCCCCTTATTTTCCAGTACCATGTAGGGCCCAGTCTGTTTGTCCCATCTCACACCTTCTAACCTAGCTTATACTCAACCAAGGAAGATTTTTGAAAATACAATTTCTTAACAAGCACCTGACTAACATCAAAATTCTTGTTTGCCTGCTTCATGTACTCTGGCATGTGGGAATGCAAGCCCCGTACATAGTCCACTGTATCCTGCTTAGGTTCTTGAAGAGGTTTCTTACACACCTCTCTGACCTGGCTTAAGGGACCTCTTGCAGAGTCCCATACAGAAGCTCAAAACAGCCCTTCTGTGGAATCTCTGTGTGGACAAACAGAAGGCATGGCAGTAGGACAACCCACTTCCTCCTGAGTTTGTCTGACAAACCGTTGATTAGGGTTTTGTACAACTAGATCAATGGTTTGGGGGTACTAAGGATGGTGAACTTTTAAGTCACCCAACAATGTTGGATACTGCCTTCCTAGGAAAGCCTACTCTGGAGATGTCGCTAAGCAGGGCCCTGTCCACTGAGGGTGCAGTCATAGTCCTTATGGATATTACTTCAGGTACCTTATGGCACCACTAGAATGAACCGATTTCCTGAAGCAATTGGGGGGATCTAGGAGACCAAAAATGACAATCCATATTTTCTTTAATGGTGTCCCAAACACAGGCAGTGGAATTAAGGGAGCCTTTTGTTTTCTTCTGATCTTGCCACGGGCTTGAAAAGTAGTGTAGGAGCAACCCACCACCTTCATCATCACTGACATCTGGATCCAGTATAAGTGGCTGACCAGCCTGTCCCAGCTATTGGCCTGCCCAGGATGCCCAGCAAAGGGGATTTCATTGACAAAATTCAAGAGGAAGGCCCTTTATTGTTATTGGACCACCAATCTCCTAGCTGCTCCACTGGTATTTCCCTGTTCCTAGAATTCAGTCGGATGCTGAAGGCCCTCAACCCTTGGCAAAACTCCTCCCTTGCAGCTCAGTACTCTCGGGCAGATCTCCTTGGGGGAACCTTCATTTAGTTCTCAGATCCTCCCCTTGATGGTGAGACTCCTTCTGGGTCATGGGGAATTGGAAGTTTGGTTTCTCAGACATTTAGCTCTTTCTCTTGCTCATGGTGTCCTGGCCTATTATTACAGGTTCCTGGCTCTATGGTCTACTTTGACATGTTGTTTGTCCCTGGTGGCCAAAAACACCAACTCAGGTAACCTAGCGTTAGGATCTCTGCATGGGTCCTCCTCTCTACCTCAGACTAAGGAGGTGTTTCAAGATTGTTTCCCAGCAGACTCTCCAATTGGGTGGCAGGGGACGCAACTAACTTCTTCAGCCGGCTAAAACATGCTCATTCAAAGGACTTTGGGGCATATTCACAAGGATTTATCGCTGAACACAAAACAGGCGATAAGGCGCATTAGCAGCAGGAAATCTATACCTGCTCTGACTTGGTGTTTAGTCGGACGGCAGCCAGCACCACAAAAGGGAGACCAGCCCAGGGCCACATCAGAAGTGCAACAGATGTCGAGGAGCCACCCATCATGCGGCCCAGACACCCAAGAGGGCCACAACACCCACCGACACCACCCCAGGACCACAACCCGCACCCAGAATACCCCTCACGGACCACCACAGACGTAGCGCAGACAAAGACAGCGGAAGCCCAGGAACCAACATCTGACAATGTCACCGTCCACCACAGGCTGAAAGAGACAACTGCCCCACGCATCCTGACCATCATTGCCCAACAAGCCTATGGTACCAACACAGCGGGCAACCAACATCCCACCCCACACCAAGCTGTGGGCTTAGCTGCAACTGTTGGCCCCTGGTACCCCCAACCAACACCCACCAGAGTCAGAGGAGTCTCACTGCCAGCCACATCCAAGTCCCTCACACCTGCCCTGGACATTACCATCACCCTGGCACCCCAGTCCCCATACATCCAACACAATGAGCAGGTCACGCTGGAGACCAAGCAAGGATCATACTCCATAGTAGGCTGCACGCATGTGATGGGGGCAAACCACAGCACACATGTCCCACCTGTGCCCCCTGGTGACACAGCACACAATCACCACAACAGAAAGCACACGCCCCACCCCAATGTGCAGGCCTCAACAGAACACCGTGGAACCTCAAACAATGTCACCTACAAATACACAGCCAGTGTGCATGATTCCTCCATCCTCCGACAGTCCATCAGCAACCAGCGTTCCCCGGATGGCACAAAGGGAAATGCACAGCCCCTTGGCAAGTTCCAAATGAACACCCCACTCACCTCAACTCCACAACAATGCAAATCACAACTCTGGCAATGCACACATCACAAAATCACAACCAACATGCACAACAACATGCCCACCCATCAGACACGACAGAACAACTCACAATGGTCACCTGGCCAAGCCGTGAACATGAGCCGTCAATGGCATGGCACCTTAGCCACACAACAGCCTAATGTGGGGAGAAGTGGCAAACAGGCATGTGTGAAGGATGCAGTAGTACCTTGATTGGAAAAGCACACAATGCCAAGAGTGTCAGAGATGTGCTGGACAGACCACAGTATGCAGCACACACCCATATCCACTGGTGTATGAAGTGTAGTGGAAAGTGGAAACAACCATGTCACCACAGCCAGGGGGGGACCTCAAGGAAATCTTGCCTGTTACACCCCCCCCTAAGCGTGACCAGAGTGGGATGGCCCGGCATACGCCACACCAGCGTAGGGGTGTGAATAAGTAGCACATAGCCCTGGGCAGGGTCCTCCTCCGGAAAGCCCAACATCTCTGCCAGGGCGACGCCTCTTACCCTGCCTCAAGGCTTACACCGTCATCTAGAGTAGAGTTGCCTGCGAAGCTGTGTGCCTTCCGACCCACAAACCCATCAGGCCCACCCCTGCACATCCAGGACTCACTGATCACCTGCCAACACCGGCGTGTGTCAAGGAGGGCCCACCACGTGCCGGCTCAAGCTCCAAGCCCGAGTCCCGCGACCTTGGCAGCCTCCTCAGACCATCACGGCCTCCATGACACGGGCCCGCTTGAGTCCTTTTTCGTTGACATACTCTACTGCCGCCTCAGGCCTACTCCTTGGCCCAGTAGGTCCCATGTGTGGAACTGTGTCCTGAGTCATGAATGGCAGTGACCCCAAACCTGGGCCACAGGCAACAGCACCAGACTCCCTTCGATCAGTGAGGCATAGTACCATATGGACTTCTTGTGATATGTGGTGCCACTAACCCTGTTCAACGCCAGCCAGCGACATGTGGTGCCACTAACCCTGTTCAATGCCAGCTGGCGACACGTGGCGCCACTTAACCTGAACTACGCAGGTCGGTGGGGCCATCCAACCTATGCCTGCGACACTCGGTGAATGGCCCGTGCTCACCGCTACCTCTGGCCTACACTGCGGTCCAGTAGATCACAGAGTCTTGATTTAGCAATGGTGGAGTTCATATTAGTGTACCAGCATCATCACAGACTGCATCCCCTCGCAGCACCATGGACACTCTCTGGTCGAACTTTGGTGGCGCCTGAGTCTATGGACTAGGGGGCAGTTTTCATCCTCATGGAGCTGATACCGAATTGGTGGTCGCATTCCACTCCTCCATTTGCTGTTTTCTGATAAAATCGAACCTTTCGGCATCATGCCCTGGAGGACACCTACCACTGTCCCCTGAAACCCCCCGCAACATACACCTCGGACATTGATGGTGACCCGCTCAGGTCGTATGGCCCATCTGACTGCACTGCAAGTCACCGTCCCGTGGCTAGGTGCCTGTGCCAGCCGCAGTGCATCCGGGGCCACTAACTCTGTGCTGGTCCGTTCTAGGACCCCTTCTTCTGAGATATTGGATGGCCCCTGAAGCATTGGCCTTGGGGTCATCAACACCATTTCTCTGTGGCCCTGCACTGTACGCAGCCTCCAGGCCCAACAGCGTCCCACCAAAGCTCACACACAAAATTGAGTCATGAGTGGCCCAGGTGTGGCATCACCGCAGGAGGCACATGCCACCACCGCAAGGACCACCTCCAACAGCCATCTGCCAGAGTCAAAACGGTGGTCCTGACAGACTTGCGGAGTTGCTCAGACCTGTTGTGGATGCCATCATCGGCCTGATACCCTGCTCAGCACTCCAGGTGCCAGTGACTCAGTGCACCGCAAGCCAAATTGAGTCATGAGCGGCCCAGATGTGGCATCACCGCAGGAGGCACATGCCTCCACCGCAAGGACCACCTCCAACAGCCATCTGCCAGAGTCAAAACGGTGGTCCTGACAGACTTGCGGAGTTGCTCAGACCTCTCGTGGATGCCATCATCGGCCTGATACCCTGCTCAGCACTCCAGGTGCCAGTGACTCAGTGCACCGCAAGCCATTGTTTGCATGTTGGCAGTCCTCTGGACTTTCTCCAGCTCCCTCCATGTTGCTCGGCACTTGACTCTTTTATGCATGTGTTTTCTGTTTACGTTGCACTGGTGTTTAATGTTCAAGTGGTTGCCAGCACCAGACATTCTGTGCGTGCTGGCTTACACTCACCCCAAACAAATCCAGAACAGGCGTCACTGTACATGTAGCCCTGCCAATAAAGGGGCTGGGCGCACGTGCCCGTAGCCAGTTCAACATGATATCTGCGTGTGTCCCTGTGGTCTTGCTGTATGCATGAGGGCCCTGGGCCCTACGCCATGACATTGTGCTGTGCACATCAGATGCAGACGTGTCACCGTGAAGAACCAGAACCTTTTGGGCCTGGCGGCGCAGGGAATGCCCTAGTCTCCTGGGTTCTCCTGCTCAGCTACACAGAGACACGGGACACTCTGTCGGCGTTAGAAGATCGGATTTATTAGCTGCAGCTAGTACAGTTATCCCAGAAGTACACAAGGTAGGTTCTCAGGAGACTGCCACTTCACTCTGTGGCGCACAAACTTATATATCATATAAGTAACATATACATTAACCAAACACACTCCCAGAACATACAGGAAAGAGCCAATAAGGAAAGTTGGAAAACAGGACAGAACCAATAGGAGAAATTGGAAAACAAAAGTGTCAGATGACTCGAAGAAACCTCTCCTCCAACTATGTTTGTCACCCCTCCCTCAAGCTAATTCATTAACGGATTCGTAACTAACTTGCAGGTGGCGAGATACGTTTGTGTGTGTTGGAGGACAGTTGTGAAATTAGAGAATGCTAGCAGAAGACAGTGAAGGCCAGACGATAAGATAAAGTCAGAAAAGAATAGTGTGAACCAACAGATAGTTGAGACGGGGATTAGAAAAGCCAGACAGGGATTAGTGTACTCGGCCAGTCCTAACATCAGCTTTGCAAATAGAGGCAGAAAGCGTATTTCGACACCAGACTGCAGAAAAAGCAGAATAGACTTTGTTCGCCGTGCTGCCTGAGTGATGGCAACACAAAATGGAGGTGGAGCACAAAATGGCAGGTCGATTCGATCGCGATCAGAAATCGAAGTTCCTCAGACCCTCCTTTTGCCAGAACTCAGGCAAGATAGACTCATGCTAATCTGAGTCAATGTCGATAGCCATGAGGTCATCGAGTTGTTGCTGTAACATCATCCTTATGTTTTCTGTTACTTGTGGTTTGGGTTTTGGGATGCACATAGTAGCACAAAGGTCACAGATAGCGGGACCACAAAGGCAACAGGAGAAAATAATGGTCAGAATTATTCCAAGAAATGTCAATGCTTTCCAACCCCATTTGGACAGTAGTCCCCAAAACCACTCCGTAAAAGACCAATCTCCTTCGTCCTGGTGAATAGACTCAGAGATTATGTGCAACTTGGAGATAGCTTGGTATACTGTCGGAGCGTAATTAGGTATGAAAATGCAGCAACTTGACCCGATCAGTTTGCACACTCCACCACGATCTGCAAGAACAAAATCTAAGGCAACTCGATTTTGTAATGTCATAAGACGGTCCGCCTGTAGTTCTGCCGTGATGTTACTTAAGGCTCCTACAGTGATGTCTATTGTGGTCTCTACGACACGGACCAGTTGCCTTATATTTCTGCTGTTGGCCATTGGACCCCAAAAAGGAAGAAATCCTTTAAGGAAATCTCCTCCCTCTTGTCCTGCTGTATCTTTTGAATCAATAATCCCTCTGCCGTATCTGTTTCGATGATGATTTGCGGAAGCGGTGTAAGTAGGGGGAAGAAGGAAAGCTATATAACAAGTACCGGAGAAACCCGTTGGTAACCTTGTGTAAGCTCTAGTATAACAGATGAAATATGTGCCTTGAGATGGCACTAGAGGAGGCGAGTTCTGAGAGGAATAAACGTACGTATGGGAGCAGTTATTCCTTTGTATGGTGTCAGAAGAGCGATCGTTTATCTGTAAGCAGAAATTGCCCTGATGTGGTATAGTCCAAATCGGTGAAGACTTTCCTTTCTTAACTTTATCACTAAGACTAGACATATATTGGGTGACGTTCCAGTTAGTGTACGCCTTTCTTTCGTCAATGGAGATTTTACTATTTTCCATGATTTTAGCCATAGCTACCATTCCCTTAATCAAAGAACTATGACTAAAATCCGGATCACTAACATGTGAACTAACGGATCGTCTGAATTTGCTTTGATAAGCATTGGAGAAGATGACAAAATAAGCCCAAGCAGAACCCTCATAAGAAAACGGGAGAACTAAATATGGCATTCCTTTCTCTGTGGTGTGTGGCATAAGTCCACACACCCAACAGTCAGTTGTATTGACCACTAACTGATGTTGATGTAATAACTGAATAAAGGAATTGTTATAATATTCAGTTCTTCTAATGAGTTCATGTTGGGGAAGAGTATGAAAGAGATGTGGAGAGACAGTTGAAGAAGACGGAGAGGAAGAAGGAGAGACAACTTTTTGTTGCAGAGCATAAATAATCCAACCTATAAACGCCAAAGCAATACACAATGATATAATAATACATAACGTTATACTGAAACGACTGTACATTATTTTACAGGATTCTTTCTTAATTTCATCCTTTCTCTCTCTTTTCCCAAGTGTAGTTTCCATCTTTCTAATGGATGCTCACGGCAATCTTCCTCGATCACTTAATTATGATTGTCTGCCGTCCTATGACACTGCAAGTCCTGCAGGCCTATTGCCACTACTCAGGTCACAACCAAGACTCCTACCGTGACCGTGCAACCGGGACAGAATACTACACAAGAGAGAAATTTTGAAGAGTTCTTTGTTCTAGGTGTTAAATTATAGTGTTCCTTGTTCTGTACAGTCTGGTCGTGGAACGATGTTCTCGGATTTGTCGTATCCAAGCGACAATGTGATGGTATTGCTTCCTGAAGAATGTCGTCGTCCTCTTTCTCAGATAGTGTCCCATTTAGGTGTGCATCACTAAAGGGCACGAATCTTGGAACCTTCTCACTTTCAGAGTCACCAATACCCTTGCGCACCCATCGATCATAGGGTAAAGGCAAAGGCACTTTCTTACAATGCACACCGTGAATCCAATTTTTCTTTCCTTCAACTTTAACTGCTGTTCTCGTAGTGAGCAAAACCATCCGGGGCTCTCTCCACCTGGGTTCCAAATTTCTCGTCCTTTGGAAATTCTTGGTGCAGACTCAGTCACCTGGTCGGATGGAAGACCTGGGTCTGTGGAGGCCTCCGGCAGAGCACTCTGAACCTGTTGATGGAGAAAACGCAATTTAGTCGTAAGATCATGCAGGTAGTCAATCAACATTGGATATGGCAAGTCTGAATATTTCTTAGGGCGAGGGACTCCCCATACGTTAGCCGGGCGTCCAAAAACCACTTCGTAAGGGCTAAGTCCCAAACGAGAGTGTACTGCAGTTCTGGTGGATAGCAAGGCTAATGGCAAAGCATCGGGCCAATTGAGTCCTGTACTTGCTTGGACCTTTGCTAGTTTTAATTTTAAGGTTCCGTTGTAACATTCTACTAAACCCGCTGACTGTGGATGATTTGGCGCATGGAACTTTTGCTTGATACCAAGACCTGCACAAACTTTTTGCATGACTTGGCCAACAAATTCGCTCCCATTGTCACTCCAGACAATGCGCGGCAAACCAAACCTGGGAAAAAATTCTTTTAGTAGAACTTTAGCTGTGGATAAGGCTGTGTTGTCTTTTAGAGGGTATGCTTCTATCCGTCTTGAAAAGGCGCATACTACCACCAGAACGTATTTGAGGTTGTTGCATCGCTCCATATGAATATAATCGATTTGCAACACCTCAAATGGATATGTTGGGGGAGCAAAGTGACCTGCTGGAGTTGGGGTTCCCTTTCCCGGGTTGTACATTAAACAAATAATACAATGTTTCACTACATTGTCTGCGCATTTTGGGATTCCTTCATTCTGCCACACTGGAGCCAGAAGTTTACAAATACCTTTTGCACTTAAGTGGGCTGGACCATGTGCCATAGTAACCACTGGGAGTACATAGGCATCTGGTAACAGCCAACGTTGATGTTCAGATAATTCTACCCAACAACCCATCTCATCTAACATTCCTGTAATTTCTTTCCACTTGCTTAACTCCCTCTCTGAAGCCTCTTTCTGAATTACTTTTACACTTTCCACTGTATCCTCATACATTCCTCTCTCTCTGACCCAATTCGCAGGACCCACCACATACATTCGACTTGTAACATCTCTCGCTGTCTTTTTCGCTATTCCATCTGCAAATGCATTTCCTCAACCAACATCATCTGTAATCTTTTTGTGTGCACTACACTTCACGATTGCTATTTGGGTGGGTAAGGCAAGTGATTCGAGAAGATCAGTCACTAACTGACCATGTTGTATTTTGGTGCCATGTGAAGTGAGAAATCCCCTTTCCTTCCAGAGACGCCCAAAGTTGAACGCTACACCAAAGGCATATTGGCTGTCAGTGTACACGTTCACTCTCTTCCCCTTTGACAATACACAAGCTCTTGTTAATGCTATCAATTCTGCTGCTTGCGCTGAATTGTGTCTAATGCGTGCAGTTTCCACAACTGTATGTAAAGTAGCTACAGCATAGGTTGAAACTGTATCTCCATTAGGCATTTTAATACAAGAACCGTCTACCCATAGAGTTCCATCCAGATTCTCTAGCGGTGTGTCTTTCAAGTCAATTCTTCCTTTTGTCTCTTCCTCAGTACGGAAGAAACAATCATGTTGCTCCTCAATACTTTTCTCATCTGGAAGGGGCAACAGAGTAGCTGGATTCAGGGTATTACATCGTTTAATGTGTATGTGACTAGACAAAAGCGTCAGCTCGTATCCAGTTAGACGAGCGCTCGTAAGATGCTGCGTTTTCATTCTGTTTAGTAAAGTATCCACTGCATGTGGTACCATGACAATGAGAGTGTTATCCAACACCACTCCAGCAGACTGTCGAATAGAAATTGCTGCTGCTGCTGTCGCTTTGAGACAACTGGGCAATGCTTTAGCTACAGGATCTAACGTAGCCGAAAAATAGGCACATGGCCGCTGTTTGTCTCCAAATTGCTGTGTTAAAACTGACAATGCACAACCTTCTCTCTCGTGAACATAGAGCGTAAAAGGCTTAGTGTAATCAGGGGTGCCTAGTACAGGAGCAGAACACAGAGCGGTACGTAAATCAGTGAAACTCTTTTGGCACTCATCAGTCCAAGGAAGGGGCTGAGGCGTATCTTTTAAAGTGAGTGCCAACAAAGGTTTGGCTATTAGAGAGAAGTTAGGGATCCACTGCCTACAATAAGAGGTGATACCCAGAAAGGCACGTACCTCCCTTTGTGTGGATGGCACAGACATTTGCGTAATCGCCTGAATTCGTTCTGGTGTCAATCGTCGTCCCTCCTTTGACAGGAGATGACCCAAGTAGGTAACCTCTCGACGAACATATTGTAATTTGGAAGGTGAAACCTTATGATTCAGATTAAACAAATGGCGTAATAATGCAACAGTGACATCTTTGCAGATATCTTCTGAATCAGCGGCGACTAACAAGTCGTCCATGTATTGGATAAGAGCAGCACCAGACGGCAGATGAAAAGTATCAAGATGACATTTTAAAGCTTGGCTGTAAATGGATGGACTTTCACAATAGCCCTGAGGTGCGCGCTTAAACCGGAAGCTTCGGCCTCCAAGAGAGAAGCCAAAAATGTCCCTACTCTCTTCTGCAATGGGAATACTAAAGAAGGCATTCTTTAGATCGATAACAGAGAACCAAGTCGCTGTGGAAGGTATCATTGTCAACAGAGCAGTGATATCTGGAACAACACGGAATTGTGGTACAACAATTTTGTTTACCTCCCGCAGATCAATTACGAAACGATATACAGGTGGCTGAGAAGGATCAGTGCGTTTAAAAACAGGAAGAATAGGACTATTGCATGTGTTACCTCTTGTTTCTTCAACCACACCCTTCTGAATTAAGTCATGAATGATTTCCAAAAGCGCATTTTCACCTTCAATAGAAATTCTATACTGCGGGATGTGCGGTAATTCAACATTGGGCTTGAGAGTGACAATACAAGGTGGAATCTCAAGACAACCCACGTCGTTCGGACCCGTGGCCCAAAGCGCTGCTGGAAGAGAAAGCAATTCAGATGGAAACTGATCTTTGGACAAATACATTGGGGAGATCAATTTCTGTCCTAAAGTAAGATGTACACCAGAAGGAGAACAATATATTGTAGCATGCATTCTTTTCAATAGGTCTAGACCCAACAGATTTTCCCCGCAACCATTCATCAACAGAAGTGGAGCTTCCAAATCATAAGGACCAACTGAAATAGGCAAAGGGCAAGAAACTGGATTACGAACAGGGGTGCCAGAAAACCCTACAGAAACATTTGTTAAGCCAGACAAAGGAGCCCCAGGGAGTTTAGAATGAATGATAGAACTTCTCATTGTCCCACTATCTAGAAGAAATGGCTCTGAAACACCCATTGTAGTGACGTTAACAAAAGGTCCATTCTGATCTACTGGGATCGACACAACTCCCTTACTTTGTCCATGGCTGTCCTAGTTAGCATGAAGACTTTCATTCTTGCCTTCAATATAATGGTCTTCATTGTAATACTGTGCAGACCTAACATTTTGCTGATCAAAGTAGTTCACGGAATTGGGAGAAGGAAGGGCACGCTGTTCTTGAGTCAACACACCCCGACCTCTACCTCTGTTTGCTGACTGGAGGCCAGCACGACCTCGTGAAGCAGATAATGCTCCGTTGCGTTGCAATAAAACCGGACAACTATTCTTAAAATGACCTTCCTTTCTACAATAGGCACATTGATTAGGTCCTAACAAAGGTCGCGGAATGTATGGCTCAGGTTTTTGATACAACCTCTGAAACTGCGGAGGCTGTTGAAATTGAGGCTGAACATAACGGAGGATAGGCTTGTTTCAAGAGAACCTTCGTTTTTAATTCTTTCGTCTTTTTCTCTTGCTTTTCTTTTTCTTCTTTATCCCTGTTTTTATAATATTGTGCAGTAGCCAATATCTGGGCAGAAGAAGAAACAGCCCATGAATTTTTGAATTGTTTAATTTGTGTGACAGCTCGGGAAGCAAATTAAATACGAATTTGTCCACAAATAATCGCTGTCCACCTTCTGTAGCCATGTCTTGACCACTGTGATCAATAAAGGTCTCCTCGAAATGAGTAAAGAAATCAGAGACACTTTCATCTTTCTTTTGTTTGCATGCTGCTAGTTTATCCCAATTTACTTTCCATGCAGGCATCATAGTTTTTATCAATGTAATAATTCTACGAGGGAGTTCCGAAATCAAAGCGTCAGGCTGTGCACCACCCACTTGATCCCTATCTGTGGTAGTTATAACATCCCAAGTAGCACCTAATTCCTGCATGTGATCCTCTCTACGAATCTTAGCCCATATTGTCTGTGGGACTACATTTCCCATCAACATATCGATGTCTGCTAGGTTCATAATGCAAGCATCAACTGTCTGTGATAATTCTTTATAATAACCTGCAGGGTTTTTACGAGGATCCGGTAGAGTCTGTTTAAGGGCCAAACCTTCAGATCTCTTCCATGGGACATGTACCCATATGCGTTGAAAATGAGCAGGAATAGCTGGATTAGCACCTACTCCCGCAACCTCTTCCTTCCATACTGGAGGAACCTCTCTCATAGGATAATTTTTCAGTCCTCAAGTCGGGAATCCCTATTACAACAAAAGCAACAAATTCTTCCAAACTTAGTCAGACCAGGCATCTCGTGATATCACCGGACTGTTCACAAACTTCAAGGGGGTAAAACTCAGTTTACGCAGCACAAATGCACTTACCCTCGGCTTCGGCTATTGCAATAGTCGAATCTAAGGACTACAAATACCAAGAAAACCAAGAACAAAAATTGTGGGCGCGACCCACGAAAATACTTAACTAAGGATGTCTTCTCCCGCCAACAGAGGCCCGTATATCGTCTCGCCTTAGCATACATCACAAAAGGAAGGGCCAAGGCAGGGCGGCAGTCAGGGCAGCGGTCGTCAGTAGCCGTCAGGAAGGAGTAACCGCGCTGCAAAAGACCTTCGGACCACTTTCGACATACAGGGGTCGCTTAATGTGGCTCGCGAACAATCCGGAATTTTCTTGCGGGGTTCCTCACGACCTTCAGGCAGAACCGGTACCACTGAAGCCGCCCAATGTTGGGCGCCAGTTGAAGAACCAGAACCTTTTGGGCCTGGCGGCGCAGGGAACGCCCTAGTCTCCTGGGTTCTCCTGCTCAGCTACACAGAGACACGGGACACTCTGTTGGCGTTAGAAGATCGGATTTATTAGCTGCAGCTAGTACAGGTATCCCAGAAGTACACAAGGTAGGTTCTCAGGAGACTGCCACTTCACTCTGTGGCGCACAAACTCATATATCATATAAGTAACATATATACATTAACCAAACACACTCCCAGAACATACAGGAAAGAGCCAATAAGGAAAGTTGGAAAACAGGACAGAACCAATAGGAGAAATTGGAAAACAAAAGTGTCAGATGACTCGAAGAAACCTCTCCTCCAACTATGTTTGTCACCCCTCCCTCAAGCTAATTCATTAACGGATTCGTAACTAACTTGCAGGTGGCGAGATACGTTTGTGTGTGTTGGAGGACAGTTGTGAAACGAGAGAATGCTAGCAGAAGACAGTGAAGGCCAGACGATAAGAGAAAGTCAGAAAAGAATAGTGTGAACCAACAGATAGTTGAGACGGGGATTAGAAAAGCCAGACAGGGATTAGTGTACTCGGCCAGTCCTAACATCAGCTTTGCAAATAGAGGCAGAAAGCGTATTTCGACACCAGGCTGCAGAAAAAGCAGAACAGACTTTGTTCGCCGTGCTGCCTGAGTGATGGCAACACAAAATGGCGGTGGAGCACAAAATGGCGGGTCGATTCGCTCGCGATCAGAAATCGAAGTTCGTCAACCGCTGGCAGCATGTTGAAGCTTGGACATGTAGCTTTGTTGTCACCCACTCAAGTCGTAAGGGGAGTGGCCAGAGCCGTCGTACGCAGAGCCAACATGGGTGGGTGCTTCCTGCTGTGTGGTCTGTTGCAGGCTGGGTCTGAGTAGCTTGGCTGTCTGGGTCCTGGTGGGGGGTTGCATGGGATATCCATATGCTGTTGTAGGGCGTCGGTGTTGACGGTGTGGTGGTCCTCTCCGGCATCACTGATGTGTTGTGTTCTGTGCTCTGCTGAAGGTGTTGTGTGCTCCTCTGCGATGTGAAGGGGAGGTGCGTATTGACTTTGCGTTGACATATATGTTGGTGCATTGTGCATGTTTGCATGGTGACTGTATGGCAATATACATTGTGAGTGTCTGGGGGTGCTGGATTTTTCTACGGGACACTGTACATTTGGACTACATGACAGATGTGAGGTCGTACCTGTACATTTCCATTTCACAGTTTCCTGCTCTGTCAGATGTGGTAGGCATGTTTCTGTGCATGTCCGGAGCCAGTTGTGTCCTCTGTTCTGCAGTGTCGGCTATGTGCGTTCTTCCTCGTTGTCGTCAATGTGGGTTTGCTGTTCATGCTATGTGTGTGTGCTGCAGTGTGCCGAGGGGATCAGGCCCATGGACCTGGGTGATTGTGGGTGTGCAGTGTGCTACACCTCATTGTGCCTGTATGCCATTGTGCCCACTCCCCCTGTGCCCCCATTCCCTGTTGATGTTGTGTCAGGTCCTCTCAAGCCTTGTCCGTACTCACTACTCCTTGCACGGTCTCCACACAGATGACTGTGGCCTGGGTTTTCCTTCAGCTCCTCCGGTGGCGCTGGACTGCCACCTCCTGTTGCGGTTGCTGCCTTCCTGTTGGCAGCGGGATTGTGCCTGGTTTGGGAAGTC
This sequence comes from Triturus cristatus, assembly GCF_964204655.1. Lineage (NCBI taxonomy): Eukaryota > Metazoa > Chordata > Amphibia > Caudata > Salamandridae > Triturus > Triturus cristatus. The sequence goes on from NC_140587.1 coordinate 627,681,730, forward strand.
ACATCATACTGGCGCCTATTGGCCTCCTGGATTGGCGTCCTGGGCACTCCGACTGCAATCCAGGTGGTCTGCTTGTGGATCAGTTGCTGGTAGTGTTCTGTCACCTCCGTGGCACTGGTCTAGTTTTCCTGCGGTCTGCACCCCGTCTTCCTCTCCCTCTTCTCCTTGGCCTTCCCCGACCCCGTTGTTCCTTGCTGGTAGTCTGTGGGGGTTGTGGGGTCCAGGTTGGCCCCTGCGCTGTGTCAGGGTGCATCCATGTTGCTACGCACTTTGGATTGTTTTTGGTGTATTTTTTCTGTGGTTTTTATAGGGCATAGTTCCGCCAGATGCGTGGGATTTGCGGCCTGTGGCTGGTTTTTGCTACTTTTTGTACCGCGGTTGGCCTCATCGCATGTTTTTTTGCGTTCGCTTATCGCATTTATGCTGCGTGGCGTTGATTTTGACACGGACATTTGGCGCGTTGTCTGGTGACTATCATTTTGTGTGTCCAGCCAGTGTGGCCTTTGGCCAAAGGCTTGCATGGATGGTTAAGATAGCAGTTTAATAAATTACATGCTACCACCTTGTTGTGAATCCCACGTTGTCACGGGGTTATTTTCCCGCGATGGACCGAGATATTGAAAGTTGCGTTACGCTACTCTTGCAGTAGTTATCACACGTTCTTGTGACTACCTTGTACAGGAGATCTGGAATGATTTGACTGGGTATACCAACTTATCCACTACAGTGATCATGCTGGCTCCTATATTCTATTTTCCCAGGTCAAATTTGCAGTTTTAAATTGCACACTCAGGCTTGAGAGGCAGGCCTGAAGATATGCTTTGCCTTGTCATGCCCAGGACCCACTTTTTCTCTATGTCGCCCCTCATGACGCTTGGGCCCCAACACCTGGTCACCCGATTATTAATACAGGTCCCTTGATTTTCAGCCTTCACCTCTTCCGAACTCCACCAGAACCGGACGCGCTCCAAACCCTTCACTACTCTACGTAGCTCCGGTCTACATTGATTGATTGACTGTGCCTCATCGGGGGTGCCTGTTCAGTAGGACTCTGCCTTCCGGTTCCTGCAGGTTACATCCAGGCCCCCCCTCTTTTCCACTTCTCACTTCTTCGCACATTACTCCCGGTAAGTGCACATCTAGGTACACCTCCATGTACCTGCATCACTTTCCAGCCATTCACTAACTGGCGCTCCTTCTTTCCTTCGCTGCTCCCCTCCTTGCACTACTGGCATTCTTCTCATTGGTTCAAGCCTGGCTGACCCGCTGTTACCCTTCTCCTCTACCTCCTCCTCCCTCCCACATCCTTCAGGTAATTCTCTACCACTCCTTTAATTAAACCCCAACCCCCTCACTCCCCATTCCCAGATCTCACTTTCCTTTTTCCCTCTTTTGTACAGCACCTTCATTCAGTAACCTGGTCCTGATGCTGACCCTAAATCGGTAGGATTGAAACGCCGTCGGCATACCAACACAACTTGCGGCGCCTTTTACTATGGTTCACGAAAATGCTTAAAAATACTTGTTAAAATTCATGTGAATAACTAACTGTGAACCATAAGTCCCTCTGTATATATTTGTCACTTCTCCACTTTGCGCTGTCACTGTTTTTTCACTTGTCACCTCCACCGTCCACCGTCCACCTTTGAGTGTTACTAGCACCTGCGTGCACAAAGATTTCAGGTTACTTGCGTATTAATTGCTTACAGTGCTGATACAAGTATTCCCAATTCTTCTAAAAAAAACCTGTTTCTTTAGTTCTGCAAATGTTCTGTACTCTTACAAATATATGATGCCTTGTGTACATTTAAACGAACTATGAGTCTTGCTACCTTCCTTTCTTGTAATGTTTTGTGTATGCTTGATAACTAGTCCTCTCAATAATATCGGTTGAGATATTGTCGTTTGTTTATACTTCCTCACCCAGATCTCAACCTGGTCTATGGGTTTACTCCTGTTGTCTATACCTATACTTTCAGGAAGGGGCCATTTCTCTTTGCTTATAATAGTGTGCTTTGCAGCCTGTCTCCAATACACATCTGGGCTGGGTGACAGCTACAGCAATTTGTGGATTCCCTCTAGACAGCTACAGCACAGGACGGATAGGTGTGTCTGAGTACCCATCTGCAAACATCTGCATTCTGATCCCTTGCTCGGGAAGGATGGAAGGGCGGGTCTAACACTTCACTTTAATAAGCTGGGTCTTGTACCCAAAAAAAGGGCTGATTACCCCCCACAGATAGCCTGGCAAACAAGACTGACTTGAAAGGGATATTTGTGCACGTCTGAAAGCTGCTTTGAAGTCACCCCCACATCAAAGTCATTTTTCGGTATAAGTACTGGATCTTAGACCCCCTAAAATCAAACACTTCTGGATATTGAACCAAACCTATGTCAGAATGACTGCTGTGCGGCTTATAGTACTCAACTGGAATTGTTTTCCGGAAGGACTGCTTTTCTGCTTGTTGTCCTGCTGCCTGCTGCTCCCTGACTCTGCTGAAGGAGAGCAGAACACTGCCTTCCCACCTACAAGGCATGTTGGCTTGTCTCTGGCTTTCTGACTGCTCAGGGGCACACAAGACTTCATGCAATTCTGTGGGTGCTGCTGGACTCTGCTTTCTATTAGTCCTATCCTTGCAGGGGGTGCCCTCACCAAGTTCTGGGCCTCAGAAGTGGGTGCTGCAGCTGTTTTTAACAAAACCAACACATCATCACCTCTGTGCCGATCGAACTGACGCTTTGCCCTTTCGATGCCGACACAGAGGCTGTTTGATGACAGCGGTTCTACAGCCTGCGTGGCCCGACGACGACTCTCAGTGGGGCTCAACGACGATGCATTGCCTTCACTTTTGCAAAGCTCAACGATGATGCAGCAGCCTGACTGCATGGAAAAGACTGACACATCATGCCCTCAGCTTCGATGCTTGGGTCCATCCAAGGTACTTTTCTCAGCGGGCCCTGCATAGGTCCTTTAGCTGGCCTGCCCGCCATTGTGATTGGCCTGAACTTTGCATTTGCACCGGTCCCACACGACCTCATGTAACCTTTTGACCGCTAGAGACTTCTAAGCGCTTTACTGCAATTATTCCTTTAAAATGGTTTCTCAAATTCTATACATTGGATTTTTGTCATTTTCGTCTTGGTTAGTGTTATTATTATTTTTTCCCCTGTTACATCCAGATTCCTTGATCTGCTCCTTAGATCTCTATCTAAGGCCATTTTCCCTCCCTGAAGTCTTTCCGACTGCCCTGGGGGGTAACTATTATCCCTTGATCACCCTAAAGAACCCCACTGCCAGGTATCCTATGCCACTACATATAAGAACACCTTTAGCAGGTGATGGGTGACTATGTGTCCCACGTATTTTCTTTATGTCTTTATCACACTGATTGGGTGTTCTCTTCTTCATTTCCCTGAATTTTCTTTTATCATCCCATATTATTCCTTCTTTTTCTGGTGTCATATATCTTTTCGCTGAATTATACGGTCTTGATTACTATACATGGCTCATCATTCCCTCACTATATTTCTTAGTGTCATTTTATTCATATATATGTTTATTTTTTCTTTTTTTATACTTTCTGCGCACTCTATTCCATTTTGTGTTTAGCACATCATTTCCTTCATACTTACAAGCCCTGCCCTCCATGGCAGATTTGAGTTGAGAAATTAATTTGTTGAATATTGAATTACTGATTATATATGTATCAACATTCCATATACTTTTGAAATTGCTCATAAACTTTTTTTATGATTGTAGGTGTGTCTGTCCCACACCATTGGCCCATTGTCACCCTGATGAAGGTGTAGCCCCGGCGGGGGCTTGACACCGAAACACGTGTTGGCGTTTTTTAAGGCTACTGGGTAGTTGAAACCTCTCTACCCATACATTGTGGATGCCAACTGCCATTGTGTTATTCATTTAATAAGTGGCATATCTATCATGTTGATGTTATTTTTATTGTATGAATATAACTTGTGTGTTGTGACATTTAGGATGATGTTGTTATGGAATGCTTGATAGTATGATTGTTGTTTTTGAATGAGCCGTGTGGGACAGAAATATTACATTTATTTGAATTGTGGAATGATGCTTTGCAATATACATATGTATCTATATTACAATGGTGTTAGAAATACAGAAAAATAAACTTAGTCGACCATTTTGATTAAATCACACTCTTGTTGGATTATTGTTTCTCTCAATTCTTGTGGTTGTCTGCCATGGTTGAAGGGTGGTCATTTTGATTAGGACCCGTATTAGGGCCGTCCATGAATAATTGCGGCAGGTATTCTTTTTGTTGGTTGTTGCTCATTTCCCCTGCCTTACCTGCCTATATCATTAATCAGGGGTCCCCCTTCTTAGTAGTCATTTTGTGTAGGCAGCCAGTGTGCTTTTGCTATAGGCCTGCAGGTGTTCTTTATTTGTGGCCATGCCTCCTTGCTTGCTGTTTCAGCATGTGGTCGGTGGCAATTTTGTGCAGGCAGCCAGTGTTCTTTTGCCAGAGGCCTGCATGCCTTTTTTGTTCCCCATGCCTTCTTGCTTGTTGTTGTGACCATGTGGCTGGCGGCCATCTTGTGTAGACAGCCAGTGTGCTTTTGCCAAAGGCCTGCATGGATTCTTTGTTTGTGACCAATGCTGGCCATGCCTCCTTGCTTGCTGTTTGACCATGTGGTCGGTGGCCATTTTGTGTAGACCATCATTGTGTTTTTGCCACAGGCCTGCGTGTCTTCTCTTTGTTTCCCGTGCCCTCTTGCTCAGTGTTTTTGTTGTCGACCATGTGGCACTTTCTGACAACCATTTTGTGCATCCAGCCAGTGTGGCCTTTGGCCAAAGGCTTGCATGGATGGTTAAGATAGCAGTTTAATAAATTACATGCTATCACCTTGTTGTGAATCTTGATCTTTTTATTTCAGGTTTTTTAATGTAATTTGTTTTAAAAAATTGTAATTGTAAATGTATGTACTTTTTTCATTTTAATGCATTTTTTAAATTTTAATTAAAGTTAAAAAATGTTATATATATTTTTAAATGTTCTTACATTTTAATTTTTTTAATATAGTTTATTGAAATTAGTTTTTTGTGTTTTTTTGTTTTCTTTCTCCCATTTTCCTAACATTTGGCATCAACCCCACCTCCCTGAGTACCACATCCCAACGTGATGCACATAAAGCAAACAGTTACATCTGTATGTTGTTGTTGTGGTTGCTCTTTCTTATGCTTCCTGAGTGTACACCATAAATGTTTATGTTGATGTCGTTTTACGAATAGATAGTTACACTGTAGTGCTAAATATTTATATCCACACTAAATGATATTGTTTGTTTGTACTACTAATTGAACTGCAACAATGCCAAGTTTCACTGATGTTTTCCTTGCTTGTTTGCTTTTAGGTGCACAAGAGAAGAGACATCACCCACAGAACTGCAAGACAGAAGGCCTGTGCATGACGTGATGCATGACTGACTATGCAAGACAGGCATCTTTTCAGCTTGTGAAGCTAAGTGCCATTGCGAACTGACAGCTTCAAGATGGCCAGAAAGGAAGGTGCTGCCAAGAAAGTGGCCGGTGGGGAGGAAAAGAAGAAGATTTCCACCACTGGTGTGCCGACCAGAACCTTTTTCGGCAAATTGTGCCTGTCACACTGGCCTCTGGCAGGCAAGCTTAGACTAGCACTCCTTCATCATCAGCACCGCCCCCCCCACCTAATCCCAGGACCATGTCTGTCAGTGAGGCAGCCATTGCAATCATGTCAACGCCAATGAGTGGTCAGGTTGAATTGTATTTGTCCCTTTTGCAAAGTAATATACAATCGCTTCACGAAACAGAGCAAAGTGGAAAGCAGCCACAGCCAGCAAAAGTACATTTGCCTGATGTTGGAAAGAACATGAAGTTGAGCTTCCTTCCGAGCAAGAACCACCTCTTTTAGAATCATTAACACCCAGATCTCCAGCAAGGAAAAGGAAGCGTGCTACTCCCCCACTTTTTTCAAGCACCACTTCTGATAATGATGATAGGGACTTGGAGTGGACCCCAGCAGAGTCCAGGAGACAATAGGAGAGGCAAGGGAAAAGAAAAGTCCCTGAAAGTCTTTGCCTTATGGAAGTGGATGATGAGGAGGATGATGGCGAAGAGGCAGTCATGGTGGAAGGTGACACAGAGTCTGATATTGCTATTGAACCTGCTCCGAGGGATGTGGCACGGGTAGCACTGCCACCTGCCCCCATATGTGCAACCCCCAGCTCAGGGCTGCACCAGCATCTACCTTAGGAGAAGCAGAGAGACAATCAACAACACGCCCACCTACCTCCAGTTCTTCTTTAGACAGTGGCAGTGGCACAGTAAAAAAGTGCTCCTCTTCAGTTTTGGACTTTTTTATGAATAGAAAATAGGGGGAGCACATTGCAGTATGCAGCATCTGCAGCGCAAGTAATCGTCAAGGTAAGCTTGGTACAAATTGTGGGACTGGTGGCCAACCTACACATATGAAAAAACAACACACACTCAATTGGAGGAGCACCTTAAAAATCTGCTGAATGTGGTAGTTGTGGTGAGAGCTGAGGAATCAGCTAGAAGTACAATTATGTTGATAAGTGATGATGAGGAAGAACAGGGTAACATCTTCATGCAAAGTAGCCCTGTTCCCAGCAGATTTACCCACCTCTGTGACTTTACAATGGCAAGATTCGGAGTGACATGAAGACACCACAGCATACAGTGACTGCCCCACTATGAGGCGCATTGAGTCTACCACCGCCATCGACTTCTCAAAAGACGCCTGTGTCAGTGGCCCCAGAAAAGAAGAAAATCCAGGCTACTATAACGGGCATGTTTGGGCAGGAGGTGCCCTATGAGCAGAACCACCCAATGCATGTCTGTACAATGGGAAGGTAGCAAAAATGTTAGCGCTGGACTCCCTCTCTTTTTCTTATGTGGAAGGAGTGGGATTCTTAGAATTTGTGGCAGCCATCTGGAGGAAATTAAAGGTACCAAGTCAGACCTATTTTGCCACAGTTGCTGTTCCAGCTCTGCATCACAATGTGCTGCAGTTGGCTGGACAAGCTTTGCAGCAAAGTGTTGTTCACACCATCCTCCTGACAACAGATATTTGGACCAGTTATCAGGCAACTGAAAACATGTGCATCACTGCACACTGGATCTCTATTGCGGGGTTAAAGCAAAAGATATCTGTAGGTTTTGGCCCTGAAGAAATTTTTAAGAGCATTTGGCGGCATGCAACAGCTGCCATATTCGCTACGGAGAGTCAGGCACTGCTATAAACATCTTAGAGGAATTTAACAGCAAGGTGTATGAACGGCTGCGACCCAGAAGTATCAGAATCGGATTTGTTGCCACAGACAATGGCAGTAAGATAGTCAAGGCCTTGTCAGACTGAGGCTATTTCAGGGTCCTGTGTTTGACCCATGGCATCAACCTGGTGGTGCAAGACTTCCTTAAAAAAAAAAAGACATAGTCAGCAACATACTGACCACCTGCAGAAAAATCTGCACTCCTTTCCGCAATTCTTGTAAAGCCCAAAAGCAGATGCAGATTATTCAGCGTAATATTAGACCACCAGTTAAAGCCCTGATACAGGAGATGCCATCAAGTTGAAACTCGACCTTTTACATGCTGCAACGTCTGTTTGAGCAGTACAAACAGATCAATGACTTTTCAAAGAGGAGGAGATGCAGTTGGGAAAGCTATGACCATCAATGCTGACAAATGGGGCCTAGTCAAATGCCTAACATAGATGCTACACCCTTTTGGGGTTTTTAGACGGGAAGTTAGCAAGGAGGACACTATGATGGGTCAAGCTAGCCTGTTGTTGCATCTCCTACAGACCTACCTGACTGCATCCTAAACGCAAGCACCCGGCCTGGTGATGTGCATTTTTGGTTGCATTGGTGGTCGCAAACCTCTAGGTCCATGTCCGGTGAGTTGCTGGTAGGAGTCCACCTGGCAAACATTTGGTCCGGTGCACTCTCGAGGGGGAGTTGAGTCCCAGTGCCCTGATGAAATTGCCATAAACTTTTCCGGCAATGAAACATTTGAGCCATTCAGGTTAAAATGGCCTAAACATGCCATCATTTTTTAACTGAGTGCGAACACTATTTACAATGAAAGAATAAGTGTGATAGGTGTTTGCAACTGAATTTTAATTCAAGGGGAGTTTAGTTTACCTCCTTTACACTACGGGGCTTAGATGATAGATAGATAGATAGATATCACTTGCATTGATACATCCAAATCTTTTATTTCTTGTTAGTTCACGTTCTTTTCTGTCAGGAAAGTGCTGATGATGACAGAGTGAGCCAACTGGTGAGTACCAACCAGTAGCTCCATGGTTGTTGCTAACGTGAGGCACTTTCTGACCCACCTCACATTTTGTATATTCTGTTAGCCTATCCTGAGACTATAGGCTGGTGGGCTCTTGAATTGACTTGGTTGGTGACGATTGTTTATTAATCTCAATAACATATATGGGTGGGCATGACTAGATAGCCAGTGTTGCAGTGCCAAAATATTATGATATGACCCTCATTAAAAAAATATTTAAAATTGAATATATCTGTGTTTGCTTATAACTAGGCCTTTATTTGTTTTGGCATCTCCTACAGTACCAGGTAGAGAAGGTGTCTGAAAAGTTCGCCCCCGCAGGTGTGAATGAAAACACAGAAGCACATGCCTTGGTTGAAACCTTAATCCTTTGCTTGGCTTGTAATTCAAGGCTGCAATATTACATCATCAGGTCCAAAGAGTACATCTGTGCCACACTACTTGATCCACAGTACAAAAAGAATCTGCCCACAATCATTTCTTTTTGTGAAGGGGATGTTTTGAAATACAAGAGGTGGATTGAAGAGCAAGCCAGATGCTTGGAAGAAGAACGTCTGGAACTTTGAGTTCCACCTGGCAGTTCTGGGGTACCGTCTTCAATTTCCAGAGAGGGCAGTCTTGCACAAAGCGGCCAACAACACCATCAACCAGAACACGGCAACAACAGCAACAAAAGGATCGGAGCCAAAATCTGCATTGCATTGGTTTCAATTGGCAGGGCTAAAGTCCAGTGCAGAGGCAATTGCAAAGCAAGTTGAGCAAGTGGCAGCACCAATAAACATCCACAGGATATTCCAGGAGTATCTGGATGATCCAAAAGAGGTCTATGTGGATCAAAATCTATTGATTGATGTATAGGTATGGGAATATACACTAATGGCCATAGCGCAGCAGGCTGGCAATAAAGTATCTGGCTGGTCCATTCTCCAGTGTGTTTGCTGAGCGAGTGTTCAGTGCAGCTGGTATGGTTGTTACAGTGAACATGACCAGTCTCTAACCTCAAAATGTGGGGAGATAGACTATGATAAACAAGAAACAACATTTTATTCCACACAATTACACTATTCCTGAAACAGCAGCACAGGAGGAGGAGGAGGGTGATTGGTCATAAATTGAATCAAATATGTTAGCTGATCAACTTTGAGGATGAACTTTACTTTCTGGAGTAAGTATGCCAGTGCCCCTATAGAACTTTTCAATTATTTCTCGTTAAACTTCTATCTTCGGGGAAACAAAAATTGCTAGTGTAACATTATTATTTTTGCGTCAGATTTACGCAGCGCCATCATTTCTTTGTCACGTAAATTGCAGGATTGCAGTTGAACCATTTTGCATTGAAGAAGCCTGCTGATACCAAATTACAATGTTTTGCCTGCATCAAAGATAAATACCCAATACCTAAACTTCCCATGCTTGGATTGGAAGAGGTAACTGCAACTATTGCAAAGGTAAGTGAGTGATGATGATAATTGATGATTCATGTTGTGGCAGACAGTGAGGGAGGGTATTGAAGTGAAATGTGAGAACTTGCCTGAGATGATTGATTTGCAATGTTTGGGGCCTGAGTGATGGGCAATCATTTTTTTTCACTGGAGGTGATTGGCCTATACAAACTACTTAGCGAGAATTAGTTAGCCTGTAGGGTCCACTCCTATGATCCCTCTGTTTTTTTCATCATCTAGGATGGCTGTCTGAGACAATTGTTTGATTTTCAAGACTGCCAATTTCAATATGTTGCTAGCATCAATGGGGACATAGTGTACCTACCACTGTGCTTGGACTGGAATAGGTAACCATTGCACCAATAAGTGATCAGATTATCGAGTGACTGTGAGTGATGATTGATGTGGTGGCTGACAGTGAGAGAGGGTGAGTTGAACTGCAATACAGGAAATTTCTTGGGAAGATTACTGATTTGCAATGTTTGGGGCCGGAGTGATGGGTAATATTTTTTTTTCCTGTAGTTGATTGGCCCTTTCACACTTTGCCAGATTTCATTGCAGGGTTCTCTCCTTTTTTCTAGTTCTTCAGAGACCAGAAAAGTCACTTTAGTTAACAAAGAAAAATGTATGTAAAATACTGCAATTTTGTTTCTCTACTTGTTTTTTGATAGCAGTGAGATACACGTCTATGTTGCTCAGGTCATGATAATGACTGGTCTGGGACAGAGTTACTCGGAGACAGGACCACCTTATCAACAGATACAAGAAAGATGTTATCAACTTCAGTTCAAAGGTTAACCAAGAGTCTGAGGCCTAGTACGTAGCTATGTGGAATAGAGAGAGATGTGTATGTCAAATGCTGCTGTGTGTGTGTGTGTATATATATTGGACTTGTGGCAAAGGTGAAACTCTGAGTCCCCCTCTTGTTTATCTACTCCGCCTCAGAGTCTGAGAGATTCATTTAACAATCACAATTGTTGTTTATGACAAGCAAATGCAGTCACATTGCATTTCTCTCAAACAGATTGCCTATAGTACTACTAGTTTTGACTCTAGTCTATTGCCTATCATTGTGTTGTCCATACTAATCCTGAAATCACTATTCAAAAACTCAATTTGGAACTAATGCATTACAGTGAATGATCTTTGATTCTATTCCCATTTCTCCACCCCCTTGATGGACGAACTCAGTCTTCCTTTTTTGCAATGCATAGATGCATACTACACAGCGCTGTGAAATAAATAGCTTTGAACTGTTAGCTACATAAACAAAGTCACAGAGAGAAAGCGCATCTCACTGATATCATTGATTCAGTATAGCGACAAGAGAACAGTCTGCAATGGCTTCTCAATTAATCGGCTAAAGCGAGCGCCAATGATGAGTACGATTAGGTAGTGCTGAGCACCTGCCTAGAGGAAACTAGAACCTGGATCACACAATAATATACCAGCAGAAACTAAACATAACCTACCTCAGAGTTTGAGCAGCATGTTATTTAGAATTGTTTTTTTAGCATTGTAGAACACAAACACAACAAATAATAAACACTCACGAGCCCCGGAATCTCGGCGCCTAGCCGGTCAAGCAGGACCTGGTTCTGGTCCAGGATATCCGACCAGCCTTGCATCAGCTGCTGGATGGTGCACAGAACCTGCCTGGTGCACAGCACAGACCAGTGGACCCTCCCCTAGTGCAGCTGATGCTCCTGCAGGGGGTATCCACTACAGGGCCTGCTGCCAGCATGGAGGGGAGGTGGCACTGCACAAAAGAAAACAGTGCTGCCACCTTCTCCTCGCCAAAGATCGTCTGGGGCTGCACACCGGTGCGGAGGTGCCGACTGCAAAGTAGCCATCCTGCCTCTGCCATAGTGCTGGGTGGGCTCAGAAAATAAAGAAAACAAAAGGAAAGAAGGAAGTAAGGGTACACGAAAAACACAATTCTTTTTTCCCAAAAGCTTAAAATACACAAATACACACGATAATATAAAAAATAAAAAAGAGAGATAGATTAGTTTTAAAGGGGGAGGATTACACAGATAAAAAAAAGATTACATTTTAGTCCCAGCAACAGTCAGAGAGCAGAAAATAAGATGGTCGCAACCATGTGGACCGCGCGGTGCCATTTGAGCTAGATTTAGAGCGCAAGAAAGCACTTGAGAACCATGTGGTGCGGTTCATGTGCGATTTGGAATGCAAGAATACACTCCACGCTTCCATTGCATCACGAAATCACAGGCCGGTAAACTAAATGGAGTTCCGCGTAGTGCAACTCTACGAACTCCACTCAGGCCTACTATACACCAATAACAACAGCCTGGGGGACATCTCACTTCGCTATAAAGTTTTAGAAGATATTCTGGGGCAGATTTATTAACATTTTGTGCCAGGTGTGCCTCACAAAAGTGATGCAAACTGGCACAAAAGGCCTGATTCACAAAGGTAAACGTACACTTTTGTGCAAGGTTGCGATTTTTTGCAGTTCAATACATTTTACTAGTAGTATCTTTATGACTGCCTATCTTTTTATGTGCAGACTCTCCGCCACGAGTGCAAGACTCCACAATTGTAAAGGAACTACTGATAAAATGTCTTTGTGAATTGCATAAAATCATGAACTTACTCAAAAGTGTTAGTCTACTTTTGTGAATCTGGCCCAAAATGTATCTTTGGTATTTACTCTAAAATAGGGGTTCCATGACCATGTAGAGGTCTGAGGCCAATGGCCATGCTCCTTTATGAGGTCATGGAACTCCAAGGTGACTTTCAATATCTTTCTAATTTAAGGCAGTATGACTTTCTTCCTTATATATCTGGTTATACCATCACCCTTCCAGCAAACCTCTTAAATCCTTGGAGGCAGATATACTAACATTAAGTGCTGTGTTTGTGTCACAAAAGTGCCACAATCCAGATCAACAAAGTCTCCTCTGCCTGCCTCCTCACTTGCCGCAAGCTCTGAAGAATCTTCAAATGGCTCGCCATAAACACAAGAAAAACAGTTTTCCAAGCCCTAATCACCAGTCGTCTGGACTACAGCACCACACTATATGAAGGAGCTACCACTGAACTCATGAGAAGGCTCCAGGCGATAAAGAACTCAGCAGCCAGATTGATCCTCAACCTGTCCAAACGAAACCACATCACCCAGCACCAGAGGAATCTTCACTTGCCAAAATAGATGCAAATTCAAACTACTGACACACGCCTACAAAGCCCTCCATGACCAGGGGCCAGCATATATGAACCCCCGCTTGTACTTTCACCAACCGTCTAGAAACTTTCTCCCCACCTCCCTCACCCTTGCACAGACACAGCGCATCTGCCATAGCCACAGTGGAGGACGCTCCTTCTCTCACCTCGCTTGCAAATCCCAGAATGCCCTCCCTGGCCACCTCCAAACATCACCCTCACTGACCGATTTCAGGAAGACCTTGCTCTTTGACTAGCCTAGTAAATCAGCACCTGGATACCCTCACAGTTGATAAGTCACGCTCTACAAGTACTGATTGATTGCAAACTGTTTACTTAGAATTACCTTTTGAGTGCAAAACTATTACTAGCTGGAAAGTTGCCTGAAAGTAATGCAAAGCTGTGGAAAACACTGCTTTCCATTAATTTACATCAAGGGGTTTCCCAAGAATGGAACATGGGAATTCCCATGCAACTACTGTTGGCTTTTTATCCAAATTCTTACCTTCTAACAATAGTAGATAACGTATTGAGCCAGAAAATGGTGCATCATTGAGGTAGGCTTTCAATTGGAGAAATGTTTTGATTTCTCCAACCTTTTCCAACTTTTCATATGTTCTGTACTATACAGCACACATCGAAAGTGGGAACATTTTTACATTTGTTTAGGCATGGTATTGTATACTGAAAGGCTAGCCTTTCAGTACAAAACCTATGCCAGACTTGATGATCACACCCTTGCACTATAAATCAATCAATCAGCATTATAGAGTGTGGGGAGGGCGTGGCTAGGTGCCCGGCGAGATGGCGGCATCGGCGTGAGGGCTCCGTCCGCGCCAGAGACTACGGGCACTTTACGAACGCAAAAGGGAAAATGATGGGCAGACTTTCCTTTCGGAAGAATTCTGGAAGACTTTGGGCTCCTTTTTTGAAGACGCGGTAATCTCTCTGTGCATTTTTTCAGCCTTTTACTCCCGGTCGGGGCTCTACATCGGCCGCGACCGCCATTTTGACTGATATGCTCGTTCCTTTGATGTGCAGCGCGTCTCTCACTTATTCTGCTCCTGGATATTGTACTGGCTCTACCATGCCTCTAAGACTTCTGAAGTTTTGATTCCTGGACTTTTCAGCGTTTTATGAGCAATTTTGTGAGCATTTTCATTACTATCTGACAGTTATGGATTTTCATTCTCCTCATATATGGCGGCCATTTTGAATTTACAAAACCCAGTTTTCTGATCTGTGGCTTTTCTGATTTAGCACTTTCTCCCATCAAATTTTTATCTTGCCTACTTTCCACATTTTGCCCGTTTTGGTCCTGTATTTAACCCTGTGACTTTTCTGTGCCTATATCTGGTTAAGTTCTGTGTATCTACACTCCGTAGTCGCATCTATGGCTGAAGGCTCTAACAAGTTTCAAAAACGTAACTACATTAAAAACTCTAAACTTTTCACAGAATTGGCTATATTGGAAGCATCTTAACCTCCTCCTATCAGCGAGACGGCGCCAAACATGGATTCCTCATCACAGTCTTCAGGAAAAGTTACGTCCAAACGTTTAAAAAAAGACCCGCCTTCGCCTCCCAAGTCTTCTTCGAACATCTCGATGGAGTTGCTTCTTGAGGAGATACGTGCCCTGCGCCCCTTCATGGAAGAAACCAACGCTAAGTTGCAGGTCCTTACTCACAATTGGACCCGGATGGATGAACGAATGTCATCGGTGGAGCGGGACGTCTCTTCTCTTCAGGATTCTGCGGCCAAGGTCACTCATATGCATGTGCAGCTCTCCTCTCTCCAGAGGCAAGTGGAGGACTTGGAAAACCGCAATAGACGCAATAATCTACGCCTTTATGGCCTTGTGGAGGGTTGCGAGGGGAGTGATCCCATCACCTTCTTCAAATCCTTTCTTCCCAAGCTTTTGCATTTGCCGGAGGACACCTCACTCAATTTCCAGCGCGCCCACAGGCTTGGTCGAGCACCCGCCTCTCTCTCCACACCAGCGAAGCCTAGAGGTGTAATAATGTATTTTTTGGAATACTCGGATCTACTGAAAGTTCTCTCTGCGGCTCGAGCTTCCCCACATGTTACCTGGTCTGGTTCCACATTGTTCTTTGCACAGGACTATGCCAAAGCGACTGCAAGCCGTCGTAAAGCCTTCCTAGACATGAGACCAGAACTCCGTTCAATTGGTGCTAGATATGGCCTTTTCCATCCTTGCTTATTCAAAGTTACCTATAATAATAAAACCACGACATATGAGGAGCCTACACGACTTCGGAGTTTCCTGAACTCTTGCGGCCATGCAGATATGGAGCTCTCTGGTCCTTCCTCTGCTTCTCCAACATGACTTTCTCCTGGAATCTTATATTGATGTCCCAGTTTCTTCCATGCGTTGTTTCTATTTGTTAATCGCATTGTTCTTGAACATATTTGTTCTCTTGATGAGTGCTTGCTTTCCATTGTAGTAGTTTCTCACTGTTGATATAATTCCCTGTTTTTTTATACTCTTGGTATGTTTTATGCCCTTGTCATTTGCCGTTCTCTAACCTTGTTGTCTGTCTTTTTTCACAGATCATTGTTATGCGTTCCGTCCCGTTTCTCTGGTTGGACGTTTCCCCGACCCCGAGTGTCCTGCCTTCTCCAGTTGGCCCTACCTTCCTCTCTCCACATCCTCGTACACCCTCGTTTGTTCCTCTTCCTTGACTGTTTCTCCTGTTTTACCCCTTGTGAGTATCCCCCGTTCTTTTTTGATATGTCTGTTCTTGTTTTCTTCTTTTTTATTTTGATTCTTTTCTTCATATCTTCAGGTTTTTTGGTGCCAGTACCTTTTATTCGCTCGCTCTCTTCCTTCCTACTTTTCCCCTTCCCTACCTTTATTTCTTGTTGGCTTTCTGTTGACTTTATTCTCTCTTCTTTTATCAACTCATTGACCTTCTCGCAATTTCCCTTTTGTTTATACCACTTGTCCTTTTTTACTGAATTTTCTGGATCTCTTCTAATTCATGCATGGCATTTCACTTCACCTTCGAAGTTTTATATTTTCTTGATGTCTTTTAATATCCTTTTCTTCTTTTTCCTCTTATATGTTTCATCCCTCCTCTATTCTTGTCTTTTCTCTCCTTTTTCTCTCTCTTACAGTTTCACTTTCTTTGAGGCTTTTGCTCGATGTGTTAATTTTTCTCTGCATTATCTCTTTAAAATCTCTTAATGGCAGTTCGTATTGTTTCCTGGAACGTTAAAGGTCTCCACTCTCCTATTAAGAGGCAAAAAATTATTTCTCATTTAGCCAAGTTGAATGTTGACATTGCCTTCCTGCAAGAAACTCATTTGTCTGACATTGAAGCGGCCAAACTTAAAAGGGGATGGGTAGGAAGTGTTTTTTCTGCTCCTGGGGATGGTAAAAGAAATGGTGTGGCTGTGTTAATTCGCAAATCCTTCCCTCTTTCGCTCTTGATCTCTGACTCAGATCCTGAGGGTAGATGGTTATACGTCAAACTTTCCTCGAAAGATATCCCCATTTCTCTTCTCAACATTTATGCACCTACTGGTGGTGATCCTGCCTTTTGGCGAACAATGGCCTCTCGTATTTCTGAATACGTTGATGACAATTTTATTTTGGTGGGAGACTGCAACTTGCCCATTGACCCTTTTTTGGACAGACACTCTAAGGCTTCCTTCATCCCTAATAAAGCTCACAAACTGTTTGTTCGAGCAATAACCCAGCACAAACTCATTGATGCCTGGCGTCTCTGTAACCCTACTACTAAAGAGTTTACATTCTATTTCCCATCCCACCATTCACAGTCCCGTATTGATTATATTTTTCTCTCCCATCATATTTCACAGTCCCTTACTCATGCTGACATTGGCCCCATCTTGTTCTCTGACCATGCCCCAGTTTTAGCCAACATTGATATCCTTCCCAGGTCCACTGGGCCGAAACTTTGGCGTTTTAATAACACTTTACTTCTGGACCCCAAGTTTACCACTTCCTTTGTTGATTTTACCACTGAGTTTTTCGCCATTAATGACACGCCCACCTTGCCCCAACATGCTATCTGGGATGCTTATAAGGCTGCGGCCAGAGGCTTCATTATTGATTATGTTTCCAGAAAACGTAAGAGCGCTCGTCAAATTACAAAAGATCTTCTCCTCAAGATTAAAGATCTGGAGCACTCTTTCTATACCTCTCATTCGCAGGAAAGTTTGACTACTCTTATCGAAGCTAAGATGCAATTTAACAAACAATCCACTGATGATGCCTCATTATATTTATTGAAATCCAGCTCAAAATTCTATGGGGGAAAGAACAAGGCGGGTAAGATTTTAGCCAATTATTTAAAAGTTAAGCAACATAGATTGAACATTCAGTCTGTTTATGATGTTAATTCTGTTTTAAAGCATACTGATGTTGATATTTTAGAGGAATTTTCTCGTTTTTACTCCACGCTCTATTCTTCTGAAACCCATCCCTCCGCACATGACCTAGCTGCCTTTTTTTCCACCATCCAAACACCTCCTCACTTTCCAGTTGATTTATCCATTCTTGAACTACCCATCTCTGAATCCGAATTACACATTGCACTTCAATCACTCAAGAAAGATAAAGCCCCGGGTCCAGACGGATTCACAGCCGAATTTTATGTACACTTTTCTAAATTATTATTACCCAGATTGCACTCGCTTATTGATTCCTTTATAATTAATGGTGCTTCCTCCGACACCTTCTCGGATTCCCATATTTGCATCATACCTAAAGAAGGAAAAGACGCCCAACATTGCAAGAATTATAGACCAATCTCTTTGGTTAATATTGACTATAAACTTTACTCTAAATCTCTCGCTCTAAGATTAGATCCTCTTCTTCCTGAACTCTTGGGCTCGGAACAGTCTGGATTTGTTAAGGGCCGTTTTATTACAGACAATACTAGACTTTTATTCAACGTCCTATCCAAATCCTCACGGTCTCACGACTCATTAGCGGCAATTGCTTTGGACGCAGAGAAAGCGTTTGACAGAGTGGAATGGACCTTCCTTTTCTCCGCCCTTAGATGGTTTGGATTTGGCCCTAACTTTATTTCCTTCGTTTCTTTTCTATATTCCAGTCCCAGAGCGGCGGTTTGTGCCAATGGCCTAGTCTCTTCCTTTTTCACCTTAGGTAGAGGAGTCCGTCAGGGTTGTCCCCTTTCCCCCTTTCTTTTCAATCTGGCATTAGAACCCTTTCTTTCAAAACTTCGCCAAAACCCCGATTTGCATGGTTTTCAAACCTCTCATACACACATTAAACTTGCTGCTTACGCAGACGATATTTTACTTTTCATGTCCAACCCTACCATTTCTATTCCTGCATTTCTTAAAGAAGTTCACAACTATTCCCAAATTTCTGGTTATAAACTAAATAATGACAAGTGTGAAATTTTACCCCTCACTAAATTTACCTTTAAATCGGATTTTGATGCGTCTAATTTTACATGGAGTTCCTCCCTTATTAAATATCTTGGTTTGTATATTGCCCCTTCTCTCCCCGACACTATTTCGTTGTGCCTTACTAAATGCTCCCAGAAATTGTCTGACCTTACTTCCAGATGGCACGCACTTTACCTTTCCTGGTGGGGTCGTCTTGACACCATTAAAATGATGCTCTCCCCAATAGTTCTCTACACTATATCCAATATCCCAGTACCTATCCCAACTAAGTTTTTCAAGAAAATTAATTCCGTTCTCTCTTCTTTCATTTGGTCCGAGAAAAAAGCGCGTATGTCTTTATGCAGATTACGTCTTCCTAAATCACAAGGCGGGGTCAACTTCCTAGATTTTCCCGCTTATCACAAAGCTTTTCTTCTGCGACAAGCTTCTCTTTGGTTGCGAGATCCTGATGCTTCCTCCCCTTTATGGCTTGTCCTTGAACGTCTCGCTTTATCCCCTTTCACCTTCGCTGAATATCTATCATTTTCTCGTAAGCCCCAGGCTATTTCCACTCCCATTCATAAGTTCACCACCAAGCTTCTTCTTTCCACCTCCCCCAACCCCCCTTCCTCTGCAGCTGCCTTCCTCAATACCACTATTTGGTATAATAGTAGTGTTCTTATTAATCAGAAACCCTTCTATCGGAAACCTTGGAGGCAAAAGGGTTTGATATGGGTATCCCATATTTTTTCTGGCTCCGATTTCTTATCTTTCCCGGCTCTTAGCCAACAGTTTGGTCTTCCCCACTCCTTCATTCGCAAGTATACTTTACTTAAATCTGCAATTTTGTCCACTTTTGACAAACTTTCTAGTTCCCCTACTCATCCTGTTCTTCCTAGCCCTCATTCCCGTCTCCACTCTTTACTATACTCCCAGCCCACAGCATCCTCAATTTATCACTCATTGTGCGTAACTGTTACAGCTAGGCCAAAATCCAAGGTGGGGGAACATTGGGAATCTGATTTTGGTGTTTCTTGGCCCATATCTTTATGGGACACATTATGGATCAAGCTTCGTAAGTCTTCCAGAGCGGCTTCCCTCACGCAAACTCTCTTCTTCATTTATAATAGACTTCTCTTTTCACCTCACATGTTGAATAAAGGTTCTTCCTCAATCCCTGACCTTTGCTGGTCATGCTCGACTCCTAAGGCTACTCTTTTTCACATGCTTTTTTCTTGCAATGCCGTCCACAGTTTCTGGAAACAAGTTTGGGCCCAAATTAATGCCATATTTCACACTACACTTCCTTTCTCCTTTGTCAATATCTTTTTAGGTAGCCTCTCCCCTTGCTGGACTGATACTGATTCCAATGTACAAATAGTTGATTTATTACTAGCGGTTGCATTTCAGCAAATTACGGTCAATTGGAAAAATGTTGCTAATGTGTCTTTTAGAGCATGGTGGTACAATGTTTGTCATAATCACAGGCTAGATACTGTCTTCATTTACCCCCTTAATATGGCCAAGAAGCGCCATGATTTATGGCTTCCTGTAACCTTATACCTTGATAAATGTGCTAAGCGTTCCTCCCCTTCATTTTGTTTGCTTCCCTCTCAGCAAGAAGTTTCCAAACCTCCTTGATGGACCTTTATGCTCCTTTACATTTATTATGATACATTTTATTGCATTTTTATCTAATACCGCTTCTTTTTACTATTTAGCCTCAATTATTTGTCTTCTTTTAGCCTCATGTCCTTTTTACAGTCATATTTTGCTTCACTGTGCACGTTACTGCTATATTTTTGATTTTTTCTTCTTTTGTTGTTTTTCTTGCTGTATTGACACCTGTACTTCTTTAATAAAATTCTTTTGAACTTAAAAAAAAAACATTATAGAGTGTGACACTGTCACCCCTGCAGTTATCTGGGTGTTGGGGTGCGAGGTGTCCATCTAAAAGTCAAGTCTAGAGGATATAGCAGGAGAAGGGAAGAAATGAGCAGAAAAAGGCAAAGCAGAGGGCAGAAAACAAGTGAGAAGAAAAGGCCAAACAGAGGGCAGAAACATCAGGAGAAAATGCAAAACAGAGCCAGAGAGGGCAGAAAAGTGAGCAGAAAAGGCCAAACAGAGGGCAGAACAGATAAGGCAAAAAAGAGGGAAGAAAAAATTAGTAAAAAAGGCAAAACAGAGGTCAGGAAAATGAGCAGAAAAGGCAACACAGAGCAGAAGAGGACAAAATAGGGCAGAAAATGTGCAGAAAAGACAAAACAGGGGTCAAAAAATGAACAGGTGGGGCAAAACCGAGGGCAGAAAAACAAGCAGAAAAGGCAAAACAGAGCAAGAAACAAAGGGCAGAGGGCAGCAGGTAGACAGGCAGCAGAGTGTAGCAAACTGGAAGTAAGTTGGACAGGAGAACTGTCACAGGGGGAACTGGCATGAGTATCTGCTCAATGGGGTTGCGCTGCAGCCTTCATTAAGTAAGTCCTGTGGGAGGGCGAGCTGCTGGGTGGCGAGAGCAGGGAAACGGCATGAGAAGAGAAACAGATGAAAGAGAGGAGAAACTAGCAGAAAAAGGCAAAACAGAGGACAGAAAAACAAGCAGAAATGGCAAAAAAGGTGGCAGAAAAACAAACAGAAAAAGCAAAACAGAGCAGAAGCGTGCAAAACAGAGAGAGAGCTGAAAAGGCAAAACAGTGCAGAAGAGGCAAAACAGATGTCAGAAAATGTAAAAACAGAACAGAAGAGGGTAAAACAAAGGGCAGAAACATTAGCACAAATGGCAAACATGAGGGAAGAAAAACAAGCACAAAAGGCAAACCAGAGGGCAGAAAAATTAGCAGTAAAGGCAGAACAGAGCAAGTAATGAGCAGAGGAGGCACAAACAGAAGGCAGCAGGTACACAGGCAGCAGAGGGTAGAGAACTGTGGGCAAGCTGTACAGATGAACGGTTGCAGGGGGAGTTGACACGAGGACCTGCTCAATGGGGTTGTGCTGCGGTCTCCATTAAGTTAGTCCTGTGGGATGGTGGGCCCTGGGTTACCGAAGGAGGGAAAGAGTGGGAAGTGGAAAAAAAGAAGCGGAAAAAGGCAACACAGAGGGCAGAAAACTGAGCAGAAACGCAAAACAGAGGGCAGAAAAACAAGCAGCAAAGGCAAAATGAAGCGTAGAAAAACAAGCAGAAAAAGGCAAAACAGATGGCAGAAAAATTAGCAAAAAAGGCAAAACAAAGCAAAAAAATAGCAGAAAAGGCAAAAGAAAAAGCAGAAAATGAGCAGAATAGGCAAATCAGAGGGAAGAAAAAAATAGTAGAAAAGACAATACAGAGCAAGTAATGTGCAGAGGAGGCACAAAGAGAAGGCTGCAGGTAAACAGGTAGCAGACTGCGGGAAAGCTGGACAGGAGAACTTTAGTGGGGGTGCTGACGCAAGGACCTGGATGAGGACTATGAAGCAAAGGTATGTGCATGTAGCTAGTGAGCCTGATTGTGCACTAGTGCCAGAGAGAGTGCTGGAAAGTGTATTATCCTAGTAGATATGGTGCTGTCCTACACTCTCCCTCTCACAATGCAGTTCATCAACTTTGGATTCTGCGTTACATTTTGTGAGATTTTAGTAAATCTGCCCCCCATTCTTGGGCATCCTTTAGCACCTTAAATGAATGCCCCTTAAAACAGATTTCATACTAATTCCCATTCCAAACCTACCACATAGAACTCTATCTCAGTTTAATCATGGCTTTAATCACACAACTCTCTGTACTGTTAACCTTCAAATTTTTTGAATTCAGCAAACTTTGGCTTTTCACTGAACAAAAATTAAATTTACATGTACACATAAACTCAACCATTGGCAACTAAGAAGTCTACAAGGACTGGACCCTTCATCTCTTAATCAAAGTTGAAAATGTAGTACAATCTGTAGTCCTGTTGCGACTAATCTATGGCAATGCTAACCTCACAGATTCAAGCTGCCCCTTCCAAGATAACCCTTTACACTGGAATCTTGTGGCTATCAAAACTAAAAACTAAAACTATTTGAACACATCACCCCTGTCATCATCGCCCTGAATTGCAACCCTGATTAAACTGGCCTATGTTACTCACATTTTGCTCAGGTTCCTTCACTATGGTGCCCCAAACGCATGGATCCAAACTTGTTTCAAGTTCGAAGCACTACTTCGTATCTGTGGCTCTCCTCCCCTGAAAATGACCCCTATTAAAAGACAAATAGCCTTCTTTCCTACTTGATCTGAACAAACACTTCATTTCTGACTTTCAAAAAAGGAATGAATTCCTGTTTGCCAGAGGCACTTTCAAATGTGATTCATCGCAGGACTTTTTATGGCCAAAAGGGATTTGTTTTGAAATTTCTGTCATGCTAATATGTATGCTTACAAAGTGTGTAAAATAATTAAACTACTATTCTACTTAATATACACTCTACAAGTGTGGATTTTCTATTTGCTCTTACCTATGGGTGGAGGTATTGTCTAGTACGTGTTTTTATCGTTGCTGTACGGCTGGCTGCGGGTCTTGTAGCAACTATACAGAACAATAATAGAGAAACAAGTACATAAATCAGAAATAGTATACTTCCTTGCAAAAGTAAGATTTTACATTTTTACTATTCTGAATTTCAATTTAACATTTATCAAACCTACATCCAATAAATGCAGTGTGCAAATAGTTATATTTTAATAAAGGTCCTGAACAGACCAGATATTAAAGTATCATATTGTCTTCTTTACTCGTAGGAAAATAAATTACTGCGGCTTTCCTTCAAATTACCCTTCATGTTGTTCTTTTTATAGAATCTATGAAAGTAAATAAAGTTTTCTTTTTTTATGAAAACCGTATTGGTGCCTTAGTCTGCTTTGTTTAAATGTGGGTCTCTGCTTCCTGTATTCAGACACATTTTTCCATTAGTCATTCTCCTAAGAGGTTAACATCTGAGAATCACATTTCCACTAAGACAAGCGATAACATTTCTTTTGATATATCTGAGGTGTTAGCAGTTTGTGGCTTACTTTAAAATGTGCCTCATTTCTTTTAAGCAAGTGGAAAATGTTGTCAGCTTTCTTTACACTTTTTTTTATAGAGCTGTCGGATATTCTGTTATGAAAGAGTATTCTCAGCCCTTTGGCGAATTCTTAAATTTGCTCATGTTAAACAACACTTCTTTACTTGTACACTGCAGCAAATATCACATTAGGTTAAGTACGCTTCATCCACTGGCCAAGTTAAAAACAACTTGTGCATTTTGAAATTCAGTGGAGTTTGCAAATTAGAAGGGCTTTTGCATCTTGAGATGTGAACCGTCTTTAGGGACTGTTTGTGATTGACACAACATTTTATCTGCACACCGAAACATCACACATCAATTGAAAAAGAAGAAAAATTACAAGAGATTGGATCTTTTTTACAGCCTTTTATTGTAAAATACTCTATATGATTAATGAACCTGTCGGCTGTAATGGGAAGAATATGTAACAAGAAACTGCACATTATTCGTTTGTGATTTTTATCTCCTATAAAACCAACCATGTGCAACTTGATACAATCCGGTTCTCCATTTTAAAGAGCAAAACACGTTTCATTTCACACGGAAAAAAAATCTTAATATTTTGCATCCTTTCACAGAAATATATTCATGGGAGGGTTCTACCTTAATCCTTGTACATGGAGAATTATTTTTTAAAAGAGTAAATGAGACCCTTTTTATTTGCATTGTTTTTATTAATGCTTTGGTGCAGTTCAAACCCATCAGTGGTCTCTGTTCCATTCCTTTTGAAAGGAAGATGACAAAAGCAAGATAAAGTGGCAAGAGGAATCTAAAATAAATGTTGGAAATGTGCTATGTGCGTTGGTGGTGGTGCCAGAAAATAAGCGGACAGGCTTCCAATGATGGCATCAAATATAATAGGGAAACTGGCAATGAATATAGTACTCCAGAAGATGCAACAGTGCCAGGAATGAAACTCCAATGTTCATTTGATCTCCTGGAAGGCTGTCGATGCCACCCATTTTGGCTCAAGTGGTTGGCTCTTTTTTGCTAGAATCAAATCAGGGAGCACATTATACTTTCCCTGGGCATTGGCTGTCTTTCGAGCTGTCACAATATGGTAGCCATTCTTTCGAAGTGCATAATAATACCGCCCTATTCACTTGTGCCCTCCACACTTTATGTTCAAGCCACTCTCAACGCAGTCACAGAACGAATTTTTCGATATTTCTGAGAGATTTGGCACCGACCAAATTTTACTGTCCGCGGGGGTGTCAAGCAACAGCCCCAAATTGTATTTCTGCAGTGACTCATCCAGCGGTTATTAGTGCTGTACATTATTATTTTATGTACTTACAGAAATGTCTCTTGCCTCAGACGCTGGCTCTAATAACAGCCTCTGAAATGTGATTCATTATTTTCCCGAGTTATTGTAATTACGGTGATAACAAGCCCTGCTGCTCTAGAGTCATAACATGGCATCGCGGCGGTTTTCTTGATTCATTACGGTAACTACCTTTTCTAGTTTTTATTTACTTTCAACATACAGTATTAAAATGATCGTTTTTAGTTTCTGCCTCTGCATTTTCCTTTCTTTCTTGCTTGCCTCGGGTAATTTACAAAGTGTGGTTGTCAGTTTGGTTCCTCCACTGCCTCTTTGCAGCCGCACTTCGACTTATGATAAAGCGGCTGCACAAATCAGCCGCAAAGGTTGGGAATTTGGGATTCCGCAACCTGCTCTGCTCCAACTTTCCTCAGGCTGGAAAAAGGCTTGCATCGAAATTGGACCTCATTATTTTGACGTCTTTAATTTAAGGGACACAGTGCTGAACACTAAAATATTAAAGCCTGTCACTTTTACCCGGTGATATTTCCGAATCATTGGCATAATGTACCTTTTATTGACCTCCACATTGTGAGGGAAGCTCTTGAAAACAATCCGTATGTTTTAGAATTATGAATATGTTCCATTTCCTGGATGATGCAGTCGCAGTAACTATCTAGAATAGCGGTTGCTTTGAGGTTAATCCGTTGTCTCTTCTGTCTCTGCTCTGTGTGCTTAATTTTCCAGACAGCACATGTCTTTGTTAGGACAGACATCCCTGCAAATTACATGGCTGGCTGAATAAACAATATCTCCCATCACAGAGATAGCTTCCATGTGGCCGTGTGATTCTGAGTGGTATATGTGCACGATTGTCATTCGCTACCGTCACCATCGCATGTAGGTCACTCACACCTCTTGACCCTTGAAGAATGACATCACCCTGAGACTGGTTGGGATAAAACTGGAGAATGTGGAAGTTCTGCAGTGGGGAGTGTACAGGCCACATGGGCTTGACAGAAATATGCTAGGATATGCCACAAAAATGAGTTGTGGCTGTGAACCCACTGCTACAGAGACTGGATGATGACACAGGGTTCAATGGAGTCAATAGACCACCTCAATAGTTGTATAACCCACAAATGAAATTAGGAGACTGAAAGTTCAACTCTCTAAGAATTTATGTTGTTTTACTCTTGTTGTACTCAAGTCTTACTCCTGGAAATCAGGAATCAACCAAGGGTGCTAGTCACATTTACTCACAGCAAAAGCCTTGTAAATGAAGCCCAAATACTACAATGTTAACAACTCATTTTAAAGGGTAGTATAAAAGTAGCAATATGACTTAACACCAGTGAATAAGGAAAAGAAGCAAATAACACAGCTGTAGTTCTATAAATAGCAGAAGGGGGTTGGACCTGCCACGCTCTACAGCGTCACCCCAGATCGCTTTCTGTTGCTGAACCTGTTTCTGTTGGCTTTTAGGATTCTCTGAATTTTACCTTTGCTGACCAGTCCTAGAGTGTTTGTGATCTCTCCTTAAAACATGGTAAAATTGGCCTACACCTAATTGACAGATTTATGTACTTGTACGTCCCTAGTAAATGGTGCTACCTGTAAACAGTGCTGCAAGTGAAATTCCACCAGTGGGCAGCAACAAATAAACATTGTACCAGGCCTAAACCTTCCTTTTTACAACTTAGAACTCTCCTCTAAGGAAGGCCCCAAAGGCTCATAGAGCAAAGTTTCTGGTATTTTAAAAGTAGGACATGTGGGATTAAGTTTAACATGTCCTGACTGTGAAGAACACCTATAAATCACTTTTACTTTTGCAAGGCCTATTTCTTCTCCAGACTAACAGTGGGTTATCGTATTTCATTTAACATAGGCTAACTTCAGATTTGGAGTAGTTAGAGATATACTGTTTGCACTCAATTTAATTGCAATTTAAAATCTTCTCTAATGGTAAAGTTAGATTTTAGAATATAATTTAGAAAATGCAACTTTTAGAAAGTTGCCATTTTCCTGCCTTTAAATTCTGAGATCTTTTTAACCCCTTCGCTGCTGCGGACATTCCGCTGCAGCGCTGGGGGGGGCAGGGGGGCAGCGCGGCGGGCCTGTGCTCATGACGGAGCCGCTCCGTCATGAGCCACAGTTGAGCTGTGCTCATGACGGAACGGTTCCGTCATGACTCCGCCCATTTGCGTTGTCGCCCCGCACAGGCGGGGAAACAGCGCCGCGCAGGCGGAGCGGCCGCCGGCAGGATTGTCATGACGGAACCGTTCCGTCATGAGCACACGACAACCGTGGCTCATGACGGAACGGTTCCGTCATGAGCAGGGAAGGGGTTAAGGTGTTTCCAGATACCTGGGCCTGTTAATGGTTCCCCCATCAAGAATATGTATTGGGCCCAGACAGTGAACAATGGAACCTCGGTGTAGCTGGAAGAGTGCCCTGATTGCATTTCAAAAGACCTTGTCCTCAGCACACACAAAAGAATCTGAATCCAGGCCTGCCGTTGCCTTTGTCATCCTAGACAGTTTGGAGACAGAATAGGGTGAAGAGAAAGAACTTATCAGAACCAGTTTTGGGGGTAAGCCAGGGTTTTTCACACACAAAGACTGGCACCAGGTATAAAAAGTGGACCCTCCAAACAACTCGTCCTCCTGGATGTGTGGAAGATTCAGAAGAAGGACTGCCTCGCTGCCTAAAGGACTGTCCTGCTGCCTGAAGGACTGCCTTGCTGTCTGAAAAAGGAAGATGTGACCTGCTTGCCTTCATCCCAGACTACCCAAAGTGACTCCAAGGTCAGTTGGCTAACCTGTGAGAGCTACAGGGGTACAACAAGCTTCTAGAGGCATCCCTGCAACTGCCCAGCAGACCAGCACCACCAGGACCTGCATGGACCTTCCTGGCCCTGCTGCTGGCCTCTGGTGGAGTTAGTACTGATCTCACAACCTCAGGTCCCGGACCCTTGGCTAGCATTAGTGAGAGCTACTCCACAAATAAAGGTGAAAATCCTGAAGTTTGGGTTCCTCATGATTGAAAAGTAATTTCTTTATGCCGAAAAACGACCACCTGCGATGACCGGCAATGTAAGACCTGCACTGCGCACTACAGCAACAACAGCCCGCAGTGACCACCAGCATGGAGCTCCAGCAACAACTAGGTCTTTGCACTACACTGACGACCGTCTGCAATGCATGACCTGCTCTTTGTGTCAAAAGCCACGTGGCCTCCTCCAAAGTGAACAAAACTCTTTGCGCCAGACTTGAGAAGGTAATTCTTCAGCAGGACTAACCTGGTCTCTTACCCGGTTCTACTGCTTACATTTTGTTGTACTGGTATTATTTTATTTATTAAAATGTACTCCATTTTTCTAAATTTAGTTTGGGATTTTTCTTGTATGATGGCTTTACTTTATCACTGTTTGTGTGCTGGATGAACACTTCAAACATTGCCTCTGCATTAAGCCTGTCTGCTTTTGTGCCAAGCTACCAGAGGGTTAAGTTCAGGTTAATTTAGCTACATTTGTGGTTCACACTAACAAAGGTTGTGGTTGTTGCCTGAAAAGGGCTTCAACTCCTCTCAACCAATGACCCCAATTTCTCACAAAGGGCATACAAACAATGAAGTAATCTAGGGAAAGTTAATTCGCTCAATTCACTATACTCAGAAATACCAGTGCAGTGTAGGTGAGTTTCACATGTGGCTTAATTATAAGGATACCAACAAACAACATGCTTGACTTCAATAGAACATTGTTTAGAAAATAAATGGATCAATCTGACATAGAAGACCTGCATTGGGACTTGTCTGTCATTAAATGGAACCACATAAGTAAAACTTGAGTTATTTTTTTAACACAAGTGGGAATCCTATTACAATTACTGTGAAACCTAATAAAACTGGCTCTGTATGTGTGTACAGTGACTTTAATATAAAGGCATTAATGGAAAAGAGGCCACATATATCGAGTGAAGCATGGACTGTGTATAGGTGTACGTAGCTGTTTATTTGGAAAGTTTTTGTGATAATTTAAATTGGTACGGTGTGCTGAGGTAGGTATTAATAACTCCAAGAGAACCTGCCTGAGTAAGAGTGTACTATATTTGTCTATTGAATCATTCATTCAACGAACTGAGCGCATTAAAATATGTTCTAAAACTTGAGTGATACACAGAAGAAATACCTTATGGGTAGTAATAGCCAATGCTTGTTTTCATAATGTGAATATTGCACTGGAGCTAAAAAGTAGCGTACCAAAGTAGAGAAGCACAACACTTGCAACTTTTCAAAGTGCAATCCGAGCAAAGCTAAGAACAATGAGTGGAAAGGGTCTTTGGTGGCAGTGGTAAATGTTCCCTCTCAGGCCCTTACAAGGTCACGGTTTGTCTGCTTCTTCTGGGCAGGCGCTTACTTCTGAACTTTTGGGCTGCTCACATTTCGGGGCAGATCTACAAGTTCATGGCGCAGCGCAGCGCGGCAATGCAAGCCCTTTGAATGTGGCACTTCCGAAGCACAGGAATGCAACATATTTACAATAATATGTCGCATTCCTGTGCTTCCCCCTGCGCTGGCGCACAAACTGCAGCCATGCGCAGTGCATGCACCCTTGCACTATGGTGCAAGGATGCCTGCATCCTGGGGGAGATTGTTGTTGTGCATGAAGGGGCACCTTCCTGCACAAAAACAATCAGTTCAGGCATTTCCCTCTTTCAATGCATGCAGTAGAATGTGGCACGCTTTGAAAGAGGAAAAAACGAAGAGAAATGAAAACATTTCTCCTCATTGTGCCTCACTACGCCTCCCCTGGGGAGGTGTAGCAAAGACACGCATTTCCAGATTTGCGATTCCTCGTAAATCTGGAAATGTGTCTTGTTCCATGGGTGTTGCGTGGGAACACCCACAGCAACACCCATGGAACGCCCCTTCCACGCAAAGTGCAGCGTGTGAAGGGGCCATATTTACAAGGAGAGGAAAAGTCAAGCAGGCTGGCTTTTCCTCTCCTTGTAAATATGGAGAAGTGAAATGCGCCTCCAGTACGTCACAAAAAGTGACGTACTGGTGGCACAGGGGGCTTGTAAATCTGCCCCTTCATTCACTGCTACTGCTAGTCTCACCTCACTCCGAAGGGCAGAAATTCTGGTAGCGGTGAACCAGGAGTACGCTATTGTCAAGTAGTAGTTATTGTGTTTCTCTTCTGACACTCAAGGTAATGTCATCTCTGAGTGACAGTGGAAAACGCCCCTGTGCTCTCGAGCATAATTCCTAGCATTGTATGAAGTCCTATACGTGTTGGGCCAGATACCTAGGTGCAGGGACATGGTTTTGGTGATGCAAACCGTGCGTGAGGTGCAAGTAAGGCTACTTTTCACACAATGCTGAAGGGGGAGTTTCCTGGATTTGCCCAAGTTTTCTGAAAAAGTGTTAAGTTTGCTTACCTTCACCAAAATGTGCAGTGTTCTAATGTTATGGTTATGTTTATGAGGACTCATTTCACACTAAAATATATACTAAACACTAATTGATGGGCTTGCATTTCGCATTATTCCATGTAATATTGTATAATTTTACCGAAATTACATGTAATTATGCAAAAGCAAAATATGCAAATTTCCATAGCTCAATGCCCGGACAGGCCAGAATCCACCTTATTCCTTTTGAAAAAAATATTCATGGGTTCTAGTTGGCCTCCTTCCCCCAAATGACAGAAAGACTTTTAGGGGCTGCAGGGATGGCAATAAGGCCCAATGCCTGGACGGGCTGACCATTGTAGAAAGGTAGAGTATTATGCAGGCAGGGCCAGCACAGGTAAGAGCGATGGGATGAGGAGGGGGCGGGGTGTGGGGGGGTAAGTCAACAGATGATGGAATAGGTAAAATTAGATTACAAAAATTAATTAAACCACTTACCTTGTGCTGGCCGCATCACTAAGTCGGCGATGCGGTGAGCACAAGGTAAGTGGTTATATTTATTATTTTATTTAATTTTACCTATCCCGTCATCTGTTGACGTACCCCCCACCACCCTACCCTTCCTCCGCCCCACCCCACCGTAATTACCTGTGCCGGCCGCGCCTGGTATTATGTGGTGATGCTGGTTAGGTTTCACCATGCAACACTGTGACAAACCACAAGGATGGTATTTGCATTCACACTAATAAATCCTCAGCTCAGTCCTGGTGGTGTGGCAAAGAGAAGTCAGGCTTTACTAGAGGAACATTTGTTAAGCATTTCAAAGTACCACCATGGATGACAAGTAATTGACAAGACTCAAGAGAAATTCGAAACCAATTTATAAAAATAGAGTGAATATTTTATCTTAATGTAGACAACAAAATGAATGGAATAGCATACATATAAACAGAGTTATAGATTTTTGAAGCAATATAAAATCAGTGCAAAATAATACAGTGAAACTGCTAGCAACAATGGTCACTTGTAGGTCGAGTTGCGTGGTACCCTTGCAGGGTGAAGGTGATGGGGGGTCCCAGGACCAAGTTAGGTCAATTTTACCTGACCTGTGGAGCCCAGGTGCAAAGTTGTCCTGGCTGCCCCTTGTGCTGAACGGGAGCCACGGGAGAGCTGCTTTTACTACTAAAATGGAGCTGCAGGGGAGAAAGATGCAAAAAACACAATAACGGGTTGGTTGCTGAAGTCAGTCAAAGGTTGGATTGAGTTCCCTTTAGGTGCAGCATTGATGAAAGAGGTCGTTTGCTGGACTGGTGACCAACAAGCCTTGGCAGCGGTAAGTAGAGCAGAAAGTTGCTTCGACATCCGGTGGTCCTGGGGAACACGGTAGCTGTCTGTAACTTTGTGGAAGGCAGGACTACAGTTCCACAATCCACTAGGCCCAATGGCCAGCGATTCTTCTGATCTGGTGTGTTGTTTTTCCCACAATTTTCAGGAGACTACTGCCACTTGTCCTGGGAAATCTGAGGGAGCTTCAGGTTTGTACAGGGGTCCCTCTGGGAGAACCGAGAGATAGAATATAGAATGATCAGGCAGTTCCAGGAGCATTCCCACAGGTTCAGGGTATCCATCATCTACGTTTTGCAATTCCTGTTGTTGCAGACATGAGTCTCTTCTTCTGTCCTCTTTGATGCAGGTTGTCCAGTACTGGGGTTCTGGTGTCAGGGGTGTCCCTTAAATCCTAGAATCAGGGGAGTTAGGGGCATGGGATCAAGTAGCCAATTGGCTGCTAGTCCCTATAACTAGTCTGCCCCTGCGGTGACCATATCCGGGGGTGTGGTCACCTTTTCTACCCAGAACCCTCTATGCTGCCACTTCTAAAAATGGCAGCAATCTTATTTTAATGCACAGACTGGGCTGCCCACCCCAGAGGCATGGCTAGCCTTCTGGGGTGTGCACCTCCTTACCTGGCTAATTTCCCACCTATCAGGTGTAAATGTGTCTGGGCAGGGGGAGGGCTGTTTTCTCCTCTGAGCCCTGATGCACATCAGACACAGTTCAGCCTTTGAAGCTCACTGCCTTGATATGTCACTTCACTAGTTTGACTGGGAGGGAGAATGTCACTTCACTAGTTTGACTGCGAGGATCTCCTTCCTGCCCAGGCCTTTGTTTCTGACTCATGGGAGTGATCACACTGCCTGGCCGGAGATGAGAATCCTGTCTTGGTGGCAGCAAGTGCAGGAAGCGCGGGCTCGCCAGCCAGAGCACATAGAAGATCCGGCAACCAGGTGGGCAACCTCTAAGGTAGCTACCTGGCTGAATGCCACTTCTTTATCCACACAAGATTTGTGTCAGTAGTGAGAAGGCAAGTTGTTTCATACCAAACATGGCATATTTAGGTGGTACAATAATGGAGCTGCCAACCTCTGGTTTGCCCGGGTGGAAGCCCATATTATCCTATGGACCTTCTATCACTAATAGTGTCCTTTATTGGTAAAGGACCCTACAGGGTCAAATGAGCTTGCACTGACATGTCCACATCGTTGATATAAGGCAGCCTCCTTGGCTTTAGAAGGCCTTCCATATGGGTGACTGGTATATATCAGAGATAGTGCATTGACTTTGCCACACATGGTGAGGGCAAAGTCGAGTTGGAGCAATTTGTACTGCTTCTGCAGACTGCAATGGCAGGTCTGCTGTCAGTAGTTCCTTTGGGTCACTCAGAGTGGCACAACCAGAGCTGCAAGCCCTGGGAACTGCTTTACCTGTCATGCCCGGCACCACTGGTATCATATACTAGGGACTTATAAGAGGGGTAAAGACCTTGTCAAATG
The DNA here is from genome assembly GCF_964204655.1 of Triturus cristatus. Taxonomy (NCBI): domain Eukaryota; kingdom Metazoa; phylum Chordata; class Amphibia; order Caudata; family Salamandridae; genus Triturus; species Triturus cristatus. Next base: position 627,714,677 of record NC_140587.1, read on the forward strand.
GGTTTGACAATTTACACATAACAGTTTTAGGGAGAGAGCACTGCCACTGGGGCTCAGAGTCATATCCATCAGCATTGGAGCAAAAAATGAGTGGGGTGATCATACAAAGAGGGCACTTTCCTACATGACCCCTCTAGATTAAAGGTGATGAGCAACCAACCAATCCCCTCATAGTTCTCATTGTCTAAGTGGAAAAACCTGGCATGGTGAGTCGCTGGTCTGTGCTCCCCTGTAAAGTCCATCCCCTGTAGGGAAATGGAGCACCTCAGCAGTTTGGGATTTTCCCCTCTCATCTACATCAGCCATTTGATAGGTCTGTGGTCAGTTTGAACCTTGAAGTGAGTCCCAAACAAGTAGGGTCTTAGCTCCGTGTCCGAACCCCAGCAAAGGTTTCCCTCTCACATGCATTCCAATGCCGCTCTCTAGGGAGAAGACGCCTGCTTATATAGGCAACTGGTTGATCCTGGTCCTCATCATTTGTTTGTGAAAACTCTGCCCCAATCCCATGCTCAGAAGCATCTGTTTGGACAATAAACTCCTTTCAATTGTCAGGTGCCTTCAGGACAGGTGCTGATCACAGGGCCTCTTTCAGGATGTCAAAGGCCTTTTGGCTTCCTTCCTTGTGACCTTCTTAGCCTGCTATTTGGAGGTAGGTTTAGTGATTGGGGCCACAGTGGCCCCGTAACTCTCCACAAACCTCCTGTAGTATCCAGTCAAGCCAAGGAAGGCCCTGACTTGAGTTTGGGTTTGGCTTTTGGAAGCCTCCCACTGCAGAACAGTCTGGATCTTGGGTTGAAGAGGTTGGAATTGACATCCACCTACCTGGCCAATGTACACAATAGAACTCTGCCCTTTTTGGCACCTTTATGGCCTTGATAATTAGCCTGCCTGATGCAGGGTCTGCACAACCTCCTTCAGGTGGACCAGGTGATCCTCCAGGTGGAACTAAAGACAGCTATATCATCTAGGTATGCTGCACTAAAGTTGTGCAGGCGTGAGAGAACTTGATTCACCAACCTTTGGAATGTGGCAGGTGCATTTTTATAATGCAAAAGGCATCACTTTAAATTGGAAGTGACTTCTGGGGTTGAAAATGCTAACCTCTCTTTTGCTCCCAGGATGAGTCCAATTTGCCAGTATCCTGATTTTAAATCAAAAGTACTTAAGAATTTGGCTGCACCCAACCTTTCAATCAATTCATCTGCCCTTGGAATGGGGTGTCCATCCATTTTAGAGACTGCATTGAAATACTTGCTATCCATACAGAACCTTATTTCAGGTTTCCCATCTTTGGAAGGAGCCTTGGTGACCATCACCAGTGGTCTAGCCCACAAATTGTCAGGGGGTTCAATCACCCCTAGCTCTAGCATTTTGGTGACCTCAGTTTTTAATGCAAGGTGTTACTTGGTCTGACAATCTGTATATCTTGTTTCTGACAGGGAGGAAGTCACCAGTGTCCACATCAAGGGTACACCACGTTGTCTGGCCAGGTGTCAAAGAGATGAGCTCAGCAAACTGACCTAGGACTTGCCTGCACCCAGATTACTGTTGTGCAGTGAGAGTGTCAGACAAAGCGACACCCCCAACTTACCCTCCTGAGGGTTATTTGACAGTGAAATGAAATGAAATGAAAAGACCATTTGTTAAGCGCAATAGCTACCCTTAGTTGTCCTAGCGCTGCAGACCACATGTGCAGGGGTACAGTTAGGAACTATACAGGTTTATTGAAGAGCAGAGTTTTTAAAAGCTTACGGAATGTAAATGTAAATGTAAATGTCTATGTGCTTATATAGCGCCGAATCACCCCTAGGGGTATCTCAGCACTGTACTCATACCGCTGTAGGAACCCTTCCTGGCTATCCGTGTGAAGTGTCCACTCCTGGGCACCCCCATGGTGAAGCCAGGCATCCGAGCGCTGTTGGGGCCGTTGTGGAGATTAAGCAAGCTATTGCCCAGAGTTGCAGTGTGGGACCCATGATTAGAATAGGCACTGAGGCGAGAATATCAGGTCAGAGGAATTTATAGCCCGAAACCCTGCCGCGGCGGGAATCGAACCCTGGTCCCGGACCAGTGCTCTGCATCGAGGTCTGCCGCTCTAACCATTGAGCCACACTTCTCCACTGGGAATGGAGAAGATTGGGCTCTGACCGCAAGTGGAGGGGGAGAAAGTTCCAGAGTTTGGCCGAGTTATAAGCAAAGGAGAGGCCACCACATCTAGTTCTTTTTATCCTGGGTACTATGGCGAGGAGGGAAGATGCTGTTCTCATCTTTCCATTCGGGTGGTAGGGGGTAATGAGCGATTGGTTGATAGCAGGGCCTGTCTTCCAGAAAGCCCTGTGGGCAATGCACAGGGCCTTAAATTCAATTCTCTCACGAACTGGGAGCCAATGAAGGTTCTTCAAACCAGGATTGATTGGGAGTCGACGGGGGATCTGAAGGAGTGTTCGGGCTGCGCAATTTTGGATGACCTGGAGCTTGCATAAAGTAGACTGAGGGGCCCCTAGATAGAGGGCATTCACAAAGTCCAGGCGCGAAAGAATGAGACCCTGGACCATAATCTGTCTTGCCTGGAATGGAAGTAGCCTCAGTAGACCATAGCAGGTGGATGCAAGTTTAGCAGCTTGGTGGTTAAAGTTGAGGGAGTTATCCAGCCAGATGCCCAAGCTTTTGATTGTGTCCTTTGGTGCTGGGGCAGGACCGAGGCAGGTGGGCCACAGTGAATCATAATGAGCTTGGGGGTATTACCTAAGAGCATGAGCTCAGTTTTGTCTCCGTTCAACTTTAGACAAGAGAGTGTCATCCATTTGACCACCTCCTCCAGGCATCCACTCAGGTTGTTATGGGCAGTGTTTGGCTGGTTAAGGACCACCACTAGCTGAGTGTCGTCGGCATAAGTGATGATTTTTATGCCGAAGGGACGGACAATCTCAGCTGGGGGCTCATATATATGTTAAATAGCGTGGGGCTGAGGGAAGAGCCCTGAGGCACACCGCAACTGAGTGGCTTGCTGGGGGAGGTGATTTCGCCCTCAAAACCCTGGAAAGAGCGGTCCGCCAGGAAGGATTTAAACCAGGTGATGGCATTTCCTGAAACTCCTAAGTTGGTAAGTCGGTGTATTAGTATGTCGCGATTTAGAGTGTCGAATTCGGCACTTAAGTCAAGGAGGATGATTGCTGCAGAGCCTCCTTGATCAAGGATCTTCCTGGCCTCTTCAGTTACCACGAGAAGGGCGGTTTTGGTCCCATGCATGGGACGGAATCCTGTCTGGGAGAGATCGAGCAGGTGATTGTTCTCCAGGAACTCTACCAGTACTGAGTTGACGTATTTCTCCAGGATCTTACTCAGCCATGGTAACAGGGAGATTGGCCGATAATTACTGGGGTTGTCTTGGTCTAGGTTAGGTTTTTTCAAAAAGGGCCTTAACCATGGCACGTTTCCAGGGGAAGGGACTATGCCGGAGGAAATGGAGGCATTGAGCAGGTCAAGTGTACTGGGAAGAATGTTGCCAATAGTTGGCAGCAGGGCACGTGGGGGTGCCGGGTCTTAGGGGGAAACCAGCTTTCACCTGGTGCATAATGGGTTTTAATGTGGAGGGGTTGAGAGGGGGGAGGATATCCAAGGTGGCTGAAGGTCGGAGTTTCGCATTTGAGAGATTGCCGGGGGTTATGTCAGGCTGGATAGGTGAGAAGTAAGTGTAGTTTGATAGTATTTTTTGGAAGAAGAACTCTGCAAGGTTGTTGCAGCGGGTTTGTGCGTCACTAGTGTTTGGTGGCTTCTCAGGGAGTTTGAGGAGAGTTATTGCGATTCGATAGATTTCTTTGGGCATGAAGGCAGCTGCTTTAATTTTTTCTTCGAAGAAGGTTGATTGAGAGGTTTTAATTTTATTTTTGTAAATTTTTATTGCCTCCCTGTATGCGATATGCGAGGGGAATAATCCAGTTGCCATTTCCTCTCTAATTTTTTACAGTATCGTTTCATTTCCGGTAATCTGGGGGATGCAGTTGCGGCGCTGCGCTTTGTTTCAGAGCATTTCATGGGAGCACGGAGTCTAAGGACTTGTAGATCCAGCTATTGTATTCCTCGTTGGCTAGAATGGGATCAGGGTTATTGGGTAGCCTTGAGGTTTCAAGGGCCGTCAACCAGCAGTCCAGGGGCAGTTTAGACCAGTTCTGTTCCCTGCGAATGGTTGTGTTAGTGGGGAAGTGGGAGTCAGGGGTGACCCAGGAAAGAGGGATCAGGAAATGATCCGACCACGGGAGCGGGGAAGGGGTTCCTGCTGTGAGATCCGCACACTTGCTAAAAGCAGGATCGAGTAAGTGGCCTTTGGTGTGGGTGGGTTTGAGCAGTAGTTGCTTAAGTTGTAATGCGGAGAGACTCATGGTCATTTCTGTGGCGATGTGATCCGAGGCATCGTCGAAGTGGATATTAAGATCCCCTAATAGTGTGAAGTTAGACGGCCTACATGCCAGATCGGCTGTGATGGAAGGGAGGGTGTTTAGAAATTGTCCCAGAGCCCCGGGTGGATGATATATTAGTAGCCCGGAGAAGGTACTTGTGGGGGAGAAATCAATGGCAAAGGAGAGACTTTCGAAGTCTGGTATCAAGTTGGGAGAGTCGCGTCACCTATAACAATCCTTATAGATGACTGCTAGGCCTCCTCCTCTGCCCTCTTTATGGTCTACTCGTTGTATGTGGTATCCCTGAGGGAGGGTCTGGATGAGATCCGGTTCTGACTTTACATTGAGCCAGGTCTCTATCAGGAAAAGAGCGCCCGGGTTAAGTTCTTCCAAGAGCATGGCAATTTCAGTGGAGTGTTTGGGGAGTGACCTACAATTTAGGAGGTACATATTACGCTGGGTGTTTTTTTTATGAAAGGCGGGTTGGAAATGAAATCCACAGTGTGTGCAGGTGGTGTGTTTATCTGCCACGTTCCAAGAATGTTGGCAGCTAGCAAGGCTTGCTCCTCTCAGATATGGAGGGAGTTGTGGCTGTAGCGCCTAGGATGTGGTGAAAGACGGGCAGGGGTTGTGCGGCCGCGGACAGGTGCAGCGTGTAGCATCTCAATTTATGCTACTGGTGAAGTGATCAGCAGCCAATTAGACTCCACCCCACCTTCCCTCTCGCCCGGAAGTGCTAAAAATATGCCACGCCTCCCTCCACAACAATCGGGAATCTTCCCGTGGCGGACCGGGGAGTATGCGGTAACTGGGTGTCAGAGGTGTGCAGGTGAGCGTGCTAGTGCCCTACAGATATGCTTTGTTTTTAAAAACACACAATTTACAATTTAAAAAGCCAAGGCGTCGCAAGTGGATTAAAATGAAGGATACAGAAGGAGCAGAAGTGCTGTTCTCACTACAGCGCGCGTCCGCTGCGCGAAGTGCGTAGCATCTCAATTTATGCTACTGGTGAAGTGATCAGCAGCCAGTTAGACTCTGCCCCACCTCCCCTCTCGCCCGGAAGTGCTAGAATCTTCCGCGTCTCCCTCCACAGCAAGTCAGGGAGGGCCTAATTTCCTCCTCCTGACCTCCATCAGTGACCATCAGCATGGACATGTCAGCCCTTTCCTCATCGGGCTTTAGGTGATTGGCATGGAGAACTCTATGAGGACAGCAGGGGTGCCCAAGTCTACCAAGTAGGTAACTTCCCCTTTCTTCTCCGAGATTGGATAGGGCCAAGTCCACTAGTGCTGGAGGGCCCTGGGAGTCTCAGGCTACAAACACACACCAGCTGGCCTGGTTGTTACTCAACCAGAGTTGACTTCTGGTCATACAAGTGCTTGATATGTTCCTGGTTGGCCTGTAGTTGCTTATTTGCCTTCTTCATATACTCAGCCATATGTGAACGCAGACCTAGTACATAGTCCACTATGTCCTGCTTGGGCTCTTTGAGAGGTTTCTCCCATCCTTCCTTCACTAGACACAGAGGACCCCTTACTGGATGGCCAAACAAAAGTAAAAAAAGGGCTAAATCGAATTCCCTTTTGTGGCACCTTTCTATAGTCAAACAGCAGGCAAAGTTACAGAACATTCCATCTCCTTCTGAATTTTTCAAAAAGGCCCATAATCATGCCTTTCATGGTTTTGTTGAACCTTTTAACCAAACCATTTGTCTGAGGATGATAGGGGGTGGTGAACTTGCAGATCGCTACACATTAATCCCACATAGCCTTAAGATATGCAGAAGAAAAGTGCCCCTTCATCAGAGACCACCTCTTTAGGAAACCCAACCCCGATGAAGATGCCAGGGAGGGCCTTTGCCACTTTGACACATAACCATTTTAGGGAGAGAGCACTGGCACTGGGGCCTGAACATCAGAGTCATAACCATAGAGCAAAATGTGGGGGAGGGGATGACCATACAAAAAGGGCACTTTCCTACAACCATCTCTTTTCTTTTTATAACTATAAGAAACCTTAGAGGATTTTCTTCTCTAACCCTCCCTCCCCAGTCAGGTTTGGGTAAACTGGCAATTTGCCCACAAGGAAGGCAGAAAAAGTACTGGGGCCTTTAGGGGTTGGGTTGCAGACCTTTGCTGGATGGGACACCCCATCACACTATTTTAGCCTTTATGGATTACCCCCAATCTGCCCCTCCTGTTGGGGGCTTTAGGGGTGTGGGTAAGGCCGATGCCTAGATTGTGTGGTCCCAACCTGATTTCTTTGTTATAATTATAAAAGCTTCTAGCCCCAACACTCAGGAAGGCAGCATTGGGTAATCCCACCGTACTGCCACCCAGGAAGGCAGAAGGACTGATGGGCCTTTCTGGGTGGGGTTATGGCCTGATTCCAAGACCAGCTGGGACCTGCTCCATTAAACAAAATAAAATCTGACTTCTAATGGACTTTCTGTATCCCTGAAGGGGTGAATACGAAGCACAGCTCATCACACAGATAGAAAAAATAAATCTCATACTGCAAAGAAATCTCTTTCCTTGCAGCTCAAGATTTTGGAGCAAACAGAAAAAAGGTTCTATCACTGCAATATGGTGTGGCTTCAATGGGAGGACCAGACATTCACTTAATGTGAACATGGGATTGTGTAGCAAAAGTGCATCCTTACAATACAAAACCTATGCTAAACATAACGCTCATGCCCTTGCACTATAGTACAGTGTTGTGTGCAGCGCAGGGCAGGCTCTAAGACTCAGTGTAGGGTGAGAGGCAAAGATCACTATATACCTGTAGAAATGGCGGTTCCCACTCCCCCATCATGCAACGCAGTGAAGCACATTTGGTGGCTGCACTGTGTTGCACAATATATTTGTAAATCTGCCATACAGTTTGAAATTAACATATACAATACAAAAATGTATAACTGTTTGGGTATTTATAGTAATGGTTAATGATTGCTGCCTTTACCATGCAGATATTTGTTCAGATTTCCACCTTTTAGTCTTTTGCATAAATGAGCTAGTCATCATCAGGACTGTCATTAAAGCAATTTTCATACACCTGAATAACAATGTGTATATATTTGAATTTTCAGCATCAGAAAAAATCCCTTACGAAACTGCAAGGCATATGCTAAATACCTATTTGAGTCATGCCAGAAGGAATAATATCCATCACTAACCTAAAAGGACACAAATTAGTCAGTATAGTAATAATAGGGACCAAATGTGAGAACTCATCTGTCTGGTTTCTCTCAGCTGCAAGGGAAAAAGCTGTGCTGATTATTGCAAAGAATGATTGTTGCAGTGAAATGAAAAGATGTAAGACAATGACCGATATACTGTGAGGCATACTCTAGGTGCAGTATCAAAATATAGTGGAAAAAATATTGTGTTCAAGAATATCATGTCAAAAATATAGACAACTCATAAATATTAGGGTCAAACTTTAAACGGTAAGAAATAATTTTTTCAGTTATAAATATAGTTTTTGAATTAATTTAATATATAATCATTATTGCATAAATAAACAGTATTAATATTATAATAATTTAGTATTTACTCTTTTTAGTGTAGTTTGTAACTTTTAACATGAAATTTAAATTTATTGATATGTAATAATAATTATTTAATACAGTGAAGTGTTAGTGGATTTTTAGGGTGTTAATATGGAAATCTATTTTAAATGTCTTTTTAAAATGTTTGATTATTTGATTATTTGTATGTAAAATACATCATTAATCGAAAATTAATTATGCAAATGATTTAATTAATTGTCAGTTACTTTATTTGTTTGTTGTTTCTAATTATTTTAATTGGCTAATCAGTTTATTTAAATACACAGTTATGTAACTGTAGTTTATATGTATTAATTGCTTTTCATTTTCATTGTTTATTTTACGATTATTGTAAAATCAATATTTTTCTTGTTTTTTTGGGAAGGAAGTTTATTATATTTTATATCTATATATATATATATATATATATCAAATTTTATTTGAGTTACAAAAATGTATACGTGGCCTCAATTTAATGTTATTTATTTTTATTGAAATTTCTTTTTATTTTAAATTTGTTTAAAATAAATGATTTTCTTTTCTATTTATGAATATAACTTTATTGATCAGTTAATTAAAACTTACAGTTAAAACTCATGAAAAAAAGAAGGGAGGGCACAATCATCACATTGTAACATAAAAGTGCTTAGTGTATATCAAGCTGCGGTACAGGGATCAAATTTAGGACGGGGAACAACAACTAACTCTAAAATGCCTTAGCCTCTGACACTATTAGCACCATTTAAATTTTCTTTTTAAATAGCTTTAAAAAAAAGGTTTAGGAATCACAATAGTAAATGTCACCCCTCAAAAGTTCTCCTAATTTCCCTGCTTTTGCTTACACAGGAGTGGGAATGGTACATTTGACCACTCCATAGTCCAACACTTTCCCTTCTTGTGTTCAAATAGGAGTGGGAATTGTAAATATGACCACTCCATATTTGATCCCTGAAAAGTCCAACAGTTTCCCTACTATTGTTTAGTTAAGATTGTTAATATATATATTTTTGTTAAAAAGTTCCAAATTATTAAAATATATATTTCTATTTCAATTGGTTTTTCATTGTTATTTATTAATATAACTTGATATATATTTTGTTATATAGATATGCTTCTTGTTTTGTTTTTATGATATATTCTGATATATCTTTTTAAGAATATAATGTATTTATATTTTACATTATTTATTTCGAATATGTTTTTATATTTATTTTAATTATAATATCATAAGACAGATAGATAGACAGATAGATAGATAGATAGATAAATAGATAGATAGATAGATAGACTGACTTACCTTTTTTAGACATGCTTTTCAATATTTTTGTATGTGAACTTGAGATTTTTCATCACAATGTTTTTGTTGTGATATCTGTGTACCAATATATTTTTGTTCTCGATATTGTCATACAAGCATAATCTATTTACACTGATAGAACTTTTTGTTAAATATTGTCATAGATATGCAGTAAACATTCAGGCTAATGAAGAATTGCATGGGTGCAATGGATGCTTTGGCCTCAATAGGCTGGAACTGTTAGAGGAGAGAAGGAATTTAAATTAAGACTTTAATTTAGCAAATATTTGCACCATATTTGAAGAGACCAAGGACCCTATACATAAAAAGTGGTAAATGTGAACCCACAGAGCTAGTTAGTTTGAGTGCAGATTTACTAACTTTTGCAATTCACAAAATCTGATTGGAATACACATGGAGATCTACGACTGGTGCAGGTTTCCACGTGAATCTCACTGGGAAAGAATTGATTCCAAACTATTGTTTCCTTTCACTCTGTATGCACTCTCCATGGCAGAGAACTATTTACAGGGGGAGTGGATTCCCTCATGCAAATGTACTTTTTTTTTTTTTTGCCTCAATATGGCAAAATATTGTTCCCCATAGAGAAAGCTCTTTGTCAACACCCCTAACAAAGTTGGGGTGATCCTTTTTCCTTCTCACCCTGGACAGCTAACTACGCAAGCTCTGTGCTGGAGTAAAAGCCTATTTTCCCACCTCTTTAGTGTGTTTATTTCTGCATAGATCTCCACACTAGTGGCTGAGGTCTCGGCTACTGTAAATGGGTGCATACCTGGCAAGAATTTGTGAATTCCTGTTAGATAGAGAAAGGCAAATTTGGTCGAAACGTAAGATTTCAACCAAATTTGCCTTTGTGAAGAGGGCCCTTATTATAGGCTTACTCACTGTAACGTATTTAGAAAGTATGGGTCAATGAGGACAGTTGTGCACATCAATTTATAGATATGCACACGCAAATCAATCTCTAAAGTGAGAGAAGGTATTGGGAGCTAGGAATTACTATGTGAAAAAGTGAAATCAAATTGCTGCTGACTTCCTGAGGCAAGTTCTTTTTTAACAGTAAATGCAGATTGGCTATTCAGCCTTCTCGCCATGATGATAAGGAGACTGTGTGACAGCCAACGCTTTTTTAGAAATTACCATTAATGACACTTAATGGAGTTTCTTCCCAGTACTTAGGGGTTGTTTACTTTCCCTGCCTCTGTCTCCCATGCAAGGTATGGATGACTATGCCAGGGAAAATGTGAATCAAGGGGACTGCACTAAATACAGTTATAGCACCAAAGGAGTATGCAGTTCCTGTAGGGCGGAGAGGAGTGAGGAGGAGGCTAGGTTGGCCAACACCCCTACTCAGGAGTGGAGTGTGGGTGTCTCCCAATTTGGGTAGTGGGGCCCTCACACACCCATTTGGGTGTCATACTTCATCACAGGGCTTGCTCCTCATCAGGCCGGCGCTGCAATGCCTGAGGTATACACTATGAGGGGCTCTTTGTCAGAGATCTTTTTTTCCAAGCCGTATAGGTGAAGTGCATGTGAGGGGTGACTTTCTTATTTGGTTTTAATTGAGACAAATGGGCTCGCAGATTAAAATTAATTTTGTAGCACCACTTTGCCTCATTTTATTTCTCCTCACATCACCTCACATCTACACCACTCAGCTCCTTACACGCACTTCACTTATACGGCTTGTGAAAAAGCTCTATTCCTGAGTAGGGGTGTTGACCAACCTAACCTCCTTCTCACTCCTCGCCGCCCTAGAGGAACTGCATACTCCTTCGATGCTACGTTGTGTTTATTGAGGCCTGTATGCTGGACCTACATGAGCCCCTTCTCCCTCATTTGCATTTAATATTAAATACAGCTGACCTGATGGTTGGAAGCCCTGTGGTGGACGGAACGTCACCACTCAGTGACCATCAGTGATCAAACAGCCGTTCTCTGTCTCCAAATTGCAGTGGAAGACAGTTTGGTTTTTCAAAACCGAATCTCCACCAAACTCTAAATAAGAGTCTTGAGTTAGAAGTTCTTTGCAGCCACCAAACATGTGAAGACCAGATAATTATCGTAGCTATTTGTTCTTCAAAATATAAAATGTACATTTTTCACCGACAGAGGAGAATTATCAAGTGGCCAGCTCAATTTTTTCCCCGAAGTTGGTGCGCTAGTCATTTTGGAGAAAGACAACTTAAGCCACATGATAGAGGCACACCAGAGGCAAGCCCGTCTGCACCTGTTCGCACCAGGTCTGTGCCATGCACCAGCACCACTGGTCTTTTCCCCCTATTAAAATATTCGAGGGAAGAGTTGCTGCTGCGAAACCCTTTGGGTAAGAAAAATGGATGTGTAATATCTTTAATTTTTGCCAAAACGAATGTTCACAATGCATCAACTGTGAAATCAGTTGTAGGCTAGAGAAGCTAATGTCGAAAGTTAAGCCACAAGGTAGCTCTAGTGTTATTGCTAGCTTACTAAGCTGTTTAATGGTGAATGAACGGTCCCTCCTCAATCATGAATATGAGTTTTTATAATTTTTAGAGACTCATTCTCCCTAGCTGGTATTTGTAGCTGAGACCTGGGCAGGTGCAGCTTCTGATCCAGACCTCGTCGCAGCACCCCCAGGGTTTTATACTTCTAGCAGGCTTGATCATGCGGGTAAACATGGTGCGGGATTGCATTAATTTATCATAAATCTCTGGAAGTAAGCTATGAACCTGCAGTTTTAACAGATTGGGAAGCTCCTCTGTTTAAATCTAAACTAACAGAACAGCAAACGTTTCACAGGTTGCTAATCTACAGCACCTTGGGCCCAAAATAAATTTTTTGAGATGATATAAGTAATTCTGCAAAAATTAACATTCTCTATCCAAATTTTAATTTTTTTAAAGAGATTTTAGTTTCTATTTTGCAAATTGAAACTCTACACTGTTTTAATATGAGTCAGATATTAAAGACCACAAACCATAAAGCAGGCCACCTCTTGGATGGCATTTTTCCGAACAATGCAAAGATCAAAGTAAAAGCAGCGTTATCAAGCATTTGGTCGGATCAAAATGCTGTTTACTTTCGATAGTGCTGTCTGCCTCCAAGCCTATAGTCAACAGTAACGGGAAAAGGAAAAGACGCTTGAATCAGATACATAAGAAAGATTTGGAGGATAGCCTCGAAGCCACATTTCCATTTTTAATCAAAGACTCAAATAGAGCAGCTGCTAAGTACAAAGAGTGGATACGCGATGCTGTTTCCAACCTAGTGCCGGAAGATAAATGTAAATACATTTAGAATTATCCCCACTGCATCATGGTTCTCTCCAAAATTAAGGGAAATGAAACAGAAATGCAGTAGGCAAAAACAAATCTGGTGGTCCAACTATAGTGAAAACGAAAAAATTAATTATAAAAACATAATTCGAGAACAAAAAATGTATAGTTGACGAAAAGACTATATTCTACACTGAAAAAGATACCCAAACCACCAAGTCATGTAAATAGCTGTTTAAAACATTAGTCACTTGCTAATCCTCATCCCCCAACTGGCTTCCCTCCAAGTCAGTCTTTCTGCAATAAATTTGCTAATTTTTTTAAAGATAAATTGGAGGCTGGATACTGAAATTTTGATTCGAGTTCTTTACAGGAACGGGAGGATGAGTCTACCTTTTTCACTGCCAATAAAGCAGAACTCTGTCATTTGACATTTTTCCTTTTTAACAGTTGATCAAGTGACAGAATTAATCTGATATACAAAGTTAGGAGCTCCTTAAGATCCCTGTCCACCTAAGATCTTACATGAGGCGGCTCACATCATAGCTCCGGCCCTTACGACCTTGTGCAACATTGTCATTAAGGAGTGACACTTCCCAGGGGAATGGAACTAAACATCTGTCCTTCCACTTTTAAAAAATCCCTCTCTAGACCCCTTGTTAGAGAATAATTAGCAACCTATCCAGGTTATCTTTCCCTTCTGTTATAGAAAACATCTCAATAAAATTTTGGTAAACCATCTTGAGAACAACAACATTTTGAATGAAGAACAGTTTGGTTTCAGGCCTAACAATAGCACTGAGACTGCATTGGTGGCAGCCTCAAAAGAAATAAGATCTATCATGAACAAGGAGGGGAAGGCCATGATGATCCTTTTGGATCACTCTGCGGCCCTTGATACAGTAAGTCCTGCTGTACTCCTAAAGCATCTGGAATCACTAGATTAGCCTTGAATCTCCTGGCTTCCTTCTTGGAAGGTCCTGACCAATGCGTGGCCCTTGGGGAGTTTAAGTCGAATTCTGTAACCTTGTGTTGCGGGGTTCCCAGGGGTCATCTCTCAGTCCAGCGCTTTTTAATATTTATGTGGCTGCATTAGCCAAGTGTATTCATTCTTTCGGCTTTACCACAGTAGTGTACACTAGTGATACCCAAATTGTGGTGTTGATTTCCAGCAAAGTGATGGAGATGGCTGACCGATTTAATAGGTGTATGCAAGCAGTCAATAGTTGGATAAGCAGAAATTGTTTAAAACTGAATTCCCCCCAAAAGGTAAGTTCTTACTTTTGGGAAGGAGGCAGATCTTTTGGGCCAAGCATGGTAGCCTAAGTCTTGTGTACCATTCCTATGCCAGTTTCCATAGTAAGGAACTTAGGCGTCATTTTTGAAGCAGAGTTGTCCTAAGATGCTAAGATAAATAACTATTCTAATCTTTGTTTTTTTTCAATAAAGCATTGAAGAAAGTGATACCTTTTTTCCCGCTGATCTGGCTCGATTACTGTAATGCATTACATATTTGCATCTAATAGAAATTATTAAAAAAGCTACAGATGTTACAAAACACTGCCTGTCGCCGGCTCAGGAAAATCCCAAAGTTATAGTCTGTGTCAGGTGCTTTGTTGAAGCTTTATTGGCTCCCAGTGAGGAAGAGGATTGCCTTTAAAGCTTCATGTCTGGCACATAAAGCACTACAGGGCTTAAGCTCAGAGTATCTCAGAAGTAAGTTCAGTTAGCACTCTCCAATGAGACCTCCACATCTGCCACACTAAGGTCAATGACTGTACTTTGGATCAAGAAAATGGCTCTGTGACTTGACATTTAATTATACTAGCGCCAAGATACTCTAGGGCATTACGCGGTTTAGAAGATCCAAAATCAAATCATGGAAATACCGTAGGGGTCCTTATCGATGCAAGAGGCGCTCTCGTTCGGCAACAGAAGAGGGTTGAAACAAAGGCCCTGGCCCTTCAGATGACTCTGCCAAAACTATCAAACACGATGTGAGGGCCAAGCCTTTCCCCCATCCTGGAAGTTATGAGGGCAAAAATTATCCCATAACTGTCCTACGGTAGTGAAATACCACTGGGTAAAGACTGCAATCTTCTGAACAAACTTGTTACCAAAATATGTAAATTCGTCCACCGCCTGCCGAGATCTTCTTCCGCCACCTAGATTAGTCTGGAACTGGTTCTTTATTACTAACGAGCTGTCAATGCCTTCTAAACTTTGTGTCAGAAACTCGGGGCTGCTAGGACAGGCTGCTTGGAGGTGCTGCTATGGGGAGAGATTAAAATCGGTGACCCCAGGCAACTGCACCACCAGTTCCTTGAGGACTGACTAAGAACCCTGGATGTGAGAGAGCTTTGGGCTTCCAACTTGGGTCAACAAGCCTTTAAGAAATGCATTAAAAAAGGTGTACGCCTCTGTTCATATCACTCTAATAGCTAGCATAGCAGAAGATTGCCTGGGCGGTCATCAATTCCTGTCAGCCAGCATCGCCTTCACCCTACCTGTCTTGCAATATTTTAAACTCAAAAAGGCAAGATTCATTGATCTCAGGGTTGGGGAATGGCCTATTTTTAAACATCGTGCCAGTTAGTGCTGGCCCCCGTGAGTCCTGAGGAAGGTGGTTCTAAGTGAAGTTCTTACCACCGAAACGCGTCGACGCCAGTTGCCTTTTTATTGTTAAATTTGGTACAGTTAGGGAAAGACAGGGATCAGTATGTTGTCTGACACTGCCTCTAGAAATCCAAATTGACAGATATATGACACATTGTTTGTCAATCCTTGTTCTCCTTTTCATAACATGGAAGATGTTGTGAAACAACTGTAATATAGTGTTTGGTGTTTTTATCATTTTTAACTGTATACGATCCTTATTGTTTATGATTTATTATGTTTTATTTTATACAACAGTGATGAATTTATATTGATTATTAAAATACAGAGTTTTTTATCTATTTCGTTTCATTAGAAGTGCTTTCTACCTACCCAACTGTGAGTGTGCAAATAATGTATGCAATGTGAATATGTGTGATGATTAAGACAATAGTGACGGTTGATCAATAGCCAACAGGCACATACAGCTTTATACTTGTATTTCTGGGTACTCCAGCCTTTGGCTTCAAGAGTCCCCTCTCCTTGGTTTTCAAGGCCCCGTCAGGAACAACATGAAGGGCTGTGGCCTGTGTGAGGAATCTTTTGAACTGATCGTCTGCCTTTGCTCAGCCCTTCCAGAGGAACGCAAATCCCTCCTGAAGTGAGAGTGGAATGATCTGGGAGTTCAATTATGCCAGCAGGCTATTAATGCATCTCTCAACCCAGGCAATAACATCCTAAACATTCTGTTGGCCAAATTTGTTGCATTAGCAGTTAATATGCTTGGCCACTCAAGGGTTTCACTTTGTGGCCATGGTCCCTTTAGAGAATCCTTAGCTGGCTCTCCATCTCTAAAGCAGTTTCATCGGTTGGAAGAGCCATGGCTGCATTTGCCTTTGAGCAGACTATTGTTTATTCATTAACATGTGTTTTTAGGAATTCTTTGCTACAGGGTGCTGCGAGATTGCATTTCAAATCCAATTACTTCTAAATCCATCAAAGGTTTTTTATGGGTCTATTCCCACCCCCCCTCTCCCCTCCACTTAGTTTTCTTGGCATATTGTGTGTGTTGGTGCACGTAGCTCCCCGTGGCACCAGCCACTGCCAGTGCAGGTAAGAGCGGTGGGGCCGGGTGGGGGGCTTTCGACAGAAGACGACGATATGAACATTTAATTATTTATTTCAGTTTCCCTATTCATCATCCGTCAAACGCCCCCCCCTCCCCTTACCTGCAAGGGCTGCGGCTTGTTTGGGCTATAACTTGCATGAGAACTAGTGTATAACAAGCATGCCCACAAGTGTTAATTGAAATTAGTTTATTAATGAGTTTTCTCCATGTTCTATATGCAGAAAATATAATTCAGTAAAATAGACTTCCGTTCTTGTACTTTTGTTGAACCTTTCCCTTCGGATACATACATTTTTAGACATTCGTTGATTCATGTTCAGGAAGTATGGTATAAGATTATTTAACATGCACTGACAAGGCCAATAGGTTTCATTTTTCAATACCGAATGGGGGCAAAGGAGGAAGTTCAGGAAAGGAATTAGGAAACAGAGGGATGAATGTGAGTAAAGAAACGAGGTGGAAGAGGGAGGGAAAGGAGGTAAGGAAGGAGATGAGAGATTAGAAAGGAGAAGAAGGGGATGTTAGGTAAGAAGGAAAGAAATAAGTTTAGCTTTGTATCAAGGCATGTGTGTAGTTTGTGACTGTATGCGTGCCACCATGTGTGTTCCTCTTTGTGATGTAATTAGATGGGTTTGTGTTGGTATCCTGTCTGGTACATCTCTGTCTGCTCTCATGTCTGTCGTGGACATTAAAGTCACTTAAATGTTGGCTTTTGTGTTCATGGATGCGGAAAGGTGTGTTGTTTTGTCTGGTCTTGTTTTTGTGTGCGTGTGCTTTTGTTAAACTACACTTCATTAAACAAGTCTAACGACTTTGGCATTGCTTGTTTGACTTTATTATTCCAAGCCAATATGTTGCCTCTCTGGATCAGATTTCCTTAATTTAAGGTTCTTCTAGTTGTAAAATTTGCCCTGGTGTTCTCACAAATTTGATTATAAATTCATTGAGTAACAGTGTTAGCAATCCCGGCTCTACTCCTGACAGACTGTTTTACCTCAGTGCAGCATAGCCTCAATGATAAGCTTAACCTCCAACCGACCTCTCTTACTTTCAAGCACACAATTGCATGTATTGCCAGTGGTCACAACCCACACGATCGGCATTAAAATGACTGTGCAAAGTTTGAAACTCATTGTCACGTTGGTATACAGTTAATTGTGCTGAGCTCTAAGTGTGGTCACCCCAACACTCTTCACTATTGTAGATCACAGAATACTTCTATATACTTTACCCATTAACACAGTGAAAATATAGTGTTGTTTGAAAGAATCATGACATAGACGCATAGGATGTAGAATGATTCAGTTTATTCTTCTAATGTAAATATGCACTCGAATTCCAATGGCGGTGGAGGGACATAACCAAACCGCCAGTAGAGTGTGCATTGACAAAATCAAAAGGTCTCGCCTTTAAAATGCGAGAACTAAGTTTGTGACTTTGCCAATATTTGTTTGTTAAGCATTGTGAAAAATGTAAAGAACATTTCAAAATGGGTAACTGTGCATCACGTGGATGTGCTTGACACTCATGAAGGAATGTTTTAGCTTTATGTAAACAATCAGTTCAAAAAACGGCTGCTAGTGGGTCATGACACCTGTTCACACATGGTAGTCATTTTGAAATTGGTTTTCTAAAGGAAAAAGCATTCTAAGATGGCCACCAGTGCATACACTTAAAATTGTAATGACTCCCTGGGGAGGCGTAGGATTCGAACGCATTCCCAGTTTTACAAATGGTTGTAAATCTGGGAATTTGTCAGGTTCCGTGCATGTTGCATTGGAATCACCCACAGCAAAACTCATGAAACACCCCTTTCATGCAGAGTAGTGCTTGAAAGGAGGCCATATTGACAAGACCATGGAAAGTCAACCAGGGTAACTTTACGTGGCCTTGTAAATATGGGCAAGCCCATTGCACCGTCAGTGAGTCAAAAAAAGTGACGCACTGGAGGTTCAATGGGCTTGTAAATGAGGCCCTCAGTGTCCAACACCTTCCCCAATTTGGTTTAGATTGGAGTGGGAATAGTAAATGTCAATCCTTTAGCATACAAATCCTTCCCCAAATTGCCTCCTGGTGCCTCACACCATGTGGATGCACACAGGAGAGCGCAATATGTGCGCCCCTGTGTGCATGCACACCAGTTCCTGCACGGCATGGACATTTGAGTCCATGCCATACAGGAACTATTTTTAGCATTCCCATTGCGCTGCCCATTTTCTGAGGCATCACTGTGGGAACGCCAAAAACCAGCCCACCAGACAGGAGGAAACTCTTAATCTGGTGGGCGGCCTGATCACAGGTTTGGTGAGACGGCAATGGGACAGACCTGGCGCCACACTTCCAAACTCGTTTTCAGGCCCTTAGGGCCAGATTACGAGTTTGACAGTGCAGAGGTGGGCCACTACACCGCCAAACGTGCGCGAGAACCATCCACTGTATTTTGAGTTTTTTAGACATTTGCAGGTGATTTTTTAGCGCTCCCACAGTGTTGCCTATAAAATAAGCACCACCATGGTTACATCAAAGGACGTTTCAGGCACGGCATGCACTGTGAAGTTCATGCCATGCTGGAACTGGGGGTGCTTGAACACATGGGGGCACATCTTGTGCTCTTTTGTGTGCATCCACATGGAATGAGGCACAAAGGGGCCCCCTTTCTTTCCTCACTACCACTGTTTTCATGGAGGAAAGACCGGCATGAAATCAGTGGCGGTGAGGAAAATCATAATATGCTTGGGGGGCCCGCATATTGATGCCACTTGACTGCTGCGCCACTGCCAGGAAACTGCGGTTCCCTGACAAATCTGGTGGTCCCAGGGTGGCACGACGCCAAGGTCGTAATGTGACTGCCACTGCTGCCCCAACACAAGTCTGGCAGTCCGAAGACTGCAAGACTCATAGTTAGGCCCATAGTGTCCTATGCCTTCCCATTATTATTTTGTCACCCTTTTACTATCCATCACCTTCTTTAAATTGGTTTTGATTGGAGTGGGAATGGTAAATGTCACACCTTTAGTGCCCCAAACCTTCCCCAATTTGGTTTAGATTGGAGCGGGAATAGTAAACAACACTTTCCCCAAATTGGTTTAAATTGGAGCGGGAATAGTAAACAACACTTTCCCCAAATTGGTTTAAATTGGAATGGAAATAGTAAATCTCACTCCTTTGGCATCCAACAACTTCCTTAAATTGGTTTAGATTGGGGTGGGAATAGCAAATGTCATCCCTTTAGCGCCACTACCTTTAACAAATTGATTTAGATTGGAGTGGCAAAAGTAAATGTCAACCCTTTAGTGTCCAATGCCTTCCTCACATTGGTTTAGATTGGAGGAGGAATAGTAAATGCCACCCCTTTAGTGTCCAACACCTTCCCCCAATATGGTTAGATTGGAGTGGGCTTAGTAAATGTCACCCCCTTTAGTGTCTAACAATTGTTTTAAATGATTTATGTTAGAATGTGATTGTTTAAGTTTAGATTTCTTTCTGAAATATTTTATTTTACTTTTATCTCTATGTAGCAGAAATAGTTTGTGTTATTTAGTAGTGTTGTTGGTGGTTAGAAATATAATGAATAGTTTGTTGTATGTTTGTAACCAATAATAATATTAATTACATTTTGGGGCATAATGAATAAGTGTGCCACATTCTTCTAATTTTATTCATTTTCCAAAATGCATCCATTGTATATTTTTACATTTTTTATTATAGATATTTCAAGTTAAAAATAAACATATAAATAAAGCTCAGTAAACACATTTTTCTTTTATTGTTTATGAATTAAAAAAATGACATTTTATTTCAATACAATTATATGTTGTAAATTTTTAACTTTTAATTTGCATGGCTTAACATATTTTTCACATCTCCAAACTTGTATTATATACATATTTTCAACTTGATTTTAACATAATTTTCAGTATATAGTAGGTAATTTTATATATTTTATACTATTATTTAATTTATATTTTAAAATGGTTTTACATTATATTAATGTTTTTTACTTTTTCCATGTTTAATAATTCCTTTTACATTTATTTACATTTATTAAAAATGTTTGCAATATTTCCCATAAATGTCCATGGGAAGACAATAATTTTATTTTGTTACTTTTAGCAGCCATTTTTGCTTTACCTCTACCTTCTATTTTGTAGCCTGTTTATGTTATTTACGCCTGCTTGTTTACTGCTGGTGGGGGCAGAAACTACATGCCCCAGAGTCGTCCGCAGCAGCCGCCGCCAACGTTAATCACCCTGTGCCTGGAGGCACGTACTTCCCTGTCTGGGGCTCCCGCTTCGCACCCTCATGTAAGACATGTACCCAGCTAATTGTTAGACGGTCTTTTTTTGTTCCCTATCCGGGGCTCCCGCTTCGCACCCTCATGTAAGACATGTACCCAACTAACTGATAGGTGGTCTTTTTTTTGTTAAGGACAATATCACATCACAGCTCTTTTAACCAAATGATTCTTCCAACTTCAGCTGGGGTTGATTTACCCACCCTCTCTGCTTCTATATCTAAACCTAACCCTACACCCAACTGCGGGCTACTGAATCCCGGTCCATCTAGTAGTGTAACACTTCATTCCTTGGGTGGACCTTACTTCAGGCTGAATAGGGATGTGTTCGGTTTGCCACTGGCAGCTTGCTCCTATGTTTTGGTGCTGGCAAGGGTACCTACCCTCAAAAAAGAGCAGAGCGAAACCTAAGATCAACTACGCAATGAAGGAGATAATTATGGTAAGGACGGTTGGGTGGGTTGGCATAGAGGGGGATTGTGTTGTAACCAACCAACCCCCAGAGGTTTACCACACAGTCCACCTCCTTTAGCCTTACAGAACAATTTTGAAGTGTTGACCGATCTAGATGCCCTGGACTGACTAACATCACCCTCTCAGATTGGTGGGGTTAATCCTATATCCACATGCCCATCACACACATCCAAGATACACGATCAAACCGTCATAACTGGCCCCATGGTTCTCAATAATCAGGATTTGAATATACTCAGTTGGACTGTTGCCGGTATACAATCAAAAATAGTTCTAGCAGACTGGTTGGAGTTAGTCAGGTAACACAACATCCTAATATTTCAAGAGACCTGGTCCACCAAAGATATATGTCTTGAAGGGTTTGAGTGTTTTAACATTTCAGCTTAATCCCCTAAATACGGATGATCCTCTGGTGGTCTTTCTATATGGGAGAACATTGCGGCGGGGGTAGTATTAAGGTTTAAAAAAACTCAGTGATAAATTCGAAGTTTTAAAATACAAAAGGGGATATCTATGCATTTGATTACATTTTATAATAATGATTTTCATAGTATTCCCAATGTGAATTTTACCAATTTATTGAACTTCATTACCCCCCTAAGGAATTTGAAGGGCATTGGTTAAATAGCTGGTATCTGTTTGTGTTATGTTATGTTATGTTATGTTATTTTGATTTATTGAGCGCACAGATACTCGGAAGTGTCCCGGCGCTAGCAACAGAAAAGGCAGCCATCCACCGATATCCATCAAAACAGCAGTGTCTTCAGGGATTTTCTAAACAGGTGCGGGTCACAGATAGTCCTCAGAGACAGGGGAAGAGCGTTCCAGGCAAGGCAGGCTCTACGGGCGAACGAGTTACCCCCAAACGAGCACGCTTAAATTTTGGGGTCTGCATGAGCAGCAATGAGGATGACCTCAACTGTCTCCTAGGAATATAAAAGGAGAATCTGTCCTGCAGATACTTAGGGCCCAGACCATGAAGGGCCTGTTGTACAATTGACAACATTTTAAATTTAAGACGTGACTCGGCGGGAAGCCAATGTAGTGCCCGCAGTTGGGCCCGGGCACTTTGCCGGGAGGACAGGCCGCCCAGAAGTCTAGCTGCCGAATTCTGGACCACCTGCAATTTCCTTACAAGGTGTCCAGGGCTCCCTACCAAGAGGGCGTTAGCATAGTCTAGACGGGAGAGAAGCAGAGCACGCACCACCGTTTCTCTAACCCTGTCTGGGAGCAAGGGAAGAAACTTCTTAAGACTCCTCAGAAGCCCAAAGCATGTGCCAGCAAGTTTTTTTATATGTGAGGCCAAGTTCAGGTTTTCATTAAACCAAACGCCGAGGTTTTTGACGGCTCCATTGATCGCTGGGGGACATGGAAAGCCCGAGGGCCAAAGTCTTGTTCTAAACTCAGAGGAAAAAGAGCCGAACAGCAAGACTTCCGACTTTGCCTCATTGCATTTCAGCCGTGCATTGGCCAAACACTGAAAGACCGAGGACAGACACTGATGAGGTTTGACCACCGAGTCGTCTTCTTTGTTCCAAGTGAACAGCAGTTGGGTATCGTCCACGTAGGCCATCACTTTAGCCCCCAAGGACTCCGACAGGAAAACCAGCGGAGTCACATAGATATTAAAAAGCAGAGGGCTAAGTGACGACCCCTGTGGTACCCCCGTGGTAACTCTCAAGGGGACCGAAGCACACGGAGGGAGCCAGACCTGCTGCAGCCTTCCCTCCAGAAAGGACCTGATCCAAAGCAAAGCATTCCCAGACACTCCAATGTCCGAGAGGCGGTCAAGGAGCATGGCGTGGGGCACCGTGTCGAACGTCGCCGAGAGATCAAGCAATATAAGTGCCGCTTTCCCGCCGGCGTCCAGACATTCACGAATCGACTCCGAAACCTCCAACAGGGCGGATTCGGTGCTGTAGGAGGTGCGGAATCCAGACTGCGCAGGATGAAGAACGCCAGCCGCCTCAACATAATGAGTCAGTTGGAATGTGACTGCCTTTTCGCAAACTTTGGCCAGACTGGGCAAGAGTGAAATAGGTCGATAGTTCTCTGGGAGTTTGTGGGGGGATTTTAATGCCAAACTACCCTATTCAGCCTCCTCTGCTCCTAGGATCTGTAGCAGAGTACACATTTGCAACAGGGGCGTAGAGTTGATGGAGCATTTGTGATCTCACAATTTAAGGAATGTTATGGACATCGCTGCTCTTAATATCAATGACAACCCACCAGAACCAACATTCAGAGGCAGGGGCAGTGCAACCATGATTGTTTATATTTTTATCTCCCCTAGTTTAGGCCCCCTTACTGTAGGCCAAAGTTGTTCCCACATTCTACGGCGATCATTACCCAATTAAAACAGTGTTGAGACTGTCCCCCCAGACCCGTGTATAAAATAGAGTGTGGAGCAAGGAATCTGGTGCCCTCAACAGACGAATGACGATTCTTTTGTTTTGACTTCCTGTGCATGCCAAGGTGCTTTCATGGACATTCCATCATTGCATTTAGAATTTTGCATGGCGTCCGGAGCGATGCAGTCTGCCAACCCAAGTGTCTTCAAAATAGTCCAGTAGAAGGCTAACAGGCCTGCTCTAGATTTTGGCAGGACTACTGCCATCCCACCACGGTGGCGGCTCCAAGTAATCCGTCAACCTGTTGGTGATCTACCCGCCGTATTTAAATTTGGAGGTAATCGGCAGTTAATTGCCACAATGGCGATTTCACGGCTGGCTAAAAAGAATCCATTGCTCTCATGCTGGCGGTGTTGCACCAAGACAAATTAGATGTTCCCGTTGTTCTGGCAGTGTTGTGGCAAAGTAGTCTTGGGGGCCTGAGGCCATGATGGTGTGGAGACAGGTAAGTACTACCCATCATTATCTTATTTCACACATTTTAACCATAGCATTGCATTCCAACAACACATACACACTACTGAATGTACACCCACAATAACCAAAACAACAATATATGTTTTTTTAACCCCTTCGACGCTTGTGACGGAGCGGTTCCGTCACGTGCGTCGGTTGCGCTGTGCGCATGATGGAACCGCTCAGTCAAGGCCCCGCCCGCGCACGGAATCTTCAGCGCGGCGCGGAAATCCGCGCCGCGCTGAAGGGGTTAAGTATCAATATAAGTGTGTTCATTTTACTTTGCTCAGTTTTAAAATGAACAATACTGCATTGCACATGAGAAAAAATTGCATCTAAGAGTAATGCAAAATACACGTGGCTACAGCACTTGTCAATGCACAATTCATAGTAATACAATTGTAAATGTAACTTACCTTATATCCCGGTGACAACGGAGTTGTTTGGGGTCGTGGTGCAGTTAAAGCAGCAAAGGAGGGACCTGTACAACGGGGAAACTGTATGTGGAAACTGAAGTGTAAACCAGTAAAAAGATAAGGTTCTACTTAATTTCCTTTGATTCCACCAACTCAAAGTAGGAGGTGTTCCCACCACTGTTGCCTTGACGAAAAGGCACATCATCATCGGAATGTCAGGAATCTTGGCTGGACTCCCCCTTACAGCATCTTCTGCCTCTTACGCCATCTACGTGGGAGCAGGATTTGGCGGAGGTGGTGGGACTCTGTCAGTCTTCCCTCCATAGACCAGCAAACATTTAAATACAGCGGGAAGACTGTCAAAAAGGTGACTGCAGGACCTGATCAGCCAAGTTCTAAATCAGGCCCTAAATTTGTCTTCATTTTGTTGCTAGAAAGGTCTTTCGATTAGTACATTGTAGTGATTGGCTGCCTCAGTGACAGGGACATAGGCTACCACTATCATTGTTATAAATTCAGAAGCACTTTTGGAATAGTTTGAATCATGACTTGCTAAAAGTCTGGTTATTTTTTGGGGGTAGTAGTTATTTCTTTTATGCTTTATATGGTCTAAGCCATTGTAGTAAGTGCTGCCTTGTTTATTTGGTAGTAGGGCATATATAAAAGGTATATTTGTGTTTCGATATTTACCATGTATGGTGTATATCTGAGTGAATGGTTTGGGACACATTTTGAAGGTCGCATCCATGTCCATGTTTGACATTGGCTAAGTTTTACTAAGATATCTGCTGTAGAGAATATGTGGATTATTTTCTCATTATTTAGGGACCCATGTAAAAGGAAAGGTTCCCATTATGTGTAATTGTTGAGTGTTCATGTATGTACATATCTTGGCATCTTCTAGCGGTAGGTGGGGTATTGCTGGGGATTTATTTCAGTTTGTGCAATCAAACGTTTTAAAGTGGGGATAGCTGGTATGCGTTTGAGGACTTTAGGTAGGATGTTGGTTGTGGATTCCTGGGAGCTAGTGCTTGCCTCTCTTATATGATGCAATATGCCCCTCACTTCAATTTCTGTCACATTTGGGTGGTGCTTGTGCTCTCTTACATGAATTACAACATCAATATTTGCAGTTGCCCTCCCATAGCATTAATTATAACAATATTGAGTACATTTCGATTTAATATTTTCCGATGATGCACTTTCTTGGTTGCAGGTTTATTCCATGTAATTTATTAACTGCTTTCCTTTCTGTGAAATGATACATTTGCAGTTTCTGTCATTGTATCTGAAAGTAGTGTAATAGTATAAATATATATAATAATTTTAAGTTTGTACTTTTGCTATACATGTACAATTATCCAACTGCTTCAGTTTTGAAGACTTGTGTGTATCTTCTGTTTAGATGTTTCACATGGTTTGGCAGGTTTTTCCGTTGGGGGT
The DNA here is from genome assembly GCF_964204655.1 of Triturus cristatus. Lineage (NCBI taxonomy): Eukaryota > Metazoa > Chordata > Amphibia > Caudata > Salamandridae > Triturus > Triturus cristatus. Next base: position 627,740,417 of record NC_140587.1, read on the forward strand.
GTTCTGATGTGGAGCTTGTACTTTCTTTTCTGATGATTGACAAAAAAAATTAAGTTTCGTTTTAAATGTTAATTTGTTGGTAGTTTCCAGAGTTTGAGGTTGTTGCTGTTATTTTTGCTTGCTATTTGAGAGAGTTTGTAGTTTTTTATTAATGTAGGTACACTTACTTTCGTTAAGCTTTTTGCTGGTTTGTGATAGTTTTTTTAATTTCTGGCAGTTTAATCAATTTTTTATGTTCTAGTTTTTTCTTTCACGAAGTCTATTTAAAGGGATAGAAGTTGGAGAGTGTTTTAATATTTACTTGCTATTTTACGTTTTTAAGTTTAATATATCTGTTTTAGTCTAAATATTAAGTTTTACTTACTTGGTTAGGTAGTTGTTTAGATGAATATATTTCTTCTATAATGGTCTGGTGGGAGAATTTGGCAGGGTTTCCTCATCTGGCAGCATTTATTGCAGCATTGTGATATTGTTGATTAATTGTTTGTTTGCTTTTATTGGTTAGAGTTGTTTATAGTTCTATTTTAATGGTTAGTTTAGTTTTATTTAGAATTTCTTTATCAGTTGAGTCCTTCTGTGGTAAACGCTAATTAAGGTTTATTTTTAATGTATGATTTAGTTTGATAGTTTTGAATATACATAAATATGTAAATATTTAGGTTAGGGTTGAAATGTTTGTAGTTATCCAATTATTTTGGTAGTTGTATTGTTAATATTTTCATTCTACAATTTACTGAGTTTTATGGTAAATATTTTGTTGATGTAACATATTTTTATTTCATTTAAATATGTGTATGAAATGTCTTGGCTTTGAAATAGTTGCTCTATGTAAAAAGTGTTTTTTAAATATGAATTCATGTTTATTTAAATATTTTTGGAAAAATATTGTAGTTGATATTGTGTGAATTGATATTTTTGACATATTATATGCTTAAATAAAGGTAACAATATTTTAGTTTCCAATTGTTTTGTTTTCAATATAGGTAAAAATTCAATATTGTTAACAACAATATTTGTGTTCTCTATATTTTTGTTTTTTTTAGTTAAGTATAGGAAGTTTATATTTTTCATTATAAATATTTTTATGTTTTGGTATTGTGTGCATTGATATTATGTCAGTGATCCGTAGGATGGATCACCATGACTGAATCCAACTTAAGTGAGACTTTGCCTTTTTCGTACATGTTTGTACACTATGGGGCATATTTACAAGGTGCTAGTGCTACCGAAGCATCACTTTTTTTGACTCTCTGGTGGCGCTGTGTGCTGGCCTACGTTTATAAGGCCACACAAAGCCACTTTGCCTGGCTTTACACAGCCTTATAAATATGGCCATCTTTCATGCAGTACTCTCTGTCAAAGGGGCGTGTGATGGGTGTTGCTGTGGGTGCTCCCAACAACACCCATGACTTTTTGACACTGCCCCAGATTTACAAGGAATGGTAAACCTGAGGCAATACCAAAAACACCTTTCTAGGGGAGGCGTTAAAGTGGCACAGTGAGTGCCTCTTTTGGCGCACAGCTCCTGTTTGTGTGCTGGCACAGGGGTGAACACAGATTTGTCCGCAGCGCCATACTGTGCATATTCATTGTAAATATGCCCTAAGTATTGATTATGCATTTGTGTAGGTAAACAGAATATGAAGTAAATGGATTAGGACCTGAAGCTCTATTTTGAAATTAAAGATTGAGATTAAATACATCTGGGCTAAAGAAAAGGAAGCTCAAACCTAAGCTGTAGACATATTTGTCCCAACTGCCTATGAGTGAAATACAAGGAGACCATTGTCTTGCCTTACACTATCCTAACAAACCTGCATGGCAAATGAAAGACTAGTGCAGAACATCAGACTTCTGAGAAAAAATATAAAAGGAGCAGAAAAGAACTGGAATATTGTATATCAGAGCATTGCAATCCAAATGCAGAATAATAAACAAATGTAAAAAAAAGTGTATCACAACAGAATTTGTCAGCCTTATTTAATTTAATCACACTACTCACCATTTTGGAGGTGAAAGGGGCAGAGCCCCAGGAGATGCATGCTTAGAGGAAGAAGACTCCAGGTTATGAGTGTTTCAAATGCAGCCCAAAGACGCATTACGTGTGGGTTCAATCAGAGGAGAATCCTGAATGGGAAAGCAACCCAAGGGAACGGCAAAAACAACGGAGGCGCAATCAAAGAAAAAGCCAGCTTTGAACTAGGACCAATAGTGAAAAACACATCACCACACTCATTTAACCAGGCATGAAAGTAAAGCTTTGGCTGCTTTTTAACCTGCTCTGAATCTCTGAACAAAAAAGAAGTAAACCAGTGGCAGGCATCATCTTGAAATGGTTTGTTCAATTCCATTGATTAGTGGTAGTGGCTATCTTGTTTTGGGAAGAATGCTCCCTACCCACCTGTCGCAATGTTGCTGAACTTCCAACCACAATGGACCCCCCCCCCCCTTTGCAACGGACTCCATCTCCATTGACCACTCCAGCACTTACCTACTCCACCAGCCCACATCTTCTTCTGCCATTGTGTTTACTCCCTTAGGGGCATATTATCAAGCACGGCGTTAAAATTATCGCTGCTTTAGCAACGGAAAACTGCCGCTAAAGCAGCGATAATGGGCTTGATAATTTGCCGCAGAGAATTCCAACAGAAGCCCATGTTGACACCAGAACATGGGCTTCTATGGGAATTCTCAAGGGCATATTATCAAGCCCATTATCGACGCTTTAGCGGCAGTTTTCTGCCGCTAAAGCGACGATAATTTTAACGCCGTTTCTTGATAATATGCCCCTTATTTGGTTGTGTGAAATGAGTAGGTTTGCAGGTGAGACCTGACAGTATTAAACAAAGCCAAACAATGTTGTGGATATAAGTGTGAAAATTATGATAATGAAAATTATGATTTAATGTACTTAAATGCAGTCAAAGAAAGATACTTAGAACATTATTGTGTACTTTTCTTCTTTAAAAAAAGCCAAATCAAACAAAATGTCAAGAAACTTTTGGCTTCTCTGGTGGTAAGGACATCATGAGGACATCTTAAATTCAGGAAGAGTTCCCATGAACAGGAGCCCGTAATCCTTGGCCAGTAGCAGATTTAAAAGTACAATACCCATCACCTTGCTTAATTTGTGAAGCAATAAGTCCCGGGGTCCAAAGTCCCTTTACTAGTGCTCTGACTATTGGGGTGCTAAATACCAAGGCTTTGTAGTCTTGATTCTGTCTCTTGCCTCTTTTATTCACTGGCAGACAATCCCTTCCCTGCAATATCACTCTTGCTGGATCTTTCTAATCTCTGCTTTCTCTCTTTGTCACTGTATTTCCACCTTTCTCTTCATCTTTCATTCTGCATTTTGTGTTTTTCTCTCTTGCTTTGGGTGAAAGATCAAAAAGAAAACATAAGAACTGGTCCTCACAAATGAGTTCCAGTGGCCCTCACCAGAAACCACCACCCCAAATTAGGCACTGATATAGCAAAGAAAAAGAAAGTAAACAAAAACTTTATTCATTTTGTTCAGGAATAATGAGAAGAAAGAAAGATTTCAAAGAGTGTCCTGAGGGTAGCAAGTCACAATTTTCCAAGTCTGAGAGCCATGCATTTACCGGTGTCAGAGAGCCATGCATTTGTCAGTGTCAGGCCAGGGAAGACTGTAGGGGATGTACCCACATGAGCTTAATGGGAGACAAGATTTGTTTGTGTCATGAGATCAAAAGCAGTCTTGAAAGGAATTGGAGAAGCAAAAGGGAAATCTTATGACAGTCAATGATTTCAACTGAAGGAGCCAGCTGGGGCTGCTCTGGTAAAACCATGTATTCCCCTCACCAGTGTATTGCGGATTACATCATTATCCCAACCCTAAATGACCCTGAAAGTCCAGTCTTATTTGGGCTTTAAGAATGATACATTTGCAGACAATCCGTTTTGCTTCACCATAAAATGAATCACTCTTACTTCTGCCACCACAGAAACAAAACACTGTATTTAGAATTCTTTAATTGCCCTCACTTCTCAATTTGCTAAAAAAAAAAAGCTCTCCTTTACAGCGGTAGGAACCAAACCAGATAGCAATGTACATGGGTAATGTTGGAATTGGCCCTTTCTGCAGGTTCATCCCCAAACCTTTTGCCTTCATCCTCCTGTCTGGAAAGGCATTGGAGAAAGATACTTAAAGGTTGCTCCAGGTTCCCCCATACAGAATGAGAGGAATTAACACAGTGACCCAGGCATGTCCCAGTATAGTGTGGGGGGAAAGGGTTCCCATGTCCCTTCTAAAGACAGGAGGGGAGGTTATGGTTGGTGGAAGCCCAGTGTGCCCCATTCCCAACCACAGCACTTTGATTGCTCCCAGTTTGGGACAATCAAGGGAACCTGGTCAGTACTAAGGGGGTATCCTCCGGAGAAAGCACCACGGTGCCGCTAGAGCTGGGAATGAGAGCCTGGGATGCCCTGAAAGGACTGGGATCCTAGTTCCAAGTAGAAGATAAAGTGGCCCAGGTGGAGGTGTAAGAGGTGGAAACAGTCCACAGTGGGAGGACTTATAGTTCAGGGATTGCCAGCTCTGCAAACATAGCATCCCAAGGCTGGCCCTGCTGAGGCCCCTTCTGACCTCGGGGTGCTCCCTGCACTGTCACAGATATAGAAGGCTGCTGGAGACCTGCACCAGGCAGACCCCTTCATGACACAGAGTGTGTCAACCTTGAGGGGGGCGGTGGTTCCCCCCTTGGAAGTCCTCGCTCACTAGGCACATGTTCAGCCTCAGGGTACAGACCCTGGTCTGAGTGGTCAGTCGCAAGCTAACACACCTGGAACGGAGGGAAGTAGAGAGGAAGTGGGATGCAGAAAACCCTAAGCTACCATCCTCAATCTTAGAAACCTCAGGGGTCAGAGAACCCTGGATGTCCTGTGGCCTGACTCTTCACAATGACAGTTAGTAGTGGCCTCTGTTGGTTGCTCTCCTTATGAACAGAAATTTCCTTGAGTTGGAGACAGAAGTCTGAACCAAGGGGTAGAATAAACCACATCACTTTGCTGGCTGGCCATTCTGGTACTATTTGCCTACTGAGATGTGTCCATGAGCAAGGTAATGTTAGGAGCTTAACAGATGGGGTACACAAGTGAGAAGGGTTCCCCATGGGTCAGTTCAGTGGCTCAGGAAAGAATAGACCAAGGGATCCATCTGTGTTCAGAGAGGCGTAGAACTGACAAGTGCCCCTGCATAACAGGGATGTCTTCCATGTTCTATCGCCTAAGCAGAGAAACTCATCAAGGTTTTGATTAGCGGACCCTGGCTTTTGGCTGGAGGTAGTCATGCTGGACATAGCCCTTTACGCAGACCTTTTGCCTTCACCCTCCTGGGTTAAGAACCCATGTTCTGTTGGCTTTTAGACTCTACGCACTTTAGCACTGCTCAACAGTGCTTAATGTGCTAGTGCTCTCTTCTTAAAAGATTATAGAATTGACTTATACCACTTGGCTTATTTAATTTACTTGTACGTCCCTGGTACAGTGGTACTACGTGTTACCAGGGCCTGTAAATGTAATGCTTCTAGTGGGCCCGCAGCACTGACTGTGGCACCCACTTGAGTAGCCCTTTAAACATGTCTCAGTTCTGCCATTGCAGCCCTGTGTGAGCAAGTTTAAACTACCATTTTGACATGGCAAAAGAAACTCATTGCCAGGCCCAAAGCTTCATTTTTAATACATATAAGTCACCCTTAGGGTAGGCCCTGGACAGCTAAGAGGACAGGGTGCAATGTATTTAAAAAGTTGGGAGTGTACTTCAAAGGTTTACATGTTCTGGTAGTAGAACATTCGTTAATTTGTTTCTTACTACTGCAAGGCCTCCTTCTGCCCTAAGTTGGAGTTACCTTACTACATTTAATAAGCTGTAACTTCCAAATGGGAACATGTAACCAGTTAATGTTTGGTGCCTTTGGAATTTTAATAACAAATTCTCTCTTATGGCAAAATCAGATTTTTATTTACAATTTAGAAAATGGCATTTAAAAAGGTCAGAACTTAGCCATATAGTGTACTGACAGTTGACGCTGACAGTTGGGCTTGTGTAGCTGACAGTTAGGCTTTGTATATTCCTCCTAGGTAGCCACACACAATAAAGAGCTTATGTGTGCGTGGATGGGCAATCACTGGCAGGATGGGAGGGAGGAGCTAGACACAGCCTTACCTACTCATAATTAGGCTGTGTACTGCCTCCACACTTAGTCTGGAGCCAGGGCAGGAGAAGTGGGACCCTGAACACTTCAAAGGGAAACATCTAGGAGCTTCTCCCACTTCAAAGGATGCACCTGGCATAAATATTGGACCTCAGACACCAACACTACATGGGACAGTTCTAGACCTGTGGAAACTCTGCCAGAAAGAAGAACTGCTGTGCTGCTGCAAGGAATGTCAATCTGCTGGACTGCTGCCCTGCTGGATTACTGCCTCACTGGACGGCTGCCTTGCTGGATCACTGCCCTCCTGCTTAAGTCAGAGGCATTGTACTTGCACCTGAACTTGACTCCCAGAGTGACACCAAGAGCTAGTCTGCTGGCTTCCTATTCAGAGACACAGGAACATACAAGGATCCTGACCACCTGAACCAGCACCCAGATCCTGCTGGAGCAAGCCAGGACACTTGAGGTGGCCTCAGTGGAGGAGAATTAATGCTTTTGGGCTTTTCAAAACTGTTAACAGGCCCATTGTTGCTTAAACCTTGCCATCTACCACTGCCCATCAATGCGATGTTCCTTCAGACAGACCCTTCGTGCTACAGCATTGAACGCTCACGAGGAGCACCATCAAGAAGCTCCAGCATGACCGCCCACAATGACAACAGGATCTTCATGCCACAGCAACGACTGTCCAGGACGTCCCACCTAATTTTCGAGCTGCAGCGATGGCCGCCCTCAATGCTTCCCTGCTCTTCGCACCCCTTCCACTGCAAACAGGACTCTGTGCTCTGGACTGAGAAGTTACATTTTCAGCAGGGCTAAGCTGGTACCTGTATCCGATCCAAGTGCCATCGGAGTCGACCTTGACTTGTGACTTACTCCCGTCTCACAAAGCGGCTAGTAGTGCTTTAGGCTTTTTGAGGCAATCTTCACATAAATCTTTAAAATTGCATAACTCTATTTCCACCGATTAGAATTTTTGTCTTTTTGGTCTTGATTTATTTATTACATTTTGCCCAATTATTCTAAATTGATGTGGGAGTTTTCTTGTTTTGTTTTTTCACTTTATTACTATTTGAAGTGCTGCATAAATACTTTACGCACTGTCTCTAAATTAAGCTGGAATGCTCTGTGCCAACCTACCAGAGGCTTGAGCACAGGTTAATTTGGGGTCTGCATGTGCCTCACCCTGACAATGTCTGTGGTTGCTGCTTGAGTAGGGTTTTACGCCCCTCAACCAGTAACCCAATTTCTCACAGATAAAATAAAATATAAACAAGCAGTGGCAAAGCCAAAAGATCAGGCTATTTTTCTTGATGGTTGTAAGGATGACTGAGCTCATGGGTGGACAGATAAGCGGCTGCTTGGTGGCATAGATATTTAATATGTGAATGAGTGCATGACTGAATATATGGCTTGTTGAATATGTGTGTGCATTGATTGGTAAATGTGTTAATGGATGCAGACTCATTCTGCCAATTGTATAGTTTTGGACCTCAGACAGTTGTAGTGATGAGAACGTTGCAGACAAATGCATAAGTTAAAATTACACAATAGCCTCAATGAAAATTGCACATATGTTTTAAAGAAAGGTATAACACATGTACATACATCCACACAGTTTTAAAGAACGCTAGTATATAATTATTCACACCATGCAAAATTGTAGACTATTACTCTAAACTCTGTGCACCACATCATGAATGTTACTTGTCTTCTGCCATTATGCAGAAGACTACTGCAAAAATGTGCCCCTTTTTCAATTAACCATTCATCTTGATTGATAATATTGGGTATTTAAAATCATTTATGAACAGGGAAACATGTCTTAAAACACAATGTAGTAATTGGCATAGGATGATGGCGCCTTATCGTACAGACTATAGGAAAACATATTTATCTAAAATGCAAGCACTCTACTTTCCCATAAATATGTGGTAACTCTGAAATCCAGATTTATCAACTCATTCAGTCATTAATAATCTGACAGACTCCTTGAACGTATAGCATACTGTGTTCTAATGCCATATACTACTTGCTGCAGGGGCTGACCAGGTACCCGGCTGTGCCTCTACCCACAGCTGCTGCATCCAGTTACACCAGGTGGAGATCCTCACCTGGTGAAACTGGGCCGGATTTTTTCAGACACAGAATTACTGGACCTCTGATTTGTATGCCTGGCAATCCTGGTGCAGAACTACCAGGCCACCTGTAGTTGCCTGAATAGGTGTCCCCTCTCTCAAGTAATGCGCTCTGGACAACCTGCAAGGAGTTCCCTTGTGCTAGTCCCCTATAGTTTACATGTGTAGATTTCTATGACATGAATGTTAATATTTGAAAGGCTAGTTAAATCTGATATGCTATTTCTGGCGATCAAAGCACATTGGTATAGATGTGTGTGTACATGCAAACCACAATTCTCTACTAATATGCAGCTTAAAATTGTCTTTGATGATAATTAATATTTTAGCATCTCTTTATTAATGATGTAGCAAAATACACACACACAATTCACTCACTTGTGCATCCAGTAGCTCCTTTGAAATGTTATGTATGTAGTCAGGATGCCTCTTAATTTGAATTTGAAGGGGCACCTTCCTGCACAAAAACAATCCTGAGAGGGATATTCCTCTTAGTATGAGTGCTGAAGAATTCAGCACACAAATAAAGAGGAGGAAACCAGGTGAAATAGAGACTTTCTCTTTATTACACTTCCTCTGGGAAGGGGTATGATGTTGGCACATTCCCAGGTTTACAAGTTCTTAAAAATCTCGGAATGTGTCAAAATCCACGGAAGTTGGAGGGCAACACCCATGCAACGCTCCATCGAAGGACATCGCGGGGCAGAGTAATGCAATGCAGTGATTTGCACTACATTACATTACTCCAGATTTCTGAAGCCACTCAGCGTGGCTTCAAAAATCAGACTTAGATGTTTGCATCACACATGTACTATGCTGTGTGGTGTGAACTCAATGAAAGTCTCTCATAAATACGCCCTTCTGTTTTGGCAGAGGAGATTTTGTCTGCCCCAATCATGGATCCAAGCTGTCTCCTCCTTTTCCCCTAAATTCCCAGGATAAGAAATATTCATCTAACTTGGGGGACAACTCTATTTATAGTTGGGATAATATGGGGCAGTGGGGACTAAAACCTTGTGTAATGTATTGAATGTCCTTCTCTTGTTGGAATTTACTGTTATCTTTGACCAAGAAATCTTTCTGAACAGAGCATTATTATTGGGCTGATTAGCTGATATAGTTGAATTGCATGTGGTACAAAGTAGTGATATTTCTGTAGTGCAAATTGAGAACTCAGGGAAAGATAGTAGGACTAGAGTAACTTTTAATTCAAAAGTCGTATCTAATCTAATTCTATCAAATAGTGACAAGTTACATAGTTGAGGCATTGATATAATTACCCCACAGGAGAAGAAGGATCCTATAGTTTTCTCTCATTAAATCAAGAGCGACATGACTCTTCCTTTGGCTTTCACGCCCCAACAATTGTTGTTTGATAAGAATATATCAAACCTGTGGGTATCCTTTGTAAAGAGGGAAAAAAGGGTATCTTTGTTTGGCACGAAGGGAGGGGAAATGCTCCAGATCCAGATTAAGAGACTAAGGGCCTCATTATGATGCCAGTTGGATGAGCGTCCGACCAATATCATATGGGAAAGTCGGCAGTCCCTCTTCCCAAGTTAGGATGTGACCGCCTTCACGGCAGTCGGAAAGGGTATGTTTCCTATTGTGGTTTATGCTGCGGTCTGCAGCACAAACCGAAAAAGGGAAAATACACTTCTGAGCATCCATGCACCATGTGGCAGGCACCATCTGGTGCCTGCCACACCGTGCATGTATATTTGAGGCACACCACAGGTGCCCCAGAGGCCTCAAAGCAGAGGCGGCGGGGGTGGTGGCCCTGCTAGAGTGCCCCAACGTCTGTTTCCGAGAGCCTTTCTATGGCAGTTAGATCACCATAGAAAGGCTGTCTGAAAGGAGCATCATAATCCCTACGGCCAGTTTAGGGAACTACTTTCCAACTGACAGTCAGATGGGCTCCTTGAGCCTGTTGGAATGGTTAGTCGGTCCAGCCGCACGCTGCCTCCGACCACCATGCATCATAATATGGCGGTCGGACTGCGGTACTAGATGTCAGCCGGACCGCAACCGATAGGACGTCGGTTACAGTTCGACTGAAATAATGAGGGCCTAAGAGTAGAAGTTGGGTAGCAGGTGTGCTTATATAATAATTAATGATTACACCTGGACTTTTATTCAGTTTGTTCATGATTCAAAATGAATGTGGACTATAAAAATGTTACTGAAGGGAAATCATGATATCTTTAATCTCTTTTGGTGGATAATGTGTATATACCTCAGACCCTATTTATGAGAAATTGTCAATTTACACTTTTTCTTTTATCTCCAATATTAGGGAGGGACAGGATTGTAAATCCATAATTTTAATGCCAAAATGTAACACCATGCTTTAAACTTATTTGCAAATGAAGCCAAAGAAGAAGCCTGAAAAAATAAAATAAGGAGTAAGGAATTTCTAATGGTTAATGGAAGATTTGAGAATCATACTGCCGCAAACTTTGCACATAAATCTTCTTTCAGATATTCATTCATTGATTATTTGATAGTTCCTTTTACCACTTTGGTATGATTCAGCGATGAATGTCCATGATAACTCCTTTAATGATATTAAAGCTCTGTTCTGTTTGATTGATTTGGTTCAGGAAGCAGTAGGGTTCTTGAACCTGAAAGACACAACAGTAAGGTGTGATAGATCAAATAGTAGAACCCATTTGAATACCAAGTTAACTGTTAAATTCAAATATTCCTCGACAGCATTCATTGTGGAGCCACTGTTCTTGTCCACAGAGCCACTACTAAAGTATGAAAGTCATATGAAGTCCTTGGTGGGTACATGCAAATCAAATAATCCAGTTTCTGCAAGGAGACCATATTTTAATCCTGTTATCCACTTAAAAAGGGAGATAAATAGTTTAGAGAGAAGGCAATTTTTCTCCTTTTCTGTAGAAAGAGGTAAAATAATTACTCTACTGAAAAGAAGGCAGAGACTTAGATTATTCTCAATAAGGAGAAGGATGACTATTATTGGTTTCAGCTCAAAATAAATCTGCCTCCCATAAGGATACAAAAATATTTTGGGACATTATATCCAACTATTGCAGCTGTAGAATAAAATATATTCCTATTCCAATAAAGAAGAAGAATGGAGCTATTACATAAGTGATCTATATTCATCTAACACTTGATCAGAGTAGCTATTGATTCCTTTGGCTTCTTTCTCTTCTTCTCTGCTTGTATTTGGGCCTACTTCCATGAAAAAGATTGAGACTTTAATTAGAGGATGGGGCCTGATAATATTCCCATCTTGGTAATTAAGAGGGAAGCCTCATTATTAGCCACTTTTCTTAGACCAGTTTTTGCATATTGCTATCAACATGTACTAACACTCCCTTCCTGGGCTGGGAGTTTTCTAATTCCTTTACACAAAAAGAGCACCAGTAATATCCCTTGTAAGTACCACCAAATTTCTCTACTCAGCGTCGTATGAAAACATTTGGTAAGAGTAATTTGGGTCACCTCTCAGGATGGGTTGAAGAGGAAAAGATTCTCCCCATAAATCAAGCGTCTATTAGGAAGAAACATTATATGCTAGACAACATTTTGATGTTGAAACTTATAGTGGCATGTCTACGTGTGGGTTCAATAGATATGCTGCACTGATAGATTTTACCACAGCTTTCAATAACGTGGATAGCCCAACCTTATGGAAAAAGCAGAAGAATTTAGGCATACCTGAAACCCTTCTTATTGCGGTGTCAGGTGCTATTGAGCATGGATCGGGGCTTCTCCTCTTTAATTCCAGCTAAAATTGGTTTGAAACTGGGTTGTCTGTTGGCTCCCCTTCTTATTTTTTTCTTTATGTTTCAGTCCTCCCTGATAATTTATCATATAGCAAGGGGGATTCTACCAGTACTGGTGGCAGCCCTTTCACATGCCCGATGAAATTGGTATCCTGGACTTAACTTCCAAGGACTTGAATAATCTATTAGCCTCTTTACAGCAGTTTGTTTCTCCTCGTGTTTTGAAAATCAATGTTTCAAAAAGTAAGATACGCAATTTTAAAAGTAGTAAAGTCAGGAAGTTTAATAACTATGGCTGGGTTATGGGCTCAGAGAAGCTGGAGGTAGCAAAATAATACCCCTATTTGGGGAAAATAATGTTGGGCAGTACGAATGATTGAGTCAATCAGTCTGTCCATGTGAGAAAGAAAATGGAAGGCCATATTCTGTGCAATTTGTGTAATTTTAATTCTTCCATTCCCATACCTGTGTTAAGACTAGAATTTAACTTAACAAGCTTTCATGTGCAAGGCCTGGTTAGTGTGGTCTGGTGGGGTCACCAGCTTGTAAAGGTAAAGGAGAATTCATTGAGGGGTTTTTTTTAGTTCAGAAATTTCTGATTCTGGACGTGGCTTGGACGGCAATGGGTGCAGGCGCCTGACTCCATAGCTCCGCTGAACCTGGGAGTGAGCAACTCAAAAGAACGTACATGTGCTGATAAGCAAAGAAAGACAGTGGCACCGTAGGGCGTCGGGACGATCAGGGGGAAAGCTGATCCACTCAAAACAACTGGACCGCCAAAAGGGAAAGGAAATCACGGATGAAAGAAACCCCCTGTACGAGAGGAAAGGGAAGATCCAAGATGGTGCCCGCTAACTGAGACATCCTGCTGCCGATACCTGCAGTCAGCCACGCTTACGGAGAGGCCAGCAACCAGCTCACCTATCCTCACCTAAGGTCTGTGCTGGGGGCCTTCCGTATGATATCACGGAATTGACGGCGCTGACCGTTTGAGGCTCGGGGAGGAATAGAAGATCGTTAATCTATCCAGGGAGAAACCGAAACCGACACTGGTGGATGGGGCCGCCAGCTTGAAATAGATAACAACAACAACGCGGCAAAATAGTAGTGTAGCGCTCAAAGACTTGCTCAAGCGAACGGGGCAGCTCAATTAAGATGCAAGCACCCTATAGCCGCCGCCCGGTACTGGTAGCGCAGCCATCCTATTTTAGGCCAGACAATCAGTTTTGGATTGCAATAGCCCTTGACCAGCGCACGCCCAGCATGACGGGAGGGTCTGCGGTGTATCACGGTTTATGAGAACGGACAGCGGAGGGCCATTACAACTTGCCCAAGGTGTCCAAAGTGCATATGTGAAGCCAGAAGAGAAACGAAAGCAAAGCGCACCCTGTGGCTGCCGCCTATTTCTGTTTGCGCCGCCATCTTGATCACGCCAGATTACCGACTTGGTCTGCGGTGAGACAATACAACCTAGCCCAGTATAGATTAAGTGTGGAAGGAATGCTGCGCAAAGGGGGATCCAGAACGAAGCGTTAAGCAAGTCAGTAAGAACATATACCATCCACAAGGTCTCAAACACAATAATAACAATCTGCTGTATGATGAGTGCCGGAAAACAAGCAAGCTAGAAGACAAAACCAACCTCACAAACCCCACTTGAGCCTGTTATTCTCCTGTGTTCCCCATCACGGCTAGGGAAGACCACACATCCACGCGCACAGGTAGAGAAGAACTGCGCTTGTATCGCTAAGTAGGGGGCTAAATAAGATATGCTCACGGAGGACATGAGGTGAGCGCGACAAACTCAGGGGGATACATAACGTGGAGTAACTAGCACCAGCCAAGATCAATAATATTTTATACAGTCCAGGGCGTCCTAATAAGGGCAACAACCAACTTACTTGCACAGGCCAACCGGCCCAAAACCTGCCTTATACCGTACATACCGGTCCAGAACCCTTTCGATAGAAACGCGGACAGCAGTAACGCCAAGCCCAACACCGGCCCTGCGGCCCTGCAAAACTGAGCTATTTTAACCGAGGAGTCTGAAGACGATATTTTAGCGCCAGTAAAGGCGATCCATAAGAGAATCAATCATAGAGCGGAAGGGCAGAGGAAGGCTCAGCCTACAGCAGGAGAAGAGAGGGCTGACAGCTATGGCTGGCAAGGATGGTAAGCTCACGCAGCAATCCAAAAAGAATAAGAGTGGCACTCTGGAATCCCCTATCAAACAAAGACCGGACATCAACAGCACGCTGACATGTTTTTAAAAAAACTGGCAGAAGTACATGACCTAGCTAAATCGACCGAGCAAACCACGGATGCTATACAGCTGGAATTGGCTGCAGTCAGAGCAGGCATACACGCAGCAAATAATAGACTAACTGAAGTAGAACAGAGGGTGAGTGATGTGGACGATAATGAGCAAAAATCTAACAAGGCGTTGCAAGAGCTTTCCAAAACAACAGCAATACTCCTAAGACAAACAGCAGAGTTAGACAACCGCAACAGAAGAGGGAACATCAGAATACTAGGGGTCGCCGAAGGAGAAGAGGAGAAAAATGGATCATGCATGACTTTCATACAGGACATGATCCCTAAACTTACTAACCTGAAGTTTGACCTGCCTCTGGAGCTAGACAAGGCTTATAGAGTCCCTTCCTATAGATCAGCAAATACGGCTACACCGCGCCCCATAATATGCAAGCCTCTGAGACTACAGCATACTGAAGCCATATTCGCAGTGGCCAGAAAAAAACAGAATTTGCTGTGGAACTGTCAAAAAATCATTCTCACCCAAGACTACTCTAAACACACAGTGGACATAAGAAAACGGTTTTTGGCTCAAAGAGACAGGCTGAGGAAGGGAAACATCCTGTTCTCATTCATAGGCCCTACGAAATTCAAAATCACAGACAAGGGCAGAATGCACATCTTCGAAGAACCCAATGACCTATCCAACTACATACAAGGTCCGACTCCACAAGAAATTAATTTCTCCCAAGCAAACGCCAACAAGAGGAGAGCCTCACCAGAACTGGGGGGGACGTGTAAAGATATTTCACCCCATAACCTTTGGCACTGTAGTCTTCCTCCACTACTATGCAAACAACCATCTACCTCACCCTCACTATCTACCTCAATCAGGTTGCTATTTGCTACTTCTAAACACTTTGCTACCTCAAGGGCCGAATGGCTGAATCGAACTCAGGGAAGGCCATGAACGTGGATCACAAAACGGACACCCCGCCTTGGGAACTTTTTGGAACACTACAGAACACTCCTACGAACAAAGCTTTGCAGACAATCATGCTGAAAAGTTATAAGCGAACAACATAATCAATAATATCCTTTCTAAGACAATTGCCATTGTACAGAGCTGCATGCTAAATAAGTTGCAAATAAGATAAACAAGTCGCAAATAACTGTTGACGCTAGGGCGATTAATACCACAGATGCATGTTGACACGCTTTTTCCATATCCCATCCCAGGGAAAACGGAGCTGGAGCTTTGCTGTCACAATTCCAGAATTCTAGGCGTAGGATGCGGGGGGAAGGGAGGGTGGGCTTTTTTGGGGGGGGGTTTTAGTCCTTTGTATGTCATGTTAGTATTAGTATTGTTTGTCAGGCACACAACCATAGCTTCTACCCTCTGTACCCTCTTGTCTTCCAAGCTTTCCACCTACACTACTACACACACTGTGGAGATTGAAACCAGATCGCGGGTAAGAGCGGGGGGAGGCACATGAAGAAGTCTGAGACAGGGACAACACTCGCAAAAGCCCCAGAAAAGAACATGAATATTAACATACGGAAAGGGAACATGGCCCTGTTTAACAAACCGCCACCTAGCTTCACATAATGACTTCTAAGCCAAAGAATTCATTATCATTATCGTCCAACCTGAAGATAGTCTCCTTAAATGTTAAAGGTCTCAATCACCCAGTTAAAAGGAAAAAAATTCTTGACTACTTAGCTAAGACTAAAGCGGACGTCTTTCTCCTTCAGGAAACTAGGCTATCCCTGGACGATGCAGAACGGATTAGGGCAAGATGGGTTGGCCAAATGGCTTGCTCTCCGGCTGTGGGGAAGAAACGAGGAGTGATCACATTGATAAATAGGAACTCCAAGATAATCATAGAGGACCATCAATGCGACTTAGAGGGGAGAATCCTTTTGACCCAGCTGAAGAGGGGGGATGAAAACGTTCATGTACTCAACATATAAGGACCTAACACAGATGACACCGCCTTCTGGGACAACATATCAGGAAGGATGGAGGCACTCCCACAAAATGACCTAACAGTGCTGGCAGGCGATTTCAATATGGCACTAGACTACACTATAGACAGACAATCACAATGCCACACACTACCCCGGGGGGGGCACAAAATACTCAAACATTTATGTACCAAATACAACCTGAAAGACACCTGGAGACTTCAGCACCCGGGCACGAGAGATTACACGTTCTACTCAAACCCACACAACTCATACAGCAGAATTGATTACATACTGATCTCATGCTCACACACCCACTTAATCGAGAACACGGACATAGCCACGAGAACTATCTCAGACCATTCCTGTATCAGCCTTCTACTAAAGGGGTCGCCATAATGAGGATCACCCTCATAGATGGAGATTCAACAGTTATGTATTAAAAGAGCAAAGCAGCAGATCCAAAATAGAGCAGGCCATAAAGGATTACATTAGCTTTAACGACACTGTAGACACGGACCCAAAAAACATGGGGGACGCCCTGAAAGCCACAGTTAGGGGGACAATTATGGACATTAAAGGCAAGATGAACAAAACCGCCAAGGCTCATTTGGACCAACTAGAATTAGATATCCAAAGACTAGAGTCATCACATATCCGAGACTCAAAGAACGTAGGGGTCCTTACAGAAATCACAAGGAAGAAATACGAATTCAACAGAATTCTGAGTGAGAGAGCGGGTCTGTGGATAAACAAATACAAAGCAATAAACCTATGCGAGGCCAACAAATCAGGGAAGATGCTGGCATCCTACCTAAAACACAAACAAAGACAGCACACTATCTCCGCAATCACAGACTCACATAACATTACACACACACAGTGTATTCTACCAGGAGCTCTATAATAAGGACCAAACACTGGACAAGAGGGGCTGCACCGAATATCTCAACAGCTTAAACCTACCAAAAATAACACCAGAAGACGCAATCATTCTAGGGAGATTAGCTCAGCCGAAATTGAGATGGCAGTTAAGTCTCTCAAATCTAATAAGCCACCCGGGCCGGATGGCTACACAGCCACCTTCTATAAAACATTCATAGCCCTACTACAGCCAATGATGAAAAAAGTTTTTAACCACTGGAGGGGACAGGGGTGGTCTCACAAACAATGTCCGAAGCAAATATTATAGTTATCCCCAAGGAGGGCAAAAACACCCAGTTCCCCCAAAACTACAGGCCTATATCCTTAATTAACGTTGATTGCAAGCTATATGCAAAAATCCTGGCCGTGAGGCTTAATAATATACTCCCACACCTTATAAGTAACACACAAGTGGGCTTCCTTAAGACCCGCATGTCACATGACAACACCAGACTTTTATGCCACATTATCGACAAAGCGGCCAAGCAAAACAACCCGGCAGTGGCTATCGCACTTGACGCTGAGAAGACTTTTGACAGGGTATCGTGGCATTTCCTAGAACAGTGTATCCGGGCTACGGGACAAGACAAGGTTGCCCACTGTCCCCCTAACTATTCTTACTAGCACTAGAACCTCTAATTAAAGACATTGAGACCAATGAAAAGATGAAGGGGTTCGTCATCAATGATGTAACAATGAAACTAGCAGCATATGCGGATGACATTCTTGTTGTCACTGAAAGCCCTAAAGCCTCCATCATGGCCGTTATGGACTTCATAAACAAATATTCGGCCCACTCCGGCTATAAACTCAACAAGGATAAGTCGGAATGTAAACCTCTCAGTTTACATACCACTAGAGACATATTGGGAGACTCGGGCCTCACTTGGCAAACCAGTTTAATTAAATACCTGGGCGTCTATTTTAACAACGATCTTAAAAACACCCTGGAATACAATGAAAAAACGTTGTTGGACAAGATAAAGAAGCTGCTTGAGGGATGGTCACCGAAATTTATTACCTGGTGGGGGAGGATTGAAACAATCAAAATGATGGTAACCCCGATGATCAACTACCTTACTAATATGCTCCCTATAACCCTTGCTGTCGATTTCCACCGCAAAATAGATAAGATGTTAAATAAATTTATCTGGCGAGACAAAAAAGCAAGGATTAGCCTTAAAAAACTAAGATTGGTGAAAATTCTGGGGGGCTTAAACCTGGCAGACTTCAAGACTTTTCAAACGGCCTTGCTGGCAAAACAGGGTAGCTACTGGATTCTACCAGACCAGGAGTACACACCGGCTGGCTGAAAGTAGAAAGAGCTATACTAAATAACCTTGAGCCATTAGCACTTCTAACAACCAGCAAACACAAAACGTTAGTAAACCCTATACTCACAAGCACCAGAAATGCCCTACTGAAGACCATAAGTTAGAACATAGAATAATAAACTCGAGATGGGAATCAATATGGGCAAATAATAGGATAAAATATAAATGTAAAACACTCTCTATGAATACATGGTTGAAAACAGGGATTTCCCTTCCCATCCAGCTCGAGGAGGGAGGGAGCCCTACCACTTTCAGCTCGCTCAAAACCAAACACCAGATATTGAGCTTTATAATTTCCTAAAAATCAAAGCAGCACTGTCCAAAGCGAGACTGTCTAATACCAAGCCCTCAATCTTCCAGTAAATGTCCAACCACAACAAAACAGGTCACCAGGTGTCACACATCTATAGACTTCTGCGACCAAAAACTTCGAAACTCAATGAAAAGACACAAACTTACTGGGAATCACAGCTCGGTAGCTCACTAACCGAGAAAGAAGCCCAAGTACTAGGGTCCTTCCCTACACATAGTAAGATAACCCCGGTACTAGCTCAGTCCAAAATTCTGGACCCTACACAAACTACACTGGACCCCAGCGCGCCTAGCGAAATTAGGCGTGAACACAAATTACCTATGCTGGAATTGTAATGGTGGGAGGGGGGACCTGGCTCACCTCATCTATCACTGTCCTAAAGTCAAAACTTACTGGGAGAAGATCTTTGCCTTTCTAAAAGACATTTTAGGGTGTTCCCTTAAAACAGAGTTTGCCACCCTGGTATCAACCCCTATTAGAACAGAACCACTCACACAACGAGATAGCGACCTACTCGATCTCTTACTAACAGCAGGTGTTAAAATGATTCTAAATACGTGGAAAGACACATCCAAGGCATCGTTTAAAGGGTGGCTCAACTGGGTGACATACCTTAGAGGTGCGGACGCGATGTCTCTACGAGACTCACCGTGGAGACAGCCAGACAGAGGAATGTGGGCATCTATGGACAAGTACCTAGGTCCCTATGAACCTCCATGAAGAAGGCGAGATCAACAACTTGTCTCCTACCTTTCTGAACAATCGCGAGCAAGTTTTCTCTCTCTGTCCCCGCCCTGACCCCTTATCTCTGCTCAGGTCCTTTCTCCCCTTTCATACCTGCGACCCCTTACTAGAATAGAGGGGGTAGGCCAGCCTATAAAGAAACAGAAGGACTCGAACTGTACCTCAGACTTTACACCTTACAGGCTTTGCCCAGTAACATCACGCGAGACAAATGTGCATGTTCTATGTTTTTTTTTTTTTTGTTTATGTCTACTTGTTTAGTTTTGTGAATTTTTGTTTTTGTTTGTATATGACAAAATCTCAATAAAATCTTATTGAAATTTAAAAAAAAGAAATTTCTGATTCTGCATTTGGAAAATATTAATTCTCTAGGGATATCAACAATGCATTAAATCAATTTGATCTAAAGCAGGATTCACTGGTGTTCTTCTCTTATCTTCAACTTAAAAGTTTATTAAATCATTCATTCAGTTTTATAAGTCAACGATTGTATGTAAAACACTGTGACTTAAAGAAAAAATGGGAGATGATAACCTTCTCTTGTTGGTTACAGGAAGCCCAGGGGTATTTGTCTTGGAATTTAGAGCTTGG
Organism: Triturus cristatus; assembly: GCF_964204655.1. Taxonomy (NCBI): domain Eukaryota; kingdom Metazoa; phylum Chordata; class Amphibia; order Caudata; family Salamandridae; genus Triturus; species Triturus cristatus. Next base: position 627,760,619 of record NC_140587.1, read on the forward strand.
ACTTTGTCAATTTTGGATATGATTACGCAAAAATGTACTTCTTCTAAATGTGTTAACAGTGAGTTGGTCTGATTCCAAAGATAAGGAGAAACAGTGTAATTTGTGTAAAATGGGCACACAGGTTTTTAATCATCTAGTAGGATTTTAATTGTTGACTATTCTTTTGTCCTGAACTGCACTTTCCTCATATTGTAATGTAATGTCAATGTTTTTAAATTGCAATATTGAGATATTACTCGTGGCTCAACAATTCTTCTTCTTTCCTAGGAATGAATTCATCTGTCAAAACGTTTTTCATTTATTAAAAATGTTTTTTTAAATGTATATTACTGTGATCTATCTTAGTTGTTAGATTATCTGGTTTTATGTAGACATCATTCTGAGCTCCAAATCACAAATAAAATTAAATTGAATTGAATCTTAAGTGCAAATAGATGGAGTAAGCATGGATGACCATGTGTGAAGGAATAGCAATGAGATGCATTTTAACATAGCAATTGTGCAAGAGGTTTGTTTTGGAAAATATTTTGGGATGAAACACATTTTTATGATTTTCAATTTCATGATAAAATTTTGGACCACTGGAATTCATTTCCAGTGTCTGACAACAAAGCAAGTTCCTGCACGGCATGGACTTTGCAGTCCATGCCATGCAGAAACTGGGGGCACGCACACAGGGGGGCACAACATGTGCCCCCTGTATGTATCCCAAGTCCCTGAAGCAACAGGGGACCCTGTAGGAACCCCTTAGTTTCCTCACCGCCACCCTTTTCATGGTGGGCTCACTGCTGTGAAAAGGGTAGCTGTGAGGAAAGTCGTAATATGCTTGCCGGTGCCGCAGCGACACCACCAGCCTGTTGCAGTCCTCAGATCGCTGCACCAATGGCAGTTGCAGTGGTCCAATGTCTGACCACCAAACTCAGAGTACGGTGGTCGGGCCACTGGTGTGCACCACTGCGTCATCCCGGGTTTGGCAGTCCACTTACCGCCAAATTCGGAATCAGGCCCTAAGAATTGCCTAATTGTTCTGAAAGGTATTTCCAAAAATGCAAAAGTCAATGTAATGGTATAGTTTTTTTCACCTATCCTGTGTTAGTGAAACAGGTGTTGCAATTTTATGTCATATAACCATGAATTAATTGAAAGTTACCAGTAGAGGAAGGGAACTCAGTAAACATGATTGTTAATAATCTTCAACTGGTAATCCTTAGGATTTATGGGCAAATTTAAAAGAATCCAAGTTTTTGTAACAAAATAAAGCTAGGTTGATGCAGTTGCACTAAGATAGTCTGATTGCTGCTGGATAACTCAGTCAAATTTATGACCTATTCTTAGATACAAACTCTAACTTATAGCACCTTCTGACACAGTACAGCACCTTTCTGCCATGTGGCTGAGTTTGCTCTGTCTAAACATGCATACCGATACATACAGACACAAAGCTTTCATAATTTCTGTGAGAAGCCTGTGCGCTTTTTGCAGGCTATCCAGTTCAAACACAGAAATACATTTGTGTTGCTCTATCACATAATTCACAATGTAGAATTTATTTCATGTTTATGAGTAATAGGTTACTAATAATGGAGGGATTATATCTGAATAATTGGAAACCATAGGAAGATTGAGAATTAATAATTTATTACTAAATTACCATAATTTCAATTTAAAATTCTTTACCTTTACTAAAGATTGTTATTCTTTTTAAAGACCTTAATTTAGGTTCATTATAAAATGATTGGCAAAGCAGAATTGAAAGCTTTTGTCGTATCATTATTAGAATGCTCATTAAAGTAGCAAATCGTCAAGTATAGTACAATTACATGCTAAAGATATGCATGTGTGTAGGTGTATGATATTTACATAGGCCAAACCTAGCCTCAGGCAGCACAGTGCTCTACTTGTTGAAAGGCAAGCATACAGTCAACGAGTGATATGAGGGGTAGCTGGGTTCTAGGAGCAGAAGTGAATGGTTTCTGTATTGGTGAAGTAAAGTTCTTCGAAGAGGTACATCTTTTTCCTCAATTGGGACAGGGTTAGGGTGGTCATGGTGGACAAGGTGCACAGTGAGGATGACCATTTCCAGGAGTGGCATTTGCTAGTACAAGCTGTGAGGCGGGGTTGGGGGACTCAACAGACGACGACGAGGGAAAATTAAATATTTATTTAATTTTCTCTTGTTGTCTGTTGTGTCCCCCCACCCTTCCCCATCGCTCTTAACTGCATGGCCCACCCTTGACCATTTCATGATTCTACTAGGAGGAGTGCATGTAAGATGAGAAGCAGGCATGGTGTTGTTGATGTACTGCTGGATCACCTGGATTTTTTTCACTAAAGAAAAGTTTAATGGCATTGTATTTGTATTTGGAATGTAGCAATGGAGGGTCAGGTTGATGCAGTGTTTGATTGCCTTGAAAAGCTTTCCGCTTCAGCTGGTGTAAAATGATTGAAGTTGTGTTTCCCCTGGTATATAATACTATGCCTAACCAGAAAAAATGCATTACACAGGGATATTAGTGCTAAATACTTTTTGATGTTAATTTTTTTTCCTGGCAAGCTTACTAAGATGTATTTTTCTGCTATGAAGAGGTGTGTCACTTTGACAGTACAAACATTTACAAAGATTCCCAAAACAGTAATATAAAACAAAATTCATAACAAATGTACATTCTTTTCATTGTTTTCTGTGAGCAGAAAGCATCTGAAAGATGTGTTACAGCTGCTCTCAAAATCCTAGGTTTCATTTCAGATTCTACCTTCCAGTTCTCTTCAACTTGTGGTGGTTTTTAACTGACAGTATGGTCCACAGTTTTGAAATGAATGTTAGTTAGAATGATGTCACAAGTGGAAAGCTGAGAGATGAGTCAAAGTATGAACCTGCTTAGACATATGTTTTGATAACATTGAATGGAAAATTCAAGGGAAATAACACCACATTATTTATGGCAGTTTGACAACATTTATAATGCAAAGTGTGTCTCACTGCTAATATTTCCCTAAAACGACCAACTTTACAAGTATGGGGTCTAAAGTACGCACTCAGCAATCAGTTGCTAGATGTGCTTAGATCCCTTTATGATTGCCCTCGTGCATGACATTTACAACCACTGAAAAGCAGGAGGCACTACTCACTCAGGGCCCCATTTATGAGGTTTTGATGTAGGGCAGTGCCGCAATCCTTCCTGCTGTGCTGCCCTAAGGCAAAATAAAAAGGCAGGAAGGCTCCGTATTTAATAGATGCGCTGTATTCCTGTCCTTTCCCCCTGCGCCGGCACACAATGGGCTGCCGTTTGCCATGGTGCAGGGTGCCTGCGTTGCGGGGATGATTATTTTTGTGGAGGAAGGTAAACCTTCCTGCACAAAAACAATCACAAGAGGCTTTTTCCTCTTTCTATGTGTGCTGCAGAATGCAGCACACATAGAAAAAAAAACCGAGGAGAAATAAAGATATTTCTCCTCGTTGTGCCTCCCTTACGACTCACCCGGGGAGGCATACGTTTTTAGCACTGCCTCAGACTTACGAGTTCTCGTAAACCTGGGGCAGTGTCAAACTGCCATGGATGTTGCTGGGAACACCCCCAGCAGCACCCATTGCACTCCCTTTAACACAGAATACTGCATTAAAGGGAATTATATTTATGAAGCAGCATTAAGCCAAAAAAAGTGGCTTAGTGCTGCCTCATAAATATAGAGCAGGCTCCTGCGCCAAGGAGCATCACAAAAAGTGACGTTCCAGTGGCGCAAGAGGCCTTCAGTTGCCACACTTGACAGTCTGAGTCACCAGCCATTGACAGGGGATCAGACCCATCTGTCCCCCCATATCATCACACTGGCTACATGTTTCTGATATGACTGAGCAGCAATGACATGGAAGGCTGGAATTTAGGAGCTGATAAAATTCACAAATATTTTCTATTGTTAACAGGACTCACAGGGAGCAAAATTATCCCTTAAATTCCTTTCCTTTCTGAAATATTTCTCATAAAAGGAGAAGCAGTCAGATATTGAGTAATCCCTGGTTGAAGTATCACTTACATCAAACCTGTGACCTTCCTTGCTCTCCTCATGGTCGTATGTTCTGCATCCTTCTTGTGCTCTTGCACATTACTGATTTGTAGCATATAAACCACTATGTCTGGCGCTGGGCATTGCTCAGGCATTATCAATATTAATAACAATGGTTTGACTGAGCTCTTTGTCTGATTCCTAAAAGGTTTTCTGAATTGCATAATGAGGTTCATACACCTTATATGCATTTAGCAGTTGCCAACCCTGCTCTTCAGGGTTTGTGACTGCTAACTGACTTTATACAGCATGCCCCCAATAAACAAAAGTACATCAAAATGATTACAATTGGATGAGTGGAAGTAGAGTTATACATGTTTTTAAAACATCTAGAAAAAGTAAAGCATCATTGGAAAAACTCCCTTTAGAGTTTAATTGAACATAGCCACAATTTCATGCTGATCATGATGAACTGGAAGTTGACTATATCAAGCAAGAAGTCCCTTTCAAAGTCCTCACCTTCTGACTTACTGTACATTTGGGAAGTCAAAATATTTTGGAGGGCAAGGTCCAAGGCTGAAGCTCGTTGAAGTTGTTGTTGAGCTCCACATTAGTTGCTCGTTTTGGCACCATATCCTCTGAGTAGGACACAGCTGGATTTCGTAGCCATCTAGATCATTTTGCCACTGGCATAGATTTTCTTTCTCACACTGGTCAAAGATTTTACCTTCATACTTTAGTCACTTTTTTTATTTCTGAATATCCTCCAAATATTTGAAGAAGTAGTCAGATAGGGTTCCTTGAGGCCAGACACTTTTACAATGAGGGCCTGCAGAATCCATGTTCAATGTACAAAAAACTCCAGGCAGAGTGAACCTGGTTGTTTTACCCACGTAGTCAGTGACCACCCGGGGCAAGTCTCTGTAACTTTTTCTAGTCCTCCTGAGTTCGAAAAAAAGACTTTACCCCACTTTTCTGTATCTACAAGGGTAGTTCTTTCTGGGCAACCCAACAGCCCTCTAATCCAAAGGGGAGGCTTCTAGGTACACCTTCTCTTTCCTCTCAGAGCTACTGCAGGGTCCTCAATGGTCAATGTAGCCTTCGTAGAATCCAGAGTAATTCTAATTTTATGCCCTGAAGCAGACAAAGAGAAGGCCAATCATTTGACTCTTAGAGAGCAACTCTAGTTTCTGGGTACCAGCAGAAGTCATGAGTAATTGAGTCTTTTTTAATCCAGTGGGGTCTTTTCCTTCAGATGTACTCTTCCCATGTCAAGGAATGTTCTGAGGAGGTGGTGGTGATGTGCCATTCTTATCCTCTGCTTTAGCCAATGACTTATCCCATCAATTCCTGTCTTCTTACTCTGTTGTCCCCAGCTTTGTAGCACTTTCTCTTCATTTTAATTTAACAATACCCAGAAGTCCTAAATTCATAATAGCTAGTCTATTCTTCTATCAGCACTCCACTTCACTTTTAAATGAGGTCTTTTCCCTCTGTCAGAGTCAAGAACTGGAGTTGGAAAGTCTATGAGGGCCATGACAATATATGGGTAAAGATCTGGGTGCAGATTGCGCCAGCCCAAATTGGCATCTTCAATTCAAAAGAGATAATATAAAGGCTGCCCTTTCTTCTTTAAACTGTGCATCACCCCCTTCCAGATAACTAATTCATGGCAACTGGCCAGTTGTTGACAACACCTATGCCCAGATGCCCAGATGCCCAGAAGCCAATGCATTGTCCTCATGCACCAGGTTAATTACTTAATTGCTAACTGCTTTTCAGCAATGTATTCATTCTCAAGAGTGGGCTGAAAAGCAACCAGGCAGCACAAAGTATTTCCAGGTTAGATGTTTGAAATTAAATGTCAGATCACTTTGAATTCTTTCAGTATGGTCTAAAGAGATTAGGTGAAATAGCATCTAGGTTTACTCATGGAACTCTTAGCCTATGCCTATCCTGTACAGTGAAAATAGATTTTGGGTATTTATTCACTCTGAGGGCCCACGATGCACAATGTGAGTGACTATTTACCCATTCGCCTGATAAACAGTGAATTTTCTCTGCTATTTACCCGGCCAAGTGCCAAATAGTAGAAATTATTTACAGTTTGGCCGGCGGCCTTGAAAAGAGGAGAACAATTTCACTATTTACCCAGGCCCCAGGCTAAAAAAATGAGATTCTGCATTGTTTAGCCTGGGGATGTGTAAATACCAGAAACACTTCACTATTTACCTGGCCGCTCGAGAATTGATTGAGATTCTGCACTGTTCAGCGTTTGTCCATGCAAATAGCAGAAAAATGTCACTATCTACTCAGCAGCTGATTAAATATTAGGGACTTTACTATTTAGTTGGTGGCTGTGCAAATGGCATAAAATGTCACTATTTACCCCACCCACTAGTGAAACAGTAGAGATTCTGCACTGTTTTGCCAGCAGCCATGCAAATAGCAGCAACAACTTTGCTATTTACCTCGTTGCTGACCAAATAGTAGAGACTCTGCACTCTTCAGCTGGCAGCCATGCAAATAACAATGAAACTTCACTATTGACCTGGCCACTAGCTAAATGGCAGAGGCTATGCAGTATTTGGCCAGAGGTCAAGAAGACACAAAATAAATCACTCACTACCCAGCTGCTGGCAAAACAACAGACAAGTACAATTTGGCCAGTAGCCATGCAAATAGCAAATACACCTAATTATTGATGTGGCTGCTGGTTAAAGAGCAGAGCATACATATTATTTGACCACTAGCTTGGCAAATAGCAAAGACATTTCAAAATGTACCTGTCATCTGGCTAAATAGAAGAAATGATGCACTGTCCTGCTGTTGGCCTTTCAAATAACGCGTAAAGACACTTCATTATTTACCTAGTAACGTGCTAAATTCAGGGTTTCTTTTTACCTCCCTCTATTTCTGGTGCATTTTACATTTCATTTTCTTTTACTTGTGGGGTCACAAATTCATTTAATATAATGACATTATAATGGCATGGAGGAGAAATCTCCATTTTACAGAGGGAGTCATTGTAGATGAAATTAGTAGAGCTACAAGGTTTTTGGAGCCCAAGTTCGAAATACAATCATATTTTGGAAAAGGCAAATGTGGGACAGAATAGTTGACTGAGTGAATGCTCTAGCAAACAACCTGCACTCACAGGAGGAAATTAGGACGAGGTGGGACGACTTGCGGTGGAGAGTGCGTTCCCTGGCCTCCAAGCATCACCTGGAGGTCCAGAAGACTGGCGGTAGTTCTCCTAACTCCCCCTTACAACGTTTTCCCTGGGAGGAGAAGGTCTTGCTTATCCTACACCCTGAAGACTTGACAGGAATGCCTGATGGAGTGGAGACTGGTAAATTATACTTTGGAATGTGTCACTAAACCTCAATCTTATTTTGCTTTTTAATTTAGCTGTTGCTAAGTGATTTTCACCTTTGTTAAACATGTATGCCTAGATATGTTGGTATAATATTTTTTGTCTTGATTGTTAGTTTGAATGTGTTTTGTTGGAATTCAGATTACAGGTTTCAATCTCCATTACAGTTCACATGATATAATAGTGCTTTTACACTAAATAATATATTTCATATATGTGTTTTATATTCTAAATGTCAGTTGTTTGTTCTTACTGCGTAAATTCAGTAGGTATCATGATACCTTGTTTTTGCTAAGTGAAAAGTGCTTTCTAGTTTATCTATCTCTATTTCATGCTATGTTTTTAATTTGTTTGAGTTTAATGTTGTATGTTGTCCTTTCCTTGGTATCTCATTGAATAGGTGGTATTTGTTTCACAAATTAAAGTGTTCTCACTTACGAATGTAAAGGAATTACATTTTGTATCCCAAATATCAGGGTTTTTTGTTAACAAATCTTTTTATAGATGTACTCTGCAATATTTATATGACGAATAATGATATATATCTGCCTAAGTTGTATAATTGTCAGACTTTTTGCCTGCTAGGCCTTGGAATGCTTTCTGTCACATTTCTCCTCTCTACTGTATTGTGTAGAATCTTTAGTATATCTTATGTATACTTTTTATTTTTTTCATTTCAGGACATCTTTTTACCTGATATTTTGAAATTGCTTTGTGTGTAATTTAAACTGTTTGTGTAATTTATTATAATACCACTGAAGGGTACATTATGTATATAATTTAATTTTCTCCTTTTATTGTTCTTAATTTTTAGCTTAAATCTTTTTTTTACATTCATTATAGGTCCAATACCCAGAGAATGTGGTCAACAATCTGCCACTGAGGAAAATTCCACTCCAGACCAGGACCAAGTCTCCAGGGATGACTCCACTCATGAATGTCTGCATAACGAGGAGCAGCCTAGTCCATATGGTCTACCTGGGCAGACAGCTCCAATGAGTCATACCCAGTCCACAACTACGCCTCCCACCCCACCTGTTACCAACCTCAGCCTACGGATACCTACACTTCCTGTGTCCAAACCAACATCACCCCAGTCTTATTCCCCCCAGTCTTGCCTGCAGTTGAACAAGGACCACCACCACATCCAATTCTGCCAGGAACCAGTGGGATGGGGCACATTAGGTGAAAGGCACAGGGTAGTGGAGGTAGGGGTCGTGTGAGGCAATCTGTGGGCCAGCAAAGTGAAGCCACCCTGGCCACCATGTACCAAGTCTTGAGATCCCTCCATCAGTCCAAAGACATGATGGGCCAGGTCCTTACAGAGCTCCGGGAGATGAAGCAGTTGAAGAGGGAGCACAATGTACAAATGGAGAATCCGAACTCCAATTTGGGTTCACTGACTGGGGTGCTGCATGACATTTACATCCATATTGTGCAGGGCTTTTACAGCATCATCTTCCCCTTTCTGTGGTTCAACAGCATCTGGACCAACTACACCCGCCTCGGCCAGAGAAAAGGAGGCACCTCCACAAGAGACACCATCCGCACCCAAATCAGTCCCTGCAACTGTGGTAATTTACTCCGGTGAATGACTACCATTCTCTCTGAGGACTATTTTCTAGAAACATTTACCTTTCTGATGCCAGTTGTGTTTGGCTCTTCAATAATAATTTCATTCACCATAATTGACTTTTATATTTTTATTAACTTTTTTTTGTTAAACAAATTTAAAGTCTGCGTTTTTTTTCTCAGTTTATTTATCATTTATTTACTTCCATCACACATATTAAAATGTAAATAATAATTTTTGGGTTTATGCATATATAAGTGCCAAGTATCTAATGTTTCTCACAATCCCAAAAAGAACAAATAGCACAAACCCAACTGATGTATGTTTTGAAATTGTTAGAAAGAAATGTTTGTCATATTTTACAAAAAACATTACAACCTGTGCAACATCTAAATGATCAGTTCCAGACATTGCCACCAAAGAAGGCCATGATATAATCCAAAAAAACAGATTCAATAGGCAAAGTAGAATTGATTTATGTCATCAGCTGGAGTTTGATCTTGTGACTCAGAATAGTAATCCCACATCAATAACACCAATAGTGAAAATCCCAACATTACTCCATTTTTTTGCCACTGGATCATTCCAAGACATTGTTGCAGTATCTGGTGCAATGTCACAAACAACTTTAAGAGGCATGATACAAGAAGTTCTTTCTACAATGCTAAGACACATCAACAAGAGTATTTAGCCAGTGTGAAGGTTGATTGCTATGGCTTGGGTCAAATACCACATGTGGTTAGAGCAATTTAGGCAGCATATACTAGCTTGGTGATACCATTCACCAGAAAACAAGTCTACTGCAATAACTTCAACACAATAACAGTGAAAGTTGTCTATGTACAAGATATGTACACCCAAAGTATGTGAGTGTCTTTCACAAGATCAATTAATGTTCCCTCTATACTTTGTAACAGCAGCATTTTACTGCAAATGTCACAACTTTGAAATATCCAAATGAAGAAGACATCGTGAATGGTCCTAGAACAGATAATAAGAAAAATATTAATGAAATTACGTTACAAAATAGACACCTTAAAAATGAATAATTTTGAGAACACATTTTCTAAGAATATTCAAAGATAAACTATGTAAATGAACATAGCAGTCAATGTGTCAAAACCTTGATCAACAAACATCTTTGCCTTGGATTTCACTCAACTTAGCCTTTCTAAAATATTTCCTGCACAGACGTTTATCCCCATTACATTACAAGTTGGTTTAACATTTCATGTAATAGAATGTAAATATGTACTTACACTTGTGTGAAGAAATTTTCAATGCATCTTGATGTACATCAATTCCTTCCGCTTCATCACTATAATCTTCATTTGGCATTTCAACATCCAAACCTGGTAGCTCTTGCCAGTCTTGTTCATCTGCAATGTATGGGATGTTCCGTTACAGAACCATGTTGGTAACATGCAGCATGCCGTGGTGATTTTGTTCACCTTATCAGGTGAGTAAAGGAGTGCTCCACAAGTCTTGTCCAGACATTTGGCCTTTAGGAGCCCAAAGGCCACCCCACTGGCATTGATGTTCTTTAATGGGCCTCACAGAAGAGGACTTACCCTGGCGTTGTCGAATTTCTCAGAAGTGCTAACAACCATGGTTGGTTGGGATAGATAAGCTGAGTCTACAATATGGAAAAAATAAAATGAGACAAAAATGTGACACAGTATTAGATCATTTCACTTTAAATCAATCAATCAATAAAATGACAAATTGACAGAATCTGGACCTAGAAGTCATCAAAAGTCTAGCTCGGCCAGCCCTCCCAACATGGGAAGCACTTGTGCCATACCCTGACACCTCCTAGTGGCCCACATACTTGTGGTGGCCTGTCTGGAGCTTGATATGCAGTTGAGAGCCCAACTGCAGCATCAAGGGGATAAGTTCTAATTTGCGTTTAACATGGTAAATAACTATTTGTTGTTACAGCAACAAATTTTGTCATCAACATTTAAGTTTGACACATGTCCAATGCACAAAAAGGGTTCTTGAAGGTGCAAGTTTTGCACAAGGTGTATGATGATGTGTTATATATGAATTTGTGGAAAAAGACACCACCTGATTTCTGTTCACTACCAAAGGACTGGTTTGAGCAGACATGTGTGCCTAAGTAACAGATACGCATAAGGTTGTTTGATGCTATGAGGGACCATTGTACTAAACAGGCCACTTGTCTTTATTGTGTCGGATGTGATGCTCCTTCATTATTGTGAATGATGTGACGTTAGCCTTATTCCAGGTGACATAGCATAAAAGCCACTTATGATGCAGTGGATGTTCCAAACGTCACATTGGTAAGTTGGTTTTATTCACAAACAAGAGTGAGCATTTGAGCCAAAATAACTAGTAACATCAGATTAAAGGGCTACATGTTTGATTAAAAAAATCCCAAATGTGTTTTGATTTAAAAATACTATTTCCTTCATGTTCAAAGTGACAGATTTGCTTGATGTCTTTCTCCTTCACTAATGTTCATGTAAGCCAGTCTGTTTTTTGGCAAATAATTTTAATAGCCATGAACTTTTTGGAAAAACACAGCAAGGTATGTGTACACATTGGTGCAAAAGTAACACATACCCTGTAGGAAGGTGGAATATGACTATATGGTTGTCCCCACTTTTTGCCTGGTGTTGTGCTGGTTTATGACTTAGTTGGACTGGGACCCTGCTATTCAGGGCCCCAGTCTATCTGCTTTGTCTGTAAAATGGTTTCCATGTACATTAGGTACATTTCTAATTGGTTTCTGGAGTGCCTTATAAGCCCCTAGTATATGGTATACTATGTACCTAGGGCATAGGTACCCCAGAGGCCTACCAGGGGCTGAAGTGTGTATTATGCCACCCCTGGGAAGCACTTCAAAATGACACCACAGGTCTGCTACTGCAGCCTGGGTAAGGTGGTACTTGCACCCCTTACAGTTCTATAGGCTACCTATATCACTACGATTGCACACACATATAAAACCTATAAGTTACTCCTATCGCAGGCCTTAACAATCCTGAAGGCAGAGTGTTTGGTTTTTATGTGAGAGGGTGCCCCTGCATGAGCCGAGCCCCTCTGCAGTGTTCGGAGTACCTCCTCTGATGCTGTTTGTGGTGCAGCCTGACCATATACTCTTAAGTGCATTATAACTAGGGGTGGGCGGAATTTGCGAAATTAACTTTCGCAAATTATCACGAAAATGTTTAAAATTATCGCAAATAAGCGGAAATATCGCGAAGATGCGGAAGTTTTTTTCCGGCATGTTCGCGAGATTTTCTGCATGGTTGCGGGTCGCCAACTTACCCATGTGGTTGCTTGCAGGCGCGGCCATCTTGTTTTGAGTTGTCTCGCGGTGCATGATCGCGAGAAGAAAGACGTGATCGCGCGACGCATGACGTCACTGCGAGCGCGAACTGTCGCGAGACAGCACAAATGGCTAAAAACAATACAACATCTCATGGAGAACGCGACCGGATCAAGAAAACTTGTCGGCGAACGCAGGGATTCAGGTAAGGCGATCGCGCGCGCGCGAGAATGTATTATTTTACAGCGCGAGCAAGAAACAAATTATCGCCACGCTGCGGAAACCGGAATGTTTGACATTTTCGCGCTCTCCGCAGAAAGCGAAAATGTCAAATTATCGCAATTTCCGCGAACGGAACGAAATTTTCGCCCAGGCCTAATTATAACCTCGCGGTAAATGCTAACTTTGGGATGGCTGCACGGAAACATGTTGTGTTTGGTGTCAAACGCTTTGGAATACTACCCCCTGCCAGTTCTGGCGGCGGGGCTAGCATTCCGCCCTTCTAGAGGGAGAGACATGTTTACACTGGTCTAACCCGGTAGGACTTTCTACAGCCCTGGCATCACAAAATGGATGCCTCTGCCACAGATACGGGTCTGGCCTCCTGCTGCTGACTGAAACTCCGGCAGGGGAGGCCTGGACAATAGGTTTCCTGTCTCAGGGAGGTGTAACCACCTTCCCAGACAGGCAGATGTGTATTGGGGCTGGGCGGGAGCAGTCTCTGGTGCTTTGAAGTCCTGCACTGGGGGCAAACTTGGTGTCCCTGTGCATAGTCCATTTCAAACCGGTTGCAGGGGCTACCTGCCCCTGCTCTGGCGTGAAACTGGACAAAGGAAATGAGTGTAACCACTACTCTTTCCAAACCCTCCCATAGGTGGATCCCTAGAGTATGTCCAACCACCAAACTTAGTATAAGTATGGGAATCCAGTCCTTGCGACTTTAGATTACCCTGGACAAAACTCTGGAATATATATCCTGGACCTTCGATGTTCCACTTTGCTTAGAAGACTGAAGAAATCTCCCTTGGGGTCAAGGAGTGACTCCCCTGCTTGGCAGGCACCAAAGAAGCAACTGACCGGTCTGCATCGCTGAAGCTCCCGCCGGACACCGAAGTCTTTGCATCACCAGAGGGAAATTTCTAGACTTCCCCGAGGCTACCCTGAGTCCACAGCAAAGCTGAGGCCCGTGACTATTATGGGTGACGTGGAACCGTGAACCCTGGACACCGTGAACTTTTGCAGCAACAGCATCTTCCTGGACCTCCTTGAAGTTGTGCTTTGGGCTTCGAGTAGCCCCAGCCTTGAGCACCTACTGAACTGAAGATTGCTGGCCTCCACTCTACGAGTGACCCGTGGGCCAGTTTCAAGTATGACCGCTTGAGGCTCCTTTGAGATTGCTGGCCCGTTGGCTAGTAGGTCCCCACAAAGGCATCTCCTCTTCTGATTGGGCTTTCCTGGTTGCTCCAGATGTGCCTCAACATTCCCTTGCTTGGTGAGTCCCCCAGACCTTGCTGGTCTGCACCGCAATCCTTTCTCTGATTTCCAGTGTCTTACCGTTGCCAAGGCATGTTGGGTCCAATCCGGTCCCCAGCACCGCAGTACTCGACAGACTTCATGGAACAGCTTGAATCCAGCTCCTAGTTGTCATTGGTGCCTCCTGGACCTCGTGGCTGAAGAGTCAAGAAACCCGTCAACTCACCTGAAGCACCCAACATCTGTGGGCATTGGTCCATCCTGCTCTTGGTCACTGGTAAGTGACCCAGACTCTGTCCCCTCTGCTTTCAGGTTCCTTCCATCCTAGATCCAGGCTTGGATCACTTCGGACACTTCTCCTCTTCACGGCAGCAACACTTCTTCGCCAGCTCATATTGAAATCGACGACCCGACACCAAAAGACACCTATGCACCCGGCTTCCCTGGGTGAGGTAACACGAGTACTCCGGTGCTCCCATGGGTGCTAGCACTACATTTTCCTAAGTCCAAAAGGGTTTGGTCCTGACTTGATTCTAAGTGTCCCTAATCTTTAATTTTCCAACCGTGACATTGCCCATAGAAGCTAACGGGAACCCGCAGTTGGGTTTACACACTGCACACGATCCCCGTGGGTCTCCTGTGTCACTACCTTGGGTGGTTCCTTGGAGTCCCAGCGATTCTACAGGCTCTAGGCCTTGTGTCTAGTTCAGTCATGGTTCTTATACCACTTTATTGGTATATGGTTTGGTACGCCCCTAGGGCCCAAACGTGTATTTGTGCTATTACTGTTGATTGCTAACTTTTAAATTAAGTACTTCGAACTCCAGTCTCATAAACAGACTAGAGGGGTGTGTTTTATCTTAAATACATATATTTTAAATATATACCTGGTGTGGTTGTCCTTTCATTTGGTCATTCAAGAGATTATAGACTGGTAAAATAAGCTGCTTTACATTCCTTCAAGACTTAGCCTGAAGGCTGCTCTCCATAGCTACCACTAGGATAGCTTTCAATAAAGGTTGTCTTAAACCTATTCACCAAAAGGGTAGTTTGGACTGATACAAGGTGCCCACTATAATTAGTGGACAGTATATATCAGGCCAACTTCTCACATACCCAAAACCATTTTTCAATGCCTTTGTTATATCCAGATGATAAGTAAATGATGGAGACAAATGGGATACTTAAAGGGGCTTTTGCAGATGGAATGTTCCATCAGATATATGTTGGAGTATCCTATCTGGAATACTCAAAATCAGGCCCAACTCATGACTCATTTGAAAAATTAGGAAATGCATCAAGGTGCAATCTGTTGCATATTGTGAATTTCATTTTATTCTTTGATGTAAAAAGTATATATCAATCTGTGTATATAATATTTTCTGGATGTTGTGCCAATTTTTGCCTAATGTGAAAACCAGCATATTTTGTAAAACCATTTCACAATAGGAAAACAAACTTGAAATTACTTGAGATATTTAGGAGTCAAATGTGAACATGTTTATGCTCTGTACTTACCTGTAGAAGTCATTTGTTTAGCCACAAAAAAATATTTCTTAATTCCTTCTACGGCATAGGTATATACATAGTGCGTGATACATCGATAAGCTACTTCAGCACTGAATCCATATAATATTTTTTACATTTGAAATATACTTTAGTTACTTGAAGTAAGTGTTACTATTGTGAAATGCTGAAACAAAGCAAACAGGCTTTTAGTTCATACAAATATTGGTACAACATTGAAGTATTTGTTTACACACATTGATTCATATTTTACTTTTTGTGAATGGAAATAAAGCAGCTTTTACGGCCTTGTACACACACTGTACAAAGGTATTTTTGGTTAATATCCTTTTTGCTGACATACATTCACTATTTTAAACAATAAAGCCCAACTATTCAGTGGTGTTAAACCGTTCCTGGAGAGAATTAAAAATGGATAAGAGACAAGGTCATAAATAATATGGGAGCTAATGTGGGGAATTAAAAAATTGTGACCAAATGGTTACTGAAGATGTTCCCTACATTCATGAGATGATGATAATAAAGAACCAACGTTTGAGAGCTTTAAATCAGGTGAAATATGAAAACTGTGATCAAAGTTCATGATCAGCTCTAGTTACACAGATACAATAAAACAACGGTATTTGTCTTTTCAGGATCATCAGGAGAAGGCAAAGGAGAATGTGGCCATGTAGGTGGTGAAGCAGCTGGCCACTGTGTTTTGGCTGGTGAGACAACCAACACCGATGGACACAGTGGCACAGAGGGTGAGGGGACTGTCACAGAGGCCACCACCTCTACATCATCTTTGGAAGCTTCCACAAATGACCAGTCCCTAGTGGCGGTGGACTCTACAGCAACTATTCCACCTGCATCCTTGTCCGCCACCCAGAGACCCATCTCCACCCTCCCTCTGCCCCCAGTTGGTCAAACCTGCCCCCTTAAAAGGGATGGGGTCTCCTTCACTGCAGGCACCTCACCCGGTGCCCCTGTCCCCTGGAGGCTATTGGTCTCCTACGCCGCATCTCTGTAGGCCAGACTCAACTCATGAATGTCACCCAGGACCTAAGCTGCAAAATTTAATAAATGGTAGCACACCTAGAAGGCATTCATAGTGCTATGTTTGGCCTGCAGAGATCATTTATAGGAATAGCCTCCTCACTGATCGCAGCCTCCCGACCAACCAAACCTTGAGCCCAAACTCAGGCCCTTTCCCCAGCCCAATTCCCATATCCCAGCTCTGCCCCAAACACACTCACTCCTTTGCACGTACCCACTCCAACAGTCACAAGCAGCACACCCACACATAAACACAAGCATACCAAGAAACACAAGCACACATCCAAACAACATACAGATACCACACCCTCACCCACCACAACCCACAAGAACACACACATCACCAAAACCACCACCAACACCACATGCACATGTAATATAACAACCACAACAGCCACAACTACCACCACCATAACCACAACCACCACACCCACCACTACACCAACAACCATCACCACCAGCACACCCACAATCACCACAACCACAAGAACTACCTCAACATCACTCTCATACAATTGCACAATTACATGCAAAACAACACCCACCAAACACAAATGCAGACAACAACATACACCTGCCAAGACACACACACCCAAACATACACAACATACACCAAGCCCACATGCAACTGCACAACCAACAGACACAATGCATATCACCCCTGCATCTCTCTTTACCTCCCTAACTCTATTGTTTCCCACCATTCCTCCCCTTTCTCCTCCTTCTGATTATTTGCTTGCTCTGGCCTTGACCCCTTCAAAACCCACCCCTCCCAAATCTAAACCCTCACCCAAACGCACCCCTCCCAAACCAACCTCTCCCAAACCCACCACTCCCACACCCAAACACACCCTCCAAAACCCCAAAACACCCCTCCAAAACCTTAACCCAGTCCTCCCAAATCCACACCTCCTAAGAAAGATCATTGAAGTGACTGCTCTGTTCACACTAGATGCCCCTTCCTGAGGTGGTTCCCCTTGGCAGTTATATAGGAGGCGAGTTACCAACAAGAGCACAACAGTGCAAATTGACTATTGTCATCGGTATATATTATAGCCTTATAGCCCGCCGTAGCGGGCTATACCGGCTGTTAAAGGCCCGCTGCAGCGTTAAAGGCCCGAGCCGAAGGCGAGGGACTTTAAGAAAGCAGAGGGACTTTAAAAGCCGGTATAGCCCTGCTACGAAGGGCTATAAGGCTATTAGAACATTCTGCCACTAGAGGGCAGAATGTTCTAACAAAACAAAGCCTTCAGGGAGCGCGAGGGGATTGAAATCCCCTCACGCTCCCTGAAGTCTTTGTTCACAGCCAGAGCTGTGAACAAAGACACATTGGAATGTTGGAGCTCCGGGCTTATACCAGCCATTATAAGCCCGGAGCACTCCATTGTTTTCAATGGAGCTCCCAACATTGCAATGTTCTAATAATATTTAAACTTAAAGCAGTTATAGGAGTAGCTCATAAGTTACATAAATCAAGAGTTTTCATTTCATCAAGGTTGTCCTGACGTTAATTTTCATCCGCCATAGGTTGATTCCTAGAAATTGTTATGGCTAAAATGTCAAGTACATATTTTTATTTACCATTATGACAGGAAATGTGACAGATTTAATGTCTTCTTTGTTAAGTGCATACACTGTTTAAAATAGTATGTGATTGTGATTTGAATGTAGGTGCAAGCATTCATCATAATAATAGAATCTTGCACCAACAAATTTATGTTTTAAAAAACATTTAAAGTCTTAATACAAGTGTGTCTATTTTAACTTGATATGAGATAAGAATAAGCACATATGCATTACACCTTAACGAATTATGTGACAATTGAAATTTGATAAAATATAGGAATTGCACTAGACAAGGAAAAATGTTACATGGATAAACTGATTCAAGTTAACTGATTCAGGTTTGGGACTGACATTGACTTTACAGGTATTTAAAAAGTCTAGTGCAATTTCTACATTATGTTACATTTCACTTACCCCAACGATGTGTTATACATGTGTTTTTAATCTGGCAATGTATGCAATTTATTTAAACACACCTGTATAGTCACTTTTTCGATTTTTTAATGCGGTCCTTTTTTGTATGTTTCCATTTTTTGAGGACAGCTTTCACCAAATTTAGAAATACAGTGTATTCATACTGGTGTGTTTCTTTAAATTTCTTAAATGTCAACATTGCAAACATATGCAATGCACACTGGTATGCTATTGCTTGTGAGAGATATTTAAAAATGCATGAGTGCAGAACAAATGTAAACAGGCAAGTCAAAGGGTAACAGGTAAAAGTGGAGCTTACCTTTGATTTCCGCCACAACAGGGTTGATTTGCTGTGTCGCAAAGCAGCAGCAGAGACAAGACTTGGAAGATTGGGTCCATAGTGGAAAAGGAAGTTTGAAAGTGAGAAAAGGTGAGTTTCTGCCCTATATCCCTTCCAATCTGCCAACTCAGGTGTGGGGGTTTGCCACCACATTTGTATCAGCAGGAAGGCACATCAAGATGGCCTTGCAGACAAAGTGGCTGTACTCCCTCCGACAGCCACTTTTCTCTATGGCGCCGTCGACACCTGTGAGAAATTCTGATGGAGACAGCAGCGCTCCGACGATGTTTTGTACATGGACCCAACAATATTTAAATAGAGAGAGAAGACAGCCTAGTAGGCGGACGGGCAATCCAACAGAAAAGCGACTGAGGGCCCATTACCCCAAGGTTTAAATGAGGCCCCTTGACATCTTTAACAAGAGAATCATATGACGCACCCCTACTCCTACCATCTTCCCTAAATCGTCACAGAAGAAATTATCTGTAGCTTTTTGATAAAAAGGCCCTCACAGTTTCTTTGGGTTATGTTTTCTTAATTCTTCCTCACTTCAATTATGGGTCTCCACCCTCCATCCACAGGGGTGCAGTCAACATTTGCCCACTTCTTGCCTTTTTCCTTTTGCTTTTTTCAGCCCCTTTTTCCCCGCCACTGCTGCACCCGATGGTCCCTAGTGTTTCACTACTTTCTGATAGGGCATTATGCAGAAGACTTTCCGTCTTTCCACAGTGGCTCATAGGATCTTTTAAAGTCCCTATTTACTTAGGACTGGACTAATGAGTTTTCAGACATCCCTGCTCCCCCTCATTTTAATATATAATTTGTACAATCGAAACATTGGCCCCGATGAACGTGGTCTAAAGATTGTTTGCTCCACCGAAACGTACGTCGGCCATTGACCTTTGAGAATCAGTTCAGTGAAATACATGAGATATGTAAAGGAAATGAGACAGCTGTGATGCTCATATACAACAAAGAAATGAAACATTGAGTTTGTAGACACTGTCGGAACTCTCGAAATGTTTCAATGTAACAATTGAAATGATTTATTATCTATATACACTGTTTTGGATTCTATTAGTGTAGCACATTTGTACTTTTAAATTACATGCTGTATGTCAGAGTGAATGATTGGTATGTATTGGAGTGTGTATGTTTTTTTGTATGAGTTTGTCGGGGTAGGGTAACGACAAAGAATGGATATGTTCTTTATTTCAAATGTGTATATCTATGTTTCATTTTGTAAAATTAATTTCATGATTTAATTCTGAGATTTGTGAATTTTGCAATTTTATATATGAATTTTTACTTTCTGAAAAGTAAAATCAAAAGCATAAAAAATAATGCTTTTCAATAAAATTTGGCATCTCTAAAAAAAAATTGGGGAAGAAGGAATAAGTGGTTCTCTTGGGGGTTTGTATAAACCATAGGCAATTGTTAAAAGAAAGATAGGTTTTGCAAATGTCCTTCACAGGTTTTGATTGTCTGGTCATCTCCTCTTGATTCTGTAGGTCCCGTTCTCCTAGTGTTCCACAGTCTCAGTCTGGTTTGCCTAGCAATGGTTTCTCTAATCTGGGGCCTCACAGTCCATGTTCTCTCCCTCGTTATGTGCCCAATAAACGTGATCCTTTTGATTCTGGCCCTCTTTGTTTGTGCCATTGTATGCCTCTTTGTTCTGGCCATGCTAGTCCTTTCAGACACACTTTTCCTAGCCCTTCATTTTCTTCCCTTACTCCTCTTGGCCTCCTCCACTTGACCTGGTGCTTCTGATCCTTCTCACCCTGCTAATCAGATTCCTAGTATATCAGTTTCCGGTCAAGCTAGTTTCCTCCATCTCCTTGGCCACTCGTGTCTTGCCCTCTTAGGCCTTCCCCTCTTAGCTCTTGTTTTTCTGATTTGGATCATTCTTATCCTCCTGACCCTGTGCCTTTTGTTCATGGCACTCCTCCTGACACTGCATGCACTGCATCCAATGATCTTTTGGTCCTGGTTCTCTTTATCTGGGCCCTTCTGAGTCTCATTATTTTAGTCCTCTGGACATCCAGGTCCAGTTGCCTTCATCTTCCTGGCTCTGGCTGTTCTGGCCCTCCTGATTTTCCTCACCCTTGTCCTCCTACACCCATGTCCCAGTCTTTGTGCTCCATGAGGTACTCTGGACCATGGTCCTATTGTCATGACCCACCGGGCACTCCTCTGACTTTTTCTGCTCCTCTGTACATCCTTCTAATACTTCTAGCTCTAACCTAACGGCCTCTAATCTTTCTTTCTTATTCTGGTCCCCTAGTCCTATTGACCATAATCCTCCTACTCTTAATCTTCATAGTATTTCAGGATCTGGCCCTGATCCTCCTGCTCTTTGTCCTTATGCTTTTACACCAACTGATCATGGTCCTCGTTGCTATGGCCATTTTGGAACTGGCCATCCTATTCCTTTTCTTCCTGCCATCTTGTTCCTAACCCTGTGACATCCTCCAGGGTGTAGTTCTCCCTGTCCTGATCTCACTGATCCTGATTCCTGAGCCTCCTTTTCTTCTACACCCTCATCCTTGCAGTCCTGGCACTCAAGGTCCTGATTCCCTTTGCTCAGACCTTCCTTGTCTCAATGGTCCTTTATTTTCTGATCCTCTTAAAAGTTTTCCTTCTGGTTGCCTGTATCCCTTGTCTCACCTACCTGCCACTCCAAGCCATGGTTTTCAAAGTCCTTGTCTTTCTCAAAATGATGTGCCTATTGGTCCTGATACTCCTGGTCCTGGTCTTTATAGTTTGGTTTCAACAGGGCTTAATTCTCATGGACCCTGTCATTTATGGTTTGTCTGGGCATCATTCCCCTGTACTTCAGCACCTAGTCCTTTGTATCTTGGGTCTCCTTTTTCACAGGCTCCCGGTCCTGGACTTTTTTACCCTGCTCATCCTAACTCTCATCCGTCAGTCCTCCTGATCCTACTCCCATGGTTTATCTATTCTCCTGGTTTGCCTGTTCCTAGTCCCTCTCCTGGTCCATGTAGTCCTGGTCTTAGTTCTGATACTACTTTGTTTTTTCCTCACGTATCGGGTCTTCTGGAGCTGGTCCCACTAACCTTGTGTTCCATATCCCTTCAGACCCCTAGTCTTCCTGCTCCATACTAGTCCAACTAGTCCTCCTCACCTCTTGGTTTGCCTGTACCACCTTGTTCTTATCAGTCTGTTCTGGTCCCGTCTATCATGGTCCTCCTAGTAATGATCTACCTGGGATGGTCTTTCGTATCCCACTGGCACTGCTCTTCTGAGTTCCCATGTTGCATGTCACACAGGTTCAAGTAGTTCTTGTTACGCTGCTTTAGGATCCAGGGTCTGACTGCCTACAGGACACCCAGGCAGTGCCCGATGTGCTGGTCTGACAAGTAAGTGTGTGGTCCTTTTTTGAAGCAGCTGGTGGGCCTGTTTTCAGGCCAGGTGGGCCGGTCTTTACCTTGCCAGATGCATTGCCTGCAGCAAACACAAATGCATGCCCTCTTCTACATCTTGCAAAATACCCATACAGTGTTTCTTTACAAGTTCAGAACTAACCTGATTTGCAAATGTGGGACATTATTTTAGCTATCTGAGTCATGGGGTTAATGGGGGCCACATTCATTTTTGAGCCCGGGCCTATTTTTTGTCCCAGTCCGACCCTGTTAGTGTCAGCCTGAGTCTGACCATCATGGGCCTTCTGACCCTGGTCCCAATCAGCATAGACTTCCCGGTCTTTTATATCCCCCCGGCCATTCTATTCTAGGGTCTCCAGCTTCTGCTAGCCCACGTCCTTTCTGGTTGTGGTCTTCCCAGTACTGATCAATTTGCTTCTGGCCCCTTGGTCATCCTTAATCTGATCTCTGTGGTCTTCACCCTCCTGTCACTGGTACTTCTTTCCAGTGGTTTCCTGGTCTTCTTTGGTCTGTCTACCTGAATCTGCTACTCCAGAACCTGGTCATCATCGTTCCTCTATTCCTGGTCAGTGCTCTCAGGCCTTCCTCATTGTTATGGTCCAGGGCTTACTGTTCCTTCTGCCCCTGGTGCTTCTGTTTCTTTGGGCCCTAGACCACTGAAACATTATCCCCTGTTCCATATACTCCTGACCCTCCTGATCCTTTCATCCTGGTCCTGGTCCCCCTAGTCCTATTTTTCTTGGCCTGCTCCTTATGATCTACTGGTTCCGTGTTCCCTCTGGCACTGGTAAAATTGGTCCTCATAGGTTTGGTTTCCCTGGGCCTGGTTATTTTTGTCTTGGTCCTCCTTGCCATCATCATCATCCTACTGGTCCTACTCCTTCCTTTCACAAACTGCATCCACAATGACTTTAGTCTGGTACCGCCTCCAATTCTTTTACCCGGATTTGTGTTTCATTGGCTCAAACATTTCTTTTGCTGAGACAGCACTGTCGGAGACAGCACTGTCAAGGACAGAAATGATGGCTCAGTAGAGACAGGACCTTGCAGACTTAAAACACTGCTTAGCATACCAAAAATTTGACCTACCATCCTCAAGATATATTGTGCAGGTGACTTCAGTGTGGCTGAAGGGACTACTCATGGCAAAGGACCAATAAGCATCCATGTCTGACACCCACTCTGATGGGTGAGTACTATGAACAGGTGTGTTAATTCACAGTCAGCAGAGTGAACTCCTAGTGTGAATTAGATGCATTGCTTACCTGTCTCATGCTTTCCTTTCCCCATTCTGCGGAAGTACCATTTCTGTATAATTTACCTCCTGCAAGTGTCCTAAACACTGTGCCCTCATGCACCAATTGTACACAGTATGAGGACCACCCTCTGGGACACAAATACTACCTAACTATCTGCATTCCCTGTTTGCTGATGCATGTTGAGTGCTGCTGTGTTGCCAGGTTGAAATCATAAGCAAGCACAACTCCCCTTAAAAGAAACCTAAAACTATCGCATGGCCTTCCATAGGAAGCCCAAAACCAGCCCAGACCTAAAAAATCATCAAACGGAGGATCCTGAATATTAAAAAACAATATATTATCATGAGTAAATAACACATTCACATAACATGCTTTAAAACTGTTCTCATTATTCTTTGAAAGCAGCCAAAGATCACAAAAAAAGCTGTGTGCCTGAAGCTCATGAAATAGAAGTTTGATTCCTACATTTATTACCTGAATATTGAAATAACATAAATTGCCCCACTGCAGTATTTTTACACTGCAACCCTGCTGTCATATATGTGGGTAATGCAAATACACACTGCAGCCTACATATGGCATTGAAATAATTGTTTGCTCCATTTACACTTACTTTACAGGAAAGTGACAGATCCACTGTGTGAAGTCATTTTGTATAGCAACATTTTAGGACCAGAGCATACACACTGTGGAGCTGAACACCAGTGTTGCAGTGTAGCGTCATAATATCAGTAAAAATGGGGTCCAGGGCAGGCAAAGGTGAAAAATCTGGGATAACAATTGAGAAAAAGTGACTCTACTACAGCAGGCTTTATAATTTCTTTGATCTTTCTCCTGTGATCATAGCATAGCAGGACACCAATATTCATCAGACGCTTACAAGCATCTGCTGACATACTCACTACTCTAGGGCAGTGGGTTTATGTTAAAAGAATGTCTTCTTTTTTATCCGGAGATGCATATCACATTTTTAGAGCAGTTTTCTAGGACCTGAACTCATTAAGCTAAAGTGGTGTTCACTTTCTCCCTGCACCAGCTTTGTACAACTAAGACCCAGATTGCCCATGCCATGTGAGGGGAAGCATGCCAGATGACAAGAAATCTTGATGCAAACTCATGGCAGGACCAATGGAGATCCTTAACTTTCAACTGTAGTGTCCCAACAGTTATATTTGTGCTCCAGACACCTCTCTAAATCAGGCCCATCATAGTGGTTCCTGATTGCACTTTAGCTGCAGCTTCTCGTAGCTGCTGAAACTTTTGTCTCTGATCCTCTGAAGCTTCGTATCCAGCAGCCTCTTCCAACTGATCGTTCTGCAGCCTTCCACCACCTTGGTTCTCACTCTTCTCCTTTCTCCACTATGCCTTTGCTATGTCACTAGACCCTGTGTTTGTTTCCAGCTTTTGAGATCCCTCATTTTTTCAAATAATGGCCATTTCTCTCAAGGACTACATATGCTCCTCTAGAGAATGGTTGTTTCCTCTACTTTGGAGACAGCTGTCTGTATGGGACGAACACAAAGCTTTGCAGGTCTAACATGAAACTTCATTACAAATTGAGGTACTGAAGGAGGACATGAACCTGATGTCTCAAGGGGAAGAAACATTGCATAAAGAAACCTAGGTGTTAGGCCAGAATCAGAAGAAGGAAAGCGAGAAAGAAGGGAGGGGAGTTGAGGGAAAAATAGGGGAACAGAGAAAAATATGAATTGTAGCTCTGTCAAATTGTCAGAAAGAGTGTTCCAAAAAGGCATGAAAGGATCTTAAAAGTCGAAGAAGAGGGTTTAGACATAAGGGGCTTGATTCACAAAGCTAAACTTACACTTTTGTGTAAATTTACAATAGTTTGCCATTCACAAAGGTATTTTACTATTAGTATCCATGGGGATATCCCATGGAGAACAGGGTCAAAACTGTTGCATATGGCTAGGTGAGCAAAAAAGCGATTAATTAAACCCAGATCTGTGACTGGAGGTGAGTGTGAGTGTTTGATAATGTTCAGCATTCCGTCCAACATCTTTTTGTGATGCTATAATTGCCCTAAGTGGAAAGGGTATGCCCAGACATGGGTCCCATGCTCACTATACCACTGGACTCAAGTTAACCTGGTTGATGAGGGGTGATACCTCAAAACTGATCCTAGGATGCTTGTTTCCAGCCCAGGGAGTACCTGTCTTGTTGTTTTTGGCTGAACTGTTCCCATGGGAAGCAAGATCAAGACTGATTTGCATATGGCTGTCTCCAAACTGGGGTGGCATGGTGAGCAAAAAAAACTAAGGATTTAACCCAGATCTGTGATTTGGGGTGAGTGTTTGACAACGTACAGCATTCCATCCATTATCTTTTTGTGTTAATTTTTTGCACTTCAGCAAATGGTTTGCTTGTTTATTTGAAAAAGTTATAAAATGTGTTTCTGATGTAGTAATAACATTTCAGCCTGTGAAAAATTGGCAAATATAATAGAACGGTTTTAAAAGGTTACTTTTTTTATGGGATCTCTGTAAAGTTATAAAGTTGTATATAAATTGATAACAAGGAGATCTAATATTTCTATTAGTTACAAGAGTATATATATATTTTTTTTAATTAACTTTGAAATTGGTTGGTAAAAGTTCTAAATAACCGTTTTAGTTTTAACGAATGTCGCCACTGTTCACTTCATACAACTGTTAATCAAAAGCCAAAGCTTTCAGCCACAGTTCGTATCACGAAAAAGAGGCAGGCGGGCGGGGGTGGGGAGATTTGGGGGGTGTAAAGGGGAACGAGGGGGATCAATGTTTCAAAAATAAATAAAGGTGCCTGCTCCCTCCATTGCGTCCTACTCAACTTCTCTTTTTCGGTTGGAAGGCACAGGCTTCCAGCCTGCCCTGTGGCCAATCTTGAAGCAGCTCTCGCGTGAGAGTGCTGGAGCGGGTAGTACAAAATGTTGTATACCCCCCCATTCTGCATGTTTATATTAATCCGAATAATCAATTAATGGTAATATTATTAATTCGTTTGAAGTGATAACTCACCTATTATATTAACAAAACAATTACACGTGGGATTTGCATTTTGCATGGCTGAACTAATTGTATACTAATATATGTATGCATACTAATGGTAGAAAATTAGAATATTGCATGATATATGTTGCTTTTGTGATGTAATTGTAAGTTGCACCAGATGACATCACTGGGTGAATATAAATGCTTTGAATGTTGCTATTATGCTAGATAATTACTTACACATAGGGGAATTAGTGAGGGTTTAACATTTTATTAGCCATTTCAATGTTTTAATTATGTTTTTGTGTTTGTTTTGCTTAAGTTGACAATTTGTGCCTTCGTAAAGATGGCCGACTGAGACGCACGACGTGACTGCTACTGTTCCACGAGGTTTTGAGTGAAGTGCGCCTGCGCCACCGCCAGCAACAATGGCCTCGTCCTGACCCCAGGAGAGATGTGCCCACCAACGTCATACTGGTACATAGGCGAAACATCAAGAGAATTCCGCATCCGTCTCTCCGAACACAAATCCGCTATTAGAACTGGCAAAACACAAGCACCTTTAGTGAAACACTATGAAGAGTATCAACACACAGAAGCAGATCTCCGTTGGGTCATTTTAGAGAGGGTGATAACCTCACCTGGGAGGGATCCCATCAAAACCCGCAAACAGCGAGAAACTTTTTGGATTTTCCTTTTAGACATAGTGAACAAAGGCCTTAACGAAGAAATTGTATGGCTAGTAACATCTTAAGTCATCTTAGTTCCATAGGTTGTTTCCTCAGTTTCATGTCATGTCAGGCCCACACCAGTTAACATCTCTTTTCTCTTTAAGAGGCTTTCTGATCAGAAAGTATACCATCTGCCATAGTCTCTGACCCATCGTAGTTAATTTGCTAAACAAAGTGTTGTATGTGTACCATAATACGATTGACCATTCCAATACAGCGCCCTGACATCTTACGGTGTGGCATCACAATTCGAGGGCCACGAGTAGTTATTCAAATACACAGACTTAAATACTACGCCACCGTAATTTAGACTTAATTCTCCCTACTTGGCTAAATATAGCATACTTCGTGATAATTTACAACTCACGACTTTATCTTTGACCACTCATAGATGGCGCTGGCTGCTTCATACTATTATCCCCATACATCATGGTGTGGTTGTTAAAAACATAAATCATAATAGAACATGTAGATAGCAATACTGTATGATACCATGTTGTAGTCCTTTTACTCTATCCTCACAATCACCGGTACACCAGATACACTAATCAGCTATAAATTGGTAAGCTATACCGTCCACGGGTCCATAAAATGGCAAAGTACACCGTTATAACACCATTCCAACATGGCGCCTGTCATATTTTTCAAAGTAGGAGTCTTTAATTAAAAGACCTCTAATTTCATGATGATTTTATCGAACTACTCCTACTTAAATATTATTTCATCATACCCGATCGGAATTTAGATTAGATTCTTCTTATATTGCTAATTACCCCACATTTCATACCTATCTACAACTGACGACCCTATCCTGGGCCGTTTAAAGATGGCGCCATCGTCTTCATACTATCATCCCCACACCTATACAGCGCGATTCGTTGAACAGAAATCAGTGAGGACGGTTATACCACAACGACATATCAGTACCGAATGACAATATTGTTGGAGGTCTTTTATCCATTTCTCACAATTACCGGCACATCAGAGAAATAGATTTCGCTGTTATATGGCACATTATACCATCACAGGTCCATTTTAGGGCACGGTATTCCGTTACAGCACCATTCCAATATGTCGTCGGCTATTTTCCACAGGGTGGAGCCTGCAATCACATACCTTGAAACACCGCGATAGTTCGTTATCTTAGACGCGCTATTTAAACGTGTCGATAACTATGGCTCCACTCCAGCCTCGAACTATGACGACGATGGAGAATACGGCGCGGTTTGCTGACAACTAAGGTAACGTTACTTGCGAAAACTCTGAACACTCCCAGATAGTTACGTTAATCTTTGACTATGACTAAGGATGTTAGATCTTTATATTTTTAGATACCAGATAGTAATGCTACCATACCGCGCATGATCTTAAAACAGTAGATGCATCCAACGACTACAATACAAGGCTGATTTAATGCACTAGCTTGGTTCTATTTATCGATTTTTCTTCCACGCATAGACAAGTTAACAAACATGTCCATGGGGTTAGAGTATACCACCCCGCTATAAGTAACTTAGTCAGACTTAGATTTAGTCCAGGTTTAGAATATTACATCAGACAACCTATAGCACGAAACCTTACACCACAAACCTCACGCAGATAGTGGAGCTCACTCATGTTAAAAAACGTGGCTAAGTTAGTAATTACTCCGGTGTTTGTATACTACATTCTTAGACTCACGTCGGCTCAATCACATATTATTTAAAACGAACATTTTCTTTTTAATTTACTCCTAGAAGCAACACTCTATAAACTATTTCGGACCTGTTAAACATCACTTGCAAAGGCCGTGACAACAGCCAAAATTGAAGATTAAAAATATCTTCTGTCCACACATCTTCCCTTGAAGGTAAGAAGAATTTATGAGATGGCTAAAATAGAATGAGTTTTCTATGTTTTAGTCCCCTGGAATAAATAAATGTATAACCTCTGTTACTTCAGGTATCCCCCTAGTGCCATACAACTTTGGAGACAACATATACAGACCTGGCCATACCTACATCTCGTGGCAAACTAACAGTCTGCATGGTAAGAGATTAAGGCCCATCACTAGTAATGACCCATGGGGCCCAATTAGTTTTATACCAAAACTCTTTCCAAATTAAGCCCTATAGCTGTTCTATTTGTCTCTCTAACTAATAGATTAATTCAACAAGAGATCCCCCTCACTCTGAAAGAAGAGTCGCTGAGGATGGTAACAGAATTATAAAAGCTTGAAAATACGACTGACCTCTAGCAGGTAGTTTTCCATCATATCTATCCCTCTTTGAAGCTCGGCATTGTGTAGTGCCTTCATTAAGTAGGCAACCGCAAAATTAATGTATCCTTGTCACATTATTGTAACTCTCTCGTCTTTCACATTAAGGCGTGTAATTCAACCCTCAGTTTATCCTTCTTTTTCTTTCTCTGTTCTCCTTCTCTTCTCTCTTGTCTCCCTCCTTGCTCTGAGACGTGCATGTATAGGCCAACCTTACAGAAATTGACAAAATTAATTCCTAAAGAAAAGACGCACATCAGTGAGACCCATACCTTACATACAATGTATTTACTATTTCAGAGATCTGTCCCCTCACTTGTGCACAGAAAAGTTTTCAATCTTTATTGGTCCTGATGAAGGTGAATTTAAATTATCGCTCACCGAAACGTGCGTAGACCAGCATCGCTACAACTGGACAAGAAAGCTGATCTGGATATACTCAGAATAAAGAATATTAGTATAGTAAATTTGTTTCTGTAAATTTTACAGTCAAATATGAAAACTTTCTGATTGTTTTTAGACAAATTGATTTTCCCAGTTGTACATTTTCTTAATGGTTTTCCTTCTTTTTGGCAGTGACTTGTATGTGGTATGAGTGTTTGTATGCAAGATTAGTATGCTAGATATGAATGTAGGGATTTAATTGGCCTATCGAGGGGCTAAATATTTTGTGCTTATGTGATTTTAAATATGTCCAACTGTAATAATTTGTTGTTCAGTTCATTTGGGAATCATTGGAAACTATAACACTGAAATGAAATGTCTATAATCACTTTTTTGATACAAAAAAATTCTTTTGCTTACCAAACAAAAAATAAACAAAGATAAAAAGTAAATAATTGTGTGTGTATACATTGTATTTTGGAGGTCATCACTGTAGGTGCGCATGTTCATTAAAATTTAATCAGAGTATTTGCCAGGAACAGAAAGAAATATAGGCCGTCAAAGAGTTCACTTCTCTTTAATTTTCATACTGGGAGAGTTGCCAGGACCTCAAACAATGAATTGTCTTTAAAAACGGAACCAGCAAGTGCGATGACTTAATCTTACGGACTATGTGAGAACTTCACCGAGTGACCCCAACTTCACCAATCAGGACTGGCTAAAACTCCTTCTTGATACATTTTGACATTAAAATCATTATAAAAGACGGTAGAATAGTGAGGGGTAAGTTCGTTTGATTTTTCTTGCTGCGAATTTCCTGACGTTATGCTGACGGAGAGGACGGTGACACTGCTGGACAGCTGTTATCCTGAATCTTTGAGAGACTGAATTGCGTCCTGACTTTAATGAATTTAAAGATTTTTCCACGACTTGACTGACTTAGAGGACGACTAATAGCCAGATTAGGTAAATATGATGTTCTGCGGTTTGGACGATGAGTTTCTAAAAATTTGCAATTTAATTAGATAAACGATGTTTTGATTAATTGACAAACGTGTTGTGTCGATTATTTGAAGAAATTAGATTAAGAGAAGAGTATAAATAAATGAATTGAATTACCAAACTATAAAAACAACTAACTGATTCATCGCCAAATCAGGGGAATATCACGAGGTTTTAAGTTAATAAAAGTATTCAATGCACATTAGGGTTTAGGTGAAAAGATATTCCTTTCATGTCAGCGTTTGGAAACTTATCCCTCTAGGGAAACAGATCAATGAAGTGTGAGTGTTGGTGTTATGGGCCCCACCAATGAATGTATTTGAGTGAATGTGTTATTACCATATTTGGTCTGACGAAGGGGGAATTTGACATTCCACGCTGCAACAAGAGCAGCTCCAGGATTGGCCTGGGCATCCTCAATTTGCACTCCAGGACAGACTGTGAGTCTGTGCCTGATGTCTCCAGCCCAGCAGCATTGCTGAGTTGGAGAGAACTTTCACTGCGCATGATGGTTTGACCGGCCTGAAACGCATGGCCAAACCGACATGTGCTGTGAAGGGTGTGCACATACCACTCCCCTCAGTGCGTGACGTCACTGTGGCCCCGCCCCCAAGACTCAGGAAAGGAAAGGTTTTAAACCCATTTTATTATCATTTTATTTTTTATGATTTGGAGGATGCTGGCAGGGGGCGACGAAACTCCGCCATAGCGGAGGAGTCGCCCCCCAAAGCTTTTGATGTACTTACATATGAATTTATGCTGAACATGACCCGAGCCATTTTCATGGATCTGAACTGGCCTGTGACATATACACAGTCCATACTCGGGCGTTATGATTTGGAGTATTTAATGTTGCGTAAACCTGCTTAACGTCAAGAAGTGTTTCGCAGTATTGATTATAGCACACTCGATAAATGTTTTTTTAACACTATCATAAAAATATTATTGCATCAGCAGAGAACTATATCTGATGGGTTCAAAAATGCATGGACCATGTTTTTCTCGACATCTTATGAAGAGTTTATAACATGTATGCGAGACCAAATAGTAACCACATTATTTTGAAGTCATTTCTGTTCGAAAGAGCCTTTGAAGGTATTCTGCTACGCAAATAATATCTAGGTTATACTAACTGACATAGTGTGAAAAAGTGATTGTATCTATGTTTTTGATATATGTATCATTCTCGTTGACTTTCTGTTTGCTCATCTTGACGGTTGCAGTGGTGAGGGGAAAGGGCATACGGAAGTGGTCCAACCACTGGGTCTATTTTCGGATCCAGGCAAACGGGCTACGCTGCTCGGTGATAATGGCATCCAGAGTTTCCTATCCTTGGTTTTTAGAGCAGAGTTCTGCGAGGCCATCATCTTTCAGAGAGGAAAACGGAAAGTAGGTGGTTTTGCTGCATTGAGGCTGAATTCACAGCGAATTTGTGGCCGGTGGAGTAAATGGAATCCGTGGTTAAGTGGCCAGTGCATTTTTCCACAGGAATGTAGACGTCTCCTCGCAATCTCATTGGTCGGAAATTACTTCGTGGCTCCCCACTAGGAAGGACCCTTTCGATCCTCTCAGAAGGACTCACGGGAGAACCACATTACTGTTATTAGAATTAACCGGAGGCTGCACAAACATTACTGCCGCACTGCACAACTTCATTTTAACTCCCCTCAGTCAGGCCGATCTTATTATTGTGACAGTAAGTAACACAAAGCAGTATAATTAACGTATTTGCTATCCAGGGTTTTAATTTGCACAGTTGATCGAACCTTGTTCAGTCAGATATAAATAGTAGCAGCAGCGTCTGCACAACTGAGGTTCTGAGTGCGCCTGAAACACTTTAAACAAGGAAAGGCAGGCCTTACGTTTGCTTGGTAAATGTTTTTTTTTATCACCGTGCTATAAATTAAGTCCTATACACATTCCATCTGTACAAGAATAGAGCACTACATGCAAGGTTCAAGAAAACATAAGCATATGTTTCACCGACATTAGTAACCCTCATTTTGAATGTTTGCCATTCAAAGTTCGAATTTCGAGAAAAAAGTCCAACTGTGAACTATTTGTCACAATTCGCAGTGCTGAACTAATTTGCAGGATATTCAATTACCTCAAATAAAAAAAAAACACTCAGCATTTTGTCGTTATTTTCAGTGCTGATAAAAACACGTTCACAGTGCGACCATTACTCAGCAAACCGGTTATAATCACTTTTTCAGATCCATCCTTGATGCAAGACAATGATACCAATAAATCCTCCCCAGTGCGTAAATATAAATATTGTAAATGCAGCGCCCTGTCTAAAAAAATATAACGCTGTCCCACATTGCACTTTATTTTCTTTCTTTATATATATCTTGTTAAATCTACTCAGTATTGTCAAAGTACTACAACAAAAGCACATTTTAGAATCCATGTTTTTAATGTCCTTACAATGCGCTTTCGATTTTAATAAACAGCATAAAATACATTCAAACATTCAAAACATTGACAGGCATGTCTGCTGTCTTATACAAACAATACATACTAAACAGATAAGGTAAATCTTTCTAAAGAGTAATAAAAATCAATTAATACATTATGTAATATAAAAATGCATAAAGAGCAATGTAATACGGTCCTATATTGTCATCTCAGGGTTCAACTACAACATTTTAAGTTGTCACTGTGAAAATGATGGACACATGAACAAGCATGAACTTGTAGCGGGAGACAGTTGATTTGCATAAGCTCTGCAGTAAGGATTTAATACTTGGCAACAACAGTTTGAACCTGGGACAGCAACTCTGACAGAATTATGCCTGTTTGAGAAGCTATGCAAGAACAGAACGAACTAAGCAAGTCGTAGAGGTATCCCCTCTTGAAAATTATAAAGAGGGTAATAGAGTCCTAAGATGATTCTGAATATTAATTGTTTCAACTTATTAAAACCCCCATCCGAAGCTCCTGGAAGAATGGGCTGCCCTGACAGCGGGAACTTGTAAATCCATGATGCTGTTGTTAATTAAATTTGCAAAATCCAAGGAGGAAATTACATTCTGAAAGGTAAAGAAATTAAAAGAAGAATTATAAAATAATTCTTATAGAAAGCAAGTTGCTAATTGTCTTCAGAGCTTAGCTGAGATTCAACAGATAAAAGAAGGATATGTCATAAGAAAGGGACTGAGAATGGTCTCACAACAGAGACAGCAGGAACAACTGCTGACAAAAACCAGTTCAGATTTTGACATTTCCATTGCGGTGCCTATTTCACAGGCACCGCTGTGGGAACTCCAAAGAGCCACCAGTCTGACAGGGGGAACTCCTAATCTGGTGGGCGGTTCAAATATGGGTTTGGAGATGAGGGAGCGGGGCGGTCCCACTCCTGCACTGCCAAACTCATAATAAAGCCCTTAGGCAAGATATTGCCAACTTTCTAAATGGCATTTTCAGAACTGAACATAGACACCAAACATGAAGGGGTGCCTGTTCCCATTTTGAAATTACACTTATGAAAAGTAATAAGGTAATTCCAATGTTATCCCATGGGCGAGATAGGTCTTGCGGTAGTAAAAAATGAATGTAATCATTTTTCTCTACTAGCTCATGTAAAACTTAAAAGTACAAGTCCTACTTTTTAAATACATTGCACCATACCCTTAGGGCTATCCAGGGCCTACCATAGGTGTGACTTATAAGTATTAAATATAAAGATTTGGGCCTGGAAAAGGTTTACTTTGCCAGGTTGAAATGGCAGTTCAAAACTGCACATACAGAGACTGCAATGAGAAGCCTGATACATGTTTGCAGTGCTACTTAAGAGGGTGAGATGAGCAGTGCTGCAGACCAAATAGTAGCATTTACAGGCCCTGAGTACATGTAGTGTCACTTTGCTAGGCACTTATAAGTAAATTAAATATGTCAATTGGGTACAAGCCAGTTCTACCATGTTTTAAGGAGACAGCACAAGCACTTTAGCACTGATTAGATGTGGTAAAGCGCACAGAGTCCTAAGGCCAACAAAAAAGTATTCGGCAACAATAGGAAGAGTGAAGGCAAAACATTTTTGGGGATGACCCTGCAGAAAGGGCCAAGTCCAACAACCAGGAAGACCCGCTTGAGGCAACCAATCAGCCCTGTATCACAGCTGACCTGAAATCGTGCATAGGTACCAATCAACCACAAACAGTTACTTCTGATTGACCCTTTAGTTTTCCTCAGTGCTTTTTGCATACAATTTGAAAAACAATATCTCTATTTTCCATGATTGGATTTTAGTCATATTGGAGCCATTTTTCATATTTCGTTGTTCTATATTTTTAAAAACTGGTTGCAGGATTTTATTGTGTTTTGTTTTGATATTTTAATTGTTTTGGAATTACTAAACATTTATAACATTTTCCTTAAGGGAAGGCTGTCTGCTCTATGCCGGGGCTGCCAAGGAATGAGCCCAGTTTTATTTACTGAATTTGTGTGTTGGATCTGACGAGATTTTGGATGTTTGACATTCTTTCCACGTAATAGCCTATTTTCTTACAGTCAGGAACTGAAGAAAACTTATAAGACATTTTCGAATAGCTTAATGTCAAGGACACACATTTAATATTCACAGAAACAGATAGTAGAACCCAACTGTCTTTGCCAAGTGGACGTGGGCCTGAAATTAATCTGGTGTAGGATTTTACTTGTGTTATGTTTGCACTTTATTATTTTATTAGTTTAGTTTAAGGGCTGCATAAATACTTTGCACAGTGCCTCTAAGATAAGCCTAACTGCTTTTGTGCCATACTACTAGATAGTTAAGCTCTGGCCTATTTAGTGACTTTCTCTGGTTCATCCTGACAAGGATTGTGGCTGTTGCTTGAGTCGGGTTTTACCCCCTTCAACCAACAACCCAATATCTCAACCTGGCATACCTTTATTCAGTTTTTTCCAACTTCAAACAACTTTATAAAAATTTAACAACCTTCTGTTTCAGGTACCAACCTTTTGTTTTCCTAGGAGATTTGAAACAATCATTAGGGGTGCTTGAGTTTACAGGGAGTCATGTTCACTTTGACACAAGCTACAACCAAAGTGCCTTTGTGTAGCTCTTGAACTCCTGATGCACTATAGCTACTAGCCAGTCTGTGTTATGCTCCAGTAACCATGCCCAGGTGGTTTCCAGGGTACATACATCTTCAAATGCGAGATGAAAGTAGCGTTGAAGATTAATGCACCCTTCCTTGGATCTCCAACCGTACTCAAAACATCACAAATGCGGTAACTGCCAGGCGTGCAGTTCTACGCTTGAAGGCACTGAGTTCATTCATGGACGTGAAAGATCGAAACATAATGAATTCTCCACCTGCAAGACCAAGAACGTGGTCTATGCGATTGTCTGCCCTTGCCAACTGGTTAACATATGCAAAATATCACAAGAAATCAGACAGCGGATTACTCAACATCGCTCTAGAATTAAAAATAAAGTTCTCAATGCACCCCTGGTGGCGCATTTCCAAGATCAAGGTCATACCGAAAAAGCCTTTCACTGGACAGTGCTTAGTGTAATCAAACTTGATCACCGGGGTGGTGACCCCAAAAGAACTCTTCTTCAAAGAGAGGCATACCTAATTATGAAATTTAACACTGCCTCTTGTGGCCTCAATGAGATGTCTGAGATAAACAGATTTTAAATTCATCACATGCTTATGTGAAAACAATCAATATGCAGCTCATTTGCAATGTTCCATACTGTTTGACTACAAGTACCATCATGCACAGCACCAATCACTTAATCACGTCATCAGCATCTACAAGTAAGGTCTACTGTGGACCTCGTCAAGCTTCCATATTCCCAGGATGCTTTGAGTCATGAACACCGGAGGAACGCTGGATTCGCTTCAGCTTTGAAAATCAGGCAAGTCCCTTGAATGCGAGGGATGTTGTCAGAGGGAGCTCATTTACAACTCACACAAGCCCCTTTATTTTCTTTTTTAATCATCACAGGAATCGACCAAACGACTGCTACCCGTCACGCCATGAATCAGTACATGGCTTTCTACAATACGAAGTGAGTTTCCAACTGATGCATCCTTTTCATCTCTAAGCCGTCTCTTGAAAACACTTTTTGGTTACCCTTTCAATCAGGATTATGAGTGTTTTTTGTTATTTCCACTCAGGGGTACCACATCAAGATAATCACTTACAGCTTCCCTTCTGGTGCACTTGCACAGTAATCGCAACAAACAAGTGAGTTTCAGCTTCCAATTGTGAAACAAACTGTGTACTGTTTTCAGGTCATTGGTACATAGGAGTAATGAAACATGCTGCGTTCTATCACCCAGGTTGAACACAGCGGCACATTTTACTTCCATGGTGGACAGAACAAGTCTAAAAAAAGTGAGTCAAAGTCCTGCATGCGCTGGTAGGCGTTAGTCTAGGTTTGAACATCGGCTCCATCGCACACAATTTTTTTATATACAAGGTACAACAGTTCTCGCACTTTGCTCTAACAAAGATAAATTTAAACATTAATTTGCAGTGATTTTCACAATACAAGTGTAGTCTTTGGCGCAGTGATGATGTCCATGTTAAAGCACAGCAGCGCAACTTTGCTATGTTTTGATTTAAGCAGCTCTTGGGCACAGTCCGGTTTTGATAACATTGTTGGCCACGCACCGTCTCAATTGAGTGTACCTTTACTAACAGTTGTGAATTACACAACAATGATAAGTCCAAACTTGCTCTTTTCCCTTTTTTAGAAATCTATATATAACAATAGGGAGGGCATTTGCACTACTTGGGGGTCCACAATGCCGTATTTACCCCACAATTCCCCATGGTAAGAATTAATCTGGTAGTTTTATAATGACAAGTAGGACATTTCTCATCTTGAGACATAAAATCAATCCTTTTTTGTGATTTTATGTATATTGCAGTCTTTGATCTAGTCCTGGTCCTGAGGAAGAACCCTTAAAGAAATAAGGAGTTCTGAAACGCGTTGACCTTACTCAGCTAGTTTAAATCCTTCCTTCAACCACAGAATTCTACAGTGCGCAAACAAGACAAAGTGCCTGTTGCTATTGTTACATATGACTAGCTGTTGGTGGCAGGTTACAGCCATTGAAAGTGTAAAATGTCTATACCGCCACATTTCTTTATATAACTGAAGGACTGGTCATCTTATGTTAATTATATGTTTCGTAATGTTGTCTTTCATTGTTCCGTATATTTTGCATTTGTAGTTGTTTCAAATGTCAATAGTGTCATAGCTATTTATTTTAAGTGTCCTGTTTCAAATGTATTGTTTTTCTTGTTGTTGAGATGATTAAAAAATTGAATTTAAATGTTAAAATATGAACAATTATTGAAAGTGTAATTAAAATATGAAACCACTCCAATAGTTCAGGTGGCTTCTTCACAAATGTCTTTAATTTGAACGTACACCCTGACACTTCGTTGTCGGTAAACATGAAGGTATACAGCATCTACTTGTATGATGTGTAACAAGCTCCTTTATTCCTCCATGTGACCTAATATTACGTAGTGGGGCTAGGTTGTGGCAGGGTACATATTTGGAATTGATTGGCCCCAGTTTTGTCTGACGTTTACTGTCTCATTTTTTTGTTTCCACAAATCTATATTCTACAGAACCTTTTCTATTTTTGCCATCCCTTTTTTTGTAGGATGACAATATTACACATGTGGGTAATTGTTTACCTGCCCCTCTAATTTGATTTGGTGAACTTGTATAATTTCCCTATTCGTTTTAGAATTCAGACCATGATGATATTCTTTACCCTTTACATGTTTAAATTTCCTCTTACACTTTGTAGTAAATGTATAACTTTCGACTATTCACCATTTATGAGTTTAAGTTTACTAAAAAGTGAAGCTTTACATGTCTCCACCCCCTGTATCCACTGGTAGAACCCAATTTATGAGCATACAGTCACTACTAGTAACTTTTCAGATGTAGAAAGTGATCTCCAAAGTCGGGGTGGAGATCACCTTATGAACAAGAATTATTAAAGTAAAAAGGTTAATATTATTAAACTTTGAAATAAAATGTTAAAAGTAATTCTGTGCCAAATAATATTTTTAATTAAATAATTAATTTATTTTAAATGTGCAACAAAATAAGAAAGCTACAGCACTATTAACTTGGTAATAAATGTTTAATTATTTTATATATATTAAATTAAATTCCAGTTTTTTAAAAGATTTATTCAAAAAACATCTTAATCCCAGCTTAAGTAGAATGTTTATTTTTATTTATTATATTATAGAAATGACTATAGATACTATGTAGAAGGTCTTTCAATTGAATTTCATTTTAGATTAATTACATTTATTTTTAACTTTAGAAAGGTTGTTAAATATTTTAAAATATTTTTTTCCATTCTTTTTAAATTAAATATATAAATATCTTTACAAAGTCAAAAACATTTAATCATTTTATCTATATTATATTTTATGGAATTGTATTGCAATAGCTCTGAGTGGCCATGGGTAGTACTGGGCCTACTCCAGATCTGAGCTGGAGCACATTTATGACTGTTCTGGGTCCTTTTAGGTTGTAGTTAGTTTGTAAATAGGAAAAGGCTTATTAATTTGTGGGTGGGTACATCGCCTTCCCTAAACTTCTCCTTCATACTCCCTTAACCACTCCTAACTCCTCCCTACTACTTTCCGATTTGGTCATAAGTATCTCCCATTTCTTAGCCACTTCTCCTGTACATCCCATATGTACTACTAAAACATAGGCATATGTACGCAGAGACCATCATCAGTCAGGGTGGAGATCTTTGCACAGAAAAGATTGGCGCCGTGGAGGTGTATAAATCCGCATGTAGGTTTATAAATAGCATTTTGTAGTACATGAGTAGTGCTTCTGCATACTACTAAAAATACTACAAAATTCGCTTTGTTAATAGGCTCCTTAGTCTTGGGCAGTAAGGGGTGGTTTAGGAGAGCACAAAGCTGATGATGATCTTGTCTTATGAAGGCTATGGATATTTAATATGTGTGATGTTCTTATTCACAAGGGAATGGCTTGTAGAAGAATGGTTTTATTGGGCAATGATGCCTCACCTCCTTTGAGGAGGATGTATATATGTATGGGCTATTACTCCAATTACTTTGAATTACTAAGGGACTCCATGTTTTGGTATTCTGAGGTGACACATGGGGCTGACTAGATTGTTTCTTCTGATAATTTTTACATATGGATGCTCTCCATTTTAGAGTATAGTGAGGAAATAGTTAGTTGCAGTTGTACCATGTGGATGACACCTTTGACAGTTTATCATGTTATTAGGCTCGATTTTAACCTTGGTTTGGAACTACTCAACAAAACACACATCCTGATTAATGCGATAAACTATGAAGGCTTTGTATGCACAGAAACTAGTTCAGTATTTAAAGTGGCATCATCCATTAAATAGATAAAGTCTGACTGACAATTATGTTAACATATTTTAATAGCGCTGTTACAGACACAGGTCCTGCCATATGCAACCTTTTTATCATGAGTTCTTCCAGGTTTATACATGTTCTTGTGTCTATTGACTTACACTTTGCTTTAAAGATAATGGGCTTGATCAGAAAGGGGACCACATATTGGTAGCCGAAGACTACAGCCCTTGACCAACACGTACAATTGTCACCAATTAGTTCCCAGTAATTACATACTTTCTCACACCTTTTTCAGTACCATTTGCTATCTTCAGTGACTATCTAGGTTGATTTGCATCAGTGATAACAGGTCCTCAGTGTAAGATTCATGGGTGAAGCCACGTGGGGTTTTCAGCATATTGCCTATACATTTAGTGTTGAGGGGTATTTTGCACCTGGCCCTTTGGCAGGTTTATCCCCAAAGGTTTAGCCTTTAGCCTCCAATTTGGCTGACCTGTTTTGTTGGCTTTCAGACTCTTGTCATTTTACCACTGCTAATCAGTGCTAAAGTGTATATGACATCTGTGTAAATTGTGATTCTGATTGAATAGCCATGATTGGCATATTTGATTTACTAGTAAGTACCTAGTAAAGTGCACTGTGTGTGCACAAGGCCTGTAACTCAAATGCTACTAGTGGTTCAACAGCACTGGTTGTGCCACCCACATGAATAGCCCTGTAAACTTGTCTCAGACCAGCCATTGCAGTGTCTGTAAGTGCAGTATTAATATGCCATGTCAAACTGGCAAGTGCACCCCGTTGCCAGGCCCTAACCTTCCTTTTTTTACATCTAAGGCACCCCTAAGATAGGCCCACAGTACCCCCATGGGTAGGATGCAGTGTATGTGAAAGGCAGGACATGTACGGGTGTGTTATGCATGTCCTGATAGTTAAAATACTGCCAATTTCGTTTTTCACTATTGCAAGGATTAGCTGTCTCATAGGTTATCATTGGAGCTGCCTTGTAACATTTTACAAGTGTAACTTTCAATTGGGAACAGCTAGAGATTTGGAGTTTGGGCTCTCTAACCTCAGAAGTTAAAAACACATATTTTAATAAAGGTGGTTTTCAAATTGTGTATTTGGAACTGCCACTGTTAGAAATTGGTATTTTCTTGTTTAACCATCCTGTGCCTCTGACTGTCAGAGGAATCAACATCTGGTTTGGACTGACAAGGGGCCTGTTTGTGCATTCACTCTAGACAGTCACACAGAGGGAGTTGAGGTGTGCTCTGCCTATTCTGATGGCCCATCACCAGGCGTTTGAGTCTTCCTGAGTTAGGGTGGTGGGAGGAGCTGTCACCTGCACCTCAATAGGGATGTTCCTGTCCTCTCACAATGTTGTCTCCACCCCCCTGGATTGTATCTGGAGCCAAGGACAGGCAAGGCAGGAATTTGTAAACTACAAAGACTTCAAAGACCAAAAGGGTTATAAGTATTGGACCAAAAAACCCCAGACTTTTAGAACATTTCTGGATCAAAAGGACTCTGCCAAAAAGAAGAGCTGTCAGGAGGAGTACTGCCTCTTTGCTGTGTGTTGATTTGCTGGGTTGGCCTGAAATTGCTGCTTGTGTCAGTGGACGGTGGAAAGGACTGGACTTTTACTTTGCTGATTCTCAAAGGGCTTGAAGTAGAGCTTGCCTCCTGTTAAGACGTTTCAGGCACACAAAGACTTCATCTGCAGCATCCCTGAACTCCACTGTTGGATATTCTGACCTGCCTTGGGGTGCCAATTGCAGTTCTGGGCTCTTGGATGTGGGTCCAGCTGCACAAAGCGTCAAGAAGTCATCAAAATTGATGCATCCCCCTTCCAGCGCCTGTTTTTCCAATGCAGCACCGCCGTGCATGAGAAATGTCCACGCATCGACACCGTGCAGCCGAATAAAATCAACGCAGTGCTATGGCCAAAAAAGCCACTGCAGTCTGAGTTCAGGCCCTGAAGCCAGAGACCCCCACACTGACTCCATACAGGCCCTGCTGTCCGGCTGAAAAGATCGACATATCTTGGAACCGGTGTGATGAGCCACTCACCTGAATCCCAGGTCGTTACGATGGGGCGACGCTAGGTTCCAGTATTCCCTCTAGAGTCTGTTCTTGAGGACAGAGGGTGGTACTATACAGGTGACAGGCTCCAAGGGGAAAGGGATTTGGGATTAGGAAAGACAAACAAGATGCAGTGATGCTCATCTGGGCCAGCCGTAGGGAGACCTAAAGAGATCTGTCACCAATCTTATGTGAACACCCAAGGTTTGAGGAGTATCTGTGGATTGCAAAACAGTGGTTTAGTATACACAATGTATTTGGTACATAGCATTAACAAATCTTATTTATATATTGCTGTTCATACCCCAAACCTACATCTACTGTGCTCTTCCTTTCCGGTCAAAATTGTGCATGCCTTTTCAGGCATGCCGTATTGACTTCCAATGGATTGTTTTGATGATAGTTGTTACGAAGCGCAAACAAAGTCACTATTGCAGCACAATTCAATTACTTCCTAGGTTATTCCTTTTGTGTGCTGAACTAAGACGTCATCAAAGTCACACCTTGTAGCCTAGCCAAGTTATTCCTCTGAGTGCACAGAGGGCAAAAGCCCGGGAGAAATCAGTCCTGACAGGGCCCTGCCAGTGATGGAGTCTTTAGTGCGCTTTCTTAAAACAAGAGTAGGTAATTCCTAAATTATTGTGCTTCTGAGCTCAGAGCATACAAGAATTGTTGTACAAATATGTGGAGTTGAATTCTTTTGAAGCATTGTCCTTTCTTTTTCTTTAGGGAATCCAGAGTTGCTGCTTCTTAGGACAGGAACAGTGTTGTGATGCTGACAGGATTTGGAGGCTTGATCAAGGGAATTCAGGTAAGTAAAGAGCAGAGAGACCAAGCTGGGAACCAGGGTGGGCATGGACTTTATATAGAGGCTGACAATGTGCTTTTAGTGCACCTGTCAGGGGCATGGAAAGTTCACTGTGAGCCAGGAGTCAGATTAACAAAAGCACAGGGTAATGGAAAGTTACTGTGAGCCAGAAGGCTGATTAGCAAATGCATCTGCTGGGATGATGGAATGTTCAAGCAGGGCTATTAATCTTGAAGGTGATACCTCATGAGTTTAATTAACAAGGACACCTATTACTGCTGTTTTTTCTGGAACATTTGCAATCTGTCAGAGCAATTAGACAGTTACTCAGCATTAATGTGATTGATTGTTGCACCTGCCAAGATTCTGGAACTTTCATAGTGGTTATAAGGAGCTGTGTGTTTTTGTGGGCAGTTCAATCAGTTGCCTGTGGAGGTCAATAATTTCCCTTGTGCCACCCCGAATAGAGCCCATGTCAAACCAAATCAGCATATGAACTTATTAAATAGAGGGGGGGTGAGAAGGGCACAAACGTGGCTCAAATTCATAGGTTCCTGGAGGGGTGCATAGTGGCAGGACCATGACAACCGCAGCTGAAGAAATCGGCGCAGCACCAGTTTGCCGCCACTGCATCGGCCTCCAGCAGGTCCTGATTTCCAAGCATCGTTCCTGAGTGCCAAGTTTTCCCAACATATTACCCGCAGAAAAGAACGGGCTTGCATTTCGACACATCTCTTCCCCAAACAGTCCGGATTCGACCCAACCCTTCTCCCACGTGCAGCAGAACTGAAGCATCGCCTCCCCATGGACTCAAGAACCGACGCATTGCTGTGTTTTCAGAAGCTTCCCTCCTCTGCAGCTCTTTTACCTTGCGAATTTTGACACATCTGAAGGTACTATGTGTAAAAGGAATCACCGAATCCATAGTTTCCTATTGACAGAATTGCTTAAACCTTTGAAAAGTCAAAGTTTGAGTTGTGTATTGTCGTTTTGGTCTTGCTTGGTTTAGATAAAGATACTTTATTTTTCTAAACTGGTGATGTATCCATTTGTAGTGTTTTCCCTGTGTTTCTATGTGTGTTATTGCCTCTGTGATAGGCCTGACTGCTCATGCCAAGCTGCATAGGGGATGACCAGGGGTTATCTTGGATTTGTAATCCCTTTATCCTGACTAGAAGGAAGGGTCCCTACTTGGACAGGGT
This sequence comes from Triturus cristatus, assembly GCF_964204655.1. Lineage (NCBI taxonomy): Eukaryota > Metazoa > Chordata > Amphibia > Caudata > Salamandridae > Triturus > Triturus cristatus. Next base: position 627,804,717 of record NC_140587.1, read on the forward strand.
GTATACCATTGCCAACTAGAGACCCCTATTTCAAACAGGGCCTATTACTGTTAACCTATATATCCTTTAGAAACAGTAACACCAATATCACTGGTAATTCCATAATTTCCTCTGGGCCTCCTAAACCCATGGAATGGTAATTTTATGGGACAAAACGAAAAGGTTAAAACAATGCATAACTTAAGTTGAGGGCTCATGTAATTTTAATTTGAGAGAGCAGACAAGCATGGATATCAAGAGAGCATCTGATGTTCTTTCACTGTTTCCTGGGTGTGCCTCATTTCATGAAATTAAAGCGCATTTTTCAAATCAGTCACACGTTTCGATTACAGAAGTATTACTAATTTGAGGAAATATATGAAAATTAATTGGAAAATGATATATGTAGAAAATATAGTCATTCCTTAACTGCCCGGATGTAATGACAGTGGTCATGAATCATATAAAAACTGGTTCATTTTAAGCTGCAAATCTCTGCTAATGTAAAAATACTTTCAAGTACTTCTTGTGTGAAATTTTTGTGGCAGTACACCAAGACGCTTTCATTTCATGCGAATCGTGTTTTTGGTAACCGTAAAACATGATTACTCTAATAAGAAGCCACTAATTTCAGGAAACCAGTTTTGCAAATGTTAACCACAGCCCTACAGGAAATCTAATATAACCACGTATTTGACAGCAATGATGCTTAACAAAGTGACCTTTTAAGTTATACATTTACATTTTGTGAATTGTTAAAATATAGTACGCTGCTCCTGAGGATGAACTGAGACACTTCTTATAGGGTGATTATTCATCTATTTCAGGGCCCAGAAACCTGTCCCAAAGGCGGGTTTAGCCCCGTTGATGCACAAAAACACATACTTGAGATCGTTTTGCCATGATTATATGGAATAACGTGAACATTTTTTTCTCCCGCACTGCCATGCATTACCTTGCCTTGGCCTCTCTTTTGCACCGGTAATCCCTTTAAACTAAAAGGCGATAGTAATTGTCAATGACAACCTGAAGCAAGCATGAATAGCATTCTGATCCTGATTGCTAAATGTACTCATTTTAGCATTTATGGGTCTCATTGCTTTTGTTACATAACTTGTCATACAAAAGCGGAAATCTGGGCCCATTTGTCAGACAAATATTACTGACATATCTGATGCATTGTTGAAAGGTAATGGCTCATTTTGATCCAGTCTGTCCACATGCATAACTATTGGAATGTCAGTGGTTACTGACACGTTCTGTTACATACACACCACTTAAAATGTGTTGGTGGAGATGCTCCTACTTCAAGGAGCCAAGTTTGTCAGCATGGTCTACAAGGGAGATCTCTAGAGACTTGGGGCCATATGTAGGTAGCCCAATACCGGTCGGTAACGGCCGATTTTCGGTAAATATACCGTTACCGACCGGTATTTAGGCTTTTGAGATGTAGGGGGATCATTTCTGTATTCGGTAATTTACCGAATCGGTAAAATTACCGAATCGGTAATTTTACCGATTCGGTAAATACCGAATACAGAAATGAGATGTAGGGGGAGTGTGTGGTGGGTGTGGGGAGTCGTTATTTACCACCAACTGAAAGTTGGTGGTAAATGACGAATGTCTCTGTTAATGCATTATTTGGCCCTTAGATGTGTGCAATGTGGCAGACACACATGCCCTCAGGGCATGTATGTGTGCCACATGTGCACACATGCAGGAATCAGGGGTGCAACAGGGTGTCAATGTGACACCCTGCCACCCTTGATTGAGCTCCCCCCATTACCGATTCGGTATTTACCGATTCGGTAATGGTAACTGGCTTCCCATTGATTCCTATGGGCCTCCTGGCCCATAGGAATCAATGAGATACAGGTTACCATTACCGAATCGGTAAATACCGATTTTAAAAGACCGACACTTACCGAATCGGTATTTTTTTACCTACATTACATTTACCGATTCATAAATACCGAATCGGTAAAATTCGGTATTTAAGAATCGGTAAATGTAATTTACCTACATAAGGCCCTTGGTGAGATAAACAGAAAGACCCAAAGATCTTTTGTGTAAATTAGGAAAATTTTGAGGTCTGCCACTGAGACCTGATTCCCTCCTAATTCAAATGGACAGAGCCATAGCAGTTAACTTTGCTACATGTTCCGCAATTGCACACCTCTTCAAATAAATTCTGGGATAGTGCAAATCATGCAGCTTAAATGTTAGTGTGTGTCTTATTATATATAACAAGACCACAGCTGTGGTCGAAACACGTCTTCTTTCTGCTGATTAAACCTACTCCGTAAAGATAAGTGTGGCTCTGGATTTGTTCATTTTTTGGATTCTTTTACTGGAAAAATAAAAAATAAATGCCGCCAGTTCACAGACCCCCTCCCAGGAAGAAGGCTCCATAGCTGACAGTCTTCTTGCTCTTCAGTGGTTCTACCAACAGCACCACAGGTTCGTGGTATTGCTTTGGTGGGGACCCCTGGGGCACTATAATAAGTTTGGAACGAAACGGATGGACCCCCCATATGGAGTCAATGAGATGTTCTGATTGGAATTGCAGTACGAGAGAGAGAAGAGCAAGGCAGTGATCAGACACCGGAGAATACCGCTCGGCCGAGTGGTACCAGACGGGTTCTGTTGCCGGACACTTTACGCTTCCATCCTCTAAAGGTACGCAAAACACAGAAACACCATACGGGTTGGGAGGTGTGCGCTCCTTTGCCACCTAGGACAGTTTTCATCATTGTCACTAAGATTGAGTGAAGGAGTTTTATTTTGTAAACAAAAGTCAAAATGTCTGCCGACACGCTCAGGAACCGCGAGCTTGCCGCGGATGAGATGTTTTCAGATTCCATATTGAATCCTGTCAATACCAACAACGGGGTATCTGATGAACTGAACGCGGGAGGTAATGGACTAAAAGAAAATTTCAGGACTGTTGGAGGAACTCAAACGCGCTCATTAAAAAGATATCTAGATGTGGGAAGAATCCCTAGGGGGGCTACGCATCATGATTGCCCCTAGTTATGAGACACCTAACCTAACCCGCTAATGATGGCAGAATGGGGGGAATGTAACCTTGAGTCATCGCGCAGACTTGTTCAGATATTAGTGAAGTATGCGGAGATAGACAGAGTGAGGTTGCAAACTAAAATTGAAGCCCTCGAAGATGAAATTAAACAACAGGAAAGTGACTCCCATTCAGGACACAAACTAAGGGAAGAAATGGTCAATAGATTGGCAAAAGAGAAAGAGAAAATCAAGGTGCGAAAGGCCTACAAATTTAAAAGAGATCGCGATGATTATGCCAATGGCCAGATCTTTACTTTCGCCAGACGTTATGACTCACTTAGGGCAGCTACAGCAAATAAACATACACAAGGAGGCAATCGAGTGGAGAATGACCAACAACCCATTGAAATGTCCTCATTATCAGATCTTAGTTCAGTTCCCGAGAGTGAATCTGACAATGAAAATACAAGGAGAAATGCCGAACGTGGGGGCATTAAATTCACTCTGGAAGAGTTGGACATTTTAAAGCAGGGCAGTAGGGACACCTTGAGGCCGCTCAACAAGGGACAAGCAGCAAAACAAAATCACAAAGGAGAAGGGAGAGACGCCAGGCCTGTAGGAAACGACAATTTCAAGAAGCGGGGTCGGGGTCGAGGCAAGCGACATTAGGTGGCTCAAACAAGGGACAATCCAGTATAGACAGTGAAACTGGCAAACCCGATGCCAACACTATCATCAATTTGGCCAATATCGATTTGTCAGCAGCTGAAGTTCAAATTGTATCTTTAGGACTGTCCCACTGTCCAGAATCGAATTTCCAATACACCAGGACTAGAGCTGATGTCTACCAGTATATTAGGAAATTAAAACTTTTGAAATTCCATCAACAGAGGCCAGTGGTAGATGCTACAGTCCCTGTTGTATCCACCACAGCCACTAATGAACCCCCGCACCTCACAGTCTCCGATATAGGCTTATATTGGGACTTGTGTGAGTTGGAAAGTGGTGTTCCAGTTAATAGCCAGGATTTGCCTCCGTTGGGAACCCATGCCAGATTCACAACACCATTTAAGATGAAATCGAAGTTTGTTCCTCTAATGGCTCGTGATGGACTGGACACGTTTAGCGAGCACGTAGTGAGCCAAATTAAGAAATTGAACTTTGCTATAAATAGACGGGATAAAACGTATAAAAATAAAGGAAATATAATCAACTCATAGTCAAGTTACAAAAAGAAAAAGTGGTTATCAGAAGCTCTGACAAGGGCGGAAATATTGTTCTTTGGCCGATGGAAGACTATCTGAAAGAGGCATACAGTCAACTCATTGATCCACAGTGCTACAGAAAAAGTACTCCTCTCAAGTATAAAAGTACTCAGGACGCTCTGTTCAAACATCTACTAGCATGGAAAAGCTTGGGGCTTCTAAGCTGGGAAGAGTACAAATTCATCAAAAAGAACACCACTTGGTTCTTGTTATTTACTTGATACCAAAAGTCTATGAGAACATTGAAAGACCGCCAGGCAGGCCAATTATTGCTGCCTGTGATGGACCGTTGGAAAATCTATCCAGGTATATAGACTATTTTTTTGCAGATGTATATGAAACAACTCAAATCATATGTGCAGGACACTTATGATTATTTGAATAAGATAAAAGACCTGAGTTGGAATTCGGAGATCCTACTCATAACACTTGATATGTGCTCCTTGTACACATGTATCAGGAACAAGGATGGTCTAAGGGCTGTTGAGTATTTCTTATGTACTAGACGTATGATGTATGCACAGCATACGAGAATGTTACTAGAAATGCTGCTCTTTTGTTTGGAAAACAATTTATTTCTTTTCAATGGCCAGATTTACCAACAAATTCAGGGTGTAGCGATGGGGGCCAGTTTCTCCCCCAACTATGCCTGTTTGTTTATGGGCTGGTGGGAGGAACTGGTCCTCATACGTAAATATGAAGATATTTATGCTACAAAGTTTATTTCCTGGTTACGTTTTATCAATGATCTTTTTATTGTATGGCGAGGGAGTGAGGAAAGTGCCATGAAATTTATTGATGAGATCAACCACAATGATTTTAATCTTACATTTACCTCAACCATTAGCAAACATACAGTGACCTTTTTAGATATTCAAGCTTTAGTGGAAAATAATGTCTTAACTACATCTCTCTTTAGGAAGCCCACTGCTGGAAATACAGTACTGCATGCATCCAGTGCCCATCCGCCCCATTTAATAAAGAGCATTACGTATGGGGAGATGTTGTGCATCCGACGCATATGCAGTCAACAGGAAGATGCAGAGACCAAACAGGCAGAAAGCCGTGCAAGGTTTTAAGCAAGGGGTTATAGGACGGAGACTGTAGATCCCGCCATTAAAAGATCATGGGCGAAGGCCAGAGAGGATTTGTTAACCTACAAGGCCAAAATCCCTCAAGGAGAGACAGTCGAAACCCCACAACCTGTTAGACTTATTTTAACATATTCCAGGAAGGAGAAACAACTGAGAAGTATAGTAAGACGCAACTGGCACTTTATCCAAGATGATCCGGTGATAGGTAGCCAGATGCCTTCTAATCCATCTATCACATTCAGAAAATTTTTGAGCATGGGCAATAAGCTAATCAGTAACAGTCAAGAGGAATGTCATAAGGATATGTGGCTAATAACAAGGAAAGCCTGCCAATTTGGTACAAATGTAAAAACCTATACAACTGCTTTCTCTGCTAAAGTGAGAGAAATTAAACAACATTTAACTTGTAAAACAGAATTTTCTGTTTACGTTTTAGAATGCAGTTGCCATCTAAAATGTATAGAAAGTACCAAATTAGCTGTCCATAAACGTATCCTGCAACATATCCGGGCAATAACTAACAAGGATCAAAATTACCCGGTTGCAAGACATTTCCAAAGTGTACATGATAGCAACCCCAGGCATCTTAAATATTATGTTATCGAAGCCATTCCCATTACAAAAAGAGGAGGAGACAGAGAGGTCAAATTGAGGCGCCTGGAAACGAGTTATATACTCGAGTTTGATTCGAAATATCCGGGCGGTCTCAATAACACAGAAGATCTTCATACCTTTTTTTAAATTGGGTGATATTCCTCCCACAAGATAACATTATCCAAGGTCACTTTCAGTACATAGTCGTTCACAAACTGAGATTATATTCAGGTACTTTTAGCCTTTATAAAGTAAGTTGGTTACAAATTTCAAAGGGATTTTATGCATATTTATGGATATTTTTTATATTAGTTTGGCTTTATGGATTGGTCTTAGGCACATAGTTTTCTCTATAGTGGTTTTAATTCCAATTTTATGAAATCAGGTTTTTATGATGAATTTTGATATTTATTATATTATGACTTTTGTAAAAGAACGCTATAGATCCCTTTTGTACTTAACTTATTAAGGTTAATCTAATTTTTAGGGCTAAATTTGCACATTTCAATATCTAGAATCCTCAGCAATCTCTGGCAATTTTAGGGCATTTATGCAAAAATTCCCCCTTCTTTTGGCAATTACGTACTGTAGCACATAGTCACTTTAAACTGATATAAATAAACGTCATTGGGGAGGATAGGTGTGGTAAGGATACCTACACCTACTATGTGGAAGCAAAACATACACAAAACGAAAATTCAATTGTTCATATTCTGAAATAGTTTTTGCCCCAGTATTTTTATGAGTATCTATTCATCAATTAAACTCTTCTGACGTCATTCATCTTAGATTTAGTGACATATGGGACATGTACTTTAGGATATTTATCATCATCATATCCCAAAAACGGTTTTATTCTTTAAGTAAAAACTTTTTTCTTTTAATTTTTTTAATTTTTATTCACGGTAGGGGTACTTTTAGAATTATTCAAGATAATTTAATATTCATGGATAGAAATGGGAGCTCTTTTAAATTACAAGCATTTATGCCTGTATAAATTTCTTTCATGGTTTGATAAATTGAAATGTATTCATATAGATCTATATATAGGTTGTAGACATTATAGTATTTTACATAAATTATATGCAACCTTTGACTATGTTTTATCCATGATGTATAACAAGCATTCATGCATGTATTATAATGGCAAGATCTCTCCACTTTCTATTTCTATGATTGTTTGTAAGCACTAGCACTTTAAAAAGCAGAAGAAAATACTGAGCTGTGTCATGTGATCAAGGCCGCTTGTTCGGCTGAAACGCGTAATGGCAGGCAAAGACAAATAAACAACTAATTGCAGCACGTACTTGAGGTCTGCGCTCGTTCTTGCCGACGAGACTGGAGGTGTGACGAGTTGATGGAATATATATATATATATATATATATATATATATATATATATATATATATATATATATATATAGATAGATAGATAGATAGATAGATAGATAGATAGATAGATAGATAGATAGATAGATAGATAGATAGATATTTTCACATTTTAGTTTTACAGTTAAACTCTTTTGAGTTTTCATTCTGTGGACATGTCTACTTGAGTGTCTGTAACAAACAACAATGTCTCAAGGATATTATTAATTATTCACAGGACAAGTATATGTAGCACAATTAATTTCGACAGATTAAATCCAAAGGGGGAGAAAACCAGGGAAACATTTTCATGTACAAGTAAAGTATATTTCAATTGACAAGCATGTTGGACATATTAAACTTCATATGTACAAGCACATGAGTCAGTAGCACTGCGTTACATTAAATGACATGTAACCAACAAAATACTGTGCATAAGTACTTGTGAAGTTTAGTGACGGCGCAAGTGACTCGTGACGTGGTATATACAGTGAGGGCGGTGGACACAACAAGAGACAAGTGAGATAAAAGCAAAGGTTTACATATTTAGGATACCACAACAATTAATGGTACATGATCACAAATTTCAGATGAGTAGGGTATCCGTGAATAGGGGCGCCAAGAATTCCACTGTGTAAGTCAACGGTGTTTCGGCCTGCAGAAGTGTTAGGCCATCATCAGGACCAGGTTATATTTTTGTTTAAATTGCAGTGCTGGGGATAGAAGGCTATATATATGTATATATTTCCGTATATGTGTGTTTAATAGGCTGACTAAGAAGGACAGATAGATCAAAGTAACAGTATAGGGAGGAAATTGGAGCCTGAATTGGGTCAAGGGGTGAGAGGAGAATGCTGCAGAAAAATACTGCGTGATTAGGCTCATGAAAAGAAAGGAAAGTGGGTAAGCGCATAGAAAACTGTTCCGGAAGTAAACTTACTCAAGATAAACAGTAGGGGATCAGTCCAAGAATGTAGTTAGGGAGTCATCACAGAACCTGTGCGCAAAAAGAGGCAATTATAGAGGCATGTGGGGGTAGGCAAGGGAGGTCTCTAGATCTGGCAGAGGGAGCCGCACTTACTTGGAAATCACAGAGACAGGGTATTGAGATTACTTTCGAAGACCTGTAGTGCGTGATATCTGTGGACGAAGAACAAAGTACTCAGAGATAATAGCCTTTCACAGGGACTGGGATGATGCCTTGATGCTAAGCGCTTACCAGTGAGGACGATACAGGTGGTAGGCATAGGACTAGTGATATGTCTAGTTTGGCGCAACACAGGGAGGTCTGGACGGAGGGGAACAAGGTCAAGGGACTGACGGGAGAGATGGGGACAGGTCTAAGAAGCAGGGTGAGTGAAAAAGCACAAGGGGATTAGCGCATAGAGGTGTGTGGTGAAATTGCACATGCTAGGTATGGGCAAGTCCAGGGAGAGCGGGAAGGGACCACTACTGTAGAAACACGAATTCGATGGAAAAGGAGGCTTCCATTTCCGTAAACCATGGAGCGCCAATCAGGGGGGTGTCAGGGTTAAGGGTGAACCTGGCCGGAGGGAGTAGAAAAAAGCCACAGCCTGGGGGAACCTGGTAGAAGCATGGGAGTAGCCGGCGAGGGACGACAGGATTGCGGGCAGAGATCCGGGCAATAAGGGATATGGCCGCAGCATGGGGAACGGTCTAAGTGGGGCACTTACTTGATATCCGCTATGCACGCAGAATTGAATCGCGACGGCCAGCATGAGTCAGGCTGTAAGAAAGGGGGCGACAGCAGATGAGGTTAAAGGACATACTGCCAATCACATGATGGGGTGGGATATATATATATATATATATATATATATATATATATATATATTTTTTTTTTTTTCCGTATTTGTGTGTTTAATAGGTAGACAAAGAATGACAGATAGATCAAAGTAACAGTATAGGGAGGAAATTGGAGCCCAAATTGGGTCAAGGGGTGAGAGGAGAACGCGGCACAAAAATACCACGTAATTAGGGTCATGAAAAGAAAGGAAAGTTGGTAAGCACATAGAGAACTGTTCCGGAAGTAAACTTACTCGAGATAAACAGTAGGGGATCAGTCCAAGAATGTAGTTAGGGAGTCATCACAGAACCTGTGCGCAAAAAGAGGCAATTCTGGCAGTCGCCAGTAGGTAGTTATAGTTAGAATCTATTTTCCATAGGAAATCCGCAACATACTATTCCCAATAAGTCTGGCGACGGTAGACGAATCTTTGCGAAATTTTCCAAACTTTTGGCCAGCTCCAGTCCACTCCTATCCTGAAAGTCTCGGGGTAATTCGTCAAGCGGGGGCAGAGAAAAAAGGGGGTCCCAAAACGCACTTTCCCCATGCATTTTCCCATAGGACCTTTAGCTGCAGCTGCAGCTACAGCCCGAACTGCTGAACGGAATTACACCAAATTTGGCAAAGAGGTAGTCCTCAGTTGAGACTCGTGCCTTTTGCTTAAATGGTGTTAATCTGTTGAGTAGTTCCTGAGAAAATTACAGTTAAAAGTACATATATATCTATGGCCTCGGAGGATCCGCGTACCCTATGCGCCCCCTGAGCGCACCCTCTGTGCACCGTGCGCGCACCCTCCCGATCACGCGCTGAATGCTAATTGGCTGTCAAGTGGTTGTCAATATTCGAAACCAGATACTGTTGGCAGCCATTTTGTGCCTCGGTAGAAGCGAGGCTGAAGAAGTAAGGGGAATAAGTGTATAAAACATATAAAGGGGGCAGGGTAGAAATACTCTGACCCTCCAGACCTGCTTAGGGGGTCCCAGAAGGACTCCCAGGACCCCTTTTTTTTTTTTTTTTTAAACGGCAGAATGCGCGCTGGGTGCGCGGATCCGGCCATAAAAAAAAAAAAACGAAGCGCAGGCTTCCGCGCTTCCTTAATAATTAGGCCCCGGGGTGGGCCAAATCCTGGGGGCAAACACCGTAACATTTATTGGGGGTCCCAGGGTGGCCCCCCAGCCACTACCCCCCGGGGCTAGAAAATAAATGGGTGGGGGGGCTGAACGGCCCCTCGGGACAACCACCCCCCGGGCTTTATTTTTAGAGGAAGGGGGGCTGGGTGGCCCCCCTCCTGGAGCCCTCAAGGACCCTGGGGACCACCACCCCCCAAGGGCCAGCTCCTGCAGTGTCCTGGGGTGCCCACCCCCGGGACACTGTTGTTTTCTATGAGAGGGCGGGAGTCTCCTGCCCTCCCATAGCAAACTTCGTTTGGATTTTGAAAGAGAGAACAGGGAAACCTGCTCTCTCTTTCAAAATCCAAACCATATTGCTTTTCCACACGGGGAGCTGCATGTCAGCAGCTCCCCATGTGGAAAAGCAATTCCAGCTCCCGAAGGACGCGGGAAGCCGGCTGGGACCGTGGGGGCGTTGGGGCTCCCCCCACGGTCCCCAATGTTTTTTATAAGCCCCGGGATATGGGGTCCCCGGGGATAATAAAAATTAGTGATAGAGGCTATTTTTTTTTTATGGTAAAATTAGGAGTCGCGCATCCTATCACGTTGGGTGCACGATTTCTCTCGCGTAGGGTGCGCGATTCCTAATGCGTTGGGTGAGCGACTCCAAGCAAAAAGTTTTTTTTATTTGTTTGAGATAAACATCAAGCTTATGTGTTTTGTTCTTGAGTGGCTCATAAAAGAGCCGTTGTGTTCATTGAGAGTTTTTGGTACTTATAAGTAAGTACCTATACATAGTCTAAAGTTGTTGAGGAAGACTCTGTTTCCTTCATCAGTAAAGTGTACACCATCTCTCCTATAGATCTCTTGCATATGAAAATGCAGATTGTTATTGTAAATGGACCCCATTCTATAGTCTCGGAGAAAAGCAGAAACAGATTTATTCACATGTTTCCTTGCTTTCTCAATCTGTGGACAAAAATGATTGGACCAGTTTCATTTCAACCTTTGGCATATGTTAGAATAGACAAAGGCAGTTTGGGGAAAAAGTGAAATCAATTCAGCAAAGGTGTCCTTGATAAGCATTTCCAGACCTACCCCAGTCAAAGTGCCTAGGTCATTGCCACCACAGTGCACAATTATCAGGGGGGGAACAACCTTTACAACGCAACTTTTACAACGCACTACCTTTACAACGCATTTTTTACAACGCATAATCCATTACAACGCATGACATTACAACGCATGACACTACAACGCATTTTTAAAAACTACCTTTACAACGCATTCCATTACAACGCATACTACCATTACAACGCATATCATTACAATGCATAATATTACACTACACTATCCAACACTTACCCTACTGTTGCACCCCCTGGAGTTAGAATAGTAATTTTTACCCCTATACTATCCAACACTTACCCTACTGTTGCACCCCCTGGAGTTAGAATAGTAATTTTTACCCCTATACTATCCAACACTTACCCTACTGATGCACCCCCTGGAGTTAGAATAGTAATTTTTACCCCTATACTATCCAACACTTACCCTACTGTTGCACCCCCTGGAGTTAGAATAGTAATTTTTACCCCTATACTATCCAACACTTACCCTACTGTTGCACCCCCTGGAGTTAGAATAGTAATTTTTACCCCTATACTATCCAACACTTACCCTACTGATGCACCCCCTGGAGTTAGAATAGTAATTTTTACCCCTATACTATCCAACACTTACCCTACTGATGCACCCCCTGGAGTTAGAATAGTAATTTTTACCCCTATACTATCCAACACTTACCCTACTGTTGCACCCCCTGGAGTTAGAATAGTAATTTTTACCCCTATACTATCCAACACTTACCCTACTGTTGCACCCCCTGGAGTTAGAATAGTAATTTTTACCCCTATACTATCCAACACTTACCCTACTGTTGCACCCCCTGGAGTTAGAATAGTAATTTTGACCCCTATACTATCCAACACTTACCCTACTGTTGCACCCCCTGGAGTTAGAATAGTAATTTTTACCCCTATACTATCCAACACTTACCCTACTGTTGCACCCCCTGGAGTTAGAAAAGTAACTTTTACCCCTATACTATCTAATACTTACCTTAAATGTAATTTAATATTATGCGTTGTAATGGTATGCGTTGTAAAGGTAGTATGCGTTGTAATGGAAATGCGTTGTAAAGGTATTTTTTAAAAATGCGTTGTAGTGTCATGCGTTGTAATGTCATGCGTTGTAATGGATTATGCGTTGTAAAAAATGCGTTGTAAGTGCATGCGTTGTAAAAGTGTGCGTTGTAACGTCATACATCCTTATCAGGGTGTTGGAGATGTAAAAAGCATTTTACCAATGGCATTAATTGGTGCCACTTTAACCCTCTCTGTCCAATCCATTTAATGTCTACATTTGGCAAACCTAGGTCTTTGTGAATGCCTTTGTTTTCTGCATACCTTTGGCTCCAGAAAATATAGCTGTGTCCCACAATCCACACACTAAGCAACTTGAAGGGAGGTCTGGATGCACTCAGATGGTCTCTGTAAATAAAATGGCAGTTTGAAAAGTAAGATTTTTCTAAAATGGTGTATAAGATGCAGTTTTGAAAAAAGAAAAGAAATGATTGCTTGTTTGACAACATTCTACACTGAAAAATAGGGTGAATGTTTCTGTTTTTTAAACGCATGATTCTTATTGGTTAACGAAAACTGATTAAAAGGAACATTATATATGATAAGCTGATATGTTGAAAAGTCAAGCACACTTGCTGTTTTGATTAGCAACATTTTGTGCTGAACTTGTGACCTGTGTGCTCAGATAAGTGTTCCATGAACTGTTTCTATGGTAACAGGCAGAAGGCAGATTGGGGGTAGGGTTCAAATTTATGTCATTTGGAAAGGGTTGAAATGTTTAACCAATAGAAATGTGTGTTAGCTTTTGAATTATTGTGGGAAGGAATGTGATTTGATGTTTAAATGTATATGTGTGCAAAATGAGAGGGAAACTTTGCCATTCTTTGGTTTTGCTGACAGGTGCACAGTGCAGAGATTCTGTATAAGAAAATCTGGTGTGTGATTGACATACTTCTTAATCTACAAAACAACTTGAAAGGTGAGTTATTTAATTGTGAGGGGATGTATTTGGTCTATTTTGATTTTCATCAGACTAATGTGTTTCTCCTGCTAAAGTGCAGGGAGTACTTTTTTGTCTAGAAACTTATTGTCAGTGTGTGTGCATTTAGAAACCATTTTGTGATAAGCATTTGTGTTTTTCATGTGTTTGCAGACAGATAACTGTGCTGTTTTCATGTTTTGGTAGAATTAGAAACCAGTCATTTTTTATGTATTTGCAAAATGAGTCACGTTTTTACACTAAAATGCAGTACTCCTTCTAGATTATGAAATGTGTTTTGGTACAATGCAAGGGATAGTGTTGTTTGTCTCGAATCGCACAGTGAGTCTGTGTGCATTTAGGAATCATTTTGAGAGAAACATTTTGGTACTAATGTATGGTAGAAAATGTTCTGCAATGTGTGCAGTCACCTTACATCTTGTAGACTAGTAAATGTATTTTGTACAAGGGATAGTTGGTTGTCTACAATCACATTGTGAGTAAGGGTGGGCGTAGTTCGCGAAGTAGCACTTCGCGAAGCTACGCAAAGTGAAGTTCGCACTACGCGAGCTACGCGTAGCACTTCCCGAACTGCGTAGTAACATGTTCGCACTGTGCAAGATGTTGTTTTCAATGATTGCACAGTGCGAACAAGCAACCGGCACTGTGCAATCATTGAAAATGGCATCTTGCACAGTGCGAGCTGTAGTTTTCTGCAGCTCGAGTAGATTTTTACTCGAGCGGCAGCTTTCTCAATGCGAACTGGTAGTTTCTCATCGCGAGCGGTCGCGAGCATACGCAACCCCTCGCAATGAGAAACCTGACCTCCTCGCGTTGGGAATCTCGCCGGGAGGTTTATTTTCCATGCTCGCGATCGCGAACAAGGAAAAAGTCTCGCCGGGATGTCATTTTGCTTGCTCGCGGTCGCCAACTTGACGTTGAGGACCGCGAGCAAGCAAAAAATGACCGCAGCACTACGCAACACTACGCTACGCGTGTTCGCACTGTGCTACGTGCAGTTCGCGTAGTGCGAAGTAGCGCGAACTTCGCAAACTACGCGAGCGTAGCGTAGTGCTTCGCCCAGGCCTAATTGTGAGTCTGTGTGCATTTGGGCAACTATTGTGAGAAAAGCATTTGGTAACATCATGTATTTGCTGGCAGATAACTGCTTTAAAACCTGTTTTGTTGTCAAGTTTTAGTAGAATTAAAGGCCAGTCATTGCTTATGCAATTGCAAAAAGAGTCAGGCTTTCACTGTAGTGTGCAGTTTTGAAATATGTAGAATGTGGGCAGTCACCTTACCCCTTCTAGACTAGTGAATGTGTCTTGGTAAAGCACAAGGAAGAGTGTTACTTGTCTAGAATCACACTGTGAGTCTGTGTGCATTTGGGAACCACTGTGAGAGAAGCATTTGGGTACTTCATATCTTTGCATACACATAACTGCTTAAAAACCTTTCCTGTTCTCAAGTTTTGGTAGAACTATAAGCCAGTCATTGCTTATGTATTCGGAAAATGAGTCAAGCTTTGACACTAAAGTGCAGTACTGAAATATGTAGAATGTGTGAAGCTACTTTACCTCTTCCAGAGTAGTGAATGTGTTTTGGTAAAGTACAGGGGATAGTGTTGCTTGTCACTGTGAGTCTGTCTGCATTTGGGTAACCATTGTGAGAAAAGCATTTGGTAACATCATGTATTTGCTGACAGATAATGGCTTAAAAACGTGTCATGTTGTCATGCTTTAGTCGTATTAGAAGCCAGTCATTGCTTATGCATTCACAAAATGAGTCAGGCTTTCATAGTAGTGTGCACTATGGAAATATGTAGAATCTCTGCAGTCACTTCAGCCCTTCCACACTAGTGAATGTGTTTTGGTAAAATAGAAGGAATAGTGTTGTTTGTCTAGAATCACACTGTGAGTCTGTGTGCATTTGGGAACTAATGTGAGAGAAGCATTTGGGGGTTTCATGTTTTTGCAGACACATAAATGCTTAAAAAACCTATACTGTTCTTACATTTTGGTAGAAATAGAATCCATTTATTGTTTATATGTTTGTAAAATGAGTCAGGTTTATACACTAATGAGCAGTAGTAAAATATGTGAAATGTGTGCACTCACATTACCTCTTCAAGAATGGTAAATGTTTTTGTAATATCCAAGGGATATTGTTTGTTTTCTAGAATCACACTGTGAGTCTGTGTGCATTTAGAAACTGTACTATGAGAAGGATTTGGGTATTGTATGTGTTTGCAGACACATAACTGGTTAAAAACCTATCCTGTTCTCATACTTTGATAGAATAAGAAACCAGTCATTGGTTAGGTATTTGCAAAAGAGTCAGGGTTCTACAATTATGTGCAGTAGTACAATATGTGGATTGTGTGTACTCTGTTTACCATTTCCGGAAAAAAAATGTGATTTGGTAATATGCATGGGATAGTGTTTGTTGTCTAGAAACATACTGAGAGTCTGTATGTATTTAGGAACCATTTAGAGAGAAGGTTTTGGGTACTTTATGTCTTTGCATACATATAAGTGCTTAAAAAACTCTAGTCAGTACCCAAGTACTCATACACTGAGCCAGGCCTTAGCTCATGGACTGTTTCAAACGTCTATCCACTATGCATGCAGGCCTCTAACCACCTACACACTTGTCTTTCACACCTTCAATACCCTAGTCAGTATTCATACAGTTCCTGCAAACAACCTGTCACTCCCCTTACACTATTCCACTGATTTATTCAGCACCATGTACTAATCCATTTACTGCGCCAAAAAAACAAACACTTATACATTCACCCAGGCACTCTCCTTGCAATACTCTGACCATTCAGTCAGTACCCAAGTACTAATGGAGTGACGCAGGCCTTAGCACATGGATTGATTCAAACGCCTATCCACTATGCATGGAGGCATCTAACCACTTACACAATTGTCTTTCACTCCTTCAATTGACTAGTCAGTATCTATATACTTCAATAAACACCCTGTCACTCACCTTGCACACCTCCAGTGACTCATCCAGTACCATGTCATGTACTAATCTATTCACTGCGCCAAAACCGAAAAACTTAAAAGTTTCACCCAGGCACTCTCCTAGCAGTGCTCTAATGATTCAGTCAGTACCCAGGTACTCATGCAGTGAACCATGCATTACCACATGGACTGCTTCAAATGTCTATCCACTATGCATGCAGGCCTCTAACCTACTACACACTTGTCTTTAACACCTTGAATTCCCCAGTCAGTATCCATACACTTCCAGCAAACACCCTGTCACTCCCCTTGCACTCCTCCAGTGATTTATTCAGCACCATGTACTAATCCATTTACTGTGTCAAACAGAAACACTTATAAATTCACCCAGGCACTCTCCTTGTAATACTTGCAACATTCAGTCAGTAACCAAGTACTAATGGAGTGAGGCAGACCTTAGCACATGGATTGATTCAAACACCTATCCACTATGCATGCAGGCCTCTAACCACCTACACACTTGTCTTTCACACCTTCAATACTCCAGTCAGTATTCATACTGTTCCTTCAAACACCCTGTCACTCCTCTTACACTCCTCCAGTGACTCATTCAGCACCATGTAGTAATCCATTTCCTGCGCCAAAACCCAAACACTTATAAATTCACCCAGGCACTCTTATTGCAGTACTGTAAACATTCAGTTAGTATCCAAGTACTAATGGAGTGAGGCAGGCCTTAGCACGTGGATTGATTCAAACGCCTATCCACTATGCATGCAGGCCTCTAACCACCTACACACTTGTCTTTCACACCTTCAATACCCCAGTCAGTATTCATACTGTTCCTTCAAACACCCTGTCACTCCTCTTACACTCCTCCAGTGACTCATTCAGCATCATGTAGTAATCCATTGCCTGCGCCAAACCCCAAACACCTATAAATTCACCCAGGCACTTTTCTTGCAGTAATGTAAACATTCAGTTAGTATCCAAGTACTAATGGAGTGAGGCAGGCCTTAGCACGTGGATTGATTCAAACGCCTATCCACTATGCATGCAGGCCTCTAACCACCTACACACTTGTCTTTCACACCTTCAATACCCCAGTCAGTATTCATACTGGTCCTTCAAACACCCTGTCACTCCTCTTACACTCCTCCAGTGACTTATTCAGCACCATGTAGTAATCCATTTACTGCGCCAAAAGCCAAACACTTATAAATTCACCCAGGCACTCTCCTTGCAATACTCTAAACATTCAGTTACAATCCAAGTACTAATGGAGTGAGGCAAGCCTTAGCACATGGATTGATTCAAACGCCTATCCACTATGCATGCAGGCCTCTAACCACCTACACACTTGTCTTTCACACCATCAATATCCCAGTCAGTATCCATACAGTTCTTGCAAAAACCCTGTCACTCCCTTTGCACTTCTCCAGTGATTTATTCAGTACCATGTAGTAATCCATTAACTGTGCCTAAAGACAAACACTTATACATTCATCCAGGCACTCTCCTTGCAATACTCGAAACATTCAGTCAGTACCCAAGTACTAATGGAGTGAGGCAGGCCTTAGCACATGGATTGATTCAAAAGCCTATCCACTATGCATGCACGCCTCTAACCAACTACACACTTGTCTTTCACACCTTCAATACCCCAGTTGGTATTCATACAGTTCCCGCGAACACCCTGTCAGTCTCCTTACACTCCTCTAGTGACCCATTCAACATCATGTACTAATCCATTGACTACATCAAAACCCAACCACTTATAAATTCAGCGAGACACTCTCCTTGTCGTACTCTAATGATTCAGTCAGTACCCAGGTACTTATGTAGTGAACCCGGCCTTAGCACATGGAGTACTTCAAATGTCTATACACTATGCATGGAGGCCTCTAACCAGCTATACAATTGTCTTTCACACCTTCAATTGACCAGTCAGTATCTATAAACTCCAATAAACACCCTAACAGTCCCCTTGCACACCTCCAGTGACTCATCCAGCACCATGTACTAATCTATTCACTGCGCAAAAACCCAAACCCTTAAAAGATTCATTCAGGCACTCTCCTTGCATTACTCAAATGTTCCAGTCAGTACCCAGGTACTCATTCAGTGAAGCATGCCTTTTCACAAGGACTGCTTGAAATAACTATCCACTATGCATGTAGTGGTCTAACCAGTTTTACACGTGTGCTTCAGGCCTACATTTCCACAGTCACTATGCATACACTCCAGCAAACACACTGTAACTGCTGTTGCAAACACATAGTGAGTCTTTCAGTACCATGTAGTAAGCTATTCAGTAAAGTAAAACTCAAACAACTGTGAATTCACCCAGTGTCTCTCCTTATAGTATTGTAATCATTCAGTCAGTAAGCATGTACTCTTTCAGTGAGGCAGGTTTTAGGGCATGCACTGCTTTAAAGTAGTATGCACTATGCATGTAGTGGTCTAACCACCGTCACACTTGTGCTGCAGGCCTATAATTTCTTAGTCAGTATTTATATAAAATGTGTTTGTTTAGTAATAGAAAAGTATAATTTATAAAGATATTATTATGCATTTATTTGTGATTAATTTTTACAGATACTGTTTATTGCCATTAAAATAGAGAAATCATGCCGGACAAAGTAAGAAAAAGAAAAGAACAGAAAAAGGACAGTTTCTTGAAGAAAAATCAACCACAAGTATTGAATGAACAACATAATGTGGCTAAAAAGAAAAAAGCTTCTGGTAAGATCACAAAGCAATTTCTTAAAAATGTTTGTAGGACCAGACAGAATGTACAGAATGCTGAAACCTCTGAGAATGCTTCAACTAGAAAAAATATTCATCATTTAAACTTTATTTCGGCAATGAGCCATAAAAGTCGACAGAGATAAATATAACATACATATATACAATTCATCATATAAATGGGAGATAATTACATTGAGGTGGCGATAAAATTTGTTTTGTAATTAACCCATAAGTACAGTACCGCATATAAAAACATAAATAGCATATATAAGTTAATTAAAAACCAGAAACAATTGATTACATGGGCTGGAGAGACAATAAGACATAAGTGAAGCACAAAAAGTGGGGAAAAGGGGAGAGCAGAGCATAAATCCAAATATATTTACAGCTTGTAACTAGATTTTTTCCGAATAAAAGACACACTGTATAAAAATCTACTTATTCCAAAAACCACTAACTGTGAGGTGTTTGACTTGAGTATACGCTCTGCCTCTTTGTAAGATCTAACCCCCATGTAATTACAAACAGGTTTGATCCAACAACCCCTTGGTTTTTTGTATTTCGGGCAGAAAAAGAGTAAATGGGCAGCATCTTCTTTGGCCCCTAGGGAGCAGAGGGTACACAATTCCGGGCCTTTTACCTTCCCCCAGCATGATGTATATGCGTTAATCTGTAAAACACCATACCTAAACTGTAAGTATAATGATTTTGCTAATGGTGGACAGATCTCATCCATAAATTGCTCTAAACTAGGAGTATCTTTGAAAAGCAGAAATTCCATGGTCAGTTTGCCAAACGATGAGCTATACAATAGTTCACCGTTGATGTACGACCAAAAGGTATCCTTTACAAGCTTCCTAGAGGACAATGTCATATTCTGTGGAGCGTCCCATAGGTGTGCAAGCCCTAATCTTTCATACCACTTTGAAACATACTTTACCCATGGTGTATTCAAATAGCCATCAATCTGCGAAAGTTCGACAAAACCGCTTTTATAAACACTCAGTTCCGGGGTTACGCATAGTCTGACCCAATACAACAACGGTCTTAAAATTACTTGGTAGTCTATTTTTTTTAGATTAATATCTAAAAATACAGGAACCAAAGGGGTTCTAGTTGGTATCTTTAGTAGGCTACGCACAAAGTAATTTTCCAATTTTCCAAAAGTATTATTACAATAGTAGCCCCAGACCTCAGCACCATAGAGTGCAGCCGATTGTGCCTTAGCTTTGTATACTTCTAGAGCCGGGGATATAGCCTTGGAGTAGCTAGCTCCATGAACTCTTAAAATAGGCATTGAATTTTGTTTGAGGGATATAGAACTTTTATCTATCTGTCCTTTCCAAGACAAGTTACTGTCCAATAGAATCCCCAAATAGGTAAAACTCCCAACCTGTTCCAATTTTTTATTTTCAAGGAACAGATTACTCCTAAGGGATTTTTTGGGGTTTATGGACATGTACTTGGTTTTGCTAGGATTTATTTCTAACCCCTTCCCCTCACAATATTTTTGAAATGTATCAACCAAGTTTTGTAAGCCTCTCGGTGTTTGGGAGATAAGGATAGTGTCGTCGGCAAATAATAATGCCGTAACCGCTTCACCACCTAGTTTTGGGGAATCATGCACGCAGTTACTCAGATAACTTGGTATATCATTAACATATAGGGAAAAGAGTGTAGGGGCTAACACGCATCCTTGGCGCACACCACGGTCTACGGGAATAGCCCTGGAGATTTCACCATTCTTTCCCCATCTGATTTTGGCAAAATTCCCCGTGTGAAGCCTGATAAGTTCTTTAAGTAGTTCCCCTGGGACCGCCATGTTCTTAAGTGTAGACCACAGCAATTTACGCGGAACAAGGTCAAAGGCGGCCCTAAGATCCACAAACGCCACATATAGACTACCCTTCCTTAGGTTTATGTACTTCCAACAGATGCACATAAACCTAAATACTTGATCAATAGTACTAATTTTAGATCTAAAACCAGCTTGATATTTAGTCAGTATTTTAGTCTCTTCAGTCCAATCTAAAAGCCTGTTTAAAATATGTCTGGCAAAATTTTTTTGTAAAATGTCAATTAAACTAATTGGGCGGTAATTACTAGGATCATAACGGTCTCCTTTTTAAAAAATTGTTATTATTTCAGCCCCTTTCCAGGAATCAGGAATTGGTGTACCAGCAGCAATCGAATTACACAGGAAGTTTATATATGGTCCCCACACTTCTACTTCATGTTTTAGTAAATCGCCGGGAATTTTGTCAGGACCAGGAGCTTTGCTCATTTTCACGGCCTGCAAGGCCTGAATAGATTCTTCTAAACTGAAGAGGAAGGGGGCATTACTCGTTCCTAAGTCTATCACATGATCCTTAAGGGACAAACTATTCTTTTTATTGGCGTAAAGCTTGGTATAATGATCACACCATGTATTTTCATCTAGGAAAATATCCTTAGTTGATCTACCCTTCTTATTTCCCTTGGCAATTAAATTCCAGAACGTACTTTGGTCACGCTGCTTAGTTGCAATTAAGAGATCCTCCCAAATAGTTTCATCCCAGGATTTTTTTGCTTGGTCCATGGTTTTGTTATAAATTAGTCTTCCGTTTTTTTATATCTAGACGATTACCAGATTTTACTGCCTGAATCAGCCTTAATTTGGCTTGACGGCAGTCTTGATTATACCATGGATTCACCATTTTGAGGGGATTCCCTTCCCTATTACTGTCTTGTTTATAAGTTTTACTCAGTAGTGGAGTTAAAGCATCCAACAACTTATAATGTAAATCAAGAACACCCTGAGTACCCACTGTAGGCAGCTGGGGTGTTCCCATAATTTCAGAGACGACATTATAGATCTTTTCCAATGTTTTTTCCAACCCCAAAATATGTGGCCATCTTACCGCACGTCTATTGTTAGATATTTGTAGCTCCCCACTAGCTGATGTTGGTAACATTTCTTCGTCATGTCTAGTAATAAATGGGTGGGGATCTAACCGTAGTTGGAGAGGGAAATGATCACTCTCTGTCCTTTGATCTACCTTAAAATCTGCTATTAATTCCCATACGTTCCGGGATGCCATTATGAAGTCTATGTGTGATCTGTAAGATCCCTTGAAATAAGTCGGAGCTGCTGGTCTATCCGAACAAAAACGGCCGTTGCAAGCCCTTAAGTCGTGTGCCACAGTCAATTGCAAAATTTGAAAAACAGCTACAGTGTTATTAACTGAACCCACTGATTCTAGGGGTAAAATATCATTAACGGCGTCTTGTTCATCAAATATTTTTTCCATACCTGAAACAGGCTCAAATCTACAATTAAAATCCCCGGCCAACTAATACCTTTGCATTATCTCCCAGTGTATCTAAAAAGGAATCCAGGATTTCTATCGTTTTAGATTCCTTATGGGATGGATATGGTCTATTGTATATATTTATTAAGTAAATGATTTCTTTCCTGCTGGTATGAATTTTAATGCCAAGTAGGTCTGGAGGGGAAATTGATATCTGGCTAGCCTCTATTTCTAGAGACACTTTAACTCAAATAACCAGTCCCCCTGATGCTCTACCTCTATTGGATGGTGTTGCATTAGAACAAAATGTTTTATAACCCAACCTGTGGGGAATTTCCACCATCCATGTCTCCTGTAAGAGTATGATATCATAATCCTCTATGTATGAGGACCTTATCTCATCCATTAAATTCTTAGCTAACCCAGCTATATTCCAAGATAACATTCTGATACTTGGATCCTCTTTTATGTGTGGTGAGGCTGGGCCTACTAATATGATTTCATTCCCCGTATTGACCTCTGATATGACTAAAGGATTTACCTTATTAGCTTGATTAGCAACTTCAATATCATCGTTTCCCTCCGTGGACATTATATAATACTTGTCTGTGACCCCTGAACTAGCAGCCTCACTCGTTGTAGGATAGGAAGATAGAATCTTATTTCCCAACTTGTCTAACACAATAACACCGGGGCATGTTGGTATTGTAAGGTTTGAACCCAATTGATCAACATTCCCGCCTGAACCCCATATCGTATTGTCTATTCGTGTGTCTGTGCTTGATTCATTTAAATGTCAATCATTTTGATCTAACATGCTCAAAGCTGAGAATCTATTTTCAGTTGGGATGGTAAAGTTTATGTCTCTGCTATTGAGCATGGGTCTGCGAGTATTAGGTAATAGTGGTACTCTGGTCAAATGCCTATAGAAATACCCCAGAGAATGCACTCCCACATCGAGCTCCCCTATATCCCGGGATGCTGCTCTTAGAAGGACGGTTGCAGCGTGCTGGGGGTATCTAAAATTGATAATTATGCAATCCCCCTTGCATCTTTTTCTTGCGCTACCAATCCAGGAAACCCTTCTAGTAGACAGAATGTCATCAGAGAGGAGTGGGGGAAAACCACAGTTTTTATGTAACCAAGCAATTGATTTCCGTTTGAGGGAATCGTGGGATTCCTCCCGATGATTTGATATTGTCGAGTCTAGGGGTGGGACATTTGAGAGGACTACAACATAAGGTTCACAATCAGGCGGGAGGTTAATGTGAATTGGTCTATATCCAGGAGTAATGGTCCTCTCACTATTAGGTAGAGCTACATTTGACTGAGAGGTACAACCAGCTGGATGACATATCTCCCTGGGTAAAGATTTGAATGGGCTTTTTCTTCTAATTATGGCTGATTGTGCCTGGACTGTTGAATGTATTTCTGATTCAGGAATTGTTGCAGTCTGATCTTTCCTCTTGTTCTCTAAAAGACCACCCAACCTAGATACCTCCATAGATAAGAAATCAATTTTTTCCAAAAGAGGTTTGGTCACCAAATCTAATTTTGCTTCAAATAGACTAGATACCTCCATGGATAGAGAATCAATTTTTTCCATGAGAGGCTTAGTTATGAGGTCTAATTTGTCCTCAAAAATCTTGGCAATATGACCCAAAAGGTTATCATTCCCATCACCCTTGCTAGCTGTGTTATCAGTAGCAGTCACAGTATTTCTATGTCTTTGGTCCAACTTCAACTTTGGGTGAGCATTTCCCCACTTAGTTAGGGTTTTCCTACATTTTCTTACAGGTCTCTTAAAGGGGGAAAGATGTGACACAGGTTCACTAGGTAACTCTAACGGTACTTGAGTAGATACTTTGTGATCTAAGGAAGTGGTGGTTACGGTTTCAGAACGAGAAGTGTCGATGCTGGTTAAATCCAACATAGTAAGATCACTTTCAATATTAGTATCTATAGAGGTGGTGAGGTCCGGAGTAGAATCCTTCCCCAGTGATTTTCGCCGGTCATTATTTATCTTGCTCACCATTTTGACCAAATAATTGTCCAAGGTAGAGTTCTTTGTGGCCATTCTGAGTTTCAATACAAATGTGTTAGTCTCTAGCATTGGTAGTAAGAAATCAGTACTGTTTAAAAATCGTACC
Source organism: Triturus cristatus (assembly GCF_964204655.1). Classification (NCBI taxonomy): domain Eukaryota; kingdom Metazoa; phylum Chordata; class Amphibia; order Caudata; family Salamandridae; genus Triturus; species Triturus cristatus. The sequence goes on from NC_140587.1 coordinate 627,829,243, forward strand.
TCTACACACCAGTGGAGAACACATAAATGTTAAAAGAAAAATACCTATCTCAATTCAATCGCAAGTTGTTACAGTACTACAACGGGACAGCAATCCCGGTTCAGCGAATGTTCAGCTGGATAAAGCCTTGATACAACTCACGTCATCAACGTAGCACCGAACAGTTTTAGAAAACCTTGATTTAGGGGGGGTGGCCCGGCCCGGCCTCTTCCGGCCTCCTAACGGCCGCACAACGGCCCGCCCTTTGCCCGGGCTTAGCAACGACAAGAATTGCACCCCCGCTCCACCGAGGGAGCCTCTGCCTTTTCAGCGCCTCCGGGCGCGAAGACAAGCGGAAGTGGCCGCTAAGCAGGCTGGGAGCTGTAGTCTCCCCCTGTCACGGGCGCGATAGCGTTGGGCGCCGACAGAGGAGACAAACAGCGTGGGCACCCCAGGAGCGGCAGGGCAGCAAATGAATCACCAGCAGGACCTCCGGTAAGTGAACAACGACAAGAATTGCACCCCCGCTCCACCGAGGGAGCCTCTGCCTTTTCAGCGCCTCCGGGCGCGAAGACAAGCGGAAGTGGCCGCTAAGCAGGCTGGGAGCTGTAGTCTCCCCCTGTCACGGGCGCGATAGCGTTGGGCGCCGACAGAGGAGACAAACAGCGTGGGCACCCCAGGAGCGGCAGGGCAGCAAATGAATCACCAGCAGGACCTCCGGTAAGTGAACAACGACAAGAATTGCACCCCCGCTCCACCGAGGGAGCCTCTGCCTTTTCAGCGCCTCCGGGCGCGAAGACAAGCGGAAGTGGCCGCTAAGCAGGCTGGGAGCTGTAATCTCCCCCTGTCACGGGCGCGATAGCGTTGGGCGCCGACAGAGGAGACAAACAGCGTGGGCACCCCAGGAGCGGCAGGGCAGCAAATGAATCACCAGCAGGACCTCCGGTAAGTGAACAACGACAAGAATTGCACCCCCCCAAATATTCAAAATAATAGGAAAAGCAAAAAAGCAAATGGACAGGCAAAGGAGACAAAGTATGGTAAAAGAAGACAAAATTAGTATAAAGAAATACGCAAAAAAATATTTTACAAGAGAGAAGTACATAATTTGCTGAGAGATGTGAAGAAATATAAAAAGAGAGCTCTATTTTATAAAAAGAAGAAGCATATTGAAACCATTGTGGAAAAGGCTTTTGAAGTAAAAAGGAAACTATTCATTTTAGTATTAAGCAGAATTCGATCACTAGATAAACCAATCCATTTAATGAAGGCCAAAAGTAGGAGGAAAAGAGTAATTAACAGAACAAATGTTTGTGATTTTTTTTGGGTGAATGGAAACACAGTTCAAGTTCAGAGCCTTTCTTTAATGAAGAGAGTTATTTACAGAGCAATCATTTATTGCATGCAGTTGACACCAGTGGTCGAGATTATGAGGTTAGAAATGGCTGTCCAATTGACAAAGCGAAAATGGTTGAAAGAAATGCAGAAGAAGTGATAGCTGATGAAGTTCTAGGGAGACATCCTAAAGACCCTGTGTACACTTGGGATTGCAGTAGTATTTGTAGTGTACGCCAAGAATCTATTGATAAATTATGCAGTTTCTCACGAGCATATAGTAAAAAAAAGTGTTAAACAAAAGATTAAGGTGTTGCAAGGACTAGACCCCTGCAGAGTGAGAAAAAATACTGGTTGGCAAGGTCATTCTCTGGCTTGTCTTTCTAGGAAAGTTTGTCAAAGTGTTTTTCACCATTTCAGGATGCTGGCAGTACATCATACTCAAATGCGGAAGTTAGTGAGAAGATTGTATTATGCGAAAAGTCCAGCACTAAAGTTAAATGAGTTGAACAGTGCTCTTTTGCGTGGCTCAGTATCAGATGTGAAGAAGGTTTGTGATGATATTGAGTTTTGTTACTTTGGTCCTCAGCAAGAGAGTGCAGAAACTGACACATTAATAGAACAAAATGTTGAAGACGATGTAGAACCCATGATTACAAAAAATGTTGAAGATCAAATCACAAAGTTCAAGGTGATTTCAAGTGAAAGACGAAATGTTTCTTGTATTTGTTGTTGGCGAACTCACTATAAAAATCAGACTAGGAGTGTCAATTTGTATTTAAAGAGTGAAACAGAAAATAATGATAAGTGGAAGCTATTTGCAACTTATTTGTTGGTAGATGATTGCTTTTGGGATCTGAGCAGCGTATTTGCAAATATTGTTATAACAAATTAGATGAGAATAAAATGCCTGCTAGAGCCCTTTCATAATAATCTATCGTTGGTTGCTATTCCTCCAGAGCTGATAAATTTAAATACCTCTGAGTCTATTCTCATTCAATGTGTGCACCCGTTTCAGGCTATTGTTCGTATGGAGCCTAAAACAGGTAAATTGCCTCTATCAGACTTACAAAGAGGATTGAAAGGAAGAGTTGTGTATTTACCGTTAGATTTAAAGAAAAACATTGAAACTGTTGGTGTAGACTGTGCAGAAAACGAACCACTAGTCATTCTAGTTAATGGTGTTCCTACTAAGAATAAAAAAATCTGGCAAGAGTTAGTGGATGTTAGAAAAGTGCAAAAAGCAACATTGTATCTGATAAAAAATAATGAGTACTATAGAAATGTGTTTGTAGGAGAAGAAGAAATAGATTTAGCAGAAGATACTGAAACATTAAGTGGACAAATTGAAAAAGTGGACATGTCCAGATGTGAAGAAATCTATGAACATTACAGTGTCGATCCACTTCATTCCAAAGAAGTGATGGGGAATGCTATTGAGTTGTTCCAAATGAAAAAAGCAAGAGGAAGTCCCATGAGTGTATGGGAAGAGAGCTTGGAAGCTCGTTGTTTTCCGCAGTTGTTTCCAACAGGAAAAGATGGACGATATGATGAACGTCCTGCTCATATTCCTGCATCTGAATATCGGACAACAAGATTACATGCAGAAGATCCAAGATTTCGACAATGTATCCCTTATATGTTTCATCTTCGGTTTAAAAGTGTCTTGTCCGGACTTTCATATGCAGTAAATCACATTTTAAAAACTGGAATGCATCTGCAAAATGTACCTGCAAAGGATTTTATGGATAAAGTGCATCAGAGAGATGATCATTTAGAATCACAGTTGATTAATCTGATGGCACGTCAGTGTGGGACTAATGAATATTGGTACCATTGTCATGGAGAACTGAAATGTATGCTACGGAACTTAGGAACTCCTACATGGTTCGTTACACTAAGCTGTGCTGAGTATGCTCGGGATGATTTACTTGAATTTCTTCGAGAGGCAAATTCCAATATAAAAAATACTGAATACAAGACACCTGGAGAATTGTGCTCTTTGGATCCTGTTTATGTATGCAGATATTTCAATCATAGATTTGAAGCTATGATGTCTTTCATCTGCAATAAAAAGAATCCTCCTCTTGGAGAAGTTGTGGATTTCTTTTGGAGAAAGGAGTATCAAGCAAGAGGTGCGCCTCATATACATATGTTGTTATGGATCAAGGACGCTCCCAAATTTGGAACAGATTCAGATGATACTGTTTTGTCTTTCATTGAAGAATATGCCACACGTGCTGTACCCAATAGCAGAGAAGATAAAAACTGAAAACAACAAGTCTTACGATTCCAAAGCCATAGATGTGGAAAATACTGTCGACAAAAGTGCAAGTCTAAGGATAAGTTCTATACCAAATGTCATTTTGCATTTCCACGTCCTGTATTATCCAAAGGAACAGTGAACAGTTTTATGTCAGCTATGTAACATACCATCACAAGAAAGTCTCCGAAAAATACTTACAACTTAAGAAGAAGCGAAAAGTCAAAATACATAAATGACTACAAACAAGGTATTTTATCCATGTGGAACGCTAACATGGATATTCAGTATGTTGCGGACAATTCCATTGCTGTTGCTCGATATGTAACGTCCTACATTACTAAATCAGAAAAGATGGAATTGAAAGAAATGTGGGAAGAGATTTCTCACAAGAAGACTCTAAGTAAGAAATTATACAGTTTCAGTTTGAAGATGTTATCGCATCGTGAAATTGAAGCATATGAATGCTCAGATCGGTTATCAGCCGCAAGTCTATACTCCAAAAGTAGAAGAATCATTTGGATGAGTCTAGGTCTTGCAGCAATGCGAAATCGGGTACTAAAATCTGTTCAAGAAATTGAATATTTAGCAGAAAAAGTACCAGAAATTACAGATATTTTGAAAACGAATATGTTAGACACATATTACCCAAACAGAAGTCATCATCTGGAGAACATGTGTCTCTATGAAGTGCTGCAAAACTACACTTTTAAACGGAACACTACAGAGAACATCAATAATGGAAAATATGCAGTGATTGGTTCCGAAAGATGTTTGGTGAAACAAAGGAAAGGAAATTTAATTAATCACAGGAAACTGAGTTGCGACACTGCTGATAAAAGGGAATTTTACTATTTAGCTCTTTTGCAAATGTTCAAACTGTGGCGTTCAGAACTGGAACTACTTGGAGATTTTCAGAGCTATGAAGATTCATTTAATGCTTGTAAAGATAGCATCCAATGCAGTGCTTTTGCAAATTATGTGAAAATGTTGAATGATGAAATTGATCAAGAAGCTATAATTGCAGCTGAGATTGCTAGAGACAGTTCTCAAGACAGTCAAAGTTCTGCTGCACTGAGTCAAGATCCACTAGAACAACCAATTGTTGAAAATGAAGCAGTAATTGCCATGAATGAGGTGGAAACAGCAATGCATCAAGCTCAAGAAGATGTAATGCAGTTAGGAAACTTGGAAGAACAACTAAATGTTGAACAGAAACAAATATATCAGCAAGTGAAAGAACAGATTGACCATGGATTACTTCATGAAAAGAAAAAGTGCTCATGTACATCATTTCAACCTATCCGAATGTATGTGAGATGTCAAGCTGGAACAGGAAAAAGTTTCTTAATTAAAGTAATTACAAGTTATCTGCAGAAAAAAACTGAGTCGCATTTGTCTTATGTTGTCACTGCTCCAACTGGGTTGGCAGCACATAACATTAAAGGAATTACTTTACATTGTTTACTGATGCTACCGGTAGAGCATGAGAACAAATTGGAATACCACAAGCTATCTGGAGAAGCTTGTTGTGAAGTTTCAAGAGTCCTGAAGAAAATGAAACTTCTCATTATTGATGAGGTAAGCATGGTCTCAAACTCGAGATCTACTGCAACTGACTCCCTGTAAAAGGACAACCAGTATTTAAAATGCGCATGAAGATACCAGAAAGACTCTGGGTAGTGTTGGAAACGTGAATATTTTGACATATTTTGAATACAAAGAACTGACGAAAAATATGCGACAGGCAAATGATGCTGAATATGGAAGTATTCTTCAAGATATAAGAATTGGACTTCTGACAGAACATGGCAAACAAGCTTTGCAGAGTCGATTACTTTCCAATTTGTTTCCAAATGAAAATGTAGTTCCTGAGAAAATATACATGAAAATTGCAGAAAATAAATCAGTGATCTGCTTAATGCCAACACTGCGTGAGTGTTCTATATTCAACGAAGAACTATTGAAACTGGAAAATGAAGAAATTATAAAAATGGAAGCCATCGATAAAATAGAGCATGAAGTAATCACTATTATTTTGACGGGAAAATTGAAAACAAAACTGGATTCTTTAGAACAAAAGATATCTAAAACGGCTGGTTTAGAAAAGACTCTATATGCATGTATAAACTGTCGGGTAATTTTAAGGCATAATTTGGATGTAGAAAAAGGTTTAGTTAATGGAGCAATGGGTAAAGTTGTGGATTTTGTTAATTATCAGAAAAAAGATGGAATTGAATTTTTAAAAATTTAATTTGATCATATTGAAGAAGTTAAAGAAATTGGTCGTTGTTCAGTTCGTTTTTTGCTTGTTAAAGATTTATATGTCCGTAGGAAACAATTTCCATTTTCTCTGGCATACGCAGTGACTATTCATAAATCTCAAGGATTAAGTGCAGACAGTTCATTGGTGAATATTGGATCTACTGTGTTTAAGAGGGTATGGCATATGTTGCTTTGTCGCGAGTCAGAACATTATCTGGTTTGTTTCTGATTGATTTTGATGACACAAAGGTTACTGCAGATGCAAACTGTGTAAAAGAGTATAATAGGTTAAGAAGAGCGTATACTCCCAATTTAGGTCAATATCCTGTATTTGAAAAGCGTGTGGTTGGTCGAAAAAGAAGGTATGAGAATATCTGTACTGAAGGTGTAGAGAAGGGAAAAGAACAAGATAATGTTGTCATTGCAAGCAAAAAGAAAAAGGGCACTGTTGAAGAGATTGTTGGTTATCAGTTTGAAAATAGTTCAGGTGTCAACTGCTATGCTAATGTGGTGGTCAATGTTGTTTTTTATCTTGAAGGTTTGCAACAACAAATTATGCAGAATCGGGAAAAAAGATTTTGTTCCTTGTTGCATACTGTTACGAAAAATTGAGAACAGATACAAGTAAAATACAAACTGTTTCAGATGTTCGTAATCTTTTGGATGTATGTTCTGGTTCTACACAATTTACGCAAAATATCCAACAAGATGGTCAGGAATTTTTTATGTATATGCTTACCGTTTTTTAAAATGAAAGTGTAGAAATAGAAAATATTTTTGGTCTTTGTTATAAATGGGAACATCATTGTGAAAGTTGTATGTATACATCTAGCACTAATGTAGACACTGAAAGATTTCTATATTTAACATTACCGGACTGTAAATCAGTGTCTTTCAATAAATTAGTTAAAGCTGCAAATCAAAACATGGAGTGTAGCCAATATAAATCCGAAATGTTATCAACATTATTTTTACAAAAATATGGACAATGTATAATTTTAATGATGCAATGTTGTACAGCTGATGGAAGAAAATTGGACACTTTAATAAAGCATTTTGTAGCAACACAACTATCAATATCAGGAAGGACTTTTGTAGCAATTGCAATAATTTTCCATGATGGTCCTTCCACAACATCTGGACATTACACTGCCTATCTAAAATGTGACAGAGGCTGGACACTTTGTAATGATGCCCAGTTGGTTTTCAAACAACGTGTGCCTAGTGAATTACGAAATTCCTACCTAATATTTTTAAAGCCAAAGTTTTAGGAAGATAATTCAGTCTCTGAGGAATTTATTATTGTAATTTATTAGGATTACCATTGGACAATTTACATTAAAAACAGTGCAAAAATACCATTTGGCCTCAAGGAAAGGTATATGTTTGAATTATGGACTTTTTCTTACACATTGTCTCGGTGTATATTTTAAAGCGCCAACATTTACAGTGTTTATAAATTTAAGTTATAACATTTTCTTAGCAGTAAGCATTTTATATATGTGTAAATTGTATTTTCTGGTATTTTACTGAGGATGGATTGTTGTTTTTTTTTAAACAATCTTTTTGATTGTTTTTTTTTTGCCCGCTGTTTTGTGATGAGTACGATTGAAATCACTATTTCTAGTGAAATTCAATATATTTTGAGAGCAGCAAAAAAGGCAAACAAATTACTTTGTTTAAATTATGCTGTGTTGTTAAATATGTATTATTACATGTTATAACTATTTTTTCTTTTCTTTCACAGATCCTAATTCTAAAATAAGCAATTTACCACAATTTACATTACAAAAAAACAACTGAAAAAATTGTGTACTATTTTTTATTTCTAATACTGTGAAGGTAAGTTTAACTAAGTATTAATATGCACAATAGTCAGATTTGCAAGAAGCTACAACATTTTAAAACGTTTTTCAAAACATCCTGTTTATACATATGTAGTTTTGGAATGTCCCTATCATAGGATATCATGTGACCTGCTGCAAAAAAACAGATTTGAGTGGTTCATAATATTTCCCATTGTACCTATTGAAGGACCGCAATGATTTCAATTATTCTTCTTTCAGCATCTTTGCAGACATAACTCTGTGCTTACCTCCTATCATTCACAAGCAATTTTCCAAACAGAAATATGTCACTTTTTGTAACATAGTTATAGCGCAAGACACTCTTTCATATTTACAAAGAGAGATGAAAAGGCACTCTGTGTACCTTTTCTTCTCCATGTAAATACGACCTCATCATACACACCACTTTGTGTTGAAAGGGCGTTCTATAGGTGTTGCTGTGCGTAATTGCAAAGAACACTCATAGAACAAGACACATCTCCAGTTTTATCAGAAATCATAAATCTGGACATGTGTGTGAATGGTGCACCATCCTCAAATTGGTGTAGCAAGGCACAAAAAGGAGAATTGTGTTCATCTCTCCTTATTTTTTATCTTTCAATATATGCTACAATGCTCAGCATACATTGAAGGAGAAAAATGCCTTTACTGATTGTTTTTGTGCAAGAAGGTGTGTCTTCCTGCACAAAAACAATCTCCACACGACACAGATATACTTGCACCATGGTGCAGTTTAAGCAGCCGTGCAGAGAGAAGCATAGACTTGCAACATATTTATGTACATATGTTGCATCCCTGTGCTTCGGAAGTACCACAGCACACTGCAGTTAAAGAGCTTACTGTGTGATGCTGCCGGACTTCGTCATAGTTCTGCACTTATACATTCACCATACACTACTAATGCATTCGTTCAGTCAATTATGCACTACACATACATTCATCTAAACTTTCACACACTATCATACAAATATAGCTCTTTTTTAAACAGAGAAGTTAGTTCTGACAAGATTTTTTTTTCTTCTTTTTTTGGTTTTTTTTGTGCTTTTTTCAACGATTTTGTGATTTGTTTTTAACAAAAAAAGGGAACAGGATGCACAAAATAGTGAAACTCACGAAAAAAAAATAAGCAAAATTTTAACACTGATGGTTTTTCTGCCCTCTGCAGATACGGTCAATGGACTGCTCTCCAAAGCAGAGCAGTTTGTTGCATTTAATACAAATAATTTTAAGTTGTCCGAATTCGGGACTTATGTCCGGTTGACCGACAGATGGCGATGCCGCAGATGTACTTGCCACTGCTGGCGGATGGTTGCCACACATTCTTCTGCACTCTTCCCTTGCCAGATTGACGGGGTGCAGAGTCCTGAGGTGCTTCATCATACTTGCGGTCACGCAAGAGTACTTCTTGGTTGGATCACCTCTCGACAGGACCCTTTGGCAGATTTTACACGTGACTTTAGTTGCATTAGTTTTAGTTTGTCCTTCAGAAAAGGAAAACAAAATCCAAACCGCTGAGGTGTATCGTTCAGGGCGTGGAGGTTCAGGAAGAAACTCATCATCTGAAGAATGTTCTGAATCAGATGGTGGCTGCTGTCCAGAAGCCATTGTCTTCAGATGGAAATGAATAGCAGCTGTGGAAATCTGCAAAAAAAAGTTCTTCTGAGATGTGAGATGTTCCTCCAAAGAAGCTCAAAGAAGAATGATGGAAATGGGTGGGGTCCTTCAATAGTTACAATGGTAAATGATATGAACCAATCAAATCTCTTTTTCAGGTCACATTGGGTCCGCGCACCCTGCGCATAGGCAGCACACACCCAGCGCGACTTTGCAAAATCGCATTAAAAACTAATATAGGTTTATTAAAAGTAAAAGTATATTATTTTTATGATTAGGTCATATAATGTCTTGCCTTAATATTTATATTGAATACATATATATATGTTTTTCGACATTAACATTTTTTGCGGGAGTCATGCACCTACCCCGTCGAACACGTATATGACGTTTCGCGGAAGCACGCGAGCATCGCGTAATGTATTACGTATGTGTTGCGTATGTGCTTGGAGTCGTGTACCGGTCGCATAGCAGTCACGCACGAAAATACTTACCCAATGCACACCCTACGCGGATCCTACACTACCATCATAAAATGGTAACTATGTTCAATTGAAATATACTTTACATTTACCTGAAAATGTTTCCTTGGTTTTCTCCCCCTTTGGCTTTAATCTGTCGCAATTAATTGTGCTACATATACTTGACCTGTGAATAATACCCTTGAGACATTGTTGTTTGTTACAGATTATTGCCCTGGTCTCCTTAGGGTTTATGGGCTACCTCCTGTAGTCTATTACTACTTGAGTGTCTGGTCAGACCTTGTGTCTACAGTTTCATTTGGATTAACATCGTTCATCCAGCCTCACTGTTATGCTGGTTTTGGCCTACATTGCTCCTCAGTGGCCAAGGACAAGTCCCGAAAAAACAAAACCTTGATGTGTATAACGTCATATAATGCTGCTATATGTAACTGCTCAGCAATGGAAAATATCTTGACGTTTTACAAAAATTTGAATGCCTGAGCTATGTTGAAATATATTACGTGATATAATATATTTCAAACATGAGGAATAAGCAAATGCACAATTAAAGGAACACTGATAGGTATAGCTGCTGTATCTTCTGGGTCAAAAATAATAATGCTCTTTACACCCAGTATTGCAGCAACAGTACATTAAGGCTAAGATTTACTAAGATTTTGCATCAGGGTTGCATCACTTTTTTGGTGCAGCCCCAACACAAAATCTATCTTGTGATTTTAACCCCTTCGCCGCGGCACGAATTCCGCTGCGGTGCTGGGGGGGTTCGGGGTCAGTGCGGCGCCGCCATGCTCGTGACAGAACCACTCCGTCATGAGCCACGGGCGCGCTGTGCTCATGACGGAGTGGTTCCGTCACGACACCGCCCACTTGCATTGATCGCCCGCACAGGCGGGGAATCAGTGCCGCGTGGGCGGAGTGGCCGCCAACGGCCGCAGCATGACGGAACCACTCCGTCATGAGCACACGGCGCCCGTGGCTCATGACGGAGTGGTTCCGTCATGAGCAGGGAACGGGTTAAAAGCCAATGCAAAGCTCGATTTGCGTGACTTTGTAAAAAATGCAACGTTACCTTGCTTTATGGTGGTGTTATATGAACATGGGCATTCCCGTGCATGCACCCATGTATTTTGGTGCAAACCCATATTTACAAAGACTTGCAAACATGTGTTTGCTCCAAAATGGTACGCGTACTTGAGGCTGGAATAATGAACAGAAATAGCTTTATTTCTCCCTGTTACTTCCTCTTTGCATGTATGCAGAGATAAATAAGCCTCAAAGGATAGTTTTTGTGCAGTAAGGTATTCCTTCTTGCACAAAAATGGCCTGACCACAATACAGACACCCTTGCACCATGACGCAGCAAGAAAGCCTCCATTTATGCTAGGCACCCACAAGTGTGCCAGCACTATGAAAGAGCAGAACTGTGCCATATCGTAAAAAATATGTGCTATTCTGCTCATTCTTTCACACAACAGATCACAGCAACTTTACTTGCTGTGCTGTATTGCAAAAAATCTTGATAAATATGGCCCTTGGTCACAAACATAGGTACAAAACCACTTTAAAAGTGTATAGGCAATATATTGTAAAGTATATGTGCAAATATTAGAGTACTGTGCGTACACTGTTATATGTTTTGTCTTTAATGCAGCAAGAGTTACATTCCTCTCCCCAACCTGATGACGTCCACCATTCACACTCAGCAGACTCCCGTCTCCTCATCTTTGCACCTTATCTTATAGTATGTACCTGCCAATTACTGCAAAGCAGTTTTGGAACTGATTCCTGGTCCTATCAAGGCATGTCCCAGAACTGAAGTTACTCATCTATGGAGCCTGATGTGTCTTTCCTGAACTAAGGTTTAGCATTCCCTTTTCAGTGTGTGCCTGTCTATGCCCTAGGCAGGACACCTTTATAGTTATCTTGCTTTATTGATATAAATAACAGCTACACACCAATAGGATAATAAGCAAGCAATTCGTTGCCTAATGGACAGAAGACAGTTTACATTAGAAGCTAATATTTTGCTTTTCACTGGTCAAAAAGTTTTTTTCAAGCTGAACAATAAGACATGTTATTATCAGAAAGTATGAATACAATTGGCCAGTGAGCAGAAGTCAACTTGCAAGATAAATAAGCATAGTTGTTATATTTGAATTGCTGGTCAAGGGACAGAATTCTGCTTGCAAGGTGAACAATGAGAAATATTGGTCAGCAACTGGAAGAATTGTTTTTGATTTTAAAAATCATTGACCAATGGGCCGAAGCCTGTGTTCATTAAAAGTTTCTTAGTGGGCCACCTAAAAGCAGGCTAGCATTAACTATACGCTTTAAAAATGAATGCTTATCTGTCCTAAGAGTTGCACTGTTAAAGAAAGTCATACAGTAACATCATTCAAATTTATAGAAAATTCAGCATGAGGTATTACAGAAAAACTTTCATGTCGAGAAATTAATGCATCTGGCTGTGAAACATAACATTATATCTTACATTGGGAACATACTCCATATGGCTTAATAATCACGTGGCACAAAACCCAAAGGGTGCACCTTTCAGAGCCCTGGTTTTTTTTCAAGGAGGGGAGACTAAATGGATTAAATCACAATATTGGCACATATTCAGTAAGATTGTATCTTTCAATAAGACTCTCTCACTCTCGATAGTCACTTATAATGATATTAGTTTTTATCCATTCCTGTTGGTTTATTATTCCATAGGCTCTTAGACCTAATAGTGTAAAAGTTATTCTATACATTTTGTTTTCACACAATTTCCAAAAAGCAATGGAAGTGCAGTAGAACGCCCAACCACATCTAAATTCACCTTGTGAAAGCGGACAGTACTTTTATGGAACTTCCCAAAGTGAGAAGAAAGGTTTTTATGAGTTATAGGTACATGTCTACAGTTTATGTAGTACAAAAAGACGCAGTAAAATGCTGTCGTTACCGCAGCAAAAAGGATATTTTCTTATAGAAATAAAAATGTAATTATGCAACTGAATAGCACTGTGACCACTCTTTAGTGACACAGCAACAAATATATTGTTGAATAACGAGATAGAGCTATTGTATTTCTAGGAATTTTTTGCAGTCTAAAATGAATGTGTACTTCAACAACAAGATTGAATCAAACACGTGTATAATGGTATGGTAGGTTGGATTGAAGAATTAAGTTCAAATGTTTCTTCAGGAAAACAATATGATGTTATTGGAAATTCCATAGACTAATTTCCATAAAGCAAGCATAATATTATAACCTCACAGCCCGCCGTAGAGGGCTATACCAGCCACTAAAGGCCCGCTCCAGCGTTAAAGGCCCAAGAAAAAGGTGAGGGCTTTTTACAAGGTAGAAGGCCTTTAATGGCCGTTATAACCCGCTATGAGGGCTATAAGAACATTCTGTTCCACGGGATAGAATGTTCAAATTAGTAAAACAAAGGCCTCATGGATCCTGCAGGATTGAAAGCCCCTCGGGATCCTTGAGGCTTTTGGTCACAGCAATAGCTGTGAAAAGAAAATATTGAAATGTTGAAATCTTGATGCTCCGGGCTTCTACCAGCCATTAGAAGCACTCAACATTCAAATGTTCTAATATAGCCTTATACCCCACTGCCACAGGCTATACCAGTTGTTAAAGTCCCTGAACCCGAATTGTAGGCCCGAGCTGCAGGCAAGGGCCTATAACGAGGGTGAGGGCCTTTAACAACCAGTATAGCCCAAGGCGGAAGAGCTATAAGGCTAATAGAACATTCCACCCAATAAGAGTAGAATGTTTTAAATTGAAAAAGGGAGACACAGAAAGACAAACATTGGAATATTGAAGCAGAAGGCTTATACTAGCCATTATAAGTCTGGAGCCACTCCATTTTCTTCAATGGAGCTCTCACCATTACATTGTTCTAATACAGCAGTAGAGTTATATCAAAGTCCACTACACACCAATGAAAACTCCAATTTAACCAAGACAATGAATCAGGGTTTAAGGACATTTGGAGATAGTATCTTGTATGACATAACTGATCATAGTGCACAAAGATACTATGAGATTATTTAACTTCTTGGTGAAATTGTTACAGAGATGTGTCAGGTTTTGATTTGTTATTTAAGTTCATGAGCGGAATAGATCAATGTGTATAAACTTTAGTTGATAAATATGTACAAAACAAAACTAAATAGAATAATTTAAGGTTGGCCTCTACTGCCTTAATCTATGAAAAAACAGTCTGCATGCATCCCAGTGCTTCTGCATCATGAAGACTGGGATCACTTTTGAACTGCTTACAGGTTTTGTACTTTGGTAGCAGGAGCCTGCTTGCAGTACACACACAAATAAAATATATCCCCAAGAATCAAGTGTTACCTGAAAAAAATCCACTGAAACCAAATTAAATCAAATTGCAACATGCATCGATTTAAGTTGGATGCAACCCTTCAACATTTGTTGAGTGCCTCTTAATATTGGCAGTTATTTAGAGGTTGGCAGATAGACCATAAATTCCCTGGGATGGCAAAAAACATGCTCCTACGCACCCACCACAAGAAAACTCACTGTAATTAGAGAAAGTCATGTCCTATATATATGTTTAAATTGAATTTTTTTTTATAGTTGGATGAAAATGTCAGTTAAAAACTATTGTTTTAACCCCTTAACTTCAAGTATTGAGCCATTTTTTGGTTATTTGGGGTAGCTTGGGCTTAGGCCTCCATAACTTTTTTACCACTAAAGGTATCCATGCCAAGTTTGAGTACTCTCTTTCCAGCATCCTGGGGATTCCAAAGGTTCACAGGTTTGTGGAGTCCCCATGGAGGTGACTGAGAAAATAGGCAAAATATAGCTAATGTTCGAGTTTTGGGGGGAAAAATGGGACAAAAATGCTATGAATAATAGTATCAGTTTCTTTTCCTAAAATGCATCAACAAACGGCATACTGTGCTAAAGTCACCATCTTCCCAGCTTTCAGAAACATGCAGATCTGAAAAAAAAACTATGTTTTACCACAGTTTTGCCATTTTTCAAAGAGGCAGACCATTTTTACTACTTTATGTGCTTCCGACCTACTTCCAGTATGTGGCGGTAACCAGTGTGAAACTCATGGGTGATCTAGGAAAGCTATATGTTTCTGGAAAGTAGATGCAATTAATGTGTACATTACTCAAAGATTTCCCAAAGAAATTAATGGTTGAAATAAAGACATATTGAAAATGAGTAGGAAAAATCACCCATTTGTCACAATGTTTTCATCTGCAACTTTTTTCACGGTAGCCGATGTACAAAAATAATATACCATTACATCCGCTAGAGCCTTGTGGTTAGGGTGATATATAGGGTTTGTAGGTTCTCCAAGAATCCGAGATACACAGAGCAAACAACTGAGCTGCACCGAACAATCGGTTTTCATTGTGTACCAAGTATAGACCAACTCATATGGTGAAATATGGGGAGTGAAAAATGGATATCAAGGACACTTATGTATTTCTGGCTGGCTAACATTTGGAAGGCACAAATGCAGTGAAAAACAATAATAACAAATGTTGTACTATTCTATGTTCCCGCATGTCTTCGGATAAAAATGGTATGTTACTGTGTGGGCAGGCCTAGTGCCTGTGACAGGAAATGGGTTATAATGAGACATTGACACACCACATTTTTCCACTAAAAACGAACCCATTTTTTTCAATGTTGGGTAGCAGTAGGTTTTGGGCCCTTGTTTAGGCAGTACCTAGGGAACCCTAGCAAACCTCCACATTTTTTAAAACTAGACATCAAGGGAAATCCAGGATAAGGTGACTTACATAGCTTTCACCAGAGTTTGTTACCAAGAATCCTTTACAAATCTCAAGGCTTGGCAAAAAAACACATTTTCCTTAAAATTCTGTGATGCAAAGTTCTGGAAACTGTGGAAAGCCTCAGAATTCCTTCCATTTAGCCTAACCCCATGTCTCCTAATACAAGTGGTACCTCACTTGTGTAAGTAGGCCTAGTGCCTGCAACAGAAATGGCCCAGAAAGCCTATGGACGGCAGGAGTTTTGGGACGTTACGTATCGCGGATTAGAGGATCTTATCATGGCTCCCTAAAATTCTGAACTTATTGGATACTTGACGACAGTGACGACTATGAACGTTCAGAACTATTTATAGATACACATTATAGTTTTTGGGGGATATTTGTATGGATGTCCATCACTTTTGGATTTGAGACTGCAGAAAATCAGCACTTCCCATAAGCAGGATTGCTTTTTGCTACTTTTTAAACATTGTATTGGAACGAAAATCTGGATTCCATAATTTTCTAGGACTTCGGAGGATCTAGGGGACTAGACATATCATAGCCCTCTCTACCATCTGAGCACCGCAAATAGAGCTTTGCTATACTTTTTTAATACCTTGTGTGGAACGGAAATCTGGATTCCATAACTATTTAGGACTTCGGAGGATTTAGGGGACCAGGCATATCACAGCCTTCCCTATCATCTGAGCACCGTAATTAGAGCCTTGAGGAAGTCACGGTGGTGAGGAAACGCGCGTTGGCTGTTTCTGATACGACGCTCTACGTGTCAAGATCTGCATCTTCAAGAATTGCACGAAATGAAATGTGTCTATTAACATCTTCTGACATGAGATGTAACATGTTGGATTTATGTGTCTAACAATTATTAAATCTATGTTTACATTATATACTTGTACGTTTCGTAACATTTTCCATATCAGAGATCATCTCTCTACATCATTTGGTGCTCGCAGTCTATGAGATTAATTTCCACAATTGTGCATTGTTATATGAAACTAGAGTGCCGGGGTTTCTATGTGTATTTGTGCTACTGTGACCCGTTTGACTAACATCCTTGGTAGTGGGATATCTTACCTCGAGTTGGCACGCTGAGAGATGATCCCTGGGCCATGTGCCAGATGACGCCACTATACCACATGCTGAAGGCCTGAGTCCCACTCCCATGGCCTTGCTGGTGTATGGAGCCGGTGTGGAGCAGGAGGGACATGATCTGGTTGGTGTGACAGGGCCTGGAAGGCGAGGCAGCGCTGTGTAGGCAGTTGGAGTTGCACACTCAGCATGCAAAGGTGTCATGTGTGCACTTAGGGTATGGCTGAGTTCAGGCGGTTGAGTTTCGGATAGACATTGCTTGGAGGATGGCTACAACATCAGACTGTAGTGTGCTGTGGGTCATGCAAGGACATGAGGGTCGTGCAATGTGCACGTTGCATGTGCTGACGGTCCTGCCTTTGGCACCGCGTGTACCCAACAGTGGCACAGACAAGATGATGACAGCCAAATGAATGGGTGGAGGTAGGCAGGGAGGAGCATCTTTGAGGCGTGTGTGTTGCCGAATCCCGCCACTTAGTGGGCCCTTGCTGCAGGGGCCGCAGCAGCAGGCGGCATGTCCTTGAAACTATGCCAAAAGTGGCACACAAAGACAAGGATGTCAGAAAGGACAACTGCAACAGGCGTAAGTAAAGGAAGGAGTGTCCGGTTACCCATGGAACACCCAAAGAAAATGGATGCACAATCACCAAAGATGACTGACACAGGATCAGGAAACAGAAGTCCGAGCCGCGCACAGGAGACACACCCTCAGCAGGCGTTGATGGCCCCTCGTGGGGACCAACATGCCCAAATACATAAACAACCATGGAATTCAGGCACAATCGAGATTCTAACCCAAGAAGACCTGCATGCATGTAGCCAAACTACACATAGACTCATATGCACAATCTTTGACAACCATCCCAGAGATGACGCATGCAAAGTGGCAAGAGACCTGCATTGACAGAGATGAGGCACCATGGAGGGTGAGGAACCCCTTTATTACTCATGCTCACACTAAGGGAAAAGCATCAATATGAACAGACACACAGGTCATTTGGCTGAACATGTGGGACCTACACTGGACACCCCCTTCACAACATAGATGTAGTAAATCCAAATGGCCTGGCACACAAGTTAAGGGGATGAGCCAAACACCCCCTTCTGCACACGGAGAGGCTGCAATTCCCCATTGAGCCTGTTATGGGGATGTCCCACACCATGTCCACCCGTAGCATCCCGTATGTCTCTGAGGGAAGTTATACACACATTCATGCCTTCATCAGAATCCACAAACCGTTAGAGATGACTGTCACGAAGGTTGACTATCAATTCATGGGTGTCATGCCACATGTCATGTGCCCCATGGTGAGTCGACATGTATGCATGGTAACCCAACATGCACAGGAGCAGTCCCCACACATTCCAAACACCTAACAACCCCATAATGCCTTGCTGCAATCCTCACCCAAAATGACTTTTCCACATGTCCGTGCATGGAACGCTGATTCAGCACACGTTGCAATACTCATGAGGAATAGCAGGAGGCCAAAGATGACACGACCAGACAACATGCGCAAGAACCTGTGGATGACAGACACACAAGCAGTCAGCTAAAAGATTGTTATCCGCATACATGGTCATTTACTTTACAGGAATAATGTTGTCACCATGCGATTAGAAAAATTAGGGTCACAGCTAAAATGATTGGAATGACATCATCACTCGAGTGACACATCAGAACACACATCTAAGTCAGTGGTTCCCAAACTTTTGACTCCTGAGGACCCCCATTGAGTCACCACTGGAAGCCGGGGACCCCCAAGCAATTTGTAGGATTTAAATTTCAAACATTAAAACAGTAATTCGAAAAAAATAAACAAACGTGTGCACTCAAAACAAGTACTCAAATTACTAAGGATTTTAGGGGCATATTTACAAGTCCCTATCGCCATGGGAACGTCACTTTTTGCGATGTTCCTGTGGCAATAGGGGCTTTGCCTTATTTACAAGGCAGCCTTAAGCCACTTATTGTGGCTTAACACTGCCTTGTAAATAAGGCCCCCTTTCACGCAATGCTTAGCGTGAAAAAGGTGGGCAGTGGGAGTTGCAGTCGGCGTTTCACTCCAACAACCATTGATTTTGACGCTGCTCTCTATTTACAAGGTCAGCTTAAATAGGAGACAGCACCAAAATTAAGACCATGAAAAACCTGGTCTTAACTTGGCAAAATGAGATGAAGTGCCTTATTTCTCCTCGTTTTTGCTTTTTCCAACAGAAAAAGCAAAACACCTTTGATTGTTTATGTTCAGGATGGTGACCCTTCCTGCACATAAACAATCTTTAATAAAAATGACGTTTTGTAACTTCCATGTGTGCTGCATTAGGCAGCACACATAGAAGTGACAAAAAGGCATTACAAAAGTGTTCATGTGCAGGAAGTGGGAACATAGCAGCATCAGAATAATGATAGACTGGGAATAAACATATGTTGCTAACTTTTACCATGCAGTATGCAAGCAGTTCTTTGACAGTTTATAGGACTCTGTGCTAGCATACGATTTTCCCTTATGAATTGCACAGTGACAAAAGAATCTCTGTGATAAAATCAGTAGGCCACTGACCTATGCACATAAAATACTGTTTTTAAAATGCATTGTACACGTTCTTTGCAGTAGGCATATTAACCCTCTGTGTCACATTAGATAAGTCAAAGCTGCCACTAGACAAAACTTTCCTCTCTCTCCAGCAGGTACATTAATCACTGGCATTTTCTTGACACTTTTATAGTTGCTCAAATTGCTAATTTTACAAGGAACTTTGCAGTGCTTTTAAAACTGCTGCCTGCGGACCCCCTGGGAATGTGCCACGGGCCCCTGGGGGTCCTCGGACCCCAGTTTGGGAAACACTGATCTAAGTCACTTAGCATACAGTCAGCTGGACAAACACATTGCAACACATGCCACACAAGGCTCCAAGCGTGCACACTCAGACCCAGTGACTCACCATTATGAGAAGAAGTTGCGTATGAGCTGACTCCGGATATCCTCCTCCTCCTCCTCACTTGCCTCGTGACCAAGCCCTTCATCTTCCACGGGTGGATGTTCCTACTCATGCTGCTCCAGGATGAGTGGCACTGCCTTCTCCACTGCCATGTTGTGCAGCATGCAGCACACGAGGAAGAATTTGCAGACCTTCACCGGTGCATATGGGAGGGACCCGCCTGTCTTGTGAAGGCACCGGAATCGGCTCTTCAGGAGGCCAAACGTCCTCTCAATCACTCGCCTAGTCTGCCCGTGTGCATCGTTGTAACAGTGATCTGCAGCTGATCTTGGGTTGCGGAGAGGCGTCATCAGCCAAGGCATGTTGGGATGGCCAGAGTCCCCTACATGGAAACATCATGTAAAAAAGTGGGTCAGGAGATGCAGTAAGATACAAAGATACCGCAAAACACAGGACAAACAGAGTATACCCACCAACAAGACATGCTCGTTCGTTGTGCAGCCGCAGCATCATTTCTGGCACCCTGCTACGCCTCATGATGTAGGCATCATGTGCTGACCCTGGAAAACGTGCACAGACATGGGAAATCAGCATGTTAGCAAGACACACCACAAGGGCATTTATAGAGTGGTAATGTTTACGGTTGCGATAGGTGACCTCCTGTGCCTGTGGTAGTACAAAAGCCACATGTGTCCCATCAATGGACCCAATGACATGGGTATCCCTCTCAGGGCATAGAAATCACCCTTGACACCTGTCAACTCCTCAGGAGTCGGAAAATGGATGAATTCATCCAGGTGCTCCAACATGGCTGCCAAAACATCATGCAGGACACGGCTGAACATCGTCTGGGACATGCCACCAACATCAGCTATGGTGAATTGAAACGTACCAGTGGCAAAAAAGTGTAGGGCTGCCATCACCTTCATGTTGGGGGTCAGCCCAGTAGGATAACTGTGTCGCGGTTGGAGGTGGGATGCCAGCCTGTTTGTCAGGTCCTCAATCAACTGTTGGGTGAATCTGTAATGGCGTATGCAGTCACGTTCCCTCATGCCACCCAAGTCTGGCATTGGTCTGGGGACAGGCGGTGCCCTGCAGAAATTGGGACTAAATAACGAAGAGTGAGAACATAACAACATCAATGTCAATGAACTGAGCACATGCTCAACTGCTAATGCACATCAGCTACATACAGAGTCTGGTCTGTGCAATACATCCAGGACACATATGCCAGCCAGGTGATACTCCTACGAAAAGCCAGCTACACCCGTTGATTGGCAAGTGTACATGACATGCCCTGAAACGAGCTGTGGGCCAGCGTCAGTGAATAGCCAGAGAAATCACAAGAGTGACATACTTCCACATGTCAGCATGTTAAGGATGTCATCTCATACAGACAGCTGACGGCAAGCTAGACGCACAGATCACATGGAATGTCAAATGTACAGATCACACACATTGCGATGAAGGGGTACATGTGAAAACAGAAAACACAGACATTGAGACGACGCAGATATGTCCTCATGTCAAAATATCAAGTTCGATGCATACGTTACATGGAAATCCACATGTGGCTTGCTGTGTGTAGATGTGTGCCATGCCCATCTAGACACAGACACATGTTGGATGCAGCAACAGCAGATGCAGTTGACGGGACACCAACAGCAAGCTCATGGGAACACATGACACACACATGACATAGTCACATCGTTGCACACTGGTCGTTAAATGTCAGTTGTTAGTGTCCCTGTCCCTGGCATCAGGGGACAGTTGCAGGTGGTGGTGACTGTGCCATACCAGTGATGCTGTGCTTGACACATTTGTACTACATGCACACATGTGCAAAGTGTGAAGGGGAAGTGTGCCACATAGTGCCCCATCACACATGACATGTGTACACAGGTCATCACACATCTTTTGTGCAAATACATGAGGAGACATGTGCAATATCACTGCCTGACACACCTAGGCCCTGCACATGTAGGACAGCAATGACAATGACTTGATGTACATCCTTCTGCGGGTCTGAGACCTCCATTCCTTTCGTGTGCGCATCCTATCAACAGTGTAAGCGTGTGAAACGCACCGTACACACGCTCTGAGGGCGTGTGTATGGTCCGTATTACTAGAGTTGTGTGGCCGTAGGAGCACTCGTGGTATGGACCGTACACACGTATGTGTACTACCAGTGCCTACACGTACGAGTAGGCACTGGGAGTACACGTACGTGTAGGCACTGGGAGTACACGTATGGGTACGTGTACTACCAGTGCCTACACGTATGTGTAGGCACTGGTAGTACATGTATGGGTACATGTACTACCAGTGCCTACACGTACATGTAGGCACTGGTAGTACATGTACAGGTACGTGTACTACCATTGCGACACGTACGTGTAGGCACTGGGAGTACACATATGGGTACGTGTACTACCAGTGCCTACACGTACGTGTACTACCCGTGCCTACACTTACATGTAGGCACTGGTAGTACACGTACGGGTACGTGTACTACCATTGCGGACACGTACGTGTAGGCACTGGGAGTACACGTATGGGTACGTGTACTACCAGTGCCTACACGTACGCGTAGGCACTGTCAGTACACGTACGGGTACGTGTACTACCAGTGCCTACACGTACATGTAGGCACTGGTAGTACACGTACGGGTACGTGTACTACCATTGCGGACACGTACGTGTAGGCACTGGGAGTACACGTACGGGTACGTGTACTACCAGTGTCAACATGTACATGTAGGCACTGGTTGTACACGTACGGCTACGTGTACTACCATTGCGGACACGTACGTGTAGGCACTGGGAGTAAACGTATGGGTACGTGTACTACCAGTGCCTACACATACGTGTAGGCACTGGTAGTACACGTACGGGTACGTGTACTACCATTGCGGACACGTACGTGTAGGCACTGGGAGTACACGTACGGGTAAGTGTACTACCAGTGCCTACACGTACGTGTACTACCAGTGCCTACACGTACGTGTCAAAGGCACTGTTCAACTGGTGCCGTAAGGGTACGTGTGAAACGCACCGTACCTGTGTGTGGATTTGAAAATTACATAGGGGACACATAAGGGACAAGTATTAGGCACTAAATGCATGCTGGTTGTCATGGATACAGAGTTTTCAGTTCAAATTTTCCATCAGGTGGCCGGGAAAAGTCAGTTGGCCACAAAATACAATGTTTCAAAGTGGTTGTTGACTTGACATGATGCTCAATTTTTGAACTATGCAAATGCTGTCACTGGTGAATGTGGAAAGGGATTGGAGTAAACGTAAGATGTGAATGAATCTGACCAATCACTATGTACTCCTCCAAATGAATGCCCCTCAGCAAGACAGATATAAGTCAGCCAGAACCCATGAGAGGGCACTTGCCTGCACAACTTTCCTGTCGACAATACTGCTGCTGTCTGTGCTTCCTCTGGCACCATGTCAAGGTCTGTGGAGAGGGCCCAGCCATTCACCCAGGAGGAGAATGAGGCATTGCTGGATGCCACCCTCCCACAGTACCCCAGCCTGTATGGGAGACCAGGGGAGCAGATGAGTGCTGACTCCACTAGCTTTGACTGTGGACCTTTTTCGTGACTATCACTTCTGGCATTGTGTCCAGGTGTGACAGACATGCAATGTTGTTTAGAGTGTGTCCCGGGGGGGGATGGCTTATGTCTCCCATGCAGAGCATGATGTAGTTCATGTGTACACTCCTCACTTGCATTGTGCTTACTGTGACATTCACTGCATAGTGCATGACACATTCAGCCTGGCTAATCCTTTGTGGCATTTTTTGTCTATGATCCTGAGGTGATTCAGTGGTCCCCCCGGTGTGACAGGTGACTGTACCCATAGATGTGTGTGAGTTGAGTGGAGCTGTGGTGAGAGTGTCCAAGTGATGTGTACGCCCCCTGGACATTGATGTGTGTGAATGTTCCTTGTCATGTGGGTGAGTGTCTATGTGAAGTGTTGCACCACAGCTGCATGGATGAGGCAACAGCTCTACCCATCTGATGTGAGAAGTAAGCCGTGCTGTGTGTCTGACTTGCTGAGCTAGCCCCACACCTGTGACACCCCACAGGCAAGTGGCACATGTGCAGAGTGAGGTTTGTATCCACTGTTGTCAATGGCATGTGATTGAACTGTGCCTGTGTGTGTCTGTGTACTCTGCTGAGGTTGTGTCAGTGGCCTGGGGCATGTAACTGCTTGGAGGTGCTGTCCATCAGCATGGTGTTGCTTGTGATGCACAGTGTGTGCCATGATCATGGAGTGTGTCGCACCCCTCATGCCACCTGTGTACTTTATATGCCATGTAGTGCATTGGGGCTTCCACAGAGGCAAATGTCCATATGACTAAGATGCAATTCCTTGGCAGCATCCTATGCCCTGTTCAACATATGAAAGATGTTCAAATGTGTGTCTCTCTGACATGGAGCAGGTGTAGTGATGTTGTCTCACTTTGTCATCCTCACAGGTAACTGCCTACGCCAAGGGGGAAATCTGGAAGCGGGCCGTGAGGGCCGTGAGATCGGTGGAGGGTCGCAGTCGGCACCTAGCCCAAGTAAGAAAACGGTGGCAGGACATCCAGTGCTGGACCCGGAGGATTGCCCGGGTCCTGCTGAAGGACTCATCTCCACGCCCCCATGGCGGACGCCGACGCCTGACCCACCAGATGAAGCGTGTCCTGGCGGTGGTCTTCCCTGACATGGATAGGCGGCTACAGGAGATGCAGCAGCAGGAAGGGGGTAGGTACATGTGTGTTTGTTGTGTGTCACCAGCTTTTGGAGGTGCTCAGTCGCCTGGATACACTGCCAGGGTTTATATGTGCAGTGCATATCCTTTTCCCCCAAGTCAACCGGTGCTGTTCTTCCTCTCTTCCCCTCCTTGACATGTGTTCCCTGGTCTGTGTGTAAACACTATTGCACATGGTCATCTAGGCTGCCAATTAATCCAAGTGCACATTGCTTTCTGCATCATGTGTGGGGGTGGTCTGTGACTTGGGTTGGTACCTTGCCTGTGCCCTGTCCTGTTCAGTCATTTGGGGGTCCATATTTGTTGGCACTGATGCTGAGTCTCAACATAGGAGTGTGAGGTTTCAAATTAACAGACTTGCAGCATGCATGACCGATGTTGTGGCCTCAGACATGGTGTGCATGAGTGGGAGATATGCATAGTGCTGGGACGGTTGCTCATGTTACAGTCAGATCATTCCAGTACCATGGAGCAGTGTGCCCACTACAGTCCCCTTGCCCCTGAATCATGTGTGTCATCCAACACTGTGCCCATGCTCTGTGTATTCAGCATAGGTTGGCCTCTGTGGCATTGTTCCCTGGCCTCATTTGTATTTATGTAAAGTGTGCTACATGTATCCACTGGACAGGGTGACCCCATTTGGCTTGTGCATCCTCACACTGGGCAGTGCCTGTGTGTCTATTTACAACTATCTGTTGATGGTTGTTTGTCACAAATATGTGTTGGCAGCCTCACAAGGTGATGTGGAGTACATTTAGGAATTCTTGATGCACATTTTAGTAAACCCAGATTAAGAGGTGTAACTTCTTGATCTGTCTCAATCACATTATCTCAGGTATGGGGGGTTTGTGCGGGCAAGGCCTACATGTCCAAACCTTATGTCTCCTTGCCAGGTCTGACCTGTGTGTGATAATTGTCTGGACAGACACTCAACATGCAGTGACCCAGTCATGTTGTGCAGGGTTTAATGTTTGTGCTTTGCAGCATGTGTCAAAAGTTTAAATACATGATTCCTGCTCATCCATTTTTGGCACCAGTGTGTGGTCCAGATGCTACGTAGTTTGGTCTTTGTGTGCTTACATCTGTGTGGACATTCTTGGTTTCCATGAGTGTGTCTCCTCAGTGCAGGTGCTCCTTATTCCGACACAATTGCAGGCCCATTATCTTATGCATTTTCCTGTGTTTGGACATGTGTGCCACTCCACATGACAGGCAGTGAGTCAGATGTGTTGCCAACTGTGTAATCATGGTACGGATGGCCATGTGACAGGTGGCATGATTCAAGTTGTTAGTCAAGAAGTCTTGTACCTTTGCACTCACTACACTTGTCAACATGTCTTCATGTTTTCAATGCTTGAATTTGATGTTTTGTTGTGAAGGACAATAATGTGCCTGCATGACAGATGTCTCCCATGGAAGTGCACAAGAAACCACCTTTACACTTTCAGGGGACACGCTGGCACATATTAAAGAAAGGCACAGTTCGAATAACACTTTTTTAAAGATTATACATATCCATGTTCCCACAGTGTGGTGGCATTTGGGTAAGTCCTTGGTTGTTGCTGATACC
Source organism: Triturus cristatus (assembly GCF_964204655.1). Classification (NCBI taxonomy): domain Eukaryota; kingdom Metazoa; phylum Chordata; class Amphibia; order Caudata; family Salamandridae; genus Triturus; species Triturus cristatus. The sequence goes on from NC_140587.1 coordinate 627,855,193, forward strand.
AACTTACGAGTGTCAAGTCATCCAGACTGCCGTGGGGCCATGTATATGTACTTACTGAAACCCCATTTCTTTCTAACAGTGGCTTCTTTGAATAAGGCTGCCAGCTCATACAATGACTGTGTAAATGTAGTTTTGTGTGCACCTCCTTGTGTGACTTCTTTTATACAGGCCCATGTGTGTTCTGTTCACAAAGTGGCACATTCACACATTCTAAACATGTAGATTGTGTAAAGTGTTGTGAATCCCAAGGGATCACAATGTATTTTGTTTGGGTTTCCAAAGTACTCACAGGTCTCTGATTGTGGGGACACCTTCAGCATTGCGGTCTGTTATTTAGCCTTGGGTGCACCAATACTGTTTCGTTCACAGTAAACAAGAGGTGGCATGCCTTCATAGTATTGCTGTGCTCAACTGTTCCCAGACACTAGCTACTCAGTATAATTCGATATCAAGTTATTTGCTGTTGTGTCTTAATTTTCCTTGTTTCCAAGTGGCATGGTGGGTCAACCAACTGTGGAGTGCAGGGCTTACATATGTGCGGAGTAATCTAGATGTTACTCATGATGCATTTCCTGATATGCACTGTGACCTATTTTGTTTGGACTCATGTGTCAGATGTATACAGGTGACTGATTATTTTCTGTATCTTCACCTTGCCCACAGCATCATCGGAGGACACCGAGGGAGACACCTGCACGGACTGAGGAACTTCGATTTTCGATCACGATCTAATCGACCCGCCATTTTGTAACCCACCGCCATTTTGTGTTGCCATCACTCAGGCAGCATGGCGAACGAAGTCTATTCTGCTTTTCCCATAGCTTGGTGTCGAAATGCGTCCTCGGCCTTGTTTGTGAAGCTGATGTTTGGACTAGCCGAGTACACTAATCCGTGTCTAGCTTTCCTAATCCCTGTTTCAACTATCTGTAGGCTCACACTATTCTTTCCCGACCATATCTTATCGACTGGCCTTCACTGTCTCCTGCTAGCATTCTCTTGCATCATGCCTGTCCTCCAATACACACAAACGTATCTCACCACCTGCAAGTCAGTTGTAATCTGTTAATAAACTAGTTCGGGGGTGGGATGACAAACACAGTTGGAGGAGAGGTCTCTTCGAGTCATCTGATCTTTCTGTTTTCGAACCCTTCTTACTGGTTCCGCTTTGTTTTCCACTTAACCTATTGGCTCTTTTCTTCTTTGCTTGGGGCGTGTGTTTTGTTAATAATTCTGTATTGTATAGTATTTAATCTTATGCGCCACAGAGTGAAGTGGCAGTCTCCTGAGAACCTACTTTGTGTACTTCTAGGATAACTGTACTAGCTGCAGCTAAATAAATCCAATCTTCTAACGCCAACAGAGTGTCCAGTGTCTCTGTGTAACGAAGCAGGTGAACCCAGAAGACGGAGGGCGTACCCTGTGCCGCCAGGTCCAAAAGGTTCTGGTTCTTCAATTGGCGCCCAACGTGGGGCGGCTTCAGTGGTACCGGTTCTGCTCGAAGGTCGTGAGGAACCTCGCAAGAAAATTCCGGAGGGTTCGCGAGCCACACTAAGCGACCCCTGTATGTCGAAAGTGGTCCGAAGGTCTTTTGCAGCACGGTTACTCCTTCCTGACAGCTACTGGCGACCACTGCCCTGACTGCTGCCCTGCTTTGGCCCATTCCTTTGGTGATGTATGGTAAAGCGAGACGATAGACGGGCCTCTGTTGGTGGAAGAAGACGTCCTTAGTTAAGTTAAGTATTTTCGTGGGTCGCGCCCACAAATTTTGGTTCTTTGTTTGATGTCCTTAGGTTACTTAGATTTAGTCATTGCAACGACTAAAGCCGAGGGTAAGTGCATTTGTGCTGCGTAAACTGAGTTTTACTCCCTTGAAGTTTGTGAACAGTCCAGAGACATTGTGAAATGCCTGGTCTGACTAAGTTTGGAAGAATTTGTTGTCTTGGTTGTAATAGGGACTCCCGACTTGAGGACTCTTGTACGATTCCTTCGGTTGGAACTCCCACATATGAGCTCTACTCGAAACATTGTATCGGCCCCATTGCCTTTAACGAGACATGGACTCGATACACGAAGAAAGATGGTGTTCTTAAATGGCCAGAAAACGGTAGTTTTGACCCTGATGTGTTAGATAATTTAGAAACAGTTTTGTTCAAAAGAAAAGCCCGGCCGGCAATGTTTGACTCTCTTCGCCTTTGGCGTAAGGAAGCCAAACAGAAAGAAATTAAACAAGCAAAACGAGCTAGGAAAGCACAGGGTATGACGATTATACAGGCTGCCCAACAGTTCAAGAATGATGAAATTGACAATGCGACTGAAATTTCAGAAAGACAACATCGTATGGCGATAGATAAATGCTATCCGGTGTTGTCTGTTTCTCCTTCTGATAACAAGAAAGATATAGAAGAAGATCCCCTAATGTCCCGTTTATTGAGGTTGCCTCCGCCCTATGTGCAAAATGCCAATGTGCCTCAGCCGTTACAGCCTGCTCAGTTGCTGGTAGTACCTCCGCCGGTTCCGGCTCTTCAGCATTTGCCTCCTCCAGTACTACCGCCCTTGCCGGTTTTACCATTAGTTTCAACTTCTCAGCCTTCATCTCCTGATCTTAGCTCTCCTTTGCCTTCTGCTCCTCCTGTAATTTCTAGTTCTTCTCTTGATAATTCTCCTAATATTCTGTCTCCAGTTCTGATGTCTAATTCACCATCTATGCGTAAGCGTCTCACAGATTCTGTCACTAGTATTTTATCTCCTTTCTTTGGAGCTCTTAATGCGCCTCCGGCTTTTGCTCGAAGACAATCTCGTAGTCAGTTCCCAGATTTCGAGGAACGAGAGAAGCTAGATTCTCTTGCACGAAGATGGATCAAGAAGGGTCCACAATATAGTATGTCCGATATTATGCCTACCTTTTTGCAGAGATATGTTTTTAATGTAATGTGCGATATTCTCATTAAAGAATGGGAAGATGTGAGTTCGAGTTCGATCTCACAAGATTTGTTAGATGTCCAAGCCGATTTTGAAAAAGGACTTATTGTAGGTTCCAAAGTTGAGGAAGCTGTAAGGACACTCATCTCTTATAGAACCTTATTGTTCTCTCAGATTTTTCTTGATTCTGATCCGTCAATTAAACTGACATCGAAAAATTACCCTATGAGAGAGGTTCCTCCAGTATGGAAGGAAGAAGTTGCGGCAGCAGGTGCTAATCCAGCTATTCCAGCTCACTTTCAGCGCATATGGGTACATGTGCCATGGAAGAGATCTGAAGTTTTGGCCCTTAAGCAGACTATACCAGATCCTCGTAAGAACCCTGCAGGTTATTACAAAGAATTATCGCAGACAATCGATGCTTGTATTATGAATCTGGCAGATATTGATATGTTAATGGGTAATGTAGTCCCACAGACAATAGGGGCTGAGATTCGTAGAGAGGATCATGCACAGGAACTGGGTGCTACTTGGGATGTCATAGCTGATACAGATAGAGACCAAGTGGGTGGTGCAAAGCCTGACGCTTTGATCTCGGAGCTTCCTGGTAGAATCATTACGTTAATGAAAACTATGATGCCTGCATTGAGAGTGAATTGGGATAAGCTAGCAGCATGTAAACAAAAGAAAGATGAAAGTGTCTCTGATTTCTTTACTCGTTTCGAGGAGACATTTGTCGATCATAGTGGTCAGGACATGGCTACCGAGGGTGGACAGCGACTATTTGTGGACAAATTTGTATTCAATTTGCTTCCCGAGCTGTCACACAAATTAAAGGATTCAGAAAGTTCTTGGGCTGTTTCTTCTTCTGCCCAGATATTAGCTACTGCACAATATTACGAGAATAGGGACAAAGAAGAAAAAGAAAAGCAAGAGAAAAAGACGAAAGATTTAAAAACGAAGGTTCTCTTGCAGCAAGCTTATCCGCCACGTTATGTTCAGCCTCAGACTCAACAGCCACCGCAGTTTCAGTGATTGTATCAGAAACCTGAGCCATACATTCCGCGACCTTTGTTAGGTCCTAATCAATGGGCCTATTGTAGAGAGGAAGGTCATTTTAAGAGCAGTTGTCCGGTTTTATTGCAGCGCAATGGAGCGTCATCTGCTCCACGAGGTCGTGCTGGCCTCCAGTCAGCAAACAGAGGTAGAGGTCGAGGTATGTTAACTCAAGAACAGCGTGCCCTTCCTTCTCCTAATTCCATGAACTACTTTGATCAGCAGAATGTGAGATCTGCTCAATATTATAATGAGGACTATTATGTTGAAGGCGAGAATGAGAGTCTTCATGCTAACTAGGACAGCCATGGACAAAGTAGAGGAGTTGTGCAAATCCCAGTAGATCAAAATGGCCCTTATGTCAACGTCACTACAATGGGTGTATCAGAGCCATTTCTTCTAGATACTGGAGCAATGAGAAGTTCTATTATTCATTCTAAACTCCCTGGGGCACCTTTGTCTGGCTTAACGAATGTTTCTGTAGGATTCTCTGGCGCCCCCGTTCGCAATCCGGTTTCTTGTCCTTTGGCTATTTCCGTTGGTCCTTATGACTTGGAAGCTTCACTTCTGTTAACGAATGGTTGTGGTGAGAATCTGTTGGGTCTAGACCTATTGAAAAGAATGCATGCTACAATATATTGTTCTCCTTCAGGCGTACATCTTACTCTAGGTCAGAAGTTGATCTCCCCAATGTATCTGTCTAATGATCAGTTTCCTCCTGAGTTGCTTTCTCTTCCGACAGCACTTTGGGCCACGGGTCCGAACGATGTGGGTTGTCTCGAGATACCGCCTTATGTTGTCACTCTCAAGCCCAATGTTGAATTACCACGCATTCCACAATATCGAATTTCTGCTGAAGGTGAAAAGGCGCTTTTTGAAATCATTCATGATCTCATTCAGAAGGGTGTGGTTGAAGAAACGAGAGGCAACACATGCAATAGTCCTATTCTTCCTGTTCTTAAACGTACTGATCCTTTTCAGCCTCCTGTGTACCAGTTTGTGATTGATCTGCGAGAAGTAAACAAAATTGTGATTCCACAATTTCCAGTTGTCCCAGATATCACTGCCTTGTTTACTATGATACCTTCCACAGCGACTTGGTTTTCTGTTATTGATCTAAAGAATGCCTTCTTCAGTATTCCAATTGCAGAAGAGAGTAGGGACATTTTTGGTTTTTCTCTTGGAGGCCGAAGCTTCCGGTTTAAGCACGCACCCCAAGGGTACTGTGAAAGTCCCTCCATTTACAGCCAAGCTTTAAAATGTCATCTTGATACTTTTCACTTGCCGTCTGGTGCCGCCCTTATCCAATATATGGACGACTTGTTAGTCGCCGCCGATTCAGAAGATATTTGTAAAGATGTCACTGTTGCACTGTTGCGTCACTTGTTTAAGCTGAATCACAAGGTTTCACCTTCCAAACTACAGTATGTTTGTCGAGAGGTTACCTACTTGGGTCATCTCCTATCAAAGGAGGGACAACGATTGACACCAGAGCGAATTCAGGCGATTGCTCGAATGTCTGTACCATCCACACAAAGGGAAGTACGTGCTTTTCTGGGAATCACTTCTTATTGTAGACAGTGGATCCCTAACTTCTCTTTGATCGCTAAACCTTTGTTGGCACTCACTTTAAAAGATACGCCTCAGCCCCTTCCTTGGACTGAAGAGTGCCAAAAGAGTTTCACTGATTTACGCACTGCTCTCTGTTCTGCTCCTGTACTGGGTATCCCAGATTACACTAAGCCTTTTACGCCGTATGTTCACGAGAAAGAAGGTTGTGCATTATCAGTTTTGACACAACAATTTGGAAATAGACAGCGGCCATGTGCTTATTTTTCGGCTACGTTAGATCCCGTAGCTAAAGCATTGCCTAGTTGTCTCAAAGCCACAGCAGCCGCAGCAATTTCTATCCGACAGTCCGCTGGGATAGGGTTAGATAACACTCTCATTGTCATGGTGCCACATGCAGTGGATACCTTTCTAAACAGAACGAAGACACAGCATCTCACGAGTGCACGTTTAACTGGTTAGGAGCTGACGCTATTGGCTAGTCACGTACACTTCAAACGATGCAATACTCTGAATCCAGCTACCTTGTTGCCCCTTCCAAATGAGGAGAGTGTTGAGGATCAGCATGATTGTTTCTTCCGAACTGAGGAAGAGACAAAAGGAAGAATTGATTTGAGAGACACATCGTTAGAGAATCCAGATGGGACTCTATGGGTAGATGGTTCTTGTTTCAAGATGCCTAATGGAGATACGGTTTCAGCCTATGCTGTAACTACCTTACATACGATTGTGGAAACTGCACGCATCAGACACAATTCAGCGCAAGCAGCAGAGTTGATAGCACTGACGAGAGCTTGTGTATTATCAAAAGGGAAAAGAGTGAACGTGTACACTGACAGTCAGTATGCCATTGGTGTCGCGTTCAATTTTGGGCGTCTCTGGAGAGAGAGGGGATTCCTAACTTCACATGGCACTAAGATACAGCATGGTCAGTTAGTGACTGATCTCCTTGAGTTACTTGCTTTACCTGTCCAAATAGCGATAGTGAAGTGTGGTGCTCACAAGAAGATTACGGATGATGTTGGACGGGGAAATGCATTTGCTGATGAAACAGCAAAGAAAACAGCGAAAGATTCAATTGTTGAGTTGAATGTATATGGCAGGTCCTGCGAATTGGGTCAGAGAGAGAGGAATGTGTGAGAATACAGTGGAAAGCATGAAAACGATTCAGAAAGAGGCTACAGAAAGAGAGTTAAGCAAGTGGAGAGAAAGTACGGGAATGTTAGATGAGATGGGTTGTTGGGTAGAATTATCCGAACATCAACGTTGGTTGTTACCGGATGCTTATGTACTCCCAGTGGTTACTATGGCTCATGGTCCAGCTCACCTTAGTGCAAAAGGCATTTGTAAACTTCTAGCTCCAGTTTGGCAGAATGAAAATATCCCGAAATGTGCAGACAACATAGTAAAGCATTGTATTGTTTGTCTGATGTATAAACCAGGAAAAGGAACCCCCACTCCAGCAGGTCACTTTGCTCCTCCGACATACCCATTTGAAGTGTTGCAAATCGATTATATTCACATGGATTGATGCAACAACCTCAAATATGTTCTGGTGGTAGTATGTGCCTTTTCGAGATGGATAGAAGCATACCCTTTGAAAGATAACACAGCTTTATCCACAGCTAAAATCCTTCTAAAAGAGTTCTTTCCCAGGTTTGGATTGCCGCGCATTGTCTGGAGTGACAATGGGAGCGAATTTGTTGGCCAGGTCATGCAGAAAGTTTGTGCAGGTCTTGGAATCAAGCAAAAGTTCCACGCGGCAAATCATCCCCAATCAGCGGGTTTAGTAGAATGTTACAATGGGACCTTGAAGTTAAAATTAGCGAAGATTCAAGCAAGTGCGGGACTTAATTGGCCTGATGCTTTGCCGTTAGCTCTGCTATCCACCAGAACTGCAGTACACTCTCGTCTGGGACTTAGCCCTTACGAAGTGGTGTTTGGCCGTCCGGCCAACGTATGGGGAATACCTCGTCCTAAAAAGTTCTCAGATTTGCCCTACCCAATGTTGATTGACTATTTGCATGACCTTACAACTAAATTGCATGTCCTTCATCGACAGGTTCAGAGTGCTTTGCCGGAGGCTTCCACAGATCCAGGTCACTCCATCAGACCAGGTGACTGGGTCTGCACCCGAAATTTTCAGAAGAAAAAGAACTTGAACCCCAGATGGCGGGAGCCCCGAATGGTCCTACTAACGACAAGGACAGCAGTTAAAGTTGAAGGAAAGAAAAATTGGATTCACGGTGTGCTTTGCAAGAAAGTACCTTTGCCCTTGCCTTTCGATCAGTGGGTTCGTAGAGGGGTTGGTGACTGTTAAGGCGAAACAGTTCCACGATTTGTACCCTTTAGCGATGCACACCTGAATGGTACATTGTCTGAAAAAGAGGACGACGACATTTTACAGGAAGCAATCCCATTGTATCGTCGCTTGAATACAACTGAACCAAGAACATTGTTTCAAGATCAGAGTGTTCTAGGGAAGGAGCGCTACAATCTTAGGTCCAGACAAAAGAACAATTGAACTTTCTTCTTCTCCCTTGTGTAGTGTTCTGTTTAGGTTGCAGGGTCACGGTAGGAGTCTAGGTCACGACCTGAGTAGTGACAATAGGTCTGCAGGATTTTCAGTGTCATAGGACGGTTGAGCTTCGTGACTTCAGTGATTGAGGAAGATTGCCGTGAGCATCCACTAGTGAAAATGGAAACTACACCAAGTAATAAAGAGAGAAGAAATGAAATGAAGAAAGCATCTTGTAAAATAATGTACAGTCGTTACAGTGTAACTCTATGTGTTTTGATATCATTATGTATTGCTTTGGCGATTATTGGTTGGATAGTTTATGTTTTGCAGCCAAGAAACACCTCCCCTTCCTCCTCTTTGCCTTCTTCTACTATCTCTCCACACCTCTTTCATACCTTTCCTTCACATGAACTTGTCAGAAGAACCGAATATTACAACAATTCCTTTGTCCAACTTTTACACCAGCATCAATTAGTGGTTAACACAACTGATTGTTGGGTATGTGGTCTTATGCCGCATACTACTGAGAAAGGAATACCATTTCTAGTTCTTCCTTTCTCTTATTAGGGTTCTGCTTGGGCATTCTTTGTTATTTTCTCACATGCATATCAAAGTAAATTCAGACGGTCCGTTGCTTCACAAATTAACTATCCGGATTTGAGTCATAGTTCTTTGATTAAGGGTATGGTAGTTATGGCTAAAATCATGGAGAATAGCAAGATTTCTATCGATGAAAGAAAAGCATACACCAATTGGAACGTCACCCAATACATGTCGAGTCTTAATAATAAAATGGGAAAGGAGAAATCCTCACCAATCTGGACTGTACCGCATCAAGGTAACTTCTGTTTAAAAATAAATGATTGCTCTTCTGACACTGCACCAAAGAGTAACTGTTCCTACACATACATTTATTCCTCTCTGAACTCAACTCCTCTAGTACCGTCTCAAGGCACCTATTTCATTTGTCATGACAGAGCTTATACCTGGTTGCCAACGGGTTTCTCTGGTACTTGCTACATAGCTTTCCTTCTTCCTCCGACTTACACTGCTTCTGCCAATTATCACCGAACCCGTCTCAGCCGAGGAATTATTGACTCAAAAGACACCGCGGGACAAGAAGGAGGAGATTTCCTTAAAGGTTTTCTTCCCTTCTGGGGTCCAATGGCCAACAGCAGAAATATAAGGCAACTGGTCCGTGTCGTAGAGACTACACTAGACATCACTGTAGGAGCCTTGAGTAATATCACGGCAGAACTACAGGCAGATCGTCTTATGACCTTGCAAAACCGAGTTGCCTTAGACTTTATTCTTGCCGATCGTGGTGGAGTATTTAAATTGATCGGGTCAAGCTGTTGTATTTTCATTCCTAATGACGCTCCGACAGTATACCAAGCTATTTCCAAGTTGCATATAATCTCCGAGTCCATTCATCAGGACGAAGGAGATTGGTCCTTAACGGAATGGTTTTGGGGACTACTGTCCAAATGGGGTTGGAAAGCATTGACATTCCTTGAAATAATCTTGACAATCGTATTTTCCTGTTGCTTTTGTATGCACTGTGGTCCCGCTATCTGTGATCTTTGTGCTACCATGTGCATTTCAAGACCCAAACCTCAAGTAACAGAAAACATAAGGATGATGTTACAACAACAGCTTGATGATCTCATGGCTATTGATGTGGACTCAGATTAACGTGAGTCTATCTTGCCTGAGTTCTGGCAAAAGGAGGGTCTGAGGAACTTCGATTCGACCCGCCATTTTGTAACCCGCCGCCATTTTGTGTTGCCATCACTCAGGCAGCATGGCGAACGAAGTCTATTCTGCTTTTCCCGTAGCCTGGTGTCGAAATACGTCCTCTGCCTTGTTTGTGAAGCTGATGTTTGGACTAGCCGAGTACACTAATCCGTGTCTGGCTTTCCTAATCCCTGTTTCAACTATCTGTAGGCTCTTACTATTCTTTCCCAACCATATCTTATCGACTGGCCTTCACTGTCTCCTGCTAGCATTCTCTTGTGTCATGCCTGTCCTCCAATACACACAAACGTATCATACCACCTGCAAGTCAGTTGTAATCTGTTAATAAATTAGTTCGGGGGTGGGATGACAAACACAGTTGGAGGAGAGGTCTCTTCGAGTCATCTGATCTTTCTGTTTTCGAACCCTTCTTACTGGTTCCGCTTTGTTTTCCACTTACCCTATTGGCTCTTTTCTTCTTTGCTTGGGGCGTGTGTTTTGTTAATAATTCTGTATTGTATAGTATTTAATCTGATGCGCCACAGAGTGAAGTGGCAGTCTCCTGAGAACCTACTTTGTGTACTTCTAGGATAACTGTACTAGCTGCAGCTAAATAAATCCAATCTTCTAACGCCAACAGAGTGTCCCGTGTCTCTGTGTAACGAAGCAGGTGAACCCAGAAGACGGAGGTCGTACCCTGCGCCGCCAGGTCCAAAAGGTTCTGGTTCTTCATGACCTTGAGGAGGAATCCAGCACCGGTGCCACCCCTGCTGGCGAGTCTGCGGGAGCAAGTGGCACGGAAGGCGAGGGGAGTCAGGCAAAGGACCGGTCTGATGGCGACACCGACTACGACGCTGACGGGTCCGAGGCTGAACTCCTCAAGCAGGCGGAGGCTGCTACAACACCTGGCAGCAGCACAACATCTGTCACCGCCTCCTCCATTCCCATCACCGCCCTCCCAGTTGCTCCGGTCCCTTCTGTCCGTGCAGGGCACCACCATGTCTCCTTCGTGCCAGGCACCGCACCCCCTGCCCCTGTCACTCCTGCTGCCCTTACTGCAGAGACTGTGGACATTCAGCGGCAGTTGCAGGTTGGCCAGACATCGATGCTGAATGTTCTCCATGGCCACACCACACTGCTGACACAGATGGTGTCGTTCATGGAGGGCATGTCAGCAGCGATGTCTGACCAACGGATGTTGCTGAAGTCCATGGACTCTTCACTGACGGCAGCAGTGTGTCTCCAGCGCTTCGTCCCCCCTACCCCTGCACCATCCACACTTCCCACTCCCATGCCTGTCCCATGCACACCTAGACATTCCCAAGCACGCACCCCACCAGACACAAGCAGCACACAAACACGTAAGGAAAAGCACACACCTCCTGGCACGCACACTCAGGGGGATAAAGGCACACCCACTGGGTCTGGGGCACACAGGCATACACGCAGCCACAGTCTGAGTCCGCATGCCTCAATACCCTGTCCCTCCAAAAGCACTCCCCTTGGCTCCCCTGCCACACAGTCAGACAAGGAGAGCTACTTGGCTGTGCTGGGCCTCAGCCCCACTGGGTCACCAGCCCGCAAACGGGCAAGGCACTCCCTGGGTAGGGGAGTTGATCCCCCCCTGTCCACCCCCTCCCCCACTAGCACTGCACCCCATCCCTCCGACCCCACCCCCTCCTTTGTGCCTGTGTTTTCTTCCGGTGAAGGGGATACTCTGGACGACCTGGCAGAAGTATGCAGCACCGAGCTCACCTCCACCTTTGGCGCTGCCCCACCCCCTGTGGTGGAGGCGTCCAGCCCTGCACCCACCACACCTACCCTTACACCTCCTGTCCCTGCGGTGCCTGGTCCTTCCCCCCATGATGCCCCCCCAGTCGACGAACCTGAGGGTTCTATTGTGCAGGCAAGCTAGGGGAGACACATGCCCATGTGTCCCCCCAAGGACTTCTATTCTGGACTGGCCATTGGCCTTTGTATATAGTGTTGTTGGAAAAAATATTATCTTATGCTGATTAAAGCATTTTCTTTTGACTTTGAACACTATTGCATTTCAGGTATTGATGTTGGTGCTGATGCTCCAGGAGTTGGGGTTGTGGTAATGTGTTATGTTTCGGGCAAAGGTTCGAGTCTGATGGTCAGGAGGTGGCCCATGGGATCTGTGTGCCATCACAAGGTCTCTGCAAAGGATCTTTGGTGGTGTGTGTTATTTGTTTTTTGAGACATTGTACCAAGGTGTGTCCCTTCCTCCGTGGCACCTGACATCTTCCCTGCAGAGAGTTGCACAATTGTTGTGCTGACCTGTGTATACATTCCCTTTGTTGGTGACGGATCCCTTCAACTATGGCCATGCCTGCTCAGCAATGTCTCCGGCTGTGCCATCCTTGCTAGTCACTGTACTTTTGTATTGAGTATGTTGCCATGCCTTCATGGAGTAATTCTCCCTTTTCCGCATTATGCATGTGTGTAATCCCAGCCTAGCACACATATGGTACTTGTTCTGCAGGGTATTTGGGCACCTGACTGACAATTGTGGGCATTGTATCTGTGGGAACTCCACCCTATTCCTTCCATGAGAGACAACATCTTGGTGGCTGTCCCAGCACCTGTACATTCCTATCAGTCCTGGGATGTGCGTGACAGTGTGTGTTCCCTTTGGCTCTCTTAGTGTAGTAGGCATTGACATGACTATACTGTCTTGTGGCATGATCTCTGTGTGTGTATTGTGCTGCATCCGCCAGGGGTGGGTATGCATGTGTCATTTGTCCTCACACCCACATGTGGTGTGTCATGTAGTGGGGGAAAGACATCCATCTTCATGAGAGTGGGACACTGCTGTCAGTGATGTGTTGTTATGGCACTATCAACATAGTCAAAAATTAGGGATGCGTACATACACCCATGTAGTTGTGGTCATCTGATAATGATGTACACACCCCCATGTCTCTGTCCACTGCTGGGAGTGATAGGCACCCACCCCTCACATGTCTCTGTCCACTGATGGGAGTGATAGGCACCCACCCCTCACATGTCTCTGTCCACTGCTGGGAGTGATAGGCACCCACCCCTCACTTGTCTCTGTCCACTGCTGGGAGTCTTCTGCACCCACCCCTCACATGTCTCTGTCCACTGCTGGGAGTCCTCTGCACCCATCCCTCACATGTCTCTGTCCACTGCTGAGAGTGATAGGCACCCACCCCTTAATTGTCTCTGTCCACTGCTGGGGGTCCTCTGCATCCACCCCCATGTCTCTGTCCACTGCTGGGAGTCCTCTGCATCCACCCCCATGTCTCTGTCCACTGCTGGGAGTCCTCTGCACCCACCCCCATGTCTCTGTCCACTGCTGGTATTCCTCTGCACCCACCCCTCACATGTCTCTGTCCACTGCTGGGAGTCCTCTGCACCCACCCCTCACATGTCTCTGTCCACTGCTGGTATTCCTCTGCACCCACCCCTCACATGTCTCTGTCCACTGCTGGGAGTCCTCTGCACCCACCCCTCACATGTCTCTGTCCACTGCTGGTATTCCTCCGCACCCACCCCTCACATGTCTCTGTCCACTGCTGGGAGTGATAGGCACCCACCCCCATGTCTCTGTCCACTGCTGGTATTCCTCTGCACCCACCCCTCACATGTCTCTATCCACTGCTGGGAGTGATAGGCACCCACCCCTCACTGGTGTCTCTGTCAACTGCTGGGAGTCCTCTGCACCCACGCCCATGTCTCCATCCACTGCTGGTATTCCTCTGCACCCACCCCTCACATGTCTCTGTCTACTGCTGGGAGTGATAGGCACCCACCCCTCACTTGTCTCTGTCCACTGCTGGGAGTCCTCTGCACCCACCCCCATGTCTCTGTCCACTGCTGGTATTCCTCTGCACCCACACCTCACATGTCTTTGTCCACTGCTGGGAATCCTAGGCAGCCACCCAACCACCCACCCGCACCCTTGGTGCAGTACACTGCTGTCCTGGGCATACCCCCCCCCCAATGTACTGATTATATGCTGCACCAGGCCCTAAGCCAACATTCGTGGCGTGTGTACGCCTTGAATCACAAATGTACTGGTGCCCTAGGGGTACGGGTGATGAGGTCCGTACCCCCGCATTCATAGGTTGGGTACGGTCCGTACCACGCGTACCCCTACATCACCACTACAATGGTGGTACGGACCGTACCCACGCCCTCAGCGCGTGGGTACGGTCCGTACCATCATTGTAGTGGTGATGTAGGGGTACGTGTGGTACGGACCATACCCACACTCTGAGGCCGTGGGTACGGTCCGTACCACCATTGTAGTGATGATGTAGGGGTACGCGTGGTACAGACCGTACCCACGCCCTCAGCGCGTGGGTACGGTCCGTACCACCATTGTAGTGGTGATGTAGGGGTACGCGTGGTACGGACCGTACACACGCTCTGAGGGCGTGGGTACGGTCCGTACCACCATTGTAGTAGTGATGTAGGGGTATGAGTGGTATGGACCGTACACATGCTCTGAGGGCATGGGTACGGTCCGTACCACCATTGCAGTGGTGATGTAGGGGTATGAGTGGTATGGACCGTACACATGCTCTGAGGGCATGGGTACGGTCCGTACCACCATTGCAGTGGTGATGTAGGGGTATGCGTGGTACGGACCGTACCCACGCTCTGAGGGCGTGGGTACGGTCCGTACCACGTGTACCCCTACATCACCACTACAATGGTGGAACGGACCATACCCACGCCCTCAGAGCGTGGATACGGTCCGTCCCACCATGGTAGTGGTGACGGGTACGCGTAGACGTCCACTTCCGTAGTGGCGGTACGCAGGGCTTGGTGGACACGCCCCCCGAAGTGACCAGACCCTTGCTGTAATGTCTGTACAGGATATATTCTTTTTTAATTTGAGTAGGGGTTATGTTTCCTGCCCCTCGCCCCCCCCTTTGCCCCTGGGTGTTGTTCTGACCTTCTGCGGCGTGCGCGGCGGTTTCGGTGCACCAGGTCGTAGGCTAGGAGGGCCGGGATGACACGTAAGATGGGGTCCATGGCTGTCCGTCGCGTACCGGTGCTCCTTCTTCGAGTCGTCCTTAATTTCCCGGGAGTTTTTGGCTGCCGTAAAATATTAGCCGTGCGGAGTGACGTAGGCATGAATCGTACTTGCTGGTCCGTAAAACGCTGCCTGACTCCGTCCAGAAGGCACGTACGCGATATCCCGGATCGGAATTGTGGGTATTTTTTTGCCGCACGTAGTTTTTTACGATTCGTACGGAAATGGTATTTCTGTACGAATCGTACTTGCTGCTTTGTAAGGAGGATTTCCCGGGTACGAGTCGTATGGAGAATACGCTCCGTACAACCATTCGTACCCGGGTTTTACAGGATTGGAATCGGCCCCTATATGTTACAGCTCTATGTGACCTACAGAATAGCTATTAGACATGAATAAATACATTGTATAATGAAAATAAAGGTAGTTTATGATTACCACACTGTGCCAACCAGTTCCTAAACAAAGTCGTCTTTTTATATTTTTATCGTGAGGTTCTGAGCAGAGGCTGACTTTGAGTAAAATTGGGTGAAAGGGCTTTGTGAATAACAGGCAGGCAGAGGGGTGTGTGCACAAAGAATAGACGTGGTTTCTAAATGGGTGTCGGGTTTCGGTTAATTTTGGAAGTAAATAGCGTATTTGCATAGGCCATACATCACCGATTCCTGGTTAGACTGGTGACGAAAGGGGGAATAATGAGGATAGAGTTCAAATGTCTGAGTATACTTAGAAAGTTATTATATATCAAAGTAGTAGGATTGAAGTGTATTATAAAAAATTTAAAGGAAAAAGTCAAAAAAGATGGAAAAAAATCCATTCAAGAATAATGTGAGTTTAATTACAAGTCTTGGAGATTCCAGTCCAGAAGTTCTTCAGCTGCTTGAGATGCGTAATGTTCCAAGAGGCTATTGTTGCCATCGTGTGAGAAAAGGGAAGCGATCAAATTCATATCCTCGAAGGGACAGTAATGTTCCTCGAATGTTGGAGCGGTAATTTGAATGGGCAGGCAATCTGCGATGTTGTGAAAGGTCGCACGGCTGCGCAGAAATCCCATTGCGCTGCGATTCCTTTTTGCATTACATTCACTATTGCTCCGCTGCCAGAACAATCACGTTCATGGTTTTCAAGATATTTCATTACCTGCTGGATATCTGGAGCGATTGTTGAGATGTTGGCAAGGCATACATCCATTCGCCAGTCGAATGGGCAGGTTTTGCAATCAAACAATGGTTGTACGCATATTGCATAAGTGTAGATAAATGTTATGTTGTTGCTAGCTCCGATAATAGATAGAGGCAGGCAGCCGAAAAGTTTTCAGTTTTTTTACAGTATTGATGTAGCTTGGCGTAGAGGCGTTTTCTGTCGGACATAGTTGTTACCATAGAGAGCGTAGCCATTTCTAGAAGCTGAATTAGTAGTAGGATGGTCACAAAGAGGGTGAGAATTATGGGCACTGTTCCTGTTATTCCAGAGATGATCAAAATAATGTCTGAATGTAGTCTGGTATTAAAAGAAGAACAGTTTGAAAGCATGTTAGAAGGCTGTAGGAGACCGTGTTAAAAAAGTGTGCCAGACCTTGAGTGTGACATGTGTTGAAAATTGAGTAACAATTCACAAAGTGTAATGGGAGGTTCGTATTTAAAAGGGAGTGTATTTTACTTGAAGTTCTTGGTATCTGCAGTCAATAAATGTATTTTGCAGAAGTGAGGGACACTTCTGTTGTGAACGGAAGCGCTTTCAGTTTGGTTTGTTTAATGAAATCTGTTTTCATAGTAGGGATTGAAGGCCAAGTTGAAGTTTGGGAGTTAGTTTATGTGGGTGAGAACAGACATTGCCACAGGAAGTTACTCGGTTTGAAACAGTAAGGACATACGGTATGCCAGCTTACATTCCGTAGGAGTGCATGTTATTGAGAAGCAGATAACTGCTGTTAGAAAGCTGTGTGAATGTTGGTCTGATTGTGGGAGTTGGCGTCCTATTAAGAAAGGACGCAAGATTGGGGGCTGTAAGCTTAGAAGAGCCGTGTAGTGGGACATTCTTGGATAGTAATGAATGACTGCTATTGTGGTCGCACTTTTCACCTGGGAGAAAAACTTCTGTATGCTCTTTAAAACAGTGATATGTAAATGGGAGAAACCACTCATCGTGAATAAATGCGCTACTTCATATAATCACATACAACATGAAAAACAACATGTACACCTAGCAGACACAACAACACTACTTACTGTGGGAACCGTGGCTAGCCATGTAGACAAACCAAACATGACATGGCACCTCTACTACACAATGCAGAATGTGGGGAGAGATGAGAGCAAAGTATGTGCGAAGGTGGCAAGTAATTCTCGATTATAAAAGTTTACAATGCAAAGTCTTGAGGGGATGTGCCGGACAGACTTGAGTATGCAGAGCATAGACATGTACATGTAAACGTACACTGATGGTCTATTAAATGAAGTGGACAGTGGATGCAACCATGATAGTACAGTCAGTAGGGAAGATTATGGAATGGTAGCGCGTACGTGCCTCCTCCCCACCCAAAATGTTTAGGGAAGTGGGCTGGCTCACCGCACGCAAGGCTAGCGTAGGGGTATGAATAAAAGGCATGTTTCTTTGGGTGTGGTTCTCTTCCGATTGGTGAACGTGTCTGCCAGGTCTGCGCAGCTAACGCCGCCACGAGGCTGACGCTGTGAGCGAAGGTGGGTGCGTGAATGATGCTCTCAGCCTGCTGGTACTCAAAAACCGTCATGGCCGCTGTGACGCATATATGCCCCACAGTTCACCTTTCAACACCGCTGTATGTGAAAGAGGGCCGACCACGTGCCAGCAGAAGCTCCTGGGCCGAAGTCTGCGAGCCTGGAAGGCTCCTGAGATTAATGCTGGCTACCGCGACACAGGAACACAGAGTCCAGCCTGAGGGCCAGGAGCGTGAAGTGCTCTGTATAATAGTAACACAGTAGTCTGACAGGTACCGACAGTGGAACGGTGTTTTGATACCATAGTGGACGATGTTAGAACTGTATCTGACTGCTCTCTCTGGCCTACACTGCAGACAGCAGTGTTCAGAATTCAGATGGAGTTGCTATTGTAGATTAGGTAGTTCTGTAGGAAAAGACATTGCTCCAGTGTGCTCTGTCTGCAGCACTCATACGCATCATTGTAGGCTCTGTACACATTTTTTTTGCTTCGTGTATGGCAATCTGTAGAGGTCAAGTCAATGCCACGTGGCTGTGGACCCTTGCTGAACGCTCTCTGGCCTATACTGCAGACTTCTGTGTCCACATTTGACATTGAGTCAGTATTGTAGACGATGCAGTTCTGTAGGATAAGATATTGCTCCAGTGTGCTCTGTCTGCACCACTCATATGCATCATTGCAGGCTCTGCACACGTTTTCTTTTAGTTTGTGTATTGCAAACTGTAGAGCTCAAGTGAGTGCCATGAGGCTGTGGGCCTTTGTGACTGCTCACTCTGGCCTACACTGCAGACAACAGTGTTCACAATTGAGATTGAGTCGCTATTGTAGATTAGGTAGTCCTGTAGGAAAAGACATTGCTCCAGTGTGTACTGTCTGCACCATGCATATGTATCATTGCAGGCTTTGCAGACTCTTTTTTATTGCTTCGCTGACGACAAACTGGGTAGGTGAAGTCACTTTACGTATCTGTGGGTCCTTTGTGACCGCTCTCTATGGCCTACACTGCAGACAGCAGTGTTCATAATTCGAGGGCAACTACAAACAATGTATGTTGTAATTCATGTAAAAAAACATAACAATCATCCAAATTAAACAGAAATAGAAGTAAGATCTATATTTTAAGATATAATAGAGGCAAGCACTAGCTCCCTGGAACCCACATGCAAAATCCTTAAAGATATACTACCTAAAGTCTTCGAACACATAACAGGCCAATTGCCTCTATCCCCACTTTAAAATGCTTGATTTCACAAAGCCACAAAGCCACCAATGATACCCCACCTGCCCGTAGAAGATACCAAGACATACACATACCTGAACACTTAACAATGACACGTAGGGCCTGATTATGATGCTGATCAGACAAGCGTCCAACTGCCATCATTTCAGACAGGTGTCCAACCGAATATATTTTGGCAGTTCCACCTGCCTGCTTACAATAGGACAGCCGCCCTCTGCGGTCCACCCGACTGCATCGTAATGTGGCATTGGGACCACTATGCTAGATGTTGGTAGGACCACCACCGATGGCCTGTCGGTGGCGGCCATAATCAAGACTCTAATCAAGACTCTAATTAAGGACCTTTCCTTTTACATGGCAACCTAAATAACGAAAAATGAATCCTAATATTCTGTACAGCAGATAATTCACTAAACCTGAGAAAACGTGAAATGTGGATGAGGAATAAGACCTTCAAAATATGTCCGAAACCATTCACTCCGATGTACTCCATACATGGTGAATATCAAAACACAAATATCCCTTTTATATATGCCCTACTGCCAAATAAACAAAGCAGCACTTACTATGAGCTCTTAAACCATTTAAAACATGAAACAAATAGCTACTACCCACAAAAAGTAATCACAGAATTTGAGCAAGCCATGATTCAAACAATTCTAAAACAAATTATCACCACTCAGCCATATACGTCTGATACTATCATTTCAATCAAAGTATATGGCAACACCTCCAACAATCTGTACTAAGTGTAGAATATTCTACAAACAGCGAATCTACTTTTAAAATAAAAAATATGATAGCACTAGCCTATGTCCCTGTGATCGAAGTAGCTACCCACCACAATTTTCTAATAGAAAGCCATTTTTACCAACAAACTGAAGACAGTCTAAGCCCCCTAGTGGATTATTTCAAAGACACATAGGTTGGCAGACTGCATCGCTCAGGACACAGACGCCAACCAAAATTCCAACCACCATGGTGGAATGTCTATGACAGCACCGAGGCACAGTAAGCCAAAACAAACAACACAGTGGAAGCATGCCACAATGCCTTCCAATCTACAATAGGCAGAAACCAACCTACACGTTTACAAATTTATAGAAGTATTACAAAAAGAGCAAAGCTACTAACAACTAAGAATGACACAATCCGTTACCCGGGTGATGAGGAGGGGAAGGAACATGGCGGGCTGACGCCGCAGCTGAGAGCACTCCTTCTCTGAGGCGATCCCTTGTCTCACTGCTGCAGCCCCGCACAACTGTAGGTGAATACCACAGATCTCTGTAATGGGAACTATTGAGTCAAATACTAACGGCAGTAAACTCTAAATGTGATTGTTCTGTGACACATGTCCACCTCAGCAGGTGGGGGCACAAGGAACAATAAAGACAACTGCTATAAAGTCAGCCTCAGGAGAGGCTGCTGATGAAGTAATCAGCATTTTGGTGACAGCAAAGACGGGGGCTGCCTCGTAGGTGGGCCACCCGATACTAAAACTTCTGAAATTTGGATTGGCATCTAGCCTGCTGCAGGCATGCACTGAGGAGCAGTGTGAATTTGTCAAGGAATCACTTATGGTTGATATCTTGATGGCAGCAGCAACCCATTCTGTGTGGGCATATTTCCCACTGCTGTTGCTCCTGGTTTGTCGACTGCGGCTAGCAACATTATTGCAGAGCCTCGGACGATCCCTGTGATAGTACAACAAGTTAAGTGTGCTGGGGTACCTAATGTGTTCACTGGTCCTATCGGGCAGGCTACAACTACAGACATACCTACAGTTAGAGAGGGGGAGCTCGCTCAGAGTTAGGAGTCTGATCTTGATTTCGGCTCTAATACTGTAACTACAAATGAGACTATAAAGGGAAGCAATGAGATTGAGATAGGGGGCATGGTGAACGTAGTGCAAGTTGAGGGGTTGTTTACCCCTAAATTCTGGTAACGAAAGAGCCTTGTCAGCAGGCAGCAGATTTGAAGCAGGATAGCCCAGTAAGTCCCACCGCTACCGCTCTCTTTGCTAATGGAGGCTGTGATGATAGAAACATTTGTTTTAGTGCTGGGAGTGCTAGATCACATCAAAGTGAGGTAATGCGAGGAAAGCAATCGGCACAAAAAAGCTGGGGGAATGGGAAGAAAGGTATTGACTCACAAAAGAGTATGCAGCATGACAATTCAGCAACTCCCCACTCTAAAAATAGGGTTAAAAGCAATTGTAGTAAAGGTAGTCTGCTGCGGAATTGTGTCAATTCTAAAGGGGAGGTCAAAGCTTTAATATTCCAGCTGACTACACCCTGCCCAACAGGTCAACCCTGCAGGAGGGAGTATGTGCATCTAGTTTTGAGCAGCAGTAAAATATCCCTCTCTATGCTGAAACAAGCTCGACCCAGGGGATCATTCTTGAATCCTCAGGCAGCATTCCCTGAGGATTTTCTATACCAGGGGCATCTGTTAATGTCTCTACACCAGAAAAGTCACTGGAGCCAACTTTGCCTACAATTTTGCAGCTGTTACAGGTCCAGCAGTCTGAGGCGCAACAGCATTATGCACAAGTTAGAGAAGATAATGTGAGACAACATGCTCTGGTGGAGGTCACAGGAAAGGTTACATAACTCTCCACAGAAATGGTGGTGCTTCAGCAACGGGTCGCAGGGGTGGAGGAAGTTGGGGCAGCTACAGTGAAGTCTACTGGGGGCCATAAGAATCAACTGGCATTGGTTCAGTCTAAGAGTGAAGATTTATAAAACTGTCAGCAGACAAACAACCTGAGGGTCTTTGGGATACCAGAAGGAAGAGGGGGAAGACCCATGGCAGTTTATTATTAAGCTGATTGGGAGAGTGTTCCCTGATCTGACGGACTGGGATATGGATTCTCTAATGCTAAATCGTTGCATCCTCATCCAATTTTAATATTTCGTGCCAATTTTTAATTAAGGCAGCGGATTTCTCTTAAAGCCCATCCAACCACGCCTGTGGTGGTGAATGATATGTCTCTCAGAACCCTACAAACTTATTATGGACTGATGCTGGAAGCTGCATCAAATGATTGATCCTCTAAAGACTGTTGGGGCCCAGGTTTACCTTTAGGAACCTGCTAGAACCAAGGTCATTAATGGAGGCCGAGTACAGTTTTGTTATACAGAGTCAGAAGCAGCACAGACTCTAAGTTAATGGCAGGGGGAAAGTAAACGTAGATACAATTTGAAAAACCATTAAAATGGGTGTACATAAAATCCGGGCACAAGGTTATCGCTGTTTATAAAATGTATGCTTAACAAGTTGATTTTAATAACCTGCACATTTGAGCACTTTGTGGCTATATTTCCTATGCTTTTCTCGCTTCAAAGAATTCTTTACTTTTCTTTTTCCCATTTTTGGCAGGATTTGGGTGTTCTTTAAAAAAAAGAGAAATTGGGTGATGTTGCAGTGATGGCTGGGGGGGGGGTGGAGATCTCACATTGCTATCATACCAGCTCATAGCTAAGGGGCTGGGAAGATTCCTTCTTTTAGACAAGGGGACAGGGGATATTAGAGGTGGGGCTGGGGGGTGCACACTACTTGTCGGTTGAGAGAACATTTGTTTTAGAAGGGAAGCAGGGTTAGGGACAAAGAAAATGTCAGATGGGTCACAGGATGCCGTTGAATTGGATTTGCTGTATTATATGCTATTATCTAGGTTGGGATGATGGCATTGTTTTGCTGAATAATGTTTTATTGCAATGGATGGGCTGAAGTGCAAAGTGGCAGGTAGTACAGGAGGAGATAAAGATGTATATCCAACAATTACAGTGTCTTACTGACACCCATCCGGCATATAAGGATCATGTAGCACTTAGGCATCTAGGGTATGACACTCTTGTCTGTACCTCATAGTCTATTTCTATACGGTGGGTTGTCATAATGTCAGCTAGGCATTTGGAGGCTAAGGTACTTAAAACTGAAGGGGACTCTAGGGACAGGTGGGTGATTGTTCAGCTGGTGCTGCATAGGCAGAAGTATGTAATTTGTGCAGTGTATGGTCCAAACTTCGATGAGCCAGGGATGTTTGATATACTCTGCCTAGAATTATTGTATTGGTTAGGGGAGGTAATTGTAATGGGAGACTTTAATTGCATAATAGACTGAAGGATAGACTCCACTAATCACTCTGCCTATCCATGAATGGGTAAAACTAGGTCAGCCACCTTGGAACCACTGCTGCGAATTACTGATAGTGGTAGGGAGCTTCACATGTTCACCTTCCCTCATCACCTTTTTTCTAACTTGTACTACTGGACTCATATGTCCTGGCTACTTACTTAACACGTTTATCATGATCAATATGGGGATGGTACCTCCGCAGATTGTGTGGGATGCTATGAAGGCATATAGAAGGGGGGTTACGCTGCAGTTTATTCTTTTAAAAAAAATAAGAGTATTCAGGAGAATATGACAGAGCTCCGTCAAACAATCATGGAGCTAGAACTTCAGCATGCCCAAGCACTACTAACTAGATATTCAGTGGAGCAGGCAATGTACCACAAGCTAATTGAAAGTCGGTGTCTGCTCAGTCGAGGGTTTAGGAAGAAGGTGCCTGCTAGTAATCATAAAAATAAGGCTTTAAATTATAAATATGGAGAAGGTGTGGGTCAAGTTCTAGCCCATCAGATCTCTGATAAAAAATCAAGGGGTGCGATTCATAGTATTTAAGGCAGCGACGGCATATTGTATACTGATCTTAAGGCTATTGTTGAGCAATTCTCTTCTTTCTATCAGGAGGTGTATAGCCACTCTCAAACAATCCATCAGTATGGTCTTTTGTAATATATTCAGGATTGTGGTCTATCGCACCTAGCAGAAAGTCAGGTATAGATATTACAGAAAGACATCTCGGTAAGGGAAATATATGCTGCTCTTAAGGCTCTGCCTTCTGGCAAAGCCACGAGAGAAGATTCAATACCGCTTGAGTTTTACAAAATAATTTATGATATCATTATACCTCAATTTGTCATATGACTGCTTATATTGATAAAGGTGGGGAGGTGCCAGGCTATATAGAATCAGACTAACATCATAGTATTCCTGAGAAAGATAAACCAGCAGAAGATAGGGGCTCTTACCAAACTATTTCTTTGATCAACTTAGACGCAAAAGTCTTTGTAAAGATATTTGCTACTTGACTTGCCCCCTCAATGCAAGATATGGTCTCACCTCAACATGGATGTGTGCCTGGTAGGGATACTACAAGTCATACTAATATGGCAATTGCAGCTTTTGAAGTGGCAGAAAGTTTGGGTAAAAGGATCGATTTGATCCTATTAGATGCTGAGAAGGTTTTTGACTGGGTGGTGTGGGGTTGCAAGTAACAATGGGGGCCCTCGCAATGGGAGATCAGTATATCAGGTGGGTACAATATTTATATTGGAATCTTACGGCGAAGTTAGTACATGGAGAGAATCATCCATTGCCCTTTAATATCTATAGGTGCACCCAACAGGGTTGCCCGCTTTCTCCCCTCCTATTTGTCCTTTATATTGAGCCATATTTGAAAGCTTTACAGTTGAACAAGGGAATTCAGTCAGTAATATCTGGGGGCAGTGAGCTTAAAATCCGAGTCTACGCAGATGATGTTGCTGTTTTCTTCGCTAACCCATAAGCTGAATTTGACCAAATTACTATTGCGGCTAATAGGTTTGGATTATTTTCTGGCTACAAATTAAATCTAGCTAAAGCACATGTTTTACTCAACTATAAGCCCGCTGACTCTGTTTCTGGAGTAACGGCAACAGCTACATATTTAAGACTAATGGTGAGTAGTCGAGATGATAATATTTTCAGACTGAATTGAAAACCTTTACTGCTTTCAGTAATATCTAAGCTGCGTCTTTGGACCAGGGTTCCGATTAGTATCATAGGCTGTTGTAAATGAGCATCCTAACAAAATGTTTGTACTTATTTCATGCAAGTCCATTGTGAATGCCTGATTATTTCTTTACAAAAAGAACAATTGATGGACAGAATGCAGAACGATGTCATACATTCACCCCAGTACAGAGATCTGGGCCTAAATCCATCATTTTCGTTCTCCCCTTGTCATTCCAATTTGAACCCAGCCATATGCAAATCAGTCTTCTTGACCCTGCTACCTATGGGAACAGTCCAGCCCGAACTGCCAGGCATGGACTTCTCTGGACTGGAAACAAGCATCATAGAACAATGGATTTAACCCAGATCTCTTGACTGGGGTGAATGTATGATTTATTCAGCATTCCGTCCATCATTTGTTTCCGTATCATGAATATTTTTCTAAGCCTCTCAAAGGGGCAATTGGTAGTTTTAGGTAGGGTTATAGGCGGGCCAGACTGGCTATCCTTTTTCTGAAACTCCCATATAGGCAAGGGGGATTTTAGCGGCCTGATTTTCAGCTACATTTTTGTGCAGCATTTGATGACAGGTTATGTGATTGGCTAACAGGGTCAGAACAAGATTCCTTGGCTTTTGGATACCAGCTTGGTTTGGAGCCTGACTGTAGGCTATTTTTTATAGGTGAACAGAGACTAATTATTATAAATGTGTTAACTTCTAAATTATTAGCCCATTATGGGATAATCCAGCATTCCTGGAAATACTCAATGATTCGATGGGTAATGCCTGGGCAAGTATAGGGGTGGATACCGTAGGGCAGCTGTCTAATCTAAATAGTTTCTGCTCCTTTTTTGGGCTTCAGGTATCCTATTACCTTCCTCGTCACTTATTTTTCAAATATTTACAACTGTGAAACAACTTTTTACAGGGGTGTAGGGACCCAATAGATTTGGAAGTGTTGTATGTTCAATCTTGTGTATATAGGCCACCCAGGAATGCTTCAATCAGTGGACTATATCAGAGGTTTTGCAAACATAGTGCAGATGATAGTTCACTACTTGCTTTCAAGTGGAGAAGGATGCTCACCTCTGAAATATCAGCAGAATAGATTCAGTCTGCTTCAGGGATCGTCGATCACTCTGTCCACTCCATAAGCTTAAAACTGCAACAGTTTAAGACCATTTGTATGCTCTAATATACACTGGAGCAGATCTTAAAATGGGGTGTGAATTACTGTACAGATAAGACTCAATACTCTAAGTGTAGATTTTATGGAGCAGGCATTGCACATATGTTTGTCAGTTGCCCTGCCCTTAAGGACTTCTTGGTAGAGGTAATGCAACTAGCAACTTTATGTCTTAGTTTTGATCTTTGACTGACCACTCGTGAGAATATGATGGGGTGTAAAATGGAATACAATTTTGGCTTAAGACTGTTGATCTAGATAATAATAATTTCTGCTCGATTATGTATTGCGAGGTTATGGGTCTCTCCTCTTCCCCCGAAAGCAGCAGTGTTGGGCTATCAGCCATCAAACATATGAGTTTGAATTGACAATAGCCAAAGCTAGAGGCCACCTTTCTTTGTAACAACTGGAAGAAAATTAGGATGGTTTAATTGGAATCTAAATTAAAGTTAATACTTAATAGCAGGTATGATAAATGTTTGAGATGCTATGATGTTCAATGTTTCCAAAATCAGTTGATATGTCTGGTATGCGCTTTAATTAGTTTTTTCTTTGGATTAGCTGTTCTCTGTTTGTTTTCTTTCTTACTTATGTCATTATGATGCTATATGTATGTGTGGTCTTATTTATGAAGGTCAATCATACATCTTAGATATTGTTTTTGTATATCATGTATGTGTTACATATCTGTGGTATAAGAACCTTGATCATGTCTGACTCAAAAACAATTGATACAAAAAAGAAACAATCTGCTATCTAAATTGTTCATAAACGTAGCAAATAAACCAAAAGAATGTATGATATCTTAAAGTTGAAAGTCAAACTCATCATAAATAACAAAGGAGTAGGCTACTTAGAAATGAATGCTAAAAGCATATTATAAAATAAATAGTAACCTACCAAAATCCTCAAAAACTATGATAAATTCTAAACCAACAAATCATTAATATATTTTACTACATCAGTCAAAAAACTATTAAACTACCAATATTAATAAAGACTGATATACTAAACTGTATATCAATTATTTAAAATAAAATGTAACACCAACTAAAAATTCAAAAATGAATTCAATCCATCAAATAAAATAATTTCAACACAAAAACCAAAGAGTACCACATAACATCAACACAAGCATTTTAAAATTACATGTCTCACTCAAAAGGAAATAAAATAAATAATACCTACTTTTCTGAAGTTGGAGATCTTTCAATATCCAAGTATTAAAAAATAGTAATCCACCAAAAATAGGAAATATTTTGTCCAAAAAAGCCAGAAAAAAATGTAAAAATAAAGCAAATCCAATAGAATACCATCTAAGCCATCCAAAGTACGTTGGAAGCATTAAAACAACAAAAATGTGTTTTAAAAAAATAAACCCTCCAGGAAAACCAAAAAATAATGTAATACTATAATCCAAAGTTATTTCTTTAAAACAAAACTCCTAAAGGCCATAGCACACAATCATCAGTGAAAACCTGTAAAGTAATACAAACAATCCACACACAAAAACACATTAAACTCCTAAAAACACATGCACAGAACAGTTGAACATTACCATAATAGTATACAAAAATGCAAACCTACTAAATACTGAAAAACAATCACAGTAATACATCTAAATATACAACAAACCCACGAACAACACTATAACTACCTTCTAGAGCTTCCCTCTAAAACCCATAAAACATCCTTTAAAATAGGATTTACCTGTTTTGACGAACACAGTAACTTACCGTGACCTGGTTCAGGCAAAATGGACTAAAAATAACACAAACAGATTAGAAAAAACAAAAGATAGTAGTACAAAATACAAAAATGGTCACTAAATGAAACAAAAACAAAGACTATCTCCCAAGTGTTGAAAAAATGTATACAAAATGGTTAAAAATATCAAACGTGTAAAACATGTCTAACTATGTTATTATAAAATGTTTAACATGTATAACGCATAAATTAAATAATAGTATCGGATATATACAATTATTTAACATATACTTAAAACATGAGATGAAATAATATTGAAAAAATATTTATTAAAAAAGTTAAGAAATGTTAATAAACTGTTAAACAATGTAAAATAAAAGTTGAAAATGTACAACATA
Source organism: Triturus cristatus (assembly GCF_964204655.1). Taxonomy (NCBI): domain Eukaryota; kingdom Metazoa; phylum Chordata; class Amphibia; order Caudata; family Salamandridae; genus Triturus; species Triturus cristatus. The sequence goes on from NC_140587.1 coordinate 627,883,099, forward strand.
CAATATTATGTATATATAACTTACATATTGTTTTATTAATAAAATATAAAATGAAATGTTTGAGGAAGGTGCTAGACAGTAAAGGGTTGACATTAACTAGTCCCACCCCAATCTAAACCACTTTGAGGAAGTTGTTGGATGCTAAAGGGGTTACATTTAGTATTCCCATTCCAATCTAAACCAATCTGGAGAAGGTGTTGGACACTAACGGGGTAAGCAGGGATCTGTTTCACCAAGGCATCGCTGGAAGACAGAAACTCTCCCCTTCCCAACAATGTCATTTCACCTTTTGTGCTGCCTGAGAAAGCTGGAGAGGCATCGGGCAGCACATAACTAAAAAACACAATAGCTGCTAAACAAAAACATATAAAAATATGGCTCCTGGGGGGTCAACCATGGATGGGGGGGCCAACTACCCTTCTAAAAATATTCTCCCTGGTGTCTAGTGGTCCCTGCATGAGCAGGGATCAATTTGAAAAAGACATCACTGAAAACGGGAGAGTCTCCCCTTTGCAGTGATGCCTTTATACCTTTTGTGCTGCCCGGGGAAGCTGAAATTGCACCAGACAGTACAAAACTAAAAACAAATATAGCCACCAAAACTTCCCTCCCCTGTGGAACCGATCGCTCCCCCCCTCCAGGGCTGATCTCCCCCTGGGGAAGGGAAAACATAAATATATAATGTATGCCCCCTGTAGGGAGTCGACCATGATTGCCGGAAGGCAGACCCCCTCACTTCTAAAATAATATCCCTGGCATCTAGTGTTAAAAACCACAATACTTGCAGGAAGCTTCCTTACCTGCTCCTCTTCGTGCTGCCTGGTGGGATGATTGACGTCAGCCTGCCGTGCAGCACCTTGACATCACAGAAAGGCAGGGGGTAGGTGGGGGCTAACACAGAAGTGATTATGCATCAGCCCTCAATGAAGACACCATGCAGGGAAGCCTCCGGTCAGAGAGCCGAAGCTTCCCCTTCGACACACCAGGAGGACAACTTGCTGATATCCTTTGTACTGCAGAGGTAGTGTGGAGGACGTCAAGGGGTCATCCTCCACATTAAAGGGATTAAACAAACAAAACCACTGAAATTCAACAGGTATAGTTATCAGAAGTAACTTTGACTCGTGTCCTAAAGTAACTAAAACTCACGCCCCCACAATACAAAGTGTTTCATCAATGACGTCATTTGAGATGTTGCAGTGATGTTAGCAATGATGTCTTAAACCATCATAGAAGTATGGAAATAAGTGAAATAATTAGCTGAGGCCATGATTGATAGTTACTTTAGGGAACTGACCAATGGTTGGTGGCTGTGGGGGGAGCCATGAAGCCACTGTCAGCTCCTCAGCCAGCACCGATTCTGGGTGCTGGCAGGAGCCGGCTGTTCCTTTGCTCCTGCCTGAACAGGGCACCTTGTTTCTGTACCGCGCCCAGTCGGGAGCAAAGTTGTGTTCTTTGCCTGGAGAATGCAGGCAGGGAATAAAGTTAATTTTCCCTTCCCACACTTTCCCACACTCTCCCAGAAAGATAACACAGCAGTGTCCAAGGGATGGGGTTCATGTAGCACTGTTGCCATCATGCCCTGGGAGATGGAATCCCTGGAGACATTTGAAGACTTGGGAAGAGGGCTTCATGCTACCTACCCCATTTCAATAAAAATGCCTTCGGCCACGGGGATGTTTTTTATAAAAATGGGACTTCAGATCCACAGATCATCAGTGGATCGACAGCCCCAATTAAATGGAAAAAATATGTTTTTGGCCCCAGTGGAGACCCCCACCAAGCTGAGGGGTATGGGATTCCTTACTCTGCCCCTACATGTTTTTTTTTACTTTTTACATTATCTCAGGCCAGAGAACTCTGCACACAAGATCTTCAGATCTTCCACAACATGGTATATACATATAAGGCATCATTAGGATGGCGGACTTTCCTGACGTGAAAAGGGAAGGCCCGCCATAAATGCGGCGGTCCCGTGGGGGTGATTAGGATGTGCCCGCCACATTGGCGGGTGCATCCTGCATTTTTAACATTGCGGCGGGCGGTGCTTTCAGCATCGCCCGCTGCAATGCCAAAAATACGTGTTGTGCATATGCATGCACAACGTGGCAGGCACCGTGCGGTGCCTGCCATGTTGTGAATGCACACATGTGCCCCCTCAACATCCTGGGGGCCCGCAACAGGCCCCCAACTTGAAAATCCACATGCCTTTCCATGGTGGCAATGCCGCCACGGAAAAGCTGCCTCCCGCCTGCATCCTGATATGGATGGCGGTGTCTAGCAGACACTGCCACCATATTAAACCCTTTTCCAGCTGGTCAACTTGTCAACCGGGTGGAAAAGTGGCAGACAGTCTTCCCGGCCACCGCGGTACCCCCGCCATACTAATATGGTGGGGGGAAAATGGGTGGCGGGCGGGGAAGGATGTAGGGCAGATCGCCACCACCATGCAGACGGTGGCAATCCACCCTACATCCGAATGAACCCCATAGTTCGAACCTTACTCTCTCAAAACTTGCTGAATGGATGTACCCCAAATACAAAAAGCAGGCTTTCCTGACCACAATCTAGCTTTCTGCCAAATTTGGTTCAATTCCGTTTAGTCATTTTGCCTGTAACTATGTCTAAATTTCCTATGATAAACTACTCAGGGAAAATGTGTTTGGTGCTCTCCTTTTTCTCAGCCCCCGCTTGATGGATCACCCTGTGTGTTTCCAGTAGGGGACTTAGGTGGATGAGACTTATTTAGGAAAGTTTTGTAAAATTTCATGAAGATTCACCATATGGCACCAAAGTTATAGGCAAACCAAAAAAATCAATTCCCTAAAGAAACAGTAATATATATATATATATATTCACTGAAAAAAAATAAAGGTTACAGGGACGTTATAGTTCAGATTTCACTCGTACAAAGCCAGTGAAATTCAGCAGTTATAGTTACCTGAGCTATAACTAAAATTTACAACCCCGCAATTCACTGCTTACAGCCTCACATATTACACTGCTTCTGGTGTCACATATAACAGCACTCATGAAATGGTCAGTGATCACTGATGACATCACTGTTGACATATCCACAAAATGAACAGGGGGGGCGTAAGGGCGCTTTATGAAAAAGGTCCAGCTATGTGTGCCCTCAGAAAGTACAACAACAATAACAGAGCTGTTCCTGTAAGTGAAAAGGCAGGGGAAGGAAAAGGGAAGGAATGTGTTCACGGACACTTAAAATATTGGATATTGAGGCCCTCACACAAACTAAAGGGTATCGTAATTCACGTTACCCCTTCAAATGTATTGCATCATCATCGGGCTGCTCCTGCGTCGAGTCGGCTGGTGCAATACCCGACGGGCTCTTTTTTAAGGAGCACTTTTATGGAGATCTTTTTAATCCAATAAAGCCGGTGGTTGCATGGGTGTGTGGGGCTCTGAAGTGATGTAGATGAAATGCGTTGATTGTTAAAAATAGGGGTCGAAGTACTTACTCAACCGATTTATTAGGAAGTCTTCTCCCCTAATTAAAAAATTCTGAGGTTAAGTGTTATTAACTTAGGGTTATCAACTAGGTTATGTACACTGCCTCAGTCGGGTCGACATGTTTCTCGCTCCATTAGAGAAGTACTCTGGCGATTCCTCAGGACCAAAAAGATGTTTTTCTATCTACATCTAGAATTCAACATAATATCTAAATAAACAGTGAGCATTCTCAGTCACAAATGTAGTGTTACCTGCAGCTCGGTCTACCTGTGGGGGGATAAAGGCCAAGGAGGTTAAAGAATGCATGATACAGTCACTGTCTGTTGACATTAAATATCTCGTGAACAACTGAGTGCAAGTGTGGTGAAAGTGCACTCTAAACGTGAAGGGTGATAAAAACTAGGTGAGACTGAACCCTGTGAAGTGACTTCTACTATACATAGTGGAGGTGAAATTAGTAAATGGACTTACCCTAACAATTCATAAGGATAGTCCACTGCAGTTCCTGGTAGATAAACGCAAGGAGTTCCTCGCGTTCTGTAATTATATATGGACAAAGCTAGAGGAACGGGGGTGGTTAAAAATGACAAACTCCAGGGTCATGGTAACCCCTTCTCTTATTGCTGTAGGTACATCGTGAAATTGGCAAATATAGTTGAAGAACACGTTTTATCTGATTTAAAACACTCCCTTCTCTATATTCGTGAAGGTATGGATGGATCATACTATTCAGAGAGATGCAGTCGATGAGGGCTATGACTATAACCCTTATGTCTGGTGATAGTGCTGCCCCTGGACTCTTACTTAATAAATGTATTTGGATGATGTCGAAATGGCTGCCTCAACCTTTTTATCAGGGTAGCTGTGTGCTGTGATTACGTCGATAAAACATATGATCAAGCACCACACAGACTGGGTTAGCGTATAATGGTATCTCATTAGAGGCTGGCTCTCATAGTCAAAGCTTTCTTCTATTAGTGTGCAGCCCAGAAATAGATATCACACGAAATGTAAATCAATGAGCTTTGGAGGGGTCGCGGTAAACTATCGAGTCGCGCCCTCGTTAAAACCTCTGCCATGACACTATCAGGTTCCCGTCTATTTGTTGACACAACGGATCCCGTTTTACAAAGTATAATCATCAAATGCCCCACCTTTGTTTTCGAGAGTTATGAATCAAAAAAATAGGGATAAAAATAAAAAGTAAGTCTACTTACTGACACGCCGAGTCCGTGTCTCGTACACACCTACCCCGTTCTACCAGGACTGGGCGGCGGTGTGTAGAGTCTCGTTTCAGTATATGAAGGCGGTGTTTGTTAGACGCTGCACACTAATAGAAGAAAGCTTTGACTATGAGAGCCAGCCTCTAATGAGATACCATTATACGCTAACCCAGTCTGTGTGGTGCTTGATCATATGTTTTATCGACGTAATCACAGCACACAGCTACCCTGATAAAAAGGTTGAGGCAGCCATTTCGACATCATCCAAATACATTTATTAAGTAAGAGTCCAGGGGCAGCACTATCACCAGACATAAGGGTTATAGTCATAGCCCTCATCGACTGCATCTCTCTGAATAGTATGATCCATCCATACCTTCACGAATATAGAGAAGGGAGTGTTTTAAATCAGATAAAACGTGTTCTTCAACTATATTTGCCAATTTCACGATGTACCTACAGCAATAAGAGAAGGGGTTACCATGACCCTGGAGTTTGTCATTTTTAACCACCCCCGTTCCTCTAGCTTTGTCCATATATAATTACAGAACGCGAGGAACTCCTTGCGTTTATCTACCAGGAACTGCAGTGGACTATCCTTATGAATTGTTAGGGTAAGTCCATTTACTAATTTCACCTCCACTATGTATAGTAGAAGTCACTTCACAGGGTTCAGTCTCACCTAGTTTTTATCACCCTTCACGTTTAGAGTGCACTTTCACCACACTTGCACTCAGTTGTTCACGAGATATTTAATGTCAACAGACAGTGACTGTATCATGCATTCTTTAACCTCCTTGGCCTTTATCCCCCCACAGGTAGACCGAGCTGCAGGTAACACTACATTTGTGACTGAGAATGCTCACTGTTTATTTAGATATTATGTTGAATTCTAGATGTAGATAGAAAAACATCTTTTTGGTCCTGAGGAATCGCCAGAGTACTTCTCTAATGGAGCGAGAAACATGTCGACCCGACTGAGGCAGTGTATATAACCTAGTTGATAACCCTAAGTTAATAAAACTTAACCTCAGAATTTTTTAATTAGGGGAGAAGACTTCCTAATAAATCGGTTGAGTAAGTACTTCGACCCCTATTTTTAACAATCAACGCATTTCATCTACATCACTTCAGAGCCCCACACACCCATGCAACCACCGGCTTTATTGGATTAAAAAGATCTCCATAAAAGTGCTCCTTAAAAAAGAGCCCGTCGGGTATTGCACCAGCCGACTCGACGCAGGAGCAGCCCGATGATGATGCAATACATTCGAAGGGGTAACGTGAATTACGATACCCTTTAGTTTGTGTGAGGGCCTCAATATCCAATATTTTAAGTGTCCGTGAACACATTCCTTCCCTTTTCCTTCCCCTGCCTTTTCACTTACAGGAACAGCTCTGTTATTGTTGTTGTAATATCACTGTTGACATCTCAAAAGATATCACACACAACTTACAATTTGTCCCAAGAGGTGGTGTTCCCTGGGGCTCAGGTGGCGTCTGCCCTGCCCCCGCATTAATTAAAAGTAAAGCCCCGGGGAGGTGGCAGCCCCTGGGACTGCGGGGGGTCCTTGTGGCCCCCTACTTTATTTATAGATAAAGCCCCTAGGAGGTGGCAGTCCCCGGGGATAGGAGGGTCCAAAAGACCCCACCAATCATAAACAAATAAGCCCTGTGGAGGTGGCCATACCTGGAGCAGTGGATGAGGCCATAAAGGCCATACAGGCCTTCCTTGTGGGTGAGGCCTTTCACGCCTCCCCTGCATTTTACCACTGCATGTTACCCAGGGAGGTGGTTGTCCTTGGGGAATCAATGAGGCCCAGGAGGTGGGCATGTGGCTCCCTTCTTTTTTGAAATGCCCCCTGTAACTGGCCCACCTGGGGCCATTGATCTCACCAAATTTTTCTTTTAAAAATCATTCATGGGGGGGAGGAGCCTAGCGCTTGACCAAGATGGCCGCGTGAGCTTAGAGCTCCCGAGACCCTCGCGCCCTCCGTCGACTATCCTGTCTCTAATCCTGATTGTATGCATGGCATCGTGTCGCTGAGTTGCCAGGGAGGCGATTGATGCTGCCTGCGGTCGGATCGTCCATCGGGAACCGGACTTATGACTGGCGAAAGATTGCGGCCTAACTCCCGGAGATGCCAGGGGCTAGAGTTGGCAGGATGCCCGACTCCTAGTTGATCAACAACGGCCTGGTGAGGTGTGAACTGTCGGACGGAGGCCCTCGCTCTTTCACTTTCGGTTTCGTTCCCTTTGTCTGCCCGGACACTGTAGTGCTCTGGGTGGCTTTATAACCCCGGGGACGCTCGGCGGGCTACTTTGGAAGAACAAGGCGGACCTGCTCACTCTTTATACCTCTCTCTGAGAGGGGACGGTCTTCACTGCATTGGACTGCCTGGAGTCCATTATGTCGGGCAAGGCAGAAGGAGATCGGCTGAAGACTAAGTCCACCAGGCGGGGAACGTATTCCCAAGTCAACAGTATGGACCGATACGCCCTCCTGAAGACATCGCCGAGTGGATCGAGCCAGGCGCCGGATGCCCAGAAGGAGGACTCGCCTGGGACACCGGAGCTCTCCCTGCAGGATGTCATGGGCGCGCTTGATGGGATGCAGACCTCGATGGGGCGGCAATTCGAGGCCCTGGCACATAAGGTGGATGCCATCCTGGTGGATGTCAACTTGATCCGCTCGGACCTGGGCAAGACAAACGAACGCGTTAAGGACCTGGACCACAAGACCACGGGCCTCACTGATGAGGTTGCGGATCTGCAGAACGAGGTCCGGAAGCTGAGGGCCGAGAGTGACCTCGCCGCCCGCCGGCTGGAGGACTTCGAGAGCCGGTCCAGGCGCAACAACGTGCGCGTCATCGGGGTCCCGGAGTCCTCAGATGAGGCTTCGGTGGACCTGCTTGTGGAAGATTTGGTCCTCAATCATCTGAAGCCTAAGGGCCTTGGAAAGTTTTTTGCGGTGGAAAGGGCCCATAGAGTGCCGGGCGGACGGCCCAAGGCGGGTGCCCCGCCGCGGCCGATTGTCGCCCGGCTCTTTCATTTCCGAGATCGGGACGCTATCCTGCAAGCTTCGAGGGTGACGGGCCCAGTCCCCTTCCAGAATGCGTCGGTGAATTTTTATCCGGACTTCACCCAGCAGGTGCAGAGACAGAGACAGAGCTTCCTGGGGGTGAAGCGAAGACTTCGGGAACGGGACCTAAAATATGCCATGCTTTTCCCCGCCAGACTACGGGTGGTGCATGAAGATCGGACATTCTTTTTTGACTCTCCTGTTATGGCCGACGAATGGCTGGACGCTTTGCCCCGGCGACGGACCGGGGACGACACAGCTGAGAATGGAGACAGTGGCCGGGATGGACAGGGCTGATATCTCAAAGCCGGCCTGACTTGATTTGACCATATTTGAAGATTTGAACAGAGTGCAGTAACTGTGGAGGGTTGCGGGAGGACGAGGGGTGCTCTTTTCCTCCCTTGGGGTACTTTTTGTAGATTTTTGTTTTTGTAGGGCGACAGGCACACTGCAAGTTGGGGGGGCTTTTTAAGCTGCAGCAGGGGTGCAGGGTGGGGGGAATTATGGGGAGTTTGAATTTGTTGTTGGGGGGTTTATTTCTGCAAGGCATGATGATTATCCTCAGGGTTGTTCCATGGTGGCGCCTCGGGTGTGGGGTGGGCCTCTTTCCGTTTGAGGATGGGGGGTAGAGGCCTAAGTGTTATAAGCTGGAATGTTAATGGTTTGGGGGATCGCATTAAGAGGGGGATTGTTTTGCAATTTCTGAAACGCTCAATGCCAGACGTTGTATTGCTGCAGGAGACGCATCTCATAGGCAATACGTGCTATGCCCTGAATAGGAAGGGGTATAAATTCATTGCACACTCGGGATTTTCTTCTGGGTCCAGGGGTGTGGGCATCCTTGTTAGAGCATCGCTGCCCTTTGAGGTGGACTCCACCATTGTTGACGATAGGGGGAGGTTTGTGGCGGTGGCGGGGCGGTGGGAAGGAAGGACTTTGGTTTTGGTTTCGGTTTATGTCCCGCCGGCCCTGCAGGCCGCCACATTTGCTGAATTGGGCAGGGCTTTGCTGACTCTCCCGGGGGGCATGCTGGTAGTGGAAGGGGATTTCAACGCTGTGGGCTCCGGACTGCTGGATAGATACCCGCCCAGGGACACAGGGGGGGCTCAGAAATGGCTTCCAGACCTCCTGGACACATTTGGCCTGATAGACTGCTGGAGGCTCCGGCACCCCACACAGAGTCAATACACGTTTCACTCCGGGGCGCATGGTAGCCTCTCCAGGATTGACTACCTGCTCACTCTGGCCGCACATGCCTCGTTGATATCCGAGGCGAGGCACATGGCACGTGGTATCTCTGATCACTCGCCAGTGTGGATCCGGCTGGATCTCGGTCGGGAGGGAGGAGGGAGGGTGGCCCCCATTAACCCATGGTATTTCCGAGACCCCAAGATGCGCAGCGCCCTGGTAAAGAAGGTAGATAATTACTTTAAGGACAATCTGGGAACCGTGGACTCGGCGATCTTGCTGTGGGAAGCTTTTAAGACCGTGCTTCGGGGGGAGGCCCTCTCCCTGGTGGTGACTGCCAAGAATCGGAGGGATTGCGAAGTGCGGCAAGTGGAGGAGGAGATTGCGGCCCTTGAGGGGGATATGGAGGAGGAGGTCACAGAGTCCTCATTGCATGAGCTTTGCTTGAAGCAGGCGGAGTATAGGGACCTGGTGACAGAAGCCGCCAAGACCCTTAGCAGGGAACAACAGGGCCGTCTGTATGATGTTGGAGATAAGGCAGGGAAACTCCTGGCGTGGCTGGACAGGAAGGAACGGGTCAATAGAGTGGTGCCAGAGTTGATTGGAGAGGGGGGAGAGGCGATTGTGGAACCTGAGGGGATTGTGGAGTGTTTTGCGGAGTATTTTCATAGGGTTTATTCCTCTGTGTCGGACAGGCCGCCCGAGGACTCGACTGATCTCCTCCGTGATATCGAGTTGCCCTGCCTCTCTGACATAGATAGGGACGAGTTGGATGGCGACATCACGGTTGATGAGGTGGCGGGGGCGATTCGCGCGTTGAATTCGGGTAAGGCCTCTGGACCGAACGGACTGCCGATCGATCTGTACAAACTGTTCCCGGATAGGGTCGCCCCTCACCTGCGCGCCATGTTTTTGGAGGCGCGGGGGGATGGGATCCTTCCGTTGGATCAGCGGTTGGCGTCGATCGTGGTCATACATAAAGAGGGTAAACCCCGAGATAGATGCGCCTCCTATCGGCCCATTTCACTCCTCAACGCTGAGCCGAAAATTCTGGCCAAACTCCTGGCTACCCGTCTGATTAGGGTACTTGGCGATCTGGTCCACCCGGATCAATCTGGCTTTATCCCGCACCGAAACACAGCATTGAACCTTAGGCGTCTTCATGGCGTCATCGCCAGGGCGGGCACGCTGCGTGAACCGGCTGTTGTGGCATCTCTTGATGCCACGATGGCCTTTGACACGGTGGAGTGGGCATACTTATGGGCCGTGCTGGCCAAGTTTGGTTTCGGTCGCGGGTTTGTGAGTTGGGTCCGGTTGCTGTACGAGGGGCCACTAGCGAATGTTGTGGTGAATGGTCGGGCATCCACTCCGTTTCAGCTTGGTAGGGGTACTCGGCAGGGCTGCCCCCTGTCGCCTCTGTTGTTCGCCCTCGCCCTTGAACCGTTGGCTGCGTGGATACGTTGGCACCCGGATATACGGGGCCTTCGGTGGTCGCCTGATCACGAAGACCGTATTTCGCTCTATGCCGATGATATCCTGTTGTATCTTGCCTCACCGAAGAAGTCACTTATAGTGGTCTGTGACGTACTCGCATCGTTCGGTAGGAACTCGGGGCTTGTGATTAATTGGGGCAAATCGTATTTGTACGTTCTTAGTGGCGAGGTCCCACCGATCCCTAGAACATGTTCGATACAGGTTGCCCAGCAAGGTTTTGTGTATTTGGGGATTTTTATATCCATGGATCCTGTTGTGCGCTATGAGAGGAACCTGCTCCCCCCCTTGGCACGCTTGAGGCGAGATGTTGAAGGTTGGCGGAGGCTGCCGCTCTCCCTTGTTGGGCGTGCGGCCCTGTTCAAAATGATGTCCCTTCCCCGCTTCCTCTACGCCCTTCAGAACACCTTGGACTGGGTACCGGCCAAATACTTTCGGGAGGTCGAAGGCCTCCAAAGGACGTTGCTGTGGGATGGGCGGCCGCGAATAGCTATTTCAAAGTTGACGCTCCCATGGTACGATGGGGGCATTGCGCTCCCAGACATCCGACGGTACTATTGGGCCACGCAGCTGAGCGCGATCAACCATGGGTTTTACGGCCCTGCCCTTAGCCCTGGGTATGCCATGGATAGGTGGCTGCTGCGCGGAGGCAACTACTACAGGGCGTTGTATTCGCGGTCCCTAGACTCGTCCCTCACGGGGCCCACAGGTGTGGCGGTGCGCGTATGGAAGATGGCGACCGACTCGCTGGGCTGGAAGGATAGGCTCACCCTCGCTACCCCATTGTTTGAATCGGAACGGTTGGGAAGACTCTGGCACACGAAGGGCTTTGATAAGTGGGACCTGATAGGTATATCCAAGGTGGGAGATGTGCTGCATAAGGGGAGGGTAAAGTCCTTCGAGGAGTTGCAGACTGAGTTTGAGCTAGGGCCTTCAGAGTATTTTAGGTATATCCAGCTGCGTCACGCCCTCCGATCAGTCCTGGTGGAGGGTGAGAAGGTGCCGGAGTCCTCTCCCCTTGAGGACCGAGTCCTTGATGGTCATATGCCCGAGAGCACGATTTCGCTCATATATAAGAAGTTGATAAACGTCCGGGCAGACTTGCTATTGGGGCTGAGAGAACAGTGGACCAGGGATGGCCTCGAGTTGGATAATGAGGACTGGCAGTCAGCGGTCTCTTCGCCTAAGGAGGTTGCGATCCCGTCGCGTCTGAGGCTGGTGCAGCTTAAAATACTGCACCGGGTGTATGTTACGGGGCCAAGGCTGGTCCACATGGGATTCTCGGAGGACGGCCTGTGCAGAAGGGGATGTGGTATGGTGGGTACTTTCCTGCACATCATCTGGGAATGTGGTGTCATTGTGGAGTTCTGGAGGAGAGTCCATGCAGTTATGGGGGAGGTGACGGGCATTGTGGTACAGCCGGAGGCGCGGTGCTGCCTCCTGAACGTCTGGGGCCCCACTGATCTCGATGAGGCGCAGACCCAATGGGTGACTCTGGGTAACATGGTAGCTAAAAGGGATATCGCGCGACTATGGGGCTCCTCAGGAACCCCTACACTGACCGCGTGGAAGGAGAACATGGATTGGAGCATGTTTAGGGAGAAGACGGTCTACTGCTCTAGAGGTCGCCCCCGGAAGTGGCATGCCATCTGGGGGCGGTGGAACCAATACAGGGGGGGAATATGTCTTGCCCCGGACCTGGAACCTCCCGAGGAACAGCTTTCCCCCTGACCTACCTTCCAGCACAGTTTGGTTTTGGTAACCGTTCTGGGCCTCTGCTGTTCCCCTTCTTCCTCCGCACACAGTCTTATACTTAGTAGATGAGTGGGGTCCTGCCTCCCCTGGGGGCTTTCACCATGGGATTTCAATGTTTCTGCCTTGCTGGGGTTTGTTGTGTGTTTTTCAGTGTTTATTTAAAATTGGACCTTTGCATTACTCATCGTACTGTATCTGGGACACATTACTGTATCTAACTTGCAATGCTGCCGAACCCTCGGGCTGTCGGCTGAATAGCTGTGTCCTGAATTTCGAAATAAAGGTTTTCAAAAAAAAAAAAAAAAAAAAAAAAAAAAAAAAAATCATTCATGGACCCTGTGGAGTCGCTTTGGGACCCCCTCCCCCCTCCCAAGAGGCCTAGGGCTTCAGGGTATTTCCCTTCCCCATTTTCCTTATTTATGTTTTTTTCTGTGACTTGGTTCAAACCAAGTCACAAGATGGGTGTCAACACTTCCTGGTTTGAAGGGTTGGCAGCCAATCAGATCTCACCATGAGATTGGAAGGGGTCATGTATCCTCCGCGTCCCTAGATAATCAACTGGAGCTTTCTTTTAATTACTCTGCAACTACTGAATAGGTTTTATCAATTCACAAAAAGGAGGGACTACCATGGACCAACATCTACCTTCCTGAAGAATCTGGTGGAATTCCGTTCAGCAGTTTGGGTTGTAGCAATGTCTAAAGTTCCTATGAAAATTAATATGGGGAAAATTAATTTTGCCCCCCTTTTTCTCGACCCCCATATCATGGTTCACCCTGAAATTTTCACAACAGCAGCTGAATGGAGCATCAAAATAGTTTTTAAGATTTCGCAAGGATTTGACAAATGACGCCAAAGTTATTGGAAAATAAAAAAATGCTTATCTTATTGATACTATAACTACAAACCGGTGTGCTCCATATATATATATATACACTGAAAAAACCATAGGTTTCAGGGGTGTTATAGTTAGCTGGACTTTTCACTTGTACAAAACCATTGAAATTCCCCCGTTATAGTTAGTTCAGCTAACTATAACTCGCGCGCCCGCAATGCACTGCTGATGACGTCACATATTACATCACTCATGACATGGTCAGTGACATCACTCATGACATCACTGATGACATCTCAAATGACATCACTGATGACATCACTGATGACATCATCCAGTGAATGTGTGTTTTTCTGAAAATTAAATATGTTTTATATATGTATATCTCAAGGTCGATGGAAGAATAAATGGGTATATAAGTGTCTAAATGGATGATTTGTTTTTGAAAAATTGATTGTGTAACTGACTGATTAAGTGTATCATAGTGAATACATGGCTTAGTGAGTAATGTTTAAATATGTAAATATCTGTATCAGTCTCTCACTTTGTGTATAAGTGGCTGCATGGGTTGGTGAGTAGCTACATGGGTGTCTATATAGGTTATTAGTTGGTTTTTTGAGTATCAGTCTGAGTGTCTGCATGGTTCGGTGGGGGGTATTACGTAGTGCATAGGTGCATGAATGAGTGACTCACTGTTTGTATGTGTTGAAGACAGCATGTGTGCAGGACTGTATGGGTGGATGAGTGTGTGTATGGGTGTGTTAGTGAGTGAATGACTGTCTCAATAGTGTCTTTATGAGTAACTACATATGTTTTAAACTAGTATATGTGACTAATGGTGTATATATGTGAGTATATGTGAGAGTGAGGGATTGAAAGAGTTCCTGTATGAATAAGTATGTGTTTCTATAAGTGATTGTTTAACCCCTTCAGCGCGGCGGGAATTCCCCCGCGGTGCTGAAGGGTTCGAGCGCGGGCGGGGCCATGACGGAACGGTTCCGTCATGAGCACAGCGCAACCGATGCTCATGACGGAACCGTTCCGTCATGGGCATGGAAGGGGTTAAAAGACTAAGTATGTGTAAGTTTCCGTAGAAGTAAGTGTGGTGGTGTGTGTATAACTGTATATGCAAGTAAATGTATGTTTGATTCTTTATTAGCATGAGTGACTATGTGTGTGAGTAACTCTATGGATGAGTGGCATTGTGTAACAGGATGTATAGGTGTATGAGTACATATGATGAGTGAGTACATGTATGAGTGACTGTATAGGACTGTTGGTGAATGAGTGGATGTGTATGTGGATCTTAGAATTACTGAAGAGGTTGTTGTAACTGGTATTGGTATGTCCATTGTTTTGAAAATTTTAGTCTCTATTTTTGAATGTGTGTATCAAAGGTTATATTAGGGTGAGAGGAAGTCTTGCACTCTATCACAAGGATGATGTCATCAGTGATGTCATCAGTGATGTCATTTGAGATGTCATCAGTGATGTCATGAGTGATGTCACTGACCATGTCATGAGTGATGTAATATGTGACGTCATCAGCAGTGCATTGCGGGCGCGCGAGTTATAGTTAGCTGAACTAACTATAACGGGGGAATTTCAATGGTTTTATACAAGTGAAAAGTCCAGCTAACTATAACACCCCTGAAAGCTATGGTTTTTTCAGTGAATTTCTGAGGTTTTTTAAATGCTAATTCCTAACTATAACGTGCCTGAAACCTATGTTTTTTTCTGTGAATTTCAAAGGTTTTTTAAATGCTCATTTCTAACTATGACTACAGAGATAGGACATGTGAAGAAAGAAGCAAAAATGCACAGAAAGAAACAAAAGAAGTGCAGAAAGAAGCAACAGAAGTCCTCAAATACGAAGATAAGTGCAGGAAGAAGGATAACGAGCAGAAAGAACAAAAAGAAGAGCAGAAAGAAGCCTTGTTGCAAAATCATCCTGTACCCTCAACTTTTTCAGACGGATACTGGTGGTAACTGAGTCTGACTAACCAGTCCTAGAGCCAGTGCTATGTTAAAAGACACTTAGAATACAGTGAAAACACCTACATACACTAGGGAACATTATGCGTTGGGGTCCCCCTGTGATTAGCATGACCTCCTCTGTAAGCCCCTAGTATATAATAGGGCATGGGGATTAAAACTACCTCTTAAAACAGGCCACAGGGCGTTTTTGCACACGTTAACTCAGGCCCCGTCCCCTCCCTTCACCACTGTGAAAACACGCTCTGTGTCCGTTTTTAGTTGGGAGATTAAGTTCATTTGAATCCTGAGGGTCCCTAGGGTCCAACTAGCCCAATAGGTACCTCCAGTAAGTGCCACAGAGCTGCGTTGCAGAGAGGTGTAAAAAGTGGCATGGCCTGGACCACCTCTCTGCAATGCAGCTCAGTGGCGCTTACTGGAAGCACTTGGTGGGCTAGTTAGCCCCCAGGGGCCCTCAGTATTGAAGGGAAATTATATCCCCAATTTAAAACGTGCCATAGTGCGTGTTTGCACACGTCACCTCAGGCCCCGTCCCCTCCCTTCACCACTGTGTAAACGCGCCCTGTGGCTGTTCTAAGTTGAGAAATTAAGTCCCCTTGAAACCTAAGGGTCCCTAGGGTCAAACTAGCCTCCAGTAAGCGCCACAGAGCTGCGTTGCAGAGAGGTGTAAAAAGGGGCTTGGCCTCAGAACACCTGTCTGCAGCGGAGCTCCCTGGCGCATACTGGAGATGCCTGTTGGGGGCGCGTTTGCAGAGTGCTGCACGGAGGGGGCATGGCCTCCGGCACGATGCCAGTCTTTTATTTATTTTAATTTTTTAAGAAGGGGGGCTGTGTGGTTCCCCTTCTTATTCTAATTTATTGGCCCTGATGACCCCATCCCCCAGGGCCTGTCTCCTAATTATATTTTTTTTACCCCAATCCCCAGGGCCGGCCACTGTTTTTTATTATTTTTAAAAAATATATATTTATAGACACACCTAGGACATGCTGGACAAACCGTACGTACCTATCACCATGACGATTTGCGTGATATTCATTATAAGGCGACTATGCATGCAATGAATCCACGTGGAATGTATTTACACCACTAGTGAAGCTCTGACATGTCTTATGCCCTACCGTGCCTAATCCCGGTAGACACCCTTGTCGTTTATTTATACAAACATGGGTAGCTATTGACGGGCACATTTAATACACATGCACACCAAGCCATTCAAAGGGGATTCGACAAAAATTCTACCAAAACTATGCAAGAAACCCCCCTCACGGTTACACATCCACTGCCGGATGTGTAATACTTTTTATTTTACTCTCTGGAAAGGGGACGAACATCACTTGAGAGTCACAGCGCGCTCCTGACAGAGCCCAATGCTGTGTTACACCCACCATTGCCTGCCGAGTGCCACACACCTCTGTGTTGTATTCCACTAGCTAGTGCATATGCTATGACACTCTCTAGCCCATGTGCACTGTAACACCACCCCATGAATATGTCATGCCACACTTGTCTTCGCACGGGTTATATTGCCCCATCTAACGTGCCTTCCTCGATGCCTATGTTATAACGCACAGTGCTATGCCATACATATTACAATCTGGGATCCATATCTTTGTCACAGTGCATATGCAACGTTACACTCCCCAGCACATATTTTATATTACAACTTTAGAGACTAGTTAGGTTACACAACACTGCCCTGTGTATATTACACTCCAAGGCGCATATCGCAAAGCACGCGCTAGTGCCTGTGCTATCTCGCGCTCTCCAATGAATCTGTCATTGCGCACAATGTATTGCATATTATATTTCACGCCCGGTTCATCTTATATCACACTTTTTGGTGCATAGATTATACCATACACTATGTTCTATATAACACTGTGTTCACCTACCCTTTTCACGGGCATTACATTTTGCGATAGGGGGTGGAGGGTCAGGGGGTGTTTCTGCCAAGTGAGCCTGGAGTCACAGTCACAAACGTCCTCTTCTTCCTGAATAAAAGTGAGATTATGCTGCATACTTGTTCATATTTTAAGTAGTTCGCACAGACACAATGTTTTAAAAACAATAAAGTTCCTAATATCCGCCTTCTCTGAACAGTTAGCTTGGTGCCCCATCCCCCTCCTCCCTATCCTCTGTTGTGTGAATCCATGGACTAGCCTCCTCCCTCCTGCCATGCATGGTCTGATGTGCTGCCACTGCCCTCAATTTAGTATGATGTACCAGTCCACTCCTCCTGCCCTCCATTGCCCAATTCTATGCCCCATCATTGACCCCCTGCTTAAACTCTGTGCTTAGCTTGCTGCCCCTATTCTCCTTCCCCCTGCCCTCCGATGTCTTTGTGCATGCCCCTGCTCCATCCTTTTTGCCCACCATGTCCCATGGACCTGCCACTCCTATCTACTCTGAGTGTTCTGTTGAGCTGCCACTCCCCTCCTACCTGCCTAGCATTGTCAGATGACTGTAACTTGTCCCTGCCACCTCCACCCTGCCTGTCCACATGCCATGCCCCTATCCTCTTCCTCCTGTCCTACATGGTCCATTGTACTGCCACACCCTTCTGCCCTCCCTGGTCTGTTGTGCTGCAACTGCTCCTCCTGCCTGCCCCGTGTGGTCTGTTGTGAGGCCCCTTCCCCTGAACTTTCTCGTCTGTGCACAGGTCCTGACCCTCCCTTCTATCCTCCATGGTCCTTTGTGCATGCCCCTGCACCCTCTTTCTTGCCCATCATAGCCATTGTGCTGCCACTAACCCTCCCACTTGCCATGCATGGTCTTCTGTGCTGCCATGGCCCCTCCCACCTTCCCTGTGTGGTCAGTTAGCTGCCCCTGGCCCCCTCCCACCTTCCCTCCATGGTCTGTGTGTATGCCATCACAGTCTCACTGTTGCTCTTCATGGTGTGTCTTGCTTCTAGTGCCCATCCTGCCTGACCTCCATGGCTATCTTGCTGCTCCTGCCCTGCCCCCTTGCCCCCAGCCCTCTGTTTACATGTGCAGACCCCTACTCCCTCCCTCCTGGCTTGTCTGTTCCATTGTAATGCCCCAGATCCCTCCTGCCCTTTATGGTCTGTTATGCTGCAGCTTTCTCTCCTGTCTGTCCATTATGGTCAGCTAGCTACCATTGCCTCTTGCCCCTCTGTTCTCTGTTGTCCATGTGCATGGTCCTGTCCCCTCCCTCTTGCTTTCTATGGATTGTTGTGCTGCACTCCCGTCCTGCATGCCCTGTGTGGTGTATTGTGCTGCTGCAAACCCTGATGCCTGCCCTGCAGGGTCAGTTTGGTAAACCTCTCCATGTACCTCCTGTCCTCTGTTATCCAAGTCCATGTCCCTATCCCATTTCCTTCCATGATCCAATGTACCATACTTGCGAACATTTTGAACTTGGTAAGAGGGAGATTTTGAAAAAAAAACTGGGGTATTGATTTTCCCCTTTGAGTTACATTGAAAAAGAGGAGATTGTAGACAGGAGACAGATCAAATAAAGCCCATTTGAGCTTAAAAACATTGGACGTTTACTGGCTGAATCAGGTCTGTTTGGCATGTATGGTTGTACTACCATTGCCTCTTCCTTCTGCCCACAATGGTCTATTACATTGCCACAGCCTCTCTTGCAAGTCCCGTATTGTTGGTTTGTTGCCCCTGCCCCCCTTTCCACTGCCCTCCATAGTCTGTTGTGCTTCCACGGCCCTTCCTGCCTGCTCAGTGTGGTTAAATTGTTGCCTTTGCACCCTCCTACCTGCCTTCAATTTTCAGAGTCCGTGCCCCTGGCCTCTGCCTCTCAACAGTATCCTAATGAACAACTAGATTGCTAACATTCTATATTTATTACAAAAGTGTGGAACGCCTGACATCATCTTGATGTAATCAAAACTGTAATACCTAGAGCATTTCCTTTAGAAATTACATACATGAGAGGGTCTTATTGGCATCAAAATTATGGTTAGTGCTCTAAAAGACTAAAATAAGGACATATTTTCTGAGTTTTCAAATAGCGACAAAGCACTTTTAAATTATTTGTTATCTTTATGTTTTTTTATCCAGTTGACCACTTGATTAAATGTTGCACTTAGGGGAGAGGATGTGGTGTTACTTCCAGAACTGCAGACTTTGCAACTGGGGAACCAGGTTGAAGTTTCTGCTTCAGCTCGACATTCTGTGATTCTGGTCAAATCACTTAGTCTCCCCATGTCTACAACCAAAATGAATTTGTTCTTGTGTGATGTAACCAATGCTCATGTAAAGCACTCCAATACCTGACAGGTCTGCACTATATAACACTGCAAAAACACAAAATAATAAGTGTTTTGCACACTTCTGTCACTGGGCTATATTTGGGCTACATCTGGGTGATTTTGGGCTACATTTGGGCTCTTTTGTCTCCGGTGGCCATCTTGGGAGATTTATTTGTTATGAAGTTTCCTAATTTCCTCATGTACTGCAGTCTCCTCAATAGGAAATGCTTTCAGTTTTTTACTTTGATTCCATCATGAAGGTATTCAGATATGTCACACATTTGCCATAAATTCTGAAGGTTAGCACTCTAGTTGCTCATTAGATCACTGTAGTAAAACTACTGTTCACCATGGAAGTCTGCTCCTGGTATTAAAAGTGCATGTTTCAGTCTGCATGTCAGAATATTTTAATGAAATAGAAGAGGATTTGAGAAGTCACTCAAAATGTGCCCTCATTTTCTTTCTTCAGCATTAATCATAATTTCTATGGCAAAATTAACCCACTCATTGTGTTCCTTTTTAAATTAAATGTTTTAAGTGTTACCAGTTTATTCCAATCAAGGTGTGCCATACTTTTGTCATAATGAATACAGTAAGCGCTCTAGTTGTTTTTAAGAATATTCTGGGGCATTCTGTAATTGGGCTATACTTGGGCTACATCTGGGTGATATTTGGGCTACATTTGGGCTCTTTTGTCTCTGGTGGCCATCTTGGGAGACTTATTTGTTATGAAGTTTCCTAATTTCCTCATTTACTGCAGTCTCCTCAGTAGGAAATACTTTCAGTTTTTTACTTTGATTCCATCAAGAAGGCATTCAGATGTGTCACACATTTGCCATACATTCAGAATGTTAGCACTCTTTTTGCTCGTTAGATCACTGTAGTAAAGCTACTGCTCACCAGGGAAAACTGCTGCTGGTATTGAAAGTGCATGTTTCAGTCTGCATGTCAGAATTTTTTAATTAAATAGAAGAGGATTTGAGAAGTCACTCAAAATGTGCCCTAATTTTTCTTTCTGCAGCACTAATCATACTTTTTTATGGAAAAATGAACCCCCTCATTTTGTTCCTTTTTAAATTAAATGTTTTAAGAGTTACCACTTTAATCCAAGCAAGATGGCTTCAGGCGTGCCATACATTTATCATAAGTAGGACAGTTAGCGCTCTAGTAGTTCTTTGGAACACTCTGGGAAGCTGCAGTAGAACACAAAGGAATCAACTGACAGTCTCTGCCCTTGTTGGATGTACATGTTTTACTGAGAATGTCAGACTTCATTCTCACATGACTGAGAAAGATAATGTGAATTTACAGAAAATAAGCTCACAGTTTAGCTTAGAGATCACCTTCCAAACCTCTGTGGTAAAAGCATGAGAAAATATTTTTCTCTCAATCATGATATCCCAGCAGAAGGCTTTTTCACATGGTGAAATCACCTTAGAACATACCACAATTCCTAAAATGAGTATGGTACCATCAACAAATGATTTATAATGTAACTAAAGTCTTAAAACCTTCTATTAACTGCAATGCTTTTTAATGAGGTGCTATCATGTCTATTGGTCCCAAGATGGCTGCCAACACTTCTTGGATGAAGTGCTGACAGCCAATCAGATCTCAGGATGAGATGTGTGGTTAGGCTCCGCCCACATATATATATGCTTTTAAATGCTATTTCTCAGGAAATACTGAACAGATTTACACCAGACCTGCAAAAGGCACTTCCTTGACCTTATGGCTACCTCTCTGCCAAATTTCAAGTAATTCTGTTCAGCCGTTCGGGCTGTAGCTGTGTCTAAAGGTCCTATGGAAAAATGCATGGGGAAAATGCGTTTTGGGACCCCCCTTTTTTCTCGGCCCCTATATGACGAATCACCCCGAGACTTTCAGGGTAGGAGCTGAACGGAGCGCCCCATTAGTTTTGAAAATTTCGCGAGGATTCGTCAACCGGTGCCAAAGTTATTCAAAATAGAATTTTGAGATTTCCTATGGAAACTAGGTTGTAACTATAACTATCTACTGGCGACCGCCAGTAGATAATATATATATATATATTCACTTAAAAAACCATAGGTTTCACACAAGTTATAGTTAGCTGTACATTTCACTCGTAAAAAAACCAATGAAATTCCACGTTATAGTTAGATCAGGTAACTATAACTTGCGCCCCCGCAATGCACTGCTGATGACGTCACATATTACATCACTTAAGACATGGTCAGTGACATCACTCATGACATCAATGATGACATCTGAAATGACACATTGTGCATTGCGGTCGCGCAAGTTATAGTTACCTGATCTAACTATAACGTGGAATTTCATTGGTTTTTTACGAGTGAAATGTACAGCTAACTATAACTTGTGTGAAACCTACGGTTTTTTAAGTGAATTTGCAAGGTTTTTTAAATGCTAATTCCTAACTATAACGTGTGTGAAACCTATGGTTTTTTCAGTGAATTTGTACGGTTTTTTAAATGCTAAGTTATGTATTTATTTTTAATTTTTGCACGCACGGTGCGCTTCGCGCACCGTGCGCGTGCTGTGGGCACACGGTGCGCTTCGCGCACCGAGCACCCACGTTGCGCATTTCGTACCGTGCACGCCTTGCCATTTTTTTCTCCCTTGGGGGTCCTTAGATTTATATATTAAATGTGATTGTTAATTTATTTTTATTTTTGTATTTTTTTTTACCGTACGCGTACGGTAAGCTTACCATACGCGCACTCCGCGATTTTTTTTAAAAATTATTAAATTTATTTTTCATACTTTTTGGTCCTTCGTGAACCCCCTGACGAACGCTAGGGGGTCTGCAACTCTCTTCGTTGCCCCCTTTTCATGCTATCAACCTTTGTTTTTCAGTGCGAGAGACAGAAAATGGTGGCCGATACTTTCTGATTTCGACCGATTCGAATGTTTACAGTCATGTAACCACCAATCAGAATTGAGCTCGCGTACGGCACCGTACGCGTACGGTAAGCTTACCGTAAGCGCACGGAGCGCGCTTACAGATATATATATTAATTTAAATGCTATTTTCTCAGGATCTACTGAACAGATTTACACCAGACCTGCAAAAGGCACATCCCTGACCTGAGGACTACCTCTCTGCCCAATTTCAAGTAATTCTGTTCAGCCGTTCGGGCTGTAGCTCGGACTAAAGGTACTACTTTTCTCAGCCCCCGCTTGACGAATCCCCCCGAGACTTTCAGGGTAGGAGCGTAGCGTAGCGCCCCATTAGTTTTGATAAATTCGCGAGGATTCGTCAACCGGCGCCAAAGTTATTTCAAATACAATGTTGCGGATTTCCTATGGAAACACGGTCCTAACTATAACTATCTACTGGCGACCGCCAGTAGATAATATATATATATATTATTGTTATATATTATTCAGTGTATGAGCTTTATGAGCATTCTTGCACATTTTTTGCGCATTTGCACATATTTTTGCACTTTTGCACTTTTTTGCACTTTCACTTTTAAGCACTTTTTGCACTTTATGCTATTTGCACATACACATTAAATAAATAAATCTTAATAAAAAAATACATAACATTTTAAAAATTAAATAAAAAAATTAACTATCACTCACATTAATAGAAAACAATATAGCATTTTTTGAGAGGATTGACATGGTAATTTTATTGAACATACGACATTCCTGCTTTTTGGATTTCATCCAGACAATTTTCCTCAAATTGGTCTTACGACACACGTTTGACAATCCTTGCACATCTTATTATTATTATCCTATGTTGTATGATTTGTAGCATATAGGAGAATTGTTTTGGATTGTCCATGTATTCTATATGATCCCATCCCAGTACATATTTTGACTTTATTTGTCCCGAATTTGCTATAATGATATGTATTTAGACTCTGTATAAAGTGTTAAATTCGGGTGGTTGGGTCAAATCTACACACGGATATAATTATATGTATATTATGTGCAAACATCAAGACGCTATTTTTAGCAGGAAGTTGAAAATGTAAAATGATAGTATATCTTCTGTTTCCTCTCGGTCACGTGACACGGGTGTTTGTATTTTTAAACAGCGTCATACGCAAAGTTTGTCCCATGTGATCAAGCCACTCCAGTGGCGAAACGCGTCATGACAGAAGGGAGACTCTTATACTTTTACTAATAAAAAGTATTTACCGACGAAGAGGAGTTCGTGCATTCTTTTCCGTGGAGAAAACTGATGAATGCTTCGTGCCTATATATATATGTATATATATATATATATATATATATATATATTCACTGAAAAAAACATAGGTTTCACACATGTTATAGTTAGCGGAAATTTTACTGATAAAAAACCAATGAAATTCCCCCGTTATAGTTAGTGCAGGCAACTATAACTCACGCGACCGCAATCCTCTGCTGATGCTAATACTGTATTTAGACACTTATTTACCCATGTCTTCTTCCATACATTTTTAGCTATACATATATTACAAATATTTTCTTTTCATAAAGACACATATGTCATCAGCAGAAGATTGCGGTCGCGTGAGTTATAGTTGCCTGCACTAACTATAACGGGGGAATTTCATTGGTTTTTTATCAGTAAAATTTCCGCTAACTATAACATGTGTGAAACCTATGGTTTTTTCAGTGAATTTGCAAGGTTTTTTAAATGCTAATTCCTAACTATAACGTGTGTGAAACCTATGGTTTTTTCAGTGAATTTGTACGGTTTTTTAAATGCTAAGTTACTTTACGCCATTCGTGGCGTGCGCGCCCACTTAATGCAGTTTGTTCCGTGCGCGCGCGGTGCGCTTCGCGCACCGTGCGCGCACAGTGAGCAAGAGGTGCGCTTCGCGCACCGCGCGCCCACTTTACGCAAATAGTGCCGTGCACGCACGGTGGGCACGCGGTGCGCTACGCGCACCGCGTGCCCACGTTACGCTAGATGGGCCATGTACGCACGATGCGCTTCACGCACCGTGCGCACATGGAGGACATATGATGCACTTCGTTTTTAAAGGTAATATTTTAATTTTTCGCAGTAGTACGGTAAGCATAATCGGCGAAAAAATAAAAATTCCGTTTTTGGCCTTGGGGGATCTTTGGGGACTCCCTGTACATGGCTATGTGTGTGGGAGCTGTCAAAACAGCCCCTTTAAATGTTTTTGTGCTTTGTTTGTTAATCATCTCTCTCAGTGCGAGAGAGAAAATGGCGGCCGCCGCTTCCTGGTTTCGGCCGATTCGAATGTTTACTAAGATCTAAGAGCCAATCATAATCGCGCTCGCGCACGCCACCGTACGCGTACGGTAAGCGTACCGTAAGCGCACCGTAAGCTGGCTCAGATATATATATTGATTTAAAGGCTATTTTCTCAGAATCTACTGAACAGATTTACACCAAACCTACAAAAGGCACTTCCTTGACCTGAGGACTACCTCTCTGCCAAATTTCTAGTAATTCTGTTCAGCCGTTCGGGCTGTAGCCCTGTCTAAAGGTCCTATGGAAAAATGCATGGGAAAAACGCGTTTTGGGACCCCCCTTTTATCTCAGCCCCCGCTTGACGAATCCCCCCGAGACTTTCAGGGTAGGAGCGGAGCGTAGCGCCCCACCTATTTTGAAAAATTCGCGAGGATTCGTCGACCGGCGCCAAAGTTATTCAAAATAGAATGTTGCGGATTTCCTATGGAAACGTGGTCCTAACTATAACTACCTACTGGCGACCGCCAGTAGGTAATATATATATATATATACATATATCCAAATTCGAATGTGGCTGTGGGCGGCTACCTCATCCAAGGAGGGGGTCCGTTGGCGGAATCAACCAACTTCCGCTATTCAATTAGAAGCAAATTCCCAACTCTTCCCGCTTCCCATCCGGCAAACAGCGAAGAGAGAGTCACGGACACCTCGTTTCTTCGTGGCAAAATCAGGTCTTTATTTTGAAATAACAGCCTTTCGACGCGTTTCGGATATCACAGTATCCTTGTTCACATGCGGAAATGCTGTCCGCCAACAGTTTTTATACCCGTGTATCTTTTTTTTGATTGTGACAGTTTCAGTGCAACATCATGTGATCATAGACATAAACAACATCCTCGGTAGAGTAAGTACCTTCTCCTTAGGTTTGTTTGATATGCGGTTAAAAGGTTTAAATACACATTGTATGACAAGGAAAATTACAATTACACGTTCCATAATAGTTGCTGTGTCATTGCATAAATGCTGTGTATAGCCCCCTAAAAAAAGGGATAAATCCCATACTTTGCAAGGGAAGCCTATTTCGACTATAGACACATTGCATTTGATAGCGTAAATGCTGATACACAAACAGTAACCTTAAAAGATAACTAATATGGAAATAATTCATGACATAAAGACATGAGCTAAAAAAATGTTTTTATCACTTGTCTAAATTGTGCAAATAACGCATATATGTAAACCACTGGAAGCTCCCATATTGCCAAGGGAATGCTGAAAAAGGTGCATAATCACTCAATCATGTGAGGTGTTGTATGTGCAGTGCAAATAGTGCAATAGTTAATAAAATCATTAACTTAATATGTGCCTAAAAAAAAAAAAAAATTTTTTTAAAAGTTTTTACAAAAAAAATGTTTTTTGTTTAAAAACCGGGGGGGGGGGGAGGACATATACATTAGCAGCTGGGGATGAATATGTACAAAGGAGCGTAAGCGAATTAAATGTAAAAATCATCCATAAGAACCTTCCATAAAAAACTCTCGGTATAAGAATTATCATAAAAGGTCAATATAAAAAATCTTCATTTACGCTATCAAATGCAATGTGTCTATAGTCGAAATAGGCTTCCCTTGCAAAGTATGGGATTTATCCCTTTTTTTAGGGGGCTATACACAGCATTTATGCAATGACACAGCAACTATTATGGAACGTGTAATTGTAATTTTCCTTGTCATACAATGTGTATTTAAACCTTTTAACCGCATATCAAACAAACCTAAGGAGAAGGTACTTACTCTACCGAGGATGTTGTTTATGTCTATGATCACATGATGTTGCACTGAAACTGTCACAATCAAAAAAAAGATACACGGGTATAAAAACTGTTGGCGGACAGCATTTCCGCATGTGAACAAGGATACTGTTATATCCGAAACGCGTCGAAAGGCTGTTATTTCAAAATAAAGACCTGATTTTGCCACGAAGAAACGAGGTGTCCGTGACTCTCTCTTCGCTGTTTGCCGGATGGGAAGCGGGAAGAGTTGGGAATTTGCTTCTAATATATACATATATATATATATATATATATATATATATATATATATATATATATATATATATATATATATATATATATATATATATATTACCTACTGGCGGTCGCCAGTAGGTAGTTATAGTTAGGACCACGTTTCCATAGGAAATCCGCAACATTCTATTTGGAATAACTTTTGCGCCGGCTGACGAATCCTCGCGAATTTTTCAAAATAGGTGGGGCGCTACGCTCCGCTCTTACCCTGAAAGTCTCGGGGGGATTTGTCAAGCGGGGGCTGAGATAAAAGGGGGGTCCCAAAACGTGTTTTTCCCATGCATTTTTCCATAGGACCTTTAGACACAGCTACAGCCCGAACGGCTGAACAGAATTACTTGAAATTTGGCAGAGAGGTAGTCCTCAGGTCAAGGAAGTGCCTTTTTTAGGTTTGGTGTAAATCTGTTCAGTAGATTCTGAGAAAATATCCTTTAAATCAATATATATATCTGAGCCAGCTTACGGTGCGCTTACGGTACGCTTACCGTACGCGTACGGTGGCGTGCGCGAGCGCGATTCTGATTGGCTCTTAGATCTTAGTAAACATTCGAATCGGTCGAAACCAGGAAGCGACGGCCGCCATTTCGTGTGTTTCACTCAGAAAAAAAAAGAGTGATATCTTGAAAAGGGGGCAAGGAGGAGAGTTACAGACCCCCTTACATTTGTAAGGGGGTCAAAGAAGGACAGAAAAGTACAAAGACAACATTTATTGATTTTAAAAAAAATCGCGGGGTACGCGTACGGTAAGCTTACCGTAAGCGTACGGTAGAAAAAAAAAATAAAAAAATAAATGAAATTCAGATTTAAGTGTTTAGATATTAGGGGGCTCTAAAAAGAGCCGTTGTGTTTATGAAATGATTTTTTAGTGGTACCTACAAGTAAGTACCGATGCAGAGTCTAAGGTTCAAGAGGAAGACTCTGTTCCCTTCATCATTGAAGTGCACACCATCTCCTCTATAAATGTCTTGCATGTCATAACGCAAGTTGTTGTGGTAAATGGAACCCATACCATAGTCACGGAGGAAAGCAGAAACAGATTTGTTGACGTGCTTTCTTGCTTTGTCAATCTGCGGACAGAAATGATTGGACCAGTTCCATTTTTGCCTTTGGCATATGTTAGAAAACACAAAGGCAGTTTTAGGGAAAAGTGAAAACAGTTGTGCAAAGGTGTCCTTCATAAGCATTTCCAGACCTACCCCAGTCAAAGTGCCTAGGTCATTGCCACCACAGTGCACTATTATGAGGTCAGGGTGTTGGATGTGCATGAAGGATTTCACCAATGGCATCAATTGGTGCCACTTTAACCCTCTCTGACCAATCCATTTAATGTCTACATTTGGCAAAGCAAGGTCTCTCACCATATCTGTTTTCTCTGCATACTTTGCACTCCAGAAGACATAGCTGTGCCCTACAATCCACACTGTGAACATCTTCAAAGGAGAACTGGATGCACTCAGGAGGTGTCTTTCAGTAGAATGGCAATATGAAAAGAAAGACAGTTTGGAAATGGAGGCATACATATTTTTTTCATAAAAAGAACTGATTGGCTGTTTCATACCATTCTAGAATAAAAACTAGGCTGTATGTGTAAATTATTAGAAGCATGTTTTGTATTGGTACAGAAAAATGTATTACCAAAGAACAGTACTATGGATTTGCTGTTAGGTTTGAAAAGTCAAGCACTCTTGCTCTGTGGAATTGAAACATTGTTTGGCGAACTTCTGACCTAACTCCACACAGCAGTGTTCCATGAGCTGTTGCTATGGTAGCAGGCAGAAGTCAAGTTGGGGGAAGGGTACTAGGCAGAAGTCAAGTTGGGGGAAGGGTACTTTTGGAAAAGGGTTGGTTTTCAATAGAAATGTGTGATTACATTTGAAAAAAAGGTGGAAGCACTGAGATTTGAAACTAACATGTATATGTGTGGAAAAAGAGAGGGAAAGTTTGCCATTATCTGGTTCTGCTGAGAGGAGAGAGGTGTAAAGAACAGAGATCCTGGCTCTGATAATCTGCTGTTTGAGTGCCACATTTCTTTCACAACTAACTAATTTTAAAGGTGAGTTTAGAGTTTGAGAGGGGATGTATATGGTAAATTAAGAAATGAATAATAGAAATGGGATTCCTTTTGTTGAAGTTGTGTTTATTATTTTCTGTTTTGGGAGAAATTTAAATGTGAAGAACATGTAAAATAATATGGACTATGTTTTCACCATAAATTAAGGTGTACTGGTAAAAATAAAGAATACTTTAAGGGTTTGAGGTTTCAGTCAGTAATGCAAATACATTCAGCATCACTAAGGCTGGTTGCCCTTGCTGGAGTGTAGGCAGACAACCAGGTTACACATGGTGCTGGTCTGAAAAAGCAGTTTGGACATGTGCTTTTTTAAGAATCTGAAAAGTGGATTCATAATGTGTCAGTCTGTAAAAGTGTTTATCACTTGCCAAAAAAAAGAGTAGTAAGTGTGCTTTCAAATTGGCAAAGAAATTTCGTTTTGTGACTAATGTGAAAACATGACTCTGTGTGCATATAGGAATTACAGGCAGAGATTTATTGCGTATTGCTCTGGTGATTTCACAGTTGCATTAGATGGAAAGGGGGAGCCATTTTTTGGTGCAGAAGCACACTCTTAGCACACACCCAGCTGCTTACCCTGTGGAATCATGCACAGTATTCACAAGCGAGTGGGGTTTGAGGTTTCAGTCAGTAATGCAAATACATTCAGCATCACTAAGGCTGGTTGCCCTTGCTGGAGTGTAGGCAGTCAACCAGGTTACACATGGTGCTGGTCTGAAATAGCAGTTTGGACATGTGCTTTTTTAAGAATCTGAAAAGTGGATTCATAATGTGTCAGTCTGTAAAAGTGTTTATCACTTGCCAAAAAAAAGAGTAGTAAGTGTGCTTTCAAAATGGCAAAGAAATTTCGTTTTGTGACTAATGTGAAAACATGACTCTGTGTGCATATAGGAATTACAGGCAGAGATTTATTGCGTATTGCTCTGGTGATTTCACAGTTGCATTAGATGGAAAGGGGGAGCCATTTTTTGGTGGAGAAGCAGACTCTTAGCACACACCTAGCTGCTTACCCTGTGGAATCATGCACAGTATTCACAAGCGAGTGGGGTTTGAGGTTTCAGTCAGTAATGCAAATACATTCAGCATCACTAAGGCTGGTTGCCCTTGCTGGAGTGTAGGCAGTCAACCAGGTTACACATGGTGCTGGTCTGAAAAAGCAGTTTGGACATGTGCTTTTTTAAGAATCTGAAAAGTGGATTCATAATGTGTCAGTCTGTAAAAGTGTTTATCACTTGCCAAAAAAATGAGTAGTAAGTGTGCTTTCAAAATGGCAAAGAAATTTCGTTTTGTGACTAATGTGAAAACATGACTCTGTGTGCATATAGGAATTACAGGCAGAGATTTATTGCGTATTGCTCTGTTGATTTCACAGTTGCATTAGATGGAAAGGGGGAGCCATTTTTTGGTGCAGAAGCAGACTCTTAGCACACACCCAGCTGCTTACCCTGTGGAATCATGCACAGTATTCACAAGCGAGTGGGGTTTGAGGTTTCAGTCAGTAATGCAAATACATTCAGCATCACTAAGGCTGGTTGCCCTTGCTGGAGTGTAGGCAGTCAACCAGGTTACACATGGTGCTGGTCTGAAAAAGCAGTTTGGACATGTGCTTTTTTAAGAATCTGAAAAGTGGATTCATAATGTGTCAGTCTGTAAAAGTGTTTATCACTTGCCAAAAAAAAAGAGTAGTAAGTGTGCTTTCAAAATGGCAAAGAAATTTCGTTTTGTGACTAATGTGAAAACATGACTCTGTGTGCATATAGGAATTACAGGCAGAGATTTATTGCGTATTGCTCTGGTGATTTTACAGTTGCATTAGATGGAAAGGGGGAGCCATTTTTTGGTGCAGAAGCAGACTCTTAGCACACACCCAGCTGCTTACCCTGTGGAATCATGCACAGTATTCACAAGCGAGTGGGGTTTGAGGTTTCAGTCAGTAATGCAAATACATTCAGCATCACTAAGGCTGGTTGCCCTTGCTGGAGTGTAGGCAGTCAACCAGGTTACACATGGTGCTGGTCTGAAAAAGCAGTTTGGACATGTGCTTTTTTAAGAATCTGAAAAGTGGATTCATAATGTGTCAGTCTGTAAAAGTGTTTATCACTTGCCAAAAAAAAGAGTAGTAAGTGTGCTTTCAAATTGGCAAAGAAATTTCGTTTTGTGACTAATGTGAAAACATGACTCTGTGTGCATATAGGAATTACAGGCAGAGATTTATTGCGTATTGCTATGGTGATTTCACAGTTGCATTAGATGGAAAGGGGGAGCCATTTTTTGGTGCAGAAGCAGACTCTTAGCACACACCCAGCTGCTTACCCTGTGGAATCATGCACAGTATTCACAAGCGAGTGGGGTTTGAGGTTTCAGTCAGTAATGCAAATACATTCAGCATCACTAAGGCTGGTTGCCCTTGCTGGAGTGTAGGCAGTCAACCAGGTTACACATGGTGCTGGTCTGAAAAAGCAGTTTGGACATGTGCTTTTTTAAGAATCTGAAAAGTGGATTCATAATGTGTCAGTCTGTAAAAGTGTTTATCACTTGCAAAAAAAAAGAGTAGTAAGTGTGCTTTCAAAATGGCAAAGAAATTTCGTTTTGTGACTAATGTGAAAACATGACTCTGTGTGCATATAGGAATTACAGGCAGAGATTTATTGCGTATTGCTCTGGTGATTTCACAGTTGCATTAGATGGAAAGGGGGAGCCATTTTTTTGGTGGAGAAGCAGACTCTTAGCACACACCTAGCTGCTTACCCTGTGGAATCATGCACAGTATTCACAAGCGAGTGGGGTTTGAGGTTTCAGTCAGTAATGCAAATACATTCAGCATCACTAAGGCTGGTTGCCCTTGCTGGAGTGTAGGCAGTCAACCAGGTTACACATGGTGCTGGTCTGAAAAAGCAGTTTGGACATGTGCTTTTTTAAGAATCTGAAAAGTGGATTCATAATGTGTCAGTCTGTAAAAGTGTTTATCACTTGCCAAAAAAAAGAGTAGTAAGTGTGCTTTCAAAATGGCAAAGAAATTTCGTTTTGTGACTAATGTGAAAACATGACTCTGTGTGCATATAGGAATTACAGGCAGAGATTTATTGCGTATTGCTCTGTTGATTTCACAGTTGCATTAGATGGAAAGGGGGAGCCATTTTTTGGTGCAGAAGCAGACTCTTAGCACACACCCAGCAGCTTACCCTGTGGAATCATGCACAGTATTCACAAGCGAGTGGGGTTTGAGGTTTCAGTCAGTAATGCAAATACATTCAGCATCACTAAGGCTGGTTGCCCTTGCTGGAGTGTAGGCAGTCAACCAGGTTACACATGGTGCTGGTCTGAAAAAGCAGTTTGGACATGTGCTTTTTTAAGAATCTGAAAAGTGGATTCATAATGTGTCAGTCTGTAAAAGTGTTTATCACTTGCCAAAAAAAAGAGTAGTAAGTGTGCTTTCAAATTGACAAAAAAAATTCGTTTTGTGACTAATGTGAAAACATGACTCTGTGTGCATATAGGAATTACAGGCAGAGATTTATTGCGTATTGCTCTGGTGATTTCACAGTTGCATTAGATGGAAAGGGGGAGCCATTTTTTGGTGCAGAAGCAGACTCTTAGCACACACCCAGCTGCTTACCCTGTGGAATCATGCACAGTATTCACAAGCGAGTGGGGTTTGAGGTTTCAGTCAGTAATGCAAATACATTCAGCATCACTAAGGCTGGTTGCCCTTGCTGGAGTGTAGGCAGTCAACCAGGTTACACATGGTGCTGGTCTGAAAAAGCAGTTTGGACATGTGCTTTTTTAAGAATCTGAAAAGTGGATTCATAATGTGTCAGTCTGTAAAAGTGTTTATCACTTGCCAAAAAAAAGAGTAGTAAGTGTGCTTTCAAATTGGCAAAGAAATTTCGTTTTGTGACTAATGTGAAAACATGACTCTTGTGCATATAGGAATTACAGGCAGAGATTTATTGCGTATTGCTCTGGTGATTTCACAGTTGCATTAGATGGAAAGGGGGAGCCATTTTTTGGTGCAGAAGCAGACTCTTAGCACACACCCAGCTGCTTACCCTGTGGAATCATGCACAGTATTCACAAGCGAGTGGGGTTTGAGGTTTCAGTCAGTAATGCAAATACATTCAGCATCACTAAGGCTGGTTGCCCTTGCTGCAGTGTAGGCAGTCAACCAGGTTACACATGGTGCTGGTCTGAAAAAGCAGTTTTCTGCCTAATTTCAAAGCATGACTTTGTGTGCACACAGGAATTATTTTTAGAAATTTAATTTGTGAAGGTGTTATTGTGATTTTCATTTATAGGAAAGGGGTTTATAGTATTTTAAGATTTCTAAAGAACATAAAAAATGTAGTAATATATTTAAATAAAATAAAGGATTTTTTTTTTAGTTTTTTTCAGGTATTGCTGAAGAGCAGTGAACAAAATTTAAGATGCCTACAAAATCCAGAGTAAAGAAAGACCACAAAAAAAACCTATATTTGAAGACAACTGGAGGACCTAAGTTAGTTGGAGATGCTCATGTTGGGAAAAAGAAAAAATCTTCTGGTAAGCAAACAAAAGATTTTTTAAAGAACATATTCAAAAAAAGGAAAAATGTACAAAATGTTTGTACTGGAAAAAATGTTTTCAATAGAAAAGGAGAGGAAAAAATTGAGCATTTAGTTAATGCAAATATACCTTCTGCAACTAAAAAGATAAACTTAAACAGAAAAACAGCGTTTAAAGAGATACGTAGAAAAATGTTTCAGAGAAGAGTTATGTCCAATTTGATAAAGGATGTGAAGAAATATAAGCAAAAGGCTAAGTTTTATAAGAGAAAAAAAGAAATTGAAGCCATTGCAGCAAAGGCATTAGAATTAAAAAGGAAACTATTCATTTTAATTTTGATTAGGATGCGTACATTAGATAAAATGGTTAATATACTGAAATCACAAAGCAAAAGGAAAAGAGTAGTGAACAGAACAAACTTTTGTAAAGTGTTTTTAGGAAAATGGATGCATAGTTCAAGTAGTGAACCTTTTTTTAATGAAGAGAGCTATTTTCAAAGTAATAGTTTGCTGCATGCAGTTGACACCAGAGGTCGTGCTTCCGAAGTGAAAAATGGTTGCATAATGGAGAAGGAGATAATGGTTCCAAGAGATGAGGTACAAGTGATGGCGGATGAGGCTATGGGGAGACGTCCTAAAGCCCCAGTGTACACTTGGAATTGTAGTAGTATTTGCACTGTGCGTCAGGAATCTATTGATAAATTTCGTGAGTTTCTAAGAGAATATAGTAAAAAAAGTGTAAAACAGAAGATTAAGGTGCTTCAAAGTCTGGATCCATGCAGAGTGAGAGAGAATACTGGTTTGCAGGGTCATTCTCTGGCTTGTCTATCTAGAAAAGTGTGTAATAGTGTTTTCCATCATTTTAGGATGCTGGCTGTTCATCATACTGAAATGAGAAAGTTTGTGAGAGGGTTGTATTTTGCTAAAAGTCCAGCAATAAAGTTAGATGAATTGAATAGGGCTCTGTTCCGTGGATCGGTATCAGATGTAGAGAAGGTTGTTGATGAAATTCAGTTTTGTTACTTTGGTCCTGAACAAAACAGTGCAGAAAAGGACACAGTAAATGAGGAAGAAGTGGAAGAGAATGTAGAACCCTCTGTAAGTAAGACATTTAATGATCACATAACAAAATTTGCAATAATCTCTAATGAAAGACCAAATATTACTTGTATTTGTTGCCACAGAACTCATTATAGAAAACAAACCAGGTATGTTGATCTCTATAGAAAAAGTGAAAATGAAGATAATTATAAGTGGAAGGATTTTGCCACATATATATTTCTTGAAAATTGTTTTGAATTGGGTGAAGTTCAGCGTATTTGTAAATACTGTTATAATAAGTTAGAAGAAAATAGAATGCCGACCAGAGCTGTAAATAATAATTTAGAATTGGATGCACTTCCTGCTGAACTTTCTGAATTAAATACATATGAGTCTATACTCATTCAATGTGTTCATCCGTTCCAGACCATAGTACGTATGGAGCCCAAAACTGGTAAATTACCTCCTTCAGATTTACTGAGAGGTTTAAAAGGTAGAGTGGTGTATTTGCCCTTGGATTTGAAAAAAAATATGGAAACTATTGATGCGGATACTTTGGAAACTGAACCATTAATTATTCTGGTTAATGGTGTACCTACAAAGAATAAAAAGATTTGGCAGGAGCTGGTAGATGTACGGAAAGTACAAAGAGCAAATTTGTATTTGAAAAGGAATAACAAATGGTATGAATCAATTTATATAGAAGAAGAAGAAGAAGAAGATTTACAAGAAGACACAGAAACACCAACTGGACAAATTGAAAAAGTGGACAAGTCAAAGGAAGAAGAAATTTATGAACATTTTAGCATACATCCTCTTCATTCAAAAGAAGTTATGGGAGACAATATTGATCTGTTTCAGATGAAGAAAGCAAAAGGAACTCCCGTGAGTGTAAGGGAGGAGAGCTTGGAAGCTCGATGTTTTCCCCAGCTGTTTCCTACAGGAAAAGGAGGACGGTACGATGAACGTCCGGAACAGATTCCAGCTTCTGAGTATCGGACTACAAGACTATATGCCGAAGATCCCAGATTTCGACAAAGTATTCCTTATTTGTTCCATCTTTTATTTGAAAGCGACTTGTCTGCACTGTCTTATGCAGTAAATCACATTTTAAAAAGTGGAGTACATTTACAAAATGTGTCTGCTAAGGATTTTATGGAGAAGGTGCAGCACCGAGATGATCATTTGGAAACACAACTGATCAATCTGATGGCTTGTCAGCGTGGGACAAATGAATATTGGTACCGACGTCATGGTGAATTAAAATGCATGTTACGGAATTTAGGAACACCAACATGGTTCGTTACTCTAAGCTGTGCTGAGTACGCTTGGGATGATTTACTGGATTTTCTACGAGAGGCAAATTCAAACATTAAAAACATCGAATACAAGACAGCAGGAGAACTGTGCTCATTGGATCCGGTTAATGTTTGCAGATATTTCAATCATAGATTTGAGGCTATGATGTCGTTCATCTGCAATAAAAAAAATCCACCTCTAGGAGAAGTAGTGGATTTCTTTTGGAGAAAAGAGTACCAGGCAAGAGGTGCTCCTCATATTCATATGCTGTTGTGGATCAAGGATGCCCCAAAGTTTGGAACAGATGCTGATGAAGCAGTGTTATCTTACATTGAAGAATATGCAACATGTGCTATACCAAAAAGCACAGAAGATAAAAAGTTAAAGGAGCAAGTTTTACGTTTCCAAAGTCATCGGTGTGGAAAATACTGTCGACGGAAATACAAGAGCAAAGATAAATACTACACTAAATGTCGATTTGGATTTCCTAGACCTGTTCTTTCAAATGGAAGAGTAAACAGTTTTATGTCATCTGTGAGACATACTATCACAAGAAAATCACCTAAGAATACCTACAACCTTAAAAGAAAAGAAGAATCAAAAAATATAAATGACTACAACCCAGTCATTTTATCCATGTGGAATGCTAACATGGATATACAGTATGTAGCTGACAATTCCATTGCTGATGCTCGATATGTAACGTCTTACATTACGAAATCAGAAAAAACAGAATTGAAGGAAATGTGGGAAGAGATTTCTCACGAGAAGACTGTCAGTAAGAAGCTGTACAGTTTCAGTTTGAAGATGTTATCGCATCGAGAAATTGGATCCTACGAATGTTCAGATAGGTTATCTTCTGCAAGTCTCTACTCGAAATCAAGAAGAATAATTTGGGCAAGTTTAGGCCTTGCAGCAATGAGAAATCGGGTACTGAAATCTGTTGGAGAAATGGAATATTTGGCCGAGAATGACCCAGAAAGTACAGATATTTTGAAATCAAACATGTTGGACACATATTACCCAAAGAGAAGTCATCATCTGGAGAACATGTGTCTGTATGAAGTGCTGCAGAACTACATTTATTCACGGAAAGCCGCAGAAGACATCAACAATGGAAAATATAAAGTCATTGGTGAGGAAGGATGTTTGGTGAAGCAAACAAAAGGAAGTTTGATAAATCACAGGAAGCTGAGTTGCGACACTACTGACAAAAAGGAATTTTACTACTTGGCTCTTTTACAGCTGTTTAAACCATGGCGTACAGAGGATGAACTACTGGGAGAATTTCAAAGCTATGAAGATTCTTTTAATGCTTGCAAAGACAGCATACAATGCAGTACATTCTCAACTTATCTGCAAATGTTAAATGAAGAAATTGAACAGGAAACTACAATTGCAGCAGAAGTAGCTAGAGACAGTTCTCAGGACAGCCAAAGTTCAGGAACACTCAGTCAAGATCCCCTAGGACAACCAATCGTTGAAAATGAAGCATCAATAGCCATGAATGAAGTGGAAACAGCTATGAATCAAGCTCAAGAAGAATTTATAGACTTACAAAATTTGGAAAGACAACTGAACGAAGAGCAGCAACAAATTTATGAAGAGATCAGAAACAAAATTGATCACGGATTTCTACATGAAAAAAAAGAGTGCTCATGCACATCATTTCATCCAATCAGGATGTATGTAAGCGGACAAGCTGGAACTGGAAAAAGTTTCCTTATAAAAGTCATCAGAAGCTACCTACAGCAAAAAACGGATTCTACTTTGTCTTGTGTGATTACTGCTCCAACTGGGTTAGCAGCATATAACATAAAAGGAATCACTTTACATCGTTTGCTAATGTTACCAGTGGAGCATGAGAACAAAATACAATACAACAAGCTAACTGGAGAAGCATGCTTGGAAGTTTAAAGAGTATTGAAGAAGATGCAAGTTCTCATTATTGATAAGGTGAGCATGGTATCAAACTTAATGCTTGCCTTTGTGCATTTAAGAATGCAGCAAATTCTGAAGACAGACTATGACGTGTTATTTGGAGGAAAACACGTCATAGTTTTTGGAGATCTTTTGCAACTTACTCCAGTTAAAGGACAACCAGTGTTTAATACTGTGACACATGAAGACACAAAGAAGTCATTGGGAAGCATCGGTAATGCAAATATTTGGTCCTTCTTTGAGTACAAGGAACTAACTACTAATATGAGGCAAGCAAACGATGAAGAATATGGAAGTATTCTGAAAGATATCAGAATTGGACTACTCACTGAAGCTGGCAAAAAAGCATTACAGAGTCGGCTGCTACATAATTTATTTCCAAAGGAAGAAATAGTTGCAGAGAAGATATACAAGAACATTGCAGAAAAGAAAAGTGTCATCTGCTTAATGCCAACTCTACGTGAATGCTCAATATTCAATGAGGAGCTTTTGAAATTGGAAAAGGAAGATATCAGGAAATTGGAAGCAGTGGACAAAATTGAGGATGGAAGAATTACTGTCACATTAACAGGCACACTGAAAAATAAATTGGATTCACTAGAGAAGAACATTTCCAAAACAGCTGGATTAGAAAAAAATCTATATGTTTGCATGAACTCAAAAGGGGTTTGGGGTGGTGCACCACCAAATTGTTTGTAAGTATATTACACCAAGTGGTCAGTAGTTGGTATACAAAAAGTCTTTATTTTAAGTTAATTGTCGAAACAAAGCCTCAGCCAACGCGTTTCGTTCAGAATGAACTTCGTCAGGGCATAAGTAGAAGTGCGAGTGCAATCCAATAATATAACCGAGGTTTATGTAGACCAGTAGCCGTCTCTCGGCAAACTGTGAAAACGTTGTGTTTTTGTTGGGTAAACAATCCTGATTGATCTTCCAGTGCCACCTTGATAAGGGCACTGTACACGTATCTGTAACGTGACGGTAGTCCGTGCTCTCCCCTACGAGTGTCCCGTATGTTTGCATGAACTGTAGAGTATTTTTAAGGAGAAATTTGGATGTTGAAAAAGGTTTAGTTAATGGAGCAATGGGAAGAGTTGTGGGTTTTATTAATTATCAGAAAAAAGATGGAATTGAATGTTTAAAAATAAAATTTGATCAGATAGCAGAAGTTAAAGACATTTGTCGTTGTTCAGTTCGTTTCATGCTTGTGAAAGATTTATATGTACGTAGGAAGCAGTTTCCGTTTTCTCTAGCATATGCTGTAACTATTCACAAGTCTCAAGGATTGACTGTAGATTGTGCATTTGTGAACATTGGTTCAACTGTGTTCAAAGAAGGTATGGCATATGTTGCTTTGTCACGAGTGAAAACATTATCAGGTTTATTCATGATAGACTTTGATGACTCAAAAGTTAGTGCTGATGCAAATTGTGTAAAGGAGTATAATAGATTAAGAAGAAGCTATGCTCCTCATTTAGGTCAGTATCCTGTGTTGGAGAAACGTGTAGTTTCTCGTAAAAGGAGAAATGAGAATATCTGTAATGAAGATGTAGAGAGGAGGAAAAAAAAGAGGAGTGATGTAATTGCAAGCAAAAAGAAAAAGGAAAATGAAGAACAGGTTGTAGGATGTCATTTTGAAAATAGCTCTGGTGTCAACTGCTACGCTAATGTAGTGCTGAATGTTGCATTTTAGCTGGAAAGTGTGCAAGAGCAGATAATAGTAAATCAGGGAAAAAGATTCTGTTCTGAGTTGAGTCTCCTTTTTCAAAAGCTGAGTAATGATAAAACTCAAATAGAAAGTGCCACTGAAATTAGAAAACTTTTAGATGTATGTTCAGGACGAACACAGTTTTCTCAAAATGTACAGCAAGACGCACAGGAATTCTTGATGTTTTTTCTTCAGGTACTGGAAGAAGAAGGGGTTCCCATTAAAAATTTATTTGGTCTCTCTTATAAATGGGAACATAGTTGTGAAAACTGTTATAATATATGTGGCTCTAATGTTGATTCTGAAAGGTTTATTTATTTAACATTGCCAGAAAGTAAAACAGTCACTTTTGCTAAATTAGTTAAAGATGCTAATCATAGCATGGAATGCAGTGAGTGTCAATCTGACATGTTTTCAACGTTAATTTTAAAGGAATACGGACAGTATGTAATTTTAATGATGCAACGCTGTAAAGCTGATGGTTCAAAATTAGATACTTTAATAAAGAAGTTTACAGGACAGCAATTATCAATTTCAGGAAAAACTTTTGTAACAGTTGCAATAATTTTCCATGATGGACCTACTGTAACTTCTGGACATTACACAGTTTATCTTAAATGTGAAAAAGGCTGGACACTGTGTAATGATTCCCAATTGATTTTTAAGCAACGTTTGCCTTTTGATTTAGCAAATTCCTATCTAATCTTCCTGAAACCTAAATTTTAGAGAGATTTGGCAACATCTGGACAAAACAATTTTACAATTTTATTGGATTACCAGTGGAATTTTCAAAAAAAATTATTTTACAAATTACCATTTGGCCTAATGGAAAGGTAACCAATTGTAATGTGGACTTTTTTAATTTTTAATGAAACTTTGGAAAAACAAAAATTTAGACAAAATCGGTAACATCTGCACAATTTAAATTTTGGAATGTTATTGGATTGCCATTGGAAATTTATTCAAAAAAGATTTTTAAAATTACTATTTGGCCATGCGGAAAGGTAAACAATTCTATTGTGGACTTATTTAATTATTAATAAATCTTTCGGAAACCAAAATGTTACAGAGAATCGGTGAGATCTGTACAATTTAAACTTTAGTTTTTTATTGGATTAACATTGGAAATTTAATCAAAAAAGAATTTTAAAATTACTATTTGGCCTAAAGGAAATGGAACCAGATGTATTGTGGAGTTATTTGAGATATATTTTTGGGATTATACTTCTGAAACAAAAATATCAGACGGTATTTTAAAGAAATAAGTATTGATATTAGTTGATATTTTTTTAGAATATTATGCATTTCTATAATGTTATGTTTAAGTTAAAAGAGATTCTGGGCTTTTTTTATACAATCTTTGAGATTGTTATTTTTTTTTTGCCCGCTGTTAAATGATGAATGCAATTGCTTTCTCAATTTATAGTGAAATGCAATATATTCTGAAAACAGCAAAAAAAAGGCAAATTTTTTTTTTGAAAAATATGTAAATATGTGTACTGTATTATAAAATGTTTTATTAAATATTAATACTTTTTTCTTTTTTTCAGATTGAGATGGATAATTTTCGAAAACTAGAACCATTTTTAAAGCAATTAAAAAAAAATTTAAATGAATAAATATTTTTTTGAGTGGGTATGGTAAGTCAAAAATATCATGGTCCCTTTTTTCCACTTCTCCACAATCACATTTTCAGTTTTTCTTTGTAGTCTC
Organism: Triturus cristatus; assembly: GCF_964204655.1. Taxonomy (NCBI): domain Eukaryota; kingdom Metazoa; phylum Chordata; class Amphibia; order Caudata; family Salamandridae; genus Triturus; species Triturus cristatus. Next base: position 627,923,945 of record NC_140587.1, read on the forward strand.
TCAAGGACCTTGTAATGTGATAATTGATTTTTAGTGTTTTTTTTTTAAAAAAAAAATAATTACGCGTACCGTACGCGTACGGTAAAAAAAAAACCAAAAAAAGTTTTAAAAACATATATAAAAAATAGATGAAAGGTAAGGTTGGCTCTTAAAAGAGCCGTTGTGTTCATGCAGGGACAGAGGAAAGAAAGAATGGGAATATTAGACGGTACGACAAGTGTGCTGATCTATTTTATTGTTCACTAGGGAAATACTGGTCTCCCTATAACAAATTAGATCATGACAAGTGGCGTACCGTATTTCAACCCTCAGAAACCGAGGGTTAATTTCCTGAGGAGAAGAAAAAGGAGATGCTCCCCCCACAGATGAAGGGCTCACCTGACCTGCAGAAGAAGGACTCGGCACTGCAGATGATGGTCCAGGCTGAGCTGCTGTGGATGTGCTTGGTTGATTTACTGAAGGGTTACCTTCAGTAAGTCGAGCATGTGTCCTTCTGTGTACATCCTTAAGGTGTCTCATCATGGTGTGATTCCCGAAGGAATACTTCCTGTCGGGATTCCCTCTTGAAAGTACACGGCCACACAGCTTACAAGTCACTAAGGGTGCATTTACCTTTTGCTGGCCCTCTGGAAAAGAAAAATACTCCCATATGAAAGAGGTGTTTTGTTTCCTCGCTCTCTGCCTCAAGGTAGTGCTGCTAGCCTCACTCTCAGAAGGGCTCTGCTGTTCTGCCATCGTATCAGAAAGACAACCCAGCTCCTTCTCCTAAGGGATCACAAGCAGAAATGAGGGGAATGGGTGTGGTGTAGGAGAGTTCTAGAACTGAAAGTAGTTTCAACCAATCAAAAGTTGTGTTTCATGATCACATGACCAACCGTACGCTTACGGTGCGCTTACGGTGCGCTTACGGCAAAAGTACGCATGCGCGTAAAAAAGACACGCGCTCGCGCGCATGCGCATAACAGTCACTCCCCAACACTTCCGCGTAACGTGCGCGTGTAGCGTACACGCGTACGCACCCCACGCGCAGTACACGCGGCTACGCAAATTGCGTAACTATACGCAAACAGCGTAGATAAATTACGGACATTGCGTAAACCGTACGCTTACCGTAAGCTTACCGTACGCGCACTAAAAAAAAAAATATATATATATTGTCAAAGTTATACTAATATATCTTACCTGTTTGGTAAAAAAAAAAAAAATCTTGCAATATTGCAGATTTTAAAGAAAAAAAACATAGTGTTTTAAGAGAATAAAAAGTTTAAAAAAAACTTGTTTTTTTTAAAAAAAACACATTTAATATAAGAATTTATAAAAAAAAAAAAAAAAAATCAATAAAAAAAAATATGGGAATCACATATGTTATAGCTAAGAATTAGCATTTAAAAAACCATACAAATTCACTGAAAAAACCATGGGTTTCACACACGTTATAGTTAGAAATGAGCATTTAAAAAACCTTGCAAATTCACTGAAAAAACCATAGGTTTCACACATGTTATAGTTAGGAATTAGCATTTAAAAAACCTTGCAAATTCAGTGAAAAAACCAAAGGTTTCACACATGTTATAGTTAGCTGGACATTTCACTCGTAAAAAACCAATGAAATTCCCCCGTTATAGTTAGTTCAGCTAACTATAACTCGCGCGCCCGCAATGCACTGCTGATGACGTCACATATTACATCACTCATGACATGGTCACTGACATCACTCATGACATCACTGATGACATCTCAAATGACATCACTGATGACATCACTGATGACATCATCCTTGTGATAGAGTGGCAGACCTCCTCTTCCCCTAATATAACCTTTGATACACACATTCAAAAATAGAGACTGACATTTTCAAAACAATGGACATACCAATACCAGTTACAAGAACCTCTTAAGTAATTCTAAGAACCACATACACATCCACTCATTCACCAACAGTCCTATACAGTCACTCATACATGCACTCACTCATCATATGTACTCATACACCTATACATCCTGTTACACAATGCCACTCATCCATAGAGTTACTCACACATACTCACTCATGCTAATAAAGAAACAAACATACATTTATTAGCTTATACAGTTATACACACACCACCACACTTACTTCTACGGAAACTTACACATACTTAGTCTTATAAACAATCACTTATAGAAACACATACTTATTCATACAGGAACTCTTTCAATCTCTCACTCTCACATATACTCACTTATATACACCAATACTCACATATACTAGTTTAAAACATATGTAGTTACTCATAAAGACACTATTGAGACAGTCATTCACTTACTAACACAACCATTCACACACTCATCCACCCATACAGTCCTGCACACATGCTGTCTTCAACACATACAAAGAGTGAATCACTCATTCATGCACCTATGCACTACATAATACCCCCCACCGAACCATACAGACACTCAGACTGATACTCAAAAAAACAACTAATAACCTATATAGACACCCATGAAGCTACTCACCAACCCATGCAGCCACTTATACACAAAGTGAGAGACTGATACAGATATTTTCATATTTAAACATTACTCAGTAAGCCATGTATTCACTATGATACACTTAATCAGTCAGTAACACAATAAATTTTTCAAAAACAAAGCATCCATTTAGACACTTATATACCCATTTATTCTTCCGTTGACCTTGAGATATACATATATAAAACATATTTAATTTTCAGAAAAACACACATTCACTGGATGATGTCATCAGTGATGTCATCAGTGATGTCATTTGAGATGTCATCAGTGATGTCATGAGTGATGTCAGTGACCATGTCATGAGTGATGTAATATGTGACGTCATCAGCAGTGCATTGCGGGCGCGCGAGTTATAGTTAGCTGAACTAACTATAACAGGGGAATTTCATTGGTTTTTTACGAGTGAAATGTCCAGCTAACTATAACATGTGTGAAACCTTTGGTTTTTTCACTGAATTTGCAAGGTTTTTTAAATGCTAATTCCTAACTATAACATGTGTGAAACCTATGGTTTTTTCAGTGAATATATATATATATATATATATATATATAAATATATATATATAACTCACAAAAGAAAGTCACGAGGAACCCAAGCCTCTTCAGCGATGGCGGGCTATGGTGGGGTCGCAAGCCCCTAATAATCCACAAAAGCGTTGTCTCTTTCAAAAGAACAGCAGCGCCACGGCTCAAAACTTCTTTTAGCATGCAGCTTTATTCAGCAACCACCCTACGCGTTTCGGAGCGTCCGCTCCTTGCTCACGCGATATCTATCTATCTATCTATCTATCTATCTATCTATCTATCTATCTATCTATCTATCTATCTATCTATCTATCTATCTATCTATCTATCTATCTATCTATCTATCTATCTATCTATCTATCTATCTGTCTATCTATCTATCTTTGTGTGTATATATATACTCAGATTACGACAGAGAGAGTCCAAGCTCATTATTGACTTTCAAACTAAAGTGCCAGGAGGGTTGAATCAGGAAGAGGAACTGTCCGTTCATCTTAAAGAATAACTGATTTTTTTAGAGACAATACCATCTCCCCTGCATTTGTGTGTAATGTTTTGGTTTCTTTCCAATGGTGTTTCTCTAGTTCTGTTACATACCCTGCTGTGTAGTTCTGTAGCTCTGTAGCTCTACATCTATCTTCCATGAATTACAATGTGCCCTTGATGTTATAATACACATTGAAGAGTGAAGATGTTAATGTGACTAATAGGATTAGGTTATCCTGTTTTTTAAGCTTTATTATAATGTATATTTTCTCTCTTTTTCTCTCTCTTTTCTCTTTTTTTACTCTGCAGATGGAAAGGAAGGGTCCTAGTCACCAACACTCACTGTACACAGGTTCCCTACCCCCCCCTTTTCTCTCTAGTTTCTGCTTTTCAAGAGCACTTCCATGATTATGTTAATGACAGCACGACACTGTAGAGTGGGGTCGACTACTACGATTGCAGCGGACTTGTGTTATATCCTGTGCACCATGCTGATTAATGTTATATGGTACCACTTGGTTATTGTCTGTAGTCTTTTGCAGCTAGTTAATATAGTATGATCTGAGCCACATGGTTCCCATATGTACACACACTATGTGTAGGCAGACACATACCACCTATAGGTACAGCGACTGACCACTTGGTAATACCTTGTTGTTCTCCTGTTGGTGGAGAAGTGTAATGTGTCATTAGGCTGTACATTGTACAGTCCTACATGATAGGAAATTATTTGCATTTATCTACTATTATGTAGAAGGGATTTGGGACTTGTGAACGATGGTAACTTTACTGACAAAATACGAGTCCCGTCACTCACGCATTATGCGTGGGCTGCTACGAGCCAACATCGATGATTATCAACATCGTTTTAGGTGGGAGTCGAGTCCTAATATCACATGGTAATTGAATTAGGACCTTATGTTGCAAAGAAAGACGCTTGTTAGGCATGGTGATTGTTCACATAGATTTTAACATTTTCTTGAATATTCATGCGTTATAGATCGTCATGTGCAAAATTGACTTTCCATGCACTTTTTACACAAATATCTATTATAGAGTAGAGTGGCCTAACGAGTTATACTGGCTTTACAAGAAATTGCATAGGCGAATATACTCAAGCTGTATTGAGACGAACACTATAATTTTCAATAACGTTCTATGGACCTTGTACCATTCCAAAATATCCTCGCTAGAGGTGAAACGCGTTGTGAATTAAACAAAGGACACCCTGTTATCTCGTGTTTGTCTTTTCTGAGAGCACGCTAGAATACAAAGATTGACGAAGAATAGTGACAGCCAGTACTACGTCGTCATGCGCGCCACTTTCCACGGCACTCGTGGAGTCCAAAAGGAGTTACGGGATGCTTTGTGTATATATATATATACATATATATATATATATATATATATATACATACATATATATATATATATTCACTTAAAAAACCGTAGGTTTCACACATGTTATAGTTAGCTGGACATTTCACTCGTAAAAAACCAATGAAATTCCCCCGTTATAGTTAGTGCAGGTAACTATAACTCACGCGACCGCAATCCTCTGCTTATGACGTCAGATATTACATCACTGTAGTTAGACACTTATTTACCCATGTCTTCTTCCATTAATCTTTAGCTATACATATATTACAAATATTTATTTTTCATAAAGACACATATGTCATCAGTGATGTAATATCTGACGTCATCAGCAGAGGATTGCGGTCGCGTGAGTTATAGTTGCCTGCACTAACTATAACGGGGGAATTTCATTGTTTTTTTACGAGTGAAATGTCCAGCTAACTATAACATGTGTGAAACCTATGGTTTTTTAAGTGAATTTGCAAGGTTTTTTAAATGCTAATTCGTAACTATAACGTGTGTGAAACCTATGGTTTTTTCAGTGAATTTGTACGGTTTTTTAAATGCTAAGTTATGTATTTATTATTTTTTTTTTCAGGTTTTTCACCGTGCGATTTTTTAAAACAAATAAAAAATGTTTTTTTCGTCTTTGGGGGTCCTTCTTGGACCCCCTGACCAAGGCTAGGGGGTCAGGAACTGTCCACTCTGCCCCCTTTTCACGTTATCCACCTTTTTTTTTTCACCCCCTCAGACTGCGAGAGACAAAATGGCGGCCGACACTTCCTGGTTTCGACCGATTCGAATGTTTACCGACATCTAACAACCAATCAGAATTGCGCTCGCGCACGGCAGGGTGCGCGCACAGTGCGCGCACGGTGCGCGCGTATAGATATTGATATGCTTTTAAATGCTATTTTCTCAGGAAATACTGACTAGATTTACACCAGACCGGCAAAAGGCACTTCCTTGACCTTATGGCTACCTCTCTGCCAAATTTCACGTAATTCTGTTCAGCCGTTCGGGCTGTAGCTGCGACTAAAGGTCCTATGGAAAAATGCATGGGGAAAACACGTTTTGGGACCCCCCTTTTTCTCAGCCCCTGCTTGACGAATCACCCCGAGACTTTCAGGGTAGGAGCTGAACGGAGCGCCCCACTAGTTTTGAAAATTTCGCGAGGATTCGCCAACCGGCACCAAAGGTATTCAAAATAGAATTTTGAGATTTCCTATGGAAACTAGGTTGTAACTATAACTATCTACTGGCGACCGCCAATAGATAATATATATATATATCCAACACAACAGGAAAGCCCCAAAGGAGTGCAGCCTCAGACAGAAGGTAAAGTTCTCCTTAGTTATTGGCACTGTGCAAGCAGGCGAACTCACAGGATACATGCAAAAATGTTCATCCTACGCCATACGCGTTTCAAGATTCCTTAATCTCTTCTTCAGTGGCGCTTGTAAAGAGTGAAAGCAAAGTTCCTCGTGCAAAACATTGATTAAATCACCTGCCAGAGTGGGCTGGCCGTCACCACGGCCTTCTGGTGATTGTAGTGCGCGAAATAATCCCAAGTGGGCTTGCATTTCTTCTCTTAAAATAAAACACATTCCATACCCATGTGGGTTGATGTACAGTCCTGGTCGCAGCCTGCCCCGCTTTCTCAGAAGCACAATGGAACATCAGAACGGCACCACCCTGTCAATGGCGCCGAGCTTGCCTGTCTTCCGTTCTTGCCAGCTACATCGTGAGGCCAGCACGGATCCGCACTCAGGCGATGGGCATCACTCCGCGGCTGGGCAACAGCCGTTTAATATCCAACACAACAGGAAAGCCCCAAAGGAGTGCAGCCTCAGACAGAAGGTAAAGTTCTCCTTATTTATTGGCACTGTGCAAGCAGGCGAACTCACAGGATACATGCAAAAAAGTTCATCCTACGCCATACGCGTTTCAAGATTCCTTAATCTCTTCTTCAGTGGCGCTTGTAAAGAGTGAAAGCAAAGTTCCTCGTGCAAAACGTTGATTAAATCACCTGCCACAGTGGGCGCGGCCGTCACCACGGCCTTCTGGTGATTGTAGTGCGCGAAATAATCCCAAGTGGGCTTGCATTTCTTCTCTTAAAATAAAACACATTCCATACCCATGTGGGTTGATGTACAGTCCTGGTCGCAGCCTGCCCCGCTTTCTCAGAAGCACAATGGAACATCAGAACGGCACCACCCTGTCAATGGCGCCGAGCTTGCCTGTCTTTCGTTCTTGCCAGCTACATCGTGAGGCCAGCACGGATCCGCACTCAGGCGTTGGGCATCACTCCGCGGCTGGGCAACAGCCGTTTAATATCCAACACAACAGGAAAGCCCCAAAGGAGTGCAGCCTCAGACAGAAGGTAAAGTTCTCCTTATTTATTGGCACTGTGCAAGCAGGCGAACTCTCAGGATACATGCACAAAAGTTCATCCTAATAATATATATTACCTACTGGCAGTCACCAGTAGGTAGTTATAGTTAGAACCTATTTTCCATAGGAAATCCGCAACATTCTATTTGGAATAACGTTGGCGCCAATTCGCTAAATTTTCCAAACTTTTGCCCAGCTCCGGTCCGCTCCTATCCTGAAAATTTCACTGTGATTCGTCAAGCGGGGGCCGAGAAAAAAGGGGGGTCCCAAAACACGTTTTCCCCATGCATTTTCCTATAGGACCTGTTGACGCCGCTACAGCCCGAACTGCTGAACGGAATTACACCAAATCTGGCAAAGAGGTAGTCCTCAGTTCAGACTCGTGCCTTTTGCTTAAATGGTGTAAATCCGTTCAGTAGTTCCTGAGAAAATTAGAGTTAAAAAGATAGATATATCTGGGCGGAGCCTAACCACACATCTCATCGTGAGATCTGATTGGCTGTCAGTCCAAGAAGTGTTGGCAGCCATCTTGGGACCAATAGACATGATAGCACCTCAATAAAAAGCATTGCAGTTAATAGAAGGTTTTAAGACTTTTGTTACATTATAAATCATTTGTTGATGGTACCATACTCATTTTAGGAATTGTGGTGTGTTCTAAGGTGATTTTACCATGTGAAAAAAGCCTTCTTCTGTGATGTCATGAATCATGTTTGAGAGAAAACTATTTCCTCATGCTTTTCCCACAGAGGTTTGGAAGGTGATCTATAAGCTAAACTGAGAGCATATTTTCTGTAAATTCAAATTATCTTTCTCAGTCATGTGAGATTGAAGTCTGACATTCTCAGTAAAACATGTACATCCAACAAGGGCAGAGACTGTCAGTTGATTCCTTTATGTTCTACTGCAGCTTCCCAGAGTATTCTAAAGAACAACTAGAGCGCTAACAGTCCTACTTATGACAAACGTATTGCACACCTGAAGCCATCTTGATTGGAATAAAGTGGTAACTCTTAAAACATTTAATTTAAAAAGGAACAAAATGAGGGGGTTAATTTTGCCATAGAAATTATGATTAGTGCTGCAGAGAGAAAAATTAAGGCACATTTTGACTTCTCAAATCCTCTTATATTTCATAAAAAGAATCTGACATGCAGACTGAAACATGCACTTTGAATACCAGCAGCAGACTTCCCTGGTGAGCAGTAGCTTTACTACAGTGATCTAATGAGCAACTAGAGTGCTAACATTCAGAATTTATGGCAAATGTGTGACACATCTGAATGTTTTCTTGATGGAACCAAAGTAAAAAACTGAAAGTATTTCCTACTGAGGAGACTGCAGTAAATGAGGAAATTAGGAAACATCATAACAAATAAATCTCCCAAGATGGCCACCAGAGACAAAAGAGCCCAAATGTAGCCCAACTATCACCCAGATGTAGCCCAAGTATAGCCCAACAACAGAATGTCCCAGAGTGTTCTTAAGAACAACTAGAGCGCTTACTGTCTTACTTATGACAAAAGTATGGCACACCTGAAGCCATCTTGATTGGAATAAACTGGTAACACTTAAAACATTTAATTTAAAAAGGAACACAATGAGGGGGTTCATTTTGCCATAGAAATTATGATTAGTGCAGAAGAAAGAGAAATTAGGGCACATTTTGAGTGACTTCTCAAATCCTGTTAGACGGCGACCTCAGAGGAGCCCGGAAAGGGGGTCCTGACTACCCTGAGACCCACCCTCAAAGTATCGTAGCCGGGCACTGGCGGGAGACTCCCCAGGGGGAGGAATCTCGCAGCTAGGATCGTACTTCTGGCGCCACACGACACAGAGTAATCACACCGGTTGTTCTCAGAAACAATCTTTATCAAGTAGGTTATCACGGCAAATATGTACAAGGTATGCACGGGTTCAAGAGTCTCGGAAAGGTAGGGGGGTAGCGGGACAGTCTTTGGCAAAAGTTCAAGCAGGGACGTATCCGGCGCACAGCTCACAATCCTCGAGCCGGGGGATACGGGGTCGTAGTCGGGGTCCGGCGGGACCGTGAGAGTCTGGGGGAGCCGCGAGTCACTCAGCGGGCTCAGGTACAGGTTCAGAGGTGTACGATCTTCAAGGAGCCGCGAGTCACTCAGCAGGCTTAGGCGCAAGTTCAGAGATGTTACGATCTTTCAGGAGCCGCGAGTCACTCAGCAGGCTTAGGCGCAAGTTCCGAGATGTTACGATCTTTCAGGAGCCGCGAGTCACTCAGCAGGCTTAGGCACAAGTTCAGAGGTGGTACGATCTTCCAGGAGCCGCGAGTCACTCAGCAGGCTTAGGCGCAAGTTCAGAGATGTTACGATCTTTCAGGAGCCGCGAGTCACTCAGCAGGCTTACGTTGTTCCAGCGTCGAATCTGCCGGACCGACCCGAAGCACCCCCTGTTATAGGTCGACCCCTCTTTGATGTCCGGGGTCGGTCGAGGCAGGGGTCTTGTCACCTGGGGGTCGCTTGTCGGGGTTTCCTGCTATTGTCTTTTGATCTCGTTCAGGGCCGGGCCGGGAGGAGTCCCAGACACCCAGCAGGCGTGGAGCCAGCTCTCAGGGAGGCCGGAGGGCCGATCGAAACCCATCGTCCCAGGGGAGTCCAGAGGTGCGATAGAAACTGCTCCTCCCTCTCTCATCCCCCTGGAAGTGTGATGTCCTCCAGCCGGAGTGGCGCCTCTAGGCCAGGGTCGCGCTGGGGCCGGGCGGCCATCTTGACGCATGAAGTGGGCCTGCGGGCCCGGAGTGGCCGAAAGGAGAGAGGCCATGGACGGGGATGTCCGGGCCGGGTGTGGGTGTTCTGGTAGGAAGGACCGGCTGGGCCGGGTGGTTGGGGCTGCGGGTACCAGGTTTCGGTGGTGCGGGTGCACGGCGGGCCGTTCTGCGAGGCCGGGTCCAACACGCGTCCCCCCCAGCTGAAAGCCGGAGAGAACGGCCCATCATCTTGGGGGGTTCTCTTCGCTGAGGCGGAAGAACCGGGAGAGGCCGTCAGCGTTGGCGTGGTCCGTACCAGGGCGGTGTTCTACGGTGAAATCCATCCCCTGGAGGGAGATTGACCACCGCAGTAGCTTGGGGTTTTCTCCTCGCATCTGCATGAGCCACCGCAAGGGCCGATGGTCAGTTTGGACTCTGAAATGCGTGCCGAACAGGTAGGGTCGTAGCTTTTTGAGTGCCCAGACCACGGCAAAGGCTTCGCGCTCTATGGTGCTCCACCTCTGCTCTCGGGGCAGCAGCCGCCGACTGAGGAAGGCGACGGGCTGGTCTAGGCCTTGGTCATTCACTTGGGACAGGACGGCCCCAATGCCATGTTCGGAGGCATCGGTCTGGACTAGGAACTCCTTGGCATAGTCGGGAGCCTGGAGGACGGGAGCAGTGCACATGGCCTTTTTTAGAGCATCGAAAGCCTCCTGGCAGGCAGCCGTCCACTGCACCTTCTTTGGCTGTTTTTTAGATGTGAGTTCGGTGGGAGGGCCGACCAGGCTGCCATATCCCCGAATGAAGCGTCGGTAGTATCCTGTGAGTCCCAGGAAGGCTCGGACCTCCGTCTGGGTGATGGGTGGTTCCCAGGCCAGGATGGCGTCGATCTTTGGTTGTAGAGGGGCAACCTGGCCGCTCCCGACCCGGTGCCCCAGGTAGACTACGGAGCCTTGCCCGATCTGGCACTTGCTAGCTTTTATTGTGAGGCCTGCCTGGCGCAGGGCGGTTAGCACCCTCCGGAGGTGCTGGAGATGCTCACTCCACTCCGAACTGAAGACGGCGATATCGTCTAGATATGCCGCGCTGAACTGTTCCAACCCGGCCAGGACCCTATTCACCAGTCGCTGGAAAGTGGCCGGGGCATTTTTCATCCCGAAGGGCATCACGCGGAAGCGGTAGTGCCCGTCGGGGGTGGAGAAAGCGGACCGCTCCTTGGCCCCTTCAGTGAGCGCAATCTGCCAGTATCCGCAGGTGAGGTCGAATGTGCTGAGGAACCGAGCTGCCCCTAGTCGGTCAATGAGTTCGTCGGCTCGTGGAATGGGGTGGGCATCGGCTCGGGTAACGTCATTGAGCCCCCGGTAATCCACGCAGAATCGGAGCTCGGGGGCGACACCGGGGGCCGCTGCCTTCGGGACCAGGACCACGGGGCTGGCCCAGGGACTGTCAGAGGGCTCAATCACCCCCAGGGTCAGCATCTTCGAGACTTCATCCTGAATGCAGGCCCGGACCCGGTCAGGAACCCGGTAGGCTCGGTGTCTCACCGGCGGGCTGTCCCCGGTGTCCACGTCATGAACACACCAGTTGGTGACCCGGGGGGTCAGAGAGAAGAGGTCGGCAAATTGTCTTAGGAGCTGGCGGCAGTCCGCTTGTTGTTGGGCAGTGAGGGCTGGGGAAAGGTTCACTCCCTCCACGGAGCCATCCTGCTCCTTGACACACAGGAGGTCCGGGAGGGGATCTGACTCATCTTCGGCCCCGTCATCGGTGGCCAGCAGGAGGCTCAGTTCTGTCCGCACGAAGTGAGGCTTGAGTCGGTTCACATGCAGGACCCGGAGGGGGTCCCGGGGCGACTGGACGTCCACCAAGTACGTAACCGGACTCTTTCGCTCCACCACCTTGTACGGCCCAGTCCATCGGTCCTGGAGGGCGCCAGGCTTCACGGGGGCCATGACCCACACCTGCTGGCCCGGCTGGAACTCAACCAGAGTGGCATTCTGGTCGTACCAGCGTTTCATCTCTTCTTGACTCGCCTCCAGGTTGGCCTCGGCCAGTTCTCGGAACTTCCTGGTCTGGTTCCGGAGGGCCAAGACGTATTGGAACACATCTCGGGGGGTGGTCTGGGGTGTCGCCTCCCACTCTTCCTTTACCAAACTGAGGGGACCTCGGACGGGGTGCCCATAGAGCAACTCAAACGGGCTGAATCCTAGGGACTTCTGGGGGACCTCTCTATACGCGAACAATAGGCAAGGGAGCAGGACATCCCACTTCCGCCGGAGGGGTTCGTCTAGGCCAGTGATCATCCCTTTCAAAGTCCTATTAAATCTTTCTACTAGGCCGTTTCCTTGGGGATGGTACGGGGTAGTGAACTTATAGGACACCCCACATTGTTGCCACAGGGACGTCATATACTTTGAGATGAAATTAGTGCCGCGATCGCTCACGACCTCGTGGGGAAACCCCACCCTGGAAAAGATCCCCATCAGGGCCCGGCCCACCACAGGGGCCGTAATGGTGCGCAGGGGGATAGCCTCTGGGTAGCGGGTGGCGTGGTCTACTAGGACCAAGATAAAACGGTGGCCTTGGGAGGTGGGGGGGTCCAGGGGTCCCACGATGTCGATCCCGACTCGTTCGAAGGGGGTACTGACGACCGGGAAGGGTTGGAGGGGAGCCTTGAGTTTCCCTCCACTCTTTCCACTAGCCTGGCACGTGGGGCAGGACTTGCAATGGGCCTCTACCGCTGCTCTCATCTTAGGCCAGTAAAAATGGGTCACAAGACGGTTGTACGTCTTGTCCTGTCCCAGGTGACCGGCGAGGGGGACGTCGTGGGCTAAACCCAGGAGGAAATCTCGGAAGCGGAGGGGTACTACCAGTACCCGTCCCGATCCCAACTCCACCGACTTCTGCTCACTGTACAGGACGCTATTCTCCCAATAGATTCGGTGCGTCCCGGCCTGGTCACCTGCGGCTTGGCCCTCGGCTTGGCGCCGCAGCCCGACCAGGGAAGGACAAGTGGCTTGCTCCCTGCAAAACTCTTCCCGAGTGGGTCCGCCCTCGTGGCGCCATTGGGCCAACTCGGGTAGATCGCCTAACTCAGGGACTGGGTCAGGGTCGGATGGTGTGGGTTCATCGCTAGCGACGGACCCTTCTGATGGGGGGACGGAAGGACCCTCGGCGGGGACTGTTCTGATCTCTTCGATCGGGGTGCTCTCGACCTCCCTCTGGGGAGTGAGTCGGGCGGACATAGATCGGGTGGTGGCGCACACCCACTCGGGGAGTCCCATCATTCCCAGGTGGGCCTTACGCTCCACGTGCTTCCATGGGGAACTCTCTAGGTCGTTCCCTAAAAGGCAGTCGACCGGCTGGGAGGTTCTTACGGCCACCTTGAGTTTGCCTATCACCCCTCCCCACTCAAATGGCACCAGGGCTACCTGGCACATGCTCTCTCGATTGTCTGCGGATATAACAGGGCAAAAGACGTTGGGGAGGATCTGCTCTTCGGGGACTAGGTGCCTGAGGACACCGGTGATACTGGCCCCGGTGTCTCGCAGGGCCTCTACTTGGTGGCCATTGATTTTGACAAGTTGCCCATACTTCTGGGTGTTGGAGGGGAGGAGGCTACCAGGGATCATCTCCCTATCTCCCAGGGATACTAGGGCCATTGCTGCGGGTTCCCACTCCTCGGCTTCCTCTACCCCCTCCCCCAGGGCTACGTTGGCTATCTGTCTCGTCGGGGGGACTTGGGGGGCCATGGGGCACTCTGGGTCATTGGCGTAGTGCCCGGGTTTCTGGCAGCGAAAACATGTGACGGTCACCCGGTGTCCCCGTTTCCCAGGGGGCCCGGTTACTGGTGGAGGGGGCGCCGGGAAAGGTGGGGGTGGTGTCTTCGGGGGGCTAGGCTGGGACTCTCTCGGCCCTCCCTGGTTCCCTCCTCCTCTCTGGCGGGGTGGTCCCTGACTGGTTCGGGGGTACTCTCCTACCATGCCCCGGGAGACCCGGGTGTTGGTCCAGCGGTCGGCCTCCACAGCCAGCTTCCGGGGATCTGTGAGCTTACTGTCCAGCAGATGCTGACGTAGTTCTACGAAGCAGTTCGCAGCTAGATGTTCCCACAACATGAGATCAGTGAGTTCGGCCAGGGTGGTGACCTTGCTGCCCTTGGTCCACCCATCGAAGGCCCGACTGAAAAAGTTTACATATTCCACCCATGTGGTGCCCGGGATCTTCCTGCAGTCCCGGAACCGTTGACGGTACATTTCTGGGGTGAGGCCGTATCTTGTGAGGAGAGCCTCTTTCATGTGGCTGTAGGAGGTCTGCAGGGAGAGGGGTAGGTCGAGCAGGGTGTCCCTTCCTTCGCTCAGAAACCGCCCCCACAACCCCGCCCCCCAGTCCTTCTCTGGGATCCGATGGGAGGTCATGGCGACCTCGTAGGCCCGAAACCATTGCTGAATGTCATCGTTTTTATAATATTCCTTGACCACATCCTTCGGGATGTGGACCCTCTGTTCCGCTGGGGAGACCGTCTCTCGGTTACTTGGGGGCCTCCCTTCCTCGTTTCGGGCCTTGAGCTCGAGTTCCTTTAAGCTGCGTTCGTGCTCCAGCTGGAGCTTCCTTCCTTCGTGCTCTCGTTGGAGCTTTTTCTCCTCCAGTTCGCCTTGCACACGCATTTGTTCTACCGCTAGCTTTTTTTCCGCTAGCTTCAACTCGCCCTCAATTTTGAGTTTGGCCAGCTCTAGTTCATGATTGCGGCTTCTCTCTCTGTCCGCGAGTTCTTCTGGGGAGAAGCCCCCGTCTGGTACGCCTCCTCGCACCTGATTGCTGCTGCTTTCACTTTGGGGAGGTTCGGTTTCGTCGGGGCGCTCCCCCGTGCCTTCCGGGCGGGAGGCTCCGGTCTCCACCCAAGTTTTCAGTGCTTTCTGCAAATCTTCCTTTGTGTTGAGACCAGTGGTAGCGATTTTAAGTTCCTTGCAAAACTGCTTCAGCTCCTTGTGTGTATATTCTTCTAGATGCTCCACCTGGAACACCCTGTTGGCGTTGGTTTCTGCGGGGCTCATGGCGCTTCCTTCTGCCATCCTTGTCGGTGGTGCGTCCGTTGTTCACAGTACGATCTCTAGGTGATGGGCCCGAATCCCGTCGCTTGCCACCAATGTTAGACGGCGACCTCAGAGGAGCCCGGAAAGGGGGTCCTGACTACCCTGAGACCCACCCTCAAAGTATCGTAGCCGGGCACTGGCGGGAGACTCCCCAGGGGGAGGAATCTCGCAGCTAGGATCGTACTTCTGGCGCCACACGACACAGAGTAATCACACCGGTTGTTCTCAGAAACAATCTTTATCAAGTAGGTTATCACGGCAAATATGTACAAGGTATGCACGGGTTCAAGAGTCTCGGAAAGGTAGGGGGGTAGCGGGACAGTCTTTGGCAAAAGTTCAAGCAGGGACGTATCCGGCGCACAGCTCACAATCCTCGAGCCGGGGGATACGGGGTCGTAGTCGGGGTCCGGCGGGACCGTGAGAGTCTGGGGGAGCCGCGAGTCACTCAGCGGGCTCAGGTACAGGTTCAGAGGTGTACGATCTTCAAGGAGCCGCGAGTCACTCAGCAGGCTTAGGCGCAAGTTCAGAGATGTTACGATCTTTCAGGAGCCGCGAGTCACTCAGCAGGCTTAGGCGCAAGTTCCGAGATGTTACGATCTTTCAGGAGCCGCGAGTCACTCAGCAGGCTTAGGCACAAGTTCAGAGGTGGTACGATCTTCCAGGAGCCGCGAGTCACTCAGCAGGCTTAGGCGCAAGTTCAGAGATGTTACGATCTTTCAGGAGCCGCGAGTCACTCAGCAGGCTTACGTTGTTCCAGCGTCGAATCTGCCGGACCGACCCGAAGCACCCCCTGTTATAGGTCGACCCCTCTTTGATGTCCGGGGTCGGTCGAGGCAGGGGTCTTGTCACCTGGGGGTCGCTTGTCGGGGTTTCCTGCTATTGTCTTTTGATCTCGTTCAGGGCCGGGCCGGGAGGAGTCCCAGACACCCAGCAGGCGTGGAGCCAGCTCTCAGGGAGGCCGGAGGGCCGATCGAAACCCATCGTCCCAGGGGAGTCCAGAGGTGCGATAGAAACTGCTCCTCCCTCTCTCATCCCCCTGGAAGTGTGATGTCCTCCAGCCGGAGTGGCGCCTCTAGGCCAGGGTCGCGCTGGGGCCGGGCGGCCATCTTGACGCATGAAGTGGGCCTGCGGGCCCGGAGTGGCCGAAAGGAGAGAGGCCATGGACGGGGATGTCCGGGCCGGGTGTGGGTGTTCTGGTAGGAAGGACCGGCTGGGCCGGGTGGTTGGGGCTGCGGGTACCAGGTTTCGGTGGTGCGGGTGCACGGCGGGCCGTTCTGCGAGGCCGGGTCCAACAAATCCTCTTCTATTTCATTAAAAAATTCTGATATGCAGACTGAAACATGCACTTTTAATACCAGCAGCATCAGTGATGTCATGAGTGATGCCACTGACCATGTCATGAGTAATGTAATATGTGACGTCATCAGCAGTGCATTGCGGGCGCGCGAGTTATAGTTAGCTGAACTAACTATAACGGGGGAATTTTAATGGCTTTGTACGAGTGAAAAGTCCAGCTAACTATAACGCCCCTGAAACCTATGGTTTTTTCAGTGAATATATATATATATATATATATATAAAACCTAATTACTTAGTGTGGTCCATATAGTTGTTAGGATTGTGTTTCCATAGGAAGACTTTCTTTAGTTTGCTTATATCATTGGCACCGCTTGATGAATCTCATCAAAACTTTGCCCCAAAATGTTTTTCACTTCAGCTCCTTCTTAAATACTTTCCGGGTGATCTGTCAAGTGGGGCCTCAGAAAAAAGGGGGTCCCAAGATAGGTTTCCTCCATCCATCTGTCCGTAGGAACTTTGATGCAGCTACAGCCCAAAATGAATGGATTTACACCAACTGTGGCAGAATTAACTTTGCACCCAGTTGACGAATCACCACCCAACTTTGCAGACCTATTCTCCCTTCTACATTGGTGGTTGATACAAAGTTTTGCAGTGATTGGTGAAGGGGGGCAAAGAATAAAAGGGGATTCCAAACAGGTTTTGACCGCAATGTATTTTACATAGACTTTTTGTCCCCAGAAGTTTCCAGACCCATATATTCCTAGTATGTAGCATTAAAATCATCCTCCTCACAACATCACTACAAGAGTTGCAATAATAGTCAAAGTTGTCACATCTCACATCATACTTACACTCAGGAGAAATAGTTTAGGCTGAGATCTTGGCGTAAGTCAGCTCCTTTCTCTTCACCACTATCATCATCATCATTTGGCATTTCAGGTTCCTCACCCGGTGGCTCTTCATGGCCTTCATCCTCTGCGATGTAAGGGATGTTCCGTCGCAGGTTAGTGTTGTGGGGCATGCAGCAGGCCACAGTGATCTTACACACCTTACCAGATGAGTAGAGGAGGGCTCCCCCAGTCTGGTCCAGATATCTGAATGTTGCTTTCAGGAGCCCTAAAGCCGGCTCCACTGGCCGCTGTGTTATCCATGGGCCTCATTGAAACAGACGTCCCTTGGTGTAGTAGGATTCCTCAGCATTGTCAACAACCATGGCAATTTTGGATACAATGAGTCTCCTAGATGGAAGACAGACAGAAGTGGGACATTGAATTACACACTTTCAGATCATACTACCTGACATCACCCACACAAAGTTAGGACAGATCACACTTACTTACAAGCCAGGCCCTCTATGGTAGTAGTTGTGACATCAGCTGGGGTATGGTGCGGTTCTGCAGTATGAAACAATCATGGGCATATCCTCTGGCACAGACATTTGAGATGTACAAATCCACCAAGCAGACAACTTGCACATTGATACAATGGAAGTGCTTCCTGTTGTGGTAGACTTGTTCCCTGGTATGTAGTAGTAGTAAGGAAATATGTGTGCCATCAATGGATCCGATCACATGTGGGATGTGATCAAAAGCAAAGACATTCCCCTTCACAGAGGCTGAATCCTGATGTCTGGGGAACTGGATGTAGCTGTCCACGTGTCTCAAAAGTGCTGCTGGCAACTCTTGGAGTGCCCGACTGAACATAGGTTGTGGCATTCCACCTGAAATAGCAACAGTGAATTGAAACGAGCCTGTAGCCATAAAATGCAGTACAGACATGAGTTTCACAAGTGGTGGGTTTGATGTAGGATAAGTGATGTGAGGTATGAGGTCAGGCTCTAACTGATGACATAAGTCCAGCATTGTTTGTCAATTCAAACAAAACTTCTGGATCTCATGTCGCTCTTCCACGGTCTAAAGGTCTGGAAATGGGTAGTACACTAGAGCTTGGCGTCTCCTCCCACATCCAGGTTACCTATATGAGGAGTAGCACAAAAATGTATTTTGGTCACAGTATGCAGAGTAAAATATGAGAAGAGTAAGGCAAAGTCATGTTTCTGAAAATCTATGAAGCAGTACACATTTTACTTCATCATTGTCAAATCTTGAACATTCACCAGTCACAATGAAGGGGGCCTTGACGCGTCTGTAAATAGAACTCTCCACATTAGCAATTCAGAAATTGTAAATTGCCACTATAGTGAGGGTAGCATAACAATTCATGTGAAATACTGCCAGCCGCAGTGTACAGCACACCATGCACGTTTTGCCTATGTGCATAGTAATGCACTACACGGATGAAGTTTTGTACTGGACATGACATGGGAACAGAGCATTTCCAATATAAACATGTTTGCCCTCGTTCGTAGTGGTGGTGACACACTTAACTGTCACCTTTACAGTTTTCCAAACCGCTAACATGGTGGATGCCTGACCTTGCTAATAGGACATGTTGAATGTACACCACCGGAGCAAGTTGACCAGGTGGAGGGCGGTCGCATGCACGGCAGACACAGCCATAGGATAATGTTGGGGATAGTGATGGTGGCAGTCCAATGGCTGTGTGCGCCCACACTGATGACCGCATAGTGGTGTACATGTAAGTGCCAGTTGGAAAAATAACTCAGGTGCCTCCTGACACTGCTGATAGCAGCACTTTGTCCATTTTAGCTGTTGTTTGCCGCCTCTGGGAGCAATCATGGCATGCACTGCAGGGGAGTAGACCCGTCCCTTCACTTCAGAGGAGCTGTATATCCTGGTGGATGAGGCTCTTTCCCTGTATGCTCAGCTCAATGGCTCACCAGAGGAACAGGTAATTATGTCAAATACATATTTGACCCTATTTAACTGCTTCATTTCTATTCCCATAGGCTACAATGTGCCTTCGAGTGTCAGAGTGCAAGCATTAGGTTGATTGCATACATTGTGTGGCTCCTACATAGGATGCACATGTAATGGATTATGGGGCCCTGTACTTTGTGGTGAGAAGGCCACCATTGGAATGTGTGATAAGGGTGATTTCTATTTGTGTTCCATGCATATATCTATGCAGGGATCAAGTTCAAAGTAGCAATAATTACTTCTCAAATCACGGATATTTGCATAGTTATGTATAGGCTTCACACCATGAGCCATGTCTGTATACTGTTAATAGCATTCGAGGATGATGTTAGCCAAGTGTCCTATCCCACAGATTATTCAGCCCACATCATAGTTTGTAAAACAGTACTCTGGAAGGAAGCTATATGGGCAGATGTTTCACTTTATGTATTGAATTGGTGGAAATGTAACGTTCATGTGGAATAAGTAGCCTCAGCCTGCAGATCCTTGGGGTCTTCAACTGGCATAGTGCCCACTGCAGAAAGATGTGGGAGGACCAGTGGCACTGGATCTGAAAGATCCCGGAGGTCCAGCTGAGGTGGTCCTCCCAACGTCGAAGGTGCCTGTGCTACACCCTACGCCCCTGATGGCCCGCATTCTGGTAGTGGCCTACCTGGAGTTTGATGGTCAGTTGAGGGCCCAACAGGTGATACATGGGGGTGAATCCTGGCCAGAGAAATAAAAGTTACATTTTCAACTTTGAGTGTTACAGCCAGGGATTTCACCAACCATACTGGTGGTAGCCCATGTGCTACACACAAGATGAGTCAATCAATCAATCAATCAATCAAATATCTTTGTCTGCTGCTCTTCTTCAGCATTAAAGCACAGCACTGGGTAAAAAAAAAAGAAAAGAAAATACGTTCCATGACCATCACAAACATTATGAAATCATAACACAAAAACATAAAAGTAAATCTAGTATGATCACCTGGCTCATAGTTTTGTCGTACAGAGGGGTAATGTAAAGGGTTAGATATAAGGACAAACAGTGCATGTTCATCTAAGACTGCCCCACCTTCCTTCAGTCCATTTATATGCCAGCTCATAAAAAGTTGGAAACCCTATAAAATCCATAATCCAGTGCATGATGAGTCAATGTTAGTGTAAGTGTGGTAGCAGGTGCATGCTGCTGTGCCTTTTGTCTTTCTGACATGGAAAACAGCAGCCTCTAGTCTGCATCCACTTTTCTCCTTTTGAGATGATACCTGGCTGAGTGAAGTGAGTAATCATCTCATGTTCTCAGTAAATCTGTGTGACAGTTGTACCACATAGGCAAGTTGTCTTGCTTGTGTGAGGAGTGATGTGCCCTCACTATTGTCTCTCAGGAAATGGTGACCCTATTGCATGTGACGTGACATAGAGTTCACAGTACATGCAGTGACTGTAAAACAGTTCCCATTGGTAAGTACTGGTTATACAGTGAAATGAGAGTGCAAACATCACTGGTGCCATCAACATTAGTGCCTACATGTTGGCCAGTGTGTATTTCCGAGTTAATATTTCATCTGCAATAATGTTTCGAAACACTCATTCACTGACTGGTGACATGCATGAGGGAGTGAGATGTAGAACTGTAGGGTTCATATGTGATGGTCTGCACTGATCCATACAAGGCAATCTAAGTATGCAATACCAAAGAGTGATATGATGTGCCTGCCCACTAGGACTATAGTGATATCACATCTTCATGCCATAGATGGTCAGAAACACCCCAAAACTTCATAAGGTTTATTAGCGTAAGAATATACAATCTATGTCTGGAGTCATCGATTGTACCAAGCAGGATTGGGGATGTTCATATGGCTATATGGAGTCTTGTGCTGTGTGAATTCTGTGTATCTATCTCCCAAATGTTTGGAACTCTATTTACTAAATGTGATACATTACTAAACTACATGTGTAGAGCTTTCATTTTACTCTTAAGGTAGTGGACATATGATGTAATTTGGAGTCCAAAATGTCATCAATGTGCATTGAGAATTTGCATGTGACCTGATGTCTGCCACAGGATCAATTGATGGTACATTGGTGTTCAACTTGACCTTCATGACATCATGATCTAACTGGGTAATAGTTAGATTTGGTTTACTTTAGGCCTTGTGTGAGTATTGTGTAAATTTACACTTGGATACATACTACTTGGTTATATCTTTTTACAATGGTATACTACAAGTGTCAAAGTACGCAAGATGATCAACTATCGACATAAGGATGGAGAGTAGACAATTCCATCAATTAATTTGTGCCTGAATGAGGTTATGACATGAGTGGGTCCAACTCATTGCAGTTTACGTAGCATGTGCTCATGCTAAATGTGAAGCCTATAGAGTGAACCATGAAGCTAGTGTGATATGTGGCCTTCTTAAATGTTGTCTGTTGATTTGTGATGGTCAGGTAGGGAAATACAGCCACAGTAAACCCATGCTACACGTCATTTCAGATACATCCAGGGCAAGCAGAGGAGAAGGGGCCAATGCCAGGAGGGACACAGCTGGTCACAGTGGTTCCAGACATGAGATGTCAGATACGGAGGACCCAGTAACCAGGAGGGTGTGAGGAATGTATCAGAGAACAGCAGCTAAAGCTCATCAACATCTGAGTGATCCCCCAGTGGACACTCCAGAGTGGTGGTGCACCTAACATTGCACCTTCATCCTTCACCTCCAGGTCCATCCCCACCCTCCCTGTTGTACTCCCAATAGTTGGCCGTTCCTGCTCCCCTAAGAGAGGAGCAATCTCCTTTGACCAATCACCTCACCCCATGCCCCTGTTAGCCCATCTGCCCTGAGTGAGGAGTCTATTAGCCTCCTGAGGAGCATCTCTGCGGGTGGTCAGAACGCAGTCCTGAATGCCATCCAGGGGCAATGCATCCAGATGACCCAGATGGTTGCCTACCTGGGAGGCACCCACACTGCAATGGTTGGCCTACAGAGATGTTTCAGGTTCTGGCCTCCTCCCTCCTGCCATCCCTCCACCCATCCCCTCCCAACATTCTACTCAACCTCCTGCCCATCCCCATCCAAATCCCCTATTCCCATTCCTATCCCACACATGCGCACACTTAAGCATGTACATACTTCATCAGACACAAGCACCACACACAAACACACAACATCCTAAAAACTCAAACATACATGCACACAGTAGGCATTCACCCCGTCATAACCCCCACCACCCCAGCATACCCCCAGGCACCATGGCAACAGCCACAGAGCCCTCGAGAGCCACACTCATACTTGCAGATAACACAGCAACAAACACAGAGCCCTTCACAGCCACAGTCATACCTGCAGACGACACAGCCACACACACGGAGCCCTCCAGTCGCACTCATCCCCACAGATGACACAGCAACACACACAGAGCCCTCCACAGCCACACTCATTCCTGCAGACGACACAGCAACACAACACTGAGCATGTCCACAGCACACGCAGGCACAAAACAGAAATGCTCAGTCACTCACACAACAGACACCAACACAACACACAATGCAGACAGCAAACCCAGCTCACACTTCAACTCCCTCTTCCTCCCAATTGGAACTTGATCCCGAACATCTTACCCATTTTCCTCATAAAGATGTCTTGCTTCCCTTTCCTTTTCCCCTGTGAATCCTGACCCCACCTCCCAAAGTCCCAAAATTCTCTCCCACATCCAAACCAATCCCTTCTACTTCCCACTCCACCCCTGAAAAACAGCATCCTCACCCCCCTGAACCCAGGCCAAAATCATAATAAACTATACAAGCCCCTCCCAAGGACAAATTCACCCCTTCCACTTCCCACTGCACCCCTGAAAAACAGCATCCCCGCCCCCCTAAATCCAGGCTGATAAGATTAAAAAAAACATACAAACCCCTCCCACGGACAAACCCACCCATTTCACTTCCCACTCCACCTCTGAAAAACAGCATCCAGACCCCCTGATCCCAGGCCAAAATAAAATAAACATACAAACCCACCCCTTCCATTTCATACTCCACCCCAGAGAAACATTATCCCCACTCCATGAACCCAGGCGTAAATAAAAGAAAAACATTAAAAAAAAACCCTCACAAGGACAAACCCACCACTACCACTTCCCACTCCACCCCAGAGAAACAGCATCACCACCCCCCCTGAACTCAGGCCAAAATAAAAAAAAAAACATAAAAACCCCTCCTAAGGACAAACCCACTCCCTCCCCAAATCTCAACACCCCTTTCCCAAGTACCATCTTTAAGGTTCCGGCTGTGCCCAGTGGATGGACATTTGTGAAGAGGTTCCCTGGAAGTGTCAGTAAGGGCAATCGTGGTGGCACAGCATTGTGCTGTGTCACATTTACACTGATTGGACTGGCCATTGGCCTTTGTTTAAATCCTGTTGTGACATACTGTCATTAAATTATTTTCATAGTTTGAAGACATTGGTCCTGCTGTTACTTTTCTAACTAATTAATATCATTGTACAGTTAGTGATGTAAGACTGCATTTGTGTTTTTTTAATCCCTGATTGCTGATCCAGTTTAGGTTGTTTGTATGATGTGAACTTGGAGTCAGTGCTGAAGTTACACAGAACAAGGGGAAATGTTGGATGGCCACTGCTTAATTTGGGCCTGTGGTTCCCGGTGCTTGGCACTAGCACTTACAGGCACATGCATCAAGCTTTTGCGAGTCCCTAATTGCGATTATTAAGGAATCTCAATTAAGGACTCTCAAAAGCCTATGCATGTAGGAATCGCTATTAAAATAGCGATTCCTAAACATTCCTTAATTGCGACTCGAAAATTGCGAGTCGCAATTAAGGAATGCCTTCCCATTCATTCCTATAGAGGAATGAATGGGAGATTGCATGTGCAATTTGCGGATACAATAGTGTCTTGCAAATTGCGCAAGCAATTTCATGGGAGCAGGGGTGTCCAAAGGACACCCTGTTGCACCCCTGAAATTGCTCTGTGCACAAATGTTGCGCACACACATGCCCCAAGGGCATGTGTGCACACAACATGAAACTTTGCAAAATGCACTTTAGTGCATTTTTCAAAATTTTTGCAAATTACCATCAAGTTCAACTTCATGGTAATTTGCGCCCCCTAGTAGCGAAATTGCTATTTTTAAGTGGTTCTTGCATTGCATTTAAGGAATCGCAAATTGCGATTCCTTACCTGCAATCGCAATTTGAGAAAACGCCATTAAATGCGAATTCTCAAATTGCGAGTGTCTTGATCCTTGATGCATCGGAAATGCCCTTTTTGCGGGCGCAAATGGACGATTTTTGTGAATCGCACCATTTGCGCTTGCAAAAATGGTTGATGCATGTGCTTGTTAGTTCTCAACACCGGTGCTTGTGACAGTCTGCCACCACGTGGCGCTCTAGGGCAGATTTAGAGATGACCACAACAACAGTTAATTATTAATTCAATATTGTGAGAAGTTGGCCTGGTATATGATGTTCACTAGTTAAAGTGACCACCTTGTACCATGCCAAGCAACCCTTATGGTGTGGTTGTAAGTCAACCTTTTCGGAACAGCTGCCCTAGTGGTAGCGTAGGCTAAGCAGTCTTTCAGGCTAAACTCGTTTAGGCATGTGAAGCAAGCTGTTTTACCATATGTAACCCCCCTTTATACCAATGAAAGGACACCACACAGATATATATTCAAAATATATATGTATTTAATACTCAAAGTATCCCCTAGACTCTTTATGAGCACAGGAGCACAAATCGTTAAACAAGAAAGTATTACAATATACAGAAGTTGCACTTTATATGGATAGGCCCTGGTGGCCGCTCAAACCATATACTAAAATAGTGGTATAAGTACCACGAATAGGAAAGGGAAAAGGCCTAGGGCCTCTAGAATCACTGGGCCTACAAGGAGCTAACTTCAGTTAGTGACCAGGAGGTCCACGGGTCGCGTGTGCAGTGAGGAAAGTTACACGCGGGCTCCCATAGGTTTTCAATGGGTGCGTAAAAGTTCAAGTGTTACTGCTAGAAGGGTCTTCTGGATGGACTACGAACTTAAGACTTAAAACCTAGACATTAGAGATGTTACTCTACACTTGTGCACCGGAGTGCCAGCTTTATCTCACCCACAGGAAGCGGGTGCATAGGTCTCGAAGTGCGTCGGCCCGGGTTTCGTCTATCTGTTCAATGGAGCCTGACGACAAAGACGCTGCAGGCGGTCGGTCCAGAAGAGATGCGGTGGATCCAAGGATGGATCGGAGTTGTAGAAGACCTGAAAGCAGAGGGGACAGTGTTCACAGTCACTAGCCAGTGACCGGCGTGGCACCAGGTAGGTACCAGGCGATGTCGGGTGCAAACAGGTGAAGAGGTGTAGCTTGTCTCTGCAGCCACGTGGTCCCTGAAGGTCGACGACGTCCAGGAGTCGGTTCACGAGCTGTCCCACGCAGGCTCTCGCTGTCGGCGGTGTCGGCGACTCAAAGGAAGCAAACAAGCCTTGGCAAAAAACAGGAGTCGCAGGAATTGAGGAAAGCTGATAGCTCTGACCAGCAAGGTCAGAGGGGCTGCTCTTTTGGAGGGAAGCAGGGGCCAGTCTGGAGCAACCAGACCAGCATCGTAGTTTTCAAATAGGTTCGCCAAAATGGCCACTAGCCAACGGGCCAGGGACCGGGCAGGCGCATCAAGTCGCAAAGTGCAGAGGGGCCCCACGCAGATCGTGGATATGCTGGAGGGCTCACCTTTGGTGCAGATGCTGCTCGGATGTTGGGCTTCTCAGGACCCAAAGCACAACTTGGAGGGAGCCTCTGTTGTTGCGCTTGCAGCTTGTCGAGTGTCTTCCAAGATGGCTGGCTCCACGTGTCTCGGTGCCTCCACAGGTTCCTTCTTTGCAGGGACTGTGGATCGGGCGGTGAGAGGTCTGGAGGTCCAGGTCTTGTCGGTCTCTGGGCTCGGGCTCCGGCGGGAGGCGGCGGCAAAGCAGACGTCGATTCGCTGGTTGGTGCTTGCGTTAGCAAGATGGTCACTCCCTGACCATAGGGGAGATTTCCTTCAGTCTTCTGTGCAGCAGAACGTTGAAGTTCCCGTCTTCTTCTTAGTGTTAAGTTGATTCCAGGATGTCTGAAGTCTTAGGACACAGCTCCTACCTTTAAGCGGATTCTAGGGGCCGGACTACCTGCTAGGTCCCTCCCTAAGGGTGGGACCAGGAAGGGGGGTGGTTACACCCCCAATCCTTTGTCCAGCTCGCCCCAGGTCTGGGGCTGGTGTGCCCCAAGACCCGTTTGAACTGGCATATGCACCGAGGCTCCTTGTGAGCCTCAGGCATGTCTGATTCTATTCAAGCCCTACCTGACCAATACACAAAATCCTGTCTGGGGTGGTGCACGCACCTCCCCTGGCAGGAAACCCTTTGTCCACGTCTCCCAAGCTGGAAGGACTCCCAGCAGCAGGAGGGCAGACTTGTGTCGGTGGTGGCAGCGTCCATTTTGTGGAGCTGAGGCTATGTCTGATTTTACCCGGGTTTCAGGTGCTGTACATGTCGTGTCCCTCTAGAAGGGTGGAATGCTAACTCCGTCGCCAGAATTGGCTAGGGGTTAGTATTCCAATTCGTATGACACCTTACTCGACATGTTTTGATAAAGCCAAACCAAAGATAGCATTTAACCGCGAGGTTCATAATGCACTTAAGAGTATATGGTATGGCGATATCTGGAAACGGTAGAAGGAAGCTGTTCCGACCACTGCAGACAGGCTCAGCTCATACCAGAGCACCATCTCACATGGAACCAAATACTCTGCCTTCAGGATTGTTAAGACCTGCCATAGGAGTGACTTATAGGTTAACATGTGTCCCATTTAAGGTTAGGTATAGGTATACTACACCTAATTAAGAGGTGGTTACACCAACTTACCCCAGCTGAGCGATCAGCCAGTTGTGTCAAATTGCTAGGCCAGGACAGGGGTGGCACAATACATGCTTCAGCCCCTGGTAGGCCTTAGATACACCAATGCCCTGGGTACCTAGTGTACACTGGTACAGGGGCTCACAGGGTGATCCAATTCCAATTGGTTATGCACCTAGGGTGCATAGTGTCAATTTAGTAGAGAGAACAGCAGGCTGGGGGTCTGATTAGCAGGCCCACAGCCTCAGTATGTCAAAAACCAGTGAAGCAAAAAAAGCAAAAATTTGGGGTGACCATAGGATAGCAGACCCTACTCTCCTACACAACCCCCCCCCCCCAAACGTAGGGACATTAAACTAGCCTTGACCAGTCTCATCTTCATGCCCTAAGTGGAAGTACCTGGAGAGACCATCTGCATTCCCATGGTCTGTACCTGGCCGGTGCTCCACTGTAAAGTCCATCCCCTGTAGGGAAATGGACCACCTAAGCAGTTTGGGGTTTTCACCCTTCATCTGATTTAGCCACAAGAGGGGCTTATGGTCGGTCTGAATCTTGAAGTGAGTGCCAAACAAGTATGGCCTCAGCTTCTTCAGGGCCCACACCACAGCAAAGGCCTCCTTCTCATTAGCTGACCAATTCTTCTCTCTGGGGGTCAACCTTCTGCTAATAAAAGCAATGGGTTGGTCTTGACCATCTACATTAAGTTGTGACAGCACAGCTCCCACACCCAACTCAGAAGCATCTGTTTGGACAATAAACTCTTTGGAGTAGTCAGGACTTTTCAGGATAGGTGCAGAGCACATGGCCTTTTTCAGGTCATCAAATGCCTTTTGACAGCTTACTGTCCACTGAACCTTTTTGGGCATCTTTTTGGATGTCAGATCATTAAGAGGAGTCACAATGGACCCATAGTTCTTAACAAACGTCCTGTAGTACCCAGTCAAGCCCAAGAAAGCTCGAACTTGAGTCTGGGTGGTTGGAGGGGACCAGTCCTTGATGGATTGTATCTTACTCTCCAGTGGTTGAACTTGGCCTCCACCTACAAGGTGGCCCAAGTACACAACCTTACTCTGCCCTATCTGGCACTTAGTAGCCTTGATAGTGAGGCCTGCCTTTTGCAGAGCCTCAAGTACCTTCTTCAGGTGGATCAGGTGATCCTCCCAGGTGGAGCTAAAGACAGCAATGTCATCAAGATATCCTGCACAAAAGTCATCCAACCCAGTAAGGACTTGATTCACCAACCTTTGGAAGGTGGCAGGTGCATTCTTCAGACCAAAGGGCATCACCCAAAATTGGTAATGTCCTCCTGGGGTTGAAAATGCTGTTTTGGCTTTAGACTCCTCAGCTAACCTGATTTGCCAATAGCCAGCTGTCAAATCAAATGTGCTCAAAAACTTAGCAGAAGCCAGTTTATCTATGAGCTCATCTGCCCTTGGAATAGGATATGCATCTGTCCTAGTGACAGCATTGAGTCCTCTGTAATCCACACAGAACCTCATCTCTCTCTTGCCATCTTTGGTGTGAGGTTTGGGGACCAGAACCACTGGGCTAGCCCAGGGGCTCTCTGAGGGCTCAATGACACCCAGTTCCAGCACTTTGTGTACCTCAGCCTTTATACAGTCCCTGACATGGTCAGGTTGTCTGTAAAGTTTGTTCTTTACAGGGAGACTGTCACCGGTGTCCACCACATGGGTACACCAATCAGTTTGACTAGGTATCAGTGAGAACATATGCTGAAATGATTGTAGAACTTGTCTACACTCAATCTGCTGATGCTCAGTGAGGTTGCCTCCAAGGATCACTCCTTCAACTGAACCATCTTCAAGGTTCTGAGACAACAGGTCTGGGAGAGGGTCACTCTCTTCCTCCTGTCCCTCATCTGTAGCCATGAGCAAGCCCATGTCTGCCCTGTCAACATATGCTTTTAACCTGTTAACATGGAGTACCCTGTGGGGACTCCTGGGAGTGCCTAGGTCCACCAAGTAGGTAACCTCTCCCTTCTTTTCCAGGATTGTATGGGGTCCAGACCATTTGTCTTGGAGTGCTGCTGGGGCCACTGGCTCCAACACCCATACCTTCTGTCCTGGCTGAAACTCAACCAAGACAGCCTTTTGGTCATGCCAAGCTTTCTGTAAGGCCTGGCTTGCCTCAAGGTTTTTGGATGCCTTCTCCGTGTACTCAGCCATCCTGGAGCGGAGACCAAGTACATAGTCCACTATGTCTTGCTTAGGCTTTTTGAGAGGTAACTCCCATCCTTCCCTCACCAGACATAGGGGGCCTCTTACAGGGTGCCCAAACAACAATTCAAAGGGGCTGTAGCCAACTCCTTTTTGTGGGACCTCTCTGTAAGCAAACAGAAGGCAAGGTAGAAGGATGTCCCATCTTCGCCTGAGCTTTTCAGGTAATCCTTTGATCATACCCTTTAGGGTCTTGTTGAATCTCTCAACAAGCCCATTGCATTGTGGGTGATAAGGAGTGGTGAACTTGTAGTTGACACCACATTCCTTCCACATAGCTGTCAAGTATCCTGACATGAAGTTGGTACCTCTGTCAGAAACCACCTCCTTAGGAAACCCCACTCTGGAGAATACTCCCAGTAGGGCCCTGGCCACAACAGGAGCTGTTGTGGTCCTAAGGGGAATTGCCTCTGGATACCTGGTGGCATGATCCACTGCCACCAGTAAAAATCTGTGCCCAGATGCAGTGGGGGGATCCATGGGACCCACTATATCTATTCCCACTCTTTCAAAGGGAACCCCCACCACAGGTAGTGGTATTAGGGGGGCCTTGGTTGTGCCACCTGATTTGCCACTGGCTTGGCAGGTCACACAGGAGCGACAAAACTCCTTGGTATCTTCATTCATGTGAGGCCAGTGAAAGTGAGGGACAAGCCTGTCCCAAGTCTTGTTCTGGCCTAAGTGTCCTGCTAGAGGAATATCATGGGCCAAGGTAAGAGGGAAGCCCCTAAATTGCAGAGGTATAACCAACCTCCTGGTTGCACCAGGTTTTGGGTCTCTGGCCTCTGAATAAAGGAGCCCATCATCCCAATACACTTTATGGGTACCTTGAGCATTCCCAGCAGCCTCAGCAGCAGCCAGCTGTCTGAGGGGTTCAAGAGATGGACAGGATAACTGGGCCTGCCCCAAGTCAGCCCTAGAGGGTCCCCCTGTCCCCAGAAACTCAACCTGGTCAGGTTCAAGCTCTTCAGGGACAGTTCCCTCAGGGTTCTCAAGATCATCCTCCTGGGAAGACTGATCATCACTTGGAGGCAGGGGGGGGGCATAGCCTTAACCCTCCTGTTCTTCTTCTTGGTAGGTGCTTGGTCCATTGTTCCAGGATCCAAGACCTGTGGTTCAGTAAGGCACGTTTTGGCCTGTGATCTGGTCACAGCAAGGACATGTGGTGATATACCTAACATCTCTGCATGTGTCCTGTACTCCACTTCTGACCATAGAGAACTCTCTAGGTCATTGCCCAACAAACATTCTACTGGGAGGTCTGCACTAACCACAACCCTTTTGAGGCCAGTTACCCCTCCCCATGAGAAGTTAACAATAGCCACACTATGAGAAGTAGTGGTATTGCTGGCATTGGTCACCAGGTAATTCTCACCTGGTATGTACTGTCCAGGGTCCACAAAGCCTGGTGTCACCATAGTGACACTGGCACATGTGTCCCTGTAGGCTTGAGCCACTTTTGTATTTATCAAAGGAGTCTGTCTGTACTTGCCCAGATTACTGGGGCTCACAGTCAGGGAGATATCCATGTCCCCATCACAGATCAAGACTGCCTGTGTCAGGGTTCTGTCTAAGTCAGAATCTCCTTCAGTTCCCATAGTGATTCCCACTACACCCTTTGTCTGGGGACCAACACTGCTAACAGTACTACTGGGAGCAGGTGCCTTAGGGGCAACAGTGTTGGGCGCTCCACCCTTCTTACAATCACTAGTCCAGTGAGTTGTATTCTTGCAAGATTTGCACCAGGGTTTCTTTGGACCTTCTTTCTTCTTCCCTTTAGATAGTTGGGACCCACCCTCATTAGTACTAGTTTGGGGCCCTGTTGAAGACTTCTGGTCTTTGGATTTCTGATCACCCTTTTGGTCTGTTTTCTTCTGATCACCCCCTTGGCCCTGGTTCTGGTTCTTTTGCTTAACCCTGGTTCTAACCCATTTGTCTGCCTTCTTTCCCAATTCTTGGGGAGAGGTCAGATCTGAGTCAACCAAGTGTTGATGCAGTTGCTGGTTCTGACAGTTATTTAAAATCTGTTCTCTCATCATCAAATTGTACAATCCTGTATAATCAGACACCTTACTTCCCAGAAACCAACCCTCCAAAGCCTTAGTGGCACACTCAATGTATTCAGACCAGTCCTGAGTCTGTGTCTTCTGGGTATCTCTGAACATTAACCTGTACTGTTCAGTGGTTAAGCCTAACCCATCAACCAGGGCACTCTTCAGGGCTCTGTAGTTTCTGACATCCTCCTCCCTAACAGTGAGGAGTCTATCTCTGCCTCTACCTTCAAAGGAGAGCCATACGATTGCTGCCCACTGGTCCTCAGAAACCTGCTGTACCTTGCAGGCTCTCTCAAGAGTAGTCATCCACTTGTGGATATCATCCCCACTTTTGTAGGGGGGCACAACCTTGGACAGGTTCCTATTATAAAAGACCCTATCTTTGTCCCTAGGGACAATGCTGCCACCAGTGGGTATAGAACCACTCTCTCTAGGTTGCCTAGCCTTGCTCAGTTTCTCTTCCATCAGGGGTACTTCTAGCTCCTGTTTCCTGATACTCAGCTGGGCTTCCTGCATTCTGGCCTCATGCTCCCTCCTCTGAGGGGTGGCCATCCTTCTCCTGGAGTGACCTTGAGAGCCTCTAGAGGCATGAGAGGCATTAGAGTCACCTGAGTGATTCCTCTGTCTCCCAAACCCCTGGTTAAGTCCACTAGGGAGATTCAATGGGGGGAACCCATTGTCATTCACAAATAGTCTTAAGTTAGCTTGGCTAGGTATAGCACCTGGCACTGGGCTATTTCTCCCAT
Organism: Triturus cristatus; assembly: GCF_964204655.1. Classification (NCBI taxonomy): domain Eukaryota; kingdom Metazoa; phylum Chordata; class Amphibia; order Caudata; family Salamandridae; genus Triturus; species Triturus cristatus. The sequence continues at coordinate 627,956,094 of NC_140587.1, forward strand.
CAGAACTACTACTACTATCAGACTCATCCCCCTTTCCATTCTCGTCCCTATGCTGATCCTCATGATCTGTAGTCTGATTCTCATCTAAGGGGTGACTATTAGAAAGGGGTACTTCAGTAGCATCTTCAGAAGGAGGGCCTCCTGTTTATTTATTTATTTATTTATTTGAGCGATTTTTAGAGCGCGCAAATACCCAAGGGTGTCTCGGCGCTGTAATTGTAGAACTTCCAATGAATCGGGGAGTATTTAGGCTGGGAACGACCAAGTTTTTAGTTTTTTCCTGAAATTGAGCAGTCTTGGCGCAGATTTAATGTAGAGGGGGAGCGTGTTCCACAGCTTGGCTGTGGCGACAGAGAAGCGCTTGTCTCCCCAATTAGCTCTTCTTGTTCGAGGGACCCTTAGTAAATGAGCTGTGGATGAGCGTAATGTTCTAAGGTGTTCAAGCGGGCGGAAGGCTTGTCTTAAGAATAGAGGGCCTTGGTTGTGGATAGCTTTGAATGCTATGCATAAAGCCTTAAATTTGATCCGGCTTCTCACCGGCAGCCAATGTAACTGTTTGATATAAGGGGAGATGGATGCAAACTTGGGGATGGATAGCAGTGTCCTAGCTGCCGCATTTTGCACTGTCTGCAATTTATTGAGGACCTTTTGTTGTGCATTTAGTAGGAGGGCATTGCAATAGTCTACTTTGGAGAGGACTAGTGAGCTGACTAAGGTTTTGCCTGCAGAAGGAGGAAGGTATGGGATTAGTTTTTTAATCCTTTTTAGGACGTGGAAAGATGAGGAGACCACCGAATTAGCGTGTTGCTGGAAGGACATCTTGTTATCGAAGATGGCACCCAGGTTTCATACCTTGGTCACTGGTTCAGGAGGTTGTCCCATCTGAGATGGCCACCATTGCGGGGACCAAGTAGGTTGCAGTCTCCCGAATGTCATCACTTCTGTTTTATCAGAATTCAGTTTTAGACAATTGGATGACATCCAGGAGCTTATTGCCCTCATTCCATTTTGGAAAATTGGCTGCCACAGAGGTGCCGTCATTGTACACAGACAACACCAATTGGGTGTCGTCAGCGTATGTAGTGAGTGAGATTCCATAGGATTTTATGACCCTCGCCAAGTCCGACACATATATGTTGAAGAGTGTCGGGCTTAGCGAGGATCCCTGCGGTACTCCACAAGGCAAGGAGAAAGTCTGAGAGATATAGTTGCCTATCTTCACTGTTTGTGGGCGGTTAGACAAAAATGACGCAAGAAGATCTTTAGCTTTGTCTTTTATTCCCATGGCCATGACACGGTTGATCAAGGTGACATGATCAACCGTGTCGAATGCCGCGGAGAGATCTAGGAGTATCAGGATCGCTGAGCCTCCGTTGTCCATAATGGACCTTATTTCATCCGCTGATTTTAGGAGCGCAGTCTCTGTTCCGTGGCCCTGTCGAAACCCAAACTGGGTGTCGTCCAGCAGGTTGTTGTTATATATGTAAGTTGACAACTGGATGTTCATGATTTTTTCAAAAATCTTAGCAGGGAACGGGAGACATGCGATGGGCCTGTAGCTGGCAGGGAGGCGGGGGTCTAGGGTGGGTTTTTTTAAAAGAGGTTTAATGGCCGATTCCTTCCAGACAGAAGGGTAGATGCCCGTTGTAAACATTGCATTACAGATGGTAGATAGTGACGGGGCAATAGCTTCAGAAATGAGATTAAGAATGCCTGGAGGGCAAGGATCAAAAGGTGAACCCGATTTGGTTTGGGCTATTAAAGGTTGGATGAGATCTTGCGTGGTGGCTTCAAAAATTGGAAAAACTGAGACAATTTCGGCGGTAGGTTGCGGAGTGGAGGTGAGTGACGAGTCCGGGGAGAAAGTAGTGAAAATATCTCTGACTTTATCTTCGAAGAATTTGGCCAAGGCATCAGAAAGAGCTTGTGATCCTTCTGGGCGAGGTGCGAGGGGGTTGGATAAGTAACTGACCACCTGGAATAGTTTACCTGTGTTGTTTTTGGCCTGATTGATTTGGTTGGTGTAATAAGTGGTTTTCTCTGCTATTATGAGTTTTTTGTAGTTTGCTAAAGCATTTTTGTATGTGGTTTTTTCACAGGGATTAAAATGGCGACGCCACTGCCTTTCTAGATTTCTGCAGTATTGTCTCTGTAGTCGGAGTGGTTCGGTGAACCAAGGTGCGGAAGGGAGTTTTCTGGTTCGGTGAAAGGTTTTGCTAGGTGCTAGCTGGTTGCAGGCTGACTTTAGGTTGTTCAGGTAATTAGCGGAAGCTGCTATGGGATCCTGTTCATTTGGCATTGGGCTATCTCGCATTATCTGCGTAAGAACGTCCAGATTAATGTTTTTCCAATCTCTAAAATTCGTAGGTGTAGAAGGTGTGGACGGGGGTTTGTTAGAGTTAATTGGAATAGAAAAACATAAGGCCGCATGATCTGTCCAAACTAGAGGGATGACCTTGATGATGGTAATTTTTGAGTTACTAGTGAAGAGTCCGTCCAATGTGTGCCCCGCTTTGTGTGTGGGCTGTTTAACAATTTGTTGGAGACCAGCTGCCTCTAGGTCATTAATTAGAGTTAGAGTGTCAGGGTCATCCGAGGCTTCTAGGTGAAAATTAAAGTCACCCAAGATGGTGAAGTGTGGTGATCCTGCTGAAGCCTCGATGATGTTATCTAGAAACGAGAGGAATTTGGATCTGGATCCTGGAGGGCGGTAGATTAATATGCCTTTAAATGATGATCTGCTTGAGAGGCTTATAGTAAAGAGGAGTGCCTCGCATTCGGTGTAGTTTAACTCTGTTGTAGTTATTTTAAAGTGATCTTTGTATATAATTGCTATTCCACCCCCTTTCCTTTTCGGTCTGTCTAACTTGCAGACGCAGTAGTTAGTAGGCGTAGCCTCTCTGAAATCAGGACCGGATGATTCGTCCCCCCATGTCTCAGTGACAAACAATAAGTCTAGTTTCTGTGAGTCTATAAACTCAGCGATTTCAAATTTGTGTTTCGGCAGAGACCGTACATTTATGAGTGCTGCTAGTATTTGAGGGGAAGGGGTTGTGGGAAGAGCAGGTATATTCTGAGTGCAGGTGGGACAGTTGAATGGTCCTATACAAGGATCGGCATAGCTAAAATGAGGTAGGGTGTGGACTGCCTCTAATCTGGGTCTCATGCTTAGGAGTTGAGCCGAGGTGTAAGTTAGTGGCGCCGTGTTTTGAGTGCGCCCTGGAGATGGAGATATAGGGGGGGTGGCCCTAGGCCCGTCCTCGGCGCGGACGAGCGCAGACGAGCTTGCCTTAAGCGCGCCTTCGGCGCGCAAACGTCGCGCCCGCTGCGCTCGTCCGCTGCGCTTCCGATGGATGCACATATTTATAAGTGGAGACGGATACAGTGCGGGGGGGGCGTGGCCTCGCAAGTGGGCGTGTCCCGTGGCTTGGTGAGGGGAATGGCAGCCAAAGTCGTCAGCAAGACTCGGTCTGCAGCGCTAAATCCGCTGTAATGGAGTGACCTGCCCAGGAAGATCTGGTGCCAGGAGGCGAGTAAGTGATTTTAAAATTCAATTTTGCAATATATTAAAAACAGGTGATACGATCAGTTTATACTCCCGGCTGAGCCTCAGGAGGTTCCACAATTTAACAGCGACGCTCGTAAGTCAGCGCGCTTTATACCTGTTGCGGGGGGCGTGGCCTCGCAAGTGGGCGTATCCCGTGGCTTGGCGAGGGGAATGGCGGCCGAAGTCGTCAGCAAGACTCGGTCTGCAGCGCTAAATCCGCTGTAATGGAGTGACCTGCCCAGGAAGATCTGGTGCCAGGAGGCAAGTAAGTGATTTTAAAATTCAATTGTGCAATATATTAAAAACAGGTGATACGATCAGTTTATACTCCCGGCTGAGCCTCAGGAGGTTCCACAATTTAAAAAGTCCCTAAGGGGTCTAACTGGGAGGCTTTCTTGAGAGCTCTCTGATCTTCATCAGCTTGTAAGAGTTCTCTGAGTTCAGCAGAGGTAGGGTTCCTGGGCTGTTTAAGGCCCCTGATATTTGCCAACTGCCTGAGCTCATTCTGGTTTAGGGTAGCAAAGATGGATGGTGCCCTCTGGGGGTCACTCTCGACAGAGATGGGTACCTTGGACCCCTCTGCCCCAGCCATTGCTCTTAAGTGTGGGTGGATGTGTTGCAACTACCTACACTTGGGTTTTCCTACTAAACCTATCTAGTAGTTGTAGTCAGGGTGTGCTACTCCCTTTGCTCTACAACAACTAAGTTCAATAGAACTTAAGTATATAACTAATCTTGTTTTATAAGTACCTAAAGGTACCTGTATGATCTTTCAATTGGTAACAACGAGATTACAGAGGTAAAACAACAGCAAGCTCAAATCCCAACCGCTGCTCACCAATGTGAGAAGTTGGCCTGGTATATGATGTTCACTAGTTAAAGTGACCACCTTGTACCATGCCAAGCAACCCTTATGGTGTGGTTGTAAGTCAACCTTTTGGGACCAGCTGCCCTAGTGGTAGCGTAGGCTAAGCAGTCTTTCAGGCTAAACTCGTTTAGGCATGTGAAGCAAGCTGTTTTACCATATGTAACCCACATGCCTAAACGAGTTTAGCCTGAAAGACTGCTTAGCCTACGCTACCACTAGGGCAGCTGGTCCCAAAAGGTTGACTTACAACCACACCATAAGGGTTGCTTGGCATGGTACAAGGTGGTCACTTTAACTAGTGAACATCATATACCAGGCCAACTTCTCACAAATATACATTAGAAATTACTATTACCTGCCGCCCAAGTCATTCTTTCAGTTTTAGGGACCTGAAATAATCAGCTGTCACATTTGTAGGAGTGTGAGGGTTACTAGTTGTGTTGCTACTATTATTGGAGGCATGACAGGGGTAATGTGTGGTGGAAGCTACAGTGGCCTCCTGAAGAGAGCCCTGGCATGTAATTATTATTATTATTTGTAATACAAATTAAGCACTGTGGATGGCTATCTATGTGGGATGAAATCCAAATGGGACAGACATTGCAGTGGATGACATGTTGTATGGTAAGTATTACAGCTTTGCCTGGCCACTGTCATCATCATTTAGGTTGCACTTCTCCCTATGAAGTATGTTGGATATGTGTTAGGTGTGTCGAACTTAGATATTTGTTTATCCACACATGGAGGGTGTTAACTTGCCATACCTTTGTACAGGTATGCATGGATTTGTGTCCATTTCCCTTGTGTACCTTACGGCTACTTTATCTAGATGCATGACACATGCTGTTAGTGCTGTGTTTACTTTCACGAGTTGCACTTACACATTCCCTACACATGCATGGCACTTGGTTATGCTATTGGTTGCCTCTGATATACTTCAAATCCCAGGTCCAGTGCACTTTGAGTTTGTCAGGCATGTGCAACATGTACTGTGCCCCAGGGTCCCAGCCTTTCAGGGTTACCCCTGATAGAGGCAAATCCTACAAAGAGTGTTTCTATTGTGTTCCTAGAATGTTTCTAACACTGATTCTATGTAATCCCATTGACTATTTTTTTTTCCATTTGGGTGATGTGTGAGGGTGCAATACAGAGTTGTACCCGAGATGGTGTGTTTAACTTTAATGACATTTCCATACAGATATTTATTTGAAATCAAAACAGGGCCAGGGATGTGAGAAATGTGAGTGTGTCACATTCACTATAGCATCTTGCATAGAGTTGCAGTGACAGGGCCTTATGGTAAATGTAGTCACTATAGTCTCACTTTACCAACACTTACAAAATGGTAAGCTGCATGATGTGTGAAGATCTGTAACATGGCAGACAAGTGAGAAAGGGCAAAAGATATGTGGGACAGACATTAATAGGTGTAATATTGATGCAGAGGGGCTGTTGTGGAACACAAAATAATGCACACATCACTATCACTGAATATAATTTGCAAGCACTTTCAGTTGTGTACAGTTTGCCCATGCAGTACCAGTGTTTTTGATCATTCTTATGAGGCAATCCCTGACAGGGTCCCTGTAAACTGGCAAATTACTTAGGTACCCCAACTCCCTTGCCTGGTCCATGGTGGGGCATTGAATTGCTGAGGAGTCTATGGAAACTGGTATTTGTATGACTTACCGGCAATTTCTTTTGCGACAAAGTCAGTTTTGGACATGATCGAGCAGGTACAGCAGCAGCAGGATGGGGCTCCATGATGTGTAGAGGTAAGTTTCAGCCTTATATACCTCCCGTTCTGGTGTCTCAGATATGCTGGTTGGACTGCCACAGTCCCGTCGGTTGTAAAGCAACTCGTAATTGGGCCAGCAGTTTCAATGGCAGTCAGAGCATCTCATAACCTAATTGGTCCAATCCACGCCCACCACAGTCGGAGTTGACCTGCGGTGTCGGCAGTTCACCAGCAGTCTTTCAAACTGCAATCCGCCCATCTCATAATACGGCCACAGGTATGGTGACTCACAGACTGCCAAACTCATAATAAGGCCCTGAGTCTGACTCCTCCAGAGAGCAACACTGTCTCGTCTATTGCTAAGTTTGGTGTGGTAATAGTAAATCTGACTCCTCCAAATTCCAACATTTTCCTTATTTTGTTTGGCAATATTTTTGTCACCAATATTTCTGTCAGCAATATTTTGTCATACAATCATTTATCCATTAGGAGGAGTAGCTCTCTGATCACTCCTAGGGTAGGAGTCAGTTGTTAACCAGTTGTGACTATCCACAGACTGGTTAATTTGTGGATGTACACAAACAGTAAGGGCATTTCCTACTTGATACAGCTGCTTCCTACCCCTAGGTGTAGATTTACTTAATAAAGTTATTTGTATCAGTCTTTTCATAAATATAAAAGCACCTTTTGCCAATGTCAAAAATTGTTTTCCACTTGTAAAAAAAATAGCTATTTATGTGAGTATACACAATTTGTGTGGATCAATTCATTTAGGTTTACACTATTATGTGATTCCACTATCCTTTGCCTACTTGGGTCATCTTCCTGTCCTGAAGACTTGATTTCCTCTGTCCTAAGCTTGGTGTTGCATATTTTACCAGCTTTGAAAATACTGAAAATACATTATCAAAGGAAATTTTTGGGAAAGGTTTATTGTTAAGCTTCTTTTCTGAGCTTGAATACCATATGATGGTGTGACAAACCAAAAATGAGATCTGATGGGATCAATGACACAATATTAATGTTAACAAATCAATTCACAAAAATACCAGGAAATAAATACGTTCACAAAAATATCGCCTTCCTATCCTTAACTAATAAGAACACAAATATCAATAACCAAAATATCACTGTTAAAAATATCTATTTTCACTTATAATGATAACAAAAATATCGGAAATCAAAATATCATTACCTTTACACGATTATATAAATAGCCAAACATATCGCAACACACAATATCAACTACATTAATATTGGCAAAATAAATCATTTTATATACAACTCACAAAAATAACCAGATTTTACGTTAAACAAGAATTACAAATAAACAATTAAAAATATTCTAACAACATTATAGCAATTTTACATTACTAAATTATGCATCAATTACGTCCCAAAAGATATACACTTCAATACGTAAAAATATTAATAACAAATATTTCCAAGTGCCAAAATGTTAACCCCTTGTCTGCTTCGAACTGCCCCCGGCCGTCCGACATCATGGTGGGCGTGTGCAGAGGACAGCTGGCGGCGGTCCTAACCCGGCCCACTAATTAAAACGCCCGCACAGCGCAAAAATTTGCGCAGGGCGGAAGGGGTTAACATTAAACAAAAATAATGATAAACATGTACATAAAAAAATACATCCAATTTAAAACAAAAATATCTAATATATATTCAACTTTATAAACACTAATTAGCATTCACCAGGAAAAAAATACGTTCACAAAAATATCGACTTCCTATACTTAACTAATAAGAACACAAATATCAATAACCAAAATATCACTGTTAAAAATATCTATTTTTACTTATAATGATAACAAAAATCAAAATATCCTTACCTTTAAACAAATATATAAATAGCCAAACATATTGCAACACACAATATCAACTACATTAATATTGGCAAAATAAATAATTTTATATACAAATCACAAACATAACAAGATTTTACGTTAAACAAGAATTACAAATAAACAATAAAAAATATTTAAAAATATTCTAACAACATTATAGCAATTTTACATTACTAAATTATGCATAAATTACATCCCCCAAAAAATATACACTTCAATACGTAAAAATATTAATAACAAATATTTCCAACAAGTACTAAGATTTTAACCCCTTGTGGGCTTCAAACTGCCGCCGGCCGTCCGACGTCATGATGGGCGTGTGCAGAGGACGGCTGGGGGCGGTACGAGCCCAGCCCACTCATTAAAAGGCCCGCACGGCGCGAAAATTCGCGCAGGGCGGAAGGGGTTAACATTAAACAAAAATAATGATAAACATGTACATAAAAAAATACATCCAATTTAAAACAAAAATATTGAATATATATTCAACTTTATAAACACTAATAAGCATTCACCATAAATCCATAAAAGGGGTTAATATCTTACTATCAGACTGGATTCAGACAAAAAGCCTCAACCATAGACAACGTTGTTACACTTTCATGCCTGGCCGATCTGATGAACTCTACTTTCAAGCAACCAATCTTTGCCTGCTTTGTAGACTAGTCTGCAACTTTCAATTGCATGGATAGGCAAATAATATGGCAGAAATTAGCCAATTGGGACATGCTACAAACACAACTGAAAGCAATAATTGCACTCTATTCAAATATGTGGGTATGAGTCAAACTAGGCAATGAAAAAAAAATGTTACAAATAGGGGCATTAAACAAGGTTTTGTATTGGCCCTGCTTTTGTATAATCTGTATGCGGCTGACTTGGGGTTTGCATAACAAAGGCAAAATCATTCCATCCAATGATAGAGCAGCACAAAATTCCAATCTTAGGATATTCAGTTGATCTAGTCATTTTGGACCAAACAAAAATTGAAGCTACAGAGATCCATTGGATAAGCTCCCTAAATACAACCTGAAAAACAAATCGGTGGCAAATGCTCACAAATCGAAAGTAATGGTATTCGGAAAATTTAAGAAGAAATCGTAGAAAGTCTGGAAACTGGGTGAAAACAAGATCAAATACTCAACAACAAATATCTGAGTGGGGATTTGGCTATCTGCTATGAGCAAATCACTAACTCATCTAAGTACAAGGGAGAAAAAACAGAACTTAATATTTGCACTACGCAGACAAAACACTAAGGGCCTTATTTCAAGTTTTGCGGTCCTTCTGCATCACAGCTACCACGCCATCCACAGGAGGACTGCCAAAGCTGAGGTGCACTCGCTTGCCGGATTACAATTGTAATCAGTGCTGGCGGGCAGGCAATGCTGCGGTGGTCTCATGTTGGTGGGCTATGACAGTGTCTGAAGCAGGTTACTTCACAGTGTGGAATACATGCCACACCGTGCAGTAACAGGAGTGCAATTTCAGGGGGCCACACCATGTGCCCCCCTGCATGCACCCCTAGGCCCATGAGCGGGCTCCCAGCCATGAAAAGAGCCGTGGACAGGCAACTCAGAATATGCTTGGTGGTGTCACAGCGGCACCGCCAGCATATACCTGCTCCTGAGCACTGGGCGAATGCCACAGGATCCCGGATCTCTGGCCCCCGGTGGACACAGCAGTCCTGTGGCAGTCCGAGTACCCCCCTCGTAATCCTGCGGGCGGGCTCGCAGTGTGGCGGTGGTCGGACTGCAACCACAAGTACTGCGGTCCTTGCAATAAGGCACTTAGTTATATAGTCCTATTTATAGAGAGGGGGACACTAGGAGCTGATTATTAGGTCCAGTGACCCTTGCTCCCGAAAAGTAACTAGTACACAAAGGAAGTTACTGTTCCCTGTAAAGAATGAAAGAGGTATAAACTTTTTTTCGTGTGCTACTCTATCTGTGGGGGACAGTGTGCCCTCATCATAATACTCTCACACACCCCGAAGGATGTCATGCTTCATCATTTGGGCTTTACTCCTCGTCGGGCTGGCGCTGCAATGCCTTACGGGTCCCCCGAAGGGTCTCTTTATCGGAGATCTTTTGATGAGAAGCCGTTTGAGTACGTGAGTGTAAGTGGCAGTGAAGTCTAAAGTGGTGTTTTAAAAAGTGACTGGAGGGAGAGTGGGTACTATTTATTAGGGTGACCCCTCTGTCATTGTTTAAACAAAGTGTATATTGCTGCTCTAGGGGATATTATGTTCCTCTGTAGCTGGGTATATGTCCCTAATGGACATATATAACGGTCACTGAAAAAAAGTTCCTTCCTCTTTCATCCTCTACAAGAAACAGTGACTACCTTAGTTATATAGCCTATCAGCGGAACTCATCATAAAAGTTATAAATGCCAAACTAGCTCCTACAATATCGTATGGTGAACAAGTCTTACCAGCCAAACTGGACTCCATTTTGGACATGTTACAATATATCACAAATCTTGACATGCTCAGATTCAACTGGAATTTGGATGATCAAATCAGGATCTAGTATGGAAGTCCCCAGTTCTGAAATACTACCACCAAATAATACAGTCCAAGACTGGGTCACTGAAAACAGTACTGCGAGACATTTTCCATGGACCCAACACATGCTTGGAAGACTCATTAAGCTGGGCTTGTAAGTGTACCATTATGCTGGCCAGGTTCCTGTCTTTCCCAATTAACAACTTTTGTTCAAAGTGCAGAAAGTTTCATAAGCATTCCAAAATGTGGATTCTATCATTACAATACAAAAACCTTTACTCAACTGCTTCTCTGCTGCCCAAACTTCGGGACTGCTCGGCATACCCTATTAAAACCCATACTTTACTGTATGGAATACGCACCTGTAAGGATGCTCTATTACTTTGTTTTAAGTCACCTGACATTATGTTCTTGGCTCGGGAAATTTAAAACAATTATGTTGAACAAACTCAAAACATGGAACTAACTGTACGGCATGATGCAACATTACATAACATTTCACAAACTCTGGAAGGACATATGCAAATTCTGGGCCCGGATGCCAGAATAAATATTTATTTTGTTTTAAGAACAACTCACAAGCTGACTTTAAGAAACTGGTATTTATTATTGACACTAACAGCTAATAGTATGTTTTTGAAAATGAATTCTTACTTAACTAACAGAAAACTGATTTGTTAACAGTTTTTTAACTTGTAGAAGGATTTTCGTGTTGTATATTTTGTAAAGATTTAAATTAATTGTATACAATAAATTAAGTCACTACTAACCAGTGATAAAGTGCTTGGGCTCTCTCCTTTAAACATGGTGAAGGTGGATTACAGCCACTTGGCACATTTAATTTACTTGCAAGTCCCTAGCAAAAGGACTCTAAACGTACCCAGGGCCTGTAATTTGAACATTACTAGTGGCCCTACAGCCCTGATTGTTCCACCTACTTAAGTAGCCTGCTAAAAACATGTCTCAGGCTGCCATCACAGCCTGTGCATGCAGTTTTAAACTGCCATTTTGACATAGCAAAATAAACCTTTTGCAAGGCCTAAACCTTCCCTTTCAATACATATAAGTGACACCAGGGTAAGCCCTATACAACCAATGGTCCAGTGTGCATTAATTATACCTACAAAGTTGGTGTTAGAAATGTGGTTTCTGGTTGGCTAAGGTATACACCCAAGCCAGGCAGGATCCACCACTCTAGTCAGGATAAGTGAGCTGCACTGCTAGGATAACCTGTGCTCACCCTCTGGTAGGTTGGCACAGATCAGGAAGAGTTATCTCAAAGGTCAATGAGTAAAGTATTTGCGCAACACACACAGTAACACAATGAATACACCACAAAAAGTCTCCACACTGGTTTACAAATATAGCTTAGTATATTCTGAACAAAACAAAACCAAAACAATAAAATCACACGTATACCTCTTGAGTTATGCACATTTAAACATCACATTAAATGCATGTTATGAGCCCTACAGGAAAAATACAAATGGTTATACTTGGGGCTTTCGATCCATAAGAGGGACTGGACTGTCTATGGATCTGAGCAGGAGAGTAATACTCCTAAAGTCCTGGGGGTAAGTTTTACTGGTGAAAAGTGGGCAAGATTCAATGTCTGGGAGTCACTGGTGCTGAGCATTCCCTCAGACCCCTGTGACCGAACACTGGCAAGCTCAGCCACCTGTATGAGCACATCTGTGGAGACCATGGGGGTCCTGGCGGTCACAGTACCTTTCTTTGTCAGAAGCAGTACATAGCAGAGAGGCTACCGGTGTTGCGAGCCCCTTTCTGAGACCAAGTGAGTCGTCTCCATCTTGCACTGGTCTTTTGCAACTGGGCACGGCAGCATCCCCCAGCTGCAGATGTGGGGGGCAACATTACCTCTGCAACCCTAGACCTTGGGAAGAAGTCAATCAGGGAAGTCGTGCTGCTTCTTGTCTGGACTCCACCTGCAGTTTGCAGAGTATTCGGGTCCTCTGGTGGCACCAGTAGTGCGTCTTGGTTGGCAAATGAAGTGCTACTCTTGACAGATCGGTGAGTATGCAGGTCCTCTGGTGGCACCAGAAGAGCTTCTTGGTATGGCAAATGAAACATTACTCCTCACCACACGAAGTTCTGTTTTTGAGCCAAGCTGAGCGCTGTTGACGCACAGATGTATCCCAGTAGGCAGGTAGTACTACCATGGACAAAAAAGTGATCCAGCGCATTACTTAGTGGCTCTAGAAATGAAAGTCCAAGGGTAGTGCCATGAGTACCAAAGTGCAAATTAGGGTTACTAACTATACCCCTGGCTGTCCCAAGATTTCTGAACATTTATTGAGGTGGCTCTAAATATTACACACACAATGACAAATTTTAATGCTATGCAATTTCATGCTATACACTTTATTTTCCTCTGGTCAAGAAGAGGCTGCATAAACCAAAAAGAGATTCTAAGAATTTAGGTTATACACCAATGTATGCAACAAGTGCATTAATGCAGCAAGTTGTTATGCTTAAAGACAACAGCAAATTGCTAACTAACTTGCCTCAGAGAGGGCTCCATCAGTAAATGCTTTCCACCATTCTTTTCCACCACTAAACCCAAAGCACAACTCATAACTTGTAGTCATAAACCAGCTAAAATCCCACTTTCCCACCAGTTTGCTATACTCTACCATCATTGGCATCATTCATTTCATTATCTAATGCCAACTTAATCAACCACCTGCTCCTTAAATACACTGGCACCTGCATCTATGCAATTCATTATTCTCTTGAGCAGTATATGCCGATATACCTCAGTCTGTTGACTTTTTGAAACACTGTACTCTATGGCTTCTGAGAGCTACACCACTATATGAAAAATACCTACAGCACAATCATTACTATTGCAGCAGAATCTTACCTGCTCTCAAATATGTGCTATTAAAGTACATGTAGCAGTGCAGACTGAACAACTCTCTGATGTCTACAAGGAGTAGACTTTTGAGAAAGAGCAGGAGGAGGAGGCTTTTGGGAAGGTCCCGCCAAATGTTGGTAGGGGTTATGCTCCCATAGAGATATGCAGGGGCCTCTCACTGCACTCCCACACCAGGGGCCTCAGTTCCCTTCTCCAAGTGTTGGTGGTTAATTGATGCCCAATAGCAAGTGAGCAGACAACACCTGATAATGTGTGTAAGCACAGGACATGTCTGGTACAAAGAGTGTCACCTCTTCTCATTGGAGTGTATACGTTTCAGGACAGAACATCCCGATTGACACTGGATGAGCGATAATATGTCCATGATTTTTATGTCCCGCGATGTTAGCATGCATTCAGTTTAGATTTGCCTATTAAACCGTCAGTTAGATTTTGCCTGTTATATGGTATTTATAATGGATAAACGTTTATTTAAATAAGTATATTAATAGGACATAATGTTGACTTTAATTCTACAATTATTTTTATTGTCAAAATAAACATTTAGACTCAATATATTAGTCTCATTTGCAAAGCAGGGATATGCAAGTTTCACACTGACTGTTTTGAAGATGAAAATGTAGTTTGCTTTTCACTTATGTACGAATAGGTTATATCTTAAGTTGCCCTTTCATGTGTGTGGGGGGGTAGAATCAAATAACGACCTGCCTAATACATATTAAGCAAAACACACAAGATGATGAACGGAATGTTGCACATTGGCAAAACATTCACCCCCAGTCACATATCTGGGTTTAATCCATCATTATTTTGCTCACCACGCCACCCCAGTTCAGACGTGGCCATATGCAAATCAGTCTTGACCCTCTGCCTCATGGGAACAGTCCAGCCCGAACTGCCAAGCCATGTCTTCCCTGGACCGGAATCAATCATCCTAGGACCGGTTTCGGGGTTTCACCCCTCTTCAGCCAGGATAGCTTGACTCCAGTGGCGTAGTGAGCACGGGACCCACGTCTGGGCATACCCTTCCCACATAGAGCGAACAGCAAAACACACAAGATGATGGACGGAGTGTTGCACATTGGCAAAACATTCACCCTCAGTCACATATCTGGTTTTAATCCATCGTTATTTTGCTCACCACGCCACCCCAGTTCAGACGTGGCCATATGCAAATCAGTCTTGACCCTGTGCCTCATGGGAACAGTCCAGCCCGAACTGCCAAGCCATGTCTTCCCTGGACCGGAATCAGGCATCCTAGAACCGGTTTCGGGGTTTCACCCCTCTTCAGCCAGGAAAGCTTGACTCCAGTGGCGTAGTGAGCACGGGACCCACATCTGGGTATACCCTTCCCACATAGGGCGAACAGCAAAACACACCTGATGATGGACGGAATGTTGCAAATTGGCAAAACATTCACCCCAGTCACAGATCTGGGTTTAATCCATCCATATTTTGCTCACCACGCCACCCCAGTTCAGACATGGCCATATGCAAATCAGTCTTGACCCTGTGCCTCATGGGAACAGTCCAGCCCGAACTGCCAAGCCATGTCTTCCCTGGACCGGAATCAAACATCCTAGGACCGGTTTCGGGGTTTCACCCCTCTTCAGCCAGGATAGCTTGACTCCAGTGGCGTAGTGAGTACGGGACCCACATCTGGGCATACCCTTCCCACATAGGGCGAACAGCAAAACACACAAGATGATGGACGGAATGTTGCACATTGGCAAAACATTCACCCCCAGTCACATATCTGGGTTTAATCCATTGTTATTTTGCTCACCACGCCACCCCAGTTCAGATGTGGCCATATGCAAATCAGTCTTGACCCTGTGCCTCATGGGAACAGTCCAGCCCGAACTGCCAAGCCATGTCTTCCCTGGACCGAAATCAAGCATCCTAGGACCGTTTTCCGGGTTTCACCCCTCTTCAGCCAGGATAGCTTGACTTCAGTGGCGTAGTGAGCAAGGGACCCACGTCTGGGCATACCCTTCCCACATAGGGCGAACAGCAAAACACACAAGATGATGGACGGAATGTTGAACATTGGCAAAACATTCACCCCCAGTCACAGATCTGGGTTTAACCCATCGTTATTTTGCTCACCACGCCACCCCAGTTCCGACATGGCCATATGCAAATCAGACTTGACCCTATGCCTCATGGGAACAGTCCAGCCCGAACTGCCAAGCCATGTCTTCCCTGGACCGGAATCAAGCATCCTAGGACCGGTTTCGGGGTTTCACCCCTCTTCAGCCAGGATAGCTTGACTCCAGTGGTGTAGTGAGCACGGGACCCATGTCTGGGCATACCCTTCCCACATAGGGCGAACAGCAAAACACACAAGATGATGGACGGAATGTTGCACATTGGCAAAACATTCACCCCCAGTCACAGATCTGGGTTTAATCCAGTGTTATTTTGCTCACCACACCACCCCAGTTCAGACATGGCCATATGCAAATCAGTCTTGACCCTGTGCCTCATGGGAACAGTCCAGCCCAAACTGCCAAGCCATGTCTTCCCTGGACCGGAATCAAACATCCTAGGACCGGTTTCGGGGTTTCACCCCTCTTCAGCCAGGATAGCTTGACTCCAGTGGCGTAGTGAGCACGGGACCCACTTCTGGGCATACCCTTCCCACATAGGGCGAACAGTAAAACACACAAGATGATGGACGGAATGTTGCACATTGGCAAAACATTCAACCCCAGTCACAGATCTGGGTTTAATCCATCGTTATTTTGCTCACCACGCCAACCCAGTTCCGACACGGCCATATGCAAATCAGTCTTGACCCTGTGCCTCATGGGAACACATGCACATGGCCTGGCAGTTCGGGCTGGACTGTTCCCATGGGGCACAGGGTCAAGACTGATTTGCATATGGCTGGGTCCAAACTGGAATGGCATGGTGAGCAAAAAAACGATGGATTTAGGCCCAGATCTCTGTACTGGGGTGAATGTATGACATTGTTCTGCATTCTGTCCATCAACAGTTCTTTTTGTAATACATATTAAGGGCCTGATTACTATCTTGGCAGATTGGTTACTCCGTCACAAATGTGATGGATATCCCATCTGCCAAATTACAATTCCGTTATATCCAATGGAACTTGTAATACGGCGGACCGGATATCCGTCACATTTGTGAAGGAGTATCCCAACCCCGAAGATCGTAATCAGGCCATAAGTATGCAAGTTGCAATCTGGGATCTCCCATGAATGTCTTTGATTGCAAGCATGGAGTCCTGCAAGGAACAGCAGACCTCCATCCACGCATTTGCTTTCCCAAACAGGAAACATTTTCTTTAAAGCAGCCTGTGGCAATATAAAAATGTTTCCTGTTTAGGAAAACATTGAGGATGCAGGCAATGGTCCTATGGTCAGTATCTGCTCTTCCCTAGGCCGCTAAAATTATTCCCAATGGGGAATCTGTTCCTGGGGGCATCTTCCCCATTGCAAATCAATTACCACCCCAACTCTTAGGTTTGTAACTAATCAATTGATGGCAACCACAATTGCGTTCAGATGCCAGTGCTAGAGACAAATCCCTTTCTCAATCGCAAATAGGAGGGGGCCATTCTTTTCAAGTCCTTGCTTATTTGCGCTTTGGAAAGGGTTGTGTTGGACTTGGCCCATTCTGCAGGGCCATCCCCAGACTTTTTGTCTTTCTCATCCTGTTTTTTCCTGAATTGTTTTTTGTTGGCTGTTAACCAATGCTAAAGCGCTTGCGCTCTCTCCTTTAAACATGGTAGAACTGGGTTATAACTAATTGGCATATTTCGTTTACTTATAAGTCCCTTGTAGAGTGGTATACCATATACCCAGGGCCTGTAAATTAAATGCTAACAGTGGGCCTGCAGCAATGATTGTGCCACCCACTTAAGTAGTACCTTCAAACGTGTCCCAGGTCTCCCACTGCAGTCTAAATGCAGTTTTAAACTACCATGGCGACATGGCATTTAAACCCTTGACAAGCCTTCAACACCCCTTTTATTACATATAAGTCATCCCTAAGACAGGTCCTAGGTAGCACATAGGGCAGGGTTCTGTGTAATTAAAAAGTTGGACATGTACTTTTACGTTTTACATGTCCTGGTAGTGCAAAAATCCTACATTTGTTTTTCACTAATGTGAGACCGGTAGCTGGTAGATGTGTCATGTTTGGTGCCAATGAAATTGCATTGATAAGCCCACTTTAATGCTAAAGTCAGAATTTTCAATACAAATTTGAAAATGCCACTTTTAGAAAGTGGCCATTTTCGTGTCCCTAGCCATTTTGTGCCTGTTGCCTCGCCTGGGTCACATGACTGGCTGTAACTGACAGACTTTGTGATTTCCTTCCAGACAGTCACACAATCAAGGGATTAGGTGTGCCTTGATGTGCACATCTGCTGACAGGATGAGGAGGCGGAACTCAGCACAGCCCTACTCACGCCTGTATAGCCTGTGCTTTGCCCTTCACACAAAGGGCCGAATGACCCCACATCATTACTGAAGCCAGCTTACAGCCAAGCCAGGGGAGGTAGGCAGTGCCATGCACTTCAACGTCACTGTCTAGAAGCTTCTCCCATCTTCCAGAACCGGGGCACCAGGGTATAAAAAGAGGACCTCAGAAACCACCAACTCTTCAATACACTTCTGGACCTGTGGATTCTTTGCAGGAAGAAGGACTGCTGTGCTGCTGAAAAGACTGCCACTCTGCTGTACTGGTGCTCCAAAGGCACTGCTGCCCTTCTGTTCTGACCAGCTACTGCTGTCCTCTTGCCTGGGGAGGAGGAACTGGACCTGCAACTTCATCTTGAACCCAGGGCTACCAGAGTTTCTCCAAGGGCTAGTCTGCCGGTCTCCTGATCTGAGCCTCAGGGACATAAAAGAATCCCCAACATCCTGTACCAGCACCTGGACCCAGCTGAAGTTAGTTCTTGACCCTCAAGCAGTGCCCCTCAGGTCCTGGAGCCTTGGTGTGGCTCAGTGAGCTGAAATCAAGCTTTTGGGCTCTTTGGGAACGGGTCCATTTGCACCAATACCTCGCCTCTCGCTCAGCGGTTTAGCGCAAAGCTCTGTCAGGCCAACTCTTCGCACTACAGGATTTACTGCTCGTGATGACCACCAAATTGAAGCTCCAGCAACACTCACTTGTGACGCGAGCCAGCTCTTTGCACAAAACCGACAGCCTCCTGTGACGTTCTCCCTGCTCCTCGCAGCCCTCTCCAACATGAACGCGACTATTGGCACAAGTTTGAGAGAGTAAACTTCAGCAGGCCCAACCTGGTGACTATGGTCAACCTGCGCTCCATTTCGGTAGGCCTGAAATTGTGACTTTGAGCTGGTCAAGCATAACGGAAATATCTATAGTTGTCGCTAGGCCTGGGTGGAGTTGACCAAAAAACTCTGCTGCAGCTGTGGAGATTCTCAAAACTAGACTCGTTATCCAGTTCTGAGAATAGATTTTTAAAAATTCACCAATTAAGCCCCTGATGATGGACATGAGCAAGCACACTTTGTTGTTTTGGAGGAGGCTATGACTGCAACCGGAACTAGCCCAGTATGTCTTGGCCCTGGGGGATGTGATGAAGGGCAACAGATTTCACAAAATACTTTGGCTAAAGCAAGTCCAAAATCTACTACTGGCCAGAGGATATGGTGAATTTTGGGACAACCCCTACTCTAGCCCACCCCTGACTGCTGAGTTGTTAAAGAAATGGTACTGGTATTTGGTTGATGAAAACACAGTCAGTGTAAGTATTGGCCATCCCCTGATTGGATATTTCTTTGAGATGAAATGTACTAGCTCCTTGGAGACCCCATGGGATGCTATTACGGCACCCCTAGATAGGAAACTGTATGTTCAATTCAGGGTTGACACAATGCCCCTTAAAACGTTTACCACCAGCTAGTCTCCTGGTATACACGTACTGTGTACTACATGCAACACTTCGACTGAAACAACTGGTCATGCCCTATTTGCCTGCATAGGTTATGCCGGACATGGATTAAAGCAGTCTTCAGGCTATTGGGAACACGAAATAGTCCAGCTGATCAAAGAATCTTAAGATCAGATTCTAATTTGGTCTACGCATGTGCATTTGCAAAGTTTTTGGGCAAACTGTGAGCTATTAGAGCTAGGGCCCTGGCAGCCCTGCATAATCCCCATAACACTTTGCCGGCATAGACAGTCAATTACTCAGCCGCGGTCTGTAGTAGGAGTAACTGCAGGGCGGTGACGTGGGAAGGGGGAGGGGCAGGGTTAATAAAATGAATTTCGTTGCATGCACTGCATCCCCAAATGCGATGCAGTGCATGCAACGAAATTCATTTTAATAATTTATATGTTAACTTACCTGTAAACCTCCGTAATCCATAGTTTACTACCCCCCACCCTGCCCCTCCCCCTCCCCACGTCACCGCCCTGCAGTTACTCCTACTACCGACCGCGGCTGCAATTACTTTAAATCAGAACTTGCCATTTTGTGGCAGGGAGGAACCCATTACGTTGGTACATGAATCTCAATCGAATATTTGGGCATTCATCTGTGGCCAATACAAGCTGATAGCGTCTGTTTTGCTGGTCGGTTTCAGTATCCAAAATAATGGTGTATTTCTAGACTTACCTCCATTTAGTCTTTCTTAGGAGTTTACACTTGCTGTCACTTATTAGTGCTGGTACATTAGCCCTGCAGTGACTGGACAGTGGGTTACATTTCTTTCTGTCTGTTATTTTTATAATATGATTGCTAGACACTGCATAGCTTAGATCTAAACATGGGTCTCAGTTGCTGGGCTTTTACTCTACCCTCCTTATGCTTGTTGGATCTTCACTTGTTTTATCTAACTGTTTCAATGTTATCATTATGTCTTGGTATATTTTGTGATGCAGTGCTCTTACTGGGATATTGCTTTTATGTATAACATTTTACTTTCTTGTGTTATATTTCATTATAATGTTTGTATGCTTTCACTGATTTTATGACTTATCTGTTGAATAAAGCAATATGAATTCAATTGAATTGAAATGGGAAGGTTTGGACCTGGCAAGTAGGTTAACTTGCCAGGTCGAAATGACAATTTGAAAATGCACACACAGGCTCTGCATTGGCAGGCCTCAGCCATGTTAAAAGGGCTACTGAGTGGGTGGCACAATCTGTGCTGCAGGCCAATTAGAAGCATTTAATTTACAGGTCCTTGGCACACATAGTGCACTTTACTAGGAACTTGCAAGTAAATTACATATGCCAATTGTCGATAAGCCAATGTTACCATGTTTAGAGTACAGAGCATATGCACTTTGGTACTGGTTAGCAGTAGTAAAGAGCCTAGAATCCTATAGCGGCAAAACGGGAGGTCAGGAGGCTAAAACTCAGGGAAAACCATGCCATGGAACCCAGGTCTAACACTATCTATTAAGTATTTACTTTGCTCGTATCTGATACCATCGAAAAGAATTTTACATTGTGAAAAGGTGTATGAAAAACGACTGTGCTTTATGATGTTAACTCAGTCAGTCAGGACATTACATTGTAAACACTGAGACAAATAAAGTGGGAAAATCTTTTCTTTATGGACTCTAAAAAAAGAGCACAGGAAAAGACGTTATATTGTTTAACAGTGAGAGAGTTCTGTACACAAATATCTACTTTAGGAGGAAATAGATAGGTCTGGTTTTCATCGTTTACTTTTGTGATTTTATATTTAATACTTAGGGGCATATTTACAAGCCCCTATCGCCATCACAACGTCACTTTTAAAGACCTCCTGGTGGCGATACGGGCTTTGCCTTATTTACAAGGCACTTGACATGGGATTAATGCTGCCTTGTAAATAAGGCCCCCTTTCGCGCTATTCTTAGCGTGAAAGGGGAGGGCAATGGATGTTGCTGTGGGCATTCACCACAACACCCATTGATTTTGATGCTGCCCCGTATTTAAAGTGCGGCATAAATATGGGGCAGCGCCAACATTAAGGCCAGGGAAAACCTGGTCTCACCCTGGTGAAACGAGGAGAAATCTTTAAATTCTCCAGATTTTTCTGTTTCCATGTGTGCTATGTTGTGCAGCACACAGGGAAACAGCCAAACGCCTTTGATTGTTTATGTGCAGGAAGGTGTCCCTTTAAAAAATGATGTTCTGCAACTTCTATGCGTGCTGCATTCTGCAGCACATAAAGAAGTTTAAAATCACCATTTCAGATTGTTTATGTGCAGGAAGGGACACCTTCCTGCACATAAACAATCACTCCCCTCAACACAGGCACCCTTGCATTATGGTACAAGGGTAACTGCATTGGCACTAGGCAGCTAAATTTAGCACCAGCGCAGGGGAAAATGCAGGGCTGCACCATATGGTGCAAAACGGTGCAACCCCCCAGTTTCTAAAATGACGGCTCGTGTTGTTAACCTTCAAAGCTTAACGTCACACTTCACCACTTTCCTTGTAAATATCCCCCATAGTTGTTTGGTAACTGAAGCACTTTTTCTTCTTAAATATATGGATTGTTTAAGAGCTACTGTTATGGTGTATTTTTGAAGAGTTCTGACTGTACTTTCTAACCCACACAACTTTCCTGAGTAAGCCTTGAACTTTGTTACCAGTTTGGGATGGGCATTTACATATATTCATAGTGCAGTTTAAATAAATCCCATAACAGCACTGGGGAATTGCTAGCGCTGGTGTCAGGTGCTCAAGAGAAGATACAGCATTTCCAGTACATATACCAAATGCAGATGCATCTATATCAACATTGCAATGTTACATTGGAGAAGTGCCGCACTCAAGTTAACCACCTCCCCTCAAAAGAAAGCCCTACTGTGAACCATGTGAGTTTTGCGGATCTGTATATCAAGTGAGTGGTTCCCAGGAAAATATTTTCAGATCTCTCGGATGTTCAATACTGAGAGAGGTGTAGAACCCTTGTGCGAGTAGGACAGGTAGTAAGTGGGAGACTCTCCGAAAGAAAGGAGTGCAGTGGTCCCCACCGGTATTCAAAGTTTTTCTAGTTATCTATTTGAATGTCTGCCAGTCGCTCCATCGTTAGGGCTTGCCACAATCTTGCGTCCCACTGTGAGTGAGGGTGCAGTTTTTTTCCCATGCTCCTGCTATAGCCATCTTAGACATACCCACAAAATAGAGAGATCCCTGGAAGTCTGAGATTTCAATGTCTCATCTCATAAATCCAGCAGTGCAAATCCCGGTGTAACAGGGAGAGGGTAACCCAGTATGGTTTTAACTATGCAATGATCGCACAATCCCACCATATGTGTTGAATGTCATCCAGTAGACCACATCTCCTCCAGCAGAGGTCTGTTGTGTTATGGTACTGTATTTTAAGTTTGGTGGGCTACAGGTACTAATCCAACAACACTTTGTAGTGAGCTTCCCGCTGCCCCATGGAGTGGCTGATTCTGGGGATGTCCTTCTGTACTTTTTGCCAGTGTGTGTCGGAAATAGGATCATCTAGCATCTCTGCCCAAACATGTATATGGCGGGGTTTATTATTGCTAAGGATATCAAGCATGTGAGCATAAAAAAGGAAATAGAGCCTTTCATCCCTCCGGCACGGCGCATACATTTTTCAATGTGGGAGAGATCTCTGGTAGCTGCAACACATATATCTGAGTGGAGGACCCAGTGCTTTAGCTGAGTAAAGTGGTATCTCTCTGAAGCTGCCAAACCAAAGACTCACTGGCAATGCTCAAAGGTGAGAATGTCCCACCCATAGAACAAGTCTGAAATCGTCATGCAACTCCCTTCCCTCCATGGGCCTGGTGTAAGTGCCAGTGGAAATGAGGGATCGAAGTGAACCAAGGTATATAGGAAAGGAAACATAACCAACCCTCCATCATCGTCACTAAGTCCAATACCCAGAGGGTCGTTTGAGGAGTTGTGCTAAGATATGCATTAGGGGGGTCTATCTGGTTTGGGTTTCCATAACAGGTCCCATATATGGATGTATGACGTTACAACGCACACTTTTACAACGCATGCACTTACAACGCATTTTTTACAACGCATAATCCATTACAACGCATGACATTACAACGCATGACACTACAACGCATTTTTAAAAAATACCTTTACAACGCATTTCCATTACAACGCATACTACCTTTACAACGCATACCATTACAACGCATAATATTAAATTACATTTAAGGTAAGTATTAGATAGTATAGGGGTAAAAGTTACTTTTCTAACTCCAGGGGGTGCAACAGTAGGGTAAGTGTTGGATAGTATAGGGGTAAAAATTACTATTCTAACTCCAGGGGGTGCAACAGTAGGGTAAGTGTTGGATAGTATAGGGGTCAAAATTACTATTCTAACTCCAGGGGGTGCAACAGTAGGGTAAGTGTTGGATAGTATAGGGGTAAAAATTACTATTCTAACTCCAGGGGGTGCAACAGTAGGGTAAGTGTTGGATAGTATAGGGGTAAAAATTACTATTCTAACTCCAGGGGGTGCAACAGTAGGGTAAGTGTTGGATAGTATAGGGGTAAAAATTACTATTCTAACTCCAGGGGGTGCATCAGTAGGGTAAGTGTTGGATAGTATAGGGGTAAAAATTACTATTCTAACTCCAGGGGGTGCATCAGTAGGGTAAGTGTTGGATAGTATAGGGGTAAAAATTACTATTCTAACTCCAGGGGGTGCAACAGTAGGGTAAGTGTTGGATAGTATAGGGGTAAAAATTACTATTCTAACTCCAGGGGGTGCAACAGTAGGGTAAGTGTTGGATAGTATAGGGGTAAAAATTACTATTCTAACTCCAGGGGGTGCATCAGTAGGGTAAGTGTTGGATAGTATAGGGGTAAAAATTACTATTCTAACTCCAGGGGGTGCAACAGTAGGGTAAGTGTTGGATAGTATAGGGGTAAAAATTACTATTCTAACTCCAGGGGGTGCAACAGTAGGGTAAGTGTTGGATAGTGTAGTGTAATATTATGCGTTGTAATGGTATGCGTTGTAATGGTAGTATGCGTTGTAATGGAATGCGTTGTAAAGGTAGTTTTTAAAAATGCGTTGTAGTGTCATGCGTTGTAATGTCATGCGTTGTAATGGATTATGCGTTGTAAAAAATGCGTTGTAAAGGTAGTGCGTTGTAAAAGTTGCGTTGTAAAGGTTGTTCCCCCCCATATATATCGTCCAACCACTGCCCTGTCCAGATGGAGCCAGTGTTTATCCGACTCCCACATGGCCCAGATATCACTCATAGTTGTGCTGCTTTGTGATATAGAGAAAAGTCAGGCAACGTTAGGCCTCCTGCCTCTTTCAGGAGTCGTAATTGTTTAAAGGGGAGATGTGCTCCATCACCTTCCCATATGAATTGCATTGTCAGAAATCTGATCTCTGAGAAAAATTCCCTAGGTAGCTCTATTGAGAAACCTTGAAAAAGGTATAAAATCTGGGGCAAGGCCATCACTTTAATTGCATTACCACGTTCTAGCCATAAAAAATACATAGGGGCCCATTGTTTAAGGTCAGTTTTAAGTTGTCGGAGCAATGGAGGATAGTTGGCACAAAATAGGTCTGAAACACAATGATTTTTATCCCAAGATAGGTGATGTCTTTATTAGCCCATTGGAATGGTGCTGATTGTACCAGTGACTCCCTCTCCCATGTGGGCAGGGTTAAATTTGGAATAAAGGATTTATGGAGATTTATGTGGTAGCCTGCTATTGCTTCATAGCGTCTTAATTCTGGTTGTAAGGCTATTATTGATGTGGAGGGAGAGGTGAGGGAGAGCAACACATCATCCGTAAAAAGGAAAATCTTGCGATCTACCGAGCTGAAGGAAATACCACTAAGGGCTGGGGTGGATCTGATTTTAGCAGCCAGGGGTACTATACTGAGTTCAAATAGAAGTGGGGACAATGGGCATCCTTGGAATGTTCCTCGACCCAAGTTAAAAAAGCTGGACCCCACTCTGTTATCCACCACTTGTGAGAGTGGATGTGTGTAATACACCCGCACCATATTGATATATTCGTTGTTGAACCAAAATTTGCAGAGAGCATGGAAGAGGAAGGACAAATCCACCTAGTTGAAGACCTTTTCAGCCTCTAATACCACCAAAATGGCTGGGATCTGTTTATTGGTGACCTGTTCGACCTGGTGGACCAACCTCCGTAGTTTATTGTGTGTTTTCCTCCCTTGAATAAAGCTTGAATGATCCGGATGAATCAGATCTGGTAATATTTTTCCCAATTTAGTAGCCAGGATTTTTGTGTAGCTATTAACGTCGACATTGAGCAGGGCTATTGACCTATATAAAGCGGAATAGAAAGTGTCTTTCCCTGGTTTGGAAATGACCGAGATCAATGCCTCACACATCGTTGGAGTAACTATGCAGGTGGATGCCATGCAACTAAATAGATATATAAGAGGAGGGATTAGGTCTTAGTGAAATGTTTTGTAAAACTGGGCTGTACACCCATCAGGCCCTGGGGATTAATATAATTTGAGAGTGTTAATCGCTGTCCGTACTTCATCCTCTTTGATCCGGCTACTCAAGTCCTGATTTTGATCAGCATTTACTTGGGGTAACTCCACATCCCGCAAATAGTCTAATTGTGTTTCTTCACTTGGTGAATTGGATGTATATAGGGTTGTGTAAAATTAACTGTATGCTTTCACTTTGTCTCCTTCAGTCTGGGCTGTTTCTCCTGTTTCTGAATTAATATGAGGGATATAGTCTTTCTCATGTTGTATCTTAAGCTCTGGTGCCAAATAAGTGCCCACTTTCAACCCTTTGTTATATGTCTTGGTGCTTAAGACGTAGAAGAATATATTCTGCTTTGTTGGTGTATATTGGGGTCAGTTTTCCCATAACAGCTTTGAATTTCCTTTGCAGTGCTAAAGTGGAAGTGTCTTTGTGTGCTTTCTCCGCTGTCAGAAGTTCATTCTCAGAGTCTGTTCTTTGTTTACTGATTGGTTAATGCGGACATTAGAAAGGTGCACGTTCCCATAATTGTTGTCAGAAGGCCTCCTAGGTAGTGGAAGGATTGGTATCCTTCAGGTCATTTAATTGGAAATATTCTGCACTCATTTACGTACGTTGTCTCATAGGAGACGCTCCCTGGTTAGAGAGCTCGGGAAAAAACAACGATAGAGATTGGACGGAGGGGCAGCCAATTCTAAAGTAAGCTCCACAGGGGCGTGCTCAGTCAGAGCAATAGGGTGAAAGTCGATCATCATAATGGCAGGGTTCTAATGATTGGCTAAGAAAGTCTTAGTCGGTATGCGAGAAGGAACTGTGGGAGTGGGAAAAGAAGGTATAGTCTTGGATGGCCTATCTCCAGGTGTCAAACAGGCCCATGGATTGTATAGATGTTTTTAAGGCCTTGGAAAAGCTGTCTGTGTCTACGCTGTATGGGTGAGTGCTATCTATTTCTGTTTCCCACTTGAGGTTGGAGTCCCCATTAATATAATTTTGCCCTCCCAAGAGGGTAAGGAAAGAGTGGAGAAAAGTAGCTTGTGTTGTGTTCTGGGCAAATATCAAGACTATTGTACAGATCCTGCCTAATATCGTCGCTTTTACCATGATCACTCTTCCTCCCTATCTGATTTTCTACCCAGTGTTTCAAATTGCAGAGAAGAATGGAAGAGAAGGGCCACCCTGTTATGATCAGTGGAATCTGAGGATCTGGAAATTATGGGATAGGCTTTGGGTAACAGTCTTTGGTCATCACTGCCTTTGAGATGAGTCTCTTGCAGTACTACTATATCATATCTTTTATCCAACAGATATTTCCATCATTTGTGTTGAGAAGAGGAGCTTTTGAGTCGGCCTATTCTTTGTTCTAGAGTCTGGGAGGCATTGTACAATTTGAGTGTCCGTGCCCCAATGGAGTCCACATCCTGCCGGAGATCAGTGAGCTTCAAGGTGAGGTCCGATAGAAGATTTTCTAGAAAAGCATTAAAATCAGCTTTGAGCTCCTCCTGTAGTTCCTTCTTGAAGTTCTGGAGGTACGATATAGGTCTTCCTTAGTTAGTGCCAACTCGCGAGCCAGGGGTTCAGGCAGACGTTGGTCCTGCACTTCGGTAGGTTGGAAGTAGCTTGGCACCGTATTCGTCTGTGATTTCTTCAGAGCCATGTAGATTGTGACTATTTCTGTTAAATAAGGACTGGTACTGAAATCACCCCTGTGTCACTAGTGGATGCACCAGATGCTCTCTTAAATGTGTCCTTGTGTGCATTTGCTGCCTACAGGTTGTCCTCAGGACAGTTGGGAAGGAATCTTATCTAAGACCCCAGATCCACTTGTGAGCATACACTATTTATCTGTGTTACGGTAGCGCTGAATTACTCCTTGCCCCCCACGGAAGGAGATCCACTCTAGTCCAGGATATGGATACCTAGCACCTAAGTATCGAGTCACTAACCTCTGCAGTGTTTGCTTTGTCATCTAGCTTTGTTTGTCTTTAGGTTCACAGAGAGGAGGGGTTGCAAACTTATTTGACCATGTTTATAGCAAAGTCAGCCCTATTAGATCTTTCCTTTGCTACAGGTATTGTATAGACACTTGGTAGAGTAATCTACAGCCCCCTGCACCCCTCCTCCCACCATAGCTCCCACTTCCAACATTTCCTTGTAGGGTCTCACTCCCCAAATACAACTGGAGGCTCCTGGATTGACACATGTCAGAGAGAATTCAATAGTAGAGAGGGAGCAGGCCTGGGTGTGTAGGTCTCAGACAGCGTAGTGCTTCCAGGGTCTGATAATGTCAATATTCTCTTTGCCTTCCCTTCCTGTCCAATCGCTTTTGGTCCCTGGCTAGGGGAGTCCATGGGGCCCAGAGCAGCCGCCCTGCTGCTGTTGGCTCCTCAGGGCTAAACTGCGAAGAGGTCGATTTCTGCGTAGTGTGGCCACCAACTTGATGTCAGGTAAAGGGGACTTCATCAGTATTCCGTTATGGCTGCCAAGAGTATGGCACACCCCCACCGGTCACCAGTGCCTCTACTACTCCAGTGCCCACCTAGTAGCAACCAACGGTAAGGCGATTCCTCCTTGGGACCCCAGCCTCCTTACCTGGTGTAAGTACCACTCCCTACAGGCGTCTTCTATGGTCCTGATTCGGCCTTGCTTCATCGCTCCACTTTGGGGGCAAAGCCGCCCGGGGGTGAGATAGTGTTGTGTAGTTTTCTCCACCGGAGGCTCGACGAGGCCCTTCCAAGCAACTTGGCCACACCTGGTCTATCCTTCTCTTTCCGGCAGGCCGCACTGCATCTCGTGTCCCCTGTCTCAGGAGCTTGAGCTGGTGCTCGTTTCAATGCTTTTTGGGGGTTAATTCCTCTTTCCATCTCTTTCCCCCAAGTCCATCAGCAGTGGGGGCCAGACGTGAGCCACATTACTTGGGAGAAGTAACAAAAATCCTTGATTTGCTGTACGAATGCAGCAGACCTCGCACAGATCACGTCTGAGCAGTCATGATGGTTGGCCAGGCCCCTCTTGATCTTCTTTTTTATGTGCATTTCTTTGGACAGCACGTCTGTTAATCCACCTATGAAGTATCCCCTTTCGCTGCTCATAACTGACAAAGGTATTGTTACTTTACATGCTAGATCAAATGCATTACAAGGGGCTTGATGTGGCGTATCCCAATTATCAATACAGGAGGAAGGGGCTTTGCATTTTGAGCTCAGTCACAAATACAACAGGAAGGTGTGAACTCCAAACTTAAGTATATAGGACGGGTTTTACTTTTGTGAACACTGAGAGCCCTTGACTTTCTCATTTAAAATGGGCTAGAGCAATCTGGTTTAGATTTTGTACATTTATAATTTAATGTTTAACATTTAGGGCCTTATTATGACTTTGGTGGTCTCCGAGCAGGACCACCATGCTGCAGCCCTGCTCCAAGACCGCCAAAGCTATTAAAGACCGCCCACCAGAGTACAACTTATTTTTACTCTAGCGGCTAGTTCTTTGGCAGTCCCACTGTGGTGCCTTTGAAAAAGGCACCACAATTGGAGTGTCAAAGGCAGTTCCTGCAGCACATGGACTGTTAAGTTGATGCTCTTCAGGAACTGGGGGTGCATGCACACAGGGAGGGACAACAAGCACCCCATGGCGCAGAGGCAGGGCCCCCTTTGTTTCCTCACTGCCACACTTTTCATGGCGGTTGCATCACCACAAAATGCGTGTCAGTGAGGAAACTGCTAATATGTTTGGTGGTGCCGCAGCCGCACTACCAGCATATTAGGGGTCTCAGGCTGCTGCTCCACCACCATGGATTGTGGATCCCTAGTGGCAGCAGCGGTCTTGTTGCGGTCCAACCACCACAGTCCAAATGTGGCAGGCGGACCACCAGTCTGGCTGTCCGCAGACTGCCACCATGGGTTTGGCAGTTCATTGGACCACCAAACTCATAATAAGGGCCTACTTTGGGTGACTGAAAGTATGTTTTCTTCAAAGGTAGGTGCACTGCTGGACACTAACCAAAAAACTCCGCAGGCTACGTGGAGTTCCGCAAGTGACGGAGTGCATTAGTTTACGCCGTTCGCGAAGAGTTTTAGCACCGGATGTTTGTCACACACTGGAAAATCAGCGCAAATGGCACCATGTGTAGTGCAAGAGGGCACTGCATCTTTCTGCCGCTCGAGTAGATTTTCTATTCGAGCGGCAGCTTCCTTAACGTGAAAGGAGGGTTTATCAACGAGAGTGGTTGCGATCATCCATGACTGCCCGCGTTGAGAAATCTCACTGGTAGGTGGTCTAGCATTGGATTTGTCTCACTCTGCTCCTTTGGAACTCCGCATGCTCTGCGGAGCACGGAGTGTGGAAAACTCAACAAACTCCGCAAACGGAGCGGAGTTCATAACCCAGGCCTCTATATTCCTCCTGATCTAGAAAAAAATATTTATGAATATGTGTCCTTCAGCACAGTTGCAGTTTAGTCCTCCTGTCTGATGGTGAACTAACTGCTCCGATCACATGTACTGAAGATCACCACTGACCACACTTTCACCCCCCTCTCAGACTAAAAGTCACACACTACCAAAAGCACTCGCAAAACTCTCATAACTAGCAGAAAAGCCAGTATGTCTGACCGGCATTGGAAAATACTCCATCAATGATATGTGCGTGCATGTGTTTGTAGGGGGAGTGATATTGTGGACTGGCAAGGAGATTAATGCAACAATTAGTTTATGAGTGAGTGAACAGGATCATAACTTCAAGATGGCGTGAATGCATGTGTGATGAGCGATTGAGTGCATGGATGGAAGGATGATTGACATTATGGATGGAAGCATCCAAGCACTTTCACCTGTAACTACACACCCCACTGCTAAATAAAGATATTTGACCAATGGTGTGAGTGGCCAACGGTGTTTACGTTTCCTGCAACTTAAGGTTGTCACTCTAACATTGACTTCATCCTTGAATAATTATTTGATAATATATCTGCTATTGTGCTGGGGTATTACTACCCATTTTGTCTATTGGAAATCTACATGTATGTAGAAGTGAAGCGTGCATGTTGTTAGGCAACGTTTTGGTGGAGGGTGTCTCACTGATTTGCCCTCTGCACCCGAAGTTAGAGTTTCAGTTAAAAGCTAAACCTTTGACTTTACCAATGCTTGTGGTTACTAAGGGTTGAATTTACTTTGTTAGCATTGTGGGAAATTGATTCTATTGAAACCTTTTTCGTAAAATAAATAGCACGAAGTATGAAAGGAAAACATAAACTGTACATTACATTTTTTTGTAAGTTTTATTGAAAAATTGGGTTGCATCAACAGTAATGTAATACAGCAAATAAATTGAGGTAGCATGCATCAACAACAATCTTGAGTCATGTAAGCGAGGCAAAGTACAACGTAGTATAGTATGCGCTTTATCTACCCTCCATGTCCCTCTGGTAGGGTACAGTGTGGCCGGGCCTGCCCTGTCAGTCTATCCAGGCTAGTCACTGTCGTCTGATTCCAGATCTGGTGGGCTGGGGGGGTTAACTATTACATTCTTTGTGAGAAAAACAGACTGTGGGAGCAACATTCAAAACACACCAGCATGAGTCAAAATGCAGCTTCATAGGAATGGATGCATCTTGCAGCGGACACAGAACCCTTGAATGAAGATGAAGTGGTCACTTTACCATGGGTTTGATCACTCAAGTGTGAAATCCTCAAAGTGATCAAGAAATCAATTGACAAATGAGGTATTGAACAGACACCACATGCTCGGCATCAACGTGTAATTAGCACACAGGCTGATTGAAAGTCGCGAGAGACTGATTAGGGGCCTATCGTCAACTGCACAAGAAAAGAAATGAAGGGGTGAATGCAGTCAGGAGTTGGCAAGCATGCTGTCGAAGATTACTGTGCCCAACGAGGAGAATAAGCAGTTGCCTGTGCGCAAACACCCAAGCAGCAGGCCAGAAATGGAAATTGTAAGCATCAGATGAATCAAACTGTCACAGGCCAAGGTATTATGACCGAAAAATGCAACTCAACCGAGCGTGTTAACAAGCATGAGCGAATTCATCACAGAAGCATCCTTCTGCAACGCAAGCCTCCGGGTAGAATCCCCATGAAACATAGACATGAAAGAGAGCGCAGCAACACTGCAAGGGCATGGCGATAACACATGACAGACTCACTGTACAACTGGACTCTGCAACAAGTACATTTTCATCAGTGATGGAACACTTGCAACGGAACGTTCTCAATAACGTGTCAATGCCAGGAGCACCGGGGCGGTACAGAAGTGTCAGAGGCCCATAAGGGTGCTGCTGAGACTGGTTTGGCCGGATACCCCTCAGGAATTCCCTATCCCTCAGCTGCAGTGTGCCAAACAGACCTTCCCGAAAGCAGGTCCCACATGGAGAGCCTGAACAACATCTTCATCCCTGGGCCATCCTCATAACAACTGATGGTGAAAGATGCAGTCACAGGTACTACACAGGCGCAACCTGTGTACATATGGCAGAGGTGCATGTTAGCACATGAATCCTACTTAGCGCATCATTACACATTGATGGAATATTCCCTTAGGAGTCCTTGGCACTCAAGGAAAGGAAACATAGTTGTGTGTAGAAGTGCAGCTTGTGAGATCGTAGTACGTCGTCACTCACTCAAAGTAAAGTTAGCCAATTACTGAAGTGGGCTCACTCATTGCTCCTTGCTGCATGCTATAGTGGGCGGAAGAAAAATGTGAATGACACAATAACAGACCAATGAATGGAGAGGTCTTGCCGAAAGCTCCTATCAATACGTGTATTTTAAACATACTCTTAGTAAAATTTAAATATCCGGACCTTAAGAGAGCCATGTCTCCGTTCAGCCATGGGAGACGAGTCACCCTGCTTATTGCATCTAACCACTGCAAGTACCTTTTCATTTCTAATGTGCTCAAACTTAAAAGGTTCCTCTGAAGGTACAGTTTCACAAAACACTTTAGGCCCGATTCAAAAAAGTAATCTGAGACAAAATCCTAACTTTACGACTTTCGGTATTCACAAATGGCATTTAAGTACTAAAGTTAGGATTCCTAACATTAGTACTCCTAAATGCACTTTGTGAATACTGAAAGAAGTAAAGTTTAGATTTTGTCTCAGATTACTTTTGTGAATAGGGTCCTTTTTATTTATTTGCAAACTTGCCCCAGTTGTTTTATAATTTTAATGTCTGTATGATAAACATTGATGAAAAATACCGACACCTATAATATTTCTAATTAATTTCACTTTGTTTAACGCTGTTGCTGCATAACTATGTTCATATTTTGCTCTTCATAGCAACAATCCGCTATGGTTCAAATGTATCGAAAAATGCTCACTGTCTATAGAAATGCAAGCTTGACTTAGAAAAGTGATATGTGTTTCTAGAACTGTTCTACCAATGAAATACCATTTCATTGTCAATTTCGTAGCTTATTTCCAGCTCGTATTACTTATATGTCTATTATATCTGGCCATGCTTCTTCTCTGCATCTGTGCTCAGAAATGAAAGAACAAGACCCTCAAAAATCCCTGTTACTTCCTTCTGCAAGAATTAGTTCCTGAGGATCCTGCACATTATGAGGTGGGAATAATAGGGATTATTCCTTTTGATTGAATAACATGTGGAATTCAGATTTACCAGGCCCCTGGGATTTCACCAGAAGATTTTGCCTACTTGCATCAGGTAGAATCTCAGGATTGACTATCACTTACCCGTGGTATTCCAGCTGAAGTTGGAATTCCATCGGGTATGGTAAATTGCATAACTGGGCCCACTGGAAGGAACTGGCCACTCACAATGAGGTCCTAAATCTGGTGCTAGAGTAGGTTTCTCACTATGTGTACTGGTATGTTGGACTTTGGGACCCGGGAGGCTTCTTAACAATTCTCAGCAGATATGCCACAACCTGTAAACATGGCAAAACGAAAAGTTAATTTTAATTGGAATATCTAACTCTTTAGTAAGGCCACAGTCAAATAGCACCAAAATTCACTATTGAAATAGAGATCAGATGGCACATATGAGCTATAGTGTGGCACATTACACCACCAACATGTGTTACTTCAGATATATATGCCTTCATGACTGAAATTACAGTCCTGAATGCTGTAGTCCAAGCTGCAGACAGCAGATGTCGAAGCAAATCATTTATTACAGGTGGAAAACCCTACATGTCACATTAAGTTAAGAAGTGCCTATCGACATATGGCACAGCCTTTACATAGTCAGAAAATGGACTGCAGTAATACTCTTCTACTACGCACTCCATTGGATCAGTGACAGAATATCGATCACAAAAATATCGTGACACAGAAATATTGTGTCAAAAATATCATTGATACAAACATCGTTTTCCAATAGTTATAAAGGTAAGTACAAAAATATTGAGTAAATATATTGTTTACACTATCATCAAAAATATGACGAAAAGATCTTTTTTCAATAAATAGACAGTTTAACATAGTAAAACATAAACATTTTAATACATGACTATAGTATAATCTATATTACATACGTTTATGTAACATTCAATATTAAAATTAACTATATATACTACTGTAAACTAAGCCCGGGCGTAGTGCTCCGCTCCGCCCACGGAGTGTACGTAGCGCTGCCTGCTTCGCGGTTTACGAAGTAGGCATAACAGGCAGCGCTACGCACACGCCACAGTGAAGCAGAGCTGCCCGCCACCCGCCGCCCGCCCGCCCGCATTTTAAAATAAATTAAAGAATTTTAAAGTAAGTAAAATGCCTTACCTGTGGTGCGGCGTCTCGGGGCTCCCTCTTCTTCGTTGACGGCAACTTCTTCTCACAAATGCGCATGCGCGGACGCCCGCGCATGCGCATTGCTCGCAGGAAATGCACATGCGCGGGCGTCCGCGCATGCGCATTTGTGAGAAGAAGTTGCCGTCAACCAGGAAGAGGGAGCCCCGGGATGCCGCACCGCAGGCAACGCATTTTCTCTTACTTTTAAAATACTTTAACGCGTAGTGGGGCTACGCGGAGCGCGCGAGTGTGCGTATATTTGGCCACACTACGCGATGCTCCACGTAGCCCCACTACGCCCTCTATGCCCAGGGTTACTGTAAACATGCAGACATAAAAACATGTGTGTGTATGTTTATATATACATATCTATAAAAAACAAATAATATAAAACATATATATTTTACATTAGGTTACTTTTTTGTGAGTTTTTTTAATTGACTAATATAAAAGAATATACATATATATATTTATATCTGGAAAAAACGTCCTGCAAAGAAACCGGTCTTGTCTAGCGGGGCTGGTGCGATCACACAGGTGTAGAACGCATCTTAAATGTCAATGAGAAACAGAATTGTAAATTAAATCCAGGGAAGCTCGCACTCCACAGTTTTGGGATTTTCAGAAAAGATGTTTATTGGCTTGGCGTTTCACCCTCACTCGGGATTCTTCACGGCCATACAAGAAAAACACAGTGCCCCATCACCTTTAATAACAAGAGGTTGGGTAATTCCATAGAAATAAAAAAATAATTGCGTCATGATTTTCAGGTTTTCAACTCATGCAGTGATAAGTCTCACATAAGAAATATTCAAATGCTTATATTAATGCCAGAGCAGTACGTTTAAATTGAAACAAATAAATATAAACTAAATTAAATTAATGTATACATACAAAACCAGAACCAGCCAAGTGGCTGAAGATCAATCACTGATAAATGCTGAGGAAGAGCAAAAATTGTCACCCATTTGTCATATCATTTACAAGAAAGTGCAAATGCCAAGTGACAGAAGTTCATCATTATGCTTTCTGTGAACAGATTACTGTGTTTAATTGATGCATGAAACCTGTCTCTTGCAAGCTAGTAAAAAAAGGGAGAAAACAGAAAGAGGAAATAATGATAAATGGACACCCAAAACCTCAATTCAAAAACTAAGGTGCATCAATTATGTTCACGCTTGTATATATATAACACATCCCATCCTATATCTACTACATCATAGTGTTAAAACACATGCATGTGTTCCTGTACAACATTGAGAAGCAAATATCCACCTATATAGGCGCTCCATAAGTCATCCAGTGAGAAACAAATTTAAATAAAACAATCAAATTAAAACAAAATATCCAGGAAAAAGAATAAATTCTTCATAAAGGATGCATCAGAAAATTATAAGACATCATCAAGTAGTCCTGTCAGTAAAACCATAGAGAGATGATATTAGAAAATGCATAAATGTAGTAGCTAAAGCAAGGTTAGAGGCAACATGGAATATATAGTTGACACTCATCCTATATCTGATAATCCAATATGCACAAAAAGTTCCTCATCCTCATTGAGGTCTCCCGAGGATTTAATCCCAAGCAGGATAATATACTCCGACTCCAGCAGTCTGAGTTTCCTCTCTCTGTCTCCACCAAGGACACTTTGCAGGTTCCTGTAAATGCCAAAATAAAATAATAAGTCAACATTTTGATAGTGAAATTTGGCCCGATGTCTTGCTATTGGGTAGTTTGTGTCACAGTTCTTAATACCTCGGTAGTGCCCCAACACCCTCCGGTTCACTGGGAAGATAGTACTCCCCACTTATTGATATCCACATGGGCATTGCAGTACATATACCACGTAATCATTCCCACATGTGATAAATTTGCTGATGCGTCTTGTCTGTCCAGTAGGTAATGTATACTCTTTTCTGTTCCTGCTTCCACGACACGGCTTGCAGGGACCATTTTTGTAGCAACCCACCTGTTCTTGTAACCAACCCCTTCTGTTTGTGTCAGAGCTAATGTAGCTATGTACGAGATAGTCTCAGGTATTTTGCTTCGCGTTAAGTTACTAAGGAATGTGGTGGCAGAACTATGCCAATGATTGGATCTGATTTTACTAAGTGCCAATGTCTGTTGAGTATCTTTCGAAAGGCGCTTGCTTCACTGTTAAAAGTAGTGATAAGCCTAACCGCATTCGGGTACTGTGGCCCCCTCTTCTTCTGCATTAGGAGGTGCTCTCTGGAAGTGAGGGCAGCCTTGCTGCTAGCTTCTTTCAAAATCTTATTAGGGTACCCTCTGGCTCTGAATTTAGACACCATCCTGCCTTCCTCATCTCTGAAGCTTGATGGGGTCCTGCATGCTCGCTTGGCACTTAGGAACTCACCGTATGGAATACTCCATTTAAATGTTTGCAGGTGGTGGCTCTTAGCTTGGAGAATACTATTCCCAGCTCCTTGTTTATGATACAAACTGGTGTGTATTTTCCCCTCTACCACTGTGACTGATACACCCACAAAATCCATTTGAGTTTTATCAATTTTGTGTGTGAAAGCGATATGCAAGTTATTTTGAAAGATGTGTGTCCGAAATTCAAACAGAACATCTTCAGAACCCTCCCATACCAAGAACAAATAATCTATGTACTGGGTCCAGAAAACTATTTGATTAGTCTACATTTAATTCTCATCTGTCCATACATATTGCTCCTCCAACCATCCCCTAAACATGCAGGCATAGCTTGGAGCAAAGCAACTTCCCAAAGCAGTCCTTGTGAGCTGGCAGTACCATTCATCCTTAAACATGAAGAAATGATTCCCAAGGCAAAAACGTAACATTTCTAATAACATCATAGAGTGGTCATATCTGTTTAACAGTTTATCCCTAGAGAAATGCTTACATATCTGTATACCTAGTTTGTGATCAATACATGCATACAAAGAGACCACATCCATGGTCCCAAATGTGTACCTGGGCTGCCATGGTATTTCAGAATTTTTTGTGATGAAATCAGTACTATCTCTGCAGTATGACGGTACGGCAAGTACATAAGGGAGATGGTGGAAATCAAGATAGATGGATGTCTGTTCTAAGAGACTGTATTGGCAGAAATTATTGCTCTCCCTGGAGGATCCGTTTCATTTTTGTGCACCTTAGGCAACATGTAAAAACATGGGGCTATGGGGTTTTTATCAGTAAGAACTGGTATTCATCTATGCTTAGTATCTCTCTGGCCTTCCACTTATGTAGCTCATCATAAAAATTCCTTATTGCGATGTTGTAAAGGGAGGTTAGTGCTTCTTTCATAGCTGTTAGAGTGTCTATGTGCTTCTTTTTGGTATTTATTAATATCCCAAAGGACGATATTGCCCCTGTATTGTAAGGCTTGATAACAATATTCTGGTCCTTTGACAAAGATGTTAATGTCTCCCTTTCTCCCTTGTTTAAGTTGTATGCAAAATTGTTGGCTGATTTTTTACACAGGTACATGAGATCACGGTTTACTATCTCATAAAATGAGTCTATCAAGTCATGTTGAGTGTTGGGGTTGCAAAGAGATTTAGGTTTGAAACTGTCACAGCAAGTATTGTCTAATTCTACATTCAATGATGTCAAGAAATTCCTCTCCAAAAACACCCCACCCGATGATTTTTCTCCCAATTCAGCGAGGGCCCTGATCCCAGGGATATCTCCCAAATACAGTATGTCAAAGGGAGTGTCTCAAGCCTGAGCAGCTGCAGGTACATTATGCTTTATGATTTGCTGCATAAACACTTTTTCATGTTTTAATTTACGTATATAAAGAAACATATCAATACCTGTCCTGCAGTAGTCCAGGTTCGCTGTGGGCAAAAGGAAAGACCCCATTCAAGTAATGACTGTTCATCTGGAGTTAGGACAGGGGGTGTCAATAGATTCTCACCCATTACTGCTTCTTCGTTTGTTGTCACGCAGAAATGTTCGTCGCTTTCTGCCTCGATTTTCTCCTCATATTTCTCTTTTCCCCGTCAGTGATGAAAAATTCCATATCTCTTCTTGTTCTGGTTTCTTTGCAAGAATATCCTTCAACTCAGCCATCTCTTTAGTTACTTGTTCCAACTCCATATTTGCATATTTGAATAGGAGGCCCGCCATGTTCTTGCACATGGCTGCAATTAATTGGGACCACTCTTCCACTAGTTCAGGATGCAGATTTTTATAAGTGGGAGTAATTAATATCCTTAATCCACAAGGCACCCTGCCAACTTCGATGTAATCCTCTAGTGACATTACTTCCCAGCATCTATTGATTTTCTTTTTGCAAAGTTTCTCAGA
This sequence comes from Triturus cristatus, assembly GCF_964204655.1. Taxonomy (NCBI): domain Eukaryota; kingdom Metazoa; phylum Chordata; class Amphibia; order Caudata; family Salamandridae; genus Triturus; species Triturus cristatus. The sequence continues at coordinate 627,995,027 of NC_140587.1, forward strand.
CTGGGGGACCGGTCATATTTTCCAGATCCAAGCCATGTTCCTGTTCATTAAACAAACAGTACGCTGCATCTGCTCTCTTTTGTTTTGATTAGCTAAAAAACATGTACGTAGCAGTTTATAAGATGGTTGCAAAAATCACAGATGATATCTCCAGAACCTGAGTCTCTAATCATAAGTACGGTGAGGTGCCCCTGCCGCTATACACACAGCGTGGTTCCATAATGATAACAGTGAGCGGACAACCCACGACAGCACAAAGGGACAACAAACCAAACCTCACTCATCCTCCAGCATATGGGCAGTCCGGTGCATGTTCCCCTCTGTCTAACAGCTGTATTCATTCCACTCCTCTCTGTTTAGTCCCTTCGGCAGTCGTAACGAATCATGGAGTTAATGATTCCAAAAGCGGTGGCGGGAACCGGTTGAAAGGCTATCTGGAAAAAGTCCTGCAAATAAACTAGTCTTGTACACTCTAGCTGGGCTGGTGCGAGCACACAGGTTCCAGAAACCGTCTTAAATGTCAATCGGAAACTGAATTGTAAATTAAATCCAGGCAAGCTCGCACTCCACAGTTTTGGGATTTTTATAAAAGATGTTTATTGGCAACGAGTTTTACCCACACACGGGCTTCCTCATGGCCATACAAAAAAAAACACAGTGCCCCATTGTCTTTAAAAACAAGAGGTTGTGTAATTCCATAGAAATAGAAAACACATTGCGTCATGATTTTCAGGTTTTCAACTCATGCAGTGATAAGTCTCACATTGGAAATATTCAAATGCTCATATTAATGCCAAAGTATAACATTTAAATTGAAACAAATAAATATAAACCAAATTAAATTAATGTACACGTACAAAATCAGAACCAGAAACATTCATTTTCTTGTAATGATATGGCAAATGGGCGACAATTTTTGCTATTTTTGAGCATTGATCAGTGATTGATCTTCAGCTACTTGGCTGGTTCTGATGTTTTGAAAACCTGAAAATCATAACGCAATATGTTTACTATTTCTATGGAATTACCCAACCTCTTGTTTTTAAAGGTTATAGGGCACTGTGTTTTTCTTGAGTGGCCGTAACGAAGCCCGAGTGTGGGTGAAACATGTTGCCAATAAACACCTTTTCTGAAAATCCAAAAACTGTGGAGGGCGAGCTTGCCTAGATATAATTTGCTATTCAGTTTCTTATATAGATATCTATATATAATTATATATTTGTTTTATATATTTGTATTTATAAATACATAAAACATAAAAAAATGAAAACAAATAAAAACATTATAAAACACAATTACTAAAAATATTAATAACTTTTAAAAAATGATATACATATATACAGATCATAAACAATTAAAAAGACTAGGCAAATAGAAATATTACAGAAATTTAAACAATCAGAAAAATATAGTAAACTTTGTAAAAAATAGACATACAATTACCACTGCAGACTGTGCAACAGAAGTGAAGACGTTGGACGTGAGAGGGGTATACGTTAGTATTCCTACTCGAGTCTGTGCAACAGTGGGGAAAGTGTTGGACGCCGAAGGGGTAAAATTTACTATTCCCACTCCATTCTGTATAACAGTAGGGAAAGCGTTGGACACCAGAGGGGTATAATTTACTATTCACACTCCTGTCTGTGCAATAGTAGCAAAAGCGTTGGAGGCCAGAGGGTTACAATTTACTATTCCCACTTTAGTCTGTGCAACAGTAGGGAAAGCACTGGACACCGGAGGGGTATAATTTACTATTTCTACTCTAATCTGTGCAAAAGTTAAACAAATGAATTCACTGGAAACACATACCATATTTTAAAGACTATTAATTGTTCAAAAATATAAAACTATGAATATAAAATACATATTTATTTAAAAACAATTAAATAATGTAAATAATTATTTAAAAAGTAATAATTAATTTAAAATTTAAAAATGTTTTATTAATTGATTAAAATAAACATTATACTCCAATAAACCTAGCAGCACACAATTAAACATATTCTCCACTTCTAGGCTTGAGAGGATCTCTATGCAGAGCATTGGCATATACCCGATAAAATTGTCAATGATTGGCATTCTCTGCTAGTACACAAAACATCAAATGTTAATTAACTTTACTCTGTGTGTTTCATATTGCTTATAGCTCAGAAATGGCAAAAAGGCAAAAAGAAAGAAAGAAAGAAAGAAAGAAAGAAAGAAAGAAAGAAAGAAAGAAAGAAAGAAAGAAAGAAAGAAAGAAAGAAAGAAAAAGAAAGAAAGACTGTGTATGTGAGTTATTGGGTGGCCAATGCACACATTTCTAGAGGGTGGAGGTTGATTTGTTTAAAAAGAAGAATTGGTCCGAATCGTTAGATTTGGAAACAGATGACTTACACTGCTGCCTTCTCGATGAAAACAACACCGAGGACTGGTTCTAACATAATACCTATATGGTGATCATCTGAAACTCATAATGTTCGATCCAAGGTAATACAGGATGGATTTAATAGGTTCATGGAGTTCATGCTTCAAAAACTGAATCAGAAGATAATGAAGTGAAGGTCCATTTATGTCAGAGAATCTATCTTAGTTAATGTGACTTTGATTCCCTTCCTGGAATTAGTACATGTAATGTATGCCCATGAAATGTTAACCGAAATGTTAAAAGTTAAGTGAGTGAGGTCAGTAGGTGTGTGTCCAGTTGTTTGCAAAATTACTAATTTTGTTAAAGAATGTGTCTTTCAATGTATGAAATTGATTTTTGGATGCTGATGAATTAATGTAATGGATAATTAAAATGTAGGAGTTGCTCCTATCTTTGGGAAGCACTTGTAAAATGTCCTATTTAACTACGAGGACATTGGAGAGAGGTTGTAGAACATGGATAACTAGTGTAGTAAATGGCAACATATCTCACTGCATGAGCACCTCCCCTGTTCATCAACTGCCTGAGTAGTAAAACGAATTGTATTTTGTTGGATGGGATAACAAGATGAACAGATGTCACCAGAGAAGAGTCTGAGTTACATATAAGATAATAAAACACTTCAATGCACAAATAGAAATTTCTTACACAAATATAGTACATATAGTTAAATGTAAATCACTTTCAAGAATAGCTATAGTATATAACAACTAACATGCAGAGAGATTCCTGCTTTTGTATTTTGAGCTATAGTTATAGAAGAAATGAAATGCTATTGTAAATGGCTCCTTTCTGTTGCTTAATACAGGCCAACAGTTCAGAAAAGCTGTAAGAAAGTGAGTTAATATTTTGGGGTGGTAGACTGCCCACCTCAAAGAACCATGGGACTTCTTCTCAGGGTGAATCCTTAAAGTCACTAAATTAATCTGAGCTCAACCGCCTGGTAGCTTTGGGACAGAGCAGACAGGCAGAACTAAGGGCACTATGTAAAGTATTTATGCTGTACCAAAACAGTCAGAAAATCAGAACACTAAGCAATAAAAATCCCAAACCAAAGTAAAATGTAATAGATGAAATGAAATCAAAGCTCCAAAAACTCAATAAAAGGAGATATGAATTTTTGTGGTTTTGAGTAAGAATAGAATTGAAAAGCACTAAGCTCCAATGTTAGTCTATTGAAGCAGTAGACCAGGATCTAGGCACAATTTCAGGCCAACCATGATGGAACAATGGTCAGATACACCAAGTGAATTGGTCCCAGTGAAAGTCAGAAAGTTTGAAAAAAGTGTCTAAGTCCCTCTTCAGAAAAGGGCTTTGTTCCTTTTTAGAAAAAGAGTAGATATTTCTTCTAAGTCACAACACAGAATGGGACATCATTACTCTTTGAGAAGAAAAACCTCCCCTGCAGGTCGCCGCTGACACTGTAGCAGTGGAGCAGAAGGTCAGATACCTCGAGCAAGTTGGTCCTGCTGGTGCTCTGGAGCAACTATAAGAGTACATTTCTAAGGCTCCCAGCACATCAATGGAAGGAACTTAGAGACTCTCAAGGTGTGAGGCAGAGGCCAACACCAGAGTCTAGTTTAGGTTCAGTTGGCACTGGTCAGCTGGGCACTTCAGAGAAAATACCTCTTGCAGCTTGTTGTACCCCTGTAGCTACACAGGAGGTCAGCCAATTCACGTTTGGAGTCCACTCCTGTGTCCTGGGTGCAAGGAAGAGCATGTCCAGTACCCCAGAGTTCCTTTCAGGTCACAGACAGCAGGTCCTGTCCTCTTCTGATCTTATGCAGGTCTAGTAAATGTCCTGAAGAGAGTACTATGGGTGGTCCATTTATGGTTGCCACTAGCCACTGGGTATTGGTGACTCCTCTACGCTTCCTAACCAATGTGTTTAAAGTTTTCAGGCTCTGGCCTACCTACTTTTTCAGTAGTTCCTGCTTGCCTTAGTGCGACAGACCTAAAGTGCAACACATCAGGTCTATTCCATGATGGTCAAAGTCACAGACAAGGGAGTAGAGCAAAGTGTACTATAGAAATTACTAGTGTCCTCTCACATCTAGCAATACAATCCAGTTTGAAGCAGGCCCTGGATTCACAACAACAAATGAGACCGAAGTCTAATAAGACAAAGCAAGCTCCATCAACCAGACAGGGGATTCACAAGAATTAAGTTCTGGCCCTGGGTAGTCCCTTTAAAGGGCGTAAAAGCTTTACATGTGCCTCAGACAAGTCTATCAGTCAGGATTTGACACTGTTGTAGCAACAGAAGGTGGAGCAGCCTGAATATCAAGTTGAGCTCAGAGGAGTCATCCTTGCTTATTCAAGTCAACTTGTCAATCAAAGTGGTATAGTGCACTTGATTGACAGCTGTTGGAGAGCTAATGTAAATTAGCATCCAGGAGTTTCAGGCAGGCGAAAAGATATGTTTTTAAAAGTTACTTTTACTAAATATTTATTAGGATTTCAACTTTACCACTGAGTTTGGCTTTTAGAAATAGTCTTTAAATGACTTTTGCATCTAGTTCCTTTGAAACGTATAGATGAAACTTTACAATCTGGACTTTTGCATGTTCTTGGGTTCCTCTACAACCCTGCTACTCACTGGAGTAACATGCCAGCTTTAATTTCGTAAATGAGGATGACAAGGTGCACTTAAGGGTGACTAAAAAATATTCCAAAGCAGGGAATCCCACCTGTAAAAAGGGGTTATTTTGACAGGTTTGACAGCAGGGTTTTAGGCTGATACAATCAGGTTATACATGGTAGACCTGAAGCCTTTTTTCCAGGCCCCCTCTGTGGATGGCACAATAAGTGCTGCAGTCCACAGATGGCATTTAACTTCCAGGCCCTGTGCACTATTTCTATGCCATATACTAGAAATGTATTAGCCAGTTCAATAACTCAATTAGGGGTGAGCCAATTTAACCACATTTAAGCAGTGGCGGCTCACACAGGTAAACGTGGTGAGGCAGGGAAGGGTGGGGGTAGTGGAATTCAACCTACGATGGGATAGTCAAAAGTAAATAAATAAATAAAACAACTTACCTTGTGCTCGCTGCATTGCTGAGGTGGCGAGGCAATGTAAGTGGTTTTATTTACTTACTTTTGACTACCCCGTCGTATGTCGAATTCCAATAACCCCCACCCCGCCCCTCCCCCGCGCCGCATCACCGCCCCACCAAGCTTACCTGTGCGAGCCGTGACTGTATTTAAGGGGAGAGCAAAGGTACTTTACTCCTATTTAGCAAGGTAACAGGGCACAGAGTTTTAAATCCAGCAAAAACAGGGTTTAGAGAAAGGTGAAAAATCTTGGATGACCACACAAAAAAGGCAGATTCCCTACAAGATCTGAAAAAGCTAGAGCCCGTTCTCCCTGTTTACGTAGCAGTTCTATGTTTTCCCATTGAATTGTCCTTCACAGTGTCTGCTTGCTCCTGGCAGCAGACATTGTGATGTCTCTGCTCATCTCTAATAACTTATTACAATTAAACAGCTACATTATTTTCTTATTACAGGTGGTTAGGATGTCACATCTAGATTGTAATAGGAAAATTAGAGACTATTTTTATATAGGGATTAGGAGACCAAAAGACTAAAGGACTTTGTCCCACGCCGCATTGGGGGAGAACTACACTGCCCAGACTGCTACACTGCTTCAGGGTGGAGGAGCAAGGAGGGCTACTTAGAGCAAACAGCAGTCCTTCAGCATGGGAGATGAAGGATTTGTCCTACTCCAAGTTGGGGGAGACCTATACAACCCAGTGTGCCATGCGACTTAGAGGTCACAGCATTGTGGCAGGCATGCTCGGATGCAGCCTGAGCAAAGACCAGACCAAGAGGGTCTGTATACATCAGAATCTGAAGGAGACTGAGTTGAGCCACCTCTCTTTTTGATTCATGGTTTGAATTTGGAGGACATAACTTAAGGTAGGCTGGTACCTATCTCACATAATCTAACATTGGTAAAAGGAAATCTAACACACTAATAAGAGGGACGGATGCTGTGGCCCCACTTCCTCCTCAGTCAACAACTACCTTATAACAGCCATTGAGGCAATCAACAATGAAATTGAGCTCGCTGAGCAAAGGATCAATGTTGTGCAGTCGTTATGTAGGGAATCCCTTATCTTGATTGATTACACTGTACAGAGCATGGTAACAGCTCTGGAGGAAGAGGAGGTTGGTAACCACACTGATAACCAAGTGGGTGTGATCCCTAAAGGGTCTACAGTATGCATAAGAAATCCTTAAGTCATTCAAGATTTCCAATTTGACACCATTGATGCCAGTATATGAACTCAGACTTCCACTTGCCTATCCACACCTTAGAAGAAACAAAAGGGGGGAAAGTCCCAAACACTTTGCAATTCTACAGGAAGACAACTCAGCAAACTATAAGTTAATCAGAACACCAGCACTTGCCCTCCTTTAGCTGGCCAAGTAGGGAATACTAAATAAACTGAAATTATGGTCTTGCAAAATAAATTAATTGATCATTGTTCAACGTTCTTTAAGAAATTAGAGATGTTGAAGGATTTTCATATCGACATTCAAGAGCAATTGAAAGCCCTAGATGATAAAATCTGTCTTTCGACTTGAGGTGTTCAACAGCAGGCATGTTCTTCTTGTGTCACATTGTAGGAAGAGTCTCTGAGATAAGTGAATCTACTTTGTGGCTAAATCACAATAGCAATCACTCATCGCCCATTGGGAAGTAATTCAGCCTTCTCATCCAAGGCACAGCAGGGATAGAAATACCCAGTAAAAAGTGAGGTCCACCTCCAACTGCCACCCAGTTGCATGGCTTATGTGATTGTCTTAGAGGCAGTTCCACCGCTAGCCAGCAATATGTGAGAAGATTGATTGGACTTAAATCACTTGGCCACTAGTTAAGGAAAAACTCAGGATGATCTGATGATTTGTCTGTTGAAATACTTTTAGAAAGAAGGGTTGGCTTGGTTGGTTGTGAACCTAAGCATTTAGATGGTGATTGTCTGGTCATTAACTTTAAAAGGCATACTTTGTTAAGAAATCTATTACTACACTTGAACCACCTGGCTGAGTTACCAGGAAGAGTTCAAGCCGACCCTTTGGGATATTTTTATAGGCCACACCTCAAGAGCTTCTAAACTGGTAATGATTGTGTACTGGGTCCCCAATTGGGGAGCAGTAATCAGTTGGTATATAATATTGATGTATAACATTGAAACAAGAAACCATTTTGCACCCATCAACACTGTGCAAGACACTATCTGATTTCACACCCATGATATTATCATATTCCACCAACTCTACGCACATGTGATGTTAGAGGGGATGCCAGAGACCAGATTAATCCACCAGCCCTCTCTACTTGAAAGAGGAGTACACTCAGTAGGGGAGGAGGTCTTAGACTCCTCTCATGAAATTTAGCCGGAGTTGGTTCTCAATTGTCCAATGCAGAATGGTTTTTGTTTTTGGGAGATTATGACTTAATACGCTGCCAAGGGACTTGGAAGACAAATAATTTTTGAATCAATGTTTTTCATATTTACTGTACCCTAGCAACTCCCTCATCTGCAGGCAGGGTGAAGGGGGGTTTGGCAATTGTCATCTCCTTTAAGTTTATTTGCATTAATGTGGAAGTACTTTGTTATAGTAATTGTTTCCAAATATTACTCTTGTCTTTCTCACTGACTTTTGACTTTATGTTCATACATTTTTATCATAATATTTTTGACCAAATAGTGATTGATGATCTAGTCATTGGATACTGGAAAGAGGCAATTATTGTACCCATTTGTAAGAAGATATCATTACTGAATTCTACTACCAAAAGCCTAGTTCAAATCTTTCTCCCCAGATTATAGGATTGGATGGAAAGAAACAATAATTTGTGTGATGTCCAATTTGAATACTGACCAGGTATCCATTCAGTGAAGAAATGTCTACATTTGTTTCTTTTAATAAGGACAGGCAGCCAGGAGAGATTCCTTACCCATGGCATTCATGGACTTAGGCTGCTCAGAATTGTGGACCATATAGAAAATATTGTGTGCTTGTCGTTTTACTTAGGCGCTTACACTGGGAAACGCCTATAAAGATATGGTGTGGACCCAAATGGGAAATGTTCTCCATTGATAAACTCCAATCAAGGAATGTGGCAGGGCTGTCTTTTGGCCCCATTTGTTTTTTATTTTCAATAATGAATTGGATAGTTATCTATCGCTGAAAGGGAATAACATGGTGGAAGTCGGAAAAGTCCCATCCATACTCTCTTATATGCAGATGACACAGTGCTAATTGCAGGAACTGAAAATGGGCTGCAAATTTTGATGGATGTGTTTACTGTTTGTGTGAATGATTTGCATTTAAAAGTAAACCTTACTTAATCATTCATTATGATCGATGGCTCAAAATGCACCAAATCCATGTTTCGATTTGGGGGGGATCCACATAGCCAAGGTAAAAAATGTAAACTATTTAGGAATCTCCATGGATTCAGAGAAAATTTGGGGCAATTTATTGAACTTAAGTTCACAGCAATTTTCTAGAGTAATAGAAGCAGTCTTTCACTTTGCATCAAAGTTAGGACATAAGCCTTTGAGAGAGCTATAACATTTATATAAGAGCAAGTGTATACCGGTTGGACTTTATGGGGCTTGAGTCTGGGGATATAGCAAATCAGAAAACCTGCAAATAGTAGAAAATAGCCTTGTACGTAGATTACTTACTGTTTCTCTGGGCGTTACTACCTACATCTGTCATGCTGAGGTAGGGCTCAGTTACCTGATGGATGCCATAAGAATTGTCGCTCTGAATCCCATGAAGCACAGCTGATTGACATAAACTGGAAACTTGAAGAGTTTGAGAATCGCCAGTGGCGAAACAATCTTCGAGTACTAGGCATTCCCGAGGGGGTCGAGGGGGGGGATTTTCGGGAATATATGTTGACCTTGTTTAAGGATACTCTCCCAGAGTTAAAAGACTGGAACTGGCATACTGAAGTACAACGTGTGCACCGATTCCCCTTTGTGCAGAAGCAAGCCGGGAGGGAGGGAGCCTTCCCAAGGGCAGTCTTGGTCTATGTGGGTAATTACCTATTACGGCAGTGGATATATGAGAAGGCTAGACCAGAGGCAAAGAGAGTACGAGGAGATATCTCATATTTTGTACGCCCTGATTACTGTCACGCTACGGTTGAAAGGCTCTGGCGTCTTCGCCAGCTTATTAACTCATTTCAAGATAAGAATGCCCAGGCCTATTTGAACAACCCAGCAAGACTTAAGGTGATAGCGGGGGGTGAAACTCATTTTTTTTCATCGGAGATAAAAGCTAAGGAGTTTTTAGATAGCTTGTAGATAATTTTGGAGTGGGAGACAGGAGAGTATATTAGGGTGGCATGCCTGCCTGACTGCTGTATCTATGTGAGATATTTGTCTTCATCTTAATTTGTGAGAAGGGTATAGGAAATGGGCATACTGTTGGATGGGCTCTCGAATTTGTGCTCAGCGACCATCATACACAGACTTTGTCAGTGCTTCACCAAATGGAGATGGGGAGAGGGTGGGGGGCTGGAGTGGGTGAGTGGGGTGAGTGGAGTGGGGGGTCTGGGAGAGGTGGGTTTGGGAATGGGGGGGAAAAAATTGTTAAAGAAAGTGTATCTCAAAGCGTGCGATTCAATAAAATTAAGTTTTTGGAGAAAATAAGGATTGAGGTAGTGAGGATCAGTAGCTATATAACACAGTATATTAAATTTGGGAAGAATTGGAAAGGCAGTAAGTTGGGACAAATCAATGTGAAATTATGGGGAGAGTAACGATTTGTACGATTAATGTAGCTGGGATGAACGATAGGGATAAGAGAGAGCGTCTTCTTAATTATATTAGATTGTTTGATTACGATATAGTATGTCTCCAGGAGACACATATCCCGTGGGCCAGTAGAAGCCTGATTGACATCCTGGGCTATAAGACTGTGGTTTGTTCGACTCAGACCTCTAAGATTAGAGGGGTGGCTATCTTGATGAAATCTGCGCTGGGATCGGTTAAAAGAAAGGCAGCCGATCATATGGGCAGATGGGCTCTGGTTGAAATAGAGGCTGGGGTTACAATAGGCACTATATACGCATCTAATCAAGATGATCCAGCGGTATTGGAGGCGCTGGAAATCGAAATAGCAGTTTGGCCAACCCCTGTAATTTTATGCAGAGATTTTAACATATCCATAGATCCGGTTAACGATCCCTTACATGGGTCAGGTAAGACGTGCTATGGGGGTAGGAAGCCGAAAGTGTTTAGTGCATTAACATGATTAAAAGAAACCCATGGCCTAGAGGATGTATGGAAAATTAAGAAGCCCCAGGATGCTGGCTATACCTATTTCTCTTATCCTCATAGCAAGTATGTGAGGATCGATTATTTTTTTATCTCTAGAAGTCTGGTTAGGGATGCAGCTATTAAAAAACTCCCGAAGGTAATATCTGATCACAATCCCCTGATCATTACGTTGGAACTACATGGTCATATTAAAAAAAAAGGAAGTAGATGGTCTTTTGATAAAAGACTCTTGGTTAACTCTAAGTATGTTGATCATATTAAAGCATGGGCATTAGAATTTTTTAATTGTAACAGATTCAGCGCTAGTCGTAACATGGTTTGGGATTCATTTAAAGCCACACTTCGGGGGGAGACTGCGAGCTTTGTAGCAGCGGAAAGAAAAGCTCAAGCAGATAGAAAGGAGGCACTAATGTGCCAACTTATACAGGCTGAGAAAAAACATATGACCTGACCAATGATAAACCAGATGTCCTGATACTGACTGAAACCTGGCTCACCGATGAATCCGCCCCGCATATACTTGCAGCACTTCCCCCTGACTATTACATCATGTCGGCTAACAGATGCCCGGGCAAGTCAGGTGGCGGTGTGGCGGCCGTCATTCACAACGATCTTAGTTTTTGCTCTCTGACATGCCTCTCTCTTACTGATATGGATAATATCGTGATTAAACTAGAGTCAGCCAACGACTCTCTGGTCTGTGTCCTATTATATAGACCACCTAAGCCGATGTCTCTCTTCCCACTGGCTCTTAGCGAACAGATAGCCAAATTAGTAACGGAGCACGATAGGGTCCTTCTGGCAGGAGATTTCAATTACTGGTACGACGATCTTAATGAAGTGCTTCAATCTGCAGAAATTTCTGATCTACTCAGAAATTTAAATCTATCCCAGCTTCTCTCTTCCTCAACCCACTCTAAGGGGCGGATCCTGGATCAAATATGGGCTACCGGGGTGAATATTTCTATCCCTACTGTGTTACCCTGTATCTGGTCCGACCACCATCTACTGAAATTCCAAATCACAGGATCTGTTCCCCCGAAAATCAAAACGCTGGAAGGAGGCCTAGCCAGAAGATGGAATCTTATCAACAAAGAAGATTTCCTTAACACACTAGCTGATACCACTCCAGCACTAGACCATGATGTTAATACCCTGGAAAACAAGGTATCCAAATGGCTTCTCGATGCTAGTAATAAACACGCTCCTTCTAAAAGAGTAAAATTAGTGTGTCGGACAGAGGCGAACGGATGGTTCTCAGATGATCTTAAGGCACAGAAATTGACTGTACGTCAACTGGAGAGACAATAGCGTCAGCAATACTCTCCAGGAAAAAGATCTCAGTACATCACTGCGCACAAAGAGTATAAGAAAAATATCTTGACGGCCAAAATGGCTTTTTTCTCTGACCGTATTCTGAACTCTAATCACAGCTCTAAAGTAATATTTTCGATAATAGATGAACTTTCCAACCCTGAGCGCACCCTATGAAAGGCTGCCCCTTCCCAGGAATTATGTGATTCTCTGAATGATTATTTCATTGACAAGATCTCTCTAATAAAAACTAGTATCCCGTCTCACCCTTCTCAGCAGGATTCTCCTGGCCACCACTGTAACAATAGCACCCTTAGTGGTTTTCCTACTATTAGTGAAAAGGCCTTCCAATCTCTCTTAGTGGAAATCAAATCTGGCGCTCCCTCCGATTGTTGCCCTCCTCACATTCTCAAAGAGTGCCTCGCTATTCCCCCTGGCCCGGCCCTTGCCCTATTGAACAAATCTATCACATCAGGCACAGTCCCCTTAGCTTTTAAAAAAGCTACAGTAGTCCCTCTTCTGAAAAAGTTGGGAGCTGACACTGCGCTTCTTTCCGACTACCGTCCCATATCTCTATTGCCTTTTCTGGCCAAGGTTTTGGAGGGCTATGTAGCTAAATGCCTTTCCAACTTTTTGGAGTTGTCTAAACACTTGGACTCCCATCAGGCCGGCTTCCGTCCCGCGCATTCCACCGAAGCCGTGATTTTGTCAGCTATGGACAGCTTACGTGATTTTGCTGACAAAGGTTGTCCCCGAGTCCTTGTTGGACCTGTCTGCGGCTTTCGACACGGTCGACCACAACATTTTGGTCGACCGTGTTAGGAGGGCCGGAGTTTTAGGAACCGCAGCACGCTGGATCTCCTCCTTTTTGGAGGATTGCTCTCAAGCGGTGCGCCTGGGCAAGTTTTCATCTAACCCACACATTACAACCTGTAGGGCTTCATTCTCTGAATGAATTAGCAGCAGGTAAGGCCCCTGGCTCAGATAGATTACCCCTGGAGATTTATAGATTATTGAACGAAGTTACTACCCCCCTAATGCTTGATTTGTTCTTGGGCATACAGTATAATGGGGTCCCTCCAGATTCATGGAAAGAAATGGATATTATAGTTTTCCCTAAAAAGGGAAAGCCTGCTGACGCCCCATCTTCATATCGCCCAATCTCTCTGATAAATTCAGACAATAAAGTGTATTCTAAGATCCTGGCCAATTGGTTAGGGAGGATCATGGGTACTTTGGTCTCCCCCTGGCAGCATGGGTTTGTCCCTGGAAGGGATACGATGGACCATGTTCGCAGGGCAATTACGCTTTTTGACATCATGGCGGCAGGGGGAAGGCCGATGGCCACGATCCTCCTTGATGTAGAAAAAGCATTTGATAGGGTGTCATGGGTGTTTCTTTGGGAGGTACTTCGATATAAAGGTCTTGGCCCCAATGTCATTAGAGCCGTAAGAGCAATGTACGTCAAACCTACAGCACGGATCCAACTTATGGGTTTGGAATCAGGGAATATCTATATCTCCAGAGGAACAAGGCAGGGGTGTCCCTGTTCTCCTATACTTTTTGCCCTGTATTTGGAACCTTTGCTGACGAAGTTGATGGCTAGTGAGAAAATTATTCCAGTTAGAACGGGGAAATCAGAAAGTAAGATATTTGCATATGCGGATGATGTAGCAGTAATTACGAGCCACCCTACTGAAGCCATTCAAGAGATAGAGCAGCTATCAGAAGAATTTGGAGCATTATCAGGTTACGCAGTGAATAAAGGGAAAACGATCATTGTGTGTACACAAAATCTAATATTTAATGATATCAGGAGAACCGATAGAGCAATGTATTTATGTGTCTGCATCTGCGCCAACATTAAAGATATTATGGAATTAAATTATAAGCCTCTAGTTGACGCTATTGGAAAGGATCTCCGGCGGGTTAATAACCTACATTTAACACTTATAGGGCGTGGTAATTATATAAAAATGAATGTACTTCCCAAGCTGCTCTATCTTTTCCGTTCCATACCATTAGCTATTGATGAATCAATTATGAAGCGGATCGAGGCTATAATATCAGGATTTATGTGGCAGTATGGAAAAATAAGGCGCTCTTTACAATATTTGTCGCTACCTTTAGATAGAGGTGGCTTATTAGTACCAAATATTAGGCTTTATTACTATGCAGCTTTTTTGCAACAGATGGTACCACTATTCTCATCCTTTAGCACTGATATGTTGAATATAGGCGTTAGAATACCATCAACCTTTGAGTTATCAATGGGAAAATCATATAGGAAGCTATGTTTAAGATATATGGAGCGAGGGTTTTACAAACGTACAAAGTTACAGACAATTCAGGGAGTTTGGAAAGTTTGGAAATATGTGACCAAAATGATAGAGATTCCCACGTTAAATAGGTATACCCCATTATGGGATACGCCAATGGTTTCTATATTATCAGGAGACGTAGTTAGTAAAAGGAAGGGGAAAAAGGCATAAATATATTTGCGGATATCTGTGACCAACAGGAAGTTATATCTTTTCCAGAACTTCAACAGAGGTATGGTCTACCAGGTGGACATTACATAAAGTATCTTCAAATAATGAGCTGTATAACAAAAAACCGATCAGCGGGGATGGTTGGTGACAAAATACCACTACTTGAAATACTGAGTAAGAAAGAAAGAAGCAGGATCGGTATACTCTATAAGTGTTTATTGGAAAAAGTTCTGGATGATTTAAACAAGAATGAGGCAGCCTGGGCCAGTAAACCAAACAATCCGGACGTGGATATTGATAAGTCTCTTGCCCTATCTAGGCATATTTTATTAAGTACTAATTTGAAGGCTCAACTATATAAAACGGTTCATAACTTATACTATACCCCGGCAAAGCTGCATAGCTGGGGAAAGAGAAACGATGATAAATGTTCTAGATGTGGGGAAGGGCCGGCTGATCTTAAGCATATGCTATATGACTGTAACAAGCTGACAGTTTTATTGAAAGAGATATCAAGGTTTTATGGCGAATTATTCGGGCACCAACCCTAATGATTCTAGGATATGATTGTTCCCTGGGCCTGGTTAGGAAACAAGCATATACCCTATTTATAGGGGCAGCAGTATATAGGATACTCTTAACCGCACGCTGGAAAGATGCGGAACCCCCAAACTTTCAGATGTGGCTGTCTAGACTGTTGGGAATATACAATCAGGAAAAGGCCTAGTATGCGTGTAGAGGGGTGCGTTGTAAGGCACGGGGGAGGGAGGTCTGGGCATATATCTCAGAATGGTATAGGGAAAGAATGGGGATTGGCTGAGTAATAGCATGAATGCTAGAGTATTCCTTTGCTACTATGCACAAGTATGCATCTATTTTAGATTTGGATTATCATTTTCTAAGTTTATGGTATAAAAAAAAAAATATATATATATATATATATTCACTGAAAAAACCATAGGTTTCACACAAGTTATAGTTAGCTGTACATTTCACTCGTAAAAAAACAATGAAATTCCCCCGTTATAGTTAGTGCAGGCAACTATAACTCACGCGACCGCAATCCTCTGCTGATGCTAATACTGTATTTAGACACTTATTTGCCCATGTCTTCTTCCATTAAATTTTAGCTATACATATATTACAAATATTTTTTTTTCATAAAGACACATATGTCATCAGCAGAGGATTGCGGTCGCGTGAGTTATAGTTGCCTGCACTAACTATAACGGGGGAATTTCATTGGTTTTTTACGAGTGAAATGTACAGCTAACTATAACTTGTGTGAAACCTATGGTTTTTTCAGTGAATTTGCAAGGTTTTTTAAATGCTAATTCCTAACTATAACGTGTGTGAAACCTATGGTTTTTTCAGTGAATTTGTACGTTTTTTTAAATGCTAAGTTACTTTACGCCATTCGTGGCGTGCACGCCCAGTTAACGCAGTTCGTTCCGTGCGCGCGCGGTGCGCTTCGCGCACCGCGCGCCCACTTTACGCAGTTAGTGCCGTGCACGCACGGTGGTCACGCGGTGCGCTGCGCGCACCGCGTGCCCACGTTATGCGGGATGGGCCATGTACGCACGATGCGCTTCGCGCACCGTGCGCACATGGGGGACATATTATGCGCATCGTTGTGAAATGTATTCTTTATTAATTTCACCAGTTGAAATATGACATGCACAAATGGTGCCGTTCGGGCACCATTTGCACACGGGGTGGGGAGAGTGTGGATAATTTTTTTTAAAAAAAATGTTTTACCGTACGCGTACGGTAAGCGTAATCGGCGATTTTTCGAAAAAAAAAAAAAAAATTTTTTGGGCCTTGAGGGTTGTTTGGGGACCCCTATATCAATGCTGGGTGGTTATGATCTCAATATACTGCCCCTTTAGACATTTTTTGGCTTTATTTTTGCTGCCCCACTCAGAGTGCGAGAGAGAAAATGGCGGCCGCCGCTTCCTGGTTTCGACCGATTCAAATGTTTACTTAGATCTAACAGCCAATCAGAATCGCGCTCGCGCACGTCACCGTACGCGTACGGTAAGCGCACCGTAAGCGCACCGTAAGCTGGCTCAGATATATATATTGATTTAAAGGCTATTTTCTCAGAATCTACTGAACAGATTTACACCAAACCTACAAAAGGCACTTCCTTGACCTGTAGACTACCTCTCTGCCAAATTTCAATGAACTCTGTTCAGCCGTTCTGGCTGTAGCTGTGTCTAAAGGTCCTATGGAAAAATGCATGGGAAAAACGCATTTTGGGACCCCCCTTTTATCTCAGCCCCCGCTTGACGAATCCCCCCGAGACTTTCAGGGTAGGAGCGGAGCGCAGCGCCCACCTATTTTGAAAATTTTGTGAGGATTCGTCGACCGGCGCCAAAGTTATTCAAAATAGAATGTTGCGGTTTTCCTATGGTAAGAGGGTCCTAACTACAACTACCTACTGGCGACTGCCAGTAGGTAATATACATTCATGAATTAAATTACATGTTTTATTTCTGATGCTCGAATCCCAGGGTTTTTTTTTTTTTTAAATATTATGTCATTTTTGTTCTCTCCCCTTCCTTCCCCCTTTTTTTTTTGTGTATAGTATTTTCATGAATTGTGTATCTGTACCTTTGCATATTTGCACATCTGTACTCTCTACCTCTGAATTTAGAATTTAGAAGTTTGTACATTTGTATTGTGCTTATACATTTTGTGCTTTTGTTTGGTGAAAATAAAAAAAAATAAAAAAGAATCGTCGCTCTGATGTCGCTCTGATGTTATAGCTTAAGATTTGGCTCACAGCAGGGTTTTTTAGACTTAATTACGAGAAGCATGATCTCTCAAAGTTGGCCATTCCTGAGCTTTTCCTTGATCCGGAGTCCACTGATATAAATTCTACGGAGCAAGTTAGAACCTTGTTTTCTAATCATTGTCACAGGATGCATAATGCAAATGCAGAATGCATGCAGATGATAGTTACGTATTTTGCTTTGCTAACCCGCAATATAGATTTATTTTACACATTAACGCTTAAGTACCTTACACTTTCTCCTAGCCTTCCCTCAACAGCTTGCTTTATTACAGAATCTTAGAATTCCCCAATGATAACAAGTCTCCTCAAAACACTCTTCCCTTTATGCTTTTTTGCACTTCATATAGATCTTTGCATTAGCTCTTTCTGCTGATTTTGCGAGATGCCAATATTAGAAGCTATAAGATGGGAATGCTTTGTCTACAATTTTCAGGGTCCCTCGAAATCTGTTAAGCAGTGCTTGATTATATTCGAGGTGATTTGATTGTTAAGAAAACATATGGAGTTTCAATGTAAATTAAATGTATTAATGTAACATAATTGCTATAATTGGACCATTTAATTGTATTTTATGGAATTGCCATCTTTTGCATCGGAATCTCGAAGTGAACGTTTTTACATGTTCTCATGATATAACTGTTATGTTATGACTCAGACAGTTTTTAACTGTTGCTCAGCTGAAGAACTACACAATATGGTCATATCCCCTAAGATGCCTTGTAATTTCTAAATATTTGCAACTAGTTCTATATGAAATATTTAACTTGTTTTTGGTTTATTTTGTTATTTGGTTTAATACAGGTCTATTAACCAAATAAAGGAATATTGTCTGACTGATATAGGGATTACATGACCTACTGTTAAACAGTCACTAATTGAGAAAATATAAAAAATCTCTAAATGAGGCAAGATAGGGTGTGAAATCCCAAGGCCTTGGTGTATCAAAATGCTAACGTCTGATATCTAGAGCACATTTGGGAGAAAGAAGGGTTCACGTTAGAAAGGACATATGACCACCCCCCACACACAGGGTGATGAACATACATACTCCATACCTGAAGATAGAAGTGGTATTTATGGCATTTGTAAATGCTCATCATATTTCTATGTGCAAATGGACATCCTTTCCATGTGTCCATGTTGTTTGAAACCTGATGGTTGCTGGCTTTTGAATGACTTGATATATTTCCACTTGCTTACCGGTGTTGGGTGCGTTTGGTTGTGAGGCACATCAGCTTCTGATGGACACTGCAGAAAGATTACCTAGCATGGAAGCTTTGCTCGGGCCTGAGATCACTGGAAGGAACAGTCAGGGAAATTGTAACAACCCAGTTTGTTTCCTAGTGAATTATAGGATCAGCTCTCGTGTGTTCAACCAATGTTTATTAAAATAGTATTTTTCTAGTTTTTTTGTTTACCATGGGAATATCCACACCCAATGGATATTCTGGGTTCCATAGTCAACCATAGAACAAGGGTCAAAGAGTCATGATGCTCACCATCACATAAGTAGATTTCACCTCGCAGACTGCATTTACACTCCATGGGGGGCTCCGTGAGAGTTTTTTTGCTCTCAGTTTAGTACGATCAAAGCTTTTAGTCTATGCAGGCATATGAGTGTGGGGTTGCTCAATGAGAGGTAAGTGAGCCACAGTCCCCATATAAATTCAAAGTCTTTATATTCACCCTGAGGGCACAGTTTAGTCTCTCCATTGGAATTAAGTTCCAAAGCTGGAGATGACACTTCACATTCACAGGGTGATCTCTTATTTCCATTGGCAGGCTAGGTATGGTTTTCTTACGTTAGAAGAATTTCTACGTTGGAATTTTTTCAGGTTTCGATTTGTACTTTATCAGAAATTAGCTCAGACTTAAAAGAATATGTGAAATATCATCTGAGATAGGACAGCCTAATATCTTCTTCATGTCCAGTAGAATTTCCTTTCAGAAGGAACTGATTAAAGTACAAGTACACCATTTGTGTTGGAGGTTCATAAGCAGTCTGCAGCCCTGCCAGCATTGTTGAAGATCTTATTGAGTCTCACTGGGTGACAATACCAATCATACAACATTTTGTAATGGACCTCGCTTCTCTGAAAGCTAAACAAACATTTTTAATGTAACATCAAATCCCCAATCCAACAAGCTTTATTCGACGTACAAGTCATAAAAGCATGATGCATACAGTACATACTCCATAAAGCACAATACAAATACATGTTTTAAGACCATAATTAGATGCTTCAGATCTTAAAACGGATTGGCCAAAGGGGTAAAACGGATTAGGACAACTCTGGTATACTAAGACATAAAATCTGTTAAAATTAATTACGTAGATTGGTACAAAAATACAAAGTAGGATCACTGGCATAAAAGCATGTTCGCATGTTGCATATGTATCAATTCAGGTAAAAATTGACTACAAAACTTTCAAAGTGCATGAAGTGCCTTCGATCTAATAGCCCAGGCCCACCCCGAAATTTTGAGACAGTGATGACAATAGGAGCTGTGGTGTTCGTACGCAATATTCTTTGTGCGTCTACACTGCTTCTGGTGCCCAGTGTCCTGCAAATTGGCATCAACCACGATTGACGCGGGCCAGCATATGCAGGGCAGGCAAACAACAAATGCTCCAGAAACTTCGACTGCGTCTTACAAATGGGGCATACTCTATCGCCTGCTGACCATTTTGCTGTATAGGATTTAACTGGTAGTGAACCTACCCTGAACTGGAAATATAATTTCCGTTCATGTGGTTTTGTTATTATGTCCCAATACTGCTCCAGGCTTGAGGATAGTTTAAATTCTATGAATCTGCCCGTGAGTGAGGACATCTCACCATTTCTATACATGTTGTGGGTCACCATCTCCCAATATTTCTTTTTTAGGATCTCCCTGGAGGGAAAGGGGGCACATAAGGGATTTTCCAAGAGTGTTGCCATGCCCATACTTACTAAGGATGCTCTGACCTCTCGTAACCATTTGATTGTATGAAAGCAGTCAGCACTGATTAGATCTTGTAGGCCTGCAGCGTAGGTTGGCACTTCTGTGGTGCACCAAATTCTGCGCCAATATAATATTGGGCACAGTTTCTCTATATCAGCCAGTGCTTTCCTGCCTAGATCATAGAGCAATGGGCATGCTGGGGTACTTTGGAGGGGCTCGTGACCTTACGTAAGAACCTATTTTCAGCTGCTGTTAGTTTTGGCATCTTCTCAAACCCTCAAAGTTCCGCTCCGTATAGTGCGGAACTGAACACTTTCATATTGCATATTTGGAACACCGGGCTAACTGGTTTTGTCAGGGAAGTGTTAAATTCTATTTGCAAAACTTCAGATAGCTGCCGGTGCTTCAACCTGGCCATGTCGAGTTGACGATCCCATCTCAAGTCATTCAGTAGTATAACCCCCAGATATGTGAAAGCACTAACTTGTTCCAGGGGGCGATCGTTCATGAGTATGCCTCCTCTATATCCTTGGTGCGGGTTGAATGATATGAGTTTTGTTTTGGACACATTCACTTCCAATTCCCGCAACAGGCAAAACTCCGCAAAAAGTTTCAATGCTCGTTGAAGAATGTTCGGGGTTTTGGAGATAATTAACTTGTCATCAGCAAACATTAAAATGGGGATTTTTATGCCAGCTAGGACAGGGGCATCTTTGGGTGTAGACTCCAGGAACTTAGCGATCCCATTAATAAACAGAGAGAATAATGTGGGAGCCATAACACAGCCATGGTGCACGCCTCTCTCTATGGGAAAGGGGTTGGTGACATTGCCCTGGGTGCCCCAGCGAATTTGCGCAAAATTACCCTCATTGAGTCTAGCGATGAGGGAGAGCAGTTCAGGAGACTTCCCCAACTCCTGCAGAACTGACCATAGTTTACTACGGGAAACGAGGTCAAAAACTGAATTAAGATCGACAAAGGCAGCATACAAGCTGCCCATGCCTAGGACCACCGTCCTCCAATACACTAGTATGAAGCTAAACACCTGGTCAATTGTACTGATGTGTCAAATCAGCCCCCACTGTCAATCTGGGGTATCACTGTCCCCACCCCCATGATGTCTTTACATATGCCCTGCTCAAGGACTGGGGAGCCCCTAACAAGATACTTTAAATGTTAGAGATTGTTCTCCATGAGCTTTTGCAAGGGGTAAGTTCCCTTGTCACTGCTCTTTTTATTTTGATGTCCATCACCTGGTGTCTAAGCATAGTGGTAGCATGCAACAATTTCCAGGTTGAAGTACTGTTTATACCTAATAAAGGATCTTATAGCTTCTTTCTCAAAAAGGTCTGAAATTGTGGAGTCTGGGGTCAGAAGTTGGGTAACGGTGAATAGCACTATGAAGAGAAGGGAGTAAGGTGAGACCTGGGTGTCTGCACACTATCCTAAAGTGTGAGAGTAATAATCATTGTGGTACCGAAATAGATATTATCAGGTCCTTGCGTCTATTCTACTTAGGGACCCAAGCCAAGTGTCATTAAATTCTATCAGCTAGTGCCTCTCCATATGGCCCACAGTTTGTCTTTTTCTTGGACAGACCAATCCACCATGGTTTGTATGTGACACTCACTATAATATAGGATGCCATCTAGCAGCCCTGGCCTCCTCTGTCATTTGGTCTCCACAGGCTTTTATACAATACTCAAGGGTGACTGCTCCCCCATACAAATGAAGCATCATTTTATTTATGTTGCAAAATAATTTCTATTTTAATAGGATGAGGAGAGCTTGGAACACATATGGGATGTTACGTATTATGTTCATTTTGACTGATTTGGCCCTTCCCATCCAGGAGAGGGAGAACTGGGGTCATCACCTAAGGATGTTACCAATGTTATAGGGCAAGTATGGGATATTTACCCTATAGAAGTCAGTAGTCTTGGGTATAATGTTAATTCCGAGTTACCTGATAGATCATGTGGCCCTTCTAAATAGAGAGATTTCAGGTTGATCGCCATTGGTTGGGGACATGTCAGGGTCAGAACATCAGACTCAACAAGTTAATCCTGAAATTGGACACTTTCTCAATAGATTCGAGTTGGATCCCCTCTGGGGATGACAAAGTAAGTTGTATATAATCAGCAAACAGAGGTTTTATGGGTATCTTGGACAAAGAGTGTCATTGAGCTGTCTTGAGTCATTCGGTATTCTTACTGAAAAGGTTTTGGTACACACAGGAAAGAGCAATGGAGCTAAAGGGCACCTTTGTCTGATTCCCTTGGAGATCCGGAAGGGTCCACAGAGGCCCCTGTTTAAAGTAATCCAATAAGTCAGTTAATTGTAGCTCACAAAGGCCATAGAAAGGAACCTGGGCCCCATTTCCATTGCATAGAGCACCTTGTGGAGAAAACACCAGTCTACTTGGTAGAAGTTTTTTTTCTGCCTTCAGTGACACAAAGATCATAATTAACAAATTTCTGTTAACTGTTTCAATTGCCTTGATAGTTTGTCTGATATTATCATGGCAACTGCAGATTTGACCTTAGTGCGTAGTTTTGCAACAAGTTTGAGTAGGGCAATGGGCCAGTATGATTCGCATCATCATGGGTCTTTACTAGTCTTCAGAAATAAGGGTGATGGCGGCCACATCAACAGTGGGAGTAATTACTAGGGGTGGGTTATATATTCTGATCCACCAGAGGAATTTGGCAGAAATTTGCTACTACCAAGAAACAATTTGAGCAGCAACCTTTAGGGGATTTTGCTGAATATGAGAAGGGGTCAAAGTTCTGAAATGCTTCAATGTATCTTAATGGGTGGTTACAGATTCCCCCTTAGATGAGAGAAACTCTGAGACATTGGCTTTCTTCATAGTCTGTCCCAATTGCCTGGCCAGATAAGACCCCATCTTATTGCCTTAGTTGTATGTCATCTTTTTAAGATGAAGCAGTCTCATGTAAGCTTTTTTGACAACTATGGTGTTATGTTTGCCCCTTATCACCATGACTTTATGGTGCAAGGGGACAGATTGACTATTCCTGTTTTTTCAGGCCTGATATTACTCTTTCATAGACCTGTCAGCCTTAGGGTGGGTTCCCCAACCATTTTGCCTACTTACCTCCATTTTTGTGCTGAAAGTCATTTTTATTGGCCTTAGAGCTCTGTGCACTTTACCACTGCTAACTGGTGACAAGGTGCTTGTGCTTACTCCCCTAAACATGGTTTGATTGGCTTACACCTGATTGACATACTTAAATTACTTTAGTCCCTTGTAGAGTAGTATACCATAATCCCAGGGCTGTAAATGAAATGCTAATAGTGGGTCTGCAGCACTTTTTGTGCCACCCACTTAAGTAGCACATTAAAACATTTCCCAGACCTGCTATTGTAGCCTGAATGCAGTTTTCAACTATCATATCAACTTGGCAATTTAACCACCTTGTGAAGCCACAAACTCCCCTTTTATTGCATATATGTCCCCTCAACGACAGGCCTTTGGTAACCCATAGGGCAGGTGTATTTTAATTAAAAGTTTGACATGTCCCAGTAATTAAAAACTCTTAAACTTGTTTTTCACTAATGTGAAGCCTACCTATCCCATTGGGTAACATTGGGTAACATTGGCTTGCCTTAATACATTTAATAAGTGCTAACCTTTGATTGGGACTAGGTAGACAGATCATGTTTGGTATCTATGAGATTGTAATGAAAAATCATCTTTAATGCTAAAGCTGCATTTTCAATTACATTTCTGAAAATGCCACTTTAGAAAGTTGGCATTCATCTGCCCTTTTGTGCTGGTAGCTTGTTTGGGGTCACATGACTAGGTGCAACTGACAGTTATACTTTGTGAATTGCTCCCAGACACTCACACAATAGAGGGATTAGTTGTGCATGAATGGGACATCTGCAGGTAGGATGGGGGTCGAAGCCGAGGACAGCCCCACTTGCAACTGTATAGGCTGTGCTCTGCCTTCACCCAAAGGAGCTGTCAACTCCACATTGTTACTGCAGCCAGCTTGGAGCCAGGGCAGTGGAGTCAGGAAATGTCATGCGCTTCACAGAACCTTTTTTCTAGAAGCTTCTTTTACCTTCCAGAAGGAAGGGGACCAGGTTAAAAAAAATAGTAAACTCAGACCCACTCTTACGTTCACTCCTGGTCTGTGGAAGGACTGTCAGAGGACTGCCTGCTGCTGTGATCTGCTGTGCACTCTGCAAGACTGCCTGTTGTACCTGGAATGACTGCTTTACTGCCTAGAGCCTGCCTTGAACCCCCAGAGGCCAGCCCTGCTGTTGAGCCATGCACTTTCACCTGAACCCAGGGCTACCAAGGGATAGTTTGTTGGCCTCCTGTTTAGAGACACAGGGATGCAAAAGGCTCCCACCATCTTGAACTCACAACTGGAACTAGCCTGAGTGTGTCCTGAACCCCCATGTGATGTCTCATTCGTCCTGGATATGTATTTGTGGTGCTTAAGGTACCCAGATGGCCAAAAACAAAAGGTTTGGCCAAAACCTGCTGTGAGAACCGGGAGGAGACGAGGACCAGCCTGCTCACCTTTCCGCTTGAGGTACATCTCTGGTTGGATTGACTTCACAGCTGCTCACGCTACATTCTTCTCCACAGCATGAAATCCTGTCCTGCCTTCTGTCTTCTGCCTTCAGCCTCATTTCGCTGATGGTTTTCGACTTCCAAAAAAAGAGCCTAATCTGAACATAGAAATCAACACTGCCGCCTCAACCCAAGGCACCCTCATTATGACAGTCCCTCCTTGGACACTTCCTGCAGTCTTGCCCCACGGAACTTTCCTTTCCAGAAAAATGTTCTCAAATTTTCTTCTAACTCCTAAAGGTAAGCGCTGACTGGGCTCAATTCACTTCTTGTATCCAAACTGTGTTCCATCACAGTCAGCCATATTTTTGGACTTTGACCCGGTCTCACACGACTAGATGTCTGCAGTTTGTGCTTTGATCTTTAAGGTGCTAGTTTTTATGAAAAACGTTAAAAAAATCTTAACTCCGGTTCTATCGATTACATTTTTGTTGTTTTGGTGTCAAATAATGTATTAAAATGTACTCTTTTTATTTTAAATTGGTGTGAGATTGTTCTCATGTGTGTTTTCACTATATGTTTGTGTGCTGCATACATACTTTACACATTACCTCTAAGTTAGGCCTGCCTGCTGTTTGTGTCAGGCTACCCAGATACAAGCACAGGTTCATTTAGTGATGTGTTGTGGTTCACAAGCAATGGATTGTGGCTGTTACTTGACTAGGGCTCATACCCTAGTCAACCAACTACCACATTTCTCACACCCCTATACATTTACCCTTCATTACCACTTTGAATTTTTCCCAGTTCCCTCTAGGTCCCAATGCCTCAATTATTTTAGATTTATAATAGTCCTCAAACTAGGTGCTGAATTTGACCTTCAGTACAGATCTCTCAGGAGTGATGGATGAAGAGTTCATCAGTTCTCATGAAGTGGGGTTATGTCCCAGGTTTAAGGTTAATAGGCTTGGTCCATGGTTTGCAATCTTTATAGATTTGATAGTGGCATCTTCAACAAGGACATCAGTGTGCTACTAGCTAGAAATTAATCTCTTCACAAGTGCATGTGTTATGGACAATGAACGGTCTTTAGTGTCACGATGGAGGTTACTTCATTCATCTCTTAGTCCTTTTTAAAGCACTCCACAAGGCCCCTAATGAAGGGGTGTGCTTTCCTGAGCAATCAATTAGGGGATTCCATACTTGGTTGAATTTCTCCATGAGAATTGTATCACCCTTTACACACCACACTAGAATGATTAGAAGGTTTTTTATAAAGGTGTCTTGTTCCGTACTGGATGCAAATAGTGTGAACATTGTGGTTCATGTAAAGACCCATGCCCTTTTTCCATTTTTGCTGGTGAAGCATGTAAAATGCAAGGCTTTATGGAACATGAAAGCAACTCTATTGTGATTAGTATTAGCAGAGGAGAGGAATGGTATGGGGGTAGTCTTTGTGTCAAAAGCACTTATCATAGTTTTTCCTACATCAGTTTCTTAGAGAGCTATAATATTTTTCTTACTCTCCAGTAGGAAGTGCTAGACTATTTTATGTGGGAAGTCCAAAGCCTTGGTATCTAATGAGATGATTCAAGTGATAACTATAGATATTGGATTTGAACTTTAAATAAGAGTTCCTCTCTGTGTGGTTAAATACCTGTGCAAGGGGTATGCACCTTCAATGGTCTCACCCTATCCAATGTGGTGAATGTGAAGCATATACACTGGAATTACTACCCATTTCCCACTCCCCCCCCCCCCCACTTCTCAAAGACAATCTAAATACTGATAATAACGACATAACCATAAATGCAAAACAATATACAGGTGTATAAGCCTCCCTCGGCACTAGGGTGCGTTAGGGAATATATTCCAGCACATTGTGCGGACTAACTATGTACTGAAGGTCCCCAATGACAGTCCATGGGGATTGTCATCATCATGCTAGGGGGAGCAACCCTTTTACAGTACCCCCAGACAGAACTTCAACAAGTAATCATGGAATACATTATACATACTGTGTCATATATGGATGTTAACCCTGGTATCCAGATGTAGTAATTCAGACAGGGTTTATTGATTTGCTCAAACCGAAATTACTGACAAAACCGTGCCCCTACGTCTTTGGGCTAGAACTTGAAAGAGGTAGTTACATTTTCCAATGAATTGAGTACACAGCTCAATACACCTATTCGTCATTGTTACTAACTCTAACCCTCTTCCTAGTCATGTGTTATTGTTTGGCTATGGATCCACTAGACTCCCACTCATGATGGCCCCTCTTCTTGCATCGTGTTGACACATTTGAAGGCTATGGCACAGGAAAACGTTCACTTGTATTTAGTATTCTCCTTCTTAAGACTGGCTGTGGAAGGGGCTATGCAGGGCCTATGGTAGAGTGTTGCGGGCTACGTCTTGGAAGTGCTAACATTAGAAGTTCTGGAAGGAGACCTCAGTGGTTTTAAAGCCTAGAATTTCAGATGTATATCATTGTTGTCCACTTCTCCCCACCAGGTCAACAATATTTGCAAGGATACTGGGATATGTGGAAGGGATCTATCTGGGGCCTGACTGATTCCCAGCAGAACCTTTTAGATGCATAGCAAAAATTCCGGAAAACAATAATTGCTCCTTTCAATATGGGCATCATTCTCCTGGTGGACGGTGACTTCATGCCACTGGAAATAAAAGCTTAACAGGCGATAGTATGGTATGCCATGAAGGGGTTGGCTTCCACAATAGATACTTTGATTGTCAAAGTCTGGGCAGAGAGTATGTGAAGGAAGAGGCTGCCCCAAGAAGCGGGAGAAAATATGGCAGGCTTGACAAACATATAGGGAACTATCAGCAATGGTATAAGGGGGTCGACAATGGTGGGAGCATGGGAGCCAAAGAGGCAGATGACTCCGGGCAAGCTAGAGTCTCTATGTAAAGCCTACAATATATGTGGTTGATGTACACACTCCTAAGGGCTGTGATGAGCAATGTGACGTCTGTGTTTTACACCAATAAAATTAATGTTTTAAAAAAGTCTAGACACAGAAGCTGTCAATTACCCCTTCAAACAGCTATTCAAGGAGAGTTAGAAATGAATTAATGGCATTTGAGAAACAGGAAAAATGTGAAAGAAGCAACATTAACAAACTCTTGTCTAATGCAATACAAAGGCAAATGTATTAGGCCTCAAAGAAGCAATAGAAAATATGAAAGGCTTCCCTTGGAAGGAAATCTTGCAATTTGAAGGCACCCACTAACCATCACACTCACTTATGTTGACAAAGACCAGATGTATTTTTCCTTGAGCCTCAATGAACCTGGTAGAACCTCCTATATTCACATGGAAATAAAAACGTTATGTCAGAATCCATATGATGATTGTGGTTCAAAGCACACAGGAGACCTTTTCCACCTACTTTTCATCGCTGTACCTGTCAAAGGGACAAGTAGCACACTGTTCCTTCCTGTGTTGAGAACCTCTAATATAGTAATTCATAAAGAAGTGAGGATTTATTGGTTTTGCAATCACCATAACTAGCTGTCACAAGCAGATGCTGACATTCTGTGTAAAATTGTGAAGTAGTATAACAAATAAGGTTATGCCTCAAAACTTTCATTCTGTCTCTATGTATTAATCTAGCTAGCTACAAAGTGATGATACTTTTAAAGAATTGAGAATTAGGCACAGGCTCACAATAACAGTGGGAAGCACAACAAAAAAGGCCTCACTACCCGTCAGATTATGTGAAATTTTAAATCCCAACACATGGCTTTTGGCATGTCAGACAGGGAAGAGTAAGGTCTCTGCTGCACCTACATTAGTCATCTCAGAATTACCAGTATTCAATTCAACATGCACATGGATATTTAATGAAATATCATGGCATGGATAAAATGTATGCACTGTCTCAATATTTCGCCTATAGATATTTCCAAAAACTGTATTGTGATGTATAGATGATACTATAATGAGTCCAATTACTAGTTCCTTGTGGATCTTTTATCATCTGCTCCCTTTCGAGCACCCACCCACATGGCATCCCCTCACAAAAGGCCTTGATACTTATAAAACATGCATGTATCCCATTAGCACTTTACTTCAGAGCATGAGCACTGCGGCTAACACCAAAGGTAAAAGACACAAAATTGATGGACGGAATGCAGAACAAATCAAATCATTCACCCCCAGTCAATAGATCTGGGTTGAATCCTTCATTCTTTTGCTCACCATGCCACCCCAGTTTAGACCTGACCATAAGCAAATCAGTCTTGACCCTTTGGCTCATGGGAACAATCCAGCCCGAACTGCCAAGTCAGGCCCTCCCTGGACCGAAAACAAGCATCCTAGGACCGGTTTCGGGGTTTCACCCCTCTTCAGCCAGGCAGTTCAGGCTGGACTGTTCCCATGAGGCACAGGGTCAAGACTGATTTGCATATGGCTGGGTTGAAACTGGAATGGCATGGTGAGCAAAAAAAACGATGGATTTAGGCCCAGATCTCTGTACTGGGGTGAATGTATGACATTGTTCTGCATTCTGTCCTTCAACTGTTGTTTTTGCATTTAACACCAAAAGGTAGTTAGTGCCCATTTAAAACACATGTTCTTCACTTAGACTGCAATGCGCGGACAGCTTGAATATTAATAAACAGCTAGCTAGCTGCTACAGAGGGAAATGTGCATGGGGAGTAAACATGGTTGTGTGGTAATGCCTCACATCTCAGAATAGAGATTAGGCACAAATACTGTTTGCACGATCTCCCGGTATTTCCATGAACCTTGCAATGAGGGTCTTGGAGTAAAACGTATCATAAATATGTGTGGGAGCCGAACCCAATATTTTTCAGAACCCCAATCTCTTATGCACCCCAAATTTTACCTTAGGCAGTTTGGCTCCGGGATCTCTTGTTGATCTAGCAGCAAGAGACTTCCCTCCCCATGAACAAATAAATATGCTAGCAGAGTAGAATTCAAATTAGACGCTAGGGCTGTTAATAACTGAGTTCTAGATCCAAATAAAGTTTAAAAGATCTATTACATAATTGTTATAAATATTACAGAAAATGCATAGCTTGCCATTAAGGCTCGGATACAGAACACAAAATCATAAAATCATAATAAAATCCCAATTTAGGCAAATAAATCTCTGCAGTATCTGAGTGTCAAACTCATAAAGAATACTGACAGCATCCCAAGGGAGAAGAAGAACGTCTCTAAATAATTGGACAGAGTCTCTAGAGTAAAATGAGAAGTTGGCTCGACCTTCAAAACCAGGGTTTTTTATATCCAATCTACGTATGAAAATTAGCAAAACTGCAGATTCAGCATGGCATGATCATCGTTAGATCACACTGGCAAATCAAAAACAACCTCGTAATAATTAAAATATCTAAATACAACACCATTAGTCAAGGTAAGAGAAATCTTCTGCTTGTTTCCTCAGTCACTGCACTCCGGAGACGTACAATACAATATAAAACATTTCTTAAGTAATAGCTCATAGAATTATGTTCTTCAGCATGCCTGCATAAGAACTTGCAGTGGAAATCCTTCAAAATAATACTTCATGTACACATGGAAAGTTTAATTCACAATACATCTATCGAGTACAATTGCCCTTTGTGTCATATCACAGGATGCTCCATGAAAACTGTGAAGAGAGAAGACTCGCTGCGGGTCTCTGATTGGCAGTAGGGGAATGTGCAGGAGAAAAATGAGCAAAACATCAAAATTTACATCCATTCTTTTAAAATATAGTCTTGCATGAAAATATGGCCTAACTACATTACATTATTATTCTTACTTCTAACCAACTTTATGAAATATTTTCTAGCGTATTTAAATTATTTATCTATTATGACCAGCTGCATCATGAAAATCACTAATTAGCTCAGTAATTTGCCACCTAAAATGGCACCTATTAAGATATTAACATATGTACAGTATTTTCTCCAGAAAAACCCACAGCCTTCTCAGACGTTTGATATATATAAACAATCACTGATCTAATAATTTTGAGATGAACCAGAACAACCACATGTATTCTATGCAATACAAATAAAAGCCAGAAATCATACAACACAATTTATTGGTCACACAACATACAACAATGTACACACACTTGGCTTTGGGCCTTGTAAAAACACTGACGAAACGTATGTTTTGAATTTATGAATGAATTTCAGCCAAAATAATCTGTCTTGTATTTCTGCAAAATTGTCTGTTCTGAAGAAAAGTAGTGTAAGTAAGTAAGTAAAATGTTATTGTTTTTGATTGGTTAAAACTGTTACAAAAATGCATTCTGATAAAAAATTTTGGTTAAATTCCTTTTCGATTAATACTCTTAAAATGTTTATGTGCCAGGACATGCATGAATGATAAGAAAGTGCAGAGTGTCCATGGTTCGTTTTGCTTGGAGTCTAAGGAGTCTATATACAGGTTACAGTACCGCTGATCCTTTGCTTAGATGCAACTTGAGATAGGAACTTGACAAGCTTCCCATTTAGTTGTGGATCCCTTGGGTTAAAGCATGCGAGTACTGCTTGTCTCCGAGTGCGTATGCCATGTTCATTAAAATGAGTTTTTAGGAGGCCTACCCTTTCTTCTTTTAGTTTGACGCAGGAGCATATTATGTGTTCAATGTCCTCGTTCCCAACTCCGCATAGCCGGCACAAGTTCCCATAGTTCTTTCTCAGCCATGGTGGGAGATGAGGTATGACTGTCAGGATCCCTAACCTGTGTTTTAGAAAGGCTTCTTTAGACTTCCTAGAGTACCCCAGTTCAAAGTATGCCTGCGAGCCAAATAATTTGTAACTGCACAGAGTCATCCATGCGCAAAGGCGGCTTTATCTTCTGTGAGAGAAATGTTCTTAATAACCTTGTTTACGATGTGCTTAAAGTGCGAGTGCGTTGTCGGTACTTCCCATAGTCAGGCTAGTCCTGTGGCAGCCAATGATTCATCCAAGTATGCTTTAGCTGGCGTAGTGGATGTTGTGCACAGTTCCTGCCAGAGCTGGTGGTTCAATGTATTCCTGGCAGAGTTCTTGATTTTATGCCAGCACTTGATGTACGAGCCTCGCCTTGCGTGGAGTTGCTTTGTTAAGCCAAGCTCTAGGCGAATCTGTGCTGGCGAGGTATATGGCGGGAGGTTTGGCATTACTCTATATGCCTTTGCCAAGGTGGTATCCAGCAATGAAGCATCCCTGCCTCTCAGTACCTCGCTGCCGTATGTTACTGTTGATGGAATTTTTGCTTGCGCAACACGAAAAAGTGGGGCATATGTTGGTCCAGTCAATTTTATTTCAAGAATCCTTAGCGTTGCCGCAATCGCCATTCCTTTCCTCTTGATGGTCTTAAGCTGGTTCGCGAATTGGCCCCCTTTGTCAAACATGACACCTAAGTACTTATACACATTGCAGTTCGTGATTGCAGTTTTTCCGAGCGACCAAACGTGGGACCGCTTTTTTCCATTAAGAGGGACGAGGGAACCCCCCTGAGCACCAATTTCCTCCAAAGGTTAGCTCGGTTGACATTGTCGAACGCCGCCTTGAAATCCACAAAACAGAAATAGAGAGATTGTTTGGTTAAAAATGCTTTGTCGATGATTAGTGACATTGCTAGAAGGTTAGTTGTTGTACCTGTCTCTCTACAGAACCTCGTTTGGCTAGGGGAAATTATGTTTTGCTCTGTTGCCCATTCTTGCAGCTCTGTAAGTAGATTCCCCGCAAAATATTTTGCCTCTACGTCCAGTAATGCAATTAGACTGTAGTTTTTTGGTAGGGTTTTGTCCACGCTTTATAAATTGGTGAGATGACAGAGTCCTTCTATGATGCGGGCAGACACCCAGACTGTCTAACAGAGCAAAAGATTGGAGCTAGGGTTTCTGACCAGTATTCTGGGTCTTGTTTAAAAAGAGCTGGTGGAATCCCGTTTGGCTCGGGTGCTCCTTCTTTCCTCCCTTTATGTATTTGTTCCCTGATCATGACGGCGTCGATTTCAATTATCACGGCCTCGTCGGTCATCACAGTTTGTAGTTGGGGTGCTGATTGGTCATCCTTGCTAATATTAAGTCCTGGTGCATGTTGATTGAAGTGACGTTCTAAAAGGATGTCCAGTTGTTTTCTGTTATGTATTTTGTTAACCCGCCATGTGAATTTGTTTATCGTTGCCCAGAAACGTGCACTGTTGTTTCCTTTGGAGTCGTAATGGAGTTGGGCCCAGAGTTCATTTTTGTGTGTTTTTCTTATGTCCCATTTAAGTTTCCTGAGTTCGGCCTTGCTCTTTCAGAGCTGCAGAAGTAGGTCTGTGTCCCCTGGGCATAACCTCAAAATCCTTAGTGATTTATTTATGACTTTTTTTAGGTTTTTCAGAGTTGACCTTTGTGCGCTCGTGGCCTTCCCTGCAATTGTTGGATCATTGAGCAGGAAGTGTCGGGCTACGGATGAGTAAGAATTTGAAAACGTGGACGTAAACGTTTCCCACATGTATTTGTGATTTCCAGTGAAATGGCTAAGCTCATTTAGTTGTTGTTTTGCTGCCAGGAGCACCTCCCTGGAGTTTGCTATGGTTGATTTGATTCTTTTAAGGCTTATTGTGTGGCATGCATACGTTCCAGCTGGATTAGGGATTGATTTATCTGGTAGTTCATAAATTAAGATTTCCTGCGGCCGATGGTCACTGTCCCCTTCGTCCCCTAGACAGTAGCCTTTTATGTGTTGGAAGAATGGGAGTGACACTAAGGTGTAGTCAATTGTAGAGGTTACATGGCCTGAGAGGAATAAGGCGGCCGGTGGGGAATCATGTACAAATCTGCCATTTAGTGCCCTTAGTCCAAAGTTCTCCAGATCTTCTAACAGCTCAGTAGTGCCCTTGGATGTTCTTCCGTGGCCGCTGTGTGATTGGATTGGAATCTTCCAATAAAATGACTGGACTTGGATGTCTTCATTTGAGGCGGTATCTAATATGTGCTGATTGAAGTCTCCTGACAGAATGAAGTTTGGAGTGGTATGCATACTCATCAATTGATAAAGGTGTTCAATCCATTTTTTTTAGTCCTGTTTTTTCTGTTTTGGCTTTATGTATATGTTTATTATTATTAGTACCTCCTCCTTTTTTCCAGTGAGGCTTAGTTGAACTTTTGTGCTGTTTACAGCTGGGAATACAGGCGATAATTCCACTGCGCTATGAATTTGTGTTATTTTGATGTAAGTGGCCAGGCCGCCTGATAGACGGCCATAGTTGCTATTCCTTAGAGCGGGAGTGTGGAAACAGATATATCCCTCTATTTGCAGAGGCACCTCTTGCCATCTTTCCTGCAGTAGAATGATGTTGAAAGTTTTTAAGTAGTCTAGAAATTCAGCATCAGTGGCCTTGTTGTTTTTCCCGTTAATATTCCATGAGCATATCCTCAGGGGTAATACACCTTGATTTCCACAATGTCTCATTGTGTATCTCTGTCACTGTGGGCGACCAGATGTATTGATATTTCTGGTGATCCGAAAGGGAGCAAGAGCGACTGCGATGTTAGCTGTTGTATTGGTTTGTATGTTTAATGTCTGTTCTTTTTGTGGTGACCGCCCTCGTGCACCCCTAAGTACGGACAAAATGTTATTGCATTTGCGGGTTGGTCCTTCTCTTGCTATATCAAGTAAAGGGAATGGGTATCCTTTTTTGTGAAACACCGTGGTTTGTATCCCTCAGGCTTTAAAGGTTTCCTGTTCTTCCAAGACTTTGTTTGCAATTCGGTCACTACTCCAGGTGGCTTTGGTGGATTCCATTCCATTTGCTTTGTCCAGCTTTACAAATTCTATTGAAAGAAGATCAGTAGAGCGTATGCCTTTTGGTGTAGGTATTATGGCTAGGAGTTGAAGAATATTCCCTCTGTTCAAGATGTCGAAGGGTCCTTTCGATTCGTATTCTGGGGTGAAGATAGTAATGGCTGAGCTCCTGGTTTGGTTGACTGGAGGGTTTTTTCCACAGATTGGTCCCAAGGGATATTCCATGGTGAAGTTAGTGAGTTTTTTGGGGCAGTAGAGTCCCTCTTTGGTGCCTCTTTGGGTACAGCTTTTTTGAGTTTGCCCTTAGTTTGTCTTGATGTGGGCCCATTGGCAGACCTTCTGAAAGAGTGGAAACAATTGAGGGGAGTGACAATAGTTTGTCAATTATAGGACCACAGCTGCAGTTAAGTTTTGAGCTCTGCTGATTAAAAGGTTTAGTTGACCTAGTTTGTCGTCTATGACCCCCACAAAGAGGGCCAGAGTGTCTAAAAGTGTCAGCTGCAGGTCCATTTTGTCTAACTGGTAGTGTAAAACGTCAACCATTCGTTACATTGTATTTAATAAGATGTCCCATGTATTCGATGCCTGATTGCCGGTTCGATTTGGTGAGCCTGGGGTCAAAGGAGGAGTTGGAGGACTTTTTTGTGAAATTGGGTTGTTAATCGCTGTTTCTTGGTCGTTGCCTTGATTATATTAATCTAGGCTGTAGGCGGAAGATGTTTTCCAGGAGTGTCCAATGCATAGGACGCTATTAGGTTTGCCCACTCCTGTGATCCTAGGTAGGAGATGGGGTCCTGCCCACCTCCCCTGGAGACCGGAGAATCTGAGGAAGTTTCGAAACACTCTTTGGGGATATCTTGGGCACCCCCTGTTTCCGCTCCTGGAGAAGGTTGGGCCGGTTTGGTGGCCTCTCGATGTTGTGGCAGCACGAGTAGGGGTTTGTGGTGTTCTTTTTGAGGCAAGGCTTTCGAGAGTTGTTCGGGTGAAAAATTAAAATTGTGTCCAATCGAGTCCACCTGCCCTATGTTTCTGGCCTTGTCATTCATTGTTATAGGCTCTTGTAAGTTTTGTGCCTCCTTCCGCTTTTTTAGGTCGATTGAAACTGTTATGGCGTTGCAGATTGCGGTGGGGGTAGGCAAGGATTGATGAATAACATACTCCTCAGCACGAGTTTCCACCTCCTCCACCCCTCTTGAGAAATAGATGGGCTGTTTGTTTTATGTTTCCAGATTTTTTCTTATGTTAGTGGAGAGACCACCGGTTTGGCCGCTAGGATTCCCACTGTAGTTTGTTCTGTGACTGGTGTGGTCGATGGCAGTATGGGGAAGAGTGGGTGGAGTGGATCTTGAAGGCCCAGAATGTTGCCACTGGAAGAGAATATAGACGACGCTGGGTCCTTTAGAAATTGGAATTTTGATTACATTTTTGGTTGATACAAGTGA
Organism: Triturus cristatus; assembly: GCF_964204655.1. Taxonomy (NCBI): domain Eukaryota; kingdom Metazoa; phylum Chordata; class Amphibia; order Caudata; family Salamandridae; genus Triturus; species Triturus cristatus. The sequence continues at coordinate 628,031,066 of NC_140587.1, forward strand.
AGTCGATGGCTTCCAGGGTTTTGTGCTAGATTACTGGGGTCTTCCACTTCTTCCCCTACTTCAGTGGCCGTCACCAGAGTTACTGTACTTGGTTTTGAATTTCCATTTTGTTTGGCTTTACGCACAGTAACAGCGGGCTGCCCCCTTTTCCTACCCGACCTCATGGTTGAGGTAATCTTGGTCCTCTGAGAAAGGCCCTGCTTTCTCACGCCTTCCCCGTTGCGTTGCGTTTGCCAAAAACCCTCCTAGGGCAGGTCAGGACGGGTCTGTTGGGTCTGTCAGCTGCTGGTGGAAGGGCAGTGGCGTGGAGGGGCGATTGATCCGTTCAATTAGTTTCGGTCTGGTCTAGTTTCATGGAAATTAAGATTGTCTGCTTTTTTTTTAGGGCTGTTTGTTCTGTCACCGGTGGTCCCAGTAGCTCTTGCTGCTACTGCTGGGGCTATTGCAAGGACGATGACGTGAGCAGCTGACTGTACTTACACAGAGTCCTCCCGGCTCCTAGCTGGCACTGTAACGCTGTAGCGCTGATGGTGCTTGCTTGCGTACTGCTTGCGTGCTGCAGGTCCGGGTCCGGGGCTGTTCAACCCTCACTCCCGTGGTGTTTCACAGTGGGCACAGAGTGGTGTAGGCTGGTGTGGGGCAGAGATCACAATGCCACTTGGCTCTACTCAGCCCTCCCTGCACCACTCAGCACCACGCAGCTCCCTGCGGCTCCTCACAGCTCTCAGCAGTTCCTCACGACCTGAGAGCAGGGGCAGGGGCAGGACACACAGGGCACACTGGAGCACACTGGAGCTCACTGGAACAGATGCCAACCAAGGTGACGTGGAGCGGAGAGCACATGCACATGCATGCAGAGCAGGAGGTGTGTGAGGCAGGAGTAGGGCACACTGGAGCTCCATGGCCTGCACCGACCCAACTGGTGCCACTCAGTTTGCTATCACCCCCATGTGGCTCCACTCACTCCACTCACTGCTCCTCCCCGCTCCTCCCAGCTCTACTCGGCTCCTGCGGCTCCCTGCAGCTCCCACGGCTCCTGCGGATCCCACAACTGTCTGCGGTTCTGGGTTCTGGGTTCGGCTTGTGCCTCGCGCTTCTCTATTCGTTTTTCTGTTCACGGTTCCTAGCTCCCTCAGGTTCGCTTGCCGCTGTCTGCTGCTTTTTTTGCGCGCTCCCGTGCTCTCCCGAAAGAAAAGTAGTGGAAGTATAAAGTTGTGAGAAGTATAAAAATTCTACATATAAATCAAAAACGTGAAATTGTGTGTCTTTGGGGTTGGCTGGAATGGGTACCCATGCATCCAATGGATCTCTTTATTAAAGTCCCATTTATAGAAATATAAATCAGGGAATGCCTTTTGAAATACCTTGGTAAGACCCCACTGTTCCCAATGGATCTGTGTCCATGTCGCTTTGTCAGTACCAACAATCCAAAGTTTATGTAACAGACCTATCCTTGGCCTATAGCAGCTTAATCAGAATATGTTCAAGTTGTCTTGTAGAATGATATGTGTAGAGCTATTTGATTGTTACCAAAAGTTCATCAAATATATTCAAAGTCAAAGTCAAATACGTTAACTGCACTTAAATTAGGTAGTTCCTAATATTATTTTTTCACTTGTCTTACTCCCCAATCTAAAAAAGCTATCAATTTTCATCTTCTATGTAGAGCTGATTTAGCTTTTTTTTACTGTGGTAAAGGAAATGTGGACAGGAAATTATGCAAATGCTAATATAATTTTGGCGTAGCGCCCAAAAGCATGCCACACAGTAAGCTAAGGGCAAATCCATTAAAAAATGAAAGACATTTTTTAGTAAATATTGTACAATACTTTTCAGAGAGACTCCTGATAGGTTTTTTTGTATGTCCCAGCAAGATGAACACAGATGCAGTTATATTTGGGGGCTGACCATTTTGTCATTGAAGCTCGTTGAGAAAAATTAATATTACAGCCCTAGGTGTCAGCACTTGAGTGTAGTCAGGACGAAAAATGTTTAACAACTTAAGTGTGGGATATTGCAAGAAAAATATTTTACAACTTTCTGAAGCCTTGAAGTGAAAGGATTGAACTGTTGGGCTTCAAGTAGAGCACAACATTATCTTTTTCCAAATTTTGATTTCCCAATGCCAACTCATGCCCTACACCTTGTGGGTTATTTCGTGTTTGTTAATGCAGGAACTCTGCTAGAAATTGGTGGAAGTCCTGTCCACCCTATTTAAAATATGGCCATGTACAATCATTCTAGGGTGGATGGAACATCTGCCAATATTTGGTGGATACCTTACATCGCCAAACTCTAAATAAACCCTGGTGTCATTTTCTGAAAAAGGAGCTGGCCTCCTGTGGTGTGTTGATTGCTTGTTGAATACACCAGCAATATTGTATCTCAAGTCAAGCATAGGCAATGCATTGTAGCACTAACTCTTCAAGAGAAAGACTAATAGCCCAGTTCAGTAAGGTGTGTATTTGTGGGTGGTATCCCAAATATGAACATTGCCATGGCTTTTGGAGTAAATGCAAAATTAGCAGCCAAATATAAGAGGACAGACTCTGGAGTTCTCTCTCTCTTTCAACAGCTGTCACCCATACGCAAAATAATTTTATTGGATAGCATAAGTGATAAACAAACTAATACAGCCCTTCTTACTTCCTGATATTTCCCACAACTGTATAATGTTTTATAAACAGAACAAACCCAGAGTTTCTTTCTAGGGTAATGTCTCACCTTTAATATGAAGGTCCAATGAGATTTGTAGTGGATGAAATATTTCTGACATAATATGATATGTTCATGAGATATGCAATTTGACCATAGAGAGATCAGCTAGGAGGGAAGCATTGAACAGGTGACCCCCAAAGTACAATACTATAATTCATGAAACCGGCTCTTATATTGCAGGGAAGTGATAAGTTGAACCTATAAATATAGATAATATCTTGTTTTCACACATGCTTTTTATGCAGGCACTAAACTAATTAAACTCAAGAGCAGTTGCTGGGGAAAACTGGATATGGATGTCTCACATCCAACTGGAATCCATATTCCTAGTTTCTTTTTTATTTCATTGCTCTTGCCTAACATTCTGAAGTGCCCTCTAAGTGATGATGTTTCTGTGTTATGAAACTCTGCAACTAAATAATTATATAGTATGAGAAGGGTGGTAATGCCATCCATTCATGACACATTTGAGTATATTCTAGGCCTTGTAAAGACATTGTATCAGTAGAATTAGAAAGCAAGGAAGAACCTAGATGTTAGTCCGGGGTATGTCTGCAATCAAAGCTTTCAAATGTCACCTATTGCCTCACTGTGTAAAGGCAAACTTTACGTTTTTAAATATTAGATGGAAAGAACATCCCATTATTTTTATTCAGCTTGATTTTGGTTTGTTCTATTTTAAAAGTTCACTTTTGGTTTCATAATTTTAATTGGCTTTATACGCCATAGTTTGAAATTAGTAGGTTTAGATCGCTGAATCCTGCTTGAAAGAAAGTCAGATATTGTTTGAAACGTATATATCCTTTATATTTTTTTTAATATTACACAATCAGATTCAACCTCTTGTCCAGAGCGCTGTGGTTGATGACTAAAGAGTACTAAGTGTAACATTACTTTTTAGGAACCAAAAGCCTAAAAAGTGACTAGGTGAAAAGTATGACTTCAAACCACGTTTAGACAATGGGTGATCATGTTTCTTGTTTCCAAACCTATTGCTCTAATTTTTATTGCTCACACTTATCAGTCTGTCCAGCTGTTGCCATGCAAGCTGGTACCTCTGGTGGATGTTCCATCTTTAGGATGAAAACTCTTCGAAGCAATTTGTATGTAGAGTCTCTTAAACCTACCCCACTCACTCTAACATCCGCATCTTTGTAACACCCACTTCTTTTTCAGGTCCCAATGCTCACTTTCTGAGAAAAGGAGAATAGTCATTCAACCAGACGGATGGAGCATCTTGATTTACTCATGCGAATCTCCCCCAAACCATTGGATTAAGCCTTAGACGTCTAGTAAGTGGGGACATTTTTTTTTACTTTTCACTTTTTGTTCCTTGTGCCCCAAACATTTTGCCTTCTATGCTGATACTTTCCTAATTCATTTTTTCAGCATATAATATAAAGAATCCATCCTTCTCTGCATTTGGAGACTTCGGGCCCGAGCTTGTTCTATCCACCGCACGGCTAGGTGGACCAAGGGTAATTAATTATTTTGCCCACTCTCTCTTTTTTAATGGATTTAATCTGTTGTCTTTAAAGCTTGTCCCATCACCCAAATGGACTCTAAGGCCCTTTCCCATTACCCACAGGTGCTCCTATGGTTTTGATGAACACCCTCTTGTAAGGAGTGAAATTGCCTACACCAACCCTGGGACAAAACTTTGATAGATCTGTGTTCTCTGTATAGAAAGTGGACAACAGTGATAGATTCACCGTGTTCTGTTTTGACATTCTGTTCTTGTACATAATTTAGCCTTGGTAAAGGCTGGTTATGCCTGTTTTATGCGTTTTTGATATGCACACTGTTCACTGCCCTCCCTCCATCACTCACCCTCACTTTTGCACATTGATGCACCTATTCCTCCCTTTCCCTTTCTGGGGCACCTATGCAGAAATCCGTGTGATAAATGTGCTATGTTTGAACATGAGGCATTATATGTTCAATGTGAATAAATATTTTCAATATGTTTAAAAATTGGTTATAATTGATTTATCAGGTGATGTTGATGTCCATTTAATATTGCATTGCCACTGGTACCACCCCCCCTTATTGTACCACATTTCACCCAGGTCCTAGTGACGCTTCTGGGTTTAACCCCATTATTGTGTAACACTTTCTGAGAAGACTCAAAATTCACACATTGTTCCAGGGGCAAATACCTCATAATGGCTGCCATGTTGCATTTAAAAGCAAGCAACTATATTTTATTACCAGTGTTTCACTCTTCGGTGTCCCCAAAACTGGAGGTCAGATGTGCAACTTCAAGAGAGCACTGTATGGTTAATCAAAGAAGACAGTTAAACTCTGCAGTGATATTCTCTCTACCCTCCAAACTGATATTTGGGACCCACAGTGTTTGCTAGGGACTCCTAAGGAAAAGCTCCATTCTCCTCTTCCCAATAATAAACCAATAGATAGTTGGAAAGTATCTAACTTCTAGAACTCGTTTACTGTGGTCTGCAATTCATACCAAATGGATACACTGACACGTGTGCATCAGGCCGGATCGTGAACACTTTTTCTCCAGACCTGTAAGCACAGAAGAGTACTGCCAACTGCTTTTCACTATATCTCACTTTCTAGAGTATATGTAATTATTTTAGTAATCTGTAAACACAGGGGCCAAAGTTGGTCATAACAGTCCAGGGCGCAGTCAAATGTTGAGGGTTGACAAATATCAATGCTACCTGGTATCGATTTCTTTTTTTTTGTGTTGCTGTTTTATACAGCTGAAACTCGACACCAAGGTATTGGAGCACTTTACATGGGCACCAGTTACATTACACAAGGACACTTTCATTTTAGGTAGGCACAGGGAGATTAAGTGATTTGCGCAGAATCACAGGCTGTTGAGAGGAGACAAGACTCGAACCTGGTTTCCCAGCTCAAAGGTCGGCAGCTCTGGCCATCAGGCTACATCTTCTTTCCTGGTTCCGACTCATACCTCTTGTTTTCAGCACCCTAACCTTCCTGTCTCTTCATTTCTTTCTTGTAGATTCTTTTTGATCTTCTATCTCTTTAATTTTCCTTATGCCTTTCTCTCGTTTTGTCAAAGTCAACATCTGATGTGAAAAATAAGTACAGATACCCAAAAAATAAATACCTGTGACCACCATCCCAACAAGTACCGCTGTAAATAAATTAAGCACTATAATAAGGGGATAATATTGCCAGTTAGAAAATGAACTACAGACAGTACATTTTGGAAAAAACCTTGCAGCCACCCATTACTCTGTGTTACATGAGCAGTTCCATCCAGTGCTTAATTTGAGCTGGTGGTTACCGGTGCTCAGCACCGGCACATAATTATCAACACTGGTGCTTTATACGAGCACTGCTTAAGGACACATTAATTTATGGCACGGGCGATTGAGTGATTTGCCCAAAATCCCAGGATGTCGAACCAATGTGGAGGCTCGAACCGGGTTCCCCAGCTCCGAGGTCAGCAGCTCTGGCCATTATGCCACATTCTCTCCCCACTTTCATGGTTAGCAGTTGGTTCTGTTTTAGGCGGCGCTAACAGGAGAAATGGGCTGGTGCAAGCTGCATCGTGACAAGAGACCCGACACTTATTTTTTTACAAATTAACCATGGATTCCCTCTATAACCCATTTTCTAGTGTAGTGCAACAGAGTTAATCTATGCGGAGATGACAGTATGATTTTGTGGAAAACAGCTGCACAGCTCCAGGCGTGTTCTAGTTAGGGCACATGTCTCAATATTTTCTCTTTAAATTGGTGTTTAGTCCATTTAATGGTTACAAATTCATTTCATGAGAGTTTATAAATCACACCCTGTACACATCTGACAGAAGGGTTTTCTTGAGTTTGATTGTTGTGAAAACACATTGTTTACTATAAGATGCCTTCTTGGTGACTACTTTGGTGGATAAGCTCACATGTACTATAAATTTTGCATCTATCAAACATGCCTGCAAAGACAGACAATTTTGATGTACTCAATTTTTAAATTAAAGAGGCAGAGATAATTTTGGTTAGGTCAGATGTTCCATTGAATATATATATATTTTTAATTACTTTGGTGCAGTTTAACAGATCTCCACAAACTTTTCCAAATATAAAGTTTCTCCACTTTTCGTTGTCCATGGCACTTCATGCAGATCCATCAATTGGAAGTCGTAAAAAAGGGGTCAAAAGGTGATATTTCCTATTTTAAATCTCAAAGGAGATGCTGTACATCGAGACACAAAAAAATGGCTCAACAGAATTACGGCAAATTTTACATGAAAATACAACTTTACCTAACGATGCGCCTTTGCTTTTTTGGTGTAAATCTGTTTAGTAGTTTCCAGGAAATTATCCAATGTGTATTTTTGATTTGTCTATAACTCTAGGGTTGTTTAATGACTTTTTACAAAATGCGGCATATGCTTAACATGCTTAGCTTGTTCATGTGCACCAATTTACAGGGGGAACTCCATAGGTGAACCCAGACCCCCAACTGGAGGCTGCAGAGGCATAAGGGCCCTGCTAGGGCCCCTCAAAGTCGCTTGCCGACAGGTTTTTCATGTCAGAAAGCCCCACATGAAACCAACATCATAATCCTGATGGCAGAAACGCCGTCCATAGGGGAATATGTGCAGCCTCTGACCTCCCGACGGGCTCCTTGAGCCCGTCAGTAGCCAGTCAGTCCGACCGGCAAGTTTAAACTCCGACCGCCTACATTGTAATTAGGTGGTCGGACTTTAAACCATGGGCGTTGGTCGGAAAGACTCCTCCAACATCCTAATCCGCCCTTAAATGAGGTGGTCCAATAAGCAGTATTTTCCATTTTAATTCTGACATGAACTTTGATCTTCATTGTAGAAACAAACCCCGAACAGAATTACACAAAACTTGGCATGTAATTAGAACTTTACCCAGGGAAGTGCCTTTTTCTTCGTTTGGTGTAAATTTGTTCTGTAATTTTCAAGAACCTAGCATTTAAAAATCACACCATTCTGGGCATGAAGAGGCTAAGATATAGAGATATTCGGACTATTAATCTGGGAAGATCTGCAATCCTGGGTTTGCAAATCGCACATGACCCCAAGAGTCAAAAATACCCAATTACAAAAACCAGGAGGCCCCTGTTAATTAATGAGGAGTGGGACAGGGGAATAGCAAAAATAACCAACAAACACACCACCTCATCAAAAGTTCACAGTCACTAAATCATCAATCAACAGAACTCTTCAATATGTAAACATATTTTCATTCATTAATATATATCACCATTTTCAGGATTTCAATAATTTATCATTCATATAATTGCACTAATTTTATGTACTGTTTATCACATAATACAAAAAACAATCCAGCTTTATCCCTGTCTCATTATATTGCGCTCTATCATACCCCATTAAAAACCCAATACAGTCATACCACATACACCATGTCATAAAAACAATCCTTCAGCCCTGTGTAAACCAACAGTGTCCAAAGGCAAACTTATATTTTTCTGTTTAAATTATCCAAAACTAATTGTGTTCACATCCAGCCCATGTGTATAGATGTTGTGCCTAGGTATACATGTTAACCTCCTCTTCCCATTGGTAACCAGCAATATATTATTTCTTTATATATCCCCAATCATGTACACATATCCTTATCATGAGACTGTTGTGACTTCATTTTGTTGCCCGCAGGTCATTTATATAATAATACTCAATTTGTGCCAACGTGCATTTCGATGTCACACCGCCAACACTGTAAACCTTTTTAAGGGCACAGAAAGACCAGTATAAAGTCCAGCGGATGTCTAGGGCAGTGACAAAGTTACTATAACCACCTTGGCATCCAGTGGCCAAGTCCCGTGAAAATGGATACTAACCTCATCGAGCACACCATGGGAGAGTAGCCTTGTTCACTCTGAACCAATAAACTATCCCAGGTGTCCATATTGATATAAAATAGGGTCAATAGTTCTCCAATAAAATTGTTCTTTATTGGGACGCCCTTTCTATTTAATCTCATATGGCAAAATACCTAGAAGTAGATTGCTCCTGTGGTAGTCTCTCACAACAATATGTAGTTCAGATAGAAGCTAACAAAAAAAAGCTCTAAAAACAAATATTCAAACCTGATTGCACACAGACGTTTTTTTCTCTCAAAGGCCATTTCAGGTCTGCAAATCCAAAGCTGGATTTGCAGACCAAAAGATTTTTGATTTGCTAGTTGCAGCAGAGAAAAATCTGCTACAGCCATCTTTAAGGACTTGTGGCTTCTTCCCCAAGTATTGAAAACTACATTGAAGAGAATCAAAGCGGGCAGAAATATAATCACTTACTCCTTGACGCAGGGTCACAAAGGAACTCAACCAAGAACAATTAAAGTATATTTTATTGTGTGTTTTGAGGACCGAGTGACCGGATTCGGTGGTTCAATAGCAGACCAAGAGGTCTGCAAATATCAAACCACAAAAATGTTGCTGCGTGGCAAGAGGTAATTTCCCCTTGTTGGAGCTTCTGCAGGGCTTCATGGCTCAGAAATAGGTTCGCAAATCCTGCGTTTCACTGGTGGTAATACAGATCTCTGTCAGCCTTAACAACTCTTTGCTAGGATCTGCAAACTCAAAAACTTTAAACAAACACCCAAAGGTTGTGCACAGCTGGACATAGCCACCCACAGGGGGCATACAAAGAAACTGCTGTGAATAAATGGCAGATTTATAGAGCATGTGGCTACTCCGAGGAGTGTCCCAGCACTAATGCAAGTGGCCGATAGTACGTGCCCAGCAACCAAGACCTCACTGTCTCACAGAGAAAAGGCAAGTTTTAAAAGTTTTCTTCGAAATATGGTCTCAGACGCATTTCGCGTGGGAGCTCAGTCCATGTTTTGGCAGAACGAATGGGGAAAGCTTTGTCACCCCTTCGTGCATGGTTAAAGCGAGAGACTGACAGGAGTGAGACAGAAGCAGAACACAGTGCTCTGTACGGGAGGTCCTCGACCAATCTCTTCACCAGATAACTAGAGCTCAAGAGAAACACTGTCCTGGTTTGACCAGGACTTTGAATAGGACCCGTTTACTGATGGGAAGCCAGTGGAGAGACAAGATTGAAAAATGCCTATGTAAAGGCAGGACAAACCTATGCCTAAGTAAAGGCAGGACAAACCTAGCTGCTGCATTTTGTACCACTTGAAGGGGTTTTACCAGACCTTCCACAACTCCTAGATAGAGTGTGTTAGCATAGTCCAAGTACAAGGTGATCAGCATATGGACCACCACTCTGCTAACCTCTTTTTTTTTTTAATTGAGCAGAGCATCGAGAACATTGAAATAACATAAGAACAAACATTAGCATGAATCGACAATGAGTTTAAATATGAAGTAAAAACAGTTAATTTATCTTTCCGACCTACGACCAATGGCAAAATAGCAACCGAAAAGCCGCTAAAGACAGAATTATCATATATATCTACAGCTGAATAAGAAAGATATAAAGTGCCACAGTGCTAACGTGCGAGTGCAAAAGTGCAAAACTACTGGACTAAAGTGCTATACCCCTCTATCTGATTTTCGAAATTATTAAAAAACTTCCAGTTCTTATTAAACTTCTTGGAGGCTCCCACCCGATTCGCATGGGCTTCTTCAAAAGCCCTCATCCTTTTCATTTTATTAAACCATTTTTCATAGGTGAGAACTTCCCCAGATCTCCAATTCTGGAGAATTAAGGAGCGGGCTACCAAAGAGGCAAATTCCAAACAGGGCCACCTCGGCTTCTGGCACTATTATCTTTTTAAATGCCCTATTTAGTGCCCTATTTAGAGCCGAGAAAATCTCCCCCCATTAAGGCCCCAGTTTTGGACATGTAAAAAAGATATGAAGCCAACCTCTTTCACCTTCCGCCTGGCATCGAAAGCATCTGTCTTCGACTTCCGGGTACCTTTTTTTTAGTGCTTTCGGAGTGAAGTATGCCAGCAATCTAGATAAGAAGGCCATTATTTTAAAATTGCCTGCTCTCAGGGCCTTACACCTACCCCAAAATATAGCTTCCACTCATTATTGGACAAGGTACATTGTGTTTCGAGAGCCACCATTTCCAGATGACTCTCTATCAATGGAAGTTGGCCCTGATCTCGTAGCAGTCTATACCAATTCCCAACTCCGAAGAGGGCTATCACGAATTTATTTGGTGTATCAAAAACTAAATTCAGATTTTTTAAGAAATGAACGATTTGTAGATATTTTTTAAAAAGCTGCCTTCCTCTGAGCGATACTCCTCGTCAATACTTCCTGCCAAGTAATTACCCTACTCTGAATTAAAAAGTATCTTAGCTCTCCTAGCCCATAACCTTCCCAAGTTGTCAAGTGGCATGATTGAATTTGAAGGTCGAGATTCTTACATTCCCGCAATTTTAAATAATGCAGCCCAGAGGAGCCCGTCGCCTTAAAAAAAGATTAAAGTCTGGTGCAACATTTTGTCCACAAAACAATTATCTTTTAGCCCATTCGGGACCAATAAGCCAGCTAGTAAATCTAGAAAAGCAGCATCATAATAAGTACGTATCTGCGGTAAAGCCAGACCTCCCTGTTGGGTTGTTAATTGTAATGATGGGAGCTTAACCCTTGGTGCCTTTTTCCCCCAGACAAACTGCCTGATCAATGTTTCCATCTCTTTAAAAAAGACCATATTAATTTTAATGGGTACATTAATAAAAAGAAAAATGAGTAGCGGAAGTATGGACATCTTGATGAGCGATACTCGTCTCACCAGGGTCAGAGGGAGTAAAAGCCACTGCTCTAACAATTTCTAGATGTTACCTCGCATTCTTACATAGTTCAAATTATATAACTGTTGGTACTGATTGGTAACGTAAATCCCCAGGTATCTAATTGGATCAGATTTTACAGCTTGTAGCTTGAGGTTGGCTGGAAGAAAGTTCAAATCTGTATTCAGAATGAGAACTTCAGTTTTATTTTGTTTTATTTTGAAGCCATCAACTAATTTGAAACTACTAAATTCCCTCGTCGCCATTTCCAAATTATCATTATTAGGCTTCAAATATAAAATGATATCGTCCGCAAAAAGCTTCAATTTGGCCATACCCAAAATTGGGGCCTTAATAGCTATATTGCCTCGCATTCTGATGGCTAAAGGTCCTATAAAAAAGGTAAAAAGCAGTGGTAGAGCGGACATCCCTGTCTTGTCCCCAGATTAATTTTTACTGTACCAGCCCGTTTTGTATTGATTACCACTTGAGCCTGAGCCCCCTGATAAATGTTCCGCAGCATTAGAATAACCTGGGAGGATTCCTGAAAAAACAGCGTATTCCAGTTCACTAGGTCAAACACTTTTTCTGCGTCGACCATCATAATACAGGACGGTATAGAATTGATATTACAATAATCCAAAGCCTGTGTTTGAAATTCGGTATTTGCAGCCATAGATCTTCCTGCTGTAAAGCCAGCCTGATCTTTGTGGATTATTGCCTGTGCGGCCGATAAAAAACGCTGGGCCCACACCTTCATTAAAATCTTGTAATCTGAATTGAGGAGGCTAATGGGCCTATAAGAATTAACATCCTTTGGGTTCTTGTCCTTTTTTACAAAGCAATCAACAATTGCCTCCTTCAAAAACGAGGGATATAGTTTAAACGTTTTGTCAAAGGTGGGATCAATTCTTCTGAGAAAGCTTTATAAAATTCTATTGGAAACCCATCCTCCAACACGCTTTGGCTCCAGCTTTTAATTTTATGGCTGCCAAATCTATGTACTTTCTAAATCTGAATTTAGCTGGTCTAACAGAACATCAGATAGTCTAGGAAGATTTACATTATCGAAATACTCCCGTATCGTGTCTTCCCCCACCGGATATTCCGTGGTGTAGAGCTGCTGGAAATGTTCCAAAAAGATCTGTGAAATCTCATCACTGTTTGTTGCCTCTAATCTGGTCTTGGGGTTGATAACCATCGAAACTAAAGCTGCTTCTTGTTTAGTTTTGGGAGAGGTAGCTAGCAGGTTGCCCACCATCTGACTATCTTCGTATACCTTTTGTTGGTAGGATCGGGAGCTGCTAATCTATTCCAAAACAAAAACGTCTCTCAGGCCCTTTCTAGCACTATCTAGTTGATGTGGACATGACAGAGTCCTCTGAGCCTGTGCCCTTTCCACCACCCCCTGGAGTTCAGCTATTTTGGCCCAACGAGCTCTTGACCGAGCGGCCGAAAAGGAAGTAATCTGACCTCGGATCACGGCCTTAGAAACCCCCCAAACCGCAAAGGGTCCAGCCGTCTCCTCATTGATCTTAAAATACTCTGAGATCCATTCTCTAAAACTATCGACCTATTTTTGATCTTGGAGAAGGAGGCGATCCAGCTGCCACCTGGGTCGCTCCCTTCTCGCTTCGCCAATCTTGAGTTCCAGCCCAAAATAAGAATGGTCGGAGAAGGGGTTGATCCCAATATCTGCCTTTAGAACAAGAAGGGATCTTGCTGTTAGAAAGAAATCGATTTGAGCTGCTGTCTGGTATCTGCACGAGTGAAAAGTGGAGCTGTCTTTCTCAATATTGACTTTTTGCCAGGGATCTATTAGTTGGTAATCCTGCCTGATAACCTCAAAAAATCTTTTGTATTCGGTTTCAATTGTTTTTTGTTTTTATTTGAGGTATCCTTCTTTAGATCCTGTATATAATTAAAGTCTCCCCCGATAATAATATGAGCGGGGGCCCCTCTCAAGTGCTCACTGATTTTAACCAGCCCTGAGGCGTCATCCGTAACCCATAGCCATCTCCCCTGTGGATCCCTACGAATTTGTTCAAACTCCCATGGCAAATTTTTAGAGAATTAAATAGCAACCCCTCTCATAGCTAGGCCTGCTGACACACAAAAAGCATCCAAAAATATCTACAGTAAATAAAGCTTAGGCAAATTAGATTGGAAAAACAAATGCAAAAACAACAGTTGAGGGAAAGAATGCAGAACAATGTCATACATTCACCCCAGTACAGAGATCGGGCCTAAATCCATAGTTTTTTTGCTCACCATGCCATTCCAGTTTGAACCCAGCCATATGCAAAGCAGTCTTGACCCTGTGCCTCATGGGAACAGTCCAGCCCGAACTGTCAAGCCAGTTCCTCCCTGGACCTGAACCAAGCATCCTAGGACCGGTTTCGGGGTTTCACCCCTCTTCAGCCAGGATAGCTTGATTCCAGTGGCATGGAGAGCACGGGACTCACGTCTGAGCATACCCGTCCCACTCGGGGTGACAAATGCAAAAACAACAGTTGATGGACAGAATGCAGAACAATGTCATACATTCACCCCAGTACAGCGATCTGGGCCTAAATCCATCATTTTTTTGCTCACCATGCCATTCCAGTTTGAACCCACCATATGCGAATCAGTCTTGACCCTGTGCCTCATGGGAACAGTCCAGCCCAAACTGCCAAGCCAGGTCCTCCCTGGACTGGAACCAAGCATCCTAGGACCGGTTTCGGGGTTTCACCCCTCTTCAGCCAGGATAGCTTGATTCCAGTGGCATGGAGAACACGGGACTCACGTCTGAGCATACCCGTCCCACTCAGGGTGACAAATGCAAAAACGACAGTTGATGGACAGAATGAAGAACAATGTCATACATTCACCCCAGTACAGAGATCTGGGTCTTAATCCATTGTTTTTTTGCTCACCATGCCATTCCAGTTAGAACCCAGCCATATGCAAATCAGTCTTGACCCTGTGCCTCATGGGAACAGTCCAGCCCGAACTGCCAAGCCAGGTCTTCCCTGGACTGGAACCAAGCATCCTAGGACCGGTCCCAGGATGCTTGTTTCCGGTCCGAGGAAGACATGGCTTGGCAGATCGGGCTGGACTGTTCCCATGAGGCACAGGGTCAGACTGATTTGCATATGGCCATGTCTGAACTGGGGTGGTGGAGTGAGCTAAAGAATGATGATGGATTAAACCCAGATCAGTTGACTGGGGGTGAGTGTTTGATTTGCTCAAACGCTCCGTCCATAATCCCCTTTGGTATCGCTTTGTTCGCCCTAAGTTGGCAGGGTATGCCCAGAAGTGGGTCCCTTGCTCACTTTGCCACTGGATTTAAGATAGGCTGGCTGATGAGGGTTATGAACCTGAAACCGGTCCCAGGATGCTTGTTTCAGGTCCAGGGAAGACATGGCTTGGCAGTTCGGGTTGGACTGTTCACATGAGGGCCAGGGTCTGACTGATTTGCATATGGCCATGTCTGAACTGGAGTGGTGGAGTGAGCTAAAGAATGATGATGGATTAAACCCAGATCAATTGACGGAAGGTGAGTGCTTTATTTGTTCAAACGCTCCGTCCATCATCCCCTTTGGTATCGCTTTGTTTGCCCTAAGTTGGCAGGGTATGCCCAGACGTGGGTACCTTGCTCACCTTGCCACCGGATTCAAGATAGCCTGGCTGATGAGGGTCATGAACCCAAAACCGGTCCCAGGATGCTTGTTTCCGGTCCAGGGAAGACATGGCTTGGAAGTTCGGGCTGGACTGTTCCCATGAGGCACAGTGCAGACTGATTTGCATATGGCCATGTCTGAACTGGGGTGGTGGAGTGAGCTAAAGAATGATGATGGATTAAACAGAGATCAGTTGACTGGGGGTGAGTGTTTGATTTGCTCAAACGCTCCGTCCATCATCCCCTTTGGTATTGCTTTGTTCGCCCCAAGTTGGCAGGGTATGCCCAGACGTGGGTCCTTTGCTCACTTTGCCACTGGATTCAAGATAGCCTGGCTGATGAGGGTTATGGACCTGAAACCGGTCCCAGGATGCTTGTTTTCGGTCCAGGGAAGACATGGCTTGAAGGTTCGGGCTGGACTGTTCCCATGAGGCACAAGGTCAGACTGATTTGCATATGGCCATATCTGAACTGGGGTGGTGGAGTGAGCTAAAGAATGATGATGGATTAAACCCAGAGCAGTTGACTGGGGATGAGTGTGTGATTTGCTCAAACGCTCCGTCCATCATCCCCTTTGGTATTGCTTTGTGCGCCCTAAATTGGCAGGGTATGCCCAGATGTGGGTCCCTTGCTCACTTTGCCACTGGATTCATGATAGCCTGGCTGATGAGGGTTATGAACCCGAAACCGGTCCTAGGATGCTTGTTTCAGGTCCTGGGAAGACATGGCTTGGCAGTTCGGGCTGGACTGTTTCCATGAGGCACAGGGTCAGACTGATTTGCATATGGCCATGTCTGGACTGGAGTGGTGGAGTGAGCTAAAGAATGATGATGAATTAAACCCAGATCAATTGACTGGGGTTGAGTGTTTCATTTGCCCAAACGCTCCGTCCATCATTCCCTTTGGTATCGCTTTGTTCGTCATAAGTTGGCAGGGTATGCCCAGACGTGGGTCCCTTGCTCACTTTGCCACTGGATTCAAGATAGCCTGGCTGATGAGGGTTATGAACCCGAAACCGGTCCCAGGATGCTTGTTTCCAGTCCAGGGAAGACATGGCTTGGCATTTCGGGCTGGACTGTTCCCATGAGGCACAGGGTCAGACTGATTTGCATATGGCCATGTCTGAACTGGGGTGGTGGAGTGAGCTAAAGAATGATGATGGATTAAACCCAGATCCGTTGACTGGGGGTGAGTGTTTCATTTGCTCAAACGCTCCGTCCATCATCCCCTTTGGTATCGCTTTGCTTGCCCTAAATTGGCAGGATATGCCCAGACGTGGGTCCCTTGCTCACTTTGCCACTGGATTCAAGATAGCCTGGCTGATGAGGGTTATGAACCTGAAACCGGTCCCTGGATGCTTGTTTCCGGTCCAGGGCAGACATGGCTTGGCAGTTTGGGCTGGACTGTTCCCATGAGGCACAGGGTCAGACTGATTTGCATATGGCCATGTCTGAACTGGGGTGGTGGAGTGTGCTAAAGAATGATGATGGATTAAACCCAGATCAGTTGACTGGGGGTGAGTGTTTGATTTGCTCAAACGCTACGTCCATCACACCCTTTGATATCGCTTTGTTCGTCCTAAGTTGGCAGGGTATGCCCAGATGTGGGTCCCTTGCTCTCTTTGCCACTGGATCCAAGATAGCCTGGCTGATGAGGGTTATGAACCCGAAACTGGTCCCACGATGCTTGTTTCCGGTACAAGGAAGACATGGCTTGGCAGTTCGGGCTGGACTGTTCCCATGAGGCACAGGGTCAGACCGATTTGCATATGGCCATGTCTGAACTGGGGTTGTGGAGTGAGCTAAAGAATGATGATGGTTTGAACCCAGATCAGTTGACTGGGGGTGAGTGTTTGATTTGCTCAAACGCTCCGTCCATCATCTCCTTTGGTATTGCTTTGTTCGCCCTAAGTTGGCAGGGTATGCCCAGACGTGGGTCCCTTGCTCACTTTGCCACTGGATTCAAGATAGCCTGGCTGATGAGGGTTATGAACCCGAAACCGGTCCCAGGATGCTTGTTTCCGGTCCAGGGATGACATGGCTTGGCAGTTCGGGCTGGACTGTTCCCATGAGGCACAGGGTCAGACTGATTTGCATATTGCCATGTCTGAACTGGGGTGGTGGAGTGAGCTAAAGAATGATGATGGATTAAACCCAGATCAGAAGACTGGGGGTGCGCGTTTGATTTGCTCAAGCGCTCCGTCCATCATCCCCTTAGGTATCTCTTGGAAAAACAAAACATGGGAATTAAAGGTGGCGAGCAACCTAATAAGCCCACCATATTTTTGTCTGTTGAGCATGCCATTGGCATTGATTGACAAAATCCTACATTTACTAGCGATTTCTATTCCTTAAATAAGCTTGTTGTTTGCACAATTCCTATCTGCATCTACTCATTTTACTCTTTTTACTACAATAATCCCACACCCACCCTCCCCAGACCCAGTGAACCCCCCCAGGGATGTGGTCACCCCCACAACCCCCGCCCTCCACATCTCGCCCCCCCTTCTACACTAATGAGTGCCATGGACCAGCACACTAGGTGATCTACCCCCGCCACCCGACAATAAAAACTTTTCAATCTAGAATCCCAAATTCAGACATTTAAGAGTACCCCAACTTCATTTTTACAATAGAGATCTCTTTCAAAAAATCAGGGGCTTCCTCAATGCGCGCAAACATATCACATTTTCCCCTGACCAACACCCTGCGCTTAGATTGCTGAGCAATAGACGTCTGGGCCCCCTGAGCTTTAAATAAATACAGGAGTTTCACAAACTATTTACTCCTACACGCCGCTGCCACAGATATATCTGCAAAGATCTGACATTTAGTCTCTTTGTTAATGAAAAACTGTCTCTGGTGGATCGCTTTAGACAGAATGTTCTCTTTTACTCAATTGTCAGAAAAGTTAGTCAGAATTGTACGAGGGAATTTAGCGTTGGGAATGGGATGAGCAGGAACCCGATGTGCCCTGGTTAATGTTAAATCCTCAGTAAAATCTGGGAGCACTTTTTGTTTAATAAAGGATTCAACCCATAAGAGAGTATTTGCTCCCTCGCACCCCTCAGGAACTCCGACAAGTCGAAGATTTGATGGGCGTGAGAGGCGTGAGAGGTTCTCCAATTCTTCAAGTTTGTTCTCAAGGACAATTTTGTCTTCCATCACTGAGTTAGCTTTCTGAAGTATTGAGCTCATCTGATCCTCCAGCTGAGCAATCCTTAATTCGGCTTCTTGAAATCTTGCAGGGATACCCACCACTGCCTCCTCGATTTTCCAAGCCAAAGATGAAGTGCGGCTATCTCGTTCTCTTGAGATTTTTTTCATGTCTCTGATCTTGTCCAGTATAAGATTAAGTAAGGTTTTAATTTCCAGTTGTTGTGTATTGGTTTCGCCAGTTCTAGTTTCTGACTCCATTTTTTTAATTTTACTCTTCTGGCTGGCTGTTGGACCTGTCAGTTCCAGGCCGCTCTTCAATGGGTCTCAAGATGGTTCCTGCGATTGAGATTGAGACCAGCTCTCCAGCTGCTGCTTTAGGATGTTTATGACAAAAGAGGATTTAGCAGGGGGCAAAGGCTGAGCTGATAGAGCTGAAGGACTTGCTTTTCCATGCACCGGTTGTCCTTCCTCTAGCAAAGTCCAAGTGTTGAAGGTGTCAGGGGTGCCAAAGCTGGGATCCGAGAAGGTGGAGATATATGTAGCATCTGCAAGGAATTAATTGCCGCATCTTCTCACGCTGCTGCCGAAACTGTATCTAGGCATGGTGGTGCTTGAGCGGCTGTGGGCTGAGTGTTTTTTTTGTAAATAGAGGAAAATCCTTAGAGTTCTTCAATTCAACTTTTTTCATCCCTGGAGCAACCTCACTCGTCTCGTTGATCTGTACCTTCTCTCCAACAATATGCCCCTCCATTAGGATCAAACCTGAGGGGTCCTCTCCGTCTTGCGGTAGCTCGCGCTGTGACTCCGCCAGATCTTCCGCAGAGATATCAAAACTTGAGCTCATGCCTAACTGGCTTGCTGGACACACCATTTTGGAAGATGCTGTTGTCCCTTTTACTTGCATCAAGCGCTTTTTCGCTTTCAGCTCGGTTGCTGCTTCAATTTTGGCTATTGCATTCACTTGTTTGGAGTGCCTTCCCATCTTACATTAGGTTCTTGCAATCTTCGCACAACGTACCTGGTATCCAAAGTCTTAGCTCCCTGCGGTAGCCAAAATATAAGATTTACACAAAGTGGCCCGAATTCTTCACTGCTAAGGGCTTAAAAGTTATTTGTAGTGTATTTGTGCAACTACCGACACTTATTCCCACACTCCCAACTTGCAATTGATCCCACTGCCAGTGGCAGTGGCAGAGTTAGTTTGCCAGTTCCGTGGTTTAGCTACGCTTTTAGCCCGGTACTCAATCTCCCAGCATCCAGCACCCCATTGCCACCTTGCCTCCCCTCGCTACTCCCAGTAAGTTCCTACCCGCTTCCATGGACCTCGACCAGGATCATCTTTGCTAGCTCCTCTATTCCTAACAACTTCTCTCGCACCAATGACACACAATTGCCATCCTGCTGTGCACAGAAGCACTTCAGAGCCGTTCA
Organism: Triturus cristatus; assembly: GCF_964204655.1. Classification (NCBI taxonomy): domain Eukaryota; kingdom Metazoa; phylum Chordata; class Amphibia; order Caudata; family Salamandridae; genus Triturus; species Triturus cristatus. The sequence continues at coordinate 628,050,748 of NC_140587.1, forward strand.
GTCGCGCTCTTGCTGCTCTGGTTTAAAGCGCCAGCGAAGCTCTATGGAGCCTGTGACCAGGTCAGAATTTTTTTGGGGGGGACACGATGCAACCTTCTGATTTCTGCCCCGTTCCGTTTTCCTTGTTCAGCGTTTCGGCGTTTTCAGTTCCGCAGCAGCAGAAGTCCGCGTTCTCCGACGGTTTCCATTGCCGTGGGAGGAGCAACGATCACCTGAGGCTACACGGAGATGGGAGTCTCCATAGCCATCCCCACCACCACTCTGCTAACCTCAGGAGGAAGGCGGGGCAGAAATTTCTTGAGATTGTGCAGGATCGCAAAGCATTGGCAACCACTGCAGAAATCTGCGGCCTCATAGAGAGGGTGGTACCAAGCTTCACCCCCAGGTTTTTAACCACTAAAATGGAGGGGGAAGGACAGGAATGCCGGTAGATCTTCCCACCTGCTTGACCCATGTGATCCAAATGGAATGATTTCCATCTTCTCTGCATTGCATTTGAGATGGCTGCCCTGCATCCAATCAAAGATGGTTCACATGCAATCTGTAAAAGATGCTGCAATAGATGCATGGGATCCATAGAAGACAAAGAGCAACTGGGTGTCATCGGCGTATGAAATGGTTTTACATCCAAACAGATTGACTACAGAAGCCAAAGGGGACATGAAGACGAGAAAAAGGGTAAGGGTAGGGCTTACTGAAGAGCCCTGCTTGACCCCTTTGTTGACTGCCTTAACCTCAGAGGAGAAAGGAGCAAGCCAAAGCGATTGCCCTATGGAGACCAAAAAGGGTTTGCACCAGTCCTACACAGTACCTCCCAAACCCATGGGGGACAGTTGGTGCAAGAGGATAGAGTGTGGGATGGTGTCAAATGAGGCAGACAGGTCACGGTTGATCAAGGCCGCATTTTCCCCCGAATCCAATGACCATTTAATATGGCCAGCGATCTCCAGTACTGCTGATTCCTTACTGTGACAGGGGCGAAAACCAGATTGACTGGGATGTAACTGCTTGCCTTGCTCGAGATACTCAGAAAGCTAAGCATTGATCTGTTTCACCAGCATTTTTGTAGAGACCGGGAGAAGAGAAATGGGCCTTTAGTTACAAAAGATACTGGGGTTAAGTGCAGGCTTCTCGAGCAGAGGGACAACTTGTCCAGTTTTCTGACCGCGGGCATGGCCCCAGAGGAAAGAGAAAGGTTAAAAATAGGGTTAATCACAGACTTGATTAAATCTACTGCTGCAGCTAACAGAGTAGGGGGCAGGCATCTAGAGGGGAGACCGATTTACATTTTAAGATGGCTTCCCTGTATTATTCCAATGAGATGAGTCTAAATAAGGTACGCCTGTTGCTATGTCTGTCAGGATCTACCTGGCAGACAGAAGGAAGACTATCCGGCAGGGCAGGCAGTGATCTCTGAATATTGAGGATTTTTGTTCCAAAGAACGTTGCTAGCAGTACAGTGGAGGTTGGTCATAAATAAGAGGGTAGGCACAAAGGACAGTTGGATGTTGTATATGACCAAATGACAAAGTAAGACTTTCACTGAAAAAGTGCTCAAATTGAAGTTATAGTTAGCTGTGATTATAAATCTAAATAATATAATATTTCCAAGCATGTGATTGATAAATTTAGATATTTCTATTATGAGTCAGATCTTTTTTTTAAACGAGTTTTTTGTACTACTTTTTGTTGACTTTTTTTTGTATAAAATAGATTTGTATTGATTATTTTGCAAAATAATGGTGTCTTGTTCTGTAAGAATGGCTAAATGTCTGTATAATGGTAATGTATATGTTGCACTGTGTGTGATTGTAAACTGAGGAGGGGTATGGTGTGAGACACTGCTTTGCAGTTTACATGTGATGTACATGTTACTGTATGTTACATGGTGACAGAGTGTATAACAAAATATCTTTTCATGCAAGTCTTATTTATAGGGGAACTACTTGGCACATAATAATTTATTTACAAATACATTTCTTAAAAGGAAATTAGTATTCATACCATTGGGTGGTTTCATCAGTGATGTCATTTGAGATGCCATCAGTTATGTTATCAAGGATGAAATTTAGCATGTCATCGTTGATGTCATATGTGATGTCATAAACAGCTCATGGCAGGGCACAAGTTATGGTTAGTTTACAGAACCAAACTGGCAAAATTCAGTGGATTTTCTTCTGTAACCATAACATCCCTCAAACTGTGTTTTATCAGTGAAATTCTCATTTTTTTAAACATATGGTATGCTCTCGTAAACAAAGATAAGCTTAACTTTACCTTAATCTTTGTTTTTTCACATTGGTAAAATTAATGAGGCCCGCATTAGGGTTGATTTCCATAGAACATTCAGTGCTTCATTACGGACAACAAATTACTGTACTAGGCTTTTGTGCAGCTCATCTCAAGATTAGCACCACGACTTAAACCTACATGGTACAAGGCAGATGTGCTCGGTAAAAGCAATATTAATTTACTGTCTTAAATATGAGCGAGCCGTTGTTTCATTGTAGTACGGATCTCTTTCAAGATCCGCTGGGAATTAATTGGAATTGCCCTTTCTAGAAGGAGGTTTTATAATTTCGCTTCAGCACACATGTACGGGAGAAATATTGTGTGTGTTTTGGTGCCGAGTGAGTCCTTTCTTTGTATTTAGCGACTGAGCGCGGGAGAGTCCCTATAACTGAACAGCTAACGCCTCCTTCCTACTCCAAAAAATCAAGGCATTTTTATTAAAAGGTCACAGGAAACAGAGAAGAAATGTCAAGCGCACTGGCTGACCTATTCACGACGTAATCAACCCGGCTTTGAAAAAGACAACATCTATATTATGAGAGCTATGCATCTTTATGTATTTTCCCTTTCCCAGTAATGCAGTTAGCTCGAATGAGGCCTCCACTTAGAACAATCAGAGCCGTCGGGAGAAAGGGGGAGGCAGGGACGAGATGACCCCATTACCGACCGCAGATTAACAAATGCATTACGCTTCTGCTCTTCGGTCAAACATCATGTTAACGATCACTTGCTATGGTTGAATTACATTTTAAGCTGTTGCGCTGATTCGCGGGCCCTTTAAATGCTCATTATCCAGGTCCGCGGCTCTGTTTTTGTGTTTCCATTCATTTGTATAATCCCGACAGCCTTTGTTCTGGCGGAGATGTTTATGAGCGCGTACAGAGTGGAGGTGGTAATTAAAAAGAGGGTTTTAAAGGATATGACAAACTGACAGTGAAAACATTGTTTCAGTGAGGCATGAACATTGGCCTAGCCGTCGTGCACGTCTGTATATGGCAGCCATGTCAGACTGACCTACCATGCCCTTGAGTTTGAATTAAGGCTTTGTTACTTATAGCATCAGACAACAATTGAAAAAACCTTACTCCCACGCATATCAAGTGCTTGTTACACTGTCTAATCTCTTACACGTCTTGCTATTAATGGTGCAGGAGGTGCAGCAGCACCAGAGCTTAGAGACCTCAGGGCCAACTGAGCCCATAGTATCACTGTTTTTACTACCCAACCAGTGGTGGGAGGGTGTAGTGTTCTGTTTGGACAGTTCTAGTGTCTCAGCAGGCACCTGTTTACCAGGCTCTACTTGAGGGCTGGGTATTCACCCACCACACACCCATCCAACACAGGCATCACGAGTGACGTGGCCTGCTAATAAAAGTGACTGAGCGCACATGCTCATGGCTATTTCTAAGTGCCATGCACACGGGTTTGTGTCCTTACTTAGAAAATATGTGGGGCTAGGGCCCACGACTTTTCTTGAGGCAACTGTTTTCCTTGTTTGCCACTGGGGCCCGTGTCACCGTCCTACACCACTGGACGTCTTAAACCAAAACACAACACCCCAGGCGTGGCTCACTTCCGCTCTTATTCATACAGCCCAGCTCATGGACACTGGCGTGAAGCTGGCCACCGTCCTGACTCTGCCCCAAATCGGTCTCCAAGAAGCATGAGCTGCCCTTAGAACATGCTTTATGACAGTATTTAGAATCTTTAATGTATGATACTCAAACTGCTGACTCTCCAGCTGGTGTAACCCTAGTCATCTGCTACTTCCACCTTACTTCGAGACTCCACTGGCACGCGCTCCTCCCTCGGCTTCGGATATTTCACTCTATTTTACGACCCAAGCCCAATCATGGTTCTCTTCCTCCAGTAATAACCATTATGCACTTGGCATCCTCTCAGCAAGTCTGCAATGATGATGTCTTTAATTAATATGCTAACCCAGCTTCTGTCCTCTCAAATTCTATGACTGTCTTTTCTGTGAATTATGGGACCGGAGGAGACATTGCAGGAAAGAAACATCCTTCCACATATTTTAAAAGAGGAATAGTTATAAATAAAAATAAAAACTCCTCAGTTTCATGAAATAGCAAAATGACAAATCGTGCCTTTTATAGATGTAGAAATATAATTTTCCACCACTAATGAAATCTGATTTACTGCTCCTTCATTCGGATATCTTTCTGTACACTTCTTTGCTTTAATCTGATGCCTAGCCCGATTGGTTTTAATCTAACAGTGCTAGTCTGATCTCACGTTGTTTCTCTCCTAGCGCAAAGAGACCCGGCCAGATGTTGTGCACTTTCTGCAAGCTGTCAGTCATACTGACGAAATCTCGACCCATCTCTCCCTACTAGTTATGATCTAATTTCTCTCTTGCATTACTTTTCGTATCATTGGACTGTCTTGTCCACTCATAAAAACTCTGCCAAGGCCACTCAAGTACAGCAGTGATATTGTGCAGGGTTTTGAGTAATGTCTGTGACACTGTTTCCATAGGAGTGGCCTGAGGTGAAAGCTTCTGGGTGTGTGTGGACAGAGGCTCCTCTGTATTGAGCACATACTGTGACTGATCACTGCCTGACTTTACTGACAAGGTGATCCTGCAATGGTCAGAACATTGTTTTGCTTCTATAGTCATGCCCTAGGTTTCAAGCCTGCAAGGTAATATTAGATCAAAGGTCTGACCAGCTTCGTGCATAGTTGAAGGGGGATATCTGGGTGAAATCCTAGGCCTCCATGTTTTCATCATTATCATTAATGCTGACACGCAGGAAATATTACAATTTCCAAGGGTCCATCTGCAGTCGGGTGCCACTGTAAGTTTTCCACGCCCAGGTCTGCATGCCTGGTCATGAGTAGGAGAAGTGGAACTGCAAGGACAATCCACCTGCCTCACAGTACCTAGGCTCATGTACAGGCTGGTCTGGAATTATTCTATTCTTTCCTATAGTTTGATTATGCATATGTAAAGATATGAGTAATTGGTGACACAAATTGAATGTTACTTTTTGTGTCTGTGTTTATTGTTACAATTTTGGATCTTATTTTCTTGTGTATGTTAAACTCTAATATATCAGTAGCGTAGCGATACTGAAAATGTATAATACGCACAAAGATGCAGCTGAACAATCAACTTGTTCCCTTTTGATCTTACCAAATGCATATAAACATATCTGAGGTATTCTATCCTTTGCTTTGTTAAACTACTCTGAATGGTCCAACCTCACAGCAATAGGGACCTACCCCTTGTACCCTACTAGAAGAAGCGATTTCCAGCGTATTGTATTAAGTCACCTGTCATAACCCCTACTGATAGCTGTGAACAGTGGGGGCCATGTTGGTATAGAAAAAGCACTGCTATCTCTGGATTTATGTAGCATGGCTATAGTCAATTTCCCTGCGTCAGTGTAAAGCTGGTTGCCGTTGCCTCCACATACCTAACCCCTGCAACTACCACCTGTATACTCCATGCAAAAAACACCGGCTGAATCCCTATGTTTGAGCCTTGCCCTGCACAATGCAGTTTGAGAAGAACCCTGAGTAAAGTGACAGCTCCATGGTAGACTCCAGCAGGGCAGTGCAGATGGGCTGTGAGGTCAATGCTTTCCCAAGGCAGAGTCAGCTGAGGCCTCACCCTTGGAAACCCTGCAATTCCCCGGACACTAAATAAGGAGCAGTGTGGATATCGCCATTTAATGGCGGTGCTGTTCTCCTACCAAACACTAAATGAGCTCTAATGTTTTATACTTTGACAGCTTATTAGAGCAGTCAGAACAATTCAAGCGGTGCGATTGTAGAAAAAGTATAAAAATATTAAAACTAAAATGAATAAAAGGTTCAGTTTCGTTTAATTGACGTGCATCATCATGAAAACAGGCTCCCCTTCAAATCTGTAACAAAAGCCGCTAGTAGAGACTATCACCTCCATAGCCTCTTTCCTGATCCATTTGTCATGAGAGTTATTGTCAGCCTTTGACACCTCTGTCTTTAGCGCCTGATAAATACAACACCCCTGCACATCAGCACCCAAAGCTAAATACAGATCACAAGGTCAGTAGAGGGTTGCGGTTGGGTTGATGGCCAGCCATGTTTTAGGGAGAGCAATCTGATGTGCATGTCTCACGGGTCATGCAGAGTACCACCTAGGCACCACCACATAAACCAAACAAACCCCATCTTATTGATAAGGTACTGGTGCAATGTGCAATCAAAATGTCAGCCTCTTCAAGATAAATTGAACAGCCCTCTTTAAGAGCTCTCAAGAGGTGAGAAGAACAACGTGATCAAAGTGTCTTAGTTAATGTTGTTTCTCCTGTAGCTACTGTAGGAGAGTAGGATCTGCTTCACATGGTTACCCCCACTTTTTGCTGCTGTAACACTGTTTTTTGGCTGGGGTCCTGCTATTCAGGACCCCAGCCTAGCTGTTTCCTCTCTAAATTGATTCCATGTACCTTAGGTACATCACAGATTGGAGTCTGAGGTGCCCTTATAAATCCATGGTATACTATGTACCCAGGGCATAGGTACCCCAGAAGCCTACCGGGGGCTGAAGCATGTATTGTGCCACCCCTGGAAAGCCCTCAAAATTTACACCACAGGTCTGCTACTGCAGCCTGGGTAAGGTGGTGCATGCACCCCTTACTGAGTTATAGGTTTACTATATCTCACCTATCACTGCACATAGAAACCTATCAGTCACCCCTATGGCAGGCCTTATCCATCCTGAAGGCAGGGTACTTGGTTATGTGTGAGAGGATTCCCAGGCATGAGCTAAGCCCCTCTGCAACCTTCAGAATCTCTTCTCCGGGGTTGTCAGAAGTACGGCCTGACCATATACTCTTAGGTGCATTATATCTAAAACGGTTAATGCTAACTTTGGACTGACTGCATGGAAACATGTTGTGTTTGGTGTCAAACACCTTGGAATCATACCCCCACACCAGATCCTGATGTGAGAATATGATCCCACCCTTCTAGAGAGAGAGACATGGCAGCACCGGTATACCCGGTACCAACTTAACAGAGCCCTGGCATTACAAAATGGATGCTGCAGCCACAGACACAGATTTGGCCTCCTGCTGCTGACCGAAACTCTGGCACGGGAGCCCTGGACAATAGGTTTCCTGTCACAGGGAGGTGTAAGCACCTCCCAGACAGGCTTATGTATATTGTTGCTGGGTGGGAGCACTCTCAGAGTGCCTTGAAGTCCTGCACTGGGGGCACATTTGGTGTCCCTGTGCATAGTCCAGCTCAAACCGCTTCTGGGGCATCCAGCCCCTGCGCTGGCACGAAACTGGACAAAGGAAATGGGTGTAGCCACCCCTCTTTCCAAACCCTCCCATAGGTGGGTCCCTAGAGTTAGTCCAACCCCTTCCTTAGGTATAAGTAAGGGACCCCTGGCAACAGGACTTTAGATATCCCTGGACGAAACTCTGCAACTGAATCCTGGAACTTCGACTCTCTACTCAAGACTAGAGGATGGAAGAAATCTCCCTTGGGGTCAAGGAGTGACTCCCCTGCTTGGCAGGCACCAATAAAGTAATTGCCGGTCTGCATCTCCAAAGCTCCCGCCGGCCGCCAAAGACTTTGCATCACAGGAAGAGGATTTCCAGCCCCTGTGCTGGCACGAAACTGGACAAAGGAAATGTGTGTAGCCGCCCCTCTTTCCAAACCCTCCCATAGGTGGGCCCCTAGAGTTAGTCCAACCCCTTCCTTAGGTATAAGTAAGGGACCCCTGGCAACAGGACTTTAGATATACCTGGACGAAACTCTGCAACTGAATCCTGGAACTTCGACTCTCTACTCAAGACTAGAGGATGGAAGAAATCTCCCTTGGGGTCAAGGAGTGACTCCCCTGCTTGGCAGGCACCAATAAAGCAATTGCCAGTCTGCATCTCCAAAGCTCCCGCCGGACGCCAAAGACTTTGCAACACAGGAAGAGGATTTCCAGACTTCTCAGAGGCTGACCCGAGTCCCCAGCAAAGCTGAGACCCGCGAACCAGAACTCCTTGTCAGCGTGCACTTTTGCAAGTGCATTGACTACTCGACGTCTCTTGAAGTCGAGCTTTGGGTTACCTGTAGTCCCTACCTTGAGCAGAGAATCCACTGAAGATTGTCAGCCTAGTCACCCCGAGTGACCCGTGAACTACCATTTTGTGATTCCTCTTGAGGTCCCTTCGCGATCCCTGGTCCGTCGACTGGTGGTTCCCTGTGAAGGTAACTTTGATTTTTCTTGGGCTTCTCTGGTATCCTGACTCCCTGCCAAGCGGTGACTCCCTCAGACCTTGCTGGTCTGCACAGAAGCATCTTTCTTCTATCTGCGAGGGTTGCTGTTGCCAAGGCTTGTTGTGTCCAATCTGGGCACCGATGCTGCAGCACTCGACATCCTTCATGGGACAACTCGAATCCAGCACCTGGTTGTCCTCATGCCTAATGGTCCTCGTGGCTGAAGAGTCAAGCTTCACCTCCTTTACCTGAAACACCCAACATCGGTGGACATTCATCTATCGTGTCCCTGGTCACTGGCAAGTGACCCAGACTCTGTCCCCTCTGCTTTCAGGTTCTTCTTGACTTTGATCCAGGCTTGGATCCCTTCAGACACTTCACATCTTCACGGCAGCAGCACTTCTTTCCCAGCTCCCATTGAAAACGACGACGCAACCCGACACCATTTAACACCTATGCACCCGGCTTCCTTGGGTGAGGTAACGCAAGTACTCTGGTGCTCCTGTGGGTGTTGACCCTAGAACTTCCTAAGTCCAAAAGGGTTTGGTCCTGACTCATTTCTAAGTGTCCCTAATCTTTAAAAATCTAACTGCGACTTTCCCTATAGAAGCTAACGGGAGCTCGCGGCTGTGTTCTCACACTGCACACGGCCCCCGTGGGTCCCCTGTGTCACTACCTTGGGTGGTTCCTTGGGGTCCCAGCGATTCTACAGGCTCTAGGCCTTGTGTCTAGTTAAGTTGTGGTTCTTATACCACTATTTTAGTGTATGGTTTGGCTCGCCCCTAGGGCCTGATGTTTATTTGTGCTATTTGTACTGTACTATTTGAAGTGTAACTTATGTGTTTGGACCTCTAGCCTCATAAAGAGACTCGTAGGGTGTGTTTAGAAATAAATACATATATTTTATATATATACCTGGCGTGGTTCCCTTTCATTTGGTTATTCAAGAGATTATAGACTGGTAAAACAAGCTGCTTTACATTCCTTCAAGACTTAGCCTGAAGGCTGCTCTCCATAGCTACCACTAGGATAGCTTTCAATAAAGGTTGACTTTAACCTATCATCAATAAGTGGTTGTTTGGACTGGTACAGGGTGCCCACTATAACTAGTGGACAGCATATACCAGGCCAACCTCTCACATTGGTGTGCAGCGTGTGGGATTCCAGCTTGCTTTTGTTTTCTCAGATAATCTCAATTGAATTGACTGACTGAAAACCACTAAAGGTACCCAATGTACATATAATACAAGCTTTAGAATACATTAAGCTCTACTGAACTTAGAGTTGTGTGTTAAGGACTTAGCACACCCTTTCTACAACTCAAGATAGTTTAGAAGGCCACAATAGAGTAGGCAGTGCAATACACCACACCTCACTAGTAATGTTTTCAAGGCCAGGAACCAGTGGGTCCCTGCCAGAAGCCAATGGGCTTCTTATCTTCAAGTATGATAACCTCCCATTCTTGGAATTGAGAGCATTATCCATCACTATGAGACTGAAGACAGGCAAAAGTCCAAACACCCAGCATCTCATAGAGGTACTCTGTCTGGATGATCTCAGAAGACCTATAGGGTGTGAAGGGGTAGGCAGAGTGGGTGGTGCAGCAAATGAGGAAGGGCCTAGGGGTGAAATTCCCCATGACCTGACCTCTAAGGCTGACCAGGAAGATGACAATGATATTCACCTGGGAAATCCAGCTACCATGGAAGATGAGGGGTGGGCCACAATGGTCCCCTCTTTGTCCCTTCTGGAAGAGTTGGTGGTGGGCCTAGAAGGTCTAGATCTCCGTCAGTGGAGTCTAACCATTCTGGTTCATCTATAGGGACCTCTATCTCTGCTCATAGGAGGGAAACCTCCCAGGAGAGGAGAGAGAGACTACTGAAGTATGAGGAAGCTCGGCTTCACATCAGAAAGCAGCAGGTAGCCTTAGACAAGGAAGCCCTAGAGTTCTACAGAGCTAGAAAAAAAATGGGACTAGAGTTCCATGGTGGCAGCAACATCTCTAGAGATAGGGAGAGGTCTCATGACCATAGAAACTTAAAAAAGATTGTCCCTCCCTACCAGAGTGGAGATGACATCCACAAATTGATATCTGCACTGGAAAGGGCCTGTAAAGTTCAAAGGGACCCCCGGGAGCAGTGAGCAGCAATCATATGGCTCTGCTTTGCAGACAAAGGTAGAGATAAGCTCCTCACTGTTAGAGAGGAGGATGCTGATGATTATACCAGTCTGAAAAGTGCATTGATTGAAGGGTTTGGCCTAACCACTGAACAATATAGATTAAAGTTCAGAGATACCCAAAAGGCACAGAATCAAGACTGGGAGGACTTTGAAGATTGTGCTACTAAGGCTCTGGAGGGTTGGTTACTTGGCAGCAAAGTGCATGACTTTCAAAGATTGTACAATTTGATCATGAGTGAGTAGATCCTTAATAATTGTCAAAATGAGCTGTTGCACCAGTACCTGGTGGACTCAGATCCGACCTCTCCCCAAGAATTGGGAAAGAAGGCAGACAAATGGGTCAGTACCAGGGTGAGGCAGAAGGTTCAGAACCAAGGTGGTGACCAGAAGAAGCAACATCCTAAAAACTCTGACAAGGGTGGGGAGAAGAGTAAAGACCAGAAGTCTTCACAAGGTCCCCAAAAATCTTCTTCGGGTGGAGATTCATAGTCTAACAAGGGAAAAGGCCAAAAGATACCATGGTGCAAAATCTGCAAACAGAAGACTCACTGGACAAGTGATTGCACCAAGTCCAAAGACTCAACCCCAGCCACCATTGCCCCTAAGGCAACTGTTCCCCCTAGTACAGCTACAATTGGTGGTGGTAATGTTCAGAATAAGTGTGTAGTAGGGTAGACCTACCAGTTGAATGCTTGCTTGGCAATTATCTGGAAACTTCAGCTTGGGCTGAAGTGGAGCTCAGGGCGCATGCAGAAATGTTAGGGATCCCTGTTCATGTCTTTGCTGTGACTAGGTCACAGGCCAAAATGTCTAACACTGGACAGGCCTTGGATTCTGGAAGAATGGACGAGGTGCCTCCCAAGAGGAGGAACAGTAGGGTTAAGGCAGTGCCTTCCCACCCAATTCAGAATACAGATCAGCCTCCTGAGGGAGATGATCTTGAGCCTGAAGAAGGAACTGTCCCAGAGGAGCTTGAACCTGACCAGGTTGAGTTCTTGGGGACAGAGGGCCCTTCCAGGTCAGATCTGAGCCAGGAGCAGAAAAACTGCCCCTCTATTCAACCCCTCAGAAAGCAAGCTGCTGATGAGGCTGCTGGGAATGCTAGTGGCACCCAGAACATCTATTGGGATGAGGGACTCCTTTATTCAGAGTGTAGAGACCCCAAGCCTGGTGCTTCCAGGAGGTTGGTTAGACCTCTGAAGTTTAGGGGCTTCCTATTGACACTAACCCATGATATTCCCTTAGCAGGACACCTGGGCCAGAACAAGACTTGGGACAGAATTGTCCCTCACTTTCACTGGCCCCATAGGTCTGAAGACACTGTTTTGTCGCTCTTGTGTGACCTGCCAAGCCAGTGGCAAGGCAGGTGGAACACTTGTCGCTCTTGTGTGACCTGCCAAGCCTGTGGCAAGGCAGGTGGAACCACAAAGGCCCCCCTGATACCACTACCTGTGGTGGGGGTTCCCTTTGAGAGGTTTGGGATTGACATTGTTGGTCCCATGGATCCTCAAACAGCCTCTGGGCATAGATTTATCCTGGTGGTGGTGGACCATGCCACTAGGAACCCAGAAGCCATTCCCCTCAGGACCACTACAGCACCTGTGGTGGCAAGAGCCTTCTTGGGTGTATTCTCAAGAGTGGGTTTTCCTAAGGAGGTAGTATCTGACAGGGGTGCAAACTTCATGTCAAGTTACTTGACTCCAATGTGGAAGGAGTGTGGAGTGAATTATAAATTCACCACACCCTATCACCCACAATGCAATGGTTTAGTTGAAAGATTCAACAAAACCTTTAAGGGCATGATCAAAGGTCTCCCAGAAAAGCTTAGGCGCAGATTGGACATTCTTTTGCCCTGCCTTTTGTTTGCCTACAGGGAGGTGCCACAAAAGGGAGTTGGTTACAGCCCTTTTGAACTTTTGTTAGGCCATCCTGTTAGGGGTCCTTTGTGTCTGGTGAAGGAGGGATGGAAGTTACCTCTCAAACCCCCTAAACAGGACATAGTGGACTATGTACTTGGTCTCCGCTCCAGGATGGCTGAGTACATCAAAAAGGCAACTAAAAACGCTTGAGGCTAGCCAGGAATTACAAAAGGCCTGGCATGACAAAAAGGCTGTGCTGACTATTTACCAGCCAGGGCAGAACGTGTGGGTGTTGGAGCCTGTTGTCCCAGCAGCCCTCCAGGACAAATGGAGTGACCCCCATACAATTGTTGAACAGAAAGGGGAGGTCACCTACTTGGTAGACCTTCGAACCAATAGGAGTCCCCACAGGGTACTTCATGTCAACAGACTTAAACGATATGTTGACAGGGCTGACATGGGCTTGCTCATAGCTACTGATGAAGGACAGGAGGAAGAGAGTGACCCACTCCCTGACCTGCTTTCATAGAACCCTGATGATGGATCAGTAGATGGTGTAGCCTTGGCAGGCAGCCTCACTGTCCAGCAACAAACTGACTGCAGAAAACGTCTCAGCCAGTTTAGACATATGTTTTCTCTGACTCCAATTCAAACAACCTGGTGCACTCATGAAGTGGACACTGGGGACAGTCTGCCTGTGAAGAATAAGATCTACAGGCAATCTGATCATGTCAGGGACTGTATAAGGACAGAAGTCCAAAAGATGTTGGATTTGGGAGTCATTGAACCCTCAGATAGCCCTGGGCTAGTCCAGTAGTCCTTGTGCCTAAACCTCACGTCAAAGATGGCAAGAGCACGATGAGGTTTTGTGTGGACTACAGGGGTCTCAATGAAGTCACTAGGACTGATGCCCATCCCATCCCAAGGGCAGATGAGCTAATAGACACTTTGGCCTCAACCAAGTTTCTAAGCACATTTGACTTGACAGCTGGCTACTGGCAGATCAGACTAGCTGATGATGCAAAGCCAAAGACAGCATTTCTACCCCTAGTGGGCACTATCAATTTGTGGTAATGCCCTTTGGTTTGAAGAATGTCCCTGCCACTTTCCAAAGGTTGGTGAATCAAGTCCTTACAGGCTTGGAAGACTATAGTGTAGCATATCTAGATGATATTGCTGTCTTTAGCTCCACCTGGGAAGATCACCTGGTCCACCTGAGGAAGGTTTTGGAGGCCCTGAAAAAAGCAGGCCTAACTGTCAAGGCTACTAAGTGCCAGATAGTGCAGAGTCAGGCTGTGTACCTGGGCAGAGCAAAATCCAGACCATAATGGACTGGGTTCCCCCCACTACCCAGACTCAGGTGAGAGCCTTCTTGGGCCTGACTGGATATTACAGAAGATTTGTCAAGGGGTATGGATCAATAGTGACACCCCTGAATGACTTAACATCTAAGAAAATGCCAAAAAAGGTTCAGTGGACAGTTAGCTGTCAAAAGGCATTTGATGACCTGAAGCAGGCCATATGCACGGCTCCCATTCTGCAAAGTCCTGATCATTCCAAAAAGTTCATTGTGCAAACAGATGCATCTGAGTTGGGGGGTAGGGGCTGTACTGTGACAATTGAATGATGAAGGTCAGGATCAGCCAGTAGCTTTCATAAGCAGAATGTTGACCCCCAGAGAAAAACGTTGGCCAGCCATTGAGAGGGAGGCCTTTGCTGTGGTTTGGGCTCTGAAGAAGTTGAGGCCATACTTGTTTGGTACTCACTTCATTGTTCAGACAGACCATAATCCCCTCTTATGTCTAAAACAGATGAAGGGTGAAAACCCCAAACTTCTCAGGTGGTCCATTTCCCTACAGGGGATGGATAATACAGTGGAACATAGACCTGGGAGTAATCATGCCAATGCAGATGGACTCTCCAGATATTTCCACTTAGAACATGAAGACTCAACTGGTCAAGGTTAGTTTAATGTCCCTGTCGTGTAGGAGAGTAGGATCTGCTTCACATGGTTACCCCTACTTTTTGCTGCTTTAACACTGTTGTTCGACTTTCGTCTTGCTGGGGCCCTGCTATTCAGGACCCCAGCCTAGCTGCTACCTCTCTAAATTGATTTCATGTACCTTAGGTACATCACAGATTGGATTATGAGGTGCCCTTATAAGTCCCTAGTATATGGTATACTATGTACCCAGGGCATAGGTACCCCAGAGGCCTACCAGGGGCTGAAGCATGTATTATGCCACCCCTGGAAAGCCCTCCAAAATGACACCACAGTTTGCTACTGTAGCCTGGGTAAGGTGATGCATGCAGCCTTTACTGAGATATAGGTTCACTATATCTCACCTATCACTGCACATAGAAACCTATCAGTCACCCCTATGGCAGGCCTTATCAATCCTGAAGGCAGGGTGCTTGGTTATATGTGAGAGGGTGCCCAGGCATGAGCTTAGCCCCTCTGCAGCCTTCAGAATCTCTTCTCCGGGGTTGTCAGTAGTGCAGCCTGACCATATACTCTTAAGTGCATTATATCTAAAACGGTTAATGGTAACTTTGGACTGACTGCATAGAAACATGTTGTGTTTGGTGTCAAACACCTTGGAATCATACCGCCATACCAGTTCCTGATGTGAGAATATGATCCCACCCTTCTAGAGGGAGAGACATGGCAGCACGGTATACCCGGTACCAACTCAACAGAGCCCTGGCATCACAAAATGGAAGCTGCAGCCACAGACACGGGTCTGGCCTACTGCTGCTGACTGAAACTCCAGCAGGGGAGGCCTGGACAATAGGTTTCCTGTCACAGGGAGGTGTAACCACCTCCCAGACAGGCTTATGTTTATGTTTATGTGTATATGTTTGTAAAGAGCTCGAATGCCGAGGCGTCTTGGCGCTGAGGTGCGTTAGCAGGGGAAAACATCAGGGTCACTCATATGGTGTCAAAAAGGCGGGTTTTTAACCCTTTCCTGAAGGCCTGGAGGTCGGGTTGGAGTCTCATGGCTAGAGGCAGATTATTCCACAGTCTAGCCACACAGTATGTTATTGACCGACCCCCCCCCCCCCCTCCCCCAGCGTGACTTTTTGATTTTTGGGACCCAGCAAGCCCCTGTGTAGCTGATCTCAGGGGACGTTCAGGGATGTAGGGTATAAAAAAATCCTCAGATCTTCTGTAGTGCCACCGTATATTGCCTTGTGCACATACCTGAGAGCCTTAAATTCCACACGTTGCTTGATGGGCAGCCAGTGCAGGAATCTAAGTGCTGCCGAGGTTGGTTGTCCTCTTTTGAGACCCAACAATAGCCTAGCCGCTGCATTCTGTAGCGATTGCAGCTTCAACAGCTGACACTTATCAATCCTCAAGAATAGGGCATTGGAGTAATCCAGCCTTGAAAGAAATAGAGCCACCATCACAGTTTTTTGGAAATCAAGTGGTATGAAAGGG
Organism: Triturus cristatus; assembly: GCF_964204655.1. NCBI lineage: Eukaryota > Metazoa > Chordata > Amphibia > Caudata > Salamandridae > Triturus > Triturus cristatus. The sequence continues at coordinate 628,066,753 of NC_140587.1, forward strand.
AGCACCTTTCTTAGAGTCTTCAAAAGATAGTAGCATGAGGATACAAGGCTATTTACCTGGGCTCCCAAATTGAGATTGTTATCAAAAAGGACACCCAGATTTCTAACCTTTGCCACTGGAGTCGGACATGTACCCGCCTCTGACGGCCACCATGATTTATTCCACAGGGGCGACCCTGGCCCAAACTCCATCACCTCGGTCTTATCCGTATTTATTTTTAGGTAATTCTGACCCATCCAGGACATGATCTCTGTGAGGCAAGAATAAAACCTGCCTGCTGTAGCTCCACATTGATTGCTGGTGGTAAGTTCAAGTTGGGAGTCATCAGCGTATGAAACTAGGACAAAGCCATGTTTCCTGACAAGATCAGCCAGAGGCGTCATATACACATTAAACAGAGTAGGAGACAAGGCCGACCCCTGTGGGACTCCGCAGGGAAGGAAGAAATCCTCTGATGTCATACCTTCCCAAAACAGCTTCTGCTCCCTGCCACTAAGAAAGGATGCCAGAAGGGTATGGGCGGTACCTTCTATCCCAATTTCCCTCAGCCGCTGTGATAGGGACAGGTGATTAACGGCATCGAAGGCAGCCGACAGGTCAAGAAGTACACTGTCCACTGCCCTACGAATCTCCTCAGCCGCCCTAACCAGTGCTGACTCCGTCGAATGCCGTGGCCTGAAGCCATGTTGTGACGGATCTAACAAACTATTAGAATCTAGGTAGGCTGTAAGTCCTTTATTCAGATGTTTCTCCAATACCTTAGCTGCAAAAGGAAGGCCAGCAATGGGGCGATAATTATTGACATTTGCTGGGTCCAGAGCAGATTTTCTTAAAAGGGGAGTAATGGCAGCGCGTTTCCAAATAGCGGGATACTCACCAGATCTTATAATCTGATTCAGAATCGGAGTGAGATGTTTGCAAATTGGATCCGCTGCACGGTGCATGAAAGAGGGGGGACATGGATCAGTTGGTGCTCCGCATTTCAGAGAGAGCAGAATGCCCATAACCTCATCTTCGCCCATCGGTTGAAATCTATTCAGCCTACATGGAAACTGTGTGAGGGACCCTAGGGAATTCTGAGCTTGTGTGTCGTTAAGAAATTTACCATAGATTACCTTGACCTTCTCTTGAAAATGTTCTGCGAGAGCATTACAAAAAGTCTGGTCAGGTTTAAACATATTAACTTGCTGGGGCTTCTTCAATGAGTTAACTGTTTTGAATAATTCTCTGGAGGAGTTACCCACCTCCTTGATTTTAACTGAAAAGAAGTCTTTTTTTGCCGCCACTATTGCCTCCTTATATTCACGGATAGCAAGATTATATAGTGTTTTCTTTGAGTTATCGTAGTTGATCCTCCAGAGACGATCCGCCTTTCTACACACAATCTTTAAGTTTTTGAGTTCAGTAGTATACCACGGGGAAGATAGCTTCCCTTTTTGTATTTTTACTAGTTTAACTGGTGCAACCTTATCAGCTGCTCCCAGAATCCAGTTATTAAACTGCTGTACAGTGATATTATTGTTGCCAATTCGTCCAGTAGGACCTGGACCTAATACTGATTCAAACACACCCTCCTTTACTTTATCCCAACGTCTCAAGGGAATTTTGGTCAAACTTGCTTGTGTTGTGGGCTGTTTTTTTATACTTTTAAGCTTAAAATAAATGGCCTTGTGATCAGTCCATGGTAGCTCCAATACCAATGCTTCATGTGTGTTGTGGCTGGGTGGGAGCACTCTCAGAGTGCTTTGAAGTCCTGCACTGGGGGCACATTTGGTGTCCCTGTGCATAGTCCAGCTCAAACCGCTTCTGGGGCTTCCAGCCCCTGCTCTGGCATCAAACTGGGCAAAGGGAATGGGTGTTGCCACCCCTCTTTCCAAACCCTCCCATAGATGGATCACTAGAATTAGTCCAACCCCTTCCTTGGGTATAAGTAAGGAACCCCTGGCAACAGGACTTTAGATATCCCTGGACGAAACTCTGCAACTGAATCCTGGAACTTTGACTCTCTACTACAGACTAGAGGACAAAAAACTCACCCTTGGGGTCAAGGAGTGACTTCCGTGCTTGGCAGGCTCCAACAAAGCAATTGCCGGTCTGCATCTCTGAAGCTCCGGTCGGACGCCGAAGACTTTGCAACACAGGAAGAGGATTTCCAGACTTCTCAGAGGCCAACCCAAGTCCCCAGCAAAGCTGAGACCTGCAGCCCTTGTGAGTAACGTGGAACTGGAACTCAAGGTCACCATGCACTGTTGCAAGTATATTGATTTCTCGACGTCTCTTGAAGTTGTGCTTTGGGTTACCTGTAGCCCCCACCTCGAGCAGAGAATCCACCAAAGATTGTTGGCCTAGTCACCCCGAGTGACCCGTGGGCCACCATTTTGTGATTCCTCTTGAGGTCCCTTCACAATCCCTGGTCCGTCGACTGGTGGGTTCCTGTGAAGGTAACTTTGATTTTCATTGGGCTTCCCTGCTTGCTCCAGATGTGCCCTGACTCCCTACCAAGTGGTGAGTCCCTCAGACCTTGCTGGTCTGCACCGAATCATCTTTCTCCTTTCTGATTGGGTTGCTGTTGCCAAGGCTTGTTGTGTCCAATCCGGGCTCGATGCTGCAGCACTCGACATCCTTTGTGGGCCAGCTGGAATCCAGCTCTTGGTTGACCTCGACGCCTCCTGGTCCTCATGGGTGAAGAGTCAAGCTTCACATCCTTCACCTGAAACACCCGATATCGGTGGGCATTCGTCTATAGTGCCCCTGGTCACTGGTACTTTCAGGTTCTTCTCGACTTCAATCCAGGCTTGGATCTATTTGAACACTTTGCATCTTACCGGCAGCAGCACTTCTTTGACAGCTCCCATTGAAAACGACAACGTGACCCGACACCATTTGACACCTATGCACCCGGCTTCCCTGAGTGTGGTAACTCGAGTACTCCGGTGCTCCCGTGGTTGTTGACCCTAGAACTTCCTAAATCCAAAAGGGTTTGGTCCTGACTCATTTCTAAGTGTTCCTAATCTTTAAAACTCTAACCACGACTTTCCCCATAGAAGCTAACGGGAGCTGGCGGCTGTGTTCTCACACTGCACACGGCCCCCGTGGGTCCCCTGTGTCACTATCTTGGGTGGTTCCTTGGGGTGCCAGCGATTCTACAGGCTCTAGGCCTTGTGTCTAGTTAAGTTGTGGTTCTTATACCACTATTTTAGCATAAGGTTTGGCTCGCCCCTAGGGGCCTGACGCGTATTTGTGCTATTTTACCGTACTATTTGAAGTATAACTTATGTGTTTGGACCTCTAGCCTCATAAAGAGACCAGTAGGGTGTGTTTAGAAATAAATACATATATTTTATATATATACCTGGTGTGGTTCCCTTTCATTTGGTCATTCAAGATATTATAGACTGGTAAAACAAGCTGCTTTACATTCCTTCAAGCCTTAGCCTGAAGGCTGCTCTCCATAGCTACCACTAGGATAGCTTTCAATAAAGGTTGTCTTTAACCTATCATCAATAAGGGGTTGTTTGGAATGGTACAGGGTGCCCACTATAACTAGTGGACAGCTTATACCAGGCCAACTTCTCACAGGTACCATTGCAGAAACAAGTGAACCAAAGTCCTAGTAGAATGTGCAAAAAAAAGGCCAGCTAATTCTGATGTCAGGAGTTACCATCAAGCCTTGTGTCCTTGATGGATTTCCTATGTGAACCCTAATGTGATAGGTCTTCCCTTTTAGCACCAATAAACTCTTTCAAAATTCAAAGATTATTGATGACGCTGCGAACAGCTAAACAAGTCACTTTCCAAATACCCTTCTATTCGTTTCTCTTCCTCTTAGTCCCATTCTTAAATATTAATTTGCTAAAATCAAATATCCTTATGGAAAAAATAACTTTCACTATAGTAACCATGTTTTACATTATAGTATCCCTGTTTGCGAACATTTCGTATTACGGATTTGTGATATCATTTTAGTAATACCAGCTGTTATTTAGAAAGTTGCTTTTGAGTAATTAAAATTGCTGAATAGTGCAAAAGTGGGGAATTCACAAATGCAATATCCGGTTCCCAATTCAGATATGCATCTGTTTGTATGCTGGTTTTGCGTTATTATGGGAAAAAAATTCCTACTATGTTCTAAACCTATTAGAAGCCTCCTCCAGACACATATGCACTCTATCACACTTTAAGACGTGGTCTTCTGGTTTCATTGGCATATGTTAATGGTGTATACTGATGGTCTTATTAGCTAATTTTACACTAGTCACGTTCGTACTGTACTACACACTTCCAGGACTCTTTTTTTTTTTTAAAACAGACTTTTATTAATTTTCCTGTGAAAAGCATACACATCTCCGTCGCCCAATGCCTGGATGATAACAAGGATCAAAAAGAAATATCATCAGCAGTTCAACAATCCTAGCCTAGCCCCATATCTACCATTCCATACAATAGTTACATTATCCTACCGCCCACCATACATGTATCTTTCAATACTATAGAGTGGAACAGCAATACCCCCACCCGCTCCCCCTTCTTATTCAAAAACTTCCCCAACAATACACCCCCAACCACCCACCCAAGCATGTCGCCAGCTACCAAACTATTCACTAAGCCAGATGCGCCTCGCAGTCCATCTCCCACGTTCTCTACCACACGGGACACCGCAGTGAGTCAGGCAAAATCATCTCTCCTGATCCCACGAGCCAGGTACCTCCCCACGCCCCACCCCCGCTCTTGCGGTGAAGTGTCGCTCAAGTTTCCCCTGCCACACCCCTCTCCTCCAAATCCTCCGCACTGTCACCCGGAGGGTGCTTTAGCAACTCCAGAAGTGCCACCCATGCTTGCGTCATTTCCTGAGACTTCTCACTGCCACTACGCCGGGCCAGCTTTAGCCTATAATTCCCTTTACTCCCAGCCCACTTCACCATCTCCCTGTTCCACCTCACCAAACTAGGAGCCTGCCTCGCCTTCCAATGGGATGTAATTTCTCGCTTAGCCAGGATCAACCCCAGATCTATAAACCGGCTAGTAACCTTGGTCTTAGCGTTGTGCGGAAACCAATGCAGCAAGCAGAGCCCAGGCGACATCACTAACTCCCTTTCCGTCACAGTCAGCAGGGCAGTCATCACCTCCTGCCAAAAGTCTCCCACCCGCGGGCAGTCCCAGAACATGTGCAGAAGGTTCGCCCCACTCTGAGCACAACGGGGGCATTCACCCGACCCCCCAAAATACTCAGCAATTTTACCGGGGGTGAGATAGGCCCTATGGAAGACATAGAATTGAATAAGTTGAAACCTTGCATTCCGAGAACATTTCCACGGCCGCTCCACAATCGCCTCCCAAGCCTTTTCTGCAATGGGTTCCCCTAGATCCGCCTCCCACTTGAGACGCAGCGCTGTCAGCGGTTTGCGCATGTCGCTCGTGATTCGACGATAAAGGCAGGTCACCGCTTTAAACATGCCCGCCGCCATCACCACATATTGGCAAGCGAGAGCGAGAGCCCAGCCCACTGCGCCAATGTTTCCTAATGGCTGCTGACAGCGGAGCGTGCAAAAGAAAGTCCCCCCACGGTAGATCATGGCGCTCACAGAGGTCTTGAAAGGGAAGAAGACAACCATCCTCATACAGATCACCTATGGCCATGACTCCCGCTTCCTCCCAGGCCAGCAGCTGACTCCAGTCCCCCCATGCGACAACGCCTCACACATCCGCAACAGGATCTCAGGAGCATAAGGGGTCCCCCCATGTGCCCTCCTAATCAACCGTGCCCAACAGTGGCGGATTGTTCCCAACTCCGGCGGCAGGAGGGTACCTCTCAGCGGCCCCCGCAGTAGCACACAGGGCAGAAGGTGCCAACTTGGGTCCGACCCGTCTTGGTCCTCCGGTCGCCTAATGTGACCCGCCACCCATTTCGTGAACCACTGAAGTTGCGCAGCATGATAGTAGGCCTCAAAGTCCGGCAGTGCAAGACCCCCCTCCGCCCTAGGCCTTTGCAGAGTGACTAACGCCACCCTCCGTCAGCCAGTTCCCCAGAGAAACCCCGTAATCAAAGTGTTCAGCTGCGCAAAGAGCCTGCTCGGAGTCCACACGGGGAGGGTCCCAAAATAATAAAGAAACCGAGGTAGAATGATCATCTTCACCAGAGCGACCCTGCCAGCTACCGACAGCGGAAGGGTCCCCCAAAAATCAAAGCAGGCCTTTGCTCCTCACACTGACTGCCCCACATTACCCTCCAGCAGGTCAGCGGGGTCATGGTAAATCTGTGTCCCCAGATACGGTAAACACCGAGATTCCCATAAGACATCCCCCACCCTCGATTGCTCCCGCGCCCCTGGCCTGGTAGGGAATAGACAGGACTTATTCCAATTCACCCTGAGGCCCGCCATCCTCCCCAAGGTCTCCAGCAAGACTCGCGCTCCCCGTAACGCATCCCCAGTATTCGGCAGAAACATAAGGAGATCATCTGCATACAGCGCAATATGGTGTATTCTTCCCTCTACTACGAGTCCTGGGAAATACCGCCCGACCTGGCGTGCGCAGCCATGGGTTCTATTGCCAGAGCAAACAACAGGGGGGATAGTGGGTAGCCCCGCTGTGTCCCCCGAGCGACCGTGCAGACGCCAGAGATCAGACCTCCCGTCCTTACCCATGCAGTGGAAGCACTATAAAGCAACGCCGTCCACTTCAAGAAATTTTCCCCCAGTCCGAACTCTCGCAGGTCATTAAAAAGGTAGGGCCATTCCAGGCTATCGAAAGCTTTCTCGATATCAACCGCAAAGACACAGGCCTCTTCCTTGTCGTAGGAGTTAGACCCCAGAATGCGCAGGAGTCTGCGGATATTCATCGCAGTATAGCGAGAGGGAATAAACCCAGCTTGGTCCGCATGCACCAACGTCGTCATATAAGGCATCAGACGACTGGCCAAGATGCTGCTCAAAATCTTGTAGGCAAGATTGAGCATCGCTAGGGGCCTATAGGATGAGCGATCCCTGGCACGTTTGCCCGGCTTAAGGAGGGGAACTATTAGAGCCTCTCGCGTGGAGACAGGCAGAGCACCCTCCCGACGCGCCATTTTATAAAGCGTCACCAACTGGGGAGCAATAGCATCCGTATAAGCTGCATAAAATTGGACGGGGAGCCCATCTTTCCCCGGTGTTTTGTTCCTGGACATGCGTTTTATGGCACTACGGACCTCTCCTATTTCAATGTCCCGGCCCAGCATCTCGGAGGTATCAGCCTCCAGACGTGGCAGCCCCGCTGCAGGCAAGAAATCCTCATCGCCCGGCATCTCCGGTCCCAATCTGCTTCGATATAACTCTGCATAATAATGCCGGAAACAAGTATTAATGCTCTTCTGGGTGAGAAATGCCTCCCCTCTCGGTCCCCTCAGCTCCAATATCTGTGTGCCCCTACGCGCCGGGTTAGCCAACCAGGCTAGCAGCGCCCCCGCCTTATCCCGCTCCACATGCGCCTTGTCCGTGTATGCCTTCAAATCAAAGCATCTCAGCCTCTCAAGTTGGACTGCAAAAGCCTCTCGTGCCTCAAGCAGCCCTGTATGTCTGTCCGGGCGCTCCGGATGCTCCCTCTCCTCCTCTCGCAGTCGTTGCTCTGCTTTCTGTACATCATCCAGCAACACTCAGCGGGTTCCCACCACCTTGCCTATGCATAGCCCTCGGATTACTGCCTTGAACGCATCCCATTCCACCCCCCTAGACGACGCTGCTCTTGTGTTAAGCCTAAAATAGTCATCAATAGCCAACCCAATAGTATTCCGGAACACCGGGTCCTCTAAGGTGTCCGGGCGCCGTCGCCATGTGGGAATGGCGGGACGATCCCGCAGCCAATGCAAGACTGTCAATAGAGGATTATGATCCGACGCCGTCCTAGCTAAATATTCACTATGGACCATTGCCCCGTGGACATCTGGGGAGCTAAGGATCGAGTCCAACCGGACACGTAAGGACACACTTCCAGGACTCTTGATCTTAGTGTCATACACCAATGGTGTATATTGAATGTTTTTATCAGACATTTTTATATCAGCAATGTAAGCAGTGCACTGCTCTGCACTTTATCATGAGTCCAATCGGATTTATTGGTGAGCAACATTGATTTTTATTGGTAGTTTTACGATGTTGCAATGGTTTTAAGTAACTATGCAAAATAAATAAACTTGAACTTTGGTCAATATGTTTCACTTCTGTGACTCACTAGGGCTTCGCTCTTTAAAGCCCACTTGCATAATTGTGCCTTCACCAGTAAGTCACTGTCCAGCACAGAGGCATCGAATGTCGACGGTGCAAGTTGATTAAGTGCATATATATTATGGAGTCAGTGAAGCCAAAATAAGTCCCATTGTCTGTCCAGTTACAATGTGCAGGACCCTGCTGACTGATGAATGTGCAGGACCTGCAGAGCGGCTTGCAGCTAGTTTTGCACTGAGCAGTCTATGCGACAACTTTAGTGGATGCCAGCATTATGGAATGACATCAAATGGATCCTTATCACATTTTCAGTAAGAGGGTTTATGCTTACTATAATCTGTATAGCAAACTTTTCACAATTATATGTTGTATGAAGTACCTGCTACCTTGCGTTATATATATATTGCAGATGAAGCAGGGGGGCCAAGTGGGCACTAGATCCTTTAAAGAAAGCATCACCATTCTGCACAAATGCACTTCTTGAAGTCGGTGTCTGAGGCAGATACCCTATGCTCTCTATGGATTGGTGCATAGAGTTTATAGGAACTGTGCTTGCACCTCGGACTCCTATCTCTTAGTGGGGGCATCCTCACAGGTAAGGTCATCAGCCAGTACTTAATTTGTGAAGGAAAGAGTACTGGTGCCCAGAGCTCTGCTCAGAAGTTGGTGGCTGGTGCAATTAAATGAGAGGGTGCCAAATAACAAGGCTGGTAGTCTTAAATCCACCTCATGCTTCTTTAATCCACTACCAGACACTCCCTGCCCCTTTACCTCATTCTTGCAGGTTCTTGCTTTCTCCCTTTGTGTCTGTTTTGCCGCTGTTCTCTTCCTCTGTCTATGCGATCTATAAATATCTGATGCAGGGAAACAGGTGCCGCTCCCCAAAATAAGTGCTGGTGGCCCCATCGGCAACACCAGCTTAAATTAAGATCTGTCAACACTAGGGTAGGCAACATAATTTCAGCAGGACCTTTGAGCTTTTTGTGAACGAAGAGGAAGCAGACAGCACTCAGCTCCATATTTTGGAATCACCCCTGCTGGGTCCAACGTAGGTCTGAATCAATGATTCTAAGCTCTAGCAAATGGATGGTGACCAACTGCCCATCATGTGCAGAGCATTCTTTGTAGTTCAAAAGCTCAGCCATCTTGATTAGCACAGAGTCCCTCGCCTAAGTGGGGCTTTCGGGAAGAACACCCCATGCCTTCTTCCCAGAATTCATGGTGCTGACCACAATTTTTGGGCAGCTGGTGATGTACAGCCTTGATTGTCCTTCTTTGGTAGCATTGTTTGTTTATTCTACTCAGACAGGTATGTAGTACAAAATGGCAGGAGAGGACAGAAAAGTGGAGGATGGACTTCCCTGGAGGAATGCATCCACCTCCATCTTTCAACCAAATATAAATATGCATGTGATCAGCTAAAGTTAACTTTTATTGCAGGTGCATCAGCAGTGATTGGCATGGCCTGTGTGCTCACAGTCCAATGATCTTTATCATTATCAAGAGATCTACAAAAATGTGAAGTCTGTTGGCTGGAAAAAAGTCACAATTTTTAAAGCTCCCCAAGCTTCGCTAAGTGCAACCCTTGCAAAGTTAAAAAAGAGGTGTAATTTCAGCTGCACTTTATGGAAGAAAAAATTGTGCTGCTGCGAAGGGCTTATGATGGACTTTGGTCATTCAGCACCTTTTCCCAGTCAAAGTCCACATCCTCCAAATCCTAGGCTCCACCCCAGTCACTCTGCTGCCCCCTGCCACATTGCCCCCCCCCCCTCCCTCTCCCAGGTCCTTATGGATCAACATCCCCAACCCTTCCGACACACCGTGCCGGAGCTTCAGCCCTGCTCAACCCTGAGCCTTGGCATCATCATAGCTCTGCAAATATTTTGTTATGCTCTTCACGAGGGCAACATTATACTTCTGTAGAACTGCCCACTTGCAGCCCATCTGCAAAGTTGTAAAATGTTGCCTGGTTTCACAAAAGGCAGCTTTATCAATATACCTGACTTGATGAGGGAAGGTAAAACCCTGGCCCTAGCATTCTTGAAAAACCATCGAAAATAAGGTTGGCACACATTTTCAATGATACCAAAAATAAATGTGACATGACCAATATTTTCCCCGGTTCTTGGGTTTAATTTAGAAGGAAACCCCAATAGGCATCACCTATGTTTTCTCTCTGCACCTTAAGTCCCACAGTAGTGCCATACCCCAGTAACTGTCTAAAATGAGTCTAGTAGAAGTTGGGTCGTTCCATTTGATTATGTAATGTGGTACTGTCAATTAATACAATTTTAGTCAGAGGGAGAAGTTAAACAACTGAGTATTAATTTTTCTCATATTCTCTCTGGGTAGGCTTTTATGACGTTTATGCATTTCTATAAGAAAATGGTCTCACACAAGTCCAAGTATTCTCTTCGATTCTAGGAAACTTCAAGTGTTGTTGTCGTAAGGTTCCCTTTCTCCCACCAGCATTGTGTTTGAGAGAAAATAGGCACATATGAGAAATAAATAAAAGAAACTAAGAAAGAAAACAATTCTCCTCATGTGATTCCTTGGCTTTCTTGCTTTAGACTTCTCTGCTTGTCTGACTTTTTTTTTGCTGTTCGTTTTAATAAAAGCCTAGTATGCCTTCATTCTTCCTTCAATCTTTGTATTTTTTTTATTCTGTCTCTCTTTCACGTGCTGACACCTTTTATTCTTAATTAATTCACTTTCCTTTGTTCTCTTTATTTCACTGTTTCAAATTTTTGTCTCTGCCATCTGTAATACTTTCCTTCTCTATTCCGTTTGCTTCTCTCTACCGGTTTGAGTAGAAAGGGTACACTCCAGCCCCACCCCTCTTCTGTTAGCTACAGTACTGCTTAATTGTATGGTTGTGAAAGAAAAGACAAGAAAACCATTTCCAAAATTGTGAGTTGGCATTTATCTATGTTTTAAGATCTTCAAACTTTGTTAACCACAAAGAAAATACTCTTGGGCATAACACAATTTTTCATCGCTCCTATTGCTAAGCTAAATCTTCAGGACCCTTCTATGTACAAGGATATACCACAACCCGTCCTTGGTCCATAGTGAGAATATCTGTCTTCAGCTGGTGAGAGCTTGGGTATGTCACCACTCCTTGGTTTTGGCGCTATCGTCTTTCTCCTGCTCACTTCAGGTTCTGCCAGTCTCATGCATCCAAGGAAGGATCGGTATCACAGAATCTATCTGACCCAGCAGCCGTGGGAGGACTATTGTTGTCAGTCATTCTTGGCTTCTGTTGCAGTGTTCCTTCTCTGGCCTTGTTCTTCCTGCTGACAGCCTTTTTGTCCTTCTTCAGTCGCACTTTTCATACTTTTTTCTTGTTCTTCTCTGTATAGTTTTTCTTTTCTCTCTACTTTTTGTTCTTTCAATAGTCTTTCTCATTTTTTATTATCTTGTTCCTACATCAAATTGTGTTCCAAAGGAGACCAAGGTGTACAGTTTAGGTGCTCTTCAAGATCAGATGCCCCCAACTGATGCCAAAAGCAAACATACCTGGCAACTTTGAAGTAAAAGAGGAAACAGGAAATGATGTGGATTTTAGAGCTGCACAGATGGGTAGACACTTTCATTCCTAGATCAATTAGTAAACATCATGTCATATATGCCTCCTTATTAAAAAAAGAATGAATTTCCAGGAAAAAATTAGTTCCGGTTAAGGACAGGTGAAAAGCTTGCTGTTCCATTGTTTAGGTCACAGTTGCAGTCATCCACAGTGGCTTGCCCTTTGTACTGTCATCTGCCTCTGGAAAAAGCGCTGTGTTATTACAGTGGAGTGCTAATGTCACGTTCTTGTTGCAAGTGATTAGTGAGGTCACAATTAGAATATTAAAGTGAAACAAAATACGTTTTTATTAAGGTATTGCAGGCGTCCAGGTGTTATTAGCCTGCAAAATGTATTAAAATCACAACCTCTGTCTTACATAACTGAATTTTCTATAGCAGTCGAATGTGCAATAAAAGCTAACCAGAGACATTTTCCTTTCTTTAAATTATCCTATCATTATCTTTTGAATCTCTGGATTTTCAGCGAAGTCTGCTGTTTCTGCTCTTCCCTCAGTGCTGAGATGAAAGGAAGGGTCAAATTGGACATGCAAAGGATAATTATTTTTCATTTTAGCTCCCTCTGTGACAGGGTATTCACACCAATTTGATGGAAAATAAGTTTAAAGGTATTACTGAAATGTGAAAATAGAAATTTCACAATGTTCCTCGGTGTTACAGAACCAAATGTTTCTTTCTTGAAAAGATTATACTGACTCCTGTGATCAATTTAGTGTCTGCCCACAATTTCCTTCTCATCTTGCCCTAAGGGTTGGTCGTTTCCTGGCACAGTCCTCATTTTAAACCAGGGGAAAAAAGCTTTTTGTTGACATATTAGTGTCACTGGTTTATTAAATGACATCTGTTGTATAATTCGGATTCAATATTTAAGAAGTGTGATAATTTATGTTATTTTTACACACAGCTGTGCGTGTAGAAATGTGAGGATTTTTTGTGCCGCAAACACGCTGTAATGTGATGTGTGAACTGCACAAATGTGTGACGGAATGGCTTAATGATGCTGTATGTCTACCCAATAAGTCATTCTATTGAGGAACATTAAATTAATATCATTTAAAGTTTGCGCAGTGAGAAAGAGCAGGGTAACCACAGTCTCTGCCAGAAAGTCAAGTGATTGCTCATCAATCTACATGTCACATATACTGTAACAAATGTGAGCAAAAAGCGTCATTAAAACCTTTACATTGTAACCTGTCCTTAAAGATATAAATTATTGAGCATAGGACAACTTCAGTGAGATGAGAATCTGACCTTCCAGGGTGAAAGTGTCACCAGGTTTATAATACGTCTAAATAGGTCCAATTTTACTTAAGCCCCTGCACTGGTGCTATAATATATTGGGTTCATAAATATTTTGGCTATTTCAAAGAGCATTGATCACACACTTAAAAGCCCTTATTGAGGTGCAATGGCATAATATGCGTATTTGTTTGAGCGCCATATCAGTCATTAATATTCGGTTTTGTTACAAAACTGGATGATCCACATCCTTGCTCCTGAGCATTGGTAAATTATTGCTCTTCCAGAGGCCATGACATCTGTCTTTTTTATTTTGTTAATTCACATAAATTTGATATTACAGCATATTTACCATCACTTTCTATGCAGTATACACTCCGGAGAATTAATAGCTAGAAGTTGGCCTTTGAAGAGTGGTCATTATATTAAAAAATATTTTAGACAATCACCTAATCATTGCCCCTGCTGTTACTTCCTTCAAGGCAATGTCTACACAAGTCTGCCTTACAGTCATGGTGTCAAGATTTGCTCTCTGCGCTCTTGTGCTGACCACTAGAGAGACTAGTAGTAGGACTTTCAATGTTTAACAGAACTTCCTGACTTTTTGCTATATCCATATACTAATTCCCTTCCTCTTGGAAAATATTTTGAAAATTCCTATTTATTTCGAAATTGGGTTTTGTGATAGCTAAAATGGTATTCCTCACAAACACTGCATTTTTCAGAACCCTTGATTTTGTGATGTATAACAATACGGATTAACAGCTTCCTGGAAAACGTTCTGCATTTAACACACATTCCAGATCCATGCCGGGGTTTGTGACAGCCAGTATGCCTCTCCTGCTAAGGGCCCGAAAACGATTTCACTAGGACAGCCCTCCATATGACTCAGATCCAGTAGGCTTTCCTAGTGACTTGTGCTCTGCGAGTTTGAGCAACCGAGTATGATGCACCCGTATGGTGGCGGACTCAGTTCACTCGGAATCCCATTGAACTCTATGTGAACACGTACACAGGCTCTCATAGCAAAAAGGGGTGGGTGGGGAAAAGCGTACACCCTGTGCAGGCACCCCATGGTGCCCGACACACTGTGCATGCATGGAAAGGGGGTACCTTGGGTACCCCCATGGCACATATTCGGAGGGCCTCGGGTGAAGGGGGGCCCACTACAGCCCCCCAAAGTCCGATTGCTACAGCCGTTTCATCTTCCTGAGACCGAGTTGATACGGCATATCGGAATCGTGCATCGTACTTGCTCGTTCGTAAGCTGGCTCCATTGCGCGGCATGATTCGGCTACGAACGAGTCAGACTGACAGGGTCGGGTTTGGAAACCATTCGGTCAATGGGGACGAGATGCTCGTGTCATACTTGCCGTTCGGAATGGGGACGATTCGGTCGGAAACATAGGCTCCGAATCAGATTTGCTCATTCCGGAACCCGTCTGGAGGCAGCGCCGGCTTTAGGGCGGTGCGACCGGTGCCATCGCACCGGGTGCTGGCTTCCTGGGGGCGCTGTGTTTGCAAGTTTATTATGCTTTTCAAGCACCTGCTGCCACATTCCTTTCCTCCTGCAATTACCGGGCCTCACAAAAATGTCAAGATAACTCCTGTGATTAATGTTCTTCCAGGCCAGAGATCAGAGTTTTGTGTAGTTGAGGTTTTTGACTTATGTGAAGGTAGCACAGACGGTTAATATGCCTACTGCAAAGAACATGTACAAAGTAGTTTACAGGGTGCATTTAATGTAAATAGATCAGCAGGTTACCGCTTTTAAAAGAGCCATCTTTTTGTTACTTGCAATTTATAACTTAAAGTCCTAATATAGAATAGTGAGGTATTAACTTTCATCATAGAACTGCATACACTCAGCAAAGTATAGAACATTGATTAATGTTGCAAAAAGGGTTAATTTGGGTAGAAATGGATTCTTATTATTAAAGAACACTCCCAACAATGATGTTTCTTTTTCGACTCTGAGTTTGTGCTTCTCCACACCAAGCACTCTTAAACTATACTGCCTACCAGTATGGATGACATGTGACTCCTACACTTTTAGGGCCAGATGTATCAACGCATTTTGTGATCGAAAAAGGGCCGATTCGCAGAATCGGCCTGTTTCAAATATCCAAAAAGCGTTTAGCAAAGTATCAAGCTTTAAGAATTCACAATATGGGTAATCGCAATTATTTGCAATTACCCAAATTGCGAATGCAGTTAGGGAATCGCAATTTACGATTCCCTAAATACTAGTCTTGTAGCCATCGCAAATTGCGATATTGCTTTAAGGAATCGCAAATTACCACCAACTTCAAGTTGGTGGTAATTTGCGATTTCCTAGAATCTGAGAGAGAGTGGTTATGGAGACTTGGTCACTGTTAAAGGGTGCCAGTGAGAGAATCCGTGGAGGAGGTGGCCATTGGGGGCGCCAACTAACATTGTCGCACTGGGCACCACCAGCGCTAAAGCCGGCCCTGTCTGGAGGCCTTCCTAGCGAGATCGTACTCAGGCCCTAAGCCCTTCTATTCCTAGAAGTTCCTGCTCACTGCTACACCTCTACTCTTGTAGGATTAGGGTAAGTGAAGGAATCAGCACAGCTGTGGCTGGCAGGTGCTAACTTGACCACAGCTGTCGGCGGTGATCACTAGTGAGTTCTTTTAAGTCTCTGATTCCTTCAGTTGCTTTGTTTCCAGAGTTTCTGATTCCTAAGTTATTGCTCATCCTTGTTTGCAGAGTTTCCTTATTCATGAGTTATTCATGTTCTTTGAACTAGCAATGTCATGTAGGGCATCCTTGTTTCCTGAGCAAGCATGTATTTTAGTGCATCCTTATCTCTTGAATTTCCACTATATCAATATTTACCCTTTACTCAGTCCCTAGCTTTCTTTCCTTTATCCTTAGTTCCAGTTTCCAGGATTCTACCTTCTTGTCCCTGCTGCTTTAGCTTCTAATTTCCCAGTGGGGTTTGTTTACTTGCTTTTTCTTTCTTTCATGTTAAGCACTATTCCTCTTCAGCTCCTTGTCTATAGTAGCTGTGTATTTGAGTTCTTCACCCTTGCTATTACTTCCTTGCTGTTTCTGTGTGATCACCATGATTAGTGGGCACAGCTGACATATTAGGTGGTGTTTCTCATCCACTTGTCTTTAAGCTACTTTTATAACATTACCAAAAGAATCAGCTCCACGGACACTGCCTTTGAATGTATTTTGTATATGTGAGTATTTGCGTTCAATGGGGGCTATTTACAAAGGAAAAGTTACACTTGAGTAAATCTAGTGGTGTATCTTTACTCTTACACTTTTGAGTAACTTTACTACTTTTGACTATCCACCACTTACAAGTGTAAAGTTACTTAAAAGGCATATAATAGCATGTCTCGGCCCTCTGAAACAGTGGGCGGAGTCCATATAAATGTCATATAGGACAATAAAGTTACTACTACCAGTGACTTTGTGACCATATTTGATGGTCTGGACACTTGGCTGAGACCTCCACTATCGAGGCAGCGATTTCCCTATGGTAAAGTATAGGGACATTTATGTAAGTTTATTGAAGTTAAAAAAATAGTTAGCATTTTTATGCTAAATGTTGATGTCAATTAATTTTATATATTTATTTTAACAGTAGGACAAGTTAAAAAAATACAGCATCATTAACTTATATTTTAGTGAAATATTAAATTGTTTAAGTATATTCAATATAAAAAAAAATTAAATCCATCTACTGTAACATGTATATATTAACATATTATTATTAAAAGTTACTAAGAGTGAAGGATAAAATTACTTGTAATTAATTTACAGCTTTGAAAATAATACCTTTGCATTTATTTATACATTAAAAATAGGTAATTAACATATATACTCCTTATCCAGGGCCTAGTGCTGTCCCGCTTAGACTACAGCAATTTAGTCTATCTGGGTGCCCCCGAGGCTACCATCTCGAAACTCCAGCGCACACAGAACGCGGCAGCACGTATGATCACCCACACCCCCCCCAGAACATCTGCCAAGCCAGCCCTTAAAACCCTGCACTGGCTACCGGTGCGCCAAAGGGTGCACTTTAAAGCAATGTGTATCACACACAAGCTCTACAACGGTTCCGGCCCAGCGATCCTCAGCAACATGATTACACCCTATACAGCAACCAGAGTGCTACGATCGCAAAATGAGAATCGAGTCCACATTCCCAGATTCAAAAAAGTCCGCACGGGAGGCCGCCAATTCTCCGTTCAGGCGGCCAAAGGCTGGAACGCACTCCCCCTGGCCCTCAGATTGGAATCCAATTACCTTGCGTTCCGAAAAAAACTTAAGACCCACTTGTTTCCCAAGTAACACCCTTCGACTACCTCCCGTCTCAATAGGTTCAAGTTACATAGCGCGGGGATACCCTTGGGTCACCAGGCGCTGTAGAAATCGCTAAAATAAAAAATAAAAAATAAATATATTGAATATATATTTTTATATCGTATATTTCATTTTTTTTATTAAGTTGATATATATTTTTAAAAAGATAGAATAAGTTAATCTAATTTAATATTAGTTGATATGGGCTTTTATTTTAAATCCCTACCTCCATTAGTTTCTATTTGTGTTGCTGCAATACCAGTGTGTGGTGCTGGACTTACTCGATCTCTGAGATAGGATACATTTAAAACTGTCTTGGGTCTTTTTTGGCTGCAGTAATTATAGCAGTGAAATTTGTGAATTGCAATGGACTTTTTTAGAAGTGGAAGTATGTCCCTCCTTAGCGCTCTTTTACCTCCTTCCTAAACTCCTCCCATTAATGCGTAGAAATTCCACATTTTCCAGTCACTGACCCCTGTCCCTCCCACAATTCGTACTAAATCTTATACAATACATGTGCATAAATCTCTACACTTGAGGTGGAGATGTCAGCACAAAAAGGACAGGAGAGGCAGAAGCAGGGACTTCCACAAATAGGTTAGAGAATGGCATTTTGTAGTTTGTTAGTAGTAATACAAAATGCATTTTGTGAAAAAGCCGCAGTATCTGTATCAGCAATTTTGAGTGCGAAACCTACTGAACTTCAGTCAGCCTTGTGAAGGTCCTGGATGCCTTATCCCACTTTCCCTTTATCATTAATGTGTTGTTTGTATCTCTTGCACACCTTGGGTTTTAGTCATTCTGAATTGCTGCAAGTGCCTGCTCCTTCTGAACTTTCTTGTTACCTTGTGTAGAGCCTCCCAATAACAACACTTTTCTCCTCTGACTCTATTTGTGATGTGGTAGCTAGTTTATCAATATTCTTTTCACGTTGCCTTCCTTTCCACCTGTCTGTGACAGGCCCCTTCCACACAATCTGTATATTTGTACAATAGATTGACTGACTGTCTTAGTATAACTCAATATGTGAGTTAAATCCATAATTATTGAACATTTACCCTAAATGTCTCCATTTACAAGCATCACAATCATTGTATTTGTGCCTACGACAATATTTATCATAGGGGTAAATGGAGCCACATCTCACACTAATTTGTAATGTGTGTTGATTGTAGTACACAGCTGCCCAGTCAGAACACATAAGGAAGAGAAAGAAACACTCTGAAGGCACATGGCTCTCAAACGGCAGCCACAACGACAATAAGTATTTATTGAGAAATAGAGTATGCACGTGCACTGCATATACTAATTATAGGCAAAGGGCAAAAGTCCTACATAAAATGACAAAAAAGTGACCTATCAGCCAGAAAAGAAGAGGGTCACTGCGCACATCACACAGTTACTTTTAAATGCCCTAGACTAAAAACATAAGAAAAACATACTGTAAATCAACCCTAGTGGCAAGGCTGGGTGTCTTCCACATACATTTTCCTAAAACTAAAACTGTGAAAAAAATACCCTAAATGGGTCAAAGGGTTACACTACCTCCAAAACCATAATAGCTAAATGCCATACTTCTACTATTAAAACCAAGATCAGCCAAACTAAACGAACCCTAATGGTATACAGGAACAAACACCAATCCTTCCCTAACAAAGTCTTGATCAGTGGCATATTGTCTGTCACCACCACTCTGTCCCTAATGTTACCCCTGATTTATTTCTCAGGCAAATGCAGGTCTGTATGGGTGTCACTCAGATAGGACAAAGAAAACCTTGCTGTGAGAATGAAAAGGAACACCTCAGCAGCTACTGGGCACAACACGTCACACCATCAGGACTCTCTGAATTAGTCCAAGGCTCCTTTTCCAAAGTAATTACAAGATGGTAACACAGGTCTCCACTGCCTTGGGGTCTTACTAACAATCAGCATGACAGGCAAATGGAGGAGCTTAACTAATCTGAACATACCCACTGCTGGGCACGCCTTTCCGCAGTCTACTGACCTTGACACCTGTAAAACAACATCCCATAAAACCGATATAGCAACATCCCCACTGATGAGGACTCTGGTGGCACTCTCACTCACATTGTCCCACTTGTCCACAGCCGCACAGCTCTTAACCTCACATGCCGACAGAGAATAGGCCTCTCACATAGAAGGGCAATACCTAAAACTTTGGAATTTTGATAACTGGTCTTGTGATGTCAAGGACAAATTAGGATGCCATCTAACTGAGCACCTAACTGCCACTGATTTATTTCAACATTTGCAGGGTATTCGCTGCAATTAAGCCATATTTTAGATCTCCTCATTTTAAATTAAATCAGCATCACAAAGTTTGCTGTATATCCTCTTGACAGATCACAGACCGCTTCACTGTATAACACCATTCAAAGCAGACTTGAACCAACTTAAAAAAAAATAGTGTAAACATTTAAATTTGTCATGACCCCGGCTGAGACTGGGATTAGTCTAGCTAACAGGGTAAGCTTACCCTCTGCAGCATCCATGGAATTCAGAAGGAAGGGTTAAGCATACTGAAGGGAGCATCTAAAAACCTAGAAATAGAAGTACAGGACAGAAGCTGAAGACTGGAGCAGGTTGGAACAGAATGGGACCAGGACACTGGACTAGAAATTAGAAAGATGATGTAAATACAAAGCAATAAACTTTTGGCAAGCATTAGAAAAGTATAACACAGAAGAACAATAGACAAACTACCATAAATAATATTTCGAATGCTCCATGGAAAAAATTCTGTTTCTAAGGGAAAAAGATTTAACAATAAAAGAAACAGTAGTTAATCTCACAGAATCTAGGAAAACACCCAGCAGCTCTTATGGAAGACGAGCACTGAGTAGGTCTCTACCCAAGAGGCACCAAACCTTGAAATTCACTGCCACCCTCAAATAACAATATATAATATCATAAATATAACAGCAGACTAAGTGAATGGAGCAAGTGGAAAGGATACAC
Source organism: Triturus cristatus (assembly GCF_964204655.1). NCBI lineage: Eukaryota > Metazoa > Chordata > Amphibia > Caudata > Salamandridae > Triturus > Triturus cristatus. The sequence goes on from NC_140587.1 coordinate 628,087,101, forward strand.
AAACAGGGCTCAGGGAAAGTAGCAATGGATTCTACGATATATGAACTGGACTGATGTACCTAGATCAAGCAACAATTGAATCAGGATATGAAATCTGTACACAAAAAGGACATGTCTGTAAGTATGTGGATTGAACTAAGTGTGCTGTGATACAAAAGAGACAATGGAGCTGCAGCAGCAAGTAATAGGAACAGAGATGCTAAAATAGCAATACAAGTAATGCTCAAACCACACAGAAACTTGGAGCAAACATTGAAGCAAAACAGGAGACCAGCACCAGTTTTGTGGAGAGTCTCAGTAGTAAAGATGGTTCTGAGAACGCAAGCACAGAGATCCGAGGCTAGGAATAGCTCGAAGCTCAGGACAGAAGAACAGTTGCAGGGATGGAGCCAAGTGTGAGTAATAACCAGTTGATGGGAATTAGGGATCTACCAATGGAATGAAGGCTGCACTGGGATTTGGAAAAGGAAAGACTATAAGAGCCAGAAGAATCAAAAAGGCAAACAGGAAAACCAGGAATCGAGTGCACATCAGAGCTGAGAAAGGCAAAAGTCCAGAAAGGATACATGTATGTGTGAGAATATTTGTAGGGTTTACGAACTCTGGGCCCGATTCACTTTACTAACTTAAGACAAAATCCTAAATTTACTACTCATGGTATTCACAGAATGCACTTACGACTGTCCTAAGTTTACGTCCGCACTCGGGCTGGAATTTCTGCACCCGGAGTGTAAGCTCTGCACCCGGAGTGTAAGCCCCACACCCGGAGCAAAATTTCCACCATCGGGCCGAAATCTCCGCTTTCAGGCCGGAATCTCCGCTTTCAGGCTGGAATACCCACAATGCATCAGATATGGTCAAATAACACCAGATTATGGGTTTTCCGGCCCAGAAGCGGAGATTCCGGACCAATGGTGAAAGGTCCACTTTGGATGTGGAGCTTACACACCGGGTGCGGAAATTCCAGCCCGAGTGCGGACGTAAACTTAGGACAGTCGTAAGTGCATTCTGTGAATACCATGAGTAGTAAGTTTAGGATTTTGTCTTAAACTAGTTCTGTGAATCGGGTCCTATGACATTAAGCTGACCTCTACCTCCATGGCATGCTCTATGTGAGGTATCTCAACAGAGATAATTGCATGGGCCACAATATTTTAACAAGCTGGTGTGGAAACCAGGACTGGAGTGTGATGTGGTTCAAGGTGTTCAATGCTCGAGAGATTTTTACCTATACAAGAATAAAGGCAGGAACCCAGAGGCACTTGTGAGTACCATCTAGTGGCTAGGTGTCAGACTCCTGACAAAATCACTTTTGGTAAATGAACTTGTGTCCTGTCCTCCTACAACACAGCTTTGGGAACAGGTTGATTACCTATACATATTCTTTAAAGACACTATGGGCCAAAGGGCTCCGCTATAATAATAGGAAATGTTAATATGGTGTGTCAATAATTGATTGAATTTTGAGTTAAATTGCAACAAATCAGTAATAAGGAAATTGCAAAAGATTTATGTAAACTTTGTGACACATCTGCATAAAGTCGAATTTTCAAGAAATGCAAAAACTATAGTACTGTATAGTACAACTCAAGATTAGGCAGTTTTCAATACTGCTTTAATTATCCAAAAATAAAACCTGCACTTTAAGGAACTTAGGGGGATATTCACAAGCCCCTATCGCCACCACAATGTCACTTTCAGTGACGTTGTGGTGGCGATAGGGGCCTCGCCTTATTTACAAGGCAGCATTAAGCCACGTAACGTGGCTTAACGCTGCCTTGTGAATAGGCCCCCTTTCACTCTGTGTTTAGCGTGAAAGGGGTGTGCAGTGGGTGTTGTGGTGGGTGTTCCACCACAACACCCATTGATATTTACTCTGCCCCCTATTCACAAGGGCAGCGTAAATAGGAACTAACCCCAAACTAAAGACCAGGAAAACCCTGGTCCCAAGTTGGTGATACAAGGAACAATTCTTTATTTCCCCTCGTTTTTGCATTTTCCATGTGTGCTGCCTTGTGCAGTACACATGGTAAATGCAAAATGCCATGGTTTGTCAATGTACAGGAAGGTGTCCCTTCCTGTATATAAACAAACCTATTTTTTTTAAATGCCATTTTGTAACTTACATGTGTGCTGCATGAAGCAGCACACATGTAAGTTACAAAATGGCATTTAAAAAAATAGGTTTGTTTATGTACAGGAAGGGACACCTTCCTGTACATAAACAAACATCCCTGCTTGCAGACACCCTTGCACTCTGGTGCAAGGGTGCCTGCGTTGGCACTAAGTTGTGAAACTTAGCGCGATCGCAGGGGGAAAAGCAAGGCTACACCATGTCCTTGTGAATAGGGTGCAACCTTTCTTTTCCAAAGTGGTGGAGAGAGACATTAAGACAAGAAGGCTAACGCCTCTCTCCGCCACTTCCTTGTGAATATCCCCCTTAATTGCCTCCAATAAGGATGGTGTTCCTACTAACTGTCACGGAGAGTGGAGTCACAAAAAAACCTGAATAAGCCAATAATCACAGGTCCTAATTACAAGATGTTGCAAATGTATAAAAATATACAACAACAACAATAGCTTTATTCGACAGTTTTGTCATAAAAGCAAAACACATACATTACAGCAAGTGTGTTAAGACATTAAATATTCTGAATTTAAAACATTTAAAAAAACATTAAACATGAATACTGCCGAACAAAATAGTTCTAAAAAAAAAAAAATTAGGATACATATACACTCAGTTTGTTCCAAATAATTCATAACATGGTTTAACCTGTCTTCATAACAGAGACCATACAATCAGATCTAATAGACCAAGCCCAGCTTGAAAACTTAGCCATAGCAATTGCTACTGGCTGCGATGAATCCGTTAAGAGGATTCTTAAGGCCTCGTCATGCTTCCTAAAACCCAGAAGTCTACAGATAGGGATAACCCACATGGCACGAGGTTTTTATACAGTGGGCAAAAAAACAGCAAATGACTAACTGTTTCTTCTTTGTCTAAACATTTTGGGCAGACTTTCATAGTATCCCCAACCCAGTTACCAGTAAATGATCTAACCAGTAGGGTACCAATCCTCATTTGGAAGTATAACTTCCTGTCTAAAGGTTTTTCTATAAAATCTCAATAATGTTTTAAAGCAGGTTTTGACTTTAGTTCAAGGAACCGACCTGTCAATTGCTTAGCTGCACCCTGTGCTCCAGATGATGCCATTATCATGTCACAATACTTCTCCTTTAATATCTTCTTAGACGGAAAAGAAGCATTTTGGGGATCCTCCCACAGTTCTCGCAGACCTAGGTTCACCAGCAACAACCTTATCTCCCCCAGCCATTTGATCCTGTGGAAACAATCTATGTCTATAACATCTTTTAGCCCTCTTGCGTAATGAGTAAGTTCGACCGTACACCACAATCTTCGCCAATATAATAGAGGGCGAAGTCTAGCCAGATCCCTTAATTTTTTCCTTCCCAAGTCTATCAATAATGGACACATGGGAGTACTTTTTGGGACGCCGATAGCCTTACGCAAGAATGTGTTTTCAGCAACTGTTATAGTAGCAAGGTTCTGGAACCCCCATAGTTCCGCATCATACAAAGCGGAGCTTAGTACTTTCAGACCGTAGATCTCCATCAATGGGCTAATCGGTTTGGAGAAGGAGGTTTTAAAGTTAGCTGCAAGAATCCCAGCCTGTTGTTTGTGCATCAGGGTAGCTGTATTTATTTGTTTAGTCCAGCTCATATCTGACTGAAGCGTGATCCCCAAATACGTAAAGGCATCTACTTTTTCAAGAGATACATTTTTCATAAAGACCTTACCCCGAAAGGATTTGTGCTCAGTAAAAGTCATACATTTAGTCTTTTCTGTATTAATTACAAGACCCCGGGTCGAGCAAAAATCCTCAAACCTGCTAAGGGCCTTCTGTAGGCCACTGGGGGTCTTGGAAACTATCAAAGTGTCATCCGCAAACATGAGGACAGGTATGCATTCTTTCGCCAACACTGGGGCATCGGTGGGGGTCTCCGAGAGGAAATCAGCCACCCCGTTCACGAAGAGCGAAAACAGGGTAGGCGCAAGCATGCAACCCTGGTGCACTCCCCTGTCAACGGGGAATGAATCAGTGACCTCACCCCTAGTCCCCCACCGAACCCGCGCGTGATTATCCTCATGTAGGCGGATGATCAAAGACAGCAGATCACCAGGCATCGCCATTTCACTTAAAACACCCCACAACCTATGACGTGGCACCAGATCAAAGGCTGCTTTCAAATCAACAAATACCACGTACAGGGCTCCTTTCCCCAAAACAACTGTCTTCCAGTAGATGTTAATAAAGCGGAAGACCTGGTCAATGGTACTTGTAGGGGGGCGAAAACCCGCCTGCAATGGGGTGAGAATATGTTCTTCATCCATCCATAACTGCAGCTTATGTAAGATCATTCTACCCATGATCTTTTGGATGGAATCTATAAGACTTATTGGTCTATAGTTGGCGGCAACGGATTTATCCCCCTTTTCAAAAACCGGTATTATCTCGGCCCCCTTCCAAGAGGCCGGGATTGGAGCCCCGCAAGCAATGGCATTTGTTAAATATTTTATGTATAAACGCCATGAGGTTTTGTAATTTATAAACACATCTCCTGGGATATTATCCATTCCGGGAGCACGACTAGGGGTAATGGTATCCAAAGCCCTATCTACATCCCCCAACGTGAACACATCACCAGAGAAAAAGGTTATATCAATAGGACCCATGGATTGTTCATCTTTCATTGAAGCATATTGGGGTTTAAAATATTCCACCCAGTGATGGTGGGCAACATTGTTCTGCGGGGGGTCCGGAATCCCCCCCCTATCCCACTTATACGTGTCCCAGAATACTTTAGGGTTTTGTGAGACACATGCTTCTTTAAGCTCTATCCATCTTGCCTGATCCCAATTTTTTTTTTCAGCTTTAACTGCTCTTTTATAGGAGTCCCGTGCCAACCTTACTTTTGCTGGGTCTCCTTCGGCTATGGCTAGCCCCAAGTTTCTTCGCAACTGGCGACAGTTATCAGTGAACCAACTATCCTTTTTCTTCTTCTTACCCTGGCGGTATTTGACAGGTTTGCAAAAGAACTGTTTTAATTGTTCTAACAATGCTGTATGCATCTCGGTAACATGGGTCAAGGGGGTCTGGCTTCTATTGCCAGAACCCCAAACTTCTAATACCCTATCCACCTCATTATTCATTGCTGTCAATGTTACCTGAGATCTTAGAACGTTTTTCCATCTCAAGTAACGGGTGTCGTTAGACAAAACCAGGTCTCTGACACCTTCCACTGGGCTAACTGGCACAATTTCACCTAGCAACCCAGCGATTGTGGCAACGAGTGGCTCATGGTCGCTTTCCACTCGGGTGACTACGGCCATGTCTCTCACGCAATGCCACAAAGGCAGGCCCATCAGAAGATAATCAATGCGGCTCGCCCTGCGTCCATTATTAAAGGTGTTGGCCCCCTTTTTGTCAGACAATGTGCGCCCATTTGCGGCCCTCAACCGTTGTCCAATACACAACCCTTTCAATTGTATTGCCGCCTCTGTCCATTTTTTAATTGGCTCAACCTCAAGTGTAGGTATACCCTAAATTTCATCCTCATCCTCCGTTAAATCTTGGTCCTTAAGACCCAAGGGTTCAAACGTAGTATTAAAATCCCCCACGAACATCAAACCAAGATTCCTTGGTATGTCATCCAACAGCCTATCCAGGTCAGCTACAACGTGGGAACGTCGTCCGTCGGGCAGTCCTCTAGCATAAACATTATAAATACATATGCTGGGACTATGTTCTGAAGTAATTTTTATCCCGAGAATATCATCACTATTTATGGGTATTTGTGTGATTTTACACCTAAGTGCCTGCCGTACCCATATAACCAAACCCCCCATTGGGCGACCCTTCTCTTGTTTTATCGCAGGGACCTGAAAAGATAGATATCCCAAACGAAACAGGGGCTCTATTGCCCAAGATTCCTGAAAGAAACAAAAATCATGGGTATCAATAAAGTCTGACCATTCAGATTGTGCAAGTTTCGAACCCAACCCTGCAATATTCCTAGATAAAAACTTTAAGGTTATAGGTCTATTGGAACAAGAATCATTAAACATAGGGGAACCCAGGTGAATAGGGGGAAGACCCAAAGGCATGGTCGTCCCCAACGACAATGGTGTCTCAATGACCCCATGTTCCCCATGGAACTTCCGGCTAGCAGCAGATTCAAATTTATTTGCTAGAGACCGATCTAATGGATGATTAAGTACAATTGGGTTTCCTTGGTCTACATCGGGCGTCTTCAAGCCTAAATCTGAAGGGTAGATACCTTTAGAAGTACATTCCAGATTGCGGTGATTAGTCATAATTTGTGGTCAATCACACTCCTCTAAGCCATATAAAACATCAAAGCTATTACGTAACGGAACTCCTGGTTCCCCCCCTGGCCACCCTACAAATCCACTTCTACTTACCCTAGCTTTCCAGGGGCCTGAGAGGGGGGCAGGGTAAAAATATGTTAGGGGAAGAGGTTTTACCCTGGAGACCATACCTCGGTGATGTCAGCTGCAGATATATTCCGCAGCACTAGCATCACCAAAGTTGATGATAATACAATCTCCCTCAATGGTTTTCTGTCTTGGCCCAACCCAGTCCACCCTTCTTGCAAAAAGAATTTTAGCCAAAACTCCAGGTGGTAATGTTCGATTCGTGTTAAGCCAATGGGTACACTTATTTTTTAAATCGGTATAATCCTCACGCTGTCCCGGTCTCAATGGGGGCACCCCCGTCAGGATACACACATAAGGAGTAGATGCAGGGGGAGGTCTATACATGGAGGGCTGTCCAAAGATATAACATATGGCACCCTGCTACCCCTGTCTAAGTCAGGGGGAATTAAGTGTTCACCAACTCCCACTGCACCCTCCCTACGTGGGTCCTGTGCTCCAGTTGGGGCATGCAAAGAGACCAGGGGGATAGGAACACTCTCAGTCGCGGCGCAGTTACTTTCAGGTACCACTAGCTGTGGGGACTGTGCTAATAGATTTGGCCTTGAGGTGATCTTAGTGGTCCCCATGTACAGCCCACTACTAGCACTAACCCCAGACCTCACACTATTGGTGGTTTTAGCTGCTGCACCTTCTATTAGCTCGAGTCTTTTTTCAATGGAGCTCAATCTTTTATGAAATAGGGGTACAGATTCTATTAACTACCAATTCGATTTTGTCCCATATAGCCTGTGTCAAATCAAGCGGGGTATCTATCCCTAAAGGTGTTGCTTGACCTAACTCAACCGCCATTGGAGGCATGATATCAGCGCTATTATCTAAAGATACCAATGTGCCTCCACAAGATTCAGCAATAACATTTGACTTCTGGATTTTTGCCTTCCTGCCCTTCTGAGCCATACTCCCGCGCTTCCTCTTAGTTACTGGCAATGGGTGCTCTGGTTTTGTACCATGATTATAACGAGTCCTGGCATTACTCTCCTTAGGAACAGGTGAAATACTACCAACTGGGGAGTTTATTTGACCCTCGGATGGGGATACAGATGTTGATATAGGCTCCAACCCCCTATAGGATTCACTAGGAGCTGGGTGTACTAGAGCAGTATGAACACCCGATCAGGGCAAATATGCTCACCTGATTGAGCAACTAAACCTGGGGTTGTAATAGGGATAGCTGGAATACTAATAGATGAGATAGGAGACACCGCCCCAGCTAGGAGACCCATTGAAGACCTTCGATTGGCCGCAATATCCAATGATAGTCTTTTTTCAGTACGGTTAATTTCATAGGCCAAAATTGAGGAAGCGCGTACAATAAATTGATCCAGTGTACCCATAACTGAGCCTGTGGGGATCACCTTCCCACCCTTGGCCACCTTACCCGACTTGGTTGCCATTATTTCCAACTGTGAGAGCTCCTCTTTCCCTGTCAATTCAGAGAAGCGTGCCAAACTCCTGGTAGGTAAAATTATAAATTTCACCTGGCATAATAGCAACAATACAAAAAAACAGGGCAAGGTGGACAATGTCTAATGATGACAACAGAAGGGAATTCCCTAAAAGGCACAAGGACACAGATGCTAGACGGTTAAATCGTCCCCAGCAATAGCAATATGTCAGCAGTACCTTATAAGCGCCAGAGGAAGAACAGCGTTGGAGGGGTGGCCCAGCCCTGCCTATTCCTGGCAATGACGGGCAAGGGACGGGCCCGCCCTTGGCCCGCGCGCGTCCCGCGCTGCGGGAGGCACTCGCTGCTTAAGAGGGCTTCCTGCGCCCTCAGGTGTCGATCATCGCGCTGGTAGCGCAGAGCCCCCTGGGTATTGAAGTCCGGGCCTGCGAAATTGCGGTGAGTTTCAGAGCCGTTCCCCTCACGGCGGCAAATACGGGCGGCAACCACAAAAAGCAATGGTCTGGTGTCCCCAATACAAAAACCTAAAAAGGCAGATGTAGGATGGTGTACTGAAGTACAAATGGGAGGTCTTGGCCACAGGTAGAGGACTAACCACTCAGATGTATAATAAAAGCTCTGAAACGAAATGGTGCTCAGGACCCTTTAACTTTCAGGAATAGAAACTGCAGTACTAGAGGTTGGAGACACCCAAGAGCGAACAGGTATTACTAGAGTTTACATTACACATGGAAATACTAATGTAGGATTGGCTGTGTGAGGTAAGGCACAACTGCATCCATCATACATTGAATGTGATGGGAAGAGTTTTGACATGTGGGATCAAGGTGGAGATTGTTGGGCTCTGTAAGACAGACGGACATCAGTGTACCATCTGAACATATGAATGTTGTACTTTGCCAGTATGTCACAAAATGTAGTACAAAGTAATGATAACAGTTAATACCCATTGTCAACAATAACATCCCTATTTATTGTTATATGTGCATTATAATGGTGCATGGTTCTGTCCATCAAATAAAGTATTGCATAGCAGTTTGTACAACCATTCATAGATCTCAGGCTACCTTGGGCATCTTCCTTTGTTGTTCCCTCAAATCAGAGGAGTCAGAAGGTTAAAGCATATTATGCCCAACTGCTGACAAAGCACATCCATAGCGCAAATCACTACACTCAAAACTGAGCCCAGCACAAGCAACACAATCTACCACATCCCCATCCAAAGATGCACCCAGCAGGAGCACAAATATAGTACCCAAGACAGTATACACTTTTGTCACCAACGCAGCAGCCACTGAAGCTGTCTCCACAGGTCCATGTACTGCTGCCACAATATTTGCCTCCACCACTGCTGTCTCTGCCATGTAGTGCCATTCCTCAGCGATATGTCTGTATCAGGATTCTGTTGCTGTGTAAAGATCCACAGTAATGTCACCGAGCTGAAGTGCACAACTATCTCCATGACATAACTATGGCCCCCTCTGTCATACTCATCGTGCATGTGACAAAACTGTGCACAGCTCCCACATCAGGCCCCGCTGTCGTTTTGCCCATGGGCCACTCCATAAGAGATGTAGCCCTTATTGTCATTTCACCTGACATGTAAGCAAATATGATGCCTATGTAGGCCATCCCACTCCTATACAAGTGTACATACAGATTTAAATCATGTCTCACAGCTCAAGAGAAGACAGCGGCCACCTCCCTTGACGAGGTCCATCATTACTTCAGTTTTCAGCACTGCATGATCTACGCCAACGTCTGTCGTGCATTGAGAATGGTCAGAACACCCTCCACAGTACCTCTGAAATCCCCTCTACTCACCCAAAGATCAGAAGCATCTTAACACAGCAGCAGGATCTCAGGGATCCAACTGTTGGACCAGTCCACATGGCAACATAAGTGACAAAAGAGGTATGCAGCACAAGCAGAGACACGTGCCCTCCATTCTTATCCTGAGCCATTAGATAGTGCAAGGAAAAACATCGAATGCCTAGCCTGCGGACAACCTCAGAAAGTTGTTTCAGAGGACAAAGATGACCTTGTCTCGGGTGACACACCTTGCGGCAAGAGACTACACAACACCATGCACCACACCATCAAACACATCAGCATCACTCTCCTCATAGGCATCCCTCTGCAGTGTAAGATATGGCGTGCATGTGTCGCAGACATCCTCGGCCCTCCTGGGAAGGCAGAACATCAGAAAAAAGGAATAGAAGACCACTTCTTTACTTAATTTTCGTTATGCAGTTGTAGGTCTTTTGTGTTGATTCTGTTGTCAGAGTGTATCTCTCTGTGGGTACTCATCCCTCACTCCACTCTCGTTATGTTGCTGGGATGTCGTTGCTGTGCTCCTGATAAATGATAAAAAGCAATGCATTATCCATATTATTTGGTTTTACTTCTAAATAAATCTGTTAATTGAGTAAGATCTTGCATGATTTCCTATTTTATATCGAATCTAACAACAGTGATGTCTCCCTGTTTGTGTACACTTGATGGTATGGCACTTGATTGTCTCCACTGTGTGATAATGTTTTTTCTCTTCAGCATCATGATAGGATGAGGTACAGCAATGCTCCATTGCACAAGGCACCTGTACGCTTGTTCTGTGCACCATTTTCTGTTACAAGACAGTTGTTGCCATTTCTGTGTGGCAACTGATGCTATGTAAGTGCAGGTCCTGGCACATTTAAAATGAGGCAGGGGAATACAATGTGCCTTTGGTGACCTGCTGGGTCTAAGTTAACTGTGATGAATGTCTTGCAGAGTTTCATCTACTGATATCATCCCGAGCTAATGTGTCGGGTGTTTGGAGGTTTGGACGCGTCCTTGCAAGTGTACTGTGGTAACTCCAATATATCCATATATGACAGGAAGTACATTTTTGTTTAAACTGGAGTTGGTGGATTTTTGTGCAAGTATCGTCCACGATCCCCATTAGCTCTTCCCTTGTTTCCATACATATGTTATGCACCCGGGCAATTCCAGAACTCGTGTCATATTGTGACAAGTGCAGAAAATGTTGCAAAGCCCACTTGGAGATTCATGTTCCAGAACTTATTTTGCATTTTCAAACTCCTGCAGAGTTAAGTCCTCATTTACTACTTGCTTTCAGGCGGAGAACCTTTTCAGGGATAATTTCTGCTGGTTTTAAACGGAATCCGCAAACTCGTGACCGCATGTTTAAATACCGCACACGATATTTCTCGCATAGTATATTTGTTACTAACAGGGGTTACTGAGTGCAATATTATTCTCATGTAATTCTGTTATCTTTCTGTATGCGATCCGTGCAGGTTTCAAGTCGGAATAGGGCAACTCGGGTGGGACATGCGGTTATTAGGCCTGGGCGAAGCACTACGCTACGCTCACGTAGTTTGCGAAGTTCGCGCTACTTCGGACTACGCGAACTGCACGTAGCACAGTGCGAACACGCGTAGCATAGTGTTGCGTAGTGCTGCGGTCATTTTTTGCTTGCTCGCGGTCCTCAACGTCAAGTTGGCGACCGCGAGCAAGCAAAATGACATCCCGACGAGACTTTTTCCTTGTTCGCGATCAGCAACATCAAGTTGGCGATCGCGAGCATGGAAAATAAACCTCCCGGCGAGATTCCCAACGCGAGGAGGTCAGGTTTCTCATTGCGAGGGGTCGCGTATGCTCGCGACCGCTCGCGATGAGAAACTACCAGTTCGCGTTGAGAAAGCTGCCGCTCGAGTAAAAATCTACTCAAGCAGCAGAAAACTACAGCTCGCACTGTGCAAGATGCCATTTTCAATGATTGCACAGTGCCGGTTGCTTGTCCGCACTGTGCAATCATTGAAAACAACATCTTGCACAGTGCGAACATGTTACTACGCAGTTCGCAAAGTGCTACGCGTAGCTCGCGTAGTGCGAACTTCACTTTGCGTAGCTTCGCGAAGTGCTACTTCGTGAACTACGCCCACCCTTAGCGGTTATTAACAGAACATGCGGCATTGGCGATACCGCCTGACCCATAATGAGGATGTGTTGTGAAGATTTGTGACTTTTAGCGGATTAAAATGAAAATCCCCACAAGTATGCATTCACTCTACACAAATTGTTGATTTGTATACGCACCCCTACAGCTCTATACTTACAAGTGAGGATGTCTATCTCCCCAGTGGACAATTCACTAAAGTAAGCTTTCCATACTTCTTCCTTTGTTTATACATTGTAGCTAAAGAAATTTCTTCCCAATGCAACAAACGAAACATTATTATGTTTGGGTACTTTTTACCCACAAATTACACGTTCTCAAATGTTTTGTGGCACCAAACGTGGATGCCGAAGTGAAGTATTACAAAATAATTTGGAAGATTATGAGTATGTTTTTGTTTTATTTACATGTGTAAAGTGTGGACAAGGCCTCCAGGGCACCAGAGCACTGTATTGAAAAAGACAATTACAAATGATGACAGAAGAGAAATAATAGAATATTTAGCTATGTGCACAGATACCTACTAATATAAAAACGCAGTATATGCCCAGCAAAAGAGTGATCCCACTATAAAATATCTTTCAAAATACGGATAAAAACAAATACAATGGCATTGCTTCATAGGGATCGAATAATAAACATACAGAGTTATAAATGAAGCAAGACCCAATTGCCATGACTCTTTCTGCAAAGTTGAGACAAGTTCTACAACTTCAGGTTTGGAAGAAAAACAAATCAAGATGTGAGTACAGATACTGTAGTGTTGAGATTACACAGTCCCTTATCTCGAGGAAACATTACTCATTCAGAACAATAGCAGTGAGAAACGAGCTTCTAAAATAGTTTTCGAGCTTGTACATGAAAACGTTGATAGTAGATTCTTTCCGCAGGGAGAGTGGTAGGGAGTGCCATAATTCCAAAGATGTATCAGTCGAGGCTTGCTGCGGGGACTTGGCTTTCACAATTTTCTAGACTTTAGGGCTTAGGCCTCTGTTACTTCTGGAAGAAGATCCCTCAAGATATTTCGAGTTTTTGTGCCAGATTTTTTCTATGTTTAAGTATGTTAAGCCTTGTTCATGATGCATTGTAATCAGTAGGAACATTTTACCTCAAGCAGCAGCCATTTGAAATCAGTGAGCACTGGGTAGGTTTGCACCTTTGTGGCTGGTACCAGTCACAGGATGTGCAGCTGCATTAATTATTGTTTTTAAGAGGATTAGTCTGGAATCAGGAAGGGCAATATCGTGATCAACTTTGTTAAGCGCTTTTTCTTGTACGACCTGCTTTCGTGTCTTGCTTGGGAATTAAAGGTTTTAATGTTCTAATCATCTTCATTTGGAGTTGGGCATCTCTAGCAGCATGTTTAATGTTTTGGTCTCGCTGGTCTCTTAGCTAGGAAGAATCCCAAAAGATTGACCTTACTTGCTAGCCTCGGAGTGATTCCAGGTGGAGAAAGGGAGTCAAGCCAAACATGTTGTGGATGGAGCTATTGGTAAGAACTCTTTTTGCGGTGTTTTTAGGCTCTGTTTGAATTGAGACATGAATGATTTGATCTGACGTAGGTAATTTGCAAGGAAGTCTACATCTTTGATTGATTTAACTCTCCAGTATAGATTTCCTCTTTTAATAGATTAGCTGAAATGGAGTAGTTGGTAAGCAGTAGCTCTTTTTAAGTAACTTTAAGTGTGGCCCTAATCGCCAGACACTCCTACATCAACCATCACTTGAACTTCCATCAGCCGACCAGACAACTTCAATCTGCCTCTCCCGCCATTGCACACAACCCCCACATCCTGCAAAGTCGCAGGAGAGGTAGTTCCTTCTCTTACCTCACTACTAAATTCTGGAATGACTTCCCTCTACCTCTGAATTTTCCTCTCACTCACCGACTTCAGAAAGGGACTCAAGCCTGACTCAACGACTAAGGCTCACTTTTCCCCAGCGCCCGGATACCTTCCCAGGATGATAATCTGTTCAATGCAAATACTGATTGATTGATAGGAAACATGAATCACTGTCACAAGTGGGTGTGGAATTAACAATCCCAATGGTAACTCCACATTCCTGAAGGTTCCTTTTTTTAAAGATCTTCACTTTATCTTCCCACCTTCTTCTCTCTTCTTTTTTTTAAATGGAGTATATGAAGGCAATAAAAATGAAATTAATAAATTGGCATTTAAAAAAAAAAAATTAACATGAATAACATCTGGTACAGATGTTTTAATGATTTGAGTGACTTAGTTGCCATGAGAAATTTGTCCAATGAAATTGGTAATTCTAAGTTGTATCTTGAAATAATATTCGTGGAACATTATATGACATTAAAACATTATCAATAAACTTATCTCAAATGGATGCAGCTTTCCCATAAGATTTTCAAAAAAAGGGCACACACGCTTCAGACACATCAGTAGTGTATGTTATTAAATTGCCTTCAGAAGAGCGTATGGCATAAACCTGAATTATTATCTTTTTTTGATGTACACATATTGATGTACAGATAATTGGACAGAAATGTGCCAGGTCTATTAGTGTAATAGTAATACTTTGCCTTTTTGTTGGATAATTGAAACCAACTCACCTACATAAAAATGAGTTAAATATATATATATATTCACTGAAAAAACCATAGGTTTCACACATGTTATAGTTAGCGGATATTTTACTGATAAAAAACCAGTGAAATTCCCCCGTTATAGTTAGTGCAGGCAACTATAACTCACGCGACCGCAATCTTCTGCTGATGCTAATACTGTATTTAGACACTTATTTGCCCATGTCTTCTTCCATACATTTTTAGCTATACATATATTACAAATATTTTTTTTTCATAAAGACACATATGTCATCAGCAGAAGATTGCGGTCGCGTGAGTTATAGTTGCCTGCACTAACTATAACGGGGGAATTTCACTGGTTTTTTATCAGTAAAATTTCCGCTAACTATAACATGTGTGAAACCTATGTTTTTTTCAGTGAATTTGCAAGGTTTTTTAAATGCTAATTCCTAACTATAACGTGTGTGAAACCTATGGTTTTTTCTGTGAATTTGTACGGTTTTTTAAATGCTAAGTTACTTTACGCCATTCGTGGCGTGCGCGCCCACTTAACGCAGTTCGTTCCGTGCGCGCACGGTGCGCTTCGCGCACCGTGCGTGCACAGTAAGCACGCGGTGCTTACTGTGCTTACGGTGCTTATAAGCCATGCACAAATGGTGCGCTTCGGGCACCATTTGCACACGGGGTGGAGAGAGTGTGGATAATTTTTTCTTTGATTATTTTTGTTGAAAATATTGTGGTTTTTTACACCTCTGATAAGCCCTGCACATTTGGTGGCCTGCGGCAACGAAAAGCACAGGGGGTGGGGAGAGTGTGGATAGTGTTTTTTTAAAAATATTTTTTACCGTACGCGTACGGTAAGCGTAATCGGCGAAATTAGCGAAAAAATAAAAAGGGCTTTTTTGGCCTTGGGGGGTCTTGGGGGACTCCCTCATCATGGCTGTGTGTGTGTGAGCTGTCAAAACAGCTCCTTTACATGTGTATTGGTTTTAATTAAACAACCTAACTCTCAGTGCGAGAGAGAAAATGGCGGCCGCCGCTTCCTGTTTTCGGCCGATTCGAATGTTTACTAAGATCTAAGAGCCAATCAGAATCGCGCTCGCGCACGCCACCGTACGCGTACGGTCCGCCAGTAGGTAATATATATATATATACGTATATATATATATATATATTACCTACTGGCGGTCGCCAGTAGGTAGTTATAGTTAGGACCCCTTTTCCATAGGAAATCCGCAACATTCTATTTTGAATAACTTTGGCGCCGGTCGATGAATCCTCGCGAATTTCTCAAAATAGGTGGGGTGCTACGCTCCGCTCCTACCCTGAAAGTCTCGGGGGGATTCGTCAAGCGGGGGCTGAGATAAAAGGGGGGTCCCAAAACGCGTTTTTCCCATGCATTTTTCCATAGGACCTTTAGACAGAGCTACAGCCCGAACGGCTGAACAGAATTACTAGAAATTTGGCAGAGAGGTAGTCCCTATGTCAAGGAAGTGCCTTTTGTAGGTTTGGTGTAAATCTGTTCAGTAGATTCTGAGAAAATAGCCTTTAAATCAATATATATATCTGAGCCCGCTTACGGTACGCTTACCGTACGCTTACCGTACGCGTACGGTGGCGTGCGCGAGCGCGATTCTGATTGGCTCTTAGATCTTAGTAAACATTCGAATCGGCCGAAACTAGGAAGCGGCGTCCGCCATTTTGTCTCTCGCACTGAGTGTTATTTATCAAACATGATGCCCAAAAACATGTTACGGGGCTGTTTTGACAACTCCCTCCCACATGGTCATGTTGAGGGAGTCCCCAAACATCCCCCAAGAGCAAAAACGGTTTTATTTTTTTTTCGGCAATTTCGCTGAGTACGCTTACCGTTCGCTTACCGTAAGCGTACGGTAAAAAATAGAAATAAAAACAACACTATCCACACTTACCCCACCCCCTGTGCTTTTGGTGGCCGTAGGCCACCAAATGTACAGGGCTTATTACAACAGTAAAAAAACTATATTTTGGCAACATGAAATTATAAAATCGAAATAAAAAAAACACTATCCACATTGACCCCACCCCCTGTGCTTTTGGTGGCCTTCGGCCACCAAATGTACAGGGCTTATTAAAGTTGATAAAAACCGTGCACGGAACGCACTGCGTTAAGTGGGCGCGCACGCCTCGAATGGCGTAAAGTAACTTAGCATTTAAAAAAACGTACAAATTCACTGAAAAAACCATAGGTTTCACACACGTTATAGTTAGGAATTAGCATTTAAAAAACCTTGCAAATTCACTGAAAAAACCATAGGTTTCACACATGTTATAGTTAGCGGAAATTTTACTGATAAAAAACCAATGAAATTGCCCCGTTATAGTTAGTGCTGGCAACTATAACTCACGCGACCGCAATCTTCTGCTGATGACATATGTGTCTTTATAAAAAAAAATATTTGTAATATATGTATAGCTAAAAATGTATGGAAGAAGACATGGGCAAATAAGTGTCTAAATACAGTATTAGCATCAGCAGAGGATTGCGGTCGCGTGAGTTATAGTTGCCAGCACTAACTATAACGGGGCAATTTCATTGGTTTTTTATCAGTAAAATTTCCGCTAACTATAACGTGTGAAACCTATGGTTTTTTCAGTGAATATATATATATATATGTTTCTGTAAAGGAATAAAGGAACCACAAAAATATAGGAAAAGAAATACAGAGGGATACACCAAAAATAACATTAAATAAAGGAAACACATAAATATAGGACAAATAAATACAGAGGAATGCACCACGAACACCATTAAATAAATATCTGCAGTAAAGTGTATGCATGATAAGTATATAGTGAGGGATATAGTTAGGATACATTGACATTAGTAGGCTGCAAAGTCACTGGTGTTCAACATTTCGAAATTCCATCGATAGTCAGCATGTACTTCTAGATATGCAAATTCTCATAGTTGAAGGATCAAACTGTCTATATTTATAACTAGCCTCTTTAAATATGGAACAAAATGAAGAAACTTCTTTCTGAATTGACACAGCTTCCTTGGGTAAAATTTTGACGTAGGAATATTTTGCTTACTTCTACCATAAGTGAAGGGATTTCTCTAGCTCGTTTCCAAATTAGAACCACGTGATGATAGTGTAGTACTTCAAATAACATTTTCTAGCCTTACAATAGAATTTACTATGAGAAGGTACATGATGAGCCTTACTATTTACCATTTTCAATGTTGTTAACCTTTAGTAGTTTTGGTAATAGATTTTCCAAGTGCAATTTACAGTTTCTATGATTAACATTTTCAGGTAGATTAAAAATACAAAGATTATATTGTCTATTTCTGTGTTTCAAGTCTAGCAAAAACATTTTTTTACATACAAGCAACTTTGTATTTTATGTACAATAAATAGTCAAGCCTTTTCCTATTGGTGTTAATTTTGATCTCATTATCAGACATGTTCATGAAGAGGCCTGCTAGCTGTTGATGTATATTTTTATTGTTTTTGTGTTTAGTATAGATTTGTATTAATTGAGTGGATTTCTTCCAACATTTTAGAAAGTGAAGCTTCTTGCGATTCTGCAACGTTACTCGAGATGAGGAGGAATTCTGCAATCACATAGTTGGCATTATTGTGTTAGTATTTGAAGTTGTCATGCTAGAGGCAGCAATGACACTACTGTAGGAAAAATAATTATTCTTGAAGTACTGTAAACAGTTTCTGTAGTGTTTTAATCTGACATAACGGACTGCTTTTAATATAGAATGATATTAAATAAATAAAGTGTTTACCTGCAAAACAGCTTTTGTTTTTAAATCAGTATAACAGCCTAAAGGCTGATAATATGCTGTTTTTGCAAAGTGTATTGACTGTCACATTATTTCAGATGGTAGTAAGCCCATTAGACAATATCGTCATACCACACAATTCTCTTCCTGAATCCCAGCAAATGTGGCCAAATTTGATGCAGCTGCTAAAGTTAGCTGAGGACACTCACTTCTATTGAAACATATCAGCTGAGGGTGGTGGAAAGCATGTTCAGATGCTGCATTTCGCCTCTAGGCCACCACAGCTAAACCTGGGAAAGGTCAGCAATGTTGGAAAAAAGAGGACTTCCTCGCCTGTCAGTACCTCAGCTATGGATAGACACAAAAACTGTCATCAAATATGAGGGTGTGTTGTCATCTGTATACCACTGGAAATGCAGGTCAGATGGAAATTGTGGGAAGTGGCCATTTTAGCTCACTAGCACTGCGAACTCCCCTGATGTTTGGGATTTCTGAGGGACAATTAAGCCACAAAACCATATAGAGAGCATTCAGGTGCCTGGGACTGTTATTTGGCTGCATAGGTTCCTCACATTTTCCTCACTGTTTAAACTCTATTAAGTCCTGTCACCTGTTGCCAAATTCATTTTATTGTACATGACTTTATTTTTTATAAAGATTTTAAGTACCTTTGAATCATATTAATATTTATCTGCCAGAAGGGATCAGGCCAATACAGTGGTGGCAGTTTCTGCTTGACTGATTCTTTACAAGAGCCATGTTATCAGCAGAGTCCATCGTTAAAACGGCACCAACAAGTGCAGAGTTCTGGTATACCTGGATAATCATTTTTGCAATATGGTCCAATATTTCATTTCGAGAAAGATGTATTTCCCTCATCATTTTCCCATATTTCTCCTTAAATCTGAGAGCATAGAATGCAGAATCAATTTGTCATTTAAAGCAATTGTTCTGACCTCAATCATATCACATAGGTGAAAGCAGAGTTTTAGTTTGCACGCTTCCTGCTCTGTCATCCTGGTGTGGGAATACAGAGGATTCGCTTACAGCTTTACGGTCCAGTATATCAATCTGATCCTTGCCCCCGGATCAATTCCTTCTATGTACATACCTCTTTGCTGCCTTCTATACTTTGGGAAATAGCTGAATATGGCTTCCAACAGGAGAAAGGGTTTTTATTGAGATAGTGCTAAAGGAGTTTTCTGAACTGTCCTCAGAACTATTTCTTTCCGGTTTGCATCATTGCCTATGATTCATATTTCCGTGCCATAGGTAAAAAAATCACCTGTTTTTGTATGTTAGATCTTTGCAAATGTACAAATATCCCATCTTATACTAGGGTTGGGCAGAATGTTCCACTCTGTCCACGGATTCAGCAGAATTTTAGCCACTCCAAATTACTCTTTAACGCACAGTTTTGGCCAAATTCCACCAATCGCTGCATGGTGGAATTCTTTCTCCCATGAGGATCTAGAATAAGCAAGCTGGTGAGAGCAAGTTGGATTTGGTGTTCTTCAACAGGATTTTCAACCACTGGCAGTTGCCAGCTTCGCAAGGGGTGGCCGTCAGATGGCTGCAGTTCGAGTAGGTTTGTTGCCACTCGAGTAGATTTCAACTTGAACAACAGCTAAATCAATTCAAATGACCGCGCACTATTGAGCAACGCATGGTGCTGTTTGCACTGATTTTCAGCACTGCTCACGCTACCGGGGCTAAATTGCAGCGTGAGCAGCATATTTTCCACCAGTGGTCGGAATTCTGTGAAATCTCACTGAGTTTTTCTGTAACCCCGCAGAATTCAGCAGAGTGCAAATCCACAAGATCTGTCCAACCCTACTCCATACCCTCTATTTAATTTCATGATGACATCGGATGTGTTTTCAGCTGTTTTAGTAGCTCTGGAAATATGTTGTTTCCACTCTATTACTTGTTTAATTTCCTTGTGGGGAGTGTAAGAGCAGCTTTTGTTGAATGGCATCACCATGTGACACAGCATATGGGTGAATTGTGTGTACGTGTGTGTGTGTGTAAACTAAGAATGCAGTTATATTTGCTTTGGTTTGTTGCATATCCTACTGCAGTGTCAATCAATCAATCAATCAGGGGAATTGTAAGCGCACTACTCACTAGTGAGGGTCTTAAGGCACTGGGGGTGGGGGGTTAAGTAGCTCCGTTCAGTCGCAGAGCCAGGTCTTGAGTGTCTTCCTGAAGACGTTCAGGGAGAGGGCGTGATGGATGTCAATCTGTAGTTTGTTCCAAGTATTGGCCGCGATGTAGGAGAAAGCTCTTCCCCCTGTTCTAGCTCTGCAGATCCACGGGATTATGTCGAGGTCGGCAGATCGGAGGTTTGCTTGGGTGCTTGGAAGGAGATTCTCTCGTTGAGGTATTTGGGTCCGGTGTTGTGAAGGCATTTGTAGGTGTGGGTGAGTATCTTGAAGGTGATTCTCTTTTCTATGGGGAGCCAGTGGAGGTTCTGCAGGTTTTGGGTGATGCACTCGTGTCGAGGGATGCCGAGGGCCAGTTTTGCTGCTGTGTTCTGTATGGTCTGGAGTTTGTGGAGCAGGTACTTGTTGATCCCGGCATAGAGTGTGTTTCCGTAATCCAATCTGCTGGTTATGAGTGCGTGGGTGACGGTCTTCCTTGATTTGGGGGGGTAATTTGAAGGTCTTTCTGAGGATGCGGAGAGTGTTGAAACAGCTGGAGGTGACGGCGTTGACCTGACGGGTCATGGAGAGGGAGGAGTGGAGTACCATGCTGAGGTTAAAGGCGTGCTCTATGGGGGTAGGAGGGTTGTCAAGGGCAGTGGACCACTAGGTGTTTCCCATGCAGAGGGGAAGGGTCTGAGCACGAGGACCTCTGTCTTTTCCAAGTTGAGCTTCAGGCAGCTGCTGCTCATCCAGGATGTGATGTCCTTCAGTCCTTCCTGGAAGTTGAGCCTGGTGGAGATGGGGTCCTCGGTGAGGGGGAGGATGAGCTGGATGTCGTCGGTGTAGGATACTATGCTGAGTCCGTGCTGTCTGACGATGGAGGCAAGGGGGGCCATGTAGATGTTGAAGAGCATGGGGCTGAGCGACGATCCTTGGGGTACTCCGCTGTTGATTTCGTCGGTTCGGAGCGGAAGTGTGGCAGTCTCATTCTATGGGTTCTGCAGGTGAGGAAGTGTCTGATCCAGTCGAGGGCGGTTCCCTGTATTCCGGCGTTGTGGAGTCTTGCGGTGAGTGTGTGGTGGGAGACGGTGTCGAACGCTGCAGAGAGATCGAGTAAGACCAGGGCCACGGTGTGTCCTTGGTCGAGGAGCGTACGGGTGTCGTCTGTGGCAGCGAGTAGAGCAATCTTTGTGCTGTGGTTGCTATGGAATCCGGAATGGGAGGGGTTGAGGATCGAGTTTTCTTCAATGAATCTTGTCAGCTGGGCATTGACGGTCTTCTCAGTGACTTTGGCCGCGAACGGGAGGAGGGAGATGGATCGGTAGTTCTTGAGGTCCTTGGGATCTGCTGAGGGCTTCTTAAGCAGGGGTCTGACTTCTGCACATTTCCAGTCGTCGGGATAGATGCCGGTCTTGAAGGTGGCGTTGATTGTGTGACGTAGTTCTGGAGCGATGGCGGTGGCAGCTCATTAAGGCATTTATGGAGTAGGATAGTATATAATTATGTTCAATAACTGGTTTTTGTACATATAGGTATCTCAGGATGTATGAGTCTGTTTAAATGAGTTTTATGAGATCAATGTGTGCCTGGAGTGCACCGTGCTGCAAATTGTTTTGGTGTGATTGTGGTATGCAATGTCTTTTCTTTGGATGGCTTGTTATTTCTCTATAGACATGGCTGTCATGGTGATTCTCTTTTTTATTGCTGTTGATTATTTTTCTTTTATTAGAAGATTTTATTTTTAAAATAAATCTATACTATCTTTATTGCATTAACAGCACTTATTTGTAGTTCTATTTCTGGACTTTGTTTCAGGGTAAATGGGGTGGTAATGTTTGGCACAACTTCTATTTTCTTACCAACCTCAAAACACGACTCTCTTGAACTACATGTGTAACTAGGGAGTGAAGTAGGTCATATGGCTAATGATGTGAGTAATAATTGTATGTGTTGATTGTTACTAACAGACACATTGACACTTTTCTGAACTTCCCCACTAACTTGGCATTAATGCAGGTTTGTTTCTAATGTTACTGTTGTAGATGGATACAACTTGCTTCATGTATACTCTACCACCTATGGAGACCCCGCACAAAAACTGTATAAGGGAATGTTCATGAACTTTATTCTATTCTGTCTACTACAAATGGTTATGAGTTGTTGATGGCTCAAAGTGGCGACATGTTTCTGCATTTACTGCTTTCCCAAAGTCACATGCATTCATCAGGATACAAAACAGGTCAAAGGTGATTGTCATCCATGTTTTCTGAACAGGATAATTCATATAATTTAATATCAAATGCTTCTCACCATAATTCCATTCACTGGTGTTGCAGATTAAGGGCCTGATTACGAGTTTGGTGGTTTTGGAGTGGGCCGCCACTCCAGCACCCCGCTCCAAACTGCCAAACCTGTATGCAGACCGCCCACCATATTCCGATTGGAATACAGGTCGGAGAGTCCTGCGGCAGCTGGCCTACGGCAATGCCTTTCAAATGCTCGTATGTGAGCCTTAGAAAGGCAGCGTGTGGGACCGCCATAGTGCTTTCCTGCACGGCATGGACTGTTAAGTCCATGCCATGCAGGAACTGGGGGTGCATGCATACAGGGGGGCACAACATGTGCCCCTTGCATGCATCTCCTGGCTCTGAGCCAACAGGGAGCCCTGTTGTGCCTCTTAGCTTCCTCACTGCACAATTTTCATGGCAGGAACACCACCACGAAAACTGAGGCAATGAGGACACTCGTAATATGCTTGGCGGTGCCACAGCGGCACTGCCAGGATATTGCGGGCCTCATACTGCTTCATGACTGCCAAGGATCGCGGATCCCTGGCAGTAGCAGTGGTCCTATGGCTGTCCGACAGTCCAACTCTTAATACTGCCACCATGCGTTTGGTAATCAAAATCAGGCCGCCAAACTCGAAATTAGGCCCTAAGTACTTCTCTCAGAAGGTATTAAAAAATAAAATCAATTTCTAGCCATCTCAACTATCATTCTAATGCAGCTCCTTGGACATAACTTCTATAGCCATGCTGGCCCAGCTCATTATGTGATTCATAATAACCCAGATGTGTTTTTGTTTTATAAAGTGCTGTGTTATATATTCATTTTTAAGTGGGATGTGGTCCCTCTATTATCTGTTGCCTACACCTGCTAATTCCCACCATTTAAGTCTTTGGTATTGATTAGTGAGGTGATACTGAGCACCTCCTTCTGTGTAACTGTGTGCTACCGCTACATTGTTTAGTGCCAAGACTCCGCTGATGTGGCAGTAATTATAATAAATGTCATGCCACCAGGAGACAGGGGGAGGAGTGCTCACCTAGTAAGATTGCTTTTTTTGCATCCATCCCTAGCTCCGTGGCCATGCCTCTATACTAGACACTAACTGCAAGGGAGAGAAAACCTGAACTGAATTTAGTTTGCTCCTCAAGGAAGTGGTTCCCTGAAAGAGCTTAAAATGGTGATAATAACAGAATCATCATCTATTATGCATGTCATTGGTATTCTAATGTACTTTTTCATTGTCTTCTAGTGCAAAGGTAAATCCTTACATGCTGTTCTTGGGCAAAATCAGGCAACATAACCACCCCTTGGCCGATTTGGATCCAAATCTGTATCCTGGTAGGACCGGGGCTAGATACAGTCTTTTCTGGACATATGAGAGGTAAACTGCAATATGCCGTCATGTAAATATATTGATGCTTTATGAGTTAGAGATTCTATGAAGTGTAATTGTTTATCTTGTTTTTTTGTTTTGCTTCGAGCAAAAGATTACAGAGCAGTGTCTCAGTGAAGATCTGAAGATGCTATAGGCACCATTCTCAACCACTGTGTCCATTGTCTGACCCATTCCCTAATTTTTCCATATTTCCTAATATAGGTATTCGCATCACTATCTTAATTGGAATAGGTGGACGATGGAGACTATCGACATGGGGCCAGATGTTTGACCATTTTTTGAGGTAGTAAAGGGGTTTTAGGCCCATTTGCTACCGCAAAAAACATGTGGCCCATGTACCAACCCTAATTTAGTAATTAATAATAATATGACTCAGCTGAGCAGAATCAGGACACCTGTTCACCCCAACACAACCGCTTTCCCCTTCTCCTTTTCATGCAAACACACAGTGGGTTGGTTCCTCCTGACCATCACACAGCTCCATTGTGTAGGTGCACAAGCATAATGTAATTCCCATTATCAGTATTTCCCCATATTTAAAGAATGCATCAATAAAAATGTGTTAAACTCAGGACAAATGGTTAAAAAGACATTACATCGATAAAGTTAAGGATGACTCGATTTATCTAACGTCACATCATGTCAGTAGTAATTTTCATCACGATGTGTATTACTGATGATAGGTGTAATTTTTGACTCATAAACAGAATTTCCATAAAAGCTTTTTACAAATATGAAGAGAGGCCATAGTTTGTTAACAGTTTTATTTCTAAGTGTATGTAATTTATTGCAAGATGGTGGATATATATAAAATAACTTGCCTTTTCATACATTGTTTGTAACATCATACTAGCACAGTTAACAACTATAACTAAAATGGTACTCAATTGTAAACCACTGAAAGCGAATTGGGCCCAAACGTATTGCCACTTACATTCCAAGTAATTTCATGTGAATTGAGTAGACATCACTGACGTTGCTTTCACTATTTAACCTGGTACTGGGATACACCAGCTATTATGTTGTCTACTACATACCTTATTTGAGGATTAACTTAGTTTTCAAGTAGTGCCATGTGCCGTGAATGGCCTAGAAGCACCAAGAAAGAAATGACAAACTACTACTGCTATAGAAATAGGTTTACTAATATCTTGCCTGTTTTAAACTTATTGTTAGAAATTGGGATACTGGTTGACTGGGGTGTGAGCCCTGGCCAAGCACCAACCACAATATTAGCCAGGGTAAGGAACAAGCAGACCCCAAATTAACCCGCGCTCAACCCACTGGCTCAGGCTTAACTTAGCAGTCAGGCTTAGCTTAGATGCAAAATGTAAAGTATTTGAGCAACACGCCAACCAGCAAAACAGTGACAACACTACACAAAAAGATCCCACGACAAGTTAGCAAAATAGAACAAAATGTAATAAATTAAACAAAATCAAAATGACAAAAATCCAATCAGTAGAACCGGAGTTATGATTTTTTAAAGAATAAACTGTAAAATAATGCCTAAAAGCCTAAACCTCCAACCACAGCTATCTTGTCACCCTGGACTGGGTCAAAGTCAAAGGTTTATGCCTACTGGGAGGGAGAATGGATCAGACACATTCCCAGATTACTCCTGCAAAAGATCTACCTTCTCAAGTTCTGTGCCATAAGTACTGTACCTGTTGTAAAGGGTTGCAGGGAGTAAGGAGAGCATCGTGGGTGATTGCCACTGTGGCGTGAGGAGAAGGCAAGGCATCAGGATGGGAAGGCTGGAGATTTGCGATGACAGTCCTCTGCGGGCAATCAATGCTTCCTGTGTGAAGAGACGGGCTGGCGGAGGCTTGCATTGAAGTTTGGTGCTAGCAGCATGGTTCCAGTGCAAACAGGTCTGTTTGCGGCTGTGAAGAGCCCACAAGCTTGCTTTCAGGAGTTTGTGAGCCACACCAAGGACCCTTGACCTGATAGGTACCACTTGGGGGTCAGATACCTGCTGCAGCTGGGTCCAGGAGCTGGTTGGTAAGTCTTTTATATCCCTTAGGTTAAGGGCCAGCAGACTAGCCCTTTGAGTCACTCTGGGGTCCTGGGTTCAAAATGAAGATGCAGGTCCATTTTGTCTTTCCCAGGTGAGAGGGCAGCAGGTCAGCACAGCAGGGCAGCAGTTAATTTAGAGCAGCAGTCCAGCAGAGTGACAGCCTCATAGCAGCACAGCAATCCTTCTTTCTAGCAGAGTATCCACAGGTCCAGAAGTGTACTGAACAGTTGGTGTCTGAGGTCCTTCTTTTACACACAGTTGTGCCTTTGAAGTGGTGAGGAGAAGCTTCCAGAGACATGCCTTTGAAGTGCAGAGATGCTTAGCCGCCCTGGCCTTGTCTCCAGACTGACTATAGGGGGCATGCAGCCCGTTGCCTGGTGACAGGACACAGCCTATTCAAGTGTAAGTAGGGCTGTGCCCAGCTACTCCCTCCCCTCCTGCAAGTGATGGCCTATCAAGTCACACCTAAGCTCCTCACTGTGGGTGGCTGTCTTGGGGGAATACACAAAGCCAAACTGTCAACCATTCAGGTGACCCAGAGACAGGCTGCAGGCACCAAATTGCTATGGTAAGAAAATGACAACTTTCCAAAAGTGAAATTTTCAGAATTGCAATTGAAATCTCACCTTCGCCTTTCGTTAGGACTTTAAATTGTGATTCCAGAGACACCAGAAACAAACTGGTTATCTCTTCCTATTTGGAAATTACCCTTAAAAAATTTAATACAGCAACTCCAAAGTTATCCTAAGTGAGAGATACGCTTTGCAGTACTGAAAAATGTAAAGAGTTTTTCACTACCAGGGCATTTAAAACTTAAAAGTATGTGTCCTATTTTGTAAATACATTGCACCCTGCTCTCTGGACTGTCCAGGGCCTACCCAAGGGTGACCTATATGTGGTAAAAAGGAAGGTTTGGGTGTGGCAAAAGGTTTGTTTTGCCAGGTCAAAATGGCAGTCTAAAACTGCACACACCGGCTTTTCAATGGCAGACCTGAATAAAGGGCTACTTAAAATAACCCAGTGCTGCAGGCTCAATAGTAGCATTTAATTTACAGGCCCTGGGTACATGTAATATCACTTTACTAGGGACTTATAAGTAAATTAAATATGCCAATTGGGTATAAACCAATGTTTCCATGTTTTAAGCAGGGAGCACATGCACTTTAGAACTGGTTAACAATGGTAAAGTTCGAGGAGTCCTAAAGCCAACAAAAACGAATTCAGCAAAATAGGAGGTGTAAAGGCAAAATGTTTTGAGATGACCCTGCAGAAAGGGCCAAGTTTAACACTTATAATTTTGAGAATCTGAGAAGGTGTTTGCTCTCACATATAGGTCTCACAAAATTACATCTTGATGGTCCAGCGTTCAATTATTTACAACAATACAGACACACATGCATTAGTCTGCTATTTATTGCACCGTGGAGCAATCACTGGCAGCTAATGTTTCCTACACCCTGCACTCTTTCTCCTCTGTGCACAGCACATAGCAAATAATGACCTCTTGCAGGAGCTTGGACAGCAAGCTGTTTGGCTTAGAGTGAATTCATAGAAAGCTATTGATTCACATGCCTCAATTTGAACAATGTATTAGTCAAAACTGATGCTGAATTTGAGAACCTCCTTAGATTGTGGGTTAATGTGCTGGTACATATCCGGAAATATTAGCTTCTGCATACCATGGGGCGGTAGAGATGTTCCCTTGTCAGTGTCTATGTCACCAGCCAGCCTGAAAACCAACACTTAGTGGCCACTGTATTGGGGGTAACTGAGAGCTTCCAAATATGAATAGATGAGCAGTGGTTACAGTTCCAATTTTATTTTACACTACGTCAGTGGCACTCCCAATGGACTCCTGCCACATGTGTAATGCAGAGAAGTGGCAGACATACTTGAGTCACCCCGGTGAGGTAAGCTGCCTTCACCTGACAATGAAACTGAGCCCATCACGGTGCAGTTGACCAGAACACCACATGCTATATATGTCTAAGCTGTCCCTCCCATCTGCATGTTCTAAAGGATCAGGCATGATATACTCTTCTGCTTTATCTTTTGAAATCATTATCAAAAGCTGAGGAACCATTTTGCATCTAGTGTCTCAGATGCCGGCTGTAATGCACTGGAGTGTGGATTTGGAAATACAGCAAGCAGGTACTCATCATTTTCTCTGTTTGAAATCAAATTAGCAAATTACGTGATCTGTTTGAAAACAAAAAAACATTTTCTGTTCTTCAATATTAAGACCATCTGCTGTACCCCTAAATCCAATGCCCTATGTAAGTGGTTGCTAGCAAACAGGTTACTGACAATACCGCACTGATATCTTGGTTTTCTTGACTACCCTTAGCTTTCCATGTCATCATTTAATAATCAGTGATGGCAAGTTAGTACTTGTCTAGTTTTGCCAACATGAACAATGCTGGTTATCTTTGTGTAACTACTTCTGCTTCATTCGGGGTTGGGGCCGAAGGTGCTAATCTTCGTCACCTGTAAGTAATTATGTGCAGTGCTAGATCTGCTAAAGAATGAGCAATAGTCAACATATTCACAAGTATGTGATTTCTTGGGAAGTGCCTCAGCACTGGACTCCTTGACAAAGTGGCTAAAGAAAAGGATGGTCTGAATTGAAGCCGAGGGCTATTATCAATGACAAATTAATTCAAGAAGTCCATCTATCCCTTTTTTTTTTTTTTCAGTGCAACACCATAAGTGAGACCGGTATGCCAAGATGTGGATTGTTGGCTGACTTTGCAATAGGACTCAAGCTGTACCTCAATGACAAGGACCAATTGGCTGAAACTGGTCTTGGCTTGCTTGTGTTCCCATTCAGAGATGTGTGCAAAAACAACAGTTGATGGACAGAATGCAGAACAATGTCATACATTCACCCCAGTACAGAGATCTGGACCTAAATCCATCGTTTTTTTGCTCACCATGCCATTCCAGTTTGGACCCAGCCATATGCAAATCAGTCTTGACCCTGTGCCTCATGGGAACAGTCCAGCCCGAACAGCCAAGCCAGGTCCTCCCTGGACTGGAAACAAGCATCCTAGGACCGGTTTCGGGGTTTCACCCCTCTTCAGCCAGGATAGCATGATTCCAGTGGCATGGAGAGCACGGGACTCACGTCTGAGCATACCCGTCCCACTCGGGGTGACAAATGCAAAAACAACAGTTGATGGACAGAATGCAGAACGATGTCATACATTCACCCCAGTACAGAGATCTGGGCCAAAATCCATTGTTGTTTTGCTCACCATGCCATTCCAGTTTGAACCCAGCCATATGCAAATCAGTCTTGACCTTGTGCCTCATGGGAACAGTCCAGCCCGAACTGCCAAGCCAGGTCCTCCCTGGACTGGAAACAAGCATCCTAGGACCGGTTTCGGAGTTTCACCCCTCTTCAGCCAGGATAGCATGATTCCAGTGGCATGGAGAGCACGGGACTCACGTCTGAGCATACCCGTCCCACTCGGGGTGACAAATGCAAAAACAACAGTTGATGGACAGAATGCAGAACATTGTCATACATTCACCCCAGTACAGAGATCTGGGCCTAAATCCATCCTTTTTTTGCTCACCATGCCATTCCGTTTGAACCCAGCCATATGCAAATCAGTCTTGACCCTGTGCCTCATGGGAACAGTCCAGCCCGAACTGCCAAGCCAGGTCCTCCCAGGACTGGAAACAAGCATCCTAGGACCGGTTTCAGGGTTTCACCCCTCTTCAGCCAGGATAGCTTGATTCCAGTGGCATTTAGAGATGGCCTGGCCTGGCAATTAAGGCTTGATTAGTTCTGTTGGAGCAGGACCAAGGCTGATTTGCACATAGCTGGTTCTTGCCATTGAAACCATGGTGAGAAAAAAACAATGGACTACATTTTGAGTGATTGCTAGTATCTGAGATCAATTCGGTCAATTCTTAAGTTTAACAAGAATGCCCAGATGTGGCTGCTGTGCTCTCTGTGCAATTGGACTTAAGTTGCACACAACTGACAAGGTCCAAGTAACCTGAGACAAGTCTGGAGTCTTTTTTCTTCCCATTCAGAGGAGAACTTACCTGGCACTGTGACCTTGGCTTTTCTGATTTGAGCAGGACCACGTCTAAATTGCATATTTCTGGTTCCTGTGTGAGGTGGCATGGTGGTACAAATGACAATAGACCGGACTGCAGTTGAGAATTATTAGTAGATATTGAGATTAGTGCAAGTAATCGAACTATCCTTTTTTTGTTTTGCTCAGTGTGATGACCATAGTACAACAGGTATGCCTTGATGTGGGCTAAGCCCTCACTGTGCAATGGAATTCAAGTTACCCCCTTCTGACAAGGTCCAAATAGCCCGAATTTAGTCTGTGGTTGCCTGTGTTCTCATTCAGTAGGGGCCTCACCTATCAGTTCAGGTTTGACTGAACCTATTAGCCAGGAACAACGCAAATTTGCATATGGCTGGCTAATGTCTGAGGTGGCATGGTGGGAAAACAGACGATTGACTGGATTGTGGCCCAGGTTGATTACCAGTGACTGAGATACATTTTAGTTATCTACCCATCACTTTTTTGTTTTTCCCAGTGTAACGATATATTTAGTACATGCTCAGGACATGTAATGTACTGATATTCTTTGCAGGCACAAAGACAAGCTCCATGTAATGAAGTG
This sequence comes from Triturus cristatus, assembly GCF_964204655.1. Taxonomy (NCBI): domain Eukaryota; kingdom Metazoa; phylum Chordata; class Amphibia; order Caudata; family Salamandridae; genus Triturus; species Triturus cristatus. Next base: position 628,117,860 of record NC_140587.1, read on the forward strand.
TACGACACTCATCAAGAACCACCAGTTTATAAAGCAAGTGTGGTACTTTGCCTGTGAGAAGAAGGAAAATGTACAAGCTTGGTATTACTCAATAGTACTGGGTGCTATAGTCAATGTCGAAAGTCTGTGCTTTTCACACCTGCACACATGAGCAAGGAGTGGTTCACTTTTGAGATCCCATTTAAATGGACTATACTACAGTGGCAACACTTGCTGTTAGAGCTGTTACACAGTGTAATGCGGCACCTACGTTTGTTGAGTTTTGCATGGGTGAAGAAAAAAATGTATGGGCGGTTCTAGCGTGAGCATCAATCATGCCACTACCATACTGTTACAGCTTGTCAGTGGCGCCTGCAATCGGGCGTCAGTGGCATCACAATACTGTGCCAAATAATGGCAGCGTCATCTCCATTGATGTCTCTTCTGCACTTTCATCAATATCATTCTCAAATTCAACACCATCTAATTCTACCGTGTTACTCGCAAGGTGTTCTATGTATTATGAAATTGTTGTTGCTGGCAGAAATGACGTTAGGTTAGCTAGAGAATAACGCCTCAAGGACTTGTGATTGGCTTTTCTTTTTTAGGGAGGATATTAGTCCTTGTTTTTGTTCCATTGATTAAAGTCAAAGACGGCAGCTTAGCAAACATCCTGAGTTTGAGTGCTATCTTTGAGCTGTCCATTCCTGTGGTATGTAAATAAGTGTTATAAAAAGACATCGTTTGATCAGAGAATCTATAAACTGTCACCCACCACAAGCCCTAGTAACAACCGATCATCAAAACTGACACTCATTCGCAAATAATAAAAACCACATAAGCACAAAAACAAACTCACTTTTTGTCTATCACTAGTGTACTTCTGTGCAGATGTTTAATATAAATCTGTCTTATTACATGTATCTTTTATAAGTATATATTGTAAGATTGTAATTAATCAAACAATAAACTTAATATATACCTACTTACTAAAGTTTGAAAATCTAGTTGGCCTACACCCAAGCTAACACACTGCCTTCATTCCATAATCAGTGGTTGCCAATTTATCTCATGCATGGGACATAAAACACCTCCAGTCAACAAAGTGACCATGGATCGAACATAACACCGAATCAGAAAAATCACAAGAAGGGTATTTAGACCACCAACCCCACACACATTTAATTACACAATTCCTGCCCCAACACACAGCAAAACTCTCTTGTGTCCTCTTCTCTTCTTGTCACTCGAATGCCCCATGCCAACTCAGCACCAGGTCAGAAGCAACGGTGGTGCTGAAACTGTTAACTCGTTGACGAGCGCTCAATTGTTCAAAGGTCAAACTGATAAAGAGCTAAAGATTGCTGATGCTTAAACAATCTACCCATGAAAACAGGTCATAACAATGGTACAGATCTCATATCATCACATAATGGTGCAAGAAAAAACACAATTCACTATTCCCCGTGCCACAGAATATAATGAACGTGTGACAAGGCAGATGAGATATCCGTCAAGTATGTGAGGAGAAACCCATCCGCCAAGGTTTGAGTCGGGCCCTTTATCTCATGTGGATGGTAAAACATGGCTTATCCATCCATGCCTGCTTTCAAGCAAAGCATTTCAGCTAGCCAGCAATCATAAATCAATTGGACCATTCTTGCCTATTTCATTGCATTAATGCATTTGAATAACACATTAGTAGTTACATTTTTGAAAAACTATATGTCTCGTCTTTTTAATTGTGTGTCCTTTATTCAAGTTTGCAGCCCCTTTTCTCCACGTTAGTGCAGTGCAGATAATAGTCCATGAAAGCCCCATCAGATGAAGTGCAATTGTTCTGTTTGCTGCCTAAGTAAAGAGATTAATGTGCCAAAGTGAATTCGGTGCATTAACATAGTTATATTTGGTTTCTCCATGCAGGCTGGTGCCATTTATGAACGCCGCTACCTGGCTTTTGGTGAATTAAGAATGCACACTCTATTCCCACCGGCATCCACCTCGTTATGCAAATATGTAAATCCAGTGGTCCTCATTCCCAAGTTTGCAGGGTATCACCAGAGCACATGTATGTGCCCTTTGAGCAATGGGCTTGCAGATTATTCCAAGGACGCCATTTAGGGGTCGCAGTTGCGACACCTGATTTGTCCCTTGCAACCCCTGGTACTGCTTTTGCAACCCCTGGCCTGAGAGGCAGCAAAATCAGTGCCAAGAAAACAGAGGCAGCACTTCCTATTGGACCTGGTTGGACCTCCACTTGCCTCGTTTCTGTCATATTTTAACTGTACAAATAGTGAATAATAATATTCACTATAGTGTAATAAAGAAAATGGAGTACATTAGCTGAACTATGACCTTATGTGGAAGCTAAGGTAAGTAAAAATAAATGCTGTTAAATGTATGTTGTATGCATGCATGCTTGCGGAGGAGAGCGTGTTTATGTAAGCAAGTGTGTGAATGTGGTAGTATGTGTAAGCATGTGTGTGAGTCAAACTAAAGATCAAATGGGGTGCGATGTCACTTCCGCTACCCCTCGCATTTTGGTGCTTTGACGTCCATGGGTTTTCTTACTTGCTACTTCGGTGCGTTCTATTAATGACTTCAAATAATATTTACCTGCATACATAAAGCAGCACGTGTCCCTTTGAGGATTCCGAGTTTTTTATATGGTTACATTGCTGTGAGTGCTTGTTCTCAAGCTGGAGAAATAAGGGGGTGGGGTGGAGACAAGGAGGGGAGTGGATAGCTAAGCAATCCCAATTGCTTTGTTTATAAGAATCTGTTCCCAGTTGCTATTGATAAAACATGATTGAGCTGCAACAAGTCATCAGCTTTTAGCTCACATTGAATAATGCTGCCCACATGCACTCCTCTGTCCATCAATTCGCTTGTTCGGTAGGCTGCAGAAAATGTGAAAGCTATGTCTTTTGTGACAGGTGTGCCATTTGCTTTCAAATTAGCGCCAGAACACTGTACTGAAATATAGAAGAAATTCACACAAGGGCTCGAGATTTCCTTCGCATTGAACATAACTTCCTGCCAGAGAAAAGGTTTCCAATTTACTGTACAAAGAGGAATTCACTGGAAAAAGCCATTTTTGTGAATTACTTTGCAGTTAGCGCAATTGCTTTTCTGGTCATATTTGTACTTGGAACAAATGGAGTTTAAATTAGTACAATGACAAAACAAAATGAAAACAGCCTTTGCTCTTGAAAGTAGAAACACAGTTCCAGGCGGTACATGCATAGAAAGTTTGTCCCTTTAAAGTGGCAATTGCTAATTTATATTCTTAAACGTTTATTTACTTAGGTTTTGAAGCAGTAGGAATCAGGCTTCGGTGCATTTCAAGGTGCTCTGACAGTGGTCAGTCAGTACCCGTATTTACCCCAGAAAAGGAGAGGGAAGGGTGGCAGTTAATGAGGAAGTGTTACTATCCAGAGAAAGGGAAGAATGGCTGCCCACAGAAAACCAGTGGTTATTTTGTAAGGGTAGTCCTATGCAACGATGTGCGGTAGCAACAAAAAGTACCATGGCTTTGAATTTGAAAGTAGGGATCTCACCAGCAGATTGACTTTTCTGGGTACTCAATTAGCTGGCATTGTCTGACTAGTAAAAAAAGAAAAACGATTGGCAGTACCTCCCTGTCTGTTGCCCAAATCCCTGTCATTACTTATAAAGGCGAATCCAATATTCACGAGACAGGAAACTCCAAGAAGTACTGAAAGAGGAAGCCACGCCCTCCCTCTCTGGATGCAATGAGGAGGCCTACATTCCCAGGATCCTCCTGTTTTTTCCTGCCACTGACCTTGATGAGGAATGTAGACGTGTTGAAGGTTCCAACCGGGCTTTGATTTCCATCTACGCTTTCAAGGCTCCTTCGCTGCTTGACTTTGGAAGAGAGGAAAATGCATCATGAAATATAACTGCTTAGGGTGAATACCTGATCTGATCCGCAGGCAGGTGCGATATCCTAAAGTATTGACGAGATTGGATTCTTACCTGCCTTCTCATTTTGTACCTAGGAAGGAGAAATATCACATTTCCAACATATACAGGGACATTTTCTCTGAAGTTGTGTTTTTTTGGTCATGTAAGAGGAAAGACTATATGATCAACAAGTTTATCGCATGTGGGAAAACTTGTACTTTGAGCCCCGGAAGTCAAAATCTGTTTTTTTTCTCCATAAAGGCTCGGGGATTCACAGCTAGCGTTAGAAATACTTGATCAGAAATTATTTTTTTATCTAAATTTGGTTGGCTGGTTTGCTATTATCTACATAGGGAAGTACAAGAGAGAAAGGAAGTATGTATGTCAGTCTTTCTCTTCCATCAGCTGATCTAGGTCCCGGCCCCTCTCACAAAGAGGAGATAGTGTTTAAGGAAATTACAGTAAAAAAGATCGTTTTGAGACTCTAGCCTTTTCTGAGAAGAAATCCAGTCAGAAATTTTCAGAACATTTGGAAGATGCAAGCTATTTTTCAAAGATCCTTCTGGGCATGAAAGTGTAGAATTAGATATAACTGCTAAGGAGCAGAGAGATAAATACATTGGCAAGTACTTAATTGTTAGTATACTAAACCACATTAAGGTAAATATGGGTTTCTCTGCATCAGACGACCAAGTACTTCTTCAGAAGTAGTTCTCCATCAGTTTATGCACTCACCACAACCTGGTCCCCTGATTCATCTGCATGTTTTTGATGTGATGAGAGATAGGAAGAATCCGGATAAGATAAGCCTTCTAAAGGTTATGCTACACCTTTATCCCCTGATTTACATGGCCTCTAAATTCCTGGATTCAGTTCGGATAGATACAGTCATTTGTAAATTGCAACCCTGTCACCCCTAACGATATCTGGGCGCTGAGGGTGCCATAGATATATACTGCGATGAGTGTTCATGTTCTTTATAAAGTGCGTTTTTTGTACAAGACAACTGTACCCTTAGGAAAGGTAGTCAAGACTGTATGGGGATGTGACGATATATCAGATAACGCAAAGTACGTCTTGATTCACAGTGACATTTGTTTTTATATTATTCTGTCTTGAGATTGAGTTACTTCCGAAGAACTGGTGTGAGAAAGGGTGTTTGGACAAATAATTTAAAAATATATATTGTAATACAAAAATATGATGTCAAGAATATTGGGATGTCATGCCCTGCTGCTGCAGAATACCTTGGCCGTGTGGTGTCTGACCATGACACCCACACCGGTGAAATGCATTGGGTTATCTCTTATGTGACATTTACCACAATACTGTCTGGAAGACCCCATATTTGGGGACACCTAGGAAGCACATTTCTGTAATTAATTTCCCTCTAATGTTCTTATTGAATGTGATGCATTCAAGGTGGTCACCTTGCATACATCACATCTGCCTTCAAGAATTAGTAGGGGTCTGTGGTATCAAGAACTTACAGAGGTGGAACGACGTCTGCTATCGCTAGAACATCAAGCTGAGCGGGAGGCATCTCGCCAGCCTTAGTTGGAATGGGCTAAGTGCCACCACGCTTCCCTTTTGGATCGCCTGAGGTGTTTCAACCTCATGGCCTATGCAGCTAAAGCACATGGGGAAGGTGATAAATCGGGCCTCCTTCTTGCATGTTTCATTCGGCAGGAGCAAAGGGAGGCCCCATCCTAGAGATGATCTCCTCTTCAAGTATTGTCCTCCGTACACCACACAACATTCTTTCTGAACTCTAAACATGTTACTCCCACATCTATAAAGCACCCTAGTTGACCCGAGACAGAGGCGCCGACTCTTTCCTTACACATCTCACTTTGCCGCAAATCACTATGACTCACTGAGACACCTTAGATGCAATCATAACACCAGCGGATGTTTTACAGGCAATCCAGGACCTGGCCAGGAAGAAGACCCAGGGCCTTGACAGCCTCCTATATAATATTATGGCAGATATGCTACTATCTTAGCTGCCGTTTACAATGATGCCCTTAACTGGGCAAATTGCCGACCTCCATTCGGGAGTCACTACGAGTCTCCATCCCCAAACCAGACTGGGATCCTACCGAATCCGCCTCTCACTGCCCTATCGCCATATCAGGGGCAGATTACAAAATCCTAGGTAAATTTTATCTGCCCAAATACTAATGGAACTAATTCACCCGGACCAGAATGGTATTGTCCCAGGACACAGCACTCCCCATATCCTTTAATGCCTGTTCCACGTTCAGGATCAGGTCCAGGGACTGTTCCCTTTTGTGGAGTGCCTAGTCTTGGACCTGGAGAAGGCATTTGGTTCATTGGACTGGAGCTATCTTTTTTGAGTCCTTGAACGAATGGGTGTGGGCAGTCACCTAGTAGCTTACACTCACCTTCTATACACAGGCCCCCTTTCATGAGTCCAGGTGGGCCGATATATCTCCATTGCCTTCTCAGTCGAATGTGGCACTAGACAGGGTTGTCCTCTTTCACCGTTGCTCTTTGCAATGGCTTTGGAACCCCTTGCCATCCAACTCTGCCAACTCTGAGGCCATCCCCCTTGCACACAGGACACATGCAGTGTCATTATCTGCTGGCGATCTTATGTTGTTCTTCCACGATGCCTGCATAGACCTTACCCTCATCCAAAGTGCGCTGCACTCATTCTCCGTACTATCTGGCTTAAAGGTCAACTCGGATATATCCTCTGTTTACCCACTTCACAATGACCTGACTCCACGAGAGGTCACTTTGCGTGGAGCTCCCCTCTCCTGACACAACTCTGAAGTTCGATATTTAGGAATTTGCCTGTACCATACCCCCTCTGATCTTTTCGACTACAATCAGCAGTCTGTACTTGCATCATTGAAATCCCTGATGACTTTCTGGAAAAATCTGCCCCTGGCAACCACTGGGAGGATTGTACGATCAAAAATGGTGATCCTACCACGACTTCTGTACTATTTCACTAATCTCCTGGAGATACCCCCTCATAGCTTTTTTCAGGAACTTGACACTCTGCTAAATGAACTTCTATGGGAAACGGTCGCTGCTGGTTTGCCTTGAAGAAGTTACAATTTCCCACCAGAGAGGGCGGTCTAGGTATTATGTTATGTTATGTTAATTGGTTTATATAGCGCTCAACTCACCCTGGGGCATCTCCGCGCTGACTAGTAGACTTGAAATCCTGGATGGGAAAACAATGGAGTAGACTAGAGTAAAAGTTCAGAACAAGAAGGCTTTCAGCTGTTTCCTGAAAAGTCCATACTTAGGAATTGATTGCAAAGTCTGGGGAAGCTGATTCCAATATTTTGGAGCAAGATATGAGAAAGCTCTGCCACCCGTCCGGGTAAGACGGGAACGAGGAACCTGAAGAAGGCCCCACAGGCTAGATCTACGACTCCTGGATGGACAATATTTGAAGAGTTTGTTTTGTAAATAGAGGGGGCCTCTGTTGTTCAGAGCATTATAAGTGAAACAACATATCTTGAAAAAGGATCTCTTTTTCACAGATAGCCAGTGTAGTTCTCTGAGCAACGGAAGCGAGGGGGAGCCTGCCGGTTGATTAAAGATAATTCTCGCTGCTGTCTTCTGAACCACCTGCAGCTTAGCTAGGTGGATATCCCCTGCTTCTGCCAGCAGTGCATTGCCGTAATCCAAACGGCTAGTTACCAAAGCCTGCACTAATGTCCTATGATGACAGGTAGGCATATATAGAAGTATTTTCCGCAGAAGCCGGAGGCTGTAGTAGCATGAGGTGGTCGTGGCCGCGATATGGTCCTTCATGGACAGCAACCGATCTATTTTTATACACAGGTTTTTTACTGAGAATTTGGGAGTGGGGGCAGAGCGCAATTGAACAGGCCACCAATCATCGGACCAAAAATCAGTTGCTTTTCCCAACAACATGATCTCTGATTTATCTGGATTCAGTTGTAGGAAATTATCCGTCATCCAATCATATATCATCTTCATGCCATATGCAAAGCGAGTTTTCTCTTTCTCTGGGTTTTCTCCAGTGGTGAACATAAGCAGCGTATCATCTGCATAAGAGATGATCTCGAAGCCTAACTGTTCAGCCATGTAAATATTGAAAAGGGTAGGGCTCAAACAGGTGCCCTGCGGAACACCCCTCTTCAAAGGCATTTTGGCCGAGGTATAGGGACCCAGTATGACTGTTTGAGTTCTGTCAGCCAGAAAATGTTGTAGCCGCTTCAGGGCAATCCCTTTGATACCACAGGAGGCTAATCTCTCCGCCAGCTTTCTATGAGAGATGGTATCAAAAGCTGTGGAGAGATCTAAGAGAATCAGTATCACTGATCCCCCTGAATCTACTGTCTGTCTGAGCGAGTCTGTCACTGCTAATATGGCGGTTTCCGTACTGAAACCTTGCCGAAAGCCCGATTGCGATGGATCCAAGATTCCATTTTGTTCCAAATAAGAGCAAAGTTGTCTATTTATAATACTTTCTAACAATTTTCCCAAGAGTGGTAGTAGGGAAATAGGCCGGTAGTTTGAAAGGATTGATGGATCCGCCGTAGGTTTCTTCAGTATAGGGCGGAGAGATGCTTCTTTCCAAGCAATGGGAATGGTGCCCATTTTTATAGAGCAATTGAAGATGTCACTAATTGCAGGAGCACAGCTTGTATCTAAAAGGGCCATTGTTTTTGGAGGGCACAAATCATTAGGTGGCCCAGATTTTGCTTTGGAGAGGCCTTTAGAGACCTCTTCAATAGTGGTCAACTTCCTTTGAGGCCTAATTTTTAGCAGCCCAATTGCAATGGGTCCTTGGTTGGATAGTCTATTGCAGTCTGGGAGAAACATGCCACCAATCCACACCGCTTTCCTCCCAAGCTATTAGAAATCTCCTATTTCTGCAGACACCACTGGGCTTCCCCCACACTCGCTGCAAGTACCAATAGCCTTCAAATGACTGATTAGAACCTGCGCTCTAACACAACATATTCTCTCATATGCCCTAGGGTTTCCTTTACAGAGCCTCCCCCGATACCCGGGCACATATAAGGCCTCGGCTTTACACAGCTGGCGAGATTGCACCCTGTCCATAGCCAGTGAACTGTTTCGAGATGGCCACCTTATCTCCTTTGAACAGCTTCAAACTGGCTGGTCAGTTCCTCACTTGCCGCAAACTCAACAATACTTGTCACATACACTATGGCTAATCAGGGACAAAGAGCCCCATAAACATGCAGTACTGCAGGTGCTCCTCACCATCGCAGAAGGGGGGGTCACTTGATCACATGGCTTTATAGGGCAATCTGTAGCCACAATGACATTTCCTTTGGACTCCTTTGTACCACATGGGAAGAAGATATATGAAGGGTGCTAAATGACAAGGAATGGACACAAGTGCTGGTGTTCCCCATACACTCTTTAGAAATGTCAGGTTTAAAACATTCAATTTCATATCCTCCACCGCGCTTATTTGACCCCTGCACAGCTCAACCCGTATTTTGCCACTGCAGGCCATCACTGTCCAGCCAGTAACTCGGGAAATGCAGATTTCCAACACATTGTGTGGTCCTGCCCCACCATGGACACCTATTGGCAAGATATTCATGACAAACTTTGTGAGGTCACTGAGCTGACATATACTGACATATACACTGGGGTGGCCTGCGCCCTTAGTATTTTTAAACACAGAAAGTAGCACACCGTCCGCACTTGTTTTCTTGGTCTGGCCTTGTTGCTGGCCAAGAGAAGAAATCACACTGCATTGGAAAGTCCCCTTCACTCCATCACTATCAGCTTGGCAAGGTGCAGTACGCAAATGGGGATGGCAGAGGGAATCGTCCTCCACTATGAAGAGACACGCCACATCCGCAGAAGTCCCATATCCCCAGAATTGGACACACCTTTGACACAGTTCTTGCATCTTATATGTCCAGATGATCTCTGTCCATACCACATTCTGCCGGCATCTCTTGTCCATGAGCCCACTGCATGCATTGCTCCTGTACCTATCTATGCAACCCACCTTATCTCCTGTGCACCATCCCCAACATCCCTCTTGTCAATAGTTGCTGAATAATCGCACAATGGACCTGCCTTCCTACTTACCCTGGCAACCAACCTATATTGTGACCAAACTATCACGTGTCACACAGACAGTAGTCAGTACTGATTCACCGTATCAGCCTTCAAACCTACACCTTCCCAAGTTCTAGTTCTGTGGTTTCTACATTACCCTTTTCATGTGCCTTTTCTGACACTGTTGTGGACTATATCATTGCTTATATCTCCTGAAAAATGCATAGGTGCCGATTACGATTCTGGTGGTCCACAGACTGCCAGACTCATTGGAGCTCACCAGTGGTGGTCTCCTGGCCACCCTATTATGATTAGGGCAGTCGGACCACCATTGCCTCACCACAGCCGCCATGGGCCCGCGATTCCCTTGCGGTGGTGTAGGAAACAGTAAAGTAACGGTCAGGAGGCATCAATATGCTCGGCGGTACTGCCATGGTCCCGCTAAGTATATTAGGAGTTTCCTCTAACCCTGGGCGTAGTTCGCGAAGTAGCGCTATGTGTAGCTACACAAAGTGCACTTCACACTACACGAGCTACGTGTAGCACTTCGCGAACTGCGTAGTACCCTGTTCGCACTATGCAAGATGCCGTTTTCAATGATTGCACAGTGCGGACAAGCTTGCTCGCGGTCGCCAACTTGACGTTGAGGACCGCGAAAAGAAACAAAATGTATGTAGTAGAAATAGTCTTTGTTATTTGTTAGTATTGTTGGTGTTTAGAAACATAATAAACAATTGTTAGCTATATGTTTCTAATAAATGATATTATTAATTACATATTTTACAATAAAGACATTGTTCTAAATGTTTTTCTTTTCAAAGTTTGTTCTAATTATAATGTTACATTTTTAAACATATACATTTCAAATTAAAAATGAAAATGTATATGTAGATAAACAGAAAAACATTTTCATTACATACAAAATTCAAATCATTTTGAACTTTTTCCCCATTATTTGATATTTTTTCAACTTTTCATACATTGCTGTATATACAATTTTTCAACAATATTTTAACTTACTTTTTTGTATATATTAAATATTTGTATATATTTTATGCTATTATTTAATTTACTAGTTGAGATTGACAAGTTTTACATGTTTAATATTTTTAAACATTGTTACATACATTTGTTCATCACTTTCCCTTTTTTTCCCATTCATTTCTATGGGAAGATAGTCTTTTTTTTTTAGTTTCATTTAGCGGTCTACTGCTACCTTCTATTTTGTACACTGTTTGTATCAAATTTGTATCATTTACAGTCTACTGGGATTGAAATTGTATTAACGTACTGCTGTTTGTAGAAACAGGTAAGTCATTTTGAAAGGGTTTTTTTAGGGTTTTGCCGGTTTGTGGGTATAGGGGAAGGTCTATAGACTTCTTTTAATGTTTGTGGGTTATTTGTACATGTAGTTATATTAATATTAGTGTTCTTTATTCTGTGTCATTTGGGATTTTCGTACACTGTTTTACTAATGCTTCACTATGTTATGTTACTTTTTCTATGAAGGTTCAGTGTAATGTGTATGTATTTTTGGGGAATGTTATGCATTTTGCAGGTGGGTTTTCTTGTTTCCAATACAGGTTTTTGTCAACAAACATGGCTAATGGGCATTGGGAGTTACCATTTGTTTAAAAGAAAATCCCTTTGGTTTATTTTTAACCCATATTTTTAGTTTTGATTTCCTTATCTTCGGGTTTCCAGGAGTGCTTTTTCTTTAAATACTTTTTGGGAATGTTAATGGTTCCTACATACTTTATATTGCTTCATGGGATGTCTAATACAGTTGGGCTACTTTGGAAAATATTTTTCCTATTTTGAGTGGATTACTACTTTTTAATTGCATGGATATGGAAGACGATCTGCAGCTATTGAACAGTAAGTTATATTTATTTAATTCTTTGGGGGTGGGAAATGTAACTTTTTTTTTCTCTATGTAAATTTTATGGGCCTAATTACGATGTCGGTTGGACAAGCGCCTGGCTGACACCGTTGGAAAATAGAACCGCGGCATTTCCACACACTGAATTTGGATGTGACCAACTCAAGCAGCTTGTGTGGTGGCTGGAAAAGGGCCGCAGCACAAGCTGCAATCGAATAATGGAAGTTTTCAAACATCCCTGCACTGTGTGACAGGCACCATGTGGTGCCTGCACATGGTGCAGGGATGCTTAGGGAGCACCAGAGGTGCCCTGCAGGCCCCATAGTGGAGGGCCAGGGGGGAAGGGTGCCCTGCTAGGAGGACCCAAATTCACTTTTCGACAGCTTTTTCATGTCAGAAAGGCTGACATGGAAAGGCTGTGGGAAATTGACAGCATAATCCAGGTGCTCAGGCACCACTGCCATTTGGGGGTCATCTGTCCTACCGATGGCCCAACAGGATCTCCAATCCTGTTGGAGGCATCGGTCTTTCCCCCGGGCCATAGTGGTCTGACCTACTGCATTGTAAAGTGGAGGTCGGACTCCTGAGGATCCGCCCAACATCCTAATCGGGCCCTATGTGATTCTTATTTGTAAATGTATCATTTATGTGTTGTATTTATTTTACCTAATGGATTGAGTTTGGTCTTTGGGTTTTTTGGTTGGTCAGATTTATATTTATAATGTAAATAATGTATGTACTATTTTAGTATATCTCACTCTTCTTTAATAGTGTAGTTTCATTTAATGTTTAGACTGATGCAATAAAATATTATGTTTATTATTATTTGTGATCTTAGTTTTGATTTTGTGGTACGTTTTTTGGACTTTTGTAGGTTACTTTATATTTTATAATACACTTTTGGCTATTATTTCTAAATAATCTACTCCTTTGTTTATTAAGAGTTTGATTTTAAATTGGAGCATGTTGCCCATTAGTTTGGTTTGTTTGCTAAATTTAGGCACAATCTGGCTAGCAGATTTCTCCATTTGCAGTTGTGGGGCCTTTGCTCTTTCTGTAATGCTTCTATAAATGTACAGAGTGTAGGTTGGACTCTACTTAGTGTGGATTGGAAGACATTGTGCCATCCTTCCATTGTATTGTTTGTTTTGGCTTCCTGTGCTAAGGTGCTGTCATAGACATTCCACCATGGTATTTGAAATTTGGGTTGGCGTCTGTGTCCAGAATGATGTAATCTGCCAACCCAAGAACCTGTGAAATAAGCCAGTTTCGGTGGTGCAATGGCAGTCTGACCACCAAAGTCCAAATAGCGCAGTCGGACCGCAATGTGGCTGGACTGCCACTGCCGCACCCCCATGAGTCTGGCGGTCTTCAGACCACCAGACTCGTAATGAGGGCCTTAGTGCAGAATATCGGAGTGTCTCCATATCTTTGATTGAAATCATAGTAACAGCCTTGTGTGGCTATGGCTGTGTGGGGGTACATTTTAAGACTGTCTGAGACATGTCTTGTTCAAGATCTAGGATTATTTTTTGTGTGTAGTAGTTATTTGACTTATGTTTAATGTGCTTTAAGATTTCATATTAAGTGTTGCTTTGTTTGTTGTAGTAGGGTATATGTAAAAGAGGTATTTGTGTTCTGATAATCAACATGTATGGTGTATATCTCAGTGAATGGTTTGGAACAAATTGTTAAGATCCAGTCAATCATTCAGGTTTGACAATGGCTTAATTTTAGTAAGTTATTTGCTGTAGAGAATATAAGGATTTGTTTCACTTTGTTTAGTTTGTCATATAAAGAAAAGTTTCTTCATTATGTGTCATTGTTAAATTTTCAGATATTTCTATGTCATGGTATTTTCTAGGAGCAGGAGTAGTGTCACTGGTAGCTTTTTAGTTCATGCAATTAAATGTTTCAAAGTGGATATGGATGGCATTGCCCTGTGATATGCACAGGACTTTAGGCAATATATCTTTTAGGAATTTGGTTGTGGGTTCCTGGGAGTTAGTGCTTGGCTCTCTTAGATCCTGCAATGCGTCCCTTACTTTTATTTCTGTCAAATTTGAGGGTTGGTTGTGTTCTCTTACATTATTTACAACAGCAGATTTTCCAGTGGCTCTCCCATAGCATGAATTAGAATAATAGATGGCACATTCCCAATTCACATTTTCTGTTGATGCACTTTCTTGGTTGTAGGTATAAGCCTATGTGACTTGGAAATTGCTTTCTGTGTCACTGTATCTGAAAGTACTTTAAAAGTATAACTAAATATAATTTTTTTAGGTTTATATTTTTGTCACTTACATTTATAATTATGCAACTGCTCCTATTTTTTTATACTTACATGTATGCTCTTTTTAGATGTTTCACTCTGTTTTCTTTTCTGTTGGAAGGAAAAAAAACATTTGTTTCATTTAACATTTTCATTTGTTGGTAGTTTGTTGAGGTTGAGGTTTATATGTTTATTTTTACTTGTTAGTGGAGTGGGTTTTAATTTTTTTAAACATTTAACATATACTTAATTTGTTATATCTTTTCGCTGGGTTGTGATAGGTTTTTATTCTGGCAGATTATCACTTTTCAAAGTCTTATTGTTTTCTTTAAGGAAAGCCATGCAAAAAGAAGTTGGAGAATGTTTTGTTAATTATTTGCCTGTCAGGCATCGGTCGGAATGTTATCCCATCAATGGGGGCAGTGCTGAGGCAGTGCCCCGCCGTAGAGATTACGATGTCCCCTTACGCCAAAAGGTTGTCGGAAATGGACTTTTGGGGCCCCCTAGCAGGGCAACTGTCCCCCATAGTCCTTCGACATGGGGGCACATGTAGTGCCCCCAAAACATCCATGCACCTTGTGCAAGGTACCACATGGTGCCTGGGACAAGGTGCATGGATCTTTATAAAATGTCTTTTTCCATTGCGGCTTATGCTGCAGTACTTTTCTGGGCCACAGCACATACCGCATTGGATAAAGGCATTTTTTTCAATCACATACACAGCGGTCGCATTGCAATTTGGAGGGTGGAACTGCCGACTACATGTTGCGCGGCTTAATTCCCGCAGCTATGGCTGTCGGACGCATGTCCGTCCGCCATTGTAATCAGGTCCTTGGTTAGGTAGTTGTTGAGATAAGTAAATTTTTTCTTTGGGGATCTGGTTTGAGAATCCGACAGAGTTTCCACAGTGTGCAGTGTTTGTCATTTTAGAAGTATTTAGTTGGTAACATTAGTGCGCCTTTTAAATTGTTGATTTTATTGTTTGTCTGATTTTATTGGTTAGTTTAAATTTAGTTAGAATTTTTTTTATCAGTTATTCCTTCTGTGGTAAATGTTAATTTCTTTTTTTATATATGTTGCTATATAGTTTAATAGTTTTGAATATCCATTTATATATTTATTAATATTGGTGTTTAATGGCAATTGTTTTCAGTTACAATTTTATGAATCTAGTTCTATATTTTTTGGGCTGGAAATATTCATATTTTGTTGATATGATATGTTTATTTGTAATTTTAACATGTGTATCAAATATTTTATGGCTATTTTAAAAAATAGATTTAAGTAAAACGAGTTTTTTAAAATAAGTTTGTGATACTCATGTATTTGATATTGTGTGATTTGATATTGTTTATTTAAAGGTGACGATATGTTTGTTTCCGATATTTGTGTTTGTGATATAATTAAAAATCAGTATTCTAACACTGATATTTCTGTGCTTGATATTTGTGGTTTAATTAGTTAAATATAGTAACGCAATATTTCTGTTAACAATATTTATTTTCCAATATTTTTGCGTTTTAATATTGTATGCACCGATATTATGTCAGTGAGCCATGAGACACGCAGTGTATTTTTAATGTAATTTTTTACGTAATTGTTGTCTTGCCCTTGTTTTTTGTGCTATTTCATTGTTGAACCTCAAACTGCGATGTAGCACACATATACTCCTTGAGTCATTAAGAGTGATAGATCTTCATTCTGTCTTTTAATGGGAATTATAATAAAGGTGGTGGGATGCTGATCACTGTCTGGCCCCCTTTTTTGTCTTTATAGCCCTTTTTTGATTCCATAGTTATTTTGAATTATGGCTTATTGCTGGTTGCCAAATGTCTTGCTCTCTTGGCATTATGGAATAAGATACTGTGAAATGTGAATAAGAAACTGTGAAATGTGAAAGTGCACAATAATATTTAATAATATTCATTTACAAATCTTTTTGATGCTCATTGGTGTATTAAGAGCTGTATGAGTATGGGTACTGCCAAATGTTCAGGGCAGGTACTTTTAGTACCATAGTATGATGAAATAATAAACTGTGATGTGAACATGTGCATTAATATGTAGTAATGATCCTTCTTATGCTAATGAGTTAATTAGCAATGCCAATAACTATGGATATTGTCAAACAATTATGGAGGGGTACTTTGAGTTGAATTGTTTTTCTTTTTAGACTATTCGAAGTGAGAGACTCTGCATCAATAATTGTATTATACAATTGATAATAAGACACAGTTTAATTAATGTAATATGATATTAGGAAATGATTGAATGATTGAAATAATATTCAAGACAGGGTATAAAAGCCCTACTAAGTATTGGTTAAACTGATTTGGTGATTATGAGAAATATCAGCAAATTGTGTTGTAGAGAACAGAATTACATATAACAGATTTTTTGCAATTTCATCATGTTACCAGTACGTGGGAATACATTGGTTGATATCTTATAGATTAATTGGTTAATATGCATTTTTTGTAGTACCATAACCTTTGGATCTCCATCACGTCCTGAAGATTGTCCCCAGAAACAATTTAAGGGGGACAGAAACGTTGACAGTTTAGGAGCTCCACAGGGCAGCACAAAGTCAGGATTAAGGGATAGATTAAGGAATACAGTAGATCTTTATTTTGAAATCCCTGGATAGATTATCCTTCAGGCTCACTTCCTTGTGTTGTTTGATTTTAATTTTGTCTAGATGTTGTGTGTTTATGTTTTTGAAGGAAGGTGTGATGAGGTTCTATTGCTACACCTTATAGGGACACATAAAGAGTATCTGTCTTTCAACGTTAATGACTAGTTGATATTGAACTTTTTATATATAAATAATTAAACAATAAGTATTTGTGAATTTTGAGTTGCTCTCTTTTTATAAAAAACCTTTTGGAAACGAAAATGTTTTGATTATTTAATACTTTAAAAAATGTAGTTAATGTCTAAGGGGCAACTGCATACATTATTTAAATAGAGTGACTGTCCAACAACATTGTAGTTCTTCTTCTACTTTTCCACAAGGAGGGGAGTCTTTTTGGCAACCCTCATGAAGTCAGGAGCAACAGACTTCCTATAAGTCTTGTGGGAAAGGGGTTTCAAGCAACTATTATCAAAAGCAAAAATAGAACCTTAGTGAGAAGCCAGAGAAGTCCTAACTATGCTGAGGATAGGCCCAAGTAGGAAGTGAGGGGCTGGATCCAGTTCCTCAAGGAAAAATGGGAGAAATCCACTACTGTTGGTGAGGGTCTTCTGGTAATTAAGGAGGTTTACCAGATTGAATTGTCCTCTCTTGCCCAGACTCAGCAGCCAAGAAAGACCCTATGACCTTGGTGTTCAGGAAGAGAAAAGATTTTTCCAAAGCAATTAATTATCTCAAGTTCAAAAAAACAGTTGCCCATGTTCCTAAAGAAGAAAATGGGAAAGCGGTATGTGTGATCATTTTTCTTGTACTCAAGATTTGGGGTAGTGGGTAGTACAAAATGCTGACTGATCTAAAAGAAGTCAACCAGTGGCTGAAAGTGATCCATTTGAAGATGCTGACTACAAGGAATAGTCCTTCTATGAGCAAAGGTTTTTCTGATCACCATAGAACTTACAGACACATACTTTCATAGACCAATAGCAATGAGACATCAACCAAGGTTCTGCGTAAAAGGGAGGGGAGCATTACCAATTCTAAGTACTACCATTTCGTTGTCAGTTAGCTCTCAAGTGTTCCTCTGGCAGCTCAGCCTCATCTCAAAGGCTGGTCATCTTTCTATTCTTGGAAGATTGGCTTTTATATGCTCCAATAAATCTAAGAACTTAGAAGGTTTTAAGTGCAATCTGCGGTTGTTCTAGAAATTCAGATGTCTGCAAGTGTCATATGATTCAATTGCAAGATCTGATTTTTATTGGTGCACAATTCAGGACAGACTTGGACATGGTCTTTCTTATGGAATCTCAACAAATAGATCTGTCAGCTCCTGATTCCTTCATTGGATGTGATGCAGTCTTCAGCAAGATTAGTGATATAGGTGCAGGGCCATTTACCCTTCTGCATGGCCACAGTCCCTTCGGCATTATTTCATCTGTGCCCACTGCTAAATCACATGAAAAAGCACTGAACACTGAAATTTCAGGATTTTGAAGCTCTGATTTCTGTGTAAAAAAAAAAAAGTCCTCTTTAGAGTGTAAGTTGGAGCCAACAAATCTCAGCCAAGAGTTTTCTTCAACTGATGTAAGTTCCCTGGGAAGTTCAAATCAATTCAGGGCCAGTGGTCTGTCCAGGAAGCTTGCTGCTCCTCCAATTGGAGGGAGTTAACTGTGGTCTTCAGGGCGGTCAAACATTTAAAACAGTATCATCATGTGTTCATAAGATCAGGCAACGTGGTGACTGCATCTTATATAAACTGCCACGGTCTCTTGATCCAGTTCTCGGGGGAGTGGGTACCTCTGACTGTTGAGCAGGATGTTTCTTTTGTTTCCTTCTTCCCAGAATCTAGTTCTATCTTCATCAATCTTCCAAGAGCTACACAGGAGATTTGAGACCTCATCGATAGAACTACATGCAGTCAAGGAGTATGCTTAAGATTCTAGTTTTGCTTGAGGACCTCATCTGAAGAATCATTGGAATGGATGCCTCAATACAGAATTGGCCACCAGTTATCCTATACTTAAAGTACTAGCCTAAATTTAGAGACAGCAGAGGATGGTGATTTGAGTAGTTCCATTCTGGTCATTTTACATGGTCCAGAAAATCATGGATCCTGCCTTCTGAGATCCATGGCCCTAGTTGCTCCTTGGAGGATTCCTCTTCTCCTTTCTCCTCATCAATCCTTGTGGATCTCAGTTCCAGAGAGATTGCCTGAAAGTTGAAAGGGCAGGTTTACAAAGCAAAGGGCTGCCCATGCACTTAGATGGACCACTTCAGAACTCCAGAAGGCCTTCCTCCCTTACATCGTATGCAAGACATTGGAAGGTTTTTAGTTGTGTTGTGATTGCCATGAGCTGTCTCTTTTGTACTGTGAAATCCTAGAGACTCTACAATTTTTTGGCATGGTTTTAATATTAAACATACACTTTCCATCTTGGAGGCTCGATGGGCACCAACTAGAGCTTTCATAGAACATTGGGGTTCATTAGTGGAGGGTGAATCAATGTGGACAAGGTTGTTTAAACGTGTCTCTGAATCAAGACCAGTGATTAGATATATGATTCCTCAGTAGGACTTATCACTGATGTTGAAATCTCTGTAGGTTTATCCCTTTGAAACTTTACCATTAACGGTGTTAACTTTCTTCCTATGAAACCAGCTTTTTGGTAGAAATTATATTGCTGAAGAGGATTGGGGACTGGGTGCCTTACTTGTACGTCCTCCTTTACTGTCTTTTTTAGATGAGGCAGTCGTTCTACGCCCTGAACCTTCCTTTTAGTTTAAAACTGCCTCTTCCTTTCACAGGTCTCAGGATATAGTTTGTCTGGCTTTGTTTTTAATCCCTGTCCTCTGAAGGAGGAACTTCTTCACAGACTAGATGTTGTGAGAGATGTATGTATTTGTTTCAGATGGGTCTCAGAATTTTTGTCAATCTGATAATCTTTAGTCAAACTTTGGAACAATATGTCAGGACAAGAAAGTCACTTTTCTGACAATAGGTCACTGAATTCAATCTACTAGTGCTTTGGCGTACTCTTTGGCATATTCATCTGTTCTGAAAGGTATTCATGGAAGACCAAATTTAGCAGCATCTTGGGCTAAAATGAAGGGTGTTCACTTTGCAGAGATTTGGAGAGGTGCAGTTTGGGCTACTCTGAACACCTTTATATGTCATCGCTTCATGGGTTGCAAAATGATAGAAAGAACTTTGGAGTAGGTGTTTTAAGTCCTAATATGTAATAATCCTGTTTTTATTCAATAAATCACTGGGCTCGTTCTTTTTAGAAAACAAAGTTCATTCTTGCTCTGATATTCTTCATATGTAATGACTGTGATGAGGGACATAGAGGTATTAATGGTCCGATTACTTGCTTGTATTTTTCATTATTCCTAGTCCTTCTCATTATCGTCCCTGTCATTATGAAAGTGCTCTCGTTCACATGTCTGTATGGCCTTTATTTAAGCTTGATATGACAGAAGGCAGTGGAGAATGTAAGCCTCTTTAGTGAAATCAGTGAGGGTAGACAGGTTTTCATTAACACCTCATACATAATGCATAAGTATGGAAAGGGATGAGGGCAAGATGTATACTGGGAGTAGTGAAGTAATAAAAATTACTAGTAAGTAATCAATCCATTAATAAAAGAATTGGCAGAGACAATATAGGACATGTTCATGGGACATTTCCGCTGTATGATGAAGTCTGAAATTCTAAATCCTGGCCAGACACCAGCAAACATCTGTAAACCCCTTCTGAAAGTACATGCTTGCAAGGACACCACATGGGAGACAGCAGTGGCTCTTGGAGCTTATGGTGGACCCATCCCCATTCCTACTCAACCACCGGGAAGGACTAGGGCCCCAGAGTTCACTTGCCGATGTGCCTAGCGATCCCCATACCCCAACCAATAATTCACCCCCAGTGGGGGCAAGTGCTCTTGGGGTACCGGAGAGCATCATTATGCTAAAGATCCCATAAGCTCTCGGGGAGGGCCCATGCACTAGGAGCACTGTTGTGTGCCACCCCCTCTCCCTGGGGGAACCGGAAACAAGAAAATGCGCAGCATGAAGGCTCTCACCCGTGACTGTAGGTGAAAGACAAAACAGGCAGCCCACAAGCTATGTACGCTGGGCTAGGCCAAGTGGACATTACCTCCAGCTGGACCCCTTGTGCTTTACTATCCAGCTGACCCACAGGAGGGGCAATAACACCCAACAAAGGAATCTTCGACCAAAATGCCAACAGGCTAAAGGCATGTCTTGGAAGGTACTGTGCTCACTTCAATTTGCATATTCGGCTTGTTATGCCCCAGTGAGAACTGCAGCATTGGGGGAGCCTTAATTGTATGAGAGCCATGATTACATTTTGAGGTGCCTATATGGAGCATCACTCTGCCAGTGCCAGTAGACCAGACTTTCATTAACTGCACCTGGTTTGTTGTGTTCAGCTCATGGAGTGGATATTGTGTTTTTATTGGTAAGGGCTTGTTGGTTCTTGAGGTGCCTTCAGTGCTGTTGGCACATGGTAAATGTGTGGCACCTTTCTTCAATGTGCACCCCCTGCCGGTTGTGAGGCCTTTAAGAGTATGTCACCATAGCCATTTCCACAAGCAATTCTGTATATATTTTAAATATGTGCCAAGCATGTAGTAATGTTTGTGTAGTTTTTTTTCTCCTTTTTATAAGAAAAAACACTGACTGCACAGTGATCTATTAAGTGTTGTTTGTTCTTACCCAGATTAAGACTTGTACTGCTGTGCCTTGATACCACAAAATCAAAGCTAAAAGGGGGTATCTGGTATCCAGTTAGGGCCACCGCAGTAAGGGGACCAATGCTGAAAGGTCTCAGGTGTTATAATTAGGACCCAGTACCCCCTGTCTGCCATAGGACCACCCACCCCCTATTCCAGGCAATTAGTGGCTGCTACTGTGCCAGTAGGAGTTGTTCTTCTCTGAACTACACTGGGCTTATACCCGCCTTTACTCATAGGTATTCATTATTTCCTGCGGACATTGATGACCATTCTAGCATGGGGGTACTGATGTTCCTTACCACTTGTGCCCACTGATGATTAGTACAGCTTGTGGCTATTGATTTTTATTATTTCCTTGGGCCACTGGGACACATTGCTCCATTGAACCATTGAGGTTTAGTAATACCTCGGGCCATGGAGGCTTGTTTCTGCCTAGGGCTATTGATGCTCATTACTGCCTCAGGACAGTGATATTTATTCCAATTCCATTATCAACTAAAGCAAAAAGAGAACCCTGGATTATGATGGCTAACTGAAATCACTTAATCAAAAGGAGGGTTTTTATCCTCTTTATAAATAGCTACAGGGACTATTTTCAGAAAGGTCTTTGAGTGGTGTTGATTCATACAAATGTTTCATATTGTTAAATATAATAAAATGTCCTATTGCTGTGTCTGTTTCTCCAATCCATCTTGACCTGCAGAGCAAAGTGTACAACTTTATTGTTTGACCAATCTACCTCTTGTGTGCATAGTCCATCCACCATGACCCTTTGGCCTTATTACTAGCTAGGCTTAAAATTAGTGCTTGTTACTACAGGAGGTCATAGATAATTACCTCTGCGTAGGACCATCTATGTCAGTGCTTCCCAGACATTTTAGAACCATGACAAACGTTTTAGTATGACAAACATTCGCAACCCACCTATCTTAAATGGAGATGAGGCGAACAATTTCTTATTGTAACTAAAAGCATTGTGAGGTACACTATTGTCATTTACAGATAGCACATTTTCATTGAAATGGTCACTAGATTTGCACAGACATACAGTTTTACTGATAAAACTAAATTGCATACAAATGATAATGCGCGGAGGGCAAGTTTTGTGAATCACCAAGTAAAGTGACTTGATTTGCTCTGACCCTAATAAAAGTTTTGTTTCCATCACACTTTAGAAGTGCAAAAAAGGGCTTTCCTAATAGCTTAATGTGTATAGTTAATTTACAGGTGCTAGAAATGGGGTTTCTGGTTGGCTAGGATGTGCACCTAAGGCAGGCAGAACCCACCCCTTTAGTCAGGGTGAGGGAGATATACACCCAAGATAACCCCTGCTCACCTCCTTGGTAGCTTGACATGAGCCGTCAGACTTTTCACAGAGGCAATACGTAAAGCGTTTGTACAACACACACACACACACCCCAGTAACACACTGAACACACCACAAAAGAGACTCCACACAAGGTTTATAAAAAATATATATAGTATATTGTGCATAAAATATAGACCAAAATCCCATAAACCAATATTCACTTTGACAACTAGGCAATTGTCAAAACATCACAGTTAGTGCAATAAGATAAAGACTTATATGTTGCACACGTCAACAAAACATCATGAAGGACAACATCACTGTGCATATTAAACCATCCAATTCTATGTTACCTATTATCCTGACTATGCAAGGTATAAAACGACATATCCCTGTGAATGTGAAATGCAGCATGTAATGAAACATGAATCATCCCTACTGTGCATGCCCGAAAAATGCACCCATTCAAACTTACATCATTACATTAGGACATAAAATGCAGCAGTTAGGTTATTGGGAGAAAACACATGAATTACTATGTCAACATGAGGCACAGCACCTTTGTGCACCTATCTATTAACCATGATACGGCAATCTGTAGGTTCCCCACTGCCTACAACTTTCCAAACATAGCCTTGTGGCGATTCTGCACTCCTATTCCAGGGAATATGGTAATAGCAGGATTAGCTGGACAGGGACCTCCGTCGAGGATTTTCCTCTAGTCCTGCTGCCAGTTTCAACATCTCAGGACCCTCGAGGTATGGGCAAACATGGGGGAAGGGGTTGATACACTGAAGGTAAAAGCGCGAGGGCCTTGCTGTGTCCCCTGTGGTCAGGGCAGCAAGAAATGTGGCTGCTCGGTCGCACAGGCCCAAAACACTGAGAATCGCAATGCAGGGCCCCGCGGCTTTCACAGCACCTCCCGCTCCACGTAGATCGGTCCTCCCATCCTGGGGACCTGCTCTCATACCAAGGGACAGGAGCACTAGGCCAGAGACACACAGGCGGCTCTAGGGGCGGGCCTCGCTGACAGTGCTTGTGGGTCTGCCTCGCCCCTAATTACCAGGCAACTCTATGATTGGCAGTAATGGGATGCAGATGTTGCTGGTGGCTTCTCTGCTTCCCCAGCTACAAGTCTTGTGTGACACATTGGTTTGGTCTCCTTTCCTCCGTGCAGCCTGTACCAGAACAGCTGCAGACAGAGTGCACGACAGCGCTACCAAAGAAAAAAAATGCTTAATCCTTAGTGAAGCAGGAAGGCCTTGTGCTGCTCACAGAGGGCAGGGCCCAGCCTTTACAAATGCAAGTATGCCCCACCTCCCACTCCCCCAGCCGAGGAAGACTATTCAGTATGCAGATGAATGCAGATGCAACCCTGGTACACCCAACTCTTCCTGTGTGATGGCTGTCTGGAAAGTATGCGTAAGCCCAGCTGTCACTCTACCCTAGATGTAGATTGGAGTCAGGCTGCAAAGCACCCAACAATCATAAGCACAGAGAAATGCCCACTTTCTAAAAGTGTAATTTCTAAAATAGTAATGAAAATCCACCTTCACATTGGTGAACAGGATTTATCACCACTATTCCAAACATGGAAATTATACTCCTTTTAGATCAGAAATTACCACTGAAAAACATATCCGGGAATCCCCTATGCAAGCCTATGAGAGGAGTAGCCTCACAGCAGTGAGGAAACAAACAGTCTGTTTATCACTACCGGGACATGCCACACAATGAAGACACGTCTTACCTTTTACCTGCACAGCACACTGTCCATAGAGCTACCTAGGTCCTACCTTAGGGGAGACCCACATGTTGAAAAACGGGGGGGGGGGGCGTTTCAGGTTTGTCCAGTAACTTTAAATGCCAAGACAATTTGGCAGTAAACGATGCATGTCCTGCAGTGGCAGAGGCCTGAGAGAGGATTGAAAGGCTACTTCTTTGGGTGCCACAAGCAATGCTACAGGCCAACTATTAGCATTTAAATTACAGGCCCTGGCTATATTGGACACCACTGTACAAGGGACTTCCAAGTAAATTAAATATGCCATATAGGTGTAGACCAATCATACCATGCTTCAAGGTGAGTTCATATGCACTTTAGCACAGAATTTAGAAGCGGTAAAATTTGGCTTGAAGCGGTAAAATTTGGCTTGTATCATCAAAATAAACTACGGTCTCAAATGGGGGAACTTTATAATCGTTTAAGGGCCGCGGAAGTAGAGCTAACTAAAGAAATTGTGAAAAAGGATAATTTATTGCAAATATCCAAAATGGAGGCAAAAATTGCACAATGTAGGGCGACTATACCTGGGGTATGGGCTGAAGAGATCGCCTGGAAATATTTAGTAAATAGACGGCACACGTATGAATATGGAGAGTCTATTGGCCGGTCCCTAGCGTTGAGATTGAAAATGAAGGCGACCTCACGGTTGATCCCCAAATTGCAGGATCAGTGTGGGGTGGTTCATGAGGAGCCGATGGAAATATTAGATATATTTCATCAATTCTATTCAGAACTATATACTCAGCAGTCAAATTCCACACTAGATCAGATATTGGAAGTAGGCATGCTAAATCATTTAACCAATATTGAGTCTGATTTTTTGGATAACCCTTTTTCCATGGAAGAATTAGAGATTGCGGTTAGTAGCATACCGAATGGTAAAGCGGCAGGCCCTGATCTTATTCCGGGGGAAGTTTATAAATGCTTTTTTGAGGCATTGAAAAAGGTGATGTTAGAAACGTTCAGGATGGCACAAAGGGGAACTGCTCCAAATACATGGAATGATGCCTCAATTGTCGTATTTAGTAAGAAAGGGAAGCCTCCGGAGCTACCAGGATCTTATCGGCCAATATCCCTGCTTAATTGTGATAGTAAGCTTTATTCTAAAATGATTGCGAATCGCCTATCTAAGGTTATAACATCATTAGTAACAATAAACCAGCATGGCTTTATTCCAAAAAGAGGTACGGTCACACATATTAATAGAGTTATTACTTTATTCGATATAGCAGAAGCGGAAAAGAGGGACTTAGCGTTGATATTGCTTGACGCGGAAAAAGCTTTTGACCGCGTGGAGTGGCTATATTTATGGGAAGTGATGAGAAGGATGGGATTCGAGAAAGCTTTTTTAATCGCAATTCAGGTTCTATATAAGGCACCAAATGTTAGAGTTGTTGCTATGGGTCTAAAATCTGAAAAGATTAATATAACTAGAGGGACACGACAAGGGTGTCCTTGTTCCCCTCTGCTTTTTGCGCTATTTATTCATCCTTTCATTATTAGGTTACAGAATTCCCTTTATATTAAACCATTTTTTGTCACAGGTATTGCATACTCAGTATTCGCATATGCGGACGACATAGCTATAGTAACAACTGATCCTAGGGAGGCAATAGGGGAGATTGAATTATTAGCTAGAGATTTTGGAGCTATGTCTGGCTATAAATTAAATTCAGCAAAAACCCAAGTTTTGTGCACAAAGAATATACAATTTAACGATTTCCGGGTAACAGAGGAGGTTACATATCTAGGTATTACAATCAAAACTCAAATGCAAGAGATAGTCGATAGTAACTGGAAAGAGATTATATATCAAATCAAAGCAATCATTAGAGAGATGGAGCCGACTGCAATTATCAATAATAGGAAGAGGGAACATTATCAAGATGAATGTTCTTGCTAAAATCTTATATTTATTTCCACTTAAACATATACAGCAAATGCAGGTTATTTGTGTGAAATTTTTTTGGGCCCCGGGTAAAGTTCGACGAGCTATGAAATGGCTGACGCTACCTGAAGAAAGAGGGGGACGAGGTGTACCCGATTTCTTAATTTATTATTATGTTTGTTTTTTTACAAAGAATGAGTTATATTCTGACGGGTGAGCCTCCGAAGAATGAAGCGGATGGCCCATCTATTTTTTTTCTGTTATTAGGAGAACAGGCAAAAGGATGCTCATTAAAGGAACTGGAGGGTAATTATTACAAACATACCCGTTTTAAGGTATTAGCTTCAGCATTTAAAGTATGGAGAAATGTAAAAAAATTGATTAATTTGGGTAAAATCACATATTATACGCCTTTTGATGCTGATAAAGTACTTCCTTCTATTTTTTGGGACAATACCGCAAAGGTTTGGTCTAGAAATGGGGTTTCCAAGATTGGTGATTTATATGATGACAACGCAATACTGGTGACATATGCAGAATTGGTTGATAAATATCAGTTGCCACAGTCGTTGTTTTTTAAATATCTTCAAGTTCGAGATTTTTGTTTGAAAAATCAAATTAAGGCTTCTCCTAATACTTTAGTAGAAGGGATTCGTCTTCAAAAAAGGATTGGCCCACTTTATTTGATCTTGATGGAGTATAGACATAATGATATTCAAAAATGTAATTTGCATTGGCAAAATCAGCTGGGAGATTCTCAAATAGATATTTTGGAAACTCTATCTCTGGCTAAGGAGATATGTTTGGCTGCTAATTTAAAAGCTCAAGTTTACAAATCGGTCTTCAGGTTATATTATACTCCTAAACGGATGGCAACTTGGGGAGATAAATGTGATGGGAAATGCTTTCGATGTGGGGATTCTGAAGCCGATATGGCTCATATTTTTTTTTATTGTATTAAGTTGTCGCATTTTTTGAATAGCGTTGAAGTATTTATATCAATGGTATTGCAACGTCCCTACAAGATTTCTTCTACACTTATGTTATTGGGAATAGGCCAAAAAACATGTAACCATCCTATATTAAATGAGCATATGTACTTTTTATTTCTTGCAATGATTGTAGCGCGGTTATGCATCGCAACAGAATGGTTTTCACCTGAGGCTCCGACTTTTGAATCTTGGAGAGCCAAGCTGTATCGTATTTATGAAATAGAATGGAATCTGTATGCGTTGAAGGGAGCTCGGAAGAAATGAATTGGATTGTTAATTTGGGGGGCGCTTACAAATTTCCTTGATGCAGGTTGAATATAGAAGTATCCGATAATTTTTTACTGTAATCGCTGTATGTATCTCTCTTATAAATTTCTTTAATTGTATGAATTTAATTTCATTTTCACTTTCTATTGTAAGGGTATGTTTGTATGTTTGGGTTGTATATTGCCACTAGAACTGCCTTGAAAATAAAGAAATAAAAAAAAAAAAAAAAAAAAGAGCAGAGAATGGCAGTGGTAAAGTGCCCAACGTCCTAAAGCCAACAAAAACAGGTCAGAAAAAATACAGGAGAAAGGGAAAATGTTTGGGGATAACCTTGATAAAAGGCCAGGTCCAACAACATGTATTTACATTTTGTTACATGTTATGAATAAATGACATACTGCAGCCTTTCCTTCACCCTTTCTGTAGGGGTGGGTGGAACTCTCAGAATTTGACTCTGCGGAATTCTGCTGAGTTACATAAAGAACTCAGCGAGATTCTGTGAAGTTCCACCAATGGAAATAGACATGTAGCATGGCTTGTGCTGTGATTTACCGCCAGTAGCACATTCCACACCAATAACTCAGCATGAACGGCGTGCGTAGCGACTGGAGTTGGTTTTCCTGCCACTAGAGTAGATCTTCTACTTGAGCAGCAGCCTTCTAACCGCAAATAGTCATGACCGCCCGCATCAGAAATCATTGCCGGATGTTCTCCCATCGACTGGATATTGATCTAGAGGATGCCAAATCTCACTTGTGCTCACCAGCTTACCTTTCTGGAACTGTGCGCACCAAAAAAAATTCGGCCATGTGGCAATTAGCATAATTTGGCCGGAACTCCGCGTTACAAGAGTAATGCAGAGTCACAAAATTCTGTCAATTCCACAGGTGGAACAGAATATTTCACCCACCCGTAACTTTATGTACCCAGCAAGATTGTGACCTAATTCACTTTACTTTCTTTCTCTGATTGCAAAGTAAAAGGAGTTTGTAGACACTCCCCCTATGTTAAAAACCATAAGCAGCACAAGTCATGGGGCAGTCTTTGAGCGGAATGCCTTGCCAGTGCCAGGCTCCAAGACCTACAAAGTCGACCGCTGCCCGCCCTCCCGATTACGAGTTATTTGGCCGGCGGGATGGCAGCGTTGCAGTCCTGCAGCACTGCAATACAAAGACTCATGTATGAGCCTTAGAACTGCACGACCTGGGGACCGCCAAAGCATGGTCCTGCACGGCATGAACTGTGAAGTCCATGCCGTGCAGGAACAGAGGTTCATGCACACAGGGGGGCACAAAATGTGCTCCCATTCACCCCATTCACGGAGCCCCCTTTGTTTCCTCACCGCCAGCAGTTTCATGACATGAGACTGCTGGCATTAAGGAAACTCATAATATGCTTGGCAGTGCTGCAGCGGCACCACCAAGCATATTATGGCCTCAAGACCACTGCACTAATGCCAGGGATCTTGGATCCCTGGCGGTTGCGGTGGTCCCGTGGAGGTCCGACTGCCATACTTGTAATAGACAAGTCGGACCACTGGTGTGGCGGTCCCCAACCACCATCACACCTCCACCACGATTTTGGCGGTTCCATGGACCGCCAAACTCGTAATTAGGCCCATGGACTAACATTTGACTACTGTCTTTGAAGTGCCGCAAATGGGACAAGATAAACACAGAATTTAAGTTTATCTTTATTTATCGCTTGGATTTTCCCGACACTCGTGACTACACAGTTTGGGAAACACTGATGTATGCTCATAGGACCTGGAACCAAAGATGTTCAATAATGCTTGAGGTCATAGATGTTCATTACTGTCTCGGTCATGTAAGTTATTCAATGCTTGGGACCATTGAGGTTCATTGATGCCTGAGAACACTGTGCTCATATGAGTCTAAGGCCACAGAGGATTGTTAATGCTTGGGGACATTCACACTTCTAACGTCTGAGCCTTTGACGTTCATTCTAGCCTAGGGTCTGGGTCTTTCTCCATGCCTGTCTGGTAGTCAGAGGGTCAGTGTTTGAGTATTTGATTGTCTCTGTTTGCATGGATACAATTTGGGTGTGTTGTTCTCTCTGCATAAGTCTATAAATGTTTGATGTATCTTAAAGTGTCCTTGGATATTGTGTGGTTTTGTGCATGTGTGCCTGCACTGCGGGCGAGTCAAACCTGCAGGCTTAGTCAATGCTTGGTTTTTTATTACAGTGAGGCCAAGTAGTCCTAGCACTGGTATAGTAAACATAAATTGCCAATAAAGAAACCATTCTCAAAGAGAGGCAAGTTTAAAAATGCAGCATTTTGTGTAAGTTATTTAGTAAGAATTACTCAGTGGTGTCTCTTTCTGCTCTGAATCCTGATTCAATCATTGTTCATGAACATGGAGGAATAAGCGCTGAGCCTTCGAGCACTTTCAAAACTCGAATTCCTTAATGATCATGTTTAAATACACAGTTTCAGGTTTCCAACAAGTAAAAGCACTCAATGTTTTTTGTATTTTTTATTTTAAAAAGTGCCGATGGAACAAAACATACAGTAATTAAAAAATCTGCAAGCTACGAATGTCCAGTTAAAAAGTACAACGGTAAAATTACATGACCGAATTCAGAGAACAAGATGGAACCACTTCCGTAAATTCGGTGTCATGTATATTAAGCACATGGTCAGATCACACAACAGGACCATCATCATGTGTTAAATTAATTTTAACAATTATTACAAGCTCCAGTCTCATAAAAAGGGAAGAAAAATACAAAACCTGGTTATGACTACCAAAAATATACCTGCCTTAAGAGAAAGCTTACATGGATGAAATCTTGTAGCGATCAGAAATCTTTATGGCTCTTTTTTGAGATGGTATCAGATGAAGTGCTAAAGAGAAAAAGTTACAGTTTGTTTATTGGTTCAAAACCAGAAAAAAATCGTTATGGTATGTTTTGTCATGTTCCACAAGGACGAGCATGGGTAGAAAATGCATGGCACCCGGATTTCCTTCGTTAGGGTCTGATAATGCTTTATTAATATATATTTTTGAAAGGCGAGTTACTAAGTGCAACATTCCACTACTGCAGAGCGACAATTGACCACCGCGATTGTAATGTTCAGAACCAACTGATAGTGACCTGCGATTCAGCATAGACAATCTATAGGTAGCTGTAGCTGTAACTAAATACGTTTACTCATTTGACAATTTAATGCATTCTGCCCTTTATTTTAAGAATGCAATTACATGACATTCAGTTTTAGAGCTACTGATCAGGTTTGTTTTGGCGTTCTGTGTCTGGGAACTATCATTGCCATGATTTACTGCAGCATATTAACAATCTCTCGATGTGTTCCAAGCAGCTCACAGTTTGTGAGTGCACCCCAGAGCCCCGCACAGAATTTAAAATTTAACAACACGCATAAATGCATGTAATTGGAAATTTACACTTGTATCTACTGTTGTAAATGATGAAGAGAATCATTTATTTCAACACAAAGGGAATTAATGCAGATACCTGCAAGAGTCTGCCACTACATGCGTTTGTCAGTAGAAGGTACGTTTTACCTTTAATGCTTACAAACCCATACAGAGTGGCGGAGCACCAATATTTGGTAACACTGAAAGATCACTTTTGCTGGAGAGCCACATGACTTCAACTGCTCGTGTCTCAGGCAAGTTAAGAGACACTTGACATCCACTGTATTATCCCGAGCGATTGCCACGGGTTAGACTGTTTGCATGGATTCCTCCCATCACCTTTTGTGAGATTAAACCCTTGTATTGCAACTGTGTTGCGTGCTGAGGTAGGTACAGCAAGCAGGGTGCCAGTCCTCTGCTGATCCTCCAGTGTCTTTCAATAGGTCCAACTGTGCAGCACAATAGAGTGACAAGTACTTGGGTATTTAAAACACCCTTTGTGGATAACAGGCTGCATCTGTATTTGGTGATGACCTATTTAGAACCTGTCCCAAACCCTTGTCTAAAACTTCCCCCCATTTGACTGGCAAAATGCTCTGTTTGAAAGGACTGTAAGATGGTTACTACGAGACAATTGTATGCCCATACGCTATCATAAGAAATGTACCAACATTTGTGAAGCCCATAAGCATTGTAGGAAATCCGCCTTTTCTGCGTGGTCACATCAGATTTTTTATCTTTTTATGTACACAATTTATGTTGGACTTAGAACTCTGTGCATTGCTAACCCTGCTAAACAGGAGTAAAAGGGTTGAACTCCCCCTTTAAACAGGAATTAACTGGGTTGTTCAATTAACACATTGTAAGAGATTGAAGTATTGGATGTGTGCGGTGAGAACCCATTCCAAAAAATAATCACAATCCTTGTCAAGGTGAACAACTTAAGTCACTAAATAAGCCTGTGCCTAACCCTCACAAAGTAATATGGCTTAACTTAGAGACAGTGTATAAAGTATTTATGCAGTACTCAAAGAGTGATAAAGTCAAAACACAACACAAGAAAATTTAGACAATAGAGAATAATTTAATAAGCAAATGGGCACCAAAACAACACAATTGTAATAAGTAGAACCAGAGATATGAATTTTTAATGTTTGAAATAAAAATAGCATGAAAAAGCAAAGAGCGTCAACTGCATTTATCTGGTCTCACTAGATTCGGCCAAAGTTAAAAGTTAATGCTGACTGCGATGGATCGCCAGTCAGAAACAAGGGCCAGTTTCATCCCAGGAGAAAGTTTACCTTTTGAGTTAGAAACTTTTATGGAGAAAAAGTAGTCATCGATGAGTAATCGGTGGGGCAAACTGCAAGTTACATCTGAAGGGGGGCTTGAAGATGAATGGTGCCCTGATGCGGTCATCAATGAAGGCAGGAAAGCTCCAAGTGGGCAAAGTTCAAAGTCTGTGCCCAGGAAGGCCTCGATGTTAACTGGTTTCTGCTCAAAGAAGCCCTCTAATTGGACTTAGAAACGTTTCTGGAAATCAGCCCTCCTTCGGCAAGGCAAACCAGTAATCTGAAGCTGGCCAAAGATCTGACATTGACAGCTGCTGCATTGGCTGCAATTTGGGCTTCCGTCTATTAACCAGCAGAACGTTGGCAAAAAGATTTGGCAGTGTAGACAGTGTACACAAGATAAATACACTTTACCACTGGCCATGGGTCCTGGCTAGGGCCCCAACTTGGGGTTTAGGACTCACTGCAACAGAGGCCCTCAGCAGGGTCCAGGGTAGGTCCAGGTTTAACTGGCCAGCTGGGCAGTTGTAGGGATAGAGGCCTCTGGAAGCTTGTTTTGTCCCTGTAGCTCTAACAGGAGGTTAGTAGATTTACCCATGGAGTCACCTCTGGGGTCCTGAGTTCAAGGAAAACAGGGCCAGTCTTCCTTCAGGTTCTTCAGACGGCATGGTAGTCCTTCTTTTGACTCTCTACAGGCCAATGAGTGTTCTGAGGAGGATACTGTGGATGCCACATTTATGCCCACTGTAAGTGGCAGAAACTCTTGGTCACTCCCTAACAAATGGGGTAAAAGTTCCCATGGGTGACCCTACCCACTTTTGCAGCACATTCTGTGTGTTTTTCTGTAGACTATCTCACAGTGCCTTTCTACCCAAAACCAACACGGCAGAACCTTTCTTCCCCTTTACATAGCCCCCTGTCCCCATCCAGGGCACCCATTCTCAGAGCAGAAAAAAATAAAAATCAAATGATAATAACATTGTTATTATCATTTTATTTTTTGGAGCTACAGGGCTGGGTTAAGACGGGGCGGGGCTGGTGCCACAGAGGGATGAGTGGTTCATGCCCTTAAGTGCGCATGACAGATTGGCCGCCCAAACAGTCATGCACACTTAGCATGTTCTCCACCGGGCTGTAATAAACAGCCTGGATGGAGAATATGCCCAGGCTCCCAGTCCCCGGCTGAGCGCTGAACCACGGCACTCAGAACAATCACAACGCTGCATTGCATTGTTGTGATTGGCTTAGGGCGGTCTGGGTGCTTCCGGGACTCACCAGCGAAGCAATGACGAAGGAGAGACGGAGGCGGGCATGAAGAGGCATGTGTATATATATTTTTCCCGGCCTCACCACCCCCTTTCCCTGCAAGCCGCCATTGGTTATGATGTGGGCACACCCTCTCAGGCAGGTTGCCTAGGCAAGCAAAAGGCAGGCAGGTCTAGGCCAGTGACAGGGCAAGCATTCTTTAAAGCCCAGAAAGGAGTTTTCTGTCAAAAAGGTGACTTTCTGAAGTGGGATGTAGAAAGTTTTTTTAACTTATCACAGCTTCCAGACTTTCACCAGCACCAATTAACTTGGTGTATCTGACTCACACTCCAATATTCGCAAATCGTGCCTAGGTCCTAGTCTAATACAATAGTTGACTATGATTAGTGCTTTGCACTTTTTGGGTCTATTGGCACCTCAGACTTTAAAAACTCATATCCCTGGCTCCCTTAATTTTTGATTGTTTTTGTGTCATTTTGTTTGATAAGTTTTACTCCATTTTACTAATTTGGTTTGAGATTTTTATAGGTTGGTGTCCTGACATAGTTACTGTTTTAGTACTGCAGAAATCCTTTACATTGCCCTAAGTTGAACCCATCTGTTCTGTGCCAAAGCTACCAGGAAGTTGAGCTCAGGTCAATTTAATGACTTTGAGGGTTCACCCTGACAAAAAGTGTTAGTATTTCTATAGGGGGGCAGCTGCTGCCCCAAATAATAATACACATTCTTACAGATAGGCATAGTAGCTAAAATATGACCAATCTCAACTTTGTAGAAAGATAAGCAGTTGCACTAAAAAGTAAACTGGTGCCCCCTCAGAAACTATATATGATTTATGTGAAATAAAAAAACTGAGTTTTAAAAATATTAAGTTTGCTGCTGTTATATTGAGCAGCTGATTCAAATCCTGAAAATATGCACACCAACCTCTATAGGTTCTTTCAACCTCAGCAGTTTTCAAGTGGTACTTTACCTTTTAAATCTGTAGAGAATCATGTAATTAAGGGAAGAGGGGCTTAGCAAAGATGAACAATGACCTAAATGCAATTTGTTTGGAACACTAAAAGCAAAATATGCAGACATGTTTAATAAAGATGGCCACTATATCATACTGCCTAGTAGTAAGAAAAATGGTGTAGCAGCTGCAATAAAGGTATTGGCTAGCTACTGGATAAACAGCAAAGTCTCTCACATGTATTCAGTGGACAATATATAAAATACATTTCAATTTAATTGATAAAACACAACAGTTCAAGGGACATATTGCATGAAGTGAGCACCTAAAGTGCAAAATTAAGACAGGAGGCAGATTTACAAAACAATAATACAACACAGCTCAGCAGCCTGAAATGGTGCAACGCTTGAAATGTTAGAAGAAATTAAAACATTTCTCTTACTTTGCGGCCGGATCAAGGAGGCATTATTTTGTGATGCAAAGCTAGGTCGATACATTTTTAGATCTGGTTTTGCACTCAAAACCATTGATGATAGCATTGAAATCAATAAGTACCACTCATGAAGGGGGCGTGGCTTGGCCGTGAACGATGGCTGGCACGTGAGTGGACTGCTCCACGCTGCCCGACCAAAATCCTGCTACATTCTGGGCAGACCGAAATATTAGAGGTTGGTGGAACTGGATCCCATACAGGGTGAGCCAAGAAAGCCTTGGGGTGCTCCCGCACACCGCAGATGACAGAAGCTCCGAGGGAACGAGGGGCAACAATCCTGGTCGGGGATGAGCCAAGATGGTGGCCGAGGCCCAGTTTGAGCGCAGAGATCGGCCTTGCGGGATGGAGCAAGGCGCACCCCGGCTGCGCCTATGGCCGATAGACAGTGCGGACCGGCAAATTGGGCAGGCCGGGACCACAGCTGAAGGAGGTTGCTGTTGGGCTGCGAGGGCAGCGGAAATAGGCGGTTAAATGTGAGAACCTCCGTGATTGAGCAAGAGGATAGTCGCAGTTTTGCAAAGGCACCCGGGTCCTGGTCGGAGCCAGGAATCCACGGGGAGCAGCACACGGGAGCGATTGGACTCAGGGGAAAGCCCACAAGTGGACAAAGTCAGGCTGGGGATATAAGAGGTGAGAGTGATGCCGGAAGGGAAGCAAAGCACGCTATGAAGAGCGGTGGGTAGCCCTTTCCCCATCTTTTAGGATAACCTAGGCAGGCAGCCTTTATACTTCGCCCTGCATAGCCTCACCCCTGAAAACCTGTGCGGGCCTTGTTGAGAAGGGGAATTTGTGAGCAACGATCCCTGAGCATCAGCCCCTGAGGATGCGCAGAGGTGCAGTGACCACGAGACTCCTGAAAGGAACCATTGGCTTTGGGTGGCTCTCCCTTCCCCCGCACCCTGAGTGCTGCGTCCTGGTCGAAGTATTGGAGTGAAACACACTCAAGGCTACTGAGGAGGGAGCCGGTGGGGCCCATAATCCCAGGATAGCAGAGAAGAACTCAGCCCTTGGGTTTCATCTCCTGTCCCCCACTGCTAAATCGGCCCTAACTGGATTGCCTCGCAGAAGAGTCCTGAAGTACCCCGCTGGATGAACCTTAGGGGTAGGATGAGCAGGGCAAAAACAAAGGCTTGTCCACTAGCACCAAGACGCGCCCCGTGACCAGTGATAGCCGAGGTGCTGCATTTCAGAGACAGGGATGTACTGTTGCAGATGCCACAACAAGAGGCCCATTTGTAGGAGAAAACTGTGAGGTCTCCATGTTCCCTTACTACACTATGGAAACACAGCGGAGGCATGCCCCCTTTTTTGGAGGTAAAAAAAGCACTGCGCGAAGAGGGCCTCCAGTATTCCTTGATGTTCCAACAAGGCTGTGTATAGTGTTGGATGGAGAGACCCATTTCTGCGAGGATCCTGACAAGACCTGGGAATAGTTGGAGGCCTACAAGGCTGGATGATCGTTCCCTGGGGGAGGCCGCCTGGAGAAACACCAAGCATCAGGGTCACAGAAGCAGTCGAGACAGAGACCCAGGAAAAGCCCACCGAAAAACCAAGCCCGTCGTAAACTGAAAAAGAAAGAGCGGCAGCGCTTCAGGCCGTGGCAGGGATGATGCAACTGGCAGGAACGCCATCAGAGGATGGCTCTAACTCCAGGAAGGGGACAGAGGGGTCTGACTTAGACTTCCCCCGCAACGGTAGCATTATACTTCCAACAGTGACACCTGGAACAGCCGATGACATGATATGAGAGCAGTAAATGTAGAGAACAGTCTGTCTCCCCCCCCCCCGGAACGGGAGGTGCCTGGTGAACTATGTAATGGGATCATTGGCCATCTGTGATTGGGCGGGCCAGCATGGGCCAGTTGAATGTTTGGTATCTTAAAAGCGAAGCCTCCCCTACATTACAGGATCACCCCTTGGTAGGCTTTGTTGTTAAAAGGGGTTTTACTTTTAGTTTATTTTGTCATTAGGATGGGGGTGGCATTGTCTGCATTGATGGGCGGCGGGGGTGGGTGGGGCGATGGGACTGTTTGATTGAGATTAAACATGGCACCCACATATAGTACATTAAAATTCCTGACGTGGAACATAATGGGAATTGGATCCATGACAAAAAGGCATAATATTCATAGATACCCAAGACGTAGGGGTATAGAGATAGCCCTACTACAAGAAACACATCTTACCCAAGGATAAGTGGAAAAACTGCGTAGATCATGGAGGGGGCAGCTTTTGCCACTTCCTATTTGGCATATGCCAGGGGAGCATTGATGTGGGTGCAAGAGGGTCCCTTTTGAACTAGAACAGTCACAGGTGGATCGGGAGGGCAGATATGTACTAGTTAGTGGGAAGTTATATGGGAAAAGTATAATGCTTGGTAGTATATATGCTCCCAATCAGGATCAGTGCCCTTTCTCCAGGAACTGTCGGCCCGCACGGCCAGCATGACCCTTGATTCCATGATATTAGGTGGTGATTTTAACTATGTATCACACACCAGCCTGGATCTCTCATTCCCACCATTGCAGGGCACCCCGGACTACAGCGTAGCGGCTGGATTTTGTGACTTGTGGACACAGTCGGGATTGATAGACTTTTGGAGAATGCAGCATGCGGACAATAGGGGTTACTCATTCTACTCCCCATGCATCCCCTACACACACAACTTGATGTTTTCCTCTGCTCCGATGGCCTTGGCAACTCAATCATTCACACGGAATACCTAGGACGCATCTTGTCAGACCATAGTCCACTCCTGCTGACACACCAACGCTGGGAAAACGCCCACTGATTCCACTGTGGAGAGTCAACACCTCCATGTTGGAAGATGCCCCCTTCCGGGAGCTCTCTTAATGATTCCTACTTTCAATTAAATACGAATACATCATCCTCGATGATGATAGAATGGGAGGCATTTAAGGTGGTAGTAAGAGTACACTGCCTAAGGAGCTCGATAGGAGTGCAGAGAGAGTTACATGGAGAATTGGAGAAGCTGGAGGGCTAACTGCACAAATTAGACATGGCACTGGGGATGACCCCATCTCCAGGACAAATATGCGGGAGACCCTTGCTCTTTATGATGAGGCGCTAGAAAGGTTGAGGTGTCATGACTATAGAGCATATCTTACCAAAGTGCAGGAAGAGGAGGGGAGGCCGGGGCACCTGTTAGCCTGGTTGATTAGACCAGAATCCCATGGGCCCCAATCACGCAACTCCAATCCGATGTGGGAGTATCAGTACATGGCCCCGGGGAGATAAATTCCTTGTTCCATGAATTTTATGAAGTGCTATATAGAGCACCAGCCCCAGCAGCACCGGAGGAGGCGGGAGCCTTTCTTGCTCGTTTTAGGGCCCAGGTTCTGCATGGTGAAGCTGAGGGAGCCCTGGGAGGGCCAGTGACATTACAGGAGATAAGGGGAGTCATTAAAGATATGGCTACAGGGAAAACGCAGGAACCGGATGGGCTACCTGCGGAGTTTTATGCACAGTATGCCTCTAAACTGGCCCCTCGTTTGGAGACCTTATATGCCGAGTCTTTGAAAGTGGGTCACCTACCTCAATCCACGCAAGACGTGCTTGTAATCCCACTCCCTAAATCCACCACCCGGGTGCGAAAGTTGGACATTTTAGGCCCCTTTCCATGCTCAACATGGATTTTAAGATTGCTGGTGCAGCTCCTACTCTCCCATATGCCAACGGTGATCAACAAGGACCAAAACAGGTTCACCCCAGCTCAGAGCACTGCATTCAACCTGCACGGATTATATTCTGTACTATACCTCAGGGGGCGAGCGATCTCACTAGATCTAGAGCAAGCTTTTGATTCCATTGGATAGGAATATATATTTGCAGTGATGAAACATATGGCCTTTGGGGAAGGTTGGGTCAAGTGGGTTCAGCTACTGTATAGATGCCCCACTGCACGGGTAAAGACGGGAATAATGGTGTCTACCCAATATGAGATATTTCGAGGCACGTGGCAGGGCTGCCCATTGTCTCCTCTCCTTTTTGCCCTGGCTATTGAACCACTGGCTTCCCTGTTCCAGTGTGGGGGAGGGCTGGGGATAAGGATGGATGAAAGGTAACATATAACATCCCTTCAGGCAGATGACCTGCTAATATATTTGGAGGATGAAGGGAAGGGTTCAGCTACATTGATATCTCTCCTTGGACGATTTGAGAAATTGTCAGACCTACGAGTTAACAAAGATAAGACTTATTTGTTGCTGGTGGGGGGAACGCTCCCGCACACCCAGGATCTTCCTGCAAATCTCAACTGGGCGCCTCACACCTTTAAATACTTGGGGGTTTATATATTCCATTCATTGGAGGACCTTAGAGAGGGAAACTTGGGTAGAACTCTTAGATCTCTCAAAGCAAGTGTTCCCTTTTGGAGCTCACTGCGCCTACCCCATATGGGCAGAATCTCCCTTTCCAAAATGGTCATGTTGCCTCCAATAGCAGTACCGGCAGGCTGGTTCCGACAACTGGACTCACTACTGCGAGATCTGATATCGGGGGAGGGAACTACAGGCGTTACAGCACTCCATGCTGGAAGGTGGACTAGGGGTGCCCAATTTCAAACTCTATTTCCTGGCTGCACAGATGCAATGGTTAGCACAGTGGGTGGAGGGGGTGAATCCAGAAGGGACCTTTACAATGGCAGCTGACGTACAATCTCCCCTTTTACTGGCCAAATTGTTAGACTCAATGGTCTCAGTCCCATATAGATCAACATTACAAACAGCAGCGCTGCAGAGCTGAAGGCGATGCATGGTTAAAACGCCCCTGGTGCCACGATACACACCAATGATACCAATGGTGGGCTTACTCCATGGTAACTCTCGGACAGTCTTTACGACAGATCAATTGATGCCATGATTGGAGTCTAGGGTGGAGACAGCAGGGGACTGTTATAAGGAGAAGAATCTAGTGCCCTTTGAGGTACTAGTGGAGGGCTTCAGGCTCCCAATAAGGCAATTTTTACAGTACGAAGCGCTGGCTCAAACCTTTGGAAAACTGTGTGGTAGGGGCCGAGAGGAGCCGGAAACTAATCCGGTGCTCTATTCACTACTTACCGTAGGAGCGGCAGGCCACCATGTGAAATGGTTTTATATATCACTTACAGAAGCCACTCTCGTCCCTTTACAGAAATTACAGAGATGCTGGGAAACGGCCCTGGAAAGGGAGTTAAATGACTCAGAATGGCGTAGAACCCTGTCCTCCCATAAAAAGTTATTGCATAATGCTAGACTGAAGTATATTCAGTTTAATTATGTGCACATGACGTATATGACCCCGCATTGGATACAGGTGACATTTGGAGGGAACAACGTAAATGCTCAAGATGCACACAAGACGATGCAGACTTCATACACATGACCTGGGGCTGCACAGAGTTGCAACCCTTTTGGGACAAAATCATAGTATAGGTAAATGCTGCAGTGGGGCGCACACCTGGGGCCACAATAGAAGTTAGTCTGTTGGGACTGTTTCCCAGCCCTCCTAAAAGGAAGGTAGGCAGCAGATTAATTGACTTGGCCCTGATATTAGCAAAACGGCAGATAGCAATGTCTTGGAAAACAGTCCTGAGACCATCGGAAGTGCTTTGGTGACGAGGTGTATCACATTGGGCAGGGGCGGAGAGCAGGGCCTTAGCTAGAGAGGATGCCAGAATTCTAAAACGCCATCCTCTTGCGGAGCAGTGGAGGGACATGCTGACCAATTGGGAACTCTCCGGGCAGGAGTCAGACGACAGTGATGGAACCGCCTGGGAGAATGAGCCCAGGGCAGTGGGGCAAATAGGATCTAGTGAGCTTGCCCCCCACTCCCGCCCTCCCCCTTCAGGCATCATACTCCATATGTAGCAGAGGTGAGCTACTCAGGGGTCCAGGTGGAAAAAGAGGATGGAGCCATGAGATTCCCTAGTCCCCCCGACGCACAACGCACAGACATTCTAGGTTAAACATTGGTATAGCAGCAAGGCCTGCCTCTGGCCACACACACCAAAGTTGCTCTGTTTGTTTTTTGTGGGTTTTGGTTAGTTAGTAGAAAACAACAAACAGATATTGTTCCTGACGACTCCCCAGCTTCTGGGTGAAATAAACGTACAAATGTGATGGCATAAAGGTTACTGAAAGTTAAGCACATGGCAGCCTTGTGAGATAGGAGGAACGGAAAATGGATGTAAATGGGACAATGTATATTTTACTAAGTGAATGAAAACAATTGAATGTCTCTGCTTTTAATATATGGTATGCCAGTGTTTAATTTGAGCTGGTTCTTTCTGGTGCTCAGCAAAGGCACTTAATTGGTTTCCGGTGCTCTCCACCGGCACCTAATCGTCAACACCATATTTAGAACAGTCCACCACATTGTGGTGCTGCTCATCAAATTTAGAGATGAGCAAAATAACGGTAGTTTAGGACTACAATATACATTAAAATTGCCAATACCTGCCTCCCCAGCCATTTCTCTAGCTTTGAGGACCTGGAATAATCTGAACTGTCGCATTTATATGCGAGAGAGATGGATAGTAGTTGTTTTGGCAGCGATGACCAGGGCGATGGGTGGTGTAAGCTTCAGTGGCCTCCTGGTCAGAGCCTTGGCACTTAATATTTTACAAATTAAGCACTGTAGGTATGCCATGGTTTGATACATGTGCATATTTGTAATTGTCAGCGAAAATGTCAATAATTTGAAATGCCAATAAAAATATGTTTGAAAAAAAAGTACCACTCATGAAACGCCTTCATAAAGTAATGTAGCACAAAGGAGTCAAAGCACTATCTGCGCTATAAAAGGGCAACTTTGCAGTGCAAGAAAAGTGGTTCACTGTAATGTAAATACCACATGACAACTTTGCACTGCTTTGCATCCTTTTGTATAACTTTGTAGCAGCGCAAAAGTCTTGAAAAACGTGCACTATGATCTCTGCCACTGTTTTGGGCTCACAAGTGTCTTAAATAGATGAAGAGCAGAATAAGTGCTATTTTACACCCCTCAACAGTGCTAAATGGTTGCATATCATTGTAAAGTGAAAGTCATGGGCTTCTTTTGACTGTACATTTAGCAGCATTTGTTGACATATGTAAAGTAAATAACATAACATAACATAACACAATAACATACAAAAAGCAACAGAACAATACAGTTAAAACATAACAGGGCTCAACATAATCAGTCAAAAGTGAATGTAACACAACCACATTATAACACATCATATTCAATAATGCATCACAAAATACAGCAGTACAAAGACAGACTACAATGAAACACATCACCACCACAACAAAATGACATGCAACAAATATGCACAAGCATTCTTATGACATATTACCCCCTCCAGAAACATGTTTTCATATCCTGGTGGTAAAATGTGTTTGCGTCAAAAACTGCCTTAATTTACCACGGAGCACATGAAACAGCACAAGTCATAAATGTTTTGTGATATCCCTGTTGCATCACACTCTGGTTAACTGTATATTAAAATGTACAAGAGCATTCAAACATAGTCAGTGCTTAATTTGAGAAGGTGGTTGCCAGTGGGGGGAACCTGAACTGAGTTGTGGGTGCTGGCACATATTTTTATGCATCAGACATTTACAGAGAGCAAGAGATGAAAAAACAGGGCAAGCAGCAAGACGGAGGTGCAGGGAGATTCTGGTAGTGAATTAAAGGGGCATGAGGTGGATTCAATACTACACAACCTTGGTATTAAGTACCCCAACATTTAATTGCACCAGTAATGGGCTTCTGAGCAGAGCTTTGGGCACTGGCACGCATTGTTATTATTAAACACTGGATATAGTTGCAAGTATGCATGTAACAACATCTCATTAACAAACAGAGAGCCCCAAAATTAGTAAGGACTTACATGATCAGAATAGAATCAAAGTAGAAGAACTACTTGAATTAGTCATATTATTACATCTTTATTTCTTTGGCTGATCTGTTCAGACAAACAACACAGTTTACCAATCAGAATCTATACATACACAAGTTTGATGAACACAAACAATAAAAACAGAAGTGAGATACTTGATTACAAAAATAATACCACTCCAGCATTCCCCATATCTTGTCTGCAATATGAGCCAAAGTTAAAGAAAGCTATCCAAGCATGGTCCTAAACGTGTCACTAAAAAATGTTACAATTAACTCTGCCCAAGACACAGAAAATCACATTGTTGACTCTCCTGGGATAGCAGCCTCCACCTACCCAAAACTCATGCTAATAATGAACATGATCCTCCTACAGATATATAATGTAGGTGCCTTGCAGTTTTGACCTGAAGGATCTGAAGAACACAAACCTGCATTCACTCTACAAAATAGACACTGCTTGATGCACCGAGTCATTCAAGGAATGGAAAACAAACGTATCACAATATATTTTGGTTCTCATGAAAATCGCTTCCCACCCAGGTCCCCTCCTCCTGAAGAACAGCAGAGGAAACCAAAGACACAAGACCATGCCTGAGTAACCTTCTGTCTAATAAAATGTTAAGATGGAGCACCAAAGACAAAGCAACCCAACTTACTGAGTCTCCTTGCAGATGTAATAACCAAAAGGAAAACTCTTTGTGATACAAAACCAGAGTGAACTTCCACCAACCCTCTTGAATGTTCCAGAGCAAATGTTATTAGGGTAAGTAAGGACCTCAGCTAATCTAAATCTATAATGCTTCCATCTCAGCTACCTGAGTGAACAATTTCAACCCATGACCAAAACAGTTTTAAAATAACTGAAGGACCAAGAATGCATAGCAATTCCAAAACTGAATACCCTTCCCATGATGGCTTGACAGAAAGGTGGCGTGATGTGAGAGAGTAACAGCTCCAGGAAAGTTAAACCCTGCAATACCTTTGATTTTAAGTAATTTTCTCTCTATTAGGTTCAGTGTCATGTGCAAGGTCTATAAAAGAATTGGGGAGTCACAGCGGAAGCTCTAAATAGCTACCTCAGTGACACAGGCATGTTTTGTGGCAGAGACAACCATGACATTCACATTCAGAAGGGAAGCACCACAATCGCTACTGGCTTCTTCATCTGGGTGCTATTCTACATTAGTGGAATAAATGGGAAGGGGGAAATAAATGTAATAGAAAAGTTGGCGAAATGTAAAGTGGCCATCCACCCATGCAGATATTCAGCTAGACAACTCTGTAAATCAGGTGCAAAAGGCTTACTAAGAGAGAAGACAGGATTCTAAATCCAAAGGCTGAACTGAACAGGGACCTCTGTAAAGGACCTGAAGCATGTGCCCCCTGTTAATGTATGTAAGATTTCACCTTTCAGTAGAAATTGATTTCACACTCAAACTTTAATGAAAAGGGTATAATATATTTTAATCTTAAAGCATGTGGTGCATGAATTTTATTCTAGGGCATGAAAAAAATCAATGTACTTTAAGAATGTGAAAAACATACATCTGAAACTCTGCACTATTTCTTGCAGAGATTTTTCATCAATGCTTTATTTTGATTTAGG
Source organism: Triturus cristatus (assembly GCF_964204655.1). Classification (NCBI taxonomy): domain Eukaryota; kingdom Metazoa; phylum Chordata; class Amphibia; order Caudata; family Salamandridae; genus Triturus; species Triturus cristatus. Next base: position 628,162,511 of record NC_140587.1, read on the forward strand.
GATTAATGGGTGATCCAGGATTCAGTGGATAGGACAAAGCCACACTGTTATTGAATTTCATTTTGAAAGCATAAGCAAGAGCAGTCATTCAATATTTTCAGTATAGTGGTTAATGTATTTCCATGATTAGTATTATTTATCATTTTTAACATATATTATTTGCTTTGTCTTTGTGCTATTTGCTCTCATTAGCACCAGGTTTCCCTGGACTATGTGTGTAAATGTTTGCAGGTCTTCATTGTGGACCACCCCGTATGAGTTGGAGGACAGTAAACCTTCTGGTTTGACCAAAAATCATACAATGGCAAATCACCCATGGTGGTTGCTTACTTGCAGCCTGAAGAATCTGTAGTCAGAATCATCATATAAGATCTGGCAGTGAGGGTCTTGGGTCAGGTATGTAGGAACTATGCACACTTCATTAGTTCTGATATCATCTTTCTCACCACATTCTGATGTCCACAGATCTGCAAAGCTGAGTATTACCACTGCAGATTATCTCCTGTGAGAATAACTAGATGTTAACGTCCCATTGAACCACATAGATAATGAGTGATTAGTGATAAGGAACCCATAAAAAAAGGAATATGATTGTGTTACATTGGCTTGTCCATCCATAACCCATATCTTCCCATTATAGGTATATGTGTACCATCTCACCTAAATCTGCATTTAAACTCTTGCAAAGGGTGAGCCTGTCACTATAAAAAGTGCTCAAATTCAAAGAGAAAATTAGGCTGTCCCCAACTGGTCTGAAACTGGGCATCTATGAATTGTAGGTCCTGACATCCACAAAGCTGTGATTTTGTCAGATATATGAGAAAGCTTCCACCTTCTCCCAGGAGGTGTATGAACCATTGACATATCTAGATAATGGTAAGCTGTATTCCTCTGTTATGTAGCACCCCCAATGCCAGAGTTTGGTTTTAGCCCAAAGTGCAAAACCTGCAGCTACACCTAAGGGAGAAGAACTGGAATTTCCAGATACTGTTAATGCTCATTCTGGATATGGATATAAATGTGTGAATAAGCATCGCAGCCTTCAGATCCTAAGACGTCTGAATGGCCTAAGTAGGATCATGGAAATTATATGCAACAGGGTGTCCATCTACAAAAATGTTCACTCTCTCCCAGGGGATTATATGCCTGAAGCCCCACTACTTCTAATCATGCATTTGTGGACCTGGAAGATGTATGCACCCAGCCTCTGTCCTTCTTAGGCACTCCAGAAATGTCATTCTTGCCCGAAAGGTTCTCAGTTATTTTATATACAGCTCAGTTTACAGGAATCTCTGGCCAGGACATGACCAGGACACCTGTATCAAAAGTAAGTGGGTGGAACTAAATCTTGTATCTACTTCAAATTAAGATACAAGCAACATTTTGCACTCCTCGAAGAAGTTCAATAAAAAGCGTGTAAACTTTCCTACTGGTGAAGTATCTACATTTGTTGTGTTGTAATCATGAAGGGCTCTCTACCAATGTGGGAGAATAGGTTTGGAACTGACATCCCTACCATATAGTCTCACATACAAGCAGCCATCTCTCTAGGATTACTGCCCGCAAATTATGCTGTCTCTTATACTATCAAGTGTGTATCAAAGATGCAGAATTTCCAACAAAAGGAGGATTCTTTTTTTATTTTTTTTATTTATTTAAAAGCTTTGTGTAAGAACGAATCCAACTGAGGCCTAAAAAATCTTCTAACAGAAGTGGGAGCCTTTGCATGCTATTATTTTGTGCTCACTTCATCTTCCAGACCCTTAGCTCAACTTGGCACCTTAGTACTACAGAAGTCCCGGCCACAGCTAGCAAACCAATCATACTATTGAATAAAGCATTGGCAAGGAAGTGCTCCCGCATTACTATGTCTGCTAATAAAACATCATAGGCCTTAGTTTAAAAAAAAGTTTTTTCTTTAATGCCAATGATGGATGTTATAGTTTTTGAACCAGTGATTAGAAGGTATAGCTTATGAACTTAACTTCCCTTAAGCCCCGGTTTATGTCTATGCATGTTTTTTGTGATGAGCTGTCTAATGTTCTGTCTATAGTGTCACTACGAAAGGCATGCTCCTCTACAGTTGTTGACTAACTGACCAATGTACTCAACATAGGATCTACCAGTACAGATTGTGGGGCATCTTGATCATAAGATAGTTAATATTTCTGAGGAACATGGATACCATTGTGTTATCAAGGTCCTGCCATTCATGCATTATCCAGTATGTCAGTATCAAGTAATCCCCTTCAAGTGTCTAGTGTCACACCAATCTCAGAAAAGTGAGGCCCGCACAGTGACCTAACACTAAATTAATCTGAAGACCACAATGTCTGATATTAGTCATATTGCTGTGCTTCCTTCAACTTGCATCCACCATCATCGCCCATCAGACTTTTTTTTGCCACCTCACATCTGTCACTTTCCCATTCTTGTTCCCACTGTCCTCCCTGAAAGCCTAGTGGTGATGTTCCCAAACCCCCTTTCCGGTCAACCTTCAGCATTCCCTCACAGCCCTTGCAACTTGGCGGCCTCCAGTCTTTTAATCACATGTCTAAGATGCATAATGCCCCAGGCCAGCCCTTGACCAATACCGACCTTTTTGTTCACCCCTGTTTCACAATGTTCAAATATACTTGTATGGCGCAACAATCATCTAAAGAGTTTTTTATAGTGCAGAATAGATTAAACGTATTGGGCCTATTTGTTGCTAGTTGAACAGAGAGGTTTTTAAGGCCTTACTGAAATTAGCAGTGGAGTGTTGACTGTGTTGAACAAAGGACAGAGCATTCCAATTTGTTTCTTTGACCATCAAGAAGGCTATCTCACTTTATCTAGTAGTAGGTTTTGGAGGTTTGTAAGAGGAATTGCTGGTTAGATCTGAGGTTCCTAGAAGACGTATGCCAGGATTTGGTTTTGACAGGAAATCAGGAGAATGTACTGTAGTCATAGTTTAAAAAACACATTCAGAAAACACAGGGAGCCAATGTAAAGCTCTTCCAGCATTTTTGACTGTGTACATTTTTTTTACACCACAGATAAGATACACTTCTGCTTCCGGAACCAACTACAAATGCACTGTAATTTCGTTTTTGGGCTTCTAAAATAATTGCACTGCGGTAGTCCAGTCTGGATTGAATGACAGCATTTACTGCTAGGACTCCGAGATGGGATTCAAAGAATGGGAATATTTGCCTTAGAGTTTTCAAGTGAAAAAATGTGATCTCAGAATGAGAGTCTCAAGTCCAAGGTCAGAAACAACATATATTCTTAGACTGCAGATAGATTTAACAGGCATGGAGGTGGGACCCATTTGTGACGCGTGGTGATGGTCTAGCAGATTCATGCAGGGGGAGGTTAGCAGAGGATCTGGGTTCAGTTTTAAATACATTTCATACATCCATTAGCAAGTGACTGCTACGCTGTCACATAAGAGTGAGGCTACTGAGGAATCTGAGCCTTGATTTGGGAATACACCTAAGATGAAAAAACCTTTGTACCATAACTGTGAAGCAAATGAGCTGGTGGCCACATGAAGGTGTTGAATAGAAGCAGTGAAAGCACTGATCCCTGCAAGCATACCAAACCCAAACTCCTTTGCAGCTGAAAGGTAAGGTGGTGTGAATATTCTTTCTTTCTGATTGGACAGGAACGAAGACAGCCAGGATAATGGAACACTGGTGATATCCAAGAATCTATTTAGTTGGGTTCTATGATCTATGGTATTGAATACTGATGAGAGGTCCAGGAGAACGAAGGCCCCAGGGCCTCTGGCATCCTTAATTCTACAGAGGTCATTCAGGGCAGAGACTACATGCAGCTAGGTACTCTGAACTGACAGAGGTCGACCTGGCTGTCTAGGAGAGCATCTGATTTCACAAACTCTAACAGTTGTAAGAACACTGTTCTTGCAAGTACCTTTGATAGAAAAGGCAGTAGGGAAATGGGCTGGAAGTTGATCGGGGTGGTTGGATCCAATGAGGTTTTTTTTTTTAATATTGATGATTTTACTATAGCTTCTTTCTATGCCAGGCAAAAGAATTATAGAAAGTAAGAGCAGTTTTTGTGCTTATAAACTGTTGATGGGAATATTTGATTTGGCATGGCAGACACCTGATGGAAAGTCTATGGGACTGCTTTGCTGAATAAGAGTAACAAGAGTGGGTTCTGGGATAGGAAGAAATGTATCCAATGTGGGAATGGTCTGTTCAAAAGTACTTAACATGAATATGCGATATTACAACGCATGCGATGCATCGCATGCCATTACAATGCGGTTGTTACAATGACTGCGCTGTTACATCGCATACCATTACAACGCAAGTCGTTGTAACGACTTGCTGTAGGGGGCACTGGATGTTGAAATAGTATAATTTACTATTCTAACTCCAGTCTATGCAACAGTAGGGAAGGTGTTGGATTTTAAATCCAACACCTTCTGCCCCCTACAGCAAGTCGTTGTAACGACTTGCGTTTTAAGGGTTTGTGATGTAACATCGGGGTCATTGTAAGGACTGCGCTGTAATGGCATGTGATGTATCGCACGCAATGTAAAGGATGTCTCCCACTTAACACGGTTTCAGAGTGCCTGAGCTTGTCCAAACTAGAAATAAAACATAAATCTAATTTTCAATTTCTGCTCAGATTTTATTGGTTGCTTCGCTGAAGAAACAGAAAACTTGCCCACTTAGAGACAGTGAGAAAGGCATCTCTAGTGCACACGAGGCAGGTTCCAGACATTTGCTAATATGAAAATTTGTTTCATATTAGGAATAGGTGTGAGACAGTTTGAGAAATATTATCTTTTTGACTCTTTTTGATGGTGACTTTCTGGATATGTAAGATAATACGTTTTAGTCTGTGCATCATAGGCACTATGCCTTTTTCTGTTCGACGTGCGAAGTTGCAGTTTACTCTTTATGAGCACTTCAATGAACCATGGACTTTTTTTTAAGGTTACATTTGTTTAATGCTTTTAGTGGGAGTAAATAATTTGTTTTGTTACTACTGTTCAGGTCATCAATTTGAGTGTTAGTCATCATTTTTGATGCCTCTAGGGGACTATTGTTAAATTGAATAAACTGGCTGATTGTCTAGTGACAAAAGGCTTTACATGAGTTGGCAATAATAAAATTGCTTCTCATATTCATCACCAAAGAAGAGGAAAGACCAGAAGAAAAGAATGGAGTTGCTGAATGGTTTGTCAAGACTATTGGATCAGGTTCTTTGGTTTCTATATTGTTCCATTTAGAGAAAATTGTGGCTAGTGGATGTCCAGCTAGATAGGTAGGAGAAGATGTAATAAGCTGTAATCCAAAAGTATCTAGGCGATCTTTGAATTCTTTTTCAGGACCAGAGAAAGTCACAGACAGGGGCTAAGGTCTCATAATAGTTCCAAATTCGTTTTTGGAGGTAAAACGGTTCCCCTTCCTGTGAAAATGGATCAGCTAGCAATAAGGTGGCATGTGAAGCAAAAAAGACTAAAAGAAACATTAATCTCTTGGGTAGACATGAGGTTTCCTATAAGAAACAGGTCAGAGAGATTTAACCAAGAGAGTATCCTGTCAAAAGCTACACCTCCATCAATCCAATCTTCGCACTCCACCCATGACATCTTAAAACCTGAGAGTGCCATTTCATCTATTATGGTATGGCAAAGCTCTAAATGTATACCCTTTTCCACATGCATGCTTAGAGTCTATCTTTAATCTCCCTTTAATCTGTGAATTGTTTTAAATATTTTGTTTCTATTTCAGATAGTTTACAGGCAATGTCCTAAATCATTTAAAATTCTGAACACATATTTGAACAGATTCATAAAAGATCAAAAATGTCAATTTTATTGAAAATGTAATCATATATTTAAATTGCCATACACAGTTCATTCTGTTATCTTTTTATCAAGCATTTGGACAATAGCAAATAAGAAGACTTAATTACAATCACAAAATACTGGAATAAACCTGAAAGTGAAAATGTCATAAAGGGATAATTGAATGCTAAAAATAAATTAAAAAGTTATAACTCACATGTGAGTTGCATTCTGACTTTTTATGGTTAGCTAAAGTGCTTTAACTGTCTCAGTAATGTCTTCATAATCTGATATAATCTGAAAATTAAACTGAGAGAGGGACGGTACACAAAGCCATTAGTTGTTATAAATATCATGAATATATTGATTATCTGCCATTGATTGATGGCACCTTTTTTATTCGTGATTTTTTTAGTTTGTTTTACTAACCATTCACAGCTACAGAAGTTGTATGAGTCTGCATCAAGAATTGTGTATTTTGTTATTTTATTGTGGTACTCCTGCTTTTGCAGCGGTGCCAGGCTTGCCTTGCTCCCATTGCTGTGCCACAGCACTGGGGCTTGCCATACTTTGCATCCTCTACAAAGACAAGGGGAGTGCAGTCTTTTATTTAATACAACACTGGGTATTGATACGTTCTTGCCTCATGGTCTCACACAACACAATGTCGTCCCCTGTCAGCAAGGTGGGATGATAGTAAGCTCCAACACTACAACATGCTGGCAGGGTCCTGATAGACTGTGTTTACTCTACTGCTCACCTCCACTTGCCTACCCCGACCCGCGGTCTATACGCTAAAGTCCCCATTGTATTTCAGCTATCTGAGGCACAAGCTCGAGCAAGACCCTCTGACTCAAACCCGGGGCTGCGGGAGTCTACACTGTCATCTACACTGCCTTTCTTGCTGCGGAAGGGGGTCACCTTTTTAATCATTACCTGTATTACTATTTTATGTAGTTTACATAATGAAGATATAACTATTTCTATGGTGCATACAAGGAGCATTAGCTTAGAAAAAAGTTCCTAGTACCATTGTAAATGTTCACAAACACGAATTGAAAATACACATAAGGGGCACATAATGCACAAAGCTAAGCCTTAATGACAACAAAAGAGTGCGATAAATTCAATTTTAATGTCCAGCAAATTTACTTTTTTCATGTAAGTTGCTAATGAGGGCTTCCAACCAAAATGAAAGGACTTCTAGATGCCCATGCCCCTAGTTTAATATAATTATTCAGTCCAATCTACCAATTTCAACTGCCTGATTGGCAATTTTCCAAACAGAGAAGAACTCTGGTAAAGTGCTATAATCCTATGGGGGGACATGTGTTGGACTGATCAACCTCCCTCTGCCTCCTCTTTTTGTAATAAAACCTGAACATATCCTTCAAACTTAATGTCACTTTTGGGATTTGTCATTAAAGCCAAGCCTAAAGAGTACTACAAAGTTAAAAGTCAAATGAGTTTTTTGCACTAATGAAAAGTAAAATGGAGGACAAGCACATTATGCGAGATTGATACCATATTAAAGCTAAATGAAGTGAAAATATAAAGGTGCACAAAGAAGATAAGATTACAGTATTATGTCATTGATAGGCTTTGGCCTTAACGAGAGTAAAATGCTACCTTCTTGTCAGACAGTAGTTTTCATCTTTAGGGCAGAATAGTGTGTACGTGGAATGGCTTCTTTGTTGATTTTATGAGTGTTTATGCATGTTTAGATGGGTGAGTGAATGAATGTGAGAACAAATGGATTATCTGAAGGATGAACGAGTTTGTGCATGTACTGTGAATGGGTGAGCGCTTGAGTACATGGATTGATGAATAATCCATTGTTCTAAGCATCCACATAGTCACTAATCCATTCATCAATGGGTGCTGCGTTCCTGATCGTTCCTGAGCCAGTCTGTGGTTTGGCAGTGATGGGCAGTAGCAGCGGTCAGAGACAGCGAGGAAGACGCCGGCCCCCTGCTCCTGCTCCCGCAAACGGCTGCTGCCGCGACCGCTTGTTTTGTCCCTGCCACTGTGACTTGATCCCCCCACTTTTGTTGGCGATCGGCGGGGATGTGGTGGTGGAGGCAGGCGGTGACCCGTGCGGTGACTCAACTCCCAAACTCCAGGAGCCGTGGGTGTTATCGCGGTACAAACCGCAAGTTTCCCTTTCTCACGGCAGGAGCAGCGGGTGTTCTTCAGTGCAGTCGGAGCTGTGCCAAGCCTCTTGTAAGTGGCAGGAGCCGCCTAACCATTTCCCGGTGCCGCGGGAGCCGCGAATAACGCCGTACACGGCAGGAGCTTCTAACATCTCCTGGTGCGGTGGAAGCCGCAAATGACGTTCTGAACGTCTGGAGCCGCCGGTGTCTTCTGCCGAACACGGTGGAGGCCGCAGGGTCGATTACAGTCGCGGCGGGAGCTGCTTGCCAATTTCCGTGGTGGCAGGAGCTACTGGAACTATTCCTTGGTGCTGGCAGGAGCCACAGGTGTTTTCCCTGACCTCAGCGGTGAATATCACTGACGGTCAATTACCATTTTACTGAGGCACACGGCATGAGCCGGCAGCACCGCCTCCAACGCGAATACGGGATATTCTGTTGCTCCTGTTCCAGAGGGATTGAAAGAGCACCTTGAGGAGTGGCCAGAGCTTTGTTCTGCATAACTATGTGATCTGGAGTACTTTTCCCTCCCCTAATACCCTACCATCCCTTCGGCGCAGCCCCCACCAAGAATACTTAGACCCTCTGGACCGAAGTCTAATCGGCTGCAGTTTCGCTTCCACTTTTACTTTTGCAGCACTCACCAGCCGGCAGTTGGCAGCTGCTTTCATTAGCCGGAGCTTCTACGCTCGGCTGTCAAGCAACTATTGAGCGCTGCTCTCTAGGGTGCTGCCGGAGCAGGAGTCTCTGCACTCGGCCAGCAAGTTTTCAAGCCTTCAAGCCCCCGGGTCTCGAGCGCTGCTTACCTCCTGCTGCTGCCATTACCAGACCGGTTATTGCACTCCTGATACACCCCCTCCCTCCGCCCTGCCACGAGGAGCGCCCAGAGAGGCTCCCAGAGAGCGGAGAGTTAGATATCAACCTTGGAAAAACGTGATATCAGGAAAAGCAGCGGTCACAACAGTCAGTCAAGACAGCTGCTTCAACTAAAATCAGCCCATAGCATCTTGTACACAATAATGCGGTCTGGGAAGACAAGGCAGCAGGCACCAGCAGACCCTGCCAAAACAACGAGGAGGGGAACCAAGAAGACATTAAATAAGGGAAGTGCCGAAGCACATGCGAGGATAAAAGACGAAGTCTTCAATTTGATCTCTCCGCTATTTACCAGCCCTGAACCCTTAACAAGCGGGATGGTAAGTAGTTTAAGCAGAGACCCTAACTTGCCCAAGTCAAGTTACCAACCTAAAATGTACACAAAATTTTCATTTATAAAGGACGCCAGGCCGGAACTGTGTTTAGATAGCGGTAAAATTACTAACTTCCCCGATCCACTCCAACCCTTCAAGGCACATCAATCGGTATACCAGTTGGCACAACAGCAGCAATGGCAGCAGTCGGGCCAGACTGCAGAGGCTTATCAGCCGCCGGCAAAAGCCATGGTAGTGGCGATGCAAGCCCTAAAGAGGGAATAGACGCACCAGCCATAATCAAGGAGGCAAAGACTCAAGGAATCGCGGCAAACGGTCACCTAGGCTACGACGACCTGAGTCAATTAGAGATAGTCCTGCCTATAAACATTGCAATAGATAATGAGTGCAGGCACAAAACGTCTGGACAGGCGGCGAGCCGTAGAGCAATAACTGCAGAGGGAGGTATAGAAGGTATGAAGGAAAAAAAGGGGAAAGCACTAACAACTGCACCCCCTGCAAGCACGCCAAGGATGGATCCTTGGATAAAATGCTACCACAGCAACTGGGAGGAGAGTAGGAAGCTTTAAAAGAACAAAAGCACAGCACAGCTCTTCACGGATCCTTACAGCCACCAGATATGCCGCTAAAGGCTAAAACAGAAGATAGTCCCAATGATAGCCCTTTCTCTTCGGGCACTCTTGGCCAGGATTCACCGGAGAGACTTGGGACATGTGAACACAAGGAGGCATGCACGGCTAATATGAGCACGGCTAATTTGAGCAAAGTAGATAGCGAAGACTCCTATAACTTAACAAAAAATATCGAAGCCAGAACAGCACCATTAGCACAAGATGAGCACACTCAACCAACCCGGGGAAAACCTAAAACTCAATATGGCCTCGACATTGTCGCAGCTCAACCTAACTGTAACACACAACGGGCGCCAACACGATTACTAATGTCTCAAGAAATTGAACCAGAGTCATCATATCTTACACCTGAAGAATGGGAGGAATTAGTCGCGTCATACTCCATTGCCACCGGAGGTGAGCCAGAAAGAAGAAATAACAGCTCTCCGAAACCTAACATCGAAAAGGATAAAAGACAAAGATGATATCTGGTCCACTTTGCTGCATACAATGCAAATGTATGTGAGCACATTGCAGTATCAATCAGATAAGATGGACCTCCAGTTGTCAGTCCTCAACTCACTCTCCATCTTTGTTGCTAGCATTGATGATAAGCTGGCAGACCTTAACAAATTGATCAAGAGGGCACAGTCAGAGACACAATTTTCCCAGGCCAGCTGCACTTGCATAACAATTGTGGATAAGCTAACAACATTACCATCAGCACTGGACAACCTCCTTGACGATATAAGGAAAGCAGTGCCAGCCCAACCAGCGCTGGGCTTGGCCCACAAGAACATCAGCGGGCTTCCAACAACAAACCTAATAAAAGTACAAAGACCCAAGACTCAGGTTAAGCAAACTGCAATTGCGGCCCAGATACCAGACGGCAGGCAGCTCTGTGAGGATGGGGATTTACCCATATCAGGGCTAAACAACAGCGCACCAACCCAAGGAGCAACAGTACCCCTGACGAGCAACACCTCGCAACCCAGCAAACCCCTGGAAAAGAGGTACTGACTGAAGGTGCACATTTATCCTCCAAACAGCGGAGAAAACAAAGGAGGAAGGGGCGAAACCAAAAACCCACACAGGCATTGCAGCACAGCATGGATGGAATTTATAGTCCCCGGGATGCACCAATGGATGACCAACAAGTCTCTTCTAGCAGGGAGGAAGAAGATACATTCCCGGGTCGGGAAGAGAAAAAGAGACCAATCCAGGAAAAAGCACTAGAAAATATTGAGCGAACAACTGCCAATGAATTAATAATTGATGGACTGGAGCAGAAACCGGGGAAAAAAAGTAGGAGCTCGACAGGGGAACCACCAATAATAATAAAGGAATGGGCACTCAACAAGGCAACACAAGGCTTAGCAACATCATTAACAAAAGGGCCGACGGAGCCAGCAGGCAAAAAAAGAAATAGCCCCACAGAGCAGCATCTGCATGGAGGGGCAGATAATTTCAACATCAGCGTCAAGCACAGAGAAAGCTTCAGTAAGCAACAGCGAGCTACTCGGCCTGACTATACCATCACGGGGGCCATCACCGTTAACAGAGGTCTCAACAGTGACAGAGAACACCCTGGACCAACAAATAGGGCACTTAGGCGCAACAACAACAGTCATGTTTTACCCAGAGTATATATCAAAGGGACGGGTTGACACACTAAACAGGGGCAACATCCTGCGTTTACTAAGGTCCATTAACACCTTAAAGAACATAAAAACCACCGAACTGGAGTCAGTTGAGTTGAAATAATCACCTGATTGTCCAGGAATAGAGCTAACGAAAACAGTCTGGGCTACACCAGACCTAGCCGAGAGAGTCCTAAAGGAACAAACTAGATTTAACGAATGGGGTATTAAACTTCGGCCACTTGCAAAACCAACGTATCCTGATCCCTTACTGGTTGAATCAAAGTGCCAAGGAGAATACACTAGTTCTGGACAACCAAGCCCACGATCATTTTCAGTACTACGAGGGGCACGCAGCAACAGCACAGAGTACAGGGGAAATGGAGAACATAACGCACCAAGGGCACATTCGGACAGAAGCAAACCCACACCGGAGTGGAGCAGGGTTTCCAGGACAATAAACATCAAAATTGAAAGACCGTGACACTCTAAGCATAATGCACCCCCATATAAGAACTCTCTGAAAATCTGTTCCTGGAACATCAATGGGCTGGGAGACAAAACCTCGGACCCAGAACTGCTATCTTATCTGCAGAAATTTGATATAATTTCGCTCTAAGAAACATGGAGTGAAGTTCCAAAGGCATTGCACGGCTTTAACATGCTCTATCTATCGGCAACAAGAAGCGCTAAATTCGGCCACAATAAGGGAGGCCTAGCTACATACAGCTCTTAGTAGCATTTACGCAGTAGAACCTTTACCATACAACTTAGCGCTACCAAATGAAATGCAAGTAACTCGAATTACCCTACAGGGGAAGACAAGTAAAGAACATATAATACTTCTAAACCTCTATCTGCACCCACGCGAAAAAAACAAAGGGAGTCAACAACTAAAGGAGGAACTGGTGAAAATAATAACAGAAGAGAAAACAAATAACTGGATAATTACAGGGGACTTCAACCTAAACGTGCTCAGGAAAAGAGCTGATGACATCTACTCAGAGGAGGATCCATTTGCTTGGGAGGAAATGTCTCAAGAAATCAACACAGTCGGAAGACTCACAAACATCTCGAAAAATCTATTATCGCTCTTAGAGCAACTGGGCTCATGTGCATTAAACTGCAGATTTCCTGGAGACCGCCCACAAACAGCAACATTTAACAACGCAGTGACTATACATTCTGCTCTCGCTGCATGTTCACAAAAGTAAAAAACTATCGCATTGGGAGCATAGATTTCAGCGATCACTTGCCCCAGGAAATAACGGTAGAAGAGACATTAACATACAAATTGCCCCCAGCAAATACACTCTGCTCAGAATATACCAACAATGAGAGAAGAGTAAAATGCAGCACCAACGATCCCGAAGGCCTCGTCTCCTTTGCGAAACAACTCTGGGAAGAAGGGGAAGCAGCCAACCCCGACATAATTGGAGGCTGGGAGGCATTCACAAAAACCCTACGGAACAGCCACGGAGATATAAAGGGACACTCTTGAAACAGGAGAAAAACGTGCCACCAAAACCTACGGCCAGGCTCTAACCTATGGAATAATGCCAAATTAAAACAGCTCAAAGCACGGACAAACGTTACATTACGGAGGTTGAAGAAAGACCCCTCGGCATTACAAGAACTGAGGCAGTTAAAAGCCACCCGTAAAAAACGTTTTTGGCAAAATAAAAAGGAAGCCGAAGGATCTCTTTGGGCCAGACTCCTGTACGACATCAAAAACAACAATAGCGCGCAATTTTGGAAGAAGATTAATGCCCTATCTAACCTGCAAGGTCAGTGCATCAGCTCCAACGTTACAGAAGAAGCATGGATAACTTACCTCGAACCATACTTCAACAAATAACAGACTCCCCAAATCGGCTTAAATAACCCTGCGTCTAGAATGGAAATTCAACCATTCCAGCCAAACTCTAATGTAGAACATGGACAGAACTTCACAATTACAAATACCCAAGTCTGCAAAAGAATCTCGAAAGGCAGACGTGAAGGAGCTCCTGGCCCAAACGGGATTCCGCCCATACTATTTAAACAAGACCCTGAATTTTGGGCTACAGTCTTAAATCCCATCTTTGACAGAATCCTGCTGACATCAATGGTACCATCATCATGGAGGGGCTCAATAATCTCTCCCATCTATCAAAAAGGCAACAGGAGTGATCCAAAGAGCTATCGGTTGGTGGCTCTTTTGGACAACGAAGCCAAATATTATGCCGGGGTACTCCTTCAAGAACTAACAACATGGACCACAGAAATTAAAGTAATACCCTATAATCAAACCGGTTTCTGCAGAGATATGGGCACTGCCACTAACATCTCCACCCTCTCATTAATGATAGACGCTGCACTTGTAATTAAACAGCCCCTGTAACTCTGCTTTATTGATTACAGTTCAGCGTTTGATCATATAAACAGAAATATCCTGTGGCAAAAACTAAAAACGTTAGGCATTCCTTCACTGTTCCTAAAACAACTAATCCTTCTGCATAGTAACACCTGGGTACAAGTAAAGCTGGGGGCAGGGGACCATTTAATGAAAAAGATGTACACAACTTCAGTATTAAAACAAGGGTGTGTACTTGCCCTGACACTTTTTAATCTATTTATGGCCCAGCTTTCAGTTCAACTTAATGGAAGCAATACGCATGCCCCGAAGCTAGGAGGCCGTCAGCTATCCAACCTCCTATACACAGACGACTTAGTACTCATCAGTCGGACACCCATAGGATTACAACGCCTGCTGGACATTACATCTCAATACTCAAAGACCAACAAACTAAGCATTAATCAAAATAAAACAAAAGTCATGTGTGTAAATCACCGGAAAATAAAAATAAAATAGAACTGGTACCTGGCAAAAGTCAAGCTTGAAGTCGTACAAACTACAAATATCTGGGGGTCATGACTGACAATAAAGGCAATTACAAAGCACAATGCGAGGCAATAAAAAAGAGGGTATTAACAACAGCGGTAGCATTAAGAAACCTGAAAAATATGACCGCTGGACCAAGCTTTCTCCCTCTGACCAAGGTGATACAGGCTAAACTGATTCCATCAATCACCTATGGAAGTAAAGCCATGAGAGATAGGGACGCAGAAACATTGAACGGCACCATTGCAAGAGCACTGAGAATAATATACGGGCTGCCTGGATACACATCTCCGGCACAAATGAAGCTTGAATTTGGGATACAAAGACATGAGCTTGCTCGAAAAGGAGCCTTTGTTAAAACCTGGTTTAAGATCAAAAAAGGGCAGTCAGAAACGTTAAACTCCTACTTGTGGAGAGAAGTAGAAACTTCAGAAACCTGCCCAGCTAGACACTTTTTGGACACTGCACTGGACCAGTTGGGGTTACGGCAACTCTGGGCAACGTCGGGGACCATGGTAAGCTTAAAAAAAATTGTAAATAACATTGTCAAAAAAGAATCTATCTTACAAGACTAAGCGGCCTTGACAGAACGCTCACATGGCTGGCTCACTATACAATCTTACAGTAAAGCGACTCCTCAAGCTTACCTCCTCTCTAATTTCTCCAGAACCACCAAAGAGAAGTTTTTGAAATTCAGGTTAGGTTTATTACCATCTGCACACCATCTGCCACCGTGGCTGAGCCCTCCGAAGCCTGCAATGTGCCGTCTCTGCGGGGAAGGAGAGGAGGACATAGTCCCTATGTGGTAAATATTTCATTACCGGTACTATTTTTTTTATGCGGTAAAGTCTAGTAAGAATAACTCAGTAAATATAAGAGGCAGAATCCGTGGTATTAGAGGTTCTAAAAGGCTTTATTCCTTGACAAAGGAAATGCAATTCGAATTGCAGGCTTCTATTCCATCACCACGAAAGTTCAGGAAGGAAGGGCATACATTATTGACAGATAATCAGTTTTATAGAAAATACACTACAGTGAAACAGATGCAAGAGGTGTAACAGCTGATAATACAGATAAAATGTGCATACGTAACTAAAGAGGCGGACATATGGGTGTAATTTAATAAACGTCATCATACATGATGTCACAAGTGGGTGGATCCATAAGAGAATCCTGTAATGTCAGCAGAAATATTTGGCAGAGATGCGCGCGCCGCAGCCGCATGACGTGTGATTGACGTGCAACTAGAGGGTGAAGGGGACTTGACATTTAGCTCTACATGTGGAGACAGAAGTCTGGGGGTCATGTCAACCTAATCCCCAATCATATCTAATATCCTATGTTTAAAGAACTGTGTTATCCAAAAGGAGAGGTCTCTAGGATAGAATCTATTCTATACTGACTGTTAGTGCGTGTACAAGCGTCTAAGTGTCTACATGAGATGCGAGGGGGTAGGAATATTCCATGGTAACAGGGGCTATGAATTACTTGCACGAGGACAGCGAGGCCTGGCCCTTTGCACGGTAGCTGGAGGAATGTTTACCTAAACTACTAGACAGGAATGCATCGGATGAGGAGCGGAGCAGATAATCTTGAAGGTGAAATACAGTTTTTGGCAGGCAACAGGCTGGATCAGGCACCGTTAGCCGCGCAGGGAGTAGGACAAAGTTCATGGATACAGATGCAGGCTCAGACTGGAGCTTTCAGAGGCAGAAGGCAGGAAAAGGCTTGATGACAGAATTCTGGGCCTACTCGCCTGAATCTGTAAAATGTGGAAAGTGAACCACATAAAGTCGGTGGCCTTTCATACTTAGGAATGGAATATCTGACCCATTCATAGCGGATCTGAAAGAGGACATGTTGACGGTGGACGCACATATATTTGCGTCTTCAAAACTGGAACTGGAGGGAACATACATGTACTTATAGCATGCACATGGAGTCGTTGGGGTCTACGATAGGGGACATAACTGATCACAGAATTCATATTTCCTCATTCCCTCCTTGTCCCCTACGGACCCTCAGGAGATATCGATCTTCATCAATCCATCGATCTGTTCATATAGCATCATTTGTTCTTCTTTCTTCTTCCGGGATCTTGAACGAAAACTTGGATGTGGGATACACGATGTGGCACACAGACCACAAATCGCTGGCCCACATTGTAGACATAAGCAGCAACTGAATAGTATGAGGAAGCCAATACCTAGGAAGGATAGGATTCTCCATCCCCAGGCTGACAACACGCTCCAAAACCAACCGGACCAAGTCCAGGTGCCTGGACTCTGGTGTATCTGGCTCACAATCTTATGAAGGCGAGTTATGGCTTTATATACTGACGGTGAATTTTCTGGTATGAAAACGCAGCAACTTGATCCGATGACCCTACAAGCTCCGCCCCTATCGGCCAGGATGACGTCAAGGACAAGACGATTTTGAAGCACAACAATCCGCATGGCAGACTGCTCTTCTGTTAAATTGCCCAAGGCGGAAGTAGTCTCGTTCACTACTGCTTCAAGGGTTCTAGTTAATCTACGTATCAGCTTACTATTAGTGACTGTACCTATATAGGGAAAGAAACCTTTATTGAAATCTGTGTATTGCTCCCATGCCGTTTCAGTATAATCGACAATTGGGAGATCTCTCTGCTGTCTATTGTGTACTAAATGGGTATTTCTATGATAATCAGGAGGAGCTAGGAAAACAGGTGGCAGAAGGAATGCTATGTAACAGGTACCATCCCAATCTAGAGGTAGACGTATATATGCGGTCTGGCCACATATGAAGTAGGAATGACGGGAAGCTCTAAATGTAGACTTGCCTTGATCACTGAAGTTTATTACAGTGGTGCATTTACTATGGCCCATGTGTATGGAGCCATTCTTTCTTACACATAATTCCCCTTTTACTGGGAATACTGACATGGCGGGCAAGATTGGTGTAGCTTCAGATTCAACGTTCAGGATCATGAGGTTAAGTGTAAAATTACCTAATCCATATACTTCATTTTCTAGATCAGTTCCTGTTCTCTTGGGAAGTCCCTCCTTGTTAGGGTAGCAGACTTTAAGCAAAACTAGGTTCAGGTTTCCCCATACCCAGTTGTCTTGATAAACTGCGGAATTTGAATCTAGGGAATTAATCAAACTAAACCATGCTCCACAGGAGCCATTGTGTGTGAACGGATAGGGAAAGAGGGGCAAAACTCCCTTATAGTTCTGATAGGGAGGGAGTCGGCCACATATCCAACAATTCGTGGCATTGCTGGTCTGATGGGAATGATGTAACATACTAATGAACGTGTTGTTGCGCAGCGCAAATCTATAGGACAACTCATGTGGGGGTAATTCGCTAAAAGAATGTTCTGCAGTTACATTGTAAGCACGCTTAAGAATAGGGTAATACATGTGCAATAGTATGCTGGAAATGATGATCAGAAGACTTAGAAAAAACAAAATGAATAATGTTACTGTGCAGTGACTACGAAGTGATTTACAATACGCATGCTTTTTAAGCTGCATCTGTTGATTTCTTTCTCTATTCTGGTCTAGAGGATACATGTCAGAGACAAATTCAACCGATTCATCTTGGAGAGGACTTAAACAATCAAATTGTCTGACTTGCTAGACCTTAACTTCAGTTTATAAAGTTCAGTGTTTGTTAATTCAGCCAAGGGGAGCTTTGAGTCTGTCTGTGAGGGAATGCAGGGCTGAGCGTTCACACTAGATGGTAGTCCATAAAATTTCTTGATATGACTCGAGTGCAACCACCCTTTACGTCCCTCAATCTTCACGGCTGTCCTTGTAGTTAGTAGAACCAATTTTGGCGATGTCCATCTAGGCTCCAGTTGGGTCTTCCGGTCAAAATTCCTGACCAGAACCAGGTCGCCAGGAACCACGTCATGGGGCTTCACCTCAGTATTATCAGGAAAAGCAGCAGCTACCTGTGAACGACAAGATTGTAGTGCAGACATCAAGGAAGCCAGGTAATCTGTCAGCATATTACAGTCAACATCAGTGATTTTGCGAGGTATAGGCGTCCCCCACATATTTGGTGGTCTACCGAAGATCACCTCGTACGGGGATAGCCCTGTTCGAGAATGTGCTACCATTCTCATGTAAAAGAGTGCAACTGGTAAGGCTACTATCCAATCGACACCTTTTTCCCTACATATTTTGGACAATCTAATTTTCAGAGTTTGATTATGGCGTTCCACGAGACCTGCTGCCTCGGGATGTCGGACACAGTAGAATTTCCATTGGTAGCCTAACAAAAGGGAAACGTGTTTCATTAGTTCGGATGAGAACGGCTGGCCGTTATCTGAGTAGACAACACGTGGTAAACCGTACCGTGGGAAGAATTCTCGAACTAACTGTTTGGCAGTAGTCGGGGCAGTGTAATCTGAAACCGGGTAGGCTTCTGTCCAACGGGAAAGAGCACAGACAACTACGAGAACATATTTGAATCCTCGACATCGTTCCATCTGGATATAATCCATCTGGAGGACTTCAAAAGCATGATCGGGAGGTTGAAATCCACCCTGCTCTACGGGGATGCTTTTACCTGGATTAAACTGACAACATATCATACAGGTACGTACTTTCTGTTTAGCTGCGGCTCGTAAATGTTTGTTAAACCAGATGTGTTGAATGCTGTCTAGCATAGCTTTTTCTCCTAGGTGCGCTGGACTATGTATAGTGTTAATGATGACTTGAACCATGGAGTCGGGAAGAAACCATATAGATTTTTCCTTCGTCATCCATCCTTGATCCGTTTGGATCCCTCCTAATTCAGTCCATTTCTTTATTTCTTCTGGTGTAGCATGTGTCTGTATGTCAATTACATCAAGGGCTGGATCCTTAACTGTCATGCAATGTGTTGGTGTCGGAACTATTGTCTTTGTCGCGTCAGTTGTATGAGTCTGATTCTGAGCAGTCTGTTTAGCTGTTCTGTCAGCTAGGTCATTACCTTGAGAAATGATATCGGTAACTTTTGTATGGGCTTTGCATTTCATAATCGATATTGCAGTAGGTAGATGAATCGCGTCTAATAGGGCTTGAATGAGGGGTCCGTGTTGGATGTGGGCACCGTGAGAAGTTAAATAACCTCTCTCTCGCCACAGTACGCCGAAGTCATGGACGACTCCGAATGCATAACGTGAATCTGTGTATATGTTGACTTTCTTATTTTTGGCTTGAATACAGGCTTGTGTCAGAGCGATGAGCTCTGCTGCTTGAGCTGACAGAGTGTTAATACAATTTGATTCAATGACTTCAGTATCTGTTGTGACTGCGTAAGCAGCCACTAACTCTCCTGTACTTGTTCTCATACATGACCCATCTACATACAATGTCAAGTCTGGATCTGACAAAGGGATATCTGTCAAGTCTTGTCTGGGTTTCGTCGTGATAGTAATGACTTCGACACAATCATGTGCCAATGGATCTGTTCCGCCTACTGGCAACAGTGTGGCAGGATTTAACGTATTACAACGTCTGATTTCTATGTGTGGCTGAAACAATGTTAATTCGTAACCCGTGAGTCTCGCTATAGTCAAGTGTTGTGTTTGTGTGCGGTTCAAGAGAACCTCTACTGCGTGTGGTACTTGTACTGTCAATTGATGTCCTAACACTATGGCATCGCTTTGTCTGATTGCTAAAGCTGTTGCTGCCACCGATTTCAGGCACGCAGGAAGAGCCTGAGCTACTGGATCTAATGTACTAGAGAAATAAGCACATGGTTTGTGTGATCCTGCTTGTTCCTGAGTGAGTACTGACAAGGCAGTACCGTCGCGTTCTGTAACAAAGAGTGTAAACGGTTTACTGTAACATGGTGTTGCTAAAACAGGTGCTTGGCATAAAGCTTTCTTTAAGCTTTCAAAGGCATGTGTATGTTCTGGAGTCCAAGGGAGGACAGTCGATGTGGCTGCCTCCTGTGTTGTCAACTGGATGAGTGGTTTTGCTAGAAATGCATATTGAGGGATCCACTGCCTACAGTATGAAGTGAGGCCTATAAAAGCCCGCACCTCCTTTTGTGTCTTGGGTGGTGGCATGTTAGCAATTAACTGGATGCGATCAGGTGTAAGCTGCCTTCCCTCCTTGGACAGCGAGTGCCCAAGATAAACAACTCGCTGGACACAGAATTGCAGCTTAGAAGGGGACACCTTGTGCCCCTTGTCGGCCAGAAATTTTAAAACCGTCAGTGACGCTGTTTCACATTCAGGTTCGCTTCGGGCGGTGATCAGCAGATCATCGACATATTGAAGCAAGGCAGTGTTAACTGGCATGTGGATACTGTCAAGTTCTCGTTTCAGGGCTTGGCTATAGATGCTGGGGCTTTCTGTAAATCCTTGAGGTGCGCGTGTGAATTTAAAACTTCGTCCATTTAAACTGAATCCGAACAGATATTGACTTTCCGGATCTATTGGGACGCTAAAGAAAGCATTCTTGAGATCAATTACAGTGAAGAACGTTGCTTCTGAGTCAATAGCTGTGAGTAATGAAGAGATATCTGGGACCACGGGGTATTGTGGTACAATGCATTTATTTAATTCGCGCAGATCAATAACTAATCGATATACTGGTGGTGCTTTTGGATCCGTTCTTTTAAGAATCGGAATTATCGGGGAATTACATACATTGGAGTCGGTTTCGACAACCACTCCTTGTGCAATAAGCTCGTCAATGATTTGCAGCAAAGCCACAACAGCATCTGGTGGTAACTTGTATTGTCGCATTCGTGGTAATACTACTCCTGTTTTCAGTGTGACTCGATATGGTGTAATGTTCATGCAACCAACATCAGTGGGGCCTTGTGCCCATAAATGTGTAGGTAAATTCTGCAGCCGGTGATCCATGTCCCTGGACACGTAGTGACCTTTAAAATCACGTAAAAATAGTCGTACTCCTTCCGGAGAACAACATATTATGGCTCCTAGAGCTTTCAATGTTTTTATACCTAACAAGTTTTCTGGACATGATTTAGTAAGCAATAAATCTGTAGTACGTGTCAATGGACCGACCGTAAGTGGAAGAGGTTGTGTTACGTCATTGATTATAGGTTTTCCTGAGAATCCAAGGGAAATATTTTGTGAGCCTGAGAGGGGTGCCCCTGGAACTTCACTGCGTCTTATAGTTGTTCTGCTTGCCCCTGTATCAAGTAAAAACTTTCTGTCTTCCCCTAATAGTTCACTATGTACATAAGGTCCCTCTTGGTCTACAGGAACCTCTATAAGGGGTAAGCCAACTTCCCTCTCTAGGCTATTTCATGTGTATCGCTGATAATCGGGATAATCTGCTTGTGCATACTGATACATCTGTTGTGTCGTTGCTTGTGTTGCAGCAATAGGCTGCGCTTGTGGTGGTGCTACGGTCTGTTGTGGAGCTGCCTGTTGCGGAGCTAATTGTTGCGGAGCTAACCTAGGTTGTGCATGCTGAGGGATTTGTTGTTGATTCTGATCCTGTCTAGGTGGACGTGGTCTCTCCTGGGTTCTACCTGTGGCAATATTATGTTTCAGGACTGGACAATCGTGTATATAATGACCTTGTTGTTTACAATAGTTGCATGTCCCTTTCGTTGGACCTGCGGAATCACCCTTTTGATGACCATCGGCTGGAACTGACTGGGCAACAAGCATTTTCATTTTTGTATCTTTCATACGTCTTTGTTCGTGTTCTTGTTCTTCTCTAATTCTATTGTGGTGATATTGTAACATCTGTAACATCTGTGATGGGGTATTACCTTGCCAGGTACTTTCGAATTTCAATACTCTATTCTTGACTTGCAGCAGAGAATTTTCAACTAATTTTGTCACAAACAGATGTGGATATGACTCACTACTGGCTTTTATGCCACTATTTATACCAAAACATTTTTCAAATCGGGAATAGAAATCACTAGTGTCTTCATCTGGCTTTTGTTTACAGGCTGATATTGCACCCCAGTCTTCCTTTTTCGTAATTAATAAACGTGGCAGTACCTGCACTAGTAATCCTGGTAGTGCTGTAGTCTTTTCCCCAAGCCCTGCTCCTGCAGCTCGGGCCCTTTCTTCGTTTTCTAATGCTGTCCAATCTATCTTTTGGTCTCCCACCTCCCATTCCTTTTCTTTGAGTTTCTCATAAACACCGGCGGGCAATAGGACTTTTAATATTTTCATAATGTCGGGGTAGGTATACTCTCCCATGAGTAACATGTCTTTTATTTCACGGTGGAAACCTGCTGGATCCTTGTCATGGCTGGGTACTACTTTCTTCATTTCTAATAATTCCAATTTAGTTATAGGCGTGTACACAAACACGCGTGTAAAGTTATTACCGTCACCTCTGATTGGGTGTACTTCGCGTAACGGGTTCTGTCTATCTATGTGATACATTTTTCTTCCCATGATGGGAACTGGAACGTGTTCTGGGCATACGAAAGTTAAATATTGGTTTCGAAATTCTAGAATTTCTTTAATCAAATCAGTACCTGACCCTCTCCATTTATTCGTGAGTAGTTCTGTCAATATGTCAGGTAAGGGTCCTGGATCGGAGTGTTGGCTTTTATATAATATAAGGAGGTGTTGAATCGTGTATATACTAGCTAAACGCTGTTCGTATGGATCAAGATTCAGAAACGTGTGTGCAAGTACATCATCATTGTATTCGCTGGGACTGTCAGCCCATTGTACTGCTGACCTGGCTAATTCTTGTTCGTCCATGGAATCGAGCATGTGGTACCCCCTTCGATCTCTGAGTAATTTATCAGCGGCTTGGAATAGGTGTTCCGGGGATCTTGTATTTAACATAGGGTTTGGAAAATGTCTATTGCATTCTGGACGTATCGGACGTATCGGATCATTAAAGCCTCTAGTATTATTATGGGGTCTTCCTCTACCTACATAAGCTATCGTGTCTAATTGTTCTGATTCTTGCTCCTCCTCTTCCTCTGATTCAACTCTGTCTGTTTCTCGTCTTTCTTTATGTATTCGTTCTACTTCCTTGCGGATCTTTCGATACATGGCGATTATACACGCCTGTCTATCATGTTTCTCTTCTGATATGTTCTGACCCCATTTGGCAAGTCTTTGCATGGTATCATGATCTGCCCCAGGCCTGTCTTGATTCCTAATTACGCAATTTATGAAAAAACGGAGTAGTTGTCTTTGTACATCCACTTTCTGGTATTCCATAGCTTCGTTAATACTTTCTGGACCTCGCCCTGTTTGGACAAAGCAATATATATTGTCTAGGTGTTCAACCATTCCTGGTATCGTCATTAAATATAATGTAGCTCGTCGTATACGTAGTGATGATATGAGCAATTTGTCCTGTTTACCTGGTACTGGGTCGTATCTACAATCTACAAGCTGTTCTTTAAACATGTCGGATGTCGCTGGTTGGGGTGTACGTTGGAGTGCTAAATCTCTAAGGGTTTGTTTATTTCGCGGCGGTGTGGCAAACATGTCTGTCGTACCTCCTGTAGCACCATCTGAGGTGCTGGGCAAGAAAGGATTCGTTGGACGTAGGATAGAGATTGTAGATGCGGGAAAAACAGTGGAAACGGACGGACCTGTTGGGACTTGTGTAGGAGTTTGTTGTTGCGGGGGTACAGACGAATGCTCTTGGTGTTGAACACCATCGGCAAGCGGTGTGCGTGGTATGGCATTAGCATACTCGGGAGCTACGTCATCTAAATAGGAGGAAAGAAAAACGTCCTTTGCTGTTTTGGGATGTGTTTTGGGATGTGCTTTTATCGGGAGCAATGGAGGAGTTAAGTCTTTTGGAATTTCCGGGGTAGCCTTAGGTAACCCTTCGGCCAGAAGAGGATACATACCATTCATAAGAGTGTTTCTTTGTCTATCTACCTGTTCTGATTTTACTCGGGTACCTTCCTCAAGTAATCGATTTTCTCGAGTTTTATTTGAATTCTCTCTACCTTTCTCTTCCTGTCTGAGTGCTTTTTCTGTACGTCTATATGATTCTTTACGCCATAATTCAATGGCATCTTTCTGTGACTGTCTGGCTTTCTTTTTCCATAATTCTTCTTCTACTCTCATGATGCAATCTGCATCCCAGGTCCCCGCTGCGGGCCATCTCTGACTCTCTGGTAACTCTTTGGTGTAGTCCACCCATAAATCAAGAAATAATACGGCATCTAGGCCATGCTTATGATACATAAAGTACCCTGGAGTGTCCCTAGGTGGGATGGGAACAGCTTCTTCGAGTACCCCTTTTCTAGTTTTGATCTGTCTTAATTTCGAAAAGAGTGGCATTTTTAGATGGTTGCTAGAACACACTTTATACAAGGAACACAATAATGAACAGTCATTCACACCACAATATATAGAACGTATTAAAACATTTAACACTTAACAGTTTTAGCGAACGATGATAACTAATAGAAAACTAGTTACTGACATAATACTGACATTAGATAATACTTATTTATATGCAAGACATACTATATATACTGCTAAACAGTACAGATACACTGCTAAAACAGTGCAGACCGGATTTGTGTACCCAAACCCGTCTTGACCGGCACAGACTATGTGCACGTTAAATGCCTCCCCGGTAATGGTACTCACCGGGTAGCTCGGAACGGAAGGCCTCGGAACGGAACTGAAACTGGACCGGACTGGACTCGACTCGACTGGACTCGGAACTTCGGAACCTGGCGGGCCTCTGTATACCTCGGATCTTGCTCTCTCAGCTAGGCTCTGGTCGGGATACTTCGCACTTCTCACCGCCTCGTCTGGGTGTTGATCGCAGCCTCAGTCACCTCCGCTTGGCCGGAGGGAGATACAGGAAATCCTGCAGGTACGCGTTTTTGTCCGTTCAGCTGTGGCAGGAGACCGGGCCTGCAACGCACCGCCGGCGCGTGAGATGAGAAAGTGTCCCTATTCGGGCGCCAATTTATGTGGTAAATATTTCATTACCGGTACTATTTTTTTTATGCGGTAAAGTCTAGTAAGAATAACTCAGTAAATATAAGAGGCAGAATCCGTGGTATTAGAGGTTCTAAAAGGCTTTATTCCTTGACAAAGGAAATGCAATTCGAATTGCAGGCTTCTATTCCATCACCACGAAAGTTCAGGAAGGAAGGGCATACATTATTGACAGATAATCAGTTTTATAGAAAATACACTACAGTGAAACAGATGCAAGAGGCGTAACAGCTGATAATACAGATAAAATGTGCATACGTAACTAAAGAGGCGGACATATGGGTGTAATTTAATAAACGTCATCATACATGATGTCACAAGTGGGTGGATCCATAAGAGAATCCTGTAATGTCAGCAGAAATATTTGGCAGAGATGCGCGCGCCGCAGCCGCATGACGTGTGATTGACGTGCAACTAGAGGGTGAAGGGGACTTGACATTTAGCTCTACATGTGGAGACAGAAGTCTGGGGGTCATGTCAACCTAATCCCCAATCATATCTAATATCCTATGTTTAAAGAACTGTGTTATCCAAAAGGAGAGGTCTCTAGGATAGAATCTATTCTATACTGACTGTTAGTGCGTGTACAAGCGTCTAAGTGTCTACATGAGATGCGAGGGGGTAGGAATATTCCATGGTAACAGGGGCTATGAATTACTTGCACGAGGACAGCGAGGCCTGGCCCTTTGCACGGTAGCTGGAGGAATGTTTACCTAAACTACTAGACAGGAATGCATCGGATGAGGAGCGGAGCAGATAATCTTGAAGGTGAAATACAGTTTTTGGCAGGCAACAGGCTGGATCAGGCACCGTTAGCCGCGCAGGGAGTAGGACAAAGTTCATGGATACAGATGCAGGCTCAGACTGGAGCTTTCAGAGGCAGAAGGCAGGAAAAGGCTTGATGACAGAATTCTGGGCCTACTCGCCTGAATCTGTAAAATGTGGAAAGTGAACCACATAAAGTCGGTGGCCTTTCATACTTAGGAATGGAATATCTGACCCATTCATGGCGGATCTGAAAGAGGACATGTTGACGGTGGACGCACATATATTTGCGTCTTCAAAACTGGAACTGGAGGGAACATACATGTACTTATAGCATGCACATGGAGTCGTTGGGGTCTACGATAGGGGACATAACTGATCACAGAATTCATATTTCCTCACCTATCATAACCATTTGCCGTGAGCTGATGAGGGAGCGCCGGTTACTACTCAGTCCTATTTTTAACAAGAACCAAATACGGTCGTGCAGACAAGCGGTGCTTGCAAGCTTCTCTGGCGAAGACATTCAACTAAGCTGCTGTCTGGTAAAATGTTTAGCTGCAGCTGATCTCCGTTTAAAACAGATACTGCCGGATCATCAAAGAAGTTGACTGGAACTGAGTTGGAGACGTCCTGTTAACAATTTGCGTAACAACTGTAACAGCGTTTTAAGTACATAATTTTAAGCATTTTTGCACATGTAAGCCTCAAGGAAAAGCATCAATAGGCTAACCATAGAATATCTCTGCATAAATTAATGGACGTTGATGCGGCACTATGCACTTTAAACTTGCACCTATTTGCCTGCCCTCACTTTGTAGCCAAGACTCTGACAAGGGGGGTAATTTTTATCTCATGAACTGCTGCTAATCTCTGCAAACAAAAATGAAGAAACAGGACTATGGGTTCCTAAGGCCGGGGGAGGGGATCTTTTCCGCAATTTTAATGTGTTTGTAACTGTAGCTATCAGTCTTTTAAATCAATGTTTTATTGTTTATAAGAGATGGCCAACTTTTTGTAATGGTTTTAATTAACTGCACAACAAAAATATTATTTACTTACGTACTATTCATCAATCCACCACAATCACACTTACACATTCATCCATCCATGCACTTATTCGTCTACCCACTGACTCATTTTCACCTTAACCCATGCCATCATCCCCGCCCCTCCTTCCCAGGCACACATACTTGCCACTTAATGAAGAAGCATTTTCACTTATAAAAATGCTAGACCTATTGGCGTTGTCGATTATTGTTTTCAGCTGACATAAAGGTTTTATCTGAATTGTTTGCTGGCATTCTTAAAAGCAACATGAATCACAAACTTATAAACAGGAAATCAAAGAGCTTTGGCATAGAATGGCCACAGTAGAATGAAAATGCTTACAACGCACAAAGAAAGTTTGAGAGAGATATTTTAAGTGGCACACTTGTTAAACTCATTACATAACTACAGCCATAGCACGCACGCATCGTGGGAAACCCCCTGTTGTCCTATTTTACATGAATACATGCAATCAGGTGGCGATAAAGTCCCGTGAAGCAGAATGTGAATAATAACGCTGACAAAAACATCCCTACTCCGTTAAAAACCAAACAAGTAATTCTGTTTCCTTTGTGTGGGTCTGTTTATTTAAAGTGTATAATCAGTGTTTGAAAAGTAACAGTGTATTGTAGTCAGGCAAAATGATAATTGGCATATTAAGTACAATAAAAATTATTGGAGTCTATGGTAGCTTTCTTTTTGTAGAATTGGGTCAAACAAATCCTTATCAAATAGGCGTCAAAGTGTGAAGGTATCTTTTATTTTGAAACACGCAAAGAATGATCATCTAGGTAACGCGCCCACCACCAGTGAGTTCCATTCATGATGTTTTAGTCAAAGGTAAGCATCTGCTCAAAGAACTCTCTATCTTAATGTTCTTTTTATTAGTTTTATAGGGCCTTATTTACTAGAAATTATGCATTTCTGCCCCAAGGCAGCGATGCATCAAAATGTCTCACACCTGCCGCCAAAAATCTACTGACGCCATGGATGCGCTGTATTTACACTACAGTGCTCCATGGCACAAGGTCCCAAGGTTGCATCAGAAATTCTGTCTCATCCTCGAGTAGGATGCTGCAAGGCATCCAGCCCAAAAGTGGCCCATTGTTAAAGTTGGTCATTAGACTGAAGCAACTACAGCAACTGTCACATATCAGAGGTGATACGTCAGTTTTGACTGATGCAAGTAGCCTAATGTGGGGGACCAATGTAATGGAAAATGAAAAGGATAAAAAAAAATCACCTTTCACTCTATTACATTGGTCCTGGATGTCATGCATACAAGTGGGCATAGTGTACTTATGTGTACCACTATGCCTATGTATATGTGATGTAATATCGGAACGTACAATGTGAGTGCATACAAGTCTGTGATGGTGTGTGATGTGATATTTACTGTGTTACCTACCTTACGTGTGTGCTTACCTGTTGAGGGGATGTGACTTGATTGCAGATTACACTGTTTGAAGTCATTTCCGCCACTCAGATACCTATGCCAAAGCGAATGGGTTATTCCGAAGCCTGGGTTTTAGAGGCATAGGAATTTTGACGCATCTCAAGCTCAGCAGACCTCTTGCCAAAGATGCATCCGTTTTGCAAAATTTTATAAATACCACTGCATCAGTTTTACAGGGAATTTTAGGTGTGAATGACTACTTTGCACATATAAAAACTAACGCCACGCAGACGATTCTGACAAAGGTAAAAACTGATACAGGTAAAAAAAAGTGACGCTTCTGCCTACATGTGTCACCTTGTAAGTATGAAGCAAAGAAAGCGCCGCCACTGTCTAAAAAGAAATGATACAGCGGCGGCACAAGCTCCTTGTAAGTATGTCCCTACATTTCATAGGGATATCTGAAAGAAATACTCTTAGGGCCCTATTATGAGTCTGGCGGTCCAGAGTCTGACCACTGATTATGACTCGGACAGTCAGACCACCCTGGGACCACCAGCTCCACCAGGGAACCACCGCTCTCTATTGTAGGATCGGCAGACAAAGGCCACAATATGCTTGGTGGGACCGTCTTGGTCCCGCCAAGCATATTACGAGTTTCCTCTCTGCCCTGGAGGAGAGGAAGCAAAGGGGGCCCTACAGGGCTCCGCTGTGTCTCAAACATATATGGAAGCACACAGGTGGGTGTAACATGTGCCCCCCTGTGTGCATGAACATGGACATTCAAGTTGAGTCGAGTCCATGCCGTGCAGGCACCTTGTAGTGCAGTCTCACTGCTGTGCCGTTTTTAATGGCACCACCGCCTTTAAAAGAGGCACCGCCTTGGGACTGCCATACCACCCACCTGGCAGACTACTAGATAGTCGTAATCTCGCAGGCAGTGCGACCTTTGGCAAAGCGGTGGTACAGTGGGTTGCACTGCTGTGCCACCGCTCCACCAGAAACTCATACTCAGGGCCTTAGGATCTTCTTTACATGAAATAATGCATCACTGTGCCAAGGCAGCGATGTGTCAAAAAATTAATTGCGCCTGCATTAAAAAACCTTCCGATGTCATGGATGTGCTGTATTGACAACACAGGGCTCCATGGGGCAAGTTCCCAAGGATGCGTCCGAAATTCTGACTTGTCCGTGGGTAGGATGCTGCAAGGCATCCGGCCCAAAAGTGGCGAATTGCTGTAGTTGGTCATAAGACTGACACAACTACAGCAATGCATCAGAAATCAGAGGTGATGCATCAGTTTTGACTAATGCAAGTAGTCTAATTTTTGTGGACCAATGTAACAGAGTGTGAAAAGGTGAGAAATTCACCTTGCACTCTACTACCTTGTTACTTGATGTCTAACATACAAGCGGGCATAGTGTACATCTATGCACCACTGTGTCTACGTATGTGTGACGTATTGATTGAAATTACAGTATGAGTGCATACAAGTCTATGATGGTGTGTGATGGGAAACAACCATTACAATGCAGTCATTACAACGCACTACCTTTACAGCGCAGTCATTACACTGCAACATCCTTCACAATGCATACCATTACAAACCATTCCACTACAACGCATGCCATTACAATGCATGTCACTAAAACGCATGCCATTACAACGCATTATAAGGTAAGTAATGAGAAACATTAATTTTTACCCCATTCTATCCAACACTTATCCTACTGTTGCACTCACTGGAGTGGGACCAGTAATTCTTACTCCTACACTATCCAACACTTACCCTACTGTTGCACTCACTCGAGTGGGAATCGTAACTTTTACCCCTACACTACCCATCACCTACACTACTGTTGACCCTAAAAGTATTATGCATTGTAATGGTATGCGGTGTAATGGTATGCATTGTAATGGAATGCGTTGTAAGTGTAGATTCTAAAAATGCATTGTGATGGCATGCGTTGTAAAATCATGATTTGTAATGAGTGTGGCAATGTAAAAACCATGTTGTAAAGGCAGGCGTTGTAAAAATGTGTGTCATACCGTTTCCTATTTGTGTGAGATGTGATATTCACTGTGTTACCTACCTTATTTGTGCACTTACCTGTTGACGGGATGTGACTTGATGGAAGATTACACAGTTTCAAGCCATTTCCGCTGCTCAGATTCCTATGCCACAGCCAATGCATCATTCCTACGCCTAGGTTTTAGAGACATAGGAATTTCTCAAGCTCAGCAGCCCTCTTGCCAAAGATGCATCAGTTTTGCAAAATGTCTTATATACACTGTATCAGATTTCCAAGGGATTTTAGATGGGAACGCCTATACATATATATATATATTTACTTTTATGATTATTTCAATGTTATGTAGGCAGCTCACAGTAGTAACACTAATGGCACCACAAGTACCAGCAGGCTCTGGGAGAGCCGAAGCCCACATGGGCAGGTGATTAGATTTTAAAAGTGATGATGCATGCTCCATATTTCGTTGTAACCACGCCTCTGAAGAAATGCTAGTTTGCATGACACCCGTCAGGCTGTATTATAGTGGCTGGATTTCCCTCTACTGCACTGCAACCTTTGCAATTAAACGGAAGTTTACCTCCTGCATGTGGCTCTCCTTAATGGGAAATTTGAGAAGATGAATTGTTTGACGGCTGGTCCCGGTCATGGGAGAGCCCTACCACTGGTGTGTGGACCGAGCTGCTTGTCAACCGTCGAGCAGCGTGAAGGGCATGGAGGTCGTTTTGTAAAGGACAGAAACAGGCTGTTCGGAATGAGCAGGACTCTTTCCAGACCCACTGGGGTTTTTACTTTTATGATTATTTCAACGTTATGTAAGCAGCTCACAGTAGTAACACTAATGGCACCACAAGTACCAGCAGACTCTGGGAGAGCCGACGCCCACATGGGCAGGTGATTAGACTTTAAAAGTGATGCTGCATGCTCCATATCTCATTGTAACCACGCCTCTGAAGAAATGCTAGTTTGCATGAAACGCGTCAGGCTGTATTATAGTGGTTGGATTTCCCTCTACTGCACTGCAACCTTTGCAATTAAACAGAAGTTTACCTCCTGCATGTGGCTCTCCTTAATGGGTAACTTGATAAGGTGAATATATATATATATATATATATATATATATCCGATTATCACTCAAAGGTGCATTGCGGCACCGAAAGGAGAGACGGACAACTGTTCTTGCGCTGATACTGCCAGCCGCAGTAATGATTTATTAATTAATCGGTCTAGTGCAAAACTCGAATAGACGTGTTTCGGCCAACTCGGTGGCCTTGCTCACATATATATATATATATATACATTTTCACAGTCCTGTTCCGCCCGGGATCCCCCAAGAAACAGGTACGGACCACAGCGTGTTTTTAAAAATCCTTAAGTGCGATTTATTGCATCCAATTCAGCAGCATTATCCAGCATTCCAGCATATATATATATATATATATATATATATATATATATATTCAGTGAAAAAACCATAGGTTTCACACACATTATAGTTAGGAATTAGCATTTAAAAAACCTTAGAAATTCAGTGAAAAAACCATAGGTTTCACACATGTTATAGTTAGCTGGACATTTTACTCGTAAAAAACCAATGAAATTCCCCCGTTATAGTTAGTTCAGCTAACTATAACTCGCGCGCCCGCAATGCACTGCTGATGACGTCACATATTACATCACTCATGACATGGTCAGTGACATCACTCATGACATCACTGATGACATCTCAAATGACATCACTGATGACCTCACTGATGACATCATCCAGTGAATGTGTGTTTTTCTGAAAATTAAATATGTTTTATATATGTATATCTCAAGGTTGATGGAAGAATAAATGGGTATATTACTGTCTAAATGGATGATTTCTTTTTGAAAAATTGATTGTGTAACTGACTGATTAAGTGTATCATAGTGAATACATGGCTTAGTGAGTAATGTTTAAATATATAAATATCTGTATCATTTTTTCACTTTGTGTATAAGTGGCTGCATGGGTTGGTGAGTAGCTTCATGGGTGTCTATATAGGTTATTAGTTGGTTTTTTGAGTATCAGTCTGAGTGTCTGCATGGTTCGGTGGGGGGTATGACGTAGTGCATAGGTGCATGAATGAGTGACTCACTGTTTGTATGTGTTGAACAGAGCATGTGTGCAGGACTGCATGGGTGGATGAGTGTGTGTATGGGTGTGTTAGTGAGTGAATGACTGTCTCAATAGTGTCTTTATGAGTAACTACATATGTTTAAAACTAGTATATGTGACTATTGGTTTATATATGTGAGTTTATGTGAGAGTGAGAGATTGAAAGAGTTCCTGTATGAATAAGTATGTATTTCTATAAGTGATTGTTTAAAAGACTAAGTATGTGTAAGTTTCCGTAGAAGTAAGTGTGGTGGTGTGTGTATAACTGTATATGCAAGTAAATGTATGTTTGATTCTTTATTAGCATGAGTGACTATGTGTGTGAGTAGCTCTATGGATGAGTGGCATTGTGTAACAGGATGTATAGGTGTATGAGTACATATGATAAGTGAGTACATGTATGAGTGACTGTATTGGACTGTTGGTGAATGAGTGGATGTGTATGTGGATCTTAGAATTACTGAAGAGGTTGTTGTAACTGTTATTGGTATGTCCATTGTTTTGTAAATTTTAGTCTCTATTTTTGAATGTGTGTATCAAAGGTTTTATTAGGGGAAGAGGAGGTCTGCCACTCTATCACAAGGATGATGTCATCAGTGAGGTCATCAGTGATGTCATTTGAGATGTCATCAGTGATGTCATGAGTGATGTCACTGACCATGTCATGAGTGATGTAATATGTGACGTCATCAGCAGTGCATTGCGGGCGCGCGAGTTATAGTTAGCTGAACTAACTATAACGGGGGAATCTCATTGGTTTTTTACGAGTAAAATGTCCAGCTAACTATAACATGTGTGAAACCTATGGTTTTTTCACTGAATTTCTAAGGTTTTTTAAATGCTAATTCCTAACTATAACGTGTGTGAAACCTATGGTTTTTTCACTGAATTTCTAAGGTTTTTTAAATGCTAATTCCTAACTATAACGTGTGTGAAACCCATGGTTTTTTCAGTGAATTTGCAAGGTTTTTTAAATGCTAATTCCTAACTATAACGTGTGTGAAACCCATGGTTTTTTCAGTGAATTTGCAAGGTTTTTTAAATGCTAATTTTTTTTTTTTCTTCTATTTTTTCTAACATATTTTTATTTTAATTTTCTTACCTTTTATAAAGACTATGATTAAATTTTTAAAATTCTTTAATATGTTTTTTTTTTATATTTTTTAAAATAAACATGTAAAATTTATTTGCAGTACTTTTTTTCTATTTTTTTTTTATTTTTTTAGTACGCGTACCGTAAGCTCACGGTAAGCGTACGGTTTACGCAACGTCCGTAATTTTCCTACGCTGCTTGCGTATAGTTACGCAATTTGCGTAGCCGCGCGTACTCCGCGTGGGACACGTACGCGTGTACGCTACACGCGCATGTTACGCGGAAGTGCCGGGAGTGACTGTTATGCGCATGCGCGCAAGCGCGTGTCTTTTTTACGCGCATGCGCACTTTTGCCGTAAGCGTACCGTAAGCGTACGGTAGGTCATGTGATCATGAAACACAACTTTTGATTGGTTGAAACTACTTTCAGTTCTAGAACTCTCCTACACCACACCCATTCCCCTCATTTCTGCTTGTGATCCCTTGGGAGAAGGAGCTGGTTTGTCTTTGGGATACGATGGCAGAACAGCAGAGCTCTTCTGAGAGTGAGGCTAGCACTAGCAGCACTGTCTTGAGGCAGAGATCGAGGAAACAAAAGCCCTCTTATGTATGGGATTATTTTACTTTTCCTGAAGGCCAGCAAAAGGTAAATGCACCCTTAGTGACTTGTAAGCTGTGTAAGCGTGTACTCTCTAGAGGTAATCCTAACAGGAAGTATTCCTTTGGGAATCACACCATGAAGAGACACCTCCAGGATGTACACAGAAGGACACATGGTCATCTTTTTGGAGGTAACTCTTCAGAAAGACAAGCCAGTACATCCACAGCAGCTCAGCCTGAACCATCATCTGCAGGGCTGACTCCTTCTTCTGCAGGTCAGGTGAGCCCTTCATCTGTGGGGGGAGAATCTCCTTTTGCTGGCCCTCTGGAAATCAACCCTCGATTTCGGAAGGTTGATATTCGATGCACATTTTGTCAAGATCTAATTTGCTATAGGGAGACCAGTGTTTCCCTAGTGAACAACAAAATAGATCAGCACATTTGTCGCTTTGAATAATTTTCCCATGCTTCCTTTCCTCTGTCCCTGCATGAACACAACGGTTCTTTTAAGAGCCAACCTTATCTTTCATCTTTTTTTTACATATGTTTTTAAAAACTTTTTTTTATTTTTTTTTACCGTACGCGTACGGTGCGCGTACTTTTTTTTTTTTTTTTTTTTTTAAAAACACTAAAAATCAATAAACACATTACAAGGTCCTTGAGAGACTACAATTATTATTATTGACTTACCATACTCACTGAAAAAATATTTATTCATTTGTTTTTTTAAAAAATAGTTTTAAAAATGTTTGTAGTTTTCGAAAATTTTCTATATCTATCTGGAAAAAAAGAAAAAAGTATTAATATTTTTAAAACATTTTATAATACAGTACACATATTTACATTTTTTTCCATAAAATATTTTTGCCTTATTTTTGCTGTTTTCAGAATATATTGCATTTCACTATAAATTGTGAAAGCAATTGCATTCATCATTTTACAGCGGGCAAAAAAAATAACAATCACAAAGATTGTATTAAAAAAGCCCTGATTCTTTTTTTACTTAAACTTAACATTATAGAAATGCATAATATTCTAAAAAAATATCATCTAATACCAATACTTATTTCTTTAAAATACCGTCTGATATGTTTGTTTCAGAAGTATAATCACAATATTATATCTCAAATAACTCCAAAATACATCTGATTTCATTTCCTTTAGACCAAATAGTAATTTTAAATTTTTATTTGGAATAAATTTCCAACGGTAATCCAATAAAATTCTAAAGTTTAATTTGTCCAGATCTCACCGATTCTCTGTAACATTTTGGTTCACGAAAATTTTTTGAATAATTT
The DNA here is from genome assembly GCF_964204655.1 of Triturus cristatus. NCBI lineage: Eukaryota > Metazoa > Chordata > Amphibia > Caudata > Salamandridae > Triturus > Triturus cristatus. The sequence continues at coordinate 628,198,122 of NC_140587.1, forward strand.
ATTAAGTCCACAATGGATTTGGTTACTTTTCTGCATGGCCAAATAGTAATTTTTTAAATCATTTTAGAAAAAATTTCCAATGGCAGTCCAATAACATTCCAAAATTTAAAATGTGCAGAAGTTACCGATAATCTCTAAATTATTGGTTTTTCAAAGTTTCATTAAAAATTTAAAAAGTCCACATTACAATTGGTTATCTTTCCATTAGGCCAAATGATAATTTAAAAAATCTTTTTTCTACAAAATTGCAGTGGTAATCCAGTAAAATGGTAAAATTATTTTGTCGACATCTTGCCAAATCTGTCTAAAATTTAGGTTTCAGGAAGATTAGATAGGAATTTGCTAAATCAAAAGGCAAACGTTGTTTGAAAATCAATTGGGAATCATTACACAGTGTCCAGCCTTTTTCACATTTAAGATAAACTGTGTAATGTCCAGAAGTAACAGTAGGTCCATCATGGAAAATTATTGCAACAGTTACAAAAGTTTTTCCTGAAATTGATAATTGCTGTCCTGTAAACTTCTTTATTAAAGTATCCAATTTTGAACCATCAGCTCTACATCGTTGCATCATTAAAATTACATACTGTCCGTATTCCTTTAAAATTAATGTTGAAAACATGTCAGAATTACACTCACTACATTTCATGCTATGATTTGCATCTTTAACTAATTTTGCAAAAGTGACTGTTTTACTCTCTGGCAATGTCAAATAAATAAATCTTTCATTATCAACAATAGAGCCACATATATTATAACAATTATCACAACTATGTTCCCATTTATAAGAGAGACCAAAAAAAATGTCAATGGGAACTCCTTCTTCTTCCACTACCTGAAGAAAATACATCAAAAATTCAAGTGCATCTTGCTGTTCATTTTGAGAAAACTGTGTTCGTCCTGAACATACATCTAAAAGTTTTCTAATTTCAGTAGCACTTTCTATTTGAGTTTTATCTTTACTCAGCTTTTGAAAAAGGAGACTCAGCTCTGAACAGAATCTTTTTCCCTGATTTACTATTATCTGCTCTTGCAAACTTTTCAGATAAAATGCAACATTCAGCACTACATTTGCGTAGCAGTTGACACCAGAGCTATTTTCAAAATGACATCCTACAACCTGTTCTTCATTTTCCTTTTTCTTTTTGCTTGCAATTACATCACTCCTCTTTTTTTTCCTCTTCTCTACATCTTCATTACAGATATTCTCATTTTTTCTTTTACGAGAAACTACACGTTTCTCCAACACAGGATACTGACCTAAATGAGGAGCATAGCTTCTTCTTAATCTATTATACTCCTTTACACAGTTTGTATCAGCACTAACTTTTGAGTCATCAAAGTCTATCATGAATAAACCTGATAATGTTTTCACTCGTGACAAAGCTACATATGCCATACCTTCTTTGAACACAGTTGAACCAATGTTCACAAATGCACAATCTACAGTCAATCCTTGAGACTTGTGAATAGTTACAGCATATGCTAGAGAAAACGGAAACTGCTTCCTACGTACATATAAGTCTTTCACAAGCATAAAACGTACTGTACAACGACAAATATCTTTAACTTCTTCTATCTGATCAAATTTTATTTTTAAACATTCAACTCCTTCTTTTTTCTGGTAATTAATAAAACCCACAACTCTTCCCATCGCTCCATTAACTAAACCTTTTTCAACATCCAAATTTCTCCTTAAAAATACTCTACAGTTCATGCAAACATATAGATTTTTTTCTAATCCAGCTGTTTTGGAGATGTTCTTCTCTAGTGAGTCCAATTTATTTTTCAGTTTGCCTGTTACTGTGACACTAATTCTTCCATCCTCAATTTTGTCCACTGCTTCCAATTTCCTGATCTCTTCCTTTTCCAATTTCAAAAGCTCCTCATTGAATATTGAGCATTCACGTAGAGTTGGCATTAAGCAGATGACACTTTTGTTTTCTGCAATGTTCTTGTATATCTTCTCTGCAACTATTTCTTCCTTTGGAAATAAATTATGTAGCAGCCGACTCTGTAATGTTTTTTTGCCAACTTCTGTGAGTAGTCCAATCCTGATATCTTTCAGAATACTTCCATATTCTTCATCGTTTGCTTGCCTCATATTAGTAGTAAGTTCCTTGTACTCAAAGAAGGACCAAATATTTGTATTTCCGATGCTTCCCAATGACTTCTTCGTGTCTTCATGTGTGACAGTATTAAACACTGGTTGTCCTTTAACTGGAGTAAGTTGCAAAAGATCTCCAAAAACTATGACGTGTTTTCCACCAAATAACATGTCATAGTCTGTCTTCAAAATTTGCTGCATTCTTAAATGCACAAAGGCAAGCATTAAGTTTGATACCATGCTCACCTCATCAATAATGAGAACTTGCATCTTCTTCAATACTCTTGAAACTTCCAAGGATGCTTCTCCAGTTAGCTTGTTGAATTGTATTTTGTTCTCATGCTCCACTGGTAACATTAGCAAACGATGTAAAGTGATTCCTTTTATGTTATATGCTGCTAACCCAGTTGGAGCAGTAACCACACAAGACAAAGTAGAATCCGTTTTTTGCTTTAGGTAGCTTCTGATGACTTTTGTTAGGAAACTTTTTCCAGTTCCAGCTTGTCCGCTTACATACATCCTGATTGGATGAAATGATGTGCATGAGCACTCTTTTTTTTCATGTAGAAATCCGTGATCAATTTTGTTTTTGATCTCTTCATAAATTTGTTGCTGCTCTTGATTCAGTTGTCTTTCCAAATTTTCTAAGTCTATAAATTCTTCTTGAGCTTGATTCATAGCCGTTTCCACTTCATTCATGGCTATTGATGCTTCATTTTCAATGATTGGTTGTCCTAGGGGATCTTGACTGAGTGTTCCTGAACTTTGGCTGTCCTGAGAACTATCTCTAGCGATTTCTGCTGCAATTGTAGTTTCCTGATCAATTTCTTCATTTAACATTTGCAGATAAGTTGAGAATGTACTGCATTGTATGCTGTCTTTGCAAGCATTAAAAGAATCTTCATAGCTCTGGAATTCTCCCAGTAGTTCATCCTCTGTACGCCATGGTTTAAACAACTGTAAAAGAGCCAAGTAGTAAAATTCCTTCTTGTCAGTAGTGTCGCAACTCAGCTTCCGGTGATTTATCAAACTTCCTTTTGTTTGCTTCACCAAACATCCTTCTTCACCAACGACTTTATATTTTCCATTATTGATGTCTTCTGTGGCTTTCCGTGAATAAATGTAGTTCTGCAGCACTTCATAGAGACACATGTTCTCCAGATGTTGACTTCTCTTGGGATAATATGTGTCCAACATGTTTGTTTTCAAAATATCTGTACTTTCTGGGTCATTCTCGGCCAAATATTCAATTTCTCCTACAGATTTCAGTACCCGATTTCTCATTGCTGCAAGGCCTAAACTTGCCCAAATTATTCTTCTTGACTTCGAGTAGAGACTTGCAGAAGATAACCTATCTGAACATTCGTAGGATCCAATTTCTCGATGCGATAACATCTTCAAACTGAAACTGTACAGCTTCTTACTGACAGTCTTCTCGTGAGAAATCTCTTCCCACATTTCCTTCAATTCTGTTTTTTCTGATTTCGTAATGTAAGACGTTACATATCGAGCAACAGCAATGGAATTGTCAGCTACATACTGTATATCCATGTTAGCGTTCCACATGGATAAAATGACTGGGTTGTAGTCATTTATATTTTTTGATTCTTCTTTTCTTTTTAGGTTGTAGGTATTCTTAGGTGATTTTCTTGTGATAGTATGTCTCACAGCTGACATAAAACTGTTGACTCTTCCATTTGAAAGAACAGGTCTAGGAAATCCAAATCGACATTTAGTGTAGTATTTTTCTTTGCTCTTGTATTTCCGTCGACAGTATTTTCCACACCGATGACTTTGGAAACGTAAAACTTGCTCCTTTAACTTGTTCTCTTCTGTGCTTTTTGGTATAGCACATGTTGCATATTCTTCAATGTAAGATAACACTGCTTCATCAGCATCTGTTCCAAACTTTGGGGCATCCTTGATCCACAACAGCATATGAATATGAGGAGCACCTCTTGCCTGGTACTCTTTTCTCCAAAAGAAATCCACTACTTCTCCAAGGGGTGGATTTTTTTTATTGCAGATGAAGGACATCATAGCCTCAAATCTATGATTGAAATATCTGCAAACATTAACCGGATCCAATGAGCACAGTTCTCCTGCTGTCTTGTATTCGATGTTTTTAATGTTTGAATTGGCCTCTCGTAGAAAATCCAGTAAATCATCCCAAGCGTACTCGGCACAGCTTAGGGTAAGGAACCATGTTGGTGTTCCTAAATTCCGTAACATGCATTTTAGTTCACCATGGCGTCGGTACCAATATTCATTTGTCCCACGCTGACAAGCCATCAGATTGATCAGTTGTGTTTCCAAATGATCATCTCGGTGCTGCACTTTCTCCATAAAATCCTTAGCAGACACATTTTGTAAATGTACTCCACTTTTTAAAATGTGATTTACTGCATAAGACAGTGCAGACAAGTCGCTTTCAAATAAAAGATGGAACAAATAAGGAATACTTTGTCGAAATCTGGGATCTTCAGCATATAGTCTTGTAGTCCGATACTCAGAAGCTGGAATCTGTTCTGGACGTTCATCGTATCGTCCTCCTTTTCCTTTAGGAAACAGCTGGGGAAAACATCGAGCTTCCAAGCTCTCCTCCCATACACTCACGGGAGTTCCTTTTGCTTTCTTCATCTGAAAGAGATCAATATTGTCTCCCATAACTTCTTTCGAATGAAGAGGATGTATGCTAAAATGTTCATAAATTTCTTCTTCCTTTGACTTGTCCACTTTTTCAATTTGTCCAGTTGGTATTTCTGTGTCTTCTTGTAAATCTTCTTCTTCTTCTTCTTCTTCTTCTATATAAATTGATTCATACCATTTGTTATTTTTTTCAAATACAAATTTGCTCTTTGTACTTTCCGCACATCTACCAGCTCCTGCCAAATCTTCTTATTCTTTGTAGGTACACCATTAACCAGAATAATTAATGGTTCAGTTTCCAAAGTATCCGCATCAATAGTTTCCATATTTTTTTTCAAATCCAAGGGCAAATACATCACTCTACCTTTTAAACCTCTCAGTAAATCTGAAGGAGGTAATTTACCAGTTTTGGGCTCCATACGTACTATGGTCTGGAACGGATGAACACATTGAATGAGTATAGACTCATATGTATTTAATTCAGAAAGTTCAGCAGGAATAGCATCCAATTCTAAATTATTATGTACAGCTCTGGTCGGCATTCTATTTTCCTCTAACTTGTTGTAACAGTATTTACAAATACGCTGATCTTCACCCAATTCAAAACAATTTTCTAGAAATATATATGTGGCAAAATCCTTCCACTTATAATTATCTTCATTTTCACTCTTTCTGTAGAGATCAACATTCCTAGTTTGTTTTCTATAATGAGTTCTGCGGCAACAAATACAAGTAAAATTTGGTCTTTCATTAGAGACTATTGCAAATTTTGTTATGTGATCATTAAATGTGTTACTTACAGAGGGTTCTACATTCTCTTCCACTTCTTCCTCATTTACTGTGTCCTTCTCTGCACTGTTTTGTTCAGGACCAAAGTAACAAAACTGAATTTCATCAACAACCTTCTCTACATCTGATACTGTTCCTCGGAACAGAGCCCTATTCAATTCATTTAACTTTATTGCTGGACTTTTGGCAAAATACAACCGTCTCACAAACTTTCTCATTTCAGTATGATGAACAGCCAGCATCCTAAAATGATGGAAAACACTATTGCACACTTTTCTAGATAGACAAGCCAGAGAATGACCCTGCAAACCAGTATTCTCTCTCACTCTGCATGGATCCAGACTTTGAAGCACCTTAATCTTCTGTTTTACACTTTTTTACTATATTCTCTTAGAAACTCTCGAAATTTGTCAATAGATTCCTGACGCACAGTGCAAATACTACTACAATTCCAAGTGTACACTGGGGCTTTAGGACGTCTCCCCATTGCCTCATCTGCCATCACTTGTACCTCATCTCTTGGAACCATTATCTCCTTCTCCATTATGCAACCATTTGTTACTTCGTATGAACGACCTCTGGTGTCAACTGCATGCAGCAAACTATTACTTTGAAAATAGCTCTCTTCATTAAAAAAAGGTTCACTACTTGAACTATGCATCCACTTTCCTAAAAACACTTTACAAAAGTTTGTTCTGTTCACTACTCTTTTCCTTTTGCTATGTGATTTCAGTACATTAACCATTTTGTCTAATGTACGCATCCTATTCAAAATTAATATGAATAGTTTCCTTTTTAATTCTAATGCCTTTGCTGCAATGGCTTCAATTTCTTTTTTTCTCTTGTAATATTTTGCCTTTTGCTTATATTTCTTCACATCCTTTATCAAATTGGACATAACTCTTCTCTGAAACATTTTTCTACGTATCTCTTTAAACGCTGTTTTTCTGTTTATGTAAATCTTTTCAGTTGCAGAAGGTATATTTGCATTAACTAAATTCTCAATTTTTTCCTGTTCTGTTCGTTTCGTAACATTCTTTCCAGTACAGACATTTTGTAAATTTTTCCTTGTTTTGAATATATTTTTAAGAAATTGTTTTTTCTGCTTACCAGAAGATTTTTTCTTTTTCCCAACATGAGCATCTTCTACTAACTTTGGTCCTCCAGTTGTCTTCAAATATAGTTTTTTTTTTAGCGTTTTTTGAACTCTGGATTTTGTAGGCATCTTAAATTTTGTTCACTGCTCTTCAGCAATACCTGAAAAAAACTAAAAAAAAATTCCTTTATTGTATTTAAATATATTACTACATTTCTTTTCACAATAGTCACAAAACGAAATTTCTATGCCAATTTGAATGCAGACTAACTGCTCTTTTTTTTGGGCAAGTGAAAATCACTTTTACAAACTGTCACATTATGAAACCACTTTTCAGATTTTTTAAAAAGCCCATGTCCAGACTGCTACACTACAGCAAGGGCAACCAGCCTTAGTGATGCTGAATGTATTTGCATTACAGACTGAAACCTGAAAACCCCACTCGCTTGTAAATACTGTGCATGATTATACATGGCAAGCACATGGGTGTGTGCTAAGAGTCTGCTTCTTCCCCCAAAAATTCGCTCCCCCTTTCCATCTAATGCAACTGTGAAATCACCAGAGCAATACGCAATAAATCTCTGCCTATAATTCCTCTCTGCACACAGAGTCATGTTTTCACATTAGTCCCAAAACGAAATTTCTTTGCCAATTTGAAAGCACACTTACTGCTCTTTTTTTTTCGGGGCAAGTGAAAATCACTTTTACAGACTGACACATTATGAAACCACTTTTTTTGATTTATTTAAATGCACATGTCCAAACTGTTTTTTCAGACCACCACCATGTGTATTCTCGGTGACTGCCTACACTCCAGCAAGGGCAACCAGCCTTAGTGATGCTGAATGTATTTGCATTACAGACTGTAACCTGAAAACCCCACTCGCTTGTAAATACTGTGCATGATTATACATGGCAAGCACATGGGTGTGTGCTAAGAGTCTGCTTCTTCCCCCAAAAATTCGCTCCCCCTTTCCATCTAATGCAACTGTGAAATCACCAGAGCAATACGCAATAAATCTCTGCCTATAATTCCTCTCTGCACACAGAGTCATGTTTTCAAATTAGTCCCAAAACGAAATTTCTTTGCCAATTTGAAAGCACACTTACTGCTCTTTTTTTTTTCGGGGCAAGTGAAAATCACTTTTACAGACTGACACATTATGAAACCACTTTTTTTGATTTATTTAAATGCACATGTCCAAACTGTTTTTTCAGACCACCACCATGTGTATTCTCGGTGACTGCCTACACTCCAGCAAGGGCAACCAGCCTTAGTGATGCTGAATGTATTTGCATTACAGACTGAAACCTGAAAACCCCACTCGCTTGTAAATACTGTGCATGATTATACATGGCAAGCACATGGGTGTGTGCTAAGAGTCTGCCTCTTCCCCCAAAAATTCGCTCCCCCTTTCCATGTAATGCAACTGTGAAATCACCAGAGCAATACGCAATAAATCTCTGCCTATAATTCCTCTCTGCACACAGAGTCATGTTTTCACATTAGTCCCAAAACGAAATTTCTTTGCCAATTTGAAAGCACACTTACTGCTCTTTTTTTTTCGGGGCAAGTGAAAATCACTTTTACAGACTGACACATTATGAAACCACTTTTTTTGATTTATTGAAATGCACATGTCCAAACTGTTTTTTCAGACCACCACCATGTGTATTCTCGGTGACTGCCTACACTCCAGCAAGGGCAACCAGCCTTAGTGATGCTGAATGTATTTGCATTACTGAGTCCAACCTCAAACCCTTAAACTATTCTTTTTTTTTCCAGTACACCTTAATTTATTGTGAAAACATACTCCATAATATTTTACATGTTCCTCACATTTAAATTTCTCCCAAAACAGAAAATGATAAACGCAACTACAACAAAAACAATTTCCATTTCTATTATTCATTTCTTAAGTTACCACATACATCCCCTCTCAAACTGTAAACTCACCTTTAAAATTAGTTAGTTGTGAAAGAAATGTGACACTCAAACAGCAGATTATCAGAGCCAGGATCTCTGTTGTGTTCACCTCTCTCCTCTCAGCAGAACCAGATAATGGCAAACTTTCCCTCTATTTTTCCACACATATACATGTAAGTTTCAAATCTCAGTGCTTCCCCCTTTTTTTCAAATGTAATCACACATTTCTATTGGTTGAAAACCAACCCTTTTCCAAAAGTACCCTTCCCCCAACTTGACTTCTGCCTAGTACCCTTCCCCCAACTTGACTTCTGCCTGCTACCATAGCAACAGCTCATGGAACACTGCTGTGTTGAGTTAGGTCAGAAGTTCGCCAAACAATGTTTCAATTCCATAGAGCAAGAGTGCTTGACTTTTCAAACCTAACAGCAAATCCATAGTACTGTTCTTTGGTTACACATTGTTTTGTACCAATACAAAACATGCTTCTATTAATTTACACATACAGCCTAGTTTTTATTCTAGAATGGTATGAAACAGCCAATCAGTTCTTTTTGTTTTGAAAAAAATATGTATGCCTCCATTTCCAAACTGTCTTTCTTTTCATATTGCCATTCTACTGAAAGACACCTCCTGAGTGCATCCAGTTCTCCTTTGAAGATGTTCACAGTGTGGATTGTAGGGCACAGCTATGTCTTCTGGAGTGAAAAGTTTGCAGAGAAAACAGATATGGTGAGAGACCTTGCTTTGCCAAATGTAGACATTAAATGGATTGGTCAGAGAGGGTTAAAGTGGCGCCAATTGATGCCATTGGTGAAATCCTTCATGCAAATCCAACACCCTGACCTCATAATAGTGCACTGTGGTGGCAATGACCTAGGCACTTTGACTGGGGTAGGTCTGGAAATGCTTATGAAGGACACCTTTGCACAACTGTTTTCACTTTTCCCTAAAACTGCCTTTGTGTTTTCCAACATATGCCAAAGGCAAAAATGGAACTGGTCCAATCATTTCTGTCCACAGATTGACAAAGCAAGAAAGCACGTCAACAAATCTGTTTCTGCTTTCCTCCGTGACTATGGTATGGGTGCCATTTACCACAACAACTTGCGTTATGACATGCAAGACATTTATAGAGGAGATGGTGTGCACTTCAATGATGAAGGGAACAGAGTCTTCCTTTTGAACCTTAGACTCTGCATCGGTACTTACTTGTAGGTACCACTAAAAAAATGACTTCATAAACACAACAGCTCTTTTTAGAGCTCCCTAATATCTAAACTCTTAAATCTGCTTTTCATTTATTTATTTTTATTTTTTTACCGTACGCTTACCGTAAGCTTACCGTACGCGTACCCCGTGATTTTTTTAAAAATCAATAAATGTTTTTTTTGTACTTTTCTGTCCTTCTTTGACCCCCTTACAAATGTTAGGGGGTCTGTAACTCTCCTCATTGCCCCCTTTTCTTGTTTTCACTCTTTTTTTTCAGAGTGAAATACACAAAATGGCGGCCGCCGCTTCCTGGTTTCGGCCGATTCGAATGTTTACTAAGATCTAAGAGCCAATCAGAATCGCGCACGCGCACGCCACCGTACGCTTACGGTAAGCGTACGGTAAGCGTACCGTAAGCGGGCTCAGATATATATATTGATTTAAAGGCTATTTTCTCAGAATCTACTGAACAGATTTACACCAAACCTACAAAAGGCACTTCCTTGACCTAGGGACTACCTCTCTGCCAAATTTCGAGTAATTCTGTTCAGCCGTTCGGGCTGTACCTCGTTCTAAAGGTCCTATGGAAAAATGCATGGGAAAAACGCGTTTTGGGACCCCCCTTTTATCTCAGCCCCCGCTTGACGGATCCCCCCGAGACTTTCAGGGAAGGAGCGCAGCGTAGCGCCCCACCTATTTTGAGAAATTCGCGAGGATTCATCGACCGGCGCCAAAGTTATTCAAAATAGAATGTTGAGGTTTTCCTATGGAAAAGGGGTCCTAACTATAACTACCTACTGGCGACCGCCAGTAGGTAATATATATATATATATATATATATATATATATATATATATATATATATTCACTCGAAAAACCATAGGTTTCACACATGTTATAGTTAGCTGTACATTTCACTCGTAAAAAACCAATGAAATTCCACGTTATAGTTAGATCAGGTAACTATAACTTGCGCGCCTACAATAAACTGCTGATGACGTCACATAGTACATCACTCATGACATGGTCAGTGACATCACTCATGACATCAATGATGACATCTGAAATTACACATTGTGGATTGCGGTCGCGCAAGTTATAGTTACCTGATCTGACTATAACGTGGAATTTCATTTGTTTTTTACGAGTGAAATGTACAGCTAACTATAACATGTGTGAAACCTATGGTTTTTTAAGTGAATTTGCAAGGTTTTGTAAATGATAATTCCTAACTATAACGTGTGTGAAACCTATGGTTTTTTCAGTGAAATTGTACGGTTTTTTAAATGCTAAGTTATGTATTTTTTTTTTTTTTTTTTTCTGGTTTTTCACTATGCGCACCGTGCGCGCGCTGTGGGCGCTCGGTGCGCTTCGCACACCGTGCGCCCACGTTGCGCAGTCCATGCCGTGCGCGCCTCACCTTTTTTACGCAGTAACATTTGTTTTTTTCTCCCTTGTGGGTCCTTTAATTTATTTAATAAATGTGATTGTTACTTCTTTATTTATTTTTTTTATTTTTTTTGCCGTGCGCGTACGGTAAGCTTACCGTACGCGTACCCCGCGATTTTTTTTTAAAATTATTAAATTTATTTTTCGTACTTTTGGGTCCTTCTTGGACCTCCTGACAAACACTAGGGGGTCTGCAACTCTCTTTGTTGCCCCCGTTTCACGTTCCCCACCTTTGTTTCTCAGTGCGAGAGACAGAAAATGGCGGCCGACACTTCCTGATTTCGACCGATTCGAATGTTTACAGTCATGTAACCACCAATCAGAATTGAGCTCGCGCACGGCACCGTACGCGTACGGTAAGCTTACGGTAAGCGCACGGAGCGCGCTTACAGATATATATATTGATTTAAATGCTATTTTCTCAGGACCTACTGAACAGATTTACACCAGACCTACAAAAGGCACATCCTTGACCTGAGGACTACCTCTCTGCCAAATTTCAAGTAATTCTGTTCAGCCGTTCAGGCTGTAGCTGTGTCTAAAGGTCCTATGGAAAAATGCATGGGGAAAACGCGTTTTGGGACGCCCCTTTTTGCTCAGCCCCCACTTGACGAATCCCCCGAGACTTTCAGGGTAGGAGAGGAGCGTAGCGCCCCATTAGTTTTGAAAATTTCGCGAGGATTCGTCGACCGGCGCCAAAGTTATTCCAAATAGAATGTTGCGGATTTCCTATGGAAACACGGTCCTAACTATAACTATCTACTGGCGACCACCAGTAGATAATGTATATATATATATATATATATATATATATATATATATATATATATATATATATATATATATATATATATATATATATATATACATATATATATATCACCTAGTTATAGTTATAGTTAGGACCTAGTTACTATAGGAAAATAGCAACATTCTATTTGCAATAACTTTGGCTCCGATTGATGAATCTTCATGAAATTTTCAAAACGAATTCTTTGTTGAGATCAGCTACTATGTTGAAAGTTTGGGGGTGATTCGTCAAGGGGGGGCCGGGAAACGTGTTTTTTCAATGTTAATTTCCAGAGGAAACTTTAGACAAGGCTACAGGTCGAACGGGTGAACGGAATTACCCCACATTTGACAGGGAGAAGGGTCTTTGTCTAGAAAGCACGCTTTTATTTATTTGGTGTAAATCCGTTCAGTAGCTTTTGAGAAATATCGAAATTTACAGATATCGTTGTTTGGGAATTCTGCCATCTGGTTGGCTGAGGCGTTACGAGCACGAGCTTGCTGACGATTGGCTGCGAGCGCTGCAAGCGTTTGCAACTAGGAAGTGTTGGCCGCCATTTTGTGATTCCGTTGAAGTAAGTAAGGGGGAAAAAGGGCAAAAAATGTGGGAATGATGAGGGTAGGAGCACTGTAACCTTTGTGGGGTGTTTAGGGTGTGTTATAGTGGGGGTGCGAAATGAACTAATCATACCTACCGGTGTGAAAGTTCTAGGCTACGGAAATTAAGTGAGGTATTGGCTAGTGTGTGAGGTTTCTAAGGTGAGCTTGTGCGCGACTCGAGGATTAAAGCGTGAGCCCACACTGTGTCTCTTATGCTGTGAAGTCATGTGCACTGGTCGCTGCAGTACAGTTGTGGAAGTAGTGTCAGCATGTGTTTATACCTACTAGGATGAACTACTGACCCGTAGTGGTGTGAAACTCCTGGGTATGGAAAATATGTGAGGCATTGTCTAGAGTCTCATGGAAGGAGGAAGTGTTGACTGCCATTTTGTCATTCCATTGAAGCGAGTAAGGGTAAAAAAGGGCGAAAAATGTGGGAAATAGAAGGGTAGGAGCACTGTAACCTCTGTGGGGTGTTTAGGGTGTGCTATGGAGGGGGTGCGAAGTGAACTAATCATACCTACCAGTGTGAAAGTGCTAGGCTACGAATATTAAGAGAGGTATTGCCTAGAGTGTGATGCTGCTAAGGTTAGGTGGTGCGGGATTCAGGGATTAGAACATGAGTCTAAATTGTGTGTCTTATGCTGTGAAGTCATGTGCCGTGGCCACTGCAGTACAGTTGTGGAAGTAGTGTCAGCATGTGTTTATAACTACTAGGACAAACTACTGACCCATACTGGTCTGAAAGTTCTAGGGTACGGAAAATATGTGAGGTAGTGTGTAGAGTCTCATGCTGCTAAGCTGAGCTGTTCGGGGATGAAAGCGTGAGCCCAAACTGTGTGTCATATGCTGTGAAGTCATGTGCTCTGGCCGCTGTGCCACATCTGGGCAAGTAGTGTCAGCATGTAGTTATAGCTACTTGGAGGAACTGGAACTTTTCTTTCGAACATTGTAATTTGTGTATGGTGCTTAGGGGGTGTTATATAGGGAGCGCAAAGGTAAATTTGTGTGTATGAAATGAATTTGGTATTTGGAAAGTGGAAAGCACTGACTCCTATGGGTCTGATGGCGCTGGGGGTATAAGGTGAGGTGCTGCTGGAGTTAGGAATAAAGCTGATGAACTACTGACCCCTATTGTGAACTCCCAACGTGCACGTGCCGTTAAATGTTCGATAAAATGTTGCAAAAGTATATCGGTAGGTTAAAAAAAATGATGAACTTTTAACCTGCAGGTGTCGTAGAAGGTTCCAGAAAGTGTGGTGATAAAATAGGTTGAACTTGTGACCTGTATGTGGCGCGGAATAATATGTAGCTTTTCGGAAGGTAAATTCAAAATTAACCAATGGAGGTAAGTTTTGGAATGTCGTTGAAGGAATGAAGTATTCTGATTTGTTCTTTACATGTATTTATGTGTGGAGCGACAGAGAAATTGTGCCATTCCTGGTTTCATTCTTGATGAAGTCGGAGCTTTACATGTACTATGTGAGAAAGAGAGAATTGTATGCGTGTGTCATTTGAAATCTGGATAACAACTACAAAGGTGAGTTAGAAATGAACAAGGTGTGTTATGTGTTTTATAGTATTGATTAATTATTTGAGGTGATATTTTTAATTTTGAAAGTATTTTTTATTTCAAAGTAATAAAGTGTTAGTAAAGTGGGGTGTTTGATATTGGTTATGAAATATGCATAACATTTGAGCTGTTGTTCTATAAGTATTTTATATATGTTTAGGAATTTTTCACAGAGAAGAAGTGTAGTTTGTCATCTTGATAGGACTGTATTGTTTTGAAAATGAGGTACAGCGTTAATTTGAGTTTGTAATGTATTTGGGGAGATAAAGAAAAAGTTGCACGTTTGCAACTGATACTTTTTGTGGAAATAGTGGGGTGGGGGTAGGAGACGTATGTGTCATTAAGATAAAAGCGATAAAACAAAATGCAGAAATGTTATGTGGGCAGGTTGTGGTCTTATTTTTGACACCGAGAGGTAGGTATGAATGTAAGTCAGGGCAGGTTGTGGGGCCGTGTACAGTGTTTTGAGATTACATGGAGAGGAGATGGAGATAGGAAAAGTGATACGTTCCTTTTATATGTACGCATAGTTTGATTCATGTGATCCTAAGTTGAGATAAATATGAATATGGTTTCTGGTTTGCATTTGGGTATAGTGAATAGTTTTTGTAGTTTCTGACTAGTGAATAATAAAAAGGTAGATATACTTAAATATATGGTAGTAAACGTATTAATTATTGTCTGTTCTTATGGAATAGAAGTAGTTGGGGAGTGCTTCTTTAGAAGAGATGTTTTATAAATGTGTGAGAGATAAAAAAAAATGTAAATGTGCGGTATATTTTCTGTATGAGTTTGTTGACATCAAAGAACTACATGTGATTTTAAGTGATACTATTTGTCAGGCTGTGTCGCTGTGGCGGATATATGTAGGTGTTGAAGTGGTTCCTGTTTTATTGATGGTGAGCTTCACTATCCCTTTTGAGACACTCGTCAATTTATTCATTCCATTTAATATCTTTAATATAGATAGAGTAGAGGGACTGTATATCAAAAGTTTGGGAATTAGAACTTTGTCTACTCTCCCCATGCCCTGCTATACACTTGACAGAGTGTTTAAACGACTTTCGTAACATATAGATGTCTAGCTAGTAAAGGTGGTGTAGTTCGACTGGGCCCATTTATAAACCGTGCTATGGGATGGTTTATGTTTTACCCCCCAATTTGCATGTTTGAATACTTTTTGCTGATAAGTGTTCCGGCAGACACCTGTTAAAATTAACGTTGTATAAGGGTATAGTGGCACTACTGGGAATGGTGGGGGTTTCTGTTTGATTTCGTACAGTTAAGCAAGGGTGGGGGTGGGTGTGGGGGAGGTGGTTATGTTGCTGATTGAAACACAGAATATAGTAACATGCAGATGTCAAGCTTCTAAAGGTGATCTAGTACCACTGGGAGCACTTATAAAACACCCTATGGCATGGGATATGTTTTAGTGGCAAATTTGCATGTTTTAAAACGTTTTGCTGATGAGCATTTTGGGATACATCTGTTGAAATTAAGCCTCTGTTTGACTATAGTGGTGCTTCTACGTTTGCTGGGGCTCTTGCTTTTATTGCGTAAAGTTAAGCAAGGGCGGGTGTTGAGGTGGTGTAGTGGTACTGTGACTATTTATAAGCCGTCTTATGGTATAGTGTATGTTTGAGTTGCAAAATTGCAGGTTTTAATATGTTTTGCTGATGAGCGTTCCGGCAGTCACCTGTTGACATTAAGTTTATGTATGGCTATAGTGGCGGTAACGGGAGTGCTGGGGCTCGTTGTTTGATTTTGTAAGGTTAAACAAGGGATGGGTGGGTGTGGGGGGTGCGTATGTTGCTGATTATAAGACGGATATTTGTAACGTGGGCATGTGTAGTTACTAAAGGTAATGTAGTTTCACTGGGCCCATTTTTAAACAGTGCTATGAGATGATTTATGTTTTATCCTGCCAATTTGCATGTTTGAATTGGTAAATAGACATAATATCGAAAAAATAATATCGAACAACAAGAATATCGAAGTGAAAATATCGAGATAACATTAATATCGAAGTGTAGAATATCGAGGTAAGTAATATCGTTTTGTTTGTGTTTAGTAAAATATCGAAGTATGAAATATCGATGTAGTAATATCGTTTGAAGATAATATCGATTGAATAGTTATGTTAGAAATATCGAAATATAATATATATATTGTTTAAAATGTGTATTTAGTGTATATTGAATAAGTAAATTGTTTAATTATATGTATAAATACTTAATTAATGTTTAAAATATAATTAATAGTGTCAAGTAATTTATTGTATGATATGTTTTAGGAGCGGGATGTTGGGTTATTAGGGGATAAGGGTGGGGAGTGTTTTAAAAATATTAGTGTAAAATCAGATAATAATTTAAAAATATTAAAGAATAAATAATTATGAATAGTAAATTCAAATGAAATTTCTAAATTAAATATTTATAATTTAGAAAATAAAAAAGAAATTATATATATTTTTTAGGAGCGGGATGTTGGGTTATTAGGGGATAAGGGTGGGGAGTGTTTTAAAAATATTAGTGTAAAATTAGATAATAATTTAAAAATATTAAATAATAAATAATTATGAATAGTAAATTGTAATGAAATTTCTAAATTAAATATTTATAATTTAGAAAATAAAAAAGAAATTATATATATTTTTTAGGAGCGGGATGTTGGGTTATTAGGGGAGAAGGGTGGGGAGTGTTTTAAAAATGTTATAGTAAAATCAGATAATAATGTAAAAATATTTAATATTCAAGATTTCGAAATTTCAAAATTTCAAAATAAATTCGAAATTATAGAATTAGAAATTATAATGAAATTTTAATTTTGTTTTATGAGTGGGATATAGTGTTATTAGTGTATAAGGGCGGGGAGTGTATTAAAAAGATTACTGTAAAATTGGATAATAAGTTATAAATATTAATACTAAAGAATTATAAATGTTAAAATTTGAATGTAATTTTGACAATGTTTAAAACAAAATTTCAAAATAATTACGAAATTATTTTTTTGTTTCATGTTTGGGAATTTGGGTTATTAGGGTGTAAGGGTGTGGATAGTATTTTAATAATTATTACAAAATTATAGATTAATAAATAAATTTATAATTGGGAATAATTTAAATTTGTGAACATTTTATGTCAAAATCTAATTATATAATTTACATTGGAAATTATAATTTCAATATTTATGTTGTATTTATGGGTGGGATGTGGGTATATTAGGGGAGAAGGGTGGGTATTAATTTTTAAAAATAATAGTGTAAACATAGATCATAAAACAAATCAATTTATTAGTAAATATTGTGAAATCTAAAATTTTAAAAAAATAATAATAATAATAATTGTATATTTGCAATTTATATGGAAAACATATTGTACATATTTTTTTTTGAATTAGGGTTAATATGGGATAGGGGTGGGTATTGTAACTATAGTATTGTTAAATTTAAGAGTTTTTAAATGATATCTCATAGTTAATATATGTAGATTATTAATATTTTAAGTGATGTTATAACCAGTACCTTGTCTCAGTTTGATCTTTCTGGAGTGGGAATATTAAATTAAATTGGGTTAGTGTCCAGCACCTTCCCTGAGTTTATGTTAACTGGAGTGGGAATAGTAAATTAGATAGGGTTACTGTCCAGCACCTTCTCAGAATTTATGTTAACTGGAGTGGGAATAGTAAATTATTTAGGGTTAGTGTCCAGCACCTTTCCTGACTTTATGTTAACTGGAGTGGGAATAGTAAATTATATAGGGTTACTGTCCAGCACCTTTCTTGAGTTTATGTTAACTGGAGTTGGAATAGTAAATTATATAGGGTTACTGTCCAGCACCTTTCCTGACTTAATGTTAACTGGAGTGGGAATATTAAATTATATAGGGTTACTATATAGCACCTTCCTTGACTTTATGTTAACTGGAGTGGGAATAGTAAATTATATAGGGTTACTGGTCAGCACCTTTCCTGAGTTTATGTTAACTGGAGTGGGAATAGTAAATTATATAGGTTTACTGCCCAGCACCTTCCTTGACTTTATGTTAACTGGAGTGGGAATAATAAATTATATAGGGTTACTGTCCAGCACATTCTCTGAATTTATGTTAATTGGAGTGGGAATAGTAAATTATATAGGGTTACTGTCCACCACCTTCCATGATTTTATCTTAACTGGAGTGGGAATAGTAAATTATATACAGTTAGTGTCCAGCATCTTCCCTGAGTTTATGATAACTGGAGTGGGAATAGTAAATTATTTGGGGTTAGTGTCCAGCACCTTTTCTGACTTTATGTTAACTGGAGTGGGAATAGTAAATTATATAGGGTTACTGTCCAGCACCTTTCTTGGGTTTATGTTAACTGGAGTGGGAATAGTAAATTATATAGGGTTAGTGTCCAGCATCTTCTCTGACTTTATGTTAATTGGAGTGGGAATAGTAAATTATATAGGGTTACTGTCCACCACCTTCTCAGAATTTATGTTAACTGGAGTGGGAATAGTAAATTATATAGGGTTACTGTCCAGCATTTTCCCTGAATTTATGTTAAGTAGAGTGGGAATAGTAAATTATATAGGGTTACTGTCCAGCACCTTCCTTGACTTTATGTTAACTGGAGTGGGAATAGTAAATTATATCGGGTTACTGTCCAGCACCTTCCTTGACTTTATGTTAACTGGAGTGGGAATAGTAAATTATATAGGGTTACTGTCCAGCACCTTCCTTGACTTTATGTTAACTGGAGTGGGAATAGTAAATTATATAGGGTTACTGTCCAGCACCTTCCTTGACTTTATGTTAACTGGAGTGGGAATAGTAAATTATATAGGGTTACTGTCCAGCACCTTTCTTGACTTTATGTTAACTGGAGTGGGAATAGTAAATTATATAGGGTTACTGTCCAGCACCTTTCTTGACTTTATGTTAACTGGAGTGGGAATAGTAAATGATATAGGGTTACTGTCCAGCACCTTTCATGACTTTATGTTAACTGGAGTGGGAATAGTAAATTATATAGGGTTAGTGTCCAGCAGTTTTCCTAACTTTAATGTAGGTGAAATGGGAATAGTAATTTGTATAGGGTTAGTGTGCTGAATGTATATGTATTGTGTTATTGAAGTATGTTTTTGGATTTAAGGTTGGAAAAAAATGTCATTATTTACATTTTTAAACAATTAAATGAGCTACTTTATATATGTAAGAGTTATAAATTATGAAATCCAATGACACATTTTATATTTTTATATAAGCTTTATTTTTGTTGAACAAAGTAGACAGATTATTTTTTTTTATTTACAGAATGGAGTATACATTAGTAGACATACAGCAAATATGCATTCATTTGTGTCTTTTTGCAATGTTTTAAGGAAAATAAAATGTATTGATATTATCACATTTTATAACAGAAGTATTGATAATTACAAAAATACATACATAACATTTATTACTTTTTAACATTGTTTGCAAATAAACATATTCTTACAGTATTCATATAATAATGTTTTTGTTGCCTATATACATAAAAAAAATCAGTGCATATTTAATTTCTGAAGAATATTGTTTCATTTTTATTTTGTTGTTGTACATAATTAGTACATGACAAAAAGTATATTTTTATGCTATGTATTTTTAATGATGATTAATAATATTATTGTAGGAAATGTTAATATTATTAATTTTTATATTTGATAATTATATGAAAACAATTGTTTTTCAACATGTACATTTTGAAAATAAATTTTAAATAATATAAACATTTTATTATAGTTTGTACAGTTGTGAAAAAAAATTACTGTATTATAATCATAATAATAATGTATTTATAATTATTATGAATATAATTTTTAAAGGTATTGTTTATTATAAAATAATTTTCAAAATTTTTTGATACATTTATGTTATATTTATATATGATTATAATGTTTTAATTTATTTACACTGATTTAAGTAGGGATTTTCATTTGAATGGGATTATTTTGTAACCGCTTCATGTTATTTTGGGTCATTTTGGACTGAGGAAGCTCGCGGTTGGAAGCTGCGTCGCGTTGAGCAAGGTAAGGGGTGTTTTAAGTATTAAGTGTTATTAAATACTTATGTTTAGGGTAGTTAGGATGTTTATAGTGTATTGATAGATAATTTAAAATGTTTTGGGTGTTTTTGACGTGTTAGTAATGATTTAGTTACGTCTGGTTGTTTACTGGTTGTGACGTAGTTTTCGAAGTAAATATTGTGATTAAATATGTGTTGTTTTGAAATGATGTAATTGTATTTATTAAATGTATTTGGGTGTGATTGTGTGGGTGGGTATGTTTTGTTCTGTTTTTCAGGTAAATGTTGATCGATGTTTTTTCGAAGACCAAGACGCGTTTTTTTTTTTTAAAGTGTGTGTTACTTGATTTAAGTAATATTGTTAACACACTTTTTAACTTTTTACGGGATTTCATGGAGCGTTTCTTTTGATTTTTCACTTCTTTTCGGGTTTTTGAGGGTTTGGATATTATGATGGAAAGAGAGACGTTATTTGGTTTTTTTTTTTACAGTGTGTTTTAGTTAATGAAACTAATAAAGTTATCACACTGTTTTTTTCACCTGGATTTCCAGGAGCGTTTGTTACTATTTTGACCTATTTTTCGGGTTTTTGAGGGTTTCACGTTTTGGGATTTGTCGAGGATGGATTTACATTGGATGTGTAGATTTTTTCATTTTTGGTGGCGCAAATTTTTTATTATTACTATGGATCGACATAGAAATGGAAGGAGTTTTACTTGGTGGAATTCATCTTGTATGGCTACATCAATGGTAAGTTATATTTTGTTATAATTTGGGTGGGAAATGTTATTATAGTTTATTGTTATATATATTATATTTACAGAAATAATATTTAATTGTACATATATATTTCCTATATGAAAATGAAATGTATCTGACAATTATATATTATTTTGGAAAATATAGTATTAATATATGATTGCAATTGTTCATTGTATTGACCTATTTCATTTATTAGCTGTGTGTATGTTAATTATAAAATGCTTTTGGCTATTAGTGATAGGTAGTCTAGGCCACTTGTTGATGGGTATAGGTTTACTTGACTTTGTAGTAGATCAAACATTTGTTTGGTTTGTTTAGTTAATTTAGGACCTATTTGAGTAACAGATTGTTGCATCCGTAATTCTTGGTAGCTTTGTTCTTTTTGTAGAGATTCCAGGAGTTTTTGTAGGGTAGGTTTCCCTCTGCTTGTAGTTGCTTGGAAGGCATTATGCCATCCTTCAACACTATTGTTTGTTTTGGATTGTTTATTTAAGGTACTCAGGTATACATTCCACCAAGGAATGTGGAACTTTGGTTGTCTTCTATGTCCTGATCGATGTAATCTTCCCACCCAGGTGTCCTCAAAGTAGTCTAGGAGTTGGCTTAATTTGTCTTCGTTCTTCTTGTAATAGGGACTTTCAATTAGAATATTATAGTGTTCTGCTACATCTGTTACAGGTACGTATGCTAGTGCTATTAGTTTTTTAACCTGGTAGGCAAAAGTACTATCTGTAGCATATTGTACACTTAGGGTGGACTTTTGCAGATGTCTCCATAGACTCTGGTTAAAATGATAATAGCAACCTTGGATTGCTGTGTGTGGATAATTTTTTAGTATTGAATTTATCATGGCTAATTCGAAATCAATAATTATTTTTTGTGGGAAATAATTATTGGTTTCTTCTTTAATTTTGGTTAATATTTCTATGTATGTTGTTTGCTGTTTATTTGGTAAGAGGGCATAGATGAATGGAATGTTAGAATGTTGGTACAATCCATGCACTGTGTACAGCTGGTAAAATGGTTTTGGACAAACTTTAAAAGTTCCATCCATCATCCAAGTGTCACATTGTTGTAATTTCACTAAATTGTTTGCAGTAGCAAACATAATTATTCTTTTCTCAGGAGATTTGTTGTCAAAAAAAATAAATGGTTCATTACTGTGAGTTATGCTTAATTCTGGGGGAATGATTACTGTTTCAAATGTTTTAGGGGTAGGTAAAGTTTTGGTAGTTAGTTTTTTTTGTCTAGCTATAGTTCTTTTTAAACTATCAATTGGGGGTAATTGTGCTGATGCATGGTGTGGTATTTTTATTAATTGTTCTTTGAGTATTTGGGTGGTGGGTTTATCAGTGCTAGTACTTGCTTCTTTAATGTTTTCAAGAGCATTTCTAACTTCTATCTCTGTAATATTGGGGGGGGTGATTATGTTCTTTTACAGAAAGAACAGTGGTTTCTTTTGTAATAGCTCTACCATAGCATTTGTTTGAGTAGTATTTGCTACATTTCCAAAACATTTTCAGACCACTTTGTTTTTCTTGTGTATATACATAACCCATATAACATAACAACATTTTATTTTTTTGAGACGTTATAAATTCAGCACCTTCAGTCATGTTGTTCTGTATTATGCTAAGGGAGATGAAAAAATATGTTGTAAATATAAACAATGTTATAGATATTTTAAATATATTTACTTTTTAGTGAATATACTTACATAGTATAATTTGATGTGTTGAAAGATGTTAATTAGCTGACTTCAAGCTTTCAGTTTAATCTTGGAGATAGATTTTCTGTTGATAATAGAAAGAAATGTGTTAATAGTTGGATACATTTTTTTGAATGTGCTACTGTTTTAAGGGGAAAGTAACATTCTGGCTGCGTATTTTAGGCTGTTTAATGATTGAGGTTTATATACTTACTTATTTCTTTGGTGCAGTAGGTGATTGCGTAGAAGGTAGTTTTGGATGGTTCAGTGGTTTTCTGTAGAGGAGACAAATAAGGAATAAATATTTTTTAGAATTATTTTTTTAATTAATAGTTGTAGGTGGGTAGGAAAAAGTAAAACAATACTTACATTGATTAATATTAGAGTTGTGGGGATGTCCAAAATATTTCTGTCTTTTTAGAAGGTATCTAGAGAGGCGAAATGAATGTAATTAAATGAAGTGTGGTACATTCATTTATAGAAATAGTTTCAGCTGTAGCATTCTAGATTAGTTGCTTTATAAATAGAGTTTAACTTACTTTCTGTAGTTGTTAAGTTTTCTTTAGGATTGTAATTCTTCTTTCAGGAAACAGTTGAGTAGAGTTTCGTCTTATTTCTTCTTTTCAGTTTGTAGTGTGAAAGAGATGTTGAAATGTAGTGTTTTTATAGTGTGCAATTAATTAGTAGCTTCATTTCATTGGTTTAATTTGAAATGTGAGCATGTTATTGGTCCACCTTAATTGTTTTTTTCTTTTCCGGCTGTTTGTTTCCTTGTAAGGGAAACGCTAATTTGCAACTTATTAGTAGTAAGTCATTGTTTATTTGTAGTATTAAATGCTTTAAAGATATTTTTAAATGTGGTTTAATGCATGTATAATAATTATAAAATTATTTATGTAGTGAAATGTATTCATATTGTTTATGGAATGTTTATTTTTAAATGTATGTGTTTGAACGAAAATTTTAATGTTATTTACGTGTTTTATTATGTATTACAATGTTAATGTATGTGTTGTGCTTAAAGTATATTTTCTTCATAGTTTTTTACATAGTCGATATTGTGAAATATTCTATATTTTTGTTGTCTATATTTTTGGTTTCGATAATTTTGTCATTTACATAGTCATTTAAGAGTAGACGATAATTTTGTTAACGATATTTTTAAATTCGATATAATGATATACGATATTTTGTTAAGACGATATTGTGTACTCGATATTTTTGTACTTTCTTTAATAAGTATGGTGAGTCGATAATATTGTAGTCGATAATTTTGCAACGATATTTTAAGTAGTCGATATTTTGGTAATCGATATTATGTCAGTGATCCGTTTGAATTGTTTTTGCTGATAAGTGTTCAGGTAGACACATGTTAAAATTATGCCTGTGTATGGGTATAGTGGCACTACTAGGAATGGGGGGTTTCTGTTTGATTTCGTACTGCTAACCAAGGGTGGGGGTGGGTGTGGGGGAGGTAGTTATGTTGCTGTTTGAAATACAGAATATAGTAATGTGGAGATGTCGAGCTACTATAGGGGGTGATGTAGTACCACTGGGAGCACTTATAAAGCGTCATATGGCATGGTATAAGTTTTACCCGCAAATTTGCATGTTTTAATACGGTTTGCTGATGAGCTTTTCAGGAGACACCTGTTGAAGTTAAGGTTGTGTATGGCTATAGTGGCGCTTCTACGTTTGCGTGGGCTCTTTCTTTTATTGCGTAAAGTTAAGCAGGGGCGGGTGTTAAGGTGGTGTTGTAGTACTGTGACTATTTATAAACCATCCTATGGTATGGTGTATGTTTGAGTTGCAAAATTGTAAGTTTTAATAGCTTTTGCTAACGAGCGTTCCAGCAGACACCTGTTGACATTAAGTCTATCTATGGCTATAGTGGCGGTAATGGGAGTGCAGGGGTTCGTTGTTTGATTTCGTAAGGTTAAGCATGGGTATGGGTTGGGGTGGGGGATGTGCGTATGTTGCTGATTATAAGACGGACATTTGTAACATGGGTATGTGTAGTTAATAAAGGTAATGTAGTTTGATTGTGCCTATTTCTTAACCGTGCTATGGTATTGTTTGTGTTTTTCCCGTGAAATTGCATGTTTGAATACTTTTTATTGATAAGTATTCCGGCACACACCTGTTAAAATTAAGCCTGGGTATGGGTATAGTGGCGCTATTAGGAATGGTGGGGGGTTCTGTTTGATTTTGTATGGTTAAGGAAGGGCGGGGGTGGGTGTGGGGGAGGTGGGTATGTTTCTGATTAAAACACATAATTTAGTAACGTGCAGATGTCGAGCTACTGAAAGTGATGTAGTACCACTGGGAGCACTTATAAAGTGCCCTATGGCACTGTATATGTTTTACCAGCAAATTTGTATGTTTTATTATGCTTTGCTCATGAGCGTTCCAGTAGACGGTTGTTGAAATTAAGTTCTTGTATTGCTATAGTGTGTTTACTAGGTTTGGTGCTGCTCTTTCTTTAATTTTGTAAAGTTAAGGAAGGATGGGGAAGAGGGTGGTGCAGTGGCAGTGTGCCCATTTATAAATCGCTTTATGGTATGGTATATGTTTTTCTGGCAAATTCACATGTTTTAATACATTTTGGTGATGAGTGTTCCAGCAGACAGGTACAGAAATTACACAACATTTCTGTGGATAAGACATCTTCGTGCTGATAGACACTCTTGCACTGGGGTAGTAGGCTGATAGCATTGATGGAAAATTATGAAACTTGGTGCCCTTGTAGATTTTAATGGAAGGTTACACTGTTTGTTTGTTACTATGGTGTAGTTAGGGTTCTAAGTGGGAGAAATAAAAGTGGGGGTGCTCTAAAACGAGGGGGCAAAGCTCTTAAAGGGGTGTGGGCTATGCAAGTTGGGGCGTGGTCTAAATCAAGATAAGTATCATTGTGTGCTTTAGAAAATCCTCTCCAATTATCGTAGGTTCAGAAAAAACCATTGTTTAAAGGATTTCCCTTTCTTCTACAACGTGGGTAACCTAGCGTGATATCTCCTGTTCTTGGAAGTGAGCAATCGATGTGCATGCTGTCACTGCAGTGTAATAAAAAATAAAAAAATGACTACCTTTGAGAAGGCCGAAAATAGAGCCTGGTAGAGAGTCGTTTGGAGGCTGCCTGAAAATAAGTGCCGGTCCCCAGACCCGGCCCATTTAAAGCGCAGTATCCATGCATCCTAAGCACTGCGCCATTCAACCATCTTTTAATTGATGGATATATTCCTACTTATATATATACATAAATATGTTCGTCCGCTTACCTTAAGCATCTTTGAGCGCACTCGCCTATAGTAAGCACTGTGCCATTCATGCACGATATGCCTATATGCATAGATATATCTGTCCCAGAATCATTCCTAAGCATTTATCAGCCCACCTGTCTATCGTAAGTACTGGTCTTTGCATTCCTTCATCATTCCATCCATCCATGCATTGATACATTGATCTATGTATCTATCCATTGATGCATCTGGCCATGCATCAATTTCCAAATTTCAATCCAAACAAAATAATTTTCTGAAAAACAAAAAATAGATTTAATTATTTTTCACATTTCTTAAATATGTTAAAATAATACCATACAATTGCAAAACTTCCACTAACAACTTCCAGACCCAGTGCTGCAACGTGATGGAGCATGGCAGATGAGCACTAGGATGACAAGTAGTGCCATAGAACATACAGCAAGTATTTATTTAATTATTTATATACTCCTTTACAATTTATATACAACTGCACTACCTCATACTTTTCCCCTCTCCGCCACACCCCACCACCCCACACCACTTTCTCTGCAACCCACCGCACACAACTTTATAAATAGTATTTTAAAAAATTGTAATCTATGTACTTAGAATGATATTATCAACCAAACAGCACACATAAACATTTCCATTATTACCTAACAATTTTATCAACAACTTCGCAAACATAACACTGCACCCAGGGCTTTAACTGGAGGGGGTATCTGTGGGGATGTGACCACCAGCACTTTATTTTTGGGAGCCTTGAAACGGGTCTTTATAGGGCTCTATTTTCCGACCTCACAAACGTAATCCGTTTTTTTTCTTTATTGCCCTTTATCGCCCTTTATTCAACTATACGTTCTTATTTCCGTGCATCGTCCGCCCCGATCTTAAATACGACGTATTATACTCATCCAGCTACCCTCTTAAGGCGTTGAAAAGGCTTGCGAAAAGCATTGACAGGCAGATTTTTTAATAAAGAATAACAAAGCTTTAGTTACTCTTTGTGGAGCATACTTCAACACCCTTCTCTGGTGGTGTTTCAAACAAAGGTAAATCTAGCAAAAGAAATGTAAAGGAGCTTTTAAGTGTAATACATTAATTTAGAAACATAACATTTTGTCGAGTTGTTTATAGGTACACTGTTTTAATGTGGCCGTGACTGACAGATACGAATACCTGTACTTCTTATATTTGAGAAGGTATACCAGAGAGCTAATTTGGGGTGGTGAGAACCTTGAGTTCTATATTTCCATGTGAAGTACAGTATAGGAATATAAAAGTAATTGGAAAGCTTTTATGTTCATATTAAAGAGGGGGTGTGGGAACTTAGTGAGGCAGGCAAAGTGTGTGTTTTCATAGCACTAAAACAAGACCGTGTGCAAGGTGAGAGCAGGTTCGTGCTGGAGTTGCCTTGTTGTGGTAGTTTGCAGAGGAGCAACCAGAGGGAAATTTCGGGGGAGCCTAATTCTTTCAGCAATAGGCAGAGTGGGCATGTAGGGGTTGTAAAAAGGGGTGAAAAAGAACAGAGTCTTCTTTACAAAAAAATGATGTTTTGAAGACCGGTGAAGTACTCGGGCGGTGGCTCTGTGTGTGCACCCACGAAGCTGTGTCAGAGAGTCTGGAGCAATGGGCGTTACACGCATGGTGGTCTGTTTGCTAATCACCCCACGGTGATGTTGCTGGTGCGTTGCAAAAAGAGAAGGGAAATACTGAGAGAAAATGGCTCTCTTTAAGGGATTTCCCTTCTCTTACAATGCAAGTCACTTGGCATGATGTCTGCACTTCTAAGTAGTGAGCAATGTGCATGCTCTCACAGTGTCACTGCAGTGCAATAAAGAAAAAAAACGGATTACGTTTGTGAGGTCGGAAAATAGAGCCCTATAAAGACCCGTTTCAAGGCTCCCAAAAATAAAGTGCTGGTGGTCACATCCCCACAGATACCCCCTCCAGTTAAAGCCCTGGGTGCAGTGTTATGTTTGCGAAGTTGTTGATAAAATTGTTAGGTAATAATGGAAATGTTTATGTGTGCTGTTTGGTTGATAATATCATTCTAAGTACATAGATTACAATTTTTTAAAATACTATTTATAAAGTTGTGTGCGGTGGGTTGCAGAGAAAGTGGTGTGGGGTGGTGGGGTGTGGCGGAGAGGGGAAAAGTATGAGGTAGTGCAGTTGTATATAAATTGTAAAGGAGTATATAAATAATTAAATAAATACTTGCTGTATGTTCTATGGCACTACTTGTCATCCTAGTGCTCATCTGCCATGCTCCATCACGTTGCAGCACTGGGTCTGGAAGTTGTTAGTGGAAGTTTTGCAATTGTATGGTATTATTTTAACATATTTAAGAAATGTGAAAAATAATTAAATCTATTTTTTGTTTTTCAGAAAATTATTTTGTTTGGATTGAAATTTGGAAATGCCTAGAAGAAGTGAAAAAAAAAGAAAAGAGAAGAAAAATATATATTTGACAAAAAGGAAAGATCTTGAAGTAGAAAAAAATGCAAGTAGTAGAGAAACTGTTCAATTAAAAGCAAAAGACAATTTTTGAAAAAAATATTACGAACATTTAATGAGAAAAACATCACACAAAGCAAAAAGAAGAATTTTTCAAGTAAGGTGAAGCAGAGTTCAATTTCAAATATGAGGAAAAGGAAAGACGATAAAGAAATAGTATCTGGTACTCGGAGACAAAGACAATTTCAAGAAATTAGTCAGAGACTTTTTCGATCTAGAGTGATTCAGAATTTATTGAAAACATGCTGCAAATGTTCCAATTCAAAGAGAAGCAGCGTATTGAAAGTATAGTGGATACTGCTTTCAATTTGAAACAGAAGTTGTTCATTTTGATTTTAAAGAGATTGAAAGGATTGAATAAAATAGTCAAAGTATTGAAAGACAAAAGTAGAAAAAAAAGACTTGTGAACAGAACCAACTTTTGTAAAATGTTTGGTGGACATTGGTGACATATTTCTAGTACTGAGCCTTTTTTAATGAGGAAAATAGTTTATCATTTGCAGTTGATACTGGAGGTTGTTGCTACGAAGTTCAGGATGGTGTTCCTCTTCCAAAGGAGGAAATGGTTGGTAAAAGTGCAGAAGAGTCAATAGCTGAAGAAGTGCAAGGTAAACGTCCATGAGCTCCTGTGTATAAGTGGAGTTGTAGTAGCATGTGTAGTATTCGACAGCAATCCATTGATAAAATGCGAAATTTGCTACGAGAATATACTCAGAAAAGTATAAAACAGAAGATTAAGTTGTTACAAGGACTAGATCCATGTAATGTAAGAAAATATACTGAGAAGTATGGGCATTCTCTGGCTTGTCTTTCAAGAAAAGTTTGTAAAAGTGCTTTTCATCATTTGAGGATGTTAGCAGTACACCATTCAGAAATGGGGAACTTTGTAAAGAAACTGTTCTATGTAAAAAGTCCTGCATTAAGTTTAAGTGAACTGAAAGGAAGTCTTTTATATGGTTCTTTATCAGATGTTCAAAAAAAGTGTGATGATATTGAAATGCGATATTTTGGTTCAGAAGAGCAGTTCATAGAAAGTGAAAGTTTGACAATTACAGATGTTGGAGGAGATGAGAAAGTGATTAGCACTGATCAGTTTGAAGAAGAAATTGGAAAGTTTAATGTAATGTGCTCTCAAATACCAAACTATACTTGTTTTTGTTGTCGACGTACTCATTATAAAAGTCAAATTAGGAATGTTGATTTGTATTTGAAAAGGAGAACAATGGTAAGTGGAAAGAATTTGCAACATACTTGTTTGTTGAAGGTCGATTTGAGTTAGGTAGTGATCAACGTATATGTAAATATTGTCACAACAAATTAGAAGAGAACAAAATGCCTGCTAGAGCAGTGCATAATAAGTTGGAGTTAGTAGCTATTCACAGGAGCTGGCCAAATTGAATACATATGAGTTGGTTCTAATTCAATCTGTTAATCTTTTTCAAACTATAATTCAGATGGAGCCTAAAACAGGTAAACTGCCACCAACTGACTTGCAAAGAGGGCTGAAAGGAAGAGTGGTGTACTTACCTTTGGATTTTAAGAAAAACATTGAAACTATTGCTGGAGAGAAAGAGGAAGATGAGGCAGTAGTTATTTTAGTAAATGGTGTAATCACAAGGAGTCGGAAAATATGACAAGAATTTGTGAATGTTAATAAAGTTGAAAAGGCTACCTTATATCTTATAGAGAACAATATTTATTACAAAAATGTAAATGTGGATGAACAGGTAATCTGTTTAGAAGACGATTTTGAAATTTCAAGTGTTCAAATAGAGAAAGTGGACAAGTCAAGGACTGAAGAGATTTATGAACATTATACAATATGTCCTTTGTATTCAAAAGAAGTGATAGGAAGTAGCATTGAGTTATTTCAAATGACAAAAGCACAGGGAACTCCAATGAGTGTATGGGAGAAAGCTTGGAAGCTCGTTGTTTTCCACAGTTGTTTCCTACTGGAGAAGGTGGACGATATGATGACCGACCTGTATGGATTCCAGCTTCAGAATATCAGTCAACAAGATTATATTCTGAAGATCCTAGATTTCGACAGTGCATTCCATACATATTTCACCTTTTGTTTGAAAGTGATCTGTCTTCTTTCTCGTATGCAGTGAATCATTTACTTAAAACTGGAGTTCATGAATCACTTCTTTCTGAGAAAGAATTTGTGGAGAAAGTTCAAGAAACAGATGAAAATTTAGAAGCACAGTTAATCAATGTGATGGCATGTCAACGTGGAACAAATGAGTATTGGTATCGTTGTAATGGAGAACTCAAGTGTATGTTACGGAACTTAGGTACACCAACATGGTTTGTCACACTTAGCTGTGCAGAGTATGCATGGGAAGATTTGCTTGAGTTTTTAAGAGAAGCAAATTCTAATATAAAAAATGTTGAAATAAAGACTCCTGGTGAACTGTGTTCATTGGATCCTGTAAATGTGTGCAGATATTTTAACCATAAGTTTCACAGTATGATGTCTTTTATCTGTAATAAAAAGAATCCACCTCTTGGAGAAGTTACCGATTTATTTTGGAGAAAGGAGTACCAAGCAAGAGGTGCACCTCATATACATATGCTACTATGGGTCAAGGATGCACCTCAATTTGGAACTGATTCTGATGAAACAGTATTGTCTTTCATCAAACAGTATGTGACATGTGAGATTCCAAGAGAAGGAGGAGATAGAAGCTTGAGACAGCAAGTTTTAGGTTTCCCCAAAGTCACCATTGCGGAAGTACTGCAGAAGAAAATACAAGTTTAAAGGAAAATGTTACACCAAATCTCGGAAGAGTAAATTCTTTTTTTTTCTGTGATGCACAAAATAAGTTGGAAATCTCCAAAGAATACCTACAACTTAAAAAGAACAGAAGTGTCAAAGTATATCAATGACTACAATCCAGTCATTTTAAAAATGTGGAATGCGAACATGGACATCCAGTATGTTGCGGATAACTCAATTGCTGTTGCACGTTATGTTACATCGTACATAACAAAATCTGGAAAAAAACAGAGATGAAACAAATGTGGGAAGAAATTGCACAAGAGAATAGTCTTAGCAATGCTTTCCCACCGAGAAATTGGATCGTATGAATGTTCAGACCACTTGTGTTTTTCAAGTTTATATTCAAAGTCACAAGGAATCATTTGGGTAAGTTTAGGTATTGCCTGCAAATGAAATGGAGTGTTGAAATCATTGGAAAAAATTGAGCAATTAGCAGCAAATGAGCCAGATAGTACAGACATTCTTAAAACTAATATGTTGGACACTTACTATCCGAAAAGGAGTCACCATCTGGAACAGCTATGTCTGTATGAAGTACTTCAACATTACAGCTTCACAAGAAATGTTAAAAAGAATTTAAAAGAAGGAAAGTTTGCAGTTGTTGGATGTCATGGTTGTTTAGTAAAACATGCAAAGGGTAATCTTATAAACCACAAGAAACTTATTTGTGAAACTCCAGATAAGCGAGAATTTTACTATTTAGCACTTCTGCAGCCATTTAAACCATGGCATAGCGAAAGTGAATTACTTGGAGAGTTTGACTGCTATGAAGGTTCTTTTAATGCTTGTAAAGATAGCATTCAATGTCCAATTTTCCCTACATATTTAAAAATGTTGAATGATGAAGTTAAACAGGAAAAGACTATTATAGCTGAAATAGCACATGAAAGTTCTCAGGATAGTCAAAGTAGTGGTCCATGTAGTCAAGATCCTCTTGGACAACCAATGCTGGAAAATGAAGCGGCGATGGGTATGCGTGAAGTCGAAATTGCAATGCAACAAGCACATGAGGAGAATATAACATTGGAAAAGTTAGAAGAACAAGTAAATGTTGAACAGAAAGAAATATATGTGCAAGTGAGAGAACGGATAGAACATGGTTTGTTGCATGAAAAAAAAAGAATGTCTGTGTTCATCTTTTGAACCTCTTCTGATGTACATCAGTGGTCAAGCTTGGACAGGTACAAGTTTTTTAATTAAAGTTTTGACCAGTTATCTTCAAAAAACTACTGGTTTACATTTATGTTGTCTGGTAACAGCTCCAACTGGATTAGCTTATATGAATCAAATGTCCACCTAACTATAACGTCCCTGAAACCCATCCGGGTGTCCTTCATGGTGGCTCCGAGTGGACGGACGGACAGAGCGTTGCCTCACGCCCGGATTTGTTACCAGGAGCGGTGGGTGGTATCCCCGACTTTGTACGGGTGATTGCCAAGTATCCCTGTAGTGTTTCCTATTATATAGTACACAGGTATACAGTTGGTTGTATCGTTCCACTGATATTGCCTATGTGACAAATTTTCACTTATTCACAAATTATTTGCAGTAGTAACACACTATGGTCCTGAAGAAAGCCATGATCACATTTTTGATCTAGGTTGGCTGAAACATGTAGACCGCATTTTTCATCAGCGCATTCGTTAATTTGCTTAGACCATGCCTTTACTGCTTTTTAACCTTGACACCTCGAGATCTTCAATACACAAATTTTTTCTCCTGGTAGTCAATTTTAACTATACACCTTATTGACACTGCACTATATAATATTCACCACACTATGGGTAGCTTCATCGATCTTTAGAGATCTAGTCCTCTGTGTACATCTTAAAACATCTGTGAGCTCCTCCTTTGACATTTGTAAGGAGTTGTAGCTCCTTAACTGCACTAGGTTGCGGTTAAGAGGAGATCCCATATGATGAAGCATGAACCGTGGGTGATGGGATCCTGTCCTCTTTAAGAGGAATTCCTTTATAGTTTCCTCTCCTGTTGTGTATTATCAGTTAGTTTTTCATACTTCTTGTACACTTCTTACAAGAGCCGCGGACTCTTTGTTTTTGTAGATATAGCAGGGGGACCTGTCCGCGCTGGTCTGTAAATTTTCCCTCAGACCCTCTAACCTACCTAGTTTCGTGATATGTCATTTGAGTCACCAGAAAGGGTGAAACCAAAGGTCCAAATGCCTCCCAATTTTTTTAAACTTTGTAGGCCAATTGACAAAACTATGGAGAATAGATAATAATATTTAGGAATCAGACTGATATCCGGGCACAGTGGATGGAATATTGTCATATGTATGTATCAGGATTGCAATGTGTAGCTAGACCATGTCTCCAATAGGGGTTTATTGACAATGCCATCTTGTGTTGAAGAACTGTGCAATAATGATTTCAAAATTATGTTTTTATTGTGTATATTTTGTAGCCCTGAAGAAGTCTCAGTAAAGATATGAAATACGTTGGCTACAGGAAATTCTTTTAAAGCAAGAGGATACAAAGGAAATTTGGATGAAAAATTAAAAAGGAGTCTTTGACCTGTATAATAACTTTTGCTGTAACGTGATGAATGCATAATGAATTGAATATATGGTGGGTGCTGATAATTTTTTGCAAATGTCTTTGTGGAACTTTGTATTCATATGGGAATTTTGGAGGCTGGTTTCCCGACTGAAGCACCACTGGAATGTCCATACTCTAAGAAAAAGCGATATGTGCGATTTGATTGTCTCAACCTATTTTCAGTAAATCATTAGTCCTTGTAGGATTGATAGTTATCTGGATGATGAATTATTGTTTGTATGTAAAGACATCACCAGGAGAGCTAGAAATACGTATGAAAAATTGGCTGAAGTTGCATAAAAAAGAGTCATACAAAATTTAAAAACATCACAAAAGTCTTATTGATTGGATTTCACTGATAGGATCTCAAGAGTCTAAAACCACCAGGCAAAATATTATAGATTGAAGAGTTACTGTCAGCACTTAGTTAATGGGATGAGTTAAAAAGGTGGGAAGGCAGATAGGCTAAAAAGAAGGAAACAAAGAAAGCAACTATGCCTATTATCCAATGTTTGAAGGGGGAATCCAAAAATGCAAAAACAAAACTATTTCCAATGAGGGAAAATGCCAGAAGGGGCAAATGTTCATGTTCCATGGACTAAACCTGATATATTGTCCTTCACAAATGGTTTCCAAAACCTGAGAGAAAAAACAGTTGAATGGAATAGGCAAGTTGAGAGGTTAGTGAAAGTTTCAAAGGGTTTATTGAAGGATTTGGAGGATACCTTGTTTCATATCATGGTCCCAAGTGATTGATGGAATAAATGTAAGATTGCAGTACGATTGGCCAGAAACAGAGCCTCTGAGAGATTCGAAAACTGATCATTACTTATTTACAGGGAAACATTTCTCCAAAAGAAATTGATTTGGTAAAGACTGACAGGACAACACAAGAATTTAAGGAGTCAGTGAATGCATATTATGGGAGGCTTCTGCAAGCATGTAAGCAGTATAGCGGAAAGGAAAACGTGTCAGGGAAAGATATGGGACATTTTGGATATCGGTTTGTTTATGGATTAAGACTTGAAATAAGTGCAATGATACAGCAGCATTTTATTTCTTGGCAAAGAGTCTGAGACTCTTCCGTATGC
Organism: Triturus cristatus; assembly: GCF_964204655.1. Lineage (NCBI taxonomy): Eukaryota > Metazoa > Chordata > Amphibia > Caudata > Salamandridae > Triturus > Triturus cristatus. The sequence continues at coordinate 628,233,050 of NC_140587.1, forward strand.
AAAGTATTGCAGGGATGAAGTAGATCCAAGCATAAGAGATTGAAGTAAAGTTGATGTTGGCTTAGATGAAAGCAACAAAGAAAGGTTATGTGTGATTTGGTTGTGATTTTTTTTTTGGAACAGAGAAATGGTCAAACGAATACCGGTATGCAAGTAGTAGCAGGAGATCAGCAACAAAATATGACAACTCAAGGCAGAGAAAGAGGGGCTACAAGAGAAATGTTGAAAAAGACTAACAATGTCATATTTGCGACAAATTTCGGGCATTGGAAGCGCGAGTGTTTGTTTAATCTACTAAATCAGATAAATGGTAAGATAATGCAAGGTAAACCTATACAGGCTCAAGCAGGTGATATTATGGAGAATCAGCAGACTCAAAGACAGAACAATGTAAATGTAACTATGCCTCAAGCTCCTATGCCCCATATGAATGATCAGTTACAGACATATGATGTGAACATGGGGTTCCAAACTAATGATCAAATTGACACAAACCCAAAGGAAACCCAACAATATTTAATACAGATTGATGACAATGATTCTGATTTGTCCCAATGACGGAGCCTGAGAAGGGAGGAGGAATACGTGCTTGGCGCATTCTTTTTTTTTTAAATAATTCTTTTTATTGAAAAACAGGACTTGACAATCAGCAGGAATGCATACATTAGCAATGGTGACAAAACGGTGACACGAGGCAGGAATCAGATACATAAGCACTTGGTCAAGCAGTATAATAATCACAGTTCCTGGTTTCTAGGCCCCAGTACTTCGATCTTGGCTCTTGATTGAGGGGGCACACATAACACTCCCCTAAAATTGTTCCATTTCTCCCAGATCTGAGTCCACTTGGTGGGTCACCCCCTGGCTTCATATATGGTCTTTTCTGCAATCATACACCAATCCATATCCTTACTCCAACCAGCTAAATGCGGTGGGTCTCCAGCTCTCCACTTGCGCACTATATTTCGCTTACCTACCATCAGTCCCAGAGTCACCCATATTTGTTCCTTGGAATTCAAGTGAGTCCGACCCTAGACATTTAACATACATAGCTTGATATTGCAGTCAATGTTTTGTCCCAGCACATCCTCAATGCGACCCGCAACCGCCGACAAGTAACTTTGGATATTCAGATACTCCCAGAGCATGTAAATGAAAGTGCCCTCTTGCCCACAGTTCCTGGGGCAACCTCCCTCAGTGCTATATCCCATTTGCACCAGCAACGGGCCAGCTAGGTAGGACCTATGCAGTTCCTTCTGTACTAATCGGAGCCTGGAGGAAATGGCCACTTCTCTAGGAGAGGCCACCGCCGCAGTCCATTCTTCGTCATCAAGCCCCGCTATGTGGAAGTCCCAGTTTGCCCAAAGTCGGAGCAGCGGTCTGCCGTGTTATTGATTAGTTTTTTTATAAATAAGTGATATGGCTTTCTCCGGCAGGTCCCCATCTAAGACCCTATCCTCAAGCGGGGAGGCTTCAGGTATCAACGCTCCCCTGGGCAGCACAGCTAACAAAGCGTGCCTAATTTGCAAGTATCTAAAATACTCAGTGTCTGCCAATTCGTGCTCCACTTGTAGCTGGACAAAGGGAACCATGTCGCCTGCCTTCCACTATCAGGTCCCACTGGTCAAAGCCCTTTTTGTGAATCAACTTGCCCAGTTGTTTGGTGTACCAGAGTGGTGTGGCCTGCGTAATCTTGTCCTCCCAACCCAAGCTCTTCGTGGCTGCCCTCCACACCTGTACCACGTGTTCCGTGGGTCCTGTCAGTTTTGGTTTTACCAAACGTGAATATAGTGCCCCTTCGAAACTACCTACCAGTAGGAGCCACCTGTTAATCTGGAATGCGGGGTCGTCCTGCGGTTTATATGTGCACTGGTTGATAGTTGCAAGGTAGGATGCACAATAATATTTTTTGATGTCTGGAAGGCCGATGCCCCTATCGAACCACCCAAGTGTGAGCTTGTGCGTGGTGATCCGAGTTGGCTTGCCCTCCCAGAGTAGGTCGCAAACAGTACTGTTGATTTCCCTAAAGTACGCTGAATCGAACTGGTGCAGAGCATTTTACAAAGCATGCAAGAATCTAGGGAGGGACATCATTTTGAATAGGGCCCCATGCCCCAGAAGGGACAGAGGGAGCGATTTCCAATGCTGGATATCACTCTTGAGCCGTTGTAGGGGAGGCGGGAGGTTGCGCTCAGAAAAACGACATGGGTCCATAGAGTCCCAAATATTTAAAGTTCTCCATCGCTTCCATAATCTGGAATCCCCTGGGAAGCGAGGGCATCATTCCATGAAGGACATGGAGCACTGACTTGGCCCAATTTATTTTGTAGCCAAACACCAAGAATATATGCAAGATTCTGTTCAGAGAGGCCGCCGGTGATGCTAAGTAGCAAAATATGGTCAGCGTATAACGAAATGCGATCCTCTCATCCCTGTGCCCGCTTGAGGCCTCTGATAACAGGATCCCTCCGAACCCACATAGCCAATGGCTCAAGGGTCAGAGCGAAGAGCAGCGGGGAGAGTGGACAACTCTGTCTGGTGCCTCTACTGAGTGTGAAGGTGTAAGATTTTCTATTGTTGACAACTATTTGGGCCAGCGGCTGCTGATAAAGAAGCCAAACCCAACCGATATATCCCTGGGCCAGTCCAAGTTTGCTGAGTACTGCAAACAGATAAGGTTACTCAATAGTATTGAATGCCATGGCAGCATCAAGAGATACCACCACCAAATCTACCCGAATCGACGTGGCTTGGCTTAGTACTCCGTGAAGTCTGCGTAGTTTAAAGGAGGTATTTCGGCCAGCATAAATCCCGACTGGTCCAGGAGGGCTAATTTTGTGATGATCCTAAGTAAACGAGAGGCCAGGACTTTTGCCAATACCTTGGCTTCCCTATTGAGCAGTGATATCGATCTATAGGAGGAGCACCTATTTTTCGGTTGGCCATCCTTGTGGATAACCACGATCGTTGACAGCCTCTGGTCTACGGGAAGCAATCCCGCTACCTTACCCTCATAAAACATTTTTGTGAGATATGGAGCAGTCTGTGGAATGATTCCTGATGGCCGGTGGGAGTGGGGAAATGCCCCTGCCCCATGTCTAAGGTTAGAAACCTCGGAGTCATCTTCGATGACCAGTTTAACTTTTCCGCTCAGGTAAACAGCCTTACTTCTTCCTGCTTCTTTCTAATAAAAACTTTGAGAAAGATATTTCCTTTCATCACTCAAGAATTACAAAAGACGGTGGTGGTGGCTCTCTTGTTATCCAAACTGGACTACTGCAATGGTCTGTTGCTGGGGATTGATAAAACCCAGATGAGAAAGCTGCAGTCTTTACAGAATGCTGCAGCAAGGCTGCATTTAAATATACCTAGAGGTCATTCAACCTCGGCAGGAATCAGAGCATTGCATTGGCTCCCTGTGCAACAGTGCGTGGAATTCAAGGCTTTATGCCTGGTTCATAAAGCATTGTATGGGGGAGGGGCCAGGGACATCCAAAAAATGTTTTTACCCTACACCCCTGCTCGTGCCCTTAGGTCCAGTAATTTAGGCCTCCTCCAAATTGATAGGATTAGGCGGGTAAGATGGAGCGGCAGAACTTTTTCAAACTGTGCAGCAAAGTTATGGAACAAAATGCCAATAGCCATGAGATTCCAACCAAATCGACAATCCTTCAGGAAGGATCTGAAAACGTGGCTGTTTACTTCGATCTAGCTCTCTAGTAACATAGGCTGTACCACTTCCATACACCCCAGCGCCAAGACGCCATGGCATTCGAGCGCTAGACAAACATATATCCTATCCTATCCTAGTCTTGCTCAACGTGAGTTTAAACAATTCAATGGGTACGCCATTGGGGCCCGTTGCCTTGCCTCCGCATGAGTCATGAATGGCCTTTTCTACCTCTATGCTAGTTATCTCCTCATCAAGGTCAGAGCGTTCCTCATCGGTGAGTACCGGGAGTGAGATGTCTCTCAGGAAGGAGGTTGTCTCTTCCTCTGTATGTGGAGATTGAGACATATAAACAGTTTGGTAGTATTTTCCAAAGGCAGCCGTAATTTCTTGCGGAGCAGTAAGTCGGTTCCCTGATTCCGTCTCTATCTCCACCACGATGCGGCTAGCTTGGTCCCTTCGGACCAACCAGGCCAGTAATTTGCCGGCCTTGTCGCCGACATCATACATTTTGCTATGTGTGGCTCTTTGTTTTGTCTGGCTGCTTCTGTGGCTAAATCAATATACTCCTTAATTTTAATGTGCAGAGACTGCTTTACCTCATCCGAGTCGTGTGCCCAAAGCTGCCCCTCAAACTGTAATATCTCACCTCCTAGGCGGATCATGGCTGTTTGTTTCTCCCTGCTTGACCCCACAATCTGAGCCGATGCTACCCCACGAATCACCACCTAAGCCTCTCACAATGTTACAGCCGATTCTACCAACCCCTCATTTTCTTGGAAGTAAACTTGTGATTTTGTCAGTTATCTGGGGGACCTTAGAGTACCATGGATTAATCGGAGCTGTTCTGCCTACTGTGGGCTCCCCTACCTCCAGTCGACACAGGATGGGTGAATGATCTGATACACCCCTGGCTATGTGATGTACTTCCTTAATGCTATCCACCTGGTGTTCCAGAGTCAGTATATAGTCAATCCTAGACATACCACGGTGTGTGCCAGAATAAAAAGTGTATTGCTGTTCCACTGGATGAAGCTTCCGCCAAGCATCCACCAGGCCCATTGCTCTCTTGAAGCTATGAATTTGCCTTTGAGAAGGAGGCAGGACCTTCTGGGGCCAGCTATCTAGGGAATCAGAGACAATGGAGTTAAAGTCGCCTCCGATCAACAATATGCCCTCCGGCAACTCCAAGAGGAGACTTCCGAGGTCTTTAAATGCTTGGGAGTGGAGACCTGGTGGTAAATAGACAGGTTAATAGTACGCCCCTCCCATGTCCCTGGGGTCGCTACAAATCTGCCCAGGCTGTCTGTCCGAATTTGGTAAATTTCATGGGAAGGACTTCTGCATCCTTATTCCCACTCCTCTAGACCCGGACCCAAATGTGGAATGCGCCATCAGCTTGAACCCCCACCTCGACTTTGCTTGACAGGCATTTCCAAGAACGTGCATTTCCAGCAATAAAATCACGTCCGGGGAATGTCGCTTTATAAATTGGAGTACTACTCCCCTCTTGAATTTGTCCCCCAATCCATTCACATTTCAAGACAGCAATTTGAGCCCTTACTTAACTGCAGTCCCCACCCTTTCCTTGGTTGCATATCTTTGGTCGCAAGGAAAAACCCCCACCAGTGCCACTGGTCTGTGCTGTGCCCGATACACCATCCGCCTCATTATACATCAAGGCATCATCACTAAGCATGTAAAGTGATATGTCACTGGTATCTACTGCATTGTCAATCCTGTCTGAAAAGTGTCTGTACTGACTTGAACTTCCCTTCCCCCCATCCTGGCACGATGTTGTGACGATCTCTTAAACACATTTTGCTCATATTGTGAAACGGAGAGTCTAAGTGCACAGGGCCCCACCCCCTCGAACATCCACAACAATAACCCCCTCCCTGCCTCCCTGCATGGTGATTCCGGAATCTCTTGCCACCCCAAACTTGCAGAGTGCCTATTGCCTACCCCTAAAACTGTAATGTGTGTGTGTCCAACCTGACACCCGTTTGAGACTGTGAAGGCAGGCACTAGAACTACATTTCAATATGCCCATAATATCATCACTGTATTACAACAGGCAGTCCCCCATTGGCAGTCAATGCACACGTTTGTGTTCTAGCTGCTGGTGTGTTAATTGAAAGATTCCAGATGCTAATCAGCCCTGAAGAAACATGGCTATGGGGCGGTCCCATTTAGTACAACTTATACAGACCAGCTCTCATTCATCTCCTGACATTGTGCATGCTCGCCTAGTGGGGATCCAGCTTCTGGATCACCTTGCTCTTTTTCATGTCGAGTCATTGGCCTCAGTTACCCCTCTGTCCTGCCAGGCGCAAGCCCTCTCACCATTCCCAAGCCTCCTCGTTCTTGTCCCGTAGCACCCTCTTTACTTCAAGAAAGCTGCGTCTTTGCCTTTGCACCCTGAGAGTGAAGTCCAGGAAGAAAGTCACTTTACTGTTCTGGAATTCGATTGGGGGTGCCACTCGAGCCATCTGCAGGATGATGTCTCTGTCCCTATAATTAAATATTCTTGCAACTATAGTTCTCGGGGGGCTCCATGTTTCGGTCTGCCCACATGTATTCTGTGTGCTCTCTCCACTGTGAAAAATGTTGACACCCTAGTTGGTTTCAGGTAAGTATTAATCAGGTCCTCGACAAACAAGTCCATTGACGGATCTTCTGCAGGTTCCGGGACCCCCAAAATACGAACGTTATTGCTCCTTGAGTGTCCCTCATACTTGTCTATTGCACCTCTAGGGGCTGGAGATTGTCTACCCTCCGCTGAAGGACAGTTGTATCGGTAACAAGGGAGGACGCAGTTGTTTCAACATCTTTGAGCCTAGAATTCATTGAGCGCATGTCTGCTCTGATCAGGGAGACTTCTGATGACACAGAGTCAATCCTGGACTCCAATGAAGTCCTAACCATCATTATGGCTGTAAGGATATCTTACAGCATTGGTTCTTTTGCCCCCTCTGCTGTCCGCTGCTTCTCAGATGAGTCTTCCCCGCCTTGTGGGTGGAGCCAGGGCCCTTGTCCCAGGCAAATGTTTCTAGCTTAGCCTGCATGGAGGCCTTGGAGTTGCGACCCCTGGCTATGACTAGTCCCCACAAACCCAGGTGGAAGTAGGGGGTAAATCAGTCAAGTGGGTCCTCTGCAGTGTGTGAGAGCACTCCACTGGATTATGGTCGATGATTAAAGTTGGGCATAGTACAGGTAAGGCTATAGTTCCTGCATCAGTGTTATGAGATTTTTTATTCGTACCTGGGGGCGTGCAGGCTGCGATCTTTCTCCTGGCTCTGAGGCGTGTGTCCCAGCGGAGGCATACTGGTGGGGCAACAGGCATGTTCCCAAGACTTTAGCAGCGGCCCAGCCACCGGACTGATTAGCACAGTTCCTCTCCCACTGTGCACCGCTGCACCCGGGTTCATCAGGCCGATACTCCCTCACATTAAGATCTGCAAAGGGCCATGCAACCGCTATCACTTTGAGCCGGAGGTGGTGGGAAGGCCAGCAGGCCAGAGACATTCCCTTGTTTCTGCCCCTATGACTCACCGGCACCTGGAGCTCCCTGCCTCCTCTAGGTCGATTCCACACCACTTCAACCACTGTGTCTGCAGGAGCAGAGCGGGTAGAATCAAGTCCGCAATAATTGCCTCCCAAGTTCTGGAAATGGCCTCTGATGCAGCCATAAGTATCCTTTTACCTCCTGTTGGACTTGGCCCTTTTTGAAGGGTCATCCCTGAACTTTTTGCCTTCCTCCTATATTTCTGACCTGTTGTTGGCTGTTTTATGACTGGGGGCACTTTACCACTAGGGGTGGGCGGAATTTGCGAAATCCACTTTCGCAAATTATCGCGAAAATGTTAAAAATGATCGCAAACACGTGGAAATATCGTGATTTTTTCCCGCATGTTCGCGAGATTTTCTGCATGGTTGCGGCTCGCAAACTTACCCATGTGGTTGCTCGCGGGCGCGGCCATCTTGTTTTCAGTTGTCTCGCGGTGCATGATCGCGAGAAGAAAGACGTGATCGCGCGACGCATGGCGTCACTGCGGGCGCGAACTGTCGCGAGACAGCGCAAATGGCTAAAAACAATACAACATTTCATGGAGAACGCGACCGGATCAAGAAAACTTGTCGGCGAACGCAGGGATTCAGGTAAGGCGATCGCGCGAGAATGTATTATTTTACAGCACGAGCAAGAAACAAATTATCGCCAAGCTGCGGAATGTGGAAATTTTGACATTTTTGCGCTTTCCGCGGAACGCGAAAATGTCAAATTATCGCAATTTCCGCGAACGGAACGAAATTTTAGCCCAGGCCTATTTACCACTGCTGATCAGTGCTAAAGTGCATATACTCCCTATTATAAATTGATGGATGGATTAGTGATTCCATGATTGGCTGTTTTGGTTTACTTGTCAGACCCTAGTACAGTGCACCAGGAGTGCCCAGGGCTTGTAAATCCAAATGCTGCTGGTGGGCTTGCAGCACTGGTTGTGCCACCTACAGAAGCAGCCTGTAAAAGTGTGTCCAAGGTCTGCCATTGCAGAGCCTGCGTGCAGTCTGGTACTGTTGCTCCAGCGCTGAATACCAAATCCCTCTCTACGTCACAGACCACATTTCATTCATTCATTCACTGGTGGGGCCCATAACACCATTCATTCATTCTTCTTTTAGATCTGTGGTACCCGAGAGGGGATCCTTTTATTCCATGCGCTGGAAATGGGAGGAAAATGCACAAATCCCTGATGAGTAATAAGTTCACCTATTCCTCCCTACCTCACCAGGGTCTAAAACTTTTAACCTAGCAGTTCCTCCCATGGATAGGCCATGGATCAGCTGAGTTGCTGGGAAGAGCGACACTTAATTCTTCTAAACGATATACATCAATACACTTCTAAATATTAACCCAACACAGTTCTTATAATGAATTGAAATATTTATCTAAAATAAAGCAATGGAAAATCATAAAGCATTCAATATTTTGATTCGCATATTTACCTAATCTGGATAAATGACGTCCTCTATGTCAAATTCAGATCTTTCGTCTCTATGCCCATGAATCGATTAATCAGTTCATAAATTAATTGGGCATCTGATCAGTCCATCAGAGTCTCTGGCAAGCAGCTGTCCAGCAGTGTCACCGTCCTCTCCGTCAGCATAACGTCAGGAAAACAAGCTTATTGACCCTCTCTAGTCTACTTCTTTTATAGTAAAATCAACAACAAAATGTGACAATACATGTTTTAAACAAATTTGATTGGTGGAACCAGGATCATTCTTCCTGATTCCCATGCGCTCGATGTTTCTTTAGATGTAATTCTCATTTTATTAATAATTTGCAACAGTTACTTGTTCATTCAGGGCATTTTGGTTCTCATACGGGTTTGTGTCCATGGTGTCATCAATTATAACAGTTCTTAGTTTAAGGAAGTCCATTGTCTGAAGATTGGCACCCATCCCGGTGCGACCTTCACGGGTACAGTCTGCCTGGGGTCAGGACGAGGTTATTGTTGCTCATCTTTTAGTGCAGGCGCACTTCACCCAGTGACTTCTGTATATCGTCTGTCCGTCAAATAGGGATGGCAGCCATTTTGTGGCCACTCCAGAAAGGTCAACTTAAGCAAAGAAACACAAAACATAATTAATACATGGAAATGACTATTAAAATGTTTTCCCTCACTAAACCCTTTATGTGTGAGTATTTATCTAGCAAAAGCAACACGCATTACGGTTTATACTCACGTTTTAAAGCACAATTCACAAGTCACATCACAAAAGCAACATATAACATGCTAATTCTAAATATCTCACATTAGTATGCATACGAAAATTAGTTTACGTATCAATCAGGCCATGCAAATGCGATTCCCACGTGTATTTTCTAATTAGTAATGTTGATTATTCAAACACAGCAAATCATTAATACTATCAATATTAATCAGTTATTCGTTTTCATTTTAACACGATAAAATGGAGGAGGTATACGAATTTTAAGGAAAACCTCACTCCAGCAATCCCCCCTTTGGTGATTTTATCACCACAAAACACCCAAATTTAGTACCCTTTTACGGAAATTTGAAATGACTTCTTACTCATAGCTCATAATCCAGTTTCTCCATATTCATCTCTTTTTGCTTTTTTATACATACTTTCTTTCCACTCATCTAAGGCTATCTCTTCTAAATCCTTTTCTGGATCTTTTCCTTTTCTCTTAAGTTTATCTCTTTTTATTTTATTATTTGTTTTCTTATTTCTACAACACATACACCCTAATCTTATCTACATCTTCAACCTCCAGTGGTACAAGTTCATCATGCAATTCAGTAATATTTTTAATGTAAACCTTTAGATCTTTACTCTCGTCTGGAATGTAAGTGCAACAATGTTGAACTTACAGCATTCCACAGACTCCACCCTCTTTTGCCAATAAAATGTCAAGGGCAATTCGATTTTGCATTACCATAGCACGCATGGCAACCATTTCAGTATTAACCAATAAGAATCCATTAGCAGTGCTTGTTGACAAGCGATCCACTACTGTAGATAATCTTCTAATTTTATTTGCATTCAGAGTTATTCCCACTGCTGGTATCAATGCACAAAAGATGTCACCTACAATTTCTGCCCAAGATCCTCTCTTTCTACACACTAAATGACTATTTAAACTATTTACACCCTCTTCTCTGTCCATGTGAAAGATTTTTGGAAATACCAGGCCTACATAACATGTGCCATACCAATGGTCTAGCAAACGATAATATGCCCTGTTCCCACAGATAAAATATATTCCAGGAAATACTGGATCTCTTCCACCTTTGAATCCCCATCCACCTATGATTCGATATGTATCATGGCACTCACTATTACCTACAAAAAGATTGTCATATGCAGTTTGATTCCTTCTGATACAAAATTTTCCTTTCTGAGGCCTATCTAAAGCTATTGTTGGTGTTGACTTTCCTTTTGTCAGATGTTTCTCCATTTCTATGTCCCAAGCCGTTTTCTCAACCTTTCCTTCTGATGCCTTTTTGTGCATCTTATGCCTTCTTTCCTCAACCATATTCAAAAATGTCTTTTCTTCTTTCTGTAAACTGCATGTCAAATTATATTTAAACACAGCTTCTAATGTTAGTTCACTAGTCTCTAGGAAAAATTCACCTAAAACTTTAGCAGGTTTTACCTTATTTAGCTTATTATTAGCAGGCACTAATGCAAAAATGTTATCTACATCTGAAAAATAATACTCTAATTTCCCTATCTGATAAAATAAACTAGCTATTACACAATATGTTATTCCATAAGTAGCTGGAAGGTGATGATAAGTCACTCCCTCTGCCACAGAAGCAGGTAACTGCATGCAGACGTAGCAGTCCCTTACGTCCATACTCTTTACATATTCATACAATAATTTTGAAAATACATTATTGGAGAAATCGTTAATAGACCTATCTTTATGCAAGTGAATGTTTGTTTCTACAGTCGGTACTACCTTTGAAATTTTACCTATGTTAGTTTTGTTTTGACCATGTCCTTCTATTGTATCTATTGTGACTTTAAATGATATTACAAGAGCTAGGATGCTCCATAAAAGCATTAATAATCCTGTACAACAGCAACATTTTTTACACCATCGTTTCATGAATGTACATCTACTTTTACTACCATCTATGTTAGCCATCTTTACTAAGTAGACCGTGTCTTTTGACTTAGCCTCTTCTACTTTATGAACAGTTTCTAACTCAAAGCTTCTAAGCTTCTACTTGGTTCCACTAGTTTTCTACTTCTTCTCTTTTATTATTGTTTTCCACATCAACAGCTTCTTTGTTTATTCAGTTTGGCATCTCATCGTCCTTTGCCTCCTTCTCCCAATCAGGATACAGAATTTCCTGAATCTCCGCTTCTTCTTCTCCAATGTCGGACAAGAGAACTCTCAGGATTTCTGATTCTTCTTAACCACTTTCAGTAAAGCCTCCTCTGGATTTCCTTGACTGTCTGTCTCTTGGGGTTCTTCAGCAGGGCCACATACGTCCATTCTGGCGACTTATACTTCTGGTTAGGTTTTCTTGTTCTTCCGGACCCTTTGGTTACAACTGTTTCTTCCTCCTTTAATTCTTCCTGACTCGTGACTTCATTCACCTGTTCAGCTCTTGGTGATTTCACTCGAGACAATCGATATCTTAGTCTCTTTATTTTGTTCGGCCAAACTTCTCGTTTTACAGTTCTTTTCAATTTACTTTCTTTGACATTCTTTTCATTCTTTTCTTCTCTCCAAGCTCTCTTTCTCAGAACTCGACCTTCAGGTATTTCGTTCTCACTCTCTTCTGACTCTGTCCCAACTTGCTTTTCCTTTTCACCAGTCTCTTTATTCACCACTTGTTCTGGTTTCCCTACTTCTTTCCCTACTCGGGTCTCCGACACGCAATCTTCCTGCTGACTACTTGTCCCTTCACCTATCTGGATGTTACAGTTCCCTACACCTCCTCGGGGGTCTTCCGCAATCTGTCCCTCTCTCTCTGTATCTGTCCCTTCTTCATTCAAATCTATTATTTCAGGTGGAATTTCTCTCAGTTTTTCATCTGGGATTTGTTTTCTTTGACATTCTTTTACTGCTTCTTCTTTGTCTTTTCCTTCCTTCTTTTTAGGTTTTTCCCTAGGACCTTTCTTTCTTTGCTTGAATCTGAGCTGTCAGAAATCTGCAGTCTTCTTCTCAGAGAGACACTTCTGGGAACTAGAATCTGTTTTGGTTCATTTTCCCCCCTTTCAGGATTTTCTCGTGTTTTTGGTTCTTCGTTGTCTGATTCAGTACTTGACTCTGATTCGTCATAGTACTCTTTCTATTTGCAATCCCCACTGGATTTGGTATTCTCAGGGTATGGCTGGCAAAGATCCAGTTTTTCAGTCCAGCACACTTCACAGCTGTTGTCGTGGTCAGAATGACTTGTCTTGGTTTTCCCCACCTGGGACCCAAACAGTTTCTTCTTCTGTGGACCTTTATCCTCACCCAATCTCCTGGGCTCAGATCATGGGCTGGCTTCTTTTCAAGGGTGGTGGCATCCGCTCCAACCTGATGAAACACAGAATGAACTGCGTCAGCCAGGCCTTTACAGTACTCCAACACCATGTCATCAGAAATCGTCATCAGTTTGTTGACTTGTATGTAAACATGCCTCATTGCACGTCCCATGATTATTTCATGAGGACTTAACCCTGTAGTTCTATCTGGGGTTGCACGTATGGTCATCAAAACTAGAGGCAAGACATCAGGCCATTTCATTCCTGTGGCTAAACACATTTTTCCAATTCTGTTTTTGATTGTACCATTCATTTGCTCAACCATACCAGATGCTTCTGGTCGGTAGGCACAATGCAGTTTCTGTTGTACATTCAATGCTTCACTGACCAATTTTACAATCTCATTATAGAAATGCCCTCCTCTGTCTGATTCAAGGGTCACTGGGAACCCGAACCTGGGGATGAATTCTCTCAAAAGCAGCTTTGCTACTGTCAATCCATCATTTCTCCTTGTCGGGTATGCTTCTACCCACCTGGAGAATAGGCAGACCATGACCAGAACATACCTCAATCTGTTACATGTTGGCATCTCAATGAAATCTATCTGCATTCGGGTAAAAGGCCCTCCTTCTCAGCCTATAATTCCTAGGCTCACCACTATCTTTCTTCCAGGATTGTATTGCTGACAAATTAGACATCTCTGACATACACTCTCTGATATAATTCTGAATTTTGGGATGTACCAGGTCTGTTTAAACGACCTGATCATAGCATCTCTCCCTATGTGTCCCTGGCCATGATACATCCGTAAGAGTGAATAAGGAAAAAAGGAAAAAAGGAACAACAGCGTGGGCAAAAACCAAAAGGATTTGTTAAAAGAACCCTCACTCACCAGCCTAGTTGGTGACATGCTTCATCATTGGGTTCCCACCAAGGAGGCCGAGTGCCTCCCTGGTGTGCTGCGACGCCTGAGTTACAGCGGAGCTGGTTTTTGATGGGAAGGTGGGTGTGAATTCAAAAGGTTAATGGTTTTAACCAACAACTGATTTAATCAAGGCAAACCAAAAACCATTAAAAACAGGTGAAACGGACTAGAACTGGTTGGTTAGGATAACCAAAGCTCGTCCGATTTAAATTAGTGAGAAAAAATGGTCGACATGTTTCTGCTTGTCATGCCCAGTTGGCTAAGCATTCTTCAGGACCAGGTGGAAGACCACGGCGGTATGCGCACGCTAAGGCGCACGCTAACCAGTGGAAATCAAGGGGGTAAACTTACGGTTCTACCGAAAAGCCTTCTTACTATTCCAGGGCTAATAAATTCTGTAAGGAAAGGAAAACACAGACAAAACACACATAAAAACATGTACATGTGACTTGTTGGTTACTTGCTGTCCTTTACGAAATCGAGTGAACAAACAATTTGGTAATCCCATGCTGTGGAGCGGGAGTGGGTGTAAATAGCAATTTTAGCCACTAACGCCCAGAGGCAAACGTTACTCGTCTTAGCAGTGAGCATATAAAAACACCGAAGGTGTTTGTAATGAGCTCGGTACACTTGTTGTGCCTGCATCAAATTATAATGTTCGGTGTCTTCAGCAGACACTATGCCTAAGTAGTATTAACCGCTGTGTTAAAAAATGAGAGCTGACTCGTGAACGTGTCGAGCATGCTGATTAGGGCGCCCATGGTAGTTGCCAGGCACCAATGCTCCAGTGCATGCCTAACGGAAGTGATTAAAAATACAGTAGCATGGAAAAACAATGGTCCGCTTACTCGTATACACTGTACGACTAACATCATGGGTCCGAGAGGGGGGTAGTGAGCTATAGTATCTGTAAAAGTGACAAGAAAAGGTTAATATGTCTTGCTCGGCTGAGAGATACTATCTTAAAGGCTGAGGGAACCTAAAACTATGAGAGGGGACCCCCAACTTACTTCCATGCTCGCACACTCCCGCAATAGACCTGGATCAGTCCTGCTCGGCCCGAATGTTAATGGGTACTGGGTAAACACGGAAGTAAGTACTCTGTGATACCGATCACGTGATACCCAATGCGTGCGTGTGATGTCAGAGGTGGGGGCGTGGACTACCTGCAAACTATTGAGCGGTCGAACTTTATAAGGATCGTGGGATCAACAACAAACACACAATTTGCAGAAAAGTACGTAAGCTGTCTAGCAAGCAGTGGTACTTCTGATTACTACGAACACATTAGATTTAGTTATTGTGAGTGTGACTAGCCAATGGGTGTTGTAGTTTTGGAAAGATAAATAACTTAAACCCGATGTATTAGTCTGCATTGTCACGGGTTAAGAGGAAAAAAATGAAAATATCCTTAATTAACCCTTGTACTGGGGAACTGAAAAGGCCACTGAATCTATGGAGAAACACTCACAATGGTGCAGACCAAAGTGTTATGACGATGTTCATGATTCAGTCAAGCTGAGCTAAACAGAGGCTAAGAGTGGCAGTGCTCAAAATGGGTCAGCTTAGTCAGCAATTCATCGTTTCAGTACTGAGCTCCATGGAATGTTATCATTCAATCCTACTTGGTGTGTAGATAAGCGATAAATCCAGCATTGTTCTTTCTCAAAGAGTAACTGTTGGATGTTTGGTCCTGGGTTCAATCTTTCAATGACTGTCCATCTCAAGTCATTTGTCATGTGATTCAAAAGTAGAAAATGTTCAGTGAGTTTGGTGCTCACTTTACGACAACGGATAGTACTGCGATGCTCGCAAATGCGCTGTTTGATTTTCCTACTTGTCATGCCAACATATCTTAGTCCGCATGGGCATGTTATTAAGTAGACCAAATCTGTGGAATTGCAGTTAGTATGCATTTTCTGTGTCCATTGTTTACCTTGTTCAAGTGCTAAGTGCTTAGATGGAGAAGTCAGATGACAGACGCTGCATGAACCACAAGGATAGTGGCCAACAACTGGGGGAAGACCCCACGCGCTGACAATGGACTGATCCAGATTCTTATCCTGTACTTTGGGGCGAGTATGTACCAGGGTGTCCTTGATGCTTCTTGCCCTTTTGTATGAAAACAAGGGTTTTTCCCATTCATGATTGTTGCTCTTCAGAATATTCCAATGCTTCCTGATGGATTTGCTTACTGCATTAGACGCTGCGTTGTAGGTGGTAACGCACGTGAGAGGTATGGTGTCCAGGTCATCTCTCATATTAACTTCCAACAGGGCATCCCTGTTTTGGTTGCGGGTTCTTTTGTTACTTTTCGCAAGGATCATATCAGGGTAGCCACGGTCTTTCAGCTTCATAGTTAGTTCCTGTGCTTGTTTCTTGAAAGTAGAAACTTCACTGCAATTGCTTCGGAGACGTAGATACTGACCAAAGGGAAGATTCTCTCGCAATGGGCGAGGATGGTAACTTGAAAAGTGCAGCAGGTTGTTCTTAGCCGTAGGTTTATAATGGGTTCTGGTCTGTAGGGCGTTGCCTACTCTGGTAATGACCACATCCAGAAAGATCATCTCATCCTTATCATGAGTGTGCGTGAACTTAAGGTGAGGATCACAGGTGTTTACCCAATTGTAAAATTCCAAAAGACATTCTTCAGATCCTTTCCAGATGATCAACACATCATCAATATATCTTTTCCAGAAAAATATATTCGATGAAAAAGGGTTATGTGGAGATAAGATGTGTTTGCACTCGAAATCAAACACATATAACCCTGCCACAGACGGCGCGAATGAGCTGCCCATAGATGTACCTGTTGATTGTAGGAACAGGTCACCCTTGTATTCAAAGAAATTGCGTTTCATTGCAAGAGCAGCACAAGTAACCACGAATTCGCGCAGAGTTTTGTAATTCCAAGTACTGGACTCTAGAGTGCTTCTGATGACACTGATAGTATCATCCTGTGGGATGCATGTGTAAAGGCTTTCTATATCCATGGTAACCAGAAAAGAAGCTTCATCAGGGATGATGATCTCCTGTAGAAGTGCAAGTAGACTTTTGGTGTCCTTCAAATAGGTGCTTGTTGACGGGATAAGAGGTTTTAAGAAAAAGTCGCAGTAGCGTGAAAGAGGTTCCAGCAATGAACCAATCCCAGACACTATTGGGCGCCCAGGAGGGGGTATCCTGTTCTTATGCGTTTTCGGTAACGTATAAAAATAAGGGATGATGTCTTTGCTGGTTGTTAGAAAAGAAGCCTCCTGTTTAGTAATAAGACCCTGAAGTTCAGCATCATTCACAAGATCATGAATAATGGTACAGAGTTCTGGGGTAGGATCCACCAACAGGGGCGTATAACTGGTGAGATCGCCCAGGAGGCATCTACATTCAGTGTCATAAGCAGCGGTGTCTTGAATTACTACTCCGCTCCCCTTGTCAGCTGATTTAATCACAATGTTGGTGTTGGATTGTAATGAATGCAGAGCTTGGAACTCGCTAGCCTTCATGTTCTTAAAAAGGTTAGGTTCATTAAATGCTTCAACATCATTGATGCCCGCCTGTTCAAAGGCTGTGATCTCTGGAGGGACAGCAAGGGTTAATTAAGGATATTTTCCTTTTTTTCCTCCTAACCCGTGACAATGCAGACTAATACATCGGGTTTAAGTTATTTATCTTTCCAAAACTATAACACCCATTGGCTAGTCACACTCACAATAACTAAATCTAATGTGTTCGTAGTAATCAGACGTACAACTGCTTGCTAGACAGCTTACGTACTTTTCTGCAAATTGTGTATTTGTTGTTGATCCCACGACCCTAATAAAGTTCGTCCGCTCAATAGTTTGCAGGTAGTGCACGCCCCCACCTCTGACATCACACGCACGCATTGGGTATCACGTGATCGGTATCACAGAGTACTTACTTCCGTGTTTACCCAGTACCCATTAACATCCGGGCCGAGCAGGACTGATCCAGGTCTATTGCGGGAGTGTGCGAGCATGGAAGTAAGTTGGGGGTCCCCTCTCATAGTTTTAGGTTCCCTCAGCCTTTAAGATAGTATCTCTCAGCCGAGCAAGACATATAAACCTTTTCTTGTCACTTTTACAGATACTATAGCTCACTACCCCCCTCTCGGACCCATGATGTTAGTCATACAGTGTATACGAGTAAGCGGACGATTGTTTTTCCATGCTACTGTATTTTTAATCACTTCCGTTAGGCATGCACTGGAGCAACGGCGCCTGGCAACTACCATGGGCGCACTAATCAGCATGCACGACACGTTCACGAGTCAGCTCGCATTTTTTAACACAGCGGCTAATAGCCACTACTTAGGCATAGTGTCTGCTGAAGACACAGAACATTATAATTTGATGCAGGCACAACAAGTGTACCGAGCTCATTACAAACACCTTCGGTGTTTTTATATGCTCACTGCTAAGACGAGTAACGCTCGCCTCTGGGCGTTAGTGGCTAAAATTGCTATTTACACCCACACCCGCTCCACAGCACGGGATTACCAAATTGTTTGTTCACTCAATTACGTAAAGGACAGCAAGTAATCAACAAGTCACATGTACATGTTTTTTATGTGTGTTTTGTCTGTTTTTTCCTTTCCTTACAGAATTTATTAGCCCTGGAATAGTAAGAAGGCTTTTCGGTAGAACCGTAAGTTTTACCCTTTGATTTCCACTGGTTAGGGTGCGCCTTAGCGTGCGCATACCGCTGTGGTCTTCCACCTGGTCCTGAAGAATGCTTAGCCAACTGGGCATGACAAGCAGAAACATGTCGACCATTTTTTCTCACTAATTTAAATCGGACGAGCTTTGGTTATCCTAACCAACCAGTTCTAGTCTGTTTCACCTGTTTTTAATGGTTTTTGGTTTGCCTTGATTAAATCAGTTGTTGATTAAAACCAATAACCTTTTAAATTCACACCCACCTTCCCATCAAAAACCAGCTCCGCTGTAACTCAGGCGTCTCAGCATACCAGGGAGGCACTCGGCCTCCTTGGTGGGAACCCGATGATGAAGCATGTCACCAACTAGGTTGGTGAGTGAGGGTTCTTTTAACAAATCATTTTGGTTTTTGCCCACGCTGTTGCTCCTTTTTTCCTTTTTTCCTTATTCACTCTTTCGTTGTTTATAAAATTTACCAGGGGGAACAAGAGTGATTTTCCCTCACCCTCTCTTTGTTGTTGTGTCATGATACATCCGTGCCATGGTAGACAACATGCTATCAGGCATGACTGGTCTTCCATCTCGATAGACCCACACCTGATCCTTTTCCCTTGGTGCACATCCTGCTTTTACCCACTGCCTTGTTTCCTCATCTCCTGCTTCCTCCTGCAATTGTCTCACTTCTTCCCATGTCCCTACAACGTTAGTAAACATTAAGGAATAGGAAGTAATTTCTTTCTCCTTAGCCCGATTGACTGAATACTGATTTCTGGCACAGTACTGTGCCATGTCATTAGCATAGCTGTTGCCGACAGTAACGTAATCCTCACCTTGGTTATGGGCAGCACAATTCACCACAGCCAATTGTTTAGGCAGCTGTATCGCCTCAATCAACTTTCCAACCACTTCAGAATTCTTTATAGGAGTTCCACTTGAGGTTAGGAAACCTCTTTGTAGCCACAATTGGCCAAAATCGTGGACAACTCCAAAGCCATACTGGCTGTCAGTTATCACAGTCACTCTCACACCTTTCCCAATTTTGCATGCTCGAGTCAGAGCCATTAATTCTGCTACTTGAGCAGATTTTACTCCTTTTAGATAGGATGCTTCCTTCACTGCTGCAACCGGGCACACTGCATATGCGGCACTCTAACACCTCTTCCTCTGTTCTCAGACATGACCCATCAACAAACATTACATAATCACTTTCTGCCAAAGGTACATCTTTTATGTCTGGTCGCTGTTTCGTACAATACTCAAGCACTTCCAAACAATCATGCTCTGCTTCATCTCTCACTTCCACATTCTCAGCATCTCGCAAGGCTCACATTCGTTGCACCTAATATGACTTTCTCATACTTAGTCAGCCGACTATGTGTCATATACTGAGTACGACTCCTTGTTAAAAGAATCGCCACATCATGAGGTACAAACACTTTCAAAGGATATCCCATCACGATTCCTTCACTCTGCTCCAAACTTCGACATGTTGCAGCTACTGCTTTCAGACAACCAGGTAAGCCTACAGCTACTGGATCAAGCATTGATGAATAATATGCAATTGGTCTCCTCAAACTTCCATGCTTCTGGATTAACACAGAAAGTGCACATCCATTTCTTTCAGTGCAATATAACTCAAATTCTTTTTCATAATCAGGCATACCCAATGCTGGGGCTTCACATAATCATCTTTCAATCGTTTGAACGCTGCTAATTCTTCCTTGTTCAATTCAAGGGGATCTTTCACATCACTCCTTGTTAGCCGTACCAGAGGTTTTGCAATCAGCGAAAAGTTGCTGATCTTCTGGTGGCAGTACCCTACCATTCCCAGAAACATTCTCACTTCTCTTTGAGTCATGGGGGCTCTCATTCCTTTTATGATTCTGATTCTGTCTATTGTTATTTTCCTCAATCCTTTTTCAATGTTATGTCCCAAATACTGTACTTCTTTCTTACAGTACTGCAGTTAGGCTGGGGACACTTTTAGTCCTCCATCTGCCAGGTGATTTAGTAAGGCTATAGTGTCTACTTCACAAGCTTCACGAGTTTTCGACGCCACAAGGAGGTCGTCGATGTACTGTACTAATACTGAACTCTCAGGCATTTGCAGACTTTCCAATGACTTTTTCAACAATTGATTAAATATTGAGGGGCTTTTTGTATACCCCTGTGGGATTCGGCACCATGCCAAAATACAGTCTCCAAACCGAAATGCAAAAATTTGCTGACTGTCGTGATGCAATGGGATGGAAAAGAACGCATGGCACAAATCAATCACTGTATACTATTCTGCATCATGGGGAATCTGATACAAAATCACTGATGGATTTGGTACAATGGGACAGCATGGTACAACGATTTTGTTTACCTTTCTCAGGTCTTGCACTGTTCTGAACTTCCCATTTGGCTTTTTCAGGCCCATTATGGGTGAGTTACATGGACTGCTCATTATTTCTCTCAGAATTCCTTGCTTGATCATTTTCTCAATTATTGGAGTTACTCCTTCAATTATTTCAGGTGTCAATCTATACTGAGGAATGTTCGGATAACTTACTCCTTCTTTTACAGTAATTTTTACTGGGTCTACGTTTCTCATTAGCCCTACATCTTCTCCAGTGAAATCCCAAACCTCTGCTTTTACAGACACTTTCAATTCTTTAGGCAGTTCATCTGGATTAAATACTGCATATGTTCCAATATTCTCACATTCTCTGTTAGCTATGGTCATTTTATACAATACACCCTCATCTGGTGTTTCAAAAGCTATTCCATCTGGAGTACAAAATATAGTGAAATTCATTTTGCACAACAGGTCCCTACCTAGCAAGTTCACAGGACTGGTGTCACACACCACAAATCGGTGCATTTCAGAAAATTTCCCTATACTAACCTTTACGGGTTCTGGAAGGTATGTTTTTAACTGTTGGTTAGATACACCAACTACTTGGATCGTTTCATCCGAAAGAGGAAGATTCTTAACATCAGCTGATCTAACAGTAGATCGAGTAGCGCCAGTGTCCACTAGGAAAGTAATGTTATCATCATTAATCTTCCCATCTACAAATGGTCCTGTCTGGTCTACTTCTAGAGTTGCGCCAAGTTCGCACTCTTCTTCCTCCCTTCGGCACCGTCAATAACCCATTTCTGAATCACTCTCATCGTGTTGCAGCTAATACTGCGAAACAGTGCGAGCGCGTGATGGTTTATTTACCTGCTCTTCATTGTAGAATCCCGATTCATTACTATACTTCTGTGAGTTTCTGTTCTGTGGAAAATGTGGTTTTGGCACCTGATTCTGAGAGGTAACCACCTGCTGCTGTGCTGCAGTTGACCACCCACCTCTTTCCGCACCTGTGGATTCAACGATTGATTTTCAATATTAGTATTTGGAGGGTTCTTACACTCGGATTTCCAATGCCCTAACTCACCGCAATTGTGACATGGGAATTTCTTTTAACTTCTTCTATATTACCTTTCCCTTTTCCTGAGCCAAATCTCGGTTTAGTTCCTGTGTCATATGCTTGTTCGACCAATTGTGCTTCCTGCCTTTCTGCTACCTTTACTTGTGCCCACATTGCCTTTTCTTTTAGATTTCGCTGGTTTGCCTCAATCTCATCGCTAAAATATTTTGCATGTGTCAAAAACTTCATCTATTTTCTTATTTTGCCATTCAACTGTATGCTGCTTTATCATATCACCAATTTCTGGGCGTAAACCATATACAAATCTGTATACGAAATGACTCAAATCTTTATCACTCAGGTTCTCACCTCCACTGAACTGTTTAAAAGCCTGAATTAGCCTCTCATAATATGCATGTACTGACTCCTTGCTTTCCTGATGGGTTCTGTCAGTTTTTACCCAATCGGTCTCTTTAGGAGGTACTTTATTTTTCAGAAATGCCATAACCTGCTCATATTTCTTCATTACTTCTGGGCCGGGAGCTCCTGTCTTAGGGTCCCTAGGATACTCCTGAGTGGGCCAATTTATCATCAGCTTGCATTCTGTCCACAAATCTGCTGGTACTATTATATCAAATAGACTATTAAAATCTATCCATAATACCTTTGACAATTTTACAAATCTGTCTACCTGCCGGTACCACTCGACAGGCTTTTCGCGTAGTCGAGGGAAATCATTTGTGAAAGACAAAATGTCCTGTCTTGTCCATGGAACATGTACATACCCTCCTCCTGGAATCTCTCTCATGGGGTAATCTGTCGTTACCTTTTCTTTCTCTCTAACGGGAAATGCTGAAGCTGTCTTTTCTGTAGTATTATCGCGTCTTTTACACCACTTACTTCTCCATCTGTCCACATCTCCCTATTTTCTCAACAGACCGATTATGTCCTTAATCTGACATATCCTTCCTGTAGTATTCATGTTTTCTATATCCTTTTCAGTGAAATCAACTCGATAAGATTTTTGTAGTGCTTTTACTTTGTCAAAATCTATTCCCATTTCGTTTGCAATTTCCTCTAATCTTTCATGCAAGTTTTTCGCTCTCCACGTTGTACTCTTGCAGAGAAACAACAATTCCTCATCCTGATAGTTTTTCAATTTTTCAGTAGGGATAGTTCCTAATATTAATTCTTCTAATACCATTCGTAATTTGGCCACATCTATTGACTGGGATTCTTGATCCTTTTTCTGTAGTTCTCTGAGCCATTCGCTTAATTCTTCTACAGAGGGCCCTACTGGGTTATCTACATTATTTTGTTCTGGAGCCTTTTGTGGTTCTAATAATGTTTCCCCTGTCATTCTACTCTTTTCAGCATAAATTTGATTTACAAATAGATTATTTGAAACACTCTGTTCAAACATATTTATTGTCGGTCCCCACGGATTCTCTATTTGACTCCGTTCAGTATTTTCAATTAGATTTTGGCTTCTGTACGGCACTGTCAAACAATGTTCAGTATCTTTTTGTTTCTCAAATATGGGCATTACTGGACCTATCGTTACTGGAACTGTTACAGCTTCTAGATTTTTGGTCAATTCTCTTATTTTCTCGGTTAATTCTAGGGTAGTTTTGGCCAGTTCTACTGAATTTTCACCATTTACCCTACTTTCTGTCTGTTTTTATATCTCTCTTGCGGAGTTACTTTTCGCTAATTCTGGTGACATAGACTCTGTTTCAATTATTTTTAATGTTTCTCTCATTGGGGCACTTGGTGACAATGCTTCTGGTTCTGGTCGATACGGTGGTGGGTTTTTATAAAACACATCATCAAGAACATCATCTTCCGATTCATTCACTTCATACCCACTCAAATCCACATTACGCCTTTTCTCGGTGCATTTTCTCCCTTCATTCTCTCCTACCATTCTCACAGGAAACATACCCTCAGTCATACATGCATTCTGCCACCTTTTCATCCGGTCGTCATGGGTGTATTTTACCCAATTATCTAACCAAATACAAGTATGATACCCATATTTCGCAATCATTATAGATGCGGGTGTTTTCGGTGGAGGAAGTAACTGTCCTTCCCTAGTCTCAACTGGTTTATCTTTCTTGAACCAATTCTTAATTTTCCCAAACCACGATTTCTTCTTTTCTGGTGGTTGGTAATACATTTTCTCGATTTCCGTGTACCGTTTAGTCTTCTTACAATGGTACCGCTATTCTGTCCACTCACAGCGCGACTCTTACTAACGCACCAATCAGGAGCGTCTACGTCACTATCACAATCCTCCAATCTCAGCGCGACTCAAACTAACGCACCAATCAGGGAGCGTTTACGTCACTCTGTATTCCTCCACTTTTAGCACGGCTTTACACTAACGCACCAATCCGGAGTGTTTTACGCCTCCAACCTACTGTCTAATCCCAGCGTGGTCGTTCTGATGTCAGCAGCCGCTGCGGCAGCTCTGCTCTGCTCTCGTCTACATCTCCTTTACAAAATCCGCGCAGTAAGTTTTTGTATCAATTTCTACAATTCTGTTAGTAACAACACAAAAACATCTCCATTGTCTGATTCGCTAACCAAAGAACAGCAAAAGACCTTTCTCACGAGAATTCCGTCTTTCCCAAAAGCAGCGCTTACCTCTGCCCTACTACGGAATCATTACTTCCGTTGATAAAGTAGCACATCCCTCTACTTCACCCTTCTAGCAAGCATCAAATAACCGCTTCTCTAGAATTAAATAACACTGGAGTCTTGCCATTAATTAGAATACCTTTTTCATACACACACTGTCCTACAGGGAAAATGTAGATCATTCACACATACTTCTGTCTTTCTCGAGAGCAGCGCTTACCTCTGCCCTACTACAGAATATACCATTCGTTAACAAAGCAGTGCTTCCCTCTAATTTGTCCTTCTAGCAAGCTCAGAATATACCTGCTACCTTTTCAGTAGTAAGCGTTATCGGTATGCCAATTGGTTTCCTGGTATTTAAAGACCAAAATTTCACAGGTAACCTTCGCTATCATACACACTTCTCTCACACCGAGAATATTTCTAATAGCAAC
This sequence comes from Triturus cristatus, assembly GCF_964204655.1. NCBI lineage: Eukaryota > Metazoa > Chordata > Amphibia > Caudata > Salamandridae > Triturus > Triturus cristatus. Next base: position 628,257,817 of record NC_140587.1, read on the forward strand.
ACACGACGATGCTGCCGAATCAAACCCAAACAATGCGCCGTGCAACTTCACTTGTCACACATTTCCCCTGTGTACCTACAGGGCAACAACAATTCCGTCTTTCCCGAGAGCAGCGCTTATCTCTGCTCTACTATGGAACTGTTACAAACTTCCGACTTCCTACATCCCAGAAGCCGTGCAAACAACATATAACTCGACGCAACTCAACATAGAGTGTTAGTACATAAACCAATACCAATCAATAATCAATAAGCTATTTACAAGCAATAGTGACTAAACCCAAAACAATAGCTAACCATCATTCTGCTACCAGAAAACTGCTCCAGCGCTGAATACCAAATCCCTCTCTATGTCACAGACCACATTTCATTCATTCATTCACTGGTGGGGCCCATAACACCATTCATTCATTCTTCTTTTTGATCTGTGGTGCCCGAGAGTGGATCCTTTTATTCCATGTGCTGGAAATGGGAGGAAAATGCACAAATCCCTGATGAGTAATAAGTTCACCTATTCCTCCCTACCTCACCAGGGTCTAAAGCTTTTAACCTAGCAGTTCCTCCCATGGATAGGCCATGGATCAGCTGAGTTGCTGGGAAGAGCGACACTGAATTCTTCTAAACAATATACATCAATACACTTCTAAATAATAACCCGACACAGTTCTTATAATGAATTGAAATTTTTATCTAAAATAAATCATAAGAAAATCATAAAGCATTCAATATTTTGATTCGCATATTTACCTAATCTGGCTAAATGACGTCCTCTATGTCAAATTCAGATCTTTCGTCTCTATGCCCATGAATCGATTAATCAGTTCGTAAATTAATTGGGCATCTGATCAGTCCATCAGAGTCTCTGGCAAGCAGCTGTCCAGCAGTGTCACAGTCCTCTCCGTCAGCATAACGTCAGGAAAACAAGCTTATTGACCCTCTCTAGTCTACTTCTAAAATCAACAACAAAATGTTACAATACATGTTTTGAACAAATTTGATTGGTGGAACCAGGATCCATTCTTCCTGATTCCCATGCGCTCGATGTTTCTTTAGATGTAATTCACATTTTATTAATAATTTGCAACAGTTTCTTGTTCATTCAGGGCATTTTGGTTCTCATATGGGTTTGTGTCCATGGTGTCATCAATTATAACAGTTCTTAGTTTAAGGAAGTCCATTGTCTGAAGATTGGCACCCATCCCGGTGCGACCTTCACGGGTACAGTCTGCCTGGGGTCAGGACGAGGTTATTTTTGCTCATCTTTTAGCGCAGGCGCACTTCACCCAGTGACTTCTGTATATCGTCTGTCCGTCAAATAGGGATGGCAGCCATTTTGTGGCCACTCCAGAAAGGTCAACTTAAGCAAAGAAACACAAAACATAATTAATACATGGAAATGACTATTAAAATGTTTTTCCCTCACTAAACCCTTTATGTGTGTGTATTTATCTAGCAAAAGCAACACGCATTGCGGTTTATACTCACGTTTTAAAGCACAATTCACAAGTCACATCACAAAAGCAACATATAACATGCTAATTCTAAATATCTCGCATTAGTATGCGTACGAAAATTAGTTTACGTATCAATCAGGTCATGCAAATGCGATTCCCACGTGTATTTTCTAATTAGGAATGTTGATTATTCAAACACAGAAAACCATTAATACTATCAATATTAATCAGTTATTCGTTTTAATTTTAACACGATAAAATGGAGGAGGTATACGAATTTTAAGGAAAACCTCACTCCAGCACTGTCATGCTGGCTGGGCAAGTGCACCCACTTGCCAGTCCCTAAACCATCCCTTTTCTTCATATCAGACACCCCTATGGTAGGCCCAAGGGCAGGGTGCATTGTAAGGATAAGGTAGGACATGCCCTGGTGTGTGTGGCATGTTCTAACAGTGAATTATAGCCATTTTCGTTTTTCACTTTTGCAAGGCTACCTGTTCTCCATAGGCCAGAATGGGCAGTTTAGATTATTACATTTTATAATCTTAACTGACTCAGGGAACATGGTAGAAATTCGAATTTAGTATGCCTGAACTCAGAATGATAAAATACATCTTTTAGTGAAATTGGTTTTAACATTCTGTGTTTGAAAATACCACTTTTAGAAAGTAGGTTTTTTCTTGCTTAACTGTCCAAGCCTGCCTCTGCTAGGTTGTGTATTGCTTGTTTGGAGTTTGAGTGACAGGGCTGGGGAATTCCAGGAGACAGGGTGAGGTAGCCCAGTGGTGAATAGAGAGATATGCATCTAGATGGGAGGGAGGAGTTGCACCTGGGACCTGAATAGGGCTGTGCCTTCCCTCCACAATGCAGGCTCCACCTCCTGTGGTGCATCTGATGTCTCTGCCCTGCACTCTGAAAGGAAAGAAGGAGTCATGTAAACAAAGTGCTCCAGGACTGACCAGAACTGGTTTGGACTAGGCAAAGGCCCCTCTGCCCTCAGAGGACAAAGGATTTTGGGGTATAAGTAGTGGGACCCTGATCCCAAGAATTTAGATCACTTTTGGAACAAGAAGAAACCTTTACTGAGGAGCGGAAACTAAAGAAACTGAGGAGAGACTATCCCTAAGCTGAAGTGCTGCTTGGGGGATTGGCCTGCAGTGGTTTGCCTGATTGCCAAAGGAAGGAGAAGAGACTTTGTGTGCTTATTTCAACTTGTAAGGATCTCCAAGGGCTTGAGAGAAGAGCTTGCCTCCTGCTGAAGTCTCAGATACAACAGACTTCAACCACCAGCTCCCCAAGAGTTCTTTGGAAGTGCCTACTGCTGTTATGAGCCTTCTAAGGGACTGCATGTCACAAGGAGCTGGAAGCGCCACTCAAGAGGAAGAAGCGTGTCGCCGTCGCTGCTGATGCCGTCGCACCTTGGATGTCGCCGCTGTAGCTGTCGTATTGCACCGCATCGAGAGAAGCGTCTCACAACGCCGAAGAAGTGTGTCGCCTTCGCAGCCGCTGGGGCTGTCACATCGCACCGCATCACAAAAGTGTCTCGCATCGAGGAAGAAGCGTGTCGCTGCTGCTGCCGTCGCATCTTGGATGTCGCGGCTGTAGCTGTCGTATTGCACCACATCAAGAAAAACACCTCGCATCCACGGAGAAGCGTGCCGCCATCGGAGTTGCTGTCATCGCATCATGGAACAAGGGTGTCGCCGTTGCACTTGTCGCATCGAGCGGAAGCGTCTCGTAACGTCAGAGAAGAGTGTCGCCGCCAAAGCCGTTGTCGTCGCATCACTGGACAAGGGTGTCGCCGCTGCAGCTGACGCATCGAGCCGAAATCTCTCGCAACGTCGGAGAAGCGTGCCGCATCAGGAAGATCATCCCGTCTTTATTTCTTTCCACCAAACTTTCATCGCATCAACATCGTTGCAACAATTTCATTGCCCTGCGTGTCGCATCTAAGGGTACATTGACTTAAAGTGTTGCATTTAAGAACTAAAGAGAACTAAGCTAAATACTAAAGTAACAGTATTGTGGATTTTTGTCGTTTATGGTCTTGTGGTAAATCTATATAAAGAATACTTATTATTGATATAAAACCTGTGTGGTGTCCATCTGTAGTGTTGTAACTTGATTACTGTATGTGTTCACAAATGCTTTACAAACTGCCTCTGAGATAGGCCTCTCTGCTCGTTCCAAGCTACCAAGGGGGTGAGCAGGGGTTATTTTAGGAATGTGCCCCCTTACTAGAGGCGAGGTCCCTATTTGTCACAAGTACCTACCTGTGCCAACTAGAGACCCCCAATTCTAACACCTTCGCTACACCAAATCCAGATGGAGGGCTATGGCCCCCCACCGCTTCTCAGCCCGCCAGCTCCAGGAGTGCAAGCAGGACCCAGCAGCTCTATTATACATCCTCCACTCAGCGGCAGACTGGCCCTCGCCCTGACAGATCCTGCACTCCTCATCCACACCAGGGCCCAGCATGCTTGGGACCACTCACGTACCCTGTGTCTCGTTGGTCGATTTACTCAGCATGTCTGGGATCTCTCCTGGGCCTGCGGGACCTCCGCTCCAATACTCCGGTGAGGTGGACAAGCCAGGGTTCAATCTGCTGTGCAGGTGCTCCCCTCAGGGGAATAGTTGTGGGTGTAGACTGAGGCCCACATGCCCCTCCCCCACCGTCAAGGCTGCTAGTACAGGCTACATGCGTCGTATGCTCATTCTCAATCAGTTTGTGCTGGAGCCCGCCGTGGCACAGCTCAAAAGGCTCACGCTGGTTTCATGTGCAGGGAGCTTTCGTTTATACCTCGCCTTACACGGATATTTGGTCAGATTTATCCCTGAACGGGTGCGCTCAGTTGGAGCTGCCTCAAGGTGCGGCCATGTTGCTCGGCGGTTGGCCATGCCCGATTTGCGCATTCTTAGAGGTAGACCAGATTGGTCCTTATGTGAATGGCAAGGTAAATGGAACACCTATTTCATTTCTTGTCACCACTGGTGCTACTCATTCCACTGTGACCCACCTTTATTTGGGTCTTTTGCATATTTTAGTATGTGATTATTGCTTGGTCATGTTCTGGAGTAGTCAAAACCTTGTAGTTGACCAATAGTCTTGGCCATATCATCTTCAGTAAGCTTCATGCCTCTTGCCCAAAAGGCTTTTGCAGCTTTTGCTGGTGTACTTTGAGACTCTTGATAATGGAGTCCATTCAGATACCCTATGATGGTGTACGTCATCAGAGTCGAACATTAGTTCATCATCCAACAATTCCTCCTGGCCTCCAGCCTGCTCATTCCCTCACTGGAATCTCTTCCCATCACTACTTCTGTGACAGGTTGATCCCAATGCGCCTCCAGTCTATAGTTGTCATCTGTGAGGTCTTACAGTCTTACTTATTAATTGTCAGGCAGCCACCAGGGTTGTGGAGGCGACCATGGTGCATGACAGTCCAGCATACTTAGAGCTCTTGTCTTCCTGGCAGATATTTTGGTGCTTTCAAAAGAGCCACATCTATGATGGTTCATCTGAAGGCACAGTTGCTTTGCTCAGTGGATACCATGTTTAATGAGGCCACTCTGCAAAGTTTTTTGATTTTCAAAAACAGCCACCCATGGTGGAATTTTGTTTTTGAAAAACAAAACTAATGGCCCTGACATCCTGGAAGTTTTCTTCCACCATGTGGGGCTCAGTTTTGTCTTCCATATGCAGGACCACCAGATGTTTCCTGGCGGTCCCGACCAGGAATAAAGTAGATCAGAATGCCTGCCATAAAGGTACCTGGGCCAACGGCCATCAGTTCAAGATTTCCACTAGGTGAACCAGAGGAGTCTCTTCTATTGAAAACATAATGGTTTACCTGACTCTGACAGACAGGGTAGTCTGAGCTATTTGTGCCATAGTGCCTTGTCTGCCAAACTCTCCAAAGGTGTTTAGCAATTCCAAGGATTTTGCCCTATTCATTTGGATCCTTGGTTATCCCATTTGCTTACTCTTTAAAATGGTCATTTAATCTCACATCAAGACAGAACGAAACAGTGACCCTTAATTTCTCAAAAACTACTGAACAGATTTACACCCAATCACAAACAGCACAATCTGTGAACCAAGATCTAGCTTCCTGACAAATTTGGTGCTTGGAATTTATGGTAGCCCGTCTTAAAGAAGTCTATGGAAAATGCATGGGGATTTTGCTATTATGGGACCATCTTTTTTCCTGGCCCCATTTGATGGATCACCCCAAAACTTTCAAGCACAAACTAGTTAAAAAGTAGCACCTTTTTGGAAAGATTCATCAAACAGGGCAAAAGTTATGAGCAACACAAAAAAGATTTTCCTATGGAACAGCTGACTTAACTATAACTACCTAATGGCAATTTTCATATAGCCACCTAGTGCCCCCCCCCCGCAAGCGTCAAAAGACCCCAGGGAGCCTACTCCCCGGGGCTGAATTTAACAAAATGGGGAGGGCGTGTTGCCCCTCCTCGAGCCATTAAAGGCCCCGGAGAGCCCTCCCCCTTGACTAATTACTTTAAGGGAGGGGGCCGAACAACCCCTCCCTGAGCCATTAATGGCGCTGGGGACCCCATTCACCCGGCTGGCTCAGTAACTATGTCCCCAAGGTTGACAGCAGCTTGAGGATGGGGGCTTCTGGGGTCAGCAGACCACCATGTCAGTGACTTCTTTTTCAATAAAGCAGTTTTTTTTGTAATGTAGCTTGTTTTCCTTAAAGGAAAATGGGATGCATTTAAAAAAGATAAATTAAACATTTCTGTTTCATTTTTTAAGAGTAGGGAGTGGTCCGTGGGACCACTGCCTACTCTTAAAAAATATGTTGGCAGTTTGCTAGCGGCTTACTACCTACTTGAAGTAGATGGTGAACTGCGAGTGTTGTGCGACCACAAATGCGGTCCCAAAACAATGGTACATACCACTGCCTGCTCTTAAAAATATTTTCGTATCCATTCACAAAGGAGAAGTTGTCCCCTGGGGACCCCTTCCTGTTTGTGAGTGGCTTACCATTTACTAGAAGTAGGTGGTAAACTGCAAGTGATTTGCAACTGTAAATGTGGTCCCAAAACAGTGGTACATACACCATTCTGACTCACTATTAGGCAGGGACGCCCCTGGCACGCACCTTCCTAATAGTGACTCCCAAACACTGTTTTGCAAGTCCTCGTCTCGCAAAATAGTGTTTGTAAATATCAACACCCTTTTTCTGTGGTTGCCAATGGGCCCATTTCCCGTTTGCGACCGCAAAAAACGGTCATGCATCTGGCCCCTAGAGAGGTTTGCAGAAAGTGCCATGAAACAGTGTAATCAGTCACATGCAACGCTCTACAAAATCCGCAAACATGACATGACGCACAATTATAATTAACATTTAATTACTGAAACTAAAGCCCTTATTACCAGTGTGGTTTGAAATTACCATCCCTGTGCAAACATGAGTTTTCCTGACAGATTTCAGCAGGTCAAACCTAATGAAATTATGGGGGGAATAGGCTTGGAGAAAAAACAAAACATGAGAAATTCATTGTGTTAAATACCGATTCTACATGTTATGCCTCCATTCCAAGTTGAAAACTCAAAATAGGTATTAATTACCATAGATTGTGACATTATTTAGAAGGTGTGGTTAATACCATACCATATTCCTCACACCTTATTATGAGTGTTTTAGAGTACAGTGTATGATGATTTTGTTGAGACTAATTTAGAATGCCATCCAGTTGAGAAAATAAAAATCAATAGAGATGACGGCACTTCTGAGTTTACTGTGTATCAATGGAACTGATCTACATAACCTGACATTGACTTAGGAAACAGAACAACGCGAGGCAGATTCTACAGAATGTGAAAACCAAAAGAACATTTGTCAAAGGATTCAGTAATGGATGTCCACGTTCATCACTGTCTCACAGGATTGACAGGTGATGGAAGGCAGAGAAATGGAAAATGTCAATTAGAATTAGCTGATAAACAGTATTGTTGAAGTTAACTGAGTGAACAGCAAACGGGTTGAATTCAAAAGTATGTAAGCGAGGAATTGCGAGGAAAATATGGATTTCAAAATAAAATAAAATGTAAATGAATTGGAGAACACAAATAAGAGTTTCAGCACAGAAATACAGCATTAAAACAACAGACATGTCTAATCATGCGGTAGGCTTTGCAAACAATATTATTGAAATATTACTGCAATTGTACTGGTTTGAGTTCTATGTGGCAGCCACATGTTGTGTAGACCATGCGTATGCCTAAAGCAGCCTGATCAAAAGTTATTACTCTTGCCTACCAAAACAAAAAAAATCAAAGCTTAAGAACGGAATGCATAGATGTAACATTAGATTTAATATCACGTGTGAGTTGGAGCCTATACACCTGTGCATGTTTAGAACTAGACACGTAGGAATTGAATTGAAATTTACCATCATAAGATGGCGAATCTACCAATATTAAAATGAATATCAAACAGTCTCGGCATTAGCATAAGGTATTAGACATATACAATACATGGAAAAAAACTACATCTCAGGTTGGAGAATAAGAATACATTAAATATTGAGACATAAGAAAAATAATAAAAAAGATCCGAAATATGTGGAAGATTTATAGCACGTGAGAGTGCAAAGATTGACAATACTCAAAGTGAGACAGCTCTAAAAAAAAGACTGCACATAAGAAATAGAATAGAAACAACTACTGCCTTGGACAGTTTCTTCACGCTGATGGTGTTCTTACTGTTGTCTTATCACTTACAAATTTTCCTATTCGGGAGAGGGGTGTGCTGTTTGCATGCCTCTGTTTCGTCGTTCCTTATTTTTAGAAAGGTTTATTATTCCCAGAACTATTGTATCTTAAACAGTTATCAGAACGCAAGAAACTCACACAGCACACACCACTGTTTGCCTGGGAATTACCTGATGATCAAGCGTACAAGAGCCATTTTTGAGGCATCAACTGTAATTCACAGTGTGTGAGGGATTATGGGACTATTAGGGGCATACTTACAAGGAGATATCGCCACGAGAACATCACTTTTAGTAACTATATGGTGGTGATATCCACTTATTATTAAAGTGGTGTTAAGCCACTTAACGTGTCTTAACCATGCCTTCTAAATAAGGCACATTCCCACGCTTCACTTACCGTGAAAGGGGCTTACAATGGGTTTTGCTGTGGGCGTTTCGCCACAGCACCCATTGCTTTTGAGGCTGCCCCACATTTACAGAGCTGAGGCAGCACCAAAAACTAAGACCAGGGAATACTTGGTCTTAGACTGGCAATACGAGGAGAAATTATTAGTTTCTTCTCGTTTCTTGCTTTTTCCATATGTGCTTCATTCTGCAGCATACATAGAAAGAGCAAACCGTCTTTCAAGATTGTTCATGTGCAGGAAGGTGTCCCTTCCTGCACATAAATAATCATCCCTGCAGTGCAGGCACCCTTGCAACATGGCGGAAAGGTGCCTATGCCTGCACTGGTGTAATCAGCTTCATTAGCGCAAGTGCTAGGGGAAGCACAGGGGTGGGCAATATTTTTGTGAATGCATTTTAAAAATATCAGAGCGCGGCTTACCAATTTTGGCGTAACACTGTGCTCTGACATTTTGTTGTAAATATCCCCTTTAGTTCCTATTTTAGTTTGTGGACTCAATGTAAATACAGAACACAATGATTTTGCACTGTCATTCAAGGTGTGGTTGCTGATCAGCAGAAGTAAGACTGCAATTGAAATAAATCTCCATCAAAAGGAGGAGATAACGCTGTAGAAAAGCAATATGCCAGTTCTGTTGCAGCCGAAATATAGTCAGTGTTATGATAACACATATCACAGGATTGGGGTGAACCTAAGAAGGTGTCTCCTGGAACACCGTGTCCTCTTTTTTACATTCACTGAGGGGAATGGGTCTCAAAGGGGCCCCTTCTGTTTTTTACTAATTGGTTACCACCTCCTTTGAGGAGGTGATAAAAAAATCAATGTTTTACTACAATGTTTTGGTTTGCCAAATATTGATACATTGGATACCAATTTGGTAGTTGGAATCTACACCTACAACACCCCCTTACAGATACCAAATCTGTATACAATCAGAATCCCATTTTAGAACTTGGAAAAACCTTTCTGACTCCAAAAATGGAATCCTTAAATAAGAGAATGTGTTTTAATGAGTGCAAATCCCAAATCAGAGCATTTGTGACTGTTAGAATGGTTAGTAGACTTGGCCCTATATGTCTTAATATCTACTAGTTTTACACTAAGGGCTTATTTAGATGTCGGGAGGAATTATTTCCGAACGGCAACCGGTCATCAGTCCCGCCCGACTCATTTCAATGTGACCGAACACTCTTCGGTCGCATGCTCCCTTTCCTCAATGGGAGCTCATGTTACAGCCATAAACCGGCTGTAACACAAGCTCCCATTAAGGAAAGGGAGGTGCAGTTCATCCTTGCACCCTTTGGCAGACGCCACAAGGTGCCTGCCACAAGGTGCAGGGATCAACAGGGAGGCACCATAGTTGTCCCCTCGGCCTCCAACCTGAGACCATGCACCAGAGTGGGCCCTGCTAGGGTCCCCCAAACATGCTTATGACATGGTTTTCATGTCGGACAGGCCATCATGGAAACCATGCCACAAACTGTGCTTGTTCATCTCAAGGGCCTTTCCCCCCTTGAGATTACTAGCCAGCTTCCGACTGGGAAAAGCCAGGCAGAATGACTGGCCAGTTTCCTTTCCGACCGCCTCCATCATAATGAGGCGGTCAGAAAGGAAACTGTGCGTTCCATTGTGATGCGGCCCTGAGGCTCAGACCGCAGGTCAGAGCCTTTACGGGCCACATCGTATTTGGCCCCTATGCTTTGGTAGACATAAAATGTATTGCAACACTATGTAGCACTCTAATTCTGCCCAGAAAACCTAGTTTGTTCTACACAAATATATGACCTTGTCAGATAGACCAAAAGAACATAATATGTGGATTGAACACATCATGCTATGCCAATTAATTATATCCAAAAACAATGAAACGTAAAAAATTATGAAGCATACAATCTTATTTCTAGGTGCATCATCAGAAAAAAAAATATTTATATTTTCCAAAGACTAGGATAGTACGGATGTAATATGTTGTGTATTATAATTGAGTGCAACATTCATTTACTGTATGAGGCCACCTTCTAAATCATTCTCTTCTTATGGCCCTGTTCTCTCACAACAAACTGTGGGGCACAAAGTGCCCCTTGGGTGCTTCAGTCTGCATTGGAAACTAATGTTTATAATACTATTGCCTATAAAACATATCCACAAAACAATTAAAACAGAAGCACCAACTCCAATAAATCCAACAATTAGAATGTCCCAATTTACATGGATAACAAGGATTATCCTAAGACAACCACAATATCAAAATATTTAACTTGTACTAACAATGCTTTAAGAAAACAGGACACAATTATTATGGCTCAATTGTTTACAATCCAACTCTAGAAATAAACGACGAGCAATAAGTGCAATGGTGAGTAAAACGTAACTATCTATATACATATAAAGTCACAGAAAAAACAATTTAAATAAACGTTACAATGAGGTGTTGGAATGAAACACAGGATAATGTTAAAAACCCCCAAAACGACTGACATATGCCAGGTATAGTTTAGTGAACTAGCTATAATTTGCATCAACCATCATGCACTGGTTATGAACTCACAACGCACATCACTTGTGACATGTTAAACAGCAACAACAAATGGTTTATATTGTTACTAACATCTGTTATCATTTGTGTTCCTTGTGTGACCCTCAAAAACAGGTTCACTACACAGCATTTCAATGGAGACCACGATATTTAGTCCTGTATTGGCTGCCAAAATGTGTTGTGCATGCTATGGCTAGCCAGTTAAATTGGGTGGTCACCTTGGGGACCTCCCACATGACCCTTGGGATCAGAGTGCGCTCATTCTGCACCCTTATAGGTTTTTATTACTTCACTTTCAGTGCACAAGACTATGTCTGTGGGTCCTGCAATGGCTACCGCAACATATTGTTCATGTTGTGGTCAGCTAATCAGGATTGACTAGTCCCATTCAAATTGGCCATTCAGAGAATAGTTGGACCATAGATGCCTAACCAAATCCCTCTTTAAATGTTAATTTTTCCAAATATGTCTGAATTTATTTTTACCAAATCACAAAATCATGCTTTTTGATTACAATTCTAACTTTTTGCAAATGTCATATAGTTCCATTCAGCCTTATTTCTGTATTGTAATGCAATGTTACCTCTGGGAAATAATATTGGAAATCACACTTTTGGGAACCTTCTTTTTACCTCAATACATTCCATGAATGAGCCAAGGTTTATGAACTTTTTTCTAAAGTTTGTTGCAGCTAACAGGGCACCAACGTTATTAGCAAAACAAAAATCGCTTTTTTTTGGAAACTCTGATCTAACCATAACTACAAGGTGCTCTTCCAGCTTAGTTCATTCAGGGAATGTTTTGGTGTGACCCGTCTATTGGAAGCTGAGAAAAAGAGGGGTTCCAAAGCTCATTTTCCCCATTCATTTTTCCTTAGGAAAAATTAGGCACATCTGCACACCAAAACGACTGACCATAATAACACCAAATTTGGCAGAAAGCTATATGGTGGTCCACAAAGCATGCCTTATGTAATTGATATAAATTTGTTAAGTGTGTTTGGAGATATTAATGTTAAAATAAATATCAGGCCATGGAGGATCCGCAAATCTAACAGATCACATTATCTGATCTGTCTAGCTGCCACCAGATCAATAAAGATGTGGCAGCAGCCATCTTAGGACTCCGGGACTCAATCCTCTATCCTAGAAAAAGGGAAAAAAAACATATAAGGGTAGGGACGCCCTGGTGGATTTCCACGTCTTAAAGTCAATGCTTCTTAACAGAGCACTTGAATACCTAGACTATCCAGTTTAACAACAAGACAGGCTCCCTGGAATAGCATCAAATAAGCTAGTGAACTAAAGTCTGAAAAATTAGAATTTTTTAGGACGAGTCCTAATCTGAGCACATTCCAAAATATCAATCCTAGTTGACCCTTTAGAGTTGAGCTTCGTGGAATTATCACGGGAGCACCTTATGTTTTCCTGATCCTCAATCATCTCGGATGTTACCAGGAGCACTGTGAAGAAAGTTATCAATCCTCTGAATATAACATGGACCTTGACACAGGTCTCATTGTCAACAACCCTTTTTATGTCTGAAGAAGGGCAGCTTCTGGTTTTCCCTATGCTCTTTACCTTGCCCAATAATTATTAGGAGGTATTTATGCAGTTAGTCAAATGTGAGTCACCTGAGGCAAGGATCATTCCTACACAATGCCTTGTCATGATTTGATCAACCCTAACATCTGCAGGAGGCAACATTCTAACACCAGACTTTACCAAGCGTGGTTCATCATGCAGGATTTACGTAGAACCATATGCAAGTATGGAGTCACATTAATCACTTCGCCCTTTCCTGTCAGTTACAAAGGGATTTAGCTTAACATCATTGTAGCTGATGTCTTTTAGAGCGGAACTATTATTAAAAATTGAAAACAAGTATTGGCAGTTTATCTAATATAACTTCTTAAATTTTAGGGCACCCTTGCTTCCTAAATGTATTTGAGGATGTATTCTGTACTAAGAAATAGCGCTAAATGTAAAAGAAAAGCAGAGCGAGCAGCCACTCACGCTCTCTGAATGTTCAAATGGGGTAGGATTTTCCCCTACTAACATCTGGCATTTATGGCCAGTTTCTTAGTGTAAAATGTACACTTGTGTACAAAATGGATGCAAGAATGGATTTTACGCTTAGAAATAGGACTAAATGCAACAGAACATAAACAGCAGCATGAAAAGGTGTGCACATTCGATAAATTTGGTCTTGCCATAGGATTATTTTTCCCAATTAGTCTTAAATGCATTAGCCGGCGTAATCACATTATTATCAGTAATTCTAAAGAGCAGCACGGAATTACTGAAATTATTTTAATTATTCAAATTACCCCCAGACCTACTCTCCAGCAGAAAAAGAAGCAACATTATATCTTGATCTAGTAGTATATTTCTTCCTTTTGACTTTGATACAGCAAAAGCTATCAGAATCAACTCGTCCATCTTTTAGTATCTGATTCAAATAATCATTAGCTGCTGGAAATCAAGGACCAATAAGAGGAAAAATGAAAAAACTCTTGACTGAAATCCTTACATTCAAAGAGATCTGAGTCTTTGATGGCTCTATGGGTTACATTATGATAAGAAAATTCTGCAGTTGATAAAAAGGAGACCCAATTGCCTTTAGTTGAGTTGAAGTATCATCGTAACTATTGCTTTAGAGTATGATAAGTTTGTTCTTTTTGCCCACTTAACTGAGGAGGATAACTTTAAGAAATAACTTGTTCAACTCCCAGTGTTTTAAACAAAACTCTTCAAAACATAAAAATGATTTAGTATCGCTATCAAAAATTATAGTATGAGGCATGAAAACAAATGTCAGTCAAAAAATATTGGATCATTTCTTCTACTGTCGGTATTTTAGACAAAGGAGGAAAATGGGCCATTTTATAAAATGTATCTTCTGTCAAACCTACCACAATGTATCCTTCTGAAGTTGAATATCAGTTATTGCAATCTGCAGCAATTGGAGAACAAGCTTTACTGGTAACTGGTAACAACTGCAAGTATCCAAAAGGCTTATAATGTACATATTTATGCTGCCAACAAATACAACAGTAAGAGCAAAGTAATGGACGTCAGTATGAACATTTGACTGCCAAAATGATCCAAAGTAGGCATAACGCCTCTATGGCTAAGAATAGCTGAGTCGTGAGTTATTAAACATGTTCATAGTATCCAACTGTAATTCCTTAGTTTGAACAAAAATATCTTGTAAAATTCACTCCCACCTATGCCAATTTGCATAAGGGCTGGTAGGACGAGCAGGTGATCCATTGCCCGCATTTGGAAAAATGGGCGGACCATAATATTTTATAGGTGCACTTCATTGATTATGTTTTCATAATCTGGAGAGGTAATCAGATGCAGAAAGAGCAAAGGAATTTGTCATTTAGATTAATCAAAATGAATACAATTTGAGATTTACTAGTAATAGCAGCTCTAAGGAAGTACAATTTCTAGAAGTTAACCTGAAAAATAACAAACTAGTTTCTTCAGTCTTTAGACAATCAACTGCAGGGGCAACATACTGCATGCTACTAGTTTCCACTCCTTTGCCAGCGTTAACTCCTAAAGTGAGGGAATTCTCTTTGTCACAGGTTGCTATCACAGTCATAATTACTCGGCCTTAATATACATGTGATTTCTGCATGCTCCTATCTGCTTGGGGGGAGGGGAGTGATATACCATTTAAGAAACGTAATAGGTGCTTTAAGTGACCTAAAATGATAGCTTTCAATGGCATATATAGTTCAGCTGGAAGGCAATGATGTCCAGAAGCCTTTCACTTTCTAAGCATCTCGATTATCTTTTAAAAAGAATGTGAATTAACCACTTTGAGATGTGCTGTTATCTCCAGACAAATAATACTCTTCTGATCTGGAAAAAGACTTTTAGAATGCTTCTCTTTAAAATAAAAACAAAATGTCAGAAATTGGGTCCTGAAGCACCCCCTTCCCTTGGTAATAGATCTTCCTAATCAATTTCCTCTTATATTTCATCTTTAATTTCAATGCTAGACTGTTGTCACTTTTTTCACCAAGTTCATATTCTTCCACAGAAGAAGCTTTCCGCTTGTTAGATATTTCATTGCTGAGTTTGTCTGATATCCGTCCCTGTAATCCTGTAGTTTATTGTCCAAGCTCTTTCTAGTGCCCAATTCTAAATCTGAGACTAGAAGTAATACCTCTAAACCCCAGATTTTTAATTCTAACAGTTCTAATTCGACTATCTTACCTCATGTTCATTTGCAAGCTATTTCTTTCATGTCTCTCTCAGGAAAGCATTAAATGTATGCCATACTGTATGTATGATGCATATTCTGATTTCAGCTCATCAGCTTAACCCCTAAAATAACTGAGTCATCAAACATAACTTTAAAATTCGAGGACCACATCCTTAAATTTTGTATTTCCCACAATGGACATCTAGTTGAATGCCTGCATGATCAGACGGATGACTTGACAGATAGCGCCTCTCGGCCACTGCTTCAGGTCTTGCATGATTTAGCTAAATTCAGTGTGAGAATGCTATCCACTATTTCAAGAATGTAAAGATCTAATTTAACTTTATTCCTCTGTCTTCAGATATCTAACATTTTAAGGTTAACTATTAGCCTCCTAATTGCCTGTTTCATCAATTGGTTTTTAACCTGTGCGTGATCAGAAGTGCAGTCTATACCAGGGTCTAGGGCAACACTTAAGCCATCCATCAATAACTATAGTCAACCATGGCAAGTTGCAAAGCATCCGAAGGGTCATATAATATACCCACAAAACTACATGTGTGTTCCTCTAAACTTACCTTGACTGTAAATATCCTCAATGAGTTAATTAATTTACTGTTATGAGCTTTGCACGGAGCCTTAAATATACTGTGGGCCTCACTGGGACTTAAATGTGCCTGCTCTGATAGAAACAATAGCTTCTGAAAAGTAGTCTCAGATAATTATGTTCATAATGCCCAACACATGCCCTATGGGGACTGTACAGCCTATCAAGATTCCATGATATGGTGCATTCTTTAACCACAGCCTGTTATTTTCTGGTGGCTGCACCCCATCAGCTTGTGCACTCCTTACCCTCTGCAAGCTATCCTGGGGAAATCCCCTAATCCAGAGTGCTTGCTAACCACACCCTAAGTGCAAGCTCGACTCCCACCAGTTTAATTTTAATGGTATACTGAAGATGCTGGTGTGAACTGCCATGGAGGTAGGACATCTCGGCCTGTGTGAGGTGCTGTTGGTCAAGGAAAAATGCCACAAACTTACACAAGCAAACAAAATAGAACTATGTGCTAAAACTGTGACAGATCCTCTACCTGCAAGCCTGTCAGAATCAAATCCCTGTCCTCACAGGCTGCAGTTGGGCATGGCATGCTCATGTGAAGATGTGCTGGAAGTGGTAGTGGGTATGAGGGCTTCACTGCAAATGTAGAATAGTACATGTGGATCTTGCAAGGTGTTAGATGTAGCTATGCACATAGTAAACATACTTCAGGGCATGATGGATAAAGTTACTCATCTCAAAGTCCTGGTGGTGGACCTGAAACACATAACTATGGACCTGATTACGATCTTGGTGGATAGGATACTCCATCACAAACATAAAGGATATCTCATCAGCCACATTACAAGATCCATAGGTTATAATGGAATTGTAATACACCGGACGGGATATCCGTTACGATTGTAACGGTGTAACCCTGTCGGTCAAGATAGTAGTCTTTCAGAAGACTCTAAAGGCATATCATAAAGGAACTCCAATAAAGATGTTTGGATTTCAAGGAAAGGCAGAATTTTCAAGGAGAGTGCACCAGATGTGTTTGGAATAGTGGATTACAAATGTCATGCCACCCAAAGGTTTGTCAAACAACTTCACAATAGAAAGAGTGTATGGAGCACCAGTTCCACTGCCTGAACCAGGGGAACCCCGAAGAGGTATGATCTTCCACCTGTTGAATGACACAGACAGTCATACCATCCTATATGTAGCTAGACAAAGTGGAATGCTCTGATATGTGAATGCTACAATAATCATACACAGACAGCACAACAAAAAGAGATGATCTTTTGACACAGTCGAAAGTAAATGCAGAGAAGTAAAAGCTGAAATACATGATGTTTTTTCGAAACTGAAAACTCTGAGTGACGGACAATCATATTATTTTCCAGACGCCAAAAGGGCAGAACTTCATATGACAGTTAGCATAACTTAGCGTGATCAGTGCATAACTGAGGATCAGGTGGGACTGTCTGGGTCTTATGTGCATGCAGATAGCAATCTGGTTGTTGGGGAGCCTGACAACTCAGGTATGTTAACATAAACAAAGATGCTAACAATAAATAGTCCTCTATTGTAAATGATGTTATGCTTTTAAAACAAAATGTGCATTATTAATAATGCACAAAGCAATTATTCTGCACCTGAATTCACATGTGTATGCTAGCATGGATTTACTGAAGTTGAAACTCATTTTTTATTATCTGTAAGAGTGTGTTTTCTGTCTCAAGTTTACTAGGCCTTAGTTAGGCCTCAACTTCATCTAGTCCAAAATGGATGTCATATCATCATAATTATTCTCTGTTTATATTTTTGTCCGACACTACTTGCAGCAAGATGTGGATTTGTTTACTCATGAATTGCACTGTTCTCGAAGATGGCCTGAAGATTTGTTACATATTTTCAAGGACCTTCCTATTGCACGTTATTGCATTCATTCACAAAGGTTCACTGTTGTTTATGTAACAGGTTTGTTCTGAAACCTCCGGACAACATTAGATCAGAGGGGCTGAATCAAAATTCATGTAGTGGGTTATTGCTAAAGGCATAAGGTTATATGATGATTTCCAATTCTGTGATTTCAATTGTTGGAAATGTAAATCTTTGCTCACTTCGTGGTAACTTTGCAGTTTCAATGCTTTCTTAAGGGGAAAATGACAGTATAAACCTTTGAATTTGTGGATGATCCATATATTTTTGTTCTGTACTAGAGATGCTGTCAGATTTCTTACTGATTTCGCTTCACATCTGAGAATACGTCTATTATTGATTTTTACTTTTTTTTCTGCATTGTTCCTATTTCTCAGAGTCTTAACGACAAGGGGCCCGATTCACAAAATTAATCTGAGACAAAATCCTAACTTTACTACGTCCGGTATTCATAAAAGGCATTTAGGAGTAGTAAAGTTAGGAATCCCAGTCATGCCCTCAGAATGCGTCACTCCAAGGTAGGTAAAAAAATAAACAGTGGAAACACCCCACCAAGACTAGACTACCTTTGTGCGATTTGTGTGGATTGATCAACATCTGCTTGGTTTTAGAAGTGTTGATCTCCAAGTCTTGAGCAGGACAAAACTCGTCAAAGCTAGTATAAAGTTTCATAAGACCGCACAAGGTCTTGGAGATCAACAGGGTGTCGTCCGCAAAAAGGAGGATCAAGAATTTGGTGTGAGCCAAGAGGGGGCAATCCTTGTCAACCTGGTACATAAAATGTATGAGGTTATTAATAAATAACAAAAACAATGTGGGCACCGGTACTCAGCCCTGGTGAATGCCTCTGCGAACTGGTATCCTGTCAATCAGCTGGGCATGTTCCTTGCACCTTATGAGAGCGTTATTGTCCACATGTAGGCGAATTACTAGCGATAGGATGTGTGACGGCATTGCCAGGTCAGTGAGGGCCTTCCAGAGGTCAGGCTGGGGGACTAAGTCAAGAGACGAGTTTCAATCGACAAAAGCAACATAAAAGTGTCTTTGCTGATAAAAACAGTCTTCCAATAAATCAAAAAGAAACAAAAGGCCTGGTCGATTGTAGAAACCTTTGTGTGGAAACC
This sequence comes from Triturus cristatus, assembly GCF_964204655.1. Taxonomy (NCBI): domain Eukaryota; kingdom Metazoa; phylum Chordata; class Amphibia; order Caudata; family Salamandridae; genus Triturus; species Triturus cristatus. The sequence continues at coordinate 628,276,792 of NC_140587.1, forward strand.
AGCTTGGAAAGGACTTCTTCCTCAGCTATCCAGTCTTCGACAAAATACTTTTTTGAGGCAGTCTATTAGACTATTGGGTCTATAGTTGTTTGGTTGGGATCTGTTGCCTTTTTTGTGAATGGGTAGGACTTTTGCGCCCTTCCAGGAGTCAGGAATGGTGGCCCCCTAAGCAATGGCATTGGCAATGGTTAGAATGTAAAGGTGCCATTCCTCCATGTCAGCTAAAATATTTTGTCCGGGACATCATCAGGACCTACGGCCCTTCCTCATGTGACAGCATTTAGGGTATGGATAATATCAGCGATGTCAAACATTTGCATGGAGCGAACAAGGGGGAGGGGCCAGAGTGGTAACCTGGATTGTGCTGGTAGGGTAATCAGAATACAAATTGTGAAAATAATCAACCCAGTCAGATGGAGCACCATTGTTTATGTGCATGAAAGGGAGCTGTTAGGAATGGATCTTTTGTACAAATTAAATTGCACAATTTACTGTGCACTGGAGGGTGTCGAGTTTCAAATGCACAATGAAGATGTTAAATTTAAAGTGGCCAGACTAGGAACAGCTTTTGTATTATTCCTTGTAAGAACGGTAGAGGATTTACCTCCTGATTTATGAAACGCTGCAAAATCTGAAGCATAGGATTTTTCGGGGAAAGACATCTGACTCATTAAAGGTGTGGAACCTGGCCAAATAAGGATTAAACTAAATGCAGAATTTCTGAGAACGCCACCATGCAATCTTGCACCAGAGACAGGGAGACATCGTTTACAACAAATGCAGTACAAGCATTCCATTACAAGGCGGTCATTACAATGACCGCGTTGTTACAGCGTGAACAATTACATCGACTTGCTGTAGGTGGCAGGTGTTGGATTTACAATCCAACACTTTCCCTGTTGTTGCACAAACTGGAGTAGGAATAGTAAATGATACTATTCCTAAATCCAGCGTGCCCCCTACAGCAAGTCGTTGTAACGCCTTGCGATGTAATGGTTCACGTTGTAACAACGCTGTCATTCTAATGACCGCGTTGTAATGGAATGTGTTGTAGCACATTCGTTGTAAAGAGATATATTTCTAGAGACATTGTGGATCTCTGCCAGGCCTTCTTTTCCAACCCACTGCATGAGGAAAGCCAGTTTCTACTCTTGTTCAGATTTCAAAACTGTTTTGACATGGTGCAGAGTCCCACAAGGGTATACAGAAAGCCTTTCAATCTTTAATCAGATTTTGACAAAGAGTCTTGAGAGTTACAAATTTTGTGCAGTACATTGAGGACCTACTAGTTGCATCAAGTACCAAGAAACCTGTAAACAGGTTACGATTGCCTTACTGCAGCTTTTGGATGAGAATGGACATAAAGTGTCCCAGAGTAAGTTACAAAAAAACAATTTGACAAGGAGAAAGTGTATCCCTATCTCAAAGAAGACTACACCCTCACTGGAGGGGATAATTCCTTATCCAACAGTAACTCAAGCAATGATAGTTGGGGAGCAATGGGCCAAGAAAAGGTCCTCATTCCCATTTCTGGATATGGGATGCCTACATACCAAGGACCTCCATATTGAAAATACCACAGGGTCCACAACTATTTTATCCTCATACTATTAACCCTTCTTTTTTAGACAGAGGCTGGGGCAGAGGAAGAGATCGCAGGTGAGGAAATCAAAAATAGGTGCAGTGTCAGGAGCCACTGAAACACACAATGCAGACCCGGAGTCAATCAGAGAAGAAAATTTGATAGTTAATCTATCACATAGGACTCTCGCAGAGAATGAAACCAGAGTCCTAAAGAAGGGCTTAGGGTGTGTACCCACACCTAAAGTAGACACGTTTTGGGATAACTCTGAACTACAAAACCTCTTCAGAAAGATACATCTACTGGCTTTCTTTCACAGTAAACCTATTCAAGAATAAAAGGATACAGGGCTACGTAATCCGTCCAAATTCACCCCCAATGCTACTATGATACCCAATGAAATTCTCACATTTGAACAAACATTTTTGAAAGAAGTTACTAGAAGCAACAAAAGAGCCTCTTTCTACAATTTCTCAACCGCAGAACTCTCAGCAGTGAATTCTTTGGCTAATGACTGCAAGATTACCATTAAACAAGCAGACAAGGGAGGAGCAACTGTGATTATGTCCACTACGGACTAGAACAATCAATGTAACAGTCAGTTGGCCAATCCAGACTACTATATTGCCATTCCCACTGATCCCACTTAGTTCCTCACCACACAGATTACCGCCATGGTATCTATGGCAGAAACCCAGTTTTGGATTGACAGGAATGAGGCTGACTTTGTGATCAATGGAGAACCTATTTTTATATCTTGCCAAAAATTCATAAGGTTCTACATCCACCACCAGGACGACCCATTGTTTCGGGGATCAACTCACCGTTGTAGCCCCTGTCCCACTTCTTTGACCACTTATTACAACCAGTAGTACAGAAAACTCCTTCATTCTTACAGGATACTAGGGATGTCCTACGGCTAATTGAGAACACTAGCAACGCATGCAATATTTATTTACTGATCACTTTGGACCTAGAGGCACTTTACACTAACATACCCCAGACAGCCACATTAGATGTGGTGGCGAATGCCCTACTAGCTGAAGACTGGACTTCACCCACACCTGTAATCTTCATCATGAAGTATGCTACGTTAGCCCTCACAGAGAACTTCTTTCAATTCAACAAACAACTATATCACCAGACCCAGGCGACATCTATGGGAAGCACATTCGCCCCTAGTCTGGCTTGTCTGTATATGGCAGCCTTTGAAAGAGAAATGATTTTTCATGAATCTAATCCCTACAACGCAAACATATAGTTGTGGTGCAGATACATTGATGGCATTCTGATTTTTTGGAAGGGCGAAAGGGCGACATTCGAGAGCTTTTGTGAGTGGATCAACTCCCTTAATCCATATCTCTACTTCTCTTACACCATATCCAAAGACAAAAAAACCTTTCTAGACCTAATGATCACCCTGACAGAGGTACAACTGAGCACCACAATTTAAAGAAAGCCTACAGACTGCACTAATCTTCTCTTATACAACAGCTGTCATCCAAAAGCCCTTAGGGACACCTAACTTATGAACAATTTTTACGGCCATGCACTCTGCAGAACTACAACACTGAGGCAGACCAACTAGGAACACAATCTTAGCACACACGAATACCCCACACACAGTGTTCAGAGAGCCAACAAATGGGCCAAAAATAACAACAGGGAAGCACTTTCAGAACACAACTCGAAACAAGAAACGGACACATTGGCATGTGTAACCACTTACACACAGGACTCCAACAGAATTCGGAAGATCATCAACAATAACTGGGGCATTTTACAAACAGGTGAACTGACATTACCCCAAATTTGGTTCACCTTTAAACCCACCAGGAACATGAAAGAGATGCTCATACTTACTAGACTGCCACCACCTACTAAGCACAATCAGAGATCCCTTTGTGACCAACCCCAGTAACAGAGCACTATCCATGTGGGTCCTGCACTGTATGTGCATTCACTGAGATGACAAAAGAAATCAAACTGAGCAACATGTTCCACTGGATACAGAAGAGACACACTAACTGCAACTGGAGTAACTTTATACTTTAACATGCCCTTGTAATTCAAGGTATATTTGTATGACCACTAGAGTGGTCTAAATACACATCATGGAACACCACAGTAACATCCTGGGCCACAGACTCAAGACCAAGATGTGCAAACACTTAAAAAATGAGGGACATTCACCAAATGATTTACGGTGTACCATTATTGAGGCACACCCACATAGAAGCAAAAATGCTCTCTTCAGTGCTCCGGGGCTGATATATGCCCCCGAGCACTGATGCAGTCCATCAGCTCATGTTACTTTCACTTTACTGTAATGACATTAGCATACCCTACAGTAAAAGAAAAAAACACTTAGGAAGCTCTTCCGAAGCAGCCCAAGCTTAAAATGAAATAAAGGAATTCCCAGAGGGGCCTTCATTTACCTCCCCAGTGTCAGCCAATTGCCTGCTGATTCAGAGGGTGTTTGTTATTTAGTTTTATTGTTTCCTAAAATGTATCATTTGAATAGTAAAGATGTTTCAACAATTGATCCATCTCACAGACATATATGTAGTTCTAATGATGGGACACAATTAGTCTGAGATATTTTTGGTGTAAATATTCCTCCAATAGGAGTAGTCCTAAATGACGAGAAAATCAGAAAGCTCTCTACAGTAGTAGATACGTTAACCACTAGTACAGCTGGTGCTTTGTTAGCAGTCAATACAGAATTAGTAGCTATTCAAAGAGTGTTTTTGCAAGATCCAATGGCTTTAGACATATTGTTGGAAGAGAAAGATCTGTAAGATTTTGAAGGTACAACATTGTTGTTCATGCATACCAGACAAGAGTAAGATGATAAACAAATTTGCAAAGAACAATTTCGATTCAAAACCTGGAATACAAAACTTAGGAACAATTAGTATGTTGGAAATTTTAGGTAAAGGAGTTTCTACTATAAGTAGCTGGCTTGGAAATATTGATAGTAGATTTTTAGGGGTTATATTAAAACTTATGTTAATTATTGCCATTTGCTTAATTTGCGTATATGCTTTAAATAAAGAATTTAGATGGTACCTTACAAGAAAGAAAAATAAAAAAAAGGAAAAGGCAAAGGAGATAAGAAATAGAAATGGAAGTAAGAAAGAGAAGAAAGGGGTACAAACCTTAAAAGAAAGAAGGCAAAAGACACAGTAAAGGAAGAGGGTACACCTTAAAGATTCATTTGTGGTGAAGTGTGATGGCTATTATAGCCATCAGAGGGGGGAACTGATGGAGGAAATTTCCTCAATTTTGCAAATTGCATGCATTTAACTGAATGTGCAAAATTCTATGCTGAATAACACATGATTAATGAATGCAAATGAATGCAAATTTGTAACAGGTAATCCCACTTAGACATTAAAAGCAAATACATTAATTAGCATATTGTTTTAAATTAAGTTAGTCTGACTACTGATGCCATCTTAAATGCCGACTTTACACGTTTGGGACAAGAGTTCTTTTTTCACAATAAACTGTTGCTTTGTACAAGATGTTTTCTCTCTCCACTGCAGATGCTGTATTTCCCAGAAGCCTTATGTTAGCTAGTGAATATGCATTTGTTATTAATTAGACAACTGATAGTGAGATTCTCCCCTTGAGGAGAGGAGATGGCAGGAAACATGACTCGTGGGAAGACCTGTCTGAACGACAAGATGTGATCAGTGTAACAATTCAAGGACTCTGTTCTGTACTCTGTTGTGAAGAGGTGGTTACCTGCTCCAAGAGTTTGATGGAAAATGATTGGTTGGGGGGAACGGGGATGCAAGATTTGATGCAAATAAAGTTTTGGCAGAATTCAATTAGAGTGTGTTCCTCAGTTTTGTCAGGACTGGATAAGAGAGAACCCACCTGAAGCCTTTCCTTTTTCACTCGGAGACCAGGCACACATGCTGATTTATAGCTGAGAATACTTTCCAGCTTTTGCTAATTTTCCACTACTTAAATGCTAAAACTTCATGCCTAAGCATTTTCATTCTCACCTCAGAAATCTTTGTTTGGGTTTCTGAAATTGGCACCTTAATGAAGAATTTGCCTATTAGGTACGCCTGGGCGGAGTCAAACTATGGGGAGTCCTGCGAGCTGCGTAGTGTGTTACCTAGTGCGGTTCGCAAGGATTTTGTGCCCCGGGTGTTTATCCCGTACTGTGAAAACAGCGCAAATGGTGTTACATGCAGTGCACGAGGGTGCTGCTTCTTTCTGCCACTTGAGTAGAAGTTCTACTCAAGCAGCAGCTTCCTCAACGTGAACAGAAGGTTTCTCAACACGAGCAATAGTAACCATTCGCGACCGCCCGAAATCTCGTTGGGAGGCAGCCTTGCTTTGGATTTTCCACGCTTGCTCTTGCTAACTTACTGTTGGCAAGCGCGAGCAAGGAAAAAACTCTGCTCTGGATATTTGGGAACTCTGTGAGCTCTGCAGAGAGTGGAGTGCAAAACAATCTGCAAACTCCACAAACAGAGCGGAGATCACCACCCAGGACTACTATTAGGGATAAACCCTTAATAATTTAGGTTAGGGAGTTCCGTTATGAGACACAATTGCTGTATTTTCTCTATATTGTTTGTAATTCTTACCAATGTAGTATTGTATATGGCTTTGAAATACTGAATAATGGATTATTTAAATCTGTAACGATGATAACTGAAATTTCATATTTACTAAATAAACAAAATTAATTTGATTTACTTTGTTAATAAAACCCTTTCACTCACATCAACTCTCTTCAATCAATCAATCGATCAATCAATAATAAGCTTTATTTGGTTAAAATGAAAGAACCATAAAAGTATACAGCAAATACACTAACTCACTTTATTGATTCTTATGAAGTCCCAATTGGACTTCACTATTCATTGTGTGTGATGTAAATGATTGCTCCTTATCATCTCTCCTTGTTGACTAACAAAGGTCAATACGGTCAATAGCTAGATTTATTTATTGATTACACTCAAAGATTGAGGTACAAAAATACTTGCTCCTGCAATACTTTGAGTTTGAAGTTTATATTGTGAAATTCCTAATGAATCATGCTATAATCAGCCATATGTGTAAGTTGGATAATGCTCTGAGGAGGAATATTGGAGCTGTGGAAGGTAATAGTTACATTTGAGTGGTTATATGTAAATAATGCAAAGACTCAGACTCAGAGCAGCACTCAAAATACAAACACTTACAAACAATCTCCTCTCTCTGGAATACACGGCTGGGTGAGGTGACAGCTGGGCTTTGTGCATTCCCTCTCCACAGTCTCACACAAAGGGAGATGAAGAGTGCTACTCATATCCTGCTGGGCCATTACCAGGCTGATGAGTCTTCCTGAGCCAGACTGAGAGGGATGAGCTGACACTGAAAAGGGCTGTGCCTGTCCCCACACAAAGGATGCATACCCCCCTGTAGTGAGTTTGGAGCCAGGGCAGGAAAGGGCAGGGTCTTGTGTATTACAAAGACATTTCTTTGAGGTCTCCCTATTTCAAAGGATAAAATGGGTATAAGTACTAGACCTCTGACACCATATACTCAGAACACTTCTGGAACTGAGGACATTTTACCAGGAATAAGAGCTGCTGTGCTGCTAGGAGGGACTGCCACTTTGCTGCTTGTTTTGCTGTGTTGGCCTTCAGCCTGCTGCTTCTTGCCTGGGAGAGAGAGGACTGGACTTGACTCTTCACCAGTATCTTGCTACCAGCACCTGGGCTCCTCTGCTGTGAGTCCTGCTCTGCCAAGTGGTGCTAAATCCAGTCCTGGGCCCTTGGAAGTGAGTGCTTAATGCTGCAACCCAAGTAGCCAACTCATCAACACTGAAGCATCTATCAGAACTGGTGCATTTCCCTGAGATATCGAATCATTGTGCTGCGTGCTCCAAAGCCATGGACACCGCTCGCTGACTGCACGATGCAACGACCTCGACTTACAATGCAGCCCCGACTTTGCCAATGCAGCGGCTCCACATCACTGCTGCTGCACGAGTCTCGGACATCACATCGCTAACCTCTGAGATGCACTGTCCCCGACTCTGACGCATTCCCAGCCCTGCGTAGCTGTGCAAAAATGCATTGCCTACATTTGAGCAGTTCGACATCAATGTAACTGCCCGACGCACAGTGCTCTTGATATCTTCAAATCAATGACATTGCCCAACTTCAGAAACAAAGCATTGCCTTCAATGGCCTTTTCTCAGTACATCCTACCCAGGCTCCAACACATCCAAAGTTCTGTCAACGGGTCTGCGTGACTCCAGGATCCAGCCTGCTCTCCATCGCGGTCTGACTGCTCTATGCCAAGCTACCAGAGGGTGAGCACAAGTAAACTTTCAGTGTGTAATACACTTACCCTGGCAATTATTGTGGTTCCTGTTTGGACATGTTGCATACCTCTGCCAAACAGAAACCCAATTTCTAATATTGGTGTTTAGCAGTGTTGATAGGACTTGTAATTGTGCCTTGCATACAGTGATTGGTATACACTACTTCCATATTTCAGACCATAACGTACCAATATACATTTTTCTTCTTTTCTCTCTGGTAACTTTTTGAGTTTTTGCAACAGTCATGTCACAATCCGGAGAGCCAATAGCTGTACATGCAGTAGTGAAGTTTGAGCAGAACACGCTGCAAACCTACACAGTGACTCATATCAAAGGTTTCTGCAGGGATGGCAAGTGCTCTTTCAAAGGCCTTAGTAAAAAGGAGGGGCTGAAAAAGGTGCTGAGGGCCTGGCTGGCAGACAGGGATGCAGTTGGTAACCCAGAGGGGAATGATGTTGTGGATGAGGTGGAGCGAAGTCTGCATCTGAAGTTGCTAGAGGAACAGGCAGGGCCCCCCTCCAGAGCAGGCCGCAGTGTTTCCTCTATAGATCTGGAGGACAGGAGGTAAGTAAGGAAGCTCAAATTGGCAATTGCAAAACTCAAATTTGATATGGAGAAAAATAAATTGTCCATAGCAGAGAAGAAAATAATTTTAGCTCAGGAGCTGAGCTTGAGAGAGTTGGTTTTGAAAGCCAAGAGGTTGAGTCCAGCACAGATGGTGGCAGCATATCTTCAGTGGCCACTGAGAAGAGAGTACACATACCAAAGGGTCTGGTGCCTGATTATGGAGTGGGAGACCACATAGATAGATTGTTTGAGGCCTATGAGATAGTTCTGCAAATGCACACGATCCCTGAAGGTGTTTGGGGGGGGAACATTTGTGAAAGGGAGGGACACTCTACTGGCCCTAGACAGGAATGACAGTATGAGGATGTCTTGACCAGGAAATATGGTCTGACCCCTGAGAAGTACAGACAGAAGTTTAGGGATAGTATAAAACTTCCTCACAGACCTGGGTACATGGCCAGGCCTAGCCATTTAGATGCCCTATTCAGATATGGAGAATCTGACAGCTCCAGCACCAGACCTACTTATACTATATACAGATCTGGTTAGAACATATAGATGTTTGACACAATTTGTCATGAGAACAATGCAATAAATCCTGCAAGGGCTGTTGAAGCCGCACAGACACAACTGAGAACTCCTGGAATTAGTCCAGTGACTATCAATGCAGTCATGGGTAAAATTCCCCACAGACGGGAGGAAATTCCATTCTAGATTGCACAAAAAACAAGCCAGCTTGAAGCAGTGTTTCCCCATATGGAACCTCAGGAAAAACACAGGATTCTTACTGTATGTATGCCATGAGGATGGCTCCCCAGGTAGAAGACTGCACCACTTGGGGAACAGGTTTTGCTGCAGTATATGCCAGAGCACACTTCACATCCTTATTAGCTATTTTGCAAGAGGTGCTTAAACAGATTAAACAGACCCAAAATGAGTACAGGGCAGCCCCTGCCCTGGATTTGGGGATGAAACGGATGGGTAACTTTACCGCAGTATCCACCGTAATGTTAAGTAACATTAAATGGGAAGTAGCAACGACTAATAAATTTGGCTCCGGGACAACAGGAGCACGAATTACCAAACATTATTGAGGAAACCTATGCATCCATAGGCAGAAACCATTTGAGAACCAGGCCTAATAAACCACAAATTAAGAGTAATTCTGAAAAGGATAACTTGAAGCATGTCCTGAGTGTTCTAAGAAGAGGTGGAATAATAAGAAAAATAAATAAAAGACAAAATAGCAGGGCGGATCTCCTCAACAAGAGTCCACTGAAAAACGCTGCAATTTGCTCAACTGTGATAATACTAAAATGCCTGATAGGAATCAGGATGCTGATGCAAGTTCCTCTCGTTCCTTTCAGGATTCATCCAACAAATGCTCGTAGAGAGCTGAATAATCAGAAAGCAGATAAGAGGAGTACCTGAAACTGAAGAAGGACTCACAACATTCGTCTGACTTTATAAAACAGGAAGATAAACCTCAACAGTCCAAACCTCAATTCAAAAAGAAGAAGATAGCTGGCATCAAAGTTAGGCATGTCCAGGATAGTTAGGACACTGCTTCTGAGTGGGGAATGGGCTCTGACCATGCTAGACAGCGCAGAAGTCATAATAGTTTGCCGAAATCTAATGGAGTGTCTGGCGGCAGTAGCAATGAGTATCTATATCCAGGTGGAAACACCAGATATAAGAGGGAGTGTTCTGAATCAACTATATGAAATGCAACTCCAAATGGAAGGGGAAATACCATGTACTATAAATGTTCTCTATTGCCATTCAGCTATGACATTCTCTTGGCAGGGATTGGGCACGAGAATTTGTCATGGACTGCTCAAGGGAGAAACAGTAATTTTACCTGCTTTTTCCGACCTCGTCCAAGATGCAGTTAAAAATTAATATACCAAGGAGGGGGCCTTAATGCAAACTCCTGCATTATACTGCAACCATGTGGGGTGGTATGACAGTTCCCCTAACCATATCATACCAGTGTGGTCAGCCCCACAACCTCAAAGACAATACCCCATTAAACATGAGGCCAACAATCAAGTTGGAGAAATACTCACTCAACTTGATTACCAAGGTGTAATTGGAAGTTGCACCTCCCCTATGAATAATCTTTTGTTTCCAGTAATGAAACCAGACCATTCATATTGTCTAATATTTGATTATAAATACAGTTCGTCATGTATGAATTAAAAGAAGAAATAATCATGTGTGAACATTTTAACTGTTTTGAATTTTCAATATAAGAATATTTTGCAAAACATGAAGTGTTCCCTCTCCTCTTTTTTAGAGTTTTTGGTGTATACTTGGTGGTTCCTGTGCATTTGCACAGAAATTTGCCTTTTTTTTGGTAACAATCCAGCTGACCCAGAGTCTTATTATTAGAAGCTAACACTCTCATGGGCTAACAAACCTATCCTCAATTGCACCAAGCTGATTTATTCTGCATCTTTAATTTACCAGCTGTCTGCACAAGGGTTTGACTTTTGGAGCAAATGTTGGTTTGAAAACCATTTGGGGAACTAGAGATTGACAGACTCAGGGCAACGAGACTTTGTTTAATTATTTAAAGCGTGCCTTATACCACACCAAATGATTTTCCTGTACAAAACTGTGCAGCAAACATCCTGTCTTGGCATGGCCAAGATAAAAGAATTAAATGCACAAAATATTCCCACATTTCACGATTTGCGAATTGGCAACAATTCACAAATTACAAGGAGGAAACATTCGATAACATGCTTCACAATGGAACAGACAATTCTCCAAACAGCCATTAGGAGGGATGGTTATGGTGGCCGTTAGATACTAAAGGATGTCAGGCATGTTTCCTTGATAACACCAAAGGGTTTAGGATCAATAGGCCCGACCTACGTTACATGCAGACACAACACTCAGGGGCGGTACAACTTACAGCGTTTGGAAGTTGTACCTTGATTGGCTTAAACAATCCATGCTGTCCCAGCTGAAACAACACTTGTCACTTCTTTCTGATGACTGGGATTGCAGGACTTTTTGTTTTGCTAGGTCCTCAAAGACCACGTCAAAAGCACTTTCTGTATGCAATATACACTGAAGAGTGGAACATTTCACAGCAGGAAGCAGCTGAGACTGCGCAAAATTGACAGGGCAAATTATGAGGGCTCCCAGCAGTAGTAGATAATGGTATGACTACTCTATCGGCCAGGATTTACTCTATGAGTATCATTGTGTCATCTACAATTGAAATCAAACAGTGACATGTCGTCTTTAAAATGGATTTAGACCAAGATCTCTGTACTGGGATGAATGTTTGACATTTTGTATTGGTCACCCCCAGTGGGACGGGTATGCCCGAGCATGGGTCCCATGCTCTCCATACCAGTGTAGTCAAGTTAGCCTGGCTGATGAGGGGTGATGCCCCAAAAACGGTCCCAGGATGTTTGTTTCCAGTTTGGAGAGGACCTGGCCTGGCAGTTCAGGCTGGACTGTTCAGGTGGGGAACAGGGTCAAGACTGATTTGCATATGACTGGGTCTGAACTGGAATGGCATGGGGAGGAAAAGGAAACAATGGATTTAGGCCCAGATCTCTGTACTGGGGTGAATGTTTGACATTGTGCAGCATTCTGCCCATCAATTGTTCTTTTTGCATTCTTTACAACATAAGCAGTCGCAGCTTAGGACTATCATGTTACTGAGTTGAACTCTACAAACACTTCGTTCTGGTCGTGCTCTATGTAGAAACCTTAATGCCACGAGTATGTTTTTACCATACAATCTTGCTAAATAACAAACCATCATGGCAAAGAAGGACGCAAAGTATACCATGATGCACATAGAGAAGTTAGAAACATTACCATTCACTGTTGCTGAAATACATTCCGTACATTTGATAATCCACTTGTTTATTTATCTGCCAGTTTCGACATTTCACTTCCAATACTGCTTACAACACCATCAAGTAGGCAGATAGAAAAGTGCTAGGAGAAGGTGTGATCAGTTCGGGGACTGCCCCGACCCCCTCAACATGACGCCCGCAGTAAACCCGACCCAAAGAGCAGGCAGTGTTCCAGCATCGGCAGAGGAACACAACAGAAAGAGGGCGGAAACGAGGCAAGCAGGAGAATTGGAGGCCGAGAACGCCGAGGAGAAGCGAGAGAGGACGGAGACCACCACGGGGTTGGGATGGACCCGAAACCAGGACGCCAGCGGAGGATATACTCGCGAGAAGGTGGAGGTTGGAGAAATGTCAGAACCCAGGAGCCAGCCGACGCTGGAGACCGCAGCTCAAGGAGCAACGTGAATGAGTCCAGCCCACTCCTAACTGAAGCGGACGCTGCGGCACCCACCCCCACGGTGCAGAAAGGTCGTGGGTTCAGGCAAGTGACACAGCAACCTTTCTCTTACGTGAAAGGGTGGTGGGCAGGGTTGCAGGGCACCCAAGTTTGAATCTGTCACTATTTATTGCCGCACTAAGGCATGAGACACGACAGGGATGGTGAAGGGTGCACTAGACCTCTCCCTCTTGTTTATCCATTAGGAGAAACGCTTTCCTATGTTCTTATCCCTGTGTTTCTTTACTTTGTTTTTCCGGTACCTTTGAGAGGAAGAGGACCCAGACTACGTGGCCTTTAGGAGTTCAAGACAGGAGCCAAATGTACACCTGACTTACCTGCTGGCATGGACTGTGATTAGGACAATGTGATAGATACACCTGTGTTGTTTATGACTCAGTATCCTCCCAGAAGGATTGTGATTATTTTTCAGTTAATAAATAACACTAACCTATGTCCTGGATCGTGCGTCTTTAAGAGAGAAACCCGTCCAGAATAACTCCTGAGCCAAGAAAACTTACAGAAGGGTATATACATAAGTCATGGATCTTACCTTTTAAATACTGATTTAGGATTGGTGAGACTGAGGTTTTTCTTAGCAGGACAGACTGCGAGAATACAGTGGGACACTCCTTAGTTTAAAGGAAAGATCCACTTCATGGCACATGTAATGCACCTAAAGCGAATTTGTCATGTTATCTGAAGGGTTCTCTGGCTGCTGTGATCCATCCGCCTTCAGATTAGTCTCTAATGGGAGTTATTTGATGCTGAATGATCAATGCTGATTTGGGATGAGACCATGAATTGCCTATCTGGTAATGGTTCCTACAGTTGTGACCTTTCGTACATAAGTACTGTTTCTACCTTCCTGTACAGTTAGGGGTGCAATGGCCTTCGATATAGCTTTGAAAGTGTACCTTGATGCTTTAAGCAGTCTGAAAGTTTTATTGTTCCAGAAGGATGTGTCCTCAACATTTCAAGTTGCAAAGTTTTCTTCTGAGATACAGTTGCTGCTCCACACTAATTGTTCACACCATTTTGGGGAGCTTGTTCACTGCATCTTTAATATGTCTAGGAATGCGGGGTAGCAAACTTTTAAAAACAATTGGTTTCGGGTTTGTTAGCACCTTCCAGATGGTCTTTGAAGTTATTCCATCATTCATACATTCCGTGCTCGGAAGCATTTTTGGAGGCTTACCGCTTGTCCTGTTCCTAGTTGTCGGACTGTGCTTTTATTTTTTCTGCTCCACAATGTGCCATCACGAGTCCAAATTTGGACGGCACTACCACATGTGCTTGTGAGTCTGAATGCATGATACAGTCCTTTAGCGCACCCTTACTTCAGGAACTGAATGATCACTGGTTCTTGTCCTTTTGGCCTGCCGTTTTAAATTGCACCACTTTTTAATTTGCCATTTAAATTTGTTTTTTAAAATTTTAGATTTGGGATTTCTGAATGCTTTTATTTTCAAAATAGCACAATGTTTGTTATGATTTTAGGATTTTATGCCTTGCCCTTTATCTATATTGTTAGCATTGTTTATAGGAAGTTTTTTTGTCGTCTCATGTCCAAGAGACAGCAGTAATCTGCTGTGAGCTGCTTAAGCTGTGTTTTTGGAGGTATTGTGCACTCTTTTTAGGATAGGAGAGTGAGTAAAGTTGTATACAAAGACTATTGTTAGTGGACAAAGTTTGTTAGGCCCTTACCTGCAGAAGTCCAAAGTGTGGATTGAGCCTGTCTGTCTCCTAGGAGATTCTGAATAGAGGAGCAGCTTCAAACTCCCTGGCCAGCAAACCTTGACAGAGGTCGCAGGGACCTTATATAGTCTGCTATTGCATGTGTGCACTGATTGGTGGTTGCATCTAGTATTTTTACTGGATTAGGGTTAGTGTCCTTATTGGTTGGTTATTTGAGGGTTCTGTCTGGTTCCTGGGTCAATGATTCAATTGATATCAGGCTTAGGGTTAGTGATCGGATTGGTAGGTAGGTTTAGGGTTTTGGATTGGTTCCTGGGGCTGGGCTTTCCATTGGATGTAGGACTTAGGGTTTCATGTGTGATTGGTTGCTGGGACTAGGGTTTGGGCTAGGGTTAGGCTTTCTGTTGGATATAAGGCTCAGGGTTTCTTGTGTTATTGGTTCCTGGGAACAGGGCTTGGACTAGGTTTGGGATTTAGACTTTCTATTGGACATAGGGTTTAGGGTTTTGTGCCTGATTGAGTGCCGGGACTTGGGCTATGATTGGTCTTTAGGGCTGGGTGTCCTATTGGTTCTAGGGTTTAGGGCTAGTGCTGTGATTGGTTAGGGTTAGGGCCAGGGTTCCCATTGGCTGAAGGGGTCACCTGAGTACTAGGGCTATATAAAACCAGGGCATAGAGCGTCGAGGCTAAGGGTGCAGAGGACAAGGGCAGTTGCCTGCTTGCGCCTGTTTGAGACCAGTTGAGACTAGAGCCAGAAATGCTGCCCAAATTCACATACACCTGGACCCACCCTATCCAATCTACATCTACAAACAGAGTAACACACTCACATCAAATCTACTCCACTCATTTACAACAAACTAACCCCATGCACAATTCAATGTCTCAGCACCCACTACAAATCCACACACACCACACATATACACCCTTCTATCCCAGCTACCACACATTTGCACCATCACCTACAAACAGTACACAACTCTATCCTACACCACTAGCCAATCCGCTTATGATTAGCACAACCCAATTCCACACCACACTGAACTATGTCCCAACCAGACACACACTCCCTGCTTTATTTACTCCTAACAGACTCCTTTTTGTCACTAACAAACATATACTCAGCTTTCCATCATTTCTCCAACCAACACCCTCCTCTTATTTCTACCACAAAAATACAACCACACAACATCTATACCCCACTACACCACACATACTACCTCTTGCTGCAAACGAGTCTCAGACAAACACTCACAACTCTACTTAATCCGCTATTACACACAACATATACTCTACTCACAAACACATCACCACCCCCTTTACCTTACAACTTTCACTCAGAAACAATACTATACTAACAAATCCATCACATAAAACAAATACATCAGCATTCTCTTTCACTACTCCTCAAAAATAAAACATATAACACACACCAGCACAACAACATCTCTCAATTTCAACACCCCATAATACTTCCCATCACAAACTATAAACATACACCCAACAAATTACACAAATGAACAAATTTCAATGCCAATCTTTCTCTCTTCCACCACACCTAACACACATACAGCATCACAACAACTCTCTTTTAACCGCCTACCATCCATTGGACAATTTAACACCTTCCCACATGACTCACATGCTGCACCGCCACCCCTTACTCATACACCTTCCGCCATAAATCGACACAAACAAAATAAGCAACATGCAACACCTCACAACTTTGCTTCTCCGTGTCTAAGGCACAACAAGGTTACACTACAAAAACAACACAGCACACCCACGCACTCTCAAATACCGCCTCCACTACCTACATACACAGACCAATCAAAATGCCTTCTTAGCCTGCTGGATGAGGAAAACGATACAGAACAGCCACATGATTGCTATTCTCATACAGCTAAGACCAACACTAAGGATACACCAGCTGCAAGCCCACAAAATACTGCACATTTTATAAACTGTCTAGTAATAAATTCTTGATCGCTCTCTAAGAACAAACATCACATCCACGACCTTTTCACTGACACAACACCAGACATACTATTCATTACTGAATCATGGTTGGGAGATGATATGGCTCCAGTCCTGAATGTAGCCGGTCCTCTAGGCTATCAAACGATCACCCAAAATCACATAGGCCAAAAAGGAGGTGGCCTAGCTGTTGTGTTCAGGCAAACATTACATATCACTAAAGTTGACGATGTCTTCATAAAAGATTGTGAGGCACTTTTCTCCAGATGCAATCCTACACCGTTTTCCTCCTGTAACTTCCTGATCCTTTACAGAGCTCCACCTAGCAAGGCAAAATTTCCCAGACACATTTCTAGATATGGTTTCAAACCTGATAACACCACTCTAACCTATGCGTTCTGGGTGACCTCAACATTTGGTTTGACAAACCAAATATGCCCCATCCGAAAACAATCATCACTGGCATAGAAGCACTGATCCTGTATCAGATCCTCCAGCAAGCCACAAACATCGTTGGACACATCCTAGATGTCATTTCTGCTAATACAGAACTAGTTACCTGTCAGACAATGACTCCAGTCACATTGTAAGACCATTTGCTTGCCTTCCAACATAAAACAACACTAAGTGACACACCTAAAACCACCTTACGTGCATCAACCTATCGGCCATGGTTCAAACTCAATTTGGAACACTTAGAAACAAAACTAACATCCAATATAGATCGAGAGTCAATACATTTTGTTCAAAAACTATATGAGTGGCTGCAGGAAGCTTTTGATACTCTGATACCACTCACAAGCATTGGCATAGCCAATAGGTCTCGCCTTTGGGACCTTATAAGTGTGTAGCCATGTAACAGTTGAAGTTGTTGCACCAAGGATATTGTGCTGGATAACTAAAGACTTATAAGGTCCCAAAGGCGAGACCTATGGGCTATGCCAATGCTTGTTTATAAAATGTCGCCGAAGCAGTGTTTTGCAAAAAGGCAATATCCAAATGTGGGCCACTTTTTTTAGCATGCCCGGGATGCTTTTTAATCCCAATCTAACCCTGATTACATCCATATCACAGAATAGCAAACATGTGCCTTAAAAGAAGTTAGACCTATTGGCTTTGCCAGTGCTTGTGATTAGTAACGGGTAAACGAGTAACAATGTTTCTGCAAATGCGACTTAAACATTACAAAAGGTCAATGGACAGTGGTCTTCAGAGTTTCCCAGTGACTCCGCCCTCCTCTTCACATTGCTTTCCTCTGCAGCCTCTCATCCGGCTATGCGCTATCTCACGGCATTTTCCCCACACTCTTCCAGAATCTGCACTACTTTTCTTGGACCTTTTGGCTGCCTTTGACACGGTTGACCATGCCACTCTTATACAAAGACTCCACAAAGCCGGCATAGAGGGGACTACTCTAGAATAGAATAGATTGCATCCTACCTTTGCAACAGAACTAATGTCATCCATACCCCACCTTTCTCGTCCAAACCATACTTCACAAAAGCAGGGATCCCTCCAAGCTATCGATGAATACCCAAGTGGACAAACTAACTTTGTTAATATAAAAACTCCACTACGAATCTTCCCCATTTGGGATTTCCACTCAGGGTCCACTCAGGGTCAAGCTACCATCTCCCTTGTTTTGTCCAATCTAGATGGCGCCAATAGCCTCTACCATGGATCATCTTTAACGACCATGAAAAGACTACAATGGATTCAGAACTCGGCTGCCAGACTACTGTTACGTATACAACTGCAAGACCACATCTCCCCTGCCTTGAAAGCCCTGCATTTGTTACCGGTTGCCAGAAGATCCACGTTCAAGCTGCTTTGTATCACTCACAAAGCGATACATGGAACAGGACCACCCTTCATCAGGAATAAAATCACCAAATACATTCAACAAAGGAACCTCTGCTCTAGAGTGGCACCTCGCCTTAAAATCCCAAAATACAAGAAAAAACCATGGGTGGCACATCCTACTCACTTCAAACAGCCAAACTAGGGAACTCTTTACCCACAACATCTAATCCATAGATAACCACCTTATCTTCAGAAACTACTCAATAATTGGCTCTTCCCCACATAACCACCATTAGCAAACAGATAAATATACAGCATATCTCTCTGTATATAGGCATTTATTTTTTACTATACTTATATTTTTACTATAGATATGTACCTATATATGTGTATTGCTTTGTATCAGCGTGTAGAATACTTATGTTTAAAAAAATTATTATATATAGATATTCATTAGTTCTGCTTCACAAATGTATATATTATTGATAGTTACATTATTCTATGTTCTTTAACATGTACAATCCATTTGTTACCTTGGCAGGTTAGGGGCACAGATGGTGCACTGTGACCTAGCAGGACTAAGGCCAACATATCCTGATGGTGTACTCAGAATCAGTGTTGCACAGTTCTGTTTACTTTGTCCAACAAGCCCACAATTATACGTGGGAAAGCATAAGCTGTACAACAGTACCCCAGCTCTTCCTACTGAGTCTGTCTGATGATGAGCCACTGGCAGGTCATTTGGGGCAAGGCAAAACCTTTGACAGGCTTGTCACACACTTTATTGGCCATAGATGAGAAAAGGCCCCAGATTCTTTCCCAGGTCCTGTCCTACATGTCAGGCGAGTGGCAAGACAAGGGGGAAATGCCAAGTGCCCCTCTAACCTTTTCCTGTCGTGGGCACCTTATTTCGAGTGGGTGGGCATTGACACTGCAGGCCTCTAGCTCCATGACAGCTATTAGCAACAGGTTCATCCTGGACTTAGTGAACCATTACATCCGGTACCCGGAAGCTATCCTTCTAAGTACAATGACTGCGCCTGCCATGGCCAAGGCACTGATAGGGATCTTTGCCCAGGTGGGTTTCCCCAAGGAGGTGGTATCTGACTGTGGTACTAACTTCATGTCCCTTTACATGAAGGCCATGTGAAGGTGTGTGGGGTAACCTACAAGTTATCCACTCCTTGGAACCCCCACACCAATGGGTTGGTTAAGAAATTCAACCATACCCTCAAATGCATGATGATGATGGTTCTTCCTGAGCCCATGAGCCATAAGAGGGACATCTTCCTCCCATGTCTTTTATTTGCCTAGAATTTGCCTAGAGGGAGTTACCAGAGAATGGGTTTGGCTTCAGCCTTTTTGAACTTCTGTACGGACATCCTGTGAGAGGACCACTCAGTTTGGTAAAGGAGGGCTGGGAGCAAGCTCCCAGGAAGCCACCCCAGGATGTATTCAGTTACATGCTGGCCATCCGCAGCCAGACAGCCCGCTTCCAGAAACTCACCCAGGAAAATCTGGAAGTTCGCCAGGAAGACATGAAATGCTGAAATTACCGGAATACCACCCTGACTGAGTTTCATCCTGGTCAGAAGATGTGGGTAATGGTGCTTGTGAAGCTCCGTGTTCTGCATGACCTCTGGTTTGGCCTATTTGAGGTAAGGGAATGCAAGAGTGACGTCACCTACTAGGTGGACTTGCAGACTCCTAGAAACCCTTAGAGGATCCTGCACGTGAGCCTCCTCAAAACAAACTTTTAGAGGTCAGAGTTGGCCCTGCTCCTTATCACTGATGATGGGATAGAAGAGGAGAGTGAACCCCTCCCCAACCTCTTATCTTCCAAAGAGCAGTATGGGTCAGTAGAGGGTGTGAGCCTCTCCACTACTTTGGCCCAAGATAAACAGAGAGACTGTCAAGTCAAGTCAAAGATAGCTGTATTCGATATAAAGTATCTTAAAAGCAATATCATGCATACAAATATCAATAAAAAATATGAGTTATCAAATATACAAATCCCTGAAGACAATAAACTCTTATTTCCAGGAGATAGTAAAAACAAATTATTAGGAATACAACTTGATACAGCAATAAGATTGATTCAGTTTCAGCTGATATGCATAAGGTTGTATAATATAAAAAGACAGTGCAAATTCTTGGTTCCAGAAGATAGTAAGGACAAGCTATTAAGAATGAAAACTTGATACAACAATAAAATTCATTCAGCTCCAGCTAATATGCATATGATTATAAAATATAAAGTGGCAGTGCAATGAGAATAAACTGACCAATGGCCTCAGGATAAAAATTGTATAAAAACATGATAATTCAATGAAGTGGCTCACGTAGTGCTTTGAACCTTACTATCCAAGCACGGCCAAGGTACTTGGCCACGCCACAGGCAAAGAGAGTCCTTGCATCCGATTTCAGAATGCGTTGAGCAGCACTGTGATCATAGGTGCCCAATTGGCTGCAGATGGGTTTAAGCCATCTTGTTCTAGCCCTCTTGTAGGTGGGCCAAGCACACACAAGATGAGACACACTCTCGGTAGGCGCCTTACAGCAGGGGCAATCTGCTGTTGTCTGATGTGGGGCGCTCCACTTTACAGTTAGCTCTCGTACTGGGAGTGAGCCTACTCTAAACTGTATGTAAAGTGCCCTTTCACGTGGCGCCCGGATAAAATCTAAGTATGGTTCTAAAAATATGTGCTGCTTGTGAAAATAAAATTCATCAGTGAGCCTTCCTAGTCTCAAATTGCTGAGCTCTTGGGCATCAACCCATGCCCAATATAGCTTTTTGAGCTTGGCCTTACTGGGTGGGGTTTGAGTAGTCCACGATTCCTTGAGGCCAAGCGCTAAAAGTAGTTTTTGGAGACTAAGCAACCAACCAATTCTTTTGTTGCCATCTAAGGTCATCAATTCTGTGAGCGCAGAGGCATAACTGGTGTGCTCAGGGGTCCGTCGCAGGCGGGCCCAAAATAACGGCCGCAGCCTGGCTATGTCTCTAAAGGAGCGCCTGCCCATATCGCTCATCAAGGGTTTTAGCGGCATATTACAGGGTAACATCACTAGGTCTCTTAAACATGTATGATCAGATCTGCTGATACTGTTACCAGTTGTTGGGGCAGTTTGTGCCTTTGTTCTCACTCACCCCAGAAGCCACTCATTGGTGCACTCATGTGGATACTGGGTATAGCCTACCTGTGAAGCACAAAACTTACAGGTTGTCTGACAGAGTGAGGAACAGCATCAAGGAGGAAGCCTCTAAGATCCCCAGAGCTGATGAACTCACTGAGTGGCTTAGAGCTGCCAAGTTCCTCAGCATGTTTTATTTAACATCTGGGTAGTGGCAGATTGCCTTGACTGAAGGGGCATAAGAGAGTTCTCAATACCAGAAGGGCACAACCAATTCCATGTCATGTCTATGGGTTGAAGAACGCTCCTGCCACCTTCCAGAGGTTGGTCAACCAGGTCCTGGCTGGGATGGAGAACTTCAGTGCCATATACCTTGATGGCATTGCAGCCTTCAGCTCCAGTTGGGAGGACCATTTGCACCACTTCGAAGAAAGTGTTAGATTGGGCAGTGTTTAGTGGTTTGCTTGGGACACCAATTAGGGAGCAGCAATTGGCAGTCCTTTCAATCAAAGTTAGACACCATTCTGGCTTGAACACCCCCAAAGACCTGGACAGAAATAATATCCTCTTAGGCCTCGCCCGCTGCTACAGAAAATTCATGAAGGGACATGGCATCCTTGTTGCCTCCTTGACAGAGCTGACTTCCAAGAAGCAGCCTCATCAGGTGATCTGGGCAGAGATGTGCCAGAATGCTTTTGACACTCTGAAGGAGGCCATGTGCACAGTGCCTGTGCTCAAGGCCCTGACTTCTCTCAAGAATTCATGGTGCAGACTGATACCTCAGAGCATGGCGAGGGGACCGTGCTTTCACAGCTAAATGAAGAAGGACTAGATTAACCTGTATCTTTCATTAGTAAGAGGTTACTTCCCAGGAAACAGACGTAGAGTGAAATAGAAAGGGAAGCTTTTGCTGTGGTCTGGGATCTGAAGAAGCTAAGACCCTACTTATTTGGAACTTACTTCTGGGTTCAGACAGACTGCAGGCCCCTTAGATGGTTGATGCAGATAATGGGTAAGAATCCTAAACTGTTGAGTGGTCCATCTCCCTACAGGGAATGGACTTTGCAGTGGAACACCGTCCTGGAACAGAGCACGCCAACACTGATGTCCTTTCCCCGTTCTTCCCCCTTAGTGAAGAGAACTCCCAAGGGGTTGAGTAGTTCACCCCACTTTCCGCTGGGGGGGCACGTGTTAGACCTGACATCTTTTAGCATGGTTTCCCCTGATTTTTTGCCTTGTCCTCCTGTTTTTGACTGTGGGCTGAACTTTGTTTTTGCTTGCTTTAGGACTCTGTGCACTTTATCACTTGTAAATGTAATGGCTTTTGGCTTCTTCATTACTGGCATATTCGCTTTGCTGATAGGTCCCTAGTACAGTGCACTGCATTTGTGTACAGGGCCTGAAAATCAAATGCTTGTAGTTGGCCTGCAGCACTGATTGTGGCACCCACATGAGTAGCCTTCAAACATCTCACGCCTGCCACTGCAGAGCCTGTGTGTGCAGTTTTAAACCACCATTTCGACCCGACAAGATAACCTACCTGCCAGGCCCAAACATTCCTTTTTTATTACATACGTCACCCTTAAGATTGGCCCCAAGCAGCATCAACTGCAGGGTGCAATGTATTTAAAAAGGAGGACATGTACTTTTACGTTTTACATGTCCTGGTAGTGAAAAACGATGAAATTTGTTTTTCACTACTGCAAGGCCTATCTCTCCCATGTTTACATGTGTAACTTTCAATTGGGAAAAGATAGTGTTGGAAGCTGGCTCTTTATATGGTATGCCAAAAAGAGGTATGCAGTGCAAAGAGTATTCTCTTTATTAGTGGACAGGGGCTTGCTCTAGCAATCCCAAGGAGCTCTTCTGAGGGGGGAGTGTGATCAAACAGCCTCAGGTTTATCTGAGAGGAGTGTAGACATCTGCGCATACACACAATAGTCAATAAATGTATACATGACTCAATAAGGAGATCCAAACTAATTAAAACAATAACACATATTTTATAAATCTTTAGGCACCAAGATTTTAGGCAAAAAATCAGGTAAGTGCTTGTTAAAATAGCAGGTTTAAAGTAAAGAGATTTTTGATACTTTAAATCATAAATAAAGCACTCTGCAAAAACGTTAACTTAGGAAGAAAACATACGCTGCATACGGTCACTTAAAAATGACTTACAGGACCCTTCACTGTGTCTTCAGATGGGTATGGGGCAAGGTCCAAGGCAACACCTACAGGTCATCTTGGGAGGCGCTCGGGCGTACAGGTGCAGAGATGTGTTTTTCAGCTTCGCGTGACTTTGTTACTTTAAATTGGAATAAAAGCACTTCGGGCTAATGTTGACCTCCAGAAGAAAAACATGTATTGCATTCAGGCACTCAACAGTGACTAGCGGACAGGCCTGGGCAGAGCTCATGGAGTTGCGCTCCGTGGAATTCCACGGAGTTGCAGAAAAACTCCACTGAATTCTGCAGCATTCCACACTTGCTCGGAGTAGTGCTGCTAAAAGAGAGTAAAGACCATCATGAGACTGAGATGATGTCACCTAGTTGTGACAATGTGCACCTATCCTGACAGGGCATTCCATAAATCCTATTTTGTGTCCACACACACTCCCTCTCAGTGCTGGGGCTAGGGTGGCTGCGGGGTAGGGGCATAGCTCCAATAAGTTGTGGGCAGAAGTGAAAGAACAAAGAGAAGAATATACTTACCAGAATCGGGTGGCAACCAGGGACAACAGCAGGGGTGCCAGAAGTGCTCGGGTGGAGGCTGTCCATGCCGGGTGAGGAGGTTCCATGCTACTGGAGTTGCTGCTGATGGACGGAGAGTACAGTGCTCTGCTATGCTTCCTGTCACTGCCCCTCCGCCTCCTCTCTCAGCCATCCTTCAGTCCCTGGCGGTTCACCGTGCACAGTGTGGAGAAACCCAGTGCAGAGGCAGTGGCAGTGCTCGAGCAGGGACAGGCTGCACAGTGCGCACACAAACATGGAGGGGGCTAACACCAAAGGGGGTGCTGCATAGCAGAAGGTGTGGAGGTACTGCTGTTCAGGGAGAGGACATTGGAGGGATTGCGTACTTGAGGGCTGAGACTCCAAGTACGGATGCACTCCACCCACTCTGAGCCTTTCACTGTCAGTTAGGAGGAATCAGATGAATGACGTGAGTCATGTGACATTGTTTAAAAAAAAAGATGCCCATAGACACTGGAAAACCAGCATGTGCCATTGAGCCCTCATCAATCAATGTCATTTTGGAAGCTGAGGGGACAAGAGTTCACCCTGAAAAAAATTTGCATTGGTAAACGTGGAGTGGGGGAAGGGCTGGTCTGACAAGCACAGTCCTCACTACACGGAGAGAACAGAGAAAGTCAGACTGGGTGGCAAACTCCGCTACGTGGCAGAATTAGTGGAGTTTTTTTGCCAAACTCCACATTCTCAGAGGAGTGCAGAGTGGGCAAAACTCTGCAAACTCTGCCAGCCGAGCGAAGTTTACCTCCCACGCTTACTTGCAGACCAAACTTCTGGACTTAAGGTGAGTATGGACCAGCATCTAAGGCAGCACCAAACGTTTACTTTGGGCAGCACTGGGGTGGCCAGGTGCAGAGGTGCCTTAAAGCATTGAGTGCCCCCATTCAAGTCTATGGAGATCGGTCTGTTGGAAAAGAGGCCCCAGGATCTGACTGGTGGACCAGTCAGGCTAAACCATCAGGGTAGCTCAACTCTTGTGATGTTTGCAGAAGTCTTTTGTCCTCTTCTCCAGGGGCCAGTGGTGACAGGTGTAGAGGTGTTTTTAGGTGTCGGACTTTTGTCAAAGAAGCAATCGTGGTAGAGGGGGCCTGCAAATAGGGAATGCAGGCGGCGGCGGGAAGTCCACAGTGGGCAAGTCTAAAATGGGTTTTGTCTCGGGAGGGTGGGTGACTAAACTGGCACCATTGTCCCACTTCAGCACGGGCTCAGAAGCACCGGTACAGTATTGTTTTGCGGTGCCGGGTTTTTGTTGTCCGGAGCACTCACAGTCTTCTTTTGGGTGCCTGTCGGCTGCAGGGAAGTGGCTCCGCTGGTGTATGGCAATTCTTGAGTCTTTCTTGAAGGCAGGCAGTCCTTCCAGGCTTTGGAAGCACAACAGCTGCAGGACGAGATGTATTTGGAGTAGTTTCGATGGGGAACAGCAGACATGCCGGCAGGGCTAGTGCCACGCCACTTGCGCTTCCTCAGTCTCTGCTTTCGCAGCTCTTCAGTGTCCTTATTCTTCATAGGCCATCAGGATTTCAGGACCATGTTGGCACCAATGGCCTACTTCAGTTTGGGCTAGGTGGATTGGGTGCAGCAGTGATTTCCGGTGTCGGGTTTTCAGGGTCTTGGAGCCTCACAGCTCAGTCTTTGGTATCTGCAAGATGCAGGGGGACAGCTCTGCTGATCCTTGGGAGTTCCTAAGTCTTTGTAGAAGGTGCTGGCAGTCCTCCCAAACTCTGGAGGATCAGCAGCTTGCAGAAGTAGACAACTTTGACGCTATTGTCGAGAATAGGAAAACAGGCTAGCAGAGCTAGTACCAAGTCAATTGCTTCTTCTGCAGTACTTGCTTTCATACTCTTCAGCCCATCTTCTTCTTTTGGTCTGGAGGATCTGATTTCCTGGTGCCAGGGCTCCCCTACATGCTGAATTTAGGGGTGTTAGGGGAGTATAGGGTAGTAGCCAATGGGCAACTTACCACAGGGGTCACTACCCCCTTATATGACCACTTCCTGGGGGAAGTGGGCATGTCCCTGTCTCAGAGACACTAGATTTGCCATCACCAATATGGTCACTTCTGAAAAGTAACATCCACTTCAGGTAGATCAGATCAGGGGTGGTTCTCACCAGAGGGTGGACACGCCAGCTTTGCCTAGCTAATTTTACCACCTGTCCAGGTGCCAAAGGGCCCTGGAAAAGGGGGTCAGTTTCCTTTCCTGTAATAGAAGCCAGATTTGTATACCAAAGGCAGTGGGTCTCTTTGAAGCTCCCCGGCCCTGGAATGCTAATCTGCAGATCATCCTGTGGGTGGTGGTGCAAAGCACCCCCTGCTCAAGCAGGATTGGTTTATTGCCTTCAGAGAGCAAAGGCACTCACTCTTGGGGGTCAGCAACTGGTGGCAGGCTGGTGAAAACCCATCAGTCAGCACACCAGTTGCTGCTAAGGTTTGAGGGGGCACCTAAAAGGGGCCCTCTGGGTGCATGTATTACTAAATTCGACACTGGCATTAGTGTGGGTTTATTGATACGAGATGTTTGATGCCAAACATCCCTATTTTCAGTGAAGGCATCCTATGGCTGGGGAACTTGTTTTTACCAGTGTCCAGCACATAGTTTTAAGATGGCTTCCTTGATCACTTGTACTGGCAGTAATGGAACTGACCAGTACAGGGTCATATCTGCATAAGCAGTTGTGCCCTCACATGTAGAATAGTGCACCCAGCCTTAGGGCGTTAAGGCCTACAGTAGGGGTGCCTTACTTATAAACATACACATAACATAACATGTACTTTTGTATAGCGCACGTATCACCCGAAAGTCTCAAGGCGCTGAATAACAGATGTATATTGTTACCCAACTCAATGGTACTCATTTTATCGACCTCAGATGGATGAAAGGCTGAGTGGACCCGCCGGGATTAGAACCTGTGACCATAAGGTCGAACACAGGCCCCTACAGTGGATGCATTTGTCCACTGCGCCACCAGACCCGGCTTATACGGCATGCAGTGTCGGCAGGTAGGGCCCACAGGCAGCATGTCATGTCATTTTTTCACTTTTGTCTCCAAGACACGCAGCCTGCAGTGGCAGTTTGCATGGGCTTGTTGCGGGTTAGGGTGGCACAATTTGTGCTGCAGCCCTTTGGGACCCTCTTTGGAACCTCTGGCCCTAGATACCAGTGGTACCATTTACTATGGACATGCAGAGGGCATTAAAGGTATCCCCACTTGGGGGAATCAATCGCACAGTTCTGGCAAAGAGATCTGGCACTGGGGACCTGGTTAGCAGGAACCCAGTGTACTTCCAGTCAAAATCACAGCAAATACTAGGCATAAGTGGGGATGACCATGTCAAAAAGGGCACTTTGCTACAGATAGGAAAAGTAAGTTTGGTGTCTCTGGACTCACATTTTATATTTTAGTAACGCTGGTTTTTAAATTGCAGATCTGAAAATGCCACTTTAAAGTTTGCATTTTCTTACTTTAAACATTTTGTGCCTTCTGCCTGTCTCTGGAATATGTCTGGCTGAGGTGAAAACTGGGCTTTGTGCATTCCCTCTAGACAGTCACACATAAAGGGAGTTGAGGTGTGTCACTCACATCCTGATAGCCCATTACCAGGCTGATGGGTCTTCCTGAGCTATAGTGAGAGGGAGGAGCTGACACTAGCACCTGAATAGGGCTGTGTCTGTCCCTACACAAAGGGTTGCATACCCCCCCTGTAGTGAATTTGGAGCCAGGGCAGGAAGGACAGGATCTTGGGCACTACAAAAACCTTTCTTTGAAGTCTCCCTACTTCAAAGGCTAAAATGGGTATAAGTACTAGACATCTGACTCCATATACTTAGAACATTTCAGGAACTGAGGACATTCTACCAGTAAGAAGAGCTGCTGTGCTGCCAGGAGGAACTGCCACTTTGTTGCTTGTTTTGCTGTGTTGGCCTTCAGCCTCCTGCTTCTTGCCTGGGAGTGAGAAGACTGGACCTGACTCTCTACTTCCTACATCTCTAAAGTTTCTTCAAGGGCTTGTGTGGGCTCACCTCCTGTTTCTAAAGTCTGAGAGATATCAAAGACTTCACTTGCATCTTGCTACCTGCTCTTGGTCTCCTCTGCTGTGAGTCCAGCTCTGCCAAGTGGTGCCAAATCCAGCCCTGGGCCCTGGGAAGTGCGTGTTTGGTGATGCAACCCAAGAAACTAACGAATACACACAAAAGCATTGATCAGAACCGGCACATTTCTCTTTGATATCGAAGCATTGCTGCTGCCTGCACCAAAGCCGTGGACACCACTTGCCGACTGCGCAGTGCAACGACCTCGACTTACAACACATACCAGAGTTTGCTGATGCAGCGCCTTCACATCATGGCTGCTGCATGAGTCATGGACACCGCATCGCTGATGTCTGCAACACACCATCTGCGACCCTGACACATTCCAGGCCCATCGGCCTAATGCACAGTGCTCTTGACATCTTCAATTCAACGATAATGCCTGATTTGGGAAACAACGCATTGCCTTCTACAGCGATGCAGGTCCTTCTTTGCTCAATGCATCGTCCCCGAGCTTCGATTCATCCAAAGTTCTGTCAGTGGGTTTGCGTGATTCTTGAATTTGGCCTGTGCTCCATTGTGGTCGGACTGAACTGTTGGATTTGTCCTGATCTAGCATGACCAGATATCCCCAGTTGGAGCTATTGACTTCTAAGCACTGCATTTTGAATTCATCTTGCAAAATTCATAACTTGACTTGTGTATGTTGGATTTTTATCATTTTGGTCTTGTTTTACTCAGATAAATATTGGCCGTTTTTCTCAACTGGTATGGATCTTTTTTGTGGTGTTTTAGCTGTGTTACTGTGTGTGCACAAACACTTTACACATTGCCTCTTTAGTTTAGCCTGACTGCTCTGTGCCAAGGTACCAGAGGGTGACCACAGGTAAACTTATAGGGTGTACTAAACGTATCCTGATTAGTATTGTGGTTCCTACTTGGAAAGGTTGCATACCTCAATTTCTAACAGATGTCTTTTTTGGGGATAACAACTGGAGGCCAAGAAGCCTCCTGGTGTGTCATATGTCCCAAGAAAGCTTGGGTTCACTTAATGCTAGCATTTGTCCTTGTGTTTCAGACGCAGAAATTGTTGGCTAGAACCCAATGTAGGAAACTTCAGAAATATTAGTAGTGTGGTAGATAAGAGCACAGTGAAAGCCCTTGCACACGACATGACAGCATCATATTGCTATCTTTCCTAGATGATCACCATTATGGCATGAAGTTAACCTTGTCTTTCTCCATCTCTTCCTCAGAGGTCTCTCTTATGTGTCCAGTTAATGTCACAAAAATGCACACAAATTACATGCAGTTGACCAGCGATGTCAACCGGTGCTTAAGGCAAATTGTTTGAGTTCAAGAAGTACGTTTTCTAGTTTATTTTGCCCACAGGCAATCATGTTGACCACCTATAGCACAAACCCTGTGACTACTAGTTCAGGAAACATCAATATGGATCTGTGAAGTAGAATTGTCTTCCACTAAGGCAAGGTATATGTTACAAATTGGGTTTCTGGTTGGCAGAGGTATGTACCCTGTCCAAGCAGGAACCACAATCCTAGTCAGGGTAAGTCAGTTGCACATCCTAAATGAACCTCTGGTAGCTTGGCAAAGAGCAGTCAGGCTTAATTTAAGAGGCAATGTGTAAAGTGTTTGAGCAACACTTAAAACAGTAAAACAGTGAACACACCAAGCAAAAAGGCACCGCACCTGGTTCGAAAACAGAGCTTACTTTAATGAGCAAAACATGACCAAAATGACAAAAATCAAATAAGCAGAACTTGAGATATGAATTTTTAAAGAATTAGGTGAAAATAGCACATAAAAGCACAAAGCGCCAACTGTGGTTATCTGGTCACTCCAGACTGGGATGAAATCACAAGTTCAGGCACAACGCAATGGAACATGGGCCAGTTACAGAGACCCATCAGTGCCTGCTGAATACAGTACCTTAAATCCTGGTGCGCAGTTTGTGTGATGTTGCTTTGCAAGGCTTTGAGTCGTCTGGTGTTTGTTCTGAGAAGGACCACAAAAGGTAGAGCACCTTAGGCCCACTTCCAAGGGTCCAGGACATGAGTGGCACCACTTGGCAAGGTAGACCCACATATGGCATAGTCCAGGTGCTGTAGCAGGTGAGTTGGAAGTCTTCTGTGTCCCTGAAACATCAGAAAACAGGAGGCAAGTCCTTAGAGTCACTTTAGTCCTGGGTTGGAGAGATGCTGGCCCAGTCCTACTTTGTTTACCAGGAAAGGAGGGTAGCAGGCAGCAGGTCAGCAGGAGTCCAGCAGAGAAGCAGTCCAGCAGTTCTTCTTCCAGACAGAGTATCAACAGGTGAAAGAAGTATACTGAAGTGGTGGTGTCTGAAGTCTAGTATGTATACTTTGGTGCCCTGGTTCTGGAAGATGAGAGAAGCTTCTAGACAGTGGCTTTTAAGTGCAGGCAAACCCATTTGTCTCCTGCCCTGACTCCAAGCTGTCTGGAGGGACAATATAGGGTCATTAGGCCTATTGTTTGGAGACAGGGCACAGCCTATTCATGTGCAAATTGGGGTGTAGTTAGCTCCGGCCCCTATCAAGCCAGTTATTGTACCATTAAGGCCCATCAAGTCACACCTAAGCTCCCATTGTATGTGGCTGCATAGAGGGAATGCATAAGGCCCAGCTGTCACCCACCCCAGATATGTATTCAGAGACAGGCAGAAGGCACAGAATGGTTAAAGTAAGAAAATGCCAACTTTCTAGAAGTGGCATTTTCAGACTTGCAACTTAAAATCCGACTTTATCATAAATTGTGATTTTAAATTGTAAGTCCAGAGACACCAAACTATCTATATTTTCCCAGTTGGAAATTACACTTATAAAATGTAATAAAGTAATCCCAATGTTACCCTACAGGAGAGATGGACCTTGTGGTAGTAAAAAATGAATTTAAGAGTTGTTCACTACATGGACATGTAAAACTCAAAAGTACATGTCCAACTTTGTAAATACACTTCACCCTGGCCAAGGGGCTGCAGAGGGCCTGCCTTAGGGGTCAAGTATATGCATTAAAAAGGAAGAATTGGGCCTGGCAAGAGGGTTAACTTGCCAGGTCGACATGGCAGATTCAAACTGGACATGCAGGCTCTGCAATGGCAGGCCTGAGACATGTTCAATGGGCTACTTAAGTGGATGGCACAATCAGTGCGGCTGGCCCACTAGTGCTGTGGTGACAAATGACGGACGGAATGCTGAATTAATAAAACATTCACCCCAGTCAAGAGATCTGGGTTAAATCCATTGTTCTTTTGCTGGTGTTGCGGTCCCTGGAAGCTTGTTTCTGGCCCAGGCTGAACTGGTCCCATGGGTAGCGGGGTCAAGACTTATTTGCATGTGGCTGGGTCTAAACTGGAATGGCGTGGTGTGCAAAACAACAATGGTTTTAACCCAGATCTGTGACTGGGGGTGAATGTTTAATTGGTTTGGCATTTTGTCCATCATCTGTTCTTTCTGCATTTGCAGGTCCACTAGTACCATTGGATTTACAGGCTCTGGGCACATATATTGCACTTTACTAGGGACATACAAGTAAATTCAAGATGCCACTTGTGGATAAGCCAATGTTACAATGTTTTAAGTAGAGAGCACATGCAGTTTAGCACTAGTTAGCAGTGGTAAAGAGTCCAAAAGCCAACCAAAACAAGGTCAGCAAAAAATCGGAGGAAGAAGGCAAAAGTCTGTGGGTGACCCTACAGAAAGGGCCAGGTCCAAGAGTATTGGTGTGTCGTTCCTACCAATCCGTAGGACGTGCGCATTGTTTGGACAACATAAACTAAGGGCTTAGTGTCAAGACTGATTCGGACACCCCTGCAGGATATGTTGGCCATAGACCAGTTGGCTCACTGTGCCAACGTAATCCCCCGGGGGGCAAACCAGGGAGCGAATGGTTTTCTGGCAACCACTGAACATTACACCCTGACTCCTCAGGGATTGTGGAAACAGTACAGAATCTTTTCCTCTGTCACTAATGCTCACTTATTCTCAAAGAAATATGGGGAGAATACACAGTGAGATGTTTTCAATAACATTTATTGAACCAACGTTATTCTTGCATAAAATATGTGTGCTCCAATGATTAGTAGACAGAAGCAGATAACCATGATTAAAGCACCAAAAGCGTAAATAGTAGATATAGTCCTACCATGGTGCTAAACAGTGCATATATGCAGGCATATAAACAAGGCAGCAA
Organism: Triturus cristatus; assembly: GCF_964204655.1. Lineage (NCBI taxonomy): Eukaryota > Metazoa > Chordata > Amphibia > Caudata > Salamandridae > Triturus > Triturus cristatus. The sequence goes on from NC_140587.1 coordinate 628,309,219, forward strand.
TTCTAGCTTACTCCTACTATGTGAACCCTACTCCAAGGGTAACTAGAGTGTGTGTAGGTGTAGAGCCAAGAATCCCCCAAGGGACGATCCAACCCCATTACCTGATGGGATAGGGTGATGGACTCCATATTGGTCACAAACTGGACACCCCTCACAAGATGTCAGACCGCTGTGTGGTGATTTCTCAGCATGCAAGGACCCTCAGTGTCAGAGGAAGTGCCACCTCTACTCATTTATCAGGATGCTCATCTTTTATAATAGAAAGCAGCCTTGCAATGTGCGCATAGATTAGTGATGTTATGGATATGTAGATAGCCATGTCGCCCTGTGAATGAAAATAGTGATGACATTTGTACGTAGTACGAAATGAGACCTTGTGCATGATGTTCAGGGCGTTGCGATAAAGTTGTGTGAAGCTAGATGTAAAAACAAGTTTAGTTTCAGAGACAACATTGTTGTGCATGCAAATATGTGCAAAAGGTTACAGCTGGAAATGTTATTTGTGAGGACAATGTAAGAAATAAGCTGCTTCGCTACATGGGCCTAACTCAGAAAAATAACAGTGTATAATGACACATATACTTTTTTTCATTTTGTTATATATGATTCATTTAGGCACAGATTTTTATATGAGGGCAAGTGTGCCAAGGAAATGCAGTGAGTTGTGCCCATATTACAATTTGAGGCTATTTATAATGCTAGCAGAATGATCACTTATTAAATGCAACACATGTGAAAGCATGAATTTAAAACTGGTGATTGTTTGTTTTCAAATTAAAAACTCAGAATCATTACTCAAACTCATCATTTAATAAACTGTGGTTAGTTGCGGCTGCTACGGGACTCGGGTGGTGGGTCAGGGAAGGGGATGGGTGGGGGGACAAAAAAACCTAATAAAAAACACTTACCTGTGACGGCCGGACGCTGCCTCGCCTTTATCTCACTGCAGGAAGCAAGAAGCAGCAGGAAGCACCCGGCTCCCAGGCTCCTGATAACCATTCTCAACGCTGCAGCATTGTGTTTGGTCTGAGCGCCGTGGATCGGCGCACAGCCAGGGAATGGGGGCCTGGGCACGTTCTCCATGCAGGCTGTAATGCAGCCTGCATGGAGAACAGAGAAAGTGTGCATGACTGTTTTGGGCGGCCCGAGAGGGACGGCCAAACAGTCATTGCACACTTAGGAGTGGGCAAACGACTCCTGCCCTGCTCCTCTTTTCTCATAGCAGCCCTGCCCAGAAAGCTGCTGCAGCATAAGGAATCATAAAATGATAATAACTTGAGTTAATATAATTTTATGTTTCCTGCTGCGGAGTAGTGGGGCGACACTCCTCGCCTTAGGGGAGGAGTCGCCACTGACTGTGTTTGATGCATGCCAATATTTTTTCTTGAAATAAGAAAACGTTAATAATGGGAGGACGTGCAAACCCATCATAAGCATTGTTATGAGCAACATGAAAACACATTAAGGGCCGCATATTTAAAGGAAGTCTTAGAAGTGTTATGGGTCCTTGCATTGATGCAGATTGATGACTTTCAGGAATTTGCAAGAGTTTACAAAAGTAGGGCTGGAAACCCTACTTCTATTTTTGTCTAAGCAAATACATATTCGAATTTGATTTTATGAAATTCTGACTAGAAAGTGCAAATTCACCTACCCTAGTTTTACTCCTCCTACCTTTGTTAGGAGTAACTTACCAATTTTTTCCAGTGTGGGGAAAATTGGGCAAGAGTTGGTAAATACCAATGAGCATTTTAGTTTATGGATGTGCGCAGACCTGCATGGCATTCAAACAATGGAGCTACTGCTTCCCACTTACTTCCATCTCTCTTATGTAGATTGGGAGAACATTGATACAAACAGAACCTTGTTAGAATCTTAAACCTGAAATAATATGAGCCCTAACATAAGTAGAGAGTCTATTATCAAAGCTTTGCTATAATGAGAATGCCACCATCATTTTTCACCTTTTTATGTGGCACCAAAAGGGCCAAATGGATTGTTTTTTACAACACAAGTAGATTTCTGAAGCACTCAGTCACTCAGTCTCTTAGACAAGGTAGTGGTTTATAATATTCCACGCTCCTTCTGGTAGTGTAACAACGAACACCTTTGGATAAGCCTTTGCTTCGGTATCTATTAATTACAGACGTCCTAATCTCCACTTCTTGGCTTTCTGCTATTACTCCAATATAACTTACTAGACACTTACTGCACATGATTTTGTTTAAATTGTCATGTATAGTATGCACACTGCCTTTTGTGATTCCAAGATGGCCACCATGACGGCCTGATAATATTTTACACAATATCGTTCTATAGGTTCCAAGTATACGTCACTTACTGGCTTTTATTGTCTTGAATCTCGAGAATATGACTTTGAACATTGACCGCATACAGAAAACTAAAGCGCTTGGCTGATGCTTCTGGATTATGAACATGAGCTCAAAGACTGAGCACAATGTCAGGATGGTCAACAAGGTAATGACGATGATGCATTGTAGGTAATAGAGTAATATGCTCTGATCTAGATTCCCTATCACAGAGCTGAAGTTTACGGTGGTGACTTCATCCTTGGACTTCTTCCTTGATAATACAAAAGGCAAAATACTTCAGAGTGTGATATGGTTACATTGTCACATGAACCACAAATAGATACTTAATATAGTTCCTCACACATTCATGTGGACAAGATAGCAACATAACTGACTGAAAATCATCTCTTCTGCACTTCGCTGACATGTCGATCATTGGCGCCTACACTATTTATCACAAAATTGGAACACCAATTTGGTTGCTTGAGGTGTATGTTTATCTAAGCAAATGCTGTCTTCGGATCAAATGAAGTTCTTTCTGTACTGATATTTATAAACATCTTACAGCTTTGGAAAGGTAGTAGAGGACGAAACACAATGGCTGCCTTCACTAATGTGATTGAATCTGACTATGAAGGGAAGGAACCCTAACATGCATCCTGGCTGCAGCAAGAGGGTTAAATCCATTGTTCTTTTGCTGGTGTTGCGGTCCCTGGAAGCTTGTTTCTGGCCCAGGGAGGACCTGGCCTGACAGTCCAGGCTGAACTGGTCCCATGGGTAGCGGGGTCAAGACTTATTTGCATGTGGCTGGGTCTAAACTGGAATGGCGTGGTGTGAAAAACAACAATGGTTTTAACCCAGATCTGTGACTGGGGGTGAATGTTTAATTGGTTTGGCATTTTGTCCATCATCTGTTCTTTCTGCATTTGCAGGTCCACTAGTAGCATTGGATTTACAGGCATCCTGGCTGCAGCAAGAGGCGCAAGGGGCAGAACCCATACAATCAGAAGTGTCTCCAGTAGATCTCCGTTTGCCGACCTCTACTGGGTGGTGCTTTATCCAAGGTCAGTGTTGCCTTTATCATAAATGTATAGATTTTCTATTACACTTGAGATCTTTGGTCTAAGAGGACAACCAGCTTAGACATGCAGTACACAACATGGTTTTTGGACTACAAACAAGTCTAATAACTTCACATGGCTCAAGTAAACTCTATGTTTACTTTGCAAAAATGAAGTACTTTGCTTTTTAGCAACTTGCAGAAATCTTTTATGTGCACGCGAAAAGGTTATATCATCAATGCTTTTAATTCACGACTGGGGGATTTCTGTTTCTTCCCAGAGAAGGGTCCTTACATCTCCTATTTTTCACGAAACAACAGCCCTTTAATAGAACCCGCAATTTAGAAATATCTGTTAAAACAAAGGAGTTCATTGAAGCTGCAGTAAAGGGTAGAGACTCGCTTAGCGGAATAAAAACAGCTTAGACGTCATTTGAATTGTTGGTTCAGTAACTATTTTGGCTCAAGTCTGTGCATATTTTTATTTTTTTGAGAGGAAAATGTCAAAGAGAGTCTCGTTAAATGCTGAGATCCAAAAAACAAATGCGTATCTCTTGTGGCAGGCATTAGAAAAAAACCTTTATTTGTCCTCTATTGTGAATACAAACAGGGCTATTTGTTTCTTGGAATCTTAGACGTAATATTGAACTTTTTTAACATATAGGAATATATTCTTCGACGCACTGCATTTAATAATGTACAGATATTGTTGGGACAAACACTGTCATGCGTGTGTCAGTTTTAAGTTCCAGTTGCAAGTTGGTATGGCATGGATAAAAGACATCTACGAATTACATACCTGCTGGTGATTTCTTATGGTTTTGCTGCAGACACTATTGACAACTATAACTTCCCTTTAATTCTCCTCAAATTTCATTTCCTCAAGGTTGCTCCTCATCTCAGTCATCACTTGTGAGGCTCTGTCCTCTGCCAGCCCGCAGAGTCCTAATGGCAACATTTTATGATGTGGAAAAATCCAGGGTCCTAAATTAGAGGAAACATTTGAAGAAACCTTCTTTTCCCAGATTTATAGCAAAAACCCCACAGTCCGATACCCAGCAAACCAAGAATTCCTGATTATTTGTGGAGGGCAGTGGAGCCAGGCTGAAGGATTGTTATCCGGAATGGGTGAGGTTGATTTCCGATTATTGGTTCTTCAATGTAATACGAGAAGGTTATACCATGGAGTTTTTAAATCATCCTCCTCAATATTATTTTCTCTAGTGCCAAACCACCCAGCCATGAAACAGGTGATGCTAACTAGGCCTCAGCAGTATTTCAATTATGCTGGAGTAATCAGAGTTATTTCGGTAATTCCGTGTTACTCTTAGATATGGAATTACCAATATGCAATTATGCCTACTGGCATTATTAAGAGAAATTTTGGTAAAAGATTCCCACTTGGAGACCACACTTAGGGCCCAATTATTAGTCAGACTCGTAGTGGTGCGGCAGTGGCAGTCCAGTCACCGCCACATGGGTGGTTCAACCGCCCAATTACCAGTTGGGCGCACAGACCGTAATTGGAACGCTGGCTCTGCATATTACAAGTTTCAGGATTGCCAGCGTTTTTATGGAGGTCTTTCCTCCATGAAAAGTCTGGCAGTACTGAAACATAGGGGGCCCTACAGGGCCCACTGTGCCCCCTCAGCTTGGGAATGCATGCAGGGGGGCACAACATGTTCTTCCCGTGTGCATGCGCCCCAGTTTCTGCAAGGCATGGACTTTACAGTTCATGCCATGCGGGAACCTATGTGGCGTTCCCATTGCTGTGCCTTTTACAAAGGTCTGCTGCCTTTGAAAGGGGCACCGCTGTGGGAATCACCACGCCACCCGCTCGCCAGACCACAAAATTACTTGTAATCTGGCGAGTGGGTGGGAGTGTCTCTTGGAGGTGCAGGGGTGTGGCGGTGGCGGGTCACCCACCCCCGCACCACCAAAAGTCCTAATCTGGCCCTTAGTGAGCGTGAACGGCTGCTCGTGCTGCTGTGTATGCACTTCTGCATTTAGCATTATTTTGGACACAAGGGTGCTACAAAACTAGCACTTAGTATTGGTTCCCCAGTAACACAGGAATACGAGAGGCTTATTCCGGCCTTTATAGAATTAACAGCCCATTTACAGAGATAGTTGAGTGATACAAATTTTAAGAAGCAGATATGCTTTCAGTACCCAAGCCAGAGCGTGCAACATTGGATGCAAGCATGAGGTAGTGGGGTGCCACAGTCAAAGGTTTGGAAGAAATGGGAAGTTGGTCAGAGGCAGAAAAGTAGCATTCCTCGAATTGGAAGGAGTTGATGGCAATATGGTAAGCCCTTCTCGATGTTTGTGACACACCTAGAGAAGGCCTTATTGCTTGTCAGACCAACAATCAGGGGGCAAAAGCTTACTTGAATAGGTAAGGGGGCCCACAAACAGGAGCTTAGCAAAGGTGACCATGAAAATCTTTGCATGGACAGAATGTTACTTGTTACAGCTGAGAACACTATATATTCCCAGAGGGCATAACACTCAAGCAGACAGGCTGGGAGACAATCTCCTCACCTCAAGCTCATATCATCTGGACAGACAAACATTCCTATTAACAGTGAACATGCTCTTGGAGCCCATGACTACATTTGTTTACCTCCCCAAGCAATTTCTCTTTACCACACATTTTTCTAAACAATCTGGCCCAGGCAGCCATGGTTTACATTAATGGCTGGCCCTCAAGGGTTTAGGGTGCTCAACAGAGGAAGTGATCAGTGGGGGCTCCTCCGCTAAGGGGGAGGAGATTTAGGAGCTTTGCCCCACTGCTTTTGAGCAGTGTAACGAAAGGAAAAATAAAATGATAATAACTTGTTGTTATTATCGTGTTATTTTTTTCAGCTGCTTTGAGGGCGGGCAGAGCTGCTCTGCTCTCAGAGCAGGGCAGGGCACGAGGGGTTTGCTCACTCCAAGTGCGCATGAATGCTTGGCCAGCCAAACAGTCAATCGCACTTTGCATGTTCTACAAGCAGGCTTCATTAAAGTCTGCGTGGAAAACATGCCCAAGCCCCCAGTCTCCACCTGAATGCCAAACCATGGCGATCAGACAAATCACAATGTTGCATTGCAGTATTGTGACTGGTCAGGAGAGCCTGGGTGAGCTTCCTGGTTGCTGTTCCGGCCCGAATCCGACGGAGGAGAGATGGAGCATAGACGCGGGACGCAGCTATAATGTAAGTGTTTTTTTACATTCCACTTCTTCCTTCTCCCCTTGCCCCCTGCTCTGTCACACACGGTCCGTGCCAGCCGCCACTGGTAGCAATTGATATCCAAATTGGCAGGAAGCTTTCAATGCTCGCAGCATTGTAAAGACATTGAGGGAAGATTAAGAATTGGTACCAAGAGGATAGTGTGGATGCAATGTCTTGTGAGCAATTACTGGTCTTAGATTCTTTACAGATGGCTTTGCATTAGGCATATCCCTTCAACACTTTTAGCCCAGTGGGCAGCGGTGAGGGTTTTAGAGAACCGTCAAGAAATATTTACAAGATTATTCCTTTGGTTTTTCAGCTATTGAAGAGTTTTAGGTTGAAAAGACCAGTAGTTCATACTCCAACATCTCCCTGAGAAAAGAGAAACCTTTTGAACTTTTGTATACAGCAGACATGACATGGGTCTCAGCAATCTGTCGTTTTGTTGGCTGTAACTTCAGCAAAGAGAGTGTGGGAACTAGGTGCATTGATAATGGATTACCCATATTTTAAATTACTACCCGAAAGAAGGGTTATGAGGCCTGATACTAAGTTTAGGCCTAAGCCCAGAAGCAGTTTTATTGTTCACAGGAAATTGTTCTAGGATTGGTGGAAGATGTTTCATGTTCAGGGTTTCCTAAATCTTTAAATATTAGGAACGTGTGGGTACTTTATGTATACAGAACCATAGAATGTAGTTTTTTAAAGACCTCATTTGTAGTTTATGGCGAGGCGAATAAAGAGTGGAATTTGGAAACTGCAACTTTGATTAGCTTGTGTTCCATCAGGATATAGGGTTCCAGAGAATTTGCATTGCCAATCTTCCAGGGCAGTTTCCACATCCTAGGCAGGGTTAGCTGGTGTGCATCTACAGGAGCTATATAGAACAGCTACTTGGTCCACTCCTACAGGTTTCGTAGCACAATATAGGTTAGAAATGAATAAGGATGCTTCTGTGAACTTCGCTACAGGAGTGATAAAAGCTGCAATGAAGTATTTGTATGCAACTGTAGGAAATCTGTTTTGAATGGAAATATTTATCAGAATAAATATGAAAAATGTTATCACTGCCTACGTGGCTTGTTCATATCCTTACAAGTGATGACTAGGCCAAGGAGCAATGGTGAGGAAGTAATGAACCTATTACTTACTGGCAATCTTCATTACTTCGGATCAGGAGCTCCTTGTACTAGTTTGATTCCTGTCACTCCATCTTGTCAGATCACTGATAAATGTAGCTTGTGAAGACAGGAAGTGCCTGGGTAAAGGAGGAATCTTATGGCATGGACCACAAAAACGGAAGGACTATATCATGATAAAAAGGCTGTAGGAAAGCAGTGGCAGGGGGCAGAGCCTCACAAGTGATGACTGGAACAAGGAACTTCTGATTCAGAGTATTGTAGGTCACCGGTAAGAAATAGGTTCATTTGTTTTTATCGATGTATGATCCTTAGACTGGTGAGGACAATCTCCATTCAGAATTTGTTTGGCCATTAATAGGGCCCAGGTCATGGAGGCTTTGGACAGCACCATGGAACCGTGTTTGCGATGCACACAGGAACTGTTCTTATTTGGGAAGGGAGATCAAGGGCACCAATTTCCTGTAACAGGCCTCCTTGCATGGCATAATGGGCCAAGCTTGTTTGAACGTGCACAATGGTTCATACCACTAAACACTTAGGGCCAGATTTACTACCATTTCACAGCGCAGCGAAGCAACTTGCTGCACTGCATTGCCTGAAAGGAAGACATCAGAAATGCACCATATTTACAAAAGATATGGCGCATTTCTGCTGCCTCCTTGTACTGGCGCACTGTGTGATGCCTAGTGCCAACACAGGCACCCTTGCACAGTGGTGCAAGAGCGCTTTTTTACAAGCAGAATTGTTTTTGTGTAGGAAGGAACACCTTCCTGTGCAGAAACCATCCTTAAAGGCATTTCCCCTTTTCAATGTGTCATGTGAAATGCAGCACACATAATAAAGGAAGTACCGAGGAGAAATAAAGATATCTGGGAGGCATAACATTTTGACACATTCCCAGGTTTACAACTTTGTAAATCTGGGAATGCACCACAATCCATAGATGGATGCATTTGAACACCCATACTACACCAGTGGATCGCCACAAGTAATGCAAGGCAGTGATATGTGCTGGCTTGCGTTATTTTGGATTTACCAAACCACGTAGAGCCATGCAGGGCGTCTTTGTGTGACTTGGAAACTCGCACTAAAGGACTTGTGTTGCCTTGTGAAGACTTTGGTCACGTAAGAGCAAGGTATGCCCTTAGTAACTCTGGTCCTTAGTATATCCTATCTGTGACTGCCTTTCACAGTTTGTTAGGGCTTGGATTAGGTTGGTAGAGGATGTGGTGTCAGTCAATAAAAGACCTAATATTGCTGCCATTTATTAATCAGCTCTTTTTCCTGGGTTGCTTTTAGATCCTGCTTTCAGCATTCATCCTGCAGGCAACCATTCATCGTGCCTAAAATTAATGTAATCCTTTGCTACTGTGCTCCTTGATTCAGAGTATTAAGGAGCTGTGTTTCCTTGCATAGTTTCCACTACTTATTGGACGCTTACCCATTGCGTCTTACCCCACTCGTGTTTTTCAGGCACCGGTCCTTCCTGCTGAGAACTCATTGCCTTCCAGGCCACTGGTGATTTTACTTTGCTCATCGCCCATTTCTCATCTATGTATTTGAAACCTCAAGTCTCCAAGCGCCTGTAACTGGGTGCAACTGTGGGTCTTACCTTCAGCTGCTGCATAACCATAGTTCTGTTTCTTCAAATACGCCTGTGATTCAAGAACTGAAAAATGCACCAGCTCACCTCTCCAGAGAATATTGCCATTCAGGTGCTTGGTGAGTCCAATTTGTACAACTGTCTTTCTCCACCCTACCTTTGAGACGAATCAGCGAATCTACAAACCATGTACTGCGCATCTGTAGGATTCATGAGAGCCAATCAGTATTTAGTTTCAGACTTACTTTACAAACTGTGCTCTGTTGACCAGTTTCAACAGTGGCAATTTCCAGGGGACACCTTCTCCATGAGAGAAGGCCGGGTATAGTATAGCAGCATACCTTACCAGTGATACACATGCATACGCATGCACATGTTACTGCATTACTCAACCGTATGCCCACGTATTCCTTTTTTACCACTAGCTGCTCACTTCATAATGAGAAGCAAGTGATTGCTGTCAGTAGGGGCATAGCTTCGGTGGGGGCGGGTAGGGGTGTTACACCTCCTAAGAAATGTATTTTATGATAAATAGTTGGGTGCAGGTGCTTTCAGTCAGGTATTGTGAGATTTCAGTCAGATCTCACCAGGCATGTTTACATAAACACAAACAAAACCTCACACTCCCCCCAAGCTAACTGACCAAGCTACCAAGCTACGCCCTTCGCTAACAGGCCAGATTCAAGGTTTTCACAGCGATTGCCTTCTTTTCCCTTACCTTTTTCCCCTGATGCCTGTACTTCTTATGTACTATCTATTTTCTGCAGGGAGGCTGAAGAAGTTAGGGAGCTCTACTAAAAATGTTGCTACTGGCGTCTGTGAACTATCTAATCTGATTGGTAGCTGAGTCCAAGTGCTTTCATGCACGCAGGTGAGATGGGTGAAGGTTTTTCCCTAAAAGCCTAGGAAAAGCATTTAGACGCTAACCAACAAGGGATGCCTACAGCAGTCACAAGAGCAGAAGCTCACGCAGAACTCACATATTGTTTGCCATTTTCTTTTCCTGGCCTGGTGCTTTGGAGAAGCAAGGATGGCACAAGAGCAGGCATTTTTGGCTGCCACAATCTTTATCTAGAGCACGGGTACTCATAGTACGGCCTGGCAAGCCTTCCTTGGCGGCCCACGGACCTTGCAGACATCGTACCTGTGCTTGGCAGCAAAGACCGCCGAGCTATGGGGCCGGGCGATTCTTTTAAAAAAGACCATTCACTTGTTAATGAGGCTTTGTTGTATTTCACCTCTTCTTAGCGTCCCTGCATCTCCCCTCTGATTGAGTGGAGATGCAGGGGCGCCAAGAAGAGGTGAAATACAACAAAGCCTCAATAACAAGTGAATGGTCTTTAAAAGACCTGTGAAGTACTCGGTGCGGCAGTGGCTGTGTGTGCCCGGGAAGCAGCCTCAGCCCAGGGTGACACACGCGCGGGGGGGTGAGGTGACAGAGGGTGAGGAGGACAGCAGGGTGTGACAGCAGCGGTTGAGGTGACGGAGGGCAGCAGGGAGTGACAGCAGCGGGTGAGGTAACAGAGGGAGACAGATGGGGACAGAGAGAGGTAGATGGAGGGAGGGAGACAGAGACAGACGGAGGGAGACAGAGAGAGAGGGGGACAGAGAGAGGGAGGGAGACAGAGAGAGAGGGAGACAGACAGAGGGAGGGAGACAGAGGGAGGGAGACAGAGAGAGGGAGACAGAGGGAGACAGAGAGAGGGAGACAGAGGAGGCAGACAGAGGGATACAAGGGATGGACAGAGGGAGGGAGACAGAGGGAGGCTGACAGAGGGAGGGAGACAGAGGGAGGGAGACAGAGGGAGGGAGACAGAGGGAGGAGGGCGACAGACAGAGGGAGGGAGACAGATAGAGGGAGACGGAGGGAGATAGACAGAGGGAGACAGAGGGAGGGAGACAGAGGGAGGGAGGGAGACAGAGGGAGGGAGGGAGACAGAGGGAGGGAGACAGAGGGAGGGAGACAGAGGGAGGGAAACAGAGAGAGGGAAACAGAGAGAGGGAAACAGAGAGAGGGAAACAGAGGGGGACAGACAGAGGGAGACTGACAGAGGGAGGGAGAAAGACAGAGGGAGACGGAGGGAGGAGGGCGACAGAGAGGGAGAGAGACAGATAGAGGGAGACGGAGGGAGACAGAGGGAGACAGAGACAGACAGAGGGAGACAGACAGAGGGAGACAGACAGAGGGAAAGAGATAGAGAGGGGGAGACAAGCAGAGTGAGTGAGACAGAGGGAGACAGAGAGAGGGAGACAGAGACAGAGAGGAGAGACAGAGAGAGGGAGACAGAGAGAGGGAGGGAGACAGACAGCGGGAGACAGAGGGAGGAGGGTGACAGACAGAGGGAGGGAGACAGATAGAGGGAAGCAGAGGGAGGGATACAGAGACGGACAGAGGGAGGGAGACAGAGACAGTCAGAGGGAGACAGAGACAGTCAGAGGGAGACAGAGGGAGGGAGACAGAGACAGACAGAGGGAGGGAGACAGGGAGAGAGAGGGAGGGAAACAGAGAGAGGGAGGGAGACAGAGAGAGAGAGGGAGACAAGCAGAGTGAGTGAGACAGAGGGATACAGAGACAGACAGAGGGAGACAGAGGGAGGGAGACAGACAGCGGGAGACAGAGGGAGGAGGGTGACAGACAGAGGTAGGGAGACAGATAGAGGGAGGGATATAGAGAAAGACAGAGGGAGACAGAGGGAGGGAGACAGAGACAGTCAGAGGGAGACAGAGGGAGGGAGACAGAGACAGACAGAGGGAGACAGAGGAGGGAGACAGGGAGAGAGAGGGAGGGAATCAGAGAGAGGGAGGGAGACAGAGAGAGAGAGAGGGAGACAATCAGAGTGAGTGAGACAGAGACAGACAGAGGGAGACAGAGGGAGGGAGACAGGGACAGACAGAGGGAGGGAGGGAGACAGAGAGAGAGAGAGAGAGAGGGGGAGAGGGAGACAAGCAGAGTGAGTGAGACAGAGAAATATGGAGAGAGAGGGAGGGGAGAGAGAGAGTGATAGAGAGAGGGAGGGAGGGAGACAGAGAGAGACAGAGGGAGACAGAGGGAGGGAGACAGAGACAGTCAGAGGGAGACAGAGGAGGGAGACAGAGACAGTGAGAGGGAGACAGAGGGAGGGAGACAGAGACAGACAGAGGGAGATAGAGGGAGGGAGACAGGGAGAGAGAGGGGGGAAACAGAGAGAGGGAGGGACACAGAGAGAGAGAGAGAGAGAGAGAGAGGGAGAGACACGCAGAGTGAGCGAGACAGAGGGAGACAGAGACAGACAGAGGGAGATAGAGGGAGGGAGACAAAGACAGACAGAGGGAGGGAGGGAGACAGAGAGAGAGAGAGGGAGGGAGAGAGAGAGGGAGGGAGACAGAGCGAGAGAGGGAGACAAGCAGAGTGAGTGAGACAGAGGGAGACGGAGAGAGAGGGAGGGAGAGAGGGAGAGAGAGAGTGATAGAGAGAGGGAGGGAGACAGAGAGAGAGATAGAGAGATACATAGAGAGAGAGATGTGTGTATACCGGGTCTGGTGGCTCAGTGGACAAAGGCGTCCACTGCAGTGTTCAACCTCATGGGCATAGTTATTTATTTTTTTGCTCTAGCCCCGACCCTCACCCTACTGCCCCGCCCCCACCGGTGCGGCCCTCGGCCATAAACCACACTGTAAATTTGGCCCCCGAGAGAAAGTTTGTGAGTACCCATGATCTAGAGGGACTACACCATGGATACTCAAAGTATGGGTGACCTTTACATGCAGCTCCCTGGTCAACAGGAACACTGAGCTTCTGTTTACTCCACTTAGTACTAACAATAAAAAGATGTTAAATAGACAGGAAATCATTTATTTCAATATTAATTGGTGCTAAAGAAAGGATTTAACGAGGGAGTCCTGTACTTAACTTTACAAACGCCTTCATTTGTGAAGACCTCTTGCAGCAAATGTGTAAAATAATTATATTCTCTGCAAAATTCAAAAACTGTATTTAATTAACATGCAGAACGTTTTCACCTTAGTATATTTGATTGATTATATCAGAGCATTGAGAATTATTAATTTAAAGTGATAGTTTTCAAACATGAATTTAGAAGCATTAATTGTTCCCCCTACCCTGACAACAACGCCAATCGTGAACTAAAGAGGCAAGTCAATTCTTATGTTGACTTTTTGGGTGGCCTGGTTTCCTTATACATGAACAGTTTGTTAAATCAAATGCAGGAGGAGCTTTTGTACAGTGCATACCCTGAATTCATGTATTTTGTGGCCCTTTTACATGTGATAATGAAGAAAAAGGAGGGAACGTGAAACTAAACAATTGCCTAGGATCACACAATTTAGAAAAGTAGGGAAGCAGGGATTAACCCCAGGTTTTCTGGTTTCACATTGTTCAATTCAGCCACTAGTTGTATATCCTTCGGTTTACCTACAGCTACCTTATCGCCAATCCCCCTAACCCCTTTGCCCGACCGCCATCCAGCTGGCCCTCAGGCACATCACAGATCAGACTTTTTGGCCCTTAGGAAATGTTTGTGGGTACCCATGGACTACACGTATTGTAGGTACACTATGTCTGACAACATTCACTTCAAAGCTGGAGAAAGGGAGTGACAGGCAGCAGTTTGAAGAAGCCATACGCTAATACGATGGGGGGGGGCAATCGTACCTTCAAGGATGTTTGGTATGTGTGGCAGCCCACAAAGTCTTCTTGTGAATGTAGTTGCATTTTGAAAAACTTCTGGAAAAAACATCAAATTTATACAAGAAGAAAAAGTATAAGATCTATGCTCCTCAATGGCTGCTCTTGTCAAACCCAACAGAAAGAGCATTAAACTTAATTAGCGGATTGACCTTCGACCTTTCACACCTCTGTCTTGATGAATAGGGTCCAAAGATAACGAAGGGTCAACGGTCAAATGTGGTAAGGTCGCCTACCTCTTCTTCCTATATGGCGTCCTTCCTTTATGTCTGCTGCAGAAATCCATGGCGCCATGTACTACACAAACCACTTTCAAAGTCTATACATAGTTAGGGAACATAAACAACTCGGCAGCCTCTATTTTATTTATTTTTATTTTCAAAGGTCTTGTAATGTATCGAATTATTAAATGTGTGCAATACATTAAGTGATCTTTGTGAGAACACAATGTGCAAACCCCAATGTTTAAAATAATCTCTGAAACTCATTCCTGTGGCAAGCACTTTCATGGGTACACGACACCATATGGTTGATTCTGTCCATTACCAACGATCTTAGTTGTCATCTTTCAAACCGTAAACAGCCGCAAGTTAGGAACTGGTTAATTTGGCGCTTTCAGATGCTGTATTTTCCTACAAATAAAACAATGTATTTAAACTTTGAAGGCCTTATTTTTCTGCAGGGCATCTTATGGTCTGTAGGAGAAGCAGAATATTTATGTATCAGGCAGGCCTATAAAATTATGTCACGTTGCATTTTCTTGTAATTTTACATTTGTAACAGAAATCTGTAAATTAAAATGTAGCTTTACATTTTTTTGTCTGCATCTAATAACTCTATTTATTGAGCAAATTTATCAGTTGATGTGTCTTGTTTGGAAATGGTTTAGTTTCTTTAATACTTGATATTTCGAAATTAATAATTTGCAGAATGTCGAACATGTTACTTTTCCAATTAATCTCTGAAAGCACATTGAACTGTTTGCTGAACTTTTTTAATGTGCAAATTCTATCCTATCCTCTATGTAAAATATGTTACTGAATTAAGCTTTACATTTTCTATTTGGTTTTATTATAACCTAATTTATAGGGAACGGTTTTATTTCCACTACCCTAAATCACCTGGTGTTTGTACTTCCTACAAAGCCAAGGGAAAGCATGTGTAATTTCCTCTGCAAAAATTATGCAAAATGCCCAGAAAGTCTGCAAAACTATGCATTGTGCGAAATGACGGTCCAGCATTCACCTTGCTGCACTGCCCTATGTCAAAGTGAAAGTGTAGGATTGCACCGTATTTATCCAATACGTCCTGCACCAGCTCCCCCTGACACCACTGCCGTCCTGAGCTCTCCAACGCTTGTCTAGGTATTCCAGCCTCCCCTTTCCCACTCTGTGCCCTGGCATTCTTGTTTTCCCCTTACAGATCTGATTCTAGTTAGCCCCCACCACGCTGCACTTTTTCCACAGTTTTTAGCTGACGGCTCCCGCTTCTCAGAGCCCCTTCCACCCCCAGGACCGCAGCGTGGCCACGCTGCTGGTGTGTCAAAGGCGTGCCAGAGTCAAACCCATCTGCGCCCCTTTACGCTGGACCACGCCAAGCGCCAGGAATCCTGGCCCCTCCACCAGTGCACTGCCGATGAGCTGCTAACATCAACCCCAGGAGAGACGGCAACTGCTGCAGCGCCACACCGACAACCACAGGACTATTAGAAGTGGGGGTTCTCTAAATGGCAGAGATATGCACCTTTGTCCAAGTAGGGACCCTTGCTTCTAGTAAGGGTAAGGGGGATGCACACTTTAGATAACCTCTGCTCACCCCCTTGGTAGCTTGGCACAAGCAGTCAGGCTTATTCCCAAAGGCAATGTGTAAAGTATTTGTACACAAAACACACAGTAATAAAGTGATAACACCACAAATGGACACCACAGCAGTTTAGAAGAATAAAGTATCTTTATCTTAACTCAACAAGACCAAAACGACAAAGATCCAACATACATGTATTAAAATAGCACTTAAAACAGTTATTTCCAAAACGAAGCTTGTAGAAAACAAATTGGTCCATCTGGGGCTATTACAACATCGTGACAGCAATAAATCCATAGTATGGCGCCGACCGCGAGGTGCGCGGCATCAGGCATGAAGTCACACGGAACCCCAAACAAACAGTACCTTTGGATATTGAAGTCTATGACAATGCATGGCATCGAGGAGGTGCAGCGCCGGTGCCAAGGTCGAGGCCGGCTCCCTGCTTCCCATGGGGGAGTTGAGGTATTGTGTCCATGAGGAGGCGACATGTCGAATCCAGGATAGTGGAAGTTGGTTGCGTCGGCGAGTTTGTGGAGTCACCCTCGGCAGTAATCGGCACAGCGATAACAGGATGCCGGCACTGGCAATGATGGAGTCGGTGCGGGCGCCGGCTTCGGGAATGCCAATAACTCCAGGCATCAAAGAGTGATGGAGCTGCGGTGCAGGCCGGGTGGTGCATCATGCACTTCACGAGCTGTGCCCCTGCCATGATGCAGGTCACGGCGTCACAGTGGCATCGCTGATGGCGTTAGAGACAGGTTTTCTTGCTTCTTTCAAGTTAATTCCAGCTCCGAACAGCAGGAACAACCTCCAGAAGCCCAAAACTGGAATAGGTACCTCCTGGCCAGGCAGAACTCTCAGCAATAGATTTCAGGGGAGCTGGAAGTGAAGTTGTTGTGTCCCTGAGACTTCAGAACAGGAGGCCAGCACACATAGGCCCTTGGAGATTCTTCTTCAAGCAGGTTTCTCAGCAAAGTTTCAGTCTTTGTCCTTTCCTTGGCAGAAGCAGCAAGTGCAGACCAACCCCACTCAGCACACAGTAAAGGGGCAGTAGTCCTCCTCACAGCTCTCCGGCGTTTCTCCTTGATAAAGGTTCCTCTTGAGTCCAAAAGAGATCTAAAGTTCTGGTGTTTAAGGACCATTACTTATACCTCATTTTGTCTTTGTTCTTCTTTGTGCAAGGGTCTGTGAGCCCAGCCCAAACCAGTTCTGTCCTCATTGGTGCAGTATGACCACAGGGGGTGGAGACAGCATTGTGCAAGGGGTACATGCCCTATTCAGGTGCAAGTGAAACTCCTCCCACTATTCTAAATGCAGCCAAGCTCTATTCAGCTCAGCCATGAGCCATCCAGGAAGGGCCAGGCACTCCTCACCCCCCAGTGGCTGTCCACAGTGAATGCACATCCTCAGCCCCTGTCACTCCACAACCAGACAGTCAATACACAAGCAAGCAGAGGCACAGAGAATGGTTAAACCAGAAAATACTTACTTTCTAAAAGTGGCATTTTCAAACACACAATTTAAAAAACACCTTTACTAAGAGATGTGTTATTAAATTCTGAGTTCAGAGAGCCTAAACGTTATTCTTCCATCTTGTCCCAATGGGAACTTATACTTGTAAGATGTTACAAAGTATCTCCCATGCTATCCTATATGACAAATAGCCTTACAATAATGAAAAACGAAATTGGCAGTATTTCACTATCAGGACATGCAACACACCAATACATAGCCTACCTATCACATACACTGCACCCTGCCCAACGGGGTACCTTAGTCCTACCTGAGGGGTGTCTTACATGTAAGAAAAGGGAAGGTTAGGGCCGGGCAAGTGGATGCATTTGCCAGGTCGACATGGCAGTTTAAAACTGCGCACAGACACTGCAGTGGCAAGTCTGAGATACCTTTTCAGGGCTATTCATGTGGGTGGGACAATCAATGCTGCAGGCCCACTAGTAGCATTTGATTTTCAGGCCCTGGCACACTCATTGCACTTTACTAGGGACTTACCAGTAAATAAAATATGCCAAATAGGGGGAACAAATTTTAATAACAATTTATAGAGGGAGCACTTGCACTTTTAGACTGATCAGCAGTGGCAAAGTGTCCAAAGCATCTAAGCCAGCAAAAATTAAATCCGGCACAGCATCAAAAATACAGAAGGTAGAGACAAAAAGTCACTCGAAACCACACCAAATATGCCAAGTCTAATGCGTGTCCCCTCCAGCTGAAAAGTGGGGAGAACTACCCACCCCCTCAGGAGTTCTCATCACTAAGGCGAAGGATCTGGAAAGACCTTTCTCATTGGCGTGTTCTGTACCAGGGCAATGGACCACTTCAACAGTTTTGGATTCTCACCCCTCATTTGCATCAACCATCTGAGGAGGCTGTGGTCAGTCTGAACCTGGAAGTGAGTCCCAAACAAGTAGGGTCTTAGCTTCTTTAGCCCCCACACCACAGCCAAAGCTTCTCTAAAATTGCACTCCATCTCTGTTCCCGGGGAATTAGCCTCCTACTAATGAAAAGCTACAAGTTGGTACAAGCCCTCGTCATTCAAGTGTGAGTGCTGCTCCCACACCATGTTCTCAAGCATCTCCCTGCACAACAAATTCTTGGGGGGAAGTTGGGTGCCTTGAGCACGCGTGCCGTGCACATGGCAGATTTCAGGGCATCAAAACAGGTCTGACAGGCATCAGCCCAAATCACTTTTCTTGGCTGCTTCCTTGAAGTCAGCTCTGTCAAGGGGATGGCAATGGTGCCATACCCCTTGAAAAACCGTCTGCAGTACATGGTGAGACCTAAAAAGGCTCTCAACTCTGTCTGGGTCTTGGGGAACTCCCAGGCCAGAATGGTGATGATCTTAGGTTGTAGGGGTGCCACCTGGCCGCTTCCTACCTGAAAAAAAGCTATCAATTTTTATAGCTAATAGCTATAGCATATAGCTATAGCTATGGTGGTACTTTTGAGTTTATTCAAAGATGCAGAGAGGTATATATTTTGGGAAAGATGGCTTGAAGGTGAACATCTATTAAGAAATCACATATATTTATTTATTTGGTGTTTTCTATAGCACAAACATGTCCCAAGATTGGGTAGCAGAGCACTTCCCAGTTCAATCGCATTCACTTTCCATAGTTACACAAAACCTTTCAGCAGACTACCAGACGTAAGTATTAATTCTTAAAGTGGCAATCAATTTGCACTTACAAGTAATACACATTCTGATGATTACTTGAGATCAACTTGTGTTACAATATTACATGGCCAGTCAATTACACCATGTGGCTTTTTAGAAGTACCTGTCCTTATCAAATCACCTATCATCAAGTGCAGGGACTGGGTGCATCAACCAAGCTGGTTATAGGTGATAAAGCTCAAACAATGATAGCGATCTGGTATACGCTATCCCAAGATTCAATTACATAATGTTGGAGGGACTATTCTGCTGAATAATGTAACCTACTGGAACAGCCGATTGCAGAAGATCAGGAGATTGACTGTTGGTCTCAAATAGAACCCTAGCAGTGTCCGCTGATAGTTATGGTAGGAATTTGCTCATGAGGAAGGCCTTGGCTTCCTTTTTTCATAAAGCTGTGGAAGTGATTCTTCTAATGTTCTGGGGAAGCGAATTCCAAATTCTTGGTGCAGCTCCAGAGAATGCTCTATCATATGTTTTCTTCTTGCGGAAGAATGCAGGTTTCAGTAAAAGATCTCCAGTGCTCCGAGAGAATCTGCTGCCTCTGGATATTGTTTCTAGATCCTGTTATGAGTCTAGCTGCTGCACTGAGGCAAGCTTTTCAGGGCGCTGTTGAAATCTTGGGTAGCCCTGCTAGGGTTGTGCATCTGTACTCAGTCCTCGAGATGACCAAAGCCTGGACTGACTTTTTAAGGTCTGATGTATCGATGACCTCAGATGGAAGCGGGCATTTTTTTCCATCATGTTGATGTGGGTTCACATGTTTAGATCCTTATCCAGCATAATTCCTAGAGATTTGGTTTAGTCCACTAGAATCGGGGTACAGTTTAGCGTAGTGATTGTCTTGGTCCATTCCTTTATCAACGTGGAGCTTTTTGGGGGGGGGGGGAATCAGAAGGAATTCTGCTTTCTGCTAGTTAAGCTTAAGATGATTGTTAGGTAGCCATTGAACAGTCCTCTTGAATGCCTGGTTCATTGTGTTGGTCTCTTAGAGCGATGTAATCTTCATATACAGCTGTGTGTCATCTGCATACATGTGGAAGGAAATGTTTGCCTGCTGTAATATTTCTGGTAGTGGTTCGACATACAGACTGAATAGTGATGGGGAAAGAGTTGAACCTTGCTGGATCATCAATTCGCTCGCTACCAGGTTCCAGTACTTTTTCACAATTTTTTTGATGTCATTGCTCCTTGTGTTAAATGTTGTGACGCAAACGATGTTGTTGTTTTTGGTGTTTTTAGTTTTGACTTCTAACAGCTGTTCTCTTGGACAGTACCAAGCACGTTTCTTCGCTCTTTTAAGCAAACCCATGGAACCTGGTAGCGAGCGAATTGATGATCCAGCAAGACCCTATCTTTGCATTCAAGCGGGGCAAAAACATTAAAGACTCGTTAGTACGAGCCTTCCTTGAACCACCTAAACAACCAGACCTGAGGAACTATTTTGGACTGCCACCAGTGTCGGGACACCACAAATGTGGGCAATGCAAAGCATGCGACCTCTGCCAGGAGGGGAATAGCTTCAGTTATGAAAATAAAACGTACAAATTGCCCCAGTTCACCAACTGTAACAGTTCGCAAGTTATCTATGCCATCATTTGTCCCTGTGGCCTTATCTATGTAGGTCAAACCATTCAAAAAGCAAAAGCCAGAATCCTCCAACATACAAGCAGGATTAGGTGCAAAGTACAAGGGGCGCCTATGGTTGAGCATTTTGTGACACACAATCACCCTCCCGACAGCATCAAATGGTGGATCCTAGAAAAAGTCAGCCCCAATGTTAGGGGTGGTGCAATTTCTGGGACCCTAAACTACAAAGAATGTAGGTGGATCCATTTGCTCAACTCTGTACAGACCGGGTTGAACGAAATTGAGGAGACGGGAAAACAGATGGGGCAACTTTAGTCTATAAATATCTCTAGTACTATGGGTAACACTGCAACACGATTCCCTCGTACATACCCCCGTGTGCCGCTTGGGTCACACAAGACACAGACCAGGTTGTGCTAAAATTGAGGCATTCAGATATGTCTTTATATATTTTGCTTAGCCTCTTATGTTTTGAATTCCTAAAAAGCATTATATATAAAACGCTTGAGACGGTTGGCACACCATTAGACAAGAATTCCAATTTTAATTTTATTTTTATTTTTAATCCGTTCATAACACTAGTCAGATGTGTCAAAACCACCCGCAATTTTGTTGAAATTTTAAATGTACATAATCTCAACATTGCCAAATGCTCACATGAACCAAATGTTAGCAGAATAGCCATTGATGTGTTAATAATCAATTTATTGTATCATCTCCACCAATGCTTCTTTACACCAAATGTATGTTAACATTTTGAATACTTACAGCAAAATCCTCACTGTGCCACCTTGTTTTGCTTGTTTTCAATTTTGCTTGTTTTCAATTCTAACGCACAACCCAAATAATGCGGGATTTATTGACATTATGTTCATAATCCAACTAATCCATTGATTGCCTCTTAATTTACCATACGGGTCATCGCGAGACCGCTCCCAATCACCGTTCGCGCTCAAATTGACAGCGCTCTAGTTATTTATTTGGTTTGACGTCTCTGACGTCGCCCCCATCTGAGTACACACACCGGGGCCCCCAGTAACCAAGTTTGACGTTGTCACCTAGCAACGTTCATTCTAGCCAATCCAGATCCGCCACCACATCCAATCAGGACTCAGAGATCAGAGTCACGAGCCCTAGTAACCAAAGTTTGACGTTGTTACCTTAACAACGTTCATTCTAGCCAATCCAGATCCGCCACCTAATCCAATTAGGACTCAGAGATCAGAGTCACGAGCGTTTCTAAGCAACCGACACATGACGCGGCCGCACGCGCCAAATCCGGCGCGTTTCCTTCATCATTTAATTGACAGCGCTTGTCACATTCGCTGACAGACTTCGCGAATGACAGGACGCTTGCCTGCGCGCTGCTGATCATGAAGTAATTGCTGAAACCGATACTAAATCAGATGGTGAGTGTGCGCAAACTCCTCTCTCCTCCCCTTCCCTGAGTCAGGCGCCTGCCCGTTTTAACTTGGACTCTTGACTGAGTTTAATTTAATTTGTCTTGACAGTGAATCGTCCGTCTGAAAGCCAGAACCTCGTCTATGCTCCCGCAAAGGACGATCAATCCCCTACGCGGATTCGTTCGAATTACTGAACGGAATTCACGCACTTACCAAGTGAGTCTATCCATCTCTCCACAATCACTTGATCATTCTATTAGCCACGACAGGGCTACTTATCCTAATTTTTTAAATTTATCTTCAACCAGGGAGAACAGGATACAACTGCTCTTGCCTCTCCTTTACACATCGCCCTTCAAGCAACATTGGGCTTGCTTATTTTGGTGAGTCCCCACCCTGCATGCACAATTGTAGACGGCATTCAGTCTTTCGAACGCACCTGACCATATTTATTACTATTTCATAGGCTGTCAATCCCTGTCCTGATGAAGACCCGTATTGACTAGCGAATTACGCTACCTTGGGTTGAAACGTCGACACTTATTGAAGGATCAGTTGAAATACTCTGCACAAAAGACTGATTTAATCGACTTGCAGTGTTGATCATTCGCTCAGACTGGCCTTTGCAAATTATTAGTACCCTGCAAAAATCACACTGTATATATTACGCACTTTTCACCACAGCACTGAGCACTTTATGTCACTTCATGCCACTTTGTCACAACTGTGTTTTACATTTGACAGCCATTGTCATTAGTTATTTATGAATGATGCAATTCATAAAGCCTCTTTGAAAAATTACTTATAGTCTCCATGTGTGTTCGTATATGCATATAAATGAAGATTTTTTCTTGAAGCAATACTGTTTACCCGACAGAACCGTTTGTAATATTTTGATTACCCGCCCAGGTTCTGAGGGATACTGGGTTACCCCATTTTGATATTATCAAGTTGAGCGCAGGTACATACCTGCGAGGGTTTCTAACTCTCATTTATTGTCTTGTAACTCGTTCACTGTACTGTGTGTTATTTATTTTTATTTTTATTGTTTATCATTTCGAATTCTGTAGTATGTCTGAAAAAGAAACTCTATCATATACGGAAGATTATATAGCTAAACTTATACAAGATCAAGGTGCTTCTAGTTTTCTTCTAGGCTCAGACAGAGTGTCAGTTGACTCGGGTCTTAACGAGAAACTAGCCAAAATTGAAAGACTTGAAAAGAAACTAATCAGAGCCCGCCTTCACGGGCATGTCCTAACCAAGTATTTGTCCTCAAATATAATTCCCAAGGGATTGCAAGTACGCAACGAACCAGCAATCTTCATAGATATCCCCAAGTTCAGGGAAGGATTCAGCTACGTGGCCAATAACTGCTCCAGACACTGGATGGTTCTCGGTGTAGAGACAGCTATTGAGTACGTCAAAAAACTTACACAAGAAATCGCTGACCTTAAGAAGGAGATTCTTGAGGACAGAGCTCTTACAAATGCTAGAGAAGCTCTAGAGCGGGCAGAGAAAACATTGGCAGAATTTAATACAGTCACACTGAATAGGAAGTTGGACAAATTAGCTAAGGATATAAGAGGTTACGATAAGAACAACACATATCCTTACCTATCTGACGATTATTATCAGCAAGACAGTCAAGGCTTCTTCTCAAATAAAAGCAGACAGGGCCCTAGGAGATTTAAAACCTTCTCAGATTCTTCCTTTGGTAGTGGCTCTGATACTGATATTGATAGACCCTCCACCAGCTATCAAGGTAACCAAGTCAATCAAGGCCCCAATTTTTTAGGGGAAGGCTACCGCCAAACCAACAGGGGCGGTGGCAGAGCACAGAATTGGGAAAGACCAAGGGGTTGGAACAGAGGCAGGAATACACAACAAGGGACATCACGTGTTCGCTTCTACCAACCGGAAACACACGGGGAAATATCTACCCGGAGACAAACATACAGGTGGTAAATAGTTGTAGCCCAAGGGTACACATCCTGACACAGAATACTACAACCACTATCCAGATATACAGTACTCCAACCATCACTGAAAACCAGAGAAACAGTGCCAATACTCAGATACAGAGTGTCTTGACCAACACTGTTAACATGAACAGCGAAGCATTGTTACCGAACTCTAATAATACCAATCTGAGAACACAGATTGAGGGGACATATCAGAATATGATAAGTATGGCCACTGAACAGAGCATTGACAGCGGAGTACATGAGACAGTTGTAGCTAACAATACTGACACGGAAGATACCACAGCACCACCGAGAGTTTTACCTGACACTATTGGAGTAACAGATCAGATCGAGGTTCTAAATAAGCTCATTATAACTGATCAGAAAGAACCAATAATTAATTTGTCAACACATAACTTGACCGATGCTGAGAGAAATGTTCTCATTAAAGGACTATCTTTTGTGCCTACTGTGATACCTGATTCTTTTCAAGTTAAACTAGAGCTCCAGCAATTCTTTCGCAAAATCAGGCTGAAATATTACTTCAGTAAAAATTCTTTCAACCCAGCACCATCAGCGACGAATTTTAGGCCAGCTTCAACTTTCACCCCAAATGCTTACCAAATGAGTGAGAAGATTCTAGCATTTGAAAAGATTGTCCTGCATGAAACCATGCAAATTTTGGATGAAAGAAAATACATCCAATTTAACATTGGCAAGGAAGAAAAGCAGGCACTACGTTCCCTGAGCAGCAACGACTCAATCATTATCAAAGCAGCTGATAAGGGTGGAGCTGTGGTCCTACAGAACACTAAAGACTATGTGGATGAAATTGAACACCAACTGGGAGATCCAGAAAGTTACCAATTAATAAGAAAAGATCCAAAACCGACTATACAATCAATGATTCAACAGGTGACCAAACATGGACTGGACTGCGGCTTCCTGAGCAAACATGAACATGATTTCTTAAACAACAAAGAACCCCGTATACCTACAATTTATACGTTACCCAAGGTGCACAAGCGACTATTGAAACCACCAGGCAGACCAATTGTTTCTGGTTGCGGCTCAATCTTGGAACCACTGAACAAATTTATTGATTATTTCTTGCAACCATTGGTACCCAAAACGAAATCTTTTGTAAGAGACACTATGCATATTATCCAACTTTTGGAGGGGCAGGAATTCGATCCACAAGCACAACTGCTTGTCACATTGGATGTCTCCTCACTGTATACCTCAATCCCCCAAGACAAAGCCTTGGAAGTTATCAGAACCGCCTTGGATGAACGAGAGAGACCCCATTGGATCCCGACCGATTTCTTGATTACACTCTTAGAGATCGCAATGAAAAAGAATCATTTTATTTTTCAGAAACATTTCTACTACCAGTGCAAAGGAGTGGCGATGGGAGCCACATATGCGCCGAGCCTGGCGAATATTTTTATGGACAACTACGAAGAGGAACATCTATACAGTCTCCAAAACCCATTTCTCAACCAGATTACTATTTGGAAACGTTACATTGACGATGTCATCATGGTGTGGTCCGGGGACAGAATGGAGCTTAATAACTTCCATGAGTGGCTCAATGCCAGGTCCAATGATATACAATTCACTATGACTAGCAATAACGAGTCAATTGATTTCCTGGATCTCACCTTTCGAGTGGAGGAAGGGCTCCTTTATTGTGATCTCTACCGCAAACCCTTGGAGCGAAACACACTATTAAGATACAACTCGCATCACCCCCGCAATCTGAGAGACAACTTGCCCTACGGACAGTACCTGAGGCTAAGAAGAAATTGTACTCGTAGAGTGGACTACTTCAAGGAATCTGACGTCCTCACGAACCGACTGAGGGAGAGAGGCTACCCCATGGGTTTGCTTAAAAGAGCGAAGAAACGTGCTTGGTACTGTCCAAGAGAACAGCTGTTAGAAGTCAAAACTAAAAACACCAAAAACAACAACATCGTTTGCGTCACAACATTTAACACAAGGAGCAATGACATCAAAAAAATCGTGAAAAAGTACTGGAACCTGGTAGCGAGCGAATTGATGATCCAGCAAGACCCTATCTTTGCATTCAAGCGGGGCAAAAACATTAAAGACTCGTTAGTACGAGCCTTCCTTGAACCACCTAAACAACCAGACCTGAGGAACTATTTTGGACTGCCACCAGTGTCGGGACACCACAAATGTGGGCAATGCAAAGCATGAGACCTCTGCCAGGAGGGGAATAGCTTCAGTTATGAAAATAAAACGTACAAATTGCCCCAGTTCACCAACTGTAACAGTTCGCAAGTTATCTATGCCATCATTTGTCCCTGTGGCCTTATCTATGTAGGTCAAACCATTCAAAAAGCAAAAGCCAGAATCCTCCAACATACAAGCAGGATTAGGTGCAAAGTACAAGGGGCGCCTATGGTTGAGCATTTTGTGACACACAATCACCCTCCCGACAGCATCAAATGGTGGATCCTAGAAAAAGTCAGCCCCAATGTTAGGGGTGGTGCAATTTCTGGGACCTTAAACTACAAAGAATGTAGGTGGATCCATTTGCTCAACTCTGTACAGACCGGGTTGAACGAAATTGAGGAGACGGGAAAACAGATGGGGCAACTTTAGTCTATAAATATCTCTAGTACTATGGGGAACACTGCAACATGATTCCCTCGTACATACCCCCGTGTGCCGCTTGGGTCACACAAGACACAGACCAGGTTGTGCTAAAATTGAGGCATTCAGATATGTCTTTATATATTTTGCTTAGCCTCTTATGTTTTGAATTCCTAAAAAGCATTATATATAAAACGCTTGAGACGGTTGGCACACCATTAGACAAGAATTCCAATTTTAATTTTATTTTTATTTTTAATCCGTTCATAACACTAGTCAGATGTGTCAAAACCACCCGCAATTTTGTTGAAATTTTAAATGTACATAATCTCAACATTGCCAAATGCTCACATGAACCAAATGTTAGCAGAATAGCCATTGATGTGTTAATAATCAATTTATTGTATCATCTCCACCAATGCTTCTTTACACCAAATGTATGTTAACATTTTGAATACTTACAGCAAAATCCTCACTGTGCCACCTTGTTTTGCTTGTTTTCAATTTTGCTTGTTTTCAATTCTAACGCACAGCCCAAATAATGCGGGATTTATTGACATTATGTTCATAATCCAACTAATCCATTGATTGCCTCTTAATTTACCATACGGGTCATCGCGAGACCGCTCCCAATCACCGTTCGCGCTCAAATTGACAGCGCTCTAGTTATTTATTTGGTTTGACGTCTCTGACGTCGCCCCCATCTGAGTACACACACCGGGGCCCCCAGTAACCAAGTTTGACGTTGTCACCTAGCAACGTTCATTCTAGCCAATCCAGATCCGCCACCACATCCAATCAGGACTCAGAGATCAGAGTCACGAGCCCTAGTAACCAAAGTTTGACGTTGTTACCTTAACAACGTTCATTCTAGCCAATCCAGATCCGCCACCTAATCCAATTAGGACTCAGAGATCAGAGTCACGAGCGTTTCTAAGCAACCGACACATGACGCGGCCGCACGCGCCAAATCCGGCGCGTTTCCTTCATCATTTAATTGACAGCGCTTGTCACATTCGCTGACAGACTTCGCGAATGACAGGACGCTTGCCTGCGCGCTGCTGATCATGAAGTAATTGCTGAAACCGATACTAAATCAGATGGTGAGTGTGCGCAAACTCCTCTCTCCTCCCCTTCCCTGAGTCAGGCGCCTGCCCGTTTTAACTTGGACTCTTGACTGAGTTTAATTTAATTTGTCTTGACAGTGAATCGTCCGTCTGAAAGCCAGAACCTCGTCTATGCTCCCGCAAAGGACGATCAATCCCCTACGCGGATTCGTTCGAATTACTGAACGGAATTCACGCACTTACCAAGTGAGTCTATCCATCTCTCCACAATCACTTGATCATTCTATTAGCCACGACAGGGCTACTTATCCTAATTTTTTAAATTTATCTTCAACCAGGGAGAACAGGATACAACTGCTCTTGCCTCTCCTTTACACATCGCCCTTCAAGCAACATTGGGCTTGCTTATTTTGGTGAGTCCCCACCCTGCATGCACAATTGTAGACGGCATTCAGTCTTTCGAACGCACCTGACCATATTTATTACTATTTCATAGGCTGTCAATCCCTGTCCTGATGAAGACCCGTATTGACTAGCGAATTACGCTACCTTGGGTTGAAACGTCGACACTTATTGAAGGATCAGTTGAAATACTCTGCACAAAAGACTGATTTAATCGACTTGCAGTGTTGATCATTCGCTCAGACTGGCCTTTGCAAATTATTAGTACCCTGCAAAAATCACACTGTATATATTACGCACTTTTCACCACAGCACTGAGCACTTTATATCACTTCATGCCACTTTGTCACAACTGTGTTTTACATTTGACAGCCATTGTCATTAGTTATTTATGAATGATGCAATTCATAAAGCCTCTTTGAAAAATTACTTATAGTCTCCATGTGTGTTCGTATATGCATATAAATGAAGATTTTTTCTTGAAGCAATACTGTTTACCCGACAGAACCGTTTGTAATATTTTGATTACCCGCCCAGGTTCTGAGGGATACTGGGTTACCCCATTTTGATATTATCTATCTCAAATGATATCACTGATGACGTCACTGGTGACATCATTCAGTGACTGTGAGTGTCTTGAAAACGTTTATGAGTGTTAAATATATATACCAAGGTGTATTAGTGAATCAGTGGTGTATGAGTGCCTGATTGGATAATTCTATGAGTGTGTGAGTAACTGTATAAGTGAATAATTACATTCCTCAGTGAATGTATGGGTGAACGACTTGTTGAGTGAATGTCTGTATCTGTCAGTTGGTGTCTAAGTGGTTGTATAGGAGTGTGAGTGGGTACATGAGTTTCTGTATGGGTGAATGATTGCTTGTCTGAGTACAAGTAGGGGTATTCAAATGTCTGTGTGGGTGGGTGAGGTGGTGTGTAATTGTCTGTATGGATGACTGCATGGGTGAGTCAGTGGCTGTAAGGGTGAGTGAGTGTGTGTACGGCTATGTTGGTGAGTCAATGGTTGTGTTAGTGGTATATGGGTGAGTAACTGCTTATGGGGAAGGCAGTAGAGGTGAGTGTTGGAGTATATGAGTGAATGTATGTATGACTGAGTAATTGCAAGAGTGGCCGTATGGGTGAGTGTCTGCTTATGTCAGTGATTGTATAGGTGAGTGAGTGTGTGTTAGTATCTGTATGAATAAGTGTGTGTGTATATGTATGGGTGAGTAGGTGGCTGTTTGATTGACTGTATGGGTGAGTGAGTAGGTGTGAGAGGATCTCTATTAGTGTGTGACAGTGTGTGAGTGGTTGTATTGGTGTATGAGTGGATATGTCAATGTTTGTATTAATGAGTATATGGGTGTATGAGTGGCTGTATGAGTGAGTGAATGGATGTGTGTATAGAACTATGAATCACTGAGTGGGTGTGTAAGTACTAGTATGGGTCTGTCAATGGTTTTGACAATGGTAGTGTGGAAGTTGGAGTGGGTATATTAATGAATATATTGGGGTGTTAGTGGGTGCGTCAGAGATTCTGTGGATGATGTCACCAGTGATGTCATCTATAATGTCATTTGAGATGTCATGAGTGTTGCCATCACTGATGTCACTGACCATTTCATGAGTGATATCATGTGTGGTCATAAGCAGTGCATTGCGGAGGCACGAGTTATAGTTAGCTCAGCTAACTGTAACTGCTGAATATCTCTGGTTTTGTATCAGTGAACTGTCAGCCTAACTATGGCGTCCCTGTAACCTCTATTTTTTTTCTGTGAATTTCTAAGGTTTTTTTAAATTTCATTTCCTAACTATAACGCACATGTAACCTTCAGTTTTTTCAGTGAATTTCTAAGGTTTTTTAAATGCAAAATCCTACTTATAACATCCCCATAAGACTTTGTTTTTCTGAGTACATTTCTAAGGTTATTTTTCTAATCTATTTCTTTAATTGTAATGTCCATTCTTTTTAAGTAAGCTTCCAAGATTTTCATATTTTTTTTTATATAATTGGATATTGGATATTAGAAATATACTATATACCACTAACTTTAGTATTCGGTATGTGTTTATCAGAAAGTACATTAATAACTGTTTTTAATCTTAAGAATTGTTTGAGCCGGCACAACATTGTCGCATTTACTGTGGAGAATCTGTGATCAGCAAATGTGTTTCACATACAAAAAATTCGCTTAAAGACATTTTTTTATTAAAAATGAAGTCAAGATATTTAGTAGAATACTGTTTTAACTTTTCTTTTTGTGATCAATTTGTGGAGAAAACCGTCTTTACAAAAAGAAAATTATATTCGCGATTCCCAACGTCGTCGCGGTAAACGTTGGTAGTCATGAAGAGCGCCCGTCTTCTACACTTTGGGGCCAATTCCAATCCGGGTCGGAAGGTCACCGAACGCAATCCGGCCGGAAAAACTGCAAGCCGTACGCGTGTTTTCTGCCCGACTCGTACAACTGTACGAGCGAGCAAGTACGATGCGAGCTACATGAAATTCACCGACTGAGTCATTTCCAGGTCCGAACCGCTCTGTACATCTCAGTCATAAGCTAACCGCGGCGTGCAATGGATGCGGTTCACGGCCGAGCCAGTACGATGCACGTGTCAGACAGCCGGTGCGAGCCGGAGTGTCCGGCTCGCAAAACGTCTGGGTGGTTGTCTTTGGGGGTCAGACCCCTTGTCACCCGCAGCCCTACGACTCGGACACAGGGGGAGACCCAAGTGTCCCCCCAACACAGGTATGTATGGTGCAGATGGCACCGACGCATACCCACTGTAGGGGGCGCCCTTGCGCGAGACGTACCCATTCAGTCAATGGGAGCCCATGTACGCGTCGTACAGCCGGCTCCCATTGACTTCTATGGGAGTCCGACTGAACCGAGTCCGGCAGCATAGGGCCACATCGTACTCGTTCCATCGTACTGCAGGACTCCGGCTCGATCGGAAAACACTCCGGATCTGGCTCGGTCGGATTGCTTTCCGACCCGGATCGGAATCGGCACCATAGTGTACAACATATATAGACACATTCTACAGTACATTTAACAGTTGAGCTTTATTAGTCTACTTTTAAAAGTCATATTTGTGTAGTGAGTTGCCAGAAAAATAGTCTTCAAAGACTATATTCGGTGTTTGCGGTGATGCCGGGCATTACAATGACATTGGTACTCGCGAAGACTGCGTGTTTTTTTCAAAGTAAAAAACACATGAATGCACATAATATATGAGATATTTGAGCATAGGTACATATTTAGAAACTATAAAAAATAATGTTTCTATATTTATTTTACTGTAAATTAATTAGTATTCCCTTTTTTCGATAACTGCGATGGCGTCGGTCGTCTTGAACGTCATGTGATCGGAACATTACAGTGTCTGGGTGATTTGATGAGTGCATGGGTAGTGCCTGGTTGATTGTATGAGTGCATGGGTAGTGCCTGGATGACTGGATGAGTGCATGGGTAGTGCCTGGTTGATTGGGTGAGAGCATGGGTAGTGCCTGGGTGTTTGGATGAACTTGCAGGAACCAAAAAGCAGCTTTTATGTTACTTTTTGCTAATTCCACACCCCCAATCCTGCCCAATCTCATAGCATCATCAGCTGAAACATAGGACACTGATGTATCCTTCTCTGCAATGTAATCATTAACTGACATTCTCTCGGGCCAAGACCAATGGTGAATTATCAATATGCGCCTTCATCTTTCTTAAGCACTACACCGATGGGAGATTTTATCAAGTCAGCTAATGGGTATTCCAAGAAAGGATGGATGTGTACTCCCTCTGGCAAAACACCTTAATACACAATCATATCCATTATACCTCAGTTCATACACGTATGTAATCTCACAAGAATATATATTAAGAGTATATATCTATATATATTCACTAAAAAAAAACATAGGTTTCACACATGTTATAGTTAGCTGGTCATTTTACTCGTAAAAAACCAATGAAATTCCCCCGTTATAGTTAGTTCAGCTAACTATAACTCGCGCGCCCGCAATCCACTGCTGATGACGTCACATATTACATCACTCATGACATGGTCAGTGACATCACTCATGACATCACTGATGACATCTCAAATGACATCACTGATGACATCACTGATGACATCATCTAGTGAGTATGTGTTTCTCAAGAATTTCAATATGTTTTATATATATAGGGAAAGTCCTGTTGAAGAATGAGTGGGTGTACAAGTGTGTAAATGGATGATTTTCTGTGGTGCATAACATTATTCTTTAAGTAAGTCATTAAATGTATCTTACTGCAGACTAGTGACTAAACTGTGTAAATGTGTGTATGTATCTGTATGTTGGTGTATAAGTGGTTGCATGGTTTTGAGAACAGCTATATGAGTCTCTATATGGGTAATTGATTGGTTGTCTGAGTATCAGTATGGGTTTGTGAGTGTTTGTGTGGGTAGGGTGTGTGTCACTCTATGCATAGATGTGTGAGTTGGTGATTCTATGGGTGAATGGTTTTAGGAGTGCATCTGTGATGGACTGTATGGTTGAGCGAGTGTATATATGGGTGTGTTAGGGATTGAATATATATTTCAGTAGTACATTTGTGACTAACTACATATGTGAAAGGCAGTATATGTGCGTGTAAGAGTATATAAGTGAGTAGATATGAGAGTGTATGATTGTGAAAGTGACTGTATGGATGAGTGTGTGCTTGTATCAATGATTCTATAAGAGTGTAAGAATGTGATACTATTTTTATGAGTAAGTGAACTTGAGTGTGTTTTACTGCATAGGTGAGAAAATGGGAGTGTGATTATTTGCATGACTGAGTTGGTGTAACAGTAGCTCTATGGATACTTGTTAATGTGTCAGTGTCTATATAAGTGTTTAAATGTATATTATAGTTTTGTATGGAGTGACTGTAAGTATGAGTGACTTTACAGGTGAGCAAGTGGAGGTATATGAAGACCAAAGAGTTAATAAGTGGGTATGTAATGATTGGTATTGCAGTAAATATGGTTTTGAGAATGGAACTGTTAAATTTTTACTCGGTGTATCAAAGGTTATATTATGGTGTAAGAAGATGTGGTAATTTTTCTCATGGATGACGTCATCAGTGATGTCATCAGTGATGTAATATGTGACGTCATCAGCAGTGGATTGCGGGCGCGCGAGATATAGTTAGCTGGACTAACTAAAACGGGGGAATTTCATTGGTTTTTTACGAGTAAAATGACCAGCTAACTATAACATGTGTGAAACCTATGGTTTTTTTAGTGAATTTGCAAGGTTTTTTAAATGCCAATTCCTAACTATAACGTGTGTGAAACCTATGGTTTTTTCAGTGAATTTGCAAGGTTTTTTAAATGCTAATTCCTAACTATAACGTGTGTGAAACCTATGGTTTTTTCATTGAATTTCAAAGGTTTTTTAAATGCTAATTTTTTTATTTTTTTATTATATTTTTTATATATTTCTTTTTCAAAAATTTCCCAATATATACATTTATAAATTATCTGTATCCTTTAATTTGGTGTGGCTCATTTTTTTTTTACTTTGAATTTGGATAAAGTTGAACAGCATAGTTAATATCTTCTATTAAGTTATGTCCACTTTTTTTTTTTTCAAAAATTCTTAGGGTGCGCGCTCAGAGCGCGCACCTAGTACGTTTGCGTACGTTTTTCATGTATGCAGGCGTACGTTATCTACGTACGCATACATACGTTTTAGTGCACTCTCGCACCGCGCACCCAGTACGCATGCGTACGTACGTACGCATGCGTGCGTCGTACGTGCTCCACGCGGTACACCTCCGTATACGCGTAGAGTACGCACGCTGACGTTCGCGCATACGTGCGTGCTGCGTATGCGCGTTACGTACGCGCATAGTACGTATGCGCATGCGCTCGTACGCGTTCGCGCATGCGTAATTGCACCGTGCGCGCTCGGAGCTTGCTCAGTGCGCGCACCTCGGGTTATGTGATTAATAAAACAACACTTTTAATTGGTTTTCATTACTTTCAGTTTCAGATTGTTTCAACACCACACCCGATCCCCTCATGGCAAGTCATGTGATCAAGAAACATCACTTTTCATTGGTTCATTGGTTCAAAGTACTTTCAGTTCCAGATTCTTCCAAAACTCACACCCACCCCCCTCATTGTTAGTTCTGATTCCCTTGGAGAAGGAGCAACTCTGTTTTTGTGAGACAATGGCAGAGCACCAGCCACCGTCTGAGAGTGAGCAGGACACTCTTGAGAGACAGAGGCAGAGGAAGCAGAAAGACTCCTTTATATGGCAGTTTTCTGAGGGACAAAAGAAGGTGAATGCACCAAAGGTCACCTGCACACTGTGTCAGCGCACTTTGTCACGTGGGAATGCTAATAAGAAGTACTCTTTTAGTATTCACACTATGATGAGGCACGTTGAGGCAATGCATCCTGTGACTTTTCGTCAAGCTTCTGGAGCAAACCCTCCACCCGCTCAGCCGACGACATCTGCAGCAGCTCAGCCGAGCACATCTTCGGCAGCTCAGGCGAGCACTTCTTCTGCAATGGTGCCTTCACCTTCTTCCACACCTCTGGATATTCGTCCTTGTTTTGGGAGGATGAGTACACACTGCATGGATTGTGGTCTTCTTATGTCTTTGGGTGAGAGCAGTATTGATCTCATTCAAAGAAAATTTAAAGAGCATCTTTGCGAAAGGCCATAATTTTTTTTTTTTTTCGTTTTTCACTTACTCTGTCCCTACATTAACTCAAGGGCTCTTTTTAGAGCCACCTAAAATCAAAACACAAAAACTTGTTTTTTGAATCTATTTTTCATTTTTTTTTTTGGGTGAGCGCACCCTGCGCGCACCCAATGGGGTTTTTTAAAAAAAAAAAATCATTTTTTTCATCTTTAGTAAACCTTCAGGGACTCCCTGACAAAGAGAGGGGAGTGGCAAAGTAATTAAAAAAGAGATGGTGTACATTTCACACATGAAGGCAAGAGAGTCTTCCTTTTAAACTTTAAACTCTGCATCAGTACTTACCTATAGGTACCCTAAACCTATCAAAAAAGATAATAGCTCATTTTAGTGCTGCATTTGAATTGGCTGTATTTACAAGGAGAGGAAAAGACACACAGAGTGGCTTATCCTCTCCTTGTAAATATGGAAGAGCACCCTGCGCCACTAGTATGTCAAGAAAAGTGACGTAGTGGTGGTGCAGGTGGCTTGTAAATCTGTCCCAGAGATGTTAAGGAAGTCAAGGGTAAAACAGACAAACAGAGAGTGACAGATACAGAGACAGAAAGCAAACAACTGAGAAGGAGTAAGGCAGTTAAAAAGACTAAGACATATGGATACAGAGAAAGAAACATGGATGAAAAATTAGTGATGGAGGTAGTAAAGGTAGGGGACTAGTAGAGAAGGAGTGAGGGAGTTACAAAAGAGTAGTAAAGCAGGAAGAGTGAGAGGGAAGAGAAATGAGAAAAGCAGAGTGAGGAGAGGTGAAGAAAAGGAAGCATGCAACGAAAGGAGTGACACATACAGATATGTTAAACTTACCTGACCATCAAAGTAAATTATTTAGAAATAAATGTTTTTATTTAATAGCAAAGAAAACTGAATAACATCTTCTAAATTTTCTTTCTAGTTCTGAAAAAAAGAAAAAAGTATTAATATTCAACAATACACTTTATTGAACAGTACATGTTTTTTCATATTTAGCAAAGCAATGTTTTGCCCTTTTTTTGCTGTTTTCAGAATGTTTTGATTTTCACTGAAAATACTGATATCAATTGTATTCATCATTTAACAGCGGGCAAAAAAAAAAACAATCTGAAAGATTGTTTAAAAAAGCCCAAATGTATCCTCACTAAAACATACCTTAATAGAAATGTTAAAAATACCTTTTAAGAACAATAACAATTTTCAAAAAATAACGTCTGTAAACCTTGTTGCAGAAGAACATTTTCCAAAATAATATGTGTCAAAGAAGTCCATAATTGTTTGTCTTACCTTTCCTTAAGGCCAAATGGTAAGTTTAAAATCCCTTTTGAGTGAAATATCCACTTTTAATCCTTTTAAATTTTAATAATGCTTTCTTCCGATGATGATGTTAGTATTTAAAATTTGGGTTTCAGAAAAATTAAGTAAGAATTGGGTAAATCATAAGGCAAACGTTGCTTGAAAATCAATTGAGAATCATTACACAGTGTCCATCCTTTTTCCCATTTAAGATAAACTGTGTAATGACCAGAAGTTATAGAAGGACCATCATGAAAAATTATTCCAACTGTAACAAAAGTTTTCCCAGATATGGATAATTGGTTGCCAACAAACTACTTTACTAAAGTTTCCAATTTTGTTCCATCAGCTCTACAACGTTGTACCATTAAAATTACATACTGTCCATATTTCTTTAAAAATAACGTTGACAACATTTCAGATTTACATTTAGAACATTCCATGTTGTGATTAGCATCTTTAACTAATTTACTAAAAGTCAAAGTAAAAGTTTTACTTTCTGGTAATGGTAAATATATGAACCTTTCAGAATCTACATTACTAC
This sequence comes from Triturus cristatus, assembly GCF_964204655.1. Classification (NCBI taxonomy): domain Eukaryota; kingdom Metazoa; phylum Chordata; class Amphibia; order Caudata; family Salamandridae; genus Triturus; species Triturus cristatus. The sequence goes on from NC_140587.1 coordinate 628,345,832, forward strand.
TGCTTGTGTTCATACAGTTATCACAACAATGTTCCCATGTATAAGAGACACCAAACAAATTTTCTACTTCTACTCCTTCATCTTCCAGTACCATCAGGATATACATCAAGAATTCCTGTGCATCTTGCTGGACATTTTGTGCAAACTGTGTACATCCAGAACATACATCTAAAAGATTTCTAACATCAGAAGCACTTTCTATTTTATTTTTATCATTACTCAGCTTCTCATAAAGGAGACTCAGCAAAGAACAGAATCTTTTTTCATGATTTAGTATTATCTGCTCTTGCAAAATTTCAAGATAAAATACAACATTCAGCACTACATTTGCGTAGCAGTTGACACCAGAGCTATTTTCAAAATGACAACCAACAACCTCTTCCACACTGTCCTTTTTCTTTTTGCTTGCAGTCCCATCACTGTCTTTTTGTTTTCTCTTCTGTACATCCTCATTACAGATAGTCTCAAATCTCCTTTTCCGACAAACAACAAGTTTTTCAAACACAGGATACTGACCTAAATGAGGAGCATAGCTTTTTCTTAATCTATTATACTCCTTTACACAGTTTGCATCAGCACTTACTTTTGAGTCATCAAAGTCTATCATGAATAAACCAGAATTTTTTTTCACGCGTGACAAAGCAACATATGCCATACCTTCTTTGAACACAGTAGACCCAATGTTTACAAAAGTACTATCAACAGTTAATCCTTGAGACTTGTGAATAGTTACAGCATATGCTAGAGAAATTGGAAACTGCTTCCTACGTACATATAAGTCTTTCACTAGCAAAAAACGAACTGAACAACGACTAATCACTTTAACCTCTTCAATCTGATCAAATTTTATTTTTAAGAATTCAATTCCATCTTTTTTCTGGTACTTTACAAAACCCACAACTTTACCCATAGCTCCATTCACTAAACCTTTTTCTACATCCAAATTGCGTCTTAAAATTACTCTACAGTTCATACACACATAAAGATTCTTTTCCAAACCAGCTGTTTTTGAAATGTTTTTCTTCAGAGAATCCAATTTAGTAGCCAATTTGCCTGTCAATATAATAGTTATTCGTTCATGTTGAATTTTATCCACAGTTTCCAGTTTTATGATCTCTTCATTTTCCAATTTCAAAAGTTCTTGATTGAATACAGAGCATTCATGTAGTGTTGGCATTAAGCAGATTACAGTATTTTTTTCAGCAATTTTCTTGTATATTTTCTCAGGAACTATTTCTTCTGTTGTAAACAAATTACTCAGCAATCGACTCTGTAATGCTTTTCTGCCATGTTCTGTGAGTAGTCCAATTCTTATATCTTTCAGAATACTTGCATAGTCCTCATCATTGGCTTGCCTCATATTGGTAATGAGTTCCTTATACTCAAAATATGTCCAAATATTTACATTGCCTATACTTCCTAACGAATTGTTCGTGTCTTCATGTGTAAGAGTATGGAATACCGGTTGTCCTTTAACTGGAGTAAGTTGCAAAAGATCCCAAAACTATGACGTGTTTTCCTCCAAATAATACGTCATACTCTGTCTTCAGAATTTGCTGCATTCTTAAATGCACAAAGGCAAGCATTAAGTTTGATACCATGCTTACCTCATCAATAATGAGTACTTTAAATTTCTTCCATACTCTTGAAACTTCCAAGCATGCTTCTCCTGCTAGTTTGTGGTACTGTATTTTGTTCTCATGCTCCACTGGTAACATTAGCAAACAATGTAAGGTAACTCCTTTTATGTTATACGCTGCTAACCCAGTTGGAGCAGTAACAACACAAGACAAAATGGAATCCATTTTCTTCTGTAGGTAGCTTCTAATTACATTAATTAAGAAACTTTTTCCAGTTCCAGCTTGTCCACTCACATACATCCTGATTGGTTCAAATGATGTGCATGAGCACTCTTTCTTTTCATGTAGTAATCCGTGATCAATTTTTTTCCTGACTTCTTCATAAATTTGTTTTTGTTCTTCATTCAGTTGCTGCTCCAAATATTTTAAGTCTACTAATTCTTCCTGAGCTTGATGCATAGCTGTTTCCACTTCATTCATGGCTATTGCTGCTTCATTTTCTACGATTGGTTGTCCTAGAGGATCTTGACTGAATGTCCCAGAACTTTGACTGTCTTGAGAACTGTCTCTAGCTACTTCAGCTGCAATTGTTGCTTCTTGTTCAATTTCTTCATTTAACATTTGAACATAAGTTGTCAAAGTACTGCATTCTATGCTGTCTTTGCTAGCACTGAAGGAATCTTCATAACTCTGGAATTCTCCAAGTAGTTCGTCCTCTGAACACCATGGTTTAAACAGCTGCAAAAGTGCCAAGTGGTAAAATTCCTTTTTGTCAGGAGTGTCACAACTCAGCTTCCGGTGATTTATCAAACTTCCTTTTGTTTGCTTCACCAAACATCCCTCCTCACCACGGACTTTATATTTTCCATTGTTGATATCTTCTGTGGCATTCCGTTTAAAAATGAAGTTCTGCAGCACTTCATAAAGACACATGTTCTCAAGGTGATGACTTCTTTGTGGGTAATATGTGTCCAACATGTTTGTTCTTAAAATGTCTGTACTTTCTGGTTCGAACTCTGCTAAATACTCAATTTCTCGAATAGATTTCAGTACCCGATTTCGCATTCCTGCAAGGCCTAAACTTACCCAAATTATTCTTCTGGATTTCGAGTACAGGCTTGCAGATGATACGCTATCTGAGCATTCGTAGGATCCAATTTCTCGATGCGATAACATCTTTAAACTGAAATTGTATAGCTTCTTACTGACAGTCTTCTCGTGAGAAATCTCTTCCCACATTTCTTTCAATTCCGTTTTCTCAGATTTAGTGATGTAAGACGTGACATACCGAGCAACAGCAATAGAATTGTCAGCCACATACTGTATATCCATGTTAGCATTCCACATGGATAAAATGACTGGGTTGTAGTCATTTATATATTTTGACTCTTCTTTTCTTCTTAGGTTGTAGGTATTCTTAGGCGATTTTCTTGTAATAGTATGTCGCACAGCTGACATAAAACTGTTTACTCTTCCTTTTGAAAGAACAGGTCGTGGAAATCCAAATCGACATTTTGTGTAGAATTTATCTTTACTCTTGTACTTTCGTCGACAGTATTTTCCACACCGATGACTTTGGAAACGTAAAACTTTCTCTTTTAAGTTTTTCTCTTCTGTGCTTTTAGGTATAGCACATGTTGCATATCCTTCAATGAAAGATAAAACTGCTTCATCAGCATCTGTTCCAAATTTTGGGGCATCCTTGATCCACAACAGCATATGAATATGTGGAGCACCTCTTGCTTGGTACTCTTTTCTCCAAAAGAAATCCACAACTTCCCCAAGAGGTGGATTTTTTTTATTGCAGATGAAGGACATCATAGCCTCAAATTTGTGATTGAAATATCGGCAAACATTAACCGGATCTAATGAGCACAATTCTCCTGCTGTCTTGTATTGGATGTTTTCAATGTTTGAATTTGCCTCTCGCAGAAAATCCAGTAAATCATCCCAAGCGTACTCAGCACAGCTCAGGGTAAGGAACCATGTAGGAGTTCCTAAATTCCGTAACATACTCTTCAATTCTCCATGGCGTCGGTACCAATATTCATTAGTTCCACGCTGACAAGCCATCAGATTGATCAATTGAGATTCCAAATGATCATCTCGCTGTTGCACTTTGTTCATAAAATCCTTTGCAGACACATTATGTAGATGTACTCCAGTTTTTAAAATGTGATTTACTGCATAAGATAGTGCAGACAAGTCACTTTCAAATAAAAGATGGAACAAATAAGGAATACTTTGACGAAATCTTGGATCTTCTGCATATAATCTTGTAGTCCGATACTCCGAAGCAGGAATCTGTACTGGACGTTCATCATATCGTCCACCTTCTCCTGTAGGAAACAGTTGGGGAAAACAACGAGCTTCCAAGCTCTCCTCCCATACACTCACAGGAGTTCCTTTTGCTTTCTTCATCTGAAACAGATCAATAGCGTTTCCCATAACTTCTTTAGAATAAAGAGGATGTATGCTGAAATGTTCATAAATTTCTTCTTCTTTTGACTTATCCACTTTTTCAATTTGCCCAGTTGGTATTCCTGTGTCTTCTAGTATTTCTTCTTCATCTTCATCCATATAAATGGCTTCATACCATTTATTATTTTTTTTCAAATACAAATTTGCTCTTTGTACTTTTCGTACATCCACCAGCTCCTGCCAAATTTTCTTATTCTTTGTAGGTACACCATTAACCAGAATAACTAATGGTTCAGTTTCCAAAGTATCTGCATCAATTGTTTCCATATTTTTTTTCAAATCCAATGGCAAATACACAACTCTTCCTTTTAAACCTCTTTGTAAATCCGAAGGTGGTAATTTACCAGTTTTTGGCTCCATACGCACTATGGTCTGAAACGGATGGACACATTGAATAAGTATAGACTCATACGTATTTAAATCCGAAAGCTCTGGAGGAATTTCAACCAATTCTAATTTATTATGTACAGCTCTTGCTGGCATTCTATTGTCTTCTAACTTGTTATAACAGTATTTACAAATACGCTGATCTTCACCCAATTCAAAACAATTTTCCAGAAATATATATGTTGCAAAATCTTTCCACTTATAATTATCTTCATTTTCACTTTTTTTATACAGATCAACATTCCTTGTTTTAATTTTGCAATGGCTTCTCCAGCAACATATACAAGTAATATTTGGTCTTTCTTTAGAGATGATAGCAAATTTTGTCATTTCATTATCAAAATTTTTACTAACAGTAAGTTCTACATTCTCTTCTACATTTTCATCAATAACTGTGTCATTTTCTGCACTTTCTTGTTCTGGACCAAAGTAACAAAACTGAATCTCATCAGTAACCTTCACTACATCTAATACAGATCCACGGAACAGAGCATTATTCAACTCATTCAACTTTAGTGCTGGACTTTTAGCAAAATACAATGTTCTCACAAACGTTCTCATTTCAGTATGATGAACAGCGAGCATCCTAAAATGGTGAAAAACACTTTGACACACTTTCTAGATAGACAAGCCAGAGAATGTCCTTGCAAACCAGTATTCTCTCTCACTCTGCGTGGATCTAGTCTTTGAAGCACCTTAATTTTCTGTTTAACACTCTTTTTACTATATTCTCTTAGAAAGTCACGTAATTTATCAATAGATTCCTGACGCACAGTACAAATACTACTACAATTCCAAGTGTACACTGGGGCTTTAGGACGTCTCCCCATAACCTCATCAGCCATCACTTCTTCCTCATTTCTTGGAACCATTTTCTCCTTTTCCATTATACAACCATCCTTAACTTCATATGCTCTTCCATTGGTGTCAACTGCATGCAACAAACTATTACTTTGAAGATAACTCTCTTCATTAAAAAATGGTTCAGTACTTGAACTATGCTTCCATTCTCCTAAGAACACTTTACAAAAGTTATTTTTTTGACTTCTCTTTTCCTTTTGCTTTGTGACTTCATTGCATTGACTAATTTATCTAATCTACGCATCCTGTTCAAAATTAAAATGAATATTTTTTTTTATTTCTAATGCCTTGGTAACAATATTTTCTATTAATTTCTTTTTCTTATAAAATTTTGTTTTTTTCTTATACTTTTTCACATCCTTTAGCAAATTTAACATCACTCTTCTCTGAAACATTTTTCGACGAATGTTTTTAAAATCTATTTTCCGTGTTAAGTTACTCTTTCTTACTTCTGAGTCTACATTAGCATTTTCTTTTTGCTGTCGACTCTGTTGTTGTTTTGTACTTGAAACACTGTTTGAATTTACGTTTCGATCATTTTTGGTTTTTTTGAAGATATTTTTTAAAAATTCTTTAGTTTGCTTACCAGAAGACTTTTTCTGTTTTCCAACACACGCTTCGCCTCCTATTTTTTTTGTACCAGTCGTCTTCAAATATAATTGTTGTTTCTTTTCTTTTCTCTTTCTTGACTTTATAGGCATCTTTATATTTTTTCAGTGTTGCTCAGCAATACCTGGAAAAAACTAAAAAAAAAATACCTTTATGTAATTTTAATTCTTTACAAATTTTTTTTGCAACTTTTCAAATCCTATCACATGAGCTGATCCTTTCCTACGAGTCCAAGTCTTACAAAACAAAAGAAACATGAATTAAATCTCTGACAACAATTCCTGTGTGCACACAGACTCATGGTGTGATTCTAGGCAGAAATCGATATTTGCTTGGCAATTTGAAAGCACATTTACTTCTGTTGAGGAACAAATGATAATTACTGTGACAGCCTGACACATTTCCTGTATATTTTAGAGAGGCAAAAAAGAGCACATGTCCTAATAGCTACTTGAGTCAATCAGCATGTGTTACAGGGTGAGTGATTAGAGTAGAGCAAAGGAAATGAGCCTTGGTAACGTTGAATGTGTTTGCATTATACACTGCTATCTGAAACATAACACAGAGCTGAGTAGTATGCACTGGAGTGTAGGTGAAGCTGCTGCATGTGTGCAAAGAGTGTGTTCCTGGAGACTGTGTATTGTCAGCTGCAAGAGAGATCTGCATGGAGACTTTTACAAGTGCCTGAAGACTGCAGATATGTGTGTAAGAGTACATCTTTGGTAAAGGTCAATTAGAGTTTTTTACATGTAGGAACTACCTCACAGATTACAAGATTGAAAGGAAAATCTACCCTGTTGATTTCTAATGTGTTAACATTTGCCTCTCATTTGTGAGATAGTGATTTCTGCTGAGTGCTAACCATCACATTTGAACAAAACAAGCTGGCCCTTTCCTGAAAGTGCAAGTTTTACAGAACAACAGCAACACAAATAAAATCTCTGACAACAATTCCTCTATCCACACAGACTCATGCTGTGATTCTAGGCAGAAAACGATATTTCATTTGGCAATTTGAAAGCACATTTAGTACTGTGGATGGAGCAAGTGATAATTACTGAGACAGCCTGACACATTTCCCTTATATTTTAGAGAGGCAAAAAAGAGCACATGTCCTAATAGCTACTTGAGACCATCAGCATGTGTTACAGGGTGAATGATTAGAGTAGAGCAAAGGAAATGAGCCTTGATGACGTTGAATGTGTTTGTGTTACACACTGCTATCTGAAATACAACACAGAGCTGAGTATTATGCATGGTAGTATAGGAGAAGCTGCTGCATGTGTGCAACAGTGTGTTTCTGGTGACTGTGTATTGTCAGTTGCAAGAGAAATCTGCATGGAGACTTTTACAAGTGCATGAAGACTGCAGATATGTGTGTAAGAGTACATCTTTGGTGAAGGTCAATTAGAGTTTTTTACATGTAGGAACTACCTCACCCATTGCAGGAGTGGATGGACAATCTACCCTGTTGATTTGAAATGTGTTACCATTTGCCTCTCATTTTTCTGATAGTGATTTCTGCTGAGTGCTAACCATCACATTTTAACAAAAGAAGCTGGCCCTTTCCTGAAAGTACAAGTTTTACAGAACAACAGCAACACAAATAAAATGTCTGACAACAATTCCTCTGTCCACACAGACTCATGCTGTGATTCTAGGCAGAAAACGATAGCTGAGTGCTAACCATCACATTTGAACAAAACAAGCTGGCCCTTTCCTGAAAGTGCAAGTTTTACAGAACAACAGCAACACAAATAAAATCTCTGACAACAATTCCTGTGTCCACACAGACTCATGCTGTGATTCTAGGCAGAAAACGATATTTCCTTTGGCAATTTGAAAGCACATTTAGTACTGTGGATGGAGCAAGTGATAGTTACTGAGACAGCCTGACACATTTCCCTTATATTTTAGAGAGGCAAAAAAGAGCACATGTCCTAACAGCTACTTGAGACCATCAGCATGTGTTACAGGGTGAGCGATTAGAGTGGAGCAAAGGAAATGAGCCTTGATGACGTTGAATGTGTTTGCGTTACACACTGCTATCTGAAGTACAACACAGAGCTGAGTATTATGCATGGGAGTATAGGAGAAGCTGCTGAATGTGTGCAAACAGTGTGTTTCTGGTGACTGTGTATTGTCAGTTGCAAGAGAAATCTGCATGGAGACTTTTACAAGTGCATGAAGACTGCAGATATGTGTGTAAGAGTACATCTTTGGTAAAGGTCAATTAGAGTTTTTTACATGTAGGAACTACCTCACAGATTACAAGATTGAAAGGAAAATCTACCCTGTTGATTTCTAATGTGTTAACATTTGCCTCTCATTTGTGAGATAGTGATTTCTGCTGAGTGCTAACCATCACATTTGAACAAAACAAGCTGGCCCTTTCCTGAAAGTGCAAGTTTTACAGAACAACAGCAACACAAATAAAATCTCTGAAAACAATTCCTCTGTCCACACAGACTCATGCTGTGATTCTAGGCAGAAAACGATATTTCATTTGGCAATTTGAAAGCACATTTAGTACTGTGGATGGAGCAAGTGATAATTACTGAGACAGCCTCACACATTTCCCTTATATTTTAGAGAGGCAAAAAAGAGCACATGTCCTAATACCTACTTGAGACCATCAGCATGTGTTACAGGGTGAGTGATTAGAGTAGAACAAAGGAAATGAGCCTTGATGACGTTGAATGTGTTTGTGTTACACACTGCTATCTGACATACAACACAGAGCTGAGTATTATGCACGGGAGTATAGGAGAAGCTGCTGAATGTGTGCAAACAGTGTGTTTCTGGTGACTGTGTATTGTCAGTTGCAAGAGAAATCTGCATGGAGACTTTTACAAGTGCATGAAGACTGCAGATATGTGTGTAAGAGTACATCTTTGGTAAAGGTCAATTAGAGTTTTTTACATGTAGGAACTACCTCACAGATTACAAGATTGAAAGGAAAATCTACCCTGTTGATTTCTAATGTGTTAACATTTGCCTCTCATTTGTGAGATAGTGATTTCTGCTGAGTGCTAACCATCACATTTGAACAAAACAAGCTGGCCCTTTCCTGAAAGGGCAAGTTTTACAGAACAACAGCAACACAAATAAAATCTCTGAAAACAATTCCTCTGTCCACACAGACTCATGCTGTGATTCTAGGCAGAAAACGATATTTCATTTGGCAATTTGAAAGCACATTTAGTACTGTGGATGGAGCAAGTGATAATTACTGAGACAGCCTCACACATTTCCCTTATATTTTAGAGAGGCAAAAAAGAGCACATGTCCTAATACCTACTTGAGACCATCAGCATGTGTTACAGGGTGAGTGATTAGAGTAGAGCAAAGGAAATGAGCCTTGATGACGTTGAATGTGTTTGCGTTACACACTGCTATCTGACATACAACACAGAGCTGAGTATTATGCATGGGAGTATAGGAGAAGCTGCTGCATGTGTGCAAACAGTGTGTTTCTGGTGACTGTGTATTGTCAGTTGCAAGAGAAATCTGCATGGAGACTTTTACAAGTGCATGAAGACTGCAGATATGTGTGTAAGAGTACATCTTTGGTAAAGGTCAATTAGAGTTTTTTACATGTAGGAACTACCTCACAGATTACAAGATTGAAAGGAAAATCTACCCTGTTGATTTCTAATGTGTTAACATTTGCCTCTCATTTGTGAGATAGTGATTTCTGCTGAGTGCTAACCATCACATTTGAACAAAAGAAGCTGGCCCTTTCCTGAAAGTACAAGTTTTACAGAACAACAGCAACACAAATAAAATCTCTGACAACAATTCCTCTGTCCACACAGACTCATGCTGTGATTCTAGGCAGAAAACGATAGCTGAGTACTAACCAACACATTTGAACAAAACAAGCTGCCCCTTTCCTACAAGTGCAAGGGTAATAGAGCAAGACCAACACGAATTAAATCTCTGATAACAATTCCTGTGTGCACACTGTGTCATGGTGTGATTCTAGGCAGAAAACAGTATTCCTGGGTGATAGCAGTACACCTTAACTTATAGTGAAGACATACTCCATAATATCTAACATGTTCAAGGCACTTAAATATCTTCCTTAACATAAAATGTAAAACACCACTTTTAAAGTGGTAGGAAAATGTACTATGCAATTTTCAAATGTGTTTCCATTTGCCTCTTTTTTGTGAGTAACTAATTTCTGCTGAATGCTAACCATCACACTTTAAGCAAACAAACTGCCGCTTTTCTGCGAGTGCAAGGCTAACAGGACAACAGCAACGCAAATTAAATCTCTGACAACAAATCCTGTGTGCAGACACACTCATGATGTCATTCTAGGCACAAAACAGTATTCCTCAGTGATACCACTACACCTTAACTTACAGTGAAAACATACTCCATAATATCTTACTAGTTCAAGACAGTTAAATTTCTCCTAAATCACAAAATGTAAAACACAACTTTAAAACAAGAATGACAATTCTATTATTTATATCAAAATACACCACATACTTCCCCTCTCAAACTCATAACTCACCATTAAAATTAATTAGTTGAGAAAGAAATGTGGCACTCAAACAGCAGATTATCAGAGCCAGAATCTCAGAGCTGTACATCTCTCTCCTCTCTCCACAACCAGTAAATGGCAATTTTTCCCTCTCTTTTTTCCCACATATACATGTTAATGTAAAATCACAGTCCTTCCCACATTTTTTCAAATGGAATAACACATTTCTATTGGTTGCAACTTTCAATCCCTTTCCAAATCATCCCTTCCCTCAACATGACTTCTGCCTGCTACCATAGCAACAGCTCATGGAACACAGGTGTGAGCAGAGAGGTCAGAAGTTCAGCACACAATGTTTCAAATCCAAAGAGCAAGAGTGCTTGACTTTTCAAACCTAACAGCAAATCCAAAGTAATGTTCAGTGAGAACACATTTTTCTGTACCAATCCAAAACATGCTTTTAAAAATTTAAACATACAGCCTAGTTTTAACTGTAAAATGGTTTGAATCAGCCAATGAGGTATTTTTATTAAAAAAAAGTATGTATGCCTCCATTTTTCAACTGTCTTTCTTTTCATATTGCGAGTCTACTGAAAGACACCTCCTGAGTGCATCCTGTTCTCCTTGGAAGATGTTTACAGTGTGGATTGTAGGTCATAGCTATGTCTTCTGGAGTGAAAAGTATGCAGAAAAAAGAGGTATTTTCAAAGACCTTGCTTTGCCAAATGTAGACATTAAATGGATTGGTCAGAAAGGGTTAAAGTGGCACCAATTAATGCCTTTGGTGAAAACCTTTCTACATCTCCCACAGCCTAACCTTATTATTGTGCACTGTGGTGGAAATGACCTAGGCACTTTAACTGGGGTACGTTTGGAAATGCTTATTAAGGACACCTTTCTGCAATTGATGTCACTTTTTCCACAAACTGCCTTTGTATATTCTAATATATGCCAAAGGCAAAAGTGGAACTGGTCCAACCAATTTTGTCCGCAGATTGACAAAGCAAGAAAGCACGTCAATAAGTCTGTTTCTGCTTTCCTCAGAGACTATGGTATGGGTTCTATATACCACAACAACTTGCATTACAACATGCAAGACATTTATAGAGGAGACGGTGTACATTTCAATGATGAAGGGAACAGAGTCTTCCTCTTGAACTTTAGACTCTGCATCGGTACTTACTTGTAGGTACCGAAAAACACTCAATAAACACAAGGGCTCTTTTTAGAGCCACCTAATATCTAAACACTTAAACGTGATTTTTAATTCTATTTTTTTTAATGTTTTTTTTCGGGTGCACACACCTCGCGATGTTTTTAAAAAAAAATAAAATCTGTTTTTTTTGCCCTTCGTGGTCCTACTGTGACCCCCTTACAATGGCTAGGGGGTCAAGAACTCCCTACCCTGCCCCCTATTCATGGTCTCCACCTTTCCTTTTCAGTGCGACAGACAAAATGGCGGCCGACACTTCCTGATTTCGACCGATTCGAATGTTTACTGACATCTAACAACCAATCAGAATTACGCTCGCGCACGGCAGGGTGCGCGCACAGGGCTTGCACTGTGCGCGCACCCTGCGCGCATATAGATATTGATATGCTTTTAAATGCTATTTTCTCAGGAAATACTGAACAGATTTACACCACTTCCTTGGCCTTATGGCTACCTCTCTGCCAAATTTCAAGTAATTCTGTTCAGCCGTTCGGGCTGTAGCTGTGTCTAAAGGTCCTATGGGAAAATGCATGGGGAAAACGCGTTTTGGGACCCCCCTTTTTTCTCATCCCCCACTTGACGAATCACCCCGAGACTTTCAGGGTAGGAGCTGAGCGGAGCGCCCCATTAGTTTTGAAAATTTCGCGAGGATTCGTCAACCGGCGCCAAAGTTATTCAAAATAGAATTTTGAGATTTCCTATGGAAACACGGTCCTAACTATAACTATCTACTGGCGACCGCCAGTAGATAATGTATGTATATATATATAAATATATATATATATATATATATATATATATATATATACATACATATATATATATTCTGTACAGATCACAGTGCCCCTGCCCTAGTCCATTGGTTTGAAAAAAATTAATGTAGCAATTACACAATAATACAATATTGTTAAATCAATTGTATCAATAACACATAAAATATTAAAACAGATAAAAGAGAGAGAGAGTATATATAAGACAATACACTTTACAATATTAAATACTGTGTAATTACTAGATTAATTTGTTTTCAAACCAATGGACTAGGGCAGGGGCACTTTGATATGTGTTGAACATTATTAACAACATTTAACGTGTATTAAGGTGATTTGCTAGAGGGAATACATACATTTTTTCATTTGAATACGGAACCCCATCCCTTTGGCGTTTGAAGGGTCCCTCTCGGATTATCTTTCTTTCTATTCCCAGTAAGGTCCAGCAATCCTGCCCTCAGTTAGCTCCCTTTCAAGTTTCTGTTGTACGATACAAGGCATTTCAATGGTTGATTTCAGATTGCCCACCCAACGACATATCCTAGGTCCTTGATATCCCAAACAAAATCCCTGCCAAAAACCCATTCCAAAATTGCAGCTTCTACTCCATTAGGATAAAATTGCAGCCACCAAGATAAAAGGGACACGTTAATTGGTGTATTGGCGCTTTGGAATAGGTTGGATTGCTGTCCTCTACTCTTTGGTGGTCTCCCCTGCACTTACCCTTATCCAAGTTAGAAAAACATTTGGAACATTCATGTTTGCATCAGCAAAATTGTCTTGGACAGAAACCTCTGTTAAATCCCCACCATGCTCACGTGTTGAGACCTTCTCCCCTGACTGCTAGGCCTGCCTCTTGCTGGACAGGCATGTATAGAAAGGGCTGATGGGTCACTGGCAGTCCACTTTCACTATGCGTAGTCACTGGTGGATGTATTGACGACAACCACTGCAACCATAAATCAATCTATATTCCCCTGTGGCTTATCTGGGTTTAAACTCAATTCATCCCTAAACTCTTTATTATATCATAACCAGACATAGCCCCTGAAATGCATCTGTGCCTTACAAATTATGTCCATATATGTTAACAACCCTGTCACTATGCTTTTCACACTATATTGTGGCATAAATAATAAAAGCTGATGTCCAATTATCAACATTTATGGGTACCCCTGGGCATCTAGCTAACTCCTGTTTCTCTTCCTTGGTCGCTTCTTTCTCTTGCAAATCTCCATGAAGTAATTTTATTTTCCAGATTACACCAGTACATCAAGTTAGAAGCCCTGAAGAGAGTCCCAGGACACTGTTGTGCATTCCAGTTTGTGAATCGCAAATTGCGATTCGCATGACGTCACACAATTTGCGACTCGCAGAATGGAATAGTCGGAAATATGACCCCAGTCTGACTAAAGTCATTGATTAATGCGGATGAATTCACTCCACTAGCTGCCTCATTTCCTCTGTTGTAACAAACCAGTGGGAAACCCAATAAACCCTTGGAGGCTTGGGCAAATAAACAAGTGTTAGATAAAGGTGCCTACAAGGGATTTTATCCACTAATCTTAGTCAAATTTTATACAGACTAGTTACTTATATGTAAAGCCCCAATTGGTGATGAAACTTTGCTTGGATTTTTTCAAAGTTAGGCACCAATTGGGGCTTAGCATATAGGTAACTAGTCTGTATAAAATCTGACTAAGATTAGTGAATAAAATCCCTTCTTAGGCACCTTTACCTAACACTAATTTCCTCTGTGCCAAGCACTACGCAACCAAAGACTACGAAACACTATAAAAATTATGTTATGGTATTTCACATCAGACTGCTCAAATGGTAGTATTTTCTTACCCCACATAATTCCAAAACATTTAAAAACATTGGCAAATACATAAGGCACAAGGGGTGGATTCCTTGGAAGATGTGTTCTTGGTTCAGCTCCTGGGGTGCTTTGTAGATAGCATAGGAAACATTCAGCTTGTAGTAGGCATTTGTTTGCTGAGCAATTTGACTCCACAATAGAAGCCAAGGCAGAGGTATGGGGATTAGGTATGGGGAACAAGGCTAGCAGTTGGTGTATTTTTATTTTAGTTCGGCACCCTAGCCATGCCTTTGCCAGCCCTGGTGTCAGAAGGCCACAACAGGACCAGAAAGTAAACAAGACTCTGAAAGCTGTTTACATATTCAAGCTCCAGTCCATGCCCTTTTCTTAGACTTCAGAATCAAATGCCAGTTGTTAAGGAGGGGGGAAACTGGAAGAAGGGGTCACTTGTGATGTCATTAAAACTTGCGTGGGTGGTGGAGGGCATAAGGTCACTTCCTCTACCCCTAGTATTTTCATTGTTCACGGTTCGATGTGTGTGTTTCAAAATGTTCATCCTCTCAACGAGAGTGAGTGACATGTAATGTATGTATGTATTTCTGGCTATACCTTCAGTTCCCTAAGCCTGGGAATGTTCTAGACTTCTGAAGTGGTTCTTAACTTGGGGTCAGTGATGCCTGCTCACTCAGGAGTGGACATGAATGTCTATGTTCTGTCTCAAACATTCTTTGGTTTTGTACATTTATGGGCATATGTCGATCCGATTTGTTTCTTGTAAATTCTGTATCAATTTTTTGTAGGTTATTTTTGAAAAATGGTCATACATAGGTCAATTCTTCTGGAGTAAAAATTATATGGCTATCAGCACATCGCTATGTATTTTGATACAACTCAATTTGTTATATATGGTGATGATTTTCTTCTCTTTTCTATGTGGTATTATGTCATGTGTGTTTCATTTAAATGTGGTATTGTACTTTTACATGTTTGTATATATATATGTTTTTATATATAGGGGTCTTTTACAAATGTTTTAATTTTACAGCCCTGAAGAAGTTCTCTGTGGAGAACGAAACGCGTTGGCTGTGTGTTTTCTTAAAGAAAGAAGATCATGAATCAATAATAAAGAATAATAATAATAACAATAATATAATAATATAATAATACCAATAATATAATAATAATAATCCACATTTGTAAAGCGTGAACAATCACCCGTAAGGGTCTCTAGACGCTGGGGGCCGTTGGAAAGATTAAGCAAGCTATTGCCCAGAGTCACATGGTGCTGGGCTAATCTGCTGGCGGCGCCGGGGATCGAACCGTGATCCCCAGATTCCGGAGTCAGTCGCCCTGGCGCCACACCTCTTCCATTTAATCATTTGATGGAATCAATGTGGACTATTTGATCATATTGAATGATAGTGGTGCAATCACGATACAAGTTCATTTAGTTAAGAAATATAAGCGCATTTTGAAAGCTCCAACTTTCCAAATAAACTTTTGATATTTGTATTTTTTTGTTTAGGAATTAGTTCATAATTTGTGCTTTCGTTTGATGAATACTTGTTTCTGTATTTTGATTAAAAACCACTGCTCTGCAGCATAAAATTATAAACAATTTGAAGCACGAGGTCAGGTGTCCACATCCTTTCTATGAATATTGCACAAGTATTTG
The DNA here is from genome assembly GCF_964204655.1 of Triturus cristatus. Classification (NCBI taxonomy): domain Eukaryota; kingdom Metazoa; phylum Chordata; class Amphibia; order Caudata; family Salamandridae; genus Triturus; species Triturus cristatus. Next base: position 628,361,728 of record NC_140587.1, read on the forward strand.
AAGTTTATTCACTTAGATGTGCGCAAACCCTGAGCACTGTCGATTGTAGTGGATTGTATTACTGCAAATGAGGGCACATGGTCTGAAAATATTTTTAGGGTAGGAATTGCCTGAACTAATCTGAACCACTGGTAATTTCTCTGGGTGGACTCCATTCAACCATTTTTGCTAATTGTACCATTGTAGAAGGGGGGCAATCATATGGTAATCAGTCCTGGTCCAGTCTCAAAAGGCATAGTCAGTTATGAGCTGCAAGGCCAAGTCCCTGCTGACTGGGTATGCAAACAACCCAGGACATGATCGAGCCTTACTAGTTCAGTGCAGTTTTGACCTTTTTTCACATTGAGCTCTGGAGTCACATCTGGCATACCTGCAACTCTCACTTAGGCGATAAAAAGCGACACATGTTCATTGAGCATATTATCCAGAAAAAACACACCTTGCACCTCCTTTGAGGCAGGAATGATAAAGGAATTTCCGGTACACTATTCATACTCCAATAAAAAAGAAACTAGTATTGTCAAAGCCAAGAGATCTGGTGTTGGCTGCCAGCCTTTTGCCTTTGGAAATTCTTGCTTTGTTCTGCAATGCTTTTTGCAAAACATTATTATTGGGGGAGCTGCCTGGGCCCTCAGCAATCTAAAAAACTTGATTAAGGGATAAATATACTTTGGTACAAAAAGGCACATATTCCCATTGTAGTCCCTGGTGCTAAAGGTAACCACTTTGTGTGTGGGTGTGCTTCTTGTGAAAAGGAAGCATGTTGTAACTCACAATGAAGTCAGACAACGGCTGAGGTAGGCTGTGGGTGGAAAAAAATGTGAGTGACATAACAAGAGAGTTATGGATATAACAACAGAGTTATGGATGACGTCTGGCTGAAAGCCCCTATAGGTTACTATGTTATACACATAATTTTAGTCAAATCAAAAGGTCAGACTAACATCGAACTTAAAAAGCCAACAGATCTGGTGTTGGCTGCCACACTCATGCCTTTGCTAATATTTTTTCTAATGTTTTTGTAAATCTTTATTACAAATAGACTGAAAATGTTGAAAAAGATTGATAAATAGAGAGTCTTGCAAAACAGATATAGCGGCTCACAAAGACAGACAGGAGGGTTGCATAAGTAGATGGATACCTTGACAAACTTGCAGTGATAAATAGACAGACAGACCTTGCAGATAAAGATAGATAGATAACCTTGCAAATAGACAGATAGAAAGACAGATAGATAGAAAGCTAATTTGATACAGATAGATAGATAGATAGATAGATAGATAGATAGATAGATAGATAGATAGATAGATAGATAGATAGATAGATAGATAGATAAATAGATAGATAGATAGATAGATAGATAGATAGATAGATAGATAGATAGATAGATAGATAGATAGATAGATAGATAGATAGCGGTATATGAAGCACTATGCAAATGCAGTTCCAAAATTATACGTGTCACTATGTCCTGAGTGCCATTGTGTAGCATGTCTGGTTACATGTCCCTGTGCCATCTTATGGACTTTTGGAGTTCTGGGTAAGACATATTTTGGGGCCTGATGTGCAGGAACCCCCTCCACCCAACTTCAGCTGTTTCAAGCCTTCATGATGCCAAACAATATTAAACTATGTTCAACTTTTTCAAAATTTGGTTACTCAAAACACCCAAAAGCTCAAGCAGCATGGCGTTTCTCAGCCAAAAAAAAATAAAAGAAAGCTTCAACATGCCCTTTCTTTTTGTGCTTGGATCTTCAGTATTTTTATTTTGTAATACCAGTATATTAGGTGGAAATCAATTGTCTGAGTTGACTGCTTCTACTTAAACCATTACATTAATTACTAATATGTCATCTAATTAACAAATTGAACAATAGTAAAATTCCAAAATGCTTGTTCCAATCATAAATTGAGCTCCTAAGTTGGCAACACTTTACTGCACTGTGGTATTTGATACCAGAATCTCCAATTGGCATGGTTGATCACACAACTGGCTGAATGGTAAAAAATGACTTCTTGGACAATTTCCATCTGATTTTTATCCTCCAAGTTAAAGACATTGCTGCAAGTATTTTTCCAAAATGCTGATGAATGCTTCCTTCTGAAATGTTTCAAACTCATTGGCACTATTTGGTCCCTAGATCTTCATTACGGATATTTTGAAAAGAAGGATATGTGTTCCATAACTAATAGCAGCTTTGGGCAGCCATGAGGTCTCTGTTGTACTGCTCAGGGCCAAACTGGCCGTAGCGGGCACTGGGTGTTTTCCCGGTTCTAGACCGGTGGGGGCTCTTTTTGTTACTGAGGGACAGTTTTGCAGCATTGTGGCAAAATCAGCCCCTTGTAACAAAAGTGCCGCAGCTGTGTTTTTAACCAGCACCCCCTACCCCCCAATTAGGGGTCGGTCCAAAGTAATTGCCAGGGCTGGTTTGCTTTCCCAGTCCAGCCCTGATACTGCTGTACACACAAGAAGTGATGCACAGTTCTGCTGCTAGTGTGCGTAAACATGTGCTCACTTACATTTTTTTACATAAAATGTGGATACATTTTTGAATCAGTATGTGCCATAGTTACATGCCTTTTTTTTACAAATTCAATAACAGAAAGGATAGCTACCTACCTACCAGAGAGATGCCTAAACGAAACTGTTTCATCAGCGAGGAGATGCAAAGATAGTTCTCCTTTGTGAGCAAGGTCGGGAACAGTGATGCCAATGTGTTCTGAAAGATCTGCAAATCTACATTCTCCATTAGCCATGGTGGAAAGCCTGATATAAGGGAGCATCTGCCGGCCAAAAAACAAAAGTTGGGTCAAGTCTTTAAGCAGCAAAAGCAACATTATCACTTTTTTGGGGAAAGGCAGCTTCTTGACATGTCAAACTCAGTTGGGCTGCTGCCTAAAGTACATTAGCATATCATCTTGCTAAGCATAATCACAGTTTTTGGTCAATGAACTGTACATCAGCATTGATTCGGAAACTGTATGATGAAAAGTTTGGCTGTGCTCACACCAAAACTGAAGCCTTGATTACAAAAGTACTGAATACTCGTGCAATGATTGACCTAAATTCTGACTTGAATAACATTGCTTGTATATCTGTGACTATTGATGCTTCCAATAGGAAAGAAGTTAAATTATACACATTTTCATTAGTTATTTCAAGTACTTTGAGGGTGTTTAAGTTGAGTTTTGTGCAGATGATACTAACACAAACTTTGGGGGAAAGGTTAGAGCTGGAAAGAACAATGTGTTCTGAAAGCTCAAGAAAGCTATTCCTGATAATAAAGTACTTGGTATATGGTGTGCAGCACTAATTTACCATAATGCAGTGTAAAGTGCTGCTGATGGACTGCCTATGGACATAGAATATTTTGTATTAAAATTGTACAAATATTTCAACATCTACACTGTCTGAACTGAACAACTGAAAGAATTTTGTGAGTTTGTTGATATATATTATCTCACCATATCTCGAACGCCGCCACCGCCAGGAGTCACACCGAGCAGAAGGTTGTGCCGCCACCGCCAGGAGTCATCGCCAGCCATTTGCAGCGTCGCCGCAACAACGGGACTATGAATCCCGGCAGCAACAGCGGCGGCGCACAGCACGCACGCACGAACAGCGCCAGGAGGCGCATTTAAACAGCGTCAAGGCCCGCTACGCGGAACGCGTGCGGGCGTGTGCCGGGCTAAGCCCGGGCAAAGGGCGGGCCGTCTGTGGCCGTCCGGGGCAGACCGTGGCTTGGGCTGGGCCACTCCCTTTGGCATCTACTACAGGTAACTTGTTTTATGTTAATGCCATTCTCATTCTAATCCTATGAAAGTGGTGCTTCATATATTTTGAACTTACGTAAATCTTAAAGGATGGGCAAAACTACACCAATGGCTACTCGTTCCAGCGCAAGAACTAAAGCTCAACCAAAAACCCCTTTACCAAGCCTGACAGCAATAGACAGGATGTTACAAAAAACAATAGGGGTAGTTGTCAATGCGATTGAGAGCACTGAGAGGCGGCTGTCACTACCCCCTAGTCTGTGTTTGCAAACTCAACAGAACCAAGACTCTGAAGTACATCCAAACATTACGCTGAGCATGGCATATTCGCAAGAATCAATTGTTATGGCTTCATATGTGGCTTTTCCTGTCAAGGACTCTAACTGTGTTATTATGTCGCAAACTACACCTCCCGACGAGTTCATGAGACGGGAAAATAGGCTATCTCTTACTCCCAATTTAGGGTTAAATGAGGAGCTTCCGATTATTATTAATGTGTCTGATCATTTGGAGGAGCCAATTAATTGTGTAAATAATGACACTAACACAGTAGGATCAACATACAATGCGATCCCCCTACAAGGAATACAAGGAAAATGTTTAAAAACAAAAGCTGTACAGAACAGGAATTCACGTAAGAGAGGGAAACTAAAAGGTAATCATAAGAAATCTGTACCAATTTCCCTAAAAGAAAAAGGGGAGAAAAGTAAGCCACAAAGTAGTATTGAAACCCTTAGCTATGATGATAAGCCCACTATACAAGAAGGAATTACATTGACAGACTTGGTAGACTTTATGATAAAAATCGAGCAGTTAATGAAGTCTTTTGTACTGCCAGTAGTAGGAGGATTAAAAGTACTTGCTGAAAAAATTGAGGGTTTAGAAAAAGAGGGGGTAGGTAATTCAGAAACACTGGAATATTTGAGTACACTAATTAGACCTATAGCTGCATCCATTGTTAACAAACCAGATGACGTTGCTATCAGTGTTTCAAACCCATCAGAACCCACAATTTTAGCGGCAAGGTGTGATAAGGGTTGTGTACCCCATACCTCACCTATGGGGGCAAATTTGTTAAACCATAGGGATTCTGGATGTAAAGGAACTGAGAGAGAGAAAGGTAAGGGACCCATAGGGAAGGAGGGAACGACAGACTCGAATGTGACTAATCGAAATAAGGCTGTAAACACCTATGATAAGGTCAAAAAAATACATATCGATCTCCCCCCCCCAGTCAATTCCTTACACAGTAGTGCTGGCAGGGGTACCAGAGTTGAGTAATGGAAAGGAAGAAAATTATCAAGAACTCAAGAACATGGTAATGCATTGGCTGAATTACAACAGACCTTTACCTGGGCAAACACGTGTGGAAATTCTAAATGTTAGGAGAGTACATTGGATTGGTCAGAGGCATAAAGATTTACCAGGAGATTGTATTATTGTAAATCTAAGAGCTAGAAGAGCGGTGAGTTTTATATGTCATTGGGAACCGAATTATGATACAGGCAGAATTCAAACTGTAGACCTGACCTATTTCTATCCATTAATGAATCTAAGGAGAGCTAATACGTGGTATCATGAGGAGCATAGGTTTAGACAATGTCAGCCCAAATTTTGATATCCCTTTAGTAAATAGATTTCATATCTTGCAAGGGTTAGAAGATATTGACTGACTTAAGGGGGACCACAGACCCACTGATCTGATCTCCAGTGAATGGACGGAGCTTGAGGACCGAGGGTTGCAAAGTACCACCACAGACACAGAGATAGTTAAGGTGGTTGATATTAGAAAGAGGCAAGGCCTCGTGTGTCAGCAGACCCCACAAACTGAGGTACCTTATGGGGAAATAAAATATTTGAATAGCAATAATGACCCAGTGGTTGACCAGACTAGTGGGGAGGTATGGTCTTTTCTGAGTTGGAATATTGCAGGGTTGAGATCTAAATTGGGCAATGAAAATTGGGAAAAATTGCTAAGTAATTATGATGTGATAAGCCTCCAGGAAACCTGGACAATTGAACCTGTACACATCAATGGATTTAAAACCTATTTCTCCCCAGCAGTAAGCTCACCTTATGGTAGGGCCAAAGGAGGTTTGTGTACCTACGTTTCAAATCTGTTAGCAAGTATCAAAATTGAGTTCGTTTTTAATAATACATACTATCACATTATAAGGATCACAATTAATAAAGGGTTTATTTTAGTGTTGGTTAATTTTTATAATAATATCCAAGGAGAAGACTCAGATGATGTCTTTAGATTATTAGGAAGTAACATCACTTTTGCTATAGGGAGGAGGTCAAAGGACACCTGTATTATTTGGGTTGGAGATTTTAACTGCCCAGTATGCAGAAATGCAGAGAGTGGGATATGTGGGGTAAAATTAGATAGAGACATTGGCCTTAGTCATTTTGAACATTCCAGACGGGGGGATTATTTGAGAATGACATGGACTTTGTAAACAGGTTGACTAGTCCAGAAGTCCCCTTTTTACCAACGTTTAATGGCAGAGGGGCAAACACAACTATCGATTACGCCATAATGACTTCTAGCCACAGGGATATGATACAGAATTATAGTATTCTGGATTGCCCGCTTAGCGACCACTTCCCTCTAAGTTTCAAATTAAGTTTGAGATCTAAAAAATATCGTGGTAAGGCCAAATCTAAAGTTATAATAGATAATATTACTATGGCCCGTAAAAATGGATATGCTTTAAAGTGGACAAAAATTTCCCCAGTTGACTTCCAGGAGAAATTAATAAAAAGTATTTTGCCCCAATTTTATGTATGTACAGATGAGAATGCCAATGATTCTGACATCATTAATAATTTTTTGATGATTATTGCCCAAACAAGAAAGTTATTATGGGTCGGTACTAGAGGTGGGAATACAAAGCAGAAGGGGTGGTTTGACTCTGAATGCACAAAGGCATACTCAAGTCTAAAGCAAGCCCTACATGCTACGGAGAAAGACATTGGCCTAATTAGAAACTGTAGGAATGTCTATAAGCAAACCCTTAAAAACAGGAAAAATGCTTTAAAGATTGAAGCATGGGATGCTTTATGTGACGCTTCGCTAAGTAAAGACTCTGCTTTATTTTGGAAAGTTGTTAATGCCCCTTTTTTAAATTATAGTAATACAGACCCACTAGATGTGGCAATTACAGAGAGTGAGTGGGCTGAACATTTTGCTAAGTTGTATTCCAATGCATAAGATAAGAGGGAATGTGCTAATGAGAATATCCAAATGGGAGCATGTACTCACACTAGTAGCACACTGGTACCCGAAATAACAGTAACAGAAGTGCAAAACTGTATTGATGCCTGCCTGGCGGGGAAAACACCCGGCCCTGATGGGGTCCCTGTTGATTTATTCAAAAACAACAGGGAATTATGGGCCCCAATTCTCACACGTCTTTTTAATGCTACCTTAGACAAAGGTCTCCTCCCATTGTGGTGTGAATCCCTGATAGTCGCCATTTTTAAAAAGGGTGACCGAGAAAACTGTCAGTGTTACCGCCCAATATCACTCCTGGATTCTACGATTAAAATCCTAGGAAGAATAATTTTAAATAGATTACATGTATGGGCAGATGAAGCTAAAATTCTAAGTGACCTACAGTATGGTTTTAGGAAAGGGCTAGGAACAATTGAACAGTGTTTGAACTTGCATATTTTAACTGAAAAATATACTAAAGCCAAAGAGGGACGAATGTTTTTAACTTTTGTTGATTTTACCCCTGCATTCGACTCTGTAACACATAGTAAACTCTGGCTAGTTATGAGTAACATGGGAGTAGACCAATTAGTTATTAATTTTCTTAGAGAACTCTATGCAGGAGCTTCGGCCAGAGTCAGATATGGAAAAAATGGTGAATGTACTAGATCTTTTGCAATTAAAAGGGGTGTACGTCAGGGCTGTGTCCTGGCACCGTTCCTTTTTACACTCTATATTAACAATGTGGAAAAAACATTGATAGCGGAGTGTAGGGACGTGCCGATGGTGGGAAAAAGATCAATCCCAATTCTGCTATACGCAGACGACACGGTCCTGATGGCTAGAACACCGCAGTCCATGCAAAGACTAGTTACCTCCTTTTCTGATTTTATGAATCAGCTTGATTTAAGTATAAATTGCTCTAAGACATTAACCATGCACTGTGGGTCGGGTGCACAGAGAAAGAAAAAAGTAATTCATATTGGATCTACCCCAGTAGAGGATATTTTAACATTTCCCTATTTAGGGGTTTTAATTGATAGTACTGGCCTATGGAACAATACAATTAGGACTAGGAAATTGTTGTACTGTAAATCTATTATGGCATTGAAAAATTTTAGTCGTAAAATAGGGAGGAAGCCAATTAAAGATATGTTGACTGTATATAAAGCGACTTGCATAGCTATTGTTACTTATGGGGCGGGCCTGTGGGGGTATGCAAATGTTAGTACTCTACAAGTGGTCGAAAATAATTTTATGAAATATCTCCTAGCGGTCCCACAGAGTGTCTCGACATATGTTTGCCATGTAGAACTTGGGGAGCCATACTTGGAAGACACAATAAAAACTGCACCAGTTCTACTATGGCATAGAATATGGACTGCGGATGAGTCTGGTCTAAACCGAATGATTATGGAAAATGCGATGGGTTTAGAGAAGTGTGGAAAAATTAGATGGCTGAACTACATTAAGCATTTTTTCACGCTATTAGGCATGGGGAATTACTATACAGAACCATCTACTCTATGCAATATATCTAGGAAACGTCTAAAAGAAAGATGTATGACCTACTTGCATGAGACTAGAACTAGAAATGAGATTAAGAAAACCACGGTGGCAGCTCACGAGCAAATCGTTTTTTGCAAATATTTACAGCCATATCTTAAGTTATTGATGAGTGACTATGAAAGATTTTTGTTAATACGGTTCAGATTTAATTTATTATTTAGATCACTCAGCTTTCCAGCTATGAATGATTGGTCAAAAATGTTGATCAAATGTCCCTGTGATGATTTATCAGTCCAATCTGATATGCATGTACTTTTCTTCTGTAAGTTTTATATAAGACCCAGACGAATGTATGTTGTTCCTTTGCTAAAGATCATGGAAATTAATCGCTGTCGCCCTGCCTTTTTAGCTGTACAGAAATTAGATAGTATTTTAACAGTTGTATTTATTTCCTCATTTCTTAAAAATGTTTTTAAACTACGAAAATCAATTGTGATCTGAACTTATGTGGATTTTTCTCTGTGTGGTGTCAATGACAGTAATTTATATTTGTAATCTTATTTTTTGTACTTTTATGGTTATTTTGTTATAATAACCGAATAAAGTTTACTTGAACTTGATATATATTATCAATAACTCCTAAATACTAGCAACACTCGCTGGCTTTCCCTACTTCCTGCAGTTGACAGGGTGCTAAAACTGTTCCAAGCACTACCTTCTTATTTTTTGTCCCAAGCAAATCCCCCAACAGCAATTGTCATGTTTTATTAAAACCCTCTTCCTGAAATCTGGCTCTGGTTTTTGTACAACAAACTGTCTATTTTTAGTGACACAATAAAGAAGATGGAAAAGTAGCATGTAAATGCCATAGATATCGCAGGACAAATTACACAGTTAATAGGAAAATTGAAGGAAAGGAGAGATGCTTCCTTCATGGGCTTTAGGGCGAAGGAGCTTTTTAATCCCTGAAAGAACTCTCACCAGAAACAAAAATCTGTAACTCTGTGTGCAATTTCTACAACAGTAGTATTGATTACTTGGATAACTGGGGGGCATTTTTTCTAACTTGAACACTTTTACTTGGATTATTCTTGATAACTGAACTTGTCTGGGATAATGTTGAAATGTCTCTGCTATTTGTAGAATCTGTATCAAGCACATTTGAGATGGATGAAATTGAAGTTTTTGACGAAATCACCTGTGAACAAAAATACACAGCAGATAGACTTGCAGAATGGAATGATCAGAAGAGGACTGCAAAGGAAGGTTGGGTGGAAATATTCACCCATTTACAAACTCACAATATTTAATTTAAGAACATTGGCCTAATGGTCCAGTTTGCATTATGCCTGCCAGGAACTAATGCTCCAGTGGAAATATTTTTTTCCATTATGAATAACACGTGGACTGATGAAAGAAACCAAATGGAACTGAAGACTCTGAAAGTATTGTTGATCACAAGGGTCACCTTTGAACCAAGCTGCAGGGAGTTCCACAATCGGTAGCTGCAAAACAAAATGGTGCTGCAGCAAATCCATTCCTCAGATAAGTACTGTGCAACGCAATAATAGGCCTTTTACATCAAACAACAGTTTTAGCTGTCTTTCAGTTTGATCCTACTTTATGGATTTCTACCCTGTGTATATAATTCGTCACTCAATAATGTCTTGAAAATGTGAACATTTTTTTAATAAAGCAAAAACTATTTATATTTCAGTTAACTATGTTGAATGTAGGGGAGTGCATTTTGACGACTACAGTATATATATAAGTATATATATATTAACTAATACGAAAACATACTTGGAGTTTCAAGCCAACGAGTTCATCAATTATAGCAAACGTTGAGGGAAAGACTGTTGAAATGGAATTAAGGTTACAGCCAATGAAAGAGCTCTTGTCATCTGTAATCCTTCAACTGTGTCTGTGGAGTAGGCTGTCATTGCAGTCCTTTTCTATACCTATGACAGGTGACAGATAGTCCAAATTTATGTTGATGGTTGCTGCAAAATTTAGTCCTACTTCTATGTCTATGACCTGTCCCGATTTTTTGTTCTGACAATCTGGTCAGCCTACTCAGAACCCCTTGCCATAGCAAGTCTTCCCTTCCTTCTACGCACAACATGCGCCCATGCTTCGTTTGCCAGCTGGCATTTATCACCACCCGTGACTCAAGGTATATGTCCTAATAAAAATCATTTGTAACTTCCCCTCAGAAAAAAACGGCCTCAGCCCTATCTCTCATCCTTTTAAAATGTCACACCTGGGCTTGAGAAAAAGAAACCCCCTCCCCCAAACTATGTATAAACCCCACCCCCTTTCTTTGTCCCTAACCTATCCGTGAACTTGCTACTGTGGCCTGGCACAAAACTATGCGGGGGTATCCTAGCTATGGCCTTGCTCCTCCCACTGCCCTCTTTTTAGTCGCAATAAAGGCTACGTTTCGAAGATTCTGTATATTAGAAAAATGCGAAATTGCCTTTGCTCAATGCTAAACATGTGTTTCTCACAATCCTTGTTTTAACAATGCAATACTTTTTTCATTCGTTACCTGATAAAACGCATCGTCTTCCTCCTCACTTGTGAACACCATTAAGGCATTTTATTTTATTTAACCCTTTCTCGGCTGTAGATTTCCTTGAGGCGCACCTCGGAGTGAAAATGCGCTTTGGTTCTTTTTTTTCATTACACCGAGATGTTTTGTTTGCGTTTCCAGCTACAATTAGAGGCCCAGCAGATATCATGTGTCTGTTATCTCTTTCAAGGACTGTGAAAGGTGCATGTCAAATCAACCCCGGATCTTTGTAGTGGCTGGATATACTGCTAGCGCGTGCAATAATAGATGACGTTGTCATAAGAGAAACTGAGTACCTCCCCTCCCCCAAGCTCATCAGCACCGAAGGCAAAACAGTGGCTCTTTCAGTGGTGTGCTGCAAACATGGAAAACTGCTGCTCGGCATAACAGCCCCTCTTTGTTCTCGCTCCAGCAGTGGATCTCATTTCACTGAATTGGTCGCATTACAATAAATATAGATGTGCAACATGATTATTTATGAGAGGCGAGCAGACAAAGGCCTCGAAGGAGATTGGCTTTCTCTTCCATCGGTGAGGAAAACAAACCTAAACTGTTCATGTTCTCGCGCCGCTCTCTCTCCGGATTGCATGCGTTATCGAACCCTTGATATATTGGCCCCTTTCGCTCTCCGTTCTACGGGTCACGTGGCCCTTCCGTTCTTTCACTCCAAGTGCCTCGGCTCGTGTTAATTGTAAACCTCAAATCCTAGCACTTTGCTGGAGGATTGATGTAAGTCTTCGGCAATTAACATAATTACAAGCCTGATTATAGTCTAATTGCATTATGATTATTTGGTGTTTCACTGTACAAATTAGGGGAAATTAAAGAGGAGCAGCTCCCGTGGCGTGAATGTCGTGTTTTCTGCATCCGCTCTACAAACGCGCGTTTCTGAGCACCGGCTTGTAGCAGCAGGAAGGTGACGCTGGCTGGGGGTCGCTTTTGGCCATATTTCATTTAAAACGGAGGCAAAAAGACGGCTTTATGTCTGCCTTCGAATGTTTCTAAAGTGGATGGGTGTTATCAGAGGAAATTGTTGCAATATTTGCAGATCAACAGTAACTAAGATTGCGTCTGTAAATATTTTCAAAGGAAATGAAACCCCATTAGGCACACACGGGAATCATAACCAGCGAGGCGCATCAATAATTCATAAATATATCAACAAGCAATCAGTTGTACATTTCAGACAACGGATGAATGCAAATCACACTATCAGACATGTTTGTACAGGCTACACTCGCAATTATTTCATACATATTATTAGTGACTGACATCTGCAAACAAATATGGTATGCAAGCTAAAGTACAGCATGTATTCTCACTATCCTACTCAGCTGTCCCCCATCTCCCATCAAAAAGATAATAACGAAAAAAAACACTGTTACTTTTTTAAAGCTGTATTTTGGTTTTGTTGCAATTGCTCATTGCCATCGATTTCCTGTTTACTTCACATGCAATCATTGCAAAGTTCGGTGTTTGAGTTTGTTGTCCGGTGAAAAGTGTTTTTCGAGCTTCACTATCGCTCACAGAACAGTTGGTCAGTGACTGGCTACCGCCCTCCCCCTATGACCACACCACCCCCGGACACAGCACCCAGACGTGGTATCTTTGGAAGGCGGGAGGTCGCGAGACCCCCCGGCCGTATTTATTAAGTACAAAACAATAAATTTCAAATTTGCATGATAAACGGTTATACAAAAATTCAGCAGGACATTAGATACATTATTGTCAACAGGTGTGAGTGTCTATCCTTAACAAAGACTCTAATACAGATTGTTTCCTAACCGAGTCTAACATCCTCCTCTGCATTTTTGTATACTAACATTTCTGGGCCATATGGCAAGGTCGCTAACCGGTGTCAGGTCCTACTAGCTGCGCCTCCCCTACAGGTGTGCGCATGCGCAGCCGGGCCCGATAATTACCCGGTCCACGCTGTGAACTTCATTTACCCACTAAAGGAGGGCCCTTACTCTGCGCCATCCGGTGACGTCATGAGTATGCGCGCGCGGGGTGGCTACCAGCCTAAGGAAAGCGTGACTCCCCAACCCGCGCCCCTTTGAAGCACCAGTTACCTTGCCCCTGAAGTTCTAGGAGGGGCCAATGGCCCCTCCCCCTGGGCGGGCACCTCCGTAGGATGATGCCCGCCCCCTCAGACCTTCAAATAGTTGCTCACCGGTCATGACCTTACCGCATGCCCCTCATACCTAATAAATACGACGACCTAAGGGAGACAATTCTAAAGGACAACTACACTGACTAAAATCACACGTCATGTATAACATCATAAAGCTACAAGGGAAAGAAAAGGCCTAAACACCACTGCAACAGTTACACATAATCCAGTATCATTCGCTACCTTGGGAGAAAAAAGGCCTACAAGAAAGCATAGTCAGGAACATAACTGCACAATACCATATTGATCACTACAATGGGAGAAAAAGTCCTAACAGAAAAAACCTCATCAGAAACTAACATCTCATGACAGTTTCACGCGCCCAATGCCCGCTAGTTGGTCTAGCAACGCATCAACCACGTACTCCAGGGATGGTGGGTGGGGAAAAGTTTTCCGCCCCGAGCGCCGGGGCACGTCCTATGTGGGGGAGCGTCCAGGGAACAAGGGGGTCACCTGGGCGCTCCCCACCGCTTTATCCCCCCCCCAGTGGCCCGCCCCCCCTCCCTTCCGACCCGGATGTCGATTAACGACATCCGGGTCACGCAGGCAGCCAATCGGTGGTAGGGCGCGCCCCCCAGTGACGCGCCCCACCACCGAGTAGTCCGGGGGAGGTCGCCGCACGGCCATGCAGGCGGGGGGGCCAAGAGCCCCCCCTTTCCACATGGTCAGTGACTGGCTACCGCCCTCCCCCTATGACCACACCACCCCCGGACACAGCACCCAGACGTGGTATCTTTGGAAGGCGGGAGGTCGCGAGACCCCCCGGCCGTATTTATTAAGTACAAAACAATAAATTTCAAATTTGCATGATAAACGGTTATACAAAAATTCAGCAGGACATTAGATACATTATTGTCAACAGGTGTGAGTGTCTATCCTTAACAAAGACTCTAATACAGATTGTTTCCTAACCGAGTCTAACATCCTCCTCTGCATTTTTGTATACTAACATTTCTGGGCCATATGGCAAGGTCGCTAACCGGTGTCAGGTCCTACTAGCTGCGCCTCCCCTACAGGTGTGCGCATGCGCAGCCGGGCCCGGTAATTACCCGGTCCACGCCGTGAACTTCATTTACCCACTAAAGGAGGGCCCTTACTCTGCGCCATCCGGTGACGTCATGAGTATGCGCGCGCGGGGTGGCTACCAGCCTAAGGAAAGCGTGACTCCCCAACCCGCGCCCCTTTGAAGCACCAGTTACCTTGCCCCTGAAGTTCTAGGAGGGGCCAATGGCCCCTCCTCCTGGGCAGGCACCTCCGTAGGATGATGCCCGCCCCCTCAGACCTTCAAATAGTTGCTCACCGGTCATGACCTTACCGCCACGGGCCAGCATTGTTAACCGACGATCTGGCCTCCCCCTCTACCCAGACCTAAACCAGGAGCGCGCTTATTTTTAAAAACCCCTCCAACCAGGCCCAGACATTATTAGACCACAAGACGTTCGCTGCCTCCGTAAAGTGCACCCCGTCCCTCAAGTAAAACTGCTCGCCCCAGATACACCCATGTGGAATCGTCTGCAACTGGGGGGTCCGAAATAATTTGTCCAACTGTGTGTTGACCCTCCGTACCGAGTGATTCAACGCCCTGACCGAGACCCCCCCTCGCCACTGCCACCGAGGAATAAGTTGCGACCAAACTACTGTGGAACCCGGGCAAGCGCTGGCCACCCACCCCGCAGTGGAAATGATCTCCTCAATAAGCATGCGCCTCCCCAATTTTGCCAAATCATTCTCCCCCAGGTGAAGTATCACCACTGACGGGGGGGGCCGCTGCTGAGCTAAGAGTCCCTGGAAAAAATTCCGAAACTGGCTGAGGCATAAACCACCCCTCCCGAAAAATGATATATCCAACCCCTTTTGCGCTGCACTCGTCCTACGGTCTCCTGAAAGAAAAACATGTTCCGCACGCCTAACATAAGAGTGGCCCACAATCCAAGTCACCAATTTCTTGTGTCCTCCGTGCTGTGCCGATGTCGGTCGTTGTCGCCCGGTGACGAGTTCCTCCCCTGCGTGACAGGTTTGAGAAACTGCAAACAAAAAGAAACATACAGGGCGTGAGCACCATCTTGTCACAACATGTCAATTCGTACATAACTCTTGTAACGTTCAGACGACCATCTCCCCAGTGTCTTCACACTCTCCACTGAGAGACCCCTCGCCACTGCCTCAGTTGCTGCCCCAATCCTAAATGAGTGGGTGCCGAATTCCCTTGGATCGAACCCTGCCAGACTGACCGTTAGCTCCAAGACTCGCCTAAACTGGTACCTAGTCAATGGTGTACCATCGGCGTGACACAGCAGTGTGTCCCCCGCCGTGCACTCCCGCTGCCTGCAGAAAGCCTCCACGTGAGAAACCGGGCAGCAGGGGTTGGCCCGCGCCCGATGGAGCACTATGGTGTGACCCCGAGAGTCCTGATCGGTTTTTGATTTCTGAATTGTTATTCTCATAACGTCTTCCTTGATCTCAACCCCGGCCCACCGTAGTCCCCCCACTCTATCAGTTTTTGACCCAGCAACTAACTCCCCAACCCTCAAAGCCCCATAAAAGGCCAGGGAAAATGCTGCCTTGAACAAGATAACCTCCCACTGGGAGCTACAAACACTGTGCAGCGCCCCCAATAAGGCCGTCAGCCGTGCCAATCCAATGGGCCTTCTCCTATCGCCCCGGTAACCCTGTACACGGCGCCAACCCCTCAACGCCTTGCGCACCAGAAAGGTGTTAGTGGGATCTCGCATACCCTTACTCTGCGCAAAGAAGGAGATTGCCGCCCTATGTCTGTTCGCAGTCGCCACTGAGCGCCCTTCCCTGTGCATTGATTCAAGGTAAGCTGCAAAGCTGTCCTCCTGGGACCACCTAGCCTCCCATTCCCGCCCCAAGAAAGCCCGGTAAGACAAAAACGCCCCTTCGTAAGCTGTCTTGGTCCTGGGGGCTAAGCTAGCGACCACGAGGTCCTGTAATCTGGGGCACCAATCTGCCAAAGTACTGCCGGGAATTGCGCCGGCTGGGGATCTGCCGCCGGAAGATGTTGCCTGAAAACCTGCATTTTAAAGCGAGAAAGGGAGTCAGCTGCATTATTGAGGACGCCAGGGACATGCTTGGCTCTGAAAACCACATTCCATTTTAAGCATTGCAACACAATCTCCTTCAGTAAACGGAGTATGAATGGACAGCGTGCCCCCTGCTGGTTTATGCATTCCACAACCGTCATGTTATCCGACCAGAACACCACGGATTGGTTGCGTAAGTGTTCCGGCCAGACCATCAATGCTACCCATATCGGAAAAAGCTCCAGAAAGCCAATATTGGTAGTCAGACCCTGTGTCCTCCATTCCGCTGGCCACCGCTGGGCGACCCACCTGGTACCCAGAATGGCGCCAAAGCCGGTACTCCCAGCAGCGTCCGTCCATAAGCCCAATTCCGCCAATGTGGAGGGAGGACCCGGCCACACTACTCTGCCATTAAAATCCTCCAGAAATGCCATCCAAATGAGCATATCCTGGCGAACCTCAGATGACAACCTCGTGTGGTGGTGTTTCTCCCGTAGTCCTTTCATTGCTTGGGCAATAGAGCGTGAAAAAGGGCGTGCCATTGGGATAACCCGAAGCGCAAAATTCAATTGCCCCACCACCTCCTGTAGCTGTTGCAATGTAACCTTGTCTTTGCGTAGGCATTGCCGTAGGGCTGCTCTAAAGCTAGATACCTTAGCCCTGGGTAACCTGAAGCATCCCTCCACGGAATCAATTTCGATACCGAGGAATTCCAAACAGGTGGACGGGCCCACCGTCTTCCCCGGCGCTAGCGGGACCCCAAAAGCCCGCATGAGCACGCAAAATTCCTGCAACGCCCAAGCACACTCCTGAGATCCCGCCGCACCCAAGAAAAGGAAATCGTCCAGATAATGCATCACCTGCCGGTGCCCCGTCACCTCCCTCATGACCCATTCCAAAAATGAGCTAAACGCCTCAAAGTAAGCACATGAGATAGAACAGCCCATGGGCATACATTTATCCATATAGAACTTGCCATCGAAAGTGAAACCTAAAAGATGATGGTCCAGAGGATGAACTGGGAGGAGGCGGAAGGCAGATTCTATGTCAGATTTTGCCATCAATGCCCCTGGCCCCAGTGCCCGCAATAAATCCACTGCCTGGTCAAATGATGCATACTTGACGCTACAAATTCCCTCATCAATCGCATCATTCAGTGACGCACCTCTCGGAGCTGACAGGTTGTGGATCAATCTGAACTCCCCTTTCTCTTTTTTGGGTACTACCCCTAGTGGAGAACACACAAAATCGGGGACAGGCACCTTCTGGAAAGGGCCAGCTATCCTACCCAGGGACAGTTCCTTGCTAATCTTAGCAGCCACCACTGTGGGGTTATGTTGCACCGACAGTTGGTTCCTGCAATGTGTGCTACCTGTGTAGCCCCCTGCCGGGATCCTAAAACCTTGAGAAAAACCTTCCTGCAGTAGAGTGGCCGCTGTGTGATTCGGGTACCTATTCAACCAAGGGATCATTGCCAAAACATCTATAGGGGTTGGGATATCCCGAATATCTGCACTACACTGGCTTCCCCCTCCCCCTCTGGCTGTGGTTGCCCTGCTTGGACCTGCAAGATGACTCGGGGTGGGAGGGATGACCGCAGATCGAACATGCATGTCTGAATTTACAGGTGCCCGGGGCCCTCGTGCAGGTACGCTTATTAAAGTTCCAACACACCCCTTTCCTCTCAAACCCCCCCCCCTACCCCTACCCGGAACCTCACTCCCCTGAGCCGCCCGAAAGGGGTGTTGAGGTCTGGTGAAGTACCCCCTGACCGCAGTGGTGGACTGTAGTGGGGCAGAGCTCCCTGAGAACTGCCTATGCCATGACACAGAGTCCACCTTATCCCATGCCAATGACGCGTCAAATTCCCTAGCTTTCCTGAAATTGACATCATACTCCTTCCAGGCATCCCCCGGGTACTGCTCGCTCCACCCCACGATTCTACTCTGGTAGCAAGCCAATGACGCCTGCACATTAGAAGGCCGCTCGGCCATGATGGTCGTGAACACTGCGAAAGCCCTAACCCAATTGAGCAAAGATTCCTCTACCCTAAATCTAGCACACTGTGCCCTCCACTCACTTGGAAGCATCCACTCCTTTAGTGTCTTTGCCTGTTCCATCTCCCTGTGATCCAGTAGCAATGAAAAAATGTAAACATATTTCCCCGCCCAAATCAATTCCTTCGTTGCCTGGGACACATGTTGTGCCAAATTCTCACTCCTAGAGGGCAATGACCCATCGCCCAAGAGGGGCAGTGCCACCTCCTTACCCTTTTCCTGCGCCGCGACCGGTTGACCACCATCTGCCTTCGGTTGGGCGGGGCTGGAACCTGCAAGTGAAGAAGAGGGGGGAACCGCAGCTCTATCCGCTGCTGATTTAATCTTTTCTACCAACTGTGCTGCTTCTGCTGCATGATCTGACGACGCTGGTAACACCCCCCCTTTTTTAGCCAAGGTAATAAAGCCGCTATCTGAGATACCAATTCAGGCGGGACCGAGTCCGGGCTATCTGCTGGGACTACGGGCCCCCCGGGAGGCATAGCCGGTGGCGCTGGCATGGTAGGCAATGGAGAGACCGGTGCCGGCAGACCCGGCACTGGGATCGGTAGCACGGGCGGGGGAGTAGGCCCCACAGGAGGTAGCGCCGGCGGCATGGCAGGAGCCAATGTAACGGGTGCCGGGACAGGTACAAGGGGTACTGAATCAGGTACCAGGGGTACCGAAACCGCGGGTGTGATTGAAACCGGTACCACTGGGGCTGGGGCACTGCGCCTTCGCTTCTTAGCCTTGGACGTCTTGGGCGGGCTAACAAAATCCCCTCTGGACAAGGGTGCCTTCCGCTGCCGCGCGGGCCTGCCTGAAGAAGCTGGGGGGTCAGTAAACCTTTCATTCAAGCGTGCTTCAAATTCATCCACTTTCCTCAATCTCTTATTGATGCTATTCATCTCCTGCATCATGGCCTGCAACATAGCCTCCATCCTGGACCCCCCTTCACCACCCATTGGCCCCGCCATGACTTGGGTGCACCGCCCTACACTAATACCCTAATACAGGCGTCAGTACGCTTATTACCTTCACCAGATTGAGGATCTACAGGGGGCTGTAAGCACCATGCAACCGTAACTGCAACACCCCGGCTTATCCGGTTTGTCAGGGGTGAGTAAACTCTAACGTAGACCCACCCGGCGGCTACCAGAAGCAATGTAATGCGAGCCCCCCGCTCTCCTCTTACCGTTCCAATCCTGCATACTCCCAGCCGGAATTGAAGTGACCTGCGACCACAACTGCTGGCCACTACTCGGGGCTTACCACAAGAAATTGCAGGGACGTAGTAATAACACCTGAAATAGAAAATGTATTAAATCCCGGGAGTTATGCAAAGTTACACACGTATGTACAAGCTCTAACCTTCTTTCACTGCCCAGTCCACTGGCCTTGGCTGTTGCCCCTATCCTACCAACCAGAGAACGTGTACTAGCCACCAGGCCAATGCAGGCGCCCTTATTATTCCCTTGCGCGTGTTTCTGTCTCACACAGTTCCAGCAGTAAAGCCGATACCCTGTACTTTCCCTGTATCCACCTTGCAACTCCTCCTAAAAATAAGCAGCACCAACTTCCTTTAACTGCCCAGTCCACTGGCCTTGGCTGTTGCCCCTACCTTAGCAACCACCGATCGTTTTAATAATAAGGTGCACCAACAGTACTTTCAACTTTGCTCTGTAAAACAGATTTATATTACCCAACAGCAGTTATTGTATCGACAACGTCGGTAGCATTAAAGGCTCAGCTACCACGTTAGGGATTTGAACCTGTGACCTTAATATTAAACACAGGATCCTACACTGGACGCCTTACTCCCCTAATCCACCAAACCTTGCCTAATGGCCGTTCCCTCCCCTGTGGAAAAACGAGGAAAAAAGGACCCAGGAGTGACGCCAGCACTTAAAGCGGCACCAGTCGAGAATGGGCGGCAAATCCGCACCCCACCCGCTCCCTCGCAGTACCTCTGTCGTGTACCGCAGCACTCGACCCAGCACGACGCACCGGACCGGACCTCGCTAATCCTCCGAGCAGGAACGATCCTCGGAAGGCTCCCGCACCGCAACTCTGCTCTAATCACACGACACCGCAGCGAAGGCACGAAGCAGCTTCCTTCGATAGGCGGGAGCCCAGCGCTGACGAGTCGCGATCCGGCCGACCTGAAAGACAAAAAAAGAGAAGAAAAGTTTTCCGCCCCGAGCGCCGGGGCACGTCCTACGTGGGGGAGCGTCCAGGGAACAAGGGGGTCACCTGGGCACTCCCCACCGCTTTATCCCCCCCCCCAGTGGCCCGCCCCCCCTCCCTTCCGACCCGGATGTCGATTAACGACATCCGGGTCACGCAGGCAGCCAATCGGTGGTAGGGCGCGCCCCCCAGTGACGCGCCCCACCACCGAGTAGTCCGGGGGAGGTCGCCGCACGGCCATGCAGGCGGGGGGCCAAGAGCCCCCCCTTTCCAGTTGCAGTAGTGGCAGCAGGTCAGGAGTGCGCGCATGACTACATGCACAGCACAGGTGCTGCACAAGAATTGACATCCAAAGCTTCCCTTACAGTATTAAAACAAGCATCTGCAATGCAATCAGGCGTGCAACACTCATTGGACTCAAAGGGCTTCAGCCCCCCCCCAGTCGCGTGTGGCAGCCCGATATGAGACAGCTTCCCGGGCACAGACACAGCCTCACCCGAGCACTTCACAGGTCTTTAAAATACCTTTTGCATGTTAATGAGGCCTTGCTGTTGTTTCACCCCTTCTAAGAGCCCCTGCAGCTCCACTCTGCCTATTGCTTAAAGTTTCAGCCCCCCCCCGAAATTTTTTCTTAGCCCCCCGAAATTTGGCTCTAGTTGCACCTCTGAATGCAATAGGTCTCGCATTTACGCGAGTTTAAGCTATTGGCATTGTAAATGACAATGCCTTTTATTTATGTTTTGCTTTTAAAACCTAAATAAAAAGCATTGTCATTTTCAATGTCAATAGCTTAAACTTGTGTAAATGCGAGACCTATTGCATTCCAAATGCTTTAAGGCATCGCTGAGTTGGCCCCTCCTGTCTCCCATGGTCTCTGAAGAGCTCCCCATTTGCTACAAGTTAAATAAACAAGCTGGTGTTGACAACTCCTGCAGTAAGAGAAACTCATTAACCCCTTCAGTGCCCGCCCCTTTCCCCGTCCAGTGCCGGCCGTTGCATTAGCGGGCGGGGTCTATGACGAGCTGGACTCGTCATGGGCACAGCGCCACCGCGGCCCATGACGAGTCCAGCTCGTCATGGGCACTGAAGGGGTTAAAGAAAATAGTGCTTACAGACTAAAGAAGACTCACCGTGTAACAACCAAAGTAAAAGGGCCAGTCCTCATGGGTGGTTACAACTGAAGACAAGGTGGTACTAAGGAGGGACTAACAAGCCTAATAACAAATCAGAAGCCAGCATTGAAGAAGGACAATGTCACAAGCCTATGACAAATATGGGTGGAGAGTGGGCGGGGCTTCGGCTACATACTCCAATATGGCATGGCTCGCAGAGCAGCACATGAGCTGCCCAGGCTCGACCTAAAAACTGAAAAAGGAATAGGGATGCGATATTATGCTGAGTTCAAATGAGCAGGACTAATGGGTGAATGGAGAAATGGCTTGAACTAAGAGTGGTTTAAGAAAATAGAAAATGTATTGACACAAGCAAGAACTGAAAGGGCACTATTGATTCTTTGCAAAAATGTACACCATTTATTTTAATTCTTAACCATTTTCTTCCTGGTAACGGTCTGCTCAGGTTCCCTGTTTTGTTACCACCATGATTCTGTGCTTCAGGAAATGCACCAGCTAGCGAGCCACATTGCCTCAAATGCTGCATTAACCACATTCCTTATTTAAAAAATCAGAACAGATACATTTTTAATTGCTGAAGGAGGGTCTTAATTTCAGCTGCCATTCATTATTACATGCCTTATCTGGCCTGTTTGTTGACTATCTTGAGATCATTGATAAGAATTTATTGTAAGGAAATCTATCTTTTTGTAATATTTCCAACCATGGTTTACTCTGTACATATGGTGTTTTTGAATTCTTTAATGGCTGCCATCTGCTCGTGAGGTCTCAGCCATGATAGCTCTCATTAAATTGAGGAAAGTTGGTCTTCAAAATTGCTGTCACTTTTGAAAATGAACTGTTCAGCACTGTACTGCGCATTAGCATCTGCTCTTGCATAGTGCAGTTGTACAGAGTGCAGTTATGAAGTGCAAGAGTTATGGACATATTTTCCCACTCCCACCTTCAAATTTAAGAAGTGGTTGTCGTATCCACCCTAGCTCTGGAGAATGCAAATGTCCACACCACACACGGAGCTCGGTAACACACGTCTTTATTCTTGGGATTGCAACTGCTAACTGAACGCACTATGTCATAAACTTTATTGACCACACCCAGATACCACCCAAACTGATTATGCAACTTTGTAAAGAGTCCAGCAAGGACCACAAGAGTCCTACTGCACATGATCAGACAACACTACATCTCCCCCTTTGTTAAATAAAAAGTACTGACAACATATATACATCACAGTTCCGCAGTGAGTCATCAAGGTGCTAAGACCAATATTCCAGATCAAGTCGTACGAAATGAAGGAGTTAGACTGTCATCTGGCATAGTAGATGTTAGACTCAGATGCCTGACTTGGGCACTCAGGTGCACTTGTCTCACTCGTGAGGTCTGGAGCCAGCAAACATCGAGGCAAATGCTTGAAATGTGAGAGGCAGATGCTTGAAATGTGACAAGTCTCTCTTAATGGACTTTCCGGGACATTGAGCGGTCACCATATGTCCTTTACTTGTCACAGCTCTCAATGGAGCAGCATCAAATGGAGCATCAGTCTTGCGTTTCTGTTTCTTTTTGACTTTCAGCCCGGATTCCTTTTTCAAAAACCGTCTCAAAAGCGCCACTTTGCTTATCTGCATAGGACTTCATCTTGCTTTTGGGGAATGTGCCCGTGACACGAATCACCTCAGTGTCGATTACTCAGCTTGTGGTCCATGTTGTAGCTTGGTCCCAATGGCTCTCCCAAAAAGCAATGTTGCAGGACTTTCACCTGTTGCAGACTGGGATGCTGACCGATAGGCATGAAGGGCTGGACATAAAACTGACTTGAGATCGATCCCTTCGAGTGTAGTGCGCTGATCCTCTTTCTTCAGGGTGCCCATAAATCGTTCCTCAATGCCATTTGCATGTGGCCAGAGAAGTGTGCTTTTCTGATGCTTGATGTGCAAGCAAGTAAGAAAGTCCTTAAACTCTTTTCTATTGAAGGGTATACCATTGTCGGATTTGAGAATTGAGGGAACACCCTACACTGCAAAAATATCATCCAGCCTCTCGATGACTTTGTAATGGGTGGTCGATGATAAATCTTCCACTAAGGGAAAATGTGAGTGCTCATCAATAACTACCAAGAGATGATGACCATTGTTTAAAGGTCAAAAGGTCCAAAGAAATCAACTGTAATTTGCTCCTAAATCAGGTCCTAAGTCTTTTGTATCCGGACATACATGAGTTGAAAAAGTAGTATTGTGCCTACAGTGGTCTTCCAGCTCCAGTTGATGGTATCCTTTGTTCAAATCAAAATGGGAGAAGACTTTGGTGTCATTCAGCTGTGTAATCAGGCCCACCAAGTGTGAACGGGTATGTCTTTCTCTCTCGATTGCTTAGTTGGCCTGGTGCATATCAACACAAATGTGCACTGCACCTCCATTGTCCTTTTCAGGCGTCGGACCAGTAGAGTGCTTGATGATGTCATGCTTTAATAATGTTTATAGTTCCTTCTCAATGGCCTCCTGCAAATGAAAAGCAATCCGATGATGTCACTGAGCAAAAGGACAAATGCCCTCATCTATGTGAAGTTGCACCTTCTTTGTCTTTGTCTTAAGTTTCCCTAGTCCATGAAACAACTGCGGGAATTTATTTACTAATTCAGAATGTGCATTGAGGTTGTAGTTGATAGATATCAGTCCCATGCCAGCAGTAGTGCTGAAACTGAGTTGACAGGCACATCACAAAGTACCTGGAAGGACTTGAATTGGTGCTTGCACTGTCTTTTTCGTATGCCTCAAGGTAGCTACGAATGACCATTGACTTTGCAATAGCATAGAAACGGCCAATGTGTACCCCTTTGTTTTTGATGGCGATAGACATGGTACCAGAGACAGTTTATTGTTGTTTTTTTGCTGGCATGATATTGATCGATGAACCAAATATCAATAGTAAAAGTTATAGGCCAGCCATTTACCTTTAGCGTGATCTTGGGGTAATTTCCAAATGAGTTTGGCCGCTTCACAAGGCAATCTCTCTTTGACTTGTGTTCTTCCTTGCAAGCAGTCAATCCTACATGTTCTGCAGTCAACATCACCATTCACCATTGCACATTCATCTTCTTTACTGTCACTCGATGATGACATTGAAGAGCCTTTGGAAGACAAATTTGATGAAAATCAATTTGGTTTATTCTCTACTTGCCTCAACTGATGTTGCAGTTTGGCACTGTGGGCATGGCTAGAATGCTTCTGGAACTTTCTGGCCCCCATTTTCTCTTCTCGTCGTGACGCACTTGGTTTCTTTTTCGCTTTGCAGACCATTATGAAATGTTTTTCTTTCCCACAGTCTTTGCATATCTGTCCAATGGCAGGACTTTTACCTTTGTGTGGGAAAGAGATTCCACATTGGAAACACAATTTCTTTTTCTTCAGAGTCATTGTCTTATGGGCTCCACTTTGTGTTTCTGCCTAATGTTCATGATCAATGCTGATTCATTTTGGGCTGTTCCAGCTTCCATGTCAGGAGCCTGTTGATCTGCAAGTTCCTCAACTCTTGCAGTCATGAGTGCCTTTACTAGACTGAGTATCTGTCTCAGCAGGCGTCATCTGAAAAAATCGGATAGGCAACCATCGATGACTCTGAGCTGCATGGTTTCTTCATCATTGAATTTACTGAACTTGCATTGCTTGATGAGGGTATTAAGTCTTTCAACAAACTCATCCATCTTTTCACCAGATTGCTGTCTTGCCTGGTTGAAAATGTGCCTTTCATAGTCGACATTCGGCATTGGATAGAACTTAGCTTTCAACGTTTCTTAGATTTGATTTGACAGTATGATACTTCATCAGCTTGTAGTATTTTCTCTATCACTTCTTTCACTCCATCACCTGCAATGTTCTTTAAGTATTTGATGATCTGGTTATCATCTACTTCTTCTAGAGCATCTATGAAGTCATCAAACGTTTATATCCATGGAGTCCATCTGGCGCCAAGATTCTGCTTTTTGGCAATATCAAATGGCTGTGGTGGTTTAAAAACACAGCAGCATCATAACTTGTTGTGGGACATACTAACGTTGAGAGTATATGCTGTCCCAACAACTGCCGCTGCTCACTCTGACCTGCACCTTCTGTTAGCATCAGCAGTGTGCTTACATCTGGGTCATCTCCCCCAGGTTGATGTAATACGGCGGCATCTTCCTTCTTAACAGTGAGTAACAGTTTTGTCTCTTGTACATGTTTGTCCCCATTCTCTACTTTGTGCATCATACCTGGTTGTCGTTGCATGTAGTGTTTCTTTGCGACTGGTCCTCTCTGCCTTTAGCACTTTCTTTCACCTGGCTGTCACTGCTTTTAGTGCTTCTCCGTACCTGGCTGTCTCTGCCTTTTATGTTTCTGCTTTGCATGGACAATGGCTCTGTGTTATGCTGTGGGGCAGTATGTCTTCTTTCAGCCTTACCAGTACTCTTCTGGTGAGTTTTTTGAATGTGCTCCTCTGTAGGGCCTCACCTTCTTCGAAAGCTTTGTAAGAGCTAGAGCGGCACCATGATTCCATATTTGCTAACTGCAGACTGCTTCTTGGGGTGCAAGTGGCATGCACAATCTTGCCGTACATCGGCAAACTCTCAATGAGAGCAGTCTTGTTTCTTCGGGATACGTACCTCCCACTCATCGCCAGTTGTCACGTCCACCCCAGCTCTGAAGAATACAAATGGCCACACCACACATGGAACCCTGTAACACGCATCTTTATTCTTAAGCTTGCAACTGTTCACTGAATGCACTAAGTCATAAACTTTATTTATTTTTTTTTTTTTTTAAAAACCTTTATTTGTGCATAGTACAAGAACAAATACGGGCCTACAACCATCGGGCCGGCCACAATACGGTTGAGCACAGAGACAAACAATACATCCCCTGTGCGTCAAGGTCAAGATTAGCAACGATTCAGGATTCATACACTGGAGGGATCCTTGACACCGGGGGAAGGAGAAGTGAAGGTTAATTTTAAGGTTCTCAAAAAAAAAAAAATTTTTATCGAGAAAAAAAAGCAGTAAAGGATAGAAACAAGGAGATTCGAGTCCGCAAGTCGGCTTCATACACTGGAGGGCAGCAGCATCATTAAAACAGCCATAGAAAATCTCATACAGTAAGGCGATGCAATTAGATAACCGGATCATCACAGTAGTAAATACGCACCCCCTAAAAGCCGCCCCCACTCAATCCACCCCACACCCGGACCCCGAATCGAAACAAGTATAGCGCAGAGACATGAAAGAAAGAGGCCCATAGAACTAAAAAGAAACAGTAAATTACCCCCCCACCCTACACCAATGCGGAGGCTATGGCCTACCCCCCCCCCCAGCATAGTGCCTGTCGCCCAATGAACCCGAAATATAGACAAGAGAGAAAGTAGGAATAGAGTAAAGAAACTAAGAGAAGAAAGAAGAAAGGAGGTGGGGAGGAGCCCACGTATCCTCGGAGCGCCCGACACCACCGGCCAACCAATCCTCCACACACTGAAATCCCACTACACCCAAAGGCGGTCGTGTGAAGATAGCATGTAACACCAAGGCAAAGAAGGCAGACAGATCGCGACGAGTGCGCACAACATATGTAGACAATTCCAGTCCCAGTCCAGCCCGGCCGTGAAGCCATGATGATAGAGAGTAATCTAGCCCTGGCCCGATCGCGGGCGTACGATTAGACCCGCCCCCTCGTGAATGCCCCGCATCCCGAACAGACAAAGACAATATGGCCACTTGGGAGAAGATGGAGAAGTAGAGTCACAAAATGGCCGCCGATCATCTATGGAGGTCCCCTTGCACACCATATAAAATCCAGACCTGGCTTGTAAAGTACATGAGTTCCACATAAAAGGAGCCGTAGGCCACCGTGAACGGTTCCTCGAGGTCGCCAGGTGTAGTTCAGCTGGAAACTCCTGCGGGCACGGTGAGGCAGGCAACAACAAAGCAGGCAGCAATGACCGGGGAAACAAAGTGTCTGCCATTGAGCAGGAGAGCGATTGATCCTGAGCGCCGGGAAAGCCAAATGAAGACACCAGTGTAGCACCGTTATACCCAGTCGTTGCTTCCCCGCAGGAGGACCACAGCACTGGCCGACTCACGTCTTGTTGATCACAAACGGGGCGCTCACGGCCCGCAGCAGACAGTGTAGAGTCGAACCGCTCACTCAGCGTTTGCAAGCCGACACACAATTGCAGACGAAAGTCCCGCAGGGCAGCCAGAACGGAGCCGTATGTCAGCGGAAGCTGCGTCCCCACAACGGCAGCAATCCGGGACGGCACTGGGGAACTGGAGTCTGGTAGAGGGAGGGCGAAGCGGGCAGCGGGCGAGACCGGAGCATCACCCCCCAGCAGCGAGCAGGCAATCAGCGCCATGTTTTACCGTTGAACGGTACCGTGGCCAGGGGGGGGATCGTGACAAGGAGGCAATTCCCAACAGGTCTGCGCCGCAACGGGTGAAAACCAGCAGGCGCTTCCCCTCCCTCGGGCTCTCTTTGCAGCCGACTAGACCATAGAAGAAGGGGGTCTGCAGCCTTCCACAGCGTGGTCCACAGAGCGGGGTAGGAGACCCGCCACACCGGGGCTTACCCTCTAGCTCCAGCCCGTCAGGTGCAGGGTACAGGAGGTGTCCGGGCGTCTCTCTCCCGGCTCTTCTGGCGACCGTACGTGGCGTGAGGCGGGATCGGGACCTCGGGCTCAGATGTGCGCCAGCGGGTCCGGTGACTGCAACGCTTCCAGAGGGCCGGCCGAGGCCACAGTAGAGCAAGGGTCCAGGGCGGAGAACAAAGGCACCAAGAACTCCGGCATCCGGGCGGGCTAAGACTTCGGGAAAGCGACGGCGCAGTCAGCGCGTCGTCGCACGCGTTGCACCTCGAAAATCGGCAAGGATAGGAATCAGGATGATAGTCCGAGGCCAAGGGCCGACGGAGCCGGGCGCTCAAGCGACTGCTCCGGTCGCCATCTTGGCTCCTCCCAGTCATAAACTTTATTGACCACACCCAGACACACCTAGATACCTCCAAAACTGTCATAAACTTTATTGAACACACCCTGACACACCCAGATACCTCTAAAACTGATTACGTAACTTTGTAAGGATTCTGGCAAGGACCACAAGGTCCTACTGCACATGCTCACATAACACTACAGTGGTTTTAGATATGCATATTTTCCTGAACCATAGTAGCTATCAAAACCAAAGAGACCGGGTATAGGTAATTTAACCTGTAAAGTTCATTGTTGCAGTCATATTCCCTTTACCTAATAGGTTTTTGGCATTATGAGTAATGCAATATTTGTTGTTGAGATCTTTCTTCAAGATTTCAGTGAAATATAGATTTAGACAGGAACTTCTTTCTTTTCAGATCCTTTTCATACCTCTTGTTCAGCCTGGGCAAACTTCTGACAGTAGAAACAGAAGAAAAGAAAGCCACACGAAGGCCCGGATCAGGGGAAACAATTAGCCTCATGCATTCCAATGTCACATTTACATTTGAATCACCCTTGTGGCGCCTTTCTTTTTTCAGATTGAGGGCAAGGTTAGAAGGCTGGGGTCTGAATTTACATGAGATGGAGGTACAGATGAGGAAGTTTCATTAGGATTTTCATTTGACTTTCTGTGAACTGAACTGAGCAAGCCAATGGTGGAGCCATGAGGAGTGCTTGAACCAGGTAAGCAAGCCCCCCCTCATATTTTAGTTTTAGATGAAAGGAATGGGGGGATATGTACGTGCCATAAAGATTTCCTCTGAAATGGGAACTGGAGCTCATTCAAGTCAAATCTAGTATGGGAAGCCTCTGGATTTTGTTTAAATTGGCATTATGATTGACATTACCGAAAGCAGTTTGTTTTTACACTTAAAGTATCCTAACTGACAAACTTCAATTAGAAAGCTACCCGAAATAAAAGCTAAGACTTCTGCACTGAAAAATTCCTATCTGTGTGCAGAAGCATTGGTCAGAATTTTTATTTTTTTATTTTATTTATAATTTTATTTTTATTTTATATCACAGTAGAGTATCTGTAATTCAGATATGATCTGAGGATTGCTTCACAATCTGATACATTTTATTTTTAACAAATAGGAATAAACATTATTAAACTAAATACAGTTACCATCACTACTTATGCAAACAAGTTCAATCAGATGAAAGCAAAAATGAAAATGAAACACAAGAAAAAGAGACAACAACGAAAAAAAGAAGAAAAAAAAAGACCCCCAGCCTATTTACCCTACTTAGGGGCAATAAGCAATCACATCTTCCTTCCATCTATATACGGGCCCCCAGATACATCTACCTAACATTCTCCCTTTTTTACCCTTTCTCTCATAGATCCCTTTCTCAAGATTATAAGTGGCTAGTAGCCTAGCAAGCCATTGTTGGAATGTTGGGGCGGCGTGATCCAGCCAGGCTGAAGCAATACAGACACGCAGTACCGCCATGGTTAAAAAGAGAAAGTGGTAGAATGTATCTTGTCCTTCCTTGCTGTTTATCCCCAAAAGAATTATAGCAGGATTAAGGGAGATTTTAAGATTTAAAGATTGATCAAAGAACTTTTCAATTGACTGGATCAGGGTTTGCAGCCTAGAGCAAGATGAGAACATATGGATTAACTCCAATCTTTGCTGTGGTATAATACAAGGAAAAAAATGTTTTAAAATGCTGAGCTTGAAGCCCCGCAGAGCAAAGGATAGACTGGCCCAGCTCTAAAGAGTCACTAAAGCTTTCTTGGTCAATGCCGAGTTTGTCTGCCCATTTCTTCCCTTGCTTGTCCAAGTCGTCTTGCTTTAGTAGAGAAAGTTCCGCGTATATACGCTGAATAGTACACACTTCCCCTTCTCTGACAACATCAAAAAAAGTATTTTCCTTGAAGCCATTCAACCCACCCTTTTTCCCACCTAAAAAACTACGTGTTTGAAGATTCTTGAAGACGTTTTTCTTATCAATACCATAATCGCCTTATATTTCGGAAAAAGGGCGAATTCCATTTGGGCCTAATAAATCACCCAATTTCCGGATCCCATGCCCCTCCCACTCTGACATTATAGAATCAAAAAAAATCCCTGGAAAGGGATTTTTTTATTCTATATTGGTCAGAATTGTGGCAAGCTTGTGACTAGACTTTCTGCTTCTTTAGTGTTCTTTTTAGAGCTAGTGACACCTGTGTTGAACTGATGAAAAATGACTAAGGAGGGGTGAAGGCCTTGCCAGAAATGCCAGTTTACCACCATATAACTTATATCCTGTGGATGAGGAGGCTTGAAGTCCTGCTTCTATTGCATGGCTGCTGTTTAGAAATCAATAGAATCATGTAGAAATTGACATTTTGCAGGGGAACTGAAACAAAAGTTGCAGGAAGCCTCCTGTGGGATCTGGAAACCAGTCCTGAAGATACGATTCTTATAAGGTTGCAGAGCTACAGTGTTGCTAACTGGCCTTTATGCATTGTCACCCCAGATTTGGGGTTTTGTTAACTATATTTTGACTCACGGCAATGCAGCAAGCCTTACTGCTGCACTGCCATGCATCAAAATAAAAGGGCAGGAATTAATCCTATCCACAAGATACAACGCAAACAGAAGCCGGGCGCAAACGCAGACACCCTTGCGCCATGGTGCAAGGGTGCCTGCGTTGCAGGAATGTTTGTTTATGTGCAGGAAGGCACACCTTCCTGCACATAAACAGTCATTAAAGGGGAAGTGCCCCTTCTATGTGTACTGCAGCACACATAGAAAGAGCTTTAAAACAAGGAGAAATAAAAGTATTTCTCCTCTTTGCGCCATTCCTACGTGTCCTATGGGGAGGCGTAGGATACTGAAGCATTCCAAGGTTCACGATACTAGTACATTTGAAAATGTGTCAGGTTCCGTTGATGTTGCAGGGGAACACCCACACCAACACCCATGGAATGCCCCTTTCACACTGAGTAATGTTTGAAAGTGACCCATATTTATAAGGCCATGAAAAGTCATGCAAGGTGACTTTACATGGTCTTGTAAATATGGGCAACCACACTGCACCGTCGGCGCATCTAAAAACTTGACTCAGCAGCGCAATTGGCTTGCAAATGAGGCCCTTGGAGTCTTTTTCTGGACCCTATCTATGTAGGTATTATGACTCTGTGCACTGTGACACAGCAATTCATTGCCACAGCACGTGCTCTGGTCCTAATATGATACATAGCTTTCAACCATTGGCTCAATTTAACTTGCCTATTATGCAAATTTAGATGGTGCAGAAAATACAAACATGTCACAGACTTTAAATGTCATATGTGGACTCCAATTTACATTTACATCTCCCACACCGAAGACAAAAATATATGGCTGCCATGAGCAATACTGTGCTCTGGCTGAGCTGCAGTTTAAAAACATTGTGACTATGAGCAAAAAGCATTATGTCTATACGCATGCATTTATATGGTGATCATATAGGTGAGGGAAACTTTAGGCCACTCCTTAACTAATGGTGTAAAAGGTTCCA
The DNA here is from genome assembly GCF_964204655.1 of Triturus cristatus. Taxonomy (NCBI): domain Eukaryota; kingdom Metazoa; phylum Chordata; class Amphibia; order Caudata; family Salamandridae; genus Triturus; species Triturus cristatus. The sequence continues at coordinate 628,393,861 of NC_140587.1, forward strand.
GGTGTGACACTACCCACTTTTGCAGCACTTTCTGTGTGTTTTACTGTAAACTATTCCATGCCTCTCTCCACCTAAATCCAACATGACAGAAACCTTTCATCCATGCTCAGAGCTCCCTGTGCCCAACCAGAAGTGTGGCTGTGGAAATGGGCAAAGCCTCCCTTTGAGTCACACCAAACCAGTTTTGGGGCATCTCCCCCGCACCCACTGGGTTTGGAACAAAGCTGACTATGAAGACAAAGGGGGGCATGCCTTGGTGTGAGCTACAACTTCCAGTGACAGAGTAGGCAACCTGTGAAGCTCAGGAAGGAACTGGGCACAACCCCCTGGCTATCCTGCTCGAGGAGGAAAGCACTTCTCCACACCTGAGTATTTTATCCACTGTCTAGGAAAAATACTCATCTCATCACAGGGGAGCCATTTAACAGTCTGATGACACTGCCTGAAATGAACATTTGGCTTAGGCAGGAAAATGACAACTTTTAAAAAGTGTAATTTTCAAAATAGTCATATAACATCTGACTTTTCCATTAAGTTGAATTTTAAATGACTATTGAAACTAATCCTTGAATACTTGTTCTATGTGCTTCCAAACTGAATGTAAGAATTCTAAGTTGTTATAATGTAACCCAAACTTTTCCTATGGGAGAGCCAGCATTGGTACAGTGAAAAATGACTTTGGTAGTTTTACACTGCCAGGACATGAAAAACATTAAATATACATGTCCTAGTTTTTAAATACCATGCACCCTGCCATAGGACATTTAGGACTTACCTTTGAGGTGACTTATAATTATTAAAAAGAAAGCTTAAGGCCTGGCAAAAAGGTTTATATTGTCTGAGAGTTCTGTGGTCCATCTGAGACCATACATGAGTCCCAAAGAGGCATGATATGAACTTCTTCCATTGCAGACCACTGCAAATACCTTCTTCTTAATTGGACTCCATCTCTGTCCCCTGGGCAAGATCATACTGCTTCTGAAGGCCACAGATTGGTCCAACAGTTCCCAGTCATGTTTTAAAGCATCTGACTTAGCAAGGCTTTCTTTGTAGAAGTCAAGTGCGTTAAGAACTGCTGCTATGTACATGGCCCCCTTCAGGGTACAAATGCCTTACGGCACACCTTCATCCAGTTCACTGTATTGGGCTGCTTCTTGGAACTCATCTAAATTAAAGGGGACAACAATTGTGCCTTATCCCATAACAAATCTCTTGCTGTACCCAGGCTCTCACTTCACTTCGGGTCTTGGGAGGCTCCCAAGCCATACTGGTCTGTATCTTGGGCTGGATAGGCTAAACCTTGCCTCCACAGACTTGGTGGCCCAACTGAACAACTGATCATCCCTGCCCTAGCTGGCACTTACTAACTTTGATAGTCAGTCCTTCCTCTTGTTGGGCCTGAAGTACTTCCCAGAGGTAGTGCAGGTGGTCAACCCTGCTAAAACCATTCCATTAGGGGGCACTGAAGCTTTCTATCCCAGCCACAACCTAGTTGACATCTGGAAGGTGGAAGAGGAATTCTTCAGTCCAAAGGGCATATGTTTGAACTGACAGTGGGCCCCTGGGGTAGAGAATTCTGACCTCTCCTTGCCCCCCTCAATCAGGGCTATCTGCCAACACCCTGATGTGAAATGTGAGGTACTGTGGAATTTGTCAGCTCCCTACCAATCAGCCAGCTCATTGGCTCTGGAGATAGGGTGAGTGTGTGAAACCAAGGCGTTTTGCAGTGCCCCACCACTTCTGCCCCCATTGTGACTACTAGATGCTGATTTCCTGACTCTGATTGTGCCCTGGGCATTGCTAACCAGACCCAGGGCCTGTGCTCTGATTAAAAGTTCATGGCAATTAGGTATAATTACAATTGGTACTGAGAACCTACCTAGTATTTGATAGGGCAATTAGAGGCCCAGTAGATTTAATACACTTATGTGTATACTGACATGTAGCTTGCTGTCATTTTTAGAGTCAGCCTTGCATTGCAGGCTGCTTATAAATTAAAATTATATGCAAATTCAACTTTGGAATTAAGGGTACTACCTTATTTTTGCATCTAAGTCACCACAGAGGTCTACCCAGGTGTCCCCACAATCGGGTACAGTACAAAACTAGCAGGAGCATTTTAGAAGATGTTTTAAATGCCCTGGCGAGGGAAAACCTACCGATTTAATTTTTCTCATTGTAACACATGCAAATATTGTCACAAGGTATTACTATTGACAGGAGTGGGCTAAAATTATATTGTAAAGACTTAAAAGAATAGTTGTGATAAATCCAGCAATTTGGCAATTTTAGATTTATCATAACTATTACGAACAAAAATATTATAGAACTTGCTTTTCTGATAAACCAAAATCCAGCTTTCCAACAGCCAGCAGCCTCTCCTGATTGATCAGCCTTTGACAGGCTGATCCAAACTGTTCTGATGAGGTGTGGTAGCCAGCACTGAGACAAAGGACATCTGGTGGTAAGAGACCTGCAGCTGCAAAGCAAAAGCCAAGATGGGGATGCAGTAGCCAAACTACTCTTCAAGGTGGGAATGCACCCCGAGCCAGACAGGAGCCCCAATAATTGGAATAGCAGAGGGGCTGGAAGGGGAGTGTTAGGGAAACTTAGCCATGCCAGTGGGTTTGCTTAGCCAGATCTTAACTTCCAGGAAAGAGTTTCTACATTTTGGATTTTTTTTAAAAATAGTGATTTCTGGGACAAAAAGATGTCACACTTTGGAGGAAGCTGTCATTTATCTGGCTTGCACCCTGTACCAATTATTCAGGGGTGCGCTCTGTTTGTCTCCCAGGAACACAGGATACATATGGGAGAGCTGCCCAGCAGCTCAGATGCCTGCCTGATGAAACAAAAAAGAAGAAGGACTGCCCTGCTGGAACCTCTGGCCTGCACCAAGAGTGCTGTACTCTAAATGACGTTACAACAAACAAATGATGGACGGAATGCTGACAATGCAGACATTCTCCCCCAGTCAAGAGATCTGGATTAAATCCATCGTTCTTTTGCCCACTACGCCACCCCAGTTTAGACATGGCCATATGCAAATCAGTCTTGACCCTGTGCCTCATGGGAACAGTCCAGCCCGAACTGCCAAGCCATGTCTTTCCTGGACCGGAATCAAGCATCCTAGGACCGGTTTCTGGCTATCAGCCGTCATCAGCCAGGATAGCTTGACTCCAGTGGCGTAGTGAGCACGGGTCCCACGTCTGGGAATACCCATCCCACTTAGGGCGAAAAGCGTTACAACAAACAAATGATGGACGGAATGCTGACAATGCAGACATTCTCCCCCAGTCAAGAGATCTGGGTTAAATCCATCGTTCTTTTGCCCACTACGCCACCCCAGTTTAGACATGGCCATATGCAAATCAGTCTTGACCCTGTGCCTCATGGTAACAGTCCAGCCCGAACTGCCAAGCCATGTCTTTCCTGGACCGGAATCAAGCATGCTAGGACCGGTTTCTGGCTATCAGCCAGGATAGCTTGACTCCAGTGGCGTAGTGAGCACGGGTCCCACTTCTGGGAATACACATCCCACTTAGGGCGAAAAGCGTTACAACAAACAAATGATGGACGGAATGCTGACAATGCAGACATTCTCCCCCAGTCAAGAGATCTGGGTTAAATCCATCGTTCTTTTGCCCACTACGCCACCCCAGTTTAGACATGGCCATATGCAAATCAGTCTTGACCCTGTGTCTCATTGGAACAGTCCAGCCCGAACTGCCAAGCCATGTCTTTCCTGGACCGGAATCAAGCATCCTTGGACCGGTTTCTGGCTATCAGCCGTCATCAGCCAGGATAGCTTGACTCCAGTGGCGTAGTGAGCACGGGTCCCACGTCTGGGAATACCCATCCCACTTAGGGTGAAAAGCGTTACAACAAACAAATGATGGACGGAATGCTGACAATGCAGACATTCTCCCCCAGTCAAGAGATCTGGGTTAAATCCATCGTTCTTTTGCCCACTACGCCACCCCAGTTTAGACATGGCCATATGCAAATCAGTCTTGACCCTGTGCCTCATGGGAACAGTCCAGCCCGAACTGCCAAGCCATGTCTTTCCTGGACCGGAATCAAGCATCCTAGGACCGGTTTCTGGCTATCAGCCGTCCTCAGCCAGGATAGCTTGACTCCAGTGGCGTAGTGAGCACGGGTCCCACGTCTGGGAATACCCATCCCACTTAGGGCGAAAAGCGTTACAACAAACAAATGATGGACGGAATGCTGACAATGCAGACATTCTCCCCCAGTCAAGAGATCTGGGTTAAATCCATCGTTCTTTTGCCCACTACGCCACCCCAGTTTAGACATGGCCATATGCAAATCAGTCTTGACCCTGTGCCTCATGGGAACAGTCCAGCCCGAACTGCCAAGCCATGTCTTTCCTGGACCGGAATCAAGCATCCTAGGACCGGTTTCTGGCTATCAGCCGTCATCAGCCAGGATAGCTTGACTCCCTAAGTGGGATGGGTATGCCCAGACGTGGGTCCCGTGCTCACTACGCCACTGGAGTCAAGCTATCCTGGCTGATGACGGCTGATAGCCAGAAACCGGTCCTAGGATGCTTGATTCCGGTCCAGGGAAGACATGGTTTGGCAGTTCGGGCTGGACTGTTCCCATGAGGCAGAGGGTCAAGACTGATTTGCATATGGCCATGTCTGAACTGGGGTGGTGTAGTGGGCAAAAGAACGATGGATGTAACCCAGATCTCTTGACTGGGGGAGAATGTCTGCATTGTCAGCATTCCGTCCATCATCTGTTTGTTGTAACGCTTTTCGCCCTAAGTGGGATGGGTATGCCCAGACGTGGGTCCCGTGCTCACTACGCCACTGGAGTCAAGCTATCCTGGCTGATGACGGCTGATAGCCAGAAACCGGTCCTAGGATGCTTGATTCCGGTCCAGGGAAGACATGGTTTGGCAGTTCGGGCTGGACTGTTCCCATGAGGCAGAGGGTCAAGACTGATTTGCATATGGCCATGTCTGAACTGGGGTGGTGTAGTGGGCAAAAGAACGATGGATTTAACCCAGATCTCTTGACTGGGGGAGAATGTCTGCATTGTCAGCATTCCGTCCATCATTTGTTTGTTGTAACGCTTTTCGCCCTAAGTGGGATGGGTATGCCCAGACGTGGGTCCCGTGCTCACTACGCCACTGGAGTCAAGCTATCCTGGCTGATGACGGCTGATAGCCAGATACTGGTCCTAGGATGCTTGATTCCGGTCCAGGGAAGACATGGTTTGGCAGTTCGGGCTGGACTGTTCCCATGAGGCAGAGGGTCAAGACTGATTTGCATATGGCCATGTCTGAACTGTGGTAGTGTAGTGGGTAAAAGAACGATGGATTTAACCCAGATCTCTTGACTGGGGGAGAATGTCTGCATTGTCAGCATTCCGTCCATCATTTGTTTGTTGTAACGCTTTTCGCCCTAAGTGGGATGGGTATGCCCAGACGTGGGTCCCGTGCTCACTACACCACTGGAGTCAAGCTATCCTGGCTGATGACGGCTGATAGCCAGAAACCGGTCCTAGGATGCTTGATTCCGGTCCAGGGAAGACATGGTTTGGCAGTTCGGGCTGGACTGTTCCCATGAGGCAGAGGGTCAAGACTGATTTGCATATGGCCATGTCTGAACTGGGGTGGTGTAGTGGGCAAAAGAACGATGGATTTAACCCAGATCTCTTGACTGGGGGAGAATGTCTGCATTGTCAGCATTCCGTCCATCATTTGTTTGTTGTAACGCTTTTCGCCCTAAGTGGGATGGGTATGCCCAGACATGGGTCCCGTGCTCACTACGCTACTGGAGTCAAGCAATCCTGGCTGATGACGGCTGATAGCCAGAAACCGGTCCTAGGATGCTTGATTCCGGTCCAGGGAAGACATGGTTTGGCAGTTCGGGCTGGACTGTTCCCATGAGGCAGAGGGTCAAGACTGATTTGCATATGGCCATGTCTGAACTGGGGTGGTGTAGTGGGCAAAAGAACGATGGATTTAACCCAGATCTCTTGACTGGGGGAAAATGTCTGCATTGTCAGCATTCCGTCCATCATTTGTTTGTTGTACTCTAAATGACATCACCTGCTGCACACTTTGGGCTTCAGCAAAAGAAGGACTTTTCCTGACTCTACAAGTTTGTGGAGTGAACTCCCTGAAAGCAACATGTAAAAAAAGGCTCCACCTGCATCATCTCCACCAAGAAAAGCCCAACCGAACAGCGTTCAGTGGACTTTTAAGGATTTGACCAGGTGCACTGTGGGTCTTCTAATCTCAACTTTCCAAGGAGCAACCCAGAGATTCTGGATTCTTAAACTGGTGTTGTGGATCATCAAATACCCAAAAAAAATCTAGAGAAGAAGCACTGCCTTGCTGGAACCTTGGATTGCACAAAAAAGGAATGCACTCATAAGGACTGCTCCTGCAGCACTCACAAATCTTTGCAACAACATGACTTTGCCTTCCTTAAAGGATAAGGTGTGGACTCCCTGATCAGGAACATGTAGAAAAGTGCTGGAAGGGCTACCTGTAACATCAACAAAAGGACAACTCCACCTGACAAGCTTCATCTGGATTTTACTTGGTTAGGCCAGGTGCATTGTGGGAGTTGTAGTCCCAGACTGCAAGAGACAAAATAGAGCTTCTGAGCCCTTGTCTGGTGCTGTGGACCACTTTCCTGCACAAATGAACACCTTTGTAAGTGAGTGTAAAAGTGTTACATCATGGGTGGCCTGAACTCTTATCTTTGTCTCAGTCCGGTGGACCCTTTTTTTTAACCCTTTGAGCGCTATTTGTTTTTTAGCGGTAGATTTACTTTTTCTTTTTAAAAATTCATATTTTTGGTTTCTTACATTGGATTTTTGTTATTTGGTGTCAATTTAATCATACAAATATTTCCTATTTTTATACATTGGTGTTGAATTTTTATTTTCTGTTGTGTCTTACTTATTTAATGTATTGGTGTTTTTAAATACTCTACACACTTGCCTCCTAACTTAAGCCTTCAGGCTCTCAGCCGCCAGCTATCAAGGGTTGATCAGGGGAATCATTTATTGAGACCTTGAGTGGACCTTACCTTAGAGTGATTGTGGCCTTATTACTAGTGGTAGGTACCTACTTACCCGTACTAATAAACCATATTCCAACAGTGAACATCAATTTTGGTGACTACATTGAGGATCCTGTAATTCACACAGAACCTGAGTTCTGGGGTGATGTCCAGCGGAGCAAGCTTAGGTACAAGTAACAGTGGACTGGACCAGGGACTGCAGGAGGACTCAATTACCCCAAATCCAACATTTTGAATACCTCATCCTTTATGCTGGCTCTCACTTCATCATACAGCATGTAGATTTTATTCTTGAGAGGTTTGCTGTTCCCCATGTCTATGTCACCAGTCAGTGAGCCCTGGGGTAAGTGAGAAACGTGAGGCAAACTTCCCCAAGTGGCTACACTCCCTCTATTGCTGTGGGGTGAGGATAGGGAAGAGGACAACTCCTTTTTTATTGACCCATCTTGCTACTCAAGAGACAGGAGGTCTGGGAGGGGTTTGTTCTCCTCCTCCTCACTGTTATTTGCCACCCAAAGCATAGTCACTTCAGACCTATCAAGGAGGGATTGAGGTGGTTGACATGCAGGAGCCTTCAGGGTTTCCTGGATGTCTTGAGGTCCACCAGGTAGATGGCATCTCTTTTCCATTTCTTCACCTCATAGGGCCTGATTAACTGGTCTTTCAAGGCAGAGGGATCTACAGGCTCCATCACACACACATTTCTGGGCAGGCTGATACTGTACCAGAATCCATTTTTGGTCGTACCAGTGTTTTCTGACTTGCTAGATGGCCTCCTAGTTCTCAGGGGCCTCTTTCAAAAAGTGCTTCATTTGAGACCAAAGGGAGAACATGCAGCTCACTACAGCTTGAAGGGGTATCTTTAGAAGTTGCTCCCACCCCTCTATTACAAGACTGAGAGGTCCACATTCAGAGTGGCCAAACAGAAGTTCAAAGTGACTGAACCATACTTCCTTATTAGGCACCTTCATGTAAACAAATAGTAGGCATGGCAAGAGTACATTCCACTAATGCCTAATGGGTCTGGTGGGTCCATAATCATGACTTTCAGGGTCTTGTTGTACCTTTCAACAAGCCCATTGGACTACGGTGGTATGGATTTCAGAACTTTTAGGTTAGCCTACACTACTCATGCAGAGATACATGAAATAGGTGCCCTTATCAGACACAACCCCCTTGGAGAAGCCCACATGGTTAAATATCCCTGTCACTGCCTTTGCCACCACTGGTGCAGTCACCAATCTCAGGGTCATTGCCTCAGGGTACCGTGTGCAATGATAACCAAGACCAGGATAAGTAGTCTTGGAGTCCAGAGGCCCAACAATATCAAGGCACACTCTCACAAAGGTGTTCCCACTATTGGGAATGGAATCAGGGGCTTGTGCTTTGCTCCTGACTTCCCACTGGCCTGGCAGGTTATGCAAGATTTGCAGAAGGCATCACAATGCATTCTCATCCGGGGCCAATAGATTTTAACCGGCCCCAGATGTCCTGTCGGTGAGATGTCATGAGCCAACTCCAGTAGTCATGCCCAGTAGCACTGGGGGACCACCAACACATGTGTTGTATTAGGCTCAGGGACCTTGGGCTCACTATACAGAAGACCAGTCTCACAATAAATGAAGTGATTATCAGAGGTATTGCCAACTGTCTGGGCCTCAGCCTTCACTGTAGGCCCTCAAGTGCAGGACATTACCACTGTACGCTGCTTGGGATGGCCTGCCTTCAGTTTGCCACCTGCCTAACTCAGATAGGTCCCCCAGGACAACAATGACTTCCCCTGTACGTTCTGGGGAATCACCCTCAGGATGGGAGTCCTAAAGTTACTACTCCTAAACTGAGAAAAATCCTGACTTTAAGACTTTCGGTATTCACAGAAGGCATTTAGGAGCCTAAAGTTAGGAGCCCTAACTTTACGACTCCTAAACTGAGAAAAATTCTAACTTTAAGACTTTTGGTATTCACAGAAGGCATTTAGGAGTCCTAAAGTTAGGACTCCTAACTTCTCTGAATACCGAAATGAGTAAGTGCCTTCTGTGAATACCAAAATGAGTAAGTGCCTTCTGTGGATACCAAAATGGTGGTAAGTTTAGGATTTTGTTTTAAGTTAGTTCTGTGAATCGGGCCCTTCACCTCAAAGTGAGACTTGAATCCCACCTCTTCACAGATAGTGTGTTCAAGATAATTTACCAACTGACATTCAGCAGGCATGGTTGGACCCCCAGCTACATTTAACAAACCTGAGAACCACCACTGAAAGTAAACTAGAGCCACTAGATAGTGTCTCACCTAGTTTTCTACTGCTGCAGCCTGGTGGACTACTACATCAGGGACTACCTGCTCCAAGGACAGTAGATGACATCTAACAGAAGTCATATTCTCTCCTATGTCTCTCAGGCCCCAAATTCTCTGTCCCTGAATGGTGACCCACTGCCTATAGTTTTTGTTATTGTCAAGCATGGGAGCCGTTGGCACTATCTCCATTTCACCCTGAAAAACAGAATAACCTCTGCACTTCCCCAAACATTAACTGAGCCAACCTCCTCCCCCAGCACTACACTGGCCATTCCCGAGGTAGAGCCACCAGTGGGGGATTTGCTTCATGCAGGGGCAGATGGCATTCCAGTTAAAGTGTCCATACTAGTAACACTCATGGCACTCGGACCGGAAGTAGCCTGGGACTTCAACCCATTAGAACTACCCTTATTTTGCTCAGGACTGTACTGGGATCCCTTACCCAGACAACTCTTGAGAGGGACTTTAGAGAACTCTTTTGGATTTTCATTATCTTGCCCCTCCTTCTTCTGGTGAGCTCTCATTCCCCCTTCTGGTGGTCCCCCCTATGTACCTTCTTTGACACTATGGTACTAATCCAGGGGTCAGCTTATTTCACAAGCTCACTGAGTACTAATCAATCAAGTGTTGGCACAGCTCTGCAAAGCAATTTCTGAACATGTTCTCTCCCAAAAGTAGATTGAACAACCCATCATAGGCACTCACTTTGCTGCCATTCACCCATCCTTTTAGAGCCTTGCTAGACTAATCCATGAAATACACCCAAGCCTTGTGAGACATTTTCTGACTGTCTCTAAACTTTAAGTGGTAATTCTCTGGAGTCACATCCTATTTAACAACAAGGGCTTCCTTCATGTAAGTATACTTCATCTTGCAAACCTTCCCCAGGGCCAGTAGGGTATCCCTCCCCAAAGTGGGCATTTGCTTCCAGAGACTCGCCCTTCAATTCTCCTTAGGGACTCTCCCTTTCTACGACCACCTCATAGACCCCAACCACTTGTCAATATAATTCCCAACCACAGAGCTAGACACCAGGTCTTTGGCAACGTGGAGCCTTTTACTTTCCCTATGGCACATCTGTGTCGCTGCAACCATCTTCACAGGACTCTGCAATTCTCCTGGCTTTCAGGTCCAATTCTTTCTGGCCGATTTCATTGGTCAGCAGAATTTTCTTCTGTCGTGGAACTAACTGCTTTTCCTTTAAGACTCTATCAGCCTCTGCTCTCCTCTCCTGTGCTTTCTTTTCTTCCAATGCCAGTTTCAGCTTGGCTAGCTGGTGGGGGTGCCATCCATATTATGATGATGGCAGTGGAATGTCTTTCCATGGCAGAGACTCTGCCATTGGAAAGGCATGCAGTGTTTACTTTAATGATAAATGTGGAGTTAACATTACTATTTTAGAAATTGCACTTTAGAAAGTGGACATTTCTCTGTTCTTACTGCTCTATGTGCTTTACATCCTGTCTCCAAAACACATCTGGGCTAGGCTACTGCTATACTTTGTGCATTCCCTCTAAACACCCACAAACACAGGAAGGGTGGGTGTGATACCAGGACTCATCTACATTCATCTGTTTTCCTGGGCATGAAGGTGGAGTGCGAGTTTACACAAATCTAAACAGGCAGTGTCCTGTGCCCTACTCAAAGGGCTGATTACCCCCCACAGATAGCCTGGCAGATAGGACAGGATGAAAGGAAACATGTGAACTTCAAGGAGCTGTTTTGAAGTCACCCCCACTTCACAGGCACATTTGGGTAAAAGTACTGGGCTCTGACCCTACCAAGCCACGAACACTATTGGACCTGTGAAGAACTCTGCTAGGAGTAAGGACTGATTTGCCACAAGGATTGCCACTCTGCTTAACTGACTATTCCAAGGAACTGCTTTATTGCTTTGCTGAACTGCCCTGCTCCCTGCTGATCTCTGCACTTCTGAAGACAAGAAATGGACCCATTTCACTTTAACCCAGAGTGATTCCAAGGCCTTGCTGGCTTGCCTTCTGTTTTCTGAAGTCTCAGGGCCATAAAATACTTCTTGCAACTCTGCTGGTGCTGCTTGGCTCTGCCACCTGTGAGTCTTACCTGTGCCTGAGGTGACCCCTCCATTCTTGGGTCTCCCGAAGTAGGCTTTGCAGCTGGTTTGTTATAAAAACTACGCATCATCAACACTGCGCTGATCTTAACTGACGCAGTGCCCTTTGATGCAGATGCAGTACTGATCTTAAGACATCCTTGTGTGGCTCAAAGATGAAATAGGGCAGATCCAAAGTCCGAACGGCAGGGTTCAGCTCTTATGCAGTGCTAATCCGAGGTCCCAACTGCAAGGCTTGACTTCGACGCATTGAACCTACGTGAATCTGAACCAATGCATCTGACTCTTGATGACGATGCTTTGCTCCATTCAAGATACTTTATCAGTGGGACCTGTTTGAGCCCTGTAACCAGCCTGCCTTTTATCACAGTCAGCCTGAACTTTGGACCTACCTCAGTCTAGTGTGACCTCAAATAACCTTTTAGGGTTTGACTTTTAAGCACTATTTTTGGTTTATTCTTTAAAAATTCATAACTCTAGTTCTACTTATTCCATTTTTGCCATTTTGGTCTTGTTTTACTCAGATAACTATTCTCTATTTCTCTAAACCTGTGTGGAGTCTTTTTATGGTGTTTTCATTGTGTTACTGTGTGTGTGGGCATTTGTGTTGCACAATACTTTGCCTATTTAGATAAGCCTGCCTGCTCTGTGACAAGCTACCAGAGGGTTAGCACAGGGTACGTTTTAGTGTGCATCTAGCTCACCCTGACTAGAGTGTTGGATCCTGCCTCAACAGGGTGCATACCTCTGACAACCAGAAACCCTAGTTCTAACAAGCATTCCTGCCATGTTTGGAGGGCTACTTGAAAGGTTTCGTTGGGTGTACTCTTTCCTCAATTCTAGCCCCATCTCCTGCCAGAGCTTCTTCAATTTTGCCACCTTGTAGCTCTCAGTGTTGCTTAGATCCATCTCCATGCTTATAAAATATCACAGGTGCAAAAAAGTTATGAAAGGAATGGTTTTTAAAAAAAATCTGAAAAAATGGCCAAATGAAAATAGAAGAAATTAAAAATCATACATTTTGATGTCCGATTATGAAGGGATTTTTGGTTTTACACAAATCACTTTAAAACCACAGATACGGAATCTGACCGCTAAACACCATTATAAGAAATTGGAGTATTAATTGAGTTGGGTTAGAACCCACCTCAAATAATAATCTCTATCCTTGTCAGGGAGAACTACACAACTGGTGCTTAACCCTCTGGTAGCTTGATGCAAAAGCAGTCAAAATTAACTTAAAGGCAGTGAATAAAGCATTTATGGAGTACTCAAAGAGCAATAAAGGAAAAACAGAACATAAGAAAATCTCAAACTGATTTAGAAAAATAGAGTGAATTTTAGTAAATAAAATAAAAATGACACCAAAATGACAAAATTCTAAAAATTAAACCTGGAGCTTTGGATTTGTAAAGTTTAAGGGTCCTATTAGCATGGTGGGCAGATCGCCACCGCCTGACCGGTGGTGGCGATCCGCCCTCCAAAACACCCTGCCTGAAGGCCATTTACCCCCACCACATTAGCATGGTGGGGGGTACCGCGGCAGATGGAAAGATGTCTGCCGCTTTGCCGCTGGTAGACAGTCATCACAATTGCCTGACGGGCGGAAAAGGCCCATAATATGGTGGGGGTGCCATCCATATTATGATGATGGCAGTGGAATGTCTTTCCATGGTAGAGACTCTGGCATTGGAAAGGCGTGCGGTGTTTACTTGTGGGCCCGTTGCAGGTCCCCGGGAGGTGTGGGGGTGAGGGGCTGCTCTTGGGGGGTACCCATGGTACCTCTGCTTGGTGGAGATTTCTACTTTCAGACAAAGTCACTATTTTGAAAACTAGATTCTTCCAGCAGGGCAAGTCCGCAGGCTTCAGCCAAAGAGGGCTCCACGAGGCCAAGCACCTATCCGTAAAGTCTCACTGGATTATATTTTAGCTGCTGCAGAGACAAATATAGTGGAAGCAACCTGAATCTTTGGCCCAGTGGCGATGCACCTATGTTGATCACAGTCCCTTGTCATTTATCAGAGCAAAGATTTGGCAAAAAGATTCTCAGATTCATGTTTCAGGGAATTTTAGGACAGAACACAACAGCCAAGGTTCCAGGACTTTGGGCATAGCACTAACTCCAGCAGAGGCCAGCAGCAGGGTTTTGGGCAAGTCCGGTTGGGACTGGTTAGTGGGCAGTTTCAGCAAAGGCCTCTGAACGCTTGCTGTGTTCTGTAGCTTAAACAGGTGGTCAGCCAAATGACCCTTGCAGTCACCTCTGTGGTCCTACATTCAAGGTAAGCAGGTTGAGTCTTCCTTCAGGTTCTATAGATAGCAGGGCAGTTGTTTTGATTCTTCACAGGTCCAGTGGGGTTCTAAGGAGAGTACTGTGTTTGTCACATGTATGCCCAGGGCCAGCCTGTGGGTGGAGGAAACTCTTGTGCACCAACAGCGTAAATGTTTCCAGGGTTGACCCTGTCCAAGTTTGTAGCACTTACTATGTGCTTTTTCTGCAAACTATCCAGAAAGCTATAAAAGAGAAACAGTCATAGTCCCAGGCAATACTGAGTGTGATAGGCTAAGCCTTTCTTTTAAATTATATATCACTGATTTAGTGTCAGTTGTTAAGTAATTCATTTATTCATACTTCATGTTCCATTCACAAACCTTTTGAAGCCATCAGCTTAAGCACATGTTTTGTTATCACAACTGTATAATGTCCTCTCAAAATCTTCTTGTATAGTTGTACAACACTCAATGAATTAGAGACAAAATGACCTTCATCATGGGGATTTGTCAGAAACATGTCTTTAAATTCTATAACACAAAATGTCTGAGGAAGCACAATATCGACTCAAAAGGGAAAAACCCATCTTTAAAATCATGGGATTACCACACTGGAAGATATTCTTGAATATGTACCCTGAGTCTGGAGCATAGAAACCCATCAGTGAGTGCAAAGAATTTGAAATCAAAAACTACACAATTCCCACCGTCATCTCACAAAACTTTGGATAACATTTATACACTTATCGATGCTGATTTAAAGTACCTTACAACAAAGGATAGAGACACCATTAATGCATTAGCAAACAGAAGTGATATAACCATTCACAATGGATACAGCATACTATGTACAAAAAGTTGATGAACATGTAAGTGACCAATCTACATTTTTAAATTTAAATCAAGAGCCCACCACAGAGTTTCAAATGAATTTGTAAATTATTTTGGATTCAGCTGAGGTAATGGAGTGGTTCAACGCGAAAAAGAAGACATTTTTTATATCCTTTTTTCCACGCAGACCACGTTTATGTTTGTTTCCAAAAATCCACCAGAGTTTACAAGACCCTCTGTTTCAGCTGATTGTTTCAGGATGCGGTTCAATTCATGAACCAATTAGCCAATATATTGGTGAGTATTTTTTTTAACTTATATTAGGGACTTTTTCAATAAATTACAAGTGTTAACATTACCACAGAATGCAGACTTGAACTATAGATGTGAACTCTCTCTACACATCAATTCCCCACATGTTAGAAGCAGTGGAATAGCTACTTCTTAACACCAAGGAGATACAAGCAAAAGTTTAATTTTTGAAACTACTGCATCTTTCCTCGAATCACAGTTTGTATCATAGCTATGTGCAATTAATCAGACTTTTGTACCATTCTCCACACTGCCACCATCCGCTGCAGCTGCTTCACATCTGACTGGTGTGACATCCTCAGAGTGACTCGACAGGGATATTCATTATCCCCCCTTCTTTTCCTCCTCGCATTGGACCTTCTAGCTCTCAAAAAAGGGCATCTCCTCAAATAACTGGAATCCAAACAATGACGGGAGAAATATAATTACTCTTGTATGCTCATTGCATACTAATGCTCCTGACAAAGATGAATGCCATCTTCCCTGCCCTTCTATCTTTGATCAATGTGTTTGCAAGGTTCTGAGGATATAAAATAAACTGGGATAAAAGTGAGGCTCTATCTCTAAATCAGTTCATGCTTTGTGATTTTATTCCAGGTTCCCAAGGACGTTGGTCCAATACTACCATTAAATATCCGGGGATTCTAAATGGTAAAGGCCTGGCAGCTGAGGCCAAGAAAAGCATGAAACTGTAAATAGCAAAACAGCAATAGATTTTGCACGATGGTGCAAATTGGGACTGTCTTTATGGGGGCATATATATACAAAATGGTGATGGCCCCTAGTTTGATTACTAATTTTGGATAATTCCTTTGATGATTTTTACTTTGAGCAAAATGCTCTAAAATAATGTTTGGGATGGCCAAAGACCCCACCTCAAGATATCTAAGCTACATGCAGATACATCCTCAGGACACCTTTGGTTGCCTGACATGTCTCTTTACTATAAAGTCCATAGACTGGCTCACTTGGCATACTTCAATTTCGATGGCTTGGAAAGACCAGAGTAGGGTCTTATTGAGTAGAAACGTCTGATGGACCGTTCAGCTCATCCTTACTTTTTAAAACATTTTTATAATTCTTTTTATTAACATGCATCGATATAAACATACAGCACAATAAATTTGATATGTTAGAGTACAGTGGAGACAGACTATGATCACAAATACAACAGAATGTTCCTTTGGGGTTAAGGAGTAGGGACTTCATCGCAGTCGACACTATGGGGAGGGATACAAATATTCCCACAATATGAGTTCCAGGGGCCCCAAATCTTGGACCATTTGCGGGGGAAACCTCGAGCTATGTAGACTGTCTTTTCCCTATACATACACCAATTGAGGTCTTTTCTCCAGTCCACAATCGTGGGTGCATGTGTGGCTCCCCAGAGCTGTGCGATATTCCTTTTGGCTACCATGAGCCCAAGCATGACCAATTGTGTTTGGTAAGTGTTGAGGGCCGTGGGCTCCAAGATGTTTAGGAGGCACCTGTGAGTCTCTGGACGGAGAATGGCTGTTCGTACTACACTGAATACTTCATGTACCTTTTGCCAGTAGTGTTGGATATGTTCGCAGTCCTAGATGATATGGATAAAAGTGCCTAACTGAGTGCATCCCCTTCTACAGTCCCCCCCCCTGGCCACCCCCATGTGTAGTCGTTGAGGCCCCGCGACATAGATTCTATGGAGGATTTGGAGTTGTACCAGTCAGAGACGAGCTGGGATTGCGACTGTCCTAGGGGAGGACACTGCTTCCTGCCACTCCTCGTCATCTATTTCAATGCCGTCCCTCACCCATTTTTCCCTTAGTGTTTGGAGGGGGTCTTCCATATTGTATTATAAGTTTTTTGTATATTAAGGATATGGTTTTCTCGGGTGAGTGACCGTCAAGTATCTTGTCCTCTAATGGGGAAGCATCTGGGGGGGAGGACCCCGCCAGGAGAAGTGACCGGAGAGCATGGCGGGCATGCAGGTACTGAAACCGTTCCAAGTCCGCCAACTCATGTTGGTGTTGAAGCGCGGCAAACTATTTCACTTCACCTTTGTCCCAGAGGTCCTTTATACGTGCAATGCCTATAAGTTCCCATTTGTCAAAGCCTTTCATTTTCCACAGGTCACCCAGCACCTGGGAGTCCCACAGGGGAGTTGCTAGTGTAGGTTTCTGTCCCCATCCAAGCGATTTGTTGGCTGAATGCCAGACGTCTACCAAATGTTTTGTGGGGCCCGTGAGTGGGTATCTACCTGGCTTTAAGTAGAGCACTCGGTTGTAGACGCCCCCAGGGAGGAGCCACGTGTCCATAATAAAGCCCGGGTCATCAGGTCGGCCATATATGCCGTGGTTAATAGCCGCAAGGTGCGCAACCCAGTAATATTTCTTGATGTCTGGTAGGCTGATGCCCCCATCATAGCAATTGAGCGTGAATTTATGCAATGTGATGCATGATTTTCCTTCCCACAGTAGATCACGCTGGAGTCCTTCAATTTCTTTGAAATATGAGTTAGGGACAGGGTCACCTGAATTCTGCAAAGCGTATAAAAACCGGGGTAGTGACATAATTTTAAAAAGAGCTGCCTTGCCTAACATCGAGAGCAGAAGTGATTTCCAGCTGGCTATGTCTCATTTGAGTCTTTGCAGTGGGGGGATGAGGTTACGGGAATAGCAGTGCGTCTGATCAAGGGAGACGTAAATTCCCAGGTATTTAAAACCTTCTGTGGGAGTTTGTATCAGGCAATTGTGTAGTGGCAGGGGTGGGCCTCCCCAGAGGGCATGGAGGAGGGATTTCTGCCAATTGACACTGAAACCGGAATATCTGCCAAATACGGCCAGGATATCAAGAACCGCAATCAAGGATTTCTAGGGGGAGGCAAGGTACAACAGGATATCATCTGCGTAGAGGGAAATACGATCTTTCCAGTCTGGGGACCAGCGCAGTCCACCTATGTCTGGGTCTCTCTGGATCCATGCCGCAAGGGGCTCTAGGGCCAATGCAAATAATAGGGGAGAGAGAGGGCACCCCTGTCGGATCCCCCGACTAAGCCTAAAGGTGACTGATTTTTTGTTGTTGACTACTACTTGAGCCGTATAAGAGACACACCCACTGGACAAAACCAGGTCCAAATCCCATCTTAGTGAGCACAGCGAAGAGATAGGACCACTCAACCGTATCGAATGACATGGTGGCATCCAGGGAGACAATTATAGCCTGTTCCTGTATTGTGGACGCCCTACCCAGGACACCATGGACCCTGCGCAGATTCATTGCAGTATTCCTGTGTGGCATAAAGCCGGATTGATCAGGGTGTACTAGGCCCCCTATGATTTTGACTAACTGATTAGCTAGCAATTTGGCCAGTATTTTGGGTTCTGCGTTGAGAAGCGAGATAGGGCGGTATGATGCGCAGTCGGTTTTGGGTTTCCCTTCTTTATGGATGGTGACAATAGTGGCAACCCTCTGATCTATGGGAAACAGTCCTTGTTCTCAGCTCTGCTCGTACATGGCCTTCAGGTATGGAGCCAACTTGTCTGTCTGAAGTTTGTAAAGTTCAATAGGGATACCATTGGGACCCAGAGCTTTACCGGAGTGTAGTGAACGTATTGCTAGTGCTATTTCATCTGTGGTCAGTTTGCTGTCAAGGTAAGTGTGGGCATCTACCGAAAGTGTGGGAAGAGTGATGTCTCTCAGGAGCTCCGCAGAGTAGTCTTCAGAGTATGTCGATACGGAAGTATAAACATCGCAGAAGTGGTCAGCGAATCTGTCGACAATGGCCTGCGGGTCCATTATGGGAGTCAGCTCTGCGTCTATAAGCTCGGGAACCAGTCTGCTAGCCCACTCCTTTTAATCGAGACAGGCTATCAGCTTCCCTGCCTTGTCGCCCAGGTCATAGATCCTGCCCATCATGGCCCTTCCCAGTGCTTTGGCTTTGTCAGTCACTAGTGACCTATACTCATCTTGTTTGAGGCGCAGCATGTGGAGTGTCTCGGGCATGATGTTTGATTCTAGTTCCTGCTCCAGTCAGTATATCTCCGCCTCTGCATCAGAAATTTGTTTGTGTCTATCCTTTTTCGTCCCAGATATTAATGATAAGGCTTGACCCCGAAGTACAGTTGTAAAGGCCTCCCATAGCATTTGGGGAGTCCACCGTTGCCTCATTTTCTCGGAAATAGTCGTCTGTGGATTTGATTAGGTCTTTGCGGATTTTAGGATCCCGTAGATACCACGGGTTGATGGGGGCAACTCTCCCCACCTGTGTTCGATCGAGGACTATGTGCAACCATACCAGGGAATGGTCAGAAATGCCCCTGGCTAAATGTTTGATTTCATGGATGTACGTGACCTGTGATGCAGGGACTATAATGTAATCAAGATGGGAGAGACTATTGTGTACCTCGGAATGGAATGTGTGTTAAATTTTATCTGGATTGTAAGTTCTCCACCCATCAACAAGTCCCATGGCCTCCAGAAATTCAGACAACCAGTGAGACGACTGACCCAGCACCCGGGGTGGGGGGGGGGGGGGGGCGATTTAGTGCGCCTGAAATTACAGAGTTGAAGTCCCCCCTAAATACCAGCAATCCATCTGGTAGTGCCAATAAAATAGCGCTGAGGTCTTTAAAGGTGGTGGACTGTAGACCTGGCGGTACGTATATTGAAATAAATGTGAAGTTAATGGAGTTAATTGTTAGGGGAAATGATTTTTTCATCATGATACTCAGTCCCCGTGAGTTAGATATGAAACCAGCGTGTGTGATCATCGTGTAGCCCCACCTATGCACTGCCTTACATAAGTTACCAACCAAGTTTGTTTCTTGGAGCATGACAATGTCTGGTGCAAGTCTTCTGATATGCTGCAGGACAACACTAAGTTTAATCTTATCCCCAAGTCCATTAACATTCCAACTCAATAGGCTAACATTTTTGCCCCACTGCGCACACATTGACACCAAGATAGGTTGCAATTTCCTCTACTATGGAACCGAACTGTACTGTTGATGCGAAACCAATAACAATAACCAAACAATGGCAATCCCAACCAACAACCCCCTCCCTGCTTCCCTGCACTCTGGGCTCAAAACTGCCCATACTTTACTTAATGCAGAGTGCCTGTCGCCCAACAATTTACTAAAAGAGGAAACTGGGGGAGAATATGGGTTCCCGCATCTCGTCTCCCTGCTACGTTAGATCTTGAGTTCCCTGGGCCCAGTACAGTTAGGAGTCCGGGGCATCCTTACTTTTTTGATCTTAAGAGCCTAGGAAGAGGCCCTTGAATCCATTCCAAATCAAAACAGCACACATATGAACAGAGCCACACAAACTGCTGCTTGTATGTGCATATGTAGATGGCCATACCTCAATCTGGAACATTAGAGCTCTACAAATAGATGGACATATGATCTCCTGGGCGACTTGGTCTGACTGCACTATGTATTCGATGGATCAATTGCTCGAGGCTAACGAGATGACATTGTTTGAGGCCTCACAGAATGAATCCACCTGAACCCTAAACAATGATGGAGATACTCCCAGTTGAAACAACACTTTACCATATCTCTAGGGCAAGTTCCAAATCCCCTTCCTCAATCAGGGTTCCATGACTATTTAAGGTGGTTGAATTCCTATACGGGTGTAGTGTCTGGCCTCTATTCAATGTTATTAGAATAAATTCATTCACATCCTCTTCTGATTTGCTGACAGGATTTATGGCCGATGAAATTAGGAATAGAATACTCCAAATCAGTCTGGACTGAAATACTCAACACCCAAAATAGGGGCCTAAGGGAAGTCAGACTAAAACTCAGCTTTTCCAAACGTTCGCATGATTGGCAGTTGTCTAGCCAAAAAAACATAACGGGTCAATCTGATTCATACCACGGTCTGCTGGAGGCATGGCCACCGCGATGGGGATAAAGTCTACCAGGTGTCATATTGGTATCCTGGTCCTTCCGTGGTAAGGTTGGTGGCCAAATTTGCTGAAATAAAGGGCAGACTCTTTGCATATACAGTCACTATCAGGGATTACACCATTACTTTAGCCTCCATATATGCCTTAAATGAAGGTCAGGAAGGCTTCCTAAGTAGGGCAATCACAGATGGGTTGTCCATGTCTGACAGGTTGATACTCTTGGGAGGTGATCTGAATCTAGTATTTAACAACAAGCTCGATAGATCGGCGCAGCGGTACGATAATACTGGGGCCCTAATAAAGAGAGGTACACAGTGGCTTCAATAGATGGATCTATGGGAGCTGCGACAGGAATACCATCTTCACACACAGGACTACACTTTTTATTCCCACTCTCATAAAACATACACCCAACTGGACTATTTTTTAGGGACTAATGACTTACACAATCTGTCAACTGCATTGGAGATAGAACCACCTACCGTCTCGGACCATTCCACAGTGACCATTACCATTGCGCTCCCCCAAGCAACCCGTCCTACTCAAATGCTGAGGATGCGGGAAGCCCTTCTACATAGGCCCGAGTTAGTGACTCAGATACATAAAGCTATAACTCACTTTTTAGAAATTATTGGCACATCGGATACCTCCATCACCACACTATGGGAGGCTCTAAAAGCTGTAATCAGGGAGGAAGTAATAGCTGAATCTGCGGCACGTAATAAGCTCTACAAAGAAAAGTGAGCTCACCTCTAACAACAAGTAAAAGAACTAGAATACGTCCATCAACACACAGCAGCGCCAAAGGTCTGGCACCTATTGGATGCTGCCCGCTCTCAGTTGGCGCACCTCGACTTACAAAGTTGAATACTCAGCATTTGGCCTCCGGCATTCATTTTGCATGGCAGGAGACAAGTGCAGTAGACTCTTAGCTAATAGATTACGCATACCAAGACAGGAGGCAGCAGTAAACTCACTTTGGACCTCAGATGGCTCTGAAATAGTCGACGACAACCATATTTTGTCTTTCTTTCGAGATTTCTATAGAGACCTCTACAAGGGGCAAACTCTAAACCAGGGATGGGGTGAATGGGAAAGGGGTTTTAGTTGGGGTAGTGCATTAATGCTCAGATATTATTTTTAATACTTGAGTATTATAACATTTTTAGTTTAGTTGTTATTATTTTTAAAATAATAATATGTATCTAAAATATAATATATTTCAGAAAATAAATTAAATGAGTATTAATTAATATTTAGTTTTACTGGTAGAACATATTAATTTAAAAAAAAAAAAAAAAAAGGCTTTGGCACCTATCATCTGGGACGGGATGTATGGGAAACGGGTTTTGTGTGGGGGAGTGTAATAATGCTTAGGTATTAATTTACATTTTTGAGAATGACTTAATATTTAGTTTCCAAGTTTGTAGTTAAAAATAAAATATATATCCAAAAAATTAATTAAAAGGGATTGACACCTATTCTCTGGGATGTGGTTAATGGGAAACAGGGGTTTGGGTGGGGTAGTGTATTAATGCTCAGGTATTATGTTTAATACCCGAGCATTATGAAAAATGTAGTATAGTTGTTAATATTTTCAAAATAATAATATTCATCCAAAATATAATATATATCAGAAAAATAAATTAAATGTGCTTTGCACTTATCCCCTGAGATGGGATGATTGGGAAACATGGGTTTTGGATGGGGGGGAGTGTATTAATACTTAGGTGTTAATTTGAATACTTGAGCATTCTTTAATACTTAGTTTCACTGGCTGACAATTAAAAAAAATGCTTTTAAATAAATAAAAATGGTTTGGCACCTATCCTCTGGGACGGGGTGCATGGGAAACAAGGGTTTTGGGTGAGGTAGTGCATTAATGGTGAGATATTATTTTTGATACTTGAGTATTATAAATATTTTCGTTTAGTTGTTATTATTTTTAAAATATTAATATGTATCTAAAATATAAAATATATATAAAAAAAAGAGTATTAATTATTATTTAGTTTTACTGGTAGAAAATATTAAAATAAAAATGTTTGAAATAAATAAAAAGGCTTTGGCACCTATCCTCTGGGACGGGATGCATGGGAAATGGGTTTTGGGTGGGAGGTGTAATAATGCTCAGGTATTAATTTTAATTTTTGAGAATTAATTAATATTTGGTTTACAAGTTTGTAGTTAAAAAAAAGATATATATCAAAAAAGTTAATTAAAAGGGATTGGCACCTATCCTCTGGGATGGGGTTAATGGGAAACAGGGGTTTGGGTGGGGTAGTGTATTATTGCTCAGGAATTATTTTTAATACTTGAGCATTATTGAAAAATGTAATAAAGTTGTTAATATTTTTAAAATAATAATATACATCCAAAATATAATATATATCAGAAAAATAAATTAAATGTGCTTTGCACTTATCCCCTGAGATGGGATGATTGGGAAACAGAGGTTTTGGATGGGGGGAGTGTATTAATACTTAGGTATTGATTTGAATACTTGAGCATTCATTAATATCTAGAAGTTTATTATGATGGTGGGCGGATTGCCGCCGCCGATCCGGTGGTGACAACCGCCGGACCGGTGGCGGCCATCTGCCCGTAATCAAAACCCGGAAAACCGCCGGTCCGATTAGCATCGCAGTCGTGACCGCAGCGGTGTGACTTATCACCCACCACTTTCTGCTGGTCGCAGTCCGCCTGCTTGCCTGGTGGGCAGAGCTGGACCGCTAAAATTGTGGTGGATCAGAGCCAAGCACCGCTGGCACGATTAAGATGCCGGCGGTAGCCAGCGTTTCTGCAGCTGGGGAACCGCCATGGAAAGGATGGCGGAGACATGTTCCGGGGGCCCACAGCGGGCCCCCAATGTGTTGGGGGGGTGTGGGTGCAGGGTGTCAGGCATTATGCACTCCCTGCCACGCAGTGCAGGGAGATGCAGGACATGCTCCTTTTCACATCGCAGCGGTGCTGCTGTCAGCAGCAACGGCCGCATTGTTAATTGCCAGAATTCGACCACCGCGGTCGGATTTCGACTGCGGAGCATCCTAAATGGACAGGTGGGTATGCCGGGGTCCTTGCAGGAGGTTTTTTCCCGCTACCATGGCGGTCGGGGAGATTTTCCGACTGCCATCCTAATAAACCCCCTAGTTTCACTGATTGAAAATTAAAAAACATGTTTTTAAATAAATAAAAACGGGTTGGCGCCTATCCTCTGGGAAAACAAGGGTTTTGGGTGGGTGGGGGGGGGGGGTATTAATACTTGTGTATTCATTTTAATACTTGAGTATTAATTATTAATTCGATTGTGGATTATTTTATTGTTAAATTGTTAAATGAATATATAATGTTAAAATTAATAGAAGGAATATGCAGCCAAACACTGGGTTTTATGGTAGGGGAGTGATTTAATATCAAGGTGTAATTATATGCTCTCGTTAAAAAAATGAATATAAATTTTAAATTTAATTTAATAAAATGTATAATCCTTAAAAAATATATTAATATAGTTTAAACATTAAAAAACATACATGTGCAACATAAGTTAGCATAAATAGACAAAGAAATTGTGTAAAAACATAAACATAACAAATAAACAATGTAATATTTTACAAAACAAAAAATTGGCACAATGATAGATTGTAGGAAACTTTATTATGTTTTTACAATTATAATACAGTTTGAAAAAATAATCAAAAAATGTTTTAAAAATGCTTTAATAAAGGTAGTATTTTTTTAAAATAAACATAGATTTTAAACTGTATTGTAACATATACTTTCTATTGTTTTTGGTAGGTTTTCCCACGGTTTTACATTAGAATGCATGAGAGAAATTGTCCTTATTTTCCTTTTTTCAAAAAGAGATGATGTTGCCGCTTATATGTAAGTTTCGCCAGTGCGAGGATCATCGCGGTCGGGATCAGAAGCAAGGAAGAGCTGCGTACAGATAAGGCACATTTAAATTATTAAAAATAGACTAAGGGTGGAATAGTTTATTGTAAGGAGTATGGTTTAACCCAAAATACATTTGTATGCAGGTAGCAGTTTTAGGCCCACGTCGGGTTGATTGTTAATGCAAAACTTTTGATTTAATAGAATTATTTAAAAGAATGATTACCTTTTCTATTAAACCATAGTGTTATGAAAGCAATATTTTTTCAATATTTTATATTCGACAGGTTTTGAAATAAAGGTATTGCGTCATCATCAGATAGATCGAAGGAACATAGACAAAGATTTCATGGATCGCAGAAATACTTTTTGGGACTTTTTAAAACATAGATATATCGTTTTTGAAACTTATGCTGGATCTCGGTCGAGGGAGGATTGCATCAATGGATTTATTTGTTGCAAATTTTTCAAAATGTATTTTCTTTTTCGTGTTATTTTTGCTTGATTTTGATTGATAAAGGATTGCAACGGTCGATTTCTTGTTGCGTTTTTTTCCAAACAAATTATCTTTACCGTTTTGTTTGAGGGGGATGCGTTTTTTGTTGGTGAGCACAGTACAGTTTTCAGCACAATTTTCGCTGTAAGAAATGGCTTTGCCAAACTGTGTCCATTTTGGTTAGTTTAACTGAGGACATGGCTTGCATCATGGATTATTGATTATTTACCATGGTTTAATGGACTGCACAAGACTCTTTGTGAAATATGGAATTGTACAAGTGTTGAAAAAGGAAGACAACTGAAGGTAAGAAAGCCGACTTTTCATTTATAATTTAAAAATTATTAGAAAAAAGTTAATTGAATTAGGGAAATTCATTGTCAAAACAGGCAAGTAAGGTGGTTTAGGGGTTAGAGTAGATTAGAAATGTAGGATGTGTGCAATATTGTCTAGGTAGTCTGAAGCCACCATCGATAAAAATTGTTGAATTGCATCCAATAGTCGCTCGGTCATTTCTTTTTTTCTTTTTGAAATTCTTGGGTTCAGACTACCAGTCAATGACTGCTCAATTCTCATTTTTTGAAAACTTTGCCCCTTCTTCAAAATTTCCCAAACAATGATAGAAGTTATGATGTGGTTTACCTATAGAATTGTTGAAGGAGTTGTGCCATCCCTCTATGGCATTATTTGTTTTTGCTCCTCCCTCTAAGAAGGTCGAATAGCAGTTCCACCACTTCACATGGAAATCATGGCTTCCTTCTGCAACCTGACTTGCTTAGATGGCCAAACCATGTATCTTCAAAGTAATTTAGAAGGGATGCAAATTTCTCCTCATTTGCAGTAAAATATTCAGATTCAGTAATCGATGTGTAGTATTCATCTACACTGTCAGGAGGAACAAAGCAAGGTGCTGTTAGTTTCTTCAATTTGAGTTGCAGCTTACTGTCTGAAATGTAATCCTCAACTAAGGATGTTTTTTGAATTTTTCTCCAATATGACTGTGAAGACTGAAAAAAACATCCTTGTATTTGAGTTTCCATGTACATTTTGGTAATTGTGTTAATCATAGGTAATTCAACGTTAATTAACACTTTTCTAGGACTTTTATTCACGCTATTAGCTTTTATCACTGACAAAAATTTTGTGTATGTTGAGGTTTGTTTACCAGGGAGTAAACTGTACACTAAGGGCACTACTGGATAATTAATGTTGGTGTGAATAGGGTATATTTGGGTGAATGGGTGGGGTGTGGATTTAAATGTTCCAGCCATCGTCCAAATATCACTAGACTCTTACTGAACAAGATTATGGGGTGTGCTAAAGATTAGAATTCTTTTAATGGGTTTTTGTTGTCATTCAAAGGAAAGGTTTCATTAGTAACAGTTACTGTATGTTCAGGAGAAATGTTAGTATCAGAGAAGGTTTGGGGTGTTACACATAGGGGGTTGCTTGCCTGTTTTTGTACGCTGTATAATTCTGCATAGTTTGGGGATTGTGAGAATACAACTTGCTACATGGATAGGAATGTTTTGTGATACCTCCCTCAAAACTGAGCCACAGAGTTCATTGGGGGTGGGTACCAGGGCTTTCATTTTATGTATATTTTCTCTTAACTCTATCTCCATTGCAGAGGCAGAGTGGTTATGCTTTGTGGTCCTTTCAACAGTGTCACCTAGAATAACCGCTCTGCCTGTGCAATGGGATGAGTACTAATGCACACACCTCCAATGACACCTGGGCTCAGTTAATCTCTCCTTACAATAAACGTAGCCACTGTAACTTAACAGTCTATTTCCCCTGCTTGATTTCAAATATTTGGCTTGGTTTCTTGTTGCCATTCTCTGTACAAAGAAGAAAAAGAGAAAACAGTGTTTTATTGATTTTGTGTGTGGTTGCTTTGAAAAATATTTTGCCTGCAAGGGTAAAGTATGTGTACATAAATAATTTTACAGCTTTTTTGAACAAAACTGTACCAAGATTTAATTGCATTGGCTTGTTAATGTTGCTTTGGAATTGTTTGCTGCCTTGATACCTTTGATGAAAAAAGGTCATTTTTGGAGAGACTTGACACAATGAAACAGATTACCTTTTTTAGGTTTTTCTGTTGTGTGATCGGAAAGTCCTGGTGTAGATGCTGGTTTTCTTTGAATTTTTCTTTCAGTTGTTCTTTCTGTGGTGTTTGGAGCTTTAGCTTCTTTGGTTCTGAAAAATGAAATGTTCTTATTTATTTGCTTTGAACATTTTAGTTTTGCAAATTGCCTGTAAAGAAAAAGTTTAGTCCTTATGTTCTAGAAAAAAAGTCATTTTGCTTTTATTTGCGAGGCTCTAATTTTTAATGCAATTAGGCTTTTTTCAAATAAAATGCTTCTTAACTTGAAACCTGCAAAAAAGTGAAATAATTGTGGTTTGTGATCATTTTTACTTTGTATAGTTTGGCTTCTTCAGTGTTGATCGGCATGATCTGATTATTGTGTTAAAAGATGTGTTCCTCTTCACTGTTACGTTAGTTTGATTTGACCTGTTGACAATTGCAAAAAAAAACACTGTTTAATTGCATGCTTGACAAAGAACAGGAATGAAAATGTGAAAATTGCAGTTTTAATTTTTAATTTTTAATTAGGCAAGCACCGGTCAGAGTAGGAATAGTACATTTGCCCCCACCACCATCCAGCACTTTCCCTGATGCAAGCACCTGTCGGGGTAGGAATGGTAAATTTGCCACCACCACCATCCAGCACTTTCCCAGAGGCAAGCACCTATCGGAGTAGGAGTAGTAAATTTGCCCCCACCACCATCCAACCCTTTTCCTGAGGCAAGCACCAGTCGGAGTAGGAATAGTAAATTTGCCCCACCACCATCCAGCACTTTCCCTGAGACAAGCACCTCTCAGAGTAAGAATAGTATATTTGCCCCCACCACCATCCAGCACTTTCCCAGAGGCAAGCACCTGTCGGAGTAGGAGTAGTAAATTTGCCCCCACCACCATCCAACCCTTTTCCTGAGGCAAGCACCAGTCGGAGTAGGAATAGTAAATTTGCCCCACCACCATCCAGCACTTTCCCTGAGACAAGCACCTCTTAGAGTAAGAATAGTATATTTGCCCCCACCACCATCCAGCACTTTCCATGAGGCAAGCACCTGTCGGGGTAGGAATAGTAAATTTGCCACCACCACCATCCAGCACTTTCCCAGAGGCAAGCACCTATCAGAGTAGGACTAGTAAATTTGCCCCCAACACCATCCACCACTTTTCCTGAGGCAAGCACCAGTCGGAGTAGGAATAGTAAATTTGCCCCACCACCATCCAGCACTTTCCCTGAGACAAGCACCTCTTAGAGTAAGAATAGTAAATTTGCCCACACCACCATGCATCACGTCCCTGAGGCAAGCACTGGTCGGTGCTGGAATAGTGAATTCCCCCCCCCCCCCCACCAACCTGCACTTTCCCTGAGCACATTCCCTGTGGCAAACACATGAAGAAGACAAAATACTAATTTTATAACATATCACGGATCAGTGCCTGCTAATATATTATTTCTGATATCAATAACGTTTTTTTTGGTTCAGATAATTTTTTACAGTTTACTTACAGTTGATTCTGTAAAGGTTTGATTGTTCTATGTTGGTATTTGGTGTTGCTGTATGTCCAATCTCTGTTAATATCAAAAGCAACATTTTATAATTTATTTTTTGGCTTATGGGCTTTTTACTGTTAAATAGATTCACTTACTTTTCATGGATAGTTTCAGGAATATCTGCCCTAGACTAGGGGCTTCTTTTCAAATACAGTAAATGCTATAAATAAGTTAAAAATATATTGTAAGTACTTGGGAATTAGGTGTAATCATTTGAAAGCTGTTTATTTGTAAACATACACTTACGTCTGTCTGTAGATGGCAGTGTACAACTGGTAAGTCAAAAAAGTTATCCTGCTACTCCCGCTGTGTGTAGTAACCTTGGAAGTCAGTGTACCAGGGAGCACAAAATGGTGGATGGCTTCTTTTTATATGTTTTTGGGGGGTAAATTAGACTTTAAAAAGAAAATATGTTTTGGAAACAATTCTTTCCCGTGATTCACAACCTAACAGATGTATATTTATTTTGTCTTGTGTAAAAATGTTCTTGGAATGTCAGCCATTTTGGGGCCGATTCCGATCCGGGTCGGATGGGCACCGAACGCGATCCGGCTGGAAAAAATACGAGCCATACGCGTGTTTTCCAGCCGACTCGTACAGCTGTACGAGCGAGCAAGTACGATGTGAGCTAATTGAGATTCACCGACCGAGTCATTTCCGGGTCCGAACCGCTCCGTATGTCTCGGTCGGAAGCTAACCGTGGCGTGCAATGGATGCGATTTAGAACTGAGCCAGTACGATGCACGCGCCAGACAGCCTGCGTGAGCCGGAGTGTCTGCCTCGCAAAAGCTCCCGGAGTCGGACTTCGGGGGTCCGCGTTGGACCCCCTGACACCCGCAGCCCTACGACTCGGACACTGGGGGAGACCTATGGGTCTCCCCAACACAGACATGTACGGTGCGGATGGCACCGACGCGTACCCAATGTAGGGGGTGCACTTTTTTGAGACATACCCATTCAGTCAATGGGAGCGCATGTAGGCATCGTACAACTGGCTCCCATTGACTTCTATGGGAGTCCGACCGAACCAAGTCCGACAGCATACGTGCGCATCGTACTCACTCGGTCGGACTGTAGGGGTCTGGCTCGGTCGAAAAACACTCCAGATCCGACTCGGTTGGAGTGCTTTCTGACCCGGATCGGAATCGGCACCTTTGTGTAGATGGTGGGTCAGGGGCTGTAATAAAAATACTTGAACGACAGCCGTTTTATGTGCTTCCAATTGATTGTATGTATAATCTCTTTTTGCCTTTGATATTAGTGTGTATTTTATAATAAATGCTGTAAATATATGTATAAATTTTGCAGTTTTTTTAAACTTATTTTTAAATGTTATTATTAATACCCAGGTCTTCTAGTGAATAGGTACTATAAAAATACCCGCGTATCAAAATTAATACCTGAGTATTAATACTCCCCCCCACCTAAAACCTCTATTTCCTTGCTACCCGTCCCAGGGGTTGGATGCAAAAAATGAAACTTACTGAAATTTTAGTGATAAACAATAAAAACATATTATGCATTGGTATGCGTTGTATTTCTATGCATTGTAATGGAATGCGTTGTAATGGTAGTTTTGATATATCTCACTGAAAATACATTTTAATGGCATGCATAGTAGAAACATACGTTGTAATGCTATTTGCGTTGTAAAACCTGCGATGTAAAAGTATGCATTGTAATGGTTTGCGTTGTAACGTCATATATTCGATAAAAACAGAAAAAGCGATTAGTAAAATATTGGAGAGAAGATGGCGCAGAACCAAAATTCTGCATGACAAAGACGCTTACAAACTAACTTTGTCAAGATATCATTGTTATATCCAATCCACTCATAAGCTATTTGTTTACAACCAAATTGAACAGGCAGGAAACACACAGAAAGTTTTTTGTAAGAATTATTCACGATTTTATCAACCCTCATTCTTGTTTGCGGCCCTTTTCTGCTTCACATGAGCTATGTGACTCACTTGCCACCTTTTCAAGGGTAAATTCTCTCAGATCTATCTAAAATTCAACTCCCAGCCCTCTGCTGATACCCTTACACTCTGCATGGAACCCGAACTGGCAGTAGGTGAGACCCCCATACTAACTCAGTTTGAATCATTTCCCTGGAAGAGGTCAGCTGTCTTTGAGTTTGGCCAAGTCAGGCTCCCCTTCGGATATCTATACTCCCAAAATGTTGGCGTCTTTAGTCAGCTTTCCCGCTCTGGCTATTCAATCAATTTTCAACCTTTCAGTGAAAGCTGGCGCCTTTCTCTCGGATTGGAAAGCCGCGCATGTTTTACCGATTCTAAAGAAACTTGGGCAAAGTGCTAGAAGGCTGAATTAACAACCACTAACAGCTTACCTAGAAACGAATAAAATCCTGGACTCTTCACAGTCCGGTTTTAGGCCAAGACACAGCATGGAGACGGCCTTACTGTTCTAGTGCTGCTGGATCTCTCCGCAGCTTTTGATATTGTTTCTCATTCTAGAAGACCGCAGAAGAGGCTGCAGGACATTGGTGTATGGGGGAAGGCCCTCAAATGGCTTCACAACTTCCTGAACGAAAGATTCCAAACTATCACTCTGGGCCCTTAATCCTCCAGTAAGATATGTTTGGATAAGGGTGTGCCATAGGGCTCATGTTTGAGCCCATTTTGTTCAACATATATATGGTTCCCCTGGCAAAGATTGTGGAGCCTTTTGATTTTAGAATCATTTCCTATGCCAATGATACGCAACTGACTCTCACTTTTGATGCTGACTTAGATTCAACTAAAGATCAATATATGAAAGGAATGCTAGCCATCTCTGGGTGGATGACTGACAATTACATACAACTGAGTTCAGACATGACCAAGATCATATTGTTCGGCAAAGCCAGCACTATGTGGTCTAATGAGTTGTGGCCCTCCCAACTAGGATCCGACCCCTCTCCCAAACAAGCTGTTAAGTTTCTGGGTATAAAAATGGATAAATCCCTCTCTATGAAAGTCGATATTTTGGATACTATGGGTAGGTGTTTTCATAATATGCGATTTCGCCGCAGAATCTTTCCTTTTTTACCGTTCTCTTCAAGAAGAACTTTAGTGCAAGCCTTAGTAGTCAGCTGTCTAGATTATGGGAACTCTCTTCTGGCAGCAGCTAATGAAACGTTAGTGGCCAAACTCCAAGTGGTACAGAACATAGCAGCTTGACTCATCTATAATCTTCCGTTGGGTTCTCTTTTGGCTCCTTCACTGTAATCGCTTCATAGGCTGCCAGTAAAGGACATTAGCATCTATAGGATCTGCTGCCTTACACACAAGTCGATAAGGGGCAATGCTACTGGCTACCTCCAAAAGAAAGTTAAACTGTATGTTCCCACCAGAAATGTAAGATCAATGGACAAAAACTTGCTGTGTGTCCTCCACATCTGTTTGTCTAGATGTGGAGGGAGATCTTTTTCTTAACTGGCCCTGTCTACTGGAACAGACTCCCTGTGGACATTAGTGCTTTTTTGAACTATTGCCTTTTAAGGAAACAGTTTAAAGCCTTGCTCTTTCAATGACCTCTTTGTTATGTCTGCTACAGCTGTGCAGTTCCGAAATGCCCCCGAGTGATTCAAGCTCTATATTAAATGTTATTATCATAACATAACTGGGACTGAAATTGTGGCAGAGTTTTTGATGCAGGTTTAGTGTGGCAGCTTCAACCTGTTGCGATACAGAATGCACCACATCAGCCAATCCTTTGCAGTATTCTAGTACCATGTCAGGAATACTTTGGAGACTCATCAACACCGATGTGAAAGCATCTGGCCATTTCATATGATGTGGAAGCACAAACGTTTGCCCATCAGGACTTTATGGTTTTATTGAGCTGTTCGACAATGCCAAAGGTTTCTGGTCGATAGCTACAGTTTAATCTCTGCTCAATCTGTAATGCTGCACAAATCATTCTCAGGACCTCATTTTTAAATGAGTCTGGTAATCTGACCCTAGAGAAACCATTAATCCATACCAAGGTATCAACAACCACAACAAAATTAGCTACAGTGAGACTGTCATATCTCCATGTTGGTTAGGCTTCCACCCATCCAGAGAAAATTCACACATTAATCAGGATATATCTCAACCCATTACAAACAGGCATTCCGATAAAGTCCATTTGCATTCTTTGAAGGGACCACCTGATCTCCCTATGTGACTTAGTGTTATTGGTATTATTTTCCCTACGTTCATCTGATGGCACAATTATTATGCAAGCATCCTAAATCTGTAATTAAACTAATTCTACCTAAATATCCTCACCATTGGATTTCTTCCTAAATGTCTTGGACCATGGAAGTATCGTGTCATGAGAAACAATAAACTGTCTGTCAACAATGGTGTCCATCGGCTGATATCCAAATGTCATTTGCATTTTTCTCACATCCTGATCTGATTCAACCCTGTCGTTATGCTTCTGAAACATCTTCTTGTAATCTTTTTAAGCTCTTCCCATGTATCAGCTACTGACAGCAATATTGAGAAAACACTTGATTCATTTGTGTAAGCCCATTTAAATGTGCAGGCCACAAGTGCACAATACCATGCAGATTCACCCACAAATCTGTTTCCAACTGTGAAATATCCATTGCCACTCCTGTGAGCCTCACATTTAAGGTAGCCACCGAGTTAAGGCAGCCAAGCAGTCATGTGACTACAGGGTCAAAGGTAGTCAAAAAATGAGCCACAGATCTTCTTGAATCTCTATGCATCTGAGAGAGCGTAGCCCTCCCTCTCACTGCAAAACAATGTGAACATCTTTTTGTAGTGAGGCATACCTAGTACCTGACAGAGACTTACTCCCATCTCTAGGAAAGCTTTTAAATACTTGTTGTCACATGGAGGTGGATCAGGCACATCTTTGTGTGTCAACCTCAGTAAAGCCTTTGAGGGTACAGGTGCAACTGTTTTTAGTGGTCACAAACAGAAAAGCGGCCCTTTTGGGACTGCTAAAATGGCTTGTCATATATACCAATCCTATTTTACAAGTCAGTAACCTAATATCAACTCACAAAAGAGGGTTTGCGAGTCGCTATTAGGAAGGGGCATGTCAAGTGTGTACCTTCCTAATAGCAAGTCGAGGGCATGTATTATTCCTTTGCAACCAGAATAAGGTTGCAAAACAATCGCAGTATACCACCCACTTCAAGTAGCTGGTAAGCCACTCACAAAAGGGAAAGGGTCCCCATGGGACCCCTTCCCTTTTGCGACTGGAAACAAAAACATTTTTAAAGAGCAGGCAGTGGTCCCTGTGTTAATACCCATTGCCAAAAAGTCGCAAATTGTGACCTACCTAATTAATGTTTATTAGGTAGGTCCATTGCAACCCCCTTGGGATCACTAATATGTCTGAGACACGTTAGTACTTTTAAATTTGTGAGTCTCTAATTGTGAGTCACAAAAAATCGCAATTAGATACTCGCAAAATGAGATGGTTGTAGATGTGGCCCTTAGTCACAAGGGAAAAGTTTGGTTTCCACATTCTGACTTCTCTTTGTGTTCTGGGAGGATTCATCTGAAGGATAGTTTCAAATCTCCCTGGTGACACCTTTCTTGCTCTTTTGTCAATGATTTGTCCCAAGTATGGCACTCCTTTTTGACAAATTTTGCAGTTTATCTGGGGACTCTTTATGTCTGTTCTCAGCCAGGTGATTTCATAGTGCAATCGTATCCTGTTTCCAATGTTCTCTTGTATCTGAAGTAGGGCATCAATATGATGCACAAGAACTGAATTGTAATGCATCTGCAGAGATTCTACATTCTTTGGCAAGATCTGGTTAAAAATGGACAGGCCCCTGTATACCCTTGTGGAACTCAGCACCATGCCAAAACTCTCTCTCTAAACACAAAAGAGAACAAGAACTGGCTGTCCTCATGCAACGGAACAGAAAATAAAGTCTGACGCAGTGAGCCAATATGCTGTGCACAGAATTTGGAAAAGTATGGTGGCTGGATTCAGTATCACAGAATAGCATGAAACAGCAATGTTGGTAATTTTTCAAAGATCTTGCACAATTTGATGTTTAGTATTAGGTTTCTGTAAACCAATGTTCACACAATAAAAGAGACAGGAGATAGAGCCTCCTCTTGCTCTCCCTATAAACCACTAAACTCATAAAAAGAAGAAGCTAAACTCAGTTCTGTGGAGACACAGCCAAGTGGTAATCACAAAAGTACACCCTAGTGACAATGGCATTACCACATCACGGAGAGAGCGAGAAACAAGAGAGAGAAAAAGAGGAGAACAGACAAAAGTACATATCCTTGAAGCAAACCAACTGGTTTGTTAAAGACTGCCCTCAAAATACACACAATTTGATGGACGGAATGCAGAAACAAATCAAAACATTCACCCCCAGTCAAGAGACCTGGGTTAAATGCATCATTCTTTTGCTCACCATGCCACCCCAGTTTAGACCTGGCCATATGCAAATCAGTCTTGACCCTGTGCCTCATGGGAACAGTCCAGCCCGGACTGCCAAGCCAGGTCCTCCCTGGACCGGAAACAAACATCCTAGGACCGGTTTCGGAGTTTCACCCCTCATCAGCCAGGATAGCTTGATTCCAGTGGCACAAGACTGCCCTCACCCACTAAATAGTGACTTGCTTCATCACTGGACAGCTGCATACACCCGGGTGCAGACCAACACTCAGGATGGAGCGCTGATATTTTAGAGAAAGAAAAGAAAGAAAATAGAAAGGTGGCATTTCTCCTGAATGAGGGATCCCAAAAATGTAGAGAAAAAGAAGTCAATAAAACTGCCAAAGTCATGACCATTGTGTCTATTTTATTCTTGGTCCCACTTGACATGATTAAAATTGGCTGATGGGTGTGTGGGAGAGGTTACCACTCCTACACCCCTTCTGCTCATACCGACATGTTTCAGCCAATTGTTTTAGCCCTACTGGGTCTGTGGCCTCCTTCAGGGTTCTAATCATTCTAGAAGTGCTTCATGCATCCACTTTATATGCTCTAGTCAGCATTTATTCAGAAATAAGGAATGATTTTCTCTTACTTGGTTCCAAATGGAGTAACCACACTCGTCTTTGTACCCTAGTGGAATGAGAGACACAACATCAAACAACAATACTAACAGTCCATTATGTCTCCTGCTAGTCCCTCTCTCTTGTTTGCATCACCAAGTGTCGTGAACCCCATTGGGACCACAGGTAGTTTGCCAAATCATTTCACAATTGAATATGCGCCCAGCACCGCGTGACATTATTTCCATAAAATTGACCACACAGTGATCTTGATTAAAAACTATTTAGATGTACATTTATACACACACAAACATGCTTTCTTACCCGAATTGCTTTAGAATTCCCCTCAACACAGGGCTGGAGTAGGACACCGCCCTGTATCAAACTCTGTAACTAGATCACATAATCAAGAACCATAATCATGTTATTAAATTATTTGTACTGCTCATTGCCAAATTCACATGTCTCTACGGGCCTTTCTCTAAGGTCCGTTGTGTATCGTACAGATATGCTCCTTGTTAGGTCAGGACTGTATGTACTGTTTCCCATTTAAGGATGCTACTGCTCATGTCCCCTTGCTGCCAAGGACTGAGCTATCCTTACTCATGTATTGCTTAACTCTGTTTTGATTGGGTATAAGGTGTCTACTTCCCATAGATTTAGAGGCGTTGTGGGGCCTCTCCACTTGAACTCCTACTAGTGATGTCATTAAATCGTGGTGTCCATCTGGATCGCTCTGGTCCCCATAAAGGGGCATGCAGGATTCTAATTCTCCTAATTTATTTAAGCCCAGGTGCCCTAGGCTGTATTTAACTGGGTGCTTAAGTGTCTGGCCTCTTCTCTCTAAAAAATAGCAGCCCGACATGTAGGGAACAGTACCCCATCCCCATAGCATTATCTTAAATAGATAACTAAGTAAAAGTTGCTCCCCTCTTGAGCTAGCGTTCCCGCCCTATGTGTGGCTTACTTCTTCAAGGGTTCGGCGTATCTACTGCATCACTCGCAGCCCTCCTACGATCTGGAGGCCTGCGTGAGACCATGTTTTATACCTTCTCTCCTCAGTTACCAAATTGTACTGGATCACATGACAATCGCTGACGGTGTCACATCACCCATTCAAAGGAGGCTGGCCCTGCTCTACTTGTGTCTAACAATAGCCGAGCATGGCGGCCATCTTTAAACGGGTGCAAGTCAATGGAATGCCTATTGGTGCTTTTGTTTTCTTTCCTAAAGTGGGTTACCCATGTACCAAATGCCGCAGACATTTGATAATATTGCCTTATGTCTCAAGCCTTTGGGGTATAGTTAGCAAAACACATGTAGTCCGTGCCCAATGGCTAGCCACTGTCTCAAGGAGCTATGTTTGGTGGCCATCCTTAAAAGGTAGCTTGAGTGGGACTAACCGGAAGTGTCCCCAGGAAGGATGTACTCCATAGGCATGGGTGGGTAAAGAACCCTGGTGAGTGTCCCTCAACAGTGCGGTGTGGGCTCAAGGAAAGTCACTAACCCATCCATGTGGGAACCCGTATTGTACTGTCTGTGTAGATTCCTTTCTCTCTCTCTGTATGTATCAAAGGTCCCCTTGGGCCGGGATTGTTTAATCCCCATCTCTCCATAGTCTCTGCATAAAGGGGAAGTGTACTAAAAGGGAAACCCCATGGGTGGAACTCATCTGGTCCTGCTCCTGTCCCCTTTGTCCTATTTACCTATTGGCATTCAGGTGGTACCAGGGAATGACATAATTAAGTCCCTGATTGCTACATTTCAACCTATGTACCCATCTTTGTTCATGTTGGAACAAGTCTTGGGCCGCATCCCTCGTTGTTGGGGGAGATGTAGGGTTTATCTAGACCAGTCCATTTTAGAACATTTTCGGAGTGTTGCATTTCACTGAAGTGGGTTGTTAGTTTCGTTGTCAGCCTTCCACATCTAATGTTCCTCATATGCTCCAGAATCCTGATTTTTACTCGCCTGGTCGTCACCCCTACGTATAAACTTCCCCACGGGCACTTAATAAGAGAAATCACATTGCTAAATTTACATGTGGTATGGTTTTGTTGTTCCCACGGTGTAGGTAAACCCACTTCTATCATTTTACTGTTGGTGGTCAGAGGGCAAGCTTTGCAGCCACCACATTTATAGTGTCCCATTACTGGTGGTAGGCCCATAGTTGTAAGGTTAGGTCTTTCTCCGCATCCTGTTCCAGAAGGCTGTGTGTGTACCAGAATGTTCCTGATACTGGTACTTTTATTGAAAGAGAAAAGAGGGCACTCCAGGCCTAACCCATTAGAGTTCAGGATGGCCAGTTTTTGGTAATTATTTTCTGGATGTGATTAGATGCCGTATTGAATGTGGTAAAGCAGATGTTTCTGTCCACCTACTCTTGTGTGTGTGTTTCCAACAAAGCTTCCCTGTGATTGTTCCTTGCTCTTTTCACCACAATGCTCGGGTGGTGTCTGTCCTGTAGTTTTTGCCCAAGAATTTCTGCCTCTATGTCAAAGGCACCCAATTCCGAAAAATTCCTTCACAGCCGCAGAAATTGCCCATAGGGCAGGCTCTCCCTCAGGGATTTTGGGTAAAAGCTCTGAAATGCTAGCAAGTTATTCCTGTCAGTGGGTTTATGGTACATATCACTGACCAACTTCCCATTCCTTACTTTAATAGTCATATCCAGAAAAGGAAGTCCGTGTCGAGGTAAAGAACAGGAAAGTATTTCTATTGTTAAGCCAGGTCCAGAACC
Organism: Triturus cristatus; assembly: GCF_964204655.1. NCBI lineage: Eukaryota > Metazoa > Chordata > Amphibia > Caudata > Salamandridae > Triturus > Triturus cristatus. The sequence goes on from NC_140587.1 coordinate 628,432,385, forward strand.
TCCACATAAGTACTGATTTCTCTTTCAAAGGTCTCAGTGGGATCGCAGGCCAGGATTTCATAGTTCCTCCTATCCCCTAGGAGGCGTAGGCACTCAGTGTTGTAGCTTTCTTCTGTTTGTATCACCATAGCCCCTTCCTTATCAGCTGGTTTTATTATAATACGGGAGTCCTCTTTGAGCTCTTGTAAAATCCGTTGTTCCAAAATCGTTAGGTTATTGTACCTTTTATTGTTGTTAATTATTTTTGATTGTTCTATCTCTTGAATAACTGCTTGTTAGAACACCTCTATCTCTGGGGGTTCCTGTGCTAATAAAATGCAGAAAAAGGAGCAGAAGGGGTGTTGGAGAGGTAACTCCTACACACCCAACACTTATTTTTAACCCTGTCAAGTGGGACCACGAATACAATGAGCATATTGGTATCCACTTAGGCACTTTTATCCCTCTCTTTTTCTGCATTTTGGGATCCCTCATTTGGAGTACTATCTCCTCTTTCCTCTCTTCTTTCTCAAAAATCAGCGCTCCACCATGAGTGTTGGTCTGCCCAGGGTGTCTGTACCGGCCCATTGATGAAGTCTAAAACAAACCTGTTGGCTTGTTCCGAAGATTCTGGTTTGTATTAACATGTCACCCTCATATGGTTTTCTCCTCCCCTATGATGTACCAATTCAAATATAATACATCTTTTTATGTGGATACTATTCGTTCTTTAGTAGTCTGTTTTATACAGCAAATTGTTTTGTTCCTTCTCTTTTTGTGAGATGTATGGTGTTCTTGAATACACAGCATCTGGTTTCCCTGTGGCACAGACAGGTTCTACACCTTTAATCAGTGCCTGTAAAGTCCCATACTTCTGGGTTCACAGTTCTTTTTAAATCAGGAGGTAAGTCTTCGACTGTCCTCACTGGATGCAATCCTACAGCTATTTTTTGTCGTGCATTTTAAATTCAACATCTTCATTATGAGTTTGGAAGTCAACACCATTCGGAGTACAGAAAATAGTACAATTTGAATTGTACAATAAATCTCTTGCTAGCAGGTTCCGAGGACTCAAATAACAAACAATGAACTGATGAGTTTCTTCAAATGAACCAATTTTTACCGGGACCTGGGTTTGTTATCTGTTGATTTGAAACGGTTAGCACTGGTGCTGATCAAAAATGGCGCTTGGTGGTCATTGACTTCTCCTTCTACAAATGGTCCACTCTGACTTCTGCACCAATCACGCAAACCTCGCCCCCCCCCAACCCTCTCCCAGGTACCGTCATTTTCAAGCATTGGGAACTGCTGAAATGGATTCTGATTCTGGTTTTGAAATGTGTTTAGATTTGCCTTGGGCATCTGATTCATGTTAAATCTATGATTTGCCATATTCTGTGGAATCATTAGGACTTGTGAAATATGAATCATTGTATTACTGGGTGGAAGCATTGAAACCAGTTTTTGAGAGGATCCATCAAACAGAAACAATCCCAGCTTCTTGGAGGGGGTCAATTATTTCCCCTCTTCAAGACACATAACAAAAACGAGGTAAACAACTAAATGCTGGTCACCTTAATAGACAATGACGCTATATACTACGCTCGCCTTATCTTAGAAAAACTAGCAGATTGGGTGTCAAAAAAAGCAGTCATCCCACTCAACCAAACTGGATTCAGCAAGCACATTGTGACTACTACGAATATAGTAATTCTCTCCCTGTTGATTGACCCTGTAAAAGATGACAACTTGGTATTATAACATCTGCTTCATCGATTACTCCTCCGCATTTGACCATTTAAACAGAAAGAAGTTGTGGGGCAAATTCACAAAAAAAAAATACCACCCGTTTTTTTAATGAGTTGATTCTTCTACATACAGACATATGGGTTCAGGTGAAGCTGGGAGCGGGCGACCATCTGTCAAGAAAGATTCCAACCACAAAAGGGCTAAAACAAGGCAACATATTAGCCCTGACTGTTCAATCCCTTCATGTCAGATCTATCAACTGAATTGGACAAGTGCAACTCTCATGCCCTAAAGATGGGTGGACTTGCCCTTTCGAATTTATTATGCTCTGATGACCATGTGCTCTTCAGTCGAACAGCTGTTGGTCTTCAATGCTTACTGGACACCATTCACAGTTATTCCGCTGGAAATTGGTTGAACATCACTGCCATCTGGCGGGATGACGGCTAGAAACCGTTAACCAATACAAATATCTGGGGGTCATAATAGGTAGCAAAGGTACGCTTACAGCTCATGAAGAGGCATTAAGAAAAGAGGGACTGCAACAGCTATAGCACTAAAAGACCTCAAGAACAAAATTATAGAACCATGTTTCACTCCACTGATCCAGCTAATACAGGCAAAGCTCATTCCAACTATTACCTATGAGAGTAAATGCATGATAGGTAGGGACGCCAGCACGCTGGATGGAATAGTAACAAGCACATTGAGAATGAATTTTAACTTACCAAAGTATACCTCCCCAACTCAAATAAGACTGGAATTCGGTATGCAGATACAGCAACTTGCATGCAGAGGCGCTTATATCCAAAGCTGGTGTAAGATCACGAGAGCTGTGCTTGGTTCCTCCTCTGTTTTATTTACCTCAGTGAAAACACCCACAGCCAAACTTCAGATGACGCCTGTAAGGGGCAGCAAAAGAGGACGTGATACATTTGCTGTGCATATGTGGAAAACTTATATATGAACGCAGACTACTACTAAACCCCGTCTTCATTACCACGGTAATAAGCACATCCAGGCAGGTATGTGAAAGCATGCTTTGGGGTGGAGCTGTCCAGTTAGTCTGCCGCGTTGTACAATTCCTTAGCATTGCCGAACAGAAACTAAATACCAGTAAAACTCAATAAATCAATCAATCATAGCATTTGTAAAGCGCTCTACTTACCCGTAAGGGTGTCAAGGTGCTTGGGGGTGGGGAATGCTGTTACTGCTCGAAAAGCCAGGTCTTGAGGAGTCTCCTGAAGGTCAGCAGGTCTTGGGTCTGCCATAGGTGGATGGGGAGGGTGTTCCAGGTCTTGGCGGCGAGGTGGGATAACCATCTGCCGCCGTAGGTCACTCTTCGGATGCGGGGGACTGTGGCGAGGGCGAGGACGGCGGAGCGGAGCTCACAGGTGGGGGTGTAGAAGCTGAGTCGTCTGTTGAGGTACGCTGGTCCGGTGTTGTGGTGTGCCTTGTGTGCGTGGGTGAGGAGCTTGAAGGTTATCCTCTTGTTGACGGGGAGCCAGTGCAGGTCTCTCAGGTGGGGTGTGATGTGGCTGCGGCGAGGGATGTCGAGAATCAGGCATGCACAGGCGTTCTGGATGCGTTGAAGCCATTTCAGGAGTTTGGCCGAGGCTCCTGCGTAGAGTGCGTTTCCGTAGTCCAACCTGCTGCTGACGAGGGCCTGGGTGACCGTTGTTCTCATTTCGGTGGGGATCCACTTGTAGATCTTGTAACTAAAATCTGTACGCATATTAGCAATAGTATATGTGGTAATATAATACTGCATAATATATGTTGCTTTGTGATGTTGCACCCTCGAGGAGGATCGAAAAAGGTGAATATAATTGCTTTAAATGTCGCTATATGCTAGATAAATACAAGCACATAGAGGGATTAGCAAGGGGTTAACATTAGAATTTCCGTTTCTATGAATTAATTATTCTTTTGTGTTTGTTTCGCTTAAGTTGCAATCTGGGCCTAAATCCAATATGGCCGCTGACACCACACGCAGAAGTGGCCACTGTCTCATGAGGCGCGGAGTGAGCTGCGCATGTGCAAGAAATCTCCTAAACCTCGTAGCGACCTTTGCACAACATGTCCCCGGTCAAGGATACGAAACGGGGCATTTGCCAAGACAGAGGAACAATCAACCTTACAGTAAACCGGAACAAGCCGACACTTCGCTGACCAATGACCTCACCCCTCGAACTGTACTGAAATTCTGGGAATAGAAGTCGTACGATCTCAACCAGCCAATCACGACTGTTCCAAAGCTTAAAAATTGTATCTTCTTTGACTTGTTTTATTATAAAAAAGGGTAGTAGAATAGGGAGGGTGCAGATGATCTCTCTTTCTTTCTGAAGATCCAGATGCTGCCCGACCGCTTGATGACTGCAAACTTTTCTAAATCCACGGGGCTATGATAGATGCTTGCACGATTTCTGGTCTTTTGATAAATTGAGACTGTAACGTGCTGAGCAGAGGACTTTGAGCTTTGGCCTGCTTTTCAGGACAATTTACGACAAAATGTGGTTATACAGAGCCAATGAATTAGAGGACTTCAAATAGCCAGATTAGGTAAATATGAAATTCTGTGATTTATTTGAATTGATCTAAAAATTCTATCTAATTGATCTAAAAATGCAAATATTAATCATTTGAAAATTTAGATAAACAAATATTGATTAACAAGAAATATGAGTTTGTGGTTTCATTAAGGGAAATAAGGATTCTGAAGTCTTAAAATGTGTTTTAGCTGGTTCTAAATCACCATCAACCAATCCAACTAAATTGGTCCGTTGACCAAGTGGGTGGAGTGCCTTGATGTTTGGGACTAGGGATCTATAGGCGAAAGATGTTAATGTATATTTTGTAAAATAACTTTTCTCTCCCTATAGGTTATAAGGTATTTCCCCCACATGTCCAGCGCTTGAATTACTCACCCCTCCTGTGTGCAGACTTGTGAGAGAGACGTATGAGTGTTGGTGTTATGGGCCCCACCAATGAATGTGTGTGTGAATGAGCTAGTGTGACGTCGGGTCTGCGACGCAGGGAGGATATCGGTACATTTTATTCCCCATTTCCAGATTTGCGCTGCAGCAGATTTTCTGGTAGCAGTATTGATGGTTTTTATTGTTTTGGTTTGGTGATAATTGCTTGTAAATTGCTTATTGATTATTTGATTATTGATTGTGGGAAAGTATTGGTTTATGTATTAACACTCTATGTTGAGTTGTGTCGAGTTCTATGTTGTTTGACGGCTTCTGGGATGTAGGAAGTCGGAAGTTTGTAACGGTTCCGTAGTAGAGCAGAGGTAAGCGCTGCTTTCGGGAAAGACGGAATCGTTGTTGCCCTGTAGGTACACGGGAAAAACGTGTGACGATTGAAGTTGCACGACGTATTGTCTGGGTTCGATTCGGTAACATCGTTGTGTGTTGCCATTAGGGACATTTTCTGTATGAGAGAAATGCATGGTAGCGAAGGTCACCTGTGAAATTTTGGTCTTAGGTACCAGGAGTCCAAAAGGCACTCTGATTACGCTTATCACTGGAAAGGTAATAGGTGTTCCCTAAGCTTGCTAGAAGGATAAAGCAGAGGGAAGTGCTACTTTATTAACGAGTGTAATAATTCTGTAGTAGGGCAGCCTGTTCGCTGTTCTCGGGAAAGACAGAATTCTGTGTGAATGAACTACATTTTCCGTATGAAAGTGCGTGAATGAAATAGCATTCAGGTTAATTGTGAAACTCTGGTTTTATTTCTCAGGAGCAGAGCGTCTCCAACTAGGTGTCTTAATTCTAGAGAAGCAGTTAGCTAATGCTTGTTAAAAGGTTAAGGTAGAGGGAAGTGCTACTTTATCAACGGAAGTAACGATTCCGTACAAGGGCAGATTGTTCGCTGCTCTCGGGAAAGACGGAATTCTTTAAAGAAAAGTCAATAACTATTCTTTGTTAGCAAAACAGATAATGGTGGCATTTTATGTCGTTACTAACAGATTTGTGAGTCAGAAAGAACGTAAGAAAGTTTGCAGATACATTTTGTAAAGGAGGGGTCAGCAGAAGCAGGAGTAGCGAGAAAAGCTGACGTCAGAAAGACCGCGCTGGGATTAGCTGGTCAGTAAGAAGCGTAGACGCTCCTGATTGGCGCGTGGGTGTGCGCCGCGCTAGGAGTGGAGAAATACAGAAGTGACGTAGATGCTCCGGATTGGCGCGTTAGTGTGAGTCGCACTACGGTTGGTTAAAAACAACAGAATAGTCGTAGGGAAAATCTAGCGATACACGGAAAACAAAATGATGTATTACGAAGCACCAGAAAAGGAGAAAAAGTCCTGGTTTGGAAAAATCAAGAGTTTATTTAAAAAGGACAAACCGATTGTGACAAGAGAGGGACAGTTGCTTCCCCCGACAAAATCGCCCGCATCCTTTATGGTTGCGAAATACGGATACCATACTTGTATTTGGTTGGATAATTGGGCAAAGTATACAAAAGATGACGGAGTTTTAGCATTTCCAGAACAAGGTTCATTTAATTTAGCAGTTTTGAGAAATTTGAGAGAAAGAATGATGAATCTAGAACCGAGACCTAGACCGACACAGTTTGAGGCATTGACAGAATGGGAAGATGAGATGCATGACAGCGGACGACAGAGGAGTGGCGGAAGGTACAAATATATGTTTGGTAGATCATATGGACAGGAGAATCATGATGATAGAATGATGAGATGGCGAAGCGCAAATATGACTGAGGGTTTGTTTCCTGTAAGAAATGCTGAAGAAATTAGCAATAGAAAATGTATGGAAAAGAGAAATAATATCGAGTCAAAAGGGTATGGTATGCAAGAGTCGGAGGATGATGTTCTTGACGACATGTTTTATAAAAATCCACCCCCTTATCAATCAGATTCCACATTATTGACACCAAGTGCCCCAATGAGAGAGACTCCACGAAATATAAAGTTTGAATCAGTATCACAAGAAACAGGAAGAAATGATCCTTTTAGAGAAATAGAGAAAACACAACATGGTAAAATAGGTAATGAAAATTCAGCTGAACTAGCGAAAACCACTTTAGAATTAACTGAGAAAATCAGGGAATTGACAAAAAATGTAGAAGCCGTAACCGTTCCAGTAACTATAGGACCTGTAATTCCTATTTTTGATAAACAGAAAGATAGTGAGCATTGTCTGATGATTCCGTATAACAATAATAAACAAAATGAGAGACCAGAAAAAATTGCAGACGAGAACCCATGGAGACAAACAGTAGGTATTCCAGAACAAAGTACGCCTAAAAATTTGACAGTAAATCAAATTTTAGTGGGTAGAATAATAATGACGACAGAATCAGTCCCAGGATCACCAAAGAGATTAGCACAACAAACTACTGAGAAAGATAGTGTAGGGCCTACTTCAGATAAATTAAGTGAATGGCTAAGGAGTTTGCAGCAGAAAGATAAAGAATCCCAATCTATAGATGTGGCCAAGCTGAAGATTGTTTTGGAAGAATTAATAGTAGGGACTATCCCCACGTAGAAATTAAAAGCCTATCAGGATGAAGAATTACTATTTTTATGTAAAAGTATAACCTGGAGAGCAAGAAATCTACATGAGAGACTAGAAGAAGTGGCAAATGAAATGGATATAGACTTCGAAAAAGTAAAAGCTTTACAAAAACCATACAGAGTAGATTTTTCTCAAAAAGATATTGAAAATCTGAATACCGCAGGAAGAACAACTCAGATTAAAGACATAATAATTTTTCTTAAGAAAATGGGGAGATGTAGATAAATGGAAGAGTAGGTGGTTCCGAAAACGAGATGAAGCCTCGGACAAAACGTTTACAGCTTTCCCCGTAAGAGAAAAAGAAAAGGTAGTAACAGAATGTTACATGAGAGAAATTCCAGGAGGAGGATATGTACATGTCCCTTGGACTAGACAAGATATTTTGTCATTTACAATGATTTCCCTCGACTACGCAAAAAGCCAGTCGAGTGGTATAGGCACATGGATAGGTTCGTAAAGTTATCAAAAGGTTTATGGATTGATTTAAATAGTCTTTTTGACATAATAGTACCAGCAGATTTATGCACAGAGTGCAAGATAATGATAAACTGGCCTACACAAGAATACCCTAGAGACCCAAAAACAGGTGCCCCTGATCCAGAGGTGATGAAAAAATATGAACAAATAATTACCGTTCTGAAAAACAAAGTACCTCCCAAGGAGACTGATTGGGTAAAAATTGACAGGACTCATCAGGAAGCTAAGGAATCAGTACCCGCTTATTATGAGAGGTTAATCCTTTCCTTTAAGCAGTTCAGTGGTGATGAAAATGTGAGTAAAAAAGATTTAAGTCACTTTGTATACCGATTTGTATATGGGCTGCGTCCAGAAATAAGTGAAATGATTAAACAGCATACAGTGGACTGGCAAAATAAGAAAATAGATGAAGTACTGAGACATGCCAAATATTTTAGTGATGAAATTGAAGCCAAACAGTGTAAGTTGAAAGAAAAGGCTATGTGGGCATTGGTAAAAGTGGCAGAAAGACAGGAATTGATTGAACAGGCAAATGGTGCAGGTATGAAATCTAAATTTAATGTTGGAAAAGGAAAGGGACAATTTAATATAGAAGATGCCAAAAAGAAATGGCCATGTCCTAATTGCGGAAGAATAGGGCACTGGAAATCCGAGTGTACATTTCCCCCAAGTACTAATGGTGATAATGCATCACTGAATTTGCAGGTGCAGAAAGAGGTGAGTTGTCAACCACAGCGACAGCAGCAGGTTATTGCCCAACAGAATCAGGCGCCAAAACCGCCTTTTCCACAGAGCGTAAATACTCAGAAATACAGTAATGAGACAGGATTCTACAACGAAGAACAGGTAACTAAGCTGCCGCGCGCTAGTGCTGTTTCTCAGTATTGGCTACAGTGCAATGAGAGTGAGTCAGAAGAAAGCTATTGACGGTGCCGAGGGGAGGAAGAAGTGTGCGTACTTGGCGCAACTCTAGAAGTAGACCAGACAGGCCCTTTTGTCGATGGAAAGGTAAATGATGAAAATATTACTTTCCTTGTAGATACTGGTGCTACTCGTTCAACTGTCAGGTCAACTGATGTTAAAAATCTTCCTCTCTCGGATGAAACAATCCAAGTAGTTGGGGTATCCAACAGACAGATTAAAACATATCCCACTGAACCAGTAAAAGTTAACATAGGGAAATTTTCTGAAATGCACTGCTTTGTCGTGTGTGATTCAAGCCCTGTAAAAATTGCACCATATTTTGGTTTAGATTTTGAGACCCCTGATGAAGATGTACTATATAAAATGACTATGGCTAATATGGAACCTGAGATTACTGAGGCATTTGCTGTATTTAACCCTGAAGAACTACCAAAGGAACTGAAAAAGACAGTAAAGGCAGAGGTCTGGGATTTCACAGGAGAAGATGTAGGATTAATGAAAAATATAGATCCTGTAAAAGTGACTATAAAGGAAGGAATAAGTTACCCAAATATTCCTCAGTACAAATTGACACCCGAAATAATTGAAGGAGTTACTCCTATAATAGAGAAAATGATTAACCAAGGTATTTTGAGAGAAATAATGAGTAGTTCATGTAATTCACCAATTATGGGCCTGAAAAAGCCTAATGGAACGTTCAGAATAGTGCAAGATTTGAGAAAAATAAACAAAATAGTTGTGTCATGTTGTTCTATTGTACCAAATCCATCTGATTTTGTATCAGATTCCACATGATGCAGAATGGTACACAGTAATTGACCTGTGTCATGCTTTCTTTTCCATCCCATTGCATCAAGACAGTCAGCAGATTTTTGCGTTCCGGTTTGGCGAACGCATTTTGGCATGGTGCCGAATCCCACAGGGGTATACAGAGAGCCCCTCAATATTTAACCAGATATTGAAAAAGTCCTTAGAAGATCTAGCGATGTCCGAGACCTCGGTTCTAGTGCAGTATATTGACGACCTGCTTGTGGCGTCAAAACCCGAGAAGCTTGTGTAGTGGATACCATAGCATTGCTAAATCATCTAGCAGATGAAGGACTTAAAGTATCCCCGTCGAAATTGCAATTCTGCCAGAAAGAAGAACAATATTTAGGCCACAAAATTGAAAAAGGATTGAGGAAAATAACTGCAGAAAGAATCAAGATAATAAAAGGAATGAGAGCCCCAATGACGCAAAGAGAAGTGAGAATGTTTCTTGGAATGGTAGGATATTGTCGTCTGTGGATAAGTAACTTTTCCCTGATTGCAAAACCTTTGGTCCGCCTGACAGGAAGTGATGTAAAAGATCCCATTGATTTGAATAAAGAAGAATTAACAGCCTTTAAACAATTGAGAGACAGTTTGTGTGAGGCACCAGCGCTTGGTATGCCTGATTATGAGAAAGAGTTTGAACTATACTGCAGTGAAAGGAATGGATGTGCACTCTCTGTATTGATACAGAAACACGGAAAACTGAGAAGACCAATTGCATATTTTTCAGCTATACTCGACCCAATAGCTGTAGCATTGCCTGGTTGTCTGAAAGGAGTGGCTGCCACTTGTAAGAGTCTGGAACAGAGTGACGGAATTCTGATGGGATATCCTGTGCGAGTATTTGTACCTCATGATGTGGCAATCCTTCTAACAAGGATCCGCACTCAGTTCATGACACATAGTCGGCTGACTAAATATGAAAAAGTTATATTAGGTGCAATGAATGTGAGCCTTGTGAGATGTTTGAATGTGAATCCTTCAACATTATTGCCAGATGCTGAGAATGTGGAAGTCAAAGATGATGCGGATCATGACTGCTTGGATGTGCTTGATTTCTGTACAAAACCACGACCTGATATAAAAGATGTACCTTTGACAGAAAGTGACTACGTGATGTTTGTGGATGGATCATGCTTAAGGACAGACAAAGGAATTTTGAGCGCAGCATATGCAGTGTGCACAGTAGCAGCTGTAATGGGCACATCTAACCTAAAGGGAGTAAAGTCAGCCCAAGTTGCTGAACTTTTCGCCTTAACCAGAGCATATAAGTTGGGAAAGAATGTGAGAGTGACTGTGATAACCGATAGTCAGTATGGCTTTGGTATCGTGCATGATTTTGGCCAAATTTGGTCACAGAGAGGATTTTTTACTTCAAGTGGAACCCCTATAAAGAATGCTGAAGTGGTTGGGAAATTGCTTGAGGCGATTCAGCTGCCTAAGCAATTGGCTGTTGTGAAGTGTGCTGCACATTCCAGGACGGGAGATTACATCGCAGCTGGGAATCAGTATGCAAACGATATGGCTCAATATTGTGCGCAAAATCAGAATTCGGTGAACAGGCCAAAAGAGAAGGAAATGAATTTATGTCCCTTGTTGTTTACTAACATTGTGAATACATGGGAAGAAGTGAGGCAGTTACAGGAAGAAGCAGGAGACGAGGAAATGAGACAATGGGTCAAGGCAGGATGTGCACCAAGGGAAACAGATCATGTGTGGGTCTATCGGGATGGAAGACCAGTTGTGCCTGATAGCATGGTGTCAGCCATGGCCCGGATGTATCATGGACAAGCACACGTAGGGAGAGATGCAATGCTTAGATTATTTAAGCAGACATGGTACAATGCAAAATTCAGACTTGTAGCTGAGAGTCTTTGTCAAAGATGCCTTATATGTCAGCAGTTCAATCCTGGAAGAAAAACAGTGGTAAGTCTTGGAACGATAGGTCGAGAAGGAGGGCCTTTCACCAGAATGCAGATCGACTTCATTGAGATGCCTCCCTGTAACAGGTTGATGTATGTTTTAGTGATGGTCTGCCTGTTTTCTAGATGGGTAGACGCATATCCCAGGGGTTGGCTGACACCGTACATTCTGTGTTTCATCAGGTTGGATTAGATGCCACCACCCTTGAAAAGAAGCCAGCTCATGATCTGAGCCCAGGTGACTGGGTGAGAATTAAAGTGCACAGAAGAAGTAACTGTTTGGTCCCACGTTGGGGAAAACCACGACAAGTGATTTTAACTACAACAACAGCTGTAAAGTGTGCAGGAATAAAGAACTGGATCCATGCCTTGCAAATTCCAAACCCAGTGGATAACAAGGAAGGAGAGTATTTTGAAGAATCAGAAATTAGCTCTGAATCTGCTACTGAAGACACTAGAACAGGACAAAATTCTGAAAGGGGGGAGTCAGAACCAAATTTGACCGTTGCTCAGAGAACATTCCCTTGAGGAGGAAGTTGCAGATTTCTGACACCAGCTCAGACTCGGAGACTGAACAAGCACAGGTACATACAGGAAAAGAGAAAAACAGTGAAGAGACAATTAAAGAAGTTCTTGATAAAAAAATTCCTGATGGAAAGTTGAGAGAAATTCCACCTGAAGTAACAAAAGTAGATGGTCAGGTGACAGATACAGAAAGGGAGGGAAAGATTTTTGCGGAAGACCCCCGAGGAGTTGTAGGGAAGTCAAACATCCAGTTAGAGGAAGGGACGTTTAGTCAGCAGGAAGATTGTGTGCAAGAAACACGAGGAGGGACAGAAGTAGGGAAAATGAAAGAAGTGGTGGAAAGAAAAACAGCTGAAAGTAAAAGTCAAGTTGAAACAGAATCAGAAGACAGTGATGAAGACGCACCAGAATGTCGAGTCCTGAGAAAAAGAGCATGGAGAGCTGAGAAAAACGAAAAGGGAAATAAATTTAAAAGATCAGCAAGAGATGAAATCTGGCCAAAAAAAATAAAGAGATTAAGATACCGACTGACACAAGTGAATTCGTCCAGAGCTGAACAAGTGAATGAAGTATCTAGTCAAGAAAAATTGAAAGACGAGGGAAAAACGACAACAGAAGAAAATAGGAGAACAAAAAAACCTAACCAGAAGTATAAGTCGCCGGAATGGTCATATGTGGTGCTGCCTGAAATAAAAGAAGAGGCGGATAGCCAAGAAAATCCAGAGGTGACTGTACCAGAAGTGGTTGAGGAAGACGAAGCATCGAAAATCCTGAGAGTTATCTTGTCCGACATTGGAGAAGAAACGGATGTTCAGGAAGTTCTGTATCAAGATTGTGAAAGAAAAGTGAAAGACGATCAAATGCCAAACTGAAAAGACCAAAAGTGATACCAATGGAAAGACAATAAATTACTGGAAAAGACATAACTGATAGAACCAAGTAGGTGCTTAGAGCCTTGGGTTAGACAAAACTAGTTGTGAAGTAGAAGAGGCTAAGTCAAAAGACACTGATCATTTTTCAAAATGGCAAACACAGAGAATAGAAAAACTAAATGTGTATTTCATAGAAGGCGGTTAAAAATGTGTTGTTGTACAGGATTACTAATGCTTCCATGGAGTGCTTTGGCTTTGATGATCTCATTAAAAGTTACACTAGAAACAATAGAAGGACATAGTGAGAATAAAACTAATGTAGAAAAGTTTCAGAAAGTATATCCGACTAATATAGATAGGAATTATTTACATAAAGACAGGTTTATAAATGATTTCTCCAACAATGTATTTTCAAAGTTACTATATGAATATGTAAAGACAATGGACGTGAGGGACTGCTACGTCTGCAAGCAGTTACCTGCATCTGTATCTGAGGGAGTAACCTATCATCACCTCCCAGTAACGTATGGAATAACATGTAGTGTAATAGCAAGTTTGTTTTACAAAATAGGGAAATTAGAATATTACTTTTCAGATGTAGGTAACATAGTTTCACAAGTACCTGTAATTAACAAATTGAATAAAGTAAAACCTGCAAAGGTTTTAGGTGAATTTTTCTTAGAAACTAAAGAATTAACATTAGAGTGCATATTTAGAAATAATCTAACTTGTAGTTTATAGAAGGAGGACAAAGTGTTCTTGGATATGGTTGAAGAAAGGAGAATGAAAATGCAAAAGAAAGCATCTGAGGGAAGAGAGGATAGGACAGTCTGGGATGTTGAAAAGGAAAAACATTTGAAAGGAGAAGCTAGTTCAACAATGGCTTTAGATTGGCCTCAGAAAGGAAAGTTGTGTATTAGAAGGAATCAAACTGTATATGATAATTATTTTGTAGGTAACAGTGATTGCCATGATACATATGGAAACATGGGTGGATGGGGATTTAAAGGAGGAAATGATCCAGTTTTTCCTGGATTATATTTTATCTGCGGGAACAAAGCATATTATCGATTACCAGATCACTGGTTTGGCACATGTAATGTCGGCCTGGTTTTCCCAAAGATATTCCATGTGGGAAGGGGAAGAGATGGTGTACAAGAGTTAGGTTGACAACTAACACGTAGAAAGAGAGAATCTTGGTCAGAAATTGTGGGAGACTTTTTTGGAGCATTGATACCAGCAGTGAGAATATCTCTGAATGCACATAAAATTAGAAAATTATCAAAAGTAGTGGATCGCTTGTCAACGAGCACTGCTGGAGGATTTTTATTGGTAAATACAGAAATGTTTGCCATGCGCGCCATGATAATGCAAAATCGACTTGCCCTTGATATAATTTTGGCAAAAGAGGGTGGAGTCTGTGGGATGCTGAAAGTTCAACATTGTTGTACTTATATTCCGGATGAAAGTCAAACACCAAAATCATACATTAAAAATATAACTGATTTGCATGAGAAAATTGCACCACTGGAGGTTGAAGGTGTTTGGGAAAAGATTGGAAAGAAATTATCTTAAAGATTTCTCATTAAAATTAGGTAGTACATTTATAGGTAAAATCTTATTTCCACTAACCTGTGTAATTTTTCTAGTATTAGTTATAAGACTAGGATGTTTATGTTGCAAAAGAAAGAAAATACAGAAAATTTTAAAGAGAGAAACTTTGAAAAAGAAAGAGAATAAAAGACGAGAAAGAGAATTTGAAGAAGTAGAATTAGAAGAAATGAAAGATAGGATGTATAGAAAAGCAAGAGGAAAAGAAATTGGGGAAACAGAAATGTGAACTAAAATTCTATGAATTCATTTTCTTTTCATAATAAATGTACAAAATGTTTGGTATTGTGGTGATAAAATCACCAAAGGGGGATTGATGGAGCAGGTAGTGCAAAATTTTGTATACCTCCTCTATTTTTGCATGAAAATACTAATTATATAATCTATTAATTATAATATTATTAAACGAGTGTTGCATGTATACTAATCAACATTATTAATACTTAAACTACACATGGGATTTGCTATTTGCATGGCTAAATAACCCTGGTAACTAAAATCTGTACACATATTAACAATAGTATATGTGGTAATAGAATACTGCATAATATATGTTGCTTTGTGATGTTGCACCCTCGAGGAGGATCGAAAAAAAGGTGAATATAATTGCTTTAAATGTTGCTATATGCTAGATAATTATACAAGCACATAGAGGGATTAGCAAGGGGTTAACATTAGAATCTCTGTTTCTATGAATTAATTATTCTTTTGTGTTTGTTTCGCTTAAGTTGGCATCTGGGCCTAAATCCAATATGGCCGCTGACACCACATGCAGAAGTGGCCACTGTCTCATGAGGCGTGGAGTGAGCTGCAAGAAATCTCCTAAACCTCGTAGTGACCTTTGCACAACATGTCCCCGGTCAAGGATACGAAACGGGACATTCGCCAAGACAGGGGAACAATCAACCTTACAGTAAACCGGAACAAGCTGACACTTCGCTGACCAATGACCTCACCCCTCGAACTGTACTGAAAATCTGGGAATATAAGTCATACGATCTCAACCAGCCAATCACAACTGTTCCAAAGCTTAAAAATTGTATCTTCTTTGACTTGTTTTATTATAAAAAAGGGTAGTAGAATAGGGAGGGTGCAGATAATCTCTCTTTCTTTCTGAAAATCCAGATGCTGCCCGACCGCTTGATGACTGCAAACTTTTCTAAATCCACGAGGCTATGATAGATGCTTGCACGATTTCTGGTCCTTTGATAAATTGAGACTGTAACGTGCTGAGCAGAGGACTTTGAGCTTTGGCCTGCTTTTCAGGACAATTTACGACAAAATTTGGTTATGCAGAGCCAATGAATTAGAGGACTTCAAATAGCCAGATTAGGTAAATATGATGTTCTGCGATTTATTTGAATTGATCTAAAAATTCTAAACTTTGACGAGACAAATGCAAATATTAATCATTATGAAAATTTAGATAAACAAATATTGATTAACAAGAAATATGAGTTTGTGGTTTCATTATGGGAAATAAGGATTCTGAAGTCTTAATATGTGTTTTAGCTGGTTCTAAATCACCATCAAGCAATCCGACTAAATTGGTCCATTGACCAAGTGGGTGGAGTGCCTTGAAGTTTGGGACTA
The DNA here is from genome assembly GCF_964204655.1 of Triturus cristatus. NCBI lineage: Eukaryota > Metazoa > Chordata > Amphibia > Caudata > Salamandridae > Triturus > Triturus cristatus. The sequence continues at coordinate 628,448,393 of NC_140587.1, forward strand.
GGGATCTATAGGTGAAAGATGTTAATGTATATTTTGCAAAATACCTTTTCTCTCCCTATAGGATATAAGGAATTTCCCCCACATGTCCAGCACTTGAATTACTCATCCCTCCTGTGTACAGACTTGTGAGAGAGACGTATGAGTGTTGGTGTTATGGGCCCCACCAATGAATGTGTGTGTGAATGAGCTAGTGTGACATCGGGTCTACCACGCAGGGAGGATATCGGTAAATGTTATTCCCCATTTCCAGATTTGCGCTGGAGCACAGCATTGGGCTGGGGTATGCCGCAGATGATCTTGGTGGCTTCAGAGCAGAAGGGGGTAGCCAGACGCTCTGTGCTCTGCCGGAGAGGAAGGAGGTGGTCCAGTCCAGGGCCTTCTCTTGGATCCTGGCGTCGTGGAGGCGTGTTCGTAGTGTGTGGTGGCAGACCGTGTCGAAGGCGGCTGACAAGTCCAGGAGGATGAAGGCCGTGGTTTCTCCATTGTCTAGCAGGGTCCTGATGTAATCGCTGGCAGCGATGAGGGCAGTTTCGGTGCTGTGGTTGCTGCGGAACCCGGACTGGAATGGGTCCAGGATGCTCTTCTCCTCAAGGTAGCGGGTCAGTTGTTTGTTGACGGTTTTCTCGATGACCTCTGCTGGAAACGGGAGCAGGCAGATGAGTCGGAAGTTCTTGAGGTCCTTGGGGTCCGCCTTGGTGTGGGCATGGGTCTGACGGAGATCCTTGAGTGGATGGTGTTCATGATCTTGATGGTGTCATCGTCGTTGATGTTGGTCCAGGAAAGCAGGCGGTTGGTGCGGATGGTGGTCGTGGGGCGGAGGTCTCAGTGGGTGTCGTGCGGTCGTGGCGTTGAAGCTGTCGTGGATGTCTGCGATCTTGCGATGGAAGAAGGTGGCCAGCGAGTCGAACAGGTCTTGCAAAGGTGGGATGTCGTTGGTGTTGGAGCTGGGGTTGGAGAGTTCCTTCACGATGTTGAAGAGCTCTTTGCTGTTGTGTGCGTTGTTGTCTAGGCGGTCTTTGAAGGAGGCCCTTTTGGCAGATCTGATTAGGTGATGGTGTCTGCGGGTGGTGTTCTTGTGGGCTACGTAGCTGTTCGGTGTTCGTTCACGGAGCCAGTTCTTCTCCAGCTTTCGGCAGGTTTGCTTGGAGGCCTGGAGGTCTTCAGTGAACCAGCTGGCTTTCTTGCTGGTGTGACTGTTGGAGGGTTTCTTGAGCGGGGCCAGGGTGTTGGCGCAGTCGTCGATCCACTGTCTGAGGTTGCGGGCGGCGGTGTCGGTGTCGGTGGGGTCAGCGGGTGGGCTCTGGGCGAGGGTGGTGGTTAGCTGGTCTTCGGTGACTTTGCTCCAGCAGCGGTGAGGCATCTGTTGGGTGCGGTGGTGCGTGGTGGGTTTCCGGAGGTGAAGTGGATGTAGCGATGGTCAGTCCAGTGGAGATCGGTGGAGTGGTTGAAGGAGACGTGGGTGCTTGCTGAGGAGATGGGGTCAAGCGTGTGGCCGGCGGAGTGGGTGAGTGTTTTTGACTAGTTGTCTGATTCCGAGGTTGGCGAGGTTGTCGATCAGGGTGGTGGAGTTGGTGTTGTTGTTGTTCTCGAGGTGGAAGTTCAGGTCCCCGAGGAGAATGTAGTCCGTGGAGGCGAGGACATGTGCGCTGACCAAGTCGGCGATGGAGTCGCTGAACTGTGGTCAGGGTCTGGGGGGGTCTGTAGATGAGGGTTCTTCTGAGGGTGGTGTTGGGGTCGATGTGGATCTGGAAGTGCAGGTGTTCGGCGGTGCTGATGGTGTCATCAGTGTTGGTTGAGACTCTGAGAGCGCTCCTGTGGACGATGGCGAAACTCTCCAATTATTTGCTTATTAGCACATTCAACTAGAACTTATAAATTGCTTGGTTTTGCACAACGGTCCCCGTCATCCTTAGTAAGACTCTAAAGTGTTGCTAACTTTGCACATTGGTTTTTACAGCCTGTACAGAATCTTATGGTCTTATGGTTTTTTAAATCTCTACAAAACCTGGGCTGCTAAAAGCATGTTCTATTTCTGATAAATTGTTTCTAAATGTTTTTGCTCTTGTTATTTGCAGAATGAGCTATACGCTGGTTACTTTACATATCAGCTTTTTTCCCGTACGGAATGTCTTGGTCTTATAGTTTTTTAAATGTAATAATTGTTTGCTTAAAGCAGATTTTATCTTTGTCAAACTATTTCTTATTGATCTAGCGGCATGATTTTTTTGTACTGTTTTACTAGATTATTGGTATAATATCGAACTGTAATTTTGAATTATATAATAAGAAATAATTGAAAGCTAACCGTGTTCTTTTGCAATGATTTTAATTAATCACGCTAATAAAGATATTACTTATTTAAGAATCATTGAAACCTGTTTCTGTATTGGCACTTGCACTTGCAGAACTGGTGCATTCTGTATCTGCTTTCCTCCTTAAATTTGAATATTGCCACTCATTCTATCTTGATTAATTGTGCACTCCCTCTTTGAATACCCAATCTTATTATAGAAGTGACAAAGGGTCACTTTCTTCAGTATTGCAATATCTACACCAACATTTGAAAAATGGAAAATTTGCAAAATACCAAATACTCGTTGAACATCTTCAGTGTGGATTCCAGCACCTTGCATTCTATCCGGATTTCCTGCAAATTACTGATTCTAAAACCCTCTCTGAGAAAACTTTGTGTAGGCTTTTCATCTCTTGTTTGTCACTGTAATACTTTGCATACCTCAAGATCTCATCCAGCAAATGTGTATGCCAGCTAATCACACTCTGTTGTATGAGCATACTGATCTCTGGTCTTAACCCAAGAACAAACTGAGAAATAAAAAATCACATATCTCTCGGCTCGGGATATTCCAGTTCACGGTGTTGTTGAAACACCTGAAGCAATCTCTCATAGTAATCATGCACTGATTCATTTGGCTCTTGTGAGGTTTTTTAAATCTTTACTCAATCAATATCTTTTGAAAGAACCTTGCCTTTCCAAAATGTAATAACCGCATAGTACTTTTTTTATAATCACAGGAGCATCTCTCATTGGTTCTGCACGTGACCATTGTACAGCAACTTTACATTTGGCCCACAAAACACTTTGCACTTCAATATCAAAGAACATATTCAAATATATATGAATAGACTTTAATGAGAAAATGGCGGCCATGTTGGTCGAGTGTGGAAATAGACCTGTTCCAACGATTCAAGGCAAAAAAGATAAAAAGAATTAGCAGTTCTGTGTGTAAATGCAAAATAAATAACATTACAGTTGTATTGAGCACCTGAAAGTATCGAAAAAGAATAATATATTAAATTCTAACACAAAAATGTTCGATTAACTCTCTATGGCTAATGATCCGAAACCCCCTCTATAATGAGACTTCATCATGAATCATTTGCAGAAATAAAAATAAATGGAATGTACTCACGTAAAAATAGAATCAAAACAAATATTATTAGAATACGCATAAAGAAGCAAAATGAACTGCAAAGATAAACTCCAAAATCAAGGAACCATGACTGGGGACTTGTGAATAAAAGTTAGAAAACCAGGCAATCACAAGTAACGCATAGAATCAAAACAAATGTTATCTGGTGTACGCATAAAGTAGCAATGCTGAACTGCAAAGATAAACTCCACAACCATGAAACTATGACTGGGGACTCATGAGTAGGTGTTAAAAAACCAGGCAATCACAAGTAACACTGATATTCCATATGGTCATTCATCCCGTGTGGTTTGAGAGAGTCCAAAAGCTTTATCCAGAAATTCTCACGTTGTAACAGGTGGTTGTGATCATCTCTTCCTTCTGTTTTTGTCACAACTTCCAAAATTGAAAATTTTAGTTGACTAATGTTATGATGGGCTTCCAAAAAATGACTGGCAACTGTAGACTTTAATTGTTTTGTCCTTATGTTGCTTTTATGTTTGTTTAGTCTCACTTTGATTTTCCTTTCAGTCTTCCCTATGTACACCTTTCCACAGGGACATTTTAGCATGTAAATTACATTGGAGGTGTCACAGGTAGCCGTTACCCTGAGTTTGATTTTGTGGCCCCAGGAATGATGTTGTGACAATTATTGCAATTCCAACATGGTATTGTCCCTTTGTGTTCATGTAGCTCATTCATGATTGGTGGATTCTTTAACATTTCTCCAAGATTTCTACCTCTCCTGTAGGTGAATATTGGTGGTGAGTCAAACAATTGATTGAAATCCTTTTCTAATTTAAGAATTGACCAATGGCGTTTGATGATGTTTTTGTAGGAGCTACTCATTGTTGCATATTTCGAAACAACCACCATCCATTTGTGTGTAGACCTGGATGTGGTTTGTGACAATTCTTCCCGTGTTTTTTGCTGACAACGTGTTTTCGCGGAGTTCAATGTGTTTTCTGGATAACCACGATCTCTGAATTTCTGTTCCATCTCATTCATTCTGGTTGTAGATGTTTCTGGATCCGATACAATTCGTTTGACACTTAGTAGTTGGGAGTACGGAAGGTGACGTTTCAAAGATTCCTGGTGAAAGCTGGTAAAATGCAAAGTGTTGTTTCTATCGGTGACTTTCCTGTATCTATCTGTTTTCAACCCGGTCCTTGTCTTCTTAATTCTTACATCCAGAAAAGTTATAGATTGTTCTTGAATCTCATGAGCAAATTAAATTCTCTCATCCACTTCATTGAGTGTAATTAGTAAATTGCATAGATCACTGTTGGTGTCATTCCATAAGATGAAAATGTCATCAATGTAGCGTACAATTAGTTACAAGTGGGCTTTCCATGAGATATGTTCCTCTTCAAATCTGTTCATGAAAAGATTGCCATACGTGGGAGCAGCACAGTTTCCCATGGAAGTTTCCGTTAATTGGGAAAAACATTGATCTTTCCATCTAAAGTAGCTTTGATACAGTGTAAATTTAAGTAATTCCATCAACAAAACGTTCAAATCCAAGTTAGATTGTAACAAAGTGTATTCAATTGCTTCTATTCCCAAGTTATGCAGAATTTACGTATATAAAGATTTGACATCTACAGTACACAATAGGATAGATTCATCTTCAGAAAAGGTGATTTGATTGATTCTGTTTAAAAACTCTGTTGTATCCCTTATGTAGGTTCTCATCTTAATGACACTAGGTTGTAGATATCGGTCAATGAATTTCCTGATTGGTTCGTGTAAACTACCTTTAGTTGAAACAATGGGGCGGAATGGTGGGTGGAGTGGGTCCTTATGAATTTTGGGAAGCATGTATATGACTGGACTTTTTGGATGTTGGTGTATCAACATTTTTTGGTTTTCTCGTTGATGGTGCCATTGTTAACAGCTCTATTTGCGATGGTTTTTAAAAGGTTCATGTATCGTTCTGTGGGACTGGCATTGAGTCGTGCATAGGTTGATGGATCAGAAATGTGAGATTCCACTTGAGATTCGTAATATGTGGTATTCATGATCACAAGCGCTCCACCTTTATCAGCTTGTTGACAAGTAATCATGGAATTTTGCACTATGTTTAGTGGGGTGCTGTACTCCTGTGTTAAATTCCTTTGTTTGGTTCTTTTTTTAAAGTTCAGTTATTGAATGTCTTGTTTGACCAGTGATTCAAACATTTTCAAACTTTTGTGGCTTACTGGTACCATCTATGTACTCCTGAGTCTTAATCCCCGGAGGGGATCTTCCTTCTTCTCATGTTGGTCCATCACTACATTCTCAAAGAAATGTCTCAATCGTAAATTCCTAGTGAGTTTACTTCCAGTTCTAAGGAGTTAGTATAACCTGTGGGAACAAAGGATGTTCCTTTTTGTAATATTTTCAACTTCATATTGGAAAAAGTGTAATCAGATATGTTAATGACTAGGTTATGTTCTGCCCGTGGCTATTCGAGTCTGGGGATGGTCTATCTCTTTTTGTTTTCTTTGGTCCTGCCGGGGTCATCTCTGTCTGATTGGCCTCCCTCTAAAAAAGGCACGCCTGAAGATTGTGGCTGATCAGTTGATGTTATGGTTTGTGTTGCTTGTCTGTTGCGAGGTTGACTCGAGATATCACTTTCGGAGGATGAAGTCTCGGTGTTGCTGGTATATGGTCTGTTTTGTCTTCTCTAGGCATATATTTCCGGCCAACTTTAAACTTCCCCTAACTTGTAGTCAATGGTGTCCCTGCGGAATTTTCAGATTTTTCTTTCATTTATTTCTTGGGTATGTGTAGCCAATTGGTTGTTAATGTCTTCCAATACCTTTGTCCAATCTTCAGGTGTTAGTAGTTCTTCCGGTTCAGACTTTACATTGGAAATTTCCTTTGATAATTCCTCCAAGATGTTAGATAATTCTACTATTATTAGTAATCTCAAGTCAAGTGAACAATCGTTTAAAATGGCATACCAACGATCCTCGAATTTCTTGGCATTTTTACACAGTGATGGTTTGAGTGGAATCCGCAAGCCCCTTGGTATTCTTTGAACCTTGTGATACCTGATAAATGTACTGGCTTGTAGCCGCTGGTTGATCTCTCTCTTGGATAAATAAATTAATTGCTTTATGTTCTGTTCTTTATTACGGTTAGTGGAAACGGTGTGGTTTCTTCGTGTATCAGAGCATAAATCCTATTGGCCTCTGTATTTTCAAAAGCAAAGGTATCAGCACGTAAATCTGTCATGTTTGAAATTTCATCATAAGCCATGATGGCTTTTCTCTACGCTTGCAAAAAACTAAGGTTCGGAAATGATTCAAATCAAAGATGGTTGTAGGTCATGCACAGCAGGTTATAACAATGTTCAAAAGAGTAACCTTTTGAACATTGTAATAACCTGCTGTGCATGAGCTACTACCATTTTTGAACAAAATGCACAGTGCAATAATTTATCCTGATTTCTCTTCCATTTTGTCGTGAACGTACTTACTTGCAAAGTACCTAGTCTAAATTTCATGTATAGGGTTTTTGCAAAGGGGGGTACATATGCATCCATGAATGAGTCTGGGGCTGCACTGGTTTGAAAGTTAGAAAGTCGTCAACCAGGCCATAATTTTTTGCGATGAAGTGACACATTCTTATTTTATGTTTACAGAATGCTTCCTTGATTATTAATATGGGGTCATCCCAGAGCATACTCATCTCTAGCTTGCTGAGTTGTTCTAATGTGTCTGAAACAGGGGATCAGGTTATAGTTCCTCTTCCATTGCATGTCTGTAAATGGAGAGTTTGGGATCTGCCACAATCTTAGCCAAAAGAGAAGTGGTTTTAATGACGCTAGATTGTCGATTCTCTTTAATTCTGCGTCAAAATACAAAGGGAAGGTTGGTGTACTTTGGGTAATTTGAATAAAGATCTCATGAAATTGTTCTACCTGACTGTTAGTGCAGAGGTACAGCCTATTCCCCAAATTTCTACCTTATACAGTGCTGCAGCTTGTGCTTTTGCCCTGTAGATCTTGATTGCTGGGATAACGGATCTGGGGGTGGTTGCATTGTACTTTTTGGTGATTGCAGATGCACTCTCGAGTAAGATCATTTCACTTTTTAAGATTTGGGACTTCCAATTACATTGGGTATTCAAATCAGTCGACATTACACCATGGCTACTGCACTCTGGGCCGTTCGAAAACACACTCGATCAGTCTGGGCTCCGAGGATTTTCGGACACGTACCTTCCATGGCACTGGTCTTTGTATTGGGGAGGGGCAGAAAACCCCCACCCCCTGATCCATGGCTTGATGTAGTCATTGGACCAAATATCGATATTTATGACCAATCAGTAGGCTTATCTTAGAGCCCTACCCTGACCACTTCAAAAAATCCTTCCAAATTTCTACAGACCATTCGTAGGTTACACTTCGGGGTCTATTAGGATGGCGGGTGGATTCCAGTCCACCCACCACCGTAGAGGTGCTGGGACCAGCCGCCAGTGGTGCGGCGGTACCGCATCACCAATTAGGATGCGACTGCCACCCTGGCGGTCGCATCCCACATATATTGCATTGTGGCGGGCGGTGCTGTAAGCAGCACCCGCCACAATGCAATACATGCAATACATGCATGTTGTGCATTGGCATGCACAACTTGACAGGCACCGTGCGGTACCTGCCACCTTCTGTATGCCAATGTTGGGAGGTACCACGTGTACCCCCCAAGTGCATCCCCCCACCCCTCCACTACCCCCGGGGTCCGCAACGGGACCCCAAAGTAAACACAGTATGCCTTTCCATGGCGGAGTCTCCGCCATGGAAAGGCATTAAACCGCTTTGAGAAGTTGGCCTGGTATATGCTGTCCACTAGTTATCGTGGGCACCTTGTACCAGTCTAAACAACCCTTATTGATGTTTAGGTTAAAGACAACCTTTATTGAAAGCTATCCTAGTGGTAGCTATGGAGAGCAGCCTTCAGGCTAAGTCTTGAAGGAATGTAAAGTAGCTTGGTTTATCAGATTATAACCTCCTGAATGACCAAATGAAAGGAGAACCACACAAGGTATATATATAAAATATATGTATTTATTACCAAACACTCTCTACTAACCTCTTTATGAGATTAGAGAGCAAGGCACACAATATTACAGTTCTAAAACGACAATAAATAGCACAATACACAGTGGGCCCCAGGGGGAGACCAAACCATATATTAAGAAGGTGGTATAAGAACCACGACTTGATTGGACACAGTGCCTAGAGCATGTAGTATCGCTAGAACCCCAAGGAACCACCCAAGGTAGTGACACAGGGGACCCACGGGGACGCATGCAGTGTGAGAACACAGCCGCGAGCTCCGTACAATCCTATGGAAAAGTTGCGGTTGGAATTTTAAAGATTAAGGACACGTAGGAGAGGACTTTGAGCAAACCCTTTCAAACTTAGAAGGTTCTAAGGCCAGCGCCCATGTGAGCACCAGAGTACTCGTGTTACCTAACCCAGGGAAGCTGGGTGCATAGGTGTCAAATGGTGTCGGAAATCTTCATTGTTTTCTATGGCGAGAATGCTGCAAAGTGCTGCTGCCGTGAAGAGGAAAAGTGTCCGGTGTGAAACAAGCCTGGATCGGAGTTGTGAAGAACCTGAAAGCAGAGGGGACAGAGTCTGGGTCACTTCAGGGTCACCAGGGGCACGGTAGACCAATGTTGGATGTTTCAGGTGCGAAGAGTTAAAGCTTGACTCCGCTGCCACGGGGACCAGGAGACGTCGACGATGACCAAAGTCCACAGGCAAGCTGTCCCACGAAGAATGTCGAGTGCTGGGAGATCGGTGTCTGGATTGGAGACCAACAAGCCTTGACAACAGCAACCCACGCGGTGAGAGTAAAAAGGCTTCGGTGTGGACCAGCAAGGTCCTGTGGACTCCCCAAGCGATGGAGAGTGAGGGCACGTCTGGAGCAACCAGGTAAGCCCACTGAAAGTTAAAGTACCCTTCTCAGGGACCCACAAGTTAACGGACAAGGGATCGTGAAGGGACCTCGAGAGGAATCAGTAAATAGTAGTCCACGGGACACTCGTGGAGTGTAGGCCAGTAATATTCGGTGGAATCACTGCTCGGGTCTGGACTGCAAGTAGCCCAAAGCACAGCCTCAGGGATCACCAAAAAGCATATGCTGCTGCAAATGTGCACTGTGTCCAGGGGTTCGGGTTGCACGGTCCCCACGAGGACTTTGGATCTCAGGTTTCCTAAGAGCACGGGTCGGCCTCAGGGAAACTTGGAAACCCACCTCCTGTGTTGCAAAATCTTCGGACTCCTTCAGGAGCTGCGTGGTTGCAAACTGGACAGATGAGTCTTTGGTGCCTGCCTTGCAGGGGAGTAACTCCTTTACTCCAAGGGAGATTCTTCGGTCATCCAACGTCATGTAGATAGTTGAAGTTTTGGGGTTCTGTAGCAGAGTTTCGCCCAGGTAAATCTAAAGTCCTGTAGCCAGGGGTTCCTACTTTATACCCAAGGAAGGGGTGGGACAAATTCTGGGGACCCACCTATAGGAGGGTCAGGAGAGAGGGGTGGCTGCACCCATGTCCTTTGTCCAGTTTCGCGCAGGGGCTGGTAGCCCCTGCAACCGGTTTGTGCTGGACTATGCACAGGGACACCAAATGTGCCCCCATTGCAGACTTCAAAGCACTCTCAGTGTGCACCCACCCAGCCCCAATACACTAAAGCCTGTCTGAGAGGTGGTCACACCTCCCTGTGCCAGGAAACCTATTGTCCAGCCATCCCCTGCTGGAGTTTCGGCCAGCAGCAGGAGGGGAGACTCGCGTCTGCGGCTGGCAACATCCATTTTGTGATGCCAGTGCTTGCAAAGCTGGTACCGGGTGTACCGGTGCTGTCATATTTCTACCTCTAGTAGGGTGTAATCATACCTCTCCCACCAGTTACTGGTGTGGAGGTATGATTCCAAGATTTTTGACACCAAACACAACATGTTTCCATGCAGCCGTTTTAAAGTTAGCATTTACCGCGAGGTTATGATGAACTTAAGTATATAAGGGTATGGCTGCATCACAAACAACCCCGGAATAGAGGTTCCCAAGGCTGCAGAGGGGCTCTGCTCATGCATGGGCACCCTCTCACATAATACCCAGCACCCTGCCTTCAGGATTGAGAAGGCCTGCCATAGGGGTGACTGATAGGTTTATATGTGCAGTGATAAGGATAGATATAGTGAACCTATATCTAAGTAAGGGGTGCATGCACCACCTTACACAGGCTGCTGTAGTAGACTTGTTGTGTCATTTTGAATGGTCTCCCAGGGGGTACAAAATACATGCTGCAGCCCCTGAGAGGCCTCTGGGGTACCTATGCCCTGGGTATATAGTAGACCATATACTAGGGACTTATAAGGGTACCCCATAATCCAATCTGGAGTGTACCTAAAGTACATGAACAACCAATTTAGGGAGAAAGCGGATAGACTGGGGTCCTGATTAGCAGGATCCCGGTCAAACTAAGTTGAAAACCAGCAAAACACCAGGCAAAAAGTGGGGGTAACCATGCAGTCAGATTCCACCTTCCTACAACCGCCACAATCCTAATAGACCTCTTAATGTCTAAGTTACATGTACATTTTACCACACTTAGCCAGACTGTTGGGTTCAGGGGGAGGGGGTCCAACCAATGTTTACAAATCTCTTGCCTAGCCAAGAGCAGCAGGTAGAATACTAAACCCCTTTGCTTGCTGTTTAAACCTGTTGCGAGGCGTTGTCCACCCCGAGAAGAATCAATGTTTTGGTTAAGACTATATTTTCATCTAAGATGGCCCTTATGGTAGCTTCTACAGCCTTCCAAAATTCTTTTATCTCTGGACATGTAAAAAAGACATGAACATCATTGGCCCTTGAGTGGTTGCAACTCTTGCAACTAGGAACAGGCTCTAGCACAAACTTGGCCAATCTTTGCGGGGTCGAATGCATCCTGTGGATGACAAAAAAGTGATGGTGTCTTACTATGGCATAGAGTAATTTCACAGAGTCTATCCACAGAGATTGTATGCTGCCCTCCTGCAATATATCTGTCCAGACCTCAGAAGGGTTCTTCGTTTTCACTTCCTCTGCCTCCAAGAACAGTCCGTACCATTTTGACATTTCTTTAGCTTTCGGACTGGTGTCCTGGAGTGAGGCCTCGAAGTCCCAATTGCCTCCAACTTCATCTACTGCAGTCAGAGACCATGAAGGAAGCTGCAAGTACTTAAACCTGGAGAGCCTATTGCCTGTCCTAATGTTCAAAACCTCCCAGGGAATCAATCCTCCTGTTGTTATCAAGTCTCCCCATTTCGTTATTCCCGCCTGCTTTAAAGGCAAGCCTAAAGCATCTTCCAGGCATTTCAGTGTCCCTGGGGATTCCCAAATTGGGGCAAATTCTGAGAAGTAACCAATCTTTAGTGTCTGTCTCACTAAAAGCCAGAGGCTTAAAGCTGATCTTAACCTTTAACCTTACTTTTTTTTATAAAAAATTGTGCTCCAAATTTATATAAAAAGTCTCCAGGGCTCACATCTTTGGTCATTTCTCTAAATTTTGGACCCCAGGTAGTATTCATGGACTCCCCTGCCAACATACAAATATTTTTAAATTGGAAGGCCATGCAGTAAAGTCTGAGATCTGGCAATGCTAACCCCCCCTTCTTAAGGCTACTTCTTAATTTCTTCCATGAGAGACAAACCCCCCGGGATGCCCAGATAAAACTCAATATTTTCCCTTGTATTTTATTAATTTCGTCCTTAGGGAAAATAAGTGGTATGCAGTTAAAGAGGTATATTAGCTTTGAGAGAACAGACATTTTTATCAAGTTAACCCTTCCATATATTAACAAGGGTAGGTTCTTCCATCTGGCTAGCTGTCTATCCACCTCCTTCATCACTCTCTTCAGATTACGGGAAGGAATCTCATCAATTGTATCTGCAAATATTATCCCCAAGTATTTCATCTCTGAACAAACTCTACCACCCCACTCTTCCATGTTCCAAAGCATTACTTCTGTTTTTTGTTATATTTACTGAATACCCAGAAAACACCCCAAATTCATTTGTCAGTTGTTCTATCTTAGTTAGTGTTTGAGCTGGGTCAGGGGTGTAAATTACCAAATCGTCAGCATATAATGCAATTTTGCTGTGCGTTGGAAGCTGGTGTATATGAATAATCTGCTCATCTGTTCTTAAAATATGCGCCAAAGGTTCGATATATATATCGAAGAGAAGAGGGGACTAGGAGCAACCCTGTCTCGTCCCTCTATAGATCTTGAAACTCCTTGTCAGGGAGCCATTTAGAAGGATTTTGGCCATAGGGTGCTCTTAGAATTTTTGTATTGCCCTGATAAAATCAGTGCTAAAACCCATAATACCTAAAACGGCCCAAAGAAATACCCAACTGACACGATCAAAAGCCTTGGCGGCGTCTATGGTGATCACCGCCAACGGGATTGATCGAGCAACTGCTAAGTCTATAGTTCCTATTAATGATAGTGTAAGTTCTTGTATTTGTCTCTTAGGGACAAAACCTTTCTGGTCTGTATGTATCAGCAGGGGGGCCACCTTGGCTATTCTCCCGGCCAGAATACCCGTATAAATTTTATGATCCACATTTAGTAGGGAGATTGTTCAGTATAAATGGTCCCTCCTCGGATCCTTAGCCGGTTTTAGAATCAAAGTAATTATGGCCTCACTCCAAGAGTTCGGGATCAGCCCTACCTCCTTATAAACAGAATTAAAGAGAGCCACCATTGCCAGTACTATCTCCTCAACCGGTACAGAGTCAGGGCTTGCCGCCTTGCTGTTCTTCATATGTTGAAGTTGTTCTCTTATTTCCTCTTCCGTAATGGAGGCATCAACCCTGTTCCTCCCTTCTGTTGTTAGGGCCGGGAGGCCTACGTTGTTTAACCAACACTTTAAGACCTCTTCAATTGGGCTCTCTAATTCTGCATATAGTTCTGAGAAGAGTTTAACCAAACTTTCCTGTATTTCCTCCTCTTTGTTCGTAATATCTCCCTCAGGATTGATGACCAGCTCTCCTATGTGGTTTCTTGCCCTATCAGCCTTCGCCTTCCAGGCTAATAGTGCTCCAGCTTTTTCGCCGTACTCGAAATATTGCATATGTCCCGCAGCCCACCTTTCCCTACACTTTGTTTCTAATTTGCTCTTATAATTTAATCTAGCTTCCTCCAGCTTTTTTAATGTCATCTCTGTACATTGTATCATGCTGCATCCTTCCTTGTAATATCCCGATCTCCTCCTCCAACTTCCCTGACTCAGCTCACTCCACTTTGCTCTTAAAAGAGACCTGGCTTTGTAAAACCCCTCGAAAATATAGGCTTTAAAGTGTCCCAGATGACACCAATTGGAGCCGAGTGGGCATTAATCTGAAAGAACTCAACTGTTGTTTTTTTCAAGAGGGCAGCCACATCTGAGTGAGATAGTATGGATCTTTTCAGCGTCCATCTAGCGTTGTTCCTCGTATTAACTTCCTTCAATGTAATATTGACCATAGCGTGATCAGAAATATGTCCTGGAAGTATATGGACCTCTTCAATTTTCCCAGCCCACTCTCTATCTACTAGCAGGTAGACCAGACGTGAGAAGTCATGATGCTTCTTACTTTGAAAAGTGAAGCCTCTCTTTCCTTTCATTAGGTGCCTCCAGGAGTCGACCATACCCAGCTCATATAACAATACTTAAGGGCCTGTCTTGTCATTGGTGCTTGGGCTTGGGCCCCCTCCTACTCGTAGATCTATCTAATATAGGATCTAGAAGGATGTTAAAATCACCCCATATTATTATTGGTGCCGTTTCCCCACATAGCCTTAATTGCAGATCTACTATATACTGGGGGTCATCCGTATTCGGGCCATAAAAACCGGCACAAACAAAATCAGAGCCCAAACATTTAAGCGTGGCCATGACCCATCTACCTAAACTATCAGTGTTAGATGCAGTCATCTCAACACCTGACCCTTTCCTAATGATTATCGCGACTCCCTTAGTGTATTCTGCTTGGTCTGAAGCAACATAACTCCCTACCCATCTTTGTTTTAGGTATAACCCCCTACTCTCGCTCACCGTTAGGTGGGTTTCTTGTATAATAATTACATGGGCTTTGGATTCTTCTAAGTACCTCATTACCAGCCTCTGTCTATTTTTTTATCTTAAATCATTTACGTTCCAGGTTGCAATTTGTACCTTATTGTCCCTCCCTGCCATTTGTCTTAAAGTACCTCAGTTTTCTTGGAACGCGATCTCTGTTTTTCTATATTAAAAGTGCACCCTGATAATATGGCCAGCGCCAGGACAGCCTTGGGTAACAGAGCGCTTTAGAAGTCTCAGTAACATAACATAACATAACATAACATGAATAATGTGTCTAACGAGGGCTGATTTTTTATTTTCTCTCACTGCTCCCCACCCTATTCACCCTTTAACCCCCCCCCCCCCCATGGGAACCCTCCCCAGACTGTCAGGCATAAGGCCTATTGAACCGCCGGAGGAAGGGGACTTATCTGTAATTAAAGCCGGGCCTCCCCTATCCCACCCCTAGTGCATATGACTATATATCTGTATTATATTTATTCCATTTATATATTTTGTATATATTATTTTTTCCTTTTTTCCTTCCCTTTTATATATGATTTTTTTGTAAAACATTTATTTTCACTCTTTTGGCTCATCCTTAGGTTAAATTAAAGACTCATTTTCCCACGAGGTCCCCCCTTTCCTTATGGAGTCTATCAAACTATCTGCTTCTTCTATGGACCATATGTAACGCATTTGGTTGTTCCACATAACACGGAGCATAGCTGGGAATTTTAAGCTGAGCCTTAGCCCCAAGATTGTTGAGCTCCCCCTTTCTTTTGCTCAGTTCCCATTATTTCTGGTTGGTTGTGTGGAATACATCCGATCTAATGGTAAACGTGAGGTTCTGGATTGTGTAGGGGCCATTCCTCAGTGCAGCCAGCAAAATGATTTCTTTAACTGAATATGAAAGAAAGTTTATCAATATTTTCCTCGGCTTCTGCCGCTGTGGATTCCTCTTGAATGAGTCCCTATGTACCCGCTGTATCTCTTGATCCAGGTTAATATTAGGCTTTTAATTTTGGTAAGTTCAAGATTTCTACTTTCCCCCAAATCTAGGATGGAAAGATAACTTTACGGTGCTTCTAATTTCGGCACCTTACATGATGCTGAGCTGTGAGAGATACGAACTTGGGACCGTCCCCATTTTATTTGATTCGGCATTCCACCTATTCTTGATGCACTGCATATTCCTGGCATCTGATCCTAGGACACAGCTGCTTGCTACTATTATATACTACAACCCGAGTGACTGATCTATTCGGTTTGCAGTCATCTATATTCACCAGAGATAGAATCGACCACTTCGTCTGAGACAAACTTGCTTTCGCTCTGAGGAAGTCCATTGTATTGGACGAAATGAGTTGGCTGGTCTGCCTGTCACTTGACTTGTTTTTCCAATAAAAAAAGAGAACTTTAAGAACAAACTTTAGACTCAGTCTTCGTAATTGTTATATTATTAATGTGTTGGTGCACCAATTGATCTTTATGTTGAATAATAGCTGGAAGCAGTCTAGTCCCTTTGACTATAGCTTACTTTCATCGCTGGTGCTCCTCATCCTATCAAGCATATGCATAATTACTCACTGCTCTTCTAGTTTTCTTCTGGCATTTCTCTCTTTCCTTAGCATGTACTGTTTTCTCCCAAATATTTAATGCTTCGTATTGTGTGGATCTAAGTGGTGGCTTCATCTCGTATAGTTTTTATCTCAATCTTTCAATTATTCTCAGTTCAAATGTACCATATCTTAAAAATCTCAAAATACTTTAGTTTTCAGTGATCTTACAGCATTGATAAAGCCACAACTGCATACTTATTTTCATATCATGTGCTGTTGTTCTTTCAAGAGATAACTCTTCACCTTCCCATAATATAATTGTCACATCACCTCTCACAGGATTCTTAAAACCTTTAAAACATTTCATGATTTTGAATTATTCAACAAATAGCAATCAAAGTAATTTAGATTCCCAAATGTTTTGATTCTATTCTGTGAATGTTAGATTTATTTTTTCCAATCCTGTTATAACTTTTAATCCTTGAGGACTTGTCAGCCAATCTCAATGTGGCACTTACACAACAATTGACCTATAGCAGCACATCACTTTGTGTTGCCATGAATCAAAATCAGCGCAATAGCACCCTAGCCAACCAATCATAGCTCAGCACACTATGATGTATGATCTCTTTCTTGCAACAGATCACCCTCCATTACAATTGCTCTGGTACTCACAATTCTACAACTGTAGGTGTACGTAAATAAATCTTTGTCTGTGCCACTAAAGAAATTAAAGAAAACAAATGCAATTCAAAAATAAAAATATTAAGGTTTTAATACCCTATGACTTTTTCACACAGCAAGATTTTTCATCCACACAAATAAAATCTTGACCAGCGGGAAATCACCCTAATCAATGTAGCTTCACCTTTTGCACAATTAGGTTCTGCCAACACCAATCAATATTAGTACATCCACAACAATTCAATACAATCCCTATCTCAATTTGTATGGTCGACATTACCTCATGATCTACACTACAAATCTTTAGCAGACAAGGAAACCATAAAGTGTATTCTACACTTATCTAAATAAACCTGGATCTTAGACTACTTCAGAGTCCAATAGTTTCTTCAACATCTTCACAATAACCACTTAAACGTCAACAATTGATCCAAGACTTTTCTGCAACACACGACAGTATCGACAACAACAACTGCAAAGTATAACCCTATTGATACTAAAAACTCAAATATAGCAACTGCCTTCAAAACCATACCTTGTCAGTCTTCATAGTTAGGGTTTTGGGCTATGGGACTCAGGCATTTATTTATAGCTCCTCTTTCATAACTTAAACCTTCTCTCTACTACAAAGTTTGTTGGAACATCAGCAATTGTTTTCAATTGTAAAGAACTCAGTTTACCAGCATCTAGGCTAAATCCCAGCGGCAGCGCCTCTGCTATAGGAGCTTCACCCCCCCCCCCGCCAGCACGTCAAAAAATGTAAAAATAAAATGGGTTTAAAACCTTTTTTATTATTGTGTTATTTAGCTTGTGTTGGGCTCGTGCTGTGGGGCCAGAGTTATGATAGACTGTTGGGGGAATGGTGGGCTCTACCAACACTGCACATGTGGTTTTTGGCTGGCGGTCTTAGGCTGGCCAAAAGCCACATGCACAGTGACTCCTCTACAACCCCAGCTGCATTAGTGGGGCCAGAGAGAGCAGGCACAGACTCTCAGTCTGTCCTGGAACGCACACCATCAGCGCTCAGGCCAATCCTGAAGCTGCTGTCATGAGAGAGCAGCTTCAGGATTGGCTCCAGGGCAGGCTGGGAGCCTGTGCCTGCCTGCAGCTGCGGAGAGGAGCGGAGGAGTGCAACGGGATGCTCAAGGGCATCAGGTAAGTTTTATTTTTTTTGTTTTTGTCTTTGTTGTCCCCTGTTGTCCCCCACCCAACCTCTTTGGTAAAAAATGTTTTTATTTCTGTTGTCCCCCGTCAACCCACCCGCCCCCCCTCCCCTGCCCTGCTTCCTTTTCCTAATATGAGCCACTTCTGCTTAACCCCCGCCGCCAGTTCTCTATTTGCGATTCATCTTTGGCTTTGTTTCAGAGTAGATCAGAAGCTATGCATCACATAAATTAAAGTCATAGTAACTCATCTATTTTTAGTCAATAATTTGAGTTTTGTATGTATTAAAGGGTTTTGTTAAATAAATCTTAGTGAATTATCTTTATTGGCTCACAAGTTATTTCGTATTAATCTCGGTCATCAATATATGAACAGAAATCGAAAAACAATATTAGTTTATCAGAGCATATAATAAATGCATTAATTCGCATACCACAAAGGAAAGAATCCCCATATTTAAGAATCAGGAGAAAATGGAATCAGTCAGAACCCATAAAGAGTTCTAGTTCGAAATAGTGAGATATAAGCATAAAATTGCAGCACTGAAGTCATCTCAATAGATCAAAACTATATCAAAGCAGAACTTCTCATAAAGAGAGGTTCAAGAAACTCTAGTAGAGTCTCAAAGCAATGCGACATAAAGTCTGGGACTGGAAAGTAGGAAGTGGTAAATAGTCTAGGAAAGATTGTTTGCCTACTCTAGGAACATGCACTAATATACACAACACATTTCATAAATGTTGCAGCTTTCGGTCTTCCTCCGCCTTCAGCAAGTCAGTCATCATTTGATTCTTTCATGGGAACAAGATCCCTCCTCATCTTTTCACCAAAATACAATAGTCCACAATTCAAAGTTCAATCAATAAATCAATCAGTCATTTGTAAAGCGCACTACATACCCGCGAGGGTCTCAAGGTGCTGGTGGGGCCGCTACTGATTGAACAGCCGGGTCTTGAGCATCCTACTGAAGGTCAGCAGGTCTTGGGACTGTCGTAGGCTCAGTGGGATGGTGTTCCATGTCTTGGCGGCGAGGTGGGAGAAGGATCTCCCCCCGGTGGTTGTTCTTCGGATGCGCAGGACGGTGGCGAGTGAGAGGTCGGCGGAGCGTAGCTGGCGGTTGGGGATGTAGAAGGAGAGCCGTCTGTTGAGGTAGGCTTGGCCGGTCTTGTGGAGTGCCTTGTGTGCGTGGGTGAGGAGCTTGAAGGATACCCTCTTGCTGATGGGGAGCCAGTGTAGGTTCCTCAGGTGGGGGATGATGTGGCCGTGGCGTGGTACGTCGTGTATCAATCGTGATCGAGGCATTTTGGATGCGTTGAAAATAAATTCCTGGAATGGCTGTTTCTTCTGCTTGTGATATTTGTCATATATCTTCCATAATTTCAAATGTGTGTTCACAACTACTAATTCCCATGTGTCTACCTCTACTTAAACGCATATTTTCCATTTTTGTCTTCTGTCTAATTTTGATTTAGAATAGTTTATTTTCTTTTTAAACTCATCTTCTTTCTTCCAAAGGTCTTTTAGATCATCTTCCTCTATATTTTTACTGTGTGAAATGTCTATACTCCTTTCCTCTTGTGACATGATGAATACTTTCTCTAGGGGTCTCATTAAGCAGGTTAAATTGTTTTTTGTATGCCTTAACACTATCTATAGGCATGGATGGACTTACATAATGCCAAGCTGTATCCATTTCTTTTGCCTGGGGGTGTAAATTCATGCTCTTCTGTATGGAACATTTGAAAGAACCATAGCAATCTTTTGCATCTAGTGCCTGTGGGTATTCTTTAAACAATCTAGAGTAAACGTTAGTATAGTAATCTTCTTTCATGTAGCTCACAAATTACACCTTTAATTTTGTCTCATCTATTGTGTGTGCAGAGTTTGCATTTCCAGGTGTAGACATAGGCTGCTTAATCTCTGATGTCAAATAACACCCTAGTAATGTTGTTATGATCTCTAACACTGTTACTAAAAATGTAAAACCTTAATAATCTTGCCTCTCGCTCTGTTTAGAAAATACGTTTCTCTGTAGTCAGATCGTTATGCAAAAATATAGCAGCAATATTTCAGAGTTAGCTTTTCAGATCATCTAAAAGCAGCATCTTGAGTTTTGTTGTGTAGTTTGTTTTTTTAGCTGTTTTTTACAACAGTCATTGTATAGTCATCACAAACGCTACTCCCTTTTTTTCTAAATGTGTTATTCTTCAGCAGCCTTGGGCTTAGGGAAAACTTAAAACAAAAAGTTTAATTTCAATCTTTTGAACTTTCTCATATAACAATGTCTTTCAAACTTTTGTTTCTTTTCAGAGATCATTTCAAACAGCTTTTTCCCCAAATTTGTTTCTAGTGTGATGTCATGGGCGTTCCAACAGTTCTGAACTCAGAATAAGCAATGCTACCACTGGCAAATTTAACCCCTGATTTGTGTAGTATGTGTATTCAGGTGCAGAATCCCTTAAACAAGGCACTCTTGCTCTTTTCAACATTCTTGGTGTCTGCTTATCATCTTCTGTGTCAATTATACTTCTTGTCTCTGTCTTTTAAGCAGCTGTTGGCAGTATGCGATTAACTGACACACTCAATCTCAATTTCCTTTGACTATAACTCTGTAGCCATTCAACATTGCGGGTGACTCTTCTCAATCCAGTACTTGTTCTTTCACCCAGAGAATTGTTTTGTTCTGGTGTTGTCTCAACTGTTTTCTGAGGTTAAGGTTTAGGTCTTGTCTCTTCTTCTTTTTCTTCTTCTTCTTCATTTTCATCTTCTTCTTCTTCTTCTACTTCGGAGACTCCAAAGCTACTTTGTGAAATCACAGGAACCTGTATTGGTGTGACTGCTTGTCATTCTTCACCCCCCTCTTCTCCTTGTTTTTGTGTCTCTTGTGGTATTGCTCCTTGCAATTGCCCAGCTTGTGACGGTTCCATTGCCAGTGCTCTTGGTTCTGATTCATATGACATTATTTTTTCGTATCAACTTCTTACTCTCAGAGTGTGTGATGCATGTACCCAGTTTGGTACTCCGGCACACTTACCAGCAGTGTTCATGATGAGAATCACCTGGTAGAGGCCTTTCCATCTCAGTTCCAAACAAGACTTACGAATGTGCTTGCCTAATACCCAGTCATCTGGACTGAGTTTGTGGCACTGTTTTTGATGCGGGGTTAGTGTGGCAGCTTCAACCTGATGAGTGGCAGAATACACCACGTCAGTCAATCCTTTGCAGTAGTAGTAGTAGAGTATCATGTCATTTGTGATATTCAAAAGTGCATTTGCAAGCACAGCAGGTAGTCTCATCGCACGTCCCATCAAGATCGCATGGGGAGATACCCCTCCCTTCCTGTCAGGAACACTTTGGAGATTCATCAACACCAAAGGTAAAGCATCTGGCCATTTTATTGATGTGGAAGCACAGACTTTTGCCAAGCGGGACTTTATGGTTCAGTTGAGCCGTTCAAGAATTCAGGAGGCTTCTGGTCTATGTCTACAGTGTAATCTCTGCTCAACTGTAATGTTGTACAAATCATTCTCAGGACATCATTATTGCAATGAGTTGCACGATATGACTCATTATTAAAACTGTATAATTTTCTCATTATTTTTAAAATGTGCCTTCCCAGTTGTTAGACAAGCTACTACAAATTGCGACATGGGGGCACCAGAGTTTTAGATGAAGGCCGGGCATCAGCGTCCCTATTGATAGTGACAAGCCTTTTGGGGTGGGGAGGTTGTCAAGGGAAAGGCAGGATGTGGACCAGCTGAGGGTGTCTGTGTTAGAAGAGGGAGTTGAGAGGGCTGGCTGAGCTTGTGGCAGCAGTCGTTGCCTGATATGCATGCAACTTTACCAGCAAGCTCTTCCAATGAGTAAAATCGGGCCATGTGTATCCACACCTCTTAATACCATGTGAGCGAACCATGGACTTTTTGTGACTGGTCACAGTTGTATACCACCAGCACTGAGGGGTTCACCAGCCACATTTAGCTACCCAGGAACTGACACCAAACCGCCAGAAGGGATACCCAACAGTCGCACACACAGTTCATAATACAGCATAGAGAAGGGAAGTAAGCTGGAAGCATCAGTGAGTGGTTAGACGAAAGTATGCAAGGATTTTGGCAAAAGACACTCTTGGCAACATGGCTTATTTGTTCAGTCTGATTACAGATAACTTCTACATTTAAGCTCCGGTTGCCATTAAAGACCTCCAACTGACCAATCAATCAATCAATCAAGACCTTTATTCTGCGGAAATAGCCATAGCAGTTCAGTACACTAAATACATACATTTTAATTTAAAAAGCTTGCACATTTGACATAAAAGAATAAAACCTTCCCACAACCAGGAATACTCCAAAGATCGCATCTACTATAAAACAGTTCCCTAACTGTGGGAAGTCCTAATGTGCAGGTGCCAGCTCAATATAATTTTCTACATTTTAATGAGCTTCAAATACAATTAATCACTGCATAGCACGTTGTTTCTGCCGGAAGCTGTTGTATAAATATCCTAGCAACTTTAAATTGTCTAATAGCAGCACACAGTCCTGCAACTAAAACGTTTTCAATTAGCGCTGCACAAAGTGAAAAATAGGATCAAGTCTATAGAGCTCTGTGCGGAAAAAATATCACCAGGGCATTTCTGCCTACTCATTCCATTTACCGACATCCACTGCTTTTCCCACTGTGCAATTACATTTCATATCACTGCCATTATAAAGCCCTCAGACTGGATATTCTCTTACCTATATCCTACACTGGGATCCGCTGACTTTTGCCTCCTTGTGGCCTGAGGCCCCTCTATTCTATTCTATTCTATTCTGTGCAATACAGACTTGCCATTTAACCTCCCAACACCCATATCATGTTTGTCTGTAATCTGACCAACTTTGAAAACTGAACTTTGAGAACTATTCCACCCATCTTGTCCATTTCTGGCATATGTTCTGATTCCTCATCCTGTACAGTAGAGAGTGCCCCACATAAAACAACTGAGTCTGTGTAACTCACTTGTAATTAGGGGTGGGCGTAACTGGGGTAATTCTCTCTAGCATAATTACTTTTAATTACCGCAAAATTACTCATAATTATGCTTAATTACATGAGAAGCGTAATCCAACATTTAGCGCGAATTTTCTTAGTGCAAAATGCACCCTTGCATCGAAAATGGGCCTGAGGGCGCATTTGCACTAATAAAATAGCTCTAAGTGCTCCAGGACACAAACAGCAGTAGCCAGCAGCCCCTTGTTCTTCCTTCATCCCTTGTTCCTGTGCTTTGGTGGTTCGATTTGTGCCTCAAATAACTCATAATTACTAAAGCTGGCGTAATCGTGTAAATTTGGTAATCACAAAATGAATGCGTAATTCCTGAAATTACTTCAATTACTCCAGCGTAATTAAAAGTTTGCCCAATACATCTTGCAATTCACACGTCCATTCAGAATTCTTATTTCCTGTCTGCAATTGATGCATTCTTTCTTTCTACTGTGCTGAAGTTCCATGTCTGTATGTTAGGTCCTAAATAATTTCACATACCGTATTGTATATTCATTCTGTATTTTATTTATCCTATCCATCGTTTCACCCTTTCGTTCATGGCATATGACATTGGCAAATTTTCACGAGTATCGCAATATTTGCTTTTAGATATTTCTCCAAATATTGCTGCCATATATTTAAAATCTGTAAATTAATGGCTGCTCTATTCTGAGTTACGTTTCTGTAGATGCCCTTTTGTCTGTTAACATTTCTCTCCCAATGGCATGACTGTCTCTATTTCTGTGCACGAAAAGCCAATGGCCAAAAGTCATGGACGCCAATTCACCAAAATATCAGGGGTTGCGGAAGTGACTTCACATGCCCTTTGACCTTCACTTTCACTCACACATACACATGCTTACACATACCACGTTTACACATACACACAAATGTACACATACACACACTCTTTCTTACATAAACACACTGAAAACTGCAAGCATGCACACAGCATAATACATTTTAAAGCAGCATTTTTTTTACTTACTTCAGCTACTAGGGAAAGTCATATTCCAGCTATTTGTACTGCATTACTGCATGTTTTATTAAACTAATAGCGAATAATGTAATATCATTCACTATTTGTATAATAAAAAATGGACAAAAAGCAAGGAGAGTGGAGTCCCCACTGACGCCCATAAGGAGCTGCTTCTGCTCCCAGCACTGACTTTGCCACTGCTGACGCTAGGGGTCGCAAAGGCAGTGAAAGGGGTCACAAGGGACATGGCAGGGGTCGCAGCAGCGACCCCTGGCGATCCCTAAATGACATCCATGTCAAAAGTGTTTCAATAAAATAAAATAATAGACAATTATATTGATATTGGCATGTCTGTCATTTGAACTATATAGTGATATGTGCAAGCACCATATCCTTATGAAAGAATAATTTGCTTAATTTGGTATAAAGGTGTCAATATCAAAGAGCTAGTAGTGACTAGTGGTTGATTTATTAACATGGGGGTTCATTAAGGAGTAGATCTGAGTGGTTCTCAATGAGCAGAGTCAAAGTGGTCGAGTGAGAACTGTAAAAATAAAATATTTGGAGACTTCTGCGAGAGTGACCAACTCACAGTGGACAAACTGTTGGATTACCCGCATGCCGGTCAACAGGTGGTAAAATCGCTGTCATTCTCGCCATATATTTGTGACTGTATAAAATGACAGGGAGTAATAGCTGTTGTCATTTGAAATGTTATATATAGTACGGAATTTAACATTAAAATACCCTTTCTTTTATGAAACCATGAATGCAAAAGCATGGAATGGGTGGTATTTTTTCAAATATTACACATGCAAATAAAACATATAGTCCTCGATCCAGGTTACTGACACATCACACTGATGACTGTCTCATTATCATTTAGAGCTCGTTTTAGAATTTTTCGATGTGGAAATTCTACTAGCAAATTTAGGGGTGGGCGAAATTTGCGTAGTCACGCTACGCAAAGCTCCGCGAAATGGTAAAAAATCTCCGCGAACACGCAGAAATTCCGCAAACACGTGGAATTGCTTGTTCGCAATGCTTTTTTCTTGTTCGCGATCACTGTTTGTGTGCTCGGGGGGAAAAATCTCGCGAACATGCATTTTGAGAATGCGGACAAGCAAAAAATTTCGCGAAGCCACGGAAATCAGGATTTTGGGCAATTCCGCGTTCTCCGCGGAACGCAAAATTACCCAAATTCCGCAAGCGGAACGGAATTTACCGCCCAGGCCTACTAGCAATAAACGGTGCTGTACGATATTTATCCACATAATGTTGGCTCTGTGGATATCACGACTTTATTTTATTTTGCTGTTTAGTGTGTCTGCGCCCCGAGCCCCTCACGGGTGACGCAGCCGCGCTCTACAAATCCTGATTGATTGATTGATTGCATTTCAGGTTTCAGAGCTTGCATATTGATTACCATATGCACTTTTTCACATGGGCATTAAATAATATAGGTATGTATGTGGAGGTCCAGTAATGTAGGCGTTCATTCATGAGTCCTCTAACTTAAATTTGTTTGTGCTAGTACAAACCCTAACCCTTTACAGACTGAACATTTTAAGCAAGAGTCAAATCCTGGAGCGCTTTATGCAGTCACGTGGTTCCATGCTGATTGTTATTTATTGCTGGTGTATGTTGAGATGGCCTTTCACGTGACATTTCACGCGTACCTGATTGATGTTAGCAAACACCAATTCTTTCTTAGAAATGTGACCACTGTACTGCTGTCATTGCTAGATTCTGAGCTGAAGCATATTTTATTCAGTGGCATAGTATTCTGAGACATTTATCTTTTCTCCTGGTTGTTTTTTTTGGTGTGAATGATGCCTACCTTTCTATTTTCAAATCCTGTTCTTTAAAATAATTTAGAACTCTCTGACTATAAGCATTTTAGTGATTTAATGAACTTTTGATTCATCTGATGCATTGTTCATTGAAGAAAATGTTTATCATGTGGTATAGAAGGTGGCTATTAGCTGCGTGTGATATTTAGTTACTTGCTGTATTTGTATATATACTA
Organism: Triturus cristatus; assembly: GCF_964204655.1. Taxonomy (NCBI): domain Eukaryota; kingdom Metazoa; phylum Chordata; class Amphibia; order Caudata; family Salamandridae; genus Triturus; species Triturus cristatus. The sequence goes on from NC_140587.1 coordinate 628,474,355, forward strand.
GTAATCAGCTGATTTTAGATACAAAGAACCCTGTACCCTGAAGGCAGAAACATTCTGTGCTGTGTGATAAAGGGATAAACTAAACTATTGACAGCAATTACGGAATGGAATTTACGCCATAACGTTTTCTATTGCAAAGCGTCGCTATCATGTCAAAAAAGGATCTTATATAAAATACAACATTTTTTGCGTATTCCTTTTTATGTTCCTAATTAGATAAACTCGTTTTCTACACTCCTATAATCATGGCAGAGAAGGGCATGAACCAGATGACCATTATGGTACCTTCCATTTGTAAATAAGTCCTGCTATAAAACATGGTTATGTTGATTTAAAATATAACATATAACAGTTTCACAAGCGATTGGAAGTAGTATAGTATGCTGATCTCATGCACATGAAGGGATTGGCAACCAGCCGTAGATAAATATTTGCCTTTGGTAGCACATCTCTAATACTAAATATGTCAATAGGGTCTCCTGGGTACACAGGCATCTAAGTGATGGAGGGTGCAGATGTATACACAGCTGTATTTTTATCTTTCTGTGATCCTAAGCTAGAGATCAGTAATGTCCCCAGTACAGTGTGGGTGCCATGCTTGTGTCTCTTTGTACAATACAATATGAGCATCATTAGTATTTGTGTGTGTATGTATGGATGTAAAGTTCTCAGCGCCAACCAGACCTAAAGTGTTTTGACAGCTAAAGTCATTTAGCTTAATGACGTTTCAAAACATTGATACAGGTCTGAACAGCATCCTCATTGTAGTTGCTGTTCTTCCTCATTATATAGCTCATTATGTTCAGGGTGATAGTTCATTATGTTCAGGATGACAAAGGTTACCCTATCTTTTACTGCAGATCTCTTATCATCAGTAATTTGAAGATGATTCTCATCGAGGGGCTTATTAAACTGTTTGGGAGATGTTTGCTTTCATATGTTAGTTCTTCTTTAAACAACTATGGACATTAAGATGATGATTTATGTGGAGGTCTTGTGTAATACATTGTTAGAGCATCCTGGAGCTCATGGCTTGCCAGTGTCATAAGTAAAGAATGGATTAGTTTTCTCCAGAGGTTGATCTAGTATCCACTTTCTATGCTATATTTAGAAAGAGATTCCTTTGTTTATGACAACTATTTCATGTTTAGTAAGTTATCTGTCTGACATTTATAGTTCTGGCACTGAATGTCTGACCAGCCCATTGTTCAGGTTGCTTCTGGGTCTGTGCTTCCTATGGTTTTGTGTGCACCATCTTGTCTTGTGTCTTTATTTTTCAAATCTTCTTCTGTGGTAGGGTTTTTTTCTATTGTATAACTAAGCACTTTTATTAAAAGTGATGACTTTTCTGTGTTATTAGTCGCCTCAGAATTAACATGCAAGACGTTTCACTGGTGGAAATATGCACTGACATATTCCCGCTTTCGTAAATGGCGGCATCGTATTTGCATGTCCAGTGACGAATGGAAGCCTTGCAGATACATCTACAGTAAATTAACAGTCTACAGACAATCTTGCTGTAGCATGTATACAGCAGGAAATCCACAGACGAAAATCTACATGTAGAAATAAAATATTTGGCACGTAAATGCAATCACACAAAATTCATAAATAGTAGGGCATCTTACCCAGGGGCCTCTTCCTTTGCAGCTGCAATTTACGGCATGCAGAGATAAATGCTTATTGTTTTTTTTAAGTCCTTAAAGAAGATGAGGAACAAACTCTGTGTCTTAGTGTTACAGCTTATGTATTATTGTCACTGTAAGTTTTCTTTCTAACAATTTATAGGGTCCACTGATGCTCCGCGTGCCTAGTGAGCTACTCAGAAAACTGTGAGGCAAAATGGGGTTTTACAAGAATCCACGGAGGATCAACAGTTTTATAAATTCAGAAAAAAAATTATTTACAATAAGGAATCACATTTGCAAAGAATAGGTAATCCAGACCTTAGTACATGGCACCGTCAAACTCCTCCACCCAGTACTCCAATACCAGGACATGCTTCGTGGACTAGAGACTAGGCTCTGAGCTCCCACCCCTACTGTGTCCAGCCGAAAGGGTTGGACACCCTTAGATGGTGTGGCACAGGGCCTGGCGCTACCTACCCCTGCTGCACACTACCGAAGGCCATAAGCTTCCAGCTCAAATGTCCACGGAAGGCGGGGTGCAGGGACCACTGCCCAGGACCTACACCCCATCCTCTGCAGATGTCCAACCACTGTAGCACACAGCCTTAGATGGAGTAGAGAGGTTGGGCCACATGATCTTGCAGATAGAGTGTAGGCCTCACCGGACATGCATGACCAAAGGCTGTGTGCACCAGGGTCAGACACCACGGCAATGTGGGGTGCGTTGCCTGTCTGTCCATGGATCCTCTTCAGAACTGCCAAGGGAGTAAGGGGATAACTGTGCTGAAAATTACAGTTTTACCTGAGAACCAAGGAGGATCAGTGAACCTCAAATTTTACCAGAGAGTAAGTTTCTATCACAAAAATGAATTCTATTTATAAAAAATGGTGACTCTGAGAAGAACCTTTTAGTTTATTATGCGGTTTGTACACAGTTATAGGGCAAATTGAATGCAATCCTTCCGTCTTCTAAGAAAGATCCTATTCTCTTCTGCTGTCAAATACACTCCATCTCTTCGTAGAGTGCGCTGCATGTTGAACCAGATAATATTGTGGTAGATGAATCCTACGTCATGGTCCTGGACATATGCGGAAATTACTTTGTTGATATGTTTATGAGATTTTTCTATTTGTGGACAAACAATACTGGTCAGACTATTATCACTTCTGCCTTAGGTAGATGTTGGAATAGACAAAAGCTTTGTAGGGCAGGGGGAGAAATCCATCAACTTTTCAAAGTTTTTTTTTAATTTCAATGAATAAAGCAACACCAGCAACTGTGCCTAAATCATTGCCTCTGCAATGCAGAATTGTTACATGTGATTGCTCACGTGATGAAATCCTTTCAGCCAAAGTAGCACTTAATAGGCCATTTAATTAAATAGTCTCAATCTATGTATCTTCCACATTAGGTAAACTCAAATCCTTGTCAATAATGCCAGATCTCACATACTCACATACTCAAGTGCTCAGTGGACAACAATCCACAAACGAACTATAATCCAAGTATACTTCAGACCCTGGGCTGCAGAATAAGAAGAGTTCGCTAAGGAGGAGTGATTTAAATACAAAAATATAACTGCTAATAGAACAAAGTTGTAGGTTACATATAAGGTTCAGTGAGAAGTAACCCATATACAGTAGCAGTGCATTAGATCAAAAAATAACTTCTCCTTCTTAGCTTTGCAAGTGGACACCATGCACTGTACACTATGGTATTTGCAGTGATTGAGTCTAACTCATGAGGTGATATCAAGGCCAACCAATGATATTACAGTTATGGTCGCCGGAAGATAAGCAATTTATGCTGTTCTGATCTAACTAGGAACTGGGAACATGCTCTGATCTGATAGCCTTGGAAACTGGGGCAGAGTAGAAGGGGGTGTTGGTTTAAGACAGAAAGGGTATGCCAACTTCAACCAATGTCTTTGTTTGCAATAAACATTCACAAAAACAAACCTTACCTCTGGGTAGAAAATACAGCCTGACTCTGGTGCCTCATAAAAGGGTAACATTTTATAATAAAGCTCAGATCAGTTCTTACACTGGATGAAGAGACGTGTGTAGGTGAATCTGCTTATGGAGCTTTTCATTGGCAGAATTGCAAAACTATCTTCAATTGTTTAGATAATCTAGTTAGAGACCTACTTATGTTTTCTCCAAGTGATTTATTTTCTTATAATACAGCCCGTGATATATGATCTACTGTTAAGGTTAAAGACTTTTGACTGACAACTTTATGAAATAATCGGTATGGAAAGACAATAAAAGAGAAATTGAATGATCTATTTTCATAGTAAACAGTGCTGTGCTCGCTATTGACAAACTATAGTAGTGAGAAATACAGCAGGTGTTTTAACTATATAACTATATATTTTATGAAGAATATCAAGAAATATTTTGCACATGTAAGTTTCGAGGCATTTCAAAAGTACTATGATTTAGTCAGAGTGGCACTTACGCACATGTATCACCACACCCCGTTCACCCAGACACTCAGGGGCACCCACAGAGTCCTGAACAAACACACCTTCATAAACTCTGTCACAGTGTAATGGAGGAAAATTCACTAGTATGTATTTAGACTCACTTCCAGAGCTATATCTCAGCACACTTACACTCACTCAGAGACATAAACAAACTTTGATATACTTAGAGTCACACCGCACCCTGGGTCATACATCAGCACACTGGTACTCATCCAGACACTCAGGGGCACACTACGACACATGAACAATCACACTGTCAGTGACTCTGTGACAGTCCAATGGAGGAAAATACACTACAGTGTACTTAGATTCACACATAGGAACATGTATCTGCACACAGCTACTGAGCCTGACTCTCAGCATACTCAGAGTGCCAAACAAACGTCATCTCCGTCTTCATGTATTCCACCCTCTCTGCACATGGCTAAAGGCTGTATGCAGTTGGTAGGTAGCCTCGGGCAGATGTGCCACAATGCCCAGATAGATCAAATCCAAAACTTGGCACTTAGAAACTTTTCAGCCAAAAAGTAGTCTGAGAACCAAGATTAGACTGGGACCTACCTGCTCACCGATCTGCCCCAGGTGCGTCTCTGGTTGGCCTGACTTCGCGGTAGCTCCCATTACATTCATCTCTGCAGCAGCAAATCCTGTTCAGCGGCTCCTTGTGAAACCCTCATTGGCTACAGCCCGCAGCTTCATCCTACTGGAGATTTTTGACCTCCCAAAAAGAGACGGAGTTCGAATGCAGAAATCTTCACCACAAATTCGTTTTAGTGGCTCCATGACAACAACTCCTCCTCCTTAGACTGTGCTGGCTGCCTTGCCTCTCTGAAATGTACCTTCTCAAACATTTCTCCTCGAAATTTCTTTTCACTTTAAACATTAGAAATTCACAACTCCAGTTCTACTAATTGGATATCTGTCATTTGATGTTAAATAATTTACTGAAATACGCTGTGGTTTGTGATTTTTCTTGTGTTGTGTTTTCACTTTATCACTGTTTAAGTGCTGCATAAATACTTTACACATTGCCTTGTAAGTTAAGCCTGACTGCTTTTGTGCCTAGCTACCAGAGGGTCAGGCACAGGTTAATTTAGTGACTTTTTGTGGTTCATCCTGACCATGAGTGTGGCTGTTGCTTGAGTAGAGTTTCACCTCCACAACCAACAACCCAATTTCTGACACCCTCTCTCCTGCTCTCGACACCATAGCATTGTTTTCTTTGATCCAAATGATCCGTTGGTCCGTACTGCAACAAATGAAAGAAATTGTCTAGCTGGACAATCTACATTATTCAAAAATAATGAGCGTATAGAGAAAATTAGTCCACCCACTTGCAAGATTCTATTTTGACTTGGTCATTTGGGAGAGGCTGGGTTTTGGGATTACAATCAATTTCCTACATTTCATCACAATACACTGGAGCAAGACAACTAGCAACTTTGAGTGATCAAAGGCGGCGATGCACAAGCAGTCTTGTGAGGAAAGTGAAGGAGAAAATGTGCCAGCAGAACTGCATCAGCAAGTTCAAGAGGAGGAGATGCAAACGTTGCAGTACTTCTAAAAATGCTAACTCAAAGTAATGTGTTCAAGGAAGATAAACAAGTCCATTATATGTCAGACAATAGATGCCCACCTCAGAAAGCACCATAGAATTGGTACCAGTCTTTCAAAAATACTGAATTAAAAAAAACTTTAAAAACTATAGTTAAAAAAAATAAAAAGACTTCCAAAATAAGAACCATACAAAACTGTTTAAAATAACTGTTCATACTGGGCTGTCTGCAGGCAAGTCCCTACACTGATTTCAGCTGAGTACGGCTGAAAAACATCCATAACAGAAATGTCGGCAGAGAGTCTGGCACAGGGTCTCACCAGAGGCAAGGCTCTTCAGAACTGTTCTGTTGTGCACAGTCAAAGACAGTGCGCAGTAGGGGTGCGATGCCAGCAGTGGGAGGATTGCAGAACCTCCCCAGAGAAAAGGTCATCCAACTCAACCTCCAATGCATGGTTTAGTTGAGGTACAGGACCTCACTGTGAAAAAATTGCTTTTTGCATGACCCCCCACATTTTTGTGGAAAGATGCAGCTGATATTTTAACTCTGCACTCTGGGTCACTGCTGTCTAGTCCAAGGCACATGCTCTGACCCCTGAAACATAACAGAATTGGCTTACTCATCTGCATCATACTAGACTCAGTGCTCACAATGAACCGCCAGATCAACGCTGTATCCTCGGCATGCTTTAACATTCTCCACATGCTTCGAAAGACTTTCAGATAGATCCCAACCAAATCCAGAAAAACTGTCACGCACGCACTCATCAGCAGCAGACTGGACTATGGCAATGCTCTCTATGCCAGAATCAACAAGAAACTCCTTTGCAAACTCCAGATTGTCCAGAATACCGCAGACAGACTGATCCTTGATATACCATGTCGCAGTCACATCACTCGACTCTGCCGCGCTCTCCACTGGCTTCCAGTCAAAACAAGAATAACCTTCAAACTCCTCACCCACACATACAAGGTGCTTTACAACACCAAACCCGCATACCTATACAGCCACCTCTCCTTCCACGCACTCAAAAGACACCCGGATTAGCGCAGCTCACTCTGGCGACTGTCCTACATATCAACAAGACCAGAATGGGCGGAAAGTCCTTCTCCTACCTTGTAACCAAAGCCTGAAACACTGTCCCCCTCCACCCCTGCAATCTCCCACATTGACCCAGTTCAGGAAGGACCCCACGACCTGGCTCTTCGGATGACCCCTGCACTCAACGGAGCTGCCCCTTCAGTGGCTTGAGACCCTCATGGGTGAGTACTCGCGCTTTCACAACCCTGATTGAGTGATTTAACTCCTAATTGGCACATGTAACTTTCTAGCAAGGCCATATTATGGAGTTCAGGAAAATAAACCAAAGGCATAGAAAAGTTAAATATCATCTGTGGACGGCAACACATGTGCCGTTCACTAGGCTGACAAAGGAAACATGATTTCAGGCCTACCTGCTCCTTTTAAATCTGCTAATGTACCTGCCATACTAACCTTTTTTAATAGGAAAGAACACTACTTTACAATATTAAATAAATTACCCATAAGTAGGCCTCACAGCCCACAAGGTAAGGTAACTAGTATTTAAAAGTAATTCATGAGTTTAGTGTTGGCATGTGCCTACAGTAATTAGCACCTAAAAGCTATTTTGTGGAGACTATAATTGTCATATGACAAAAATGTAAGTTTAATTAAAATAATAATTCACTGTCTTTGGGTTGGGATAAGTTACACAGAGGATTCAACAACTATTTCCACTATTTGTAATGTTTATTAAAAAATCAAATCCCCTGGTGAAGTTGGATTTTTAATAAATGTTTAGAAGTGCTTATTAAAAAGTTTGATTTTTACTGTCTAAACCTCCAGTAGACTAATTAGCATTAGACTGCAAGCAACTAACCAATGTCAGTGATTCTCCTTTATGAGGTGTCAAAACTGCTTCCATACCAGAAATAATTGATTAGGCCTTTTGGCATAAAGACCTGAGTGCGAAGAATGGAACTCCTCTCAGCTCAGGCAGGCAGCTGGGGAGGATTCCGGTGCTTTATGTACTTGAAATGGGCCAATGTAATACCTGTTTATTCATAGGTAAGTGTAAAGGGAGACCTGGGGCCATCTGTGGACATCTTGGCACCAGCCCAGTGAGACTTTGTCCCACAACTAGTTTGTGGTAGTTGAGGATGAGGAGACTTCTCATTTTCCTAAATAATCAAATGGCATTTCGTCAGAACCGAGAACATTTTCATCTACACAGTGGTTGGAATCCGGGTTAGTCTCAAGGAGAATTCAACCACAATTAAAACTTAATTCGCTCCTCATTGGGCTGGCGCTGCAATGCCCAATGGGACCCGCAGGAGGGCTCTTTGCCGGAGATCTTTTACCTGTTATCTTGGCCGTTGATTAAGTCACTTACTGGGAGTGCAGGGAGGAATTAACCAAAGGATCTGGAGTCACGGGGCACTCAATGGCCTCGCGTCCTACTCCTATGGATAAAAAGAGGAACACATTGTTAGGGAGCTGTGCAGCTAAAAGCGTGAAAAGATGCAGGAAAAGACTTGAGCGTATACTCATGTCTGTCATGTACACAATATGTGACCGACCTACCGTCCGTGGATTCCAGAGCGGTGTGTAGTCCACGTTGCGTGCCTGATAGACTTGAGTATATGCTCAAGTCTTTTGAAGTCTGTAATGGTGAGGCTCCCCCTAGGGTACGTCAATCTGGCCCCATGTGAGTCCGTTTGAGGCACCTCTTAGCACTGTCTGTCCCCGACTCAATGGAGGGCACAATTAAGGGCTGGGCCACTTCCCGGTGGGGGTGCCAGTGTGTAGCCAGGCCGGGCACCACGTAACTTCTTTGAGGCTATGTCTGAACACTATCCACACTAAATCTGGTGGTTTTCTTAATTAGCATTAATTAGGACGTTTCTCACCCAGGTGACAATATATCAAGGACTGTGGGAACAGCTTGCATTAGAGGGTTAGCTACCGTTTTGATACCAGGTGGGGTTTTAGTACATCCCTTTGCATACCGTACCTCGTTCAGGGGTGACTGGGTGCTGCTAGACCTGTGATCCACCTACCCCTTATGAGGAATGACTGATTAACATGCACACCCATATTGAGGTTCTGTAGCGATCCGAACCTGTGAATTCGGTATCGTAGTGCTGACACGATTTCGGTACCAATGAACCGCAAAAGATCCATCACATGCATGACAGTGTTTTCGCTACGCAACTATCATGAATTCACTGAGAAATAGGGCATTCCGTTGTAAAGTCATGGCATCCATTTTAGTTACGGCATCCATTTTGTTTCTTGCCCTCACATAGTCAATGAACGGGCGATGACCCCGGCAGAGTCACCTTGTTAAGGACACGTAAGCTCGAGCCCCCGAGAAAGGCTGATGCTGCATGACTAGGCAGAATCAAGCTGCCTCCCTTGCCTGAGGCCAGTCCTGCTATACTGGTTCTCGTGTCCGTTGTCCTGACTGAAAGGCCGACGACGATAGCCATGCCCGTTTATGATCCATAAACACCTCTTATCCTACTTTTCAATCCTTTGCACCTGGCTCTGCTCCTCTCCTTCTGGGCTTTTACAATGGGGAGGTTACGATTTTTATGATGGGGAGGATCGGGTAAAGAATGGAAAACTGTCGAGGGGACCTGATCGAATACCGAAAACCTACGACTAATTATTGTTTGATGTCTATTTACTGTTTGTTTGGGATACCGGGTTGGGCATGAGAAATATTCGTGTAATGTTGCCTAAAGACATTTTGCGTGTATTTAAAGAACAACCCACTTAATGCAATTTGAACAGTCTCGTAGATTCTGCCTCTGTGTGGTTCCTATGATTTCTGTGTCCCTGCAGTAAATAAACCTTAGTCTTTGACGCCACCATCGAGAAGCCCGTGTCTCTGTTTATTTGTGCACCGAGACAGGAGGAACTCAGGGGTCTTTGGGTGTTGTTTCCCTGACACCTCTGGACTCTTAAAAGTCCAGAACCTCAAATTGGCGCACAACGTGGGGCGACGTCATCCGGTACCGGTCCAAAGCCTGAAAAGTTCGAGAAGTTTTGTGTGAAGATTCCGGAGGGAGGTACCCCGCTTCATCGATCCCTGCATGTCGTAAAAGTGGCCCGACGATCTCTTCCACGAAGGTTCCCGTTCCCAGACGGCTACAGAGGACCGCTGCCCTGACTGTCGCCCTGTCTTGGACCCGAGGTGCAGACCTTAGTACGGCGAGACGTAGACGGGTTCTCCTTGGTGACGTCTTCCACATTTCAGTTAAGTATTAAGTGGGTTACGCTCAGTTTGGTTATTCCTTGTTGCTCTGGTTTGATTCGTAGATTATCATTGGTTGTTCTTGTTTAGATAATCTTTGTTTTTGGTATTAGTTCATTTTGGTAGGCCTAAGTTCTCTGCGCATTTTGGTTGGAATTTGTCTTTGTTTGTCATGACTACCAGTAGTAATTGTTTCTTGTCCTGGTTACGTTGCAACGGGGATTCCCGGTTGGAGGATTCGTGTTCGGCTCCTCCGATTGGAACTCCTACATATGAGCTCTATTGTAAACATGGTGTGGGTCCTATTACGTATAATGAAGTATGGGTCCGTTATACAAGAAAAGATGGTGTCCTTAGTTGGCCACTGCATGGTAGCTTCGAAACGGAAATACTAGACAATCTAGAAATAAAGTTGTTCAAGAGAAAAGCCCGGCCGGCAATGTTTGATTCTTTTCGCGTATGGCGCAAAGAAGCCAAACAGAGAGAAATTAGGAAGACGAAGAAAGAACAGAAAGAGAAAGGGTTGACTTTAATGGAGTCTGCTAGGCAGCTGCACGTCAACGAAACTGAGAAAGCAATGGAGATGGCGAATAGAAAATATAATTTGGGAATTGATAAATGTTACCCTGTATTGCCATCTTGTCCTACTAAGCCGATGGAGGATCATGAAAAGGATCCTCTGTTGTCTTACCTGTTGAATTCACCTCCACCGTATGCACAGGGTATTAAAGTACCACAGTTACTACCTGTTGTACAGCCAGCTGCTGGTCAGCCTGGAATAGTTGCTCCACTTCCTTTGATTCCAGCTCCTGTCCTTCCCGTGGTTAATGTTCCTTCGGCACCCCCTCTTCCTGGGTCGCCTGTTCCGCCTTTGCCTGTCATTTCGCAAACTGCTTCACCTGCTACTCCCACCCTTACTATTTCATCTGCTTCAGCTGCCCTGTCCCCGAACCCTGTTAACATTCTGACTCCGCTTTCCGTTCGTCGGAAAATACCCGACTCTGTAACTAATATCTTAACTCCTCTCTACAGGTCTTTAATTGGGACCCCCGTTTCTGACTCTATACAGAGACGTAGCCAGCTTCCTGGTCCTCAGGAACGAGACATGTTAGATTCGACAGCTCTTAGGTGGATGTCGAAAGCTGTGAAGTATGATGCACGAAGAGTGTTAGATACTTTTATGCAATGGAATGAACCTACTCAACGTTATGTTTTTGACGTGATGTGTTCTCTTGTGCGTGAAGAATGGGAAGATGATGACTTAGATTCTGTCCCCTCTGATTTGATAAATATTCAACAGAAATTCGCCGCCGGAATGGTGATAGGTTCAGAAGTAAGAGGAGCGATAGAACTGATTTTAGCTTATAGGGATGATTCCCCTCTTCGAGCGACAAGAGACCCTGATGGTTCACCGATTACTACTAGGAAAAAACGAGGTCAATATCCGATGAGGGAAGTTCCACCGATATGGCGTGATGCAGTTCAAGCTGATGCGGCTAATGGTATTGCAGCTGCCCCGGCACAATTCCAGAGAGTGTGGATACACATCCCTTGGAAGCGGGCCGAAGTATTAGCCGTAAAACAAGCGTTGCCAGGCCCGCGTAAAAACCCTGCTGGTTATTATAAAGAGTTAACGCAGACAGTTCAAGCGTGTGTCATGAATTTGGCAGACATTGAATTGTTATTTGGTAATGTAGTGCCACAGCCTATATGGGCCAAGATTCGACAAGAGAACCACCCAGTCGCCTTAGGAGGTGATTGGCCAGCTATTGTAGCAGCAGATGCGCAACAAATTGGCGGTGCTAAACCTGAACCTCTGATTGCTGCCTTACCTGGCAAAATAATTAATCTGATGAAAACGCTGATGCCAGCGTTACGAGTCAATTGGGATAAACTATCGGCATGCAAACAAAAGAAGGACAAAAGCGTCTCTGACTTTTTCACTAGATTTGAAGAAACTTTCGTAGACCACAGTGGGCAAGATATGAGTACTGAGGGAGGCCAGAGATTGTTTGTCGACAAGTTCGTGTTTAATTTACTACCTGAGCTTAGTAACAAGTTAAAGGATTCTGAAAGTGCATGGGCAGTGTCGACGACAGCACAGATACTTGCAACTGCTCAGTATTACGAGAATAGAGAGAAAGAAGAGAAGGAAAAGTCAGAAAAGAAAACAAAAGATTTAAAGACTAAAGTTCTTTTGCAACAGGCGTATCCGCCTCGATCGAATCAGTCAGATTCACAGCAGCGACCCCAGTTTCAGCAACAGCCACAATTCCAGCAAGGAACGTCCCAAAGATTTAATTATGGTTTTTCCCGACAACAGTTAGCATGGAATCAGTGTGCCTATTGTAAAAAGGAGGGTCATTATAAAAATGAGTGTCCGGTACTGCACGCACAGACTAGTGGTGTCCCAGCTCAGAGAGGTACTGTTGGATCTATGCAAACTCCTAGAGGTAGAGGACGTGGTACAATGACACCACAGGCTGATCGCCAATCGAATTATTTCGATCAGCGAAATGCACAATCTGCGCAATCAGGCAGATCTCCACAGTATCATGTTGAAGATTATTATGATCATAATGAAGAGATTCAGAGAAGCGAGTACTAGGACAGCCACAGGCAAAGAGAGGGAGTAGTATCAGTTCCAGTTGATCAGAGTGGACCTTATGTCGCAGTAGTTACCTCAGGCGTGGTCAAACCGTTTCTGTTGGATACTGGTGCGGCAAAAAGTTCAATTATGCATGCGAAACTTCCTGGCGCACCTTTGTCTGGCTTAACGAACACTTCAGTAGGTTTCTCAGGCGCCCCTGTTCACAATCCTGTTTCTAGTCCTTTATCAATATCTGTTGGGCCATGCGAGCTAGAAGCACCCCTTATCCTAACAACCGGTTGTAATGAGAATCTACTTGGTTTAGATCTGTTGAAACGCCTGCATGCGACACTGTACTGTTCTCCTTCGGGAGTACAGCTCACATTAGGCAAAAGAGTAATCTCTCCAATGTATATGTCGATGGATAAGCTCCCACCGGAGCTGCGTTCTCTCCCTGATACTCTTTGGGCAACTGGTCCTAACGATGTAGGCCTCTTGGAAATTCCCCCTTATGTGGTAAGTCTGAAAGCGAATGTTAAATTCCCACGAATCCCACAGTATCGGATTTCGAATGAAGGTGAACGAGCGCTCTTGCTGATTGTGAAAGACTTAATACAGAAAGATGTGATAGAGGAAACCAGAGGAAATGTCTGCAATAGTCCCGTTCTGCCGATTTTGAAGCGCACGGACCCTTCCAAACCTCCAATCTACAGATTTGTGATTGACCTCAGAGAGGTTAACAAAATAGTGATTCCACAGTTTCCTGTAGTCCCAGATATCACTGCATTATTGACGTTGATTCCTGCCTCAGCCTCATGGTTTACAGTTATCGCCTTTTTCAGCATTCCCATAGCCGAGGAAAGTAGAGACATTTTTGGTTTCTCCTTAGGAGGTCGCAGTTTCAGATTCAAGCGCGCTCCACAAGGTTATTGTGAAAGCCCTTCAATTTACAGCCAAGCATTGAAGAGTCAATTAGATGGTCTTGTACTTCCTCCTGGTGTTGCTCTGATCCAATACGTAGACGATCTTTTACTAGCCGCTGATGACAAGGAAACTTGCAAAGCAGCTACAATTTCTTTATTACGTCATTTGTCAGACTTACATCACAAGGTGTCACCTTCTAAACTGCAATATTGTTGCCAAGAAGTGACCTACTTAGGTCATCTTTTGTCAAAGGAGGGAAGAAGGGTGACCCCAGAGAGAATCAAAGCAATTTCACAGATGACTGTACCAAGCACACAGAGAGAAGTACGTGCGTTTTTGGGTATTACGTCATACTGCAGGCAATGGATCCCAAATTTTTCTCTCATGGCAAAACCATTGGTAGCCCTGACTGGAAAAGGTGTTCCGAGCCCTTTACCATGGTCTGATGAATGTCAACAGAGCTTCTCTGACTTACGTGATGCGCTGTGTTCAGCTCCTGTGTTGGGTACTCCTGACTACAGTAAGCCGTTTACACTATATGTCCATGAAAGAGAAGGTTGTGCTTTGAGTGTTTTAACGCAACAATTTGGTGACAAACAGCGGCCTTGTGCATATTTCTCATCCACATTAGATTCGGTAGCCAGAGCATTGCCAAGTTGTTTGAGAGCTACAGCAGCAGCTGCAGTGTCGATCCGACAGTCTGCTGGACTAGTCATGAACAACATGTTAGTAGTCATGGTTCCACATGCTGTGGATACACTCATGAATCGAACGAAAACTCAGCACCTCACCAGTGCTAGACTATCGGGCTATGAGCTGACGCTTTTGGCAAGTCACATTCAGATTAAACGATGCAACATATTGAATCCAGCAACGCTGTTGCCGACTACTCAGGAGTCGAGTGATTCAGAGCCCCATGATTGTTGTTTCAGAACTGAGGAAGAGACAAAAGGTAGGATTGATTTGAAAGATACCCCGTTACTAGATCCAGACGGCACTTTATATGTCGATGGGTCGTGTTTTAAACTACAGAATGGTGATGTGACGGCCGCGTATGCAGTTACGACTTTGAGTACGATTGTTGAGACTGCAAGAGTAAGTCAGAATTCTGCCCAAGCTGCAGAATTAATTGCATTAACAAGAGCGTGTGTTTTAGCTGAGGGAAAGAGAGTGAATGTGTTTACCGATAGCCAATACGCCTTCGGCGTAGCGCATAGTTTTGGACGTCTCTGGAAAGAAAGAGGTTTTCTCACGTCCCATGGGACTAAGATCCAACATGGACAGTTAGTCAGCGATCTATTGGAATCCCCGACCCTACCGAATGAAGTTGCAATTGTGAAGTGCAGTGCACATCGAAAGATTACGGATGATGTTGGCCGTGGGAATGCGTTTGCTGATGAGGTCGCTAAAGAAACGGCCAAGAACATGACGAGCCGAATGTACGTTGCAACGTCTGCAAGATGGATTGCTGAATCAGGGATGTGTGAGAATACGATTGAAAGTGTGAAGGCAATCCAGAATGAAGCAACTGAAAACGAGAAGAATGAATGGAAGGAGAAAACGGGTAAAATGGATTCAAGTGGATGTTGGGTTGATTTGTCTGAGCAGCAGCGTTGGATGTTACCTGATTCGTATGTACTTGCGGTAGTCACGATGGCGCATGGAGCGGCGCACATCAGTTCGAAAGGGATCTGTAAAATGTTAGCTTCAGTATGGAAGAATGATGGAATTACTAAGTGTGCGGAAAGAGTGGTGAAAAATTGCATGATATGCCTGATGCATAATCCTGGCAAGGGAACCCCAACCCCAACTGGCCATTTTGCTCCCCCTTCTTGTCCCTTTGAAGTGATTCAGTTGGATTTTATCCACATGGACAGGTGTAACAATCTTAAATACGTCCTAGTGGTAGTCTGTGCCTTTTCAAGATGGATTGAGGCATATCCGTTAAAGGATAACACTGCTATGTCCACTGCCAAAATCCTCCTCAAAGAATACTTCCCCAGGTATGGTATGCCACGGATTGTTTGGTCGGACAATGGAAGTGAGTTTGTAGGGAAAGTTATGAAGAGTGTGTGTACGGGTTTGGGTATTACCCAAAAATTTCACAGTGCGAATCACCCACAGTCAGCGGGTTTGGTTGAAGGGTACAATGGCACCCTGAAGCTGAAACTTGCTAAAATTCAAGCTTCCACTAGTCTCTCTTGGCCAGACGCACTGCCTTTAGCTTTACTGTCCACCAGAGCGACTGTACACACTCGAGTAGGGCTTAGCCCATATGAGATTGTGTTCGGCCGCCCTGCTAATGTTTGGGGAGTCCCTAGGCCAAAGGAATTCAAACAGATTGAATACCCAATGTTGATTGATTATCTTTATGATCTGACTGCTAAATTAAGCCTTATTCATCAACAGGTATTCGAATCCTTGCCTAAACTGCCGGAGAGTCCAGGCCACACGTTGAAACCAGGCGACCAAATTGTAGTACGGAATTTCGAACGAACTCGGAACCTCCAGCCAAGATTCGTGGGTCCGTTCCAGGTACTCCTCACAACAAGAACTGCTGTACGCCTAGCTGGAAGGAAGAATTGGGTGCACGCTAGCCATACGAAGCGTGTCCCTCTCCCACTCCCCTATGACAACTGGGTTAGACAGGGATTTGGTGTATCCGAGACAGAACCTGTTCCTAGGCACATCCCTTTCAGTGATGCAGAGTACATAACGGACCACCCACGAACTGAAACACAGAACTTTGACACCTCAGCAGGAACCGCTCCTTTGAATCTTGGACCGAGTATTGTACAAAGTGAACATTTGTCACCTGTGGAGTCGAACATTTCCGCACCTATAGACCAGCTATTCCAAGACCAGACAAGACCCGGAAAGTACAGATATAATCTACGTTCTCATGTTATGAACTAATGACATTGCATAATTACCTTTCTGTTTGAAAACTGTTCTGATCTTCTTGCATTCCATTCAGTCAGGAAGTTTGCTCAAATTTTTATCTTTTTATTTTTTTGTTTTCTCTCACCTTACCATCTGGGTTACCGTAGGGTCGTAACGTGTGCCTTGTTTTAATTTGCAGGGAATCAGACACAAGGTCGGTTCCTTCTGTCTATCCTGGGAACTCCCAGGGTAAACAGAGGCAAGTTTTTAACAGGTACAAACCATCCGTTGCGAATGGTTGTAGAAGATGAAGCTTCCTGAACTGCGACGGGTTAGTGTCATAAATGTGCACAAGACAAAACTATATGACATATTATATAGTAAATGTTTCCTAATGCAATGTACTCTGACACTTCTAATTGTTTTAATAACTTTGGTAGGCGGAATTATTTTTGGTATT
Source organism: Triturus cristatus (assembly GCF_964204655.1). Taxonomy (NCBI): domain Eukaryota; kingdom Metazoa; phylum Chordata; class Amphibia; order Caudata; family Salamandridae; genus Triturus; species Triturus cristatus. The sequence continues at coordinate 628,491,167 of NC_140587.1, forward strand.
CAGTTGATCTTTACACCTGTTACATCTACAGTATCTCCTCATGTTCCTGTTTCTCCGACTGTTGTTTCTCTTCATTCTTTCCATCCTTTTCCTGCCCACGAGCAAGCTCGACGCTCTGAGTTTATAAATAACACTTTCAATCAGCTCTTGCACCAACATCAACTAGTGGTTAACACAACAAACTGCTGGGTGTGTGGCTTGATACCCCATACCATGGACAAGGGTATCCCTTATCTGGTTCTGCCCTTTAGTTATAATGGATCATTCTGGGCATTTCAGACCATGTTCGCTTATGCCCTAGAAACCTATCCTCCACGACCTCCGCGTTCCACTCGGTATAACTCTGCTAATAGAGCCTTGGTAAAAGGAATCACTGACATGGTTAGAGATGTCAATAATACTCCGTTCATTCCCAAGGATGAATTGCGAGTTTACATGGGTTGGAATGTTACGGAATATGGCATTACTCTGGGTGAGAACAAACGTAAAAGCTCGACTCCGATCTGGGTCGTACCCCACCAAGGTCAGGTCTGTTTGCAAGGAAATGGGAGGAATCCGAAAGCTCGACTAGGGAAGAGTGACTGTATCGAAACATACGTTTTCCCGTCACAGTCTTCCCCTGCATTCTTAGCTGCTAAGGGTACCTATTTTGTTTGCCAAGACAGAGCATACACATGGCTGCCTGCTGACTTCTCAGGCTCATGTTACATCGCTCAACTGTTACCTCCGACATACACTGCTGCACCGGACTATCACAAAACTAGAGTTGTGAGAGGTGTTTTCAGTAAAGAAGATACTGCTGGCCAAGAAGCAGGAGACTTCTTCAAAGGTTTCCTTCCGTTCTGGGGGCCTATGGCCAACAGTAGAAACTTACGTCAACTAACACGGGTAGTTGAATCCACTATCACCGAAACTGCCTGTGCCCTTAGTAACCTGACAGCTGAGTTTCAAGCGGATCGCCTCATGACGTTACAGAACCGTATGGTTCTTGATGTGTTACTTGCAGATCGAGGTGGAGTATATAAGATGATCCAATCGAGTTGCTGTGTTTTTATCCCAGATAATGCGCCAACGGTATACAAGGCCATCTCTAAGTTACATAAAATGTATGACTCTATTCATGTAGAGGAAGGTGACTGGTCATTAATGGGATGGTTCTGGAGACTGTTGTCTGCGTGGGGATGGAAGGTTCTGATAGTCACTGGTGTTGCGTTGGTATTTTTATTTTCGTGATGTCTCATTGTTCAGTGTGGTCCTGCCTTATGTAGCCTTTGTGTTTCTACATGCGTAAGAAGACCACCTGTTTTTAGAGATACGCCACGGGATAGAGTAATGCTTCAACAACATATCAGTGACCTGATGAACATAGAAATGGACTCTGACATAGAGTAAGTTATTGCCTATGTAAGGGCAAAAGGACGGTCTGAGGTTCTGTAGCGATCCGAACCCGTGAATTCGGTATCGTAGTACTGACACGATTTCGGTACCAATGAACCGCAAATGATCCAACACATGCATGACAGTGTTTTCGCTACGCAACTATCATGAATTCACTGAGAAATAGGGCATTCCGTTGTAAAGTCATGGCATCCATTTTAGTTACGGCATCCATTTTGTTTCTTGCCCTCACATAGTCAATGAACGGGCGATGACCCCGGCAGAGTCACCTTGTTAAGGACACGTAAGCTCGAGCCCCCGAGAAAGGCTGACGCTGCATGACTAGGCAGAATCAAGCTGCCTCCCTTGCCTGAGGCCAGTCCTGCTATACTAGTTCTCGTGTCCGTTGTCCTGACTGAAAGGCCGACGACGATAGCCATGCCCGTTTATGATCCATAAACACCTCTTATCCTACTTTTCAATCCTTTGCACCTGGCTCTGCTCCTCTCCTTCTGGGCTTTTACAATGGGGAGGTTACGATTTTTATGATGGGGAGGATCGGGTAAAGAATGGAAAACTGTCGAGGGGACCTGATCGAATACCGAAAACCTACGACTAATTATTGTTTGATGTCTATTTACTGTTTGTTTGGGATACCGGGTTGGGCATGAGAAATATTCGTGTAATGTTGCCTAAAGACATTTTGCGTGTATTTAAAGAACAACCCACTTAATGCAATTAGAACAGTCTCGTAGATTCTGCCTCTGTGTGGTTCCTATGATTTCTGTGTCCCTGCAGTAAATAAACCTTGGTCTTTGACGCCACCATCGAGAAGCCCGTGTCTCTGTTTATTTGTGCACCGAGACAGGAGGAACTCAGGGGTCTTTGGGTGTTGTTTCCCTGACACCTCTGGACTCTTAAAAGTCCAGAACCTCAATATCTGGGTAAATTCTTATTGGCATCTGGATGCCATTGACCCATGTACTGTGTATACAGCTTGATTAAGAGGATTGTGAGTTGTTCCACCTTTTAAATCATTCACCGCCGATAGGGAATTATGTTGGTATTTTAATATATCTGCTATGCCCTACTTATTGTACCTCCCCCCCCCCTCTTTTTTGTTCTGTTTAGGTCCCTACCCAAGCGGAATTTTGTTGCAGTTGGTGCATTTGGTGTGGGTATGGTTATCAATCCTTACACATAGATGTGAACTACCCCCCTATGAGTAGCTAGTAGGGTTTCTAGGTCCTGAATAAATGCCACTATCTCTAAGACACTAATGGGCATGAAACATGCCAACCGTTATCCTCACTTAAACGCTTGATGAGACTATTAGAATCTCTTCGTGCACGTACTATAGGTTTTTAATCACGACATGGAACCCGCTGTTCCCATAGTTATTTTTAAAAGGAACACATTCCCCACATGCTTCTCACTTTTGTACATACACCACACATCCCACACACACCCGCTTCATCAATGGCCAAGATCACAGGTAAAAGATCTCTGGCAAAGAGCCCCCCTGCGGGGCCCATTGGGCATTGCAGCACCAGCCCAACAAGGGTCTGCCCTATGATGAAGCATGACACCCCCTCCCCGGGTGTGTGAGGGCCCTTGCTCCTTATAGGAGCTATCCCCCCCCCCCTTTTTTCCTCTGTTTGGAACAGCACACCTCATGGTTTATAGTTCATATCTTGGGGCTCGTGTGCTGGACCTTTATTGCCCCCGGTCCCTCCCTGTTGATGTGTTAAGTGTATGCCCAGTCATTGGCCCCATAGCTTACTAGGGCATCCGACTTAAGATGAACCCTACAACCTTGAGACAAACCGAGCAAACAAGTTGTTTTTGTTCCTGGGAAGAAGATTCATCCCCTAGACCTGGACTGAACTTTCCAGTGTGGGACAGGAGCGAGACTGGTTTATCTATAATTGGTCACTATCTAGAGTGGCACAGGAAGATAACAACAACAATGAGCTGGAATGCTACTCAGAATAATTACCAGTGTCTGCGATTAAATCAAGTATTCCGTCTACTACTTTTTATTTTTCTCTTTTGTGAATCCTGCCAACACATAGGCTGCGTTTCTTTATCCACTTGATGCACTTATCACTGATCATTTTTCTTTACAGTTTACTACCAGCTCTAATGCAGTTACAGCCACTGTGTGTTATTCAACGCCAGCAGTTTGGGAATTTGCATGGCAGTGCAACATAGCAGACTTTATCATCAGGGTTTTATGCACCAATACATGGTGGTATGTACTCCCTTAATAACAGGTCACACTTTAAAACTGGTAGTATACTTTTGCAGAATTTGTTCTGGTATTTACATAATGGGGTTCGTAGGTTTCTTATATACTCTCATGCTGGAGGAATAAGACATATAAATCAGCAACCATGTTGTCCTGGCAAAACTTTAAAGACAGAATCCAAGATCAGATATAAGAATGGTGAGTTTTCCTTTCTTTTTGTGTTTTCTTGCCAATGAAAGCATAATTACAGGTAATTATAGTCGCATAAAACATTAACCCGGCTAATGTTTTCAACTAATTTATTTGTTCATGACTCAATTTGATGAATTATACCTGATATAGAGGAAAAAAAATACATGAAAGACAAGCATTATGCAGGCACAGAAAACCCTAATTTAATCTTTCAATACCCCCTATTACTTCATTTCTCACGTCAACGTTTTGTCCAAATCTGACCGATTACGGGCTGCATGGTATTGTTGGCGTGTAAACTCTGCCCATAAACACAAATACCATGTGGAAACATCTTGACAGTGTCATGCAATTAAGATTTGACCTGCAAGTATTGGTGAATAACCATGCTGACCAATTTTTCTGAGTCAAATTACACTTGGAATTCCCAATTCCATTCAAATTACGACTCTCTTTGCCACCTGCGTTGAGCAGATGGCAAACGTGGGGAGGAGGCAGTGTTCAGGGGAAGCTGGTGCCAACTGGGAGAGGAGGAGGGAGAGGGGCTATCGAGGTGTTTATATAGAAAAAGAGATTAACATAAAACACATATGTAGGAAAGTGGAGTAATATGCAGTGAGGCTAGTTAGGCTCACTGTGCAACACTCATAAAATACCCCAAAATAGGTCATGTGGATTCACAATAATAAATACCAGGCTCCCTAATCCCTGGTAGCGTAGCACTGAGCAGTCAGGCTTTACATGAGGAGCATGTGTTAAGCATTTCAGAGTACCAACATGGTTGATAAGTAATTGACATGAGTAAAAAGAAATCCAACACCAGTTTATGAAAATAAAGCAGAATTTTATGTAATTTTAGACAGAAAAATGACACAATCGGATGTGTATAACCAGAGTAATGGTTTTATGGATTTTAGAAGGAAAAATAAATCAGTGCAATTCACTAATGCAGAACTTTAACATTGCAGTCATTTGAGAAAAACACTAGTGGCACTAATGACAATCAGTCACTTGCATGTCGTTTCCAGTGGAACCCACTAGGTGGTAAGGTGATGCAGGTCCCAGGACCAGACCCCGAGAGTCAGCTGAATTTTACTTGGCTAGTAGGGCAAGGGTGCAGAGTTGACCTAGCTGTCCCTGGTGCTGAAGCGGGAGCCATGGGGGAGTTGGTTTTACCACTTTGATGATGCTGGTGAGGAACTAAATGCAAAAACTCGACAACGGGGCCACTAAGATGGTGAGTTGAAGATGGTGCTGGGTTCCTTCAGGGCACAGTGTTGAACAAAGGTAGTGATAGCTGGACTGATCACCAAAAAGCCTTGGCTGGGGCAAGCTCAGCCTTGAGCTATTTCAACGTCCTGGAGACCAGGGGAAAACAATAGCCACCTAAAACTTGCTGGAGGTCAGGACTATATTTCCCACAATATCCTAGACCATTTGCTTTTGGGTGATCCGGCGGCTGGCCCGATGACTAGTGATTCTGTTCTTCCGAGAGTGTGTTTTAACTGTGGACTGCAGGGGACTAGTGTCACTAGTCCAAGGGAGTTCTGGATTTGCCTTTGGCTCTCAAAAGGGTCCCTCTTTCTTGGGGAACCGGTCTTTGGTCCAGGACGAGTCGCAACCATGCAGTTTCAGGATGATTGACACGGTCCAAGTTGTTGTACACTTTCTTTGTGCAGGTCCTGAAGCCCAGACTTGAGGCTCTTCTTTTTTTTCAGATAGGGGAGCATTAGGGGTGTGGATGCAAGCAGCCAATAAGCTACTAGACCCAACGGCTAATCCGCCAGTGTGGTGACCACATCCAGGGCTTTGTGCCACCTTTGCTACCGAAAACCCTCTATTTTGCCACTTTTAAAAATGGAAGAAGCCTTCCTTGACTGTACAGAACATGTAGCCCACACTAGAGTTGTGGCTAGGTTCTGGGGATATACACCTCCTGACTACCTAATTTTCCCACCTGCCCAGGACAAAATGTGCCTGGGGACAGGAGGGTGTCTATTTCCTCCTTTTGGAGGCAGCCAGGATGAATATTAGAAGCGGTGGAAGCTTTGAAGCTCACCGCCTTGATGTGCCACTTTACTAGCCATCCTGTCAGGGAGGGAGGTGTCACCTCCTTCCCAGACAGGCCTTTCTTTCTGATTCCTGAGAGTGTTCACACCTCTTGGCAAGGGATCAGATTCCTATCTTCCTATCTTGGTGGCAGCAGCTGACGGCTGTCACCTAAGGCACATGAAAGGCTTGAGCTAACTCTAAGGTAGCCCTCTAGGTGCTTGTCACATTAAATCTAACTCTGTGAAGGAGTCAGATTTAATGAGACAAGTTGTTTGATAACAAACATGACACTTTCAGTGGGACCATATTGGAGCTGGCAACCTCTGAGTGCCCCAGTGCCAGCCCATATTTTCCTGTAGCCCCCTGAACACTCATAGTAGCCCTTAATGGAAAGCATGCACTTATTTGTCCACACCTTTAATATAATGCACCCTGCCTCCTGGGCGCAGGAGGCCTACCTTAGGGGTGGCTGACATATAATACAGACTTATAGGAGTTAGAGTCCTTGCCAATTGGGGTTGTGAATTCATATGTATCAGTTTTAGGGAGCGAGCACTGGCACCGGGGCCTAGATAGCAGGCTCCAGTACACTTACAGAGTCATAACCATCAGCACTGGAGCAAAAAGTGTGGGGGTGACCATACAAAAAGGGCACTTTCCTCCAACATAATATCACATAATGTATTAGTAAAAGCTGATACCAGGAAAGGCAGAAGTGAAACAATTCTGAAATTGTACAGGGCTCCCTTAAGAAGAAAATGGAAGTATACGTTTGTGCAAAAGATAAATAAAACCATTATATTACATAAAATGGTAATGGAATGAAAGTGGGAAAGACATTAGTCAATCAAAAATTACCAGCAAATCTTTGAGTTTCTTGTCTGTGCAGAAGGTATTTTTAAGGCACTACTTGTGAGAAAAGGAAGAGTGTTTCATCTGGGTGGTTGGGCACTGCTAATCTTGGTGCCGTTCCAAAATTAAAGTTAAAAAAAAATAAATAAGGGGTTTTATATAAAAATACTGTAGCATTCTCATAAAAGCAAGATGTGTATAAAGGTTCCAGTTGAATCAGCTTCTTAACAATGCACCAGTCAACGTCGCACCAAAGACCATTGGTCTTCATCTAGCTCTCGGAGATCTTAAAATGAAGCCACTTGTGCGCAGGTATCCCAAGTTTCCAGTCTGCTTGTGTGTGGCATTTCCATGTTTGCAGTGTGCCAATATGTAAACATTCCTGGTAAAATTTCTGGCATTTTGAGTGACACTTTATCACAGACTCAGTCATTGAGGTAAGCAGAGAAAATGAACCCACCAAAACCAACGATTCCCACAGACTTATAATAAATAACAGAGGACTTGCCTTAACGGCAGCAGAAATAATCCCGGTAGCAAAAACTATCTTCATTGTCCCCTCTCACGCTATTAGGAGTTCATTGTCAGCAATATTTCTCTGAAGGCCGCTTCCCACCATTTCCTAGTAAAGCCATGGACACAGTCCACTTCCCAAATGCTCCTACAACTTGCATTACTTTGGTGTCATTGACAACCTCCTCATAAATAATGGGTCGACCCAATTTTGGATGGCCTGCAAAGTAATAATAATACTTTATTGTGTGATTTGTTAAAAACCTTTGCAACCATGTACAGAAACACAAGGTCATTCATTAGGTACTGGCTTTGCTAATAAAGGTAAAAACGTCATTATGTCCTAAAGTCTAAAAACTAATTAAATATTAGCTGAACAAGTTGGGGATTAAAAGAGAATCATTGTGACATAAAAGCCTCTATTGCATGATGCATGGTCTGTGATGCTTTGTGGATTATACTCTTTTGGAAGACAGGATTTGGCATCTTCCTAAAAGAAGGGGAGAAATGATATGAAGAAAACTGTTTGGACAGATGAAGTCTTCTTATGCCATGCATTGATTGAAAGTCAAAAGCATGTCTGTTGGTCAGTGACCGGAGGCGAGAGTCTCAGTGAGGGCGAGTGGACAGGTTGCCGGTCTGTCCGTCTCGTTCACCTCTCGCCTCCTCTGGCTTCTTGGAGAAGTGATCCATGAGTCTGCCCAATGCACAGTTCAGGGTAGTAGTCAAGGGGTCTAAACAGGCCAGGGCCGCTCCTCTGCAGGATCCTATGTCTTTTGCAATCCAGCCCCTTCATAGCAGAGCCCTTCTATCTTCTAAAAGGTTGGGGCACAGGCATATTAAATGTGTTATGTCCTCCTTGTGTTGGCTGCAGAGCCGACACATTTCCTGAGCACAGTCTCTTTTCCATTTTGGGAAGTGATGGGATAGGGGGATGCCCCCCATTGTCAGCTTGGGATTTTAGTTGTATGTAAGTGCGTAGGATCCTCCAACCATGATTCCTTACAGAGAGGCTGGCCCTATCTTCTATTGAGGAAAGTCGCTTCGTACTGATTTTTGTTAACCTCTTAAATTCATGTTGGCTGACATGTAGGACCCATTTTCGAAACCTAAAAAAACGAAAATACCCAATTCTTCTGTATATTCCCGCTTGGTGGGTTGCAAATCTGGAAACCCAAAAATTTCTAAATAAACACTATGAAGGAGAAGGTACACAAGTCCTGAAAGTGCCAAAAATCCTTCACTAGGCCTGTACACAGACCTCGTACTTTTTAAATGTGAACAGTTGTGTTCATCCATTGCAATCTGGTACCTGTATTCCGAAATCTAAAATACAAAAGCAAAGCGAGAAATACCAGAATGGAAAAGGAAAAAACAGGGCTTCTGTCTGACATGAGACACTAGCTATCTGCTTTACAAAAAGGAAGGCATTAACGAGAGTGCTTGTTCAGGTCTTGATGCTTTTTGTGTTAAAGAGTAACAATTTGCTTTGTTCACTTCATTTTATTTTTTAAATATAAAGGTAGCGAAGGCAGATAATTAAGAAAAAACGATTATTTGCACACACCGTTGCCAACTCTGTTCTTTTCAGTGCAGAAACGTGGCACATACATAATCTAGAAGGGTTACGCTGATGCACAGCCCACGGCTGCTATTTAATTTCCTGTTGCTGTTTTTTATAGTCTGCGCTGTTCCTACATGAATGAACCAGAACGTATTTTGAATGAAAATGTTAACAATGTTTAGCCATCAAGTCCCCCCTTCTCTTGTACTACAGTTTGAGCCAGTTCTGTCTTTTCAATCTATGTCAAATTGCATTCTGGAACATGTAGTTCGACATTTCCAACAAAGGTTTCAGTTTAATATCCGTAATGCAGAGTGATACAGGCTAAAATGCCATGCTTAGCACTAGTTGAAGATGTGAAACATGACATAAATACGTGGCCGTTCTGATAAGACACTCACTGCTTATCTGCCAATTCCTCCCACTGAATCAGATGTGTTTGCCATCTTAGCAGTCTGACACCGGTTCCCATTTGGAGAGTGCTGGAAATTGCTAAATGTAGGTTTGAAGGTTGGCAGGGAAGGGGGAGTAAGCAGAGGTCTATAGGAGTTCGGCAACAAGGTCACATTCCATGAGTGGCCTTGACATTGACCATATATGCCTGCAACGTGGGAAGAACAGCAGTGATGCTACTGCACACAGGGCATGTAAGGCTCACTTGGGGAGAAAGGACCCACAATCCGTTGCTTAGAGAAGGAAGCAGATGAGAAGCGCGCAAGGTAGAGCTAGAGCTTTTGGTATTCAAGTAAAACAAAGATTGAAAGAAAAGCTCTCACCTTTACTCAGCTGATATGTGTGATTTATGTTGAACCTTACAGCAAAGCAGCACATATTTGGATATGCGTTAGTGTGACCCTAGAAGTGTGGCACCTGGCAGGGCTGTGTGTGCTGTGTGTGCTGACAACAACTAGATGACCTCTGCGTGCAGATTCCCTACACTGCCTTCCTCTTGGACACAGTCTAAAACCAGCAGACACCTATATGAAGATTCTACCAAATTCAGTGGAAATGATGGTGGCCAAAATCAAGGGAACGTGCGTGAGGGAATGAATATGAAGAGGAAAGAGACTAGCGGATTGCAATGCTGAATGTAGAAGAGATTTCCACTAGTAAATGAAGTAATATAGAGTAGAACCAGTGAACACAATAGGCCTTCCTTGGCTTTACTCTATTGATTGCCTGCCATGATATGAGTCAACTTCTAGGACATATACACAGTTATCAACACTCTAAGAGGAGTACACTTGGTACACCTAGAACATTTTTACAAAGTGCTTCCATTGGACAGCAGCAGGAGTTTGCACCCATTTTTAGTGGTCTTTTCTAGAGTTTTATATAGCGCGAACTAGACCCGAGACATCGGGTATCAGAGCGCTTGACATGAGCACCAGTTTCGTTACATGAGGGCACATTCATTTTTTGTTAGGCACAGGGAGATTAGGTGATTTGCCCAGAATCCGAGGATGTTGAGCGTGGTTGCCCAGATTCGAACCCGGTTCCCCAGCTTCGAGGTCCACCCTCTAGCAGTAAGGCTACATCCTCTCTTTTGCACTTGCATCTCCAAATTACTTGAATTGATGAAGCAACCAAACAGACATCTGAATTACTTTATTTTGCTCATGATATATTAAAGATTAAATATCATTCACAATTTAAGACAGGTACAGGTTTTGTTTTCCAAGTAAAATCCAAAAGCTCAGAACTAAAGTTAAGTAAACCTTTTTCTCCTAATTAAGGTCTTTATCCCAAAAGCACACGCTCAGCAATTTCTACTTGGTCCGCGTAAAGAATGAAAAGATGATATTAAACAAGTGAAAGCCTTGAAGGTGTATACCCCCTGCCACTTTACACAAGTTACTTTAATCCAGAACATATCTCCACCCTTTTCTACCAATAATGGAATTTAACTCAGGCGTGAAGTGGCTGATAATGTAACATAACTATGAAGTCAGGACATTCAAGGAAATCTTGGGTTTGCTGCAGGGAGCTCAATATGGCCCAGTTTATACCTCGACAGAGATACAAATGCATAGGGTGACACACAATGATTTGTATTCTCTCTTATGTCTGTGTGAACAATGGAGGTTGCCAAGGAGGGAATTCCCTATGAAGTTACAATTTGCCCAAGCTCATACAGGACAATGGGCCCAATCAGCTTGGCGCCAAATTTGTGATGTCTCCATCACGAAATATTGATCTGGCAAATTAGAATCTCTTAATGCGTCTCGAACTTGTCTTCGTCCCTCAGATTCAAAACGGAAACCAAAGGTCCTAACTGCTTTGCTTTATTCGCCTCTGTGGATCTGCTGAGGTATTGCTAGCCATTATGACGTGTTTTTGTTTTTCATTTACTGGTCACACTAAGGGGTAACCATCTAGGTTCAGCGACTGGGTATAATCTCCTTTGCCACCCAATATACGTAAAATCTCTTTTCCGACAAACTGTGAGTATTCATGTAATCAGCCAAAATTTCAAAGAATAAAATACGTTCTCGCCTCTATCTTGCATCAAAACGTCTGTAAGGGCATTATTTACGTATTGGAGACATTCTGCTAGGACTTTACGTTCCCTAAACCCCGGCGTGCCATTCACTTCTCTGCTGACGCATGTCCTGTTTGCTCCATTGTCTGTTTCATGAATCTTCATAATATTCTCACTAGACAGGGAAATCGTTTTGTTATGGAGTCGTAGGTTGGTCAATGCACTACGGTAATTTGATATTTTGCATTGGTACTTTATATCCGGCATATCATTTCTGGCTGCCCCCCAACATCTCCGTTATCGTTGCATTCTTGCTTCAACAGAGTTTATTAAATGCCTGCACCATACCGTGATGTATAATTTCAACTGCGTCATCAAAAAATCTTCTATTTCACTCAGTTGGTATAATATATATATACATATATATATATTTTTAATACCACCATGGCAGGCACCAAAGTGGGACAAACTTCGTAGAAGAAGATATGAATTGCATAGATTGAACTGGAGTTCCCTCAATGAAAGACATCCCACAGTAGATAGTTTAAAAGATTGTACAGAACAAAGTTTCCATCTTTCAATGGTAGCAATCATGAAGGAGGATCACGTTGAACATTTTCACCTGGATGCATAGGTGCAGACACATAACAGCATTTATATAACAAGACGGGGCATTTGCAATCAAGACTACATGGGCAACAGTGTAAAGACTGCCACACGGAGATGATATGGTTCTTCTTGATCATTTGAGCTAGACGATTATTAGCATTTTCGGCTCTGGGACGCTCCACATTACAGCAGCCAAAATAGGAGGTGACACATGCTCCAACGTGGATAATCAACGGCGCAAAGGAGCGCATTGTGTGACCTTGCACAGGCAGGATAGGCAGGACCGTAACGGAAGCCCCTGCAGCCCAGGGGCCCCCGGCCCTTCAGGGGCTCCGCAGCCCTTCAAGTGGCCCCATTCAATCCAAGGCCAATACATATCTGTGAGATATGGGAGACACGGCCCCCTCTGCATGTTCTGCAGTGGGGCCCATCATTTTACGTGAGACCACTGAGCATAAGTGAATCATGTCACAATTACAACAAGGTTAGCATATTCTACCATGGAAAGAGAGTGGCCAAAGATGATTGGAGGGTTGAAGGGAGAAAGATGACTTATTAAGTTCTGCTGCCGTAGAGAATAACTCCTGGTGAACCCAGCTTCAGGTCATCAATGATACAATCTCTCATAGACATTGACAAAGTTGTGATTTTGTGGTCAACACCTACAGGAAGTCAGGGTTAACCCGTGAACACCTTTGAAAACCCTCAGCTGCTTCACTTTTGGACTCGTGATTTTCGACCCTCTGCTATGTTTTGGCAGCATTGCCCTCTATAACACCCTTGCTGGCAGCATTGCCCTCTATAACACCCTTGCTGGCAGCATTGCCCTCTATAACGCCCTTGCTGGCAGCATTGCCCTCTATAACGCCCATGCTGGCAGCATTGCCCTCTATAACGCCCTTGTTAATATCGGTTTGAGCTGTAACCAGCATTACTCCCCTTTTAAAACAGGATCAGCTGCGGTGCTCAGCGAGGGTAAGGTGCTCCGAGCAGGTTGGACGTAAACACGTGTGTGCACACATGAGTACCGTTAGGGGCTGATTGAGGGAGACTGTTGTCTGACTCCGCCTTTCATCCGTGCACATGTAACTCAGTGACAGATGGGGCCAAGACTAACATAACGAGAGTTAATTGGAGGCTGGGAGAAGCTGCACCATAACGCCTGGCAAGGCCTATCCAGTGCAATGTTTCACTTTGCACTTTACACGGTAAATTGTGATTAAACATTATCTTCAGATTGCAAACACAGGTCGGGGTCAAGGCCTTCTCCACAATATAATGGGCACAGAACCCAGATATATATTCTGCTTTGACATACTCAGATTTAAACACTCTTTATGACTTGACATATTTCTGTGAGCCAGCCTTTAATGAGGTCCATGTGTTGAGCTGCCTTGCTCTGTGACCTAATTACTCTGGTGTACCATCTGATGGCTCAAAGGCCCCTTGACACAATAGGGCCATTCCAGAAGCATTAAGCATCTTCTGCTCAAGGAAGGGCTGTGCAATGGGCATGGCAGACTCTGGTTGTTGTGCACAGTCACAGGCGGTTGAAGGCATGTGTGATTGGCATTAGCAGCCGATGCAGAGTGGTCTACCAGGATATGATAGTCAACTGTGTAAAAAAAAGAAAGAGGTCAAATTTAAACCCCAAAGCCCTTCATTCCTTCATCAAAAACAAATAGAATGTCAAAGGGGGTGTTCTGTTCAATAACACAGAAAAACAATGATTGTTGTATGGGTAGAAGATGGAAGTGGCCTAGATGCGCCTGAAGCTGGCTGGTAAGGACTTTTTAAGAGGTTTGTTAATGATTATGTGAACTTATAACTTATTCTGAGGTTTGATAAATATTTACTTTCTATCCTTTATATAGATTATCCACCCATATCGATGTGAGATATGACTCCTCTGAGTGGCTACCAGTAGCGAAAGCCAAAAGCCAGTGTAGCAAGTTAGCCTTTTCTGCATGTCATCTAAGAGATTTTTTGCCTTTTTTGGACCCTGATTTTGCTGAAAATAGGACTGTTATTCAGCACTACTATTAAAAAATGTCAGGTACATTGCTATTCAACAGACAATAGCTTAAACTTGCTGGTTTATCAATCTTTATCTGCTGTAGGTGTCTTGGGGTTGCTGACTGGCAAAGAACTAAGTAGCTATGTGCCAGTACATCCTATATTGTAGGCTTGGCCTCAAAGTCAGGAAATGTTTGTTTCCACAGTTGGCAGGTGGCTTCTGGCATTACCAGTATGCTTCCAGTTTGTGTGGGTCTTTTTTTCCTGGCTGCTGGTGTTGGACACTGACTGTCTCATGTGAATACTTTGATTACAGACGTGACTGATACAAAATTGACAAGATTGCAGCATCTCCGTCTTCTATCTCTATTCGGTGGTATTGATTTGGCTCTAATTCTGGAAGTTTGATTCCTGAAATTCCTTGTCATGGTTCAGCAACTGGGTTATAACCTTGTCAGCTTAGTAGCTTAAATAATCCTTCCCAATCCAACATGGTCACAATTACGTCTTATGATATCCCACCTTTTGACCACTTCCTACATAAGCAGCTCTGAGATGTGATTCAGTGCATTGCAATATCACTCAATGTTGGTGGCACACTCTGGAGCCTCCTGGCAATTTTTGTTCCTGCAACAACGTCTGTTCCTGTTGTCCATCTTAGTCTGCTTGCCTGAACTTTCTGAAGTTTTTCCTCTAGAAACTGGAATCTGGAGTCTCTAGTTTGCATTTCACTAGCTCCCCTGATTCTGTTTTAATATATCATTCCGGAGGAAGAAACTATTGAGAAAAGTGTCAATGCACTTCTTGGAACTAAGGGGTCGATTAGGATGGCGGTTGGAAATGCATTCTGACGGTCGTGGTAGCGGAAAATAAACGTTTGCATGTACCGCTGCAAATCCGGCGTTCAAATTAGGATGCACTGCTAGAAAAATCCGACCGCGGCGGATGGATTCCACGAAACTCAGCCGGGAACGTCCGGAAAAGCTGAAAATCCCTTTGCAGCAGTCGGAATTGCTGTGGAAAGATCAAAAACCGCAGTTCGACCAGTGGAATGACCGCAAGTGAAATTATGATACAATGGTAGTGCCAGCCGATCGCAAGAAATGATGAATGGGAGAGCCGGCAGAAGGACTATTGCATCCAGTCCGCCACAGTCGCGCGGAAAGAGGAAGGCGGTCGAAAGCAACCACAAAACAAGGCTACCAAGTGTGGCTGTATATCTGGCTCAGCCTCAAAAAACATCTGACACACCCCAATGACATATCCCCATGGCAAGTAAAAAATGTAAATCCCAGGTCAACACAGACAACACACCTGACATGAATACTCCATTTTGACACACCTGCATAGCTGAGTATAATACCAACCCCTTCCCTGCCCAGAATCCTTTGTACAACTCCAGAACTGAAGGGCCCAACCCCACAGCACAAAGGAGAGGAAAATCAGCACACATCACACCATCACAACCACACACACACCACACACATCACCATCACCACCTTCACACCTGCACTTTTCACCCATTTGCACATCACACACCATGGCACAGAAGAGATGCCCAAGTTCACTGACAATGAGTTGTCAGTGATGGTAGATGAGATAATCAGAGTAGAACCACATTTGTTTGGAAGCATGGTCCAACAGACACCAGTAGCTAGAAAAAATCAAATATGGGAAAGGATAGCAGGCAAATCGTGTGCTGGGAGTTTTTACACTTTTATAATATGAATAAAGACTGCTGAACAGCAAGAAGACTGATCTTTGGATTTCTGTTTAGAACAATATTGTTGAATTGTATCTGTTTGTGGTAGAGGGTTGTATATACCCAGAGGTGTGGTAAACATAAATAGGACTGAAATAATGATAAGTGGTGTGCTGTATATGCCTTAGTTTTTTGTATTCAACAAAGTCAGTGCAGTAGGGACCACCCCGCGCAACCTGCGTGACATCAAGAGGATCTGGCATGACCTCAAGAGCAGGGTGAAAGAGTGTGCCAACAAGAACCATGAGCTGGCTCAGAGGACTGGCGGTGGCCCTCCCATTCCGTCACTAACATTCACCGAATGGAAGGAGAAGGTGCTTGTATACTGCATCCAGAGAGTCTCACAGGAATGCCCGGGGGATTGGAGGCTGGTAAGTACCAACAAATGTATCCCATTACACTGCTATGTACTGTCTTGCACAACTAGAAAGCTACACTTCCTAGACACAAATGCACTTATGTACAACACACTCTCCCCAACACATGTCTCACATATCTAGCATTTCCTACATCTGAATCACCTCAAAGGTAGCTAGCAATATTCCCATGGGGGCATGTGTACAGGCAGCCTGCACTCCAACTCCCCCCAGTCCCCCTCGTCCCACAGCTGAGCAGGATGGAGCACTCCCCACACCCAGAACCATGTGGCAGCCATTGCATGCACTCCTCAAACTAACAGGTAGTTAGCCATCTTAACAGGGAGGGGTGTTTGTGGTTAGGAAGCCAGCACTATAACTCCCACCAGGCCCCCTTGTCCCACAGCTGAGTAGGATGGAGCACTCCCCACACCCATAAACATGTGGCAGCCATTTGATTGCACTTCTCAAACTTACAGGTAGGTAGCCTGTTCATGTTCACTTGTCTCATCCCTGATCAGGATGGAACACTTCCCCCATCCAAAAGCCATGTGCATCATATTCCCTTCCTCTGCTCCACTTCACAGGTAGGTAGCCTTCTTAACAGGGAGGGGTGTTTGTGGGAAAGAAGCCAGCACTACAACTACCACCAGGCCCCCTTGTCCCACAGCTGAGCAGAATGGAACACTCCCCCCACCCAGATCCATGTGGCAGCCATTTCATTGCACTCCTCAAACTAACAGGTAGGTAGCCATCTTAACAGGGAGGGGTGTTTGTGGGTCGGAAGCCAGCACTACAATTCCCACCAGGCCCCCCTGTGCCACAGCTGAGCAGGATGGAGCACTCCCCACACCCAATTGCTGAATTGTAGCAGACATCGGGTGTGTGGAGAATGTTCTAAAACAATTTAATCCAGACTAAGTTTAAAGAAGTGTGGAATTGAGATGGGCGTCGCCTGAGCAGCCACATGGAGTGAACTTGATTCCCCTGGCAGTCCCCGGGGTGTGCTGGTGCGTTGTGCTCCCTGCCCTGCTGTTGCCGTCCTGGCCTGTGTGGAGCCCAGCGCGGAGCCGTACTACATTACCCAGCAGCCCTAGCGGCGGACCCGGAAGCCGCCGACCGCCGTTTCGCGCCTGGAGGCGCTTTAAAAACGGACATTGACACCGCATCGCGGGACCGCGCGCGGGCGGCGCCGGGCTAAGCCCGGGCAAAGGGCGGGCCCTCTGTGGCCCTCAGAGGCCAGAAGAGACTGGACTGGGCCAGGTTTCTGTGCATCTTGTCGAATGGTGGTGACCGCGCATTGACTATTGTTGCCATTTGATATATCCATTTGTTTTTTAATCTGATTGTCCTGTTTGTGAGTGCGTAGGCAGACACTAGGGTTTCTGGGCAGAAGCTTAACCAATAAGCGAACGGAATGGTTAAATCAAAAACTGATAAAGCGATGGCGGCTCCAGCTACCCTAGATAATTTCCTGGTCAGGAAAGTAACACAGATTAATAATGATAGACGTGTATCCCTGGGGAAAGGCATCGTGATTGAAGATACATTATTAGAAAATGATTCTCTAAGCCAGCCCCAAGACCCTGAGATCAACCCGAGTGGTGTTATCTCTACGGCCCTCCCAGTTTTCATTCCTGTAGAGGTGGAGGTCCATTCTGCTTCTCGGGTGTCGTCAAGTTCTGATGCTGATGTACTAAATGAGACCCAACCTGAGACTAGGCATACGAGATCATGTAGAACACGGTCTCAAAGGGAGAACGGGAAACATAATAATTGTAAACCAAAAAAGAAGGTCGGCAAGCCAAATACTGGTACTGTTATACCAAACCCTTTTGTATTCGCGGCCACTAATGGTGCTGGTAATGGAGCTAATCTAAACTCGGATATGATTGCCTCACTCTTAAAAAACTTAGAAGCTTCTTTTACTGTCAAAATGGAGGAGCTTATTAAACCATTAACCACTAAGATTGATGATTTAGCTAAGGAAGTGATAAGGCTGGGTGACCTGTTATTGTCTCGGGAGATAGTTCAGCCTAGTGGAATTGATTACTCTGGGGGGAAAAGGAGAGATACTGCTGTTCCTAATGATATACAGAATAAGGGGAGGGGAGAATCTGCTGATACAGTTATCCCAGGACCCGTAACTTTTACCCAGCCGGATATTCCTGTGGAAACTGTTTTGCAGCAACAATTATCCATAACTCCCCACAGCATTAGAGCCTCTAGTGTGGCGAGACACAATGGTCATCTTAATCTACCACCAGACTGTGCTCCTTTTGTAGTAGTACTGACCAATGTGCCCTCTTGTGGCACCCACCCTGCATCTCCCCATGATGAATCCTTTATCTCTCTGAAAAATAAGACAGTGTCCTGGCTCAACAAAAATTGTGGATTTCCGATTTCCTATTTTGACGAAATATTAACAGTAAGGCGTGTAAACTGGGTAGGGCCGTCCAAAAAGTCTGGTTCAGGGGACTGTATAGTCGTAAATTTTAAACACTCCCAGCATGTAGCAACCGTACTTTTGAGAGCTGCTGCACTGGTTTATAACACAAATAGTATCTGTGTACGCCCCTTGGGTTATTTTTATGCACATTTGTGCAAACCACGACTGCAACAGAATTTAACCAGGCGGGGACGTGAACCTTTTACTCCCGTGCAAGAGACCCATCTTCTGCATAATATTACTAATTCCTGTGGTGTAGGTGGACCGATTGGCGTGTCTAATAGGAGTGTTAATGCTGGACACTATCAATATGGGCCGAATCTTCACACACAGAATAGGTTCGAAGTATTATCTGGTCTTGAACTGTGCGATTGACGGGGGGCACCTGCAGCTCAGGACATCGGGGCTTCAGGTGAACCTACTAATCCAGATAATTTGGTAGGTAAATTGTCAGGATGTCTTGCTGTCTCTTGGAACATTGCGGGTCTTGCTGCCAAAATGTCTGATGTAAACTGGGTGATCTATATCAAACAATTCTCGATTATTTGTTTACAAGAAACCTGGGAATTGGGATGTGAACTCTTTTTGGAAGGGTATAGGGCCTTCTTCGTGCCAGCCTTGCCATCTGTGCGGGGTAGGCCCAAGGGGGGCCTTGTAATTTTTGTATCTATATTAATTTCCTGTGAAGTACAAAGAATTGTTGCACAGCATACAGGTGTAATGGGTGTAACCTTAAGTGGAGGTAATGTCCGTGTCGGGCTGGTGAACTTTTACAATGCTGTTCATGATAGTGGTGGCAGGAATCATATTTATTTTTTAAATTCCTTTGTTTCAAATTTTATGGAAAATGTGGGCCATAACCTCCTGATTATGGGGGATTTTAATTTGCATCCTTGTATAGACCCATTGCACAAATGTTTACCAGAAATGGTATGTGATAGGGCAGACTGTCTCCACATGGAGCACACAAAGGAGGGTGAACTGTGTAATGACTTTCTGAATGACCATGACCTCTGTTTGGCCATGTCTTTAAAAGACCCGCTATTTCGCTTTGATACCCCTACTTTTAAAGGGCATGGAAGGGGTACCTTTATAGACCATATATTGGTCTCTCAGACGATGCAAACTTTTGTAGATTCTTTTACCATCGACTTTAGTGAATTCAGTGACCATAATTCTCTTATAATCGGTCTAAACTGCCCATGGTTGAAAAAAGGTATTACGAGTATCAGGCAAGGTAGTTTGGTTACAACTGATGGTAAGAGGCGCTTAAAATGGTCTATTGTCTCTGAGGATGTCCTCTATAAGAATATCACTGCAGGTTGTGCCGAGGACATCAAAGTTTGTATGAATGGGGGAGGTGAACCCAAGCTGGTTCTAGAAGCGTACCAAAACATTACGGAAAGGGTATCAGCATTTCTATCGGTCCCATATAAACCCCGACTTAACTTAGGCCCGAGATGGTTCAGTCATGACTGTACTCTAGCTGCCCGTAATTTGAGGGTAGCCTTGGCAGCAACCCCGAGGAACAGGGAGGCCGTAAAACTCTGTAGAAAGGAATATAAGGCTACTATTGCTGCCCGTAAAGAGTTTTTGAGGAAAGAGGCCTGGGAGGAATTGCTTGATCCCGCTACTTTGAATAACAGCACTAAATTTTGGGGTCTGGTAAAGAAACCTTTTTTGACTGGGGACTCGGGAGATGGACTGGTTTGTTGTATAACAAAGGAGGAATGGGAGAGTCATTTTAAAAGTTTATATTATTCAGAGGCAGATGCAACTTTGGTTGCTGTCCCCTCTGATAGGGAAAGTACTGCCATCATTTTTGATATAAATGAGGTTCTGGTTGCTATAAAGGTCTTACTGCTAACAAAGCCCCTGGCCCTGATGGAATACCACCTGATCTTTATAAATCTGATCCGGACTTTTGGGCTCCCATTCTGACTGCTGTTTTTAATGCAGCAGCCACATTGGGTTGCCCGGAGACTTGGGGTCTCTCAACAATAGTTCCGGTCTTTAAGAAAGGAGACAGGGGTAGTGCTTTGTGTTATCGCCCAATCTCGTTAATTGATTCAATGGTGAAGATAATGGGGAGAGTTATACTCCAACGCCTAACAAGCTGGACGAACGAAAACAATATTTTGTCGACCTCTCAATATGGTTTTTGTGAAGGGCGTTCAACTATAACTCAATGTCTTAATTTGTTTCTTATATTGAATAAATATACTGTTGTGTATAAAGGAACAATTCACCTTGCCTTCATGGATCTGTCCTCTGCCTTCGACTGTGTCAACAGGGGGAGGCTGTGGCAGACCATGAAGGATAAGGGTATTGATAAGGGGATTGTGGAGTTCCTTGCGGACCTGCACAACGACACAAGAGCTAACGTGAGGTTTTCATCGACCGGGGAAACTACAGGAAGTTTTAGTATCAATAAAGGAGTACGTCAGGGGTGTATTTTGGCCCCTTTTCTTTTTAACTTTTATATAAATGACCTTGAGGCTGTCTTACAAGAGGTAAAATCAGACTGCCCTAGAGTTGGTCTGAGGTGTATCCCTCTACTTTTATATGCTGACGATGCGGTCTTAATTTCCAGAACAGAAGTTGGTCTCCAGGCACTATTGAATGTTTTTAATAATTTCATGTGTGATAGGGACCTTAAGGTCAACAACTCAAAATCCTATATTATGCATGTTGGCCGACAACCAAAGAAGAAGTTCAATTTTAAATTGAATGATGTCTCGATCCCTACCACTCAAACATTCACCTATTTAGGTATCTTATTTGATACCAAACTTAATTGGGCTCCTCACTTGGCCAAGAAAAAGGGGGAAATGACTAGAGTCAATGCCTCCATCTTCAATACTGCGTCTAAACTGGGGAATAAACCAAATGTGGCTATGATGAAATTATACAACTCTAAATCCATAGCCACTGCTGTATACGGTAGCGAGATATGGGGCTACATAAATGGCGAACAATTACAAATAGTTGAAAATAAATTTCTAAAACGCCTGTTATGTGTCCCATGTAGTACCTCGAACTTAATTGCACATGAAGAACTTGGCTGCCAGTATTTATCCGACATTGTCAGCTTAAAACCTCTGTTATGTTGGGTAAAACTATGGTTAAGTGATGAAATCCCTTTAACACATTTGATAGTGGAAGACCTTATATCACTTGATCATGCCATGTGTGTACCTTGGCTTAAATACCTGAAGTCCCAATTTTTGAAACTTGGTTGCCTGAACTTGTTTGATAAACCGAGGGATATAGTCAAGGGTGATGTAGCAGCAATTAAAAAAGTTTTCTCTATGAAATGTATTGCCCTAAGAGATGAAGTTGAGCTCTTAAAACCTAATGTTAGAAAGTATATTATGCTGAGTACTTGCAATTCTATGGAAAAGTATCTAACATGCCCCTTCACCTCACATGAGAAATTTTTGCTGACCCGATTCAGGTTTAACATTTTCCATCTTCTCTTATTTAGACCCACGGCAGATATTTTTAAGAAACCTGTAGCTCCCTGTGGCTGCGACGGGAAGTCTCCACAGGATATGCTACATTTTATGTTTTTATGTACATTTTATGAATATCCCCGTAGGAGATACCTTGTTACCCTTTTAAAGAAATTAAATTTTAAACAAATTAGACCTGCCTTTATGTACTTACAGCTGCTGCACCCGGATAGTGTCCTCCAGGTGTTAGAATTTTTAAAATTGACACTAAGATTTAGAAAATGTTTAGATGAGTAAATGTAACTTCCTCTGAACTATTAGTCGCCCATTGCACTTATGCACTTTTTTTCCTGTACTGTTTTGCCTTTGCACTCTTTTATGGAATTTATGTATTGTATGTCTGTGTGATCGATTTTGTCATTATTGTGATGTTTTTTAATATGAACTGTTTATTGATGTGTACTTTTATGGATTGAAAAATATCCGAAATAAAGTCATTATCTATCTATCTATCTATGTGGCAGCCATTGCATTGCACTCCTCAAACTAACAGATAGGTAGCCATCTTAACAGGGAGGGGTGTTTGTGGGTGGGAAGCCAGCACTCCAACTCCCACCAGGCCCCTTGTCCCACAGCTGAGCATAATGGAGCACTCCTCACACCCAGACCATGTGGCAGCCATTTCATTGCACTCCTTCAAACTTACAGGTAGGTAGCCTTCTCATGCTCTCTTGTCTCACCGCTGAGCAGGATGGAACACTCACCACACCCAGAACCATGTGGCAGCCATTTCATTGCACTCCTCAAACTAACAGGTAGGTAGCAATCTTAACAGGGAGGGGCGTTTGTGATTGGGAAGCCAGTACTGCAACTCCCACCAGGCCCCCTCATCCCACAGCTGAGCAGGATGGAGCACTCCCCACACCCACAACCACATGGCAGCCATTTGATTGCACTCCTCAGACTTACAGGTAGGTAGCCTTCTCAACATGGAGGGGTGTTTGTGGTTAGGAAGCCAGCACTGCAACTCCCACCAGGCCCCCTTGTCCCACAGCTGAGCAGGATGGAGCACTCCCCACGCCCATAACCATCTGGCAGTCATTTCATTGCACTCCTCAAACTTACAGGTAGGTAGCTTTCTCAATAGGGAGGAGTGTTTGTGAAAAGGAAGCCAGCACTCCAGTTGCCACCAGGCCCCTTTGTCCCACAGATGAGCAGGATGGAGCAATTCTCACACCCAGAACCATGTGGCAGCCATTGCATTGCACTCCTCAAACAAACAGGTAGGTAGCCATCATAACAGGGATGGGTGTTTGTGGTTGGGAAGCCAGCACTCCAACTCGCACCAGGCCCCCTTGTCCCACAGCTGAGCAGGATGGAGCACCCCCCCACACCCAGAACCATGGGTCAGCCATTTCATTGCACTCCTCAAACTTACAGGTAGGTAGCCATCTTAACAGGGAGGGGTGTTTGTGGTTAGGAAGTCAGCACTACAACTCCCACCAGGCCCCCTTGTCCCACAGCTGAGCAGGATGGAGCACTTCCCACACCCATAACCATGTGGCAGCCATTTCATTGCACTCCTCAAACTTACAGGTAGGTAGCCTTCTCATGCTCTCTTGTCTCACCCCTGATCAGGATGGAACACTCCCCCCATCCAAGAGCCATGTGTAACCTATTCCCTTCCTCTGCTCCACTTCACAAGTAGGTAGCCTTTTTAACAGGGAGGGATGTTTGTGGGAAGAAAGCCAGCACTACAACTCCCACCAGGCCCCCTTGTCCCACAGCTGAGCAGGATGGAGCACTCCCCACACCAAGAACCACGTGACAGCCATTTCATTGTACTCCTCAAATTTACCTTACAAGTAGGTAGCTTTCTCATCAGGGAGGGGTGTTTGTGGGAAGGAAGCTAGCACTCCAACTCCCACCAGGCCCCCTTGTCCCACAGCTGAGCAGGATGGAGCACTTCTCACACAAATAACCACGTGGCAGCCATTGCATTGCACTCCTCAAACTTACAGGTAGGTAGCCTTCTCATGCTCTCTTGTCTCACCCCTGAGCAGGATGGAACACTCCCCACACCCAGAACCATGCGGCAGCCATTTCATTGTGCTCCTCGAACTAACAGGTAGGAAGCCATCTTAACAGGGAGGGGTGTTTGTGGGAAGGAAGCTAGCACTACAACTCCCACCAGGCCCCCTTGTCCCACGGCTAAGCAGGATGGAACACTCTCCCCACCCACAACCATGTGGCAGCCATTTCATTGTTCACATCAAACTTATAGGTAGGTAGCCTTCTAACAGGGAGGGGTGTTTGTGGGAAATAAGCCAACATTCCAACTCCCACCAGGCCCCCTTGTCCCACAGCTGAGCAGGATGGAACAGTCCCCCATCCAGAGCCATATGGTAGCCATTTCAATGTTCTCATCAAACTTACAGGTAGGTAGCCTTCTTAACAGGGAGGGGTGTTTGTGGGAAGGAAGCCAGCACTACAACTCCCACCAAGCCCCCTTGTCCCACAGCTGAGCAGGATGGAGTACTCCTCCCACCCAGAACCATGTGGTAGCTATTTTCCTCCACTGTGTCACCGAACAGGTAGGTGGTCAATGCATGCACCCTGCCATCCTTCTCAAAATTCATGAAGCCATATGACCACACCAGCCCTCAGATGTCAGCAAACTTGGCATAGATCCAAAAGCCACTTCCAGTGTGCACACAGCTAAGCGCATGTAACTGTCACAGAAATAAAACTTTGACTCAGCAAGTCACATGTGGAAGAAATTCAGGGCCCAATCAGGCACAGCACAGAATGCAATGTGTAAGTGCCATGGTGTCAGAGCATGAAGGCCCATATGAACACCAAACATGCATGGTCAATCTGACAAACAAAGTAAAGTACATCATTTGAAAAAGGTATGTATAACATTACAAAGGCTTGTTCTTGCTTCATTGAAATTGATTCCATGAAGAGTAAACCAAAAACATGCATCATCAAAAGTTGATGTGCCGCAAGTTGATAGATGATGACATGTCTCTGTAATCACACAATCTGTACGTGGCACATGGTTTCATCCTCCTGATCACCCTTTTGAAGTACTCCAGATGGATTATATCCAGATGGAACGATGTCGAGGATTCAAATATGTTCTCGTAGTTGTCTGCGCTCTGTCCCGCTGGACGGAGGCATACCCGGTTTCAGATTACACTGCCCCGACTACTGCCAAACAGTTGGTTCGAGAATTCTTCCCACGATACGGTTTACCACGTGTTGTTCACTCAGATAACGGCCAGCCGTTCTCATCCGAACTGATGAAACATGTCTCACTTTTGTTAGGTTATCAGTGGAAATTCCACTGTGTCCGACACCCTGAGGCAGCAGGTCTCGTAGAAAGACATAATCAGACCCTGAAAATTAGATTGTCCAAAATATGTAGGGAGAAAGGTGTCGACTGGGTAGTAGCACTACCAGTTGCACTCTTTTACACAAGAATGGTAGCACACTCTCGAACAGGGCTATCCCCGTATGAGGTGATCTTCGGCAGACCACCAAATATGTGGGGGACGCCTATACCACGCAAAATAACTGATATTGACTGTAATATGCTGACAGATTACTTAGCTTCCTTGATGTCTGCACTACAATCTTGTCGTTCACAGGTAGCTGCAGCCTTTCCCGACAACACTGAGGTGAAACCCCATGACGTAGTTCCGGGTGACCTTGTACTTGTGAGAAATTTCGACCGAAAGACTCAGCTGGAGCCCAGGTGGAAGACACCCAAGTTGGTCTTGCTGACCACAAGGACAGCCGAGAAGATCGAAGGCAGGAAAGGATGGATTCATTCAAGTCATATCAAGAAATTTCATGGACTTCCTTCAGATGTAAACAGCCCACCTCGTGTGTCCTCACCAATTGACTCAAAACTACCTCTGGTTGAGACCGACAGTAAAGAACTGTATAAACTGAAATTAAGGCCTAGGCCGTCGGACGATTTGATTGTTTAAGTCCTCTCCTAGGTGAAGCGGTTGAATCTGTCTCCGACATGTATCGCTTAGACCTGAATTATGGACAGTCGCGAAAAATGATGAAACGACAGGCGTATTGTAAATCATTGCGTAGCCATTGCATAATGACGTTATTAATCCTGTTTTTCTTAAGTCTTTTAATAATTACTGCAAGTATATTGTTGCACATATATTACCCTATTGTCAGAAATGTTTACAATGTTACTGCTGAACATTCTTTTAGTGACCTACCGCCACATGAATTGTCTTATAGACTTGCGCTGCGCAATAACACTTTCATTAGTATGTTACATCATTCCCATCAGACTAGTAATGCAACTAATTGTTGGGTGTGTGGCCGGCTCCCTCCCTATCAGAATTATGAAGGAGTCCTGCCTTTCTTTCCACATCCATTTACACATAATGGCTCCTGTGGAGCATGGTTTAGTTTAATCAATTCCATAGACTCAGATACAGCCGTTTATCAAGACCATTGGGTATGGGGAAATTTGAACCTAGTTTTATTCAAAGTCTGTTACCCTGACAAGGAGGGTCGCCCCAAAGGAACAGGAACTGATCTAGAAAATGAAGTATATGGATTAGGTAACTTTACTCCTAATCTCATGGTTCTAAATGTCGAATCCGAAGTTGAACTAGTTTTACCAACAATGTCAGTATTCCCAGCGAAAGGTGAATTGTGTGTAAGAAAGGTTGGTTCCATACATATGGGCCATAGTAAATGCACTACTATAGTAGAATTCAGTGATCAAGGCAAATCTTCATTTAGAGCTTCTCGCCACTCCTACTTTATATGTGGTCAGACCGCATATATGCGTCTACCTCTAGATTGGGATGGTACCTGCTACATTGCATTTCTTTTGCCACCTGTTTTCCTAGCTCCTCCTGATTATTATAGAAATATTCATTTAGTACACAACAGAGAGCGGAGAGATCTCCCAATTGTCGATTACACTGAAACAGCATGGGAAAAATACACAGATTTCAATAAAGGCATCTTTCCCTATATAGGTACTGTTACTAATAGTAAGCTGATACGTAGATTAACTAGAACCCTTGAAGCAGTAGTGAATGAAACTATTTCCGCCTTAGGCAATTTAACAGAAGAGCAGTCTGCTATGCGGATTGTTGTGCTTCAAAATCGTCTTGTCCTTGAAGTCATCCTGGCTGATAGGGGCGGAGCTTGTAGGGTCATCGGATCAAGCTGTTGCATTTTCATACCAGAAAATTCGCCATCTGTATATAAAGCTATAACTCGCCTTCATAAGATTGTAAGCCAGATACACCAGAATCCAGGCACCTGGACTTGGTCCGGTTGGTTTTGGAGTGTGATATCAGCCTGGGGATGGAGGGTCCTATCCTTCCTAGGTATTGGCCTTCTCATACTATTCAGTTGCTGTCTATGTCTACAATGTGGACCAGCGATCTGTGGTCTGTGTGCCACATCGTGCATTCCACATCAAGATTTTCATTCAAGATCCCGGAAGAAGAAAGAAGAACAAATGATGTTATATGAACAGATCAATGGATTGATGAAGATTGATATCTCTTGACGGGCAAGTAGGGGACAAGGAGGGAATGTGGAAATATGGATTTTTCTGGTCAGTTATGTCCCCTATCTTGGACCCCAACGGTTCTATGTGCATGTTACAAGTACATGTATGTTCCCTCCAGTTCCAGTTATGAAGACGCAAACACATGTGCGTCCACCGTTAACATGTCCTCTGTCAGATCCGCCATGAATAGGCCGGATATTCCATTCCTAAGTACGAAAGGCCACCGCCTTTATATGGTTCACTTATGCCATTTTACAGTCCAGGCAAGTAGGCCCTGATTCTGTCATCAAACTCTTTTTGCCTTCTGCCTCTGAAAGCTCCAGTCTGAGCCTGCATCTGTGACCATGAACTTTGTCTCATTCTCTGCGCGGCTCACGAAGCCTGACATCAGCTTGCTGCCTGCCAAGAACTGTATTTCACCTTCGAGTTATCTGCTTCCCCCTCAGCCGATGCATTCCTGTCTAGTAGTTTAAGTAAACATTCTTCCAGCTACCGAGCAAAAGGCCCGGCTTCTCTGTCTTTATGCAAGTAATTCATAGTCCTGTTACCATGGAATATTCCTACCCCCTCGCATCTAGTGTAGACATTTAGACGCTTGTACACGCACACACAGTCAGTATAGAATAGATTTTGTCCAAGAGTCCTTCTTTTGTGGATAACATAGTTCTTTAAACATAGGATGTTAGATATGATTTGGGATTAGGTTGACTTGACCCCCCAGACTTTTCGTCTCCACATGTAGAGCTAAATGTCAAGTCCCCTTCACCCCCTAGTTGCACGTCAATCACACGTCATGCTGCTGCGCGCGCATCTATGCCAAGTATTATCTTATAGATCCACCTATATATGACATCATAACCAATTATGTTCCTTTTTACTCCTTATTACACCCATTTTCGGTTACGCATATGAATCGTCATTTTCCTTATCAATTGTTACGCCTACTGTATTCGCTTCATTGTAATGTATGTACTATAAAAGTCATTTCTTGTCAATAATGTATGTACTTCACTTCCTGAACCCCCGTGGTGATGGAACTTGGAGCAACCGATTATAATCGTGCATTGGAATAAAGCCCATTCCGAACCTCTAATACCACGGATTCTGCCTCTCATTTTACTGAGCTATTTTATTATGTTTCTGTATCAAATTAAGTCCCGGTAAAGGAATTTTATTTACCACAGTCTGAACAAACATTGCCTCTGCTATGTGAAGTCATAGTCCATTAAGTCTTCACATGCTCATTCGTGACATTACAAATGTATTTTGTCCAGAGGGTACTGAATGATGTGTGTACAGTTTTTAAATTGCCCCAATGCTGATGTGTGCATTATGCACAAGTGTCCAATGCCTGAGTGTAACACTCTTGGTGGTAATTCACCTTTGACACATCAGATAAATTTGAGTTGGAGATGTCATCCTTCTATTGATTCCATTAGGTGTTCAGTCTCGCATGTGTAGGCACTGTTTACCATCTCATATTGTACATGCATGTGATTTCTCTGATGGCCCACGTTTAACCTCAGTGTGAGTCCCTCTGGCCTGCACAGAAACTGCCCAATGTTACAAGGACCCATCACTAAATGGACTGAGTGAAACATATGTGTTGTCCACCACCCTATTTATCAATGTGCTATCTTAGGCCTGAGCATTGAACAAGACAGGACTATACCTTGTGAGAAGAGTGTGAGAATGAAAGCGCGTGGCCCTAAATGTGACCACCATGACACATGTAGCCATGCACTGTTCAAGGACATTAAGTGGTGTGCAATGTTGGACACAGTGAGTCTGCCACGACACATCATTTCCAATTTATTGTATGTCATGCTCACTCACATACTGCATCACAGAGGAGGGCCATTTTCACATTGGTTGCTGTGTTGGCACTCTGCATATGTATGAGATGGCCATGTACTGTGTCCATCATCATACATGTATACATTTCTATGACATTATTCGATCCAAGTGTACTACGTGTCATGCTGTATGGCCTCTGCTCAATATTTATGTATTAGTGTGCTATGTTATTTCATGCTCCTGTACTGACACACAGTGGTACACAACTCAGTGTCACTGAAACGTATTCTTCTTGTCTCCCATGCCTGCAGCTTAAGGTACAGCAGCATAAGGCGATATGGAGGGCCATTTCATGCAAGGTGCGGGCTCTGGGTGTCTCCAACTGACGGCATACACACTGTCACAAGAGGTGGGATGACATCTGCTGGCTGAGCAAAAACGTGGCAGACATGATGCTGGAGGTGCTCCCTCGGAGTGGCAGGTTGGCGCACAGGAGCATGACAACACTAATGGCCCGCATCTTGGCAGTGACACAGCCAGAGCTGGATGGACGCTTGAGGGCCCATCAGTAGCAAGTTGGGGGTGAGTATTGTGCGAAGTGTAACTTTGGGTGTGAGTGACTGCATGAATCCCAACCGTAAGCCAGTGCAAAGCTCTGTGATGTCTCTAGTATGGTGCAATGGCTTCTAAGTGGCCTCAGTATTGAGTGCAGCTGTTCTGCATTTGTACAACATGTGGCATCTCATGTGTTTAAAACCATGACTCTTGTCATTGACAGATGAGATGTGGCCTTGTGACATATGCTGCAGTATGAGTGTCATAGACATCACCTGGCAGTGAACAGCAGTGAGCATCATGTTAGTGTGCATTCATATATGTGTGCTGTGCACAAGAGATACATTGTGGCATCTACACAGCTGACACCAATGTACTGTAGTTGTGCTTCGAAGCACAACATGGTGGATATCAGGAGCCTGTAGCCATTGCAAAAGGACATTTTGGAGTTTGTTTTTGTGGTGTTCCCTTGAAAAGACTCCTTATGTGACAGAGACAACATGGTTTGATGTATAGCTAGCTCACCTACATGCACGTAGGTATGCTTACAGACAATAGTATGTGTGGTTACAGGGAGGCACAGGGCCAGCTATTTGGCTGTGTCAATACCAAATTGAGCATTACTATCAACTATGCATGTTTCCATGTATCATCTGATGCATGGAAACATGCATAGTTCTTGCTGAATGTGCATGGAGGAGTTCGACATGGGAAACAAACATTTTAAAGTTTTGTACTTTGCTTGATTATGATGTTTGTGAGTATGGCACTTTACTTGAATCTATGTCTCTGTCTCTTGCAGCATCTATCAAGGGCAGCGAAGGACAGGGCACCGACACCAGTGAGGAAGCTACTGGCATGACTGCCACACATGAGTTCACTGACACTTAGGGGACCGTTGCCTCGGAGGGGGACAGTAATGCCCTGGATGATTCACGCCCAGAAACACCGACCTCCGCATCTTCAGACTCCAGCGGTGACTCCTTGATGTTGGCGGGCACAGAATGTTCCAGATCTGCCTCTTCTTCCACCACACCTCGTCCAGTGCCCACCCTCACAGAAGCTCCCACAAGTGCTGTCCGTGCATGCAGCCCTGGGAAGGGTTGAGTCTCCTTCCCCTGGGGGAAGGAGACTCCCCTACTGTCTCACCTACTGCCCTCAGTGTGGAGGCAGTAGACATTTTGTGCCCACTGTGTATGAGTCAGACTGCTCCCCTCAATGCCTTCCTGGATCATGAAAAGAAGTTGGCACAGGTAGCTGCATTCATGGAGGACATTCATTCGGACGTGGGTGGCCTACACCGAACTGTCCAGTCTTTGTCCTCCACAGTGACAGCAGCCATTCAGCAGTCACAAGCTCCCAGTCCAGCTCCTGGCCCTTCAGCAACCACCCTGCCAGTGGTACCACCTGACGAGAGTGCCCACACGCCAGAGCCCTCAGGCACCCAGTCCTCCAGACGCAGCACACAACAGCAGCAATCTAAGCGTACCAGACCACAGACACCATCACCACAACACAAAACGGGCACACATGAGTGCAAAACCAAAAGCCCATCATGTGACACTCATGGGCATAAGGCCAAAAAGCAGGCATCAAGATCACATTCATCAAAATCACCACCATCCAAGGGCACTCCCATCCCCACACCTGCTCCCAAAGACCAACAAACACTGCAACGACTAAGCCCAAACACATTTCAAAGGAAGATTCACCCAAAACGTCAACTCCCACCCACACCCCTGTGAAGCAGAGACAAGAGAGCAAAGTGGAGGGTTTACCTCGACAACAGGGGATGCAGGAGAAGAGGCAAGGCCACCCCAAGCATACCACCAGGTCCAGCAAATCCCCACGGGGAGAGCCACCTGCACCTGATACACCTTTGGTAGAGAGTGAGGCTGTTGTGCCCACCTCACTTCCCACTCCAGCCAAGACACTAGCGGGCTATCGGATCCCCAAACAGTTTAGATAGGCCTCAACATTCACCCTCAACCACTGTGCCTCCATGCAGCATGTCTCCACCTCCAAGTGCTACCACTCCACCCGGTCCAAGCAGCCCTCAGGCTCCCACAGCCACGGATGCCTCTACCTCAGCCGGGTCTCTCTCTCCCACGTCTAGTCCTCCAACTGGCCCCGACAATCAGTCCCCTCCCAATTCAACTTACAGCCAAATTTTACGCCAGGTCCTCCTCCCCACACCATTTCTCCCACAGCGGTGCCTGGACTACCCATATTTAGCCCCTGAGCTGTGGTGATTCCCATGGCAGTGGACAGTGTTACCCATTTGATGTGCAAGTTCTCATGCACATACGTGTGGACTAGAAATATGGACTGGCCAATGGCCTTGCTGTTTGGTACTTTTGGTGCCCATTTCCTGTGCAGTTTCTCATGCACACATGTGCGGACTAGAAATATGGACTGGCCAATGGCCTTGCTGTTTGGTACTTTTGATGCCCATTTCCTCTGCAGTTTCTCTTGCACACATGTGCGGACTAGAAATATGGACGGGCCAATGGCCTTGCTGTTTGGTACTTTTGATGCCCATTCCCTGTGCAGTGTCTCATGCACACATGTGCGGACTACAAATATGGACAGGCCAATGGCCTTGCTGTTTGGTACTTTTGATGCCCATTTCCTCTGCAGTTTCTCATGCACACATGTGCGGACTCGAAATATGGACTGGCCAATGGTCTTGCTGTTTGGTACTTTTGATGCCCATTTCCTGTGCAATTTCTCATGCACACATGTGTGGACTAGAAATATGGACTGGCCAATGGCCTTGCTGATGGGTACTTTTTATGCCCATTTCCTCTGTAGTTTTTCATGCACACATGTGCACACTGGAAATTTGTACTGGCCAATGGCCTTGCTGTTTTGTACTTTTGATACCCATTTCTTGTGCATTTTGTCTAGCACACATGTGCATACTAGAAATATGTACTGGCCAATGACCTTGATCTTTTGCACTTTTGATGCCTATCTGAATATTATGTAATAAAGACTGTTACTCATGTTGTCTGCTTTGTCGCTGCCCTTGCTAAATGAAAAGTTTAATGTATGTGCATATGTTCATGTGACACATGCTCTGTATACCACTTTCACATTGGCAATTACTTGATTTACTTTTTCAGAGGTTGCCAGAGGTGACAGGTACTTTTGTTCTTCTTGACTCTGACCCTTGAGGGTGCAATGATGGTTGTTTGTGATGATCTACTCTTATCCTGATCATACTATAGCCAGGTTTGCTAAATTGTGAACATGTCATTTTAAGATGCAGTACAACAACAGAGGTGAATTCTATCCACAGGATAACTTGAGGGGTGGACAGGGTCCGTCATATCTGTGGGATCTTTCTTGATGTGTGAACAGCAGCTTTGATGTGTAGTCATCTTGTGTATGCCTGTCTTCATAGTCACATGGGTACATTTGAATGTGTGTGCTTGAAGAGTCATAGAGTGTGATTGGCCTGTCATTGTCAGTAGTGTTGAGGTGTATGTGCCCCTGCACATGCCACCTACACACATGTATGATCCAGGTAATAAGTGCCTGTTTGTTTCCATTACCAGACATGTGCTTCAGATTGTGGGCACATGTAGGAGTTGTAGGTTGAGCACTGTGCAGTGTGTCCTTGCACTCCTGGGGGACACCTACTTGTCAGTTGTGAGTATGCAGAGTGTGTCACTGCAACGTCTGTGTTGTGTTTTGGTGATCAGTCATGGTTCTTGTTTAGGTTTGTGCTCACTGTTCTGACCTGCTCAGCCACACTGACATTATATGTGACTATTCTCATACATTGCTATCACTTGACACATTGTTGGCACAAGTATGTGGTATGAAGAGTCATACCGGCCCCTATTGATGCTTCTGATACCTACACATTGTGAGTTACTCCTCTATGTGTTTTTGCACTGTACACTCCTCACCTGTCCAATACTGATGTACACACCACTACAGTCTCATAACTTCCACCCCATGCCTTGCCTGTGTGTGTGACCCTCCCCACCACTTCATAGTGAGACACTATAGTGTGGGAGGATGATCTGTGTACAGGGCCAATGTGCCACTCAGGACTGTTTCACAGTTAGTTATGTTGTATTTTCTTCTACTTGATTGCAGTCATGGTTGCTCTTTTGCAGTGCATATGTTTGAGCAGCACAGTCCTCTGGTCATGTTGTATGCATCTGGGTTTTCCTGAGTTTTGCAGCTGTAGGTGATGGCTAAGCTGTATGTCTGTTTGCTGAGGTACTGCTACCCTTTCTGAGTGTGATGTGATCTGTGTGCTGTTGTGATTTGTGGTGTGGAAGGTGATGGTGGCGCACTCAGATATGTGTGCTACTGGTTTTGTTGGTGTTCACACACTGCTCACTGTGCATGCACTGCTGTCAGTGTATGTTGCCTTGTACTTGTGTGGTATGCATCCCCCTGATGTCCAGCTGAGTTTGCTTTGTGATGAATTGGTATGTGCATATGTTGTGTTTTGTTGTTGATGTATGCAGTGTTTGGCCTGTGTTGGCTCTTTCTACTGATAGGTGCATGTGTGTGTGACGTTCTATTTGCATGACATTGTATGAGAGTAGTTTGTGCATTGTTATACATTCTGATGTGTGTTGAATTTGTAGTGTGTATTGTGTGTCTGAATGTCTGAATGTCACATGCAGCAATGTAGATTCTTGTTCATGAGCCTCTTTTGAGTGCACATTTGTGCTATGTCCTCCTATATTTGACATGTCAGGAGTGTGCATGTGCATGTTTGTGCTAATCATTGACACCATTCTCACTTAATAACTGGTGTGGTGTCTATATCTGTGTTAGCTGATTTGTTCTATTGATCACGATTGGCATTTGATAATGCCATTTTTTATTGGGTTGGGATGTGGTGTCTGTGCATTTGTCCAGAGTGAATATGTTGTGTATTCCTGTTGTGACTAGGGTCACATTGCCTATCCACTGTTTGCCTACACATGGCTGAGCGGATCACTGACGAAATATCGAGAAGAAGAATATCGAATTGCCAAAATATCGAAGGAAAAATATAAAATGCCAAAATATCGAAGCCCTATCTCCAAACAGGTAAGTACAAATATATAGAATAATAAATATCGTTGTAAAAAATATAGTCACAAAATCGAATTTTTTTAAATGTCTTAAAATTAATGTAAAATTAATGAAATAAAACATATTATTAACTGAAACATACTTAAAAATACTTAAATTACTTTAAAATGAATAAACAATTAGGTGCCGATTACGATCCTGGAAAAAAATTCCCCGTACGACTTGTATCCGGTCTTTTTACCGTATGAATCGTACAAGTAGCGTACAAACTGCCAAGTACGATTCGGATGGGAAAAAGACCATACGAATCGCATTCGGAAAATTTCCCCACACGTCCTCGGGTCGGAAAAAGTGTCCGACACATCCCCGTACGATTTTACGTACAAATGTGAAAAGTGAAGTCCGAGCGCGCAAGTACGATCCATCCCGTGCGTCCGATGTCACAACCGTATGGAAAATGCACCGTACGAACCGAACTCCCATAGCAACCATGGAGACATGTGCCCGCATACGCGCCGAACCCCCCCCAGCCCCTGTGACTACGCGCCGAACCCCCCCGTATATGTACACCCGTGTACGCACGAGTCGAACCCCCCGTGTATGTACACCCGTGTACGTACGAGTCGAACCCCCCGTGTATGTACACCTGTGTACGTACCAGTCGAACCCCCCGTGTATGTACACCCGTGTACGTACGAGTCGAACCCCCGTGTATGTACACCCGTGTACGAGTCGAACCCCCCGTGTATGTACACCCGTGTACGTGCGAGTCGAACCCCCACCCGTGT
Source organism: Triturus cristatus (assembly GCF_964204655.1). Taxonomy (NCBI): domain Eukaryota; kingdom Metazoa; phylum Chordata; class Amphibia; order Caudata; family Salamandridae; genus Triturus; species Triturus cristatus. Next base: position 628,526,864 of record NC_140587.1, read on the forward strand.
ATGTATGGTGCGTACCCCCAGCGCGTACGTACACGGGTGTACATACACGGGGGGGTTCGACTCGTACACGGGTGTACATACACGGGTGGGGGTTCGACACGTACGTACATGGGTGTACATACACGGGGGGTTCGACTCATGCACGGGTGTACATACACGGGGGGTTTGACTCGTACGTACACGGGTGTACATACACGGGGTGGGTTCGGCGCATACTCACGGGGGCTGGGGGGGGGATTACCGGGCCCCCTAATCTGGTCATTTCGCGGCGTACTTCGCTTTTCCGGCACTTTTTGGGTGCCGTGAAAATATTGCCGTCCGGACTGCTGTCGGTTCGAATCGTACTTCCTGGGTCGTGAAACGCTGCCTGAAAGCGTCCCAACGTCACGTCGGAGCATTCCCGGATCACATTCGTATGTATATTTTCGTCGGTCGGTGTTTTTTACGATTCGTACGGAAATGGTGTTTTCGTGCGAATCGTACTTCCATGTTTGTAAAGTTTTACAACCGGGTACGAGTCGGACGGAGAAAACGCTTCGACCGACGGTTCGTACCCGGTTTTTCCAGGATCGTAATTGGCACCTTAATGTAAGTAAAAAAAAAAAAATAATACATATATATTAACGTAATATTTATTAAAAAAATGCAATATTTTTTGCGTAGGATAGCGGGCGGGTAAAATTTACTATTACCACTACAGTAAGTGCAATAGTAGGGAAAACGTAGGATAGCGGGAGGGTAAAAATTACTATTCCCACTCCTGAGAGTGCAACAGTAGGGAAAGCGTTGGATAGCGGGAGAGTAAAAATTTGTATTCCCACTCCAGACAGTGTAATAGTAGGGAAAGCATTGGATAGCGTAGGGGTAAACATTTATATTCACACTCCAGAGAGTGCAACAGTAGGGAAAGCGTTGGATAGCGGGAGGGTAAAATTTACTATTCCCACTCCAGTGAATTCAACAGTAGAGAAAGCATTGGATAGCATAGGGGTAAAAATTACTATTCCCACTCCAAAGAGTGCAACATTAGGGAAAACGTTGGATAGAGTAGGGCTAAAAATTACTATTCCCACTCCAGAGAGTGCAACAGTAGGGAAAGCGTTGGATAGCGGGAGGGCAAAATTTACTATTCCCACTCCAATGAGTGCAACAGTAGGGAAAACGTCAGATGGCGTAGGGGTAAAAATTACAATTCCCACTCCAAAGAGTGCAACAGTAGGGAAAGCGTTGGATAGCGTAGGGGTAAAAATTACTATTCCCACTCCAGAGAGTGCAACAGTAGGGAAAGCGTTGGATAGCGTAGGGGTAAAAATTACCATTCCCACTCCAAAGAGTGCAACAGTAGGGAAAGCGTTGGATAGTGTAGGGGTAAAAATTACTATTCCCACTCCAGTGAGTGCAACTGTAGGGTAAGCGTTGGATAGCGTAGGGGTAAAAATTACTATTCCCACTCCAGAGAGTGCAACAGTAGGGAAAGCGTTGGATAGCAGGAGGGTAAAAATTACTATTCCCACTCCAAAGAGTGCAACAGTAGGAAAAGCGTTGGATAGCGTAGGGGTAAAAATTACTATTCCCACTCCAAAGAGTGCAACAGTAGGGAAAGCGTTGGATAGTGTAGGGGTAAAAATTACTATTCCCACTCCAGAGAGTGCAACAGTAGGGAAAGCGTTGGATTGCGGGAGGGTAAAATTTACTATTCCCACTCCAGTGAGTGCAACTCTAGGGTAAGCGTTGGATACCGTAGGGGTAAAAATTATTATTCCCACTCCAGTGAGTGCAATAGTAGGGAAAGCGTTGGATAGTGTAGGGGTAAAAATTACTATTCCCACTCCAGAGAGTGCAACAGTAGGGAAAGCGTTGGATAGCGGGAGGGTAAAATTTACTATTCCCACTCCAGTGAGTGCAACTCTAGGGTAAGCGTTGGATACCGTAGGGGTAAAAATTATTATTCCCACTCCAGTGAGTGCAATAGTAGGGAAAGCGTTGGATAGCGTAGGGGTAAAAATTACTATTCCCACTCCAGTGAGTGCAACTGTAGGGTAAGCGTTGGATAGCGTAGGGGTAAAAATTACTATTCCCACTCCAGAGAGTGCAACAGTAGGGAAAGCGTTGGATAGCGGGAGGGTAAAATTTACTATTCCCACTCCAAAGAGTGCAACAGTAGGAAAAGCGTTGGATAGCGTAGGGGTAAAAATTACTATTCCCACTCCAAAGAGTGCAACAGTAGGGAAAGCGTTGGATAGTGTAGGGGTAAAAATTACTATTCCCACTCCAGCGAGTGCAACAGTAGGGAAAGCTTTAGATAGCGGGAGGGTAAAATTTACTATTCCCACTCCAGTGAGTGCAACTCTAGGGTAAGCGTTGGATACCGTAGGGGTAAAAATTATTATTCCCACTCCAGTGAGTGCAATAGTAGGGAAAGCGTTGGATAGCGTAGGAGTAAAAATTACGATTCCCACTCCAGTGAGTGCAATAGTAGGGAAAATAATAATTTAATATTTTATTAAAAATAAATAATTTATTAATTCCAAATAAAAATATTAAAATTAATTACCAATCACACAATATTTAATAATTAATTTATTATAAATACTATTGTGTTTTTATTAATAACCTATTAATAATTAACAACCAATTAATTTTCAATACCAAAAATTAATAAATAAAATAATACCAATTAATAATTCATTCGGAATAAATTAATTAGCAATATACAAAATTATTTCAATAATTAATTATTTACAATTAAAATAATTCCCTCCATATTCCCCTATAAACCCACAACCCGCTACAAATAATAAATTAAACAATTAGCATAATTATCAATTAAACAATTAATACTAATTAATTACCAATTAATACTAAATATTTACCAATTAATAATTAATCAACAACCAATTAATTTTCGATACCAATTAATAATTACCTAATAACAATTAAATTACTTCCCACCCTATTCCCCTATAAACCCACAACCCGCTACAGAAGTAAAACGCAAAATTAAATTAAAAATAATTAATAATTCCTAAAAATTATTATTTAATGTACTATAATTAAATTACTTCCCACCCTAATCCCCCATAAACCCACAACCCGCTACGGAATTAAATTACACAAAAATTAAATAACATACAATTCATTACTTTAAAAATATTCAAAGATACATTCCAAAATTTACACATACTTTTAACACATATACTAACAATTGAAACACTATAAAAAAAATTGATATTTTTAACAACTATATTATGACTGTCGATATTACTTACTTCTATATTATTTAAATCGATATTTTATTTCTTACCTGATTTTCGATATTCTTCACCACTATATTTTGGCAATTCGATATTCTGTCCATTCTATATTAAAAACTCGATATTCTGTCCTATCGATATTTTGAATTCGATATTATGTCTGTTTACCGGCTGAGCATGTTGGACCTATTTGGATGTTGTTTGTGAGATTTGCATTTGGCTATTGTTTTTTGATCAGCATTGGTTCAGACATCCCTGAGTGGGATTCTGACATTTGTAGATACACACCAGGGTGTGTCATTGGTAGTCAGGAAACTCACATGACCTTATTTGCACCGTTATCTGTGTTTCTCACAGGTGTTGGGTAGTGCAGGTGTGAGATGGATAGATCAGGGGTATGTGTGAAGGTCCTACTTGGGTTTGACAGTCAGGGAGTGTGACAATGACCCATGTGTGTTGTACTGATGGCATACACATGTCAAGGTAGTTGACACAGATGTGTGGCTGGTCACTGTATGGCTTCTGACATTTCCTATCATTCCTGTGCCTACGCATAGCTTGCATTGCTGTATCCCGGAGATATTGCACAGATGTTACTTTAGTTAAATTCCAATCACTGTGCCACCCATGTCTGATTTGATGGCCTAAGGCTAGTGTGAAATGTTCCTCCTCTTGCATGTCATGTACAAATGCTATGTGGCTTGCTCCATGGTTTTCCAGCACTGTGCACTCCAATTTGGGCTAGTCCATTTATTGTCATATATTGCTGCTGACCTATGGTATGTGTATGTGGCAGAGTTTCAGTGTGGGATCTGTCTGAGGGACTTGACATGCAGTGTGAACAGTTTCATGGTTGTTAATATGCAGAGTGACTCTTCATTTCTTAGTGTACTCAGTTTGATTCACATGAGTAGAAGGCAGGTGTGAGGAGGAGGGTTGTCCAGCCCCTGACCTTCTCTGCAGGGTGTTCATCTTCACCCCCACCTTCCCAGTTGATCTACCCTGCCCTTTGAAGTGTGATGAGGTGTGAGGTCGAGCCACACCTGGCTGCTAAATAGTGCATTGAGGGGGGCACAAGAGGGGCACACAGCATGTGCAGAAATGGGTGTGTAAAACGTGCTGTGGGCTGTGACCAACTGATTCAACCCACCATGTGGGTAGGGTGAAGGTGGAGCCCTGGGCAGCTGCCCACACTGCCCATGCCTGGTGCTGGCCCTGCCTACTACATTGTGCGCAGGTTTTCCTGCTTCTTCACTGCTGAGGTGACATGACCAGGACATTGCAGTGCTTTCCATGTTGATGGGTGACCCCAATATTGAGGTTTTAATGTCTAACAAGCAGGACATGTGTGAGTACACTGGGGGATATGTTCCTGTCTCCACCAGAGTGTCTGATGTGGACAGGAAACGTATTTCAGCACAAGAGTTGTGTGTTGTGGTTGTATGCGGGATGTGTTAGTTACTTACCGGCGGGGGTTGACTGCGGCAACGTCATATATGCTGGTAGTGGATCAGGTACAGCAGCGGAAGGTCTTGAAGAGCTGGATCCATAGCGGTCAGGAATGCGTGGAGGTGCCCGGTATTCGAGTTTCTATCTCCGCAGTAGTGCTTCCGTTGTCTCCGAGTGGCTGGTTTCTCCACTACGTTCTGATGGGCTGTTTGAGGCATCCTGATTTGTCTGGTGGTCATAATGTCATTCCGCTCAGCGTTCTTTCTCTAATGGCTCCCTCCGCCACTGTTGCGGAAGGAAATTTCTGGCTGATCCCAAAACTGCGCAGCGGACGGGAAATGGGCTATCTTTGCCCATTGTGATATGGCGGACGCGAGGACCGCCGCAGGAGTGTGGAAAAGGAGGTTTTCTGCCACTGCCAGCACTGCGGAGGTGCAAAACACCACCATCCTAATGAGCCCCTAAGAGAAGAAATACAACTTTAGCTTCAGAAAGTCCAGCCTTTGACAGGCTGTGATGCCATACATGGCCCAGTCTTGTTACTCTGTTTGTAGATTAGGTCCTGGATCTTTAGACTGTTGTGTAAGGGCCTTAGCTGCGCAGTTTCAGTCCCTAAAAACAGTGAATGCTACTTTTAGACAATCTTTTACAACAAGGATCCTTGGACCTACCTCTCGCTGGATTAGCAGAACAACCATTTGGAGGTAATACTCAAAAATGTACGGAGTTTCTTGATACACATATTGCCTATTTTACCTTGAAGCACCATAGCATCAAGCACCATAGCTCTGCTTCTGACCATGCTAAAGTCAGATTTATCACTAGAAATTCAACAGGATGTGGTTTGGCTTCGACAACACTACTTGAAAACTAGGGGTATGCACAATTTGCATACTTTGCTTTTGAGTAATTATGTGAACTCTCTGTAAAATGATGCAAAATTACATGTAAATATTATAAATGCAAATCCATCATTCGGTGCTATATTTTAGTCAGTAATAAATGCGTCCTTGTTGAAATGAAGATGCATTTCAGTGTAAAAAATTGCATAAAAACAGAAATGAATGAGCAACAGCTGCTTACTTTGTGGGCCGTTTGCGTTATTCCCAAGCGCTTGCAGTCAAATTTTTCCTCAAACAGCATGTAATTACGAAACAAGACGTGCATAATGGTGTAATTTGGCAAAACAAGTGTTACCCAAAATTCAAGAAGTTCTGTGAATTATGCTGGTGTAATTAGAATTTCACCTGGACCTATTTGTAACGCGAGCAAGTCCTTTGATAGATAATCATGTAGTATTTATCAATGATTCTAAGGAAATATTTGTGTTATTCTGCACAATATGAGTTATTATTAGAATTTAGTCATGGTTCTATGGAATATCAAATGAATATCACCAAGTTTAAAGCCATGTCAAGAGAGACTGACAGAGCAGGGTCCACTCTATTTAGAAATTTTCATAAATTGCTAAAAGAGGAACCTAAAGAGAAATTGACAAAAATGATTAGACCTGCTGCTTTCACAGACCTTTTGACCCATGGTATTCAAATTGATAGTCGTATCCAGGAGAGACTACAGGAAAGTAAAGAAGTAATCCTGGAAGTAGGGTGTAAACCTGATCCATCTCCCAAATAAGTCCTTTTCGTGTTTGCGCTTAGCAGATTCTGAAAAAGAGACTATGCAATTGAGTTTAGTCCAGAACTCTCTTATTGAAGATGAAAAAGAAAGGAGAAAAGTCTAGGACTGGGTTTGCACTGTGGTCACTATGGCCACAAATGTCCTCTCCTCAATGGATGTCCTGCCAGGCATCCAATATTTTGGAAAGACTAATACGCCTGTCCGTTGAGCAAAGGAAAGACACCAGTGAAGCAGTTCCACAGATCAATCGATTATTGACAACCAAAAGGTATAAAATCCTTTACGCAACACTAAAATATCAAGATGTAGCTTTTATGGCATTTGGACAAAATATAGAGTTAAAAATATCGAGAGACAGAAATATAGGAGATTAAATATCGTAACAAACAAATGTTGTGATGCACAAATATCATTGACAAGAACAACTTTTTTTACGGTAAGTAATATAGTTTTAAATAAAATCAATGTTTTTATATTACTTTTAATAATGTAGATGTTAAAAATATTATTTTAAATTATTTAAATGTGTTTTAGTTGATAGAATAATGTTATGTGTTACTATTGTTCATATGAATATTTTTAATTTTTTTTAAACTAGAGCTTGAATTTTAAGTGATTTAGAATTTTCAATGTTATTTTTAATAGTATTTTATAATGTCGCATTGCAGTGATACTCAATGTACGGCCCGGGGGGAGCGCTTGCAGCCCTCTTGACCTATACATGAGGACCTCCCTGGTGAACAGCAGCACAAGCTGCTGTTTAGTTGCTGAGCACTAATATTCAGAAGAAAATGTTAAATAAATGGGCAAGCATTTATTAACCTGCAAATAAATGCTTGACCGTTTATAATTTTTTTTTTAGATCTCCTTGCACAAACCCTGACCCACCCCGACCCCATACTGCCACCCTGCTGGCATCAGTGCGGTCCTCGGTCACACCACAGACCCCGGGGCAAATGTTTGAGGGTACTCATGGTTTAGGGGTATGTTAATTAAGTAATAATTAACTATGAATTATTTGATACATTTTATTTAATTATATGATTAATTATTATGTAAAATAGGCAAAATATGTAATACTGATTTCATTTTATTATATGTTATTTGTGAGCTGTTAATTCTTTTGGAGTATAGGGTGGGAATTCAATTAAGTAATAATTAATAATTAGTCATCCATTTTTAATTAATCATTTATTTGAACTTGAATTATGTAAAATATGGAATACTGATTTATTTTGCTTATGTTATATAAGTAGGAATTATGGAACTATTAATTATTATTTGTACCTTAATTATTTAATTGAATTTTAAATATGCAGATTATGGAAAGCTTATTTATTTTAATTATATTTTAGTTGTGGGCTGCTAGGTTTGAAGCATCTAGGCTGGGAAGTTCATTAAAATATACTTCATTAACAATTAGTTGTTTATCTAATTGATTTTAAATATGTAAATTATGGATTTTTAAAAAAATGTAGGTGCATGCTGCCAGGTTTGTAGGTGTATGTTGTAGGAAGTTAATTAATTAATAATTGGATAATAATTATTTAATAATTGATAATTAAAATGTTATTGAATAGTAATTATGTAAATGTATATTTTTTTTGTTTTATATATATATATATATATTTTTTTTTTTTTCTTCAAAAAACGGAGTTCCATTTGTGCACTCAGGTCATAGAAAGGACTTCACCAATACACCAAGGATACTTCAAAGGGGGTTTATTATCGTCATAAACCCAACGTGACGCGTTTCACCCTCCTGGGGCTTGCTCACACACAGTTATGTCCATCGACCACAGTTTACATACATTGTCAATAATAACATAGACATTGAAAGGGGACTCGCACATTTTGCCAGTAAGCGCCATATTGGAGTGATACAATTGCAACACACGGCGATAGGCGGTAGGCGCCATTTTAGAGTGGTGCAGTTGCAAGGAAAAACGGCAAACAGCGATGTTATTTCATGGTCGTTACATTATTCTACCATGATATGCTGGTGTATTCGTTGTGGTTGTACATTGAGTTTATCAATAACTTATACATCCATTTAGAACCACAATGAACCGCAACTTTGTTTGCCCCTACATACTCTATATCAAGACCTGACCTATCATACAATGCTCCCATAGTGGGTGTTAACTCAGTCAATGATGATCTCGGGAAACATATTACACAGTCTAGGATTATAACCTCATATCTATTTCATCAGTTGCTGTTACCTGCTTGTGTTAAATATTATTTTCTCCTCCTCGGGTTTGTCATTATTTCCAAAATCTTGCATACAAGAAATAAAGGCAAAATTGCCAGGTGCTATTCTGAAACCCGATTTTATGCTTATCAAGTCCACTCATTTTGTCTACGATATACATCTATACGATACAACTCTGGTCTAATGGTACATCCTTTTAACCAAAATCAAACATGTGTTTAAATGAAACATAATTGCATTTTAAAATTGAAAATGATCTTATCTGTTCACTGGAGAGCAGCACGGGAAGAAAAGGGTAGGGATCCTGTGTCCCGGGCCCGAGACATAGTCCCTTCCTTTCTTCCTGTAAAGATAAAACATGACGAAGAACGTAGGGCAGCAGCAAAAACTCTATTTGCGAGAGCACCAGGGAAAGGACATAACCCTGCCCATACCACCACAAGAGTTGAACCTACCATCATGGATACACTTAGGAAATACGAGAAGCTATATAAACCAGAGATGGCGAAGTGGTGGGAAGCAACATCATTGCAAGATTATATAGACAAGGGAATGGTTCCTCGTGAATTAAGGATATCCATTACTCCCTCCTATGATTAGTTGGATCCCCATATGCTAGAGGAATGGTCAGTGTGTGTGAGGGTTAGGTTGATATTGTTCTGGTTAATTTAGTGATAAAATTATGAACTTCCTGTTTGCTACCTTTCCAGATAACAAACAGGTGGTCAATATACCGTAACCAGAGTACGACCTTGGTAAAGTCATGCTGAAACCTTGCTTCTCTTCTGATGTCCTCTTCCCATGCTCCCATAAATAGATTAGCAAAACTGGGTGCACAGCTGGTTCCCATCGCAGTACCTAGGATTTGTTTGTAAATTGTATTATCAAACATGAAAAAATTATTCTCCAGACAATATCTGATAATTTCAAGTATCATCAGTGTATGTTCCCTGTATCTTATGTGTCTGAGTTTAAGGAATCTCTCGCATGCCTCTATACCCTGTTCATGATTAATGATAGTATAGAGGGAGTTGACATCCATGGTGACCAATACATAATCCTCTTCCCATTTTAGATCATAGATTTTGGCCAAAAAGTCTTTCGTATCCTCGACATATGAGGGAAGGGTGATCACAAACTCCCTCAAAAAGTGATCAGTATAACGGGACAGGTTCTCCAAAACACAACCCCTGGAAGAGATAATAGGTCTGCCCGGGGGAGTGTCTCTGTTTTTATGTATTTTGGGAAGCAAGTACATGACTGGGAGGATAGGAAAATCTTTTTTAAGATAGCAATACTCTTCCCATTCTATCACACCCTTATCCTTCGCCTCATTTAGTTTTTCCCAGATCTGTACAATACTGTTGTTGTAATCTAACCGGTTGGATCTAGAGTATGTGTTTGTGTCACTAAGTTTTCTTAATGCTTCTGCTACATACATGTCTCTAGGTAGAATAACAATATTTCCCTCTTTGTCTGCGGGTCGAATTACAATACTGTCATCCTCAGCTAGTTCTTGCACAGCTTTCCTCTGTGAGAGGGTAAGATTGTGTTTAAAACTTTGCATTTTCTTGGCCCAGTTTTGTTGTCTAAATTTCAGTAGATTCTGGCCCACCTGTTCTTGAAAGGTGTCAATATTGTCATGGCTCATGGTTGGTAAAAAAGTTGATTTAGGTTTGAAACCTGAAATGGCAGATGCATCGCACCAAATTTCCATTTCGTTCAGAATACGATGAGCCTCAATATTGGCATCTGAATTACCGGTGTCATTTTGTAGTTCATGCATTGCCACTAAAAGGTCAATATCCCCTATTGTTAGCTCGTCTTCTGGCACAGAACTCCCTACTTGGGCATTGGTTCTATTTCTTGCAGGTTTGAGTATATGCCATTTTTTTAATTTCAATTTCCTGCAGAATTTAAAAATGTAAATCCTGTCATTGACATAATCCATGGGGGTTGCTGGACAGAATGAGAGTCCAAGACATAGGGTCTTTTTGTCTTTATAACTAATGTTTTTCGTGGAGAGATTGATAATAGTTTGGTTTACCATGCTCTCATCCATTAGAGGTTGGTCTTGGAGCGTGTCTGTTTTCTTCCCACTGGCTCCGAATCGTATTCTTTTCTTTCTCCTCTGTAGGATCCTCTTCCTCCTCTTCCTCTTGGTCCTCTTGTTCTTCCTCTTCCCCTTCCCCTTCTCTTTGGGGTATCCTCTCTCTGATTCTCCTGATTTGTTTTCAATGTTTGGTGGCTCCTTCTCATGAGCCAGTACTCGTCTAAAAAAGAAGTTGGGCGAGTTGTGATTTCACCCTCTGACAGTGAACCTTCAGAGGTCGGTGTCTGTTCGGATCCTTCTGTGTTTGTATCGCTAGAATAGGCAATCTCCTCTTCACGTTCCGCTTGTGGTGTTGCATTCGTTGGTACATTCTTTTTACCATCCTTATCGTATAGATGATCATATTTTCTACTATGAGTCAAGATTCTGCCTGACTCATAGTCACCACAATCTCGATGGAGTTTCCTTTGTTTTCTAGCTTTGATATCGTCTTCCACCAGCCTTAGTCGTTTTTTCATTACCTCCAGAAATTTCAGGATTAGTTCTTGTTCTGGATGAGACTCTAATTCTTCCTTAATACGTTCTATTTCTTTTTTGATATTGTCTCTGTCTGACCAGGCGCATTTCACCAGAATTTTCAACATGTTGGTAGAACTGTTGGTGGAATTTGCTGACCATTCCTCTAGCATATGGGGATCCAACGAATCATAGGAGGGAGTAATGTATATCCTTAATCCACGAGGAACCATTCCCTTGTCTATATAATCTTGCAATGATGTTGCTTCCCACCACTTCACCATCTCTTGTTTATATAGCTTCTCGTATTTCCTAAGTGTATCCATGATGGTAGGTTCAACTCTTGTGGTGGTATGGGCAGGGTTATGTCCTTTCCCTGGTGCTCTCGCAAATAGAGTTTGTGCTGCAACCCTACGTTCTTCGTCATGTTTTATCTTTACAGGAAGAAAGGAAGGGACTATGTCTCGGGCCCGCGACACAGGATCCCTACCCTTTTCTTCCCATGTTGCTCTCCAGTGAACAGATAAGATCATTTTCAATTTTAAAATGCAATTATGTATCATTAAAACACATGTTTGATTTTGGTTAAAAGGATGTACCATTAGACCAGAGTTGTATCGTATAGATGTATATCGTAGGCAAAATGAGTGGACTTGATAAGCATAAAATCGGGTTTCAGAATAGCACCTGGCAATTTTGCCTTTATTTCTTGTATGCAAGATTTTGGAAATAATGACAAACCTGAGGAGGAGAAAATAATATTTAACACAAGCAGGTAACAGCAACTGATGAAATAGATATGAGGTTATAATCCTAGACTGTATAATATGTTTCCCGAGATCATCATTGACTGAGTTAACACCCACTATGGGAGCATTGTATGATAGGTCAGGTCTTGATATAGAGTATGTAGGGGCAAACAAAGTTGCGGTTCATTGTGGTTCTAAATGGATGTATAAGTTATTGATAAACTCAATGTACAACCACAACGAATACACCAGCATATCATGGTAGAATAATGTAACGACCATGAAATAACATCGCTGTTTGCCGTTTTTCCTTGCAACTGCACCACTCTAAAATGGCGCCTACATAATATCACCGTGTGTTGCAATTGTATCACTCCAATATGGCGCTTACAGGCAAAATGTGTGAGTCCCCTTTCAATGTCTATGTTATTATTGACAATGTATGTAAACTGTGGTCGATGGACATAACGGTGTGTGAGCAAGCCCCAGGAGGGTGAAACACGTCACGTTGGGTTTATGACGATAATAAACCCCTTTGAAGAATCCTTGGTGTATTGGTGAAGTCCTTTCTATGACCTGAGTGCACGAATGGTACTCCGTTTTTTGAAAAAATTAACTACCGGCATACTCCACCGGCATCGTGCCACCTCTCAACGGGCTACGTTCTCCGACAGGAGTGCATCTTATTTGGATATATATATATATATATATATATATATATATATATATATATATATATATATATATATATATATCACTGAACACAAGAGGCTCAATACCGGCAAAATCTGCGTTTATTCACGTCTTAAACACTGCAGAATCCTTCTTAAACCCAACGTTTCTGCCTCTACTGGCCTTGATCACAGGTAGAAGGACGTGTTTCATTAGCATATTGCGTTCCGCTGCGTGCTTTTAAAAGTTACTGAGACTCACGTGACATATTTAAAATACCAGTCCCAGAGTGCACCGCCCATGTAATTGTAGTAGCAGCTGGAAGTCCACGTAATCCACTGTTAGTCAAAGACAATACTTTCACTGCGGTGCTACTCCTGAAGGAAAATACTCAAAGAGTCAGGTGAGTACAAGTTCATTGGCATGTTGCTGTAACTATATACCATGACGTGAGTTCATCCCAGTTCAGCCGGCAGGATCGTAGGCAAAAATAATTCACCCCGAATCCATTCCAACACGCGTGCCCATTCGCCATGTTGGCCTCTCCTTTGTAGGCTGGGGCGCGTGAGTGGGTCATGCTCCTCGATCCACATCCCAAGCAGTGTTTAAGACGTGAATAAACGCAGATTTTGCCGGTATTGAGCCTCTTGTGTTCAGTGATGTTAAGAAGATGGGCTGCTCCGTGCCCATTGTGAAGAGGCTGCCATGAAGGGTCGGAGGCTCCGGTAACAGGAGGCTTTGTTTGGGATGTGGATCGAGGAGCATGACCCACTCACGCGCCCCAGCCTACCAAGGAGAGGCCAACATGGCGAATGGGCACGCGTGTTGGAATGGATTCGGGGTGAATTATTTTTGCCTACGATCGTGCCGGCTGAACTGGTATGAACTCACGTCATGGTATATAGTTACAGCAACATGCCAATGAACTTGTACTCACCTGACTCTTTGAGTATTTTCCTTCAGGAGTGGCACCGCAGTGAAAGTATTGTCTTTGACTAACAGTGGATTACGTGGACTTCCAGCTGCTACTACAATTACAGGGCGGTGAACTCTGAGACTGGTATTTTAAATATGTCACGTGAGTCTCAGTAACTTTTAAAAGCACGCAGCGGAATGCAATATGCTCATGAAACACGTCCTTCTAGCTGTGATCAAGGCCAGTAGAGGCAGAAACGTTGGGTTTAAGCAGGATTCTGCAGTGTTTAAGACGTGAATAAACACAGATTTTGCCGGTATTGAGCCACTTGTGTTCAGTGATGTTAAGAAGATGGGCTGCTCCGTGCCCATTGTGAAGAGGCTGCCATGAAGGGTCGGAGGCTCCGGTAACAGGAGGCTTTGTTTGGGATGTGGATCGAGGAGCATGACCCACTCACGCGCCCCAGCCTACCAAGGAGAGGCCAACATGGCGAATGGGCACGCGTGTTTGAATGGATTCGGGGTTAATTATTTTTGCCTACGATCGTGTCGGCTGAACTGGGATGAACTCACGTCATGGTATATAGTTACAGCAACATGCCAATGAACTTGTACTCCCCTGACTCTTTGAGTATTTTTCTTCAGGAGTGGCACCGCAGTGAAAGTATTGTCTTTGACTAACAGTGAATTACGTGGACTTCCAGTTGCTACTACAATTACATGGGCGGTGCACCCTGGGACTGGTATTTTAAATATGTCACGTGAGTCTCAGTAACTTTTAAAAGCACGCAGCGGAACGCAATATGCTAATGAAACACGTCCTTCTACCTGTGATCAAGGCCAGTAGAGGCAGAAACGTTGGGTTTAAGAAGGATTCTGCAGTGTTTAAGACGTGAATAAACTCAGATTTTGCCGGTATTGAGCCTCTTGTGTTCAGTGATGTTAAGAAGATGGGCTGCTCCGTGCCCATTGTGAAGAGGCTGCCATGAAGGGTCGGAGGCTCCGGTAACAGGAGGCTTTGTTTGTGATGTGGATCGAGGAGCATGACCCACTCACGCGCCCCAGCCTACCAAGGAGAGGCCAACATGGCGAATGGGCACGCGTGTTGGAATGGATTCGGGGTGAATTATTTTTGCCTACGATCGTGCCGGCTGAACTGGGATGAACTCACGTCATGGTATATAGTTACAGCAACATGCCAATGAACTTGTACTCACCTGACTCTTTGAGTATTTTCCTTCAGGAGTGGCACCGCAGTGAAAGTATTGTCTTTGACTAACAGTGGATTACGTGGACTTCCAGCTGCTACTACAATTACATGGGCGGTGCACTCTGGGACTGGTATTTTAAATATGTCACGTGAGTCTCAGTAACTTTTAAAAGCACGCAGCGGAACGCAATATGCTAATGAAACACGTCCTTCTACCTGTGATCAAGGCCAGTAGAGGCAGAAACGTTGGGTTTAAGAAGGATTCTGCAGTGTTTAAGACGTGAATAAACATAGATTTTGCCGGTATTGAGCCTCTTGTGTTTAGTGATGTTAAGAAGATGGGCTGCTCCGTGCCCATTGTGAAGAGGCTGCCATGAAGGGTCGGAGGCTCCGGTAACAGGAGGCTTTGTTTGGGATGTGGATCGAGGAGCATGACCCACTCACGCGCCCCAGCCTACCAAGGAGAGGCCAACATGGCGAATGGGCACGCGTGTTGGAATGGATTTGGGGTGAATTATTTTTGCCTACGATCGTGCCGGCTGAACTGGGATGAACTCACGTCATGGTATATAGTTACAGCAACATGCCAATGAACTTGTACTCACCTGACTCTTTGAGTATTTTCCTTCAGGAGTGGCACCGCAGTGAAAGTATTGTCTTTGACTAACAGTGGATTACGTGGACTTCCAGCTGCTACTACAATTACATGGGCGGTGCACCCTGGGACTGGTATTTTAAATATGTCACGTGAGTCTCAGTAACTTTTAAAAGCACGCAGCGGAACGCAATATGCTAATGAAACACGTCCTTCTACCTGTGATCAAGGCCAGTAGAGGCAGAAACGTTGGGTTTAAGAAGGATTCTGCAGTGTTTAAGACGTGAATAAACGCAGATTTTGCCGGTTTTGAGCCTCTTGTGTTCAGTGATGTTAAGAAGATGGGCTGCTCCGTGCCCATTGTGAAGAGGCTGCCATGAAGGGTCGGAGGCTCCGGTAACAGGAGGCTTTGTTTGGGATATATATATATATATATATATATATATATATATATATATATATTCACTGAAAAAACCATGGGTTTCACACACGTTATAGTTAGGAATTAGCATTTTAAAAACCTTAGAAATTCAATGAAAAAACCAAAGGTTTCACACATGGTATAGTTAGCTGGACATTTCACTCGTAAAAAACCAATGAAATTCCCCCGTTATAGTTAGTTCAGCTAACTATAACTCGCGCGCCCGCAATGCACTACTGATGACGTCACATATTACATCACTCATGACATGGTCACTGACATCACTCATGACATCACTGATGACATCTCAAATGACATCACTGATGACATCACTGATGACATCATCCAGTGAATGTGTATTTTTCAGAAAATTAAATATGTTTTATATATGTATATCTCAAGGTCAATGGAAGAATAAATGGGTATATAAGTGTCTAAATGGATGATTTGTTTTTGAAAAATTGATTGTGTAACTGACTGATAAAGTGTTTCATAGTGAATACATGGCTTACTGAGTAATGTTTATATATGTAAAAATCTGTATTAGTCTCTCACTTTGTGTATAAGTGGCTGCATGGGTTGGTGAGTAGCTTCATGGGTGTCTATATAGGTTATTAGTTGTTTTTTTAAGTATCAGTCTGAGTGTCTGTATGGTTCGGTGGGGGGTATTATGTAGTGCATAGGTGCATGAATGAGTGACTCACTCTTTGTATGTGTTGAAGACAGCATGTGTGCAGGACTGTATGGGTGGATGAGTGTGTGTATGGGTGTATTAGTGAGTGAATGACTGTCTCAATAGTGTCTTTATGAGTAACTACATATCTATTTAACTAGTAAATGTGACTATTGGTGTATATAAGTGAGTATATGTAAGAGTGAGAGATTGGAAGAGTTCCTGTATGAATAAGTATGTGTTTCTATAAGTTATTGTTTAAAAGAGTAAGTATATGTAAGTTTCTGTAGAAGTAAGTGTGGTGGTGTGTGTATAACTGTATAAGCTAATAAATGGATGTTTGATTCTTTATTAGCATGAGTGACTATGTGTGTGAGTAACTCTATGGATGAGTGGCATTGTGTAACAGGATGTATAGGTGTATGAATACATATGATGAGTGAGTACATGTATGAGTGACTGTAGAGGACTGTTGGTGAATGACTGTATGTGTATGTGGTTCTTAGAATTACTGAATAGGTTGTTGTAACTGATATTGATATGTTCATTATTTTGAACATTTTAGTTTATATTTTTGAATGTGTGTTTCAATGGTTATATTAGGGGAAGAGGAGGTCTGCCACTCTATCACAAGGATGATGTCATCAGTGATGTCATCAGTGATGTCATTTGAGATGTCATCAGTGATGTCATGAGTGATGTCAGTGACCATGTCATGAGTGATGTAATATGTGACGTCATCAGTAGTGCATTGCGGGCGCGCGAGTTATAGTTAGCTGAACTAACTATAACGGGGGAATTTCATTGGTTTTTTACGAGTGAAATGTCCAGCTAACTATAACATGTGTGAAACCTTTGGTTTTTTCATTGAATTTCTAAGGTTTTTAAAATGCTAATTCCTAACTATAACGTGTGTGAAACCCATGGTTTTTTCAGTGAATTTGCAAGGTTTTTTAAATGCTAATTCCTAACTATAACGTGAGTGAAACCCATGGTTTTTTCAGTGAATTTGCAAGGTTTTTTAAATGGTATTTTTTTTTTTCTTCTTTTTTTTTACATATTTTTATTTTAATTGTCTATTCTTTTTTAAAGACTATGGTTAATTTTTAAAAATTCTACAATATGTTTTTATTTTACAATTTTTTTAAAATAAACAGGTAAAATTTATTAGCAATAAATTTTTTTTTTTTTTTTTTTTTTTTTACCGTGCGCGTACCGTAAGCGCACGTCATGCCGTAATTACGCTAGTTTTCTACGCTGTTTGTGTTCATTTACGCAATTTGCGTAGACGCGCGTCACGCGCGCATAGCGCGTAACGCGTACGCTGCACGCGCACGTTACGCGGAAGAGAAGGGGCGTGCCAGTTTTGCGCATGTGCGCGTGAGCGTGTCTTTTTTACGCGCATGCGTACTTTTTGCCGTAAGCGTACCGTAAGCGTACGGTAGGTCATGTGATCATGAAACACAACTTTTGATTGGTTGAAACTACTTTCAGTTCTAGAACTCTCCTACACCACACCCATTCCCCTCATTTCTGCTTGTGATCCCTTAGGAGAAGGAGCTGGGTTGTCTTTGTGATACGATGGCAGAACAGCAGAGCTCTTCTGAGAGTGAGGCTAGCAGCACTACCTTGAGGCAGAGAGCGAGGAAACAAAAGACCTCTTATGTATGGGAGTATTTTACTTTTCCAGAAGACCAGCAAAAGGTAAATGCACCCTTAGTGACTTGTAAGCTGTGTAAGCGTGTACTTTCAAGAGGGAATCCTGACAGGAAGTATTCCTTTGGGAATCATACCATGATGAGACACCTTAAGGATGTACACAGAAGGACACATGCTCGACTTACTGAAGGTAACCCTTCAGTAAATCAACCAAGCACATCCACAGCAGCTCAGCCTGGACCATCATCTGCAGGGCCGAGTCCTTCTTCTGCAGGTCAGGTGAGCCCTTCATCTGTGGGGGGAGCATCTCCTTTTTCTGGCCCTCTGGAAATTAACCCTCGGTTTCTGAGGGTTGATATACGGTGCGCCACTTGTCATGATCTAATTTGTCATAGGGAGACCAGTATTTCCCTAGTGAACAATAAAATAGATCAGCACACTTGTCGTAGAGACTAATATTCCCAATCTTTCTTTCCTCTGTCCCTGCATGAACACAACGGCTCTTTTAAGAGCCAACCTTACCTTTCATCTATTTTTTATATATGTTTTTTAAAACTTTTTTAAATTTTTTTTTTACCGTACGCGTACGGTACGCGTAATTATTATTATTTTTTTTTTAAAAAACACTAAAAATCAATTATCACATTACAAGGTCCTTGAGAGACTACAATTAAAAATTGAAAATGTGATTGTAGAGAAGTAGAAAAAAGGAACCATGATATTATTGACTTGCCATACCCACTCAAAAAAATATTTTTTTTAATTTTTTTTTTTTAATTGCTTTAAAAATGGTTCTAGTTTTCGAAAATTTTCTATATCAATCTGAAAAAAAAGAAAAAAGTATTAATATTTTTTAAAACATTTTATAATACAGTACACATATTTACATATTTATCAAAAAATATTTTTGCCTTATTTTTGCTGTTTTCAGAATATATTGCATTTCACTATAAATTGTGAAAGCAATTGCATTCATCATTTAACAGCGGGCAAAAAAAAAATAACAATCTCAAAGATTGTATTAAAAAAGCCCAGAATCTCTTTTTACTTAAACTTAACATTATAGAAATGCATAATATTCTAAAAAAATATCATCTAATCAATCAATCAGCTTTATTCGGCAATTAAGACATAAAAGCACATTTACAAACATTTATTTACAATTATATAAATTACCTAAAAAGAGAATAAAATTCCAATTAAATTTTCAATGTCCGTCAAGCTAATTCATGCTTTAAGAAGAAAAAGTTAAAAATGAGCTCCACAATCATAGAATTCGAACCAGCTTATATCAGCTTGAATTACACAGGGAATAACATAATATAACATTATGGGCACCTTGATTTCCTACTTATAATAACAGCAGCGGGTAATGTTAACAAGATGTTGAGTTACTTATGGGTAAAAAGTTAACATTAAGTTTCAAAGCTTTTAACCTTATGCCCCAGGCCCATCCTATAAACTTTGCTACAGCTACACAGATCGGAGGTGCAGGGTCGGTGCATAGAATGCGAAGGGCAATAGCATATCTTTTAATGCCCATAGACTCGCAAATTGGTTTTATCCATTTTTCGCCGGGAATTGCATACAATGGGCAAAAGAATAGTACATGACCTATATTTTCGCATTCATCTACGCATCTAAAGCACCTATCCTTGTTAGTGCCTGCTCCCCCCCATCTAGAGGTGAAATCTGCAACGGGTAGTGTACCCACCCGCAGTTGAAAGTATAGCTTGCGATCAGTGGTTTTTTCAATGATGTCCCAGAACTTCTCTTTGAGGGGTTGGAATTTAAACTCTAGGAAGCGGGACGTTAATTGAGAGGAAAGGCCTTGGGCAATTTCTAGTTTATAAACCCATTCCCAGTACATCATTTTCAGCTTTTCTTTGGAAGGAAAAACTGCACGTGTTGGATTTTTCCAGAGTTCAATCAGGCCTAAACTGCCTAGTAGGGATTTGATCTCAAGCAGCCAGGATATTTTTTGGGACCTGTCGGATTCAATTATATCCACAAAACCACTCCTATAGTGCAAGAGTTCATCTGTACACCAGAGTCTACGCCAATATAATATTGGACATAACCTCGCCAGATGTTCTAGGGGTTTTTTGCCAAGATCCAATAGTAAAGGACGCAATGGCGTACTGGGTGGAAGATTTGTGATTTTGCGGAGAAAAGCATTTTCTAGGACCTTCAGCCTATTCAGATTGGCAAAGCCCCAGAGCTCGGCCCCATAAAGGCATGAGCCCAGGACCGACGTTCCATAAATTTCTAGAGCTGGAGAGATTGGCTTAGTTAGTGAGTTTTTAAACCTAGATAGAAGAGCCCTAATATCAATACTTATTTCTTTAAAATACCGTCTGATCTTTTTGTTTCAGAAGTATAATCACAATAATATATCTCAAATAACTCCACAATACATCTGGTTCCATTTCCTTTAGGCCAAATAGTAATTTTAAAATTCTTTTTTGATTAAATTTCCAGTGGTAATCCAATAAAATTCTAAAGTTTAAATTGTACAGATCTCACCGATTCTCTGTAACATTTTGGTTTCCGAAAAATTTATTAATAATTAAATAAGTCCACAATAGAATTGTTTACTTTTCCTCATGGCCAAATAGTAAATTTAAAAATCTTTTTTGAAAAAATTTCCAAAGGCAATCCAATAACATTCCAAAATTTAAATTGTGCAGATGTTACCGTTTTTTTCTAAATTTTTGGTTTTCCAAAGTTTCCTTAAAAAATGGAAAAATTCCACATTACAATTGGTTACCTTTCCATTAGGCCAAATGATAATTTGTTAAATCTTTTTATTTGTAAATTCCAATGGTAATCCAATAAAATGGTAAAATTGTTTTGTCCAGATGTTGCCAAGTCTCTCTAAAATTTAGGTTTCAGGAAGATTAGATAGGAATTTGCTAAATCAAAAGGCAAACGTTGCTTAAAAATCAATTGGGAATCATTTCACAGTGTCCAGCCTTTTTCACATTTAAGATAAACTGTGTAATGACCAGAAGCTACAGTAGGTCCATCATGGAAAATTATTGCAACTGTTACAAAAGTTTTTCCTGAAATTGATAATTGCTGTCCTGTAAACTTCTTTATTAAAGTATCCAATTTTGAACCATCAGCTCTACATCGTTGCATCATTAAAATTACATACTGTCCGTATTCCTTTAAAATTAACGTTGAAAACATTTCAGATTTACACTCACTGCATTGCATGCTATGATTAGCATCTTTAACTAATTTAGCAAAAGTGACTGTTTTACTCTCTGGCAATGTTAAATAAATAAACCTTTCATTATCAACATTAGAGCCACATATATTATAACAGTTTTCACAACTATGTTCCCATTTATAAGAGAGACCAAACACATTTTTAATGGGAACCCCTTCTTCTTCCAGTACCTGAAGAAAATACATCAAGAATTCCTGTGCGTCTTGCTGTACATTTTGAGAAAACTGTGTTCGTTCTGAACATACATCTAAAAGTTTTCTAATTTCAGTAGCACTTTCAATTTGAGTTTTATCATTACTCAGCTTTTGAAAAAGGAGACTCAGCACAGAACACAATCTTTTTCCCTGATTTACTATTATCTGCTCTTGCAAACTTTCCAGATAAAATGCAACATTCAGCACTACATTAGCGTAGCAGTTGACACCAGAGCTATTTTCAAAATGACATCCTACAACCTGTTCTTCATTTTCCTTATTCTTTTTGCTTGCAATTACATCACTCCTCTTTTTTTTCCTCCTCTCTACATCTTCATTACAGATATTCTCATTTCTCCTTTTACAAGAACCTACACGTTTCTCTAACACAGGATACTGACCTAACTGAGGAGCATATCTTCTTCTTAATCTATTATACTCCTTTACACAATTTGTATCAGCACTAACTTTTGAATCATCAAAGTCTATCATGAATAAACCTGATAATGTTTTCACTCGTGACAAAGCAACATATGCCATACCTTCTTTGAACACAGTTGAACCAATGTTCACAAATGCACAATCTACAGTTAATCCTTGAGACTTGTGCATAGTTACAGCATATGCTAGCGAAAACGGAAACTGCTTCCTACGTACATACAAGTCTTTCACAAGCATGAAACGAACTGAACAACGACAAATGTCTTTAACTTCTTCTATCTGATCAAATTTTATTTTTAAACATTCAATTCCATCTTTTTTCTGATAATTAATAAAACCCACAACTCTTCCCATAGCTCCATTAACTAAACCTTTTTCAACATCCACATTTCTCCTTAAAAATACTCTACAGTTCATGCAAACATATAGATTTTTTTCTAATCCAGCTGTTTTGGAAATGTTCTTCTCTAGTGAATCCAATTTATTTTTCAGTTTGCCTGTTAATGTGATAGAAATTCTTCCATCCTCAATTTTGTCCACTGCTTCCAATTTCCTGATATCTTCCTTTTCCAATTTTAAAGGCTCCTCATTGAATATTGAGCATTCACGTAGAGTTGGCATTAAGCAGATGACACTTTTGTTTTCTGCAATGTTCTTGTATATCTTCTCTGCAAGTATTTCTTCCTTTGGAAATAAATTATGTAGCAGCCGACTCTGTAATGCTTTTTTGCCAGCTTCAGTCAGTAGTCCAATCCTGATATCTTTCAGAATACTTCCATATTCTTCATCGTTTGCTTGCCTCATATTAGTAGTAAGTTCCTTGTACTCAAAGAAGGACCAAATATTTGTATTACCGATGCTTCCCAATGACTTCTTTGTGTCTTCGTGTGTCACAGTATTAAACACTGGTTGTCCTTTAACTGGAGTAAGTTGCAAAAGATCTCCAAAAACTATGACGTGTTTTCCTCCAAATAACACGTCATAGTCTGTCTTCAGAATTTGCTGCATTCTTAAATGCACAAAGGCAAGCATTAAGTTTGATACCATGCTCACCTCATCAATAATGAGAACTTGCATCTTCTTCAATACTCTTGAAACTTCCAAGGATGCTTCTCCAGTTAGCTTGTTGTATTGTATTTTGTTCTCATGCTCCACTGGTAACATTAGCAAACGATGTAAAGTGATTCCTTTTATGTTATATGCTGCTAACCCAGTTGGAGCAGTAACCACACAAGACAAAGTAGAATCCGTTTTTTGCTGTAGGTAGCTTCTGATGACTTTTATTAGGAAACTTTTTCCAGTTCCAGCTTGTCCGCTTACATACATCCTGATTGGATGAAATGATGTGCATGAGCACTCTTTTTTTTCATGTAGAAATCCGTGATCAATTTTGTTTCTGATCTCTTCATAAATTTGTTGCTGCTCTTCGTTCAGTTGTCTTTCCAAATTTTGTAAGTCTATAAATTCTTCTTGAGCTTGATTCATAGCCGTTTCCACTTCATTCATGGCTATTGATGCTTCATTTTCAACCATTGGTTGTCCTAGGGGATCTTGACTGAGTGTTCCTGAACTTTGGCTGTCCTGAGAACTGTCTCTAGTTATTTCTGCTGCAATTGTAGTTTCCTGTTCAATTTCTTCATTTAACATTTTCAGATAAGTTGAGAATGTACTGCATTGTATGCTGTCTTTGCTAGCATTGAAGGAATCTTCATAGCTTTGAAATTCTCCCAGTAGTTCATCCTCTGTACGCCATGGTTTAAACAGCTGTAAAAGAGCCAAGTAGTAAAATTCCTTTTTGTCAGTAGTGTCGCAACTCAGCTTCCTGTGATTTATCAAACTTCCTTTTGTTTGCTTCACCAAACATCCTTCTTCACCAATGACTTTATATTTTCCATTGTTGATGTCTTCTGTGGCTTTCCGTGAATAAATGTAGTTCTGCAGCACTTCATAGAGACACATGTTCTCCAGATGATGACTTCTCTTGGGATAATATGTGTCCAACATGTTTGATTTCAAAATATCTGTACTTTCTGGGTCATTCTCGGCCAAATATTCAATTTCTCCAACAGATTTCAGTACCCGATTTCTCATTGCTGCAAGGCCTAAACTTGCCCAAATTATTCTTCTTGATTTCGAGTAGAGACTTGCAGAAGATAACCTATCTGAACATTCGTAGGATCCAATTTCTCGATGCGATAACATCTTCAAACTGAAACTGTAGAGCTTCTTACTGACAGTTTTCTCGTGAGAAATCTCTTCCCACATTTCCTTCAATTCTGTTTTTTCTGATTTCGTAATGTAAGACGTTACATATCGAGCAACAGCAATGGAATTGTCAGCTACATACTGTATATCCATGTTAGCGTTCCACATGGATAAAATGACTGGGTTGTAGTCATTTATATTTTTTGATTCTTCTTTTCTTTTAAGGTTGTAGGTATTCTTAGGTGATTTTCTTGTGATAGTATGTCTCACAGATGACATAAAACTGTTTACTCTTCCATTTGAAAGAACAGGTCTAGGAAATCCAAATCGACATTTAGTGTAGTATTTATCTTTGCTCTTGTATTTCCGTCGACAGTATTTTCCACACCGATGACTTTGGAAACGTAAAACTTGCTCCTTTAACTTTTTCTCTTCTGTGCTTTTTGGTATAGCACATGTTGCATATTCTTCAATGTAAGATAACACTGCTTCATCAGTATCTGTTCCAAACTTTGGGGCATCCTTGATCCACAACAGCATATGAATATGAGGAGCACCTCTTGCCTGGTACTCTTTTCTCCAAAAGAAATCCACTACTTCTCCAAGGGGTGGATTTTTTTTATTGCAGATGAAGGACATCATAGCCTCAAATCTATGATTGAAATATCTGCAAACATTAACCGGATCCAATGAGCACAGTTCTCCTGCTGTCTTGTATTCAATGTTTTTAATGTTTGAATTTGCCTCTCGTAGAAAATCCAGTAAATCATCCCAAGCGTACTCGGCACAGCTTAGGGTAAGGAACCATGTTGGTGTTCCTAAATTCCGTAACATGCATTTTAATTCACCATGGCATCGGTACCAATATTCATTTGTCCCACGCTGACAAGCCATCAGATTGATCAGTTGTGTTTCCAAATGATCATCTCGGTGCTGCACTTTCTCCATAAAATCCTTAGCAGACACATTTTGTAAATGTACTCCACTTTTTAAAATGTGATTTACTGCATAAGATAGTGCAGACAAGTCGCTTTCAAATAAAAGATGGAACAAATAAGGAATACTTTGTCGAAATCTGGGATCTTCAGCATATAGTCTTGTAGTCCGATACTCAGAAGCTGGAATCTGTTCTGGACGTTCATCGTATCGTCCTCCTTTTCCTGTAGGAAACAGCTGGGGAAAACATCGAGCTTCCAAGCTCTCCTCCCATACACTCACGGGAGTTCCTTTTGCTTTCTTCATCTGAAATAGATCAATATTGTCTCCCATAACTTCTTTTGAATGAAGAGGATGTATGCTAAAATGTTCATAAATTTCTTCTTCCTTTGACTTGTCCACTTTTTCAATTTGTCCAGTTGGTGTTTCTGTGTCTTCTTGTAAATCTTCTTCTTCTTCTTCTTCTATATAAATTGATTCATACCATTTGTTATTCCTTTTCAAATACAAATTTGCTCTTTGTACTTTCCGTACATCTACCAGCTCCTGCCAAATCTTCTTATTCTTTGTAGGTACACCATTAACCAGAATAATTAATGGTTCAGTTTCCAAAGTATCCGCATCAATAGTTTCCATATTTTTTTTCAAATCCAAGGGCAAATACACCACTCTACCTTTTAAACCTCTCAGTAAATCTGAAGGAGGTAATTTTCCAGTTTTGGGCTCCATACGTACTATGGTCTGGAACGGATGAACACATTGAATGAGTATAGACTCATATGTATTTAATTCAGAAAGTTCTGCAGGAATAGCATCCAATTCTAAATTATTATGTACAGCTCTGGTCGGCATTCTATTTTCCTCTAACTTATTGTAACAGTATTTACAAATACGCTGATCTTCACCCAATTCAAAACAATTTTCAAGAAATATATATGTGGCAAAATCCTTCCACTTATAATTATCTTCATTTTCACTCTTTCTGTAGAGATCAACATTCCTAGTTTGTTTTCTATAATGAGTTCTACGGCAACAAATACAAGTAATATTTGGTCTTTCATTAGAGATTATTGCAAATTTTGTTATGTGATCATTAAATGTCTTACTTACAGAGGGTTCTACATTCTCTTCCACTTCTTCCTCATTTACTGTGTCCTTCTATGCACTGTTTTGTTCAGGACCAAAGTAACAAAACTGAATTTCATCAACAACCTTCTCTACATCTGATACTGTTCCACGGAACAGAGCCCTATTCAATTCATCTAACTTTATTGCTGGACTTTTAGCAAAATACAACCGTCTCACAAACTTTCTCATTTCAGTATGATGAACAGCCAGCATCCTAAAATGATGGAAAACACTATTACACACTTTTCTAGATAGACAAGCCAGAGAATGACCCTGCAAACCAGTATTCTCTCTCACTCTGCATGGATCCAGACTTTGAAGCACCTTAATCTTCTGTTTTACACTTTTTGTACTATATTCTCTTAGAAACTCACGAAATATATCAATAGATTCCTGACGCACAGTGCAAATACTACTACAATTCCAAGTGTACACTGGGGCTTTAGGACATCTCCCCATAGCCTCATCCGCCATCACTTGTACCTCATCTCTTGGAACCATTATCTCCTTCTCCATTATGCAACCATTTTTCACTTCGTAAGCTCGACCTCTGGTGTCAACTGCATCCAGCAAACTATTACTTTGAAAATAACTCTCTTCATTAAAAAAAGGTTCACTACTTGAACTATGCATCCATTTTCCTAAAAACACTTTAGAAAAGTTTGTTCTGTTCACTACTCTTTTCATTTTGCTATGTGATTTCAGTACATTAACCATTTTGTCTAATGTACGCATCCTATTCAAAATTAAAATGAATAGTTTCCTTTTTAATTCTAATGCCTTTGCTGCAATGGCTTCAATTTCTTTTTTTCTCTTATAAAACTTAGCCTTTTGCTTATATTTCTTCACATCCTTTATCAAATTGGACATAACTCTTCTCTGAAACATTTTTCTACGTATCTCTTTAAACGCTGTTTTTCTGTTTAAGTTAATTTTTTCAGTTCCAGAAGGTATATTTGCATTAACTAAATTCTCAATTTTTTCCTGCCCTTTTCTATTGAAAACATTCTTTCCAGTACAGACATTTTGTATATTTTTCCTTTTTTTGAATATGTTTTTTAGAAAAATTTTTGTCTGCTTACCAGAAGATTTTTTCTTTTTCCCAACATGAGCATCTTCAACTAACTTAGGTCCTCCAGTTGTCTTCAAATATAGGTTTTTTTTGTGGTCTTTTTGTACTCTGGATTTTGTAGGCATCTTAAATTTTGTTCACTGCTCTTCAGCAATACCTGAAAAAAACAAAAAAAAAATTCCTTTTTTTTATTTAAATATATTACTACATTTGTTTTCACATTAGTCACAAAACGAAATTTCTTTGCCAATTTTAAAGCACACTTACTACTCTTTTTTTTGGCAAGTGATAATCACTTTTACAGACTGACACATTATGAATCCACTTTTCAGATTTTTAAAAAAGCACATGTCCAAACTGCTTTTTCACACCAGTACCATTTGTAACCTGGGTGACTGCCTACACTCCAGCAAGGGCAACCAGCCTTAGTGATGCTGAATGTATTTGCATTACTGACTGAAACCTCAAACCCCACTCGCTTGTGAATACTGTGCATGATTCCACATGGTAACCAGCTGGGTGTGTGCTAAGAGTCTGCTTCTGCACCAAAAAATGGCTCCCCCTTTCCATCTAATGCAACTGTGAAATCACCAGAGCAATACGCAATAAATCTCTGCCTGTAATTTCTCTTTGC
Organism: Triturus cristatus; assembly: GCF_964204655.1. Lineage (NCBI taxonomy): Eukaryota > Metazoa > Chordata > Amphibia > Caudata > Salamandridae > Triturus > Triturus cristatus. The sequence continues at coordinate 628,554,731 of NC_140587.1, forward strand.
ACACAGAGTCATGTTTTCACATTAGTCACAAAACGTAATTTCTTTGCCAATTTGAAAGCACACTTACTACTCTTTTTTTTGGCAAGTGATAATCACTTTTACAGACTGACACATTATGAATCCACTTTTCAGATTTTTAAAAAAGCACATGTCCAAACTGCTTTTTCACACCAGTACCATTTGTAACCTGGGTGACTGCCTACACTCCAGCAAGGACAACCAGCCTTAGTGATGCTGAATGTATTTGCATTACTGACTGAAACCTCAAACCCCACTCGCTTGTGAATACTGTGCATGATTCCACATGGTAACCAGCTGGGTGTGTGCTAAGAGTCTGCTTCTGCACCAAATAATGGCTCCCCCTTTCCTTCTAATGCAACTGTGAAATCACCATAGCAATACGCAATAAATCTCTGCCTGTAATTTCTCTTTGCACACAGAGTCATGTTTTCACATTAGTCACAAAACGTAATTTCTTTGCCAATTTGAAAGCACACTTACTACTCTTTTTTTTGGCAAGTGATAATCACTTTTACAGACTGACACATTATGAATCCACTTTTCAGATTCTTAAAAAAGCACATATCCAAACTGCTTTTTCACACCAGTACCATTTGTAACCTGGGTGACTGCCTACACTCCAGCAGGGGCAACCAGCCTTAGTGATGCTGAATGTATTTGCATTACTGACTGAAACCTCAAACCCCACTCGCTTGTGAATACTGTGCATGATTCCACATGGTAACCAGCTGGGTGTGTGCTAAGAGTCTGCTTCTGCACCAAAAAATGGCTCCCCCTTTCCTTCTAATGCAACTGTGAAATCACCAGAGCAATACGCAATAAATCTCTGCCTGTAATTTCTCTTTGCACACAGAGTCATGTTTTCACATTAGTCACAAAACGAAATTTCTTTGCCAATTTGAAAGCACACTTACTACTCTTTTTTTTGGCAAGTGATAATCACTTTTACAGACTGACACATTATGAATCCACTTTTCAGATTTTTAAAAAAGCACATGTCCAAACTGCTTTTTCACACCAGTACCATTTGTAACCTGGGTGACTGCCTACACTCCAGCAAGGACAACCAGCCTTAGTGATGCTGAATGTATTTGCATTACTGACTGAAACCTCAAACCCCACTCGCTTGTGAATACTGTGCATGATTCCACATGGTAACCAGCTGGGTGTGTGCTAAGAGTCTGCTTCTGCACCAAATAATGGCTCCCCCTTTCCTTCTAATGCAACTGTGAAATCACCATAGCAATACGCAATAAATCTCTGCCTGTAATTTCTCTTTGGACACAGAGTCATGTTTTCACATTAGTCACAAAACGTAATTTCTTTGCCAATTTGAAAGCACACTTACTACTCTTTTTTTGGGCAAGTGATAATCACTTTTACAGACTGACACATTATGAATCCACTTTTCAGATTCTTAAAAAAGCACATGTCCAAACTGCTTTTTCACACCAGTACCATTTGTAACCTGGGTGACTGCCTACACTCCAGCAGGGGCAACCAGCCTTTGTGATGCTGAATGTATTTGCATTACTGACTGAAACCTCAAACCCCACTCGCTTGTGAATACTGTGCATGATTCCACATGGTAACCAGCTGGGTGTGTGCTAAGAGTATGCTTCTGCACCAAAAAATGGCTCCCCCTTTCCTTCTAATGCAACTGTGAAATCACCAGAGCAATACGCAATAAATCTCTGCCTGTAATTTCTCTTTGCACACAGAGTCATGTTTTCACATTAGTCACAAAACGAAATTTCTTTGCCAATTTGAAAGCACACTTACTACTCTTTTTTTTGGCAAGTGATAATCACTTTTACAGACTGACACATTATGAATCCACTTTTCAGATTTTTAAAAAAGCACATGTCCAAACTGCTTTTTCACACCAGTACCATTTGTAACCTGGGTGACTGCCTACACTCCAGCAAGGGCAACCAGCCTTAGTGATGCTGAATGTATTTGCATTACTGACTGAAACCTCAAACCCCACTCGCTTGTGAATACTGTGCATGATTCCACATGGTAACCAGCTGGGTGTGTGCTAAGAGTCTGCTTCTGCACCAAATAATGGCTCCCCCTTTCCTTCTAATGCAACTGTGAAATCACCATAGCAATACACAATAAATCTCTGCCTGTAATTTCTCTTTGCACACAGAGTCATGTTTTCACATTAGTCACAAAACGAAATTTCTTTGCCAATTTGAAAGCACACTTACTACTCTTTTTTTTGGCAAGTGATAATCACTTTTACAGACTGACACATTATGAATCCACTTTTCAGATTTTTAAAAAAGCACATGTCCAAACTGCTTTTTCACACCAGTACCATTTGTAACCTGGGTGACTGCCTACACTCCAGCAAGGACAACCAGCCTTAGTGATGCTGAATGTATTTGCATTACTGACTGAAACCTCAAACCCCACTCGCTTGTGAATACTGTGCATGATTCCACATGGTAACCAGCTGGGTGTGTGCTAAGAGTCTGCTTCTGCACCAAATAATGGCTCCCCCTTTCCTTCTAATGCAACTGTGAAATCACCATAGCAATATGCAATAAATCTCTGCCTGTAATTTCTCTTTGCACACAGAGTCATGTTTTCACATTAGTCACAAAACGAAATTTCTTTGCCAATTTGAAAGCACACTTACTACTCTTTTTTTTGGCAAGTGATAATCACTTTTACAGACTGACACATTATGAATCCACTTTTCAGATTTTTTAAAAAGCACATGTCCAAACTGCTTTTTCACACCAGTACCATTTGTAACCTGGGTGACTGCCTACACTCCAGCAAGGACAACCAGCCTTAGTGATGCTGAATGTATTTGCATTACTGACTGAAACCTCAAACCCCACTCGCTTGTGAATACTGTGCATGATTCCACATGGTAACCAGCTGGGTGTGTGCTAAGAGTCTGCTTCTGCACCAAATAATGGCTCCCCCTTTCCTTCTAATGCAACTGTGAAATCACCATAGCAATACGCAATAAATCTCTGCCTGTAATTTCTCTTTGCACACAGAGTCATGTTTTCACATTAGTCACAAAACGTAATTTCTTTGCCAATTTGAAAGCACACTTACTACTCTTTTTTTTGGCAAGTGATAATCACTTTTACAGACTGACACATTATGAATCCACTTTTCAGATTCTTAAAAAAGCACATGTCCAAACTGCTTTTTCACACCAGTACCATTTGTAACCTGGGTGACTGCCTACACTCCAGCAGGGGCAACCAGCCTTAGTGATGCTGAATGTATTTGCATTACTGACTGAAACCTCAAACCCCACTCGCTTGTGAATACTGTGCATGATTCCACATGGTAACCAGCTGGGTGTGTGCTAAGAGTATGCTTCTGCACCAAAAAATGGCTCCCCCTTTCCTTCTAATGCAACTGTGAAATCACCAGAGCAATACGCAATAAATCTCTGCCTGTAATTTCTCTTTGCACACAGAGTCATGTTTTCACATTAGTCACAAAACGAAATTTCTTTGCCAATTTGAAAGCACACTTACTACTCTTTTTTTTGGCAAGTGATAATCACTTTTACAGACTGACACATTATGAATCCACTTTTCAGATTTTTAAAAAAGCACATGTCCAAACTGCTTTTTCACACCAGTACCATTTGTAACCTGGGTGACTGCCTACACTCCAGCAAGGGCAACCAGCCTTAGTGATGCTGAATGTATTTGCATTACTGACTGAAACCTCAAACCCCACTCGCTTGTGAATACTGTGCATGATTCCACATGGTAACCAGCTGGGTGTGTGCTAAGAGTCTGCTTCTGCACCAAATAATGGCTCCCCCTTTCCTTCTAATGCAACTGTGAAATCACCATAGCAATACACAATAAATCTCTGCCTGTAATTTCTCTTTGCACACAGAGTCATGTTTTCACATTAGTCACAAAACGTAATTTCTTTGCAAATTTGAAAGCACACTTACTACTCTTTTTTTTGGCAAGTGATAATCACTTTTACAGACTGACACATTATGAATTCACTTTTCAGATTCTTAAAAAAGCACATGTCCAAACTGCTTTTTCACACCAGTACCATTTGTAACCTGGGTGACTGCCTACACTCCAGCAGGGGCAACCAGCCTTAGTGATGCTGAATGTATTTGCATTACTGACTGAAACCTCAAACCCCACTCGCTTGTGAATACTGTGCATGATTCCACATGGTAACCAGCTGGGTGTGTGCTAAGAGTCTGCTACTGCACCAAAAAATGGCTTCCCCTTTCCATCTAATGCAACTGTGAAATCACCAGAGCAATACGCAATAAATCTCTGCCTGTAATTCCTATTTGCACACAGAGTCATGTTTTCACATTAGTCACAAAACGAAATTTCTTTGCCAATTTGAAAGCACACTTACTACTCTTTTTTTTGGCAAGTGATAATCACTTTTACAGACTGACACATTATGAATCCACTTTTCAGATTTTTAAAAAAGCACATGTCCAAACTGCTTTTTCACACCAGTACCATTTGTAACCTGGGTGACTGCCTACACTCCAGCAAGGACAACCAGCCTTAGTGATGCTGAATGTATTTGCATTACTGACTGAAACCTCAAACCCCACTCGCTTGTGAATACTGTGCATGATTCCACATGGTAACCAGCTGGGTGTGTGCTAAGAGTCTGCTTCTGCACCAAATAATGGCTCCCCCTTTCCTTCTAATGCAACTGTGAAATCACCATAGCAATATGCAATAAATCTCTGCCTGTAATTTCTCTTTGCACACAGAGTCATGTTTTCACATTAGTCACAAAACGTAATTTCTTTGCCAATTTGAAAGCACACTTACTACTCTTTTTTTTGGCAAGTGATAATCACTTTTACAGACTGACACATTATGAATCCACTTTTCAGATTTTTAAAAAAGCACATGTCCAAACTGCTTTTTCACACCAGTACCATTTGTAACCTGGGTGACTGCCTACACTCCAGCAAGGGCAACCAGCCTTAGTGATGCTAAATGTATTTGCATTACTGAGTCCAACCTCAAACCCTTAAACTATTCTTTTTTTATACCAGTACACCTTAATTTATCGTGAAAACATAGTCCATATTATTTTACATGTTCCTCACATTTAAATTTCTCCCAAAACAGAAAATAATAAACACAACTTCAACAAAAGGAAATCCATTTCTATTATTCATTTCTTAATTTACCATATACATCCCCTCTCAAACTCTTAACTCACCTTTAAAATTAGTCAGTTGTGAAAGAAATGTGGCACTCAAACAGCAGATTATCAGAGCCAGGATCTCTGTTCTTTACACCTCTCTCCTCTCAGCAGAACCAGATAATGGCAAACTTTCCCTCTCTTTTTCCACACTTATACATGTTAATTTCAAATCTCAGTGCTTCCCCCTTTTTTTCAAATGTAATCACACATTTCTATTGGTTGAAAACCAACCCTTTTCCAAAAGTACCCTTTCCCCAACTTGACTTCTGCCTAGTACCCTTCCCCCAACTTGACTTCTGCCTGCTACCATAGCAACAGCTCATGGAACACTGCTGTGTGGAGTTAGGTCAGAAGTTCGCCAAACAATGTTTCAATTTCACAGAGCAAGAGTGCTTGACTTTTCAAACCTAACAGCAAATCCATAGTACTGTTCTTTGGTAACACATTTTTCTGTACCAATACAAAACATGCTTCTATAAATTTACACATACAGCCTAGTTTTTATTCTAGAATGGTATGAAACAGCCAATCAGTTCTTTTTTTTATGAAAAAAATATGTATGCCTCCATTTCCAAACTGTCTTTCATTTCTTTTTACCATTCTACTGAAATACACCTCCTGAGTGCATCCAGATCTCCTTGAAAGATGTTCACAGTGTGGATTGTAGGGCACAGCTATGTCTTCTGGAGTGAAAAGTACGCAGAGAAAACAGGTATGGTGAGAGACCTTGCTTTGCCAAATGTAGACATTAAATGGATTGGTCAGAGAGGGTTAAAGTGGCAACAATTGATGCCATTGGTGAAATCCTTCATGCAAAACCAACACCCTGACCTCATAATAGTGCACTGCGGTGGCAATGACCTAGGCACTTTGACTGGGGTAGGTCTGGAAATGCTTATGAAGGACACCTTTGCACAACTGTTTTCACTTTTCCCTAAAACTGCCTTTGTGTTTTCTAACATATGCCAAAGGCAAAAATGGAACTGGTCCAATCTTTTCTGTCCACAGATTGACAAAGCAAGAAAGCACGTCAACAAATCTGTTTCTGCTTTCCTCCGTGACTATGGTATGGGATCCATTTACCACAACAACTTGCGTTACGACATGTAAGACATTTATAGAGGAGATGGTGTGCACTTCAATGATGAAGGGAACAGAGTCTTCCTCTTGAACCTTAGACTCTGCATCGGTACTTACTTGTAGGTACCACTAAAAAATAACTTCATAAACACAACTGCTCTTTTTAGAGCCCCCTAATATCTAAACTCTTAAATCTGCATTTCATTTCTTTTTTTTTTTTTTTTTACCGTACGCTTACCGTACGCGTACCCCATGATTTTTTTTAAAATCAATAAATGTTTTCTTTGTACTTTTCTGTCCTTCTTTGACCCCCTCACAAATGTTAGGGGGTCTGTAACTCTCCTCCTTGCCCCCTTTTCTTGTTATCACTCTTTTTTTTCTGAGTGAAACACACGAAATGGCGGCCGCCGCTTCCTGGTTTCGGCTGATTCGAATGTTTACTAAGATCTAAGAGCCAATCAGAATCGCGCTCGCGCACGCCACCGTACGCGTACGGTAAGCGTACCGTAAGCGTACCGTAAGCTGGCTCAAATATATATATTGATTTAAAGGCTATTTTCTCTGAATCTACTGAACAGATTTACACCAAACCTACAAAAGGCACTTCCTTGACCTGAGGACTACCTCTGTGCCAAATTTCAAGTAATTCTGTTCAGCCGTTCGGGCTGTAGCCCTGTCTAAAGGTCCTATGGAAAAATGCATGGGAAAAACGCGTTTTGGGACCCCCCTTTTATCTCAGCCCCCGCTTGACGAATCCCCTGAGACTTTCAGGGAAGGAGCGGAGCGTAGCGCCCCACCTATTTTGAAAAATTCGCGAGGATTCGTCGACCGGCGCCAAAGTTATTGAAAATAGAATGTTGCGGATTTCCTATGGAAACGTGGTCCTAACTATAACTACCTACTGGCGACCGCCAGTAGGTAATATATATATATATATATATATTATCTACTGGCGGTCGTCAGTAGATAGTTATAGTTAGGACCGTGTTTCCATAGGAAATCCGCAACATTCTATTTGGAATAACTTTGGCGCCGGTTGCCGAATCCTCGCAAAATTTTCAAAATAGGTGGGGCGCTCTGCTCCGCTCCTACCCTGAAAGTCTCGGGGGGATTCGTCAAGCGGGGGCTGAGAAAAAAGGGGGGTCCCAAATGCTTTTTCCCCATGCAATTTTCCATAGGACCTTTAGTCCAAGGTACAGCCCGAACGGCTGAACAGAATTACTTGAAATTTGGCAGAGAGGTAGTCCTCAGGTCAGGGAAGTGCCTTTTGCAGGTCTGGTGTCAATCTGTTCAGTAGTTCCTGAGAAAATCAAAAGTAAAATCATATATATATATCTGGGCGGAGCCTAACCACACATCTCATCCTGAGATCTGATTGGCTGTCAGCACTTCATCCAAGAAGTGTTGGCAGCCATCTTGGGACCAATATACATGATAGCACCTCATTAAAAAGCATTGCAGTTAATAGAAGGTTTTAAGACTTTAGTTACATTATAAATCATTTGTTGATGGTACCATACTCATTTTAGGAATTGTGGTATGTTCTAAGGTGATTTCACCATGTGAAAAAGCCTTCTGCTGGGATATCATGATTGAGAGAAAAATATTTTCTCATGCTTTTCCCACAGAGGTTTGGAAGGTGATCTATAAGCTAAACTGAGAGCTTATTTTCTGTAAATTCACATTATCTTTCTCAGTCATATGAGAATGAAGTCTGACATTCTCAGTAAAACATGTACATCCAACAAGGGCAGAGACTGTCAGTTGATTCCTTTGTGTTCTACTGCAGCTTCCCAGAGTGTTCCAAAGAACAACTAGAGCGCTAACAGTCCTACTTATGATAAACATATGGCACACCTGAAGCCATCTTGCTTGGATTAAAGTGGTAACTCTTAAAACATTTAATTTAAAAAGGAACAAAATGAGGGGGTTTATTTTTCCATAAAAAGTATGATTAGTGCTGCAGAAAGAAAAATTAGGGCACATTTTGAGTGACTTCTCAATTCCTCTTCTATTTCATTAAAAAATTCTGACATGCAGACTGAAACATGCACTTTCAATACCAGCAGCAGTTTTCCCTGGTGAGCAGTAGCTTTACTACAGTGATCTAATGAGCAAAAAGAGTGCTAACATTCTGAATTTATGGCAAATGTGTGACACATCTGAATGCCTTCTTGATGGAATCAAAGTAAAAAACTGAAAGCATTTCCTACTGAGGAGACTGCAGTACATGAGGAAATTAGGAAACTTCATAACAAATAAATCTCCCAAGATGGCCACCGGAGACAAAAGAGCCCAAATGTAGCCCAAAATCACCCAGATGTAGCCCAAATATAGCCCAATGACAGAAGTGTGCAAAACACTTATTATTTTTGTGTTTTTGCAGTGTTATATAGTGCAGACTTGTCAGGTATTGGAGTGCTTTACATGAGCATTGGTTACATCACACAAGAACAAATTCATTTTGGTTGTAGACATGGGGAGACTAAGTGATTTGAAAAGAATCACAGAATGTCGAGCTGAAGCAGAAACTCCAACCTGGTTCCCCAATTGCAAAGTCTGCAGTTCTGGAAGTAACACCACATCCTCTCCCCTAAGTGCAACATTTAATCAAGTGGTCAACTGGATAAAAAAACATAAAGATAACAAATAATTTAAAAGTGCTTTGTCGCTATTTGAAAACTCAGAAAATATGTCCTTATTTTAGTCTTTTAGAGCACTAACCATAATTTTGATGCCAATAAGACCCTCTCATATATGTAATTTCTAAAGGAAATGCTCTAGATATTACAGTTTTGATTACATCAAGATGACGTCAGGTGTTCCACACTTTTTAAATAAATATAGAATGTTAGCAATCTAGTTGTTCATTAGGATACTGTTGAGAGGCAGAGGCCAGGGGCACGGACTCTGAAAATTGAAGGCAGGTAGGAGGGTGCAAAGGCAACAATTTAACCACACTGAGCAGACAGGAAGGGCAGTGGCAGCACAACAGACTATGGAGGGCAGTGGAAAGGGGGGCAGGGGCAACAAACCAACAATACAGGACTTGCAAGAGAGGCTGTGGCAATGTAATAGACCATTGTGAGCAGAAGGAAGAGGCAATGGTAGTACAGCCATACATGCCAACAGACCCGATTCAGCCAGGAAACGTCCAATGTTTTTAAGCTCAAATGGGCTTTATTTGATCTGTCTCCTGTCTCCAATCTCCTCTTTTTCAATGTAACTCAAAGGGGAAAATCAATACCCCAGTTTTTTTTCCAAATCTCCCTCTTACCAAGTTCAAAATGTTCACAAGTATGGTACATTGGATCATGGAAGGAAATGGGGTAGGGACATTGCTTTGGATAACAGAGGACAGGAGGGACATGGAGAGGTGCACCAAACTGACCCTGCAGGGCAGGCATCAGGGTTTGCAGCAGCACAATACACCACACAGGGCATGCGGGACGGGAGTGCAGCATAACAATCCATAGAAAGCAAGAGGGAGGTGACAGGACCATGCACATGGACAACAGAGAACAGAGGGGCAAGAGGCAATGGTAGCTAGCTGACCATAATGGACAGACAGGAGAGAAAGCTGCAGCATAACAGACCATAAAGGGCAGGAGGGACGGATCAGGGGCATTACAATGGAACAGACAAGCCAGGAGGGAGGGAGTAGGGGTCTGCACATGTAAACAGAGGGCTGGGGGCAAGGGGGCAGGGCAGGAGCAGCAAAATAGCCATGGAGGTCAGGCAGGATGGGCACTAGAAGCAAGACACACCATGAAGAGCAACACTGAGACTGGTATGGCATACACACAGACCATGGAGGGAAGGTGGGAGGGGGTCAAGGGACAGCTAACTGACCACACAGGGAAGGTGGGAGGGGCCATGGCAGCACAGAAGACCATGCATGGCAAGTGGGAGGGTTAGTGGCAGCACAATGGCTATGATGGACAAGAAGGAGGGTGCAGGGGCATGCACAAAGGACAATGGAGGATAGAAGGGAGGGTCAGGACCGGTGCACAGATAAGAAAGTTCAGGGGAAGGGGCCTCACAACAGACCGCACGGGGCAGGCAGGAGGAGCAGTTGCAACACAACAGACCAGGGAGGGCAGAAGGGTGTGGCAGTACAATGGACCATGTAGGAAAGTGGGAAGAGGATAGGGGCATGGCATGTGGACAGGCAGGGTGGAGGTGGCAGGGACAGGTTACAGTCATCTGACAATGCTAGGCAGGTGGGAGGGGAGCGGCAGCTCAACAGAACACTCAGAGTAGATAGGAGTGGCAGGTCCATGGAACATGGTGGGCAAAAAGGATGGAGCAGGGGCATGCACAAAGACATCGGAGGGCAGGGGGAAGGAGAATAGGGGCAGCAAGCTAAGCACAGAGTTTAAGCAGGAGGTCAATGATGGGGCATAGAATTGGGCAATGGAGGGCAGGAGGAGTGGACTGGTACATCATACTAAATTGAGGGCAGTGGCAGCACATCAGACCATGCATGGCAGGAGGGAGGAGGCTAGTCCATGGATTCACACAACAGAGGATAGGGAGGGGGGGGTGGGGCAGCAAGCTAACTGTTCAGAGAAGGCGGGTATTAGGAACTTTATTGTTTTTAAAACGTGTGTCTGTGGGAACTACTTAAAATATGAACAAGTATGCAGCATAATCTCACTTTTATTCAGGAAGAAGAGGACGTTTGTGACTGTGACTCCGGGCTCACTTGGCAGAAACACCCCCTGACCCTCCACCCCCTATTGCAAAATGTAATGCCCGTGAAAAGGGTAGGTGAACACAGTGTTATATAGAACATAGTCCTGAGAGCACGATTGAAAATGAAAACTAGATATAGTGTATGGTATAAACTATGCACCAAAAAGTGTGATATAAGATTAACCGGGCGTGAAATATAATATGCAATACATTGTGCGCAATTACAGATTCATTGGAGAGTGCGAGATAGCACAGGCACTAGCGCGTGCTATGCGATATGCGCCTTGGAGTGTAATATGCACAGGGCAGTGTTGTGTAACCTAACTAGTCTCTAAAGTTGTAATATAAAATACGTGCTGGGGAGTGTAACGTTGCATATGCACTGTGACAAAGATATGGATCCCAGATTGTAATATGTATGGCATAGCACTGTGCGTTATAACATAGGCATCGAGGAAGGCACGTTACATGGGGCACTAGAACCCGTGCGAAGACAAGTGTGGCATGACATATTCAAGGGGTGGTGTTACAGTGCACATGGGCTAGAGAGTGTCATAGCATACGCACTAGCCGGTGGAATACAACTTAGAGGTGTGTGGCACTCAGCAGGCAATGGTGAGTGTAACACAGCATTGGGCTCTGCCAGGAGCGCGCTGTGACTCTCAAGTGATGTTCGTCCCCTTTCCAGAGAGTAAAATAAAAAGTATTACACATCCGGCAGTGGATGTGTGTTTTATTAACCGTGAGGGGGGTTTCTTGCATAGTTTTTGTCGAATTTTTGCCGAATCCCCTTTGAATGGCTTGGTGTGCATGTGTATTAAATGTGCCAGTCAATAGCTACCCATGTTTGTATAAATAAACGACAAGGGTGTCTATCGGGATTAGGCACGGTAGGGCATCAGACATGTCAGAGCTTCACTAGTGGTGTAAATACATTCCACGTGGATTCATTGTATGCATAGTCGCCTTTTAATGAATATCACGCAAATCGTCATGGTGATAGGTACGTACGGTTTGTCCAGCATGTCCTAGGTGTGTCTATAAATATATATTTTTAAAAAATAATAAAAAACAGTGGCCGGCCCTGGGGATTGGGGTCAAAAAAATATAATTAGGAGACAGGCCCTGGGGGATGGGGTCATCAGGGCCAATAAATTAGAATAAGAAGGGGAACCACACAGCCCCCCTTCTTAAAAAATTAAAATAAATAAAAGACTGGCATCGTGCCAGAGGCCACGCCCCCTCCTTGCAGCACTCTGCAAACGCGCCCCCTGGCGAAATGTAAGTTGGGGAATGAATTCCTCTTCAATACTGAGGGTCCCTGAGGGCCAACTAGCCCAACAGGCATCTCGAGTATGCGCCAGGGAGCTGCGCTGCAGACAGGTGTTCTGAGGCCAAGCCCCTTTTTACACCTCTCTGCAACGCAGCTCTGTGGCGCTTACTGGAGGTACCTAGTGGTCTAGTTTGACCCTAGGGACCCTTAGGATTCAAGGGGACTTAATCTCTCAACTTGGAACAACCACAGGGCGCGTTTACACAGTGGTGAAGGGAGGGGACGGGGCCTGAGGTGACGTGTGCAAACACGCACTATGGCACGTTTTAAATTGGGGATATAATTTCCCTTCAATACTGAGGGCCCCTGGGGGCTAACTAGCCCACCAAGTGCTTCCAGTAAGCGCCACTGAGCTGCATTGCAGAGAGGTGGTCCAGGCCGTGCCACTTTTTACACCTCTCTGCAACGCAACTCTGTGGCACTTACTGGAGGTACCTAGTGGGCTAGTTGGACCCTAGGGACCCTCAGTATTCAAATGAACTTAATCTACCAACTAAAAACGGACACAGGGCGTGTTTACACAGTGGTGAAGGGAGGGGACGGGGCCTGAGTTAACGTGTGCAAAAACGCCCTGTGGCCTGTTTTAAGAGGTAGTTTTAATCCCCCTGCCCTATTATATACTAGGGGCTTACAGAGGAGGTCATGCTAATCACAGGGGGACCCCAACGCATAATGTTCCCTAGTGTATGTAGGTGTTTTCACTGTATTCTAAGTGTCTTTCAACATAGCACTGGCTCTAGGACTGGTTAGTCAGACTCAGTTCCCACCAGTATCCGTCTGAAAAAGTTGAGGGTACAGGATGATTTTGCAACAAGGCTTCTTTCTGCTCTTCTTTTTGTTCTTTCTGCACGTTATCCTTCTTCCTGCACTTTTCTTCGTCTTTGAGGACTTCTGTTGCTTCTTTCTGCACTTCATTTTTTTTCTTTCTGTGCATTTTTTCTTCTTTCTTCACATGATCTATCTCTGTAGGCATAGTTGGAAATTAGCATTTAAAAAACCTTTGAAATTCACAGAAAAAAACATAGGTTTCAGCCACGTTATAGTTAGGAATTAGCATTTAAAAAACCTCAGAAATTCACTGAAAAAACCATAGGTTTCAGGGGTGTTATAGTTAGCTGGACTTTTCATTTGTACAAAAGCATTGAAATTCCCCCGTTATAGTTAGTTCAGCTAACTATAACTCACTGATGACATCTCAAATGACATCACTGATGACATCACTGATGACATCATCCTTGTGATAGAGTGGCAGACCTCCTCTCACCCTAGTATAACCTTTGATACACACATTCAAAAATAGAGACTAAAATTTTCAAAACAATGGACATACCAATACCAGTTACAACAACCTCTTCAGTAATTCTAAGATCCACATACACATCCACTCATTCACCAACAGTCCTATACAGTCACTCATACATGTACTCACTCATCATATGTACTCATACACCTATACATCCTGTTACACAATGCCACTCATCCATAGAGTTACTCACACACATAGTCACTCATGCTAATAAAGAATCAAACATACATTTACTTGCATATACAGTTATACACACACCACCACACTTACTTCTACGGAAACTTACACATACTTAGTCTTTTAAACAATCACTTATAGAAACACATACTTATTCATACAGGAACTCTTTCAATCTCTCACTCTCACATATACTCTCATATATACACCAATAGTCACATATACTAGTTTAAAACATATGTAGTTACTCATAAAGACACTATTGAGACAGTCATTCACTCACTAACACACCCATACACACACTCATCCACCCATACAGTCCTGCACACATGCTGTCTTCAACACATACAAACAGTGAGTCACTCATTCATGCACCTATGCACTATGTAATACCCCCCACCGAACCATGCAGACACTCAGACTGATACTCAAAAAACCAACTAATAACCTATATAGACACCCATGTAGCTACTCACCAACCCATGCAGCCACTTATACACAAAGTGAGAGACTGATACAGATATTTACATATTTAAACATTACTCACTAAGCCATGTATTCACTATGATACACTTAATCAGTCAGTTACACAATCAATTTTTCAAAAACAAATCATCCATTTAGACACTTATATACCCATTTATTCTTCCATCGACCTTGAGATATACATATATAAAACATATTTAATTTTCAGAAAAACACACATTCACTGGATGATTTCATCAGTGATGCCATCAGTGATGTCATTTGAGATGTCATCAGTGATGTCATGAGTGATGTCACTGACCATGTCATGAGTGATGTAATATGTGACGTCATCAGCAGTGCATTGCGGGCGCGCGAGTTATAGTTAGCTGAACTAACTATAACGGGGGAATTTCAATGCTTTTGTACAAGTGAAAAGTCCAGCTAACTATAACACCCCTGAAACCTATGGTTTTTTCAGTGAATATATATATATATAAAACCAAAAAATTATACATTTACATAATTACTATTCAATAGCATTTTAATGATCAATATATATATGTAAATATCCAACAATCCATTGTGATTCTCATCAGGAAAACAACGCTCCACGGCACCCAAAATGCTTTTAGGCAGATTTTTATTTTCAGGCAATAAACACGACGCGTTTCGGAAAACCAGTTTCCTTGTTCACGATCGCCGAGGTATTGTGAAACAAACAGTTAAATACATGTCACGTGACCTGTGACTTTAGTGCAAAGAACGTGAAAACAGACTTCACCAATTATGAAAAAAATATACATTTTGACAACATAATATTGCCTCATATTGCGTGTCAATCGTATAAACAAATTGCATTGTTGGAGACATTTAAACACATTCAATACATTCGGACCAAAAATAGCGGGTCTACATATTTTTTGTATTATATCCTCGATGTTATATTGAGAGAACTTTATTGTTCTCAATCTCTTATGTCAGTGACAATCTTAAACACAAGTGTGTGTAAGTATTTTGGGTTACTTCGCTGATCATTCAGGGCTCCATACCTCAATTGTATGTTTGTTACACCATACTGACAGTGATTAAATGTCTCAGCAGCGCCAGGGCCGTTTACGCGTATTAGTCCAGAAAAGTATTTGACTGGCTAAATAGTGTTTTGCACTAGTGTGCAGGGGCCCATTAGGATACAAGGAAAATACCAATATCACATTCTAAATCTAGCCACAGTGGGCAAATAGTAACAGGTGTTCCTTTTACACGGCTCTTTATAATCAAGAAAAGAGTCATTGTAACACAAATAACTGATGGCAAACCAGAATAGTGTCCGCATCTAATTGTAAAAAGAGCCTCGGATGGTCATTGTTCTTGTCTAGGTTGTTCCAACTCATTAGTCAATGCCCACAATGTGATAGATCTGAAAACATACACATAATAAAAACAATGTCACAAACTGACTAATATACTATGATGTTAAACACCACAAAGATACAAACAACAGATGAGGAAAAACAGCCCCCAAAGATATCATAACATTAATAATCAACCGTGCGTCGAAAGGGATCAGAGGGTCACATACATTATAGTTAACCCAAGTAAACAGAGAGTTCTTAGTCAATGTTATGCCCCAGAGGCTGTACTGTCTGATATTCTATTATCATCCTTGACTCCAACCGTCTCAGTTCAAGGACTCTGTTACCACCTCTCTCTCTCAAAGGGATAGTGTCAAGGACACAGAATGAGAGTAGACTTGTGTTCTGTTGATGTTCTGCTTTAAAGTGTCTGGCTATTGGATATTGTTTATCTTCTCTGGTGATAGCCCTCAGATGTTCAAGGACCCTCTTTTTAGCAGGATGGATTGTACTGCCTATGTAGTATTTGTTGCACGGGCATTTAAGGGCATATACCGCATGGTTGGTGTTATATGAGACGTTAGATTTAGAATGTGATATTGGTATTTTCCTCGTATCCTAATGGGCCCCTGCACACTAGTGCAAAACATTATTTAGCCAGTCAAATACTTTTCTGGACTAATACACGTAAACATCCCTGGCGCTGCTGAGATGTTTAATCACTGTCAGTATGGTGTAACAAACATACGATCGAGGTATGGAGCCCTGAGTGATCAGCGAGGTAATGTTTAGGTTTCACTAACCTGCCACGGCCCGCCGCCGAGTTGAAGCGAACTTTTGTTTGGTGGATACTTTGTATCAACTCCTGCCCGCCCTGCTGTTTTGAATCATCTTCGCTTCCTTGATGAAGAAGCCTACATCGAAGCTATCCCATATTTGAGACTGATCGCTTCGGATTGTGGCACGAAGAACCGGGTAAGCGTAATGTCTTTCGATTACACCATTCACAGAAATTTTCAGCTAAAGGGCAGACGGAGTCTTGAGGACCGTCATTATTATTGACTCTCCCGAAGACCGCTTTTTGGCAGACGCGCTACTAGCGTTCAAGTTAACATTAACATTATGGCAACACAGAGGAATGTCAAACGCAGTGAGGCTGCCACACTAATGTTTGAAAATAATACCGTTAACCTCTTCAGTGCCCATGATGAGATAGTCTCGTCATGGAGCACGGTTGCGCTGTGCCCTTGACGAGACTATCTCGTCATGAACCCCACCTACTAGTGCAACGCCCGGCACAGGAGGGGGAAAGGGCGTGGCACTGAAGGGGTTAATAATGAGACTGGGATCACAGAGGGTGCACCAGAAAGAACGGTTACCCCGAGTAAAAAACTGTTGTGGGATTACCTTTGTAAAGCTTTGAAATCTGAGCAAACGAAGTGGTGGGAGGCAACCACCCTGCAGAAATATATTGATGTGGGAAGAGTCCCATGCGGACTTAGAATTTTCATAACACCAGCCTTTAACAACCCTGACCCCGAGTTGGTTGAGGAGTGGGTGGGTAACAGCCACAATTGTTCTACGATAATGTTGAGTTTACTTGTTAAATATGCTCGCAGAGACTGTGATAGACTGGCTATTGAAATTGATGAAATCACGAGCAAATTAAAAACTGCCTTTACATCGGAAGAGTTTCAATCTGATATGACCAAAATGCAAGCAAAGCTTGATAGAATTGAAGATGATATTAAAGCTAAAAAACAACGCATATATCATCGAGATCAAGTCGATTATGAAAAAGGACAAATACTGACTTTTGCAAAAAAATATGATCATCTACGCGCTCAAACACAAGTTCCAACATTAAAACTAAAGAAAAAAGTACGTATAGCTACTACAGCGTCCGAAGATCTAGACAAAAAAGGAGAACAAAATGAGACTGGCGAAAGCGACAATTATGAGAGTGATGCATCTGCTATCTCAGAACATCAGGGTGCAAAAAACAAACTTACAAACAAATTTATGCTAATGGCACAGGAAAGGATCATAACCCAACACAAGCAGGGTGCCGGCGGCTACAGAGGACGCGGATGCGGCGTGAGAGGAGAAGGAAGCAATATCACAACATCAGTAAGAGATGTCGACAGCCCAGTGGGAAAAAGAACAAGGGGCCAGCTAAAATCAAAATGAACGACAAAAGAACAGTTGTCAACCTTTCAGGTCGGACCTTGAGTCGAGCGGAAATAGATGTACTTTCTCTTGGCTTGTCTTTTTGTCCCACTACTAATTTCAACTATACATAAAGTCGGATTGATTTATTTCAGTTCATTCGTAAGCTAAAACTCAAAAAATGGTTCGCAACAAATCACAATGAAAGAATACCGTGTGCACCAAGTATTTTGAATATCGATGATATTGAACTGTTACATGATACACACCAGTTACAGGGTGATGAAAACTTGATAGATGATCCCTATCTTAATTTAATTAATGACAATATTGAACTAGATCTGTGCTACACTAGTGGATTAGAACCTAAATCTATTTTCCTCCCCCAGATATCAAATGATGCGATTGATGTCTTCGAGAAAGGAGTTATACACGAATTTGAAAAAGTTTGTAGAAAAAAGTGTTTTAAAAATAATTCCAACAAGCACAATCTTAGTCAGGGCCATCATGATGCAATCCAAGCTTTGAAAAATGACATCAACATTATAATAAAAAAATCCGACAAAGGTGGTAACGTGGTGGTTTTATCAAAGGAGATGTACCTACAAGAGGGGCACTGCCAACTTAATGACAGGGACAATTACGAGATTACTACCAAAGAAAAATATGAACAAGCATATAAAGACTACAAAGAACTTTTGGGAGAATGGAAGGAACGAGGATTGCTTGAGAAGGAGGAATATGACTTCCTCATTTGTAGGCACCCTAAACTTCCAGCTTTCTACCTACTCCCAAAACTGCATAAAATGAGATCAATCCCCCTGGAAGACCTATTGTATCTTCAATGGGTAGCTGCTTAGAAAATACCTCATGTTATGCGGACTTTTACTTGCAACCGCTTGTTCAAAAACTCCCGTCTTTTATACAAGACTCAAGTGACTTTTTAAGACTGATTGATCAGATCAAATGGGAAGACAATTTTATTTTAATGACTCGATGTTACAAGCCTGTATCCCTCATGAGGCAGGAATCAGAGCTTGTCATTACTTCCTTTGGCATAGGTCAATCTCATATCTATTCCATACAGAAATGATTATTGACATTATGTACAGGTGCCTCACACAAAACATTTTCATTTTTTGACAAGATCATATACCGTTAGATACTCGGGACTGCGATGGGGACCTGCTTTGCTCCCAGCTTCGCAGGATTGCATCTCGGCTGGTGAGAGGAACAGGTCGCCACCGCTCTATCCCTATACAATGAATGTGTGGTTACATGGGCAAGATATATAGATGATATCTTTGTGGTTTGGAACGGCAGCATTGTGCAAGCTAATCAGTTCGGTAAAACAATCAACGAAAATACTCTTAATCTTCAATTCAGCAGTAGAATTGAAAAAGAACTGATTGAATTTCTAGATCTTAAACTAGTGGTTGTGGGGCAGCGACTAGAAAATTACCTATTCCGTAAGGAAACTGCTGGGAATAGCCTGCTACATGCAGAAAGCTGCCATCCAACTAACCTCGTACGTAGTATCCCTTTGGGATAACTACTACGGGTTAAGAGAAACTGCAGCAGTGCCAGGGATTTGAGGCTGAAAAGGAGACAATGATTAAACGTTTTCTTGAAAGGGGTTACTCTCAAAAAGACATTTTCAAAGCTTGTGAAGAAGTAAATAAGAGAGCCAGAAAAGCACTTCTTCAAGTTAAATCATCTGAGTTAAATAAAAATATGTCTGAAAGCAAGATCAGGTTTATTACCACCTATTCTAATCAGGCACATGAGGTTAGAGAATGTCTTCTAAAATTTTGGAAAATCCTTAAAACAGACAATGATATTGTGTCAGCAATCGAACACTACCCCCATATGACATACCGTGAGGCTAAATCCTTAACCCCTTCGCCGCGGCACGAATTTTGCCGCGGTGCTGGGGGGGTTTGGGGCAGCGCAGCGCCGCCATGCTCGTGACGGAACCACTCTGTCATGAGCCACGGGTGCGCTGTGCTCATGACGGAGTGGTTCCGTCACGACTCCGCCCACTCGCGCTAATCGCCCGCACAGACATTTAAACACATTCAATACATTCGGACCAAAAATAGCGGGTCTACATATTTTTTGTATTATATCCTCGATGTTACATTGAGAGAACTTTATTGTTCTCAATCTCTTATGTCAGTGACAATCTTAAACACAAGTGTGTGTAAGTATTTTGGGTTACTTCGCTGATCATTCAGGGCTCCATACCTCAATCGTATGTTTGTTACACCATACTGACAGTGATTAAATGTCTCAGCAGCGCCAGGGCCGTTTACGCGTATTAGTCCAGAAAAGTATTTGACTGGCTAAATAGTGTTTTGCACTAGTGTGCAGGGGCCCATTAGGATACGAGGAAAATACCAATATCACATTCTAAATCTAGCCACAGTGGGCAAATAGTAACAGGTGTTCCTTTTACACGGCTCTTTATAATTAAGAAAAGAGTCATTTTAATACAAATAACTGATGGCAAACCAGAATAGTGTCCGCATCTAATTGTAAAAAGAGCCGCGGATGGTCATTGTTCTTGTCTAGGTTGTTCCAACTCATTAGTCAATGCCCACAATGTGATAGATCTGAAAACATACACATAATAAAAACAATGTCACAAACTGACTAATATACTATGATGTTAAAAATCACAAAGATACAAACAACAGATGAGGAAAAACAGCCACCAAAGATATCACAACATTAATAATCAACCGTGCGTCGAAAGGGATCAGAGGGTCACATACATTATAGTTAACCCAAGTGAACAGAGAGTTCTTAGTCAATGTTATGCCCCAGAGGCTGTACTGTCTGATATTCTATTATCATCCTTGACTCCAACCGTCTCAGTTCAAGGACTCTGTTACCACCTCTCTCTCTCAAAGGGATAGTGTCAAGGACACAGAATGAGAGTAGACTTGTGTTCTGTTGATGTTCTGCTTTAAAGTGTCTGGCTATTGGATATTGTTTATCTTCTCTGGTGATAGCCCTCAGATGTTCAAGGACCCTTTTTTTAGCAGGATGGATTGTACTGCCTATGTAGTATTTGTTGCACGGGCATTTAAGGGCATATACCGCATGGTTGGTGTTATATGAGACGTTAGATTTAGAATGTGATATTGGTATTTTCCTCGTATCCTAATGGGCCCCTGCACACTAGTGCAAAACATTATTTAGCCAGTCAAATACTTTTCTGGACTAATACACATAAACATCCCTGGCGCTGCTGAGATGTTTAATCACTGTCAGTATGGTGTAACAAACATACGATCGAGGTATGGAGCCCTGAGTGATCAGCGAGGTAATGTTTAGGTTTCACTAACCCGCCATGGCCCGCCGCCGAGTTGAAGCGAACTTTTGTTTGGTGGATACTTTGTATCAACTCCTGCCCGCCCTGCTGTTTTGAATCATCTTCGCTTCCTTGATGAAGAAGCCTACATCGAAGCTATCCCATATTTGAGACTGATCGCTTTGGATTGTGGCACGAAGAACCGGGTAAGCGTAATGTCTTTCGATTACACCATTCACAGAAATTTTCAGCTAAAGGGCAGACGGAGTCTTGAGGACCGTCATTATTATTGACTCTCCCGAAGACCGCTTTTTGGCAGACGCGCTACTAGCGTTCAAGTTAACATTAACATTATGGCAACACAGAGGAATGTCAAACGCAGTGAGGCTGCCACACTAATGTTTGAAAATAATACCGTTAACCTCTTCAGTGCCCATGACGAGATAGTCTCGTCATGGAGCACGGTCGCGCTGTGCCCATGACGAGACTATCTCGTCATGAACCCCACCCACTAGTGCAACGCCCGGCACAGGAGGGGGAAAGGGCGTGGCACTGAAGGGGTTAATAATGAGACTGGGATCACAGAGGGTGCACCAGAAAGAATGGTTACCCAGAGTAAAAAACTGTTGTGGGATTACCTTTGTAAAGCTTTGAAATCTGAGCAAACGAAGTGGTGGGAGGCAACCACCCTGCAGAAATATATTGATGTGGGAAGAGTCCCATGCGGACTTAGAATTTTCATAACACCAGCCTTTAACAACCCTGACCCCGAGTTGGTTGAGGAGTGGGTGGGTAACAGCCACAATTGTTCTACGATAATGTTGGGTTTACTTGTTAAATATGCTCGCAGAGACTGTGATAGACTGGCTATTGAAATTGATGAAATCACGAGCAAATTAAAAACTGCCTTTACATCGGAAGAGTTTCAATCTGATATGACCAAAATGCAAGCAAAACTTGATAGAATTGAAGATGATATTAAAGCTAAAAAACAACGCATATATCATCGAGATCAAGTCGATTATGAAAAAGGACAAATACTGACATTTGCAAAAAAATATGATCATCTACGCGCTCAAACACAAGTTCCAACATTAAAACTAAAGAAAAAAGTACGTATAGCTACTACAGCGTCCGAAGATCTAGACAAAAAAGGAGAACAAAATGAGACTGGCGAAAGCGACAATTATGAGAGTGATGCATCTGCTATCTCAGAACATCAGGGTGCAAAAAACAAACTTTTAAACAAATTTATGCTAATGGCACAGGGAAGGATCACAACCCAACACAAGCAGGGTGCCGGCGGCTACAGAGGACGCGGATGCGGCGTGAGAGGAGAAGGAAGCAATATCACAACATCAGTAAGAGATGTCGACAGCCCAGTGGGAAAAAGAACAAGGGGCCAGCTAAAATCAAAATGAACGACAAAAGAACAGTTGTCAACCTTTCAGGTCGGACCTTGAGTCGAGCGGAAATAGATGTACTTTCTCTTGGCTTGTCTTTTTGTCCCACTACTAATTTCAACTATACATAAAGTCGGATTAATTTATTTCAGTTCATTCGTAAGCTAAAACTCAAAAAATGGTTCGCAACAAAAGTAACTGATCACAATGAAAGAATACCGTGTGCACCAAGTATTTTGAATATCGATGATATCGAACTGTTACATGATACACACCAGTTACAGGGTGATGAAAACTTGATAGATGATCCCTATCTTAATTTAATTAATGACAATATTGAACTAGATCTGTGCTACACTAGTGGATTAGAACCTAAATCTATTTTCCTCCCCCAGATATCAAATGATGCGATTGATGTCTTCGAGAAAGGAGCTATACACGCATTTGAAAAAGTTCGTAGAAAAAAGTGTTATAAAAATAATTCCAACAAGCACAATCTTAGTCAGGGCCATTATGATGCAATCCAAGCTTTGAAAAATGACATCAACATCATAATAAAAAAATCTGACAAAGGTGGTAACGTGGTGGTTTTATCAAAGGAGATGTACCTACAAGAGGGGCACTGCCAACTTAATGACAGGGACAATTACGAGATTACTACCAAAGCAAAATATGAACAAGCATATAAAGACTACAGAGAACTTTTGGGAGAATGGAATGAACGAGGATTGCATGAGAAGGAGGAATATGACTTCCTCATTTGTAGGCACCCTAAACTTCCAGCTTTCTACCTACTCCCAAAACTGCATAAAATGAGATCAATCCCCCATTTATTCTTCCATCGACCTTGAGATATACATACATAAAACATATTTAATTTTCAGAAAAACACACATTCACTGGATGATGTCATCAGTGATGTCATCAGTGATGTCATTTGAGATGTCATCAGTGATGTCATGAGTGATGTCACTGACCATGTCATGAGTGATGTAATATGTGACGTCATCAGCAGTGCATTGCGGGTGCGCGAGTTATAGTTAGCTGAACTAACTATAACGGGGGAATTTCAATGCTTTTGTACAAGTGAAAAGTCCAGCTAACTATAACACCCCTGAAACCTATGGTTTTTTCAGTGAATATATATATATATAAAACCAAAAAATTATACATTTACATAATTACTATTCAATAGCATTTTAATGATCAATATATATATGTAAATATCCAACAATCCATTGTGATTCTCATCAGGAAAAGAACGTTCCACGGCACCCAAAATGCTTTTAGGCAGATTTTTATTTTCAGGCAATAAACACGACGCGTTTCGGAAAACCAGTTTCCTTGTTCACGATCGCCGAGGTATTGTGAAACAAACAGTTAAATACATGTCACGTGACCTGTGACTTTAGTGCAAAGAACGTGAAAACAGACTTCACCAATTATGAAAAAAATATACATTTTGACAACATAATATTGCCTCATATTGCGTGTCAATCGTATAAACAAATTGCATTGTTGGAGACATTTAAACACATTCAATACATTCGGACCAAAAATAGCGGGTCTACATATTTTTTGTATTATATCCTCGATGTTATATTGAGAGAACTTTATTGTTCTCAATCTCTTATGTCAGTGACAATCTTAAACACAAGTGTGTGTAAGTATTTTGGGTTACTTCGCTGATCATTCAGGGCTCCATACCTCAATCGTATGTTTGTTACACCATACTGACAGTGATTAAATGTCTCAGCAGCGCCAGGGCCGTTTACGCGTATTAGTCCAGAAAAGTATTTGACTGGCTAAATAGTGTTTTGCACTAGTGTGCAGGGGCCCATTAGGATACAAGGAAAATACCAATATCACATTCTAAATCTAGCCACAGTGGGCAAATAGTAACAGGTGTTCCTTTTACACGGCTCTTTATAATCAAGAAAAGAGTCATTTTAACACAAATAACTGATGGCAAACCAGAATAGTGTCCGCATCTAATTGTAAAAAGAGCCTCGGATGGTCATTGTTCTTGTCTAGGTTGTTCCAACTCATTAGTCAATGCCCACAATGTGATAGATCTGAAAACATACACATAATAAAAACAATGTCACAAACTGACTAATATACTATGATGTTAAACATCACAAAGATACAAACAACAGATGAGGAAAAACAGCCCCCATAGATATCATAACATTAATAATCAACCGTGCGTCGAAAGGGATCAGAGGGTCACATACATTATAGTTAACCCAAGTGAACAGAGAGTTCTTAATCAATGTTATGCCCCAGAGGCTGTACTGTCTGATATTCTAATATCATCCTTGACTCCAACCGTCTCAGTTCAAGGACTCTGTTACCACCTCTCTCTCTCAAAGGGATAGTGTCAAGGACACAGAATGAGAGTAGACTTGTGTTCTGTTGATGTTCTGCTTTAAAGTGTCTGGCTATTGGATATTGTTTATCTTCTCTGGTGATAGCCCTCAGATGTTCAAGGACCCTCTTTTTAGCAGGATGGATTGTACTGCCTATGTAGTATTTGTTGCACGGGCATTTAAGGGCATATACCGCATGGTTGGTGTTATATGAGACGTTAGATTTAGAATGTGATATTGGTATTTTCCTCGTATCCTAATGGGCCCCTGCACACTAGTGCAAAACATTATTTAGCCAGTCAAATACTTTTCTGGACTCATACACGTAAACATCCCTGGCGCTGCTGAGATGTTTAATCACTGTCAGTATGGTGTAACAAACATACGATCGAGGTATGGAGCCCTGAGGGATCAGCGAGGTAATGTTTAGGTTTCACTAACCTGCCACGGCCCGCCGCCAAGTTGAAGCGAACTTTTGTTTGGTGGATACTTTGTATCAACTCCTGCCCGCCTTGCTGTTTTGAATCATCTTCGCTTCCTTGATGAAGAAGCCTACATCGAAGCTATCCCATATTTGAGACTGATCGCTTCGGATTGTGGCACGAAGAACCGGGTAAGCGTAATGTCTTTCGATTACACCATTCACAGAAATTTTCAGCTAAAGGGCAGACGGAGTCTTGAGGACCGTCATTATTATTGACTCTCCCGAAGACCGCTTTTTGGCAGACGCGCTACTAGCGTTCAAGTTAACATTAACATTATGGCAACACAGAGGAATGTCAAACGCAGTGAGGCTGCCACACTAATGTTTGAAAATAATACCGTTAACCTCTTCAGTGCCCATGACGAGATAGTCTCGTCATGGAGCATGGTTGCGCTGTGCCCTTGACGAGACTATCTCGTCATGAACCCCACCTACTAGTGCAACGCCCGGCACAGGAGGGGGAAAGGGCGTGGCACTGAAGGGGTTAATAATGAGACTGGGATCACAGAGGGTGCACCAGAAAGAACGGTTACCCAGAGTAAAAAACTGTTGTGGGATTACCTTTGTAAAGCTTTGAAATCTGAGCAAACGAAGTGGTGGGAGGCAACCACCCTGCAGAAATATATTGATGTGGGAAGAGTCCCATGCGGACTTAGAATTTTCATAACCCCAGCCTTTAACAACCCTGACCCCGAGTTGGTTGAGGAGTGGGTGGGTAACAGCCACAATTGTTCTACGATAATGTTGGGTTTACTTGTTAAATATGCTCGCAGAGACTGTGATAGACTGGCTATTGAAATTGATGAAATCACGAGCAAATTAAAAACTGCCTTTACATCGGAAGAGTTTCAATCTGATATGACCAAAATGCAAGCAAAGCTTGATAGAATTGAAGATGATATTAAAGCTAAAAAACAACGCATATATCATCGAGATCAAGTCGATTATGAAAAAGGACAAATACTGACTTTTGCAAAAAAATATGATCATCTACGCGCTCAAACACAAGTTCCAACATTAAAACTAAAGAAAAAAGTACGTATAGCTACTACAGCGTCCGAAGATCTAGACAAAAAAGGAGAACAAAATGAGACTGGCGAAAGCGACAATTATGAGAGTGATGCATCTGCTATCTCAGAACATCAGGGTGCAAAAAACAAACTTACAAACAAATTTATGCTAATGGCACAGGAAAGGATCATAACCCAACACAAGCAGGGTGCCGGCGGCTACAGAGGACGCGGATGCGGCGTGAGAGGAGAAGGAAGCAATATCACAACATCAGTAAGAGATGTCGACAGCCCAGTGGGAAAAAGAACAAGGGGCCAGCTAAAATCAAAATGAACGACAAAAGAACAGTTGTCAACCTTTCAGGTCAGACCTTGAGTCGAGCAGAAATAGATGTACTTTCTCTTGGCTTGTCTTTTTGTCCCACTACTAATTTCAACTATACATAAAGTCGGATTGATTTATTTCAGTTCATTCGTAAGCTAAAACTCAAAAAATGGTTCGCAACAAATCACAATGAAAGAATACCGTGTGCACCAAGTATTTTGAATATCGATGATATTGAACTGTTACATGATACACACCAGTTACAGGGTGATGAAAACTTGATAGATGATCCCTATCTTAATTTAATTAATGACAATATTGAACTAGATCTGTGCTACACTAGTGGATTAGAACCTAAATCTATTTTCCTCCCCCAGATATCAAATGATGCGATTGATGTCTTCGAGAAAGGAGTTATACACGAATTTGAAAAAGTTTGTAGAAAAAAGTGTTTTAAAAATAATTCCAACAAGCACAATCTTAGTCAGGGCCATCATGATGCAATCCAAGCTTTGAAAAATGACATCAACATTATAATAAAAAAATCCGACAAAGGTGGTAACGTGGTGGTTTTATCAAAGGAGATGTACCTACAAGAGGGGCACTGCCAACTTAATGACAGGGACAATTACGAGATTACTACCAAAGCAAAATATGAACAAGCATATAAAGACTACAAAGAACTTTTGGGAGAATGGAAGGAACGAGGATTGCTTGAGAAGGAGGAATATGACTTCCTCATTTGTAGGCACCCTAAACTTCCAGCTTTCTACCTACTCCCACAACTGCATAAAATGAGATCAATCCCCCTGGAAGACCTATTGTATCTTCAATGGGTAGCTGCTTAGAAAATACCTCATGTTATGTGGACTTTTACTTGCAACCGCTTGTTCAAAAACTCCCGTCTTTTATACAAGACTCAAGTGACTTTTTAAGACTGATTGATCAGATCAAATGGGAAGACAATTTTATTTTAATGACTCTCGATGTTACAAGCCTGTATCCCTGTATCCCTCATGAGGCAGGAATCAGAGCTTGTCATTACTTCCTTTGGCATAGGTCAATCTCATATCTATTCCATACAGAAATGATTATTGACATTATGTACAGGTGCCTCACACAAAACTTTTTCATTTTTTGACAAGATCATATACCGTTAGATACTCGGGACTGCGATGGGGACCTGCTTTGCTCCCAGCTTCGCAGGATTGCATCTCGGCTGGTGAGAGGAACAGGTCGCCACCGCTCTATCCCTATACAATGAATGTGTGGTTACATGGGCAAGATATATAGATGATATCTTTGTGGTTTGGAACGGCAGCATTGTGCAAGCTAATCAGTTCGGTAAAACAATCAACGAAAATACTCTTAATCTTCAATTCAGCAGTAGAACTGAAAAAGAACTGATTGAATTTCTAGATCTTAAACTAGTGGTTGTGGGACAGCGACTAGAAAGTTACCTATTCCGTAAGGAAACTGCTGGGAATAGCCTGCTACATGCAGAAAGCTGCCATCCAACTAACCTCGTACGTAGTATCCCTTTGGGATAACTACTACGGGTTAAGAGAAACTGCAGCAGTGCCAGGGATTTGAGGCTGAAAAGGAGACAATGATTAAACGTTTTCTTGAAAGGGGTTACTCTCAAAAAGACATTTTCAAAGCTTGTGAAGAAGTAAATAAGAGAGCCAGAAAAGCACTTCTTCAAGTTAAATCATCTGAGTTAAATAAAAATATGTCTGAAAGCAAGATCAGGTTTATTACCATCTATTCTAATCAGGCACATGAGGTTAGAGAATGTCTTCTAAAATTTTGGAAAATCCTTAAAACAGACAATGATATTGTGTCAGCAATCGAACACTACCCCCATATGACATACCGTGAGGCTAAATCATTAACCCCTTCGCCGCGGCACGAATTTTGCCGCGGTGCTGGGGGGGTTTGGGGCAGCGCGGCGCCGCCATGCTCGTGACGGAACCACTCTGTCATGAGCCACGGGTGCGCTGTGCTCATGACGGAGTTGTTCCGTCACGACTCCGCCCACTCGCGCTAATCGCCCGCACAGACATTTAAACACATTCAATACATTCGGACCAAAAATAGCGGTTCTACATATTTTTTGTATTATATCCTCGATGTTACATTGAGAGAACTTTATTGTTCTCAATCTCTTATGTCAGTGACAATCTTAAACACAAGTGTGTGTAAGTATTTTGGGTTACTTCGCTGATCATTCAGGGCTCCATACCTCAATCGTATGTTTGTTACACCATACTGACAGTGATTAAATGTCTCAGCAGCGCCAGGGCCGTTTACGCGTATTAGTCCAGAAAAGTATTTGACTGGCTAAATAGTGTTTTGCACTAGTGTGCAGGGGCCCATTAGGATACAAGGAAAATACCAATATCACATTCTAAATCTAGCCACAGTGGGCAAATAGTAACAGGTGTTCCTTTTACACGGCTCTTTATAATCAAGCGTACGCTGACCTTCAGGGACCATTTTCATTGGGGGAACACGCCTGGTAGGTGTAGCAGTGTGCGACCAATCTGGTTTAACTTTATATTCAGGCTCCCTTGAGCCGGTGGAGTCGACGGACTCATGGTTACGCACCTGCGCGCTACGAGAGGTACTAGACCTGATAACGATTTTAGCAGCTTACACAGCAACCCCACACATTTTCCTACTCCCTGCTGACGAGAGGCAACCACCTCGATACACGTGTCCAGGGATGGCACACGCCACGCATACTTGCATTCACACTCGAGCATAGGTGTATCCGCCGACGCTGACCTTCAGGGACCATTTTCATTGGGGGAACACGCCTGGTAGGTGTAGCAGTGTGCGACCAATCTGGTTTAACTTTATATTCAGGCTCCCTTGAGCCGGTGGAGTCGACGGACTCATGGTTACGCACCTGCGCGCTACGAGAGGTACTAGACCTGATAACGATTTTAGCAGCTTACACAGCAACCCCACACATTTTCCTACTCCCTGCTGACGAGAGGCAACTACCTCGTTACACGTGTCCAGGGATGGCACACGCCACGCATACTTGCATTCACACTCGAGCATAGGTGTATCCGCCGACGCTGACCTTCAGGGACCATTTTCATTGGGGGAACACGCCTGGTAGGTGTAGCAGTGTGCGACCAATCTGGTTTAACCGTTTACGCGTATTAGTCCAGAAAAGTATTTGACTGGCTAAATAGTGTTTTGCACTAGTGTGCAGGGGCCCATTAGGATACGAGGAAAATACCAATATCACATTCTAAATCTAGCCACAGTGGGCAAATAGTAACAGGTGTTCCTTTTACACGGCTCTTTATAATCAAGAAAAGAGTCATTTTAACACAAATAACAGATGGCAAACCAGAATAGTGTCCGCATCTAATTGTAAAAAGAGCCGCGGATGGTCATTGTTCTTGTCTAGGTTGTTCCAACTCATTAGTCAATGCCCACAATGTGATAGATCTGAAAACATACACATAATAAAAACAATGTCACAAACTGACTAATATACTATGATGTTAAAAATCACAAAGATACAAACAACAGATGAGGAAAAACAGCCACCAAAGATATCACAACATTAATAATCAACCGTGCGTCGAAAGGGATCAGAGGGTCACATACATTATAGTTAACCCAAGTGAACAGAGAGTTCTTAGTCAATGTTATGCCCCAGAGGCTGTACTGTCTGATATTCTATTATCATCCTTGACTCCAACCGTCTCAGTTCAAGGACTCTGTTACCACCTCTCTCTCTCAAAGGGATAGTGTCAAGGACACAGAATGAGAGTAGACTTGTGTTCTGTTGATGTTCTGCTTTAAAGTGTCTGGCTATTGGATATTGTTTATCTTCTCTGGTGATAGCCCTCAGATGTTCAAGGACCCTCTTTTTAGCAGGATGGATTGTACTGCCTATGTAGTATTTGTTGCACGGGCATTTAAGGGCATATACCGCATGGTTGGTGTTATATGAGACGTTAGATTTAGAATGTGATATTGGTATTTTCCTCGTATCCTAATGGGCCCCTGCACACTAGTGCAAAACATTATTTAGCCAGTCAAATACTTTTCTGGACTAATACACATAAACATCCCTGGCGCTGCTGAGATGTTTAATCACTGTCAGTATGGTGTAACAAACATACGATCGAGGTATGGAGCCCTGAGTGATCAGCGAGGTAATGTTTAGGTTTCACTAACCCGCCACGGCCCGCCGCCGAGTTGAAGCGAACTTTTGTTTGGTGGATACTTTGTATCAACTCCTGCCCGCCCTGCTGTTTTGAATCATCTTCGCTTCCTTGATGAAGAAGCCTACATCGAAGCTATCCCATATTTGAGACTGATCGCTTTGGATTGTGGCACGAAGAACCGGGTAAGCGTAATGTCTTTCGATTACACCATTCACAGAAATTTTCAGCTAAAGGGCAGACGGAGTCTTGAGGACCGTCATTATTATTGACTCTCCCGAAGACCGCTTTTTGGCAGACGCGCTACTAGCGTTCAAGTTAACATTAACATTATGGCAACACAGAGGAATGTCAAACGCAGTGAGGCTGCCACACTAATGTTTGAAAATAATACCGTTAACCTCTTCAGTGCCCATGACGAGATAGTCTCGTCATGGAGCACGGTTGCGCTGTGCCCATGACGAGACTATCTCGTCATGAACCCCACCCACTAGTGCAACGCCCGGCACAGGAGGGGGAAAGGGCGTGGCACTGAAGGGGTTAATAATGAGACTGGGATCACAGAGGGTGCACCAGAAAGAATGGTTACCCAGAGTAAAAAACTGTTGTGGGATTACCTTTGTAAAGCTTTGAAATCTGAGCAAACGAAGTGGTGGGAGGCAACCACCCTGCATAAATATATTGATGTGGGAAGAGTCCCATGCGGACTTAGAATTTTCATAACACCAGCCTTTAACAACCCTGACCCCGAGTTGGTTGAGGAGTGGGTGGGTAACAGCCACAATTGTTCTACGATAATGTTGGGTTTACTTGTTAAATATGCTCGCAGAGACTGTGATAGACTGGCTATTGAAATTGATGAAATCACGAGCAAATTAAAAACTGCCTTTACATCGGAAGAGTTTCAATCTGATATGACCAAAATGCAAGCAAAACTTGATAGAATTGAAGATGATATTAAAGCTAAAAAACAACGCATATATCATCAAGATCAAGTCGATTATGAAAAAGGACAAATACTGACATTTGCAAAAAAATATGATCATCTACGCGCTCAAACACAAGTTCCAACATTAAAACTAAAGAAAAAAGTACGTATAGCTACTACAGCGTCCGAAGATCTAGACAAAAAAGGAGAACAAAATGAGACTGGCGAAAGCGACAATTATGAGAGTGATGCATCTGCTATCTCAGAACATCAGGGTGCAAAAAACAAACTTTTAAACAAATTTATGCTAATGGCACAGGGAAGCATCACAACCCAACACAAGCAGGGTGCCGGCGGCTACAGAGGACGCGGATGCGGCGTGAGAGGAGAAGGAAGCAATATCACAACATCAGTAAGAGATGTCGACAGCCCAGTGGGAAAAAGAACAAGGGGCCAGCTAAAATCAAAATGAACGACAAAAGAACAGTTGTCAACCTTTCAGGTCGGACCTTGAGTCGAGCGGAAATAGATGTACTTTCTCTTGGCTTGTCTTTTTGTCCCACTACTAATTTCAACTATACATAAAGTCGGATTGATTTATTTCAGTTCATTCGTAAGCTAAAACTCAAAAAATGGTTCGCAACAAAAGTAACTGATCACAATGAAAGAATACCGTGTACACCAAGTATTTTGAATATCGATGATATCGAA
This sequence comes from Triturus cristatus, assembly GCF_964204655.1. Lineage (NCBI taxonomy): Eukaryota > Metazoa > Chordata > Amphibia > Caudata > Salamandridae > Triturus > Triturus cristatus. The sequence goes on from NC_140587.1 coordinate 628,587,288, forward strand.
CTGTTACATGATACACACCAGTTACAGGGTGATGAAAACTTGATAGATGATCCCTATCTTAATTTAATTAATGACAATATTGAACTAGATCTGTGCTACACTAGTGGATTAGAACCTAAATCTATTTTCCTCCCCCAGATATCAAATGATGCGATTGATGTCTTCGAGAAAGGAGTTATACACGCATTTGAAAAAGTTCGTAGAAAAAAGTGTTATAAAAATAATTCCAACAAGCACAATCTTAGTCAGGGCCATTATGATGCAATCCAAGCTTTGAAAAATGACATCAACATCATAATAAAAATATCTGACAAAGGTGGTAACGTGGTGGTTTTATCAAAGGAGATGTACCTACAAGAGGGGCACTGCCAACTTAATGACAGGGACAATTACGAGATTACTACCAAAGCAAAATATGAACAAGCATATAAAGACTACAGAGAACTTTTGGGAGAATGGAATGAACGAGGATTGCATGAGAAGGAGGAATATGACTTCCTCATTTGTAGGCACCCTAAACTTCCAGCTTTCTACCTACTCCCAAAACTGCATAAAATGAGATCAATCCCCCTGGAAGACCTATTGTATCTTCTACGGGTAGTTGCTTAGAAAATACCTCATGTTATGTGGACTTTTACTTGCAACCGCTTGTTCAAAAACTCCAGTCTTTTATAAAAGACTCAAGTGACTTTTTAAGACTGATTGATCAGATCAAATGGGAAGACAATTTTATTTTAATGACTCTCGATGTTACAAGCCTGTATCCCTGTATCCCTCATGAGGCAGGAATCAGAGCTTGTCATTACTTCCTTTGGCATAGGTCAATCTCATATCCATGCCATACAGAAATGATTATTGACATTATGTACAGGTGCCTCATACAAAACTTTTTCATTTTTTGACAAGATCATATACCGTTAGATACTCGGGACTGCGATGGGGACCTGCTTTGCTCCCAGCTTCGCAGGATTGCATCTCGGCTGGTGAGAGGAGCAGGTCGCCACCACTCTATCCCTATACAATGAATGTGTGGTTACATGGGCAAGATATATAGATGATATCTTTGTGGTTTGGAACGGCAGCATTGAGCAAGCTAATCAGTTCGGTAAAACAATCAGCGAAAATACTCTTAATCTTCAACTCAGCAGTAGAATTGAAAAAGAAATGATTGAATTTCTAGATCTTAAACTAGTGGTTGTGGGACAGCGACTAGAAAGTTACCTATTCCGTAAGGAAACTGCTGGGAATAGCCTGCTACATGCAGAAAGCTGCCATCCAACTAACCTCGTACGTAGTATCCCTTTGGGATAACTACTACGGGTTAAGAGAAACTGCAGCAGTGCCAGGGATTTGAGGCTGAAAAGGAGACAATGATTAAACATTTTCTTGAAAGGGGTTACTCTCAAAAAGACATTTTCAAAGCTTGTGAAGAAGTAAATAGGAGAGCCAGAAAAGCACTTCTTCAAGTTAAATCATCTGAGTTAAATAAAAATATGTCTGAAAGCAAGATCAGGATTATTACCACCTATTCTAATCAGGCACATGAGGTTAGAGAATGTCTTCTAAAATTTTGGAAAATCCTTAAAACAGACAATGATATTGCGTCAGCAATCGAACACTACCCCCATATGACATACCGTGAGGCGAAATCCTTAACCCCTTCGCCGCGGCACGAATTTTGCCGCGGCGCTGGGGGGGTTTGGGGCAGCGCGGCACCACCATGCTCATGACGGAACCACTCTGTCATGAGCCACGGGCGCGCTGTGCTCATGACGGAGTGGTTCCATCACGACTCCGCCCACTCGCGCTAATCGCCCGCACAGGCGGGGAATCAGCGCCGCGTGGGCGGAGCGGCCGCCAACGGCCGCAGCATGACGGAACCACTCTGTCATGAGCACATGGCGCCCGTGGCTCATGACGGAGTGGTTCCGTCATGAGCGGGGAAGGAGTTAAAAGACCCGCTATGTCAAAGTGTGGTTATGTCTATGCCCAAGTCTATTAACCTGGTACATGGGTTCTATACATGCAAAAGATGTAAAGCCTATAAATATAGCAACAATTGCAAACAGGTCATTCTGTCAGCTAACGCAAAACCCTTTTTTATAACTAAACATGTCTCATGTAACACCGACCATGCGGTATATGCCCTTAAATGCCCATGCAACAAATACTACATAGGCAATACAATCCATCCTGCTAAAAAGAGGGTCCTTGAACATCTGAGGGCTATCACCAGAGAAGATAAACAATATCCAATAGCCAGAATCTTTAAAGCAGAACATCAACAGAACACGAGTCTACTCTCTTTCTGTGTCCTTGACACTATCCCTTTGAGAGAGAGAGGTGGTAACAGAGTCCTTGAATTGAGACGGTTAGAGTCAAGGATGATAATAGAATATCAGACAGTACAGCCTCTGGGGCATAACATTGACAAAGAACTCTCTGTTCACTTGGGTTAACTATAATGTATGTGACCCTTTGATCCCTTTCGACGCACGGTTGATTATTAATGTTGTGATATCTTTGGTGGCTGTTTTTCCTCCTCTGTTGTTTGTATCTTTGTGATCTTTAACATCATAGTATATTAGTCAGTTTGTGACATTTGTTTTTATTATGTGTATTTTTTCAGATCTATCACCTTGTGAGCATTGACTAATGAGTTGGAACAACCTAGACAAGAACAATGACCATCAGCAGCTCTTTTTACAATTAGATGTGGACACTATTCTGGTTTGCCATCAGTTATTTGTGTTAAAATTACTCTTTTCTCGATTATAAAGATCCGTATAAAAGGAACACCTGTTACTATTTGCCCACTGTGGCTAGATTTAGAATTTGATATAATTTTCCTCATATCCTAATGGGCCCCTGCACACTAGTGCAAAACACTATTTAGCCAGTCAAATACTTTTCTGGACTAATACGTGTAAACGTCCCTGGCTCTGCTGAAACGTTTAATCACTGTCAGTATGGTGTAACAAACATACGATTGAGGTATGGAGCCCTGAATGATCAGCGAGGTAACTCAAAATACTTACACACACTTGTGTTTAAGATTGTCACTGACATAAGAGATTGAGAACAAAAAAGTTCTCTCAATGTAACACCGAGGACATAATACAAAAAATACGTAGACCCGCTATTTTTGGTCCGAATGTATTGAACGTGTTTAAATGTCTCCAACAATGCAATTTGTTTATACGATTGACACGCAATATAAGGCAATATTATGTTGTCAAAATGTATATTTTTTTCATAATTGGTGAAGTCTGTTTTCACGTTCTTTGCACTGAAGTCACATGTCACGTGACATGCATTTAACTGTTTGTTTCACAATACCTCTGCACTCGTGAACAAGGAAATTGGTTTTCCGAAGTGCGTAGATTCGTGTTTGTTGCCTGAAAATAAAAATCTGCCTAAAAGCATTTTGGGTGCCGTGGAGCGTTGTTTTCCTGATGAGAATCACAATGGATTTTTGGATGTTTGGGTTTCGCTAACCCACAACGGCCCGCCGTCGCTTTGTGGCTCGAGTTGAAGCAATCTTTTGTTTGGTATATATATATATATATATATATATATATATATATATATATATATATATATATATATATATATATATATATATATATTCACTTAAAAAACCATAGGTTTCACACATGTTATAGTTAGCTGGACATTTCACTCGTAAAACACCATTGAAATTCCCCCGTTATAGTTAGTGCAGCTAACTATAACTCGCGTGCCCGCAATCCACTGCTAATGACGTCACATATTACATCACTCATGACATGGTCAGTGACATCACTCATGACATCACTGATGACATCTCAAATGACATCACTGATGCATCATCGATGACATCATCCTTGTGTAAGAGTGGCAGACCTCCTCTTATCCTAATTTAAACTTCGATACACACATTGAAAAATACAAACTAAAGTTTTGAAAACTATAGAGATACCAATACCAGTTAGAACAACCTATTCAGTAATTCCCAAATCTACATACGCATCCACTCATTCATCAACACTTCTATATAGTCACTCATACATGTGCTCAGTCATCATATTTACTCATACACCTATACATCCTGTTACACACCTACACTCATACAAAGAGTTATTCACACACATACTTACACATGCACATAAACATCCATTTACTTGCATCTACAGCTATACGCACACCACTACACTTACTTTTAAGGAAACATACACATACTTACTCTCTTAAACATTCACTTATAGAAACACATACTTATTTATACAGGAACTCTTCCAATCACTCACTCTCATATATCCTCACTTATATACATCAATACTCACATATACTAGTTTAAAACATATGGACTTACTCATAAAGACACTATTGAGACAGTCATTCACTCTCTTACTCAGCCATACACACACTCATCCACCCATACTGTCCTGCTCACATACTGTCTTCAAAACACAGACAAACAGTGAGTCACTCATTCATGCTTCTATACGCTAAGTAATGTCCCCCACTGAACCATACAGACACTCATACTGATACTCTAAAAACGAACTAATAACCCATATACACACTCATGTAGCTACTCACCAACCCATGCAGCCACTTATACACAAAGTGAGACACTGATACAGATATTTAAATATTTAAACATTACTCACTAATACTTGTATTCACTAAGATACTGTTAATAAGTCAGTTATACAATTAATTTTACAAAAAAAACATCCATTTAGACACTTATTTACCAATTTATTCTTCCACTAACCTTTAGATAACATATATAAAAAATAATAACTTTTTCCAGAAAGACACAAAGGGCCTCATGTAGGTAACATACTATTTACCGATTCATAAATACCGAATTTTACCGATTCGGTATTTATGAATCGGTAAATAGTATGTAGGTAAATAATCGGTAATTATTACCGATTCGGTAAATATCGGTAATTATGAATCAGTATTTACCGAATCGGTAATAATGCATCCCTTTCCATTCATTTCTATGGGCCTGGAGGCCCATAGGAATGAATGGGAAGCCAGTTACTATTACCGAATCGGTAAATACCGAATCGGTAATAGGGGAGGCATTATCATGGGTGGCAGGGTGTCACATTGACACCCTGTTGCACGCCTGATTCGTGCATGTGTGCACATGTGGCACACATACATGCCCTAAGGGCATGTATGTCTGCCACATGGCACTTTACAAATAGCACAAAAATGCTTTTTGTAAGGTATTCGTCATTTACCATCAACTTGTAGTTGGTGGTAAATAACGAATCCAGACACCAATAATGCACTCACTTGAGTGCCCCCTACTTTGCATTTCTGGATTCGGTATTTACCGAATCGGTATTTTACCGATTTCTTAAAATTCCGATTCGGTAAATACCGAATCCAGAAATCAGCCACCTACATCTCAAGTGCCTTAATACCGGTCGGTAACGGGATATTTACCGATTTTCGGCCGTTACCGACCGGTATTGAGGTACCTACATGAGGCCCATAGTCACTGGATGATGTCATCAGTGATGTCATCAGTAATGTCATTTGAGATGTCATGAGTGATGTCATGAGTGATGTCACTGACCATGTCATGAGTGATGTAATATGTGACGTCATCAGCAGTGGATTGCGGGCGCGCGAGTTATAGTTAGCTGCACTAACTATAACGGCGGAATTTCAATGTTTTTTTACGAGTGAAATGTACAGCTAACTATAACATGTGTGAAACCTATGGTTTTTTAAGTGAATTTGCAAGGTTTTTTAAATGCTAATTCCTAACTATAACGTGTGTGAAACCTATGGGTTTTTAAGTAAATTTGCAAGGTTTTTTAAATGCTAATTTCTAACTATAACATGTGTGAAACCTATGTTTTTTTTGTGAATTTGTAAGGTTTTTTAAATGCTAATTTATGTATGTATTATTATATTTTTTATATATTTATTTTACAATAAACTAACTATGTATATAGTTATAGATTGACTGTATCCTGTAATATGGAATGGCTCAGCTCTTTTTTTTGAATTTGGATAAAGTTGAACAGCATAGTTAATATCTTCTATAAACTTATAAACATTTTTAAATGTTTTTTTTTTAAAGTGTTTTTCACCGTGCGCTCACCGTGCACGCACCCTGCGATCTTTTAAAAAAAAAATTAAAAGGCCTAGGACGTTAGGAAGTGTCTTCCGTTACTTGTTTTCACGTTCTTAACTTTTCTCTTTGGCTACCTTCTGCCGCGGGGGTGCGTGCTCTGTGCGCGCATGCATGCGTGCTCCGTGCATGCTTTGTGCGCGCATGCTTGCGGGCACCATGCGCGCACGGCAAGTCATGTGATTACGAAACAACACTTTTCATTGGTTAATAGTAGTTTTTGTTCCAGAATCTTCAAACACCACACCCACTCCCCTCACTATTTCTTCTTATTTCCTGGGAGAAGGTTGCTGAACAGCTACTCGAGTCAAATCTTACTTGAAAATGGCAGAACAGCAGTCAACTTCAGGGAGTGAGGAGGAGACCTTTGTGGAACCACCAAGGAAGAGCAAGCAAAAACACTCTTACATCTGGAATTATTTCACATTTCCAGAGGGCCAAAAGAAGGTGAATGCGCCGAAGGTGACATGCACTATTTGCGGAAGTGTCCTATCTAGAGGAGATCCGAGGAAAAAAAACTCCTGTAGTATTTATTCCATGCTGAGGCACTTCAAAACAGTGCATCCTATCCGCTATGCTCGAGAAACAACTAGAGCCCTATGGGACAACCCTCCACCTGCTCAGCCGAGCACATCATCTGCGGCCGCAGATTCACCGTGCACCAGGCAACTGGACATCCGCCCCCTTTTCAAGAAGGTGCACATACATTGCAATGTGTGCAATGCTGTTCTTTGTTACGGAGAGAGCAGCATTAATTTGATTGAGAACAAAATCCAGCAACACACATGCTCCACCCCATAATTTTTTTCATTTATTGTTTTTGTTCCTCTTGAACAGTTTTTCATTCCCAGTTTTTTTTGGGTGCTCTAAAAAAATAAAATAAAAATACAAAATTGTTAAAAAACTTCAAAATAAATACAAAACAAAAAAGACAAAAAAAACAGTTCTTTTCAGAACTCACTTCACTTCTCCAAGAAGAGCTATATTCCTAATATACTGTGTTGTAATTTTATTGAATGAATGTGTAGTGTATACATAAATGATTGAAATGATTGAAATGACTGAGTGAAGAGGAGGAAAGGACAGACAGAATGAGTGAGCAAAGGAAAGTATGATCAGTCTTGAACGGGAATTGAAAGACTGACTGCAACACAAGGACTAAGGGTAGAGGATACAGGTAAGAAGAGTGAATGAGTAAGGGAATGGCTGTGAGTAATGGAGAGTGATGGAGGGGGAGTGAGAAAAGGGGAGTAAGGGACGGAGATAGGAAAAGGGAGTAACAGATGAAGCGGATGAAGTACAGCAGGGTAAAGGGATTGAAAGTAAAAGAAGTGGAGTGATGGTGAGATAAGGGGTATGAGGATTAGAAAAGGGGGTAAGGGAAAGTGAGAGATGGGGAGTGAGGGGATGGAGGGATTTAGGAAACTGGAGTGAGAAAAAGATAGTCAGGATTTCAATGAGCAAAGGAGAGTGAGGGAGAGTGAAGGAAAGAATGCGAAAAGATGAAGGGGTGTGAGATACAGACAGGAGGAAGTGAAGTAGGAGAATAGGAGTGACTATGAGTAAAGGATATTGACAGTTAGGGAAGGTGAGGGAAGGAGAATGACAGAGAAGTTAAAAAAATTAACATAGATAGAAAATGAATGATGGAGAGAGGAGGAGTGGTAGAAACAAAGGGGCAGATTTATGTTAGACTTGCGCCACTTTTACGCCGCTGTTGCGTCACTTTTGTGACGCAGCGGCGGCGTAAACCCTGCGCCATGTTGCGCCCTATTTACATCATGACGCATCTATGGAGATGCGTCACGGTGTAAAGCCCTGCGCCACATTTAACCTGCGTCAGGTTTAATGTATGCAGGGTGGGCGTTCCAGCGGAAAAAGCCTCAGAAAAGTGACGTAGTGAAATCTACAAGATTTCACTCAGTCACTTTTCCGACGTTGCTGCGTCAAAACCTTGCGCCTGCTTGAAGCAGGCGTAAGGCATGACGCAGCATGTTAGGTATGGGAAGCCCCTAAACATTGCTGGAGTTGCGTCGTGCTTGCGACACGACTCCAGCAATGCGCCGCCCTTACGCCATCAGATGCATCACGCATCTGTTTATCCTTGCACCACGATGCGCTGCATTGTAAATGCGGCGCATCTGTGGTGGTGCAAGGGTAAACTTGCGTGACGCATCTTTCCTGGCGCATCCCTGCTGATTTGCAGGGATGCGCCAGGAAACATAAATCTGCCCCAGAGATGTTAAGGAAATTAAGGGTAAGACAGACAAAGGGAGAGAGACAGAAACAGAGACAGAGAGCAAGGAACTGAGAAGGAGTAAGGCAGTTTGAATGACTGAGACATATGGAGACAGGGAGAGAAACATGGTTGAAAAAATAGTGATGGAGGCAGTAAACCTAGGGGAGTAGTAGAGAAGGAGTGAGGGAGTTACGAAAGAGCAGTAAAGGAAGAAGAGAGAGGGAAGGGGAATGAGAAAAGCAGAGTGAGGAGAAGTGAAGAAAAGGGAGCATGAAAGTGAAGGGGTGAGAAATACAGATATTTTAAACTTACCTGACCAACAAAATAACTTAATTAGAAATAAATGTTTTTTTTTAATTACAAGAAAAATGGATTCAATTTCCTAAATTTTCTGTCTCGATCTGAAAAAAAAGAAAAAAAGTAGTAATATTTAACAATACATTTTAAAATACAGTAAACATATTTTCATATTTAAGTAATTTTTTGCCCTTTTTTTGCTGTTTTCAGAATATATTGAATTTCACTGAAAATAGTGATATCAATTGCATTCATCACTTAAAAGCGGGCAAAAAAATAAACAATCTGAAAGATGGTTTAAAAAAGCCCTGAATCTATCCTCAGTAAAACATACCTTGATAGAAATGTAACATATATATTAAATATATCTTCTAAGAACAATAACTATTTGCAATAAATAACGTCTGTAAATCTTGTTGCTTAAGCACATACACCAAAATAATATCTGTCAAAGAAGTTCACAATAGAAACATTTACCTTTCCATGAGGCCAAAAGGTAATTTTTAAACCCTTTTTTGGTGAAATATCCAATGATAATCCTATAAAATCGAAATAATGGTTTCTTCAGATGCTGCAATTTGTATCTAAAATTTTGGTTTTAGAAAAATTAAGTAGGAATTTGGTAATTCTGCAGGCAAACGTTGCTTAAAAATAAATTGAGAATCATTACACAGTGTCCAGCCTTTTTCACATTTTAGATAAACTGTGTATTGACCAGAAGTTATAGAAGGTCCATCATGGAAAATTATTGCAACTGCAACAAAAGTCTTTCCTGATATTGATAATTGATTTTCTACAAACTTCTTTATAAAAGTGTCCAATTTTGTTCCATCAGCTCTACAAAGTTACATCATTAAAATTATATACTGTCCATATTTCTTTAAAAATAACGTTGATAACATTTTTGATTTACATTGAGAACATTCCATGTTGTGATTTGCATCTTTAACTAATTTACTAAAAGTCACTGATTTACTCTCTGGTAATGTTAAAGGTATGAACCTTTCAGAATCAACATTAGTGCTGCATGTGTTCATACAGTTTTCACAACAATGTTCCCATTTATAAGAGAGACCAAACATATTTTCTATTTCTACCCCTTCATCTTCCAGTACCATAAGCATATACATTAAGAATTCCTGTGCATCTTGCTGGACATTTTCAGTAAACTGTGTACATCCAGAACATACATCTAAAAGATTTCTAACATCAGAAGCACTTTCTATTTTAGTTTTATCATTACTCAACTTCTCATAAAGGAAACTCAGCAGAGAACAAAATCTTTTTTCATGATTTAGTATTATCTGCTCTTGCAAACTTTCAAGATAAAATACAACATTCAGCACTACATTAGCGTAGCAGTTGACACCAGAGCTATTTTCAAAATGACAACGAACAACCTCTTCAACTTTGTCCTTTTTCTTTTTGCTTGCAATCACATCACTCTCCTTTTGTTTTCTCTTCTGTACATCCTCATTACAGATATTCTCAATTCTCCTTTTCCGACAAACAACATGTTTTTCAAACACAGGACACTGACCTAAATGAGGAGCATAGCTTCTTCTTAATCTATTATACTCCTTTACACAATTTGCATCAGCACTAACTTTTGAGTCATCAAAGTCTATCATGAATAAACCAGATAATTTTTTCACTTGTGACAAAGCAACATATGCCATACCTTCTTTAAACACACTGGATCCAATGTTTACAAAAGCACTATCTACAGTTAATCCTTGAGATTTGTGAATAGTTACAGCATATGCTAGAGAAAACGGAAACTGCTTCCTACGTACATATAGGTCTTTCACAAGCAAAAAACAAACTGAACAACGACTAATGTCTTTAACCTCTTCAATCTGACCAAATTTTATTTTTAAAATTTTTTTCTGGTAGTTAACAAAACCCCCAACTTTACCCATAGCTCTATTCACTAAACCTTTTTCTACATTCAAATTACGTCTTAAAATTACTCGACAGTTCATACATACATAAAGATTCTTTTCTAAACCAGCTGTTTTTGATATGTTTTTCTCTAGAGAATCCAATTTAGTTTTCAATTTGCCTGTCAATGTAATAGTTATTCCTTCATGCTGTATTTTATCCACGGCTTCCATTGTCATAATCTCTTCATGTTCCAATTTCAAAAGTTCTTCATTGAATATAGAGCATTCATGTAGTGTTGACATTAAGCAGATTACAGTATTTTTTTCTGCAATTTTCTTATATATTTTCTCTGGAACTATTTGTTCTGTTGGAAACAAATTACATAGCAATCGACTCTGTAAAGCTTTTCTGCCATTTTCTGTGAGTAGTCCAATTCTGATATCTTTGAGAATACTTGCATAATCATCATCATTTGCTTGCCGCATATTGGTAATGAGTTCTTTGTACTCAAAGTATGACCAAATATTCACATTACCTATACTTTCTAATGATTTTTCGTGTCTTCATGCGCAAGAGTATTAAATACTGGTTGTCCTTTAACTGGAGTGAGCTGCAGTAGATCACCAAAAACTATAACATGTTTTCCTCCAATTAACACGTCATAGTCTGTCTTTAGAATTTGCTGCATTCTTAAATGCACAAAGGCAAGCATTAAGTTTGATACCATGCTTACCTCATCAATAATGAGAACTTTCATTTTCTTCAACACTCTTGAAACATCAAAACATGCTTCTCCTGTTAGCTTGTGGTATTCTATTTTGTTCTCATGCTCTACTGGTAACATTAGCAAACGGTGTAAGGTAATTCCTTTTATGTAATATGCTGCTAACCCAGTTGGAGCAGTAACAACACAAGACAAAGTTGAATCAGTTTTTTTTATGTAGGTAGCTTCTAATTACTTTAATTAAGAAACTGTTTCCAGTTCCAGCTTGTCCACTCACATACATTCTGATTGGTTCAAATGATGTGCATGAGCACTCTTTATTTTCATGTAGTCATCCATGATCAATTTGTTTTGTGACTTCTTCATAAATTTGTTGTTGTTCATCATTCAGTTGTTGTTCCAAATTTGGTAAGTCTATTAAATCTTCCTGAGCATGATTCATAGCTGTTTCCACTTCAGTCATGGCTATTGCAGCTTCATTTTCTACGATTGGTTGTCCTAGGGGATCTTGACTGAGCGTAACAGAACTTTGACTGCCTTGAGAACTGTCTCTAGCTACTTCAGCTGCAATTGTAGATTCTTGTTCAATTTCTTCATTTAACATTTGTACATAATTTGTGAAAGTACTGCATTCTATGCTATCTTTACATGCATTAAAGGAATCTTCATAGCTCTGAAAATCTCCAAGTAATTCATCCTCTGAACGCCATGGTTTAAACAGCTGTAAAAGTGCTAAGTAGTAAAATTCCTTTTTATCAGTAGTGTCGCAACTCAGCTTCCTGTGATTAATCAAACTTCCTTTTGTTTGTTTCACCAAACATCCTTCCTCACCAATGACTTTATATTTTCTATTGTTGATGTCTTCTGTGGCATTCCGTGTAAAAATGTAGTTCTGCAGCACTTCATAGAGACACATGTTCTCAAGATGATGACTTCTGTTTGGGTAATATGTGTCCAACATATTTGTTTTCAAAATGTCTGTACTTTCTGGTTCGTTCTCTGCTAAATATTCAATTTCTCAAATAGATTTCAGTACCCGATTTCGCATTCCTGCAAGGCCTAAACTTACCCAAATTATTCTTCTGGATTTGGAGTACAGACTTGCAGATGATAACCTATCTGAGCATTCGTATGACCCAATTTCTCGATGCGATAACATCTTTAAACTGAAACTGTATAGTTTTTACTGACAGTCTTCTCGTGAGAAATCTCTTCCCACATTTCTTTCAATTCCGTTTTCTCAGATTTAGTGATGTAAGATGTGACATACCGAGCAACAGCAATAGAATTGTCAGCTACATACTGAATATCCATGTTAGCATTCCATATGGATAAAATGACTGGGTTGTAGTCATTTATATATTTTGACTCTTCTTTTCTTCTTAGGTTATAGGTATTTTTCGGAGATTTTCTTGTAATGGTATGTCGCACAGCTGACATAAAACTGTTTACTCTTCCTTTTGAAAGAACATGTCGTGGAAATCCAAATCGACATTTTGTGTAGAATTTATCTTTACTCTTGTACTTTCGTCGACAGTATTTTCCACACCGATGACTTTGGAAACGTAAAACTTTTTTTCTTCTGTGCTTTTAGGTATAGCACATGTTGCATATCCTTCAATGAAAGATGAAACTGCATCATCAGAATCTGTTCCAAATTTTGGGGCATCCTTGATCCACAACAGCATATGAATATGAGGAGCACCTCTTGCTTGGTACTCTTTTCTCCAAAAGAAATCCACAACTTCTCCAAGAGGTGGATTTTTTTTATTGCAGATGAAGGACATCATAACCTCAAATCTATGATTGAAATATCTGCAAACATTACCCGGCTCCAATGAGCACAATTCTCCTGCTGTCTTGTATTGGATGTTTTCAATATTTGAATTTGCCTCTCGAAGAAAATCTAGTAAATCATCCCAAGCGTACTCAGCACAGCTTAGGGTAAGGAACCATGTAGGAGTTCCTAAATTCCGTAACATCCATTTCAATTCTCCATGGCGTCGGTACCAATATTCATTAGTTCCACGCTGACAAGTCATCAGATTAATCAATTGAGATTGATTAATCAATTGAGATTCCAAATGATCATCTCGCTGTTGCACTTTGTTCATAAAATCCTTTGCAGACACATTATGTAGATGTACTCCAGTTTTTAAAATGTGATTTACTGCATAAGATAGTGCAGACAAGTCACTTTCAAATAAAAGATGGAACAAATAAGGAATACTTTGACGAAATCTTGGATCTTCTACATATAATCTGGTAGTCCGATACTCAGAAGCAGGAATCTGTACTGGACGTTCATCATATCGTCCACCTTTTCCTGTAGGAAACAGCTGGGGAAAACAACGAGCTTCCAAGCTCTCCTCCCATACACTCACGGGAGTTCCTTTAGCTTTTTTCATCTGAAACAGATCAATAGTGTTTCCCATAACTTCTTTAGAATGAAGAGGATGTATGCTGAAATGTTCAGAAATTTCTTTTTCTTTTGACTTATCTACTTTTTCAATTTGCCCAGTTGGTATTCCTGTGTCTGCTGGTAAAACTTCTTCATCTTCAGCCATATAAATTGATTCATAGTACTTATTATTTCTTTTCAAATATCAATTTGCTCTTTGTACTTTTCGTACATCTACTAGCTCCTGACAAATTTTCTTATTCTTTGTAGGTACACCATTAACCAGAATAACTAATGGTTCAGTTTCCAAACTATCTGCATCAATTGTTTCAATTTTTTTTTCAAATCTAATGGCAAATAGACAACTCTTCCTTTTAAACCTCTTTGTAAATCTGAAGGAGGTAATTTACCTGTTTTGAGCTCCATACGAACTACAGTCTGAAACGGATGGACACATTGAATGAGTATAGACTCATACGTATTTAAATCACTAAGTTCTGCAGGAATATTAACCAATTCTAAATTATTATGTACAGCTCTAGCTGGCATTTTATTTTCTTCTAACTTGTTATAACAGTATTTACAAATACGCTGATCTTCACCCAAATCAAAACAATTTTCCAGAAACAAATATGTACCAAAATCCTTCCACTCATGATTATTTTTTTTTTCACTTTTTTTATAGAGATCAACATTCCTTGTTTGACTTATATAATGGCTTCTCCGGCAACAAATACAAGTAATATTTGGTCTTTCATTAGAGATGATAATAAATTTTGTCATTTGATCATCAAAAGTTTTACTAACAGTGGGTTCTACATTCTCTTCCACATTTTCTTCAATAACTGTGTCATTTCCTGCACTTTCTTGTTCTGGACCAAAGTAACAAAACTGAATATCATCAGTAACCTTCTCTACATCTGATACAGATCCACGCAACAGAGCACTATTCAAACTCATTTAACTTTAGTGCTGGACTTTTAGCAAAATACAATCTTCTCACAAACTTTCTCATTTCAGTATGATGTACTGCCAGCATCCTAAATGGTGAAAAACACTTTGACAAACTTTCCTAGAAAGACAAGCCAGAGAATGTCCTTGCAAACCAGTATTCTTTCTCACTCTACATGGATCTAGTCTTTGAAGCACCTTAATCTTCTGTTTAACACTTTTTTTACTATATTCCCTTAGAAAGTCATGTAATTTATCAATAGATTCTTGTCGTACAGTACAAATACTACTACAATTCCAAGTGTACACTGGGGCTTTAGGACGTTTCCCCACGAACCATTTTCTCCTTTTCCATTACACAACCATCTTTAACTTCATAAGTTCGACCACTGGTGTCAACTGCAAACAGCAAACTATTACTTTGAAGATAACTCTCTTCATTAAAAAATGGTTCAGTACTTGAACTATGCTTCCATTCTCCTAAGAACACATTACAAAAGTAATTTTTTTTCACTACTCTTTTCCTTTTGCTTTTTGACTTCATTACATTGACTATTTTATCTAATGTACGGATCCTGTTCAAAATTAAAATGAATAGTTTTCTTATTAATTCCAAAGCCTTTGCAACAATTGATTCAATATGTTTCTTTTTCTTATAAAATATTGCTTTCTTCCTATTTTTTTTCACATCCTTTAGCAAATTGAACACCACTCTTCTCTGAAACATATTTTTACGAATGTTTTGAAATTCTGTTTTTCTTTTTAAGTCATTATTTCTTGCTTCTGATTCTACATTAGCATTTAGTATTTCCTTTCTATTGTCTTGTTGTTTTCTTTTTGAAACACTATTTGCAGAGGATATACTTTCTACATTTTTTCTATGTTTGAGGATATTTTTTAAAAAATCCTTAGTCTGCTTACCAGAAGACTTTTTTTTTTTCCAACATGAGGATCTTCAACTAATTTTTGTTGTCCAGTTGTCTTCAAATATAGATGTTTTTTCTGTTCTTTTCTCTTTCTTGATTTTATAGGCATGTTTAATTTATTTCAGTGTTGTTCAGCAATACCTAAAGGAAACAAAAAAAATACCTTTATGTAATTTAAATATATTACTACTTTTTTTTGAGCTTTTCAAATCCTATCATATGAGCTGCCCCTTTCCTACGACTGCAAGTCTTACAGAACTAGAGCACCACGAATTAAATCTGTGACAACAATTCCTGTGTGCACACAGACTCATGGTGTGATTCTAGGCAGAAAACGATATTTGATTGGCAATTTCAAAGCACATTTACTACTGTGGTAGAGCAAGTGATAATTACTGTAACAGCCTTATAGTTTAGAGAGGCAGAAAAGAGCACATGTCCTAACAGATACTTGAGACCATGAGCATGTGGAACCTGGGTGAGTGATTAGACTAGAGCAAAGGAAATGAGCCTTGGTGATGTTGAATGTGTTAGCGTTACACACTGCTATCTGAAATACCACACAGTGCTGAATAGTAAGCATGGGAGTGCAGGAGAAGCAGCTGGCTGTGTGCTAAGAGTGTGTTTCTGGAGACTGTGTATTGTCAGGTGCAAGAGAGATGTGCATGGACGCTTGCACAACTGCATGAAGACTGCATAGATGTATGTAAGATCACCTGTGCTAAGGGTTAATTGGAGTTTTAAACATGTAGGAACTACCTCACCCATTGCAGGAGTGGAAGGAAAATCTACCCTGTTGTTTACAAATGTGTTAGCATTTGCCTCGCATCTGTGAGATAGTGATTTGTGCTGAATGCTAACCATCACAGTTCACGAAAACAAGCTGCCCCTTTCCTACGAGTGCAAGTCTTACAGAACCAGAGCAACACAAATTAAATCTCTGACAACAATTCCTGTGTGCACACAGACTCATGGTGTGATTCTAGTCAGAAAACGATATTTGATTGGCAATTTCAAAGCACATTTACTACTGTGGTAGAGCAAGTGATAATTACTGTAACAGCCTGACACATTTTCCTTATAGTTTAGAGAGACAGAAAAGAGCACATGTCCTAACAGCTACTTGAGACCATGAGCATGTGGAACCTGGGTGAGTGATTAGATTACAGCAAACAAAATGAGCCTTGGTGATGTTGAATGTGTTAGCGTTACACACTGCTATCTGAAATACCACACAGTGCTGAATAGTAAGCATGGGAGTGCAGGAGAAGCAGCTGGCAGTGTGCTAAGAGTGTGTTTCTGGAGACTGTGTATTGTCAGGTGCAAGAGAGATCTGCATAGACGCTTGCACAACTGCATGAAGACTGCATAGATGTATGTAAGATCACCTGTGCTAAGGGTTAATTGGAGTTTTAAACATGTAGGAACTACCTCACCCATTGCAGGAGTGGAAGGACAATCTACCCTGTTGTTTACAAATGTGTTAGCATTTGCCTCGCATCTGTGAGATAGTGATTTCTGTTGAATGCTAACCATCACAGTTCAAGAAAACAAGCTGCCCCTTTCCTACGAGTGCAAGTCTTACAGAACAAGAGCAACACAAATTAAATCCCTGACAACAATTCCTGTGTGCACACAGACTCATGGTGTGATTCTAGGCAGAAAACGATATTTGATTGGCAATTTCAAAGCACATTTACTACTCTGGTAGAGCAAGTGATAATTACTGTAACAGCCTAACACATTTTCCTTATAGTTTAGAGAGGCAGAAAAGAGCATATGTCCTAAAAGCTACTTGAGACCATGAGCATGTGGAACCTGGGTGAGTGATTAGACTAGAGCAAAGGAAATGAGCCTTGGTGATGTTGAATGTTTTAGCGTTACACACTGCTATCTGAAATACCACACAGTGCTGAATAGTAAGCATGGGAGTGCAGGAGAAGCAGCTGCCTGTGTGCTAAGAGTGTGTTTCTGGAGACTGTGTATTGTCAGGTGCAAGATAGGTCAGCATGGACGCTTGCACAACTGCATGAAGGCTGCACAGATGGATGTAAGATCACCTGTGGTAAGGGTTAATTGGAGTTTTGAACATGTAGGAACTACCTCACCCATTGCAGGAGTGGAAGGAAAATCTACCCTGTTGTTTTCAAATGTGTTAGCATTTGCTTTGCATCTGTGAGATAGTGATTTCTACTGAATGCTAACCATCACAGTTCAAGAAAACAAGCTGCCCCTTTCCTACGAGTTCAAGTCTTACAGAAGCAGAGCAACACAAATTAAATCTCTGACAACAATTCCTGTGTGCACACAGACTCATGGTGTGATTCTAGGCAGAAAACGATATTTGATTGGCAATTTCAAAGCACATTTACTACTGTGGTAGAGCAAGTGATAATTACTGTAACAGCCTGACACATTTTCCTTATAGTTTAGAGAGACAGAAAAGAGCACATGTCCTAACAGCTACTTGAGACCATGAGCATGTGAAACCTGGGTGAGTGATTAGACTACAGCAAACAAAATGAGCCTTGGTGATGTTGAATGTGTTAACGTTACACACTGCTATCTGAAATATCACACACTGCTGAATAGTAAGCATGGGAGTGCAGGAGAAGCAGCTGGCTGTGTGCTAAGAGTGTGTTTCTGGAGACTGTGTATTGTCAGGTGCAAGAGAGATCTGCATGGATGCTTGCACAACTGCATGAAGACTGCATAGATGTATGTAAGATCACCTGTGGTAAGGGTTAATTGGAGTTTTGAACATGTAGGAACTACCTCACCCATTGCAGGAGTGGAATGAAAATCTACCCTGTTGTTTTCAAATGTGTTACCATTTGCCTCTTATCTGTGAGATAGTGATTTGTGCTGAATGCTAACCATCACAATTCAAGAAAACAAGCTGCCCCTTTCCTGCGAGTGCAAGTCTTACAGAACTAGAGCAACACGAATGAAATCTCTGTCAACAATTCCTGTGTGCACACAGACTCATGGTGTGATTCTAGGCGCAAAACAGTGTTCCTGGGTGATACCAGTACACCTTAACTTATGGTGAAGACATACTCCATAATATCTTACAAGTTCAAGGCAGTTAAATATCTTCCAAAACATAAAATGTAAAACACAAGTTTAAAAGAAGAAACAAATTTCTATTATTTATATCAAAATACACCACATACATCCCCTCTCAAATTCATAACTCACCTTTAAAAGTAGTTAGTTGAGAAAGAAATGTGCCACTCACACAGAAGATTATCAGAGCCAGAATCTCTGAGCTGTACTCCTCTCACCAAAACCACTAAATGGCAAAATGTCCCTCCATCTTTTTTCACACATATACATTTTAACTTCAAATCACATTGCTTCCCACATTTTTTTTTAAATGGAAACACACATTTCTATTGGTTGCAAATTTCAACCCTTTCCAAATAATTCCTACCCCCAACATGACTTCTGCCTGCTACCATAGCAACAGATCATGGAACACTGGTGTGAGCAGAGAGGTCAGAAGTTCAGCACACAATGTTTCTAATCAAAAGAGCAAGAGTGCTTGACTTTTCAAACCTAACAGCATATCCAAAGTAATCTTCTGTGGGAACACATTTTTTTGAACCAATACAAAACAGGCTTTTAAAAATTTAAACATACAGCCTAGTTTTTAGTGTTGAATGGTCTGAAACAGCCAATGAGCTCTTTTTATTCAAAAAAAGTATGCAAGCCTCCATTTTACAACTATCTTTCTTTTCATATTGCCATTCTACTGAAAGACACCTTCTGAGTGCATCCAGATCTCCTTGAAAGATGTTCACAGTGTGGATTGTAGGTCATAGCTATGTCTACTGGAGTGAAAAGTATGCAGAAAAAAGAGGTATTGTGAAAGACCTTGCTTTGCCAAATGTACATGGATTGGTCAGAGGGGGTTAAAGTGGCACCAATTAATGCCTTCGGTGAAATCCTTTCTACATCTCCCACAGCCTGACCTTATAATTGTGCACTGTGGTGGAAATGACCTAGGCACTTTAACTGGGGTAGGTCTGGAAATGCTTGTTAAGGACACCTTTGTGCAATTGATGTCACTTTTTCCACAAACTACCTTTGTATATTCTAATATATGCCAAAGGCAAAAGTGGAACTGGTCCAACCAATATTGTCCGCAGTTTGAGAAAGCAAAAAAGCACGTCAATAAGTCTGTTTCTGCTTTCCTCAGAGACTATGGTATGGGTTCTATATACCACAACAACTTGCGTTACAACATACAAGGCATTTATAGAGGAGACGGTGTTCATTTCACAGATGAAGGGAACAGAGTCTTCCTCTTGAACTTTAGACTCTGCATCGGTACTTACTTGTAGGTACAAAAAAACACTCAATGAACACAACAGCTCTTTTTAGAGCCAACCAACATCTAACCACTTAAACTTGATTTTTAATTCTATTTTTTTATGAACTTTTTGCCGCCATGCGTGCACCGTGCGCGCACCGTGCGCGCACCCCGCGATTTTTTGAAAAAAAAGAAAAAAAAATGTTCACCCTTCGGGATCCTTCAGGGACCCCCTGACAAAGGCTAGGGGGTCAGGAACTCTCTACTCTGCCCCCTTTTCACGTTCTCCACCTTTCTTTTAAATGGAAACACACATGTCTATTAGTTGCAAATTTCAACCCTTCCAAATGATTCCTACCCCCAACATGACTTCTGCCTGCTACCATAGCAACAGATCATGGAGCACTAGTATGAGCAGAGAGGTCAGAAGTTCAGCACACAATGTTTCTAATCCAAAGAGCAAGAGTGCTTGACTTTTCAAACCTAACAGCAAATCCAAAGTAATGTTCTGTGGGAACACATTTTTCTGAACCAATACAAAACATGGTTTTAAAAATGTAAACATACAGCCTAGTTTTTAGTGTTGAATGGTCTGAAACAGCCAATGAGCTCTTTTTATTAAAAAAAGTATGCAAGCCTCCATTTTACAACTATCTTTCTTTTCATATTGCCATCCTACTGAAAGACACCTTCTGAGTGCATCCAGGTCTCCTCCTCACTCCCTGAAGTAGACTGCTGTTCTGCCATTTTCAAGTAAAATTGATAGCTGTTCAGCTCCTTGTCCCAGGAAATAAGAAGAAATAGGGAGGGGAGTGGGTGTGGTGTTTGAAGATTCTGGAACAGAAACTACTATGAACCAATGCTTCTGAGTGCATCCAGGTCTCCTCCTCACTCCCTGAAGTAGACTGCTGTTCTGCCATTTTCAAGTAAAATTGATAGCTGTTCAGCTCCTTGTCCCAGGAAATAAGAAGAAATAGTGAGGGGAGTGGGTGTGGTGTTTGAAGATTCTGGAACAGAAACTACTCTGAACCAATGCTTCTGAGTGGCATTTATAGAGGAGATGGTGTACATTTCACAGATGAAGGGAACAGAGTCTTCCTCTTGAACTTTAGACTCTGCATCGGTACTTACTTGTAGGTACAAAAAAACACTTAATGAACACAACGGCTCTTTTTAGAGCCAACCAACATCTAAACACTTAAACTTGATTTTTAATTCTATTTTTATATGAATTTTTTGCCGCCGTGCGCGCACCGTGCGCACACCCCGCGATTTTTTGAAAAAAAAATAAAAATGTTTTTTCACCCTTCGGGATCCTTCAGGGACCCCCTGACAAAGGCTAGGGGGTCAGGAACTCTCTACCCTGCCCCCTTTTCACATTCTCCACCTTTCTTTTTCACTGTCATACACAAAATGGCGTCCCACACTTCCTGATTTCGACCGATACGAATGTTGACTGACATCTAACCACCAATCAGAATTACGCTCGCGGACATTTGGTGCACGCACGGTGCGCGCTTATAGATATTTATGTACTTTTAACTGCAATTTTCTCAGGAACTACTGAACAGATTGACACCATATACCCAAAAGGCACATGCCTGACCTGAGGACTACCTCTTTGCCAAATTTCAAGTAATTTTGTTCATCCGTTCGGCCTGTACCTTCGACTAAAGGTCCTATGGGAAAATGCATGGGGAAAACATGTTTTGGGACCCCCCTTTTTTCTCAGCCCCTGCTTGACGAATCACCCTGAGACTTTCAGGGTAGGAGCTGAGCAGACCGCCCCATTAGTTTTGAAAATTTCACGAAGATAAGTCAACCGGCGCCAAAGTTATTCAAAATAGAATTTTCAGATTTCCTATGGAAACACGGTCCTAACTATAACTATCTATTGGCGACCGCCAGTAGATAGTATATATATATATATATATATATATATATATATATATATATATATATATATATATATATATATATATATACACACATAAATATATATCCACAAAAGATCGCCCTGAAGCAAGGACGCCTCCAACAACTGAGTGCTTTGCAAGCCTTTAATGTGAAACCGGCACATTCAGCTCCGAAAAAATGAAACAATCTCAACGTGTTTCAGACCTCGCAGGCTCCTTCTTCAAAGGGTGACAGCTTATTGAACTGAATCCGCTCGTAGGCATCATTAACTGCACGCAATTTGTACGGCCATTTTGACCTCTCAGGTGAGTTTTCAAATTCAGGCATGCTGATACCTGTAGTCTTCCTCAAGCATGTTTTTACCCCAATGGGCTCAGTTCATGTTAGTGTCATTAATTGTGTTGAATAATCAAGCCCCAGTGGGCTACGGAATAGAAACTCTGGTTTCCTTTCAATAAACTCTGCTGTGCCAAAGGTTCTGACATTTCATAACCTCTCCGTCCCCATTTTTCAGTAAACAGGGTGTGGCATCCTCCACGGCCGGACTGCCGCGTATATGTCCCACAATAGATCGCCCTGAAGCAAGGACGCCTCTAACAACACGTTCCCTATGGTTGTGTTTTTTTGATGGGAACAGTAAATTTAACCCCTCTAAGTCCAATGCTTTTCCTACTGTTGCATAGATTGGCGTAGAAATACTAACATTTTACCCTTACAAAGTCCAACACTTCACCCTACTATTGCACTGTTTGGAGTGGGAATACTAAATGTTACCTCTACCAAATCCAACACTTTCTGCTCTGGTTGTCCTATTTGGACTGAGAATAGTAAAGTTAACCTCTCCTAAGTCCAACACTTTTCCTATGGTTGTGTTGTTTGGAGTGCGATCTGTAAATTCAACCCTTCTAATACATTTGAACCATCTGAAGTCCAATGCTTTCCATACTGTTGTAAAGACTGGAGCAGAATAGTAAATTATACCCCTCCAAAGTCCAACACTTTCCCTACTGTTGCTCTCTTCGGAGTGGGAAAAGCAAATGTAACCCCTCTGAAATCCAATGCTTTCCCTGCTGTTGCACAGACTGGTGTGGGAATAGTACATTTAACCCCCATCAATCCAATGCTTTCCTACTGTTGAGTTGTTTGGAATGGGAATAGAAAACGTAACCACTCCGAAGTGGTAATATTACATTTTACCCCTCAGAAGTCCAACACTTTCCCTACTGTTGCACTGTTTGGAGTGGGAATAGTAAATGTAACCCCTATGAAGTCCAAAACTTTCCCAACTTTTGTTTAGACTGGAGAGGGAATAGTAAATTTCACCTCTCTAAAGTCTCACACTTTCCCAACTGTTGTACAGGCTGAAGTGGGAATAGTAAATTTTACCCCTCCGATATCCAACATATTCTCTACTGTTGTGCTGTTTGGAGTTGGAATAGTACATTTAACCTCTCCAAAATCCAATGCTTTCCCTGCTGTTGCACAGACTGGTGTGGGAATAGTACATTTACCTCCCCCCCATAAATCAAAGCCTTTCCTACTGTTGAGTTGTTTGGGGTGGGAATAAAAAAACGTAACCACTCCGAAGCCCAACACTTTCCCTACTGTTGTTTAGAATGGAGTGGAAAATAGTCAATTTAACCCTCTGAAGTCTAACACTTTCCTACTGTTGCACAGACTGAAGAAGCAATAGTAAACCTAATCCCTCTGAAGTCCAACACTTTCTCTACTATTGCAGTGACTGGAGTAAGAATAGTTAACCTATCTTCTCCAAAGTCCAACACTTTCCCTACTGTTACATAAACTAGATTGGGAAAAGTTTTATGGAACTCTGAAGCGATTTGCAATATCCTTATCGTGTATGCCAGGGGGTACTTTATCCGATATAATACATGGTCTCAGCGTCAACTTTCTAACAAACCACTTAAAACCTTGGTGCATAGCTCTTCATATGAAAGAGTGAGAATGTTTGCAAACACGAAGAATAAAAGTGCAAAATTAAACACATCAAAAACCGGTTAGTTATTTGTTGCAAACAAATATTAGAAACAGTTCAATACAATAAGTATTTTTTTTTAAACTGCACTAGCTCAAATGTGTAGAATCAGTCTGAGAGATTCTAGCTTTTCTCTATTTAGAGAGTGCAAAATAATGCACATATTCTTTCTGCTTGTCATTGCAAGTGATTAAAATAAAGCAGAATAAAGTAAAGCATCATTATGTTTTCATTGCTTTGAACAGCTGCTTCATTTATGCTCCGTTACCTGACCTGCCTTTCACCTTGGCTGCTGGCTCTTGTAGCAGGCATTTTGACTTCAGAACTTGACTTTAATAACTTATGCTAGTCAAGTTCTTAGATATTATCTTTATAATTGATGACTGGGTGCGTCTCAAGTCAGCGATTTTAACGAAATTGGAGACTGACACTTATACAGGGATTACAGAATTCCACGTATTATATATTTAATTACCCAGGGTGCTGTGCTCCATAACATGTGCACAGCTGTCCCCTACCTAATGCCTTACCCCTCACAACTGGACTTTCGGTGGCCAGAATTAATATAATGGCATCCTCAGTAGTAAATCAATTAATCAATGTAAACTTTATTTGGTTTAGAAAAAAACATAAAAGTACATAAAAATACGGCAATTACATCGAGATCACAAATAGATTAAATATTGCTTATAAGTGACATTGCTCGCAAGCAATGAAAACTAATAACTAAATAAATATATTGCAACACATCAAAAATGCAATCATGGAATCCATCTTGGCAGACAGTACAGGTTCACAGCTTTGAAGGTTATAACTGTGGCCATAGCGTCTGAATAGAGCAAACCAAAAAGTTATTGCAAAACTTTCCTCAAGCTGATAGTATGCTGCAAATATTCAACTACTGCCCAGTAAACATGTATCAGTGGTAAAATGTGTATATCTTCATCATCATTGTGCTTAAGATCATTAATTTGCCTATTAAAAATTATCCATACAAATGCAAAATGCAATAAAAATACTGAAATCATTGGGTCGATGATAGAATAACAAGGAATAATACAATTGCATACTAGATCTACTGTGGACTGCACATTTAAAAAAAAGAATCAACCGTTATGCAAATATGGGGATGACATAAATTGTGAAAAAATAAGAAGGGCCTAAATTGTGTAGAAGTTTACATTTTAAATACTGGCAAGAGAACCCATACAGTATATTTAATATAATGACCACAAATGAACATGAAATCATGGATGATTGAAGGGACATGCTGTCACAGGGACAGACAGGTACATCAGCTACCCCATTTTGACCTAACCAGTAACAGAGCAAATTTCTAATAGTTCTGAGTCTAAAACTCAATGACAGCCATTGTTCCCACAGATTGAATGTGATCAGAAAATATGGTTCTAAACCAATGGTGAGAAACAATATGAGATAATGTTAAATGGAGGGTTTGTTTACTCCACCTCAGCCCTGCCCAATGCTTTACTCATAAAAAGCTATTTTCAACCAATGCACTTCTGATTTCCTAATGCTTTTAAGATGGTTCACTGACAGAATATCGATGTCAAAAATACAGATGTGAAAGATATCGAGGTAAAAATATAGAATGCAAAAGTATTGACTCCCTATACTTAAACAGATAAGTACAAAAATATCAATGTCAAAAATATACTTGTACAAAATATCAATGTTTATATTTATTTCAAATAAATTAATAAATATTAAATATATTGAATAATAAAATTAATAAAAAAATAAGTCGATGTAATATACATTTTAACAAATATAACAAATAAACATAATTAAAAATGTTAAACACACACATAATAATTAATATATATATATATTTACTTTAAAACAATAAACCATTAATTTTAATTTATTTGATCATTTAAAAGTTATATAAAAATGTATAAATATATATATATATTATATATATATATATATATATATATATATATATATATATATATTATCTACTGGCGGTCGCCAGTAGATAGTTATAGTTAGGACCGAGTTCCCATAGGAAATCTGAAAATTCTATTTTGAATAACTTTGGCGCCGGTTGACTTATCTTCGTGAAATTTTCAAAACTAATGGGGCGCTCCGCCCAGCTCCTACCCTGAAAGTCTCGGGGTGATTTGTCAAGCGGGGGCTGAGAAAAAAGGGGGGTCCCAAAACACGTTTTCCCCATGCATTTTCCCATAGGACATTTAGTCGAAGGTACAGCCCGAACGGCTGAACAGAATTACTTGAAATTTGGCAAATAGGTAGTCCTCAGGTCAGGCATGTGCCTTTTGCATATATGGTGTCAATCTGTTCAGTAGTTCCTGAGAAAATTGCAGTTAAAAGTACATAAATATCTATATGCGCGCACCGTGCGCGCACGGTGCTCGCACGGTGCGTGCACCAAATGTCCGCGAGCGTAATTCTGATTGGTGGTTAGATGTCAGTCAACATTCCAATCGGTCAAAATCAGGAAGTGTCGGACGCCATTTTGTGTGTGACAGTGAAAAAGAAAGGTGGAGAACGTGAAAAGGAGGCAGGGTAGAGAGTTCCTGACCCCCTAGCCTTTGTCAGGGGGTCCCTGAAGGACCCCGAAGGGTGACATTTTTTTTTTTTTTCAAAAAATCGCGGGATGCGCGCTCGGTGTGTGCACGGTGAAAAACCCTTAAAATAAAAAAAACATTTTAAACTGTTTATAAGTTTATAGAAGATATTAACTATGCTGTTCAACTTTATCCAAATTCAAAAAAAAAGAGCTGAGCCATTCCATATTACAGGATACAGTCAATCTATTACTATATACATAGGTAGTTTATTGTAAAATAAATATATAAAAAATATAATAATACATACATAAATTAGCATTTAAAAAACCTTACAAATTCACTAAAAAAACCATAGCTTTCACACACGTTCTAGTTAGAAATTAGCATTTAAAAAACCTTGCAAATTCACTTAAAAAACCATAGGTTTCACACACGTTATAGTTCGGAATCAGCATTTAAAAAACCTTGCAAATTCACTGAAAAAACCATAGGTTTCACACATGTTATAGTTAGCTGGACATTTCACTCGTAAAAAACCATTGAAATTTCCCCGTTATAGTTAGTTCAGCTAACTATAACTCGCACGACCGCAGTCCACTGCTGATGACGTCACATATTACATCACTCATGACATGGTCAGTGACATCACTCATGACATCACTCATGACATCTCAAATGACATCACTGATGACATCACTGATGACATCATTCAGTGAATATGTGTCTTTCTGAAAAAAAAATATTTTTATATATGTATATCTAAAGGTTAATGGAAGAATAAATGGGTAAACAAGTGTCTAAATGGATGTTTTTTTTGTAAAATTAATTGTATAACTGACTTATTAACAGTATCTTAGTGAATACAGTGATGTTAAATGTGACGTCATCAGCAGTGGATTGCGGTCGCACGAGTTATAGTTAGCTGAACTAACTATAACGGGGTAATTTCAATGTTTTTTTACGAGTGAAATGTCAAGCTAACTATAACATGTGTGAAACCTATGGTTTTTTCAGTGAATTTATGTATATATATATATATATATATATAGTTCCACACAAAAGGTTGCCCTTTGTTTAGGAAAGCCAACACAGTTGAAGGTAAGTTCCTTACTTTCTTGCAGGTCGGGGAAAACAGCGCATTTACTCCTCCATATAGCGCCAAACGTTTCGGGCCATCATGCCCTTGCTCACTGGCTTTGAACACAGCTGCTGCTGCTGAGCCAAACTTTAAACCTCATGCCCCGCCCTGATGGAACCTCGAAATGTTTCATGGGAGAGGTAGTTCGTGCATTTACTAAAATAGTTGCTGCAGTCATGTTGTGTGCAATGATTTCTTTCCCCAAGTGGGTTACACGGAGGAAAGCGGCAGTGTCCCTTCAATAGCACCCCTGCAACAGCGGTCCTTCAACTCCACATGGCTCCCAAAGTACGAGAGCCGCAGTCCGCAGATTACGCGGCGGGGCTTTCCCACGACGAAGGCATCGCCGCACTTTAACTTCCACACAAAAGGTTGCCCTTTGTTTAGGAAAGCCAACACAGTTGAAGGTAAGTTCCTTACTTTCTTGCAGGTCGGGGCAAACAGCGCATTTACTCCTCCATATAGCGCCAAACGTTTCGGGCCATCATGCGCTTGCTCACTGGCTTTGAACACAGCTGCTGCTGCTGAGCCAAACTTTAAACCTCATGCCCCGCCCTGATGGGACCTCGAAATGTTTCATGGGAGAGGTAGTTCGTGCATTTACTAAAATAGTTGCTGCAGTCATGTTGTGTGCAATGATTTCTTTCCCCAAGTGGGTTACACGGAGGAAAGCGGCAGTGTCCCTTCAATAGCACCCCTGCAACAGCGGTCCTTCAACTCCCCATGGCTCCCAAAGTACGAGAGCCGCAGTCCGCAGATTACGCGGCGGGGCTTTCCCACGACGAAGGCATCGCCGCACTTTAACTTCCACACAAAAGGTTGCCCTTTGTTTAGGAAAGCCAACACAGTTGAAGGTAAGTTCCTTACTTTCTTGCAGGTCGGGGCAAACAGCGCATTTACTCCTCCATATAGCGCCAAACGTTTCGGGCCATCATGCCCTTGCTCACTGGCTTTGAATACAGCTGCTGCTGCTGAGCCAAACTTTAAACCTCATGCCCCGCCCTGATGGGACCTCAAAATGTTTCATGGGAGAGGTAGTTCGTGCATTTACTAAAATAGTTGCTGCAGTCATGTTGTGTGCAATGATTTCTTTCCCCGAGTGGGTTACACGGAGGAAAACGTCAGTGTCCCTTCAATAGCACCCCTGCAACAGCGGTCCTTCAACTCCACATGGCTCCCAAAGTACGAGAGCCGCAGTCCGCAGATTACGCGGCGGGGCTTTCCCACGACGAAGGCATCGCAGCACTTTAACTTCCACACTTCCACTGCGGCTCTCGTACTTTGGGAGCCATGTGGAGTTGAAGGACCGCTGTTGCAGGGGTGCTATTGAAGGGACACTGCCGCTTTTCTCCGTGTAACCCACTTGGGGAAAGAAATCATTGCACACAATATGACTGCAGCAACTATTTTAGTAAATGCACAAACTTCCTCTCCCATGAAACATTTCGAGGTCCCATCAGGTTGGGGCATGAGGTTTAAAGTTTGGCTCAGCAGCAGCAGCTGTGTTCAAAGCCAGTGAGCAAGGGCATGATGGCCCGAAACGTTTGGCGCTATATGGAGGAGTAAATGCGCTGTTTGCCCCGACCTGCAAGAAAGTAAGGAACTTACCTTCAACTGTGTTGGCTTTCCTAAACAAAGGGCAACCTTTTGTGTGGAAGTTAAAGTGCGGCGATGCCTTCATCGTGGGAAAGCCCCGCCGCGTAATCTGCAGACTGCGGCTCTCGTACTTTGGGAGCCATGTGGAGTTGAAGGACCGCTGTTGCAGGGGTGCTATTGAAGGGACACTGCCGCTTTCCTCCGTGTAACCCACTTGGGGAAAGAAATCATTGCACACAACATGACTGCAGCAACTATTTTGGTAAATGCACGAACTACCTCTCCCATGAAACATTTCGAGGTCCCATCAGGGCGGGGCATGAGGTTTAAAGTTTGGCTCAGCAGCAGCAGCTGTGTTCAAAGCCAGTGAGCAAGGGCATGATGGCCCGAAACGTTTGGCGCTATATGGAGGAGTAAATGCGCTGTTTGCCCCGACCCGCAAGAAAGTAAGGAACTTACCTTCAACTGTGTTGGCTTTCCTAAACAAAGGGCAACCTTTTGTGTGGAAGTTAAAGTGCGGCGATGCCTTCGTCGTGGGAAAGCCCCACCGCGTAATCTGCGGACTGCGGCTCTCGTACTTTGGGAGCCATGTGGAGTTGAAGGACCGCTGTTGCAGGGGTGCTATTGAAGGGACACTGCCGCTTTCCTCGGTGTAACCCACTTGGGGAAAGAAATCATTGCACACAACATGACTGCAGCAACTATTTTAGTAAATGCACGAACTACCTCTCCCATGAAACATTTTGAGGTCCCATCAGGGCGGGGCATGAGGTTTAAAGTTTGGCTCAGCAGCAGCAGCTGTATTCAAAGCCAGTGAGCAAGGGCATGATGGCCCGAAACGTTTGGCGCTATATGGAGGAGTAAATGCGCTGTGTGCCCCGACCTGCAAGAAAGTAAGGAACTTACCTTCAACTGTGTTGGCTTTCCCAAACAAAGGGCAACCTTTTGTGTGGAAGTTAAAGTGCGGCGATGCCTTCGTCGTGGGAAAGCCCCGCCGCGTAATCTGCGGACTGCGGCTCTCGTACTTTGGGAGCCATGTGGAGTTGAAGGACCGCTGTTGCAGGGGTGCTATTGAAGGGACACTGCCGCTTTCCTCCGTGTAACCCACTTGGGGAAAGAAATCATTGCACACAACATGACTGCAGCAACTATTTTAGTAAATGCACGAACTACCTCTCCCATGAAACATTTCGAGGTCCCATCAGGGCGGGGCATGAGGTTTAAAGTTTGGCTCAGCAGCAGCAGCTGTGTTCAAAGCCAGTGAGCAAGGGCATGATGGCCCCAAACGTTTGGCGCTATATGGAGGAGTAAATGCGCTGTTTGCCCCGACCTGCAAGAAAGTAAGGAACTTACCTTCAACTGTGTTGGCTTTCCTAAACAAAGGGCAACCTTTTGTGTGGAAGTTAAAGTGCGGCGATGCCTTCGTCGTGGGAAAGCCCCGCCGCGTAATCTGCGGACTGCGGCTCTCGTACTTTGGGAGCCATGTGGAGTTGAAGGACCACTGTTGCAGGGGTGCTATTGAAGGGACACTGCTGCTTTCCTCCGTGTAACCCACTTGGGGAAAGAAATCATTGCACACAACATGACTGCAGCAACTATTTTAGTAAATGCACGAACTACCTCTCCCATGAAACATTTTGAGGTCCCATCAGGGCAGGGCATGAGGTTTAAAGTTTGGCTCAGCAGCAGCAGCTGTGTTCAAAGCCAGTGAGCAAGGGCATGATGGCCCGAAACGTTTGGTGCTATATGGAGGAGTAAATGCGCTGTTTGCCCCGACCTGCAAGAAAGTAAGGAACTTACCTTCAACTGTGTTGGCTTTCCTAAACAAAGGGCAACCTTTTGTGTGGAAGTTAAAGTGCGGCGATGCCTTCGTCGTGGGAAAGCCCTGCCGCGTAATCTGCGGACTGCGGCTCTCGTACTTTGGGAGCCATGTCGAGTTGAAGGACCGCTGTTGCAGGGGTGCTATTGAAGGGACACTGCTGCTTTCCTCCGTGTAACCCACTTGGGGAAAGAAATCATTGCACACAACATGACTGCAGCAACTATTTTAGTAAATGCACAAACTACCTCTCCCATGAAACATTTCGAGGTCCCATCAGGGCGGGGCATGAGGTTTAAAGTTTGGCTCAGCAGCAGCTGTGTTCAAAACCAGTGAGCAAGGGCATGATGGCCCGAAACGTTTGGCGCTATATGGAGGAGTAAATGCGCTGTTTGCCCCGACCTGCAAGAAAGGAAGGAACTTACCTTCAACTGTGTTGGCTTTCCTAAACAAAGGGCAACCTTTTGTGTGGAAGTTAAAGTGCGGCGATGCCTTCGTCGTGGGAAAGCCCCGCCCCGTAATCTGCGGACTGCGGCTCTCGTACTTTGGGAGCCATGTGGAGTTGAAGGACCGCTGTTGCAGGGGTGCTATTGAAGGGACACTGCTGCTTTCCTCCGTGTAACCCACTTGGGGAAAGAAATCATTGCACACAACATGACTGCAGCAACTATTTTAGTAAATGCACAAACTACCTCTCCCATGAAACATTTTGAGGTCCCATCAGGGCGGGGCATGAGGTTTAAAGTTTGGCTCAGCAGCAGCAGCTGTGTTCAAAGCCAGTGAGCAAGGGCATGATGGCCCGAAACGTTTGGCGCTATATGGAGGAGTAAATGCGCTGTTTGCCCCGACCTGCAAGAAAGGAAGGAACTTACCTTCAACTGTGTTGGCTTTCCTAAACAAAGGGCAACCTTTTGTGTGGAAGTTAAAGTGCGGCGCTGCCTTCGTCGTGGGAAAGCCCCGCCTCGTAATTTGCGGACTGCGGCTCTCGTACTTTGGGAGCCATGTGGAGTTGAAGGACCGC
Source organism: Triturus cristatus (assembly GCF_964204655.1). NCBI lineage: Eukaryota > Metazoa > Chordata > Amphibia > Caudata > Salamandridae > Triturus > Triturus cristatus. Next base: position 628,619,227 of record NC_140587.1, read on the forward strand.
TGTTGCAGGGGTGCTATTGAAGGGACACTGCCGCTTTCCTCCGTGTAACCCACTTGGGGAAAGAAATCATTGCACACAACATGACTGCAGCAACTATTTTAGTAAATGCACGAACTACCTCTCCCATGAAACATTTCGAGGTCCCATCAGGGCGGGGCATGAGGTTTAAAGTTTGGCTCAGCAGCAGCTGTGTTCAAAACCAGTGAGCAAGGGCATGATGGCCCGAAACGTTTGGCGCTATATGGAGGAGTAAATGCGCTGTTTGCCCCGACCTGCAAGAAAGTAAGGAACTTACCTTCAACTGTGTTGGCTTTCCTAAACAAAGGGCAACCTTTTGTGTGGAAGTTAAAGTGCGGCGATGCCTTCGTCGTGGGAAAGCCCCGCCGCGTAATCTGTGGACTGCGGCTCTCGTACTTTGGGAGCCATGTGGAGTTGAAGGACCGCTGTTGCAGGGGTGCTATTGAAGGGACACTGCTGCTTTCCTCCGTGTAACCCACTTGGGGAAAGAAATCATTGCACACAACATGACTGCAGCAACTATTTTAGTAAATGCACAAACTACCTCTCCCATGAAACATTTTGAGGTCCCATCAGGGCGGGGCATGAGGTTTAAAGTTTGGCTCAGCAGCAGCAGCTGTGTTCAAAGCCAGTGAGCAAGGGCATGATGGCCCGAAACGTTTGGCGCTATATGGAGGAGTAAATGCGCTGTTTGCCCCGACCTGCAAGAAAGTAAGGAACTTACCTTCAACTGTGTTGGCTTTCCTAAACAAAGGGCAACCTTTTGGGTGGAAGTTAAAGTGCGGCGATGCCTTCGTCGTGGGAAAGCCCTGCCGCGTAATCTGCGGACTGCGGCTCTCGTACTTTGGGAGCCATGTGGAGTTGAAGGACCGCTGTTGCAGGGGTGCTATTGAAGGGACACTGCCGCTTTCCTCCGTGTAACCCACTTGGGGAAAGAAATCATTGCACACAACATGACTGCAGCAACTATTTTAGTAAATGCACGAACTACCTCTCCCATGAAACATTTTGAGGTCCCATCAGGGCGGGGCATGAGGTTTAAAGTTTGGCTCAGCAGCAGCAGCTGTGTTCAAAGCCAGTGAGCAAGGGCATGATGGCCCAAAACGTTTGGCGCTATATGGAGGAGTAAATGCGCTGTTTGCCCCGACCTGCAAGAAAGTAAGGAACTTACCTTCAACTGTGTTGGCTTTCCTAAACAAAGGGCAACCTTTTGTGTGGAAGTTAAAGTGCAGCGATGCCTTCGTCGTGGGAAAGCCCCGCCTCGTAATTTGCGGACTGCGGCTCTCGTACTTTGGGAGCCATGTGGAGTTGAAGGACCGCTGTTGCAGGGGTGCTATTGAAGGGACACTGCCGCTTTCCTCCGTGTAACCCACTTGGGGAAAGAAATCATTGCACACAACATGACTGCAGCAACTATTTTAGTAAATGCACGAACTACCTCTCCCATGAAACATTTCGAGGTCCCATCAGGGCGGGGCATGAGGTTTAAAGTTTGGCTCAGCAGCAGCAGCTGTGTTCAAAACCAGTGAGCAAGGGCATGATGGCCCGAAACGTTTGGCGCTATATGGAGGAGTAAATGCGCTGTTTGCCCCGACCTGCAAGAAAGGAAGGAACTTACCTTCAACTGTGTTGGCTTTCCTAAACAAAGGGCAACCTTTTGTGTGGAAGTTAAAGTGCGGCGATGCCTTCGTCGTGGGAAAGCCCCGCCGCGTAATCTGCGGACTGCGGCTCTCGTACTTTGGGAGCCATGTGGAGTTGAAGGACCGCTGTTGCAGGGGTGCTATTGAAGGGACACTGCTGCTTTCCTCCGTGTAACCCACTTGGGGAAAGAAATCATTGCACACAACATGACTGCAGCAACTATTTTAGTAAATGCACAAACTACCTCTCCCATGAAATATTTTGAGGTCCCATCAGGGCGGGGCATGAGGTTTAAAGTTTGGCTCAGCAGCAGCAGCTGTGTTCAAAGCCAGTGAGCAAGGGCATGATGGCCCGAAACGTTTGGTGCTATATGGAGGAGTAAATGCGCTGTTTGCCCCGACCTGCAAGAAAGTAAGGAACTTACCTTCAACTGTGTTGGCTTTCCTAAACAAAGGGCAACCTTTTGTGTGGAAGTTAAAGTGCGGCGATGCCTTCGTCGTGGGAAAGCCCTGCCGCGTAATCTGCGGACTGCGGCTCTCGTACTTTGGGAGCCATGTGGAGTTGAAGGACCGCTGTTGCAGGGGTGCTATTGAAGGGACACTGCCGCTTTCCTCCGTGTAACCCACTTGGGGAAAGAAATCATTACACACAACATGACTGCAGCAACTATTTTAGTAAATGCACGAACTACCTCTCCCATGAAACATTTTGAGGTCCCATCAGGGCGGGGCATGAGGTTTAAAGTTTGGCTCAGCAGCAGCAGTTGTGTTCAAAGCCAGTGAGCAAGGGCATGATGGCCCGAAACGTTTGGCGCTATATGGAGGAGTAAATGCGCTGTTTGCTCCGACCTGCAAGAAAGTAAGGAACTTACCTTCAACGGTGTTGGCTTTCCTAAACAAAGGGCAACCTTTTGTGTGGAAATATATATATATATATATATACATATATTACAACAGTACAACAGTCCAGGTTTGGTAAAGGCTCTCAGGCTGGGGCGGGTCGAGCACGGGTTACCGGCAACCCCACACTTGCATAAATCCTTCTCCGCTGATCGCTGAAAAAAGCTCGAACACAGTTGCACGATGCAAATAAAGTTTAATGGCTCCAAACAACGCGTTTCAGCTTTCGTCTTGATCACGCTCTCAGCAAGCAATTATCTTTAGAGCGATTATAAACGGTGCAAATAAAGATAGAAAGAGGACTAATCCCAACCAAAGTATGTACACCAATCCATTACTATGGCGGCCATCTTAACACAATACAATCTTCTTGTCATAAACATCAATGCATGATATAATATAAATGAGAGCAAATGATGTAAAAATTATCTAAAATTAAAGTGCAATACTAATTTCAACAATAACCAGCAATTGAAATGAAATGAAATGAAAATGAAATGAAATGAAAGGGGATTTATAAAATTCAAAAGTATTTGTGAAATACACCAAATATGATATGAATACCTCACAGCCAATTTATGGAAAAAGGTCGTTCCGTTTTGCAAATGACAAATGCGCTCACATAAAGTGTACCTCTCATTGTGGTATAGTCTAAAAACAGTCAAATTACTGAAAAAAGTGGCATTGATTCGCAAATGAACTAATACTGCCCCAGTGGGCATACGTTGCAGTATTTTCTTAGCAAGTCCATTGCAAAGTCTTAATGTCATTTGATTAACTCTCCATGATTTACACCAGTAATGCTGCCCCAGTGGGCGAAACTTTGGAAATGGCTGGTATTTGTCGATCACATTGCCAATTAGGGGGCTGCCAGACACTAAAAGGAAACAGTGCTCTGACCTACAAAAGTGAAATAAAATGACAATTATCAAAAGTGCCAATTTAGTAGCGCTGATTTGAAGTCATGTATAATGTATCTCTTATCTCTTAATTTCGGATTTATCTGTTTAATTTAAATTAAACTAGGAAGTTTTTTCTTTATTAACTGTTTTACCAGATATCATTGTTGTTTATTTAAATTGACGTTCAGTACAGGTGTAAGTCCGAAAATTATGTGTCTGTGGAAATATGTTGTGTATTGTCTTAACTTAAGTTTTAGCATGTGTATGTACCTGGCCAATGTATGATACTTTCATGACTTAATTGTCGAATAAAGTTTATTTAAATCGAAATAAAATGAAATTTAAAATGCTATAAAAGAGGAGACGGCAACTTACAATACAGCAATAATGTTACACAATATTCTTAATTCTGCAAGTGAACAGCTAATTCTTCACTTGAGTTCAAGTCATTCAGCACCATGGTTTCCAAATCAATTATATATCTTGACTCAAGTTTACTTAGTGAGATTTCTCGATTCCCACCCCTCACATCGTTGAACACAGCATCCAATACCATCATTCTAAGCTGTTTTTCATCTTGAAAATGGTGGTCGTAAAAATGGCATGCTACTGGGTACTGTCTGTTATTGTGCTGTATAGCACGAACGTGTTCAAGCACTCTTTTTTTGGCACAATGGATAGTGCTACCTATATACAGCTTATTGCACGGGCAAATAAGAGCATATACGCAGTACATGGTGTTGCAGGTAAGTAGTTTTTTTACCAAAATTTCTCTTTTGAAACTAGCTAATCCAAGTTTGAAACAATCTGTTCTATTGCTACAGGCTTTACATTTTCTGCAGCAACGAAAACCTAGGCGACCAGCACCTGTCAGCCTGGTACTACTGGTCACTAAGTTACAGCTTAATACATCACATAATGAGCGGCTTTTTAAAAAAGTTATCTAAGGTTAGTTTGTAAGATTTTTCTTCAGAAGAACATGCCAGTGTTTGCTGAGTATCTGACGCACATCCTGTGCCTGACCCGAGAACGTAGTTATGAATCTCAAAGTGTCAGACTCAGTATCTTGTCTCATTGGATATAACAACTCATAATAAATTCGCATAGCTGGGGGCGAAGCAGGTGCCCATAGCTGTGCCCTGTGACTGCCTGTAGATGACATCATCAAAAATAAAAAATTGTTGGTTAAACAAAATTCGATCATATTCAAAATCATTTCGGACTGAAAAAAACAAAGAAATGGAACGTGTCTTAAGGAAATGTCTAATGGCCTGCAATCCTAGCTGATGTTCAATACTAGGGTATAAACTACTAACGTCTCAGATGACCAACGTGTAGTGATCTTCCCAGTGAATGCCATCAATAACAGTCAACAAAATGAGCAGTATCCCAAAAGGGCTCAAATAGTGATCAATGGATCTAGAAGTGTTTTCCAGCAATGATCCCATAGAAGAGACTATTGGTCTCCCCGGGGGATTTGTTGGGTTGTTATGAAGCTTAGGCAGTAGGTAGAGAATGGAAATCCTTGGATGTGGGCATTTCAAATTGTTGTATTTTTCCCACTCCAAAAATCCTCTTTCCCTCCACTCAACTAGCATCTCCCCAAATCTCACATTAGACCTTGCAATTTTATTTTTATCCGAAATGCAATAACAGTTCTCATCATTAAGTTGTCTAAGCCCTTCTGCTAGATATTTGTCCCTGTCAAGGACCACATCATTTCCACCCTTATCAGATTGACGGATCACAATGGAACTGTCAGATTTAAAAATCTCTAATGCCTGTATCTGGTCATGACTGATATTTTTCCTATAAAAGGAAGTTTTCTTCTGCCTGATTCTTTTTAGGTCTCTAACGACACCCCTCTCAAACACCTCTATAGCATCACAGTGGACATTAGGTAGAAACACCAACTTGGGTTTAAATTTACTGCCAGGGTTAGTGTCCAACTCCATATCAAGATTCCTTAAATTCAAAATTGCATTATCAATATGAGTTACATCATTCTCCAAAGACGACATGGTATATAAAATCTCAATGTCATCAATGTTCAAATTGCTCAATGGTAACACTCCAACCCCATCAACACATCAACATTCCTGCTGTGTTGTGTGTCAAACCACTTTTCAATTTCAGTTTTCTAGCAAAATAAAATAGATATATTATTCGAAGGATTAAATGACAAACCTAAAGCATATATATATATATATATATATATATATATATATATATATATATATACATACATATATATATACTGCGCCCACCTGGGGTAATTTAAATTGCGCATGCGTTATAAATTCTTAAAGCAAGTTTTTCTGTTGACTGTGTTGTTTCCCTCTGAAGAAGAAGTCGCAAGAGCTTTGAAACGCGTAAGGGATGAACACTTTTACTCTGGACACAGCATTTTGGTCTTAATTATGATACCTGCTACTGGCTGGTTCTCGCTTTAGGGCAAGTTTACGTTGGGACATATGTGCGGCAGCCTGGCCACAGAGAACCTGCCACCATTGTGTTTATGGGGTCACGACGGAAAGAGTTTCCTGTCGAATTAAGACATTACAGGAGTTCATGCAAAATGATCATTTTACCTGGTCCGGAGGTCCAATGGGGCGTTGTATTGAATTTTTATTCATCGCTGCCAACAGATCCCACTGGGGAAATACGTCTGCTGTTATCAGGACTACAAGAACTAGCATGCCTTATACTGCGCCCACCTTGGGTAATTTAAATTGCGCATGCGTTATAAATTCTTAAAGCAAGTTTTTCTGTTGACTGTGTTGTTTCCCTCTGAAGAAGAAGCCGCAAGAGCTTTGAAACGCATAAGGGATGAACACTTTTACTCTGGACACGGCATTTTGGTCTTAATTATGATACCTGCTACTGGCTGGTTCTCGCTTTAGGGCAAGTTTACGTTGGGACATATGTGCGGCAGCCTGGCCGCAGAGAACCTGCCACCATTGTGTTTATGGGGTCACGACGGAAAGAGTTTCCTGTCGAATGAAGACATTGCAGGAGTTCGTGCAAAATGATCATTTTACCTGGTCTGGAGGCCCACTGGGGTGTTCTATTGAATTTTTATTCATCGCTGATAACAGATCCCACTGGGGAAATACGTCTGCTGTTATCAGGACTACAAGAACTAGCATGCCTTATACTGCGCCCACCTGGGGTAATTTAAATAGCGCATGCGCTATATATTCTTAAAGCAAGTTTTTCTGTTGACTGTGTTTTTTCCCTCTGAAGAAGAAGCCGCAAGAGCTTTGAAACACGTAAGGGATGAACACTTTTACTCTGGAAACGGCATTTTGGTCTAAGTTATGATACCTGCTACTGGCTGGTTCTCGCTTTAGGGCAAGTTTACGTTGGGGCATATACATATATATATATATATATATATATATATATATTCACTGAAAAAACCATAGGTTTCACACATGTTATAGTTAGCTGGAAATTTTACTGATAAAAAACCAATGAAATTCCCCCGTTATAGTTACTGTAGGCAACTAGAACTCACGCGACCGTAATCCTCTGCTGATGCTAATACTGTATTTAGACACTTATTTGCCCATGTCTTCTTCCATAAAATTTTAGCTATACATATATTACAAATATTTTTTTTTCATAAAGACACATATGTCATCAGCAGAGGATTACGGTCGCGTGAGTTATAGTTGCCTACAGTAACTATAACGGGGGAATTTCATTGTTTTTTTATCAGTAAAATTTCCAGCTAACTATAACATGTGTGAAACCTATGGTTTTTTCAGTGAATTTGCAAGGTTTTTTAAATGCTAACTCCTAACTATAACGTGTGTGAAACCCATGGTTTTTTCAGTGAATTTGTACGGTTTTTTAAATGCAAATTTTTTTTTTACATTTTTTGTAAACCTTTGTATAAAATAATATATGTACTATATCCTGCATTATGGAAAGGTTTTTTTTTTTTTATGCATTTTTTTCCGTGCGCGTACGGTAAGCTGACGGTACGCGCTTCGTACGTCATAAGTACGGTGCGCGTACGTAATAGGATACGCGTACGCTAAGCTGACGCTACGCGCTCTGCACGTCATAAGTACAGCGCACCTACGTGATACGTGCGTGACGTACGCGTACACCCGGAAGCAACGTCGCGGTTACGCAGGGGCGTGTAATGCGCATGCGCGAGTGCATCTGACGTACGCGCTCCGTAAGCGCTCCGTAAGCGTCACGTTTGCGCATGCGCACTTGTTTACGAGCGCGTACCGTGAGCTTACGGAGCGCGCACGGTAGGTCATGTGATCCACAAAGAACACTTTTCATTGGTTGAAATTACTTTCACTTCCAGAAACTTCCTACACCACACCCATTCCCCTCATTACTGCTTGAAAGAACACTTTTCATTGGTTGAAACTACTTTCACTTCCAGAATCTTCCCACACCACACCCATTCCCCTCATTACTGCTTGTGATTCTCTAGGAGCAGGAGCTGAATTGTCTTTGGGATACAATGGCAGAACAGCAGACCTCTTCTGAGAGTGAGGCTAGCAGCACCATCATCATCCAGAGAAGGAGGAAACAGAAGACTTCTTTTGTATGGGAGTATTTCACTTTTCCAGAGGGGGAGAGAAAGGTCAATGCTCCACTGGTCACTTGCACACTTTGTGACCGTGTTTTATCAAGAGGAAATCCTAGGAAAAAGTATTCCTTTGGAAATCACTCTATGATGAGACACCTTAGGGATAGACATCCCAGGACCTTTGCTCGACATACTGGAGAAAACTCTTCAGTAACTCACCAGAGCCCAGCCTCAGAAGCTCAGCCGAGTACGTCATCGGCAGCTCAGCTGAGCCCTTCCTCTGAGGTGGGAGCATCACCTTCTTCTGCTCCTCTGGACGTCAACCCTCGATTTGGGAGGGTTGCAATGAGGTGTACAACGTGTTGTGGTCTTATTGTTTTTGGGGAGACCAGTGTTTCCCTTATTAACAATAAGATAGACCAGCACGTTTGTAGACGCTCATAATATTCCCATTCTTTCTTTCCTCCATCCCTCTATGAACCCAACGGCTCTTTTAAGAGCCAACCTTACCTCACAATTTTTTTTTTTAAGCTTTCCTTTTTGAAAAAAATGTTTTACCGTGGAATTTCTCCGTTTACGCCGTGCGCGTACGCTGCGCGCATTCGGCGATTTTTAAAAAAAAATTCATTTTTTGCCCTTGGGGGTCCTTCTGAGACCCCCTGACAAAGGCTAGGGGGTCAGGAACTGTCCAGCCTGCCCCCTTTTCACGTTATCCACCTTGGTTTTCCACCCCCTCAGACTGCGAGAGAGAAAATGGCAGCCGCCACTTCCTGGTTTCGACCGATTTGAATGTTTACTAAGATCTAACAGCCAATCAGACTCGCGCTCGCGCACGGCAGCGTGCGCGTACGGTAAGCGCACCGTAAGCGCACCGTAAGCGCACCGTAAGCTGCCACAGATATATATATATTGATTTAAAGGCTATTTTCTCAGGAACTACTGAACAGATTTACACCAGACCTACAAAAGGCACTTCCTTGACCTGAGGACTACCTCTCTGCCAAATTTCAAGTAACTCTGTTCAGCCGTTCGGGCTGTAGCTGTGTCTAAAGGTCCTATGGAAAAATGCATGGGAAAAATGCGTTTTGGGACCCCCCTTTTATCTCAGCCCCCGCTTGACGAATCCCCCCGAGACTTTCAGGGTAGGAGCGGAGCGTAGCGCCCCACCTATTTTGAAAATTTCGCGAGGATTCGTCGACCGGCGCCAAAGTTATTCCAAATAGAATGTTGCGGATTTCCTATGGAAACGTGGTCCTAACTATAACTACCTACTGGCGACCGCCAGTAGGTAATATATATATATATATATATATATATATATATATATATATATATATATATATATATATATATATATATATATATATATATATCTACTGGCGTTCACCAGTAGATAGTTATAGTTAGGACCGTGTTTCCATAGGAAATCCGCAACATTCTATTTGGAATAACTTCAGCGCCGGTTGACAAATCCTCACGAAATTTTCAAAATAGGTGGGCGCTCTGCTCCACTCCTACCCTGAAAGTCTCGGGGGGATTCGTCAAGAGGGGGCTGAAAAAAAGGGGGGTCCTAAAACACGTTTTCCCCATGCAATTTTCCATAGGGACCTTTAGTCCAAGGTACAGCCCGAACGGCTGAACAGAATTACTTGAAATTTGGCAAAGAGGTAGTCCTCAGGTCATATATGGTGTCAATCTGTACAGTAGTTCCTGAGAAAATCAAAAGTAAAATCACATACATATCTGGGCGGAGCCTAACCACACATCTCATCGTGAGAGCTGATTGGCTGTCAGTACTTCATCCAAGAAGTGTTGGCAGCCATCTTGGGACCAATATACATGATAGCACCTCATTAAAAAGCATTGCAGTTAATAGAAGGTTTTAAGACTTTAGTTACATTATAAATCATTTGTTGATGGTACCATACTCATTTTAGGAATTGTGGTGTGTTCTAAGGTGATTTTACCATGTGAAAAAGCCTTCTGCTGTGATATCACGAACCATGTTTGAGAGAAAACTATTTTCTCATACTTTTCCCACAGAGGTTTGGAAGGTGATCTATAAGCTAAACTGAGAGCATATTTTCTGTAAATTCACATTATCTTTCTCAGTCATGTAAGAATGAAGTCTGACATTCCTTCTGAGACCCCCTGACAAAGGCTAGGGGGTCAGGAACTGTCCAGCCTGCCCCCTTTTCACGTTATCCACCTTTGTTTTCCACCCCCTCAGACTGCGAGAGAGAAAATGGCAGCCGCCACTTCCTGGTTTCGACCGATTCGAATGTTTACTAAGATCTAACAGCCAATCAGACTCGCGCTCGCGCACGGCAGCGTGCGCGTACGGTAAGCGCACCGTAAGCGCACCGTAAGCACACCGTAAGCTGCCACAGATATATATATTGATTTAAAGGCTATTTTCTCAGGAACTACTGAACAGATTTACACCAGACCTACAAAAGGCACTTCCTTGACCTGAGGACTACCTCTCTGCCAAATTTCAAGTAACTCTGTTCAGCCGTTCGGGCTGTAGCTGTGTCTAAAGGTCCTATGGAAAAATGCATGGGAAAAACGCGTTTTGGGACCCCCTTTTATCTCAGCCCCCGCTTGACGAATCCCCCCGAGACTTTCAGGGTAGGAGCGTAGCGTAGCGCCCCACCTATTTTGAAAATGTCGCGAGGATTCGTCGACCGGCGCCAAAGTTATTCCAAATAGAATGTTGCGGATTTCCTATGGAAACGTGGTCCTAACTATAACTACCTACTGGCGACCGCCAGTAGGTAATATATATATATATATATATATATATATATATATATTATCTACTGGCGTTCACCAGTAGATAGTTATAGTTAGGACCGTGTTTCCATAGGAAATCCGCAACATTCTATTTGGAATAACTTCAGCGCCGGTTGACAAATCCTCACGAAATTTTCAAAATAGGTGGGCGCTCTGCTCCACTCCTACCCTGAAAGTCTCGGGGGGATTCGTCAAGAGGGGGCTGAAAAAAAGGGGGGTCCTAAAACACGTTTTCCCCATGCAATTTTCCATAGGGACCTTTAGTCCAAGGTACAGCCCGAACGGCTGAACAGAATTACTTGAAATTTGGCAAAGAGGTAGTCCTCAGGTCAGGCATGTGCCTTTTGCATATATGGTGTCAATCTGTACAGTAGTTCCTGAGAAAATCAAAAGTAAAATCACATACATATCTGGGCGAAGCCTAACCACACATCTCATCGTGAGAGCTGATTGGCTGTCAGTACTTCATCCAAGAAGTGTTGGCAGCCATCTTGGGACCAATATACATGATAGCACCTCATTAAAAAGCATTGCAGTTAATAGAAGGTTTTAAGACTTTAGTTACATTATAAATCATTTGTTGATGGTACCATACTCATTTTAGGAATTGTGGTGTGTTCTAAGGTGATTTTACCATGTGAAAAAGCCTTCTGCTGTGATATCACGAACCATGTTTGAGAGAAAACTATTTTCTCATACTTTTCCCACAGAGGTTTGGAAGGTGATCTATAAGCTAAACTGAGAGCATATTTTCTGTAAATTCACATTATCTTTCTCAGTCATGTAAGAATGAAGTCTGACATTCTCAGTAAAACATGTACATCCAACAAGGGCAGAGACTGTCAGTTGATTCCTTTGTGTTCTACTGCAGCTTCCCAGAGTGCTCTAAAGAACAACTAGAGCGCTAACAGTCTTACTCATGACAAAAGTATGGCACACCTGAAGCCATCTTGATTGAAATAAAGTGGTAACACTTAAAACATTTAATTTACAAAGGAACAAAATGAGGGGGTTCAAATTGCCATATAAATTATGATTAGTGCTGCAGAAAGAAAAACTAGGGCACATTTTGACTTCTGAAATCCTCTTTTATTTCATAAAAACATTCTGACATGCAGACTGAAACATGCACTTTGAATACCAACAGCAGACTTGCCTGGTGAGCAGTAGCTTTACTACAGTGATCTAATGAGCAACTAGAGTGCTAACATTCAGAATTTATGGAAAATGTGTGACACATCTGGATGCCTTCTTGATGGAATCAAAGTAAAAAACTGAAAGTATTTCCTACTGAGGAGACTGCAGTAAATGAGGAAATTAGGAAACTTCATAACAAATAAATCTCCCAAGATGGCCACCAGAGACAAAAGAGCCCAAATGTAGCCCAAATATCGCCCAGATGTAGCCCAAGTATAGCCCAATGACAGAATGTCCCAGAGTGTTCTTAAGAACAACTAGAGCGCTTACTGTCTTACTTATGACAAAAGTATGGCACACCTGAAGCCATCTTGATTGGAATAAACTGGTAACACTTAAAACATTTAATTTAAAAAGGAACACAGTGAGGGGGTTCATTTTGCCATAGAAATTATGATTAGTGGTGAAGAAAGAAAAATTAGGGCACATTTTGAGTGACTTCTCAAATCCTCTTCTATTTCATAAAAAAATTCTGATATGCAGACTGAAACATGCACTTCTAATACTAGCAGCAGACTTCCGTGGTGAGCAGTAGCTTTACTACAGTGATCTAATGAGCAACTAGAGTGCTAACATTCAGAATTTATGGCAAATGTGTGACATATCTGAATACCTTCTTGATGGAATCAAAGTAAAAAACTGAAAGCATTTCCTACTGAGGAGACTGCAGTAAATGAGGAAATTAGGAAACTTCATAACAAATAAATCTCCTAAAATGGCCACCAGAGACAAAAGAGCCCAAATGTTGCCCAAATATCACCCAGATGTAGCCCAAATGTAGCCCAATGACAGAAGTGTGCAAAACACTTATTTTTTGTGTATTTGCAGTTTTATATAGTGCAGACTTGTCAGGTATTGGAGTGCTTTACATGAACATTGGTTACATCACACAAGATCAAATTCATTGTGGTTGTAGACATGGGGAGATTAAGTGATTTGACCAGAATCACAGAATGTTGAGCTGAAGCAGAAACTCCAACCTGGTTCCCCAGTTGCAAAGTCTGCAGCTCTGGAAGTAACACCACACCCTCTCCCCTTAGATGCAACATTTAATCAAGTGGTCAACTGGATAAAAAAACTAAGATTACAAATAATTTAAAAGTTCTTTGTCGCTATTTGAAAACTCCGAAAATATGTCCTCATTTTAGTTTTTTAGAGCACTAACCATAATTTTGATGCAAATAAGACCCTCTCATATATGTAATTTCTAAAGGAAATGCTCTAGGCATTACAGTTTTAATTTAATTTAATTTAATTGGGATTTTATAAAGCGCAAACAACCCAGAGGCCTCGTAGCGCTGTGTATAGTCAGACTGTTAAGATAAGTGAGTTAAAAGAACATACAGATAAAAATGAGGAAAATTAAGCAAATAAGTGGGTTTTTAGTTCCTTCCGAAATTTTAAAAGGTTAGGTTCGCTGCGAAGGGAAATGGGCAAAGAGTTCCATGACTTAGCGGCGTTCCAAGAAAAGGAGCGTCCGCCCCATCTGGTGCGTCTGATTTTGTTTACAGTGGCTAAAGAAGCTGTGCTAGATCGCAAAGCTCTGTGGGGGAGGTAGGGGTTAGCCAAGGAACAGATCATAGTTGGAGCGGTCTTCCACATGGCTTTGTGCATGATACACATGGATTTGAATAGCACTCTGGCTTTAATGGGAAGCCAATGCAGCTTCCTCAAAGCCGCTGTGCCCGATTCCCGTTGATTTAGCCCCAGTAAAAGACGAGCCGCAGCGTTTTGGGCCACCTGCATCTTTCTTGTTGTGGCGATGGGAGCCCCTAAATATAGGGAGTTCCCATAGTCCAACCGAGACAATATAATGGCTTGCACCATTATTCTGCGGGCTTCAAAAGGGAGATGTGGCAGCACTTTCCTCAACATGCGCATGAGCCCAAAACACGTGGCGGACAGAGTGGTAGCTTGTTGCAAGAAGCTGAGGTTTGCATCCAGCCATATGCCCAAGCTCTTTATATGAGGTTTTGGTTGGGGCGGGGGGCCCATACATGGGGGCCAATCCGTCATAGGGCTGGGAATGGTTGAATTACCTAGCATCATGAGCTCCGTTTTTTCGCCATTTAATTTCAGATGTGAGGCAGCCATCCACTGGGCAACCGCTACCAGGCAGTTACTTAGGTTCAAACGGGAAGAGTCAGATTGATTCATAGACACAACTAATTGTGTATCGTCGGCGTAGGTCACTATGCCTACGCCGAATGAGTGCACTATGTCAGCAAGAGGCTGCATATAAATATTAAAAAGTGTAGGGCTCAAGGCAGAGCCCTGCGGCACGCCTTGAGCCAAAGGCCAGGTTTTTGAATGGGTGGTACCCTCAACAACCTTGAATGAGCGATTTTCCAAAAAAGACTGGAGCCAGTGCATAGCTTTCCCAGAAATTCCCATTTGGTGGAGGCGAAGTAGAAGGATGCTGGTATTAACAGTATCGAAGGCGGCACTAAGGTCGAGCAGCATAATTGCCGTAGTGCCGCCCTGATCCATTTGTTTCCTAGCCAGCTCGGTTACCGCCAAAAGAGCTGCCTCTGTTCCTAACTTAGGACGGAAGCCTGCTTGGGACTCATGAAGTAAATGATGATTTTCCAGGAATTGAGTGATAGATGCATTAATATGTTTTTCTAGAAGTTTACTGACCCACGGAAGAAGAGAAATAGGTCGGTAATTGGCCATGTTTTCAGGGTCCAAGCTAGGTTTTTTCAGTAATGCCCTAACTTGTGCCTGTTTCCAAGCCGTGGGTACTGAGCCCGTAATAATAGAGGCATTCAAAATGTTGAGGATAACCGGTTTGATGGAGTCTTTGACCTTTAATAGCTGACAGGGGGGAGCCGGATCCGTGGGAGACCCAGATTTAATTTTCAGCATGAGAGCCTCAAGAGTTTCCTCATCAAGCAGCGGAAACTCATCTAGTTTGTGAGTCACGGTACTAGGTAAAATAATTCCTTCGTCCTGAATGAGATTGGGAGCGTTAAAAGCCGATGCGATTTTCTGTATTTTATCATGGAAATATTCCGCTTGACTATCGCAGCGAGTCTGGGCTTTGCTAGGGTCAGTGGGAGTTAGGGGGATATCAGTGAGGAATTTAGCTATTTGAAAAATTTCTCTAGATGAATTGGAAGCAGTCGCAATTCTTTCCTCGAAGTACAAGGCTTTGATGCATCTAATTTCTGTTTTATATTTTTTGATGGCTTCAAGATGGATGGTTTTGTCTATATTGCTCCTAGAGATTCTCCAATTCCTTTCAAGCTTCCTACATACCCTTTTTAATTCTTTAAGTTGGGGGGAGTACCACGGTGATGCCTTGGATTTAGTCTTTTCTTTAAGGGCTTTAATGGGTGCGATAGAATCCAGGGAAGCATGCATCCAGTTAATATAATTCTCATACTGAGAGGTCGGATCTGTCTCACTTTGGAAGGGGGCCAAGGAGAGAGAATTGGCCCATTGATCCGAGGAGATTTTCGACCAATCTCTACCTAATATGGTGGTGCGATGGGGAGCCTGGAGTGGCATGGCCGGCATCCACTGTAGAGGTATTAAAAAATGATCCGTCCATGTGAGGGGCAAGGGGGTCCCTACCTCCAGTCTATGATCATTGCTGAAGATCCCATCTAAAAGATGGCCCTTTTCATGTGTGGGTTCAAAGCCCAAGTTTTGATTACATCAAGATGACATCAGGCATTCCACACTTTTGTAATAAATATAGAATGTTAGCAATCTAGATGTTCATTGGGATAGTGTTGAGAGGCAGAGGCCAGGGGCACGGACTCTGAAAATTGAAGGCAGGTAGGAGAGTGCAGAGGCAACAATTTGACCACACTAGGCAGGCAGGAAGGGCAGTGGCAGCACAACAGACTATGGAGGGCAGTGGAAAGGGGGGCAGGGGCAACACACCAACAATGCAGGACTGGCAAGAGAGGCTGTGGCAATATAATAGACCATTGTGGGCAGAAGGAAGAGGCAGTGGCCATACAACCATACATGCCAACAGACCCGTTTCAGCCAGGAAATGTCCAATGTTTTTAAGCTCAAATGGGCTTTACTTGATCTGTTTCCTGTCTACAATCTTCTCTTTTTCAATGTAACTCAAAGAGGAAAATCAGTACCTCAGTTTTATTTCAAAATCTCCCTCTTACCAAGTTCAAAATGTTCGCAAGTATGGTACATTGGATCATGGTAGGCAGGAGGAATTGGGGTAGGGACATGGACTCGGATAACAGAGGACAGGAGGGACATTGGGAGGTGCACTAAACTGACCCTGCAGGGCAGGCATCAGGGTTTGCAGCAGCACAACACACCACACAGGGCATGCGGGACGGGAGTGCAGCACAACAATCCATAGAAAGCAATAGGGAGGGGACAGGACCATGCACATGGACAACAGACAACAGAGGGGAAAGAGACAATGGTAGCTAGCTGACCATAATGGACAGACAGGAGAGAAAGCTGCAGCATAACAGACCAGAAAGGGCAGGAGGGACGGATCAGGGGCATTACAATGGAACCGACAAGCCAGGAGGGAGGGAATAGGGGTCTGCACATGTAAACAGAGGGCTGGGGGCAAGGGGGCAGGGCAGGAGCAGCAAGTTGACCATGGAGGTCAGGCAGGATGGGCACTAGAAACAAGACACACCATGGAGAGCAACAGTGGGACTATGATGGCATACACACAGACCATGGAGGGAAGGTGGGAGGGGGTCAGGAGCAGCTAGCTGACCACACGGGGAAGGTGGGAGGGGCCATGGCAGCACAGAAGACCATGCATGGCAAGCGGGAGGGTTAGTGGCAGCACAATGGCTATGATGGGCAAGAAGGAGGGTTCAGGGACATGCACAAAGGACCATGGAGGATAGAAGGGAGGGTCAAGACCTGGGCACAGACAAGAGAGTTCAGGGGAAGGGGCCTCACAACAGACCACGTGGGGCAGGCAGGAGGAGCAGTTGCATCACAACAGACCAGGGAGGGCAGAAGGGTGTGGCAGTAAAATGGACCATGGAGGACAGGAGGAAGGGGATAGGGGCATGGCATGTGGACAGGCAGGGTGGAGGTGGCAGGGACAGGTTACAGTCATCTGACAATGCTAGGCAGGTGGTAGGGGAGTGGCAGCTCAACAGAACACTCAGAGTAGATAGGAGTGGCAGGTCCATGGAACATGGTGGTCAAAAAGGATGGAGCAGGGGCATGCACAAAGACATCGGAGGGCAGGGGGAAGGAGAATAGGGGCAGCAAGCAAAGCACAGAGGCTAAGCAGGAGGTCAATGATGGGCCATAGAATTGGGCAATGGAGGGCAGGATGAGTGGACTGGTACATCATGCTAAATGCAGGGCAGTGGCAGCACATCAGACCATGCATTGCAGGAGGGAGGAGGCTAGTCCATGGATTCAGACAACAGAGGATAGGGAGGAGGTCGATGGGGCAGCAAGCTAACTGTTCATAAAAGGTGGGTATTAGGAACTTTATTGTTTTTAAAATGTGTGTCTGTGCGAACTACTTAAAATATGAACAAGTATGCAGCATAATCTCACTTTTATTCAGGAAGAAGAGGACGTTTGGGACTGTGACTCCGGGCTCACTTGGCAGAAACATCCCCTGACTCTCCACCCCCATCGCAAAATGTAATGCCCGTGAAAAGGGTAGTTGGACGCAGTGTTATATAGAACATAGTCCTGAGAGCACGATTGAAAATGAAAATTAGATATAGTATATGGTATAAACTATGCACCAAAAAGTGTGATATAAGATGAACCGGGGCGTGAAATATAATATGCAATACATTGTGCGCAATGACAGATTCATTGGAGAGCGCGAGATAGCACAGGCACTAGCGCTTGCTATGTGATATGCGCCTTGGAGTGTAAAATGCACAGGGCAGTGTTGTGTAACCTAAGTAGTCTCTAAAGTTGTAATATAAAATATGTGCTGGGTAGTGTAACATTGCATATGCACTGTGACAAAGATATGGATCCCAGATTGTAATATGTATGGCATAGTGCTGTGCTTTATAACATAGGCATCGAGGAAGGCACGTTAGATGGGGCAATATAACCCGTGCGAAGACAAGTGTGGCATGACATATTCACGGGGTGGTGTTACAGTGCACATGGGCTAGAGAGTGTCATAGCATATGCACTAGCTGGTGGAATACAACACAGAGGTATGTGGCACTCGGCGGGCACTGGTGGGTGTAACACAGCATTGGGCTCAGCCAGGAGCACGCTGTGACTCTCAAGTGAGGTTTGTCTCCTTTCCAGAGAGTAAAATAAAAAGTATTACACATCTGGCGGCGGATGTGTGTTTTATTAACCGTGAGGGGGTTTCTTGCATAGTTTGGTCGAATTTTTGTCGAATCCCCTTTGAATGGCTTGGTGTGCATGTGTATTAAATGTGCCCGTCAATAGCTATCCATGTTTGTATAAATAAATGACAAGGGTGTCTACTTGGAGAGTACCCACCAGCGGGGGTGCTGGGATTAGGCACGGTAGGGTGTCAGACATGTCAGAGCTTCACTAGTGGTGTGAATACATTCTATGTGGATTCATTGTATGCATAGTCGCCTTTTAATGAATATCACGCAAATCGTCATGGTGATAGGTACATACGGTTTGTCCAGCATGTCCTAGGTGTTTCTATAAATATATATATATTTTTTTAAATAAAAAACAAAAGCCGGCCCCGGGGGATGGGGTCCCCGGGGCCGTAAGTGGCCTGAGGAGGGGGGCAACACAGCCCCCCTCCTAAAGAATAAAAAAAAAAATCAAAGGCCATGACCTGGGGGTTGGGGTCCCTTGGGAGGGCCAAATTAATTTTTTTCAACAAAAAAAATTAGGGTGCAGGCCCTGGGGGATGGGGTCCCCAGGGCTAATAAATTAGAAAAAGAAGGGAGCCACACAGCCCTCCTTCTTAAAAATAAATAAATAAAAGACCAGCATCGTGCCGGAGGCCACGCCCCCTCCTTGCAGCACTCTGCAAACGCGCCCCCTGTCCAGTTGTAAGTTGAGGAATTAATTCCCCTTTAATACTGAGGGTCCCTGAGGGCCAACTAGCCCAACAGGTATCTCCAGTATGCACCAGGGAGCTGCATTGCAGACAGGTGTTCTGAGGCCATGCCCCTTTTTACACCTCCATGCAACGCAGCTCTGTGGCGCTTACTGGAGGTACCTAGTGGGCTAGTTTGACCCTAGGGAACCTTAGGATTCAAGGGGACTTAATCTCTCAACTCAGAACGCCCACAGGCCCTGTGGTGCATTTTTAAGTTGGGGAAAAAATTCCCTTTCAATCCTGAGGGACCCTGGGGTCCAACTAGCCCACCAGGTGCTTCCAGTAAGCACCACTGCTCTGCGTTGCAGAGAGGTGGTGCAGGCCATGCCACTTTTTACACCTCTCTGCAACGCAGCTCTGTGGCGCTTACTGGAGGTACCTAGTGGTCTAGTTGGACCCTAGGGACCCTCAGGATTCAAGGGGACTTAATCTCCCAACTTAAAACGGCTACAGGGCGTGTTTACACAGTGGGGAAGAGAGGGGACGGGGCATGAGGTGACGTGTTCAAACACGCCCTGTGGTGCGTTTTAAGAGGTAGTTTTAATCCCCTGCCCTATTATATACTAGGGGCTTACAGAGGAGGTCATGCTAATCACAGGGGGACCCCAACACGTAGTGTGCCCTAGTGTATGTAGGTGTTTTCACTGTATTCTGAGTGTCTTTTAACATAGCACTGGCTCTAGGACTGGTTAGTCAGACTCAGTTACCACCAGTATCCGTCTAAAAAAGTTGAGGGTACAGGATGATTTTGCAACAAGGCTTGTTTCTGCTCTTCTGTTTGTTCTTTGTGCACGTTATACTTCTTCCTGCACTTTTCTTCGTCTTTGAGGACTTCTGTTGCTTCTTTCTGCATTTCTTTTTTTTCTTTCTGTGCGTTTTTCCTTTTTTCTTCACATGTCCTATCTCTGTAGGCATAGCTAGAAATTAGCATTTAAAAAACCTTTGAAATTCACTGAAAAAAACATAGGTTTCAGGCACGTTATAGCTAGGAATTAGCATTTAAAAAACCTTAGAAATTCACTGAAAAAACCATAGGTTTCAGGGGCGTTATAGTTAGCTGGACTTTTCACTCGTACAAAACCATAGAAATTCCCCCGTTATAGTTAGCTCAGCTAACTATAACTCGCGCGCCCGGAATGCACTGCTGATGACGTCACATATTACATCACTCATGACATGGTCAGTGACATCACTCATGACATCACTGATGACATCACTGATGACATCATCCTTGTGCTAGAGTGGCAGACCTCCTCTCCCCCTAATATAACCTTTGATACACACATTCAAAAATAGAAATAAAAATTTTCAAAACAATGGTCATACCAATACCAGTTACAACAACCTATTCAGTAATTGTAAGATCCACATCCACATCCACTCATTCACCAACAGTCCTATACAGTCACTCATACATGTACTCACTCATCATATGTACTCATACACCTATACATCCTGTTACACAACGCCACTCATCCATAAAGTTACTCACACACATAGTCACTCATGCTAATAAAGAATCAAACATCCGTTTACCTGCATATACAGTTATACACACACCACCACACTTACTTCTACAGAAACTTACACATACTTAGGTGCCGATTAGGATCCTGGAAAAAATTTCCCCGTACGACTCGTATCCGGTCTTTTTACCGTACGAATCGTACAAGTGCCGTACAAACTGCCAAGTACGATTCGCATGGGAAAAAGTCCATACGAATCGCATTGGGAATAATTCCCCACACGTTCTCGGGTCGGAAAATGTGTCCGACACGTCCCCGGACGATTTACCATACAAATGTGAAAAGTGAAGTCCGACCGTGCCTCCGATGTTACAACCGTATGGAAAAAACACCGTCCGCACCGAACTCCCATAGCAACCATGGAGACATGTGCCCACTTACGTGCCGAACACCCCCCCAGCCCCCGTATGTACGCGCCCAACCACCCCCCCAGCCCTCGTATGTACGCGCCGAACCCCCACCCGTGCATGTACACCCCCGTACGTACGGACCGTACACCCACCCGTGTATATACACCCGTGTACGTACGGCCCGTACCCCCACCCGTGTATGTATGGAGCGTACCCCCACCCCAACAGTGTATGTACGGAACATACCCCCACCCGCGTATGTATGGAGCGTACTCCCACCCCAACAGTGTATGTACGGACTGTACCCTCACCCGCGTATGTATGGAGCGTACCCCCACCCCAACAGTGTATGTACAGACCGTACCCCCACCCGTGTATGTATGGAGCGTACCCCCACCCGTGTATGTATGGAGCGTACCCCCACCCCAACAGTGTATGTACGAACCATACCCCCACCCGCGTATGTATGGAGCGTACCCCCACCCCAACAGTGTATGCATGGACCGTACCCTCACCCGCGTATGTATGGAGCGTACCCCCACCCCAACAGTGAATGTACGGACCGTACCCTCACCCGCGTATGTATGGAGCGTACCCCCACCCCAACAGTGTATGTACGGACCGTACCCTCACCCGCGTATGTATGGAGCGTACCCCCACCCCAACAGTGTATGTACGGACCGTACCCCCACCCGTGTATGTATGGAGCGTACCCCCACCCATGTATGTATGGAGCGTACCCCCACCCCAACAGTGTATGTACGAACCATACCCCCACCTGCGTATGTATGGAGCGTACCCCAACCCCAACAGTGTATGCACGGACCGTACCCTCACCCGCGTATGTATGGAGCGTACATCCACCCCAACAGTGAATGTACAGACCGTACCCCCACCCGGGTATGTATGGAGCGCACCCCCACCCCAACAGTGTATGTATGGACCGTACCCTCACCCGCGTATGTATGGAGCGTACCCCCATCCCAACAGTGTATGTACGGACCGTGCCCCCACCCGTGTATGTACGGAGCCCAGGCCCCAACACCAGCACCCTCACCCAACATCGCGCATGTACGAGTCGTACCAAGCCAGAGACAAGGACAGCACTGTACAACAAAATGGCCGATGTACGCACCGTACAGACACTAAAAACACACGTACACAACCAGGACAAAGCAAAACAACACAAGAAGACTCCATTCGAATCGCACAAAGCCACAAAACATGTCCAACAAGCACAAATACAACCTATTCACTGACCTGCAACTGCCAAACTCCCAAACAGAGGCCCAAAACACAACCACTCCTTATAACACACCCACCCAAAGTTCAAACACAGCCACACCCACCAATGGACCAATAAAAAGTCCCAACACACACAAACCATGATCCTTTGCAACAGACCCACTGCTGCCAGACCACACAGAGAAACAACTGCACCATACTACAACCTCCACTACACCTTACACCTGCACACCTTCACACAACCACCTTCACAAACACCCCCTCATCACATTCACACACACACCTGCACAACCACACCCACACACCCACAACCATCCACAC
Organism: Triturus cristatus; assembly: GCF_964204655.1. NCBI lineage: Eukaryota > Metazoa > Chordata > Amphibia > Caudata > Salamandridae > Triturus > Triturus cristatus. The sequence goes on from NC_140587.1 coordinate 628,641,722, forward strand.
CCACACCCCCCACAACCATCCACACCCACACCCCTCACCATGCCCACTAACAAGAATCCAAAGTTTACTAGCCAAGAGTTGGAGGTCCTTGTCCACGAAATCATCAGAGTCGAGCCACACCTCTTTGGAACATTGGTCAGACAGACCAGCATTTCCGAAAAAACAGCCATGTGGCAGACGATTGTCGATGCTGTGAATGCTGTTGCGTCCACCAGAAGGACCAGGCATGAATGCCAAGCCAGATGGTACGATCTGCGGAGGACGGTCCGCCGCAAAATGACCGACGACCACAACCAGGCCAACATCACTGGAGGAGGGCCGCCCCGCAGACGCGTACAATACCATCCCTGGGAGGAGAAGGTGATGGCCATACTGCCGCTGGTGGGAGTAGAGGGAGTAGAAGGACTCCGAGAGCCTGGTGAGTACACAAACAACTCACCTCACATGGGGGGAACGTCATCCACAACCAAACTCACAATCATGCACGCAACCACCCCAAAGCTATCGCATGACTCAACCACACTCCATAAACACGCACATGCCACTAGCGCCACCATGCCCCATGCACCCAGCTAGACAATGCCAAGTCACAGGCCACAGAAAACACCAACACAAGACACGGTAACCCGGATGGCGGGAGTGTGGGCCTCAAAAATCACATAGTGCAACTCAGAAGCAGACAACAATGCCCTCTGCCCATATGGCCTAGGTCACAGCCAGACAAACAGTGTGTCCCCACACAGGAAAGACTTGCCTGCAAATGGCGGATGCCTTGCATGAAGACATGGGGGTGAAGGCACTTTTTGCACATGACAGCAGCTAATGAACAGCCAACACTGTGAAAGAGTGGCAGCACACACCACCACAGCAGCAGCGCAGACACAGACACTACACCCAATGGGTGCCTGGAGATCAGAAACAAACTCACATGAACAAGCCAAGGGCCATTCAAAGATCTGCAAAAAGTGTGTGCCTAGGAAGCTGGGCTGAGGTGACAGAGGGTGACACACAGAGGGAGGGAGAGGGGGAGAGAGAGGGAGGGAGACACAGGGAGACGGACAGAGGGAGGAGGCTGACACAGGGAGGGAGGGAGAGGGGGATAGAGAGGGAGTGAGAAAGGGATACACAGGGAGACCAATTCAGCCTTGGGTGGTGTGGGAATGTCTGCTCGTCAGCAGGTGGACTGCGTGCATGTAGACAAGGGTGGCCAGTGCCTGAATCCCCCTCTCTTCTCCATGGCAAAACACTGGGCCATGTCTTAACCTGTGCATGAGCACAACGCCAGCTACCTGCATTATATAAGTGTGTGGAACAACTCCATGTGCCCACGTACAGTGCAACACGGAAGGCGCCAATGCATGGCTCGCCACACCTGCTCACTCCACTGCTGACTGCAGTCACAATTGACGCAGCAAGTAAGACTGTGTCACACATAGGTAAAGTCTCAAAAGCTGTGGCCAAGGGACATACCCATGCACAAGTGCACTGTGAGTGGAATGCAAGACATATCCAAATACCCAGAGGAAATGTGCCAACTTTGAAATGAATGAAACATGGATGTTGCATGGAACAAAAATAACATTGTCTCTCTCACACACAGGTCAACGTCGTGGATCCCCCCCCAACACTGGGGGGGAAGACTCACAGGACCTGGCTCTGCGGGATGACGATCCCACCGGCAGCGACGACTCTCACCACTCTGTGGACGACCCCGACCAACCTGGCCCCTCTGGTGTCCAACCATCCGCAGCACCTGCGTCAGGTACAACTGGGCCAACCACCACCCCCACTCCTGCCACATCCCAGGAGACACCCAGGATCCCTGCCCCACCACCACAACGCAGCCAGGCTGACCGGGAGGAACACGGTGTACCGGGCACCCAGGAGGAGGCAGGCGACAACGCAAATGCCAACCCTCAGGGGTCCCGGAGACCCGATGTGCCCACAAGGGCAGGCCAGGTGCAAGTGGGCAGGGGTGGTGGGAGTGGAGGATGGCGGAGGCGCGATCCTGACCAGTTGGCTGCGGAACCGGTATATTCCCATGTAAGAAACATCCTGGACACATACCGGCAGGGCACCACGGGCATGAGCCAGGTTGTGTCCACCCTCAACGAGATGAAGGGGACCCTCGAGGAGATCAAGACCCAGCAGGCCCAGCAACATGCGAAGCAACATGCCTGTCAACAGCGACACCAAGGACGGATGGAGGACAGACAGGCTGAGCTCGTGATGGTGCTCACGGGAATTAACCGTTCACTCCGTCGGATAGCCGACAAGATGGGCAACCCTCCCTGTGCCACCAGGCGAAGAACATCACCACCCACAGGGAGGGATCAGGAGGAGGAGGATACATCCGACGGAGCATCCCAAACATCGTCACGGCCTGCTTCTGAGGGTTCCCGCAGGAGGGCGGGTCGTCCACGGAAAGACCGTGAGGGTCGGCGCAACAGCACCATCTCCCAGGACACCTGGCCTGGCACCTGGCCCACTGACCCAACAGCAGCACATCAGCAAATGACATTCTCTGCCACATGGACTTGCTGGTCACTGTCTGACCAATGTTGACAAAGACTGTGGCATGGACTCTGATGATTTCCAATGGCAAGGATACCAACTCCCCCAGTGAACTTTGGATTCCACACACACGGAAAGCCCCTCTTGTCATACCCCCCCCAACACGTACCCCAACACAAATAAAAACTTACACGATCAAGAGATGATGCCTACATTTTGCATTATTACCTTACATGTGTCTTGTAAAGTCTAACCATGCCTGAGTTCTCATATGACTTCAACCATCCATACCCTGGGGCCTGAGTCTGGCACATGACACACATGGGTCACAATGTATTAGGCAAGACAGACATGGAGCACCATACACACCCGTGATGGGCCCAACCAGCTGAGGGGGTGGCCGCACAACCGTGCCGACAGACATATTGAGTACAGCAACAGTCATGCGCAGAGGTCAGGGATCATGTGGAGTGTCCTGGGGGGCACCCAGGTATGTGTAGACAGGTGGCAGAACCATGTCCTGCAAGCTTGAGTCAGGTGGGTGCAGAGAATGGTGGCCTGGCCAACGTTGGATGCATGGGGATGGCACATGTCACAATACCCACACAGTCGTGGACATCATGCACAATACAGAGTCTGATCCCAGACAAACAGCTTGCATCTTGCTACTTTACACATAGACACATAGCCACTATCACTGAAAACCATGCCAGACATGCCGTATGTACCGTGGCAACACAGCAGCATTGACTGAGAAGAGGCACCTTGGAGGCATAGGGGCACCTTTATTAGTCATGTATTCCGGAATGCAGAGGCAACTCGGAGTACACATACATAGGTCATGTGGAGTAACATGTGGGTCCAACACTGGCACCCCCCTTCTGCACCACAAATGCTTGATATCCATGGAACTAGCACACAAGTGTCGGGTAACAGCTAAACACCCCCTGCTGCTCATGGAGAGGCTGCCATACACCATTGATCCTCTGATGTGGAAGTCCCACACCATGTCAAGCCAATGCAAACCGTATGTGTCCGAGGGCAGTGTTACACACATTGATGCCATCATCACAATCCACTATCCCATTACAGATGGCTGTCAACAAGTCTGATCATCTATTCAGGTGTATCCAGCTACATGTCATGTGTCCCATGGTGATGCGACATGTCTGCAGAGGAACCAAACATCGACAGGGGCAGTGTGCACACATCGTAAACAACTGCCACACCCAATACACCCCTGATGCATCCCTTACCCTAAGGAGACTTCCAAACTTGTCTGTGCGAGTCAGCACACGATGACGTGTCCATGAGGAATAGCAGTGCCACAACAATGCAACCAGCAGACGGCATGCGCAAGTACCTGGGGATGAGAGACACACAAGAAGTCAGCCACAAAAAGCACATCCACTTGCATGTGCATGTACTCGACACATGTAAGGATGACAACATGCTAGGTCACAATTATGACTGTGGAAATACACTCATCACTGGCACCATCACTCGAGTGACACATACACACACACCTCTGACTCACGTGGCATACATGCAGATGGCCACACACATTGCAACACATGCCTCACAAGGACCAATGCGTGCACACTCAGACACTGGTACTCATCAGTAAGCAAAGAAGTCGCGTATGAGCCGACTCCGGATGTCCTCTTGCGGAACCACATCCTCCACATCACTAGCCCCATTGCCAAGTCCTTCGTCCTCCACGGGTGGATGGTCCTGATCATCTTGATCCAGGATGAGTGGCACACCTTTCTCAACTGCCATGTTGTGCAGCATGCAGCAGACCATGAAGATTTTGCAGACCTTCGCCGGGGCATATGGGAGGGCGCCGCCGGTCTTGTGTAGGCACCTGAATCGGCTCTTCAGGAGGCCAAATGTCCTCTCTATCACTCGCCTTGTCCGGCCATGGGTGGTGTTGTAGCGGAGCTGGGCCGGCGTGCTGGGGTTGCGGAGATGTGTGATCAGCCATGGCATGTTGGGATAGCCAGCGTCCCCTACATGGAAACCACATGGACATAAGTAGGACAGGAGAAGCAGTCGGGCTGGAAGTCTACGCAAAATACAGGACAGACAGAGTGTACCCACCAACAACACATGCTCGTTCGTTGCGCAGCTGCGTCATCATTTCAGGCACCCTGCTACGCCTCATGATGTAGGCATCGTGTGCTGATCCTGGAAAACGAGCACAGACATGTGAAATCACCATGTTGGACAGACACAACACAAGGGCATTGATGGAGTGGTAGTGCTTGCGATTCCTGTACGCTACCTCCTGTGCCTGTGGTGGTACCAAAGCCACATGTGTCCCATCTATGGACCCAATGACATGGGGCATCCCTCCCAGGGCATAGAATCCACGCTTGACACCTGTCAACTGTTCAGGAGTTGGGAAATGGATGAACTCATCCAGGTGAAGCAACATGGCCTCTAAAAAATCATGCAGCACACGGATGAACATGCTCTGGGACATGCCACCAACATGAGCTATGGTATATTGAAAGGTACCCGTGGCAAAAAAATGTAGGGCTGCCATTACCTTCAGCTTGGGTGTCAGTGCCGTAGGATACCTGTGCAGCGGTTGCAGGTGTGGTGCAAGCCTTGCCGTCAACTCCTCAATCAATGGTTGGGGGAAGCGGTAGCAGTGTATACAGTCATTCTCCCGCATGTCAGCCAAGTCCGGAATTGGTCGGGGAAGAGGCGGCGCTCTGCAGTAATTTGGAAGTGACAAGGAAGAGTGAGTGCACTACAACAACAATTTATATGTCCAGAGCACATGTTAATCTATCAATACACATATGCTACATACAAAGTCAGGTATGTGCTACATGCCCTGGACACATATGGCTGCCAGGTGACACTCCTACCAAGACCCAGCTACACACGGGGATTGTGAACCTCCACATCCCATGGCATGGGACTAGCTGTGTCCCAGTGTAAGTGAACAGCCATACGCAATACAGGAGTGACATACATCAACATATCAGCAGAAGTAGGATGTTGATTGCAGAGACAGGTAGCGGAACACTAGAGCCACAGGTCACAAGACATTACACTAGGACAGCCCACACACCTTGCCATGAAGGTGTACATGTCATGACTGACCATACATACATTGAGAGGATGCAGACAGGTCCTTGTTACGCTACTCCGTGTCCCATGCATACATACACACCTTACATCCGATACCACATGTGGCCTAGTGTGCGTAACAGTGTGCCATGGCCATCTACACACAGACACATGTTGGTTGCAGCAACTGCAGATGCATTTGAGGGAACACCAACATCAAGCTAATGGGAACACACCACACATACATGACATAGTCACATCGTGCAACGTGGGTAGTCACATGTCAGGTGTGGTAACCCATGTAGCGGGCATCAGGGGACACTTGCGTGTGTTGTTGACTGTGCCATGCCAGTGACGCTCATCTCAAGTGTTCTGTACGACATGCACACATGTCAAAGGAGTGAAGGGCATGTCTGGCACATAGTGCACCATCACACATAACATCTGTACACATCTTATCATACATCTATTGCCTTCACAACTCAGAAGTAATGTGCCACATCACAGCCTTTCACACCTGTGCCCCACACATGTAGTACTGCCCAGACAATGCCTTGATGTCCATCCATGGACAAGTATGTTAGCTCTATTCCTTTCTGTGTGCTGCCTGTCACCACTGTTATGTGTGAAAGGCACCGTACATTCGCTCTGAGGGCGTGTGTACGTTCCCTATCACTATGGGAGTGCTGCCGTAGGACTACCCATAGTGATAGTGAGCGTACAGGCGTGTGTACGGTCCGTATCACTATGGGTACGCATACGCGAGCACACCCATAGTGATAGTGAGCGTACAGGCGTGTGTACGGTCCGTATCACAATGGGTACGCATACGCGAGCACACCCATAGTGATAGTGAGCGTACACGTGTGTGTACGGTCGGTATCACAATGGGTACGCATACGCGAGCACGCCCATAGTGATAGTGAGCGTACACGCGTGTGTACGGTCCGTATCACTATGGGTACGCATACGCGAGCACACCCATAGTGATAGTGAGCGTACAGGCGTGTGTACAGTCCGTATCACAATGGGTACGCATACGCGAGCACACCCATAGTGATAGTGAGCGTACAAGCGTGTGTACGGTCCGTATCACAATGGGTACGCATACGCGAGCACACCCATAGTGATAGTGAGCGTACACGCGTGTGTACAGTCCGTATCACTATGGGTTTGCTCGCGTATGCGTACCCATAGTGATACGGACCGTACACACGCCTGTACGGCCCGTTGCTATGCATTTGGGGTGCCCTAGGGCCCCGGAACGCACTGTACCTGTGTGTGAATCTCCAAATTACATAGGGGACACATGAGGGACAAGTATAAAGCCCTACATGCATGCTGGTTGTTATGGAGACCAAGTTTAAAGTTTGAATTTTTTTCATCAGGTGCCCAGCAAAAGTCGGTTTGAAAGAATCTACTTTGTTGCAAAGTGGTTGTGGAGTTGACATCATGCTCAAGAAAAAAAAAGCAAAGCCACTGACTGTTCTAGGTTTAAAGGGATTGGAGGAAACATAGGATGCTAATGTGAGTGACCAATCACTCTGTACTCCTGTGTATAAAACAGGCCAGCAAGGCAGATATAAGGCAGCCAGGTCCCATGAGAGAGCACTTGCCTGCACATCTTTTGATTCTACAACACTGCTGCTGCTCGTGATTCCCTGGCACCATGTCAAGGTCTGTGGAGAGGGCCCAGCCTTTCACCCTGGAGGAGAATCTGGCATTGCTGGATGTGATCCTCCCACAGTACCCCATGCTGTATGGGCGACCAGGCTTTCAGGTGAGTGCAGAGTCCACTAGTACAGACTGTGTCCCTTTTTTGTGACTGGGACTTCTGGCATTGTGTCCAGGTGTGACACACATGCATTGTACTGTAGAGTGGGTCCCAGGGGGGGGGGAATGCCTGATGTCTCCCAGCCAGAGCATGCTGTGGTGCATGTCTGCCGTCCTCACTTGCATTGTGTTTACTGTGACAATCACTGCATGGTGCATGCCACATTCTGCCTGTCTAATCCTCCTGGGAATGTTGCTTCTACATTCCTCATGTGATTCTGTGGTCACCCCAGTGTGACAGGTGACTGTACCCACAGATGTGTGTTTGTTCAGTGTACCTGTGCTGAGAGTGTCCACATGATGTGGGCGTACCCTGGACATCGGTGTGTGTAAGTCACCTGTCATGTGGGTGGGTGCATGTGTGAAGTGTAGCACCCCAGCTGCATGAGGAATGGATATACCCTGCCCATCTGATGCGAGCAGGGAGCAGTGCTGTGTGTCTGACGTGCAGAGCCAGCCCCTCACCTGTGAGACCCCCAGTCTAGTGGCACATGTGCAGAGTGAGGTTTGTAGCTGCATTTGGCAATGGCAGGTGTATGTCCTGTGCCTGTGTGTGTCTGTGTACTCTGCTGAGGTAGCGTCAGTGGCCTGTGGCATGTGACTGCTTTGAGGTGCTGCACATAATCCTGGTGTACCTTCTGATGCACAGTGTGAGTCTGGATCATTTATTGTGTCGTACCCCTCATGCCACCTGTGTACTTTCAATGGCACGTGGTGCATTAGCCCTTACACAGAGAAAAAAGTCCCTATGACAAAGGTGCAATGCTTTGGCTGCATACTATGCCTTGTTGAAACCAGAAAAATAGTTCTAATGTGTGTCTTTGTGACATGTGGCAGGTGTATTGATGTAGTCTCACTTTTTCAACCCCACAGGTAGGCGCCTCTGCCAAGGAGCAGATCTGGAGGGACGCCGTCAGTGCCGTGAGGAGGACGGAGGGTCGCAAGCGGCGCCTGGCCCAGGTGAGAAAACGCTGGCAGGATATCCGGTGCTGGACGCGGAGGATCGCACGGGTCCTGCTGGGGGACTCACCTGTGGGCCCTAAGAACCATGGGCGTCACCGTCTGACCCACATCCACAAGCGTGTGCTGGCGGTGGTCTTTCCAGACATGGACAGGCGCTTACGGGAGAAGCAGCAGCAGGAAGGGGGTAGGTACATGTGTGTTTGTTGTGTGTCACCAGCATTTGTAAGTGCGCAGTTGCATGGATACACTGCCAGTGTTTAAATGTGCGGTGCAGGTCCTGTCACCCACAGTATAGCGGTGCTGTCCTTCCTCCCTTCCCTTCCTTGCCATGTGTTTCCTGGTCTGTGTATAGTCACTCTTTCACAAGGTCATCTGGGCTGGCAGTTTATCCACGTGACCAATGCTTGCAGCATCATGTGTGGAGGTGGTGTGTAACAGGTTTTGGGACCCTGCCTGTGCCCTGTCCAGTTCAGTACTTGTGGGGTCCATGTCAATTGGCACTGATGCTGAGTCCAGACATAGGAGTATGTCTCTGAAGTGTAATGCCTTACAGCAAGCATGTCCTATGTTGTGGCCTGTGACATGATGTGCATGAGTGTGCGATACGCAGAGTGCAGGGATGGTCGCCTGTGTTGCAGTCATTACCATTCAGGACCATGGAATATTGTGGCCACTACTGTCCCCTGGGGCATATTTTGCTAGGTATCATGTGTGTCATCACAATATGTGGACACTCTCAGTGTCTACAGCATAGGATGTGCTCTGTGCCATTGTCCCCTGGCACCATGTATATTTCCGTAACGTGTTCTACAAGTGTCCACTGTACAGCCTGACCTAATTTTCCTCGTTCATACTCACGGTGGCCAGTGCCTGTGTGTCTTGTTACAATTATCTGATGATGGCCATTTGTAAATGAGATCGTTGTACAGGCGCACATGGGGTATTTTGGGTCCAATATGGGTTTCTGGCAGCCCATGTGTATTTCTCCCAGACTAAGAGATGCAAGTGCTTCCTGTGTCTCATCAAATTGTCGCTTGTAGGGGGTGGTTGGTGTGGGCAAGGCCTACATGTCGACACCTGAAATCTCATTGCTCGGTCTGGCCAGTGTGTGATGTTTGTCTGGACATACACTCAAGGTGCAGTGTCCCATTCATGTTGGGCATGTTTTTAAGTATTACCTTTGCAGCATGTGCCTAAAGTTCATGGAGATGGTCCCTGCTCATCCCTAGTTACGGCAACGCTGTGTGGTGCAGATGCAGTGCTGGATTGGCCCCAGAGCCTGGCTCCTCTGTCCAAATCCATATCATGTCATTTGCAAATGTGTCATGCTCTCCATAGTTTCTCAGTGGCATGGTGGGTGAACCAACTGTGTGTTGCAGGGCCTATATATGTACCTTGTATTGTAGATGTTACTCATCTTTCATTTCAGGCTATGCACTGTAACCTATGTAGATTTGACTCATGTGACATATGTATACAGGTGTCTGATTAATTCCTGTTTATTCACCTTGCCCACAGCATCGTCGGGGGACACGGATGGAGACACCGGCACGGACCGTGCGGAGGGACCGGGCACCAGTGCCAGCAGTGACATCTTAGCTGGCACATCGAATGGAACTGAGGCCGAGGGGAGGACCTGTCCACTGCCACCACAGAATAGGAAGCTGACGGGTCCGAGGCTGAGCTCTCCGAGGGGGCGGAGGCTGCTCCAACAGCTGACAGCAGCACAACATCTCTCCCCGCCCCCTCCATTGCCATCACCGGCCTCCCACTTGCTCGTGTCCCTTCCTGGTGTGCTAGGTCACCACGTGTCTCCTTCCTGCCAGGCACCGCACCCCCTGCCCCTGTCTCCACTGCTGCCGCCAATGCCGAGTCTGTGGACATCCTGCGGCAGTTGCAGGTTGGTCAGGCTGCGATGCTTAATGGAGGCATACTTGGAGGGCATTTCAGCATCGCAGGCTGACCAACGCAACTTGCTGCGGTCTATTGACTCGACACTGACTGCAGCAGTGGATCTCCTGCAGCACTTCGTCCCACCCCCTACCCATGCCCCATCCACACTTCCCACTCCCATGCCTTTCCCACGTACACCCAGACGTCAGCATGCACACACCCCACCAGACACAGGAACCACACCAGCAGGGAAGGCAAAGCACACACCTCCTGGCACGCACACACAGGGTGAAGTAGGCACACCCACTGGGTCGGGGGGGAAACGGAAGACACGCAGCCAGAGTGGGAGTCCACATTCCTCACGACCACCACCCTCCAAATCCACTCCCCTCAGCTCTCCTGGCCAAGAGTCGGGCACAGGGTCAGTCCTGCCCAGTCTGTCCATCAGCCCCAGTGTGGCACCACCCCGCAAGCGGTGGAGGCAGGACACCGGCAGGGGAGTTGAGTCCCCCCCTGTCCACACCCCCCCCAGTAGCACTGCGACCCATCCCTCCAACCCCCCCCTCCTTGGGGCCTGTGGTTCCTTCGGGTGCAGGGGAGACGCTGGGCGACCTGGCAGTAGTGTGCAGCGCCGTGCTCGAATCCACCTTTGGTGCTGCCCCACCCCCTGTGTTGGAGTCGTCCGTCCCTGCACCCACAACACCTCCCCTTGCCCCTCCTGTCCCTGCGGTGCCTGGTCCTTCCCCCCAACATGATGCCCTCCCCCCCTGTGGAAGACAAAGGAGTCTGACTGTGCAGGCAAGCTAGGGGACACACGTACCACTGTGTCCCCCATCCGGATTTGAGCCATGGACTGCCCTATGGGCCTTGTATATATTGACATTTATGATGATTATTACTTACATCCTGCTGAATAAAGCAATTTGTTTTTTCCTTGGAGCACTACTGTTTATCTGGTATTGCTGTTGGTGGACCAGCTCCATGATTTTGGGTGGTGATAATGTGTTGGATGTGTGGGAAATGTAGTCTTGTGCTGGTCATAGGGTGGACCCTGGTATCTGTGTGCCACCACAAGCTGTTGGCTAAATTACTTTGTTCATGTAAGCAGTTACTGCATGGTGACATCGTCCCAAGGTGTGTTCCTTCCTCTGTGTAACCTGACATCTTCCCTGCAGGGTGTTTCCACTATGTGGTGCTGAGCTGTGTCTACATCAGCTGGGTGTGTGACGGACTCCTTCAACTTTGCACATGCATGCTGAGCGATGTCTCCACCTGCATCATTCGTGGCATCCTTGGTGGTCACCTTACTTGTGTATGTAGACTGTTGACATGACTTCATGTGGACATGTTCTCTTTTAGGCGCTATGCATGTGTGTACTCCCAGCCTCGCACACATGTGGTACATGTACTGCAGGGTCTTTGTGCACCTGACTGACATTTGTGGGCATTGTATCTGTGGCTACTCCACCCTTTGCGTTCCATGGGCACTGCTGGGAGGACTCTGCACCCACCCCTCCTGTGTCTGGGCACTGCTGGGAGGACTCTGCACCCTCCCCTCCTGTGTCTGGGCACTGCTGGGAGTGATAGGCACCCACCCCTCCTGTGCCTGGGCACTGCTGGGAGGATTCTGCACCCACCCCTCCTGCGTCTGGGCACTGCTGGCAGTGATAGGCACCCACCCCTCCTGTGTCTGGGCACTGCTGGGGGGACTCTACACCCACCCCTCCTGCATCTGGGCACTGCTGGGAGGACTCTGCACCCACCCCTCCTGTGTCTGGGCACTGCTGGGAGGACTCTGCACCCACCCCTCCTGTGTCTGGGCACTGCTGGGAGGACTCTACACCCACCCCTCCTGTGTCTGGGCACTGCTGGGAGGACTCTACACCCACCCCTCCTGCGTCTGGGCACTGCTGGGAGGACTCTGCACCCACCCCTCCTGTGTCTGGGCACTGCTGGGAGTGATAGGCACCCACCCCTCCTGCGTCTGGGCACTGCTGGGAGGACTCTACACCCACCCCTCCTGCATCTGGGCACTGCTGGGAGGACTCTGCACCCACCCCTCCTGTGTCTGGGCACTGCTGGGAGTGATAGGCACCCACCCCTCCTGCGTCTGGGCACTGCTGGGAGTGATAGGCACCCACCCATCCTGTGTCTGGGCACTGCTGGGGGGACTCTACACCCACCCCTCCTGTGTCTGGGCACTGCTGGGAGGACTCTGCACCCACCCCTCCTGTGTCTGGGCACTGCTGGGAGTGATAGGCACCCACCCCTCCTGTGTCTGGGCACTGCTGGGAGGACTCTACACCCACCCCTCCTGCGTCTGGGCATGTACGCTCCATACATACACTGTTGGGGTGGGGGTACGCTCCATACATACGCGGGTGAGGGTACGGTCCGTACATACACTGTTGGGGTGGGGGTACGCTCCATACATACGCGGGTGTGGGTACGGTCCGTACATACACTGTTGGGGTGGGGGTACGCTCCATACATACGCGGGTGTGGGTACGGTCCGTACATACACTGGTGTACATACACGGGTGGGGGTACGGTCCGTACATACACTGTTGGGGTGGGGGTACGCTCCATACATACGCGGGTGGGGGTACGCTCCATACATACGCGGGTGGGGGTACGCTCCATAAATGCGCAGGTGTGGGTACGGTCTGTACATACACTGTTGGGGTGGGGGTACGCTCCATACATACGCAGGTGTGGGTACGGTCCGTACATACACTGTTGGGGTGGGGGTACACTCCATACATACGCGGGAGGGGGTACGGTCTGTACATACACTGGTGTACATACACGGGTGGGGGTACGGTCCGTACAAACACTGTTGGGGTGGGGGTATGGTCCGTACATACGCGGGTGAGGGTACGGTCCGTACATACACTGGTGTACATACACGGGTGGGGGTACAGTCCGTACATACACTGTTGGGGTGGCGGTACGCTCCATACATACGCGGGTGTGGGTACGTTCCGTACATACACTGTTGGGGTGGGGGTACGCTCCATACATACGCGGGTGTGGGTACGTTCCGTACATACACTGTTGGGGTGGGGGTATGCTCCATACATACGCAGGTGTGGGTACGGTCCGTACATACACTGGTGTACATACACGGGTGGGGGTACGGTCCGTTCATACACTGTTGGGGTGGGGGTATGCTCCATACATACGTGGGTGGGGGTACGCTCCATACATACGCGGGTGGGGGCACGCTCCATACATACGCGGGTGTGGGTACGGTCCGTACATACACTGTTGGGGTGGGGGTAAGCTCCATACATACACTGTTGGGGTGGGGATACGGTCCATACATACACTGTTGGGGTGGGGGTACGCTCCATACATACGCGGGTGGGGGTACGCTCCATACATATGCGGGTGGAGGTACGGTCCGTACATACACTGTTGGGGTAGGGGTACGCTCCATACATACACGGGTGAGGGTACGGTCCGTACGTACCCGTGCCCACGCTGTGGAATGCTTGTGCGGCCCGTACCCAGGCCTTTGGCACATGGGTACGGGTCGTACTGCCATTGTTGGGGTGACGTGGGTGTGGGCGTGGTACGACTCGTACCCACGCTCGTAAGGCGTGGGTACGGCACGTACCTGTATTGTTGTGTTGCCGGTTTGCGTCGTCGCCCACTTCCGTTGTGGCGGACGCTGGCATTGCTGGACACGCCCCCACCACCTCGAAGTGACCAGGGCCTGGAGGTCAGGTATGTCCAGGGCATGTGTGCTGTGTGACTTGGGTGGGGGTTTTGTGTCCTGCCCCTGCCCCCCCCCCTTTGCCCCTGGGTGTTGTTCTGACCTTCTGCGGCGTCTGCGTCGGTACCTGTAGAGGAGGTCGACTGCTATGAGGGCCGGGATGACACGTAGGTTCGGGTCCATGTCTGTCCGTCGCGTACAGGTGCTCCTTGTGCGCGTCGTCCTGATTTCCCGGCAGTTTTTGGCTGCCGGAAAATATTCTCCGTGCGGGATGACGTCGGTGCGAATCGTACTTCCTGGTTCGTGGAACGCAGGCTGCATACGTCCCGACTTGACGTCGGCGCTTTTCAGGATGTCATTTGTATGTTTATTTTCCTCGGTTGGTGTTTTGTACGAATCGTACGGAAATAGTGTTTCCGTGCGAATCGTACTTGCATGTTTGTAAAGTTTTACAACCGGGTACGAGTCGGACGGAGAAAAGCCTCCGTCCGACGGTTCGTACCCGGTTTCTCCAGGATCCTAATCGGCACCTTAGTCTTTTTAACAATCACTTATAGAAACACATACTTATTCATACAGGAACTCTTTCAATCTCTCACTCTCACATATACTCACTTATATACACCAATAGTCACATAAACTAGTTTAAAACATATGTAGTTACTCATAGAGACACTATTGAGACAGTCATTCACTCACTAACACACCCATGCACACACTCATCTACCCATACAGTCCTGCACACATGCTGTCTTCAACACATACAAACAGTGAGTCACTCATTCATGCACCTATGCACTACGTAATACCCCCCACCGAACCATACAGACATCAGACACTTATACTGATACTCAAAAAAACAACTGATAACCTATATAGACACTCATGTAGCTACTCACCAACCCATGCAGCCACTTATACACAAAGTGAGAGACTGATACAGATATTTACATATTTAAACATTACTCACTAAGCCATGTATTCACTAAGATACACTTAATCAGTCAGTTATACAATCAATTTTTCAAAAACAAATCATCCATTTAGACACTTATATACCCATTTATTCTTCCATCGACCTTGAGATATACATATATTAAACATATTTAATTTTCAGAAAAACACACATTCACTGGATGATGTCATCAGTGATGTCATTTGAGATGTCATCAGTGATGTCATGAGTGATGTCACTGACCATGTCATGAGTGATGTAATATGTGACGTCATCAGCAGTGCATTGCGGGCACGCGAGTTACAGTTAGCTGAACTAACTATAACGGGGGAATTTCTATGGTTTTGTACGAGTGAAAAGTCCAGCTAACTATAACGCCCCTGAAACCTATGTTTTTTTCAGTGAATATATATATATATATATATATTCACTGAAAAAACCATAGGTTTCACACATGTTATAGTTAGCGGAAATTTTACTGATAAAAAACCAATGAAATTCCCCCGTTATAGTTAGTGCAGGCAACTATAACTCACGCGACCGCAATCCTCTGCTGATGCTAATACTGTATTTAGACACTTATTTGCCCATGTCTTCTTCCATACATTTTTAGCTATACATATATTACAAATATTTTTTTTTCATAAAGACACATATGTCATCAGCAGAAGATTGCGGTCGCGTGAGTTATAGTTGCCTGCACTAACTATAACGGGGGAATTTCATTGGTTTTTTATCAGTAAAATTTCCGCTAACTATAACATGTGTGAAACCTATGGTTTTTTCAGTGAATTTGCAAGGTTTTTTAAATGCTAATTCCTAACTATAACGTGTGTGAAACCTATGGTTTTTTCAGTGAATTTGTACGGTTTTTTAAATGCTAAGTTACTTTACGCCATTCGTGGCGTGCGCGCCCACTTAACGCAGTTCGTTCCGTGCGCGCACGGTGCGCTTCGCGCACCGCGCACCCACTTTACGCAGTTAGTGCCGTGCACGCACGGTGGGCACGCGGTGCGATGACAAAGCAAGAAAGCACGTCAACAAATCTGTTTCTGCTTTCCTCCGTGACTATGGTATGGGTGCCATTTACCACAACAACTTGCGTTATGACATGCAAGACATTTATAGAGGAGATGGTGTGCACTTCAATGATGAAGGGAACAGAGTCTTCCTCTTGAACCTTAGACTCTGCATCGGTACTTACTTGTAGGTACCACTAAAAAATCATTTCATAAACACAACGGCTCTTTTTAGAGCCCCCTAATATCTAAACACTTAAATCTGATTTTCATTATTTATTTTTTTTTTTTCTACCGTACGCTTACCGTAAGCTTACCGTACGCGTACCCCGTGATTTTTTTAAAAATCAATAAATGTTTTTTTTGTACTTTTCTGTCCTTCTTTGACCCCCTTACAAATGTTAGGGGGTCTGTAACTCTCCTCATTGCCCCCTTTTCTTGTTTTCACTCTTTTTTTTCAGAGTGAAATACACAAAATGGTGGCCGCCGCTTCCTGGTTTCGGCCGATTCAAATGTTTACTAAGATCTAAGAGCCAATCAGAATCGCGCACGCCACTGTACGCTTACGGTAAGCGTACGGTAAGCGTACCGTAAGCGGGCTCAGATATATATATTGATTTAAAGGCTATTTTCTCAGAATCTACTGAACAGATTTACACCAAACCTACAAAAGGCACTTCCTTGACCTAGGGACTACCTCTCTGCCAAATTTCGAGTAATTCTGTTCAGCCGTTCGGGCTGTAGCTCGTTCTAAAGGTCCTATGGAAAAATGCATGGGAAAAACGCGTTTTGGGACCCCCCTTTTATCTCAGCCCCCGCTTGACGGATCCCCCCGAGACTTTCAGGGTAGGAGCGGAGCGTAGCGCCCCACCTATTTTGAGAAATTCGCGAGGATTCATCGACCGGCGCCAAAG
This sequence comes from Triturus cristatus, assembly GCF_964204655.1. Lineage (NCBI taxonomy): Eukaryota > Metazoa > Chordata > Amphibia > Caudata > Salamandridae > Triturus > Triturus cristatus. The sequence goes on from NC_140587.1 coordinate 628,658,621, forward strand.
TTATTCAAAATAGAATGTTGCGGATTTCCTTTGGAAAAGGGGTCCTAACTATAACTACCTACTGGCGACCGCCAGTAGGTAATATATATATATATATATATATTCACTTAAAAAACCATAAGTTTCACACACGTTATAGTTAGGAATTAGCATTTTAAAAACATTGCAAATTCACTGAAAAAACCATAGGTTTCACACATGTTATAGTTAGCTGGACATTTCACTCGTAAAAAAACATTGAAATTCCCCCGTTATAGTTAGTTCAGCTAAATATAACTCGCGCGACCGCAATCCACTGCTGATGACGTCACATATTACATCACTCATGACATGGTCAGTGACATCACTCATAACAACACTGATGACATCTCAAATGACATCACTGATTACATCACTGATGACATCATCCAGTGAATATGTGTCTTTCTGAAAAATAAATATTTTTTATATATGTATATCTAAAGGTTAATGGAAGAATAAAGTGGATTGCGGTCGCGCGAGTTATATTTAGCTGAACTTGCAAGGTTTTTTAAATGCTAATTTCTAACTATAACGTGTGTGAAACCCATGTTTTTTTTTAGTGAATATATATATATATATATATATATATATATATATATATATATATATATATATACCAATAACATAAAATCTAATAAGAAAAAATGCTATTATAAATGTAAACATTAAACTATTTAAAGATCTTTAAACTTAAATTTGCCACTCCAATCAGTGCAACAGTAGGGAAAGTGTTGGACAGTGGAGGGGTTAAAAATTACTACCCCCACTCCAGTGAGTGCAACAATAGGGAAAGTGTTGGATAGCAGAGGGGTAAAAATTATTATTCCTTCTCCAGTGAGTGTAACAGTAGGGAAAGTGTTGGATAGTGGCAGGATGAAATTTACTATTCCCACTCCAATCTTTGCAACAGTAGGGAAAGTGTTGGATTGTGGAGGGGTAACAATTAATATTCTCACTCCAGTCATTTCAAAATTATAAACAAACAGAAAACTAACAACAAAAATATTTAAAAAACAAAATAAATAACGAAATATATAAATATGTTAAAAATTAAAAGACAAATATATTTAATAATAAACATTTGAAAAAACATATTCTAAAGTTAAATATATATGACAAGTACCTACAAATATTAAATTAAATAAAATAAAAATAATATCCCAAAAAAGAAAAAAATGTAATTAGACATTCTTTAGGAATGTTTTTTATTATTAATTGCTTTTTTAAATTTCATACCCTATAATACCACACAATTCGCATCCCACGTCTAAATTAAAAAAAAGAACTTCCATAATTAAGATAATTAATTACCAATTAAAGAAATATCATCAATTAAAAAACAAATTAAAACTCATAAAAAATTATTACTTTCCCACACTTTACCTGTATAATCCCCACAACCCACAGCTAAAATTATTAAACTGTAAAAAAAGTAATTACACAATTAAAACTTACTTTCAATAAAAAAACTAATAGTATTTAACAACTAATTACAAAGTAAGTAACATTTATATACTCCCCACCCTTTACCCCATAAAAGTAAAACCCACACACAAAAAAATAATCACCCTAATTAAATATCAATTAATTATTAATATTAATGATCAACTAATTATTAATTAGTTAAATATAAATTCCACCCTTTACCCCTATAAACCCCACGACACACACCTAAAATTAATTACACAATTTCCATATTTAATTTTCAATTAATTAATTAATATTTATTAACAACTAATTATTAATTAAATAAACATAAATTACTTCCCACCCTTTACCTCTATAAACCCCACAACCCACACCTAAAATAATTACACCATGTCCATATTTAATATTCAATTAATTAATATTAATTAACAACTTATTAATTAATTAAAAATAAATTACTTTCCACCCTTTACCCCTATAGACCCCACATCCTGCACCTAAAAAAAATTACATAATTACTATAATAAATTACCAAGTATTTAATTAATATGAATTAACAACCAATTAATAATTATTTGCAAATAAATTACTTCCCACTATTAACACTATCTTAATATAATACATAATAATAAATAAAAAATAACCATTCATTTATTATAATTAAGTTACTTCCCACCCTATTTCCCTATAAACCCACAAACCGCTGCAGACCTATAAAATGCAAAATGTAACTAAAATAAAATTGATAACTACAAAAAATGTAACACATATATTAAAAAACATAAACAATACTTATACAAAAAAACACACATCACATACGTTTAAAATATAAACTAAAATACATAACACTAATTAAAAAATCGATATTCTCGACCACGGTATTCTTGCTGTTGATATTACTGTGTCACAATATTTCCAACTCGATATTTGTGTAAGACGACATTTCCAACTCGATATTCCATCTGAATACCTTTTAGGATCATCAAATAAGGCAGGCCTTCCCAATCTTAAAAAACTAGATTTAGGTGCCGATCACGATCCGGCAAAAACCGGGTACGAACCGTCGGACGGAGCATATTCTCCGTCCGACGCGTACCCGGTCGTCAAAATATACAAACATGGAATTACGATTCGCACGGGTACACCATTACCGTACGAATCGTAAAAAAGACCGACCGAACAAAAAACACCTACCAATGCGATCCGGGAAAGCGCCGACCTGACGTCGGGACGCACGCAGCCAGCCATTCACGACCCAGGAATCACGATTCGCACCGACGTCACCCCGCACGGTGAATATTTTGCGGCAGCCAAAAACTGCCGGGAAATCAGGACGACGCGAACAAGGACCACCAGTACGCGACGGACAGACGGCGACGCGAACAAGGAGGACCAGTACGTGACGGACACACAGGACGACGCCACCAAGGAGGACCCGTACGCGACAGGACGACGCGATCAAGGAGGACCCGTACGCGACAGGACGACGCGAGCAAGGAGGACCAGTACGCGACGGACAGACATGGACCCGAACCTACGAGTCATCCCTGCCCTCATAGCAGTACACCTCCTCTACAGGTTACGACGCAGACGCCGCAGAAGGTCAGAATAACTAAGGGAGGGGGGAAAGTGGGGTGGGGTGGGGGTGGCACGACCAGGGCAGGCCACAAAACAACCACATGAGTGACACACTACACATGGCCTGGACATACCTGACTCCCATGCCCTGGTCACCACGAGGGGGTGGGGGCGTGTCCTGATAATCCAGCGACCGCCACAACGGAAGTCCGTCACCACGCGAACCGGCAACACAACCAGACAGGTACGTCCCGTACCCACGCCTGAAGAGCGTGGGTACGAGTCGGACCACGCCCACACACGTCACCCCAACAATGGCGGGACGGATCGCACCCACGTGGCAAAGGCCTGGGTACGGGCCGCACAAACATCACATAGCGTGGGGACGGATATGTACGGACCCTACCCCCACCCCGTATGCAAGGAGCGTACCCCCCAGCCCAACAGTGCAAGTACGACCCGTACCCCCACCCGCGGACGTACGGAGCGTACCCCCAGCCCAACAGTGTAAGTACGACCCGTACCCCCACCCGCGTATGCATGGAGCGTACCCCCCATGCCAACAGTGTAAGTACGACTCGAACCCCCACCCACGAATGCAAGGAGCGTACCCCCCAGCCCAACAGTGTAAGTACGACCCGTACCCCCACCCGCGGACGTACGGAGCGTACCCCCAGCCCAACAGTGTAAGTACGACCCGTACCCCCACCCGCGCATGCATGGAGCGTACCCCCCATGCCAACAGTGTAAGTACGACTCGAACCCCCACCCACGAATGCAAGGAGCGTACCCCCCAGCCCAACAGTGTAAGTACGACCCGTACCCCCACCCGCGGACGTACGGAGCGTACCCCCAGCCCAACAGTGTAAGTACGACCCGTACCCCCACCCGCGTATGCATGGAGCGTACCCCCCATGCCAACAGTGTAAGTACGACTCGAACCCCCACCCACGAATGCAAGGAGCGTACCCCCCAGCCCAACAGTGTAAGTACGACCCGTACCCCCACCCGCGGACGTACGGAGCGTACCCCCAGCCCAACAGTGTAAGTACGACCCGTACCCCCACCCGCGGACGCACGGAGCGTACCCCCAGCCCAACAGTGTAAGTACGACCCGTACCCCCACCCGCGGACGTACGGAGCGTACCCCCAGCCCAACAGTGTAAGTACGACCCGTACCCCCACCCGCGGACGCACGGAGCGTACCCCCAGCCCAACAGTGTAAGTACGACCCGTACCCCCACCCGCGGACGTACGGAGCGTACCCCCAGCCCAACAGTGTAAGTACGACCCGTACCCCCACCCGCGGACGCACGGAGCGTACCCCCAGCCCAACAGTGTAAGTACGACCCGTACCCCCACCCGCGGACGTACGGAGCGTACCCCCAGCCCAACAGTGTAAGTACGACCCGTACCCCCACCCGCGGACGCACGGAGCGTACCCCCAGCCCAACAGTGTAAGTACGACCCGTACCCCCACCCGCGGACGCACGGAGCGTACCCCCAGCCCAACAGTGCAAGTACGACCCGTACCCCCACCCGCGGACGCACGGAGCGTACCCCCAGCCCAACAGTGCAAGTACGACCCGTACCCCCACCCGCGGACGTACGGAGCGTACCCCCACCACACCAGTGTCAGTAGACTCGTACCCTCACCTCTAATGCAGTGTGCGTAACCCCACCATGTATGTGCCAAGCGCACATATCCAGAAATCGGAGGTGTGTGTGCAGAGTCCACCCAGCAGTGTCCAGACCCAGGAGGGGTGGGTGCAGAGTCCTCCCAGCAGTGCCCAGAGACAGGAGGGGTGTGTGCAGAGTCCTCCCAGCAGTGTCCAGACCCAGGAGGGGTGGGTGGTGAGTCCTCCCAGCAGTGCCCAGAGACAGGAGGGGTGTGTGCAGAGTCCTCCCAGCAGTGTCCAGACCCAGGAGGGGTGGGTGCAGAGTCCTCCCAGCAGTGCCCAGAGACAGGAGGGGTGTGTGCAGAGTCCTCCCAGCAGTGTCCAGACCCAGGAGGGGTGGGTGGTGAGTCCTCCCAGCAGTGCCCAGAGACAGGAGGGGTGTGTGCAGAGTCCTCCCAGCAGTGTCCAGACCCAGGAGGGGTGGGTGCAGAGTCCTCCCAGCAGTGCCCAGAGACAGGAGGGGTGTGTGCAGAGTCCTCCCAGCAGTGTCCAGACCCAGGAGGGGTGTGTGCAGAGTCCTCCCAGCAGTGTCCAGACCCAGGAGGGGTGGGTGCAGAGTCCTCCCAGCAGTGCCCAGAGACAGGAGGGGTGTGTGCAGAGTCCTCCCAGCAGTGTCCAGACCCAGGAGGGGTGGGTGCAGAGTCCTCCCAGCAGTGCCCAGAGACAGGAGGGGTGTGTGCAGAGTCCTCCCAGCAGTGTCCAGACCCAGGAGGGGTGTGTGCAGAGTCCTCCCAGCAGTGTCCAGACCCAGGAGGGGTGGGTGCAGAGTCCTCCCAGCAGTGCCCAGAGACAGAAGGGGTGGGTGCAGAGTCCTCCCAGCAGTGCCCAGAGACAGGAGGGGTGTGTGCAGAGTCCTCCCAGCAGTGTCCAGACCCAGGAGGGGTGGGTGCAGAGTCCTCCCAGCAGTGTCCACACCCAGGAGGGGTGTAACACATGTGTGTGATGCCACAATTACCCACATCCATACTGCCTACAAGGGAACATGTCCCCATGAACTCATGTCAACTGACTCCACACACAAGTACAGTGATCACCAAGGATGCCACGATTGTTGCAGGTGGAGACATGGCCATGCATGCATGGCCAAAGTAGAAGGGCTCCGTCACACACACAGCTCATGTAGACACAGCTCTGCGCTAAACATTGGGAACACCCTGCAGGGAAGAAACTGGGTACACAGAGGAAGGAATACACCCTGGGACAATTGAACCATGCAGTAACTGCTGACATGACCTAAGGAAGTTAGCCAACACCTTGTGATGGCACACAGATCCTAGGGTGGCCCCAAAGAGCAGAACACTACTACAAATCCCACACACCCAAAGCCTTAAACACCACCCAAAACAATGTAGCAGCCCCACCAACACCAATACCACCATAGCAGGAGTGTGATAATGAAAAAAGAAAATAAAGCTTTAATCAGCATGAGCACAATGTCCGTGGATCAACGGCAGTTCAAAGTCAACAAAGGCCATAGGGCAGTCAATTATTCCCAGCTGCATGGGGGACACAGTGGGATGTGTGTCCCCTACCTTGCCTGCACAGTCAAATGCCATCGTCTTCCATACTGGTGAGGGCATCAGGGGGGGGGGAAGCAACAGGCACCGCAGGGACATCAGGGCAAAGGGGCGGCGTTGTGGGTGCAGGGATGGAGGACTCAACCACAGGGGGTGTGTCATGGCCAAAGGCGGAGGCCAGGATGGCACTACACACCTTAGCAAGGTCCTCCAGGGAGTCCCCTGCACCCGAAGTGACCTCAGGCCCCAAGGAGGGGGGGGTTCAGAGGGATGGGTTGCAGCGCCACCGGGGGAGGGTGGAGACAGGGGGGGAGACTCAACCACCCTGACCGAGGACTTCCTTGACCGCTTGCGTGGTGGCGTAACTGTGGGGCTCAGGGACAGAGCGGCCATGAAGGAGTCCTTGGGGGAGATGTGGCCAGGAGAGCTGAGGGGAGGGGATTTGGAGGGAGTGGATTGTGTGGAATGCGGACTCCCACTCTGGCTGCGTGTCACACGTTTGCCCCCCGACCCAGTGGGTGTGCCTATCTCACCCTGTGTGTGCGTGTCAGGAGGAGTGCGGTGGACCTTCCCTGCTGGTGTGGTGCCTGTGTCTGTTGTGGTGGGTGCATGCCGACGTCTGGGTGTACGTGGGACAGGCATGGAAGTGGGAAGTGTGGATGGGGCAGGGGTAGGTGGGGGGAGGTCGCGCTGCAGGAGACCCACTGCTGCAGTCAGTGTGGAGTCTAGGGACCTCAGCAAGTTGCGTTGCTCAGCCTGCAAAGAATGAATGCCCTCCAAGAATGCCTCGATGTTGGTGAGGGTTTTCCCGTGGGAATGGAGGACATTCAGGATCGCAGCCTGACCAACCTGCATTTGCCGCTGGATGTCCATGGACTCAGCATTGGCGGCAGCAGTGGAGACAGGGGCAGGGGGTGCGGTGCCTGGCAGGAAGGAGACATGCGGTGACCGGGCACGCTGGGAAGGGACACGAGCAAGTGGGAGGCGGTTGGTGGGAACTGAGGGGGCGGTGGCAGGTGTTGTTCCACTGTCAGCTGCTGGTGCAGCCTCCGCCAACCCTGAGACATCCTCCTCGGACCTGTCAGCTTCGTAGTCTGATGTGCCAGTCGACAGGTCCTCGGCCACACTATCCTCCGCCTCTGTCCCACTCGATGTGCCAGCCCCGATGTCACGGCTGCCACTGGTGCTCGGTCCCTCCGCCTGGTCCGTGTCCATGTCTCCCTCTGTGTCCCCCGACGATGCTGTGGGCAGGGTGGAGAGACAGAAATTAATCAGACACCTGTACACATCTGTCACATGAGTCCAATCTACATAGTCAACATTGCATAGCCTGAAGAGGCAGATCCCTAACATCTGCAAAACAAGGTACCGATGTAGGGCATGAAACACAGTTGGTTGAGCCACCATGCCACTGAAATACCATGGAGAGCATGAGACAATAGCTGATGACAGGAAACGGAGTCTGACATAGCACCCAGGCCCTGGGGACAATCCTGCACTGCCTCTGCACCACACAGCGTTTGTGAAAATACCTATGACCAGGGACAATATCCATGAACTTGAGACACATGCTGCATAGGTAATGCTGCAAACATGCCCAACATAACTCGGTCACTGCACCTTGCGTGTGTGTCCAGTAACATCACACACTGTCCAGACCCAGCAATTAGGAATCAGGATTTGACACATAGGCATTGCCCGCCCCAAGCAACCCCCACACGATGCTAATTGCTGAGACACAGGTGGCACCAACATCTCATAGTCTGGGTGATAAACACAGTGGCAGGCAAAAGGCAAGATTGGACGCAAAACAGCAAAGGTGCGCCTGTACAAATAATGAGGTACCAGTGCCCATCCTCAGATGAGTATAACAAGACACACAGGCACTGGCAACTGTGAGTATGAAGAGGGACAATCAGGTCAGGCTGCACAGTGGACACCTGTACATAATAGCACGTCTATATACATGGTGACAGGGGACAATGGCACAGAGCACAACCTACGCTGTAGACAGTGAGAGTGTCCACGTTGATGATGACACAAACAACACTGAGGATAAGGTGCCCCAGGGGACAGTATTGGGCACGCAACTACATGCTACTGAATGGCTGAATGGGAATGACTGCTACACACGTCACCATCCCTGCACTATGCGTAGCGCACACTAATGCACATCATGTCACAGGCCACTACATAGGACATGCGCGCTGTAAGGCATGACACATGAGAGACCAACTCCCATGTCTGGAGCCAGCATCAGTGCCAACTGACATGGAACCCACATGCAGTGAACTTGACAGTTCACAGGCAAGGTCCCACAACCTGTTACCCACCACCACCACCCATGATGCTACAGTCATTGTTCTTGTGGACAAAGCGCCAGCCTACATTACCTTGTGAAGGAGTGACTACACACAGACCAGGGAACACATTGCAAGGAGGGGAAGGGTGGCAGGGGCGCAGCGCTACACTTGGGCAAACTGGATGGGCACAGCACCTTTAAACCCTGCCAGTGAATTAATGCCACTGTGCCCTTACAAATGCCGGTGACACACAACAAACGCACATGTACCTACCCCCTTCCGCCTGCTGCATCGCCTGTAAGCGCCTCTCCAGGTCTGGAAAGACCACCGGCAGCACACGCCTGTGGAGGTGGGTCAGACGGCGGCGGCCGCGGTTCTTGTGGCTCTCAGGTGAGTCCCCCAGCAGGAGCCGTGCAATCCTCCGCGTCCAGCACCGGATATCCTGCCAGCGTTTCCTCACCTGGGACAGGCTCCGCCTCCGACCATCCACACGCCTCACGGCACTGACGGCGGTCAGCCAGATCTGCTCCTTGGCAGAGGCGCCTACCTGTGAGGAAGTACAAGTGACACCACATCAATACACCAGCCACATGTCACAGAGAGACATATGTGAACATAATAGCTGGTCACTACATGGCATGTAATGCAGCCAACGCATTGCACCTCTGTCATAGGGACATCATCCTCTGGTGAGGGAAAAGGCAGTACGTGCCATAGTGGGTACTCAGGTGGAATGATGGCAATGTCACAATCAATGATCAAGGCTCACACTGTGCATCACACCCACCCCTCCTGTCTCAGGGCACTGCTGGGAGGACTCCACACCCACCCCTCCTGTCTCAGGGCACTGCTGGGAGGACTCCACACCCACCCCTCCTGTCTCAGGGCACTGCTGTTAGTGATAGGTCCCCACCCCTCCTGTCTCAGGGCACTGCTGGGAGGACTCCACACCCACCCCTCCTGTCTCAGGGCACTGCTGGGAGGACTCCACACCCACCCCTCCTGTCTCAGGGCACTGCTGTTAGTGATAGGTCCCCACCCCTCCTGTCTCAGGGCACTGCTGGGAGGACTCCACACCCACCCCCCCTGTCTCAGGGCACTGCTGGGAGGACTCCACACCCACCCCTCCTGTCTCAGGGCACTGCTGGGAGGACTCCACACCCACCCCTCCTGTCTCAGGGCACTGCTGGAAGGACTCCACACCCACCCCTCCTGTCTCAGGGCACTGCTGGAAGGACTCCACACCCACCCCTCCTGTCTCAGGGCACTGCTGGGAGACATCAGGCACCCCCCCCCTGGTACCCCCCCGACAGTACATGGCATGTGTGTCACACCGGGTCACAATGCCTGAAGACACAGTCACAACATAGGGACAGTCTGTGGCAGTGGCCTATGCACTCACCTGATACCCTGGTCGCCCATACAGCATGGGGTACTGTGGGAGGATCACATCCAGCAGAGCCATGTTCTCCTCCAGGGTGAATGGCTGTGTCCTCTCCACAGCCCTTGACATGGTTCCAGGGAATCAGTAGCAGCAGCTTGGTCGACAAATGCAAAGATGTGCAGGCAAGTAATCCCTCATGGGACCTGGCTGCCTTATATGTGGCCTTCTGCCCAGTCTCATGCACAGGAGTACAGAGTGATTGGTCACTCACATTTGCATCCTATGTTTCCACCAATCCCTTCAAACCTAGCAGTCTGTGGGTTCTCTATCGGTTTCATTCTCCTGCATGATGTCAGCCCCACAAACACATTGCAACAAAGTAGAAGAATTCCAACTGACTTCTGCTGTGCACCTTCCAGAACAAAATCGAAATTTGAACCTGGTCGCCATGACAACCAGCATGCATGTAGGCCTTAATACATGTCCCCTATGTAATTAGGAGAATCACACACAGGTACGGTGCGTTTCCGGGCCCTAGGGCACCCCAAATGCATGGCAACGGCCCGTACATGCATGCCTACGTTCAAAATCACTATGGGTCTGCACGCGTATGCGTACACGTAGTGGTACGGACCGTACACACGCATGTACGCTCACTATCACTATGGGTCTGCACGCGTATGCGTACACGTAGTGGTACGGACCGTACAAATGCCTGTACGCTCACTATCACTATGGTTCTGCACGCGTATGCGTACTCGTTGTGGTACGGACCGTACAAATGCCTGTACGCTCACTATCACTATGGTTCTGCACGCGTATGCGTACTCGTTGTGGTACGGTCCGTACCACTACGTGTACGCATACGCGTGCAGACCCATAGTGATAGTGAGCGTAGATGCGAGTGTACGGTCCGTACCACTACGTGTACGCATACGCGTGCAGACCCGTAGTGATAGTGAGCGTACATGCGAGTGTACGGTCCGTACCACTACGTGTACGCATACGCGTGCAGACCCATAGTGATAGTGAGCGTAGATGCGAGTGTACGGTCCGTACCACTACGGGTACGCATACGCGTGCAGACCCATAGTGATAGGGCCGTACACTCGCATCTACGCTCACTATCACTATGGGTCTGCACGCGTATGCGTACACGTAGTGGTACGGACCGTACAAATGCCTGTACGCTCACTATCACTATGGTTCTGCACGCGTATGCGTACTCGTTGTGGTACGGACCGTACAAATGCCTGTACGCTCACTATCACTATGGTTCTGCACGCGTATGCGTACTCGTTGTGGTACGGTCCGTACCACTACGTGTACGCATACGCGTGCAGACCCATAGTGATAGTGAGCGTAGATGCGAGTGTACGGTCCGTACCACTACGTGTACGCATACGCGTGCAGACCCGTAGTGATAGTGAGCGTAGATGCGAGTGTACGGTCCGTACCACTACGTGTACGCATACGCGTGCAGACCCATAGTGATAGTGAGCGTAGATGCGAGTGTACGGTCCGTACCACTACGTGTACGCATACGCGTGCAGACCCGTAGTGATAGTGAGCGTACATGCGAGTGTACGGTCCGTACCACTACGTGTACGCATACGCGTGCAGACCCATAGTGATAGTGAGCGTAGATGCGAGTGTACGGTCCGTACCACTACGGGTACGCATACGCGTGCAGACCCATAGTGATAGGGCCGTACACTCGCATCTACGCTCTCTATCACTATGGGTCTGCACGCGTATGCGTACCCGTAGTGGTACGGACCGTACACTCGCATCTACGCTCGCCATCACGATGGGTACACATACGGCAGCACTCCCACAGTGATTTGGGAACATGCACAGGCCCTCTCAGCAGCAGTACGGCGGATTTTACACATCACTGTGGTGATAGGCGACACACATGTCGGAATAGGGCGGACATACTTGTCCATGGATGGACATACTTGTCCAGGAATGGACACCAAGGCATCGTCTGTGCATTACCACATGTGTGGGGCACAGGTGTCACAGGCTGTGATGTGGAACATGCCTCCTGAGTGGAGAAGGCACCAGATGTATGATGAGATGTGTACATGTGTACTGTGTGAGGGTGCAATGTGTGCCAGGCATGCCCTTGACTCCTTTGACATGTGTGCATGTGGGACTGCGCACTTGGGATGAGCGTCACTGGCATGGCACGGACACCAACACACGGAAGTGTCCCATGATGCCCGGTACAGGGGTCATGACACATGACTCATCACCACCCACAGTGCACAATGTGACTATGCCATATATGTGTCCGGGAGTTACATCGGGTTGATGTTGTAGCACCCTCAAAAGCTGCAGCCGTTGCAGCAACCAACATGTGGCTGTGTGTAGATTGTCATTGCACACTGTTCCCAACACCATGCCACATGTGTTACCGGATGTGAGGTGCACATGTATGCAAGGGACACAGAGTAGCGTGACAAGGCCATGTCAGCAAACTCACAAGGAATGTGTGGGGAGTCATGACATGTGCACCTTCATGGCAAGGTGTGTGGGCTGGACTAGTGTAATGTCATGTGACCTGTGGCTCAAGTGTTCCGCTGCCAGTATCTGCAATCAGCATCACACTTCTGCTGATGTGTGGGTGTATGTCACTCCTGTCTTGCGTCGGGCAGTGCACTTGCACTGGGACACAGCTATTTTCATGGCGTGGCATGGGGAGGTTCTCAATCACCGTGTGTAGCTGGGTCTTGGAAGGAGCGTCACCTTGCATCCATACGTGTCCTGGGCATGTAGCACATGCCTGACTCCCTATGAGGCATGTGTGTATTGCCAGATTTACATGTGCTCAGTAGACATGAGTTGTTCTCGTAGTGCACTCACTCTTCCTTGTCACTTCCAAATTACTGCAGAGCGCCTCCTGTTGCCCGAAGAATTCCAGACTTGGCCACCATGCAGGAGAATGACACGATCCGGCTCTACCGGTTCACCCAACCGTTGATTCTGGAGCTGACGGCGAGACTGGCACCACACCTGCAACCGCAGCACAGGTATCCTACGGCACTGACACCCCAGCTGAAGGTAATGGCTGCCCTACATTTCCTTGCCACGGGTACCTTCCAATATACCATAGCTCATGTTGGTGGCATGTCCCAGAGCATGTTCAGCGGTGTGCTGCATGATTTCTTGGAGGCCATGTTGATTCACCTGGATGACTTCATCAAGTTCCCAACCCCTGAACAGATGACTGAGGTCAAGCGTGGTTTCTATGCCCTGGGAGGGATGCCCCATGTCATTGGGTCCATAGATGGGACACATGTAGGTTTGGTACCACCACACGCACGGGAGGTGGCGTACCGCAATCGGAAGCACTACCACTCCATCAATGCCCTTGTGGTGTGTCTGTCCAACATGGGGATTTCGCATGTCTGTGCTCGTTTTCCAGGATCAGCACACGATGCCTACATCATGAGGCGTAGCGGGATGCCTGATATGATGATGCAGCTGCGCAACGAACGGGCATGTGTTGTTGGTGGGTACAGTCTGTCTGATCTGTATTCTGTTTGGCCGAGCAGCACTACCGCTTCGCCAGTTCTAACGATATCCATGTGCTTTCCATTTAGGGGACGCTGGCTATCCCAACATGCCTTGGCTGCTGACACCTCTCCGCAACCCCATCACGCCGGCCCAGCTCCGCTACAACACCGCCCATGGCCGGACAAGGCGAGTGATAGAGAGGACGTTTGGCATGCTGAAGAGCCGATTTCGGTGCCTCCACAAGACCGGCGGTGCACTCCCTTATGCCCCGGCGAAGGTCTGCAAAATCTTCATGGTCTGCTGCATGCTGCACAACATGGCAGTTGAGAGAGCTGTGCCACTCATCCTGGATCAAGATGACGAGGACCATCCACCCGTGGAGGACGAAGGGCTTGGCAATGGGGCTAGTGATGTGGAGGATGTGGAGCCGCAAGAGGACATCCGGACTCGGCTCATACGCGACTTCTTTGCTTAGTGGTGAGTACCAGGGTCTGAGTGTGCACGCATTGGTCCCCGTGTGGCATGCGTTGTGATGTGTGTCTCCACCTGCATGTATGGCACGTTGGTCAGAGGTGTGTGTGGGTGTGTCACTGGAGTGATGGTGGCAGTGATGGTAGTATTTCCCCAGGCATAATTGTGACCTAGCATGTTGTCATACATACATGTGTCGAGTGAATGCACATGCAAGTGGCTGAGCTTCTTGTGGCTGACTTCTTGTGTGTCTCTCTTCCCCAGGTACCTGCGCATGCCGTTTGCTGGTTGCATTGTTGTGGCACTGATATTCCTCATGGACATGGCATCGTGGGCTGACTCAGCGTTACAGGCACGGACACGTTTGGAAGTCTCCATGGGGTAAGGGATGCATCTGGGGTGTATTGGGTGTGGCAGTTGTTCACGATGTGTGCACACTGCCCCGGTCGGGGTTTGGGTCCTCTGCAGACATGTGGCATCCCCATGGGACACGACATGCAGCTGGGTACACCTGAATAGATGGTCTGCCTGGTTGTCAGTCATCAGTGATGGGATAGTGGATTGTGATGAAGGCATCAATGTGTGTGACACTGCCCTCGGACACATACGGTTAACATTGTCTTGACATGGCGTGGGACTTCCACATCAAGGGATGTATGGTGTATGGCGGTCTCTCCGTGAGCAGCTGTGGGTATTTAGCTGTTATCCGACACTTGTGTGCCAGTTCCATGCCTATCACGCATTTGTGCTGCAGAAGGGGGGTGCCAGTGTTGGAGCCACATGTTACTCCACATGGTGTGTTCATGTGTACTTCAAGTTGCCTCTGCAATCCCAAACACATGACTATTAAAGGTGTCCCTATGCCTCCAAGGTGCCTCTTCTCAGTCAATGCTGGTGTGTTGGCACGGTGCATCCTGCATGTCTGGCATGGTATTCCCTGATTGTGGCTATGTGTCAATGTGTCGAGTGGCAAGATGCAAGCTGTGTGTGTGTGCTGAGACTGTGTAATGGGCATGATGTCCATGACTGTGTGGGTATTGTGACATGTGCCATCCCCATGCATCCAACGTTGTCCATGACCCCATTCTCTGCATCCACCGGACTCAAGCTTGCAGGACATGGTTCTGCCACCTGTCTACACGTACCTGGGTGCCCCCCAGGACACGGGCCAGGATCCCTGACCTCTGCGCATGACTGTTGCTGTACTCAATGTGTCTGTCAGCACGGTTGTTCGGCCACCCCCTCAGCTGGTTCTGACCATCACGGGTGTGTATGGTGCTCCATGTCTGTCTTGCCTAGAAAACTGTGACCCATGTGTCCTGTGCCAGACTCAGGCCCCAGGGTGTGGATGGTTGAAGTGAACAGATGACTCAGGCATGTTTAGACTGTACAAGTCACATGTTAGGTAATAATGCTACCAGCAGGCATCTACTCTTAATAGTGTGATTTATTATTGGGGGGGGGGGCCAAGTGAGGGGCTTTCCGGGATTAGGGAATCCAAAGTTCAGTAGGGGAGTTGGTGTCCTTGCCATTGGAAATCCTCAGAGTCCATGCCACAGTCTTTGTCAACATTGGTCAGCCAGTGACCAGCAGGGCCATGTGGCAGAGAATGTCTCTTGATGCTGTGATGCTGTTGCTCCAGTGGGCCAGGTGCCAGGCCAGGTGTCCTGGGAGATGGTGATGTAGCAGCCACCCTCACGGTCCTTTCCGTGGACGGCCCGGCTTCCTGCGGGGAACCTCAGCAGCAGGCCGTGACGACGTCTGGGATGCTCCGTCGGATGTTTCCTCCTCCTCCTCATGATCCCTCCCTGTGGGTGGTGATGTTCTCCGCCTTCTGGCACAGGGAGGGTCGGCCATGGTGTTGGCCATCCGACGGAGTTCAGCGTGAATCCCCTGGGACGCCGTCACTTGCTGAGCCTGTCTGTCCTCCATCCTCCGTTGGTGTAGCTGTAGACAGGCTATTAGCTCCGCATGTTGCTGGGCCTGCTGGACCTTGATCCCCTCGAGGACGGACACAACCTGGGCCATGCCCGTGGTGTCCTGCCGGTATGAGTCCAGGATGTTACGGACATGGGAAAATACCGGATCCCCAGCCAACTGGTCAGGCTCGCGCCTCCGCCGTCCTCCACTCCCACCACCCCTGCCCACTTGCGTCTGGCCTGCACTTGTGGGCACATGGGGTCTCCGGGACCCCTGAGGGGTGGCATTGGCGTTGTCGCCTGCCTCCTCCTGGGTGCCCGGGACACCGTGTCCCTCCTGGCGAGCCTGGCTGCATTGTGGTGTTGGGGCAGGGATCCTGGGTGTCTCCTGGGATGTGGCAGGAGTGGGGGTGGTGGTTGGCACGGTTGTACCTGACGCAGGTGCTGCAGGTGGTTGGACACCAGAGGGGCCAGGTCGGTCGGGGTCGTCCGCAGAGTGGTGAGAGTGGTCGCTGCCGGTGGGATCGGTCTCCTGCAGATCCGGGTCCTGTGAGTGTTCCCCCCCAGTGTTGGGGGGTGCAGCACGACGTTGACCTGTGTGTGAGAGAGACAATGTTAAGTTTGATCCATGCAACATCCATGTTTCATCCGTTACAAAGTTGGCACATTTCCTCTTGGAATTTGGATCTGTCTTGCATTCCACTCACAGTGCACTTGTGCATGTGTGTGTCCCTTGGGCACCAATTTGGCCCCTTTAACTATGTGTGGCACAGTCTTACTTGCTGCGTCAAGTGTGACTGCAGTCAGCAGTGGAGTGTGCATGTGTGCCGAGCTATGCATTTGCGCCTTCCTTGTAGCACTGTACATGTGCACATGGAGTGGATCCACACACTCATATGATGCAGGTGGCTGTCCTTGTGCTCGTGTACAGGTTGTAACATGGCCCTGCGTTTTGCCATGATGAAGAGGGGGGGTTCTGGCACTGGCCACCCTTGTCTACATGCACGCAGTCCACCTGCTGACGGGCAGACATTCCCACACACCAAAGGACTGATTTGCTCTCCCTGTGTCTCCCTCCTTCTCTGTCCCCCTCTCCCTCCCTCTCTGTCCCCCTCTCCCTTCCTCTGTGTGTCAGCCTCCTCCCTCTGTCCATCTTCCTGTGTCTCCCTCTCTCTCTGTCCCCCTCTCCCTCCCTCTCTGTCCCCCTCTCCCTCCCTCTGTGTGTCAGCCTCCTCCCTCTGTCCGTCTCCCTCCCTCTCAGTCCCCCTCTCCCTCCCTCTGTGTCCCCCTCTCCCTCCCTCCGTGTGTCACCCTCTGTCACCTTGGCCCAGCTTCCTGGGCACACACTGTTAGCAGATCTTTGAGTGGCCCTTGGCCTGTTGATGTGAGTTTGTTTCTGATCTCCAGGCACCCATTTTGTCTGCTGTGTGTCTGTGCGCTGCTGCTGTGGTGGTGTGTGCTGCCACTCTTTCACACTGTTGGCTGTTCATTATCTGCTGGCATGTGCAAAACAGTGCCTTCACCCCCATGTGTTGATGCAAGGCGTCCGCCATTTGCTGGCAAGTCATTCCTGTGTTGGGACACAGTGTTTGTCTGGCTGTGACCTAGGCCATATGGGCAGAGGGCATTGTTGTCTACTTTGGAGTCGCACTATGTGATTCTTGGTGCCCAGCCTCCCGCCATCCGGGTTACCGTGTCATGTGTTGTTGTCTTCTGTGGCCTGTGACTTGACATTGTCCAGCTGGGTGCATGGGGCATGGTGGCAGCAGTGGCATGTGCCTGCTCATGGAGTGTGGTTGAGTAATGCGATGGCTTGTGGTGGTTGCGTGCCTGTTATTAATTTTGGTTGTGGTTGCAGTTCCCCCCATGTGAGGTGCGTTGTTTGTGTACTCACCCGGGTCTCGGAGTCCTTCTACTCCTTCAACTGCCTCCACCGGCAGTATGGCCATCACCCTCTCCTCCCAGGGATGGTACTGTACGGCTCTGCGGGAGGGCCCTCCTCCGGTGGCGTTGGCCTGGTCGTGTTCCTCCTGCCTCTTGGCTCTGACCCTCCTCCGCAGATCGTACCACCTGTTCTGGCAATCCTGCTTGGTCCTCCTGGTGTCCGCAACAGCATTCACAGCATCGACGATGGTCTGCCACATGGCTGTTTTGGCTGCCTGGCTGGTGCTTCTGACCAATGTTCCAAAGATCTGTGGCTCGACTCTGAGGATTTGATCAACAAGGACCTCCAACTCTCGGTGACTGAACTTTGGATTCTTGGTAGTGGGCATGGTGAGGGGTGTGGGTGGGGATGGTGTGGGTGTGGGGGGGGGTGTGGATGTTGGGGGGGGGTGTGGATGGTTGTGTGTGTGTGTGAATGTGATGAGAGGGTGTTTGTGAGGGTGGTCGTTTGAAGGTGTGCAAGTGTAAGGTGTGGTGTAGCTTGTAGTCTGGTTCTGTGGTGTCTGGCAGCAGTGAGTCTGTTGGAAAGGCTCATGGTTTGTGTGTGTGGGCCCTTTTTATTGGTCCATGGGTGGGTGTGGCAGTTTTTGAATTTTGGGTGGGTGTGTTATAAGGAGTGGTGGTGTATTGGGCCTCTGTTTGTTTTTGGCAGTTGCAGGTCAGTGATTGTGTTATTTAAGTGGTTGTTGGCCATGTTTAGTGGCTGTGTGCCTTTCGACTGGTGTATTCTTGTGTTGTTTTATTGTGTCCTGGTTGTGTACGTGCGTTTTGAGCGTGTGTACGGTGTGTACATGGGCCATTTGGTTGTACGATTTTGTCCTTGTGTGTGGCTTTGTAAGACTCGTACATGCGGTTGTGATGTTGGGGCATGGGGTGCGCTCCGTACTTAGGAGGTTGTGTTGGGGGTGCGCCAGGAACGTCCAGGGGTGGGGGTACGACTGGAACGTACTGGGGTGTGGGTACACGGGGGGTACGACACGTCCAGGGGTGGGGGGTGTACATTGACGGTGGTACGACACGTACTGGGGTGGGGGGGTGTACATTGACGGTGGTACGACACGTACAGGGGTGGGGGGGTGTACATTGACGGTGGTACGACACGTACAGGGGTGGGGGGTGTACATTGACGGTGGTACGACACGTACTGGGGTGGGGGTACGACTGGAACGTACTGGGGTGTAGGTTCACGGTGGTACGACACGTCCAGGGGTGGGGGGGTGTACATTGACGGTGGTACGACACGTACTGGGGTGGGGGGGTGTACATTGACGGTGGTACGACACGTACTGGGGTGGGGGTACGACTGGAACGTACTGGGGTGTAGGTTCACGGTGGTACGACACGTCCAGGGGTGGGGGTACGACTGGAACGTACTGGGGTGTAGGTTCACGGTGGTACGACACGTCCAGGGGTGGGGGTACGACTGGAACGTACTGGGGTGTGGGCACACGGGGGGTACGACACGTACTGGGGTGGGGGGGTGTACATTGACGGTGGTACGACACGTACAGGGGTGGGGGGGTGTACATTGACGGTGGTACGACACGTACTGGGGTGGGGGTACGACTGGAACTTACTTGGGTGTAGGTACACGGGGGGTACGACACGTACTGGGGTGGGGGGGTGTACATTGACGGTGGTACGACACGTACAGGGGTGGGGGGGTGTACATTGACGGTGGTACGACACGTACTGGGGTGGGGGTACGACTGGAACGTACTGGGGTGTAGGTTCACGGTGGTACGACACGTCCAGGGGTGGGGGGGTGTACATTGACGGTGGTGCGACACGTACTGGGGTGGGGGTACGACTGGAACGTACTGGGGTGTAGGTTCACGGTGGTACGACACGTCCAGGGGTGGGGGTACGACTGGAACGTACTTGGGTGTAGGTACACGGGGGTACGACACGTACTGGGGTGGGGGGGTGTACATTGACGGTGGTACGACACGTACTGGGGTGGGGGTACGACTCGAACGTACTGGGGTGTAGGTTCACGGTGGTACGACACGTACAGGGGTGGGGGTACGACTGGAACGTACTTGGGTGTAGGTACACGGGGGTACGACACGTACTGGGGTGGGGGGGTGTACATTGACGGTGGTACGAATACGTACTGGGGTGGGGGTACGACTCGAACGTACTGGGGTGTAGGTTCACGGTGGTACGACACGTACAGGGGTGGGGGGGTGTACATTGACGGTGGTACGACACGTACAGGGGTGGGGGTACGACTGGAACGTACTTGGGTGTAGGTACACGGGGGTACGACACGTACTGGGGTGGGGGGGTGTACATTGACGGTGGTACGACACGTACTGGGGTGGGGGTACGACTCGAACGTACTGGGGTGTAGGTTCACGGTGGTACGACACGTACAGGGGTGGGGGGGTGTACATTGACGGTGGTACGACACGTACTGGGGTGGGGGTACGACTCGAACGTACTGGGGTGTAGGTTCACGGTGGTACGACACGTCCAGGGGTGGGGGTACGACTGGAACGTACTGGGGTGTAGGTTCACGGTGGTACGACACGTCCAGGGGTGGGGGTACGACTGGAACGTACTGGGGTGTGGGCACACGGGGGGTACGACACGTACTGGGGTGGGGGGGTGTACATTGACGGTGGTGCGACACGTACTGGGGTGGGGGTACGACTGGAACGTACTGGGGTGTAGGTTCACGGTGGTACGACACGTCCAGGGGTGGGGGTACGACTGGAACGTACTGGGGTGTGGGTACACGGGGGGTACGACACGTACAGGGGTGGGGGGGTGTACATTGACGGTGGTACGACACGTACTGGGGTGGGGGTACGACTCGAACGTACTGGGGTGTAGGTTCACGGTGGTACGACACGTCCAGGGGTGGGGGTACGACTGGAACGTACTTGGGTGTAGGTACACGGGGGTACGACACATACTGGGGTGGGGGGGTGTACATTGACGGTGGTACGACACGTACAGGGGTGGGGGGTGTACATTGACGGTGGTACGACACGTACTGGGGTGGGGGTACGACTGGAACGTACTGGGGTGTACCTAGACGGGTGGGGGTGTACATACACGGGGGGTACGTGTCGGACGTACGGGGGCTGGGGGGAGTGTTGGGCGCGTATGCGGGCACATGTCTCCATGGTTGCTATAGGTGTTCGGTGCGGACGGTGTTTTTTCCATACGGTTGTACGCTCGGACGCACGGGATGGATCGTGATTCCTCGGTCGGACTTGGCTTTTCACGTTTGTAAGGTAAATTGTCCGAGGACGTGTCGGGCACATTTTCCGACCCGAGGACGTGTGGGGAAATATTCCCAGTGCGGTTCGTATGGACTTTTTACCATGCGAATCGTGATTGCCAGTTCGTACGGCACTTGTACGATTCGTACGGTAAAAAGACCCGATACGAGTCGCACGGGGATATTTTTTGCCGGATCGTGATCGGCACCTTAATGTACGCAAGCCAAGGGACATGTCTTCCCATGTCACAGTCCAAGCAGTGCTGGATTATAATTTGGTTAAATATCGCCTTTTGATTGCTCCAAATTTGTAATCAAAGATTCAGCAGAGCGAGCCTAATTTTATCCATGCACACATCAACCCAAGCTCCTCATGGCACCCAAAATAAGGACAATAGATGACTGGGGTAATACCTTGCGGCAGAAGTGCTTTTATTCTGCCTGGAGGCAAACAACCATGGGGTGCTCCCATTCACCAGTGCCATAAGTGGCCCCTGGGACACACTGAGGCCCCGATTCTGATGTCGTTCGGAAGTCCTCTGAATCAGATTTGGCTTTCCCGGATCCGATTTGTACACAGGTCCGAACCACCAAGTACGATGAGAAGATCGTGTACGTGGCGACCGAATCATTAGCGGGACCCGGACCTGTCCGAACGACTCATTCGTAGCCAAATTGTGCCACCTAATGGAGCCAAATTCCGACCGTGCGAGTACGATGCATGATTCGGACAGCCGCTTTTCCTCAGTCTCAGAGAGAAAAAACGACTGTCGGAATCATACCTCAGGGGGGCCATAGCAGGTCCCCTTCACCCAGGGCCCTCCAAATCTGTCACAGGGCTGTGCCCATGAGTCCCCCCGATCCATGCATGCACAGTGTGGTGGGTACTATGGAGTGCCTACCACAGGGTGTATGCATTTCCCCATCCACCCCTTTTTGCAATGGGAGCCTGTCTACGCATCTGTACACAGGCTTCCATAGAGTTCAGTGGGAGTCCGAGCAAACTGAGTCCATAAGCATATGGCTGCATCGTCCTTGCTCATTAGGACTCCCGGCGCACGTTTCACTCAGAAAGCCCTCCAGATCTGAGTCGTACGTAGGGCTTTCCTAGCAAGATTGGAATATTTTGCTAGCATAGGTGCCTACCTACCAAGGGTATAAGATAAAAAAGAGCATCGATCATCTGAACATATTTTAAGCATTTAGCAGTGATGTTGCTATTCCAGGTTCCATGCTAATTAAAATTACCCCCAGGTACGGGAAGCTATTGACCAATGACAGAACATTTCCATCATAGTTAATAGGTCTCATGTTAGACTTCTTACCATCACATATCATAGGTTGGGACTTACTATAATTGATATCCATCTCTTAATCAGCCATAAATGTGGCGAAGGACTGTAAGAGCATCTTGATGCTCAATGGTGTACGGTCTTGCCTATCCAAGGGACATCATGCCAGCTTTGGACCAGTTGTTAATGTAAAAAATAAAAAGTCTAGTGACTCACCCCTCTTGGCAATTTAAATGGCTAAGAACACTCTCTGTTTGGCCCAATACAAACTCGGGCTGATACATTTAAATGAAAACAATGTGAAACGCTAACCAGGCTGACATCCAGACCCATGCCTGGTAATATTTGACAAAGTTTAGAAAGGTTATCCTGGTCCAACGCAGTGGAGAGGTCTATTAAAGTTCGGTAAGGTGAGCTGTCCTTTGCAGTCACAAATTTTCCCTATTAATAGGTGAAGATTCAGTCACTGATCAAATGTGCCCAGACCCTTCCTGAATCCATATTGACAGGATTTTGCTGAAGAGTCAATCAGTGAAATAGGGCGATAGCACTGAGATCAGTTCTATCCCCCTTCTTAAAAATG
The DNA here is from genome assembly GCF_964204655.1 of Triturus cristatus. Lineage (NCBI taxonomy): Eukaryota > Metazoa > Chordata > Amphibia > Caudata > Salamandridae > Triturus > Triturus cristatus. The sequence goes on from NC_140587.1 coordinate 628,681,500, forward strand.
GGCACAGTGATCGAGGTGGCTCAAGTAGCAGGTAACATATGCACTGACAGGGAATAAAAAAAATTAGCAAGCAGTGGAACAATTGGTCTACATTACACTTTAAAAGATCTATAAGAATGGCATCTGGGCCAAGAGCTTTGTTGGGGAGGCATTCCAGAAGAGCAGTAATAACTTCCTCCAGATCAACTTTTAGGCACACCTGTTAAGAACAACCTCCGAGTACATTGAAGCTCACATTGGTAATAAATTGCTAAGAAGTGCTGTATCCATCATTCATCAACAACATGTGAACTCAGAGGAGTCTTGTTGCGGGAGGGGCTTCTGATAAGGGTGATAGTAGACTAGAAAAGTCCAACATCTTTAAAATGGTTGGCTACCATAATGGTCCTTAAATGGTTGGCACTAATCTCCTTCATCCTAGCATGAGGAGAGTGTTTATAGATGCCCAACATGTTGTGATCTTGTCATTATTCCTAGGTCTAAAGCACAGTGCACAGCGCAGGTTTCTATTTGCAGCAGAGCAAGCAGACTCGAACCACCTTGGAGATGACTTCTCGGAAACAGGAACAATTTTCAGGAGCATTGTTCTCTTTTTTTATTGTGCAGAATAGGAGGGAAAAAATAAACCTTTACAAAACATGATATGTCAATGTTCTAATCATTCGTACCATTACAAACATCTTTCAATTATAGCATCTTCAGTTAAAATACAGTGCTGTCCAGGAGCTTAAAAGCTGTTAAAATTAGCTAAGCTGTTCAAAAACAATAGTTCATCCTAAAATAACAAAATGTAGTACAATCAGGTGCATATCATAACAATGACATTTTCTTCTCAATGCCAAAATCATAATATTAATAAAGTGCTAGTAGTGGCAATGAGGTATAATATATATCATAGTGCAATAAAGCTCTTCAATCAATTCAATCAATTCTTTATTCGAATAGGTACATATCCATAAATGCACAAATTGTATTTCAGCACATAAAATTAGTTACATCACAATAAAATATATAAAATCAGGTGTTCATAAAGTGCACTTAGTTTTCCTGGCCCGCACTGCAGTTTTTAAAAAGGCACTTACTCGAAAGGACAGTTCGTCATCTTCCAGAAGGAGAATCGATATGTGTGCCGATTTGAGGTGGATTGGTGAGTTATTTTTAAAATAGGGTTTTAAAAGTAATTTAGCATATTTGTTATAAAACTTGCAGAAAAATAAAAAGTGTAATATAGATTGCCCACTCTGGCCATTGCACGGGCATGGCAGGAGATCAAGGTTAATATGGAAACCGAGAGGGAAGCAAAGTAAAAATTTCACAGTGCCAGCTCTTAGGTAAAAAAGGAGTCCCCTCCCCCACCAGCCAAAGGGATTTGTAAGGTAACTAGCCAGCTGGTAAGACGTGTTCTCAATTGGCAGAAAAGCTGCTATAGTTGGTTTCTTTGCCTCCCTATCTAATCTTGCCTTGCTATAGTGCGTGTAAAGTGCAGTGCATACATCTCTTTTGCTGACGGTATGTGCTCTTTTGGATTTGTAAAAATATGCTCATAGTTAACCCTGCTTAGACTTAGGCTCACCTCTGCTAGCCATGGAATGTCCATTCCCTATTCGCATTTAAGGCAATCTCCTATGATCTCCTGTGTGAGGGTTGCGCTTGATTTTTCCAGATAGCCAGCCAGAATAAGGTAGGGCGTGCCTGCATATAATGTTCGATATAATGAAGGTTCAATTAGCTATGGCAGGCATATTGTGATGTAGAGATAGCGGTTCCCAGACGTTTCTGACAAAACTTGTTTTCTTCTCACTGGATACTGAAGCCCCTAGAGATTTCCCAAACTTCCGTGCCATAATGCACTGAAGTTGAGTTTTTTTTAAAATAGCTAGAACGGCCCCTGTCATCCTTGGTTGTGGGAGGCTAAGGACCAAGTTAATGGCTTTAACTAACTTGTTCCTACAGAAGGCCATGTGGTCAGTCCAGGAACTGTTAGCAGCAAAAACGAGCCCCAAATAGGGGAAAGTGCTAGTGCGTTATTAGCTCTGGTTGCCCACAGAGATGGATTTTGAAAGGCACTTACTTGGTCCACAGGTCATTATAAAACATTTTTTTTAATTGGTGCATAAATCTAGGGAGGCCTTAAAATCAACAAAACCCCGTACTAAGATGCTAAGGGCATTAGGTGTGTGGCCCATTAAAACCTCATCATCGGCGTATTATAGCACGTATAATAGTGAGCAAAAATAGACTTAACAGTTTGGCTGGAACTGGTTAGACAGCAGGACATCCTGATGTTTCAAGAAACTTAGGCTACCAAAGACATTTATCTTGAAGGGTTTGTCTGTTTTAATGTTTTGGCCCCGATTCCCAAACTAGGCTGCCCATCTGGCGGCCTGTCCATCTGGGTGAACATCGCCACCGGGGGAAGCATTACATTTTTACATACTCACAACAACAAATTCCAGGCATTGTTATATAAAAGGGGGGTCTCTATGTACATACTCAATTTCTATAACAATGATTTTCACAGCTCACCTAACGTCAATTTTTCCAACTTGTTTGATTTCGTCACCACTTTAGAGAATAGTAACGGTCTGGATACTAGAGCCGGCATTTGCCTGGGTGGCGATTTTAATGCTAAACTCCCTAGTGAAGACATTTTAGCTTCGGGGCCAGGAAGTAGAGGACAAACTTGCCACAGGGGCATGGAATTAAAAGAATATATACAGAATCATGCTTTAAGTAATGTTATGGATATAGCCCCTGTAACCAATGACAACAACCCACCCAAACCAACATTGAGAGGGTGGGGCTGTGCAAGTACTATAGATTACATTTTCATCTCTCCCGCCCTTGAAGATTTTTTAGTGAAAGCAGCAATTGTCCCTACTCATCATGGTGACCATAACCCGATCCAAGTTGTGTTTATATTGTCCTCGAGGCCGACACCCAAAGTAGAATGTGGTGCAAGGGATTTGGTACCTTCAAACGATAACCTAAGATTAGTGTGGTGAGGGGTTAACAACTATGACCTGCTCCATACAATAGTCATGGATAACCTGGAACTCATAAACTCCTGCTTGTCCGGAATGGGAAAACCTTCTGGGCCGCTCTCAAGGATATGAGATCAATGGGGTTATCATTAGCTCCCGAGCTGCCGGAGCCCCAAGGTGATTATAGGCACCTCCTGATGTGAAAATGGCAGCGTTGGCGGCAGCGGCCGCTGTGTCTGGTGGGGGATGTAGTCCCCTGCTCTTGGGTGTGGTGTCTGGCTGGAGGTGGCTGTGACGGGCTCTTGTAATGGACTGATTGTTCAAATAAAAAATGAATTCTAAAAAAACAACATCAATTACGTGTCCCAAAGTTTCCAAATTGCTGAAAATTGACATAAGCTCCTAGGGCCAGATGTACGACCATTCTATTAGGGTGGTCGCAAATAGCTATTTGTTGCAACTCGCAATTTGCAACTTGCAATATGGAATGTACTAATGTGTCTCAAACACATTAGCAATTCCCAATGGGGTCGCAAATGACCTGCCTCATCAATGTTCAAGACGCAGGTCGCAACTTGCGACCAATTATGAAAGAGCAATAACACAGGGATGGTGGCCTGCTGGGGACAGCAGACCACCATGTCTATGTTTGCTTTATAAGTAGGCAAAAGACACACAATTGATGGACGAAATGCAGAGCAAATCAAAACATTCACCCCCAGTCAAGAGATCTGAGTTAAATCCATCATTCATTTGCTCATCATACCACCCCAGTTTAGACGTGGCCATATGCAAATCAGTCTTGACCCTGTGCCTCATGGAAACAGTTCAGCCCGAACTGACAAGCCAGGTCCTCCCTGGACCGGAAACAAGCATCGTAGGACCGGTTTCGGGGTTTCACCCTTCATGAGCCAGGGTAGCTTGAATCCAGTGGCACAGTGAGCCCAGGACCCACGTCTGGGCATACCTGCAGCACTTAGGGCGAGAAAGCAAAAGGCACACAATTGATGGACGGAATGCAGAACAAATCAAAACATTTACCCCCAGTCAAGAGATCTGGGTTAAATCCATCATTCTTTTGCTCACCCTGCCACCCCAGTTTAGACCTGGCCATATGCAAATCAGTCTTGACCCTGTGCCTCATGGGAACAGTCCATCCCCAACGGCCAAGCCAGGTCCTCCCTGAACCGGAAACAAGCATCCTAGGACTGGTTTCGGGGTTTCACTCCTCATCAGCCAGGATAGCTTGAAGGGTTTGTCTGTTTTAATGTTTTGGCCCCGATTCCCAAACTAGGCTGCCCATCTGGCGGCCTGTCCATCTGGGTGAACATCGCCACCGGGGGAAGCATTACATTTTTACATACTCACAACAACAAATTCCAGGCATTGTTATATAAAAGGGGGGTCTCTATGTACATACTCAATTTCTATAACAATGATTTTCACAGTTTGGAACAGTGAGCCCGGGACCCACGTCTGGGAATACCCGGCGCACATAAAGCGAGAAAGCAAAATACACACAATTAATGGACGGTGAATGTATGACATTGTTTTGTATCCTGTCAATCAATTGTTCTTTTTGCATTTGCTTTATAAATAAAGCAAACAAATATTTTCATATACAGCCCGTTTTCCTTAAAGGGAAATGGGATGTATTTAAAAGAAAAAAAGAAAACTTTTCCTTTTATTGTTTAAGGGTAGGCAGTGGTCTGTGTGACCACAGTCTGCTCCTAAAAAACATGTTTGTTGCCAAATACAAAGGAGAAGGAGTTCCCTGGGGACCCCTTCCCATTTGCGACTGGCTTACCAGCAAACCGCAATTCTTTTGTGACCACATTTGCGGTCGCAAAACAATTGTACATCCTCTGTGACTTGCTATTAGGAAGGGACGACCTGGGCACTCCCCTTCCTAATAGTGACTTGTAAACCCTATTTTGCTAGTTGGTAATAGGTTACCGACTTGCAAAATAAGGTTTGTACATGCTACATCCCTTTCTACCATCACATACAGCATTTATTTTCTGCTTGCGATCGCTAAAAACAATTGTACATCAGGTCTTTAGTTTACCATGCATATGCATGTTCAAACATTGTAACTCTACTCATTTTCATATACCAACGTTCTTAAGTCAGGCTATCCTTTGATTTCCATCCTTGCAGTATCAGGGAATGAGCAACTGCCATACTTATATAACTAAAATACTGAGCAAACATATCGACTTTGCTAATACTCGATGAATATATAGATAGTACCATAGTCGCCACAGCCTCGATTCTGACCCCAATAATTTTGCTAATTTCTTGAAATAACTTAGACCAAAACACATGAAGTGCAGGACATGTGAAAAAGATTGGACGCCACCTACTCCCCCCCACCCCTGAGTCGATTATTTTGCACTGAAACATTGATCTGGGATCACATGAAAGATTCTCTGAAGTATATTAGAAGTGTAATACGCTAGCATTCTTAACAGAAATGTAATTCTTTAAAATTGTCCGACCACATTATATTTATATCCAATCACCAAGATAGATTGCCACTCCCCTATCGTTATCCTACAATTGGTAACTCTATAATTGCCATTTAAAAATTCCTGGCCCAAAGATGAGGTGCTACTGCACTGCATAGTAGAATTCTATACCAATTATCGACAACTTAAAGTTGATTTTTAACTCACTGCATGGGTCATATTATTAATCTTGCGAGAGTTAATCGCCAAAAAGGCCGCTATCTGCCGGTAGCTGAAAAAGGGGGCTGAATCTCTTCACCATGCAGCAGTATCATCTTTGCCCAAGTTTCCTGTCTTTGGCCGATAATAAAATCACCAACTATGTAAAATCCTCTTGCATTCCAATTTTCAAAAAATAGATTTGGAAGTGGCTAATCCCATACAATCATTCAATACCATAAAAACATGACACGACGGAGTGCTCCACACACTAACAAGCATTTGCAATGCAATCGGTCTCGCCTGTGGGACCTTATATGTATTTAGCTATGCAGCACATTAGCATGGGTGCTGAAACATCTACTATTCTTTAACATGGAGGGAAAGTAAGCACCAAACTGTGTGACAGCTAGGTATGGGAACACATGGAGAGAAATATTGCCTTTCAGCCGGAAATGGTATAGTCCAAAGCTCTTTTTTTATTATAAAAGCAGAACCTTCTGGTGGTCATATCACTGAAAATACAAGATTTGAAAAAAATATTATTGTCTACGGGTGCTTGTGGAAGACAATTTCTATGGACTGGAATCTAGAGAATACTAAAGTGATTGTAGTATTTTACTGCCCTCTGCCAGAAAAATAAAATAAAAGAAAGCCCCTCAGCAGAAAGCAATTCTGGTATTTTACTAACCTCTGCTGGTCGTTTTCTATCAAGACAGTTGAATAGAGGCAGTAGAACAGAAAACAAAAGTCCCTAAGCGGAAGCAGACAAGTCCTAGGGGTGATCTCTAGAGCCCACAAAGTACATACACATATAAGTATATACTAAAGAATATGCTAAAATATATATACTAAAGTATATACTAAAGTATATACAAGAGGTCTCGAATGCTCGACCTAAGAGAGGAGTTGGCCTTCGAGTCTCGGCAATGACGCTGAACATCCTGCGATTCTGGGCAAATCACTTAATCTCCCCGTGCCTAACAAAAATGAATGTGTCCACATGTAACGCAACTGGCGCTATGTAAAGCGCTCTGATACCCGATTCGGGTCAATTTCACGCTATATAAAACTCCGAAATTCTTTTTTCCCATTATATATAGCACCTTATATCAAGTTCTTTTTGGAGGATTAGCAGCTTTTAGAAAGTCTGGCAACTCAATTCCTGATTCTTTCAACGTATAAGCACGTAATATTTAAATCAGAATAAACTTATGAAGGACATCTAATTCATGAGAGTGTCTAACAATATTATACAACAATGCTGCCTGATAATACTTCTGTAAATGAGGTTACACAAGCCCTCCCTGACCCTAATTAACTGTAGAACTGAAAACTAAACCCTTGGATGCTTGAAATTCCAAATAAATGGCTTTAAAAGGGAAACAACTTTTTAAAAATATGAGCTATTAATCTTTAAAATGTAGGCTATTAATCTTGATAGGGACATTAGTAAAAAGAAAAAGAAACAATGGCAAAATTGACATCTTGATTAAAGCAATACGGCCAATCGGAGATAACATAAGTAAAGCCAATAGGTCCTTTTCGTGCTTGTTCTTGTTCATAACAGAGAATTTGATCTGGAATCACAAAAATTAGATGTTATTTAGATTCTTAGACATGCTGTGGAACATACTGTTTGAGATTCTGAGGTAGATTTATAGCTGGTGCATTAAACAATAAAAGCTCCATCTTTGATTGACTGATTTTATAGCACCCACTGAGATATATTTCTGAATCTCATTTCAAGCACCTTAAATATTGTCCTTTTCCGCTTTTAAATATAAAATAATTTAATTGGCGAAGAGTTTAATTCCTGCCATCCCCTCTAGTGGTTGGAAAATCAAAGCTTTGTTATGAATCCTGACTGCCAACGGTTCAATAAAAAATGTAAAAAGATTTGACAACATTGCACAGCCCTGTTGAGTGCCTCTTTTAATTGCCACTGATCCTATCTCTTGAATTATTCACTATTTTCGCTTTGGCGTCTTTGTATAAATTCTGAAACATTCATACAAATTGGCCAGGGAATCCCAATTTTATCAAAGTATAAGATAAAGCCTCCAAATTGACTAAGGACCTCATTACGAGTCTGGCAGTCTACGGATTGCCAAACTTTCTGGGGCGCGGAGGTGGTGGTCTTCCGACCACCCTATTATGACCAGGGCAGTCGGGCTGAACTGGGACCACCGCAATCGTCAGGGTTCAGAGATCTCTGGCAATGGTGCAGTGGTCTTGAGGCCACAATATGCTTTGTCCTATCAAGCATAGTACAAGTTTCCTATCCACCAGGTTTTCATGACCGTGAGCCCGCCATGAAAAACATGACAGAGAGGAAACAAAGTGGGCCTGGAGGACTCCTTGTTGCCTCTGGACCATGGAGTGCATGCCCTGTGTGTATGTACCTCAGTACCTGCACGGCACGGACTACAGCAGTACATGCTGTGCAGGTACTGATTTTGACGTTCCTATTGCGGTGCCTATTTCATAGGAATCACCGTGGGAACACCAGAGAACCACCCACCATACAGGAGAAAACTCCTCATCTAGCGGGCAGTTTAACTACGGGTTTGGCGGTGTGGGACGGTCCCGCTACCGCATCTCCAAACTCGTAATGAGACGCTAAATCAAAAGTCTTCTCTGCATCTATTATCAGAATTTCCGCCTACACCTGATTACTTGAAGAAAATCGATGGCCTGAATCCAAACATTTGTGTTGGCTGCCATTGATCTATTCAGCAGGGAGACATTCTGATCTTTATGAATGATTTTGTGTGCAACAGGCATAATTCGTGCTGTTAATACTTTAGTGACCAACTTATAGTCAGAATTTAACAGGCACTTGGGACTTCTTTTCTAGGGACGATACGAATTGGAACATTAAGAACTAACACTGAAACTCAGCAGCTGCAGTCGGTAGTAGGAGTAACTGCAGGGCGGTGACGTGGGGAGGGGGAGGGGCAGGGTGGGGGTAGTAAACTATGGATTACGGAGGTTTACAGGTAAGTTAACATATAAATTAATAAAACGAATTTCGTTGCGTGCACTTCATCGCATTTGGGGATAAAGTTCACGCAACGAAATTCGATGTGCGCCGTTGAGCCTAACAACAACTGGCGTCAAGATGTCACCTGCACCAGTGGCACCAGAAAGGAAAAAAATCCAGCCTACCATTCTCAGCGCATTTAGGTCAGAGGGGCAGTACGAACGCAACCACCCAACGGCACGTTTGTACAATGCGAAGCTGGCTAAAATGTTAGCGCTGGACCTTCTCCCTTTTTCTTTTGTGGAAGGGGTGGGTTTTCTTCAATTTGTGACAGCCATCTGCCTAAAATAGAAGGTTCCCAGACGGTCCTATTTTGCCAGACTTGCTGGTCCAGCACTACATCATGACATGCTGGAATTGCTTGGACAAGCTTTGCGGCAGAGTGCTGATCACAGTATCCACATGACAACAGACATGTGGACCAGTTGCCAAGCCACTGATTACATGTACAACACTGCACACTGGATCTCTTTTGTGGGGGTTAGAGAAAAGATATCTGCAGGTGTTGACACTGCTGAGATTTTTAATGCCACTCAAAAACATGCAATTGTAGCCATGTTCGCCATGGAGAAATCTCATACCGCTGCAAACATTTTGGAAGAGTTTAACAGCAAGGTCTTTGAATGGCTGCACCCAAGAGGGTTTAACATTAGTTTTGTTGGCACGGACAATGGTAGTAGTATAGTTAAGGCCATTGGCAATGGTGGCTATTTCAGGGTCCTGTGTTTGGCGCAATGCATTAACATCATTGTTCAAGACTTTCTGTAAAAATAATACGGAGTCAGCAACTTACTGACCACCTGCAGAAGAATATGCACATATTTCAGCCATTCTTTTAAAGCCTGGAAGCAGCTGAGGATCATTCAACGTGAGCATAGAGTGCCAGTTAAAGCACTCATCCAGGAAGTTCCAACACGTTGAAACTCAACTTATTACATGCTTGAACGTCTGTTTGAGCAGTACAGACCAATCAATGAATATGTCATGCGTAGACTAGGGGATGTTACTGTGAATGGCATGACTATTGAGATGGACCAATGGGGCCTAGTTTAATGCCTGACAGAGATGCTATTTCCTTTAGAGCTCTTCACACGTGAAGTCAGCAAGGAGCACTGTACTATGGGCCAAGCTATCCCATTGTTGCACATGCTACAAGAGCAGCTGAAGGGGGTATCTACAATGTACGTAGGTGTGGAGGAAAAAAAAGAAGCATTTGAGTTGGTGGAGAACTTATCCCTTCACTTAGCTGAAAATACAAGGGTGCAAACTGAGACTGTGTCATCCAACCATTACATTTGTGCCACAATTCTGGATCCACGGTACAAAGCAGTACTAAACACTAACACATTAATTCCTTTTTCACAAGTGGATGTTGCCAAGTCGAAAACTTGGATAGCTGCTGTAGCCAGTCGCTTTGAAAAAGACTGGCTGGAAATTAGAGGCACGCTACTGCAGCCCACAACAAGTACTGCAGGGCAGCCGGCACCAAGTTCAACTTCAGAGCCTGAGGGCAGTGCGGTTGGCTCACAGCAGTCAAAACCACCAACACCACCAAGAACAACATCAACAACGGCAAGAACAAGATCATCATCCCCAGTAAAATCGGCACAGGAATGGTTTCTACAGCAAGTGCTTGTTAGGTCCAGTGCTGATGCAAAGGCAAAAGAGGCCAGGTAAAGCGGAGCACCCCTGAGCATTGAGCGGATGGTCCAGGCCTATCTGGATGACCCAACAGAGGTCTACATTGATCAAAAAACCCATTGCTGTATTGGTATGAGAAAAGTCGCCATTGGCCAGTGCTCAGCAGGCTGGCGATAAACTATCTGGCTTGCCCTGTCGCAAGTGTCTCTTCTGAGCGTGTTTTCAGTGCTGCTGGTGCCATTGTAACAGTGAAAAGGACCAGTCTCTTGCCCCAAAACATTGAGAGGTTAACCATGTTCAAAATGAATCAGCACTTTATACCACCGGATTACACCATACCTGAAGCACAGCAGGAAGATGAAGACAGTGACTTAGAGGACGGAAGTAGTGTGTTAGATGACCTACTTCTGGGTGAACCACCAGAGTTAGAGGACGAGCTCTACTTCCCTGACAACTAGGCTTTCAACTTGTTACTTTCTTTCTTCCTTATTTACTTTTAATATTTGTGTGTGTCTCTGTCTTTTTGATTCGAATCACAACAAATCCATCACCACTGTCTTGTCTTTTTATTGCCATATTAGAGTTGCAACTGTGTGCATTTATTAAAGAAGTCCACTCCTCCCAGTCCTGCTCCATCCTGATTCACCCTAAATCCATTTCCCTCAAGCCAGACATTGGATGGAGAATAGTACACGAAATATGTGCCTGCCTCGTCGAGTCACTCCAAAAGAACATTACTATAGCTATCCTCCTTTCCGAGGTGAGAGGGACTGCCCCTTAAGATGAGCACAGGTAATGATGGCATGCATTGGACGCTGACTCTGAGAGATTGGTATTTGTGTTGTTGTTGTTGTGCATGAAGTGTACTAGTACTTAATTTACACACTAAAAGTAACTCATGTCAATGTTTCCCTTCTTGTTGTTTAATAACAAAGTTATACTTCTACTGCAGGCTGATCCATTGCATTTTTGAATATGGAATACAGACTCACTCGGGACACTACCGACTGAGTTGGACACCTTGATGATGATGACCACATATTATGCTCTTCGCAGTCAGTCAGTAGGATCAGAGATGATTGATGGAATAACTCAGGCGTTTCATGAAGTAGCATAAAAGGTAAACAAGTCAACAACAACCACAGCAGACCTACATGTCTGTGTAGTGGTGGAGTCGAGTGTAGTCATATGACTGACTGCAGTGCAATGATTTTGTTACTTAATTTGGAAAATGCTATGTTGCTGTTTATGTGTGCTCTGTCTGGCACAGTCAAAATTTAAGCTGAGTGGAGGTTGGGTGGGTGCCGTGTGCCTGCTCTGTCCTGTTGCTGTTGTAGGTTAACGCTGGAAACAGAGTAGACATGATTTGCCATGCTGCCACTGAAAGTGTTCTTGTTACACTCCTTCGTAATTTATGCATTTTTTTTCTCCTTCGTTTTTCAATATCCCTTTTGTTTTTCCATCTACACTTACAGGCTGGCCTTTACCCTGTGCTATACTGGAAAAAACAACTCACACTTACCTTACCAATACACATCCGCAAGGCAGGCAGTGGCACCCAAGATTGACGGACTGAGCGTCCATGGAAGGGAGGACCAAGAGGAATGCCGAGAAACAACCTCCCAATTTGACCAGGAAAATAACATATAGTAACTTAGTATCATTCATCATCTTTTAATTCATTTGATTCATTTATTCTCTTCAATCATTACAACTGTGTGTTGGTGTTTATTATGTTTGCTCTTAGTCTTTGCTTATAATTGATCCATACAGCTATGTTTTAATTTTCTTTGCTAGCTTTAAAAGGAAGCCCAGTACAACAGAACATAAATAAACTGTATGTAATGTGGGTCTCTCTGAGGGCAGAAAGAGAAGGCAATTGCATAATAATAATAATTAATAATATACTGCTGACCTGTACTGTCTACTAGTCTAGTTAGTACTACATATCATTAACCATCAAGTCCTCATCATGCATGCATTTCCATTTTCTCCCTTAACAGATTTATGAATATGATGGTCGTCTGCCAAGATTGGGTGTTGTCCATGTGTTTGTCTTTGTCAAACCTTTCCCTCAAATACCCCTTCCCAACCAATCATCAAACTCTAAACCGCTTCCCCCTGGCTGTGTGATTTATTGAGGTGTGACTAAATTACATTTACACCGATAACTCATCACACACTTGCTGGGGCAGATGTGGTGAAAGCAAGTAAGCAACACTAATTCAAGGCAGGGCGAGGATCTTCTTCTGCTCCAAATATTATCTACTGGCGGTCGCCAGTAGGTAGTTATAGTTAGGACCTATTTTCCATAGGAAATCTGCAACATTCTATTCCCAATAAGTCTGGTGCCGGTTGACGAATCTTCACGAAATTCTCCAAACTTTTGGCACGCTCCGGTCCGCTCCTATCCTGACATTTTCGTGGTCATTCGTCAAGCGGGGGCTGAGAAAAAAGGGGGGTCCCAAAACGCGTTTTCCCCATGCAATTTCCCATAGGACCTGTTGACGCAGCTACAGCCCGAACTGCTGAACGGAATTACACCAAATTTGGAAGAAAGGCAGACCTTGGTTCAGAGTCGTGCCTTTTGCTTAAATGGTGTAAATCCGTTCAGTAGTTCCTGAGAAAATCAAAAGTAAAATCACAGATATATCTGGGCGGAGCCTAACCACACATCTCATCGTGAGATCTGATTGGCTGTCAGCACTTCATCCAAGAAGTGTTGGCAGCCATCTTGGGACCAATATACATGATAGCACCTCATTAAAATGCATTGCAGTTAATAGAAGGTTTTAAGACTTTAGTTACATTATAAATCATTTGTTGATGGTACCATACTCATTTTAGGAATTGTGGTATGTTCTACGGTGATTTTACCATGTGAAAAAGCCTTCTGCTGGGATATCATGAATCATGTTTGAGAGAAAACTATTTTCACATGCTTTTCCCACAGCGGTTTGGAAGGTGATCTATAAGCTAAACTGAGAGCATATTTTCTGTAAATTCACATTATCTTTCTTAGTCATGTGAGAATGAAGTCTGACATTCTCAGTAAAACATGTACATCCAACAAGGGCAGAGACTGTCAGTTGATTCCTTTGTCTTCTACTGCAGCTTCCCAGAGTGTTCCAAAGAACAACTAGAGCGCTAACACTCCTACTTATGATAAACATATGGCACACCTGAAGACATCTTGATTGGAATAAAGTGGTAACTCTTAAAACATTTAATTTGAAAAGGAACAAAATGAGGGGGTTCATTTTGCCATAGAATGTATGATTAGTGCTGCAGAAAGAAAAATTAGGGCACATTTTGAGTGACTTCTCAAATCCTCTTCTATTTCATTAAAGAATTCTGACATGCAGACTGAAACATGCACTTTTAATACCAGCAGCAGACTTCCCTGATGAGCAGTAGCTTTACTACAGTGATCTAATGTGCAACTAGAGTGCTAACATTCCGAATTTATGGCAAATGTGTGACACATCTGAATGCCTTCTTGATGGAATGAAAGTAAAAAACCTGAAAGTATTTCCTACTGAGGAGACTGTTGTAAATGAGGAAATTAGGAAACTTCATAACAAATAAGTCTCCCAAGATGGCCACCAGAGACAAAAGAGCCCAAATGTAGCACAAATATCAAAGAGATGCAGCCCAAGTATAGCCCAATGACAGAATGTCCCAGAGTGTTTTAAAGAACAACTAGAGCGCTAACAGTCTTACTTATGACAAAAGTATGGCACACCTGATGCCATCTTGATTGGAATAAAGTGGGGCTCATTTTGCCATAGAAATTATGATTAGTGCTGCAGAAAGAAAGATTAGGGCACATTTTGACTTCTCAAATCCTCTTCCATTTCATTAAAAAATTCTGACATGCAGACTGAAACATGCACTTTGAATACCAGCAGCAGACTTCCCTGGTGAGCAGTAGCTTTACTACAGTGATCTAATGAGCAACTAGGGTGCTACCATTCAGAATTTATGGAAAATGTGTGACACATCTGAATGCCTTCTTGATGGAATCAAAGTAAACAAGCATTGAAAATGCAATAGGTCTCGCCCTCGTTTAAGTTAAAGCAATTCTGTTTGTAATTAAGTGGCTTTTTAGCTTTGCTTGTATTCGAGTTTTTCAAACTTTCATGTACATACCATGCATATGTATGCATATATGTATATGTATATGTTTGCATGCATTTATATTTATATAGATATGCAGATTATATTTATATGTTTATATATATATATATATATATACATACATATATATAAATGCATATATATGCATACATACATGTGCATATGTGTGCATGTACAGAGAGGTAGAGAGGTAGAGGTGTATAGGTAGAGGTGTAGAGGTAGAGAGGTAGAGAGTAGTAGAGAGAGAGGTAGAGAGAGGTAGAGAGGTAGAGAGGTAGAGAGTACAGCACGAGTAATAGAGAGTAGAGAGTGAGTAGTAGAGAGTAGTAGAGAAAGTATCAGAGAGTGAGTAGTAGAGAGTAGTAGAGTGAGTAGTAGAGCATGAGTATTAGAGAGTGAGTAGTAGAGAGTGAGTAATAGAGAGTAGTAGAGAGTAGTAGAGAGTGAGTAGTAGAGAGTAGTAGAGAGTGAGTAGTAGAGATTAGTAGAGAGTGAGTAGCAGAGAGAGAGTATTAGAGAGTAGTAGAGAGTGAGTAGCAGAGTGAGTAGTAGAGAGTAGTAGAGAGAGAGTAGTAGAGAGTGAGTAGTAGAGAGTAGTAGAGAGTGAGTAGTAGAGAGCAGTAGAGAGAGAGTAGTAGAGAGTGAGTAGTAGAGAGTAGTAGAGAGTGAGTAGTAGAGAGTGAGTAGTAGAGAGAGTAGTAGAGAGAGAGTAGTATAGAGTAGTAGAGTAGTAGAGAGTGAGTAGTAGAGAGTGAGTAGTAGAGAGTAGTGGAGTAGTAGAGAGTGAGTAGCAGAGTGAGTAGTAGAGAGTAGTAGAGAGAGAGTTGTAGAGAGTGAGTAGTAGAGAGTAGTAGAGAGTGAGTAGTAGAGAGTAGTAGAGAGAGTAGTAGAGAGTGAGTAGTAGAGCGTGAGTAGTAGAGAGTAAGTAGTAGAGAGTGAGTAGTAGAGAGTAGTAGAGTAGTAGTGAGTGAGTAGTAGAGAATGAGTAGTAGAGAGTAGTGGAGTAGTAGAGAGTGAATAGTAGAGTAGTAGAGAGTGAGTAGTAGAGTGAGTACTAGAGAGTAGTAGAGAGCGAGTAGCAGAGAGCATGTAGTAGAGAGTGTGTAGTAGAGAGTGAGTAGTAGAGTAGTAGAGAGTGAGTAGTAGAGTGAGTAGTAGAGAGTAGTTGAGAGCGAGTAGTAGAGAATGAGTAGTGGAGAGTGAACAGTAGAGAGTAGTAGAGAGTGAGTAGTAGAGAGTGAGTAGTACAGAGTGAGTAGTAGAGAGTAGTAGAGAGTGAGTAGTAGAGAGTAGTAGAGTGAGTAGTAGAGAGTGAGTAGTAGAGAGAGAGTAGTAGAGAGTGAGTAGTAGTGTAGTAGAGAGTGAGTGGTAGAGAGTAGGAGAGAGTAGTAGAGTGAGTAGTAGAGAATAGTAGAGAGTGAGTAGTAGAGCGAGTAGGCGAGAGTAGTAGAGAGTGAGTAGTAGAGAGTGAGTAGCAGAGAGAGTAGTAGAGAGTAGTAGAGAGTGAGTAGTAGAGAGTGAGTAGTAGAGAGTAGTAGAGAGCGAGTAGTAGAGAGTGAGTAGTGGAGAGTGAGTAGTAGAGAGCGAGTAGTAGAGAGACAGTAGTAGAGAGTGAGTAGTAGAGAGTAGTAGAGTGAGTAGTATAGAGTGAGTAGTAGAGAGTAGTAGAGAGAGAATAGTAGAGAGTGGGTAGTAGAGAGAGAGTAGTAGAGTAGTAGAGAGTGAGTGGTAGAGAGCAGCAGAGAGTAGAAGAGTGAATAGTAGAGAGTAGTAGAGAGTGAATAGTAGAGAGTAGTAGTAGAGAGTAGTAGAGAGAGAGTAGTAGAGAGTGAGTAATAGAGAGTAGTAGCGAGTGAGTAGTAAAGAGTAGTAGAGAGTGAGTAGTAGAGTAGTAGAGAGTGAGTGGTAGAGAGTAGTAGAAAGTAGTAGAGTGAGTAGTAGAGAGTGAGTATTAGAGAGTGAATAGTAGAGAGTAGTAGAGATTGAGTAGTAGAGAGAGTAGTAGTAGACAGTGAGTAGTAGAGAGTAGTAGAGTGTGAGTAGTAGAGAGTGAGTAGTAGAGAGTAGTAGCGAGTGAGTAGTAGAGAGTGCGTAGTAGAGTAGTAGAGAGTGAGTAGTTAAGAGTGAGTAGTAGAGAGTGAGTAGTAGAGAGTAGTAGAGAGTCAGTAGTAGAGTAGTAGAGAGTAGTCAGTCAGTGTCAGTCAGTCAGTGTCAGTCAGTCAGTCAGTCAGTGTCAGTCAATCAGTGTCAGTCAGTGTCAGTCAATCAGTGTCAATCAGTGTCAGTCAGTGTCAGTCAGTCAGTCAGTGTCAGTCAGTCAGTGTCAGTCAATCAGTGTCAGTCAGTGTCAGTCAATCTGTGTCAGCCAGTGTCAATTAGTCAGTGTCAGTCAGTCAGTGTCACTCAGTCAGTGTCAGCTAGAGCAGCTCTGCTGACGTGGTTCTCTTTCTCTAAAGCAGCTCTGCTGACCTGGTTCTCTCTCTCTAAAGCAGCTCTGCTGACCTGGTTTCTCTGGCTCTACAGCAGGTCTGCTGAACTGGTTCTCTGGCTCTAGAGCAACTCTGCTGACCTAGTTCTTATGCTACAGAGCAGCTCTGCTGATCTAGTTCTCTGGCTCTACAACAGCTCTGCTGACCTGGTTCTCTGGCTCTAAAGAAGCTCAGCTGACCCAGTTCTATGGCTCTGAAGCAGTTCCGCTGACATGGTTCTCTGGCTCTAGAGCAGCTCTGCTGACGTGGTTCTCTCCCTCTAAAGCAGCTCTACTGACCTGGTTTCCCTGGCTTGCAGCAGCTGTGCAGACCTGGTTCTCTGGCTCTAGAGCAGCTCTGTTGACCTGGTTCTTAGGCTCTAGAGCAGCTCTACTGACCTGGTTCTCTGGCTCTAAAGCAGCTCTGCCGACCTGGTTCTATGGCTCTAAAGCAGCTCTGCTGATTTGGTTCTCTGGCTCTAGAGTAGCTCTGCTGACCTGGTTCTCTGGCTCTAAAGCAGCTCTGCTGACCTGGCTCTCTCCCTCTAAAGCAGCTCTGCTGACCTGGTTTCTCTGGCTCTACAGCAGCTCTGCTGACCTGTGTTCTCTGGCTCTAGAGCAGCTCTGCTGACCTAGTTCTTAAGCTCTAGAGCAGCTCTGCTGACCTGGTTCTCTGGCTCTACAGCAGCTCTGCTGACCTGGTTTTCTGCACTCACGATGCACGCACCCGACTTCGCGAAAATATATTTAAAAATAATATAAGTTTATTATAAGTACAAATATGTTAATTTGATGAATATCTTACATAATCTCTTCCCTTAATATGTATATTAAAGACACATACATATCATTTTGGAACATAATTTTTTTTTTGCGGGAGTCGCGCACCCAGCGCGCCCCAGCATGTATATGATGTCACGCGGGACCCGCAACCGCGCAAACATCTCATACCATAATGCGCATGTGTCGCGAATGCGCGGGAGCAGGAGTCGCAGACTGGTCGCATACCAATCGCGCATATCTGTGATATTAAATGTATATGATGTATTTAAAAAAAACACCCGTTGCACACCATACGTGGATCCTTCATGACTTTTCTAAAATGGCGGCTAGAATGCGCGCACCCACCGTGATGTGTACACTTTGAGTGCGCGACTCCGAAAAAAATTGGATTTTTTTTAAAGAAAATAATATAAATATATTAAAATAAAAAATCAAAACAAGAAAATTAATCAATATTTCAGTTTTAATAAAAAAAAAATGTGCAATTTTCAGAAAAATATATAATGTTATTTAATGAATAAAATATTTATAAATAAACAGTTAAAAAACTGTAGAAAATCAGTACAAAAAAATAGATATAACTACTATCACACTTAAAAGTTAGCATTTAAAAAACCTTTGAAAATCACTGAAAAAAAACATAGGTTTCAGAGACGTTATAGTTAGAAATTAGCATTTAAAAAACCTTTGAAATTCACAGAAAAAAACATAGGTTTTGGTATGGTACTCTGTATTTTACAGTGAGTGATGAAAGGTTATACTAGTGTATGATGAGGTGTATCAGATTGTCAAGTGGATGATGTCATCAGTGATGTCATTTGAGATGTGCATTTATTAAATACAGAAAAAAAGGAGAGGCCAGGCTCCAGGGGATGGGTTCCCCGGGGCCATATTTGGCCTGAGGAGGGGGGCCACGCGGCCCGCCTCACAAAAGAAAGGATGGCCAGGCCCTGGGGATGGGGTCCCCAGGGCCAGAAGTGACCCAGGAGGGGGCCACGCGGCCCACCTCCCCCTCAAAAAAATTAAATATAAAGGCGGGCCCTGGGGGATGGGGTCCCCGGGGCCAATAGAGGCCTTAGGAGGGGGGCCATGCAGCCTCCCCTTCCTATAAAAAAAATATGTTAGGCCATGCCCCCGGGGATGGGGTCCCCGGGGCCGGAATCGGCCACGGGAGGGGGGCCCACGCAGTTCCTTTCCCATTCATTACTTACATTTTTTTGAAAAATGGATCAGGGACCAAAAAAAGGGGGAAAAGGGGGGCCACACAGCCCCCTTCTAAAAAAAAATATTATTTTTTTTATAAAAGACCGCAATCGTGCCAGAGGCCCAGCCCCCTCCCATAATCACTCTGCAAACGCGCCCTGTGGCCTGTTTTAAATTGGGGAATGAATTCCCCTTCAATGCTGGGGGTCCCTGGGGACCAACTAGTCCACCAGGTTCCTCCAGTAAGCAGCACAGGGCTGCGTTGCAGAGAGGTGGTCCAGGCCACACCCCTTTTTACAGCTCTCTGTAATGCAACTCTGTGGTGCTTACTGGAGGTACCTAGTGGACTAGTTGGACCCCAGGGACCCTCAGGATTCAAGGGGACTTAAGCCCCCAACTTAAAACATGCCACGGGGTGCATTTGCACAGTGGTCAAGGAAGGGGGCGGGGCCTGAGGTGACATGTGTGCAAACACGCCCTGTGGCGCATTTTAAGTAGGGGAATTAATTCCTCTTCAATCCTGAGGATCCCTGGGGGCCAATAAGCCCACCAGGTACCTCCAGTAAGTGCCACAGAGCTGCGTTGCAGAGAGGTGTAAATAGGGGTGTGGCCTCTGAACACCTCTCTGCAACACAGCTCCCTGGTGCATTCGGGAGGTACCTGGTGGCTAGTTGGCCCCCAGGGACCATCACGATTGAAGAGGAATTAATTCCCCAACTCTAAATGTGCCACAGGGCGTGTTTCACACATGTCACCTCAGGCCTGCCCCTTTCCTTCACCACTCTGCAAACGCGCCCCCTGGCGAGTTGTAAGTTGGGGAATTAATTCCCCTTGAATACTGAGGGTCCCTGGGGTCCAACTAGCCCACCAAGTACCTCCAGTATGCGCCAGGGAGCTGCATTGCAGAGAGGTGTTCAGAGGCCACACCCCATTTTACACCTCTCTGCAACGAAGCTCTGTTGCGCTTACTGGAGGTACCTGGTGAGCTAGTTGGACCTCAGGGACCCTCAGGATTCAAGGGGACTTTATCCCTCAACTCAAAACGCGCCACAGGGTTACTGGTAAGTACGCTTAGAATTACTTTTCAGGATTCTCTCCTGATAACAGGTGAGTAAATCGGAATTCGTAGTTCGGCTGCTTTTAGAGGAATATTTGTACATTGGTAAAGGAAGGGGGCGAGGCCTGAGGTGACATGTGTGCAAACATGCCCTGTGGCGCGTTTTAAGTTGGGGAATTAATTCCTCTTCAATCAAGCCCACCACTTACCTCCAGTGAGTGCCTCTGCGCTGTGTTGCAGAGAGGTGGCCCAGGCCAGGCCCCTTTTTACACTGCTCTGCAACACAGCTCTGTGGCGCTTACTGGAGGTAAGTGGTGGGCTAGTTTGCCCCCAGGAACCCTCAGGACTCAAGGGGACTTAATGAATCCCCCAATTTACAACGCACCAGGGGGTGCGTTTGCTCAGTGGTGCAGGGAGGGGGCGTGGCCTGATATCACAAGTGTGCAAACGTGCCCTTTGGCACATTTTAAGTTGGGGAATTAAGTCCCCTTGAATCTTGATGGTCCCTGGGGGCCAACTTACCCACCAGGTAAGTCCAATAAGTGCCACAGAGTTACATTGTAGAGAGGTGTAAAATGGGGCATGGCCTTGGACCACCTCTCTGCAACGCAGCTCTGTGGTGCTTACTGGAGGTACATGGTGGGCTAGTTGGACCCAGGGACTCTCAGGATTCAAGGGGACTTAATCCCCCAACTTAAAACGTGTCACCGGGCGCCTTTCCACAGTGGTTAAGGGAGGGGGCGAGGCCAGAGGTGACGTGTGCAAACACGCCCTGTGGCATGTTTTAAGTTGGGTAATTAAGTCCCCTTCAATCCTGAGGGCCCCTTGTGGCCAACTAGGCCACCAGGTACCTCCAGTAAGCGCCACAGGCCTGTGTTGCAGAGAGGTGGTCCAGGCTATGCCCCTTTTTACACCTCTATGCAACACAGCTATGTGGCGCTTACTGGAGGTACCTAGTGGGCTAGTTGGACCCCAGGGACCCTCAGGATTCAAGGGGACTTAATCTCCCAACTTAAAATGGCCACAGGGCGTGTTTGCACACATGTCACTTCAGGAACCCCCTCCCGTCACCACTGTGCAAAAGCGCCCCGAGGCACGTTTTAAAAGGTAGTTTTAATCCCCCTGCCCTATTATGTACTAGGGACTTACAGAGGAGGTCATGCTAATCGCATGGGGTACCCCAACGCATAGTGTTCCCTAGTGTATGTAGGTGTTTTCACTGTATTCTAAGTGTCTTTTCGCATACCACTGGCTCTAGGCCTGGTTAGTCAGAGTCAGTTACCACCAGTAGCCGTCTGAAAAAGTTGTGGGTACAGGATGATTTTGCAACAAGGCCTCTTTCTGCTCCTCTGTTGGTTCTTTCTGGACATGTTTAGCTTTTTCCTGCACTTTTCTTAGTCTTTGTGGACTTCTGTTGCCTCTTTCTGCATTTCTTTTGCTTCTTTCTGTGTGTTTTTTCTTCTTTCTTCAGTTGTCCAACCTCTGTAGACATAGTTAGAAACTAGCATTTAAAAAACCTTTGAAATTCACTTAAAAAACCATAGGTATCAGGCACGTTATAGTTAGAAATTAGCATTTAAAAAACCTTTGAAATTCACTGAAAAACCATAGGTTTCAGGCATGTTATAGTTAGAAATTAGCATTTAAAAAACCTTAGAAATTCACTTAAAAAAACATAGGTTTTAGGGAAAGTTATAGTTAGTTGGACATTTCACTTGTACAAAACCATAGAAATTCCCCTGTTATAGTTAGTTCAGCTAACTATAACTCGCGACCCCGCAATGCACTGCTGATGGCATCACATATTACATCACTCATGACATGGTCAGTGACATCACTCATGACATCACTGATGACATCTCAAATGACATCACTGATGACATCACTGATGACATCATCCATGTGATAAATTGATGCATCTTCTCACACCCTAATATAACCTTTGATACACCCACTCTAAATTACAGACGGCCATTCTCAAAACCATTGACACTCCAACACCAGTAACTACATACCCACTCACTGATTTTTAGGTCTACACACACATCCACTCACTCATCCGTACAGTCACTCATACTTATGCACTTATACACCTATATAGACACTCACACACCGCCACTCATCCATAGAGGTACTCACGCATCTAGTCAGTCATGCAAATAAATAATCACACACCCATTTACTCACCTATACAGTTATACATGCACCAGCTCACTTACTCAGACAAATACTAGCACATTCTTACGCTCTTATACATTCACTTATACAAGCACACATTCATCCATACAGCCACTCTCACAATCACACACTCAGTTATAGCCATTTAAATACTCTAACACACATATATACTGCCTTTTACATATGTAGTTACTTGCACATGTATCACAGAGATATACATTTACTCACTAACACACCCATACACACACTCACCCACCCATGCAGTTAATCACAGATGCACTCTTGAAACCATGCACCCAGTGAATCACCCACTCACACATCTATGCACAGAGTCACACACACCCCACCCTCACAAACACTCAGGCACCCATACAGATACTCAGACAACCAATCAATAACTCATATAGACACTCATGTACCTATTCACAAACCCATGCAGCCGCTTAGACATCAATAGACAGATGGATACAGACATTCACACAGTTTAGTCACTAACCCATGCATTCAGTAACATACGTTTAATCACTCGTTTATAGACTCAGTCACGCACCTACTAAATCATCCATTCAGACACTTATACACCCACTCATTCTTCAATACGCCTTTCCCTATATATATTAAACATATTTAAACTT
This sequence comes from Triturus cristatus, assembly GCF_964204655.1. Taxonomy (NCBI): domain Eukaryota; kingdom Metazoa; phylum Chordata; class Amphibia; order Caudata; family Salamandridae; genus Triturus; species Triturus cristatus. The sequence goes on from NC_140587.1 coordinate 628,704,303, forward strand.
TACAGAAACACACAGTCACTGGATGAGGTCATCAGTGATGTCATGAGTGATGTCATCAGTGATGTCACTGACAATGTCATGAGTGATGTAATTTGTGACGTCATCAGTGTAGGAGAGTAGGATCTGCTTCACATGGTGACCCCCACTTTTTGCTGGTGTTTCACTGTTTTTTTACCTTAGTCTGGCCGTGGCCCTGCTAATCAGGATCACAGCCTAGCTGCGTCCTCTCTAAAATGGTTTGCATGTACATTAGGTACATATCTAATTGGATTCTGGAGTGCCTTATAAGCCCCTAGTTTATGGTATTCTGTGTACCTTGGGCATAGGTACCGCAGAGGTCTACCAGGGGCTGAAGCATGTATTATGCCACCCCTGGGAAGCACTCCAAAATGGCACCACAGGTCTGCTACTGCAGCCTGGGTAAGGGTGTGCTTGCACCCCTTACAGTGTTACAGGGTACCTATATCACTACCATTGCACACACATATAAAACCTATAAGTCACTCCTATGGCAGGCCTTAACAATCCTGAAGGCAGAGTGCTTCGTTTTTATGTGAGAGGGTGCCCCTGCATGAGCAGAGCCCTTCTGCAACGTTCGGAGTACCTCCTCCGATGCTGTTTGTGGGCAGCCTGACCATATACTCTGAAGTGCATTATAACCTAGCGGTAAATGCTAACTTTGGACTGGCAGCACGGAAACATGTCGTGTTTGGTGTCAAGCGCTTTGGAATACTAACCCCCTGCCAGTTCTGGCGGTGGGGGTAGCATTCCACCCTTCTAGAGGGAGAGACATGTTCACACTGGTCTAATCCGGTAGGACTTTCTACAGCCCTGGCATCACAAAATGGATGCTTCTGCCACAGACATGGGTCTGGCCTCCTGCTGCTGACCAATACTCTGGCCTGGACAATAGGTTTCCTGTCCCAGGGAGGTGTAACCACCTCCCCAGACAAGCAGATGTGTATTAGGGCTGGGCGGGAGCACGCTCTGGTGCTTTGAAGTCCTGCACTGGGCGCACACTTGGTGTCCCTGTGCATAGTCCAGTTCAAACCGGTTGCAGGGGCTACCTGCCCCTGCTCTGGCATGAAACTGGACACAGGAAATGGGTGTAACCACCCCTCTTTCCAAACCCTCCCATAGGTGGGTCTCTAGAGTATGTCCAACCCCCAAACTTAGTATAAGTATGGGAACCCAGTCCTTGTGACTTTAGTTTACCCTGGATGAAACTCTGCAATATATATCCTGGACCTTTGACTTTCTATCCTGACTAGAAGACTGAAGAAATCTCCCTTGGGGTCACGGAGTGACTCCCCTGCTTGGCAGGCACCAAAGAAGCAACTGTCCGGTCTGCAATTCCAAAGCTCTTGTTGGACACCGAGGTCTCTGCATCACCAGAGGTGGATTACCTGACTTCCCCGAGGCTACCCTGAGTCTACAGCAAAGCTGAGGCCCGTGGCTATCGTAGGTGATGAGGAACCGTGACCCCTGGACACCGTGTACTATTGCTGGTGCATCAACTTCTTGTGTTTTCCTGAAGTTCTGCTCTGAGTAGCTCCAGCCTTGAGCACTGACTGCACCGAAGATCTCTGGCCCCCACTTCACGAGTGACCCATGGGCCAGTTTCCAGGGCGACCGCTTGAGGCTCCTTTGCGATCGCTAGCCCATTGGCCTGTAGGTCCCCACGAAGGCAACTCCACTTCTGCTTGGGATTTCCTGGTTGCTCCAGACGTGCCCTGACTTACCCTTACTAGGTGAGTCCCTCAGACCTTGCTGGTGTGCACCAACGTCCTTCTTCTCTTGTCACGAGACTTGCCATTGCCAAGGCTTGTTGGGTCCATTCTGGTCGCCGACACTGCAGCACATGACAGACTTTGTAGGACAGCTCGAATCCAGCTCGTGGACTTTGTTGATGCCTCCTGGACCTCGTGGCTGAAGAGTCAAGGCACCCATCAACTCACCTAAAGCACCCGACATCTGTGGGCATTGGTCCATCCGGCCCTCGGTCACTGGCAAGTGACCCAGACTCTGTCCCCTTTGCTTTCAGGTTCCTTACATCCTAGATCCAGGCATGGATCTCTGTGGACACTTCTCGTCACGGCAGCAGCACTTCTTCGCCAGCTTCCATTGAAATCAACGATGCGACCCGACACCAAAAGACACCTATGCACCTGGCTTCCCTGGGTGAGGTAACACGAGTACTCCTGTGCTCCAGTGGGTGCTAGCCCTAGAACTGCTTAAGTCCAAAAGGGTTTGGTCCTGACTCGATTCTAAGTGTCCCTAATCTTTAAATTTCCAACCGCGACATTGCCCATAGAAGCTAATGGGAACCCGCGGTTGCATTTACACACTGCACACGGCCCCCGTGGGTCCTCTGTGTAACTACCTTGGGTGGTTTCTTGGGGTCCCAGTGATTCTACAGGCTCTAGGACTTGTGTCTAGTTCAGTCGTAGTTCTTATACCACTTTTTTTGGTATATGGTTTGGTACGCCCCTAGGGCCCAAACGTGTATTTGTGCTAATATTGTTGATAACTAACTTGTAACCTAAGTACTTCGAACTCCAGTCTAATAAAGAGACTAGAGGGGTGTGTTTGATCTTAAATACATATCTTTTAAATATATAGATGGTGGTTGTCCTTTCATTTGATCATTCAAGAGGTTATAGACTGGTAAAACAAGCTGCTTTACATTCCTTCAAGACTTAGCCTGAAGGCTAATCTCCATAGCTACCACTAGGATAGCTTTCAATAAAGTTAGCCTTTAACCAATCACCATAAGGGGTTGTTTGGACTGATACAAGGTGCCCACTAGAAACTAGTGGACAGCATATATCAGGCCAACTTCTCACATTGGTGTGCAGCGTGTGGGATTCCAGCTTGCTATTGTTTTACCATATAATCTCAATTGAATTGATCAACTGAAAACCACTAAAGGTACCTTAGGTATATATAATATCACGTTTAGCATTCAATAAGTTCTACTGAACTTAGAGTTGTGTGTTAAGGGATAGCACACCCTTTCTACAACTCAAGAGAGTTTAGTAGGCCACACTAGTGTAGGTAGTGCAATACACCACACCACATTAGTAATGTCTAATCAGCCAGGAACCAGTGGGCCCCTGCCAGAAGCCAGTGGGCTTTTCCCCTTTAAATATGAGGATCTCTCCTTTGCACAGCTTAGGGCCTTATGTTCCATTAGGTAGCTGAAGACAGGCAAAAGCCCATCCACCCAACATCTCATAAAGATACTTAAGCTGGATGATATCTCAGGGCCTAGTGGACCTGAAGGGGTAGGCAGTGTGGGTGGGGCAGCAGGTGAGGGTGGGCCTAGGGGTAGCACTTCCCCTGACCCTACCTCTAATGCTGACCAGACTGATGACAATGATCAGGATCTGGTGGACCCAACTCCCCTGGATGAGGAGGATGACAATAATGCCCCCTCCTTTATTCCTCCTGGACGCGTTGAACATAGGGCTAGAAGGGATAGATCTCACTCAAGGGGATCTATCAAGTCTAACTCATCTGTAGGGACCTCTGTTTCTGCTCATGGAGGAAGGGAAACCTCCAAGGAGAGAAGAAAGAGACTGCTGAAGTATGAGCAAGACAAGTTCAACCTCAGAAAGCAGCAGATGGCCTTAGATAAGGAAACCCTAGAGCTCTACAGAGCTAGTAAAAAGGAGGGACTAGAGTCCCTTGGGGCAGCAATTTCCCTAGAGATAGGGAGAGGTCTTATGACCATAGAAACCTAAGTAAGATTGTCCCTCCCTACCAGAGTGGGGATGACATCCACAAATTGATAACTGTCTTGGAGAGGGCCTGTAAAGTACAGAAGGTCCCTCAAGGTCAGTGGGCAGCAATCTTATGGCTCTCTTTTGCAGACAAAGGTAGAGATAAGCTCCTCACTGTAAGAGAAGAGGATGCTGATGATTACCAGGTCTTGAAAAGTGCACTAATAGATGGGTTTGGCCTAACCACTGAACAATACAGGTTAAAGTTTAGAGACACCCAAAAAGCACAAAATCAAGACTGGGTTGACTTTGTTGACTGTGCTGCTAAGACTCTGGAAGGTTGGTTATTGGGCAGTAAAGTGTGTGACTTCATAGGATTGTACAATCTGATAATGAGGGAGCAGATTCTTAATAACTGTCAAAATCAGCTGTTGCACCAGTACCTGGTAGACTCTGATCTGACCTCTCCCCAAAAATTGGGAAAGAAGGCAGACAAGTGGGTAAGAACCAGGGTGAGGCAGAAGGTACAGAACCAAGGTGGTGACCCAAAGAAGCAGGATTCTAAGAACTCTGACAAGGATGGGGACAAAGGTAAAGACCAGAAGTCTTCTTAAGGGCCCCAAAAATCTTCTTCTAATTGGGAGTCACAGTCAAGTAAGGGAACAGGCCAAAAGAAACATTGGTGCAAAATCTGTAAGCAGAAAACTCACTGGACCAGTGACTGCACCAAGTCCAAGGAATCTACTCCAGCCACAATTGCCCCTAAGGCAACTGTTCCCCCTAGTACAGCTCCAATAGGTGGTGGCAATGTTCAGAAAAAGGGTGTAGTAGGGTTGACCCTGGGTTCTGAGATGGACTCTGGCCTAGTCAGAGTTCCAACTCAGGCTGTGCTTGTCTGTGATGGGGGCATGGATATGTCCCCCTTTATGAGTCCCAGCAACCTGGGCAAATACAGACAACAGCCTTTGATAAATGGAGTAGAGGCTTGGGCATTCAGGGACACAGGAGCAAGTGACACAATAGTGACAAAAGATCTTGTGGATCCTGGGCAGATTACATTTGGTGAAATGTACCAAGTGACCAATGCTAGCAATGTCAGAACAGACCATTCTCTGGCAGTTGTTAACTTCTCCTGGTGAGGAGTAACTGGCCTTAAGAAGGTTGTGGTAAGTTCAGACCTACCAGTGCAGTGCTTGCTTGACAATGATCTAGAGACTTCAGCTTGGGCTGAAGTGGAGCTCAGGACACATGCAGAAATGTTAAGGATCCCTGCTCATGTCTTTGCTGTGACTAGGTCACAGGCCAACATGTCTAAAGCTGGACAGGCCCTGGATTCTGGAAAAATGGACCAGGTGCCTCACAAGAGGAGGAGCAGTAGGATTAAGGCAGAGCCTTCCCACCTGACTCAGAATGCTGATCAGTCTCCTCAGGGAGATGATCTTGAGCCTGAAGAAGGAACTGTACCAGAGGAGCTTGAACCTGACCAGGTTGAGTTCTTGGGGACAGGGGGCCCTTCCAGGTCTGATCTGAGCCAGGAGCAGAAAACCTGTCCCTCTCTTGAACCCCTCAGACAGCAAGCTGCTGATGAGGCTGCTGGGAATGCTAGTGGCACCCATAAGATTTATTGGGATGATGGACTCCTTTACTCAGAGAGTAGAGACCCCAAGCCTGGTGCATCCAGGAGGTTGGTTATACCTCTGCAGTTTAGGGGCTTCCTATTGACACTAGCCCATGATATTCCCCTAGCAGGACACCTGGGCCAGAACAAGACTTGGACAGAATTGTCCCTCACTTTCACTGGCCCCACATGTCTGAAGACACAACGGAGTTTTGTCGCTCCTGTTTAACCTGCCAAGCCAGTGGCAAAGCAGGTGGCACTACAAAGGCCCCCGATACCACTACCTGTGGTGGGGGCACCCTTTGAAAGGGTAGGGATTGACATTGTTGGTCCCATGGATCCCCAAACAGCATCTGGGCACAGATTTATACTGGTGGTAGTGGATCATGCCACCAGGTACCCAGAGGCAATTCCCCTAAGGACCACTACAGCACCTGTAGTGGCAAGAGCTCTCTTGAGTGTATTCTCAAGAGTAGGCTTTCCTAAGGAGGTAGCTGACAGGGGTGTAAACTTCATGTCTAGTTACTTGACTGCTATGTGGAAGGAGTATGGCGTGAACTACAAGTTCACCACACCCTATCACCCACAATACAATGGTTTAGTTGAGAGATTCAACAAAACCTTAAAGGACATGATTAAATGACTCCCAGAGAAGCTTAGGTGAAAATGGGACCTACTCTTGCCCTGCCTTTTATCTGCATACAGGGAGGTGCCTCAAAAGAGGGTTGGCTACAGCCCATTTGAACTTTTGTTTGGTCACCCTGTCAGGGGTCCATTGTGTTTGGTGAAGAAAGGATGGGAGTTACCTCTCAAGCCCCCAAAGCAAGACATAGTGGACTATGTGCTTGGTCTCCGCTCCAGGATGGCTGAGTACATGAAAAAGGCAAACAAAAACATTGAGGCTAGCCAGGAACTGCAAAAAGCCTGGCATGACCAAAAGGCTGTACTGACTGTTTACCAGCCAGGACAGAAAGTGTGGATGTTGGAACCTGTGTCCCCAGCAGCACTCCAGGACAAATGGAGTGGCCCCCATACAATTGTTGAACAGAAAGGGGAGGTTACCTACTTGGTAGACCGGTGGAACCCCTAGGAGTCCCCACAGGGTACTTCATGTCAACAGACTTAAACCATATGTTGACAGGGCAGACATGGGCTTGCTCATGGCTACTGATGAAGGACAGGAGGAAGAGAGTGACCCACTCCTTGACCTGCTTCCTCAGAACCCTGATGATGGGTCAGTTGATGGTGTAGCCTTGGCAGGAAGCCTCACTTCCCAGCAGCAAACTGACTGCAGAAACTTTCTCAGCCAGTTTAGACATATGTTTTCTCTGGCTCCAAGTCAGACCACCTGGTGCACTCATGAAGTGGACACTGGGGACAGTCTACCTGTGAAGAATAAGATCTACAGGCAACCTGACCATGTCAGGGACTGTATAGGGGCATAAGTCCAAAAGATGTTGGATTTGAGTGTGATTGAACCCTCAGTGAGCCCTTGGGTTAGTGTAGTAGTCCTGGTACCTAAACCTCACACCAGTGGTGGGAAGAGAGAAATGAGGTTGTGTGTAGGCTACAGGGGTCTCAATGTAGTCACTGGGACTGATGCCCATCCCATCCCCAGGGCAGATGAGCTAATGGATACTTTGGCCTCAGCCAAGTTTCTAAGCACATTTGACCTGACAGCTGGCTACTGGTAGATCAGACTAGCTGATGATGCTAAGCCAAAGACAGCATTTTCTACCCCTAGTGGGCACTATCAATTTGTGGTAATGCCCTTCGGTTTGAAGAATGCACCTGCCACTTTCCAAAGGTTGGTGAATCAAGTTCTTACAGGCCTGGAAGACTATAATGCAGCATATCTAGATGATATTGCTGTCTTTAGCTCCACCTGGGAGGATCACCTGGTCCACCTGAGGAATGTTTTGGAGGCCTTGCAAACAGCAGGCCTAACTATCAAGGCTACAAAGTGCCAGATAGGTCAGAGTCAGGTTGTGTACCTGGGCCACCTTGTAGGTGAAGGCCAGGTTAAACCATTACAGAGCAAAATCCAGACCATAATGGACTGGGTTGCTTCAACTACCCAGACTCAGGTGAGAGCCTTCTTAGGCCTGATTGGGTACTCTAGGAGATTTGTCAAGGGGTATGGATCAATAGCAACACCCCTGAATGACTTAACGTCTAAAAAGATGCCCAAAAACGTTCAGTGGATAGCTAGCTGTCAAAAGGCATTTGATGACCTGAAGCAGGCCATGTGCACTGCTCCCATTCTGCAGAGTCCTGACTACTCCAAGAAGTTCATTGTCCAAACAGATGAATCTGAATTGGGTGTAGGGGCTGTACTGTCACAATTGAATGATGAAGGTCAGGATCTGCGAGTAGCTTTCTTAACCAGAAGGCTGACCCCTAGACAGAAACATTGGTCAGCCATTGAGAGGGAAGCCTTTGCTGTGGTTTGGGCTCTGAAGAGGTTGAGGCCATACTTGTTTGGCACTCACTTCCTTGTTCAGACAGACCATAAGCCCCTCTTATTGCTAAAACAAATGAAGGGTGAAAACCCCAAACTGCTTAGGCGGCCCATTTCCCTACAGGGGATGGACTTTACAGTGGAACATAGACCTGGGAGTAACCATGCCAATGCAGATGGACTTTCTAGGTATTTCCACTTAGAACATGAAGACTCAACTGGTCAAGGTTAGTTTAATGTCCCTGCGTTTGGGGAGGTTGTGTAGAAGAGTAGGATCTGCTTCACATGGGTACCCCCACTTTTTACTGCTGTTTCACTGTTTTTCGACCTTAGTCTGGCTGTGGGCCTGCTAATCAGGACCACAGGCTAGATGCTTACTCTCTAAAATGGTTTGCATGAACATTAGGTGCATATCTAATTAAATTCTGGAGTTCCTTATAAGCCCCTGGGATATGGTATACTATGTACCTAGGGCATAGGTACCTCAGAGGCCTACCAGGGGCTGCAGCATGTATTATGCCACCCACCCCTGGGAATGACTCCAAAATGGCACCACAGATCTGCTACTGCAGCCTGGGTAAGGGTGTGCTTGCACCCCTTACAGTGGTATAGGCTACCTATATCATTATCATTGCACACACATATAAAACCTATAAGTCACTCCTATGGCAGGCCTTAACAATCCTGAAGGCAGAGTGCTTGGTTTTTATGTGAGAGGGTGCCCCTGCATGAGCAGAGCCCCTCTGCAGCGTTCGGAGTACCTCCTCTGATGCTGTTTGTGGTGCAGCCTGACCATATACTCTTAAGTGCGTTATAACCTCACGGTAAATGCTAACTTTGGACTGGCTGCACGGAAACATGTTGTGTTTGGTGTCAAACGCTTTGGAATACTACCCCACCACCAGTTCTGGCGGCGGGGGTAGCATTCCACCCTTCTAGAGGGAGAGACATGTTCACACTGGTCTAACCCGGTAGGACTTTCTACAGCCCTGGCATCATAAAATGGATGCCTCTGCCACAGACACGGGTCTGGCCTCCTGCTGCTGACCAATACTCTGGCTGGGGAGGCCTGGACAATAGGTTTCCTGTCCCAGGGAGGTGTAACCACCTCCCCAGACAGGCAGATGTTTATTAGGGCTGGGCGGGAGCACGCTCTGGTGCTTTGAAGTCCTGCACTGGGCGCACACTTGGTGTCCCTGTGCATAGTCCAGTTCAAACCGGTTGCAGGGGCTACCTGCCCCTGCTCTGGCGCAAAACTGGACAAAGGAAATGGGTGTAACCACCCCTCTTGGCGAACCCTCCCATAGGTGGGTCCCTAGAGTATGTCCAACACAAAACTTAGTATAAGTATGGGAATCCAGTCCTTGTGACTTTAGATACTCTGCAATATATATCCTGGACCTTCGACTTTCTATCCTGACTAGAAGACTGAAGAAATCGCCCTTGGGGTCAAGGAGTGACTCCCCTGCTTGGCAGGCACCAAAGAAGCAACGGTCCAGTCTGCAATTCCAAAGCTCCTGTTGGACACCGAAGTCTCTGCATCACCAGAGGTGGATTTCCTGACTTCCCCGAGGCTACCCTGAGTCCACAGCAAGGCTGAGGCCCGTGGCTATCGTGGGTGATGAGGAACCTTGACCCCTGGACACCGCATACTATTGCTGGTACATCAACTTCTTGTGTTTTCCTGAAGTTCTGCTTTGGGCTCAAAGTAGCCCCAGCCTTGAGCACTAACTGCAGCAAAGATCTCTGGCCTCCACTCCACGAGTGACCCGTGGGCCAGTTTCTAGTGCGACTGCTTGAGGCTCCTTTGCAATCAGTAGCCTGTTGGCTAGTGGGTCTCCACAAAGTCAACTCCACTTCTGCTTGGGCTTTCCTAGTTGCTCCAGACGTGCCCTGACTTACCTTCTCTGGGTGAGTCCCTCAGACCTTGCTGGTCTGCACTGACATCCTTCTTCTCTTTCCACAAGACTTGCAGTTGCTAAGGCTTGTTGGGTCCATTCTGGTCGCCGATACCGCAGCACTCGACAGACTTTGTAGGACAGAGCGAATCCGGCTTGTGGACTTCATCGATGCCTCCTGGACCTTGTGGCTGAAGAGTCAAGGCACCCATCAACTCACCTGAAGCACGCAACATCTGTGGGCATTGGTCCATCCGGCCCTCGGTCACTGGCAAGTGACCCAGACTCTCTCCCCTCTGCTTTCAGGTTCCTTACATCCTAGATCCAGGCTTGGATCTCTGCGGACACTTCTCCTCTTCACGGAAGCAGCACTTCTTCGCCAGCTTCCATTGAAATCGACGACGCGACCCGACACCAAAAGACACCTATGCACCCGGCTTCCCTGGGTGAGGTAACACGAGTACTCCAGTGCTCCCATGGGTGCTAGCCCTAGAACTGCTTAAGTCCAAAAGGGTTTGGTCTTGACTCGATTCTAAGTGTCCCTAATCTTTAAATTTCCGACCGTGACATTTACACACTGCACACGGCCCCCGTGGGTCACCTGTGTCACTACCTTGGGTGGTTCCTTGGGGTCCCAGTGATTCTACAGGCTCTAGGCCTTGTGTCCAGTTCAGTCGTGGTTCTTATACCACTTTTTTGTATATGGTTTGGTAAGCCCCTAGGGCCCAAACGTGTATTTGTGCTAATATTGTTGATATCTAACTTGTAACCTAAGTACTTTGAACTCCAGTCTCATAAAGAGACTAGAGGGGTGTGTTTGATATTAAATACATATATTTTAAATATATACCTGGTGTGGTTGTCCTTTCATTTGATCATTCAAGAGGTTATAGACTGGTAAAACAAGCTGCTTTACATTCCTTCAAGACTTAGCCTGAAGGCTGCTCTCCATAGCTACCACTAGGATAGCTTTCAATAAAGGTTGTCTTTAACCAATCACCATAAGGGGTTGTTTGGACTGTGACAAGGTGCCCACTAGAACTTGTGGACAGCATATATCAGGCCAACTTCTCACAATCAGCAATGCATTGCGGGAGCGTGAGTTATAGTTAGCTGAACTAACTATAACGGGGGAATTTCTATGGTTTTGTATGAGTGAAATGTCCAACTAACTATAACTTTCCCTAAAACTTATGGTTTTTTCAGTGAATTTCTAAGGTTTTTTAAATGCTAATTTCTAACTATAACGTGCCTGAAACCTATGGTTTATATATATATATATATATCAGCCACACTGGCAACAGATTAGATTGCCCACTGCCCACCCATGCTCAGTAGTATTCGCTGTTCTGTTTTTTTGTTCAGAGGAACATAATTATATTAACCCATTATTAATTATTAATTGCCGTCATGGATTTATCATCCTTTCAGCACTAAAGGTAACGCTTGTCCACTTCATAGTTCAAGTCAACTACTTCAGTTTGTTGTAACTTGTACTAGGCTATCCCTGCCACCATCATGTTTTATTTTACTTTAGCATTGCTTAATAACAATATCATTCATCATCACTTTCTTCTTGTTTGGCAGTATTCTTCTTGTGTACTTACTACTTACTGTACTTCCACTACTTGTTCCCTAGTCTCCCTCAGGTGACTGACTTGTCTCATTTTCTTTTTTTTGCAAATGCAACTGTCTACTACTGCTACCACTACGATCCATGGCACATTCGGAAACCAAACCATCACCATGCAGCCATTGCTTTGCCTAAACATCAATCACAGGTAAGAGAACAAGTGTGGGGGAGTCAATAATGTATACACTATGGAAATTAATTTATACACACACCCACATCCTTCTGAGTACGTACTACAAAGGGGTTTAGTAAAGTTGCAGAATACAAATACTAGGCGGAGAGACTGACAGTAGTAGTACAAGTGAGGGTATTGCATCTATCTGTCGGTTTGTTACACTACTGGCAGATTTCAAAAAGTGGCTACGGCCCTGCAGCAAAAAGAGGAAACAAAAACAAACAAAGTGACATAAAAGAGTAACCCCCCCAGAAAAGTTTTGCATCATATGTATTGAAAGACTATAAATGTATTACCCTAACAAATATAAACTAGAAGAAAAACCCACAACACCTGACCCACCCCTCTCCCTAACCCCAACCAATGTCCAGTAAATTAAATAAATGTCCATGTCCAAGTTCAAGTAAAAGTGAACCCCAAGGATCCCCAACTAGTCCCAACATCCCACCCACCAAAAAGAAGATTAAAATAGGGGCAAGGGTCAAAGACTGAGGTCGGTCATGATGATGACGTCTAGCGGCGGGGGTGCGGGCTAGTTCTCTCCAGGACCTCCTCCGGCTTGGCCTCCAGGTGCACCACCCAGAGGAGTATGCGGCACTGAAAGTTCCTGCAGGAACAACTGGGGTGAGCAGAAGTAGATGTTGGTGATGGGCAGCTGGTGGCTGCTAGAACACGGTGCCATACCACCGGAGGCACAAGGGGAGCTGGCTGGGCCCCGGGGCATTGGAGGAAGAAGCCGCAGCTGCCGCCTCCTCCTCCTCCTCTGCCAGGACAACCAGCCGGCGATATTCATCCCGGATGGCCTCCAGCTTCCTTTCCGGGGCCCGGCCGCCAACTCCTGCCTAGTGGTTTTGGTTAGGGAAGGAGTAGCTATTTCAAGGAAGGAAAAAAAATAGTATTGTAACTGATACTCTTAGCAAAACAGTAACACAGAATTAACTTACACACATATAAATTATAGTGGCACAGTAGTAGCACTAGCAACTGTGGTATCCTCTCCTCATCACTTATTGTCCTCTGCCCCTAAGATTTGGATGTGATGATTATTCTTTCAGGCACTATGGAGTAGAGTAGAAGTATTCTTTTTCTCTCTCATGTTTAGCACAATTAATCTTGTAGGCATGCCAGCTCAGTCAGCTTGTGCCCTAGACAGACATACTCGTGTCGCAGACTCATGTACTTTACTACTGTCTGCATGTGGGGCCACTCTACTACCCAATTATATATTTCCATTACGGCCATACTCTGTTAAATCAATGGCAAATGCTCACACAATTTCACTTTCACCCTGACTACACTACTGCAATAAGGCACATGATGATGGTTAATGATGGCATACTTATGGATGATGAGTAACGGCAGCACAACATCAAGTCGCTCATGTGATGATCATGATGACATAGTGAGTGATTTGTAAGTACTAGTTACCATGCAGTCGATAGGCCGCTCATGGCTGACACACGGAGGGGACTGGAGCGGAAGTGGGCCTCGGAGTCGGAGGGAGACGATTATGGGTAGGGTAAATATTAGTCATGCACAATATATATGTTGTGCTTGCAAACTACTGTGAGTCAAGGGAGTATTCCATTCTGAAATACAAGTACAATCTCAAACCTTTGAATCAAAAACCTTGCAAAAAAACAGTCCTTGTTCTTCCCAGGGCTTGTTTTTCATTTACATTCAGTGCATTGCTCTTCTAGCATTATTATTATTTTATTCTTAATCTTCTTCCCCCTTGGCTTTGGTAGTCTTTCATTGTTTAATTTTCTTTTACATTCTCTTCATCCAGTCTGACTCTGTATTCACCTACTATATGATACCATCCAGGCATCCATCCATCCAAACATGGCCATCATAAACCGGCTTTCACCGACAACATACATTTGTCATAGATATAACCAACCACCACCCATGCCATGCGTCCTTGCTTGCCTTGGAGTTTGACCCCTCAAACCCCCCTGGAGGATTCCTTTCACCCATACAGTTTCACCCAACCAGACAGGCATCCGTTCTAATTTCTCTTTCACCTTATCCCATCCTTCAACTACACTTGCATCCTATTCCTATGTTCTTCATCCGCCAACTATGCATCCGGGGCCACTTCCTTCACCCATGCATCCTTCTCTGCCTGTCATACATATCATCTGACTGTTTGTCTTCGTCATAAAACTGTCTTTGCTGAGTTGAAGATAGAATATGCCATTAGTTACTCAACCCCCGCCGCTAATGCTAATGTTTAAGTAAAGGGTGTCTTCTTCAACTGTTCAGTGTTCACAACAACTTAGCCTCAGCAGAAGTACAGTGTACTAGTATTGAGTGTACACCCTTGCAGCAGGTGTTTTAATCATTCTCAATAAGTAAGGAATATGGCTTACCACCGCCCGCCACTGCTGCTGGCACACCCCCTGTGGCTGCTGCATCCGCTCCCTTAGGAGTGGCATGATGACCCTCACCCCTGGCCCCGGTACTGGTGGGCGGTACGCCTGGAAAAAAAAGCACATTTTTTAGATGCCATATACGCATCCCCTATTTATTTTTTTCATTAGCAAGATTGAAAATACATAATTAATAATACATATACACCACACACATCACTATCTACAATTTGGATACTAGAGTACAATAGACAGTATACCCTATTAAAAATAACTAAATAATATCCGGTTGGGCATTTTGTTGGTGGCAAATTTTGAAAAGCCTCTCAAGAAGAGGGCAACCCATAGGACTAGACTCAGTGACTGGAGCTATTGGTGCATACCCATAGGACTAGACTCAGTGACTAGAGCTATTGGTGCATCTCCTTTTTTGAAAAGAAAAAAGACTGGCCAACTGGGCAGACATGAGGTCTCTCTTAGTTGGAAAAAATTGGTGCCGTCCTCCTACTCCTCATACTTCCTTCCAGCCATGGTGCACGGTAACAGTTGTTCAGTGTTCTCCATCAATTGCTGCTACTAAAAAAAGTACTAGGCCTTGATTAGAAAAAGTAAAATACACCACTTTGGGGTGTCCTGTCCAATGTGAGTGACCACCATTACTGATTGAGCATGATGAGACAGTAAAATAAACTAAAGCCTTCTCATCTCACAATTCACAAACCTGAGGATATACCTTACTTGTCTTGGGCATACAATCTGCACAGCATATTAGTGCTACTAGTAGTAGTAAGGAGTCCTTACTAGTACTAGTAGTAGCCTAGGGCCAATGGGTTCTCTGAGTCTTACAGTACCACTACTAGGCAATCCACATAAGGGGAGAGAGAAAGCTTAGTGAAACCCAGAAGAAAGCAAGCTACAGACAGACTGTCTAATACAGAGTCGAATCAGAGGTTAGTCAGATGCAGTTAGATTTGATGTAAAAATAAAAACAGACATTAGAAGAAACAATGTTAGTAGCAGTGCTAATACTTAGTAGTAGGTAATGAAGCAAAAACAAGAATTTAGAAACAGATAGATTGAAGAGGATTTTGGAAAAATTAAAGTTAGGAAATGGAAATTATAGATCAGTAAAAGTTAGGGAAATATTAATATATTACAACATCAGGAGGACTTACTGGGGTAGCAGTAGAGCCATCTGCGCCTGAGGCCGCTTCCTGCTGCTCCTAGGAGGCCCCTCCAGCTCCCGCACCTGCCGCACTGCCAGCTGCCCCAGTCTTCTTGTCCCAGGATGCTGATCATGTAAAGAGACAAAAAATTATTTGTGTTAAATATATAAATATAATTGCTCTAAAAATATTTTTAGATAAGAAACGGCAATTGCAACAACATTGGCCTATGCTAAATCAATCAGATTGACTTATTCGACTAGTAGTAGTTGACTAGTATGTATCGCAGTTGAATTCCATGCATTCAGTATTATTCCACAGTTCAATTCCGATTCCTGAATCCTAAACATACCTAGCCCGCCTATTCCTAAAAAATTATATTTGCTTCTAATTTCTGATCTCATTCCCAATCATCTCTCAGTCTAAACTCCAACAACCCTCTTTGACGGGCCAATAACTAAGTCTGCATTTATTCTTCTTAATGCATAGATAGACGCATGCATATTGCATACACCAAATTGGTTGGTTGCTATTCACTCACTGTAAGAACTACAAAAGGTTCTACCAGGACTGAAGTCATGTGAGAGGATGCGTCACGCCGGCTAAATTACCAAATAATACTAACTAACTAACTAACTACTACCACTATCTTAGTGACAGGGGACAGAACAGTCTGGCAGGACAAAGGAAAGGACTGGAGTCTTTCCTATGTGGATTACCTACCTAACTTACATTCTCTAACCTCTCTTACATAACCAGCCCAAGTGAGTGCAGAGTTGCAAACAAGTACGATTAGTTAGTAGTGCCGAGCACCTCTCTGGAAGTAACAATCACATAATATAAGATTTTTAAACATAGGTAACCTGCATGTAAGCAGCAGCAGCATGTTAGTTATTTGCAAAAAAAATAATATTCGCAATAACACAGAACAGAAGAACACAAAATAGTACTATAAATAGCTACTCACCAAGCCCCGGGACCTTAACACCTAGCAGGTCCATCAGGTCATGCTCCTGGTCCAGGATATCGGACCACCAGTGTGTCAATTGGTTATGGGTGCACCGGACCCCAGAGCAGCGAAACACTGCCTGCTGCACTCTTGCCCACCACCAGTGACGCTCCCGGAGCCCATACCCAGACCCAGGACTGCCGCCTGCTGCCAGGGTTAAGAAGAGGTGGCACTGGATTAAAAAAAACAGTGCGGCCACCTCCGCCTGACTGAATAAGGACCGTGCCTGCACCCCTTGTGGGCGCCGGCTTCCGCAAGGAAGGCGGTCGAGGCTCTCACTCCGTGCCCTCCTCTTAGTCTTCCCCTGGCCCTTTGCCATAGTTCTGGGTAGGCGGGGGGTGGAAAAGAAAAGGTAGGAACTAAGAAAGTAAGTAAAAAAAATTAACAAAGCAAGTAATAGAAAAAGAGTGAAAAACGCAGTAAAAACACACAAACAGTAGGAAAAAACACAAAATATACAATCAGGAATAGAGAGGGATAGATAATAAATGAAAAAAGATCAACAAAAACAATTCTAGAAACAAAGGCTTGAAAAGATATAGGGAGGATAGAAAAACTGGCCCAGAACCATAGCAAAAAGTGAAAAACAAGATGGCCGCGCCCATTGGCGACCGCGTGGTGAAGTTTGCGCGATATTCCCCCCCGAGCAGGCAAAAAGTGTCCCTGAACACACAATACATGCCCCAGAACAGGAAAAACGCAACGCAAACGGGCGGAACTAGCAACTCCACGCGCTTGCAGAACTCCGTGTAGCTCGCTGAGTTTTTTTGCAGCTTCACGGAATTCCACGTAGCGCGACTACGCAAACTCTGCCCAGGATTAGTTGTTTCAACATTGGACACAGCATTGAGGATTGCCTTCATCATATTAATATTTGTTCTAGTTTTAACAGACTATGGGCCTCGTTAAGATGGCCAAGGGCCTGCCACCGACAGCCTGTTGGTGGCGGGCCCTCTGAGATTGTACTGCGGTTTACCACCCGTCAGATTACTATGGCGGACGGAAACGTGGCGGTTGGAAAGACCGACTGCCACGATTCCAACAGGCAGTCATTTTCCGATTGCCTATCGGAGCAGCTGCATTGCCCAGCATGGCGGCACTGCCTGTCAGGCACAGCTGTCTGGATTATGATGTCCCTTTTACGCCGGTTGTTTCGCAGCGGTCAACCCGCCATGAAACGGCAGGCAGAAATGGATTTGGGGGCCCGTAGCTGGCCCCACTTCATCCCTGGGCCAGGGGAAAGAGGACCTATGGTGCCCCCGTACATATCCCTGCACCATGTGGCAGGCACCGCATGGTGCCTGCCACGTAGTGCAGGGAAAAGTTAAAGGTTCATTTTTAACATTGAGGCGGGTGCTGCTAGCTGCAGCACCCGCCGCGATGTTAAATATGGCAGATGCAACTGCCGTGGTGGCGGTCTCATTGTAATTGCATATGTGGGACCGCCGCCTTATAGGTGGACGGTCCCCATCCCCGGGATGATGGCGGATGGAGAGAAGTCCGTCCGCCATCGTAATCAGGCCCTAAGCAAGAAATTTACCTGTTTGCTTACTTTTCTCATAAACATTCTGATGATTACCAAACCCTTTCTAAAATCCTTGCTTGTTCATTAGAACAATAGTCTGGAGTCTCAATGGAAATTTTAGCTACATCATTTGCTGCCTGTAGCTCTTGTATTCTCATGAGACGTGCCTTACTTATTTTCAACTTATAGGCTATCACCTTCCCCCTAAAATTAACTTCAAAAGCTTCCCAAACAATAAAATTGGAGGACAAATTTTGATTAACATTAATAAATTCTTTAATGAAAATTCTGGTTTCCTCTACCTAGGTCTGATCTGACAATAATATGTTGTCAAACAGCCAACTAGCTCTCTCCTTTCTCTGAATATCTAAATTAATTTCAACTGAAACAATAGAATGTCCAGAAAAGGCATTGCCCCAGATAGCAGTTGGAGCTCTATTAATTGATTGTGTGATCTAGACGCCATGGGTCAATCTCTCCAAAATTCTTCTTAAACTTTGCTAGTATTCGTGCTGTCCCAGGCTTAAGTTGCCTCTACGTACCATTCGATGTGTCCAGTTTTAGATTCTGAATACAATTAAAATAACCTCCCAGAACTTAAGGTCCTACCAAATCCATGAAAAGCTCATGCATCTCCTTGAGAGACTCTGTTTCATCTTGAATGAGACCATATTAATTAACAAGATGCAAAAGAATCTCTCTACTGACACCTTAACCCAAATCCATCTGCCTTTCCCATCTCTCATAGCATCTACCATTTGCCAGTCAAGAGTGGCAGACAAATAAATGGCCCCCACCCTGACCACTGCACGTGAGGATTTGAAATAGGGATGGGTAAACCTTCTAGGAATAGTCATATTTGGGTTGTTAGATGTTAAATGTGTTTCCTGAAAGAATATCATCTTAGCACCAATCATATGCAACCATATTTTTCGCTTGTTCAATAAACTGTTAGCATTGCACATGACTACACTAATCAATTTCCCAAATATTTTAGAGAAAAAGATGAAGATCCCAAAATTACATCTTTTAACTTTAAAACCAATCCCTTGTCCCTAACTCATGAAAAGCTTTGCTGACTAAGACCCTGATTACAATTTATGGCAGTGCGGGCCAGGTTCGCCTCGCCGTCGTGCCGATAAAAGACGTGGTCAGACCGCCTGCCAGACTAGAAGTTTCCTCCTGTCTGGTGGGCTGGTTTTTGGCATTCCCGTGGTGTTACCTCGGAAAATGGGCACCGCAATGGTAAAGCCAAAAAACTGTTTCTGCACGGCATGGACTAAAAAGTCCATGCCGCGCAGGAACTGGTGTGCATGCACACAGGGGGGCATATGGTGTGCCCCCCTGCATGCATCCCAATGTAGAGGTGGCACAGGGGGCTGGGCTGAGCCCTCATTGTTTCCTCTCCACCTCAGTGTTCATGGAGTAGGAACCTCCATGACACTGCCAGCGGAGAGGAAATTTGCAATATACTTGGCAGAGCCGCGGCAGTCCTGTCAAGCATATTGCGACCTCGTGACTGGCACAGCATCACCAGGGAATGGCAATTCCCTGGCAGCTGCAGCGAGGCAATAGCAGTCCGACCACTCAACTCCAATAATAATAGGGCAGCTGAGAGACCGCCGATGCTGCGCCCCCACCAGTCTGGCGTTCCGTGGACCGCTAGACCCGTAATTGGCCACTAAGAGGGAACCATCCATTAAATCACTTCCTTTATCCTTCTGACTCCACACTCTGGATTGTTCTCATAGTGCAGCATATTTCAGCAAAGGACTGAACTACCAACCCTGCATTCTGTTTCAACTGGGCATTTCTCAAACTCCCAAATGTTTTTGCTGATTAGGCATATTCAGTTGAGTTCTACAATGTCCAAACTAATAGCTTGTTATTGTCCTTAGTGTTCTTAGGGACATGGGGATGGCCGCATGGGACCAAATGCTGTTAAGATCTCTGGGCAGCCAAAAATTAAGGAAATGGGATTGTGATCTCCAATGAACAGATCAACATTTGTTAACCAAGTAGGTCACCGATCTGGATGACAAAATGTAGTCAATCATTAGTTGACAGATTATGCACTTTTTCTCTGTTTCGTTATTTAAATACAGACACCCACTTGTACTGAATTTACGAATAACTCAGTTTTTCAGAAGCCCAGTAACACATCCAAAATGTAAGTAGAAACATAATTGGAACATTGGGTAAGCTTCAGCTTGAGTAAAGTCTCTTTGTAGAAGAACTGCAGTATGATTCTAGAACTGATACTTCAGCTGCACTTAGATTAGTTATAATTAGATGGAGGTAATTATTACTTAATTATTGAGTGTTTTGAGCCCTAGTCAATTAACATTTTTCAGAATTTCTGTTAAGCTTCATTTTGAAGAGCTGACAGAGTTTTTTCATCAGCGTGAATTAAATACTCCATAAGACTGATATAATTATTTGCAAGTATAAAACAATTTCTCTACTGCACTCTTAGACGACAAAACCCATAGCAATCCTTAACAATTTTCCTATCTCTGTATTGTGTATGGCTTTTATTCAATTGAATGTAAAAAAATAACATTTAGCTATTGTTTGCACCGATTATAAAATGCTGCTGTTTATTTCACCAGAAACTATAACTGTGGTAGAAATTCAGTAAGTTATTAGGTGATGCTGCTCCGTCGTAGTAAACAATGTACAGATGGAACTATCATATAGAATTCTGAAACGAAAAAATCAACAAGTAAGTTTACATGTAAGTATGTGCCTCACGTGTCTAATGTGTGACTAAATTGTGCACACCTTTCTCACATGTAAATTCCAGGCATTACTAATGACAGAAGATCAGAATGACTCCTAGTCTTAATTAGAGTTTGGCGGACCTGATACTCTGTCACAAATAAGGCGAATAGCCCACATACAGGTGCATTATAGCCAATGGCACTTTTAATGGCAGACGAGACATACACTATGTTTTGGACTAGTATCCTGTCTGCCAAACTCTAAATATGACCCTTAGTCAGCACATGAAAAGCTAGCTAGTCAAGGTACTAGGTCAGGACAGATACTTAACATGAGCTCACAAACCAAGAAACTCTTAAGCTCAACAGCAGACACCATATCAAATTGAGCACTGAACCGTGAACTGCATACAATAAGCACTGGGAGAGCTAAATTAAGCCAGTACTTGCTTCAAACTAATTTTACTGTTATAATACGGTGGTGTCATGAAAATAGCATTCCGGAAGTGGTACTATCTGACAATTGAGATTGAGATTGAGATTTACTCATTTTAGTGTGTTTTAACATTGATCAATTTTAAGCATATGGAAAAAATGTGTATTGTATGATTGTAAAGGTTTTAATTAACTGCACAATAAATTCAAACTGAAACTGACAAGAATGTTTGTAAACATTAGCTCTGCGGAATTGTGTTGTAGTTGTGATGTGTTCTGTTGTTTTTTCTGGTTGCTTTGTTTTTGTGTTGTACTACTGTAATGCAATTTAATTGTGCTGTACTCTTCTTTGACTATTTTGTTGTAATGTGCCTTGTTATTTTTTAATTGTGTTATGTTGCTTGGTTTCCTATGTTCTGTTGTCAACTCTAGATATGGCAACAAATGTTGCTTCATTTCCAGTAGAAAACTGCAGATTACTTAGCAAGAAACCATTTATCCCTATCTAAGGTAGAAAAATATCACTTTTCCCCTTTCAAGTACTAAAGACACAAGTCAGCCCAAAACTATAGCAGAGTCTGAACTTGGGGATCATTACGATGGTGAACGGAATGAAGTCTGTCCGCCATCGTCCAGGTGATGGGGACCGTCCGCCAAAAAGGCAGCGGTCCCACATTTCAAATCACAATGCGTCCGCCACCACGGCGGCCGCAAAAGGCATTTTTTACATTGCGGCGTGTGCTGCTGGCTGCAGTACCCACCGCAATGTAAAAAAGGCAGGTTTTCCTTTTCCCTGCACTACGTGGCAGGCACCAGGTGGTGCCTGCCACCTGGTGCAGGGAAATGTAGGGGGGACCATAGGTGCCCCTCTAGTGCAGTGACAAACTGACCTTGCACACAGGGGGCCCGCAATGCCAATCCCTGCTAGCCGTTCCATGGCGTGTGAACCATCATGGAAAGGCTGATGGGGATCCTGCATCCTAATCTGGTGGGCGGTGCCTGATAGACACCGCTACCATTCTGTGGATGTGGGGCGGTCTGACAGGCAATGGTAAGGATAGCATATACAAAGCAACGTACCCATACAATGGAGTCATAACAGGGCACATCCAAACAAAACAAGACAAACCACAAAAACTGCAGTAAAGCACTCCAGGACCACATTGCAATAATGGATCACTGACATAATATCGATGCACACAATATCAAAATACAAATATATCATAAAATAAATATCATTAGCAAAACTATCCCCTTGTTATTCTTAACTAATAAAATAACAAATATATAATGACATTTGCTTTTGCAATCATGTTTGTTACTTAAATGTTATTTGTTTTTATATGTATTAATTGAGATTAAATAAATTGGAAATTATTTCATATTTTTTCATTTTTTGGTATTAATATATATCATTTTATTTTTCCTTTCTTTCTTTTTTAATTTATATATTATTTTTTTCTCTTTTTATTACTGTATAATGTAATTTGCTAATGTCTATATTAAGTGTGCTAACACTTTTAGTGAATTAATAGGACTTGTATTCATACATGTACTCCCTTTGAAAACAAACCCTTTCCCTAATGTTGTTCAGACTGAAGTGGGAATAGTAAATCTAACCCCTCCGAAGTCCAATACTTTCCCTACTATTGCTTAGATTGCAGTGGGAATAATAAGTTTAACCCCTTTGAAGTCAAACCCTTTGTTCCCTACTGTTCTTAGGCTGGAGTGGGAACAATAAATCTAAACCCTCCGAAATCCAACGATTTTCCTACTATTTTCCTACTATTGCTTAGACTGGAGTGGGAATAGTAAATCTAACCCCTCCTTAGTCTTAAACATTCCCTACTTTGATTACACTGGAGGGCAAATAGTGAATCTCATCCCCCTGAAGTTCAACACTTCCCTACTGTTGCTCATAACTCCTCCAAAGTCCAACGCTTTCCCTACTGCTGCTTAGACTGGAGTGGGCATAGTAAATCTAAACCCTTCAAAATCCACCACTTTCCCTATCAATGCGTAGACTAAAGTTGCAATAATAAATCAAACCCCTCCAAGGTCCAACACTTTCCCTACTGTTGCTTAAACTGAAGTGGACATAGTGTGTCACACTTTTTCTGACATGGTGAAATAGACTAGATTTTATTTGTGTGTTTTTTTCTATTTAATATTGTTAATTTCTACTTTTTTTATGTTTAGATTTTTTTTAGTAAATGTTTTTTGAGGGTTTAAAAATATATTACTATTTTATATATTTGTGAAATTAATTTGTATATTTTGTATAGAATTCTTTATAATGTCTATGTTGTTTTTATATATATATGTATACATAGATATGGATGTGTTAATATTAATATATAAGCTTATTAAATCACTACATTTAAAATATTACAAAAAGTTTAAATGAATCTAATGTAAAAAACTATATATATATATATATATATATATATATATATATATATATATATATATATATATATATTCTAATATCTGACGTCATCAGCAGAGGATTGCGGTCGCGTGAGTTATAGTTGCCTGCACTAACTATAACGGGGGAATTTCATTGGTTTTGTACGAGGGAAAAGTCCAGCTAACTATAACATGTGTGAGACCTATGGTTTTTTAAGTGAATTTGCAAGGTTTTTTAAATGCTAATTCGTAAAATATAACGTGTGTGAAACCTATGGTTTTTTAAGTGAATATATATGTATATATATATATATATATATATATATATATATATATATATATATATATATATATATATATATTCACTGAAAAAACCATAGGTTTCAGGGGTGTTATAGTTAGCTGGACTTTTCACTTGTACAAAACTATTGAAATTCCCCCGTTATAGTTAGTTCAGCTAACTATAACTCGCGCGCCCGCAATGCACTGCTGATGACGTCACATATTACATCACTCATGACATGGTCAGTGACATCACTCATGACATCACTGATGACTGTCTGTCCATTATGGTCCTGCCTCTTGCCCCTCTGTTCTCTGTTGTCCATGTGCATGGTCCTGTCCCCTCGCTCTTGCTTCTATGGATTGTTGTGCTGCACTCCCGTCCCGCATGCCCTGTGTGGTGTATTGTGCTGCTGCAAACCCTGATGCCTGCCCTGCAGGGTCAGTTTGGTGCACCTCTCCATGTCCCTCCTGTCCTCTGTTATCCAAGTCCATGCCCCTACCCCATTTCCTTCCATGATCCAATGTACCATACTTGCGAACATTTTGAACTTGGTAAGAGGGAGATTTTGAAAAAAAACTGGGGTATTGATTTTCCCCTTTGAGTTACATTGAAAAAGAGGAGATTGTAGACAGGAGACAGATAAAATAAAGCCCATTTAAGCTTAAAAACATTGGACGTTTCCTGGCTGAATCGGGTCTGTTGGCATGTATGGTTGTACTACCATTGCCTCTTCCTTCTGCCCACAATGGTCTATTACATTGCCACAGCCTCTCTTGCAAGTCCTGTATTGTTGGTTTGTTGCCCCTGCCCCCCTTTCCTTGCCCTCCATAGTCTGTTGTGCTGCCACGGCCCTTCCTGCCTGCTCAGTGTGGTTAAATTGTTGCCTTTGCACCCTACTACCTGCCTTCAATTTTCAGAGTCCGTGCCCCTGGCCTCTGCCTCTCAACAGTATCCTAATGAACAACTAGATTGCTAACATTCTATATTTATTACAAAAGTGTGGAACGCCTGACGTCATCTTGATGTAATCAAAACTGTAATACCTAGAACATTTCCTTTAGAAATTACATATATGAGAGGGTCTTATTGGCATCAAAATTATGGTTAGTGCTCTAAAAGACTAAAATAAGGACATATTTTCTGAGTTTTCAAATAGCGAGAAAGCACTTTTAAATTATTTGTTACCTTTATGTTTTTTTATCCAGTTGACCACTTGATTAAATGTTGCACTTAGGGGAGAGGATGTGGTGTTACTTCCAGAACTGCAGACTTTGCAACTGGGGAACCAGTTTGGAGTTTCTGCTTCAGCTCGACATTCTGTGATTCTGGTCAAATCACTTAGTCTCCCCATGTCTACAACCAAAATGAATTTGTTCTTGTGTGATGTAACCAATGCTCATGTAAAGCACTGCAATACCTGACAAGTCTGCACTATATAACACTGCAAAAACACAAAATAATAAGTGTTTTGCACACTTCTGTCATTGGGCTATATTTGGGCTACATCAGGGTGATTTTGGGCTACATTTGGGCTCTTTTGTCTCCGGTGGCCATCTTGGGAGATTTATTTGTTATGAAGTTTCCTAATTTCCTCATGTACTGCAGTCTCCTCAGTAGGAAATGCTTTCAGTTTTTTACTTTGATTCCATCATGAAGGTATTCAGATATGTCACACATTTGCCATAAATTCTGAATGTTAGCACTCTAGTTGCTCATTAGATCACTGTAGTAAAACTACTGTTCACCATGGAAGTCTGCTCCTGGTATTAAAAGTGCATGTTTCAGTCTGCATGTCAGAATTTTTTAATGAAATAGAAGAGGAGTTGAGAAGTCACTCAAAATGTGCCCTCATTTTCTTTCTTCAGCATTAATCATAATTTCTATGGCAAAATGAACCCCCTCATTGTGTTCCTTTTTAAATTAAATGTTTTAAGTGTTACCAGTTTATTACAATCAAGATGGCTTCAGGTGTGCCATACTTTTGTCATAATGAAGACAGTAAGCGCTCTAGTTGTTTTTAAGAACACTCTGGGACATTCTGTCATTGGGCTATACTTGGGCTACATCTGGGTGATATTTGGGCTACATTTGGGCTCTTTTGTCTCTGGTGGCCATCTTGGCAGACTTATTTGTTATGAAGTTTCCTAATTTCCTCATTTACTGCAGTCTTCTCAGTAGGAAATACTTTCAGTTTTTTACTTTGATTGCAAAGGCATTCAGATGTGTCACACATTTGCCATACACTCAGAATGTTAGCACTCTTTTTGCTCAGTAGATCACTGTAGTAAAGCTACTGCTCACCAGGGAAAACTGCTGCTGGTATTGAAAGTGCATGTTTCAGTCTGCATGTCAGAATTTTTTAATGAAATAGAAGAGGATTTGAGAAGTCACTCAAAATGTGCCCTAATTTTTCTTTCTGCAGCACTAATCATACTTTTTATGGAAAAATGAACCCCCTCATTTTGTTCCTTTTTAAATTAAATGTTTTAAGAGTTACCACTTTAATCCAAGCAAGATGGCTTCAGGTGTGCCATACGTTTATCATAAGTAGGACAGTTAGCGCTCTAGTTGTTCTTTGGAACACTCTGGGAAGCTGCAGTAGAACAGAAAGGAATCAACTGACAGTCTCTGCCCTTGTTGGATGTACATGTTTTACTGAGAATGTCAGACTTCATTCTCACATGACTGAGAAAGATAATGTGAATTTACAGAAAATAAGCTCTCAGTTTAGCTTATAGATCATCTTCCAAACGTCTGTGGGAAAAGCATGAGAAAATATTTTTCTCTCAATCATGATATCCCAGCAGAAGGCTTTTTCACATGGTGAAATCACCTTAGAACATACCACAATTCCTAAAATGAGTATGGTACCATCAACAAATGATTTATAATGTAACTAATGGCTTAAAACCTTCTATTAACTGCAATGCTTTTTAATGAGGTGCTATCATGTATATTGGCCCCAAGATGGCTGCCAACACTTCTTGGATGAAGTGCTGACAGCCAATCAGATCTCAGGATGAGATGTGTGGTTAGGCTCCGCCCACATATATATATGATTTTACTTTTGATTTTCTCAGGAACTACTGAACAGATTGACACCAGACCTGCAAAAGGCACATCCCTGACCTGAGGACTACCTCTCTGCCAAATTTCAAGTAATTCTGTTCAGCCGTTCGGGCTGTACCTTGGACTAAAGGTCCCCATGGAAAATTGCATGGGGAAAACGCGTTTTGGGACCCCCCTTTTATCTCAGCCCCCGCTTGACGAATCCCCCCGAAACTTTCAGGGTAGGAGCGGAGCGGAGCGCCCCACCTATTTTGAAAATTTCGCGAGGATTCGTCAACCGGCGCCAAAGTTATTCCAAATAGAATGTTGCGGATTTCCTATGGAAACACGGTCCTAACTATAACTATCTACTGGCGACCGCCAGTAGATAATATAATTTTTTTTAGATCATTTTGTCATTTCCATTATAAGTATCATTATAAGTATATGAACACAATATTGTGGTAAATTATATTTCTCACTCGCCCTAGGCCCTGCCTGTGTTCTTCTGGGACCCACCAAATTGGATGTATCAATGGCGAACCTGGGGACTGATCCCCCTGCAGAAATAAAAGTACAAAATCACTTTTCTGAGTCTAACCTGCTCGAGTCAGCTGGGCTCGCCCTGGAATGACCTATGTCTCCCCTGGGTGAACATTCGCGTAACTAAGGACATGCTGTGCTCCAAACTCACCGCCCTTAATCCATGCCCTGAGCGGTGCATAGTCGCAGCGCTGGCTGGAGCTGCAACACTGGTTTGGAGGCCCCTGTTCAGGAAGTGCAACAACAAGAGTGGTATAGGTGTGAGCCATGCTATGGGGCTCCCCCCTACCAGAGCGAAGCCACTCCTCCCTGTCAGGCCCAGTAGCTGTGGCCCTGGTTCGGCGACCCCAGAGACTCTGTTGGCAGGGGAAGCCCTAACATTCTGCGTCCCAGAAGAGTGAGTGACCATCCCCCACAGCACACCCTAGGTAAGGACAAGCCACCTTATTCACACCCAGCAAATATAATAACCCAAATACCACCCGCACCACACTACCCAAAGAATAACAAGTCAAATGGCACTAAATGATAAGGGGGACGAAACAGTGGGTGACACAGCACTCCAGGGCCAAAGTGTTGGCGGACCGCGTTTAAACATAAAATAGAGATAGTGTCAATCGATTTTAATCTCTTGCGAGCAGACTGTGGAAAGTTGCAGACAAAGGCACGACCACCAAAGGCAACATTGAGGAACTGTAGGGTGAAGTGGCATCCCTCAAACGTCAAATGGACCGGATGACAACTTTCACGAAGGAGCTGGAACGACAAGCGGAACATGCAGAAGGCCACTTATGACGCAGCAATATTCGCGTCCTGGGGTTCCCTGAGAGAGTGCAGGGGAGCTTGTGGAGGATTGGGTATGGATCAAGTTCAAGCTGTCGGGACTGTCTGAAATATTTGTACTGGCACAAGAGCACAGAGCACTGGTGCTGCTTCCGCCATCAGGGGCTCCACCAAGAGCCATTATAGCCAAAATCCTTAACTACCACGACAGGGACAGCATCCTTCGAGCGGCCCAAGAGCAGGCAACCCCGCTCTTTAGCAGCAGCAAGATAGCCATCTACCCGTACCACACAAAACAGGTACAGAAGCAGCACAAACCCTTTCTCAGCGATAAACAAAAACTAAGATCGCTACAGATTCAAAATATGCTTCTGCATTCTGCAAAATTGAATGTCTTCTCACAAGGGAAGGCAGATTTTTTTGACCAACCAGAAGAGGTGTGGGAATGGGTTGAAAATCAGAGGCGAGGCACTGCCACCCCACTCGAGACACAAGCAAAAATTTAACTGGGGTTCCCACTTCAGAGGTATGCCATGCCGATGCAAATCAGCCAGAGACAACTCCAATACTACCCCACTGGGCATCCGGAGGGTCAGTGTCAACGAGGACCATGCAGCTAAGTGCCACGGAAAGACAAAGCATGGAGCATGCAACCATCAGCTGATGGAACTGAGACTGGAGATTCAAGCCCCATCTTGGGCTTTGTGCCTGACATCATGGTCACCCCACAGGTGGGAAATGGAGATGACTGAATGGGAGAGTTGATGTCGGTACTTATCAGGTAACACAACTGGGGTTTTCCTCTAGTTTCCTGGTGAGTAACTTGAGGTTCTTGAAAGTTGCTGGGAGTAATTATGGAGGCACCGGCTGCGCCGTGCACTGGTATCACACCTAGCTCCACCAGACTGACCACTGGGACATGAGAGTGTGAAACCAAGACTAACTGTGGGGGCACAAGAGAATGCCAGATGAGTGAACTCTATGAAGAACATTGGTTGGTGGCGTAAGTTAGCCTGTTCCCGTTGGATCGGCTGGGATGCTTTGCAATTCCTGGCACACACATGGGGCGGGCATAGATAGTCGAATGGTTGAACTATGTTTGTCCAATTTGATATGCATTGTATGTTAGTCTATAAATTTGTGCAGCATTTGGCAGGGGTCCTGACATGGCGGGAGGAAGGAGGCTACTACCCAAAACCAAGAACAATGACAGGTGCTGACCTCAGAATCCTGACCTGGAATGTGAGGAGGTTAGAGACATACACCAAGAGGTGCACGGTACTCACCTTCCTTAAATTACCCAAAATCACCATAGCATGCTAGCAAGAAACACACCTAGATGACACAGGTGCTGCGCGGCTAGCCAAGAAATGGCGAGGACAGATCTTTCACTCTTACTCTACATATGCCAGGTGCACCCTCATCTGGGTGGTGCCGGGAATCCTGTTCTCCCTCATATACATGGAGGCTGGTCGCAGCCACCGACGACATCCGAGCCCTGCTCGACAAAGGTGAAACAGCGGCACTCATCCTCCTTGACCTCTCCGCAGCATTTGACACTGTCTGCCACCGCACCCTAGTCCAATGCCTCAACGACACCGGCATCCAGGGGATTGCTCTGGAATGGATCATCTCATACCTCTCCAGCAGAACACAGAGAGTACGCCTCCCTCCGTTCCGCTCTGAGGCCTCCGAAGTCATCTGCGGCGTCCCGCAAGGATCATCGCTCAGCCCCACTCTCTTCAACATCTACATGAAACCCCTCGCTGCCATCGCACGCCAACACAACCTCAACATCATTTCCTACGCCGATGACACCCAGCTGATTCTCTCCCTCACCAGAGACCCCGACACCGCCAAAGCCGACCTACACGAAGGGATGAAAGATGTCGCCGAATAGATGAACATCAGCCGCCTGAAGTTGAACACGGACAAGACAGAAGCCCTCATCCTGGGACCGTCGCCCTCCGCATGGGACGACTCCTGGTGGCCCCCGGCCCTGGGCACCGCACCCAAGCCAACGGACCACGCACGCAACTTGGGCGTCATCCTGGACTCCTCCCTATCGATGACCAGACAAGTCAACGCCGTCTCCTCATCTTGCTTCCACAACCTCCGCATGCTCCGCAAGATCTTCAGATGGATCCCGACCGAGACCAGGAAGACTGTCACCCAGGCCCTCGTCACCAGCAGACTAGACTACGGAAACACCCTCTACGCCGGTACAACAGCCAAGCTTCAGAAAAGACTTCAGCGTATCCAGAACGCCTCCGCCCGTCTCATCCTGGACGCCCCCCGACGCAGCCACATCTCGAGCCACCTGAGAGACCTGCACTGGCTCCCTGTCAACAAGAGGATCATGTTCAGACTCCTCACCCATGCACACAAATCCCTCCATGACCTGGGCCCAAGGTACCTCAACGACCGCCTGACCTTCTACACGCCCACCCGACAGCTACGATCCGCGAACCTCGCCCTCGCCGTCGTCCCTCGCATCCAGAGAGCCACCGCCGGAGGAAGATCCTTCTCCTACCTGGCGGCTAAGACATGGAACTCCCTGCCCGTCCACCTGCGGCTGACCCAGGACCACCTCGCCTTCAGGAAACAGCTCAAGACCTGGCTGTTCGAGCAGTAGCAGACCCCCTCCCCCAAGCACCTTGAGACCCTTCCGGGTGAGTAGTGCGCGATACAAATTCCTTGATTGATTGATTGATTGGTTTGTCCTGTTACAGAGGACTCTGAGCTGATGTGAGCTGACCATACGGAACACCTATTCCCCAAACAACGATGGCCCCCAATTCTTTCACAACATTCAGGATTTGTTATCACAAGATGACCCCTGATATGGCTAGGCAACTTCAACTGCATTTTAGACTCCAGTCTGGAAAGGGCACCCCCCACCCCCCAGAGTGGGCACTAAGTCACTAATGACAGCAGCACTGTTCTGGAGAATGCAAAACATGGGTATAGAAGACATTTGGCAAATGAGCCGCCCTACACAGCAGGTATACATCTGTCACTACAACACACATTACATATAGCAGACTGGACAGAATACTGGTGGCAGGATACACCCAAGTGGAAGACATTGAAGTTTTATACTTAACCCGGTTCTTATCGGATCATTTCCCGGTCAGTTGCCCATAAAGCGGGACGACCCTGCACAAGCTGCAAGGTCCTGGAGGATGCACAGGCATTGACAGACTACATGGCAGTTAATTGGGGCTCTGCAACCAGTAGAGCTATTGAGTGGGAGGCTCTCAAATCACTGTTGAGGAGCACATGCATGGGCTGAACCTGCGGAGTGCTTCAGCAGCACCAGGAGAAACTCGGCAGGGAGGAAGCAGTGCTGGCTTCACTGCAAGCTGGGGAGGAGACACACCCTGATGCACTTTGTAGGGAGCAGGCGGTGCTTAGGCACATAGCAGATATCTGGGACCGACTGGATAAATACACGCTCAAACAATATAAATAGAGACTACACAAGGAAGGGGACAAATTGAGTAGACTGTTCGCATGGGTCCTGCGTAGGGAACAACTGCCACCACTTACAACACACCTGACATTGACTGACTGTTCCAGGGTTACAACAGGAGCAGGAACAGTGGGCGCTTTTTGGCAGCACCTACAGAACGTATACACCGCAGACCCAGTCAGAACCCCGAATCAATATATACTATTTTTGGTGAGTCCGGACATCCCCCAATTTGAACCGATGTCAGGTGAGTCCCTCAGACGATCTGATAGCCTTAGAAGAAGATTAGATCCACACTGAGTATGCTCCCACAGTCAAAGGCACCAGGAGATGATGGCTTTGCACCAGAGTTTTATCAGATGTTCTTGGCCACGGTTATGCAAGGATTCCTAAAAGTTCTCCTAGATGCACATGATAGTGGGATACTACCACGAGGAGGGAGAGATTTGTATGTTCCTTAATCCAGGTGACAACAAGACCACCCCCGCTGCTTACCGGCCACCCACAATGATTAACGCAGACACAAAAACACTTTGAAAATCACTCTCTAAATGACTGGCACCCCATATCACCCTGCTGGTACATGAAGACCAGTGCGGGTTCAGCCAAGGCCAGAATACTGAAATGAATCTCAGATGCTTAGCACATGTCCTCCATGAAGTGTAGCTTTGTGATGAAGAGCTGGAGTTGATCTCCATCGACCTAGAAAAAGCTGTCGACAGAGTAAACTCAATCATCTTACTGGAAGTGCTGAGAGTCCTGGGATTTGGTCCTCATATTCGCTGTTGGGTCCAGCTGCTATACACTGGCCCTAGTGCTAGAGTATGTGGGGGATGCAGTCGATCTGATCTGTAGACCCTGGAACAAGGGATGCAGCTTTTTCTAGGTCGATGGAGATCAACTCCAGCTCTTTGTCACAAAGTTCCAGTCAGTTAGCAACATATTCTGACTCTGGGTCAACCAAAATAAATACCCTTTGGTATTGGTATTCCTGTGACAACTAGTCGATGTCAGAGACATATCCTGACTCTGGGTCAATCAAAATAAATACCCTTTGGTGTCCCCGGTCAATGCACCTGTGGCCCGTCTCCCGAGGCTGTGCCTGCGTTGGGAGCTGACAGAATTTAGATACCTGCGGATTCAGGTGCCTCATCCCATAGTGCAGCAACTATGCCTCAACATGGACAGGATGATGGATGCATTGAAGAAGTCAGTGACCTTTTGGAATAGATTTCCCCTCTCATTGATGGGCAGGAAGGCTATCGCCAAAATGGTGTTATTGCCAAGATACCTGTATACCCGACAAAGATCGCTCTGCCCTATACCTGTGAAGGTATTCAAGCAATTGAACACCATCCTCATTTCACTTTTGTTTGTGGGTTGCCATAGAAGGATGGCCCTGACCACGCTGATCAGACAGTACAAAGAGGTTGGACTGGAGGTGCAGAGACTTGACCTGTACTACTATGCCATGCACCTAGAACATGCGGCCTGGTAGCTGGATGAGGGCGACATTTGGGAAAAACGCTTGTTAAAAGGGTCTGTGGACCATGATCAACTACCTGATGTACTAATGGAGAGAGCAGGAGTCACGAGAGACATGCCATATATAGTCCGCCAGACAGCGAAAATATTGCAACAGTTCCCTGAGACAGATTTGATGAGAGACTCATTCCACTGAGAACTCCCAATCTGGACACTGATGCCAGTTAATCAAATGATGGCTAATATGTCCTTCCAAGTATAGAAGGAAGGTGGTTGTGTCCCACTGGGAGACTTATATCTCGGAGAGATCTTCACATCCTTTGAACAAGTTTGCAAATAATTTGCACTGATGCCTGGGCATTTTTTACATCATACTGGACTAGTTGAGGTGGCCAAAATTACCTGGCCCACTTATCCCCGCCACATCTCACCCACTTGTTGGACATGTTGCACTACAGCAATTGATCACACTGCTATAGGGCAATGCAAGCAGGCGTGGCAGGCCTCCGCTTCAGTCCCTCAGGGCATGAGATGATGATTCAGATTCTCCATTGCAAGACTGGACCAGAATATGCAATCTTACAAACACAGTTTCTTATAATCCCTGCTTTTAGCTGGTACACTACAATTTCCTGCACAGGACCTATTTGTCCCTCAAGGATCTTCACCGCTTATCCATAACTCAACAGGACAGTTGCCCACGCTGTAGTAACGTTGGGGTGAACTTTCCGGACCAGGCATGGCAATGCGGGATGGTACAGGATTACTAGACCCAGGTGGTAACAGACTTAAAGAGGCCTACTCACCTCAAAATAGAAGGCATACCTTTGAATTGCCAACTGGGTTATGCTAAATGGCCAAAGAACCGTAATATGGCCTACGAATTTCTGCAGTCAGCTCTGTCATTGGTCAGATGTTCGAGTTGCCATCACCTGGATGGGCCCGCATACACCTGTGCTCAAACATTGGCAGATTAACGTACAGGAGGGATCACTAGCAGAGGAGATGCATAGGAATATGAGTAAGTGGGATGAAAAAGTGGAGGAACATCTCCAGGTCTGTCGGGACTTATGTGACACATTTCTAGACCTCCAAGCAGTCACCGACTCCATTGACAATAAAAGCACTGGTGGGAGCATGTGCGATGATTTGAATCCAGGCAGGGATGGGACCTATTCTTAAAAGTAATAGGGTGATTTGTCTACAAGCTCAGAGTGATGGGTCATGCTATATGTGACCCTGACAAAACACCTGAGTGTTGGCTAGTAGAAAGAATACCTACACATGTACAACCTGTAATGTATTATACATGGTACTCCACCAACTGCTGTATTATGTTTTATAAAACTAAAAAATAAAGGTTTAAAAAATATATATACACACATATTTTTCACATTAAATTTAGGTCAACAACAATATTGTACCATTGAACTGAACAGAATTTTGATTTCTACATTGTTTTAAAAATATTATTTAAACATCGATATTTTATTCAAAATTGATTTTGCTGGCTTTTATCCGTAAACAACTTACCTTAATTCATGCCCTTACCTTTGTGCATACTTTTGTTCATTTATATATACACCTACTTTCAAATGCTTTACATATGTTGCAGCCCCATCACAAGATACCCACCAACCTACCACTGCCTGGAGTCCTTTTTCTCTCAACGTCCAGTTCAGTAAAAACCTACTTCACTCTCTTTAGCTGTCTGCCAGTTAAATAGTTCATGAACTCAGTTTGTTTAGCCAACAGCCAAACAAACAGTGAAGTTTCAGATGTTTAGCCAGCCACTGGCTAAATAGCAGCGATTATGTACTATGTTGCTGGCTGCTGCATAAATAGTAGAGATTATGTACAATTTGGCTTGGAGACAGATAAATAGACAATTCCTAAATTTAAAGTGGTGCCTCGACTGGTTTCTACCTGCACACTTGGAGAATCAAGAGTAAATAGTAGATAAACTGGTTACTCAATTGGAATGAAATAGTATTTTAAAACGTCAGACACCGATGGTAAATGACTATTTCTACAATGTCACTTTTTCCCATTGCCACAATTTTTCTTCCTCTGACACTGTGTTGTAGCTTTGGCATGTGACAAGAAGGCAGATGATATTTGTATTCTTTCAACCACAGAAGGACAGAATTAAAGGGAACCACTGGGGTCTGGTTCAATGTCCATTTTAATCCATGGTTATTCCCTGACAGGCACTGGCCCACTGAGAGCACCTATTGAACTAATCCTTGAAAGGAAGATCATCTTCACTGTTGGGAAAGATCCAGCTCATAAAACAATTCTTGACAGCAGCGTTCTTCAAAAAACCTACTAATTTTCAAAAGCAATAAAATATGCTGCTCAACTCCACAAACCAAAAGATCTTTACTCTTAATCCAGGATGCAGTCTATGTCAGGGCTGTAGCTCCAGTGCGAATTCTAACAAAAAAAGCTCTTTTCGATTTGCTATTGGAAAACCATCTAAAACATTTTTAGGCTCCACAGACGAACCAGCTGGTTGCAGAGCTACTCAGATAAAAAAAAAAGCCAATAGAAAGAAGCAGGCAACACATCCCTGAACTTGGATATCTAAGCAGAGCAGGGGAACTTGAGACAGAAGGCTCGAAACATCCTGCAAACCCTTCTTTTTGAGGAACTTCTTTAAACCTCACTCGTGTGACCTTTACATTATGCAAAAATGAAAGAAAAATGATGAAGAGTAAAAGCTGAGAAAGTCAGTTGGGCGAGGATTAGAGATAAGCACAAAAGAAGGACGTGAACAAAAAAATAATGTATGCAAGAAAGCGGTAGGAGAAAAAGCAAAATGCATTTTTTCAGAAAATGATAAAGAGACAATTTGCAAATGTATTCAACCCCATAACCTGGGAAACTGTGAAATATTTTTGACCGTGTTTTACTTTATGCTTAACAATCTTGACTGACATCTGATTTAATCAACAATATGAGGAAGATGCAGCTCAGACTACTCTCTGAAATTTGACTGACAGAGCAACAATATTCGAGAGCCAGAGCACTGTGTCCCCCTTTTTATCATACATCTATAGTTTGACGTGATTCACAACAGAGTAGTGGGTTCAAGTGAAAATATGGAAATATCGAAGTACTTGCCACTTGACTTTCGCTATGATCTATGACGTAGCCAGTGCAGGCTCCACCTTCTGAGGAGCCTGCACTGGCTCCCTGTAAGGAAAATAATAATTTTTAAAGCTTTGCTTGTCACACAGAAAGCCTTCTATGGGGAAGGACCAGGTTACCTTAAACATAGGATTTCGTTCTACTCTCCTCGTAGAAATCTTCGCTCCGCCGATCTGTTTTTGGCCAATGTCCCCCGTTTTAAAAATTCCAGGCTGGGTGGTAAGTCTCTCTTTTTCCTGGGGTCCTTCCACTGGAATAAAATGCCTCTTCATCTGAGAAGCATCGAATCCACTCCCTTGTTTCTGAGAAAAAGGAAAACATGGCTTTTCTCCTGCCCCTAAATGTCCTTCTTCCGTGCTGGTTCTGTTCAGCTTAGCGCCAGGACACTCTTTGGAGTAACAGTGCGCTCTATAAATATCCCCACATAGACATAGACATGATGGGCTCCTAGAACTTTATATAATTCATGAAATACATTAATTTGTAAGCAAGGAGGAACAAGAGGAAGATAATGTTGTTGATGCATGTTTAGAGTAGAAATGTGTTCCTTTCTTTTGACCTTCCATCTCCGAGTCAACAATAGTCAGGATGTTGACATGAAATGAGATAAGATTAACTTCATAACTTAGTTTGTCAACAAAAACTAATTTTTAGCTATTGTCTAGCTATTCGGAATCACTGAAGGTATTCAGGCAAATTGATGCAATTCATCCGATTTCATGAAAAAGAGAAATTATTTCTTATTTTTTGCACCTGAAAGAGAGCATGTTAACTGACAACCCATTGCAGGGGGACTGGTCATATGGAACACAGGCACAGTAGGATGAGCACCATGAATGGCTGCTTTTATGGGAGACTGAACAGAGAAATCATCACCTAATATTCTGGGCAACATTCTTGTAGGAACACAAAGAATTTGTTTTAGACAGTTATAAAATGTGGCCTCCCTCCTCCCAGATCCAACTGATGAGAGCATGCCTCACTTGATACAAGCATTCGGTACTATGTAGTGGTGGTATGAACAAAGTTACCAGGCTGCTTTTAGCTCCCAGGCCACCTCTGCCCGATTGACAACCTTTTGCAAAGTGCTCATAGACTTATGCAGACTCCTATTCCATTGCATAAAATTAACCTAAGGCGTTATATGTCTTATATTTTGATATGTTGCATTTTTTCTATTA
Source organism: Triturus cristatus (assembly GCF_964204655.1). Classification (NCBI taxonomy): domain Eukaryota; kingdom Metazoa; phylum Chordata; class Amphibia; order Caudata; family Salamandridae; genus Triturus; species Triturus cristatus. The sequence continues at coordinate 628,741,409 of NC_140587.1, forward strand.
CCTACTTATTACTGCACGCCTCTTCACTCAAATCTAAGCACTGGATCTTTCCTATACCCCTAAAAAAGATTGACATTCTAGAAAAATATGCAGTGAATAAATTAATCGCAATACAGCATCGTTTATCAGCCTGTTTTTGCTTGCCTTGCTGAATTGATCATTGTTTTGTCTTTCAATTAATTAAGACAAACTGTTTCTCGATTGAGACTAAATGATTTAGTGAACCATTGTTTCTTGCAATACATAGTATTACCCCAAGTTCTCAACAATTGTGAGATCACCCTTCTTGAAATATACATGTCACCTTTTCAGTGGACAGCATCCTTGTACCTTGTAACACTTAATGAATTCATCCCTCTGTTTCTGCTATATAACTTTTTCTTTATGAATCTGTGTCTGCGCATCACTCGATTACCTCTTACCACAGTTCTTGTCAGCCATTCTTTTCTTCATTGATGTAATGCATTTTCATTTGCCTGTAACATTCTTTTTCCTTGTTAGTTTGTTCACACACACACTTTTCTTCATCTTACTTTGTGTTTTGACTGCCCTTCATGTCTCACTCCAGCTTGGCCACCCCTATTGCGCATGTATCCTGTTCCAAGATGGCAGCCTGTGTCCTCCCCTTTCCCTTGATCCCTTTTCCATCTCAATGTACACATCCTCATTCGGAATGCTAGCCTTCCTGCTTATCCGAGTGCTTCCTTGCTGATCCTCTATACCAGACTGCCCGCCTAGTAATAATGATCTAATTACTGTTGTCGGGGCATTTTTCTCCCACTCTGATCCCTGAGCAGTAAGTGGTACCGGTACTTGGTTATTACATGTTCTCATATTTCTGTTTCTGCCATTGATGGACCCTGGGGGAAGCGGGTCGCAGACTAGTCTTCCCCTGGGGTGCTTCGTGCCCCCAAGCAGGAAGTAGGCAGGAAGAGGTCTATGGGAGAGACTTAGCAAAAGTTATGAGTCGGAAAGAGCGTGTCTGGCCTCTTCCTGACTCTGTGCTCCACCGAAGAAAGGGAGTGCCCTTGGGGAAAAGAGGATGCTGCTGATTCATCTGGAAGAAAACGATTTTGCGCAATTGTCTGGACTAACATTTTTGCAGCATATGCAAAGGGACATGGAGGCTATCAAAAGGAACTTTGCTGGGACTTGCATTGTGTGGACTGAATTGGTGCCACGTCGGGTCTGGAGGGGGGCCATGAGGCATGCGGAAATTGATAAGGCAAGACTCAAGCTCAACAGAGCTATGAGAGTTTTTTGCGATAACAGGTGCATCACCGTGATCTTGCAAAGTAGTCCCAGAGGATTTTATGGAAAACTTACTGGTAAACAACAGTCTTGCGTTTGGGAAGTGTCTGGACCCCTCCTCTACGGGGGGAGAAATTATCTCTGCTTATGACTCCATCTGTTCCCAGGTTGCTTCTGACCTTACTATTACCAGCAAACCGCACCCATCACAGGGGAAAAAGTGGTTTGATTCCAGCTGTTCTAGGGCCCATCAAACCTTATTAATTGCGCTGAAAAAACAACCTCGGGATAAGGCCCTAATCTCTAACCTAAGGAAAAATTATAAACTAACTACCCAGAGGCGTAAAAACGAACTTAAGAAAAAGGCCTGGGAAGCCCTAATCTCGGTGGAGGTCCTCAAGGATAGTGCCAAGTTTTGGAACATTGTGAATAGCCCACTCCTAACAGGAGAAGAAAATGCCCCATTGGATATAAATATCCCAGAGGAGGAGTGGCTGGCGCACTTTGAACAAATTTATGCTAGTAATATAACCTTGGTCAACCCTGAGGCCTCTGAAACACCGTCCGCCATTAACCACCTAACCTTTGATAAACATGAAGTCTGTAAGGCTATAAAAGATTCGGCCTCAAATAAAGCCCCAGGACCAGACGGTGTCCCTTTGGATCGTTACAAAGGTGACACCGAGCTCTGGAGTATCATCTTAACCAACGTTTTTAATGCTAGTGTGGTGAATGGGTTCCCGGAGTCCTGGTCCAAATCGATCATTGTACCGGTTTTTAAGAAGGGAGAGAGGGGGACCCGAGATGTTACCGGCCCATCTCGCTAATTGACTCAGCGGTGAAAATCCTGGGCAAAGTGATTTTGCACAAAATTTCAGACTGGGTATCGGAGAGGGGGATTTTATCAGAGGCCCAATATGGTTTTAGATCTGGTAGAGGCACCATGGACCAATGTCTTAATTTGTACATGCTAATCAACAAGTACACTAAATCAATTAAATGTCCCATATATTTGGCATTTATGGATCTGTCCACAGCTTTTGATCTGGTTAACAGATCAAAGCTGTGGACGATCCTATTGGAAATGGGCATTGATCCCTGCTTAGTCCTTTTTCTTGCGGATTTGCACCAAGACCTACATGCTGCTATAAGGGTGTCTCATGAGGGGAAATGCACACAACATTTTAAATCATCTAGAGGGGTTCGCCAGGGTTGCATTCTTGCCCCCATACTCTTCACTTTATATATCAATAGATTAGATATTACCCTAGGTAAGGCCTGCCTGGACACTCCGCGTATAGGGAACAGTGGTCTACCTGTTCTCTTGTACGCGGATGATTCCGTGTTATTGGCACGTACCCCTCTGGGTTTGCAGCGACTACTGAACTCCTTTGGGGAGTTCATGAACTCTTTGGATTTAGTGGTAAATAGCACTAAGTCACATGTCATGTCCCTGGGTATGTGTAAAAACAGAGGAAAAACCTTTTATTGCAATGGAGTTGAGGTTACAAAGGTAAAGGTATTTACATACCTGGGGGTCCTGTTTGATGATAGGTGTTCATGGACCCCCCAGCTTTTAGCTAAGAAGAATAGCGTAGGTAGAGCCTCCTCAGCTATATTAAGTTTTGCTCGACGGTTGGGTGGCAAACCATGTGAGGCAGTTCTTGCCATCTACAGGGCGAAATGTCTGGCCTTAGCGACCTACGGAGCTGCCATCTGGGGGTACAAAAAAGCGGAGGGCGTACAAACCGTAGAAAATAATTTTTTTCGCTCTATCCTCTCCGTCCCCCAGTCCTCCCCGACCTTTTCAATACATCAAGAATTGGGAATGGACTATGTTTCTGACCATATTAGTCTGGCCCCTCTGGTATTCTGGTTGAAAATATGGCTGAACCCTGAACTCTCTCTGAATCGACTGATTTTAAAAGACTGTATGGGTCTAGATAGAGCTCTAGATATTCCGTGGCTCCTGTATATTAAGAAAACATTTTACAATTTAGGGCGCCCTGAGCTCTATGACAACCCAGAAACAATTGCTAAGGGGGATGTTAAGCAGATTAAAGCCCAATTCTTGATTCTAAGGTCTTTAGAGCGGGAGGGGGAGGAACTTAATAAAGTATCAGTAAGGGCCCATTTTTTATTAATAACTTCCCCCCAGATCTCAAGATAGTCTCGAATCATTTTCACCGCTGGCTGCTGACAAGATTCCGTTTTAATCTAATACATTTTAATTTAGGTAGCTTTCAAGGTTGGTGCAAACCAGAAGATGCCGCTTTGTGTAATTGCGACGACAGTTCAATTCAAGACACTGCACACTTTATCCTATTCTGTAACCATTATACAGTAATTAGAACAAAGTATATTTTACCTTTGTTACAAGGGAGAGGTTTTTACCAAGTAAAACCAGCACTGATGTACCTTCAATTACTTGACTCCCCATGGATAATTTGTAATATTGCTAACTTTTTGGTAACTGCAGTAAGGAAAAGGAAAAAACTTGATGCTCAGTTTGTATACTGCTGTTAGGGGCACATTTATTGGCTTGGTCGACCCCTAAGTGAACTATTTTATACTGTATTTTGTAATGTTTTTATGTGTATGAATTATTGTGATGTACTTTTATGATTTTAATTAATCGATTAAAGTGGTTATGACTGACTGACTGACATGGAGGCTATCAAAAGGAACTTTGCTGGGACTTGCATTGTGTGGACTGAATTGGTGCCCCGTTGGGTCTGGAGGGGGGCCATGAGGCATGCGGAAATTGATAAGGCAAGACTCAAGCTCAACAGAGCTATGAGAGTTTTTTGCGAAAACAGGTGCATCACCGTGATCTTGCATAAGGGCATTAAAGAAGGACAGGTTTATCTTTTTCGGGATGATGTGGACTGCATATTATATGAAGGGATTGCAAGATGTGGTTTGCTGACTGTGTCAGGAGAACATCTGGTGCAGGCAAGATCCCCGCTGACATGGAGGACAGGGTTCAGGGGAGGGGGGTAGGAAAACGCCCTCAGGGATTTTTATGGATGGCGGTATTTTGGGGGGTGGAAAGTCACATACGGATGAATCCATACCCTGGGGGGGGAGAACTGAGTATAGGTGACAGAAGACAGTGTGCGGTGTGTTGTTGAGTGAGGAAAGAGTTTCAAGGGTATTTGGGTGAAAAAGGAAGGAGAGTTTGGATAGATGGCAAGAGCCTAAGGGGTGGAAGAGTGAAGTATGGAACAAGGTATGATGGCTTGGGGGATTTAAAGTTTGGCGTGAGGTATGAGTGCTCAAGTGGGTATGGGGAGTTTCATAATTCAAAGTGAAGATGTTATATGTTGACTGAAGTGTAATTAGTTTTGCAACTGTGTCCCAATCAATGGTCTTTTATGCTAATCCATGATCTCAGTTTGTTATGGCATGATCCATCATATCTTTCCATCCTTTCTTCTAGGCTGGTTTAAGAGTCCCAGTGCATGACACACACTTCTTCCTGACCAATTTATCCCTGTTTCTCATGCATTTCTTTCACAGTTTTTGTCAGCTTGTTATCCTTGCTTTCTCTTCCCCTTTCCATTTTTGTGACCAGCACCTTACACATAATTCCTTTTCTTTTCTATTACAGTGTGCATTGTGACTTAATGGAGTGAGTAGCACACACCCCTTTCTTCTTTCACATATGTATGTTGCTCTTTACTCCATGTCAGGTTATGACTCCGTTCTCTGTCCTTTTATAGCATTCTCTCAGGCTCCATATTTGACCGAATCCTGATGATGAACTTGTATTTACAGTACGATCAAAATGCCATAGACTTGCACACAGCCCCATTCCATTGTCTATTATAATTCCACAGGCTGTGCTGGTCTTTACTGCTTTAATATGCACTTTGAGCATCTTTATAGCATGTGTGTATTATATTGTAAAGTGCACTGAGCAACTTTCTCACTAGTGCTCACTTTGTCGATTATTACATTTATGCTTCCTTTGGCATTTTATTTGTACATTTAATTCATATTTTGCTTTGATTATAATTCACTTGAATTACTCCATTAGGGACCTTTGTTCATGCACTAACCAAATATACCCTAGGTCCTTGGTGACTCTAGGGTTTATATTGTATTCTTGTAACTACATGTTCATTTTTAAGCACAGGCAGTCAGTAAAAATCTGAAACTTGGGGCCTGCGTGTACTAGCCAGAGTTCCCAATTTTTAATAACTACTCTAGCTCAGCTCCACATGACCACTATATCCTTTACCAGTTGTGAAATCCTGGAGCAAGAAATGGTAATCAAAAAAACAGCACATTCTTTGGAACACCCATAGGTACTAGGGAAGTCAGACCTGGCAGTAAGGCACCTTCCTGTCAGCAACTTCTAAACATGGAGGATGGTCCTCTGCCTGGGAAGAGGAAGCCATAGCCTCCACTGATTCAGTGGGCGAGGGGAGCATTTAGCAAGCCCTAAGTTAGCCTCTTAGTCGAAAGCAAAAAGAAAGCATTACAATTCCACTTTGACAAGCAGGTCTAAAGTACAGAAATCTTCACTGTACAAATTACAAAGATTATATTTACAATGGTTCTTACAAAATAGTATCTGTTAAAAGATCTGGCACATGTTGTGCCAGTAGCAGTGATGAAATGCGATAATTTTACAAGGGAGTTTGGATGTTATTCTCTGAAAAAAGTAAATGAGTAGTAAAATGTACTTTAAAACCACTTTGTGACACAAATTGGTCAAAACTTCATAGAATCTACAACCTTAAATTTATGGGAAGATGTGCATTCATTGGTGAATTGGTGAACAAATACAGAGCTATGCGCAGGAAATGGGACTGAGTTTTCCCACCACCTTAGTACCCACATACCCAGGACCGACTAGCTATAGTGTCTCACTTGCTCTCCTGCTCACTCCCACAGAAACAAATGATTAGACACCCCAGAACACAACACTCCAAGTTCTCTCAGGAATCACTCACTCTCTTGTACTCATCCACAATAAGATCTAATGAAGACACGAAACAATTTAAAATATTTATTTTTACTAACATGCCCTAACATGCAGTATACGTGGCACAACAAGCAGGAAAATGCATAGTACAAATATTGTCAGCATAACAGTCACTCTGTAAATCATGAAGGGAAATGTCATCATAAAAAGACAATGGAGAAAGGACTATAGTGCCTAACCTCCCTCCCCTTGCTAATAAGAAGTATTATTATATAATAGAAGATGTCTGGGCTTTGTCAGCAGACCCCATACCTTAGCCTTTAGATGTTAGATCTACATCACAGGCGCTCGTCTCCCTGGAAAGGTCCCTCTCCAAGTGTATGTTGCCTATTCGTGCACCCCACTAAGAATCCAAGTACGCTGTCTAAACAACCGCTGCATCGGTATGTTTTGTCTAAGGGCTAAGGACTGGCCAGAACATAATAACAAGGGGCATTGTTGTTCGACATTGCACATAATGTTCAGTCAAAGCCCCAGGAACATGCTGAGAGCGAACACAGCAATGAATTCTCATGTGAAAGGAGTCTTTGAAAATATTGCAAAAAAAATTAAAATGTGTAGTAACATGTGCAAGGCAGCAGGCAAGCTGCAACAAGCTCATGCTAAGTTAGTGAAAAACGACAATGTCCCTATGTGCCACATGACAGATTCCCAGACATGGATACACAGGCATCCCCCTTCTTTCTAAAAGGCAGGTACTGATATCTACTATCTGGAAGTCAGGCTAGTAGATTTGGCAGTTGGAGTCCATGTGTTGCAAGCAGACGAGGCCTAAGGGGACCTGTTGTCCTTCTGGCTCAGTGAACTCTTCATCTGCAACTTCATTCACTTCTCACCTTCACGTACAACGGACACAAAACTACACTCCACACCCCATTCCACGAGCAAGATACCTTATCTTACAAGGACAGATGTGTACTCCTGAGTCTTGATTGAACCCACCTATTTCAGAATTGTGTTTTTTTGAAGTGCTGGGCTTGTTGCCAGTGCTGATAATGGAGAGCAATATGTAATGTTCTCTTGTAGCTATAAGGAGTTGCAAAGGTAGTGGTGAGGCTTCATATATTTAGTATCCAGTAACATTCCTATACTTGCATCATGTGACCACCAGAACGGTATCAACAATTGTCAGGCGGGTTATTACATTTTCCATGGACAGCTCCATCCCTTCTAACCAATGCTATCATACCTTAATAGGACTGTACTCATCAGCATGACTGCCATACCTTTGTTGGACTGTAGTAAACACCTCTCATCAGTAATTAATTACATTAATTAGCACTAACATTTTTTAGCAGGATGTTATATATACTTTGGATTTATTTTGCCCTGCCATTCACTCCACGTTGTGCCTTTGCCCAGGTTTCAAGATGCTGTTCGGTCTTTTATGTTTGCTGTTCAGCCCTTTATTTAAACAGTTTTATCTATGGGGAGTTAACTCCGAGGTGGTTATTGGCTGGGGTGGAGAAATGCCCTCAGCTTTGTCTCTATTCTCTCTGACCCTGACCAAGTCAATAGCTACCTGGGAGTGCCCTCTCCCTTGGATAATATTGCTTAAATTAAGGGTTAAATACCAAACATCCAAGACCGATGCAATTGTAAAATCTGCATCAAATTGGAAGGGCTTTTTCTGTAAGAACTTGCTTTTCCTCAGCTCCATCCAGGGGAAGAGGAGCAGCTAATTGCACACCAGTACAGCCATAACAGGTACTCCCCGTGTATGCTCCATGTTAGACACTGTGATGCCAGATTTAGGGCATCAGGAGGGCTGCCCTATTTAGGACAGTCCTCCTGACACCTGTAGTTTGTACCCAAAGTCTGACAGGGAAAATCAGCAATGACTCCCTCCTCACGGAGTGAGAAAATTCCCTTCATGTCAGAGCCATTGATTTTTTTTTTTCAGAATCAACCTCTTCTTTGGGTTAGTGACTCTGAAAAATAAAAAGCAATGGTATTTTGATTTAACCACCAAGAATCTTCACTTTGGCGATGATAGCTCCACCTAAAAAGGCTCTTACCTGTCTCGACACTTTAGATTCAAAAGACTTTACTACAGGTCAAGTGATCTTTACTTTTTCTCCTGCTCTTTTATTTAATCTCTTAGCTTAATCTTTAAAGCCAAAGAACCATCCATATGAGCAGTGACTTCAGTGAATGGCTACTTTATGCCCTTCTGTACTTGTCCACTCTTCAGCGGCGGCTCCTCCGTTAAGGCGGAGGAGCTTCGCCCCACTGTTCTGCGAGCAGTTTAAAAAGGAAAACTAAAATGATAATACCCAATGTTATTATCATTTTAGTTTTCCGTTCCTGCTTAGGTGGGGGGAAGGATCTGGGTTGGCCAAAGTAGAGGCCAGGGGGAGGAGTGGTGAGCACACTCAAAAGTGCGCATGACGGTTTGGCCAGCCGTCTTGGGCCGGCCAAACAGTCATGCACACTTTGCATGCTCTCAACTGGCTGTAATGCACAGCCTCCCAGTCCTTCTTGAGTGTCGAACCGCTGCGGTCAGACCAGTCACAACACTGTGGTGAGGCATCATCGTATTTGGCTAGGGTAGTCTGGAAGACTGTATTCTTCTTGGTTCCTGCTGTCGACCGAGGAGCCAAAGAGGACCGAGAGGTGGTAGCCGGCCAGCCTGCAGGAAGGTATGTAGTTGTGAGTTTAAAAGAACATACATGTTTCACGGGTTGTCTTTTTAATTGATATTTATTGAATCTTTTTGTGTTTATATGTATCTTGAAATAACACGCAGTTATACATTAGTCTTTCAGGGCATCAGGGCGCACAAAGTTAAAGTACAGTTTCAGGAAATGAATACATTAGTTTATATAAAACCAATCTAATTCTGTAAATGTGCAATGGTGTGCGGGCGGATATTTATTAGGCTCTATTTAAGCCCACCATGTCTGTGTGGGGAAGTACCCAGGGTTGTTAAGTTAGTAGGGATGTGAGGGCTGTGTACTGTAGAGCCCATGGATGAAGCACTGTGTGGGGTACAGAAACAGTCATGTGCTTATGTCAGCAGCTGATGATGGTTTTAAGTCCGACCCTATGTCTAATGTCAAGAGTATGCTATCCCTGCCAGGGATGGGTGTCTGTCTCCTGGCCCTTCATCACAACGGCCTCACTACATCATCCTCCACCTGGGCCGATTTCCAAAGCTCAGAGTTTTCAAATGTTCAGGAGTGCAGGGAAACTGGACTTCCAGTTAATTCCTGAGATGTCCGGAGATATTGACTCATCACATTCCTTTTTAGTAAGAAAGCAACGCATCACCTCACCTAACAGTAGGAAACCGACGCATCACCTTCCCTGGCAGTAAGGAATTGATGCATCACCTCCCCTGGGAGTAAGGAACAGACACATCACTTTCCTTTTCCACCACCTCACCTCCCTTACTCCTTGCACCGGCTTTGAATTTTAATGCACTTAAGATACTTTGTGCTAAAAGTGATGCACCATTAGATTTCTATGGACTGAACCTATTTAACGTTTTAAAAGTGTTATATTTACTTGTGTATGTTGGATCTTTGTCATTTTGGTCTTATTTCATTCAGATGATTATTGGCTATTTCTCTAAACTGGTTTGGTCTCATTTTGTAGTGGTTTCACTGTGTTACTGTGTGTGTATGTACAAATGTTCTGCACATTGCCTCTGAGATAAGCCTGACTGCTTGTGCCAACAAACAAGGGGGTGAGCAGGGGTATCTTAGCAGTGTGACTCCCTTACCTTGACTAGAGTGAGTGTCCTTACATGGACAGTGTGCAAATCACTGCCAACTAGAGACCCTATTTCTAACACACATGCTTCCATATAATTTCCTTCTACATTACTGGCTGAATCCCAAATTCACACCTTTTGGCACCTTCAGCGGATCTCTAGATTTTTTAGGTGTGACTGTAAGTCTATTTTCTGCTCCATTAGTGACAGGATTTCTTGGCCTCCAGTTCATCCTCTCTTGATTCCCAGGCTGTTTCCAGATCATCCGCTCTTGACCCAATAGCCGACACAGCCTATTGAATATCAAGAATATCCTGGTTGATCTCTCCTTTCAGGCCTCCGATGTCCCCATGTATGCTCTGGGACAGTTTTTCTATAAAGGATAACAACAAAGGGTTCTTCCCTTCTCTGGCCATGTTCACCCACTGGTGGGCCAGATTTCAATGCCTGGTCTATCCTCTGTGAGCTCAGCTGCATCAACATTTCTTATATATAAGCTTATAATGTCTTTGGACAGAGTGCGTCCAGCTAGCAACCTCACCACCATGGATCCCGCAGAGGCATGTACTCCTGCACTTTGCACTGAGAGTGGGCCTCATCTGCAGTCAAGTTAGTCAGTTCCTCAATTACTCAAAATGTGTCGGAGGGAGCCACAAAGTGAATAATCGTCAGCTTGAGGTGTCATATCCAGGCCCCACTCTAGCCCCGAAACAGAACAGATGGCCCATTTGCCAAACTCTCGTTCACACATGCCTCAAGTTCAGGAGTGCTCTTCAACATGTTCTGGTGTGTGAGCCCAAGTGAAGGATGCTTGATTCCTACACAGTGTCCCCCAGTATGGAATTACATCCCTCTTGCTGTTGCAATCCGCAGAGGCACCCAGGCCCTTTTTACTATGGGAGCTTCCTACTCCTCAGCGGTGAAGCTATCCGGGAGTCCACTGTGCACTCAGGTCTCTATAGCTGCATGTTGGCCCATCATGAAGCTGCACTGTGGACTGTGCCCTTGACTCTCATGAGGGTGAGCGCTCTTTGTCTTAGTGGAGTGTACCAGCGGTGGTCGCCATCTTGAGTCAGCTGCGGCAAGACTCAGTACCCTCCAAATACCTCAGGTAGGCGTCGATGTTGCTCCTTGTGTGAACAGCAAACACCTAGCATACAGGATACCATCCCAACCCCAGTGGGTGCTGCTGATTGTCATGCAGGCCTACTGGCAATAGAGAAATGACATAATATTAATAAAAACATTATCAATTTACAAAATACCATTAACAAAAATATCACCTTCCTCAAATTAACTAACAAAAACACAAATCTCAATAAACAAAATATTGCTGCTAAAAAGATCCATTTCTACTTTTATTGATAACACAAATGTTGGAAACAAAAATATTGTTACCTTTAACTAAATCAATAAAATAAAATAATTATCAAAACACACAATATCCACCACATTAATATCGCAAACAATCAAGACAAAATAAAAAAATACTATATTAACACTATTTTATTTTAAACAAAAAAAATGATTACACCATAAAAACATTCAAAAGTCATCTAACAATATTATATTAATTTTATAACACTAAAATAAACTTTAAACGCATGAAAAATAAATAGACACTTCCACACATCAAACAATTAAGAAACTAAAAATACTTACCAAGACTATTATAACATAAACATTAGGCAACAATAAATCAAAATTAAAATAGAAATCGTACACCCAAAATAACACTAAAAAACATAAATCTTTATTTAACATTAAAACAGAAATATGAATTAGCGTCCACCATAAAAGGCAATAACGGCTAAAACGAAACCGATAAAAACAACCATAAATCAAACTAACTAATAAAAACATATAATTATTTAAAAGTACAAGATAAAAATGCAATATAAAGCACAAACACTTACCTGACCAAAAAGACTAAAACTGCAAATCAACAACACTCAGATTGCCAACATAAAACCAGAAAAGAAAAGTGGAAGAAAACATACAAGTACCTTTATAAGTATGTAAAAATATATTTAAGCATATTTAAAAATAACTTATTTGAAAAACATAAATATGCAGATAACTAACAAAACATTCTATTTTTATATTTACAGTTGACAAACCACAGAACCATCAATAAAATACAGCAATCGAATACCAAAAAAAAGGCACATAAAAGTAAGTAAATTTAAAGCACTTCTAAATATTGACTATATTTTAAATGTAAAAAAAAACAAAAGCTCTCAACCCCAACAAACTATGAACACATAAATGTTTAAAATAAATCTAAAACATTTTTATTCCCATAGCAGAAAAGAATCTACATGATCCACATTGAAGCACCTTCAATAGAAATCAGAAATAAAAGAACTGCAATTACCATCAAAGACAAATACGTAAGTATAAAATGCAATTCAATGCTTGTAATGTTTTATGCACATGTTAAATCTCAAGTAAAATGTAAAAAATGCATTTAATTATAACATTAAACTAAGCTAAGAAAGCACAACCACTGAAACTTTCAATTGGGAATGTACAAAATGTTAATCTAGTGATTGTTATGGGAGTGCTACTACAAATCATTATGGGGCAGATTTACAAGGAAGTGCCGCAGCGTGGCAATTCGAGCCCTTTGGCTGCTCCACGCTGCGGCACTTCCAAAGCACAGGAATGCAACATATTTACAAAAATATGTTGCATTCCTGTGCTCTCCCCTGCGCTGGCACAAAAACTGCTGCCATGCGCCGGTGCAGGCAGCCTTGCACCATGGTGCAAGGGTGCCTGCGTCATGGGGAGATTGTTATTGTGCAGGAAGGGGCACCTTCCTGCACAAAAACAATCACTACAGGCATTTTCCTCTTTCAATGCGTGCTGTAGAATGCAGCATGCATTGAAAGAGGAAAAACAAGGAGAAATAAAAACATTTCTCCTCGTTGGACCTCGCTACATTCAGCCGCATTTCCAGATTTACGATTCCTCGTAAATCTGGAAATGTGTCTTGTTCCATGGATGTTGCATGGGAACAAATAAACTGCTGGTGAACTGTCACCAGTGTACTGAGCGCACAACTGAACGCTCAACGCTCAAAGTGGCTCTGTTTCTCAACAAATCCGCCAACTTGAATTTGTGACGCGAAGGGCTCTCAGTCAAAGGTTACATGCCTCCACTCTCATCCAGTATCACAAAGTTCAACATATTCCACGGGGCTTACGGTTGCCCATTAAACCACTTTTGTATAAATTCCAATTCAATAAAGTTTTCATGGAGAAATGGCAGGCAGTGCTCAATAAATGTTCACTTGATTTGATACTTTTACTTATTGAAGAACTTGCTCGAACCATTCGAGAACTTGAAGAAGAAATTGACTCCATCAAATTTGATTTATCTTCACGCTGCGAGGCTGACTATTGGAAGCTAACCCTTGACCACATTAACAACAAACTGGAAACCTACGGCAAAGAATTACAAGAGCGTAAATTGCGCAAATTCCGTCGAGACACAATAGATTACAAGCTGAACGAGGTTTATACTTGGGCTGAGGTTTATGCCCGCAGAAGACCGTTCCAAAAACCCAACACTTCTTCTCAAGAATCTGTTGTCTCAGACCGTGAATTAGATTCCACACGTACACCAGTTTCGCTTCAAGATGAGTCACCTACCACAAGCACTCAACCCACGAATTCTGACACGATCACTCAATCATCATCTTGTTTAGCCAGCGGACCATCCTCAGGCCGTCCACCAGACCCAAAAAAACCAGGAGGAGTAAAAGAAAAGGAATCAGAGATACGCAACTTGAGGAGCAAAGGCAAAGTCTTGCCATAAACATCCCTTATCACCAGCACAGGAACAAGTTCTCAACAAAGGCATGTCCTTCGTTCCTGTTTACCATACCAACCCTCTTGATTTGGAGATCTCCGTGTTCAAATTTATGAGAAATCTCAGATTAAAACATTTTTTCTCCAACGTTGTACCCACTCAAGAATTCACCGATGGTGAAATTGAGGATTCCCGTTCAGAACTGCGAGCATTTAAACCCAAAAGCACATTCATGCCTCCTGTCTCTCATAAAACTCTTGATTCATTTGAAACGCTGATCCGCATTGACTTATCCAAATTGAAACTTCATACATCTACTCCAACCAATTTGAAAAAACATGAAGTTGCTATCATCAACCAATTGGCCAAGGACGATAGACTTACCTTTCAACCAGCAGACAAAGGTGGGGCACTGGTGATTATGGATCGTTCGTTCTATGAACAGAAAGTTTGCCTTCATCTCCAAGATACAACTACTTACTTAAAACTTGACCAAGATCCGACCTCTTTGTTCCAAAACACTCTTTCAGAAATTCTTGATCATGCGGAAGAAATGTCATGGATCACCCAAAAAATTCAAAGCTTCTTGTTTGTATCCCATCCCAGACGACCCAAACTTTATATGCTCCTGAAAATCCATAAATGTCTTCACAATCCACCATTCAGACCTATTGTTTCCGGCTGTGATTCCATTTTCATGCCTGCGGGTCAATTGGTTGACCATTTTCTTCAAAAATTCATACAGTCGTGGAAAAGTTTCATAAAAGACACCACCCATTTTCTCACCCTCCTTAGTGAGGTTAATAAACAATTTTCAGAATCATGGTTACTATGTACGATTGATGTTACATCCCTGTACACATCGATTCTACTTTCTGAAGGCATTGAAGCAAGTGAATGGGCCTTACTCCAACTACCGGAAATTGGTATCGAAAACGTTTTCGTGTTGGAACTTTTGACTTTCTGTCTACAACACAGTTACCTTCAATGGAAAGACGAGTTTTACCTCCAAACAAGTGGTACTTCAATGGGTTTTTCTGGTGCTCCTGCCTACACGAATACGTTTATGGCCAAGTTTGAACAAGATCACATTTTTTCTAACATCTTATGGAGTTCGAATCTAGCATTTTATGTTAGATTCATCGATGATATCTTTCTGATTTGGAAAAGCTCCAAGGACTTACTGGTTGAACAAATTAAGGAATTAAATCTGAAAAGTTCTCGCATCAAGTTTACACACAACATCAGCGCTGAAAATCTCCCGTTTCTGGATGTATTTATCTCCGAAAACCACAACACCTTGTCAACTTCAGTCTTTTCCAAACCAACTGACAGAAACAATCTTTTATTGTTTTCTAGTTTTCATTCCCCATCTTTGATTCAAAATCTGCCATATTCTCAACTGATTAAGACCAAGAGAATTGAATCAGACAGCAATAATTTGGAATCAGCATTGCAAACACAATATGCCAAATTCAAAGAGCGAGGTTATCCTGATATTGTTTTGGAGTCTGCCATGTCAAGAACACGAACAAAGACACGCAAAGAGCTTTTATCATCTGCACCTAAAAATGACCAAAATCGGCATGTCTTTGTATCCACATACTCCACAAACTCAGGCAGAATCCGCAAAATCATTAAAAACAGATGGGAATTATTGGAGCATGAACCGGACTTCAATGGTCTGTTCGACACTAACCCATTATTTGCGTACACACGTAGCAAAAATATTAAAGATATGTTGTCCTCTACCAGCAAAGTTAACATGGATCAGTGTAAAGGCATGCAAAAATGTTATAACTGCCTCAATTGCCACAATGCCACAATTGGCAATATCATTCATCACCCTCAATCAGGCAAACCTATAATGTTAAGATATACTGGCAATTGCAACAGCACCAATGTTATTTACACCATCAAATGTCCATGTGGTTTACTGTATGTTGGTAAAACATCACGCAAAATTAAAGTCAGAATTTCGGAACACAAAAGTTCGATCCGTACCAAAAGCCTCAAATCACATCTAGTCACGCATTGGTTAGAACACCAACACACCATTGCTCAGTTGAGATACACCATCCTGGATATCATACCACTTAATATGTCTACCAACAATGACAGGGTATTAGCAGCCGCGGTCGGTAGTAGGAGTAACTGCAGGGCGGTGACGTGGGGAGGGGGAGGGGCAGGGTGGGGGGGTAGTAAACTCTGGATTACGGAGGTTTACAGGTAAGTTAACATATAAATGAATAAAGCGAATTTCGTTGCGTGCACTGCATCGCATTTGGGGGTGCAGTGCACGCAACGAAATTCGTTTTATTAATTTATATGTTAACTTACCTGTAAACCTCCAAAATCCATAGTTTACTACCCCCCACCCTGCCCCTCCCCCTCCCCACGTCACCGCCCTGCAGTTACTCCTACTATCGACCGCGGCTGGGTATTAGCTCAGAGAGAAGTGTGGTGGACCACGTTTTTGCAGACTCTACTCCCACATGGGCTAAATGACAAACTTGAAATGCACTGTTTCTTGTAATTTCCCCCAGAATGTGAGTTTGTTTCATTTCTTAGCAATTCTCTAATTTCACACATTATATGTCTTTCATTAGGTTTTTATTTATTCTTTCTTTTCCAGGAGGTATCCCTCCGTCACCCGGTTCTGACACTCTTTTTGCTTCTTTCGTTCTTTATTTCCTATTGTATTATATTTCAACAGTGCATTCAGTTATTTATTTATCTCTTCTTGATACTCGTTTTTCAAGTTATCCGTTTTTGTCTATTCCGGAGTACACATTCATTTTCTCATTCCATTGTTTTAAGTTCATTCTATGTTTCTGACATTTTTCTTACTGTTTATCACTCCTTTACCTGTATTGTTCCTGCCTTTACATTTATTTTCCACTACACAGTTGTTTTTTTCTTTTGTGGTCCTTTCAATATGGCGCTCCCTGGGCTCTTCGCGCAGTCCTTCATTGCTTTTCCTGCCCTTCCCTGTTTACCATGTGTTTTCGCTCACAATGCTTTTATGCACCAGCTGACACACCACTCGGTTTTCACTTCGCACCGGCGCGCATTGGAAACGGTCACTTGGGCTTGCTCCTTAGACACTGGTAAGCGTACTTTTCAGGTTAACTGCCAGATTTTCAGCATGCATTCATTTTACCAACCCCGCAGGTAACCCGTTTTTTCCATTTGCTTTCCGTTTTTCCTTTAGCTTCCCTCACCACGCCTCCAGCACGCACTCGGCGTGTTTCATGCTCTCAGGTATTTCTTTCTACGTCCTCGCTTTGTTCACAATTCTATTCATTTTTTCTATGTACACTACATTGATATCCTTTTACCCGTTTTGATTGTAGTGGTTCACCATGCCACGACTGTTTTCATCACCCCCTTTACTGCATATGCTGTTTTCCACCTGTGACTGCATCAGTAAGTTCCTATGTTCAGCTATTATCCACTTTTTCTAGTTCTTCCTTGCACTTCTCCTCTCATTGTTGATGTACTTTTTTCAGAGTACTCGTCTGCGGCTTTCGTCAATCTCATTAGGAATCTTGGCTTCCAGCTTACAGGAGTTACTTTTTACGTCTTTCTATTTCCAGTAAGCTTGAGTTTTTCTACATTACACATGGGAGTTTCACGCAGCTGTGCATGCATTACTTTTTGCTTTTTCACTGAGTCTGTTTCAAACACGTTGGTCGTTTGGTATCCCGTACTTGTCTTTTTCTTGAGCCCTGTGGCATATTCAACATGAAGCTTTTTCCCTTTACGAGCACACTCCTTTTCACTCACTGTGTTTCTTTATTGCTAAGGTTTTGAAACTGACCAGTAGTTCTCACTTTGTAACTTTGGACTATGCATCTTGTATCTGGCTTATTACTCTTTCTTTCACTAAGAAAACTATGTATTCTCTTATTACATGTTTCTAAATATGGATTTTTTGTTCACAGCGGCCCCTGAAGAAGGGATGTCTCCTAATCCCGAAATGCATTGGGCACTTGTTCATGAACTGACGTACATTTACGCTGTTAGCCTCATGTTTGAATACATTGATGTACTTTGATTTTCAATTTGATTATCGCATTCACTGATGCTGTGTATTATTTGCATCGTTATGATTGGATTATAAAAAAATTTTTTGCCTTCAATACAACTTTGGGATTCATCAGTCTTACATTTTCTGTTTAATAATTGTTCTTGTAAATTCAAGTATTTTGATTAAGTGATTACATGAAGAGTGTATTTCATGTCGTTCAGTTGTGCGCTCAGTACACTGGTGACAGTTCACCAGCAGTTTATTTGTCTCACACGAGGTGGGCCTCCTCGTTTCTGAGTAGCACACTTTAATATATAGTACATTGTTGAAATTGTTTCATTTCTGAGTTTTACCAGTAGGTGTGCGCTAACTTCCCAAAATATGTTGCATGGGAACACCCACAGCAACACCCATGGCACGCCCCTTTCACACAAAGTGCTGCTTGTAAAGGGGTCATATTTACAAATGTTCAACAAAAGGAAGGAGAGTGAAAGGTGGGCAATTTTTAACGAGGTCCTACACATAGGCCCTAAGTGACTGTATCAACAAAAGATGTGTAGTTCCTGCAGGACAGGAAGTCGACAGGGAATAAAGTATTCCAATTCAAACTTCAACCTAGTGAAAGTAAGTGCACAAGGGAAGGGAATCCCTTCAGGGTGGAACTAAAACCCTCACACACCCAGCAAGCTAGGTGTCATGCTTCATCATCTGGGTTCTGCTCCTCGTCGGGTCGGCGGTGCAATACCCGACGGGCACCCATACAGGGGCTCTTTGTCGGAGATCTTTTGTTCCCTGCCGTATGGTGCATGCGTGTGAGGGCCCGGGAGTGTAGATGTAAGTGATTAAAAAGGTTGGTTAATCTGAAATTGAAGTTTATTGGCTCAGTCAACCACCTAATTAAAAAGGGGAGTGAGTGGCGTAAAAGCTATATATGCTCACAATGGATGAGTGGCTAGCTACGCTCGACTCTTATGGTCAACATGTTTCGCGCGCATTGAGTCAGGAGGATCTCGTGGCGCTTCGTCAGGACCTATAATGAAGTGAAGTGTGCTCGAAAAAAACTATCTACAGTGTGGTGAGAAAAGAACAAGGGTGAGAACAAATATGTTGGTCAACCCTTAATAGGCGCCCCTACCTTATGTATTGATTTAAGAGGGGGTCACCTAGGAAAAGGAAACATTAAAAAAATATATATGAGAACCCAAAGCCACCCTTGGATTTGTAGGCATTATAACACAAAAGTATAGTCGACCACCACTCGTGTAGTCAAGTGGTGATCAAATTCATATAATCCAGATTATCAATTATACTGGATTCCTACCAGTTATCTGATCAATTAATCATTGCATGACATGAGACAAGGTAGGGCAAGGTAAAAAACGGTTAGAACAAGTAGCACAGTCAGGTTCTGGTTGGAAGCACCGCCTTTATTAAAAGGAAAGAAATCATGGTTACGTAAGGACTCACCAATTTATGTTAAAAAGAGCTCCTCATCAGGTGCATGGCGCGTCCACAGGGGGAGAAACACATTCGTTCCCTAAAGTATAATGGTGTTATGGGAAAAGGTAGAGGCATAGGAAGATATCATACACATGAAGTCATAGGAGAGAGATATCCATCCTAAGTATCACGAGAACATATTGATATGAGCGTGTACCACCTCTCGTGTGCACTGGTACTCTGATATTAAATGTGGTTGCCCAGGTGCAGTGTACCGAGGGTGGGACTGAGATGTGCAGGTCACGGATGGTTTAAAAAGTCTATGTTCAAAAGTAATGAATCGAAGTGAACGATTCTAACTTAGTGTGAGCTTAAATTAGGAATTAGCATTTTTTCGCTGCTGAGCCCAGTGTAATTGGGCGTGTCGAAGTGCTCACATGCAAGTTATACAAACGTGTGCCGATGGTGGGCAGTGATCCAGAAAGCTGCGTATGTAATACAGGTGTCTAGAGCGCCCAAGGTCGACTCAGGTATAGGGATCCACCCTCCAAATCGCGCGCCGGTATGTACTTACTACACAGACATCCCCTGGAGGTTATTCAACCTGCCCGCGTCGCCGAACCCGGAAGCTGGATAGTGGGTCGGTTACGCATTCATTTATTCAGGTCAGGATTGGATGTGAGCCTAACACGTGATTGCAAGCGGACCAATCACGGTCTTGGTGACAGCTCTCGGTGGCCAATTGTTTGGGTTGGTATGACGTTGATGCGTCTTTAGCAATCAATGGGAGGTGAAGGCATGTACATGATGACGGGTTTAGAGAGGTCTTATGTGGTGGGCGCCATGTTGGCACGGGCAAAATGTGGAGCGTACCATGTGTTGGAAACGTTATGTTTACCCGTGTAGTGGATACGTCTATAACAATATCCAGTAAAATTGAAATACATAATACTGGGATCAAGACGTCGCTCTTCATGGTCGCCACGTTGTGACCGGCAAATAGTGGTCCATAATACTTTATGGAATTGAAATACGTGTCCCTCTTGTAAAAGACGATAGTCATATGTGTTTGCTGTGAATGACTAACGTATCTCACATCCCACAGTTACTGTTATTAGTAAGTGGTTCATACCCCACGTGGTGAGTTGGGGTAGCAAACTCGGGGGCCATGATGTAATGGTGTTGGTCTACAAAACAGTGGGCAGAAATGACAATGTATATAAAGAATATACACAGTAAAACGTTCACTGAATATGTTACCCCTGGTATGTCGTACAGAAGTGTGTCAAAGTCGAAGACCAAGTAACAGTAGGTACCTAGGGTAGTGTGAGTATTATCCTGCCCCCTCAGTTAAATCGGAAGACCCGTATCCTATCAGTTAGATATCATTGACCAGGGTATATCATCGTTGAGGCCAAGTCTATCCAACGAAAGGCGATGTACCCAGCGTTGTTCAAGCCTGAGTAGGGCATGTTGAGACATAACAGGTTGGCTCTCAAGGACAATCCAACGTAGATCAGTCGGGCTGTGTTTGCATGCAAGATAATGACTATAGAGTTTTGTGGTGGTTTTACCACATCTAATGTTGCTCTTATGTTCGGTGATGCGTGTTTTCACAGCTCGTGTCGTCATCCCTATATAGTGGAGGCCACAAGGGCAAGTTAGTAAATAGACACAGTTCGTGGAATTACAATTAGTGTGTCTTTTGAGGGCCCATTCGAAAGAATCAGTAAGGCGAATAGATTTGGCCACAATTGTTTTCCCGCAGCAGGAGCACCCTCCACAAGTGTAATGCCCCTGTACAGGGGGAAGGTTCCAGAGGGTGTTGTGTGCTGGATTTGTTTGTTTTTTCGGTCTCGTGTGTATCAGGGTGTCCTTCAAATTGTTAGTCCTTTTGAAAGCGAAACGTGGAGGGGGAATCATGAGTGTGCCTGCGGAAAGTATTCCCCAGTGTTTCTTTATCACTTTCTTAAGGTTGTTGGACTCTGGTGTGAAGGATGTGACACATGTGATGATCTCTCTGGTGTCTTTTGGTCTTACTTCCAGAAGTGCCTCACGGTTGTTATTTCTTGCTCGTTTCATTGAGTTGTAAACCACTCGGGGAGGATAGCCTCTTTGAGTCAAGTTCCCTGACAAGATGTTGGCCTCAATTTTGTAGTCTGTGATAGAACTACAATTTCTCCTAAGTCGAAGGAATTGGCCGAACGGCAAATTGTCGCGCAAGGCTTTGGGGTGATGACTGTTATAGAGGAGTAAACTGTTCTTATCAGTGGGTTTTCTGTAGAGAGTGGTGCTTAACCCTGTGGGTGTCAGTCTGATTTTTAATCCAGGAAGGGGATGTCTGAGTCAGAGATGTGACTAGTGAATTTTAAAAACTGATTTTTGGTGTTGATCCATTCACAGAATTCGTGACAGGTTGTTAAATCACCTTTCCATAGAATCATGACATCATCGATGTATCTTTTCCACAGGGTTAGGTTATGTCCAAAGGGGTTGTCCTCGTTCATTATTACTGTCTCTTCAAATGCTGCCATATACAGGCAGGCCACACTGGGGGCAAAGGTACTCCCCATCGATGTACCTTGAGACTGATGGTAAAGGTTGTCTTTAAATGCAAAATAGTTCTCAGTGAGAGCTAATGTTGCCAGATCCATGATGAATGTTATGGGAGTGGGAGAAGTCCATTCCTTTTTCCGTAGGGCCGCCTCTATCACCGTCAGAGTAGCTTGTTGCGGGATGTTGGTGTAGAGAGCCTCTACATCAAGGGTCACTAGGAAGTCAACATTCTCGGTGTTCTGTATTCCCTCAATAATATTCAAAATGTCAGTTGTGTCCCTGACATAAGAAGGTGTCTCTTTTACCAAGGGTTGTAGGAAGCAATCACAGAATTTAGAAAGAGGTTCCAAGAGGGAACCTATTCCGGAGACAATTGGTCTGCCGGGGACAGGGGTAACGCCTTTATGTACCTTAGGTAATGTATAGAAATAAGGTACGACAGGTTTGGTGGTGCTAAGGAAGTCTGCTTCTTTTCTCGTGATCCAGCCATTGGCTTTGGCCTCCAAGATCTTACTAGCTATTGTTGAACTTAATCTTGGCGTGGGATCGGTGTCAATAGGTGTATAATATTTCCTATCGCCAAGTTGGCGAAGACATTCTGTTTCGTAATCGCTAGTGGACTGGATAACTGTCGCACCTCCCTTAACTGCCTGTTTGATGGTGATAGACGTATCAGTTGCTAGTATTCTGGCCGCATCTCTTTCTTTGGCAGTAAAGTTGTTGTACACAGTAGTTCCACTCTGTATTTTGTCCAGGTCTTTAAGTACAGCCTTCTCGAAGGTAAGGACCTCCGAGGGAATCATGCTGTTTGTCGGGGTAAAGGTGGAAGCTTTATGCAGGCCAGTGTCACTAGGTTCAGAAGCTAATTCGTCCTGAAAAAATGCTTTTAGGCGTATTTTCCGAAAGAAATTCTGGACCTCGCAGATCATTTCGAATTTATCTACTCTAGGAGTAGGTACGAAGCCCAGACCTTTCTTAAGTACATCCTCCTCTGTGTTACTGAGGGGTCTATGGGAAAGGTTGATAACTAATCCCTCTGGCCCCTCCTTCTGCTCCGAGTTTCCATTTGTGGCTGCGGTTGCGGTTGATCTTGCCACTGGACATGGGTGGTAGTTTGTTGTTGTCCTCGCCTTCGCCCTCTTCCTCTGCCCCAGCCTCTGCCTAAAAAAGGTTTCGGGTTGTTACCAGGATAGAATTGTGGCGGGTACTGAGGAAACATGGGATATTGCCAAAACGGAGGTTGGGGGGGGACAGGAAACATAGGACCACCTTGGTTCTGGTATGACCGTGTGTTGGTCTTTCTCTGATTTTTATTGTTCCAACTCCCTGTACTGGATCCACTAGACGAACCTCTTCTGCTGTGATTAGATTCTTCATCACTTGAATAGTCTGTCTTGTTGGACGTGTAGTCTGCTTTCAGGTAAGGAAATACTCTCTCTTTGTCAAATCTGGTGATGTCTTTCTGTAGTTTCGTTATTTTTTGTTTTAGCAAAAACTTTTTCTCATCGTCAATTTAGTACCCCGTCTATTTCTGGATGACCCACTATTCAAGAAAGAGTGGTCCCTGGTGTCGTGGAAATGCACCAGGGACTTACTAGTACTTATCATAGGGACAGCCAAGAGGTTGGCCGATTGCATCCTTACACGCATTCAAGATCTTGAAAGCACGATGAAACCTGTCACTCAATCTGCTATTTTTAAAACTAAACTAGCAGAGATCAATCAGGAGATTGCTGAAAGTAGGGAGTTTTTAGTCTATAGTCTGGCAACAAGCCTGCACAGCAAACGCACCCTAGTACTGAAGGTTGAAATGGGCCACTACAGTGGCAATGTATCAGATCACAGCTGCTGTTGAGGCTATGCAAACTAGCATGGTAGCTACAGGAGGAGGCACAGACACTGCCGACAGTGAAGTATCCAGCCGCTGATGCCCCAACCCGGCGGAGAAGCAGCAGTCAACACTCTATGCTCCAAAGTGCCAGATCCACATATGCAAGACAGAGGTGCAAAAGATAATTTTCTATTTTGTTTTGGTCTTATCACTTTTTGTTGTAGTGAAGTAACCACTTTGCATTTATAATTTGTGTAGTAAAAGTTAACTGAGACGGACATGTTGTCCCATAGAATCAGTCAATATGACCTTGAATTAAAGGCATATAGCAATACACAGTTTGACTCTCTCTTGTGTAGTTTCTTGTGCATATTTGTGAATGATAAACGACGTACCTTAAAAAGTAATGTCTGACTATGTGGTCCCTGCGCCTTCTGTCCTCTGCTGCTGAGCTTCCCTCACTTGGTTGGTGGGCTGGGGGTCCAGGCTCTTCATCCCCTGAGTCTGTAACTGACAACTCCATGCGCAGGCCACGCCTGCATGCAATGTTGTTGAGGTGTGCGCAGCTTGCCACAATTTTGCAGGCTGTCTTCAGGCATCGCCTCTCTTGTGTAGACACCTGAATCTTAATTTTAGTTTGCCAAATGTGCGCTCAATGACTGACCTGGTGCGTCTATGTGCCCTGTTGTATTGCCTTTCATGTGCATTGGAGGGAGACAGGTACGGTGTGATGATCCAGGTACGCAGGGTATATGCACTGTCACCTGCGAGGAAATGTAAGAAATTGAGTCAACATGCAGACAGACATTTATGTGCAAATAGATCTCACTGTGGGTTTGGGAATTCATCACCTAGTAGGTATCCTTCATCAAAATCACCTCTTTCGAATTTTTGGTATATGCCACTGTGTCTGAAGATGTATGAGTCATATGTGCTTCCTGGAAATTTGGCTGCAATGTCTATGATGATGTGGTTTGCAACCACACTAACACCAGGGATTGACTGGAGGAGGGAACTAGAGGTACAGGGCGCTAGGAGCTGGCCAGCCTCCAACACAAAATGTTAAACACAAATGGGGCCGCTTCCAGAATACTGACTGAAGGTGCTCAAGGATAAATTGTGAGTGTGGACATTTCACAAAAAGTGAAGGACTAGCCTCACACATCACCTGGTGTCATGCTTCATCATCGGCAGTCCTCGCCCTCTAAAAACTCGGTTTGATAGAGGGCAGGCATTCACCTGACGACAGGGATGCACTTCTAAACAAAGTGGGGGCCCGTGGGAAGTGAGTGAAATTTAAAACCATTACAGTTGCCAAATTAAATTTTTAATGGGATAGGTGGCTGTATGGTATTAAAAAAGTGGACGGTGAGGTGGGGATATGTATTATCTCCTCACCATAGTGAATAGGGTCAACATGTTTCTGCCCGGTGTCCCCAAGGGGTACGCGGCATTCATCAGGACCTTTATCAAGAGGGCTTCGTTCTTACCAACTTCATGGTGAGAAGGTACCACTAGGTGGGGTGACCTTTGCCACTCTCCACTTCAGGGGGCTCTCTGTAAGCCTGTAAGAAAGAAATTGTATGCAAGAGAACCATCAGTAGTATGCTCGGTCACTTAAATAAAATCATTCAGCGTGCGTGGCTAAATGTGTGTAACACGTGACACTCATCTGTGCACACACAAAAAAGGGAGATGAAATATCTCACACCTTACACTAGAACCTCAACCTACGTGCTTCATAGGAGGAGCAATGGAGGGAAAGCCCCTGTAGTCAGACTCTAGAAAATTCAAAACAATGGTAGCCATAGTAAAGATATATACATTATATACACTCAATTCTTACGTCTTAGGGCACAAAGAATGTTCTTTACGTACAAGCACACATTCACCACACATTCCATGCATTCCCTTACTGCATCAAGGTGCGCTTTCCGTGGTGTCACCTAACCGTGCCCTTCTGTCCTCCCCGGTGATAATTGAGCTGGGAGTGGGCAAGGTTTAAACAGTGCTCTAAATTCGGCGTGTGGCAGGAGAATTGCCGTAATTAGTGGTAATTGCCAACACGTTTGTGGGATCCTGTGTCCCAAAATGCGCCAGAGAAAGAAGTGGTCTTTTTGCCTGCTCTAAGCGTTGTAATATGTGTCGCATTGCCCCTTCACTGAGATCCGGTGTCTCCACAGTGTGAACGAAAGGTGTCAGGCAGGCGCCTGGCTATGGGCGCGGCCTGATTTGCATCAGGAGCGTCGTAAAGCCTGTACGCAATCGTTGTTTTGCATCTCATGTTTTGTCTGCAAGCGAGGGTCAGGCTGTGCCTGATCCTCGCCTCGACACATGAGAATGTGCAGAAAAGCCGGTCAGAAATAAGCCTGATCCAAGCGGCACCCTGGAGCGCAAGAAAAATGTGTGGGAACCCGGAGGGTTTCTCCGTAAAAGTAAGGAACTGCAAAGGTACTTCTTAGTGGTAAGAGAAAAATAGTTGGTTCCAATAGCTCGTTTGGACCCTGAATAAGTGAGCCAATCTAAGTGAAAAGTGTGTACTGTTCTATCAGCCTGGTGGCACTTTGTTAAAAAAGGAACAATATGATGTTGTAAACCAGGGTTCAAAATAAACTAAACAATGCTCAGGTAGCATGAACCAAGTTGTGCCAGAGAATCGTTGTGTGGTGAAACTCTCATACACTTAAAAGGGATTATGTGTATCTCTCTATTTTGTGTAAAATCCCTTCTGGCTAAGTAGATGTCATGAAGCTATATTGTCATGCTCTAAAAAGCGAGACAGAGTCCAATCAATTATGAAGACAATTAATTGGTTTTGGATTTCGGGTTGGTTCATCAAATGGAGGCAATCGATGCAAAAGGGTTTCCAAAAGAAGAACAATACATGGGGAGCTGTCATCGCCCCATCTGCAGCCAGGGAATTTCGTCATTCAGACCCGTCTCTCATGATCGGAGGCGATACACCCATCGTTGTTCTCTGGTGTGTAGATTCTTTGTGATATCAGTTTTCTGCTTTTTCAAGACTTCCAGGACCACCCATTTTAAATCGGTGTCTTTATGGTTTTGTTCTAAGAAATGTTTCGTTAGTTAGGTATTTGATTTGTTACTTCGGATGGTGCTCTAGTGTTCATTAATGTGGATCTTTATTTTCCTAGTGGTCATGCCCACGTACATGTGATCGCATGGGCACATGAGCAAATACACGACATTCTCAGTGTTACAATTACCGAAATACTTCAGCTTCCATGGGTTATTTGTGCCTATGTTCACTTCTTTGGTAGTGTAAGTGAGTGGGCAGGCTACACAACTACCACACGGAAAATGTACCATGGGTCTCTGATGATTCCAGAGTCTAGTTTGTTCTACTCTTTCTTGGGGCTGTGTTTTGGCGTTAACCAAGTTGTCACCTCGGAGCAGAAATCTAAGCGACTCACGTTCGCTTTTTCTGCAACTCGCTATTCACTCGCAACGCTAATTTCGGAATTGCGAGTGCATATCGTATATAGCGTATGGCCATTTTTACTTGGACAAATCAATTTGCGACCAATTTTGCACATGCAAAATGGTCGTACATCTGGCCCTAGGTCCCCTAATGGACTACTTTGAAGATACTTGGAATGGCAAACTGCATCGCTCTAGACACAGATTATAACCCAAATTCTAAATACCATGGTGCAATGTCGAAAACAGCACAGTGGCTCACAAAGCCAAAATCAACAAGGCAGTACAAGGATGGCACAAGCCCCCCAAGCCACACTAGGGTACCCCCAACTAACACTTTACAAATTTAAGATCACAGAGTGCTGTCAGCCAGAAGGAATGAATCCACAAAGTGCTGCATTTATGTGCCGTGTTACAATGGGTGCCCAGAGATCCACCAGAGATTTGAGCAGGTCTCATGGGACCACGTCCGGGTGCCTTCCATGTTGGTGGGGAGACAAAGGCTTCAATAACTTTTTCCCACTGTGTTTCCAGCCTCTTGGCTGGCTGCAGAAGCTTAATAGGGGGCAGGGCCCTCAAAATCATACAAGTTAGAAAAGTGATCAGGCCAAGCCTCCCCAAAGACTGTCGTGACCTGGACTGGGGCCTGTACTGAACTGAACAGGGGATGAATAATGACCCTCCAGAATGTGGTGGTATCTCGCAAATCCCCAGCGACCTGATGACTCTCTCACTTTTCCTTTTTTATGTAATTCTTCCTGTCCTCCAGAACCATGCCGTAGGCAGTCCTGGACTTTGCCACCTCTGCACTATCCCAGGGTTTCTCCACCAGCAGCTCTCTATGAGTTCTTGAACAGGCCTTGTCAAACGACCTGCACTGGGGAGGTGGCAGGGCAGCTCTCGTTTTAGTGAGGGCAGACTTGATATATCCACACAATTAATCAAAAGCAGAGAATATAGTCATCTTAAGCATCCGCCTAGAGACAAGTCTAAAAGTCTAACTGACAAGTTGTCCGCATACTCAAGGTAAAGTGCTCTGGAATAATCCTAGCCGATTTCACTCTGCAGCCTTGATCTTTAAGAGTGACAGGGTCAATATACAAATGAGTAGGGCCCGCTCGCTTCAGCTCCCACTTAAAAATGGCTTACAGTGGATTGTGGTCGCTATAGACGTCCCAAATGGCACTATTTTAAAAGTAAGGGAAATAGACCAGCAGTTACAAACTTAAACTCAATTATGGACCCCGGCCCCAAATCTTTAAAAATAGGTATTCTACCTTCAGCAGTAGCATCAGTCCTACTGAGCAAATTAATCAAATTATAATCTAAAAACAAGGTATTAAGAAAGTCACCCTGAACTGAAAGCTTAAAATGCACCTGGTCACTGGTGGCACACTCTAAATCAGGTACGTTGTATGGGTAACAATCTAGGCAAGAATGTAAACTGAAATTCCTCATCAAAATCAGACCTGACTATTAGGGGGTGCAAGAGAAATAATCGTTCAAAAACCTACTCAAATTCTTGAGGAGATCTTGATCCACCCCTCCAAATATTGAATTGTACACATTGCTAACTAAGGGGCACATGCATCAACCATTTTTGCGAGCGCAAACGGTGCGAATCACAAAAATCGTTCGTTTGCGCCCGCAAAAAGGGCATTTGCGATGCATGAAGGGTCAAGGCACTCGCAATTTGAGAATCCGCAATTAATTGCGAGTTCTCAAATTGCGATTGCATTTAAGGAATCGCAAATTGAGATTCCTTAAATGCAATGCATTAAAGTAAAATAATTAGCGATTTCGCTGATAGGGGGCGCAAATTACCATGAAGATGAACTTCATGGTAATTTGCAAAAAACTTTGAAAAATGCACGAAAGTGCATTTTTCAAAGTGGTAGGTTACACACACACATGTCCTTTGGACATGTGTGTGCACAACATATGTACACAGATCGATTTCAGGGGTGCAACAGGGTGTCGTTTTGACACCCTTGCACCCTTGAAATTGCATTCTCAATTTGCGATTCTCTAATTGAGAATCGCAAATTGAGAACGTCCTCCCATTCATTCCTATGGGCCTCTAGGCCCATAGGAATGAATGGGGAGGTAATCCTTAATGTTGACTCGCAATTTGCGACTCGCAATTAAGAAATATTTAGAAATCGCTATTTTGTAAGCGATTTCTACATGCATAGGCTTTTGCGAATCCTTATTTTTCGCTAATAAGGAATCGCAAATGGCAATTTTGATGCATGTGCTAGTATAATCCTTAAATCTTTCGAAAAGGACACAAGGACCAGGAAGATGTGAGGTGAGTGACAATGCAACTTCTCCAAATTGTAATTTGAGTTCAGTTTGACTGATATGGCTATACCCCCTCTTGCTCTCCCATGATACTAGGGCAGAGCTTTACAGTAAAGTATAACATAGCTATCTATGAGCAAATCTTCTTCTGTGTCCCAGGTTTTCTGGAGACACAGGATCTGAACTTCTCAACCCACCCTGCATCGCCAATTTTTCCCTGTAGCCATGTTCCAGTTCCTTACTTTCAGCTCTCAATGAGGGCTATCATCCTCCCGGCCATCTAGAGAATCATTCTCACAGACCAGTCAATCTTGGTTATTAAGCCCACTTACTGGCTCAAAGCGGTTGTTGAAAGGGAGATGACATATCTGTCCCGAGGATGCTGAAGCCCTGAGCCCACCCTATATCTCTGGCCACCTCCCCCTGCCACTGTCCCCCTCCAGTCATTGGTTTATCTAAAAAAAACAAGGGGACTACTACAATCCTGTTGCTAGAGGAAATAGGGGGTGGAAAGTTATGCAGTAGAAAATGGCTCTTCTTGCATTGGAAAAATTCACAACCACCCAATCCCCTTGATACGTTTTAGGTAGCGTGCCTAGCCCGTCCACTCTCTGGGCCATTATAATCTCCTTAAAGAAATGCTGGGTAATATTGAATTTGAGCCTACATTTGTATTGGATGTGAGGGGAAGAACATTAGCCAGGATGACAATGTATGGGGTAGATGCAGGGGGAAGTTGGATAGCCACCTCACTTGCGGTATCTGTCAGAAGAGACATGCTTGGTATCTGCGCAGAAAAATGCAGTGGTCCCAGGCTATCTTCTGCTGTTTGCAAGCCGGTATTATTCAAAGGGGGTTGATCAGGCAGATTCCAAAGCATGGCCCCTGAGACAATGCATGAACCCCATGTCGGTTAAGTGGTTCTTGAAGTGTGACTGGATGGTTAGTGTTAAGGTTAGCATGGTGCTTCTGACCCCTTGCCTCAGTCCCCAAAAGAAAGAGAGTCCTGTTAGGGGGACCACCTGTGATGTTTTGTTGGTATTACCACTGACAGTAGGTCAGCATGGCATTGTTTTAGAAATAATTGATGAAAGTGTAAGAATAGAAACTGCTGTGTCTCCCAGTTTTTCCACCACCCCCTCTAGCTTAGAGATTAAATTGGCAAGAGCTTCAAATGCAGTGGAAATATGTAGCCTCAGCTTCAAAGAAGAATCCTGGGAAAAACTAAAATCAGGGGAAAGTGCCATAGCAGGGGCCTGGTCTCTTCATTTGCCCCCCTAATTGGTTTGTTATGTGCTTGTGATGCACATAATGCTGAGCCCTTTTTGTGTTTCATCCTGGTATCCCCCCACCCACTATAATCGGAGTAGGGGGTTCACTACTGCCCTGATCTTGATCGCATAATTCACTGGCCGACAAATCTGCCCTCACCTGTAGGGTAAGGCAGACCGGGGAACCCCCGGAAGCATGTGCTTTTCCACCTGCAGTGACCAGGGAGATTCTTCCACAAGCTCCCCAATGTTGGACAGACTCTAGACATGTTTGAGACAACTTGCCTTCCAAGTTCAAAATATCATCTGAAAACACCCCCACCATATTATTCAAGAAGGACAAAATTGTATTGCTAGTCCATGGTCATATGTCAGCTACATTCAAGGAGTCCACTTTCCTCTTCCCTATAGCTTTGGTGATAGCGACGTCCAGGAAATAAACAAAGGAGGGGTTTTGGAAGAATCAAGTTCAACAACAAGTTAAGGAGCTACTTACACTAACAATAGAGCACCTCAGCTGTAGAGAGTACGGTCTCAGAGCGGGGAACCAGCCCAGCCTCCTAATGGCTCCGATGGGGATGCTTGGGCTTACCCTTGGTCCGGGGTGGGCCCAGGCAAGGCCCATGTGACAGGAGTGAACACAGTGCTTTATAGCTCCTCAGTTTGTGTGCGCTCCTCCCCTGCGGCTTGGCTAGTGTCTCCTGGCATGTATGCTCCTGAGATCTGGAGCCCCCACCAGTGGCACCAAAAACAACACAAAGTTCCGGTAGGCGGAAGTGAGCGACGCGCTTTATAGCACCTCAGCGTGCATGCACTCCTCCCCTGTGGCTTGGCTAGCACCTCCTGGCACGAATGCTCCTTGGACCTGAAGTTCCCAACTGCGGCACCAACACAGAGAGAGTAAAGGGGTGACAATTGCTGTTCCCACTCCAATCTAAGCCATTTAGGGAAAGTGTTGGACATTGAATAGGTGATATTTACTACTCCTACTCCAATATAATCCATTTAAGAGAAAGGCATCAGGATGTAAAGGGGTGACAATTACAATTCCCACTCCAATCTAACACATTTAGGGGAAGGTGTTGGACACCAAAACGTTGAAAATTACTATTCAAACTTCAAGATAACTTATATAGAGGAAGGTGTTGAACACTCAAGGGGTGACATTTTACTATTCCAACTCCAATCTAAGCCATTTAGGGGAAGATATTAGACAAACAAAGGTGAAAAGGGTAACAATTTCTAAACTAGCTCTAATATAAACCATTTAGGGGAAGGTGTTGGACACTAAAGGGTTGACATTTACTATTCCCACTCCAATCACAGCCATTTAGGGAAAGATGTTGGACACTAAAGTGGTGACATTTACTATTCTTACTCCAGTGTAAGCCATTTAGGGGAAGGTGTGGTCACTAAAGGAGTGGCACTATTCACACTCCAATCTAAGCCATTTAGGGGAAGGAGCTGGACACTAAAGAGTTGACATTTACTATTCCCACTCCAATCTAAGCCATTTAGGGGAATGTGTTGGACACTTAAGAGGTGACATTTACAATTCCCACTCCAATCTAAGCCATTTAAGGGAAGGTGTGGACACTACAGATGTGGCATTTAGTATTTCAATCTAATATAGCCTTTTAATATACTTTACAAAAATAAAAAGAACACAGTATGTAAATATACATTTTTAAAAACATATATTTTATTATTAATTAAATATTAATGTAATTAATTAAAATGTATAATAAATAGTAAAAAGTACATAAAATAAAATAATTCAATAATCATTAACAAACTAAACAACATACCTTAACACTCATTTATATGATAACATACAATAAATTGTATTAGTGGAGAGGCATGGTGCAGTGGCCAGGGCAGCTGATTTCAGGGAGCACAGTGTTCACGGTTCGATCTCCGGCTCCGGCGGCAGCTCAGCTCAGCACCATGTGACTCAATAAACTATATTTTAACAAAAATTGTAATCAAAAACTAAAAACTAAAAATTATGAATAAAAAATTTAATATATTGAAAATATTTTTTTTACTTTAAATAAAAATATATTACAACATTGAGAAAATACATTTAAAATGTTATTGAAACAATTATAATTGAGTCAAACCAAACATTAAAAATGGTTCCAAGCAAAATATACAATTTTGTTTTATAATATTTTGATATAACATATTAAAAAAAATATCAAAACAATTATTTAAATATTAAAAATTAATATACCAAATAGTTATTTTTTTTAAAGAACAACTTATAAAAATTATTTTCCCATATAATTAAATACATCTAAATTTACAAACACAATATATTAATATTCATACAGCAAACTCTACAAACAAATTAACAAACATGTTTTAAAAATCTCATCACCCTTTTTCCCCTATAAAGACAACATACCACTGTTATAACATAATAACATCTATAACTAATTATTAACACAAAATTAACATACAGCACAAAATACTACAAAAACTTTAATAAATGACCCAAAAAAAAAATATTAATTGCAACACTATTTAAACAGATTTTTTTATTGCAATATTAAAACCAACACGTAAATTGATATACTTGACTCCGCATTCCTGTCCGCGATATTTTTGACTTCATGATATTCTTGACACAGTATTTTTGCATCACAATATTTCTTATATGCTATTTTTTCCAAGTACTGCTGGCAAAAATGGGCCCGAGCATAGCTAGGAGATGAGAGTCTGCGCAAGGCATCATATTGAATCTGCGCCCTGTAAAGGTAATTTTTTGCATGTTCACCTCTCAATTTTTGGACTGATGCTGCTTGTGTAAGGACTTTTTGTACACTGGGGGGCTGCCGTCCAGCACTCAGTATATGTGCTCCAACCCCTAAAGACATACAGAATTGGCTAATCCCTGATTGGCATATTTAATGTATACTGTAGTCACTAGTATTTGGAGCTCTGTCTACCTAGGGCCTGTAAGTTAAATGTCACTAGTGGACTACGGCACTTAGGGCCCGAGTACGATGCGGTTCGGAAATTATTCCGACCGAATCGGTTTGGGAATGGTTTCCAACTGACTCAGATTGGGAGAGTCTGACGCAGTAGCGGCCCCTGGAGGGAGTGCTGCGGGGTGGTGCGGCGGGGCGGGGGAGGAGCAGGGTGGGGGTAGTAAACTACAGAATACGGCCCAATGGAGGTAAGTAAAGAAATAAAAAAATAAAACGAATTTCGTTGCGTGCGCTGCATCGCAGTTGGCAATGCAGCGCACGCAATGAAATTTGAAAATACAATTTGGTTGGACTCCCATTGACTTCAATGGGAGCCTATGTTCCTAACCGCATTGTAATTGGACGCTTGGTCGGGAAGACACGTTCCCGATTCAATGCGGAAGAAGCAAATGTCGTTAGGAGGCCTTCCTAACTGCACCGTAATCGGGCCCTAGGTGGGAATACTTTACGGCATCAGAATCAGGCCCTCAGTCGGAAAGACGATCCCGATCTGATTCGGATGGAGTAAATGGTGTTAGGAGGCCTTCCAAACCACATCGTAATCGGCCCCTTATTGTACGACCAAAAAAGTAACCATGCAAAGCATGCCTTCAGGCCTGCCCATGCAGTCTGAGTTCACAGTTTTAAAACTGCAAGTTCAACTTGGCAAAATTAATCCTTTGCCAGGCCTAAACCTTCCTTTTAATACTAAATCGCCATTAAGGTCGTCCCTAAATGCCTATAGAACAGGATGCATGGTGTTTAAAATGTGAGGCATGTGTTCTAAAGTTTGACATGTCCTGGCAGTGAAAGGTCTCCAAAACTCATGTTTTCACTGAAGCTAGGCTGGCTCTTCCATAGGAAAGCACTACATTAGATTAATTTATAACTTCAATTTGCAAAATAGCTACAACCAGGATTCAAGGACTCAAATTAATGCAAATGTAAAATTCAATTGGATAGTAAAGTCAGATTAAATTACAGTTTTGACCATGCCAGTTTTAGAAAGTTGCCATTGTTCTACCTAAAGGCCTCTCTCTAGTAGCCCTTTCAGAGATAACCCCCAACTGTCACCAGGCAGCCTTGCTGGGAGGTGTGAATTGCTCTCAGGAAAGAAAAGGGCAGAGACTGGGAGGAGGTATGACCTTTTTCTGACAAGATGGCCTGGAGGAGGTGGCCATCTACCGCACAAACTTCAAAGGGACATTCCCTGTTACAGGTGGATGCAACTCATACCTAGGCCTGCCTCTGCCATTGTCCAATTATCCAGAGTGGCACCAATCCCAGTGGGGGAAAATCGGTCACAGAACGGGTTTTGCAGGTGGGTCCTCATCACCCTAGACACACCTCAAGGGTGTGGCCAGAGATCTGGCCAAGGAAAGAAAGATTCTACCATGCTGGATTTTGGAAAGCAGTACAATGTTCGATTGTTTAGGGCCAGACCCCCAGGAAATTATGTCAAAGTGGGTATGGTTGCCCCTGGGAACTTTTCCCCTATGGGTAGGAGTCACACCGAACCACAAGCTAGTGTTAGACATAAACTTGTCACCCCTGGATACCTTCTTCAGAACACTGGTGGACCTGAAGAAGACAGAAAAGGGACTGAACCTGTTGAACCCTGACTTCAGAAAGTAGACTACACCTACCTGTGGAGACAAACCCCAGGGGCTGGGCTTGCTCTCACTTGAACCCAGGACAGAAGAGTGGCCTCCAAGGGTTAGCTAGCTAACCTCCTGTTCAGCTAGAGGGTCACAAAAAGCTGCAAGAAGCCCACTTTCCCGAATAGCTCAGCTGACCAGTTTCAATTAAACCTGCCCTGGACCCTGCTGGTAGCATCCCCTGGAGTGAGTCCTAACCACCAATTGGTATGCCTAATGTGCTGGGGCCCATTAGATAAATGTTAGAGTGTACTCCTCTTGCCTAAACTTAAAAGCTAGGACTAGGAAACGTTTCCAAGGAATTTATCCAAAAGAACCAGAGGCTATCACCGGATCACTGCCAAGCTGCAGCTGTCTATATTGTGTTGCCGGTTGGATTGAACTTGGTGTCTTGCCCAACTGAAAACGTTTGACTTGCAAAAACGTTTCCTAGTCCGAAGGTAAAAATCTTGACCATTATAAGGCTCTACACGTATCTAGCCTACGAGGGACCTTCGCTTGGAACACATTTTATATTTCTCCCATTCAAAGGTTTCCCGCCAAAAGTCAATACTTCACTGGGACTTCGTCTGACAGTGATCCTGCCTCATGCAACCCATCTTGGTCACAGCCTGCTGCCTTGCCCTGCTGAGGATCTTTAACTTTCCAAAAAGTTTCAAAGTCAGAAGGTAAATCTTTCTACTGGACTGAATCTGGTCCCTGCATCTGACCCGTTCCACATAATGGTCGACCTTAACTTTAGACTTTGACCCGGTCTAGTGTGACCAGATACCAGAAGTTGGTACTGTGTGCATTTTAGCACTAAAATTTCAAAAAATCATATCTCTGATTGCCTACATCTGCTTTTATTGTTTTCATGTCTATTTGTTAATTATATTTTTCTCTATTTTTATAATTGGAGTAGGATTTTTATTGTGCGTTGTTTTCTGCTGTTACTTGTTTTGGTGCGGATAAATGCTTTACACATCTTCGTAAGTTAAGCCTGTCTGCTCTGTGCTAAAACTACCAAGAGCTCAGGTTTAAATTATTGAGGCCTAACTGTAACTAGTCAGGACTAGTGCAATTACTACTTGAAGAAGACTACCATCCATGTCAACTAATAATCCACTTTCTCATGCTCTGCCATCCCGAAGTACATCTGTCTACCTAATTTTGAGTCTTCCACCTGCTCTATATATTTACTGGGACTAAATTCATGGCAGTTCTTGTCAATGTAGGAAGAGTTTGGCAGTCAGTACCATCAGCAATGATAACCAGCTGTCAAACTTTTCAAAAACTTTTTGTGTTTCAAAAACAAATTGCCAAAGAAGGTGTCTGTTTTTTAAAAAGAAAAAACAATGCACCCCTCATCCTGACAGTTTTCTTCCTTGGTGAGGGGTAAAAAATACTTTACACCATCCACCCTAAATAGGGCACAGAGTGTAAAGTTCTTTCTCCAATGGCTCCTACTTTGTTGGGCCGTCAAAGGAAGTATTTGATCAACAGAACCAACGGGGGCTCCATCAATGGAATACTTGTAGTATGTCCCCCTCCAAATGAGGGGGACAGACCAAGCGTTTGGAGGGCAAGGTACTCAGTCACAATTGTGATGGAGTACCCTCTCTGCCCAAACTCTAGCTGAAGTCCTTCATATCTTTTATGGAGTTCAACATCCTCCAGTGGGGCAGGCTTGAAGGTGTATCTGACTAAGTCCTCACAAAATCAGACACCTTTGCTGTGAGGTCCTGCTGAAATTCCGGAGGGCTTGGAAATTCAAAACATTTTGAAGTTCCAACTTTCAGACTTTCTGGAGCAGGTCACTTCTAAGACTCTGAGGACCTCAGGGACCGCAATTAGGGACCAGAACTCATTCCAGGAGAGTCTCAAGCAAGACCCAGGTCTATTTGCTACTCATCATCTGCTCATTCCAAGAGAAAGGCATCTTGCAGCTTTTTGTGTCCCTGTAGCCACAGAAAAGTCAACCAACTGACCCTTGGTGTCCAATTCTCAGTCCTGGGAACAGGTTTAGCTGAACATGACCACAAACAACTCACAGACAGCAGGTCCATTCCTCTGCTGTTCTTCCACAAGTCAATGTGCATTCTGACGAGCTGTAGGAGAGGTGCCACTATTTAGGATTCACAAGCCAATGAGAGGGTGTGACTTCTGGACACTCCCTAACCAATGCGAAAACCTATCTCAGGAGCATCTTTTCCCTCTTTTGCAGCACATGCTGTTTGCCTTACTACAAACCATTCAAAAGGTCAGTATTCTGAATAAAATCCAACATAGCAGCACTCTTATGCCCTTGTAGGTGGCAGGTGTCCCATCCAGAGGTATGTCTGGGGAAATGAGCACTGCCCTTTTTTCACACCTTCCCAAGCTAGGCTCTGGAACCAGACCCCTCTCCCACTGGACTGTTGCCAATCTGGCTACAGTTGGCCCAGGGAACAAAGGCTTCTTTTCCGCATGCCTCCTGTTATACTTAACTATAAATGGGCAGGCCTCACCCCAGTCCCTTTCAAGTTAAAGATGCTCCTGAAGCATCCTTAGCTGCCTTTTACTGAGCTAAGAGGAGTCACATACTTCACACCTAGGTTTTCCTGCTAAAGGCCTAGGTCATTGTTTCTTCTCATCACTGGCAAGAGGTAGCATCTATCAAGCTACTGCTAATTAGCATAATAGAGATTTAGGCAGATAAAGTCTAACTTTTGAATATGTTCTTTTCCTAACTATTTATCAAATATCTGACTTCGCTATTGAATTGGGTGTTTAAGAATTTTAAAAAACAGTAGTTGAATCATCTCTGTAGCTCTTGCAAGCTTCCATGGCATCCTGAGCCAGTCGGCACCATCTTGGAAGATCGTAACATCTCCCAAAGCAGGATGGCAGCCCATCACTACTGTTTTATTGGCGGGCAACCATTTTCTAATAAAGCTCGCAGCTGTGTAATTTGCAGAGTGCTTTTGCCCAAACCATTGTGGCAGCAATAACTTCCTGTGGCCATCTTTTTCCTTCCAGGTCTAATTAAGGGCATATATGGGGAGGAAGATTACAAAAATGTTGTGTCACGATTACTTCTTGATTCTGTGCACACTCTCATTTTTGCCTTGCTCAATTCTAACTAATGTTCCCATGCATTTCTGACCAGGTGTTTGTTTTTTGGTGCTCTCTACTTAGTCCTGCTGTTCTGGAGTTTTACTTTGGAAGTTTTTGGAGCCATTTACATTTCCTCCACCACCAGTGGTTTCTTTCTAAAGATATCCACTGATAAGGAGTTTATCTTTGTTGGCAAGGTAGCTGCGGGAATGGATCGCTCTTTCTTCTGAGTCAAGGTCTCCTCGATCCAGACACACTGGACACGACCGACGATTGACACATGAGTATAACTTCCGCTGCCATGGATTTGATATGTTATCAGTGATGTACTAAGTGAGGTCATACATAAGCAGTGCATCATAGAGGTACAGTTATACTTAAGTCAACTATAGATAGCTGGGGAAATTTAGTATTTTCTTGGTCTAAAAACAATATTCTCTGTATAAAACAACCTTAACCTCTGTTTTTTTCCAGTGAATTTCAAATGTTTTAATTAACATAAGCTAACATCTTACTACTTCACTAACATATGACTTCATTTTAACCTTTAGATTTTTTCAGTCAATTTTAAGTAATATCTTATGCTACATCTACAGCCAACACCCGACCAACCTTCAGTGTCTTTTAAATGGATGAAAAGATGTACCCCTAATTACAAAATTCTTTGTAAAGATCTAGCTTTATGCTAAATGGGGTGTAATTCTGTTCAGCTGTTTTCTCTGTATCACTGCTCAATTTGCCCTATGAACATTGCTTGGAGAAAAAAGTATTTTGGGAACCCCCTTTTGTCTCTGCGCCCATTTGATGGTTCTCCCAGAACTGTTCCACAAAGGAGCTGAGGTGGATAAACTTAGGGTCCAATTACGAGTTTGGTGCAATGGTGCCGGCTCTGTTGTGCCAAACCTGTGCATGGACCGCCGGCCGTATTACTAGTTGTAAAAGTACAACTTGTAATACAGTCAGCGGTTCTTTGGCCTTTCTAATGGTGGTGCCTTGCAAACAGGCACTGCAATGGGAATGGCCACAAAGTTCCAGCACGGCATGGACTGTGACGTCCATGCCGTGCTGGAACTAGGAGGAACACAGGCCGGTGCACATGGTGTGCCCCCCCGAATGTATCCACATGACAGGGGGACAAGGGGAACCTGGAGGGGTTCTGCCATGAAAAGTCTGGCGGTCCAGGAGCTCAAAATATGCTGAGCAGGACTGCGCCAATCCCTGCTCAGCATAATGTGTTGTGGCGCTCCTGGGCCCCGCCAGGGAATGACTGTTTCCTGGTGCAGCCGGCGGTCCACCACCGATACGACTTACAAAGTAGTAATTGGTAAAAATGGTGGACCGCCACTCCTACGCCACCGCGAGTCTGTGGTCGCAAGACCGGCAGACTCATAATTAGACCCATCGTTTTTAGAGGGTTTTGTGAAGATTTGTCAAACTACGCCAAAGTTGCTAACAAAACAAAAACTCTCCTCCTATGGAAACTCTGACTCATGTGTTTGCAAACTTCACACCTTTTACCACCTGCCGGGTGACAATCTCCCTTTCACTGAGCAGCTAATGGAAATGATCTCTAGCAATGTCGACACTTAGCGGTGTCCCAAATCTTCCTTGGTGATTTCAACCTTCATTGGTCTAACCCCAACGACCCCGCTGTATCTTGCATTAAATCTTTCTTAATTGATCAAGAACTGACTCACCATTGTGACCAACCATCTCATATCAAAGGAGAAACTTTAGACCTCATTATTTCTAAAGGGCAGTCTATCTCCATAGATTCCATTCCCCATTGTGACTGGTCCGACCACCACTGCATCCTCTTTTATGTCAACAGGGAGGTATTGATGAGGAAGGCTCAACCACTAAAATCACAGATTTGGAAAAGGTACCTAAGAGCTATAAACTCTGACGAACTAGCTGCCCACTGTAAATCTGCCCTCTCCTTCCAAGCTGACATGGTTGAGGTGCAATCACTCACTGACGCCTACAATTCGACCATCTCCAACATCATGGAGAATATTGCTCTACTCCAACAAAAAAATGCTTCAACAAAAATATTCAAACCTTGGTATAACAAAAACTTAAACTCAGAACGCCAAAACCCTAGGGCATTTGAGCGTTCCTGGCGAGTCAATCCCTCCTCGGACCAACTAAAACTCCTTAGAGATGCCAGGAGCCACTACAACAAACAAATCAAGAGTGCTAAAGCGGCCTACTTCAGACACCAACTTGATCAAGTGGCAAACCGCCCCAAGAAACTCTTCGAATTGGTCAAACAACAATCAGTCGTTGGCCCTAACCAATCTGATCTTGGTGGCAACCCACCCTCTTGCGATGATCTTGCCGCCTTCCTCACTGAGAAATCAAGAATCATCTCCATTGACCTCGCCTCTAAGAAGGGTCTACTACCTTCTTCCATTGCTGCCTCATCCATTGACCCCTCTGTAAGGCTTAAATCGACCTCCACGAACTCCAAGAACAATGCATCATGGGGCACCTTTACCACATTCAGAATATTAACCCTTCCAACCACTTCAGCAACCCGTTGCCCACTTCTATCTTCAAAGAAATCAAGAATGCATTGATCGCCACATGGACTAGGATTGTAAATGCTTCCCTATCACAAGGCATGATTCCAGACTGCTTAAAAGCAGCTCAGGTAACACCCATACTAAAAAAAAACTAATGCTGACAAATCTGATCTCAATAACTTCTGCCCCATTTCCAACATCCCCACTTTAGCGAAACTACTAGAAAAATGTGTACAATCCCAACTTTGGGCTCATATAGAGAATTACCAACTCCTAGACCAGCATCAATCCGGCTTTAGGCAGGGGCGCAGCACCGAATCGGCTCTCACTCACATTTTTGATGACATTTTAATAATGCTCGACCAAAATGAATCCTGCTTCCTTATCCTCTACGGCCTTTCCTCCTCATTCGTCATGGTTAATCATGACAACCTCCTATTCATTCTGCAAAATTGAATGGGTTTTTCTGATCAGGTGTTACAATGATTTTCATCCTTCCTACATCACAGAACTCAAAGAGTCAAGGCAAACCACTCTCTCTCCCAGCCCTCTCCCGTACTAAATACGGGGTCCCCCATGGATCGCTTTATCACCTATCCTCTTCAACCTTTTCTTGTAACCTCTTGCACATTCTCTAAATTCCATGGACATTCTCTTCCACATGTATGCGGACGACACGCAACTATATCTGAAAATCTCATCCTCGGAAAACATCATCTCACTCAATACTACCCTAATGTTTACTCAAAACTGGTTAACGGAGAACCATCTCCTGCTCAACACTTCCAAAACGGAATTCCTGCTCATCTCCCCTCTGAACCTCATCCCCAAGCTAGACCTCTGGCTGAGTCACCTTACTGCTTTCAACCGCACTCCTCTCATCGTAGATGCAGCCAAGTCTCTCGGTATCACCATGGACAAGCACTTGAACATAAAAGGTCATATCAGCAATGTATGCAAAGGATCTAACCACTTGATGAGGTCACTCAGAAATATCAAACCTTTCCTTCCTCTAAATGATTTCAAGCAAGTGGTCCAAGCGCTTGTCTTGCCGAGGTTAGACTATGGCAGTGCTACCCTCTTTGGCCTTCCCAAATACGCCCTGGCTCCACTAAGGGCTTCACTTAACGCAGCTGCTAGACTGGTTACAGATACCAAGCGAAAAGATCATATATCACCAGTCCTAAAATCCCTCAATTGGTTGCCCTTCGAAGCACAAATTCAATTAAAGATTGCTGTTCTTACACACAAAGCCCTTCACCTCAACACTCCTACGTACCTTGCGCAAAAACTTAAACTATCCTGTGGTGTAAGAGCTTCAGGAAGCGCCTCTACCCTCCTCCTGAAACTACGCATCCTTAATAAAAAGAGAAGTTGTCACCGAGCCTTCTCCGGACCTGCCCCTAAGATTTGGAACTCTCTTCCACCAGAAGTTCGCAGAATCTCCTCATCGACGGTGTTCAAAGTGGAAACCAAAAGATTCCTAATGAACAAATTCTTACCCTAATAGGGTTACACTCACGGGCCCATACACATTGCTCCTACTGCCTTTGTTCTTCCATTTGATACAGCTCCCCCATATTGTACACTGTGTCTCCCCCTTGCTGCCCGCCTACAACTGTTTATTGTATTACCCTCCTGGTTGTATTTTGCACTGTATTTTTTTTTCTCTCCCTTCTTCTTAATGGATTTTGATATAGATATTGCTTTTGTCCTTCCTCCCATCATATTGTAAAGCACTCTGTTATCCCTCGGGACCTTGTTCACGCTATATACAACTTTATAAATAAATATAATAAATAAATAACTACACAGTGGCTACCTCCACAGTGCAATACATATAAAACATTAGTAAATGTGGCCCTTTTCTGCTTTCTCCCTTTCACATAATGTAGTGTAGCAATTTTGGTTGTTGTGCTGCATTGCATGAAACATTAGTAAATCTTCCTGTAGACTGCCACTGATATGCAGAGAAGTAGGGCTCAAAGTACATTTTGTTCTGCATTATACAATTCCAGCAAAGCGGACACCCTTGTAATGGACTGCCATTGAACATCAAGACTGAACTGGTTGCATCCCCAATTCCATTGATATCCCAAACATATTCCGGGGTCCCAGATAAGCCTGAACTTTTTTTCACCTCCTTCCTGGTTTTTCACACCTTCCTGCCCAAAAACAATCCTAACAGGTGTATTCCTTTCTCCATGTTTGCTGCAGAATGCATGTACCACTTTACGTAGTGAAAAAGTGACGCATGGCTCTCATAAATAAGCCCCTAAGTGTCCTGGTAGTTTCTGATGGAGCAGGATTTCCCAAAAAGAAACCTGCTCAGATTAACACCCCCGTAATACATACTAAGAGTGTGCAGTGGAAAATTAACATGCAAATCACATGAACACGGGGAAACTGCTTTGCACATGTGTGCACTAATATGAACTAATGCATGAAAAACTAGGCCGCATTCTACTTTTGCGTTTCGAAAGAAACAAAATTAGTGCATGTCTAGGCCGCAATTCGCATCTTGCATCTTGCCTTAAAAATGATAATAAATAATGCCTCTTTTGCTTTAAGTTTCTGCTAGGAAAATATTAACAGGGGATAGTACAAAGGTGGGTGGTAAACAGTTAAAAGTGTATTTCCATGTAATTAATAAATGTATATGTTTCATCGCCATAGTGAGCTGAAAGGGCCTGCAGTTTGCTTAAATTGCCCGTATAGAGGAGGGGCTGGAAAAGTGAGCAAGAATGACCTGACAGAACTGACAGAAGCGTTGAGTGCTGCAAAAGCAGCACAAAAGTCCAAGGTTATTCACCTCAAAGAACATTGTTCGCCTGACAAAAGAAGAGACTGGCCGTGGGACCCAAGACTTTTTCGCGGACGTGGGTGAGAACCTTATGAGAAAATAATGAAATGTAGCAAGAAACTAACTGTATGAACTATGTAATGTGAAAGGATGAAGAACAATGAGCATGTAAAGTTATGAATGAAATCATGGTGGTGTGATACACCACCTCCCAAACCGATCAATGGAAAGTAATATCCTGTGAATTGTTTCAACTAATGTGGGTTGGACATGTAGGTTTTAGGGTATAATTGGGATTTGGTTTGAGAAGATGCTTGCTTAGCTTGGCTCAGGTCTAGTGCATAGGAGAGAATTGTGATTTTGTCGCTGTCCATCGGTTTGCAGACAGGCCTAGCTGTTCCTGTCCCGTTCCTGATACCTGGAAACTTTGTTCCCTGACTCTATCTCAGGGGACCCCCACTATCTCCTTGGCCAGTGGGGTGGTATTTTACATATCCTTTGGGTTTGTATTGTTTTCTGACTCGTACTTTGCATAATTATTTTGTAAATGTATTTTTGTCTCTGAAATGTATATCTCTTCATCTATCCACTCCGTCAT
Organism: Triturus cristatus; assembly: GCF_964204655.1. Classification (NCBI taxonomy): domain Eukaryota; kingdom Metazoa; phylum Chordata; class Amphibia; order Caudata; family Salamandridae; genus Triturus; species Triturus cristatus. The sequence goes on from NC_140587.1 coordinate 628,785,706, forward strand.
ATGTATATTGTTTCACATTATTTTGCTGTAACTTATGTCTCTTCATCTATCCACTCCTTCATGTGCATATCGTATTTGATGATGAGTATGACACTGTTTTCATTTTGCTGATTGTTTTCTCTCCCTTTATGAGATTCTTTGTTTGCATTGTGACCTGTATGTGATGAGCATTAATTATTCACAAAAACCTGAGATAAACCTTATTAATCTTACCGAGAGTCTCTGATTATTTAGCTAGTTAGATAGTTAGATAGTACTATTGTTACCATCAACTACTCAACTAATTGGTCCATGGACCAAGAGGAAAGAGTGTTGATATATAGATGTAGTTATGTATTTAGAAATGTTAAACATGAATCTGTGAAGAAAACAATTTTTCACGTCAGTAAACTTGACCGCCAGCGCAACAGGGATTTGTCAGTTGGGTGAATGTGTATGGGCCATTTGTCTGAAATATCAATGAGTATCGATCCCTGATAAAGTGTAGTGCTGGATCATTTCACATAGATATTTCAAAACCTCCTCCTGTAATTTAAAGAGTACATTTTGCTTAATGTCAATCCTTCTTCTTTCAAAGCAGCAGAGACCTAAACACACTCTGTTTCCTCTTGCTTGGTTTCATCTTAGTGAGTCTATCTTTCTGTGCTTCTGGATACTATTCTGGCTGACAGATGATCTTGTTGCATCTTCCTTGTTTATTAGGTCTTGCCAGATCTCATTTATGATCATGTGCCTTGAAGCCAACAAAGATGCAGCCTGAGTTTAGGGCAAGGTAAACAAAATGCCTGTGTTTATGTAAATATCCGTAATAAGCAGGAACAGAGAAGACAAATAGTATGCGCGTGTGTGTGTGAGAGAGAGAGATAGAGCTTGAAAGTACAAAAAGTGAGAGGAAGTGTATAAGGGAGAGGAAAGAGAAAGATAGGTCCTACCCACTCCCTCTCAGAACTGAATTCCCAATTGTTAAAGGAGGTCAGATATGGCCAAGAAGTAACTTCTCAGCACACCCAAGACTCGAATGGAAAACCCTCTAATTACTGGAGGAAAGGTAACATTTTAGGAGAATCCATAAATAGAGTATTCTTCACCTCATAGTGGAGGAAATATTAGAATTTCCACCAACAAACTCAAAATCAGACCCTCTGGTGCAAAACTGGGTCCTTTCCCACTTACTAATGTAGCTTCTGCTTATCATCTCTGCCAAATGAGTCTTCAGTCGAACTATTTTTCAATGCACTTGTCCACGTTAAATTTCACCCAACTCGTCATCACCGAAATAATGAGCCATCTGTTGTCTTGTGCTCTTTGAAAAGCCAGGAATTCTATGCAGGCACATTTATTTTCAATGTCACCGTGTTTAAAACAGCTCTGCAAAGTGGTGTTTTGTAAAAGATCAGTGGCATTACAGTTTAAAAATGTGTTGCATAGAGGTTTTATACAGCCCATGATTTCTGAATAATAGCAACCATAATTCGGATCAACAGACAATAATTTATTTTATGTGAGTGCATTTTTAGTAGCATTATTGCACTCCTATTTGTTTAGAGCCTCAGACATCACCAATAACCAATATGCAGCTGCTCTTTAAATGGATGCATATTGGTTTTGAAAGAGAGTGATGCAAAACTCCTCCTAAGGTGGAGAAAGGGAACAAAAAACTAAAACAAAACTACTATGCCCCTTTCTTTACACGTAACCAGGGTCTTGTGTTTAAAAAAAGCTCACATGCCCACAAACTGCTGCTTAAGGCAGATTGTTAAGGAAAAGGAAAGTTTCAGACTAACAAATGTTACAGCAAAAATCTAGAAGTAAACCAAGAAATGCTTCAAGAAAAAACATACAGGTGTGGGATTCACTCCAAGGTCAGAGTGGAGTAACCAGGCCCCAAGATACCATAAATATATAAAACAAAGAGTGACTGTATGTGCCAAGGGTACCAGAACCTCACTGTACTGAATCACTTTGGGCTGTGGAGGTACCACCATTCCACAGTTTCTAAACCTTGAAAAGAAGTTTGACAACTCAACAAATTTAGCAATTAAAATTGTTCTGGACATACCCTAGGGGCCATCTTGCACAAAAAAAGTGGTGTATAAGACTTTTCCATTGAATTGGCAGAAACAGATTATGCAAAAAGATTAGGGGCTCAATTATGAGTTTGTGCCTTGCGGTCGGTACTCCACCACCATGCCCCTGCACCACCGAGACTCGCTGTCGCCCACCAGATTACAAGTAATTTGTAGTCTGGCGGGCATGCGCCATAGCATTCCCAGGCCAGTGTCTCTTTCAAAGGCACTTCAATGGGAACACCTCACAAGGTTCCTGCACGGCATGGACTGAAAAGTCCATGCTGTGCAGGAACCTCAATTCCCTATAAATTGTGGAAGATGTTGCATTCCCTATTTATCCTTCCTTAGGTAGGCTGTGAGACATACTTACATGCTTCCTACCTCCCTCGAAGGATAACCGTGAAGAGTGCTTCCTGAGCTGTGAATCAGGCTCTCCCCTAGACCACATCCCCCTTATATTTTGCATCAGTTTATCTGTCCTATTTGACACTGTTCTCTGCATCCTTACGTACAGGAGTCATGCCTAGCTCCTGTAAGAAAGCTGATGTGGTGCCCCTACTAAAAAAACAATGCAGATATAACAATATTAGCCAGCTTCCACCCCATCTCCCTGTCAAAGGTTTTGGCGAAAGAGGTAAATACTCAGCTATCAGATTTCGTAGAATTCACTAAGGCGCTACACACCTACAATAAGGCTTTAGAGCTCATCATGGTACGGAAACAGCACAAGTGGAAATCTCTGAGCTGTAAAGTGGAACCTTGATCTTGGATATAATGTTGCATTGGTCCTCCTGGACCTCTCGGTGGTGTCTTATTACATCATCTTGCCACTATTGGGGTGACCGGGTCAGCCCTCCATTGGCTCACTTCCTTTCTCGAGTCCAGGGAGCAGGTTGTCTAGATGTGACCGCTCCACTCAGAGCTTAAATATCTTCGCTGTTGGGTCCCTCATGGCTCTGGGCTCCGAATAACCCTTTTAATATGTATATATCGCCCCTTGCACATTTGGTCGAGTCGTTTAGTATCAAAATTATCTCACACACGACACACAGCTTTTGCCTGCATATAAAGTAGCCTCAACAGATGCACAACAGGCTTTTTCAGCTTGTATAAAAGCTACTATGAGTTTGCTTAGGGTCCAACAATCTTCAGTGCAATCCTTACAAAACCGAAATTCTGTTGTTTGGCCCTTATCCCCTCCCTGACTGGTTGTGTTGCTGGCCTACGGGTTGCCCACCTCTCCACCCAACGAAAGCAGCTAAGAACTTGGGGGTACTATTTGAGGTTGACTTAACCATGAAAAGGCAAATTGCCTCTGTAGTCAGATCTAGTCTCTGGATCCTGAGAACTCTGAAAAAAATCCTACTCTTCCTACCTTGGGAGGGGCAGAAAACCGTAGCTCAATCCTTGATTTTATTCTGTTTGGACTACACCAATGCCCTCTATCTGGGCCTTCCTGACTACCTGTCAAACCGCCTCCAAGTGATTCAAAACTCAGTGGTGCGACTATTGTTTAAGCTGCCAAAACAATTGCCAGTAACAAGCTTTCATAATAAACTGCACTGGCTTTCGGTCAAAAAAGAGTCATCTTTAAAGCTCTAACGATTGAGCATTGTGCGCTTCATGAGACAGGCCCGAAATACTTGAACTCAAGGATCCACATGTACTGCCTCGAGACCCCTGAGCTCTGTGGATGTGTGACTTCTGTCTCCAGCGCCATTCAAGAAAAAATGGCAGGGGGATTCCTCTTTCTCCATTTGGGCACCTTCTCTCTGGAATCAGCTCCCTTGCCATCTAAGAGACATTACGAATGAGACTGCTTTTTGGACATTATTGAAAACACATATTTAGCAACTAACACCTCTCTGACCTGATTTGCCCTGTTTAGCGCTGGGACACTCGAGTAGCCGTGCACTCTATAAATATTTTCATTCATTCATTCATTACAAAAATGGATGCATAGCTTCTTCCTCCAGAACATGTTTTTCATGCCACCCATTGAAGTGAAAATGCACTAGACACAGAGGTAGAAATTAATTAAAATGAAATCTCTGTCGATAAAATGATTATAATTTCACTAAAGAAATCGGTAGTCTTTAGGAGTAAAGTCACAAATGAACAACAACTACTTTTTCTGGCGTCTTCCTTTATTTTCATGCGATTATTTGAATATAAATCATAATCTTGGTCCACCCCATTCATATTTTATTTTAAATCCAATCACATAGAAAAAAATGGGTATAGAACCTAATGTTTTTGAGGAATTGGCCTACACATGTTTCTACGTTCAAATACAGCAGGTGTTCGCATTAAAACATAAAGAGGGTAATTACGATGTTGGGCGGGAACCCGGAAATGGGACCAACCGACCTGCGGTCAGCGGTCCAGACAGCCTGATTGCGATGCGACCGAACACTGTTTGGTCACCTACTCCCATTCCTCATAATCCCAAGGGCGGAAAGGCCACCCTTTAGTATTACGGGCTAGCCTCCGACTGACCGATGGACTCCTTGAGCCCATTGGAAGCCAGCCGGAATGACTGGCCGGTTTAATTTCCGACCGGCAGCATTGTAATGGGGTGGTCGAAAATGAAACCGAGATAAGGCCTGCAAAAGGATCCGAACAATGGTCGGCGCCTCTCCGGGCTGCATCATAATTAGGCCCAATGAGTTAAAAAGCATAAGCATATGACAGCTGTTTGCAATACAATACGAATGGACATTACCCAATATATGATGTCATATTTACAGAGAAAAAGGTAAAAGTGATGGGCACAATGCTTGCAAAACTCTTAACCTCTGCTAATCGATTGGACTGCATGCCAATCCAACATTTTTGCCCTCTGTGCCACTTTAGAAAGAGATCGCCCAGGCTAGAATAATCCAGCCCAAACAGCCAAGCCAGCTCCCCTCCAAGCGGTAAACGAGTAATCCTAGACCAGCTTCCCTCTAAATGGGAACACACAACTCCAGACCAGTTTCAGTGTAGTTAGGGTCTATCATTGAAATATAGCTTGAGTATTATAACAAAATGAGCCTGAAGACCATGCCTGATCATACTTAGGAACATACAAAGGTGATATCCGGAGTGTTGCAAAGTTCTCAGTCAGTCCCTTGGGCTGCTGCCCAGTTCATATTTTTTACCACTATACCACTTCAGAAAAAGACCTAGGTCCTGCGCTAATAGGAAGAATCCAACATCCCACTCCCCTCTGAATGTCAGCATAAGCCCGCTATGCCACTAGAGACCAGCCCTATGCCAATCTGCCTTCGCCCTGCTTCAACAGGAACAATCCAGCCAGAACTGCCAGGCTAGTTCCCTCTAAACGGAAACATGAGCAACCCTATGTGGTTTCAACCTACTTTGGCTTGATTAGTGAGGTATTTATGGAGTCCTGTGGCACAAGTTTCATGGAAACAATACCTGAGCCTACATGTTGCACTTAGGGAAACACAAGAGTGAAATGCCTACAAAGGTCTCTGACAAATCACTCATGCCACACTGAGGTTCAGCATTTTTTAACCACCCTACCATCTCAGATAGATACCAGCCATATGCAAATAAAGCTTGTTCCTGCTCCATTTGGAGTAGTCAGTCAAACTAGGATAGTATGTTGAGAGTATTTTCCACCGTTTAGGCCTGTGCCACTCACCAGTAAAACGTAAAGCGCATATGTTCAGATCACTTGGATATTCTTCTGACGGTGTGTCAGTATGAGTCCTCTGCTGATAGTTATATGTTTCTGATCATTCACTCACCAAAAATTCCCAACTACATGTGCGCCACACAGCTGCACTTGGTATGCCACCTATATAGCTACCGGAAATGTGTGTAATTTCTCGTATACAATACAGAGGCTTGCACCACTACCAGCCTCCTTCTTGACTATGCCCACACGCTGAGAAATATGTGCTAGGATTTACAGATAGTGTAAATCTTTAATTTATTGGCACTCACTTAGAAACCCAGAGTTATCTCCTGTTTAGCTGCCTACGGTGTTGTTATTGCTCTAGGAGAAGCAGCTCAAGGATATTCAGCTGCATAGTTGTAAGCAGCGAGGACACCTGTCTTGGTGGTTTCTGGGGTGCTACATTTACCAGGGTATCAGCATTGCTTTGAGACCAGTGACTAAGGTCTTCCCAGCATTTGCATTGTGTTTATGGATGATGGGGCAGGTACACTCCATGGCCATGTCTGAAAAATATTCTCTGTTGCCTTGCTCCGCAACTTCTCCTCTGCCATTTTGTAGTATTAAGTATAATTGATGACTAAACTTTGCTCAACATCCTTGTCAATAATGAGCTTTTACAGCATGATTCTGCACTGCACCTATCTTTTTGGTATACATGTTTGTGGAGGCACTAGCTTAAGCACAAAGCAATGGCTTTGAACAATGGTATGGAACAGATTATTCACCCCATTGCCCTAATAGTGAACAACAGATAGAAATGGGTAAGGGAAATATACAGGGCACAGAAGAAGAGTGTATGGAATCAGAGATCTAGGAAGGGAAAAGGGTGAACTCTTCAGTGGAGGGATCAATTACTGCAAGGTCACACAGGGATAAACTGTTTCTATCAGAGAAATGTCTTCAGTTCTTTCTAAAAAAGAAGGAGCAACATTGATTGCCATATCTGGATCGGGAATTAAGTTCCAAATACTCAGTATGGAGGCTCAGGCTGGGGTATCTAATGTGGTATCCATAAGAAAAGGAGAACCACCTGAAAAGGGAGAAATGACTCACGGAAAACAGAATGAAAAAGAAAGAAAGACATCAGGTAGGAACAAGAAGGGACACAACGTCAAAAAGGCAGAGGGAGGAGGTAAGGGAGTTTAAAGAAAGAAGTAAATAACAGTTTTGGGACTCACAAGATGAGAAAGTGTATGGAAAGAAGGTGGACAACCAGGACACTAAGTGGAAAGTGAAAGACAAATGTGGTGGGAAGCACTCAATGAAAGTGGAAAGTACAGCGCTCAAGCTGAGGACAACAGGAGTGATGCGGCAAGGAATGAAGTGGATCCCTTAAAATTTCCCTGAGGAGCCAGAGGAGTTCCTAGAAGAGGAGACGCAAGACAAGGAGTTAGAGAAGGCTGGTTGTTTCCCAGTGAGCTGCAAGGGAAAGCAAAGATTTCCGAGTAAGTCATGAGTGCACAATAATGTGGAGATAGAGAGAGGGGAGTGGAGGGAAAGGACCACATATGGGGTAAAAATAAACACAGACACAACAGAAGGCAACAGAGGAATGTCTAGTGCTGTAAAAGATGGTAGGAAGACCCACTGGGTAAATATCACAATCAAGAGCAATGGATTGCTTGCTATTTGACATCAACAAGGTGTAGTGTAGTCCTAATAGTACCCTGTCATGCAGGACCTACGCTGTTTACGGATAACATATACTGTGGGTATGGTGGCAGACTGACTCCATGCACCCCCACAGCATATGTTAGCCTATGGTTTGCATTGGCTAGCTCGCAGTGCCACTAGAATCTCCTGCTATCAGAGACATTAGTTGTTGGCAACCTCAGAACACAATAACCTCAGACTCGTGGAAACAATATACTACTTTTCACCCAGTCACTCGTGCTTGCTTGTTTTGCTCTTAGAGAGATACAGAGAAGAAACAGTCGAGGGTTTTTACAATAAGAATTTATTGTACCGTAGTTCTTCTCATATAGAATAAGTGCGCTGTTACAACTCTAACATAGTAGCAGATATATAGAACCAGCAGTAGAGTGAATAAAAAGGAATAGTATTGTTCTACCATTTTGCAATAGTCACAACCATATACATGAATATGAAATTCATTCATAAAAATAAAGTGCGTACTCCTAAGATTCCTAACTAGATGTACCTAAGTGTACCTAGCATGTGAGTATGTGCTACAGAGCCTTAGCCTAAGAGCCTATGAGCCAAGAATCCCACCAGGATTGAGTCGAACCCCCATACCTGAATAGTGAGAGTGTGGGATTCCGTGCTGGACTTGAGCTGGACACCCCGCAAGGGATCGTCAGATCACTGTCAGCTGGAGTGATGGCATGCCGGAGCTGCAGCGCCTCTGGTCAGTGTGTCGGTCTTGAAGTCTCGGTTCCCTCCTGCCTTCTGAGAGCAAGAGGTGCTGTATTTATACAGTCTATGGACGTGTGTTACCCATTGTTCAGTATGAGGATGACGTTGGGGATTAAACCTTGTGCGTCAATGGGAAAGGTGAAGTATGCCTCCTGGAGAGTGTACACATCAATTATTCATATGAGCTAAGGATGATGTCTTAGCAATATCGATTGGGAAAAAACCACCATGAAAGGTTTAGTCCATAAAAGGCTACAGTCCTTATAAGGCGTGATGTCCCTATAAGGCATTCTGTCCTTATTTGGAGTTATGTCCTTATAAGGCTCATTCATATGAAATAACGGGAGCTGATGTAGGGAAAGTGTACGATGTTCCCTGGACCTATATTAGGGTACCGATATGAAATATAACAAAAGCTTAAACTTTACATGTTGGTGTTAGCAAGAGGCTATGTGCATCTGTCTATCAATGTCTTTTCAAAGTCTAACCTTGAGCAGGTTGGGCTTGAGGCTCACTAAAGTAAGTGTGTATTTTCCTTTGTGAATCAACCTTCATGTTGTTCCCTCATTTGTGGAAGTGTTTGATGATTTTGATCATAATCCATGAGCTAAACCTTCATTTTTCCCTGCTAATTATTCGAATAAGCGGCAACTGCTCACAGTTTTGAACACATTTTTGCATTCCAAATGTATTACTAAGTTCCCGGTCTGACAAGAGTTTTGTAACAAGCTGGCATCCCTTTCCACTTTTTTAATATAAAGCATTTACCAGGATATCAAACAAGCTCAATAAATTAGTAACTGGGACAAAAATTGGTCTAGTTACCCCCTGCCAAGACAGATTTTTCCAATTGCCACATCCTGCTGGACGCAGGGCTTAAAAACCTTACCTACTGAGATGAAAGCCATTTGGAGTCAATGATTAAATCCCTCACACGTTTGATTGGTGGTCTAATATATGACCAAAATCTTTAACACCTTCGCTATCCTCCAAACACAACCTAGACCAGTGAAAGAATTGTGGACCAACCAGACATAGTCAGTTGCATTGCCCCATTTCAGTCCAATAGAACCTCAGTTACATGTGGATTCTGTAGGAAAGGGCCCCCTTTTTGCATGGTCACCCCCACTTATTGCCTGGTATCTGCCACAATTTTGACAGATTTGCACTGGGTTCCTGCTATCCAGGTACTCAGTGCCAGATCTCTTTTCCTAAAACTGTAAAATGGTCGCCCTAATCGGTAATACCTTTAGCAACCCCAGTAAGTCCCTAGTAAATGGTACCCCTGGTACCAGGGCATGGGGTAGTAAAGAGAGTCTCTAAGGTCTGCAGCATGTATGGTGCCACCCTAAGAGACCCCTCAGCACACTCATACAAACTGTCATTGCAGACTGAGTGAAATAAGGCAGAGAAAATTGAAGACATTACATGGCAAACCTCCTCTGTGCCATGCCTGCAGACACTGCATGCATTATGGGTAAGTCACCTCTACAGCAGGCCTTACAGCCCAAAGACAGGGTGCACTATACTACGTGTGGACATATCTGCGTGAGTTGATATGCCCCTGTGATGTCTATGTCGATTCTTAGGTATCACCAGGGACCCTGGGAGTCATTTTAAGTACATGTGCTGGACACTGGTAATTACGAGTCCCCAGCTACATGATGGCTTCAACAAAAACCCAATATGTTTGGTATCAAACATCTTATGTTGATAATCCCACACTGATTCCAGTGATAGATTTATTAATACATGCACCCGGTGGGCACATTAGAGGTATCTTCTCAAGACCTAACTACTACTAGTGTACAGCCTGACTGGTGTAGACCAGTCTGCCACCACAGACAGGTTTCTGACCCCTGCAGGTGAAAGCCCATGCTCTCTGAGGGCAGAAACAAAGCCTGCTCCGGCCTGATATCAACTCCGCCAAGCAGAATGGCTAAGTGATCAGCATATCAAGGCAGGAGGCTTTAAAGGCTTCTGCCACCTTTGATATGGGTCACCAGCTTCCCCCAGACTTGGGAAATGCCACCCCCTGCCCTAAAGCCCTTTGGAACTTGGACAGGTGGGAAAATTAGCTAGTCAAGAGGCGTGTTCTTTATCAGGCTAGTTCCACCCCTAATGCTACCTGATGTGAACACGAAAAGAAGAATTTAGCCATCTTGGTTTTTGGTGGAATTAGGACCACTGGCAGCCCAACACAAATTGCCAGCAATCTCCCTTGGAGTAGAGGAGCTACTCCTCCGCAGTCCCCAGCCACCAAAGAAACTGAGTCTGGTTCACCAGCCAACCCAAAGCAACAGCTCCCCAGGAAGTGGTACCTGTGCTCCTGAAGGATGGATCTCTCCCCCTCCGAGTGTGAGGATATCGGGACCAATCAGAGTCACACAGGACCAATACCTGGGGTACCAGACGCTTGGAGCAGCCAAGGCCTGTTTAAGTCCAGTCGGGACTCTGACAGCACTGAGCAGCCATAGAGGGATGTCAGCACTACAGAGACCCACTTCCAGAGTTGCCCAGCACTCCTGATTTTTGCACCCTCAACTGGGGAGGCTGACAACCGCAAGGGCCAAGGACATACAGAGTCCAGCCAACCTAACCCCTCTGCAATCGAACGCCCCAGCCCAGTTACTGACGAACCAGTGTGCTCCTTTGTCACCGAGTGCAAAAAGAACAATTGATGGGCAGAATGCAGAACAATGTCATACATTCACCCCAGTACAGAGATCTGGGCCTAAATCCATCATTTTTTTGTTCACCATGCCATTCCAGTTTGGACCCAGCCAAATGCAAATCAGTCTTGATCCTGTGCCCCAGGGGGACAGAGCAGCCCGAACTGCCAGGCCAGGTCCTCCCTGGACTGGAAACAAGCATCCTAGGACCGGTTTCGGGCTTTCAGCCCTCATCAACCAGGATAGCTTGACTCCAGTGGCATGGAGAGCACGGGACCCACGTCTGGTCATACCCTTCTCCCACTCGGGGTGACAAATGCAAAAAGAACAATTGATGAACAGAATGCAGAGCAATGTCATACATTCACCCCAGTACAGAGATTCATTTGTTTGTGTAGCCCTTGTCCCCAAATCCATTGTGACCCGATGCCTCCATTGGGAGCTCCCGCCCTAAGTCCCCCTCTGCAGTCTGTTTTTAGGTGCTTGTGGGAAGTTGGCCTGGCATATGCTGGTCACTAGTTATAGTGGCCACCTTGCACCAGTCCAATTCGACTCTTGGTAGATAGGTTTAAAGACAACCTTTTAAAGAAAGCTATCCTAGTGGTAGCTGTGGAGAGCAGCCTTCAGGCTAAGTCTCTGAGGAATGTATGCAGCTTGTTTTACCATATAATCTCTTGAATTACCAAATGAAAAGACACCATACAGGTATATATATCAAATATATATGTATTATTTCTAAATATACTCTACTAATCTCTTTATGAGATTAGAGCCAGGTAAACATTCAAAAGATCAACAGTTCTCAATAAATTAAGCACAAATATGGCTGTAGCCCTAGGGGCGTACCAGACCATATACTAAAATAGTGGTTTAACAAACTCGACTTGCAATATGAAGAGGCCTTCACTTCTGCAGTGTTAGCAGGTAAGTAATCAGCCCACAGGAGGCGCGTGCAGTGTCTAAACACACACGCGGGTTTTCAATGCGTTTCAATGGCAAATGTCGCGGTTTGTAATTTACAGTTCTAGGGCACTTCGGAGTGGACAACAAGCAAACAACTTACAGGGTAAGTACTTCGATAGCCAATGCACACTTGGGCACCGTAATGCCAGAGTTACCTCACCCAGGGAAGCCGGGTGCATAGGTGTCCTTTGGTGTCGGGTCGCGATGCTGTTTTCAATGGAGATCGGGGAAGTCTTGCTGCTTGTGTCGTCGAGAGAAGTGTCCGCTTGAATCCGACGATGGATTGGAGTTGCAGGAGACCTAGAAATTGAGGGGACAGAGTTCAAAATCACTTGCCAGTGACTGGTGGCCAGCAGGATAGATGACCACAGCTGTCGCGTCTCTTCAGGTCGCTGATGTTGTTTTGTCTCTTCACTCACGTGGTCCAGGAGGAATCGATGAAGACCAGCAGCTGGATTCCGGAGGTCCCACAACGTCTACAGCTGTTGGCGGTGTTGGCACTCGGATTGGAGTCAACAAACCTTGGCAACTGCAAGTCTTGTGTGGATGGAAGATTGTCAATGGATCAGACCAGCAAGGTCTGATGGACTTACCCAGCAAGGGTAAGTGAGGGCAGGCCCAGAGAAACCAGGCGAGCCCTTGAAGTGGATGTGAAAGTCTTCTGGAGGGCTGCTAGCCAATGGGAAAGCAACCGCAAAGACGCCTTTGCAGGAAAAGTTTAACAACAGCCCACGGTCACTCGGGACGGGATAGGCTGCTGAAATTTGGTACAAGACCTGCTCAGGACTTGGACAATAAATGGTCCAAAGCACAACTTCATTGGACGTAGTTTGGGGCTTGCACTCGAAATCAGTGCACAGTTCCCTGGTATTGCCGTTTTTCGTCACTCGTATGGTCCAGATGCCACAGCTTCGCTGGGGACTCAAAATGGCCAACGAGAGGTCAGGAAATCTGCTTCAGGGGATGCAGGAACTTCGGGCTCCGACGGGAGCGGTAAAGTTTGCAACCGTAGTTCAGTAGTTTTGGTGCCTGCCAAGCAGGGGAGTCACTCCTTGACTCCAAGGGAGATCCTTCGGTCTTCTAGAGATAGTAGAACGTTGAAGGGCCAGGATTCTTCTTCGTAGAGCGTCGTCCAGGTGTAATCTAAGTTGCATTGGCAAGCTTTGGTATCTTAGAGTGAAAAGATGGGAGGGACTAGCTCTATGGCTACTCCTCTAGGTGGGCCAGGGTAGTGGGTGGTTACACCCACTTCCCTTTGTCCAGTTTCGCGCCAGGACAGGGGCAAGCAGCCCCTGAACCGGTTTGAGCTGGCATATGCACAGAGGAGCCTACTGCTCCCCCAGTGCAGGACTTCAAAGCACTCTAAGAGTGCACCCACCCAGCTCCAATACACTAAATCCTGTCTGGGAGGTGGTGACACCTCCCTGTGACAGGAAACCCTTTGTTGGGCTCCCTCCACTGCGAGTTTCGGTCAGCAGCAGGAGGGCAGCCCGGTGTCTGTGCTGGTGGCATCCATTTTGTGATGCCAGGGCCTTAGAAGATTTCTACCGGTTAGTACAGTGTGTGCATGTCGTCCCCTCTAGAAGGGTGGGATCCTACTCCCACACCAGTTACTGGTGTGGGGGTAGGATTCCAAGTTGTTTGACACCAAACACGACATGTTTTGATGCAGTCATTCCAAAGTTAGCATTTACTGCGAGGTTATAATGCACTTAAGAGTATATGGTTTAACCGCATCCACAAACAGCAGCAGAGAATAGACTCTGCCAGCTGCAGAGGGGTCCTGCTCAGGCAGAAGCACCCCCTCACATAGGAAACCAAGCACCCTGCCCTTGGGATTGATAGGGTCTGCCATAGCGGTGACTGATAGGTTTATATGTGTGTGTATGGTGAGATATAGGAACCTATACCTCAGTGAGGAGTGCTTACACTACCTCACACAGGCTGCAGTAGCAGGCCTGTGGTGTCAGATTGTGAGTGCTTCCCAGGGGTGGCATAATACATGCTGCAGCCCCTGGTAGGCCTGTGAAGTACCAATGCCCTAGGTACCTAAGGTGCCATATACTAGGGGCTCATAAGGTACCACAGTATCCAATCACTAGTGCATCTAATATGCACACCAATCATTTAAGGGAGTAAGCAGATAGGCTGGGGTCCTGGATAGCAGGATCCCAGCCAGACTAGTCAAAAACCATTCAAACACCAGGAAAAAAAATGGGGCAACCATATAGTCAGATTCCACCTTCCTACAGTGCTCCCCCTTCTTTTCACTGGCATATCACTGAAAACTACAAACCCAAACAGCACCTCTGCACCCAGACGCCCCTGGGCAGGTAACAAGTAATTTCTGGTGGTACTTTGAACCTGGGCCCCCTACAAACCTAAGTCTTGAAGGAGACCCCCCCGGACACCAACTATAACTACCTGTATGCAATATATGCCTTTTCTCCCATAGGAAACCATTGCTGCCTGAAGACACATTTAAGTGAACTATTTACTTACATGTGAAATTTAATATTTAAAAAAGTAATTACTTCATAACGAAGTTCTTGGTATCAAAATGTATATACAAATGCAACATATGTTTCTAAATTGGTCTCGGATTTATTATTTTGTGTGTGTCTCATTTATTGCCTGTGTGAGTAGAACAAATGCTTAGCACCACCCTCTGATAAGCCTAAACTGCTCGCCCAAAGTACCACAAAAGAGAGCATTTACTGTTATCCTTTTTGTCTCAGTAAACAAATAAGGGTTATCTGGACTCTTTACACAGTGTACCTCATTTTGTTCCAGTATATAAAGAGCCAGCTTCCTACAGATTCACACAGGGTTTGCTACTCTCACCTCTTCTAGTCAATAGATGTGGCCCTACACCTACAGCTGATTATACAAGGTTAAAGCACAGTTATGTATGTTGATGATACCAGCTAATGATTAGACTCAACATAGAACCTCCAGGTTCTCTGCACATCCCCTACTCTTGTTTGCTTGACATCCAAATATCGATAGGACAGTACCGGTGTTTAGAGAAAACATTTAGTTAAACATATAGGGATTCATTACAATGGCAGTTATACTGCCACCGACAGCCCGTCGGTGGCGGTCCCACCACCATCCATAGAAGTAATTCAACCAGTGGATTATGATCCGGCGGTTGTAGGCATCGGTCATAGGGACAGACCACTGCTTTTCCGAACGGATCCAGGAGCCCATTGGGGCAGCAGTGGGACCGTGACCCCTACAATAGGAGCGGTGCCTGCTCAGGCATCGCCATAGGTATTACAGTGTCCGTTTCCCTCGGCATGTACATGGCGGTCTAAACTCCATGGACAGGCAGACAGAAAAGGACTTTGAGAGTCCCTAGCAGGGCTCCCTTTGGCCTTTGCTATGGGGCTTGGGGGCACATGTGGTGCACCCCCAAACATCTACGGACCCTGTGCCTCATGGTGCCTGGCACACTTTGCATGGATGTTTAAAACATGCCTAATTCTATTGTGACTTGTGCTGCAGCCCTTTTCTGGGCCGCTGCACAAGCCGCAATAGAAAACGGCATGTTTCCGACCATCTGCACGGCGGTCGGATTATAATTTGGTGGGTGGAGCCGCAGACTACATGTCAGCCGGTATCCATCCCGCAATGATGGCAGTCATCATAATAAGGCCCTTAGTGGGGGCCCTTAGTGTGGGCAAAATATAGTGCCAAGATTATCGAGGACAAAAATATCATGAAAGTTTCTATGGGTAAACAAAGTTTTACTGAACTTGAATCCTGGATTAGTTCCCAACTACAGCTTCATCCATCCCCTCACACGGTTGATGAACTCACTATACACATTAATACAGCAATGACTGAGGTGTTAGATCAAATGACTCAACTAAAACTAAAACAATCGAGATCTATCAAATCAAAACCTTGGTTCAACGATGATCTTGATAACAAGAGGCAACAACTCAGACATGCAGAAAGGACATGAAGACAAAATCCACCGACAATGCACCGAGCTCTACTTTGAACCGCACCGTTGTCATTTAAAAAAACACATTTTTAGAGAAAAAGCCTGTTTTTTTGCTACCACCTAGACCATGCCAAGAACAGACCCAGGGAGTTCTTCAACATTGTTAAAAGGCAACCTGTGCATTCCTACACAAAATGATACCCACCAAAGAACGCTACGAAGAAATAGGCAGGTTCTTCACAGATAAAGATGCAAACATTGATCAATCCTTCCCCCAAGTTTCAAATCCACCTACCTCCTAACCTGCCCCACTATGCTCACATATGACCAAATGGAACACAATTATACTATTGATAACCATGACTTCACCCAACTTAAAAACAATGCCAATTGGTCTGATTTCAAATTCATGTCTGAAAAAGAAGTCTTCAATATAATTGCAAATTCAAAGCCTACTTCCCGCACTACGGATCCCCTCTCATCCACAATAGTACAAAATCTCAACCACATCATTGCCCGTTTCTGTACAAAAATCATTGACTTATCTTTCACCTCAGGCTGTGTACCGGACTCCCTCCAACTAGGATAAATCACACCCATACTGAAAAAACCATGGGAAGACCCTAACGATCTCAACAACCTCAGACCTATCTCCAATCTCCCGTTCCTAGCCAAAACTATGGAGAAGTGCGTTCTCCAACAACTTAGCAAACATATAGATGATTTCAACCTCCTTGATACCTTCCAATCAGGGTTCAGAAAAGGCTGTAGCACTGAAACTGCCATGCTCAATATTTCAGATGATATCCACAGAGCCTTAGACGAAGGTGAAGCATGTCTTTTCATCCTTCTTGACCTATCAGGGGCTTTCGACACTGTAAATCATTCAGCTTTACTTGAGACACTTAAGATGCACTCTGGTATTAATGGCATAGTACTAAAATGGTTTGCATCTTACATTCAACCCTGATCGCAACAAAATAAAATCAACTCTTGTCTCACCACGCCCATACGAGTCACTCTTGGTGTACCCCAAGGCTTTATTCCCTCCCCTTTCCTCTTTAATCTCTTCATGGAACCCCTTACAATCATTCTGAAGCAAGCAGGGGTCAAATGTCACCTATATGCAGAAGACACACAACTCTACTATTAAATCAAATCATCCAGTGACATCCTACACCTCAATGCCACACTAACCAAGATACAAACTTGCTTTAATTGTAACCACTTAAAGTTGAACCCGAACAAAACCGAATTAATACTGTTCTCCCCTAAAGGTAACCACCTACCAATCCAAGACTGGCTCAGGAACCTGGATGCCCTAAATTGCTCCCTCATCCTGTCCAACTCAGTAATGTCCCTGGACAAGAACTTATCAATGAAGGATCACATCAAAAACTCTCCCAAATGGGTGCTTTACTCACTAAAACACCTCAAGAAAATTAAACCTTTCATTCCGCCTGATGATTTCAAGACAATAGTACAATCCCTAGTCCTCTCTATACTAGACTATGGGAATGTTCTCTTCGCAGGGATGCCGAAAACTCACCTAGCCCCCCTAAGGTCAGTCCTAAACATGGCAGCCCGGCTCAAAACAGGTGTTAAATAGTTTGAACCCATCACACCAGCCCTTAAGTCCCTCAACTGGCTTCCCATTGAAGAAAGATGTATTTACAAGTCTGCCTGCATGACACATAAAGCCCTTCACACGCATTTCCCCAACTACCTAAACAGCAAACGTATGAAAGCAGGCAGGTTCAGAACTCTGAGAAGTTCCAACTCATTCCTTGTCATTCCTCCGAAACTGGAAAGGAAAACCACGCAGATTCACTCTTTTTCTGGAAATGTACCCAGGATTGGGAATGCACTCCCAAGAGACCTCAGATACAACCCCCCTTTCTTCTGCTTTAAAAGGAACCTGAAACTCCTTCTCCTCAACGAATACTTTACCGCTCAAGCCAACTGAACTAGGCTTCAATAGCCCATTCTTCTCATAACTCGATCGTCAGTCATAGTTGGTTATTTGATTGGTTCAAGTATCTACATTTCATTCACCCCTTTTATAATATATATATATATATATATATATATATATATATATATATATATATATATATATATATATATATATATATATATATACATATATATATATATATATATATATATATATATTCCAACCAAACCCGACTTAAATAAAATCGGACACCGACACAGGAGATGCTTTAGCCATCCAGCTTAGGTTTTATTCTTCTTTCGCTACGCGTTTCTACACAACTGCCTTGCTCACACAAATAGTCGCAAACAAATCCATTACTTATAAATAGAATTCACAAGGTCACATGATCACTTTCCAAATAAACACGGAAAACAGACTAGTGCACGCTTCATGTATTACTGTTTCAAAATGCAATCATTTGTTTTGTAGCATATTGTCTTACTCTCATTACTCTTAATTTGCTTAATTCCTGTAAATTTCATTCAAAATTATAAAATTAAAAATTAAAAAATCACACATTTTTTTATAAATTTCAATTGTCCAAAGGATTAATAAAAGAGAGAGAGAGAAAAGACACTATTTCAAACACAAGTGCATTAAAATGTTTGTACAGCAATACAATGTCGCTCTTATTGTTCTTTTATACATTCTGTGTTTATATTTATCACACAAATTGTGCTACAATACTGGTCTCCTGGGCAAGTGCCCCTGTCACGAGTCCAATTACTTATTTATTTTTGTCTCAATCGGGCACATTACAGAGACTATATCCTGTCAATCCGCCAATAGACCCGTGTCAAAAAAATCAGAAAGGAGAGACATGTATTAAAGTCTTAATAGGTCATATGCTTATTAAAACAGTCAATCTTTATCCTGCTTAACAACGTGCAAATCTCGCTGACATAAAGTGCTAGTGCTTTATTCAGTGCAATAATTGCAACACATAACGTGCAAACATTGCTCAATAAAGTGCTAGTGCCTTCTTATGTGCAAAAACCGCAATTTCTAACAAGGTGCAAGTGCATCACAGTACTTTATCTTAGAAAAAGTAAAATGACTTATTGAAATTGTTTTTTATGACCTATCACGTCTCTACTAATAAAACAGACAAGGGATCTTATTCTGACAGAGACTTTTCAAATATAGGTATAGAGGAGACTATCTGTTCACTTGTAACTTCTGTGAATTAAAATATTTTTTAAAAAAAAGCTTAAAAAAGCTAAAATGTTCATAATGGATACCAAACTATACCAAATGCACATGTAAATCTTCCTCAACGTTCAAACCATGTGGACTTTTTGTATTAAACATCAGTATATATTTTGACTCCAGTTTATGTAATTTTTTCTCTCTGTCACCCCCTTTTGATCCTTGGGGATTTGATCAATAGCAAAATATACTAGTTCATTGGCATTGCCTTTGTGAATTTCGTTCATGTGACGTGCCACTACATAGTTTTTATCGTTGCTACCAATTGCCCTAAGATGTTATAGAATGCGTACGTGGACCATATGAATGGTACTACCTATGTACATCTTTGGGCAAGAGCATCTCAGAATGTAAACAACAAAATCACTTTTGCAATTCAATGGTTTTCTTAATTTCCATGGGCTACTGAGGAGAGGGGAAGTGACTTGTTGTACGTTCTTGCCATATCTGCAGGCCTTACATTTAAAACATTTGTAAAAGCCCGGGCTGACTTTTAGCCAACCACCTCCTTTCCTAGTTTCTAGATTAGTTTTGAACAAATCATCCTTCATTGATTTAGCCCGATTAAATGTCACCATCGGCCTTCTTGAGACCGTCCCTTGCAATATTGGATCCTGTTTAACAAGGTGCCAGTGTCTACTTAGGCTATCTCTCACCTTAGTCTGGTATGCACTGAAACCTGTTATCATACGAATCTCACCCTGTGTGTGTTTTTTCTTTTCCACAGCTTTTTTTGTATCTGGTTTTAATAGTGCACTTCTCTCCAAACGATCTACTTTTGATTTTGCTTGGTTTAATGTTTCCAAATTATACCCTCTTTGCAGAAATCTGTGAGTTAAGGCACCCTGGGCTTGACCCAGAGCGTCTGCTTCACTACAGTTTCGTTTCATTCTTAGATTTTCCGCATATGGGATACTCATTTTTAATTTGGTTGGATGGAAACTAGCCACGTGCAAAATTGAGTTGCCAGTGGTAGGTTTCCTGTATGTACGCGTTTGTGTTGATTTCTGTGCAATATATACCTCCAGATCCAGGTATGTCACACTATCTGTACTTATGTGCTCAGTGAATTTTAAATTGAGATTATTTACATTAATGCTGTCAATGAACTTCTGAGCTGATTCTCTAGATCCTTTCCATATGATGAAAAGATCATCAATGAATCGGATCCATTTGATGACATGATCCCTCCATTCACTAGTGTAGTCGACTCTGAGCACCTGCTCCTCCCACCAGCCCATATGCAAATTAGCATAGCTGGGGGCGAAGCAGGTGCCCATCGCCGTGCCCTCAATTGTTTTTAGGTATCACCTCCAAATAAAAAATGATTGTTATTGAGACACAACCTGCACATCTCCAACAGCATATTAGTATGTTGATATAGGTTTATTGGTCTCAAATTTAGGAAGTGCCTCATTGCCCTCAGCCCATCCTCGTGGGCAATGCTTGTATACAGGCTCACGACATATAGTGTTATGAGGAGATAAGAATCTTCCCATCTTACATCTTCTATTTTATTCAAAAAATCTCTAGAGTCCTGAATATATGCTGGTAGAGCTCTCACATACATTTGTAGAAATGAATCAAGGTATCTAGAAGTCGGTTCAAAGAGACTACCTATGGCGGAAATAATAGGCCGTCCTGGTGGTTGCTCTTTATGCTTGTGAATTTTTGGTATCAAATACAGTATAGGCACCACTGGTTTATCCACTTTCAGAAAAGAATATTCTGATTGGTTGATCAGACCAAGACCCCGCCATCTTGCCAGGTCATTTTCATATTTGAGTTTAATTTCAACCAAATTACTTTGTGGAACCAATAAGTAACACTCTTTGTCTCTCAATTGCGCGGCTGCCTCACAATTATAAGCTTCCAGAGACCACAAAACAAGGTTACCCCCTTTATCTGCCTGCCTTACTACTATATCATGTCTATTCTGAACCTTAATCATCACAGATTGATATTTTTTGCCAAAAGCTGTTTCATTTTTCAGAAAATCTTTACTAGAGCTTAAAGATATCTCCTTCAGATCCTTAATCACCAGATCAGAAAACATATCTATCGCATCTTTTGGTGTATTGGGTGTAAAGGTAGATTTCGATCTAAATGTGGTAACTGAGCTATCGAATACATCTAAACAAAATAGCTCCTTTTGATTGGTGATTTTCATGTCAAAGATTTTTTTAAGTTTCAGTTTCCGTATAAATTTGAAAAAGTCAATGCGTGTTTGCGTATAGTTAAAATTTGTGCGCTTACAAAAAGAGACTCCTAATGACAAGATTTTTGTTTCCTCATCTGTTAGGACCAAATCCGTTAAATTTATTACAGTTGGTGCTACTTCTTCCAACCCTTGCGCTGATACTGCTCCTTCTTCTTTTTCCCTGATCGCAATTCCATACTTGCCCCGTCTGTTTTTCCGTTTCCGTAGTTTTCTTTTCTTTGATTTTGAAACGCTGGTCTTGAATTTTGAGTCCGGTCCTGATATAAAAAACCGAACTCTTCAATTATGGATGGGGGGTTGGTTATTGCAATTGGTTGCGATGTTCCATCTTCTGAAAGTGAGTCAATATCTGAACTTGCCCTTGAGCTGAGATCGGATACTTCGCCTTGGTCATTTATTGACATACTGCTCATTGCTTGTTTGCTTTTTTTCCGCTCACCTATATATATTTATATTGACCTATTTTCACTTATTTTCTCGATATCTTAGTCCTCAATATTTTTGACACGATAGTCTGTTCACATAATATTTTTGTCATCGATATTCTATCAGACAACAGACAGAATGTCTTGAAGCTAAGCTGTAATAAAACTGAACTTCATCTCGTACAAAACAATACTAATCGCTGGCAAGTATCAACATGGCTACCTTCAACAGTGTATCACACTGATTGGGATTGCTGCAAAGCGCAATGGCCATCAGTTCTTCTCAATGGCTTACTCTCTTTTTAAGCTACAATTTGTTTACGTCTCAGATTAAATATGTTTCTTGTGATATGTATGGTTATATTTTACTTCATCACAACTTTACTCTGAATGTTGATTTTTATTTTTTAGAATGAGTTGCTCCTTACCATTCTCCTTGCCTAGGCTCTTTCTGCTTCTTTGGTCTTTTACCTGGACTACATTAAACACATTTATCTCAAGGAAGTACTTGAGTAAGTGGCCCTTGTGTTTCTGAATCCTCAATATTGCTACCTCATTTATGCTTGCTTTCTATGTACTGGATTTCACTTGTCTTCCTTTGGCCACACATTAGACAGGTAATTGACACTCTCAATTGCATAATAATCTAAACACTATCATTTGCATCTTAGTTTTTCGGGCATCTTTGCAATAATGCCTAGCTTTGAAAATTGTGGCTGGTGTAACGCTCACATGAAAATTGAAAAGCTCATGCATAATTTTGGGTAACATAGGTGCTCATAACATAGGTGCTAATATTTCCCACACAAATGTTTAGCATGAGTCTGCTCCTGGCCATCTTGACCTTTCGTGTATATTCTAGACTTTAACAGCCATACCATCTAGAGAGGGAATCTCAACCAGTATCAAAGGGGCGGTTTTTAACCAATTAGCCCGTACCCTTTTTGCAGAAAACATTAGTTGAAGAAACTGCACATATGCCAGCATTCACAAGTCTGGAATCTGGGGTTTTGCGGAGGAATTTCAAAATGGGTGTAAGTCACTCCTAGGCTATTGAAGATTGCTCCTTTTATGTAAATGAAAAATATCTTGTATAAACCATCTGTGTTAATCATTTGGGTGAAAAGTAAACACATCTTTAGCAAATACCTTGTATAAGCCATCTATGTTATTCAATTGGGTGAAAACACCTTTAGCATATTTTATCACATCAGGAATTGATTAGCATTTTGTGAATGACAATCGAAGTGAATTAAAATGAAATTCAACAAGAAAGGTTAGGTGTCTGTAGCAAACAAAAGCTTGGTTTATGATATAGTATGTTGCTTATCATTCGTATGGCTTCTTGGCACTGCAACTTAAAAATCTGTTGCCCTGTAAATCTACACTCTGTGGATCATGTGTTCACACACAATGGAGTCGATTCCGATCCTGTATTTTTTTTTCCCGTACGACTCGTATCCGTATTTTTTTCCGTACGAATCGTACTAGTCACGTCCGACCCGTGAAGTACGATTCGTACGGGAAAAAGTACATACGGATCGGCCCGATCCATACGAATCGTAGCGGGAAAAGTTGTACGAGACGGACCCGGACACTTTTCCGTACGAATCATAAAAAGACAGTCCGAGTGTACAAGTACGATCTGGACCGGCTTTCCGATTTATGATTCATACGGAAAACGTCCCGTACACAGGGAATGACTTGTACAAATGCAATGTCGTTGTACGCACCGTACATACGCAATGTCGGTGTACGCACCGTACATACGCAATGGCGGTGTACGCACTGTACATACGCAATGTCGGTGTATGCACCGTACATAGCAATGGCGGTGTACGCACCGTACATAGCAATGGCGGTGTACGCACCGTACATAGCAATGGCGGTGTACGCACCGTACATAGCAATGGCGGTGTACTCACCGTACATAGCAATGGCGGTGTACGCACCGTACATATGTAATGGCGGTGTACGCACCGTACATAGCAATGGCCGTGTATGCACCATACATACACAACGCTTGGGGGTGTGTGCCTGTACGACTCGTACCCCTGTACCGTACTGAACCAAGGACACTGTAAAACAGCACAAGGAGGGTCTATGCGACTCGCACAACACCACAAAACACGTCTACAGTGCACTAAAAATGGAAATGACTGACCTGGACACATCCTAACAGGCAAACGGAGGGGCAAACTCACAACCACCCCTTATAACACACCCACCAAAAATTCAAACTGAGGCCCACCCACAAATGGACCAATAAAAAGGGCCCACACACACAAACCATGAGCCTTTGCAACAGACTCACTGCAGCTAGAGAGCACACACCAACAACTGCACCCATCCACCTTAACATATACACGGTCACACAACCTCCTTCACGCATACCCCCTCTACACATTCACACCCACACCGTCACGTTCAGACCCACACACCCACAACCATCCACACCCTCACCCCACACCATGCCCACAGACAAGAATCCAAAGGTCACAAGGGAGGAGCTGGAGATCCTTGTCAATGAAGTCATCAGAGTCGAGCCACAGCTGTTTGGAACATTGGCCAGACAGACCAGCATAGCTGAAAAATCACACCTGTGGCAGAGGATTGTCGATAGGGTGAATGCTGTTGCATCCATCAGAAGAACCAGGAATGAATGCCAAACCAGGTGGTACGATCTGCGGAGGGCGGTCAAGCGCAAAAGGAATGATGACTACGCCCAGAGCAACATCACTGGAGGTGGTGCACCCCGCAGACCAGTACATTACCATCCCTGGGAGGAGAAGGTGATGGCCCTGCTTCCGCCGGTGGGAGTACATGGACTGCAAGGACTTCCAGAGCCTGGTGAGTACAAAAACAACTTACGTTACATGGGGTAATGGCATCCTCAACCCAACTACACAAAAATGCACGCAATTACCCCCAAGCCCTCACCGGCCAGAACCACAGTCAAAAATAACGCTAATGCCACTAACATGTGTATGCTCCATTGAGAAAGCAAGGCCATGCTATGTCCCATGCTACATGAAGCAGCAACCCAAGAATGGATGTCCCGTATGCTGGGAGGGTGGGTGGCACAAAACACACTGTTGAACTCCAAATCAGACACAATTGCCCTCATCCCATATGGCCCAGGTACATACCCATGCACCATGCACAATGCACAGGGATTGGGAAAGTACTGACACGATAGCTCACACTCGGCCCGGGTATAGGCAGCACAAGGCCCTCCTGTGACTAGTGCAAACACAAACACCAACACAACAAGGTCAGATATCTAGGACAGGAACTCACACTCACTGTCATGGTAGCATGCTCCAAGGGGGGACAGCTACATCACCTGGGAGCCCCACTGCCAAATCACACTACACCCACCAGCAGGCCCTGTCACACACCCCCGGGACAGGCAATGGATTTACACACTGTCACAATGGACATGTAACACAACAACACCAATACATAGCCAAAGAAGCATCCAAGCCAAAAATCTACATGTCAAAGACTCAGGAGAACATATCAATCTATCCCCCGCAACATACCCATCCACAAGTGAACATTGAGGAGAATGCTAGGCACATACAACTACCTGGGGGAACAGTGCCAACTTGAATGTGTATGATACATGCATGTTGCATGAAACAGCATTAACATTGTCTGTCTCTCACACACAGGGCAACGTGATGAATCTACCCCCAACAATGGGGGTGAAGATTCACAGTCCCTGGCCCGGGAGGAACCTGATCCCACCGGCAGCGACGCCTCTCAACATTCCGCGGATGACCCCGACCGCCCTGGACCCTCTGGTGTCCAAGCCCCTGAAGAACCTGGTTCAGGACCATCTGTGCCAACCACCACCCCCATTCCTGCCACATCCCAGGAGACACCGAGGAGCCCTTCCCGCAGTGAACAACTGAGCCACTCTGACCAGGAGGGACAAGGAGCGCCGGGCACCCAAGAGGAGGCAGACAACACTGCCACTGCCATCCCTCAGGGGTCCCGTAGACCCGATGTGCCCACAATGGCAGGCCAGGCTCGTGTGGGCAGGGGTGGTGGGAGTGGAGGCAGGCGGAGGCGAGAACCTGATCAGCCAGCTGAAGGGACCGGTATGTCACACATACACAATATCATGGAGGCATACCGGCGTGACACCAGTGAGTTCAGCCAGGTAGTGCTGACCCTCACAGAGATGAAGAACCAGCAGGCCGAGCAACACGCCAGTCAACAAGAACACCAAGGACGGATGGAGGCAAGACTGGTTGAGCTCCTGGCGGTGCAAAGGGACATAAGCCATTCACTCCGTCGGATCGCCGACAACATGGGCAACCCTCCCTGTGCCACCAGGCGAAGACCACCACCAGCCACAGGGAGGGAGGAGGAGGTGGAGGAGGATTCGTCCGACGGAGCGTCCCAAGCATCGTCAAGGCCTGCATCTGAGGGTCCCCGGAGGAAGGTGGGTTGTCCACGGAAAAGACCATGAGAGGCAGCGGACCATCCACATCTCCCAGGTCACCTGGCCTGGCACCTGGCCTTCATGTGCGACAGCATCACCTCATTGACTGACATCATCTGCCACATGGACCTGCTGGTCACGGTCTGACTAATGATGCCAAACACTGTGGTCTGGACTCTGATGACTTCAAATGCCAAGGATCCCATCTCCCCTGTGACCTTTGGATTCTATGGTCCCTGCATTGCACCTTTTTCAGTGCACAAATCACGCCCCAGACCTATAATTAAATAATTAATACATGAAATTTGATGTTGCAGTCATTTAGCATCAGTCCACAACATATGTGTGGGGATATGTCAAAGTATGCCTGAGTGTGGAACTAACTCCAGCCATCCATATACTTGGATCTGAGTTTGATCGAGGACATATATGTGTCTCAATGTATCACCAAATACAGACATGGAGCCCAATACTCACCCGTGATGGCCTCAAGCTGCTGAGGGAAGGCTTGCAATACTGCTCAGACAGACCAATTTGGAAGAGTATCATGAAGGTGTAGAGGTCATGGGCCATGGTCTGTTTGGCGAGGTGGGAGAACTATTTCCTGCATGCAGTGTTTATGTGGATGTGATGAATGGTGGCCAGGGCAAGGTGGGCTGCACGGAGTTGGGCCAACGGGGTGTTGGATGACAAACGTCCAAGGTTTGTTTTGGGTCTGGGGTTGTGGACTGCCTCGTGAGTGTGGTTGAGGAGTCTGAAGGTGATCCTGCAGCAGACAGTGAACCATTCTAGCTATCTCAGGTGGACGGTGATGTGGCTGGGGCTGGGGATGTTGAAGATGAGGTGTGCGGATGCACCCTGGATGTGGACAACTTCTCCTGCAGTTTTGCTGTTGTTCTACGTAGATGCCGGTGCTTTAATTGAGCCGGCTGGTGCCGTGGACCTGGGGGACGGTCTGTCTTGCCTTCGAGTGGATCTATCTGTGGATCATTTGCAGCATGCGGAGGGTTTTGCAGCATGAGGTACAGATGGTGGTGAGTTGCATGGTAATTGTCAGCAATGGGTCCATGATGAACACCAGCTTGCGTGCGTGGCCACTGGGTGCTGGTGCGGTGCCCAGACCAGTGGGACACAAGGAGTTGACACAGCCGTAAGGGGAATATCCTCAGATTATGACCTCAGTCCTGTCCAAGTCCAGCCTCAGGTGGCTGATGGTCAGCCATTCATCAACCGATCTCATGCCTTCTTGAAGTTTGGATCTGGCAATGGCTGGCTCTTTGGTGAGTTTGAGGAGCAGCTGGGTGTCAATGGCATACGAGATGATGATGAGGTCGTGTGCGCATGTGATGGTGGAGAGGGGGGTCATGGAGACATTGAAGATTGTGACGCTGAGAAAAGAGCCCTGGGGCATGTGCCACATGACCCCAGTATACAACATGCTGCAGGGTGGAGGCAGACTCCCTGGGCCTTGCTGGTGAGCTACTTTCTGATTGAATCCTGGGCCCTCCTCTGGATACCAGTGTTGGAGATGTGTGAGCTGACTGTGTGGTAGCACATGGTGTACAATGCCGTTGAGAGGTCAAGGGGGGTGGTCTCACCATTGTTGAGCAGGGCAAAGTTGTCGTTGGTGGTGGAAATGATGACGGTTGCAGTGGTGTGATTACTGTGGAATATGTTCTGGTGTCAGTTGCTTGTTGAGTGTCTTCCGGATTACATTTGCTGGGTAGGGAAGCAGGGTGATGTACCAGGAGATCCTGCGGTACTGCCGTCCATTGTTTAAGAAGGGCCTGGGTCTCTGCATGCCTCCAGCACCCATGGAATGTGGCCAACTCAAAGGAGACATTCAGGACGCGCTGGACGTGGGCTTCAAGGATGGGGAATGATGTGGTTGAGATGTTGTGTGGGAAGGGGCCTGATGGAGAGCCAGAGTGGATGGTGCACATGAGCCAGGTGGTGTACTTGCTGCTGACGGGAGTCCAGAACCTGAGGGGGTTTGTCCTGCGGATAATAGTGCTGTCTGCCTCTGAGTGCCAAGGCTGTTGTATATGGCCATGAGCTAGCAGTGGTACAAAGTTGCAAGGGATGTGATCTGCCTTGCAAGGGTGGGATGTCTTGGATGGAGATCTGCTGCCAGTTCACTCACAATGCTGGTGAGCTCCTTGATGTCGTGTGTTTTGGTGTCTCAGCACTATCTGAAGGATCTCCACTTGTCCTTGGTGATGGCTGTGTGTGGTCTTTTCCAGGCCTGTAAGGTAAATGATGGCTCTTTGTGTTGCAAGGTGTGCACAAGAGTCCGGCTACATCTGTAGGAGTCCAGTAGGTCTGCCTTGTCCCAGGTGCCTTAACTATTGTTGTGCTTCACAGGAAAGTCTTTCAATGTGGAAAGATTGTTGGATCAGTTGCTGATCCAGTGCGTGAGTTATCAGGGTGTTGCGTTGGTGTTGTTTTGAGTGTCCCACACAGCTTGTCTGTGGTGACTTACATCAAGCATCTTTAGGTTATCGTTAGCAGGGTGTGGGGCAGTGTGTTGCTTGTCGGAGACGTCGATTAAAATGTTGATGAACCAATGATGGATGGTGGTGTGGTTCTCCTCCAGCCAGAAGTTACTGGCCCCCAGCCACATGTAGCCTGTGGAGGTGAGGGCGTGCGTGGAGATGTACGTGTTGATGGCTTAGCGCAATTGTGGATGTAGGCCTGGATATCTGTAGATGAGTGTTACTCTGAGGGTTGCCAGGGAGTTGCTGCAAACCCGGATTTGTGACTCTGAGGGTGTACTTGTGAATCAATTGCAATTCATCCTCCGGGACTGTTGGTGCCGTCCCTGCGGGTGATCTTGTATCCGTCTGAGATGGCAATGAAGAAGTCATGTGCTGAGGATGCTTATGTCCAGGTTACTGTCATGAAGGTGATGTGTGGCCCTGTGAGGTAACAGAGTCCAATGGCGTGCTGGTGGACGGAGCGGGTGTGGAGTAGGAGGCACATGACCTGGTTGTTCTGACAGGGTCTGGTAGGCTGGGCAGCGCTGTGAAGGCAGTTGGAGTTGCACACTCAGCATGCGAAGGTGTCGTGTGTGCGTTTAGGGGTTGCCTGATAGCAGGCGGATGATTGTGTGGAGGACATTGCTTGGAGGTTGGCTGCAGCATGAGCCTGTTGTGTGACGTGGGTCATGCAAAGACCAGAGGCTCGGGCACTGTGCACATTGCAGGCGCACACGGTCCTGCCTTCGGCACGGCGTTGGCGCAACAGTGGCACAGACAAGCTGCTGGCTGCATTAAGAATGGGTGGAGGGGGAAGGGAGGAGCATTTTGGAGGCATGTGGGTTGCAGAATCATGGCACTCAGCGGGGCGGTGCCGCAGGTGAGGTAGCAGCAGGCGGAAGGGGTGAGAAACTAGGCAAAAAGTAGCACACAAAGACAAGGAGGTCAGAAAGGCACAGTGCAACAGGTGTATGTAAAGGAAGGCGTGTCAGGTAACTCATGGGTCACTACGAGAAAATGTATGGCCAATCACCAAAAATGACGGTCACAGGGTCAGGCAACAAAATGCGGATCTGCGCACAGGAGACACACCATCAGCACGTGTTAACGTCCCTGTTAGACCTGGGATTTCTGGTTGGCTAAGGCTTGCGCCAAAGTCAGGCAGAAACCACCACTCTAGTCAGGGCAAGGAAGTTACACGCCAAAGATAACCCCTGCTCACCCCCTTGGTAGCTTGGCACGAGCAGTCAGGCTTATCTCTGAGGCGATGTGTAAAGCGTTTGCGCGCGCACCCAGCAACAACACCCAAGGCCCACCACAAAGGAAACTCCACACAAGGTATTCTATAAAAATAACCTTTGTATTATACACAACACATTAGATAATAACACACACTTTACAATGTGCCAACAGGCACGGGCAGAATTTACAAGGGATTATGTACAAGACAGGGCCACCTGGACCACTGTCAGGAATTGGCACTTTTAGATATTTAGCACATAAATATATAAAATCACTGTAGCACAAAAATAAACTGTATAGCACACAACCAGTACTTACTGGTATCGGGGAAGTACCACCTGCGTAACCCTAACTACTTTAGGAGACTGTCACGCAGGGAACTAGAACCTCACTAGCACCACCTGTACTAGGAGAAAGCAACAACCACCTACGTATCACAATACCTGTAGGGGTAATAGAACGTTACACATGATGCATCACATTCAGAGGTGTATGGAAGGAAAAACACATGATGCCTAAAAACATTCAGAGGTGTAAAAGCAATGGCACATGACGCATCAAAACACATTCAGAGGTGCAAGTAAGGAACACACATGATGCATAAAACATTCAGAGGTGTAAAACGCAATGGCACATGATGCATCAACACACATTCAGAGGTGCAGGTAGGAACACAATTGCGCAAAACTCCTATGCCACCACCTGTGGCAGTCCCTGGGCCAACTGGCCTGGAAGGGGCTAGGACGCCCTGCGTTCAACAAAGTCAGGCTGCGCCAGCTGCGCAGACTAGAACAAGAATGGTCCCCCACCTAAACGTGGCAGCTGCCCACTAAGTGCTGGGCAGCTGGAAAACGAACTTCAGGCACTCTGCGTGCCTCTGGAGCCCTCTCTGGGCTCTGACCATTCAACATGTACCCCCTAGAGCCTTCGTGGCTCAGCACAACGTTGGAGCCTCACTGGGCTCGAGAAAAACACAATCCCCACGTCGGAGCACTCTGAGCGCTCTGAACACCCAGCTGTGTTCACGTTGGAGCGCCTCGCGCTCTCGCTACTTATGCCCCTTCTGGAGCCTCACGGGGCTCGACACACTGCTTGTGGCAACCTTTGGAGCCTCTCGGGGCTCGATCACTGCCCCCGCACCCCCAGCACCTGCGCGGAGTCCCCCCAGCCCTTCTAAACACTCACCGGGCTGCTCGGGGACTCCCGCGTCGTCTTCCCTCTCTCCGTTCTCGGGAGGGGGGCGTGAAGGACTCCAAGGCTTCTCTTCAACGCGGAGGGGCAGGCACCGACAATGTGCCTCGCGCCCCCTCCGTACCAGGTCCTGCCGCACTCCTCTCTCGGGTCCAGCGCGGGGTAGGCTCCCGCCTGGATCTTCACTGCACAGGAGCGCGGGGTAGGCTCCCGTCCGCTTCCTGCTTCCGTCTCGGGACCCGCCCCCAGGCCTGCCTGACTTCCGGCTGAAGCCCGGCCGCGGCGGTGAATTCCTTGGCAAATGAGAGGGGTAGGCTCCCTCGCCAGCGAGCACAACGGCGGGGTGGGCACCCGCCGAACTTGGCAGACACCGTCCGGATCGCGGAGTGGGCACCCGCTATCGGATCCCAAGCGCTCACAGCGCTATAAAGTAAACCAGCGCTCCCAGCGCTATAAACAAAGGAAGGTCCAGCAAAACAGCGCGCCCAGCGCTAGGAAGTCCCAAAAGCGCTCCCAGGCGCTGCAAGCAGGGTTCAGCAACAAAAAGGTCCTCCAGAGAGCAGGGGGCAAAGGCTGGGCCCAGAGCCAGCTCACAGGGCCCTCCAGCAGGGAGGCAGTCCCCAGTGGCGGTCTCTCCTGGCGCCCAGCAGCAGCAGGCCCCCCCTCAAGTGGATCCTGCAAGAGAACAAAATGAAAGGGGACACAGCCCCTTTTTATACAGTACAAGGCTTTGTCTAAGGTGCAGGGAAGGGGCGAACCAGTTCCAACAGGTTCCTGAGCACTTTGTTTTGCTCAGCCCCTCTCCCTATTCACTGGCAGGGCTAGGGTCATTAGACGCACCACAGGGGCCGGCGCCAGCATTGTGTGGGGGAATCCCTGTCCTATTCAGGACCCAGGTACACTCCTCCCCAGCCATCAGCATGCTAACTCCCCATTCACCACTGGGTGACTCCTCCTGACTCTGGGGAATTCCCTAGTCCGTCACCTGACCTCACCAGCCAATCGCCAGACAAGCCACACATTTCAGACTGCACACTGAAGTGCCCACTTCTAGAAGTGGCACTTCCACACCAGGTACATGCACGCTGCACACATCAACGCGCAGCATTCACTCCCACGAGTCCGCACATACCAAACACGGGCCTGCACACCCCACGCATCAGGAACTACCGGGACACATACATTCCCCCATGCATTCCTATGGGAGGGCAGGCCACCCTCACAACACGCACGCACTTTACCCTGGGACACAGCGGTAAAGTGCGCCGAAGTCAATAAAATCACTAAACCAAGTCACAATATTAAGCAAAAAGTTTCGGGGTGAACCGGCCAGAAGGGCCAAGTCCAACACAACCCCCTTCCAGCCAAAACGCAGGGTAGACCAATCACCACCGTGATGGACTTCCCTGCTTGGGGCGATAGAACACGGACGCGGGCCCGCCACTGCCGGGACACCCTCCTGTTCTACGCCACGGTGAACCCCTGGGGTTTCTTCTCAAACCACTCTCCGGACCAACTGGGCTACCCCACTGGTACTCCCAAGCTGTCCGCGGCCAAGACCAGGCCCTAGGCCACCCAGGTGCCACTGGTCCTTGCCTAACCACAGAGTGGGGGGTCGTAACCCCTGGCACATAGCAGCCATTCTCCACTCTACCCCTCATCAGGGCAGTTCTGAACTGCCACCGATCTTCCAGCCTGGGGTCTGTACCCTCAGGCTGACCAGAAGTCACGGGTGAGGCTCTCCTCCCCCTACCTCTTCTCCTAGGGTTCCGCCCTCTCCTCCTTTGAGAGGCACCCTCGTAGCATACCTCACCAACCAGCTCAGGACCCCTCCCTGAGAGCTGGTCTACCAACCTAGGGTTTAACCCCTCAGGTTGCACCGGGGTCAGAGGTGGGCTCTCCCACCCTCTGCACCCCCTTCCAGAGTCCTGCTCCCTACCAACTGGGGCGGCCCCTCTGGAAGAAGAACCGGTCAGGACACTGGTTACAGTAGTCAGACCCTTCAGGTCAGGCTGCTCCTGAACCTGGCCTTCCAACCTCCGGTCTAAAACCTTCGGTGGAATAATTGCCTGGCACTCCAGGACTTCTGGGGATTTACACACCATCCCCCCGAGGCTGACACATGACCCATGTGTCGTGTGACTGTCTGTCTGGCGCAGATCTCCCGTCCCCTGTCCACCTGACAGTGCGCAAAGATCCCCCAGAACAGAAGTGGCGCCACCCGGGTCCCCCCAAGAAGATCTAGCCCAACTGGCTAGTCCCTGGTCCACTGGCGCATCCACTGGGAAACTCATCCCCCAACCACTCCTCACGCTGGACTCCTGTACCCTCCCTACCGGAGCGGTACTGCCAGCCTCTAGAACCACAGGAGCCCTGCTTACAGGCGCTCCAGGTCCTCTACTCACTATGTGATCCTCCTCAAATGGGCTAACAGGACAGCCTAGGTCCCCAACTGGGTGTTCCCTCCTGAAACCACCCAAGTCCCGAGGCAGGGTTTCGTACGTCTGGGGACCCTCGGTCACCCACTTACCCCCGCTCCACTGAGCCAGGCCGTAAGCCCCTACACCCTCCTCGCTACTCTGGGACCTAGCTGGGCTACACGGAGCCTCTTCCACCACGCTGGGCTGGAAGGTACCTGAACCACAACTTGAGTCACTAGTGTGGGAAGAACTATCCCATTCCTCATCATAACTGGGGGCCTGTTCCCATCGGTCTGCTTCCGCTGCCAGCTCCCACGGATCAGTGTGCCCCCATGCTAACAGGTGTTGGCGCAACTCGGGATAAAAACTACTGGATAGCTGCTCTCTGACGAGCAGATCATACAGTTTTTCAAAATCCTCCTTCGTGCTACCCCATACCCAATCAAACAGTGCATCCTCGCATTCCTCCACAAACTTCTCCCAAGACTGGTGAGGCAGCTTCTTCCTGCCCCTGAACTTCAACCTACATTCCTCCTCCCGGGAACTAGGTACCATACTGGGGGAACTGGGAATGGGACTCTCTGCACTGGTCTCTCTATTGCTGCCACCACTGGACTCAACCCTCCCTGGGGAGCCCAGAAAACTACCACTGCGCTCTGGGGACAACTTACCCTCTAGAGCTAATCTCTCCCTGGCGAAGGCCCTCTCAGCCTCCGCCATCCTCTCCTGCGCTAAGACCCTCTCGGTCTCCAGCTTTTTCTCGGCCATAGTCAGCTGCGCCATCCCCCGGGCATGCTCCAACCTGAGCTTCTCCATGGCCAGCTGATGCTCCCTCTCTTCCCTCCTATCTACCCACTCCTCTGGGGACAGGGAAAGGGATGGGGTGCTGCTCCTGACACTGGACCCAGCAAGGGACTCCCTATCTATGGGGTCTTCACTCTCTACTGGCGTCCCTGTCAGGTAACCTTCCTCCTCCTCAGATTCCTCAGGGCTCTCCTCAGACCCACCACCCTCTCGGCGTGCGGCCCGGGCCCTATCTTCCTCGCTGCGCTCTCGCTCCCACTCCTCCTTTTGCCAAAGGATCAGGTTGTCCCTCAGTTTGGACTGGGTATCTGACTCACCCACCTCTATGTCCCTCTCCTCACAGAACCTTACCAGCTCCAACCTACTGTACCTAAACAGACTACAGAAGTTAAAAGCAGGCTCCATTTTGGCGGACGTTCCTGAGAAGAGTTCAACACAAGGAACCTGGGGGTCGGAGCTACACAGGAGTACACAATTCACAAAAGGTTTCAGTGAGCTCTCTATCCTGGAGAACTTACACTCACTGTCTAGTGCCCCACACACCATCCACACACAACCCTCCCCTCGGACTGGTAAGGCAGTTTCTACCACCCCTGATCCCTCAACCTGACCACCACGTGACACAGGTACCAAACTCTGGGCGCAGGGCGGGGGACAAATGTACTGGACACAATTACACAATGATACCTTCAGGAGAAGAAATAAAGGAACTTCAAAAACAATAATCCCTAAAATGTGATTTATCTAATGCAGAGTTTTGTGGTGTAGCCAGTCGCTGCTGCGGTACAGCGCAAACGCAAGTCCAAATCCCACCGCTGATCACCAATGTTAGACCTGGGATTTCTGGTTGGCTAAGGCTTGCGCCAAAGTCAGGCAGAAACCACCACTCTAGTCAGGGCAAGGAAGTTACACGCCAAAGATAACCCCTGCTCACCCCCTTGGTAGCTTGGCACGAGCAGTCAGGCTTATCTCTGAGGCGATGTGTAAAGCGTTTGCGCGCGCACCCAGCAACAACACCCAAGGCCCACCACAAAGGAAACTCCACACAAGGTATTCTATAAAAATAACCTTTGTATTATACACAACACATTAGATAATAACACACACTTTACAATGTGCCAACAGGCACGGGCAGAATTTACAAGGGATTATGTACAAGACAGGGCCACCTGGACCACTGTCAGGAATTGGCACTTTTAGATATTTAGCACATAAATATATAAAATCACTGTAGCACAAAAATAAACTGTATAGCACACAACCAGTACTTACTGGTATCGGGGAAGTACCACCTGCGTAACCCTAACTACTTTAGGAGACTGTCACGCAGGGAACTAGAACCTCACTAGCACCACCTGTACTAGGAGAAAGCAACAACCACCTACGTATCACAATACCTGTAGGGGTAATAGAACGTTACACATGATGCATCACATTCAGAGGTGTATGGAAGGAAAAACACATGATGCCTAAAAACATTCAGAGGTGTAAAAGCAATGGCACATGACGCATCAAAACACATTCAGAGGTGCAA
The DNA here is from genome assembly GCF_964204655.1 of Triturus cristatus. Classification (NCBI taxonomy): domain Eukaryota; kingdom Metazoa; phylum Chordata; class Amphibia; order Caudata; family Salamandridae; genus Triturus; species Triturus cristatus. The sequence goes on from NC_140587.1 coordinate 628,821,410, forward strand.
GTAAGGAACACACATGATGCATAAAACATTCAGAGGTGTAAAACGCAATGGCACATGATGCATCAACACACATTCAGAGGTGCAGGTAGGAACACAATTGCGCAAAACTCCTATGCCACCACCTGTGGCAGTCCCTGGGCCAACTGGCCTGGAAGGGGCTAGGACGCCCTGCGTTCAACAAAGTCAGGCTGCGCCAGCTGCGCAGACTAGAACAAGAATGGTCCCCCACCTAAACGTGGCAGCTGCCCACTAAGTGCTGGGCAGCTGGAAAACGAACTTCAGGCACTCTGCGTGCCTCTGGAGCCCTCTCTGGGCTCTGACCATTCAACATGTACCCCCTAGAGCCTTCGTGGCTCAGCACAACGTTGGAGCCTCACTGGGCTCGAGAAAAACACAATCCCCACGTCGGAGCACTCTGAGCGCTCTGAACACCCAGCTGTGTTCACGTTGGAGCGCCTCGCGCTCTCGCTACTTATGCCCCTTCTGGAGCCTCATGGGGCTCGACACACTGCTTGTGGCAACCTTTGGAGCCTCTCGGGGCTCGATCACTGCCCCCGCACCCCCAGCACCTGCGCGGAGTCCCCCCAGCCCTTCTAAACACTCACCGGGCTGCTCGGGGACTCCCGCGTCGTCTTCCCTCTCTCCGTTCTCGGGAGGGGGGCGTGAAGGACTCCAAGGCTTCTCTTCAACGCGGAGGGGCAGGCACCGACAATGTGCCTCGCGCCCCCTCCGTACCAGGTCCTGCCGCACTCCTCTCTCGGGTCCAGCGCGGGGTAGGCTCCCGCCTGGATCTTCACTGCACAGGAGCGCGGGGTAGGCTCCCGTCCGCTTCCTGCTTCCGTCTCGGGACCCGCCCCCAGGCCTGCCTGACTTCCGGCTGAAGCCCGGCCGCGGCGGTGAATTCCTTGGCAAATGAGAGGGGTAGGCTCCCTCGCCAGCGAGCACAACGGCGGGGTGGGCACCCGCCGAACTTGGCAGACACCGTCCGGATCGCGGAGTGGGCACCCGCTATCGGATCCCAAGCGCTCACAGCGCTATAAAGTAAACCAGCGCTCCCAGCGCTATAAACAAAGGAAGGTCCAGCAAAACAGCGCGCCCAGCGCTAGGAAGTCCCAAAAGCGCTCCCAGGCGCTGCAAGCAGGGTTCAGCAACAAAAAGGTCCTCCAGAGAGCAGGGGGCAAAGGCTGGGCCCAGAGCCAGCTCACAGGGCCCTCCAGCAGGGAGGCAGTCCCCAGTGGCGGTCTCTCCTGGCGCCCAGCAGCAGCAGGCCCCCCCTCAAGTGGATCCTGCAAGAGAACAAAATGAAAGGGGACACAGCCCCTTTTTATACAGTACAAGGCTTTGTCTAAGGTGCAGGGAAGGGGCGAACCAGTTCCAACAGGTTCCTGAGCACTTTGTTTTGCTCAGCCCCTCTCCCTATTCACTGGCAGGGCTAGGGTCATTAGACGCACCACAGGGGCCGGCGCCAGCATTGTGTGGGGGAATCCCTGTCCTATTCAGGACCCAGGTACACTCCTCCCCAGCCATCAGCATGCTAACTCCCCATTCACCACTGGTTGACTCCTCCTGACTCTGGGGAATTCCCTAGTCCGTCACCTGACCTCACCAGCCAATCGCCAGACAAGCCACACATTTCAGACTGCACACTGAAGTGCCCACTTCTAGAAGTGGCACTTCCACACCAGGTACATGCACACTGCACACATCAACGCGCAGCATTCACTCCCACGGGTCCGCACATACCAAACATGGGCCTGCACACCCCACGCATCAGGAACTACCGGGACACATACATTCCCCCATGCATTCCTATGGGAGGGCAGGCCACCCTCACAACACGCACGCACTTTACCCTGGGACACAGCGGTAAAGTGCGCCGAAGTCAATAAAATCACTAAACCAAGTCACAATATTAAGCAAAAAGTTTCGGGGTGAACCGGCCAGAAGGGCCAAGTCCAACACAACCCCCTTCCAGCCAAAACGCAGGGTAGACCAATCACCACCGTGATGGACTTCCCTGCTTGGGGCGATAGAACACGGACGCGGGCCCGCCACTGCCGGGACACCCTCCTGTTCTACGCCACGGTGAACCCCTGGGGTTTCTTCTCAAACCACTCTCCGGACCAACTGGGCTACCCCACTGGTACTCCCAAGCTGTCCGCGGCCAAGACCAGGCCCTAGGCCACCCAGGTGCCACTGGTCCTTGCCTAACCACAGAGTGGGGGGTCGTAACCCCTGGCACATAGCAGCCATTCTCCACTCTACCCCTCATCAGGGCAGTTCTGAACTGCCACCGATCTTCCAGCCTGGGGTCTGTACCCTCAGGCTGACCAGAAGTCACGGGTGAGGCTCTCCTCCCCCTACCTCTTCTCCTAGGGTTCCGCCCTCTCCTCCTTTGAGAGGCACCCTCGTAGCATACCTCACCAACCAGCTCAGGACCCCTCCCTGAGAGCTGGTCTACCAACCTAGGGTTTAACCCCTCAGGTTGCACCGGGGTCAGAGGTGGGCTCTCCCACCCTCTGCAACCCTTCCAGAGTCCTGCTCCCTACCAACTGGGGCGGCCCCTCTGGAAGAAGAACCGGTCAGGACACTGGTTACAGTAGTCAGACCCTTCAGGTCAGGCTGCTCCTGAACCTGGCCTTCCAACCTCCGGTCTAAAACCTTCGGTGGAATAATTGCCTGGCACTCCAGGACTTCTGGGGATTTACACACCATCCCCCCGAGGCTGACACATGACCCATGTGTCGTGTGACTGTCTGTCTGGCGCAGATCTCCCGTCCCCTGTCCACCTGACAGTGCGCAAAGATCCCCCAGAACAGAAGTGGCGCCACCCGGGTCCCCCCAAGAAGATCTAGCCCAACTGGCTAGTCCCTGGTCCACTGGCGCATCCACTGGGAAACTCATCCCCCAACCACTCCTCACGCTGGACTCCTGTACCCTCCCTACCGGAGCGGTACTGCCAGCCTCTAGAACCACAGGAGCCCTGCTTACAGGCGCTCCAGGTCCTCTACTCACTATGTGATCCTCCTCAAATGGGCTAACAGGACAGCCTAGGTCCCCAACTGGGTGTTCCCTCCTGAAACCACCCAAGTCCCGAGGCAGGGTTTCGTACGTCTGGGGACCCTCGGTCACCCACTTACCCCCGCTCCACTGAGCCAGGCCGTAAGCCCCTACACCCTCCTCGCTACTCTGGGACCTAGCTGGGCTACACGGAGCCTCTTCCACCACGCTGGGCTGGAAGGTACCTGAACCACAACTTGAGTCACTAGTGTGGGAAGAACTATCCCATTCCTCATCATAACTGGGGGCCTGTTCCCATCGGTCTGCTTCCGCTGCCAGCTCCCACGGATCAGTGTGCCCCCATGCTAACAGGTGTTGGCGCAACTCGGGATAAAAACTACTGGATAGCTGCTCTCTGACGAGCAGATCATACAGTTTTTCAAAATCCTCCTTCGTGCTACCCCATACCCAATCAAACAGTGCATCCTCGCATTCCTCCACAAACTTCTCCCAAGACTGGTGAGGCAGCTTCTTCCTGCCCCTGAACTTCAACCTACATTCCTCCTCCCGGGAACTAGGTACCATACTGGGGGAACTGGGAATGGGACTCTCTGCACTGGTCTCTCTATTGCTGCCACCACTGGACTCAACCCTCCCTGGGGAGCCCAGAAAACTACCACTGCGCTCTGGGGACAACTTACCCTCTAGAGCTAATCTCTCCCTGGCGAAGGCCCTCTCAGCCTCCGCCATCCTCTCCTGCGCTAAGACCCTCTCGGTCTCCAGCTTTTTCTCGGCCATAGTCAGCTGCGCCATCTCCCGGGCATGCTCCAACCTGAGCTTCTCCATGGCCAGCTGATGCTCCCTCTCTTCCCTCCTATCTACCCACTCCTCTGGGGACAGGGAAAGGGATGGGGTGCTGCTCCTGACACTGGACCCAGCAAGGGACTCCCTATCTATGGGGTCTTCACTCTCTACTGGCGTCCCTGTCAGGTAACCTTCCTCCTCCTCAGATTCCTCAGGGCTCTCCTCAGACCCACCACCCTCTCGGCGTGCGGCCCGGGCCCTATCTTCCTCGCTGCGCTCTCGCTCCCACTCCTCCTTTTGCCAAAGGATCAGGTTGTCCCTCAGTTTGGACTGGGTATCTGACTCACCCACCTCTATGTCCCTCTCCTCACAGAACCTTACCAGCTCCAACCTACTGTACCTAAACAGACTACAGAAGTTAAAAGCAGGCTCCATTTTGGCGGACGTTCCTGAGAAGAGTTCAACACAAGGAACCTGGGGGTCGGAGCTACACAGGAGTACACAATTCACAAAAGGTTTCAGTGAGCTCTCTATCCTGGAGAACTCACACTCACTGTCTAGTGCCCCACACACCATCCACACACAACCCTCCCCTCGGACTGGTAAGGCAGTTTCTACCACCCCTGATCCCTCAACCTGACCACCACGTGACACAGGTACCAAACTCTGGGCGCAGGGCGGGGGACAAATGTACTGGACACAATTACACAATGATACCTTCAGGAGAAGAAATAAAGGAACTTCAAAAACAATAATCCCTAAAATGTGATTTATCTAATGCAGAGTTTTGTGGTGTAGCCAGTCGCTGCTGCGGTACAGCGCAAACGCAAGTCCAAATCCCACCGCTGATCACCAATGTTAGACCTGGGATTTCTGGTTGGCTAAGGCTTGCGCCAAAGTCAGGCAGAAACCACCACTCTAGTCAGGGCAAGGAAGTTACACGCCAAAGATAACCCCTGCTCACCCCCTTGGTAGCTTGGCACGAGCAGTCAGGCTTATCTCTGAGGCGATGTGTAAAGCGTTTGCGCGCGCACCCAGCAACAACACCCAAGGCCCACCACAAAGGAAACTCCACACAAGGTATTCTATAAAAATAACCTTTGTATTATACACAACACATTAGATAATAACACACACTTTACAATGTGCCAACAGGCACGGGCAGAATTTACAAGGGATTATGTACAAGACAGGGCCACCTGGACCACTGTCAGGAATTGGCACTTTTAGATATTTAGCACATAAATATATAAAATCACTGTAGCACAAAAATAAACTGTATAGCACACAACCAGTACTTACTGGTATCGGGGAAGTACCACCTGCGTAACCCTAACTACTTTAGGAGACTGTCACGCAGGGAACTAGAACCTCACTAGCACCACCTGTACTAGGAGAAAGCAACAACCACCTACGTATCACAATACCTGTAGGGGTAATAGAACGTTACACATGATGCATCACATTCAGAGGTGTATGGAAGGAAAAACACATGATGCCTAAAAACATTCAGAGGTGTAAAAGCAATGGCACATGACGCATCAAAACACATTCAGAGGTGCAAGTAAGGAACACACATGATGCATAAAACATTCAGAGGTGTAAAACGCAATGGCACATGATGCATCAACACACATTCAGAGGTGCAGGTAGGAACACAATTGCGCAAAACTCCTATGCCACCACCTGTGGCAGTCCCTGGGCCAACTGGCCTGGAAGGGGCTAGGACGCCCTGCGTTCAACAAAGTCAGGCTGCGCCAGCTGCGCAGACTAGAACAAGAATGGTCCCCCACCTAAACGTGGCAGCTGCCCACTAAGTGCTGGGCAGCTGGAAAACGAACTTCAGGCACTCTGCGTGCCTCTGGAGCCCTCTCTGGGCTCTGACCATTCAACATGTACCCCCTAGAGCCTTCGTGGCTCAGCACAACGTTGGAGCCTCACTGGGCTCGAGAAAAACACAATCCCCACGTCGGAGCACTCTGAGCGCTCTGAACACCCAGCTGTGTTCACGTTGGAGCGCCTCGCGCTCTCGCTACTTATGCCCCTTCTGGAGCCTCACGGGGCTCGACACACTGCTTGTGGCAACCTTTGGAGCCTCTCGGGGCTCGATCACTGCCCCCGCACCCCCAGCACCTGCGCGGAGTCCCCCCAGCCCTTCTAAACACTCACCGGGCTGCTCGGGGACTCCCGCGTCGTCTTCCCTCTCTCCGTTCTCGGGAGGGGGGCGTGAAGGACTCCAAGGCTTCTCTTCAACGCGGAGGGGCAGGCACCGACAATGTGCCTCGCGCCCCCTCCGTACCAGGTCCTGCCGCACTCCTCTCTCGGGTCCAGCGCGGGGTAGGCTCCCGCCTGGATCTTCACTGCACAGGAGCGCGGGGTAGGCTCCCATCCGCTTCCTGCTTCCGTCTCGGGACCCGCCCCCAGGCCTGCCTGACTTCCGGCTGAAGCCCGGCCGCGGCGGTGAATTCCTTGGCAAATGAGAGGGGTAGGCTCCCTCGCCAGCGAGCACAACGGCGGGGTGGGCACCCGCCGAACTTGGCAGACACCGTCCGGATCGCGGAGTGGGCACCCGCTATCGGATCCCAAGCGCTCACAGCGCTATAAAGTAAACCAGCGCTCCCAGCGCTATAAACAAAGGAAGGTCCAGCAAAACAGCGCGCCCAGCGCTAGGAAGTCCCAAAAGCGCTCCCAGGCGCTGCAAGCAGGGTTCAGCAACAAAAAGGTCCTCCAGAGAGCAGGGGGCAAAGGCTGGGCCCAGAGCCAGCTCACAGGGCCCTCCAGCAGGGAGGCAGTCCCCAGTGGCGGTCTCTCCTGGCGCCCAGCAGCAGCAGGCCCCCCCTCAAGTGGATCCTGCAAGAGAACAAAATGAAAGGGGACACAGCCCCTTTTTATACAGTACAAGGCTTTGTCTAAGGTGCAGGGAAGGGGCGAACCAGTTCCAACAGGTTCCTGAGCACTTTGTTTTGCTCAGCCCCTCTCCCTATTCACTGGCAGGGCTAGGGTCATTAGACGCACCACAGGGGCCGGCGCCAGCATTGTGTGGGGGAATCCCTGTCCTATTCAGGACCCAGGTACACTCCTCCCCAGCCATCAGCATGCTAACTCCCCATTCACCACTGGGTGACTCCTCCTGACTCTGGGGAATTCCCTAGTCCGTCACCTGACCTCACCAGCCAATCGCCAGACAAGCCACACATTTCAGACTGCACACTGAAGTGCCCACTTCTAGAAGTGGCACTTCCACACCAGGTACATGCACGCTGCACACATCAACGCGCAGCATTCACTCCCACGAGTCCGCACATACCAAACACGGGCCTGCACACCCCACGCATCAGGAACTACCGGGACACATACATTCCCCCATGCATTCCTATGGGAGGGCAGGCCACCCTCACAACACGCACGCACTTTACCCTGGGACACAGCGGTAAAGTGCGCCGAAGTCAATAAAATCACTAAACCAAGTCACAATATTAAGCAAAAAGTTTCGGGGTGAACCGGCCAGAAGGGCCAAGTCCAACAGTCCCGTTGTGTGGAGCAACCTGCACAAATACATACACAACCAGGGACTTCATACACAATAGATATTATTAGCCATGAAGAACTGCATGCATGTTGCCGAAGTACACATACATATATGCTCAATATTTGACAAGTATGCCATAGATGACGCATGCAAACTGGCAAGAGAGCTGCAGTGACAGAGATGAGGCACTTTGGATTGTGCTGAACACCTTTATTCCACATACACACACAAAGGGAAATGCATCCATGTGAACAGACTCATAGGTCAGTTGACAGAAAATGTGGGACATACGCTGGACCCCACCTTCACGACACGGATGATGTCAATCCCAATGAACTGGCACACAAGTCAAGGGGATGAGCCAAACAAATCCTTCTGCACACGGAGAGGCTGCAATTCCCCATAGAGCCTGTTGTGATGTCCCACACTATGTCCACCCGTAGCATCCGCAATGTTTCAGAGGCAAGGTTTACACACATTGATGCCTTCATCAGACGCCACACTCCACTACAGATGACAGTCAAGAAGGGTGACTATCATGTTATGGGAGTGATGCTACATGTCATATGCTCCATGGTGAGAAGACATGTATGCATGGTACCACAACATGCACAGAAGCAGGCCCACACATTCCCAACTTGCTGCTATCCTTACCCAAACTGACATTTCCACATGTCCGTGCATGGAACGCTGATTCAGCACATGTTGCAATACTCATGAGGAATAGCAGGAGGACCAAGATGACACGAGCAGACAACAGGCGCAAAAACCTGGGAATGACAGACACACAAGAAGTCACCTAAAACAATTCCCGCCGCACACATGGACATTTACAAAACATGAACAATGTTGGACACATGTAAATTTAAAAGAAAGTCTCTCCGCAAAACTGTGTGGCATGACATCATCACTCGAGTGACACATCAGAACACACATCAAAGTCACTTTGCATTCAGTGATCTGGACACACACATTGCAACACATGCCACTCAATGCTACAAGCTTGCACACTCATACCCAGTGACTCACCATTATCAGAAGAAGTTGCGTATGAGCTGACTCCGGATATCATCCTCCTCCTCCTCATCACTAGCCTCGTGAGCAAGCCCTTGATCCTCCATGGGTGGATGTTCCTGCTCATCCGGATCCAGGATGAGTGGCACTGCCTTCTCAACTGCCATGTTGTGCAGCATGCAGCACACGAGGAAGATTCGGCAGACCTTCTCCGGGGCATAAGGGAGGGACCCGCCTGTCTTGTCCATGCACCGGAATCGGCTCTTCAGGAGGCCAAACATCCTCTCAATCACTCGCCTGGTCAGCCTGTGTGCATTGTTGTACCTGTGATCTGCAGCTGTTCTTGGGTTGCGGAGAGGTGTCATTAGTCATGGCATGTTGGGATATCCAGAGTCCCTTACATGGAAACATCATGTAAAAAAGTGGGTCAGGAGATGCCGTAAGAGCCAAAGATACCGCAACACACAGGACCAACAGAGTATACCCACCAACAAGACATGCTCGTTCGTTGTGCAGCCGCAGCATCATTATTGGCACCCTGCTACGCCTCATGATTTAGGCATCGTGTGCTGATCCTGGAAAACGTGCACAGACATGGGAAATCAGCATGTTAGCAAGACACAACACAAGGGCATTTATCGAGTGGTAATGTTTTCTATTGCGATAGGCTTGTTCCTGTGCCTGTGGTAGTACCAAAGCCACATGTGTACCATAAATGGACCCAATGACATGGGGCATCCCTCCCAGGGCATAGAAATCCCCCTTGACATCTGTCAACTCCTCAGGAGTAGGAAATTGGATGAATTCATCAAGGTGCTCCAACATGGCTGCTAAAACATCACGCAGGACATGGCTGAACATTGTCTGTGACATGCCACCAACATCAGCTATGGTGAATTGAAACGTACCTGTGGCAAAAAAATGTAGGGCTGCCATCACCTTCATCTTTGGGGTCAGCGCAGTAGGATACCTGTGTCGCAGTTGGAGGTGTGGTGCCAGCATGTCGGTCAAGTCCTCAATCAACTGTTGAGTGAATCTGTAACGTCGGATGCAGGCACGTTCCCTCATGGCACCCAAGTCTGGCATTGGTCTTGGGACAGGCGGTGCCCTGCAAGACATTGTTTGTGAGAATGAAGATTGAGAGTCTGGCAATATCAATGTCAATGAACATAGCACATGCTACACTGCTAATACACATCAGGTAACTATGGAGTCGGGTGTGTGCAGTACATACAGGACACATATGCCAGCTTGCTGGCACTCCTACAAAAAGCCAGATACACGTGTTGATTGTCAAGTCTACATGACTTGCCCTGAAATGAGTTGGTGGCCAGTCTGAGTGAAGAGCCACAGATATCACCGGAGTGACACACAACCACATAGCTGAATTGGAAGGATGTCATCTCATACACACAGCTGACTGCAAGGCACACGCACAGGTCACAAAAATACATATCAAACACATTGCGATGAAGGGGTACACGTGACAAGAGAAAGACACAGCCATTGAGACAACGCAGACATGTGTGACTGGGAAAATATGATGTCCGATGCACACAGACCCTACAGCCGTGGGAATCCACATGTGGCATGGTGTGCGTAGATCTGTCCCATGCCCATCTCCACACAGACCCATGTTGGATGCACCAACAGCAGATGCAGTTGACGGAACACTGACATCCAGCTCATGGGAACACATGACACACACCTGACATAATCACAAAGGGGCACGCAGATCGTGACATGTCAGTTGATAGAGTGTCCCTGTCCCTGGCATCAGGAGACAGATACGGGTGGTGATGACTGTGCCATCCCACTGCTGCTGTGCATGACACAGTTGGATTACAGACACACGTGGCAAGTGTCAAGGTGATGTGTGCCACATAGTACCCCATCACACATGACATGTGTCCACAGGTCATGACACATCAATTGTGCTACTAGATGAGATGACCTGTGCAATATCACAGGCTGACACACCTAGGGCCTGCACATAACAGTATGCAATGACAAGTACTTGATGGACATCCTTGTGCGACTCGTAGCCCTCCATTCCTGGCATGTGTGCGCCTGTATTACCATTGTAAGCATGTGAACTGGGTACCCGCAGGTGTCTAACGCACTGTACTACTAGTGCGTACCCGTACATGTGAACTAGTGCGTACCCGTACGTGTCTAACGCACTGTACTACTAGTGCATACCCGTGAACTAGTGCGTACCCGTACATGTCTAATGCACTGTACTACTAGTGCATGCCCGTACGTGTGAACTAGTGCGTACCCATACGTGTGAACTAGTGTGTACCCATACGTGTGAACTAGTGCGTACCCATACGTGTCTAACGCACTGTACTACTTGTGTGTACCCTTACGTGTGAACTAGTGCATACCCATACGTGTGAACAAGTGCCTACCCGTACGTGTCTAACGCACTGTACTACTAGTGTGTACCTGTGAACTAGTGCGTACCCGTACCTGTGAACTAGTGCGTACCTGTACGTGTGAACTAGTGAGTACCCGTACCTGTGAACTAGTGGATACCCGTACGTGTGAACCAGTGCGTACCAGTACGTGTCTAACGCACTGTACTACTAGTGCGTACCCGTACGTGTGAACTAGTGCGTACCTGTACGTGTGAACTAGTGGGTACCCGTACGTGTCTAACGCACTGTACTACTAGTGCGTACCCGTACGTGTGAACTAGTGCGTACCCATACATGTGAACTAGTGCGTACCCATATGTGTGCACTAGTGCATACCCGTACTTGTTTAACGCACTGTACTACTAGTGCATACCCGTTCGTGTGAACTAGTGCATTACCGTACGTGTGAACTAGTGCGTACCCATAGGTCTCTAACGCACTGTACTACTAGAGCGTACCCGTACGTGTGAACTAGTGCATACCCGTACGTGTGAACTAGTACATACCCGTACGTGTGAACTAGTGCGTACCCGTAGGTGTCTAACGCACTGTACTACTAGTGCGTACCCGTACGTGTGAACTAGTGCGTACTCGTACGTGTGAACTAGTGCGTACCCGTACGTGTCTAATGCACTGTACTACTACTGCGTACCCGTACGTGTGAACTAGTACGTATCCGTAGGTGTGAACTAGTGCTTACCCGTACGTGTCTAACGCACTGTACTACTAGTGCGTACCTGTATGTGTGAACTAGTGCGTACCCGTACGTGTGAACTAGTGCGTACCTGTATGTGTGAACTAGTGCGTACCCGTAGGTGTCTAACGCACTATAATACTAGTGCATACCTGTATGTGTGAACTAGTACGTACCCGTACGTGTGAACTAGTGTGTACCCATAGGTGTCTAATGCACTGTACTACTAGTGCGTACCCGTACGTGTGAACTAGTGCGTACCCGTACGTGTGAACTAGTGCGTACCCGTACGTGTCTAACGCACCGCACACCCGCTATCATCGCGTGTGTACGCTTCGTTTCACCATAGTACTTGTGCCGTAGGGGTACGTGTGAAATGCACCGTACCTGTGTGTGGATTTCAAAATTACATATGGGACACATAAGGGACAAGTATTAGGCCCTAAATGCATGCTGGTTGTCATGGAGACAGAGTTTTCAGTTGAAAAGTGTCGATCATGTGTCCTGGAACAGTCAGTTGGCCACAAAATACAATGTTGCAAAGTGGTTGTTGACTTGACATGATGCTCAAAATTTGAACGATGCGAATGCTGTCATTGGTGTATGTTTAAAGGGATTGGAGTAAACGTAGGATGTGAATGAGTCTGACCAATCACTATGTACTCCTCTAAATGAATGCCCCTCAGCAAGACAGATATAAGGCAGCCACAACCCATGAGAGGGCACTTGCCTGCACAACTTTCCTGTCGACCACACTACTGCTGTCTCTGCTTCCTCTGGACCATGTCACGTACTGTGGAGAGGGCCCAGCCATTCACCCAGGAGGAGAATGAAGCCTTGCTGGACATCCTCCTCCCACAGTACACCAAGCTGTATGGGAGACCAGGGGAGCAGGTGAGTGCTGAGTCCACTAACTTTGCCTATGCACCTGTTGTGTGAGTGTCAATATTGTGTCCAGGTGGGACAGACATGCAGTGTTGTTTAGAGTGGGTCCCAGGGGGGGGACATGCTGATGTCTCTCATGCAGAGCATGATGTAGTTCCTGTGTGCACTCCTCACTTGCATTGTGCTTACTGTGACTTTCACTGCATAGTGCATGACACTTTCAGCCTGGCAAATCCTTGGTGGTTTATTTTCCTATTGTCCTGAGGTGATTCAGTGGTCCCCCCGGTGTGACAGGTGACTGTACCCACAGATGTGTATGAGTTGAGTGGCCCTGTGGTGAGAGTGTCCAAATGATGTGTGCGACCTCATGGACAGTGATGTGTGTGAATGTTCCTTGTCATGTGGGTGAGTGTCTATGTTAAGTGTTGCACCACAGCTGCATGGAGGAGGCAACAGATCAACCCATCGGATGTGACAAGTAAGCCGTGCTGTGTGCCTGACTTGCTCTCCATGCCACTGGAATCAAGCTATCCTGGCTGAAGAGGGGTGAAACCCCGAAACCGGTCCTAGGATGCTTGTTTCCAGTCCAGGGAGGATCTGGCTTGGCAGTTCGGGCTGGACTGTTCCCATGAGGCACAGGGTCAAGACTGATTTGCATATGGCTGGGTTCAAACTGGAATGGCATGGTGAGAAAAAAAACGATGGATTTAGGCCCAGATCTCTGTACTGGGGTGAATGTATGACATTGTTCTGCATTCTGTCCATCAACTGTGTTTTTTTGCATTTGTCACCCCGAGTGGGAAGGGTATGCCCAGACGTGGGTCCCTTGCTCTCCATGCCACTGGAATCAAGCTATCCTGGCTGAAGAAGGGTGAAACCCCGAAACCGGTCCTAGGATGCTTGTTTCCAGTCCAGGGAGGACCTGGCTTGGCAGTTCGGGCTGGACTGTTCCCATGAGGCACAGGGTCAAGACTGATTTGCATATGGCTGGGTTCAAACTGGAATGGCATGGTGAGCAAAAAAAGGATGGATTTAGGCCCAGATCTCTGTACTGGGGTGAATGTATGACATTGTTCTGCATTCTGTCCATCAACTGTGTTTTTTTGCATTTGACTTGCAGAGCTAGCATGACACCTGTGACACCCCACTGGCAAGTGGCACAGTGAGGGTTGTATCCGCTGTTGTCAATGACAGGCGAGTGATCTGTGCTTGTGTGTGTCTGTCTAGTATGCTGATGGTGCGTCAGTGGAGTGGGACATGTGACTGCTTGGCACGTGCTGCCCTTCAGCCTGCTGTTGCATGTGCTGCACAGTGTGTGGCATGATCAGTGAGTGTGTCGCACCCCTCATGCCAACCTGTTGACTTTCAATGCCATGTAGTGCATTGGGGCTTGCACACAGGCCAATTTCTTATTGTGTATGATGTAATTCCTGTCTGCATCCTATACCCTGTGCAACATTTCAATGATGTTCAAATGTGTGTCTCTGGGACAGGTGTATTGATGTTGTGTCACTTTGCCATCCTGACAGGTAACTGCCTACGAGAAGGGCGTGATCTGGAAAGACATCGTCAGGGCCGTGAGATCTGAGGGGGAGCATCGTCGGCAGCTGCCCCAGGTGTGCAACAGGTGGTAGGACATCCGGTGCTGGACCCGGCGGATCGCCCGGGTCCAGCTGGAGCTCGACAGTCCGCGCCCCCACGGCGGCCGCCGACGCCTGACCCTCACATGAAACGTGTCCTGGCAGTGGTATTCCCTGAGCTCGATAGGCAGTTACAGGAGAGACTGCAGCAAGGAGGGGGTAGGTACATGGATGTTTGTCGTGTTATGTGTCGCCAGCTTTTGGAAGTGCTCTGTAGCCTAGATACACTCCCAGAGTTAATATGTGCAGTGCATATTCGGTTCCCCAATGTCACCTGGTGCTCTTTTTCATCCCTTCCCCTCCTTGACATGTGTCCCCTGGTGTGTGTGTAATCACATTTGCACATGGTCATCTAGGGTGCCAGTAAATCTAAGTGCACATTGCTTTCGGCATCATGTGGGTGGGTGGTCTGTGACTTGTGTTGGTACCTTGCCTGTGCCATGACCTGTTCACTATGTTGGGGGTCCATATTTGTTGTCACTGATGATGATTCTCAACATAGGAGTGTGAGCTTTAAAGTGAACACCCTTGCAGCATGCATGACCAATGTTGTGGCCTCAGACATGATGTGCATGAGTGGGAGATATGCATATTGCCATGACGGTTGAACATGGTACAGTCAGCTCATTCCAGGACCACGGAACAGTGTGCCCACTACAGTCCCCTGAGACACCCTGGCCTCCTAATCATGTGTGTCATCCAACACTGTGCACATTCTCTGTGTGTTCAGCATAGGTCTGCCTCTGTGGCATTGTTCCCTGGCCTAGTTAGTATTTAGCAAATGTGTGCTACATGTGTCCACTGGAAAGGGATACACCATTTTGCTTGTGCATACTCACACTGGGCAGGGCCTGTGTGGCTATTCACAACAATCTGTTGATGGTTGTTTGTCACAAATATGTGTTGCCAGCCCCACAAGGTGATGTTGTGTAAATAAAGCTATTTTTCCAGCACAGTTATTGTAACCCTGAATAAGAGATGTCACTTCTTGATCTGTATCAATCACATTGACTCAGGCATGGGGTGGGGTGTGCAGGAGAGGCATACATGTGCAACCCTGATTTTTCATTACCAGGTCTGACTTGTGTGTGATACTTGGCTGTACAAAGAATCACTGTGCAGTGCCCCTGTGATGCTGGCCAGTGCTTAATTTACCTGCTTTGCAGCCTGTGTCAGTTTTTTTTAAAACATGATTCCTGCTCATACATTTTTAGCACCTGTGTGTGGTTCAGATGCAATGCTGTTTGGACTTTGTGTGATGACATCTGTGTGTACATTCTGGCTTGCCATGAGGGTGTCCCCACAGTACAGCTAGGCTTTTTTTCTAACCAATTGCAGGCCCATTAGCTAATGCATTGTCCTGGGTGTGGACATGTGTGCCACTCCAGATGACAGGCAGTAGGTCATATGTGTAGCCAACTGTGTAATCAGGTGACGGATGGCCATGTGACAACTGACATAATTCAAGTTGTTACTCTTACAAAATTGTACCTTGGTACTCACAGCACTTGTCAACAGTTGTGGAAATTTGATGATTTGTGTTAAGAACACTGATGTGCCTGCATGAAAAACGTCGCCCAAGGAAGTGCTCACCAAAATACATTTCCACTTTCATGGAACACACTGGCACATTTTCTAAGAAGCCACTGTTAGAATTAAATGGTGTTGCAGATTCTCCATATACATGTTCCCACAGTGCTCTTGATTTTGTGAGACTCCTTTTTTTGTTGGTGATACAAACTGACGAGTCTCAAGACATCCAGACCTCCGTGGGCTCATGTATATGTACTTTCTGCAACACCATTAATTTCTAACAGTGGCTTCTTAGAAAAGGTGCCAGCTTCTTCAATGACAGTGTAAATGTACTTTTGTGTGCACTGCCTTGTGCGACATATTTCATGCAGGCACATGAGTGTTCTTTTCACGAAATGGCGAATTGGCACATTCAAAATATGTAGATTGTGTAAAGTATTGTGAGTCCCAAGGTAGCTACATATTTTAGTTTTGTGTTCCAAAGTACTTACAGGTCTCTGAGGGTGGTGACACCTTGTGTATTGAGGTGTGTCATTTTACAATGGGTGCACCACTACTGTTTCTTTCAGGTTAAACAAGAGGTGGCATGACTTCATTGTATTGTTGTGCTCACCGGTTCACAGACACTAGCTTCTCAGTGTATTTCTCATTCAAGTTGTGGCCTTTTGTGTTCTTTTTTTCCTGGTGTCCAAGTGTCATAGTGGGTCTACCAACTGGGCAGTACAGGGCTTACATATGTGCGGAGTTATCTAGCTGTTACTCATGATGCATTGCCTGATATGCACTGTGACCAATTGTTCTTGTGCTCATGTGTCAGATGTATACAGGTGACTGATGCATTTCGGTTTCTTCTCCTTGCCCACAGCATCATCATCCGCAACTGAGGGAGACACCTGCATGGACCTGGAGGAGGGACCCAGCGGCAGTGCCACCAGTGCTGGGCAGTCAGAAGGAGCCAGTGGCATGGAGGGCGAGGGGAGTCAGTCGGAGGACTTGTCTTGACACAATACCAGCTACGACGCAGACGGGTCCGAGGCTGACCTCCCTGAGGAGGCGGAGGCTGCAACACCAACTGGCAGCATCACCACATCTGTCCCCGCCTCCTCCATTACCATCTCCGCCCTCCCAGTTGCTCCCGTCCGTTCTGTCCGTGCAGAGTCCCACCATGTCTCCTTCGTCCCAGCCACCGCACCCCCTGCCCCTGTCACCCCTGCTGCCCTCGGTGAAGAGTCTGTGGACACACTGCGGCAGTTGCAGGTTGGGCAGGCATCGGTGCTGACTGTCCTCCATGGACACACTAAACTGCTCACACAGATGGTGTCGTTCATGGAGGGCATGTCAGCAACGATGTCTGACCAACTCAGGTTTCTGTGGTCAATGGACTCTTCCCTGATGGCAGCAGTTTCTCTCCTGCAGCGCTCCGTCCTCCCCTACCCCGGACCCATCCACACTGCCCTCTCCCATGCCTGCCCAACGCACGCCCAGACAGTCACGGGCACGCACCCCACCAGACACATCCAGCACACCCCCAAGTAAGGCACAGCGCACACCTCCTGGCACGCACACTCAGGGTGATGTAGGCACACCCACAGGGGCTGGGGGCAGACGACATACACGCAGCCACAGTCGCAGTCCGCAGTCCTCACAACCCTGTTCCTCCAAAACCACTCCCCTTAGCTCCCCTGCCAAACTGTCACCTAAGGAGACCTGTATGTTTGAGCTGGGCCTCGCCCCCACTGAGCCACCACCCCACAAGCGGGTGAGGAAGTCCCCAGGCACGGGAGTTGAGTCCCCTACCATGGCCACCCCCTCCCCCAAGAGCGTTGCACCCCATCCCTCGGCCACCACACCCTCTGTTGGCCCTGGGGTACCTTCAGGTGCAAGAGTTAGGATGGAGGCCCTAGCAGCAGTGTGCAGCGCCGTGTTCACCTCCACCTTTGGTGCTGCCCCACCCCCTGTGGTGAAGACGTCCACCCCTGCACCCACCACACCTACCCCTCCCCCTCATGTCCCTGCGGTGCCTGGTCCTGCCACAGATGATGCCCCCCCCATCGACAAACCTTGAGGTTCCTTAGTGCAGGCAAGGTAGGCGTGGACGCGGTCCCCTACGTCCACCCTTGGACTTGAGAAATGGACTGGCCATTGGCCTTTGTACATAGTATCTTTTACATTAATTTATTTTTGGTGCTGAATAAAGCCTTTTATTTTACTTTCAACACTATTGCATTTCAGGTACTTGATGTTGGTGATGAGGCTCTGGGAGTTGGTGTTCTGGTAATGTGTTAGGGTTCTGAGAAAAATTTTTGTGTGATGGTCATGAGGTGGACCATGGTATCTGTGTGCCATCACAATGTCTCTGAAAAGAATCATTGGTAGTGTGTGTTCATTTAGTTTGGAGACATTGTCCCAAGGAGCGTTGCTTCCTCTGTGGCACCTGACATCTTCCCTGCAAACAGTTGCACAATTGTTGTGCTGACCTGTGTCCACATTTCCTTTGTTGGTGACTGATCCCTTCAACAATGGCCATGCCTGCTCACCGATGTCTCCTGCTGAATCGTCTGTGCCATCCTTGCTAGTCACTGTACTTGTGTTTTGGGTATGTAGGAGTGCCTTCAGGGACAAATTGGCCCTTTTCAGCACTATGCATGTGTGTAATCACGGCCTACCACACAAATGGTACTTGTTATGCAGGGTATTTGGGCGCCTGACTCACAATTGTGGGCATTGTACCTGGTGGAATTGAACCCTATTCCTTCCATGAGAGACAACATCTTGGTGGCTGGACCAGCACCTGTACATTCCTTACACTTCTGGGATGTGCGTGACAGTGTGTGTTCACTTTGGCTATCTTAGTTTTGTATGCAGTTACATGACTATACAGTCTGTTGACATGAAATCAGGGTGTGCATTGTGCTGCATCTGCCATGGGTGGGTATGCATGTGTTATATGTCCTCACAGCCACCTGTGGTATGTCATGCAGTATGTGACAGACATCCATCGTCCTGGGAGTGGGACCCTGCTGTCAGTGATGTGTTGTAATAGCACTAAAATCATAGTCCAAAGTTAGGAATGCCTCCATACCACCATGTAGGTGTGGTCATCTGATGATGATGTACACCCCCTCATATCTCTGACCACTGCTGGTAGTCATATGCACCCACCCCTCATATTGCAGGCCACTGCTAGGAGTCATATGCACCCACCCCTCATATGTCTGGACACTGCTAGGAGTCATATGCACCCACCCCTCAAATCTCTGTCCACTGCTGGTAGTCATATGCACCCACCCCTCATATTGCAGGCCACTGCTAGGAGTCATATGCACCCACCCCTCATATTGCAGGCCACTGCTGGTAGTCATATGCACCCACCCCTCATATGTCTGGACACTGCTAGGAGTCATATGAACCCACCCCTCATATCTCTGTCCACTGCTGGTAGCCATTTGCACCCACCCCTCATATGTCTGGACACTGCTAGGAGTCATATGCACCCACCCCTCATATTGCAGGCCACTGCTGGTAGTCATATGCACCCACCCCTCATATTGCAGGCCACTGCTGGTAGTCATATGCACCCACCCACCCCTCATATGTCTGGACACTGCTAGGAGTCATATGCACCCACCCCTCATATCTCTGACCACTGCTGGTAGTCATATGCACCCATCCCTCATATTGCAGGCCACTGCTAGGTGTCATATGCACCCACCCCTCATTTGCAGGCCACTGCTGGTAGTCATATGCACCCACCCCTCATATGTCTGGACACTGCTAGGAGTCATATGCACCCACCCCTCATATCTCTGACCACTGCTGGTAGTCATATGCACCCACCCCTCATATTGCAGGCCACTGCTAGGAGTCACATGCACCTACCCCTCATATGTCTGGACACTGCTAGGAGTCATATGCACCCACCCCTCATATGTGTGGACACTGCTGGGAGTCATATGCACCCACCCACGCACCCCCTTGGAGCAGTACACTGCTGGCCTGGACCTACACACACCAATATGAAGGTAACATGCTGGGCCAGTCCTCTAAGCCCACATACCTGGTGTGTGTACGCCTCGTATCCCAAATGTACTGGTGCCGTAACGGGGTACGTGTGACACGCACCATACCCACGCATTCATTGCATGTGTACGGTCCGTATCACTGTTCTACTGGTGCCATAGGGGTACGTGTGGGACGCACCATACCCATGCATTCATTGCGCGTGTACGGTCCGTATCACTGTTCTACTGTGTCGTAGGGGTACGTGCTAGGACTCATATGCACCCACCCCTCATATCTCTGTCCACTGCTGGTAGTCATATGCACCCACCCCTCATATGTGTGGACACTGCTGGTAGTCGTACTGGTGCCGTAACGGGGTACGTGTGACACGCACCGTACCCACACATTCATTGCATGTGTACGTGCTGGAGCAGAGTTTTCTGTTTGAAAATTCGCTGGTTTTTGAAGCTCTGGCATGTCTATTTGTCATATTAATTTTATTAATTACTAGCAATTAATTATTTGTCTTGTGCAAGTGCGTTTATATTAATCAATCCGTTTGTCCTAACAAGAGAGAGTTACACGTGGGTGCGCATAAATGTGCTGTTTAAAAATAACGTGCGTGTTTTCATGTTTAAACGTTGCTATGTGCTGTTTATTTTTGAGCACAAAACGCTTTCCGAATTAATGCTTTTCTATGTTGCAAGTGCTAGATAGATGCATACACATAAGGGTATTAGTGGGGTTAACACTGTTTAATCACTATGCTGTGGTAACGTTGTTTTTGTTTCTTTTAATTAAGATGGTCTATTGTGGCCTATGGCGGCCTAGTTAAAGATGGCCGATTTTGTAAGCCTGGCCTCGAGTTGAGAATAGAAAACTGTGATGGAAGAGAGCCCTGCTGAATATGGTCCTGAAGTCAGCTGACCACAGTCCTTGCTTGCCTTATAAAATTTTCCGTGAGGACATCAGCAGCCGGGGTAATCTTCGAGTGAAATGGAACGTCCTTGGCAGCCTTGGGAAAACAAAGGAGCCTTAGAGAAAGACTCTGAGCATTGGTCTCATTGCCGAGGAGAAGTAGAACTAACAGATACATTTGAGATTCTTGGTTCCTGTTCCGTAGTCTTTATTTTGTGATTTTTCCTGAGCGGAGATTTTTGAATGTTGCAATGTTACATCCTTTCCTTCTCGCTCTGCTCAGCGGTCCAGCGGACATTACAACTTTTCTTTGTATCTTTCTTTTGTTTGATTCAGTATAAGAATTGTTAGCCTAGAGAGGGCTTGCCACTTGCCATTTGCCTTTGCCGCGTATCGAATCTGCGTTGCTGAGGATTGATGCTGAAGGGACTTCGTCTTGAGAGACTTTACCAAGAGACTTGTCCTGACCCGTTCTGACATTTAGCTAGAATAGGTAACTATGAGAAAAATGATTTATGCTGCTTGATTTTCATTTGACTAATTTTAGATAAAGCAATATAACTTGAACATGGTGTTGGATATTATTCCTTGTCAATTATTGTGTATTATATTTTGATTATTCGTATAGGTTGTATAGATTATGTTTATGGACAGTCACAATAACCAGATCTTGTCGACCTGATATAGATGCAGGGTGACTAGGAGTTTTCTTTCCACAGGTTTATTGCTGCTGGTAGAGTATTTGAGCGTATGTTAGTGAAATGGGCCCTAGTGTATGATGAATGTATGTGCGTGTAACTGTGGGATTACTCTATCTGTGGTAGTGGGAATATTATACACACCCTGATCTCTATCAATTTCCTGGTAGCAGAGGATGGTTATTGATGATTGTCTTGATCTGATAAGATTGCATGTACATTAGCTTATTGATTATTGATTATTGATTGATGTTGGTATATATACTAATACTATATGTTGGAGTCGTAATGTTGAGTTATATGTAGTGCTTCTGGAACTTGGGAGCTGGTAGCAGTTCCGTAGTAGGGCAGAGGGAAGTATATGCTGCTCTCGGGAAAGACGGAATTGTAAGGAATAACGTGTGACAATTGAAGTTGCGCGTCACATTGTCTGGGTTCGGAATAAGTGACATCGTCGTATGTTACTATTAGATATTTCTGGTATATAAGGAGTGTGTATGATAGTCAGGGTTATCTGTGAAACTCTGGTCTTAAGTCCCAGGGATCCGTAAGGATTACCGTTAAAGCTTATCGCGGGAGAAGTAATAGGTATTCTCTGAGCTTATTTGAGAAACTGAACAGAGGAAAGCTGTTTAGTTGATGTATGTTATAATTCTGTAGTGGAGCAGATTGTCTGTTCTCGGGAAGCAGGATTCTGTGCGTATGTACTATATTTCCTTGTATGAATGTGCGTGAATGTTTGTACATTTAGTTGATTGTAAGACTCTTTGGACAAGTCCTAGAGGAAACAGTTAATGACTGTATGTTAGAAGGGCAGAGTAGAGGAAGTGCTACTGTGTCAATGAGAGGTTTCTTGTGAAATAGACTCTCTTTTACTATTCTGTGGTTAGCGAAGCAGACAATGGAGATGTTTTTATGTTGTAACTAATAGATTTTGTAGAAATTTTGACACGAAGTCTACTGAAAAGATTTTGTAAAGGAGGGGTAGACGAGTGACAGAAGACAGGAGACAAGCGACTGCAGCGACTGTTGACGTCAGAAAGACCGCGCTCTGATTGGATAGTGGATCAGAATAGTGTTCGCGCTAGGATTGGTGCGTTAGTGTGAGCCGCGCAAGGATTGGAAGGGCTATTTAGTGACGTAGACGTTCCAGGATTGGTGCGTTAGTGTGAGTCGCGCTGCAATTGGTTGAAAATTCGTATTGTATATTTATAATACGGAAAGAGTAGAGAGTTTTTTTTTTTTGGTAAACGCTAAAATGTATTACCAAGAAGAGATAAAGAAGAAAACATTTTTGGGTAAAATTAAAAAGTGGTTTAGCAAGGATAAAGATGTTAAAACGAGAGAGGGCGAGTTGTTACCTCCACCGAAAACACCTGCATCCTTCATGGCTGCAAGACATGGGTTTCATACCTGTATATGGTTGGAGAATTGGGTTAGGTATACTAAAGAAGATGGTGTTCTAGCATTTCCAGAACATGGTTCATTTAATCTGGCCGTGTTGAGAAATTTACGGGAAAAGATGTTATGTCTAGACCCGAAACCGAGACCTACACAGTTCGAGGCTTTAGTGGAATGGGAAGAGGAAGTACATGAGAGAGAAAAACAGAGATCTGGAGGGTACTACAGGTACATGTTTGGGAGGAGACATGATCGTGAGACTCATCATGATCGAATGAAAAGGTGGTGAGATGTTAGTATGTCAGAGGGATTATATCCGATGAGAACAGTTGAAGGAGGAGCAGAAAGGGTTCCTGAGTCAGAAATGAGAAAATATGGAGTTAATGAGTATGAGGATGAGGTCTTGAATGACATGATTTACAAGAGACCACCTCCATATAGACCAGAACCGGATAAAAGTACACCAGTTGTTTCTCCGATAATTTGTGTTAGTGAGACAGAAAATGAGACACCTGAGGTAAGAGGTGATCATTACCTTGATGAGAATGCCAGACAATTAGCCAGAACTACAACAGAGTTGACAGAGAAGATTAGGGAGTTAACGAAGAATCTAGAAGCTGTTACGGTGCCTGTAACAATAGGTCCGGTTATGCCTGTGTTTGACAAACAGAGGACAGGTGAGAATGGACTGGTGATTCCATATGTTGGGAATAATTTGACAAATTCAGTTGGTCCTTCAGGAGATTC
Source organism: Triturus cristatus (assembly GCF_964204655.1). Classification (NCBI taxonomy): domain Eukaryota; kingdom Metazoa; phylum Chordata; class Amphibia; order Caudata; family Salamandridae; genus Triturus; species Triturus cristatus. The sequence goes on from NC_140587.1 coordinate 628,844,698, forward strand.
AGGCACAAGAGCAGAAAGAAGTGACCTGAGACAATCAAGACATGACACATGTAGTGAAATATTGGATGCTAGTGAAGCTAGTTGTTCAGGGATGCCAATTTTAGAACCGCAGAAGAGAGTGGTTCCAGTGAGAAAAACTGCTGAAATAACAGTTGAGGATTTGAATGATTGGATGAAAGTTCTACAGAAAAAGGATAAAGATTCACAAGTAATTGACGTGGCTAGGTTGCGTGTAGAACTAGAAGAGCTTGTTACAGGAACAGTTCCAACAGAAATTCTGAAGAGTCATCATGATGGTGAGCTAATGTTTATGTGCAAGAACATTACCTGGAGAGCAAGAAATACACATGACAGGCTAAGAGCAATAGCGAATGAGCAGGGAGTTGACATTGATAAAGTGAAAGCTTTACAAAGAACTTACAGGATGGATTTTACAGAGAAGGATATTGAGAATTTGAATGCTACTGGTAGAACAGGACAGATTAAGGAAATGGTAGCATTATTGCGAAGATGGGGTGATGTAGAAAAGTGGAAGGATAGGTGGTACAAGAAAAGAGATGAGGCTGAAGATAGAACAACTTATTCAGCATTTCCAGTGAGAAAAAAAGAGAAACCAGTGGATAATTATCCTATGAGAGAAATACCTGGAGGAGGATATGTACATGTTCCATGGACCAGACAGGATATTTTATCATTCACGAATGATTTCCCTCGATTGAGAGAAAAGCCCGTCGAGTGGTATAGGCAGGTAGATAGGTTTGTGAAATTGTCAAAAGTGCTATGGGTTGACCTGAATAGTCTGTTTGATATAATTGTTCCAGCAGACTTGTGGACTGAGTGTAAAATAGTTGTGAGTTGGCCTACTGAGGAATATCCAAGAGACCCAAGAACAGGGGCACCAGATCCAGAGGTAATGAGAAAGTATGATCAGGTGATGGTATACCTGAAGAGTAAAGTTCCTGCAAAAGAGACAGACTGGGTAAAGATAGATCGAACACAACAGGATGCGAAAGAATCAGTTCATGCTTTTTACGAGAGGCTGATACTGGCATTCAAACAATTCAGTGGAGATGAACACCTGGGTGACAAAGATTTGAGTCATTTTGTATACAGATTTGTATATGGCCTTAGACCTGAAATTGGTGAGAGAATTCGTGAGCATACAGTGGATTGGCAGAGTAAGAAAGTAGATGAGATTCTGAGACATGCAAAATACTTCAGTGATGAAATTGAAGCAAAACAAAGAAAGCTGAAAGAGAAAGCAATGTGGGCACAAGTGAAAGTTGCGGAGAGACAGGAAGCACAGTTAGTGGAACAGGCAAATCCAGGAAATAATGCAGGGACTAGACCTAGATATGTAGGGAAAGGAAAAGGAAGTCTTGAGGAAGCGAAGAAAAAGTTTCCTTGTCACAACTGTGGCCAATTGGGGCATTGGAGATCGGAGTGTCCTAATCCACCATTAGTGAGTAATGAGAATAAATCCTTAAATCAACAGGTGCAGAATGAAGGAAATAATCAACAGCAGCAACAACAGAAAGTTGTGAGACAGCAGAGTCAAGAGCCAAAACCGCCCTTGCCGCAGAATAAGGGGTTACAAAAGTATAATCAGGATTCAGGATTCTACAATGATGAACAGGTAAACAAACCGAGACGTTCAAACAAGGTACAACAGTACTTGTTAAAGAGTGAAGGGAGTGAATCTGAGGGTGATTATTGACGGTGCCGAGGAGAGGAAGAAGAGTGCATACTTGGTGCAACTCTAGAAATAGACCAGGCAGGACCATTTGTGGATGGGAAAATAAATGAGGAGAGTGTTACTTTTTTGGTAGACACAGGTGCGACAAGATCAACTGTCAGGTCAACAGATGTTAGAAATCTTCCTCTCTCGGATGAAGCAATCCAAGTAGTTGGTGTAGCCAATACGCAAATCAGAACACGTCTTACTGAACCTGTAAGAGTACAGATAGGGAAATTTTCAGACATGCACAGATTCATTGTCTGTGACACTAGTCCAGTGAACCTATTGGGTAGGGACTTGTTGTGCAAGATGAACTGCACAATTGTTTGTACACCGGATGGGATAGCCTTTGAGACACCAGATGAAGATGTTTTGTACCGAGTGACTCTAGAGAATAGAGAGAGTGAGTTAATTGGTGCATTTGCTGTGTTTAATCCGGAGGATTTGCCTCGAGAGCTGAGAGACACAGTGAAAAGGACAGTTTGGGATTTTACTGGAGAGGATGTGGGATTGATGAATAATGTAGATCCAGTGAAAATTGCAGTAAAAGAGGGAATTACATATCCTAACATTCCTCAATACAAAATGACACCAGAAATAATTGAAGGGATAACTCCTATAATTGAGAAAATGATTCAGCAGGGAGTCCTGAGAGAACTACTGAGTAGTCCGTGTAATTCACCGATAATGGGACTGAAAAAGCCTAATGGGAAATTTAGGATCGTACAAGATTTGAGAAAAGTTAATCAAATTGTGGTGGCATGTTGTCCTATCGTGCCAAATCCATCAGTGATCCTGTATCAAATTCCACATGATGCCGAGTGGTATACAGTAATTGATTTGTGTCATGCGTTCTTTTCAATTCCATTACATCATGATAGCCAGCCGATTTTTGCATTTAGGTTTGGCCAGCGTATCTTAGCATGGTGTCGAATCCCACAGGGGTATACGGAAAGTCCTTCGATATTCAATCAGTTATTGAAGAAATCGTTGGAGAGTTTGATGATGCCTGAGATCTCAGTACTAGTGCAATACATTGATGACCTACTTGTGGCATCAAAGACACGTGAAGCTTGTGAAGTAGATACCATAGCTTTACTGAATCATCTGGCAGATGGAGGGTTAAAGGTATCTCCAGCCAAATTGCAATTTTGCAAGAAAGAGGTGCATTATCTTGGACACAATATTGAAAAGGGTCTGAGAAAAGTGACGGATGACAGGATCAGAATAATCAGAGAAATGAAAGCTCCAAAAACTCAGAGAGAAGTGAGAATGTTCCTGGGTATGGTGGGTTATTGTCGTCAGTGGATAATTAATTTTTCCTTGATAGCAAAGCCACTGATTAAACTGACAAAAAGTGAGATGACAGATCCATTGGATCTAGATGCAGAACAAATGGCAGCATTTGAAGAGCTCAAAAGTAAAATGTGTGAGGCTCCAGCTTTGGGTATGCCTGACTACGAAAAGGAGTTTGAGCTGTACTGCAGTGAGAGAAATGGATGTGCACTTTCAGTGTTAATTCAGAAACATGGATTACTGAGAAGGCCTATTGCGTACTTCTCATCGACACTTGACCCTGTAGCTGTGGGTTTACCAGGTTGTCTGAAATCTGTGGCTGCAACATGCAGGAGTCTGGAACAAAGTGAGGGAATCATAATGGGATATCCTGTAAGGGTATTCGTACCTCACAATGTGGCAATTCTTTTGACAAGAAGCAGAACTCAGTACATGTCACATAGTCGGTTGACTAAATATGAAAAAGTGATTCTGGGAGCATCAAATGTGACTCTTGAGAGATGTGTGAATGTGAATCCAGCGACACTCTTGCCGGATATTGAAAACGTGGGTGTGAAAATGGAAGATGATCATGATTGTTTGGATGTGCTTGAGTACTGTACAAAACCGAGACCAGATATAAGGGATCTTCCCTTACATGAGAGTGATCATGTGTTGTTTGTGGATGGTTCATGCCTGAGAAATGATGATGGTGTGCTATGTGCAGCATATGCGGTGTGCAAAGTTTCAGAGGTCATGGAAGCATCACCATTGAAAGGAGTGAAATCTGCGCAAGTTGCTGAATTGATAGCATTGACAAAAGCTTGCGAAATTGGGAAAGATTTGAGGACGACTGTGTTGACTGATAGTCAGTATGGATTTGGAGTTGTGCATGACTTTGGCCAGCTTTGGCTACAAAGAGGTTTCTTGACATCGAGTGGAACTCCAATAAAGAATGCTGAAATGATTGGTAAATTGCTTCAGGCGATACAGCTGCCTAAAGAGTTAGCAGTTGTAAAATGTGCTGCCCATGGACCAGGAGAGGATTTTATCACGGTTGGAAACCGTTACGCTAATGATGTTGCGCAATACTGTGCCAAGACAAATCAGTCCATAAATCGGGACCGAGAGGGGGAAATGTCTTTTCTCTCTGTGATGTTTACTAATGTCTTAGAAACCTGGGATGAAGTGAAACAGTTGCAAGATGAGGCAGGAGAGGAAGAGAAAAAAGATTGGATTAAGGCAGGATGTGCTCCAAGAGAAACAGACCATGTTTGGGTCTACAGAGATGGCAGACCAGTAATGCCTAACTCCATTTTGTCGTCAATGGCAAGGATGTATCATGGCCAGGGACATTTGGGGAGGGATGCGATGGTAAGGTCATTTAAACAGACCTGGTACAATGCAAAGTTCAGGACAATTGCAGAAAGCATCTGTCAGAGGTGTTTGGTTTGTCAGCAATTTAACACTGGGAAAAAGACAGTGGTGAGTCTGGGAACAATAGGCAGAGAAGGAGGTCCTTTTACAAGAATGCAGATTGATTTCATTGAGATTCCCCAAGTAAACAGACTGAGGTATGTTCTAGTGGTAGTCTGTTTGTTTTCAAGGTGGGTGGAAGCTTACCCGACTAGAAGAAATGATGGAATAACAGTGGCAAAGTTACTGTTAAGAGAGTTGATTCCTAGGTACGGGTTTCCAGTAACAGTTGAGTCTGATAGAGGTGGACACTTTCAAAATGAACTTATGGGTTTGATTTGTGAAGCATTGAAAATACAGCAGAAGCTACATTGTGCATACCGACCAGAGGCTTCTGGTGTGGTTGAGCAGATTAATGGCACAATAAAGAACAGGATTGGAAAGATGTGCTTAGCCACTGGCATGAAATGGCCAGATGTTTTACCTTTAGTGCTGATGACTATTAGATCTACTCCAGATAGAACTACTGGTTTGAGTCCGCACGAGATAATCATGGGACGTGCAATGCGCCATGCATTCGTGCCTGTCAATAAGTTGGTGACAATAACTGATGACATGATTTTGGATTACTGTAAAGGCCTGGCTGACGCAGTTCATTCTGTGTTTCACCAGGTTGGAGAAGAAGCTACCACACTTGAGAAGAAGCAAGCCCATGATCTGAGTCCAGGAGACTGGGTGAGGATAAAAGTTCACAGAAGAAGAAATTGCTTGGTTCCAAAGTGGGGAAGGCCAAGACAAGTTATTCTGACTACGACGACTGCAGTAAAGTGTGCTGGAGTGAGACACTGGGTACATGCAAGTCATACTCTGAGAGTTCCAAACCCAAAAGAAGGGACTGGTAAAGAGTATTTTGAAGAGTCAGATTCCAGTGATGATGAAGATACGGAATCAGTGGGGAAAGAAGTAGGAAAAGCTTCGAATGAACCACTGCGAGTATCAGAGAAGAGATCAAATTCTGTAAGAGAGCCTGAAGTTTCAAAAAGCAGTGAAGGAAAAGGAAAAGAAAAGAGAAATTTCACAGAGACTACTCCTGAATCAGAAGAGGAGGAGATCGAAGAACCACTTGAGATTATACTTGAAGAAGTAGGGTCAGAAGAAGATAGAGAGGGAAAGATTGCGGAAGACCCCCGAGGAGGTGTAGGGAACATTCTTGATGAGCCAGGGGAAGGGACAAGTAGACAGCAAGAAGATTGCGTGTCGGAGACTCGAGGAGGGACAAAAGTAGGGAGATCTCAAACAGTGGTGAAAAAATCTGTGGAAAAGAAGAAAGCTGCTGGAAAACGGAAACAAGAGGCACTTGAAACAGATGATGAGAATGAACAAACCGAAGGTCGAGTTCTGCGAAAGAGAACTTGGATTGGAGAAAGAAGTAATAAAGAAATAAAGCTGAAAAAGGTGTTAAGAGGAGATCGTTGGCCTAACAACAGAGTTAAGAGGCTGAGATACAAAATAATAAGAGCAAGTACATCGAAAGCTGAACAAGTGAATGAAGTTTCGAGTCAAAGTTCAAAAGCTGAAGGAGAAGAATCAAAGGAGTCAAAAGAACCAGTGGAAATAAAAAGAGTAAGAAGACCCAACCAAAAGTACAGATCACCGGAATGGTCTTATGTGGCACTGTCTGAAGGAGGAAAAGAAGAAACAGTGACTCGAGATAATCCGGAAGAGATCTTGAGAGAAGTGGTTGAGGAAGATACTGGTGAAATTCTGAAAGTACTCTTGACTGACATTGGAGAAGAGTCGAGTACTGAGGATTTTGATGTCGGAGATCTAATACAATTTGATGTTGAAGAAATTGAAGTGAAGAATGACAAGTATCCAAACTGAATAAAGGAGGATTCACTTGGATTAAGTGAACGAAAAGATCATTTGGAAAAACTGAAAGCTGAAGAATTGCTGAAGAATTGAAGAGTTCCAACAGTAGTGGAGTAGTAGAGGCTAAACTAAAGTAGTAAAATGGCTAACATAGAGGATAATAGAAATAGATGTGCCTTCTTTAAAAGGTGGTGTAGAATGTGCTGCTGCTGTACTGGATTATTAATGCTTCTATGGGGTGTTTTAGTTTTATTAGTTACTTTTAAAGTAGAGTTTGAGATGCATACAGAGAATGTGACAAATGTAGAGAAGAATTCGCAAAAAGTAGTTCCAATTAGAATTAGTAATACTTACATACACAAAGATAGGTCAATTAATAACTTTTCTAGTAATGTTTTTTCAAAATTGTTATATGAATATGTGAAAACAATGGAAGTAAGGGATTGCTACGTCTGTATGCAATTACCTGCATCCGTTTCAGAGGGTGTTACTTATCATCATTTACCAGCTACATATGGTATTTCCTGTAGTATTTTAAGTAGTGTTTTTTATTTGTTAGGGAAAGTAGATTATAAGATGTCTAACAGAGATAGTATTTTTGGGCACTTGCCAATGAACAAAGAGCTGAATCCAGCTAAAGAAGCTAACACTTTTGGTGAAATTTTTATTGAAGAAAAAGGATTAACATTAGATTACATTTTTAAGAATAATTTAACTTGCAGTTTGAAAGGAGAGGAGAAAGCTTTCCTGGATATGGTAGAAGAAAGGAAATTGAACATGCAGGAAAAAGCAGGAAAATATAAAGTGAGTGAGACAATTTGGGACATTGAGATGGGAAAAGAGTTGAAGAATGGGGCTAGTCCAACTTTAGCTTTAGATGCACCACAGAAAGGTAAACTTTGCATTACAAGAAGGAAATCCCAATATGATACATATTTTGTTGGGACTAGTGAGTGCCATGATACATACTTCATTGCAACAGGTTGGGGTTTCAGAGGTGGAGAAGATACAATTTTTCCAGGAGTATATTATGTTTGTGGGAACAAGGCTTATTACAAGTTGCCTGACCATTGGTATGGCACGTGTTATGTGGGCCTGGTTTTTCCAAAGATTTTTCATATAGATAAAATAACAGATGTAGAACATATTAATTTACTAATGCGTTTTAAGAGAGAAACTTGGTCTGAAATAGTGAGTGACATTTTTGGGGTTTTGATTCCAGCAGTGGGAATTTCTTTGAATGCTTATGGAATTCGGAAACTGTCCACAGTGGTTGATCGCTTGTCGACAAATACCGCTGGAGGGTTTCTTTTGGTGAATACGGAATTAAGTGCCGTACGTGCCATGTCTATGCAAAATCGACTTGCCCTTGATATTCTATTGGCCAAGGAGGGTGGAGTCTGTGGAATGCTGAAAGTTCAACATTGTTGCACTTACATTCCAGACGGAAGCAAAGACCTGAAGGTCTATATCAAAAATATTACTGATTTGCATGAAGAATTAGTACCACTTGAAGCTGAGAATTTATGGACTAAAATAGCTAATAAAATGATAGCTGTTAAGGATTTTATTGCAAAAATAGGTAGTACTATTATAGGTAGAATATTGTTTCCTTTAACTTGTATAATTGTTGCTTTATTGATAATAAGATTGGTGTGTGTGTGTTGTAAAAACAGGGGAGGGAGGAAGAAATTGAATAAAGAAAAGAAAAACAAGAGGTTGAAAAGAGAACCTCAAGAAATTGAATTAGAAGAATTGAGGGAGAGTGTTTACTTAGAGACAAAAAGGGATGATGAAAGAGTGACTGGTGTGTAATGTTGTGTAAGGGGAAAAAGACATTTTCGATTTCTCCTATAATGGGACTAAATTTTCACTAATTTTTTTTTGGGGGTTTATTTGGTGATAAAATCACCAAAGGGGGGATTGCTGGAGCAGAGTTTTCTGTTTGAAAATTCGCTGGTTTTTGAAGCTCTGGCATGTCTATTTGTCATATTAATTTTATTAATTACTAGCAATTAATTATTTGTCTTGTGCAAGTGCGTTTATATTAATCAATCCGTTTGTCCTAACAAGAGAGAGTTACACGTGGGTGCGCATAAATGTGCTGTTTAAAAATAACGTGCGTGTTTTCATGTTTAAACGTTGCTATGTGCTGTTTATTTTTGAGCACAAAACGCTTTCCGAATTAATGCTTTTCTATGTTGCAAGTGCTAGATAGATGCATACACATAAGGGTATTAGTGGGGTTAACACTGTTTAATCACTATGCTGTGGTAACGTTGTTTTTGTTTCTTTTAATTAAGATGGTCTATTGTGGCCTATGGCGGCCTAGTTAAAGATGGCCGATTTTGTAAGCTTGGCCTCGAGTTGAGAATAGAAAACTGTGATGGAAGAGAGCCCTGCTGAATATGGTCCTGAAGTCAGCTGACCACAGTCCTTGCTTGCCTTATAAAATTTTCCGTGAGGACATCAGCAGCCGGGGTAATCTTCGAGTGAAATGGAACGTCCTTGGCAGCCTTGGGAAAACAAAGGAGCCTTAGAGAAAGACTCTGAGCATTGGTCTCATTGCCGAGGAGAAGTAGAACTAACAGATACATTTGAGATTCTTGGTTCCTGTTCCGTAGTCTTTATTTTGTGATTTTTCCTGAGCGGAGATTTTTGAATGTTGCAATGTTACATCCTTTCCTTCTCGCTCTGCTCAGCGGTCCAGCGGACATTACAACTTTTCTTTGTATCTTTCTTTTGTTTGATTCAGTATAAGAATTGTTAGCCTAGAGAGGGCTTGCCACTTGCCATTTGCCTTTGACGCGTATCGAATCTGCGTTGCTGAGGATTGATGCTGAAGGGACTTCGTCTTGAGAGACTTTACCAAGAGACTTGTCCTGACCCGTTCTGACATTTAGCTAGAATAGGTAACTATGAGAAAAATGATTTATGCTGCTTGATTTTCATTTGACTAATTTTAGATAAAGCAATATAACTTGAACATGGTGTTGGATATTATTCCTTGTCAATTATTGTGTATTATATTTTGATTATTCGTATAGGTTGTATAGATTATGTTTATGGACAGTCACAATAACCAGATCTTGTCGACCTGATATAGATGCAGGGTGACTAGGAGTTTTCTTTCCACAGGTTTATTGCTGCTGGTAGAGTATTTGAGTGTATGTTAGTGAAATGGGCCCTAGTGTATGATGAATGTATGTGCGTGTAACTGTGGGATTACTCTATCTGTGGTAGTGGGAATATTATACACACCCTGATCTCTATCATACGGTCCGTATGACTGTTCTAATGGTGCCGTAGGGGTACGTGTGACACGCACCGTACCCACGCATTCATTGCGTGTGTACGGTTCGTATCACTGTTCTAATGGTGCCGTAGGGGTACGTGTGGTACGCACCATACCCACGCATTCATTGCGTGTGTACGGTCCATATCACTGTTCTACTGTGTCGTAGGGGTACGTGTGACACGCACTGTACCCACGCATTCATTGCGTGTGTACGGTCCATATCACTGTTCTACTGTGCCGTAGGGGTATGTGTGGTACGCACCATACCCACGCATTCATTGCGTGTGTACGATCCGTATCACTGTTCTACTGTGCCGTAGGAGTACATGTGGTACGCACCATACCCATGCATTCATTGCGTGTGTACGGTCCGTATCACTGTTCTACTGTGTTGTAGGGGTACGTGTGACACGCACCGTACCCACGCATTCATTGCGTGTGTACGGTCCGTATCACTGTTCTACTGTGCCGTAGGGGTACGTGTGGTACGCACCGTACCCACGCATTCATTGCGTGTGTACGGGCCGTATCACTGTTCTACTGTGCCGTAGGGGTACGTGTGGTACTCACCGTACCCACGCATTTGTTGCGTGTGTACGGTCCGTATCACTGTTCTACTGTGCCGTAGGGGTACGTGTGGTACGCACCGTACCCACGCATTCGTTGCGTGTGTACGATCCGTATCACTGTTCTACTGTGCTGTAGGGGTATGTGTGGTACGCACCATACCCACGCATTTGTTGCGTGTGTACGGTCCGTATCACTGTTCTACTGTGCAGTAGGGGTATGTGTGACACGCACCATACCCACGCATTCGTTGCATGTGTACGGTCCGTATCACTGTTCTACTGTGCCGTAGGGGTACATGTGACACACACCGTACCCACGCATTCGTTGCCTGTGTACGGTCCGTATCACTGTTCTACTGTGTCGTAGGGGTACGTGTGACACGCACCGTACCCACGCATTCATTGCGTGTGTACGGTCCGTATTACTGTTCTACTGTGCCGTAGGGGTACGTGTGGTACGCACTGTACCTATGCATTCATTGCGTGTGTACGGTCCGTATCACTGTTCTACTGTGCCGTAGGGGTACATGTGGTACGCACCGTACCCACGCATTCATTGCGTGTGTACGGTCCGTATCACTGTTCTAATGGTGCCGTAGGGGTACGTGTGGAATGCACCATACACGTCCACTTCCGTTGTTACGGTACGCAGGGGTTGCTGGCCACGCCCCCCAAGTGACCAGACCCTGGTGGTAATGTATGGCCTCCATATTATAGGTTTGGCTTTGAGTATGGGGTTTGTTTCCTGCCCCTCACCCCCACCCTGGCCACTGGGTGTTGTTCTCACCTTCTGCGGCGTGTGCGTCAGGGGCGGTGCACCAGGTCGTAGGCCAAGAGGACCGGGATGACACGTACGAAGGGGTTCATGGAGTGTACGTCACGTACCGGGGCTCCGTTGCGTAGCGGTTCACGTCGGACTCTGCTTTTCCGGCTGTGTTTGACTCCCGTAAAAAAAGAGCCGTACAGAGTGACGTAGGGACGAAACGTACTTGCTGGGCCGGAAACCGCTGCCTGAATACGTCCGGACGTTGCGTACAAGCTGTTCCGGATCAGAATCGTAGGTATTTTTTCCACGTACGGTCTTTTGTACGATTTGTACGGAAATAGGCTTTCTGTACGAATCGTACTTCCTAGGTTGTAGGGACAGTTTACCGGGTATGAGTCGTATGGAGAAAACGCTCCGTACGACGATTCGTAGGGCCTTTTTCCAGGATCGGAATCGGCCCCAATATCGGGAATAATGTAGGCTAGGGTCTGAAATATATATGGTCTGTGTGTGGCATGGCACAATCAGACTAGGTGAAAAGTTGCTGGTGCTGTTTGCATTTTTATATGCTTGATTTGCCCTTTAGCATACTGTGCAGATGTGGTGTCTACAACAGAAATTTATTTTCCATTCTAGTAACAGATTTTGGCAGGAGGGACATCTCATGACCTACTGGTGCTGGGTTTGGTACTTGGACAACATATTGAGTTAAAAATATCAAGATGCAGAAATATTGAGTTTTAATATTGTGATCCAAAAATATTGCGATGCAGGAATATAGTTGACAAGAATATCGATTTTCGAAGGTAAGTAATATCGAAGTCAAAAATATGAATGCTGTTAATATTGTTTACAACAATATAGTTGTAAATAATATCGTTTATTAATTATCTTTATGTATTTTAGAATGTTTTAATTGTATATATTATAAATTGGTTGTATAATTATTGGTAATGTTTTTTAAATAGTTTGAAAAGTTTTGTTGTTTTTAAATGTAATGTAATTGTTAATTGTAATTTCTAGTGTCCGAGCAGGTTGTGGGGCATGTAGGAGTACAGGATGGGAAGTAAATAGTTATTATCAATTAAAAATAAATTTTAATTCAAAATAATTACTTAATTGATAATTAGTTGTGTGAATTGTGTAATAATTTTTTTTTTAATCCATTTTAGTTTTGGGTTGTTTGGTTTGTAGGGGTATAGGGTAAGAAGTAAATTAAGAAATAATTTATTTATAATTAATTATAAATTATTTAATTGATGATTATGTAAATTGTGAAATTATCATATTTGTTGTTATATTTCAGGTGGTGTGTTCATTAGTTTGTAAAAGAATAGGGTGGGAAGTTAATTAAGTAATAATTAATCACTAAATAATTATTAATTTTAATTGAAATATTTAATTTATTTTTACTTTTGTAAAAAATGTAATAATGTATTTTTGTATGTTATATATTAAGTGTGCTTTTTGTGATTGTAGGAGAATAGGGTAGTAAGTTATTTAAGTAATAATAATTACAAATATTTAATCATTTATTACAAATTGATTGATTTATTACTTGATATGTTAATTGTGTTGTACTTTTTTTTACTTCAATTGCATTTTAATTGTTGGTTGTTATGTTTGTGAGAATATAGTGTGGTATTTTATTTAAATTAGTAATATTTTTTTTAATTGATAATAATTATTAAAAATTGCTAATATTATGTACATTGTTTAATTTTTGTTAAGATGTAGACAACATTTTTATATTTAGAACTTTATATTTTTGGTTATTTTATAGAATTGTTAAAATATGTTATTTGTTTGAGGTGAACCACTTTTTCTCTACTGTTACACAGACTGGAGTGGAAATAATAAATGTTACCCCTCTGGAGTCCAACACTTTCTGTACTATTGCATAGACTGGAGTGGAAATAGTAAATATTACCCCACCGGAGTCCAACACTTTGCCTACTGTTTCACAGGCTCGAGAGGTAATAGTAAATGTTGCCCCTCCGGTGTCCAACGCTTTCCCTACTGTTGTATGGATTGAAGTGGGAATAGTTTATTCATTATTTATAGAGTTTAATAGTTTTGTTAAAGTTGTTTAAATATATATTATTATTATGTGCTTGTATATTTAATTTCATATCTTTATATATATATATATACATTTAGGTAATATTTAAGATAGTTTTATCACATTTATTTTTGTTTATTGTTAACTAATTATGTGTAGCTAAATTGGCAACATTTTAATGTTTTTGTAGTTAATTTGTTGAATTGTTTATTTTTTTGTATGTGTGTGTAAGTATATATATATTTATATGTTATATTAGTAAATTTAAAAAGAATAAGAAAGTTATATTATAAAAAATATGATTTTGTTAAATAGTTTTACATGATATGTGTATATAAATATACACACATGCATATATGTGTGTGCACTTGTTTAAATTAGTATATTTTATATATATATTGTTAAATATTACTTAATATTTAATGTACACTTTAATAATGTTATATGTTAAAATATTTAAGATTTACTACTTTTAACTAGTCACGGCCCATGCAGGCAAGCGCAGTGGGGTGGGGTGAGGGTCAGGGGGTGGAAGTGACAAACGACGGAATAGGGAAAATTATTTAATTAGCCCTATTCTGTTGTTTGTAATTTCCACCCCCACATCCCCACTCTGTCACACCTGCATGGGCCGCCACTGATTTTAACTATCTATCTATATATCTATATCTATATCTATATATATATATATATGTATATATATATATATATATATATATATTTGTTAAAAACAATATTTCTGGCTATATATTTTCGATATTAGTATAAAATTATATATTTTTACAATATTGTTATACTCACCTGTATATTTATTGGAGAACTATATTTTGTGCCCAATATTTTTGACACAATATTTCTGTTGTACGATATTTCGGGTTTCAATATTGCGTCAGAGAACCCTGGGTTTATGTGTACTTGGTGTTGTGAGTGCTTGTGCGATTGCAAATGTGATGGTATTTTGGAGTAAATTAGTGGTGGCTGCCCGGAGTGCTGTTATGCAGTGCCCAATCATATGGGAAGGTCTAGCGTAGCGCTAATGTCTGTGTGGTCATAAGAGCCATCTGGAGCCAGTAGGTTGGCGCTGTGAAGCTTGTGGTTCATGCAGGAACAGAGTTCAGGGACATGAAGAGGTCACTCACTGCCTGTAGGGGTGGCTATATGAAAGTGGGTGGGTAATGTAAGTGCTGTAGTGTGTTGCTACATGTTGTTAGCAGGTTCTCCTCTGCTGTTGTGGTGCTTGGAGACATGCAGAAAGGATGAGGATAACAGATATTGTTTGTTTTAATTTATCCTTTGAACTATAACATAAAAGCTCAGTGAAAGCACATTAGGCCAAAGACCGCGACCAAGTTGAATGCGTGTGGAAACTTACTTAAATTGCATTCATACATATATATTTATTATTCATTGATTCATCAATCAATGAGTTCTACTTACTACCTTAGTTATATTCATTGTTTTCCACTTAGCTTAACTTTTGTACTGTTCTGCCCCGTATCACTGTGAAAGCTGAAAGCAAGTATATAAGGACACTTAAAGAGCAGAGAATGATTAAAACAATTACTGAGAAAACCTTTCACTGGCAGAATAGAAAATGAAATGCCGAAATAGTATTATATTAAATAAACACTTGTGAATGCAGAAGCAACCATCTACCCCACAATAAAGAGCTTTGTGAACCGACAAGTATTAAAAAGACAAGGCTTTTAAAGGATTACTCTTTGTTTACCAAGGTCATGCGCACCCTGTCAGACCTGTTTAATCCATGCTTGTTTATCCAGAAGTCTGATGTAACATGTTTTAACTATATTTGATTGCACAATATTCTGCAGAATAATGCTTATTGGAAAGAAAAAATGTTGCATAAAATGTTTCCTGCATTTTCTAACACATCATGGCAGCTTGTAACCTGTAGTCAAAACAAACAATCTGATTTTTTCTTGAAGAATGGGTCACAGTCTGTCATGGAGGCCACAATCTTCAGTCACACCTGTGCTCAAAGCTCAAGTGCCAACCTTCCTTGTGATCTAACCTGTTACACCAGAGGAGAAAAGCAAACAAGCTGTTGCTTCATTGCTCCACGGCATTGTTCAGATGGCTTGTCTCTTTGCTGAGTTGGCATGACAAAAAGTACTTTAGTGTCACTTTATTTGTTCACCTGCTGTAAAGTAAACACGAACCAGAGGTGGTAGTATTTAGTTAGCGTTGGTAAGTCACTGCTAGTAAAACGCTATAAACAAGCTACCGATTACAGATTGTTTTCCTTTTTCGCATTGATCATCTACACCACATTGCAGAGCATTGGCAAAGTTAATCATTTAAAGATAGAGAAGGAAGCTGGTGATAGATTGACCCGTCATATGCTGAAAGCCTGAGGGGCAGGGTTTCTTGACTTCCTCATGCTGCAGTTCAATAAAGTTAATGTAGATATGCAGAAAAAGGCAGCTGATGGCGATCACGAGTGGTGTTTGATTGCTTAATAGACCCCGTGCACCCTCCATCTTTATCTTTGCTTGCTCATTGTAGCACATAGGCATGGAGAATTCCCCCCAGATGGCCAACCATGCATGTGCATATGGTGTGAGACTGTGTGCTAGTACATGTATATTTTTGCCACAATGCAAATATTTTCTCCTGTGGAGCTAGGGAGAAACTTTCCCTGCCATTATTGTGCCCACTGCAGAGTCTTCAGACTCAGGATACCCAGTCTCAGAGTGAGCTCAATTATGGGTGAAACCAGTGATACCTTTCGTCTCATTAGGAGGTAAGATACATCTTTGTAGTGGGACCTTGTTATGGGTGTAACATCCATTTGGCCAGTATTTATCCACCAAATATCGATCAAGCAGGTGTCTTTAACTCAATATATGACACCTTGGCAGAGTATGTGCACCTACCAATGACACTGAGAGGTAAGTGTAGGGGAGACTGACACAGGTCCCAAACCCGCTGCCTTCATCTTCCATTATTTGAGTGGCAAAGGCAATCTGGAAGTGGTGGCTACATTGGAGGATAGTAGACATATGACGACCTATCAACCCCAAGGTCAGGGACTATTCCAGTTACTAGAACACCCATGGCTTACATATATGAGGCTCAACAGGGTCAATAACTCAACGTAAGAGGTTCAGCACTCAACTTCAAGGTCAATTATATATATATCACAAGTTTTCAGTCCATAATACAGAATTCAAGATGGTAAATCATAGTCATCTCAATAAGCAGATGTGAAAGTCGTTTCTTCTTCCAAAAAAATCTTTATTCCTTATCTTTTTCTTAAAATCACAGCATACGAGAAGTAGCCAACGCGCTTCATCCACTTGAACTTCTTCAGGGCTCAATATGCAAGTTGTCATTTCGCATATTCTTCATTTTATAATTCGAGAAAAAGGGATGTAGTATTTAGGTTATTTGAAGTACAATTGCTCTAGTAAAGTGCCAGCATGGCGTCCCGTTCAGTGAGACCTGCAAATCTCCATACCCATGCGGAGCATTTATGCAGAACATTTTCAAACCACAAATCACCTTCGATATTCCTGCATTGCAGTCGATGTGGGACAACAGTCAATCATATAAATTACCCATTTCAAAATGTTTGGTTTTACCAGAGAACTTATCAGAACTGGGTTTTATCATGAAAAATAACACTGTTTAGTTATTGTAAACCTAAGGAATCGATTTGCCATTCCTTTGTCTTGTTTTGTTTGATTTACTTTGGTTGTGTTACATCTCCCATAAGGATTGCTCATTGTAAATCTTTCTTGAAAGATTTTGGCATGTCTGCTGCCTTGTAGTCCAAGTTACAGTATAAAATTTGTGGTGATGGCTTTATTGAGTTATGGACTTTGCTATTCTTTTAACATTTTATTAAATTACATCTGAAAGAGCATTACAATATTCCTTGTCCCATGAAAGATTATATTGGCACTGTAAGTATTTGCTTCCAGGTCCAATAGGGTTCTCAGTTCCTAGGGTTTGGGTGGAAAAATATTATTTAAAAGATGTCTGGGCTGCATAGAAGTTCTCATCTTCCTGGTATCTTTGTCTTGTTTTAAAGCCTCAAGTGACTGCTTGGCCACGGTGTCTCACAATCATGAATCCTGTTGCAGGACAAGAATATCTGTACCACTGCCTCGCCTCCCACACACCCGCCAGACAACTCCGCTCCGTCCAACTCGCCCTGGCCTCCGTCTCACAGATCCACAGGACCAGAAACAAAGGAAGATTCTTTTCCTACACGGCCACCAAGACCTGGAACACCCTGCCCCTCCACCTCAGGCAATCCGCGTCGTTGACACAGGTCAGGAAGGACCTCAAGAACTGGCTCTTCGACTGAACCTCCACACCCAGATGGATCAGCAGCCCCCCTCTCCCCCGTGCCTTGAGACCCTCATGGGTGAGTAGCCGTGCTCTACAACCCACTGATTGATTGATTGCCTTGGTACGTTTCGTTGGCCTCTCTCTGCGTTCATAAGGGGTTGATTCACAAAGATTTTTTTATGAGTTGAAGTGACTTAAAATTACCAGGAGTATGTCACACCTAATTATGGGGAAAAAAAGCATGGCGACTTGGGCCCATCCTGGACCCTAAACTACGGAATCAGCTAAAGTCAAACAGCCTAAAGCACCAGTGGAAAAGTTGCAATGTTATGGAATATTAGCCACTAAGGACAGAGCCGCAAACAATTACGGTCGACTTCAAAACGAGCCCAAACAAAGAAAGGAAAGGGGAAGCTCTAACAACATTGACTAGCAATCCTCGCTTAGTGGTACAAGTGCAATGTGGAATTAACGAATTCAGATTAAGAAAAAGCCTCTTGATATCAGGTCTCACAAACGAGTGTAACATTTTATTGAGTGCAGCAGTGACTTGATTAAACGAAAGCCTTGAGGCACTTGACAAGCAACATTTTGCTCCTGTGTGCCAGTTTTAATTTCACTAGACACGAGCCCCGGCACAAAGCGTATGCAAAATTCAAAGATTTACATCTGTGTGTTCAGTGTACATCAGGTTGCAGCAGAAGGTTTCCGCCACCAAACCGCGTTTTCCCCAGGATTTGAAGCACCAGCTGTAAACGCGTTCAGAGAGTCACAGGTCCAATTCCTGAAAGAGGTGACCGGTCGTGGATGAAACAAGGAGCCAGCTGCTAATGGGCATTCATCTGCATATGCATAATGTTTCAAACTGATTAGCATGCGCATTGTGCAGGGACTCTGCTGAAAAAGTCCAGCATATTGTTTATTGCTGCTTGGGTCGTGTTCATCAGTAATTTACTGTTTACACAGGGCCTCTCTCCACACAACAAAAACAACTTTCCCAGGGAGAATGTGAACGGAACCTCATAGGTAATGATGATTTGAAAGGCCAGCAGTGAGCTGTGCAGATAAAGTGAAATACCTGTGTACATTCAGCACCCTGTGAACAAATGGGTGTGGGTGTTCAGTGATTGTATATCCTCACAGGTCTCTGAACAGCCATTGGCATTTATTTTCTGAAACCCTGTCAACTTGGCCCTTTCTCTAGACATATAGGCCTAGATTTACAAAGATTTTGCGTCGAGTTTCCATTACTTTTTTAAGGCAGACCCAATCCCGATTGGTATTAACAAATGAGGAAATTGCCTTTGAATTTAGGGGAATATTTGTTCTCCTTCAAGAGAAGTTCTAACTTACGTGACTCTCTGGTGCATACCAGACCAAGAGCAGAAGTACCAAGGAGGCAAGAGACCTTATGGAATTTGCCCCGCGTGCAAGGACATCATCCCTGTGGTCCCTGTGCGGTCTGTCCACAAACAAGACACACAACAGAAGTGGACATTGGTACTGTCAGACCATGGCGACAGGTAAAACATACGAACTGCAATAGCGAACAAGTTATTTACTTGATTACCTGTCCCTGCCAACTGAAGTATGTTGGTATGACGACCAGAAAGGTTAAACAGCGTATTTTGGAACACAAAAGCACGATCCGGTGTAAAAAACAATCCACAAGATTGACAAACCATTTTTGAGACAAGCAACAGAAGGCAGACGATATGAGATGGACAGTCCTTGAACAACCCTTTGTTCCTCCCCACGTTGTAGTATGATATACCGTCCTGCAATTAATTTTTTAACAAATGCAACAATTACAATCGATTGCATTTGGTGCACTGATTACAACCTTTTAGACAACTTTTTCCTCTGTGCTAACAAAATTTACAGAGGGCTAAAATTGGGACGTTATTGATATTATTTACCAGGCGTCCTGATATTAGTATACTATAACTGTGTCAAGTACTACACTTCCATGACTCCAAAAGCGCGTGAAAGTCTGGTGACATAGATACTACAACTCCCATGTTCCATGCGCTAATAAGGTGCCGGTTAAATACTAAAACAATACTTGATATCAACCACCTAACAATATGAAATTTAAAATAAATTGGGTCAGGGTTCTACCAGAAGCAGAAAGCGTAACTTATATTTCCAACGAGTTAATAGCCTTCCTGCAGTCTCTTGATGACGCGCCTTACACATGACAGTATTTCCTGCGCGTGCGCCTCTTCCCTGTCAAGCAAGCGTTCTGATAACAGAACATTACAACTTTGCCGAAGCACTACACTTCCCAATAGTCCAAGAGGGTCGGAATGGGAGGCGATAATGGAACTACAAATCACAAAACTCACAGGTCAATTTGTAGTCCACCTACGAGCGTACAAATATTGTGTCGCAGATTATTAAAACACCATTAGGTTGTTAATTCTAAACATACGATTGGATTATATTTGTTTCTCAATGCTATCAACACACACGATTTTAATAAATTGCCTATGGTTTCATTCCACTGGTTTCAACAATAACGATAAGCGATACCACAACTTTCACGGGGGCATATTATCAAGCCAGGCGATAAAATTATCGCCGCTTTAGCGACAGAAAACTGCAGCTAAAACGGCGATAATGGGCTTGATAATATGCTCTATGGAATTCCAATTGAAGTCCATGTTAGACGTCCTTCACATTTAACATGGGCTTCAATTAGAATTCCATAGAGCATATTATCAAGCCCATTATCGCCGTTTTAGCGGCAGTTTTCTGCCGCTAAAGCGGTGATAATTTTATCGCCTGGCTTGATAATATGCCCCATGATTCGTAAGCCTATTTGTAGTTGCTTGATGACGCGCTAAAAACGCAACATGATTCCCTGTTAACCTCTTCTGTGCCCATGACGAGATAGTCTCGTCATGGAGCACGGTTGCGCTGTGCCCATGACGAGATTATCTCGTCATGAACCCCGCCCGCTAATGTAACGCCCGGCACAGGAGGGGGAAAGGGTGTGGCACTGAAGGGGTTAAGGATAGACAGCAGTTTCTAAACATTCGATTTAGCAGGATATAAAAAGCATGCACCTTCTCCGTTCGGTTACCGCTCGTGACAGCCAGAAGACGGTCCGGGGTACCGACAGAGACGTTAGTACAGACGATCATTACTGATGTTACGCTACCAGTTTATGACCATAACTGGTTAGGGTTTAGAACCTTTCCTAAAACCGCGTAGTGGGTACTTTTCTTAGGCTGCTTTGGTGGTTTAGATCACTCACTGTATTCATTGGGGATGAATAATACAAATGAGGGCCAGTCTTTACACACGGTCACCATTTCGAAGGGGTATCGTGCATATACAAACAGCATTTGCCCAAAGGTGCACCTTTTGAATGTTTCAGTAGCTAGTGGTTCCTTGAACATTAGCTTAAATGTGCATGATTAGAGTCAGCAATATATTGCACTATAAAACAGGAGTACAGTCCTTAGTGATTATTATATTCAATATTTACAAGTTCCTGTATGGACATCTTATGAGTGCAAGGCTTATATGTCAGGTTGGAATTTTCTGAGTTGATTTTAACTAATGGAAAACTGTTTAATGGAATATCTGCACATCCATAATTACAGCTCTTTTCTTCCAAACAGAGCGGTGCCTCACGCCCTGAGCTGTTGCCAGGAGTTATGAGAAGACCACCCGTACATATACGGGTAAGGATATTAATTTCATTTTAATGTTCAAATGTATAAATAATTCATTAGACGGCAGGAGCACTAATAGTGATAGTGTTCCTGGTTTCTGAGCACAAATTTGAGCATAGCCAAGATGATTGCTGTGTGTACATGGAATAGCATGTCACTGTGTTTTTCTTTTTCACAGTTGACAACATTAATCCTGTAGATCCTTCGTAGAGGAGACCACAGGTGATTGTAGGTTGTATTGTTCCACCTACTGAATATTATTTTATTTTTTCTAAACACACATTTGCAGTAGTATTAACATCTAGGTCCTGAGGAATGCCAAGATCGAAGTCTGATCATTATGGATGAAACATGTAGACCCTCTATTCAGACCAGCGCGTTCGACAATTCTTTCAGATCGTGCTTGCATTGTTTATTACATTTGACACCAAACGTCAACCATTAAAGATTTTTTTCATATTGGTAGCCAATTTTAATAACGCTTAACACATCACTTTTTTCACACTGCAAACACCCACCCCCCATAACACTCTTCATGCTTCACAGATCTTAGGAGATCAGACCAACTGCCCCTCTTAAAAACATCTGTGAGCTCCTCCCTCACAGTGAGGGGGTTGCAGCCCTTGGTTGCACTAGGTATTGCAACTAAGAGGAGATCCCAGATGATGAAGCATGCCACTTCAGTGGGTGATGGGATTCCGTCCTCTTAAATAGAACTCTTTCCATGTAGACACAAGATCACGTGCCTGTACTGTAGGTGTCTCTGTCTCTGACCTCTCCTTGTAGGAGTGTACTAGACCCGTGGATTTCTTTGTTTGTAATAGAATATTTACAAGAGCCTTGTACCCATGGAGAGTCAGTTTTTTTGAGGCTCCGGTGGCGCACAGTGCAGGACCATATCTACAAGGCCACGCAATGCCACCCTGCGTGACCTTTCATTGCCTTGTAGATAAGGTGTAAGGCCACGCAGCACAAGTCGCAGCGTTGCCTTACATTGCGGCAGGGAGTTGCTGTGGGTGTTCCCCAAGATGGTACAGTAACTGCTTGCACAGCGATCACTTATATGTGTGACCGCCTGAAGGCGACCTGACGAGCAAATATGTGCCTTGCTTATGTAGGTTTGGGGCATTGCTGCTGTACAACAATGCTGTACTATTTCAATGACAGATTGGGAGGGAAAGTACAGCAGTATATGTTGCATTTCTTTTTACCACTGGGTAATATCTAATGCTGGAAGTTCAGTTACAGGGATTGGTGTTATAATGCTATGCAATGCATGGGTGGGGTCTTATTGACATCTGCAGAAGTACTGGGTCTGCATTAGAAGATAGGTGCAGAAGGCGGGTCTAGGATGTAGTTACCCGGCCACACCTACTCCGCAGGTGGGAAGTGGGTATCTAGCCGCCCCCCATGTGGGTTTTTCCCAAAATGGTTGCTCCATTTTTTGCAAAGTTCTTTGGGGCATGTCTTTGGCATGATTGGGATGCTGAAGTGGGTGGTGGTGTCTGGGGTTTGTTCTCTTATTTTACATGTGTGACACAAATGATGCAACAGGATAATACAGTTCAGTTTCAATGAGCACAGGACAACAAATGCATACCATGTAGCTTTCACACAGCATGGGGCTGAAAGAGGGTGACATTCGACTGCTGACATGGAACGTGAGGGGACTTAATAATCCTAAAAAGATTAGGCAGGTATTTGCGTATTTTGACATATACCAGGTGCATTTGGCACTATTACAGGAGACACACTTGACACGGACAGGGGAGGGCAGGATTGGTGGTCGCTGGGCGATGATAAAGGCTGCTGCCTCATACTACAATTATGCCAGAGGAGTAATGATACTGGTAAAAAAAGGGACGCCACTCAAGTTGTTATCGACAGTATCGGACCATCTAGGGTGCTTCACATTGGTAGAGGGGAACCTGGCAGGAACAGTACTCACGATCATCAACACATGTGGCCCAAATGTTGATGATCCCAACTTTTATATACGTCTTAAAACTAAACTGTATCAGCTGCAATACGATCTGGTAATGTGGGGGGGGAACATGAACACATATCTGGATCCAGACGCAGATAGAAGTGCTTCCACCCCATGACAGGGGAAGAGATCGATAATATTAAGCATACATCATATGAGAGCCATTTGGCGGGACAGACACCCGAATGCTAGAAAAGGCACCTACACGTTGGCGGTACATAAATCATGGTCCAGGCTGGATTATTGGATTCTCTCTGAGCTCATGGCGCCTTGGGTTACTGGGGTAAGGCACATGCCACGTACGCTCTCAGATCACGCCCCAGTAACGTTAGACATCAATATCCCAACCAGGCATCATCAACCATTTCAATGGTGTTTACAACCATCGTCCCTTCTAGACCCTGTATTTAAAGAAGGTTTGCATCACACTATAGAAATGTTCTTTGAGGAGAATGTAGGAACAGTAGAGGATGCAGGCACGCTTTGGGAAGGTTTTAAGGCGACCATTAGGGGGGGCTTTCATAGGGCTTCAAACTGGGGTACTAAAAGAGCTCAGGTCGCGTATACAACATATAGAAACTGAGATTACGTGGTGCGAAAGGGAATACGCTAGCACATTGGATGATCATAAAGTGACATAGATTAGGACGTTAGTGGCAGAATACGAGACAGCGGAGCAGGAAATACTGCATATGTCTAGGCGCTGGAAGGCTAGGGCGTATGGTGAGGGTGGTCGCCCGGGTCGTACACTGGCAGCCAAAATCAAAGGGGTGAGGTCTCAGGAATACATCACAGAAATGGTGGGACCGGATAAAACAATATATCATAATTCCCCAGATATAGTTGACTGCTTCCGAGAATACTACGCTTCCTTGTATGGCTCTGGGGACGACGCGGATAGTGAGGAGATCAGGGAATTTTTTGAGGAAATAGCGTGGGCCTGGCTCTCAGATGGCCAACGAGAGTACCTAATGCAACCCCTCATGCCAGACGACGTGAAAGAGGCCATACAGATGCTACCATCAGGTACAACTGCGGGTATTGACGGATTGCCGGGAGGAATTCTATAAGGAGTTCACTGAACTTTTAGCCCCCCACTTAGTGAATATGTATAGTGAAGCCTATGACAAAGGTATACTTCCTCCCACCCTTAGGGAAGCATTAATTGTCACTCTGCTAAAACCAAGGAAGCGGGCAGACAGCTGTGCGTCGTATCGCCCACTCTCACTATTAAACATGGATCCAAAATAATTGCTGCCAAATTGTGCCCACTGTTAATCAGTCGGGCTTTTTACTGTCTCAGTCTACGTCCCATAATTAGCGCACTTTATTTGCAGTCTTACACCAGCTAGACCCGGAGTCCAGAGCTGTGGTGGTATTCCTAGATGCCGCTAAGACTTTTGAGATGATCAGATGGGGGTATATGTTCGATACGTTAAGGAGGATGGGTTTAACATTCCCATTCCTACGATGGATAGAGATTCTCTATACAGCTCCGCTAGAATGTAAATGTAAATGTCAAGGTACTTATAGAGCGCACTGTCACCAGACGGCCACCTTGCGGTGTCGCCTTTGCGGTTTCCTGGCGCTGATACTCATACTGCTGTGGAACCCCTCCTGGCTTTTCCTGTG
Organism: Triturus cristatus; assembly: GCF_964204655.1. Classification (NCBI taxonomy): domain Eukaryota; kingdom Metazoa; phylum Chordata; class Amphibia; order Caudata; family Salamandridae; genus Triturus; species Triturus cristatus. The sequence continues at coordinate 628,869,319 of NC_140587.1, forward strand.
AAGTGTCCACTCCTGGGCACCCCCAGGGTGAAGCCAGGCATCCTTAGCGCTGTTGGGGCCGGTGTGGAGGCTAAGCAAGCTATTGCCCAGAGTTGCAGCGTGGGGCCCGTGATTAGAATAGGCACCGAGGCGAGAATAAACAGGTCCGAGGAAATTGAGCCCGAGCCCCGCCGCGGCGGGAATCAAACCCTGGTCCCTGGCCAGAACTCTGCTTCAGGGTCTGCCGCTCTAACCATTGAGCCACACTCCTCCGCTAGTGAGGGTGCAGATCAATAATTGCCATTCTACACCTTTTAAAATATATAAAGGGAACAGACAGGGATGCCCGCTCTTGCCTATCCTTTTTGCCATCGTGATGGAGCCACTGGCCTGTGTTGTTCGACAGAGATATGCGAGAGTGGCCCTACAGTTCAGTCAACACCCCCTTATAATCTCCATGTATGCGGATTACATGGTTTTGTACATCCAAAATCCGGAGGAAAACCTCCATCCGCTTATCCGGGAATACATCAAATATGAACACTTATCGAGGCTAAGAATTAACTCTGGGAAGTCCCCTGTTTTTCCACTCACACACGGTACATCGCAGTTTTCACTGGAATACCCACTCGAATGGTCGTCGGAACCTGTCAAGTACCTTGGGGTGTGCGTACATTCTGACCCTGAGATAGTTCTGAGAGAAAACTTTGGCAGAGCTCCGATCTCCACAGAAAAACAGGTGACCAGGTGGAACGGCCTGCCCCTCTCCCTCGCAGATAGAACAGCAGTAATAAAAATGGTCATCCTTCCTAGGTTTCTATACCGTTTCACTAACGTCCCTATTAAACTAACAAAGGTATTCTTCTAGTGGCTGCGCTCAATATCACTACAACTGACCTGGGCTGGCAAGAAATCTAGGTGTAGTTGGGGAACTCTCACAAGACTGCATTCACAGGGGGGGTTCACGGCACCCGATCTGTATTTGTACTACCTGTGTGCACAGGTTCAATTTGCCCACTATTGGTTCTTCCCTCCCCCCTTTCTTTCACACGTGGCGGTGGAGGCAGATGACATGGCCCCAGACCCTCTGGTAGCACTGATTTCTAAGGCTAATTCTACCTACCCATTCAGAGACATGTGCACCGCGGACTGCACGTCACAGGCGTGGCGGGCTACGGCGAAACGAGCGGGCAGACAACTTGTATATACCCCGGCTCTTCCAATAGCACACCGTCCTAAAATGTTGGTAACCCAAGAAAAAAGGGCACTGGAAACTCTGGCTGACATGGGTATAAGTACAATGGAGGATATCTACCCTGAGGGCACTTTCATTTCAATGGAACAGTTAACGGACCGGCATCATTGTGCGCTAATGTCTGTCTTCACATATTATAGGCTGCGGGACGCACTCAAGACCCTTAATGGCAGACACCCCAATGCACCAGACACACTGAGTCCCTTATAGACACTGCTAGCAGGCCCATCGAGAGGCAAATTAGTCACTCGGCTATACAACACCATGCAATCTGACACTGCGCCTACTATCAGTCAGGCGAGGGAACGATAGGAAAAGGTATTGAGTGACACGCTTAGCTAGGAGGACTGGGAGTTCAGCTGCTCCATGACCAGGCGACTGACGGCTAATTATAATTTATGAATAATCCACTCTAAATATTTACAGCAATTATATTACACCCCGCTTCAATTATATAGATATGGCCTGAGAGAGACGGCTATGTGCAAATTGTGTGGGATACTGGAAGCTGATTTTATTCATCTTGCATGGGAATGTCCCAGGGTCCATGAATTCTGGGGGTTGGTCATGCAAGCCTTAACTGTCATGATGTTGGAGAAAGTGAACTGCTTTCCGCAGCTCTGCTTACTGGGGCTGGTGAAGCGCTTAAAACTGGTGAACAGGAGATTGGTGCTAATTGCATTACTACTGGCTAAGAGAAGAGTTGCAAATCATGGGACAGCAAAAAGGCCCCGATCTTTAAAACCTGGATAAAAGATTTGGTGCTCTGCAGAGATCAACTGGCATACTATGCCGAAGAACTCCCACCCACTTCTAGAGCTAGAGATGTCTGGTCTCCACTGACAACCTATTTACTATCTATTCCTCAAGATGTCGCAGATGATTAGGGAACACCTTGGTAGTATTGTGGCAAATGTGTGATGGTGTGGGTTAATGCTCTCAACTGGCTGAATGGTGACATTCTGTAAACTAAAGGTATCTTGTTGTCACACGTGGGAGGGAGGGAAATGTGTTTTCGCGCGTATTGCGCGTATGTTGTATATTGATGAAAATGCTAAAATAAAATACATTTTAAAAAGGTTGTTGTTCAGGAAGGGAATACTTCGGGCACAAAAACTATGTTAACCACAATGCAGAAACCCTTGCCCAATGGCTCATGGGTGCATGTATTGCGGCATGACTGAGTGCACCAACATAGGGAGAGAGCAGAACTGCAACACAGCACAGCAACTTTGCTTGCTGCCCTACGTTGCGTGAAACCTTTATAACTCTGTGCCTTAATCTGTGCTTTAAACTCAGTGTTGCTTTACTTTAGGATAGCATAAATCTGCCAGCAGGCCATTTCTTTGCAACGCACCCAATCGGAAGAAGAATACAGGGGTTGTGTAGAACTAGATGCACATAACTCTCATTAAAATAAAGAGGATCGAATCACCAGTGTACCTTGTTGAGTACAGTAGGGAACCAAGAGACAGGTGCCTACAGGAAACACCAGACCCACGTCTCTGCATTTTCTTTTTCAATGTCCTGGCATTTCAACCCCAATCCTTTCCACAGAAATATGGACCACAATTCTTCAAAAAGTGCCTCATTGTTAAAGTGGCATAGGAAGGTGATGATAGGGGGCAGTGTCCCTCACACAGTGGAATGGGTGTGTTGTGAACAGCTTCTAGTTTGTGAATGGTCACTGACTATCCTGGTCAGCCAGTAACTATTCAGTTGCTTGGAGAGTGCCGGAGTATGGATACATTAACTTGTGAAGCTGTCGCAGGGCAAAAGCCCTTGTACCACTTCCTTTCCCTTGAAATTTGCAAGAATGCTCAACGTTGACATTGCAACTCGACAAGTTATTAGTGAATTGCTATGTTACTTCAATACACAGGAATTTTAGATTTTGCATTAACAAGATATGTCACTTTAAACTTAAGCAGTCCAAGAACATTTCATTTCAGAAATCAAAGAATGTATTTGGATGAAAAAGGTCTTCCCTTTAAACCTTTTTATGAACCAACATAACAATTCACTATGGCCCTCTTTCCTATTGGGGTGTAATCTAAAACACAAATTGCTCACCTGCCAAATACTAGTACTGCTGTAGGGGATGGTATTTACCTGATGTGTTATTTGCTTCCATTCTGATTTAATGGCCTCACAATGCACTATTTTCCACCATGATTTGCGCCAGGTTTTTACCTTGGTAAGAAAATACAATGACAAATGTTCTCCTGGAGTTGGTGCCCGAAAGAAGATTAACATCCAATCCAATTTAAAATGAGGGCTTTGTATTTGAAACCTTTTATTTGCGTAACTGGACACTAACAATCTGATTGACAAACAATGTTCAGCTGTTGGTCGTAGACTTTCACCTACAATATGCATAGGATAACTAGTCCTATGTATGAAATAATGTGCATAGTGATAATAGAAATAAGTTTCTTTGTAGTTTGCTGAATTCAAATAAGTATCTATTATTCAAAGTCGTATATGCCTGCAAATAATTGTTTAACAGTCTCAATGTCCCACTCATTTGAAAGAGAACCAGATATTAGAACATCATTCATTTAAACTTTTTTCACATAAGGCAATTGCAATGTCTCAGTAGGGTGCATAATCTGATATGGCACCTTTTCCTAGGCTATTTCCTCTGGCACAGGATAAACTGTAATGTTTGCAGCATATAAACGTCTTTGGGTTCTGTGGGATGAATCATGATGGTGTAGTTCATAAATGAGAGGTGATGCATTTGTTCTTGCAATGAGAAAATGTCAGTTGAATAGCAGTAAAATTATGAATTTCGTTCAACAACCACATGATTAGAAGAAAAGTTCCTAAATCGATCCAAGCCCACAGAGGAATCATATATTTGTCATGAAACCATTGACAGGCATGAAGTAGTCTTTGGCGAAGAATGACTGTGAAAGGGGTTGAAAAGTCTTCTGAAAAATATCCAGAGTAATTTTCAGCATTGTTGGTCCCTTTTCAAGGGACCATTTCAAATGGGCTAGCATTGGGTGGTATTTTGTAGTATACCATGGAATTACGTTGGACAGTATCCACTGCCATATGAGCAGCATCAGCTGCGTTTGTTACACTCAGTGTTCTGCATTGAGTGCTAAGCAAAACATCCCCAGCTTGGAGGTCGAGCTAGAAATGTTTCTGCTTTGTTTAGGGTGTATGGTATTCAGAGCAGAGAGAGGCTGGAAGGCACTACTTTGAATCCTTTTTGGTGTCTGCTGTGGCTAGCTGTAGAGGACTGGCCACAGAGTGTTTTTTAACGTGGTTGATAGGCACCTGTCTGTTTCTTCTTGATCCAGGCAGAGGAAGCAGGATAACAGTTATGTTGCTCTTTACCACAAGAACAGTGAAAAGTGGTGTGTAAGGTGATTCAAAAGCATGTGTATAGTGGATTTTCTCCCACACTAGGCCCCCTACTTTAGGAACCCACCCACCCATCAGCAGAAGCAATGATCTTCTATTCACAGGTGGTGGCGTAAGAGTGGTTTGTACTCAGACTTCTTGGATACTCTGTAAAACATTTAAACTTTTCTATATACATTCGCCACCTTCCCAGATGTATCTAAGAAGCACATCCAAAGAGAACCTCGTATGGAGTGCATCCTCCGAATACTCGTCTATGCATGTTATTCAGTGCTCTCTGTACTCCATAGATATTCTAATACCTACTAAGACCTGAACACCCAAGCAGGAAAAGCTTGTTAAATCATTCTATTGGCACTCTCCACAACGCCATTTCAATTAAACCTTTGAACGAGTTGGTTATTTGCATACAAACTCCCAGGGCAGACATTGAATCCCTGTAAGACTCGGAGGCAAATGCACGACCGTTATCTGAATGAAATGAATAAACTTCCCCATCAACACTTAGCACTGCAAATCTTTTCAGACTGCTGAAACTTTTGCATTTCTCTGTGGCCAAGCCCATAGAAATCAAGAACATGAATCAATAGCTACCATAATGTATTTATATTGGTTAGCTGAATTTTAGGGACCGATGTGGTCCAAATAATTCACATGGAAAGATATATTTGAGATCATCAGAGGATCTGGAGTGGGGTTTTTTAAACCCTGGAGGGTTTAATTTGCAGATAAATATCACATTGTCTAGCATAGTCCCTAGTTTGTTGTTTATAGATTGGGCCACCAGTAGTTTTGCTGTAGCATGGCTACTGTTGCATTTATTCTTGCGCGCGCAGAGGCCAACTCTTCATGTGCTTTGAGGAACTTCGATTTCCGATCGCGATCGAATCGACCTGCCATTTTGTGCTCCGCCGCCATTTTGTGTTGCAATCACTCAGGCAGCACGGCGAACAAAGTCTATTCTGATTTTTCTGCAGCTTCGTGTTAAGAAACAGCCTTTCTGCATCTATTTACAAAGCTGGTGTTAGGACTGGCCGAGTACACTAATCCCCGTCTGGTTTTCTAATTCCCGTCTCGACTATCTGTTGATTCACACTATTCTTTTCTGACTTTATCTTATCGTCTGGCCTTCACTGTCTTCTGCTAGTATTCTCCCGTTTCACAACTGTGCTCCAATACACACAAACGTATCTCGCCACCTGCAAGTTAGTTACGAATCCGTTAATAAATTAGATTGAGGGAGGGGTGACAAACATAGTTGGAGGCGAGGTATGTTCGAGTCATCTGACACTTTTGTTTTCCAATCTCTCCTATTGGTTCTGTCATGTTTTCCAACTTTCCTTATTGGCTCTTTCTTGTATGTTCTGGGAGTGTATTTGGTTAATGTATATGTTACCTATATAGTATATAAGTGTGTGCGCCACAGAGTGAAGTGGCAGTCTCCTGAGAACCTACCTTGTGTACTTCTGGGATAACTGTACTAGCTGCAGCTAATAAATCTGATCTTCTAACTCCGACAGAGTGTCCCGTGTCTCTGTGTAGCTGAGCAGGTGAACTCCGGAGATTAAGGCGTACCCTGCGCCGCCAGGCCAAAAAGGTTCTGGTTCTTCAACTGGCGCCCAATGTGGGGCGGCTTCAGTGGTACCGGTTCTGCCCGAAGGTCGTGAGGAACCCCGCAAGAAAATTCTGGAGGGTTCGCGAGCCACGTTAAGCGACCCCTGTATGTCGAAAGTGGTCCGAAGGTCTTTTGCAGCGCGGTTACTCCTTCCTGATGGCTACTGTGACCGCTGCCCTGCCTTGGCCCTTCCTTTGGTGATGTATGGTAAGGCGAGACGATAGACGGGCCTCTGTTGGTGTGAGAAGACGTCCTTAGTTAAGTATCTTCGAGGGTCGCGCCCACAATTGTTTGTTCTTTGATTAGTATTTGTAGTCCTTAGATTCGACTATTGCAATAGCCGAAGCCGAGGGTAAGTGCATTTGTGCTGCGTAAACTGAGTTTTATCCCCTTGAAGTTTGTGAACAGTCCGGTGATATCACGAGATGCCTGGTCTGACTAAGTTTGGAAGAATTTGTTGCTTTGGTTGTAATAGGGATTCCCGACTTGAGGACTCTTGTCCGATTCCTTCGGTTGGAACTCCCACATATGAGCTCTATTCGAAACATGGTATTGGCCCCATTGCCTTTAACGAGACATGGACCCGATACACGAAGAAAGATGGTGTTTTAAAATGGCCAGAAAATGGTAGTTTTGATCCTGATGTGTTAGACAATTTAGAAGCAGTCTTATTCAAAAGAAAAGCCCGGCCGGCAATATTTGACTCTTTCCGCCTTTGGCGTAAGGAAGCCAAACAGAAAGAAATTAAGCAAGCAAAACAAGATAGAAAAGCACAGGGTATGACAATTATACAGGCTGCCCAACAGTTTAAAAACGATGAAATTGACAATGTGACTGAAATTTCAGAAAGACAGCATCGCATGGCGATAGATAAATGCTATCCAGTGTTGCCTGTTTCCCCTTTCGATAATAAGAAAGAAATAGAAGAAGATCCCCTAATGTCCCATTTATTGAGGTTGCCTCCACCCTATGCACAAAGTGCCAATGCACCCCAAATGTTACAGCCTGTTCAGCCACCTGCGGTACCTCCGCCTGTTCCGGCTCTTCCGCATTTGCCTCCTCCAGTATTACCGCCCTTGCCGGTTTTACCATTAACTTCGACTTCTTTGCCCTCATCTCCTGATCTTGGATCTCCTTTGCCTTCTGCTACTCCTGCAATAATCAGTTCTCTTCCTGTCAGTTCTCCTAATACTTTGTCTCCAATTCTTATGTCTAATTCTCCGTCTGTGCATAAGCGGCTCACAGACACTGTCACTGGTATTTTATCTCCTTTCTTCGAAGCTTTAAATGTGTCTCCGGATTTTGCTCGAAGACAGTCTCGTAGTCAGTTCCCAGATTTTGAAGAACGAGAAAGGTTAGACTCTCTTGCACGTAAATGGATCAAAAAGGGTCCTCAATACAGTGTGCTTGATATCATGCCTACTTTCTCGCAATGGAATGCGCCTACACAAAGATATGTTTTTAATGCAATGTGCGATACTCTCATTAAAGAATGGGAAGATGCGAGTTCGAGTCCGATCCCACAAGATCTATTAGAAGTTCAGACTGATTTTGATAAAGGACTTGTTGTGGGTTCTAAGGTTGAGAAAGCTGTAAGGACACTTACTTCTTATAGATCCTTATTGTTCTCTCAGGCTTTCCTTGATTCTGATCCGTCAGTTAAACTAGCACTGAAAAATTATCCCATGAGAGAGGTTCCTCCAGTATGGAAAGAAGAGGTTGCAGCAGCAGGTGCTAATCCACTTATTCCCGCTCATTTTCAATGTATATGGGTACATGTCCCCTGGAAGAGATCTGAAGTTTTGGCCCTTAAACAGACTCTACCGGATCCTCGTAAAAACCCTGCGGGTTATTACAAAGAATTATCACAGACAGTTGACGCCTGCATCCTGAACCTAGCTGATATTGATATGCTAATGGAAAATGTAGTTCCACAGACAATATGGGCTAAGATTCGTAAAGAGGATCACGCGCAGGAATTAGGTGCTACTTGGATGTTATAACTACCACTGATAGAGACCAAGTGGGTGGTGCAAAGCCTGATGCTTTGATTTCGGAACTCCCTGGTAGGATTATTACATTAATGAAAACTATGATGCCTGCATTGAGAGTTAATTGGGATAAACTAGCAGCATGCAAACAAAAGAAAGATGAAAGTGTCTCTGATTTCTTTACTCGTTTCGAGGAGACATTTATTGATCACAGTGGTCAAGACATGGCTACAGAGGGTGGATAGCGATTATTTGTGGACAAATTCGTATTCAATTTGCTTCCCGAGCTGTCACATAAATTGAAAGATTCTGAAAGTTCATGGGCTGTTTCTTCTTCTGCCCAGATATTGGCTACTGCACAAGATTACGAAAATAGAGATAATGAAGAAAAAGAAAAGCAAGAGAAAAAGACGAAAGAATTAAAAACGAAGGTTCTCTCGCAACAAGCTTATCCTCCTCGTTATGTCCAGCCTCAGTCTCAACAGCCTCCGCAGTTTCAGAGGTTGTATCAAAAGCCTGAACCATACACTCCGCGACCTTTGTTAGGACCTAATCAATGTTCCTATTGTAGAGAGGAAGGTCATTTTAAGAGTAGTTGTCCAGTTTTATTACAGCGCAATGGAGCATTATCTGCTCCACGAGGTCGTGCTGGCCTCCAGTCAGCAAACAGAGGTAGAGGTCGGGGTGTGTTGACCCAAGAACAACGTGCCCTTCCTTCTCCCAATTCCATGAACTACTTCGATCAGCAGAATGTTAGGTCTACACAGTACTACAATGAAGATCATTATATTGAAGGCGAGAATGAAAGTCTTCATGCTAACTAGGCCTGGGCTAAATTTCCGTTCCGCTCGCGGAAATTCCGATAATTTGACATTTTGGCGTTCCGCGGAGAGCGCGAAAATGTAAAAATTTTCGCATTCCGCAGCTTGGCGATAATTTGGTTCTTGCTCGCGCTGTAAAATAATACATTCTCACGCACGTGCAATCGCCTTACCTGAATCCCCGCGTTCGCCGACAAGTTTTCCCGATCTGGTCGCGTTCTCCACGAGATGTTGGATTGCTGGTAGCCATTTGCACTGTCTCGCGACAGTTCGCGCCCGCAGTAACGTCATGCGTCGTGCGATCACGTCTCTCTTCTCGCGAACATGCACCGCGAGACGAGTGAAAACAAGATGGCCGCGCCCGCAAGCAGCCGCATGGGTAAGTTGGCGAGCCGCGAACACGCAGAAAATACCGCGAACGGGCGGGAAAAAAACTTCTGCATCTTCGCAATATTCCCGCTTGTTTGCGGAGATTTTAAACATTTTCGCGATAATTTGCGAAAGTCGCTTTCGCAAATTCCGCCCACCCCTAATGCTAACTAGGACAGCCATGGACAAAGTAAGGGAGTTGTGTCGGTTCCAGTAGATCAGAATGGACCTTATGTTAACGTCACTACAATGGGTGTTTCAGAGCCATTTCTTCTAGATACTGGGGCAATGAGAAGTTCTATCATTCACTCTAAACTCCCTGGGGCACCTTTGTCAGGCTTAACAAATGTTTCTGTAGGATTTTCTGGCGCCCCTGTTCGTAATCCAGTTTCTTGCCCTTTGCCTATTTCAATTGGTCCTTATGATTTGAAAGCTCCATTTCTGTTGACGAATGGTTGTGGTGAAAATCTGTTGGGTTTAGACCTATTGAAAAGAATGCATGCTACAATATATTGTTCTCCTTCTGGTGTACATCTTACTTTAGGACAGAAATTGATTTCCCCAATGTATTTGTCCAAAGATCAGTTTCCACCTGAATTGCTTTCTCTTCCAGCAACGCTTTGGGCCACGGGTCCGAATGATGTAGGCTGTCTTGAGATTCCACCTTATGTTGTCACCCTCAAGCCCAATGTTGAATTGCCGCGCATTCCGCAGTATAGAATTTCTAGTGAAGGTGAAAAAGCGCTTTTGGAAATCATTCATGATTTGATTCAGAAGGGTGTGGTTGAAGAAACAAGAGGAAACACATGCAATAGTCCTATCCTTCCTGTTCTTAAACGCACTGATCCTTCTCAGCCTCCTGTATATCGTTTCGTAATTGATCTGCGAGAGGTAAACAAAATTGTTGTACCACAGTTTCCTGTTGTTCCAGATATCACTGCTTTGTTGACGATGATACCTTCCACAGCGACTTGGTTCACTGTTATCGATCTAAAGAATGCCTTCTTTAGTATTCCCATTGCAGAAGAGAGTAGGGACATTTTTGGTTTTGCTCTTGGAGGCCGAAGCTTCCGGTTTAAGCGCGCACCTCAGGGCTATTGTGAAAGTCCCTCTATTTACAGCCAAGCTTTAAAATGTCATCTTGATACTTTTCATTTGCCGTCTGGTGCAGATCTTATCCAATATATGGATGACTTATTAGTCGCTGCTGATTCAGAAGAAATTTGCAAAAATTTCACTGTTGCATTATTACGCCATTTGTTTAATCTGAATCATAAGGTTTCACCTTCCAAATTGCAATATGTCTGTCGAGAGGTTACCTATTTGGGTCATCTCCTATCAAAGGAGGGACGGCGATTAACCCCAGAACGAATTCAGGCGATTACGCAAATGTCTGTGCCATCCACACAAAGGGAAGTACGTGCCTTTCTAGGTATTACTTCTTACTGTAGGCAGTGGATCCCTAACTTCTCTTTGATTGCCAAGCCTTTGTTGGCACTCACTTTGAAAGATACACCTCAGCCCCTTCCTTGGACTGATGAGTGCCAAAGGAGTTTTACTGACTTACGTACTGCTCTGTGTTCTGCCCCTGTATTGGGTACTCCTGATTACAGTAAGCCTTTTACGCTCTATGTTCACGAAAGAGACGGTTGTGCGTCATCAGTTTTAACACAGCAATTTGGAGACAAACAGTGGCCATGTGCCTATTTTTCGGCTACGTTAGATCCTGTAGCTAAAGCATTGCCCAGTTGTCTCAAAGCGACAGCAGCAGCAGCAATTTCTATTCGACAGTCTGCTGAAATAGTGTTGGATAACACTCTCATTGTTATGGTACCACATGCAGTGGATACTTTGTTAAACAGAACGAAAACGCAGCATCTTACGAGTGCTCGTCTAACTGGATACGAGCTGACGCTTTTGTCTAGTCACGTACACATTAAACAATGTAATACCCTGAATCGAGCTACTCTGTTGCACCTTCCAGAGGAGGAAAGTGTTGAGGAGCAACATGATTGCTTCTTCCGTACTGAGGAAGAGACAAAAGGAAGAATTGATTTGAAATACACACGCTATAGAATCCGGAAGGAACTCTATGGGTAGATGGTTCTTGTTTTAAAATGCCTAATGGAGATACGGTTTCAGCCTATGCTGTAACTACTTTGCATACAATTGTGGAAGCAGCACGTATTAGACACAATTCGGCTCAAGCAGCAGAATTGATAGCATTAACAAGAGCATGTGTACTATCAAAAGGAAAGAAAGTGAACGTGTACACCGACAGTCAGTATGCCTTTGGTGTAGCGTTTAATTTTGGGCGTCTTTGGAAGGAAAGGGGATTCCTCACTTCACATGGCACCAAAATACAACATGGCCAATTAGTGACTGATCTTCTTGAATCACTTGTCTTACCCACCCAAATAGCGATTGTGAAGTGTAGTGCACATAAAAAGATCACAGATGATGTTGGCCGAGGAAATGCATTTGCAGACGAAATAGCGAAAAAGACAGCGAGAGATGCAACAAGTCGAATGTATGTGGCGGGTCCTGCAAAATAGGTCAGAGAGAGGAATGTATGAGGATACAGTGGAAAGTGTAAGAGCAATTCAGAAAGAGGCTTCAGAGAAAGAGTTGAGCAAGTGGAGAGAAAGTACGGGAATGTTAGATGAGATGGGTTGTTGGGTGGAATTATCAGAACACCAACGTTGGCTGTTACCAGATGCCTATGTACTCCCAGTGGTTACTGTGGCACATGGTCTGGCCCACTTAAGTGCAAAAGGTATATGCAAACTTCTGGCTCCAGTGTGGAAAAATGAACAAATCCCAAAATGCGCAGACAATGTAGTGAAACATTGTATTATTTGTTTAATGTACAATCCGGGAAAAGGAACCCCAACCCCAGCGGGTCACTTTGCTCCTCCGACATATCCATTTGCAAATCGATTATATTCATATGGAACGATGCAACAACCTTAAATACGTTCTGGTGGTAGTATGTGCCTTTTCAAGATGGATAGAAGCATACCCTTTAAAGGATAACACAGCCTTATCAACAGCTAAAGTTCTATTAAAAGAGTTCTTCCCCAGGTTTGGTTTGTCTTGAGTGACAATGGGAGCGAATTTGTTGGCCAAGTCATGCAAAAAGTTTGTGCAGATCTTGGTATCAAGCAAAAGTTCCATGCGGCAAATCATCCACAGTCAGCGGGTTTAGTAAAGTGCTACAACGGAACCTTGAAGTTAAAACTAGCGAAGGTTCAGGCTAGTACAGGACTCAATTGGCCCGATGCTTTGCCATTAGCTCTGCTGTCCACCAGAACTGCAGTACACTCTCGTTTGGGACTTAGCCCTTACGAAGTGGTTTTTGGATGCCCTGCTAATGTATGGGGAGTCCCTCGCCCTAAGAAATACTCAGACTTGCCATATCCAATGTTGATTGACTACTTGCATGATCTGACGACTAAATTGCGTGTTCTCCATCAACAGGTTCAGAATGCTCTGCCGGAGGCCTCCACCGACCCAGGTCATTCGATCCGACCAGGTGACTGGGTGTGTACCAAGAATTTCCAAAGGACGAGAAATTTGGAACCCAGGTGGAGAGAGCCCCGGATGGTTTTGCTCACCACGAGAACAGCAGTTAAAGTCGAAGGAAAGAAAAATTGGATTCACGGCTTGCATTGTAAGAAAGTGCCTTTGCCTTTACCTTATGATCAATGGGTGCGCAGGGGCATTGGTGACTCTGAAAGTGAAAAGGTTCCACGATTCGTGCCTTTTAGTGATGCACACCTGAATGGGACTCTGTCTGAGAAAGAGGACGACGACATTCTGCAGGAAGCAATACCATCACATCGTCGCTTGGACACGACTAATCCACGAACATTGTTTCAAGATCAAAACACTCCTGGGAAGGAACACTACAATCTAAGACCTAGAACAAAGAACTCTTAAGATTTCTCTTTTGTGTAGTATTCTGTCCCGGTTGCAGGGTCAAGGTAGGAGTCTAAATTGCGACCTGAGTAGTGGCAATAGGCCTGCAGGACTTGCAGTGTCATAGGACGGCAGACAATCGTGATTGAGTGATCGAGGAAGATTGCCGTGAGCATCCATTAGCAAGATGGAAACTACACAAAGCAAAAGAGAGAGAAAGGATGAAATAAAGAAAGAATCCTGTATATTAATGTACACTCGTTTCAATATAACCTTATGTATTATTATATTATTGTGTATTGCTTTGGCGTTTATAGGTTGGATTATTTATGCTCTGCAGCAAAAAGTTGTCTCTCCTTCTTCCTCTCCGTCTTCTTCAACTGTTTTTCCACATCTCTTTCATACCCTTCCTCAACATGAACTCATTAGAAGAGCTGAATAACAATTCCTTTGTCCAGTTGTTACATCAGCACCAGTTAGTGGTCAATACAACTGACTGTTGGGTGTGTGGACTTATGCCACATACCACAGAGAAAGGAATGCCATATTTAGTTCTCCCGTTTTCTTATGAGGGTTCTGCTTGGGCTTATTTTGTCATCTTCTCCAATGCCTACCAAAGCAAGTTTAAATGATCCATTAGTTCATATAGTGGTGGTCCGGATTTTAGTCATAGCTCATTAATTAAGGGAATGGTAGCTATGGCTAAAATCATGGAAAATAGTAAAATTTCCGTTGATGAAAGAAAGGCTTATACAAACTGGATCGTCACCCATTACATCACTAGCCTTAATGATAAGGTCAAGCAAAGAAAATCTCCACCGATTTGGACGATTCCTCATCAGGGAAATTTCTGTCTACAAATTAACGATCGCTTTTCTGACACCACACAAAGAAATAACTGTTCCCACACGTACGTTTACTCCTCTCAAAACTCGCCTCCTCTAGTGCCGTCTCAAGGCACATATTTCATTTGTTACAATAGGGCTTATACGTGGTTGCCAACGGGTTTCTCTGGTACTTGCTATATAGCTTTCCTTCTTCCCCCTACTTACACCGCTTCCGCAAATCATCATCGAAACAGATACGGCAGAGGGATTATTGATTCGAAGGACACAGCAGGACAAGAGGGAGGAGATTTCCTAAAAGGATTTCTTCCCTTCTGGGGTCCAATGGCTAACAGCAGAAATATAAGGCAACTGGTTTGTGTCGTGGAAACTACAATAGACATCACTGTAGGAGCCTTAAGTAACATCACGGCAGAACTACAGGCGGATCGTCTTATGACCTTACAGAATCGAGTTGCCTTAGATTTTGTTCTTGCAGATCGTGGTGGAGTGTGCAAATTGATCGGGTCAAGTTGCTGTATTTTCATACCTAATGACGCTCCGACAGTATACCGGGCTATCTCCAAGTTGCACATAATCTCTGAGTCTATTCACCAAGACGAAGGAGATTGGTCTTTTACGGAATGGTTTTGGGGACTACTGTCCAAATGGGGTTGGAAAGTATTGACATTCCTTGGAATAATTCTGACCATTATCTTTTCTTGTTGCCTTTGTATACACTGTGGTCCCGCCATCTGTGACCTATGTGCTACTATGTGCATCCCAAAACCCAAACCACAAGTAACAGAAAACATAAGAATGATGTTACAGCAACAGCTCGATGACCTCATGGCTATCGACATTGACTCAGATTAACATGAGTCTATCTTGCCTGAGTTCTGGCAAAAGGAGGGTCTGAGGAACTTCGATTTCCGATCGCGATCGAATCGACCCGCCATTTTGTGCTCCGCCGCCATTTTGTGTTGCCATCACTCAGGCAGCACGGCGAACAAAGTCTATTCTGCTTTTTCTGCAGCTTCGTGTTAAGAAACAGCCTTTCTGCATCTATTTACAAAGCTGGTGTTAGGACTGGCCGAGTACACTAATCCCCGTCTGGTTTTCTAATCCCCGTCTCGACTATCTGTTGATTCACACTATTCTTTTCTGACTTTATCTTATCGTCTGGCCTTCACTGTCTTCTGCTAGCATTCTCTCGTTTCACAACTGTCCTCCAATACACACAAACGTATCTCGCCACCTGCAAGTTAGTTACGAATCCGTTAATAAATTAGATTGAGGGAGGGGTGACAAACATAGTTGGAGGAGAGGTATCTTCGAGTCATCTGACACTTTTGTTATCCAATCTCTCCTATTGGTTCTGTCATGTTTTCCAACTTTCCTTATTGGCTCTTTCTTGTATGTTCTGGGAGTGTATTTGGTTAATGTATATGTTACCTATATAGTATATAAGTTTGTGCGCCACAGAGTGAAGTGGCAGTCTCCTGAGAACCTACCTTGTGTACTTCTGGGATAACTGTACTAGCTGCAGCTAATAAATCTGATCTTCTAACGCCGACAGAGTGTCCCGTGTCTCTGTGTAGCTGAGCAGGTGAACTCCGGAGATTAAGGCGTACCCTGCGCCGCCAGGCCCAAAAGGTTCTGGTTCTTCAGCTTCTTGATTCATTTTAATCTAGACAGATCATTAGCTCTCACTTTTGGTATGGTGACTACCAGAATGTTATCTGAGATTAAAGGTTTAAGAGTACTTGGGAGAAAAACCTGCTGGAGGTTTTCTAGATTACTTAGTTGCATTTATGGCTGTTAATATATCTGTGTCGATCTTTGTTTGAGATGTAGTTAAGACTCCTACTCAGACAGTCTGTATTTCAGCTCTTGCCGCTTCGTCAGCTGCCCAGTTCTTTTTAGCGTGAATACCACTACGCTGATATCCCAAAGTGTGCCTCATATGGACTAATGGAAGCTTGTCTTGTAAGACAGCTACCTTTCCTCAAAGCTGTTTATTTTTTATAGGCTTTACCTTCGAGTCCTTAAATTCATTCAGTCGCCAATGTTGCAAATCAGCATTGTAACGTTGCACACAGAAAGTTAAGTCGAACACGAGTGTGGGAACTGATGAGTCAGTCTTCTGTAATGCAAGTAGCAGGGCATGTAATTCTGCATGTTATGCAATGCTATCACCCAAAAGTTTAGAGTTAGTGCATTGTGGAATTAATTCACCAGCCTTCACTACACTTTGCGCTACACACAGGCTGCGGAGCACTCACGTTTGGTTCCTACCACAGGTTGTAGAAGATGCTCTCATAAGACTCGACAGGCAAAGTGTCTACAGTCCGAACAGTATTCTGTTCATATTGGAGAAAAGCTTCTGTATGAAGAGAGGGATCATACTGAAACTTTACATCCACTGCACTTGAAGAAGAGTCCCACTGTACTGTGGAAATGAGGATTTTCCTGATCAGTTATGTCCCCTATCTTGGACCCCAACGGTTCTATATGCATGTTACAAGTACATGTATGTTCCCTCCAGTTCCAGTTTCTAAGACGCAAACATATGTGTGTCTAACGTCGACATGTTCTCTGTCAGATCCGCCATCAATGGGCTGGATATTCGATTCCTAAGTATGAAAGGCCACCGACTTTATATGGCTAAGTTACTCCATTTTTACAGTTCAGGCAAGTAGGCCCGATTCTGTCCTCAAAGCCTTTCCCTGCTCTCTGCCTCCGACAGCTTCAGCTTGAGCTCGCATCTGTGACCATGAACTCTGTCTCATTCTCTGCGCGGCCCACGAAGCCTGACATCAGCCTATTCTCTGCCAAGAGCTGTATTTCACCTTCGAATTATCTGCTTCCCCCTCAGCCGATGCATTCCTGCCTAGTAGTTTAAGTAAACAT
The DNA here is from genome assembly GCF_964204655.1 of Triturus cristatus. Classification (NCBI taxonomy): domain Eukaryota; kingdom Metazoa; phylum Chordata; class Amphibia; order Caudata; family Salamandridae; genus Triturus; species Triturus cristatus. The sequence goes on from NC_140587.1 coordinate 628,886,385, forward strand.
TCTTCCAGTTACCAAGCAAAAGGCCCGGTTTCTCTGCCCTCATGCAAGTAATTCATAGCCCTGTCACCATGGAATATTCCCATCCTCTCGCATTCAGTGTAGACACTTAGACGCTTGTACACGCACACAGTCAGTATAGAATAGATTCTGTCCGAGAGTCCTTCCTTGTGGATAACATAGTTCTCCAAACATAGGATGGTAGATATGATTTGGGATTAGGTTGACTTGACACCCAGACTTCTCGTCTCCACATGTAGAGCTAAATGTCAAGTCCCCTTCACCCCCTAGTTGCACGTCAATTACACGTCATGCTGCCGCGCGCGCATCTATGTCAAGTATTATCTTATAGATCCACCTATGTCTGATAATTCTAACCAATCATGTTTCTTTTATTCCTTATTACGCCTAGTTTCGATTATGTCACTGTCACGTCACTTTTCTTATCAAATGTTACGCCTTCTACATTCGTTTCATTGTAATGCATTTATTATAAAAATACATGTCTATCAATAAATTGTTGTACTTCACTTCCTGAACCCTCGTGGTGACGGAACCTGAAGGCCGCGACTCGAGTCGGCCATTTTGAATGGAATAAAGCCCATCTAGAAAACCTCTTATACCACGGATTCTGCCTCTTGTTATTTTGAGCTATTTACTTTATTTTAAGATTCCGCATGAAACTCAGTCCGGTATTTTTATTTACCACATAATGGCGCCCGAACAGGGACACTTTCTCATCTCACGCGCCGGCGGTGCGTTGCAGGCCCGGTCTCCTGCCACAGCTGGACGGACCATAAACGCGTACCAGCAGGATTTCCTGTAAGCTCCCTCCGGTCAAGCGGGGGCGACTGAGGCTGCGATCAACCCAGACGAGGCGGTGAGAAGTGCGAAGTATCCCGACCAGAGCCTAGCTGAGAGAGCAAGATCCGAGGTATACTGAGGCCCACCAGGTTTTCCGAAATCCCGACGTCCAGAGGGTCCGATGTCCGCAGTTATCGAGTCCTGTCCATTCTCTGAGGCCTTCCGTTTCAAGGAGCTACTCGGTGAGTACCATCGCCGGGGAGGCATGTTGACGCGCACATAGGTTGTGCCGGTCAAGACGGATTTGGGTACACAAATCCGGTCTGCACTGTTTAGCAGTGTATATGTACTGTTTAGCAGTATATCAAGTATTCCGAAGTATTCAGTTACTGTCAAAAATTTAGCATGGTGATTAGTTAGGCAGACTGTCATCATTGTCGATCATTGTTATAATGTTTAATGTTTTTAATGTTTAAAGTATTCAGAAATGTCTTGCATATTGTGGTATGAATGACTGTTCATTGTTCACTGTTCATTTATTGTGTTTTTCGTATTAAGAAAATTCACGAGTAAGTATCAGATCAGTTGTAAATATGCCGCTCTTCTCGAAGTTAAGACAGATTACTACCAGAAAAGGGGTGCTTGAAGAAGCAGTTCCTATTCCTCCTAGGGATACTCCAGGGCATTTTATGTACCAGAAACATGGCTTAGATGCCATATTGTTTCTTGATCTATGGGTAGATTATACCAAGGGATTGCCGGAAAGTCAAAGGTGGCCCGTAGCGGGAACCTGGGATGCAGAATGCATCATGAAAGTGGAGGAAGAGTTATGGAAAAGAAAGGTCAGACAGTCACAGAAAGACGCTGTTGAGTTATGGCGTAAAGAATCTCATAGACGAACAGAAAAAGCACGTAGACAAGAAGAGAGGAGTAAAGAAAGTTCAAATAAAGTTCAAGAAAATCTATTAATTGAGGAAGGTATCCGAGTGAAATCAGAACAAGTAAATAGACAAAGAAATGCTCTTATGAATGGTATGTATCCCCTTCTAGCCGAAGGACTACCTAAGGCTGTTACAGAGATGCCAAAAGACTTGCCACCTCCATTATTTCCAATTAAGGTACATCCAAAAGGGCACCCCAGAACCGCAGAAGATGTTTTTCTTTCCTCATATCTAGACGACGCAGCTCCCGAGTATGCTAACGCCACACCACATAGACCGCCTAGCGGAGGGGTTCAACGTCAGGATCAGGTATCTGTCCCCGTGCAACAGCAAGTCCCGACACAAGCTTTGGCAAGCACATCTGTTTCCGCATCTGTCTCCGCAGTCGACTCTACAGGGGTATCGACACCCATAGTTGCTGTGTCACGTTCAACGAACCCATTCACACCCGACGCCCCAGATGGGGCCACGGGAGGGGCTAGCAATACCTTCACACCACCTAGAATAAATAAACTTGTTTTTCAAGAGTCAGCACATTCACGTACACCTAAATTCGTAAGTGAACGTACGCTTAAAGAACTCCTTGTAAATTGTAGATATGACCCAGTGGTTGGTAAAGAGGACGAAATGGTCCTGGCATCATTACGTATCAGGCGAGCCGCAGAGTATTTAGCGAGGTTACCAGGAATGACTACGCATCTAGATAACATATATCATTTTGTTCAAACAGGACGAGATCCAGGATGTATTAACAGAGCTATGGAATTTCAGAAAGTAGAAATACAAGGGGAACTGTTACGTTTCCTCATAAACTGTGTAATCAGAAATCAAGACCGTCCGGGGGTAGACCCGAATGCAATGCGTACTCTTGCAAGATGGAGTCAGAATATATCAGAAGGGAGACACGATAAGCAAAATTGTATAATAGCCATGTGCCGAAAAATACGTAAAGAAATAGAGCGTATTCATGAAGAAAGATTGGGAACAGACGAGTTTGAGCAAAATGAAGTGTCCGAATCAGGGAATTCCGCAAGACAGTCAGAGACCATAGCCTATGTAGGCAGAGGAAGATCCTGTGATAATGCTAGATGTTTTTCTGATCCCATACACTCTGTATGTCCAAATAATAACAGAACGTATCCGACGCCTGTAATAAATCTGAAATCTCCTGAACATTTGTTCCAAGCCGCAGATAAAATACTACGAGAACGAAGGGGTTACCACCTCCTCGATTCCATGGATGAGCAAGAATTGGCCAGATCAGCTGTTCACTGGATTGACAGTCCTGAAAAATACGGTGATGAGACCGTAGCACACACGTTTTTTAATCTCAGTACAGATGAACAACGTTTAGCTGGAATCTATATGATTCAGCAACTCCTCATATTATATAAGAGCCAACATGCCGACCCTGGTCCTTTTCCTGACATATGAAAATACAAAAATGAAAATGCTAGTTTCTCAGACAGTACCAGCAGATGGTCACAAAAAGGGTGTGACACATTCTGGTGATTCTGCAGTTCCTGTAAAAGGAACCTGCAATTACTGTAAACAACTAGGCCATTATGTACATGATTGCCCAGTTCTAAAACGTAATATAGCTACAGGTATTACTAAAGAGAGATCACGATTAGTTAGACAAGATCAGAATGAACAAGGAGCTATGCAGCATGGACAGTCCATGCCAGTTCAGCAACAGTCCATGCCAGCCTCACAGCAACCCACACAGTTTGTGCCAGCTGCACCACCGTTGCCTGCTACTGCCACACAAACCACAACACGACAAATGTATCAGACCGCACAGTATGAATACCCTGAGTATCAGCGTTACGCATGAACCAGCCTAGAGAGGGAAGTTGACTTACCACTTATCGAGATTCCTGTAGATCAAGAAGGACCTTATGTACATAGTGAATTATTAGGTCAAAGTAGAAAATTCTTACTCGATACAGGGGCAAGTCGAACAACAATAAAACGTAGTGAAGTTCCAGGGGCACCCCTCTCAGGCTCTCAAAATGTTTCCCTTGGTTTTTCAGGAAAACCTATTGTTAATGAAGTATCACAGCCTCTACCACTTACGATAGGACCTTTGACACGAACTACAGATTTATTGCTTACTAAATCATGCCCAGAAAATTTGTTAGGAATTAAGACTCTGAAAGCACTAGGAGCCATAATATGTTGTTCTCCGGAAGGAGTAAGGTTGTTTTTGCGTGATTTTAAAGGTCACTATGTGTCTAGAGACATGGATCCCCGACTACAGACTTTACCAGCACATCTGTGGGCACAAGGCCCTACTGATGTTGGCTGCATGAACATTACACCCTATCGAGTTACATTGAAAGCAGGAGTGGTACTACCACGAATGCGACAATACAAGTTACCGCATGATGCTGTAGTGGCTTTGCTGAAAATCATTGACGAGCTGATTGTCCAGGGAGTAGTTGTAGAAACAGACTCTAATATATGTAATTCACCGATAATTCCGATTCTTAAACGAACTGATCCTACTGCCCCACCAGTATACCGATTGGTTATTGATTTGCGCGAACTAAACAAGTGTATTGTACCACAATTCCCCGTGGTCCCTGATATATCATCATTATTGACAGCAATTGATTCCGAAGCAACATTCTTTACTGTAATTGATCTCAAGAATGCCTTTTTCAGCGTCCCAATAGATCCGGAAAGCCAATACTTGTTCGGATTCAGTTTAAATGGGCGCAGTTTTAAATTCTCACGCGCTCCCCAAGGATTCACAGAAAGCCCCAGCATCTACAGCCAAGCATTGAAACGAGAACTTGACAGTATCCACATGCCAGTCAATACTGCACTGCTTCAATATGTCGATGATCTACTGATCACCGCGAGAAGCGAGTCAGAATGTGAGAAAGCTTCTCTGACAGTTTTATATTTCCTAGCCGACAAGGGGCACAAGGTGTCCCCTTCTAAGCTGCAATTCTGTGTTCAGCGAGTTATTTATCTTGGTCACTCGCTGTCCAAGGAGGGAAGGCAGCTTACACCAGACCGCATCCAGCTAATTGCTAACATGTCAATACCCCAGACACAAAAGGAGGTGCGAGCTTTCATAGGCCTCACTTCATATTGTAGGCAGTGGATCCCTCAGTATGCATTTCTAGCAAAACCACTCATTCAGTTAACCACACAGGAGGCAGCCACATCGACTGTTCTCCCTTGGACTCAAGAACATACACAAGCTTTTGAAAGTTTAAAGAAAGCTTTATGTCAAGCACCTGTTTTAGCAACACCATGTTATAGCAAACATTTTACACTCTTTGTTACAGAACGCGAAGGTACTGCCTTGTCAGTACTCACTCAGGATCAAGCAGGATCACGTAAGCCATGTGCTTATTTTTCCAGTACATTAGATCCCGTAGCTCAGGCTTTGCCTGCATGCCTGAAATCAGTGGCAGCGACAGCCTTAGCTATCAGACAAAGCGATGCCATAGTATTAGGACACCCATTGACAGTACAAGTACCACATGCAGTAGAGGTTCTTGTGAACCGAACACAAACACAACACTTGACCATAGCAAGACTTACCGGTTATGAACTGACATTGTTTCAACCACACATAGAGATCCGACGGTGTAATACATTGAATCCTGCTACACTATTACCTGTAATTGGAACAGACCCACTAGCTCATGATTGTGTTGAAATCATTGAAATAAAGACGAAACCTAGACAAGACTTGACAGACGTTCCATTGTTAGATCCAGACCTGACGTTGTATGTAGACGGATCATGCATGAGAGCAAGTACAGGAGACTTAGTGGCCGCGTATGCAGTCACAACAGACACTGAAGTTATTGAGACAAATTGTATAGATACTTTGTCAGCCCAAGCAGCAGAACTTATTGCTCTAACACAAGCCTGTATTCAAGCCACAAATAAGAAAGTTAATGTATACACTGACTCACGTTATGCATTCGGAGTTGTACACGACTTCGGCGTGCTGTGGCGAGAGAGAGGTTATTTAACCTCCCATGGTGCCCACATTCAGCACGGACCTCTCATTCATGCCTTGTTAGACGCAATACATCTACCCACTGCTATATCGATTATGAAATGTAAAGCACACACGAAGGTTACTGATATCATTTCTCAAGGCAATGATTTAGCTGACAGAACAGCTAAACAGACTGCTCAGAATCGCACATTAGACATGACAAAGCCGATAGTTCAGACACCAACACAGTGTATGACAATTAAGGATCCCGCACTTGACGTAATTGACATACAGACACATGCCACAGCAGAAGAAATAAAGAAGTGGACTGAACTAGGAGGGATCCAGACAGATCAAGGGTGGATGACGAAGGAGAAATCTGTATGGTTTCTCCCTGATTCCATGGTTCAAGCCATTATAGCTACAGTTCACAGTCCAGCACATTTAGGAGAGAAGGCTATGCTAGACAGCATTCAGCACATTTGGTTCAATAAACATTTACGAGCAGCAGCTAAACAAAAAGTCCGTACCTGTATGATATGTTGTCAGTTTAATCCAGGAAAAAGTGTTCCCGTAGAGCAGGGTGGATTTCAGCCTCCTGACCATCCTTTTGAAGTCCTCCAGATGGATTATATTCAGATGGAACGTTGTCGAGGATTCAAATATGTCCTCGTAGTTGTATGCGCTCTCTCTCGTTGGACAGAGGCGTATCCCGTATCAGATTACACTGCTCCGACTACTGCCAAGCAGCTGGTTCGAGAATTCTTCCCACGGTACGGTTTACCACGTGTTGTATATTCAGATAACGGCCAGCCTTTCTCATCCGAATTAATGAAACATGTCTCACTTTTACTGGGATATCAGTGGAAATTCCACTGTGTCCGACACCCCGAGGCAGCAGGTCTCGTGGAACGACATAATCAACTTTTAAAAATCAGATTGTCTAAAATATGTCAGGAAAAAGGTGTGGATTGGATAGTAGCCTTACCAGTTGCGCTATTCTACATGAGAATGGTAGCACACTCTCGAACAGGGCTATCCCCGTATGAAGTGATCTTTGGTAGACCACCGAATATGTGGGGGACGCCTATACCCCGTAAAATAACTGATGTTGACTGTAATATGCTGACAGATTACCTGGCTTCCTTGATGTCTGCACTACAATCTTGTCGTTCACAGGTGGTCGCAGCTTTTCCCGACAACACCGAGGTGAAACCTCATGATGTGATTCCTGGTGATTATGTTCTCATCAGAAACTTTGATAGGAAAACCCAACTGGAGCCAAGGTGGAGGCTTCCTAAGTTGGTCCTGCTGACGACCAGAACAGCTGTGAAGATCGAAGGGAAGAAAGGCTGGGTGCACACCAGCCATATCAAAAAATTTCATGGACTTCCTCCTGACACGAACAATACTCCCCGTGTGTCTTCCCCCATTGACTCAAAGCTACCTTTGGCTGAGGCCAGTAGCACCGAACTCTATAAACAGAAACTCAGGTCCAGATCCAAGCTGTCGGACGATTTGATTGTTTAAGTCCTCTCCAAGGTGAAGCGGTTGAATCTGTCCCGACATGTATCCCTTAGGTCTGAATCATGTAGAGTCCAGAATCATAATGAAACGACATGCTTATTGTAAATTACTGCGTAACCACTGTATTGTGACTTTATTAATTTTGTTTTCCTTGAGTTTTTTAATAGTTACTGCAAGTATATTGTTGCATATGTATTATCCTGTTTCTAAACGTACTTTCAATATAACTGATGAACATTCTTTTAGTGACCTACCGCCACATGAGTTGTCCTATAGACTTGCGCTGCGCAATAACACCTTCATTAGTATGTTACATCATTCCCATCAGACTAGTAATGCCACCAATTGTTGGGTGTGTGGCCGACTCCCTCCCTATCAGAATAACAAAGGAGTTCTGCCTCTCTTTCCACATCCGTTCACACACAATGGCTCCTGTGGAGCATGGTTTAGTTTATTAAATTCCATAGACCCAGACACAGCAGTTTATCAACAACATTGGATATGGGGAAATCTGAATCTAGTTTTATTCAAAGTCTGTCACCCTAATAAGGAGGGTCACCCCAGTAGAACAGGAACTGATTTAGAGAATGAAGTGTATAAATTAGGTAATTTTACGCCTAATCTTATGATTTTAAATGTCAAATCCGAAGTTGAACTAATTCTGCCCACTATGTCAGTATTTCCAGTTAAAGGTGAATTATGTGTAAGAAAAGTTGGTTCCATACATATGGGCCATAGCCAATGCATTACTACAATAGAATATAGTGATCAAGGCAAATCTTCATTTAGAGCTTCTCGCCATTCTTACTTCATATGTGGCCAGACGGCATATATGCGTCTGCCTCTAGATTGGGATGGTACCTGTTACATAGCATTCCTTTTGCCACCTGTTTTCCTAGCTCCCCCTGATTATTATCGAAATGTTCATTTAGTACATAAAAGAGAGCGTAGAGATCTCCCAGTTGTCGATTATACTGAGACGGCATGGGACAAGTATGTAGATTTCAATAAAGGTATCTTTCCCTATATAGGTACAATATCAAATAGTAAGCTGATACGTAGACTAACCAAGACTCTTGAAGCTGTAGTAAACGAGACTATAGCCGCCCTAGGCAATCTGACAGAGGAACAATCAGTGATGAGAATTGTTGTTCTCCAGAATCGTCTTGTCCTTGACGTCATCCTGGCCGATAGGGGCGGAGCTTGCAGGGTCATCGGATCCAGCTGTTGCATATTCATACCAGAAAATTCGCCATCTGTATATAAAGCTATAACACGACTTCATAAGATTGTAAGCCAGATACACGAGAATCCAGGCACTTGGACGTGGTCCGGGTGGTTTTGGAATGTGATATCAGCCTGGGGATGGAGAGTTCTATCCTTCCTAGGTATTGGCCTTCTTATACTCTTCAGTTGTTGTTTATGTCTGCAATGTGGACCAGCGATTTGTGGTCTGTGTGCCACATCATGCATCCCATATCAAAGTTCTCGTTCAAAATGCCGGAAGAAGAAGGAAGAAGAAATGATGCTCCATGAGCAAATCGATGGAATGATGAAGATTGATATCTCTTGAAGGGCAAGAAGGGGACAAGGAGGGAATGTGGAAATGAGGATTTTCCTGATCAGTTATGTCCCCTATCTTGGACCCCAACGGTTCTATATGCATGTTACAAGTACATGTATGTTCCCTCCAGTTCCAGTTTCTAAGACGCAAACATATGTGTGTCTAACGTCGACATGTTCTCTGTCAGATCCGCCATCAATGGGCTGGATATTCGATTCCTAAGTATGAAAGGCCACCGACTTTATATGGCTAAGTTACTCCATTTTTACAGTTCAGGCAAGTAGGCCCGATTCTGTCCTCAAAGCCTTTCCCTGCTCTCTGCCTCCGACAGCTTCAGCTTGAGCTCGCATCTGTGACCATGAACTCTGTCTCATTCTCTGCGCGGCCCACGAAGCCTGACATCAGCCTATTCTCTGCCAAGAGCTGTATTTCACCTTCGAATTATCTGCTTCCCCCTCAGCCGATGCATTCCTGCCTAGTAGTTTAAGTAAACATTCTTCCAGTTACCAAGCAAAAGGCCCGGTTTCTCTGCCCTCATGCAAGTAATTCATAGCCCTGTCACCATGGAATATTCCCATCCTCTCGCATTCAGTGTAGACACTTAGACGCTTGTACACGCACACAGTCAGTATAGAATAGATTCTGTCCGAGAGTCCTTCCTTGTGGATAACATAGTTCTCCAAACATAGGATGGTAGATATGATTTGGGATTAGGTTGACTTGACACCCAGACTTCTCGTCTCCACATGTAGAGCTAAATGTCAAGTCCCCTTCACCCCCTAGTTGCACGTCAATTACACGTCATGCTGCCGCGCGCGCATCTATGTCAAGTATTATCTTATAGATCCACCTATGTCTGATAATTCTAACCAATCATGTTTCTTTTATTCCTTATTACGCCTAGTTTCGATTATGTCACTGTCACGTCACTTTTCTTATCAAATGTTACGCCTTCTACATTCGTTTCATTGTAATGCATTTATTATAAAAATACATGTCTATCAATAAATTGTTGTACTTCACTTCCTGAACCCTCGTGGTGACGGAACCTGAAGGCCGCGACTCGAGTCGGCCATTTTGAATGGAATAAAGCCCATCTAGAAAACCTCTTATACCACGGATTCTGCCTCTTGTTATTTTGAGCTATTTACTTTATTTTAAGATTCCGCATGAAACTCAGTCCGGTATTTTTATTTACCACAGTACCCAAATTGAGTGTAGGGCACAAGCACTGGAATGCTTGCCATTCTGGCTGCCTCGAGTGCTGGTATGGAGAAACAATAATGACATGTTTTCCCTTCACCAAAGATAGCTGTTTCCACAGGCATCAGGGTTTTTCAATAGAATCAAATCATGTGTAAGCCAGGAAATACAGGTGAGACTTGCAAGCAATGGGGATAGTCTGTCCTTCATTGTAGGCCACGTAGGTGTAACCATAGTGACTAGGTATGACTCTGATAACTAGGGGGCATATTATCAAGAAATGGCGTTAATATTATCGCCGCTTTAGCGGCAGAAAACTGCTGCTAAAGCGGCGATAATGGGCTTGATAATATGCCCTTGAGAATTCCCATAGAAGCCCATGTTCTGGTGTCAACATGGGCTTCTATTGGAATTCTCTGCGGCATATTATCAAGCCCATTATCACTGTTTTAGCGGCAGTTTTCTGCCGCTAAAGCGGCGATAATTTTAACGCTGTGCTTGATAATATGCCCCTTGGTTGGTTTTATTATCCCTAGATTGTAAATATTTTGATCAAAGTATGTCTGCTTGTAGAGAACACAAGATAGCAGTATGTGCGCTTAGCCAATGTTTAGAGGAAAACATGGGAGGAATCAGGTCATACAGAGGTGTCACTCTTTCTGCGTAGTGAGGCAAATAAGTCCATCCAAATTTAAGAAAGCCCAAAGAGGATTGCAACGTTTTTAGTGTGTCGAAAGGCCGCAAGGCAGCGTACTTCTGGAGGAAGTCCTGAGGGAAAGCCTTTGCTCTTGCTGCATAGGGAGGCAAATATTCAATTTACTTAAATTAATATTTCTAACAATGTGATGTTAACGTAGTCACTACTCTATCTACCATGATCTGTGATTTACACTGTATACAAGTAGGACTATTCTTCTAGCCCATAGGCAAACGCTGGAATGTAAGCTGCACTTCGACGAAACTAAAAGCGATTAGATACTCACTTTCAGGCTCTATAGTCTGACTGAAAAACCCTTTGAAAATATCCAGAGTCATTTTGTATTTTTTCCGCACCATGTTTGTCATTAGGCCTCTGCTGTGTGCATTTTGTACTGCATATGTTTTTGTGTGCAAATTTAAAGTTCGTTAGTCTAAGACTATTCTATAAGAGCCGTCTGGATTTGAGATGGGAAAAAGTGATGTGTTCATAGATGGAAGACAAGGCGCTATTATGGCTTGATACTGCAATTGGTCTAATACTTCTTTAATAGCACATTTTTCTACTGGTTTTGATAGGTATTGTGCTTGTGGTTCACTATGTAGGGGAATAGCACGTGGACTAGAGTGTTCGTCCTACCCTGCTTGATTTCTATATAAGGCTGGAGCTTGTCTCACAGCCCATTCACTGGCATAAATTTCCCTGATAGATCCAGGTACTATGGGAGGCTACATTTATGAGTTCCTCTCCCCGGGGTGCTTCCCTTATGAAGGCTGGAGGCCAGTCTTCTTCTGCTAGAATGATGTCTTAATAATCAGATAATTGGGCCCGGAAGACTGCTTTGGTAATGCGTCGAATGACCCCTTCAATTTGTATTTTTAAGTTGTAAATCCTATCAGGAGGATTCACATCTGGAGTTTCAATCTGTATGAAGTCATCAGCTGGACTCGCATCCAGAAACTTCTGAAGCATCTGATGTACTATTGTGACTTCTGCGGCGCTGTCACGAAGCGCGATTGCCCAAGTCCTGGATTGCAGGAGGACTTGCAATTAAATCAGCATGTTTTTTAGAAAGTCCTGCTACTTTTTTCTTCTTTACGGGGGCTCTAGAGTCCAATCCTTTCTCAATCCTCTTTACGCTAACATCAGTCTCACGTCTACCTCCACTTTTTCTACTGTAGTTCTCTTTTCTTCTGTACTTAGATCAGCTCCCACTTTCTGTCATTTTACCGTGAGTATCCTGAGAAGAACATGAAGAACAGCTATCAGAATCCTGATACTTGTCAGATTTTTACATTTTTTTGTGGTCTCTAAAGCTATAACCACCCTTGCCGGATTCCCGAGAAGTGGGTGACGAATCATCTTTTATCTTTGTCTTTATGTTTTTTCTTGCCTTCCATTGCAGATTTCTCCTTATTGGAACCCTCAGTGTCATGTTTAGGTTTTAAGTGTGGTTTAACGGGCTTACTATCTATGGTATCTCTACCTACAGAGGTGCAAAATTCTGTGATTATTTTTGGTAGTTCCCGTACACGGTCTTGAACTGCTTCCAGTCTCTGACGTATAGACAGAACTGAAGCTTCTCCCTTTATGTTGCTCAGAATGGTGGAGGAGACTGTGGAGAAGTTCCCCATTAACTTAATTCCTAGATCCAGAGCTGGTGCAGCTTTGTGCTCGTTTTGTAGTTGTTTAAGTACATCAGGGAAGACCGCCAAAGAAGGCGTACAATGCGTACTGGTATAAATGCATGCAAAGATGCTTCTACGGGAGTTACACTCCTTTATGGGGGGCAGCACCCAAAGATGAAGACACATAGGGCCAGATGTAGGTAAAATCAATTTTGCTAATCCCTAATAGCAAATTTTACTAGTTCGCTATTCAGGACTTGCAAAATTGAATGTAGGTATGAATCGCTAAAATATTAGTGATTCCTTAATATTCCTTACTAGCGAAACGCAAATTGAGATTCGCTAATAAGGAATACCTACCCATTCATTCCTATGGGCTAGGAGGCCCATAGGAATGAATGGGAAGACATCCTCACTTTGCGATTCGCTATTAGTGAATCGCAAATTGCGGGCGCAATTTCAAGAGTGCACGGGTTCCAAAAGGTCATCCTGTTGCACCCCTGAAATGTGCATGTGTGCATATGTGGTGCACATACATGCCCTAAGGGCATGAATGTGTGCCACATGGCACTTTTAAAAAAGCAAAAAAGTGCTTTTTTGAAGGAAATCGCTAATTACCACCAACTTGAAGTTGGTGGTAATTAGCGATTCCTTACGGCTAAAGTGCACTTTCTTTGGTGCTATTTACATTGCATTTAAGGAATCGCAATTTGCGATTCCTTAAATGCAATCGCAAAATAGAGAATCGCAATTTTTTCGGTTCCTTATTTTGAGAGTTGGTTTAATCTTACCTACATTGCCCAAAGCCAAATTGCGATCACAAAGGCTGAAATTCTGCGAATTTCGGCATTTGCGATCGCTATTTGGCTTCCTACATCTGGCCCATAGTCAATATTCTAGTGTGTGTTTATCTTTGGGCGTACTGTACAAATACACTGCTTCTAGCAGGTTGGTCTTGCGACCAATCCAGAAGGCCATTTCATCATGCTTCGCGGGTGCTTTGCCCATGATAGCATTAATGGTCTGTGGAGTAATGGTTTATATTTGTCCGGGAGCAGCATGTTCTGCTGTGACAGCAGGTCTGAAGCTCAAAGTATGCTGCACAAACTACACAAGTCTCCTGTACAAGGTGACTGTATTATGTAATACCCCTATTACGTCTGCATGGGACAGAGTTTCAGAGCAAAAAACAGGTGTGCAACCAGCCAAAACCGGCCATGTAGCTCTCTCGTTGCTTAGAGGCCCCAAATAAACTCATCTGTGAGTGTTTGGCAAACAACCACCAAACCAATTTTGAGCTTTTCCACTTCAAAACTACCACAAGGAGCAATTCACTTGTTGCATGCAACCAGGGCTACATCATCGTTTGCCTCAAATCACATCTTCGTCCTGGGCTATTGACTGGCATTGCCACTTTGCCCCTCTTGGCGCTATTTCTACTTAATATTTGTAAAATGCAGACGTCTGGTTCTCTTTATTGGATGTTTGTTATTTGAGTGTCGGTTTGTTCATTATATTTTATTTATTTATTTTTATTCAATTTTTCACATTTTTGCTGTTTCGAATTTATTACTGTTTTGTTACTGCATACATGCCTTACACATTGCAGTTAAGCCTGTCTGCTCTGTACCATAATTACCAGGTTTTGTCAAAGGCAGATTACCCTGAGACAATATTCATATATTTAGTCTCTCGCAGCAGTAGCCATTGCTTCAGCCGCCAAAAAGGCCTTATACAGGGTCACTTGGCCTTATCTTCATGCAGTTCTATGCTGTTACTATCTGGGAGACTGTTTCTCCAAAATGGTAATGGCCCTATATGATAAACCTATGGCAAGAATAAAAATTAATAGCTTTACTTCTGCACCTTTTGCGTTGAAACAAGGTACTTGTCAGAGGTGTCCCGTATCATCCCTTCTTTTCCTCATTGTCATTGATCTACTTCTCCATGTGTTAAATAACTCTACTGATATCAAGGGATTTCATTTTTAGAATACCTGCCTCAAAACAGCAACTTCTACTGATGACATTTAGAATTTTACAAAAGATCTCGATTCTGATATTCCTACCATTCTTGGTACTACAGAGATCTTCTCTAAATTTTCTGGCTATTCACTGAATTTCGATAAAACTGTTTTTTTTTTTTACATATATATCCTCATCTGCCTCAGACCTTAGTTGACAAAAGAGTAGGATGTCTATTACCGTTACTCGGTTGTAAGGAGAGGTAGGCATCAAGATTGAACCGGATGATAAAATCCGCCTACCGGTAAGCAACAATCCCACCTAGAGTTACTATCCCCACTTTTAAGTATAGGGGCTGGTCTCGCTCTCTTCTTATAACCTGTGACCGAAGTCTTTTTAAGTTGGCCAGCTGGATTAAGCTTTTTCGGGGAGGGCCCAACACAGTCAAAGAGCATCCAAGAGGCCTAATCATAGGATCCTAACAGTTACCATAAATAGGATTAAGAATAAACAATTCATTAATGCGACTGAGACCACTTTACCAAACAATCACATATTACTTTTTTTCTGCTACTTTGCAATCTGTCCAGATCAATCTTAGAGGTCTTATATAAAGAGGACAACCCTTCTGTATGTGTAGGGGGTGTGCCTCTAACCATTTCTTACAAATGTCTCTCCTACCCAGCAATATAGCAGAGAAAAGAAATGCCCTAGCAGGCCCTGTGACTTTGCTATCTATACCAAATATGACCAAGGGGAGAGAAATATGGATGGGGAACCCCAGGATGTTTGAAATTGTTGCGCTCACTTACCCCCAATATTCAGTTATCGCTGGACAATCCTTGAACATATGAATGTCTGAGGCATTTACCAGACCACACTTCTTGCAGCTAACCGGGGACCCTTGGCTATTTTGGATAGTCGTGCTGGAGATAAATAGACCCTGTGGGTGGTAAAATAGTGATTCCTTCTAAGCCAGGCTGGTTTTACAGTCACATACAGGGTATTGAAGGAAGTTTGCCACAGATCTTCCAGTTGTTCATTTGGCATGGAGGTTCCCCACTGTTCTTCAGGAAGTTTGAAGTCTCCATCAATAGCGTATTCTATAGCCCAATACAAGAAGGAAACCTCCTTCCTCCCCGTCGGCCTAGATACTAGTTGCTCCTCTAAATTGTTTCCTATGCCTATTGTGTTTTTTAAGACTCTGGGACCAACTCTGCAACTGTAGATATTTAAACCTGGACTTACCTCCCTCTAGTCTATTATGGAATGATAACCATGGTTTTAAGGAACCATCAGAAGCCAAGTCCCTCCTTACCTTCAATCCCGCCGTCCTAAGTGGTGTGCCCAGCTTGTCTTTTAGACAATCTGGAGTCCCTGGAGGGGCCATACTCGAAAAGTAATTAAAGCCTGTGCATTGCTTGATTCTAGCTCACATACAAGCCATCCCCAGCAAGATTTTCAGGCTGATCTTCTTGGAAAAATTTCTGGTCGCCATATTTGAACAGAAATCCCTCCGGGGAAGATCCCCTCCTTCTAACATAGCAGAGGACATAGCCTTTGTCCCTTTATGATCTGGTGTTTTTAGCAGCATACTTGCATGTGATAACTGAAATGCCCAGGTATAATATTGCAAATCTTGTAGTGTTAACCCCCCCCCCCTTCTCCCTCCTGCGCCTGAGCTTTCTCCAAGCTATCCTTGTGGCCTTATAAGCCCATGCAAATGAGTTAATTGCTTGCTGAAGTTTATTGATCTCCCGTTTATCAAAATGTTGAGGAATAGTGTCAAAAAGAAAAGTAATTTTCGGAAGTATGGCCATCTTAATCAGATTGATCCTATGCAGAATGGTCAGTGGGAGATGAGCCCAGGATTTCATGAGCCTCTGGCATTCTTTAGATACATTGGCTAGGTTGGTCCCTGTGATCTTATCAATATTCTGGACAATCCTGACCCCCAAATATCTTATTTCACGTTTAGTGTGAAGCTAACAATCTGGTAGGTCCCAAGCCATAATATCTGTCTTTCCCGCATTAACTTCATAGCCGGAAACCTGCCCGAAGTCTTAGGCCAGCTTAATAACCTGGGGGAAAGATGTCTCCAAGTCGGAAGAAAGGATCAAAACATCATCCGCATAGAGAGCTACCTTTCTCTCCCATGCCCTGTTAGATCTGGGGTCTCTAGTTGGCATAGGTAGGAACCACTGTCCAAATAGGGACCCTTGCTTCTAGTCAGGGTAAGGGGGATACACTATTTAGAAAACCCCTGCTCACCCCCTTGGTAGCTTGGCACGAGCAGACAGGCTTATCAAACGCAATGTGTAAAGAATTTGTACCAACACTCACAGTAACACAGTTAAAACACCACAAATGGACTCCACACCAGTGTAGATAAATAAAGTACTTTTATATAAACTACACAAGACCAAAACGACAAAAATCCAACATACACAGGTCAAGAATATGGTTTCAAAAAGAGTTCTTAGCTTAGCGACAAAATCATTCACCTTAGCGTCAATTTTAGCCAACAGTACCTGGTGATGCGATAAAAGTAAAGCAGGCAACAACGTCAGTCCTGAGACCCTGGGGAGGTGAGGCGGCGACCCCGCTGCAAGCAGCGGGCGTGGCCGACGAATCCGGTCTGTATGGGGAGTGAGGCGATACTTGTATGGATTCCAAGGCGTAGCTTTTCCGGTAGAAATTTGCTCGCTGAGGCATTATGCGACAAAATTCGGCCCCCTAACGAGCGGGGCGACAATTTCACCAGCGATGATCTGGGTTGGCTCTGCGACGCTATTCGCAGCGATAAAATTCTGCCTGCTAACGCGCGGTGCGATGATTTTGGCTGGCTCTGTGACGATGTTCGCAGCGATAAAATTCTGTACCCTAAGGAGCGGTGCGATGATCTTGGATGGCTCTGCGACGTACTCACTCAGCGGTGGCAGGCTCTGCAATGAAGTTCGCAGCGATAATATTCTGCCCGCTAACGAGCGGACCGGGGATCTGGGCTGGCTCTGCGACGATGTTCGCAGCTACAAAATTCGGCCCGCTAACGAGCATGGCGACGATTTCACCAGCGATGATCTGGCTCAGCGGCAGCAGGCTCTGCGACGATGTTCGCAGCGATAAAATTCTGCCCGCTAACAAGCGAAACGATGGAAATTTTCTCGCTAAGCCGGCTGTGCGTGAAAAAGTGTAGATCCTTTGCTTCTTTCTTCTTGGTCAGCTTCCCAACAGCAGGTACAACTTCCAGAGGCCCCACAATTGGATCAAGCACTCTAGGAAGGGCAGAACTCACTCAGCAGAGTTCAGGGGGAAGCTGGGGGTGAATTCTTTTTGTTTCTGGGACTTCTTAACAGGAGGCCAGCTCTTCTCAGGCCCTTGGAGATCTCTTCAAGCAAGGGGACACAGCAACAGCAAAGTCCTTCCCCTCTCCTTGGCAGCAAAGCAACTGCAGGTCAGCCCACAAACACACAGCAGGACAGTCCTTCCTCTTCAGTCTTCCAGCTTTCTCCTAGGCAGAGGTTCCTTCTTGATTCCAGGATGATGTAATTTTCTGTAGTCTGGGTCCCAATACTTATACCCCAAAATCCTTTGTCCTCTGAAGGCAGAGGGGCCTTGGCCTAGTCAGAACCAGTTCTGGCCAGTCCTGGAGCACTCTGTTTACTTGGTTTCTTCTTTCCTTTGAGAGAGAGGGGCAGGGTCGTCAGCCGCCCAGCAGGGGGTGGAGCCAGCATTGTTGAAGGCAGGCACAGCCCTATTCAGGCCGAAGTGCTAGTCCTCCCACCCATCTACGGGGGAATTTCCCTATTCAGCCCTGGGCTGACTCATCCAGCCTCTGGGAGCCACCCAGGTCCCTGTCACTCACAAGCGAGACAGTCAATTCACAAACAGGCCAAGGCACACAGAAAGGGCAGAAAAGGAAACAGCCACCTTCTAAAAGTGCTGTTTTCACTCACAGGATTTGAAAACCATCCTTCCTAAAAGATGTGTTATTAAATTCTGAATTCAGGGATACCAGACTTTAGCTTTCTATCTTGCTCCTATAAGAAGATATGCAGGTAAACATTATACTCAGCATTCCCCATTATAGCCTATGGGCAAGATAGCCTTTCAATAGTGAAAAATGAAAATGGCTGTAATTCACTACCAGAGCATGTCACCTACACCAATACATGCTCTACCTTTCACTTACACTGCACCCTGCCCAGGGGGGTACCTAGGGCCTTCCATAGGGGTGTCCAATGTGTACAGAAAGGGAAGGGTTAGGCATGGCCAGTGTGGACACTGGTCAGGTCAGCATGGCAGTTAGCAACTGCACCCAGGCACTGCAGTGGCAGACCTGTGACACCATTTTGGGGCTACTCCTGTGGGTGGCACAATCAGTGCTGAAGGCCCACTAGTAGCATTTGAATCACCAGCCCTGGCACACTCAGTGCCCTTTACTAGGAGCTGACAGGTGAAACAAATATGTCAATCATGGATAACCAATTACAATAACAATTTACCTAGGGAGCACTTGCACTTTGACACTGATCAGCAGTGGCATAGTGCCCAAAAACGAAATCCAGCATAGCGTCAAAAATACAGGAGGTAGAGGCAAAAAGTCAGGGGAAACCACGCCAAAGATGCCAGGTCTAACACGTGTCCCCTCCAGCTGAAGGCGGAAAAACTTGGACAGACCATCAGCGTTGGCGTGTTCTGTACCGGGACGGTGTTCCACCGTAAAGTCCATTCCCTGTAGGAAGATGGACCACCTCAACAGTTTTGGGTTCTCACCCCTCATCTGCATTAACCATCTGAGGGGCATGTGGTCTGTCTGAACCCGGAAGTGAGTCCCAAACAAGTAGGGCCTCAGCTTCTTCAGAGCCCAGACCACAGCAAAAGCTTCCCTTTCAATCGCAATCCACCTCTGTTCCCTGGGAAGTAGCCTCCTACTAATGAAAGCTACAGGTTGGTCCAAGCCCTCGTCGTTGATCTGTGAGAGTACCACTCCCACAAAATTGCTCTGAAGTGTCTGTCTGCACTACAAACTCACTGGAGAAATCAGGCACCTTGAGCACCGGTGCCGTGCACATGGCAGTTTTCAGGGCATCAAAAGCAGTTTGACAGGCATCGGTCCAATTCACTCTCCTGGGCTGCTTCCTTGAAGTCAGCTCTGTAAAGGTGGCAACAATGGTGCCATATCCCTTGACAAATCAGCGATAATACCCGGTGAGTCCTAGGAAGGCTCTCACCTCTGTCTGGGTCTTGGGGGGCTCCCAAGCCAGGATGGTATCAATCTTCGCTTGGAGGGGCGCCACCTGGCCGCTCCCTACCTGGTGTCCCAAGTACACCACAGAACCCTGCCCTATCTGGCACTTACTGGCCTTGATAGTGAGGCCTGCCCTTTGCAGAGCCTTCAACACTTCACAGAGGAGTTCCAAGTGTTCCTCCCACGTGGAGCTGAACACAGCAATGTCATCCAGGTATGCAGCGCTGAATTCCTCCAGCCCGGACAGTACCTGGTTGACCAGTCTCTGGAATGTGGCAGGGGCGTCCTTCAACCCAAAGGGCATAACTCGGAACTGGAAGTGCCCCTCTGGCGTTGAAAACGCAGACCTCTCTTTGGCCCCCTCAGTTAAGGCAATCTGCCAGTACCCAGATGTTAAATCAAACGTACTGAGGTACTGGGCAGCTCCCAACCGATCCACAAGCTCATCAGCTCTGGGGATGGGGTGTGCGTCAGTCTTGGTGACCGCATTGAGCCCACGGTAGTCCACACAAAACCAGAGTTCTGGGGTGGCACCGGTCGCATCAGCTTTTGGAACTAAGACCACTGGGCTAGCCCAGGGGCTGCTGGAGGGCTCAATTACCCCTAGCGCCAACATCTTGGAAACCTCTTCCTTGATGCTGGCCCTGACCTTGTCAGCAACCCTGTAGAATTTCTGCTTTACAGGTAGACTATCTCCAGTGTCCACATCATGGACGCACCAGTTGGTGACACCTGGGGTCAGGGAGAACAGGGAGGAAAACTGACCCAACACCTGGCAACAGTCCCTCTGCTGTTCTATGGTCAGGGTGGGCGAGAGGACCATACCATCTACTGACCCGTCTTGCTCCTTGGCTGCCAGGAGGTCAGGAAGAGGGTCACTGTCCTCTTCCATTCAAGCATCTGTAGCCAGGAGCATGGTTACATCAGACCTCTCGAAGTGGGGTTTGAGGTGGTTCACATGTAAGACCCTCAGGGGCTGCCTGGGAGTGTGCAAGTTAACCAGGTAGGTTACTTCGCTCTTGCGCTCCACCTCCTCATATGGCCCAGTCCACTTGTCTTGGAGCGCACAAGGCTCCACTGGCGCCATCACCCACACTTTCTGCCCAGGTTGAAATTCGACCAGAGTGGTATTCTGGTCGTACCATCTTTTCATTTCTTCCTGGCTGGCTTCTAGGTTCTCTTGGGCGAGCTTCCTGAAGCGCAGTGTCTGGTTGCGGAAGGCCAGCATATAGCTGAACACATCCTGGGGTGTTTTCTCGGGGGATTTCTCCCACCCCTCCTTCACCAGAGTGAGAGGTCCTCTAACAGGGTGGCCATACAGAAGCTCAAAGGGACTGAACCCTAAGGACTTCTGAGGCACCTCCCTGTAGGCAAACAACAGGCATGGTAAAAAGACGTCCCACTTTCATCTCATGGGCTCCGCTAGGCCCATAATCATACCTTTCAGAGTTCGGTTGAACCTTTCAACCAACCCGTTTCCTTGAGGGTGGTAAGGAGTGGTGAACTTATAAGTTACCCCACACTCCTCCCACAGAGACTTCATGTACCTAGAGATGAAGTTGGTATCCCGGTCGGAGACCACCTCTCTGGGGAACCCCACACGGGAAAAGATCCCCATTAATGCACGGCCCACCACGGGTGCTGTGATTTTCCTGAGAGGGACAGCTTCCGGGTACCGGGTGGCATGGTCCACCAAGACCAGGATGAACCTGTTTCCTAAGGCAGCCTTGGGGTCCAGGGGCCCCACAATGTCGATGCCCACCAGCTCAAAAGGGGTGCTCACCACAGAAAAGGGTTGGAGGGGTGCCTTGTACTTTCCTCCACTCTTACCACTTGCCTGACAAGTCTGGCAAGTCCTACAGAATGTACCAACATGCTTCTTCATCTGGGGCAAGAAGAAGTGGGTGACATGCCTTTGGAAGGTCTTGTCTTGCCCCAGATGTCCTGCGAGAGGCACGTCATGAGCCAGACCCATTAGGAAGGTCCTGAAGCGCTCGGGTACCACCAGCACACGGGCTGCACCGGGCTCAGCGACCTGAGGCTCACTATAAAGTAACCCATCTTCCCAGTAAATGAGATGATCCTTGGACTCATCACCTGCTGCCTGGTCTGCAGCCTGCTGCCGCACACCAATGAGAGAAGGGCATTCCTTCTGCGCCTTGCAGAACTCCTCCCTGGAGGGACCACCCTCTTGCTGCCAATGGGTCAGCTCAGGTAGGTTCCCCAGTTCAGCCACCTGTTCCCCTGTAGGTTCCAGGGCATCCCCCTCAGGTTCTGCTCCTTCCTGGACCGTGGGAACGGTGGGGGCTGGTTTCCCACGCCCTCTGCTCCTTCCTCTCTGGGCAGGTTCCTGGGCCACTGTTTCAAGCTCCAGGTCTGCTGAATCACCCCTACTGGCTGCCATAGACCGAGTGGTCACACAGATCCACTTAGGCAAACCCAACATCTCCATGTGAGCCTGACATTCCACCTCCTTCCATGGGAAACTCTCCAGGTCATTACCTAGCAGACAGTCTACAGGCATGGATCGACTCACAACAACCTTCAAGAGACCTGAGACCCCCCTCCACTCAAAGGGAACTTGCGCCACCTTACAGAGGTGCACCGAGTTGTCAGCTGCAACTACTGGGTGAAGCACATTGGGAATGACCTGCTCTTCAGACACCCACTGACACCTCAAGGATGTCAGGCTGGCTCCTGTGTCTCTCAGAGCCTCCACCCTCCTCCTATTGATGGTCACCCACTGCCCGTATTTCTTAGTGTTATCGGGCAGGTAGGTTTCCTGGACCATCTCTTGGTCTCCTAAAGAGACAAGGGTCATAACTGCTGGCCCCCCCCTTCACTAGAAATTAAATCCTCCCCCAAAGCTACACTCACTAAACCCGGTTTAGGGGCACCAGGAGGTTTCTTGGGGCAACTAGGGGCAATGTGCCCCTCCTCTTTGCTGTGATAGCAGGTAGGTGGGCCCCTGGGGTCCCGCCTGCCCCTAGTGGGCCTGGTCGGTTTGTGCTTGGGGGGTTGGGGCTCCTTTCCCTAGGAACTGTTATGGGGCCCTTCAGAGAACTCCTTTCGGTTACCCTTGTCCCCCCCACTCTTTGGCTGGGGACCCTGCCCACCTTTGGCTGTGGTACCCATAATTCCTCTGTGGACCCTGGTACTGGTCCAGCGGTCCGCCTCCTTAGCAAGCTCAATGGGGTCCGTCAGTTTGCTGTCTAAAAGATGCTGGTGCAGCTCTGGAACACATAGACTACTCAAGTGCTCCCAACTAATTAAATGCAACAACCCCTTTGTAATCAGTTACTTTGCTGCCCTTCATC
The DNA here is from genome assembly GCF_964204655.1 of Triturus cristatus. NCBI lineage: Eukaryota > Metazoa > Chordata > Amphibia > Caudata > Salamandridae > Triturus > Triturus cristatus. Next base: position 628,909,251 of record NC_140587.1, read on the forward strand.
CAACCTTCCAGTGCACGCGAGTACAGATTCACACACTCCATCCAAGTCTCAGACTCTTTCTTCTTGGAGTTCCTAAACTGCAGTCTATACTGCTCTGGAGTAAGTCCATACCTGAGACATAGGGCCTCCTTCATATTGGTGTAGGTCATGGCACCTGCTAATTCTAATGGCTCTAGAGCACTCCTCCCAGAAGCCTCAAAATGTTTCCACAGGCCCGCCCCCCAATGCTTATCAGGCACACCATTCATCCTTAATGCAATCTCATACGAGGTAAACCAGGCATAGATATCGTCACTCTTATTATAATTCTGCACCAAATGTTTGGGGATATATACTTTACCCCCTTGCACTGGCTGTGCGTTGCCACCATTGGAACTGGTCTCCACCTGTTTGGCTCTGATGTCCAGTTCCCTTATGCTCAACTCATGAGCCAAAAGCAATCTTTTCTCTTCGTTCTCTACTTCCAATTGGTTCATCTTCATTCGCATAATTTCTAATTCATGCTCTCTCACCCTTTGGTTTTCCTCTAACTCTTCTGGGGTGAAGCCCCTACTGGAATGGTTGCTGCCAGCCCTTGAGACTGGTCTGCCCATGGGCAGATCTTGGGGAACAAAACCATTCTCTTCACCTGCATCATCCTCCTCTTGGGCCTCCCACCAGGCCTTCAAGACTCTCTGTAGCACATCCTTTCTAGATCCGCTTTTCACAGGGCAACCAAGGTCTTTGCAGAATTGCTTGAGCTCCTCAACTTTGTACGAATACAGATCCTCAATGGAAAACTCCAATTCTGCTCTCTCACTTGTTGCCACCTGAGACATGATGCTCTAGAAGAGTTACTCACAAATAGAACCAAAAACACAGTATGTGGTTGCATAGTGGTCTGCACTTAAACTAGTGATGTACACCAATTACTGTGGGTCAAGTACAAATACAAGTTCTAATCCTCACCGCTGACCACCAATGTTAGATCTGGGGGTCTCTAGTTGGCAGAGGTAGGTACCACTGTCCAAATAGGGACCCTTGCTTCTAGTCAGGATAAGGGGGATACACTCTTTAGATAACCCCTGCTCACCCCCTTGGTAGCTTGGCAGGAGCAGACAGGCTTATCAAAGGCAATGTGTAAAGTATTTGTACCAACACTCACAGTAACACAGGGAAAACAACACAAATGGACTCCACACCAGTGTAGATAAATAAAGTACTTTTATATAAACTACACAAGACCAAAACGACAAAAATCCAACATACCCAGTTCAAGAATATGGTTTCAAAAAGAGTTCTTAGCTTAGCGACAAAATCATTCACCTTAGCATCAATTTTAGCCAACAGTACCTGGTGATGCGATAAAAGTTCTAAGCGGCGCTCAGGCATCGAAAAACAAGCAACAGTGTCAGTCCTGAGACCCTGGGGAGGCGGCGACCCCGCTGCACGCAGCGGGCGTGGGCGACGAATCCCGTCTGTATGGGAAGTGAGGCGATACTTGTATGGATTCCAAGGCGTAGCTTTTCCGGTAGAAATTTGCTTGCTGGGGCACGATGCGACAAAATTCGGCCCGCTAATGAGCGGGGCGACAATTTCACCAGCGATGATCTGGGTTGGCTCTGCGACGCTATTCGCAGCGATAAAATTCTGCCCGCTAACGAGCGGTGCGATGATTTTGGCTGGCTCTGCAACGATGTTCGCAGCGATAAAATTCTGCACGCTAACGAGCATTGCGATGATCTTGGCTGGCTCTGTGCCGATTTCACCCAGCGGCGGCAGGCTCTGCGACGAAGTTCGCAGCGATAAAATTCTGCCCGCTAACGAACGGAGCGGGGATCTGGGCTGGCTCTGCGACGATGTTCGCAGCGACAAAATTCGGCCCGCTAACGAGCAGGGCGACGATTTCACCAGCGATGATCCGGCTCAGCGGCAGCAGGCTCTGCGACGATGTTCGCAGCGATAAAATTCTGCCCGCTAACAAGCGGAGCGATGGAAATGTTCTCGCTAAGCTGGCTGTGCGTTTAAAAGTGTAGATCCTTTGCTGCTTTCTTCTTGGTCAGCTTCCCAACAGCAGGCACAACTTCCAGAGGCCCCACAATTGGATCAAGCACTCTAGGAAGGGCAGAACTCACTCAGCAGAGTTCAGGGGGAAGCTGGGGGTGAAGTCCTTTTGTTCCTGGGACTTCTTAACAGGAGGCCAGCTCTTCTCAGGCCCTTGGAGATCTCTTCAAGCAAGGGGACACATCATCAGCAAAGTCCTTCCCCTCTCCTTGGCAGCAAAGCAACTGCAGGTCAGCCCACAAACACACAGCAGGACAGTCTTTCCTCTTCAGTCTTCCAGCTTTCTCCTTGGCAGAGGTTCCTTCTTGATTCCAGGATGATCTAATTTTCTGTAGTCTGGGTCCCAATACTTATACCCCAAAACCTTTGTCCTCTGAAGGCAGAGGGGCCTTGGCCTAGTCAGAACCAGTTCTGGCCAGTCCTGGAGCACTCTCTTTACTTGGTTTCTTCTTTCCTTTGAGAGAGAAGGGCAGGGTCATCAGCCACCCAGCAGGGGGTGGAGCCAGCATTGTGGAAGGCAGGCACAGCCCTATTCAGGCCCAGGTGCTACTCCTCCCACCCATCTACAGGGGAATTTCCCTATTCAGCCCTGGGCTGACTCATCCAGCCTCTGGGAGCCACCCTGTCCCTGTCACTCACAAACCAGACAGTCAATTCACAAACAGGCCAAGGCACACAGAAAGGGCAGAAAAGGAAAACAGCCACCTTCTAAAAGTGCTGTTTTCACACACAGGATTTAAAAACCATCCTTCCTAAAAGATGTGTTATTAAATTCTGAATTCAGGGATACCAGACTTTAGCTTTCTATCTTGCTACTATGGAAAGATATGCAGGTAAACATTATACTCAGCATTCCCCATTATAGCCTATGGGCAATATAGCCTTTCATTAGTGAAAAACGAAAATGGCTGTAATTCACTACCAGAGCATCTCACCTACACCAATACATGCTCTACCTTTCACATACACTGCACCCTGCCCAGAGGGGTACCTAGGGCCTTCCATAGGGGTGTCCAATGTGTACAGAAAGGGAAGGGTTAGGCATGGCCAGTGTGGACACTGGTCAGGTCAGCATGGCAGTTAGCAACTGCACCCAGGCACTGCAGTGGCAGGCCTGTGACACCATTTTAGGGCTACTCCTGTGGGTGGCACAATCAGTGCTGCAGGCCCACTAGTAGCATTTTAATCACCCGCCCTGGCACACTCAGTGCACTTTACTAGGGGCTGACAGGTGAAACAAATATGTCAATCTTGGATAACCAATTACAATAACAATTTACTGAGGGAGCACTTGCACTTTGACACTGATCGGCAGTGGCAAAGTGCCCAAAGCATCTAAACCAGCAAAAACTAAATCCAGCATAGCGTCAAAAATACAGGGGGTAGAGGCAAAAAGTCAGGGGAAACCACGCCAAAGATGCCAGGTCTAACACACCCCAAATCTGTAAGATGGAATACCTGGCACGTCTCTCAAACGTTGGGCTCTATGTACAGGTCAAAAAGAAGCGGTGAAATGGGACAGCCCTGTCTGGTTCCCCTGGAGATTTTAAAAGGTTTAGTCAGTTTACCATTGACTAAGAGTTTAGTCGAAGGATCGCGATAGATGAGCTGAATGGCTCGACTAAATTTTGCTCCAAAACCAAACCTATCCATTACTGCGGCAAGATAGACCCAGTTGACCCTATCAAAGGCTTTGGCAGCATTAAGTGTTATAGCTGCAAGAGGTAGTGAGAAGGTTGAGGCCAGATCGATAGCGCCTATAAAATTGAAGGTAAAATTAAATAGATTCCTACCCCTCACAAAGCCCTTCTGATTGGTGTGGAGTAGTCCACCAGCTAAGGTTCCCAACCTGTCTGCTAGAATCCTCGTAAAGATTTTGTAATCTGTATTTAAAAGCGAAATAGGTCTATATGACCCATACTCTGCTGGATTCTTTCCCGGCTTCAAGATCAATGAGATGGTGGCTTCTCTCCATGAGACGGGAAGCTTTATGCCTTCAGATAGAATCTTATTAAAAAGTGTAGTCATGATCGGAATAACTGCCTCTCCCAAAGATCTATACATTTTGGTTGGCAGCCCATCCGGCCCTGCAGCCTTTCCTCTTTTACATGCTAAGATTGCCTTTCTAACCTCTTGCTGTGATGTATCTCGCTCCAGGTTTTCTTGCTGAGAAGAGTTTAAGGAGGCAAACTTGCTTCCCATCAACCACTCACTAGCACTAGTAGTATCAACTGTATTATCTTCTTCATAAAGATCTTGGAAGAAGGCGAAAAAGGCATCCCCAATCTCTTCATCCGTAGATACCGAAGTGCTCTGATCCTCACTATCTATTTGCTTTATTATGTTTTGCATTCTATCGGCCTTAACCTTCCATGCCAAGAGTTTACTGGCCCCCTCCCCATATTCACAATGGGCCAGCTTGCTAGCCTCCCATTTTTTAGCAATCCTTGACTGGATGATACTATCCAACTGATCCTTCAAACTCAATAGTTTCGCCAGATTTTCATGGCAGTTTGCGAGGACAGTTCTCTTCTTCAAGCTCATCTCCACTGCCTTAATTTCAAACTCTGTTTGCGTCACATCTTCCCTATACTTCTTATTCTTATGGCTAACCCTGCTCATGACTATGCTTCTTAAAAACGCCTTCCAAGTTTCCCAAACCACAGAAATCTTGACTGAGCTTACATTCGTATCAAAAAAGAATTCTGATTCATCTAGAAGTAATGAACAATCAAATGTCCATATCCTAGGATGTTCTTTCCCTTCCAAAACTAAATCCAGACATACGGCCGCATGGTTAGACAAGTGTGGAGTCAAGTAACCCAAATCCTTGATTTTACCCCTCAGGTCATGACTGACCAATATGTAGTCTATTCTGGACTTGTGGCGATACTTATTATTATAAAAGGAAACACCTAGTTGAGAACCCGATCTCTCTATCAAAACGTCGCACAATCCTATCTGTGCCATCATCGATTGGAGATATGTCCGGGATTTTGGTGATATATTTGCCCTACTACTTGGAGATTTATCTAGTAAGGGATTTAAAACGATTTTAAAATCACCTGCCATTATAATGGGCTCTGGGAATTCCAGAAGGTTTAGCATGGAAGGGTCATCCTGGTTCGGGCCATAATAGCCCACCACTGTCATCAGAGAGCCTCGAATAGAGAGTCTAACGATGACCCACCTGCCACCTGGGTCTACCATAGAATTGAATACTCTAGCCTTAGCTTGCTTTTTAACCAGGATGGCTATACCTCTGATGTTAGCACTCTGACTTGAGCTGATAAGATGTTCAGCCCATTTTGCTCTTTCAAACAGTTCCTCCTTCAAGAGATGAGTCTCTTGCAGAATAATGACCTGAGCAGGAGAATCTTTAAGATATTGTAGGATCTTTAGCCTTCAGGATTTTTCTCGCAGGCCATTTACATTCCAGGATAAAAACTGTATGCTATTCATGGCAATTTAAAAACTAGAACTTCTAGGATGCTACACATCCCGTCATACTGATCACCAGATAAACACAACAAGCCTGGCCACGATAATAGGTATAAATTAATCCGACTAGAAGGCAGATGAGGATTTTTTTTACTTTTTTAACCCTATGCGCCCCACCCTGTGCTCACTCTCTTGCTCTGCAGAAGCCCCCACCCCTACTCCTTCCTTGGAGAACCCAGCCCCCATTTACCTGGACTGATAGTTCGATTCTGCTACCGGGGCACCCGTGGAGTCTCTCTATGCTCAAAATATTATACACAAAAAGGGACAATGCACCGAGTCCCCCCTAGAAAGCCCTGTCTCCAGTTTTCTTTTGATTTTAAGGTTTAGACTTAGATTAGGGTTCAGAATGAATCCGCACTTACTTAGACTTGACTATGGATAATAAGTTAGTATGTCCTACCCATTTCATTAAGGTCCAATCCCTCCAAAACCTCTACACCAGCCTCTACACCAGAAAAGAGATTAGGAATGCTCATAAGAGCAAGAGAAAAGAAAAAACCAAAAAACTTATGTAACTATAATGTGAAGCTTCATTACTAAACTATTTTGTGGTCTTGCCTAGACTTTCCAGAAGTTCATCTGCCTCTTGAACTGATTTTAAATTATACATCTTATTGTTGTACATAATTTTCAAGATTGCAGGGAACTTCAGCTGGGCAATCGCACCGAGTTTCTTAAACTCGTCCATTTTTCTCCCCAGCTCCCATTGTCTGCCCAACATAGTATGAGTCAAGTCAGAACGAATTTCATATGAGAAATCCCTTGGTTTCAATGATTTTTGCTTTAGGGCACAGTTCAAGATCTTTTCCTTCATGGAAAATGTGAGGAAGTTAATGAGGATCTTCCTTGGGTTGGATCAATTAGGAAGTTTCCTAAAAGGGTCTCTGTGGATCCTCTGCATATCCTTTTTCAAGTCCTCCTCTGTTTCTTCTATCTGCAGCGACTCTTTTATAAGGGTCACTATGAAGGACTAGATGTCATCTCCTTCTTTACCTTCCGGGACATTCAAGAGACGGAGATTATTCCTCCTTGAGTTGTTTTCTAGCATCTCAAGCCTGTCCCGGAGTGATGCCTCATCTTTCTTAAGTTGTACAATTTCTGATCTGGCAACTCCCAGATCATCTCTTATCTCTCCCACTGAATTTTCTAGGGCCACTGTCCTAGAGTTTAGGAGGTCGATTTTTTCTCCAATGATTCACAAAACAGCCGAATCTCCCCTTGATTTGCTTCAGAAACAGAGAACCCCTTCATGATATACACAGATAGAGAAGAAAAGAGAGCCTCCATAGAAGCTGCTGAAGGTTCTGCATTTGCCTGCTCCTCAGAGACTTTAACTTGATCTATACTATCATTGTTCGCTCTAGCTTGGTTTACCTCTTGACGGTCTACATTGTTTATATCAGGAGCCCTACTTTGAACAGATCCCACAAGTGTCAAAGCCAATTCAGGAGAAAGTGGTGACACAGAGGGGGGACTATTCAGTGCTTCCATTATTTCTTGAGAGGTTACTAACTCCTTTGTGCACTTTCTAGGAGCTGCCCCCTGTTCAATTACGTCTAACACCAGTGGCTGCACTTTGAAATAAGACCGTAAGGACGGCGTGACTTTAATCCTCGAATCCAGGGAGTGATTTTTAGCTCTAACTGGCTTGATACTTCTACCTTTCACCTCACAGTGCTGGAAAGTAGAGTGTCTACTAGCAGTCCCTATCTCAGGGGTCACGCCGTCTATTTCCTCCTCCCCATGAGTTTGGCTGTTGCTTATACCTGAATTTCTTTCTGGGCAATGCTTATTTGCTTTACTAGCCTGTTTTGCCTTCGTCACCCCACCACCTCGCCTCTGTCCTCTTTTACCACCTGTTATTGGAGGCACTGTGGGGGCAGTTTTTTCACTGGTAATGCTGATGCAATTGCCCTCCTCTGTGTCTCCTATTCCAATTGTTTGAACGCCCCCTGTGGCTGTGGCTGCACTCGTGCGGGGGTGAGTACAAGCTTTCCCCCCTCCGTCGACAGTGTTGCACTTACCGAGCCTGCAGCCCCCCCTGCTTGCCCTTCCAGCACCTGATTTTTTGGTCTTGTGGCGGTGATGGCCGCTGTTCAGGCGGTTGATATTGTCGCTGCAGCAGTAATAACTGAGATAATTGGAGTCCTTCCCCCTCTGGGAGCAGAAGCGCACACAAACGCTTTGGAGAAACTCTTCGTGGTGCCGATGAAAGCCATCCTGTGCTGCCTCTTCCAGTATCGAACCGGAGGAGCCCGCGAGCCACTACTCTGTGGCCCCTCCTCAGCTCCAGGGCGGCAGCAGACCCGCGCGGCAAGTCCTGGGGCACGCCAACACACATCCCACGGCGCGAACGGGAAAGAAACAACAGCCCAGAGAAAACGCCAAAAAATACAAAAAAGTTAGAGGCTCGAGAGGCGAAGGCATCGCAGGTCTCGGCTTTGCCTACATCAAAAAGCGGGATGTGAGCACCTCCGGTAGCAAGCGACCGCTTAGCTAGCAGCCGCCATGTTCTCCCCCTACAATTCACAGCCCTAAAACTGAATTCATAACACAAAACATACACTGTCTTCCTTCCTGTGCAGGGAGTTCTGATTCTCTATGGCAATCAAAATACATCAAATAGGTGGGTACTTGATTTAGCTGGGACCTTCCTGATGCAATATAATACAATGAACAAAAAACATTAGATAAAATGCTAGATATGTTAACAGCGTGCTTGCCTAAATATATCCCATGCTGAGAATCGGATGGAACCTTTTTAAATGATGATTTCTCCATTAATAAACTTACTGTCGAGCATGCTTCCAGTTTATCTTTCTCATGCATTCTTTTCTACTTTAGATAATATTACTTCCTCTTTTCTGTAGAGTAACAAAAAGCCTTGAATCATCTATATAAGCATTGTCTGAACTATGGTGTAGACAGATGTAGGCTTCCTACCTGGATTATCAGGCATCCTTTCTGGGGGCTCATGGTGCCTGTTGGTTTTATGGGAACCCTACCAAACAACCTCCTTGGCTGCTTATTGAACAACATGTATAATTCCCTTACGCTATTATGGCCACTTTTAGCATAACATCTTTAACTCTGGCTCAAATAATTCTGAACACTATAAATGCCTTGAAAATGGTGGACAAGCATCTTGTTGGTGATTTCTCTAACTCTAATCATATCCCCTATGGCTCAACAAAAAACTGAGATGTTATTCTCTGCCTCGATTGGTGCTATATGGCCAGGTAAAGGTATTAATGTGGCTTTTGATCTCTACTCTGATACAGGTCCACTGCCTTTCATAACTCTTCAAAGTAAATCCTCCTTATCCACTTTGGACTTTTACAAGTTCTTGAAATTTATAGCTAGAACCTCCAAATTGCGTCCTCTCCCAAAATAGGGCTCTGTGCTGAAGTTGGAACTTTTACATTCTCTGATACCAGAAGTTGCCCAGAGAATTTTCAAAGTCCCACAAGTAACTTCAGAGATCAGGGAATATACCTAGAGGGATCTGGAAGTTCCAATTGACTGGGAAACAGTAAGGGAGTGTGGAGAGGCCAAAGCAAATCCCTGCATCTTGACGTACCATCCACTTTGGTCTAGACATCAAGCTTCAGGGTTATAGTAACTTTTAACTACACCATTTGGAGCAACCTCAAGAAAGTCCACCTTTATGAGAAGTGATAAATTCCCAGAAAGTACTCAACTGTCTGGGAATAATAAAAAAATTCCCAAGCCTTAGACTCTGTTTTACCTGTGATCCATTGAATCTTTCAATCCACTCATAGTTGGCATATATTTTCACAGTATTTTGCTGTAAAAACGACTCTCCTCATATAAAGTTCTGCTCAATCTGAGCTTTTACTTCCTTTTCTCCGTTGAGTTTCTATATGGTTACCCAGGACTGCAGCAGCCCCAGGGTATGTTCGGAAAAAAATTACACAGTGGTAATGAGTAGGTTCCATACAGTATTCTCTGGTTGATTAACAGAGGCTCAAGTGATTAGGGTACCTGCTAGGTCCGGACTGGCCATAGTGGGCATTGGGCATTTCCCCGGGAGGCTGGAAGGTTGGGGGCCAGTTTTGCAGTGGTGGGAAACGGTTTTGTTACGTGGGGCCGGTTTTGCAGCGGTGCTGCAATATCATACCCCAGTAACAAAAGCAGCAGTGCTTCACACTGGGTCTGACAAAATTGCCAGGGCTGATTTGAGTTCCGAGTCCAGCCCTGGTATCTCCCTCTTCTTGACTTCTTGATGGACATCATATTGTAATCTCGGGTTAATTTACAGTGCCTCAAGTTGTAGGGCTTTTGTTGCTCAGATGACCCTCCTATGTTATTGTTTGGTTATCTAGCCATGTCTCCATGGGTTGGGTTTCTGTTCCTCCAGAGCATACTTCTTTTAGCATTTACTGGCTACTTAGCCCATTTACCGTGGCGATAATTCCGCCGCGGTGTGGAGCGTTCCATTGAGTGGGTGGGCCGCGTCTGACAATGGACGTGCGCAGCACTACCGAGGTAATGCTCGCGACGGCCGTTGACCGACAGACGCAACGAAAGGGTTAACTGTGCTTCCAGGGTTTGGACCGCTGTAGCTTCTGGGTGAACCCCATATAGTACTTCCTGAAGACAGTTTCCTCAGGTAGCGCCTCTGTCACTCATGTTTAAATCCACATATTATATCACCTGTGAAATTATTGATCCACATTTGTGGTGACTTCTATTTAATAAAACAGACCATCCGAAAGATGGAGAGTACTCACACAGGTAACTACCTTATATACTCACGCTTTCCACAACACTTCATGATTAAGAGCATTGACACCAAGAGACGATGCTTAGAGCACATTTCAAAACGTCATATAATCCCTAACACCTCCAACGTAGGACAAACAACAGCCAACGCTTATTTCAACCATGCACTCCAGAAGGTGTCAGAATCCTGATGCAAATTGGAGCAATATGCAACCACGACTGGGGTATGAAATGCTACATGAATGCAAAAATACAATACAATGCAATACAGTGCAATACAATGCAGTATAATACAATACAACACAATGCTATGCAATACAATACAATACCATAATATTACTCTTTATTTCGATTTTCGAGATACAATAAAAGAGATACATGAATAACAACATACAAGCAGTCAAAGATTAAGACATCCATTAGCTAAAACAAGCATAGTCTATTTTTTTTAAAACATGATGCATTAGACCACAATACCTGAGTTAAGATAGAAAGCATAAATCCCTGCACCAGCAAGCCCAATTGTTATTAGACAATTCATTGCTTGTATTCAATGTTATGACAAGTGTTCTTATGGCTAAGACTCTCTTTACACCGTAAGCCTAATTGGTTTGTCAATATTTTACATTTTGCAGAATCTTGAGTTCATTTGTGCTTAAGCATCTCCTTGTAAATGCATTATTAATAGCAAACAGTGGCCCACAGTGTCTATTTGCAACAAACTATTGCAATTATGTCTATGGTGGAAATAAACGTACAGCCAGACCTAGTCCTAATGCTGCTTCATGATCAAGCACCAGATCCAAACTTCTGTGTTAATTTTGGCTCTAATCTTTGGATTTGGGTTTCTTTTATTACTCTTTACCATAATGATGTCCCATTTTATGGTCTGGCTTGACAGTGCCGCTGTCGGTAGGCAATTATGTGAGCATCACTACAGAGGGGGCTTTGCTCCGCCCACATGTTGGGAGCCAGGAGTACATATTTTGATTGGGCAGAATTTGTGTGCTTCCGCAAAAAAAGTGCTTGCCCTCCACACAGCTATGAACTTTTCATTTTGTTTATTTATCCAGCTCCCTGATCTTGAACTTTCAGGGGCACACACATGACTTTGTGATGCTATTAAACTATCTTAGGTAACAAGATAAATTACGTTGGTTCTTCTCTGCCAGCAGCACAGATGGGAAGAGGGGAGTCATTAACCTTCATCGGTGTTTTTCTGCTTGAAAGTGCAACTGACACCTGACCTTTCAACCTACTCCAATATTATTCTGCAGTTCTTTGCTTCCACACAAATACATATCCATTCCCATGCGATTTTCTTGTAATGTTTTCACATTACCAAACAACATTCCTTTAAAGGCAGACCTATTGACATTGCCAATGCCTGTTAGTTTTCTGTTCCTGTCTTTCTCAGCTGACTCTCAGTCTCACTGTTGTGCTCAGTGTGCACAGAATCTACCTTCGAGACGCCACAAATTACTAGACAAATGGTGCCGGTCAGTTTGTTTACAGCATATCATGCCACCTATGGCGCAAATTAGGGTAGAAAGGAACAGGAACCCAGGATTCAGGTGAGGGCCAATGAGCTGGGCTAACAGAAGGCAGCATAAGCATGCCATTCTGCCTTGCATTGAAATAGTTCATGCAGTATTGTTACCATGTGAGTTGACCAAGACTGATTTGCATATGGGTAGTCCATATTTGTAATCACACCGTGTGCAAAAACGATGGATCGGAATACAGTGCAGAGTAATTACTAACTGCTAAAATTATTTCAAGTATTCCACACTTTTTTATTACACACACAGAGGCAGGGTGGAAGGAATGGTACACAGGGGAAAGGGAGTTTCTTTCACAGAAGGATGTGGGGTAAAAAAATGACAAACATATTAATAACTAGTACCTAATGTATTCATTTATGGATGAGGAGCATGTCTTAAGCCTATATGGCCCCCTCAGTGTGGAACTCTAGGTTATGCCCCACTATTTTGGGGAGCGAACCAGTAACTGGTTGAAAGATCCCTTCCATTGCAAACACGAGAATTGATAAGGGATTGGTGGGATTCTATAATATGATGGCTGGCGAGGAATTCTGACTCCTGGCTCGCAGGATCAGAAATTATCGAATTGACTTAAGAATACAGCTGTAGAGTTGTGGTTCTGGCTTCACAGTCAAGGTGCAATGGAGCAGGACATAATGGAATGGGGGGCCGTTTGCACTCCAGCTAGTCTAAGATGAGTTGCATCTAAGTGAGCATAAGAGAGATTATTTTGGAACTCTCCACGCACGTGGTAGGCCCTTTGAATTTTATAATGCACCGCATCATGATGGGCGAAACGGGTGAACTTGACAAAGTAATAAGACATGTAAAATTCGACCCGCTCTCGACAAAGGACTCTACTTACAGGACGCAGATCTTTGAGTGAGTAGCTGTCTCCACCAGAGAGAGATAAGGGAGTCCCGGAGGGGTTGGGGGGAGGTCAATGGCCTAAAAAGAGAGAACTGTGAAATCCTAGCAGAGATTAGAATAAAGCATGCATAAGAATAGCCAAACATCCATAAACTATGGGACATATTTACAAACCCCTTGCGCCCTCGGTACGTCACGTTTCCCCATATTTAAAAGTGACGCACCTGCGACGCAAGGGGCTTGTAAATAGACCCCTATGTTCTTACCAAGCCCCTCTTTTTAGGGTTAATGTTGAGACTAAAACACCTTTTCTTTTCTGTGTACAGGAAAACAGAATGAGCAGCTCATATATTACCACTGGCTGATGAAACGCAGATTGGTGGATAGATCAAAGACACGCCAAATATCACCAAGCAACCAGATTGCACTTCCGCTCATTAACGTTTGCACAAATGTTGCTTAAGCGAATCCATTTGGTTCTGAACCCCAGTATGAATGTGCACCTGTTCTGTCAGTTACCGGCACGCAGATTTTAGAGCAACCCGGTACAGCAGAATGGCGGAGACACACGGGTAAAAAGGCATTCCCGCTTGTTTCTAAACAATTAGCGAGGTGACGCTGCAAAGCACACGCCCACACTGGTTGCATATGGTAAAAGGCGTGCGAGATTTACATCTGGTTGATTTCTTGTAGTTCTAGGACTGCTTCAAAAAGTGCGCGGATAATTTAGCCCACTTGAGCCTTGGTGACTGTAGTATCTTCGGCGAGTGTACTTGTTCTTGACTTTTTGCCTTCGCACGAGCGCCGGCGCTGCCCTCATTTACCTGCACATCATGTCTCATCAGCTGACAGTGTTGCCGCTCGTACGCACTGCATTAGAGGCCGCCTTCCCTCGACTTCGACCAATTTACTCCAGTTAAAAATGTACCAAAGTGAGCTGTCAGTCCTTGCTTCCTGCACTGAACTCTAATCTCTATCAAGCTTCACAATCTAGAGTCATCATTTTTTTTCATTTGCCCTAGTTTCCAAAGCACTTTTGACTGAAATGTTTTTCAGGCTCCGAATCAACACGGCCACTAACGCGATCTAATGGACAACTGATAAATAGAACTCTTTTGCTTGCTTTCTCGCACCAGCTTTGTCCTCACAAACATGACCTTTCCATGAACTCTCTGCTTATTCCATCTTTCCACAAAAAGCCGAGCTCCTGGAGCAAATATTAAATCAAATTCTACTCAGGTTTAATGCTTTCCTTTCCATATTCACTTGCTTGAATTCAGTTTTTCATCCAAGGACCTTATTCATAATGCTTCTTTGTAAACGTTTAGGCTATTGCAGGGCAAAAATGCTCTTTTTTAACCCTTCACAAATGTGTCATTAATTGTACTAGTTATTCCAACAAGATTTATTGTTGAATTTACCCACTAGGCAGATGTCCCCAGAGGTCTTTATATGTATTAAAGCGCCAAGGCAATCGCTCGCTACTTCCCTCATCCTCTAATCATTCCGTAACTGGCCTTTAAATTGTAGGGGGAGTGAACCATCTGAAGATTAATACTCAGGTGAGCACTGCCACTTCCATTCACTTGCCAAGGAAAGTAGACCCTTCCATAATATGTCTACCCTCATACAGTCAGTAGCGCTAGTTCTTACCTTTGCCGTTCAGAAACAGGCCTCTTGAATCCCCCTCACATTGTTGTTCAGCTCTGCCAGGATGTTTCATTGTGTTTTTAACAAAGAGGTGTCCCAATCCTTTTTCTTAGAACACAAAACAGTCCCGAATGGCAGTACAGCAGTATTGTGCTGTTCACCAAACGTAAAGCTGGCACAGATATGTAACGCAGCGGGTCCCAGAATATTTAACCCAAAGTATCATTGAGAATAATTTTGTGGTCAAAAAAATTGCCAGTGACAAAATATTGTGGGTGAGAATATCGGGGGTAAATATATATATATATTGTCTACTGGCGGTCGCCAGTAGATAGTTATAGTTAGGACCGTGTTTCCATAGGAAATCTCAAAATTCTATTTTGAATAACTTTGGCGCCGGTTGACGAATCCTCGCGAAATTTTCAAAACTAATGGGGTGCTCCGTTCAGCTCCTACCCTGAAAGTCTCGGGGCGATTCGTCAATCGGGGGCCGAGAGAAAAAAGGGGGGTCCCAAAACGCGTTTTCCCCATGCATTTTTCCATAGGACCTTTAGACACAGCTACAGCCCAAACGGCTGAACAGAATTACTTGAAATTTGGCAGAGAGGTAGCCATAAGGTCAAGGAAGTGCCTTTTGCAGGTCTGGTGTAAATCTGTTCAGTATTTCCTGAGAAAATAGCATTTAAAAGCATATCAATATCTATACGCGCGCAGGGTGCGCGCACCGTGCGCGCTCCGTGCGAGCACCGTGCGAGCACCCTAACGTGCGCAAGCGTAATTCTGATTGGTGGTTACATGTTAGTCAACGTTCGAATCGGTCGAAATCAGGAAGTGTCGGCCGCCATTTTGTTTGTTTTCAGTGCGAGAGTGAAAAAGGAAGGTGGCGAACGTGAAAAGGGGGCAGGGTAGAGAGTTCCTGACCCCCTAACCTTTGTCAGGGGGTCCCTGAAGGACCCCGAAGGCAGAATTTATTTTTTTTTTTTGTAAATCGCGGGGGTACACAGTTTATTGGAAAATAAATATAAAAAAAAATAATAATACATAAATAAATTAGCATTTAAAAAACCGTACAAATTCACTGAAAAAACCATAGGTTTCACACATGTTATAGTTAGGAATTAGCATTTAAAAAACCTTGCAAATTCACTTAAAAAACCATAGGTTTCACACATGTTATAGTTAGGTGGATATTTCACTCGTAAAAAACCAATGAAATTCTCCCGTTATAGTTAGTTCAGATAACTATAACTCGCGCGACCGCCACTCTGTCACAAGGATGATGTCATCAGTGATGTCATGAGTGATGCCACTGACCATGTCATGAGTGATGTAATATGTGACGTCATGAGCAGTGGATTGCGGGCACGCAAGTTATAGTTATCTGAACTAACTATAACGGGAGAATTTCATTGTTTTTTTACGAGTGAAATATCCACCTAACTATAACATGTGTGAAACCTATGGTTTTTTAAGTGAATTTGCAAGGTTTTTTAAATGCTAATTCCTAACTATAACGTGTGTGAAACCTATGGTTTTTTCAGTGATATATATATATATAAGCCTGCAAGCTTGCCCGCCTCTTCACTTCTGCATGAAATAAGGCAAGAGTAGACCCATGTTCGTTGCAATGATGATTTAATCAGCAGTCAGCAATCACCATGTCGCCATGACGCATTTCGGCCGGGAAGAACGGCCTTCATCACGTCAGCGCCTAGGGCGGGATTACCTCTTTTTAAAGTGCAAAATACTTAGTGATGGCAGCAATAGACATAGTATGTTATGTTATGTTAAACCAGCTTATAAAGCGCACGGTTACCCTGAGGTGTCCTGGCGCTAATGGCGAATTCATCTAAGAGCAAAGGTGGGCCAGGAGATAGGTAGATGAGGATAGTCTTTATAGATTAAAAAGCCATGTTTTGAGCTGTTTCCTAAAAGCAAGAAGGTTAGTAGAGTTCCTCAGATTCCAAGGGAGGGCATTCCACGCCTTGGCTGCACCTATTATAAAACTTCTTCCCCCCATGGGACTTTCTTCATGGGAGGTATATTCACCATTTTAGCTCCTGATGATAGTAAACATGCTACATTGATGATATAATTTATGGCATAATGCATAAAATAACGCGTAATATGTTTTAAAATACAAATCACAATAAAATACGTTAACCTAAAATTCAATGTTCTTAAAATAAGGAATACATACTTGTGTAAATACATCTAATATCCCTTGTTATTGCAAATATACATATCACTTTTATGGATCTAAGTCAATATTGCTACTGCAGTGATTTTTGGTTTTTTCCTTTTAAGTGCAAGTCCATCTAGAAAAAGTTCCAAATTTGTGCAAACCAGTGCCTTAAATGTGCAAAAAATATGTCCTATGTGCAAAAAGTTGCTAGCAGACACATAATACAAGATGAATGCCTATTACTGAGTGCGGGCCAAAATACTTGTTGCCTATTAATTAATAAGACGTACTATTCGTTGCAAAGGAGATGAGGTTCACAGGCTAATGCTTGAGAAAGTCTTCAGGTTGATTCCCACAAATGAATACACAATATCAAAATTGTATAAAATCATTTCAACCTAAAATCCCAATAAATTAGCTAAAAACTCATAATGGAAATGATTTATAAAATTATTTAAAAATCATTATTTTCTATCACAAGGTAGTGATTGCTATTCATAAGTAGAGTAGATCAATTTTCAACATTATATCTCTGATGGATAGGCCTGACATGTTCCTAGAGACCTTACCACCATATCCATGACTAATAATGAATAGTGATGTCACTGACCATGTCATTAATGATGTAATATGTGACGTCATAAGAAGTGCATTGCGGGGGCGCGAGTTATAGTTAGCTCAACTAACTATGACAGGGGAATTTCTATGGTTTTCTATGAGTGAAATGTCCAACTAACTATAACATCCCTGAAACCTATGGCTTTTTCAGTGAATTTCAAGGGTTTTTTAAATGCTAATTTCTAACTATAATGTTCTTTAAACCTATCTTTTTTTCTGTGTTTTTTAATTATCATCATCCCATTCTCAACTGCAAATCTCACCACTCTTCCATCGATACCGTACGCCAACAAAATCGCCACAAACGAGAGCCACAACTAACGCTAATGAAATGCAAAGTAGGCGTTCCCATGCAAACAAAAAAACACGAAAACACCACTTCCCCATATTTTCAACGACCAGCCAAATCTGCAATGCGATCCAAAAAGCAGGCGATAAGCCGAGTAAGCAGTAACAAATTAACATCAACCTTTAACTGGTGTAAGGAGGTCGACTAGTATCTACTCCGTGAATTGGACCCAACTCACAGCCACATCTAAAGACCAACTTGTGATAGACATACTGATTATGCAGCTCCGACACCCAACAAGGCCACAACACCCAGCGCCACCACCAGAACCTCCCCCCCCGCACCACCCTCCCTACTACCACCGAGGCAGTGCAAAACAGGACAACGGACCTTCCCAAAACGCAATGCCCCTCAGCCACACAATAGATGAATGTTGGGAGATATGGCAACCAACTATATATGAAGGAGGCAAGTCACCCATCAACAATAAAGCCCACAATGCCAAGTGTAAAGCAGATGTGCTGCACAGACCTCACTATGTAAAGCACAAACCTCTCCATGTGGAGATATACTATTGATACTTATAGTGTAGTGCACAGTGGACACAACCATGTTACCTCAGGCAGTGGGGAAGATCTCGGTCATGTAGCTGTGTTGTCCCCCCCTGGAAGCGGAAGCGGAGTGGGCTGCTCCAACGTACGCCACTCCAGCGTAGAAGTATGAATAAATAGGCCAGGCCCTAGGCGTGGTTCACTTGTGGGAAGACCAACAAGTCTTTCACAGGGGCAGCCCTCACCCTGGCACGTGGCTGCCGCCATAACCACCGGCCTCCTCGACACAGGCCCCCTCCGAACTCAGCGGCACAGCACCGCAGACTTATATCTGTACAGACTCATGCCTTCGATCTACACTGCAGACAACAGCGCTCACAATTCAGATGCAGTGGCGATTGCAGATGTCGCAGTGCAGTTCGCGAGACACGTTGCTCCCAGTGGATCACGCATGGACCACGCATGATCGCAGGCTGCGCACACGCTGTGTGCTTCAGGTTCTACTAACTCACTGCACCATGAGTCATCGCCACATGGCCTCATCAAGCCAGAATTTATTAGACAAAACACATTTCTCCCAGTGCGGCCCGCCGGAACCACATATCATCACAGGGTGTGCACACGCTGAGTACTCCAGGTGCCACTAACTGTGCAGCTCTACTCAATGTCACCTGCCTGTGGGGCTTTGCTGACAGCTGCCACCGGCCTACACTGTGGAAGACCGGCGACACATGGTGCCAACTAACCCTGTTCAACACAAGCCGATCCCACTTGTGTAACTGTGTCCTGAGTCCTGAATGGCAGCGACCACAGCACCAGACTCCCTTCGATCAGTGAGGGGTATTTCCATATGGAAGGCCGGCGACACGTGGTGCCACTGAACCTGCACTACGCAGGCCGTTGTGGCCACCAACTTATGCACATGGCTGTGGGCCCTTGCTCACCGCTACCTCTGTCCTACACTGTGGAAGACCGGCGACAAATGGTGCCTCTAACCATCTTCAACACAAGCCGATCCCACATGTGGAACTGTGTCCTGTGTCCTGAATGGCAGTGACCCCAACTCGGTGAGACAACCATAGCACCAGACTCCCTTCGATCAGTGAGGCATATTTCCATATGCAACGGCGGCGACACATGGTGCCACTAAGCCTGTTCAACACAAGCCGAACAATTCCACATGTGGAACTGTGTCCTGAGTCCTGAATGGCAGTGACCCCAACTCTGTGAAACAACCACAGCACCAGACTCCCTTAGATCAGTGAGGCATATTTCCAGATGCAACAGCGGCGACACGTGGTGCCAATAACTCTGTTCAGCACAAGCCGAACAATCCCACATGTGGAACTGTGTCCTGAGTCCTGAATGGCAGTGACCCCAACTCTGTGAAACAACCACAGCACCAGACTCCCTTAGATCAGTGAGGCATATTTCCAGATGCAACAGCGGCGACACGTGGTGCCAATAACTCTGTTCAGCACAAGCCGAACAATCCCACATGTGGAACTGTGTCCTGAGTCCTTAATGGCAGTGACCCCAAGTCCGTGGCACCGACCACAGCACCACACTCCCTTCGATCAGTAAGGCATATTTTGATATGCAAGGCCGGCGACACGTAGTCCCAGTAACCCTCTTTATTACAACCCGATCCCACATGTGTAACTGTGCCCTGAGTCCTGAATAGCAGTCACCCCAAGGCCGTGGCAGCGACCACAGCACCACACTCTCTTTGATCAGGGAGGGGTATTTCCACATGCAACTACAGACTCCAGTAGGCAAGTAACTATCACAGTCCTACACCCTACATATTATCCTTTTAGTATCCTCGCTTCAAGAACTTGTTTTTTATATCAGTTATAGCTTTACTACAATGACCAAATGCAAACCAACATGGAATAGCAGTCTACACTGCAGGCAGTACAGCTCGCAATTCCAATTTTAAATGCTAATTTCTAACAACAAGATTGTACTCAGAAAATCCAACACTTCATCAGTGTATTTTATACTTATTTATTCTTTTCATCAAACGCCTACACTGCACTCAGTAGGGCTCACAATGAAAAAAATGTCTTCATTCATTAACTCCAGAGTCCACTAGGCAAGTAACTATTACAGGCCTCAAATCTACATAATATCCTTTTAGTATCCTTTCTTCTTGAACATTTTTTATATCAGTTATAGCTCAAGTACAATCACCAAATTTATTTTCAAGTACAAACGAACACTCAGCAGTTTACACTGTGGGTAGCAGACCTCGCAATTTGAATTTTGGATACGCAGTGCCAACTAACACTGTCCAACACAAGCCGATCCCACATGTGTAACTGTATCCTGAGTCCTGAATGGCAGTGACCCCAAGTCCATGGCACCGACCACAGCACCAGACTCCCTTCGATCAGTGAGGCATATTTCCATAATCAAAGCCGGTGACACGTAGTCCCACTAACCCTCTTTAACACAAGCCGATCCCACATGTGTAACTGTGTCCTGAATCCTGAATAGCAGTCACCCCAAGTCCATGGCAGCGACCACAGCACCAGACTCCCTCTGATCAGTGAGGGGTATTTCCAAATGCAAGGCCAACAGCACGTGGTGCCACTAACCCTGTTCAACACAAGCCGATCCCACATGTGTAACTGTGTCCTGAGTCCTGAATGGCAGTGACTCCAAGTCTGTGGCAGCGACCACAGCAGCATACTCCCTTTGATCAGTTAGGCATATTTCCATATGCAAGGCCGGTGACATGTGGTGGCACTAACCCTCTTTAACACAAGCCAATCCCACATGTGTAACTGTGTCCTGAGTCCTGAATAGCAGTCACCCCAAGTCCGTGGCAGCGACCACAGCACCAGACTCCCTCTGATCAGTGAGGCACATTTCCATATGTAA
The DNA here is from genome assembly GCF_964204655.1 of Triturus cristatus. NCBI lineage: Eukaryota > Metazoa > Chordata > Amphibia > Caudata > Salamandridae > Triturus > Triturus cristatus. Next base: position 628,930,140 of record NC_140587.1, read on the forward strand.
GGCCAGTGACACGTGGTGTCACTAACCCTCTTTAACACAAGCCGATCCCACATGCGTAACTGTGTCCTGAGTCCTGAATGGCAGTGACCCCAAGTCCGTGGCACCGACCACAGCACCACACTCCCTTCAATCAGTAAGGCATATTTCGATATGCAAGGCTGGCGAAACGTAGTCCCACTAACCCTCTTTAACACAAGCCGATCCCACATGTGCAACTGTGTCCTGAGTCCTGAATGGCAGTGACCCCAACTTCGTGGCAGCGACCACAGCACCATACTCCCTTCAGTCTTATTTGTTGTTCTTTTCTTTAAATAATTTTTTTATATGTAAATCTATACATGACTAAGATTCTTCTTTGCGCAACCGCACAGGGACACTTCAAGGCCCAAGAAGGTTGTTGGGGGTATGATGGTAATGTCAGAAGAGGCAGCGTCAAAGGGGTATCTATCACAGAAAGAAGTCCGATATGTTTCACAAATGCCTCGGACAAATGCCAGCTGATGTCCTGAATCACAAAATGGTTTTCCAAAGCTTATGTACTGTGAGTTATGAACAGTTCACACCCAGGCTCGCAGAGGGACAGCTGCGGCCCGTCCACTCGACTCACAGACGCAGTACTACGAGCCGTCTGCGTCATTGTAGCTATCCCTGCCCTGTTCCGTCGTACGCCACTCCACTCCGATTACTTTCCGACGTTGGCCCCACATAGCTACCTGACGCAGGCGTACTCGCTGTTGGTGTGCAGGTCCGTGGTCTAGTTCTCAACATCTCACGGCCACTCCCTGAGGGCAGGTTTTCACACACATCACACCCATCCGGCACATGTGTCACACGCCATGTGACCACGCAAATATAATAGATCGACAACGTCACATCCTTTATTGCCGGTGCTGACTAGATGGCGGACGCTCCACATGTCTCAACCATAAAGAGTCTTTGAAAAGTTGCGCAGAAGGTTAGTCGCACCCTGATCTGTATAGCCGTCAGGGGTCAACCACCCCCTTGGCGCGGACTTCAGATGCACAGGGTTAGTGCCACCCGAAGCTCATATGGCCATCAAGGGTCTACCACCACGTGGCACGGACTTGAGTTCCACAGGCTTAGCGGCCCCAAAAGCTGATGTGGTCCCCGCCATTGATGACTCAGGATTCAGCGACATGTGTGAGATCTGCCGGGCCGCGGAGAAGCTGATGTGGTCTCCGCCATTGATGACTCAGGACTCAGCGACATGTGTGAGATCTGCCGGGCCGAGGGGAAGATGATGTGGTCTCCGCCATTCATGACTCAAGAATCAGCGACAGATCTGGGATGCGCGGAGTTTTGACGGGCACGTGGAGTGCCCACTGCTGCACACTCCGGTGGCACCAGGTAATTATTTGCTCATGGATGCGCAGGGGCGGCAGTGTCTGTCTGTCTGTCTGTCTGTCTGTCTGTCTGTCTCTCTCTCTCTCGCTCTCTCTCTCTCTCTCTCTCTCTTTCTCTCTCTCTCTCTATTTCTCTCTCTCTTTCTTCCCTTCTATCTCCCTAACTCTCTCTCTTCCTTCTATCTCTCTAACTCTCTCCGTTCCTTCTCCCTTTCTCACTCCCTTTCTTTCCTTCCCTCTGGCTTTTTTTTCCTTCTCTTTTTCTCTGTGTCTCTCTCCTTTGACATGCCCATTACACACGTCCTTATTTTGTGCTTCATTTTCCAGGCTCTGTCGTCGACATCCATGGTCCCCACAGGAGTGTTCCACCTTGTTGTTTTCTATTATTTTTGCTACATTTTGTTTATTAGTTTATCATTCATATATATGTTAATAAAAAAATCAAGTTTGAAAATAGTTTTTCGTTTATCGTTTACATATATATTTATAAAAAAAGAAAGTTTGAAAAAAAAAATTAATAAAGTTTTTGGTTGTTCGCTTCACTGCTGTGTGACTCTTTCTTTTTCTTATTACTGTTATTTGATGGAGTCCACCATGGTGTTAAATTTTGGGGCACTTATCGCGGGAATACTGGTGATGTCCGCAGTTTGCACCAACTTCTGAATAGTGTGTTAGATTTATTCAACTTTACTTCCATTAAAGTGCTGATAATGAAATGCAGACTAGCCGTTCCCGTACAAAAAGACACAAGGTGCACCTTTGCGATTTATTCTAAATGCTAAAATCCTATATTGAATTGCACTGAGGTAGTGGCTGCACTTACAGTGTACACACAAAATCAATTAAGAAATCTCATTGTATTTATATTGATTGGGAATAGTGCGTCAGGTGCTGGATCTTGACGAGATACACTGCTCAGTTCGTATATTGTTATGCACGCGAAAAAAATCACATCACAACTTTCACACCAACTGCAATGCGAAACAAATTCCGGTGATAAGCCACATTAGCACCAAGGATTTTACACCTGCTTTCTGCTGGTGTTAAGCAGGACGACTACCTGCACCATGAAACGGAAAACAGCCAAGAGCCACATCAGAACAACCACAGGTGCCATAGAGTCAATGAGCATGATACAGGTATACCCATGAGGGCCACAAGACTCATCGCAACAACTCCAGGACCGCCAACTCCCCCGAAACCCTCATCTGAGCAAGTGTGTCACTGTGGTCATTGTCTTAGCATGATAGGCACGACCCCTGCAACATCACAGTGTGCTGTCACCTCAACGGTGCACTGAAGTCGCTGCTATCTGGCAATTAAGTTGCTGCGCGGTATCTAAATTTTGCTCGGATGCATAACGGGCATATTTACTAGAGGATTTACTCGTCATTTGCCAAACAATCATCACTAACCTAATCTGGTATGGAGGCCATTTGTTGAATTGAATTTACAGCAATATTGAACCCGATTGATATATAAATTGTTCATTTGGGATGCTCAGTTAAATTTAATGTCCTGAAGATGACCGTGGATTAATGCCAAAGGTCGAAACGCCGTCAACGCAATTGTGGCCGCAATTAGTGGAGGACACATTTTTCTGTTTGTTGGAGTCTATGCAATGTTCTGAAACTCCTGCTTTTATGTAATTTTCTCCTTGTCTGCCACTTGTCTGGTTATGTATGTTTTTTATATGTTATATGTACCAGCTTATAATACTGAGCCTAGTTGATATGTTTCATTGAATACATTTTGTATGTTTTTTCTATTAGGGCCCTTTTCTTTTTTTGTTTTTCTTCTTTTATCTCAATGTGTGCATTGTTATACATATAATTTGTGTCCCATTAACTGTTTTTATATTTACTGTGATAACTTGAACACTCTGAACCTTTGTTTGGAATAAGTACTGAATGCCCCTGGTTCAGGTGGTTTGGGCTGCCCTTGTGGTGGTTAATGATATGTCACCTCAGCATTGGCAGTGAGCCTGGACATGTAGCTACGCACGCATCCTTCTGCATGCACAACCGGCATGTGCTGGTCCGGAGTAACCAGGTCAGCGCAGGGGTGTGCCTATCCGGCAAGGGGAACGGGGTGTCTCGGACATGTCCGTGTCCAGGAAGTGCGGTAAGTGTGTCTCTATTCTGGTGTGGCCTGCCACAAAGGCCACAGCACTCGATGTTGTAAAGTGGCATGCACCACCTCCAAACGGCACTGTGATGGTGTAGTTTGAATGTAGCCGGACATGCGCAAATAGGCATTACAATGGTGTGCCGTATGAGTGCACGAGATACAACCGTGCACCGTAGAAAAGTGTGGGGGGCTCGTGGGAGGGAGGAGCAGCTGTTTGGCAATGTAACACACAGTGAACTCGCCCTTGTGCCACATGCTGGGCATCTCATCCATGATGACCACGGTCGCAGACATTCCACAACACCAATTACCGGCCTTTGTACACATCCTGTATGAATGCAGCGTGGTTTTCACTTCTATGCTCGTTCAGTGGTGTGATGTTGGCGGGTTGTGTGACTTGTGCTCCTTGTTGGTGTGCTTCATTTTGGCCATTGTTTCTCTATACTTGTGCTGTACTTAATTGTGCATGTGTGCCATTCTGCCCATCTCCCCCCGTCCCCCACTCCCTGCTTCTTCCTCTTCCTGGTGCTGTTGTGTCTATAATTTTATTGCTCCACACATAAACACATGTAAAGAACAAATTAGAATAGTTCCTTGATTCTTTTAGGTTTCAAAACTTCTCTCTATTGGTTTCTTTTTAATTTTCCATTTAAACCGTTTTTTTAATATTCAACAACACATAGAAGTCAGAAGTGCAACGTATTCTATCAACACACTTTCTAGACCATTCTACAACATGTACAGGTTAAAAGTTCATCAATTTTTTTAAACTTAACGATATTTTTTTGCAACATTTTCTCGAACATTTAACGGCACGTGCAGGTTAAAAGTTCACGATTGTTTTAAGTTCGAACAGTGCCTTCCAAATGCAAGTAGCAGCTGTGGTTCAGTTGAACACATTTTATCCTATGATATGTACTCCACGTAGAAACTGCTTTTTCTTAACCAATCACAAAGATGCTTTTCCACAAAACGAATGTGCACCCTACTTTTGAAAAATAATGCTTTTCATCTCCCAATCACGTATCGTTTTGTATGGCAAAAAAAGTACTTCCCCCATCTTTAAACATATCTCTTATTCTACCAAGGAACTGCATGAGCTACAGACATCTTTCCATACCTTCCAGCCATACCTTCAAAATGCTAGTGTGGATCATAGGACATAGCTATATTTTCAGGTGCAAGAGGTATGCAGAACACAGACTTATTGACTTAGACCTAGGTTTACAAAATGTGGACATTAAATGGTTTACATAGAGAAGATTGAAGTGGCACCAATTGCTACCTTTGGTTAAAACCTCTTTGCATCTTCCACATCCTGACCTCATGATTGTGCATTGTGGTGGAAATGACCTAGGCACATTGAATGGGGTAGGTTTGAAAATGCTTATGAAGGACACCTTTGGACACCTCAGCCCAGCACCATGTGACTCTGGGCAATAGCTCCCTTAAATGCTCACATAATTTCCAGTAAGTAGAATCAACATGGCTAAATAAAAAACAAGGATTTATCAAATGCCTAAAATGTAAGGCGATTGTGCATGGAATTAACACGGATCAGTGTAGATTAGGCCTACCTAATAAGATGAGGATGATCAAGGGCAAATATACGTGTAAAACTGATTTTGCAATCAATGTACTGCAGTGGCCTTGTGGCCTGCGCTACGTATGAAGCACGATCCCTGAAGTCCACAAGCGTGTCTTACAGCACTTAAGGGCGATAAAGAATGGGGATAGATCCTATCCGGTGGCCCGGCATTTTGAGAAAATCCACAACAAACATACTAGAGGTCTGACTTACTATGTAATTGACTCTGTAACAATGAATATGAGAGGAGGAAATAGGTGAAGAAGTTGAGGAGACTAGAGTCTTGTTACATTATAGAGTTCAATTCAAAGCAGCCAGGAGGCCTGAATATAGTAGAGGACCTGCACACACATTTATAAGTACAGCATAGAAAAGCTTTGCCCAAGATCAGAAGGTTATAATGTTTTTATTAATGTTTTTATTAAGGAACATAAGTATGAAGAGACTCGATGAAATTGTCAGACAGAAAATGGTTACATATCTTGGAAACAGTTATCTGGGGTGCAACTTTAGCCCACTTGGGCTCGATACGAGTATGAGTTTAATGTAGTGAAATTTGGGTCAAGTAGAAGTTGCGTAATGCGCGCCAGTAAATAAATATAGGCTCACTTGAGCTAGATTGTGAATAATGCTTGAAGGTTAGTGTCAATAAAGCTCACTTGAGCTTGAATAGAAAGCGCAGAAGCAGCGTATGAATTAAAAACATGAAATGTGATGTTAATTGTTAATACGACCAATTCGAAATAACATGATTTTAAAATGCACATTAGAAATTGTTTTTAACTGTGGACAAAAAATGTAATGTGAATGGCATGACTAAAACTACGAGTCTGTTTTTCACGTTAGTCACGTTTGTAGTTGTATTGTAATGCATGGTATGCACTTTAAAAATGGCCGCATTTCAAACTTCTTTACCAGTGAGCAAGACTGCTTGGCAGTCCAAACGCGTTTGGTAGCAGCAGAAAATAAAAGTTAAAAACTGCACAAGGCGTCGTCATTATTTTTTGAAATATATATATATATATGGGTTTTTTTTAACATTGGTAATAATATCATTGTATACTACTAAAACATCGTAGCATTTAATGTTATTTTTGTATTATGCTAAGTCAATACTTTATATAAACTTACTGTTTCAGTTGCGTTATTGTTATTAATTGTTAAATTGGTATACTATTTTCAGATTCTGGAATTTTTCGTGGTCATGTGTGGTTATTTTTTATTTCACTATATTTGTAATTGTTATTGTTTTTAAAATAATTTATTTTAAATATAAGAAAACCCACAATATGTTTTGAGTAGTCATTAGCCATTGGTATTCTTATCGGTGTAAGATTCATCTGGTAGGGAGCTGAGGGAAACTCACATGTGCTGCCATTTAGAGACTGACCCACCCTCCCCGTCCCACAATTCAACGATCAGTCATGGCTTCTGATTCCAGGTCACAGGATGCTGGTTTAGGAGGTGCTGCAAGATAAGGCTGCATGGAGCAGCTGGGCAGAATGGAGCAAAATGGAGCACGCAGCACCGCTGAAGGAGTGGTAAATGCACAGCAGTTGATGACCGGGTCAGCGGCGGTGTAGCCAGCAGTTTAATTTCAGCGCTACATTGGGACGCCTGACTCCTGGCTCCAGGTTCCTGGACTGGAGCCCGTTGGGGAACTAGTATCTTCCTCGCCCCCCTTCCTCCTCTTCTTCCCTCGGCTGACTGGAGCAGCCTCATAGGGAGGAGCATTGGGACATGTTTGCTAATACTGGAGCATACGGCAGGAGTGAGATGCAGGAGCCTTTTTCTGGCTTTCTTTCCACAAAAAAAGATACCAGAGGCTGCACCAGGGGAGAGCCACCAGGTTTCACACCAGGGGGTAAGTACCTAAGTAAATGTTGATGCATTTGTAAGGTACTCTGGTTGTGGGTCGTTGGGTGGTCTTTCATCCTTAATCTAAGGCTGGAACAAGAGCGCTATAATAAAATGGGGAAACATCTAAAAATGGCCAACATGATGGGTAATCTGGACACTGCCGTGGCCCTCAAAGCTAAAATGCGAGTTGCCCAGAGGAAGAATGCAGCATCAGCGGAAGCAAGAGCAGAGCGAAGCCTAAAAATAGGCCAAGGCTCTGCGAACGTATCTTTGAGCTCAGAGGAGGACATTTTAGATAACGGTGTAGAGGCTGGATCTCTGGAGGCTGCCCAGGGTACTGCTTCACAAGTGCTGCAGGCATTAGAAGATCCAGGGGTGGAAACCCCCATAGCAAATCTCGCTGATGAGAAAAACCGGGCAGCAATGATTATAGAGAAGGAAGAAAGTAAAAAAGACAGCGAGCGGGAAAAAATATACAGATGGTTATTAACAAAGCAAGCCCCAGTTCAACCCCAGGCAAACCAAAAGACTACCCACTTTTTGTAAAAAGGAAAACACCTACAAATGCATCTCAGGGAACTGTTCTAAATAGTGAATCAGGGCTTCCAGTAAATATGCAACCTTTTGTTCAGAGTCCAAAACAGACAGTCCAGCAAGATGAAGCCATGAAGCTACCTTTTGCTAACCAGAGTAAATTGTTGATGACAACACAGCTTGAGGTCTAGTCTCTCATTGCAGCCTCAGATATGCAAGATCAGAAAGATCAGATGCTTTTAGAACCAGGGGGCTCCAGGAGATGCAACTATTAAAACAACAGCAAGGCAAGGAGACTGCTGTGCAGTGGGATACAAAGACTTTGATGAACCTCATTCTGGAGGAAAGCTACACAAGCAAGCAAAATTGCATCCCTGCACCAGCGATTGTCTAAAATTGCAAAAAGAAGCAGTAGGTAGTCTTCCAGCAAGAATGCAAGAGGCAGAAGTCAAGGATCTCACAGCTGGAGGATCAGATGAATGTCATGTAGCAACAAGTTCCCCTAGCAAGGAAGGAAAAATCTTCACTAGAAATTAAAATCGACGAGTTGGAAAACCTTTCACGGCATTCCATTCTATGCTTAGTAGGGGTCCTGGAAGGTTGTGAGGGGGTCAGGTCCTTCGGTGGATGGAGACATTCATAAAGAAAAATGTATTGCCTGCGCATTCAGGCGATCTTACAATTATACGGCTCAGCTATACCCAAATTCAAAACTTCAACAGACAATCTTGGTAAATTTCACAGACTGCATAATGGAACTGATGTTAACCAGAGATAATCAGAGGAAGCAGATCACTACTGATGAAGTACTTTGCTGCCGTATCTTTTCGGATATGTCAGCTGCGACAGCGCGTCGCAAGAAGGAATTCGTAAAGCAATTTTATCTGTTTAAAGCAGAAGGCGCACATGCAGCAATTGCCCAACAGTCAAAATTAAGGGTGTTGGTAAAAACCAAATTTCATATGTTCACTAATTTGTATGAAGCACAGGAAATGCTACGAAGGATCTCAAGCTATATATTGATTGTCCTTGCATGTGAGGAGGAGGAGAGAGGAGGGAAAAAGAGGGGTAAGGAGAGAGGAGGATGAATGGGTGACAGAGATCGATGGTCATAATTAAGGCACCCTGTTTTCTCTTTTTACGGATTTTTACTGATAAATGCAGACAGAAAGCAGTGTGTTTTCTTTCTGCATTTCTTTTTAAAAATGGATAAATACAGAAATGTGCTTCTTTTAAGTGACTTCTTGTGCTGTCTTTCATGAATTATAGCCCAACAGCTGAGCAGATGGACAGCATGGGAAATTAAAAAGCAGGAGGAAATTTCCTTAAATAACTTCATGTGTCAACATACATTTGTGGTATAATGCTAATATTTCCCAGTGGATGTACTGTTATCTAATATTTGGCAACTTAAATAGCTAAAACACAACAGACATCAAAGTATGAGTGCGCGTCTATCATTTAAATAAATATGGAAATGTAGTTTTACAACTACATTTATATATATATAGATAAATACAGATAAAATGGCCAAAAAAGAAATATGAAAATATACAGACAGAAATGTTAAAAAAAAAAAATACCGTAAAACCGGGAGCCCTAGTCATAATAGATGTTTTTGATGGCTGGGACAGGGTGATAGGCAGTCTTTCCAGGTGCAACATCAGGGGCATTTCTCGCCATGAGAGGGGTATTGCAGGCTATTCCCCTACCAAATGGGAGTGTTGTTTTTGGGGTGTGTTTTGGATTTTGGCGAGCACGTGGAGAAAAAATAAGTAGAGTCATTGGAGGCAATGTAATTGAGAAAAGAATTGTGATAAAAAAGAAGGTTCCTATGAAAAATGATTATAGAGGCGATGGGTCTTAAAATTCAAATAATATTGTGGAATGTTAATGGTGTATCCAACAAACAAAAGTATGGGGCCTTAATTAGGTGGCTTACTTCTTTTTCTCAACAAGTACTAGTGCTTCAGGAGACCCATCTTAAAACCAACACACCAAAACTTTTTATTCCTAAATACTAATACAAAACATATTTTGCTTCAGCCGGGTTGGCAATGAGGGGAAAGCGGTGTATCTTGGACAAGCGGTAGAATGGGAGGATATACAAGCTCGTTGTGATCCTAATAGTAGATGGATCTGGATTACAACCTGGCTAAATGGGAATCCATTTAACCTAGTGAACTATTATGCCCCGATAGTAGATGACCCCAAAGTAATCATGCAGATAAACGAGGGGCCCATGGGAGCAGAGGGCCCTATAATCATGGGAGGTGATTTTAATTTTATCCAGGATTTAACAAGGGACACTTCAAAGAAAACTTAAAAACACTTAAAGCCATGTACTAAGAAAGTGATAGATATAATGAAACAGGAGTATCATTTGGTAGACCCATGGCGGAGAGCTCATCCAGAGTTCTCGCTATATACTTGCTTTTCCCAGCAATTTAAATCAGTTTCTCATATAGACTTTTCTGTAATCTCCCGCTCTCTCGACTGTGACAGTTCTGAAATTTGTGCTGACTCTTTTTCTGATCACTCACTGGTCAGTATTGAGCTGAAAGTTGAAACAAGGAAGAGGGAGAAGTCCAGGTGGCAGATGGATCGCCGCCTTCTTTCCAATCAGGAATGGATTGAAAGTATGAGAAAATGTATAGAGAACTTGTGTCTGATAAATAAGGGCACTGCATAATTGTTTTCAGCTTGGGGAGCCTTTAAGGCAACAATCCGGGGACACAGGTGGCATTTATTGCCTTACAAGCTAAAAGTTGGGCGATACGTATAGACGAACTCCAGTGTACAGAAAAAAATTAGCCAGCTGGGGACACAAATCTCAGTAGATATGCAGTTGACTAAAGTGAAGTATGAGTTAAGGGAATTTTTATCTTAGAGGAAACACAGAGCTCACGGCTGCATCAGCAGCAAGTGTATGAGGAAAGCCAGATGGTGAGAAAGTTACTGGCTTGGTCAACCAGGATTAAGCAGGAAGCGGTAATGATTATGGAACTGGAGGAACTGGGGACAGGAGCTGTAGTTCCTGATAAGTATAAGATGTCTAAAGAAATTTGCAGCATTATAATAACTTATATGCAACTAAGTATGCAATCTCAAATGAGACTATATATCATTATTTCCAGTCTATAAAATTGCCACAACTGGCAAGCACACAATCAGAAGGAATAGAAGCAGATATTACAGCATTAGAAATCCAACTGGCCTTGGCCCCAATGCCTTGTGGTAAGGCCTGTGGTAACAACGGCCTTCCTATAGAATTTTATAAAACTGTTCCTAAAAGAATTGCTTCCTTTTTTGGTGGAGCTTTTTAATTTTATTAAAAAAAGGGGGGGAGATTCCAACAATTTTTAAGGAATCAACAATTGTAAGTTTGTCAAGAAGGGGAAGAACCCAAGAGACGTAAATTCATATAGGCCGATTAACTTATTAAATACTGATTAAAAAATGTTTATTAAAATTCGGGCTAATCGTATCACTCCGATAGCTCAGAAGTTAATTCATATGGATCAGACTGGGTTCTTGGCTGGCAGGATGATGTCGTCTAACACAGTTTTTTTTAGTTTAAGCACTCGATTTTTTTAATGTGAACCAGACGCCCGCTGTGATAATGATAGCAGATGCTGAGAAAGCATTCAACCAAGTTAATTGAGATTCTCTTTTATTTGGCCTTGAGAGATTCTGATTTTTCTCTACATTTTATTAATATGCTCTGCTGTATATATCAAGTCACTCAGGCAAAAGTTTTTATAAATTTAAATTTGGCAGGAATAGGTGAAGTAAATAGGGGGGCTTGCCAGGAACTTCTACCTGTTTACTGTATCATTTACTTTCTTTATTGAACCCCTGGCAGCTAGCTTCATGGCTAATATGGGTATAGAGGCACCAATAGTGGGAATGTCTAAGCCTAAATTATTTGCGGATGACATAATACTTAATCCCAGGCCAGAAGAACAAAATAATGAAACAATACTGTCAGAGTTTGAGCAATTGGGGGATATAAAATCAACCATAATAAGACAATTGCTTTTATACGTCTCTTAGTACTCTTTGTTTAATTCTCCAGCAACAGGCTTCCAATCATAACCCAATTTGCTATTTGGGGTTAAAAGTAACTAATCAATATACAGAACTTTATGCATTACACTATAAAGTGATGATGTAAAAGATCAAAGACTTGCTGGATGGATAGGCATTTCTTCCTCTTAAGTTAATAGGGCGTGTTGCATTGATAAAAATGTCTATCTTACCCTTGTTGTTTTTTCTTTTTACTAATGTCCCGATCAAAATTAATATAGCATATTTGAAAGACTTAGAGGAACCATTTAGATGTTTTATTTGGAAGAAAAAGGTTTCGAGAGTTAAAATTCCAGTGCATCAGTTAGACACCAATCAGGGGGAATTGCCACTAACTCAGATGAGTATATATTATGAAGCCTCAATTGTAGATATACTAGTTCAGTTCATAGATGCCAAGGGATCTCAGGATAGTTTTTTATTGAGAGGATGGTGCAGGAGGCCAGATCCCAGCTTCTGGTAGTTAGAAATACTGCCAAATTTCCCAAAAAAGATATCGTATACAACGCTTCAGGAGTATTGTTGGAGACTTCAAGCATTCCAGTCCTCAAATGCTCAATCTGCAGAGTACAGTTATTTACAGCTTAAGGAATGTAAAGGGCTAGGCCTCCAAATAACAATGTAAGGTATTGGAATACAAATGGATTTAAAGAACTGGGAAATCATTTGGTTAGGGGGTATTGCATAACTTGGCAGGATTTACAAGCTAGGTGTGGAGATCGGTGCAAGCTTTTCCATTTTGGATACCAGCAGATTACATGTTTTTGTATCCAACCAAATTTAGTCTCCTCCCCAATAATAACTGATCTGCTTAGGACAAAGATGAGGAGGGTTGGAAACTGGTATAGATTACTATGGAGTCAAGGGGAGTGCCACTTGGTGAAAAGGTTCTTAGAAAAGATCATGCTGACAACGCACTGCACTTTTTTCGAGGTCGAATGGCAGGCAATTTTGAAATTGGGAAACAAGAACTCCCAACTTTAAGAGAATGTATTTTTTAGCGCGTTGTATGGCATATTATACTCCTAAAGCCCTCCATAAAATGTATCCATAGTCAGAGGAACACTGCTTTCGCTGCAAGCAGCTAGGGGATGGCAAATGATTACATAATGTTTTTATCTGTCCAATGGTTGTGCGTTTCTGGGAAGAAGAATTTGATGTTTTAAGTCGAGGATTGCACAGGCGGATTGAACCAGAGGCAGAGGTGGTACTGTTTGGGTTTTTTAGGCAGAGGCAAAACTAAGCACTTAAAAAAGGAGCTGATATATTCATTGCTATTACTTCTGTAGTTGCTTGATCTTGCAGAATTAGGAGACATCTAGAGTGCAAACGTATCGGGAGTGGTACAACAAAATGAGATGAACCCAGAAGTTTGAGGAGGCACACGCAAAAAGGGTTGGTGGTCCCAAAAGATTTAATGCTTCTTGACAATTTATGGAGGGGATTGAAAATGAAGCAGAGTAAGATCTTGTAAAAAACCTCTGGAAATCCTCTTTAGCCACGGAGAAATATAGTATACAGAAATATTAAAATGTCCATATTATTAGGCACAATGGCACATTTGCGAAAAGCATATCAACGTATGGAAGGTCTACTTTTAAATAAGATGGTTTTATGAAGAGATCGAGATGGAAACTCGACGATTCTGCACCTTGAATACAAATGCCTTGCTACTAAACCTAGCACAGTTGCACTTTATTGAAAGTATACCAAAGCACTTGTCAAACACTATAACGAGATGTCTAAATTTAGGCATATCAGCACTTTGCTGAGGGAGAAATTAACAGCCTATTGTGATGATGAAATGACGATTATTAATGTTGTCTACAAACATATCAACGTATGGAAGGTTTACTTTTAAATAAGATGGTTTCATGAAGAGATGGAGATGGAAACTCGATGAGTTGCACTTTGAATTGTAATGGTTGACTGCTTAATTTAGCATTGTTGCACTTTATTTAAAGTATACCGGACTATTTGTTGAATACTATGGCAGCGTGATTATATCTGTATGTTTTTTTGGTTTTTTTGCTTGTTTGTTTTGTTACAGTAGCACTTTGTTGAAAAAAATAGGGCTGTTCTGTAATGATTAAATGACGACTATTAATAATGTGTATTATCGTCTGCCCTATGTATGTGCTTATTAAAAATAAATATTAAAATAATATATGTTTTGAGCAGTGGGGTTTATTGATGCATATTGTTTTTATCATATAATAATTTTACACATTTGTATATTTTTTATTAAACTTGTATTTTTATTTTGTTATTATATTTGGAAACTTTAAAACTTGGTTTCTTACTTTCTGTGGTGTATTGGTTCTGAATATTATTTTTATTAGTGATATAAATTGGGGGCCCTAGTCATATTTTTTTATTTTTCTATTTACAGTTTGACATGCTTTAATTGTAGTAAAATATTGGGGTAAACAATAATACATATATTTAAAGGGCAATTATTGTTTAACTTAGAAACATTCCACTTATGTTCATGGTCATTTTAAATACATGCAGTTTCCACAATGTTTGGTGAACTGGAGTGAGAACAGTAAGCGGAACTCAAGCTTGAATAGAAAATCTGTCCACCACCCCATATTTGCATTATCCCCAATATTTTGTGCGCCTAGGATAATAAATCTGCCCCCTCCAAAACATATGCACTTTCAAAATGTTTTTTGGACTGGTGTTAGAACGGTAAATCTGACCCACGCTCCCCATTTATGCACTTTTTCCACTTTAAGTAGGGCTGGAGTTAGAACAGTTAATCTGCCCCTCCCCCTATATAAATTATTTCCCCATTGTAAGTGGGACTTGAGCTAGTCTGTTAAATAGGCCCTTCCTCCCAAATAAATATGCACTTTTCGCAATGTTGTTGGACAGGAGTGGCAAATCCAACACACCCGCCTTCATATTTCATTATATGTGATACGTTTTTACAACTTTAGAAGCAAACACAGCCCAGTTTTAGAAAATCTAAACCCTCTGACAAAAGTGCAGGTTTAACAGTTTACTAACCGCGGCATGGAATCTGGCGGACTGTACCCACCAATCCTCTGCACACTGCACATTACTTTAGGATGGTGAATACAGGGCAATGATCAGGCCTGAGAGACTACAGAAGTGTTTCTATTTTTAGTGAGTTTCTAAGCTCTTTTCCCCATGGATGGACTCACATAAAAAATCCAAACTATATATTTAAAAGACTTTATTACAAATGAATGCCCTAATCTATTGCAGATTACGTGAGTAAATGTAACTTTAAAGACTCACACAACAGTGGCAATGAACATGAGTAATTTACAACATAATAAAAAGAACTGCAATAATGTGACCGTGTTCAACAAATCATTGAATCGCATGATAAATCATTCTTTCATATGCAGCACATCCTTGATAGCAAAGTGTCCATCTAAATTTCTAAGGAGGACCTTAGCCCGCATACCTTGGCTGATAAACAGAATTGTTGTCAGTTAGCTTCCGTGCTTTGAGATGGTCACTCTCTGTCTCAGTTAAGGCCCTACTGAACATCTAGGGTCCAGGCTCTGTTGAGCCGAAGGCCTTCGCTAAAAATATTTGCAGCGCATCTCACACGAAGCTCCCAGGAAACACTGAACATGACTCGGCCAAATATATGTTCATAGCAGGCTTAAATACACTTTTTATGATTATTATGAAAATACCAGACCTTGTGATGAATGATGTAAACTGCAAGAAATAGCATATGAATTCTGCTGCACGTTCAGTAAATTCTATCATACATTATAAATCACATTAATATATCCATATGAATAATTGATAAACTAACAACCTATAATAAACAAACGTTATATGGCGTACATGTGCAGTCCATACTAAATGAACTACATATTTAAAAATGAAAAATATGCGCTCAAATGCACTCATTTTTTAAATGTAATGGGTGTGCATAAACTAAAAACGTGAAGCACATCATATGTTTTTTTTCCAATGTATGTTGAGTTGGAATTGGAATAGTCAATCTGAACACTTTTCACTGTGTGAATTGTCCCCTTATTATGTTGGACTGGATTAGAATAGCAACGCTCACGCCTTGCCCAAAATGTTTCATTTAAATGTTCAGAGGATTGGAGATATCAATGCATGTTTTGCTATTTTCTTTTGCTTGGCTTGATTTCTGTTGTTCTGTTTTTTAAAAAAAATGTATATAAATATATTTAGTTGATTAATTTTTTAACAAATTCATATTCAACAATTTAATATGCAAATATATATAGTAGTGAAATACATTTAGAATACATGTTCATATTTGCATGCTTTTACATAAGGTAACATTCATCGCTAGTTACATGTGTTTATATTGTCGGTGAGTTATTTTAAAGAAAACTACATATATGTAAAAGCTGTTAATAGCATTATTACTTTCTTGCATATTGCAATTTCGATAATTTGGTACCATATATTTTTGTACTTCTTATTGTGTCTATGTAAAGTCATTATTTTTGGTGTCAATAGTGATACATGTGCACCAAAATATCTATGTGGTCTATTTTCTTATAAACAACCAGTAATAATATTGCATTTATTTATGTGGTTATTAGGCATGGAGTTGTAGTTAGAGCAACATGTTAAGCTTTGCTCCGAGCTTGCATTGCCATGGAACTAATTTTGCTGTGAAACTTGTTTTTTCTGATTTTAATATATTTATTGATAGAAATTAGATTTGCTACTTTCTATTACTAGGTATGGACGAATGGATCGTGGAAGGGCTTCCCTTGACACAAAGCTTTCAGCAGTGAAGCAATGGGTGACTGCCAATGCTAAATGGGCAATATGCACACATGTTAGCATACAGAAAATAGGAGTGTGTCTTCTTAATTGGAGCACTTAGACAGCTGTTAGACGTGACAGACTTAGGGCGGTCTTCCTCCCAAACTTTTACCTTCCTCCTCCACTGTTTCTGACCTTCTTTTTGCTGGTATTAGGACTCTGCACACGTTACCAGTGCTAACCAGTGCTAAAGTGCTTGTGCTCTCTCCCCTAAACATGGTAATGTTCCCTCATCCCCAATTGGCATATTTAATTTACTTGTAAGTCCCCAGTAAAGTGGTAATATATGTACCCAGGGCCTGTAAATTAAATGCTACCAGTGGCCCTGCAGCACTGATTGTGCCACCCACTTAAGTACTCCTTTAACCATGTCTCAGGCCTGCCATGTCCACGTGGAGAAATAAGCCTTCTGCCAGGCCCAAATTTTCCCCTTTAATACTTATATGTCACCCCTAAGGTAGGCCCTAGACAACCCAGAGGGCTGGGTGTAATGAATTTCAAAGGCAGGACATGACATTTTAAGTTTTACATGTTCAGGTAGTGAAAAACTCTCAAATTTATTTTCCCTACTACAAGGCCTATATCTCCCATAGGATAACATAAGGATTACCTTATTACAGTTAAGTGTTATTTCAAAATGGGAAGCTATAACTGATTTAAGTTTGCTGTCTCTGGAATCCTAATTTAAAATCCTAACTTATGGTGAAGTCGGAAATTAAATCAGAATTCTGAAAATGCCACTTTTAGAAAGTTGACATTTTGTTGCTTTAGCCATTTGGTGCCTGTAGTCTGTCTCTGATCACATGACAGGGTGTAGTTGGAAGATGGGCTTTGTGTATACCTCCATGAAAGCCATACACATTGGGAGCTTAGGTGTGTCTTATTGGGCCATCTCTGGCAGGATGGGAGGGAGGAGCAGAGCACAGTCTGACCTACACCTGAATAGTCTGTATTCTATCCACATACAAAGGGCTACATAACCTCCTACAGTGAGTCTGGAGCCAGGGCAGGAAGGGAGGACATCTGTGCTCTTCAAAGGCATGTCTTTGAAATCTCCTCCACCTCAAAGGCACCACTGGCTATATGTACTGGAACTTCAGTACACTTCTGAAACTGTGGATGTTCTGCCACGATGATGGGCTGCTGTGCTGCTGAAAGACTGTCACTCTGTCGGACTGCACTCTGCTGGACTCCTGTTTGGTGGTCTGATCTGCTGCCTGCTGGCTCTTTGCCTTGGTGAGATAAACTGGACCTGCATCACTTGACCCCAGAACCCAGAGTGACTCTAAGAGCTAGCAGGCTGGCATCCTGATCTGAGGCCTCAGGGACATTACAGGGTTCCAACCCCTGCACCTTGACTCTGCAATCTGTGAGCCTACCCTGCCAAGTGGTGCCACCCCAGTCCTGGACCCTGGGAACAGGGCCTTAGGTGCCTGCCAGCAGAACCACCACTCCTTCTCTACTGAGCATCCTGAGCAGAATGGACGCATCACTGCTGCAGCGTGGGTTGGACCCGTCGAAAAAGAATTGTGTTGCCTCAACCTCCTGCATCTTGAGACCGATGCATTGCCTTCAGAACTTCCACTGTGCAATGCTTTTCCCAGCACAACCTCTTTGCATCCCTCATCCACGGCAGCCTTGACAATGGCGAAACTCGGCATCGCAGCTTCACTGCTCATTGGAATTGACGTGTCGCCTTTGCTGCTCCTCTCATCCTCAACATCGGACTTCACATTGCAAGCCTCATTGACAGAATCCTCAATGTTGAAGCAACAAGACCTCACACTGGAGCTCGCCACATCCCCGAATCGACGCATCACCTCTGCTTCATGATGCATCTTGAACGTGGATCCACGCAACGCTCCACACCCAGGATTTAAGGTACTTTGTTCAGTGGCTTAACTGGGTCCCTATAGCCAGCACGTGCTACATCGTGGTCGGGCTGAACTTGTGACTTTGTCGTAGTCTGACACGGCCAGATATCACCAGTAGCGCTTTGTGATTCTTCGCGCTATATTTCACTATAAACTTTAAAAATCAATATCTTTAGTTCTACTGATTGGATTTTTGTCATTTTAGTCTTGTTTTATTTAGTAAAACCAGATATATCGTTCTAACTTGGTGTGGGATCTGCCTCTAAGTTACGCTTGACTGCTCCATGCCAAGTACAGGTTAATCTACGGTATGCCTGCCTCTTATCCTGACTTGGATTGCGGTTGCTGCTTGACCAGGGCTCATGTTCTAGTCAACCAGTAACCTAATTTCTTTTTAAGTTTGAGTTTATTGAAAGAGAAAAAAGGGGGGGAGGGAAGGGGACATATTCAGCATGGTAAGCATACATAGAATAAGCAAATCAATTGAAGCATTCAATAAGAGCAAATATGACAAGCATGAAGGATACATGAACAAAACCCAAGTGTAATAATGAAAAAATATCATATAATACAGTAGAACATAATATCATAGCAAAAGGGAGCAATAAAACAAGAAAATCAAGGTGGCTTACGCACCTCGAGTGTTTCAGGGTTTGGAGAAGCGTGTACTGGAGCAGAGGAGGAGAGATAGGATACCAAAGGGAGCCAAATCAGGTCGCGTTTGACTGCTAGGGAAATGGGAGATACATAATTAGTATCTAGGCGATGATGGAAGCAAACTGCATTCCACCAAGAGTGATAGGAGATATTTGCAGCCTGTTTCCAATTGGAAGTAATTGTATGGAAAGCCACAGCAATTAAAAGGTCAAGTAATAGATAATGGGTAGGTGATTGTGGAAGTTCTGGTGACAGGGAACCTAGAAAAACTTGCACAGGGGAGAAGGGAATCTGAAAATGAAATATTTTTTGTATTTGCGTCCAGACCAGGTGCCAGAACGTGCAGATAGAAGGACATTCAAACAACATGTGTTTAAGATCTGCATCGGAACAGGGACAGGACCAGCAAATAGAGGATGCATCAAGTGAAAAACGGGATAAAGTGTGTGGAGTACATAAAGTTCTGGTATAAATAAAATATAAGGTTTGGGTAGTATTAGCGGCTCTAGAGGTTTTATGAAGCTTAGCCCATATTTTGTCCCAAAAAGGTAATGGCCAATCCTGAGAGAGATCTAATTCCCATGCAATCTCGATTTTAGATTTTATTCTATTGATGGAGTATCGAAAAGAATTATAAATAGCAGAGGCTGAAGGAGATAGTTCAAATAATGAAAGGGTAGCTTTGCGATCCAGAGGAATAACTGCAGATGGGGCTAAGGAACGGAGATATGAGATCAGAACTGGGAGAAGGGCATTGTATTGTGATCGAGCAGAGGAGGGCAATGAGAAAGAGGATTTAAGTTCTTGAAATGAGAGAGGGATACCCTGGGAAATTAGTTGAGATATCCAACACAAACCCTTAGAGTACCACGTCTTCCAAAATATAGTGCGATTGCGTATTTTGAAGAGAGAGTTATGCCATATCGGTTGTTCGTTAAGGGAAAGGAGGGACGGATAAGATGATGATATATAAGGAAGAAGGAGAGTACGGGAGTAAGAAATAACAGGTGTGCGAAAGCGGACCAAAGGAGACGTGAAGGATAAGAACTCGGGAAAGGTAAAAGGGGAAAGAAAGGAAAGTTCCATACTTAACCAGACGGGTGGATAATGCGGAAGGTCAGAAGAGAACCAACGGATCGATTGTTTCAATGAAAAAGCTCGATGATACTCTCTGTAATCCGGAAAACGCACACCAGACTGGGTCTTATCCTTGCGCAGTGAAGCCAAAGCTATCCGAGAGCGTTTACCATTCCATAAGAATTTCAGCAATAAGGAATCAATCCGTCTAAAGAAGGAAGCTGGAATATGTATTGGGAGCATGGAAGTGGTATATAGAAGAAGAGGCGATAACATCATTTTTATAGAATTGAGCCGACCCCACCAGGATAGAAAGAGCGGGTTCCAGCGTTGGATAGCCATGTCCATTTTCTTAAAGATATATTCAAAGTTGAATTTGATCGTATCAGATAAGAGAGGGGCGAACCAAACCCCCAAGTACTTAATCTTAGAAGGCTGCCATGAGAAGCCCGTTTGGGAAAAAAGATGCTTTTGACAAATAAGGTTTAGAGGTAGAATCTCGCACTTATCAGCATTGAGGCGATAGCCAGAGACCGCGGAGAAGGAAGACACCTGTTGGAGAAAGGAGGGAATAGAGGAAATAGGATCAGAGCAGTAGAAAAGAATATCATCAGCATAGACCGATAGTTTAACCTGACGTGAACCAAATTTAAAACCAGAGATACTGCTGTCTAGACGAATTTTGGTAAGAAAGGGTTCCAGGGCTAAAACAAAAAGTAGGGGGGATAAAGGACAGCCTTGTCGTACTCCCCTGTGTAATGAGAAGTAATCCGAGGTCATTCCATTAACAAAAATGGAAGCCTGAGGATTAGAATAGAGTAAAGAAATAATAGAGATAAATTTGGAAGAAAAGCCGATCCAACGCAAGGCCTGAAACATAAAGTCCCATCCAATCCTGTCAAAGGCTTTTTCCGCGTCTAAAGAAATAGCGGCGAAAGGAAGTGACAGAGAGGAAGCCTTGCTAAGAATATTAAGGAAAACACGGGAGTTGTCAGATGAGAGGCGGCCTTTGACAAAACCTGATTGCTCAGGACCAATGAGGTCGGGTAAAAGGGGATCCATACGTAGTGCCAAAAGTTTTGCCAGAATTTTGTAATCTGTATTGACCAGGGAAATTGGTCTATAATTTTTGCATAACGAGTGGTCCTTGTCTTCTTTGGGAATTAGACAGATTAAAGCCTGTTGGAAAGTACCGCTGGAAGAACCCGCTGTAAGGAAGGTTTGGAATAAGAGTAATAGTTTAGGGAGAAGTAAAGAGGCGAAATGGCTGTAAAATTCAGTAGTGAAACCATCAGGACCCGGAGATTTACCGTGCCGCAATTTAGAAACGGCAAGAGAGATTTCAGAAAGCGTAATGTCTCGTTCTAAGGCAGAGAAATCAACATGAGAGGCCGGGGGAGAGGGAAGTGAATGAAAATATGAAAGAAGATCCGTATTTCCCGGGATGTGTTCGGGGGTATAAAGATTGTCATAAAATTTAACAAACTCAGAGAGGATGTCTTTATCCTTAAAGCAAGAGGTCCCCGTAGAAGTCTTAATGGACTCAATCTTTGAACGCTCCTTCCTTATCTTTAAGTAATTGGCCAAAAGTTTCCCCATTTTGTTTTTACCTCCATAGTATCTGGAATTATATTTTAACAAAAGGTTAGAGGCAGCATCAGTTGTAAACCTATTGAAGGAGAATTTCGCATCAATAAGTTTTTTAAGAGAGGTCTCAGACTGAGAAGCATGGTAGTCAAGCTCCAAAGATTTAATATTGGCTAAGATGTGATTGGACTTGATTTCTTGAAGTTTCTTTCGTCGGGCTACAAAGTTAATAATAAAACCCCTAGAGGCCGCTTTAAAAGAATCCCAAATAGTAACAAAAGAGGAATCAGGAGTATGATTGAGAAGGAAAAATTCATTGGCAAAGGCAGTGAATTCAGAACAAAAAGTAGGTTCCAAAAGCAAAGCATTGTTGAAACGCCATCTGCCAGAGTGGGGCGAAAAAGGGAGTAAGTCAAGGTCTACATGAATTGGGGCATGGTCCGAGATTAGGATAGAACCGATATCAGAACGTATAGCGTGCTGGGATAAGGACTTACTAAGAAAAATATGGTCAATGCGGGACTGCGAATGATGTGGAGGAGAGTAAAAACTATATTCTCTAAGATCAGGATTACACAGTCTCCAAATATCCACCAAAGCATTATTTTGAAAAGTGTTAACAAATTGAGAGTGCATCTTAGAGGGGACAAATTTAACATTGGAGTGGCGGTCAAGAAAGGGGTCAACAACTTGATTACAATCTCCCCCGAGAAGTATATAGTCCTCAGAAAGGGAGGACAGCTTAGTTGAGATAGAGGGCCAAAATGTTCTATCAATTCCAGTTGGGGCATACACATTAAAAAGGGTGATAGGAATATTATCTATAAGCAGTGTAACAATAACCCATCGACCATC
Organism: Triturus cristatus; assembly: GCF_964204655.1. NCBI lineage: Eukaryota > Metazoa > Chordata > Amphibia > Caudata > Salamandridae > Triturus > Triturus cristatus. The sequence continues at coordinate 628,952,561 of NC_140587.1, forward strand.
AACATCGTATTCATGAGAAATTGAAGAAACATTCAACTTTTTATGTAATAAAATCACAACACCATTTTTCTTAGAAACTGTGGGGGAGCAAAAAACATGACCCACCCAACAACGCTTGAGTTTCAAAGCCTCCGATTCAGAGAGATGTGACTCCTGAAGGAGGGCAACATCAGATTTAAGTCTTGCTAAATGGGATAAAACCCTTTGCCTTTTAATGGGATTGTTTAAACCCTTAACATTCCATGATGTAACCCGGAATGGAAAAGCAAAGAGAGACAGCTAACAGCAACATGCTTGTTATTGCATAAAACCTAACTTGAAAAAACTGAGAAAGTTTAAACGAAGTGATGAAGGGGAGAGGACGAAAGGAGAAAAAGCGAAAAGGAAAAAAGGGAAGGGAGAGAAAAGAAAAAATCATTGTGAGAGTGGTACTGAGTTCAAGAAAAAGAAGGAACAAGGAGGGGTAGAAGGAGGAAAGGGAAAGCGAAAAAAGAGAGGAAAGAGAAAAAGGTAAGAGATCAGTTGTAGGAAAAAGGACAGAGACAAAAACCAACAAAAAGACAGTACACGTTCGAAACGAACGACTGAAAAACATACTTACGGAACGAAAAACTCAAGAACGAGGATGGGGCGATGGCACCAGGAGACAGCGACGACAATCTCCAAAACAGACAAACAGACCTCAAATACCATGACTTCAAAAACGCACTGTATAAAAACAACAAGGGATATCAGGATAGGAGGAAGGAGATGTCTGTAAAAAAAAAAAAAAACACAAAAGAGATATGCAATTAAAGGGAAAGACGTGTCACAGGGAAATAAGAGAACACAAACTACAATTAAACTATACTACACTACCCAACACTACAGAGGGGATACATGAGAGTGAAACGGCTGACGGAAGAGGAGACAATCAGGGAACTACAACATAAGCGTTAGTGGAGAGACAACAGAAACATAATACAACAGGTTTCAGTAAGGAGAAGCAGGACTTGTCAACCAGGTCTGGATACATCCATGACATCTGGACCATGTCGTTGGAGAAACGCCTGTAAGTCCGCAGGGTCTTCATACGTAGTTGTTTTGTCCTTATAGGTGACCTTGAAGAGACACGGATGTAGTAGTCCATATCTGGCATTTAGGGCTCGTAATTGAGGCCGCATGTCCAAAAACTTCTTCCTACGATCTGCAGTAGCCTTGGAGACATCTTGTGAGAGATAGAGGCGATGACCTTCCCACATAATTTGCTTCTTGAGTTTGGCGGCTGAAAGGACCTGTAAGAGGTCGGTAAATTGTAGGAACAACATGATGACACCTCTGGGTTTACTAGCGACCTTCGGGCCTAGGCGATGAGCTCTTTGAATATTAACAGAGGTTAAGGTCGGAGCATCTAAGATCTTGGCCAGAAAGGATTGGAAAAAGACGGTAGGGTTTGACCCTTCTGTAAGTTCTGGAAGACCATATAGGCGTAGGTTATTCCTACGATTCCTGTTTTCCAAATCCTCCGTCTGGCGTTTAAGTAGAAGTATCTCCTTCTCCATTGACGGAATGTGGGAACAAGAGGCTTGCAAAGAGTCTGTATAGGTTTCTAAGGTCTGAACACGTGACTCCAAAGATGACCATTTTTCTTGCATGGCTTGCATGTTCTTTGTGGTAGCCTCCATAAAGGGTTTGAAAGCTCGGAGCTCTTCCAAAATAAGATCCATGGAAGCGGATGAGGAGTTACTCTCTGGGGATGGTGGGTCCTTCTTCAAGCGCTTAGAGGAAGCTAGAGAGGATGACAGCTTTCCCTTGTTGCGCGCCTTTGGAATGGCTCCTCGTGTTGGATCTGTTTTTGGTGTCGTGACATCCACCATGTCTCGAGGAGGAGAATCTGAGTCGGAGTCCACAGGTAATTGAGAAGTAGTAGCCAGCTTTAAATTGCGGAGTTTCCCCATGAAAATTTGTGTAGAATCGACGATTATTGTCTCGGGGAGCGGCAAACGGAATTTCTGGAGATACAGGAAACGTCCGCAGAGCAATCCTGTGTTTAGTCACAAATCAAGAAGCCTGTGAACGTAAGTTATCGTGCCGTTTCCGGGAACTTACTTTGACGCAGCTGCTCTCAATGGGTATTGATCACGATCTCTCAACAGTGGCCTGAAATAGTAACACGGGTAACAAATACAAATGTCATCTTCTGCAAGGCCAACTACATTCATAGTAACATTCCTTCAGGTAGCGTTGAAAGTCAAGAAGTGCGCACCATATATCCAGAAAAAAAATAAATAAATAAATTCCTTCAGTCTACTCACACCGTCTGTTGCTGCTTCTTCTCCCCTTTGCGGTATTCACAGAGTAAACTACGAATCATTTAAGATTGGGAGGTAGTCTGAGAATTGCGAGAGGTCCATGAGGTTAATTGTTTCAAAATACTAGTACTAATTAAGGAGTAGATGCATTTGGATATAAAAGACGCACTACAAAAATGAGGAGCGATATGTTAAATAGAGATTAATGAAGTAAATAGCGCGCCAAAGTGATAAGCTCATTTAATATACTCCTTATTATATAGGTAGAATATATGAAGCAAAATAGTCTGCTGTGGTAGCCTCACAGCGGCAATAAAGCGCACCTTCCCGGCAAAAGGAACAAAGTGAAATAATCCACAGAGATCAAGAGGTTCCTTATTATTAAAATAATGTCTTTACATGATGAGGCAGTTGGACACTAGATGGCAGCATATAGCCATTGAGCAGAGAAAAAACGGTCCGAAGTTATGTTCCTGAAGGCTTGTATAAACAAAAAAGCTACACGGGGAAAACAATGACAGTCTTATGAGGAGAACTTGAAGCATATCATTGTGGCAGCGAGCGGGAGATCCAGTCAGCTAATAAATATGCCTGCGGTATGTGGAAAGCTTCTTAAATACGAAGCGCGGCAAAATTCCTCACAGCGCGCAGTTTGAAATGGCGGCCGTTACTGACGGAGCCGCTCCGATAGACGAAAGGGGAAAGCGGCACTTACACTGTGTGTCCGTTGTCAGTAAACACCTCATTTAGTGCAGCACCCCTTTCGCCAGATGAGACGCGTAGCCATACGTCTGTGTAGGCGGCCAGCGCCGCGTCAGGTCCGTCGTTCTCTCCCGTAACCAGGGAGAGCTAGGGAGCGCCGGCCATCTTCTGCGGGCGCAAGCCACGCCCCCAGTAACCTAATTTCTAACAACAGCTAAATAAGTCATAGCGATGGATGCAATGATTGACTGAAACTGAATAACTGATACTTCCTGCTTGAATGTGCTACTACAGACGGTAATAAAACATTTGCACATTCAGCCTAGATCCCGCTCCAGTAGAAATAGTCCATCATAAAGTCCTTGTCCATATGTCCAGTAAATAAGAACCCAAACAATCGCAGAGCAACTTCAGCATTGTTGACTCTCCTTAGTGAGAAACAACTTGAGTCCTTTTGACACAGTCAGCAGGGACCCATGTAAAATGGACATGTTTGAAAATGTGAGTCAAACAGCAAATTATATTTAAGCTGGACTGTCACCTATAAGAATGGGGAAAATAATGATTTGCATATGATTGGTCCCTGATTGTAATGGCTCAATGAACAAAAATCAATAGACTGGAATGTTTCTCAAAGTAATTACCTGTGTCTCAGGTTACTTCAATCATTCCATTCATCACATTTTTGTTTTTCTCAGTGAGATAATGGCAGAGCAATGATAAACCTAAAAGTGGGATTCATTATTTCTTATAACGAAACAGAAACTCATTGATGAGGTCCACAACACTAAATGGGTATGGTTTAGGATGTTCCCTTTTCTGAGGAGATGTGGCATAGCAGTTCAAGTTCCAAGTGCTTCAACTTCCTGAATCATTTAGTTTCTATCTTAATTATTAGTATAATCTGAAAACCCAGTTCATAAATATTTATTTACATTTTTTTTGTATGCATTTACGTTTCAAATATCAAATGTTTTATTATCGAAACCCATTTATTTTTCCTTGCAACCTCTACAGACCTTAATTTTTAGTCATTAACAATTTGGAAACTAAGGCCCAGATTGAGTGTATTTCACACAATTGAGCACTGTCTGAAACATCCTAGTGTTGCATGGCACAAAGAACACAAATTGTTTAACTCTACATTGTAAGACAATGGGCTATTAGATGGGAAGGATGTGAGTCCTACCCTAGTTATTGGTCCAAAAATCATGCCAGGTCAAAATACACTTTCAATAATTCAAAAATGGACTTAACACCTGGTAGCTATGGCACTGATCAGACAGGCTTAACTTAGGTAAATTAGCTAAGTAATTAGCAACACTAAAACAGTCAAACAGTCAAAAACACAACTGAATAAAAATCCCACAACCAATTTCTGAAAATAGGGAAAGTTTTAACAAGAAAAGTGACACCAAACCAACTAAATTCTAATTAGGAGGACCGGAGATATTCATTTTTATAATTTTATGACAAAAAGTGGTAAAAAAAAGTAAAGCATCAATCAGAAATCATTGTTCATTGTTGACCATCACTTAGTGACTTAAATAAAGCTGGTCATCGTTTTTATCTTCTGACTTAGGCTTTATTCCAGTGGGGCAAGGTTGAAGGTTGTGTCTGGCGAAGCCCTCTCATAGTCAGATAACCACTGGATGAATTCCAAGAGAAACTGCTGATTTTGGCAGGAGAAGCTCAGAGGGGCCGCCAAAGTCCTCTCTTCAGTAAGATCCATTTTTGGACTTTCACTAGGTCAAGAAGTCTACCTTTGGACTTAGCCTCTGTTTTGGAGCTCAAAATCTTCTAGCAGAGCAAGAATTAAGCTGTACCTGACACACTCCTTTTGAAATACAACACCTTTGTCAAAAGGTTCCATTAAGGCTTGGGAAGGCTTGGAAGACCAACATTTCATACTTTACGAAGCACTTCCTCTTAGTCAAGTCGAAGGCTCCCAGGACCTCAGGGGCACACTGCAGCATAAGCTACCAGTCCATAGTCCAGTTGTAACTGGTCCACTGGTCACTTCAAGAAAGGGCCACTTGTAGCTTTTGATGTCTTGTATCCACATAGGTTGTCAGGCAATTGACCCTTGGAGTGCAAATCTTAACCCTGGGTACAAGTGGGAGCAGTTCTAGCTCTGATCAGACACAGCCTGCCTCCTTGCCTAGCTGGAGGAATCCAAACTCTAATGGACCAATTTATATCTTGGCCATATAGGTACTCTGTATCAACTACAACAGAGTATCTATACCGCCAAGGAACTGATCTGCCCGCCCGATTTATTCATGGCAAAGACTACTCAGTCTCCACTGATTGCCCTCAGGAGATTGTTTTTTGGGAACAATGGTTCTTATGTTGCCAAAAATTGGTCCAAGAAGGATGCAGGAGTTGCGTCAGAAATGGGAACACTAAAACTGAGTCTTGAAAGGCAATTAATGCTGGAGGGAGCAAGGAATTGTGTGACCAGGGACAAGTTTCAATCAGAATACCAGTAGTTATTTATTTTCAGTAGTATGCAAAGGATAATAGTAGTTCAGGTGCTCACACAAAAAAGTGACAACAGGCGTGAGGTGATCAGTGAGGGAGACTTTAAAATATATACATCGCATTGACAACACAAAGGAGAACTCCACATGAATAAAGTGGGGGTCGACGGCGTTTCGATCTCAGTTATTAGAGATCATCTTCAGGACATAGCATATATGAGCAAGCCGAATCTATAAAAGATATTGCATAGTATTAATAAAAGGTCCCTGGAATTTACTAAATGTTATTGCAAACAAGTTGGAGCAGTGCTCCCATTGAAACAAAAATAGTAATGAAAATAACAATAATGTTACTAAACACTTAGTTAATTAGTGCCATTCTTGGTGTGATGTACAATTCCTATGTCAGTCACCGTCTGGGTCCCCCTGTCCTCCTCCCCGCAGTGTCTTGTACTTTGATCATCCCTGCTCACCTTGACCTCCCCCCACCATATCAGAGTCTACTAGGCAGCTCCTTTTCACAGAGGTGGTGACGGGGAAGGAGCCTAAACCTGGGAAGGATGCAGACTCTTTCTCGGACTCTTCCCTGGATGTCATTCTCTGGAAACTCTGAACTCTTAAGACCACTCTCTCGCAAGTGACAGAGAACACCTCCAAAACCTTGGCAGACATGCAGAGTATTCGGCAAGACATTTCCTCCTTCAATGCCAGGCTGACCATGGCTGACCATGGCTGACTCCTGCCTGGACCAGATCAATGAAAAAATAATGTCCTCTATCGACTGGGAACAAGATCACTGGCACCTCCTGAAGATAATTGTGGAGCTGAAGGACCAGTCCACTAGGGACAGCATTTGGATTTCTGGGGTGCCGGAAAAGCGGGAAGGAGACAACATCATGTGTTTCTTGACCCGCTTCCTGCCAGCCTCACTGGCCTTTCCTTTAACCCTCCCTTGGAGTTTCAAAGGAACTGTAAACTCAGACCACCGCTCAATGAGGACTGAGGCAGATCATTGCATGCTTTCTGAGACATCAGCAGGCCAGAAATGTGATACAGGTGTTGAAAAAGAACGGCTCCTTTCTTCATGGTGAGCATAAGATATTCCTGCCTCAAGACTTTTCCCCGGAAACAGGCCATCCACAGATGCTTTCTCCAACTGTGACCCGATTTTGTCAACTTGCCATTCGTTATCACCTCCTGGTTCCGGCAGTCATGCTGATCACCTACAACAACAAAATAACAGTATTCCGTGATCCTGGTCAGTTGGATGTGGCTGTGCCAGGTGATATGGACTCAGGTCTTGCCTCTGGTCCTGCCAATGCTCTGCCTTTGCCAAGGCTGGTTTGCTCGCTGGGGGCCCCTTCTGATGAACGTGAGTGGTTAGAGGAGGTCAGCAGACAGTGGTAAATGGGCCCCTAGCTCTGCCTTACCCACAAGGAACCACATTCAAGGTGCAAGTTCTGGTGCCCTCTGAAGTCCACTGCCTCTGCAGAAGTCACATTTCACCTTTGAGCTCCTGTTGGGTCAGGTCAGTCTAATGCACACCACACCATACAACCCTCTACACTGCTGGCCACAAACACACATTTACTCACAGGCCCCTCCCTCTCTTAGTTGCCTCCAAAATAGGTCTTCAGACATGGCAAACACCCTCTTCCACACCATATCCTGCATGCCCAGGAGATTCTGGTTGCTGCACAGCTGCACCTTGGCAACCCTCTCCAGGCTGACCAAAGTAGATCTCCTTCCCCTGATGGCGGGTCGCCGGGCACCCACCTGTGGTGCCCCCTTCCTCTTCTTGCCCCCTTCTGTTTTTCCCTGCCCCACAAGTCATAGGCTTCTTTCCTCACGCTTTCTTTGTAGACACCATCTGTGGGGGTCCATGGCCTCACCCCATCACCTGAAGGTGATTCCATTGAACATGAATGGTCTCATTCATTACACAAAATACCAGAAGATCTTTAGTTATACTCGTTCCCTAAAGCCCGACATATCTCTCCTGCAGAAGACCCACATATCGGATGAGGAGAGTCATGACTGGGTGGGATGGTAATACCATGCATGCAAAGTCTATCCTGGGGTGGGTGAGGCTCCCTCAAACAAAATTTACAGCAAGAGTCGAGTTGCCTTATTGGTGGATAAGCATTTACCAGCTAAGACCCTTTGGGTCTGGCATGACCATTTTATCCACATGAAGGTCTCCCTTCATGACCAGGTCGTCTTTATGCCAGACCCATTCTAAGAAATCCACCTATGCTGCTCTAAACCAAAAATAAAACTTCTCCCAGGGGGGTGATTGGGAGATGTTACATGACCTCTTTATTGACAAACCCGATCATCCCTTGTACCAAAACACTATAGATAGTGGCCTTCTCTATGATTTGGTGTCAGACTTCTCTCTGACGGATCTAGGGTGACTGCTCCACCCCACTTCGAGGGACTATGCCTACACCTCAGATAGTGAATGGCACCAGGTCTACAATAGACTTCTTACTCCACAGCACTGGTTGGCCACTTGGTAGATGTGGTCATAATCCCCTCTGAGGTTTTGAATCATGACATAATTCAACTTTGTCTTTATGTGGGTGCTATCTGCCCCCCTCCCAAAATTGGAACCTCAACCTTTTGTACTACAAAGCCCCCGCAGACAGGCAACGGTTGCACTTTTGCCACCTGTTAATTTTGAAAAAAAGTAAATGTCAATATGAATAACGATACATTCATGTATAAGAATGAAATTGCATCTTAATTGACAAATTTGCCTATTGTGAACTCCACATCAACCCAACTCAGAAATACGTAGTTAGGCTGACCCTAAGACCCAGGCCTGAGGTCACTGATTGACAGATAACAGGTGGGGTGGCCCGCAGCCAGCAGACAAACTTGCAAACAGGATATCCCAAATCGATCCCACAGATAGGAGCAGCGATACCACAATGGTCCAGGAAGATTGACCCCATAAAAGCACACATGGGCAGAGGGGTGCACCTTTTCCCAAAACACCCTAAAGTCGGATGCCACATGAAGTTAGCAGCACTTAGCCAATCAAGACACAGGACACACAGCACACACAGCAAACGCATGGTTATCACGTGCTTCCCATGCCTAACATCTGGACATGTTACCAACTGGCTGCAATGTGTCCATGCAAGGTCGAGGCCTACCTGGATTTCTCATCCAATACCATAATTTATGGCTCCAAAGACCGAACTACACATTACTTACCAAAAAGGATCACCGGAAACATTTTATTGCATTCAATGAACTGTAAATTGAAACAGTCCTCAGACCCTATGCCTGTGATTGTGCTCCCAGTCGTATTGTTTAATTAAACAAACTGTTCCTGTGTTGCCAAATGCATCTTGTCTCTTATATGTTTAAGGTATTTCATGTTCAAGCAACACTCCACACGTTCTTAGACACCAATTACAGGTCCATAGACTCACCAGGCACCCTATGGTAGCTGGTAAAGCCACGGTTACAGGGATTTAATGCTTGATACCTCCCAGCAGAAGCGTGAGGCTTCAAGCAAACAGACCCAGTTAGAGTCTACCCTCGCCTCTCTTACTGCCCAATATTCCTGGTACCACTCACAGGCTATGCTGTAAGCCTTGCTGCAGGCCAAACACAAACTCAACTGACTGTATACCGCTAAGGGGAAAACGGCTCTGTTCTGCATTAAGCAGCACCATTATGAGTGAGGTGAGAAGGGGGCCGTCTCCTGGCACTTAAGCTGCAGCAGCAGGACTCCTCAGGTGCCAATCCAGCCATTCAGTGGGAGAATGGTCAACTCCTCAACCATTCGCTGGGCATCTTGGGGGCCTGTAGGACTCACTATGTGGCCCTTTACTCCTCTAACACCGCATGTGCCCGGATGATATTACGCTCTTCCTGACCTGCAATGCAACCCCGATTCTCTCAGCCAACCAGAGACTGGCTTTAGAAGCCAAAATCACCCCAGAAGAAATCCTTGAGGCGATTGATGGTTTGCCTTATCACAAGGTCCCAGGAGTGGTTGACTATCCATCCGAATACTACAAAGTCCACAAGGTCATGTTTTCTCCTTTGTTTTGCAAGGTGTACTATGAGGCAGCACCATCGCACAGCTACCTCACTGAAGCTAACAAGGCCTCCATTTCCCTTATCCCTGAACCAGACAAAGACCTGTAGAATTGTTCCAGCTGCCACCCGATCTCATTGCTAAATGTAGACACAAAAGTACTAGCTAAGGAGCTGGCCAACAGGCTTATGCGGGTAATCCCCTCATTGATACACAGGGACCAGGTTGAGCTTGTCCGTCAGCATCTCACCTCCTCATTCTGTTGCACATGGTTTGGAAAGTTCAGAATGATGAGGATGAAAAGCTTGTGGTATCTCTGGTTGTTGAGAAACGTTTTGATGGGGTTGAGTGGAATTACCCTTTTCAGGTGTTGCAGTGCTCTGGGATGGGTGCAGTGTTTCTGAATCAGATCCGGAGGCTGTATTACCATCCCACGACCATTGTCACCTGCAACAGCCATGCCCCTGACCTCTTAGAAGTCCATAGGGGAACTAGGCAGCATTCCCCTTTGTTCCCCTTCTTTTTATTCTGGCCTTGGAGCCCCTGGCCATCACCATATGCACTTCCCCTGACATCCACGGATTTCCCCATCCTAGTGGGAATTACAAACTGGCTATGTTTGCAGATGATATTCTGGTCAACCTCACCCATCCCGCTGCCTCACTGTGGGCTCTTATCACTCAGATCAAATATTTTTCTTCTCTCTTGGGGTATATGATAAACTGAGGTAAAAGCGAGGCCCTCTCCCTCACAGATTAAGAACTGTTTGAAACTCAACACTGATAAAACTGAAGTGCTGATCTTTGGCAACCACGCTTCCCCCTGGAACAACACCTTGTGGCCCGCTGAACACGGACCCACACCAACACCAAAAGACCACGCCTGCAACCTTGGAATCATCCTGCACAGCAAACTCACCTTGAAATGTCAGAGCAACGCAATCTCCTCTGCCTGCTTCAACACTCTCTGCATGCTCTGAAGAATCTTCAAATGGCTCCCCATCAGCAAGAGAAAAACAGTCACGCAAGCCTTAATTACCAGTCGGCTGAACTACGGCAATGCACTGTATGCAGGAACCACCATCGAACTAATGAATTGGCTCTAGACGATACGAAACCCAGTGGCTAAACTGATTCTCAAGCTGCCCAAACATACTTACATCACCCAACACCTAAGGAACCTACACTGGCTCCCTGTCCAGAAAAGATGCCAATTCATGTAACTGACACCTACAAAGCCCATCACGACCAAGGACCAGCATACATTAACCATCCCCTTTACTTCCACCAACCATCCGGAAATTTTTACTCTGCCTCCCTTGCCGTCACACAGACCCTGCGCATTTACGGTAGCAACAGTGGAGGCCGCTCCTTCTCTCACCTCGCCGCCAAGTCGTGGAACGCCCTCCCTGTCCACCTCAGAACATTACCCTCGCTGACAGATTTCAGTAAGAGACTTAAACCTTAGTTTTCAACTAAGTCTAGCAAACCAGCACCTGGATACCCTCACTGTCGATAAGCCACGCTGTATAAGTACTGATTGATTGATTGATTGATTGATTGACAGATCACACACCCCGACTGTCATTGCAGGCCTACCTTATAAATGGCCCCCCTCCTCCATGAGCTACCTTGGAATTGAAGTCACCCCATGTTTTCAAAACATGGTGAAATGCGTCCAGGACCCCCTCCTCATGAGCATTAAGGAGGATATGGCCCGCTGGTCCCTGCTTGGCCTCTCCCTTTGTGGGAACATGCAAGTCCTGCAAATGAATGTGATACCCTCGATTAAACTATGTGCTTACCATGCTCCCACTCCATATCCCAGCTCGCCTGATGTTACCTCTGGAACAAACCTTGAAAACCTTTCTGTGGGACCGGAAGCCATGGCTGAAGCTGGAGAAGCTCCATGCAGCCATTGAGCAGGGCAGCCTGTGCCTACCAAATGTCCGCTGCTACTGGTTGGCATCCCAATTGGTGCCCCTGAGATCCATATGCATACCACTCTGGACACTCTCAGTTAGGTGCAGCTGGAGTACTCCCTCCTGGGTTGTCTTTGGGGCATTAAAATGTTGCATACTGAAGATGAGCCCAAACTGATCATGTCCCATCCTCTCCTAAGCACCACTATCCAAGCATTGCGGAAGTCACACCACCTGCTGAAGATCGACCCCACCATCTATGGCATGGCCCTCCTGTGATGTAATGCCTCTTTGATGATCAAGTGGTCAGAGCCCAATTTGCCAACGTTTGAATCCAGGGGTCTCCACCACTTCTCCAGGGCCTGGTCAAGGATGAGGACTACAAATCCTTTGCTGAGGCCCAGGAACAGTACGGCCTCCTTGCAAGCCACTTTTGGGACTACCAACATCGGCAGCACTGTCTTCATTATGGCTTGGACTTTTACCCACTAGAAATGCCCTCCTGACCACTAATGGACTACTTATAGAAGTGAGGTACCTACAAGGGGACTGTATCAGGGCTGTACAGGATCTTGGTTAGCCATCTCTATTCTATTCCACTGGCCCACTCCTTGTGAGACTGGTGGAAGGACAGTTTGCAGCTCACATATTTAGAGGTTGGCTGGGGAGACCTGCTCGCTGATCACGATAGATGTACCAGGGAGGACAGTTTCAAATTAATGTATTTCAAGGTACTGCATCATTGGTATTGGCCACCTCTTCGACTCTGTAGAACTTCCCTTCTCCCATCTGCTGCATGTTGGATGTGTAGATCCTGGAGGGAGACATCTTTCACCTTCTCTGGGACTGTCCCACTCTGACGGCCTACTGGTCCTCTGTCAGTGCAATCATCAGACAGACGGTGCCTCTCACCAGGGCACTGAAGGTACAGACTGCTCTCCTCCATGACTTCTCCCAATGCCCGCCATCACAAACCGACAGTCCATGTGTTTGGCCACGACCCTGGCTACCACCAAGATTTATATTCAGAGGCTCTGGAGATCACCCATGAGACCAAACCCAGAGGACTGACTTCTTGAATTGTTTCAAGTGGCTGCCTTGGAGTATATCATTGCTAGATACACTGAATACTGATTTTTGCGACTCAATGGGAGCTTTTCTCTGTGATCCCTTACCTGCAACCCTCCCACTGACTGATTCCCTCTTCAGACATGCCTTCCATGCCCCCACATTCCCATGTTGCCTCCTGATCCAAAACTCACACCCCTGTGCCTTGTCTCGCCCCCTCTAAATCACCATGCCCTGCTTCCTGGTGAGTCCCTGGTGAGGACCCCATATGGGGTCAGAACATTGAATGCCCAGCAAGTTCATATGGAATTCTCGTTAAACGGTCATGGCGATAGACAGTCCCGCTGTGGGATGATTGACCTTTCCACTTGTCGCACCCTCCCCCTCTTGATGCCCAGATGGACTGTCATTTTGGTGCCTTGCCTCGCTCCCTCCCATTCCTCCCCCTGGACCGCTCCCAGAAGTGCTTCACCTCCTTGCCCCTGCTGGCCACTCCCCCCACTCTAGTTGTCCAAGGGATATGTGGGCTGCCTTCTTCATGGACTTTAACGGACTGTCTTGACGTTGGTGCAGGTCCCTCCTGCTGGACTTCCCTCACACCTGGACCCCTTGGCTTTCCAGGTGGTTTATAAGTCTGTTCTGTCCTACCTTGTTATTTTTGGTCGTGCTTTATGTTATGGTATGTTAAAAAGATTTATAGAGCGCATGTATACACAGAGGCTCCTTGGTGCTAAAATCACTCAAGCACAACTGGAAAGAGATCCTTAGGGCCAGATGTATTAACATTGCATTTTGCGAGTCCCTAATGGCGAATTTTCCCGATTCGCTATTATGGTCTCGCAAAATGCAATGTATGTAGGATTCACATATAAAATTGTGAATCCTACGCATTCCTTATTTGCGACTCGCAAATTGTGAGTCGCAAATAAGGAATGGCTTCCCATTCATTTCTATGGACCTAGAGGCCCATACGAATGAATGGGAATTGCATGCGCAATTTGTGAGTACCCAATAGGTACAGGCAGATTGTGCATGCAATTTAAAGGGCGCAAGGGTGCCAAAAGGACACCCTGATGCACCCTTGAAATATACATGTGTGCATATGCGGCGCACATACATGCCCTAAGGGCATGTATATGTGCCACATGGCACTTAGAAAAATGCAAAAAAGTGCATTTTCTAAGGACTTGAAGTACGTGGTAAATTGTGATTCCTTAAAGCAGGGTAGGAATTTGAAAAGCGCTTCCCGCATTGCACTTAGAGGATCGCAAATTTGACGGAGCCCTGCACCTAATATGTAGGACATCAATAGGGACATTGGCCTGGGCTTCAATAGTGATAGGACATAGACCCAAGCACTCTTTGTGAAGTGTAGTATTAGAGGAGGGCGTGCTTGAGTAATTCCTTTTCCTCTGTCTCTCCCTTTGTGTTAAGAGATCTAGGTCACTAGACACACACAGGATTTGAGGTTAGGTTCAAATATAGTACAGAATGTGTGACAGCAGACACTTACAAATGAGAATGCTGGCCATGGACTATACACCATCCAGGGAACCTTGCTGTCACTAAGATTACAAAAATTAAAGTTAACAATATGTTTCACGGGTCGCCTGACCCACAACATTTCGTGGCATGCTTCATCATAGGCAGCCCCCAAACTGAAGTAGGACAGTGCCACTTCAGTGGGAGTGCCTGTATATTCAGACCTAGCAAGATAGGCGAGGAATAAGGCTCTCATATCTGATGCATGTTTGATGTGAGCTTCCCAATCTGAGAAGGCTCATGGCGTCATGGCCTAGATAGAGGGGGGCTTCCCCTGCAGTCATACATTCATCAAGGGTGAAGCCAGAAACCCGTTACCTACAACATCCCCCTATAGCCATTTGGTGCATGTTCTGAATACATTTGTTTGGCGGGGAGTCTGAAGCCCTGAAGAATACCATGGACCAGTATTGGCCACTTATCGTGGCGGAAATATGTTGGCAATAGAGATCAGCGAACCTTGCCCTATACACCATGCCCAGGTTTCGCTTGGCGCGCATGATGCATATTGCATATGCATATTTGCATATTTGGGCCCAAAACTCTGGAACTCCCTTCCTTTGGCTCTTAGGAACTGCCACTCTCTACTCTTCTTCCGCAAGAATCTGAAGACTTTACTTTTCAACTGCTCTTAATGGGCTAATGAATTCGCTTCGGGCTTATGCACCCTGTAGCTGTTTTGCTCTAGCACCAGGAGACCCTTTTGGATAGCTGCACGCTCTATAAATTCCATAAATAAATAAATAAATAAATAGTAATGGGTGTCTGACTCATCATTGTCAGATGAAACCATTCTCATTATGAGTTTTTAATTAAGGATACTTTTGGATATACCCTTAGATATGTTTTAGAGCATCTGGACCCCTGTATTATCCTCTTTCATAAACAATCTAGGAACTCCCTTCTTGGTTGAGTTCACTGAAGTGGTACAGTCCTACTTCAGTGTGGGGGCCGCCTATGATGAAGGATGCAGAGAAAAGTTGTGGGTGAGGCGAGGAGAACATCTTGTTTGATTTAGGACATCTTTAGGGACATTGGCTTGGGCTTCAATAGTGATAGGACATAGACCCGAGTACCTTTTGTGAGGTAAAGACCTAGATCACCTTTGTGATATTAGTCTCCTCATATACTTGCCCAGGACCTTGATGTCCACAAAAAATGCCTCACAAGTGATAGCTAAAGGATACCATTTCACAAACTAGCTTTATACAATAGTGCCAACACATTACATTTATTACAGATCAGAACCTTGACCAACAGTTTTTAACTGCACCATGGGAGTGTGAGCCTCAATAACCTCTTGGCGAAGGGCCTGGTTTCAGGTTAGGTGGATGGGATCCTCAGCCAGTGATGTGACAGTCCCATCTGCCATTCTACATGAACATCACTGCCTATGTTGCTTGTAATTCAGCAGATAGGAGAATCACATCCTCCGAAATGTAGCAGAATATGTTTTATTGTTTTAAATAATACTATAATACTTCATAGGTAGTGTTAGTATACATATGTTAGTGCACATATTAATGTTCAAACATGTTAACATGCAAAGCTACAGACAGAAAATGTGTTATCCATTGTTGTATTGGCACAGAATCCATTGTGGAAGGCCTTGATTTACTGGATTGTCTCTGGGCTACTCAGTGACTAATTGACTAATGTGACAGATATACCAAATTCAGAATTAAAAGTCATATCCTGCAGCAGTTGTAATGTGGACAAAAGTATATGTGTTCATTTAGTGACATATTATTCCAACTATCAAACTGTAAAGAAGAATTATAACAAACCTAAATGTTTTTCAAGAGGTTAAACTAACCCCCTTTTCGCTGCTCCATGGCCTTCAGCTCCCCATCCAAGTCGAGATAGGCCACTACTAGAATGCGCCACATCACAAGGGTCAGTGAGCACTGCATCCTTTTTATGTTCTTGGAACTTCCCAGTTGATTAAACCCAGTGAGTGTGTCCACCACCGAAGGTCCAGCCAATGTTTGCAACAGTAGATTGTGCCGCACTCTAAGTTACCCCTGTTACCACACTCTTAGTGCATTCGCCTGCCATACTGGATCTGGGACCACTTCCAACTCCTGTGAGAAAGAATAAGAACTTCGGAGTTGTCATTGATAATAAACTGAACTTTGGAAATCAGAGTAATTCAGTTGTTTCATCCTCTTTCACACCCTGAGGATGATTAAAAACGTTATTTATGCATTCCATCAGATGCTAAAAAAATCTGTAATTACAGCTATAGTCCTATCAAAACTTGGCTATTGCAATGGTTTGCATTCAAAGATGCAAGAACAATGTTTGAATAAACTACAGACCTTGAAAAATGCGACAGCCAGGTTGCTCTTGGACACTCCCAAATTTCAATCAGTCTCCTTGGCGATCTACAAGCTACACTAGCTGCCAGTCAGGAACCGCATCACGTTTAATGCTCTCTGCGAAGCCTGTAAGGCACTGCATGACATCAGCCATGAGTTTCTGAGGCAGGCATTTGAATGGTATGAACCCAGCAGAAATCAGTGCTACTCTGGGCACAAAAATGTGTTGCCCCCAGAGTCAAGTGGACGAGTTGGGGGGAGGAAGCTTAATTACAGGCATGACAAAGATTTGGAATCTTCTTACCTCCACAACAGGGCCTTGCTCTCCCTCCAATCCTTCAGAAAAGAGCTGAAAACACAGGTTTTTAATAATTAATGGTCGTATCCTTGTTGTGCTCGAGCAAAGTTAGCTCCAAGACACCTCCGGGTACTTGAGTGCCCTATAAATCACTTAACATATCATATTTTCTTCTTTAGATGGGGGCTGACCTACACAGAGGGAAATAAGAAATAAAATGGTAAAAATAACCATTCATTGGTAACATTAAGAATTTTTATAAAATCATTATGTAAATATTATCTGCATTTGACTTAAAATGCTTTGCTGTTATTTAATATGGTTGACAAATGATTGTTTTTTTTATTTCAAGAAGTGCATCACTCAATGTTGTGTGATGTCATTAAGTGCCATACTTTGAGCCCGATATTGTGCTTGGTAACAAGCTCCACCATCATAATGTGACAAATAGCGCGTCCACCTTATTATAAGTGCATTTTATACCAGGGCGTTTGTAATAAGGTGTGTAGGATATCTGTTGGTGATGGAGTAACCCATCTGCCAAACTGAAACTCAGGGACTGTATCAATGTGATCTGTGAGCTTGTGTACTGGAAAGCTTACCTGTACAACCAGATCCAACCCCGACTCAGAGAGTGCTATTTCCTCAATCACTACTGCCACTCCTACAACATTAATTGCACAAGATGTCATGCATTATAACACCATGGATGTTCATTAGTTCACCCCTCAAATTGTTTTGTCTTGGTCAACCACACAACTTTCCCATTCCAAAGGGATGCCCGGCATGCCCTCACCAACGTGCGACTGATTACATTTTTTATACCATATTTTTATAGCGTACCTGGCAGTGAAAGTATTCCAGGCCTAATTTTTTGTTTTGTGGCGGGTTTTCAATCAGAAATTGATTACATCACAGGTCCTGGCGAACTACTGTTCAATAAATTCTAAAACATGCCTAGAGAAGTGTCACAGGTATTACAAAAAATAACTCTATGGTCTTTGGTGATACATTGCCTTTTACTTGTGAAAGATGGGCAGTTGGGCAGAGTGCTGTAATTTGAATTTTTAATGGAAAACCAAAAGTGAATGAAAGTGACCAAACTCTAAAGTTTGATACACAAATCGTTTTGCAAATATTGCAAATCGTTTGTGTTGCAATATCTTGTGTGTAAAGAACAAATTGGGAGATCATAGCCTTTGTGACACTTTTAATATTGCAGATGTGACATTTAAAGCATTAGGATCAGAAAGTCAGGTCACTTCCGATGTTAGTAATTACAATTTAGACATACATTTAAGGAAATTACATATAAGTAATTTACCACACTCTCTGCCGGACCTTATAGCTGGCTGTAGTTGGTTCATGTCACAACTACTCTGGAGTGAACATGGGGGCTCTGTCACCTCCAACTTCAGCCATGGTGGATCCCAGCAGAAGTTATTGTGCAGCAACAATGGAGGAGGCCTGCTACAGATGGTGGTTATAAGGCAAGCAACCTCATTGACTTAAAATATGTGTGCACCAACATAAAATATTTTCAGCCAATGGACACTTACACATCAGACAACAGATTCCATCACTCATTGACCACTTCAACCAGTGTGAAATTGCAGCCATCAGAAAAGGTAGGCACCACCTTCATTTAGTAGTCCACTGTCCATGATGGCTACATCCAGCATCCGCCATGTTTAATTTGCCTTTAAAAACATCATTGTCAGCATAGGGTACACCTACAATAAAGCAGACCAGTAAGTCGGAAGCATCTGTCATCTGTGGTGTTGCTTCCATCAATACCAACTAGACTGTCCCCTTAACAATCAATACATTTACGCCGTCCTCTATTTAATATTTGTCATTTCTCCAAAAATAAATGACATATAAAAATAAAAGGCTGAATTGGAATATGTGTTACTGTAAATATCTTTAGGTTTAAAAAGAAACGTTTTTCATTTTATTGTTTAAATTTGTACATGTTTTTAAAAAATTGAAATAATTCAAAAATGTTTTTAGTTTGTGTATATCGGTGCATTTGGAGATAACTATTTAAGTGAAATATATTTATGTATGTGGCATATTATATTTTAGATTATGTAACAAATGTCATCAAAATTATTCCCATTGTTACCATGTAAAATATCTATTTACACATGCAGCTAAATTAAACTTAATAGAAATATGCCCACAAAACGTGTGTATTCCTCTATCATCCAGACATTGTTCCCATATTTTGTATAAATGTCCATCATCCACCCCAAAAAAGATGAAAAAGGATACTCAATGTAAGGAACTTGTGTGAAAACCACGTCCGGCTGTAGCGATCCTGCAGGAATTAAGTACTGCCTCAACCGTAACTCCGTTGATGCTCTGGCACAACAATTTCCATCTGAACTTTTCCTGCACATCAGAATTCCCATCTATTGTAAAGATTATGGCAGTGTTACATTTTTGTGCCACTGGCTCGTTCCAGTACACAGTTAGTGGCTCAAATGGCATGCCTCAACAAACCTTTTCAGCTGTCCTTAACTGGGGCCTGGAAATTAAGGTCAGATGCACGAATGCCTACACCCTGAGTTCTAGGGATTGGGGGGGGCATACGACATGTGGTAGGTGCCTTTTCTGAACATTCAATTTAGCATCTCATGTGCAGAAGAAAGTGTAACATTCTAAGATGCATTTCCATTCCATCAATGTGCCGATGTTTTGCATTGCGGAAATCTACATCACCAGTCACTGTGCAAGATTTCCAGGTTCCACCCACGACTCACTATTGCTATGCAACTGCTGCATACCATAATGTGGTCCCAGTATGGAATCGTCTCTCATCCACATCATTGATGATATATTAAACATGCTAGACCATAACGAATCCTGCCTCTTAATCCTTGATTTCTCTTCTGAATTTGACACGGTTAATCACAACAACCTCCTAACTAACTATTCTGGAACACAGGATGGGCCTCTCCGGCATCATACTGCAATGGTTCTCTTCCTTCCATCACAATAGATCCCAAAGAGTTAAGGTGAACCATACCTTATCCCGCCCGTCTGCAGTTTCCATGGGGGTCCCACAAGGCTCTGCCCTTTCTCCTATACTCTTTAACCTTTTCCTGGAACCACTAACAAATGTTCATTATCCATGAACATTCTTTTCCATATGTATGCAAATAACACGCAACCTTATCTGAAGATCAATTCTTCTGAAGACTTCTTCTTACTCAACTCATCCTTGACGATTATTCAAAACTGGCTAAACTGGCTAACTGAAAACGATCTCCTGCTCAACACCACCAAAACAGAATTCCTTCTCATTTCCCCTCCTAAGCACACTCTCAAGATTGACCTCTGGATGAAACACCTCACTACTTTCAACTGCTCCCCAGTTATCATCGACTCATCAAAATCTCTTGGAATCACCTTTGACTCACACCTGAACATGAAGAAAAATATTATTAAGATGTGCAAGGGTGCGAATCACCAAATAAGGCATCTTAGAAACCTAAAACCATTCCTCCCTCAATAGGATTTCAAGCAGGTGGTACAAGCACTTGTCCTACCTAGGCTAGACTATGGAAGTGCAACGCTAAGTGGCCTCCCCAAATATACCTTAGCCCCGCTGAGAGCTTCACTGAATGCCGCTGCTAGACTGATCACTGACACTAAAAGAAATGAGCACATTTCCCCAGCCTTAAAATCTCTAAAGTGGTTACCCTATGAAGCAAGAATACAATTAAAGATTGCTTGTCTGACGCACAAAGCTCTCCACTTCAAAACACCTGGATACCTGGCTCAAAAACTGCAAATATCAGGTGGTAGCAGACCTTCCCGAAGTGCTAACTCATTGCTACTCAAACCGCAAACTTTTCACAAAAAGAAAATGATACTCAGAGCCTTATCGGGTGCGGCACCCAAGATCTGGAACTCTCTCCCTCCGGAAATTCGCAGAATCCCCTACACGGCGGCTTTCAAACAGGAAGTAAAAACAATCCTAATGAACAAGTTCCTGCCTTAACTGGATCATGGCTCGTCTGTTTTCGAAATGGCCGTTTTCTTTTCTATCAACTGTTAATGTCTATGATTCTTTGCCTTACCTATTAAGTAACGTTTTGCCTTACCTTATTAAGTTATATTTTGCTTGCATTTATGTACAGTTTTATTAGCTCAACGTGTTAGCCTCTCTTACCTCAACGTTCCCCTACTTTGCTCCCCCTTCCATTACTGTGAAGTGCTCTGATACCCTTCAAGGTCATGTTCTAAATATACAAACGTTTTTAAATAAATAAATAATAAAATGCCAGCTTTGCCCTAAGGAGGGCTTGGCTTGTTGATAAGTTTTAATTACACAATTGATCATTTTATTCTGTGCTCCTCCATCATCAGTTTACTTACTTTTGCCTTTGTGATTATGTATTTCAGGGGGATCAGGGTAAGCAAGCTGTACCTGGCTCTTTACAACTCTGAAGATCCCTAAAATGGCTGGGGTTGTCGGTTTCAATGAAGCCCACGTGCTTAACGAGGGGTCCTGTGGAGTGGGTGTTTGAGCTACTGAAGGCCTGGTTAAGATGCTGAGAAAAGAACAGAAAGCTCCTCCTCTACTTGCATAGCAAGGTCTGAAAGATTGTTGTGTTATATTGTATGCTTCACAACATTGCCCTGCAGAGAAACGTACCTTTCCGCCCTGATGACGATGACCAGGCGGAACCTCTGTTTGATGTTGGTGACATGCATCAGCAAATTGACAGTGATAGGAATGAAGGCACTGACCTCAGGTGTGATCTCATTGAAAACATCTTTTCCAATGGTGACTGTAAAGAGTGTCATTTTTTTGCCCGCCCTCTTGACAGATCCTCTTTTACAATTGAAGCCGCTGATCAACAAGTTTTCTTTCAGATTGTGATTTGTTCAGTAATTTAAAAATGCTATTGAGTTTAATAGTTAGGCCCTGGAAAATGTTTAATTATGCCGCTGAAATTTGCATAATTGGGGGAATTTTGTATTAGACTTGCTACACAAAATTCCCAAAATGAAGTCATTATACCACATTGAGTAATTGCTTCCAGTTTGCGATAAAATTCTACAGCAAGTGTGATGGAATTGCACGACTAGTCAGAGCGCAAGCAGTTGGTACTTGTGGAACTTGTGTTTTTCTTGCTATTTTTTGTGCAATATCTGTTTGAGCAACAAAAATTGAGTTGGGTATTTTAACTGTTTATTGGGAATCTTGTATGTTTTGTATTTTAATCTTTTTACCTAGTAAATCTCTTTATGGTTCTCTGAGCCGAAATAAAGTTATTCTTGACTTGAGTTGTGAATGCCTTTTTCACTGAAATATAGCACAGATTTCCATTTTGTGTAATTTCATGTAATTTTACCAAAAACAGTTTACATAATGACATGAGAGTAAATTATTCGAATTGCAAACATTCCTAGTTTAAATGTAAAGTATTATAGTTTTCTAATCACAAATATAATGATAACCATGCGTGATGACAAGTTATGTTTAACCACAGTTAAAGTTGGCTTATGAAAATATTTTTAAACCACCAAATGATAATAGAATGTTAGGCACAAACACTCATGTATCTACTTAATCCTTTATAGGTTGTGTAATCCAATCATCTGCTGGGGCACTAACAAATTATTGGTGGATATTTTGGATTGAGCAGAAATACTGGTTTGGGAGAGATCTGCAGTGCAAGTTGCCTGAATATTAATGGAATGGTTGTAAAACAATTAGCTGTACATTCCATCATGGAATGATGCCAATGTGCAGGGGTTCAGCAAAAGCATCTGACGCATGTGGTGTGAGTGTGTCAAAGACTAGACCTCAAACTTGATGCTATTAAGCTGTAGCTGATCTGTGGTAATTTGGTGTAATTTAAGCCTTTGTGTGAGCATAACACCTGTGGAAAACATCATGCCCGCCCAATGTGTGCGTAAAGACTACCATTCTCGTTCCTACTTATTTAGAGGGCCAACCATCACCAGTATGTTACCCTGGGCATATATCTTCACCATAGGTGATTTTATTATGTACCGTGCATTGGAACATATCGTTTCCATCCTACAAGTTCTATTTAGATGTGTAAACGTTATTTGTTATTCATTAATGTTTTTATGTATATGCCAAAAATATTGTGAAAACAATTTTCCATCCATAAAGATTCTCAGAAAATATGTTATGTTGGATGAGAAAATAATGGTGAGCCAACAGTTGTTTAAAGTTCTTTTCCAGACAACAGTCCATGAGCAGATGGGAAATGCAAGTCATCAGGTAAATAAGGAGAAAAGTCTGGCCGCTCACATTAGATAACTTTTTGTGTCACTTGCTTGCAGGTTCTTTGGTGTTTGTCTGACAAGATGAACAGCCCCTGAAGTGGCCTGAGTGTCAATTGGGTAAGGGGTGTAGGGGGTTTGACAGGTGGTTTTGAGGCATCAGACTGTCTACAGCTAGCAAGCTGCTAGCTGTAGACAGTTTGGGACCTAGATGACAGCAGGTGGTATTTGATCACGAAAAATAGATGTTAATTTAGTCACTGCTGCAGTCAGTGTTTTGAAGGTATCCTGCATCACCTCATAATGTAGTGCTAGGACACTTAGATGAGCATAGCTCCACCCATCAGGTCTTTAATCAGCCCATTTTCAAATCACCGTGTTACCTTGTCTGGGTGGCCACAGGTGTAGTGTGTCTATGCTGCACAGCCGATGTTATGGCTGTGATTGTGAAAGGTGCCAGGACAGGGGTGGCCACAGGGGCTTGTGGGGTCACTGATTTAGGGCACACAACTCTGCAGAAAGTTTTAGATCTTGTGTCTTTAGGGAGTTGAGATGTCTTGGGTGCAGGTCACACAAACATGATGGGCCAGGCTGGTTTTCAAGATCATCCTCTTTGGCAGGGGTGCTGCTCCCACAGAAGGCTTGGGACCTTGGATCCTCCAGCAGAGTGGACCACACAGATGAGGCTGATGGCTGCAATCTTGCAGTGTCCCTTTGGAAAAAATAAAGTATTTTGACTTTGAAAATTATAGTTCTTACTATATAAATTGCTATGGTATGCAATTGAACATTTGCCTTTTATTGATACTTATAACGTCAGAAAGCTCATCAATAATTTATTTTACCCTACCAATGGAATTGAAGGGCCTGATTTAAATTTAATGTCATCATCCTAAAAAATATTGAGCGAACTATTGATAGAGTGAAGTGAAGAGATTTCATCATCCAGAGGGCGGGACTGGACAAGTGGGTCTCAGCCGTGAACCTAGGATTGTTTCGCTCTCCTTTCCCGTGGTCCAGCCTACTATGCTGCAGCAACACTGTGCCAGAACCACTCAAGCACTTGACTCTCAGTATTGGTAAAGGTGGTCAATCCTAGGCGTCTTAGGGATGTTGGTGGGGGCATACTGCACACTCAGATAACAACATACAGGCTAAAGCATATTACATAAATTGGGCGTCTCAGTGATTAATGTATATTTAAATTTTAAAAATGCTATATTTCAATATTTAAAAATCACAAAAACTAAAGTGATTTTTAGAAAGGCAATATGCAAATGTGAGGCAAAGACATATAGGCTTGCTGACACATTATACATGAAGTGAAGATGCATGGCCCCTACCAACCTGAGATCCAGCAAATGTTTATCTTCCTTTGGATTTTCCTATGAAACTAATTTGAAGAGGAGACAACTTTCGACACTTTGCCCACGTCTATGGAAGAGAGAGATTTGGTTCAGCCTTTTGGAACCAACAAAAATGCTGCTCAAGGTTGACGGTCACATAAAAGAATTTGAAGAGACAAATGATCTGGAACAATTCCTTGATGCTATGAGTGAGAAGGGAATGGATATCTCAAACCAGAAAACGTCATCACCCTCAACCACCAAGGAGGGCCGAACTGATGCACAACAGCATGACCTTGAGGAGAGAGCGAAGGTAGAGAAAGTGATGAAACAAATCCTCAACTGCAGACAAGTTGGACATAGCAAGCAATCAATATTGATCTAAACCCTACAAGACATTCATGTGTTAATGGCTGGGGACTGCTGTGGGTAGCGTATTACAACAGCATTCATCTACAGATACTTCCAATCCGATGCATAGAGAATCGCGCTATCTCCCACATGCAGTAAGACTAATGAATAGGTGACACCTCCTTTTTGCCCTGATAATCCACGCCTTCCAAAGCACAGATATTGCCCTCTTACAAGAGACATGCCTTTCAGATTTAGATGCACCAAACCTGAAACAAGATTGAATAGGCATCATCTGCGTAATGGCAGTTCCAGAGTTCCTGAACAAAGAACCTAGACTGGCTAAAAAATACGAAGTAGAAATACTAATACAACAAATATTACCCCATAAACTTTTAAAAACATGGACAGCTAACTATGCTACATTTGTATTTGTGAAAGTCTAGATAATGAGCACGATTTTACTGATAGGTTTGATATATGCACCCACTTCTGCCAATGGGGCTTAATTTCCAAATATTGAGAGTTCTGATTAAAATTGAGCTCATAATCATGGGGGAAACTGGAACATAACCAAAGAAACCATAGAAACTACCCCATTAACCATCATATCAAGATTGATAGGGCTGTTTTGAGTGACATTTGCAGAGATTTCAGACTGATAGACACATGGCAACCTCTGCCTCTGTGCAAATAAGAATAGTCAAATAATTGTTTTGGCACAAGCTTTCATGCTGCCTCACACAAGTTGCAAAATATATCCCAGGGGTGTTTCAGAAAACTTACTGGTGCAACCACAACTAGAACTCGTCTTTCTAGCTCCATGATGTAGTGCATGTAGGCATCTAAACTTAAAAGCCCAGTCAGGAAGGAAAGACTTTACTCCTCCATTAGGATAGACATATCAGAAAACACATCCCCAGAATTATCAGGCCAAACTTTATGGGAAGTATGTAAAGCAACATGTATCTGTTTGCGTATGTGTGAGACTGCCATAGGACATAGGAAATCCTCTACTGAGCAAGGACGCTTTGAACAATCAATGTAACAGCTCCTCATTATGTAGCAATGGCATCTGCTGAACAAATGAAATGATTGGAGATGAAATGAATGACATTCAATGACCTATTCACAAATAATCAATATTTAACAAAAGAGGTACATAGAAGCGTTTGGTAATCCCACTCAGCTTCCAGGTATATTGTGAAAAAAAAGAGAGAGAGTGGGGACATGTGGTCCAGAGGGATCTCAATGAAACGTCTGTAGGACCCTCAACAACTATTTCCTGCCAGTGGTATATGCTTTGCCATCAGGTACTAATGATTGATAGCATCATCATTGGGTCTTGTTTCCTCCACCATGGGGTAATCCCTCTGATTCTAGAGATTAATTGGGATCCAACAGTAAAAGAGTGATTTAAAATTACCTTTTATCTAAAATGATGATTTATTAAAGAAAGATAAGGGTAAGGTTAAAACAAAAGTAGATGTGAAAATAGGATGTATAAGTGATCCTTCACATCATATGGTAAAAAATGGTCTACATGTTTCAGCCCACCTGTGCCCTCACCGGGTCGATGGCTTTCGTCAGGACCAATATTCCAGGGGGAACCCCTTAGTTACTTATGGCAGGTGGAACACTGTCCCCCGGGTTTGCTTTATGTTCCGGTGGTTTTCATTCCAGTCCTAACCATTTGGTGCCTGCAGCCTGATCCTGGGTCACATGAGTAGGTGTAGCTGGCAGTTGGTCTTTGTGTATTGATCCCAGACAGTGACACAAAAGGGCCATAGGTGTTGACAGGATGGGCCATCTCTAGCTTGATGAGGGGGAGAAACTGTCACCTACAATTCTTGCACATCACAAAAGCTCTGCCTGAGCACTTTCTCAAAACGGTTTGTCACTAGTCTTTTGTGTCCCAGACAAGCTGGGGACAGGACAGGGAGGAAGGGGATACCTGATACCTCAGGGGGATGGAAGCTCCTTCTTCAAAGTGGGCAGCAAGTAAAATATTGGACCTCAGACCCTGACTCTTCAGTACACATCTGAACCTGTGAAAGACTCACAAGAAGGACTGCTGTGCTGCTTTGCTATAAGACGTACTGCCACCCTGTTGCACTACAGTGCTACCCCACTGCCCTGCTGCCTTGGTTCCCGAGTGCAGGACTAGACCGGCATCTTGAACCCAGGGCCATCAAAGTGACTCCAAGGGCTAGTTGGCTAGTCTCCTGATTAGAAGCCTCAGGGACAGAACAGGCTTCCTCTACCTTGAACCCAGTACCTGGACATGGACAATTGTAAGTTCTGCTCTTCCAAGTGGTGCTATCTTGGTACTAGTGTAAGAAATTGGGTTACTGGTTAAGGGGGTGAAACTCCCCGCAAGCAGCAACCACAATTCTTCTCAAGGTGAAGTCACAAGCAAACCCTAAATTAACCTCTGCTCAACTCTCAGGTAGCTTGGCACTGAGCAGTCAGGCTTAACTCAGAGGCAATGTGTAAAGTATTTGTGCAACCCTTTAAACAGTAACACAGTAATAGCACACAACAAAAGGATCCCACACCAAATTTAGAAACACAAAGTATTTTTTAATAAATAAAACAAGAACAAAACATCAAAAATCCAATCAGTAGAACTGGAGATATGTGGGTTTAAAGATATTAGTACCAATAGCACCAAAAAACTCAAAGCAACAAATGTGGACATCTGGTCATGCCAGACCAGGTCAAAGTCACATGTTCAGACCGACCACGATAGAGTGCGGGCCGGCTTTAGGGACCCAGTTAGGCCCTTAAGTCCTGGCTTGCAGACCATTGCTGGGTTCACGCCGAAGATGGGTAGCACAGCCGAAGCTATGAGCTGGTGCCGAGATGCAGCGAGGCTGCAGTGGAAGGCCCTGTTTTATCATTGAGGATCCCATCGCTGAGGGCTTGAGATGTGAAGTCTGGTGTCGAGGATGCAGTGTGCAGTCAGGGCAATGCGTCAGTTTAGAGGAGCTGTGAGTTTGCGATGCTTAGCTCGTCACTGTCGAGGATGCTGTCAGCGAGGGATGCGAGGGTCTTGCCACGGATGCGTCAAATTGCGGCAGTTCCAATGAGGCAGGTCTTGGGGACAGAACCAATCCATGCAGCAGTGGTAATGTGTTGGTTCTGCTTGGGTTTGTGCCACCCAACAGAGGAGATGTGTTGGTTTTTCTGGATCCTTAGAGTTTGGCAGAGCACCTTATGCCCACTTCAAGGGTCCATGGCTGGGGTGGCACCACCTAGCATGGTAGACTCACAGATGGCAGAGTCCAGGTGCAGGGTTCAAGGTTGTTGGAGCCTTCGGTCCCTGAGGCTCTAGTCAGGAGGCTGGCCAACCAGCCCTTGGAATCACTTTGGGCTCCTGGATTCAACAGGTACAGGTTCAGGCCCTTTCACCCAGGCAGGAGGGCAGCAGGCAGCAGGTCAGCACAGCAGGGCAGCAGTCCTTCAGAGCAGCAGTCTAGCAGAGTGGCAGTCCTTTGAGCATCACAGCTGTCCTTCTTTCTGGCAAAATATTCACAGGTCCAGAATTGTACCGAAGAGGTAGTGTCTAAAGTCTTATATTTATACCTGGTGCCCCTCCTCTGGAAGGTGGGAGATGTTTCCCTTTGAAGTCCCCAGGCATCCTGCTTTACCCTCTCTGGCTCCAGGCAACCTATAGGGGGTATGGAGTCTTTCAGTGGAGGCAGGACACAGCCTATTCAAGTGTAAGTAGGGATGTGCTCAGCTTCACCCTCCCATCCTGCCAGAGATGGCCCATCCAAGCACACCTACGTTCTCTATTGTATGTGGTGGTCCAAGAGGAATACACAAAGCCCAAATGTTAGTTAAACCCAGTCATGTGACCCAGAAACAGGCTGCAGGCACTAAATGGCTAAAATTAATGAATCCTAACAAGGGTTCAGGATATCAATACATACAACAAGTAAAATTACAAAGAACCAAATATAGCATCTGAAAAACATCAGTACAAAGAGAAAGGGAAGGAAAAAGAAGAAAGAGGATTGAAGTCCATGTACAGATGGTTACAAATGTATAACAAATGTATTCAGTTCATGGAATATTAAAACATACAAGACAATGGTGCTCAAAACAATACACTGGTAACAAAAAATATAATAATGAACAATATGGTGCATAACCAGACAAGTGGCTGACTGAAGGAAATATACAAACAAAGGGGAATCAGGACAAAACAGAAACAACACAAAGCAAAACAATGCATCCTTCTTCAACTTAGGCCCCATATGTGCGTCGACGACGTTTCGACCATTGTAAAATACAAGGTCATCATCAGGACAAGAAAATCATTGGTTGAGCGTCCAAGAAATTTGCATAAAATATCTAAAATTGAGAAAGATATATACATGGGTATCAAAGCGTGGAAATATACATACATTTCCTGAAACAGAATAGGGAAAAAAAGAGATGGAAAAAGAAAGGAAAGGAGAAAAGAGAACTAAAGGACAAAAAATTTCACCACACCCAATGTGTAAAAGTGGAAGTTGCAAAGTGAAATAGTAACCGTCACCATGAGGTCAACAAGAGAAATTTAAATTCACCTATCCATGAAGGGAATCCAACCCGATGTAATTCGCAATTTAAAGAGAATGCAGCAAGGTCGTAAAAGCGGAACCGAATTGCTAAATTTAAAAAAATGAAAAAATGTTTTAGAATTTTTATCACATATTAATCAAAAATGCTAAATAATCCGCACTGAGAGTTACCATACTCACATTAAAAGTTGGTAAAAAAAATTTGTATCACATAATCAATTATATGATTAAGCATCTACCCATGGCTGAAGGAACACGCGACAGAAAGGTGGAATACATTTCTAGATATATCACGAATAAGCTCACAAGTATGGAACATGTTAAATATATATAACTGATATTTTAATCATGGCTAGGGGTTTATGAGATTAATATTCGGTAAGCCCAAGTATGTCACAATTGGGCACAGTGGCTGGAATTAGGACACATTACCTGTATATACTTAATATATTAATCATGGCCAAGGATTTGTAGAATTAATGTTCCGCGTGCTTCACCACCACACACCATGTTCTAAGGAAGGAAAATCACGTATAATATAGGTCCCAGAAAGTAGTTGGCATTCACAAAGCACATTCAATGAAGACTATTTACTCTGTGCAAGACTACAGACAAAAAACATTTTTGAGAAAGGACTTAGTCAGGGCTCATAAATGCTCTGCCCATCCATATTTTTAGCAAAGAATTAATATACTGAAAGTCAATCGGGAGTAATTTACTTTACCCCTAGCTCATAACTTCAAAACACATCATGGGCCCGATTCACAGAACTAACTTAAGACACAATCCTAAACTTACTACCATTTTGGTATTCACAGAAGGCACTTACTCATTTTGGTATTCACAGAAGGCACTTACTCATTTCGGTATTCACAGAAGTTAGGAGTCTTAACTTTAGGACTCCCAAATGCCTTCTGTGAATACCGAAAGTCTTAAAGTTAGGCTTTTTCTCAGTTTAGGAGTAGTAAAGTTAGGACTCCTAACTTTAGGACTCCAAAATGCCTTCTGTGAATACCGAAAGTCTTAAAGTTAGGATTTTTCTCAGTTTAGGAGTCCTAAAGTTAGGAGTCCTAAAGAAAGAAAGAAAAATTGACCAACCTCTAATATGTGATACATTTACAGCATTTACCTGTGTCAAAAATTGCAATAACAAAATGCATGTTAGCCATACTCTCAAAAATGTACATATGATATATAATTGCTGTCAAACAAGTTTCTGTGGGAACAGTAATGATTTTGAAAGTCAGCTTAGATTAAATCTGATTCACTGCATACCCGCAGATCGGATCATCAATCAATAATAAAGCATCAGGACATTCAATAAATGAAAAATTATTATGATTACATTAATTAATTAAAAAATAACATATTCAAAAAACATTCAAACATCATCAATATATGTACAAATTTAGTGACTCCCGATGATCATATGGCCTAACACCACTATGGCCTAACAGCATATTCGAATCATGCAATAACATAATCCTTACAATAATAATAATGAACAAAAAAGGGAAAAAAAAATCCTATAGCTTTACAGTAAACTTATCAAATAATTAACAAAAATAAAAGTATCTGCTGAAAAACAGCCATCAGAAAACAATCGCTAAAATCTGTAGTCAACAGGATATTATTGAGTGACATTCCTCCATGGTGTTGAGACCCTTATTGATGCTATTGCATTGAAGAATCCAACAGCATTCAGTTTTATTTAAAATATTTGCAATGCTACCACCCCTAGGAGGTGTTCTTATCATTTCAATAACCTGCCAGCGCATATCTGATGGCGCATGGTTATATTCCAGAAAATGTGACACTGGTGGAGCATTGTCAGTCTGGCATCGAATTCAGCTTTTATGTTGACCCAGACGTGTCTTAATTTTCTGCGTTGTTTGACCCACATAAATGAGGTCGCAAGAGCACCAGATGGCATACACTACGTTTTGCATATTAAGATTTGTGTGATCACGAAGTTCGTTACAGATATTTCCGTAATAAATTATTAGTGTTGAGACAGGACTCACACATTAAACAATTACCACATCTTTAGTGCCCAACAATCTTGTTCAAACCCCAAATGGTCGTCAGATCAGGGGGTTCAATTCTGGGTAAAGCAGCCCGGACCAAATGAACCCTGAGATTTTTACCCCTTTTAAAGGAAAACAAAGGCTGTTCTTGCGTGATCCCAGTGGATACACAGACCTGGCCTCCACAGACTACATCCTCCTTGGAGACCTGAATTTCCACCTCGAGAACACCAACGACAGCAACTCCACCACCCTGCTCAACAACCTCGCCAACCTCGGCCTCAAACAGCTCGTCACGACACCCACCCACTCCGCCGGGCACACGCTCAACCCCATTTTCTCCGCCAGCAACCTCGTTTCCATAAGCCACACCACCGAACTCCACTGGACCGACCACCGCTGCATCCACTTCTCCTTCAAGAAAACCACAGCACACAACCACCAGCAAAGAATCCCCCACCGCAGCTGGAACAAGGTCACCCAAGACCAGCTTATCACCACCCTCGCCCGGGACCCACCAACCGGCCATACCGACACTGACACAGCCGCCCGCAACCTCAAGCGATGGATCGAAGACTGCGCCAACATCCTCGCCCCGATCAGGAAACCCACTAACAGATGCACCAACAGAAAAGCTATCTGGTTCACCGCCGACCTCCATACATCCAAGCAGACCTGCCCAAGGCTAGAGAAGAAATGGTGCCGCGAACAAACACCGGACATCCACGCAGCCCTCAAAAATGCCAGCCGCAGACACCACCAACTTATTTGAACGGCCAAAAGGACCCCCTTCAAGGAACGCATCGACAACAGCAACAGCAAAGAGCTCTTCAGCATCGTGAAGGAACTCACCAACCCCAACTCCAGCTCCAATGACATCCCGCCATCACAAGACTTCTGCGACTCCCTAGCTACCTTCTCCCACCGCAAGATCGCAGACATCCACAACAACTTCAACACCCAGACCCTGTCGACAGCCACCGACACCCCAGACTCACCGCCCCCCAGTCACACCAGTCGCCTGACCTCCTGGAACCACGTCAACATCGAAGACACCATCAGGACCATGAGCACCATCCACTCCGGCTCACCATCCGACCCCTGCCCCCACCACATCTTCAACAAAGCAAGCTCCATCATCGCACCCCAACTCCGTAAGATCTTCCACAGCACATTTGAGACTGCAACCTTCCGGGAAAGCTGGAAACATGCAGAGTTCAACGCCCTGCTCAAAAAACCCAAGGCAGATCCAAAGGACCTCAAGAACTTCCGGCCCATCTCCCTGCTCCCGTTCCCGGCGAAGGTCATCCAGAAGATCGCCAACAGACAACTGACAGAATTCCTCGAAGAGAACAACACCCTGGACTCATCCCAATCCAGGTTCCGCAGCAACCACAGCACCGAAACCACCCTCATCGCCGCCACTGACGACATCAGGGCCCTGCTGAACAACGGCGAAACAACAGCCCTCATCTTCCTGGACCTCTCGCCCGCCGTTGACACCATCTGCCACCACACCCTGCGCACACGACTCTACAACGCGGGGATCCACGACAAAGCCCTAGACTGGATCACCTCCTTCCTCACCGACAGAACCCAGAGAGTCCGCCTCCCTGCATTCCGATCCGAAGCCACCAAGATCACCTGCAGCGTACCCCAAGGATCATCCCTCAGCCCGACCCTCTTCAATGTATACATGACACCGCTCACCGATGTCGTACGATCACACGACCTCAACATAGTCTCATACGCTGACGACACCCAGCTGATCCTCTCCCTCACCAAAGACCCCGCCACTGCCAAAACCAACTTCCACGCAGGGATAAAGGCCGTCGCCGAATGGATGAAGAACAGTCGCCTGAAACTGAACTCGGACAAGATGGAGGTCCTCATCCTCCGTTCCACCCCTTCTGCCTGGGACGACTCTTGGTGGCCAGCATCACTGGGAACAGTGCCGACCCCCACCGACCACGCACGCAACCTGGGGTTCATCCTGGACTCAATGCTCTCAATGACCAAACAAGTCAATGCCATCTCCTCCTCCTGCTTCAACACCGTCCGCATGCTTCGCAAGATCTACATATGGATCCCCACCGAAACCAGAAGGACGGTCAACCAGGCCCTCGTCACCAGAAGGATGGAAAACAGCAACGCCCTCTACACAGGAACCACGGCCAAACTCCAGAAGAGACTCCAACGCATACAGAACGCCTCCGCACAACTGTCCTCGACATCCCCCACCACAGCCACATCACCGCCCACCTGAAGGACCTGCACTGGCTACCCGTCAACAAGAGGATCACCTTCAAGCTCCTCACCCATGCTCACAAAGCACTCCACAACGCTGGACCAGCATACCTCAACAAGTGACTCACCTTCTACACCCCCAACCGCCAGCTCCGCTCAGCTGACCTCACCCTCGCCACCATCCCACACATCCACTGAACAACCACCGGTGGCAGATCCTTCTCCCACCTCACCGCCAAGACATGGAACTCTCTCCCCACCCACCTCGCCAGACCCAGGACCTGCTGACCTTCAGGAGACTCCTCAAGACCTGGACATTCGATCAGTAGCTGCTTCCCCCCCCAGCGCCTTGAGACCCTCACAGGTGAGTAGCGCGCTTTACAAATGCTTGATTGATTGATTGATTGATTGATTGATACAACCAGTGGCCAGTGTTTCTTAATAATGGAGGTGATTTTATTACTTTGTGTACCAAAAGTGGTAACACAAGGGATCTGATTCAATTGTTTCGTGGCTTTAGGGGTAAGCAAAAATTTGTAATGGTTATACCACGCTCTTTTCATCGATCTTTTAATGAGTTTTCTAGGGTAGCCACGATGTTCCAATTTCTTTGCTAGAACTTCTGCCTCCCTGAAATAGTCATTTCTAAAGTAACAGTTTCTGCTTATACACAGAAACTGCCCGAAAGGGAGACCATCCTTCAGACCCCTTGGATGGTAGCTGGTATATTCTAACAGTGTGTTTTGAGCTGTAGGTTTAGTGAGCAATCATGTTGTCAATTTTCCATCATGTGGGATAATAGTTAGGTCAAGGAAATCCACTTCACGATTGTTTACATGGGAAGTGAATTTCAAATCAGAGGACTGTAAATTAAGCCGCCTCAGAAATACAGTCAAATCAAGGGTTGTGCCAGTCCAATCAAAAAAAAAATCATCAATATAACGTTGCCAATGGCTTATGTTATCAAAATAAGGATTACTAACAGGATCATAAATTAATGTGCATTCAAGAAGCCCCCATGGAAGTGCCATTAATCTGTAAATAATAATGTCCGTCAAACTCAAAATAATTCCGTGTTAAGGAAATGGTCAATAGTTCCACAATAAAATCAGTTGGAACCATCACCGGAGCCGGTCGTGTATCAAGGGCTCTTCTAATTACCTCAATGCCCTCGAGTTGGGGGATGTTGGTGTGTAAAGACTCAATGTCCAAACACACCAACAGTTCAGTTTCAGGGCAAAATTGCATTAGTTCCAGTTGTGAAATAATATCCCCACTGTCACGCACATAACTGCGGGTGCTAGTGGCAAGATCTTTAAAAAAACATCGATGTATTTACAAAGTGGTTCCAGGACCGACACACAGCTGGAAACTATGGGTCGGCCTGGAGGGTTAGCCAAATCTCTATGCACCTTGGAGAGGGTATAAAGGACTGGGGTCCTTGGAGATTTAGAATTAAAAAAGCAAATTCCTTATTGGCTAAAGGCATAAAAATGTCAATGTTCTAAAAGTGGAATTTTCAAAATTGCATTTCAAAATCTGACTTTACTATAAGAGATGATCTTTCATTACAATTCTAAAGAAACCAAACATAAACTGGTTACCTGCTCCCATTTGGAAATTACAGCTTATTAAATGTAATAGTGTAACTCCATTGTTATCCTATGGGAGAACCTTGCAGTAGTGAAAAACACGTTTAAGAGGCTTTCACTACCAGGATATGTAAAAACATATCCCACTTTTTAAATTCACTACACTCTGCTCTCTGGACTCTCCAGGACCTACCCTAGAGGTGAATTATATGTATTAAAAATGAAGATTTGGGCCAGGTAGAAGGTTTATTTTGCCAGTTTGAAATGGAAGTTTAAAGCTGCACACACAGGCCACAATGGCAAGCCTGAGACAGGTTTAAAGGGCTACTTAAGTGGGTGGCACAATCGGTGCTGCAGGCCCACTAGTAGTATTTAATTTACAGGCCCTAAGAACATGTAGTGACACTTTAATAGGGAGTCACAAGTAAATTAAATATGTTAATTAGGGATAAGCCAATGTTAGCATGTTTGAGTGAGAAATGGTAAGGTTTGCAGCGTCCTAAGGCCAGCAAAATTAAGATCAGCAAAAGTGGAGGAGTAAGGAAAAACGTTTGGGGGAAGATCGCCCTAAGTCTGACAGGTCTAACACATGGCCCTTGGAAGTGGGCCTAAAAGTGCTCTTCTAACTGTGGTCCCTAGACCCAATGCAGCGCGATGCATTAATACCCTGGAACTTCGCATTGGAGTCGCTGCACAACACATCGCCGACTCAGGACTTTGCATCACAGCCAGCCTGCAACCTCATTGGAACCACCGCTGTACAACACATCCTCGATGCCGGCCTTCGCATCGCAAGACCCTGACTGGCGGCCTCCTCGACTCCGAGGCAGGACATCGCAAGCCCAGCAACTCCCAGGAAACAGTCAGTGTGCATTCATCTTTGGTGTCGATCTTCGCATCACAAGCCTCTCATCGACAACATGCTCAATTATGATACATGACTCCGCATTGCAGACAAGCAGCTCCCAGACCTGACACTGCACAACTCATCCCCACACCAGGACCTCTCATCACCTCGGCTGAGCGATGTATCCTCAATGGGGGACCTCGCAAAGCTCCACAACAAGGATTTAAGGTACACTTCAGCAGGCCTAATTGGCTCCCTGTAGATGGCCCATGCTCCATCGTGGTTGGCCTGACATTGTGAATATTCACAGTTGTTACTTTGTGCTTTTTTATGCTATTTTCACTTGCAATTTCAAAATTGCAGATCTCTGGTTCTACAGATTGTATTTTTGTCATTGTGACCTTAAATTATTTATTATATTTAACTCTATTTTTCTAAATTGGTATAGGATTTTTGTGTGTGTTGTGTTTCACTTTATCACTGTTTGAAACTCTGCATAAATACTTTACACACTGCCAGAAACTTAACCCTGACAGAACTTGTGCCAAGCTACCAGAGGGTTGAGCACAGGTTAATTTGGGGTTTGCTTATGACTTAATCGTGGCAAGGATTGTGGTTGCTGCTTTCGTAGGGTTTCACTCCCTTTCCCAACTAGTAACCCAATTTCTTACAGTGGTACAAACAAATTATGATTAGAATACATTTACAACCTCCTAAGTATAAAAACATTTCAAGACTAACACTACAAGATACACACATGCTTAACATAGCTAATTTATGGCAATGCAGACAACTGAAACACTTTCTGAATAGCAAATAGGAGATGTATCTTTAGAAAAGCCACCAATTAGTGCCCATAAAACATAGGCAAATTCTAGAGGAGTTATATATGGCCTATATAGTTTTCTAATCAACTGTACCTTTTCCTCCCCTGTGCTGGAGAGTTACAGAGCTCATTGGTACAGAAGCTGGGGTAAGATTTAGACCTGATTGTAAAACTCTGCTCTGCTTGCGGAGTTTGTGGAATCAGGGCTCTCCGTGCTCCATGGAGGAGTGTGGAGTTCCTGAATTCTGCCTTTTGGGAGCGGGGCAGAGGTTTTTTTTCTGGTTGCACGCTCGAGATTTGTTTTGGCACTCACTAGCGAGTGTACAATACTCTCGAGCCAGTTGCTAGAGACAGTCGCAGTCAACATGGCTCGCAGGGGCGTTGGGCACAGGGATGGGGGGTTGCAGGGGAGGTTGCATGGGGTTTATTTAAAAAACAAACAACGTACCTTGAGGCCGAGTCCTGTGTCTTCTCGGCTCCTACTCTCCTGCACTCCTGCCTCTGACAGGAACAGGAAGCAGGCAGCCAGGCTCCCTCCCCAAATCCAATCACAACGCTGCATGCAGCATTTGTGATTGGTATGGACAGCGCCCAACCAGGGGCTTATGGGGTGGACATGTTCTCCATGCAGTCTGCATGGAGAAGGGCAAAGTGCGCATGACTGGTTTCAGCGGCCCAAAAGGGCCAACCAAACAGTCTATGCGCACTCAGCAATGGGCACACCTCTCCTCCCCTACCCTACTAAAAGTTATTACCATTTAATGTTTCTGTTTCCCGCACTGTGAGAAAGCAGTGGGATGACGCAACTCCACAATAGCGGAGGAGCCGCCCCTGGCTAGAGCGCTTGAGACTTCATGCTCCCTCACACCGCTAGGGAGCTCTCACAAGACTT
The DNA here is from genome assembly GCF_964204655.1 of Triturus cristatus. NCBI lineage: Eukaryota > Metazoa > Chordata > Amphibia > Caudata > Salamandridae > Triturus > Triturus cristatus. The sequence continues at coordinate 628,990,225 of NC_140587.1, forward strand.
CACGCCCACTCACACGGCTTCCAGAATTGACAACGCCAATATAGTGCCGCTCTCAATCGCAAACGGAGTGTTCTAGCAGCTTTTGTGCTCAAGATGCAGCTGTTAGGTTTTTCAAGTTGATTTTTTTCTCCAACTGGTTGTTGGAGTTGTTTTCTGTGTGAGAAGCTTTTTTTAAAACTTTTTTCCCAACAGAAAGGAACTGCCCCAGAGACTCCAACTTCCTATTCCTGATTCCTGTCCAGCAGGGTCCTCCCAGTGCTTTGTCCATCTCCTGGTCACTTTGCATTGGGATTTGGAGCTGGAAGGTCCACTCTCCTTGTCTGCATATATACCATTGGATATAAGGACTTTGTATTTTCAAATTCACAACCTAAGAAAAACTGGTTTATAAGAGTGTTGTTTGTTTGATTGAGGGTATGCACCAGGATTTATTTGTACTTTTATTTGGTTCTTAAAATGTATTGTGGTGGGAGGCCTTCAGTTTTAGTATGGGCCTAGTTATTTTTTACATGTAATTTTTCTTCTTTAGTAAAGGAAAAATGGTTCACTGTCCAGTACATTTTCTCATTTTTAAAAAATAAATGAGCAATATTCATTTAATTTAACTATTTTGCCTAGTCTGCCATGGGCCTTCCATTCAGTAGGCCCAGTAGTAGTTATGGGTGCATAAAAACAACTATTAACAATTAATTTGTACACTGCATAGCCCTTTGCCAATTGTATCAGGAGTTACACAAGTAACTTCTGTTTCTGTGGTGTCTTTTGAATTGAAACATAATTTAAGCAATGGATTATATTGGATTAAATTACAAAATGTCTTTTTTGAGGGGTATTTCAAGTTTTTTTCTGCAAACAGTGCATAGGTGGGGTAATTATATTTCATGCCATTTCAGGATGTGTGTTGTAAAATGTCTTAGCCCAGTTAATTTTTGTTTTTAGTGTTGCTGAATTAATGCTCTTTTTTCTGTCTTACCATGTCTACTTTGGTCATTGTGTGCATGTTTGCCACAGGCCACCATTTGTCTTTGTTCCCCATGCCATGTGGCCAGGGGGCATTTCTAGTCAGTTTCCATAGGCCTGTATGTGTTCTTTGTTTTCCATGCCTGCTGCTCGTTTTTGTTTGACAATGTGGCTAGTGGCCATTTTGTATAGGCAGCCAGTGCGCTTTTGCCATAGGTCTGCATGTGTTCTTTGTTGGGGCCATGCCTCCTTGCTGGTTGTTGTCGTTACTGTGACCATGTGGTGGGCTGCCATTCTGTGTAGCCAGCCAGTGTGCTTTTGCCATAGGCCTGCATGTGTTTGTTGTTGTGGCCATGCCTTCTTGCTGGTTGTTGTTGCTGTGACCATGTGGCTGGTGGCCATTTTGTACAGCCAGAGTGCTTTTACCATAGACTTGCATGGAAGGATGAAATATCACTTTAATATCATGCTTGAGTATAATTTCACTTCTTGTTAATGTTTTGTATTTTAATTTCTTTACATTTGAATTTTGTTTTCAATTACATTTTTTGAAAATATTTTTTTATTGTAAATTATTTCTTTCAGTTTTGCCTCTGTCAATCCATCATCCATCCATCAACCACAGGCTCCCAGCCTCACAGCAGCATTCAGTTTTTTAGGTACATAATTCAATTTCCTACTGGTGGACACCCTGACTGCGGTGCACTTTAGACTCTAGCCTCATTCATATTTTTAAAAGATTAGTATTCCATGTATTAATTTAGTTCCTTGAGTACCACAGGTGTCTACTTTACAATATATTGAACATAAAGGAAAGAGCTCTATCAGTCTGTGTATTGTGTGTTATATTGTGATAGGTATTTATGGTATGGTTGAATAGTTTGACTTTAAACTGGTTGCCTAAGATAACAAAACAACCACACTAATATTGCAATTGTCTATACTAATTCAAACTTCAAACAATGCCATGTTTCACACTAGGGGGCATATTTACAAGGGAATGGCATAGTTTGGCATTAAGCACAAAATGCTAATGCCACGCTCCATCATTCCGAAAATGCAGGGATGAGCCGTATTTACAAAGATACGGCACACCCCTGTGTTTTCACTAGCGCTGGAGCTAAATTAAGCTGCCTAGTGCCAATACAGGCACCCTTACACCATAGTGCAAGGGTGCCTGCATTTAGGGAACGATTGTTTATGTGCAGGAAGGGGCACAATGCAGCACACATAGAAACAGCAAAAATGAGGAGAACTAAAGCATTTCCTTTGTTTCACCATTTTAAGACCAGTTTTCCATGGTTTTAATTTTGGAGCTGACTCATACTTATGCCACCCTTGTAAATAGGGGACAGCGTCAAAATTAGTGGGTGTTGCGGTGTAACACCCACCACAACACCCATTGCCCACCCCTTTCACGCTACGTATAGCGTGAAAGGGTGCCTTATTTACAAGGTGGTGCTAAGCCATGTTAAGTGTCTTAAAACGGCCTTGTAAATAAGGCAAAGCCCCTCTCGCCATAGGAACATGATTAAAAGTGACGTTCCTGTGGTGATAGGGGCTTGTAAATATGCCCCTTAATGTTTTTCTTGATTGTTTGCTTTTGGGTGCACAAGAGAAGAGACATCACCAGCAGTACTGCCAAACAGAAGGCCTGTGCAGTCACACGTCAGCCCTCTATCACTTCCGCTTGTGTAGCTTGGTGCAACTGCCAGCTTTAACAAGATGGCCCCAAAGAAAGATGCTGCCAAGAAAATGGACAGTGAGAAGTGGCAACTTTCCACCACTGTTCTGCTGGCCAGAACCTTTTCCGGCAAATGTGTGCCTGTTGCACCGGCCTCCAGGGAGCAACCTGGGAGCAACCTGGGAGCAGCACTTCTGCATCTACAGCAACACCCCAACCTAAGCCCAGGACCATGTCTGTCAGTGAGGCAGCCACTGAAATCCTGTCGACAACTACGAATAGTGACGTTGAATTGGATTTGTCCCTTTCACAATATAGTGCACAATCGTTTTAGGAAACAGAGCAAAGTGGACAGCAGCTGCAGCCAGCAATATTACATTTTCCTGATGTTGGAGCAGAGCAGGAGGTTGAGCTTCCTTCTGAGCAAGAACCTCCTCTTTCTGAATCATTAGCTCCCAGATCTCCAGCAAGGAAAAGGAAGGGCACTACTCCAGCACCTTCTTCAAGCACCACTTCTGATGATGATGATAGGGACATGGAGTGGATGCCAGCAGAGTCCAGGAGACAACAGGAGAGGCAAGGGAAAAGAAAAGTTCCTGAAAGACTTAGACTTATGGAAGGGGGTGATGAGGAGAATGACAACGACGTGGCAGTCATTGTGGAAGGTGACATAGAGAAGTCTGACTTTGCTATTCAACCTGCTCCGAGGGATGTGGCACAGGTAGCACCACCAGCCAGCTCCCATGTTTGCAAAGCCCCATCTGAGACCTGCACCAACAACCAACATTTACATGGTTGTACTGCCCAGTGACGCCCACTTTGCATCTCATTAGAGATGCAAAGGGAGGCGTCGAAAAAAAGGGTGCCAACATGCGCTAATCCATGTTAGCACCCTCTTGTAAATCGGGCGATATTTTTATCCCTGCTTTTTTGGCTTTAAAAGCCAAAAAAGCAGAGATATGGCCCTTGTAAATATGCCCCTTCGTTACTACTAGCTCCCCATTAGCCAAATTATTTGTGGATATTTTATCACTATCAGGAACTCTTGTTGTGTCAATGTGCATTACTTTGGTGTCAATTCTTTGTAAAGCTTCGATATATAACCTACTAAGCCTTTTTATCTGTTCATTAATCCTACAGTTGGAGCTTGCCTGGGTGGAACTGGAAGTGGGACCTCACTTGTGAAGTTATGATACCTTTCCTGTTAATGCTTCATCTTTATTTAGGTAAGACTATTATGGAGTAAAGTGAACTAGTTAACTTAGTAGGACAGTAACTAAATGCTATTGTTGTTTATTTCAGTTGCTGTAGACAATACAGGTCTTTGCAGCATCCCCTCTAATGTTCAAGAAAGTTAGAGAGATATAACTCTATATCTAAGCGGTACACTCTCCATTACAAGCACATAAACAGGCTGCATAAAACAAAACTGAAGGCAGCAGTGCAAAGAAAAGTGAAACAAACTACTTCAGGCATACATTTAGATAATCTATAAATTCCCCTTTATTTTTTCTTACAAAGACACCCACCGTCTCCACCCACACAACATGCCCACCCCTCTCCCCAAACAAACTAAATTGTCCCAAGCCCCAATGTCCCAAATGTCCAAAGAAAGTCAAACCTGATCCACTCCCAACTCCCTTCCTATGCCCTCCACCCAGAATCAATAAGTCTGTCCCACCAAAACAAACAAAGAGCTATAAGAGGGCATTATGGATGTCAGTCGAGACGAGCCAGCCCTCGATCGTGTCCAGCCACTACAGTATGCATCGCAAAAATGGCCTGTTGCCAGTGTGGGAGGGGGTGGCAGCAGTTGGCTGGCGGCGGCACCGGTGATGGGGGTGGCAGGGGGGCTGGAGGCTGAGAGGCAACTGCTGCACTGGGGGATGGCAGAGTAGCATTTATTTCCTCCTCCTCCTCTTCCCGGACCACCAGCCAACGGTGTTCTTGCTGGATAAACTCCAGCCTCTGCTACCACATAAGAGCCACTATCGCCTGCCTGTTGGGTCCAGCGAGTGGACAAGCAGGAGTAGCTATATTGAAAAAAAGAAAAAAGTGAAATTGTAAATAATGCTCTGTGCAAACAATTGTTTTAAATTAGTGGGTGGCACAGTAGCAGTTGATTGATGGTTCCCCTAGGGCCATTGGAATGTGATTATGATTAGGAGAGTAACAAGGCCACATATGCCTTTCATAAAAAGCACTTACAATGTGGGAGAAAAGTGTTAAGGCAGAATAACAACGAATTTAAAAAACTGTGATTTGAATTTTTTTTCTTCTAAAAGCTTTTCGAGTAACTATAACCTACACTTTAGGTGGAAAAAGAAATTACCTCTCATTAATGAGTACAGCATTATGCACTATGGAGTTTAAGTTGTGTGTTGTGCTAAAATAATCATCGCTAGCCAGCACATTGGGTATTTTGCTACTGTCTGCAGCTGGGGCAGCTGTAGTTGACAATTATCTATTTTTAATTCCAATGGCCCTACTCTTATCCAAATGCATTTCTCTTTCTACCCTGACTCAAAAGAGGCAGATGAATAATAAATAAGATACTACGCCACACACCTCATGTATGAAATTTGGATATTAATATTATCTGCTGTAAGTAGATGTTGGAAAAAATGAAGGACTGCACTACAGGGAAAGGAACGAGCTATATAGATTGCTTTAGCACATTCATCACAGTGTATCCCATACACAAAACTTGACATCAAATCATGCACTTACCTCCACTTTACTCACTAGCCTCGACCACTGCCACATATTATTTACAACAAATTAATTTTCTGGGCATTAAGTAAGGAAAGGAAACTTGACTTACTCTACTGCAGGGTAGGGTAGACGGATTAGGTGGGTAGGGTAGAGCTTTTGATATAGAATAGAGGGGTCGCTACACTGTTCATCAATCAGTCACCTTTGGCTTACTCAGTTACTGTACTAGTTGATGGAAGCTGAAAGAGGTGTAAAATGAATCTGTTATACGAAACCATGAAATGGCTGGGATGAAAGAACTTAGAAAAAAATAAAGGAGTGAAGTACTAAGAGGTGACTGAGTGGGCGAGGGAAACACACCTTGGGGGATATTCTCAAGAACGTGTGATATTCATCGCAAAAGTAGCTTAACGCAACTCTTCACATCGCAGTCCATCGCGGGAAATTAAACTGTCGTAACGTGGTATTCACAAGCCGGCAGTACCATGCGATAGGCACATGATAACGCGTCAAATGTCTGCAATAAAGTTAACGCGACGCCGCAAAAATTAGAAACACGAACGCATAAAAAGCTGCGATGAGGCCAATCGCGATACAAAAATCAGTGAAAGCCAGCGACAGGCCTGCAATTCCCATGCGGCATGCGTGAAAATGCACTATAAAAGCAGAGGGAAAAAAAAGGAGAAAAAAAAAAACTGCGCAGCACCGTGGATGCACTCAGACCGAGTGCAGAGGCCAATGCGAACCCCACAAGCCCCACAGACCACCAGCAAGGAACCTCGTGGTCGGGGAAGGCCAAGGAGAAGAGGAAGAGGCAGACGGGGTGCAGTCCGCAGGAATACCAGATCAGCGTCATGGAGGTGACAGTACACCACCACCCACTGAACATCAAAATTACAAGCGTGAATGCAGTCGGAGTGTCGAGGAGGTCCATGGAGGAGGACAAGAGGCGCTGGCATGATGTGAAAAGCCAAACCAAGCACAAACCCGCTGCCAACAGAAAGGCAGCAACAGTAGGTGGGAGTCCTGCGGCATAGGAGGAGCTGGAGGAAACGGAGGCCACAGTCATCAGGGTGGAGACGGCGCAAGGAGTTGGGAGTCTGGACACAGCTCGATAGGACCTGACACAACATCAACAGGGTGAGTAACGACCAGGGCCTGGGGGGACGGGGGGAGATGGGTACAATGTCACACATGCAAAAAGATGTGTAGCACACTGCACACCCACAATGACCCTGGATCGTGTCCCTGATCCCCGTAACACTCTGCAGCACACACACATAGCAATAATAGCACATCCGATGACAATGTGGCACAAAGTGCAACACCGACACTGCAGAACAGAGGACACAACTGGGTCCGCTCATGCGCAGAAACAGGCCAATCACATCTAACATAGCAGGAAACTGTGAATGGAAATGCACGTGTACAACCACACAACCGTCATGTAGTCCAAATGACCACTGTCCCGCAACAAATATACAGCACCTCACAAACAGTCACAATGTACATTGTCATACAGTCTGCATGTAAACTAGATCAATGCACCAACATACATGTCAACACAATGTCAACATGCATCTACCCTTCACATTGCAGAGGGACAAACAACACCTCCAGCAGAGCAGACCAGATCACTCATCAGTGATGCGGGAGAGGACACCACATCTTTGACACCGACACGCTACAACAGCCCATGGACATCCTAGGCAACCCACTCCCAGGGCGGCCAAGCCACACAGAGGAGACCCCAGCTCCTGCACATACCACACAGCAGGAAGAACCCGCCTCCACGGCTGGCTCCATACACTTTACCTAGGCACACATCGCATTCCAATGCCAGGTGTCGGAATGCCAAAAAGAGGTGGCTGAACAGGTAAGGCTGGGGTCAGAGCTCATGGAAGCCGAATTAGATCACATACATGGGTGTTCAAGTCCCATCATCAACCACCTACACCCCACAATGGAGACCCACACCTCGGCAGAGACACATGCATATGCACATTTCCTGCAATTATCCACGCCCAGAGCCCGGGAATCATCATTCACACCCCCACGCTGGACCTCCATATGACGGCCCAGTCCTCTCCTCTTACGCATTGAGTGGCTGACGACAAAGCCACATGTCCAAGGTCTTACCCGCTGCCAACGGTGACATGTTTGCGTCCGATGTACACAGCACAATGTAATGTTGGAGGCCCGGGGCCCTCATGCATACATCATGACCACACGGACACATGCAGATAGTTCGTGGAACTGGCTACGGGCACGTGCGCCCGGCCCCTTTATTGGAACGGTCACATGTACAGTGACGCCTGTGCTGGATGGGCTTGGGGTGGGTGTAAGCCAGCCCACACGGAGTGGTTGGTGAAGGCAACATCTTGAACAGTGAACACCATTAAAACGGAAACAGAAAACACCAGCATAACAGAGACAACTGCGGAGCATCATGGTGGTAGCCGGAGCAAGTACACAGAGGTCACCCAATCGGAAAACAGAAGTGTCTGTGAGTTGCAGTGCGCTGAGGTTGGAGCACTAGAGATGAGCGTGTTCATGTGAAAAAAATGTCGAGGATTGTGTCCCTTTGCGCATTCCTGATGCAGCTGCAGTGGGGTGTGTTACACATGCATCATCATCCTCATCATCGTCCCAGATCTCCCACACTGCCTGAGATGACATTGCTGCATGAGCTCACCACAGCACACAACTCATTCAGAAATGGCCCATGAGTCGTGGTGCACTGAGTCAGTGGGCCCTGGAATGCTGAGCAGGGAGATGAGCATGCTCAGGCAGATGATGACATCCACGACAGGTGTGAGCAACTCCATTAGTCTGCCAGTATGGCTGTTTCGACACTGGCAGTTGGCGTTTGGAGGTGGTCCTGGAGGTGGCAGCGTATGCCTCCTGCTGTGATGCATCTTCTGGGACAGTCAGAACTCGATTTGATGTGTGAGCCCTGGTGGACCGCATTTGAGTCCGGAGGCAGCGGACAGCACAGGGCCACAGACACATGGCGTTGAGGACCCCAAGGCCATCGTCTCGGAGGCCATCCAAAATCTCACCAGACAGGGTCCCTGACTTGAGCTGCACCAAGTTAGTGGCCCTGGATGCACTGCGGCCGGCACATGCACACCGCCACGGGACGGTAACTTGCGGTGCAGTGAGATAGGCCAAGCAAGCTGAACGGGTCCTCATCGATGTCGGAGGTAAATGTGGCAGAGGGTTGCGGGTGACAGTGGAAGATGTCCTCCAGGGCGTGATGCAGAGGGTAGAAGCCATCCGGAAGTGGCAAATTGAGGAGTGGAATGCTACAGCCTCATATTCACCTGCAAATCAGTATCACCAACATGATGATGAAGACAACCCCCAGTCCATAGACTCAATTGCCACCAAATTTCAACCAGAAAGTGTCCATGGTTGTCAGGGAACAGACTTAGTGGCACCGGTGCTGAAGGAGAATGCAGTCTGCGATGAGGCCAGTACAATGATATGAAAACTGCCATAAATAAATCAAGACGGAGTTCCCAATGTGTGACCCACTCAACCGCAGTGTAGGCCCGAGGCAGAGGTCGGCAGGGGCCCACAGCCACCTGTCATTGGCTCACGATGCACAGAGTTAGTGACACCAGAGCAGTTGTTGCAAAAACAACAGTTGATGGACAGAATGCAGAACAATGTCATACATTCACCCCAGTACAGAGATCTGGGCTTAAATCCATCGTTTTTTTCTCACCATGCCATTCCAGTTTGAACCCAGCCATATGCAAATCAGTCTTGATCCTGTGCCTCATTGAAAAAGTCCAGCCCGAACTGCCAAGCCAGATCCTCCCTGGACTGGAAACAAGCATCCTAGGACTGGTTTCAGGGTTTCACCCCTCTTCAGCCAGGATAGCTTGATTCCAGAGCAGTTGTTGGCAGTGTTCAATCACCTCCGTAACGAGGATCCTTTTTTCCTCTGGACTGAACCATGTCTTCCTCTCCATGTGTTCAATGATATGAACTCTGCCATACACAGATCAAGACTCAGTTCCAATTTTGTGACCTACTCGACCGCATTGTAGGCCGAAGGCAGTAGCCAGAAAGGGACCACAAACAGGTGTCGTGCAGGATGCTATGCACAGAGTTGGTGGCACCACATCAAAGGGAGTATAGTGACATAAACGCAGCCATAAGGTGTGTACTCTGCTATTGTGTAATCAAGACTCTGTTTCAAATGTATGACCGACCTGGCAGCTGTGTAGGCCGGTGGAGTATGTAAACGAGAAAGGAGTACTGTGGGCCAGTGTTGTGCAGGCCGTGATGGTCTGAGGAGGCTGCTAAGCTTGCGGGCCTCAGGCTTGGGGCTTGCGCTGGCACGTGGTAGGCCCTCCTTGACACACGCCAGTGACGGCAGGTGAGCAGCGAGGCCTGGCTGCGTGGAGGCGGGCATGATGGGTCGGGGACCAGCGGGCAGCAGGCGCACATGTTCGCATGCAACAACGCTCATGGCGACAGCGTCAGCCTTGTGGCAGGCTGGGAGGTGCCGCCCTGGCAGAGATGTTGGGAATTCTGGAAGAGAACCACACCCAGAGCTACATGCTTTTTATACACACCCCTACACTGGCCTGGCGTATGCCGGGTCAGCCCACTCTGCACACGCATACGGGGGGATGTCATATGCTACATTTCCACGATCTTCCCCACTGGCTGGGGTGACATGGTTGCATCCACTGTCCACTACACTCCATACACCAGCGGTGTATGTGGACATGGATATGTCTGTGGTCTGCATACTGCAATCTGTCCAGCACATCTCCGTCACACTTGGCATTGTGTACCTTCTCATTCATGGGTCACTTGCCTCCGTCGCACATGCCTGGTTCCCACCTCTCCCCACATTCCGCTATTGTGTGGCTGAGGTGCCATGCCGTTGATGGCTGACGTACATGGCTAGCCCAGGTTGCTCCAGTAAGTTGTGCTGTCGTGTCTGGTCGGTGGGCATGTTGTTTGGCATGTTGAATGTGAGTCTGTGACGTGTGCATTCCCAGAGTTGTGATTTGCATGATTGTGGAGTTGGGGGGTGTGGTGTGTTTATTTGGTACTTGCCAATGAGCTGTGCATTTCCATAGGTGTCATCCTGGAATCGCCGATGATGATGGACTGTCGGAAGATGTATGAGTCATGCACACTGCCTGGGTAGTTGGCGACGACATTGGTGAAGAGTCCCGGGTGTTCCACTATTGCCTGCACATTGATGGAATGCGTGTGCTTTCTGTTGAGGTAATTGTGTGCAGTGTCACCAGGTGCACAAGTAGGACATGTGTGCAGTCGATTGCTCCATGACATGTGCGGGAAGCCAACTGTGGTGTAGACACCTTGCTTGGTTTCCAGCTGTTCATGCGCAGTGTAGGGGGAGTATGGGTACTGGGGTACCAAGCTGATGATGGCATCCAAGACAGTTGTGATGAACTTGGATTGTGCTGGGTGTGAGACTCCTCCGACTCTGTCATGAGTTGGTTGGAAGGTTCCAGAGGCCAACATGTGCAGCACAGCCAGCAGCTTTGTCTGCGGAGGGATGTTGGTTGTCCACTGTGTTGGTACCGTCAGCCTGTGGGCAATGGTGGTCAGGATGCGCAGGATGGTAGTCCTTTTGAGCCTGTAGTGGGCAATGTCATTCTCCGGGGTTGGGTCTGTGAGGTTGGTGCGTTTCCTGGAGGTCTGCTGTCTTGGTCTGCGCTGCCTCTGTGGTGGTCCGGGGTGGGTGGCAGAGGGAGGGTTCGGGGGGGTGGCAGTCCTGGGTATGGTGGCGGTGGGTGGTGTGGCCCTGTTGGGGCTCCGTGCTGCATGATCAGTGGTTCCATGGCATCTGTTGGTCTTCAGGTGTGGCTGTGGTCTGGGCTCCCTGGTCTGGTGCCGGTTGTTGTCCGACTTTACACCAGGTCAGAGCAAGTGTTAATTTCCTGCTGCTAATGTGCATTATCGCATGTTTTGTGTTCTATCGCCGATGTTGCTGGTCGTTGAGAATGTTGAGGTGTGGTGTTGTCGCGCTTTTTGCTCGGGAACACCTACTCTGCATCTCATTAGCGATAGTTGCCGGGGTCATCTGTGGGAATGTTTTTTGTGGCTGCTATCGCTGGCAAGCTGGTGATATCAGCTGTTAGCACCAGCTTGTGAATGGTGCGATACATTTATCGTGTCTTTGGCTGCACTTAAGTGCCGATAACTCGGCGATAGATCCTTGAGAATATGCCCCCTTGTTTGCTCGGTTTGCAACGCTTTGATATCTTTGTAAATGCTCCCTTAACCGAAGCAGACACACATTGCACAGCCAACAAAATTGCAGCCACGTGGCATCACAAATTAAACCATACTGCACTTCGGTCGTAGGTGGCCAAATGCCATGGGCAGGGATGGGGGTTGATGAATAATGGGTGTGGAAACTCTGGCTCACTTAATAAATACAGTGAGTCAAGGGAGTGGAACAAAGAATAAGAAATACCCCCACTTTGAGCCATAGCTTAGATAATCCTACATAAACAAAGTAAGCAAAGTAGGTGAGTAGCATGTCCCTCTCTATGATAAGAGCTGAATTGCTTATTCATCAAAACAATCCAAATATTCATTCATATTTTCATTCTAATTCACCTAGAGCCACCATTATTAAGCTTTACTTTCTCTCATCTAGTCGTTCACCAAAATTTCCAATATATTATACATCCTTTCCCTCACTCCTATACCATTTTCCTTTCTTTTAGCCTTCCACTAATTCACATTTCCCTCAAACCATCAACACTCATTATGTGATCTTTTGGTGAGTTGCAGAAGAGACCATAATAACTCAACCACCACTGCAGCTGGTAAAGCTGGGGGGTGGGTTCACGGTCACAAATTGATGAGGCCCTGGTACTAGCTAGTCTGTATAATTGTCAATAAGCAAACAATTATGCAGCGCCCTGTAGCAGTTTCTCCCCCTCCAACTGACTCGCCTCCCTCAGCGGCTGGACTTTCTTTATGTGTATTGGTAACCTTTGACACTACAGATGGATATTCAAGCTGTTAAACAGAAGATAGGTAGCACTTCTGTTTTCTCTGGCTCGGCGGTAATATAGTCCCTTCATGGCACTGTTTAAAAACAGGAGTCAGGCCCCTCACCAACAGTGGTATTTTGTTCAGCTGATTTTCTCGTGACCTGTTAGGTACTGTTATGAGTACAGTAGTATTTCTGGGCTTGTGCACTCACTTTAGATACACTTAAACCTTACGCAAATTAAGTCGCGCTGACACAGCGAATAATAGATTTCACTATTTTATAACCCCTTTATTTGTTTTGGTATTAACGTTTATTTTTCACTTTTCCATGTTAGTGTATTGCAGTTGGCATACTTATTTTCACAGCCGATGACTTCCCTCACGTGAACGGGAAGTCTATCTTCTCTCTCTATTTAAATATCCCATGCATGCGTTTTTACATACATAGCACGCTCTAGTAGCGACGTTCCCGAAAGAGTTGTTTAGTGTTGGAAGACTGAGACTTAAGATTGTTTTTGGGATCTGTTTTCATTGATAGAGCATTTGACGAACTTGCTGATTCATTATTGCAGACCCCGTGGGTTATTAAGATGCAACACAGTAGTACACTATTAATATTAGATATTGGTAATGCTCACATGCAAAATGTATTCTCTCTTAGCTCATTCCGTAATGGCTTCACTTTATCATGGACCGGATAGGTGAGCATGGCATCGTTTTTCAGAATGTTTTCTTCTCACTGGTGACAGAGGGTCTTTGGTGTTTATTTATTACACATGGCATGTTATTTTTAGGTGCAAAGCATTCACTAATTGGGTCACCTTTGTTTGGATTCTTTTCTGGCACTGGAAGAGGTTTTAGATTAGTTGATATGACACACAAGCACTCTAGGACTGCACTATCTTGTGGGTAAAAGCTTGAATAAACAGACTGAAATGCTGTATTGTGTTGGGACATGGGTCTCTGTCCTAAAAAGCTCAAAGTTTTATTTTGGAATAGTATTTGATCTTGATTTTGAAATGATGTATTATTTGTATTTATAGTGTTTCCCTGATGAAGGGTCTCCCGAAATGCATTGGGAACAGCAACACTGCATAAGAATCATGGAATTTGATGTGTAATTGCATTGCACAATAAATGTTATATCAAATGAACGCTGATTACTTATGGAATATTAGCAACTTTTTTTGGTACAGTTGTTTCATGTATTGTTGCACTGACTACTGAAGTATCATTAATTATGTTGAAAATAGAAAGAAAGTTTGCGCAATTAACACTTTTTTGAAAACATTTAAAAATTGAGAAGGTTTAAACGTACTTAGAAGCACCATTAGGGCTTAAGAAAAGTGCACCTTGTCTATATGTGACAGGATCTGTACACATTTAACTTTCTTAATTGATCTGCCATAGTGAGCACCAAAGATGAGTATGATTAGGTAGCACTGTTGACCACCTGCCTAGCAGAAACTAGAAACTGGATCACATAATAGTATTCCAATGTAAACTAAACATAACTTACCTTTGAGTGTGAGCAGCATGCTATTCAGAATATTTTTGTAGCATTGTAGAACACAAACACAACAAATAATTAATACACACTAAGCCCTAGAATCTTGACACCTAACAGGTCGAGCAGGTCCCGGTCCCTTTCTAACATATCCACTCAGTAGTGCATCAGCTGCTGGATGGTGTGCCAAACCTAACTGGTGTGCTCCACGCACTGGTGCACTCTCCCCCAGTGCAGCTGACCCTCCTGCAGGGAATATCCACTGCCGACATTGCTGCTTGCTAACAGCTTGGAAGGAAGGTGGCCCAGCACAAAAAAACTAGTGCTGCCACCTCCTCTTCACCAAAGATTGCCCGGAGCTGCACACCTGTGCGTCGTCCGGCCCACAATGTAGCAGTCTTCCCTCTGCCATGGATCTGATTGAGTTAGGAAAATAATAGGAAAAGGAAAGAAGAAGGAAGTAAGTGGAAATAAACAAACTACAGAAAGTCATGAAAAGCACGAAACAAATGCCCCAAAATTGTAAAATACTGAAACACAAAAATACACAAATAACAAAAATGAGGAGTAGATAAGTTTTAAAGGTGGGGAATTAAAGAGATTAAAGAGGGATTAAGTTTTAAGACCAGCACCATGACAGAGAGCAGAAAAACAAGATGGCTGCACCCATGCGGACTGCATGGTGCCGCTCGTGTGTGATTCAGAACGTGAGGATGCACAAGAGAACTGCGCGTTGCCATCGCATCACAAACGGGCCCGTTGGCAAACTCCATCCACTAGCGGACCTCCATGCAGCGTGGTGAATTTTTTTGTGGCTTTGCGGAGTCCCGCATAGCGCAACTCCATGAACTCCGCCCGGGCCTAATGAGAATGCAGTAAGGAGGTCTGGTCAGCTTTGTTAACAAATCACCACAGATAGCTTAGTAATCTCTGTTAAATTTTCTATATTTCAAGATCCTTCATGGCTGTCTCTGGTCTCCTATGAATTTTCATAAGGTGGGACTGTTACCAAGTAGTAAATGCTGGAGATGCATGCAACGGGGGTGCAAAAACATACACATTCTCTGGCAATGCCCAAATATAGAAACCCATTGGACCGCTATCTAGCACTAGATAGATAACTCACTACTATTACACATTTCACCATCAGGGCATTTTGCGTTCCTACACAACATGGCTTATGTAGCAGAATGGGGGTACTATGGTGGCAGAGGGTAGCCAGAGCCATTGCGTGGGCAATATATCTAATGACACTGGCAAACTCACTACTATTACACATTTCACCATCAGGGCATTTTGCGTTCCTACACAACATGGCTTATGTAGCAGAATGGGGGTACTATGGTGGCAGAGGGTAGCCAGAGCCATTGCGTGGGCAATATATCTAATGACACTGGCAAACATCGGTACCAAAATTAGATGAATGGATGACTGAAACGTGTTGGATACAGTCACGTGATAAGGTGGTCTATACAGTGAATGATCAAGTGGATACATTTGAGTCAATCTGGCCACCATACTTAGAATTTAGACAGTAGAAGGAATAACAATGTCCTAGACATTGTATGGCCCGAGACAATAGAATACTTAGACTGGGAGTTATGCTCTTTGACATGGAATTGCCCACCACCTTATTACAGGTAATTTAATTTGACAAAGGTCCCCTCCGATATGAATGCACTGGCTATAGCTACCATTTTATATAATCAGAGTGGGATCTAGGGGATAATTCCACAAGGATTAGATAGGATATAAATAGGAAACAAGCAGATTGAGGTCAGAGTAGAAGGGGAAGAGGAATTGGTATACTTGTGGGGAAATGTGATGAAGGCACAAGTAGAAGGGTAACCATTGGTTTTGATTCTTGTCTTAAGTTTGTTTCATGGCTTAGTCACTGTGTGCCTATGATCATGTACATAATAAGGAAATATGTTGTATAAAATTCTATGTTTTTTTTTAAATTCTTTTTATTTGCATTTTCAGCAACAATAAACAATACAACTCACTGCTTTGTACATATGACAAGTTATTGACGACACAACTCCCCACCAGCGCAACGCCATCAATAGGATTGACAGAAATCACCTCAGTATTGCTGAACCACATGCACCTGGTCCACCCATCTCCGCCCCCTCCCCTCCTGCGCAGGAGCCATACCACCAATATCTACCCCCGTGTCTTGCGATCGCTCCGAATTTCGTCTACACCCAGTCAGTCCAAATGAATAGCCCCGAGTTACAGTGCCTGGAGCGTAGTCCGCGCCAACCAGTGTGTGAAGGGTTCCCATATATCATGCGGTCGTGAGCGTATCGGCATTAGGTCCCAGTACAAAGTGAGCTGTGTCTGGCAGTATACTACGCTTTTCACCCATGCCCTAATGCTAGGCGACGTAGCAACGCCCCAGTGCACTGCAACCTGTCGTTTGGCAAGCAATATTAGCATGGCCG
Organism: Triturus cristatus; assembly: GCF_964204655.1. Classification (NCBI taxonomy): domain Eukaryota; kingdom Metazoa; phylum Chordata; class Amphibia; order Caudata; family Salamandridae; genus Triturus; species Triturus cristatus. Next base: position 629,006,546 of record NC_140587.1, read on the forward strand.
GCAGTTTACGGTGTTTGGGTTTGATCGTGTGCAAGATTCCTAGCAGCGCAGTCTGCGGAGTACATGGGATAAGTAGGCCAGTGATCGTACAAATTATCTCCATTACCCTGGCCCAGAAGGTCGCCAATGTGGGAAATTCCCACGCCATATGCAAAAACGTAGCCCCGTGTGTATTACAGCGCCAGCAGTTCTCTGTGTCTCTTAGGCCCATGCGATGTAGCCGGCTAGGAGTGCGATACGTCATATGTATATATTTGAAATAAATCAGGCGGAGCCTGTAGTTGGGGGACAAAACCTCAAGGAGCCTACAACATAAATCCCAGTGTTCATCAGAGATGTCGGCGCCCAGCTCCGCAACCCACATGCCATGCGCCGTTGGGATCACTACGGGATGATTGCTTTGCATACGCACGTACAATCTGGATATTAGTTTGCGCCCCGATTCCACCATGAGCACATTTTCCAGGGCAAGCAAATCCGGTGGCGGTGTCGGAAAAGTAGGAAACAACTTTCGGCACGTGTGGCGAAGCTGATAGTAAAGTAGCGTGTCAAGCATCGTCGGAGCTTCCGCACCACACAGCTGCTCCATCGTGAGGAACGTATCTCCCGGGAACAGGTCCCCCCCTTTGCGAAGGCCCCGCGACACAGCTCGCTCCCCGGTTTGCATGTGTTGTAACGGGGGCCACATCGGGTTCCCCCACAGGGGCACCGATCTGGTGTAGAGAAGGTCCAGCTTGGCTCTACGTCGCAGCCCATCACAGGCCCATCTAAGCGCATGTAGCGGGTCGATTTCCGTGCATCTCCGCTTGTATGGCGTGTATAGGGCCACTGCTAGTGGTAGCGGGGCCGCTCTATCCATCTCTATCGCCACATGTGGCTGAAACGGTGTGGGGTGTGCCCAGTAGTGCAAGAACTGTGCCTGTGCACAGTAAGCATATAGCGAGAAGTCCGGTGCCGCCATGCCCCCTTGTCGCTGTGGGAGAGTGAGGGTCGCCCACGCCACCCTCGGCTGTTTTCCCCCCCATGCCAGTTCTATCATCAGCGAGCGCACTTGGCGCAAGAAGTGAGCAGTCAGGGGCAGCGGGATGTTGACAAATAAATATAGGAGCTTAGGTAGAAGGACCATTTTGGCCACAGCTATTCTTCCCGCCAGCGAAAGAGGTAAATGCTTCCAGCGGCTCACCCTCTCCTCGATCCAGCCCAGTGCCCGCCCATAATTTTCCGCCCATGCTGCATGTCTGTGCTTATCCATACCCCCAGGTATCGCACCGGTCCGTCAGCCCATTTCAGCGGGCAGTCCGGAGCAAAGCGGGTCGTCCCGGCCGTCAGTGGCAGAATGACCGACTTCTCCCAATTTATGGCCACTCCCGATAGCAAACCATATTGTATCAGCTCCCTCGTCATGGGGGAAAGATTTTCTTGCGGGTCTGTCACATATAGGGTAATGTCATCCGCATATAGTGAGACGGTCAGTGCCCTCGACGAGAACCAAATGCCCCTGGCCGCATGGTGCTGTCGTATGCGGGCTGCCAATGGCTCCGTAGCAATCGCAAATAGTAGGGGTGAGAGGGGGCAGCCCTGCCGCGTTCCCCTTCCAATGGCAAAGGGCGCAGAGACTAGCCCGTTTACTCGCACCCGTGCCGTGATGTTGGTATAGAGTAACCTGAGATAGCGAATAAAAGCCTCACTCATACCCATTTGCTGCAGTAAAGGAAACAGGAAACCCCACTCCAGGGAATCGAACGCTTTCGTGGCGTCCAGCAGCACCGCCGCGGCCTTAACGTGTGGGGCCAGATAATGCAGTACCCCAAAGAGGGTTCGGAGGTTATGAGATGTCGAGCGGCCCGGCACAAATCCCGACTGATCTGGGCGTATCATAAGTGGCAGCACCGGCTGCAGCCGCGTCGCGAGCATTTTTGCAATAATTTTCGCATCCGTGTTAATTAAGGAAAGCGGCCTATAGGAGTCGCACTGCTGTGCATCCTTGTCCGGTTTTAAGAGGGCGATGATGATAGCCTCTCTCATCGACTCTGGGAGGGTACCAAGCTCCACTGTCTCGGCAAATACTGCCAATAGTCTGGGGGCCAGGAGATCAGCATATTCCTTATAAAACTGTGCCGGCAGGCCATCTGGCCACGGCGCTTTTCCGGCTGCCAAGGACCCTATTGCTTCCTTAACATCCTCTACCTCGAAGGGACGATCGAAGTAGCCTTTTTGGTGCGCATTGAACCATATTAGCTGTATCGTGTCAAAGTATCCAGATAGATCCTCCATAGGAGGCGTCCCCCGGGTACGATATAAGTCTTTATAAAAGGTCCGGAATGTGTCCAGGATCTCGGAGGGTGCGCGCGCGTGGTCCCCCCGCTGAGTCGCAACTGATGATATGAATGGGGAAGTTCTTTGCGTTCGCAGCAGGTGGGCGAGCGTTTTGCCCGGGTGATCTCCCTCCCCATATCGGCGGGCTATTGCATGCTTAGTCAAAAATTTTAGCTCCCTATCCGCCTCAGTCTGGTATTCCGTGAGTTTGGTGCGCGTTTCCGCCAAAACTGTCGCCGAGGGGTCCGAGCAGTACTGCACCTCTAGAGCATGTAGGCGGTCTTCCAGCTCCTTGAGTGTACCCTAAAATTGTATGTTAAAGATAAAATTATCAATAAGAAATTACTGCAAAGGACAAGAGAACCCAACCAGCTTTCAAGATGACTGTATTGTGAAGCTACTCCTTGGGGCGTGAGAGAAATCGAGCTAGAATGTGAATATGGGCTGCCAGCGGCAACATGGAGTGAGTGACTACTCATTGGTATGGTCGACTGCAGTCTCTGGAGTCTCTAGTTATGTCACAACTTAGAATTGCAGCTGGTTTCAGACACGAGAGCCCAACTGGACTGATTCAGGACTGAGTTGAGAGAAGCCACCAAACTCTGGAGTCTGGGTGGAGCCAATGGGGCTGGAGGCACAGTGAAGTAATATTGCAGAGGTGAATGTCCACAGAGAGTTGCTGCCTGTCCCACAAGGGGAGCAGAGAACACCAGTGATTCTGGCTTACCTGAGCTGGAGAACCTACATGCTCAGAGAGTGAGGGGAGTGAACTGGACTTCTGATGGTCTATGCAGTAGAGCCAGAGCTCTGACACCCGTGGGATGTCTTCACAAGCATTCATTCAAACATCTAGAAACTAAATGCTAATAATTTTTAAGTGGATGGGAGTATATTGAGTACTGTAGCAAGCTACATAGGATCAGCTGCCACCTTGACTGGATAAAGTAAAATGGGTTCATCCACATAGGCAACATTATGCTGAGCCACTGGGTCCCCATCATACTTTGGCTGGAGGACACAGAGTTGAAATGTGTGCAGCTAGGCAGTGTTCTCAGAGACCCTAGCCCCATCAGAGCAAAGGAGGTTACTTGCCGTGGGGGGGTTAAGAAAAAATCTTACACCTACCTTGCTATGAGTAAAAATGATAACACACAGTCCAAACTGACATTTGATTCCAGAACATCCATGCATGAGGTCGACAAGGATATGCCGAAGAAGCTGCCTGCTACTTAGTAGTCCAAGGAAGCAGCAAAGACAAAATATGAGGCATTTTTCAGGACATGAGATGCAGTTTACAAATGATTGATGGAGAGATTGATACACTGTCGCATAAAATAGATTGCCTGTCAGAAAGGCTGGACAAACATGCTTCCTGACTGGACATGTTGATGAGATGAGTACCCGATTTGGAGAACGATGTAGAGACCAGTCAGGATGCTGAAGGAAGGCTGGAAACAGAACTAAACATGATCCACACTAAGAATAAAGACCTGGAAGCCAGATCTAGGCACAAAAATATCCACACTGTAACCTTGGCTAAAACCATGAACACAGCCAACATGGAGGGATTCACGAAGACACTACTGATTGACCTGTTTGGCAAAGAGACATTCTCCCAGTTATTTGTGGTAGAATGAGTGCACAGGTCATTGGCCTCAATGCCTCTCCCATATTTTCTGCAGAAACCGATAATCACTTGACTGCTAAATTGCTGAAATCGAAATGCTTGTAAGATAAATTAGCTACATTGCTCATGATCTATGAGATCGCTATTCCCTGACTTAACCATTGCAGTACAGGAAGCCCCGTAGATCAAGTTAAGAAGAATTGGTGGTCCCTTAATATGGAGTACAGTATGCTGTATCCTTCTTGCCTCAGTTTTGTGGCAAAGACACAGAATAATGAGGCACAGATTGTGCCTGGCCCACAGCAAGCTATGAAAGTTCTGAACACGAAATCCCCAGGGCAGACTGTTTCCAAAACTGCCAGAGTAGAACAGTGTAAAAATCTGGGTTATAAGTTGAGAGAGGGTGAGAACCCATCTCAAATAATAATCGCAATCCTTGTCAGGGTGAACCACGAAATGGACAAAATAAGCCCATGCTTAACCCTTTGGCAGTTTGGCACAAAAGCAGTCAGACTCACTCAAACAGCATTAAGGTAAAAAAACACAAAACAAGAAAAATACACAAACCAGTTTGGAAATATAGAGTAAATGTTAATAAATAAAATGACACTAAAACGAGCAAAAAACAATCAGTAAAATCAGAGTAATGGCTTTTACATTTTAAGGCAAAAGCTGCCAAACACCAGCTGTGGGTATCTGGTTGTGCTAGACTGATTCGAAGTCAAAGTTCAGACCAAATGATATGGAGCAGCAGGTCTGATTCAGGAACTAGGCTCATCCTGGTGGAAGGTTTACCTTCTGACTTGTGCATAAGTGTGGGGATCATAGCTCTCCAGTAAAGCCGGGTAGCTGGTTGGGTCCAAAGAAGGGCTTGGTGATGTCAGAGAGCTTCTGCATTAGCTCTCTGAGACACTCTGAGGTTACTAAGTGGGGTGCGGCATTGATGTCGGAGAAGCCAGTGAGAAGGTGCTGATCACCATCAAAGTTGGTAAAGCTGCTCAACGTTGAAGTCTATGAACCCCTCCATTATGTGCAGCTCTGGGTTGGAGTCAGTGAGGCTGTCAATTGAGTGCAGTTCGGCATCGAAAATGGTAAGACTCCTGATCGGTGCTTCATGGCATTGCCCAGTTTCTCTTGGCATTGAGTCCAGTCAAACCTTCAGGTGGACCAGGAGAAGTGCACTCTGTCTCCAGCCTAAGGTCCTGGACCTTTCGGACAATGTGTGTGGGGGGTCAGAACTCACTCCCTGAGAGGGCGGCACAGAGGGCCAGATCAGGTCCAGGTGAGTCTAGACACCTAGAAAGCAGGAACGGCCTCTGGAAGCTTGCTGTGTTCCTGTAGCTCAAACAAAAGGTCAGTGAACTGACCATTGGAGTTACTTCTGGGGTACTGGGTTCAAGGCAAGCAAGTCCAGACTTTCTTCTTCAGACAGCACGGCAGTCCTTTTTCTGATTCTTCTTGGGTCCAGAAGTGTTCTGATTAGAGGTTCTGAGGGTGCCACTTTTATACCCAATGCCGGCCTGTGTGTAGAGGACTCCCTCTTTGTGGAACATTAAACTGGTTCTGGTCAATACTTTCCTTTTCTCTGGGTTTGGCTACATTCTGTTTAGGGAAACAAAGCACAAGCAGACCTAGGTGTTTGCTGCATTTGCCAGTGACAGGGCAGGCATCTACTGAATTCAAGCCATGCTGTGAAACTCAGGAAGGAGCTGGGTGCAACTCCTAGGCCATTCTGCTCAAGAGAGGAACACCCTTCACACAACCAGGGCACCTTTGTCCCCTGTCCCGAAGGAATACATATCACGCCACAGGAGAGTCATTAACAGTCATGTGATCCTAAACATTTGAAGAAAAGCACATTTAGTTTAGGCAGAAAAGTTGCCTTTTCAAAATGGTAATTTAAAATCCGACTTTGTCAATAAAGAGGATTTTAAATTACTAGTCAAATGAATGAAGACGTATTTCTGTAGCTGTCCCCAAAGTCAAGTTATCACTTTTTAAATATAATAAGGTAATCTAGTGTAAGTCTACGGGAGAGATAGCTTTGCTGCAGTTTTTCACTGCCAGGACATGTAATCCTTACATACACATGTTCCACTTTTTAAATACCATGCACCCTGCCCTTTGAGCTATGAGGGCCTACCTTAGGGGTGACTTATAAGTATAAAAATTGAAGGTTTAGGCCTGGCAAAAGATTTATTTCGACAGGTTGAAATGCAGTTTAAAAGTACTAGTGCCAACAAAAATGGGTTTAACAAGAATAGGCTATTGAAGGCAAAGAATTCTAGGGGAATGCAACACAAAAGATGCTCATTTCCAACAACCAGAATGACTCTGAGAGGCATGAGGACAATGATTAAATAACAGCAGGAAAAGTATCATTTGACAAGTGTAGCAGTTTATTACAGAAATGTTATTGTAAAACAATGATTGTTATAAAGCATAACAGACAATATTTTGTGCCCGCATAGTATTAAAAAAGAGTAAGAAATAAGTTGTGGCATGTTTGATTTGAATGTCATTTCTCATTTTAGTTTGACATGGCTCTGGGGTTAGCTGGACTGTAGCTCGCACAGACCCCATTGGCATTACATTTTTATGTTGTTAAGCAGCCACCACTGCCTGAGCAATGAATATTGAGGCTAGTATGCTTCACTCCTCTTGTGTACCAAACCAGTATGTTGACTATCTTCTTGGTATTTCTGATGTTGGGAGGGAGGTTGGAGAAGGTTCACTGCAATTTGGGGGGTGTAGCATGGTAAGGGGAGGGAGGTTGATAGTTCACATCAACAGTCATGAGGCTAATTATATATTGATTTTGTGTAAGTCAGGTAGCTAATGCATCCCTACAGAGACAGATTTTATTTTATTAATGGCTATTGATTTTTATGACAAATGACAGACAGAAAACGAGGCTTCGATAACAGCGAATATCATTCCAGGGATAATGCTTTCCTTTAGGAAATGCATCTCACTGCAAAAAATGCTAGTGCATCAACCAGTAGAATGAAACAATATGTAAGCATGCCCTATTATTTACCCATGCAGAGGAGTACTTATATGAGCGAGAAAAAGGTATAGATTGTGTGCCCCAAAGACTACTGTAGATCTTTATGGTAGATATGTACTAGACTGAATTATAAAGATCCATTATTCTTCATTACACTCCAGCAGATTACTTCTGCATTTAATTTTGGTGCAGTGAGTTGGGGTGGTGATTTTAATTCTATCCTAGACTAGAAACTAGATATTGGAGCGGCCTACCCAGCCCAGGTAATCACCAATGACTATGCCACACATAGAGAGTATTTATATAAGCCTTTATTCTTCAGAGTGTAAACAAGAACTCAATGTTCTAAACCTGCATTCACGTCATTACCCACCAATGCTTACATCACAGGTCTATGGAGTCAATTAGGAACCAAAAAAGCTTGTCATTCTTTATTTACACAACACTACATCTCTCTCTTTGTTAAATAAAAAGTCACTTTTTACAATAAATAAGTTGATAATGAATACATAAATAATTAGAAATTCATGTGCCCTTATAACTCTTAAAACTCTAATGAGATTTTGTTGTGCTTGGATCACATGTCCTGATTGGTTCATCGGAAACCGGGAGCTGACAGTTGAAATGTCAGTGATCTGCATAGGTGAGGTGGCAACAACAGCAGGTGCAGGATCATTAACTGTCTGTCTAGACCCAGTCTCTACTGTGACATCAATGTTTGGTGAGTGTTGAGCCACATGTCTGAAATGAGAAGAATCTCTCATAAGGGACTTCCCACGATATTGGGCAGTCACCATGTGTCCTTTAGTGATTGTAACAGTAAGGTGCTCAGCCTCGAAAGGAGCATCAGATTTAAATTTTCTGGATGATTGAACTAGAGCTTGATCTTTTCTCTTGAAATTGATATCTTTCACATGACGTCACTTGTCAGCATAGATTCTCATTTTCCGTTTGTGACCAGAATCTTTTGTGCAAATGTCTTTCTTAGTCTTAGTTCGGAGCTTGGTCCATTGAGGTAACTTGGTAGTCAAGTCTGTCTCAAACATTAAGGTTGCAGGACTTTCCCCTGTAGTCAAGTGAGGAGTCAATCGATAAGCTCTTAGAGTGGTATTCAAACAACCTTGAAGTTGAGCTTCTTTAATATAGCACGCTGCACCGCTTTATTTACAATACTCATGAATAGATCTACCAGACCATTGGCCTAGTGCCAAAGAGACCTTTCTGATGCTTTATGTCAGATTTCATGATCACAGGGACACCCCATGTTACACAGATGTCATCTAATCTTTCAATAACCTTTTCATGAGTGATGGATGAAAGATCTTCTACCAACAAAAACAGAGGTATTCATAAACAATGACCATTAGATAATGCCCATTCTTTAAGAGGACCAAATAAATCAACAGCAATGCTCTCCCAAGCATGGTTAGCCAATTCTGAAATGTTTAATGGGTGCTGTGTAATGTGTGATGAGGGCCAGTTGCATAAGTGACATGACTTTAACTCCTGTTCAACCCTTTCATTGAAATAAGGAAACCAGACTCTGTCTTGAAGCGCTCTCTTTGTGGTAAACCTTTCCTCAGGATCCCTTGTGGGCTACTTCAATTACTTGTTGTTGAAGACCTTGGAAATGACAATTTGTGTACCTTAAGAGATAAGGCCTCCTGAGTTACAGACAGTCCATCTCTGTAATTTTTAAATTTTAAGTACTCACTGTCACTGGTGATTGGTCGAGAGTGCTGGTTCATGATCGGTGAGCAATAATGTCTTTCAATTTTAGCATGCCACTATCTTGGCTCATAGCATTGACAATTAGTTCTAATGACATGCAGTGGCGGCAGGTGACATTTGAAAGTGGTGAGCGTAAACGCTGGGCATGACTTTTATATAGCGAGCAACGTGAACAAGTTTAATGGACAAACCTGGGGCAGGATAGGTCCCTCTCCTGAGAAAGAAATGAAAAAAAAGATTGGCAAATGGTACATTTTAAACCAAATGAATGTAGCGATAAAGCAAGGTTTATAAAGCAGTGAGAAAGTATAGTATTGAAATATTAAACAGATTAAAAACCGACCCATATTTTACTGCATTAATATGTTCAGCAGTTAATGTAATGTGTAAATTGTACAGCGTAACAACTTTAGGCCTTTAAAATATATGCTTTCCCACTGTCTTGCCCTGCATGCAGCATTAACTTTGGAAAAAAATGCTCTAACTACCAGGCTTTTGGAAGCAACCACTGCTGCTGGCTGCAACCAGTCATATAGAAATATGTGCAGACAGGTCTTTAAGTGGGGTGACAAAAGTAGGGTCTCTCTATAAATGAACATGTCAAATACATTTCTGTGATTCCCATAGTGCGCCACCGGACCAGTATTTTGGTTTCTCTCTGAGATGTAATTGCATCCAGATAAAAGACACAACAACTGACATACACCTAAAATCTGTCCCTACGATTGGCTTTGTCAATGGGTGTTAGCTGTTTAGGAAAAATGAGTAACAAGAATGATTTGTTAAAAATAATTGAGGCTGGAAGGAGTTTTTGCCGTTAGTTCTGTGTGCTTTATGTTAAATATGTATCCTCGTTTTCTCTGCTTCTATCTTGTCCATCTGCACATCTTCAACCACCTCTCTTTCCTCTTCAGCATCCTCTTTTTACTCTTTCCCGAATGCACTTCCTCTCTTTTCCCTCACTTCACTGCCCCAAGCATACACTGCACTCCCTCAAATGTAACCAGTTTATTTTCTCTTACTTTTGCCTTGCAAAAATGTTGACATTTGTGAACCCCCTTCACACACATATCTACAGAATTTCAGTTGCAAATGGAATACATAAACATTGTTCTGTGTGCTCTGCAGAGAGGACAACCCACTGACAGGCACTTTGTTTGGCTTTAGCCTTAGCGCCTGCACGCTCAATCAAAGCCCCTCATAAACACCTGGCATGGCTCAAGACTCAAAGTATGCACAGAAAAAATACTGATAACAACATTATAATATAGCTAACTCTTGGGGAATGCAAGATTAAGTAAAGCATGAGAAATAAGAGAGGAACTAAATTACTGAAATGTATTGCCTCAACATTTTTTCCATTCATTGTTTGCAAATGAATCCATGATTTTGGCATCAGTGTAAATTTAGGAGCATGAAGACACAGCCAGTTTTAATGTCATACATCAGAGAACTGTCAACTGTAAACACATATTTCTTGCGTTGCGCTCTGATATTTGGATCAACTTTGTAACGGAACAAGAACCCTGCTTGTTATTTGGATCCATTTCGCTGAGGAACAAATACAGCAGCTCCACTCCGAACAGGGCCAGCGACATGAAGACAGGACCAGGGGTGACACAGTGGGGGAGATTAGTGTGATGAGGGGTCTCAGCACAATATACATTACACAGCATTAGCATGCAAACACTTACCATTACCGAGAATAAGGCACCAAATCAGACGTGCTTGCATCCACTCTCACGTGTGGCGAAATGATGGATCTATGCATTTGAATGATGGGCGTCTGAAATAATGCAGGCGTGAAGTCTCTAACGCCCGAAACTGTGACACTGATTGCGTCACTGGCCTACAGACTGCATACCACAATAGCCCATAATGGTAATGAAGGGCTTTAAAACAGAAAACCCTGCGTCGTTCGTCGAGGTTCACAAAGTTATTTTACTGCCTGAAACAGACAGTACAGACTTAAAGACATCAATTTATTTAGAAATACGATCATATCTCCAAATAAATCGATCTATTTAATATATTCTTTATGTAAATTTTAAGGAATTTCAGAAGGGTGCAGCCCCAGAGATCTAATGGAGAAACCGCCCCGATGACATGGCAGCTGGTGTGCTCAATTTTACCATGAAATTTATGTAGGCTTCGGCTGTCTTAGACGGGATTCCAGGGCATTGTAATAGCACTCTTTAAAATAATCCAAAGGATTTTTATCTTTTCCTGGATGGTGAACAATTGTGTGGTTGTATTCTTGTAATCTCAGACCACAATAATCAATACGAGGAGGCATGTTGGCTTTATTGCCAAATATTTTCAATAGTGCTTTATGATGAGTCACTACTGTGAAATGCTTTCCATTTAACAACACATGGAAATAGTCACAAGCCCAGATCACTGCCAAGCTTTCTTTCTACGGTTCTGAATAAGCAGGTTCAGTTTGTGACAAGCTTTTACTGGCGTAAGCCATGATATGCCTACAGGCATTTGGCTGTCCATTGTGCTGTATGAAGCTTGGGATCAAAGTAGGCCGTTTCAGTAGCAGTGTTGATGGCTTGCTTCTGTCTCTTGAAACTTTCCTCGCACTCACATCACCAATGACACACCACATTCTTTTTCATTAATTCTCGTAACAATGCACTGACCATGACCAAGTCTTGTATGAATGCAATATAGAAATGTCCTGTGGCAGATAAGCATTAGATAGTGCTGGCACTTTGTCAAACCAGAATCATTTATCAAACAACATACTTGCATGAGAGCTCTGTCATGCTCTTTCTGAGTAGCTCTGAGTAGCTCTGAAGACTAATATGTCATCACTATAGTGGAATGCATTTACAACAGACTGTATGATACGTCAAATGACGTCTTGGAAACGTTCTACAGCGGAGGATACACCAAAACCCAGTTGCTTGTAGCGAAACAGACACATTTGTGTAGAAGAAGTTATAATGTACCTGCACTTCTCTTCAAGTTCCAACTGGTGATATCCTTTGTTTAAGTCGAGTGGAGAGAAAAACTTGGCACCATTCAATTTAGTTATTATATCAGCAGATGTTGTTCTCTCTCAATGCCTTGATGGTCTGACGCATGTCAACACGAATGCATGCAGCTCCTTCACGGTCTCTTATAGGTACTACCACTATGAGAGAAACCCATGGCATTGGACCAGTGGAGCGTTCAATGATATATTGTTTAAGCAACAAATAAAGTTCTCTTTCAACAGCTTCTTGCAAATGGAATGCAATTCATCTTTGTCTTTGGGCAATAGGACAAACATCCTCATTTATATGTAACTGTACTTTCATATTGTTGTTTCCTGATATTAGTCGCATATCAGCAGCGGTTTTGGAACTGAGCAAACAGGCACTTGAAGCTATAACTTGAAATACATGAATTGGCGCTTGCACCACTGTTTTCTCGTGTTTCATCATAGCTACAAACAAGCCTTGACTTTCTGAAGTTATTGATGCGGATCATGTATATACTTTAGTTTTTGATTGCTTAAGTTGTGTCAATAAAGACAATTTACAATATTTTTCCGCAGGCATAATGTTGATCAACGCACCGCTATCAATAATAAAAGGTATTGAACACCCATTTATCTTCAGGGTAATCTTCGAATAATGTTTTAGGTTTTTGGTGCTTTTTCATGGCGTTCTTTCTTTTGCTTGTGTTTTTCGCACATTTGACTAGTCCCACATATGTATGCCCCTATAAAGTAAATATCAACATTGCACAGTTATCACTTTCACTTGAAACCAACCTTGAAGAACTACGATGATTTTGATGACGATCAACTTTATTTGGTGTCGATTGTTGAGAGTTGGCGTGACTGCTTGGCCTTGTGGGAGCATGTTCGATGTTGTTAATGCAGCACTTTTTTGTCTTCACGCCATGGCGCACTTACTTTTCCCTTTGCCTTGCAAACCATTACAAAATGGTTTCCTTTGCCACAGCCTTTGCAAATCTGTCCAATGGCAGGGCACATACTGTCGTGTGGCAATGATAATCCACATCTGAGGCATGTTTTCTTTTTCTGTGGACACATCACTTTGCGCCCTTCAGCTTTATTCTTTGGCTTTCTCTTATGTTCACGGCTAATGCACTCTGGTCATCTCTGGCCTCCATGTCAGCCACTTGCTGATTAGCACACTTTTCAGCGTGGGCAGCTGTGAGGGCTTGCTCTAAGCTCACAAATTTCCTTCAGCATTCGTTGTTGAAAATAATCTTAGAGACATCCATCTATCACTCTGAGGAGGGTAGCTTCCTCATCCATAAATTAATTGAACTTACAGTGCTTTATGAGGAGATCCAGTCTCTCAACAAATTCATCGATGGTTTCACCTTCTCTCTGGTATTCTTGACTGAAGATGTATCATTCATAATCTAGACTAGGCACTGGCTTGAACTTGACATTCAAAGCTGCTTTGATGTGATTGGATGTCACTTCACCATCCTGTGGTATCTTTTTTATGGCCTCTTTTACACCTTCACCTGCCAAGTTCTTCAGATACTTGATAATATTTATCTGCTTCATCGATTGCATCTATAAAAACCTTAAAAGTCTCTGTCCAAGCAGTCCATCTATTGGCAATATTGTGTTTTGGCAATATCAAATGATGATGGTCCTTTTCAGAAAGCAGCACCAGCATAACCATTGGTGGACAATAGTGGTCTCTCTACTGCTTCTTGATGAACTTGCTAATTCAAACTGTTTCTAGAGACTTTTGACACTATGGCATAAGGTTCAACTTTTTCTTGTTGTTTTTTTTGTTTACAGAGTTTTATATTGTGCGAACTTGACCCGAATCGGGTATCAGAGCGCTTTACATAGCACCAGTTACATTACATGAGGACACTATCATTTTTTGTTTAGGCACGGACCGATTAAGTGATTTGCCCAGAATCACAGGATGTTCAGCGTCATTGTCGAGACTCGAACCCAGTTCTCCAGATTCGATGTTGACCGCCCTAGCCATTAGGCCAACTCCTCTCCCCTTAGGCCAACTCCTCTCCCCTTGACAGTTAAAGGAGCTTTGGCCTTGCCCATGCTCTCCATTGGAGCTCTTTATTTTAGTGGAGATCTGTGGACTTGTTCTTAGCCCCCATTCAACAGCTTTTGGTGGTATGCTGCTTTGTTTATAGACAGCTCCACACGCACGTTCCTTGCCCTCTCTATTTACAGGACACTACAGATACGTCGAGGGGAGTATCAAAGGGTTCTCCATGGCAGTTGGGTAAATAAAATGTAATAGTTTTATGATAAATGGAGGTACAGGATTGTAGTGGGTGGGAAATTTACATTTTATTCAGCTGTACCACTTGTCCTCCTGGATAGTTTACATGCTGCTCTCATGGGTGGTGACCACTTGGACACAATCTTGCACACATCATGCACACAGATGCTCAGACTATGCCCCATTGCAGACTGATTTAGAGCTACCTGACAAATATGTTTTTAATGCTATTCTTGGCAATGTTGGAAGTGCTATGAGATGGCTTGTTTTGAGGTTTCACAGAGTATTTCAATCTCAATGTTGGTTCAGTGGAACGTTCTGAAAATGTATTGCCTATATCAAAGGGAAATGCATAGCTAGACATGCAGGAGTGCTAAAGGCCCTACGCCATAGTTTGTCGGGATTAGAAGAAGAACCAGCTCTGCTTGAAAGGACTTATGCACTGATGGGGGATAGTCAACTACTTACCACTAACCATGAGAAACTGCATTCCACAAAGTAGCAGACAGGGATGTTAACTTTAAAGGAAAATATCTTAAAACCTAACAGACCCACTGATCAATGCTCCTCTTACAGGACTTTGTCATTGTGAAGCATGGATGCTAAGATCATAGTTAACATCTTGGCCAACTGAATACCCCCATTTATGAACAGACTAATGCTTCCCGAGCAATCAAGGTTTATCCTAGGCTGCTACATGGTGCACAACTTAAGAATCTGCGAACGAGGCCAAGTCGGTGTGGCTCACTCAATGGGGTGACAAAGCCAGCAAGCTCCTCCACCATCTTTGCCCTGCTGCTACATACTGTGCTCAAGACGCTAGTGACGCATGTGACGTCACTTCCGGGATGCCGCACTCATTGGGGGCTGTATATCTTGATGAGAAAGACGCACCTCTGACATCTACCGGTTCCGACGGGGATGGGTAGGTCGTAAGTACTTCGACACCGCCTTTTTGGGTAAGTAGGGTACCCTTTACTGAAGTCCACCGTCGAGCCCTTATTCACTTGTGGCAATGTTAGGAGACCCAGTGGTGGGTCCTTCTCTTGGGCAGTGACCGACAGCTTACTTTGCGGTGTTTCTACCTCCAGTTGGATATTAATACTGACACGCGCTCCCGTAATTTTGGGTTTGCTCGTTCTCTTATTATAATCAGGTTGCCTACACCCCCAGGTTTAGATTTGCAGGTATCATGATGAGAGATCTTCAACAGGACCTGCTACAGTATGTAATAAGTTATGAGGCATCTCATTCTCCCCGAGTGTTAATGCACGCTGCTCCCTGCATTTTGCAACATTTTCATCTGGGGGGGTTTTAATAAATCTACCATTTTGCTGGACACACTTTTGCCACCCACTTTACCCAGTGCGTTGGAATGATAATTATGACTTTGGTCATGTGGTTGCTTCATCAATTCCACTTATATACATTTTCCAGGATGCTGAGCCCGCTGGTGTCTTAGCCCGCCGGATACTGTGAGGCATGGCTTTATAGATTGATTTGGTGAGTCTCTATTCCTAGAAGGAGCCAATATTTGTATATGTTTTAATATGAACTTTTCTCACTAGTTGCATAGTTGGCGACTAGATCACGGAATCTATTTTTAATAAATAAATATAACGTCAAGGGGAACTATTCCCTTTGAAATGAAGGTTTTTTTTCTATTAAGTAACCATCAATATGCGAGAGATATTGAATGCCAGTATACCCCACAATTTATATATATGCTGTAACCCTTTCTCTTTCAGAACACACTAAAGGGTATCTAACCTGCAGCAATACTTTAAGTGGTAGGTAGTTTTTTCACATATACCACGGTGTGTAGGTAGTTTCACATATTTTTGGTCCTGATAAATTGCCATAGACCCGGTGGGGCTGTCAAGGCAAGAAACATGTTGACCTATTGGAGTAGAGTGCCACTTTGTTCTGATCCATTATGTCAGACAAAACCGCCTCTCCTTTTTCTTTGAATCAGGTAGGAACCAGAGTTAAATAAATTATATTGGTTACCTAACCTGTTTTAACTTTCACTCTTCACACACACCTACACTTTCTAGGCCCCTCACTCACACCTCACTAATTGGCAAGGAACAAAAGATCTTCACCAAAGAGCCCCTCATTCGGAGCCCGTTGGGTATTGCAGCGCCAACCCAACGAGGAGCAGGCCCAATGATGAAGCATGACACCTAGCTGGCTGGGTGTGTGAAAGCCCTAGTTCCGAAAAAGGGAATTCCCCTCAGGACCCACATTACTGGTTTGAGGTGACGGGTATAACTGTCCTCTCGGTATGCATTCTCATATATATCTCTCTCTCTCTTTTCTTATCAATTTAACCCTTGAGGAACAGCATATTTCTTTTTTGTGAATTGAAGCTTGGGCATTGTATGCTGGACCTCTCCAAAAGCCCTTAATTCCCCCTCCCTTTGTTAATGCTACATACTGTGCCCCAGTCCCATATGTCTGTAACCCGAAAGGGTATAGAGTTGTCGGGGATTTGGCAATCTCTCGACAATTCACGTATCATTATGCAGGAATGTACTCCTGCAGTGACACTCTTTCGGAGTCATTGATCTCACAGTTTGCAGCTGACTTGCCCCTTACATGTTCTCAGCTGCTGAGAGACAATTGTTGGAGGGAGAGCTGACCAGTGCAGAGCACACGGTGGCCTTGACCGCCTCCAGTCAGGCAAGACACCGGGACCCATGGGCTGCCGAAGTGAATGTTTCACATCCTTCAAGTATAAACTAAATATGACCTTTGAGGGGGTCAGTAGGGAGGCGGGCGGTTGCAGAAGTCTTCCCCCTGCTTTTTGACGGGCCGAAATCAGGTGATCCCGAAGGCTGGGAGGCCCTCTGAGAAGTGCACTTCCGAGAAACCCATTAAGTTAACATCTCGGCTAAGGAGATGGTGGATCGCTTGGTCGGTGGCATCCCTTCCTTGATGCACCCTGACCAGGCAGTGGTCATGCCTAAGCGGGCTACCCACCATAACATTAGGGTCCATAATCCCATAGCTTAGTGTCCCAGCTCAACTGACCCTCAGACATAGAAAGAACATTTGTTTCCATTTGCTGGGCCTACTTATTCGCCCTTCGGTAACTGCTTATCTTTGTCCCCAAGTTGATAGCTTATTTCAGACTTCTCTATACTGATTTAACGGGGCACATCCAGGTGGGCACAGTGGTGTCTGACCCATTCCCTAAAGAACACACGGCAGGGGCCTCCACTGTCACCTTTATTGTTTGCTATAGCTATAGAGCCCTTTACGGGATAGCTACGCATCAATGCACAATTATCAGGGTTTGAATGGGATCCAGGGCTATCAGACAGGGTTGCCCATTACGCAGATGGCATGGCCATCTTTCTAACTCACCCTGAGACATCAGGACTATGAATACTACAGATCCTGCAGACATTTGTGGAGATGTCCGGCCTAGTGCTCAACTCGAGCAAATCCACTATTTTCCCGGTCACAGCTCAACTGTCAGGTTTGCATTGGGCATCTGGTATACGGGTGGCATCCCGGGGATTTAAATATTTGGCGGGCTTTGTTACGCCTGATACCGTGCTTGCCTGGATGATGAATATTCAGGCATTGTTGGACAGGCTCCACCCGTACATAAATACTTGGTCCCCTCTCAGGCTGACTGTTCTGGGGCAGTCTGCCATCTTTAAAATGGTATCATTCCCTCGCCTCCTGTATGGGCTGCAAAATTAATCATATACCTTACCTAAATCCTTCTTCTTCTCAAACCTTCATTCTTTACTTAGGGGTTTTCTATGGTACCAAATGGCTTCCCGCATAACACCCACTAAATGTTTTAAGACCACGTATGATGGCGGTATTGCAGCTGCGGATGTTGAAAGCTATTACGGAGCCTCTCAGCTTATAATCAGTAACAAGTGGTGGTCAGACACTCAGGGTTGCCCCACTTATGCCACTGAGAAATGGGCTGTCAATGGTGCGATCATTCCTGTGCGGGGGTAATCTCGTCAGTCCTCCCCTGGTTACGAGGATGGTGATCCAGAAATGGAGGACAACCCTTACGGGTCAGATGCCTTAAGGGGGGGCGCCGTGCTTCCCAGGTGGCGGCGCTACTGAGTTTCATGGCTTGGACACCATTCAGATCTCAAAACTGGGGAACTTGCTGAAGGGTGTGACGTTCAAAGCTTAAGAAACCATGCAGGGTGAATATGACCTCCACCAAAGTCAATTTATTCAGTACCTACAGTGCAAACATGCCCTTCTGCCCTATCTTGCAAATCTGGACGAACTCTCTTAATTCCATCCTTTTGAGGCCAAACTGCTGCAGTGCGATTTGGGTGATGACAAAGTATCGCAGGTCTATCGCTCCTTGGTCTGGAACATGCTGGACTTGTTTGCGGGCTGCTCTCCACTTGGGATCAGGACCTGGGAGCCCTGTCTGATGAGGACTGGGTGGAGGCTCGGGCATCTCTGAGAGGTGCAGTGATTTCCTCCCACTTACATCTTATTGAGTTAAATTATTTACATAGGACCTATTTCACATGCCACAGGCTCTATCGGATGGAGGTGATAGCCTCACCGCTGTGCTTGATGTGTCAGGTGCATATAGAGGATTCCCTACACACCACATGGGGGTGCCCACGACTCTGCACATTCCGGGAGGGAATTTTGGCTTGCTTGGAGAATGTTCGAGGACAGCCAACACCACGTGATTGGAAGCTTATTCTTCTGCATATCCCAGATGGTACTGACATGACTCGGTATGACTTTACACTTTTCTGGATGGGTCTCACGTTAGCCAAAAGAGATACTGCATATCATTGAAAAGCAGAGACCCTGCTTGCAGTGCTGAGTGGAAGAGAGGCATAGACTGGTGCATGGTCAGAGAGCAGCTGGTTTACGAGGCCAGGCAGAGTGCCCTAAGGAACATGGGAGAGTTTGGGGGCGCGGGCAGACTATAGGGCTATTTTTTTTGCAGGCAGACATTCTACTATCCAACATCTGTATAATGAAATTAGGATGTCTGTGGGGCTCGGGCTTCAAACTGGGCATGCTGTGTCAATCCGTGGATGACAATCGGGATGGGGGGTGGGAATGGGGAGGTGGGCTGTTGGGGTTACAGTGCTTCCTTTGTTATGCGTTTATGTTGTCATCCCATGTAAAACCTTATAAAAAGAGTTACAAAAAAAGAAAACAATCTTCTTTAGCACTGTTGCACAGCTGGGCCAAAAAGCTGTAACGGTTTTTCTAGATGCAGAGAAGGCCTTTCATTCCGTAGAATGGGATTACATCTTCACAGTACTAAAAAACGGTGTGGGGGATCCCTTTGTGAAACAAGTCTAACAACTTTATACCAGTCCCACAGCCAGAATAAGAATCAGTGAATGTACAATTCAAGCAATCCCAATCCAGAGGGGAAACGGGAAGGGTGGCCATGCTCACCACTGATGTATGCCTGAGATTTCTGGGCAACAAGTTGATAATTTCAGTTTATGCTGACAACCTCTTATTATATACAAGGGACCCGAATGTTGATCTAAAATCCATTCTCTGTGAGATACTTCACTTTAGCAGAATTTCGGGACTAAAAGTAATATTAATAAGTCTCAGATTTTATCTGCTAAACTACTCTATGTAGCAATGGGTGCTAGATTTCCATCTCCAAGGGACCCAGGAACCAGTGAGGGATCTGGGAATAATGGTGCGCAGAGACCCAATAGAAGTCTGCCGATTTATTTACATAACCTCGATAGGCTACCAGACTGTATATAGAGATAGATTATGCTCCTGCTGCCACATGCTGGTAGATTCTCCATTATTAAAATGGCGGTGCTTCCAAGAGTGCTCTATCTGTTTCTTGATATCCCCGTGGTTCCCACCAGAGCATTTTTAACACTGTAAGGGGACTGATTACATGACTACTTGGGGCAGGCAGGCAAAAAAGAATTAAGTGGTGCACATCCTCATGACCTTATGAATAGGGAGGGATGAATGCTCCAGATGTGGAGATGTGCTATTATGAAGCGCAAGCAAGCAAGCAATGGAGGCATAGCCCACACACCTGCCACACACCTGCCGCAGTTAAGGTTAGAAAGAAATGAGTCCAGGGACAGCTTACAGATTTTGGGGGCCCTGAGCCAAATGCATTTTGCAGCCCCAGTTTGGAACAGCTTTGATTTTATGATCTAGTTCAGCACTTTCACGCCCTCTTTGTCCAGGTTACTGACAGTGCTCAGACACACTCTTCCAAATTCTAAATGTCTTTGGATCTAATATTCAGGGATAGTGATGTGTTTTTAATATTGTAACACAGCCGCAGCTCACTGATATTTCTAGAAATAATCTCTGTAACACGCTCCCATTTCTCATATGTGAGGTCCTGTTTTGATCTAAAAGAAACTTTTATGGATGTTGCATAAAATATAAACACAACATTTCTCTGTGAATTGTGTGTAATAGGCTCTCCCATGTCATCCACAATAAAAGTAAATAAAAGGAAAACAGTATTTACAACATCTGTTTCAGAATTATTCAAGGTAATCAGGGCAAGACTCTGCATCCTGCAGCCCATATAGAAGTAGCAAATAACCATTATTTACTGATTGTTTATGTGCATTAAGATACATTTTTCTGCACATAAACAATCATTAAAGGCATTTTGCTCTTCCTATGTGTGCTGAGGAATTCTTCTTGTTTTCCAATCTAACGCCTGCGTTTGCATGACGTTAGTTTTTGGTACTGCTTCAGAATTACAGATCCTTGTAAATCTGGGGCAGCATCAAAAAGCAATAGGTGTTGCGGTGAAACGCCCACAGCAACACCCATTGTACACCCTTTTCACACAGAAAATTGCATGAAAAGGTGCCATATTTACAAAGTGGCATTAAGCCACACAAATTGGCTTAACGCCACTTTGTAAATATGGTACAGGGCATTGCACCACCGGCACGTCGTAAAAAGTGACGTTCCTGTGGCTCAATCCCCGTGTAAATATACCCACTGATGTCTGGTTAAATAGTTGACAGAGACTCAGCGAATTCAAATTTATATATCGCTTTTACCATATGCCGAAGTGACTATTGCGAAGATGCTATGTGCCGGAGTTGCGGTTAAGCGCCGGCAGACATTATAATGCATTCAGCTTGGTGATGTCTGGGAATACGGGAGTGTAGGGAGGACATCTCCCAAGAAATGGGAAAAAAGAGAGGTGCTTTATTCTATCATTTATGAAAGCATTCTTGGGCAATGTGAAGCCTATTCTGAAATGATAAGAAGATATAATGCATTGGCGTTGCTGCTTGCAAAACGAAGAGTGGACATGATATGGAGCATGTAGCGCCTACCGTGGGTTCAGAATTGGGTGTGGATCTTGGTGTATGTCAATAATGCTGGCCATACCTATAGTCAACTGATGCCGCCAGCATCTACACCAAAGGACATATGGAGCCTGCTACATTCTTATCTACTAATGTACCCTCAACAAGGTATAATTGGAAATACAGAAATAGATATCAGTCAAGAAGGTATAAAAAAAAAGAAATTAAAGGTTAATATGTTTACGTTAGCTGAGACAATCTATGGGATCAAGTATATGCAGCTGACGAGATCTGAGCAGCAAGTAGGAAAGAACAGTATGAAACTTTATGTATGGTTAGTGATGCCATATGATGTCAATGTTTGTTTTAGCTTTGTAAAAGATGTAATTGGTGTTACATAGGGAAAATATATAAAACAGAAAAGAATTACTGCAAAAAAGAACACCCATTGGCTGCATTGTCTTGCTGCCATTAAACAAAAGGGCTACTTCATGTCCAATCATCAAAACGTAAGGGGGACACAAATAGGACAATAAACCCATCCACAAAATGCCATGGCCTTGATGGACAGCCCATCCAAACAATGGCAAACGATGACAAAGACATGAAAGTTAAAGGCTGAAAAGGGGTGACCCAACGCTCTTTGTCTCTGAAGTTCTTATTGTAATTTTTTAAAGAACCGTTGACATGTGGTTCTACACAATCCTAAAGCTAGGCCAAAATCATAAACATTCAGAAATTCAGCATCTGCTTTTTTGCGACCGAGGAGATGGAGTACATAATGAAAGTACTCACTAGTCTTACTTAGAAGACTTTTCTGGCCGTATTTTCTGTATTTTGTCAAATCTTATATTGAAAAAATGATTAATTTAAGCATATGCTTTTCCAACAAAACTGTGCCGTGATGTATACCTAAATACAGTTATAAATCTCTTTGGCACTTGTCCAGCATAATTTAACTTACATAGTGCATTTTCTGGCGATATTTTAGCCAAAGCCACTATCTATGGCCGTATTCTGTAGTTTCTCAGCACAGGTGGCATTATAAGAAATTGGAAATACCCATGTGCTGTCCTGTATTTTCTATCTTATTTTTTTATCTTTTATTGAAACAAATTTCTAATTCGCCACAATTAATTTTTTATGTTAAGATTCTGCAATTTGCTGCCAACACAAATGAACCACATTCCTCTGTCCCATAGTTTCCTATATGCAAGAATATATGATGATTTCTCATCTCTAATTGCCTCAATAAATGTTTCAAAGTCCCAAAATATGTTCGTGATCTAGAAATGGTGAACAGACATTTGGGTGCACATGCATCAAAGAAGTCAATAGCGATTCTTTAATTGCGATTTTTAAGGAATCACAATGAAAGAATCGCTATTGCCTATGCAGGTAGGAATCACAAATAAAATTACGATTTCTACAAATCCCTCAATTGCGACTCGCAATTAAGGCATTGCTTCCCCTTCATTCCTCTGGGCCTAGAGGCCCATAGGAATGAATGTGAATTGCATGCGCAATTTGCAAGTACCTAATAGGTACTCGCAAATTGCACATGCAATTTCAAGGGTGCAACGGTGCCAAAAGGACACCCTATTGCACCCCTGAAATTGTAATGTGAACACATGTTGCACACACACATGCCCCAAGGGCATGTGTGTGTAACCAGGAACTTTGAAAAATGCACTTTAGTGCATCTTTCAAAGTTTTTGCAAATTACCGTCAAGTTTCATTTGGCAGTAATTTGCATCCCCTAATAGCGAAATCGCTATTTTCAATGGCATCATGCATTGCATTTGAGGCATCGCAATTTGTGATTCCTTAAATGCAATCCCAATTTAAGGAATCGCAAATTTTGCGATTCCTTAAATTGTGATTTTTGCATTTGGGGTGATGCATCCCAAATGCAAAAATACCGGTCGCAAAGGGGCAGATTCTGAGAATCTGCCCATTTGTGACCGTTTTTTCTTTTGATGCATGTGGCCCTTGATTATATATGCAACGCTTTCTGCGTCTGAGCCAAAGGGCTTCCCCTCAGACAAATGATATTATTTTCTCATATACAGTATTTAAAAGTCTGAATTCAAGCTAATCGAAAGTGATTGTAACAAAAATAGACAGGGAAGAGGACCACTATTCAATAAACGCTTATATGACCATGTATTGACATAAAAATGTGTGGTCACCTGAAATGCTTTCCCACAATTTTCTTCAACAATGATTGATAGTTTAGATCATATCTGTACAAAATCAACATTTGTTGCATGGTCACCCGAACGTTTTTGATCACATCCTGCCACCGGCACCACATGAATTGGGTAATGCTGGGGCATGCAGGAACCTTTGTCATTGTAAATAGTAAGGTGCTTCAGGGATACAACACTATGGGGCATAACCTCAAGGCGATATCGTCACGTTAGCTGCACTTTACTGCCGCTAAAGCAGCAATATTTTTATCGCCTTATTCTCAAGCTGCTGCTAACAGCCGTTAGCGACAGTTTTTAGGTATAAGCGACAGTTTTTAGGCATAAGCGTCCGTTTTAAAGATCGCCACTTCTGTTAGCGATAATTATATGCAGGAGAGGCGTTCCCGTGCAAAAACACACGCAAACACCACTACTCCATATTTACAAGGGGATCCTTGAACTTCTGAAGACCAAATAAACTGTCTCTAACTGGAGTTAGAGCCGGTAACTTAAGACCAGAAAATAGCTGGTTTTAAAATGGGGATAACACTTGGGGCCACATCTCAGCAGGTTTTGGTGGAGGACAGCGCTGCAAGCAATGTTGAAGTGCTGCCCTGTGACAAAACTACAGTGCAGCAATGCGCACCATCAATAAGATAGTGCGCATTCATGGTCCCTAGTAATAAAAATTGTGGCAGAGCTGCGACAAGACAGCGTTGCAACACTTCTCACTATGCCCTTCTTGCGACAGCATGGATGCGCTGTATTCACTGGACAGCGCTCCATGACGCAAGTAATGACAGATATGTTAGGAACCCTGACGTATCTCTCTGCGCTAAAGTCACGCATTGCTGCAGTCGTGTCACAACCATGACGCAACTCCAGCAATTCATGGGGTCAGCCTATCCCTGTGGCACTGCGTCACCCTCATACTGCCATCAGGAAGGTAGAAGGTACTGATGCAGTGCAGTTCATCAGGGGTGCCCGAATTTTGGCGCTGTTGGCCATCCATTGGTGGTGGTTGCGCGCTGCGGTGTCATCGTTTGGAAGCATTGATGGAGTGTTGGTGCAGAGGGAGTTGACGAGACGTTCTCCAGTGGCCTTGCTCCAGCTGCCAGGGGGTGCAATGATGACGGTGGCGTCCGGTGAGCAAGATGAAAACGCGATGTTACCAATGATGGTCGGTCCAGGAGAGTTCACTTTTGTGGCTGTAATTGAAGTTCCTGCTGGCAGAGGTGACGTGCTCGACCGTGTGTCCTGCTGTGTGGCTTGTTGAGGTGACCTGCTGCTTGCGTTTGATGTAGGGGACCTTCACCAGGAGAGGGTGGTGTCCTGGTCACAGGGGTTGTCCAGGTGGGACTTGAGTTCACCGAGTAGGATGTCGTCGGTGGATGGGAGACCCTGAGGTGCAATGAGGTCTACAATGGTATCGGAGAATGGGCAGCCTTGGCCCGAGGGGCCTGCACATGAGGGTGCTGCAGAAGATGTGCTTGGGCTTGGTCCGGATCTGGGAGTTGAGGTGGTCCATGGTCACCCTTGGGTCATTAGAGTGCGTGGTCAGTCGGAGTGTGCTGCTGTAGGTGATGGCATGGCCTCCTCCTTGATGGTCGGGATGCTCCTTGTGGGTGGTACTGCAGCTGTCAGTGATGGTGATGGCGATGGCGATGTCCGGTCCGAAACAGAGGTTGGTCTTGGCAGGCGAGGGGGCATCCAGGGTTGATGGCGAGGAGGGTGCTGGTGTTGTACTTGGTGCTGAGCGCGGTCCAGGGGCAGACGGATGCAAACGGCATTGACTATGGGTTGCCTTTGGCATGGGAGACAACCAGTACAACGCAGGCAGTATATCGTTAACAACGCAACTCCGACAACTCAGGTGACTTTACATCGCATTTGATTACAACACATTGTGAGGTCAGTAATGGGGTAATTTAAAGTTTTTTGGGTGGTTATGGGTTTCAGGGGTAAAATATGAAAATTGGGGTGTGTTTTGGGGTAAAATATGAAAATTGGGGTGTGTTTTGGGTCAAATTTGATTTTTGGGTGTGTTATGGGGGCTCAAAAAGTAATTCCAGGGTTCACGTTGGGTTTGGGGTGCAAAGGTTAATTTTAGGTTGCAGTTAGTGAAGTGGGACTAGTGATATTAATGTCTCTGCTATGCAACACCTGCTCTACTGTTGCAATGTGCCTAGTATTAGTATGCATTGGAATGGAATGCGATGGTATGGCATGCGTTGCAACCACGTATGTGCCTTTGGCACACGAGTGGTACGCCCGCTGTGCATGGGTGCACAGCGGCCGCCATTGAGACATGCTGGGGGGGCTGGACAGCTGTGAGGTGGTAAATGCTGGAAAGAATACTGGATGTGGTGTGGATGCGGGGATGTGTGTGTGAGCGGGTGTTGTAAATATTTTAATAAGGGGAGTCTTAACTCGAAGCCAGGTCCTGTGTCTTTATTGCGCCTGCTCTCCTGCGTCTGCTTCCAGGAACAGGAAGTAGGCTGCCAGGCTCCCTCCCCTGAGCCAATCACAACGCTGAGATCCAGAGGTGGTAATTCGCAACGGGCCAAGGCATGCAGCCAGAGGCTGGAGGGGTGGGCATGTTCTCCATGCAGGCTGTAATGCAGCCTGCATTATGAACAGGGAAGTGCGAATGACTGCTTTGGGCGGCCTGAGTGAGCCGACCAAACAGTCATTGCGCACTTGAGTTGGCATGCCAATCCGCCCATGACTTGCCCCGTGCTTGGAGCAGTCCTCCCAACCCTTCCACCGGCAAAGGAAACATAGCACGGTTACATCAGTAAGTTATCATCATGTGATGATTGCTCCTTCTCTGTACTGCTTGAAAGCAGTGGGGTGACGCTCTTCCACCATAGTGAATGAGCCACCATTGGGGGTGCGTCATCTACGTGTTCTAGGACTGGGTGACTCGACCCCCAGGCATCCTGCGCTACGCGTCCCACCTTCCCCTTACCTGGACATTGACACCGTGGCGCAATCTGCTGCACTCTCTTCAAATCTGTGGCTCAGCCAGCAGGAGCCTCAACCAGGTGGGATTTCACAAGCCTGGGTACAGCAGTCATCGCCAATTCTGCTGGTAAAGCCTCCGATGCAGTTGATGCAGCACGGCCCCCTTAGGCATGAAGTTGCATCGCTCCCGCCACACAAGTTTGGCGCAGCGCAGGGGCCTAAACCCTCCACAGCATCCGGCCACCCCAACATCATCCGGACTGTGATGCAGAGAGGCAGCACCCACCGCTAGTAGTCCCCTCCATGCACCCCGGTGTAGTGGTGGATCGTAGTATGCAATGTAGACCTCCCTACATTGGGGCGCAGGAGTGCCTCTACTATTAACAGCTCCAAGGTGCGCAAGGTGGTCTTCTCACACAGGTCAGCAATGTGTCTCCATGCGACCTGACAGACTTCACCACCACGTGCGGGACGTTCGTCGCGCCTCAATGTCTGCCACCACGGCTCATCGACTCCACCGCTCCTCCGCATCCCACTCCAGGCTCCAGACACAGGTCCAGCGAGGCATCCAGGCTCCAGTCGCATGTCCAGCGAGGTGTCCAGGCTCCAGACACAGGTCCAGCGAGGCATCCAGGCTCCAGACGCAGGTCCAGCGAGGCATCCAGGCTCCAGACCCAGTGAGGCATTCAGACGCAGGTCCTGTGAGGCAACCTGGCTCTCATCCTGGTCATCCTGGATGTTGAGTGGCTTGCAGGGGTTGTTGATGTGTGCTGCACTTGGCCCAGGCTGCTCCATTCTGCATTTTATTGGTTTTTATACCTATTTTCTATTGGATGTTGACTGATAGGCTAATTTTTTTGCATTAGAGATGAAAAAAACTCACGTTGGGCTGGCTAACATGAGTTTTTTTGCCGCTAATGGGCCTATCGGTAGTTTTCGCCCACTAACGCCGGATTTCCTATCGCCTTCACGCTGATGTTAGCTGCAGTTTTCACCACCGTTCCCTGAAACTATCGCCTGTTAGCGGCGTGTTGTGAATACGCCGCTAACACGGCGATAATTTCCCCCGGTACACAGCGATAAAAAAACGCATGCTAAATGGGGTTAGCTTTAGTTTTTGCCGAATGTTGAGAATATCCCCCTATGTCTTCCATGAAGAGGCCTAGGTATCAATCAAATCCTTACTTCACATCTTTCCCTGGGAAAATGCAAGAAAATGGCTCAGTCATTGTCTACTTATTTTCAAAAATTCAATTTAATGGTTAACGTAGAATTTTTCTAACTTTAATGTCAAAAAAACTTTATAAAGTGTAATTTGCGCTGTTGGGAATCCTAATTCTTGGAGGGGGACAGGAACATTTGAAAGAACAAAAGACAGGCCTCACACTTCTTCTTCTTTTGATATGGAGATGCTAGACAGAACAGACATGATCTGCTGTCATTCATTCTCAAGGCCTCCTACAGATTCTGTATTCTTCCAAGCAGGAGTAAGTACATGCTATTGCCCATGACAAAGTGGAGGTTTCCTCAATTAAATAAGGAAGTGGCCAAGGGTTGATCAGACATCCTTATTGTGGAAAAAGGGGTAAGGCACTTTGGATTTTGGTCTTCTGAAAATGTGTGCAGTAAAGCAAAGGAGGTGGGATAGCCAGAGAAAGTAGACAGTACTGGATGTAGGAAATTCTCCAATCACTGGCTAGTGTGCAGGCTAAAACTGTCATCTTACCACCCCTCCTCAGAATACCCCAGGACTTGGCAAGAGAACTGCTGAAGAAAGAAGAACCTGCTGGAATAAAAGGGCCTTTGCCATGTAGGAAAATCTTTTTGAGATATTATTAATGTACTCCATCGTGGGTGACTTTTAAGCTTGTAGAGCTGGTTTCTTTAAACATATATAAAAAAGTGGCACAATAAATATTAAGCCTATAGGGCTGGTTCTTAAAATATATTAAAAAGCGGAGCAATATATATTCAAACAAGTGCACCCTCATAGTGGATAAATAACCAAAAGCTGTTTTCATTGTGTAGGTTAGGCTAGCTGTCAGACTTCAAGAGTATTGATTGAGGATTCCTAAGAAAGGATGTGACAATGGCATTCCTACCCCAGATTTGGAATTCTGCTAAGGATATTTGAAAGAGTACACTTTCAGTTTTCAACAAGCAAACTATATTGTTCATCAGGCATAGTTTATTCTTAAGGGACCAGGAGAGCTCAAATTCAGTCAAGCAATAAAAGCTTTATTACCAAAAAAATTGTCACCAAACCTAGGAGTGTTCACAAAAGAGGGAATATGATAGCAAGCCTTCGGCAAGTAATCAGACAGGGTCTAGAAAAGTCAAATAAGTAATTGTCACAGGCAGGTCATGATAAATACCTCTTGTGAGAAATTGAGTTCTGGGTTGACTGGGGTGTGAGCCCTGTTCAAGCAACAGCCACAATCCCTAGCCGGGTAAACCACAAAAAGTCACTAAATTAACCTGTGCTTAGCCCTGGGTCGATTGGCACAAAAAGCAGTCAGGCTTAACTTAGCGGCAATGCGCAACCTATTTATGCGGTGCACAAAAAGTAATAAAGCAAAAATACGACACCAGAAAAATCCAATCCCAATTAAGAAAAATAGAGTACATTTTAATAAATTAATTGAGGCCAAAATGGCAAAAATCCAATTAGTAAGATCGAAGTTCTGTATTTAAAGTTTTTAGTAAAAACTAGTGCCTAAAAGCTCAAAGTGAGAACCGCAGTCATCTAGACCGAGTCAAAGTCGAAAAATATGGCCGACAGCAATAGAGCACGATTCGGCTACATGAAGTGGATTGGATTGGGCCCATTCAGTGCTTACCTTCGGACTTAGAAAAACTTTAGCGAAAAATGTTCTGAGAAGGTAAAATTCAGTGGGGCAAGGCTGCAGGCAGAGTCCAAGGAGGGAGTGTCATTGTCAGAGAGCTGTGGGTCAAAGCCACAGTGAAGATTTTTACATTCAGATTTAGTCTCTTTTTTGGAAGTCGAAATCTCCAGTGGGATGAGGCAAGAGACTTTAGCTGAAGACAGTTCCAGGGGATCAGATACCCCTTTGTTGAAGGACCACTGAACAGGATTTACTGCTGCGGAGAAAAACGTAATGGGAGCAGCAGGTAAGTCAGGCCAATCAGCGATGGACCTTGGGCAGATAGACAACCAGGATGGTCCCAGTCTCCTGTTGGTTCTCATAGCAGTTTTCAGCTAAAAATGTTATAAGTCCTCAGTTTTCGATTTTGGATAACTAGGCACCTCTACCACCACATTTAATTGTCCAGCACTTAGGGATTCAGGACATACTAGGATTAATTGTTTTTGGAACAGTGATGGCAAGAGACAGTCTCATAAGTGCAATATGGAGCAAACTGTTATGTTACGCAGGTGATCGCGGTTTGCAGTAGTAATGGTGATGACCGAACACTAAAGTGCAATGTAGTGCAAAGAGTCATGTTTCGTGAGGATTCACAGTTCACCTATTAGTTAAAAGTCTTGTGCTAGAATTAGCTGTTTTTTTGGACAATGATGGCAAGGGGCAGTCTCTAAAGTGCAATAAAGAGCAAAGGATTATGTAACACAGGGGATCCAGTTTGCAGTAAAAGCAACCTTTTAATTAGCAGCAGACACTTTGTAGCCCTGCAGGAAAGCTGGATGCTGTGCCCATTTAGGAGCGCCATTACTGGGGGACTGGGTGCGGGGGCGGAAAGATCTAATATGAAGTGCCCTCAGGGCAGGACATAACTGTTTCTGTCTGAGGTGGGTAACAGCCAGGCAAATGCACTAGAAATGTAGTACACTTTCTTCTGACAGGCCGCATAAGCAGCAGTGGGGTTCAGGCCAGGTTTGCCTCCAGACTGAGACCTGATTTTTCGATAGAAAGGCACCCATGCAGAATAAAAGTAGACTGTTGAATGGACTCTGAAATGTGATTTGTGAGATATGGTTGTGGACTCCAGATGGTTTAGGACTGAAGGACTGCCCATCCATGCCTCTTAGGGGCAGTCTCTGCTTTATCAAGTGTTCAAGAATAAAGTTTGACCGCCTTGTTGATGATTTATTTTAAGGCATTGAAGTTTAATGTTTGATGAATGGCTGTTTGGCAGGAATTTTTATGTTTGGGCTGGCTCTCCATTTTCACCTTGGGACCGACTGATCCGACTGCACGTACGAGGCTTCTTCAGAGATAACAGAACCCCTTCAAATATATAGGGCTCTAGCCTTGGTCAGTGGATATACGGATTGATGAATTCCACTTTAATAGTCTCTCATCTCTAATAAATACAAAAGATATTCATCTTCCAACATATAAGTCCTAGACTATACAGGATTATATGCAGGCACATTGACTGGCCAGTTTGGAAATACGGCCCTACGGAATGTTACCCGCCCTTTGACACGACTGTGCATAGACTATACAGCATCTACAGATGTGGATGTGCTCCTCAATACAATAAAGCATATTCCATGGGAGATTTTAACGTTTGTCCTGAAGAAAGTGGTTTCTTATATTTTCTTGGCTTCCACCGAAACGCATCGACGCATGATCTAGAAGGAAGACTATAGATTGTGGTGACATCTGTTTTCCGAACAATTAAGTAACTAAACATATGTCAAGGAGAACAGTTGATCCGGATCTAATGTCTTCCTTTCTTAGCTGATAAGAAAGCATCTTTCTTACATGTTCTCCCCGTCTTGCTAATTGTGCACAGAATATAAATTAGGCTTTTTAACTTTTTTAACTTCCTATATATTTTTATCTTTGTAAGTGTTTGTGACTATTCATTGTTATTGTAATGATACATTTCTGTCATATTGAAATAAATATTTATAGTCTATGAGAAAATGTAATCGTGTCCCGATTTTGGTGTCTTGTTCCGGTGACTGATTGTTTTTGCTGAGAGCCACTGTGTGGAATTATATACGTGCCGAAAGGGGGAAACTTTTCTGACTATTGTCTATTTGGTGCTCTACCCCCTTTTGTGGTATAGGGCCCCTCTCCTCTATTTTGTGATGATCT
Source organism: Triturus cristatus (assembly GCF_964204655.1). Classification (NCBI taxonomy): domain Eukaryota; kingdom Metazoa; phylum Chordata; class Amphibia; order Caudata; family Salamandridae; genus Triturus; species Triturus cristatus. The sequence continues at coordinate 629,037,963 of NC_140587.1, forward strand.
CCATTTTCAACCAACACAGAGCGGCCAATGAATCTGATTGCGCAGATCTAAGCTTCCAGCACAGTTTAATGATGGCACCCATCCTGACCAGGACTTGGTGAAATAAATCAAACTCCAGTCACACCTTTGGTTTTGAGATATGTTGCAGGAGTCGAAAGATGCATTTAAACAAAGCAGATTGAAGCTGTTTAGGATAGTTGCATCACACCCCTTTAATAGTTCAGAGCTGTAGGTAAGTGAGGGAGAAACTTTGCCCAGATGACCTGAAGTAAGTAGTGCACTGATGTGCTTCCAATCTTTTTTTTGCAGCAAGTTAAAAGAAAATCTTAGTTTCTTGGCCAGGGCTCTCCTTTGAAGTAGATGCTCCTTGAATGATGGTCTGGCATACATGACCACTCCCAGTTATTTGTAAGATTTTGCCAGATCTAGGTTTTTTAAGGCTGCTTTCCAATTAAACCTGGAGTAGTAGGCACTAGGATTTGCTGAGAAACAGATAACGTTTGTTTTGTTGTAGTTGAGTTACAATCCCAGCATTTAGATGTATTTAGCCAGGTTGGTAATTGGGCGCTGGAGACCATTCGAGGTCTGACTGAGTAAAACAGTGCCATCTGCATATCGTATATATCACACTGGTTCGTTCGCTAGTTTGGACATTTTACCTGTTGCTTCCATTAATTGTGTGTCTAGGTCCACCATATAGATGTTGAATAAGCAGGGGTCAAGGACACACCCCTGATTTAGGCCGGTATGTGTGTGGGTGGTTCTGCCAATTTTAACTTGTATCCAGGTGTATGAATACAGATTGATCACAAATGCAAAAACAACAGTTGATGGACAGAATGCAGAACAGTGTCATACATTCACCCCAGTACAGAGATCTGGGCCTAAATCCATCGTTTTTTTGCTCACCATGCCATTCCAGTTTGAATCCAGCCATTTGCAAATCAGTCTTGACCCTGTGCCTCATGGGAACAGTCCAGCCCGAACTGCCAAGCCAGGTCCTCCCTGGACTGGAACCAAGCATCCTAGGACCCGTTTGATCACAGCCTACAGCAGCTTCGATGGTATGCCCCATCTCTCTCAAAGACGGTGTCTCTATACCCTGTCAAATGTTGCTTTCAGATCAACGAAACAAGCATAGCGTTTTTCGACAAGGGGGCTGACTGGAAGGAGGTTGGTCATTGCATTCATGCCAGCTCTGAAGCCCATCTGCGTTTTTGGGATGATGTTATCTGATGAGGCCCAGGCTTCCAGGTCTATTAATAGGTTGGAGGAGAAGAGTTAGGGTTCAACATCAATGAGAGTGATTAATCTGTAGTTTGCTGAATCAGTACGGGAGCCTGATTTGAAGATGGGATGCAAGATACTTCCTCTCCAGGATGCCTAGACAGAGTTGGTGAAAAAGGCCTGGTTGAATAGTGGGGTGAGATATGAGGTTCAGAAATGTTCATCATGCTTAAACAAGATGCTTGGAAGACCATTTGGGCCGGGAGCCCCGTCTGATCTCTGATAAGGGTGATCCAAACTTGAGAATCGTTCAGTCATAGGCCTTCTGGCAGTTTTTATGAGAAAGTAGCTTTTGCGTTTAGTGTGGCGATCATCGTCACGTTTTCTGAGTGTGCCGCTGTTATATAAGCTATCCAGTCAGCTTCTGAAATGCCAACATTGTGATGGCGGAATCTGCTATTTGTGAGTGTGTTGATTTTGGCCCAGATTTGCTTGCTGTTTCTCATTGTACTTGTGTGAAGGAGCTTTAGCCACACAGTATTCTGGGGTGTTTGTGGGCTGTCGAGATGGCCTTTTATAGGTTAGCCTTAGAGTTGGGATTTGCTTCCTCATAATTTAGCTAATCTTTGGGTCTAATTTCCAGAGTTTTCTAATCTCTCGGCTTAGTTTCCTTTTTTCAGTAGGAGTGAAGTAGTGAACCAGGCTTCCCCTTTCCTGGTAGTGTTGGGAATGTTGAGTAGAATTTGATGGAAAGTTAGCAGTAAGTGCCGCTGTCAGAGTCCCAGGATAGCAACAGTGATGACCATTGTGTGGGACTTAGTTGGGCTATAGACATGGATATAAAGTCTGTGGTTGACTCCGCCATGGTTCCATTCCAAGTGAAAGGCTTAAGATTATAGACGCTGTGTGTCGTGAGCAGATCATTTGCTCAAGGGACTCTGGGTGGGCATGGCAGTAGTTTGCACTGCTGTTGTGCACCGTGCACAGGTTCCGCCTGTTTTAATCTCTCCTCAATTTTCCCCCTTTTTTCCCTTCTTTCAATACATGATAAAAGATGGAATTGTAAAGAGGTTGTTTGAAGAGGGAAATTGTGTATTTGGAACACAAGGTAGCAAATATGGGATTTGTGAACTGATGTTGTTGGCATCAATACTTCATGATGGTGAAGAAATACTTGTATATATCCACAGGTACACTGCTGTTGGCTGCATTTTATCTTATGGGTAAAAACTGTTAACCCCCTTAGTGAGTTGCTGATAGGAGTCCACCTGGCAACCACTTGGTAATTATGGCATTCAGCATATACATACTTCAAGAAAAGTGTGATAATGTCGACACAGAATAACAACTTTTGTGTGTTTTTTGTCTTTGGCACTATCATTCTTTTACTTTGTTTGTCAACCATTCCCGATTTTTTAGAATCATCAGTGAGGTGGAGATGCCTCCCCTTGCCCTGATGAAATTGATATAAAGTGTGCGAGGCAATGAAATATGTCGGCAGTTCCAATTAAAATGATCTAAACATGCTGTTTCTTTTAATCTGAGTGTGGACAGCGTTAAAAATAAAGTATGTATGGAATAGTGGTCAACAACTCATTTTAATTTAGAAATTTATTTTCTTCTTTAGCACATTGCGGGGTCTAGATGATTGATATTATCGTCTTCACATTATTTTCCTTCACCTTTTCACATAAACTTGAGATTTGGGCAAAACTTTCACTTCTTCTCCTTTCTTTTTCTGTCATGAAAGTTGCAGATGATGACAGAACGAGCAAACTGGTGAGTACCAACCAGTAGGTCCACGGATGGTGCTTAAGTGAGGCACTTTCTGAGTCTTCTCACTCTTTTTCCTTGGTAGAAGTGAGATTATTTGGAGCTGGTTGACAAACTAAAACTCTTGTAGAAAAGAACACTTGGTGGTGGGCATGACTGATAAATGAGCATGGCCTTACCTAGGAGTATATAATACCCATTTGATATAAATTAAAAAGAGTCATAGTGTTCTATGTAACTAGGTCATTTGTGTATGGACTTTGTGTTCGACTGGGGCCACATGGTCATGTTTCCTTACTGGAGCACCTTGTCGTGGGGGGATCGAGGATGACAAGGTAGTGAACAAGGATGGTTGATTAGGTTGAACTCAGATCATGTGGCCGTTTGTAGGTGCCATTGCTCAGACTCTGTGGGTCCTGTTATGAGGGCGTTGAGAGGGTGAGCTTGTAATCTTGCATGGGGAGAGGATACTTGACCTGACCCATCCAGGGTGGCAACTGCAAGATTTGTTTTGGCCTGTTGTTCTCTGGATGTGGTTGGGGACATGACTCACAAAGATGCTGTGTCATGTGGCAGTTAGAGATGGAGAGCACCTTATCTGGCATCGTGTCGGAGGAGATTGTGAGCTTGTTTTGGTCAGGAGATGCAGGTCCCCTTGTTTTGTGGTGGGAGTGGTTTGGCTCTGTCTGCTTGATATCAGTGGACATTTCCAGATCATGTGCAGGAAAGTACCTCTGACCCTGTGCACCTCTACATATTGATTTTGGCAATGAGTCCTATATCAACAGTGGTAATACACTATATGTTGTATCAGCCTGTATGAAGATTGTATGCCCACCTCTCTGGGGCTTAAAACTGCTTCATCACATTCCTTGTCCTCAAATTAACCCAGGCCATCATCTGTTTATCCTTTGGGTCTTTCAGTTGATCATTTTGGCAAGTACTATAAATTGTTCTGTATATCTTGGAGCCCACCCCTACTGCTAGATCCTCCGTCTGGTTCCTACAGCCAGTTTATCCTCTAACTTTCTTCTAAGGCATGTCTAACTTCTATGTTTCAAAAATATTCCCTCCGGGACAAATCAAAGTCCAATTGCAAATCAACAATGTCTGTAAGAAGCTAGGTCCCCAACATATCGCCCCATTTAGATATAGCAAATAGATTCCAGACTGCATAAGCACAAAATGTTACCAAGACTTGCACACCCAAGATGATGCCTCACTTCTCACCTTATTATACAACACAGTGGACTTGCTTACATGTACCAAGCAATAATTACCATCATATTTACCCAGGCTTCCAGTTTTAACAGATTTTACCCATAAGTACCATGTAAGTACACATTACTATCTGTAACTAACCTGTCCAATTTAAATGCAAGGTTGGTCCTTGGGACATATGTTGTAGGAAGCTGGCTCTTTATATGATATATAGAAATGAGATATATTGTGTAAAGAGTGTCCCTTAGGAGTGGGCATGGGCTTTCTATGCAATCCCAAAGTGCTCTGTTGGGGGTAGTGTGGTAAAGCAGGCTTAGGCTTAACACAGAGGAGTGCAAGACATCTGAACATATACACAATGGTCAATAAATGAGATACACGACTCAAGAAGGAGATCCACACCAATTTATACAAACAGCAATTATCTTAATATTTATATACATTGTTAAATAGGAAATTTTTTCAGTTAAAAAAATCGACACAGTGCAATTTCTGAGTTCTGCAATGTTAACCTATGGGAGGAAAATCATATGCGGTTTATCGGTTCTGGTCAGTGACTTATGGGGCCCTTCTCCAGGAGTTAAAGTGAGTGGTGGCCCAAGTCCAAGGCAGCACCAGCAGAACACCACCAGCGGCACTATGACGGCCGGGTGCAGATGTGCAAAGCAGCGCCAGGTGCCCAATGTTATCCAAAGGAGAACGGTGGTGGTGGAAAGAAGCTGCAGGATGGGACTGGGGGACCAGTCCAGTGAAACCACTGGGTGGCTTCGGTTCTTGTGATGCTTGGGGATGTGGGGACACCTTTGGTCCTAATCTTCTCGGGACAAGGCATTCGGGCGCAGAGGGTCTTTAGGGTGTGGGGTTTCTCCATCCAGCAACACACACAGTTGAGGGGCTCTGACAACGGAGGCAGCAGGCAATGCTGGGTAGTTCAGGAGGAGTCACTCCACAGTAGACTCTGTACTTTGAGGGATTTGGGACCACACTGACACTGTTGTCAAACTTTGACATGGCCTCGGGGGCTCAGGTGCAGTGGTGCTTGGCAGCATTGGGTTTTGGCAGAGCAAGAGTCCTCTTGGTCTTTCTTTTGCTGTTGGCAGAATGCAGGAGGCAGTTTCTCTGTCCCTCAGGAGTTCTTGGTTCCTGGGCGAAGGCTGGCAGGTCTCCCAGACTTTGGGGACTCAGCAGCTGCAGTACAAGTCAACTTTTGGTGCAATGGGCGAAGTCAGCAGGCAGGCCAGCAGGGTTGGTGCCAAGTCAGTTGCTGGGCCTTCTGTTCTTGTTGTGCGACTCTTCTCATCCATCTTCTTTCTTCAGGTCATCAGGATCAGATTCTCTGGTGCCGGGACTCCCCTAAATACCGAATTTAGGGGCCTAAGGAGAGTGTATGGTAATAGCTAATGGACTACTGACCCTTGAGATTACTACGCCCCCTAAATGCCCACTTCCTGTGGGAAGTGGGCATAACCCTGCCCCAGAATTCCTAAGTATGCCATCACAAAGAAGGCTACTTCTGAAAAATCGTGTCCACCTCAGTTTAGGCCAGCTTAGGTGTGTTACTAGCCTGGGGGTGGCATGCCTACCTGACTAGCTAATTTTCCCACCTGCCCAGGTGCCAAAGGGGGCTCTAGAAAAGGGGTTGGGTTCCTCTCTTGTAGGGGGAGCCATATTTGCATTTCAAAGGTAGCAGCTCTTTGAAGCATGCTGGCCTAGGAAGGTTAATCAGCTGGTCACCCTGTGGGAGGGGGTATTTCACCCTCTTCTTGGACAGGCCTTTGTTCTGGGCCTCCTGAGAGCAGGGACGCTCACCCTAGGAGGTCAGAACAAGTGTTGGGTGGCAGGCTGGCTGAAACCAGTCAGGGAGCACACCAGAGGTTGGCAGGTTTTCAGGAGGCACCTCTAAGGTGTCCTCTGGGTGCATGCATTGATAAATCCATCACAGGGATCAGTGTGGGTTTATCAATACAAGATGTTTGATACCAAACATCCCTATCTTCAGTGAAGCCACCATGTAGCTGGGGAATTTGTTTACACCAGTGTCCAGCAGTTTTAAAAAAAATTGCTTCCCTGATCACTTGTAAAGGCAGTAATAGGACTGCCAGCACAGGGGCATATCTGCTCATGCAGGTATGACCACATATGTAATAATTAGCACCCTGCCTTAGAGGTGTCAGGCCTGCTGTAGGATATTACATGCAGTGTTAGGGGACATGGCCCACAGGGTTGTGTGACATGCCGTATTTTCACTTTTGTCTGCACCTAGACAGGCAGCCTGTAATGGTAGCCTGCATGTGCTTGGTGAGGGGTCCCCTAGGGTGGCACAATTTGTCATTCTGCCCTTAGGAACCCTTTTTAGTACATCAGGCCCTAGACTTACACAAGGTGCTAAAGGTTATGCCAATTCGTGGAACAATTGTACAGTTTTGGGAAAGAGCTCTGGCGCTGGGAACCAGGTTAGCAGGAACCCAGTGCACTTCCAGTTGAAATCACATCAGTTACCAGGCAAATTCTGGGGGTGGCCTTGTCAAAAAGGGCTACTTCCTACATATGTCTATTCATCAAGTATTATCAAGTGTTTAGCCCAGTAATAGACCCTCACAGAAGGCAACGCTATGAGGCTCTCAGACTGACTGGTAAAGTTTTGATAGGACAATGCATGGATGTTTGATATCTCATAATAAAGAGTTCTGTATACAATCAGTCCTACTTAAAAGGATTTTCGGAATTCAAAATAGGACATTCTGTATGATCTATAAAGGTGGGGTGAATCCGGTCCTGTGTTGCTAGTGTTTCCGGTTCAGGGAGGACCTGGCCGTGCAGTTCAGACTAGTCTGTTCCACTTGGAGCAGGGTTGAGACTGATTTACATATAGTTGGCTGGGTTCAAATTGAGGTGGCATGGTGAGCAAAATAACTATGGACTGGGATGCAGCCTAAGTGATTACCAGTGGCTAAGATTAATTCAAGCATTCTATTCATCACTATTTTGTATACTTTAGTGTTCTACCCTAAGTGGGACGGGTGTGCACAGACGTGTGTCCTGCGCACACTATGTCACTGAAACCAACTTATAACTGGCTAATGAGCCTTAATTAGGGTAAAACAGTTCTGGATTGCTTTCACTTCAGGTAGGATCTGGCCTGGCAGTTTGGGCTGGACGGTTCTGGTTGGAGCCTGGTCAAGTCAAAGATGAACTGGGAAGCAGCGTAAGTGATTACCAGTGATTGAGAGAAATTAAACCATTCCATCCATCACTTTTTTGTATACTATAAACATGTTGGCAGATAGATTATCTTGATGAGCGATGCCCTACCAAGTACAGACAATGGTAGCTTTGCCAATGTAAGGTATCATTTCTGGAGCAAAAGGGTTACATTTCAACAATAACAACTGCCTATTCCTTAAAACCTTAATGCCCAAATAACAAAATGCACTCCACCCCACATTCATCAAACTGCACCTCCTCCATCCAGTGTTGATTCAGTAAAAGAGAGGACTTTTCAAGTTTATTGTGATGCTGGAACAAGATTCATGCTCTCTAAATATATCAAAATAAGAAAACAACAGATATCTTTCTGGGTTTCATTTAGTAACTAACAATAACAATCCATCCACATTTGAAAATTCGATCAATAATGCAGAATTTGAGAGAAAACAGTTTATGTAACTCGGGGGTGTCCTAAGAAATGGATAGCAATTTGGACTAAATGGAATGTATATCGGGGAGGGCTGTGCGAACCTCCTATTATCCCATCCCTTGATGAACACTGCACGGTATGAAACCCACTGCATGTACTGTAGATGTAAATATTGATAGCGGAAGCACTATACCGATGCCTGTAAATAAATTGTTCCTTGGAACTGTACGAAAGGCATAACTGTATTGCATGACCATTTTTCTTGTTCAATAAACAGAATTTAAAAAAATAAAATAATGCAGAATTTGTGGCAATGATAACGTAGACCGAGGTATTGTGCTACATTACTTTACGTACGGAAACCTTCAAAAAAGAGATTATTTAAAAAAAAAAAATTAAGACAGTGCACAGAAGGCTCTACAAAAAAGCAATAATGGTGCTCAGTGAAGTACAGTGATTAAACAGTGCAGGTGGGTGTAGTGGTGAAACAAGATAAAAAATATGTGATCATAAAAATAGTCAATAGACAATTGCATGTTCTGTTTGAAGGGCTAATACAATGAAGGTTCAAACATAATTACAGAAGAGCTCATCAAGTTCTTAGCTGCTCCTATTTGTAATTAATAAGTACTGTCCTGATGCTCTCAACTATCGGCGGCGTTTCCAACCATCAGATGTTTAAGGGGTCAAGGCACATGAGTGCAATCGTCGATATAGCATCATGTACTAAAAGTGGCGGACTGATGTTGGACAGCAAAGGAGCACAGGGGCAGGTGTGAGGTATATGAAAATAAGCAGCAATCAAAAGACATACATATGTATGGCCTTTTAGAAAAATGCAAAAATGCAATTCCTGCTGCCTATCTCAAAAAATGTAGCAGCGGAATGTCTGCCATCTAGGTAATATATAGGTGAGCTCTGCAGATGTCAGTCTGCATCAATTGTTAGACATAGCATACACAGTGCTTGAAGTAACTGGCTTAGTGTCTGGTGCCATGCCAGTGCTCCTCAGTGCATGTCATTTCATTCTCATCAGGTGACATTCTGAGTGACATTTGTTCTAATTCTTTATAAGATTTAGAGACTAGGAAAACATTTACACCTGCAGTTGAGTGGAAATTACACTTCAAACCACTTCAAAAGCTCCAGTAGAAAGACACCAAACAAGAAGGTAATACAAACAAATGAAAAGTAGTTATAAAACAATGGGGGGGACCAACTTAATGTTCATGAGAAACATTACAAAACCAGTTAATAATGATTGCCTGCAATTGGTCAGTTTGCAGTAAATATACCCAGTAAGAGCAAATTACTATTTTAAACATTGAGGAACACAGGGCCGGCTTTAGTGCTGGTGGCGCCCTGTGCGACAATGTTTGTTGGCGCCCCCCCAATGACCACCTCCCCCCACGGATTCTCTCACTAGCACCCTTTAATAGTGACCGAGTCTCCATAACCACACCCTCTCAGATGCATTGAATTAGTTATACAGCACCAATCATACCAGTGTAGGGTGTCCGAGCACTTTGCATCACACGCACATTACACAGAGACAATCAATCATATGTGTGTAAATCAGTGAATAGGAAATGTTACATAAGGCAAAGGACTAAAAGTGTAGGAGTCACATGTCATCCATACTGGTAGGCAGTATAGTTTAAGAGTGCTTGGTGTGGAGAAGCACAACTTCAGAGTCGAAAAAGAAACAGCATAGTTGGGAGTTTTCTTTAAGAATAATCGATTTCCAGCCAAATTAACCCTTTTTGCAACATTAATCAATGTTCTAATAATGTATACTTTGCAGTGTGTATGCAGTTCTAGGATGAAAGTTCATAGCTCACTATTCTATATTAGGACTTTAAGTTCAAAATTACAAGTAACAAAAGGATGCCTCTTTTGAAAGCAGTAACCTGCTGATCTATTTCCATCATATGCACTCTGTAATCTACTTGGTACACGTTCTTTGCAGCAGGCATATTAACCCTCTGCACTAACTTCACCTATGTCAAAACCTCAACTATACAAAAGGCTGATCTCTCTCCAGGAAGATAATTAATCACACGAGTTATCTTGACATTTATGTGAGGCCTGGTAATTGCCGGGGGAAAGAAACGCTGCAGCAGGTGCTTCAAAAGCATAATAAACTTTCAAACACTGCGCCCCCAGGAAGCCAGCACCCGCTGTGGTGGCACCGGTTGCACCGCCCTAAAGCCGGCCCTGGAGGAACAAATCTTTTACAAAGGATACTGTTATGACATTTAGGGTGTTCCAAGTCCATTTATCTTCACCCTCTCTCTTTGTTAGGAGAGAATTTTTAAATCTGATGGTATTCATTTTTATATTATGTCAGTGACACTGGAATATTCCTTAACCTCTTAAGTGCGGCAGTTGGCCAATGACTAAAGGCCGCGCTTCCTCCCCAGTGTGAGTGTTGGTCATTGGCCGACACTGGGGAGGTCTTTTAAAGGCCCCTTTGGCTGCTCAGGAAGAGATCCCTGAGCAGCCTTAGTGTTTTTTTTTACTGTAATGAAGATCAGTGCACAGTGCGTGATTATGTCATTGCAGTAAAACTTAAAGTAGGACGAGCTCTTGGGCTCGTTTTACTTTCACTGAATCAGTGCTCTGGGGCATATCTCAGCCCCTGAGCACTGATTCCTTTGGGAGTGGCGTCTTTGGAACGGGCAGACTCTCCCCTTTCCAAGGGTACCCCTGCCCACTGGATCCCTGCCTGGGGATCACCGTAGGAGAGTGATCCCAAAGCAGGGATCCACTCACTAGTCACCAGGGATAGGGGAAGTGGCCCCTTGGGCAAGATCTTGGGCTCCACCATGTCAAGCAATGTATTTCAGTCTTTCTGCCCTCCCCTCTGGGCAGATAGGGGCAATTTCTCCCAATCTGCCACCTGGAAGACAAAAACCCCACTCGGCATCGGAGATTTTCTAAAATAAGAGTATAGAGGTGGGGACTGCCCAGAATGGACATGCTTCCACCCCTAGTAAATGGGCAAAGTCGTTCTGCCTCCAGAGAGTGAAATTACCCCCATCTATCCCCCCAGGGGAGTAGAAAGGCCACTAGAAGCCAGGGAATTATTTATTTTCTTAAATACAGGGGGTGTTGCCCACCATAGGCATGGCTATTCTTTCACCACAACTAAACGGAGCAGCAGTCTTTCTGCCCCTCCCTGGGTATCAAAGTAATTACCGACAATGTGCTCCCTCCCCCCGGAGGCAGAAACCGCACTAGTTGCCAGGGACTTTTTTTCATGTAGTCTTCCTGGGAGGGAGATTGCGGTCATTAACCCAAGGATGGGCAAAAAGCCTGCTAGATGCCAGGGACATTTAAAAATATATATATAGGGGTAGGGATGCCCACCATGGACATGGCTGTGCCCCCACCCCAACTAAATAGGAACTTAGAACACTTTTTTCTCACTATCATGATTTAATGGTATGTTCTTTTGATTTATGGATGTTTATTCTGTTAATCAGTGAAATGCTCTATTCCCATCCATTTTCTTGATTATATTTCTTCTGGGACCTCCACAATTCCCAGTGGCAACAGAACACTACATTGTTTGTTCTTTGAAACAAGCATCTGGCTTTCCATTGACATACAAAGTTTTCATGACCTTATCATTTCACAGCAGTGGCTCCTCAGCAATGGTGGAGGAACATCACAGCATGAGCTCAGAGTCAGCAGCTGAAAAATAAAACAATATTCCATTCTCGTTTTATTTTTCAGCTGCTGGCTGAGCCAGCGTGTGTAGGGAGGGGCGGGGCCAGGACATGGAAAGGAGAAGGAATGGAGTGGTATGTGGACTTCGTTCTAAGTACGCATGTCTGTTTGGCCGGCTGTCTTAGGCCGGGCAAACAGACTTGGGCAGTTACGTTTCTCCAACCCAGCTGTATTGGACCGCCGGGTTGGAGAAACAGCTCAGACTTCCAGTGTCTGAGCGAGCGTTAAACCAGCCCACTCAGGCCAATCCCTGTGCAGCTCTCATGCTAGTGGTAATAGCATGAGAGCAGTGTGGGGATTGCACAGGGAGTCTCTGATGCAATCTCAGTGCCTGCTGGGACCAGGAAGCAGCTGAACACTGAGGCGGCTGGCCGCTTTAAGTGTTATTTGTTTAATGTTTACACCCCCACGCTCCTTCTCATGCCCCCACACCCTCTCCAGCTGCTCCACCACCTTTTGTGTGTGTCTGCTACCACTGTCATTTTATCAAAATTAGTTTTCTTTTCTGCTTACTTGTCTCCCAATTCACCTTGTTCTAGAAACATTGTCCCAGGATTCTTTGTCCGTTTTGAAATTTCTAACTGGAATAGAAAAGAAGATGTGAGTCATGGCTCACAATTTATGGCTGTAGCTCCACATTGCCTATCTCTAGATGAAGTCTGCCTCCCTGTCTGAGAGGCCACATTAGATAAGCAGTGCGAAGTCAAAGCGAGGGTACTGTTAATTGTACCACAAAATGTGGATCCACAAACATCAGTGTAAGACTAATTTAACGTCTGAATTAGAGAATCAGCAAGCCTCAAGTCGAAAGGTCCACACACTTGAAGGGCATTTTCCAGTGCCGGTGGCAGAGACACATGAAGGGGAGTTCAACGGACAGGTGGAAGGTTTGGTGCAATATATAGAGATGCAAAGAAATGCACTGATCTGCGCACCACCAAGCCTCAGGGATAAGCATGGTACCATTAGCAATCATGGTACTTAAGAAAGACCAGCAGTGGGTATAATGAATTCTGGTATATAATCATTCACACGCCGCTCCTATGAAAACGTGGGTTTTGTCCATGGCTGGCTTACATGTTCGGGTGGTTATACCTCTTTTTAACGCATTCTTTTTCCACGCAGGGAATTACAACGCGGTTGTTACAACGAGCGTGTTGTAACAACGCATACCAAGCTGGCAGATGCATGTAGTGGAACTCAGGAAATGTATTCTTCCATATTTTCAGGCTGTAGATCCTCATATCTCACACCCAGACACACACACACACATGAGCGCACACAAAAGATGAAAAAGAAATATGAAAATGAACCCTTGAGGATTCTCTCACCTTACTCCAATCATGCATACTAGTTCTAAAACCTAACCTCTCACTGTTCAGTTTAATCCCAACATTAATTTATTTCTGAAAGATTTCCAGTATAAACTAACAGACATTTTTAATGAATCCAAAACGAAGATACTCAGAAAAATAAGGTCACCAAAAGCCCTTTTTTGGTGGCTTCATTGGTTAAGCATGAAATCTACAAAAAATAAGTATGCTCATTCAGCAACTATTTCAAAATAGCAGTTATGTTTATCTCAAAAACGGATAAGCGCCTTACTATCCATTTAGATTTTTTTGTGCAAGCCCTAATAACAATAAAATAACTACATGCTGTAAAAGAAATCTGACAAATCCAGCATTGCTCCACATCTGTGGACTCTATTACAAGCCTTCAAACAAACGTTTACGCTTTCCACAAACCCGTTCTGAAATCGAAAATGCATCCGGCTTTGCCAAAAACAAATATCTTGTGGCCCCATGAAGTCTCCTAGTGCCAAGAAGCCAACAATTCGGAACGCTTAGATATTTATGGGTACGTACATGCGTGCCATATTCATACGTGACTGAACACAAAACAACGCACACTTGGTGAGGCACAGCAGATAATGACAATGTAAAGCAGTTTACTTCCGCATATTGCTCAAGCCCATTGCTTGCCACTAAGTAATCCATTACCAGGATGCTGACTTTACAGTGGTGTTGTCGAGCTGCAAACGTTGCAGATGTGTGCGTGTGATCCCCGTGGGTTCCAGCCACACACCGATTCTTTCAAAGGTATAAAATAAAATAAAAATGTAAAATCAATGTTATCAAGGCACTGTTGTGTAGCAGAAAGCACGAATACAATCAACACACAGGTTGTTGTCATTATTTATTGTTCTGGTCGCCTTCTGTATACAATGAATAGAATTAGGTTTAGTAGATAGCATGTAACTTTTCAACAATTGGCTTAAAAGTTATATTTCAGCGTCTCTATATGGGTAAAGTCTTTTCACTTAGCACAGTTTATTGAGTATTCATTATTCATGTATAACAATCCTCATGACAAACGTCCTTGTAAAATGAAAGAGTTTTACTGTCTTATGCTTTAGGTTTTTTTTTTCTTTTTTTTTTTTATTTAATTGGAGTTGCTCTGATGCTTCTATTTATGTCAAACTTTGATCTTCTGCTGTAGCACCTATAAATTGTTTCTTTGAGAGCAGAATCATTCTCTAACACGTTATTCTTTCATGCTGTGTGTGACGAGAAATATTTTCTTAAAAGTACATATTTTTTACATAATTACCCTGCCTTCTGAGAGGCAAATGCTGGCCATGTTTATTATTTGTAATGTACAAACAAATACCAGGGGACGAGTTTCTGGTTGCAGGAAAGAGTGATATCCACATCATATAATTAATAGGACTACAGTAATAACATGTGACGTTTCAGAGTAAAATTCGATAATCAAGGAAAAATAAAATATCACAGCCAGGCGGAATTGTTGTCAGAATGAAATATAGCAGACCATATAACGTTATTTACATTGTAGGAAAAGTAAATCCTGTGAGACAGATTTCGACAGAAATCATCGTGAGGAAGGCTGCAACAAAGTATTTAAATTCACCCAACGTGCAACACTGCTTAAAAATGAGCACACATGCAGGCAGGAGCTGGAATGTTTTGACAAAGATTTAACCAGAACAGCAGAAAAAGAGTGACAGACGGAAGAATAGATCCCACAAGAATGAGACAAAAGAAGATATTCTACCTCACTCAGCACAACAAATGGCCTTCGTGGCTGGTCTGTCTGCTCTGCGCAGGGTGGGGTAAGAGGAGAGAAAAGAACGAGTAAATCGCAGCCCACCTTCCAAAGAGTTCAGCATTCCACGGTGCAATGTATTTGCAGTTTACTCTGATAACATTCAAATAGTGTCTCAAGATCTGTCACTGTGAATCTCATGACTGTTCTTATTTAGGATTGCAGACTTTTTATAAGCCTAACAATGTGCTCAAAGAAAGTTAAAAACATTTTCTTGCTATACCCATAACCACTTCACCCTGCACGTAGTTGGCTGGCTCCCAGGCGGATACCCTGGTCTAGTTTCAGTATGCAGAAGCATGCAGTGAGAACACGTGCTCACTTGGGTCTATTTCAATTAAATAGAACTATGTAATGCCCTGATTACCTACCAATAATCTTCCTCACCATATCCGAACTACGTGAGGGTGAGTACTCACCTATTTGTCCCAACCTACATTATGTATATTTTATAATTACTTTCACTCAAACCTGGGCATAGTCTTTTTTTTAAATTTCACTTCCCTGGGCTTCTTCGCCTCTTTGCCCATAACAGTCCTCTCTGGCTCCAGGACAGCTTGGAAATACAAAGCCCAAGATGGCATTAGACAGCATAATGGAATAGGACTATTTAAGGACTATGACAAGAAAGACCCAGACTCAGAGTAATGAAGATTACCGGTATGTAATGAGAGCATTTATATCCAATCTAGTCTCCTTCGTCATGGTTCTCAACCACCTGAAGACATCCTAAGCAAAACAGAGGCCTGCTGGCATCCAGGCCAACTGAAGCCAACCAGCTTCCCCCATCCAAACAGGAGAGGCCCTCAAATGTATTAGAGCCATTGAAGGAGAATCAAAGTCAGCAGAGAATCCCCCAAATTGCCACCAACAAGGACAACTAAAAATGGTCGACAAATGCCAGAAAAGAAGCCAGGTACCCACCTCCAAACTAGACACAGGAAATAAGAAAGGATCAGGCCTCGTTCTTCATCAGTGGTTCTGTGGTGGAGGCTGGTCTGCTCATCTGGGTGATACTTTCCCTGTTATTGATGCTGTTTTAACGAAGTAGGGTGGCAGACTCTATCAAAGTCCTCCTCACCAAATACTACACCCTGGGCTCATCTTGTGAGGACAAGACAGCATCTTCAGTCGTGTCTGCTTCAAAGCCCAGAAACACACCCAATGCTATCAACCAGCCCAGTCTTTGGCCGAATTCCTGACCCGGTGATCAAATGACCTAGATATTCTATTTCTGGAACGTTAAACTTACACTTCTCCTATTTAAGCATCCAACTTCCCTTCTGCAGTCTTTCCATCACTTCTTGCAAACTCCCATTATGCTCAGCTACACTTGGACCAACGTCCAACAGTTTGTCCTATACACCTTTACACATTCTACACTATGCAGCAGCATTTCCATCACTCTCTGGAAGACTGATGCTGCTGAAATAAGTCCAAACAGCATTCTTAAAAATGTTAATGTCTGAAAGGGAGATGTGAAGAGTTAAATCATGCGATCTTACATCCAATTTTATCTGGTGATACAGTGAACTTAGATCCAGCAACGAAAAATGTTTAGCCGCATTGAGAGAATTCAGCATCCCATTAATATCGGTAAGGGGATAGTGGTCAACAACCACAGCCTTATTAATCTCCTTCAACTCTACACACGCCCTTGCCTCTCCATTGGCCTTGCGTGCCATAACCAATGGCGCAAGCCATTCTGAGGCATCCACGTCTTGAATAATGCCATTGTTAACCAACTTATCTAATACTTTCTTCATGCTCTCTTTTACCGCCAAAGAGACACTTCTAACTTTCACAATTTTGAGTTCAGGATTTACTTTGAGTTTGATCCTGTGAACATAAATCTTGAGACATACCAACTCATTTTTGAAAATGTCCGGATACCTGTTCAACAACTCGGTGAACTCCTCTGAAACACTCATGACCACAGGCGTATCTCTCGCGCACATTGCAGGGTTCTCATTAGGGTCAAGATACACATAAAAATCACGCTGATGCAAACAACTAATCATAGCATCTCCTGTTACGGAAATATAGATCTTCTCTTGAGTCATTCTATCCTTAAATTCAATTGTACCCCAAAAGTACCTGCTAGCTTGATTGGTTCGCTGGCATAGTCCCTGGGTTTAATATCCGATTTAAGAAGCTTTGCACTACCCTTAAGCTTCTGCTCATAAAATACTGTCAGTACCAGGGTTATCTTTGCCCCTGAGTCAAATAACATTTTGACCACTTCACCATTTACTTGCACCACCTCTAAGGGGCCATATGAACTATCACACTTGGTTTGAAGAACTACAATTTAATCAACCACATCACCATCATCACCTACAATTCCTCTCACTTTATTTAAATAAGATTTACAACATTTAGTGACATGTCCCTTTCTTCACACAATTTTGGCAAACAGCTTTCCACCCTGGGCAGTCCTTATTGTAGGCACCTTTGCCAAGCAAAAGAACTTGCCCAAAAATTTCTTGCCAGTTTTGTTGTGTGCATCTGCTTTGTCTTGAGTTGTTTTTCCCATGTTGGACTTCTCACCTACTGACTTTCCCTGCACAATCTTGACTGAAATATTGTTGTTTTCCTTGTTAGAGTGTGACTCATCCCTATGATTGGTTTCAACACACGCTTTTGAGTGTTCATAAGTTTTGACTATGGTTTTGGCTATGGTCAAAACTTCATGTAGAGATGTATTATCTTTGTGACACTTGGTTTCTTTGGCATTTTCCAGCTTGTACCCTGGCATAAACTGGTCCCTTAAGCACTCTTCATTTGAACTTCTAACCCACATGTGGAAGCTGACCTGCGTAACTAAGTTATATATTGCTCTAATTTCTCCCCCTGTCATTGTATCCTCCTCCCAAAGTGACAGTGCTCCAGGACCATACTCAGTTTGGGAAGATAATGCAAGTCAAATTTTCCCCAAAAATCTCATATTTGTTCAGATCAGCTGCTTCATCACCTGATAATTCCCGAAGATGCTCAAACACAACTTGTCCTTCTGGACCCAGACAGTGTAACTGTAATGAGGTCCTCCTTTCTGCGCTCAAGGATCCCCAACACACCCTAGCATAGTGAGCGAACACTTTCTCCCATTCAATCTACTGTATGGGTAGTTCCCCAAGTGATGCCAGAAAAAACTGTGGTATTGCAACATTCTGCATGACATGAGAAGACACCTACACTCTAGAGGTTCCCATGTAAAAGATTTGAATAAAAGTATGTCAAACACAGGCCAGTTATACCTTTTTCTAACAAAATAATACTGTTCGCCCAAACAACGCTATACTTCAGCAAGAAATCTTTCAAGCTCGTAACCTTAACTTAGAACAGTACTCTCAACTAGAATTCAAAGCACACCCCAAAATTGTAAAGATGCTCCCAACCAGATTTTAAAGCACACTCCACAGTCTACTTCTGTCACTTAAGTATGGAAAATGTCACCTTGCGCGCTTGACTCCAGACTCTTGACCTGAGTGATGATGGTGTGAGTGTCACCAAGATCATCAAACATAAAGATAATCAGAGGAAGGTGTGCGTGTGACAGAGACACGCATCGAGCCCAAAGAAGGCTTCATCAGTCATCACCCATACAGGACTTTTAAGAAAGAGCGATGTGTGTCACCAAGGTGCGCCTTCAGCTTCAAAATGTACCACATTGTAACATGGATCGGACCGATCCAAGATGGACTCCTCAAGTTGCCATGTAGCATGCAGGGATGTGAAGACGTCGGACGGGTGATGCGGAGTGGAGCGGTTGCATCACACTCTGTGGAGAATGATGCTCTGTGTCAGTCCTGTGGTCACAATGCACAAGCCAGCCACTGCCCAAGGCATGAGAGTACACTCGAGCCTGAAGTGTTGTGCTCGAGTAGGAAGAGTTTTACCACAAGTAGAAGGTAAAAACAAACAGTACCTCGCAACTGCATGTTCCACAGTGATTTTCATCCGCATTGGGGTCAACTGCATTGATCGGCTTCCTTCTTTCCTTAATTAGTGGTTTCAGCACACGGTTGCATGTGAAGTAATATTTTCAGCACAAAAGATGTCAGCTTGCACAGGCCGCTCGTCGAAGGTACACAACTTTGGGAAAGCTTCTTAAACTTCTTTATTAGGTACACAGTTACAAAGACTCCAGCCACAGCAAAAGACAACCAGCTCTCAGCTTTCCCCTTGTAACTGCCTCCCATGGAACCGTATATATTCCAGTGATGATGTCCCGGATACAAGTCAGCTCATCATCACACGGCAACAGAACCATGGCTGGTCACAGATCAATATACCATACATTATATCTCTGACACCTTTAGTCCATCAAATCCCCCCTCCTCATGCAAAAGACTTTGTTGGGCTTAGAAAACAGAAAACGAAAACACAATTTGCAAATTTGAAATGTACCTGAAAATACTGAAGGACAGAACTGCTGTCTTTATTTAGAGTGTATGATACCAAAGCTCTGAAACATTAAATTCCCAGAAAAGTTTGAAATCAATAAGACTCATTGTATTCCTTCTCATCGTAAACCGCATCAATCAAAAACAAAGGCAGATTATTTTCAAATTGTTATGACATCATAATCTTCTCCTCATCAGGATAGCTGTACAGGAAATTTCAACTCTACTACTAGTAAGTAATAAGGTTTACATACACAGAGGGCCCGATTCACAGAACTAACTTAAGACAAAATACTAAACTTACTACTTTTGGTATTCACAGAAGTTAGGATTTTGTCTTAAGTTTGTCTTAAGACAAACTTAAGACCGACTTAAGACAGAAACAGACTTAAGACAAACTTAAGACAGACTCAAGACAAACTTAAGACAGACTTAACACAGACTTAACACAGACTTAAGTTAGGATTTTGTCTTAAGTTTGTCTTAAGTCTGTCTTAAGTCTGTCTTAAGTTTGTCTTAAGTCTGTCTTAAGTCTGTCTTAAGTTTGTCGTAAGACAAACTTAAGACAAAATCCTAACTTCTGTGAATACCAAAAGTAGTAAGTTTAGGATTTTGTCTTAAGTTAGTTCTGTGAATCGGCCCCCAAGACTTTACCAAAGAAACAGTGAAGCTTTGCCCACAATTCTCTGATTTCAGACCAAAATTAAGAGATGCAGGATACAAATATGGTTATTTTGACCCTTCTACAATGCACATCTCGAAAACTGACATTTCTATGTCGTTTTGCTCCCTCGCAGACCTGCTCACCTATCTCGATCAACAAGATCCTGTCGCAATGGGTTCACTCCCTTTCAGTTCTATTCAATCACATGCCTTTTCACAATTGTATTTTACAATTATATACATTACAGCAGGTTTGTGCAGTGTGTTCTATCTTGCTTCGTTCCTCTATATACTCCTATGACTACTCAAAACAAACTCAATGTTATCTCACTTAATGTTAAAGTCGTACGACACCCGGTTCAAGAGGTGTAAAATATTAGAGTACTTAAAAATATTTAAAGCTGATAATAGTTTCTTCAAGATACTTATGTTAATGAAAACATTAAAATTCCATGTCCAAAGGATGGGTGGATATACTGTTTCATACCCAGCTGCAGGATGCAAAAATGGCATAACCATATCATCTCAAAACCCTCTCATATCCAAATCTTAACTCACCATAGTGATTCAGATGGTTTTGCATATGTTCAAATGAAAATTAGTACGTACACCATCAACTTAGTTAAACTTTATGCTCTCACAATGGATGACCCTCTTTTTTTGCAATTCTATCACTACTGAAATTGTAACACTTGGGGGGTCATTACGATGGCGGGCGGACATGAGTCTACCCGCCATTGTGGTGGGAATCGGGACCACCTGCTATGATTGCGACGGTCCCGCACACCCAATTAGGATGCGAGCACCAACATAGCGGTCGCATTTTGCACTTTAACATTGCGGCGGGTGCTGCGGTCAGCAGCACCCGCCGCGATGTTAAAAATGCATTTTGTGCATTTCACAGCACTACGTGGCAGGCACCACACGGTGCCTGCCACTTGGTGCAGTGAAATGTAGGGGGTACCATGGGTACCCCGCAGTGCACGAACACCACCCCCAAACACAAGGGGGTCCCGCAATGGGCCCCCAAAACCAATCCCTGCCAGCCTTTCAATGGTGATTTACCCGCCATGGAAAGGCTGGCTGTAGACAACATCCTAATTTGGCGGACGGTGCCTGCTAGGCACGTGACCATTTTATGGATGCAGACCGCTCTGCCAGGCAATAGGAACGATTGCCTGTGGCGGTTCCGTGGCAGACTGTCTTTATGTCCGCCACGGTCGCAGTCTGGATCCCCCCGCCATCGTAATGTGGCGGGGGAAATCCACGGTCCGATAGCAGAAGGACCGCCACCACACGGCTGGCGGTGGCGGGCCTTCGCCCATTATAATGACCCCCTTGGTATTGTTCCTCTCATAGTGGGTGAACATTTTAATCTTATCCGAAACCTCCTTTTGGATAGCATGTCCACAGTTCATTTTAGATCCACTAAATGCTTTCATATACTCCGATCTTTTTTTCCACTACAAACTGATTTGATTTTTGGAGATTAGTCAGTCCTACTAGCAAAGAATTTATTTTTTTCTCAAACACATTATACTTTTTCCAGACTTATTTCAATGCACCTTTGAACAATGACTTCAAATACTAATATTGAACAAATTTCCATTTCTGACCATAATTGTATTTCTTTTTCCCTTACTCTTCAAGATATCTGCTCTCCAAGATCCAGATGGGGAGTGAATACTAATTTAGTTCTAAGTCCTCTAAACTCTCCTTAACTCTCTAATGCTATATATGATTATATCACAAATAATAATCCAAATAATTTCTCAGAAATAAATGAATTGGGATGCTTTTAAGCTGACATTAGAGGTGATACCGTATCCCTTCTGGCATATGAAAAAAAAAACATTTATGACAATTTATATCATTAGAAAAGCAAATAGCTGAGTTGGAAAGATTGTTTATCAGGTCCAGAGACATTAAATAAAAATTTTAATTACAAAAAGTGAGACATGCATACAACACCCTGTTCAGTAAGAGAGTGGGTTTTCAATTTGCTAAGGAAAAACAAATGACTACTTCAATTCCAAAAAATCTGAACGCCGTTTAGATAATTATTTGTGTTTGAAAAAGACAAATGCCAAACTACAGCAATTAGGAAATCTGATGATACTTTACTTATTAAAGCAGAAGACATTAAAAAATAATGTTATCCTTCTACTCTGCCCTTTATGATAGCCCTACCCGTCTACCAACTGATGCCAGTACTACCATTTGGCACCTGCCCCAAATCTCTACAGATGACTGGCTCCATTTAGACAACCCAATTGATATTCAAGAAATCAACTCAGCAATTAAGTCTCTTTACTCTAAAAAAATCCCCTGGTCCTGACGGTATCCCACCAAATTTTACAAATGTTTTCAGACTCAATTATCTCCTACTCTATTTTCATTATTTCATAATTTTCAGCTTTCCTCCACTTTAAAAGGTACCTTTAAAGAAGCTATTATTGTTATACTCAAACCAGACAAAGACTTTACTTTAATTGCCAATTATCGTCCAATATCTCTTATTAACCAGGATTGTAAAATATATGCTAAAATAATAGCCAATCAAATCAAACTGGCTTCATGAAAGGCAGATTATCATCACACGACATGTGCTCTCTATGTCACGTTTTATCCTTTTTTGATAAATTCAAGAACCCTGCTGGGCTGTTAGCATTAGATGAAGAAAAGCTTTCAATAAAGTACACTGGCAATTCCCTTTTCACACATTAGAAGCTTTTCGTTTCAGCCCCAATTTCATAACTAATATTAAGATACTGTAGCCATCAGATACTATCCATGTTAATGGTATCTTTCCCCATTCCTTTAATCTGCATAGAGGAACTAGATACGATTGTCCTTTATCACCACTCTTATTCCTTATTGCTAGTGAACCATTTTTATTCTCTCTTTGTAGGAACATATAATATACTGGAATTACTATTAAAGACGTTGTTTTGAAAATCTCAGCATATGACGATGATATCCTGTTATATATCACCAGCCCTACTACTTCTCTCCCTGTTATTGTGGATGCTATTGGTCAATATGTATATGTCTCTTTTTTCCGGACCGTGAAACTGATGCACGCACACGCTGCCGGTTATCGAGCCGTGCAAATGGAAATAAAAACCAAATAAAATGTTTGAACAAATTACCTAAGTCAGACTGCAGAACAAATGTTACTAGTGGAAGCTACTTATTACATTGTGGAGCCCTGAAGAAGTCCCCTTAGGGACAAAACGCGTCGGCTATGGCTATTGAATTTTAATGAAAAGTTTAATAAAGAGCATTTTGGAAAAAAAAGAAACAACTGAGAACTGGGAGTTTTTCAATGTGCACACGAAGACTGCTTTGATTATTATGTACATTGTTAAGTGCTGAACCTTAGTGTGTTGATGTATATGTCTCTGGTTATAAGGTAATTGTATGTAAAGCAGACTTTTTTCTTTTAAATGTATATTGTACTCCTAATATGATAGCTAATACAGATATTTTATGGATCTTCAATTCTATTAAATATTTAGGCCTTTCTTTCTCAAACTCTATCAAACATTCGGTTGAACTTAATTGTACTACTCAAACCACTAAAATTAAAAAAAATAATAATAATTGGTCAGCCCTCCACTAGTGTTGGTGGGGGCAGAGTAGGCACAAATAATTTGGTTCTAACTCCCCAAATATTATGCACTTTATCTATGTTGCTGATTTGATTCCCATCCAATTTTTACAAATCTCTGTATAAATTAATCAATCAATTCCTTTGGAATAATAACTCTGGACATATTATCCTTAAATGTTTGCAGGTTCCCAAAAAAGAGAGGGGTAATTGGTGTACCTGATTTTAAGAACTGTCATAAGTCATGTCTTCTTGCTCAAAGTTCATTTTGCATTCATTCTACTTATACTTTACAGATCCCTACATGGCCGTGTGAGAAAGAATGAGGACTCAAGTGGGAATCCTTCATGGCCGATGTCCTAGGCCCTGCACACGAGAGTAGCATCACTCCATTATTCCCGGAAAAGGAGGCAGGGGAGTGTCCACATCCCTCAGGAAGTCAAAAGGAGAATGAAGAGAACCTCACGTTGTTACGGGAATCGCATGGAGGACCGGACATCTCGAAACTCAGCGTGATCGCGGAGCAGGAGCAAGAAGAAGCCAACGAGGAAAAAACAAAGGACCGAGTCCTTGGAGGAACAACAGCGATGTGGGAAGGCGAAGAGACAGGCAGTTTCCCCAGGAAGCGCGTCACGGGACCTGGCTGGTGGAGGGAATCAGATGGCTTCCTAAGAACGGAGAAAGGGGAAGAACCAGGCAAGTCAACCCTTCTGTATACAGCCATCACACCTGCCAGCCAGAAGAGTGACACGGATGCCCCGGGTCCCAACGCCATGGCCCTGGATATGGGTCATGGCCAGAGGCAAGTACCAACAGGGCTATTCTTTTGGTGGGGTTGGTGATGCGCCACAAGAGTCTAAAGACTCAGTTGGGAGAAAGGGAAGAAAGGAAAGAATGCAGTAGCTTCAGGGTAATTCTTCCCTCACTACCCCTGTGCACATACACATCCTGTCTGGTGTAGGAGGAAGGCTCTGGTGTAGAGTATTTCTTCCCTAACTACCCCTGTGCATATACACATCCTGACTGGTGAAGGTGACACTGTGGTCGGTTGACTGTTATAAAATATACCTTTCTAATAGCCTGCTTTGGTTTGTTTTTTCCCATTCTTAGCCTGAGTGACATGATGCCTCCAGGACGCCTGGGAAGAGGGCCCAACACCGCCTTCAGAGGTCCCCTGGACAGTACCCTAAGCCTTCAGTCGGATTGGAACTTTGACAGATATCAGATTTTTATTTTGATCCTAATTAAAACATCTCACTATCACAATACCACTTACTTGTGTCTCATATCCTTACACTACTACAGGCTGATAATAGAATGTTCTCTGTAGCATCCCTTTCTCGTACCAGCTTTTTTAACAATGACAAATACAAAAAGTGATAAAAGTTCACCTATCCTATATACCACCAAACTTGCTTTAACATACTTTGATAAATGCTTTTTAACCAGTATGAGATCCAGGGGTGGGCAGCAAACTACATTCCATTGGTGGGCTTTGTGGAGTTTTGCTTACCGCACTCCGCTTGGAGCATGGGGTTTGGCAAAAACTCTTCAAACCGCCGCGTAGTGGAGTTTACCGAGGCCCACCTCTAGCAATAAAGAGAGGACGTCATTGTGTACACTGAATGCTGCCAACATTGAAAGGGGCAGCGGTGTGACATGAGTACTTTTAGTTTTAACAAGCAAAAGCTGACTGCTGGGTACTTTATTTGAACATCACTAATTAGCAAGTGTTTTTTTCAGTACAATATAGGGCGCACATGGAGCTCCAGTCCAGAGCAGGAGCTCTCTACTGCTGTGCCGGTTGGAGCGCCTTCACTGGAGGCCAGGGCTCCCTTTTTCTTCACTGGGGGCTGGACAGCCAAACTGTTGTAACCACCTATGCCCCTTCTCCCTGCAGCGTCTGCTGAATCTCCCAGTTCCTTCACCCAGAGGAACCCCCTTCTCCCCCGGGGCAAGCACACAGAACAGCTGGGTTGCACCACGGCGAGGAGAGCAGACACCATGTCAATGAGGTTTTTAAACACCCCACGGCCGCACTCCCGATGATGAGGGACAACAAGCAGCTAGTGCTGTGCATCGATGGGGCAGAACAGCAATGTGGTCAGGAAGGAAGCAGACTGTGGTGCAAGCTGAGCAGCTCTGAGCTCTTGGACATGGAAAACCAACTAGCCAAACAGACAGGTGAGCGTATGGGGTAATGCGGTATCTGTGTGATTGCAGCAGGGTGCTACATCTAGGATGTGCTGTGGAGCATTTGGACGGAGCATTAGAATTTGGGGTGTGATGGAGTATCAGTGCAGATCAGGGGTTGCGGGGAACATCTGGACGGTGCATTATATCTGAAGATGCCACTGTCAGAATAAAGGGGAAGGGGCACTGATTGGGCAATTAAAGGTGGTTGTATATATATTTGGGATAAATCTAAGCCAGACCCAGGGATACCGCTAAGCACACGTCGGGTGTAACTGTAAAACTGGGCATCACACAGGGCAGCTATCGTGAGCGGCTATTGAGGTACAGGAGGGCTAAGTGATGAGTTTTTTAGTGCCTCAAGTAGACTACTTAATGATGTCCTGATTGGGTCAGATGCTATAGTACTGTACATATGTAGCTTTTTGTGCGGGTGTCCGGCTACCCCCACAAAGATTCAGCCTCACCACGCAACACATGCAACTAGTGTGCTGGAAATGCCCCTCCACCGAGGCACAGTGTTGCCCTGAGAACAGTCAACAATGCCAAAAAGCCATTTCATATGTCAAAAGCTTTACTTACAACATAAGACAAAGGCAAGCCTACCACGTGAACAAATGTTCTGTGTGACCTTGTGGACTCTGGAAACAAGGCACGTAAGACCCAATACTGGTTTCCCTACTTGAACAAACTGTGTTTTCTTACCCAAACCACTTAACCTTTATGCAACTCAGTCTGCTTATTCTACAAGAAAAAGCATTGTTTTATTGGTTAGAAACATTCCCAAATGCTGGCATTAGGGAGTGCATTAACTGCATTTTTTTACTTGCTCTCGCGGATGATCACATTTTTTTTTTCTCTGTGGCTTTTATTTCTAAAAAGGAAATGTTTGTCTTTGGTCTATGTTTTCACTTTGTGACAGGCGAGTACATTTCTTTCCCACACAACAAGACAAACATGCTCCTTTACATTTCAGTTGTCCTGAAAGTGGTGCTGCAATTTAGAGCTAAACGGACTGAGCGCTCAGAGTCATAATGACACTCAACTCCTGTCGCCCTTCATTGAATGTTTGTTTGGAAGTACACAAGGCTTCGTTCTAGTTTACCATCTTGAAGTATTATGGTTCCTTGCTTCACAGGGGTGGGCAGAACTCCGCCAAAAAGTGCAGAGTTTTTGTAACTCCGCGGAATTCCGTGAAGGAGAACTATTCAAGTTCTGCCCACCCCTAATGATATCATCTAAAAAAGTTTCAGTTAGGAATGATCCTCAATTGAAACTCAACAAACTGCTTTCTTTTTGGTATTCATGACTTGATGCACACATTACTTATGTCAGTGATATTTGTCAAGAAGACATGTCGTACTCCTTTAATAAACTGCAGAGCAAATTCCACCTTCCACAACATGATTATTATTAATATGAATTGCCATGCAAGTCCATTCTTAATTCTAACACTATATCAATACTGTCAGCTAAAGTAGCTGGTATGGAATTATGCACTAATATTTTTAATTGTTAAGGACTCATAGCCTCAAATGTATATACTAAACTTGTTACCAACATTTCCCCTATTTTGCCCGCAGGTGATTAAATGGAACACCCCCTTAGAGACTCCGCTAGAACCTGATCAATTTAAATCTGTTTGAGTACAAAATATCACTAACTTTTTCCCAGCCTCATTTTTGCCAACTAATGTGTTTCTTTTATACAATTTGTTTTGGTTCCCCAGATACAATGTTTAAATCTAAATTACTTAAGACACGGAACTGTTAGCATTGTAAATCTTCAGTAGGTTCTACCATACACATGATTTATGAGTGCTCTATTGTAGGAAAGTGGGTTTCTGTTGCAGTAACGCCCTACCTTTTGCCTGATAACTGATGTACTTTGACTGATTGTGCACTGTGTGCTTGCCAATCAGGTTCCCAGTGCCTCTGTTCTTGACCAAAACTGTACCTTTGTTTGCACAATTGACACACCTCTGACCCACGTGTAAGTCCCTTGTAAAAGGTACCCCTGGTACCAAAGGCCTTGTGAACAGAGAGGGTCTCTAAGAGCTGCAACATGTATTGTGTCACCCTCAGAGACCCCTCACCAAACACATACACACTGCTACTGCAGACTGTGTGTTTTGGTGCAGACAAATCCTGAGTTGACATGTCACACATCCCTGTGTGCCATGCCCCAAAACCACTGCCTGTGGCATAGGTAAGTCACCCCTCCAGCAGGCCTCATATGATGGCTTTACTGAATGTCAAGGAGTTAGGTATCAAACTGCTCAGCATAATAAACCCATTTTGATGGCAGTGTTGGATTTATAACAAACTGCACTCAGAGGGAATCTAAGAGATGCCCCTAAAAAAAGCCAACTCTCTAGTGTGTAGCTGACTGGTGTGCACCAGCCTGCCACATACAGACATGTTTCTGACCACCTGAGGTGAGAGCCCTTGTGCTCTTGTGGGTCAGGAACAATGCGTGCTGGGTGTGGAGGTGGTTCTCACCTTCCCCCAAGCAGAAACAGCATTCAGGGTGGTGAGCCTCAAAAGCTTCCTGCCCTTTGATATGCTGAACAGGGCCTCTCCAGATAGTGGAGAGTCCCGCCCCTCCCCCCGACAAAGCCCCACAAGGTCAGCAGGAAAATAATTAGTCAAGAGACGTGTTTCCCCTCTCTGCCAGTACCACCCCTAAGGTACCCTGGAACAAGGTGATCCGATCCCCTCTTTAGGAAATCCTCCATCTTGAATGGAAGGATTCTACACAATCATGTTAAGTAAATGCCCACTCCCTAAATAGAGGGGTCATACAAAGGGATAGTCAACCTAAAGGGCAAGTAGCCCATTGGCTACCAACTGCCAGTACCTGTAACATCCTGAACCTTGATCCTCAGATATCTACAACCTACGAAGAAGAAGGATGAAGATTAAGTCGGTCGTGTAGCAAAGATTGAAGATGACAGCTGACTTAGCCCCATCGCACGGCCTGTCTACAGCTTGAAAAGCCTGCTAAGAAGACAACGTCTGTTCTGTGGCCAGCGACTTCCAAGAATCCCAGGAAGGCTGCCACTTTTCCACAAAGACCAGCCCTTCCGAGGACCTGTCCAGAAAACTTTAACTCCAAGGACTCCGGTTTAGGTGGATCTGCAACCCCTGCCCACTCTGCACCCGATGAACATGGCCTGAGTCAGAGTGGCCTACCTGTCCAGTGACATCTCGTCAACTCCATCAGTGACTGACCTCTCCTGGACCCCACAAAGTCACCTGCTGCCTCAACACGAAGGGTCACTCTGACCACAACCAGCTCCGGTAACGAAAACCTGACACCAAAAGGCAACAAATGGCAACCCTGCATCTTCAGCCCCCTGACCTTGGGGAGCCTAGCCAATGTTGCCCAGGCCTAGCCCTGTATCCCAACTTATGTGTCCAGCTGGTGGTCACATTCATTCGGCCTACTGGCACGAGCCTACAGCCTCTTTATGTGACCGAGATTCTCCTTTTGTTTGCATTTGGCTCCCGATGCTGATTTGCACACTGCACTTGGCCGCCCCAATGCCACTTTTGGGGTGTAGCTTTGGTGCTGTCTTGTGGCCCTCCCCTGTGCTCACCTTAACCCCCGGGGCTTGTGCCCTGAATCCACGGGTACCTACCTGCTATCTGCATTTTGTTTGTGACCCCAGTCTACATTGACTAACACTGAGCTCAGTGGCCTCTGCACCCAACTGCACCAGTGTCGCTGGTGTTGCAGTACCTACCTTAAACTGAACCTTGCCCAGTGTTGGTCAAAACCCTCGAAGACTGGAAGAGTAAGTCGTGCACTATCTGTTAATGCATAGAACTATTTTCCTCCCATAGGATTGCATTGCATTCTCATACTATTGCACTGATTGTCTATCTATTGCGAATGTTAACCTTTGACATTGTTGATTGATACCCTAAAAGTATCCCTATACTCCTGTAAAGTAGTTCTATTGTATTTGCAAAACAATACACACTGTATTTGAAAAGTATTTCTAGTCTTAATAACTGGTACTTACCTGCAACTGAGTTCTTCTTGGTTCTAAAATAAAATAACAAAGTAATACGTTGTTAAACAATTGGTCTTTAATTCATTGTTTGAGTGTGTGTAATCATTTCTTGCTTGAGTGTGCAACAACAAATGCTTAACACAGCCCTCTGTTGAGCCTTGCTGCTTGACCACACTTCCACTAATAACTCTTTTAGTGTTATCTACAGGACTTTGTGCACACAATTTCTTACTGTGTTATAGTATATACGGAGCCAGCATCCCACATTTATAATTTTTAGAATGAAGTTTGGGAAATCATCGAAAAGATTTTCAGTTTTTACTTCCCATTTCCTTCATTACCCATTATTGATAAGTCTATTCACTTTTCCCTAATGATTTTAAATTGTTTGACTTTCTACTCTTTACAGCTGCAAAATCAATCACATCTAACTGGAAGGATGCTAATTTTCTCTCTGTTCATGCTTGGTGTGACTGGATAATGTTTCTTAAACGCGGTTACTCATCTTTGTTATCTCCTGTTACCACATCTCCCATGCTTACAACAACCATATGGTGTAATTTTGACTCCTACATTATTACTCTGAATACAACATAATATATAGAAGGTTCTGATCCCAATTTAAAATATTAGCAGTTGTAGTTTGTTTTTCATTTACCCAAGATCATTGCTTCTCATATTTCTACAATTTGTTGATGCTTTTTCTTATATTTTAAAGATATCCCACAGTTACATTACTGTTGTTGAATTCAACTCAATAAAATATTTTCAACACAAAAAGAAAGGATCAGCAGGCAGCAAGCCAGAGGTCAGGCCAACGAGTGACCAATTAAACAGACGTGGAAACAAAAGCCACAGAACATCATGGAGAGGAACACCAACAAAGCTACAATAGCTTAGGCCCAGAACACAACATTGATAAATGTGCTGAAGATACACCCTAGAATCAATGAAGGGCCAAGAATGAATAGCAAGGCTTTGGTAAATGCACCAGTGACCACGGACAGAAAATAAATGACCGCTCACAAGTGACCTACACCCATTACAATGGAGGCTGA
The DNA here is from genome assembly GCF_964204655.1 of Triturus cristatus. Taxonomy (NCBI): domain Eukaryota; kingdom Metazoa; phylum Chordata; class Amphibia; order Caudata; family Salamandridae; genus Triturus; species Triturus cristatus. The sequence continues at coordinate 629,068,639 of NC_140587.1, forward strand.
ACATAGAGATTGATTCCTATCATACGAAGAAATAACACTGGATCTCAGTGGACGCAACCCAACAAATGAGCCTCAAAAGGAAAAGAGGAGAACATAGACAAACCTCTCCCTCAAATCGTGCCACATATCCAACAGGGTGTACATTGCCATTCACTGAAGCAGGAGCCTTTAGAGAGACCTAGGGGCCTGTTACGATGTCCACCCGCCACCGTATCGGGAAACGGGATCACCCGCCATTGTCACGGCGGTCCCGCAAGTGGCATTAGGATGCGCCCGCCCGCCAGACTGACGGGCACATCCCGCATTTTAAACATTGCGGCGGGCTGTGCTGCACGGAGCACCCGCTGCAATGTGAAGTATGAATGTTGTGCATTTGAATGCATAACGTGACAGGCACCGCGCGGTGCCTGCAACCTTGTTCAAGCAAATGCAGGGGGATCCCCTGGGGGCCCGCAACAGGCCCCCAAAGACAAAACCGCATGCCTTTCCATGGTGGAGTCTCCGCCATGGAAAGGCAATGCACCACCATGATGATAATATGGATGGCGGTGCCTGCAAGGCACCGCCACCATATTCCTGGGCTTTTCCGCCCGGTAGGCAATTGGGTGGATTGCCTACCGGCGGAAAACCAGCGGACGGTCTTCCCGTCTGCCGGGGTCCCCCCCGCCATCGTAATCTGGTGGGGGGAAAAGTTATGCGGGCGGTAGATTTTGGCGGGCGGTTCTCCACCGCAATACGGGCGGTGGCGATCCGTCCGCTATCATTATGACCCCCTATGACTAGCATTAGATGCAGGCCTCAAAATATACCCCCAAAATATACTGTCAGAAAAAGCAGAAAGGGCCCAGGAAGACTGCATCAGTGCCGACGAGTAAATGCCTCCCTCTGGACCAACCCTGATGCAGTGGAGAGGAGCACTCAAAACCTTGAAAAATCAAGGAAGACCAAGTAGCAGACAGAACTAAGGGGGTCATTAGGATGGTGGAAGGACAGCCACCGCTAGGCTGGCGGTGGTGGTCCTTCCGCCATCACTAAGGTGCCGATTCCGATCCGGGTCGGAAAGCACTCTGACCGAGCCGGATCCGGAGTGTTTTCTGACCGAGCCGGAGTCCTCCAGTCCGACCGAGCGAGTACGATGCGGCCGTATGCAGCCGGACTCGGTTCGGTCGGACTCCCATAGAAGTCAATGGGAGCCGGTCGTACGACGCGTACATGGGCTACCATTGACTGAATGGGTACGTCTCGTACAAGGGCGCCCCCTACAGTGGGTACGCGTTGCTGCCATCTGCAGCGTAGGGCTGCGGGTGACAGGGGGTCCGACGCGGACCCCCAAAGGCAACCACCCGGACGTTTTGCGAGCCGGACACTCCGGTTCGCACAGGCTGTCCGATGCGTGCATCGTACTGGCTCGGTCGTAAATCGCATCCATTGAACGCCACGGTTAGCTTACGACCAAGACGTACGGAGCGGTTTGGACCCGGAAACGACTTGGTCGATGAATTTCACGTAGCTCGCATCGTACTTGCTCGCTCGTGCAGCTGTACGAGTCGGGCAAAAAACACGCGTACGGCTCGTAGTCGGTGCCCTTCCGACCCGGATCGGCCCCTAAGCATTTTACCCACCTCCCAAATAGGATGGCGGTAGGTACCGCAACGGACGCAAAGTCTGTCCGCCACTACCCAGCTAAAGGCAATTGTGCCGATTGCCTGGCAGACAGGGTTAGGTGCCTGAAATCATGGCGGTGCCTAGCAGGCACCATCCACCAAATTAGGATGTTGTGTGGAAAGGCCATTACGTTTTGTACATTCCCCCCTGCAAGCTAAGCTGTTTTATTAGTTTTAAGCTGCGTTATTTTAACGACTTGGCTAATGCGCTGTTTTTTATGATGATGTTATGCAAATCTGACAAGGTGACTTTGAGGGCGATTGCCCTGCATATCTCCGTACTTGCTTACATTATTGTGAATATCATGCTTCAACATTTGTTTACATTATTGTAAATATCATGCTTCAATGTTTGATATGGTTTGCAATGAGACACTTAGATTGTGAGCTGTTCCACAGCAGTTTTTATCGGCCTCTTTGAAGGCTCTGTGTGCGGCGTTTAACTCCTGTTGCCGCTCGTGAGTAATCATTTTCATTTTTGCCTCTGTGAAGCTTTCAGCTGTGCTGACACACACACCCCCCGCCTGTGCCCAATGAACGCGCTACGCTCCAATTCTGACGTACTCGTTCTGGTGAGATACTTAAAGGGTCATGTGACACCTCCCAGGGTTAGCTGTCAGATGTCGTTGACGCTGCCCGGGAGGTATGTCAGACTGCGATGCATGCGCGTTCGTTTTCACATTGGAAAGATTCTACCTCGTTCACCGCGTTGCTCGCCTGCTTTTGCCCTGATATGAGACTGGGTTTACTTTCCTCTTTAGCATTCCAATTTTGTGAATCTCCCGTTGTTTAGACACCCCCCTATTTGGGTTTTATTCGTAATAGCCGCTGATGTGCACTTTTGCCACAGACGCATGAATTATTTTTCTTTCTGGGCAGGTAGAGCCGCTGAGTAAACTGCACTTTAATCCGATATACGCTGGGTGTTGACCCACTGTAGATGTTTTTAAATGTTTGAGGCCCGTCAACGTTACCCTATCCCTGGTGTTTTCCTTATGGTTACACCTTTCCCAATACCATCGGACATAAGTGCCGCCCATGTTTTTACCTAATTCCATTCTCCCCACTCCTTTGGGTCCTTTGCTGTTCATACTATTACAGAACGTATTAGGTATTTTTAAATCGGTTTTGTAATGTTGGAATTTTGCGCTCTTACCCCCCCAGCTCTGGTTACGTCTGAACCACTGTCCACTCTGTTTCTTCGGATATTGATAAGAAAATCTTCATTCAAGTACCGGTTATCAACACCTAATGGTGAGTACCATACCACCATGCAGAGTGGACTGATCATCACGGCTTAATTAAGACCTGATGTAGATGTACTCTTTCCCTTTTCCGTCTTTTCTTTTTAGGAGCCACGTGGGCCCATTCCCCATATCGTCCAGCATGATTCATCTCTGCTGATGCTGGTAAATAATACCTTAATTCTATGAACTGACATTTAATTGTCTCTCAGACACACCGTATTAATACTACTCATTGTCCTCAGGTGTAAGCCCATCCCCCTTGTTGGTCCTGAAGAAGACCCCGCTTCCAAGAATTTACAATTTTCTGGCTCGATTAGGGGTCGAAACGTCGACTATCTCCTTGTTTGTTTCCAATACATGAGACTGACAGTGATTATACAACTGCTTTCGTTGTTCATGTTATTGCATCTGTGTGTATTGCCATTTAAGTGGCAGGTTAGGTCTTTAAATTGATTTTGGATGTTCTTAAACACACGACCTTCCCCTTCACATCGTCTGCACTTATCCCTATTTTATGTTGCACTTATCACTTTACTTACACCCTTATAAATAGAAAATGATGACTTTGACATGCTTTTGTCTGTTGATCAGGTTGATATGTTGACCTTTTTCCATGTTTAAATGAATAAATCCAGTAATTTATGTATCTCAATAGGTGCTGTCATAATTCTGTTTAAGTTTACACAACAAACGTGTGTTCCAATTGAGTCAAATTATTCCACTGTGACTGTCTTTTCATGTACCAAAGTGTGGAAAGGCTGGCGGGGATGGTGTTTGGGGGCCCATTGCAGGCCCCCTTGTCCTGGGGGAGGTGTTGCTGCACTGGGGGGTACCCATGGTACCCCCCTGCATTTCCCTGTACTGGGTGGCAGGCACCGCATGGTGCCTGCCACACAATGCAGGGAAATGCAGTGCATGCCATTTTAACATTGCGAACAGTGCTGCATCCGCAATGTTTATGGCCACATACTGGCGGGTGCATCGTAATATGTGTGGTGGGACCAGCGCATTATTGGCGGGCAGTCCCTACCATCTCAACGATGGCGGGCTGACAACTTAATGCAGACATGCTCGGCAGCCCACATAAATGGGAATGTTCACTGATAGAATATCGATGCTAAAAACATTGATGGTAAAAATATACAAAACAATATGTAGATTGTAAAAATATCGACTCTCTATACTTAAACAGGTAAGTGCAAAAATATTGAATCAAAAATATCGAAGTTAAAAATATAGATGTAAAAAATATTGATTAAAAAAAAATATATATATTATATACATAGAATATTAATATTATCTTTAACAAAATAAATTACATATAATATACATTTCAACTAAATATAAAAATGTAACTTAATTTAAAAAATATAAACGCACAAACATAATAATTTATACATATACATATATTTACTTTAATATAATTGATTTACTGTTATCTTTATTTAATTTTCAAACTTTTAAATTATATAAAAATAAAATATATATATATATCAATAATTTAAAATAAAAAAACATTCTATAATTATTTAAAACATTAAACTATTAAAACAGAATTAAAACGTACATTTCGAAATACAATAAATACAACAGTAGGGAAAATGTTGGATAGCGAAATAATTAAATTTACTATACCAACTGCAATGAGTGCAACAGTAGGAAAAGTGTTAGATAGCGAAGGGGTAAAAATTACTATTCCCACTCCAGTGATTGCAACAGTAGCGAAAGTGCTTGATAGCGAAGGGGTAAACATTACTATTTCCACTCCAGTGAGTGCAATAGTAGGGAAAGTGTTAGATGACAGAGGGGTAAAAATTATTATTCCCACTCCAGTTATTGCAATAATAGGAAAAGTGCTGGATAGCGAAGCGGTACAAATTACTATTCTCACTACAAAGAGGGCGATTCCGATCTGGGTCGGACAGCTCTCTGAGAGCTGTCCGTAGCCTTACCGTGTGACCGACACGTACCCGTAGCCGGTCCGTCCTGTTGATGAAGTGCGATGTGCATAACTGCCAAAAACCCGACCGACACGTAGGCTGTGATTCAAGCTTATTCTCCGTCCGAGCCGTAACTCCGAACGCCGAACGGAGTCGCCCGGAATCAGTATCCATAGCAGTTTCCGCCCTGACAAGCACGATGCGTACTTCCTACATGCCATACGGCACGTCACAGCATCCGGAAAAGAAGCATATCAGCTACGATTCGCGCCACAACTCAATCCATGACTACGAGACGGACCAGCTTGCAACGGGTACGAGACAGAGCAACAAGCAGTGTGTACGAGACGAACACATCATGAATCCCATCGCGCAGGTTATACCAGTACTCTACATCTATGACCGGATCACGAACAGATGCAGACGGCGCAGACGGTAAGTCAGACACCTACCACACAAACAAACGACACATACCTGCAAAATGGCACACACACACAGGGGATCCACATCCTGTTCACTAACATCAGGCCACCATAGGGGTTGTATGGCCAGCACCACTACGCCCCCATAGGGGACCTGTTTCCCAGCACTACTGCCACCCCCACCCATAGGGCTTATGTTGCCCATCACCCCTGCCACCCCCACTCATAGGGGACCTGTTGTCCATCACTACTGCCACCCCCACTCATAGGGGACTTGTTGCCCATCTCCCCTGCCACCCCCACACATAGGGGACCTGTTGCCCATCACCCCTGCCACCCCCACCCATTGGGCTTATGTTGCCCATCACCCCTGCCACCCCCACTCATAGGGGACATGTTGTCCTTCACCCCTGCCACCGATGCACATAGGGGACCTGTTCCCCATCACCCCTGCCACCCCCACCCATAGGGCTTATGTTGCCCATCACCCCTGCCACCCACACTCATAGGGGGCCTGTTACCCATCACCCCTGCCACCCCCACACATAGGGGACCTGTTGCCCATCACCCCTGCAACCCCCACCCATAGGGCTTATGTTGCCCATCACCCCTGCCACCCACACTCATGGGGGACCTGTTGCCCATCACTACTGCCACCCCCACTCATAGGGGACCTGGTGCCCATCACCCCTGCCACCCCCACACATAGGGGACCTGTTGCCCATCACCCCTGCCACCCCCACCCATAGGGCTTATGTTGCCCATCACTACTGCCACCCCCACTCATAGGGGAGCTGTTGCCCAGCACTACTGCCACCCCCACACATAGGGGGCCTGTTGCCCATCACCACTGCCACCCCCACTCATAGGGGACCTGTTGCCCATCACTACTGCCACCCCATTCATAGGGGACCTGTTGCCCATCACCCCTGCCACCCCCACCCATAGGATGGGTGATGCGCCACACATCCATCATACTCCAGCATTAGGTGTGTCAGCAAAATACATCCCCCTAACATCAGGACAACAGTGTGTAGTCTGTGACAAATTCCCACAACAGTGTGACTACGAACATACAATGTAACTAGCAGCATATGTGTGACCAACAAATGAGTGTGGCCTACACAAGGCAAGCATCACTATAGCACTGTGTCAATGTAAAACTAACACCCCCTCACTGTGTAGAACAAAAGTTAAGTGTGGGGTTCCAAACTGCAGCAAATGTCGAGCATTGTGGTGATGGGGTCTAAACCACCCCTCATCACAGTGACCAAAAGGTAAGTGTCATCATGGTCAAAGCTGCAAAAGCCAAACAGCATGTATGATTCCTGCTCCCAACACATGATACACTTTTCGGGCAAACTAGTGGTTGTGTCCCATACCCACAGAGATGTGGTGAGGCTAACAGGCACTAAAGTCGGGATCACCTAATGACCCATGTGCTGCCAGACTTCTGTCTGATGTGGTAGATACTATTAATTCAGAAGTGAATCATATGATCAATAAATCGCTCCATGAGGCGCATGTTCCTCTATCATGGAAGCAGGCACTGATTCTTCCCCTTCTTAAGAAACCATCACTTGACCCTGTGCTACCTGAGAATTACTGCCCTATCTCGCTTCTGCCAAGTTTGGCTAAAGTCTGCGAAAGTGTGGTTACGTCTCAATTCACTAACTATGTCGAGGGGTCATATCTGTTTCATCCGGCCCAATCCGGCTTCCGTGCCTAATATAGCATGGAGTCAGCATTGCTAGAGGTGACGGAGGCGATCCGGCAGTGTTTGAATGCCGGCGGGAAAGCAGCCTTGGTGATGTTAGATCTCTCGGCTGCTTTCGACACCATGCCCCACTCTCTGCTCCTTGACCGTCTTTCAGATATAGGTATCTCTGGCTTAGCTCTGCAGTGGATCAGGTCTTTCTTGGAGGGATGGTCGCAGCAGGTCTGGCTCCCTCCGTGTGCCTCCGTGGCTTTGCAGGTGACTACGGGTGTGCCGCAGGGGTCATCACTTAGCCCCCTGCTCTTTGACATATATGTGACTCCGCTGGTTTATCTTGCCGAGTCATTAGGGGCTAAAGTGATGGCTTATGCTGACGATACTCAGCTTTTATTTTCTTGGAACAGGGAAGATGACTCGGTTGTGGCTGTGCAACATTGTTTGTCTTCAGTTTTTCACTGGCTGGCGAATGCTCAGCTGAAATGCAATGAAGGAAATCTGAAGTACTTTTGAATGGCTCCTTCTCGCTTGATTTTAGAGATAGGCTTTGGCCATCTGGTTTTCCTCGACCAACTACAAGTAAAGGCGCCACAAAAAACCTTGGCGTCTGGTTCGATGAAAACCTAAATTTTTCAACACAAGTGAAGAAGCTGGCCGGTATCTGCTTTGGCACTCTCAAAACCTTGAGGAAGTTTCTTCCTCTTTTGCCAGGTAGTGCCAAAGAAACTGTGGTCTGTGCCCTATTTTTATCCCGTTTGGATTATGCTAACGCCCTCTTGGTTGGCAGCCCGGGTTTTTTAGTTAAGAAATTGCAAGTTGTCCAAAACTCGGTGGCCAGACTTCTTCTGGGCTTGCAATCAAGGCTTAGTGTTCGCACTCACCTGCGTTCCTTGCATTGGCTCCCAGTCGAATCTCGTCTGAAATACAAAATGTTATCTATTGCCCATCGGGCCCTTTATGGCCTGGGCCCTATCTATCTGCAGAAGAGGTTTGCCTTTTACACACCAGGGAGACAGCTGCGCTCGTCTGCTCAGCTGTTGGTTCAGACCCCCAGGTTTAATCGCCAAAAACTTGGGGGGAACTCCTTTGTGCGCAAAGCTGACCTTGCCTGGAATTTGCTGCCCCAGGCTCTTCGGGCTACCCAGGACCAGCCGCGGCCCATGGAGGGAGTTCCGTGGGGCGGTAAGGCGGGGCGGGGGAGGGGCAGGGTGAGGGGTTCTAAAAACCAGAATATGGATAATTACAGGTAAGTAAACAATTAAATAACTAAAATGAATTTCATAGCGTGCGCTGCATGGCACGATGCCAGTTTTTAGAACCCCCCACCCTGCCCCTCCCCCACCCGCCTTACCGCCCCACCGAACTCCCTCCACGGGCCACGGCTGCCCAGGACCCTCTTTTGTTTAAGAAAAAACTAAAAACGCTGTTTTTTTAATCTTTATTGGTGTGCATTTCTTCTCTCTTTTTTTCTGAAGCTAGCGCCGGGACACTTTCGAGTATCCGTGCGCTGTACAAATGAAATATAATATAACATAACATAACAGTGCAGTGAAAACAAAACATACTCTCGGCCATGTGCAGACAAGCACCACACATGGGGGCTGACAATGCATACAGTGTACAATGACACAAGAGCAGAAGTGGCCATCACAAAGCATACACATATCTCGAAAATAGACACACTAATCAAAACAACCTGTGTAGACTGTAGGTGTCTGGTCACAAACTCCCATTCCATGCCAGCAATGGCACCTAACAACCAGGATGAATGTGCACAATGATGTGATATGACTCACAGGCTTCCCTTTTGGATTTACTCAAACGTCTCCTATAATGAAATTCCAACCAATGTATAGTGAACCAAAGACAAGAAGTCTGTGAGACTTTAGCACAACAGAGTAGGGTATATTGTTACTTTATTTAAAACTTTTTCTATATCTCAAACTGTATTACAGTAATGTATCCACAATTATTAGATGTATTGAGGTAAACATCTTTATAAACAACATTCATATAGAAACGTGACAATCAATAAAAATAATTCACATTAACAATTCTAATCGTTATTTGCACATAATTGGATCAAATATAAAAAATCATTCAATATGAGAGTCAAAACATTTTTTTATATAAAAAAGGTAAAATTTAAAAACACAGATACAATTGTGTCCTCTTGTCGACGCGTTTCGGTGTAAAGTATGATATGTAACACCTTCTTCAGGACCAATACGTTAAAAACAGCTCTCACTACCAAGTACAGTCAATCTACAAAAGAGGGAATACATACAATTATAATACATACATGTGCTTATGATACTAAGTCCTATAATTGGTTCGATATACTTGATTATGGATGATTAAAGAAAATAGAGCATTTCACTTTCTAAAATAACAATGTTTAGTTCTAAAAGTACAGAAAAACTGCACTTGATACTAAGAAGGACTACCACATTGTTTAACCTTAATGTAGCATTACCTCCTGCACCCCGTTGATTGGTTAAATCACAACAACCAGGGTAGAATATTACTACTTTTAATTCAATGTCTCCTAGAGTTCATTACTTAATAGGTTTCAAGAGAGACATGTATCACTGAAGACCCAAAAGGATCCCCCTGAGTCTTATATAACACCATGGATATGGTGGTGAGATGTCTGCAGTTAACCCATATTAAATTTTGTGCATGTACTCACACGAAGATAAGGCCTCGTGGTCGTAGTCCTTAAATGACCAGAATGACGTGTCAATTCACTTTATCCTAATAATCGAATCAGATATAAAATTATATAAAGATTTGCAATTTTTCAATTTTGTCTTTTTATATCGTGTCTTTATTGTTGTTAACTCTTGATTTCAAGTTAATGGGCACCACTCACCCTGATTTTGGGCATGTATCTTCTAAAGCTGCTCGTCAATGTTATATATAGCCTTTCATTTCATACTCAATAGATTCTATTGGGGCAAAATGAATATGGACTCATATTAATATCCAAACAATTAGCGAACCCTGATTATTGAGAGTTCTATTAGGAAATGGATTAACTTACCATAAAACCAACAAACAATGCGTATTTATTGCTTTCTTCTCCTTCCCATTAATTACGAAGAAGTGCAGTTCGTTCCACTTATTTCCCACAATACCGGTGATTATCTCGCTCGGAAAAATAGCGGACTTTTACTAGGTAGCTACATATCGAAGGGAGACTTATCCGACTTGAATGGTTGATTTACGATATTTATAATTAAATATAGCTATGTGATCCCTAACAATGGCGATCACAAGGAAAATTTATCAATAAAAATGATCCTTTTATTGCACCACGTAGGTAGCGAATATATACGCGAAACTAGAGTGCAAATAATAATTATGCGATCCAGTCTTAGTAATCCAAAAACTAAATAGTGAGTGACTTCGCTACAGAGTCCATGGGGTGGATAGTACACAACCCCCTCTGGTTAACAGCATTTTATGAATAGCCTTATAAGTGAGCATGTATGGACCCGGTTTTTTGAAATTCGTAAATTTGTGAGACTTTCTCCTTAAACCCTAGGAACTGGTCCCTGCTTGAATTAAACACGAGCGGGATAATCACCGGTATTGTGGGAAATAAGTGGAATGAACTGCACTTCTTCGTAATTAATGGGAAGGAGAAGAAAGCAATAAATACGCATTGTTTGTTGGTTTTATCGTAAGTTAATCCATTTCCTAATAGAACTCTCAATAATCAGGGTTCGCTAATTGTTTGGATATTAATATGAGTCCATATTCATTTTGCCCCAATAGAATCTATTGAGTATGAAATGAAAGGCTATATATAACATTGACGAGCAGCTTTAGAAGATACATGCGCAAAATCAGGGTGAGTGGTCCCCATTAACTTGAAATCAAGAGTTAACAACAATAAAGACACGATATAAAAAGACAAAATTGAAAAATTGCAAATCTTTATATAATTTTATATCTGATTGGATTATTAGGATGAAGTCAATTCACACGTCATTCTGGTCATTTAAGGACTACGACCACGAGGCCTTATCTTCGTGTGAGTACCTGCACAAAATGTAATATGGGTTAACTGCAGACATCTCACCACCATATCCATAGTGTTATATAAGACTCAGGGGGATCCTTTTGGGTCTTCAATGATACATGTCTCTCTTGAAACCTACTAAGTAATGAACTCTAGGAGACATTGAATTAAAAGTAGTAATATTCTACCCTGGTTGTTGTGATTTAACCAATCAACGGGGTGCAGGAGGTAATGCTACATTAAGGTTAAACAATGTGGTAGTCCTTCTTAGTATCAAGTGCAGTTTTTCTGTACTTTTAGAACTAAACATTGTTATTTTAGAAAGTGAAATGCTCTATTTTCTTTAGTCATCCATAATCAAGTATATCGAACCAAAGATAGGACTTAGTATCATAAGCACATGTATGTATTATAATTGTATGTATTCCCTCTTTTGTAGATTGACTGTACTTGGTAGTGAGAGCTGTTTTTAACATATTGGTCCCGAAGAAGGTGTTACATATCATACTTTACACCGAAACGCGTCGACAAGAGGACACAATTGTATCTGTGTTTTTAAATTTTACCTTTTTTATATAAAAAAAAATGTTGACTCTCATATTGAATGTTTTTTTATATTTGATCCAATTATGTGCAAATAACGATTAGAATTGTTAATGTGAATTATTTTTATTGATTGTCACGTTTCTATATGAATGTTGTTTATAAAGATGTTTACCCCAATACATCTAATAATTGTGGATACATTACTGTAATACAGTTTGAGATATAGAAAAAGTTTTAAATAAAGTAACAATATACCCTATCTCTGTTGTGCTAAAGTCTCACAGACTTCTTGTCTTTGGTTCACTATACATTGGTTGGAATTTCATAATAGGAGACGTTTGAGTAAATCCAAAAGGGAAGTCTGTTAATTTTGAACATTTCACGTACCCGGTCCCTTTTGGTCAAACCTGGGAAACTCTCTATTTGTATTTGGATATGACTCACAGGAACAGCAGGGCAAATCACAGAAACAGCATCCAGACAATGGCCCACAACAGCAATACCAATGCACTGATGCAGATGCACAAACACAAACAGGCAACCTCACACTGCACATCTGACACAACATGTGTGTGTGTGTATGTGTCTCAGTATCACCAGGCAGCTACACAACACATGAGGGGGGCTGAACCACGGTGACACAGATGTGGACACAGTGCCATACAAAAGTACACCATCATTGGGACACCCTTAGTGGGCAATCAGGCATTGTGAGATGAGAGGGAGCACAACAGACACATGTGACACAACCTGGAATGAACACAAACTAACACAGCAAGAGACTGACACTCAACAACACTACCCTCAGGGACCAGACATTGGGGTGACACAAGCATGCATGACACCTCCACTGTGCTGACAAAGGTAGATGTCGTACAAACTGGGAAACCCAGACATGTGTCCTGTGCCACAAACGTACATCACACCTACACAAACACAAATCACTCAGCATGGCCCGTCATCAATGGACAAACGGGAGCTAGGGGCCCATCCATGCAAACATTTACATCAGTCCACTTTCAACATCACACACCCTGAACTGCACCAATGTGCATCTGTGAAGCCCACATGGACAGGTGACATTGCACATGCACCCATGACAAACACAGGAATGTTGGGAGGAACTAAGGTGCACAGACTCATCACACAAGGGCAGTTTACAACCCTGGTGAATGACAGACATACTGCACAGTATGCAGTACATGGCCATGACATCATTGCTCACATAACGTTCTGAATACCTGCCACAGTCCCAGGACAATGCAGAAGCCGCAGATGTGACCATGCAAATGAAATGTTCACAGAGATGTCCACAAATTGTTGATCATGACACACCCAGTTAGCTGCAAAGGATGACATGGATACCGACCAGAATAGGATACATATCTCATGGACCACATGGAGTACCTCACATCAACACCTCAGTATTCAACATTGGAAACCAAGCATTACAGGTGCAAGGGCGTGCTAAACATCATCAACCTAATGTACAGCTAAATCAAGTTCACAAGGATAAAGAAAAAAGCTTTATTCAGCATGTGAAAATTGAAACGTCCGTTAAAACAAAAGGCCAATGGCCAGTCCATTATCAAATTACAAGGAGTGAACCTGAGTGACAACTGTCACACGTTGCTTGCCTGCACTGGAAGGACAGGGGACATCACCTCGGAGGGGCATACATGGGGGCAGGCCAGGCACCACAGGGACAGGATCAGGGCACAGCAGAAGGAGGCAGTGAAGGGGTGGTGGATACAGGAGGGTCACTTGCAACTGCAGTGGAGCTGACTGAAGTGGTGGGTGTAGTCACAACTGTGGGGCACAAGTCAGATGGGGTGGGTGCTGGCACAACTTCAGTGGGAAGGTCAGATGGAGTGGATTAGGTCCCCACTGTAGTGCCCAAGTCAGACGGGGTGGTCGTGGACTCCACTGCAGTGCCTAAATCCATGTGAGCAGAATGGGGTGCAGGTGAGGTCGGCAGGACAGAGGGGGGGGACACGGCCCCCACATCAGTGGCACTAACCATCTGACCGGGTGTGGAGGAGCAAGTGGTAGGGGGGAGGGCCTCAGCATTTTGGGGATGGTGTATCTGTGGGTGGGGGAACCCGGGGCAGGGTGTTGCGGGAGAACCTCTGGAGTGGTGGAATGGGGGATGGAGGCCGGAGACTTTGCCTTGGAGCTGTGTGGCGGCGGTGGAGTCTTGGGGCCCGATTCACAGAACTAACTTAAGACAAAATCCTAAACTTACTACCATTTTCGTATTCACAGAAGGCACTTACTCATTTTGGTATTCACAGAAGACACTTACTCACTTCGGTATTCACAGAAGTTAGGAGTCCTAACTTTAGGACTCCTAAATGCCCTCTGTGAAGACCGAAAGTCTTAAAATTAGGATTTTTCTCAGTTTAGGAGTCCTAAAGTTAGGAGTCCTAACTTTACTACTACTAAACTGAGAAAAATCCTAATTTTAAGGCTTTCGTAATTCACAGAAGGCATTTATGAGTCCTAAAGTTAGGAGTCCTAAATTTACTACTACTAAATTGAGAAAAATCCTAATTTTAAGACTTTCGGTATTCACAGAAGGCATTTAGGAGTCCTAAAGTTAGGAGTCCTAACTATACTACTACTAAACTGAGAAAAATCCTAATTTTAAGGCTTTTGGTATTCACAGAAGGCATTTAGGAGTCCTAAAGTTAGGAGTCCTAACTTTACTACTACTAAATTGAGAAAAATCCTAATTTTAAGACTTTCGGTATTCACAGAAGGCATTTATGAGTCCTAAAGTTAGGTGTCCTAACTATACTACTACTAAACTGAGAAAAATCCTAATTTTAAGAATTTCGGTATTCACGTAAGGCATTTAGGAGTCCTAAAGTTAAGACTCCTAACTTCTGTGAATACCGAAATGAGTAAGTGCCTTCTGTGAATACCAAAATGAGTAAGTGCCTTCTGTGAATACCAAAATGGTAGTAAGTTTAGGATTTTGTCTTAAGTTAGTTCTGTGAATCGGGCCCAACCTCTTCCGGATCAGGGGGGACTTGCGGGTGGGGGCCTCATTCTGACTGCACCTATGGGAGGGTGTCCGGGTGTGAGGGGCACTCCCCTCTGTGTGTGGGGACTTCCTCTTCCCCTTGTAATCTAGATCTGCTGGGTCGGTGGGGAAGAGGCCAAGGTCACAGAGGAAGAGCTTCTGTGGAGATGGGGTTGCAGGTGAGGCAAGGGAAGGGGGCTGGGAGGGAGAGGTTTCCAGGACTGTGGAGTGGTTGTGGATGACTGTGTGTGTGTCCGCAAACCAGCTTCTGTGAGTGTGGTATCAGTCCCCTGCGCTTGCTTGTGTGCACGTCTAGCCCTTGGTTTGGGTGTTTGTGTGCTGCCCGTGTCTGTGGCTTTGTGAGAATGTGCAGGTGTGTGTGTGCTTGGGACAGGTAGGCTGCTAGGAATCGTCGGTGGTGCAGGGGTAGGAGGGGTGCGGGACTGTTGGAGGAGGGACACTACTGCTGTCAGGGAGGAGGCCACGTACTGATTGGTCCTCTGTAGGGCAGACGTGCCTGATGAAATGCCCTCCATGAACGACACCAGTTGTGTCAACAGAGTGTTGTGTGCATGGAGGACACTCAGCATCGATGTCTGCCCTACATGGATCTGTCTAAGTAAGTCCACAGACTCCTCACTCAGGGCAGCAGGAGACACAGGGGCAGGGAGTGCGGTGCCTGGCACAAAGGAGACATGCGCCTGAACAAGGGAGCCTCCACAGACCTCTGGGATGGGAGCCGATGGGAGGGTGGTGATGGTGGTGGTGTGGGTGGTGGCGGAGACAGCCTCACTAGCTGAGGTTTGGTGGCTGCTGACACCTGCCTCCACAAGGGAGTCATCCTCCGAGCTGCTGTGGCCGTCAGCTGGGGGGATGGTGCTGACGACTCCTCGCTGTGGCTCCACTCACCCTCCGTGCCACGGGGTCCCCCGACTCCTCTCCTTCTGTCCCAGTCAGGCTCTGTGGCTCCTCCTGATCCGTGGAGCTGTCCCCTCCTGTGGCCGTGGATGTATCTGGATAGGAATAGCAAGAAAGAGAACAACATCAGTCACCTGCACTGACTGCACACACCACAGTGAGTACATCACATCACAGGGCAAGCCCTGGCATCATCAGCTGAACACTGCTCAAAATGCCAACACTGTTTAGAATAAGCCAATTGTCATTCTCAACATCAACCATGGCACACATATCCCTCCTTGACTTGCACCCATATGTCTGTTGCATGTTGGATGCTAATACCCCAATGTCCCGACATGCACCACCCACACATCAGTTGGACATGCAAGTAAACATGTAGGAGTATGTCACTATACATACCGCACATCTCTTGCCACTGACGGAATGGGCAGAGACTCATTTCACATGCTTGTGATGCATGCCAGCAACACACACTATGATGTTCTCATGTCCTGATAGTCAATGCCACAATAGGGTGCATGGTGCACACTTGAACACAATGCAGGATCACTCATAGCAAGTTAAATGCCATGGCACTGGCATGCCTGGAAAGTCAGTCAACACTGTCTCCTGTCACAGGGGCAGGGCACCCAGACAACAACAGTATGCACTGTGTCACAATCATAGCTCAGGGGTAAAGCTAACTCTGCAGATGACAAGTGGAATTTCCCATCCCCTGCAAACAACATATCCTGGACCCAGAAGACCCCACATCATGGAAATCAGACATATGAGTCTCTGCAAACACAGCTCCCTGTACATTAGCACAACACAGTCTGCAGTGCATGTAACACAGCTGCCTGAAGTATACAGTTGCATACACCATTGTGCGCTGTCAGATGATCACACAACTATTTGTCACACAGGTCTTGTCTCTCACAGTCACATCTCAGATGTCCTGCTGACCCTCAAAATCATGGACACCCCAGTTGTACGTAACAGGAAGCCACACCATAATGACACAGAGGCAGACACCTGAAGGCGCATGTCACTAAGCACAACCTGTAAGTTGATACACAGGAGTGGGATTACAGAGTGTTTCTAAATGCCCTTGAGGAGGCATGACTACCCAGGTCTACGTGAAACAGTGTTTGGCCCTGGACAGTAGTCAGGTGGCTAAGCAAGTGTGACACACTTGATATACATACTCCTGAGGCCCACAAATTGGAGTCCCCTGCTGCATGGTTTTGTTTGAAATACCCCAGCCACATGTGGCGAGTCAGACCAGCAATTGTAACACATATCAAGGGCACACACAGATCACATGTCAGATCCCAGGTCTTGGGTAAACAATTGAACCACCCATGAAACACACAACAGAGTCATGGAAACAGATGCTGTTCGGTAGCTGAAGCATAGCTGACTGCAGGGACAGAGTGCCCTAGTGACACAAGCAACAGACTGTAGGGGCCACACCTGTGGAACAGATGAGGAGGGTGCATCACACAATTGAGGGACCTGAGTATTGGACTACAAGACTTACGTAATGTGGAAGTGTGACCAGGCCAAAAGACTGCAATTAGCATGTCAGACATAGTACACAGATAAGGCATGGACTTACCCCCTTCTTGCTGCTGTCTGGCCTTCAGCTGCCTATCCAGGTCTGGGAAGACCACTGCCAGGATCCGGAGCATGTGGGGGGTCAGGGTCCGGTGTCCGCCCCTACTGCGTGGAGGTGACAGCTTGAGCTGGACTCTAGCGATCCTCCGGGTCCAGCCCGAAGGTCCTGCCACCTCTTCTGGCAGTTGCGGATCCGGCGCTTGTAGACCCCCACCGAATGAACTGCCCGGGCAATGGTCAGCCATATCTCCTGCTTCTAGTGGGCATCAACCTGTGAGGATGACAAAGTTAAAAGTCCATTAACACATATGCCCCATGTTTGTGCTGCACACATTTGGATATACATGTCATCATCACAAAGGGAAATGAGTTACACAGGTAGTGTAACCATGGGGAAGGACAAATCAGCTGCATGTCTGACATGTTAACAATGCCTGGGAAGTTTAAGCTTGCACTAATGCACTTTAGCAGCAGAACACCTGTTCATTACATGTACCTACACATTTTGGGGGATGAAAGTAGTCAGTGAGAATGCTTGCCACTGGTGTACACACTGCTAGTACTGCTAGTCAGACCACATGCACAATTAGGAAGGCAGTGGACTGCACACTCACCTGCTCCCCTGGTTTCCCATACAGCTTGCTGTACTGTGGAAGGAGCCCGTCCAGCAGGGCCTGGTTATCCTCAGTGAAAGCTGGGGCCCGCTCCAGAGTACGTGCCATAGTAGGAGCCAGAGGATGCAGAGACAGCAGCAGTGGTTGCAGGGATGTGGTCCAGGAGCATGTAGTGCAGGCAAGTGAGCTCCCTGGGGGCCAGCCAGCCTTATATCTGTGCTGCAGAGGCAGAATATGTGCCATGTCTCCCAAGTGATAGGTCCAAAACGGTTGTATTCTATGAATCTGGCCAATCCATGGAAATGTATGACTCGTACACGCCTTCTGCATCGTTCAAATCTTCACCTTCATGAAACACTAGGAATTGCAACATTGTTGTAGGCATCCAACTGAATTTCCAGCGCACAACACGTACAAGTTTTGAATCCAAATCTGTATCCATGACAGTCCAGAGCCAATGGGTGCGCCAGGCTCAGTCAACTGACTGTACAACGCGTATTTTTGAAAATACACATGCACCCGTCTCCATACGATTCAATGGCCAAGGCGTACGCCTGTCTCGGACCATGCCTGCCCGACACGCATGCATGACAGTCACCCGCGTCGGACCTCATTGCAGTCAATGGCAAAGCGTACGCATGGCTCAGTCATGAACCGTGCAATGCGTACGCATTGTCACCCGCGTCGGACCTCATTGCAGTCAATGGCAAAGCGTACGCACAGCTCGGTCATGAACCGTGCAATGCGTACGCATTGTCACCCGCGTCGGGCCTCATTGCAGTCAATGGCAAAGCGTACGCACGGCTCGGTCATGAACCGTGCAACGCGTACGCATTGTCACCCGCCTCGGACCTCATTGCAGTCAATGGCAAAGCGTACGCACGGCTCGGTCATGATCCGTGCAATGCGTATGCATTGTCACCCGCGTCGGACTTCATTGCAGTCAATGGCAAAGCGCACGCACGGCTCAGTCATGAACCGTGCAATGCGTATGCATTGTCACCCGAGTCTGACCTCATTGCAGTCAATGGCAAAGCGTACGCACGGCTCGGTCATGAACCGTGCAATGCGTATGCATTGTCACCCGCCTCGGACCTCATTGCAGTCAATGGCAAAGCGTACGCACGGCTCGGTCATGATCCGTGCAATGCGTACGCATTGTCACCCGCGTCGGACCTCATTGTAGTCAATGGCAAAGCGTACGCACGGCTCAGTCATGAACCGTGCAATGCGTATACATTGTCACCCGAGTCGGACCTCATTGCAGTCAATGGCAAAGCGTACGCACGGCTCGGTCATGAACCGTGCAATGTGTACGCATTGTCACCCGCGTCGGACCTCATTGCAGTCAATGGCATAGCGTATGCAGGGCTCGGTCATGAACCGTGCAATGCGTACGCATTTTCAATCGCGTCGGACCTCATTGGTGTGACTATTCAACGGATTCAACAAACAATTACTTGCCAGGGACACCTGTGCACACCTGCCACACTACAGCATTGGCCACACAGTGTCTCATGGCATGTAAGGCTGCATTCCCTGTGTGTTGGGGGGGCCACATTTGGTTTGTTGGGTGGCACTTTTGTTCAGCCACTCCCAGGCTGTTCACGTGTACATGCGGGCAGAATCCTTTGTGTGTTGTGCACATTACCACTGTGATGTGCAAATATACAGTAATGGGCATGAGTCACGGACACAGTTTCATGTTGGATATGTGTAGGACATGTCACATACACCCTGAGTCCTGGGGGTGATGGCATGTACGTCACAGTGAGACCTGTAGCCACAATTCAGATGTGCACCCACAGTCTGTGTGCATGTTGTGTCTCAGATGTGTCTGATCAAATGTGCCCAATGGGAGACAGTCTCCACATCCATGTGGTATATGCATCAACCTTGATGGTGTGTGTGTGTCTAAGAGACGTACATGTAGGGCCTGCAGGGACAACAGTGGCCACTACCTGTGAGACTCAGGCTTGCCTTGTGGTGTGTACGTGATACGCCATGTCCATGCCAGTGTCGATGTGGCAATACAGGGACCCTGGGTATCTGCATGGCAAAGATCTGTGATGCCTGGGCGACATCAAGCCTCACTTGTCACTGTGGTGTGTGTTTGTAACATCACAGCAGTACATAGGTTGGGTGACACAGACAGATGATCGGCCATTGCCCTACATGGGACTCATGTGGACATGTGGAATTGAGATGTGAGGTGATGGTCATGTAGGTGACATATGTGTCCATGCCCAACAGCACACACCTCAGTACATTGTGTATTTCATGATGTATCATGTGATATTGAGCCTGGTCATGGCCACATGGGTGGATGAACCGACAATCTTCGTTTGTTCCTCTCTGTTCTGCAGGGCACCAGCTGTCCATCGACCATTCCCAGACCTTGAAACCATGCAGGAATGTGACTGCATCCGACGGTACCGCTTCACCGGGCCACTGATTGAGGAGTTGGCAGAGCAGTTGCCGCCACATCTGCTACCTGGCCGGACATACCCTACAGCACTGACCCCAGAGGTGAAGGTGATGACAGCCCTGCACTTCTTTGCTACTGGTACCTTCCAGTACACTGTGGCTACAGCAGGTGGGATGTCGCAAACTATGTTTACTCGTGTGCTACGCGATGTCTTGGAGGGGATGTTGCATTTCCTTGACCTGTACATCAAGTTCCCTAGCCTAGCTGAACTTCCTGAAATAAAGGATGCCTTTTATACACTGGGGAGGATGCCGAACGTCATCGGATCTATTGATGGGACACATGTGGCTCTGATACCACCACAGGCACGTGAGCAGGCATACCGTAACAGGAAACATTTCCATTCGATCAATGCTCTGGTGGTATGTCTTGCAGACATGTGTATCACACATGTGTGTGCACGGTTCCCTGGTTCTGCGCACGATGCCTACATAATGAGGAGTAGTCGCATTGCAACGCTGATGTCACAGATGCCAGATCAGCGTGCATGTCTTGTCGGTGTGTACTGACTGTTTATCATTGTGTGTGTTTGGCAATGTTGTATTCCGCACTCCTACAAAACTTAGCTACTTGTTAATTTTTGTGTGTGTAGGTGACTCCAGATACCCCAACATGCCATGGTTGCTGACATTCCTCAGGAACCCTGTGACACCAGCCAAGATGCGCTACAATGAGGCACATGGTCGGAGCAGGAGGGTGATTGAGCGGACATTCGGCCTCCTGAAAAGCCGCTTTAGCTGCCTGGACAAGACCGGAGGGGCCCTCCCATATGACCCTGCAAAGGTGTGCAAAATAACCCTTGTATGCTGCATGCTACACAGCATGGCAGTGCGGAAGGAGGTGCCTCTCATCCAGGATGACGATGACCAACCTCCGGCACCTGTGGATCATCCCGGCCTGGGCCAAGATGCCAGTGATGATGAGGATGAGGGTGATGTCCGTTCATAGCTCATCATCAACTTCTTCACCTGAATGTGAGTTTCCAGGGTTGTTATGTCAATGTATGGAGTTAGCCTGGAATGTGTTGTGGCTGCTCTGTTGCTGTATGAGTGTGTCTGTGTGCCACTTGACTGGATGCGTGCAGTGATGTGTCCATTCAGGTGGTGTGTACTCCACAATAGGGTAGTACAGTTAACTTGTTTTTGTGTAGGTTTCTTGTGACATGTTTTGTGCATGTGTATTGCATTTCTCTTGTGTTCTGCTGTGCTTTTGACAGTGTTTTGTGTCTGTCCTTCCCAGGGTAATTTGCCTGTTGTTTGTTCAACACTGACCCCCAACACGCAGACTCCGACGCCAGTGTGGGAGTAGTCAATTGACATCAAGTGATGTGCCACACACCCCTGGACTACAATTCTCAGACAATCTGTGACCGTGTGTCCACCGAAACGTTCAATTGCCTTGCAACTATTTTTGAATAAACATGTTGCTGATGTGTAATGAACCTGTGCTATGCTTTGTTAGGTGCGTTGTCTGTCTTCCCACATCTGAGTGACATTTGCTTACCTCACCTGTGGACTTGTTACCACTGACTGTGTATAGGTGTTGTGTTTGTGCATACCTATGTGTTTCAGGTCAACAACATCATTGTGTGGGATGAGTAACATGGCCATGGTGAGTATGTGTTGTGTTGCCATAGTGGTGTGTCTCCCTCACACGTGTCACATCACCATGACTCACCTAACGTTGGTCACATTGTTGCAGTATTTGGCATGCACTGTGTTGTGTAGCAGATTGACATCTCCATGACACATGACAACTTGGAATCACAACAGAGGCAAGTATGGTGTACTGGTGAGTTTATTTTTGAACATGTGTGAGGAAAGTGCACAGGATGGTGGGTGCTGTACATTGGTTTTGGAATCCAAAGTTCACATTAGAGTTGGAAGTGCTGGTAGATGAAATGTCCAGAGTAAAGTCCACAGTCATCTGCTACATTGGCCCAACATGAACCCTCCATGTCATGTGGGCAAGTTGTGTGCGATTGAACAAGGTGAATAGGTTGCGCACAGAGAACATTGTCCATAACAGGTTTAGAGGCCCTGGGGGATGTGCTGGAACATCTGCCTCTCACATGTCCTTCTTCGGATGACCCCTCTTCTTCTTGGGGGGATCTTCAGGTGCAGGCCTCTGTGGTGCAGGGGACTCTCCGCCAGAGTCCTCCTCCCTTCCTGTGGCACTGGCAGATAGTGTTGCAACAGATATTGTGGCCACACAGGGAGGTGTGGACAGGTTTGTGTTGATCTGGCGGAGGCATAGGAGTATGTCCCGATGCACCGCAGTAAGGGCATCCCACTTTGCCTCCATGCGGGCATGGTGGGCAGCCTGCTCCTGTTGCATGTCCTTGAGGATCCCCACTACCTGGCCAAATCCTCCGGTGCAATCCTGGTACGCATCTATGATACGTGCCAGTTGTGGGTCATCATGCAGTACAAACCCCTCTGCAAGGCGTGCCCTCTGCCTCCCACCCCTATCCACATGGGCAGGACCAGCGGCGGGACGCACAGGTGACGCTGGGACCCCTTGGGTGGTGTTGTTGGTGGTGTTTGCTGTAGCTTCTGGGCGGTCCTGTGTCCCTGTGCTGTGGGTGTTCAGTGGCCTTGGTCTGTCCGTGTTGGCGGGGGTGCCCTGTCAGTTTCCAGATGCTGGAGGCATGGGTACAGGGGGTGCAGATGTTGATGCTGCTGGTGCTGCATGATGACTCACACCAGAGGGGCCAGGTTGGTCGTCGTCATCTGAAGAGGACAGAGACAGAGTCAAACCAGAGAGCACAGTGTCCACCAGAGTCTGGGACTGGGAATCCTCTTCATTTGGTGCTGGGTCCCCAGCACCAACTGTGTTTGGAAGAGACACACAATGCGAATTATGTTTCTACAGGCATCAATAGTTCACAAACATGACATTTTCAACTGTACGAACAGATGCCTGCCTGTACACTGCTTTTAATCAGCATGTTACAGACAGAGTTTGATATTTTTGTTGCCCATTTCCCAGCAGGGCCTTGTGCTCCCCACAACAGAGCCAGTGTCAGACATCTTGTCAGTCCCTTCCCACTCCCTGTGAGGCGAGCATGGTTCAGTGTTTGCTTGCTGGGCCATGTGGGTGGGTGTGGATTGTCTGTGACTGCAGCTCCCATTATACTCTTGGCTACACCTGCCTTCCCAATATGCCCATACTTCTTCCCTCTTGACTCTGCTTCCCTGTGAGGGGGTGTGACAGCAATGGCAAGATGGCTGACTGTGAAGTCCTGGTGTTTGTTGTTGCCCATTTCCCAGCAGGGCATTGTGCTCCCCACAACAGAGCCCAGTGTCAGACATCTTGTCATTCTCTTCCCACTTCCTGTGAGGTGAACATGGTTCAGTGTTTGCTTGCTGGGCCATGTGGGTGGGTGTGGATTGTCTGTAACTGCAACTCCCATCATACTCTTGGCTACACCCCCTTCCCAGCATGCCCATACTTCCTCCCTCTTGACTCTGCTTCCCTATGAGGGGGTGTGACAGCAATGTCAAGATGGCTGACTGTGAAATCCTGGTGTTTGTTTGGCTACAAGTCCAAAGAGATCCCCTGTGCTTCACACAGCAGCACCCAGTACGGGGGTATCTTTTGCTGATATTTCACAGAGGTGTGGGTCGATGCATTCTACCCGGTGAGTTGTGTGGAGTCTGTGTTGGGGGGGTGTCTCCACATGCTGGTAAGTATGGTTAGAGCTGTCAGTCTTCCTTCACACCCGGCCAGACATCCCACCATGAAACGTGCTTCCATTGGAGGGCAAGCAAATTGTCTTTCAGGATGTCAGTCAGTGGTGTCCTGCTTCTGATTTGCGCACATGCCCTGCCAGGGCCTTGTGCTCCCCACAGCAGGACCCAGTGTCAGCCATCTTGTCAGTCATTTTCCACTCCCTGTGATGTGGGCATGTTTCAGAGAGGTCTTGATGGACCAATCAGGAGGGGGAGCATTATCTGTGACTACAAACCCCATCATGCTTTTGGATACGCTCACTTCACCTGCATCCCCACTATTCCTTCCTGTCAGTCAGCTGCACTGTAGGGTAGTGTGTTTGTGGTGGCAAACTGTCTGGCAGTGTTTATTTAGCTTTGTGTCACTGACTTGTACTATTTGTTTGTAGGTTGGTGCATGTCATGACACAGTTCCAAGTCACTATGAGATGGCAGGTATTGTGTTTGTCTGACTGGCATACACATCTTGGGATGATTATCTATTGGTTACTGTAGCTTTGCTTGCGGTGCACGGTTTCACTGTCCCCTTGCCACACAATCTTGGGTATGTTGTTTGTGTACTCACCAGGCTCTGGTATGTCTGTTAGACTATGGACGCTCTCTGGTGGTAGGATATCCCGCACCTTCTCCTCCCAGGTCCTCAAGTAGACTGGTTTGTCAGGAGGGCCACCGCCAGCGTACTGACTCAGGTCGTGATCTTTTTTGATGAGTTTCTTGACCCTCCTGCACACGTCATACCACCTGTTCTGGATATCTTCCTTTGTGTGCCTTGCTGGTGCTTGAGCGTTCACCTTGTCCACAATCCTCGCCCACATCTTTGTTTTCTGTGACATGGGGGTCCTTTGGACCAATGTACCAAACAAATGTGGCTCTACTCTGATGATCTCATCTACCAGCACTTCTAACTCACTATCTGTGAACTTTGGATTCTTCTTTGGGTGCATGGTGATGGGTGGTGGTGGTTAGGGATGTGTGTGTGAGGGTGCAAGTGAGGGTGGGTTGGTGTTGGTTTTGCTGGCTGTATGTGTGTGTGATTTTGGATGAGGTGCTGATGGTGTGTGAGTTGTGTGATGGGTGAGTTGTGAGTGTGTCTGTGGTTGCTGTGTAATGGTGTTTGCTGCTGGCTGTGTCTCCTGTTTGCAAGGGATCATGGTAGTGATTGTAGTCCTTTATATATTTGGAGTTGTGGGTGTGTCTTTGTCCCAGGTTTTTTTATTTGATATTTATTGGCTTTGTCATTGCTTGTTTGGTCCTTTTTTTGTCTTTTTTCCTTTGGGTTTTGTAGGCATGAAGGAGACGTTCTTCTGATGGAAACGGACGCTGATGTTGGCTTGTGCGGGCTTCTCCGCCTCGTTCACGCTGCCTGTCTTCTGTGTTTCATACGTGTCAGTCGCAGAGATCTCTATCACTTGTGGGCCCGGTTTTCTTTGCGTGTCAGTCGTGCGGCTTGGTCTCCGTGCGAGTCGGTCTGGGTGGACACGCATTGCATCGTACTGCACAGATCGGACATCGTGGGTACGGGTAGGTCGGGTTCATTCCGGGTTCGTGTCGGTCGGTGAAAATCGCGTTGGTTTTCCGTCCAGTTCACAATTTTCCCTACGGCTCGGTCGTACGGCTTGTATTCCGTACGTGTCGGTTGTAATTCACACGCGTTGCATCGTACTGCACGGGTCGTACGGCACTGGTCCGTGTCGGCGGTATCCGGTCCGGGTCCGTGTCAGTCATTATGATTTGCAACCGGAATCGGAATCGCCCCAAAGAGTGCAACAGTAAGGAAAGTGTTGGATAGCGGAATGGTAAAAATTACTATTCCCACTCCAGTGAGTGCAACAGTAGAGAAAGTATTGGATAGCGGAGGGGTAACATTACCATTCCAACTCCAGTGAGTGCAACAGTAGAGAAAGTGCTGGATAGCGGAGGGGTAAAAATTAATTTCCCACTCCAGTGAGTGCAACAATAGGGAAAGTATTGGAGAGCGGAGGGTTAGAAATTACTATTCCCACTCCAATGGGTGCAACAGTAGGGAAAGTATTGGGTGGCAGAGAAACAAAAATTACTAATAACATTTAAACAATTAAAAAAAAAGTAATCTTAAAAATAAATAAAGAATATTTTAAAAATATACAATTAAATATATTAAACATACAAAAAGAACACATATTATAATGTTAATTACATATAACAAAAAGGTACAATTATTATATAAAATAAATTAATAATTACATTAATAAACAATATATATTTAAAAGGAGCAAATATTAACAAATTATTTAAAACATAAATGTATTTATTTGATTTCCAACCCTATAACACCAAACCAATAAAAAAAGCCATCAACATTTTTATTTACATTTATTTATATAATTAACATCATTAATAATGAACTATATATTATTAATAAAAAAAGATAATAAACATTGATTGATTACACATTCTTTAACATTATAAGATACACAACAGACACCTAAAATTAATTACACAACTACCATAATTAATTACTAATTAATTATTTAAAATTAATTAACACGTATTTGATAATGCATAAATAAAAAATAAATTACTTCCCACCCTTCACACAATTTATACCTATAAACACCACAACACACACCTAAAATTAATTACACAATTACCAAAATTAACAACTAATCAATTAATTTAAATTATTTAACAAATAATTAGTAATTCATCAATAAAAAATAAATTACTTCCCACCCTTCTACCATTTAAACCTATAAACACAACACACACCTAAAATTAATTACACAATTACCATTATTAATTACTAATTCATTAATTTAAATTAATTAACAACTGATTATTAAACAATTATTAATAAAATAGTTTACACATTAAGCACTATTACATCACAATTAAACAAATATTAATAAATGCAAATTACTTCCCACCCTATTCCCCTATAAACCCACAACCTGCTACGAAACTAAAAACGCAAAATTCAATACAAAAAAATAATAACTACTATAAATAATCAATACATTTTATATAATTAAATTACATCCCACCCTAGTTCCCATAAACCCACAACCCGGTACGGAACTAAAAACACAAAGTTAAATTTAAAAAAAAAATGATAACTACTAAAATGTTAACACATATATTAAAAATACAAACAATTGTTATACAAAAAACAAACATCACACACATAGAAAATATATACTAAGATACATAACATTAATAAAAAATCGATATTTTTCCCAACTATATTTTTACAAATAATGTTAAACACTACGATATTTTTAAAATCGATATTACTTACTTAAATCGATATTCTTGACCACGAGGATTTTTCTGTAGATATTCCTGACCCACGATCTTTTTACCATGCTATTTATGCAATTCAATATTCGTTCCTCGATATTCTTTCCCTGCACCAAATGGGAAAAGTACAAGGGGTGGGCAGTAAATACCACTCCGCCAGTGGAGTTTTGCCCACTCAACACCCTGCTTGGAGAGCGGAGTTCGGCAAAAACTCCACCAACCACTACGTGGCAGAGTTTTTCTCACATGAGGCTCAAGTTGGTGAATGCGAGCCAGAAAAAACAAGCACTAGACTGCCTTAAGGCAAGCGGTCATGGCAGGTCGCTACCATTCGCATTGAGAAATTGCGCTTCCATTGCAAAAGCTGTCTCTGGAGTAGAAAATGTACTCAAACGGCAGAAAGAAGCAGTGCACTCTGTCGTGCTGCACGGTGCAATTCGTGCTGATTTTACAGTGCGGGACAAGCTCACGGTGCTTAAAAATCAACAGGAGCAGCACAGCTATCGGAATTCTGCCACTCGTGGAACTCTGCAAAATCTCACAGAGTTTTTAGGTAACTCCATGGAATTCCATAGAGTAAAACTCTGCAAGTTCTGTCCACACTTAAAAAGGACCTGCAATGCCAAACATGGTGCACTCAGTATTCCATGTAAATGAAGACAGACAGCAGGACAGCCAGAATATATGAAACTAGAATGGCATAACAAACATGACCCTATCAAAGAAGAGCCAGCATAGGCACCACTTCAGAACTCACACCCCCTCTCATCCCCTCAGAACAGGGAGGGTTAACATCTGGGAGCAGCCCAAGAAACCCACAGAAAGCAGAACAAAACACAAACATGGAATCAGTCAAAGAGCCTAGGGTACCCCCAGAAAAGATTAGAAGATACAAGAGCTTCAGTATGGTGCTTCAAAGAGAAACCCTCATAGGACACCAAGTAAAAAGCTGTACAATACAAAACGCCCCATCGAAGAAAACAAGCAAGTGGCCAGAATAGCAGGCCAGGTAACAACTGTTTCACCCACACATAGGCAAGCCAAAAAGGTGCATTTCAACACCCAAACACAGAGCACCTTCCACTAGAAGGAAAGAGGCATGCAAATAGCAAGAATTGATAAAGGTGTTGCAACCAAGTCAGCCCACTAACAAACACTGCACTACCCATGGAGCCAAAGTACTACCCACAATGTTTGAGCATATAAGCAGACTGTGCTGGTCCAATCCAGGCCCAGCTAAGAACAACACCCCCTGAGAGGTTTCCACAGTTCAGAAAACAACCAACAGCAGAGACAAAGAAAAGGCAGAATGAGTGCCAAACCATGAAGCACATGATAGGGACCTCTATATGGGAAGGCCTCTAAATACATGTAGTAATCACAGATGGAAAGACAGTGAACAATTCAGAGACAACTAAATGCCACAGGGGAGTACATCCTGAGGTAGAGGCACACAAATGCCACAGAGCGCCAAATCAAATGCCTCCTGGAAGCTCAGCGCACCTAACACTACCAACTTCAGCATTACAATGGCTGCATGGATGCTGACCTTCCATCCATTTCAGATGTTTCCTGATATAGCAACTCAAGTTTTCTTATACAAGTATGAAATCGAACTACACTGATGCATAGCTGATTTCTTCCCTTGTTGTTTACGGTGCTTTCTTAGTCTTTCTAAGAACATACATACAATACATGAGTCTGGCCTTATTGCCAATGCTCAGGCTTCCTTCTCTAGTAAGTCACATGTTTATTAATTGATGTGGTCCTATGGCCTCCATCTCTAGTGTTTGCCAGCACTAGATAGGTAGAGTTAGGACCTAGGAAAAGCGTGTTTTGACTTGCCAATATCTTTGGCGTCGATTGATGAATCTTCACAAACTTTTCCCAAACATTTGACAGTCTCGTCAGCTAGTGTCTGCAAAGCTCGGGGTGGCCCATCAAGTGGGGGCCGAGAAACACAGGGGGTCCCAAAACGACTTTTACCCATGTAAATTCCTTTAGGACATTTGAACAAGCATACAGCCCGAACTGCTGGACGGAATTACACAGAATTTAGCAGAAAGGTATGCTGGTTACGCAGATCATGCTTCACTTATTTGGTGTAAATCTGTTCAGTAGTTTTAGAGATATTAACTGGAAAACAAATTTGTATATATAGGGATGCAGATCCTCCATGGATCCAACATTGCCTGTTTGAAATGTGACTGGCTGCCAACACTCCACAAGGACCCCGCTGTGGGTTAAAAGCATTTCTTTTTAAATTCGATTTTACCACAAATTCATGGATGGATCTGTGGCAAAAAGGACTGGCAGTCTCCCATGCATCTTTTTCAGGAAGCCCCTGGGTGGGACAAACCCTGGGGGCATGTAAAAAATTAAGGAGATGGGCATACGGGCCCTCCTCCTAGGGTTTATAAAACCCCGGGGACCACTACCTCCCGGGGTATTATTAGTATATTATGCAGTGGAACAACTTGGACCCCCACAGCCCAGTGACTGCCACCTCCGTGGGGCTACATAAACAGAAATGGGGGGCCTCTTGGACCCTCCTGACCCCGTGGACATCCACATCTCTGGGGCTAAATTAAAAGGCATAGGGGCCTCACAGACCCCTTGTGCCCCAGGGACCACCACCTCCCTGGGGCATAGCTTTAAAATGAGGGAGCGGGCCATATATACGCCATGGGGATCACCATCTCTTTGGGGCAGGACCTATGACAAAAAAAGTAAGGGGCAACACGCAGGCACCCCTTCTTCCTTAGTATTTTCCGCCATGTGAGGTGGCAGCCCCCTGGGCTACAGAGGGGTCTGCATAGCCCTCATGCATTCTTTAAACAAAAAGCTCCAGGAAGGTGGCGGTCCCCGGGGCTAGAGTGGTCCAAGAGTCCCCATTGATAAACTAATAAGCCGGGGGGGGGGGTGGTCCCCAAGGCATCAATCAGCCCCGGGACCATGTACCCCCTCCTTTATTAAAATGCCCTCAGGACCTGGCTCACCCGGAAGCCAAAAATTAACAAAGCATGTGAGTCCGCACTTTATTTTTAAAACATTTTCAGCAGGATCAGCAGATCCCAATGAAAGTAAAAACAAAAAGGCTTTTATGGCCCTGCGGGTTCTCTGTAGGACCCCCCCAGAAGCCTATGGGGTCAGGGTGTTACTACCCTGACCCCTTTTTTTTAATGTTTTTTTCTATGACTCAGTTCAAGCCAAGTCACAAGATGGCTACCCACACATCCTGGTTTGTAGTGTTGGCAGCCAATCAGATCTCAGCACAAGATCGGGAGTGGTCGCAGATCCTCCATGTCCCTATATATACAACTGGAGATTTTTTTTTATTTCTCCGCAACTTCTAAACAGATTTTACACCAAATCACAAAAAGGGCACTTTCTGGGCCAACATCTACCTTCCGGCCAAGTTTGATGTAATTCCATTCTTGTCTAAAGTTCCTATGGAAATTACCATTGGGAAAACACTTTTGGATACCCCTACTTTTTCTCTGTCCATACTTGATTGTCAAAACAGCAGCTAAAGTGAATGGCAAACTAGTTTTGAAAAATACACGAGGATTCGTCAAATGACGCCAAAGTTATTGGCAAATTAGAAAAATACTCTTCCAATAGAAACTAAATCCTAACTGTAACTACCTACTGGCGACCAGCAGTCTATGTAGAAAAAGCTCTAGATTTGGAAAGTTTCATGGAGATTTGTCAAACAGGCCAAACAGTTATTAGCAAGCATAAATGGAGGGATTCCAATCTCTGGGAATCCTAACAATAACTACATACTGGCTACTGCCACTCTGTAATATATGCATATATATTACCTACTCACAGTCCCCAGTAGGTAGATATATTTAGGATCATGTTTCCATAGAAAATGTGTTTTTTAACTTGCCTATATCTTTGGTGTCGCTTGACGAATCTTAACGAAATTTCCTAAAAATAAGTGCCCCAGTGATTTTAGTTCTGCATGGAAAGTTTCGGGGTGATCTGTCAAGGGGGGGCTGAGAAAAAGGGAGGGGTCAAAAAAGTGTGCTTCCCAAGTTAATTCCCATAGGAGCTTTAGACACGACTGCATCCCGAAACACTGGACAGAATTGCACTAGATTTGGCAAAAAGGTAAATTTTGGTTTGCAGACCACGCTTTTAATTATTTGTTGAAAATCTGTTCAGCAGGAAATCCAAATGTGTTCATTTGTGCTTGCAGCTAATTCGCAAATAATAACAAGCATGTGAAGGGAAATGCAGAGCTCTGATTCACTTCAACACTTCAATCAGGAAGTGTTGACTGACATCTTGGGACTCGGTTTCAGCTAAGTCCCCCAAAAAAAACACAAAAGAAAAGGGGGCAGGGTAAGACCAACGGCAGGACAAAAAAACATTCTTTTTTAAATTGCTGTAAATACACCAAATACATAAATGTGTGTTTTGAAAAGGGCCCTGGAGGGACAGGTTTTGGGGGCATGCGGTGATTTATTTTAAGATGGGGGGACAAGGGCTTACTTTGACCCAGGGACCACCACCTCCCCAGGGCTTATGAACATTATAACAGGGAGGCCTCATAAACCCCCCAGGCCCCAGGGACCACTACCACCTTAGGGCTACAGTAATTAAAAATAGACGGGCCACACAGACCCCGGGGACCATCACCTCCCCAGGGCTAAATTAAATGTCAAGGTCAAGGTCAAATAATGCTTTATTCGAGTGATTACTCATAAAAGCAGGACAAACACTCATAGTTAAAATGCAATTGAAATACAATCGATTAAAATCAAATAATACAATATTAAATCAACTAAGGTACATTCATTTGCAGACAATTTCCCATAATACCTGTTTAACAAAAAATATGATAAAATACAGATACATCTTAAAAATTTAGCCAACATATAAAACTAATTATCTAAAATTAATTAATGATAATATCCATGGGAAACATTTTCAAACAGAGAATAGTTAAATAACTAGCAGTCTCTGCCTGATCGTCCATGCCCATCCCATATATTTAGCGGTGGCAATTAATATCCAAGTAACTGGGCTTGTGCATATAATACGCAGAGCAACAGAGCTGCAGGTAGTCCCAAGATTCCTGCACATAGGTGATAACCAAACATGTCTTGGCTCACAATAAGCCTGACAGATGAACAGAAAATGGCCAAGAGTTTCTTTCCCCTGCCCGCATACCGGACAAGAGTCACACCCCCCTTCTACCCATTTTGATGTGAAGGACCTTATGGGAAGAGCTCCCACTCTATACTGAAAAAAGGAGCTTTCTGTCTCCCGGCTTTGTAATAATGTCCCAATAGGGTTCCAAAGAGGGATATAATTTGACTTCCAGAAAGCCAGCAGTCAGGGACCCTTTACTCAGACTCCTATGCACAACATATTCCCAAAATATATTTTTTATGACAGATTTAGCAGGAAAGGTTACACCAGCTGGGTCTGCCCATAATGAGGTTAGCCCAAGCTCAATCAATGATGCTTTTAATGATTTAAGCCATCCGATCTTATGGAAACGGTCAGCCTTAATAACATCAATAAACCCTTCCGCATAATGAGAAAGCTCTGGAGTTGTCCAGAGCCTTCGCCAGTACAATATTGGGCGGAGTCTAGCTAGGTCCGTGATTTGTTTCCTACCAAGGTCATACCTTAAAGGCAACAATGGGCTGCTTTTCGGGGTACCTGTAATGGAACGTAGAAACTTGTTCTCGGAGATTTGTAGGGAACTCAATTTTTCGAACCCCCACATCTCCGCACCATAAAGAGCGGAACCAATTGCCTTCGCTTCGTAAACCTTCAGCACTGGCTTAATAGGTTTAGTCAAAGACTTCCTATGTTCCAAACTAATGGCACCAGATAATTGCTTGTGTCGCAATGTAGCGATGTCTATGTGCTCGCACCACCTATTATTATCTGCAACTTGTATGCCGAGATACATAAATGATTTCACCACCTCTAGGGACCGGCCATTCATGACAATTTTTGGTTTAAAATTACGATGCGGCTTAAAAAACATTAATTTGGTTTTAGTGACATTCACCTCTAGGCCATGTTCGCCACAAAATGTATCAAAAATAGTCAGAGCACGCTGTAAACCACTAGGGTGCCGATTAGGATCCTGGAAAAAATTTCCCCAACCGAATTGAATCTGGACTTTTTTCCGTACAAATGGTAAAAGCGCCGTACAAACTGCCAAGTACGATTCGTATGGGAAAAAGTCCATACAAATCGCATTGGGAAAATTCCCCCACACATCCTCGGGTCGGGAAAAGTCTACGACACGTCCACGGACATTTTTACGTACAAATGGGAAAACTGAAGTCCCAATGCGCAATTACGATCCGTCCCATCCGTCCGATTGTACAACTGTATGGAAAAAAGACCGTCCGGAGCGAACTCCCATAGCAACCATGGAGATGTCCAAACAAGTGCCTGGTACGCGCCGTACCCCCCCGCCCCCCGTATGTTTGCACCGTACCCCCAGCCCCCCCGCGGATGGGCGCGCCGTACCCCCCAGCCCCCCGTATGTATGGAGCGTACCCCCGTACCCCCCAGCCCCCCGTATGTACGGGGGGCTGGGGGGTACGGGGGTACGCTCCGGGGTGGGGGTCCGCACCGTACATACGGGGGTGGGGGTACGCTCCGTACATACGGGGGGCTGGGGGGTACGGGGGTACGCTCCATACATACGGGGGGCTGGGGGGTACGGGGTACGCTCCGTACATACGGGGGGCTGGGGGTACGGCGCGCCCATCCGCGGGGGGGCAGGGGGTACGGCACGAACATACGGGGGGCGGGGGGGATACGGCGCGTACCGGGCCCCCTAATCAGCTCGCATCGCTGCGTACTTAGCTTTTCCGGCACTTTTTAGGTGCCGTAAAAATTTTCCCATCCGGACTGCAGTCGATGCGAATCGTAATTGCTGGTACGTAAAAACATGCCTAACTCCGTCCGGACGTCACGTTCGCGGTGTCCCGGATCACATTTGTATGTATTTTTCTGTCGGTTGGTCTTTTTTCCGAATCGTACGGGAATGGTGTTTCCGTACGAATCGTAATTGCATGTTTGTAAAGTTTTACAACCCGGTACGAGTCGGACGGAGAAAAAGCTCCGACCCACGGTTTGTACCGGGTTTTTCCAGGATCGTAATAGGGGCCGATTACGATCCTGGAAAAACCTGGTACGCGCTGGGGGTCCGCACCGTACATATGGGGGTGGGGGTACGCTCTGTACATACGGGGGGCTGGGGGGTACGGGGGTACGCTCCGTACATACGGGGGGCTGGGGGGTACGCTCCGTACATACCGGGGGCTGGGGGGTACGGGGGTACGCTCCGTACATACGGGGGGCTGGGGGGTACGCTCCGTACATACGGGGGGCTGGGGGTATGGCGCGCCCATCCGCGGGGGGGCTGGGGTTACGGCGCGAACATACGGGGGGTGGGGGGTGTACGGCGCGTACCAGGCACTTGTTTGGACATCTCCATGGTTGCTATGGGAGTTCGCTCCGGACGGTCTTTTTTCCATACAGTTGTACAATCGGACGGATGGGACGGATCGTAATTGTGCATTGGGACTTCAGTTTTCCCATTTGTACGTAAAAATGTCCGGGGACGTGTCGGAGACTTTTCCCGACCCGAGGACGTGTGGGGGAATTTTCCCAATGCGATTTGTATGGACTTTTTCCCATACGAATCGTACTTGGCAGTTTGTACGGCGCTTTTACCATTTGTACGGAAAAAAGTCCAGATTCAATTCGGTTGGGGAAATTTTTTCCAGGATCCTAATCGGCACCATAGCATTCAGGCCTATTATGTCCTCAGTCCAACGTGTGACTGGCTTCAGTTCTAAAGCAGGGATACCCCAAAGTGAATCCTCTTCAGCTCCAAGAAAAGCCTCGCCAGTCGCTAAGGGCTCAAAGGTCCGATTAAGATCACCTGCTATAACAATATTCTTGCCTTGTGAATTAATGTCAAGGAGGTCGCCCAGGGCATTTAACACTCCTGATTGTCCACCCTTGGTGGTTCTAGCATACACGTTGTAAACATCAAGAGAACCTGAAGTATCATTAGTTATCCTAATTAACTGGATATCGTTAGAATTAGTCACCATACATTTAATAGAAAATTTGAGGGACTGTCGAACCCAGATGGTAAGACCCCCCATTGGTCTCCCTCTTGGTCCTTTTATAGCTGGTACAGAAAAATTTAAGTACCCCATGACAAAAACAGGTTCACATGCCCAGGTTTCTTGAAATAAACATACATCAAATGAGGTAACAAAACCAAGCCAATCCCCACACTCAATTTTAGAGTGAAAACCTGCCAAGTTCCAAGAGATTAAGTTTGGTGCCCCCGTCATAGTACCCACTAGCGTATTAAGGATAAGATTAGGAGTGCCAAGGTTACCCATAACTAAATCCACAGCACTAGGCTGGCCACTATTACAGATAGCCTTACAAGGAGATAACTTATTTCCACAATCGATACCCTGAAATGTAGATGGACTGCTTCTACCCTGATCATTTGACTCAGATAGAACAATACTTTCGGCCCCAAGAAGTCAGTCGCATTCGTCTAAGTTTGAAAGAGCCAAGAACCTATTTTCTAAATGTATTCCCCACTCTTCAGAATGTACAACCCTTCTTCCTGTGTTAAAGCCGCATTCGGCAGATTGTGACCCCCTTCTCTCCAGTTTTGACACCATGCTCCATTTCGTCCGCAGCATAGACGGGTTGGGGCCCCTCCCTCTCCGGTGATAGAAAAAGTCTAGGGTCAGAGGGATAATATCAGCAGTTCTTCGCTGTGGCGGTAACAGATTCAGAAGAATATCGATTAATACTTCAGGGTTTGAAAAATTTAAAACAACACAATCACCCTGAAATCTTTTAGGGCTGCTTCCAATCCACTCCACCCTCCTTGCCATAACTAATTCTGCTGCCAGCTGTTGCTTGCCCCAGGGAGTTATCACCATGTTGTTAGACAGCCAGTATAGAGCCTTAGACAACAGAGAAGGAGTAGACTCTTCCTGACCTGGAGACAATATGGGGACGTTGGCTAACACAAGTACCAGAGGAGAAGCCTCAACAATGAGCTCAGCCGAACCCTTTGCTGTGTTCACAGCCATAGATTCACCTTGAGGGACAGCATCCCCTGAAACGGCCACCCCTGTGGCTAGCTGTGGAACCACTGGCTGGCTAGGCAAAGCAGTCACTGCTCCTCCATCATCCGGACTACCTGTACCCTTTTTAGTCTCCAATCTAGTTACAATTTTGTCAGGTAGACTCCCTACTTTAACTAAAGTTTTGTCCAAGAGATCCCCCAGCCTGTTCACTTCTGCAGTTAACTGTTCTATCCTGCCAACCAGGGGTTTAACGATGCCACCAATTTTCGAGTCAATCATACCCAACAGCTTCTTAAACTGAGCGTTGGATAGGGCCATACAAATATCATCAGTCGACCCCTCTTCCTCAACCCCAGCTGCCTTATTAGGTGGGGAAGCCGGCTTTTTCCGACTTGAGCGTAGGCCTCCACAAGTAGGCTGACCCTTTCCTACTCTTCTTGTCATACGTGGAACAACCACTGGGGCTTTTTCCCCTATTGTATACAATTCAGACTCCTCCTCACTATTACTTGCCACAGCAGCACAACTAGGCTGGGTCAAGTTGATGTTTTCAGCAGATTCAGATAGTATCACATTATTACTGCTACTAGCTAAATCAGGTAAATCAGCTGAGGGGAAATCCATCAATGCAAGTTCCGGGGATACATCCAACCCCAGAGAGGCTCTCCTCTCGGTGTTGATTTTAGCTACTACCTGCACCAGGTAGTTATCCATAGTATTTATGGCCGTAGGAAGCTTTGGATTAGACATAGTGCACCACAATACACTATGGACACGATTACCCTTAGAAATACAAAGTGATCTGCTAAGAGAAAAAAAAAACAAGCCTTAACAATAGCAACGCCAAAACAATATATACAGTCACGTAGCCAATCACAATA
Organism: Triturus cristatus; assembly: GCF_964204655.1. Taxonomy (NCBI): domain Eukaryota; kingdom Metazoa; phylum Chordata; class Amphibia; order Caudata; family Salamandridae; genus Triturus; species Triturus cristatus. The sequence goes on from NC_140587.1 coordinate 629,105,871, forward strand.
GGAGGGGCAACCAACGATAATAACGTTTTACCAAAATAAATGGGCAGCGTAAATAGCCCAGTCCAGTCTCTGCCAGTCGCGGACTGTCGCAGACTGTCCCGCCCTTGTCCCGGGCTTCTCCCGGCGCACTCCCGCGCGCTCCCGCGCAGTGTCAGCAGCAGTTCCAGATAAAGGAAATAGGTGGTTGGAGGCGGGGCAAACAGGGAGAGCTTCCAGGTGCAGGTGATACCAAACGCAGGGACTCCTGGGAAATGGAGTCCCAGCCCTGGCGCTCACAGCCCTGCTGCTCTAGTCTGATGTAGCCTCAGTCCCAACAAGGTAGGCGATGCGGGACCCGCGCAGCGGGTACCGCAAGGATCAGTGATATGGCAGGCAGGCTGTAGAAATCAAGAAAACGGCAAGAGAACGGCAGCCAGCACGAGCTCTCCACAGCGTCCCCTCACTCGATAGATGGTTGTCTCCCAATGTTACTAGTGCAAGCCTGCACTCTTCAGTCGGTGGTCGGAGGCGGGGCAAACAGGGAGAGCGTCCAGGTGCAGGTGATACCAAACGCAGGGACTCCTGGGAAATGGAGTCCCAGCCCTGGCGCTCACAGCCCTGCTGCTCTAGTCTGATGCAGCCTCAGTCCCAACAAGGTAGGCGATGCGGGACCCGCGCAGCGGGTACCGCAAGGATCAGTGATATAGCAGGCAGGCTGTAGAAGTCAAGAAAACGGCAAGAGAACGGCAGCCAGCACGAGCTCTCCACAGCATCTCCTCACTCGATAGATGGTTGTCTCCCAATGTTACTAGTGCAAGCCTGCACTCTTCAGTCGGTGGTCGGAGGCGGGGCAAACAGGGAGAGCGTCCAGGTGCAGGTGATACCAAACGCAGGGACTCCTGGGAAATGGAGTCCCAGCCCTGGCGCTCACAGCCCTGCTGCTCTAGTCTGATGCAGCCTCAGTCCCAACAAGGTAGGCGATGCGGGACCCGCGCAGCGGGTACCGCAAGGATCAGTGATATAGCAGGCAGGCTGTAGAAGTCAAGAAAACGGCAAGAGAACGGCAGCCAGCACGAGCTCTCCACAGCGTCTCCTCACTCGATAGATGGTTGTCTCCCAATGTTACTAGTGCAAGCCTGCACTCTTCAGTCGGTGGTCGGAGGCGGGGCAAACAGGGAGAGCGTCCAGGTGCAGGTGATACCAAATGCAGGGACTCCTGGGAAATGGAGTCCCAGCCCTGGCGCTCACAGCCCTGCTGCTCTAGTCTGATGTAGCCTCAGTCCCAACAAGGTAGGCGATGCGGGACCCGCGCAGCGGGTACCGCAAGGATCAGTGATATGACAGGCGGGCTGTAGAAGTCAAGAAAACGGCAAGAGAACGGCAGCCAGCACGAGCTCTCCACAGCATCTCCTCACTCGATAGATGGTTGTCTCCCAATGTTACTAGTGCAAGCCTGCACTCTTCAGTCGGTGGTCGGAGGCGGGGCAAACAGGGAGAGCGTCCAGGTGCAGGTGATACCAAACGCAGGGACTCCTGGGAAATGGAGTCCCAGCCCTGGCGCTCACAGCCCTGCTGCTCTAGTCTGATGTAGCCTCAGTCCCAACAAGGTAGGTGATGCGGGACCCGCGCAGCGGGTATCGCAAGGATCAGTGATATGGCAGGCAGGCTGTAGAAGTCAAGAAAACGGCAAGAGAACGGCAGCCAGCACGAGCTCTCCACAGCGTCTCCTCACTCAATAGATGGTTGTCTCCCATTAAATGTAATGGGGGGCGTTGTGTACTCCTCAGGGACCACCACCTCCCTGGGGCTAATTTGGAAGTAATGGAGGGACTTTTGGTCCCCCTGGGCTCCAGGGACCACCACCGTTCTGGCACACATAACTTTAAAAAGATGGAGAGGAGCACACGGCCCCCCCTCTCCGGCCATATACAAACCCCAGGGTTCACTACCTCCCCGGGGCAGCCCTTGAAAAGTAAAGGAGGGGGCTGTGCAGACCCCCTCCTGGAGCCATACATAGCCCTGGGGACCACCCTCCCCCAGGGCAGGCTCCTGTTATGCCCTGGTGTGCCCACCCTCGGGACATAGCTGTTTGCTTTTGCTTGGCAGGAGCTTTGACAGCTCAAGCCAGGTCTAGGCAAAGACTCTGGTTCCGGAAGGTGGGAGATGTCAAAGTGCTCCTGCCTGTTGGAAGTGGAGGTTTCATCTCTTTCTCTGCCCTTAGACATGAGGGCAGGGAAAGAGATAAAAGGGATTGCTCTTGCACATAGGGAGCATCATTTCCAGCAGTTCCCTTAGTGCAAGAGCAATGCTGGCTACCGCAGGAGGTGGGTGGCTGGCTGGGACCGTGCGGGCCTTGAGAGTCCCCCACGGTTTAAGAGAGAAAAGAGCAGAAATAGGCAAACTAAAGGTCAGAAATTAGAAGAAAGAGGCAGAATAAGGGTCAGACACAGGCTGAAAGAGGCAGAATAAAGGTCAGCAGCAACTAGAAAGATGCGAGCTAAAGGTGAGAAATGAGCAGAAAGAGGCAAAATAAAGGTCAGAAATTAGCAGAAAGAGGCAAAATAAAGGCCAGCAACAAGCAGAAAGAGGCAAAATAGAAATCAGAAACAAACAGAAAGAGGCAAACTAGAAGTCAGAAACTAGCAGAAAAAGGCAAAATAGATGTCAGCAATGAGCAGAAAGAGGCAAAATGAAGGTCAGAAACAAGCAGAAAGAGGCACAATAGAGGTTAGCAATGAACATAAAGAAGCAAAGTAAAGGTTAGAAGTGAGCAGAAAAAAGGCAGAAAACAAGCAGAGAATGAGCAGGATCCACTCAGGTGCTCATGCACGCACTCACAGAACAACTCAGGTACTCTCACAGCCACTCACAGACCCAGACACCCTTCGCCACCACCATCACCGGCTTCATTGCACCCCACGCCATCGCATCAATGAACTACATACTTATTGGAGACCTCAATTTCCACCTCGACAACCCCAGCGACCCCAACTCCACCATCCTTCATGACAACCTTGCCAACATCAGACTCAAACAACTCGTCACCACACCAACACACAGGGCAGGACACACTCTCGACCCCATCTTCGCTGCAGGTAACAGTGTTCACTTCAGCCACACACCGCAACCACCATGGAACGACCACCACTGCGTTCACTTCACCGTCGATAAACCGAAGGCACCAAAACTAGCCCCCCGCCTGCCACAAAGAAACTAGAGCAAGGTCACCAACGAGCAACTGAACTCCATCCTCTCCCGAGGCAACCTCACCCGGGCATCCGAAGCAAACACCGCAGCCAGAGGACTCCACGCATGGATCTCCAACTGCGCAGACCAGCTCGCCCCACAACGCAACGCCAGCAAATAACACCCCAAAAAAGCCACCTGGTTCACCACCGACCTCCAAGAAGCAAGGCGCACCTGCAGACGCCTGGAAAAGAACTGGAGGAACTCCAAGACAACCAATAACTACACCACCTACAAGGATGCCATAACGTACTACCACAACCAAATCAGAAAAATCAAAAGGAAATTCATCCACAACAAAATCCTCGCCAACTCCACCAACTCCAAGGAACTCTTCAGTGTCATCCAGGATTTCACCAACCCACGCAGCGAAGCCACAGACATCACCTCGTCCCAAGACCTCTGCGACAAGATCGGAACCTACTTCCACCTCAAGATCAGAACTCTCGATGACAACTTCATCGACCACCCACGACACGCCCCAGCTAGCCCACTGCCTGCCCAAGAAACCAGCCAGCCCACCATCTCCAACTGGACATCGATCATGACCGAGGACACAGCCGCAGCCATGAAAGGTATCCACTCGGGAGCCCCCACCGAATCCTGCCCCCCGCACAGAGCCGCAGAGCCACAGACACCATCACACCACCTTCAAAACAAGCAGATTACTGGAAACGTGCAAAAGTCAGGCCCCTGCTCAAGATGCCCACAGCCTATCTCACTGACCTCAAAACCTACCGACCCATCTCGGTTCTAAAAGTGGCAGAGAAAACAGTCAACAGGGAACTGACGTGATTCATCGAAGAGCACGCCATCCTCGGCCCATCCCAATACAGATTCTAATTACAGATTACAGATTCCAAGCCAAGCACAGCACCGAGACCGCCCTACTTGCCGCCACAGACGACATCCGCACCCTCCTGGACCAAGGTGACTCCGCAGCCCTCATCCTCCTCGACCTGTCTGCAGCCTCTATCTAGCTTCCTGCCAAATTTGGTGTAATCCTGTTCATCAGTTTTTGCAGTAGTGCTTCATAACGACGTCTATGGATAATGCTTTGGGATTGTGTGGTTTGAGACCACCCCTTTTTTTCTGAGCCCCCTACTTAGCAGGTCACTGCAAAATAATCCATGTTATCAGTTTTACAGATCTGACTCCATCACAATGGCATTTCGGTATGCCACAATTTATTTGAATGTTAGCAGTCTAGTTGCTCTTTAAAACTCTGTGGTGAAGTTGCAGTGTATCACTAAGGTGTTAACTGACAGGCTACTGCTGCTATTGAAAGCATATAATTCAGTCTGCATGTCAGAATGTTTTAATGACACCAATGAGAAAAATATTTGAAAACTCATTAAAAAACATATCTTCATTTTAGCTTTCTTAAAAAATTAAAGAAAATGACAATTCAACAGTACAATGCAAGAAGGTGACCTAAAACGCACTTTGCATTGTTTATTATTATTTATCAGTTGGTAATTATAGAAGATCTGGTAGGAAAGGAAAAGCTGTCCTTTATGCCTTGTTTAAGAATATCCTTACGAAGGGCATACAAGCACATTTACGAACATTTCACCTCTATAAACACTGCAATTGCATCTTCGTTGTCAGCTTTTCACTGTACCAGTTTCACCTCACAACCGCAGCTTTTCCCTCACACAGTCCTTCTTTCTCCATGACGTGAACGACAAAAACAAATAAGGGTGTGCCAACATAATTAATAAAGGAAGGGCTGCCATGAGAGTGAAAACACCTCATCACAGAAATAAAAAATAAACTTTGTTCCGTGAAAATATGGCCAAGCCCGTAATTTTTGTCTGCTGGCATTTATATGACAGGGAGGTGCTGCCCTGAAGGTGCATGTAATTCTCGTAAAAAAGAATTTGTAACCATATTCAAGCAGACCCCACATCATCAATATATTGCAAAATTAGAGCAAAACTGGATTCAGAAAATTAAAAGTATCTTCCAGTCTGCAATCAGGGCCGGACTGGGAACCACAACCGGCCCTGGCAATGTGCTCGGCCGCCGAGCTCTTTGCCAGGGCCGGTTTTCGGGCGATTTTGTTACAGGGCCGATTTTGCAGCTATGCTGCAAAAACGGCCCTGTAAGAAAAACGGTCCCCAGGAGCCCAAAACCGGCCCCCACCCATGCGGCGCACCGGGGGATTGCCCGGTGCCCGCTACGGCCAGTCCGGACCTGTCTGCAATCTAATTTGGTGTTGACTGAAATCACTGGTCTCCTCATAATTATTGCCTACCACATCTGAATGACAGATAAGTGCTGCTATGGGGGCACATATGCATCTTGTAAAAAGAGTTTGTGGATACAGTTGAATAAACCGCATATATTTCACATATTGACAAATTAGAGATAATCTAGTTTCTGGAAAATAATTTACAATATAATAATGCACCACCTCATAGTTATTGTCCTCGGCATTTGAATGCCAGGCAAGGCAAGTGCAACCTTGTGGCCACATACGCACATTATGAAAGAAGTTTGTAAATACAGTCAAATTCCTACTATATTATTAATATATTAGAGATTAAGAGTCTGATTCACAAAGTTAAACTTACACTTGTGTGTAAGTTTATAATTGTTTGCTATTCACAAAGGGATTTACGAGTAGTCCTATCTTTTTATGTGCAGAGATTCCACCCTCGTACAGACTACTACTCATAAATCCCTTTGTGAATAGCAAACAATCGTGTACTTACACAAAAGTGTAAGTTTACCTTTGTGAATAAGGCCCAAACTAGGTTCCACAATATAAACGTATGGTCCAGTCTGCAGGTTAATTTAATATTCAATTAAATCACACATCACCTCATCAATATTTTCATCCATTTCAATGGTAGGCCAGTGCTGTCCTGAAGGAACATTTGCTTCTTGTGAGAAGAGTTTGTAAATAGATTTTGGAAATAAGGGACAGTTATTACTTGGTAGAAATCAGTGAAAACTGATAATGATCTTAAAATATATCACTCTGAAGAGGTGATAATGTTTTCCAATGAAACCCTGGAAAAAGTAGGGTCTGGTGGCTCAGTGGACTAATATATCCATGCAGGGGATATGTTTTGTGACCTCATAGGTGCAGGTTCAAATCTACAGTCCATATGTTTCATCCTTCAGCGGTTAGTGAAGTGAGTACCTTCAAGTTTGGTAATGATAAACATACGCTATCTTTCCAAAGCGCTTACAAACTCCTCGGGAGTGAATGTGCACTCTATTTTTGAGGTTCAGCAACATACGTTTTTAGGATTAAAGGAACCAGGTCCTGGTTCCTTTGCAACTGCTGTATCATTGATTGATGATGCCTTTGTCAATGTGTTTATGGGTAGTTCTGAAAAGTATGGGAGCCAACAAATGAGTGGGTATTGAGGTTCAGGGGTCCCCCCACCTGAGGGGCAAAATGACCACTGAATGTGAAGGTAACATAGAAGTAAGGTAGCCAACACATTATTAAAGCAGTTATGGGCTAAGGGATTTTGCTTCCTTGATGGGGCAAAGGAGCCCACACGCTCTGGAGGTGGCAGCATGGTAAAAGAGTTCACACACTGCAAAGAAAGGAGTGGGGTTTAAGGCGTTTTATCCCCCTTATAGGGAAAGAGAGCTCACACACTGAGGAGGCAGCAGAGAGGGTTCAAGGGATTTACGGTACTCATGGGGCAAGGAAGCCCACACACTGTGGTGGTGTTCCAGTGGGGCAAGGGACCTCACACACTGTGGCGGAGGCAATGAAGGTTCAGGGTTTTACCCCCTGAGGGGGGCACTGCAACCAAGACACTGAAAAATGGCGGTGAATATGTTACTGGGATTTACTCCCGATGGGGCAAGGGAACCCACACACTGTGGAGGCAGCAGTGGAGCATGAGAGCCCACTAACTGTGGAGGCAGCTTTGAGGGCTTTAGGAGGTTAACCCACCGATGAGCAAGGAAGCCCACACACTGTGAAGGCAGCAGTGGTGTATTCAGGGGGTTAGCCTTCTGAGGGACAAGGGAGTTCACACACTGGGAAGGCGAAAGTGGAAGAATTCAGGGGTGTAAACCACCTGACTGAGCAAGAGACCCAACACACACTGTGTGGCCAGCATTTGGGGGTTCATGGAGGTCCAGGACCAAGTCATTTTGGCACTATTTTCACAGTAGGAGCTGTCATGTTTTTTTCCCTTTCATTATGTTTTTTGTGAGTAGTAAAAAGCTTACATTTTCAGTTTATATAAAGTCATAAGCATATTCTCAAATATTTTATTCTTTTATTGTATGCCTTGAAAAGATTAAAAAGATTAATTCATGTGGTTTATATTCGGATCACTGAAATAGTATCGACACCACAAATATCAAGGTACAAATTTATTGATACATTAATATCTTAACAAAAAATTCGAGACACTATACTTATTTTAAAAAGTCACTAATATAAAAAAGAGTCAGCATCAAAAATATCTAATTTAACATACATAAAAAACAAAAATATCTCAAGCAAAAATATTGTGACTAACCATAGACCAAAAATATCAGAATCAACAATTTCGATCTACATAAATATTGTTAAAACAAATAATAAGGGGCAGTAAAAAATACAAACACACAATATTTTAACAAACAAACAACAAAAAATATATCTCACAATAACTCCAATTTATAAATAAAATATAATATTTTCCTTCGCCAAAATAAAAGATTTATAGTACATCAATATAAAAATCCTCTAAATTATGGATTACACATATTTACATCCACCAACATGCAAACCAGTTATATTTGCAAACAGTATTATTTTTAAACTTAAAATAAATACAAATATCATACGTTATTTCAAATACAAGCATAAAAAAACCATTAATTGGCATTTTCCAAATAAGGACATTACTGAAACAATAATGGAAAGAAAGCTAAAACAACCAATGCTATGAAACTATACAAAACTATAACCAATAAAATAGCTTAACCAATGAACAAACAATATAATAGCCCCTTTAACATCACTAAAAATTGCTCAAAAACACCTAACACTTCAAGAGGAAGGAGGAAATTCTGCCTGATTTTCTCTGAGACACAGAAGCCTTCAACATACACAACTGTAAGCCCACTACTAAGTAACAATGTTTCTTAAAATAGGAAATTAAATACATTTTACTTTAAAAAGCAAATATTATTATTCAAATAGTAACAGTTTTTTTTGTTTATCTTTTTCTACAGATTCTTCGACCTTCAACCAACATTTATCAACAAGCACACATAAAAACCTCAAAAAAAGTAAGTACATCTAAACCTTTGCTTAAAACATTGTTAAATAGTAAGACTTAAAACTCCAAAATAACCTACATTTCCTTAAACATCAAAAAGATAATGTGTGCAGCAAATAAACTACCTTTTTTCTTCCACCAGAAAAAAGCACCCGTTTCAAGAAAAGCTTGCTGAAAAAAGAATATCGAAGATAAGAAAACTATACATAAGAAGATAGAAGTAAGTTTAGAAAAAATAAAATGCATATTTAACTGTATATTATTAAAAAACATTTATAAAAATAACTTTTTTTCTATATTCATATTATTACAGCAAACAAAGACATAATGACAAAAGGTGCAAAAGTTATAACATCACAGAAAGGGAAACTATTACTGTGTTACATGAGATACACGTATAGTCAAGAAAATGCTTGTGCTCAACATATTAATTGAAAATGTACTAAATATTATTCAAATGCATGCTACGGGATGGCAACTATTAGAAAAACTGTAGTAAAATAGTAAAAGAACATAACTACTCTCCCAACATAACAGAAATAGAAGTGAGAGAGGTTTTAGAAAAAATAAGAGAAGCAAGCACTAGTTCTCAAGAACCCACAAGACAAATACTTAAATATATTACCCCATGTACCAGAGCATTTATCATGCCAGTTGCCATCAATACCCACCTTAAAATGCCTTATAACTAGAACTAAAAGGGCCACCAAAGAAATCCCACGTGCCCCTAAAATATTCAGAGATATAGACATCCCACCAAAGCGTATCATGACCCACAGAGAGAATCAATTCCTATTATCTGACAGTAAAAGTAATGACAAACGTATAATTATTTTTTCTAGCCCTACAAACTTACTCAAACTAGCTTAATGTCAAACATGGATGATGGATGGCACATTTAAAATGTGTCCCAAACCATTCCATCAACAGTACACCATCCATGGTGAATTTCACAAAATTAACATACCTTTTGTCTATGCATTACTGCCAAACCAACAGACCTGCACATACATGGAACTTTTAAACCAGATTAAGCAACAAACAAACAACTACTATCCCCAATTTCTTTTTATAGATAGAGCTATGATCCGACCAATACTAAAAGTATACCGCCACACAGCCATACAAGGATGCTACTACCATTTTAATCAAAGTATATGGCGTCACCTACAGAAATCTACACTAAGGGCCTTATTACGAGTATGGAGGTCCCAAGACCACTCTATCTGTGGTGGTGGTCCGACCACCTCAACCTTGGCAGTCCGACCACCCGATTATGAGTTTGGCATCAATCCGACACACGACTGACACAACAGCCAGGATCCTAGATTGATGGGAAAATTGGTGGTCTGCTGCAGCGGTGCTGATGTCGCACTGCTGTGCTGATTTCAACCTGCCTTTCATGGCTGGGAGCCTGGCCTGAAAAGATCAGCAGAAATGCACTGAAAGGGGCCCCAAACAGGACCCCAGGTTGTTTTAACTCATGGGGGGGTGCATGGGGGCCTTTGGGCCCCCCTCTGCTTGCACTGTGTGCCGTGCACGACATAGTGCACGGTACACAGTACACCGATGTGTAAGTGGCACTGCCACAACAGCGGCATATGCTACAGCCTCTCTATGAGCTGAAGCATGCAGCCATCGTGGCACCATCGACCATCCCCGCCAGCCCAGCAGTGTTCTCGTAATATGGCGATTGGGATTCCGCCAACTTGTCAGCGTAGTCCCAACCGCCGCAATGGCAGTCCGGTGTCAGAGCGCCAAACCCGAAATTGGGCCCTAAGTGTTGAATATGCCACCAACGCCAATTTGCATTTGAAATTTTAAAAAATGATTGCACTAGCTTACGTCTCTTTGACAGAAGTAGCCAACCATTACAATAGCCTAATAGAGAGTCCCTGTTACCAAAATAATGAAGACAAACTAGCTGACCCTAATGAAACTAATTCTAGGACACATGGGTCGGTAGACTACATAGGTAAGGACGTAGATGCCAGCCAAAAGTCCACATACCAATGTGAAAGGTCTACGACAGCACCTTGACGCATGAGACAAAAAAAACAACGCAGTGGAAGGATGGCATAATGCCTTCCAATCCACACGAGTCAGAACTCTACCTACCTTGCACAAATTATTAGAAGCCCTACAAAAAGAGCAAAGCTACCAAGAAATTGAACTAGAACAATCTGTTACAGAAATCTGTCCTAAACTAACCAAACAAACAAAAAAAAAGTGTGAACATATACAATTCAAAGTAAAACTATATAAAAACAACGAAGGACTGGACTACAGTCAAGTTATAGCCAAATGTATCCTCTATACAACATATACAATCTACCATTCATCTACGAAACCACAATATAATACACCAAAATATTTTAATAATATTTTTCAAACAACTAGTAAAATAATATCAGTGAAATAATGACTCTAAATTCCACATTACTCACTGAGATAATAAAAATATGAATACTGTTATCTACTTTTTTTATAATTATTTTATACATAAAGCAAACTAACAAACTACCTACGCATGATTTTAAAAATAAATCACAAAGGGCCTCATTATGATGTCGGTCCGACCACATGTGTTGAGGGGCCAACCTTTGCAGTCGGAATGTAATCCCTACAATAAGGCCGGTGCCTGCTTAGGCATTGTAGTAGGGATTACGATGGCCCTTTCCTTCTGTCTTTCTCCAGTGGCCAGAACGCTATAGAAAAGCAGATGGAAACGGATTTTGGGGGGCCCTAGCAAGGCCCCCGTGCCACAGTGAGGCCTGGGCAGCTCCTGTGATGCCCCCACAAACATCCATGCCCCTTGTGGCAGATACCATGAGGTGCAGGGATGTTTAGAAGCATGTCTTTTAGTATTTGGGCTTGTGCTGCAACCCTTTTGTGGGCTGCAGCACAAGCCTCAATGCAAAGAAATTAGCTTATGATTTTGTTGCTGCACATCTCTGTCCAAATCCACATAGTCCCAAAAAGAAATCCACCAAATAGTTGTACAAATGATAGTAAAAATCTCCCAAAAATGAAAAAATATACTTTTAAAAAAAAAAATCCCTCGAGGCAATCTACAGTCTCTAGATTCTATAAAAGCAAGAAAAATAGTTAAAAAAAAATACCCAGTGCAGGAAACTGGAAAAACTAGAAAATCTATAATAAATAATAAACTAATTCAGATTCCCTAAAAAAAAATGGACATCCAACTTTCCTTAAAACCATACAGGAAAATAAAACCAGCAAAATGTTAGAGAAAACTCCCTCCTGCACAAAACACTACATTCCCAACTATACATATATACATAAAATTATTGTTTATAAAACTACTCAGCAAGACATGCACTACAGATAACTTACCTTAAAAAACACTTTAATTCATACAACATATAATAACCTATGCAACACCAAGTAATATCCACAAACAATATAACACACTATAATCTCACTAATAACGCCACACAAATCATATACACAACTATCCTACCTCCCCCAAACTTAGAAATATCTTACAAATAGGTAGGAATAAACGTAACTTTACAGACGAAGAGTAGCATCCAACCACAATCTCTTTCCTCCATGAACGACCCAAAAATAACAGCAATAGACCACTAAATTGAGTTAGAGATAGCAGCGCATCCTAGCCGGGGGCCATACCGGACACGGCAACACTGCCTACAAGCCCCAGGAGCCTGAGGGGCAGCGCCGGACAGGCGATCCCGCCCATTGATCACCGGGCGTTCTTCAAAAGCACCTCGCGCCTCCCGCTCCGCAGGAGACGCAGTGCATCCTAGCCGGGGGCCATACCGGACACAGCAACACTGCCTACAAGCCCCAGGAACCTGAGGGGCAGCGCCGGACAGGCGATCCCGCCCATTGATCACCGAGGGCGTTATTAACAAGCACTCTCTCCCGCCTCGCGGGATGCGCGCGGGTGGTCGCCGGGCTAAGCCCGGGCAAAGGGCGGGCCGTCTGTGGCCGTCAGGGGCCGAGGGAGGCCGGGCTGGGCCACCCATCTAACATCGCCAAATGGGTAAGCGCAAGCAGGGTAATCCTGTAGAGGGGGGAAAAGACGCCAAAGTCCCCAGGAAGTCGGAGTCCATCATATCGTATCTGTCGTCTGCAGTGGGGGTTTTGACGAAGGAAATAGCAAATGCGGAGTTGGAACTTGGCTTACAATCAACCCCCTCACCCTGTATCTTGCTTGAATCCCCGACTAATAAGGGGCCCAGCATCCCCTTGGAGCCAGTGGTGACTGTGGCTAAGCCCCCTGCTATCGGTGACCTGCCTGCACTTTCAATAGCGAGTAACATCAGCCAGGAACCCACTATTACGAACATACGGGGATCAGAAAAGGGATTTAAGAAAAAACCTAAGAAGACTAAAGCCCAAGCATCGCTTATGCCCGGTATTGCCGTACCTTCTGATACTTTGGGGGACGTGATAGAGTCATTGGTCATCTCACGACTGGAGCCAATTCTTACAGACTTGGCTAAAGACATTGTGGACACCCTGAATACTTGCGCTGCTGGACTCTTAAAAAAATGTGCCCAAATCGATGACTTTATGAAAGAGTTTAGGGTACAGAACACATTGGTCGCGACTGCCGTTAGTACATCAGGGGATATTGTTGAAGCACACAAGTCTAAACCCCTGCTAAGCTGTAGTACCAGCATACATACCCCTGACCAAGGCACGGATGGTGTTTTTCATCACGCAGTTAGGCCCAACGCACCGGGGGGTTCCCATGGTAAAGGGCAAAGTAGCTCGAGCAGTTTTCCTGCTCGACAACCCCATGGTTTGGTTAATTCGGCCCTTGATTGCCCTGTCAGACTCGACCTACCCCCAGAGGCAGCGCCCCTGGTGGCAATTCTCGTAGGAGTCCCTCAACTTCGGGCTGGTTCCTGGTCCGTGAATTATTGTAGTGGAGGGAAAGATATCGCCACAAGCATAATCATGGCCAGAAGGGTGGGGTGGTTAGGGCACTGGCCGAAGGCAATTAAGGGGGATTGTATTGTAATTAATTTTAATAATCCCAATATGGCACATAAAATGTTTTGGGATGGATCAAAACTTGCACAGGAGGGGATACGTCCAGTTCCTTTAGAGTTTTTTTACCCCTCCTCATTACTCCCCCAGGGTACTAACAGCCCTCCCATCAACAAGTTTGCCCGTCATAAGGCCCTGTTACCTTGCAGCTCCCACCCAGTACAACAAAATGACCCCCGACACGAGACAAAGGGGGCCCAAATTTCAGATGGCACAGGCAGCACAGCCCCCCAATTACTTATAAATCAGGTACAAGCACCACCTTTGCTGCTAGGTAATCGCTTTAGCCCCTTATCAAATTTAGACTCTAACGATTGACGGACGGCCATAGCCAGCCCCCCAGAAGTTTATCCCATCATAGGAGTCGGTCCGGCTGGCTGCAAAATCATTAGTTGGAATGTCGCTGGCATCAGACAAAAGAGGTCTGATCCCATTTGGATTGACTTCATAAAAAATCACGACATTATAGCGGCACAAGAAACATGGAACACCTCATCAAGTTTTCACTAAGATGGATACACTAGTTTCTTGATCCCAGCTACGATGGGAACAGTGAGTAGACCAAAGGGTGGGCTTATCATCCTGTTTTCCGCAAACCTTGTGGGCTCTTTCAGGCAGTTGGATTCTGGTTCCCGCAACTTTCTAATAGTAGAATGGGTTATACCCAATTTTAGAAATGTTCTTTTGATTAATTTTTATAATCTCAGGGAGAGGGAAAACATAAATACACATATAGCCGCCCTGGGATCTTTTATTTCTGAACACAGTATTAACCAAAGCACAGCCAATGAGCTTATTTTAATGGGCGATTTTAATATCCACTCCTGTGAGGGGGATTGCTATGAGGGGGCGTTTGAAGGCCCGCCTGGAGCTGCGATACCACATTTTGAGCACACCAGGCAGGGGGAGGCACTTGAAGAACTTCTAGCCAATTGTAACGTCTTTGAATCCGACCACACAGAAGGGGCGGTCAGGATTCCCACCTTTAAGGGACCAACTTCGGGCACTGTGATAGACGATCTTTTCATCTCAATGGGTCTTTTGCACTTGGTCAGGACATACGGGGCAGTTCCTTCGATTTTTAGTGACCATAACCCAGTATTCCTCGAGTTGAATTTGGGGGTCATCTCCTCCCCCGAGAGTTGCTCCCATAGTGTGGGGGTTTCCCTAGCTACAAAAGATCAAGGTAGGAGAATAAAGTGGAAGAGAGTCGTGCCCGACACTTTTTTGGAAACTTTAACTTCTAAGGTAGAAAGACAGTGGTCTATCTGTTTGGATAGTGAGCGAGCAGATAAAGAGATTCTAAGTGCTTTTGAGGATATTTGTTCCCAGATCGCAGTGGACCTCACGAATACGAAAAATTATAGTGGCAACTCCGACCCTAGGTGGTTTGATAGTAGTTGCTCTAAGGCACACCGGGCATTACTCCAAGCATTAAAGAAGAACCCTAAAGATAGGGCGAACATAGCTAATCTACGTAAGGCCTATAAATTAGCAATTCAAGGGCGCAAGGATTCCATCAAAAGGGAGGCCTGGGAAAAGCTACTGTCATCAGACGTTCTGCGGGATAGTGGCAAGTTCTGGGCTACCATTAATGACCCCTTCTTTTCTGGCCAAGAGAATTCCAACATGGGTTGTGTCATTCAAGACGAAGCTTGCCTCCGTCTCTTTGAGGAGATCTACGGAGCTGGTGGTATGAGCAACCAGGGCCCTCGGGCAGTAAATTGTTCTATGCCCCCGATAATTTTTAATCTGGGGGAGGTTGAGAGAGCAATTAGAGAAACATTAAAGAATAAGGCACCGGGTCCTGATGGGGTCCCCGCAGATCTATACTTAAATGCTCCCGCTTTCTGGGCCAAAATTTTAACTAACGTCTTTAATGCTTCTGCCTGCAATCCCTTCCCAGCTTCCTGGTCTACCTCGGTTATAGTCCCGATCTTTAAGAAAGGCCAGCGCAGGGATCCCTCTTGTTATAGGCCCATTTCCCTGCTAGATTCTGCCGTTAAAATCTTGGGCAGAGTCCTTTTATATAAACTCAGGGAAAATGTGGAGAGGCTAGGGGTGCTCTCCAACCTACAATATGGTTTCCAAGAAAAGAGAGGCACCATGGACCAATGCTTAAATTTACACCTCCTAATAAGTAAATATACGGTGGCCAAGGATGGGTCCCTATTCATGGCGTTTATGGACCTATCCTCGGCCTTCGACTTGGTGAACAGGACTAAGTTATGGAGGATTCTAGATGACATTGGCATCGATCCCCCCACTAATTAACTTTTTAGCTGCTTTACACGATAAACTTTTCGCCTCCATCAGGGTAAACCAAGAGGGCAGATGTACACAACAATTTAGATCAGGGAGGGGGGTTAGACAAGGTTGCGTTCTGGCCCCCCTCCTTTTTACTATTTATATTAATGCCCTGGAAAGTTTTTTGGGCACCACTAAGGCAGACGTTCCGCGTGTAGGAGATCTATCAATCCCGGTGCTCCTATACGCGGACGATGCAGTTCTACTGGCCCGTACAGGGGGGGGATTGCAAAGGTTGCTGGACTCCTTTGCCTCCCTCATGGACCAGCTGGATCTGAAGGTGAATATAACTAAATCTCATGCCATGGTTATGGGCAAAAGCAGTTGCAGACACATGTTTAAAACCTTTTACTGCAAGGGGGTAGAGGTGTCAAGGGTTCGCACTTTCCCATACTTAGGTGTCCTTTTTGATAACAAAGGATCCTGGGCACCCCAAATCAAGTTAAAAAGTATTTCCTTGGCAAGGTTCATCAACGCCCTTATGGGCTTTTTGAAAAGGCTGGTGGCGAGGCCAATGGATGCCCTGTTAAAGGTATATAATGCAAAATGCATGTCCATCGCTCTCTATGGTGCCCCGCTGTGGGGCCACGTAGCCCAAGTTCAGATGCAAAGAGTAGAAAATAGGTTTTTGAGATCCCTCCTGTCGGTCCCTCAATCCACCCCCACTTTCTCCATTCATACAGAGGTAGGGATTGAATATGTTACTGATAAGTTGAGGATGCCCCCCCTGGTTTGTTGGGCAAAAACATGGTTAAACAAGGAAATCAGGTTGAACCACGTTATATTAACCGATATTGCTGCCATGGAAAATGCCAAGAGGATTCCCTGGGTAGAGTATGTGAGAAAGTCCTTTGCTGACCTAGGACGCCCAGAGCTCTTCACGTCCCCAGAGAACATCCGTGAGAAGGACGTCTCCTGGATTAGGTCTAATTTTTTAGAAGGGGCAAGGTTGACCAGGGAGGAGACGGAGCTTAAAAAACCAGCAGTGAGACTGTACTACGCTTTAGTCACCTCGCCCTCCCTGGAACCATATTTGCAACTTGTAACTAAACCTTTTCATAGATTTTTATTGATTAGGTTTAGATTTAACCTAATTCATTTTTCTTTGGGAAGTTATCCTGTGTGGGCTAAACCTAAACATAGCATGCCCTGCAGGTGCGATAATTTCTCAACCCAAGATACCTTGCATTTTATCATGTTTTGTAGTTTTTATTCCGACATAAGGAAAAAATATTTGCTACCCCTACTAAGAGAGAAAGGGTTTATCCAAGTCAGACCTGCCCTAATTTACTTACAGATGCTGAGTAGCACTCGCGATATTTTCCACGTGGCTAGTTTTTTGGTGGCAGCTATGAGGATAAAGAACAAAAAATTGCCCTCCCTCGATGACCCTGATTGAGGCTCCCTTTTAACAGGGTTTCATTTAATGCTGATCTGCACATATGATTGTCTAGGGTTTTTAGATTTGTATTCTACGACCTCTATATGAACTTGTTTTTATACATAGATTGACTTTGTACCATTTTTGTTTTAACGAATATGTTTTACTGAACTTTTTTACAAGCTGTATACCCATGATTGCAAATTGTTAGGAATTTTGCGTGTCTGTCCTTTGCTTTTATGATTTTAATGAATCGAATAAAGTGCTTTGACTGACTGACTGACTGAGTTAGAGATTGAAAAGAATGGCCAACTGACAAAAATTTCAAATAAAAACTATTGCCTCGTAGGAATCAATGGGAAAAGTAGTAGAAATTTTATAAAGATGTAGAATAAAATGTAAAAAAATATAACACATGTAAAACAATGTTCCAAAAACACAATTATAAGATATATAAAATTATTTACTATAGGTTAAAAACAGTAATGTTAAAAATGTTTAGGAAAAATAATAAAAGACTATATAGGTGCCGATTCCGATCTTGTAAAACCCGGGTACAAATGGTCGTACGGAGCGTTTTCTCCGTACGACTCGTACCCGGGAATTCCACCGTACAAACCAGCAAGTACGATTCGTACAGAAATACCATTTCCATACGAATCATAAAAAACACCGTACGGCTAAAAAATACATACAATTCAAACCGTCCGCACGGAGTCAGGCAGCGTTTTACGGACCAGCAAGTACGATTCATACCTACAGCACTCCGCACGGCTTTATTTTTACGGGAGCCAAAAAGTGCCGGAAAAGCTAAGTATGCTGCGATGCATGAGGAAAAGGGGGCCCGCTGCGCGACGTACACGCCATCACCCACATCGTACGTGTCATCATGTACGGTGCGTACCCCAACATTGCATATGTACGGACCGTACCCCCCACCCCCTATGTACGGACCGTACCCCCCACCCGCATATGTCTGCACTGTACCCCAGGCATACCCCCACCCGCGTATGTCCGCACCGTACCCCAGGCTTACCCCCACCCGCATATGTCTGCACCGTACCCCAGGCGTACCCCCACCCGCATATGTCTGCACTGTACCCCAGGCGTACCCCCACCCGCGTATGTCCACACCGTACCCCAGGCGTACCCCCACCCGCGTATGTCCGCACCGTACCTCAGGCATACCCCAATCCTCGCGTATGTACGGTCCGTACATATGTGAGGATTGGCTACGCCTGGGGTACGGTACGGACATACGCGGGTGGGGGGTACGCCTGGGGTACGGTGCAGACATACGCGGGTGGGGGTACGGTCCGTACATACGGGGTGGAGGGTACGGTCCGTACATACGGGGGGTGGGGGATACGGTGCGGACGTATGCGGAAGGGGTGGGAGGCTGGGGGGGCCGTACGACTCGTACCCCAGGCACAAGTGTACTCGGGGTAGGGGTCGTACAAAGTTCACTCCATATGGGGCCTTTTCCATGCGCTTGTGTTTTCGGACGGGCGGTATGGATTGTACTTGTGCGCTCGGACTTCAGTTTTACGAGTTGTAAGTAAACCTGTCCGAGGACGTCTCGTAGACTTTTCCCAAGGCGATTCGTATGTATTTTCCATGTACAAATCGTACTTCGCCATTTGTACGGGACTTGTACGATTCGTACGTAAAAAAATACGGATACGAGTCGTATGGGAAAAAAAATCCAGAATCGGAATTGACCCCATAATGTTACAAAAACTCAGATACATTTTTTCTGTATTTGTTTAACAAATATTAAACAATGTGTTCTATATATATTTAATACACATAAAATTATTTAATATATAGTACAAATATTTATGTCAGCAGTATAAAATTATATGTAAAAAATCTTCATGAAACATAATAAAAAAGTACAATTTTGCAAAAAAAGGAAAAATGCACATTACTGAAAAGGATGCCAAGAACTTGTCTTATGTATTTATGTAACAACTAATAAAAATATGTGACAAATTAAAAAAAGATATCTGACAATTTTCTTTTCTAATAAATATATATAAACAAAATACAAAATGCAATAACTGGTGTTTTCCTGAAAATAAAAATGATTAGAACTTATATGTGTATCATTTTCTTTTCATACTCATTAATATTAAAGTAGTAATAAATTGCAAACACTGCACTTTTCTACCATACCAATGCAAAAACTACTTTTACTAATTAGTAAATACTAGAAACATAACACATACTACTACCACTTCACCACAAACAAACAAAATACATATCTATAGCATAAAAAACTTAACATCCTCTATTTCCTCTTCAATACAACTTACCTCAAACAAGGTTTTGGACACTAAAAGGGTTATATATACGTTTCCCACACCAGCATAAAATAAGTGAGGGAAGATATTGGACACGAAATGGGCAAGATTTACTGTTCCCACTCCATTGTAACTTAACACAGGGAAGGTGCTGGACACTAAAAAGGCCACATTAACCATTTCCACTACAATTCAACTAATTTGAAAGGTTTTGGACAATAAAGGGGTACATTTAGTATTCCGACTCCAATATAACTTAATGGAAGGTGTTGCACACTAAAGGGGCAACATTTACTATTCCCACTCCAATCTACTTTAAAGCATAGAAGGTGTTGGACACTAAAAGTGCAATATGAACAATTACCACTTCACTACAACTTATCTCTGGGAAGGTTTTGGACATTCAAGGGGAACCTTTACTATTCCCACTCCAATGTAACTTCACTCAAGAAAGGGCCTGGACACGAAAGAGGCAACATTTACTAATCACACTCCAATCTAACTTAACTCAGGAAAGGTGCTGGTCACGAAAAATACAATACGACCTATTCACACTCAAATGCAACTTATCTCAGGGAAGGTTTCGGACATTCAAGGTGTTACATTTGCTATTCCAACTCCTAAGTAACTTAAGGCAGGAAGGTGCTGGACAATAAAAAGGCAACTTGAATCATTCCCACAGCAATACAACTTATCTCAAGGAAGGTTTTGGACACTAAAAGGGCAACATTTACTATTCCCACTCCAATGTAACTTAACTCAGGGAAAATGTTGGACACCAAGGGCCTCATATTTGGGTTTTTTGCCATAGGGCAGCGCAGCAGGCCTTGCTGCTGCACTGCCCTACGGCAAATGAAAAAGCCAGGAATGCACCGTTTCTATTAGATACAGTGGATTCCTGTCCTTTCCCCCTGTGCCAGCACAAATTGGGCTGCCGTCTGCCAACGCAGGCACCTTTGTACCATTTTGCAAGGTTGCCTGCATTGCAGGATGATTTTTGTGCAGGAAGGGAAACCCACTCCAATGTAACTTAAGGCACGGGAGAAGCTGCCCCCTAAAAAGGCAACATGATCAATTCCCACTGCAATACAACTTATCTTAGGGAAGGTTTTGGACTCTAAAGGGGCAATATATGTTGTTCGCACTCCAATCGAACTTAACTCAGGGAAGGGCCTGGACACTAAAGCAGCAACATTTACTATTCCCACTCAATTCTAACTTAAGACAAGGAAGGTGCTGGACAACAAAAAGGCAACATGAACCATTCCCACTGCACTACAACTTCTCTCAAGTATGGATTTTGACGTTAAAGGGCCCACAGTCACTATTCCCACTCCAATCTAACTGAATGCAAGGAAGGTGCTGGGCACTAAAAAGGCAACATGAACCATTCCCTCTCCAATTCAACGTATCTCAGGAGAGGTTTTGGACACTAAAGGGGCACCATTTACTATTCCAACTCCAATGTAACTTATCTCAGGGAAATGCCTGGACACTAAGGGGCACCATTTACTATTCCCACTCCTATCTAGCTTAACTCAGGGAAGGGCCTGGACACTAAAGGGGGAACATAAACAATTCACACTCCAATACAACTTATCTCAGGAAATGTTTTGGACATTGAAGGGCCAACAATTACTATTTTTAAAAAATTATTACCATGTTGACAACTTCAAAAAATAAATATGACATTTTTTTAATTTTCAAAAAGGATATTTATTTACATTTTGTAATATTAATAATTCATATTAATAAACACATAACACCACTTATTACAAAATAATCATTATTGTACATACTTATATAAATAACAATAATCTTTCAATTTGTTTAGTTTTTTAAAAGGTTTTTTAATTATTTGGTTTTGTTTAAAATTGCAATTCTTATACAATTTATTTAAATTGATTTGAATGTTTAAAAATATAGACTCCCATATTCAACATCAATTCTACACACCACTTCAAAACAAATGTTATATTTAGTTGATTAGATTTGATAAAAACCTGTCCCAAAAAAATCAGTAATACATATTTTATCCCCACCCATATCACCTATAAACCCAACATCCCACCACAAAGATATTTATGGGGCTGTAAGGCGCTAAATCAGGATATGGATGTGGGAGGTAGGACTCAAGGTCAGATTAGGACAGAAGTCTGTGCAATACATCCAGATGTTCCCACCACAAATACATTTATACCATTGGAGGAAATAATTAATGCCCCACAGTGTAGTGAGGATGGAGCTGAAGGAGCAGTGGCAGGGGTAGAGAAGTCTCAGCAGCCTTCAATGCCGGATCAGGTACTCTTTAGTGGGGATAGTAACCCAGCTGGTTAGGGTGCAGTTCAGGCAATGGTTAATCAATTATAAGCAAGAGATTAAGGTAAGCTTTCAACTTCATAAGCATATCAAAAGGAGATACAGTCTACATGTCTGAGCCTGGAGGAGAAACTGTCCACTTTGTCCCAGCGTACAGACATATTAGAAAGTAGGCTTCAGCAACTGAGTTTAACAGTGAATGGGAATACACAAGAGGTAACTATGTTGAGGCACAGGGAGAAAGAGCTGACAGAGATCCTAGAGAGAATGGAAAATAACTTAAGGGGAAACAGCATCAGAATTTTAGATGTTAAGGACGTAGCTGAGGCGGAAGATGTTAAACTGTTTGTGATGGATCTTCTTACTAAGGCACTCACTCAGGTTACCTCCTCTTTGGGCTTGGACGCAGAAATTCACTGAGACCTCTTTAAGCTGAATTTATGGTGTAAGAAGCCCAGGAAGATCTTAGTTAATTTTCAGACACCTGCAGCTAAAGAGAAAATCTTGGGTGCGGACCTAAAAGAAAAATCCCTGCAGGTCGAAGACCTTACATTTAAAATCAGGATCGACATCTCTCGTGCCACTGAAGATAGACGGTGGGAGCTGGGCAAAAGCATGAAGGACCTCAGAAGAATGGGGGTAGTAGTGTTTCTAAGGTTCCCAGCAATCCTGAAGGTTATGTGGGCCAATAAAATGCAACTCAGTTACAGGCAGGTAATACTTTCAATTACTGGCAATAGAAATACTTGACAGTCTTGGAAATACTTTGATATTGTCAATTCGGAACAGTCACATTTAGTACTGGTACAAGTTAGACGGTTGTGGGTAATCTGTAGAATGCAATGCAGTCCTAAGGAAGGAAAGCAGGTCATACATCAGCAGGTAAGTGCCCCACCTACTTTTCCAGTCTTCAAGGTTTTAGACCGCCCTGAGCAAGGGTCAGTTTATGATAGGCACTGCACAGCCACCTGCACTGGGTACTCAACAGACCCCCAAAGAGGTGCGGGGTTCAGTATCTAAGCTGTGGCGGTAGAACCAGCAATTATGTCTGTTCTTGCGGAGAGCAATGTGGATGAAGGGGAATCAGTAGCCTGTGACCATTGCGGTTGTCATCAGTGAGTCACTGTCGGTCAAAGAATGGCACTACCAGCCCAGCAGTCGCAGTCATGGGGATGGAGTTGCGCTGGGGATGGTGGAGTTCTGCAGATGTCGGGCCTTCTCGATGAGGCTGCTGTCCTTAAATACTAAATTTATGGACGTTACTGAGGTCGGGGGACAGTAGACAATGGCTACTGTCTCCTAGCTTGACTACACCCTTTGGGTGCCCCCTGCCTTTGGGTAGAGGGGCACATTCCTGTTTATATTGGACCTAAATCTCCAATTCAAGATGGAGAATTTCTAAGAGAGGGGTTCACCTTAACTCCTGGCGGCCCAAGGGTATTTTGCCAGGCTGAGGTGGGCACTCCGGCTCTGCTTACTAATTGTCCTACCTGTCCTGCCACCAAAAGTGGGGCATGGACAGGGGGGTGGGCATCTTCACTAGTTGGAGCTGCCCAAATCAACACATCACAAAATGAGAGCCTTTGAGGCTGACCACCAAGTGTTGCTGTTGCTTCCAAGGGGAGGTGTGAGGCACCTCCTCCCAGAGTAAGCTATGTTCCTGACCTCTTGGAGCACAATGGCTCTCATCCCATGATATCAGAAACCTGTCTGATGCTGGCTCACTGGTGGCGACCAGTCAGCCAGTACACTAGAAGTTGGTAATTTTTCAGGTGGCAACTCTAAGATGCTCTCTGAGTGCATTTTATAATAAATCCAACACTGGCATCAGTGTGGGTTTATTATGCTGAGAAGTTTGGTACCAAACTTCCCAGTTTTTAGTAAAGCCATCATGTAGCTGTGGTGTTTGTAATGACAACCTCCAAGCCCATGCACTCAAAATGGCTTCACTGCACTTACAATGTCTGTGAATGGCACAGACGCTGTCAGGGCATATTGCTCATGCAGCTATGCCCTCACATGTGGTATGGTGCACCCTACCTTAGGGCCACAAGGCCTGCTAGAGGGGTTACTTACCCATGCCGCAGGCAGTGTTGGTGGGCATGGCAGACAGGGATGTGTGTGAGATCGACTCTTCAGTTCAGTCTGCACCAAAACACTCACTCTGTAATGGCAATGTGTGGGTGATAAGGTGAGGGGTCTCTAAGGGTGGCTCAATAAATGCTGCAGTCCACAGAAGCCCTCTCTGGTCACAAAGCCTTTGGTACCAGGGATACCTTTTACAAGGGACTTACATGTGGCCCAGAGGTGAGACAATTGTGGAGACAAAGGTACAGTTTTGGGAAAGAACATTGGTGCTGGTACATGGTTGGCAGGGTCCCAGCACACACTCAGTCAAATTGGCATCAGTTAAAATAGGGGGTAACCATGCATAAAAGGACACTTTTGTGCAATTATGGATATACAGTATCTTTCTATCCATTTTTAGTTTGATCTTGAGAAGGTGGACTGTAAACAGTAGCCTGTTCCTTCAGCCGGGAGTCATGCACGAAAAAGAAGAAAGCTCTGTAGGTCTTTATTGATTTGAATATAGATTTGGCACCCACACACTTGGTTTGGGATGCTTTTAAGGCTTGGCTAAGGGGGGCCCTGAAGGCCTCCTTGGTCGTCTGGCTCAGGAGAGAAAAGAGGCAGCTATTACAGTTGGAAGAGGAGATAGCAATAGTAGAAAAAGATCTGAAAGCATCACAGGTACTGGGGGAAACAGAAAGAGCATGGAAAGTAAATTGGAGGACCTGTAACTGAAGTTTAAACTTAAGCTGGAGAAAGAAGTACAACAGTGGTGGGAGGTAAGTAAGTTGAGGAACTACGAGCAGGGTGAAAGCTGCAGGAAACTGCTGGCGTGGAAGGCAAGGATAGATAGAACGTGAAATAATATCAGGAATATTAGGGATGATGAGAAGAATAAGATGGTAGAGGACTCAGAGGGGATAGAACTGGTGTTCCACAAGTTCTTCCAAGATTTATAATTAGAAACACTTGAGGTGGCTGAGGAGGAGTTGGATATTTGGCTTCTGGGGAAGCAGCTGCCGAAACTTACTTCTGAGCAGCAGCAGTATTTGAGTAGTGATATCACGGGGAGTAAAATCTTGATGGCAGTTAAAAAGAAGGAAAGCAGCAGGCCCAGATGAGATCCCAAATGAATGTTATATTCAAATGCGAGAAGTAGTAATCCCAATTTGGGTTATGGTATTTAACACAATACGTGTGAGGGACTCGCCTTTACCAGACTCCTGGGATGAGCCAGTTATTTTGCTGATTTTAACACCAGGTAAAAACCCCATGCAGTGTCAATCATACCAGTTGATATCGCTGCTGAACTGCGATTATAAGATTTTGATGAGTATTCTAGCAGCACACCCGTGTAAGGTAGTGGGGAGTTTAATAAATGAAGACTAGAAGGGTTCCTACCCGGAAAGCAGATGAGAGACCTTACACACTCTCTCATTGGCCCAATAGATCTTGCTACAGCTCATGGAGTTCCCCTGTCAATAGTAACTCTGGATGCATCCAAAGCCTTTGACCAAGGTAATTGGAAGCATTTGGTGTGTACATTAAATAGGTTTGGGATTGTAGATGAGTTTCAGAATGTACTAACTAGGATTTATAGTATGCCGCATGCTCAGGTGCTAATTAATGGAAGTCTCACCTCCCCAGTAAAGATAAGCAGGTAGAATAGACAGGGATGTCCCCTGTCTCACATCCTTTTTTATTTGTATATCGAACCTTTGGTGCAAAGTTTGAGGCTAACCAGTGAAATAAGGCCATTCATGGTGGGAGCCTTCTCAAGAAAAATGTCCTTATATGCTGATGATCTGATGCTGTATATTTTAAATATTGAAAATGCTATATCATGTTTGATGGCAGAGGTGAAGTCTTTTGGGAAATTATTGGGAAATTATTTGGAGCCTTCTCAAGAAAAATGTGCTTATATGCTGATGATCTGATGCTGTATATTTTAAATATTGAAAATGCTATATCATGTTTGATGGCAGAGGTGAAGTCTTTTGGGAAATTATTTGGTTATGAAATAAATGACAGTATACAACGATTACAGAGGTTGGGCACTGAGTGTGTTTGGAAATGGCACCCTAAGGGAAAGTCCGCAGGATAATAAGTTTCGGTAATTTAAAAAAAATTACGTTACGACGCATGCGTTCACTAAGCACGCCATTACATCGCATGCGCTTTGACAGCGCATGCTTTTAGAGCACATGGGATGTGATGGACGGGTCGTGCACCGCGACGGGCTCCGGGACGGTCATGCGGCGGGACACAGACGACAGGGAGACAACGCTGGAACCACGACGAGAGACAGGTAAGGACTCGTAGTGTTTATAGGGTTTAGGGTAGTTGATAGGGAGTGTAGTGGGGGATAGTGTTTTAGGCTTCAGGGATTAGGGTTGAGGAAGTAGTATATGGTCGTGTTTTAGGCTTTAGGGCTTAGGGCTTAGGGTTGAGGATGTAGTATTTGGTAGTGTTTTAGGCTTTAGGGTTTAGGGATTAGGGCTTAGGGTTAATACTAGTGCAGGGTACTGTTTTTGGCTTTGAGCATTAGGGCTTAGGGTTAATAGTAGTGTAGGGTACTGTTTTTGGCTTTCGGTGTTAGGGCTTAGGGTTGAGGTTGTAGTCTAGGGTCGTTTTATAGGCTTTAGTGTTTAGGGCTTAGGGCTTACGGTTGAGGGTAGTGTCAGGGGGGCATAGTGTGTTTGGTAGGTTGCTATATTAGTGTTACGGTGGCCGTTAGGGAGAATTTTGAGATGTAATAGAGTGCGTGGTATTTGTGTGCGTTGGGAAGGTATTTTGCATGCATGTGAAGGGGGAATGCGATGTAATGGTGTGCGTGGTGAATGCATGCGGTGTAACGGTGCATGCAGTGTAACAAATGCGATGTCATGCCATGCGTTGTTTTGGTTTGCATTGTATGAATATACATCCTGCTGAAGAGGTAGAGAGAGCCACCGTCCTCCCTGACTTGCGGTCAAAACCAAAAAAACAACATGTATATGGTCCCCCAGCACACACAGATGATTACATGTATATGGTCCCCCAGCACACACAGATGATTACAGTACAAAGTATACACAGACATAAGTACTGATTTTCTTTATCTTTTGTTCTTTATTGTTCCTATGTTCTGCTGTAATACTTCTTAGCCTTAAACATAGACTTTTTAGCCTTAGACATAGTCAACACATGTTTTGTCCCACTGTAGAGTCAATTGCCCCATGACTTCCTCAGGGCTAAATCCTCTTTAAACTGTACCTCCCCATCGGTTGTGATTGCATCCCAAAGGTGGCAGTATTTGGTGGCGCAGGTCAGAAAATAAATATCTTGGATTCCCAATTACTCTTTTAATATCCAATCTAATAATCAATTCTACTTTGAATGTGGCACCCCTGTATAAGGGGGCATCACCACATGTGTACCCGTTCCGGTACATTAATTTGATCAAGAGCTTCCCACAGCGAGTCCTCTATGTCTAATGCTAAGAATTCTATGTTTAAGGCTAAGAAGTAATACAGCCGAACATAAGAGCGATAAAGAACAAATGACAATGAAAATTACTACTTATATCTGTGTATACTTTGTACCCGGACACCGCGATCAGAGACAGCACAAGTCGCGTAACAGGAAGAACCGGAGCAGGCTTCTTCCTTGATCCCTGATGCCCCGAGGAAGCCACAACACGGCATTTGTAAAGATACGACAGATCTAAGAAAATATCAATATATGAGTGGCAATTCTACCACTTACATTAGGCGGCAGAATGAGCCCCTAATACTGTTGGTCCTGACGAAAGCCTCGAGAATACGTAAGAAGGCTGAAACATGTTGACCTATCGATGCGATAGACTAGTAACTTTGTCTACATACGCATCACATTTTTTCTTTTAATTTCCCACTTCACTCTCATCTCTAATAAAGTTTTTACCGCATTGGAGTGCAGTAAGGAATTTTAAGTTCACCACATATGAGCACTTACACGTCCCCCTTTCCTTTGATATCTGGACACTACTGGCAAATCAGTTGGTCTACCTCCAGGCGTAGGACAGCATATATACAAAAGAAACCCTATGATGATGCTGTGACAGTACCCTGTGGCGGAGAACCAAGATATACCGCCCCCGACCTGTGTACTCATATGAGGGTTTTTTATTAAGTTATCCAACATCAAAGACCCTGATTTCACAGGACAAGTGATCCATTCTCCCACAACTTGATTATTTTCTACTTTGTACTGTAATCATCTGTGTGTGCTGGGGGACCATATACAACTAAAACAGAGATAATGATATGGAACCAGGAGCATCAGAGTTCTCAGACCTCGAAGGAATTAAGGTATCGGGGGATAACAACATCACATGACCTAGAAAAGATACCTGCCATAAATTTGGAGAAAGTGTTTAAGAAGTGGATATAATTCTAAAAAGGTGGCAGAAACTCCCACTTACTTTGTATGGTTGAGTAAACTTGGTAAAGATGTCCATGCTACCTAGGTTTTCATACCTGTTTGATAACATTCTGCTGGAGTTTGATAAAAAACATTCTCTCTAAGATACGGGGAGAATAACATCCTTCATTTGGGCCAATAAGGGGGTCAGACTCTCTTGGAAGAAGCTGAGGAGGAGGATTGGGAGTGGAGGATTAGGGTTTCCGGATTTTCAATTGTATCTTTGGGCATATCAGTTTAAAGATAAAAGGATATTATTGCTCCGCCCTGACAGCTCGTTATTGGGTCTCGGGTATAGCGCCATGCTGATTGACTTGTCTGAGGTTGGCTTAATGTATAAATTCGGGGTTCCCAAATTCTTTAGGAAAGTGCGAATGTAGTGTTTAAAAGCAGTGGCAAAAATATGGCATTGGGTCCGATCCCTTTTGGGGATTTTATATTACAGTAAGTGGTCTCCAGTATGGAACTCCGGAATGTCTGTTGGACAGTCTTGCAAGACCTCTGAGGGAGTCCGGAATATTGTATTTAGTTCAGATGGTGAAAGGGGGCAAGGATCTTTCCTGGGACATGTGGAATGAATTAACTAATTGAGAACTTTCCAGGTTTAAGTTTTACCAAATATCAGGAATCAGGGGTGGTCGGATGTGGAGTTAAACTCAAGGGAAAATAATCTTCAAGATCCAAAATCACAAAAGAAGCAGGTATCATGCTTGTATGGACTCCTGGTGATGGCTGGAGAGGAAAGAATAAAAACCTCCTCATCTGCTCCGGAAAGGATATTTGCCAAGCGCGGAGGGGGAAGATTTATGGCAAGTATCTATAACCATGCTTTATTCTATGATTAAATCACCTTCATTCAGGAGAAGTCACTTCTTCACTTTACACAGAGTGTACTGGACCCCGTTGAAACTTGCCAAGAAAAGAGGAGATGGAGAATGTAAATGAGTGTGGAGTGAAGCTCAAGATGCAGACGATGTCCATATGCTTGCTAACTGTTATGCTCTGGGAGATTTCTGGAAGAATGTTGGTAATACAATTTCTAACATCCTGGGATTCAAAGTCGAGATAAGACCCACCCTTTTTATGTTTGGTATGATACAGCAAGGTACTGATTTTGGTGGGCCCTCAAAACTTCAAAGCATGTTGAAATTCTATCTGATTCTTCTGGAAAGAAGGGAGATATGTACATTGTGATGCCATCCCTCCCATTATATTCCTTCTGGAAAGGAGAGAGATATGTAAATTGTGGTGCAATCCCTCACCATTAGCTTCGCAGGAATGGTGGAACTCTGTGAGATATTTTAGGGATTGGATGACAAGGTTAAAAAGAATATGAACAATGCAGAATCTGGGTCATTTTGGAATCTGTCGGAAATCGATGGAAGACCATAATATCTGATGATAATACCTCTTGGTCAGTTGCTTTTGATGTGTGGCGTTGGGTGATACCTTGGCTCACACATTGATTGAAAATGGACCCCGATATAAGTATGAAGGGTAGGTGGATCAGGAGGGTTCTTACTTATTCTAAGAGATGAGAGGACAAAAAAAATGTATATCTTATTTATTAAATTTGATAAAACACATCCCCAAAAAACTGTAATACATAGTTCCTTATATTACTCCCCACCTTTATCCCCTATAAACACAACATCCCACTACTAAAATATTTAAATTTACTTCTAATTATATATTTTTTAATAAAATAAACACAATAATACTGAAC
Organism: Triturus cristatus; assembly: GCF_964204655.1. Lineage (NCBI taxonomy): Eukaryota > Metazoa > Chordata > Amphibia > Caudata > Salamandridae > Triturus > Triturus cristatus. Next base: position 629,135,946 of record NC_140587.1, read on the forward strand.
TTCATAAAATTCTTTCCATCCTTATCCCCTATAAACCCAACATCCCACTCCTATTTTTTTTAATTTAAAACTTCATATCACAATATGTACACTAGCACATTATTTTTAAAACACTGCCCACCTTAATCTCCTATCCCACTTCTAAAACATATAATTTGACATCAAAAATAAGAATTTCACAAATAACGTTACAAAAACAATTCTTCTTAAACAAATTCTTAAAAAAAATAAACAATTACTATGATTCTAAAAAATATAAAAAAGTACAATATATTACACTCTATTTATCACTAAAAACACTATTATTAACAATGATATCAATGAAATTAATATTAAATGCATCAATAATAACTACAACATCTTAAATCAATATTTTTCACAACAATATTAAATACAATGATATTTATTTGTCACGATATTCTTAACATGATATTTATATAACATATTATTTTTATATTTAGTCCAAACACCTTAAAGTCATATCATGTTATTGTATTGTTCGTGTGTGTGTATACATATATATGTGCATATATGTATATTACCTACTGGCGGTCTCCAGTAGGAAGTTATAGTTAGGACCTTGTTTCTATTCAAAAAGCACTTTTTCTTTTGCCAATATCTTTGACGCCGTTTGACGAATCTTCGTTAAATTTTAAAAACTAATGGCCCGCTCAATTCATATGCTGTGTTGAAAGTTTCGGGTGATTCATCAAGCGGGGGCAAGAAAAAAGGGAGCTCCCAAAACGCGTTTTCTCCATGTTAATTTCAATAGGAAACTGTTGACGTAGCTCCAGCTCGAACTGCTGATCGGAATTACACCAAATTTGGCAAAAAGGCAGCTGTCGGTCCTGAGTGCACTCTTCTCTTTAAATGGTGTAAATCCGTTCAGTAGTTTCTGAGAAATTTAAATATTTACAGATATCCATATATATCGACGTGAAGGACCTGTAAACCCTCCCGATCTCGAGAGTGGCATCTGATTGGCTGCCAACAATTCCAACCATGATAAAAAATATGAAAAGGGGGCAAGGGCCCAAAAAAGCATTTTTTTAAAACAATTTCGTCGGGAGCCATGTAGGGTCTGTGAATCCTGCCAAAACTTTTTTTTAAAAATGAAGCGCGGTCTCCCACGCTTCGTTTCTAAGCCCCCGGGTGGGCAGGTCCCGGTAGCAATAATGTAAATAGATGCAGGGGCCCAAGTGGGCCCCCACAGCCCCGGGGACTGCAACTTCCCTGGAACATTTTTAAAATAAAAGGCATGGGGCTTTAGCAATTAAGTGTGGAGGGCCACGTTGCCTCCTGCAGCTCTGGGGACCACCACCTCCAGGTCTTAAGCTCCCCCACACTGCCCCGGGGACCACCACCTCCCCATGGAGCATGTTATTTAAATGCAAGGGCAGCCCTTTTCTTCATTTAAAAAAAGAAATGTCAAGGCCCCAGTGGGATGAGGTCCCCCGGGCCGAAATTGGCCTCAGGATGGGGGCTGCGCAGCCCCCTCCTTTAAATATAGATTAGAAAAATAGAAATGGCCATGTCCTGGGGATGGGGTTCCCGGGGCGTAATCAGCCCCTCTCCTCTTTAAAGAAAAAGAAAGAAAAAGGCCTATCCCCAGGGGATGGGGTCCAACAGGCCGAAATTGACCTCTGGAATATGGCCGTGCGGCCCCCTTCCCATTTTCTTTCAATTTTTGTTTAAAAAAATGTATCAGACCCTGGGGGATAGGATCCCCAGGGTCCCAAAAGTATTAAGGGAAGCGGAGCCAGACAGCCCCCTTCCTAATAAAGGGAAGAAAAAAGAAGCAGGCATCTCGCCGGGGGCCCCGCCCCCTCCGTGCACGACTCTGCAAACACGCCTCCTGGCATGCTCTGGGTTGGGGGATGAATTCCCCTTCACTGTTGAGGGTCCTTAGGGCCCAACTAGACCACCTGTTACCTCCGGTAAGCCCCACACAGTGGGCTTGCTGCAAGGTGGTCGCAGACAATGTCCCTTTTTACACCACTCTGTAAACGTGCCTCTTGGCGCACTGCTGGTGGAGCGATGAGGTCCCTTACCAAGAAGCCCTCCTGGTACCTCCTGTAACTTCTACACAGCGGAATTCCTGAGCACAGGTTGGAGGCCCAGCCCCCTTTTTCCACCACTCTGCAAACGTGACTACTAGATAAACAACATTTGCAATGGAATAGGTCTCCCATTTGCGAGAGTTAGAGCTATTTGCGTTGTAAATGTGAATGTTTTTTACTAATGTTTTTGGAGTGGAGTGGATGTATGTTGTGTGTAGTGGAATTATGTGGTATGTTGTGCAGTGAAAATATAGGATAGAAAGTATGTGGTATTTAGTGTATAGGAATTATGTGGAGTGAGATTCTCTGTTATGGAGAGTAATTATGTTGTATGGTAGTCTGTCTGTTGTTGAGTGGTAACCTCAGGTTTAGTCTTCCCCATTTTCATAAAAGCTCAAATATAAACTCAATGAGACACAAAAAAAGAAGCAACCACAGTGGTGTACTTCTGGACCTAGTCACAGGTATGAAGAGGGCCACTGGAATTATGGCACTGTTCGGCTGTGCCGATTTTTGCATAATTAAACATTTTCCGCATTCGCCACATAATCCATCGTCTGCGGCATAATCTGCAGATTTGAACAAAAAAATCTTGTTTGTAGCTCAAACTGCTCAAATTTTACCAAAAATGCAGCGACACATGTTACAGCGTGGTGGAAGGCCCTTTGCAAAGCTGGAATGGCCATGTGTTACTTATTGCTAAATGTTTGTGTTAAATTGGTACCAATGGTGTGCAAACCTCTCTTGCTTCTTTCTGCACCTCTCTTATCTCTTTATGCATTTCTCTTGCTTCTTTCGGCAACTTTCTTCCTTTTTCTGCACCTCATTCTCTTCTTTCTGCTCCTAACTTGCTTCTTTCTGCACCTCACTGTCATCTTTCTGCACGTCACTTGCCTCTTTCTGTACTTCTCATGTCTCTTTCCGTACCTCTCTTGCCTCTTTCGGTACCTCACTTGCCTCTTTCTTGCCTCTTTCTGTACCTCACTTGCTTCTTTCTGCACATCACTCTCTTCTTTATGCACCTCTCTTGCCTCTTTCTGTACATCTCTTGCCTCTTTCTGCACCGCACTTGCCTCTTTCTGCACCTCCCTTTCTTCACCTCTCTTGCCTCTTTCTGCACTTCTCTTGCCTCTTTCTGCACCTCACTCTCTTCTTTCTGTGCCTCTCTTGCATCTGTATGCAACTCTCTTGCATCTTTCTGCACTTCGCTTGCCTCTTTCTGCACTTCTCTTGCTTCTTTCTGTACTACTCTTGCCTCTTTATGCACTTCTCTTGCTTCTTTCTGAACCTCACTTGCCTCTTTCTGCACTTCTCTTGCCACTTTCTGCTCCTCACTTGACTCCTGCTGTACCTCAGTCTCTTCTTTCTTTACCTCTCTTGCCTCTTTCTTTACCTCACTCTCTTCTTTCTGCACCTCTCTTGCCTCTTTCTGTACCTCTCTTGCCTCTTTCTTTACCTCACTCTCTTCTTTCTGCATCTCTCTTGCCTCTTTCTGTACCTCACTCTCTTCTTTCTGCACCTCTCTTGCCTCTTTCTGTACCTCTCTTGCCTCTTTCTTTACCTCACTCTCTTCTTTCTGCATCTCTCTTGCCTCTTCCTGCACCTAATTTTCCTCTTTCTGCACCTCTCTTGCCTCTTTCTGTACCTCTCTTGCCTATTTATGCACCTCACTCTCTTCTTTCTGCACGGCTCTTGCCTTTTTCTGCACCTCACTTGATTCTTTATGCACCTCACTCTCTTCTTTCTGTACCTCTCTTGCCTCTTTCTGTACCTCTCTTGCCTCTTTCTGCACCGCACTTGCCTCTTTCTATACCTCTATTGCCTCTTTCTGCACCTCACTTGCCTCTTTCTGCACCTCACTCTCTTCTTTCTGCACCTCTCGTGCCTCTTTCTGTAACTCTCTTGCCTCTTTCTGCACTTCTCTTGCTTGTTTCCGAACTTCTCTTGCCTCTTTCTGCACTTCTCTTGCTTCTTTCTGCACCTCTCTTGCCTCTTTCTGCACTTCTCTTGCTTCTTTCTGCACTTCACTTGCTTCTTTCTGCACCTCTCTTGCCTCTTTCAGCACTTCTCTTGCCTCTTTCTGCTCCTCACTTGACTCCTGATGTACCCCACTCTCTTCTTTCTGCACCTCACTCTCTTCTTTCTGTATCTCTCCTGCCTCTTTCTATACTTCACTGTCCTCTTTCTGTATCTCTCTTGCCTCTTTCTGTACCTCTCGTGCCTCTTTCTGCACCTCACTTTCCTCTTTCTGCACTTCTCTTGCCTCTTTCTGCACCTCATGAGCCTGGAGCTCCGAAACGTGTGGAGTGTGTGAATTGCTGCAATAAATCACACTTGCTGAAGCAGAGCCATAGAGTGTTTGGTCTTCATTTACAAGACACACTGTTGGATATATGGTGTTTGCTACCCCGCCTAGAGCTCACCGTGGAAAGAGGCTCGGGATGGATCCGTGGTTGTGGTATATAGATATATATATATTAACATTATTAGGGCAGGTCCCACATGAGTAAAGTTCACTGTTATGCAGCTATTATGCATCTTACAAGAGATAAATCAAAGCCAGCCAACATCTGTGCAGTCATCAGGGCCACTCAGTCTGTCCAGATGTGACTTTTGTATTGCTGGCAAGGCCTCGATATCCCACAGCGTTCCATCAGAGCACACCTTTATTGATCCCTGCCCAGCTCCTGTGCCAGTATGTGTGTGCTGTACAGTATGTCTTCGTTGATTCAACAATTTCCATTTAGGCAGCAGAGTCACAGTCACAGTTCTCCTCGAACTCTGGTAAGACACATCTTGCAGTGTGTCCACCTAGTCCGAAGCCTCAGATGCCGAAAAGAAGAAGTGCACCCTCCACGGTATACCACCCGGAGTTTCGCAGAGAACATCAGGCTGTATTGCAGATTGAGGTCTCAAAGTCTTTTCTTCACCACTAGGAATATTCGTAGCTGTTCTTGGACATTTAGATTGTAGTCCAGAAATATGGATATTGGATGGCCTTCAAAGTTCGGTGTGTCCTTCATTCACAGCTGCTGTAGTATTACGTCCCTGCCCCTATAGTTAAACATTCAGCAAATAGGGACATTCAGCAGCACACGTGGACAAGGAGGCTGAGCCAGCACCCTGTGCAACCTCTCTATCTTGAAAAATGTTGACAGCTGCTGAGGGTGCATGATCTTCCAAACCCAGTCTTCTAGGAACAGCTCCACCGACTACCCCACTGCCTTTTCAGGGACTCTCATGAAACGCAGATTATTTCACTGGGATTAGCCCTCAGCATCTTCAAATCTGTCTTCAAGTCGGATATTCAGCTTTTGGAGTGAGGTTACTATCTCTCTCCAGGTCCCAACCTCTGAATATAATTCCGCCACGGTCCCCTCCATGGTGGTTAAACGGTCTGCTATACCTTGAAGATCCGCCAGCAGTAAAGTTACATCTATGGCAACCAAACCTATCTTGGTGACCTATTCCCATCTCGTACTCTAAATAGCAGGCATGAGGTCAGATAATATGGGTTACTTTGTTTGGGCTTCCACGAGAGTCTGCTCAGTAGGTCTTTTATGCACTTTATCCAAGTGCCCTGTCGGAGTAACTGAGTAAGTGTAATTGTCTATTTTATTAGTTTTACTCCCAGGAAGCGCCAACACCGGCGACTCCACAGCAGTGGTCCACAGGCAGCCAGGGACACCCGCAACCAGGTTGAGCAAATGGCAGGGCAGTCACTTGCAGGGAAGAGCATGCTCCTGCCTGCCCTCGACGATCCTTTAGGGCAGCAGGGGAGTCAGCCTAGTTGTCCTTCCTCTAGCCAGCCACTGAGCCAGCGCATCGCTCCCCGGGCCGTCCGCATGTTAGGGAGACAGCCACACTGGTCATCAACCAGTTTCAGGAGAGGGCGCCCTCAGCAGCTCTCCAGGATCCCCGTCAAGCCTATCAGGTATTGTCCAGCCCAGGTGCCCTGCCACCTCCAGCCAAGGCATTCAGTCCCAGAGCAGGCTTGTGCATATGAATCGCAGCGGGTTCTAGCCACTCTATCACACCTCCATCAGGCCTCCTTTTCTTCCCTAACTGGAGGCAACCCATACTGCAGGTCTCAGAGGCCGCACATCTTCGCCTCAGCTCCCAGGGGCCAGTCAGGAGTCCAACGGCAGCCCAGTACTGTTACAGCTCTTTCAGTGTACCATGACACAGATGGCCCCACACCAGTAGGCCGTGAGGCAGATGCACCCCTCCCCAGGCTGCTCAGGCTGCTGGGGATATACAGATCCAGGGCAAGCATACGTAGGTCCAGCTCCTCAGGGCAGGGTGCACCTCCACCTGTATCCAGAGTCTTCGGAGATGATGGATGGGTCTATCAGCTGGGTCCAAATTGCCTAGGGACTCTGCAGACTGCCAAGTCTGAGAAGGGAGGGGTTCACATCTCCACCGCAGGCCCAGCCATGCACCCCAGGCTCCGGTTGGATTCAAGCAAGCCTGGCTGAAGACGGCTGAAAAGCCAGAAACCGGTCCTAGGAAGCTTGTTTCCGATCCAGTGAAGACATGGCTTGGCAGTTCGGGCTAGACTGTTCCCATGAGGCACAGGGTCAGACTGATTTGCATATGGCCATGTCTGAACTGGGGTGGCAGAGTGGGCTAAAGAACGGTGATGGATTAAACCCAGATCAGTTGACTGGGGGTGAGTGCTTGCAATGTTCAAAACTCCGTCCATCATTTCCTTTGGTTTTTGCTTTGCCCTACAGATGATGTCAGGAGTAATTTTCAGGATTCCTGATATGTGGGAGCCCTAGCCAGAGATGTGGGGGCGTCCGGTTATGCAGGATGATTAGTTCACAGCAGAATTTTGGATGGATTAACGGGGTTAGTGGCGGAGCCTCGCTTGAGCACATCCGCCATCTTGACCAACCAAACCATGCCCCCACCGGAAAGGGAGTTTGTGGGCCCCAAGCAGGGCCCCCGTCATCCATGCATGGATGTACACAAAGTGCCTTTTCCTACTGTGGCTTGTGCTGTGGCCCGTTTCCTGGGCCTCAGCAAAAGCAACATTTGGAAAAGGCACTTTCTAATCTGAACGGCAGTCCGATCATAATAGGGCAGGTGAGACCACCTACTCATTGTCGAACAAACACGTGCCCGCAGTGCAGCGTGGCAATACCATCATAATGAGGTCCTAAATGTTTTCTTTAATGTTTGGAGTTCTGGAACAAACAAAGCATACTTGTATCCTTCCACAAAGTATATACTCACCCTGTGTTTTTTAGACTGGAGCTAGAATACGTTGTGCAACAGGAAGGGAGAAGTAAAGAGCCATTTTTTCACAGATATGACTTTCTACACCCCTTTCCCTTGCGCTAGTGCTGATACCACCTACACACCTTAGTGTCATAGCACTAGGGTGTGTGTGTGTGAGTCCAGCATAGGTTTTGTAAAGGAAGGATACCCTTCCTGTACAAATACTATGCCTAGACATGCGGGAAAGCTTTTAACACTTTGTATGCGTGCTGCACAGTGCAGCACGCATGCAAAGTCGGAAAAGGAAGGAGAAATTAAAGCATTTCTCCTTCCTTGTACCTACATTAAAAGGACGCATTTTTCTCATGTTAAACCCAAGCTACTGTATTTGGTAAATTGGGTTTAGCTGAGAAACCTTGGGTGATTGCACGGGAACGCCCATGCACCACCCTTGGCACGCCTCCTTGCACAAAATATTGCGAAGCAGCGCAATGCGCTGCTTCGCATTACTTTTACGTTATTTCCATTTACTTTCCATTATTTATTGGAAAGTAAATTAGGAAAAAAAGATTTTGCGCCATTTTTCATCCCTTTTGTGATGCAAACACGGCGCAAAATCTTATTAAATCTCCCTCTAAATGTAACACCTCCAAATTATTCATTTACTTGTTTGAAGGATTGGAGTTAGAATAATATAGTCACTTGGTTCCAACCCACAAAAATTAAACAACTTCCCCAGTGTTTCATTGGTTGTAGTTAAAAAATACTTTTCAAAAATATTATTTATATATATTTATTATTAACATTGTATTGAATTATTTAAAAAAAAAAAAAATTAAAATTATTAAACTTAATCAAAACAAAAAATATTTTCCATTTAGTTTTTATTTTATTAAAAGCAAATATATAAGATATTAAAATAATATATAATTACAGTATTGTTTAAGTTTGTAATAAAATACATGTATTCATGACAAAAACATTGAAGATTTATAATTACACACTTATTATGTAAAAATAAAATGAATGTTTAAACTAAAAGAAAAGTTAGAAATACATTATTAGGTCTGTTTCAAATGTAATAAAAAATAAAATTGTAAATTCACATATTTACAAGCAAGTTATACAAAAACATTGCATACCTTACAATCAACCATCGACTGTACGTCCATTGGCGCACAAGACACCTGCGATCTGCATCATTTGCCCTCGCACACTCACCCCACATCTGTCACAGTGGAAGCTGCTCCTTCTCCTAAATCGCCGCCAAGACGTGGAACGACCGCCCCTCCAATTCCGAACAGCACACTCCCTGGAGGACTTCAATAAGAAACTCAAGACCTGGCTTTACGATGGACACTCGGCCCCCTCAGCTCTTAGATACCCCTAGTGGTGACAGCGTCACCTTGTGCAAATGCTTATTAATTGATTGATTGACAATACGGAATATCGTTTAGAAGTTAATATTTTTGCATTTCAGATAATTGAAAATAGTTGCAACACCTAACATTACAATGTCCTTTTAATATTTGAATTTGTACCTTTTTTAATATATTGAAACATTAGAGTACAATAAACATTATTTGTCACATAATATTAAAAACTAAAAAGCAAAATATTGTACTTTTACATTATCTGCAACATAGTTGAAGTCTCTTTCACATTTTATTTCTCCACCATTTTTGTTCAAAGGTAACCCATTTTAGATTAAGTTTTCCATTACATTGATTAATGGATGTCGAGGACAGCAGCAACAGGTTCCCACTTCATTAGGTGAAGTAAGAAATATGAAGTTTAAAATTGCAAATGTATTTGAATAAGCAATTACATTTCATGGCATTTAGCATGTGAAATATCTGTTGTGGAGGAGCAATCATCTGTTAGTATACTCTACAGCTATATTATTCTATCTATATGTAATATAGACTATGTATAATGAATTATGTATATTATAAAGGAAATGTATAGGATTTTTTAAATACATATTAAAGGTTTACAGTAAAATTACAAAAATATAATGGTAAATATTTAATAATTTAATAGATATGAATATTTTCTATGAAGTAGGTTGTATATAATGTTTTAAAAAAAAAAATATAAATTATTTTTGGCTGTAAATATATTAGTATTTTATGTAGTATAAAGTTTGTGAGTATTTTATGTAGTATACAGGTTTTTGTTGTATGCTAAGGTCTGTAGTTTCTAAGTTAAATTAATTTAAAATGGATATGTCCCATGCTGAACAACAAAAATATAATTTTAAGAAATATAGAGTTGCGTGAATATCATGTCAAACATATTGCCAACACAAACAAATAAAAAAAGGATATATAAGGTACACACATTAGTTTCTATGCATATCATATTGCTATCAAAATATTGTTGCATACAATATTGTTTACTTTAATACTGTGGTATTAAGTACTGTTTTTAAATAATGTAATCTATATTAGTCGTCATGTTATTTCTAGGTGTTAGTGTTATTAATGCAATGTTTTAAAATATCTCGTAGTTTTTATGTGTAATAAAAAAAACATATTTTCTTAGTAATTTATCATTTAAAAGCAGGCTGTGTAGGAGGATATGGCAGGAAGATATTTAAATTATAATTATTTTTTTTTATATTATACTAATGTTTTATATCAATTAAATATTATAATGATAATTAGGGCCCGATTCTGATGCAGGTTGGAAAAGCTTCCCGACCGAATCGGTTGGAAAATAGTTTCCGACCCACTCGGATCGGGAGAGTCCGTCCGGCGGAGTACGATGCATCCGGATGCTTCCAGATACAATTTGGTTGGACTCCCATTGACTTCAATGGGAGCATATGTTCCTAGCCGCATCATAATTGGGCCCTCGATCGGGAAACCACGTTCCCGATCCGATTTGTAAGTAGCAAATGCCGTTAGGAGACCTTCCTAACCGCATCAGAATCAGGCCCTATATGTTGTAAATTATTTAACTGAATAAATATTACTGAGAGAACTGTAAGCCCATACGCCTCATTGATTCTATACAAACATATTTTGCAAACAGGTGCTGGTACACCTACAGGACTGGATTACAGAAGAGGTTGTCCTGTTTGACCTGCAGGTGGGCTTTAGAGCCAATGTTAGCACCTCAGATCAGGTCTGCAAGGCTTTCTTGTATCTACTGGAGAGAAGTACTAATTAACAAAGGCAAACTTTTTGTTGCCTTTGTTGGTTTCAATACGACTTTGTATTTGGTTCCCAGAGGTAAACTCTGGAGGGTGTGGGAAACACTGGCCATTGCCACTTCTCTATTGAATAACTTGGGGTCCATTACGATGCCGCCCGCCACCGTAATGGCAAAAGGGACCACCTGCCATATGGTGCGGCGGTCCCGCGATTGAAATTAGATGGGCCCGCCCCATTGGCGGGCACATCCCGCATTTTTTACTTTGCGGCGGGCGGTGCTGTCAGCTTCGGATCTCCATCAGCAAAGTCCACAAGCCTTTCCATGGTGGCAATAATGCCACATTCCATGCTTTTTCCAATTTTGAAGGGGGAATATTAGATCTTACTCCTCTGAAGTCAAAACGTTCAATACTGTTGCTTAGCATGGAGTGGAAATAGTAAATCTAACACCACCAAAGTCCAACATTTTCCCTATTGTTGTTTAGATTGGAATGGGAATTGTGAATCCATCTCCTCCAAAGTTCAACACTTTCCATGAATTTGCTTATATTGGAGTGGATATAGTAAATGTAACCCCTGCAGGTCCAGCACTTTACTTAATGTTGCCTTTGTGGGAGAAGGAGAAATAAGTGTAACTCCTCCAAAGCTCAACATTGTATTATTAGAGTTCAAAAGTCCAATACTTTCCCTACTCTTGCTTAGAATACAATGGAAATAGTAAATATAACCTCTCCAAGACCAACATTTTCCCTAATGTTGCTTAGATTCGAGTGAAAATACTAAATCTAACCATGCCGGAGACCAACGCATTTCATACTATTGCATTACTTTGGAGTTATGTTAGAGTGGGAAGAGTAAATCTAATACTTTTCCTGCTTTTGCTCAAATTGAAATTAGAAAATTCGATCTGACTCCTTCAAAGTCCAAAGCTTTTGCTGGTGTTGGTTATTTCTGATTGCTACATTAATTTTATTTTTGAAATTAGGTATAAAATCAGTTATTTCTAGTATATGTGTGTTAACATTCATTTTTATGGTATGTACGTTTTTTAAATTTGTTTAAATATTGTTGTTATATTGTTAGAGTGTGTGTGTGTGTATATATATACATATATATATATTTATATTTCTGATTCACAGTATTAATAAATAATTCTTATGAATTATTAATTATGTTTAGATTAAATGTTATATTTTAACCAGATTACATATGTGTTTTAGTTGTTAATATTTTTTATATTGCTTTTTTATTACTTAAATATTGTTTGTACATGTTTTTAAAGAGTATATATATATATATATATATATATATATATATATATATATATATATATATGATCTACTGGCGGTCGCCAGTAGATAGTTATAGTTAGGACCTATTTCCCATAGGAAATCCGCAACATTCTATTCCTAATAAGTCTGGTGCTGGTTGATGAATCCTCGCAAAAATTGCCAAACTTTTGTCCAGCTCCGCTCCGCTCCTACCCTGAAAGTTTCGTGGTGATTCGTAAAGCGGGGGCCGAGAAAAAAGGGGGGTCCCATAACACGTTTTCCCCATGCAATTTCCCATAGGATCTGTTGTCGCAGCTACAGCCTGAACCACTGAATGGAATGACATTAAATTTGGCAAAGAGGTAGTCCTCAGTTCAGACTCGTGCCTTTTGCATAAATGGTGTGAATCTGTTCATTAGTTCCTGAGAAAATTAGGGTAAAAAAGTTAGTGATATCTAAGGCCGGGGAGGATCCGCGGACCCTACCCGCACCGTAAGCGCACTCTCCCCGAATCGAGCGTGCACGCTCCCGATCGCGTGCTGAATGCTAATTGGCTGTTGAGTGTCTGTCTACATTCGAAACTAGGAACTGTTGGCGGCCATTTTCTGCCTCGGTAGAAGCGAGGCTGAAGAAGCAAGGGGAATAAGTGTGTAAAACATATAAAAGGGGTAGAGTGGAAATACTCTGACCCTCTAAAAGGCGAAATGCGCGCAGGGTGCGCGCATCCTATCGCGTTTGGTGCACGGATCCTCTTGCGTTGGGTGCGCGGATCCAAGGAAAAAAAATTAAAAAAAGACAAGAAATCATTGGTTGTATGACAACTTTCTACATTGAAAGGTAGGGTGTATATTTCTGTTTTTTAAACGCATGATTCTTATTGGTTAACAAAAACTGATTGTAAGGAACATTATATATGATAAGCTGATATGTTGAAAAGTCAAGCACACTTGCTGTCTTGTTTAGCAACATTGTGTGCTGAACTTGTGACCTGTGTGCTCAGTTTAGTGTTCCATGACCTGTTTCTATGGTAATAGGCAGAAGGCAGATTGGGGGAAGGGTTGAAATGTATTTCATTTGGAAAAAGTTGAACTGTTTAACCAATAGAAATGTGTGTTTGCTTTTGAATTTATGTGTGAAGGATTGTGATTTGATGTTTAGATGTATATGTGTGGAAAACGAAAGGGAAACTTTGCCATTCTTTGTTTTTGCTGAGAGGTGCACAGTGCAGAGATTCTGTATAAGAAAATCTGGTGTGTGACTGATATCTGGTGTGTGACTGTTATACTTCTTAATCAACAAAACAACTTGAAAGGTGAGTTATTTAATTGTGAGGGGATGTATGTAGACTATTTTGATTTTAATCAGACTAATGTATTTCTCCTGCTAAAGTGTAGGGAGTACTTTTTTTCTCTACAATCTTATTGACAGTGTGTGTGCATCTAGAAACCATTCTGTGATAAGCATTTGTGTTTTTCATGTGTTTGCAGACAGATAACTGTGCTGTTTTTATATTTTGGTAGAATTAGAAACCAGTCATTGTTTATAAACTTGTGAAATAAGTTATGTTTCTATACTAAAATGAAGTACTCCTTCTAGATGAAGAAATGTGTTTTGGTATATTGCAAGGGATAGTGTTGTTTGTCTAGAATCACACAGTGAGTATGTGTGTATTTGGGAACCACTGTGAGAGAAGCACTTGGTAACATTGTGTATTTGCTGACAGATAACTGTTTTAAAACTTGTCATGTTGTCAAGTTTTAGTAGCATTAGAAGCCTGTCTTTGCTTATGCATTGATAAAATAAGTCATGCTTTGACACTAATGTGCTGTACTTTAATATGTAGATTGTGTGTAGTCTCCTTACCCCTTGCACAATAGTGAATGAGTTTTTGTAAGCTGCTAGGGATAGTATTGCTTGTCTAGAATAACACTGTGAGTCTGTGTGCATTTTGGAACCACTGTGAGAGAAGTATTTGGTAACATCGTTTATTTGCTGACAGATAACTGTTTTAAAACCTGTCTTGTTGTCAAGTTTTAGTAGCATTGGAAGGCAGTTTTTGCTTATGCTTTGATTAAATGAGTCAGGCTTTGACACAAAAGTGCAGTCCTGAAATATGTAGATTGTGTGCAGTTCCCTTATCACTTCCACTGTAGTGAATGAGTTTTGGTAAACTCCTAGGGATAGTGGTGCTTGTCTACAATCACACTGTGAGTCTGTGTGCATTTGGGAACCACTGTGAGAGAAGCATTTGGTAACATCGTGTATTTTCTGACAGATAACTTTTCTAAAACCTGTCATGTTGTCAAGTTTTAGTAGCATTAGAAGCCAGTCTTTGCTTATGCGTTGATTAAATGAGTTAGGCTTTGACACAAAAGTGCAGTCCTGAAATATGTAGATTGTGTGCAATTTCCTTACCACTTCCACAGTAGTGAATGATTTTTGGTAAACTCCTAGGTATCGTGGTTGTTGTCTAGAATCACACTGGGAGTCTGTGTGCATTTGGGTAAGGATTGTGATAGAAGCATTTGGTTACATCGTGTATTTGCTGACAGATAGCTGTTTTAAAACCGGTCATGTTTTCAAGTTTTAGTAGCTTTAGAAGCCAGTCTTTGCTTATGCATTAATAAAATGAGTCATGCTTTGACACTAATGTGCTGTACTTAAAAAAGTAAATTGTGTGCAGTACCCTTACCTCTTCTAGACTAGTGAATGGGTTTTGGTAAACTCTTAGGAAAGTGTTGCTTGTCTAAAATCACACTGTGAGTCTGTATGCATTTGGGTAAGGATTGTGATAGAAGCATTTGGTGACATCGTGTATTTGCTGACAGATAACTGTTTTAAAACCGGTCATGTTGTCAAGTTTTAGTAGCTTTAGAAGCTATTCTTTGCTTATGCATTGATAAAATGAGTCAGGGTTTGACACTAAAGTGCAGTGCCATGTACTATTCTCTTGATCTCTTCACTGTGCCAGAACTGAAAATTTAAAAGTTTTACCCAGGCACTGTCTTAGCAGTAGTCTGATGATTTAGTCAGTTTCCAAGTACTCATGTTGTGAACCATACATTACCACATAGATTGCTTCAAATGTCTATGCAGTATGCATGCAGTCTTCTAACATACTATACACTTGTCTTTCACACCTTCAATTCCCTAGTCAGTATCCATACAGTCCAGCAAACATCCTGTCACTCCCTTTGCACTCCTCTAGTGACCCATTCAGTACCAAGTACTAATCCATTCACTGTGTCAAAAGCCAACCACTTATAAATTCACCCAGGCACTCTCCTTGCTGTACTCTAATCATTCCATCAGTTCCCAAGTACTCATGCAGTGAGCCAGGCCTGAGCACATAGACTGCTTCAAATGCCTATTCACTATGCATGCAGGCCTCTAACCATCTACACAGTTGTCTTTCACACCTTCAATTCCCCAGTCAGTATTCATACACTTCTAGCAAACACCCTGTTACTCACCCAGTGTGTCTCCTTATAGTACTGTAATCATTCAGTCAGTTAGCATAGAGTCTTTTAGTGAGGTAGGCTTTAGGGCATGAACTGCTTCAAAGTAGTATGCACTATGCATCGTCACACTTGTGGTTCAGGGCTATAGTTTCTTAGTCAGTTTTTATATAAAATGGGTTTGTACAGTAATGGAATAGTATACATTTGAAAGTTATTATTATACATTTATTTGTGATTCTTTTTTACAGATACTGTTTTTCAACGTAAAAATAGAGAAATCATGCCAGAAAAAAAAAGAAAAAGAAAAGAAACTCAGAAAGGCGCAGGAGCAGGAGTGTTTCTCATCCCTTTGCACTCTTCTCGTGCAAGATTGTTTGGATGAAGGGTGCTTAGGTGTTTCATCATACTTGCCATGCCGTACGAGTATTTCTTGTTAGGATCCCCTCGCGACAGAACTCTTTTGCAAATCTTGCATGTGACCAAGGTGGCATTGGTCTTTGTTTGCCCCTCGGGAAAAGTAAAAAATGTCCATACCACTGGAGAAAAACGTTGTGGGTGTGGTGCCTCCTCCAAAAATTCATCCTTATAGCCAGTGAATATTTTAAAGCGACAACATTTACAGTTTTTGTAAGTTAAACTTATAAGATTTTGTTAGCCGTAAGCATTTTATATATCTGTGATTTGTATCTTGTGGTATTTTGCTGAGAATAGCATGTTGTTGTTTTTTTTAACAATCTTTCTGATTGTTTTTTTTTGCCACTGTTAAGTGATGAGTACGAATGAAATCACTATTTTTAGTGAAATTCAATATATTCTGAGAACAGCAAAAAAGGCAAACAAATTACTTTGTGGAAATTATGCTGTGTTGTAAAAAATGTATTATTACATGTTATAATTTTTTTTTCCTTTTCTTTCACAGATCCAAATTTTAAAATAAGCAATTTATATGAATTTAGATTGCAATTAAAATCTGAAAAAAATGTACACCATTTTTTATTCCTATTACTGTGAAGGTAAGTTTAACTAAGTCTCAATATGCAGAATGAGGCGGTCTGCAAGAAGCTACAAAGTTGAAACACGTTTCTAAAAACACTCTGTTTATACCTATGTAGTTTTGAAATCTGACCATAATCAGATATCATGTGACCTGCAAAAAAAGAGATTTCAGGGGTTCATAATATTTCCCATTGTAGCTATTGAAGGACCATAATCATTTCAATCATTCTTCTTTGAACATCTTTGCAGACAAAACTCTGTGCTTACCTTCTATCATTCGCAAGGAATTTAAAAACCGGAAATATGTCACTTTTTGTAACATAGTTATTGCTAAAGACACTCTTTCATATTTACAAAGAGAGAAAAAGGCACTCTGTGAACTTTTTATACTCCATGTAAATACAACCTCATTATGCACACCAGTTTGCGTTGAAAGGGTGTTCTATAAGTGTTGTTGTGCATGATTGCACTGAATACTCATAGAACAAGACACATATCTAGATTTATCAGAAATCATAAATCTCGATATGTGTGTGAATGCTGCACCATTATAAAATTGGTGTAGGAAAGCACAACAAGGAGAATTGTTTTCATTTCTCCACATTTTTATATCTTCAATGCATGCTCCAATGCTCAGCATACATTGAAAGAGAAAAATGCCTTTACTTATTGTTTTTGTGCAGGAAGGTGTGTCTTCCTGCACTAAAACAAACAGCACATGACACAGATTTCCTTGCACTATGGTGCAAGGGTGCCTGTGTCACCACATGGCTGCAGTTTAAGCAGCCGTGCAGAGAGAAGCATAGATTTGCAACATATTTATGTACACATGTTGCATCCCTGTGCTTCGGAAGTACTACAGCACACTGCAGTTACTGTGTGATGCTGCAGCACTTCCTCATAGTTCTGCACTTATACATTCACCGTACGCTACTAATGCATTCATTCAGTCAATTACAAAAATTGAAATTGAGGACGGATGTCTAAATTTTGGGCTGATGGATGCACTCTTGAAGTGCTCGGCTGCGATGAGGTGGAGGGCGCAGGAGCAGGAGTGTTTCTCATC
This sequence comes from Triturus cristatus, assembly GCF_964204655.1. NCBI lineage: Eukaryota > Metazoa > Chordata > Amphibia > Caudata > Salamandridae > Triturus > Triturus cristatus. Next base: position 629,153,187 of record NC_140587.1, read on the forward strand.
CGTTTGCACTCTTCTCATGCAAGATTGTTTGGATGAAGGGTCCTTAGGTGCTTCATCATACTAGCCGTGCCGCACAAGTATTTCTTGTTAGGATCCCCTCGCGACAGCACTCTTTTGCAAATCTTGCATGTGACCAAGGTGGCATTGGTCTTATTCTGCCCCTCGGGAAAAGTAAAAAATTTCCACACCACTTGAGAAAAACGTTCTTTGCGTGGTGCCTCCTCCAAAAATTCATCCTCAGATGTATGAGGAGATGCAGGTGATGCCTGCTGCCCTGAAGCCATTTTTAGTTGAAAAAAGTTAGAGCTAAGTGTAAACTTAGTCAAAAAAAATCTTCTTCTCTGCAAAGAGATGCTCCTCCAAAGAAGGTCAAAGAAGAATGATTGAATTGGGTGGGGTCTTTCAATAGTTAGAAGAGGAAGTGTAATGAACCAATCAAATCTCTTTTTTTGCAGGTCACATGGGATCCGCGCACCCTGCGCATACGCAGCACGCACCCAGCGCGCATCCGTAAAATTGAATTAAAAATAATTATAGGATTAGATGTAAAAATATATTAGTTTTAAGACTAGTTTAGAGTTTGTCTTCAATTAATATTCACATGAAATACATATATATATGTTTTTTTAAATGTTAAATATTTCGCGGGATCAGCGCACCTACCGCGTCATGGACGCAGATGATGCATCGCGGAAGCGCGTAAACGTCGCGTTACGTACATCGAACGTGTTGCGTATAGGCTGGGAGTCGCGTATCTGTCGCATTGCGATCGCGCACTAAACACGTACCCAACGCATACCATGCGCGGATGCTAACGCGTAGGGATCGAGAACGGTGCGCAAAGGGTGCGCGGATCCAAAAACATGGGAAAAATATATATAAAATAAAGTTTTGAACATATAGTTAAAGAAATATTTTTAAAAATATATAAAAATATGTTTGAAAAACCCAATAAAAACAAAAAATATTTTTTAATTTTTAAAAGAATTAATTAAAAAAATAAATTTAAAAAATGGTGATAAAAAAGAATTTCAAAAAAACATAATTAATTAAATTGACACACTGAATTTGAAAAATATAGAAATCCAATGAAAATCATTAAACATGATATCTTTAGAGATAAGTTATAGATAGGAATTAGCATTTAAAAAACCTTTGAAATTCACTGAAAAAACCATAGGTTTCATGCATGTTATAGTTAGGAATTGGCATTTAAAAAACCTTTGAAATTCACTGAAAAAAACAAAGGTTTCAGGGGCGTTATAGTTAGGAATTGGCATTTAAAAAACCTTAGAAATTCACTAAAAAAACATAGGTTTCAGGGGCGTTATAGTTAGCTGGACATTTCCCTCGTACAAAACCCTCGAAATTCCCCTGTTATAGTTAGTTCAGCTAACTATAACTCGCGCCCCCGCAATGCACTGCTGATGACGTCACATATTACATCACTCATGACATGGTCAGTGACATCACTGATGACATCACTGATAGACGTGGGACGTGGTGCAAAACTGATATATGCATCAAAGTGTACTGATTATTTTATTTTATTTATTTATTGACTTGTAAAGCAACCAAATCACCCCCAAAGGGGTATCTCCGCGCTACGGCGGTGCAGCAGTTGAGGCAGATTAGAAGCGGGTATTTTTAGAAAAGCTCGGTTTTAGGGAGCTTTCTAAATAAAAAGTATTCTGGCCAATTCCGGAGAGGAACTGGAAGCTGATTCCAGTAATAGGGGGCTAGGTGGAAGAAGGCTTTCCCAACTAAGCAAGATTTCTAAAAACGCGGAAATAAGGATTTTGCTCCTGAGTTAAGAGGTCTGAGTGGCTGGTATTGAGTATATTTTTCTGCTAGATAACCATGGCCTCTACCGTTTAGTGCTTTGTGCACAATACAAAATATCTTAAATCTAACCTGCTTGCATATTGGAAGCCAGTGTAGACATTGTAATAGCGGGAGAGAGGCTGTTCTGGTAAGAGAGTTCGAGACAAGACGAACCATGGTGTGTTGAACTACCTGAAGTCTATTTAAAGAAGACTCACTAGCTGAAATCAAAAGGGCATTACAGTAGTCCAGGTGGCTTATCACCAGTGCTTGGATGAGTGTTTAACATACGGTAAGGGGGAGAAAGGGAAATACTCTGCGTCAGAGGCTTAAAATATGGAAACATGAGCCCACAGTGGTTGTAACTTGCTCTTTCATTTGTGAATCTCTGTCCAGACGTATGCCTAGGTTCCTTACCACAGTCTTTGGGACCGGACGACGCCTAATTTGGGTGGCCACCACTCTGGGGACCAGAGCAAGAGGGCTTCTCCGAACAGCATGATCACCATTTTCCCAGCATTTAGCTGTAGGAAGTTATTCCTCATCCATGTAGCGATAAGAGTCAGGCCTTCCGAGAAAGCTGAATGAGTGTTTTTGGAGTTTTTATCAAATGACAGTAAAAGCTGGGTGTCATCAGCATATGAAATCGAAGTGAAGCCCAGCTTTCTAAGTAATCCAGCTAATGGAGTGATATCAATGTTGAACAAAGTGGACTGAGGCAGGATCCCTGAGGTACTCCTTTGATGAGCTCCATGGTCTGTGATCGGAAGGCACCAAGATTGGCAGTCTGAGTCCGATGCGTAAGAAAGCAAAAGATCCACTGAAAGGCTTGTCCTTGGATTCCAATTTCTCTGAGTCTCCTGAGTAGAATGGAATGGGATACCGTGATGCACATTCAAAGCATGATAGTTTAAGCGTGATTGACTGTATAAGGATGTACCGAAGAGTCTTAAAGGATGTATTTGGGGTCCACTCAATTCACACAATACTTGACCATGGATTCAATAAAAAATATTAATCATTAATTATGACATACATTACCAGGTGCATGGGTGCAGTGCAGAGTGGTATGTAGTTTGCATACTACAACCATGACTTTGTTGTACTTTATAGCCCGGAAGAAGTCGTGGGAACTCCCCAATCGATGAAACATGTGTTGGCTGGGCAAAAGAAATGAATAAATAAACAACACGGAAGAAACTCATATGCACTGAACTTTTTACATGAATTGTGGTTTAATTCGATGTGTGCTCAGGGTATTGGTTAGAAAAATATTTTTGACTAGATATTTTGGTAGATTACATGCAAAGTATATAGGCTTCATATGGTTACTTGTCACAACAGTGACGGATATCCTGACTGCCGAAATATAAATCTCATAGGATATAATGGGATTTCTATTTCGGCAGACGGGATATCCATTACCGTTGTAACAGATCAACATGTCCACCGAGATCTATATCATGCCAAGTCTACAAACGTAACAAACACACACACAAACATGAATGAAGAGGAACAATTGAAAGCCTCCTATCCAAGCTACAAAGAGAAAGATTACGCGGCTAACATTTACTATAGAGAAGCAGATAAGCACATGTAGTACAGACGCACCATGGGAGTGAAGGACTGTTATATCAGTGCTCATTTGTCATCAACAGCAAGTTAAAAAGTCACATCTTATCACATACCATTATCATATGCAATTTCCTTTAGCATACGTCTTTCACTTGTATATAGACGAGAACATTATGAATATTTCTATATAAACTATACTTTCTAGAGTATCTTTAGTAGAAAGCATGAATTAACAACTACAAGCAAAAGACATGGCTAGAGCTTGGTACTACTTTATGACACATATACCTATAGATGGTGTTAAGGCTTATCCAAACAATTTAACCTGCTTAATGAGACCACTAGGGAAAGCTTTCATTATGGCTTTAGAGGAAAGAAACATTACATAACACGTAGTAAAGATAAACATAGCGATGTTTAAAAAAAGGTTTGGACGAAAGAAGAAGACAAATGTAGCAAAATATTATTTACCCTAATCAAGATTAGGCAGTCAACATAAAGGAAAAATGTGTGTTTATAAAAGAAAAACATCCAAATGAACAAGACATGTAAGGATTAGTAGTTGTGAACACACATTTGAATTAATGGGAGGAACATGGCAAATTTTACAGGGAGAAGGATCTGCAATTACAGGAGTCTCTTTTGTTTGTGGACAGGAAGCTTATTTCCAGTTACTTGCTGATTAGGGAGGTATTCGCTACTTAGCTGTATTGTATCCTGAAATATACCATGTGTATAGTATAGATGCATTAACAATGACACTAGCATACAGACATACACATATTGCAGAAAGTGAAGGTGATTTATTGGGAAACAGATTTGGTGCAGTCATTCCACCTGGAGGAGTCCTCATAAGTGATGAAAAGATTAGAAAACTGTCAATCGTTCTAAACAGGCTGGCAACCAGAACTACTGGAGCTTTATTAGTAGTAAACACTGAGCTTATTGCAATAAAATACATGGTTTTGCAGGATAACTTAGCATTAGACATTTTACTCGCAGAAAATGGCGGATTCTGCAAGATGCTTAAATTTAACACATTGTTGCTCATACATCCCTGATGAGATTAAGAAAATAGAGGAGCTTGAAAAGAACATTTCAAATTTGAAACATGAGGAGTATGTATTTTTAAAGCTATTCTTGCACCAATACTAATCATAGGGCTTTGCTTATTATTTTTATTTGCTTTATTCAAAGGCTGTAGATATTACTTACATTAGAGAAAGGGTAGAGAAAGAAATGAAAAAAATTGAAAGAGAATTAGAATTAAATAATCTCATGAAGGATGACTACCGATAATCATTAAAATTCCAAAGTTTGAAATGAAAAGGCAAGATTCTACTAATGATGAAAGTGCCCTATGAGTAGAAATCACATGTGAAATGAAGATACTGTGATGGTTAAGATAACCATAAGATGTGGGATTGAGAAAGATTAATTAATTAAGTGCCAATTTCAATAATTAACAGCTATATGTGCACTGATTAACATGCAATTTAAAGAGAACATGACATGCATTTTAAATGTTCAAGCTGTACTAGGCAGCCATAGTTATTAGTATAGGCTGAAGCGATGCTTAAATACAAGTTTTCTTTCAGCTAGAAGTGAATTCGATATTTTTGGAATATGGACAATGCAATTTAGAAACTTGATCTTAATTTGACATTCTTAGAAATGTTCATCATAACTGCAGAATGTTCTAGTTTTAGTAAATGTATTATTTTACTAAGCAACATATTATTTGTTATAATTATACTTCTTATTCTACCCATATTTCACGCAATGCTTAAATAGAATAGTTGCACATTTTAAAACAGTATTTCTTTTTTGCATTAATGAAATGCATTACTAAACAGTATTTTGCAAGTTGATGTTTATTTTTTAGCATAGTTCATTGTTCACATGATTAAACATTAAAATTCAAAGGTTAAACTGTGTTCGATGCCTATAGGAACAGAGATTTATGGATAAAGAAGACACACACATAACATGTCTGTAACAAACTTTATGATAGAATTTTGCAAGCTGCATGTTATTTCATGGGAAAGGAGAGCTGAACTCGGTCTCGAACGAGTGCTGTTACCCGATTGAATTGGAGGAGGAGAGACCTGCAACACATTTTGCAAAATTATTTTTGTCTTTTATATAAGTGCGTGTTCCAAGTTAGATGCAATGCCTTTTTATGCAGACTTTATCCTGCTCGCTGTTCCTGATCATTCACCTAGAGACTCATTCCTTGTGCCTTCCCAACAGCTGTGACTACGGCTGCTTCTGTTCATCCCTTACTTTACTTTGAGGTTTGACTTTTGACAGATTGCTACTGCAACTGCATGATTGATTGCTCGTATTATTGAGACTCTGCTGATTTTCATGAACTACTATTCATGGGAAGTTCTGCTGCTCCAATTTGATTTTTTAGCTGTATGCTCTCTTTATCTCACTCTTTACCTTTGATCTGGAACTCTTTATGAGTTCTATTAACTTCAAATTCTGCTCCTTTCTTTAGAATAGGAATTTCAGTCCTATATAGAATGCGCTTCATGCATTATTTGATTGTTTGTTCTAACCATTCTTTTTGATGGGATTTCTGTAAACTTTATTGACTAATTTGAATTTAAAAAAATTAAAAGATACTCACTAATCTCTTAATGTGAAATAAAACTTTTAAAACTATTTCAAACTCATTGACTTGAATATGAGAACTGTTATTTTGATTTAATTTATGATGATGATACACTGTGTCAAAGGTACAATAACTGAAGCCAGTGGTACTTTGAAGCCAGTGTGGTAATGGGGCTTAACCCTGAAAATGATGGTAAGAACAGGTTTAAGCATATATTTAAATGTTGCCTTATCTCTATGTCTTCACTGGTAATGGCTGAATGGTGTTCCATTGGCTCACATTTGCTTGTTGTATGCTAAGCAGGACAGAGGTCCTTGTGTCACTGAAGTAGTCAACTCCTTGCAGTCTAGTAATGGCACTCCTTTCAGAGAAAGTTTCTTTTGAATAGCTTTTACTTTCTTGTACATTTGAAATAATATCAATGTTCTTCAGTTGTCTTGAGTAGAGCTTGTATGTATGCATCGAATTATACTGAATTTAATAGTTTTTTAACTCATTTTATGAAATGTTTATTGTAAATTGTACTTTGCTTTGATGAATACTATTCGAATAAAGCATACTTTGACTTGACTTGACTTGAGTAGAGCTTGTGTAAAGATCTTTACCAAGCAAGATTTGTTTGTACTTGGGCTTCTAAGGGCATTAGGACTATTCTGGACTTTTACAACATTAATGGTGATCCTCTTCCCTGATCATCTCTTGCTACAAAATATGATCTTACTAAGTTAGACTTCTATAGCTTTTTGAAGATTAAGGTTAAACTATCAAAATACCGGGGGCGTGGCTAGCGGCCGATGGAAATGGTCGCCATCTAAGGCGGCTCCGCAGCCCTCGCCAAAAAATCCGATAATGTATCTGTAGAACGAACCAGAGACTTCCCCCAACAACAGAGAACGTTCCACACACCAATCCCCATCGGAGGAGTCACTTCTAAGGCACAACAGCAAGAGTTAGAGCCTGGCGAAACATCCGACTAGTAGCGGCCCCGGAGTCCTCAAAATGGTGGCCGAGAACAAGCAGCTCTGGCGGCCAAGATCATGATCCGCAGATCGTGACTGTATCGCCCTAGAACATTAACTGGACACAGTCTACAACTTCTGCGGCCCTTGTGATCCTTTTTCAGTCGGCGCTGAGGTGGGTTCACCGAGTGCGGAGGCGAGGTGAAATGACTGCGGCGAGAACCAACCGCTCACGGCTCTCTCGTCGGGGAGCTGACCCGATCAAGGTCCCTGGCTTTGGAGGCCTTCCTGGGGGACTACGGAGCTACATCGGGCTACACTGGGCCCTCCGACAACCTGAGGTGAGGAGGTGTGTGCTGAGGGTGGAGGTAAAAGGAAACACAGGCAGCGCCCACCCCGCCGTCCGAGCTGCATGCTGAGCAGCTGGGGCGGCGAGCGGAAATCGGGCCCCAGGCCCTGCGGCCTGCTATTACAGAGACTGTTTGGACGCGGGCTCTTCTGGTGCTGCAACTACATCCGACTTTGGACCTATTTCCTCCCTGGTGTCCTAGATGGCAAAAGAGCGCAGTGCTAGGCCCGGGTGAGGCGCAACCTGCCGGACAGCCGCACGGCCTAGATCGACACGGCCCCCAGCAGGGTGCTGACAGTAACAAGCCCTACCTCACAAAGATGACTGCGAGGGGCGCAAAGAGCTGGGTAGATCATTAATACCCGGATTGGTAACTGCTCGATCTGCCGCAAATGGGATCCGGGGCTCGCCTGACACCCTCGCGGCCCGGGTACTGACAGCGGTGACAGTTCTGTCAACTTAGGCAATCAACAATCACTGGACATAGGCCACTGAGAGTAACCAACGCAAGAGCCCCTGCTCATCTCCTGGCCCACAGGATCCACCTGGAACACCGACAGGCCGGCAAGGGATTGCCCTTCCCACGTGCAGGCGGCGGCCTTTACAGGTGTGATCCCCCTGAAAACCTCATGGCTAACAACAAAGGTCCAAAAACACAAGTTCAAAAGCAACTGGTGAAGTTTGCCTGGACGAAGCAAGGTGAAGAAACCGGTATGGCTCCAGGAGAGGATCCTAAAACATCACAACCTCGTCCCCCAGCTAAAACCCTTACTCTAGAGGACGTCATGGAGGCCATAGCAGGGGTGCGAACGGCCCTAGAATCGTGCATTGACTCCGTGAATACTGAGGTGACTCTTCGGAGAGCAGATTTGAAAAAGATGGACTCTCAAGTTCGAGAAGTCGAGACTACCACGGCAGCCCTGGTGACTGACACCTCTGCCCTCCAAGACCAGGTCGCACAATTACAGCACCTGCAGAAAAGGATGGAGGAGCTGCTCGACAATTATGAAGGGAGGGTTAGACGGAAAAACATCCGTATCCTTGGAGTACCCAAACGAATGGAAGGACCAGCAGCCGACCTCTTTGTGGAGGACCTTATCCTCAATAAACTCCAACGTCAATGGGCTAGGTAGCAAAGAAAAACAAAAGCTATCAAAATACCAATTCTCCAGCCATTCATCTTTAGCTGATCTCCTAGCCCTTTGGATTCATACGGGGCATGTGGCTTTCCAAGCTTACAATTTTTATCGAAACCATCAATTCCTCAGTGATCATCCATCTATTCCACATGGTCCAAACACATTGACAAAGGCATTTTTTTAACACATCACGCCTCATGATTGGTTTCTTTTTTTTTAGTTTAAAGTGCTTTATTGAACAAATAATGATTACAGAAAGATATCAGCAATAACAGCAGTTAATTTGGGTACAAGAAATTGAAACAAAAGCAAGGCTAATATCATATAGTGAAAAACAAAAGCATTTTATGGGATTTTATAAATGAGAAGGAAGGAAAAAAGAGGAAGGAGAGGGAGCATTAACAGTACAGTATAAAATATGAATAAAATAAGGCAAATTAGCAAACATCTGCAAGTAAGTCAAAGCCGAGTAATTGATAAAAAATTAACATAATAAAGAAACATGAAAATAGACCAATCATATCCCAAATCCAATTCCCAAGAGAGTTCTAGTTTAGACTTAACGCGATCCGGATTGGGGGACGAGAAAAATGTATAGATGAGAGAAGCTTTAGGAAGGGTAGAAAGAATTTTAAGAAGGGGAGATTGAGGAATAGGTGAAGATGAGGGAGAAAGAGAATAATAAACGTCAAGAATAATTGTCATAAGAATGTTGAATTTGCGTAAAAAGGAGCACGGGCAATGAAATAGAAGCTGAAATTGGGGAAAGGAGCAAGGTGAGACACCATCAAAGAGCTGATTTACCAATCTGAGACCCCGTGATCTCCAAGAGTGCCAAAAAATGGGTCTGTTGTTTAGGAGAATCAACGAATTATGCCAAAGAGGGGTGTCTAAAATGGATTCACGGGTAATAGGGGGAGAAAGAATCAAGGGTTTCAAGAGAGAAGAGGTATGTCTAAATAAAAGAAGGGAAGTATAGGAATTTTTGGCGGAAAAACGTATAACTTCGCTGAAAGAGAAGGGCAACTATAGTGTTTTGCTCTATGGAGAGCCAAAGTGGAGAAAAAGGAGAAGGCTCTGATGTAAGCCATCTAGAGGCCTGACGTAACGAGAAGGACTTATGATAGAGACGAAAATCTGGGAAGTTAATTTCACCATTCGATTTTGGTTTACGAAGAGAGGCTAAAGCAATTCTGGGTTTTTTATTTTTCCATAGAAATTTTGAAAGACAGGAGTCTAAACGTTTAAAATAAATATTAGGGATATGAACAGGAAGCATGGAAAAAAAATATATTAGAATAGGGGCTATTATCATCTTAATCTAGTCCAATCGCCCCCACCAAGAAAGATAAAGAGGGTTCCAAGAAGAGAGTAACTTGTCAATACGCGAGAGGACCGTTGACATATTTAGTTGAATTGAAGATGCGATGGAATTAGAGAACCATATACCCAGATATTTGATTTTCGAAGAATTCCAGGCAAACCCAGTGGAGGAGAAGAAATGAGGGAGGCAAAACTTTGTAAGAAGGAGGATTTTAGTCTTGTCAGAATTAATTTTATAACCGGAAACCTGTGAAAAAGAATTAAATTCAAGTAATAGAGCAGGGATAGACGTTTCAGGAGCAGAAATAAAGAGGAGAATATCATCGGCATATGCAGAAAGTTTCAGCTGACTATTACCATAAGGAAAACCAGAAATGGAATCATTGTTGCGAATAGAGGTCAAAAAGGGTTCAAGGGCAAGAACAAAGAGAAGCGGGGATAAAGGACAGCCTTGACGAACACCACGCTGAAGAGAAAAATAAGAGGAAAGGTGACCATTAACTAGGACTGAAGCTTTAGGAGAAGAATATAGCAGAGAAATAAGAGATATGAATTTAGGGCAAAAACCACGCCAATGCAATGAAGCAAACAAAAAAGACCAATCTACTCTGTCAAAAGCTTTCTCTGCATCAACAGAGATAGCAGATAGAGGAAAGGAGAGGGAAGAAGCTTTATTTAACACATTGAGAAAAAGACGATAATTATCAGAAGTAAGTCTACCTTTAACAAAGCCACACTGCTCTTTACCTATAAGATGGGGCATAAAGGGATCCAGGTGGAGAGCAAGCAATTAACAAATAATTTATAATCCACATCGGACGACAATGTTTACAAAATTGAGGATCACGGCCTTCCTTGGGAATAAGGCAAATGGTGGCTTCTTGGAAAGTTCCCGCTGCCTTACCAGATAAATAAAATGATTGAAAGAGAACTAAAAGCCTAGGGAGTAAAAGGTCAGAAAAATGCATGTAAAATTTAACAGAAAGTCCATCAGGACCAGGAGATTTCCCTTTCGTGAGGGCATTCAAGGCATTGGAGAGTTCAGCAAGTGAAAGATCTCGTTCAAGATCAAACAAATTAAGATGAGAAGTAGAGGGTGTAGGAAGCTTCTCAAAATAGGATTGAATAAGAGAGGAAGTAGGAGGAGATTCTGGTGTGTAAAGAGACTGATAAAAAAGTTGAAATTGGTCAAGTATTTCTTGGTCTTTGTGTAAAAGGGAGTTATCAGAAGAGTAGATAGAGTCTATAAAAGGACGCTCTTTACGTGATTTGAGATAATTAGCCAAAAGCTTGCCTGATTTGTTACGACCGCCATAATAACGAGCACTACTATGAAGGAGTATTGAGGAAGCGTTATCAGTAGTAGATTTGTTGAATTCAAGCTTAGCTCGTATGAGGTCCGGTGAAACAGAATTAGTGGAAGATGTTTAAAATGTATGTTCTAATGACTTAATACGAGCCAATAGAGATTTCCGTTTGAGAAGAAAGAATTTCTTTTTCTTAGAAACAAAATCAATAATGAATCCTCTTGCAGTAGCTTTAAAGGAATCCCAAAGAAGATGAGGAGACAAGGCGGGGTCGCAATTGAGTAGAAAGAATTCATTAGTAAAGGAGCGAAAAGAAGAAGAGAAAAGAGGGTCAGTAAGAAGGAAATTATTAAATCGCCAGCGTGAAGACTTAGGATGTGGGGGAAGTAGATCAAGGTCTATAACAATTGGAGCATGATCCGAAATACCAATGGGTTCAATAGAAGAGGATAAGAGATTTTGGGATAGAGATTGAGAGAGAAAGATGTAATCAAGACGAGAGAGAGATGCATGAGGGGAGAGAAAAAGGAGTAGTCAAGGGTATCAGGATGTGAGAGCCTCCGAGAATCAATAAGATGTGATTGAGAAATGGTGTCAAGGAATTGTTTGTGCGTCTTATGAGGTACGAAACGGACAGATGATTTGCGATCGAGAAACTGATCAACAATCTGGTTACAGTCACCACCTAAAATAAACAAGGTATCTCGGTGTTGAATACATTTTGTTGTGATTAAAGGCCAAAAAGAACAATCTGGTTGTGTAGGACCATAAACATTGAAAACAGTTAAAGGTACATAATTAATTAAAAGCTTAGCTAACACCCATCTACCATCAGTATCATTATCATGGGATACAACCTTACACTTTAGTTTCTTGTGACATAGAATAGCGACACCATTTTTTTTATTGGTAGATGGAAAGAATAAAACCGTACCCACCCAGCTTCTCTTCAACTTAAGCCACTCAGCTTCCGGAAGGTGAGTCTCTTGTACAAGGACTAAATCTGGGTTATAAGAAGCTAGGAGGGAAAGGACTCTCTGTCGTTTAATAGGATTAATAAAACCTTTTACGTTCCAGGAAATAACTTTGAATGTAAAAACAACAAAAATGCAAAAGAGACAAAAATTACAATGACAAAAGGAAAGAGAAGAATGCCATTAAGTAAAAGAAAGAAAAAGACGAAGATTAGAGAAAAGAAATAGAGAAGAAAAGAGTAAAAAGAGCATACTTAGAGAAAGAAAGAACAAGCAGGGATAACGAAAAAGAGAAACTGCAACCAAAAGGTAACATAAAAAGAGAAGGAAAAAAGGGGAAGGAAAAGAAAGAGGAAATAAAACAAAAGACAGTACATATCAAAAAAGGATGACTGAGGGCAACATACCTGAAGGGACGAAAAACGACGTAAACAACGGGGCAATGGCGACACTCAACAAGATGAGCCTCCCATGTATGGGAGTCCAAACCGCACCAGGACGGAAGAACACAGAAGGGGAGCCACAAGAATTGGATAACAATAAACCAACCAATCTATATGGATAAAGAAAGGTAACAATTAACATCAGGAAAATATAAAGGAGAGAAATAACCAGCTAGCATGCACCACGGAAGAAGATAAATCTTAAGAACAATAATAACTAAATAGCAAACATAAAAAGAAATAAACATGAGGAAAGAACTACACTTAAACTGCCTAAAAAACATCAGTAATACAAAATCGCAGAATAACAAGAAACCATACGTGCGAGTATGGGAACACAAAACCTGTGAGGAGAAAAGAAGGTTAAATGTTCAACCATTAGAAGAGACAGAAGCATCCATGCCCGTGGAAGTTTGAATATGAATAAAGTTTTTAAGTTCCGCAGGATTTTGAAAAGTCCATGTTTGGTTCTGGTATGTGACTTTGAAAATACATGGGTGAAACAAGCCATATCGAGCACCAAGAGATCGCAGAGGAGCACGAAGGTTCAGGAATTCTTTTCTTCTAGTCGCAGTAGCATTAGAGACATCATGTGAGAGATAGACTTTCTGACCCAACCAGGAGAGTTGACGTTTAGATCGAGCTGCAGAAAGAACTGACAGAAGGTCAGTAAATTTCAGGAACAGAATGATGACACCTCGTGGTTTAGTTGAAGTAGATGTGTGAAGACCAAGCCTGTGAGCTCTTTGAATACTGAGAGAAGTGGTAGGTGGCATATCTAAGAGTTTCGGAAGAAAGGAGGTGAAAAAAGAGACAGGGTTGTCTCCTTCTAGGGATTCCGGCAGACCATAAACACGTAGGTTATTCCTTCTATATCTATTTTCTAAATCCTCAGTGTGTTGCTGTAGGGCAAGAACCGATTGTTCCAGAGAGGAAATTCGTTTTGAATGAATTGGAATCTCTGATGCCTGCTGCTCCGCCGACAATACTCTGCTATCCATAGTAGACCACTTCTCCTCAAGAAATTGCATCTTGCTATTGGCTTCCTCCACAAATGGCCGCAAAGCGCGTATCTCCTCCAGAAGAAGCTCCATAGAGATGGGAGACGGAACTTTATCAGGAGAAGGAGGGTCCTGTTTCAGGCGCTTAGAGGACGCGGCAGGTAAGGATGATTTACTTACAGAAGGCTGCGTCAGAAAGGAATGAGTAGAGGCAACTCCAGCCATTTGGCCAATGTGAGAAGACGTCTCCAAAGGAACGGACTTAGAAGGAACGAAAACAAATTTTGGATTACGCAGCTTTCCCATATATATCTGACCTTCAGGGAGCACAGGGCCTCAAAAAATCGAGTAATAATTAGTTGATGGAGATGTGCACTGATGAAAGAATAGGCAAACGAGGGAATAAACCACTCACAGGGAATAATGGAACTCCTATGTAGGATATGTGAGCCAGGTAAGTAAATGAGGTAAAAAATGTCCAGCAGGAGGTGTTCATATGATTCTTTGCGATAAAATGTAAAAATATAAAGATATCTGAGGTACAAAGAATTAAAGGCAGCAGACCTATCTAAATGCCTAAAGTCACATACAAAATGGCAGGCAGCGTGAGGAGACAGTTGCAGTAGTAATGCAGCATGGCAACACGTGAGGAGGAATCATTCCTCATGTAAAAATGCATTTAAACTGTCCATAGAAGTAAAAAACAAGAGAAAACGGCAAATTGTTGGAAAGGTCAATCAATAAGCAAAAAGGAATCAGCAGTGTCGGTGGTCTCTGACAGAGCGCGCATATTCAAAATGGCGGGCGCTTCTCAGGGGATAAGTCCGTCGGCAAAATCAGCATGACGCGTAACTCGGCGAGACCCAAAAAGTGCTCACCAGAGGCACGAAGCAATCCGGAGCACCATGCGGGCAGAAGGTGACAGCAGGCAAGGCGGGAACCGCGTCGGCATTTCAAAGACGCGTCCCGGTCTACGGAGCGGAATCCCTAAGCGGCCATCTTGCGTGGCGCCTTAGCCACGCCCCCTCATGATTGGTTTCTGATTGGGAATGTTTCCCTTAGTAATAAAGTTGCTCCTGCCCTGCTCCAATCAAAAAAACATTTTTTTTTGCAATGCATTTGCTTCACTGGACTCCTGCTTGTCTACACAAATTGAAAGTAAGGGATAATAATAAATGCTGAAACTGTGATTTGGAACCAGGAACACATCAGCACATGATTGTTGGGCATCTATACAGAAGCACTTGACGTGTGTTTTTAATGTTCCTATTAAATTGTCCTTCTCTATGGTTATATTGGGCATCAACGACTCCTCTACCTTTAGACAAGTCTGATATTGGATTTACTTTTATCTATTGTAATCAAAGTGATTCTTACAGAATGGAAGTCCTTCCAACACATCTCTTTTCACACTTGGTGAGCCTGGGTGGCTTATCTTCGTAGTGCTCATACATTACGCTCTGAAAGTCACTCTTCTCTGGTTATTTCCAGTGCAGTCTGGCAAACCTTGGACACCTTTGTCCAACATGGTTCTCTAGGTACTGGAACATTCAATTCTTTTACCTCGTCTACCTGAGCTTTTATAGGGCAGTCCCTTGTGCATAATCGTTTTCTCTTGTTTCCCATTTCCTCCTACTTATTCTTGTAGGAATTGCTCCACTGGAATACCCCTTACCCCTCTTTCCCTATTCTCTGTTTCCCCCCTCTTTTCTTTCCCCCCTCCATACACAGTTTGATATCCTTGTGATACATGACATATCAATGCGTGACTCATAATTAAATCTTTTCAAACTTGTTTTGGGGTTTTTATGCTCCTTGTTACCTTTTAACATATGCTATGCCTTGCCTAGCCTGTATCACTCATTGCATTTACTATTTGTACTTTTCTTGTGTTTAAACTCCACTAAAATGATTTGAACACTAAGATTTGTTTGTGGTGGAGACATTCACAGAATGGAGTTAAACATGGCCTAGGACTTTCTATTGACTAATATCTCTTAGGTGTTGATTACAAGTGGGTTGTTCTTTTCCAATTCTTGTGCAAAGCCCTGTTTGCTCAGTGATTGCAATTCAGAGGTGGGAGGTATTTAAAGCACCCGGTAGTTACCAGGTGCATTAAATACCTCACCCATCATTACATTTCAGCAGGTCAAATCTGCTGGAATTTAACAGGAGAAAAATGTACAGTATTTATCATACCATGTGGATTTAGGTGCATTAATCATCTAAATATGCATGCAATTGTCCAAAAACTTGTAATAGGAGCTATTTACTGCATCCAATAAATAGCATACCCCGTTGTATCAACAGGAATCAGGTATGATAAATAATATATACTACTACAACAAACTCATTCAGTTTTCTTCTCACTTTCACACTACTAAGAGTGGCAACCCAAGACCACGCACCATTCAGGTTACTCATGTGTGACTCCGAAACACTTCCAATGAAGAACTCCCTCACAGAGTAGATGCTACTAGTGCAATAAACGGATACAAATGAAGGGAAAAACCCAATATACCCTTGAGGGCTTGGGCAGATAAATTGAAAAGGTCAATGTGCCAACAAGGGATTTTATTTGAAACAAACTAATTAGTTGTATATTTCGAAAAAAATTAATTGGTAGGTGTATATCAAAATTAACACCAAAGAATGTATTGATTGATAAATTCTTTGGTGTTGATTTTGAAATACACCTACCAATTATTTTTTTTCGAAATATACAACTAATTAGTTTGTTTCAAATAAAATCCCTTGTTGGCACTTTGACCTTTTCAACTAGTGCAATAAGGCACTTTGCAGCCAAACCCCTTCTTTGGATGAAGTGCTATACAATGCAGGTACACTTACAACGAGTTGTGCAATTGTAAAATCTAATTTAGAGGTGGGCTGCAATGTGGCATATACCAAAGCTGGTTGACATCCAACCCACCTACCTCTTGGTTCCTCTGTCTCATGCAGAGGTGGGGGAAACATTAGTTTGGACTGCAGAGTCTCAGCCGGATTGACCTTCAGAAGCACCTTTGAGATCAGCCAGCTACTGCAGTATCACCAGCTCCATGAGCTCCTGATGCTCTTTCCTCTTGCCTAGGGCTGATGTGGCACTTCCGGTTTTACATTGCTCCAAACAAAGCTCATGCCTTGAAGGATGTGTTCGATAATTTAAACCAGTGGTTCTTAACCTGGGGTCCACGGACCCTTATGGCCCAGGACACTTGCTCAGGGGGTACCTAGCTGTTTAGACAATTAAATCAGTTTAGTAGTTCATTAAAATATATGTGCAGAAAATAAATGTCAATACTTGAATTGTTTTAATGCTCTGGAAATGTGAACTGATTTGATATTGGAGCCGAAAAATTAGGTTGGTATTTAAGGTAATTTGGTTGGTAAATTAAGGAACAAACAGAATGAAATATGGATGATTGTTGGCCTCAACTGAAATGCTTCTATACACCAACAAAGAGAGAGCATACATTAGGAGCAAAAAGACAAAGTTATATGCTGTAGTCTAGCACACCACATCGCCTTTTAGAAATAAAACTACATTTCAAAAAGGTCCAACCTTCCCATTAAAATCTCGATGTTTTGCATATTTTTTTGTTAGTGATTTAAATAAAATAGTTCAAAATTTGTGTATTTTATGTATACTTGTTTCGGGATTTTATATATTGTTTTCAGGTTTAAATTGTAGATGCTGCTTAGGCGGGGAGGAAGGTTAACAGTAGTGATTCAGTGAGGGACCACAGTAGTCAAAAGGTTTAAAACCGCTGATTTAAACAAGTTCCACCTATGCTGTCTTGTAGTAATTACATAGTCAGGTAAAAAGGCCCTCAACATGTTGACATAATCACTTCTAATGAAATCTTCCCTTAAATGTGGTGGATGGAACTTCATAGGGTGGGCGAGGACAAGGCTTCTTGCGCCTCCAGAAATGTTGCAACCTACCCGTCAAACCCTGTATGGGCCACTCTTCCAAATATCAATGGATGAGTGTGAAAGGAGAAGCTGTATCAGAATATCCTTTTGTGGTGCGGAAACACCACAGTCACCCAAGTCCTCATAGTATGATTTGCAGTATCAGATGGCAGACTCTTACCACTTGTTCTGTTGATGAAGCTGCTCATCTTGCCTCACACTCCCTGAAATCAGGGCACTCTCCTTAGCAGGCACCAAAGGTGCTGGAGTTCATCAGCTCAATGCCTTTCTCTGATGTAACAGGAGAAAGCTACAACATTAGTAGTTACTGCGGTGGCACTGTGGCCCAAGAATGGAAGAGGTCCACTGCACGCAATTATGCCTGTTATTTACTAACCATCTGGGCGGCAGGCGGCCATTTTCCTTTTGTGCATGCTTTGCCCTTGCAGTGCCCTTTAATTTTTTGCCTTTGTTTTGGGATCCTAGTAACAGGACGTAAGTTCTCTTGTAAAGCGTACTCTGCCACAGGGTCCACCATTTCACCACACTCTCCCACCTGAAAACATTACCCCTTTGAAAAAATAAACACGAACCTTTTCAGTAAAATGAGCATGATTGTTGAAAAGCTAGCGCCCAATGTCAGGGAATGTAATCTTTTCGAGACTGAATTTAAGGAGCAACGTGCAGCTTTTGTTAACAGA
This sequence comes from Triturus cristatus, assembly GCF_964204655.1. Taxonomy (NCBI): domain Eukaryota; kingdom Metazoa; phylum Chordata; class Amphibia; order Caudata; family Salamandridae; genus Triturus; species Triturus cristatus. Next base: position 629,171,320 of record NC_140587.1, read on the forward strand.
GCAATATTTATTGCCACATCTAGAACTAAATGAGCATGTAAAAATGTATTTTGTTGCTGCCTGTGTCCTTGAACAGCACTTTGCAACAATAGCCTTCAAATGACACTATTGTGGCATAGCCCTGCATTCTGCTGCTCTGCTATTCACATTCAGGATGTGTGAAATTGTGTTATATTGCAGCTGCGAAATTAGAAACAAATGACAGGAGAGACATTTCCTTGACTTGTGACTGACATCTCTGCTCAAAAGGTTTCTTGTATTTGTAGACTGTAAAAAAATCCATTACCTTGGGCTCCTGTTATAAAAATGAACATGCTCTGTGATCAAATAAGATATGCCACTGCATTGGAATGAGTGATGAGCTCTTGTGCGGGGTTCTAGTGCTTAGGAATGTAATTGCTCTGAACTCCATTAACAATTATTACTCTTAAAACAGACGCATTTGCCTGTGATAAGATTTTAAAGTTATTACATAAATCTCAAAATGAGGTGAACATATCAAATCTTGCTCTTATGTAGTAGCCACGAGATGATATTTCTGTGAACATAAACATTATAAACAGCATAACGACTGCAGTGAACTTGGGCCCAGGTGGTCGTGTGCTGTCATTAATGTAATATGTTTCTTATGATATATCAGCCTCGAGGCTAAATAGCATTTCAGTGAAAAATATATTAAAACGCACAGCAGAGAGAACGTCAGACACAAAAGAGTGACTAATGCAATGCTTAAAAATTGAAATGTGAAAGAAAACTAAAAAAGGTGCATTATAAAACTATATTTACAAATTCGCAGTATGAAGGAGCGGTTTGAAACTTCATTAGCTATGCTATGCTTCACTACATGACTTTGCCTCTTTGCCTTTTTTTAAATTCTAAGATTCTGTCTTTGAGTGGTCTTGTGTTTTTCAGAATCATTTGAACCCCTTGGGTCAGACTAAAAGCATTTGTACCAATGTGAAGTAATTATTCATCAACGTTTCCATAAGTGCAAAAAACAACTTTGGCGTCAATAAACTTTTGCATTAAAAAAAGCGGCCTTTGCACCGGCTGGAAGTTTGCTCTGGCTGGTTGTTGTAAAAGTAATCTTTGCATTGTCGGCTACTGCTAATTGTTGTTCAGAATTGCTCAGCACAGGGGCAAATGTACACAACCTAGACTGTTATTATTTAAATATTTAAAATGTCATACTTTTAGATCCTTAGAGCCATCAGTCCAGTATGACCTTTGCATACAAATATAACAGTGAAGTATAAATAAAAGAAAAAGGAAACAAATTCCAGAAAAGATTGCAAATGGTCAGCGTGCAGTGAATGGCTTAGGGAGCTGTAGTGCAGATCATTAAGTGTAAGCACTTTTTCATTTGTTCAGCCCTTGCCTAATGCAGAGCATCCATTTTTCATTCATCCTTTGTCCCTGTTTTTGAAAAGAGATTCTTGATGACTTCAAGCCATTAGAATAATTAAGTTATATACTATTTACCCAAGCTGACTCACACTGAATCTCTTGAATAGTCACCAATGTCACAAGGAGTAACCTTCACAGGGTTACAGGGCATTAGCTCTGTGATATGGTGGTTTGTAGGAAAAATAATAAGGGTGTTATTCTGATGGCGGTCTGACTGCATCCGATTGCTCGTCGGATGCTGTCCGACCGTCATCTGTTGCTGCAGTCCCACTTATGCAATACAAAGTGTGCAGTCGGAGGCAGCAGACAGAGGGACAGTCCGATGCTTTCCGATGGACTCATGGTGCCCGTTGGGCCGTCGGATGGTCAGTAATCCCTACAATAGGGGCAGTGCCTACTCAGGCACCGCCGTAGGGGTCACAATGTCCCTTTCCACCTACCTTTTCATGGCGGTTCGCCTGCCATGAAAAGGCAGATGGAAAGTGACTTTAGGGCCCGCAGCAGGGCTCCCTTTCCCGCTGGCTCTCTGCTATGGGGCCTGAGGAGTACCTATGGTGCCCCCCTAACCATCCCTGCAATGTGTGGCAAGCACTGAATTGTGCCTGCCACACTGTGGTGGGATGTTTTTAAAGTGTAAATTTAAGTGTAAAGTGTAAATTTTGCCCGCAGCACAAGTAGCAATGGAAAATATACACTTTGCGACTGCCATGAATGTGGTTGCATTGTAATAAAGGCATCGGAACGGCTACGGTGCCAGTCGTACGAGAGTCCGACTGGCCTCGTAATGATGTCCTAAGACTAACCTTCATAGTTCTAATGATTACGTGTTAGTTGCCTTTGGATGAAAAGAGTTTTGATGTAGTGAGGCATCCTGGAAAGTAAAGCATGGACGACCTCCTGCCACTTGAAAACTTCTGTGGATAAACTTCATGAGCTTTAGTGCATCCCTTTGCAAGCATCAGTTGGTGCCTCCAATGATTGTTTGCCACGCTAAAGACAGAGACCCCATAGCTTATCCAAAACAGCGTTTGATACAGACCATGTGGCAACAGGAAGAATAGGCCCCTGCAGAGAAGTACCAACCTAGGTACAGTGGGCTGCTTGGTACTCCTATGGCTACCATGAGCTATTTTCTCTCTACCACTAAATATGTATCTTCAAAATGCAGAGTTAAGAAGAGTAAAGTTATGCTTATTTATGTATATGTTGCTTGATGTTTTAGCAATGGTTGATATTCTGAAGTCAATATTTGCATAGGACAATATTTATATTTGAAATAAAAGTTTCAGTTCAACTAATCCCCTGTGGAGTGCATCTCTAAAGCTTGGAGGCTTTTTGGGAACAATTTATATCCTCAATATTGTGCTGTACAACCCATCCTTCACAGTGTCTAAACCACTGATGGACCTTAATAGACTGCAAGGATTAGTTTATCAATATGCCACTGTGTGGTGAATTTGGGTAGAGCCCGGGAAATATCCAGAATAATCATAATTCAAATACAACTGGCGAAGGATTGTCCAGCGGAGCAACGGCGGACCTCAAGTTCCGCACCTCACGCCAGTTCCAATCAGTAAGTTTTACTGCGCAAACAACCCCTACGCCAGCCGTTGTGTGACGCAACTGTGCTCCAGATCAAAGGGTTATTTTGAGTGAAATGGGGGTGCGCAGATCATAAAGTCCAATAGCCACGTAGCGATGTGTAAAATCAATTTCTTTATTACAGATTTGTAGAATTCAGCAAACTTGAGAAACTCCAGCGGGGCTGGAGTTTCTCAAGTTTGCTGAATTTTATAAATCTGGAATAAAGAAATTGATTTTACACATCACTACTTGGCTTTTGGACTTTATGATCTGCGCACCCCCATTTCACTCAAAATACAACTGGCGAAGGGTTTGCCTCCAAAAACTTGACACCTCGTTAACACATCTACCCTTCTGCTGGCTCAAACATCAACACGCTCATTTAAGATATCATGACCGCATTAACTCATAAAAATGGGTTTCATACTTGCCAAGTCTGTGTTTAAAGATGCAGCATCTAAACACAATCATTAATGACCAGCAACACAGCAACAGATGCAATTTCGCAGTCACAACTTAAATCGGAGATTTATAATGAGATGAGATCTGGCAGACAACGAAGTAGTGCAGAACTGACTAGGAAGAAAAGAAGACTACATGGATGGCAATGTCATATTAAAAACATGAGCATCAACCAGTATACAGATGAAAACTAAAAATCCTCTTTCAAAAGAAAAGGAAAATTCAGTTCTAACAATTTCCAAATTTCTCAAGAAAACAACAGTCCCAACGCTATGAGTCCAATTAACCTTCCAAAATGCGCAAGCTCAAATTACCTTTTTCTTCAATAAACGATTCTTTAATCTCTGTTATGTCTTCATTTAATACACCAGGCTTTCAGCAGCACCCCCCCAAACCGAGACTGAAAACGCATGCAATATCACAACAACAAATAAATCACTCTTTCGAGTTCCATCCAGTCTAAAACACTGAGGGGCAGATTTACAAGCCCCTTGCGCCACTTTTTCCATGTTAAAAGTGACGCAAAAGTGGCGCAAGGGTCTTGTAAATCTGCCCCTGAGTACACACCGACTTGAAAACTCCAAGGGGCATATTTACAATAACTGGCGCATCCCTGCATATCAGCAGCGATGCGCCAGTTATTGTGCGCTACAGCTCCGCCAGCATGGATGCGCCGCATTTACAATGCGGCGCACCATGGGGCAAAAACGGCACAGATGCGTGACGCATCTGTGCCGCAAAAGTGGTGCATTGCTGGAGTTGCGTCGCAAGCACGACGCAGCTCCAGCAATGATCTGGGGGGCCATGTCTTGTTAATGCTGCGTCAATCCTTATGCCTCATGCAGCATGGGCCTAAAAGTGACTGAGTGAAATCTTGTAGATCTCACTCAGCCACTTTTAAGAGGCGTTCCTGCGCCGGAACGCCCCCCCTGCGCAGGAACGCCTACATGTGGCGCAGGGCTTTACAACGTGACGCATCTCCCAGATGCGTCACGTTGTAAGTACCCCGCACCATGGCGCAGGATTTGCGCCGCCGCTGCGTCACAAAAGTGACACAACGGCGGCGTAAATGAGGCACAAGGGGCTTGTAAATCTGTAAATCTGCCCCTAAGTTCTACGGACAGAAATGCGCCAGAACCTTTTCAAACACGACTGAGCAATACGTTGAAACGTGAACCGAAAACGCCGAAGAAGTGCAAGAAACAAATGTTTTAAGCCAATTGGCGCTAATAACGCACAAAATGCAACATTATTCTCAATATTTTATAATAAAGCGGGTAAAGAGCAGAAAAAATTCAAACCCATCAAAACACTCAGCGTAGAGTACCATCGACTTAGACTACAATAAGGAAATGGCCCCACAAGCAACGATTCTCATACAATCAATCACCAGCGCAAGACTGGCTGTAATTCATGCTACTCAAACTGATCCACCAGAGGAAACCGGGCACAGTATTAAAAGTAAACCATTAAAACCCATCATAAAGTCAGCCTACGAGGATGACAGATTTCTTAGAAATATGAAATTTAAGGGAACTTCAACCACTGTAGAAATCCAACCCCGGGGTTTTCCAAGCCAGTATCACTTAACATTCAGATTATTCATACCGAGGCAATGTTGGGCTACACCAGTCAAGCAATAGATCACACAGTCTAACGAGCAGTGGAACTGACATATTCAAGAATACAGATTGTGTTCTATCTCAAGTACCCGAGGAACCTATCACCAACCTATTGTTTTATCCTGAATATGACTCAAAGGGACACCATGACTGATTGAACTGAGGAAATATTACTAATTTACCCAAGAGCCTCGTACCACTGGCGCACCTCAATTTAACTGATATAGTCACTATAGAGTTCCTTACCCCATGTGGGAGCCAGTCAAATGGGTCATCTTTAGTCACTTAGGGGCATATTTACAAGCCCCTAATGCCAACGGAACATCACTTTTTTTGACGCTCCGTTGGCCTAGCACCATTCCCCATATTTAGAAGGTAGGGCTAAGCCACTTCACATAGCTTAATGCCACCTTGCAAATATGCCCCTTACCGCTGCAGTCTGCTACAGCAAAGGGGCGGGCAATGGGTGATGGTGTGGGCGTTCCACTGCCTTTTGATGCTGCCCCAGATTTACAAGGCTGGGGTAGCGCCAAAAACTAAGGCCAGCTAATACCCGGTCTTAGAATGGCGATACGATGAGAAATTATACATTTCTATTGTTTTGTGCTCTTTCCATCTGTGCTACATTCTGCAGCACACATAGAAAGAGCAAATCGCCAATATTGATTGCTTATATGCAGAAAGGTGTCCCTTTCTGCACATAAACAATCGCCCTTGCAGTGCAGGCACCCTTGCAACATGGCGCAAGGGTGCCTGTGCTGGAACTAGGCACCTTTTTAACACCAGTGCAAAGGGAAAAGCAGGGGTGTGCCATATTTTTGTAAATACAGTGCAACCCTGTGTTTTGAAAATGTCGGATTGCGGCTTTGACAAATTTGCTGTAACACCGCGCTCTGGCGTTTTCTTTTAAATATCCCTCTTTGTCTTCCACTGACATAGCACAACAGTTTTTTTTAAAAGAACCTCTTTTAGAAAATGGAGAATAAAAATCTCTCAGTAATTGCACAATGCTTTTCCCGTGCAGCTAGCTAATCAATGGTCTGCGTGCCCCGCCAAAGAATACATTGTCAATGTAAAAAGCAAGGCACCACATTTGAGTTTGATAAGCTCCATTGGCAAAATCTTACCCACCAAAAATGAAATGCCAATGAATTTATCAATTACCAATACTCAGTATCAAGAATGGAATCATAATGGGCAGGTAGATCACCCCAATCTGCACTCTGCCTGGACTTGGCTTCCGGCAGCAATAAAAATGTATCTACGAAATGAATGTCAATACCCCATTGACTTCCATCTTCTAATTCTATCAACCTATTTCATTGCAAATATTCTCATCGAATGTGTAGGGCTAAAAACTATAATAAATTAACTAGAAGCTCTTATTGGCAACAATTCCAATCTATTCTTCACGCCTCATGAAGCAAAACAAATCCTACTACAGGATATTTTGTGGAACATTCGTCATCTGGTTGCACCCATTCTTAAACAAAGAGGCAAACTAGGCTAGACCATTTTGAGTATATGGAAGCTGGCCTAAGAGTAAGTATTACATGGCAGAATAGAAGAGGACCAACAACCCACTTTTACTCATATTTCCACAAAGACCAACACCACCAAAGATGATACAGCAGCAAGCCTTCCCTTGTTTTAGCATATAAGTTACTTCAAAATTGATCAGCCCCTAGAAAGCAATAATTTCCCCAAGAATTTGAAGCTTTTAAATCAAACCACCAGATTTTTGGGCCCCCACATGTTCCGTAAACCAGAAAATACGTAAATGGAATGGGGTGCTGTCACGCGAGATTGAGGCTCACTGTGTCTCTCTATTCAAACTTTTGATCAATCAATTCAACAGCTCCATACAGGTGTGGGAGCAATTTGTCAGCAAACTCCTAGTACATAATTCCAACAATAAAACCAGCTAAGTTCATACTCTAGGCCCTACACCTAAACGAGGTAAAGGAGCTAAGACAAAAAAATAAAAAAGCAATATAGACTTCCAAAAGACAATACCATGATCAATTCTTGCTAGTCATCTGTTGGCCAGCAATGATAAGAACTCTAAAGATTTCTGGCGCACAGTAAACCAGTTGGAACTGGGCTGCTTTTCAATGAGTAATGCAAATATAACTGAAACAGTATGTGCTAATTATCTCCATAAGCAACAATACAAAAGCAAACCCCCGCCAGACACCATTCATTTGAATAGCAAAGCAAAAATGGCAGTCTTTCTTGCCAGATGACGCCCCCTTCTGGTGCCATGACCCATGTATTATGGCTCCATCAGCTTATTAGGAGACACAATTGGAAAGAAAAAACTTCAAAAGCCGCACAGAGGGGGTGCCTAGTCGCAATGGACTCCCTCGAGCTTTATTTAAATCAAGTCTCGAATTTTGGCCTCACAAATGAACACCTCTCTTCAATCATGTCTTGTTAACCAAAAAATTGCCAGAGCCTGGCAGCGGGGCAATAATCCACTTTATAATTAATATCCAGGATAAATCTACTCTTACAAAATATCTATTACTCGCCCTCCTAGACAATGGGGCCAAGCATTTTGTGGGGCTTTTGCTCCAAGATCTAAGGTACTGAATCACAGATCAGGAGAATGAATTGAATTGGCTTTCAGGAAGAGATGGTAACAATAATAAACCTGGTGGTCCTGACTCTAATCATGGACAATACAAATATGGCTGGTTCATTATCATATACCTGCTTTGTGGATATTAAACCTGCTTTTGACCTTAACCCAAGGAGTGCACTATAGTTAAAACATGTCTACAGGGGCGTCCCACCTAGCTTGCTGAAGAGCATCCGACTGTTACCTTTGGTGATGGTAGCAGTAGTATGATGTCACCTAAAATTCCTACCAGGGACGGCCTATAACAGGGCTGGGTACCAGCAACTCTATAATTGAATACCCCCATAGCAGATTTATCAGCAGAATTTTATAAAGTTAACATACACAAACCCCACAAACTCGGAGGGAACATAAAATCCTTCCATAATATCCTGCCACCTATAAGCAGATGCTATTCATCTGATCAGTAACACTAGCATCGGACTGCAGCGACTGCTTGCTACATTGAAGGAGAAGGCTGAAACAAACAAGTTGGAAATCAATTTTAACAAAACCAAAAATCATGATCAAGGGTAGAAAACAAGAAAATTGGTTCTTGGTGTTTAAATGGTCCCCACTTTGCCAAAGAGCCTGCCTATCAGGATCTTGGAATCCTAAGTGACAGCAGTGGAACCATCCTGATCCATAAACAAATGATAAAATCGAAAGCTTCTGCCCTGGTGTCTGCATTTACTGCAGTTTATAAGAACTTGTGGGGCTCAGCTATGGAGCCCAGGTGGAAAATCGTCAGTGTGAAACTGCTTTCTACCATTGCTTATGGCTGCGAAGACCTTGGTAGCAGAGAAGCTAAGGGGCATATCAGCAACACCCGGCGATAATTATCGCTCAGCGCTCTTAGCGTGAGGATAGTTATCGCAGGGTAACGTGGATTTTTATCGCTGAGATAGCGTGCTATTAGCAACGCTTATCTCCTCAGTGATAAAAATCCTCACTCTAACTGCCTAACGTGAGATTATCGCTGGAAACCCAGCGATAATCTCACGTAGTGTGGCGTTAGCTTGCTGATAGGGACTCACAAACTTAGCCATGATATCCACCTTCCATAGGATATCATGGCTAAGTGAGTCCTGAAGCAGGCGTAAGAAAAGTAGCGATAACAGGGGTTACCGCTACTTTTCCTGATGCTATGCTTCATAGCGTGGGGCTTGATGATAGGAGAAATGTCGCTTAGCGACATTTCTCCTGTCATGTTAGGTCAGGAACGCCCACTTTGAATCTCATTAGAGATGCAAAGCTGGGCGTTAGGAATCCCCACGCTAAAGCAAGGTTTCATGCGTTAGCATGGCCTTGCTAATTGGGCGATAAAATTATCACCGCTTTTCGGACGAAAACGGCCGCAAAAGTGGCGATAATTTTTTATCACCAGCTTGTAAATATGCCCCTAAGCTCCTTGATTGAATTATTGTTAAGATGTATTGACGGAAATGCTCTCTCTCAAAAAATGCCTCGGGCTCAGCTTCATTTAGAATTTGGGGGTATATTATCAAGACAGGCGATAAAATTATCGCCGCTTTAGCGGCAGAAAACTGCCGCTAAACGGCGATAATGGGCTTGATAATATGCTCTATGGAATCCAATTGAAGTTCAGGTTAGATGTCCTTCACGTCTAACATGTGCTTCAATAGGAATCACCCCACGCCCACCTCGTCCAAACCAAGGCTGAGTAGCAGGTGTAGCTTGTGGGACCAGCAGGGACCATCACCCACATCGATTGCAGTTGTCCGGCCCACGTCACTAAAAGACGAACACTGCTAAGAAAATCACTTAATTCAATACACTCTTGCAGACAAGCTGTGACCAACACCGCCCGCAACGCATATTTTGTTCCGTTGTATAGCTGAAAAATATTGGAAGGCCATATTTAAAGACATTTAAGGGCCCATGTCGCATCAACTTGAGCATTTTAGTTAAGTAATATGCTACATTTCTTTTAACATTTGCATACTTTTAAATGCAATGGTTTTCATTACCTAAGAAATAAATGAAAATAAGTGCACCATCCATATATTTTGACACGAAAGACTATTTGTAGTTTTGCTTTCTAATTAGTCGAGGGATAGCCTTCTTAGATTGAAGCTAGACTAGCACTCTTGTTATTAACATCGGGCGTGCTCTGCTATGACACATGCCTGAACGAACCCGCCAAGTGCTGGAGGGCTGATGCCGTGCGGCAGGTAAACGCCAATGTCAGCCCTCTGTGTTTCAGCCTCGGCAGCTGTGTCGTGGGTGCAGGCTTTCTGTCAGGGGTGCTCTGCAGGGCAAATGGGTTTTTCTTGATGACGCCCGGCCCTATTACAGTAAGTTATGGTGCCCTGATGGGTAGGAATCCTGTTTCAGCCCAGCCTACCATGGCCGCCACTTCTTTGATCTGGACCTCCATCACCCAAGATGGTGTTATTTGCTGCCTGAATCTAGATTTTTTCTTCCAGGAGATGCTATGAAGACCCTACGAACTTCACCATGATGCATCAAAGCGCTTCTGGGTGTATGGCTGGTAAACTGCCTGCCCGTCTCCTGCAGTGTTTTCCAAGATTATTCTGTTTGTTGTCAATCCTTCATTTCCTGCCTCACTGATCCTACCTTATGTTCTACCAGTTAGATTCCTTGGTGAATTATTGTTGTTGGCAGTTGTTGAGGTTTTTCCTGTCTTTGGATTTTTTCCTCCTATTGACAGTTTTCTTTACAGGGCATTTCCCCAGCCAAGTGATTCTCATCACTGGCTAGCACAATGGCTTCTGCATCTTGAAGTCCCCATCTTGAAGTCCAGAATATACAGACTGGTGAAGAGCCCAGCACAACCGCCCTCAAGCGTATATGGAATTTTATACAGCCTGTTTTGGAATATTGGCTATTGTGAAGTATTGTTGGTCAAATATCACTTTATTAATGATCGGGAGTGCAATGCTAGGCATCTACATTTTTTGTTGCTCTAGCACTTCTTCTGCTACAGTCCCATAACCCTTCTGAGTCTGCTGCTTGTAGTATTCTAACCTCATATCTGTCCAGATCTGGACACCCTCCCCTCCATTCCTGTGTCTGGGAGTGCTTGAAGATTAGGTTTGGAAGAACTCTCTAGAGTCTTTGCTGCTGGCTTGTCTCTTATAGTTAATTTCTGGTGGCAAAAGTAATGGTCATCTGAATATGCTCCTGAGTTCCAATTTGTAGGAAAGTAAAGTGGAGTACTATGTGGTGTGGGGGTTAGACCTCACCATGTAATACTATCATGATACCCCAAAGATGGTCCTTGGAGTCACACAAATAAATCCTTAATTCAGTCCTGTTTGTGTGGCACAGAGCAGTCATGCTTTAATAGATAAACGTGTGTTAAGCATATCAGATTACCAACATGTACGATAAGTAATTGACATGATTCTAGAGAAATCCAGCACCGAGTTATAAAAATAGAGTGTATATTTATCTTGAGGTAGTCACCAAAACAAACGGAATAGCATACATATTACCAGAGTTTTTGTTTTTTGGAGCAATATAAAATATGATAGATTAATACAGTGAAACTTTATCATTATGGTCAATGGGAAAAACCACTAGTGCCAATCAGTCACTTGTAGGTCGAGTTGCATGGTACCCTTGCAGGATAAAGGAGATGCGGGTCCCAGAGCCAAGTCACAACAGTCAGTTAAATTTTACCTAGCCATGGAGCCCCAATGCACAGTTGTCCTGACTGTCCCTGGTGCTGAACAGGAGCCGTAGGAGAGCTGCTTTCACCACTGAAACACTGCTGCAGGGGGAAAATAGCAAAAACACAACCACGGAGTGGTTGCTAACATCGCTCAAAGGTCAGTTGGTGTCTTCTCTTGATGCAGCATCAAATAAAGGGGTCAGTTGCCGGACTGGCGCCCAACAAGACTTGAAAGTGATAAGTAGAGAAGAAAGTAACTTTGACATCCAATGGTCCAGGAGAATGTGGTTGCTGCCTGTAACTTTGGGGAAGGCAGGATTACAGTTCCCAAAATGCACAAAGCCATCTGGAATTGGAATATCATCCCTAGAAGGCCAGCAATTCTTTGGATCCGGATTGTTGTTTTACCTGAAGTGCCACTAGTCCAAGGGAGTCTGGTGGTGCTTCAGGCTTTCACAGGAGTACCTCTGTATGGGGGAACCAAGAGATAGCCTAGGATGAGTACCAGTCAGGTGGTTCCAGTAGCATTGCCACAGGTGCAGGGTATACCTCTTTTGATTTTGTGCAAGTCCTGTTGTTGCTGACATGGGTGTCTTCTCCTGTCCTCTTTGATACATGTTGTTCAGAACTGAGGTTCTGATGTCAGGGGCCAGTAAGGCCGGTGCGGGTAAGAGCCGTGGGGAAGGGGGGCAAGTCAATATAAGATGACAAGGATAAATAAAATATAAAAAAGAGAAAACCACTTACCTTCCGCTCATCGCTTTGTGAACTCGGCAATGGGATTAGCACACTGTGTTTTTCTTTTTTGAAATTTTATTTTCCCTCATCGTCGTATGCCGACTCTACCCTCTCCTGCCCCACTACTCTTACCTGCACCAGCTGTCCCTGGTCAGGAGTGTCCCTTAAATACTAGACTTAGGGGCGAGGGAGCAAGTAGCCAATGGGCTGCTACCCCCTGTAGCTAGTCTGCCCCTGAGGTGACCACATCCAGGGGTGTGGGTCACCTTTTCTATAAATGGCTGAGATGTAATTCTAGAGCACAGAACAGTCTGCTCCCCTGGAGGTGTGGCTATCATTCTGGGGGTGTACACCTCCTTGACTAACTAATTTCCCACCTGTCTGGGTGCCAATGTGCCTAGACCAGAGGAGGGCTGTTTCTTCCTCTAGGAGTCCGCCGTGATGCATATCAGAGGCTGTGCATCCTTCGGAGCTCACCACCTTGATGTTCTACTCTCTTGGCAGAAGGGATGTGTGACCACCTTCTAGTCCAAGCTTTTGTACGTGACTCCTGGGAGTGATCACACTGCCTGGCAGGAGGTCAGAATACTGTCCTGGCAGCAGCATATGCAGAAAACACTTGCCAGCCAGAGCACAGAGGCTAGGGCAACTGTGTGGGCAACTTCTAAAGTAGCCACCTTGGTGCATGCCACATCGCCCTCGAAGTGAGATTCATCTCAGAAGTGAGAAGGGTTGTTGTTTGATGCCAAAGACAACATATTTAGGCAGTACCATAATGGAGCTGCCAACCTGGGGTTTGCCCAGGTGCATGCCCATGTTATCTTAAGGACCGTTTATCGCTTACAGTGTCCTTTAATGGTAAAGGGCACTATCAGGTCATATATAAGCTTGCACTTACATGTCCATGCCTTTCATATCATGAACCTTGCCTCCTGGGCTTAGGTAGGCCTTCCTTAGGGGCTACTGGCATATAGCGGAGATAGTGCATTGACTTTGCCATACATAGTGAGGGCAAAGGTGAGCTTGAGCAGTTTGCACTGCTCTTGCAGTCTGCAATAGCACTCATTTATTTGAGTCACTCAGGGTGGCACAAACAGTGCTGCAATCCCTAGGGACCCCTTACCATCCATGCCTTGGGCACCGCTGGTACCATATACTAGGGGCATACACTGGGGGAAAAGGCCTTGTCAAGTGTGACTGCCAATTCACACATAACAGTTTTAGTGAGAGAGCACTGGCACTGGGGTCTGGGCAGCAGACTCCAGTGCACCATCAGAGTCATGACCATCAGCATTGAAGCAAAAAGTGTGTGGCGGAGGGGATGACATACAAAAAGGGCACTTTCCTCCACAGTTGGGTCTATATTTGGCCATTTTTCCCATTCCGCTTTAAAAACCTTTCATTACTACTGGGACTTCTGGAATTAATTAGATTTTTTCATTGGTGATCTCCCAGCCTTATTGCCCCAGCTAGTATACCTCCTCCTTCCTCCACGTGTTATCTTCCCACTGTGTTCTTCTGCTACAGTTATCACCTGCAGTCAGGTCTGAGACAGCTACCTGCAGGGATTGTTCTGTGTGGGCCAAAGGCTTACAGTGTACATTTCTCTGACCCTCCTCAGGAGGCTAGCAGAGCTCCATTTTTTGCCCTTCCTCAGAAGGCCGGGTATCACCATTGACACCTTGAACAATATTAAGTTGTGGAGCTATCGCCACTTTTTACCTCATTTAGTGCTCGATTTAGAGTTTGGATTACCTATACTCCAAACTTGAGATGTCTGCCTGCTCAGGGTGAAACAGCATGAAATAACAAAACACCTTCCAGTGATCTCAATTGAGAACACCCCTTCACTAAGTTCATCTCCACAGCATCTTACATTGCTGAAATATTTTATGCATAGCCTTAATCTCCTTTCTTCTACATATGGCATGCTGGACAGATGGGCCTTATTTCACCGTCTTATTAGGCGCCTGAGGAAAGCATGACAATGTAACTATCACCAATCAGTCTTCAACAGGGCAGATAATCACACCTTGAACTAAATGCTATTTCCATTCCTGCAGTTATACAATATCTGTCTGCTGTGCGATTTCGTAAATTGTACATGTTTTCTCAAATAATAAATCACATATTTCACCCTGCGATTGTATGGCCTGCAGCAAGGAGGCACAGTGTCACCAAGTCAGTGTACTGTAGCTATGATCAAACTCAAAAACCCAGAGTGAGCAAAATAAGATATTTTTATTTGATTTGTTTCAAAATAGCTTTCCAGATCCATCAGGTTTCTTATCTTCATCACTTTCATTTCACCTATTTAAAGTATAGCTGCAGTTTGCAAAGCTAAACAATTCAAGTGCGTTAACCATTAGCCTCAATATTCATGTGACAAATCACAAAGTAGAAGGCACACGTCTTGAGTGTGTCAAAAAATGAATCTTGAGAACACAGAAAGACAACTTTTTGAAATTGTTTACTCTCTATAGGCACATGCTATGGACATATATCAAATCGAAAAGGAAAATGGACATGAAATGAGCATCGCGTTTTCTTTGCAAGTCAGTATGAAATGTATGAATGATTTGATAACCCTTTTTTTTGTTTTTTTGTTTCAAGAGTAAGTTTATTGAGAGAAATTAAACAAACTTCAATAGTTCATACAATTAAACATTGAAGGATACATAGAAATAGAATTAGTATTTCGTATTCTGTTTGGGAGAGAAAAATAAAACACTTTATGAAATACAAAGAGTTGGTTTGTGAAAGGCACAATAAAAGAAGAAAAAAGAAGGAAGTTGTTAGACCTGGTACCATTGGTGTGAGTCTCCCTTCCATTTTTTCTGATTGCCTCCTCTGTTTTTGATATGTTTTGCTGGTTTAGATGCTATGGGCACTGTGCCACTGCTACTCAGTGCACAGTGCAAGTGCTCCCTATGTTAACTTGATGTATTGATTAGTGACTACATGATTGGGTTATTTGATTTACTTGTCAAACCCTAGTACAGTGCACCATGTGTGCCCAGGGCTTGTAAATCGAATGCTGCTGGTGGGCTTGCAGCACAGGTTGTGCCATCCACAGAAGCAGCTTGTAAAGTGTGTCTCAGGTCTGCCATTGCAGAGCCTATGTGCAGTCTGGTGCTACTATGCTGACTGACCAAGTGCACCCACTTGCCAGTCCCTAAACCTTCCCTTATCTTCATATCAGACACCCCTATGGTAGTCCCAAGTACAGGGTGCATTGTAAGTGTAAGGTAGGACATGCCCTGGTGTGTTGGCATGTCCTAATAGTGAATTACAGCCATTTTCGTTTTTTAACTATTGCAAGGCTACCTGTTCCCCATGGGCTAGAATGGGCAGTTTGATTACTACATCTTATAATCCTAACTGACTCAGGGAACATGGTAGAAATTCGAATTTAGTATGCCTGAACTCAGAATATTAAAATACATCTTTTAGTAAAGTTGGTTTTAACATTCTGTGTTTGAAAATACCACTTTTAGAAAGTAGGTATTTTCTTGCTTATCTGTCCAAGCCTGCCTCTGTTGTGTATTGTGTGTCTGGTTCTGTGATTGACAGGGGCTGGGGATTCCAGGAGAGAGGGTGAGTCAGCACAGGGCTGAATAGGAAGATCTGCATGTAGATGGGTGGGAGGAGTTGCACCTGGGACCTGAATAGGGCTGTGCCTTCCCTCCACAATGCTGGCTCCACCTCCTGTGGTGTGGCTGATGTCTCTGCCCTGCACTCTAAAAGGAAAAAAGGAGTCAGGTAAACAAAGTGCTCCAAGACTTACCAGAACTGGTTTGGACTAGGCAAAGGCCTCTCTCCCTTCAGAGAACAAAGAGAAAAGTAGTATAAATATGGGGACCCAAACCCCAAGACTTTAGATCACTTCTGGAATAACAAGAAGAAACCTCTGCCAAGGAGAAGAACCAAAGGAAGATGTAGGAGTTGGACTGCCCCTCTGCCAGTGTGCTGTGTTGTTGGGTTGGCCTGCAGTGGTGTCTTTATTGCCATGGAGAGGAGAAGGAACTTTTACAGAACTTTCATCATCTTGCAAAATATTTCTCCTAGGGCTTGAACTTATGCTTGCCTCCTGCTGAAGTCTCAGGGACAACAGACTTCACCACCAGCTCCCCTCTGAATTTCCTTGCTGGGAATTCTATCTGCAGAAGCCTATGTGTTGCTGGGAGCTGGAAGCGCGACGCAACGAGAAGAAGCGTGTTGCCGCCGCAGCTGTAGTCATTGCATCGCTGGAGAAGCGTGCCGCCGCCTCATCTCCCAGAAGCGTGCCTTTGTTGCAGCTGTCTGCTGTCGCATCACAGGAGAAGCGCTGCGCAACCGTGAGGGTCGCCATCGCATCATCGGAGAAGCGTGTCTCAGGGCCTGTTGCATCTCCAAAGTACAGAGTCCCCACAAGGCTGCCAGGGTGTGCCGCATCGTCCCAACGTCGTCGCATCAAGGACGCCATCTTATCGCATCGCACCAGATTGTCGTATCGCATCGAGGCGCCATCTTGACGCATCGCAACTGGGCTACAGCACAAGAATCTACGCATCACCTCCTCTCCGGTAAGGATCAAGACGCATCCCCTACTCTGCGCAATCATTGAGGCGCGACGCATCGTCTCCCCCGAAGCAAGGAACCAACGCATCTCCAACGCTGCAAGCCTTTTGTTTATTTTGCATTACGCATCCAGGTACTTTTGTGAGAACTGTGTCACATTTACCAAAAACTTGAACTAAGCTAATTCTACCATCTTTAAGTCAATTTTGAGTACAGTATTGTAGATTTTTGTCATTTGTGGTCTTGTGTTAAGTCTATATAAAGTATACTTATTTTTATAAAACCTGTGTGGTGTCCATCTGTAGTGTTTTCACTGTATTACTGTATGTGTTCACAAGTGCTTAACACACTACCTCTGAGATAAGCCTGTCTGATCGTGCCAAGCTACCAAGGGGGTGAGCAGGGGTTATCCAGTGGTGTAATCCCCTGTCCCAGACTTAGAAGCAAGGGTCCCTATTTGGTCAAAGGTACCTACCTCTGCCAACTAGAGACCCCCAGTTCTAACATTGGTGGTCAGCGGTGAGGATTTGAACCTGCATTTGTGACTCATATACAGTGATTGGTGTACACTACTAGTGAGTGCAGACCAAACGCGACCACATACTTTTGGGGTAGAATTTTTTTTCCTTGGAATGTTATTTTCTTTCCTGAGAACTGCCAATTCTTACTGCATTGAGTAGACCAGCATCTGTTGCATCTATGGATCTAGATTTTGAGGAAGATAGATTGGAAACCTACACTTTGAAACAGCTCAAGCATCTCTGCAAGAAATTGAAAGTTGCTACACCAGGCATTTCTAAAAAGGATGACTACCAAAAGGCGCTGAGGACCTGGGGAGAAGCAAGACATGCCCCAGAGTCAGTGGTGGAGCCAGCTGGGGATGCAGATGGGCAACTGGATAGGCCAGTGTTTCCAGCCAGGGGAGGGGTGCCGTCCCCACCTGGCAGTAGTATCGCTTCCAAAGACCTGTCCCCCAGAGAGTTGGAAGACAGGGAGAGAAATAGAGCACACAACCTGGAGATGGCTAAGCTTAAGATGGAGGGTCAGAGGGAAATGGAGAATAACAAGTTGTCCTTGGAGAGACAGAGAATGAGAATGGAGCATGAGAGGATGATGAGGGAGTTAGAGATCAAGGCAAAGGGCTTAGAGATCAATCCCTCTGGTGGCAGCGCACCATCTGTGCCTTCAGAAAGCAGAGTGTATATTCCCAAGGATGTCATCAAAGATTTCCACAAGCATGAGGATATTGGGCAGTGGTTTGCAGCCTATGAGATAGCAATGTTGGCCCACCGGGTCCCTGAGAAGGATTGGGGAGCTGGGTTGCGGGGCCGCTTTGTGAGTGAGGGGAGGGATACTTTCTTAGACCTGCCCAGTGAGAATAGGATGTCTTATGCCCACATGAAGGAAGCCCTGATGACAAGGTATGGTTTGACCCCAGAACTCTATACACAGAGATTCAGGAATTGTGAGAAACTGGAGGGAACCACTTAGGTAGAATATGTGTCTTTCTTTTGCAGAGCTACGGATGGTTGGGTGAAGGGTAGCAAAGTGGATACTTTTGAAGCACTCTATGATTTATTTGCCGGGGAGCACTTATCTGGTAATTTTCCAGAGCTACGCCAGCACCTTATTGATAGCAAGTTAACTAATCCTAGGAAGCTTGCTGAGGAGGCGGACCGCTGGGTCAATATGAGGGTCCACAAGGGTCATGTGGGAGATTCCGCCAAAGGTGGGCAGGGTCCCCAGCAGAAGAGTGGGGGGGACAAGGGTAAACAGAGGGAGTTCCATAAAGGGCCCCAAAGTAATTCCCAAGGGAACCAAGGGAAGGGTTCCCAGCCTCCCCCTGAGAAGAAGTCAGAGCCCCCAACAGGTAAACCTGTTCAAAGGGGGCCAGTTACCTGCTTTCAGTTTAAACAGGTGGGACACCATTGGTATGACCCCCAGTGTCCCCAAACGGGTCAGTATGTGCCACCCCGTGCACCCCCATCAGATGGCCAGTGTGGCCCTGGGAGTGGAGGAGAAGGGTGCCCAAGGTGGGTGGGGTTCCGCAGAAATGTCCATTGTCTCATTAGGAGACTTTGAGATGGTCCCGCAAACTCAGCTGCCTGATAACACTAATAAAAATACAGGCAGTGGGTGACCATCAATGGCCATAGAGTGGAGGCTCTTAGAGACACAGGAGCCAGTGTGACAGCTGTCAAGTGTCACCTGGTGTCTCAAGAGCAGGTTGTCCCCAATGCCTTTTACCCAGTTGTTGCTGCTGACAACACAGAGAGCCACTACAAGGTGGCTCAGGTTTCCTTTGAGTGTGGTGGGGTCTCTGGTACTCTTCAGGCAGCTGTGAGGCCAGCCATGCCTGTGGATTGTCTGTTGGGCAATGATTTGGATAACTCCCCTTGGGCTACGGTGGAGCAGAAGGCTCATTTGGAGATTTTGGGTCTGCCTGAGTGGGCGTGTGTAACCACTCGGTCTATGGCAGCCAGTAAGGGTGTTGAAGAGGTCCTGTAGCCTGAAAATATGGCCCAAGGACCTGCCTTAAAGAGAAGAGTTAGGGGGCGCAGGAAACAAGCCCCCATTGTTCCCACGGTCCAGGAGGAGGCAGACCTTGAGTGGTATGTCCTGGAACCTACAGGGGAGCAAGTTGCTAAACTGGGGAGCCTGCCTGAGCTGACCCATTGGCAGCAAGAAGGAGGACCCTCCAGGGAGAAATGTTGTGCAGAACAGAAGAAGTGCCCTTCTCTTGTAGGTTTGCGGCAACAGGCCACAAACCAGGCAGCAGGTGATCAGTCTGGATCACATTGGATCTACTGGGAGAATGACCTCCTGTATACAGAGCCTAAGGTTGCTGAGCCTGGGTCAGCCCGTGTGCTGGTGGTACCCCAGCGCTTCAGAGCCTTCCTACTGGGGTTGGCTCATGATGTACCTTTAGCTGGACATCTGGGGCAGGACAAGACCTTTGAGAGGCTTGTCACCCACTTTTATTGGCCTCAGATGCAGAAGAGTTCGGACACTCATTGTAATACATGTCAAACTTGCCAGGCAAGTGGGAAAAGTGGGAGGAAGCAAAAGGCTCCTCTCCAACCTTTCCCTGTAGTCAGTGCCCCCATTGAACTGGTGGGCATTGACATTGTGGGGCCACTGGACCCCAAGTCAGCCATGGGCAACAGGCTTATCCTGGTCTTGCTGGACCATGCTACCCGGTACCCGGAAGCCATCCCGCTCAGGACAGTGACGGCCCCCGTGGTGGAACATGCACTGATGGGGATTTTCTCCCGTGTGGGGTTCCCCAGAGAGGTGGTGTCAGACCGTGATACCAATTTCATATCCAGCTATATGAAGTCCCTGTGGAAGGAGTGTGGTGTTACCTACAAGTTCACCACTCCTTACCACCCCAAAGGTAACGGGCTGGTTGAAAGATTCAACCAGACCCTTAAAGGCATGATCATGGGTCTTAGTGAACCAATGAGGCGTAAGTGGGACGTCCTCTTGCCATGCCTTCAGTTTGCTTACTGTGAGGTGCCACAAAAGTTCCTAGGGTTCAGTCCCTTTGAACTGTTGTATGGACACCCGGTAAGAGGACCTTTGAGTCTGGTCAAAGAAGGCTGGGAGCAATCTCCCAGGAAACCTCCCCAGGATGTATACAGTTACATGCCGGCCTTCAGGAACCAGACTCGGTGATTCAGAGAGCTCGCTCAGGCTAATCTGGAAACCAGCCAGGAAGAAATGAAGTGGTGGTACGATCAGAATGCCACTCTGATTGAGCTTCAACCTGGACAAAAGTTTTGGTCCTGGCCCCTGTAGAGCCTTGTGCACTCCAGGACAGGTGGACCGGTCCATTTGAGGTGGTGGAGCGCAAAAGTGATGTCACCTACTTGGTGAATTTGCGGTCTCCAAGGAACCCTTTGTGGGTCCTAGATGTTAACCGCCTGAAGCCCCACTTAGAAAGGTCCAAAGTGGGCATGCTCCTAGTAATGGTTGATGGAATGGAGGAGGAGACAGAGCCTCTTCATAACCTCCTGTCGGCAACAGAGTAAGATGGGTCAGTGGATGGTGTCAACCTCTCTGCCACACTGACCCATGATCAGCAGCAAGATTGTCGCCAACTGTGGGGACAATTCTCTGATTTGTTTTCCTTGGTTCCTGGTGTCACTGAGTGGTGCATCCATGATGTGGACACTGGGGACAGTCCTCCTGTGAAGCACAAGGCTTACAGAGTGACTGAAAAGGTTAGCACGTACATCAAGGAGGAAGTCTCCAAGATGTTTGCCTTAGGGGTGATTGAGTCCTCCAACAGTCCTTGGGCCAGCCCAGTGGTCTTGGTCCCAAAGGCTGCCTCGCCTGGTGCCACACCAGGTTCTGTGTGGACTACCGAGGACTCAATTCAGTCACCAGGACTGACGCGCACCCCATTCCCAGAGCTGATGAGCTCATTGATCGGTTAGGGGCTGCACGGTACCTCAGCACGTTTGATTTGACATCTGGGTACTGGCAGATCACCTTAACTGATGGGGCCAAAGAGAGGACAGCATTCTCCACACCAGAAGGGCACTACCAATTACGGGTTATGCCCTTTGGGCTGAAGAATGCCCCTGCCACCTTTCAGAGGTTGGTCAACCAGGTTTTGGCTGGACTGGAAGATTTCAGTGCCGCCTACCTGGATGACATTGCAGTGTTCAGCGCTATTTGGGAAGAACATCTGCGCCACCTCTGGGAAGTGTTGATGGCACTGCGCAAGGCAGGCCTCACGATCAAGGCGATTAAGTGCCAGATCGGGCAGGGTTCCGTGGTGTACTTGGGGCACCAGGTAGGGAGCGGCCAGGTGGTGCCGCTGCAACCCAAGATTGATACCATCCTGGCATGGGAACCCCCAAAGACTCAGACACAGGTGAGAGCCTTTTTAGGACTCGTAGGACGGGTACTACATGAGGTTTGTCAAGGGGTATGGCAACATTGTGGCACCCTTGACTGAGCTGACTTCCAGGAAGCAGCCCAAGAAAGTGAACTGGACTGATACCTGTCAGAAGGCTTTTGACGCCCTGAAGACTGCCATGTGCACAGCACCCGTGCTTTAGGCGCCAAACTTCTCAAAAGAATTAATTGTTCAAACAGACGCTTCAGAGAATGGTGTGGGGGCTGCTCTATCACAGAATAACGAAGAGGGCCTAGACCAGCCTGTAGCCTTCATCAGTAGGAGGTTACTTCCACGGGAACAGAGGTGGAGTGCAATTGAGCGTGAGGCATTTGCTGTGGGCTGGGCACTGAAGAAGTTGAGCCCATACCTGTTTGGGACTCACTTCTGGGTTCAGAAAGACCACAGGCCCCTCAGATGGTTGATGCAGATGAGGGGTGAGAACCCAAAGTTGTTGAGGTGGTCCATTTCCCTAAGTTGGAACACCGCCCTGGTACAGAACACGCCAATGCTGATGGTCTGTCCAGATTTTTCCGCCTTAGTAAAGAGAACTCCCAAGGGGAAGGGTAGTTCTCCCCACATTACAGCTGGAGGGGACACGTGTTAGACCTGGTACCATTGGCGTGAGTCTCCCTTCCATTTTTTCTGATTGCCTCCTCTGTTTTTGATATGTTTTGCTGGTTTAGATGCCTTGGGCACTGTGCCACTGCTATTCAGTGCACAGTGCAAGTGCTCCCTATGTTAAATTGATGTATTGATTAGTGACTCCATGATTGGGTTATTTGATTTACTTGTCAGACCCTAATACATTGCACCATGTGTGCCCAGGGCTTGTAAATCAAATGTTGCTGGTGGACTTGCAGCACTGGTTGTGCCACCCACAGAAGCAGCTTGTAAAGTGTGTCTCAGGTCTGCCATTGCAGAGCCTATGTGCAGTCTGGTACTGCCATGCTGACTGAGCAAGTGCATCCACTTGCCAGTCCCTAAACCTTCCCTTATCTTCATATCAGACACCCCTATGGTAGGCCCAAGGGCAGGGTGCATTGTAAGTATAAGGTAGGACATGCCCTGGTGTGTGGCATGTCCTAATAGTGAATTACAGCCATTTTTGTTTTTCACTATTGCAAGGCTACCTGTTCCTGGCTTGAAAGCAAGAAGTGGACGCTCGGGGATCGGAAGCATTTCTCGGGGAAAATGGCGGCTGCCAGTTAGCAGCGGCCGCGGGCTCTTGCTCTACCACGGCGTTCGCAAGTACATTTGAAGCACTTGATTTACGATATAAGGTCTCGACGAAACAGTTTGGGGCAAGATTCATGTAGGGATTAGTCTACTTCCGCGGTCCCTTCTTACCGGTGATCAGTGTTTTTGTTTGAGGTGGTGGTCGGAGGGGAAGCGGCGCCACTGAGAGGCCGCTGGTCAGAGGCAGCGGAGCGAATTGCACGGGGGAGACACATCGCTGCAAGAGTCGGATTTCGGAATGGCTGGAATCAGGCGCCCACCTCTGCGTTTCCGTGCCTGCAGTTCCAGTTATTCATGTTAACCCCTGAGGGTCTACAGAACTTCGAGACGAAGAATCAGACAGCCAAAGACAGAAAAAGAGACTTGGCAGGCTCAAAAGAAGCAGATTCTGGTTTATGGCTTTCTCCAATGACCCCGGTAAGGAGGAGAGGGCGAGATTGGGGGCCTAAGTGGAATTTAGAACGTGGGGCTTCTGGGGAGGAGAAGCAAGACAAGGGCTTATTCACAGGGGTTAATAGACTTAATAGATACACCCTCAGAAGTAGGGATATTTGGGGTCAAAATCAATCCCCTCCTGAGTCGTTAATAAAGACCTGGTGTTTGCTGCGGCACAAACTAAGCCCCCCAAAATCGCCAAAACCACAAGTACTGCTCAGAGTATAAAGTCCTCTTTAGGCAAAGATAGTAAGAAACAGTCCAAAAATAAATCAGGCAGTATCCGCGTTACCCCCTCATTAAGGTCGTACTTCAAAGTTCAAGGTACACAATCTTCTTTGAAGATATTAAATCAAATCCCTGAATATAGCTCTGGGTTAACACAGAGTAGTAACAGAGTTCTGGAAACACATGCGCCACTGGAAATAAACAACAAGGAGGCAGAAATAGAAATGGATCCTATATGCCTAGAAAATAGATATGAACCTCTCTCTCAACTGCTGATGAAATCGCAAATATTCCTCCGCCCCCTCTGGCTGAAAAGGACAACGTTATCAACCAATTTAATGGTATTGAGATACATAGCCCCTCGCAAAGTGGTAGCTCAGCAGCAGAGGAGCCAGAGCCATCAAGGCTACTAAATTCAGCATGTAATACAGGGGTTCTCACCTCTACGGAGGGGCTACAAACGACCCTCCTCATAGAAATAGGAGACAAATTTGCTGTTTCTGAAAATAACCAATTGAAAATATAAACGGTCTGTAAGACATTGGAAACTAAAATGAATGCTATCTCAGAAAAGAGTAGGGGTTATGGAGTTAGCTATGGAGGACCACACGAAGCAAGTAGATAAAAACGCACGGGAAATCCAGACGCTAAAAGGTGGTGACAAAATCCTGCGGGAGAAATTGGAAAATTTAGAGAACAACGCAAGGAGGAATAACATTAGGTTTTTGAATATACCAGAAGATGTGGAGGGAGGGGACATAAGATCTTTCATAATCAATCTCCTCACAAAATTACATCCTGACATTGATAAGCAGCTCCTTGAGGATGATATACAAAGAGTACATTGGGATCCTTTCTCCAAAAGACTCGGGAAGAAAAATCCAAGAAGGATCCTAGTTTTTTAAATCCTATGTGCTAACAGAAAATTTTTGGGCAGGAGGGCTAAAAGCAGGGATGTACAAGAAAGCTGGATGGACATTTACCGTTAGATCCAATATTTCTCACATCACTCAGGACAAAACAATGGGAGTTGGGGAAATCGATGCAGGAACTAAGAAATGTGGGTGCTACAGCAAACCTACGTTTCCCCGCCTCTCTAATAGTGATGTGGAACAATAAAATGTTCAATTTTAAGGACCCAGAAGAGGCAAATGCCCTAATAAATCAGATAAAGAGTACATCCAAATGAGAATCATCGGTCATAAGCCTGGTCAGAGATAGTGCCCAAAAACCTGAGGTATTCAATTTTACCTTTAGTAGCAGTAAAAGAGGGTTCCCCAGGGAAGGGGGGTTGGGTCACATATAAAATGCAAAATTTAAATTCTTATTTCCACACAGGGTGGGGAGCAAGTGGGAAAAAAGCAAAAAAAAAGTCCTCATTTATAAATCACAGTCAAAGGGTTTTATGTAACCTTTGGCCTCTTTTCTTAAATGCTAGTATTGTCAGGGAATTCCATGCATTCCGGGACAGTCATGGCTACGAATGAAAAAGCAAAAAGCATAAGAATCATGTCCTGGAATGTCAATGGGTTAAGGGTTTCCTCTAGAAGAAAGAGAATACTAGAGTATTTAAGATTATCTGACTGTAATGTTTTTTTTGTTCAAGAATCACATTTTCTTAAAGAGGAGTGGGCAGTGGTTTTAAAACATCAAAAATGGATCGAACATTGCATTTGTACAACTCAATCCTGTACAGTGAAAGGGATAGCCATTTTAATGAAAAAATCTGCCCAAGCCATGCTAGGTGAGTGTATGGTTGACCCCTCGGGAAGGTGGGTAATTGCTAGGGTTACAATTAATGGTATATGGTCAATTCTTGTAGGTTACTATGGGTCGAACTTAGATGACCCAGCAACTCTGTATACTTTACTTCTTCATTTATCTAAAACAAATGATCATATTATACTAGGGGGCGATTTTAACTTGGTTCTTGATCCGAGTCAAGACTCTACCTCGCGTAGAGTAGCGGTTAACACACAAAAAATGAGAGCTGCCCTGAGGCAATTAATGTCAGATATTGGGCTTGTAGACATATGGAGAGAGATGGTCCACAAGTCTAGGTTATCCGGTGGGAAATTTACTTTCTATAATAAACAAAGTGTGGACATCATTCCAGAATTGACTTTTTCTTAGTCGACGTTGCCGCAAGTAGAAATACCATCTCTGTCAGCCACGTCCCGGAGCATATGTCTGATCACTCTGCAGTTATCTTAGAATTAGTTACAGAGGTGGGCTCGCCTCCTCGGAGATGGACCATTAATCGAGCATTACTACTAGAGAATGCAGTAATTGATAAACTAAAAGTAGAAACTATAGAGTTTTTTTATTTTAATCTTAATTCAGCTCCACCTCAAGTAATATGGGATACATATAAGGCTTATTTGAAAAGTTCTTTAACAGTCATATCATTTTCCCAGTCCAAGAAGGTGTTAGAGGAGACTAGAAAGCTAGAAGCTGATATATACAAGCTTCAGGAACATTTAGAACAAGATCAGGGGAATTTTAATATTTTAAGAGAACTGGTAACTGTGAAACTTAAGCTCGCTGACTTCCTAGAAATAATAGTTAAAAAAAAGTGGGATGCCAGTAAGCTAGCTCACCATGAGTATAGAGAGGGGTGTAGCAAGCTTCTAGCCTGGAAAACAAAAGTCGACAAGAAATTGGATAAAGGACCTCCGATGTTTAAACACCGGTAATATTATCACGGACGATTCGGAAATCGAGGAGGCCTTTGTTCAATTTTTTTTAAACTTATATACTGATGAGACAATACTGGATGTAGATCTTATTTAAGAATTCCTCTGAGTGCTAGCTCTCCCTTCACTTCAGCTAAATGAAAAAGAGCAACTAAATCGTCCCATATCTAGGGAGGAAGTTTTTCAAACTATTAGTTTCTTAAAATAGGGGAAAGCTGCTGGCCCCGACTCCATCCCTAATGAGATTTACATCATTTTAAAAGATGAACTTTCACCTTTTCTCTCTCAATTGTTTAATTAATCTTTTACAGAAGGTCACAGCCCCCCCCCGTGTCATGGGAGGAAGCCACTATAACAATTTTATTAAAACCAAATAAAAATCCAAGACTCTGTAAGCATTATAGGCCCATCTCACTTCTGAACTGCGATCATAAAATATATACTCAGATCATCACTAAACGTTTAGATGAAGTAATAGGCCCTTTAATACACCCGGACCAGAAAGGGTCAATGAAAGGGAGGCAGCTCAGTGAACTGACACATGATTTAATCGGGGCGATAGCTTTGGCTCAGACCTATAAGATCCCTTTAGCAGTAATGACATTCGATGCTGCTAAAGCTTTCGATCGGGTTAACTGGTCTTTCCTGTTTAAAACAATTCAACGCTTTAATTTAGGTGAAACTTTTTTGACAGCAATTAAAGCTATTTATAAAAATCCCTCCGCTAAAATCCTCATTAACGGGAAATTAACTAGGTCAATACAAATAAGAAAGGGCACCAGACAGGGTTGCTCCCTGTCTCCTTTACTTTTTAACATTTATATTGAACCCCTAGCGTGTAAATTGAGAGCTTGCCAGAACATTATTCCCTTTAGATGCAATGGTTGGGAGAAAAAAATCGGCCTATACGCGGATGATCTTATAATATATACTGGTAATTTAGAAAGATCGTTTCCAGAGATATGGTCTGAGTTAGAGAGCTTTGGAAAAGTTTCTGGGTTCCTTATCAATCAACAAAAAACAGAATTAATGAAATGGAATACCAATTTCAGGAGCACTTACACAAAGAAGGAAATTAGATATCTTGGTATCCAGATAGTTCAAAATATTGATAAATTAGCCCTGGTTAACTTTGAAAAAGAAACAAAAAAAGTTAGTTTACAACTTCAATCATGGGGGGGGTTTACACTTTCGTTGCTGGGCAAGTCAAATTTATTAAAAATTTAAATTCTGCCAAAATATAGGTTTCTGTGTAATACTATCCCACTAGACTTCCCAAAGATTTGGTTTAAGATGGTGCAGGGGCTCTTTTCAAGCTTTATCTGGGGAAATAACAACCCAAGAATAGCTCTAAAGAAACTCAGAAAGAAAAAAGCTTATGGAGGCATAGCAACCCCTGATTTATATCTGTACTTCTGTACCTTCCAATTAAATTTTTTTGGACAACTGTTGATGGAAAGCTCAACCTTTTCTCCACTTTACAAAGCCCTTACAACTGAGTTTACTCAACAAGCAGGGTGTTTGCTTTTAAAATTCGGTCACCCAAAATATTTTAAGAAGGTCAAATTGAAGATTTTGTTAACAGCCATGAAGCTTTGGTCTCAGGTGAGACGCCTTAAAAAATTCTGTACTATAATGAGGTTGCACCAATCTGGGAATCCCCAGGTACGCCTCTGTGCATGGAAGGCGCCCTCGCAGCCCCTCCCCGCACTTGTGGCATTACCACATGGGGACAATTGATTGTTGATGCTGAACTTATCTCCTGGCCTCATTTTTCGGCGATATGTGAGAACTCGGTTTCGAAGTTTAAGTATTATCAGTTGTCAAGCTGGGCAAAGTCTACAGGTAAAGAGCTAAAAGGGAATTCGAACTTGGCATTGAAGATATGCTCTCGACAAACAAAATCATAAGGAGTGGCAGAGTGGTATTGGCTACTAGTCCAGAATGGAGAAGAGATGCAGGCCTCATTCACCGCGATATGGAAGAAGGACCTGCCGGATGAAGACCTCGAAAATATAGGGCAAGTATCTATGTCTTTTTTATGGTCGTATGTAAATGCTGCACCTTTAAAAAAGAACCACCTCTCCACAGTACAGAAAGCCTACTGGACACCTCAGAAAATATCGAAAATGGGGAGTCAAGAGATTACGAAGTGTCCAAAATGTGGAGAAGATAAGGCAAACGAGGTCCATATGTTCTGGAGCTGCCCGGTAATACACTCGTATTGGCAGAAAGTGGGTCAGACCATTTCAGATATTATGGGGCGTGAAATAAAATTAACAACTGTATCTATAATTTTTGGGACACTTCCGAGGGATTTAGACGGTCGTACTGTAACAAAAAGACACAATGCACTCTTCTTCACCTTTATTTTGTTAGCTTGTAGAGAGCTTTGTATTAAATGGATTCTACCCTGCCCCCCTACGGAAGAAGAATGGATGTATTCCATTCAGAGGGTATCATCTTTGGACCAATCTGGTAAACAGTATAAAAAGACTAAATTTTGGGAAATTTGGGATAAGTGGGTGGAGACGAGCTTTTCTTCTTAGGATTATATATAAGCTATTAGACCCTGGCCTTTGTAGGCCTATCACTTTTTCTTTTGTGACTTTTGGCATTTTTGGTGTTTTCTCTAACTTCTGGGTTATTTTTTCTCGGTCCGAGGATTAAGAATATGCTCTAAATGAAACCCTCTGGTAGGGTTGTCATCACCTTAAAAAAGAGGATGGCAATGTTCTTATAGTAGAATCAAGATTAGGAGTTGGACAGCATACAAGAAGCCGAAGGTGTGGCTCCGGAGATACTCGATATCTGTCTCTCCCTTGCAGAGTGACCGGGCCCCTATAAATTACTTTGGCCACTTGAGATGGTTGAAATACTCCCTTCTTGAATTTAGAGCATATTGTGGATAAATGAGGACTAAAACAAAAAAAAAGTCTACCTGTTCCCCATAGGCTAGAATGGGCAGTTTGATTATTTCATCTTATAATCCTAACTGACTCAGGGAACATGGTAGAAATTCGAATTTAGTATGCCTGAACTCAGATTGATAAAATACATCTTTTAGTAAAGTTGGTTTTAACATTCTGTGTTTGAAAATACCACTTTTAGAAAGTAGCTATTTTCTTGCTTAACTGTCCAAGCCTGCCTCTGCTAGGTTGTGTATTGTGTGTCTGGTTCTGTGAGTGACAGGGGCTGGGGATTCCAGGAGAGAGGGTGAGTCAGCACAGGGCTGAATAGGAAGATCTGCATGTAGATGGGTGGGAGGAGTTGCACCTGGGACCTGAATAGGGCTGTGCCTTCCCTCCACAATACTGGCTCCACCTCCTGTGGTGTGTCTGATGTCTCTGCCCTGTACTCTGAAAGGAAAGAAGGAGCCAGGTAAACAAAGTGCTCCAAGACTGACCAGAACTGGTTTTGACTAGGCAAATGCCTCTCTGCCTTCAGAGAAGTAGTATAAATATGGGGACCCAAACCCCAAGACTTTAGATCATTTCTGGAACAACAAGAAGAACCAAAGGAAGCTGTAGGAGCTGGACTGCCCCCCTGCCAGTGTGCTGTGTTGTTGGGTTGGCCTGCCGTGGTGTCTTCATTGCCAAGGAGAGGAGAAGGAACTTCTACAGAACTTTAATCATCTTGCAGAATATTTCTCCAAGGGCTTGAACTTGTGCTTGCCTCCTGCTGAAGTTTCAGGGACAACAGACTTCACCACCAGCTCCCCTCTGAATTTCCTTGCTGGGAATTCTATCTGCAGAAGCCTGCGTGTCGCTGGGAGCTGGAAGCGCAACGCTATGAGAAGAAGCGTGTTGCCGCTGCAGCTGTAGTCATCGCATCGCCAGAGAAGCGTGCCGCCGCTAATTCTACCATCTTTAAGTCAATTTTGAGTACAGTATTGTGGATTTTTGTCGTTTGTGATCTTGTGTTAAGTCTCTATAAAGAATACTTATTTTTATAAAACCTGTGTGGTGTCCATCTGTAGTGTTTTAACTGTATTACTGTATGTGTGCACAAATGTTTAACACACTGCCTCTGAGTTAAACCTGTGCGCTCGTGCTAAGCTACCAAAGGGGGGAGCAGGGGTTATCCAGTAGTGTAATCTCCTTTCCCTGACTTAGAAGCAAGGGTCCCTATTTGGTCAAAGGTACCTACCTCTGCCAACTAGAGACCCCCAGTTCTAACAGAAGTTTAGAAATATAGTTAAAATAAGGAATTGCATGAAGAATCCAGAAATAACATTCTAAACACTGTTGTTATCAATAGAAGGGAAGTCAGGGAGGCTGAACAACCTCTTCTACCAGGGGCATAGGAGCAAATAACTTTTTTGCGCTATTATCTCAAAACTGTGTGCCAGGAGACCATATTTGTAAACATTTCTTAGCAAGAGATAGTGGATATACCAAAGTCATATCCAATCTCTTGGTTATGTGTCAGAAATCAGGGCAAAAAGCAAAGCCATACCTGCCAGTTGGTGGGGGCAGTGTCTTGGAACAAGAGGAGGAGGAGCTCCGGTTCTTGCTGTCCCCAGAGAGAGCGTAAAAACTTGTCATGGACAGCGTTGGTCAGTTTGCGGTTTTCTGAGATGGCCGCCATTAAAGAGTTAGCGCTCCAGCCTTCCTACTGGGAGCGCGAGGACTAAACAATAGTGTGAGGCTCATCCGCACCCTCCCAACTGCGCACTTCACCAAATCCAGTCAGGAGAGTAGCGGTGTTTCTTTGTTCATGCGTACTTGAGGAAGAGTAGTGTAGTTAGTATTTCGTTGTGCATGCCCGTCGGTAGCGATAGTCTACCGTCGCTCATCGGGTGTGTTCACAGCGTCAAGGAGGAGCCTACAGAAGAAAAAAGAAAATAAGGAAACGGAGAAGGTTAATAATTTATCTGCTCTTCTCCATGAAAATTCCTAGTTGAAGAGCATTACTCACTGAATCTCCACTGCGTCGGCCTGAGCACTCGCTCAAGTACACTAAGAGAGAGAGAGAGAGAAAGAATTGAAAATTGCTTATGACTTCAGAACATGTTTCTTGTTACTTACCGAATCTCCACAGCGTTACCCTAAGCAGACACGTGAGTACCCTAAAGAGAGAGAAAGAGAGAGAAAATGAATTAATTATTGCTTATGGCTGCAGAATTTGTTCCTTCACAAGTCAAGAATAAGAATGTTAATTAACTTAATTTGTGAAAGAAAAGTTTCATTTAAATAACTTACCTGTGGCAGTTGTAGGTTATTATTGTTTCCTAAAAGGCTTTTCATAATCACTCAATAGGACAACTACAATACTTAGAAGTTACTTTTCTATTAAAAATCGAATGACATGCAAATAGAAGAGAAGCAATAGCCAGTCTCATTAAGGGTATGTTTAACTATTAAGAGTAAAATCCTTAGCATAATAGTGTGGAGAATATGCAGGCATTAAGTAATGTGTTAATTTGTTTGACAGTGAAACACACGTTTACTGTGCAAAGAAGCTCTAGAAGTTGCAGTAGAAATAGAAGACACCTTAAGAAGACGGGGCAGTCTCTTCTCTATCCCCATTCCCTTTCCCCCCTGGGAAATCCTTCACTCTCCCTTGAAGTACTCGTTTGAGGGCGTGGAGAGGATCTCAGATAGGCATTGGGAAAAGGCTTCATTCTGCTCTTGTGAAGTTTTCGGGAATTTCAAGTAAGACTCTTGACATTATGATAGACAGTGTACCACCAGGTTAAATCTGACAGTTTAGATGTATCCTTCCAATTCTTTGTTATCTGTTGAAACGCGACTGCTAGCAGCAAGTCTATGATTTGCACTTGTGATTGACCCATGTTCCAATCAACAGAGAGGCTTCCTAAAAAACATTTACTGGGTGAGAAGGGGGCTGTGGTATGAAAGATACCGTTAATATGAGAAAAGATTTGTTTCCAAAATTTGAGAACATGTAAAAATCGAATGTTTTAATTCAACGTGCTCAAAAGAGCAAGTCCAGCAAATGTCAAGAAGTTTGGAGTGCATTTTGTGTAAGGTGACAGGTGTTAATAAGAGCCTGTTATGAATGAAGAAAAGAGTTTGTGTAGTGTTCGCTGCTTTAGATGATATCCTGATTTTTGTCCATTTCTTATTCCAGATGGAGATGGGTCATTCTGTATCAAAATCAGCTTCCCAGGAAAGTTCTATTTTAGTTTTATCTTTATCAGTGGAAGATTGTGTCAGGCGAGAGTAAATAGTAGAGGCTTTGTGATTTATGCAGAGGAGGTTGTACCATGTAGACCGGTCATAGAGAAAGAAGGACTTAAAGATTGAAAGTAGGTGCATGCTTCAAGTATTCCAGTTCATAAAATTAAGAACTTGTGTTAAAAGAAAAGGGGTAATTGAAAAAAAGAGAGCACACCCTCGAGAATGTAAGAAATGTGTCTTGATCGAATAATTGATGTACCCAGAGTAGTCCTTTATTTCTCCATGTTTTCCAGTAGATGGGTTTATTTTTGACAAGTATATGTTTATTATGCCAGATAGTGGAGGCGAGAAAGGTGCCAAGATCATTCAGGGCAGAAGGAATAACAGTGTTTAATATCTTACCGGAATGTTTAATAACTGGCGTAGATTTATTTTGCGGTTTACAAGTAAAGGGTAGGTATTCATGAAATGGGAAGGGTCAAAGATATGTTTTCTCAAGATCAACCCATAGCGGGGAGTCAGTTGCTGAGTCAGACATCCACTTGGATAATTGTCTTAATAGGAATGCTTTATGATATTTAGGAAAATCAGGAAAGTTTAACCTCCTTCTGATTTTGGACGTGACCGTTTTTGCAGCGACATTCTAGGTTTTTTCTTGCTCCATAAAAAAGATGAAAGGATGGAATTGATTTTAGGAAAAGACTTAGGTGGTATGGATATTGGAATATTGGATATGATGTAGAGTATTATAGGGATTAACATCATTTTGATGATGTCTGAGCGACCCCACCAGGACAGGTCGAGAGGATGCCATTTCATAGTGAGTGTAGTTAATTTATCTAAGCATTTATCAAGATTTAGGTAAATTAATGTTTTAAGAGACGGAGTGAACCATAGGCCAAGATACTAGATATGCTTGGGACTCCATGTAAAGTTAGAGGCTGAGAATTCCTCCTTAAAGGTACATCTGGTCAAAGGCAGTATTTCACATTTCTCATTGTTTAGTTTGTGACCAGATACCATCTTATAGGAGTCAACCTCTTCCAAGAATGCTGGGAGGGTCTGTTGTGGTTGAGAAAGGAACATTAATACGTCGTCTGCATAAGCCGCTAGCTTGTTCTGTTGGGTGTGAGAAGTGAATCCACTGGATTGGTTTTGTCATATCCTAGATAAAAATGGTTCAGTGCCAAATTTTTAAAAAAGGGGATAGAGGACAGTCTAGGAGGAAGTAAGGCCATTAGGGAAGATAGCAGCATTGGGTTCAGAGTAAAGTAAAGAGATTAGGGAAATTATTTTTGGACCAAATCCAAACCAATTAAGGGTATGGAAAATAAAAGGCCAATACACTCTATCAAATGCCTTTTATGCATATAAGGCAATTGCTGCGAGGGGTTCCAAATATTGTGATGTTTTGGATAAAATATATTTTTTTAAAGTGTGTTAACAGTGACATAATGCCCTTTGACAAAGCCGGATTGTTCCTTGCCAATTAATTGAGGGAGATATGATTCGAGTCGGAGGGCTAAAGCCTTAGAGAAGATTTTGTAGTCAACATTGACCAGGCAAATGGGTCTGTAGTTTTTGCAGCTGCGCAAATCCTTACTCTCTTTTGGGATGAGACACATTAGGGATTCTAAAAAGGAGCCAGATGAAGTGCATGAATTAATAAAAGAGAATATAAGGGTGTGTAAGTTTGGAAGGAGTATTTGGGAAAAATGCAAATAAAATTCAACTGTTAATTCATCTGGACCTGGGGCTTTATCTTTTCGGAGAACTTTCATTGCTTTGAGCATTTCCGCCTGTGTTATATCAGACTCCAAGAGATTTAAGTTTGTTGGGGGATCTACAATCATTTGTATAGTAGAAAAGTAATGAGATATATATGCGTCTGTGCGTGTGTTCTCTGGCATGTACAGTGATTTATAATATAGTACAAATACTTGTAAAATCTCAGTTTCCTTATGTTTTGATGTTTGGTTTGCATCATGAATGGATTTGATTTGGAATTTGTTCTGCTTAATCTTGACGTAATTAGCTACCAATTTACCAGATTTGTTTTGGCCCCATTAAAAGTACGCATTTGTTTTCAATAGATACAAAGAAGCATTCTCCGTGGAATCCTTATTAAATTCAATCTTAGCATTTATAAGTTCTGATAGACATTCCTTCGACTTAGAGGTGTAAAAGGAGTACTGCAGTCTCTTTATCTTAGTTAGGAGTTCAGTATTGAGTATACGGGATTTTTTTTCTTTGCTGGAAACATATCTGATAATAAAATCATGTGCTGCAGCTCTAAAAGAATCCCAAATAATATGAAAGGAAATAGTTTGATTGATTTGGAAATATTCATGAAAAAAGGAGGCAAAGAAGAGTTGCAATTTGGGTCCAAAAGAAGAGAAATTATTGAATTGCCATCTTTTGGGTAGTGCAAGTTGAGGTAAAATGTCTACCTGAACCCAAACAGGAGCATGATCAGATATAAGTATGGGGCCTATATCAGCTGAACGTAGCGATTGAGAGGCATTATGTGAAATGAAAATATAATCAATTCTGGACTGGGTCTGGTGGGGTGGGGAATAATAGGTGTACTCTTGTGAAGAGGGATTACAAAGTCTCCAAGCATCTGTTAGGTTTTGTTGTGTTATGGTTTGTAGAAAACCTTTATGAGCTTTATTTGGGGTGAAAGAAAGCTTGGATTTTCGGTCTACAAGGGATCAACCACCTGGGTACAGTCATCCACAAAAATAAAGTTCTCTGCAGGGTACTTTGTAAGTAAACTGAAAATTTGGGACAAACAACAAGCATCTCCATTAGTAGGGGCATATATATTGAATAAAGAGACTGGAGTCCTCCCGATCAGTAAGTTGGTGAACAGCCATCTACCTTCATTATCTGATTCTTAAGATATAAGTTTAGCCTTAAGTACCTTATGACATAAGGTTATAACCCCGTTTCTTTTACCATCACCAGGAGAGAAGACATCTTCTACCCAATTCCTTTTAAGTTTTAGTGATTGAGATTGTATAAGGTGAGACTCTTGTAATAAGGCTGTATTAACATCTAGTTTAGATGAATATGATAATACTTGTTGTCTTTTAATGGGGGAGTTTAAGCTTTTGACCTTCCATGTGACCATTTTTAAAGGCATAAAATGTTGATACAAAGTAAATAATTAAATGAACCAGCATTGATATATAGTGCATGAAACATGAACCATAATACAAGTACGAATATAATGACATCGGAAACCAGTGAGTTGAGAAAAGGAAAGAAAAGAGGACAAGAAATATAGATATAATAGTAAAAGATGTTATAGAAAGAACATTTAAAGAAAGAAAACCAGGTAGACGTAGAGAGAAGGAAGATAGATGTTAGAATTACTAGAAGATCATAAAAACATAAATTCCGAAAAACACAAGGGTTGGGGGGGATGAGGCCACATGGAAGAGAGAAACATCCAGACTCCATGAGGGAAGGCGGGGGATACCGCAGTACACACAACATGCAAAAGGATGGGTCATACAACAAGGAGATGAAACCTGTAAGGAGAAAAAAAATGATTATTATCTCCTAATAACTTGTGTTATACAAAAAACATTTTCATATGCCTATGCAAGAAACCATCAGAATTATCAAATATGACTCTAATATAGACTGAGCAAACTACTTAGTCCGAGCTATAGAGGTGTCCATAATGTCTGTCCTGCAAGAATTGAGGGAGCTTTTCAGTTTGACCGGATCATCATAGGTAGTCGTCTGGTTGTTGTAGGATACTCTAAATAAACAGGGGTGGAAGAGGCCGAAACGTGCACCAATAGAGCAAAGATCTGGTCTGATAGCGAGGAACAACTCCCTGCGTCTATCAGCGGTATCCTTTGCATAATCCAAAGGACTACCCAATCATGAGACTTGTTTTATGGATCTTACTGCTTACAAAACCTTAAGAAGATCAGTATAGTCTAAAAGATACATTATAACCCTTCTTGGTTTTCTCATGTTGGAAGTAGCTGTTTGTGGAGGACCCAGTCTGTGGATGCACTGAATATTAAGAAGAGTGCCTTCCGGTAGGTTAAGAACTGTTGGGAGAAATGATTTGAATAAATCAATGGTGTCAGATCCTTCTCAGCCTTCTGTTAAACCATATATTCAAAGGTTTTTCTCCTGTTCCTGTTTTCAAGGTTCTCGGCCTGTTTCTGAAGAGACAAAACCTTGGAATGAAGAGCGTTTATCTTGAGACTGGTTGACCCTAGGCCTGCAGCACTGATTGTGCCACCTACACAAGTAGCCTTTAAACATGTCTCAGGCCTGCAATTTCAGCCTCTGTGCACAGTTTTAAACTGCCATTTTGACCTGACAAAATAAACCTTTTGCCAGGCCTAACCATTCCTTTTTAATTCATATGTCACCCCTATGGTATGCCATAAACAGCCCAAATGGCAGGGTGCAATGTATTTAAAAATTCAGACATTTACTTTTAACTTTTACATGTCCTTGTTTTTCACTATTTCTCCCTTAGGATAACATTGGATTAATTTATTACATTTAATAAGGGACTTTTAATTGGGAGCAGGTAGGAATGTTGAGTGTTGTCACTAAAGAATTGTAATTTGTAAACCCTCTTTAATGGTAAAGTCGGATTTTGAGTCACATTTCTAAAAAAGCCACTTTTATAAAGTTGGCATTTTCTTGTCCCCACCATTTGATGCCTGAAAGTTGTTTCCTGTGTCATTTTTTTTTTCCTAGACAGTGTGACAAAGGGGAGTAGGCGCTGGCAGGATGGGCCATCTCTGGCTTGATGAGGGGGTGTAGCAGTCACATACTACACTTGCACATCACAAAGGCTCAGCCAAGCACCCTCACAAAGGGTTGTGAGACTCGTCTTTTGTGACCCCAGAGAACCTGCCACCAGGACAGGGATGCGTTCCCAATTCCTCACACCTCTGCTGGTGAAACCTCCAGAGTGAATATATATCATTACAACGCATGCATTTACAATGCATGCTTTTACAACACAGTCTTTACACCACAACTACCATTACATTGCATGATTTTACAACGCATGCCACTACAAAGCATTTTTTAAAACTACCATTACAGCGAATTCCATTACAACGCATACCATTACAACACATACCATCACAACACATAATACTTTTAGGGCAACAGCGGGGTAAGTGTTGGATAGTGTAGTGGTAACATTACTATTCCCACTCCAGTGAGTACAACAGTAGGGTAAGTGTTGGATAGTGTAGGGGTCAAATTTACTAAATGTTGGATAGTGTAGGGGTAAAAATTACTATTCCCACTCCAGTGAGTGCAACAGTAGGGAAAGTGTTGGATAGTGTAGGGGTAAATATTTCTGTCCCCATGTACCCTAAAACCCATACCCACCCTAATACAAAGAAATCTCCATTACTTACCTTATAATGCATTGTGATGGCATGAGTTGTAATGGTATGCGTTGTAATGGCATGTGTTGTAGTGACATGCATTGTAGTGACATGCATTGTAATGGCATTCAATGTAAAGGCAGTTGCGTTGTAACAGTCGCGTTGTAAAAGTAGGTCGTTGTAATGACTGCATTGTAATGGGTGTTTCCTCTCCAGGACCTTTTCCTACTTCAAAGTGGGCACCAGATATGTATAATGGACCCCCAGACCCAACTCTTGAGTATGCTTCTGGACTTGTGGAAGAGTCAGAAGGACTGCTGTACTGCTCTGCAAGAAGGACTGCTGCTCTGTTGCCCTTCTGCCTGAGTGAAAGGAATGGGCCTGTATCTTGATCCCAAGACAAACAGAGTAACTTTAGGGGCTAATTGGCTGGCCTCGTGATCAGACCCTCAGGCACATAAAAGTCTCTAAACACCTTAAACCCAGGTCCTGGACTCTGTTTTCTGAGTGTCTTGCCCTCCAAGTGGTGTCACCCAAGTCCTGAAATGCTGCAGCATGAAGCATCCCCGACACCGGACCTTGTATTGTAGTCCACAGTCTCCTTAGAACTGCCACTGCGTGACTCATCCTTGACGCAGGCCTTTGCATCATAAGAAAGGACATCGTCGATGACAACGCAGTACTCCATATCATTACGCCACAGCTTCTACAGAACCGCTAGTGCTCAACGCATC
Organism: Triturus cristatus; assembly: GCF_964204655.1. Lineage (NCBI taxonomy): Eukaryota > Metazoa > Chordata > Amphibia > Caudata > Salamandridae > Triturus > Triturus cristatus. Next base: position 629,209,754 of record NC_140587.1, read on the forward strand.
TTCGATGCAGGACTTCATATCTCAATTCCCTCATTGGCAGCATACTCGACAACAGCACAGGACCCCGCATTGCAGCCCCGCTGCTTCCTCAGAACCACCACTGCGTGACGCAAGGATCTTGCAACACTCCGCAGACCAGGATTTAAAGTACTTTGTTCAGCCGGCATAATTTGATCCCTGTATCCAGCCTGCGCTCCATCACAGTCGGCCTGAACTTGTGGCTTTGTCCCGGTCTACCACAACCAGATAACCACAGTTGGAACCTTTTGCTTTTATGCGCTATTTTTACTGATTTCACTTTTGTCATTTTGATCTCAAATAAATCATTGCATTTTACTCAATTTTTATGAATTGTGTGGGATTTTTCTTGTGTTGTGTTTTCACCTTATTACTGTTTAAATGCTACATAAATACTTTACACATTGCCTTTAGGCTAACAATGATTGATTTTATTCCAGGCTACCAGAAGGTTAAGCACAGGTTGATTAGGGGGGTGCTTGTGACTTTGCCCTGACAGAAATTGTGGCTACTGCTTGAGCAGAGTTTCACCCCTCACCCAGTAAACCAATTTCCAACAATGGGCATTATTGATTATTACATCAATAACAAAATAAAATGAAAATGAGGTTACAAATCAGCCTCTGTCCAAAAATCACATACTGGTTTGTTACCCCACTGTTATAAATTAGACAATTTTCCTTCCCTATGTAACATCTTCCTATTTGGTATTTTTTATTTCTCAGTTCGTAAACGTAGTTTGGCATAATGCAATCTGAGAGATACATCTGTGCAATCTCTGTCAACCTAAATTTACAGGGCCTCAGTCTCTCTTCATTGTCAGACTAATTTATTGGTTGTTTACAATAAAGAGACATTTCTAATAGACTCCAGTTTGGAAAAACAGGTAGCTTCCTTCTTGTATTGCTACATATTGGTTTCCTTGAGGCTAAACCTTTCTATTTTCCATTTCTTACACTCAAGGTATAATTAAAAAAATCAGCAATACTAACACTGCAGGTATGTCTGATTATACAGCTGTAGGTATATGTATTCTTAGCTTAATGTAGAATCATATTCCTCCTGTGACTACAATTCCCAGAATGCAACTCTAGATGTAATGATCAAGTATATGTGTATTTGCTAACTTGCACTTTAACAAAACACAAACATGCGTCCAGTGTGGATTTAGGTGGAATTTTTTCGAATGTTAAAATCCCCCAGAATTAGCGTGTCATCGTAAACTTGACTTCCTTCCCCATAATTTTTCACTAAATCTTCTCAGGCCAGAAGCGGTTCGGCCTCATGAATCCTGGAGTAAGAGTTATAAAAATTCACCACTAACAAGGTGGTAAGGTTCTTTCCTGACAATTCCACTGCTAACACATGGGGTGACGGAGAATCAATCAGTTTGGCTCTATAGCAAAGTTTAAGACTGAACATTAAAAGAAGACCCCCCTTAGCTCTGCCCATATTAGACAGGATTGCGTGTTTGCAAAACGAGGTCAAACCATCAAGATAAAAACAATCATTGGGCTCCCAAGTCTCTTGTAACGCAATAATATGGTGTTTGGCAAGAAAGTGAACCCAAGAGATATTACCCTTCTTTGACCTAAGCCCAGCTATATTCCAGGACAATACCTTTGTTGAAACATCATTCAAAATAATTGGAATAGGGGTAGAGTTAGGGGGATTGTCCAACAAGCGTTGGGGTGTGGGGACAACTATTATTGGTTCAATATGTGCTTTCGATGGTGACTTCTTGACCTGTGTTGTCCCTACTACTGTTACCAGTCAATCATTTGCATCAAGTCCCAGGGGGTTAGCTAATGGTAGATATCGATTTGTTAGTGGTAAAGTAGTGTTCAAACTTCTATCTTGGGGATGTGTAACCAGTTTAAACGGCATATGCCAGCCAGGCATCTGCCAATCTCGGTTTACTAGGGAATGTTTAAGAGGATAAAAAGTTTGCAATGAGACTATTCTAATTTTAGATTTGGTACCATTCTTGGTACCATTCTTATGTTGACAATCTACTAATGCTTTGGCTTGCATAGGATGCCTGAAATTGACAATTATGCAATCCCCCTCAGTGTATTTCCTAGTCCAGTGACTGATCCAACCAACCCTTCTGGCCATAATAATGTCAGGAGAAATATTTAAGCAATTAGTCACATTATTGTTACACCAATGCGTGGTCTTGTGTATGAGATCCAATGAGGTTTCCTTAGTTCCAGATGTAAGTGGAGGAATCCGCAAAAGCACAACTACTAAGGGCGCTGATTGGGGTGGAAGATCAAGTATACATTTGTTTGCAGTCGTTACCAGTTTGTGGTGAACTAAGGTATGTGTAGATAGCGGGTCCTCGTTAACAATTTCCTGCACTTCCTGATGGACTACCTGGGATGCAGTGACCACCCCCTCTGGAGTACAGTCAGTAATGGTATTGCTAGGATAAGACATACCCGCTTGGGCTTGATTCCTGGTTGCCAGATGAACTTGGGTACTGCCAACCTGGGGTATATAAGCCGAACCAATAGAACCTTGGTAGGCGCCCCCTCCCTCCGGCTGCTATGTCATGCCCAGAGAAACAGTTATTGTGTATGGAAACAAAAGAATCAAATTTTGACGTAATCCCTTCTAACGTGGAGATTACAGGTACTAACAAGGCTTTGGTCATAGTCTCTAGCCTTAAGAAAAGGCTGTCCAACAGCAGTTCCAATTTTAATTCAGCTGGTGGCGGAGTTCTTTTTGTCCGCGGAGACTTCCTCAGAGCTTTGCTTCCGCCAGTTAATTTTCTCTTGGTCGGGGGCAATCCAGATCATCGCCTACTGTTAGGGTTGCTGCTGAAATACGAGAAGGTGAGTCCCGGTCGCCCATTTAACCTTCCGACAATATAATTGGGGGTATGGTGGAACATACTTCTTCTGTTGGGACACTGTTTTCCTCCTGAATTAAACCGTGCCCAGCATTACCCAGTGCTATTTTCTCAGTCTCCAGGGAAAGTCTTTTCTCAGTTAGGGCGATCTCCTTTGTTATGGCATTAGCCGCCCTAGTTAAGAAGGAGTCTATGGTCCCGACTGGGCCTACAGCATTTGGCCCTGAGGGTCCCCCAACAGCTAATTTCCTTTTACCCATAACCAGCTAATCAGGAATCACTTTAACTGAATATAGCCCACAGTACAAAGTCTGAGCACTTCCACTTCAGGGTAGAGACAACAGGAGGCACTTCTTACACTTAGAGCCCGGGGGCTACAAAATTCTAAAATTTAGGTAGTAATTTTGTAACTAAATAAGACACAATCACGACAGAAAGTAAGGGTCATGCAAGTACCTTGCGGGCTTTAGTCCACTGAGCTGTATCCTGGAGAGGCAATGTCCTGGCCATAAGGATCAAGGGACCTGGCCCAGCACAGCCTCTCCCAGCCGCGGATGGGTGCGCCCGTGCGTCCCGCGATATGGGGGCCGCGCTTCAATTTGTATGCCTCCAGGGGCACAGACCAGCGTCGGCGCCTCCTGGCGCATGGAACAGGGCTTGCTGGGGATTGAAGTCCCCCGATGTCAGGACGGTGATTTGCGGCACCCGCGGCTCCCGCGATACGGGGTCCACGCTTCAATTTCTACGCATCCGGGCGCACAGTCCAGCGTCGGTGCCTCCTGGCGCAGGCAACAGAGCTTGCTGGGGATTGAAGTCCCCTGATGTCAGGACGGTGCTTTGCTGCACCCGCGGCTCCCGCGATGCAGGGGCCACGCTTCAATTTGTACGCCTCTGGGTGCACAGACCAGTGTCAGCGCTTCCTGGTGCAGAGAACAGGGCTTGCTGGGGATTGAAGTCCCCCGATGTCAGGACGGTGATTTGCGGCACCGGAAAATAAAATACCATTTTATTTTCTGCGCTGCGAGAAAGCAGAAGGCAGGGGTAGGCCTGGTTGGGGGCAGGCGGGAGGATATGCTTGGTTGGGGGCTGGCAGGCTCGGGGAGGAGTGGCTGGCACCACTCTGAGTATCCGGACTGTTTGGTTGGCCCTCTGGGGCCGAGCAAAGCAGCCCTGCGCACTCTACATTTTCTCAATAAAGGCTGCATGCAGCCTACATAGAGAAAAATGGCCTCCCTACAGGTGCCTGGCTGGGCGCTGTCCAGGACTCCGCACCAGTCACAATGCTTCCTTTGCAGCATTGTGATTGGCTTACATGCCTGTTCCTTTTCAGGAGCAGGAGAACACGGGAACTGGCCCAGGAGCAGAGGCGGAGCAGGCCCGGACAGGTGAGTTTTATTTTTATTTTTAATTTAACCCCCCACGGTAACCCCGTGCGATAACCCCTGCGTGATCCCTCCACCCCCCACCCCCCACCTGCAAGAATTGTGAGCCGCAGCTGTTAAGAAGTCTCTTTATGGCTTCAAAGGGCAGATCTTTAGTTATGACATAACTGGGTGAGAAAAAGAATGACGCTTACATAAATAAATAGAGAGCAGGAAAATTTGGAAGAGGGAATGTGGGACACATTTTGAATACATATTGGCTAGTTTTTTTCTTGATTTAAAGGACCAACTTAACCTTTCCATGAGATTCTGAGAATTAAGTGGGTCCCATGGATCAGACTTCATCAGGAGATTTAGCACATTGTTGGCAATCATGAATCTTACTTGTAGATTAGTCAGGCCATTCGCAGTCTGAAATATTTGTGTTTGTAGCACCTAGGGCTGTGAGTCTATTCTGGAGTCTGAAAGGACTCTAGCCCAATTCACAAGCCATTAGCAACCATGTGTATTAGTGTGCCCAGCATGCATACACATCAACATTGTAAGAAATTGAAGTACTACTCGTTCTCCCAGACAGTATACAGACAGGTTGCCGATGTACCCTTGGAAGGATACTTGTTTGGTATGTGCAGGTTGTGTGAACTACTCTGATCTGTTAATAATAACTAGCCCGCCCTTTTTAGGTGGATGTTATTGACAAGTTTTTCTATCAGTGGTTCTTTGATATCATCTTTTCATGGCTTATTATGTCTGAAATGCTTGTACTGCTTCTAATACTTTATGATGTGATATTGCTGCCTACATCTTTAAGTATTGACTTCATTATATAAAATTAATATTTCAATAAGAATATATATAAAAAAAAGCAATTGGAGTACTAGTTGATGTGAGTGAGAACCCACCTCAAATAATAGTTGCAATCATAAAAGTCACTAAATAAATCTGCCCTGAACCCCATGGTAGTTATGACACATAGCACATAGCAGTCAGACGATACTTAGTGACAATGTGTAAAGTATTTATGCAGTTCTCGAATAGTAATAAAGTGAAAATACAACACAAAAATCCCAAATCAACTAGATAATATTTTAATAAATAAAATTACACCTGAAGAACAAAAATCCAATCAGTATAACCAGAGTTATTACTTTAAAGTTTGTATTTACAAATAGCTCCAAAAAGCACTAAGCACCAAATGCAGGCAACTGGGTGCACTGGAAAAGGACATGGGTAAGATTTAAACCTGACCATGGATCAGATCAAACATCTAGGTTTCACCTGGTCACAAAGTTACCTTCTCACTTAGAAAGTTTTATGGATGTAGAACGTCTTTAGCAGTGCCATCCAGCCTACTGGATTTGAGAAATAGATCGATAATGACAGGGATCCACTTTGCGTGGTATTGGAGTCAATAGAAGGCTGATCAGCTTCGGGCCCAGTGACGTCATTAACGATTGTGTGCTGCTCGGCATTGAGTCTGGTGAAGCCATCAATCAGGGTTTGCTCAGGTGTTGAATCTGAAAAAGCTGTCAACAGAGGCTGCCAGCATTGATGCTCTGCATCGAGTCCAGTGAAGCTTTCAGATAAGCATGGAGGAGTATACTCTGATTACAGCCAAGTGTCCAGTACCATTGGCTCAGTATTTGGGGGTCAGAACTCACTCCCACAGATGCCAGAGAGGGGATTAGGTTAGATCCAGTTGCGACTGGCTAGCTGGAAAACAGGAAAAAATCTCTGGAAGCTGTAACCCTATAGCTCAAATAGCAGGTCAGCCAATTCACCTTAGTGTCACTACTGGGGTCCTCGGTTCAAGGCAAGCTGGTCCAGCCTTCCTTTGGTTCTTCAGACTGCAGGCAGCCATTCAGATTCTTCTCCAGACTAGGGATCTTCTGAGGAGGATAATGGAGTCCACATTTATACCCAGCACCAGCCTGTGGGAGGGGAAGCACTTGTCACACGCTAGCCTATGAGATAAGAGTACTCAGAGGTGACCTTTCCACTTTTACAGCACTTCCTGTGTGTTTTACTGCAAACTATCCCACAGTGTTCCCCTCTACCTAAATCTAAGATAGCAAGAACCCTGTACCCTCAGTCAGGGTTCCCTGGGCACTCTCCCACGTGGTCACTCCCAACCAGTTTTGGGACAGGTCCCAGGGCCAGACTGGTAACCAAAACCGGCCATGGCAAAGTGCTCGGCCCGCCCCCCCTGTAACAAAAATGGCCCCCAGGGGCCCAAAACCGGCCCCCATCCGTGCGGCCCACTGGGGGATTGCCCGGTGCCCGCTACGGCCAGTCCGGCCCTGACAGCTCCCCCCTCCAACTGAGTTTGGACAGAAGCTGATTAGAGGGAGAAAGGAAGGGGACAGGCCTTGTGTCAGTATCATGTGATTGTGATATGGTAGGTCTCTCTAAAGAGTACCTAGTCCTTGGGCACAGTCCCCCATCCATTCCGCCAAGGGAAGACCAACCTACCGACACCAAAGCCCTTTGCCCTCTTTCTGGGAGCAATCCACGTTTCACCACAGAGGAGGCACCAGCAGTCCAGTGAAAATGTAATACTGGCAGAAAGACCTCCAGGCGTTTAGGCAAGGGCAGGTAACTTTTCTGAAAGTGCCTTTTCATGCATAGTGAAAATTCTATCTCACCATTGAATTTGATTTTGAATAACTATTCAAATGAGTCCTTGAATTACATTTGTAGCTGCTTCCAAACTACAATACGGTGATATAAAGTAATCCAGTGCCTTTCTATGGGGCAGCTAGCCTTGCCAAAACGAAAAGGGCTTTTGGACCCTTTTCACTGTCAGGACATGTAACATTAATCTCTACATGTCCTACTTTTACATACTATGCACCTTCTTTATTGTGTAATGAGGTCTGCCTTAGCGGTGACATATATATTTAAAATTAAGGTTTAGGTCTGTTAGAAAGAGTGATTTTTAAAGGCTAAATTGGCAGTTTAAAAACTGCACTGTCACCCTGCATGGGCGGGCCTGAAGACATGCTTTACAGTGCTTCTGCAGTGGGAGACACAATGAGTGCGTCAGCCCACTATTTGCATTTAATATATAGGCCCTGGGTATATGTAGTACTGTACATATACTAGGTACTTATAAGTAAATTCAATGTGGCAATCTGGTGTATGCCAATTTCAGTGTGTTTAAAGGAGAACACAGGCACCCTGGCTTCTGGCACACCATTATTGCAGTCGACACCACCAGCACTCAAGCAATGCGCAAGTCATGTGTGATGTTAGGAGCTGCTTAATAAGTATTTACATCACCTTTCTTGGTGCAACACATGACAGAATGATTTTTAGTCAATTGCTGATTGCATGTTAATTGATTGCCTGGGACTACGAAGACTTGGTTGCTTGATGAGTAGAGCAAGAAGCAAACACAGGTTCTACACACACACTGACACAATGGATCTTTAACAGCACTGGGCCCAATTCATAAACTCAAACTTAGACTTGAATTTTAAGTTTAGGCCTGAAATCTAAGGACCCAATTCACAAAGGTAAACTGCAACCTGAAGTCTATGTTTACATTTATGAATTGAGACCTTAGACTTCAGGTCTAAAATTTGACTTCAGGTCTAAGTCTACTTTCGTGAATCAGGCCCACAGTTGACATCCTCAAGCCATGCTTCAGATCGCTTGGTCACACTAGGAGTGCCACTGTACTCCTCTGAAGTAATGTGCTACATAATCTTGGCCTATTTCATATTGCGCTATAACACCTGGCAACAACGAGCATGCAACACTTCCTCCAATCTGGACCTTGAGCTCATCCAGTACCCAAATATCAAAGTCTGCATGCACACAACCAACTTGTAGCTTCACACCTAACATAAGGCATATGCCTGCCTCTTTTACCATAGTGGAAGGACAGTGCCAATTCAATAATGAAATGTAATAAAACCTCTATCCTCACCCACAATTCTGAGACAGCATTGACTGCTTCAGAAAGATAGAATGAGCTTTGATGGCTATGTGAAGACCAATGTGGAAGGCCATGAAGCACATTTTCAGTCTTACATCTGTCTTACTTTGTTGGACATCAGTGTGATAAATATGTATCATCCCCCTTTCCCATTTAAGCATCCAGAATATTGCTCCTAATGTGAGAATATATGCATCTAGTAGATTTAATATTCTGATCCATGTCCACCTATAGATCAGAGAGATTTTGTGTGTTCAAAACTGGTGTGAATGGCAATTCTAGCAACTGTTCGGTGCTTCAAGAACTGTTGAACACCTCCCTCTCCTTGTTGTAAAATGTTTGCCTAGATTCAGATCATCTGCAGTGTAAGAAGTTGGGTTCCTGGTTGACTGGAGTGTGAGCCCTGGTCAAGCCGGAACCATAATCCTAGTAAGGCACCAGCAATCCACAAAATAACCTGAGCTCACCCTCTAGTAGCTTGGCATAGAGCAGTGAGGCTTAACTTGAAGGCAATGTGTAAAGTATTTGTGCAACACTTCAAACAGTAATAACAGTGAAAACACCACACAAAATGACCCGACACCAGTTTAGAAAAATAATTTATGATTTAATAAATAAAACAAGACCAAAACGACAAAAATCCAACCAGTGAAACCGGAGATATAACATTTTTAAAATTTAGATTAACATAGCCAACAAAGAATATCTGATCATGGCGACCTGAAACAAAATCACAAGTTCATGCTGACCGCGATACAGCCCAGGCCGGCTACAGCGACCAGTTTGGGCTTCTAAGCAAAGTACCTTAAATCCTGGTTGCAGAGTGTTGTGTTGATCCGAGACAAAAAGCGTTGCGCAGTCGAGCGATGCACCGGTTCTGAGATGCACCAAAACTGTGCATCAAGAATCCCGTCGACCTGAGCTTGCGATGCAAAGTCTGGATGTTCAGGATATGGTGTGCAGCTGGGTGATATGTCGGTTCTGATGAGCTGCAGGACTACAATGCAGAGGCCATTGACGTCGCTGAGCTGGTGTCAACAAGGGATACGCTGCACCGTCGATGATGCGTCAATTCTGAAGATGTGACGGGTGCTGTGGACCTTCTGCACTGGGCCCAATCCATGCAGGCCCAATACAGCAGCGATGCATTGGTTTTGCTCAAGTATGCGCCGCTCAACCAAGAAGATGCATCTGTTTTGCTAGAGGATGTGCCATCTAGAAAAGATGTGTCAGTTCTGCTGGTAAGCACCTCAGGCCCACTTTCACAGGTCCAGGACTGGGGTGGCACCCCTTGGCAGAGTCCAGGTGCAGGTGCAAGGTTGGTGGAAGCCTGTTGTGTCCCTTGAACGTCAGATCAGGAGGCCAGCCAACTAGCATTTGGAGTCGTTCTGGGTTCTGGGGTCAGAGTTGCAGGTCCTGTCCTACTCACCCAGGCAAAAAGGCAGCAGGTCAGCACAGCAAAATAGGAGCCCAGCAGATTAGCAGTCCAGCAGAATAACAGTCCTTTCAGCAGTGCAGCAGTCGTTCTTCCAGGCAGAGGATCCACAGATCCAAAATTGTACTGAAATAGTGGTGTCTGAGATCCAGTTCTGATTCCCAGCGGAGCCTTTGAAGTGGGGAGACTTCAAAGAGATGCCTTTGAAGTCCACATATGTCCTCCCTTCCTGCCCTAGCTCCAGACTCACTACAGGGGAATATGCAGCCGTTTTGTGTGTGGACAGGACTCCGCCTATTCAGGTATAAGTGATGCTGTGTCCAGCTCCTCCCTTCCATCCTGTCAGGAAAGTCCATCAGGTTAAACCTAAGCTCCCATTGTATGTGGCTGTCTAGGTGAAATACACAAAGCCCAGTTGTACCCCATCCCAGACATGTGATCCAAGACAAGCTGCAGACACCAAATGGCTACGGCAAAAAACTGCACACTTTCTAAAAGTGGGATTTTCAGAATTGTAATTGAAAATCCGACTTCACCATAAGTTAGTATTTTAAATTAGGATTCCAGAGATGCCAAACATGGACCAGTAATACCTTCCCGTTTGGAAATTATGCTTAGATATTGTAATAAAGTAATCCCAATGTTATCCAATGGGAGATATAGGCTTTGCAATTGTGAAGAACAAATCCAATACATTTTCACTACCAGGACATGTAAAATGTAAGAGTACATGTCCTGCTTTTTTTCTCAAAGATATTTTTATTGGCATTTTTACATATAACTGCAATACATTACAACAGGCCTTTTCTCAAGAGGAGGTCTGACAATAGTACAGTAATAAGAGGTCTGGACTGCAGTGCAGCACAAAGTACATTTCTTCGCTGTCTTCCCATGTAATAGCTCAGGATAGGCAGTACAGTTTCTAACATTGCAACGGCTCAGAACATGTTCTCTTAACAAATATATAAAGAAGAAAAATGAATGCTGTTTCAATCCGTCTTTCTTTTGTGACAGTGTTATGCCTAACCTTCCAACAGGGAAGGAATAACCTAAGAGAAAAAGAAACCCCACTAACAAACCCCATACAAATTAAATAGCAATGTCCCCCCCTCCCCCACCCACAAGATAATGGTGGCAGCATAAATGATCAGAGTGCGCTATTGCTAATCATACAGAGGTAGCTCAGAATTGGAAGAGGTGCAATGCCCTAATAGAGGGAGGACAGACAGTAAGAGGTAAGCCTCATGAAAGAAAAGTAACCAGCGTCCCCCATTTATATTCAAAAGTGTTATAGTCGTCATGAAAGATATCTGACATCCTCTCAAGGCTGAGCAGTTTCCACAATCGAGAATGCCATAGGGAGATTGCTGGGGCTTCTTTTTTCCTCCACGCTGCAGCTATAGCTACCTTCGCTGCCCCACTACATGTCCACATAATTGCTTTGTCTGCTTTGGTTTGATGTTCCAGGGCTGGATCGTGGAGGCCCAAAAGGGTCTCTGCCATAGTAGTCGGAATGGGGTAGCCGAGGATCTCTTTAATGTGTGCTAAGATTTCCTCCCAGAATTGACGTATCGTAGGACAGTCCCACCAAATGTGTTGGAAGTTTCCCAGGAGGCCACATCTCCTCCAGCACCTATCAGAGGTAGTTGGGAAGATCTTCTTAAGCTTGGCAGGGTATAGATACTAATTCATCATAGTCTTAAGATTAGCTTCATGAAGTTCTGTGGAGTGGTTAAATTTTGTAATGTCAGACCACAGTCCTACCCATTCCCTATCCAAGATGTCACGTTGGATTATGTCCTCCCACATATGAATGTATCGCGGCCGTGGAGAGTGCATGGATGTAAGTAGGTGACTGTATAAAAAACAGATTACCCCTTTCATAGAATCAGCCCTTTGAACAAAGGTTTCAAATTTCATAAGAGGGCGTGTGGCTGCTTCACGTATATGTGGGGTAAGGGCCCAATGCTTCAACTGGATGTGATGGAAGTGTTCAGTGGACTCCAAACCGTATTCCCTTCTGCAGTTTTTAAAGGTAAGAAGGTCATAGCCATGGAAAAGGTGTGTCAGAGCCAGACAGCCACCCTCTCTCCAAGCGTCAAAGGGCCCCTCATGTAGGGCTGGGGGAACGGCTGGGTTAAAATGTAGTGGCGTGTAAGGTGAGGGGAATGAGGTCCATTGATCATTCCCAGAGATGGAGTCCCATACCTTCAAAGTAGTGCGAGTGGGGGTACTAATGTATACATTTTTAGGTCTGTTCTTTTTAGGTTGCCAAATGAGGTCCCAAATAGTTCTCCCTGCTATGGAGCGGTCCATATGAAGCCAGTGTTTCTCTGATTCGCATTTGGACCATTCCTTCACCACTCGCAATTGAGCTGCTTTATAGTATAGTCCGAAGTCAGGTAGACCCACTCCACCCTCCACCTGCGGCCTTCGTAGTATTGAAAAGGAGAAACGGGCTTGTCCACCCTGCCAGATAAATTGTAGAATCGTGGACTTAACTTTGAAGAGGAAATCGTTCTCAAGTTCTATGGGTAAGGCCTGAAAAAGGTATAGGAGCCTAGGGAGTATCGTCATTTTAATCGCGTGTATGCAACTGAGCCAGAATATAAAGAGCGGCTTCCATCTCGCAAGCTCAGTTTGGAGGCAAGAGAGGGAGGAGGGAAAGTTGGCCCGGTAAAGCCCTTCTACTCGCGGCGTCAATTGGACCCCCAAGTATTGGAGCGAGCTAAAAGTCCATTGAAGCAGGGTGTGACTCTGCAAATCCCAAACCTCAGCTTCTGGAAGAGTGAGATTTAGTATATATGATGTGTCGAAATTAACCTTAAAGCCTGCCACTTCTTCGAATCTCTTCAACTCGGTTTGGAGGGGAGGCAAGGAGTAAGGTGGGTCAGCAATAGACAAAAGCACATCGTCTGCGAAAAGAGATATTTTGTGCCATTCACCGTCGAAGGCGGATTCCCTGAATCTCCGGAATCGCCCTTTTGGATATCGCCAAAGGTTCAATACTAAGGGCGAATAAAAGGGGCGAAAGCGGGCACCCCTGGCGAGTGCCTCTGGTATGAAGGAAGGGAGCGGATAGCACCCCATTCACCTGAACTCTAGAGCGGGGCTGGACATAGTTGGCCGGATCATATTAAAGAATTTGGCTGCGAACCCAAATTTTGTGAGTGTGCTAAAAAGAAACGCCCAGTCCACCCTGTCAAAAGCCTTCTCGACATCTAGCTCGACAAGCACGGCAGGGATATGACATTTATTAGCCTTCTCAATCAAATGTACTATACGTCGGGTGTTATCATGGGTCTGACCCCCCTTAATAAATCCCGATTGCTCAGGGTGGACTAGGTCAGGCATGAGGTTGTTTAGTCGGGTCGCTAGGATTGCAGAATAGAGCTTCGCATCTAGATTTAACAGGGCGATGGGGCAGTAGGAGGAGCAGGATTGAGGATCTTTCCCCTGTTTGGGGATGACCGTGACTAGAGCTTCAGCCATCGAGCTCGTTACATCTCCCTCCTCTGCCATTGTGTTAAAAAGCTGTGTTAGGTGTGGTATAAGGTCTGGGGCAAAAGTTTTATAAAATTGGGATGTATACCCGTCGGGTCCCGGGGCTTTGTGTAATTTAAGTGATTTTATGGCAGCACCCATGTCCTCCGGGGAAATGGGAATGGTGAGATTGTCGTTCCACTCCTGGGAAACCTGGGGAAAACGTAATGTCTGAAGGTACTCCTGTTGTTTACTTGTATCCCGCCATTCCCCTGTGTAGAGAGTTTTATAGAAGGAACCGAAGATATCGGCTTTATCTTCATCCCTATGTGTCAGTCCGCCTTCCTCTCTCAGTATGCCACCTATATATTCCCTTTCCCGTTTTTCCTTCAGTTGTGTAGCAAGGTGTTTGCCTATTTTGTTGCCCTGGGAATAGGAAAGATGACGGAGTTTTATGAGAGTAAATTCAGCCCTATTATTATAGATAGCCCTAAGTTTCCCCCGGAGAGCGGTAAGATTGCGGAGGGATTCTCTAGAGGGGTTAGTTTTATGAGTGGATTCTGCTGTATGTGAGTTCGGCCTCCAGGGTTTCTCTGTCTTTAGTCCGTTGTTTGTTCAGGGTGGAGTTAAGGGCGATACACTGCCCCCGAAAGGCTGCCTTAAATGCGTCCCAATTAGTGTACACGGAGGTGTCTTCTGGTTTGTTTAGTTTAAAGAAATCTGTAATGGTGTCCCTCAGTGCAGTGCATAGCACCCTATCCCTCATAAGGGCGGCTGGGAAGTACCATTTAGGGGATGTAGAAGCGTTGCTACTCCATGTTAAACAAATCGAAACGAGGCAATGGTCCGATACAGAAAAAGGGAAGATCTTGGCTTCCCGAAGAGCTCCCAAGAGATTCTGGCTGACAAAAGTGTAATCAAGTCTAGAATATGTGCGGTGGACATGCGAGTAGAATGTGTAGTCGCGTGTCTGAGGGTAAATGGTGTGCCAGGCATCTCTAAGGCCTAGGTCGTGGAGCTGTTGTTTAGTTTCTGCGGAGAAGGTCCCCATATCTCATCGTTGTGTGCAGGTACTGTCCAGAGTGGCATGCCATGTTAGATTAGAGTCGCCGAATAGGATCGTAGGACCTTCTACAAAGTCCCAAATTTTCCCCATCAGTGAGTGTAGATAAGCTGCCTGGCTGACGTTGGGGACATATGTTGCAATGAATGTGCAGAGTTTACCTTTCAAAGTACCCTTAACCATGACCAAACGGCCATCCCTATCTGTCTGGACATCTGTAGGCTGGGATTTTTTAGATGTATGAAGGAGAAGTGCAACCCTTCTATGTTTGGTGGGGGCGGAGGATCTATAGATCAAGGGATAAAATTTATGATGCAGACGAGTGTCCTCAGCCCTGGAGAGGTGTGTCTCCTGAAGAGGTACTATGTCTATCAATAAGATATTTCCAGACCTTCTGGCCTTTTGGGGGGGAATTGAGGCCTTTCACATTCCAAGAGCCGATGGTTACTACCATGTGTCTGGCTAATCAGTTGGTAGGGAATAAGAAGGATACGTGATCCAGTCACCTTCCAATTGGTAGTTATATATCAAAAAAGAGTGGATCACTTGAACCTGTTATCCAGGGTTTGGTGGTTATTCGACCATTCCTTAAAAAACCCTCATTCACGTTTTTAGGTGGATTACGTGGCGGTATATCTTGGTTCTCCGCCTTTGTAACGTGATTGCATCATCATCGGGTTTAGTGTTGTGCTGCCTCCGCCTGGAGGAAAACCACTGGATAGTACAGTAGCGATCAGAAACCAAAAAAAGGACAAGGTGCTCATGTGTCGTGATACAGTGAAAGTTAAAAATGGGGATGTTTTCTCATGCTACCTGGACTTTAGACTTTATTGTTGTCTGGTGCGTGGAAAAAGAATAAAAATAGAGGAGATTGTGCAGCTTGGACAGGTAATGTGTCCGCTGTACAGTCAGTCCAATGAGTGGGTCGACATGTTTCAGCTCTTTACGTGCCCAGGAGGGTCAGGTGAGCTTTCATCAGGACCAGGGGGTGTTGTCTTAAAGGAGGATATTGTCCACTTTAAGGGTGAGGAGTTCGTGTTATTTTTCAATGATCTCCTATTAGAAGGTTTAGTACCTACGGTGAAGAAGGAGGGCGAATAACAAATAATAGTGAAAATATTTCAAAAAAATTCTTATTAAAAACAATGGGGGTTTTTTTGTGTACCCAGAGTACAGGACGAGAAACATGCAACATGGCAATTCTTTATATAAACAGTAAGGTCTGCAAGGTGAGTTTGAACACGCCGCTGGTTACATAGCAAGTATAAATGGCAAATCTTTGTGATGATATCTGTATGTGTTGTCTATTAGGATACAATGTGTGGCGAATAGCAGGTTGTGTAGGGAAAAAAAAAACCTGGGTATTTACAACGTGGTAGTGAGCGCTATGAAATGTCATGTATACTAATATTGAATGCTTGATAGAGTCTGCTGTTTATCATGTGCCACTTACATCGATTTATAACATGCAATATGGCGGCATTGTTAACGCGATTATTCATGCATTCACTCGGTCTGTGGATGAAAAGCGACCGTACTGGTACTTCTGAGAGCCATTCTCACATAACATGTATAGGCAGTACTTATTGGCTCAATTAGGAACACAGAGAGAGAGATGGCACACATCATACGTTGATTAAGTAAACAAACTTTGTTCGAGTAGCCTTCGTACCTTCAAAGCTCGGATTTCGGGCTTCTTAGGAAGAATGGCAGCGTAGTGAGGCTGTTAGAAGAGGTCAGGGGAGAGGGGGGAAGAACAAAGTCAGGTTTATAAATCAAAGAGATCTAGAGTTTAACGTTACGTGTCTCCGTCTTCAAAGTCTTCTCCATACCGGAAATCCCGCTCTGCACGACTTGTGCTGACACTGTCTTCCTGCTTGGTAGAGAGTGCCCGGACTCGAACATTTTTATGCAGTCAAAAGTGAAAAAAGACTGTCAATTAGGGCAGTGGCATATATGATTGTAGTTTTTTACTGTCTTAACTTGTATGGGACACTGAAAGCAGTGTAAAAAGTGTGTCGCAAGCATATATTACTATTATACCTGTTATTGCAAAGATAAAATTTTAAAATTTTAGGCGAGGCATGATTGAATGAAGGGTTAGTGTCAATCATTCAATTGTTAATAAAGTTAGAATTGAGAGATCGTTTGGGTCTCATCATGTATGACATATTGTTCCGGCCATAGGGTTGAATAGTCTTTGATATGTTAACGATAGACATATTCGGAAAATGTATTCGCTTGGGTTTATCGATCTTTAAGCTGCCAGAGAGGTTTCCTTGAGAGATCGAGTAGGTATCATTATGCGGAGCTTCATATTCCGGCATTTGGGTGAAGTGGTCTTTAAACATGTTCACGATACACTCAGCCAGGGCACATCATCGTTCAAACCTGTTATATTCGTTTTGAGACGGTGTACCCATCTTTGTTCTTGTATAAAGAGACGTTTCTCGACATTTTGGGACCCAGCCACCATAGACTCTATGACAATCCATTTGAGGTCATCAAGCGTATGTGGGTGGTCAATGAAATGACTGCTCATTTTGGTAGTGTGGCGTTTACATCTGACGTTGCTTCTATGTTCGCAGATTCGCTGTTTTACCTTGCGACACGTCATTCCAATGTATCTCAAATTGCATGGGCAGGTAATCATGTAGATTACATGGGTGGTGTTGCAGTTGGTATGTTGTCTCATCTTCCACATTAAGTCTGGTGTCAGTTCAACGGATTTCGTCGTTTCTGTTAGATGACAGACTGAGCAGTGTCCACAAGGGAAATGGCCTACCACTGGCGGTAGGTTCCATAGGGTACTCGTGGTTGTAAGTGTCTTTTTTTCTGAGGGACGAGTGTGTACTAGCATGTCCTTAAAATTCCGAGTTCTCCTGTTCGCGAAGCGTGGTTTTGGCCAGTTTAGATTCCCAGAGGTCAAAATGCGCCAGTTTTTGTTGATTATTTTCTTGATGGTGTTACTGGCTGTGTTATATGTTGTGACACATGTTACTTGGTCAGGTGATGGTGTTTTAGGTATCACTTCTAGCAAGCTCTCTCTGTGTTGATTTCTTGCTCTCTTTTGACATTTGTTCACAATTTTCATGGGATAATCGCGTTTGAGTAGTTTTATGCGTAAGTCCTCCGCTTGTTGTTTGTATTCACTCAGCTCGCTGCAGTTCCTTTTTAGGCGCAGGAACTGACTGTAGGGTAGATTTTCTCTGAGTGGGCGGGGATGAAAACTGTTGAAAGAGAGAAGGCTGTTCTTAGTCGTGGGTTTGAAGAATGTTTTAGTCTTGATGGTATTGTCAGTTACATAAATATATAGATCAAGAAAATCCAGATGGTCCTTGTTTGAATTTATAGTGAATTTGAGACATTCGTCTCGTGTGTTTAGCCAATTGTGGAAGTCTCTGAGGTCTTCTTCTGTTCCTTCCCAGAACATGATGATATCGTCAATATATCTCTTCCAGAAGGTGATCCTGGTATGGAATGGATTGTTGACGTTCTGGATGTGTATTTTTTCAAAATTACTTACATATAGACCTGCCACGCTCGGCGCAAATGTACTTCCCATGGAAGTACCATGGCATTGCTGGTAGAGAGTGTTGTTAAATTCAAAATAATTCTCTGTCAGAGCCATTCTGCAGCATTCTAGAATGAAGTGTCTGGGGGTGTGGTATTGCCAATCCTGTGAGAAGAGTAAGTCCTCCAGGGTATTCAAAGTTTCTTGTTGAGGCAGACTGGTATAGAGGCTTTCCACATCTAGTGAGACCAAGATCATGGTTTCACTTAGGAACGGTTGGTCTTGTAGGAGATTAAGCAGATCTCGTGTGTCTTTTAGGTAAGTTGGAGTCTGTTGTACCATCGGTCTAAGATATTGATCTGCAAATTGAGAGAGAGGTTCTAGAAGAGAGCCTATTCCGGAAACAATTGGACGCCCAGGTGGTGGGCGTTGATTTTTGTGTACCTTTGGTAAGGAATAGAAGTATGGTATGCGTGGGGAATCCGTTCTTAAGAATGAAGCCTCATTCTTAGTGATCCAGTTGTTTGTCTCTGCTTCCTCTACCATTAAGTTGATGGTTCTTTTTAACCTCGGAGTTGGGTATTCTCTGATGACTTTATAGAATTTTTCGTCAGATAGTAATCTTAGGCATTGGTTGTTATAGTGGTCCTTGTCCATGATTACTATGCCTCCGCCTTTATCGGCTGGCTTTATGATGATGTCGTCTTGTGATCTTAGTTCTGCCAGTGCTTTTTTTTCTTTGTTGGAAATATTTGTGAAGGATTTAGTCGTCGTCTTGTCGATTTCATTTATCTCTTTCATTACTGCCTGTTCAAAGGTCAGGATTTCTATTGGTACCTGATGGTTCAGGGGGCAAAATGTAGATTTGGGTCTCAAGGTGGTATCTCCAAGGTTGGGATTAATCTCCGTGCCTTGAAAAAATGCTTTTAATTTCAATGTTCTACAGAATTGGGCAACTTCACTTTGTGTTTCAAAGAGGTCCAATGGTGGTGTTGGTACAAAACCCAGTCCTTTGTTAAGGACGTCTTCCTGATCTTTTGAAAGGGTAATTTTCGACAGATTGAAAATTAGTGGGTCGTGCTGGTACTGGGTAAGGAATGGTCGAATAACCACCAAACCCTGGATAACAGGTTCAAGTGATCCACTCTTTTTTGATATATTACTACCATGTGTCTACAATATTCACTCCCTCTGAGATCTGTATGTCAGCCCGTTCTGTGGGGGCAAATTGATCGCCCGCAGCGACAGCCCCATGTGCATGTGTTGTATAGGAGACATTCCAAGAAAAGCGCACCAACAAAAAGTGTCCTAAAAAAGCCGCCACCTTCCCCTGTACCCACTACCTCCCCGTAAACAAAATGAAATAAAAACCAACATTACCAATACCAACATGTATTGCAACGATGAGAGTCTCAACAAGGGGTTGGAAGACCCCTATGATGACGTTGGGGGTACAATCGGCCAAGGTCCCCATCCGCGCCCGTCCCGGATCATTCGTGTATCAGCAGGCTGTCAAGTCGCAGTCGTTGCCTGGTGGAGTGCATACATGATGGTCAAGCCTGAAATTGTAGCCAGCCACATTCCGGATCCTCATCGCGCTAGGTCCTTGCCCTGTGTCTTGTCAAGTCTTAGTGTAAAGTTCCTCGAGACTATGATCCCCAGTTAGGTTGGAGTTCATGGCCACTACATACATATAATGCGATCGCTTGGATCTCATCTGCGGCCCCTGCGTGAGCCCACAGACCAGGAAGTCATCGATGGGGCCCCCCTAAGAGTCTCCTGTGTTTTAGTGTGTGCGGGGCCAATCTGCTCCGAGGGAGTCCCAGGAGTTCCATTCCATCTTTTAAGTCAGTGATGTGACGTTGTTTGTTGTTAAATTCGAAACTTAGTCCAAATGATTATGTCCATCTGTATCTGATTTAATCATCTCGCAGCTTGGTAGTGATGGGTCTGAACAACTGTCTCCGCGCCAGGGTAGTCGGCGCCAGGTCTTGATATATGGAGCATGAGTGGTCTTGGAAGGAGATGGACCCCTTCTTCCTGGCCGCCAGGAGCACTGCCTCTTTGACTTTATAGGAGTGGAATTTCGCCAGCACGTCGCGTGGTCTCTTCTTTTCACTGGTCTGTAGGCTTCCCACTCGGTGGACCCACTCCAGTTTTATTTTGAGGGACTGGGGACTGAGGACCTACGCGAAGAGCCCCTCCAGAAAGGCCCCCAAATCAGGCCCCTCCGCACCCTCCTCCAGGTCTCTGATGCATAGGTTCTCCCTTTGTACCCTATTTTTGAGGTCCTCCGCCTTGAGTTGTGTCTGGTGTAGTTAGTCCTGGAGGGCGCGGACATCTTCACGTAGTTCGGTGGTGTGTTTCTCTTGGTCTTGGTGTTGCGCCTCCAGGTCCAGCACTCTAGTGCCCACAGAGTCCACGTCTTGTTGGAGGGAGGTCATTCTCTCTGTAAGATCTGTCCTCAGTTGCTCCATTGAAGATTTGATGTCCTGGCTGAGATCATTTTGCAGTTCTGTTTTAAAGTCTTTGAACATGGTCAGGAGATTTGCCTTCGTGAGGGCCATGTTGGCTGTTCCAGCGTCTCCGCGTAGTGTCAGGCGTTTATCTGACGGTGCGAAGAATTGCGATACCTTGTTTGGTGGCTTGCTCGTCCCTTTCTTTGGCAGCATACGGGCTGGTCCAGGAGGACCCCTGTTGCTATGTAGAAAGCTGCTGGAGGACTCAAGGTCCAATGCGAGGAATCTTTCATGTTAGGGGTTGGCTTTAGTGGGGACTACTGGTATCGCAAGAGATCGGGTGGAATCACCATCAGGTCATTGGTGATGCAACACTGATTTGACCACTGAGGCCTTCTCGTAGTGACTGGCTACGTGGCTAGTGCCGCTGGGTGGGGGTGCGATCGCCTTGTGGGGAGCAGGGGCGAGATGTGTGCCTGATGCAGCTTCCCACACAACACACGGCGAGGAGTAGCAGGATACCAGACAACATTGGAGGCCTCAGTCAGTTACCAGTGCAATTCGCCGGCTGCAGGCTCTTGTCGCGTTCAGCATGCGCGGGTCCCACAGGTGTCAATTATCTCCTCATGTGTGAATTCCACCTCGGAGCGGGATGGGCGCCATTTTGTGGATGCAGGAGCATTTCTATATTGGAGCTGCACTAATTGCCTGAATTCTGCCGTGGAGTTCTGCTGACCCCACTTCAAGGCCAAGGGGGAGCATTAGACAGCGCCTGCTGGTGAGCGAACATTGGACCCCGAATCGAGGAGATCGAATGGCGGCGCCAGCAGCTACAAGTTGGTCACCATTTTATAGTCAGGCAGGTGCGTTAAAGTGTACCTCAGCATGGGCTGCTCTCTGGGCTGTACCGCTGCAGGTGTCTCTGGGGCCCGCTGTGCAATGGGCCGCGCCGCTGAGCCTTGATTCACGTATTCATCACTCACGCTGCTGTGGGGGTCCATGTGCCCTCTCCGAGCTGTTAGGTCCTCTATGGGGGTCTCACCGGTTCAGTGTTCTGACCTCACGGGGGGGGGCCTAAGTTTTCGCGATGTCCATGGGCCTCACCCCCCGCAGCAGAGAGCAGAATTGGAGTTATTATCCCCACTCTCCACCCTTGTAAGCGGCCTGAGGATTGTTCCGGCAGTCCCAAGACGATGGCTGCCATTTTAGCAGGTGCCGGCTCTCCCCTGCGGAGTCGCGTTCGAGCTGCTGCAACGACGTTGGATGCAGGTGAGATAGCTCCGTTTGTGCCCTACATCTTCTGCTTGGCGTAGGAGTGTTTTTCTGCGGTCAGGGCTCTGTGCAGCCGCAATTATCTGCTCCGGAACAGCGCGCGGACCGGGAGCCGAGACGGTCTACGTCCGATCGGCCATCTTGCCCGGCCACGCCCCCATGTCCTTCTTTTTTAATATAGAGCACCCTGCCCTCTGGGCTATCCAGGGCCTACCCTAGGCCTGACTTATATGTATTAAAAAGGAAGGTTAGGGTTTGTCAAGGGGCTTAACTTACCAGGTCAAAATGGCAGTGTAAAACTGCACACACAGGCTCTGAAATGGCAAGCCTGAGACATGCTTAATGGGCTACTTAAGAGAGTGGCACAATCAGTGCTGCAGGCTAACTAGCCGCATTCAATTTACAGGCCCTGGGCACATGTAGTGCACTTTTCTAGGGCCTAATAATAAGTAAATTAAATATGCCAATTGGGGATTAGCCAATGTTACCATGTTTAAAGGAAAGAGCACACACACTTTAGCACTTGTCAGCAGTGGTAAAGTGTATAGAATCCAAAAGCCAGCAAAAACGAAGTCAGCTAAAACAGGAGGTCTGAAGGCAAATACTTTAGGGGAAACCACACTAAGGATCCCATGTCGAATGTGCAGCATATGAATTCACCATCTATTTTGTTATTGTACACCAACTGCACATACTTGGAACTGAACAACTCAGATGTGCAAAATTGACTATTTCTGAGCCATTCAGTAGATAGACCAGCATCTGCCTGTTGCACCATTGCAGATTGCGCACAAAATGGCTGCGGAAAGGAGCCAGAAAGCGGCAATACTTATCTAGGAGAAAATCAAGATTTGGGGAACGGGGTCTTTGACAGGTCCTCTCAGTTTTATGGGGGGAAATCAGCTGAGTCAAAAGGCAGATCTTTGAACTGACAAAATATTTCCAGAAGGTGCACATCTGTGGAATTTGCCAACTTAAAGGGCAGGGACATATGTAAGTGATTGTAGGCTCCTCATCTCTGGTCCAGGATTAAAGCCCTAGAACTTCTGGAAAGGTCCACTTGGTGTTGAACGAAGCATCTCTCCGTTCTCACCCCCTGCAAAGGAGGGTCCTAGCAAAGGCCTGGCTGGACCCCTTTGCCCATATGTAGATGCATGAGAACAGCATAGCAACTATTGTTTTTTGCCGTGTGTGCCAGGGTACTTATCATGCAGTGTATTTTAAACTATCCCACAGTGTCCCACTCTACCTATATCTAAGATCGCCTGTGTACATACGATACATTATGTTCTAATGTAATGTCTCTATACCTGTGTTATTTCAATGTTATGTCATATTTCATGCAGTTAGGTAAGCAATGATATATGGTGATATAGCTTGTTTAGTACAATCTCTTCATATTTATGAGGAACAACCCCAATATGGTACTGTCACATTCCTGGGTAAGTGTATGCATCATACATTTTGGTTTTGAGTATCAACCAAAGATCATAAATATTGTTAACTTATGGTGCAGAAGAAAGATATATGCTAAGTGTAAGTCAGGCCATCCAGTACAGTCCATAAGGCCTATAACAATGGGACATCTGTGACATCCAACTATGCGATGGTGTCTGAAAAACTTCTGTTTTAGTGTAATTTGTACCATAGTTGTGCTCTTCGTATGTTCTTACTTTTTCATTTGCATTACAGAATGACTTTCACGACTGGACCAATGGACCTTTCTCTCATTTATATTCTCCAAAGCGGGTAGGACGCAGAGAGGAAAAAGAAAAGGGGGGCTTGGGTCAAGAAAGGAAGATCTTGGTCATCTAGCAGGTCCCCATCACCAGACAACGGAGAAGAGGCGAATGAGAATGAGATTTCCTCCCTCACAGGAGACTCAGAGATCCTCCAGTGATGCAAACGTTTGTCATCAAATCATCTCCGGGAGGCAGGCACAATGAAAAGACAGGTGGTGGGCCTGGACATCAACAAATATCAGAGTGGGGAAGGTGTTTCTCCTAGGCAAGAAGAGCTATTGGTTTTTGGAGATCAAGTGAACAAGACAGCCTGAGTCCACCTCACATTCCTCCATCTCCCACAAACTTTGCCCACCCATCTTCTGAGCTGCATATAAGGCTACATTTTGCCCCAAACACCACTGCACACTCTTCTGTTTCCCCTACCTAACCACAATCCATTGTCTCTACTGAGCCACTCTAGGAGTTGTTGTGATTGGTAGTAGCTAGCAAAATGCAATCCTGTTCGCAAATGAGAAGGGCTTTGCTGCACTGCAGAATTTACAGGTTGCGTAAGCTGTGCCGCCTACCAGCACAGCGAGCTAACCTGACGTGCCGCTTCCTTGACTTCCTCCATGTCCTCTACCAGATGCTTCACCCACCCATTGTCTTTCTTATCCCCATCCATTTCCTTGTCTTTGCCCCTATGTCTGATTTCCCCCAGGAGATGACTGGCACTACACCCTCTGTCAACATACTCCATGGGAGAGGCTACTATCCCTTTGAACAATTGCCAAGGATCATAACCTAAATTTCTCTGACTGCTGCAGAAATGACAGGAACCTAGCAAGCCTCTACTTTGCTACCGAAGATGATCAAATATTCACTGATTCACTCAAATTGCCAAGCAGATGGAAAGGAAATCTGGGTCTAAGGTGAAGTTTAAGAGGCCCCTTTGGCATTGTCACACAACATCTGTTAGCTTCTGAGATATATCCCTATCACGAAAGTGCTCAATTAGAAAAAAGACTGGAGGGGAGAGGCGCGTGGCGCAAAACAAGATGGCCGCCTAATACGGAGCTACGGTCCGTAACGGGAGATGCCGCGGTGATTCCTGCCGGCCCAGCACCCATTTCAACTTGAAACGGTGCTTTACAGGCATCGGAAGACACCCTGCACATCCTGTGAGTATTATTATGGCTGTTTTCCGTTTTTGCCTGGAGATAATTTAAGAAAACGTCTCTCCTCAGATTTGGCAACCATTTTGTCTTGTTTTCTATTCAACTGCATTATGCTTGAAGAAACTCTTAACACAATTATAACTACCATGTTCTTTCACATATATGCATGGTTTGTTTCGCATTTCCTCTGACTTCTTTGACCAGCTGAACACATTGGTAGTTTATTTTGGTAGTCTGTGCACAAGTAATATCTTCAACGTTTACCTTCTGCCTTTTTATTCCTGAAGTGCACTATCATAACATTGCTTCTTTATGCTGAAACGCTATACTCCTAATTCCCTACAGTTTTTCGGGCTCTTCCTCTGTTCGTTACTTATGGGAAGGAGTAAAAAACTGCTTTTTACTAATAAAAAGTTTTCTATTAGCGCTTCTGACTCCTGCTCTTCTCCTACTACTTCATAAATTCAAAGTACTGGCAAGATGGTGCAATCTAGTTCTTCGAGACCAGTGACTTCGCCAACTTCTTCAATTAAATTGCAAACTCCATCCTCTGCCACCAAACGTCTTAAACAGGATCCTCCTTCTTCACCGAAGTCTGTCTCTCTTGTATCCTTGGACACTGTGCTGGATAATTTACGTGCCCTACATCCATTTATCGAGGAAAAAAATTCTCGTCTACAAGTCTTAGACACTAAATGGACATCTATGGAATATCGTATTTCTACGGTGGAACAACATGTTGGAGAGTTACACGATATGTCTGTCAAGGTTGCTACTCTAGAGAAGGAGGTCCTCCTGTTGAATAAATTTGCTGAAGATCTTAAAAATAGAAACAGACTCAACAATCTTCGTTTACATGGTCTTCTGGAAGGCTTGGAAGGTGATGATCCTGTTAATTTCTTCTCCACCTTTATTCCAAAGCTTCTGGGCCTTCCTTCATCTACAAACCTAAGCATTCAGCGTGCTCAGAGGTTGTGTCCTCGTTTGACATCTACGTCAGCCCCTACGAAACCAAGGGGTGTAATCTTCCTCTTTCTAAATTTACTTTTTTTAAACACTGCAAAAGCCCAAAAACAACTTACATGGTCTGGTTCTAAATTATTCATTTCACAGGATGTCTCTTCAACAACTGCCAAATGTCGGAAGGATTTTCTTGATCTTCGTCCTGCCCTGCGTACAATGGGCGCAAGATATGGGTTATTTCACCCATGCCTAGTTAAGGTTACTTTTCAAAACAAAACATCCACCTTTGAGGATCCAGTGGACTTGAGAAAATTCATTCAGTCCCACTCCACAACGTCGATGGAAATTGCTGGTCCTTCTTCTTCTGCATCTTCGATACCTTGACTTATTTCTTTAACTGTAACATGGTTGTTCTGAATAATTTCATTTCATACTTTTTTCCCTTACAGGTTGTCTACTGTTTGCTGATATCTGTTTGTTGATATCTGTTTGCTGATATCTGTTTAATAACATGTCATTCTTATTTCTCTCTTCCACTCTTATCTTCTCACAGATTTTGTCTTTGGCATTTCCTTATGTATCAGTTTCCTGCTCGTTTCATACACCTCCCTGTTGTGGTTCGTTCCTGCTGGTTGGGTATGCCGTCTTCACTTGTGTCCCTCCACTCCTTGTAATTTATCTTCTAGTCCCCTCCCTAAAAGGTACGTATTACAGTCGTTAATACCTTTTTCTTTTTCCTCATTGTTATTGTATATTTCTTTTTCTTCAAAGGTTGACATGTACTGTCTTTTCTTATTGTTCTTTCTATTACTCCATTTTTTTCTTTCCTCTTTCTCTTCTTTACCATCTTTATTCTATAACTTTCTCTTCTCTTTTTTCTTTGCATCATTGTTGATCGTGTGATTTTATTTTCAATTCATTTCATTTACATTCACAGTTATCTCATGGAATGTAAAAGGTTTTATTAACTCTCTAAAGAGGCAGAGAATATTATCCCATTTAGCTACATATAGTCCGGATTTGGTTTTACTGCGAGATTCATTTGATGGAGTCAGAGGCTTTGGAACTCAAAAGGCAATGGGTGGGCTCAGTCTAAGTATCGCCTGCGACCACGAAGAAAAATGGGGTAATTATTTTAGTTCATAAACGTTTGAAATGTTCTGTTATTTCTAAAGAAACTGATTCAGATTGTAGATGGTTGTTAGTCAAGTTGCTTATTAATAATATCTCTCTTACAGTTTTTAGTATTTATGGTCCAACTCAACCAGACTCTTCTTTTTAGCCTAATATCACAAAAAAATGCACTCAACACAAAGATAAGTTTTTTATTTTGGGTTGTGATTGCAACCAAGTTATGGACCCTTTCATTGACCGACAATCCCAAGTTCGTTTTATATCCCACAAAACCCACAGACAATTTCAAAATACAATGTCTCAGACTCATCTTGTAGACGCATGGAGACTCTGTAACCCTGACAACTCGGAATTCTCCTTTTTCTCCCCCCCCCCCATGGCACTCTGACACGTTTGGACTATATTTTTCTTTCTCCTGCCTTAACACAGAACCTCATTTCCTCCTCAATTTAACCCATTGTCATTTCTGGTCATGCCCCGATTGTTGCTGATTTTGATTTGCTCCGCTCACATCCCAAGTCTTCTAGATGGAGGTTTAATAATTCTCTTCTGCAGGATTCAGTTTTCTCCTCCTCTTTCGCTTCCTTTACCAAATAATTTTTTATTTTAAATTCATCTCCTGATACCTCTCCTTCACTGCTTTGGGATACTTTTAAGGCTGCAGTCGTAGCTTTATTATAGATTATGTTTCCAAGAGAAAGAAACATTTACTTAATCAGGAAAAAGTCTTGCTAGCTAATATTAAACATCTAGAGCATCGTTTCTATACATCCTGTTCGTGCCAAACTCGACTTTAATAAAACAGCTACTGATAATGCCTCCTCGGTGCTTCTTTGATAGAGTGCTCGATATTATGGCGGTCGTAATAAAGTAGGCAATATTTCTTAAATCTGGGAAAGAACGCGTATTGATAGATTCTATTCATTCTTCGGATGGGAAAATCCTCTTCAAAGACCACGACATCTAACATGAATTTATGGAATTTTATAAATCTTTATATACCTCAGAATCCTCTCCACTTCCCTCTTCTATTGACTCTTATCTTAATCAAGTTCCACCCGCTTCTCATGTAGACCTTAATTTTAATTCTCTAGACTCTGATCTGTCTATCCAAGAAATTTCTCAATCCTTAAATCTCCTTAAGAAAAATAAAACACCAGGTCCTGATGGCTTTACGGTGGAGTTTTTTCTACGTTTTTCACATCTTCTTCTTCCAAAACATTTGCATTTTTTTCAATTCTTTCACACTAATGGCAAAGCACAGGACACTTTCTTAGATGCTACAATTTGTTTAATCCACAAGGATGGCCATGATCCCAAACAGTGTAAAAACTACTGTCCTATTTCTCTGGTAAACATAGATTATAAGATCTTTGCCAAATTCCTTGCGCTATGCCTTGAGCCTCTTTTACTGAAACTAATTGGTTTAGAGCAATGTGGTTTCATTAAGGGAAGATTAACATCTGACAATTCTCGTTTATTTTTTAATGTTTTAAATAAGGCCTCATCTCTTTCATACCCTCTTGCTTCTGTTTCTATCGATGCAGAGAAGGCTTTTGACTGAGTGAATTGGTCCTTTTTAATTTAAAGCTCTCCAGTGGCATGGTTTTGGTCCTAAATTCATTTCTTTAATATCTTTATTATATTCAGATCCTAAAACTTCTGTAGCAGTTAATGGTCTTGTCTCTCAATCCTTCAATTTACACCACGGTGTATGTCAAGGTTGCCCTCTCTCGCCCCTTCTTTTTATTTTATCACTTTAACCCTTTCTATCACACATCCACCATAATTCGTCCATTTCTGACTTTAAATATGGTGATCAACATTTGAAATTGTCTGCCTATGCGGATGATATCTTACTCTTTATATCTGATCACGAAACCTCTATCCCTCCTCTTTTGCAAGATATTACAGATTTTTCTCTTGCTTCTGGTTATAAAATAAATTCTAATAAGACAGAAATATTTCCCATCACCAAATTGTGCTTTAAGCAACATTTTGATGCCACTGGTTTCCGTTGGAACAGTTCTAAAATCAAATACTTGGGCATTTGGTTTAACAATTCCATATTAGATTTGGTTAGAATTGATATGAAGGAGGTGCTAGACCGTATCACTAAACTCATATCCTCTTGGAAACCCTCTCTTTCTTTCTTGGTGGGGACGGCTTGATTCTATTAAAATGATGATCACTCCGATTTTATTATATATTCTTTCTATGATTCCCATTCACATCCCTAATATCTATGTAAAACAATATTGACTCCCTTCACGCTAAATTTCTATGGAACAATAAAAAATCTAGACTTTCTTTGGCATATCTTCGTAAACCCAAATCTATCGCAGGAGTGAATTTTCCTAATTTTTTAATGTATCATAAGGCCTTTTGTTTTCGATTAGGTTCTAAATGGCTCCTTTTCGAAGTCTCCCCCTTTACACAGTTATGGGTCTCAATTGAACATTCCTTACTTGCACCCTTCTCTTTCAAGGCAATCCTTACTTTTTCAACAAAGTGAATATTACCTCTCTTCCGTTATTTAAACACGCTTGCTCATTATTAAAGCCTCATTTTCGATTGGAGAATATATCTAGGACTACTTTCCTTCAATCTCCCCTTTGGTCCAATCATCTCATTACCTTTAATAACAGGCCTCTTTTATGGAAATCCTGGAGAAGTAAAGGAATTATATGGGTTCGGGATTTGTTTGATGGATCATCTCCATGCTCCTTCCCTCAATTTCAAGATACTTCTAAACGTCCGCACTCGTTCTGGCACAAATTTTCTACTCGTATGTCAATAATTCTGGATGTTTTTTATGCTCTACCTTCTACTGATCTCAATCCCTTAGCGGATCCTATACTCAAATTATTAACTACTTTCCCCAAAGCCTACTTGATCTGTAAACTTCCCCTTCTCCCTGATCCTATCCGTTCTAAATCTAAAATAGAAGCTGCTTGGGAAGCAGATTTGTGCTGTATATGGAGCATAGATTTTTGGAACAAACTCTGGGGTAGGTCTTTAAAGACCTCTAGATCTGCCTCCCCTACTCAGTTCATGTTAATTTTATGTCATAGATTATACTATATGCTCTCATCTATAGCTACGTTTACTCACTCTAATGATGATACTTGCTGGTCCTGTCAATCTCCTCTGGCTGATTTGATGCACCTTCTTTTTCTTTGCCCCGCTGTTGCTTCCTTTTGGAAGGATGTTTGGAAGCACCTCTCTACTATTTTAACCTACACTCTCCTTTATCAAATATTAATCTCTTTATAGGTAGTTTGTCTGACTCATTGGGGTTGTCCTTACATGATAAGGGTCTATTTGATTTGATGTTGGATTTAGCTTTCCAGCAGATCTCACTTAATTGGAAATGCTCATCTAAACTTTCAGTGAAGGCCTAGTGGAACAACGTTTGTCATTACCATAGCTTAGATATTACATTTGCTTCTTCTGTTAGACCATATGAAAATAGGGATTTATTTTGGTTATCCTTAACCAATTATTTAGCCAGGTTTTCACTTCATGTATCACATAATCGTTCTGAGAATTTTCAACCTCCATAAATCTTTGGATCATTGTTTTTCTCTCCTATACTACTTTTTCCCCTTGTTCATTTCTTGCATTTCTTATGTTTTTGAATTGTTATCTGCCTCTTGGATAAGCTTAATTCATAGAATATGTTTAATTAGCTGATTAGATTTAATACATCTATAATTTATTCAATTCAATTCAATTTCAGCTTTATTTCGACTTATTTTGTCATAAAAGCAGCATACATAGGTTAAAACATAATACATAATCCAAAAATTCCAGGCAATAATGATGGGGGTCAATCACATTCAATTCTATCACAGCTATGCTAAAAACATATAAATTAGTTAAAAAGCCAGATACTATATAAAAAATTATTATAATACAATTTACAAAGGGGGAAGGAGTAAAATTCATAATGTCAAACCAACCAAGAACATTAGCTAACCAGCCTTTGAGTCTTATAGTTTATATCCTTTCTTATTCCTTATAAGATATACATTAAATAGGAATCTACTTAGACCAAAGACTATTAGTTGTGAAGTATTTGCTTTGAATGTACGTTCTGCCTCTTTGAAAAACCTAAACCCCAGATTTATACACAGGGGTTTAATCCATCGAATTCTTGGCTTTTTGTAAGCTGGGCAGAAAAACAGTACATGAGCATCATTTTTTATAGCTTTTTGTACGCAAAGGGTGCACAAACCACTTTCATCTTCATTGCCCCTCCAACTACTAGTGTTTGCAGCTATCTGTAAAACTCCATATCGGTATTGAAGATACAGTGTTTTAGCTAGTGGTGGTCTTATCTCATCCATAAATTGTTCGAATATAGGGGTATCCTTAACAGATAAAAATTTCTGTGACAATGTACCAAGTGTAGTATTAGTGGATACTTCGTTCTTTACATAAATCCAAAAAGCGGATTTCAAAAGGTTTTTTGAGGTTGGTAACATATTCTGAGGGTTTTCCCAAAAATGAGTAAACCCAAGCTTTTTGAACCACTGGGAGATATGTTTTAACCAGGGGATACTTTTATATTCGTCAATCCTGATTATTTCTAGCAATCCGTTCTTGTAATCGCTCAACTCAGGGGTTGTCCATAATCTAATCCAATAGAGTAGAGGCCTTAGTATAGCTTGATGATCAGTTCTTTTAAGATTAATATCCAGAAGGACTGGAATTATCGGAGTTCTTACTGGTATTTTGAGTAACCTGCGTATGAAGATGTTCTCTTCCTTCCTGAAGGTGTTGTTGCAGGAATAACCCCAGACCTCGGCACCGTAAAGTGCTGCTGATTGGGCCTTTGCTTTGAATAATTCAAGTGCCGGCGTAATTGATTTAGATTGGCTACTGCCGTGCACCTTTAGGATGGGCATTGAATTTTGTTTTAAAATTAAATTACTTTTTTCCAGTTGCCCTTTCCAATTGGGTGTACTATCCAGCATAATACCCAGGTAGTTAAAACTCTCGACATATTCCAGCTTCTGGTTGTTTAAGACCAAATTCTTTCTAAAGGATTTCTGAGGATTTATGGACATATACTTTGTTTTAGATGAATTAATTTCTAATCCCTTTTCCACACAGTAGTTATTAAATAATTTATTCTCATGGTCTTCAATTATAGAATTGTATTATTCACCCCTGCTGTTTCTTTCTTCCCTTCCTCCCATTTTTTCCCTTTATTATTACTAAAATGTAAACAGCTTTCTTCTCTGCTTTTTTGTCTGTTTATATTTCTAATATGCTATGAATATTTTGTATTTCATGGTCTATTCTTATGTAATTGTTACTTACTTAATAAAGCTTATTAAACATAAAAAAAGAAAAACAGACTGGAGATCAAGCTGTCATAGCCTTTTTTAACAATCATGTAGTCACAGTCCGAACAATGTGGCTGCTCTTACCCTAAGGACTTCCTTAAATTTAATGTCACCCTTTATGTTAAAAGAGAGTGTTCACTGTGTAGCGAAATTCAGGCTAGTGAGAGGATCAACTGTTTATTTTAGAGCTTAAGTTCAAGCCTTGCTTTTTCAGTCACCATAAACAAGATTTCTTTATTATGATTTCCAGCTTCTCAGATTCATGTGAATTTTCTATTTTGTAGAAGATGTTTCAGTGTTTTGAACTAAGGAGTGTTCCTGGGATAAGGTAGAGTGTACTAACATATTATCTCTCATATTTCTCTTTACTGGTTCCGAGAGGATAGGGCAAAAAAAACTGGATTCTTGAAGAACCAGAAGACTCTTCGATCTATGGAACCAAAGACCAATCCTCAAAAACCAACCTTCTCCAGAGGTTGTCATTCTCTGCTCAATTATGTCATTGGATGCTGGAACAAGAAGTGCAGGCTTCCACTCACGCAAAGTATGAAGCAAAGAACTCAACCAGATCTTGGATGAAGTTTAAATAGAGTTGTATCAAGATGGCCACTGGGTTATATGGGACTCTTGAGATGTCATTTTCCATCCTCCGCATTCCATGTTTCAGAGGGCACATGCAAACAACATAGGCAGTGTGGCACAGCCCTTTGGAGGTGAGAATGGTGGGCACACAGAGAACCCCCAAGAGTACAAGGTGCAGCATCATGTCAAACATGCATCGTGACCCTCAGTACCTGTCACCAATGGGCTGCATAGTGAACAAGCTGTGGCAACCATGACACATTTGTCCAAGAATGTATTATACCAGCCCAGACCAGCCAGAACAGAACATGGACAGGAATGTATTACATCAACCCAGAACAGCCAGAACAGAACGATATTTGGACTGGGGGAGTGATGTTATTTTAATTTAGATTTGCAAATACTTTGAACATTGGATTTGGATTTTGCATTTGAACTTTTAAATTTCGGCTTGGACATCGCCTTGTGAACCTTTGCATAAAGACTATGGGTTCGATTAAAATGTTTGCATTATATATACTCCTTTGTAAGTATCTATTTTGCCAATTATCTTTATTGCCAAGCTAATGGTTCAAACTCCAGATTTAGATGCCGGCGGACTATAGGTTTAATCACAGTGGAGACTACTACATGTCCGCCATGATTAAACCCCTCTGACAGCTCTGTGGAGAAAGGGCCTTCGGAGGTAGAGCTATAATTCCACCCACCTGATTTAGATGGGCAGAATCACTTTCCACTGCCCATCACCACCAGGAATAACCTGGCAGTAAGGTATAGTAAAAACTGCTAAATGCTTCCCTCACCATGGGAGATGACTTCCATGATGAATGGGACACTTTCTCTTTTTTTTTCCAAAAAGAAAATCCTGTTTCAGGATTATTATTTTATTTAAATTAAAAAATAAAAAGTTTGATACAGGGTTCCATTATGTTAACAGATTCCTGTTCCAAACTGCAGAAGACATTGAAAGAAACCACAGTGAAGGTGGTTCCTGCCAATGATTTATAAATGACCGCTAGCTTGGTGGACATTTCTAAATTCGGCAGGCAACAATTATGTCAGGGTTACAAACTAATTTTCGCCACCGCCATGGCGTTGCTACTGCTGCCTGCTGAAATGTAAATTAGGCCCTTTGTTTCTTTGGCCTATTTTTTTTAGAAATCTGCCCTCACTTCTTGTTGAAGCACCCCTCCCTTGACATACACCCGATATTTTTGTTTTTTGTACAGTTCCAAGTCTCTTATCAGCTAACTTTCTGTTTTCATTCTGCCTAGTGTCTTTCCGTCCCCTAAAATTGTATTTTTTATCAAAATATCTCTGTAACACAAATGCACTTTGTTTTGGTGTTGCATGTGTGCGTCCTGTATGAGAATGGATGTTGATGCTGGTGTGACCAAGATGTTTCCAATATAGGTTAAGTCTGCCCACACATTTCTGACACACAGCCACAGATGATGCACATTACACAGTATGGTGCCAGAATATTGTGGGGTAAATCGTGCCTGACATAAAAATTGTATCCTAAATACCTTTTCTTACAATGTTTCGCAATTTGAGTTAATAATAGATACTCTACAACCAAAGGATCGGTATCTTTATAAATTATATTGAAATCCTAATATTTATGTCTGATGATATTTTTCTTATCTCTTTTCTGTCAAACAACGTTTGTGCACAAGTATGAAGGAAGGCATATACCTTGAGTGCAATTTATTGTGACAGAAATAGAGAAGGATAAGTGTCTTGCATGCATGTGTACTTACAAGATGGATGGGGTGGATACGTGACAGGGTAGGGCTTGCGAGCATTCAGTGATATGTGTTGAATGTGGTGGGATTTAGGATCCACCTCCACAAGGGTTGTCCATTTCCCTATCTAGGGAAGAATGGTCTTGGTTTTGGGTCGGGATCCTGTTTCTACCGGAAATTATGGGATGGTTGTGGTCGGGCCATTGAAGTAGTTGTTGTCTACCAAATGATGAGGGGTGTGACTTGGTAGCAAGGTGTGGGAGTGGTCTATCGACCACAGTCCAAAAAAATGTAGAGCTTCATTAAGCCATCTTTTATTC
Organism: Triturus cristatus; assembly: GCF_964204655.1. Lineage (NCBI taxonomy): Eukaryota > Metazoa > Chordata > Amphibia > Caudata > Salamandridae > Triturus > Triturus cristatus. The sequence continues at coordinate 629,244,186 of NC_140587.1, forward strand.
ACTGGAGTTGAGAGGGGGTGCATTGTGCGGTGGTAGAGGGCAGTCCTTTCCATTGGGAGGAAAGCTGAGGGTTACATAAAAGACCCTATTGCTGGAATCTGGGAGGAGTTAGTGCATACATACAAACAGAATGAGAATAATAATGACAGGCCACCATAGCCAGAATGAATGAATAAATAATAAGAGCCCCCCACTACAGCTGCTGACAGTATACAGTGATAGGTGCCACTCCCAGCAATACAGAGTGTTTCTGTTAAATAAGCACGGGGTGTCGAGCGGAGGAGAGCATCTGGAGCAGAGGGAGCATCGCAAACAGTTGATGTCAGCTTAAGATTACCCCTCATATCAGTAATGTCTCTGAGGGGAAGAGGGGGTTTAAAGACCACACTCAAATGGCTATCCAACTAACATCCACTAAAATTCGAATGCAATGTGCTAGTAGAGTAACTCTCCAGAGGTGAGCGCGATAGTTGTGGGGACCAATTAAGGTTTGTTTTAACACTGTATACGTGACAAAGTGGCCAAAGATGATATTTGAACTGTTGCTTAGGCAATTCAAGCTGTAATGTACTAGCAAATGTGTGTGGAGAGATACAATCAATGACTGTTATGTGAAGAGAATGTCTCAAAAACTGGAGAAGTTGTAAAAACTGGAAAAATCAATAGAAACGTTTTGAAAGAAAATGCCATCTATTATTCTTCTTCCTCACCATTTGGACATGTTTCCCATACAACTCTAATGTGTTCCACAGGTGCTGATGTCAGCTTAAGATGACTCCTCATATCAGTAATGTCTCTGAGGGGAAGATGGGGTTTTAAGACCACACTCAAATGGCTATCCAACTAACATCCACTAAGATTCAAATGCAATGTGCTAGTAGAGTAACTCTCCAGAGGTAAGCGCGATAGGGGTGGGGAACAATTAAGGTTTGTTTTAACACTGTATGCGTGACAAAGTGGCCAAAGATAGAATTTGAACTGTTGCTTAGGCAATTCAAGCTGTAATGTACTAGCAAATGTGTATAGAGAGATACAAGCAATGACTGTTATGTAAAGAGAATGTATCAAAACTGGAGAGGATGTCAAAACTGAAAAAATCAATGACAATGTTTTGAAAGAAAATGCCATCTATTATTCTCCTTCCTCACCATTTGGGCAAGTTTCCCATGCAACTCCAATGTGTTCCACAGGAGCTGATTGAGGAACTGCATGAGATGGGTGTGGACATACAGGTGGTCGCTCAGGGTCACCAAGTAGGTGGCGATTAAGCACATGGACCTTTCACTGTTGTAAATACTGCATTGCACAGAGCCTTGCTGGACAAAGAAGTCCTCCTTCCAGAGATCTGCCGGTCCTCAAGCCAACCCACCACACATTAGTGTCATCTCACTTTGACAGAAGGGTGAAGGTGTGGTGTGGCAAATACAGGATGCAGGAGGCACCTTGTTCACCTGATAAATCTTTAGTCTGTTGTGTAAGACAGGAGAGAACACTGAAGGAGCACTTCCTGGGAATTCATTTATTGTACCTGCAGGATGGTTGGTGTAGATAGGCGAGTCCTACAAAGCTAGTCAAGCACCTGTGACCTTGGTCTATGCACCCAGGAACTTGGTAGCAGACAATCATGTTGAGGTGGTTAGGACATCCTGCATTTCTCCTACAATCTTTTAATGTTCTCTGATGCTGTGTGCATCCATTAAGGCTGGTGTTGGGCCTCTTGCGGATGGAATAGCGCCAGGCTCCTATTCCCTGGGTCCTGTGAATGAGAGAAACAATAATGTTAATCAATTAATTTATGGTAGGGTGGGGATGTGCAGAATGTCAGATAGACACACTAGGTGCTTCTTATAAGGCCAGGGCACATACAATTTGCAGGCAAAATGAGAGAGATCTGCTTCTGCATGGTTCTTGCAATGGGCACAGTGATATTTCACAGCATTGACTGCTAGTGTCACAGGTAGTCTGTGTGTGAGTGGATCACATGATGGTAGTTTTTCTCCCACAATACAGGAACCGTGTTGGGGTTCTGTAGACTTGGAAGAAGCAGCTGTTGAAAAAAAGGAGATAAGTATGCAAATCAAAAAGCACAAAACAATCATTCACATCAGTTTTTTCTGAGATTTAAGAGATTGGTGTGATGATTATGGTCCTGATCCATGTATGATGTCATCTTCCAGTCCTGCCCAATCAACATCAGCGATAAATATCTGTTAGTTGCTACTATTTTACATTGTACAGAATAAAGTCACACTGTGCTAATGTAGCCCTTGCGTTAGAGACATACCTGAATGAAACAGTTGATTCTTGCTTCCATGTAACCTGGGGGCATTGACTGCTGCTGTAAGCCAACAGATACTAAAACATGTGAATGGTAAATCACACATTTCCAGGTCAGAGGAGCAATGACCACAGGAAGCCAAGGCATGTGACTTTGTTATGGGTTGTCCAGCTTGACGGATGCTGGCATAATAAAGCCACTTCCTCTAGCGTTTATCTGGGTGTTCTATATCACATTGGCACAGATGCAGAAATATCACTTTCTGGTTCCAAAGCAGGTACAGTGACACCACAAGCCATCACAGGTACAGAGTTGGTCACCAGTTATACTTACCAGATATCAACATTCTGTGATGGGACATTAACACAATGTTGGCATTTCAGATACAAACATCAATAGAAAGTTTCATACCTGTCATATCATTTTGCATCGGACACACGAAGCGATGACTGGTATGTCCATGCTCACCTCACAGCAAAATTAAGACTTGCTGGATTGGTTAGTGGAAGCATGTGTATTGTTGATGATTACAGGTGATTAGGTGGGGAAGAGGGGGGCTGGGAGATTTAGATTGGGCTAGATTATTTAGTTTGCTACCCCGCCCCTTTTTGTTGATTATGCAAATCATTTGAATGTCTGCCAATGCTGCATGCAGTGGATCCTGGAGTTGGCCCATCGTGAACATTTGATTGAGACTCCATTAAACTGCAATGCCCATACTCTCTGGTATTCTGATATTAGCAAGTGCCTGTTTATCCGTTTCGTATTGCAATACCATAAATTAAGCACTCTGTAACATAATACGGCTGACCAACGTTTTACATGCTGTAATTCTGCATGAATAGCAATGTACCTTATCCCGACTTGTCAAATACTTATCCTTGTTTAAAATTTAATAAACAAATTCAAACCAAAAAAAATCTATGTAAAGTTTAATTGGTGCAACACAGCTTTGCAAAGTTTTCAGTGACACTTTGTAGATATTCTGACACATAAATTTGTTGGTTGCGGGGGCGCTAGAGGGCGCGCACGCAGTATGGCCGCACTTCGGTGAGGCTCCTGCTGCCTGGACACACTATCCTACAATTATCCTACTTAACTGATCGCCTGCTGGACCGTGACCGGGTGTACCTGTGGCTGCTGGTACCCGGCGGCCCCGACGGAAGTTTGGGAGCCGAGAGACCCTCGAGGACTTTGTGCGAGGCGCTGCAAGTTCCGCCGGACCAGTGGCTGAGGCGTGGTGGTGGCGGCGGCCGGGATCTGGAGCTATGCGCTCCCGGTGCTGTCCACGAGGCAGGTAGGCCCCGGCCTGCCCCTTGCTGATGCGGCGACCGTTGCTGTGGGGATCGAGGAGGCTGCACGGGGGACAGAGGCGGCGAAGAGCGGAGGGGCTCCGGACTCTTCTCGTACCTGGCTTGGCCCCCTCCCACCCACCGCTGCCGTGTGACTTGCCTGTGCCCGGCGGCGGAGTGAAGTGATCCTGCGCTTTGGGGACGAGCGGTGCTGGTGGCCGGAGGGGTCTCTCTACGTGGCGCCGGAGGTGAACCGCCCCCCCCCCATCCTGGACTGGACAGACTGCTGTTTGGGGCTGTGACGGATGGATGCCCCCTCCCCCCCGTGCTTTACCTGGGCCCTGCTGACTCGCCGCCGAGGGTGCTCCGGACTCCCCGCATCCCTCCTGCTGAACTCGCTGCGACGGGACTCTGAGGCCTTACGGAGGTGGCGCTGAGCCGTGACTTCGGCGGGGCTGCTGGCGGAGGAGGGATACGCCACGATGGCTTAGTGCTGCACGGACCGAACCTTCACTGCTGCTGGAGCCCCCTGGGGCCTGCTCCTTACCGACTCCCCTCGCCTCCCCTCCCCTCGCTGTGGCCTGGAGGCCCCCCTGCTGGTGCTCTGCTGGTGTCCCTGACGTGGGGGTTACTCTTCGTGGGCTTGCCTCCTTCCTGTGCACGGGCGGCCGGGGCCCGCAGCGGAGCGCTGACTAATTCCGCCCTTGGGACGGTGCGGGCTGTCGTGGGGCTCTCTTCCTGGGCTGCACCTGCGTTGCCGGGTGGGTCCGTCGTCTGCACCGGCGCCTACCGGGGCTGAACCGCCCTTTGCAAGCCCCTGTCTCTGACCTGCCGGCGACGGGGGCGACCTTGGCTACTCTGGGGTGTGAGGCGGCTCCCTACCACGAGCCCACAATGGGCAAGCATGACGCTAAACAGGCGAAGCTGTCGTTTGCTGCCCCAGCTGCGAAAACTGGGCTGCGGAGTGCGCACGGGCCCCCCCGGTGCTGGACGTGGACGCGGCCCCGCCGCCACTGGATCTGCAACAGATAATGCGGGAGATGAGGCAGGGCTTTGCCACCGTGGTGGATAAGGTGGACCGTCTTACTTCCCGTATGGATGCGTACGCACAGAAAATCGATGCCCATGAGGAGCACCTTAATGAGACCGAACGGCGGATCTCGGAGAACGAAGATACGACTGCTTCCCACTCTACACAGCTCACAAAAATGGACAATGTCCTGCGCATTATAGCTGCTAAGAATGAGGAGTTAGAAGCCCGCAGCCGCCGTAATAATATTCGCGTGGTGGGTGTGCCAGAGTCCACCAACACAGGGCGCATGGAGGATTATGTGGAGAGGATTCTCATTGCCTCTATTGGCGCGGACGCCTTCTATAAACAGTTCATCGTGGAGAGGGCGCACCGTTCACTTGGCCCGCGACCGCGTCCCGGCGCCCCACCCCGGCCCATCATCGCGCGGCTTCTAAACTACCGCGACCGAGATGCTGCGCTGCGGGCTGCGCGTATGAACCAGAATCTGTCCTGTGAAGGTGTCAGCTTCACCGTCTTCCCAGACTTCACGCCTGTTGTGCAGGAACAGCGTCGTAAATTTGTGGATGTTAAGAAAAAGCTGCGAGCTCTCCAAATCGACTATGCGTTGCTCTATCCGGCGAAGCTGCGTGTCACCCATCAAGCGAAGCAACATTTCTTCACGAACCCGCAGCAGGTGGAGGACTTTTTGAAATCCCTGCGGAAAACGCGTCGTGACCGGCCTGATGAGGAGGCCGCGGCCCCAGAGAACGAACATTGACTGCTTGCCTGTGGGTTACCGGGATCACTCCCCTGCATTACTGTACGGCTTCTCTGTGCTTCTCCTGGTTGCCCGCCCCTGTGGGCCACTTGATGGGCTGTGTACTGACTGAGCGAGTCTGGCCTGGTCGCGTGCTGGACAGGGATCGGTAATGTATGCCAGGCACCACCCTTCTCCCTCCCTCTATGACTATGGTGGGCTACGGGCAGGCATGGGTGGATCTGTGTGCCCTCTGGATGACCCCTGTAGGGTGTTCCCCCTTGACTCTATTGACTGAGTTGCTCCTGTTGAGCTTTCTGAGGGTTCTGACGGGTGGGGGGTGGGTAGACATTTCTGGCGAGTTGGGGTTGCTTCAGTGGGTGTGGGGTGGGGTGGTGGGACTCGGGGCTTTGTGGGACTCCTTCGCTCTGTGGCGTTGTGGGTCTGCTTTCGGGGCAGTAGGGTGGGATCTGAGGTCAAGGTTCTGGGGGACTGAGTGCCTCGCTTCTCCCCGTTGCTCGGCACTGGAGCCTGGTGCTGGGTATCTGCTGGGGCAGGCAGCCGGGTTGGTTTGGAGACCGGGGATGTTTCTTGATGTTGTTGCTATGTTTGATACAGCTGTGTTCGGGACGCTGCCGTCCATGGAATTATTTCACGCTTTTGATGTTTGTTTGCGGCATGGTCCCCTGAGGGGACGTGGTGGGTACATATTTGTTGAGGGTAGATTCTGCCTAGGCTTGGCCGGTGTTGTAGACTGTGGAGCGCTGGTGGTTTGGAGCATGGTGTGTAGAGCAAACCGCGCGCGCGATGGATGGGGGATGACTGAAAGAGGCCCCTTTGCCGCTGCACTTCCTGCCTGTTTTGGGTCGACCTGGCTATGGGGGACACTGATTTGAACATACTCACGTGGAATGTCAGAGGCCTGGGGAACCCTAGAAAGCGGAGACACATCCTCTCCTACTTAGATCGCCACGCCATACACATTGCGTTTCTTCAGGAGACCCACTTCCGGGCGCAGGCTGCACCTACCTTTGCTAATAGATGGGCGAAGTACTCTACCTTTTCTTCTTACTCCTCATACTCTCGTGGTGTTGCTATATTAGTTAAATGAAACACCCCCTTCGTGCTGGCGGGTACGAAAACCGATGCCCAAGGCCGATACTGCCTGATGTGGGGGAGACTGGGACATAGAATGGTTACTCTGGCCTGCTGCTATGGTCCCAACGTGGACGACCCTGCCTCCTTCGTTGACCTTGGTGCGGATATAATAGGTGTGGGTACGCAGCACCTCATATGGGGGGGAGATTTAAACGTCACACTTGCCCCGGCGCTTGACAGGTCCCACCCGGCCTCGCATCATTATACACGGTCCCGGGAGATACTTCTGGACATCATTGCGGAGCACAGGCTGATTGACGCATGGAGACACCTCCATGCGGAGGGCCACGAGGGTACTCACTTCACGGCGCAGGCGCGCTCCTGGGCCAGGCTCGATTACGTTCTCCTGACCCCACAATTTCATGTGGCACTGGTTGGAGCGCGACACCTTCCGCGTACATTCTCGGACCACGCGCCGGTGCGAGTCACACTGAGGGCGGCGGATCTAGGCCCCCCTCTGGCGGCCTGGCGTCTGCAGCCCATGATGCTTCTCGATACCCTTTTTCAAGAGGAGCTGCGGGAGGAATGCTTGGCTTTCTTTGAGCGCAACAAGGACTCTGTGCAGGACGTTGAGACTATCTGGGATGCTTTCAAAGTGACCCTGCGGGGTATGTGTATTGCCAAGGGGTCCGGTGTCCTGAAGAGCATTATGGCGCACCTGCGCACCTTGGAGGATGACCTTCGGGCGCTGGAAACGTCGCTGGCGGCCAGCCCTGATGATGCCAAGCTGGCGAGCATTCGGGACAAAATTTCTGAGTATACTGCGGAGGCCACCCGGGAGGCAAACTTTCGAGGCAAGTACTGGGTTGCCCGGAGTTACGGTGAGGGTGAGATGCCAGGGAAAGCCCTGGCTGCAACGATGAGGCTAGCACGACCGCCTAATACAATCATGGAGATTGTCGGGGTGGATGGCACACGGTACAGTGAGACCGCACATATCCTCAACGCATTTGTAGCCCACTATAGTGTGCTCTATGCGTCCACTAGGGTTGGGGAGCTCCAACTGCATGATTACCTTGACGATGTGTCCCTGGGGTGGCTTAGCGATGCGCAACGGGAGTTTCTGAGCTCCCCTTTTGAGCTAGACGAGGTGAAGGAGGCCATTATGCAGATGAGGTCGGGTAAAACCGCCGGACTCGACGGGATACCCATTGAATTTTACAAAACTTATATTGACTTTATGGCCCCGGTGTTGAGAGAAGTCTACGAGGATGCATTGGAGGTGGGTCATCTCCCCCCATCGATGCGCATGGCCCTCATCACGTCGCTCCTTAAGCCGGGGAAGGAGGCCAGTGACTGCGACTCCTACAGACCTCTCTCCCTCCTCAATTGTGATGTGAAAATTTTAGCCAAGCTCATCGCCAATCGCATCAATGTGTTACTCCCCAACCTGATACTGCCCGACCAGGCCGGTTTTGTGCCAGGTAGGGCCACGACTCATAATCTACGCACTTTCTTCTCGATCCTTAATTCTGTGCATGAAGATCTGCCCATGGCCGCCGTGTTCCTGGATGCCACGAAAGCCTTCGACTCCCTTGAATGGGACTATCTGTTCCAAGTTTTGGGGCGCATGGGATTCCCGGCTGTATTCATCTCGTGGATTAAGTTATTATATACTGCCCCTATGGCCAAAGTATTAGTGAATGGGAGGTTGTCCTCTGACTTCCCTATTACCAGGGGCACCAGGCAGGGCTGCCCCCTTTCGCCCCTATTATTTGCTCTGGCCATGGAGCCTCTGGCGGCCAAACTGCGGCAACACCATCGTGACAAAGCATTGCGGTGCTTCCAGAGGCAGATACTCATATCCATGTATGCCGACGATATCACCCTCTATGTGCGGGAGCCGAAGGAAAATCTTAACCCGATCCTCCGTGAATTCATTCGGTTTGGCATGATTTCCGGTATCCAGATCAACTGGAGCAAGTCTTGTTTGTTTCCCCTGACAGCCTCCACTGGAAGATTTGTGCCTGACTTCCCCCTTGCCTGGTGTGAAGGGGACTTTAAATACCTGGGCATCCGCATTGAAAAAAACAGAGATGAACTCATGAGGGCTAACTATGGGACGGCACTGTCCTGCATTACGGATTCCATCACTCGATGGATCACCTTACCCCTTTCAATGGCTGGCAGGTCCTCACTGATTAAGATGGTGATCTTGCCGCAGCTGCTGTACCTCTTTTTGAATATTCCCTTTTATCCTGGTGCTTTTTTCTTTCGACAACTCCGCTCGGAACTTATTAGATTAGTCTGGGGCGGTAAGTCACCCCGGCTCCAGTGGGAAATCCTGATCAGGCCCTTTGAGCAGGGTGGTTTTGGCATTCCCAACTTTGAGCTCTACTATCAGGCAGCCCAGGCGCACTATGCTTACTATTGGATGCGGCAGCCTCGATATATGCCCCAACTAGCGGCTGAACATTGGTTGGCACACCCCATTCCCATAGAAGGCGTGCTGTACATACCGGCGACAGGCAGAGATAAGACGCCCACGACACTGGTCAGTACGGTGACTGCGTGGACTAAGTTGGCTGCCACTCTAGAGCTGGATATGGTGTACGCGCCACTCCTGCCTCTTGTTTACCACCCAAGCATGCCCCTGCTGCAGGAGGCGGGGTTCCGAAAATTGCTTCAAGCTATTCACGTGAAGACGTGGGGCGACCTGTACCATAACGGCACGTTCCGGTCCATGGAGCACATGTATGCAACCATCCAGCCTGCTCCCCTCGATGTTTTCCTATACCTCCGCCTCCGGCAGGGGCTGAGAGCCCTTATGCCCTGCTTCCCCCAGGAGCCCCCGCATTTGGCTCCGCTGCATCGTATACTGAGCGATGACACTCCAGCTAAGCTTGTCTCCAAAATATACCGATCGGTCCACTCCTCCACGCAGGCGCCACAGTTGGCAGCCAGGGAGAAGTGGGACCGAGAGTTACATGCCCCGTTGACGGATAAACAGTGGCAATTCTGCCTGATGCAGACGGACCGCGTCTCCTCCAGTAGCCGCCTCAGGATTATCCATTACAAATACCTTCATAGGCTCTACTACACGCCCGCCAGGCTTTACAGATATCGGCTTCGCCACAATGATAGTTGCGACAGATGCCGGGCTCCAGGTGCGGACTTCCTTCACCTGGCGTGGACGTGTGATGCAGTTCACCGCTATTGGTGCCAGGGGTTTGAGGCGCTCTCAAAGATGATCGATACAATATTGTTGCCCTCCCCTCTCCTGGCCCTGCTGGGTTATGTAGAGCCTATACAGGCGGCGCACCGCAAATTCATCGCGCTTGCCTTTCTACTTGCGAAAAGGAGAGTGGCGTGTCGATGGGGCAGGGGCAGGGCCCCAAAATTCAAGAACTGGATGCGAGATCTTGTTTACTGTCAAGATCAGATCCGAACGTACTCTGAGCTCATGCCGCCCACGTCGCGGCCCGCTGATATATGGGCCCCGCTACAATGTTATCTCCTTGCTGGGACGACGGCCCCGGATGGCAGTCAGGATGCTGAATGAGCTCGTACTGTGAACTGCGACGCCTGAGGGTAATTGCCCGAGAATGCTTCCGGGGTGTGCTAGTACTGTTTGCGCTTAAGGTGTGGGTCTCCTTTCTGGCTTGCGGGAGGGTGTGTTGATGTGAGAGGTGTGGTGTGGGTGCTCCCCCCCCCCCAAAGGGTCGTTACCCCTTGCAGTGGCCTCTTGGATTCCGTATTATAGATAATGTTTTACACTGGGTTTGTATTGCTGTCCACGCCACCCATGCAAAGAATGTGTTTTCGTTACATCCTTCCGGCCTTCTATGTATCGCCCACATTGAGATGTGTGCGCAATGGTGCTCCTTGTAACACAGCTGTATGTTTACTTTGTCTTAAAATGTCAAAATAAAGTTTAAAAAAAAAATAAAAAAAATTGTTGGTTGCATATCTAGGGGTTGGTGACCAGAGTGGTGGTCATGACAAGGCTTTGTGTTGGGCGTGGGCAATGTAGATATGTCACTTGTGTGAACAACAACTATATGGCTATGTGAGACATGCACTACATAATCCTATGTTTAAGAGACATAAATGAGCATGTATATTAAAGAAATGCAGTATAGTTTATTGAACATGTGGGTGGATACTTACCGGCCTTTGTCATTCGTCCAGTCTAAGTGACCAATCGCATTATACTCCATAAAGGGCAACAGCAATGGAAATGCTATCAGGTGGGAGAGGGAATGGAAACACTGGTTCTGCAAAGGTGATGTGAACAGACTACATGGAATTAGATGTAATGGTGTTTTTGTGTAAGGTTTCACATGAGAGACGTTAAGTGACCCAAGTAAATAACGGTGCCGTGCATGAGAGTTGGGACAGTATTTATGAGTAGTGATGATGCAAATGTGAAAACTCAGAAAGAAAAAAGGAGAACATTAATTAGTACAAAATAAATTAAGTAGATCAATCAATCAGTATTTGTCGAGAGCTGCCAATCACCCATGAGGGTATCCAGGTGCTAGGTTGCTCGGTTCAGTCAAAAAGCCAGGTCTTGAGTCTCTTCCTGAAGTCCGCCAGCAAGGTTACAGTTCGGACGTGGAGAGGGAGGCCATTCCAGGACTTGATAGTAGGTAGTGTAGAAAAATAAGCCAGTGGCCAGGGACTGCAGCATGTTGTACCATTCACTGACAAATAAAACATAGCTTCTGGCCTCTCTGTGTAGCCTGACTGCTGAAGCTTTTAAACCTGCAGGCAACCCTATCAAAATAATCCTATTTTAAAGACTAGAATCCTTCTTTTAGATAGAATCAGTCACCCCTAAGTAGGTCTTATATTCCAAAAGAAAGGGGGACTAGTATTTAAAAGTGGTAAGTGCAAGAATTGAGGTCCAGATGTACAACACACTGGTCTTAAAATACAGGTTGTAATTTGTGACCAGTAATTTTACAATCATTGCGGTACTTTGTGACCCGACTCATGTACTAATAGGTTGGTTCATAAAATACCGAATGGTAGTGGGTCAAAATTGGGCCTACCCTTTTAATTTTAATTAGGTAGGCTGCAAATTGTGACCCACTATGATTCGCAGCCATCACAGGAATGGTGACCTGCTGCTGCAGACCACCATCTCTGTGATTCCTTTTTAATAAAGCAAACTTTTTTTATTTAAACGCAGGCCTTTTTCTATAAAGGAAATGTGACTAAGTTTAAAAATAAAAGTTTTTTTTTCTTTTTTGATTGTTAAAGGGGGGCATCTGTTTTTGGAATCCTAAAACAAACTTTTTTTGCAAATGAATTACCAGCCCACGTTTTGGTCAGTATAATATCAATGTTTTGTGACTGCATTTTGGTAAGATACCAATTTTGTATTTTTAAGCGACAACTACAACATGCCCCTTCTAGGTACCGAGTCGGCATCAATTTTTTAAACACATCTCGCTTTTCCGAAACACTTTTCCAAATTGCTAAATGTGTTTAGGACATATGTAAAAGGGTTTTAGTGTTCACATACCCTGTGATTTTCCAAAATAGAGGATTTGCAAATGATAAAACCCTTTGTAAATCTAGCCCTTAGTGTTGGAATTTACTTATAGTGACTACTCTCAAAAAGCTTTATTCATTGTGAAGGGGTGTAGATCTCCATACGAGAAAAGTTCAGAAAATTAATGTTTTCTGTTAACTCAGGTTTGGGATAAGCTACAAGGATGATTCGACCACAATTTAAATGTTTCTTATTAAAAATCCAATTCACTGGTGAAGTTAGATTTTTGATAAATATTTAGGATAAGTCGTTTTTTTAAAGTTAGACTTTGTTGCCTAAATCTCCTATAGGCTGATTAGCATTAACCTGCAAGTAGATTGCTCCTATAGGTGCTGGTCCCTGAGTCAGTTTGGCGGGGATGAGGAGGAGGAGACTGTTAATTTCCCTAAAGACTTCCCTAACACCCCTATTTAGTACACCAGAAACCTCCCAGGGCAGAAGGATGCTGCCATGTTGGATTTTGCTCAGAATAGCACACAGTGGGACAGTTTGTAGTAAGGCAACCAGTATGTGCTGCAAAAGCAGGAAAGGTTGCTCCTTTGTCACTGATTAAGGAGTGCCTAGAAGTCACCACCACCCACTGACTAGTGAATCCTACAAAACTAGCACATCACCCACAGCTCATCAGACCCCACATGGATCTGTGGAAGAACTAGACCTGCTGTTTATGAACTGTGTGAGACCTGTGGGACTGAACCTGTCTTCACTTTTACCCAGCACTGATAAGTGGACTCTATGGTTAAGTTGCCTGACCTTCTGTGTGACTACAGGGATAACAAAAGATGCTTTTTCCTGTAGTGTCCAGCTGACCAGTAGCAACTGGACCTGGACTGGGCCATCTGGCAACCCCTGCTGGAGTGGATCCTGCCCCTTAGCAATGTCCTCAAGGCCCTGGAAGCATCAGAAGAGGCCAAGAGAAACGACTCCAGAAAGTGTGAAAATTTGGAACTCTGAAAAGTTTTGGAATTCCAAGACCTCCAGAGTGTCAGCGGGACCTGGTGAAAAAGATAACCTATTTCTAAAGGACGTCCTCAGATAGAGCTACCAGGGTTGACCCTCTGGAGGATTTGGACCTCCAAAAAAAAGAGCCTGATCTAGAGTTTGGTGATAGGTCATCAAAAACACCTTTTCAGCCTTCCATCCATGGAGGTTGGTCCACCTTATTTGCATCATGGTGGATCGTCCATCATCTGTCACTCGTCTCTGTCACATTTGTTTGCTTTGTCGATAATGATATACCCAAAAGAGGCAAAAGGAACTGAGAGAATGTCAATACTCTGTCTGCTGTTTAATTGTTATCAATGGAAACATGGCGGTTCATCCTCCACTTCAATGTTGGAAAAAAAGATTATAAATAGCCCAAAACACCCACATAACCACCTCAATCATTATGTCCCTGCTACTACAAGTTCTGGGCCTATATCTGGCAGTGGAGGAGAAACAATAACTCAATTCACAACAACATAAACTGTAAATGCAACTGGCTAAACATTTGTAATGCACTACGTTAACTATTAATGTCAAACTTAATTTAAAGTACAGCAAAACATATCTAACAGTGTTTTACCCTGTCTCTCTGTCTGGCCATGTGTGTCACACTACATACTCACATAAAATACTCAACTAACACAATTTTACTACCCTGAAAATCAGTATGTAAATGCACATTTAAAACAAATGTACATTCTCAGACAAACATATAATACTAACATACCATAACTATACTGTTTATTTTTATTTTTAAAATGTTAGTATGCTAGTGATAACTCTAAAGAGAAGTGTTTTGATTTTTAAAAAACCCAATTATTATGGCCCCACCCTTGATCCCAGTTTACACGCTTACTTCACACTACACAATCATAAGAATCATACATGTACTCCAAACAGATGTTCCCACATACTGCTGTATTACATCTTAAAATCTTGCACATAATATTAAGGGCTGGATATACAGTCACATTGCAGATACTGTGCACATATAGCCAACCTAGGTGTGGACACACTTAATAGGTGGCATGTACTCTATGTATACCCCAACACCTGAATGTATCCTACATTTCCACATCCAAATTATAAAGCAAAAATGTATTACACACACTCCCACACCATATGCCACTCATGCTAGCCCCTCACAACACCACTCTCTGTTCCTTTAATACACATGGGAAAAGGAAAGATCTATGGGCCTTATTATGAGTTTGGCGCAGTTGGGCCAGCTCTCCACCAGCCTAGCTGCGCCAAACCCGCGCAAGGATCACTGACCATACCACAAGTTGAACTTGTGTTACATGAGTTCAACTCATTATACGTTCGGCGGTCCTTTGTCTTTCCCATGATGGTGCCTGGAAAACAAAAATGGGAACAGCAAAAAAGTTCCAGCACGGCATGGATTGTGACATCCATGCCGTGCTTAACTTTGTGGAAATACAGACTAAAATGTATCGCCATAGTGGGGGGGGGGGACTGGGGGCCCTATAGGGCCCCCTGTGTTCTTGCACTGACAGCTTTTTCTTGGCAGAGCTCCACCATGAAAAGCTGGGGGTCCAGGAACTCGTAATATGCTGAGCGGGACTGTGCCAGTTGTGATGCTCCTGCACCACCGCCAAGTAACGACTGTTCCCTGGCGCAGCTTGCAGTCCACCGCCCCTACAACTGTAACAGTCATAATACAGTAGATATGTAGACATGTGGACCACCTGAGTGAGTCTGGAGGTTGCAAGACCGTCAGACTCGTAATCAGGCCCTAAATCTCCCACAGTGCAACACATAGGAAATCGCAAGACCAAAAAATTGAAGTAAATAGTTAACATACGTAACATATTGAAATATGCAATCTCATATGGCAAACAATACAACATTTTCAACACCAACCAATACTTGTAAGTAAACAACGGACACAAAATCTTCAATATGAATTTTTATAGATTGAAAAAAGGAACAACTAAAATCTTCCTTCTTTGGGTAAATCAATATCTTTAAACAAAATGAACACAAATAAATATCCAATGGGAGAGACGAAAAACAGTGTCCTAGCACAGTATACTTACTATTGCCTGCAGGAATCATGCTTGCCTCTCAACATTTCCATCAATGTCCTCATCCATTTTCCTGGAACAGATGTTGGTCCGGGCACCTACTTCTTGGGACGGATGGGGGGTTTAGGATTTTTTTTTAGGGAGAACAGGGCTTGGGGATTCTGGGAAGGAATGTTTATATATATGGTGAGGTTTATGGGTATCATAGCATTTTAAGATATGGGTGAAATAGGGACCTGTAGAATAATGGAGGGACGCAGAGGAATTTGGTGCCCTGGGTAAATTGCGGTGAGTTTTTTTAATGATGTCAGGTGTTGGGAGGGGTCAGATGGTGGCATGGGGTCAGAGCTTAAAACAGGGGCAGAAAGAGAAATAGGGACAGGCATTCTGTAATCACTGGTGTCTGAGAAGATACTACCAGGGACAGGACTTCTCAATTTTACAGACAGAGCTGAGTGCATATGAACCTTATATTTCTTTATTTCGACTACACAGAGCCACAACAGAAAGACATACAATAATAAAACAGAACATTGACAAATTTCCAATGTACAAAAAATACATCTTCAAAACAATGTTAACAAAGAAATTAAAATTATCGGTGATGCCTGAGAAGAATATCCACTAAGAAAGTCATCCAACGTTTGGATGATCATATACAACAGGGATGATCTCATTATACCATTGATCTTCTTCTGATATTCCACATTGCAGCTAGGAATTTACTAACAGCAAAAACAATTAGTGGAGATAAATCAGATTTTAGTATTGGATAAGCATCCAGATGTTTCCTAAAGCCCCATTTTTTACATAAGGAGACAATCCACTTTTTCCTGGGCTTCATGTACGAAGGACAGAAAAACATTACATGAATATCGGCATATGAACCAGAATGTCAATCACTTGAACCAGCTGCTGACTGACACATTCGTAGGCATGCAACAATGCTGTCTTCCCCACAGAGAGTCTCTTAATAACCTTCAGTGCCTCCTTTGTCAACAGTGCTTGGGGGATGAGAATGGGGGGGGCAATGCCCAAGGAGCAAAGGAGATAGCAGTCTGTATATGGACTGAGTACAGGTTTGAAACCAGGGAGCAGGACTGAGGGTGGAGCTGGTGATAGTGGTAGTAACAGCCACAGGAACAATTGTTGTGGCCTGTGGTGTTTCGGTCATCCCCATGAGGGACTGGCCAGAGTTTTAGGCCTCAACATCGATGAAGAAGTGGCCTCCTGATCAGTTCTCTCACTCTCAGTGCCACGGGCCGTTCAGTCTTAATAGCTCACCTGCCAACTCCCAGTGACCCTCCTGATTATCAGCCAACGTGTGGCCACTGTCTACCTCACATGTTTTGGAGGAAGATGAAAGCAGAAATATGCATTCATCAGTTAGACAGTGAAATAACATTTAAAGAAAGGGCACAAATTGTGAAAACCCAAAGGACCTGATTTAGTATTTGGTGAACAGGTTACTACAACATAAATGTCATGGATATTATGTCAGCCTTATTATGAGTGCATCATATCCTATTATACTTGTAATGAGACAGCTGGGATATCTGTCATACTTGTGACGGAGTACCCATGCACAAAACTCTAAATCAGGCCCAGTATCTGTTAATGTACAAATTGAAAGCAAATGCAAAGCTAACATTTCTAAAGAATGCAGAATTGATTATGATTCAAAAACATTGATTGCCATATTAAGAATTTGAAAGACAGGACACTCCATCACAAAAGTAACATAAATCCTATCCACTGTGTTACAAGTGCCTTACACTCTATTGCACATGCAATATAGTGGAAGTCTTTTTTGCCACGTCATACTCAAAATCAGGCACGTAATGTTATTTTTTATTTTTTGAAACTTTGGTGACCAGAGGTTCCCTAACTGGTTTATACTCCTATTCTATGTCCTGCATTCAAATTTGTATGTGTCTGATAACACACATTATGCACAGCATGGACCTAACATAAAATAAAACATATCTATATGAAGAGCTAACCGATATTTGTGGTAATACTCTGCTTACACATTTGACTAGGACCTATAACCATCCCCTCACAAAATGGCTAAGGAATACTATCCATGTCAAGAAAGGTTAGATGCATATGGTTGTGGCAAAACATCATTTATATGAGATTTCACAGGAAGACTAATAATACCTTTTACCTGCTCAACATGACTATTATCCTCATGAATCACTTGTAGAAGGGCCTGTGTTAGAAATGGGATCTCTGGTTGGCTAAGGCTTGCGCCAAAGCCAGGCAGAAACCACCACTCTAGTCAGGGCAAGGAAGTTACACGCCGCAGATAACCCCTGCTCACCCCCTTGGTAGCTTGGCACGAGCAGTCAGGCTTATCCCGGAGGCAATGTGTAAAGCGTTTGCGCGCACACACAGCAACAACACCCCAGGCACACCACAAAAGGAACTCGACACAAGGTTATATATAAAAATAGCCTTTGTATTATAATAAACACATTAGATAATAATCACATAATATACACTGTGCCAACTGGCACTGGGCAGTATCTACAGGGGATTATATACACCTGACAGGGCCAATTGGGCCACTGTCAGAACAATCACAAAGGGAAATTAGCAAATGTAGAACATATACTAACTGTAGCATAAAATAATAAAGGTAGTCAATCAGTAATAACAACCAGTCGCTACTGGTAGAAGAAATGAACTTGGCATCTTCAATTTAGCATAAATCCCATTATGCCTAACATCCAAAGCATGAATACACCACACATTAGGGTTCAAATATATCCTACCCAACCCTCAGGGGCATAAATACATTAGGCATCATGTTAGGTATAAAACATCATGTAATCACTATCACAAACACAGTGTGCCCCAAGCGGGGGCACATCACCTGAAAACTGGCCCCAGGCCAACTGGCCTCTCACAGGGGCTCAAATGCCCGATGTCCAGAGTGTGCGGGCGGCTGCGCACGCAGCAAAAGCAGAAGGCGCAAAAGATCAGGCTTAAACGTTGCAGCTGCCCACTACTTGCTGGGCAGCTGGGAAGTCAAAAGATGGCCACGGGCATTCACTGTGCCCTCTGTCCCATTCTGGGACTCTGTAATGCTGTGCCCCCAATGTTAGCACAGTGGCACTGGCCCTCCAACCCAAAGGTGGGCATGGGCACCTCGATGCCCCCACGTTGGAAATGGCACTGGTGAACCCCCCCGGGGGCTTTGTAAATAACTTGGCAATACGTGGCAGCTGCCCGCTACGGCGGTGCACCAGAAGAGGCAAAATAACACTGGCACTCACGGTGCCGCCGGAGCCCCCACTGGGACTCTGAAATAACAATTGCCCGCTCGGTGCCGCCTGGAGACCCCTCTAGAAAGGCACCAGCCGTCTCACCTGAAGTTGGGGAGGCTCCTTCCAACTCCTTTCTTCACCCGGTCCCTCTTTCTGGGACCGGGACTTCATTGGAGAGCCTGCGAGGCTCCGACGGCTTCCGGCGGCATGCGGGGTGGGCTCCCGCCGAACTTCAGGTTCTGTTTGCCGGCACACGCGGGGCTCCCACTGACACACGGGAGCCCTGCCAACGACTGCAGCACTTCTCCACTGCTCACCGGGCACCACGGGGCTCTCCCTCGCTCTCGGGGGCCTCGCGTGAAGATGGCGACTTCCTCCTCATGGAACCTCTCAGGGCACGATCTCCCTGGAGCCGGGACTTCCTGCCTCCGCTCTGTGTCACAATGACGTGGAGGTGGGAGTCCCGGTTGCCATGCAACACTCCGGCTTCCCTCGGGGCCGCGGCAGTGAATTTCTTTTCCTCCAAAGCGGCGATGCGGGTGGGCACCTGCCAGTAAGGGAATTAAAAAGTGCGGCAATGAGGGGTGGACTCCCTCTTTCTTAAGCATACAGAGCGGGGTTGGCACCTGCTATGAAGGCACCGATGCGGGGTGGGCTCCCGCTCAGTTTTCAGCACAAATCAGCAGCGACAACGCGGGGTGGGCTCCCGCTTCTCCCCAGCATTATGGGGGGTCCCCATGCCAGGGACTCGCTCCTGATGAATGGCTCGGCGCTGCAGAGCCCACGTGCTCCTCCAACAAGAGAAGCGCTCTTTCCCCTAAAAGCAAAGCGCTCTCGGGTGCTTCCCACAAATTACAGCCAAAGCGCTCCCAGGCTCCTGAAGTCACAGTCCAGGCGTTTTAGTCCCAAAGTCCAGGGAAAAGTACTTTAGGAGGAAAGGGCAAGCCAAATCACTCCCAGGCTCCTGAAGTCACAGTCCAGGAGTTTTAGTCCCAAAGTCCAGGGAAAAGTCCTTTAGGAGGAGGCTGGGCCCAGGCAGGCCAGCTCACAGGGCCCTCCAGCAGGGAGGCAGTCCCTAGTGGTGATTTCTCCTGGAGCCCAGCAGCAGCAGCAGCAGGCCCCCCTCAAGTTAGAACAGCACAACAGAGAGCAACATTCATGGGGTCACATCCCTTTCTCTTATACACAGATTTCCTTTGTCACAAAGGTGCAGGGCCAGGGGGAAACCAGATGCAACTGGTTTGGGGGTGCTTTGGAGCACTTTGTTGTGCTCAGCTCCTCTCTCCATTGTCAGGTGGGGCTAGGTGCTCAGACGCACCACAGGGGGCGAAGCCAGCATTGTGGAGGGAAGGCACAGCCCTCTTCAGGTCCCAGGTGCAACTCCTCCCTCCCATCTACGTGCAGATCTCCCTATTCACCACTGGGCAGACTCATCCTGGCTCCTGGAATTCCCCAGCCCTCTCAGCTCCTGTCAATCACAAGCCAGACAAATTGAGTCCCTGAACGTCAGGTTGAAGGCACATGTTGAATGAATAGGTTGTTTGGCTGTTCTAGCAATGTTTGACTATTTATGGTCTTTTTATTCCAACACAGGTATGGAGGATAATCCACCATCTTTCCATCCACAGAAATTACACTCTAAATTTGACAGCTGGAGTATTGACTTTTGTCAGTCCCTCCACCATTGATGAAGCAAGAAAAATGTGCTTGGCAGATAAATGACTTTAGTCCTTCAAACTTCCATACTCTAAATGGACGGCAACACCTCCATTGTAGTGGACAATTGAACAGACTTTTTTGACAGCCCATCCACTTCTCCCAAACTATATGTCAGGCTGTATGTCTGAAGGTAGAAATCTTGACTGGGCTAAGCCATGACAAGTAACAACCTGCAAGAGGACTTCAGCACTACAAAATTAATAATGTTACAATTTTGAGCTTTTCCAAAAGCAGCTGCTTCAGCAGGACCTCAAAGTTCAAGATAAATTTACAGGATGCAGCTTGCAACCTGTTCAAGATTTTAACTTCCATTTCAGAGACTATGTCTCAAGATAAAAACTCTGACCAGGACTCCCAGCTTGGGGTATCTGGCCTGCTCTGCATCGCAGTCAGGCTGATATCATACCTAGGTCCTAGTCAACTGTAAATAGTGACTTTAGATTGCCATTTTACATTTTCTTGGTGCTTTTTGTCCTAAAACTTAATATATTCATTTCTCTACCCTTACTGGATTTAGGTTTTTTGTTTTAATTGTTCTTAGTAAATGTTTCTCTACACTTAGAAACAGGTAGTGGGATTGTTATTATGTTGTGTTTTGACTATTTCATTCTGTTGGTACTAATAAATCCTTTACAAACTTTTCCTTAGTTAAATCCTATCTGAGCTGTGATTTAGCTATCATGGGTTGAGCCCTGGTTTATTTAATAAAGTTGTGTGTTCAATGTAACAGTATTTAAGACTTATTAATTGGGAATGACTCATATCCTCCCCTACTAATAGTCCATTTTCATAACCTGTCATTGTGGTTATCAATGCAGAAACTGTGAAATAAAAGTGTTTCATTTCCTTAACAATGAAAATTTCTCACGGTCAATAGAATCACATTTTCTTCCATTGTTTCCAGGCACAAATAGGCTCCCCATTTTTGGAGAAAAATAATGGTAGTTGCCCCATTCTTGTGGCAGACCTTACAACCGATTTGTGAACTAATATAAGAAATTAAGACAAGTGGCCAACAAAATAAACTTACAAAAAAAATGATAAAGCAAATTCCTTAACTTGGTACTAGAGTGTGCCAAAGTGTATGTTCAATTCTAGTTTTCTCCTTCTAAGTGTTCATACACCATTACTGTTCAAATGAAACACTGATTACTTTGCTCCCAACAAAGTGATTGCACTTCAAATCATGACACTTTTCCCAGACATGACAAATAATGCTTTAGTCTCTACTGCATACAGGTTATTCCCTTCCTTCCTTTTCACCCTTTAAAGGAACAATACACTTTACCCTTAGGGCCAGATTCCACATGACGCTTTCTTTTCTCACACATCACACAAATGCTCAAGGGCTGGTTTTGGGCAGCGTGTACTTAGACAGACTACTAATAATAATTGTTCAGGCATGATGATCAACAGTACAAATATATGTTATTGATTTCCCTCACGTTTAGCAAGTACTCATGGCCAGATGTATGACCATTTAATTTTGCAAGTCTCTAAATGTACTAATGTGTCTCAAACACACGTAGCGATTTCCAATGGGTTTGCAAATGACCTACCTCATCAATATTCATCAGGAAGGTCGCAATTTGTGAGCCATTGGGAATGGCCTGTAATCACAAGGATGGCGGGCTGCTGGGGTCAGCAGACCACCATGGCTGTGATTGCTTTTTAAATAAAGCAGACATTCACAATACAAATTGACAATTTTCTAAATAACACCTACTATCTGTTACATTGAAAGTTGGCTCCTTGCACGCACCCAATATATATATATATGGCACTTACATTATACATATTGTGCATTGGTTGTTGTTGTTCAGCATGTATGATTGGCATGGGCCCTTCTACGTTGTCAGATATTGGTCAGTGGCTCAAGCGCCTCTACTTTCATATGTTGCTTCCTGAGGTGTGAGCTAGTCCGCTAACTAGGGAAGCGGTTAGTAATGATTGGGAAAACACAAAATTAACTGGAGTAACAGTATTCTTCCTAACTCAAACTGGTCTAGCCATTCCCGTTCCCTATTTGAAAAGATGTAAATTTGCCTATTTGCCGCTGCCTCGAGCTGTATAGTGTCAGGTTCAAGTCAGACATTGTCTAGTTGTGTATCTCAGTCTTTGCTGTGTGCTCTAACTCATGCCACCTATTCCTCACTATATGTTGCTTGTGAGTGCCAGCGTGCCATCGCTGTCAGCAGCTCGGCCCTGTAGATCTCACAATATCGTATTCCAGTATGTCGCAATCGGGATCCTGTGAAGACCCAGCGTGTCATCCCTTCGCAGTGTGGTGCCTTCCACCGTGGCCCATACTTGTAGGGAACGTCTCCAGACCTGTGCATTGGGGGGCTCAGTAGACCTCCACCATTTTGTAATTAGTCGCTTTGCCACATCTAGCCCCAGTGCTATAAAGCAAGAGGTTACCCTTTGGCTTTTACGTTTGCAAAAAATGTGTAGGACACACGCAGGGGCTCAAAGCACTCCATGGATTGAGCTAGGGTGTGAGTTACTGTTGTCCAGTAATCCCAAAGGAGCGGACAACTCCACAGCATGTTCAGTAAATACACGCCTGTGGATTGGCATTGTGGGCACCCGGCATCTGTTCGGCTGAAGTATTTGTTTATTTTGGCCGGCGTGAGATATGCTCTCTGTGTTATATAATATTGAATTAATCGGAAACACATGTTCCTTGGCACTCTGACCCTCCAGAACTGTGGCCCATTCTGCATCTGTGAAAGGGCGCCATAGGCCCCCCTCCCAGTTTTGTCATAATGGCGTTAGCGCTGTTGCTGTGTGCTGTCTGAGAGATGCAGCAAACGATTCAGTCAGGTGCCGGCCCTGTCCCCTAAAATGGAGATATTTTATAGTTGAATGCATCTGGGGCTCCTGGGCCATGTCGCCCCAATGTTTGCTTAGAACTGCTGTGAGTGCTCGGTGTAATAGGGATTGACCCAGCGGCAATCCGTTCTCTTCCATCAGCAAATCAAATGATATCAGAACACCGTCACAGGTATAGGTCCCCTACATCCTGGATCCCCCTCGTCCCAATGCCCCAACTCGGAAGGCCTAATAGCTGCACGTCCCTTAGAGGTTCCCAGTAGCAGCAACACTGATGCATACTGCTTTGTGGTTCAAGTAATGTATAGAGACCTGCGGTAACGGCAGTACGGCATGTTGAGCAATAGTGGGGTTGGTGCTCTTTCCTTATGGCATGGGTGGAACAGGGTTAGGAGGGCCCCATGGGACCAGGGTGGGGAGGTGGTTGCTGTGTCGGACAGCTGGCGCATGGAAAATCATTGAGCGTATTTTATCCATGCTGTAGTTGGGCACCTTGGTAATACTGTTCTAGATTAGGTAGGGCCAAGCCTCCTTGGTTGCTTGGTAAATAGAGTTTTCGGAATGCTACTCTATTACGGGAGTTCCCCCAGATGGAGCTCCTTATTGCCCCTTCTAAGTTTTGGAAAAGTTAGCAAAGTGGTATAGGAATTGCGGTAACACCACCATTTTCACCAGCGCACGCTGCTGGTGACCGTCAGCGGCAATGCGCTCCAGAGCAGCATTTGCGAGCGCATGGACGTTGCTGCTTTGCCCACTTTGCTGTCCAATAGGTCTTCCCAGCTATGGAAGACCCTGACCCCCAAATATCTGATTGTGTCTGTCCGCTTGTCTGTGCAGGCATCATTGAGTACGTATTCCGGGTTGGGGCACCGTTTGTCAAATGGGTATGACTTGGATGTGTTCACCCTTAGCCCTGATAGAGTAGCAGATATAAAGAATTTTTTTATTGCAATGCAGCCCATTTTCCTAAAAGGAAAATGGGATGCATTTCAAACACAAGAGTGAAAAGCTACCTTTTCATTTTTTAGAACAGGCAGAGGTCCGTTGGACCACTGCCTCTCTCATAAACGGTTGCCACCCACATTAGCAAAGAGGAAGGGGTCTCTATTGTTTGGAAATGGGTTTCCACCTCCTTCACAGAGTAGGTAAAATATGAATGCTTCGCAACCGCTTTCCAGTTGCAAAATTTACAAAAATGCACCAGCTACACAATATTAGTAAGGGATGCCCTTGACATGCCCATTCCTATTCCTGACTCACAAACCCTGTTCCTCTGTTTGCAACTGCTAACTGCTGCCGCACATCTGGCCTTTAGATTACTGCTGCTATTGGTTCTATTTGTAAAATCTTGCCCTTGGAAGGATCTCCTCTGGCATTTGATCACATTCTGAACTTGGCATATGATCTCGAAAGTATGTATTTGCCTGAGCTGTCTGGCTTAATCAAGTGATCATCTCTCTTCTGAACAGCTATACCAAGAATCTTTGCACTTAATTTATTTATTGTATCCTATGGTATTCACACGAATTGAGGTATTGGTTACATTATAAATATTCATGTAAATAACCTTTGCTATATAGATTAATGATCTGTCCTTCAGTTGATAAGAATTCATTTTATTTTGGCATCAATATTACTTTGCTGTACTTTGAATACATGTTGCATTTGCCAATTATCAGCACAAAATAAAATTAATGTTTCATTATAAAATGACCAATAATGGATAACTTTATTATATGCTTTAGTGTGCTAATTGTCAAAATGAGATTAAAAAACAGTTACTCTGACACAATTTTATGCTGTTATTTAAATGTTGAGTTCTAATTTATGCGAACATTATTTTACTAACTAAATTAAGTTTATTTGATCGAAGGAACTGATAATTCTAGTTCTATATTCTAGCTCTCTAAATTATCGGCACTGTTTTCTCGTGTTTGAAACACAGAGCAAATTTGCTTGCATATGCATGTCATCCTAATTTGTTTTTTTACATTTTCATTAATACCTTGTGAACATTCATGCATGATATATCTATCTATCTATCTATCTATCTATCTATCTATCTATCTATCTATCTATCTATCTATCTATCTATCTATCTATCTATCTATCTATCTATCTATCTATCTATCTGTTAATCTATCTATCTATTTAAATATATATATATATATATATTCATCAGTGATGTCATTTGAGATGTCATCAGTGATGTCATGAGTGATGTCACTGACCATGTCATGAGTGAAATAATATGTGATGTCATCAGCAGTGCATTGCGGGCGCGCGAGTTATAGTTAACTGAACTAACTATAACGGGGCAATTTCAATGGTTTTGTACGATTGAAAAGTCCAGCTAACTATAACGACCCTGAAACCTATGGTTTTTTCAGTGAATTTCTAAGGTTTTTTAAATGCTAATTCCTAACTATAACGTGCCTGAAACTTATGGATTTTTCAGTGAATTTCAAAGGTTTTTTAAATGCTAATTTCTAACTATGCCTACAGAGATAGGACATGTGAATAAAGAAGAAAAAAGGCACAGAAAGAAAAAAAAGAAATGCAGAAAGAAGCAACAGAAGTCCTCAAAGACAAAGAAAAGTGCAGGAAGAAGGATAACTTGCAGAAAGAACAAACAGAAGAGCAGAAAGAAGCCTTGTTGCAAAATCATCCTGTACCCTCAACTTTTTCAGACGGATACTGGTGGTAACTGAGTCTGACTAACCAGTCCTCGAGCCAGTGCTATGTTAAAAGACACTCAGAATACAGTGAAAACACCTACATACACTAGGGAACACTATGCGTTGGGGTCCCCCTGTGATCAGCATGACCTCCTCTGTAAACCCCTAGTATATAATAGGGCAGGGGATTAAAACTACCCCTTAAAACGTGCCACAGGGCGTGTTTGCACACGTCACCTCAGGCCCCGTCCCCTCACTTCCCCACTGTGTAAACACGCCCTGTGGGCATTTTAAGTTGGTAGATTAAGTCCCCTTGAATCCTGAGGGTCCCTAGGGTCCAACTAGACCACTAGGTACCTCCAGTAAGCGCCACAGAGCTGCGTTGCAGAGAGATGTAAAAAGGGGCATGGCCTAGACCACCTCTCTGCAACTCAGCGCAGTGGCGCTTACTGGAAGCACCTGGTGGGCTAGTTTGCCCCCAGGGTCCCTCAGGATTGAAGGGGAATTATTTCCCCAACTTAAAACGCGCCACAGGGCTTGTTTGCACACGTTAACTCAGGCCCCGTCCCCTCCCTTCACCACTGTGTAAACACACCCTGTGTCCGTTTTTAGTTGGGAGATTAAGTTAATTTGAATCCTGAGGGTCCCTAGGGTCCAACTAGCCCACTAGGTACCTCCAGTAAGTGCCACAGAGGTGCGTTGCAGAGAGGTGTAAAAAGTGGCACGGCCTGGACCACCTCTCTGCAACGCAGCTCAGTGGCGCTTACTAGAAGCACCTGGTGGGCTAGTTAGCCCCCAGGGGCCCTCAGGATTGAAGGGGAATTATTTCCCCAACTTAAAACGCACATAGGGCGTGTTTGCACACGTCACCTCAGGCCCCGCCCCCTCCCTTCATCACTGTGTAAACACCCCTGTGGCCGTTTTTTAAGTTGGGAGATTAAGTCCCCTTGAATCCTGAGGATCCCTATTGGCAAAATAGCCCACTAGGTACGTCCAGTAAGCGCCATTGCAGAGAGGTGTAAAAAGGGGCATGGCCTGCACCTCCTCTCTGCAACGCAGAGCAGTGGCGCTTACTGGAAGCACTTGGTGGGCTAGTTGGCTCCCAGGGTCCCTCAGGATTGAAAGGGAATTATTTCCCCAACTTAAAAACGCGCCACAGGGCGTTTTTGCACATGTCACCTCAGGCCCCGTCCCCTCCCTTCACCACTGTGTAAACGCGCCCTGTGGCCGTTCTAAGTCGTGAGATTAAGTCCCCTTGAATCCTAAGGGTCCCTAGGGTCAAACTAGCCCACTAGGTACCTCCAGTAAGCGCCACAGAGCTGCGTCGCATAGAGGTGTAAAAAGGGGCGTGACCTCAGAACACCTGTCAGCAACGCAGCTCTCTGGCGCATACTGGAGGTACCTGTTGGGCTAGTTGGCTCTCAGGGACCCTCAGTATTGAAGGGGAATTAATTCCCCAACTTACAACTGGCCAGGGGGTGCGTTTGCAGAGTGCTGCAAGGAGGGGGCGTGGCCTCTGGCACGATGCCGATCTTTTATTTTTTTTATTTTTTTAAGAAGGAGGGCTGTGTGGCCCCCCTTCTTTTTCTAATTTACTGGCCCTGGGGACCCCATCCCCCAGGGCCTGCACCCTAATTATTTTGTTGAAAAAAATTAATGTGGCCCTCCCAAGGCCTTAATCGGCCCTGGGGACCCCAACACCCGGGTCATGGCCTTTTTTTTTATTATTCTTTAGGAGGGGGCTGCGTTGCCCCCCTCCTCATGCCACTTATGGCCCCGGGGAACCCATCCCGCGGGGCCGGCCTTTGTTTTTTAATATTTAAAAAAATATATATTTATAGAAACACCTAGGACATGCTGGACAAACCGTGTGTACCTATCACCATGACGATTTGCGTGATATTCATTAAAAGGCGACTATGCATAGAATGAATCCACGTGGAATGTATTTACACCGCTAGGGAAGCTCTGACGTGTCTGATGCCCTACCGTGCCTAATCCCGGCGCCCCTGCCGGTGGGTACTCTCCAAGTAGACACCCTTGTCGTTTATTTATACAAACATGGGTAGCTATTGACGGGCACATTTAATATACACGCACACCAAGCCATTCAAAGGGGATTCGACAAAAATTCGACCAAACTATGCAAGAAACCCCCTCACAGTTAATAAAACACCCACCGCCGAATGAATAATACTTTTTATTTTACTCTCTGGAAAGGAGACAAACCTCACTTGAGAGTCACAGCGTGCTCCTGGCTGAGCCCAATGCTGTGTTACACCCACCAGTGCCCGCCGAGTGCCTCACACCTCTGTGTTGTATTTAACCAGCTAGTGCGTATGCTATGACACTCTCTAGCCCATGTGCACTGTAACACCACCCCGTGAATATGTCATGCCACACTTGCTTTTGCACGGGTTATATTGCCCCATCTAACGTACCTTCCTTGATGCCTATGTTATAACGCACAGCGCTATGCCATACATATTTAAATCTGGGATCCATAGCTTTGTCACAGTGCATATGCAACGTTACACTCCCCAGCACATATTTTATATTACAACTTTAGAGAATAGTTAGGTTATACAACACTGCCCTGTGCATATTACACTCCAAGGCACATATCGCATAGCACGCGCTAGTGCCTGTGCTATCTCGCGCTCTCCAATGAATCTGTCATTGCGCACAATGTATTGCATATTATATTTCACGCCCCGGTTCATCTTATATTACACTTTTTGGTGCATAGTTTATACCATATACGTTATGTTATGTTATATGGTTCTTATAAAGCGCCTATCACCACTGGTCTCTAAGCGCGTATATCTAGTTTTCATTTTCAATCGTGCTCTCAGGACTATGTTCTATATAACACTGCGTCCACCTACCCTTTTCACGGGCATTACATTTTGCAATGGGGGGTGGAGGGTCAGGGGGTGTTTCTGCCAAGTGAGCCCGGAGTCACAGTCACAAACGTTCTCTTCTTCCTGAATAAAAGTGAGATTATGCTGCATACTTGTTCATATTTTAAGTAGTTCTCACAGACACACATTTTAAAAACAATAAAGTTCCTAATACCCACATTCTCTGAACAGTTAGCTTGCTGCCCCATCCACCTCCTCCCTATCCTCTGTTGTCTGAATCCATGGACTAGCCTCCTCCCTCCTGCCACACAAGGTCTGATGTGCTGCCACTGCCCTCCATTTAGCATGATGTACCAGTCCACTCCTCCTGCCCTCCATTGCCCAATTATATGGCCCATCATTGACCTCCTGCTTAGCCTCTGTGCTTAGCTTGCTGCCCCTATTCTCCTTCCCCCTGCCCTCCGATGTCTTTGTGCATGCCCCTGCTCCATACTTTTTGACCACCATGTTCCATGGACCTGCCACTCCTATCTACTCTGGGTGTTCTGTTGAGCTGCCACTCCCCTCCCACCTGCCTAGCATTGTCAGATGACTGTAACCTGTCCCTGCCACCACCACCCTGCCTGTCCACATGCCATGCCCCTATCCCCTTCCTCCTGACCTCCATGGTCCATTTTACTGCCACACCCTTCTGCCCTCCCTGGTCTGTTGTGCTGCAACTGCTTCTCCTGCCTGCCCCGCGCAGTCTGTTGGGAGGCCCCTTCCCCTGAACTCTCTTGTCTGTGCCCAGGTCCTGACCCTCCCTTCTATCCTCCATGGTCCTTTTTGCATGCCCCTGCACCCCTCCTTCTTGCCCATCATAGCCATTGTGCTGCCACTAACCCTCCCGCTTGCCATGCATGGTCTTCTGTGCTGCCATGGCTCCTCCCACCCTCCCTGTGTGGTCAGCTAGCTGCCCCTGACCCCCTCCCACCTTCCCTCCATGGTCTGTGTGTATGCCATCATAGTCTCATTGTTGCTCTCCATGGTGTGTCTTGTTTCTAGTGCCCATCCTGCCTGACCTCCATGGTCATCTTGCTGCTCCTGCCCTGCCCCCTTGCCCCCAGCCCTCTGTTTCCATGTGCAGACCCCTATTCCCTCCCTCCTGGCTTGTCTGTTCCATTGTAATGCCCCTGATCCGTCCATCCTGCCCTTTATGGTCTGTTATGCTGCAGCTTTCTCTCCTGTCTGTCCATTATGGTCAGCTAGCTACCATTGCCTCTTTCCCCTCTGTTCTCTGTTGTTCATGTGCATGGTCCTGTCCCCTCCCTCTTGCTTTCTATGGATTGTTGTGCTGCACTCCCGTCCCACATGCGATGTGTGGTGTATTGTACTGCTGCAAACCCTGATGCCTGCCCTGTAGGGTTAGTTTAGTGCACCTCTCCATGTCCCTCCTGTCCTCTGTTATCCGAGTCCATGACCCTACAGGAGACAGATCAAATAAAGCCCATTTGAGGTTAAAAACATTGGACGTTTCCTGGCTGAAACGGGTCTGTTGGCATGTATGGTTGTACTATCACTGCCTCTTCCTTCTGCCCACAATGGTCTATTATATTGCCACAGCCTCTCTTGCCAGTCCTGTATTGTTGGTTTGTTGCCCCTGCCCCCGTTTCCACTGCCCTCCGTAGTCGGTTGTGCTGCCACTGCCCTTCCTGCCTGCCCAGTGTGGTAAAATTGTTGCCTCTGCATTCTACTACCTGCCTTCAATTTTCAGAGTCCGTGCCCCTGGCCTCTGCCTCTCAACAGTATCCCAATGAACAACTAGATTGCTAACATTCTATATTTATTACAAAAGTGTGGAACGCCTGACGTCATCTTGATGTAATCAAAACTGTAATACCTAGAGTATTTCCTTTAGAAATTACATATATGAGAGGGTCTTATTTGCATCAAAATTATGGTTAGTGCTCTAAAAAACTAAAATGAAGACATATTTTCTGAGTTTTCAAATAGCGACAAAGAACTTTTAAATTATTTGTAATCTTTATGTTTTTTTATCCAGTTGACCACTTGATTAAATGTTGCACCTAGGGGAGAGGATGTGGTGTTACTTCCAGAGCTGCAGACTTTGCAACTGGGGAACCAGGTTGGAGTTTCTGCTTCAGCTCAACATTCTGTGATTCTGTCTAAATCACTTAATCTCCCCATGTCTACAACCAAAATGAATTTGATCTTGTGTGATGTAACCAATGCTCGTGTAAAGCACTCCAATACCTGACAAGTCTGCACTATATAAAACTGCAAATACACAAAAAATAAGTGTTTTGCACACTTCTGTCATTGGGCTACATGTGGGCTACATCTGGGTGATATTTGTGCTGCATTTGGGCTCTTTTGTCTCTGGTGGCCATCTTGGGAGATTTATTTGTTATAAAGTTTCCTAATTTCCTCATTTACTGCAGTCTCCTCAGTGGGAATACTTTCAGTTTTTTATTTTGGTTCCATCAAGAAGGCATTCAGATGTGTCACACATTTGCCATAAATTCTGAATGTTAGCACTCTAGTTGCTCATTTGATCACTGTAGTAAAACTACTGCTCACCAGGGAAGTCTGCTGCTGGTATTCAAAGTGCATGTTTCAGTCTGCATGTCAGAATTTGTTTATGAAATGGAAGAGGATTTGAGAAGTCAAAATGTGCCCTAATTTTTCTTTCTGCAGAACTAATCATAATTTCTAAGGCAAAATGAAATCCCTCATTTTGTTCCTTTGTAAATTAAATGTTTTAAGTGTTACCACTTTATTCCAATCAAGATGGCTTCAGGTGTGCCATACTTTTGTCATAAGTAAGACTGTTAGCGCTCTAGTTGTTCGTTAGAACACTCTGGGACATTCTGTCATTGGGCTATACTTGGGCTACATCTGGGTGATATTTGGGCTACATTTGGGATCTTTTGTCTCTGGTGGCCATCTTAGGAGATTTATTTGTTATGAAGTTTCCTAATTTCGTCATTTACTGCAGTCTCCTCAGTAGGAAATACTTTCAGTTTTTTACTTTGGTTCCATCAAGAAGGCATTCAGATGTGTCACACATTTGCCATAAATTCTGAATGTTAGCACTCTAGTTGCTCATTAGATTACTGTAGTAAAGCTACTGCTCACCAGGGAAGTCTGCTGCTGGTGTTCAAAGTGCATGTTTCACTCTGCATGTCAGAATTTTTTTATGAAATAGAAGAGGATTTGAGAAGTCAAAATGTGCCCTAATTTTTCTTTCTGCAGAACTAATCATAATTTCTATGGCAAAATGAACCCCCTCATTTTGTTCCTTTGTAAATTAAATGTTTTAAGTGTTACCACTTTATTCCAATCAAGATGGCTTCAGGTGTGCCATACTTTTGTCATAAGTAAGAATGTTAGCGCTCTAGTTGTTAGTTAGAACACTCTGGGACATTCTGTCATTGGGCTATACTTGGGCTACATCTGGGTGATATTTGGGCTACATTTGGGCTCTTTTATCTCTGGTGGCCATTTTGGGAGACTTATTTGTTATGATGTTTCCTAATTTCCTCATTTACTACAGTCTCCTCAGTAGGAAATACTTTCAGTTTTTTACTTTGATTCCATCAAGAAGGCATTCAGATGTGTCACACATTTGCCATAAATTCAGAATGTTAGCACTCTAGTTGCTTATTAGATCACTGTAGTAAAGCTACTGCTCACCAGGGAAGTCTACTGCTGGTATTGAAAGTGCATGTTTCAGTCTGCATGTCAGAATTTTTTAATGAAATAGAAGAGGATTTGAGAAGTCACTCAAAATGTGCCCTAATTTTTCTTTCTGCAGCACTACATACTTTCTATGGCAAAATGAACCACCTCATTTTGTTCCTTTTTAAATTAAATGTTTTAAGAGTTACCACTTTATTCCAACCAAGATGGCTTCAGGTGTGCCATACGTTTGTCATAAGTAGGACTGTTAGCGCTCTAGTTGTTCTTTAGAACACTCTGGGAAGCCGCAGTAGAACACAAAGGAATCAACTGACAGTCTCTGCCCTTGTTGGATGTACATGTTTTACTGATATTGTCAGACTTCATTCTCACATGACTGAGAAAGATAATGTGAATTTACAGAAAATATGCTCTCAGTTTAGCTTATAGATCACCTTCCAAACCTGTGTGAGAAAAGCATGAGAAAATAGTTTTCTCTCAAACATGATTCATGATATCACAGCAGAAAGCTTTTTCGCATGGTAAAATCACCTTAGAACACACCACAATTCCTAAAATGAGTATGGTGCCATCAACAAATGATTTATAATGTAACTAAACTCTTAAAACCTTCTATTAACTGCAGTGCTTTTTAATGAGGTGCTATCTTGTATATTGGTCCCAAGATGGCTGCCAACATTTCTTGGATGAAGTGCTGACAGCCAATCAGATCTCACAATGAGATGTGTGGTTAGGTTCCGCCCAGATATGTATGTGATTTTACTTTTGATTTTCTCAGGAACTACTGACCGGATTTACACCATTTAAGCAAAAGCAAAAGACACGAGTCTGAACTGAGGACTACCTCTTTGCCAAATTTGGTGTAATTCCGTTCAGCACTTCAGGCTGTAGCTGCGTCAAGAGGTCCTATGGGAAAATGCATGGGGAAAACGCGTTTTGGGACCCCCCGTTTTTCTCCGCCCCCGCTTGACGAATAACCGTGAAATTTTCCCCTGCAATAAAGCCTATATAGGCAGTACGATTCACTGGGCAAAAAAAGTGTGCTTGAGCATGTCAGGGCGATACGTCATAACAACAGACAGTATCCAGTTGCGCGACAATTTTTTGACCATCATCTTCAAGATGAGAAACTTCTAAGAATGGTGGTGATTGATGCTGTAAATGTAAGGGGTGGGAACAGACAATTGCATTACGCCAACTAGAGTCAAGATATATTATTGACCTGGAAACCATGGCTCCCCTAGGATTGAATTCAAGTGAGTAGTTAGCGGTAGATCTACGAGATTAAGGTTAACAAACTTTATATATGTAGTGTAAATTTATAATCTGGAAATATTGTTGAATTTGTCTGCCTTTTAACAGTCTTTTAATACCACTCAATGATTTTATGTCATTTTTCAAATGTTTAGGTGGGGTGCACATTTGGAATCCTTCGCCCACTGGGGCAGAATTGTTCGTTTTATACATCTGAAACTGCATACATCAGATATTGGACTTTTGGTTGTTTCATTATAGCCGTTGAGCTGATGAATTGGTGATACAGGTACCAGCAAACTCAGACCTTATGGTCAGTTGCTTTTAATGTGCTATTAGAGTGGTTAATACTATCCTATGTCATATGAATATACAATTAAATAATGTTGTATATGTAGTCTTATCAAAAAAGTTCTTTGCACATGAGTATTTGAAGAATTGTTAATGTGTCAAATGTTGACTTATGTGGAACAGTTAAACCATTCGGTATTGCATAAGAAATAAGGTTTCAGTTGTGTATACACTGTTCTGACAGTGATAAGATGGCTGCCATGTTTGTGAGAATTTTTCACTTTTGGTGCAATTGTCCTTTTACTTTGTTTAGTGCATGCTGTTACTGCTTAGGCTTCAGCGTGACCAAGGCGTAAGATGAAACGCGTTGCTGGTGCAGTCAGTAAACTCTTTACACTGCAATGTCCAAGGTGTCCTTGTTTTTCTCCGAAACGTCAGGAATAGTGTGCTGTATAAATATATATATTCACTGAAAAAACCATAGGTTTCAGGCCTGAACTAGTTAGAAATTAGCATTTAAAAAACCTTTGAAATTCACTGGATGATGCCATCAGTGATGTCATTTGAGATGTCATCAGTGATGTCACTGACCATGTCATGAATGATGTAATATGTGATATCATCAGCAGTGGATTGCGGGCGCGTGAGATGTAGTTATTACAACTAACTATATCGGAGGAATTTCAAGTGAAATGTCCAGCTAACTATAACACTCCTAAAACCTATTGTTTTTTCAGTGAATTTCTAAGGTTTTTTAAATGCTAATTCCTAACTATATCAGGCCTAAAACCTATGGTTATTTCAGTGAATTTCAAAGGTTGTGTAAATAACAATTTTTAATGTATTAATTGTTATACAGATTTTTTTTATACTGATTTACTACATTTTTTAAACTATTTATTTTTAAATATATTTTTTAATTACATTATAATTACATTATACATTACAATACAAAATATACTTTCTCAGAATGAATTACTTTAGTTGAAATACTTGGCAAATAGGCAGCAGACTTTTAAGTTCAGTAGTTACAGTTGTTGCAATGAGCAACACTATTTCAAAACACAAAGCACCATTGATCTCAATGTGAATTTCTAGTTAAATGCAATTAGTTACTTTATGGATTACTTTTCTAACCACAAGACTGGATCCTAGATTCAGTCCTTGGACATCTCCTGTAAACAGTTGAGTAAAAGCGTTTTGGCTACAGTAGGTATTTTTAAGGAATATTATTGTATTTTAAAAGTTGACATAGAATCACCAATGTTATCCTATGGCAGAAAATTCACTTAGCAGGTAAGTAGTGTTATCATTACTTTTTCTTACTCAGTGGTGGATCCTGGATCCAGCACTGGCCAACCTCCTGTAAACAGTTGAAAGAATGTGTTTAAGTATTACAGACGATTTTTTAGGAATATTTTTAGTTTGTGAAAATAGACACTTAGAAACTTTTCTGGTGAAAACTACACAATGGATTCCTATGGAAAGAAATACAAGTTACTGGTAAGTACGCTTAGAATTACTTTTCAGAGTCAGTGCTGGGCTAAAAGATGCAGCCCTGGGTTCTCTACTGATAACAGGTGAGTAAATCGGAATTCGTAGTGCGGCTGATTTTAGAGGAATATTTGTACAATGGTGAAGGAAGGGGGTGGGGCCTGAGGTGACGTGTGCAAAGAAGCCCTGTGGCGCATTTTAAGTTGAGGAATTAATTCCTCTTCAATCCTGAGGTCCCCTGGGGGCCAACTAGCCCACCAGGTACCTCCAGTATGCGCCAGGGAGCTGCATTGCAGAGAGGTGTTCAGAGGCCACACCCCTTTTTACAACACTCTGCAATGCAGCTCCGTGGCCCTTACTGGAGGTACCTGGTGGGCTAGTTG
Organism: Triturus cristatus; assembly: GCF_964204655.1. Lineage (NCBI taxonomy): Eukaryota > Metazoa > Chordata > Amphibia > Caudata > Salamandridae > Triturus > Triturus cristatus. The sequence continues at coordinate 629,279,716 of NC_140587.1, forward strand.
GTCCCCAGGGACCCTCAGGATTGAAGAGGAATTAATTCCCCAACTTAAAACGTGCCACAGGGCTTGTTTGCGCACATATCACCTCAGACCCCGCCCCCTACCTTCACCACTGTGCAAACGCGCCCTGTGGGGTGTTTTAAGTTGGGGGATTAGGTCCCCTTGTATCCTGAGGTCCCCTGGTGGTCAACTAGCCCACCAGGTACCTCCAGTATGCGCCAGGGAGCTGCGTTGCACAGAGGTGTTCAGAGGCCATGCCCCTTTTTACAACACTCTGCAACGCAGCTCCGTGGTGCTTAGTGAAGGTACCTGGTGTGCTAGTTGTCCCCTAGGGGACCTCTGGATTGAAGAGGAATGAATTCTCCAACTTAAAACGAGCCACAGGGCATGTTTGCACAGTATCACCTCAGGCCCCACCCCCTACCTTCACCACTGTGCAAACGCGCCCCATGGCGCGTTTTAAGTTGGGAGATTAAGTCCCCTTGAATCCTGAGGTCCCCTGGTGGCCAACTAGCCCACCAGGTACCTCCAGTAAGCGCCACGGAGCTGCGTTGCAGAGAGGTGTAAAAAGGGGCGTGGCCTTATTACACCTCTCTGCAACGCAGCCCCCTGGTGCATACTGGAGGTTCCCGGTGAGCTAGTTGGCCCCCAGTATTCAAGAGTACCTAGATCCCCCTCTGCAAATGCGCCAGGGGGCACGTTTGCAGAGTGGTGCAAGGTGGGGGCGTGGCCTCCGGCCCGATCCCTTCTTTTTTTTTAGAAGGGGGGCTGTGTAGCCACCCTTCTTTTTCCAATTTATTGGCTCTGGGGACCCCATCCCCCAGGGCCTGCCCCCCGTTTTTTTTTTTATAAAAAATAATAAAATCGGGAAGGGGCCGCGTGGCCCCCCTCCCAAGGCCATAATTTGCCCCGGGGCATGGGCTTTTTAAAAAATATTTCATTTTTTGGAGGGGGACTGCCTTGCCCCCCTCCTGTGGCCCCTTTTGGCCCCGTGGACACCATACCCCAGGCCGTTATTTTATTTTTTTATTTTTAGTAGTGGGGCCGTGTGGTCCCCCTCCCGGTCCACTACTGGCCCTGGGGACCCCATCCCCCGGGGCCTGGCCACCTCGTTGAGGACCATGGGGGGGTCCCCAATCCCCCACGGTCCTAGCCGGCTCCCCGCCTCTTGCGGGAGCCGACATTGCTTTTCCACATGGGGAGCAGCTAACATGCTGCTCCCCATGTGGAAAAGCACTCTGCTTTGCTTCATTGAAGCGAGAGCAGGTTTCCCTGCTCTCGCTTCAATGGAGCAAAGCAGTTTGCAATGGCAGGGTGGGAGCCGTGAGGTCCTAACTATATCTACCTACTGGCGACCGCCAGTAAGTAATATTACCTACTGGCAGTCGCCAGTAGGTAGTTATAGTTAGGACCTATTTTCCATAGGAAATCCGCAACGTTCTATTTGGAATAACGTAGGCGCCGATTGAAAAATCTTCACAAAATTTTCCAAACTTTTGGCAAGCTCCGGTCCGCTCCTATTCTGAAAATTTCACTGGTGATCAGTAGATTTACTACAGTGATCTAATGAGCTAACATTCAGAATTTATGGCAAATGTGTGACACATCTGAATGCCTTCTAGATGGAACCAAAGAAAAAAACTGAAAGTATTTGCTACTGAGGAGACTGCAGTAAATAAGGAAATTAGGAAACTTCATAACAGATAAATCTCCCAAGATGGCCACCAGAGACAAAAGAGCTCAAATGTAGCCCAAATATCACCCAGATGTAGCCCAAGAATAGCCCAATGACAGAATGTCCCAGAGTGTTCTTAAGAACAACTAGAGCGCTTACCGTCTTACTTATGTCAAAAGTATGGCACACCTGAAGCCATCTTGATTGGAATAAACTGGTAACACTTAAAACGTTTTAATTTAAAAAGTAACACAATGAGGGGGTTCATTTTTAGGCCTGGGCGGTAAATTCCGTTCCGCTCGCGGAATTTGCAAAATTTCTGTAATTTCGCGTTCTGCGGAGAACGCGAAATTGCCTAAAATTCTGCTTTCCGCAACTTCGCGAAATTTTTTCTTGTTCGCGTTCTCAAAATGCGTGTTCGCGAGATATTTCTCCCCGAGCACGCAAACAGCAACTGTGAACAGGAAAAAAGCATCGCGAACAAGCAATTCCGTGTGTTCGCGGAACTTCTGCATGTTCGCGGAGATTTTTTACCGTTTCGCGGAGATTTGCGTAACGCGATTACGCAAATTCCGCCCACCCCTATTCATTTTGCCATAGAAATTATGATTATTGCTGAAGAAAGAAAAATTAGGGCACATTTTGAGTGACTTCTCAAATCCTCTTCTATTTCATTAAAAAATTCTGATATGCAGACTGAAACATGCACTTTTAATACCAGCAGCAGACTTCCGTGGTGAGCAGTAGCTTTACTACAGTGATCTAATGAGCAACTAGAGTGCTAACATTCAGAATTTATAACAAATGTGTGACACATCTGAATACCTTCTTGATGGAATCAAAGTAAAAAACTGAAAGCATTTCCTACTGAGAAAACTGCAGTAAATGAGGAAATTAGGAAACTTCATAACAAATAAATCTCCCAAGATGGCCACCAGAGACAAAAGAGCCCAAATGCAGCACAAATATCACCCAGATGTAGCCCACATATAGCCCGATGACAGAAGTGTGCAAAACACTTATTTTTTGTGTATTTGCAGTTTTATATAGTGCAGACTTGTCAGGTATTGGAGTGCTTTACACGAGCATTGCTTACATCACACAAGATCAAATTCATTTTGGTTGTAGACATGGGGAGATTAAGTGATTTGACCAGAATCACAGAATGTTGAGCTGAAGCAGAAACTCCAACCTGGTTCCCCAGTTGCAAAGTCTGCAGCTCTGGAAGTAACACCACATCCTCTCCCCTAGGTGCAACATTTAATCAAGTGGTCAACTGGATAAAAAAACATAAAGATTACAAATAATTTAAAAGTTCTTTGTCGCTATTTGAAAACTCAGAAAATATGTCTTCATTTTAGTTTTTTAGAGCACTAACCATAATTTTGATGCAAATAAGACCCTCTCATATATGTAATTTCTAAAGGAAATACTCTAGGTATTACAGTTTTGATTACATCAAGATGGCGTCAGGCGTTCCACACTTTTGTAATAAATATAGAATGTTAGCAATCTAGTTGTTCATTGGGATACTGTTGAGAGGCAGAGGCCAGGGGCACGGACTCTGAAAATTGAAGGCAGGTAGGAGAGTGCAGAGGCAACAATTTTACCACACTGGGCAGGCAGGAAGGGCAGTGGCAGCACAACAGACTATGGAGGGCAGTGGAAAGGGGGGCAGGGGCAACAAACCAACAATACAGGACTGGCAAGAGAGGCTGTGGCAATATAATAGACCATTGTGGGCAGAAGGAAGAGGCAGTGGTAGTACAACCATACATGCCAACAGACCCGTTTCAGCCAGGAAACGTCCAATGTTTTTAACCTCAAATGGGCTTTATTTGATCTGTCTCCTGTAGGGTCATGGACTCGGATAACAGAGGACAGGAGGAACATGGAGAGGTGCACTAAACTAACCCTACAGGGCAGGCATCAGGGTTTGCAGCAGTACAATACACCACACAGCGCATGTGGGACGGGAGTGCAGCACAACAATCCATAGAAAGCAAGAGGGAGGGGACAGGACCATGCACATGAACAACAGAGAACAGAGGGGAAAGAGGCAATGGTAGCTAGCTGACCATAATGGACAGACAGGAGAGAAAGCTGCAGCATAACAGACCATAAAGGGCAGGAGGGACGGATCAGGGGCATTACAATGGAACAGACAAGCCAGGAGGGAGGGAATAGGGGTCTGCACATGGAAACAGAGGGCTGGGGGCAAGGGGGCAGGGCAGGAGCAGCAAGATGACCATGGAGGTCAGGCAGGATGGGCACTAGAAACAAGACACACCATGGAGAGCAACAATGAGACTATGATGGCATACACACAGACCATGGAGGGAAGGTGGGAGGGGGTCAGAGGCAGCTAGCTGACCACACAGGGAAGGTGGGAGGAGCCATGGCAGCACAGAAGACCATGCATGGCAAGCGGGAGGGTTAGTGGCAGCACAATGGCTATGATGGGCAAGAAGGAGGGGTGCAGGGACATGCACAAAGGACCATGGAGGATAGAAGGGAGGGTCAGGACCTGGGCACAGCCAAGAGAGTTCAGGGGAAGGGGCCTCCCAACAGACTGCGCGGGGCAGGCAGGAGGAGCAGTTGCAGCACAACAGACCAGGGAGGGCAGAAGGGTGTGGCAGTAAAATGGACCATGGAGGTCAGGAGGAAGGGGATAGGGGCATGGCATGTGGACAGGCAGGGTGGTGGTGGCAGGGACAGGTTACAGTCATCTGACAATGCTAGGCAGGTGGGAGGGGAGTGGCAGCTCAACAGAACACCCAGAGTAGATAGGAGTGGCAGGTCCATGGAACATGGTGGTCAAAAAGGATGGAGCAGGGGCATGCACAAAGACATTGGAGGGCAGGGGGAAGGAGAATAGGGGCAGCAAGCTAAGCACAGAGGCTAAGCAGGAGGTCAATGATGGGCCATAGAATTGGGCAATGGAGGGCAGGAGGAGTGGACTGGTACATCATGCTAAATGGAGGGCAGTGGCAGCACATCAGACCATGCATGGCAGGAGGGAGGAGGCTAGTCCATCGATTCAGACAACAGAGGATAGGGAGGAGGTGGATGGGGCAGCAAGCTAACTGTTCAGAGAATGTGGGTATTAGGAACTTTATTGTTTTTAAAATGTGTGTCTGTGAGAACTACTTAAAATATGAACAAGTATGCAGCATAATCTCACTTTTATTTAGGAAGAAGAGGACGTTTGTGACTGTGACTCCGGGCTAACTTGGCAGAAACACCCCCTGACCCTCCACCCCCCATTGCAAAATGTAATGCCCGTGAAAAGGGTAGGTGGACGCAGTGTTATATAGAACATAGTCCTGAGAGCACGATTGAAAATGAAAACTAGATATAGTATATGGTATAAACTATGCACCAAAAAGTGTAATATAAGATGAACCGGGGCGTGAAATATAATATGCAATACATTGTGCGCAATGACAGATTCATTGGAGAGCGCGAAATAGCACAGGCACTAGCGCGTGCTATGCGATATGCGCCTTGGAGTGTAATATGCACAGGGCAGTGTTGTGTAACCTAACTATTCTCTAAAGTTGTAATATAAAATATGTGCTGGGGAGTGTAATGTTGCATATGCACTGTGACAAAGCTATGGATCCCAGATTTAAATATGTATGGCATAGCGCTGTGCGTTATAACATAGGCATCAAGGAAGGTACGTTAGATGGGGCAATATAACCCGTGCAAAAGCAAGTGTGGCATGACATATTCACGGGGTGGTGTTACAGTGCACATGGGCTAGAGAGTGTCATAGCATACGCACTAGCTGGTTGAATACAACACAGAGGTGTGAGGCACTCGGCGGGCACTGGTGGGTGTAACACAGCATTGGGCTCAGCCAGGAGCACGCTGTGACTCACAAGTGAGGTTTGTCTCCTTTCCAGAGAGTAAAATAAAAAGTATTATTCATTCGGCGATGGGTGTGTGTTTTATTAACTGTGAGGGGGTTTCTTGCATAGTTTGGTCGAATTTTTGTCGAATCCCCTTTGAATGGCTTGGTGTGCGTGTATATTAAATGTGCCCGTCAATAGCTACCCATGTTTGTATAAATAAACGACAAGGGTGTCTACTTGGAGAGTACCCACCGGCGGGGGCGCCGGGATTAGGCACGGTAGGGCATCAGACACGTCAGAGCTTCCCTAGCGGTGTAAATACATTCCACGTGGATTCATTCTATGCATAGTCGCCTTTTAATGAATATCACGCAAATCGTCATGGTGATAGGTACACACGGTTTGTCCAGCATGTCCTAGGTGTTTCTATAAATATATATTTTTTTAAATAATAAAAAACAAAGGCCGGCCCCGCGGGATGGGTTCCCCGGGGCCATAAGTGGCATGAGGAGGGGGGCAACGCAGCCCCCTCCTAAAGAATAATAAAAAAAAAAGGCCAGGTTGGGGTCCCCGGGGCCGATTAAGGCCTTGGGAGGGCCAAATTTATTTTTTTCAACAAAAAAAATTAGGGTGCAGGCCCTGGGGGATGGGGTCCCCAGGGCCAGTAAATTAGAAAAAGAAGGGGGGCCACACAGCCCTCCTTCTTAAAAAAATAAAATAAATAAAAGACCGGCATCGCGCCAGAGGGCACGCCCCCTCCTTGCAGCACTCTGCAAACGCACCCCCTGGCCAGTTGTAAGTTGGGGAATTAATTCCCCTTCAATACTGAGGGTCCCTGAGAGCCAACTAGCCCAACAGGTATCTCCAGTATGCGCCAGAGAGCTGCGTTGCTGACAGGTGTTCTGAGGTCACGCCCCTTTTTACACCTCCATACGACGCAGCTCTGTGGCGCTTACTGGAGGTACCTAGTGGGCTAGTTTGACCCTAGGGACCCTTAGGATTCAAGGGGACTTAATCTCTCGACTTAGAACGGCCACAGGGCACGTTTACACAGTGGTGAAGGGAGGGGACGGGGCCTGAGGTGACATGTGCAAACACGCCCTGTGGCGCGTTTTTAAGTTGGGGAAATAATTCCCTTTCAATCCTGAGGGACCTTGGGGGCCAACTAGCCCACCAGGTGCTTCCAGTAAGCGCCACTGCTCTGCGTTGCAGAGAGGAGGTGCAGGCCATGCCCCTTTTTACACCTCTCTGCAATGGCGCATACTGGACGTACCTAGTGGGCTATTTTGCCAATAGGGATCCTCAGGATTCAAGGGGACTTAATCTCCCAACTTAAAAAACGGCCACAGGGCGTGTTTACACAGTGGGGAAGGGAGGGGACGGGGCCTGAGGTGACGTGTGCAAACACGCCCTATGTGCGTTTTAAGATGGGGAAATATTTCCCCTTTAATCCTGAGGGCCCCTGGGGGCTAACTAGCCCACCAGGTGCTTCTAGTAAGCGCCACTGAGCTGCGTTGCAGAGAGGTGGTCCAGGCCGTGCCACTTTTTACACCTCTCTGCAACGCACCTCTGTGGCACTTACTGGAGGTACCTAGTGGGCTAGTTGGACCCTAGGGACCCTAAGGATTCAAATGAACTTAATCTCCCAACTAAAAACGGACACAGGGTGTGTTTACACAGTGGTGAAGGGAGGGGACGGGGCCTGAGTTAACGTGTGCAAACAAGCCCTGTGGCACGTTTTAAGTTGGGGAAATATTTCCCCTTCAATCCTGAGGGACCCTGGGGGCAAACTAGCCCACCAGGTGCTTCCAGTAAGCGCCACTGCGCTGCGTTGCAGAGAGGTGGTCTAGGCCATGCCCCTTTTTACATCTCTCTGCAACGCAGCTCTGTGGCGCTTACTGGAGGTACCTAGTGGTCTAGTTGGACCCTAGGGACCCTCAGGATTCAAGGGGACTTAATCTACCAACTTAAAACGCCCACAGGGCGTGTTTACACAGTGGGGAAGTGAGGGGACGGGGCCTGAAGTGACGTGTGCAAACACGCCCTGTGGCACGTTTTAAGAGGTAGTTTTAATCCCCTGCCCTATTATATACTAGGGGCTTACAGAGGAGGTCATGCTGATCACAGGGGGACCCCAACGCATAGTGTTCCCTAGTGTATGTAGGTGTTTTCACTGTATTCTGAGTGTCATTTAACATAGCACTGGCTCGAGGACTGGTTAGTCAGACTCAGTTACCACCAGTATCCGTCTGAAAAAGTTGAGGGTACAGGATGATTTTGCAACAAGGCTTCTTTCTGCTCTTCTGTTTGTTCTTTCTGCAAGTTATCCTTCTTCCTGCACTTTTCTTCGTCTTTGAGGACTTCTGTTGCTTCTTTCTACATTTCTTTTTTTTCTTTCTGTGCCTTTTTTCTTCTTTATTCACATGTCCTATCTCTGTAGGCATAGTTAGAAATTAGCATTTAAAAACCCTTTGAAATTCACTGAAAAAACCATAGGTTTCAGGCACGTTATAGTTAGGAATTAGCATTTAAAAAACCTTAGAAATTCACTGAAAAACCATAGGTTTCAGGGTCGTGATAGTTAGCTGGACTTTTCAATCGTACAAAACCATTGAAATTCCCCCGTTATAGTTAGTTCAGCTAACTATAACTCGCGCACCCGCAACGCACTGCTGATGACATCACATATTACATCACTCATGACATGGTCAGTGACATCACTCATGACATCACTGATGACATCTCAAATGACATCACTGATGACATCATCCTTGTGATAGAGTGGCAGACCTCCTCTCCCCCTAATATAACCTTTGATACACACATTCAAAAATAGAAACTAAAAATGTCAAAACAATGGACATACCAATATCAGTTACAACAACCTATTCAGTAATTCAAAGATCCACATACACATCCACTCATTCACCAACAGTCCTATACAGTCACTCATACATGTACTCACTCATCATATGTACTCATACACCTATACATCCTGTTACACAACGCCACTCATCCATAGAGTTACTCACACACATAGTCACTCATGCTAATAAAGAATCAAACATCCATTTACTTGCATATACACACCACCACATTTACTTCTACAGAAACTTACACATACTTAGTCTTTTAGACAATCACTTATAGAAAACACATACTTATTCAATCTCTCACTCTCACATATACTCACTTATATACACCAATAGTCACATATACTAGTTTAAAACATTTTTAGTTACTCATAAAGACACTATTGAGACAGTCATTCACTCACTAACACACCCATGCACACACTAATCCACCCATACAGTCCTGCACACATGCTGTCTTCAACACATACAAATAGTGAGTCACTCATTCATGCACCTATGCACTACGTAATACCCCCCACTGAACCATACGGACACTCAGACACTCATACTGATACTCACAAAAACCAACTAATAACCTATATAGACACTCATGTAGCTACTCACCAACCCATGCAGCCACTTATACACAAAGTGAGAGACTGATACAGATATTTACATATTTAAACATTACTCACTAAGTCATGTACTTACTAAGATACACTTAATCAGTCAGTTATACAATCAATTTTTCAAAAACAAATCATCCATTTAGACACTTATATACCCATATATATATATGTAATTTTCAGAAAAACACACATTCACTGGATGATGTCATCAGTGATGTCATCAGTGATGTCATTTGAGATGTCATCAGTGATGTCATGAGTGATGTCACTGACCATGTCATGAGTGATGTAATATGTGACGTCATCAGCAGTGGATTGCGGGCGCGCGAGTTATAGTTAGCTGAACTAACTATAACAGGGGAATTTCAATGGTTTTGTACGAGTGAAATGTCCAGCTAACTATAACATGTGTGAAACCTATGGTTTTTTCAGTGAATTTGCAAGGTTTTTTAAATGCTAATTCCTAACTATAACGTGTGTGAAACCTATGGTTTTTTCAGTGAATTTGCAAGGTTTTTTAAATGCTAATTCCTAACTATAACGTGTGTGAAACCTATGGTTTTTTCAGTAAATTTGCAAGGTTTTTTAAATGCTAATTCCTAACTATAACGTGTGTGAAACCTATGGTTTTTTAAGTGAATTTGCAAGGTTTTTTAAATGCTAATTTATGAATCTATTATTATATTTTTTAAATATTTATTTTACAATAAGCTACCTATGTATATAGTTATAGATTGACTGTATCCTGTAATATGGAATGGCTCAGCTCTTTTTTTTTTAAATTTGGATAAAGTTGAACAGCACAGTTAATATCTTCTCTAAACTTATAAACACTTTAATTATTATTTTTTTTTTAAGGGTTTCTGACCGTGCGCGCACCGTGCGTGCATGCGTACGTGCTCCGTGTGCGCATGCATACGTGCTCCATGTGCGCATCCGTACGTCGTGCGTGCTCCGTGCGCGCGTGCTCCGTATGCACATGCACGCATGCTCCGTACGCGCATGCGTACGTGCTCCGTACACGCATGCTCTGTACGTGCATACGCGCGTGCTCCGTACGCGCATGCTCTGTACGCACATGCGCGCGTGCTCCGTGAGAATGGCAGAGCAGCAGTCATCTTCTGGGAGTGAGCAGGAGACCCTTGTGCCACAGAGGCAGAGGAAACAGAAAGACTCTTTTATACAGCAATTTTTTACTTTTCCAGAGGGGCAGAAGAAGGTGAATGCTCCGAAAGTCACCTGCACTATTTGTGGTGTTGTCTTATCAAGAGGAGATTCTAAAAAGAAATACTCTTTTAGTATTTTCACTATGATCAGGCACGTTAAAGGAGTACATCCTGTGGCTTATGCTCGAGCTGCTAGAGACAACCCTCCAGCAGCTCAGCCGAGCACATCCGCAGCAGCTCAGCCGAGCACATCATCGGCAGCTCAGCCGAGCACTTCATCTGCGGCGGCAGCTTCACCTGCTTCTGTTCCTCTGGATATGCACCCTCTGTTCCAGAGGGTGCATATACGGTGCAATGCGTGCAATGCTCTTCTCTCTTATGGTGACACCAGCATTCCCCTAATAGAGAGCAAGATACAGCAGCACACATGCGGCACCCCATAATTTTTTTAATTTTTTTGTTCCTCTGTTCCTCAATTAACACAACGGCTCTTTTTAGAGCCACCTAACATCTAAACACTTAAATTTGATTTTTAATTCAATTTTTTTAATGATTTTTTTCCGCCGTTCACGCACGGTGCGCACACGGTGCGCGCACCTCGCGATTTTTTGAAAAAAAATTAAATGTTTTTTTTACCCTTCGGGGTCCTTCAGGGACCCCCTGACAAAGGCTAGGGGGTCAGGAACTCTGTACCCTGCCCCCTTTTCACGTTCTCCACCTTTCTTTTTCACTGTCACACACAAAATGGCGGCCGACACTTCCTGATTTTGACTGATTCGAATGTTGACTGACATGTAACCACCAATCACAATTACGCTCGCGCACGTTAGGGTGCGCGCACCGTGCGCGCACGATGCGCACAAGGTGCGCACACGGTGCGCGCTTATAGATATTTATCTTAGCATGCGGGGGCCTCTGTAGCACGTCTCTGGCTAACGTGCATAACATCACTGGTAAACTTCCTCAAAGAAAAGGCAGAGGCCACATTAGGGGACATCATGGAGGATCTTTATTCCAGTATGCAACAGTGCAGCGAATGCATTTTGGCTGTGTAGCCTTGGTCAGCGCCGGGATAAACAGGAGGTTTAGGCGCCAACATGACTGTTTATGTCGTGCCACCACCGGATTGGATTGTAGTCTGCTCCGCCCTAGAGTCTTCAAATGCTCACCTGAAGCAGTTCTCAAATGTTGAGAAGAACTACCAATCCCAGAATGCAGAGGTTTTAACCGGGTAAGTGAGGTAAGGGTAACCAACTGGTTATGCGGGCTGCAGGACGTTGTGATGCTTTAAAACCAATATCCTGTGTTGCGCGCAGAATGCTGAAACCTCCTTAAGTCCCCAGACCGCATGACCATCATATCCAGGTGTACTCTTAGCGGGGGCAAAGTAGACAATACTCCTCGCCCAGGGTGGAGTCATGTGACCCCAACACTGCCTCCTCTCCTCCCGGATGCAGTGGGGGCACTCGTCCTTCCAATACCTTGGAGCCAAACAAAGTTCACCGTAGCAAAGCCAGTGATGACCAGGCCAACTTAGCATGTGGGGGCCTCTGTTGCATGTCTCTAGCTTACGTGCATAACATCACTAGTAAACCTCCTCAAAGAATATATATATATTCAGTAATTGCTGAATGAAATAACATAGGAAATTTTTTAATTTACCCTTTTGTATGGCATCTGATTAAGATTCAGCTGCTGCACCTTGAGAAAGGCTATGTGGTGTTGAAGCAGCATTATAATGTGAAATGTAACTATATCAGCATTCTTTAATTTGATATGATGTGCTGAAAACCAAGCCATTGTGATGTTTTGTTAATTCCTTCTTTGTATGAATGTGCTCTTTTCTATGGTATCTGCATTTATGGGACCATCTCCTTGCCTTTTGTCCCAATTTTCACTCTTTGTCAGACTTCTTTGTGTGATTATGTGTGTGTCTATGTGTTTATGCTTATGTGTAATTATGCGTGTGTCTGGTGTCAGTTTGCATGTCTCTGTCTGTGTATCTAAGCACACACATGTCCGTGTGTGTGTGGTATGGTAGCAGAATACTGCTGTCATAATATAGTCTGTGTCCGAAATATCATTTACATAAATTGCATGTGTGGACTTAATGATAGAATCTCTACATCCAGTGGGGTAATATTTTTGTAAACGATATTTAAGACATCATATTTATGTCAGATGATACTGGAACAAAAATGTCCCATGCATGGTTTACAGTTGTATTCCCATGCCCTGAATGACCAACTGTTATTATCTGATATCTTGGTTTTTTATTTTGGCCCCAGACTGACACTAAAATAGTCAGTGTGTGAAGGCCTCAGCCTGTTCCCTGACATGAGTGAGGTCCAGGATCTGTTTTGGGCCTGGATCGGCACATTAGGCATCATTTGTTCAACAGTGGACTACCATCCCTGCCATGTGGTTAGCAGGTAGAGAAGTGCTGGTAGCATTCTGTGTATTGTGACTCTATCATCGTGCTTAGACCTATTTCTCTGTATCACTGGAGTGGAGGGCTGATGACCCACCGGTGTAAATTCCCTTTTTATGTACCCATCCTACTCCTAGTGCTAAAATCCCAGTGCATGTCCTGAGTTTTCATATATGGTTAGCTTGTGTGGTGCATCCACTCTGTGTATGAAGTATTAGAGGCTTGTGAGTTGTATTTTGGAAGCCCCAGGCCTCTCCATATGCACTTGAGGGAGGTGAGGTTGTTTTTCCAGATATTTGAAAAGCATTGTTTTTTTGTATTTTTTTTAAACTTATTTTATTAGATGTTTTTACAGTTTACATCCATGTGAAAGCAAATATTTGTAGTAGATACATCATATTGGTTGGTGTAATCAGGTTACGGGAGTCCACATTAACACCACAAATCATTCCTCTATGCATGTTTTACAACATTTTATAATCACAATGTTCCTTCCTTGGTATCAGTATATTTCACCATTGTTATCATGTGGTCCAATTACTTTGACACATCAATAAATATTTGAAACCTATTATCAAAATTATCATATTAAAACAGTTAACTTAACAATACCCCCCCCACCCTACCCGAACCTAGTCTGACCCCCCCCCACAGCTTGGCAGGTTGTCAGGTAAATCCCGTCATTTGCTCACTGCATATCAGCTCACAGTTGGGTACGTAGTCTTGGTGTTGTACTATCCCAGGACTAAGTTTTAGGGTCCTTCTGCATAATTGGGAGGGCCTGCACTATTGTTAAGTGCTGCTAGTTCTTCACTACAGGGACCGGCGCTGGGGCCAGTGTCTTAAATGCTTCCAGCATTATATCCCAATCCATAGAGATCACCTTCTTACGCAACCCGTGGGCCTCCTCTCTCCTAACTGCTGCACTTTCTGCACTACCCATCGCACCAACTCCCCATGCCACCCGTAGAGTGTTGGGGGTACTTCCAAAGCATTGCACGTTTGGCCATGAGTAGAGCTAAGTCTATGAAGCCGAGCGGCACCTTCGGCGCCTTGGATCGTCGTGTCAGCCCTAGTAGGCAGTTACTTGCCGTATGGAGCACAGGGGCCCCGGTTGCAGTGGCGATCATCCTAGTCACATCTGACCAGTCATGGAGAATCACTGGGCATAGCCAAAGCATGTGAAGCAGGTCAGCCTCCTCTAATTTGCATCTGGGACAGTGGTGTTGCGTAGTCGGGAACATCTGCTGCAGTCGGTGTGGGGTGAGATATGCCCTATGCAGCACCATGTACTGAATGAACTTAAATCTCGCGGTCCAGGGGACTTTTTGGGGGTTTTCTAAAATCATGCTCCATTCCTTGTCTGACAGTTCTTTGTCGAGGTCCACAGACCATTTGTTACGTAAGTCCGTTAGGGGGATGTAGGTGTATGTTTTAATACTTTTATACAACCATTTAATAAGGTGGCGCCCCTCTCCCATTAGATAGGTCATATGAACCAGCTTGTGCTGTGCAGGAGCTTCTTTGAGCGGGCCCCCAGCGTTTTTTTAACATAACAGACAATCGCAGCAAGCATAAGATAGAGTCTATCAGTGACCCCTTTGTGTCTAGTAAAGTTCCCGTGGTCCATGAGAATGCCCTGATCGAACAGGGCGCCGACTGTGGCGACACCACTCTCTGCCCAAGCAAGAAGTCTCCGTTAAGTGAGTAGGCCAGTGGGAGTAGGGATACCCAAGAGCAGCGTGTTGTTAGAGTATGGGGGAAGCAACGTGTGTAATGAAGGGATTTTTTCCAGTATGTGAGCGCGGAGCGGAAAAGTGTCGGGGCACCGGAGGGTATAGCAGCTCGCGGCAGCAATAGTGAATGCAGTTCCCCTCGGTCAACCGCGGATGTCGTGTAACCTATTTCGTGCAGATTTCTCCCTGCCAGGCAATATGACAGCCATTGCACTTGGCTCACGTAGCAGTAGGCACAGAAGTCTGGGGCACCCAGGCCACCCTTGTCTGTATCCAATTGTAGCTTAGCTAGCCCCACCCTGCGGCGGCCCTTGCCCCATATCAAATCAGTCAAGGTCGTGTCTAACGATTTGAGCGTGGGAGTCGGGATCACTACCGGTAGATTTGTAAAGAAATATAGTATGCGGGGAAGAACCACCATTTTTTAGATCGCCACTCGGCCCATCACAGAGAGCGACAATGAGGTCCTGAATGTCACCTGCGACCGAAGAGCCCGAATACACTTGTTAAGATTACCATCTATAAGGTGCAGAGCAGTTCTATAAATTTGTATGCCCAGGTATTTAAACGTGTGGGTAGCGACAGTTAGGAAGTTCTGTCCAAATTGGATCACGTCTGGGTGGGTCCCGGGGCGGGAAAAAAAGCATAAGAATTGTTCTCGTTTATTGCAAGTCCTGGAAATTTGAAAAGCATTGTTGACATTCCTGAAGCTGGAGTGAGGAGACCTAGACAATGAAGTGCAGAAAGAGGAGACAGCACTCCCTTTAGAAATTCAATTAGGTCCCTTTTCTGAGAAGGGCTGCTAAATAATCGTCCTGAGAACTGCTGTGTGGTAGATGGTGGGGGTGAGGGTTGGAATGCAGTCTCTGTTGTTCAGAGTGTGAAGTGTCTTTAGGTGAAGGCAGCCGTTACACCTGTCATCCTTAGTATGATCTTCTTCCAACTTTTTTTTCAGCTTACCTCCACATTTTGCTGTATTTTTTTGTTGGCCGTAGGACTCTGAGCACTTTACTACTGATAACCAGTGCTATAGTGCATTTGCTTCCCCCCTAAACATTTTGACATTGGTATATACCTGACTGGCATATTTAGGTTACCTGTAAGTCCCTTGTAAAGTGGTATGCCATATACTCAGGGCCTGTAATCTAAATGCTACTAGTGGGCCTGCAGCACAGGTTGTGCCACCCACACAAGTAGCCTTTCAAACCTGCCTTAGGCTGGCCATTTCAGGGCCTATATTTGCAGTTTCCTGCCCCTTTGACTTGGCAGTTAAAACCACTCTCCAAACCTTAAACTTCCCTTTTATTACACATAGGTCACCCCCTAGATAGGCTCTAAGTAGCCCTATGGGCAGGGTGTTGTGTAACTACACGATAGGACATGTACTTTTAGTTTTACATCTCCTGGTAGTGACAAACAGCTGAATACATTTAGCACTACTGTGAGGCCTACTCCTTTCATAGTCTTGCATTGGGAAGTCCTTAAAACACTTTTAAGATGTAATTCCTGATTGAAAATGAGTAGCTAAATCATGTTTCATATCTTTGGAATGGTAATGATAAAGCCGCTTTAGTGCTAAAGTTGGATTTTACATTACTGTTTTAGAAATGTCCTCTTAGTAAGTGGACATTTCTCTGGTCTTTACTTTGCTCTGTGTGCCTGCAGCCTGTCTCCAATACATGTCTGGGCTGGGTGACAGCTAAACTTTGAGCATTCCCTCTAGACAGCCATAAACACAGGACCGGTGGTTGTGACAGAGGACTCATCTGCATTCATCTGCTTTCCGATAGCCTTCCAGGACCTGAAAGGTGAAAGGGAGATCACACTTACAGCTGAATAGGCTGTGTCCTATCCTCATACAAAGGACTGAATATCCCCACAGATATCCGGGCAGACAGGGCTAGGATGGAATGGGACCTGTGCAATTCAAATAGCTGCTTTAAAGTCACCCCCCACTTCAAAAGCACATTTGGGTATAAGTACTGGGGCTCTGACCCTACCAAATCAGTACACTACTGGATCTGGGACGAACTCTGCTGGAATGAAGACTGCTATGGTGTAAGGATTGCCACTTTGCATTGCATAACTGTTCCTAGGAACTTCTTCTCTGCGTTTATGACCTACCCTGCTGCCTGTGAGGACAAGGACTGGACAAATCTCACTTGAACCCAGAGTGACTCCAAGGGCTTGCTGGCTTGCCTCCTGTTTTCCGAAGTCTCTAAGACCCAAAAGCCTTCCTACAATTCTCCTGGTGCTGCTGGACTCTCCCATCTGTGAGTCCTACCCTTGCCTGAGGTGCCCCCTCCAGTCCTGGGCCTCAGAAGTGGACTCTACAGCTGATTTTCTACAAAACCAACAGATTATAATCACTGTGCCCATTGGACTCAACACAGTGCCCTTCAACGCCGATGCAGTGAAAATCCGAAGACATCCCTGTGTGGCTCGATGACTCAGTGCCGATCTGAGGTCCTGGCGATTAGGTTAGACTCTGACGCAGCGCTGATCCGAGATCCATACTGCAAGATTCGACATTGAACTGACTGCGTGAATCGAAACTGACGCATTAGACTCTCGACTACAAAGCTTTGCTCCATCCTCGGTACTTTCTCAGCAGACCCTGTGTGTTTCCTGCTGCTGGCCTGCCCTCCATCGCGGTCAGTCTGAAGTTTGGATCTATCACGGTCCAGCGCGAACTCAAGCAACCTTTTAGAGCTTTTGAGTTCCAAGCACTGTTTGGGGATTTATTCTTTAAAAATTCATATCTAGACTTCTACATATTGGATTTTTGTTGTTTTGGTCTTGTTTTACTCGGATAAATATTCTCTATTTTTCTAAATCTGTGTGGAGTCTTTTTGTTGTGTATTAATTGTATTACTGTGTGGGTGTGCTGCATAATTACTTTACAAATTGACTCTTAAGTTAAGCCTGCCTGCTCTGTGCCAAGCTATCAGAGGTTGAGCACAAGTTTATTAAAAGTGTGTATCTAGCTTACCCTGACTAGAATTGTGTTACCTACTTGTACAGTGTGCAACCTGTGCCAAATAAAGAGCCAATTTCTAACTACAGCCATTTGTCCCTTTCTGGAGCATTGTTTAGCCTGGCTGTTGATACAGGGTGCAGAAAGCTCACACCTCTTTATAGCCATATTGTGTGTAGTCAAAACTGGAGATGGCCCTGGTGAATAGCGTCACTCTACACAAAGAGGACACATTAAAGAACCACCCCAGACTGGTTCTGTGAGTGCAAATTGAGAATCCACATTCCTTGTCTGCTTTGAATGTATAAAAGTGTCAAGAACATGCACATCCACTAACCCTCTTCTGAGAACTGTTGCAGGACCATCCGGATTCCCATCACACCCTTCTCTGCAATATCATTCTCTATGAGGGTACTGAGGTAGTGACACTACAGAACAGGGGCAAGTGGGTTGGGATAAGAAAAAAAGAACACGGAAAACTTTTGATGTCTAGTTACCCTTCTTGCTTCTTAGGGTAAGGGTCTGAAGACCTGGGCCGTTTCAGAGGTACAACTTTTTATTTAGGTCTTCAATGAGCAGTTTACAGGTTGGTTTAGCTATCTATCTCTATTCATGCCAAACTTTTACACTCATATTTTCCTACCATACTTTCTGATATATTCTATCAGGGTACTTGTCGACTACTCCCTCTGAATGAAGACCCTTGCTTTTATGACTCTTTGTGATTGTTCAACTCCAGGAATCTGTAATGTAACTCATCATTATTACTAAATCACTAAACCCATTATTCCATGGCCATCTCAGGTGCACTGGCTTTACCTGTCAAATGTGTTCTACTCCAAAACTAAGATATTCCTAAATATAATCTATGACACTCTGGTCAACTGTATTTTCGTCAATGAAAGTTTTCCTTTCTTTCTTTTCTACTTATGGTATCCTTCGTACCACAGGGAGGTAGGTAATTCCCTATAAACAATCTTTTATTGACTTTCCCTTCTTTTATTTGTACAAGTTCCTTCAATCAAGGTCAAGTTACCTTGACAGGTGCCCAGGCTAAATTGCCAGTAGTCAGGTATGTGTCAAAAAAACACCTGTGAATTTTAGTATTTTTCAAAGTAATGTCTTACCTTGTGCTTAAGATTTGCAACCCTTCACCTCTTCTGACAGGTACCTGGGCAATTCTCAATAGGCATGAAATCTTCTCCCAATGAAGGCCAGGCGCTTCCACTGAATTATTGCAGTGCTGTTGGTTATCTGCTACGTTGCCTAGGTGCAATTTGCAGTCCTTGGAGGCAATATCTCCCACTGCTTCTTCAGAACTGGCACAAGAGCTTTGGTGGTGCTCATAGATTTTGGTAAGTCTCATGTGAAGATAAACAAGCCTTCCTGTATTTCTAAACAATGCTGCACCGTGTTTTTGAGCACTGTGCTTTCAAGACACTGTTTACTCCTGTGCTGCAAATCAGCAAGCAGGAGAGCAGTAGGAGGGAAGCCAACCAAGGGGTGGGTCAAACAAGCATGAGAAAACGTGGGAGATGCTGACCCACTTTTTGCTCCAGTTCCAAGCTCTATTTGACCAAGCAAGAGAGTGCTCCAAGAGTATTCTGAGGACTACTGATCAATCAGAGCTGGCTTCTGCCTCACAGCCAGCTAACCAGAGAAAGGGGACATAACCTGGAGTCTGACCTGGAAGTAGGAGCTGTCTTCCTGTCCAAATGCTCCTGGAAAGTAACCTGCCTGCTCAGAGAGTAAAGGAGTGTATCAACCATGCAGGAGGTGTGATTATCTAGCATTAACCAGAAGCAGCTTATCCCAGAGCTGTGGGTCTATCCACATAGAGAGACTTAAGAGAGCAATCTACGTGCTTCAAGTTTGAAGTACAATCTCTCCGGCTGAGTGGCCTGCATCATGGCACCCTCTTTATGTCCAAGAAGACTGTGCCACTGCACGTCTGATGTTGTACCCGAGTAGCCTGCACCACAGCACTGTCCTAAAGTTGTGCATGAGTGGATTTTGTGCTGCAGCCCTGATTTTGTTACAGAACAGAATGTGCTACTGTGAAGTTGCGAGGTTGCACTTGCATGGAGTGTGAGCTACCAATAGGACTGCAGTGACAACTGACTGATTCTGAGCAGAATATGCCAGTAACCCAGCACAGTGACCTGCACTGGGGTCGTGCCACCTGCATGAGAGTGACTTGAGGCAGTTCTGTGACCTCTGACCCTGCTGCTCACCACTTAACTCATGCAAAGTCCAGCAGTGGGCTTTCGACCAGCTGGAGACATGCAAAAACACCAGAGCATGCCCACCTGCACAGATATGGATGGCAGTCTCCACTGCTACCCTGAGTGTACTTAACCTGCATGGCAGAGCACCACACCCAGGGTGTCTCCTCCTGGAGACATTCTTAATTCTAAGGAGGAATGGGAACGTCTAATAGGGGTGGTCTAATGTAGAATTGAATCCTGTGTGTAGTTATGCTGATATCTGTGGGTCACTATGGATTCCTAATAGGGTCACCTGCAAAAAAAGAGATATATATTATAAAGAGATTCATGTTACAGATACACAATATTATATAACGATCAAACACACAAAGGTTTGTTTTTGTGTGTGTGGCAGGCACCCCAACCTTTGTGTGTTCTACTACATATGGGAGACCAATATGACCGCTAGGTTAGTATAGGTCCCTTGATTTGTATAGAGGTATTCCGAGATATTATGTTAATTATTGTGTGTCTTTTTGATTCAGTAGGGATTAGAATATAATATATCTCTTACGATAAATATTTTTTTAATAAAAATATTTTTTGCTGATTTTGCAAATGAAATTCTTTTTTTATTAGTTAAGTTTCTGACAAATATAGGTTGTACGAGGTGTCGGAATACACACCAGATAACGTATCAGAGTCACTTATATTTTAGCATTTATATTTAGTATTCCACCTAAGTGTCATAAACTTAGCAAACATGGAAGGCTAAGATGGCCGCTATCTTAGTGTAGATTTGGAAAAGCAGGTCCAATCACATCAGCTCTATACGAGTGACGTAATGGGTCACATGTCTGAAGGAGAGGATTTACATCGATCCCAGTGTTACCAGCAAAAGATTCCTGTTGACGGAGGCGTTTGTACCCCATATGCGGAGTTGCATTCCCGAATGAGGTAAGGTGGTAGGCTGCATATTAGTGCCATGAATAAATAGTTTTGCTACCCCGCATGGACCATAGGTCTTTGTTTTAAAAAAAGGGGGGTTGCTTTGAGACTTTGATAGCGTTTCTGCCGGCTCATATTTTGGTGTTGCTAAGTGGCTGTGTCGGGAGGATTATAATACAGATGGCGTTAACAGTTAGTATATTCAGCACACGATGAAATGAAACTATCCGCTCCCCTGTACAGGCAGTAGTTCGCCACGGGAGTGGTTGCTGGCAATCACTGGCGGTGCCTTCAGGGAATCAGGGAGCGGGTTCCTATAGTTGAGGGGCTACAGTGTAAAAATAATAGCGTGACCGAGCATGCTTGAAAACTAGAAAACTAGAGAACATGGTGGAAAGAGGGAGATGATGTCAAAAATTAAAGGAATAAAGTGTTTCTCTCATGCATGCACCAGTTCAATAAGAATAGAGAGAAGAGATAGTTAATGTAGGCTCAATTCGGCCCACCTATGAGTACAGTAGTTTTATCGTTAAAACAGATAATGGAATCTAAGATCATATAGGATCGTATTATGTGCTTCAGATTAAAAGCAAGAAATACGGGACCAAATTGTGTGAACTACAGAAAGAAATTGAGTTACTCATAGCTTGACATCCGTCATTGCGAGACACAGGAAGAGGCTTTATGTGTGAGCCCAGGAATTCATTACAAAGGTAGTAATAATAATTATATATAGATGATAATCATTAACCTATTGCTCATTTGGGCTAAGAGGATATGAATAATATGGGTTTGCTCTTATTGCAGAGGCATTAATCAGTCGCATTGCCTTCCAACCATGGGATATTTAAAAGTTGGAGGTATGTGTGTCCTTGACACTTTAAATAGTACCCTAGTGGGGAATATCAAATGGGCATTGATACCTTTACCAATTAAAAGGTCAATCTCTATTTATTTCACAGAAAAATCCTTTGTTATGATAGGGATGTCCAACTAAAAGGGAGATTGATGTATCCCCGATTATATGTGTATGTAAGGATGTTCCTACTATCCACATTGGACTAATACCTTGGACTAAAAACTGGTATTATTCTCACACTTTGTATGGGGGCCCATAAGACATGTAGGATCTAATGATATGGGATTGTTACTTAAATGAGACCCTTTGCCCTTTGTTTAAAGGAGATATGAGTCCCTGAATGTATATATACCTTAATAAATAGTTTGGAAGAATGTTGTGCATGTTGGCTTGTGTATCACCAGACTATGAACACTGTTCATATTTGCACCTATCGAAAGTTAACTGTTATTATTTTTTTATGTTTTTGATTATGCACAGATCCATTGTGTGATTTGGGAGATATCGGCTCTTGTCCTGAAGAAGTTGGTGTTTAAGCAGATATACCCACCGAAACGTGTTGATGCTCTTTTTGGTAAAAGGCATACTATAGACTGTGGTGATATTTGTTGTCAATGTTTGTACACAAAACATCTAATGTCTGACAAATGATTTTGGTCTGCTGTATTTGCCTTTCTATATGATAAGAAACAATTTTCTTACAGGTTCTCCCAGTAATGTACTGACGCCAAGTTGTATTAATTGTCGTATATTGTATTAATTGTCTTACATTGTTTTTTTTTAAAAATAATACTTCATGGAAAATATATTCTGTGTGTGACCACATGTTTGGTTATTTTTAATAAAATATTTGTATTTTTCTTGCACTTGGTCTCTGACGGTGGTGGTGTTATCTGGTGATGTGATTTTAGTTTTAATGCATATATTTTGGTGAATTAAAGTTGTCCAAAGGGGATTTTCTTTTGACTAAGGTCTATTTGGTGCCCTACTCCTTTGGTGTTAAAGGGGCCACTCTCATTTTTTTGTGATAAACCACAAAAGTCACAAAATAAACCTGTGCTTTTAACCCTCCGGCAGCTTGGCACAAAAGCAGTCAACATAAGCAGCAAGGTTTAAAGTGTTTATGCAGCACTCAAACAGTAATAAAAAAAACACAACACAAGAAAAATGCCAACCTCATTTAGAAAAATAGACTAAAAATAAAATGACAGTAAAACAACACAAATCCAATCAGCCGATCCAGAGATATGAGTTTTTAACGTTTTAGGTGAAAAAAGCACCAAAAAGCGCAAAGTGCTTCTCACAGTTATCTGGTCACGTGAGACCGCGGTGAAGTCACAAATTCAGGCTGACAGCGATGGAGTGCTGGTCAGATACAGGGACCAGATGCATCCAGCTGAAGAGTAACCTTTTCAAGTCTGCAAGAGAAGCTAACATTCGCATTGTTGATGGCCGCAAGGAGGTCGTTGTCAGTGTGAGAAGCAGGTTGGGTGTTGCAGACAGTCGCTGCTTTGGTGCAAAGAGCCGGTTGTCACTGGCGCTGGAGTTGGTGGTCAATGCGGCTTTTGTTGGCTGCTCGAAGTGTAGGTCTCGTTGGAGTTTCATTTTGGCAGTCATCGTGGACGATCACTGTCCTTGTGAAGAACAGGACCCACTGGAGTTTCATATTGGTGGTCATTTTTTGGCATGAAGAGGCCGCTTTGTGGCCACAAGGAGCCAAAAACCTTTGTATATTCACTTTGTGTTCTGGAGCAGTACACTCTGATGTTAACCCAATGTTAGTCTATGGAAGAGACAGCCTTTCAACAGTAAAAAACAACGTTAGGAGTTTTTCACTTTCAGGACACGTGAAACTTAAATACTCATGTCCTACTTTTTAAACACCATGCACCCGGCCCTGTGAGCCTTTAAGGCCTACCTTAGGGGTGACTTGTAAGTATAAAAATGAAAGGTTTAGGCCTGGCTAAAGGTGCATTTTGTCAAGTCAAAATGCCTGTTTGAAATTGCACTACAGGCTGTAGTATGTGTCAGGCCTGAGACATGTTTTACCAGCTACTTTAGTGGGTGGCACAGTGAGTGCTGTTGCCCAGTAGTAGCATTTAATTTACAGTCTGTTAGACTTGGTATCCTTAAGGTGGTCTTCCTCTGGACTTTTTGCCTTTTGCTGATTGTTTTTGTTGGCCTTAGGACTATGAGCACTTTTCCACTGCTATCCAATGCTAAAGTGCATGTGCTCCTCCCCTAAATATGATGACAAAGGTGTATACCTGATTGGCATATTAGTTGTACTGCGAAGTCCCTTGTAAAGTGGTATACCATATACCCAGGGCCTGTACTTCAAATGCTACAAGTCGGCTGCAGCACAGATCGTGAGATACAACAAAACAAGATGTTTATTAAGAAAATGTCTGGATCCTGACAATCCAATTAAATTTGGTGAATGCACTGGATGGTTCAATATCAGATGATGAGGTTTTCTCAAGCTGTTTAGGAATTACCAAACAATACAGCATCTGAGATTTCCATCATCCATCTAAAAAGCCTTTAGTGATATTAGCCCCTCCCTTAAGCAAAGTATTCAATTCTTTTCATTACACGTTTTCTGTAATTGCTCAAAAAGAAGCGGTAGCCAGGCTTACAGAGGGCACTCACCGAATATCCGGGACCTGGTGATATGCTATTAATAAAATGGTACCCTAGAACAAAGGTTGGCTACCGAGCAAGTTCAAGACATAAACCCCCACACTGGGGTAAATGTCTTCCTAAACAAAAAAGAGTCCTGAGCACTGAAATAGTCAATCATCAATTTCCAAAGTGTCCAAGGATCAAGTATTCTTTATTCCGTATCCATCCTGTGATTCATATAACGTTGATAACAGCAAGCCAAGAGCAAACAGCCAATACATGTTTCGTCGTATGGCGAATATGCCTTCGACTTCCTTAGGGCTGCTAAAGCAAACTGTGTAGAGTAGGTTTAAACAAGGTCAGTACTGCCAATCATATTTTCCGTCATCAATCCATTTCTGCAAATTCCATAGTGTGCGCTGTAGTGTTAAGATGGTGGTATATATACCAATCCCCGTCTAAAAGTTATATCCGGTCCATGAGCAACATGTGTCGGAGAGTACATCATGCAACCATTAACGGCATGCAAGGCATGGAGCCCTGAGAAAGTCGAAGGCATATTCGCCATACAATGAAACATGTGTTGGCTGTTTGTTTTTGGCTGCCTGTTCTTGTATCAATGTTATGTGAATCACAGGATAGATACGAAATAAATAACACTTGAACCTTGGACACTTTGGAAACTGATGATTGACTAATTGAGTGCTCAGCACTCTTTTTTGTATATGTACTCTGTAATGACTGTTATGATGGAATCCACTATTACACTATTGAGAACATTCAAGTTCTAACAGGCCAATTATCATCTTAAACACTTATGTAAACATGTTCACTAACATCCTCAAGTCCAGGCTTAAAGACAGCTGTCCTATATTAGTATCCTCCTATCAATCAGGTTTTATAAGAGAACATCATACTTCAGATAATGCAAGGTTAGCCTCCACTATACCATGGAAAACCTAATTGCACACAATGAGAAGAAGCCTTTGTAAAGTGTAAACTGTAATTTCTGTCACAAATCTTTGAAGAAATTTGGGTTAGGTCCCAGATTGCTTTTTTTAATCAGAGCTATCTTGCTCAGGCCCTTCAACCAATTTGACTCTTATCTTTCTGAACCCATAACACTGTCTAGGGGAATGAAACAGAGCTGCACATTGTCTTCTATGGTCTCTATCAGATCATTCATTATCAACTTTATTTCGGCCACTGGGGCCATAAAAGAATAAAACAGTACAGAAATACAATAAGAAACACAATACTCACAGCATGTTAAAATACAGCAGTTAGGAGTTACTATTTAGCAGTAGGGAACCTATTCAAGCTCAGTGTTTGATTTTATACAGCGATTACGACTAATCCACATAGCTGTTAGGAATTTCGCAACTGCAAACACTGTAGGTGCTGATAAGTCAGTTTTTAAAATTCTATAAGCTGGAATGTGGTGCTTAAAACCCAGATTTTTTAAAAGTGGAAGGAGCCAATATTTTCTTGATCTATGGTATGCTCGACAAAAGAATATTATATGCAAGTCAGACTCAGAAGGATGGCCACATGCTGGACAATGTGTTACTAACTGTGAATGTGACCATCTGGCAGTGTGAGCTCCTAACGGCAGAGTGCCATAACGCCATTGCAAATAGAGTTTCCTAGTTAGCATTGGTTCAATAGCATCTAGGACTACTTCTCGATTGTACATGTCTTTGAATCCCAGGAATTGCTCCGTTAAAGACCCAGGCCTAGCCTTCATAGATAGAATGCGTAAATTGTGCTCATAGTAGGCCAATGAGATGGTTTTACGAGAGGTCCTACAACATGCATTGGCTGGGTCAGACCACAGATCGGGTCTACCTATTGACTCGTAAGAGTGTTTGACGTACAGTAGCCATGGTACTCGGTCAGTTCTTACAAGACGCAAGATCTCTTGCAACTCCGTTCTGTAATTCTCGAGCTCTGGGGTACACCATAATTTGCGCAAAAAAATTAATGGTTTAAGGCCAAGTTCGACCGCAATGGGTCTTAAACCCATATCTAATCTTAGAGGTAGTAGTGGTGTGCTAGTCGGAAGAGCTGTCAGCTGCCTCAAGAAGTTGTTCTCAGTGATCTGTAATTTCTGATTTGATGTATGTCCCCAGATTTCGCCCCCATATGACCCAGCCGCCCTAGCCTGAGTTTTATAAATGTGGAGACGTGGGCCTAGTGGTTTGTAATTCAGCCCACTCATCATCCTGGAGATGGCGCCTGTCATCTGTGTCAACTTCAGATGTACTTTTGTCTGATGTGAGTCCCACTTCATAGATTGGTTAAAAATGACCCCCAAGTATTCAAATGTATATACCCTCTCAAGGCTGGAAGTCCCTATCCGCGGGTTCGATCGGGTTGAGGCGGGCGGTTTGAAGATCATATATTTAGTTTTTGTGGTATTGATCTCCAAACCATGAGACTTACAGAAGTCGACAAATCCATCGAGGACCCTTTGTATGCCCATAGGAGATTTGGAGAGCAGCAGGGTATCATCCGCAAACATAATTGCTGGTACCCTGGTGCCCGCCAACCTAGGAGCATCAATGTTACTTAACCCGTTTAAATGGCTAAAAACCCCGTTGACAAAGAGGCAGAAAAGGGTAGGTGCAAGCACGCAACCCTGTCTAACCCCTCTGTCAACGGGAAAGGGTTCCGAAAGGGTTCCTCCTCTGCCACACCTTACCCTTGCATAATTGCCCTGATGTAATTTTTTCAAGATAATAAGTAGATCAGCGGGGGCCCCCAGGGCTGTCAAGACAGCCCAGAGTTTGTCCCTAGGGACTAAATCGAATGCCGCTCGCAAGTCTACAAATATTGTGTATAGGCTACCCCCCTCGATTGTTACCGACTTCCAATAAAGGAGGTTCAAACGGAAGATTTGATCCACCGTTGAAACACCCCTCCTGAAGCCTGCTTGGAAGGGGTTCAGTATATTGTGTTCATCTATCCAGACCTGAAGAATTTTGGGGGGAAGTCTATGAGACTAATCGGTCTGTAGTTGGCTGGGAGCAGAGGAGAAACCTTTTTGTATATGGGGACGATCTCTGCGCCCAGCCAAGAGGAAGGGACTTCCATGCCACCCAAAATGCAATTAAATAGTAGGGCAAGATAGGGTGTCCAAATATCCGGCTCCTGCTTGAAAAGGTCACCCGGAAGACCATCCAAACCAGGAGCCTTGCCTGATGCCAGTCCAACAATGACCACTCTAACCTCCTTGATTGTGAACAAAGGCATTTCTATGGGTTCTTCAGCCAATGGTAGGGGAGAAGCGGCCAATTCCCCAGCTGGTAATTGGTATAGCGATTGAAAATGGTCTGACCATACACTGGCTGAAATATTCGGTTCCAGTGCTGTGGCCAGTTCCATCGAACCAGTATTCACTATTCGCCAAAATTTACGTGAGTCACCCATGGCAAGTGATGCAGAGAGGGTTTCCCATTTTTGGTGTTCCCATTCTTTTTTTGCGTTACTAATTAAAATTTTGTAAGCAGATCTCTTGGCCCTGATTACCTCACTTCCCATACCGGCCTTAATGGAAGTCAATAAGCTTGTTTTAGCGTTGCGGCAGGTTTTATTATACCAAATTGGTCCAGCAACGTGACCATTATCCCTATATGGTCTCTATCCTCTTGATCAAATCATTCATTCAGAAAGATATGTCAAATAGATATATCAGGGGATTACACACAAATGCAGGCCAGTTTACAGCTGTCTTGTTTGCTGATGATGTTATGTTCTTTTTCACAGATCCCAAAGTGTCGGTTCTAGGATTGTTAGAGGAGCGAAACCCTGAATGGAATAACGTCAATAGAGGCAAGTTTATTTAAATTACAAATGATGATTAACGTTTCTATCTTTAAGGTGCCACCTTATGAATCATGTAATCGAGGCTTTTCAAATGCCATTCCATTTTCTGTGATGTAGGAAATTTCTTTTGTAAGCCTGCATACATCACTTTGTTTCTGTAATTTAATATCTGGAATACATTTGTCATTTACTTATGAGGGCTTAAAACATTACAGTTAAGATAGCACTGTCCTAAGTAAAACTTATTGAAAGTTGTTTAAAAATTAAACTTGCCCACTCACAAGATATGCACGGCAAAATCATAATTGACGATAATAAAACAAAGTGATTAAAGGGTACTATCCAAATATTTAG
This sequence comes from Triturus cristatus, assembly GCF_964204655.1. NCBI lineage: Eukaryota > Metazoa > Chordata > Amphibia > Caudata > Salamandridae > Triturus > Triturus cristatus. Next base: position 629,307,863 of record NC_140587.1, read on the forward strand.
AAAGTGAACATCAACTGTCTTCAAGTCAAATATTCAGTCCTTGTATGTTTTGTATATACTGTTTCATTTGTTACAACTGTAGTAACTCTTACCACCAATCTGCAAATTTAGGACTACACTTCAATTACCAAATTTCTGTGAATTAAGTGAAGAACATCACAACTTTTTATGGTTATTAAAATCATTCATGGCTTCTATAACAGGTCTACAGTAAACAATCTCTAGAAATGGTGTTGTCTAACCCATTTAGTAAGTCTCTCATCTGATCATTTGGCTTTGCGAAATAGATAAAAGAATATGACTTTTGCTGGTATCATTATTGTAGCCTTTGATGTACTTTATTCTGATTTCAATATCCCAAAAGGATGCCAGCAAAAAAAAAATTGTGACTAGATAGAATTTTGAGAAACAAATAACCCCTATGAGGCATTTAAGAACAACTGATTATGATTTGAGAGTGAGGTTTAGTCCTTGATGGAGGGTTTTTCTAGTCCAGTATGATAACATCAGGTTTAGTAGAAATCTGCAGTTTCAAGATAATCGGATCTTTACAGGTGAAAGTAGATGATTTAGGAAATTGTTCACGGCTATGCAATTTGCTGTGCTTGGCTTACCATAAGGGACAGAGAGATCAGATGTCAGGGTGCATGGGTGAAATGCAAGTTAAAAAAATCACAACATGCCCACATTTGTATTAAAATACATACAAGCAGCAAACTCCCCTTAAACCTGTTGCTAGATCTTCTTTCCCTCTACTCTATCTCGATTTTCATTGGCAATTTTATAGGAAAAGTGTGTAAATAAGGGGGGCATGTCCAAGATGGCGACGTGAGCGGACGCTCTCACAGCTCGCTCTGCATCGAACTGCCAAGAATTCTGTTCCAAGCCGGCATAAGATCGCCAGCAGCTTACAAGACCAGCGGTAGTTGACCCCCAGAAGACCCGCGATAGCTCTGCACCCCCCGGACTCCACCATCGCCACGGGGTGGTGCGGTGCAGACGCGGCAGTCTGGGTCCTGAGAATTGCGGCCCTTCCCCCGGAATAAAGTGGAGAGGCGGATGACTGTGGATGGCTTATACCAGTGCAGACTGCGTCCTCTGCCAGCCACCACAGAACTACAGGCAGTATTCAGAGCTAGGCAGCCCGTGAAACACGGCCCAGCCGGGCGCTCCAATGCAAATCCGGCACCGGGGAGCACCCCTGTCGCATTCCGGAGAAGGGACTGTCGATCACATCAGGCAGGCCGATCTGCGCCTAAGCGCTCACAAAGGCCCCTTCACTCCAGGACTTACTATCTGGCACCTGCATGTGGGACTGGGCCTCCCACGCGGCGGTACTTCTCTGCAGCCTCCTATAATCTACCGGCTCCACGAGGCCTGGGAGGCTCGAACACGCCTCAGACTACACTGGGCCTGGCATGGGCCATTACCTGGCACTATACTGCGACCTGCAATCTACTACAGTCAAACGCAACTCACCAGTGCCACTAGGCCAGGAAGGCCTACCCACGCTAAAGAGAGCACTATGACCGGCATGGACCATTACCTGGGATTGCATTGCAACCCACTACGAAGCGGCCTGCCTTTAGGACTGCATCTGGTAGCGTCTCCAGCGAACAGCACAGGTAGGTACTGGCACTCCTACTCTGCCCCACCAAGACGCAGTTTGCACCCAACGCTCCATTGCTAATACTGAGTTCATAGCCTCTCCTGCCCCGGATTGCAACAAACGATATTTGCACCATCGCATAGTGCTGTAGTTTGATTTTGAGGCGAGGTGACCTGAGCCCTCCAATGCAACCTAGCATTGACAATGGGTGCAGATTGGGCAAATTACACAACAACATCATTGTCCTGTCTAATTGAGCGCACCACAGTGCTGCATGGGCATCCGGTTCTCGACGATTACCTCTCTCTTTTCTTCCTGGAACCTGCAGAGCATCGCCATCAGCATGATGGGTAAACCGAGAACAGACAAACAGCAGCCACACACCAATGATAGGCAAGGCCCACCATCTGGCACTCAGGGCTCTGAATAGTCATCAACAGGACAGTCCATACCTCAAGCAGACCTTTCACACCGCTTTGACGAACTTATGGCGGTGGTAATGGACATTAAATCCACTCTAGCCCCCAAAATAAACACGCTGTGTGCCGAGCTAGGATTCCTATGTGAGGACTATAAGAAATTGAAGGACAGAGTGGAGGACGTAGAAATGACAATAGCCTCTGTTAGGCCTTCTGTGTCATCATCAGCAGCCCAAATCAAAACACTACAAGAAGAGGTGGAATACCTCAAGTACCGTACCGACGACCAGGAGGGCAGATCATGCAGGAATAATGTGCACTTGGTGGGACTGCTGGAATGCTTTGAAGGACAAAGTATGGAACTGTACCTGGAAACCTGGTTCTCAGAAGGTATCCTTCAGGGTAAGCACTCCAAGTTCTTTTCTTTAGAGTGTGCCCATAGAGTTCCTGGGGACCCCCTCGACCGGGCAATCCCCCCAGACCGGTAGTTGCACGCATTTTCAATTACCGCGATTGGGACCACATTCTACAAGTCACGAGAGCCCGTGGCCCATGGGCAATTGAAAACGCAGAGGTGCACATTTACCCGGACTACACGTTATCGGTGCAGAGTCGCAGGTCCTCCTTCATGGAAGTCAAACAATGTCTTTGTGAGCATGAAATAAAGTATGCGCTGAAATATTCTGCCTCCTCTCTGCGCATACAACATGAAGGTAAAGCGGTCTTCTGCCACTCCCCTGAGGACGCCTGGATCTAGATAGAACAAAATGACATGGCGCCAGCTCCAAAGGCTACATCGGCAATGGAAAAAGACCACGCATCGTGGATGCCGTGGCCTGGGCCAAGGACAGCGCCCTACAAAAGCTCAAGCAGCAAGGGAAAAAGAACAAGCTCTTAAGCAAGTGGAGAAACATGGCGCTCCTACCTCCCCTCCACACTCAGACTCAGAAACAGAGGCTACACCAGAACAGGAACATGCCCTTTCTAACTCACAGCAATTAATGATGATGGGTGATGGTCCCACCGTGACACCGCAAACCTCGGATGAACTGGGCTAATCAACTGCAGCCATGGGATTTACAGGTGACATATTGTAGAGGCTAGAGAAAAACTCTATGTAGGTGAGAACTTGCTGTTGACTACTATCTACTACCCACAGTCTCTGTCCGGCTCATCCACGAACGTCCTACTACGGCGGCCAAAGAGAACATGGTGATGAGGAACAAGATATAACATGCCCACACACGATTAGGCCGGGGCTAAAACTCCGTTCTGCTCGCGGAAATTGCGATAATTTTACATTTTCGCGTTCCACGGACAGCACGAAAATATCAAAATTTCCGCAATCCGCAATTTACCGGAAATTTTTTGCTTGCTCGCGCTGTAAAATAATACATTCTCGCGTGTGCGCGATCGCCTTACCTGAATCCCCGCGTTCGCCGACAAGTTTTCCCGATTCGGTCGCGTTTTCCACGAGATGTTGGATTGTTGGTAGCCATTTGTGCTGTCTCGTGACAGTTCGTGTCCGCAGTAACGTCATTCGTCGCGCGATCACGTCTTTCTTCTCGCGATCATGCACCGCGAGACAAGTGAAAACAAGATGGCCACGCCGTGAGCAACCGCACGGGTACGTTGGCGAGCCGCGACCACGCAGAAAATACCGCGAACGGGCGGGAAAAAAACTTCCGCATCTTCGCGATATTTCCGTGTGTTTGTGGAGATTTTTCACATTTTCGTGATAATTTGCAAAAGTGAATTTTGCAAATTCCGCCCACCCCTACACACGATAAGTGACTATCATAGACTTATCTTGAGTTTCGAGATTTTGCATTTCTTTCTATTAAGTTTAATATGTTTGCATATAAGTGCATATGGCCTTTTGCCCGTTGGCGATTAGGCCTGGGGATGGGCGTTTGGTTTATTATTTGCTTTTGGGTGCCTGTCCATGCCAGACGACCACGTATTGTGCAAGTTAATAGAATTGTCATTCATATGCCAATCAAACTCAAGATGTACGGGGGAGTTCAAATTTGTATTGTTTTTTTTTATAAATGTATTTTTATTTTCCAATGAAACAAAGCAAGACGGGTGCCACGTAATACAACTGCAGGGATCAATAGCAGCAAAATACAGAAAATATCATTATTATCGGGGCCATCTGTCCCCCTCCCCCTCAATCTAATCAAGGTAAGATTTGCCACCAGTGTCTTATCGTTCTGTTCCTGTCGCCTCAAACCCAGGAATAGTAATGAGTGAGACGCAATGAAGGGCGCCCAGATCTTTGCACTCGGTCGTCATGGCAAGGTCCCTTGTGTGGTCTGAGTATTGGGTTGTTGTGTGTCACCTACTATTTCAAGTCCAAAGTATTGTCTCCACAGACCCCAGATCCTACGAAATTTTTTGGGGCATCCTCTACTATGGTATGTGGTGTGTTCAGCCGTCATATATAAATCCATCCCATTCGTCCATTCCTGGATAATGGGTCAGTCAACTACCCCCCATTTTCTGGCTATAACCTGTTTGGCCACCACCAACCCCAGGGAGGCAAGAGTTAGTTGCATTCTGGTGATGTGCCCTTCACTTGGTATCCCCAGTAGTACAAACTTAGGATCCACCGGCAGAGCACCCCTAGGACTGCTCCCAACAGTTCAATTACTTGCTGCCAGTATAACTGTATCTCTGGACATAACCATACTGTATGGAAAAAATCCCCCCTGGTCGCGGCACCGATTAAACAGGATGGTGATTCCGCCCTTCTCATCCTATGTAGCCTGTCCCTGTCGTAGTAAATTCGGTGCAGTATTTTAAGTTGAATAAAGTGAAGTCTCGCTTTTATGACGACTTCTCTGGGGTGCATTAATGCCCCCTCCCAATCTATGTCTTCCATAAGCCCTACTTCCCTCTCCCACTGTGTCCGGAGTCTCACCAGTCCATCGGGTATGTTGTTATTAATGGTCTCATATGTGAAGGAACTCACTTTGTGTGTCAGTTCTTCCTGCAAGAGTCTGCCTTCCAGGGGTGCATATTCTGGGAGCTGATCACAGGGGAGGCTCTCTGTCTGCCAGGCATGGCGCAATTGTGCATATCTAAGGAATTGGGAATTGTGCATGTCGTATTCCTGTTTGAGTTTGGCCCATGTTTTGAGTTTTCCTAGTTCAAGGATATCACCCACTATATACCAGGTCCAAAACCCCTTAAGCCTGCGTAGCTCCCGAAACCGCACTCCCTCCCATAGCGGTGTGCTCTTCGTGATTTTCCCAGTCCACCCCATAGTCTTGGTCACCCTCTCCCATGCTGTCAAGGTCACCTGAGTCGCTGGCAATAAGTGGGAACTACCCTTCCACCGCATAGGTAGTGCAGGTATGTGTGCGGCAACATTTCCTCTCTCTCCAGGCAATATGTGGGATGGTCTCCATGTTTATGTGTCCATTCATTTATGGGTACCAGGTGAGATGCCCAATAGTAAGCCTCTATGTCGGCAAGTGCTATCCATCCATTATATGGATTGCGTTGCAGCATCCTAAGCGATATTCTCGGGTGTCCCCCTTGCCACAAGAGTGTTCGTACTTTGCTAGCTATTTCCACAAAGATAGACTTGGGGAGGGTGATGCAGAGAGGGTTTCCCATTTTTGGTGTTCCCATTCTTTTTTTGCGTTACTAATTAAAATTTTGTAAGCAGATCTCTTGGCCCTGATTACCTCACTTCCCATACCGGCCTTAATGGAAGTCAATAAGCTTGTTTTAGCGTTGCGGCAGGTTTTATTATACCAAATTGGTCCAGCAACGTGACCATTATCCCTATATGGTCTCTATCCTCTTGATCAAATCATTCATTCAGAAAGATATGTCAAATAGATATATCAGGGGATTACACACAAATGCAGGCCAGTTTACAGCTGTCTTGTTTGCTGATGATGTTATGTTCTTTTTCACAGATCCCAAAGTGTCGGTTCTAGGATTGTTAGAGGAGCGAAACCCTGAATGGAATAACGTCAATAGAGGCAAGTTTATTTAAATTACAAATGATGATTAACGTTTCTATCTTTAAGGTGCCACCTTATGAATCATGTAATCGAGGCTTTTCAAATGCCATTCCATTTTCTGTGATGTAGGAAATTTCTTTTGTAAGCCTGCATACATCACTTTGTTTCTGTAATTTAATATCTGGAATACATTTGTCATTTACTTATGAGGGCTTAGAACATTACAGTTAAGATAGCACTGTCCTAAGTAAAACTTATTGAAAGTTGTTTAAAAATTAAACTTGCCCACTCACAAGATATGCACGGCAAAATCATAATTGACGATAATAAAACAAAGTGATTAAAGGGTACTATCCAAATATTTAGAAAGTGAACATCAACTGTCTTCAAGTCAAATATTCAGTCCTTGTATGTTTTGTATATACTGTTTCATTTGTTACAACTGTAGTAACTCTTACCACCAATCTGCAAATTTAGGACTACACTTCAATTACCAAATTTCTGTGAATTAAGTGAAGAACATCACAACTTTTTATGGTTATTAAAATCATTCATGGCTTCTATAACAGGTCTACAGTAAACAATCTCTAGAAATGGTGTTGTCTAACCCATTTAGTAAGTCTCTCATCTGATCATTTGGCTTTGCGAAATAGATAAAAGAATATGACTTTTGCTGGTATCATTATTGTAGCCTTTGATGTACTTTATTCTGATTTCAATATCCCAAAAGGATGCCAGCAAAAAAAAAATTGTGACTAGATAGAATTTTGAGAAACAAATAACCCCTATGAGGCATTTAAGAACAACTGATTATGATTTGAGAGTGAGGTTTAGTCCTTGATGGAGGGTCTTTCTAGTCCAGTATGATAACATCAGGTTTAGTAGAAATCTGCAGTTTCAAGATAATCGGATCTTTACAGGTGAAAGTAGATGATTTAGGAAATTGTTCACGGCTATGCAATTTGCTGTGCTTGGCTTACCATAAGGGACAGAGAGATCAGATGTCAGGGTGCATGGGTGAAATGCAAGTTAAAAAAATCACAACATGCCCACATTTGTATTAAAATACATACAAGCAGCAAACTCCCCTTAAACCTGTTGCTAGATCTTCTTTCCCTCTACTCTATCTCGATTTTCATTGGCAATTTTATAGGAAAAGTGTGTAAATAAGGGGGGCATGTCCAAGATGGCGACGTGAGCGGACGCTCTCACAGCTCGCTCTGCATCGAACTGCCAAGAATTCTGTTCCAAGCCGGCATAAGATCGCCAGCAGCTTACAAGACCAGCGGTAGTTGACCCCCAGAAGACCCGCGATAGCTCTGCACCCCCCGGACTCCACCATCGCCACGGGGTGGTGCGGTGCAGACGCGGCAGTCTGGGTCCTGAGAATTGCGGCCCTTCCCCCGGAATAAAGTGGAGAGGCGGATGACTGTGGAGCGCTTATACCGGTGCAGACTGCGTCCTCTGCCAGCCACCACAGAACTACAGGCAGTATTCAGAGCTAGGCAGCACGTGACACGGCCCAGCCGGGCGCTCCAATGCAAATCCGGCACCGGGGAGCACCCCTGTCGCATTCCGGAGAAGGGACTGTCGATCACATCAGGCAGGCCGATCTGCGCCTAAGCGCTCACAAAGGCCCCTTCACTCCAGGACTTACTATCTGGCACCTGCATGTGGGACTGGGCCTCCCACGCGGCGGTACTTCTCTGCAGCCTCCTATAATCTACCGGCTCCACGAGGCCTGGGAGGCTCGAACACGCCTCAGACTACACTGGGCCTGGCATGGGCCATTACCTGGCACTATACTGCGACCTGCAATCTACTACAGTCAAACGCAACTCACCAGTGCCACTAGGCCAGGAAGGCCTACCCACGCTAAAGAGAGCACTATGACCGGCATGGACCATTACCTGGGATTGCATTGCAACCCACTACGAAGCGGCCTGCCTTTAGGACTGCATCTGGTAGCGTCTCCAGCGAACAGCACAGGTAGGTACTGGCACTCCTACTCTGCCCCACCAAGACGCAGTTTGCACCCAACGCTCCATTGCTAATACTGAGTTCATAGCCTCTCCTGCCCCGGATTGCAACAAACGATATTTGCACCATCGCATAGTGCTGTAGTTTGATTTTGAGGCGAGGTGACCTGAGCCCTCCAATGCAACCTAGCATTGACAATGGGTGCAGATTGGGCAAATTACACAACAACATCATTGTCCTGTCTAATTGAGCGCACCACAGTGCTGCATGGGCATCCGGTTCTCGACGATTACCTCTCTCTTTTCTTCCTGGAACCTGCAGAGCATCGCCATCAGCATGATGGGTAAACCGAGAACAGACAAACAGCAGCCACACACCAATGATAGGCAAGGCCCACCATCTGGCACTCAGGGCTCTGAATAGTCATCAACAGGACAGTCCATACCTCAAGCAGACCTTTCACACCGCTTTGACGAATTTATGGCGGTGGTAATGGACATTAAATCCACTCTAGCCCCCAAAATAAACACGCTGTGTGCCGAGCTAGGATTCCTATGTGAGGACTATAAGAAATTGAAGGACAGAGTGGAGGACGTAGAAATGACAATAGCCTCTGTTAGGCCTTCTGTGTCATCATCAGCAGCCCAAATCAAAACACTACAAGAAGAGGTGGAATACCTCAAGTACCGTACCGACGACCAGGAGGGCAGATCATGCAGGAATAATGTGCACTTGGTGGGACTGCTGGAATGCCTTGAAGGACAAAGTATGGAACTGTACCTGGAAACCTGGTTCTCAGAAGGTATCCTTCAGGGTAAGCACTCCAAGTTCTTTTCTTTAGAGTGTGCCCATAGAGTTCCTGGGGACCCCCTCGACCGGGCAATCCCCCCAGACCGGTAGTTGCACGCATTTTCAATTACCGCGATTGGGACCACATTCTACAAGTCACGAGAGCCCGTGGCCCATGGGCAATTGAAAACGCAGAGGTGCACATTTACCCGGACTACACGTTATCGGTGCAGAGTCGCAGGTCCTCCTTCATGGAAGTCAAACGATGTCTTTGTGAGCATGAAATAAAGTATGCGCTGAAATATTCTGCCTCCTCTCTGCGCATACAACATGAAGGTAAAGCGGTCTTCTGCCACTCCCCTGAGGACGCCTGGATCTAGATAGAACAAAATGACATGGCGCCAGCTCCAAAGGCTACATCGGCAATGGAAAAAGACCACGCATCGTGGATGCCGTGGCCTGGGCCAAGGACAGCACCCTACAAAAGCTCAAGCAGCAAGGGAAAAAGAACAAGCTCTTAAGCAAGCGGAGAAACATGGCGCTCCTACCTCCCCTCCACACTCAGACTCAGAAACAGAGGCTACACCAGAACAGGAACATGCCCTTTCTAACTCACAGCAATTAATGATGATGGGTGATGGTCCCACCGTGACACCGCAAACCTCGGATGAACTGGGCTAATCAACTGCAGCCATGGGATTTACAGGTGACATATTGTAGAGGCTAGAGAAAAACTCTATGTAGGTGAGAACTTGCTGTTGACTACTATCTACTACCCACAGTCTCTGTCCGGCTCATCCACGAACGTCCTACTACGGCGGCCAAAGAGAACATGGTGATGAGGAACAAGATATAACATGCCCACACACGATTAGGCCGGGGCTAAAACTCCATTCTGCTCGCGGAAATTGCGATAATTTTACATTTTCGCGTTCCACGGACAGCACGAAAATATCAATATTTCCGCAATCCGCAATTTACCGGAAATTTTTTGCTTGCTCGCGCTGTAAAATAATACATTCTCGCGTGTGCGCGATCGCCTTACCTGAATCCCCGCGTTCGCCGACAAGTTTTCCCGATTCGGTCGCGTTTTCCACGAGATGTTGGATTGTTGGTAGCCATTTGTGCTGTCTCGTGACAGTTCGTGTCCGCAGTAACGTCATTCGTCGCGCGATCACGTCTTTCTTCTCGCGATCATGCACCGCGAGACAAGTGAAAACAAGATGGCCACGCCGTGAGCAACCGCACGGGTACGTTGGCGAGCCGCGACCACGCAGAAAATACCGCGAACGGGCGGGAAAAAAACTTCCGCATCTTCGCGATATTTCCGTGTGTTTGTGGAGATTTTTCACATTTTCGTGATAATTTGCAAAAGTGAATTTTGCAAATTCCGCCCACCCCTACACACGATAAGTGACTATCATAGACTTATCTTGAGTTTCGAGATTTTGCATTTCTTTCTATTAAGTTTAATATGTTTGCATATAAGTGCATATGGCCTTTTGCCCGTTGGCGATTAGGCCTGGGGATGGGCGTTTGGTTTATTATTTGCTTTTGGGTGCCTGTCCATGCCAGACGACCACGTATTGTGCAAGTTAATAGAATTGTCATTCATATGCCAATCAAACTCAAGATGTACGGGGGAGTTCAAATTTGTATTGTTTTTTTTTATAAATGTATTTTTATTTTCCAATGAAACAAAGCAAGACGGGTGCCACGTAATACAACTGCAGGGATCAATAGCAGCAAAATACAGAAAATATCATTATTATCGGGGCCATCTGTCCCCCTCCCCCTCAATCTAATCAAGGTAAGATTTGCCACCAGTGTCTTATCGTTCTGTTCCTGTCGCCTCAAACCCAGGAATAGTAATGAGTGAGACGCAATGAAGGGCGCCCAGATCTTTGCACTCGGTCGTCATGGCAAGGTCCCTTGTGTGGTCTGAGTATTGGGTTGTTGTGTGTCACCTACTATTTCAAGTCCAAAGTATTGTCTCCACGGACCCCAGATCCTACGAAATTTTTTGGGGCATCCTCTACTATGGTATGTGGTGTGTTCAGCCGTCATATATAAATCCATCCCATTCGTCCATTCCTGGATAATGGGTCAGTCAACTACCCCCCATTTTCTGGCTATAACCTGTTTGGCCACCACCAACCCCAGGGAGGCAAGAGTTAGTTGCATTCTGGTGATGTGCCCTTCACTTGGTATCCCCAGTAGTACAAACTTAGGATCCACCGGCAGAGCACCCCTAGGACTGCTCCCAACAGTTCAATTACTTGCTGCCAGTATAACTGTATCTCTGGACATAACCATACTGTATGGAAAAAATCCCCCCTGGTCGCGGCACAGATTAAACAGGATGGTGATTCCGCCCTTCTCATCCTATGTAGCCTGTCCCTGTCGTAGTAAATTCGGTGCAGTATTTTAAGTTGAATAAAGTGAAGTCTCGCTTTTATGACGACTTCTCTGGGGTGCATTAATGCCCCCTCCCAATCTATGTCTTCCATAAGCCCTACTTCCCTCTCCCACTGTGTCCGGAGTCTCACCAGTCCATCGGGTATGTTGTTATTAATGGTCTCATATGTGAAGGAACTCACTTTGTGTGTCAGTTCTTCCTGCAAGAGTCTGCCTTCCAGGGGTGCATATTCTGGGAGCTGATCACAGGGGAGGCTCTCTGTCTGCCAGGCATGGCGCAATTGTGCATATCTAAGGAATTGGGAATTGTGCATGTCGTATTCCTGTTTGAGTTTGGCCCATGTTTTGAGTTTTCCTAGTTCAAGGATATCACCCACTATATACCAGGTCCCAAACCCCTTAAGCCTGCGTAGCTCCCGAAACCGCACTCCCTCCCATAGCGGTGTGCTCTTCGTGATTTTCCCAGTCCACCCCATAGTCTTGGTCACCCTCTCCCATGCTGTCAAGGTCACCTGAGTCGCTGGCAATAAGTGGGAACTACCCTTCCACCGCATAGGTAGTGCAGGTATGTGTGCGGCAACATTTCCTCTCTCTCCAGGCAATATGTGGGATGGTCTCCATGTTTATGTGTCCATTCATTTATGGGTACCAGGTGAGATGCCCAATAGTAAGCCTCTATGTCGGCAAGTGCTATCCATCCATTATATGGATTGCGTTGCAGCATCCTAAGCGATATTCTCGGGTGTCCCCCTTGCCACAAGAGTGTTCGTACTTTGCTAGCTATTTCCACAAAGATAGACTTGGGGAGGGGATGATACAAGTTTTACAGGGCATATTAAAGTTGGGGCAAGGTGATCATTTTAAAAAGTGCTGCCCAACCTAGCAGGGAAAGGGGGAGATCTTTCCACCTCTCCACGTCTGCACTGAATTATCTGTTCCATGGTTTTCCATCCTGCACAGCTCTGGGTGTGGAGTAACGAAGATACCCAGGTATTTCAATCCCTCCTGCACCACTCTTAACTCCCTGGGTAAGGGGCAATCCACTTGTGCGGCTGTCGGGCAGTAGAGTGTGGACTTGTTCCAGTTGGTCTTGTAGCCCGAGTAGCTCCTGTACTCCGTGATCGTGTCGAAGAGAGCCGGTATGGACTCTTCAGGTTTGGTAATATATAGCAATATATCGGCGGCGTAGAGCAAAATTTTCTCTTCTCCGAACCCATGCGGGAGGCACCGAATCCACAGATGGAAGGGTTCTGTCTAATAGTACAAGCCAAGGACTTGAGGATGAGCGCAAAAAGAAGAGGTGACAGGGGGCAGCCCTGTCGCGTCCCTCTCTCAATAGGTAAGGGTGTCGAGTGTTGACCGTTGACATGCACCGTTGCCATTGGTTGGTTATATAGAAGTATCACCCAGCTACGAAATTTCAGCCCAAACCCGAACCTGACCAAAGTGGCCCCCAGGAATGACCAATCCACAGCGTCAAATGCCTTCCTAGCGTATAATGCTAGGAAAACCTGCAGATCCTCCCTGTGCCTCACCTTCATAAGCCAGTGTGCGTGCGCCTAAGGTTCAGGTGGGTAGACCTGCCCAGCTTGTGTCCAGACTGGTCCCCATGGATCAGTTCTGTGATCATCCCCAACAGTGTCGCCAAGATGGTGGTCAGGATTTTAACTTCCAGGTTCAGCAATGAAATGGGTCTGTAAGAACCACAGTGGTCACGGGGCTTGTCTGCCTTGTGTATGACCACAATGGTGGCCATTCTCAGGTCTGGCGGCAGAACACCCTCCTTGTGAGAGTCTGTAAAGAGTCGGAGAAGATGAGGGCCCAGGATGGTGGTATAGCATCAATACAATTCTGCAGGCAACCCATTGGTACCAGGGGTTTTCCCAGGGTGGAGCTTCGTCACAGCCGCTTGGACCTCTGCCAGTGACATATCCTCCTCTAGACCCCGAGCCTCCTCCTCACCCAGCTCCGGTGTGGGGATGGCTGCCAGATACTCCTGCAACTCTGTCTGTGATTTGGAGGTTCACGCACAGTACAGGTCCCTATAGTATTCCGCGAAAGCATTTGCAACCCCCACATTCATCGACTGAGTGGCGCCTCCGAGATCTTTCACCTCCCTCACCCATCTATCTTGATTCTCCCTTCTACTAATCCAGGCGAAGAGCTTCCCGGCTATATCCCCCACCTCATAGAGCCGATGCAATGTTGCCAAATGCATTTGCTTGGCATGATCCATAGCCAGTTCTTTATATTCCATTTGGAGGGTTATCACTCTATGTGTCAACTTGGGGTCCCTGTTTTGGAAGATTTGTCTATCCAGTTCCTGTATTTTATGTTCCAATGTTACCATGTTTTTGTCTCTATCTTTCCTCTCCCAGGCTATGCGGCTTTGGGCTCTATCCCGCAGTACTGTCTTATATGCCTCCCAGACCGCCACCCCGGACGCGACCGAGTCTTTGTTTTCTAGGAAGTAGACCTCAGTATCGGCTCGGATGCCCTTTGATATTTTGTTTTTTTTAAGTCCCATGGGCTCAGTCTCCAGGTACGTGTTCCTACCCGGTCTCTCAGACCCATCTCAACCAGCAGCGGGGAATGATCTGACAGACCCCTAGCCGTATATTCTGCACGTCATACGTCCTGTAACTCCCCTTTAGGGATAAATATGTAGTCTAACTTAGAGTGGGTGTCATGGGCCCCGGAGGAGAAGGGGAATAGTCTATCGCTGGGGTGTGTCTCCCTCCAGACATCTGTCAGTCCCATCGTTGTAGAGAACCTCCTCAGTGGTGTACTAAGACTGTATCTACTCCCCTCCCCCATGCGGTCCAGTGTTGGGTCCATGACATCGTTAAAATCACCACACACAATATCTAAGGTGGAGGGTGTTTCAAGTAGGATATCCATCACTTTAGTCATGGGGGCACTTGTAATCCGGTTGGTGCATATACACAAATAAGCGTAGTCTTGATCCTTTCCTATTGTCCCATTACTCCCACATAACTGCCTAAAGGATTGTGCCAGAGGCACGAAGTTTGGAAGGGAATATTCTTTTTAATCACGATGGCCACACCTCTTGCCCTAGATGTAAACCCTGAGTGAGATAGGACTGTGTAGGCCCCGCGGCCTATAAATCCACACTGCGTGCCTTTAAGGTGTGTCTCTTGAAGCATTACAATATCTGGGTGCAATCTCTTGATGTGCTGAGACACTAGCCCTCTTTTGATCTTGTCCCCCAGCATGTTGACGTTCCAAGTCAGAACCGTTAGGTGAGGTTTATGGGTCATCTTACATCTGGTAGCATTATGGTCCCTTCCTCAATATCCAGAGGTAGGTGGGAACTCATCTCTCCCTTACTTCTCAATCTGTGGAATTGTCCTGCTATGGCAGTCATTGCGCTCAACCAAATAAAATGTAAATGTTTAAACCCCAACTGTGCAAAGGCCCATCCTCTCCCACCCTACTTCCCACCCTCCCCATACCCATCTGCCCCCTCTCGAGGTGGCTCTTGGCAGGCAAGAGCCGGTCTGTCTGTCGTCCCCCCACCCCAATTAGAAACCGCAAACTCCCAACTCTTACAATTTACTGCTCAGATGTCCAAGGTAGTCACTGTTTGAAGCTCGAGTCGCTTCAAAACATTGGGGGGAGTCAGTGCTGATAGGCGATGTCCTCCCGCCGGAGTTCAAGTTGCAGCACTCAGTTCGTTCAGTTCGATCTCTGAAGGAGGAGCGTCCTCTGCAGGTCTACCAGCCTCTTCGTCTTGCTCGAGAACCAGAATTGCCTTCTCTAAAGGATGTCCAGAGTCCGCTCCAGAGGACCATTCGAATCTGTTTGTTGATTAGGATAACCCCTCATCCGAGCCCTTTCAGTGTTGGATTGTGATTGGTCGTGTCTATTTTTGTCCGGGCTGCGCTGAGCAGATTTAGGTTTCCGCCGGGCATATGGGGTCCCTTTACCCAGTCTCCGGGTTCAGCTTCAGCTCAGCTGTCTAGGAGTCCTCTCTTCCACGGGTCTGCTCTGTGGCCCAGCATTGCCCAGTTGTGATTCCCCCTTGGGGTCGAGGCACTGGTCATTCCTCGATCCATGCCCAAGCTTCTTCTGGGGTTTGGAAAAAGTGAGCGCTCCCCTGGAAAAGAACCTTTAGTTTCGCCAATACAGGAGCATATACTGGAGTGCATATACTGGAGTTGGAGGGCCCGCAGCTTCACTTTAATGGAATCAAAGGTGCGGCACTGCTTTTGAACCTCCAGACTGTAATCCGTAAAAATCATAATTGTGAGATTCTCGTACCTGACTTCCACCTTTTGGCGCATTTCCCGGAGTATCATGACTCTATCTAAAAAGTTCAACAGTCTTGCAATGATAGGTCTGGACGGAGCTCCAGGAGGGGGTTTGGCACTGTGTGCGGTGTGCAAATTCTATTATGAAGCACTGGGAGAATCGTTCCGCCGGGATGAGGTACTTCAGCCACTTCGTCAGGAATGCCACCGCATCAGTACCCTCCGTCCCTTCCGGGAACCCCACAAAGCGGAGGTTGTTCCTTCGGGCCCAGTTTTCGGCATCATCGATTCTCCATAGCATGGCTGATGCTGCCCTTCGCATGTCTCTCATCCCCTTTTGGAGGTCTTTCCCTGCGTCCTCCACCTCCGATACCTGGGTCTCGGCCTCCATCACCCTCTCAGATACTTTGCGGACATCCTGTCTGAGCAGCGAAACCTCGGTGCTGACCTCTCCAATCCTCCCCTCCAGAGCCTCCTTGGAGCTTTGTATAGCCTGTAGGAGTAAAGCCGTGTCAGATGATGAGTGCGCCTTTTCCGTCGCTGCAGCCTGTGCAGGGAGCACTTTAGTATATTTATCCATCTTCCCCTGCCTAGGGGGTTTCGGATCCTTATCTTTGGTCATCGCACTGACCTGTGTCTCACCTACAGGGGTGAGGCTTCTTCAATCTATGCCCCCTCTCCCATCCAGGCCAGGAGTAAGCAAAGATATGGCCTGCTTCATCGGTATCCGGGACCAAAAAAGGGGGAGGAGGGAGAGGAGAAGCAGAGTTACGGAAGGGACCCCGTGGTATCTTCATCAGCGCTTCGGATCACAGTTCCCGGCTTTCCATTCAAGTGCACTGGTTCTAGGACCCACTCCTCTCCAGCTCCCCAGGTCCACTGTGTCTTCCCTATGTTTCAGTGTTAACTGGCCGCACTCATCCGGGCTTCAGCTTCCAGGCACCATCAATCTATGGCACTGAAGGTCTCCTGGCTCTCGGAGTGTCTCAGGGGGAGGGAGGAGACACAAAACAGCGGCACTCATCTGCACAGCAGTCACCGGGTTTGTGGTTGCCAGTGGGTTTCCCCCACACCCCCCACATCCAACTCCCGCTCCAGCGGGCCAACACTGCCACCGGGCACCCTCCCACAATTACCCGCAGTCTGTGTGTGGTTCTGGGGCATGCTGACTTGTCCCGCTCAGGAGGGGGAAAGAGGGAGATCTTCCGCCATCGCCGCATGGGCCTTTCCTTGTAGACTGCTCGCAGATACACCCATCTAAAATGTCGAGTGCACCTCAGCAAGAGGTTGGGGAGGAGGCCCAAGCTCTCCCCCTCATGTACCATTTTCACCGGGCATCACGGTCTTTGCACGCGCCCCTTTCCTCACCTCCTGTTACTCAATCGGTGTTTAGGGCAGACAGGACTGTCACCTCGTAGCTGTCCCCTGGTGTGCAGAGTCTTTTGGTCTTTGGCAGCACCTCCAGGAACAGCTTCTACGGCCCCTCGTCACAGGCCTCAGCCTGGGCCTCTGCAGCACAGCGCAGCGCCGCACCACCCAGAGGGAGGCTGGGGGACTCATGCTCTGGTCTCCTGGTCTCCTCTGAGGGTAGCTCACTGGATCGAGATCGCCAAGCCCTCTCCGTCTTCCCCAGCATCACGGAGAGCGCTCACCCTGCGCTCAGAACAGCTCCGTCCGCCATCTTGGGTTCATCTTCCACACCACTACGGACAGGATAACTCCTTTGTCTCTCCTTGACTACGGTTACTGGAGCCCCCACAGGTCAGCAGGGGTTGTCCGCTTCACAGGGGGTCTGTTTGGTGCGAAATCAGTACTGAGTTACTGCAAGATAATTCTCGGATGTAGGGCTCTGGCGGGAGCTCGTTCCCAGCACGTCTTACACTGCCATGAGCTAGGCCCCCCCCTCAAATTTGTATTTTTATCCACAATTGTGTAACTTTCTTCCCCTTTCTCTCCTGTACCTCAATAGTAATTGTATAAATGCCGGGGAATAATTATTTATTGTTGACTTGGAATGTGCGCGGACTGGCCGGCTGTATTAAACGACAGAAAGGTTATTATCAATACTTGTGCAGGCACAAAATATCCATAGCTTTATAACAAGAGACTCATCTCACGCAACAAACACTAAAATCACTGAGCAAGCGATGAAGAGGCACGGTAATTGGCACAACCTACTCTGGCTATGCCAGAGGTGTCTTGATTTGGGTGGCAAAAACCAAAGGAAATGATGGACGGAGTGTTGAACATTGCTCACTTTGCCACTGGATTCAAGCAAGCCCGGCTGAAGACGGCTGAAATGCCAGAAACCGGTCCTAGGAAGCTTGTTTCCGGTCCAAGGAAGACATGGCTTGGCAGTTCGGGCTGGACTGTTCCCATGAGGCACAGGGTCAGACTGATTTGCATATGGCCATGTCTGAACTGGGGTGGCAGAGTGGGCTAAAGAACGGTGATGGATTAAACCCAGATCAGTTGACTGGGGGTGAGTGCTTGCAATGTTCAACACTCCGTCCATCATTTCCTTTGGTTTTTGCTTTGTTCGCCATAAGTTGGCAGGGTATGCTCAGACGTGAGTCCCTTGCTCACTTTGCCACTGGATTCAAACAAGCCTGGCTGAAGACGGCTGAAATGCCAGAAACCGGTCCTAGGAAGCTTGTTTCCGGTCCAGGGAAGACATGGCTTGGCAGTTCGGGCTGGACTGTTCCCATGAGGCACAGGGTCAGACTGATTTGCATATGGCCATGTCTGAACTGGGGTGGCAGAGTGGGCTAAAGAAAGGTGATGGATTAAACCCAGATCAGTTGACTGGGGGTGAGTGCTTGCAATGTTCAACACTCAGTCCATCATTTCCTTTGGTTTTTTCTTGATTTGGGTGGCTCCAGGGATCCCACTACAGACACCACAAACACGAGTCGACCTCCAGGGTTGATGTGTGATATTGGAGGGTTCTCATGATGGCCTCCCAAGGACACTGTTGTCACTGAGTGCACCTAATTCAGGACAATCCACTTTCCTACAGACATTAGCCCCAGCACTTCTCAGAGACCTGTCGGTACCCACCTACTGGGGGGGCGAATACAATGGTGCCCCCAACTTAGTCTCGGATGGATCTCATCCTCCACTTCCTGGGGCACAGGCTATTGGGCATACCACATGTCAGCCTGGGCTACCCAGATGAAATGCGCATAACACACCACAGATCAAACATACTCACACTACTCTAAGCTCTATGACCTGTACACATGAATAGATGTTATTTACTGAGCAAAATCGGCTTTGGCTCAGGTAACCCATGCTGAGTACTTAGCCCACACACTGTCGGACCACAGCCCCTTACAATTTCAACTAACCTGGGGCACATCCAGACCTAATATACCAACCTGGCGCCTCCCCCTGAAGGCAGTTCGTGACCCTGCTGTGAGCACCACTATATTGCAATCTATAACGTCATACTTTCAAACCAATGAGGGGACAGCTACACATACAGGCATTGAGTGGGACGCCCTCAAGGTTGTTTGCGCGGACAGGTCATTCAAGAATTTTATGGATCTTGCATGTTTCTCTCTAGGGAATTACATGAACTAT
Source organism: Triturus cristatus (assembly GCF_964204655.1). Classification (NCBI taxonomy): domain Eukaryota; kingdom Metazoa; phylum Chordata; class Amphibia; order Caudata; family Salamandridae; genus Triturus; species Triturus cristatus. The sequence continues at coordinate 629,326,920 of NC_140587.1, forward strand.
TAGCCAAAATACTGTGGTAAATAATTTAATTACCGGGACTTAATTTGATGCGGAAAATCTATAATAATAGCTCATTAAAATAAGAGGCAGAATCCGTGGTATGAGAGGTTCGGAACGGGCTTTATTCCAAAATCGATTCGAATCGATGGTCTCCATATTCCATCACCACGAAGGTTCAGGAAGTGAAGGAACAACTTTATTGACAAGTAATCATTTTTATACAATAGGCATTACAGTGAAACAGATGCAGGAGGCGTAACAGTTGATAATAAAGATAAGAACATACATGCGTAACTAAAATAGGTGTAACTGGGCGTAACTTAAAGAACGTCATTGGATATGATGTCAGAAATGGGTGGTTAAATGGGTGGTTCCACGGAAGAATTTCGCAATGTCAGCAGAAATACTTGGCAGAGATGCGCGCGCAGCAGCATGACGTGTGATTGACGTGCAACTAGGGGGTGAAGGGGACTTGACATTTAGCTCTACATGTGGAGACAGAAGTCTGGGGTTATGTCAACCTAATCCCAAATCATATCTAATATCCTATGTTTAAAGAACTGTGTTATCCAAAAAGAAAGGTCTCTTAGGATAGAATCTTATTCTATACTGACTATACTGACCGTTAGTGCGTGTACAAGCGTCTAAGTGTCTACACTAGATGCGAGGGCAGAAATCTTCCATAGTAATAGGGCTATGAATTACTTGCATGAAGACAGAGAAGCCGGGCCCTTTGCTCGGTAGCTGAAAGAATGTTTACTTAAACTACTAGACAGGAATGCATTGGGTGAAGAGCGGAGCAGAGCAGATAATCTTGAAGGTGAAATACAGTTTTTGGCAAGCAACAGGCTGGAGTCAGGCACCGTTAGCCGCACAGGGAGTAGGACAAAGTTCATGGATACAGATGCGAGCTCAGACTGGAGCTTTCAGAGGCAGAAGGCAGAAAAGGCTTGATGGCAGAATCAGGGCCTACTCGCCTGGACTGTAAGAAATGTGGGAAGTGAACCATATAAAGCCGGTGGCCTTTCATACTTAGGAATAGAGTATCCGGCCCATTCATGGCGGGTCTGAAAGAGGACATGTTGACGGTGGACGCACATGTGTTTGCGTCTTCATAACTGGAACTGGAGGAAACATACATGTACTTATGATTTATACATGAAACCGTTGGGGTCCAAGATAGGGGACATAACTGACCATAAAAATCCATATTTCCACATTCCCTCCTTGTCCCCTACTTGCCCTTAAGAGATATCAATCTTCATCAATCCGTTGATCTGTTCATATAGCATCATTTGCTCTTCTTTGTTCTTCCGGGATGAATGAAATCTTGGTGGTGGAATACACGATGTGGCACACAGACCACAGATCGCTGGTCCACATTGGAGGCATAAACAGCAACTGAATAGTATGAGAAAGCCAATACCTAGGAAGGATAGGACCCTCCATCCAAAGGTAGATAATACACTCCAAAACCAACCGGACCAAGTCCAGGTGCCTGGATTCTGGTGTATCTGGCTTACAATCTTATGAAGGCGAGTTATGGCTTTATATACAGATGGCGAATTTTCTGGTATGAAAATGCAACAGCTTGATCCGATGACCCTACAAGCTCCGCCCCTATCGGCCAGGATGACGTCAAGGACAAGACGATTTTGAAGCACAACAATCCGCATAGCAGACTGCTCTTCTGTTAAATTGCCTAAGGCGGAAATAGTTTCGTTCACTACTGCTTCAAGGGTTCTGGTTAATCTACGTATCAGCTTACTATTGGTAACTGTACCTATATAGGGAAAGAGACCTTTATTGAAATCTGTGTATTTTTCCCATGCTGTCTCAGTGTAATCGACTATTGGGAGATCTCTCCGTTCTCTATTGTGTACTAAATGAGTATTTCTATGATAATCAGGAGGAGCTAGGAAAACAGGTGGCAAAAGGAATCCAATGTAGCAGGTACCATCCCAATCTAGAGGCAGACGTATATATGCAGTCTGACCACATACAAAGTAGGAATGGCGAGAAGCTCTAAATGTAGACTTGCCTTGATCACTGAATTCTATTACAGTGATGCATTTACTATGGCCCATGTGTATGGAGCCATTCTTTCTTATACACAGTTCACCTTTAACTGGAAATACTGACATAGCGGGCAAAATTGGTGCAGCTTCAGATTCAACATTCAGGATCATGAGATTAAGCGTGAAATTACCTAATCCATATACTTCATTTTCTAGATCAGTTCCTGTTCCTTTGGGAAGTCCCTCTTTGTCAGGGTAACAGGCTTTAAGCAAGACTAAGTTCAGGTTTCCCCAAACCCAGTTGTCTTGATAAACTGCGGAATCCGAATCTAGGGAATTAATTAAACTAAACCATGCTCCACAGGAGCCATTGTGTGTGAACGGATATGGAAAGAGAGGCAAAATTCCATTATAGTTCTGATAGGGAGGGAGTCGGCCACATATCCAACAATTTGTAGCATTGCTAGCCTGATGGGAATGATGTAACATACTAATAAAAGTGTTATTGCGCAGCGCAAATCTATATGACAACTCATACGGGGAAATTCACTAAAAGAATGTTCAGCAGTAACATTATAAACATGTTTAGAAATAGGATAATATATGTGCAACAATATACTTGCAGCTATTATTAAAAGACATAAGAAAAACAAAATTAATAACGTCACTGTACAATGACTACGCAGTGATTTACAGTACGCATGTTTTTTCAACTGGGTTTGATTATCTCCTTCTCTATTCCGGTCCAGAGGATACATGTCAGAGACAAATTCAACCGATTCACCTTGGAGAGGACTTAAACAATCAAATTGTCTGACTTGTTGGACCGTAGTTTTAGTCTATATTGTTCTGAGTTATTTTGTTCAACCAAAGGAAGCTTTGAGTCTGTCTTTGAGGAAATACAGGGTTTAGTCTCTATATCGGATGGTAGTCCATGAAATTTCTTGATATGACTTGAATGTATCCAGCCTTTTCGACCTTCGATCTTCACGGCTGTCCTCGTGGTTAACAGTACGATTTGAGGCGATCTCCACCTAGGATCCAGCTGAGACTTCCGGTCAAAATTCCGCACTAACACCAGGTCACCAGGAACCACGTCATGGGGTTTCACCTCGGTGTTGTCGGGAAAAGCTGCAGCTACCTGTGAACGACAAGATTGTAGTGCAGACATCAAGGAAGCCAGGTAATCTGTCAGCATATTACAGTCAACGTCAGTTATTTTACGAGGTATAGGCGTCCCCCACATATTTGGTGGTCTACCGAAGATCACCTCATAAGGGGATAGCCCTGTTCGAGAGTGCGCTACCATTCTCATGTAAAAGAGTGCAACTGGTAGGGCTACTACCCAGTCGACACCTTTCTCTCTACATATTTTGGACAATCTAATTTTCAGAGTTTGATTATGTCGTTCCACGAGACCTGCTGCCTCGGGGTGTCGGACACAGTGAAATCTCCATTGATAACCTAACAAAAGTGAAACGTATTTCATTAGTTCGGATGAGAACGGCTGGCCGTTATCTGAGTAGACAGCACGTGGTAAACCGTACCGTGGGAAGAATTCTCGAACTAACTGTTTGGCAGTAGTCGGGGCAGTGTAATCTGAAACCGGGTAAGCCTCTGTCCAACGGGAAAGAGCGCAAACAACTACAAGAACGTATTTGAATCCTCGACATCGTTCCATCTGGATATAATCCATCTGGAGGACTTCAAAAGGGTGATCAGGAGGCTGAAATCCACCCTGTTCTACGGGAATGCTTTTACCTGGGTTAAACTGACAACAGATCATACAGGTACGGACTTTTTGTTTAGCTGCTGCTCGTAAATGTTTGTTGAACCAAATGTGTTGAATGCTGTCTAGCATAGCTTTTTCTCCTAAGTGGGCAGGACTATGTATTGTATTTATGATAACTTGGACCATTGAGTCGGGAAGAAACCATATAGATTTGTCCTTCGTCATCCATCCCTGATCAGTTTGGATCCCTCCTAATTCAGTCCATTTCTTTATTTCTTCTGGTGTAGCATGTGTCTGTATGTCAATTACGTCAAGAGCGGGATCCTTAACCATCATGCAATGTGTTGGTGTCGGAACTATTGTCTTTGTCATGTCAGATGTGTGAGTTTGAGCAGTCTGTTTAGCTGTTTTGTCAGCTAGATCATTGCCTTGGGAAATGATATCAGTAACTTTCGTATGAGCTTTACATTTCATAATTGATATTGCAGCGGGTAGATGTATTGCATCTAATAGGGCATGAATGAGGGGTCCGTGCTGAATGTGGGCACCGTGAGAAGTTAAATAACCTCTCTCTCGCCACAGCACGCCGAAGTCATGGACGACTCCGAATGCATAACGTGAATCTGTGTATATGTTGACTTTCTTATTTGTGGCTTGAATACAGGCTTGTGTCAGAGCGATGAGCTCTGCTGCTTGAGCTGACAAGGTATTAATACGATTTGTTTCAATGACTTCAGTGTCTGTTGTGACTGCATACGCGGCCACTAGCTCTCCTGTACTTGTTCTCATACATGAACCATCTACATACAACGTCAGGTCTGAATCTGTCAATGGGACGTCTGTCAAGTCTTGTCTGGGTTTCGTCGTGATAGTAATAACTTCAATACAATCATGTGCTAATGGGTCTGTTCCGTTTACTGGCAAAAGAGTGGCAGGATTCAATGTACTACAACGTCTGATTTCTATGTGTGGCTGAAACAATGTTAATTCGTAACCAGTGAGTCTCGCTATAGTCAAGTGTTGTGTTTGTGTGCGGTTCAAGAGAACCTCTACTGCGTGTGGTACTTGTACTGTCAATGGATGTCCTAACACTATGGCATCGCTTTGTCTGATTGCTAAAGCTGTCGCTGCCACTGATTTCAGGCACGCAGGCAGAGCCTGAGCTACGGGATCTAATGTACTAGAAAAATAAGCACATGGTTTGTGTGATCCTGCTTGTTCCTGTGTGAGTACTGACAAAGCAGTACCTTCGCGTTCTGTAACAAAGAGCGTAAACTGTTTGCTGTAACATGGTGTTGCTAGGACAGGTGCTTGACATAAAGCTTTCTTTAAACTTTCAAAGGCGTGTGTATGTTCTTGAGTCCAAGGGAGGACAGTCAATATGGCTGCCTCCTGTGTTGTCAACTGAATGAGTGGTTTTGCTAGAAATGCATACTGAGGGATCCACTGCCTACAATATGAAGTGAGGCCTATAAAAGCCCGCACCTCCTTTTGTGTCTTGGGTACTGACATGTTATCAATTAACTGTATGCGGTCGGGTGTAAGCTGCCTTCCCTCCTTGGACAGCGAGTGACCAAGGTAAACAACTCGCTGGACACAGAATTGCAGCTTAGAAGGGGACACCTTGTGCCCCTTTTCGGCCAAAAAATGTAAAACCGTCAGTGAGGCTTTTTCACATTCAGGTTCGCTTCGGGCGGTGATCAGTAGATCATCGACATATTGAAGCAGGGCAGTGTTGACTGGCATGTGGATACTGTCAAGTTCTCGTTTCAGTGCTTGGCTATAGATGCTGGGGCTTTCTGTGAATCCTTGAGGTGCGCGTGTGAATTTAAAGCTTCGTCCATTTAAACTAAATCCGAACAAGTATTGGCTTTCCGGATCTATTGGGACGCTGAAAAAGGCATTCTTGAGATCAATTACAGTAAAGAATGTTGCTTCGGAATCAATGGCTGTCAGTAATGAAGAAATGTCTGGAACTACGGGGTATTGTGGTACAATACATTTATTTAATTCGCGCAGATCAATAACCAATCGATATACTGACGGGGCTTTTGGATCAGTTCATTTAAGAATCGGGATTATCGGGGAATTACATACATTGGAGTCGGTTTCCACAACCACTCCTTGGCCAATAAGCTCGTCAATGATTTGCAGTAAAGCCACTACAGCATCTGGGGGTAACTTGTATTGTCGCATTCGTGGTAGTACCACTCCTGCCTTTAGTGTGACTCGATATGGTGTAATGTTCATGCAACCAACATTTGTAGGGCCTTGTGCCCATAAATGTGTCGGTAAAGTCTGCAGTCGGGGATCCATGTCTCGGGACACATAGTGCCCTTTGAAATCACGTAAAAACAATCTTACTCCTTCCGGAGAACAACATATTATAGCTCCTAGAGCTTTCAATGTTTTGATACCTAACAGGTTTTCTGGACATGATTTAGTAAGCAATAAATCTGTAGTTCGTGTCAAAGGACCAATCGTAAGGGGAAGAGGCTGTGATACTTCGTTAATGATAGGTTTTCCTGAAAACCCAAGGGAAATATTCTGTGAGCCTGAGAGGGGTGCCCCTGGAACTTCACTACGTTTTATTGTTGTTCGGCTTGCCCCTGTATCAAGTAAAAATTTTCTATCTTGGCCTAATAGTTCACTGTGTACATAAGGTCCTTCTTAATCTACAGGGACCTCGATAAGGGGTAAGCCAACTCCCCTCTCTAGGCTGTTTCATGAGTATCGTTGATAATCAGGATAATCATACTGTGCAGTCTGGTACATCTGTCGTGTCGTTGTTGGTGTAGCAGCAATAGGCTGCGGTGGTGGAGCTGACATAGACTGTTGTGGAGCTGGCATGGACTGTGCATGCTGCGGAGCTCCTTGTTGGTTCTGATCCTGTCTAAGTGGCCGTGGTCTTTCTTTAGTATTACCTATGGCGATATTATGTTTTAAAACTGGACAATCGTGTACATAATGGCCTGGCTGTTTACAATAGTTGCATGTCCCTTTTACAGGACCTGTTGAAACACTGGACTGTGTCATACCCTTTTTATGACTGTCAGCTGGAACTGTCTGGGAAACTAGCATTTTCATTTTCGTGTCTTTCATGCGTCTTTGTTCATGTTCTTGTTCCTCTCTAATTCTATTGTGATGGTACTGTAGCATTTGTAACATTTGTGACGGAGAGTTACCTTGCCAGGTACTCTCGAATTTCAATACTCTATTCTTAACTTGGGGCAGGGCATTTTCAACTAATTTTGTCACAAACAGATGTGGATAAGATTCGCTACTTGCTTTTATTCCACTATTTATACCAAAACATTTTTCGAATCGGGCATAGAAATCACTAGTGTCTTCATCTTGCTTTTGTTTACAGGCTGAAATTGCACCCCAGTCTTCCTTTTTCGTAGTTAATAAACGTGGCAATACCTGTACTAGTAAACCTGGTAGTATTTTGGTCTTTTCCCCAAGCCCTGAACCTGGACCTCGAGCTTTTTCTTTGTTTTCTAATGCTGTCCAATCTATCTTCTGGTCTCCCACCTCCCAATCCTTTTTCCTTGAGTTTTTCATAAATGCCCGCAGGCATTAATACCTTCAATATTGTCATAATGTCGGGGTAGGTATACTCTCCCATGAGTAACATGTCTTTAATTTCTCGGTGGAAACCCGCTGGGTCTTTGTCATGACTGGGTACCACTTTCTTCATTTCTAATAGTTCTATTTTAGATATGGGTGTGTATACAAACACACGTTTAAACTGATTGTCATCACCTTTTATCGGGTGCACTTCGCGTAAGGGATTCTGTCTATCCATATAGTACGTCGTTCTTTCCTTGATGGGCAGTGAGACATGTTCGGGGCATACAAAAAGAATATACTGCTTTCTGGATTCTAGTATTTCTCTAATTAACTCAGTACCTGAACCTCTCCATTTATTTGTGAGTAATTCAGTCAATATATTAGGTAATGGACCAGGATCGGAGTGTTGGCTTTTGTATAATATAAGGAGTTGTTGAACCATATAGATACCAGCTAAACGTTGTTCATCTGGGGTGAGGTTCAAAAACGTGTGTGCTAGTGTATCATCACTATATTTTCCGGGACTGTCAACCCAATGAACGGCTGACCTGGCTAATTCTTGTTCGTCCATAGAATCAAGTATATGATAACCCCTTCGTTCTCGGAGCAATTTGTCAGCGGCTTGGAACGAATGTTCGGGGGACCTTATATTTATTATTGGGTTTTGGAAGTTTCTGTTATTATCTGAACGTGTCGGACGTATCGGATCAGTAAAGCATCTAGTATTATTACAATATTTCCCTCTACCTACATAGGCCATAGTTTCTAACTGTCCTGTGGGCAGTTCTAATTCTTCCTCCTCCTCGGTTTGTTCAGGCTCGTCTACTGCTAATCTTTCTTCGTGTATTCGTTCTACTTCTTTGCGGATCTTGCGGCACATAGCTACTATACATGATCGTTTATCATGTCTCCCCTCTGATATATTCCGACTCCAGGTGGTAAGAATTTGCATTTCTTCCGGATTTACCCCTGGTCGGTCTTGATTTCTGATCACACAATTTATGAGGAAACGTAACAGTTCCCCCTGTATCTCCACTTTCTGGTACACCAAGGCTCTATTAATACTTTCGGAATCTCATCCTGACTGGACAAAGTGATATATATTTTCTAAATGTGCAGTCATTCCTGGTAGCCTCCCTAAATATATTGCAGCTCGTCGGATACGTAATGATGCCAGCAGCATTTCGTCCCCTTTTCCGGGCACCGGGTCATATCTACAATCTATTAGAAGTTCCTTAAGCGCGTCGGGAGTTACTAGTTTGGGCGTACGTTGGTGGGCTAATTCTTGAAAGGAAAGTTTATTTACTCTGGGTGGCGTGGAAAAATTGTTTGTTGTACCTCCTGTAGCACCACCTGGGGTGCTGGATGTGAAAGGATTCGTTGAACGTGATATGGCAACCATAGATGTGGGTACAGCTGTAGAAACAGATGTGCTTGCCGGAACTTGTGTCGGAGTTTGTTGTTGCGGAGGTACAGACGGAGGAGGGTCTTGGCGTTGAACCCCCTCGGCAGGCGGTCTATGTGGCGCAGCACTAGCATACTCGGGAGCTGCGTCGTCTAAATAAGAGGAAAGAAAAACATCTTCTGCGGTTCTGGGATGCCCTTTGGGATGTACTTTTATCGGGAACAATGGGGGTGGCAAGTCTTTTGGTATCTCCGGAGTAGCCTTAGGTAACCCTTCGGCCAAAAGAGGATACATACCATTCATAAGGGCATTTCGTTGTCTGTCTACTTGTTCTGATTTTACTCGAGTACCTTCTTCAATTAATAGATGTTCTCGAATTTTATTTGAATTCTCCTTACTCTTCTCTTCCTGTCTACGTGCTTTTTCTGTACGTCTATACGATTCTTTACGCCATAATTCAATGGCATCTTTCTGTGATTGTCTAGCTTTCTTTTTCCATAATTCTTCCTCTACTTTCACGATGCAGTCTGCATCCCAGGTCCCAGCTGCGGGCCACCTCTGACTTTCTGGTAATTCCTTGGTGTAGTCTACCCATAAATCAAGAAATAATATGGCGTCTAGGCCATGTTTATGATACATGAAGTACCCTGGAGTGTCCCTAGGAGGAATGGGAACAGCTTCTTCGAGTACCCCTTTTCTGGTTTTTATCTGTCTTAATTTCGAAAAGAGCGGCATTTTTAAGAACTGATCTGATCTGATACCTAATTCTGAACACGTTTAATACAACAAAACACAATAATGAACAGTCATTCACACCACAATATGCAGAACGTATTTAAAACATTTTAACATTTAACATTTAATGAACAGCAATGATGGTCATTTGAGGAACTAGTCACTAAACACGATACTCGGCACTAACTAGGTAATTCTGGATTATATACTAGACATACTTGATATACTGCTAAACAGTACAGATACACTGCTGAAACAGTGCAGACCGGATTTGTGTACCCAAACCCGTCTTGACCGGCACAATCTATGTGCACGTCAGAACGCCTCCCCGACAATGGTACTCACCGGGTAGCTCGGAACGGAAGGCCTCGGAACTGAACTGAACTGGACTCGGACCGGACTGGACTCGACTCGAAACTTCGGAACTTCGGAACTTCGGAACCTGGTGGGCCTCTGTATACCTCGGATCTTGCTCTCTCAGCTAGGCTCTGGTCGGGATACTTCGCACTTCTCACCGCCTCGTCTGGGTGTTGATCGCAGCCTCAGTTACCCCCGCTCGGCAGGAGGGAGATACAGGAAATCCTGTGGGTACGCGTTGTTGTCCGTCCAGCTGTGACAGGAGACCGGGCCTGCAACGCACCTCCGGCGCGTGAGATGAGAAAGTGTCCCTGTTCGGGCGCCATATATGTGGTAAATAATTTAATTACCGGGACTTAATTTGATGCGGAAAATCTATAATAATAGCTCAGTAAAATAAGAGGCAGAATCCGTGGTATGAGAGGTTCGGAACGGGCTTTATTCCAAAATCGATTCGAATCGATGGTCTCCATATTCCATCACCACGAAGGTTCAGGAAGTGAAGGAACAACTTTATTGACAAGTAATCATTTTTATACAATAGGCATTACAGTGAAACAGATGCAGGAGGCGTAACAGTTGATAATAAAGATAAGAACATACATGCGTAACTAAAATAGGTGTAACTGGGCGTAACTTAAAGAACGTCATTGGATATGATGTCAGAAATGGGTGGTTAAATGGGTGGTTCCACGGAAGAATTTCGCAATGTCAGCAGAAATACTTGGCAGAGATGCGCGCGCAGCAGCATGACGTGTGATTGACGTGCAACTAGGGGGTGAAGGGGACTTGACATTTAGCTCTACATGTGGAGACAGAAGTCTGGGGTTATGTCAACCTAATCCCAAATCATATCTAATATCCTATGTTTAAAGAACTGTGTTATCCAAAAAGAAAGGTCTCTTAGGATAGAATCTTATTCTATACTGACTATACTGACCGTTAGTGCGTGTACAAGCGTCTAAGTGTCTACACTAGATGCGAGGGCAGAAATCTTCCATAGTAATAGGGCTATGAATTACTTGCATGAAGACAGAGAAGCCGGGCCCTTTGCTCGGTAGCTGAAAGAATGTTTACTTAAACTACTAGACAGGAATGCATTGGGTGAAGAGCGGAGCAGAGCAGATAATCTTGAAGGTGAAATACAGTTTTTGGCAAGCAACAGGCTGGAGTCAGGCACCGTTAGCCGCACAGGGAGTAGGACAAAGTTCATGGATACAGATGCGAGCTCAGACTGGAGCTTTCAGAGGCAGAAGGCAGAAAAGGCTTGATGGCAGAATCAGGGCCTACTCGCCTGGACTGTAAGAAATGTGGGAAGTGAACCATATAAAGCCGGTGGCCTTTCATACTTAGGAATAGAGTATCCGGCCCATTCATGGCGGGTCTGAAAGAGGACATGTTGACGGTGGACGCACATGTGTTTGCGTCTTCATAACTGGAACTGGAGGAAACATACATGTACTTATGATTTATACATGAAACCGTTGGGGTCCAAGATAGGGGACATAACTGACCATAAAAATCCATATTTCCACAATACAACGCTGTGAATATAAAGCCCCTACGGACCCGCACATAATACCCTTGCTTACTAAAGCCAGATTGGCCCACAAGGAAACACAGGATAAATTGTGTTCTCTCAACTATAAGCAATATTTGGCTAGGTGAAATGTAGAAGGTGACAAGGCAGGCAAGACACTAGCATGGCTGCTGATAAGTAATCTCACACAACCACCCATCATCGCAATATATGCCTCGGAAGGCAATTTAGTGAATACACAGGAGCAGATAAACGACTCCTTCTATAAATTTTCCACAACACTTTATAAGGCCCTCGACCCAGGCGACGCTCAAGCAAAGCAGATCTTCCTAGAACAAGCGGCTCTTCTGCAGGTGACACAGGCCCAATATACAGAACTGGAGGCCTCTATTACGGAGGCTGAAATCTCTGAAACTATTAAACAATTAGCCAGAGATAAAACCTCTGGAATGGATTGCTGGCCAACAGAATATTACACCACATACTCAACACAGTTGGTCCCCAGGTTGCTTACCATCTATAAGGAATCATTTGATAGGGGTATATTGCCTCCTTTTCTCTGCGAAGCAATACTAGTGGTTCTCCCAAAACCCAGTAGAGACTTATGAGTTCCTACCGTCCGTTGTCTTTATTAACTTCGGACTATAACATCTTAGGTAAACTGCTAGCCAATAGGCTATTGGATTCTGTCCCAATACTGGTACACACGGATCAGAATGGGTTTCTCCCTGGCAGAAGCACAGGGCTAAATCTCTGTCATCTATTTAAACCTTTAGAATGGGCCCAAACGACAACCGAACAGCACTGGATTGCTGCCTTAGATATCGAGAAAGCATTCGATACCCTGGGATGGGATTATTTGCTGGCGGTGTTGGCATGGTTCGGTATAGGTCCTAAGTTCTTATGTTGGGTAAAGATACTATACACTAGTCCACGGACCCGGGTAAGAACGGGCCGCATTGTCTCTCTGTCCTTTGAAATTGAGCAGGGCACCAGGCAGGGCTGCTCACTCTTGCCAATTCTTTTTGCACTGGCCATGGGGCCTTTAGCGTACGGACTTCGCAGTCATGTCTTGGACTGGGGCATACAGGTTTCCCTCTATGCGGACGATGCGTTGATCCATTTCCGCAACCAGACTGAGGCCCTTCGTGATCTAATACACGGTTATCTGGACTGAAAGTAAACTGTGCTAAGTCCGTCCTATTTCCAATGTGGCCCATACCTGTTATACAGAGGCAGCAGCAACCTATCACCTATCAAAGCATACAACTCTTTCCAATATTTAGGAGTCCAGCTCTACCATTCCTCATCTGATCTCATAGACGGCAACCTGGGTAAGGTGATCGCCAGTGCTAGGACCACACTGCCATTCTGGGCCAATCTTCCACTATCCCCCATGAGCCGAAGAACCATATCCAAGATGCTTCTTCTTCCTAGGCTTCTTTACTTTTTTACTGTTCTCCCTTACATATTACCTCAGAAAATATTTAAGGACTGCAGTCGCTGCTTGTGTCCCTGATATGGGGCAGTTCCAGGGTAAGGGTAGCACTACCGAAGCTACACCTTCCCATCTCGGAGGGTGGATTAGGTGCGCCCAACTACGAATTATACTACACAGCTGCACAACTCCAATGGCCTATGTGCTGGTGTTACACGATCCTCTACTTGTGCAGTAGTGAAGCTCCACTCACACACTACAACTCCCATAATGCAACATCCTTGAAGTTAGGGTTGTGTACCGCCCCAAGCCTCCCTTGAGCGAGCTCATTGGTCAAGGAGCTCGTTTAAACTGAAGTCCCTCCTTGAATCCCTCGCTTGGCTTCCGAAGCTCTTGTGCACTTCGCTGGAACCCTGCCTCGCCCTGGAACCTTGTGCTGTACGTGCGGACTACAGCTGAACCGGCATTACTGGAGTAGATCGAGTTACTCCTAGTATCTGTTCCTGCATCCTTCGTTGAGAACGTCATCATCGTTGGATGAGCATTGGTTGTGTTACCGTGAACCTAGTTTCTTTGGCAGTGAACTACAATTTGCCTGGAATACCTTCCCTCGAGAACCCCCGAGAAGCACGCTCGCCAAGGACCCGTGCTGAATCCTACCTCTCTGCCTCACGGACACGCTCTTCCTCACCCGAGCGCAACGTGCACTGCCTGCACCCGTACCCGGGTCCATCCACACGGAAAAGAACCTTGAAACAAAACAACTTCTACGGGTACGTTACACGCGCTGCTCGCGTGTTCCTTTTTTTTTTTACTTTCTTTATTTAAAAACCGGGACATATCAGACGCTACCGCATTTCTGTTAATAGCGGTTCACTGACGGCAACGAGGCTTCCCTGAGTAAAGTGTGCCTCAATAACATTTTCAGAGCCGTCTTTCAGTTGCTTGTTAAACACAGGAGAATTCGCTAGCCTTTTCTTTGGAATTATTGTTTTCATGCTAAAGCCTCAACCGGGGCAATCGGGGACACATGCACAGTGGATTTTTATTTCTTTTTGAATACCAGAACTTTATGGCATCAGACCTGCTTCAGTACATGCCTGTGTGAGAAGGAATTCTCTGTTAATGTTCCTTTTTGTTTGGAGCCTCTCTCTGCATAAAGAGCCCGCCCTAGTAATCCTGTGGGGAGAAGTACTTATTGAAGAAAAAGCATAATCTCTCTGTTCTGTTGAGGAGCCTGTGGAGGTACACAACCATTCTTATTTTAGAGAGGTGATACATTGCCTATTGTTTAATCTTGCCTGAACAGGAATAATATTATCTTCTCTTTTCTCCCTGTTTGTTGTTTTGTCTCCCCTGCAGTACTGCTTCGTAGTTCCCTACACCTTCCTCGTGAGAGACTTCCGCCTTCCTGGTGGGCTTCCCAGAGGTTCTTTTCGTGTCCCGGCTCTTCCGTAGGGTGTTATTCATCTCTCAGTTAGTTATCTTTCTGTAGATGGTTATACTCTAGGGGAGAGTTGAGATCCTGGTCTTCGCTCCCGTGGATGCTGGCATTCACCCTTGGCTAATACAAGTAAGACAAGGTTCAAGAGTGACAGAAAGCCAAGCCCACGAATAGAAACATCCCCCGAGCGAAGATGGATGCTGTACACATGGACGCTACCCTGTCCAGTGAGACACCCGAAACAACCATGAATGAATTAGCCTCCGCTGTTGTAAATCTGCAAGCGGAACTTAGTCTATTAAGGTCTGAAAATCAAAGATTAGTTACAGAATTAGACCAACTCAAGACACAAAGACGGTTTGGGGCCAGTGTAGACGAAGTAGCCTCAAAATCCAAGAGGAGTTATATACGTCCAGCCCTTTTTCATGGTCCTTCACATACACCTGCCCTACCAGATCCTGCTCTCAGGGACAGTGAGGCTCCTCCGGTTAATGTAACAGTAGTAACCCCGTCTCCTACTCCGTTGGCCATGCCAGAACGATTCAAGGGAGACAGTAGCAAATACGGGGTGTTCATAAATCAGTGTCACCTTCAGTTTCTTTGTCGAGCCGCCTCTTTTCCAGACGACGCAGCTAAAGTGGCCTTTATCATATCATACCTAACGGGTAACGCTGCCCTATGGGCGGTGCCGCTAGTGGAGAATGACGACCCCATCTTATATGATTTAACGCTGTTTAAAGACAAGATGCAAAATCTTTTTGCACGTCATTCCTACATGCAAGCCAGTGATAACGAATTGCTGAGTTTGAAACAGGGATCTAAAGACCTCTTAACGTACATAACCACATTCAATAGATTGGTCAGTGAAACCCATTGGCCTGAAGAAAAGAGGACCTCTTTGTTCTATAGAGGGCTACGAGATGAATTGAAAGACATTCTATCTCAAATAGTAGACCCTCCTGAGGACTGCTCCATGTTCATAGACCTGGTGGTTAAATTGGAGCACCGGCTTAATGAAAGACGAGGTGAAAAAACCAAAGGCGACTATCCTCGCTTTGTTTTGGGCCGAACTGAGAAAAAAGAGCAAAAGGATCTAGGGGAACCGATGCAGATTGGGGGAATCAGAGGTCCGTTATCTAGTATGGAACGAGAGAAACGACGAAAACTCAATTTATGTCTGTATTGTGGAAAAGGGGGTCATTATGCAAGAGAGTGTCCAGTTAAACCTAAACCTGCTGGAAAAACGTCTCCCATTCAGAACAGCTTGGCTACTGCCTCGGAAAACTAAATGACTTGGAGGACCAAGAGATCAATCCTTCAAGTCTTTCCTTGAGACAGATCTCACAAGTGTTGGCCAACACGGTTCCCCTGGTACCTAGGCATTTTACCCTAATGATAGTATTGGTTTTGCCTTCTCAATATCGAAAGACTATGCCTATACTCCTGGATTCAGGAGCAACGGGTAACTTTTTAGATATCTCCTTAGCTAAATCACTAGGAATAGAGTTTGTGTCTAAGACTCAACCTGAGAAAATCAGAGCAGTAGACGGGACTGAGTTGTCTTCAGGGTTACTCGCTTTTCAAACACCTCAACTGACTATGGTGTGTGACAATGGACACTCGGAAACCATTCAGTTCGATTTAATCGACACACCCAATTTCGGAGCAATCTTAGGAGTACCTTGGTTACAGGTACATAACCCCCATATTGATTGGGTCTCAAGAAAAGTCACACTACGGTCCCACTATTGTCTGTTACACTGCTACCAAGAGTCCCCCACCTGGCACAAGTCCTTATGCTGTGCTATGGAGACCTTTATGACGACTGAACTGCCCTCTCAATATAGTGACTATAAAGATGTGTTTGACAATGTAAAAGCAGTAGCTTTGCCCCCCCATAGATCCTATGACTGTAGGATAGATTTAGTTCCGGGAGCTGTGCTGCCTGTAAGCAGAATATATGCCCTCACTGAGCCAGAAAACAAGTACCTGTTTGACTATCTACAGGACATGCTAAAAAAGGGTTTTATCCGTCATTCCACTTCTCCAGTCTCTTATCCTATTTTTTTTATTCCCAAGCGGGAAGGAGGATTGAGAGCCTGTCTGGATTATAGAGCCCTTAATAAAGTCACTATTAAGAACAAATACCCTCTTCCCCTCATCTCCACTCTTCTTGATCAGGTTCGGAAAGCAAAGATCTTCACCAAGTTGGATCTTCGTGGTGCATACCATTTAATTCGTGTCAGACAAGGAGATGAGTGGAAGACGGCTTTCCGCACAAAATTCGGACTCTTTGAATATTGCGTAATGCCGTTTGGCTTATGTAATGCCCCAGCAGCTTTTCAGTGTTTTATTAATGAAATTCTCAGAGAATTTCTAGACATCTTTGTAATCATCTATATTGACGACATCCTGGTGTTCTCTCAAACTGAAGAAGAACATGTGCAACATGTTAGACAGATTTTGCAAAGACTTCAAGATAACCATCTCTTTGCGAAACTTGATAAATGTCTTTTCCATACCACTAAAGTGGATTTCTTGGGGTTTGTCATCTCTCCTGAAGGAATACACATGGATTCTTCTAAAGTGTCTGCCATAAGCAATTGGTCCAGCCCCACTACTGTAAAAGAAATACAATCCTTTCTGGGATTCGCCAATTTCTACAGAAGATTCATTGAGCGCTTTTCTGACCCCATCACACCCATCACTAGACTCCTCAAAAAGGGAGTGGTGTTTAATTGGGACGACACCGCGGAACAAGCCTTTCAAACACTAAAAAAGAAGTTTGTGACAGCCCCTGTTCTTAGACATCCTGATACAGCTCAACCTTTTTATTTGGAGGCCGACGCATCACAATATGCTGTCGGGGGGGTTCTTTCACAAAGACATCCCCGGCATGGGACAATGCATCCAGTGGCCTATTTTTCCAAAACTCTCTCTGCTGCTGAACAAAATTACACCATAGGTGAAAGAGAGTTGCTGGCCATAAAACTAGCGTTTCAAGAATGGAGACATTATCTATTGGGGTCACCTCACACTATTACCATATTCTCAGACCACCGCAATTTAGAGTTTTTTAAATCAGCCAAAGCTCTTACTCCACGGCAAATGCGGTGGGTTTCATTTTTTTAGTGACTATGACTTTGTGATACACTTTCAACCAGGATCCAGACACGGCAAAGCCGATGCACTATCAAGATTAGGGAAAGAGAACAAATACACAGAAGAAATTCCCCCGCTTATCATTCCTGACACTAAGATAGCAGCTGTAGGAGACGCAGAGGGTTAGTGAGATTTTCTTAAAACTCTAGCCACTGAATATGCCTCACTTAAATCTGAAGACTGGTTATTAGATCCCAAGAACTCGATCATCGACGGCTTATATTATCATCAAGGTCGTTTGTATGTTCCCTCTACAGAGTTGCGCGTTCTGATTATGGACTGGTGTCATTCTTC
Organism: Triturus cristatus; assembly: GCF_964204655.1. NCBI lineage: Eukaryota > Metazoa > Chordata > Amphibia > Caudata > Salamandridae > Triturus > Triturus cristatus. The sequence goes on from NC_140587.1 coordinate 629,344,618, forward strand.
CCCTTTGGCAGGCCATCCTGGGGGAGACAAGACGTTACATACTTGTCAGAGATGGTTTTGGTGGAAGGGGATGACACAGGACATTTTTGATTATGTAAAAGCTTGTCCCACTTGTGCAAGACAAAAGGCCCTTCATTGTGCTCCCGCGGGTTTACTACAACCGATGCCCATTCCACATACCCCGTGGTCGTCCATTAGTATGGATTTTATCACTGATTTACCTGTTACTAGAGGGTATCATTCCATCCTAGTTGTAGTGGATATGTTGTCCAAAATGGCTCATTTTATACCACTGTCAAAGCTACCTACGGCTAAAGAGCTTATAGACATATTCATTCAACATATTGTACGGTTACATGGGTTACCTTCTATACTTGTTTCAGACAGAGGCCCCCAGTTTATTTCTAGGTTTTGGCAAGGACTGTGTAAAGCCTTACGCATTGACCACCGTCTGTCTTCGGCCTATCACCCCCAAACCGACGGGCAAACGGAAAGAACCAATTAAACCTTAGAACAGTACTTAAGGTGTTTATTAGGGACAGTCACCGGTGATTGGGTACAAGCCCTTCCATTAGCAGAGTTCGCCTACAACAACACCTGTCATGCTGCCACTCAGGTTTCCCCTTTTTATTTCTTGAATGGGTATCATCCCCTTTGCCTACCCGTACATTTCCCTCTCACTTTATCAGAAATACCTGCTGTAGCTGAACACCATACACGCCTCTCCTCCATATGGAATATGGCAAAACAAAAACTACAAGAAGTCAAAACACATATGAAGGAGCAAGCTGATAAACATAGATGTCCGGCCCCTACGTATGTTGTAGGAGAACAAGTGTGGTTGGCCACAAAGAATCTTAGATTATCCGGACCCAGGAAACTCCAACCTCGATATATAGGGCCTTTTCCTGTATCACGCATTATCAATCCTGTAGCGCTTAAACTAGAGTTACCTCCTGAGTACCAAATACATCCTGTTTTTCATATTTCTTTAATCAAGAAATACGTACAACCCACTTGTCCTGAAGTTCCCCCTCCCCCCATTACTGTAGAAGGGCAACTAGAGTATGAAGTCAGAAGGATTGTGGATTCTAGACGACAACGTGGCAGACTACAGTACTTAGTTGACTGGGTGGGATATGCTCCTGAAGATAGGTCTTGGGAACCTGCAGATCAGGTACATGCACCCCGTCTAATAAGACGATTTCATGCCTTGCACCCAAACAAACCTCGACCTGTGAATAGGCCTTTAGGGGGGAGAACTGTTACACGATCCTCTACTTGTGCAGTAGTGAAGCTCCACTCACACACTACAACTCCCATAATGCAACATCCTTGAAGTTAGGGTTGTGTAACGCCCCAAGCCTCCCTTGAGCGAGCTCATTGGTCAAGGAGCTCGTTTAAACTGAAGTCCCTCCTTGAATCCCTCGCTTGGCTTCCGAAGCTCTTGTGCACTTCGCTGGAACCCTGCCTCGCCCTGGAACCTTGTGCTGTACGTGCGGACTACAGCTGAACCGGCATTACTGGAGTAGATAGAGTTACTCCTAGTATCTGTTCCAGCATCCTTTGTTGAGAACGTCATCATCGTTGGATGAGCATTGGTCGTGTTACCGTGAACCTAGTTTCTTTGGCAGTGAACTACAATTTGCCTGGAATACCTTCCCTCGAGAACCCCCGAGAAGCACGCTCGCCAAGGACCCGTGCTGAATCCTACCTCTCTGCATTGCGGACACGCTCTTCCTCACCCAAGCGCAACGTGCACTGCCTGCACCCGTACCCGGGTCCATCCACACGGAAAAGAACCTTGAAACAAAACAACTTCTATGGGTACGTTACACGCGCTGCTCGCGTGTTCCTTTTTTTTTTTACTTTCTTTATTTAAAAACCGGGACATATCAGACGCTACCGCATTTCTGTTAATAGCGGTTCACTGACGGCAAAGAGGCTTCCCTGAGTAAAGTGTGCCTCAATAACATTTTCAGAGCCGTCTTTCAATTGCTTGTTAAACACAGGAGAATTCTCTAGCCTTTTCTTTGGAATTATTGTTTTGATGCTAAAGCCTCAACCGGGGCAACCGGGGACACAGGCACAGTGGATTTATATTTCTTTTTGAATACCAGAACTTTATGGCATCAGACCTGCTTCAGTACATGCCTGTGTGAGAAGTAATTCTCTGTTAATGTTCCTTTTTGTTTGGAGCCTCTCTCTGCGTAAAGAACCCGCCCTAGTAATCCTGTGGGGAGAAGTACTTATTGAAGAAAAAGCATAATCTCTCTGTTCTATTGAGGAGCCTGTGGAGGTACAAAACCATTCTTATTTTAGAGAGGTGATACATTGCCTATTGTTTAATCTTGCCTGAACAGGAATAATATTATCTTCTCTTTTCTCCCTGTTTGTTTTTTTGTCTCCCCTGCAGTACTGCTTCGTAGTTCCCTACACCTTCCTCGTGAGAGACTTCTGCCTTCCTGGTGGGCTTCCCAGAGGTCCTTTTCGTGTCCCGGCTCTTCCGTAGGGTGTTATTCATCTCTCAGTTAGTTATCTTTCTGTAGATGGTTATACTCTAGGGGAGAGTTGAGATCCTGGTCTTCGCTCCCGTGGATGCTGGCATTCGCCCTTGGCTAATACAAGTAAGACAAGGTTCAAGAGTGACAGCTGGCTAGCACAAAATAACTTATCCGAACTGGATACATGGGCAATAGCCCTAAAGCGGTCAGCCTTGCTTGAATGGTTAACAGGGTCTAAAACTCCGCTACAGCAGGAAGACGGATGTATCCTGATGTTGGCAGCCTGTGGCACCTGTACGAAATATGTGCTATCCAGACGACGAGCCCCACCATATGCTCCAGATCTCCCCCTAGAGACGATGCCGGCTATCTCCACTCGCCTAAAGCACCCAGAAATGGCTGAGTGGCAGACAGCTGGCCTAACAACGTGGGGTGATCTGCTCACAGACTCAACCCTATGTGACTTTGATACCCTGCTGGATGATTACGGTGGGACACCAGGAACATTCCTTCTATACGCAACATTAACGCAACAGGCAACACGAATTTGGGGGGACTTAAGCACCGTACCCACAACCTCCGGAGCCCTACAGACATTATTGCCACATGGGATGGGTAGGAAAGCTATCACAGCCATCTATAACTCCATTAGAACAAAAACAACCCCCTTACTAACTTCATTGCGAGAATTCTGGAAAACAGCACTATCCATTGAAATCACCGACAAACAGTGGGTGCAATGCGTGGGAAATCCTAAGATAATATCCACAAATGCCGGATTAAAATGTACCCAATTCAATTATCTTCATCCATAAATTGGCACGTATGTACCCACCATCCATAGATATATGCCCTAGATGCAAAAACTCAGATGCCAACGTTTTACACATGGGCTGGGCATGCCCTCACATCACGACATTCTGGGGAAAAGTCTCAGAAATATTAACAGCAACAACGGGAACGTCGCAAAAATCTCAATAGGTTCCTAGACTTATCGCTGGTCTTGGCTAAACGTGCACTTGCTATGGCCTGGAAATCTCCGGCGGGCCCCTCCACCCAGGTTTGGTTAGTGGCCCTCTGCCGTGCCCTGGTGGCTGAACACGAGATACAGGAGTCCCAGGCTCCATGACCGATGTCTAGGGCTCAACCTGTAGAATGGCAACATTATTTATCCACCATAGAATCCAGTTTTAGCGAAACACGAACTAACCTGTAACATACCATTGGTTTCACCACTATAGCCCGAGGGTACATCTCGGATGCTACACACACACACAAGGGAAGCATTTAACTATGCGCACGCACACTCTGCATATGGACTCAGATGTCTTTCACTTTGACCAGGCCCAGACTCATCTAATTTATTGTACGCAAACTAAACTGAGCAGCCCCCTCCACCCCCATCATCGAAGTTAAAACCAGCACATATACCTCGCAGATTGAACCATTAACAAGCGGCACAGATAGTGGTATCACATGAATAATAATTATTGGACAGGCACACTAGTTATGTTGTATTACGTTTGTCATTATGATTTGGCACAGCTCTGAAGCACACAATATATTGAAAAATCCTATGATGGATCAACGAGGTTGTCACTTGACTGTAGTATTGTACTTGATCTGTCATCCCCACCATGAGGGCACAAAAATGCAAATCAAAATTTACAAAACATGTATTCTACTGTGATTCATATACTGCTGTAAGTTGGTTTGAAAATGTTTTTAAAAATATAAAAAAATGTAAAAGAGTGTGTAAATTACACAGCTTTATTAAATGACATAATGTAAATCTTATTCCATCATAAATAGGTTTACATTAAAACATTAATGTAAAACATTAACAGATAACCTGAGATAATTTAAAAGATTTGATATAGAAAAAAATATTTTTATACATTTTAGTATTTATGTACAAAGGGTGTATCACTTAAAGTGTTTTTAAAAGGTTGTACTCATTTTTATGCACCTGTTAAGGATGTGAATAGTCTCCAAATTGAATGAACTTCAAGATGTTGTACATACAATAGTTGTATGCATGGTTAGTAGATCCTGGGTTTGGGGTACTAAGAATGAGTTGCCATGGTTTGCAGCCTAATAAGAGACTTTTCCTTCAGAAAACGTTAGAGGAAATTATGGGAATAATCCACTACCCATAATAAGCAGATGAAAGAGGGAATTTAAGGGTTATACAAGTAAAAAAGTGAATTGGATATTGAAAGCTAAGAAAAACCCTCTACGCCCAATATGTTCTCTAAGCAAAAACATCTAATTAAAAAAACAGATCGGCATTCCTAGGTAATAAATTTCATATGATGCTGTGCAGCTAGGAAGCACTGTTACCACTGAGATTCAGGTCATCACATGTGGAGCTTTTTTTGTTGTTCTCCTTGGCAAAAAAGCTGTGGAGCTGGTGATCTTTGGAAATGTTGTGGCGTAATAATTTCCCCAAATTTTGTTCAGGTGCAATACTTAACCTGAATTGTAACAAGTGAGAAAAGCCAGCGAGCATGACTTCTTAGGGTTGCACAGTGCATTTTAACCCCTTGTGTGCCCATGACGAGCTGGACTCGTCATGGGCCGCGGTTGCGCTGTGCCCATGACGAGTCCAGCTCGTCATAAACCCCGCCCGCTAATGTAACGGCCGGCACAGGGCGGGGAAAGGGCGTGGCACACAAGGGGTTAAAGCACAGTTTTCACATACATTTGCTAGAAGGCTACAGGCAATGGAAGGGTACTCATTAAATATTCATGTCCTTTCATGGTGTGTGAAGTCAATGAAACAAGAAGCTCCCTGGGAGTTGACCCCAGTTTTTTCAAAATGTGCTGTTGGTGCTCCCATATTTCAAAGTTACCTCTTTTGTGCCAGGGCCAGCATGTTGGCATGGGTGTCCCCATATGCAGTGGGTGTCCTCATATGTGAAACATCGTGTAGAATGTTCCAGGGCAGAATTTTGCCATTAATGCTATCCAAATACCATAGGTGATTCTTGTGTCAAATATTATTTCTAGTATTTCAGTGCCAGTATTTTGTTATGATTCTCTCCCCTCCCATATGTGAGGGGATTTCTACTTTATGCCAAGGATTACCTTTTAGGCGCATTTTGCCATGGAAGCCCCATAGGTCAAAAATGTCCTCCTATATGCCAGTACCAGTATTTTGCCAAAGGTGCTCGTTATGCCAGTCTGGTGCCTCTGAAAGCCAAGACTTACCCTGAGTATGCTAGGGCCAAAGACAGACCTTCAAACATACACTGTATATTCACTCAAACTCACCTATATAAACGCATTCATACACATTCTCACACTTTTCTCTCACTTATTCATATATTCATTTTCACCCACTCAATATTTTTTATTTTCACTCTCTTACACCTACTTTTACACTCCCTTCCTTATTCTCACTCATTTTTACTCACTCTCACTCACGCTCCTTACTCTTGCTCACTCATGCAACCACTTTTACTCTCACTCAGCTCCCCTCACTTAGTCTCACTTATTCCTACTCATTCTGACTCACTCATTCATTCATTCAATCAATCAATCAGGGAATTGTGAAGCATGCTACTCACCCGTGAGGGTCTCAAGGAGCTGGGAGGTGAATACCGTGGGGGGGATCACTCACAATATCTCATTCATTCATATTTGCACTCACTCTTACTGTCATGAGACCATTTTCCCTCTGTCACATTTATCCTCACTAACTCAATCTCCTCATTCATTCACAATCACTCACACCTCTCACTTACTCAGGTGTGCACTCATTTTTATTCACACTCACCAACTCTTACTCAATCTCTTTTAGTCTCACTCTCTCTAACCTACTCATTCTCACCCAGTTACAATCACTCACTGTCACTCACAATCATGCTCACTCCCTCATACTTTCTGTTTCATTCATTATCACTTAGTTATTCTCATTCACTAGCAGTCACTCAACTCTCACAGCCTCAATCTATCTTTCACTCACATCCATGCTCACATACACACACACACAGCATACATTTTAAATATTGTTTTTACTTACCTCAGCTGGGCATGGCAGTTCTAGTTCTGTTCCAATTTTTTGTGCACCTGTGACCCTTGGGGTAGGCACAAAACTGAAGCAGGAAGCTGAAAGCTCAAACCTGTAAAGTCCAAGGGTTCCAAATGTGAGCCTCTTGCTTTTGTTATTCCACCGATTTCTAACTTTGCAATGAGTTGGGAAAGGTTGGGGTGAGAGGCTGATTAGAGTATAGCCCAGGTAATGCAAGGCTTTAAACTAAAGTGTGGAGTTGCCTTTGCCAGTGACACTGCAGCATATCACAAATGGGGAAGATCTGAGACATGATTACTCACTATAAAGAAAAGGACGTAAAAATCTAAAATGAGTGGGGGGCTATTGTACCCTATGCTACATAATCCTATTGTGGGTGACCAAAAATAAAGGAAACCTCGGTTCCCCTCAGATAGTTTTACCATTATTTTCTGTGTTTTGCACTTTCTGATCCCTTCCTGACGGAACTACTCTTTGCTTTCTTTCTCATTTGTCATTTGTCTTTATATTCTTTTTCCTCACCACTTTTCACTCTAAAAAATAGCGCTCCGCTCAGTGTGCTGGTCTGCACCTGGGTGTCAGATGCGGCCCAATGATGAAGCATGATACCATAAGGTGTGTGAGGGCAGTATTAAGAAATTAGATTTCTTTTCCACACCCACCCACCCATAACGATTGGGGTACAATAGCCCTCCACTCGTTTTACTTTTTTATGTCCTTTTCTTTATGGTGAGTAATCAGTTGTGGATGGGGCGTTAGAAAAGGCACATTCCCTTGTCTCTTCCTTTTGGGATTTCTTAAGATCTGAGACATGACAGGCCCTTGAGGCATGGACTGTGACTTAACCACTCTTGGACAGTCTGCCTGCTGGCTGGTACAAGTGTTGTCCTATCCCTACACCTGTCATTAGACAAATGTCAGTGCCTGCCTTATGCTGCCAGACTCTCACCCGCAGCAATGGTTAGCCTATTTTATTACTTTAATGGTGAATAAGAGTCTATTGTTCGCTATTAGTATGATAAAAAAGAGGCAGAAAACAATGACGGAGGTGCGCCAATGCCTATAAGAGTGTGCTGTCCTTGCAAAAACAGAAAGAGGTGTTTTTGCGCACAATATGGACAAAACAGACAAGGTGTAGGAGAGACTAGAAGATTAACAGTAGGCCAATCAAACAGCCGTATGTACTCTGCTCTGATGGTAAATTATATGGAAAAATAAAAAATAGTTTATTTCACTTTACAATAAATGTTAGAAATATGTTTATGTTAAATATCAATGTAAATTAATTTTATATGTTTACTTTAAATATAGAACAAAATATAAAAATGGCACTGCACTTTTATATTAATTTTGATTTAAAACTTATAAAATGGAACTATATTAAATTAAATTAAAAATAGTTTTCTGAAGTTGAATTTAAAAAAAAACAAATTCCCACTTAAAGAAAAAATATTTGTAATGTTCATTAATGATTAATAAAAGAGATATAAAGAATTAATTAATATTAATGTAATTACTTTTAATATTTATTACATTCAAAAAGGTTATTAAATATTGTATACTTAAATAATAAATATGTACTCTTTTTCTATATATTTTTTAATATTCATTTCTCTTAGTATATATTTTTAGCTATCTTAAGTAATTTAATTTAACGTTATTTCCTATGGGATTTTATTTTAAATCACGACCGCCATTATTTTCTATGGGAGGGCTCTTATGGTCCAGCCTGTCCAGTGTTGCCTAATATCCCTCATGCCTTTGCACATCTCAGACATGTCTGTCCAGTTTTACTTCTGGTCCCGCATGCTATAGCCCCTTGTCAGCAAGGTCATAGTACAAGTAAGAAATCTTGTTCTATGCCCAGTGTTGGCATAAAGAATATTATTTGCAAATGTGAATGCAGTCTAGTCCAGAAATTGATTCTACAAATGCCAAAAGATGTCCTATTCTCATAAGACCAGTAGCCACTTTGGGTGCCGCTTACTATTGAAATGCCACCTGCTGCTTTTGACGTATTTGCCTTTTGGGCTTCAAGCAGTTGCATCTCCTGGATGCTTGACAATTCAGTTTCTGACATTTATTGGAAATATGGTACTCAGGCCTTGAAGCAAACCATCCTGATAGCAACAATCTTGACTCTTTTCAGCATATGAATTTCTAAAATCTTAGCCACAATCCTAAAGGGTATAGAGGCCAAGTAATGTAGATATTAGCACTGAAGAATTGTCACCAGAAATATGGATTGGAAACACTCAGTAGCTTCATTCTATCATTGGTAACTAGATTCCGCCTTTTCATCCCATGCTCAATACCCTAATTAGTTCCCTACAACATATTTGCTGGACAACCATATGACTATAATATCTGACATTAATTGAATCTCGCTCTATTACCCTTTCCCTCTCTGGCATACATTCACCAATGGATATTCTATTGTGAGGGTGTAGGTAGGTGGAAGATCTATAGAACTCCTGAAGGACCCACAGTGATTGCTGAGAGCTAAGTGATATGGGTGTTTACCATGCTCATATGTAAATACTTAGGGCCTGATTCACAAAGGTAACTTACACTTTCAAGCAAGTTTATACTCTTGAGTAAGATCACTACGTTTCAGCAGTCACAAACTCTGAGGGTAAGCTGCTAAGAAAAAACCCAGCAGAAAGTCCTTCACTACGCATGTCCAACCACTGGGTCCTGTCTGGGATATATATGATTGTTTCTTAACTGTTGCAGAAAAGCATTTATTAGCACAACATATTCTTTATTCTTCAAAAGTGGAAGAGTCAATGCAGATGACAGAACTAATATCCAAAAAGGCTCTGAAGAGTCAGTAAAGAAGCAATTAGAATATGTCTGGGGAATATAAGATTCTGGAAGGTGTCACTTGGTATTCATAAAGATCAAAGCGTGTTCTAAATGCAGTCTTCAACTCATCACCATTTTGGACTCTCACCAGATGATAGGTCTGCACAAATCTAGCTTGATGTTCACAGTCATATCTTAAACTAATTCAATCGGGCCTTGGATAAATGACAATGGGTTCATGTTTTGACTGTTTGCTCTGTTTCACTCTCTTGTTGCCTTTTTGCCCCCCTGCTTTTGTGCATTTTGTCTCTTTTTCATCCTTTTGTTGCCTCCTTTTCACTCTCACACCTTTTTTGCCTTCATCCGACGCTCCACTACCCCACTCCCCGCTCCCACCTCCCACCCCAACCCTCCTCTCCCAGCGCCATACCTGTTCTTGCACGCGCTGCGGCTCCTTCATGTGCTCCCAATCAGCCCCACTCACCACCCCTTGTGCCCCTCCCCCTCTAATGGACTACTCAATGGCAGCCGCAGCTGGGGTGCACCGAAGGCACACCAAGGGCTTGCCCATCGGTGCCCATCCATGTCTGTATCATGAACCCTGGTCCTTCTGCCCCCCCAAAGTTACGCTGTGATGTTCCTCCAATCTCTTAACCTGGGACGCCCGTCCCCTTGGTCATGCTGCACATCACTGCACAAAACAGAAGAAGCTTTCACCTGCACCCACTGTCACTTTGCATGCAGCATGCCACCCACAATGACCACACCCTCCTACCATACTACACACATCATACTGTCTGCACCCACCTACAATCCTGCACGCCGAGAAAAATGATCATGCATGCTCCTCAACAGCAAGCATGCCACAGAAATCTGGGACATTTTGGATGGTAAAACCCTGGATCTCTTCTTCCCTAAGGAATTATGGCTGACCTCTGAGTCAGCACCTAACATCGCCTCGGCCATCCCGTTAGGATTTAAGCTTGCATGGCAGGGCTGCCAACATCAGCCATGAGGAGGAATTTCTATAATAGTCAAGGAATCCAACAACTGCACCACAGCGACGGAGAACATGACCCCCTAAATCGAGCACCTACATTTCAAACTTTGAATCTCAACAACATACACCCTGACCAGAACCCCATCTACGAACACCGGGTTCATGAGCTTTTTTCACCAATAGCATCACAGAATTTGTAGCTCCCCTCCCCATCAACCACAATTACTATATCTGACTAGGAGACTTCAACTTCCAACTGGAAGACAAGAACGACACTAGCTTCACCACACACCTCAAAAGCCTAGAAACACATCACATCACTGGACCCACACATTTCTGAGGGCACACCCTCGACCAATCTTTGCTACCTTCAACTGCATCAAAATCACCACAACCTCGTCTCTTGCCTGGACCGATCATGCTATTATCCAATTCCAAATCAGCATCCCTTAACAAACATAAATCGCCACCACAAGCTTGGACAAACGTAGTTGGAGCAACATTTCAGCATTATACTGGCCAAGCAGCCTGACTGCGAGCCCCTCAAACAACAACCTAAACAGTGTAATCAAACAGCTTGACTAGTGGATCACAAAAAGGTGCCGATTCCCTGGCACCCCAGTAACACAATACACAGAAGAGACCCCAGAGGTAGGCAAAGCTGGTGCACTGAAAAACTGTACAACAAAACACCACTGCAAGCAACTGGAAAGAAGAATGAGAATAAACCATCATGAAAAAAGCAAGGTAACCTGCAGAGCTGCCCTGAGACGCAACCACCAGATGATTAAAGATAGTAAAATGAAAGCCCTAGCAGAGCACATAGACAGCAGGTCCAACAGCTGCAAATAACTCTTCATGATCATCAAACTCTTCACCTCACCAGATTTCATCACTAAGAGCATCACCTCCTCACAAGAACTATGCAATAGATTTTTTTGAGGAACGAAATCAAAACCATCTACAACTTCGACCATCAACCAGACCCCTATACCCTCACCTCAAGCCTACCCACAAACAACCACGAAACCCTCCTGACTACCTCAGAAACATTCACCATGGGAGAAACAGCCAACATCATGAGGACCATCCACTCGAGGGCACAGATGGCCTCCTGTCTCCACCACATGTACAACCTATTCCTCTCCCACATCTGCGAAGTTCTCACCTGCATTATGAACACCTCCATCAACACTGCAACATTCCCAGAGGCCTGAAAAACCTCAATGGTCAACACACTGCTAAGGAAACCCTCAGCATGCTCCTCTCAACTACCAAGCTACTGCCACATCTCCCTTTTACTATACCCAGCCAAAGTCATGGAGAAAGCAATTAACTGGCAACTCACTCACTACCTCAACCCACCCTAACTCCTAGACACCACTTAATTGGGTTTACAACCCAACCACAGCAACAAGACTGCCCTTATCGCGGCTACAGGCAACATCAGGTTGATCCATGACCAGGTAAAACACCAGTATTCATACTGCTCGCCCTCTCCGCGACCTCCGTCACGGTCTCCCATTCCATTCTGCTCAAAAGATTACATAAACAGGAATCCAAAGGACCCGCCCTTAACTGGATCTGCTCCTTCCTCACAGGAAGAACACAAAAGTCAACGTACACGTCGGAAGCCAAGAACCTCATTCACAGAGTCCCCCAAGGCTCTTCTCTCAGCTCAATCCTGTTCAACATCTACATGATCCCACTGGCAGTCCTCATCAAATCACACAGCATCAACATACTTTCCATCAGTTGATACTGTAAAGTCCACTTTAATCCAATTCGTCAGATTGAGCCAAAGGAGGTGTTATCCATAAATATTCACATGAAATCAGAAAATTCACACAGCCACTAAGAGAATAGTCCAACCATAGTAGGATTTACACAGCAAATATGAGACAGATCAGCCAACACGTGTTTCATCGATAGGCATGTGATACCTCTACTACTTCAGGGCTGTAAACATTTGAATAAGGAATGTCAAAAACAGACAAAGCATACAAATAACTGGCATATATCATCATCCGCCATAGGTGTCGAACAAAAAGGAAAATACATGATGAGCACTGGATGTGACAACAGGTAAACACCAAGGTTCTTCAGACAAAACACCAGAGAGCAACACATAAATTGCCTCCGTCCGAATTAGTCATCATTAACAAAATAATCATATAGCTGCAATTACAGTACAACTAATAATAATATTAAACATTAGGCAAATTAATATATGCCTAAGGTTTATTATTATTAGTTGTGCTGTAATTGCAGCTATATCATTATTTTGTTAATAATAATAAACGTTAAGCATATTAACATATGCCTAATGTTTATTATTATTATTAGTTGTGCTGTATTGCAGCTATATGATTATTTTGTTAATTTCATGTGAAGATTTATGGATAACATCTACTTTGGCTCAAACTGACAAATTGGATAAAGTGGACTTTACAGTATCAAATTTTGGATGGAATATTTGACTTTGTTCAGCTCTTGAGTGCTCGGATTATTTGCATAATACATTTTGCCCCTTTTTTGAGGGTCTTATTAGGGTTGTTTTGGTAGCCGACCCTTTTCCTTTGAGCTCCATTCAGTGTCATTGTGGCTTTACTCTCCCCATAGTAGAGCAGCATGCCCATTGCTTTTGGCCTGGTTACCAAAATGTGTGTAAATTCCCCACAACAAAATCCCACTTCACCACCTGCATGACTACAGAAGCCTCCTGGATGAAATCCAGATGCTTAAAACTCAACAAAGACAAAACAGAAGTGGTGATCTTCAGAAGGAGAAGCTCAGCTTGGGACTCCACCTAGTGGGCAGCAGACCCCGGCCCCATTTCTACCACCACAATCCACACCAGAAATTTAAGAATCATCATGAACGACAAGCTCGACATGACAGCCCAAGTAAACGCAATGACCTCCTTATGCTTCTACATTCTGAAGATGCTACTGTGGGAGCTGAAACCCAATAATCTCCTAAACCCCAATCTCTTAGGAACTCAAAATTTTACTTTAGGCACTTCAGCTACAGAAACCTTACCATTGATCTATAGGTAAGAGTCTACCCTCCCCATCAATGGCACAAAACTAGCAGCGCAAATTAGAACTGACACTTTTCAATAACTGAGTTCTAGATCAAACATAAAGTTAAAAAGATTTATTACAGAATTGTTCAAGAAACTGGTTCAGAGAAATGCATAATTTGCCAAGAATGCAAAAATCTCTTAAGATTCGATGGGGCTGATTACTCCGCCGCCCCAGCTGTGCCAAAGCCACGGAAAGAGCGCCCGTCTGATTAAGAGTTTTTCTCGTGCAGGCAGGCGGTCTTTTTGCCGTTCCCATGGCGGTGCCAGAAAAACAGGCACCACAATGGGAACGGCAAAAATGTTCCAGCATGGCATGGACGGTGATGTCCATGCCGTGCTGGAACTTGGGGTGAAAACAGACAGGGGTGCACAAGTTGTGCCCCCTAAATGTGTCCCCATGATGGGTGGCATAGGGACCCTATAGGGCACCCTTTGTTTTTCCACCACTGGCCTTTTCATGGCTACATTGGGCCACCGCCGTGCCACCACCAGGGAACAGTAGTTTCCTGGCGCGGGCAGCGGTCCACTGCCGGTACGACTTTGAAAGTTGTAATCCGACAGACGGTGGACCACCACTGCTGTTCAACTGGGAGTGCGGCGGTCAGAAGACCACCGCATTCGTAATCAGCCCCTTGAAGTCAAACTCATTGAGAGTACTGACAGCATCCTAAGGGAGAAAGGAAAGTCTCAAAATAGTCAGACAGAGTCTCGGGAAAAGAAGTTGCCCCCGATCCTTCGAAACCAGGGGTTTTTATACCAGGGGTTTTTATACACAAGTTATGCATATAAATTAATAAAACTGCAAATTCAGCATGGTATCATCATTGTTAGGTCACATTGGCAAATCAGAAACAACTTTGCAATTATAAAAGTTTTTGGAACTAACTTATTTCTTAAGATAAAAAAAATCTTCCGCTTACTTCCTCAGCAATTGCACTCCAGAGATGCACAACATAATATGAAAAATCTCTTAAACAATAGCTTGTAAACTTATGTTTTACTGCCCGCCTTCATCTGAACTTCCAGCAAAAAACCTTCAAAATTATACATCAGGCACACAATGAAAAGTTTTATTCACAATGCACACATTCCATTACAACAGCTTGTTTGCATCATAGCGCTCTGCTTTCTATGAAAACTGTTGGGAGAGAAGTCTTGCAGCAAGTTGTTGATTGAGAGAGGGAAGGAACAGGAGCAAGATAAATAAGCAAAACACCAGAAACTACATCCATTTTAAATAGTGTCCTGCATGGAAATGTGGCTAACCTATGCCTCATTATTTATCGCACTTCTATACAAAATAATAAAATCCTTTTAAGGCCAACACCATTATTTAACTAGTTACAGCAATATGCATTACAATTACTAATTTGCACAAATAATTTGTCACCCAAAATTATACATTTAAAAAACCTTCCACACTATGAACAATCTTCAAGTGGCTCCCACAGAAAACTAAGAACACTGTTACAAATGCCCTGATCACCAGCAGACTTGACTACAACAATGCACTCTACACAGGAATCACCAAGAAGCTCCTGAACAGGCTCCAAACCATCCAGAAAGCCACAGCAAGACACATTCGCAACCTTCTTTGCCACACCCACATCGCCTCACACTTCAGTAAACTTCACTGGCTCCCTATACACAAAATCCCCCAGTTTGAACACCTCACACGCACATACAAGGCACTTTACAACACTGGGCCTGCCTACATCAACAGCCATGAACACTTCCACTCTCTTCCCAGGCACTTCTGCTCCAGCAAACTCTCACTAGTTAGTACACATATCCCGCATTTACAAAACAAGAAGCCAGAGGCTGTGCCTTCTCGAACATCTCCTCCAAAGCATAGAACAACCTCCAGCATCACATCAGAGCTTCATCAATGCTTCTCAGATTTTGCAAGAATCTGAAGACCTGACTGTCTGAATAATCCCACAAAGGGGGCAGCTGCCTACGCATCAGAAAAGCTTCTGGATACCATCACTGGTGCTTTACAAATCTACTTAACATAATATTGCATAACATAATAGTTTCTTGCTAAGACAATAGTGATGTATGGCCTCAGGTCACTCTCCTTTTGGTGAGTTAAAAAAAGAAGGGTGAGAAAGGAGGGAACTTCAATTGCATGATGAAATCTGAGGATCGATTTTGCTTGATAGAGTCTTCGAAATTTCAATGCTGTCACAAGGGATCAATGTATCAGCCTGTAAACCTAGCTGACACTCAAAGATCCTATATACAAGGAGGGTGCATGCCTTCTGCTTGTCAAAGCCATCATTCAAGCCTTAATATTCTATGGAGAATGTTTCATAGATAGTGACTGTATCTTCGGTCCATGTAAGCATGACAAACATCCAATCTTATCTAATTTTAAGCATTTAATCCCACAGTAAATGGAACTCAGAGTCAATTGCATGACAAGTTACATCAACGACTCTGTTTGGTTCTGGTTTTATGTTAGTGCATGTGGGGGTATACTCTGTCTCTGTGCATTCAATGTACCTGAAATTACTGGTATCACTGGAGCCAATCAAAACACCTGCAAATGGTACCTGTCCTTAGAACCCGTTTCTAAGGTCATTTTCATCTGACAGTGTCGTTTTTGGGGAGTGTACTATCTTTTCCAAATCGTGCGAAATGAAAGGTTGTTCTACTTTTGGATGTGAGGTTACTGTTGCTGCAGAACCTTCTATTTTCCGCAGTTTTCTTGCACTGCAACTATTTTGTGAAGCATTCTGTGAGAAATTGACATCAATATGATTATATCTGCTTCCTGCCTCAAGCTACCTTAGTTTTGGATGCAGATCTTTGACTACTCTAGCCCGAATTGTCAGAAAGATCGGAAGTCAGAGTAGGGCAATTATATTGGGTCACCCTGATTTCCCTTTCCAGGACTATATTAGCTTTACTTTGCTGAGGATTGCAGCAGGATGTATTTACATTGGCTAGCAGAAGTTTCACCTACATTTACATTCTCGCAGTTGTATGGTGGCCCTCGCTAGATTGTTACAATACTTAGCAGGGCTTTTTGGAGCTTACCAGATCTCCCCTTATGTGTAAGAAGATCTGACATCCGTGTGCCATGGCACATTTTTGTCGCCTGAAATTGTGTTAATTTTTCTTGAATGTTGTTTACTAACACCACACTGCTAAAATCTTCTCTGTGGATTTCCTTTTTTTCTTGTACTTTTTCTTTGCTCAGACTAGTTAGGCGTTTATTGTGTTTCCTCTGTCACACCGCCAAAAATGTGTACAGTTATAGCATTTTCTCTATGAACAGACGTACAATTTTCAAAGTCTGTTCCCTCTTGGAAGCAACATTTCATCGGTACTTGGCCAGCAATAAATACATTCACTGAAAAGATCAGTGAGAGTAGATTATGTCAGGATTGTGAATGAACACTGGTGCTGAGGAAAAGATAAAATGTCTTTAAAAGATCAGAACATGTAAGATGAATAAGAAAGATTCAATTACTTTCTTTGACATTTAACAAATGTCTCTTGATGTTGCATACCTCATTATTCTTTGTTGTTTTATTTAATTATTTAGACAGTGTTGTAAAGAGAATGGAGTACAGGAGAAAGAGTGTGATTTTGGAATTCTTCACATACAAATTAGAGGACTTTAGTTCATGATTAGATTAGCTTTATTTAACGCAAACTTGAACCAAAGGCATTAGATAACTATATATGAGAACCAAACATTAGCCGCTACTAGGCTGCTAGCGCGAGGGGGCTTTTTTAAAAATCTGTTCTAATTTTGTACAGCGATTTTAGGAATTTTGTTTTAATTGTGATTGTTGTTTTACTCACTGTGTGACATTGAGGTCCTGTTGAGCTGTGTGAAAGCTTAGGGGGAATACGCTCGTTCTCTTCCTCAATTCCACATTTGGCGGCCATTTTGGGTCAGCGCTCTAGTCGCTGGACCCTGTCTAGGATATTTAAAACCACATGACGCGACCGCGCAGCGGGCATTAGCCGCTACGAGGCTGCTAGCGCGAGAGGGCTTGTTAAAAAATTTGCTCTAATTTTTGTAAAGCGATTTTAGGAATTTTGTTTTAATTGTGATTGTTGTTTTACTCACTGTGTGACATTGATGTACTGTTGAGCTGTGTTAAAACTCAGGGGGGAATACGCTCGTTCTCTTCCTCAATTCCACATTTGGCAGCCATTTTGGGTCGGCGCTCTAGTCGCTGGACCCTGTCAAGGATATTTAAAACCACATGACGCGACCGCGCAGCGGGAATTAGCCGCAACGAGGCTGCTAGCGCGAGGGGGCTTTCTAAAAAATCTGCTCTAATTTTTGTAAAGCGATTTAGGAATTTTGTTTTAATTGTGATTGTTGTTTTACTCACTGTGTGACATTGATGTACTGTAGAGCTGTGTTACAGCTCAGGGGGGAATACACTCGTTCTCTTCCTCAATTCCGCATTTGGCGGCCATTTTGGGTCAGCGCTCTAGTCGCTGGACCCTGTCAAGAATATTTAAAATCACATGACGCGACCGCGCAGCAGACGTGTGCAGCGGGCACGCCGCTGGCACAACGAAGGCTTGCCTAAGGCAAGCCTGTCTGCACGCGTCCGCGGCCAGCCGGGGCGAAGGGCCAGGAACTTTGCACCTTCTCATAAAAAGAGGTATTGTTATAGTCCTGAGCAGCTAAAACGCTTAAAGAAGACTCCTGAAATAGGATGCACTCACTACATTAATCTCAGTGGCCCCGTCACTAGTTGTAGGCATTGCCCTTTCAGGTTACAAACACAGCCTCCCTCTCCCTCCCTGGGAGGATCGCCGATGAGAACTTATAAAATTCTTCTGCTTAATTGCAGATCCCTACCTAAACACTCCTCGGAGTTGTTCATTCTGCTGTCAGAGGAAAGTACGGACATTTTGTTTCTTACTGAAACCTGGACGAACCTCTACTCTGAACCTGATATTGGTCAAGCCCTTCCCCTGACTACCTACTTCAGAGACTAGATAGACCAATAGGGAAAGGCGGTGGGGTTGCTATTATTTTTAAAAACTCCCTCAAGTGTCGCACTTTTGGGAGTCCTTTAACTGACTTCGAGAATCTCCACTTTTCTGTAAGACTCTCACCCTTGCTCTCCTTCTCGGGTATTTTAATCTATCGACCACCTGGAACTATGGGCCAGTTTCTTAACTCATTAGCCGAAACTGTCACTAAGCTGGCCAGTCTCGCCTCAAATTTTATTATCCTAGGCAATTTTTCACATTGACGACCAAGCATCAACAGTCGTGTCAGAACTCTCTTCCGACCTTGCTGCCCTCCAACTTATTCAGAAGGTGCCACATGCTACTCACACAAAAGGTCACCTTCTTGACATGGTTTTCTCCAATTTACAAGAGCTTCTCTGCTCGGATCCTATTCCTAATCCCTGGTCAGACCATCATTTGATCTCCCTACACTGGTCCCCTAAGTTGGCTACCCCTACTGTTCAACCAATAGGAAAAATAGTTAGTGGCTGGCCTAAACTTAGTCTGGAAAAATGGACTTCCGTTTTGGAACGTACCAAACCTCTACTAATACTGATCCGGTATTAGCTAATGACCATTTTAATAAATGGATCGAAGGGACATTATACCAGGTGCTCCCTAAGAAGAATATTCAGATAAACATAGGGCCCAACAAAGCAGCCTGGTACATGCCTAATCTCCATGCGCTAAAGCAACTGTGCCAGAGAGCTGAGAGAATCTGGAGGAAAGATTTTTCCCTCCTTAAGAAAAAGCAATACAGGGATACCATTAGAACTTATAAAAGTGAAATTAAAAAGGTGTAAGCTCTCTAAAATCACCGCCGCAGTCAATTCCCCTCGGGAGACTTTTCGCATTGTAAAAAAACTCCAAACTCCTGAATGCACCCACCCCCCTGGACACCCATGAAGCTACAGATTACCGATGCAATGAACTTGCAAATTATTTCCATAATAAAATGTTAACTATTTGCTGCTTGTTCCCCAACTCCCCGGCCATCCCTCCCCCCGAGGAAACCAATGTATGGAGCAAAGAACATTCTCTTGAAGTGTTCCCGCCATTGGATACAGATACAGAAGCTTTCCAAACCATTTTTGCACTGGTCAAGAGTGGCTCGCCCAGAGACCTGGCCCCCCTCAATATCTTGAAATCTGTAGCTGCTTCAGTAGGCCCCACTATTATAGAAATTATCAATGCTTCGCTTTCCTCTGGGGTGGTCCCCCCCATGGAAAAAGCTTTGGTAAAAGCCCTGCTGAAAAAACCCAGCTTGGACCCCTACTGCCTCGGCAACTATCGACCTATCTCGCTCCTTCCTGGGGTGAATACAATTGCAGAAAAGCATGTCAATCTGGTGCTCTCCTGATACCTTGAAGGGATGAACCTTCTTCACGCATCCCAAACCGGGTTCCGCCCGGGACATGGGACGGAAACTGCCTTATCAGCAGTCGTCGAGGATTCCAGAAGGATCCTCGATGCAGGAGGTTCTCTGGCCGTGCTACTCTTAGACCTCAGCGCGGCCTTTGATACGGTTAATCACCGCATCCTAATCCAACGACTTCAGGATTTAGGTATTACTGGAGTTGCCCTTGACTGGCTGTGATCCTTCCTGGAGGACAGATATTTCCAAGTAGCTGAGGGTGAGGCCATCTCAGCTCCATGGCCTCTCCATTGTGAGGTTCCTCAGGGGTCGTCCTTGAGCCCCACTCCTTTTAATATTTACATGGCTCCTCTTGCGGACTTTGTTCTCCCTTTTGGGGTGCAAATTGTCATCTATGCCGATGACACTCAATTGGTCGTCGCTGTGATGAACCACACCAACAAAGCATCTACTTGTCTTGGCTCATGTCTCGAAGACTGAATGGGTACAAAACTGAGCTTATGCTCCTCGGTAATCCATCCCTCTCTGAAATAGTCTCCACCTGACCTACATGTGTGGCCTCTATGCCTGCCCCTAAATCAGAGATAAAGAGCCTTGGTGTCTGGCTTGACTCTGAGCTCAGTTTTAAAACTCAAATCAGAAAGGTCGTTGCCTCTTGCTTTGGCATTCTAAGAATGCTGCGCAAAGTGCTTCCTCTGTTACCACTTCAGGTCAGAAAGCTTGTAGTCCAAGCGCTTATTTTATCTCGCTTGGACTATGGAAATGCCTTGTGCCTTGGTGCCCCCAGCTTGGTGCTGGCCAAACTTCAAACCGTGCAGAACTGTGCTGCTAGGATTCTTATGGGAATTCGTAGCCGCCAAACAGCAAGGCCAGCCTTAAAGGCTCTCCACTGGCTCCCAGTCCTGGAAAGAGTCCAATTCAAAGCCCTGTGTATTACTCACAGGCTGATAGGAGGGAAAGGACCTGCTATTATTTCATCCTTGATCCAGCCCTACCTAGCTAATAGGGCCCTTCGTTCTAATGATCTTCATCTGGCCTATGTCCCCAGAATTAAGAGGGCTAGAAGCGGCGGACGTCTTTTTTCTTACAACGCCGCTAAGCTGTGAAATTCACTCCCTCTGCAGCTACGTAAGGAACCCAACAATATGGCTTTCCGCAAAATGCTTAAAACTTGGCTTTTCCCCAAAAAATCCCGCCTCAGCTTCAAATCGGTTCTGCCCACAGCGCTGGGATGCCCTCAGGTAACCACGTGCTTTATAAATATTGTTTTCATTTCATTTCATTCAGTAACACCTTATCGAATCACAATTTCGGTTTGCAATTCTATGTCGAGTGGTATTTGGAAGAGGTGCGTTTATGGGTGCCCTTTCAAATAGAGATTCAAAATAGGATGTACTAAAAGTTTGGTTCCCAAAATCCAATTGCAAATTAGTAGTATTTCCCAGACTAAATTTATTGTAAACCATTCGCAAACCCTAGGGGATCAATTTCCCAGTTGGATGTTGACAAAACATCTTTTGAGAGAGAGTAGAAAGTGGTCCAATGGACCACTGCCTACTCTTACAAAATGTTTGTGACACTTGTCCTTTTTCTTAAATGCATCCGATTTTCATTTAAGGAAAAACTGCTGCACAGAACACAAAATTCTGCATTTAAAAGCAATCATAGACATAGCAATCTGCTGACCCAGCAGGCCACCATAGCTGTGATGGCAGCAAATCGTAGTGGGTCGTAATTTACAGCCTACCTCATTAATATTTGCACTGTAGGTTGAATTGTAGCCCACTACAATTCTGGATTTTGTGAACCAACTTATTAATTAATGGGGCTATATGTACGAAAGTTAGGAATAGGGATTTTCTAATTGCGATTTCTTGCAGATATCAAATAAGGGAATCGCATTCCCAATGGACCACTACCTGCTCTTAAAAAATATTTTTACAACCATTCTCAAAGGGAAGGGGTCCCTCAGGGACCCTTCCCATTTGCGAATGGGTAACCACCAATTTTCAATTGACAGTAAATTGAAAATGTTTTGCAACCACATTTTAATTGCAAAACATTTGTACATACCGCTCCAACTCGGTATTAAGAAGTGGCGCCCTCAACACGCACCTTCCAAATACTGAATGGCATCATCCAATTTACGATTCGGTAACAAGCTACGAAATCGCAAGTTGAGCTTTGTACATCACAAAAAGCATGTTAGTGGTTGCAAACGCACAGATTAGCAGAATCAGGCCGTTTGCATTCACAAAAAGGCTTCATGCATGCAGCCTATAGGTCGTTTTGCACTGGTCAAGAGTGGCTCACCCAGAGACCTGGCCCCCCTCAATATCTTGAAATCTGTAGCTGCTTCAGTAGGCCCCACTATTATGGAACTTATCAATGCTTCGCTTTCCTCTGGGGTGGTCCCCCCCTATGGAAAAGCTTTGGTAAAAGCCCTGCTGAAAAACCCAGCTTGGACCCCTACTGCCTCGGCAACTATCGACCTATCTCGCTCCTTCCTGGGGTGAGTAAAATCGCAGAAAAGCATGTCAATCTGGTGCTCTCCAGATACCTTGAAGGGATGAACTTTCTTCACGCATCCCAAACCGGGTTCCGCCCGGGACATGGGACGGAAACTGCCTTATCAGCAGTCGTCGAGGATTCCAGAAGGATCCTCGATGCAGGAGGTTCTCTGGCCGTGCTACTCTTAGACCTCAGCGCTAAATTTATTGTAAACCATTCGCAAACCCTAGGGGATCAATTTCCCGGTTGAATGTTGACAAAACACCTTTTGAGAGAGAGTTGAAAGTGGTCCAATGGACCACTGCCTACTCTTACAAAATGTTTGTGACACTTTTCCTTTTTCTTTAATGCATCCCATTTTCATTTAAGGACAAACTGCTGCACAGAACACAAAATTCTGCATTTAAAAGTAACCATAGACATAGCAATCTGCTGACCCAGCAGGCCACCATAACTGTGATGGCAGTGAATCGTAGTGGGTCGTAATTTACAGCCTACCTCATTAATATTTGCACTGTAGGTTAAATTGTAGCCCACTACAATTCTGGATTTTGTGAACCAACTTATTAATTAATAGGGCTATATGGACGAAAGTTAGGAACAGGGATTTTCCAATTGAGATTTCTTGCAAATCACAAATAAGGGAATCGCATTCCCAATGGACCACTACCTGCTCTTAAAAAATATTTTTACAACCATTCTCAAAGGGAAGGGGTCCCCTTCCCATTTCCAAATGGGTAACCACCAAAGTTCAATTGACAGTAAATTGCAAATGTTTTGCAACCACATTTTAATCGCAAAACATTTGTACATACCGCTCCAACTCGGTATTAAGAAGTGACGCCCTCAACACGCACCTTCCAAATACTGAATGGCATAACCCAATTTACGATTCGGTAACAAGCTACGAAATCGCAAGTTGGGCTTTGTACATCACAAAAAGCATGTTTGTGGTTGCAAACGCACAGATTCGCCGAAACAGGCCGTTTACATACACAAAAAGGATTCATGCATGCAGCCTATAGGTCATTTTGCTAAATAGAACACTGGTCACACAAATACTGGTAATTTTGTGACCAGTGTTTAGTACATCTAGCCCTCAATTCCTCAGTTCCAGAGACAGCAGTTCTGAAGACCAGGCCGCATCCCATCACCGGGTCATTCTCTGTTGTTAGTTTGATACTGGATGGCCTTTCTTTACCCAGTATAATCCTGGTTTTATGTAATTGGTAATCAAAGCAAACCTGATGAATCTGACTCGGACAACTCTTTTCTCTCAAATCGATTCCTTGAGATTTTCACAGTGAATGGCACTGAGCAGGCTCACAATTCCAACTACAAACGCCATTTATGTTGAAAAAAAATCTAGTCAGTTAACAAAGCTTTTTCTTTGCATTCTTATTTAGCGGTGACATTCCGAATACCAATCACATCCCACTTCACACCAAACTCTCTTATCTGTCACTCTATCAAAAAAAAGCCCATACCTTTTATCCACTATCCACACTTTCTTCATGGTACTTTTATCTGTCTCCCTTTTTCATCTTTATTTCCTCCAGTGCCCCTCCCTTTTCTTCCTCTCTGTGCATTTTGCTCTGCAGTTCCACGCCCTGCCCATCGTTGCCTTTTCTTCCTTACGTTTTTTTCTTTCCTTTTGTACTCCACTTTATTTCATTTTAGCTTCACGTGTCTTCCTTTAATGTTTGCAGCTGTTTCGCTCCTGCTTATATTTAAGTTAAAACTAGAACAAGACACACGCTACAATAATTTTGTTCTTTATTTTGCTTTCCATTTTTACCTTATAAAAATTAATTTGATTTGTTATGCTGTTATGATTTTTTTTGCAATCTGGATATCAGATTGGATAGTGAGTCCCTGATAATTTATGACCTTTTTTTCAACTTTTTGGGAATTCATTATTTAGGATGACTAGGTGTCCGAATTTGCCTGTACACTCCAGAGTTTTCACTGTCAGTCCTTTATACCTTCCCCTCTGTGTTTAATATATTGATGAGCACTGTCAATTAAACCATTCCGTGTTCCTCGGTCATGCAAAATTGTAGTATTATTTCTATGTCTGTGGAATTTCCCAGTATTCTTTTTTTTCAGAAGATGGTCACACTATCATGATTGTGGATTTTCACCAAATCCTACTTTTTCATAATATGGTCACCCTATCGTTATTTTGGGTTTTAATCAAATGCAATTTTTCATGGCTTTTTTCACCAATTCTATTTTTATCAAGTTAGTTTTTCATCTAATTCACATCACACAACTGTTCAAATCAGTTAGTAGGGGTTTCCAACATCTTGCAACCAAATTGTATTCATTTAATGAAAATATGAAGTAAAACATAAAAGCAAATAAACATTTCGGGAACATATGCTATGAATATTCAGATGTGCCTTTGTTAGTTATATTTTCAATGCTATCCACCAAAGTCCCTTTGAAATGTCCCTCCCTCGCTCTCTCACACTGTCTCTTTTGAAGAGTCCCTTCCTTCTTTTTGATTTCGGACCTCTGATCGCATTTCATAATTACATCATCGTTTTGTATTTATTGCCTCTGAATGTGAGAGCTTGTAAAGAAGACAGCAAAAGAAAAAACAAAATATCATTTATTCCGCTGCTTGTGGGATTGTGAATGCTTTCTAGTATAGCCAGCATTCCTCATGCGACTGACACAGAAAGGAAATCCTTAAATAGATTCTTTCCTGGATGGCTGACCAGTAAAGTTCTCATTATATCATCTCAATTTTTCATGCTTTGTGTTTCCAGCTCCTATCATAACTTGAAATTTCAAAACATATGTTTATTTCAAACTGTGGAAGATAGCTGCGTACCATTCAATCATCCAAAGATTTTCTTTTCTTAAAGGTGAAAGATGAAAAGTTGCCAGTTTTACAGAAGAGCTTAGTGACTGCTTGCAGCAAATGCCAATGTTTCTGTATTATGTTCCTTATTTTTGGAGCTTGTGTACTGTACGTTTCAAGAAAACACAGGGTGTCATTGCACACTGATTTTGCTATGGGGGCAAATATTCCTCTCAAATGACTTTGTCAATTTTGCATTTGGGCTCCTAGAGAATATGTTTAGGATAGCCTCTTTACCAAAAACGGGCTAAGACCAATCAATGCTCTTTCTGAAAGTTATTATCATTACTGCAATTACTAAATGTTCTTAATAATTCCTTATATGGAATGCTCCCCTTAAGTTTTTGGGGGTGGCAACTCTGTGTGGGTGAGAGAATGTTGCAGTAGGCTTTCAATCAAGTTTAGTTTTGAATGTGTCTTGCTCAGTCTCCTCAGAAGCATTTAGATGTGTCACTTGATGTGTATCTATTTCAAACCGAAATTTCAGATTCAGATTATTATCATTAAAATGTTCAGAAATTCTTTAGCTGTCCGAAGATTACCTTTTGATACTACAGAAAGGTCATATGAGCCACAGGATGTTTTGTCATTTCTTCTAGCAAGTCTGCTGGTTCCTCCCTCCGGCCCTTGAAAATATTCACATGGCTGGGGGTGAAGCGGGCACCCAGCGCAGTGCCTCGCACCTGTCTGTACAGTGTTTACTGAAATCCAAAATGTTTTTAGATTACCAAAATTCAAGCATCTCTGTCAACATGTTAGTAGGCTTGAGATACTGCAATGAGTTGGTACTCAAAATGTATTAATAGACAAAAGTCCCTTGTTGGTGTTTAATAGAAGCATATAATGAAGAAACATCTATCATGATCATGTACTATGAAACTTGCCATGGAATACCATTGATTGTAATAGAAAATCCATAGTACCTCTTAAAAATGATGATCAACATATGTAGAAATGTATTATGATAAACTGTTATTAGAATAAACAATATGCCAAGAGCTATTATTTGCTCTAATAACAGTTTATTAGAATGTTCTTCTACATATATTGATAGTTTTAGTCAGGGCCGGCTTTAGGGCGGTGCGACCGGTGCCACCGCACCGGGTACTGGCTTCCTGGGGGCGCCGTGTTTGAAAGTTCATTATGCTTTTGAAGCACCTGCTGCAGCGTTTCTTTCCCCCGGCAATTACCAAGCCTCACATAAATGTCAAGATAACTCGTGTGATTAATTATCTTCCTGGAGAGAGATCAGCATTTTGTATAGTTGAGGTTTTGACTTCGGTGAAGTTAGTGCAGAGGGTTTAATATGCCTGTTGCAAAGAACGTGTACCAAGTAGATTACAGAGTGAATATGATGTAAACAGATCAGCAGGTTACTGCTTTCAAAAGAGACATCCTTTTGTTACTTGCAATTTATAACTTAAAGTCCTAATATAGGATAGTGAGCTATTAACTTTCATCCTAGAACTGCATACACACTGCAAATTATACATTATTAGAACATTGATTAATGTTGCAAAAAGGGTTAATTTGGCTAGAAATCTATTCTTATTTTTAAAGAAAACACCCAACTATGCTGTTTCTTTTTCGACTCTGAGTTTGTGCTTCTCTACACCAAGCACTCTTAAACTATACTGCCTACCAGTATGGATGACATGTAACTCCTACACTTTTAGTCCTTTGGCTTATGTAACATTTCCTATACACTGATTTACACACGTATGATTGATTGTCTCTGTGTAATGTGTGTGTGATGCAAAGTGCTCGGACACCCTACACTGGTATGAGTGGCGCTATATAACTAATTCAATGCATCTGAGAGAGTGTGGTTATGGAGACATGGTCACTGTTAAAGGGTGCTAGTGAGAGAATCCATGGTGGAGGTGGTCACTGGGGGGCGCCAACAAACATTGTCGCACAGGGTGCCACCAGCACTAAAGCCGGCCCTGGTTTTAGTGCACCTTTTGTCCATGGCAAGTTATCATATCTAAGTGATACTAACGGTCTAGACTCAGGATTGTTGCAACCTCAGATCCATGTGTCCTGGTGGGTGATTGTTGCTTCCAAAGGCAGTCAGCTTTGATGTAGTCGGAAGGACTGTCATAACAGAAATATTTTCATGGCTTTTCTAATTGCTTCTATGTGCCTGGAAGAGGTGAATTTGTAATCAATCATTAGCTATTGTCCATTCTGTGAAGGTACATCACCATCAATTACAGAAAGAGTTTCTCTGCCAAGTTACATATTTCCTACAATTAAATGAATCCTCCACCCCACGCCATCAGCAGGCTAAGATCTAGAAGAGTTGGGCTGATTATAGAGGGATTTCCATAAGCCCCAGGTCTTCAGTGACCACCATCATAGAATGGGATGTAGAAACTTTCAAGAGCTGATGGATGCTATCTCAAGTTGGAGAGCTTGCTGTTGGGGCTCGGGAAGGAGGGATCCCTCAGGGTGGAAAGGAAGGAGGCAGGGGGGAATAAATGTGCCATTGTTTTTCTTGCTACTTTACTCTGTTTACTGTAGTGATGTTTATTTTCTCAAAATGTGCTGTAAAAAAATGAATGCTCCACCCCGTCCTGGACCAAATCTCGTTGATGCATACTACCCCAAAATCTTTCATCGCCACATAAAGTTGAATGTACTGTGAAGACTAAGAGATAGATGTGCACCCCTACCAACTAATCAGATATTACTTGCCACCTTTCATAGATAAAAGGATCAAAGAGGTAATCACAACATGTTTCATCATTTCATGGGAAGAAGTAATCTAGGATCTACCATCGAACAAGCTGCCATAGCATCCTGTACAAGAATCACTTGATAAACTAATGCTGATTGAAGGCCCAATTACAAGTTTGGTGGAATGGCACCGCTGTTGATTTTTCAGAGGGTCTTCCCGCCCGCTGCCTTGGTGGTCCGAATGCCTGATTACCATCCTGGCGGGAACTTGGCTACAAGACTTTCACTGGACCACTGTCACAGGTGAGACTCCTGCTACCACATCTACAGCAGGAGAGTCAAAGACAGGTCTTGGAGGGCGTCTTGCCAAGCTTCTAGCCATCTAGATTACGATCAGCATTGCCGCCGAGTTGTTCAGGGTAGGGACACCGCCATGCGTGACACGGAGGAAAGGTAAAAAAATAGGTGGAAACTCACCTTTTTTCAGGGTCCTACTTCGAAATGTGTGTTGGACACCATTGTCCAGGTCCTTCCTGTTCTGCTACCACCTGACCACGATGCTCTGCAATCCTGTTGTTGCCGGAATCGAAGGTAGACTTCACTGTCAGTTCTCCTATGTCATGCATGGTAACACTTTGTGATATTAAACATGCAACAAAACATACAGTACACATAACCTATTTATACATTACAACACCTACACAACATATACATGAATTTTGTGATTTTCACACGTAGTACTTAACTATCTTTACAGCAGAGAAATGTCACTCTGTCGGAACTCCACAGACAAGAGACCGCCACTCCATTAGGAACATCAAAATCGGCTCGACTGTATACCGCCAGCCCGACGACTACAGAGTACTCCAGCCACAACATCGTAATATGGTGGATGGAAGACCCCTGGCCCTATGGTGTTTTTGGGATTGCCGGCTCGGCGGTTTGGCAGTAAGACTGCCAAACTTGTAATCAGCCCCTGATTCTTTAGAAGAAGGAACAGGAAAGGTTAATTCACTTTTCACAGTCAGGCCTGTGGAGAAAAAAACATCAATGGTATTTAACGTCATGTTTCTTATAAAAGATACTTCATGGCCTCCTGCAGCAGAACCTTTTGTGTCTGAAAATTGCCCATTGTTTCCAGTTGTGCCCACAAGCTTAGATATATCTGTTCTTCTGTGAAATGTTCCCTAGAAACCCATATTGTGCTCCATTGTGGGGGTGTATTACAGAGGCTTATTAGTTGGAACAGAATAACGTGTCAGTTCTGCACAAAAATATACCATGTTGTGGTAAATAATTTAATTACCGGAACTTAATTTGATGCGGAAAATCTATAACAATAGCTCAGTAAAATAAGAGGCAGAATCCGTGGTATTAGAGGTTCGGAACGGGCTTTATTCCAAAATCAATTTAAATTGAGGAGCTCCATATTCCATCACCACGAAGGTTCAGGAAGTGAAGGGCGTACTTTATTGACAAGTAATCATTTTTATACAATAGGCATTACAGTGAAACAGATGGAGGAGGCGTAACAATTGATAGCAAAGATAAAACATACATGCGTAGCAAAAGTGGGCGTAACTGGGTGTAACTAAAGAACGTCATCAGGTATGATGTCATAATAGGGTGGTTCCATGAAAGAATTTCGCAATGTCAGCAGAAATACTTGGCAGAAATGCGCGCGCAGCGGCATGACATGTGATTGACGTGCAACTAGGGGGTGAAGGGGACTTGACATTTAGCTCTACATGTGGCGACAGAAGTCTGGAGGGTCAAGTCAACCTAATCCCAAATCATATCTAACATCCTATGTTTAGAGAACTATGTTATCCAAAAGAGAGGTCTCTTAGAGTAGAATCTTATTCTATACTGACTATACTGACTGTTAGTGCGTGTACAAGCGTCTAAGTGTCTACACTAGATGCGAGGGCAGAAATCTTCCATGGTAACAGGGCTATGAATTACTTGCATAAAGACAGAGAAGCCGGGCCTTTTGCTCGGTAGCTGGAAGAATGTTTACTTAAACTACTAGACAGGAATGCATTGGGTAGGGAGCGGAGCAGATAATTTCGAAGGTGAAATACAGTTTTTGGCAGGCAACAGGCTGATGTCAGGCACCGTTAGCTGCGCAGGGACTAGGACAAAGTTCATGGATACAGATGCGAGCTCAGACTGGAGCTTTCAGAGGCAGAAGGCAGGAAAAGCTTGATGGCAGAATCAGGGCCTACTCGCCTGGACTGTAAAATGGCATAAGTGAACCATATAAAGCCGGTGGCCTTTCATACTTAGGAATAGAATATCCGGCCCATTCATGGCGGATCTGAAAGAGGACATGTTGGCGGTGGACGCACATGTGTTTGCGTCTTCATAACTGGAACTGGAGGGAACATACATGTACTTGTGATTTATACATGAAACCGTTGGGGTCCAAGATAGGGGACATAACTGATCATAAAAATCCATATTTCCACATTCCCTCCTTGTCCCCTACTTGCCCGTCAAGAGATATCAATCTTCATCAATCCGTTGATCTGTTCATATAGCATCATTTGTTCTTCTTTCTTCTTCCGTGATGAATGAAATCTTGGTGGTGGGATACACGATGTGGCACACAGACCACAGATCGCTGGTCCACATTGTAGGCATAGACAGCAACTGAATAATATGAGGAAGCCAATACCTAGGAAGGATAGGACCTTCCATCCAAAGGTAGATAATACACTCCAAAACCAACCGGATCAAGTCCAGGTGCCTGGATTCTGGTGTATCTGGCTTACAATCTTATGAAGGCGAGTTATGGCTTTATATACAGATGGCGAATTTTCTGGTATGAAAATGCAACAGCTCGATCCGATGACCCTACAAGCTCCGCCCCTATCGGCCAAGATGACGTCAAGGACAAGACGATTTTGAAGCACAACAATCCGCATAGCAGACTGCTCTTCGGTTAAATTGCCTAAGGCGGAAATAGTTTCGTTCACTACTGCTTCAAGGGTTCTGGTTAATCTACGTATCAGCTTACTATTGGTAACTGTACCTATATAGGGAAAGAGACCTTTATTGAAATCTGTGTATTTTTCCCATGCTGTCTCAGTGTAATCGACTATTGGGAGATCTCTCCTTTCTCTATTGTGTACTAAATGAGTATTTCTATGATAATCAGGAGGAGCTAGAAAAACAGGTGGCAAAAGGAATCCGATGTAGCAGGTACCATCCCAATCTAGAGGCAAACGTATATATGCCGTCTGACCACATATGAAGTAGGAATGGCGGGAAGCTCTAAATGTAGACTTGCCTTGGTCACTAAATTCTATTACAGTGGTGCATCTACTACGGCCCATATGTATGGAACCATTCTTTCTTACACATAATTCACCTTTTACCGGAAATACTGACATGGCGGGCAAAATTGGTGTGGCTTCAGATTCAACATTTAGAATCATGAGATTAAGCGTAAAATTACCTAATCCATATACTTCATTTTCTAGATCAGTTCCTGTTCTTTTGGGAAGTCCCTCCTTGTTAGGGTGACAGACTTTGAGTAAAACTAAGTTCAGATTTCCCCATACCCAGTTATTCTGGTAAACTGCAGAATTCGAATCTAGGGAATTAATTAAACTAAACCATGCTCCACAGGATCCATTGTGTGTGAACGGGTATGGAAAGAGAGGTAGAATTCCTTTATAGTTCTGATAGGGAGGGAGTCGACCACATATCCAACAATTTGTAGCATTGCTAACCTGATGGGAATGATGTAACATACTAATA
The DNA here is from genome assembly GCF_964204655.1 of Triturus cristatus. Classification (NCBI taxonomy): domain Eukaryota; kingdom Metazoa; phylum Chordata; class Amphibia; order Caudata; family Salamandridae; genus Triturus; species Triturus cristatus. The sequence continues at coordinate 629,376,260 of NC_140587.1, forward strand.
AACGTGTTATTGCGCAGCGCAAATCTATAAGACAACTCATGCGGAGGTAATTCACTAAAAGAATGTTCAGCAGTAACATTATAAACATGTCTAGAAATAGGATAATATGTGTGCAACAATATACTTGCAGTAATTATTAAAAGACTTAAGAAAAACAAAATTAATAACGTCACTGTGCAATGACTACGCAGTGATTTACAGTACGCATGTCGTTTCAACTTTATCCTTCTGTTTCTTTCTCCGTACAGGTCTAAGGGATACATGTCAGAGACAAATTCGACCGATTCACCTTGGAGAGGACTTAAACAATCAAATTGCCTGACTTGTTGGACCGAAGTTTTAGTTTATATTGTTCATGGTTATTCAGTTCAACCAAAGGAAGTTTTGAGTCAATCGGGGAAGACACGCAAGGTGTGTCGTTTACGTCTGACGGTAGTCCATGAAATTTCTTGATATGACTTGAATGTATCCAGCCTTTTCGACCTTCGATCTTCACGGCTGTCCTCGTCGTTAGTAATACGAGTTGAGGCGATTTCCACCTAGGATCCAGCTGAGACTTCCGATCAAAGTTCCTCACTAACACCAAGTCTCCTGGAATTACGTCATGGGGTTTCACCTCGGTGTTGTCGGGAAAGGCTGCAGCTACCTGTGAACGACAAGATTGTAGTGCAGACATCAAGGAAGCCAAGTAATCTGTCAGCATATTTCAGTCAATATCAGTTATTTTGCGTGGTATAGGCGTCCCCCACATATTTGGTGGTCTGCCAAAGATCACCTCATACGGGGATAGCCCTGTTCGAGAGTGTGCTACCATTCTCATGTAAAAGAGTGCAACGGGTAAGGCTACTACCCAGTCGACACCTTTCTCTCTACAAATTTTGGACAATCTAATTTTCAGGGTCTGGTTATGTCGTTCCACGAGACCTGCTGCCTCGGGGTGTCGGACACAGTGAAATTTCCACTGATAGCCTAACAAAAGTGAAACGTGTTTCATTAGTTCGGATGAGAACGGCTGGCCGTTATCTGAGTAGACAGCACGTGGTAAACCGTACCGTGGGAAGAATTCTCGAACTAACTGTTTGGCAGTAGTCGGGGCAGTGTAATCTGAAACCGGGTATGCCTCTGTCCAACGGGAAAGAGCACAGACAACTACGAGAACATATTTGAATCCTCGACATCGTTCCATCTGGATATAATCCATCTGGAGGACTTCAAAAGGGTGATCAGGAGGCTGAAATCCACCCTGTTCTACGGGAATGCTTTTACCTGGGTTAAACTGACAACAGATCATACAGGTACGAACTTTTTGTTTAGCTGCTGCTCGTAAATGTTTGTTGAACCAAATGTGTTGGATGCTGTCTAGCATAGCTTTTTCTCCTAGATGTGCTGGACTATGTACAGTATTAATTATAACTTGGACCATTGAATCAGGAAGGAACCACACAGATTTTTCCTTCGTCATCCATCCTTGATCCGTTTGGATCCCTCCTAATTCAGTCCATTTCTTTATTTCGTCTGATGTAGCATGTGTCTGTATGTCAATTACGTCAAGAGCGGGATCCTTAACCATCATGCAATATGTTGGTGTCGGGACTATTGTCTTTGTCATGTCGGATGTTCGAGTTTGAGCAGTCTGTTTAGCTGTTCTGTCAGCTAGATCATTGCCTTGAGAAATGATATCAGTAACTTTCGTATGAGCTTTACATTTCATAATTGATATTGCAGTGGGTAGATGTATTGCATCTAATAAGGCATGAATGAGGGGTCCGTGCTGAATGTGGGCACCGTGAGAAGTTAAATAACCTCTCTCTCGCCACAGCACGCCGAAGTCATGTACAACTCCGAATGCATAACGTGAATCAGTGTATATGTTGACTTTTTTATTTGTGGCTTGAATACAGGCTTGTGTCAGAGCGATGAGCTCTGCGGCTTGGGCTGACAAGGTATTTATGCAATTTGTTTCAACGATTTCAGTGTCTGTTGTGACTGCGTAAGCGGCCACTAGCTCTCCTGTACCTGTTCTCATACATGAACCATCTACATACAACGTCAGGTCTGGGTCTGACAATGGGACGTCTGTCAAATCTTGTCTGGGTTTCGTCGTGATAGTGATAACTTCAATACAATCATGTGCTAGTGGGTCTGTTCCGTTTATTGGTAACAGTGTGGCAGGATTCAATGTACTACAACGTCTGATTTCTATATGTGGCTGAAACAATGTTAATTCATAACCAGTGAGTCGTGCTATAGTCAAGTGTTGTGTTTGTGTGCGGTTCAAGAGAACCTCTACTGCATGTGGTACTTGTACTGTCAATGGATGTCCTAATACTATGGCATCGCTTTGTCTGATTGCTAAAGCTGTTGCTGCCACTGATTTCAGGCACGCAGGCAAAGCCTGAGCTACGGGATCTAATGTACTAGAAAAATAAGCACATGGTTTGTGTGATCCTGCTTGTTCCTGTGTGAGTACTGACAAGGCAGTACCTTCGCGTTCTGTAACGAAGAGTGTAAACTGTTTATTGTAACATGGTGTTGCTAAAACAGGTGCTTGGCATAAGGCTTTCTTTAGGCTTTCAAAAGCTTGTGTATGTTCCTGGGTCCAAGGGAGAACAGTCGATGTGGCTGCCTCCTGTGTTGTCAATTGAATGAGTGGTTTTGCTAGAAATGCATACTGAGGGATCCACTGCCTACAATATGAAGTGAGGCCTATGAAAGCCCGCACCTCCTTTTGTGTCTTGGGTATTGGCATATTAGCAATTAGCTGGATGCGATCTGGTGTAAGCTGCCTTCCCTCCTTGGACAGCGAGTGACCAAGGTAAACAACTCGCTGGACACAGAATTGCAGCTTAGAAGGGGACACCTTGTGCCCCTTTTCGGCCAAAAATTGTAAAACCGTCAGTGAGGCTTTTTCACATTCAGGTTCGCTTCTAGCGGTGATCAGCAGATCATCGACATATTGAAGCAGGGCAGTGTTGACTGGCATGTGGATACTGTCGAGTTCTCGTTTCAGGGCTTGGCTATAGATGCTGGGGCTTTCGGTAAATCCTTGAGGTGCGCGTGTGAATTTAAAGCTACGTCCATTTAAACTAAATCCGAACAAGTATTGGCTTTCCGGATCTATTGGGACGCTGAAGAAGGCATTCTTGAGATCAATTACAGTAAAGAATGTTGCTTCGGAATCAATGGCTGTCAGTAATGAGGAAATGTCTGGGACTACGGGGTATTGTGGTACTATGCATTTATTTAATTCGCGCAGGTCAATAACCAATCGATATACTGGCGGGGCTGTTGGATCGGTTCGTTTAAGAATCGGAATTATCGGTGAATTACATACATTGGAGTCAGTTTCCACAACCACTCCTTGGGTAATAAGCTCGTCAATGATTTGTAGTAAAGCCACTACGGCATCTGGGGGTAACTTGTATTGTCGCATTCGTGGAAGTACCACTCCTGCCTTTAGTGTGACTCGATATGGTGTAATGTTCATGCAACCAACATCTGTAGGGCCTTGTGCCCATAAATGTGTGGGTAAAGTCTGTAGTCGGTGATCCATGTCTCGGGACACATAGTGCCCTTTGAAATCACGTAAAAACAATCTTAATCCTTCTGGAGAACAACATATTATAGCTCCGAGAGCTTTCAAAGTTTTTATGCCTAACAAGTTTTCTGGACATGATTTAGTAAGTAATAGATCTGTAGTTCGTGTCAAGGGACCAATCGTAAGTGGAAGAGGCTGTGTTACTTCGTTAATGATAGGTTTTCCTGAAAAGCCAAGGGAAATATTCTGTGTGCCTGAGAGGGGTGCCCCTGGAACTTCACTACGTTTTATTGTTGTTCGGCTTGCCCCTGTATCAAGTAAGAATTTTCTATCTTGACCTAACAGTTCACTGTGTACATAAGGTCCTTCTTGATCTACAGGGACCTCAATAAGGGGTAAGCCAACTTCCCTCTCCAGGCTATTTCATGAGTATCGTTGATAATCAGGATAGTCATATTGTGCGGTCTGATACATCTGTCGGGTCGTTGTTTGTGTGGCAGCAATAGGCTGCGGTGGCGGAGCTGGCATAGACTGTTGCGGAGCTGGCATGGACTGTGCATGCTGCAGTGCTCCTTGTTGGTTCTGATCCTGTCTAAGTGGTCGTGGTCTTACTTTTGTATTACCTATGGCGATATTATGTTTTAAGACTGGACAATCGTGTACATAATGACCTGGCTGTTTACAATAATTACATGTCCCTTTTACAGGACCTGTTGAAACACTGGACTGTGTTATACCCTTCTTATGACCATCAGCTGGAACTGTCTGGGAAACTAGCATTTTCATTTTCGTGTCTTTCATGCGTCTATGTTCATGTTCTTGTTCTTCTCTAATTCTATTATGATGGTACTGTAGCATTTGTAACATTTGTGACGGAGTGTTACCTTGCCAGGTACTCTCGAACTTCAATACTCTATTCTTAACTTGGGGCAAGGCATTTTCAACCAATTTTGTCACAAACAGATGTGGATACGACTCGCTACTTGCTTTTATTCCACTATTTATACCAAAACATTTCTCAAATCGGGAATAGAAATCACTAGTGTCTTCATCTGATTTTTGTTTACAGGCTGAGATTGCACCCCAGTCTTCCTTTTTTGTAGTTAATAAACGTGGCAGTACCTGTACTAGTAAACCAGGTAGTGCTTTGGTCTTGTCCCCAAGCCCTGAACCTGGACCTCGAGCTTTTTCTTCGTTTTCTAATCCTGTCCAATCTATCTTCTGGTCTCCCACCTCCCAATACTTTTCCTTGAGTTTTTCGTAAATGCCCGCGGGCATTAATACCTTCAATATTGTCATAATGTCGGGGTAGGTATATTCTCCCATGAGTAACATATCTTTAATTTCACGGTGGAAACCCGCTGGGTCTTTATCATGACTGGGTACCACTTTCTTCATTTCTAATAGTTCTATTTTGGATATGGGTGTGTATACAAACACACGTTTAAACTCATTGTCATCACCCTTTATCGGGTGCACTTCGCGTAAGGGATTTTGTCTATCCATGTAATACGTCGTTCTTTCCTTGATGGGCAGTGAGACATGTTCAGGACATACAAAAAGAATGTACTGCCTTCTAGATTCTAGTATTTCTCTAATTAACTTAGTACCGGAACCTCTCCATTTATTCGTGAGTAATTCAGTCAATATATCAGGTAAGGGGCCAGGATCGGAGTGTTGGCTTTTATATAATATAAGGAGTTGTTGAATCATATAGATACCAGCTAAACGCTGTTCATCTGGGGCGAGGTTCAAAAACGTATGTGCTAGTGTATCATCACCATATTTTCCAGGACTATCAACCCAGTGAACGGCTGACCTGGCTAATTCTTGTTCGTCCATAGAATCGAGTATATGATAGCCCCTTCGTTCTCGGAGTAATTTGTCAGCGGCTTGGAATGAATGTTCGGGGGACCTTGTATTTATTATAGGAGTTTGGAATTTTCTGTTATTATCTGGACGTATCGGACGTATCGGATCAGTAAAGCATCTAGTATTATTGCAAGATCTTCCTCTACCTACATAGGCCATGGTTTCTAACTGTCCTGTGGGCAGTTCTAATTCTTCCTCGTCCTCGGTTTGTTCAGGCTCGTCTACTGCTAATCTTTCTTCGTGTATTCGTTCTATTTCTTTGCGGATCTTTCGGCTCATAGCTACTATACATGATCGTTTATCGTGTCTCCCCTCTGATATATTCTTACCCCATGTGGTAAGAATTTGCATTTCTTCCGGATTTACCCCTGGTTGGTCTTGATTTCTGATCACACAGTTTATGAGGAAACGTAACAGTTCCCCCTGTATTTCCACCTTTTGGTACTCCATGGCTCTGTTAATACTCTCAGGGTCTCGCCCTGACTGAACAAAGTGATATATATTTTCTAAATGTGCAGTCATTCCTGGTAGCTTCCCTAAGTATATTGCAGCTCGTCGGATACGTAATGATGCCAGCATCATTTCGTCCCCTTTTCCGGGCACTGGGTCATATCTACAATCTATTAGAAGTTCCTTGAGCGTGTTGGGAGTTACTAGTTTGGGTGTACGTTGGCGGGCTAATTCTTGAAAGGAAAGTTTATTTGTTCTGGGTGGCGTAGAAAAAATGCTTGATGTACCTCCGGTAGCACCACCTGGGGTGCTGGATGTGAAAGGATTCGTTGAACGGGATATAGCAACCATAGGTGTGGATGCAGATGTAGAAACAGATGTGCTTGCCGGAACTTGTGTCGGAGTTTGCTGTTGCAGAGGTACAGACGAAGGAGGGTCTTGGCGTTGAACCCCCTCGGCAGGCGGTCTATGTGGCGCAGCATTAGCATACTCGGGAGCTGCGTCGTCTAAATAAGAGGAAAGAAAAACATCTTCTGCGGATCTGGGATGCCCTTTGGGATGTACTTTTATCGGAAACAATGGGGGTGGCAAGTCTTTTGGTATCTCTGGAGTAGCCTTAGGTAACCCTTCGGCCAGAAGAGGATACATACCATTCACAAGGGCATTTTTTTGTCTGTCTGTTTGTTCTGATTTTACTCGAATACCTTCTTCAATTAATACACTTTCTCGAACTTTATTTGAATTCTCCTTACTTTTCTCTTCCTGTCTGAGCGCTTTTTCTGTGCGTCTATATGATTCTTTACGCCATAATTCAATGGCATCTTTCTGTGACTGTCTAGCTTTCTTTTTCCATAATTCTTCTTCTACTTTCATAATGCAAGCTGCATCCCAGGTCCCAGCTGCGGGCCACCTCTGACTTTCTGGTAATTCCTTGGTGTAGTCTACCCATAGATCAAGAAATAATATGGCGTCTAGGCCATGTTTATGATACATGAAGTACCCTGGAGTGTCCCTAGGAGGAATGGGAACAGCTTCTTCGAGTACCCCTTTTCTAGTTGTGATCTGTCTTAATTTCGAAAAGAGCGGCATATTGAGAACTGATCTGGTACCTAATTTTGAACGCGTTTAATACCATAAAACACAATAATGAACAGTCATTCACACCACAATATACAGAACGTATTTAAAACATTTTAACATTTAACATTTAATGAATAAACAATGATGGTCATTTAGGGAACTAGTCACTAAGCATAATACTCGATACTAACTAGGTAAATCTGAATTATATACTAGACATACTTGATATACTGCTAAACAGTATAGATACACTGCTGAAACAGTGCAGACCGGATTTGTGTACCCAAACCCGTCTTGACCGGCACAACCTATGTGCACGTCAGAACGCCTCCCCGATAATGGTACTCACCGGGTAGCTCGGAACGGAAGGCCTCGGAACTGAACTGAACTTGAACCGGACTGGACTCGACTCGGAACTTCGGGACTTCGGAATCTGGTGGGCCTCTGTATACCTCGGATCTTGCTCTCTCAGCTAGGCTCTGGTCGGGATACTTCGCACTTCTCACCGCCTCGTCTGGGTGTTGATCGCAGCCTCAGTTACCCCCGCTCGGCAGGAGGGAGATACAGGAAATCCTGTGGGTACGCGTTGTTGTCCGTCCAACTGTGACAGGAGACCGGGCCTGCAACGCACCGCCGGCGCGTGAGATGAGAAAGTGTCCCTGTTCGGGCGCCATTTATGTGGTAAATAATTTAATTACCGGAACTTAATTTGATGCGGAAAATCTATAACAATAGCTCAGTAAAATAAGAGGCAGAATCCGTGGTATTAGAGGTTCGGAACGGGCTTTATTCCAAAATCAATTTAAATTGAGGAGCTCCATATTCCATCACCACGAAGGTTCAGGAAGTGAAGGGCGTACTTTATTGACAAGTAATCATTTTTATACAATAGGCATTACAGTGAAACAGATGGAGGAGGCGTAACAATTGATAGCAAAGATAAAACATACATGCGTAGCAAAAGTGGGCGTAACTGGGTGTAACTAAAGAACGTCATCAGGTATGATGTCATAATAGGGTGGTTCCATGAAAGAATTTCGCAATGTCAGCAGAAATACTTGGCAGAAATGCGCGCGCAGCGGCATGACATGTGATTGACGTGCAACTAGGGGGTGAAGGGGACTTGACATTTAGCTCTACATGTGGCGACAGAAGTCTGGAGGGTCAAGTCAACCTAATCCCAAATCATATCTAACATCCTATGTTTAGAGAACTATGTTATCCAAAAGAGAGGTCTCTTAGAGTAGAATCTTATTCTATACTGACTATACTGACTGTTAGTGCGTGTACAAGCGTCTAAGTGTCTACACTAGATGCGAGGGCAGAAATCTTCCATGGTAACAGGGCTATGAATTACTTGCATAAAGACAGAGAAGCCGGGCCTTTTGCTCGGTAGCTGGAAGAATGTTTACTTAAACTACTAGACAGGAATGCATTGGGTAGGGAGCGGAGCAGATAATTTCGAAGGTGAAATACAGTTTTTGGCAGGCAACAGGCTGATGTCAGGCACCGTTAGCTGCGCAGGGAATAGGACAAAGTTCATGGATACAGATGCGAGCTCAGACTGGAGCTTTCAGAGGCAGAAGGCAGGAAAAGCTTGATGGCAGAATCAGGGCCTACTCGCCTGGACTGTAAAATGGCATAAGTGAACCATATAAAGCCGGTGGCCTTTCATACTTAGGAATAGAATATCCGGCCCATTCATGGCGGATCTGAAAGAGGACATGTTGGCGGTGGACGCACATGTGTTTGCGTCTTCATAACTGGAACTGGAGGGAACATACATGTACTTGTGATTTATACATGAAACCGTTGGGGTCCAAGATAGGGGACATAACTGATCATAAAAATCCATATTTCCACAATGTGACTCCATGCGTTTTCAGGGAGCAGCTCGGGGGAACAAAGGGTCCCTTTCCCTGCCCTTAATATGCCTAAGATTGCATGAGAACCTCCACATTTCTGCATGGTGACATCCCTTCTAATGCCCCCTCCTTACTCGAAAAGGCCCCATATGGTCTTTCTCTTGAAACTCAGATAATATCCATGCCAGATGCATAGTGGGATCACATTCTAGTCTTCTGGCATTTTGTAAGACCCTTTAATCTAATGTTTTTTGCTGGGCTTCTTTTCTGTTCAGTTCCCAATGCCCTCAACACCACTGCCCAGTGCCTAGACTTGTCTCAGTGTTTACAGTGCTGTACCGCAAATGCTTCATCGTCATCATTCCATCGACATGGTATTTCGAAGATATGGGATTAATGGAGTAGGAAGGAAATGTGCTGTCCCTGAGGCAGTACGAGCTACATCATGCACAACACCTAAACCATAAAATATCATTTCAATGCAGAATTTGCTCATATTGAATAGAAAAGATCAAGGCAAACGTGACCTTGCACGTTGTATATGATGTGAGAGGTGTCCCCTAAAACCCATGCAAAATGCTGGCTAGCCTTGTCTGATAGTCCATTGGTGCAGTCTGAGAAAAACATGATCTTAATTGTGCGACTTAAATAAACTTAGGTCTGCTACACCACATTCTCCTGTAAAAAGAATCAATTTTGATTACAAATATTAACCTCAGCTTTAGAAGCAGGAGTTGAGTCGGCCTCAATAAGCAGGATATTTCTAGGTTCCAGACAGGTACATATGAAATTTCTTCTAAACACCTATGCCTTGCCACGAGAGCAAATGAATTCGTAACAAAAACTTGTTTTGTTCACGGCAAAAATAGATCCATGTTTTGATTCCCAAATCAGAATTCTTCAAAACAGTTGCCAATGGACTTGTGGAACATTGCCCTGATTCACATATAATTTCTGAGGATTTACACAAAAAATATGCAAAGCCTTATTCTTCAATAAAGCGTAAATACCCCTGATCTCTCAGCTTTAAAGTTAAATATGTTGATTTGACGTTTACATTTTGACTGTGGTATTTATCACGGGGCCAATGATGAATCATCGATCGTAGTCACATGCGCATTTACCATAACAAATTCAAACCAGCATGGGCATACAGTGGACTAGCATTAACAAATGCAGCCCCTGGATTACACCAAATTACAGCCGATCACCCTGTTGCAATATCTGTTCAAATGATCTGTCTGCAAAGTGCAATAAATCCAGGCAGTGAAATGAACAAGAACTGCTGTTTGCCAAAACAGCTGCAGCAGGGAATCATTTCACTGCCCAGACATGTAATAAGAAAGTAATGGAGTGCAATGGATTTTTTTTTCTTCCGTATGCCGAGTGTAAAAATAGATTGCATTTAGAATGACTCTGCTTCAGTCTGCGATGCATAATAATGATATTATAGCTTTAAAAATAACTAGTATTAAACTCACAGGAACATAATCTTAATTGCAGTTGATTCGCTATGCAAATAAATACATTCATGATGAAGAGCACTGTCTCTAATAATAAAATACAATTGCGTGCCGTGCCACATTCTGGTTTTATCAAAATGAACACAAGGGTACCATTATGATTTATAATTTCTTTTCTGGGTCTTCTGTAGCCGCAGACTTACAATAAAATATGGTTGTTCGCTGTTATTGTAAACTTGGTTTCACAGTTTGTTTATTTGTAGTCGTGCTTATCAATCGTGTTGTTTTGCAAAGCTCTTTCAAACAGATTCGCCTCTCAATCTCTGTGCTGCTATTTTTCCACCACCATACGTTCTCGCAACTGTATTTGTCAAACGTGCTATGCAATGTTATGGTGTGTTATGGTATGCCATGTTATGCTATGTTGTTTTATGATGGGTTATGTTATGTATTTGTTATACGACATTTCTAAGGTGTCTAGTTACAATGTATGTGGTCTAATTGTGCTGATATTAATGAGCTAGAAAAGAGAGCAATCCCTGTACAAGACCTACATGCTCCCAATTCACACATGAAGTGCTTAGCTGCATACATAAAAAAAAAGTCTCACCACCAATTCACAGTTACATGCACTTTCACATGGCTTAGCATTTAATTACACATCTTCATTTCAGTTTCTTTAATATTTGCATCCTGCTCATTCAAGTAGATTCTCAGTCCTATATTATGGCTGAGAATCTTCTAGGAAGTGGCAGTGTTAAAGAATAAAATATTACAATCTCAGGTAGCATGGCAGAGCTTGATAGATTTTACCAGCTAACACACCAGAGCTCAGGTCACAGAGATCTTACAGCTTCTGACAACAGAATACCATCCCACTGGTCTGGTCATCACCCACTCCGCTTGAAGATAGGCTGCTACAGTGACGCGACCTCATGGTCCAGTTTGGTAAGCTGGGAAAGACATTTGAAGGGCTATTTGTATTTACATTTTTAGCTTGGGATCTTGAATCTTGTGCTGCAAGTTCAGATGATAGATTACATGTTACATGTCTTAATTCACAAAAATTAGCAAATCAGGCGCATTTGATGTTCCTTCCAGTCATCCAAAAAGCAATTCTCAAAAAACGTAGCAGTGCATTTTAATGACTTTTTATGGCTCGATTACTCCATAAAATAATAGATTTGGAAGATACAATTTTAAAGAGTAAGCTTATCTACTGCAGTGTTCCTCTTTCCCTGAAGTTGCAGAGAATGATCTGTGCCATTAGGGTCTTGGAGCTCCATACTCATATAACAGCTTATCTGGGGCCATGGATGCTTGCTGCACCGGCGACCTTGAGCGGTAGTGTAATGGGTGTATTTGGATTTGCGGATTATTATGTTAAAAGACAGCTTGATGACTATAAGCATCATGGCGATGGCTTCAGGGGGTGCAGTGAATGAGATTAATGAGGTGTGTTTGTGCCATTCTTAAGCAACTTATTTGAGACTCAGACATTCTCTGTTCTTCTATATTGTGGGGTTTCCTCTCCTGGCCGCCCCAGACAGGATACATACACACCACTGTGTCATAAAGCTTCTGGTGGGAGGTAGCTGAAGGGATATGGTTTGATTCTGCTGTCTGCAGATAACTTACAGCAGGGGAGGAGATATTACTGCTTGAAATTGGATCCGCATTGTAAAGCCTCTTGACTTAATGAAAAACTGGATTCCAGTGGTCGATGTCTGGGCATAGCCGAAGACAGCATTCAAGTTGGAATCAGGTTTGGAGCAGAGCAGCAAGCCAAGCTGCGGAGCTGTGTACTCACTGGGATCTTTCTCAGCCTCTGTCTACTGCTGTTCTTGCCCTCAGTTTTGCTCGTGGTGAAATTATGCAGATCAATTACTGTTTTAATGTAATCAACCAGTAAAAAGTACACCAGTGCATAAGTCCCGGTGCTGTACAATGAGTGCCGGTGGTGACCAGTGGTGGTGATCGGCAGCAAACACCAGTACGAAGTAAGCAATCCCGGTGCACGATAAATATTAATTGGAATTCCCTCCATTTTGAAACAGTCAGCATGTAGAATGTCTGAAAGAACTGAGTGATACATTCGCTTTGATGACTTGAGACAATGAGCTGTCAGGTTCTTCAGCGTTTGAACATGTTTGATAAGAACACATGGTAGGTCAAGATAGAATTTATTAACATAGTCCACACCACACAGAATATAGTCAATTAGTACAAGGAATTTGCCTGAGATAGCAAGGAAAATTATGCAGCAGCTTTTTCATTGATATCATCTCACCTTTTACATTTAGTTAACTGCTCTTTCACTAGAGTACTTGCTTTTTGAGCCTTGAAATCAGTAATAGTGAATCTATTATTAAAGAGGTCATCTCTTTCACTAATTGATTTGAGTAACGTTTGTCCTATTTCTTTGTTACCATAGTTAGGCAAGCTAGCTCTAGCGTTAGAGAAAATCTTCTAACTTTACTTCAAATTGGCTTTTGACCAGGATGCAGTACAGAGTTTGCCATCTCTTAAAACCTAGATAATCTGAGGAGCTTAGTGGATTGTAGTGGTGTTGGAGTCCTTGTACTATTATATCGCTCAATTTCATTCAACACCCTAGATTGTCCCATTTTCCTTGATTCATTAAAAGATGTCATATCACAAGACTAGTTAAGAAATGGTTTAAGTCCCTTCTGAGTGACTAGAAACAGTTCCCTTGCACCCTATAGCTCCAGTCCAAAGATCATAAATTACGATGACCCACAGAGTCTATCCTGTCTCTAATACACTTCAATATCTGCATATTGCTCCTGGATAAACTACTAATACAATTTGATGTATAATTTTTCTTGTACACTGATGATATCCAACTGATTTTTGGGCTGCCAGACAAACCCACATTCACCTTTGAAGCCTATGATAAGATGTTGGATGGTGACCAATTATCTGAAGTTAAATGCAGACAAAATGGAGTCGCTAATTACTAAAAATGATTGTATCTAGAAGACTTCAGTTCTCTGGGGATAAGTAACTGACCTGTCACCCAAAGCTGTAAATTCAACTCACACTTTTGGAATTCAAATTGATGCTAATATCTCCTTAGAGATTCAGGAAAACACAGTTACTGCTTGCTGTTTCCTATAGCTGAAATCCTTAAACCAATACTACCATTAATTCAAGCCACTCATCACATCTCTTTGGCCAATGCAGTACTCCCATAATCCAAGACTGGACTACAGTAGTCTATTTACCTAGTCTCTCCTATCAAGTTACTAGAAATACTCTAGCTAGTACAAAATGCTACTGCACTGCTCATCTCCAGACTCTTCCTATGTAATCATATTGTCTTATTTTACGGACCATACACCGGCTATCAATACACTCACGAGTTTTACTCAACTCTATGGTGATCATACAGAGGATCAGAGTGAAGAATGACATAATTTGTTTCTCTAGGTTTCCCCATTTTACCTGGCTTTAGAACTCTGTGCACTTTAACACTGCTACACATTTGTAAAGGTCCTGTATCCCCCGGCCCTAAAATATGTGATGTGCATTGTAATTCCCTATTTGGTTTATTTTACTTCCCTACAAGTTCATTGCAAATGATAACCATAACATACATCTATGGCTTGGAAGACAAAATGTCATATATATTGCTGCAGTGTGACAATACACCAACCACATATGCTACACAAAATGGCACTATTTTTAGAATAGATAGACAACACAAAACAGGTGGCAGCTTGCCAGTTATCACCAAGATCTCAATTGCATGTTGGACCACCCCTTTATCCTGGTTCATAGCTCCAACTTTCATTATGCCCCACACACTCTACAGACACACAGTATATCACCCTTCCTAAAACATCTACATTATTGATCACCTATAAGAATGCATTACAGAAAGCTGCATGCTCACCAAGCACAATATTTTCTGGGGAACTTTAATGTGGGCAGAGATAACCCAGAATGTAAGCATTTCTCCATTCTAAATATTTTGCACCTGTTTCACAATATTCATTCCAATGTCTCACTGCCCACCCAAAACTCTTGACCTCATTCATAATTAATTCAATTGAGTCCTGTATCTTCTCCCAGTCCCATTGACTGATTTGATCCTTTATCGTTTGTATCCACATTTTATCCAAGTTCAACCCTCTCCACCCTATGCTAGTGTCTCAAAAAAGACACTCTCACCCACTGAAAGATCTCACACAGATCGTGCTTGAGCACAGTCTTCCAAACCTTTGCAATATTTTCCCCCTAAAGATTGAGATTGAGTGCTCTCTGAATATGACTGAACTGTCTCCAAATCTGTTGATCTATGCACCACCCTATAACTTAATAATTAACAGGCTCTACCCATGGAACCATGGTTTACAGAATCAATCACCCAGACATTAAGCACCCTAAGGAAAATTGAGAAAATAGTAACCACTCTGATGGAAATGGAAAAAATATAAATTTCCACAAAAATTCTAAACAATTTATTAGTGAAGTACCAAAACTCCCCATTACGCTTTACAAACAAGTCAAGAATTTGATATTATGTTCATTCATATCACAAGGTAGTATGTTTTTAACTGAAACACAATGATGTTTTCACCTCAGCAATGGTGAATTAAAATCTTATAAGAATCTTTTTCGAGTGTGGGTCTCTCATTAATTCGGGTAAAATCGTGTTCGAACATATCTACATTGCACTGCACATTTTCAAACCATTGCATTGGCAACTAACGCCCTCCTTCTCTCATGAGGTTTGGATGGAAGAATGCACAACATTGTTAAAATAGCTACAGACATATCTGGTAGAAGCAAAACATTTGCAAGCCAGGGACAACAACTAAACCTAAAAATAATATTGTGATACAACAATAACATGGTATAGAATATTGTTGTCAAGACTATATCTTTTTTTTTTTTTAAAGAATATCGTTTTCTAGACTATTGCTTTTAATATCATTTTCAGTAATATGGTTGTAAAAAATATTGTTTTTTAATTATTGTAATGTGCTTTAGTTGGTATAATAATTGTAGGTGTTAGTATTGTTGGTCTAATCATATTTAATTTGTTAAAACATAGTTTGTAATTTAAGCGATTTAGTATTCTTTTAAAAAATGGCATTAGTAATTTATGTTGTCATAGCAGGTTGTTGGGTTTGTAGGGGAATAGGGTGTTATGTTATTTAAATTATAAATATTTTTTATTGAATGGTAATTAGTGTTTTATTGTTCGTTATTTTAAATTGATTATTAATTATGTTAATTGTCTAACTGTTAGATTATATTTTGAATTTAAAATTGTAATTTTATTTTGTATTTTTGTTTATTATTAGAAAAAATGGGTTATACTTTAGTAGAATGTTGTTGGGTTTGTAGGGTGTAGGGTGAGAATGTAATTAAGTTATAAATAATTAAAAAATAATATGAATCCATTTTTAATTGTAAATTATTTGATTGATTGTTAATTATGTCAACAGTTTAATAGTAATTTATTTAAGTTATATTTTAGTTACAGGGTAATGGGTTTGTAGGGGAATACGGTGGGAAGTTAAATTAAATTAAATGTATTTTAATGTAAAGTAGATTATTTGTTAATTAAATAATATATTTCTTTTAATGTGTATTTTAGTTTTCACATGTTTATTACAAATATATTTTTAATGTTTTATAATTTTTTGTAGGAGAGCAGATTGGCAAGATAATAAATATATTATATCTATATATTAATATTTATATGTATTTTATTATTTGTGATTAATTATGCATTGTGCTTTTTATTTATTGTTTTAAACATGTTTAATTCATTTGTTGGTGTTTGTGAAATTTTGTTTGTAGAATTGCTTTTGTTTTTAAATTTTATTTGATTTTTATGTATTAATTGAAATTAAATGAATAACGAATGATTTCATGATTTTCATATATTTTTGGTAGTTATGTTAATTGAAGTTAAAATGTTATTTTACTGTTTCTTTTTGTTTTTTAATTTTTGTTAAAAATATATATATATTTTTATACTGTTGTAAGAAACTGGGCATGGTTGGGGGGGATCCCCACTCAGGCAACAACCACAGTCCTTGTCAGGGTGAACAACAAAAGTCACTAAATTAACCTGTGCTAAGCCTCTGGAAACTTGGCACTAACCACTCAGGCCTAACTTAGAGGCAAAGTGTAAAGTAATTATGCAGAACTCAACAAGAAATAAAAAGAAAACACAACACAAGAAAAATCCCACAGCAATTCACAAAAATAGAAAAATTGTGAGTCAATACAATGGTGACAGAATAGCAAAAATCCAATCATTAGAAACGGAGATATGGAATTAAAATGTTTTAGGCATGTATAGCACCTAAAAGCAAAAAGGGCCATTGAGGTTATCAGGTCACGCTGGACCTGAACAAAGTTACAAATTCAGGCCAAATGCGATGGAGTGCAAGCTGGGCATAGGACCAAGTTTATGATGTTGGATGTTGTACTTTATGTTCATGGCGTGAGGTCTGCGAGGCTTTGCTTTGCAAGGCTTCGCATCTCTCAGTGTCGGTTCCAATGAAGCTTTCAGGTTTGTGGCAAGGCTTTCCAGGGCTTTGCGTCATTAGGTGTTGGTTCTGAGGAACCTTTCAGGTGTGCAGCGAGGCTTTGCAGAGATTTACATCTCTCAGTGTCAGTTCCAATGAAGCTTTCAGCTGTGCGATGAGACTTTGTGGTGCTTTGAGTTGCTTTGTGCCAGATGTGATGGTGCCTACAGCATGGCAAGAAATAGTTGTCTCTGATGCCAGTCTAGGGTCCAGGACCTGGGGAGGTACTCTGGTAGCAGCAGGGCAGTACTCTGGGGAACAGGGAGGCCTCAAGCAGCTGGACAGCCCTCTGGGGAACAAGGCGGTCCTTCTTCTGTAGTGTCCACAGGTCCAGGAGTGTACTGATGAGGGTTTCAGGAGGCCCAACATTTACACCTGGTGCCAGCCTTTGATATGGGGGAATTCCCTATACTACCCCCACCTCTGGTTCTGAAAAGTTCTTTCCTTGCCCTGTCAAGGCTCCAAGAAGTCTGGGGTGACAAAAGACTGTGCAGGCCTAGTGTTCGATTACTGTGTGTGTGTGTGTCTGTGTGTGTGTGCGTGTGTGTGTGTGTGTGTGTGTGTGTGTGTGTGTGTGGCAGAATCCTATGATATGTAAGTGGTGCTCGATACAGCTCCACCCCCACCCATCCTAGCATGATGGCCCATCTGCCAACACCTACTCCACTTTTGTCTCACTGTCTGGGAAGAATACACAAAGCTCAAAAGCAGAGCCATTCACAGTCATGTGATCCAGGAAACTGGCAGCAGGTGCCAAATGGTTAGGGCAGGAAAATGTCACCTTTCAAAAAGCTCAATTGAAAGAGGTTGTGGAAACCCATAACCTCGTGAAGCATCGCTTGGACACAAAGGTCTCATTCATTTTAAACCATAAATGCATACAATATTCAAGTAGAAATCATGTCAATGAAAAATGCCAAATAATACGTATTTGATAATTGAGTGTGAGTATTGAAACATTTGCACATAAACAATTTTCCTTATACTTAAAGCATTAATACATAGATGTACTGTTGTCAACACAATTCATCTAGCACGTTAATTTATACTGTGATAAACATAAATGTGTCCAATGGACGATCCCAATGCATTTGGGGTTGATGCCTAACCCTTCGTCAGGGGATATGCAAATCACAAAGAGCAATGACATTTTTCTTGGTTGTATCTTGAAGACCTCCAGCCGGAGCTACAACAAAAGCCATATGAATAAGAATTGAGGAATCAGAAAAGACAAAATGCAGTAATTTCTCATAGGATTTGCACTCAAAGAAACAGAGAGAAGTAACCAAGAAGTGAACCAGAGCCCTTTACCTAGGAGTGAATGTGCACAACAATTAATGTATTGTCAAAAAGGTGCTTGATCCTTGAAAATCCCTGAGTGTTTAGTAACCCTACAAAGTGCCCAAAAGTAATGCTGCATATCAGCTTACTGAGACGTAATATAACGCAAGTCGATGAATGCTCAAGTAAATAAATACTCGAGCCTCTGAAAAACAAACGTAAAGTCACTAACTCTTGTTGCCCCTGGTGTTAATTTGAGTCTCAAAACACACGAAACGCAAAGTCTAAACATGCTTACCCTCATTAAGCACCCGTTAATGTCCACTGTGCCTTGTCACAAACATTCGAATAAGAAACTGTATTTTCGATATAAAATATCAAATATAATGGACCTTCTATTAGCTAGGATATTTGAAACCTCAGAAAGTATATTTGCAAGAGGTACAAAAACGCCTGTATCTAAAACGCCTCCGCGTCTCACCTGGATCGAAAAGCAGCAACCTATTCCAAGTTACTTCCGGCAATGACCAACGTGCGTAAGAACGCGTGCGTCACATGAAAAGGCCGATGTCTGTATTGAAATCCTCACGGGTACCAAAAATAAAAGAAGGACTCCATATTGTGAGCGTCTAGAGTCCGTGTATTATAGATGTTTTAAAGAGACAAGTAAATGTTATAAAAAAGGTTTCAGCAAAAACGCAGATCAAACCAACCTAAGAGCGGAATGTTCAAAACAGTAACTTTATCTCCACAAGTAACGGAAACAGTATTAAAACGGAGGAAACAAAATACCAGCACTGTGATAGTGAAAAGTATAAAAAGTCCATAAAAATTAAGAATGAAATGTATAGAAACAAGTGGACAACCAAAATGAAAACAATGTGATGGTAAAAAGTATAAAAAGTCAATGAAAAATTGAAAATGAAATATAGATATGAATATGCAGGTAACCAAGGAAAAAGACTCCGAGTGCAAATCCTGTACAGGAGAAAAAGATAGATTAATAAGAAGTTATATGTGGTGAAATATCAAATGAAACATAATAATTCATAATGATCATTCAGTCCTCCTGGGATCACTGTTCCCAGGAACTTATATTTCAGGTGTCACATTATAAGATTGTGATTAATTTGTTTAAAACAGGTGTGCAGGCCCACCTTACTTTCTTGTACCTTTCAAAAAGCGTCATTTTCAGAAATGTGATTTAAAATCCGACTTTACCAGTACAGAGGATTTTAAGGTACAATTAATTTAATTCCAAACATGACATTCCTACCTGCTTCCAACCAAAAGTTAGCGCTAACCCAATATTATCCAATTATTTTCCTTACAAAAGTGAAAAACAAACTTAGAAGTTTTCACTACCAGTACATATAAAACTTTAAAATACATGTCCTACTTTTAAAATGCAAAGCACACTGCCCTTTTTGGCTTTCTGGACCTACCCTAGGGATGACTTATATGCCTTAAAAAGGGAGTTTTAGGCCTTGTAACATGTTTATTTTGTGATGTTGAAATGGCAGTTTAAAACTGTACTACAGGCAGCAATGGCACATTTGAGGCATGTGTTAAAGTGCTACTTAAGTGGGTAGAACCAGAAGTGCTGCAGACCCACTAGTAGCATTTAATTTACGGGCCTTGTAATACCATATACTAGGGATTTAGCAGGCTGATATTACTATGTTTTAGGGGGAGAACACAAGTACTTTAGCACATTTGGCAGTAGAAAATTATTCAGAGTCCTAATGCCAACAAAAAAGCGTTCAGCAACAAATGTCAAAAATCTGGAAGAGATAGTGCACTGGAAGATGTCATCAGTGATGTCATGAGTGATGTAATTTGAGATGTCATGAGTGATGTTATCAGTGATGTCACTGACCATGTCATGAGTGCTGTGAAATGTGAGGTTATAAGCAGGGCATTGCGGGGGCGCGAGTCATAGTTAGCTCACTAACTATAACAGCTGAATTTCACTGGTTTTGTATGAGTGAATCATGAGCCTAACTATAATGTCCCTGTCACCTTTGTTTTTTTCAGTGATTTTCTAAGGTTTTTTTATATGCTAATTCCTAACTATAACATCTTTGTAACCTTTGTTTTTTTGTGAGTTTCTAAGTATTTTTAAATGCTAATCCCTAACTATAATGTTCTTGTAACCTTAGTTTTTTTCAGTGAATTTCTAATGTTTTTAAATGCTCATTCTTAACTAAAACGTAGTAATTGTGTTTAGAGAGTTGTTGAGAAAAGGAGGGCCTCCGACCAGTTCTCAGGAATCCCGCTGTGTAGTATTTACAGGAAGCACCAGGAGGGTATCTTGGCCCCCAAGGTCCCTCAGGAGTAAAGTGGTATTCATCCTCCAACCAGTAGTGCGCATGGAGGTGCATTGGCATAGTGGTGGAGAAAGGGGGCATGGCCTCTGAACACCTCTTAGCAATCCAGGTGTGAGAGACTAACTGCACACTACTGCTTGGGGGTTGAAGTCCAGTCCAATATCCTCCTGAGGGCCCTTGGGGGCCAACTACCCCTCCTGTTACCTGTAGTAACCCCAACACAGCTTGATTGCTAAGGGGTTGTGGTGAACATGCCCCCTTTCTCTACAACTCAGCAAACACACTCCTGGTGCACTACTGGTTGGGGAAGAACACCACTAAAGTCCTGTGGCCCCCAGGAGCCAAGGGGACCTAATCCCCCAACCAATAGTGTGTCTGCAGAGTGGTGCAGAAAGGGGGCAGGGCCTCCGGCATCATGCCAGAAGCTTTTTCTTTCTTTTTTTTTAAATTATAAGGGGATGGGGGCTGTGTGGCTACCCTTTCATGGGCCACCCCCCACGCCCGCATTATTAGAATTTGAAGCCCCATGAAGGTGGCGGCCCCCAGGGCTTCTGGGGGGTCTGGGTAGCTCCCACTTTGTTAATACATTAGCCACGGAGAGGTGGCAGTCCCTGGGGCTGCAGGGTGCATGTATATATACACACACACACATATTACCTAGTGGTGGCCACCACTGGGTAGTTATAGTTAGGTCAGCTGTTCCATAGGAAAAGCATTTTTTGTGTTGTTAATAACTTTGGCCCCATTTGAGGAATGTCCAACACTTTCCAGATAGGTGCTACTTTTTGACTAGTTCTTGAGTGGAAAGTTTCAGGGCTATCCGTAAAGCCAGGGAAAAATAAGGGGATGCTAGATCACCTACAAGCTCCATGCATTTGGCCCTTCCCCTTCCATGTTACTAGCATGCAATTTTCCAGGCTGATGGACAGTGTGTTTTCTCTACATTTGCGTATTGAAAAATGTTCTGAAATCCTTGATGGAGGTGAATGCATCTCTTCTGTAGTGACTGTCCAAGATGAGTGGGTTATTTCTTGTTGTCTCATGGTCTGAGTCCACGCTTCTCCATTTTAATTGCTGCTAAGTGTGCAAGGGTGCCAAGTCACCTACAAGCTCTGCCCATTTGGCCCCATCCCTTCCACTTTCATAGTATTCAATGGCAATCCTACCATTTTTCAGGCTGATGGACACAAGATTTCTCTACAATTGCATGTTGAAAACCAATCTGAAATCCTTGATGTCGGTGAATGCATTGTTGATTTATTTGAGCACAATTTCTTCTGCAGTCGCTTCCAAGATGAGTGCGTACTTTCTTGATGTCTCCTGGTCTGAGGGAAGAGTCCACCGTTCTTTCTTTTAATTGCTGTGAGTATGCAAAGGCACCAAATCACCTACAAGCTGTGTCCGTTTAGCCTGCCCCATCCACATTAGTAGTAAGCAACAGTACTGCCTCTGGGTAGGTTAGCCACAGGGTCTGTTGCCAACCCCCTGATGTGCATGACCAATGGCTGTTCTCAGTGTGGAGTTGGCTGCCTATTAGGGATTCACCAAAAGGCCGGGCTGCAGGCTATGTGCCCTGCGGACAACCCCTTGTAACGCACATGGTGACTTTTATGTTATGTAGCTCAGTCTTCTTTGTTATATAGAAATTGTGATGCTGAGACAATTCTTTCTAATAACTCAAGGCTGCTTACTATTCTTTGGTCACTTTAAATATATATATATATATATATATATCACACAAAGTGGACGAACCTTGTGTGATATATACATATATATATAGTTAGTATTTTCTGTTTTTATGAATCTTAACAAAATTTTCACAGCTAGTAATCACCTCACTTTAGCTGCTGTCTGAAACGTTTTGGGGTGATTCTTCCAGCGGCAGTCAAGAAAAAGAGGGGCCCCAAGGCATATTTTTGCCTGCATGACTCAAAAAGCTCTACACTTTAACACCCCACAATATCTTGCACAAAAACTTGAGCTCTCATGAGGCTCCAGATACTCTAGGGGCTCTAGCACCTTACTATTTAAGCCACAGAAATTCCTTAAAATGAAAACGTACAATCGAGCATTCTCAGGCATGGCACCTAGAATTTGCAAGTTCTTACTACCAGAATCAAGACTCAATAATTGCACAGCTTCATTCAAAGGGAAGTCAAACGAATTATGATGAAGACATTTCTGGACTAGTCCCACAGCCAACCTGAGAAGGCGCTACATTACCCTTGTCTGGAGTGTACTGCAATGATTGTTATTGTTATTGTCATTTAGTTTTGTCTTCTCCTGTCCAGCTGTGATATTAACTTTTGCTTCCTTACTAAGAAATTCAAAAGGTTCTGCTGAAAGAATTCGTTGGTCAGTCCTTGGGGTTTGCTCTCTTACTCTTCCCTCTTTTTGAAATGTTTACCTGTTGTGACCAATGTTGTCCTTTTCAGGTCCTTCGTCTGCTAATGTCATTTAAATTTCGTGTACCCTTGTAACTACCTTTCTGTAAAGTGCTCTGATACACACTGTGGACTTGTCCGCGCTATATGAAACTCTTTAAATAAAATAAAATAAATAAATATTTTCCCCATGCAAATTCCCATAGGGATTTTCAACATGACTTCAGCCTAAGCCGCTGAATGGAATTACACCAAATTTGGCAGAAAGCTATCTCCTGGTCCAGAAAGATCCCTTTGTGTGATTTGTTGTAAATACATTCAGTAGTTTTGGATTATTAAAGAAAAAAGAAATTTAGATATCTAGGGACACAGACCCCCGGCGTATCCCTGCAGTGGATTAGCAGATCCACACGGCAAGAGGAAACTTGCAGCTGCCAATTTATTTATCAGAGCATGGTCCTGAGGCTTAAAATTTGAAGTGTGTACTGATTATTGGGGTTAGGGTAGAGGAACTATGGCCCCAAAGGTGTGTTAGAGGAGGTCACAGAAGGACCCATGAAGGTCAAGAAAGTGCCTTAAAACTTTTTTCAACGTTCAGGATTCGCAGGTCCACTGCAGCCCTCAGAGCGGCCCCAGTGTGGATTCTGCAGCAATTTGTTTTAAAACACAAACTCACAGGCCCACAGACACTCACACACCCACTCACACATCAACACAGACACTCACACACCCACACACAGATCCACATAGGCACTCACATTACCAGTCACAAACTCACACAGGCACTCAAACACTCATTCACAGACCCTCACAGAAACTCACACACCCACTTACAGACCCACACAGGCACTCACACACCAACTCCCAGATCCCAACAAGCACTCACACACCCACTCACTAACTCATACAGGCAATCACACATCCATTCACACACTCATATATCCACTCACACCCACTCGCCGACATATTCAGCCACTCACACACCTATCTTCTAAGGTTACAGGTTAGAGTTAGAAAATACTTGTTTTTAAGCATGTGGGATAAGTTATAGTTAGATCAGTAACTATACCTGCTTACTTTCTATGGTTTTGCGCTTGTACAACCTATTCTAACCATAATATGTTCTTGTAGCCTTTGGTGTTTTCAGTGAATTAATAACGTTTTAAATTCTATTTCCTGACTATAAAGTCCCTGTAAGTTTTGTGTTTTCAGTATATATATATATATATATATATATATATATATATATATATATATATATATATATATATATATATATATATATATATATATATATATATATATATATATATATATATATATATATATATATATATATATATATATTACCTACTGGCGGTCGCCAGTAGGTAGTTATAGTTAGGACCACGTTTCCATAGGAAATCCGCAACATTCTATTTTGAATAACTTTGGCGCCGGTCGACGAATCCTCGCAAATTTTTCAAAATAGGTGGGGCGCTACGCTCCGCTCCTACCCTGAAAGTCTCGGGGGGATTCGTCAAGCGGGGGCTGAGATAAAAGGGGGGTCCCAAAACGCGTTTTTCCCATGCATTTTTCCATAGGACCTTTAGACAGGGCTACAGCCCGAACGGCTGAACAGAATTACTAGAAATTTGGCAGAGAGGTAGTCCTCAGGTCAAGGAAGTGCCTTTTGTAGGTTTGGTGTAAATCTGTTCAGTAGATTCTGAGAAAATAGCCTTTAAATCAATATATATATCTGAGCCAGCTTACGGTGCGCTTACGGTACGCTTACCGTACGCGTACGGTGGCGTGCGCGAGCGCGATTATGATTGGCTCTTAGATCTTAGTAAACATTCGAATCTGCCGAAACCAGGAAGCGGCGGCCGCCATTTTCTCTCTCGCACTGAGAGAGATGATTAACAAACAAAGCACAAAAACATTTAAAGGGGCTGTTTTGACAGCTCCCACACACATAGCCATGTACAGGGAGTCCCTAAAGATCCCCCAAGGCCAAAAACGGAATTTTTATTTTTTCGCTAATTTCGTCGATTACGCTTACCGTACGCGTACGTTAAAAAAATATTTAAAAAAATAAAATATCCACACTAACCCCACCCCGTGTGCAATTGGTGACCGAAGGTCAGCAATTGTGCATGGCTTATCACTTCAGTAAAAAACGAAAAGATTAAAAAAAAAAATATTTAAAAAAAAAATTATCAACACTCTCTCCACCCCGTGTGCAAATGGTGCCCGAAGGGCACCATTTGTGCATGGCTTATAACTACTGCGAAAAATTTAAATATTATCTTTAAAAACGAAGTGCATCATATGTCCTCCATGTGCGCACGGTGCGCGAAGCGCATCGTGCGTACATGGCCCATCTAGCGTAACGTGGGCACGCGGTGCGCGTAGCGCACCGCGTGCCCACCGTGCCTGCACGGCACTAACTGCGTAAAGTGGGCGCGCGGTGCGCGAAGCGCACCGCGTGCTCACTGTGCACGCACGGTGCGCGAAGCGCACCGTGCGCGCACGGAACAAACTGCGTTAAGTGGGCGCGCACGCCACGAATGGCGTAAAGTAACTTAGCATTTAAAAAACCGTACAAATTCACTGAAAAAACCATAGGTTTCACACACGTTATAGTTAGGAATTAGCATTTAAAAAACCTTGCAAATTCACTGAAAAAACCATAGGTTTCACACATGTTATAGTTAGCGGAAATTTTACTGATAAAAAACCAATGAAATTCCCCCGTTATAGTTAGTGCAGGCAACTATAACTCACGCGACCGCAATCTTCTGCTGATGACATATGTGTCTTTATGAAAAGAAAATATTTGTAATATATGTATAGCTAAAAATGTATGGAAGAAGACATGGGTAAATAAGTGTCTAAATACAGTATTAGCATCAGCAGAGGATTGCGGTCGCGTGAGTTATAGTTGCCTGCACTAACTATAACGGGGGAATTTCATTGGTTTTTTATCAGTAAAATTTCCGCTAACTATAACATGTGTGAAACCTATGGTTTTTTCAGTGAATATATATATATATATATACACACACACATATATATGCATGTATGTGCTTATATATTTATAAATATACATATACACATATATATACATATATTAATTTGTATATGTCTGTATATTAATATACATGCATTTTAAGCTACTACATTTAGGGTCCGATTCCGATCCGGGTCGGAAAGCACTCCGACCGAGTCGGATCCGGAGTGTTTTCCGACCGAGCCGGACCCCTACAGTCTGACCGGGCGAGTACGATGCGCACGTATGCTGTCGGACTCGGTTCGGTCGGACTCCCATAGAAGTCAATGGGAGCCGGTCGTACGATGCGTACATGGGCTCCCATTGACTGAATGGGTACGTCTCGAACAAGTGTGCCCCTACAGTGGGTACACGTCGGTGCCATCCGCACCGTACATGCCTGTGTTGGGGAGACCCATAGGTCTCCCCCTGTGTCCGTGTCGTAGGGCTGCGGGTGTCAGGGGGTCCGACGCGGACCCCCAAAGTCCGACTCCGGGAGCTTTTGCGAGCCGGACACTCCGGCTCGCACAGGCTGTCCGACGCGTGCATCGTACTGGCTCGGTTGTAAATCGCATCCATTGCACGCCACGGGTAGCTTCCGACCGGGACATACGGAGCGGCTCGGACCCGGAAATGACTCGGTCGGTGAATCTCATGTGGCTCGCATCATACTTGCTCGCTCGTACAGCTGTACGAGTCAGACGGAAAACACGCGTACGGCTCATAGTTTATATAATATATTAAAATATTTTAGCTGAATATATTCTAAAATAAATATTTTGCATTAATGATGTCATACTACATACATATATATGAGTTTCTATAAACACACACATATATGTGTTTATAAAAATATATGTTTATACATAGTTTTAAATAATTAGTGAATTTCTATACTTTACATTATATAATTTTTTATATGTTACATATTTAACATGTCATACTTTTTTGATCAATACCTTCCAAGTTTTTTCCAATATTTTTGTCATTTCCATTATAGGTATCAGACCACAATATTAAGGAAAACAATATTTTTGACGCAATATTTTTGTCAAAATATTGTGTCATGGAACCATTTTAAGCAATGGATAAGTAATGAATAAATGGTTGCGAGTACACCCTAAAAGAAAAGTTTTTATCATATAATAAAAGGCTTATTTTTGCTAAGCGTTGGGATGATGAGCGCCGATTTGGATTTGGAATTTAACATTACTGTGTAGGTGTGATTTGGTTTACCTTAGCTGTCTTCATTTGCTTATGATCCCATTCCAAAAACGTATGCTCTGAGTCTTCCTATATAATTAATTAAATATTTTTCAAGAGTCTCAGACATAGAGACAGGTCCCTTCACCTACCATGGCAGCAAGTGAGACTGCATCAATGAGTCCTTTGCTAGCGCTTGCCTTCTGCTCATGATAGCTGCCAAAGAGATATTTTAGATAAACCATCCTGCAGTCTTCTCACTGCGTTATCCTTCAAATAGCTATAGTTTGAATGCTCAACAACAAAATGAATCCCAACTTTTAACGTCATCCTACATTACACATTTCATAGTTCAGAAATGTGTGCTTAACTAATCCCAAGTGAAAAGAATATTTGTAAAGAATAAATGACATGCAGGGGACAATCAATAACAGACATACACCTTATATTCAAAAGGTCATTCTTTCTGTATAATTCAAGAAAGCAAAACTACAAATCTCATAAGGTTAAGAATCGGTGGCTGAAAAGTCAGGACTGACTGGCTGACTTGTGACATCATAAGTGTCATGGTACTACCTAACAGTTGGTATATGTGCCACTCTCTTGGTATTGCAAATCATATATGCCACCACCCCAAAACACTTGTCACACAACCATGTTACTGTTCCTGACACAAGTATGATTCTCAGATTCCCTTCTAAACCCCCAGCAATCACAACCACCTACTGACAATATACTTCCAGTCAATCAAAGGTTACACGGCCTAGCAATCAAAGAAACAGAAGTTGGCAGCTCCTCTCCTGAGATACATTTCCATTGTCTAATAAATTAATAAAAGGGAGCAGTGAGCTGACAGGCAGGACCAGAGAATTGAGTGGTTGCTCAAATAAGGGACAGGCTCCAGAGGCTAACTGAGGTAGAAGGGAATACTGGCAATGGGTGGGAACAAACTAAGTTATGTGAATGTTAGAGGTGCGGACATTTGTAGCCGTCACTGCAATTTTACGAGGGCCAGGAAACCATCAAAGGGTGAGGAGAACAGGAGAAGTGGAACTGAATGCAGCATTAGGTTCTATAATGGGGAGCAGGAGAAGGCAGCTGCTGCTATTAATAAAGGATGTCCAAAAAACAAGAAGGTGAGGTAGCTTGAGACAATAGTGAACAGGAGCATTGAAAACCCTTGATGTAAGTGTTCGAAATGGCATGCTGGCAGTTGCAGCTGCAATATAAAAAACACAGAGACAGACTGTAGTTATCAATTCTTAACAGTTAACAAACAGGGGAATGTGCTGGTTGACATGGTATAAGGAACCATGACAGTGTGTAGACTGAGGAGCCACAGACTGAGACTGGCCCAGGGAGGATGCCAAATGGGGGACAGCATCAAAGAACTGGGAGACAAAAGATCAAAATACAAACATGTTCTGCTGCAGGGGCACAGATGTGACAAGAGATATCATGTAATGCATCTTCAAAGTCTACATAAAATTGTTTATACACCACTCTGTGCCAGACATCTGTGATAAAAGTGATAATTTATTTACAATGAAAAACACTGGCAAGTCCAAGAGATTTAAGTCTCCATCTTTGGTTTTGCACCCTTATTTAGGATGTACAGAAATCTTACCTTTTAATGTGAGCAGTGCTTATATGTTCTTCGTATCACCTTCACCTGACATACATAACTCCAAGAGATCACGTGCAGCCATGCCGGCATTATAAGGTAAAATGTGCTCATGTTTTACCTACTTTAGGTCACACACATGCTGTTGTTTAGAGAAATTTAATAAGAAAATAGAAAAACCGAGAAGTTGAACTCTCAAAGTGTTGAAAATGTATCCTATCTGCATGGTCACCCCAGATTATTTTTGCATTTTGCTGAGCCCTATTTTTGCTGGCTATGGACCTCTATGAACATTTATCCCTACTAAACATTGGTAAAGTGCTTGACCTCTTCCTTTCAACATGATGAAATTGCCATACACCAGATTGGCATATTTAACTTACCTATTAGTGCCTAGTGTATGGTACCAAGGAATACCCACGGCCTGTAAGTTAAATGCCATAAGTGGACTGCAGCACCCATTTTGCCATCTACTGCCATGGCAATGTAAATATGACTGCAGGGATTCTCTCAGTAGGCTAGCTGTACACGTCTCAACTGCAAATTCCACCTGTTAAAAAATCCCTTTTGACAGGCCTAAAAATTCATTTTAAAAATGTATGTCACCCCAAAGTAGTATTTATTGCCTCTGAGGCAGGGTGCATGTTATTTAAAAGTTGGACAAGTAACAGTTTAATGTTAAACATATCCTTACAGTCACTAGGTTCTCAAAGTTATTTTCACAGTAGCAAGGCTCACCGTTCCATAGGAAAACACTGGAATGTCATATTGAATACAAATATGGTATCTAAGGAATTGGAATTACACAACTATTTTTAACTATTATTAAAAGTCCAATTGAATGATGAAGTGTAATTGTTGTGGAAAAGTAATTTTTAGAAGGTTATCTTTGCTTGCCTGAAGTCCCTGGCTGGAAGCTAAATGCATTTTGCTCTCTAACTTCTGTCAGCCAGTAGGGAGCATTTCAACAGGCATGAATGATGTGTTAGCTTGCTACAATCGGCTGACCTGAATTGGCGAAGATGACCCATCTGAACCTGACAGAATATGCAAAGGGGATAGGAGGATTCTTTATGACATTAAAGTGTCAAGTCATGCAGGCAAATCTTAGCTAACACTTTGGCGGGGCCCTTCTTTCGTCCCCTCCCCCCCCCCCCCCCCCCAGCCGGTCAGACCTTAATCACAGTGGGTATCATTTTGACATAATAGTATCAAAGTCTGACAGGTCTGCTGTGTTTATGTATAACATTTGTGGTGCACTTCAAAGGATGACGGAAGGATGCCAAAACAATTTCTGTGCATTCCATGTCTGGTTGTTGAAAATTCTGATTTATTTTACCAGTCTTCTATCTCTGGGGTTGTTCTGGGTATGGGAACTGTATCAAACTGGATGTTGGTGTTGAATGTGAGAGGGCACTATGATTACCAAAGTAAGCTCCCCACACATATCTCCAGCCCTTAAAGCCCATGTTTAGTGTGGTCAAAAACTTCCGCCATCTTCAAGATACCCAAAGTGAGTAGGGGTAGCCCTGGGACCCTTTACCCCATTGGTTAGGGTATTCTCAGGAGTCATTCCCACCTACTACCTGATGCCTGGCATAAATGTGGCATCTCCAGGCACCCACTTCACAACACTCCTGCACCTGTGGAAGATCAGAAGAGGATGGAACCTGCTGTATTAGACTTGTGAAGAGCCTCGAAGACTGGACCTGCACTCTGTTTTTTGCCCAGGTCAAAGAAGTGGACTCCCAGGGTCATAAAACTGATCTCCTGCTAAAGCTATAGGGACACAACAAGCTACAAGTAGCCTTTTTTTGCAACTGCCCAGCTGACCAATGGCAAGTGGACCTGGACTGGACCCTCCTGTTTGCCTCTGCTTGCCAACCTGTGAGTTTCTAAAGGGCTCCCATGAGTCCTGGTGGCACTAGAAGTGTACTCTTATGGTGGATTCGGACTTAAACGACTAAGGTCAAAAGGTAAAATCTTTTACCAGTATGAATCTGGTTAGTGTACCTAACCCATGCTCCACTGCAGTCAGCATCAAATTGTGCCTATGTCCTGTTCTACAAAAACTATTGCTTATCATTGGCACTTCGTGCTTCTTGAAGCTATGTCTACTTAAAACGTTAAAGGTCATGTCTCTGCTTCCCCTTACTGGATTTTTGGCATTTTGCTGTCATTTTCTTTGTTACATTTTACAAAATTTTTCAAATTTCTTTTGGGATTTTTATTATTTGCATTTCAACTTTATTAGTGTTTTATTATTGCATAAGTACTTTCCACATTGCCTCTAAGTTAAGCTTGTATGCTTTGTGCAGTAGCTAGCGGGGGTTAAAGTTAGGTTTATTTTGTGAGATTAGTGGTTCACCCTGATAAGTATTGTGATTATTACATGAGGGTAAACAATGTAATCACAAGTGAGGGTTCAAATTTTTAGCTATGCTTTAATATTTCTGGTTTATGATCACTCTCCTGGGCACCGGTTGATAAAGGGGTTTGTTTGTAATTTCACATTTCAATCCCATATTCCCAACAGATAGATTGGATTCCCCTCCATGCAACAGTTCATTATCAATTTAGTTTATTCTTCTTTCTCTATTTAAGGATAGGCTTGTGAGCCCGCCTCTGGCAGCTCACACCCTTAAAGGAAATAAAGTAAGAAGCAAGAGGTAAGGGGGTTTCTTTTCCCTTTCATTTTCTTTCTATTTCTATCTTTTCATTTGTCTTGCTAGATTGTTCTCTTTTGCTTGGGTTTCAAGAACAAAATTCTAATGGCTTCCTACCCATCTTCCTCTTATGATTTCAAGGGGCAAATTCTCAAGGATCTATCGGCGAGTTATCAGCACTTTAGCGCAGCCAAAGTCACGATAAGTTTAACGCCCCATTCACAAGCTGGTGCTAACAGCCCATATCACCGGTTTACCTGCGATAGCAGTCGCAAAAAACATCGCCGCAGATGACCCCGGCAACTAACATTATTGAGCTGCAGAGTAGGCGTTCCCGAGCAAAAAGCCGCAACAACACCACTCCACAACATTCTCAACGACCAGCCAGATCGGCGATAAGATCACAAAACATGCGATAAGGTGTGTTAGCAGCAGGATTTTAACACCTGCTCTGACCTTGTGTAAAGTTGGACGACAACCTGCAACAGCCAATGGAGCACAGCCCATAGTCAAACATTAAGAACAACTGATGCGCCCGAGCAACTGAGCATGCAGCCCGGAGCCCAAATAGGGCAACAACACCCACCGCCGCCACCCCCAGGACCCCACCACCCCCCCCCCCTTTGGACAAAGAGAATGCACATCAACTCCACGAAACCATAAACCAAACAAATTGCCTGAAGTTGCACAATCACAACACCTAACAAACATTCATATCATATAATCCAAATAAAACGTTTATTATTTATCAAACAAAAAACAACAATTCTGAAGAGGCACAGTGGGTCTTCTCTGGGCATTCTGTAAGTCACAGCCTGCAAGACAGAAATACAGATAAGAAGGTGTGTCATGTGCCCATCAAAGTACAGAGAGAGAGAGAGAGAGAGAGCAAAAGAGAGAGAGAGAGAGAGAGGGGAGAGAGGGAGATAGAAAGAGAGAGAAAGAGAGGGAGAGAGGAAGAGAGGGAGAGCGAGGGAGAGAGAAAGAGAGCGAAAGAGGGCGAGAGAGAGAAAGAGAGCGAGAGAGAGAGAGAGAGAGGGGGAGAGAGGGAGATGGAAAGAGAGAGAAAGAGAGGGAGAGAGAGGGAGAGAGAGCGAGAGAGAAAGAGAGGAAGAGAAAGAGATGGAGAGTGAAAGAGAGAGAAAGAGAGGGAGAGAGAGGGAGAAAGAGAGGGAGAGAAAGAGAGGGAGAGAGAGCGTCGACACTGCGGACCCAGGCCTCACTGCTCACCTGCTGTCACTGGTGTGTCTCCAACCACGTGCCGCTATACACAGCAGTCCCCCAAGTCCCTTATTTGAAACAGTTCACAGAGACACAAATGGCAGAGTCCATACTGTTGCACACGCCATCATCGCTTGCCCGCCCCTGTGCACACAGGCTGCCGCACCCCAGCCCATCCCGCCGCCCAGTGGTGATTGCCCGCCCCTGCTCAACCAGGCCTCACTGCTCACCTTCCGACACTGTCGTGTCTCCAAGAGGGACCACCACGTGCCGGTGGGAGCACAAAGCCCGGGGCCCCGACCATGGCACCCTCCACATCATGCAGTCCCACACTGCGGGCCACCAGGTCACACACTTGATTCTAGGTCTTGATTGCACAATGGCAGAGACCATATCAATGCACATGGCATCATCGCAGACTGCACACCAGCTCAGTCCTATAGGTGCCACTAACTCTGTGAACAGCGAGACAACGCCACGTGATGGGAGGCCCGCACTGCCCGCTGGCTCTGGCCTACACTGCGGTCCAGCACGACGCACACTAGTCCCCACCAGTCTGGACCACCAGGACGGCGCATCATCGCAGGCTGCACACCCGCTCGGCAGTTCAGGTGCCTCTATCTTACTGCACCGCAAGACACCGTCCCTTGGCGGTGTGCCTGTGCCTGCCACAGTGTATCCGGTGCCACCAACTCTGTGCACCGCAAGCCATGGACCCTTTATGATTGGATATCGTGGTGCGGACGCCATCATGTCACAACCCGGCCCTAGGCCCTCATGCATAACTGAGAACCACACGGAGACACCCAGTTACAGAGTAGAAATGGCATCCAGCATGTGCGCCAGGCCCTTCATATTGGTAGGGTCACATGTCCTGTGACGGCTTTGCTCGATGGGTGTGGTGTGGGTGTGAAACAGCTGTGAGGGAGTGGCCGTGGAATGCTGACAACTAGACCTGTGAGCAGCAGATCCCTACAGGGAAAATTTGGGATATGTAGCATTGTCCCTCCCCCTGTGAGTCTAAGCTGAGTGGGCTGGCCTGGCGTATGCCAGTCTAGCGTAAGGGTGTGAACAATGACCCCGGGTCGCTGGGCGTGGTTCCGTCCTGGGTTCGACAAGGAAGTAACTAATGCGTGTGTCCCCATTGCAGTGTCGGCGCCACCCGTGCCGCAATCGGCAATGTGTCACCCGTGACCCAAGTCCCACAACATGAGCAACATGGATGTAAGGGGGAATCACTGACCCTACATTCATCCATACTTCCACACTTGAAAGATCATAGGCATGACACATCGGTGTGACCACGAATGTTTATTGCATAATCAGTGGAGTTTTGAAGCCAGAGCAGTACAGGGCCATGCAAACCCCACTTCACATTGATGGCCCGTGTAGGGCCAGCCAGAGTCCTTCAGGGAATGACAGGTACATCAGTGGAGGAGGAGTTCAGTCCGTAGTTGGATAGCTGTGTCATTGGTAACCAAACAGAATATGGCAGTCCATGTTGAGGTCCAAGGTGAGTGTCACAGAGCGCATCGGGGGACAGTGGAAGGGGATGATGCAGAGGGCAGAACCAAGCAGAAACAGGCAATAGGGCAGAGATGAATGCTACCGCTTCCTTCTCACCACCAAGGCAGCACTGTGTGGCAGTGACACCTCAGGGGCCGGAGGTGGAATGTGTGCCGCACTGTGTGGCACTGTCACATCAGGGGCCGGAGGTGGAATGTGTGCTGCACTGTGTGGCACTGACACATCATCGGCCGGAGATGTGGATGGAGTGGTAGCAGCAGCATGCATCAGCGCCAGGCCTTGTGGCAGCAATGCCATGAGGAGGGTTTTTATGGCATTGAGGGACACAGCTACCTCTCGCTGGTGTGCAGCCGTACCAGCCGCTCTTTCCGCCCGTGTCTGCTCCATGTTCTCCATGAGCCTCCGCATGAGTCCCAACTCCTGGGCGAGCTCACTGGATCCACTCTGACTAGACAGTCGTTCTTGTCTCAGAGTCAGGACTCTGGCGATGGGCATGGAGCGGACTGTGGGTGTCCGTTTGGGACTGTGAGTGGTCCCTGATAGGACTTAGACACCTACGTATGGCGTCTAGTTTGTCTGCCCTGCGGTCAAACCCCTCCTGCACCTGTTCAGCCAGCTTCTCCTGGCACCCCAACACATGGCGTTGGAAGGCCATGTGTTTGTTGTGGGGGTCCTGGGAGGCAGCCATGGTGGTGGGTGCTGCCTGCTGTGTGTCCTGTACAGGGGGTGGGTTCTCCTCGTAGCAGCTGGGCTGCCCTGCTCCTGGAAATGGGCTGCGGAGGCTGTCTAGGAGCTGTTGGAGGGCGTTGGAGTTGAAGGTGTGGTGGTCCTCTTCATTATCAGAGAAGAGAGGTTGGGACTGCTCCGCAGGAGGTGTTGAATTTCCCTCTGCAATGTGAAGGGGAGATGCAGTTTAACATTGTGTTCATATGTATGTTGACGCATTGTAAATTTTTACATTCAGACTGAATGACAGTGTACATTGTTACTGTTTGTGGGGAGCTGCCTATATGATGCGGGACAGTGGACATTTCGACAACATCACGGATGTGTGTTTGTACTTGTACATTGACAACTCACATTTCCCTGTGATGCCATATGTGATTGGCCAGTTTCTGCACACAAGCGGCACCAGTTGTGTCCTCTGTTCTGACGTGTTGCAGATTGTGCCACATCATTGTCAATGTTGATGTGCTCTGCATTTGATGTGTTTGTGCCGCATTTTGGGAGAGTCACCCCTGCAGCTCTGATTTGGCTGCCCCTTGGCCCTTACATGAGGTGTGCCTCTGGCTTCTGTGCTTCTGCAGTGCTGGAATCTTGCATAATTGGGTACATTGGGCTCTTGGTGGGAGTTGGGTCTCTGGGGCATGGTTTGTCCGCAGCTGTGCTATGCTTATTTGTGCATGTGTGCCATTGTGGCCATCTTCCCCCGCCCCCCCAGTCCCTGGTCGTTACTCACCCTGTTGCTGTTGTGTCCGGTCATGTTGAGCAGTGACCGGGCCCCCAACTCCTGCCACCGTCCCCCCACTGATGACTGTGGACACCATTTCCTCTATCTCGTCCAGCTCCTCCTGAGGCGCTGGACTCCCACCTCCAGTCTGCATTGCTGCTTTCCGATTGTTTGCGAATTTCTGCTTGGTTTTGCGCTTGACATCATTCCAGCACCTCTTGACCTCTTCCATTGTCCTCTTCAGCACTCCGACTGCATTCACCTTGTCCACGATGGTCTGCCATATTCCATTTTTAGTTGCCAGTGACACAGTGGAGGTGACGAACAGTAGTTGATGGGGTTCTATCACCTCCATTATCAGGATCCTGTTTTCCTGCAGACTGAACCTTTTCTTCCTACTCTTCATGTCCTTGCCCTTCCCTGACCCCCAAGTCCCAGGCTGGTCCTCCGAGGGGCTGGTGGGGTTCTGGTTGTCCTCTGCACTTGCTCCAGCTACCTCCATTGGGCTTCGCTGTTGTTTGGCTTTTGTCTGTGTTTTTTTTTCGACTTTTATGGTGCATTTTCCCGCATGACGCCTGGGAATTGCAGGCCTGTGGCTGGTTTTTGCAGATTTTTGTATCGCGATTGGCCTCTCCACAGCTTTTTCTGCGTTCGTGTTTTGCATTTTTGCGGCGTCGCGTTGACTTTATCACGGTAATTTGATGCGTTATCGTGGGACTATCGCATGGTGCAACCGGGTTGAGAATACCACGTTGACATGGGGTTATTTTCCCGCTATAGACTACGATGTGAAGAGTTGCATTAAGCTGATTTTGCGGTACTTATCACATGTTCTTGAGAATATCTCCCCAAATGTATTTAACATTTTAGGCTTTCTTAACAGGCTTTCTATTCCCTCGACACCCCCCTCCCATTCAGAGTATTTGCACATTTCAACCAGCCGCTCCTTATGGACTCCGGCTGACCCATACTTGCTCACCAACCTGGATAAGCTACATTCTGCCAGGAACGCAGTGCGAGCCAAGTTCAGGTCCACCCCCTTTTTACTAACTGGGAGGCACTTAGCTGTAGCAATTTGCCTGCCCCATCTGCTTCAGGCGACTCCTGCTGCGCTCAATGAATGTCCTTCTCTGTCCATTCTGGATGTAGTCTCTGTCAGCCTTGTAAGTGCTCCACTTAATTCTCAAACTGCCTCTCCCTGCCCCCCTCTCTGCCTTCTTCTTGTTCTTTCACCCTCTGGTGTCCAGCCCAATCCTGAAGGAACGCTGAAGAGAGTCTGTCTTCTCTCTTTATTCTCTCTGTCTACTTCTGTCTCTGTTCCTTCTCTAATTCTTTCCACTTCTCCTGACTTACAGGATGCACAACATCCCTGTCATTCCACCAAAGTGAGAAGCCATCCATCATGTGAGGTCGGGCTCAATGTTAGCGTACAGGCACAGGTCGGTGTCGTAGACCATTCTATGCTATATGTATCTGAAATGTACGACAGTTGTGCATGGGTCCAGATTTAGAGCTGTGTAGAATTGGTAGAGTGCTTCATGAAAGTCGCACAGTTAACTAGATATACATTGTAAATTATGTAATATAGTAATTATGAGACGAGAACATCCTTGACTTTTCTCAGTTCTTTACATCTTATGTCCCCATCATTGTCTTTGCCTGGTTCTAGTCACCATATTTATTCTTTTTTTGCCAAGTTGGCTGAAAAACTCTTATACTTGCATTGGTTTTCTCCCGAGTTGGTTATTTCCCATTTGTTCCTTTGAGTACGACGTATTTCCAGTCACCGACACAATTTATCAGCAATTCAGCTGTTTGTCTACTAATTCAGCTTCCCCGTATGCATAATTCATCCCTTTTTATCTCTCTGTTTTGGATTCCTTCACCTCGCAATCCCCAGTTCTGCTTTTTTACTATTCCTTAAAAATTAATTCATGGTATTTCTCTACTCAATTTGTCTTTCTTGGTCTCTGCCTATATTCTTTCTCAGTCGCTGTATACTACTTCACAAGTTTGTTTGGATTTACCCCTCCCCTGTGTGCTTAATTATGTTTTCAAAAGAGCTGAAATATTATACATAATACATTCTCTGTTACAGTACGTTCTAACCGAAAATATATTTTCTCGATAGATTTTCCAGTTTAATATCTTTGCTTTGGTTGTATCTGATTTTTAATGTCTCGTTTTGCAATGCACTGCTGAGTTCTCATCGGCAATGCATGTTGGCAAAAAGCTTTTCCACAACAGATTATAGAGGAAGAAAATAGGTAAGGAAAAGGAAAGGTAAGGTAAGGTAAGGTAAGGCAAGGTGAGTAATGGAATGGAATGGAATGATGTAGGTCATGGAATGGGATTCCCTCACCTCTCCTCTCCTCCCCTCCCCTCCCCTCCCAATAGTCGATAACGTTGAGATGGATGACAGATAAACCTACGTTTGAGATCTATTACAATATTTACTACGAGTAGAGTAGAGCAAATATGTTAACATTCTCACTGCAATACTTAGGTGGTTTGGTTATTATGCATGTTCCTCGAATTTATTGCAAAAAGGATTCAGCCTTCGAGGCAACCTTGAGCTCTGCTTAATAAATTGTGCTTAACAAAGGGACTTCTACCGGCTGCCGTCTGGTGGTCTCTAAAATCTAGATTTCATCTGGTGTACCGCAGTAAAATATAATTTGCATTTTAGGGCACAAACAATGCAGTTGTCAGCTTTAAATTAAAAAAATCTTCCTTTCATTAAAACCCCGATGCCCTGGAATATTGCTTCTACAAACAAATTGCTGTTTTTTTTCTCAAAATAGATTTCTTAGAACTGCAATATAAGAAGTGGAGGTTGTGTCGCTTACAGAATCCATATGTTTACTTCCTGCCTGCTTTCTAGCAATTATGATCTATTTTTACTGCGCTGATCTAGGTACTTGGGGTTCGGATGGCCCTTAGTGTGACTTACATTTTGAACCTCAGAAAAAAACATCCACAATTGTCTGCTTTTTAATTCAATGACTGTTGTTGTCCTTCAAAATGTACCCGGGCTCATTCGAGTAGTAAATGAACGGATACATGTGATGCTTTGAATGTACTACTACAACAACAATGTATATTCTGTTCTACCTCCCACGCGAGGGACTTGTTTTAAAGAGATATTATCATTTCAATTTCTCATGTCCGAAAACTAGGTTTTTGCTGTGTTCTGAATTTATGTAACAAGTCATACTAAAGTGTTGTACAATATTTCAGAACTTGCCTGTTTGTCTGGCATGCGGGTAGGTTAATAACGTTTTTGATAGCCACTATCTTCTTGGTCGCACCACCCACACACCAAGACTGTTTACCTGGGACTTACAGAAGTGATTCGTTCAATCATCACAAGTTGAGTTGATAAACATTACCAATCTCAGCTCATCTCTATGATCACATCAGCACGATCAATGATTCAGATGTAGATGGGACCAAAACAATGATAGTATCGCTGTTTTCCTACATACAGAACTATATCTGTCAGAAATAAACCACTTACACTGTTGTTTCTAGAGTATGCTCAGTTTCCAAAATGCTGTTGGGGCAATGCCCGGTGCTATGCCCACCATGTGGTCTTCCGGTGATTCCATTTTCTCCCACACAAGGCCATTGAATATTGATTCTGAGTGTCACTGTGTGAAGATGTACCTCTGTGCATGGTATCCCCCATATTTTATTGAGTTTTAGTGTTGCTTTTTAGACGTGGCACACTAGGGCACTGCTGTCCCCCATGTGCTCTGACCCATAAAACATGTTAATGTTTGCTAGTCCCTGATCGGCCTATTTAACTTAAACCAACTTTAGGCCATGGTATATGGTGTGGAAATACACCCATGGCATTAAAAGTTAAATGGCACCTGTAGACTGCACGAGTTACTGTGCCATCCATAAAATGACAAGGCCCTCAATGCTGTTTTCACTATGGCAGGCCTAGCTGTCCTTCGTAGAGTATGGATGAAAATACTAATACTGCATCTCTGGAATGGGGCAAGCTAGAAAAATTATTAAACCACAATTTTTATTAGTTATTAAAAATCCTGTTCAATTGTAAAGAAGAATTTTTAATACATATTAAGGAAAAGTAATTTTAGAAAGTTGCAATTTACCTGCCTGAACTATCAGAAGGTTAATTAACATTATCCTCTGCCTGCTGTCAGCCTGTGTTTAAGCCTGAAAATAGGTGTGAAAGAGGTGGGAAATGCCTCCCAGGACTAAACAATAGACTGACCTGAATGAGCAGAGGCAACTCCTCTGAACTCCACAGAATATTCAGAGTAGGGGCTGTGGGCATCCAGTTGATAACACATTCTGAAACCCTGTGTAACAGGTTTGCTGAGCCACATTTAACACCTGCGACACACTTGGAATGGATAGGGTGCCAAGACAATTATTGTGTATCTCCAGTCCGGTTGCTGAATGACCTTGCTTGTGTCCTACCAGACTTCTTTCTCTGGGTTTATTGTAGTTACAATGCCTGCTTCCAGCTAGATTTTACTGTTAGAAGTGGGAGGGCCCTGGTGATTTCCCTATGACATACCCACACACACACACACCCTCAGAGACCAACTTTAGTGTGACCGAAGATATTCACCATCTTGAAAATGTTCTGACACATGAGATTTTGGGCCTGTGTGAAGTAAGGCAAACAGAAATTACTGAAAAAGTGGGTAGGGTTGCTACTGGAAACATTCACCTCATTCGTTAGGGAGTGCCCAAGAGTCATCCCCACCAACCAGCTAGTGGCAGCCCAAGGTATTCCATCAGAACACAGTTGGACTTGCAAAAAGATACCAGCCTGACTGAACCTGTTTCACTTTGCATCTGTAACCTATGAGAAAGACCTGAGGAGGTTGAGCCCGCTTCTATTTGAAACCCAAAGACAGAAAGATCTCCAATGATCATCAGGCTGATCCCCTGGGTAGTTGCAGGATAAAAAAAAAGCTGAAGACATTCTTGTGAAGAATCCCAGCTGACCAATGGCTGGATGTTGCTGTTGCCCTCTACCTGATACCCTGAGAGTCTCTAAGTGCACCCCTTAAGGTCCCTGGAGGCCTTGGACATGTACTCCTGTGACTGTTTCGGGCACTAAACGAAGTTTGGGAACTTTTTCTGAACTATTGCCACAGAGCTTCAATGGGATCACCCATGAAAAGTATTCCACTAGTGCTCCCATGTCGTCGGTCTGAATGTCAGGTTTGTCCTGCAGGGAGAAGAGTTTTTCCTCAGAAAACAAAAAAGGTCCTTTTTATATTTGGATTTAGAATCTTTTTTGAGCTTTCCTACTTCCAGGCCCTACTGGGGACAATCTATTTGTTGCATCTGACTTGAGCTACATCTCGGTCAGCCTCAAACTGTGCCTAGGCCTTGGTCTACTGCAACTATTAACTACCATTGTCGTTATGCGCTTTTTGGCAATATTTTCATTTATATCTTTAAAAATGTATATCTCCAGCTCCCACTATTTGATTTATGTTGTTTTGGTGTAATTTTGCTTAATAATTAAATTCTTTTCTCTTTTTGTAAATTAGAGTGGGATTTTTATTGTGTTATGTTTTTGACCTTTTAACTGTTTGGTACTTCTAAATGCTTTACTTATTTTCTCTAAGTTAAAACTGCCTGCTCTGTGCCACAGCTACAAGGGGTTGAGCTCATGTTTAAATTACTGAAATCTTTGGCTTCACCTATCAAGATAGTAACTTTATTGCTAGTGGGGGCTACCCAGACACCCCAACTAATAATTCACTATCTAACAGTCACTCTGAAAGTATCAGCATATATATATATTTTTTCATTCTACAATTAAACACAAAATATTTTTCTATCACAGAAAATACATGGAAGAAACTAATGCGTCAGTACTAGATATGGAATTCAGCTGATTTATTCTGTAAGTTGAACCCTGATGGCCAACAATGGGTGCGATATAGCACAGTATATGGATCAAAGTGTCCATTGGAAGTGGTCCTGAAGGAGCTCTGGCAGCCCAGCTGTGGTCTTGTGAGCAGAACCAATGCAGCACAATGCAACGTTTTGCAGCTGCATTAGAACCACCGCAGCGCAACGCATCCTTGATGATGACACAGACCCACAGCTTCCTTAGAACCACCAGTGCATGACACAACTTTGACGCAGGATTTCACATCACAAGGCCCTCTTCGGTGGCATCCTCAAGGATGATGCAGGACTCAGTATCACAGCCTCACAGCTCCTCGGAACTGCTGCTGCACGGTGCAACCTAGACACAGGATCTCGACACGCTCCACAAGCCAGGATTAGGGTACTTTGTTTAACGGGCCTAACTGGATCACTATTTTCAGACCATGCTTGATTGTGGTCGGCCTGAACTTGTAACTTTGTCCCGGTCCGGCATGACCATCTAGTCCCAGTTGGCACTTTGTACTTATATGCACCGTTTTCACTTAAAATCTTTAAAATTGCATATTCAATCTAATGATTGGATTTTTGTCGTTTCAGTCTCAAAAATTGTATGAAATCTTACTCTTTTTTTCAAAATTGGTATGGGATTTGTCTAGTATTATCACTGAGGAGAATGACTTGTCTCCAGAATTGGAGCTCCCTGCAAGAGTTGAGAGCAGTGTATCTTCCCAAGGTCTATGCCCAGAGGAGCAGGCGAACAGGAAGGCTGACTGGGAGTTTAGGATGCAGATGGCCAACCTTAAGATGGAAGAAAAGAACTTAGACATGGAGGCTGACAGTGTCTTGGCAAAGGAGAAGCCTAAGCCTGAGAGGGCCTTGGCAAGAGAAAGGGCTGAGAGAGCCTTGGAGGAAAAGAGACTAGCGTGGAGGAGAGGATATTGTCCCATGAGCTAAGTCTCAGAGAGCTGGCCGTCAGAGCTGCAGTCCAGCAATACTGGTGGCAGCATACCCACAGTGCCCTCTGAAGACAAGTGTGTCCATATTCCAAAGGATCTGGTGCCTACCTTTGTGGTAGGAGATGGCATCGCCACGTGGTTTAAAGCTTATGATGTGGCTTTATGGATGGATTGGATCCCTGAGGAGGATTGGGGGCTAGCCTCTGGAAGCATTTCCCTAGTGAGGATAGGGATGCCCTAATAGCTTTAGAGAAGGGGGACCGAATGAGGTAGCCCCCCATGAAGGACACCCTTGTCAGGAAGTATAGGTTCACCTCAAAAAAGTACAGGCAGATGTTCAGGGACAGTCAGAGCTGCCCCATCAGTGCTGGGTGAATTGTGTGGATTCCATTTGCAAGGCACTGGATGTTTGGGTGATGGGCAGGGAAGTAGAACATTACCAGGGGCTGTACAATTTAGTGGCAAGACAGCACGTTTAGTCTTTTTTTGCAGAGCTGCTCCAACGTCTGCTTGATAGCAACTTCCCTGAATCTAGGGGGCTAGCTAAAGACCCGAATTCCTAGCTCAGCACCAGGGTCCATGAGAAGGTACCTGGAAATGACCCCAAGAAGGTTGGTTCATGTTCCCACTATCAATGTGAGGGAGAGGTTAAATGTAACGCAGACGTGACCCAGAGTAGGCTTGGGGGAAAAGGTTCCAAAATCCCTTCTGGGAAGCAGGGGCGAAGTTCTGGTGGGCGGTGGCCCATGGCACCCCATTCTCAACCCCACTGCTTTGAGTGTTCTCAGCTAAGACACAATTAGGGGGACTCTGTCTGTCCTAAGAAACTACCCACTAGTAGGATCTTTACAGATGTGACCAATGTGAATAGGGGTATGTAGTCCCCAGGGGCAGGTCACAGACCATGCCCTGATCTCCCTCAGTGGGTTGGTAAATTCAGAGGGTGAATTGGTGATCTCTAAGGGTAGGAGTCATCACTATCACCAGGTGAAAGTGAATCAGATCCCTGCCATTGCTTTGAGGGACAATGGGGCTAGCCAGACTATGGTAGTGAAAAGGCTGGTTTCTCCAGAGCAGTACACCGGCCAGGTGTGTAGGGCAGCTCATCTCCAGTGGTTGGTGTTTTTCCAACCCATAGTCATGGTATCCGGGGAGTGGGATGGGGAGGTGACCCAGAGGAGGGTCATAGTTGGTCCCCAGATACCTTCATTCTGGGGAACGATTTGCCCCTGGTGAGAGGGGAGCTTGGAAGGATGGCTGCCTAGGGTGCCCTGACAGTTCAGTTTCCTTGAGGACTCCCAAGTGAAGGGAACAGGAGCCCAGATGGAGGGGCAGGATAAGGAAGGACTCACTCCTGACCCCTGTTTGGCCTCAGGGTACAGACCCAGGGATGAGTATCCAGTCTCAGGCTACCACACATAGACTGGTGTGAAGGAGAGTGGAAGAAGGGTGCCTAATACCCGAGGCTGTTGCCCCCCACTCTGAGAAGCCATAGAGGTCAGAGAACCCTGGATGATCTAGGGCCTCGCTCTTAACATTGACATCTGTCAGAGTCCTCTGTTGGTTGCTGTCCTCATGGGCAGTGTTTACCCTGGGTTGGGGACAGAAGTCTGACCAAGGGGTGGGATGGACCACATCACTTTGTTGGGCATGGTGATGATGTCTGCCTATTGGGATGCATCTGTGAGCAAGTTATGGTTGGGTGCTATACAGATGGGGTCCACAGATGAAGAGAAGGATTACCTATGGATCAGTCCAGAGGCTCAGGAGAGTGTACACAGAGGGGCCCAAATGATTTCAGAGATGGTTAACCTGACAAGTGCCCCAGCATAACAGGGCATTCACCCATGTTCTATTGCCTAAGCAGGGAATCCCATCAAGGTATTGATTAGTTTATCCTGGA
Organism: Triturus cristatus; assembly: GCF_964204655.1. NCBI lineage: Eukaryota > Metazoa > Chordata > Amphibia > Caudata > Salamandridae > Triturus > Triturus cristatus. Next base: position 629,420,577 of record NC_140587.1, read on the forward strand.
TTTTGACTGGGGGGGATACGTTGGACTTGGCCCTTTCCCTTTCTAAAGGGTCATTCCCAAACATTTTCCCCCATCCTCTTGTTTTATGAACCCATTTCTGTGGCATTTAGGACTCTGCGCACTTTAGCACTGCTGAGCAGTGCTAAAGTTCATGTGCCCCCTACTTTTAACATGGTAACATTAGCTTATACCTAATTGGCATATTTAATTTACATGTAAGTACCTAGTAAAGTGGTATTACATGTATCCAGTGCCTGTAAATTCAATTATTCTAGAGGGTATGCAGCACTGGTTTTGCCACCCACCTAAGTAGCATTTTAAACAAGTCTCAGGCCAACCGTTGCAGCCTGTGTGTGCAGTTTAATCTACCATTTTGACCTGCCAAAGTAAACCTTTTGCAAGGCCTAAACCTTCTTTCTTAGTACATATAAATATGTCACCCCTAGGATAGGTCCTAAGCTATCCTTACATCAGGGTGCAATGTATTTAAAAACGTGGTCATGCACTTTTAACTTTTACATGTCCTGGTGGTGAACAACTCTTAAATTCATTTTTCACCACTGGCACTAAGGCCTACCTCTCCCATTGGATAGCATTGGGTTTACATATTAAATTAATGTGATAACTTTCATTTGGGAACATGTAGGAATATCGAGTTTTGTGTTAAAAGAATATGAATTCAAATCCTCTTTAATGGTAAAGTAGGATTTTGACTCACAATTCTGAAAAATATACTTTTAGAACGTTGGCATGTTCTTGTCCCAACCAGTTGGCATCTGTAGTCTGTATCCTGGGTCATATAACTAGGTGTAGCTGGCATTGGTCTTTGTATATTGCACACAGACAGTAAGACAAAGGAGCATAGGTGTTGGCAGGATGGGCCATCTCTGACTTGATGAGGGGGAGCAGCTGTCACCTACCACACTTGCACATCACATAGGCTCTGCCTGAGCACACTTACAAAGGGTTTAACACTGGTCGCTTGTGCCCTCAGACAAGCTGGGGTAGAAAATACAAACACATCTGAGGGTGTAAACCTCCAGAACCTTTGTCTACTGCAAAACTGGTACCAAGTATAAATATAGGACCCTCAGACCCAATTCTTTGATACACCTCTAGACCTGTGGCAGACTCAGAAGAACTGCTGTGCTTCTCTGCATGAAGGACTGCTACTCTGTTGCTCTAATGCCTTGCTACCTGCCTGCTGCCTGAATGAAAGGACTGGACTTGCATCTTGAACCCAGGACCACAAGAGTAACTCCAAGGGCTTGTTGGCTGGCCTCCTGATCAGATCCTCAGGGACAGAATAGGCTCCAACCACCTTGAACTCAGCACTTAGAATGTGTCTGCTGTGAGTCCATACCACCTAAGTCCTGGACCGATGGTAGTGGTCCTGAAGTAGCTCTGCCAGCCCAGCTGTGGTCCTGTGAGCAGAACCAATGCAGCGCAATGTATCTTTTTGCACCTGCATCAGAATCACCGCAGCGCAACGCATCCTTGATTATGACACAGGAATCCACATCGCAGACCCGCAGCCTCCTTAAAACCACCAGTGCACGACACAATTTCAAAACAGGACTTCACATCACAACCCCCTCATCAGCGGCATCCTCAAGGACAATACAGGACTCTGCATCACAGTCTTGCAGCTCCTTGGAACTGACGCTGCATGACGAAACCTTGACACGGGACCAGGATTTACAGGCCTTTGTTCAACTGGCCAAACTAGGTCCCTGTATCCAGCCTGAGCTCCATCACAGTCAGTCTGAACTTGTGACTTTGTCTCGGTCTGGTACGTCCAGATAACCCAACATGGGTTAAAATATTTAAAATTGCATTTCTCTGGTTCTATTGATTAAAATGTTGTTGTTTTGGTCTCAAATAATTTATTAAATCTTACTCCATTTTCAAAATAGGTGTGAGATTTTTCATGTGTTGTGTTTTCACTTTATTATTGTTTAAAGTGCTAGCAAGGGGCGAAGCACAGGTTAATTTGGGGTTTGCTTGTGTTTTACTCTGCCAAAGATTGTGGTTGCTGCGTGAGTAGAGTTTTGACCCCTCAACTAGTAACCCGATTTCCAACAATTAGTAATACTTTTGAAAAAACCTTGCAGTCCCCTCAGTATGTATATTAATATGCATGACTCGCTTTGTAGTTTTCATGCATATATTCATATACAACTCTGGACTAGAAATATGTCTGTTTGTTGTGCCAGACAAGTTCAAAACACTATGGCAGTCCAACAGAACACATAGCTGATTTTGAGCATGGCATACAAACCTATTTAAATCTTTGGTTTGGAATGATTTTTGCTCGTCAAGCAAGAGAGATTAATATTCATAAGTGACTATGTGATATACAAGGCTATTTAGTCAGTAAATGAACAGAACTATAAAATGATTATTGATCATAGTTTAAGATGCTAATGATGGAATCTATGAATATCACACTATGTTATAAGTTTTTATAGAAATTTTTAAGTTTAATTAAACAATAAAAAAGTGCTGAGTAGGCTTACAAATGATATTGGTTGGGCTGTGCAGATGATGAACGTGGAATTATATGTGACATTATTATACACATTAATTTTATCATTTGCATTTATGGTATAGAGAACTGCAAAGAATTATGTAAACTAGCTTAGCACATAGGGATATTCAAAATATTGAATCATCCAGTTGAAGACCAAACATATAGGTAATTGGCATCTCTTTAATACAGTATTATAATGATTCAAAATATAAATATTATGTAATCCAAAATGTATTAATAAAGCTATAGCAACAATCCAGAGTTAGGGTTTTGTTCTCTACATCTCAATTAGAAAAACGTGTGGTAGGAATCCTGCAATGCTGATACAAGTCAACAATAATTTTCTGAGTTTCTTAACCCCTTCGCTGCTAGGCCTTTTCCTCCCCTGTGCTAAGCCTTTTTTGGGCTATTTGGGGTAGTGCGCGCTTAGGCCCCTGTAACTTTTTGACCACATAAGGTATCCACACCAATTTTGCGTCCTTTACTTCCAACATCATGGGGATTCTAAAGGTACCCAGGTTTTGTGCATCTCCCTGGAGGGGTCTCAGAAATTAGCAAAAATACAGCAAAATGTTGTTTTTTTGTGAAAAATGGGAAAAACGGGCTGCAAATAAAAGCGTCCGGGTTTTTCTCTGCAAATGGTATCAAAAAAGGGTTTGTGGGGCTGAAATCACCATTTTTAGGGAATGACAGTCTTTTGTCAGAAAACCAACATTTTTTACACAGTTTTGGCATTTTTCAGGGACATAGCCTATTTTTGCAATTTTTTGTGCTTTCAACCTCCTTCCAGTTAATGGTAGAAAAGGGTGTGAAAGCAATAATGGATCCTGGAAAGCTATACATTTTAGAAAAGTAAGACAACATTCTGAATTCAGCAAGGTGTCATTTGTGTAGATCCATCAAGGTTTCTTCATAGAAACTAACAGTTAATTATAGGAAAAATTGAAAATTAGTTGAAAAAAACAGCCTTTTGTGTCAACGTTTTCACCTGTAACTTCTTCTAATTATGGCAGCTCTTTGAAAGCAGTATACCGTTACATCCGCTGGACCTTCCTGGTTGTGGGGATATATAGGAATTGTAGGTTCACCAAAAACCTGACGAACCCAGAGTCAAAAACTGAGCAGCAATTTGCAATGGTGTTTTATTATGTTTGGGGGTATATAGCAATTATTGTGAGAAAATGTATACATGGAAAAATCTGTATGACAGACACCTATGTATTTCTGAAATTGGAACAAATTATAGAGTTTAGAAACAGTACATATTTGCACATTTTCGAAATTGGGAATACTCATACTAGCATGAGTATTATCGGTCATTTATCAAAATGACTTTTTTTTTACACAATGTCTATCATTTGGAAGGCAGAAATGCATCAAAAATCAATAGGTAATAACAGTTGCTTTACGAATCTGAATTACCCTAAGTCTCCCGATAAAAATGGTACCTCACTTGTGTGGGTGGGCATAGTGCCCACGACAGGAAATGGCTCAAAACCCAACGTGAACACACCACATTTTCACAACAAAAATGTACCCTTTTTTTGCGAAGTGTCTAGCTGTACTTTTTGAACACTAGCTCTGCCGGCACCTAGGGAAACCCAGCAAACCTATACATTTTTGAAAACTAGACAGCCAGGTAATCCAGGATGGGGTGACTTGAATGCCTCCCACCAGGTTCTGTTACTCAGAATCCCTTGCAAACCTAAAAAATTGTCAAAAAAAATAAAATTTACCCACATTTCTGTGGTGGAAAGTTCTGGAATCTGCGTGGATCCACAAATTTTCACCCACCCTGCATTCCCCAAAGTCTTCCGAGAACAATGGTACCTCACTTGTGTGGGTCGACCTAGTGCCCGTGACAGGAAACGGTGCAAAACACAACGTGGACACACCTCAATTTCGCAGTGAAAAATGACCTTTTTTTGGCAAAGTGCTTAGCTGTAGATTTTGAACCCTAGCTCTGCCGGCACCTAGGGAAACCTACCAAACCTATACATGTTTGAAAACTAGACACACAGGAGAATCCAGGATGCGGTGACTTGACTGCCTCCCACCAGGTTCTGTTACCCAGAATCCCTTGCAAACCTAAAAAATTGACCAAAAAAAACACATTTTCCCCACATTTCTGTGGTGGAAAGTTCTGGAATCTGCGTGGATCCACAAATTTGCACCCACCCCGCGTTTCCCGAAGTCTTACAAGAAAAATGATACCTCACTTGTGTGGGTCGGCCTAGTGTCCGCAACAGGAAACAGCGCAAAACGCAACGTGGTCACACCTCAATTTCGCAGTGAAAAATGACCCTTTTTTGGCAAAGTGACTAGCTGTCGTTTTTCAACCATAGGTCTGCCGGGACCTAGGGACACCTAGCAAACCTATACATTTTTTAAAACTAGACACCGAGGGGAATCCAGGATGGGGTGACTTAGCTGCCTCCCACCAGGTTCTGTTGCCCAGAATCCCTTGCAAACCCACGCAATTGTGTAAAAAAACACATTTTCCCCACATTTCTGTGGTGGAAAGGTCTGGAATCTGCGTGGATCCACAAATTTCCACCCACCCCGCGTTCCTCAAAGTCTTCCAAGAAAAATGGTACCTCACTTGTGTGGGTCGGCCTAGTGCCCGTGACAGGAAACGGTGCAAAACGCAACGTGGTCACACCTCAATTTCGCAGGGAAACATGACCCTTTTTTGGCAAAGTGCCTAGCTGTAGTTTTTTAACCTTAGCTCTGCCGGTACCTAGGGAAACCTAGCAAACCTATACATTTTTGAAAACTAGACACCCAGGGGAATCCAGGATGGGGTGACTTGACTGCCTCCCACCAGGGTCTGTTACCCAGAATCCCTTGCAAACTTAAAGCTTTGTCCCAAAAAAACACATTTTCCCCACATTTCTGTGGTGGAAAGTTCTGGAATCTGCGTGGATCCACAAATTTCCACCCACCCCGCGTTCCCCAAAGTCTTAAAAGAAAAATGGTACCTCACTTGTGTGGGTCGGCCTAGTGCCCGCGACAGGAAACGGCTTTAAACACAAAGTGGTCACACCTCAATTTCGCAGTGAAAAATTACCCTTTTTTGGCAAAGTGCCTAGCTGTCGTTTTTTAACCCTAGCTCTGCCGGCTCCTAGGGAAACCTACCAAACCCACACATTTCTGAAAACTAGATTTTGTGTGGGAATTTTGTGTGGGAAAGTTTGTGTGGCAATTTTGTGTGGGAAAGTCGTGGCATCACCGAGCTCACACAAATCTCCCGATAAAAATGGTGCCTCACTTGTGTGGGAGTCCCAAGTACCCGCGACAGGCAAGGGCCCAAAACGTAGTGAGGCGACATCAAAGTTGCCTATCTCAAAACCACCTGGTTTTGCAAGGGTGGGTCACCTGGGGTTTTGGCCCCGTGCTCGGCGGCCATCTAGGGAAACCTACTAAACCCACACATTTCTGAAAACTAGATACCCGGGGGCTTCCAGGGAGGTATGGCTTGCATGGATCCCTCAACGTTTCCTTACCCAGAATCCCCTGCAAACCTCAATTTTAGCTGAAAAAATCACACAAGTGAGGTATCATTTTTATCTGGAGACCTAGAGGAATGCTGGGTGTGAGGAAATTTGTGGATCCACGTAGATTCCAGAACTTTCCCACACAGAACTTTGAGAAAAAAGTGAATTTTTCGGCTAAATTTGAGGTTTGCAGGGGATTGTGGGTAGGAAAACGTTAGGGGACCCACGCAAGCCATACCTCGCTGGACTCCCGTGGGTGTCTAGTTTTCAGAAATGTGTGGTTTGGTAGGTTTCCCTATGTGCTGGCTGCGCTAGGGCCCAAAATCCACAGGTAGGCATATTGCTAAAAACAACTCTGTGCCTAGTCGGCTTTCTGTCACCTGGGGGGGGGCATCGGGGGGAGGGGGTTGCCTGTGGCTATTTTTTTGGGGGGGGTGGGGGCATTGGTATGCCCATTGTGGGCAGCCCCCACCCCACGCATAAAAAACACCAGCGTAATCGTTGGCGTCTGGTGGGCTTTTGCCCCCCTAGGGGGGCAGATTGAGGGCTACCACCCCTATCTGCCCCCCGGGGGGGCAGAAAGTCAAATAGATGCCAGGGTGTTTTTTGGGCAAATTTTTATTAGGGTGGGGGCTGCCCAAAACGGGCATGCCAATGCCCCCACCCTCATTAAAATATGCCTAAAAAAATCCCTGTCGTCTAGTGGGCTTTTTGCCCCCCAGAGGGGCAGATTGGGGGCTACTGCCCATCTGTCCCCCAGGGGGGCAGGAAGGCTGTAATTTTTTCAGGGAGGGGGTGGGGGCATGGGCATGCCCGTTTTGGACAACCCCCACCCTAATTCAAATTTGCCACAAAAAAATCCCTGGCATCTAGTGGGCTTTTTGCCCCCAAGGCGGGGCAGATTGGGGGCTAATGTCCCCATCTCCCCCCAGGGAAGGCAGAAAGCCCACTAGACGCTAGGGAATTTTTTGGGAATATTTTAATTAGGGTGGGGGTTGCCCAAAATGGGCATGCCAATGCCCCCACCCTAATTAAAATTTGTCCCCAAAAAATCCCTGGCTTCTAGTTGTCTGTTTGCCCCCCGGGGTGGCAGATTGGGGGCTACTGCCTCATGTGTCCCCCACGGGGGGCAGGAAGGCTGTCATTTTTGCAGGGATGGGTGGGGGCATGGGCATGTCCGTTTTGGGCAACCCCCACCCTAATTCAAATTTGCCCCAAAATATTCCCTGGCGTCTAGTGGGATTTTTGCCCCCCTAGCAGGGCAGATTGGGGGCTGATGCCCCCATCTTCCCCCACGGGAGGTAGAAAGTCCACTAGACGCCAGGGAGTTTTTGGGGCAAATTTTAATTAGGGTGGGGGCTGACCAAAACGGGCATGCCAATGCCCCCACCCTAATTCAAATTTGCCCTAAAAAGATCCCTGGCGTCTAGTGGGCTTTATACCCCCTGTGAGGCGGTGACCTCCGTAGACCCCCTTCCCCTCCTACCATTACACCTGGCTCTGCATCAACCCATCTTTCACAGGCCGGGAGAGAAAGAGTTAATCCCTGCTACTGCCTCTTGCTCACAGGGAGGAGTCCCATCAGACGGATGCGGGAACCAATGGGACAACAGGAAGGCGGGACTAGTGGAGTACGAAAGCACCCCGGAAGAACAGTCTGGTGTGCCTGCACCAGACGGAGGAGAAGAGTGTACCAGCGAGGAGAGGAGACAGACGGAGAACAGGAGTATCGAGGACTGCGGAAGACAGCCAGAAGAGACGAGCGAGGAGACCAGCCCCGGCGCTTCTCACGAACCGGAGGAAGAAGCAGAGCTCTGGTCCGAAGAGTGGTGGACACCCCGGTAGACGCTGACGAGCCGCCGCATCTCTGGAGAGTTGCGGCTCCCGCGGTACGTGACACGGGAAGGGGGGGGGAGGAAGAACGGGGTGGGTTACAGGAGGGCGGGTAACCGGGGCACTGTATAAAGTACTTCACTCACAAACGTTTCCTCTTTACACTCCACGGCTATTGTTCCCGTATCTCTGAACCCCCAGCACTGTTCTGTATCTTCCCTTCTCTTGAGCACGGGTCAGCCTTTCTAGGGAACCCCACCAAGCCCAAACAATCTTCATCACCCTGCACTATTTCTAGAGTCTTTTGTTAGTTGTCTCTCTAAGTTTCTTACTACTACCGCTTTCATATCCTCTTCCGGCCCGGTGGTCCTGACACGATCCGGCCGTTACAAGCCAGTCTCCCGAACGAACACAGCGGGTGCCTCTTATAGCGGTGAAGGGTTCACGCTCCAGAGTGAAACGAGACCAATTAACTCACCGCCCTTCTGTCTTTGTCTTTCCCGAGGCTGCTGGGGTGTGTATCCACGACAAGTTGGACCGCCAATAAGAACCAACCCTACGAACAACTCCACCGAGGAAAGGAAGTCACCGAGGATATCTGGCTAACCAACAGACCGATCACTTATACCTGTGTTTTCTGTCTTGCTTCAATAAATCCTATCACCATTGATCCCCGAATTCTGCCTCCTAGGTTTTTCTTTCGCCCATCCCTCTCACACCCCCCCAGCAGGGCAGATTGGGGGCTAATGCCCCCAGGGGGCAGAAAGTCCACTAGACGCCAGGGAGTTTTTTGGGCACATTTTAATTAGGGTGGGGGCTGACCAAAACGGGCATGCCTAAGTTAGGGACTTACAATAAGGGTGGCAAGCTCAGTGCCACCATCACAGACTAAAATAGCCTGAGTGGGTGTCCTGACTAGGCCAGAACCCACATCAGTACCCAAGGTTAACCCTGCTAAACTCTTGGGGGCACTACTACTACCAGTGATAGTTCTAGGGGCACTAGAAGGTTTAGGAGTAGTAGTAGCAGTATTGGTGCTAGACTTAGAGCAATCGGCATCCTTTGCCCCTTGGCCATTTTCCTTAAACAAATAGCACCAAGGTTTCTTGTTAGAGGAGGAAGAGGAATGGGACCTACCCCCAGAGGAAGATTTTTGAGGACATTCAGAAGACTCCTTTCTTTAGATTTCCCCCCACCTTTCTCTTGCGCCTTAGAAGAATCTTGCTTCTTCTGGTCACCACCACCATGAGACTTTTGTTTCACCCTGGTGCGGACCTACTTGTCTGCCTTCTTTTCCAGTTCTTGGGGATATGTCAGATCCGAGTACATCATGTACTGGTGCAGTTGCTGATTTTGACAGTTGTTTAGGATGTGCTTCCTCACAAGTAAATTGTACAGTCCCTCATAATCATGCACATAACTTCCATGAAGCCAGCATTCCAGAGCCTTAATAGCATTATCTACAACATCTACCCAGTCTTGGGTATGTGCCTTCGGTGTGTCCCTAAACTTAACCCCGTATTGCTCAGTGGTTAACCCAAACTCATCTATGAGGGCACTCTTCAAGACTTTGTAATTGTCTGCATCTTCTTCCTCCACAGTCAAGAGTTTGTCTCTTCCTTTGTTAGCAAAGGAGAGCCACAGGATGGCTGCCCACTGGCCCTGAGCAACCTTCTGAACTATACAGGCCCTCTCTGAAGCGGTAATCAACTTATGCATGTCATCACCATGCTGGTAAGGAGCGACTATCCTGCTCAAGTTCCTAGTGTCAAAGGAGTGTTCCCTAACTCTAGGTTTACACGTGCTGCCACCATGGGATTCTAATCCCAAATTCTTCCTAGCCCTCTGTACTTCTAGGGTTTCCTTATCTAGGGCCAACTGTTCCTTCTTGATTCTGAGCATGGAACTCTCAACTTTGAGCAGGTGGTATTCCCTTTCTAAAGAATCCACTCTCTTGCTAGAGATGGAGGTCCCTATTGAAGTGGTAGAGGAGGACCTGGACACTTTGTATCCTCCCAGGAGAAATAAAGGGGGTCCTACCTCAGGTGCATTCCTCTGTCACTATAGCTATTCCCCGGGGGACAAGAGTTCTCCAGTAAGGGGCTCTTCAGACTCCTCCTGGACATGCTCAGAAGCAGAATCATTGGTGTTGGACACCCTAGCTCATCTTCTGAAGCATCACCCCCATATCCAAGTTATCCTGCCCATCTGACTTTTTATTTTGGCAGCAATGACTATTCCCCAAAGATTACTTCACTGTTAATATGCAACTCTCCAAATGTCACTTGTAAATAAATCATCAAAGTATTGAGCAAGGCCTCCATGCCTTCAATTATTGTTTCAATTAAATGCTCAATATTTTGGCTTGAATAATCCTAGCACAAGGCATATTTGCTTGTTTTCAGCAATTTATAGTTTTTCTGAACCTCCCATATAACAACGTTTTTGTGCTTTGGTGTATTCCATGCACTACTCATTTGTGACTTTCCCCCACTCAATTAATTTTTAAGCTTCACACACAAACACTATGTTTCTGGTGTTCATCACTAGCACCTCATATCTGATCTTTGCCTCACATCTCATTCTGCATATCTCATTATGCCCATCTTCTGTGAGCATCTCATATGTGCCTCTCACAGTAGGCCTTTTTACATTGGTAATCATCTCTCTTCCAAACAAACACTGCACATCCCATTTTTGTGAGAATCCCACAAAAGGCTAATTCTTATTGCAAATGTATCTCTTAGGGCTTCTTATGTTTTTGTGCAAGATAATGCGGTTTGAGTGCACTCTACACTCGTATCATCCATCTGCAATAACGCTTCTCATGGATTAGACAACAAATGTTTCTGTATTGTGTTGTATACTTTGCGAAGCATTAAGGATTTCTTCACCCTCCAGTCACAGGAATGTAGGAGATAAACTTCCAGTGTTTGAGAAACTATTCTCGCTCTCCTTGTTGTGCCCTGCTAAACCAGGGGTTTCCAAAAGGGATACAACTGACTTTAATACTCAGACACACAGAATCCTATACCATACTATTAGACATGCCAGCCTTAGGGTGGTCTTCCCCCAAACCTTTTGCATGTTTACCTCCACTTTTTGCTTATTCTTTTTGTTGGCCTTAGGAGTCAGAGCAGTGCTAAAGTGCATATGTTTCTCCCCCAAACATGGGAACATCGGTGTATACACAACTATCATATTTAATTTACTTATAAGTGCCTTATTACAGTGGTATACCATATACCCAGGGCCTGTAAGTTAAATGCTGCCAGTGGGTATGCAGCACTGATTGTGCCAACCCCACAAGTAGCCCTTTAAGCATGTCTCAGGCCTGCCACTGCATAGCTTGTGTGTGCAGTTTTACTGCCATGTAAACTTGATATTAAAAACCCCTTGCTAAGCCTTAAACTTCTCTTTTATTATACTTATGTCACCCCTAATGTAGGCCCCAGGTAGCCCATAGGGCAGGGTGCTATGTTACTAAAAGGTAGGACATGTACTGTTATGTTTTGCATGTCCTTGTAATGAAAAACACCAACATTCGTTTTTCACTTCTGTGAGGCCTACTCCTCTCATAGATTAACATTGGGAATTCCTCAAAACACTATTTTGAGCTCTAATTCCTGATTAGAAAGGAGTAGCTGAGCCATGTTTTGCATCTTTGCAATGGCAATGATAAATCCTCTTTACTGGTAAGGTTGGATTTCATATTATTATTTTAGATATGCCACTTTTACAAAGTGGACCTTTCTCTGCTCTTACAGCTCTCTGTGCTTGTAGCCTGTCTCCAATACACTCCAATATTAGTCGAAGTTTAGGAATGTCGCAAAGAGCATTCAGTGTATTATTCCTTTTTCATCTCACCTTTGTTTGCTTGGTACATGAAGATGTAAGATTCAAAAATATGTTTTTTCACATTTGGCCTAATTACTTTGTGAATGTGAATAACAATTAAAGCATACTTGCAAACTGTGACTACATGCCTGCCTTTATCAATGTTTCACTACAAAACTATGCGATTGTATTTGTTTAACGGAGCGTACAGTTCTCAGACAATAGTTGACTTATATAGGGTCACTGGAAAGTCCAAACGGTTGTCCTTGTCCCCCTCAGAAATGTAGTATTTCCTACGCCCCTGCGGTGCAGCTTTGACCAACTGGACTGGCTGGCATGGCCATTTGATAGTAGGAGGCTGAAAAGGAGCAGTAAAAGATAGAAAGGACTATGATTTCAAGTTTGGATGGTTTCATCTCCTAAGCTTTTTCAGTATTTGATCAAGTTACAGCAATTGTGGTGAGAGGAGATACAGAACCCTGTCTGGAAAAGGTACTGTGACTGCGATGAAGCTTGTATTTTGAAATCTGCAACTGAGATTCACTTTTGTGTGCGATAACCTCATGGCAGATTTGTGATAGCCACTGGCAATTTTGAGAAAATTAGATAAAACACTGCCCATATTTACTGGTACACCTACCTTTTGAGTTTGGAGTAATACCCTGCAATACGCCACCATAAACGTTCTCAGTTATTGGATTTCACTTGCGCGAAACAATAGTAAGGCATCTTTTCAAGCATCTACTGAGAAGGACGCGCTAACCAGAGGCAGGACTCGAAGGTCCTCAAAGCCCTGCAGTATTTGGAAGTGGGGCACCAAATTTGCACCAGTGACGTGCATTTAAGGCTGACATTCTGCCAGCGAGGCCGAGAGCGGGCTGAGAGCGGGCCTGACTGAGCCCATCCGCGGCAGACTGAGAACAGACCGGGCTCTTCCATTAGCCTTGCACTCCTCTGTTCCCTTTCATTTCCTTCCACTGGCCCCTTCGACATGAGTAAGCAGAAACTTAACTTAGTTGCTGGGGAAGTTAAACGCCCACGTAATGGGGTAAAGGTTACAATGCTTCCCAGCTTTGCGCGGGGGCTATATCTGACAAAATAAGTGCTGTGGAGGTTGAACTTGGTCTAGGAGCTCAAGCATCCACCCAGTTTGTGGCTGGCATAGACGCTGCCAGGGTCACCCCAGATATTGCCGCTTCGTTTGCTGCTGACAGCCCTTCCTCCTCATTGTGTACGCAGGTTCCATACCCGGTCAATTCTCACATTATACTTCTACTGCTGAACAACGGGTCACAACCCCAGTGTTGGCTAGCTCTCATTTGCAAATTCCATGTGAGCATTCTGGTTTGGTTCTATCTAAAGTATCTAGCTTTGGCCTAATTAAGCCTCGAAGCTGTGATACACCCCACTTCTCGACATCTAATGTTGTACCCCACAATGTAGGTCCCCCCCCTAGCTACACCCTACGTCATAATCTTAGCAAAGGTTCCTTCATTGGCTCTGAATGTTTTGATCAATTAGAGAGCAAGGGGGTCCATTGATTCAACAAATGGTTGGGGTTCAATATATATCTGTTCAATAATATTATTAAGGCCCTCACCGTTTTTTTGATTACTTGCCCAATTCTATTTCTGAAAATAGGTTCGTAATTTATAGCTGGTGATTTTAACATGCACCCCTGCTTGCTATGGTGCTTTACTCACTATGATGATGTGGCTCCCCGCACACATTTAGGTCTCCTGAGCATTCTTTTTTCAATCTTGTGCGCATTTAAACACGGACGTGGCACGGTCTGACCGGCTTTTCTCACAATTAGGTCTTTAGAGCCCTCTTTTTTAAATCTTGCATCGTTTGTATTTTTTATTTGCACCTTATGATATGTAACTGTATCACACAAAACTGTTGAATTTGAACTGAAAACTGTTTCCCATACTTCTTGTTGGGAATATAGTTGGGGGAAATACCTTTCGGTAGCCATTAGTTTTTCCATTGCTAAGAGCGGTTAGCGCTCTAGCCTTGCAGCAGCTCTCATAACCTGCTCCAGCCCTGTGTATTTAAACATGGCCATGGCGCTGTCTGACAAGTTCACCTCACAACATTTAGGGCCAGATGTATGACCAAGAATATTGCGCATTTCAAATTGCGACTCTTTTGCGAGGCGCAATTTGCGAGGCGCAATTTCCGATGTACAACAGTGTATTTCACACTGTTAGCGATTCCTAATGGGGTCGCAAATTGCGAGACTCATTAATATTAATGAGCTTCTTGCAATTTGCGAGCCCATTGGGAATGACAGCCCTCCCAGGAAAGGTGGCCTGCTGGGCTTAGCAGACCACCATGTCTGGGACTGCTTTTTAATAAAGCTTTTTTTTTTTTAAATGCATTTAAAAAAGAAAAATGAAACTTTTCAGTTTCATTTTTTTAAGCGCAGGGACCCCTTCCCCTTTGGGAGTTGTTTACCACCTATTTGATGTAGGTGGTAAACTGGAAGTGTTTTGCGGCCGCAAATGCGGTCTCAAAACACTATTACATAGCATGTTGACTCGCTATTAGGAAGGGACGCCCCTTCCTAATAGCAAGAGTCGCAAATGCTATTTTGCGAATCAGGGACTCGCAAAATAGCATTTGTACATGCTATTACCCTTTTTAGCAGCGGCCGCAAAAAAGGGTCGTACATCTGGCCCTTAGGTCTTTCAAGCCTACTTTTCAAAGTCTTGCATTTTTCGTATTTTTTATTTGCATCTTATGTTATGTAGCTTTGTCACACAAAACTGCTGAATTTAAACTTAAAGCTGTTACCTATACTTCTTGTTGGGGATATAGTTGGGGAAAATACCTTTCAGTAGCCATTGGTTTTGCCATGACTAACTGCAGTTAGAGCTCTAGCTTGCAGCAGCTCTCGTCGCCTGCTCCTAGCCTGCGTTTCTAAACACAGCCATAACACAGACATGCAGTGGATGTGCGTAGCAGGCGTGTCAATGGCGCACCAAAGGCAAGACCATCCACACACATCCATGTCCAATCGGGACCAGAGGCCAGGTAAGCTGTCTGTGTGTTTGCAGGTAGGCTCACGCAACTACTCCCCCTGCGACCTTTCACCACAGGAGCTTGTCCCCCCTTTTCTGACTTAGAATTAGTTTCAGCAGTAAGGATTTGCCTCCATTGCGAATTCATTACTACCTCCGTGCACCAGGAGTCTATACCACTATCAGTCGATCAACACTTGCATTGTCAGGCCAATCCTGTTTAGGTTTTTAGCTTTAATGACTTCAAGCTTTTTAGTCTAAACTGTTGTTCAAATAACTTCACTACTCCTAAATGCCTTTTGTGAATACGTAAAGCCGTAAAGTTAGGATTTTGTCTCGGTTTAGGAGTAGTAAAGTTAGTAATGCTAACTTTACTACTCCTAAATACCTTTTGTGAATACCGAAAGTTGTAAAGTTAGGATTTTGTCTCAGATTACTTTTGTGAATCGGACCTCCTAACTTTACTGCTACTAAATGCCTTTTGTGAATACCGAAGTCGTAAAGTTAGGATTTTGTCTCAGTTTAGTAGTAGTGTAGTTAGGAATCCTAACTTTACTACTACTAAATGCCTTTTGTGAATACCAAAAGCCGTAACGTTGGAATTTTGTCTCAGATTACTTTTGTAAATCGGGCCCATAGTAAGAAGGTCAAATTAAAATACATGCTGGCTTTAAAGGACTACCGGAAATAAATGGTGTATTGATGGATGCAAATTTATATGGGATGAAATCACTTAGGAAAAAAACTAGCCAAAAACACTCTTTAAGGTAGTTAAGAATCTTTCCGATCAATCTAACACTGCTCCAATTATCCCACTCTCACAAATCCAATGTGATAAAATGTTTCTTAAAAAAAGAAGCAGCCATACCGACTTCTTTCTCAGGCACACCCAAAAGTCAGTTTTTCTGTATATCCTTATAGTATGACCTGTGCCTTAAAAATATACATCACCCTTTAAATGTGATGCTCACAGGTACCAATTCAGGCTCTCCGCTGGCCCTTGCCTCCCCTCAGTATTGAGTGAGCATGCCCTCCCAGTCCTGGATTAATTCACACATCTTTTAAATGCTCCATTGATGGAAGGTACCGCTCCCTTAACTTGGTCACCCCCATTAAAAAAAACGAACCTCGACTCTCACATTTGGTCAAACTATAGGCCTATTTCGCTAAGGTGTTGGTGAAACAGTTTAACTTGCAGCTCACAATATACAGCAACAATATGGTCTACAGCTCCCCAGCACTGAGTCAGCCCTTCTTGGTGTCACTGAATATCTACGATGTCAGCTATATACTGGTGGCGCTGCTGCACTGATCCTTTTAGATCTCAGTGCTGCATTCGACACAGTAAACCACTCCACTCTGCTGCTTATATTAGGAGAAATGGGAGCTCAGGGCACTGCCTTGTCCTGGCTGAGTTCCTTCCTACACAACCACACCTTTCAAGTCCACTCACACCAACACAGGTCTAAATCACACCATCTTGCCTCTGAGGTGCCGCAGGGTTCTACCATAAGCCCTACTCTTTTCAATCTCTACGTTAGAACTTTAGCAGAGATTGTCGAACCTTATGAGTTTACCTTGTTTTTATACACAGATGACACCCAATGTCATGTGGTATCCTTATCTTCTAAGCACAACCCAAGCACAGAAACCCTTAATATCTGTCTTGCCAAAGTTTCATTGTGGATGAATACCAACTCACTGAAACATAATGGGGACAAGATGGAGGTTCTGCTGGAGGGCAACCATCCCCATCTTTTGGGTCCTTATCTTTTGCCATCGACCATGATCTCCACTCCTCCCCCAGTACACATGGTGAAAAATCTGGGGTAATGGCCCAATGATTAGCTTTCTATGAGCCATCAGATTAACAAGGTAGCAGCTACGAGTTCATTTTAAGGGCTTATGCTATATGCATAAGTGCCTCTCCAAAACAGGGCCTATGTATCTGAGACATTTAGTGTCTTGGTATTAAACCAATTGTTTGCCCTGCTCAAGCCATCTAGATTTGGTAGTGGTTCCAAGAGTTAAGAAAATCTGTCACTATTGCATATCTAGGGCCTAAATTCTGGCATGTTTGCCGCAGACGTTAAGCGCCTGTAAATCGCGTACAGCTTATTGTAAACTGCTTAAAACCTGGTTGTTCCCACTCCTTTAATATCAGTTAACTAGTTGTTCAAATTTGCAATGAGTGGCGGATCCTGGTTTTGTGAGATGGCTAGAACTGGGAAACCTTTTTTAGGTATCCATGTGCTTTATAAATCACGCATAATAATAATAATATTGATAATAATACAGTTCATTTACCTCTTGAAACTATGCATTTTTAACACACTCCTCAGGGGGATCTTATGAATTCTATCATGGCTGAACTGAATTTATTTTCCACCTTTTCCTTTGAAGTTGAGATTCAACATGAAGGGTATACACCAGGAATCTCCAACGAGTAGCTTGTGGGCTACTGGTAGCTCTTCGCCTACCTGTAAGTAGCTCTCATATGTGCAGTCCAGTCTACTAAATTAGAGGCTATCGCTTGGACGAAATTACACATGCATTCCAAAATTGAAAAGAATGTATTAAAGATGAAAATGTGTGTATTTTCAGAGCTCATGATGATAATTGGAGAAAAATGGTGGAATTTCCAAAATAGATCTACATTCCAAGTTGATAAAACTTTTCTTGCATTGCTGTCTGATGCACTAAGGCAATCACTACTGGCAGACGTGCCTAGGGTGTCCACTAAGGTAATATTGTCTGAACAATGCAAATAATATTTGTAGCTGAGCAAGATTTTTATTGAACATACATAGCTCTTGTTACGGAAAAGGTTGAAGACCCCTGGTATACACCTACCTTGGTTGGTAGAGATGCTGCTAGCATGATTGATTACTATCGTATTCCTCTCGTCCATGTCACACTGTCTTTTATGCTTTGAGGTGGTAGGGAGCCCATTGAGTGACAATAATCCCCTAACAGCAATGCTATACCTCACTCGCACGGATGGCGCCTTATACGGAATAGAGTGCTCGCAGATGCTTTTTATTTCGTCCATTTTAGAACTTGCTATTGTGAGTTTGATTCTTGTTTGAATTCCAACTAACCTGATGCTCTTATCTTGAGTTCATTCACTACTATTTGCTGCAAAGTGAACTCCTTTTTGACATCTAATCATACTTTTAAGGTCCCAAAGCCTTCTAAATGGTTTGACGCCAAATATTCAAGGGCACATCATGTTCTGCCGGAGGCTGCCAAGGCTGTTCCTAGAGACAGTGCGTGGCTTGCAATTTTACTGTACCTCATTCGAGAACATTTTAAAGGAAGGTAAGAAGTTCCTATGTGAGGAGGCGTGGGGAAAGTTGCTGGGTGTTAGCAGGTTGCGGGACAGTAAGTAGTAAACTTTGGAGAATTGTTAATCACCCAATTCTAAAACTCGCTGTTGAACCGGTTTATTGTCCACAATCCCGCCTGAGCTCTGGGAAAGACATTTTGAGACTCTTTATGAAAAGCTTGATTTTAAACCTGGTTCATGTGATTTTCCAATAAATGGTGCCCTTGTTGACCCTATCATTTTTTCCTATAAGGAGGTCTGCACAAGTGTTGCCTCCGAATAAGGCCTCTGGACCCAATGGCACTCCATTCCTAAGTCTTGGTCTACTTCTTCGATAATTCCTGTTTTTCAAAAGAGTAATCGTACCAACCCCAGGTGTTATCTCCCCATCTACTTCATTAGTTCAGTGATCAAGGTTTTTGACCTTATCGTTTTGAACAGACTAATGGACTAGGCCATTGATCAAAATGTTCTATCTGACTAGGGACGGTTGATCAGTGTCATAATTTATGTCTCATTATTAACAAGTCTATAGTGGCTAAACAAGGGGCTTTACACTTGTCTTTCATGGATCTGAGTACGGCATGTGATAGGGTCAGCAGGGAAAATTATAGGATATTATATCATGATTGTGGGTGGAAGCCAAACTAGTTTTATTATTGCGCGACCTTCATTTTAACTTACCTGTTTCAGTCCAATTCAGGCCATTGGGAGAATGCACAGAGCACTTTTAATTAAATCGGTGGGTCCCTCAGAGATGTATATTGGCTCTGTTTCTTTTTACCCTCTGCATTAACAATCTAGAGCAGGCCCTTATTGAGGGTGGAAAGGATATGCCCCAGCTAGGGCATCGTTCGACCTGTGTGCTGCTTTATGAAGAATATGCCATCTTTATCTCTAGAACTGCTATGAGACGTGAACGTTTGTTCAATTCTTTTGTAAACTTTATGGATAGCCTTGATTTCAGTACAAACATCTCCAAATCAAATGTTATGGTGAATGGCCCTAGGGCTATGAAGTCTAAAACTTATCAAATTAGAGGCAACACTTTTAGTGAAGTTACTATCTTTCTCTATCTAGTGGTTTTATTTGATTCCTCAATGGCCTGATCGCCTCTTCTTTCTGCCAGGTGCCACATGTTCACTAGAAGAGTTGCATCTGTTTTTGATTTTTTTGATCAGGTTGGGACATAAAATTATCAAGGTAAATCTCGACATGTATAATGCAAAATATGTTCCTATCGTTGCTAATGATAGAGCTATTTGGGGGTTTGTTAATTTGTCATCCCTAGATGTAGTTGAAAACAAGTTTTTAAGAATGCTTATGCGTCGGCCCCAAAGCTCTTCTTCTTATATTATCCATGAGGAACTTGCGTTAGGGTTTTTAGCTGATACTCAGCAGATGCAGCGCCTGCTTCTTTGATTATCGGTCTGGTTACGTCCCGTTAAATGTTTTAATCATTTAGTAATGAAGGGATGCTCTGCCCTTGACCGTGTGTCCAGAACAGACAGGTATAAATATGTAAAGGACTGCTAAAGTAAGATGGGCCGACCTGAAGTTCTCAACAACTCTGACTCAATTACCATAGGTGATGTTGCTTGGAAACAAAAAGAAAGAGCAATATCTGCACTGGATAAACCTTCTGTCAGTTTATTTGCTGCTCCAAACAACTTCCTCTGTAGAACCGTATTTAACTTGTGCCTTGTCGAATCACCATTGGTTTCTCTTGACACGTTTCAGATTAAATTATTCCATCACCTGTTCGCAATTCCTTGAGATAGCAGGTATGAATCTGTTCTCATGCCATTCAGTTGTGATAATGTGTCTACACAGGACACTTTGCACTTTACTATGTTTTGCCCATTTTATAGAAAACTACGTAAGACCATTTTTGTTCCTTTAACAAAATTTGCTCGGATTAAACCCCTAGTAACATACATTAACACTGTGCTGTAAATTCTTTATTAAAGAAACGCTAAAATAAGGGAAAATGCTTTTGCGCATGTGTGTACTAATGCACGAAAACTAGGCCGCAAGTGCTTGATTAAAAGACTAATGCTGCTTTTGTGCATGCTAATAATGTTTGCTAGGAAACAATAACAAGGGGTGCATGGGTTAGTGCAATGCTGGTATAGTGTGCAATGAAGTTACATGATAATAATAATGTTTGTGTTTGTTTTCTGTAGAAAAAGCAAGCATGGGCCTACTTTCCCGTATGCCAGTTTGGGGTTAATATCTGGCAGAAAAATAAAAATGACCAAAGAGGGTTTCGAAAGAGAAAAGAGGATGCAAATGCCAAGCATGACCTTCATATTGCACTGTGTGACTGCCAAGCTACGGAAAAGAAATTGTGATAATCAGTGGAAGTAAACAACTTCCTTCTCCAGATGGCAGAGGCAAACAAAGGAAGCGCAGAGACTTGCAACATGTAGTGTGTTGTAGGAAATATGTACCATGATTGTGTTCAAAGTTTTTTCCTGGGAAGAATCTGTTATAAAGCTGAAAGTTTAAGACAAAAGGACATTGAATAAAATGGTCATGATGTGAGTGGTGTGACAGTACACCCCCATTTTTAGCCAATGAGAGACGGAGTTTGCTCTCATATTGAAACGAATGTGGGTTGCACATTTAGGTATTAGGGCATAATTGAAAGTCCCTGGTGGGTGTGGTTAGGTCGGCTGGTGTTTAGCTAGCGGGAGATCGTCGCAGTCGTCGGCTTGCTGTTTGCAGATAGAGGCCTACCTGTTTCCTGATTCCTGACTTAATCTTTGCCACTCGATTTTTCTTTGGCCTGATGGTAGATTTCTCTGATTCTGACTTGGGTTAGTATAGATAATATCCTGAACTTGCATAATCATTGCAAATGTATTTTGTCTCTGAAACTTTTCTCACTTCACCTATCCACTCCTTTAATCCATTGTTTATTTGATAGGAGCTTGTTTCTATTCATTGCTAATATATGTTCTCCGTGATAATCTATGTTTTGCATTGTATGACGGTACTTGATGAGCATTTATTTCACATTATTTTCCAATAAACATTATAAATTACACACATAGGGCCCGATTCACAGAACAAACTTAAGACTAAATCCTAAACTTAGTACCATTCTGGTATTCACAGAATGCACCTAGTACTTCTGGTATTCACAGAATGAACTTACTACTTTTGCTATTCACAGAATGAACTTAGTACTTTTGCTATTCACAGAATGGATTTACGACTCCTAAACTTACGTCCGCACTCGGGCCGGACATTCCGGCCCGGAGGCGGAGCTTCCGGGCCGGAGGCGGGGCTTCCGGGCCGGAGGCGGAGCTTCCGGGCCGGAGGCGGAGCTTCCGGCCCGGAGGTGGAGATTTCAGCCATAGATAAATCGGCTGGAATCCCCACCTCCGGGCCGGAAGCTCCGCCTCCGGCCCGGAAGCCCCGCCTCCGGGCCGGAAGCTCCGCCTCCGGGCCGGAAGCTCCGCCTCCGGGCCGGAATTTCCGGCCCGAGTGCGGACGTAAGTTTAGGAGTCGTAAATCCATTCTGTGAATAGCAAAAGTACTAAGTTCATTCTGTGAATAGCAAAAGTAGTAAGTTCATTCTGTGAATACCAGAAGTACTAAGTGCATTCTGTGAATACCAGAATGGTACTAAGTTTAGGATTTAGTCTTAAGTTTGTTCTGTGAATCGGGCCCTAAGTCTGTTATTATTAGTATTGATGAGTACATAATCATCACCATCAATTAATTCTAAATCAAGTAGAAAGCACCTCTTCCTTTTCTATGAAATGGTGTATTAACTTGTAGCGTACATTTTTGGGGTATCTAGACACTTTAAGAAAATTTGACAGATCTATGTCAAAGTTTTGTAACATTTGATAAGTGAAAGACTTGTCAACAACTGCTTTTTCTGCTAGTAAATTAAATCTGGAAATAATATTTGCAATGCTGCATCATAGAACAGTTTAAAGCCTGGTGAAGTTTAATCTCCTTATTCCCTCATCAAACATAATTTAAAATAATTTGCATTTTCTATACAGAGACTTGCACTAATCCCCCTAATTTATTGAACAATATTGGGGTACATTTACTATTATTTCACATGGCACAACAACGTGAACACTTCAGAAAAAGTGGTTATCCCAGGAGGGTATTGGACAGTGAGATGGAAAAGGTAGCCTATATTAGAAGGGAGGAGCCCCTTTTTGGGACATATGAGAAAAGAAACCTTAGACAGATTATGACCTACAATATGCATTCCTTCAAGATCACTAGACTGATTAGGATGCATTGGTCCACTTTGTACTCAGTCATCATAATTGGGAAATTGTTACCTGTACATCCTAGCATAACCTACAGAAAAGCAAGTTTCAAGGAGTCATGCAAGGCAAGCCTATTGGCTTTGTCAAGGGCTTCTCACATCATTATACAAAACAAGCCTATTTACGTTGTCAAACGTTAATCACATTAATATACAAGGATAGCCTATTGGCTTTGTCAAGGAACCACTACATCATTATATAAAGACAAACCTATTGGCTCTGCCAAGGGATCATCACATTAGTCAATACGAAATGTATTGGATAGATTACTTATACCATAACAATTTAAGACATTTAAGAAAGACATAATATAAAGAAAATCAGAAAAGATTAATGATTCCTTGCAACACCCTATGAAATGACTAGCGTGCTATGCCCAAAAGTTAAGAACTCGGACTGTACAAGCAGTTTTAGTCAAGTTTAAAATATTTTAACAATTAACAATCTGTCATAATTACACCAAAAAAGCTTAAAATCCACCAAAAAAATGGAGTAAATACTTAACAGATATTAATACTCGAATTGCATAGTGATCAAACTCTGCAAAACCCAATGCCCGTGATGCAGAGACTAAGGGTTATCAGTTCACGATCTTCTCAGTGCTTTGTTTTGAATCTTTAAGGAAGTCTTGCACAGCCTTAAAGAATTTACCTATTCTTGCCAATTTGGAGGGCACCATGGTACAAAAAATCCAGTTCATTGCATAATTGCATGTTCTTATGCCATGAGTTAAAAAAAGTGGCTTTAATAAAGATCGCCAGTAGTCTAGCAACGTCAGGCAGTTACAAAGTAAATGTAAAAAAGTTTCCTAATTGTAGCCGCAAAGTCTACACTTGACTATCTTAGAAAGCGGTGATCAGTTGGGGTTAAAATCTGTAATGTGTAGGGCCAGCATCCTTGCTGTCAAGATTTGGGTGAGGCAAGCTTTCCCAATTGCACAATTGAGATAAGGTTGTGCCTAAAGTCCAACTTGGCTATCGTTGTTGTACGATGCTGCCAGGGCCCTTAGTGGAGGTGTAGACTTAATGTTTTGCAAGTCTGCGGTCTTTGAACACAGTTTAGTTTGTTTTTTCATTATGCTTTTTACTGCGGCGAATGTAAGTGCGGAGGCATTTAGAACGGTCAGATCAATTTGAAGAGTTGCTGCTGCTGTCAGCAAATAGGTAGACCACGGATTGTTTTTGTGTTTGAATATATCTTGCAAAATAAATTTCAGGGTGCCGGGCAACGCCGTTGTACAGCTGTAAAAGTACTTTAAAAAGGACCCCATACTGGACCATGCGATGCCCTCCAGGCCAAATTCGAGTCTCACCAAGGGTCACCTGATGTAATGGGGCAATTTGAACACTCTTTTATAGATTTTTAGGTGTAATTTTTCAATAGTTTTGATGAATTGAGCTGGGAAGGCCTCGCTACCATAAATAAATGCAGAAAGTAATATGGCCCTGAGCACTTTTCTAATTGGGGCTGTAGAGGGGCTTTCGAGGGCTGCATGTAGTTGGCAAAGTCTGATGGTTATTAATGCTGCCTTATCCTTTAAATGGTGTTTGTGTATTGTTGATGCGGCATTTGGAGAGAACCATGTGCCCAGATAATTATAGGTTTTGGCTCCTGAGATTTTTAGCGGACCCAAAGACCAGGTATTGCTTATTTGTTTTAGCGACCTTCCAAAGGATAGCACCCTTGTTTTGGATTCATTGACTATCAACTTGTTTGCGCAATTATATAAATTAAGGGAGTTTAATGTTCTCTGAAGACCTATTTTTGAATTATCAAGCAGAATAATGTCATCCCCGTATTGCAATATTGTGATCTTAGTATTGCCTATTTTTGGGAGGATAAAGTTAGCGTTGTTAAGTGCCCGGGACATGTCCACCGTGTACAGATTAAACAGCATTGGAGCAAGGACACACCTTTGCTTTAACCCTTGATTGGTGTTAATTTTCCTGGTTAGCACAGTATCTGACAGCTTGACCCTCACCCAAGTTGATGTATATAATGATATGATGGCGCTAAGAAGACCACTAGGAATACCCCACTCCTGGAGTTTTCTCCATAAAATACCTTTGTCCACCAGATCAAATGCAGAGGAATAGTCCACTAAGCATGCATAAAGAGCTGCTTTCTTCTGGCTTTTGCCTGGTGGACAAGATAGGATAGGGTGATCATCACATTATTATACAAAAGAAGCCTACTGGCTATGTCGAAGGGTGACCACATCAATATACAAGGCAAGCCTACTGGGTTTGTCAAGGGGTCACCACATCAGTATATGAAGACAAGCCTACTGGCTTTCTCATGGAGTCATCCCATCAGTATACAAAACAAGCTTATTGGCTTTGTCAAAGGTTGACTATATCAATATACAAGGCAAACCTATTGGCTTTGTCAAGGGGTCCTACGTCATTATATGATGGCAAGCCTATTGGCTGTCTCATGGTGTTATCACATCATTATACAAAACAAGTCGATTGGCTTTGTCAAAGGGTGACCACATCAATATACAAGACAATCCTATTGGCTTTGTCAAGGGGTCAGAAAATCAAAGGAGGGAGTGAAGAGGAAAAAGGTAGAATCGTCCTCCTCTTGACACTGTTATCCAACATAGGGATTTTACCATGTATTATGTGAATATATATGCACCCATGTGTTTGCTGCTATTTTTATTTTTATTTGAAGTGTTTAGTCATATGTGAAAAATGGTGCAAAAGGATTAGAGCTCCTTCTCTCAATTTGTGGGAAGGGTAATGTTTCAAAAAATTGTAAAATACACCTCACACACTGAAACCTGATTCAGTGTCATGCTTCATCATTGGGGTCTTCCCGCCCCTCTATGGGATGGGGAGTGCTACGACTTACGTAGACGCAGGAGCACTTTATTCAGTGATTGGTGAGTATGTGCAGTGCGTGGGAAGGTGAAAAGAAAATGTGAGATGGTTAAAAATTCTCTGGCTAGTGGAACGAAAATACTTTATTGTCTTCCCTGGCTGAGAATAGTAAAAGTGGGAAGGTGTAGATGGTGTACTATAATGAGTCACCTCCTACAAGGTCGACATGTTTCGGAAGCCATCCCCTTAGCTTTCTTCCTCAGGACCAAAAAAACAATCCCTGGTATACCTCAATGGGTGATAGAATAAATGTACATATGCCTGATAGTCACAAACACTGTCCTTTGTTCCCTGTTATGGGAGTAGAAAAATATACCACTTGTATATCTTAAGAACCTGAAAAAAAATATTTTGGATAAATCATGCCTTTCATCATTTATCTTTATCTATTCACATCACCATCACGTGGAAAGTTTTAAGCTTTTTTGTGATATATTTCTCTTGTGCAACTCTGTTGTAGTTAATGGTACCATTTGGTAAATATCCTCTACTCATAAATCATCAGAAAGAACACTCCTTGTGATTTCTAGTGCCCAGTATCTCATTTACTCAACATTCTATCATACATATGTATCTCCTAGCAAGATACATCTTATGTTACAATACATTCATTCAAAAAGGAAGTATATGTGCAATCTGATTGTGCCCCAAAAGGTTACAGATTAATGATCACAGCAAACGAGCACTTGCCTTCGTACTCCCATGACAGGCCTTGGAAAAAATGGGAGATGTTTGGCAAAAGTCTGTGCACTCGTCCTTTTTAAACTGTGATCTCACGGTGTGTCTTTTTTAAAAAAATATATATGGTATTCATGCTCTCCAAAGGACATGCCATAATACATACTTTAAAATTTTATCGTTATCGCTCCATGAGCTCACACGAGCGGGTAGGGCGCCTTCAAATAGACACTGTGGGTATTTTAAAAGAACAGAAGGAAAAACAAGGTTTTAACGCCAGGGTGGTTTTTAAACAAACAAGAGTCGTCTCTTTGGGTTTTTTAAGGACATGCCATTGTCCTACTTACATGCTGGAAGGAGCGCGATCACCAAAGGAAGTACCATCTCGTGGCTCGTCGGATCCTAACTGAGGTTTGCCAGAGCCCGGTCTTTTAAAGTGCAAGGAGGCATGCTTGATAGGAAACAGGTGTGGCTGGAAACACTAGACCTTAAAATTTTAAAGATGGCGCCAGTAAATGGACCCAAAACAGGGTTCATTTTGATCCACTTCCTGTTGGAACGATTAACACTGAATAGGTTGAAAAAACACTAGACCTTGGAATTTTTAAAGATGGCCGCCGGTAGATGGACCCAAAACAGGGTTCATTTTGATCCACTTCCTATTGGAACGATTAACATTGAATCAGTTGAAAAAGCAAGCATATATTTGTTTGTTTTGAGGATTATTTTGGAGGAGTTTCAAAAGGCAGACAAATGGAGGTTGAATTCAAAGGAATTATTAAACAAAAAAGAAAAACAAATTGCTGTGCTAGAGACATCGCAGACATGCATTCATGTATGTGGTTTTTTTTGAAAAAACACGGGGGGGGCAAATTATGAAAAATTGAAAACCTAATGGAAAAAAGGTATATAATAAATCCCAGCAGTAGAACGCTAGAGACTTGGAAAAATATTAACTGGAAACATTTTCCTGTCAGAGGATAAGGATTGAAAAGCAAAAACCATGTATATTTAAAAATAAAGTGTGTGTACACTCAGGTTTAAAAAATTATAGTTTCTCTAAAAAAGAAAAAAAAGGAAGAAACACAGTTCCCAGGGGCATAAACCTCCTCTTTGTTCAGTATTAGTTATGGGGGTGATTGTAGTACTGTATACTCCTTATGAGTCTGCAACTTTTAGGTTGATCATTAGTTGCCAGGGGATTCCTGTGTTAGATTATGTATACATCAGAGCTGGTGCCAAGGAATCTCCTCGTTCAGGCCTTTCTCATGAGTCCTCAAACGGAACACCCACCGTTGTTCTTTTTTGAACAAATACCTTTCGTTTTAGATTTGTTTGATTACTGTCCACGAGAGATCTTCCCACTTATGGCCTTTTTTCCAAAAAATGGGCTACCATTTTGGTGGTACTCTTTTTGCATTTAATGTTACTTTTGTGTTCCCCTATCCTTACCTTGACAGGGCGTGTGGTCATTCCTACGTATTACAAAAGACACGGGCACATGATCAGATAAACCACATTTTTTGAATTGCATGTTGTGAAACTTCTTTGGTCCCATTTGGTTCCATCATGGAACAAGATTTCTTTGCTTTTCTTAGTTAGTTTGCACACATTGCACATTCCATAGGAATGATGCCCAGAGATTGGGGGCATTAAAGTGGTTTGCATTGTCTGTTCTTCTCTTCTTTCTACATAAGTCGTAGCATGCCCCGTCCCGTAGTGGGGCGGGAAGACCCCAATGATGAAGCATGACACTGAATCAGGTTTCAGTGTGTGAGGGGTATTTTACAATTTTTTGAAACATTACCCTTCCTACAAATTGAGAGAATGAGCTCTGATCCTTTTCCACCATTTTTCACGTATGACTAAACACTTCAAATAAAAATAAAAATAGCAGCACACACATGGGTGCATATATAGTTACATAATACATGGTAGAACTTTGTCAAGGGGTCACCATATCCTTATATGATGGCAAGCCTATTGGCTTTGTCAATAGATCATCACATTATTATCAAAACAAGCCTATTGTCTTTGTCAAAGGGTGTCCACATAAATATGCAAGACCGATTGGCTTTGTCAGAGGATCACCACATCAATACATAAAAACAAGCTTTTTAGCTTTATTAATAACAGTCTTTCTTTTTGGCTGTTCAGGCCTCATAATGCAATCAGAAGACCAAGCACAAGAAACCCCTCCAATCCTCATTCGAAGAGTAGATACTTCAACTCAATGAAAGCTTGAAAACATCATTAGCTTTTCCTGGGGTCACATTCTGTAATCCCCAGGAAACATAGGATTACCTTTCAGAATTTTATTCTGGGGGTTGCTGTACTACCTGCAGCCCCCCTCTACACTTTTGTAACATGTTGGCTCCTGGCCAGACTGGGGCACCCCAAAGCATAAAAAGTATGCATATTAGCCCATGAAGGGCATATGGGTTCACCTTGCCAGGATCTCTGAATAGTAAATAAACAGCTTCTTTTTTATGTTCTTTATTTTTTGGGTGCCCGGTCTTACCCAGGACACTCAATGTTTTTTCAATGGGCAGTGGGAGTAGCTCCAAAACCCACGCTGTCCCGCCGGCTCCCAGCATGCAGCCCCTGTGTTATGGAGCCACGCGGATGCTGGCACCATCCTCTGGGCCACAGCAGCCTTTTATCATTGCTCCTGCCAAAGGGCAGCTAAGTAATACTAAGGGGCCTATTTATGTGTGAGTTGCATAGCTCTTGCACCACACAAGGTAGTACAAAAGTGACACAAGTCCTAAATGAGATTTTTGAAGTCACGCAAGGTCACTTTCCGCGGCCCTGAGTGGTTGCATAAATTTGCAGTAAAGCAACAAAGCACAAATTGCTGTGCTGCCTTACTCTGCCCTGGGAAGGCGTTCCATGATCATTGCGTGGGTGTTCCCAAGCAACTCCTATGGTTTTTGACACATTTCCAGATTGTCCAGAACTGGTAAACCTGGGATTGTGTCAAAAAGATACACCTTCCCAGGGGAGGCATAACGAGGAGAAATGTTACTTCCTCTTTGTATGTGTGCTGCATTCTGCAGGGTGTGTGGCACATGAGTCAAAAAAAGCTTATCCTGGATGACATCCACCTTTCTGTAGAGCTGTTTATTTTTAACTGATTTCCCTTCAGAATCACTGTATCTGTTCAGATGCCAATGTGCTAATTCAACCATGTATCCTTGCACACAAAAGGATGAAACTGACCCTATTAATGTGGGAACTCATGGCTCAGCCTTCTGAAGGACAAGTAATAAGGCACCTAAAGTTTTAGTGTGTGTGTGTGTAGAGGGTTGAAGTCACTGTCTTCAAACATTCCCATCACTACAGTGCAAGCCATGGATTACTTTTGCTTATTTCCAACCAAAGGCTGTCCAGAGCTGTACATGAAGAACATGCTCTTTTACTCATGTATGGGTAAAATATTAGGGGCCCGATTCACAGAATTAACTTAAGACAAAATCCTAAACTTACTACTTTTGGTATTCACAGAATGCACTTACTACTTTTGGTATTCATAGAATGGATTTACGACTACTAACTTTACGTCCGCACTCGGGCCGTAAATTCCGGCACGGAGGCGGAGCTTCTGGCCCGGAGGCGGAGCTTCCGGCCCAGAGGTGGGGCTTCTGGGCCGGAGGCGGGGCTTATGGCCAGGAGGTGGGGATTCCGGCCAGTGGCGGAGATTTAGCCATGGCCAAAATCTCTACCTCTGGGCCGGAAGCTCTGCCTCCGGCCCGGAAGCCCCGCCTCCAGGCCGGAAGCTCCGCCTCCGGGCCGGAAGCTCTGCCTTCGGGCCGGAATTTCCGGCCCGAGTGCAGACGTAAAGTTAGTAGTCGTAAATCCATTCTGTGAATACCAAAAGTAGTAAGTGCATTCTGTGAATACCAAAAGCAGTAAGTTCCTTCTGTGAATAGCAAAATGGTAGTAAGTTTAGGATTTTGTCTTAAGTTAGTTCTGTGAATCGGGCCCTAGAGGTTTGTGGATCAATTTGTGCATATTGCAAAAAAATATATCAGCTGCACTTAACAAAGTAGACCCACTGTACCCAGAGCAGGTATAGAGCATGAGTATAAGGTATGCTAGCTTTTTTCACTGCTTCTAGTGCAGGAATGGCAGATGCTGTAATTTTAACTTTCCCTGCGCCAAGGTGCACTCCTTCAATATGGCTGTCTGCACTGCAGTAAGAATGTTTTTTTCCATCGTAGAGAAGTGGGCTACGGCTGTGTAATACAAATGCGATTTGTAAACTGAGAATTGTCTGTCCCTCATTGTAAACTACATATGTGTAGCCTGAAGATCTGGAAATATTCTAAAAATTAGGTTTGTTTTGTGATTCCTAGTCTATAAATATTTAGTTTCTAACATGTCTGCTTGCAGTCCACATAAGAGAGCTGTGTGTTTTTCTATCCAGTGTTTTTCTGAAAACTTGGGAGAATTAAAAAAGGGCTTCACTCACTCAGCATAAATGTGGTAAGTAAGCTCCCCCAAAACAAAGAAATCTCTTTAGGGCTTGTAATTTTCTTAAGGTATTTGGAGGTTGTGAGGTAGCACACTTCTGTAGGAAATCAGGTGCTAAACCCTTAACCTGACTGGGTAGCTCGTATTCAAGCAAAATCACATTTAGGTAAGCAGTTTTGGATTTTTCAGCATCTTTTGGAGTTTGTAAAGTTAGTTTTGTATCTGTGTGTGGTTATCAATTCACTATCGAGCACAGCCTAGTCAGATGTTTATTCAAGCTATTGCCTGTAATGTATATGCCATCAATATAAGATAGTGTCTCTGAACCTTCCTGTAAGATCAAAATGATTCTTTCTGGAAATAAGCCAGGAATATTCATAGAGCCCATGGGCAATGTTTTATAACAATACTGAATTCTGTTGCACAAAAAAGCAGTTAGATATTGGCTTTTCTGAGCTATATTCCTACTAAATAAAACAATTGGAAATGTCCAGGGCTGTTTTATATATTTTCAGCACCAGATTCGTCATAAGTCCTGTGCTTTGGACATCTTTTACAGCATAAGAAATGTGTGAGTTCAAATTTCTATAGTCTAACACTATTCTATATGAGCTGTCAGTATTTAAACCTCGAAAATAGGTATTCACTGTAGAACTACAAGGTGCTATAATACCTTGATATTGTAGCTGATCTAAGAGTGCTAATATGTCACGTTTAACTTCAGGCTTCAGAGGATATTGAAACAGTACTTAGGGCTCACTTCTTAAAGGAATGACATGTGAAACAGAATCATTAGCCCACCCCACTTGGTTTCTATACAAGGCAGGAGCTTGTTTCAAAGCTCACTCGCTTGCATACTTTTCACTGAGATCTTTATTACTAAGGAGGAAAAGGCTGGCTTTATTACTTCCTCATTTCAAGGTGCATCCCTTATAAAGGCTGGAAGCCAGTCATCCACTTCAAGAAAAATATTATAAGTATCAGACATATGCAGACAGAATATTGCTTTCATTTTGCATGATATGTCTTGATGATGTACATTCCCATTTGGTGTCTCAACCTATTTATATTGTTTCATGGAATTCACTACCAGAAACTCCTGGAAAGTATGGTGACCTGTTGTCACTTCTGCTTCACCGTCTAGAAGCGCTATCATCCAAGTCCCATCCTGCAAAAATATTTGTAGTTTGGAAGGCGTTTTTAGTCAGTGTAGTAAATGTTTTATTTTTTGAAGTGTGTTTTACAGTCGGGTCATTTCTCTTCTTTCAATACACTAACCCTAGCTTCACATCCTGAATCACTTTTTTGCTTGACATGCTTGTCCTTTCAGCTGCATCTGGTCCGGCCACTTCTTTTTGTCCTTTTGCTGTCTGAGTCTGGAAAAGAAGGGTACCGGTCTGACTGTTTGGTTTTATCATGGTCCCTCAAATTATAACCACCTAGGCTCCTGAGTTTACGGAGATCCAAACCTTGTTTGTTGTCTTATTCTCTGATTCTTTTTAGTCTCTGGTACAGTTTTCCCCTTGCAGGAACCCTCAATCTTGCTTTTTGTTTTGAGTTGTGGTTTCACAGCTTGTGATCCTAAGGTGTTGTTGCCCACAGAAGTGTATACGTCCACAATTATTTTTGTCAATTCTTGTCATGGCCCTGAACAGAAACTGTTGCCATTCTCCAGCATATTGCCAGGGCTGTGGCTTCTCTGCGACTGTCATTTGAAATGATTGAAGAGGCCGTGGACATCTGTGCTCATTTTGTATTTGTTTCAAAATGTCAGCTGACACCTCTAATGTGGGGGTGCCATGCGTCCTAGTGCACACATGTGCAGAGACACTTCCCCAGGTGTTGCAGTCCTCTACGGGTGGCACCATCCCAAGGGGAAGACACATAGTCAAAATTCTATATTTGTTTTAGGGGGTTGTGTGAGGATAGTCAAAACTCTATTTTTGTTTTAGGGGGTTGTGTGAGGATAGACCACTTCCAGCCGGTTGGTTTTGTAAGCAGTCCAGAATTGAATTTCATCTAACTTCACCGTTCTGACAACTGTCGTCTGCAGTACGTCTTGTCTAAGTTGCCTATAAACAGCGCCACTGGAATTATGCTATTGTGTGGCAACAGCATTTTTCACATAATTATGGTTTTGCTGCATTTGCCTCATAATCCATCATCTGCCGGCATGATGTGCAGATTTTACCAAAAAAATATTGTTTCTACCTCAAACGGTTCAAATGTTACTGGAAGTGCAGAGACACATCTTATCGCACAGTGGAACGGCCTATGCAAAGGTTGACCGGTCAACTTTCTGCTGCTTATTGCAATATTTGGGTGTTAAACCTGTACTAATGAGGGGCAAACTACGCCCAGACAGTGTTAACAAGCAAAGAAATTAGAAAATATTGAATTAATACTATTACAAAATGTGTTGAATTAAGTCGCATTATTTGCCTTTTCTCGATGCATAATTTAGTCACCCTACCACATAATTTGGCCTTCCCCTGCAGCATAATTCCAGTCGCCATGCCTATAAATAGCTACTTTTTGATTTGGTAATCTTACTACCTCCCCATTCAATAAATTTGCTGGATGAGGAAATGGCATAATCTTAGCCAAACCAGGCCACGGACCATTATTATTTATGGGGCGTATTCTGACAGTCTGTAGTATATGCAGCATATGATGGTCAAACCAGTTCTGAGGTTCTTGGTAAGTCAAAGGGACTTCTAAATCACAATAAGCCTGATAATCTGCTGGTGCTGATGCTTGTCAATATATATGAGATTTACCAGTGTTTCAATCTACAGTCTCAAACTCCACTCAGGAGTAATCAAATTCAAAGTCATATGTAGCATGTGGATTTACAACAAATGTCACTGCACCCCTGTTACAGTGACACCCTTGCTCCTACGCTGTTGTTTAACTGGTGCCATGTAATTTAAACTTGTCTTAATAGGTGGTTGTGCCATCTTTTAGAGAACAGATTCAATAAATATGAGATGCAAAACTTTAAAATCATATAATGGGGATATGGAGATGTCCCATCCCGCTCCTTGCACTCACCATCTGGAAGCCTCGTAGATCCTTCTTCCTCGATCAAGGGCCAGCATCACAACCTGGAAAAGAAACAAAGAAAGGATGTTAGTAGAGAGGAGGGAGCTGAGACACGGAGATGCACCACAGACATTGAGGAAGGAATTCTCTGTCCAGGGGCAGAGGGATGGAGTAATTCCAGCAAAACGGAAAGTGATCCAGGAAAAAACCAATCAGTGGTGTTTTGGAAGCCCCTCTGAGGAGAAGGTGGCAACTGGAGGAACACACCGAAAGAGCACTGTAGGAGGAGAGGAGCCTACGAGTCAGGAATCCACAGGAGAATCAAGAGAGAGGACAAGCAAAACTGTCCCCAACGAAGATCCCCTGGAGAAGTGTACTGAAGATTGGTGGATGCCACCAGATTATACCCGTAAGCCAGGAGAGTTGTGGCAGTGCAGTGAGTGGCTGGTGAAAGGGGAGGCCAAAACACTTGTGGCGGAGTGTTTTTTACCGTGAGGTTTGGATTGGTTGTGGTGAGCAAGGGTGTTGTACTACATATTGCCTTATTTGTTATTAGTTTCTTGGTACATTTGTATGCTGGCCATAATATGAGTCACAAAGACCTATTTTTCTTGTTTATTACGTGCTTCAGTGAGCTTTCACTTCATTGCTTACAGTGATTGCCTCATAGAGTGGGTTTTTGTCTCACTCAGCTAGTGGAAAGATGATATTTTCTAAATACACCGCAGGGTCACACTAGGGCTATGGCAGATAAGGAAAGTGGGTACATCTATTGCACCTGGCAAATGAACATTCATGTGACCCCTGGAAGTGGGGGATTAAACAACCCATGAGACAGGGTATGAGTCTTTCTGAACAAATAGGCCAGATCAGGTTTTCACGGTTGTTGTGGTGAAGGGGAAAAATAACAGTTCAAGTAGGGTTATGGTCACTAATATCTGCTGTCGCTTCTGATGAAAGTTTTTGCAGCAAACTGGTATGACCTCTTCCTTAATAGCCCTATCGCAAAATTTCCTCTCTCTAATATAATATGATACCTGTTTTTTGGTGATCTGATTATTGATCTAATCTTATACTTGGAAAACAATGATGGGACTATCAAACACTAAGTCAGCAATAGGAAAAAAATATCTTGCTGACAAAGACATAAGCTTAATCATCATATTGATAAATCAGATGCAACAGGTAGAGTCATTTCTAGCATTTCTACGCATGTTAAAAACTTCACACTTTCTACGAAAGAAAATAGAGAACTGAAGACAGTGAATCAAAATAGTAGGGTCTGAAAGGACAAGATTTGGAAAAAGAAAAGTGTGAAAGGAAACTGTCAAAGTATTCAGTACACCCCAACAGTTGCACATACCCCCATGGTGCATGTCCTTTGACAATTTGTAGTGGGTTGGTTGGCTGCAGGGCCTGGCCTTTGGCCTGTCCGCTAAGACCCCTCTGCTGGTGCTGGTTGTATGTTGTAGTGGTTTATGTAAATCTGACATTTGCACTTAAACCTCTTTCCAGGTTCACAAATGATGTTGTGGTTTGGAATAGACTAGCCTATACTGTTAGATGTTTTACTTTGGCCATAAGTGTTTAGAGTAGTGGTTCATAAAAGATAGGACTATCTGCTGAGAGCTGTCTCTTAGGTGATAAGTGAGTGTAATAGTTGCTAAGATTACAGTGAGCTTTGTGCTGCACGTCTCTCAGCTGTGTCTTCTTATTTTTTTATTTAAATGATATTTCATGAAGTATATTGAAGTTTACTTTGCTTAATGATGTCATAAGTGAAGACATTTGAGATGTCATCATTGATGTCATTGAAAATGTCATGAGTGATGTAATATGTGAGGTCATAAGGAGTGCATTAGAGGGGCATAAGTTATAGTTAGCTCAGGTAACTATAACTGCTGAATTTCTATGGTATTTCTATGGTATTGTGTGTATACAATCTGAGCCTACCTATAACGTCCCTGTAACCTTTGTTTTTTATGTGAATTTCTAATTTTTCAATGCTGTTTCCTAACTGTAACGTCCCTGTAACCTTTGTTTTTTAGTGAATTTCACCATTTTTTAAATATAAATTGTGCTACAATTACACCTGTAAGTTCAATTTAGTAATTATATTTTTACAAATGAATGAATACATTTTATGCACACTTTTATTCCTATTATTACATTTTAAAAATAACAAATAACAAATCAACATAATGTAACGTATGTGAACCTTCTACAAATGCAATCCAGCAAGTCTTTCTTTTTTTTATATTCATTGATGTCATCAGTGATGTAATTTGAGATGTCATCAGTAATCTCATCAGTGATGTCACTGACTATGTCATGAGTGATGTAATATGTGAAATCATAAGCAGTGCATTGCGGGGACGTAAGTTATAGTGAGCTCAGGTAACTATAACTGCTGAATTTCTATGGTTTTGTATGTATAAAATATGAGCCTAACTATAACGTCCCTGTAACCTTTGTTTTTTTCAGTGAATTTCTACATTATTTTGAATGCTATTTCCCAACTATAACTTCCCTACAACCATTGTTTTTTTTGTGAATCTTGCCGTTTTTTATATAGAAATTGTGCAACGATTTCACCTATAAGTTCAATTTAGTAATGTATATTTTTCCAAGTTTATAAATACATTTTATTCACACATTTATTCTTATTATAGATTTTAAAAGTAACAATTAACAAATCAATGTAACATAGCATATGTAAACTTTCATAAAATGCAATACAGCAAGTCTTTCTCTTTTTTGTATTCATTTTATGGATCTGTAAATCTGCAGCAATGCCACCACGAATCCGCCACAAATCTAAAAACACAACCAAACCTCAACTTCTCATTGGATACAGTAGGTCTCCATGCATCCACATTGAACCCACACCCTAAATCAGTTATTTGGGTTTCACATCTCTCTGGAGACAGTCTAAAAACCACAGCTGAAAATCATGACTTTCCTTCAAAAGAAGAAAGTTTCAAAGTTAAGATGTCTTCTGCTGAAGATATAACAGGAGGAAAAAAGCACAAGACGAAGAAGAAGAAGAAGAAGAAGACTTACTACACTCTATGCAGCTAAGAACTGTCAAGAGGTACGATGAAGAAGCATTCACATAGCACATCCTCTATTTGGAAACACTTGAAAACCATACATACAAAGATGTATCACAGGATGATGAGATAGAGGGAATGTGGTGTATCGTCACCAGCAGTTGGACCTTCTGTAAGACCCTTACCTCCTGACCAGATGGTTACCATCCCTGTTGTTTCACCAAAACTGCAAGCCCTAGAAGGTACAGTTCTGTAGATTGTGAGGTTTTCAAGATATTTACATATACTGGGCTTTATTAGCTCACGCCCTTCCCTGTCCACCACCCGCTGTCCAAAAAAAGACTCCTTGGCCCAAAGTAAATCCTTCCTTTTGATTGAATCCAGGTTGCAAAGAGATCCGCCCTTCCTAGAGTCCTAAAACCTTCCTGTGAAGGAAGATGCCTGATTCGGGTCACTCGGGTCACTAATGACCACCTCTCAGCCTTCCATACCAAATGAAGAGTCAGTCAGACAGTAGACAATACAAACCAATAACTGTTTATTCAGAATACACTCAGAGCAGAGCCCAATCATCCCAGTCGCAAGGAGTGCTGCAGAGGGACTGAAATCGACAAGCATAAGGATACATTATGTACATTTCCTAACTGGGCTAGAATACGCCCATAATGGAATTTTCCAGGCAGGTGCTGCAAAGCAATGGAATACAAGAGAAAAACAAACTCAGTGCTCATATCTCATGCAAAGTTACAAAGTCCAAGTTTGCTCCAGTCGGGCCTGTGACAAGACAAATGGGAGAAGGACTATATCTAGTGATAAAGGTCTGCACTAATAGGAACAGTCTATTCATTAGTGAAGCAAAACCCAACTTAGAGAAACGAAACCTAGCAGAGGCCTTTACTCAGAAATACCAAAGGATTAGTTTTGATCATGATTCAAATTGGCGCCTAAATAGTAAATGGTGCCGCGAATGCTAACTTACATAAGATGATGCGGAAGCAGAAACATTTCTTTTCTAACATACCCTCCTTTTAGCATGAGCTAAAACATTTTCTAACAGCAACAAGAAAAATATAGAAACAGGGAAACAAAAGATAATGAGTATAACTCCTCATGAACATTCCATATTCTCATTATCGGGAAGGGAGACTATAAGGAGGGAAGAAGTCTCGAAAATGCCCTCATCTATCTGCATTAGGTCATCTATCTCTTTGTGCACAATAATTTAATCATTGGTATCATGAATCGAAATATTCCTCTTAGGAGTGAGAAGAGAGGTACAATAAGAGCAACAGAAGGGGAGGCATTGAATAAGGGCACAACAAAACACCAATATCGCATTCAAATAAATCACCTTTTCAAGAATCAACTCCCAGCCACCAAAAAGAGACCAACTCCAATTTCCGCTTTCCATTCCCTTGACATTCTCGAGGAAGTCTAATATGTGTTTAGTAATGTTCTTTTCCGTATTTTTGATCCTGACTACACACTGGTCTCTCACAACCGCGCATATACCACCACTCTTGGCTAGAATGAAATCCATTACATATCTAGTCTGTTCAGAATCTATTCGCATACTCTCTAACTGGGTAGGGCCGTCGTGTAAAGCAGCCACGGTAGTGTTTGACAATATTTGCAACTTGCACCCCAAATATTCTCTGGCTTTCTCACCCTGGGCCATAGAGGTACCACCCAAAGTGAAAATAGAAGAAAGGATGTATTCAAAAGTAATCCTATTACTATAATTTTTGACCTCTATATCAGTCACTCCCTCACAAAATTCTTTGGTCAAGGTCCTTTTAACCCAACCAACATTTGGCTTAGCATATTTACAAGGGATGCCTAAGGGCAACACCATTTCAAGAGCTACATCGTCAGTACCATTAAGCACATTAGAATAAGTACCATTGGAGCAAAAAATAAAACCCTGGGTGTGCATAAATCGGTTCTTCATAATCTACTGCGGCATATCTGGTGTTTTTTCCTAACGTACTTGGATCCTTGTCACCCACAAGGGGCATTGTATTTTTCTACAGAACAATTCCAGAACAATTGATATACAAAGAAGTGTCTATACTATTCACTATAGGGAAACAAGCAGGATAATAACCAGCCTCCCGGGTGACTATCAGTTCCTTATGGTGCCAACCCACCAATGTGACATTCTGTTCTTCCATGTAAAAGTTGTCGCAATAGGTGTTGTTATCACAGCCTGGATAACCCATTGCCAGTGGCTTTCTATAATATAGACAAGGACCTGGATAGCCAAAACAAAATACTCCCTTCACTTCTGCAAATTGCGGGGGGCGAGTATTTGTATAGTCAACAAGAGATAATGGGTATGCAGTCCATAAACTAATGACGGACTCGATGGGATGGCAAGCGGACCCTTCTCCAAAGAATCTCTTATGGGTGTCTAGAAACACATTGCTTGGAGCTGTCCTTTTCTTTCTTGGAGGGGTAATAATTGTAACCTTGGTACGCGAAGACACATCCTGATCATTTTCCAAAACCCATGACACCCCACACAATATTGTGACAGTTCTTATCATATGCACAGAGAGGATATAGAATTTAGGACTTAAAGAGCCATACAGCCCTGGAGAAGTCGTGGGGTCTCTTCCTATCGATGAAACACATGTTGGCTAGGCGTTGTTGGATTAAAAGAAAAAGAAAAGAAAACAGAACTTTATTCCTCTTTATTGTTTGCACCTACTCTTTTGTGAATTTCACTTGTGAATAGAGCGTGTTCATAGGATAAGAATTGTCACAATATTGGCCTCAGGGTCCAACGATTTGAGGGTCTAGGGTGTTTTCCCTCACCTTTTGCACCGTGTAGAGTAATAAGTACCGATACTGACACAAACTCTATAGGCACCATTGCTCTTAGTTAATGACACCCCTCCAGTGCAAGTTCCCCACACAATATTATTAGCAGTAAAATCACAAGAGCCGCACATGTTATTTTCTTCTTGCGGCTCCACACTACATTATGCTGGCCAACAAGAATCACTGGCTGCTCTTCCTCAGCAACCAAGCTACCAAAGGGATGCGTAACAAATGATGATGTAGGGGAAAAATGCAAAGGAAATATACAAGTTCCCAGTGTCCGTCAGAGCCTCATTGGTACTGGCTCCTATGGTCTATCGATACGTTGGCACCCTTGAGCACCTGCAGTGGAGCTTGCTCTGTCCTAAGCTCGTATCCCACGTGGTATACTTTGGTCTTCCCTATCTAATTTTCAAACAACTAACTAAAGTAAGCAAAACGTCTTCACCAAGCTTAATATATTTACATTGGTACTATAGCTCAGTACAGCCTATCTTACACAGTCCATCCCTAATCTCTTTTCTCCTTGGATGCACTTTCCCTCACCCGAGGGTGCAAATTGTACCTGGTAGCCCCAGGCACTGTAGGATCAGTGAACAACGGCTCCTGGATAGCTCGTATTTCCAGAGGAACAACACATCATAATTTTCCTTATCCGTCTGACTCCAAATTAGTTGGGCATCACTGAACGGGACAAACCGAGGCACCTGTTCACACTCGGAGCCCCGATACCATCCTTGACCCACTGATCATAGGGTAAAGGTAAAGGAACCTACCAACAATGGGTGCAGTCATAGTGCCATCTGGTCACTTAAAACAAGAGCCATCAACATATAGTTCCCTGTGTGGGTCAGATAAGGAAACATCAGTCAGGTCTACCCATCCTTTCGTTTCTTTCTCTGTTCGGAAGATGCAGTCATATTTATCAACTTCATCACTCTCAGAAGAGAGGGGTAGTAACATGGCTGGATTCAGAGTAGCACATCTTTTAATTGTAATGTGTTTAGCAAACAATGTCAATTCAAAAGCAGTAAGAGGTGTACTGGTGAGGTGCTGTGTCTTTGTCTTATTCAAAAGCATGTCCACAGCATGGGGTACCATGACTAGGAGGCCAGTATCAAGTACGAGTCCAACCGATTGTCTGATTGAAGTGGCCACAGCCGTGACTGCTCTTAGACAACTCAGGAGGGCTCTCGCAACTGGATCAAGCACAGCAAAGAAATAAGCACACAGTTGTTGCTTATCCACAAAATGATGAACATCCTCCTGATCATCAGGGTAACCTGAGAGCGTCCGTTTAAGAATCGGAACAATAGGACTATTGCAAATATTGGCAGAAGTCGCTTCAACTACATCTTTTTGGATCAAATCCTGGATAATCTGTAGAAGGGCTCGTTATCCCGCCGTAGGTATCTTATACTGAGGAATACAAGGGAAAATAGCATTGTCTTTGTCCTGTATCAAAACTGGTGGTATGTGCAATAGTCCTACATCTGTATCACCTGTCGCCCATAGTGAGGGTGGCACATCAGCAAATTCAAAGGGAAGAGGTACATCCTGAGACAAACACTGTTTAACACCCACATCAGGGCCAATCGTCATATAAACACATGCTGGGGAACAATGAATAGTAGCAGGGCAGGCTTTAGTGCTGGTGGCGCCCTGTGCGACAATGTTTGTTGGCGCCACCCATTGACCACCTCCACCACGGATTCTCTCACTAGCACCCTTTAACAGTGACCAAGTCTCCATAACCACACCCTCTTAGATGCATTGAATTAGTTATACAGCACCACTCATACCAGTGTAGGGTGTCTGAGCACTTTGCATTACACACACATTACACAGAGACAATCATAGGTGTGTAAATCAGTGTATAGGAAATGTTACATAAGCCAAAGGACTAAAAGTGTAGGAGTCACATGTCATCCATACTGGTAGGCATTATAGTTTAAGAGTGCTTGGTGTGGAGAAGCACAAACTCAGAGTCGAAAAAGAAACAGCATAGTTGGGAGTTTTCTTTAAAAATAAGAATCGATTTCTAGCCAAATTAACCCTTTTTGCAACATTAATCAATGCTCTAATAATGTATACTTTGCAGTGTGTATGCAGTTCTTGGATGAAAGTAATTAGCTCACTATCCTATATTAGGACTTTAAGTTATAAATTGCAAGTAATAAAAGGATGTCTCTTGTGAAAGCAGTAACCTGCTGATCTGTTTACATCACACGCACTCTGTAATCTACTTGGTACACGTTCTTTGCAGCAGGCATATTAACTCTCTGCCCTAACTTCACCTAAAAGTCAAAGCCTCAACTATACAAAATGCTGATCTCTCTCCAGGAAGATAATTAATCACACGAGTTATGTTGACATTTATGTGAGGCCTGGAAATTGCCGGGGGAAAGAAACGCTGCAGCAGGTGCTTCAAAAGCATAATAAACTTTCAAACACGGCGCCCCCAGGGAGCCAGCACCCGGTGCAGTGGCACCGGTCGCACCGCCCTAAAGCCGGCCCTGAATAGTAGCATGCAATTTCTTCAACAAATCCAAACCCATCACATTTTCTCCACATTTTGAGGTTAACAAAAACAGAGAATCCACAGTAAAAGGACAAACAGTCAATGCATGGGGTCGGGAAATGGGGCTTACAACCAGTACACCTGAAAAACCTACCAAAACAATATTATGGCCAGACAGAGCTGCCCCAGGGACCAAATGTTGAGAAACAGAACTCTTCGTCGCACCTGTGTCCACCAAAAATTCCTTACTTGAGGCTTGAAAATCCGCTGTGACATAAGGACCACTCTGAACTACAGGTATCAGAACTGTCCCCTCACTCTGTCCCTGCCTATCCTAGCTGTAAGCTCAACACAAAAGAAGGGGGAGGAAGATAGCACCTTACTTCGACCTCCTCAGGGTAAGTATCAACACACAGAAAGAAGTAAGGCTACTGACATCGCAATTTTTATCGAGTGATAATCAAACGTAAAAGTGTAGCAGAGTGTAATACTTTGTAAAAACTGCCCTCATCCACAACAAATTGTGGCATGGTTCCTCATAGGGCTGCTGCGATGCCTCAGCGCAGGCCAATGCTTGAGGCGGAGCAATAGAGTGGGGAAGACAATACAAACACACAGAAAAGGAAAAGTATCCAAGAAAATATTTGAGCAGATTAGCCTTACTTCTTTCTGTGTGTTGATACTTACCCTGAGGAGGTTGAAGTAAGGTGCTATTTATTTATTTAGAAAGTTTTATAAAGCGCAAACATCACCATTGCGGGTATGAGAGCACTGCACACAAGGAGAAAGCATGAATAAACTCTGTACAATAGAGGTCAACACAGTGACACAACAAGGAGTGCACAATCAAGATCAGGAACTAGTAGTGGGCCACACTAGATCAATTTCTCCTAGGGTGTAGAATATTTCCTGTAATATTCAGCAAAACAAACAAAAATGAACTCGAAACAACATAATAAAATGAGTGACAAAACTGTAGGGTGAGGGCCCTAGGGTAAAATAACATTTATCAACCAAACATAAAATAAATGGAGAACGCTATGTTGGGATAAATGTCAAGACTGTCAGCATGGGTACATGTAAAAGAAAACACGATGATGCAGTTAATGATCACTCAGGAAAATCAATTTGG
Source organism: Triturus cristatus (assembly GCF_964204655.1). Taxonomy (NCBI): domain Eukaryota; kingdom Metazoa; phylum Chordata; class Amphibia; order Caudata; family Salamandridae; genus Triturus; species Triturus cristatus. The sequence continues at coordinate 629,463,557 of NC_140587.1, forward strand.
CCTGTTTCTTGAAATAGGCAGTGGAAGGATTGGCTCTAATCTCAGTAGGAAGAGCATTCCAAATTCTAGGTGCAAGGCCAGAGAAAGCACGTTTGTACGTACTTTTCTTCTTGAATTTGGGAGGTTTTGAGCGAAGTGTGAACGTACTTCTTAAGTTCCGACCCGAGCCAGAAAGAACAAGCTTGTCCGCCAGATAAGCCTGAGTGTTGTAATGCAAGGCTTTATGCGTGAGGCAAGCTATTTTAAAACAAATCCTCGCTTCAATAGATAGCCAGTTAAGCTGCAAAAGGTCAGGTGTAATGTGGTTGTGTTTTTTGGAGCCTGGCCGATGCATTGAGAGTGGCTCTGAGAGGGGCCAAGCTCGCTTTAGGCAGCCCAGCAAGGGTTACCATACCAGGGATTGTACTGCAGGCCGTATGTCTTCGGTCGGAAGGAAAGGTTTGATTTTCTTGAGGGTGTTGAGATGAAAGTTGGCACCCCTAATAGTGGCACTGATGTGAGCTTGCATATTAAGGTATTTGTCCAAGGTATTCCCTAACGATTTATTGGAATCAACCACGTGAGGGGTGCAGTTAAGGGCTGTGAGTTGCTTTAGCCAGTCCTCGGTAGGTGCAGAGTGATTGTGGGGGGCAATCAGCAGGAATTCAGTTTTGAGGGTATTCAATAAAAGATGGTTCTGGGCTAACCATTGCTGAGTTTGCGAAAGAGCCTCATTTAAAGCTTCAATGTCATCTAGAGAGGAGATCTTCAAGTAAAATTGTGTGTCATCCGCATACATGTGGTAATGAATGTTGGACTGGTTCAGAATGACAGTGAGAGGTTCCATAAAAAGGTTGAAGAGCGTGGGCGAGAGTGCGGATCCTTGCAGAGCTCCAATCCTGACCTGGGTACTGGAAGCAAGGGACTGGTTGAGTTTAATCCTTTGTGTGCAGCTATGTAAGAAAGAGGTAAACCATTTTAGGACCGGTCCCGCTAGACCCATCCTACGTTGAAGAAGATTAATCAAGGTTTCATGTTTGATGGTGTTGAATGCAGATGACAGGTCCAGAAGGATCAGAAGACAAGGGACATTTTGATCAAGGGATTTCAAGGCGTTATCCACAATGTGCGTTAGTACAGTTTCAGTACAATGCCCTGCTCTGAAACCAGATTGATAGAGGTCCAGTAGTTGAAATTTCTCTATATGGTTGCAGAGCTGCTTGTGGACGCATTTCACGAGCAGTTTGGCTAACGTCATGATGTTAGTGATAGGTCTGAAGTTGTTGGGAACAGATACATCTGAGTTGGGCTTCTTAGGGATGGGAGTGACTTGCCCAATTTTGAGGCAATCAGGGATGCTCCCATGTAGGAGAGATTCATGAATAATCCGTGACCAAAGAGGTAGAATGGCCAAGTTGAGGTCTTTTAAAAATTTAGCAGGAAGTGGATCATTGAAATGATTGGCCGGTTTTAGAGTTGCCACATCATGGAGTAATTCTGTGCAATCTGGCAGGATAAAGGCATTCCAAGAGGCGTAATTTTTGGGAGAACAACCGAGAAAGAAGGCGACTGCAGAGGAAACCACAAGCTCCTCTGGAGATGTGGTGAGGATTAGAGGCGGCACCATGGGAGTGACAGGTTGCAGCTCCAATTCAATTTTTCTAGTTTTTTCAGAGAAGTGCACTGTGAAGTCCTCCCTGCTAGGAAGCGGAGTCATGGAAGACAGGTTTGGGTTGGAAGTGTGGTTTGCTTACTGTTTGATAATTTCAAATAGCATCTTGGGTCTGTTTTTAGCGCCATCCAGCTACGCCCTGAAATGGTCAGTTTTAACAATGCAGATTTTTTTATTGTAACAGCTTCTCATTTTCCTTAGCTGATAGAGGCTGGTGGTGGAAGGCTCGTTTCTCCAGGTCCTCTCTGAAAGCCTACGTTTACGGTGTTTGTCATTTAGGGAACCATTAAACCAAGGTTTTGATTGTTTGAGAGGAATCCTTTTAAGTTGTTTCGGCACAATGGTGTCAAAGATATAAGCCACAGTGCTAATGTAATAATCTGAAAGATAATCCAGGTTAGTCATGTTAGGGGGAGGCTGAAGTCAATTCATAGTAATGGAAGTAAGAGCATTGATGTTGACGTCTCTGATGTTGCGAGACCATTGTTTCACTTTAAGAGGTTGTCCCTTTCTGCTAGTGGTCTTTTCCAGTATGTGGAAGGCAATTTGATGATGATCCGACCAGTCGCAAGGTAGGATGTCACTCGTTTGAATGAGATTGTCTCTAGCAAAAATTAGGTAGAGGGTGGCACCTTTGTTGTGGGTGGGTCCCTTACAGAACTGAGAGAAGTTGAGATTGGAGAGGAAAGTCTTAAAGAAGCTGGATAAAAGATCATTGGTGTCATTCCAAAGGAGGTGAAAGTTTCCAAGGAAGATATGGTATAGTTGATCCGAACATGAGCTAATGAGCTCCATGATTTGCTCTATGAAGATCAAATTGTCACCCGGAGGATGGTAAATCGTGTGAAGCACACAGACAATCTTGCCCTTCTTCCAAATTTCTGTCATTAGTAGCTCACAGGAATATAGCGGAGCCTTCTGAGATTGCTTTATGGTTAGGCTGGAGCGATGAATGCAGGCAATGCCACCCCCCATTTTGCCCGGCCGATCACATTGGATAATGACATAATCACGCGGTACTAAAATGTCGAGAACAGGGAAGGAGGCAATCGTTGAGCCATGTTTCCGTGAGAATCATTAAGTCCAAATCTTGCGCTAGGATGAGTGCAGAAATGTCAGCAGCATGTTTCACAGCCGATCTGCAATTGAGCAGCATCGAATTAATGTGAGGGGAGGTGTTAATCTCTTCAATATGAGCAGTAGTTATTTGAAGTAGGTTTTCCTTATTTCCCGATCTGGAGTTGACCCTGGGTTACCTGTCAGGGTCAGGGGAAATAACTGGGATGTTAATAACGAAGTTAGAGGTGGTGAAAGACCCCGTACTACTATACAAGAATACAAGAGAGAGGATGTCTTCTGCCGACAGCTGAGGCTGAAACCTACGAGGTCTGGAGTGATGGTTAGGCAGAGGCCTAGAGATCCACCTGGAACTAATTGTGGATCAGGAAAAGAATTCTTCGTCCCCATCCCCAAAGACTCCAGGTGTGTTGCAATGCACATTCCCATGTGGAGGGTGTAAATTCCATATCCTTTCCATCTTCATGGTGAACTGTAGAAAGGACTGCATGATCTCTTTGACAATCAGGAGATCCTGCTTGAGGTCAGCGAACTTCTCCTCCAGGTAAGGCCCATTAAAGCACTCCTCAGCAGCCCCAGTAACAGACGAAGGGTGGGAACCTGAAGTTTGGAGGGAACTGGAAGGTACAGTAGGACCCTTACTGCAATTAAAATGGGGGCTAGAGTTCCGCTTGAGCGTAGATTTGTCATCAACCAAGGATAGACTATCAGCAAGATATGATGCAAGAGGGAGCTGCGCCGAACCAAGGTAGGGCTTGGTAGCCGGCACGTTGGTTTCAAAACAGGCAATAGGAGAAGCACAGGAGGCAGACAGGTGTTAAAGGGTTATGTGTAGATGGACTGGGGCCAGCAGCTAGTTCCATTGCCCTGGAGGTGGGAGTGCCTGAAACTGGGGGAAGCGAAATAGGGTTTTCATGGTTAGAAGTGTAGGCGGTGTGATGCACAACCCTTATCTTGTTGGAGCTAACGGGTCGACCAATGTGTAGGGCCGGTGATGCGACATTAGATGTCAGGAGGGGGAGAAGAGGAGAATTACTGGGAGCAGCCCCTAGGTGTAAGGCTCTCGGATCGGTGCTACCAGAGCCTAAGGGAGAAATAACCGGTATGTCAGTGATAGTAGTGTGCGTGCTAAGGGTGTCCTCTGAGTTGTTGGAGCAATCAGAGCGGTACACAGGTAAATGAGCGGGCTCAGCCAAGTAGGCAGAAGAGGCGTAAGGCACAGACAGTGCTATTATAGAGGGTAAGCCCCTAGGCAGGGCTTGTGATATAGAATTGAAAGAAGCAGAGGTGTACGTTGCAGAGGGTGAAGATAAGGATGTTCCCATTATTGTATAAGGAGATGGTCAACTCAGCCTTAAGGGCAGGGGAGGGTAATATAGTTAATCGGAAACCGTGCCGAGTTTTGGCCAGTAGCTTGGTTCTCAGCATAGAAGTTAGAGACTTTCTCCACTGGGCTCATCTGATAGTGTAGAAAATGGAGTCAGTCACCACAGAGCCCTTAGAGGTAGTAAATGTGTCCGATATAAGTGTTTCCGGACAGCGTTTGAGGAGATTGTGTTTGATGGACTTTTTCGCTTTCAACGATAAGTTGGGGGGGTAGATGATCTTACAAGCATTCAGGCCTAACTGAGCACGGAGGTCAGAGGTGCTAGCGGTGCGTTGAGACATGCTGAGGTTAGGTCATAGATAGCGGTGGAGAGATAGTTCAAGTAGAATTGCGCACTCTCAATAGAGGGGGTAAAGTAGTAGTAGCCAGGAAATAAATAGCAGGCATAGGTACCCCGAAAATCCCTAAAAGTCAAGAGTAAGCCTGGCGACCTCCAGCTTAGAGATGGGCTGGTCGAGGTGCACTTCTTAGCCGCTACAGCGTTACAAGATGGCCGCCCCTTTATCCATAAAAGAGCTTGATGGCCGAGAGACAGTCCTATTTTAATTTCTATGACAGGAAAGAAAGAAGACTCCATTAAGTAGAGGTGCCCACATGAGTGGCAGGGGAGAAATAACAACAAAATAGAGGGTAGATAGTTAGATCCGTATAGCTACCCCAAGAGTGATTATTTGATTATAAAAGCATTCTGTACGGACGACTCCAGATAAGTGGAAATGAAACTTGGAGGTTTTGGATCCATAACAGAGTAAATCTCCGCTACTGAACCTCAGAACGATCATATTCAGTTTTGCTAACTAACCCAAAATAAGACCATCAAAATAGGGCCAATAGGACAGGAGGATAAGTAGCATCTGACGATTTAAGGTGATTCCAGTAGTCCATGCAAGAATGTCATTAAAGGAGATCCCATTATTATAGTATGTAGGAATGAAGTAAACTGACCTATCCAATATGGCCGCTGTTAGAAATGGGATTTCTGGTTGGCTAAGGCTTGCGCCAAAGTCAGGCAGAAACCACCACTCTAGTCAGGGCAAGGAAGTTACACGCCAAAGATAACCCCTGCTCACCCCCTTGGTAGCTTGGCACGAGCAGTCAGGCTTATCTCTGAGGCAATGTGTAAAGCGTTTGCGCGCGAACGCAGCAACAACACCCAAGGCCCACCACAAAGGAAACTCCACACAAGGTATTATATAAAAATAGCCTTTGTATTATACCAAAACACATTAGATAAAAACACACACTTTACAATGTGCCAACAGGCACGGGCAGAATTTACAAGGGATTATATGTACAGAGGACAGGGCCACATGGACCACTGTCAGGGATGAGCACTTTGTAGAAATTAGCACTTAGAACATAGGAATAAAATTACTGTAGCACAAAATAACTTATATAGCACACAACCAGTAATTACTGGTATCAGGTAAGTACCACCTACGCAACCCTAACCACCTTAGGAAAATGCCACGCAGGGAACTAGGACCTCACTAGCACCACCTGTACTAGGAGAAAACAAACAACCACCTAAGTATCACAATACCTGTAGGGGTAAACGCACATTGCACATAATGCATCACATTCAGAGGTGTAGGGAAGGAAAACACATGATGCATAAAAACATTCAGAGGTGCAGGTTAGAAACAATAGCGCAAAACTCACATTAGCCACCACCTGTGGCAGTCCCTAGGCCAACTGGCCTCGAAGGGGAAAGGATGCCCTGTGTCAATGTCAGGGGAAGGCTGCGCAAGCCCCCAAGCGTGGAGGGGCACAACCTAAACGTTGCAGCTGCCCACTAAGGGCTGGGCAGCTGTGAGTGAACCTAGGCACCACTGTGCCTTTTCAAACAAATAGGCAGCCCTCATGTGGAGCCTCTCTGGGCTCTGCCAAAAGAATGCCCGTTGTTGGAGCCTTCTAGGCTCGAGAGCAATGCGCCGTGTGGGAGCCTCCCTCAGGCTCTAAACACAATGCGGGCCTCGTTGGAGCCTCTCGGGGCTCGGCCACACTGCCTTTGGGGGAGTCCCTCGCGGGGGACTCTCTAACTATCCAGATGCCCCCCTGAGCCTTGCAGGCTCAGAAATAGCTGTGGGGCGCGTCGGAGCCTCGCCGGCTCTGTGACAAATGTAGGGGCCACGTTGGAGCGGCCCGCTGCCTTCCGGGGCCGCTCTTTCCTATCAAACAAATGCCCCCTTTATGTTGGAGCGCACTCGCGCTCTGGAACCATTGATGCGGTCCCGTCGGAGCCTCACAGGCTCAAGAAGCACTGCCCCCCCAGGCCAGAGCCCCACTCACCGGATGTGGCCACGACTCCTCCGGCCTCGGTGCTTCTCCGGAGGGCCCCGGGGTGCAGGGTAGGCTCCTGCCTGCTCTGGGGCTTCGAATCCAGCTGCGCGTCTCCGGTGGGAGGCGGGGTAGGCTCCCGCCTTCCTACTTCCGGTCCCTGTTGTCCCGGAGGCCCGCCCCCGGCCCGCCTGACTTCCTGGTCGGGCGCCGGAGGGCGATTTCGCAGACAAATGCCGGGTGGGCACCGGCGCGTTTAAAATACTATAAATCGAGGTGGGCACTCGTTATGGCGGCAAGGTCCCTGGCAGGGTGGGCACCTGCCAGGGGACTTCAGGATCAGACTAGAACGGGGCAAATGCCGGGTGGGCACCGGCTTCCAGAAATCTAGCGCTAAGGACAAAAGTGAAAGCGCTTTCAGCGCTAAAAGGCCAGTAAAAGCTCCCAGGCGCTTAGGGATACAAATAAAGTGCTCCCAGCGCTTTAAGAAGGATAATAACAAAGTCCAGCAAAGTTCTTCCCTGCATCCAGCAAGGCAGGGGTGGGGGGCAAGGCTGGACCCAGAGCCAGCGCACTGGGCCTCCAGGCAGGGAGGTAGTCCAAGTGGCGGTCCTCTGGTCCAGCAGCAGCAGCAGCCCCCCCTCAGATAGGATCCTGGAAGAGAACAACTTCTGTGGGGACACAGCCCCATTTTTATACACTAAAACCCTTTGTTCTTGGTTCAGGGTGAGGGGGAAAACCAGTCGCAGCTGGTTGGGGAGCACCCTTGATGTGCTCAGCCCCTCACTCTATTCACTGGCAGGGCTAGGGTCGTCAGTCGCACCACAGGGGGCGGAGCCAGCATTGTGTGGGGAAAGCCCTGCCCTATTCAGGTCCAAGGTGCACTCCTCCCAAGCCATCAGCATGCTAATCTCCCTATTCACCACCGGGTGACTCCTCCTGACTCTGGGGAATCCCTAGCCCGTCACATGACCTCAGCCAGCCAATCACGCAACAAGGCACACATTTTACACTGCACACCGAAGTGCCCACTTCTAGAAGTGGCACTTCCATACTAGCTACACGCACGCCACACGCATCATCGTGCAGCATTCAATCACACGAGTCCGCACATACCAAACTCGACCATGCACACCCCACGCATCAGGAACTACCAGGGACACATACATTCCCCATGCATTCCTATGGGAGGGCAGGCCTATCTCACCACATGCACTCAGAGTGCGCACGCACTTTACCCTGGGACACAGGGAAAGTGCGCAGAAACCAAAAACCACTATCACCAAGTCACCAATAAAAGCAAAAAATGTTCAGGGGTGAACCTGCCAGAAGGGCCAAGTCCAACACAACCCCCTTCCAGCCAAAACGCAGGGCAGACCAATCACCACCGTGATGGACTTCCCTGCTTGGGGCGATAGAACACGGACGCGGGCCCGCAACTGCAGGGACACCCTCCGGTTCTACGCCACGGTGAACCCATGGAACTCCTTCTAAAACCACTCTCTGGACCAACTGGGCTACCCCACTGGTACTCCCAAGCTGTCCGCGGCCAAGACCAGGCCCTAGGCCACCCAGGTGCCACCGGTCTTTGCCTAATCACAGAGTGGGGGGTAGTAACCCCTGGCACATAGCGTCCATTCTCCACTCTTCCTCTCTGCAAGACAGGACTAGACTGCCACTGTTTCTCCAGCCTAGGGTCTACACCCTCAGGCGGACCAGGAGTCTCAGGGAAGGCTCTCCTCCCCCTACCTCTTCTCCTAGGGTTCCTCCTCTGGCGAGGGGTACACCTAGAACGCCATTCCAACCCAGGGTTTAACCCCTCAGGTTGTACCGGGGCCAGAGGGGCTCTCCCACCCTCTGCACCCCCTTCCAGAGCCCTGCTCCCTACCAACTGGGGCGGTACCTCTGGAAGAAGAACCGGTCGGGACGCTGGTTACAGACGTCCCACCCTTCAGGTCAGGCTGATCCTGAACCTGGCCTTCCAACTTCCGGCCTAGAACCTTTGGTGGAATAATCGCCTGGCACTCCAGGACTTTGGGGGATTTACACTCCATCCCCCTGAGGCTATCAAATGACACATATGTCGAGCGACTGTCTGTCTGGCACTGATCTCCCGTCCCCTGTCCACCTGACAGTGCGCGGAGATCCCCCAGAACAGAAGTGGTGCCACCCTGGTCACTACACGGGATCCTAGCCCAACTGGGTAGTCCCTGACCCACAGGCCCTTCCACTGGGGAACTCATCCCCCAATCACTCCTCACGCTGGACTCCTGTACCCTCCCTACCGGAGCGGTACTGCCAGACTCTAGAACCACAGGAGCCCTGTTTACAGGCGCTCCAGGTCCTCTACTCACTGAGAGATCTCCCTCAAGTGGACTAACAGGACAGCCTAGGTCCCCAACTTGGTGTTCCCTCATGAAACCATCCAAGTCCTGAGGCAGGGTTTCGGGCGTCTGGGGACCCTCGGTCACCCCCTTACTCCCGCTCCACTGAGCCAGGCAGTAAGCCCCTACACCCTCCTTGCTATCCTGGGACCTAGCTGGGCTACACTGAGCCTCCTCCACCACGCTGGGCTGGAGGATCTCTGACCCACTATTGTTGGAATCACTCACTAATGACTCTAGACAACCTCTGGCCCTTTCCCAGCGGTCTGCTTCCTCTGCAAGTTCAAATGGACAAAAAGAGTTATACCTCAACAGGTGTTGGCACAACCCTGGTGAACAACTACTGAGCATCTGCTCTTTGATAACCAGACTATACAGGGCGGTATAACTGCGTTCCGGGCAAAGCGTCATCCACTCGAACAGTGCATCATCACATTCCCCCAAAAACTCCTCCCAAGAATGGTGAGACAGCTTCCTACTGCCCCTGAACTTCAACCTATACTCCTCCTCTTGGGAACAAGGTACCACACTCGGGGAACTGGGAATGGGACTCTCTGTACTGCACTTTATATCGCTGCCACCACTGGACTCCACCCTCACTGGGGAATCCATAAAACTACCACTATGCTCAGGGGACAGGGAAAGGGATGAGGCGCTATCTCCTACGCTGGACCCAGCAAGGGACTCCCTACCTACGGGGTCCTCACTCTCTACTGGCATCCAGGTACTGTCATCTTCTTCTGAATCTTCAGGGCTCCCCACAGACCCACCACCCTCCAGGTGTGAGGCCCGGGCCCTTTCTTCCTCACTGCGCTCACGTTCCCATTCACCTGCTTGCCATCCAATCATGTGGTTCCTCAGTTCGTACACAGTGTCTGACTCTCTGACCCCTATGTTTCTCTCTCTACAGAACCTTTCCAACTCCTGCATACTGTAATAAACTAGATCACTGGGATCAAAAGCAGGCTCCATTCTGGCAGACGTTCTAGAGAAAAGATGACACAGGGAACCTAGGGGTCTGCGTTTAACACAGGAGTACACAATTCACAAAGGATTCAGCAAGCTCTCTATCCCAGAGAACTCCCACTCACTTGCCTAGTGCCACACACCATTCATCCACACACAACCCTCCCCTCGGACTGGTAAGGCAGTTTCTACCACCCCTGATTCCTCAACCTGACCACCACGTGACACAGGTACCAACTCTGGGCGCAGGGCGGGGTACAAATGTACTGGACACTATTACGCTGCCACCACTGGATCCCACCCTCTGGTGAATCCAGAAAACACAATGCACTTGGGGGGATGATCTACCCTCCCGAGCTAGGGACACCTAACTCACAGTGCACAAGAAACACATTTCCAAAGAAATGACATTTAAAAACAAACTTAAAACAATAATCCCTATACCATGTGATTTATCTAAATGCAGAGTTTTGTAGTGCGGCCAGTTGCTGCTGCGGTACAGCGCAAACGCAAGTCCAAATCCCACCGCTGATCACCAATGTTAGAAATGGGATTTCTGGTTGGCTAAGGCTTGCGCCAAAGTCAGGCAGAAACCACCACTCTAGTCAGGGCAAGGAAGTTACACGCCAAAGATAACCCCTGCTCACCCCCTTGGTAGCTTGGCACGAGCAGTCAGGCTTATCTCTGAGGCAATGTGTAAAGCGTTTGCGCGCGCACCCAGCAACAACACCCAAGGCCCACCACAAAGGAAGGTATTATATAAAAATAGCCTTTGTATTATACCAAAACACATTAGATAAAAACACACACTTTACAATGTGCCAACAGGCACAGGCAGAATTTACAAGGGATTATATGTACAGGGGACAGGGCCACATGGACCACTGTCAGGAATGAGCACTTTGTAGAAATTAGCACTTAGAACATAGGAATAAAATTACTGTAGCACAAAATAACTTATATAGCACACAACCAGTAATTACTGGTATCAGGTAAGTACCACCCACGCAACCCTAACCACCTTAGGAAAATGCCACGCAGGGAACTAGGACCTCACTAGCACCACCAGTACTAGGAGAAAACAAACAACCACCTAAGTATCACAATACCTGTAGGGGTAAACGCACATTACACATGATGCATCACATTCAGAGGTGTAGGGAAGGAAAACACATGATGCATAAAAACATTCAGAGGTGCAGGTTAGAAACAATAGCGCAAAACTCACATTAGCCACCACCTGTGGCAGTCCCTAGGCCAACTGGCCTCGAAGGGGCAAGGACGCCCTGTGTCAATGTCAGGGGAAGGCTGCGCAAGCCCCCAAGCGTGGAGGGGCACAACCTAAACGTTGCAGCTGCCCACTAAGTGCTGGGCAGCTGTGAGTGAACCTAGGCACCACTGTGCCTTTTCAAACAAATAGGCAGCCCTCACGTGGAGCCTCTCTGGGCTCTGCCAAAAGAATGCCCGTTGTTGGAGCCTTCTAGGCTCTAGAGCAATGCGCCGTGTGGGAGCCTCCCTCAGGCTCTAAACACAATGCGGGCCTCGTTGGAGCCTCTCGGGGCTCGGGCACACTGCCTTCTGGGGAGTCCCTCGCGGGGGACTCTCTAACTACCCAGATGCCCCCCTGAGCCTTGCAGGCTCAGAAATAGCTGTGGGGCGCGTCGGAGCCTCGCCGGCCACGTTGGAGCGGCCCGCTGCCTTCCGGGGCCGCTCTTTCCTATCAAACAAATGCCCCCTTTATGTTGGAGCGCACTCGCGCTCTGGAACCATCGATGCGGTCCCGTCGGAGCCTCACAGGCTCAAGAAGCACTACCCCCCCAGGCCAGAGCCCCACTCACCGGATGTGGCCACGACTTCTCCGGCCTCGGTGCTTCTCCGGAGGGCCCCGGGGCACAGGGTAGGCTCCTGCCTGCTCTGGGGCTTCGAATCCAGCTGCGCGTCTCCGATGGGAGGCGGGGTAGGCTCCCGCCTTCCTACTTCCGGTCCCTGTTGTCCCGGAGGCCCGCCCCCGGCCCGCCTGACTTCCTGGTCGGGCGCCGGAGGGCGATTTCGCAGACAAATGCCGGGTGGGCACCGGCGCGTTTAAAATACTATAAATCGAGGTGGGCACTCGTTATGGCGGCAAGGTCCCTGGCAGGGTGGGCACCTGCCAGGGGACTTCAGGATCAGACTAGAACGGGGCAAATGCCGGGTGGGCACCGGCTTCCAGAAATCTAGCGCTAAGGACAAAAGTGAAAGCGCTTTCAGCGCTAAAAGGCGAGTAAAAGCTCCCAGGCGCTTAGGGATACAAATAAAGCACTCCCAGCGCTTTAAGAAGGATAATAACAAAGTCCAGCAAAGTTCTTCCCTGCATCCAGCAAGGCAGGGGTGGGGGGCAAGGCTGGACCCAGAGCCAGCGCACTGGGCCTCCAGGCAGGGAGGTAGTCCAAGTGGCGGTCCTCTGGTCCAGCAGCAGCAGCAGCCCTCCTCAGATAGGATCCTGGAAGAGAACAACTTCTGTGGGGACACAGCCCCATTTTTATACACTAAAACCCTTTGTTCTTGGTTCAGGGTGAGGGGGAAAACCAGTCGCAGCTGGTTGGGGAGCACCCTTGATGTGCTCAGCCCCTCACTCTATTCACTGGCAGGGCTAGGGTCGTCAGTCGCACCACAGGGGGCGGAGCCAGCATTGTGTGGGGAAAGCCCTGCCCTATTCAGGTCCAAGGTGCACTCCTCCCCAGCCATCAGCATGCTAATCTCCCTATTCACCACCGGGTGACTCCTCCTGACTCTGGGGAATCCCTAGCCCGTCACATGACCTCAGCCAGCCAATCACGCGACAAGGCACACATTTTACACTGCACACCGAAGTGCCCACTTCTAGAAGTGGCACTTCCATACTAGCTACGCGCACGCATCATCGCGCAGCATTCAATCACATGAGTCCGCACATACCAAACTCGACCATGCACACCCCACGCATCAGGAACTACCAGGGACACATACATTCCCATGCATTCCTATGGGAGGGCAGGCCTATCTCACCACATGCACTCAGAGTGCGCACGCACTTTACCCTGGGACACAGGGAAAGTGCGCAGAAACCAAAAACCACTATCACCAAGTCACCAATAAAAGCAAAAAAAAGTTCAGGGGTGAACCTGCCAGAAGGGCCAAGTCCAACAGCCGCCAAAAATGGAGGTTAGACCATTCCTCTTTCTATTTCCATAACCATCAGTGTAGGGTTCAGTGCTAGGAGTACGTACCACTTCTATTTCTATTAGTTGTAGTGGAAGCGCAAAATGGGAGCCAGAAGGTGGGAGTCTCAAAATGGGTGCCAATCACAAATGGAGAACATGAAAAAGCAATAGGAAGAGTACCTCAGTGGCGTTGGTGTGGTCCAGAGCAGCATTCTGGACCTTCTGGCTAACGCCAATTGCAACCGCGGTGCTCACAGCAGGAGGGAGCAGTGCCAGATTTGCTGGAAAATAAAACTAGGAAAAGAAAGTGTGTTTTAGAGCAGCACTCCAAACATCACAGCGTGAGGGAGCAAAGCCAGACTCCCAAAGAAATTCGGCATCAGCCGCATGAACCTGCCGCTCGCTACAAGTTCCGTGTGACACCGTCGATGCCAGGAAGCAGGAAGACAGCACAGAGCTGCTATCATCCTCCCCCTTCTTTTGTGTTGAGCCTAGTTAGCACGGCCGCTGAGCCATAGGGGGTTACAGCTCACTGGTATTCTTGGTACTCGTGAGCTCATATAGTGGCACTGAAGCTACAAGAGTTGAACACACTTACTGGGAATCATGTTAGTACAACAGGGACTTGCCTTTGATGAGGAAGCAGTTTTGGAAATCCTCGCATGCCCCTCCTTAAGGGGGAAACTACCATTAACCAGGTCCTGACCCAAGGCCAAGGATAGGACACTTTGGTAGAGCTTAGAAAGACACATGTAAAAAATATTCTACATGGAGCCGTCTTAACAGAATACCTGAGGGCTAATGCAGCCCCCGGGGTCTTATAGTGACGAATGAACCGCTAATCTTCCTTGAAGACTCCGCATTCAGGAGGAACTGGGCACTGATCGCGTGGAAGTGTACAAGGGATTGGTTGGTGTTGATCATCACCACAGCCAAGAGGATAGCAGACACCTGGCCCATTCAAATACATACGAGTGAGCAGGGATTAAAAACAAGCGTAGTATTGGCTACGTTTAAGAGGAAGTTGGAGGAGACAAACAAGGAAATTGAGGAGTACAAAGACTATTTGATGCAATCCAAGATCACCAAATTGTAAAAAGATCTGAAAGAATTCTCCAGGGAGAAAACATACCCATATACATCTAACGAGTACATAAAAAAAGATGGAGGACATGAAGAAGGGACAACAGGTAGGGAGAAGGAATATGGGCTTTCCATGATCTCTAGTAGTGATAGGAGCAACTACGAAAGCAGACCTTGGAGAAGGGGTAGAGGTAGAGGACAGTAGCAGGGCCCATGCCCAAGCTATAAGCCCATGTATCAAAACTACCCTGGGCAGGGTTTTGGTTGGCCTCCCTTGTTCCAACCATTCCCACCGGTGCAAGGGCCTCACATTCCCCAATACCCACAGACACCCGTTCCTTTTTTAGGGAGAGGCAGGGGGCGAGGCAGGGGCAAGCAAAGAAGAACACTAGGGGTACAATGGGAGGATCTCAACCAGAGGGTGACGAGGAGCATGGCACGGAACCCCTCGCCAGGGACCAGCCTAGAGGCAGTTTAGTGATCAACTTGACAGATACCCCACTCACTGCACCCCAAGAAAGATGGTGGAACAAGGGATTGGGATTTGTTCCCACCAACACCTTAGACAGCTTTAAACTACTGCAAGAGCTGTCAGAGTTCTTCAGGGCAATAAGACTAGAAGTCTTCTTTGACGGATGACTAGAAAGGACAGAGAACAGAGGAGACACGAACTTCCGCCACAAATCCAATTTCACTCCTTTGAGTTCCACACTCCCACTTGAAGTGCTCACATTTAAAAGGGCAGTGGTTCTCGAGGTGGAAGAGCTGGCTAAGTCTCACACTCAACCCTTCAGAACCTCACGAGGGAGGAGAAAGAGGCACTTGACCAATAAGAACCAAGACTTGGTCATAAAGCCTGCAGACCTGGGAGGAGCCATAGTCATTCAAACGAGAACAGCATATGACCAGGAATGTTTAAGACTGCTTGGAGATGAGAGAAATTACAGGGTCCTTCCCAGTGACGCTACACCAGAATTGAAACTGGAGATCACAACTGTGATAGAGGAGGCCACCAATAATGATTGGATCTTACATGAAGGAAATTTCCTGCAGCTGAAAGACCCGACAGTACCGTATTTCTACACACTCCTTAAGGTGCACAAAGTGAGCAGACCACCTCCAGGGAGGCCGATTGTCACGGGCCTCGGATCTATATTGGAAGCTTTGTCACAATTTTGTGATTTTTTTCTTTAAACCTTTGGTCCAGAGTAGAGAGGCGTATTTAAAGGATACCACCGATGTCCTCACCTTACTCAAGGACAAGGATTTTAACCCTGAAGAGGAATTCCTAGACGGCTTGGATATTGAATCCTTGTACACCAAAATCCCCCAAATGGAAACCCTCAGGGTAGTGGAGGAGATCCTTTTCAATCAGGATTGGCTGTACTGCTCCAACAGACGATTCATAATTCACCTGACGGAGATAGCACTCACTAAGAACTTCTTTGAGTATCAAGGGTTATATTATCTGCAAACACATGGGACATCCATGGGCAGCGCCTTCGCACCTAGACTAGCTGGCCTGTATGTCTCTGCATTTGAACAGAAGCATATCTTCAACACAGAGAGCCCCTGGACACCAAACATCCGGATATGGAGACGCTTTATAGATGACGTCATCCTCATTTGGAAGAGAGATGAACAATCAATTGAGAACTTTCAGCAATGGCTGAATAGCCAGAAGATCTTCCTATACTTCACCTTAACTATCACAAAAGAATGCTTACCATTTCTGGACCTCTAAATAATCCCCTGCGGAGGAAAACTGACCACAAGGGTGTTCCACAAACCAATCAACAGAAACGGGCTCTTGCTCTTTGAAACTTCCACCCTAAATCTCTGAGGGAGGACCTCCCAGTGGGGCAATTTTTGTGTCTTCATAGAAATTGCTCAGACCTCAAAGACTTTAAGAAGGAGGCACCAACACTGTCAGGGAAATTGAAAAGGAGGGGGTACCCCACCAGAGTCATGCGACGAGCCAAGAAGAGATCACAAAACTAAACGTTTTTTGCTATCACCTTATGGAAAACTTGAAAGGAGAGAGCACAACTGTTGTGGAAAAAACCCCTCACCCACCTACCTAGTAGGTGGCATGCTTCATCATTGGGGCCCAACTGGATTGCCTAGTACAATCCAGCTGTGCTACGACGCCTGGATTACAGCGGAGCAGGATATTGAAGTTGAGCAGAAAGTGATGTGCTATGTGAGATGTAACTATAGGTTAAAAAGTCTCTGAGAAATGCCCTTTTTGAAAAAAGCTTTTATTAGAAGGGTCCCAGGACTAATGTTAAAAGTCCCTTGTAAATAAGGTCAACTAGTTTCAGCCTTCTGGATGGTTCTAGAGGCTTTCGTCAGGACCAGAAAAAAGGTGAATGGCCATAAAAACAAGGTGTAGGCCAGGTGTAAATATCAGCACACACCCTAAAGTGTGCTGTGAGTGTAGTGGCAATGTACTCACAGTATCTCCGTTTGAGAGTACTTGGGTATAGAGGTGGTTATGCCTCTGGTAACCGATTGACGTAAAAATCCCCTCTTGACCATTTGTCAGGGAAAGTAAGGTCCGAGGTACCTAGGACGGCGATCGGGTCCGCTTGTTAGGTCCTGACGAAAGCCTCTAGAACCATCCAGAAGGCTGAAACTAGTTGACCTTATTTACAAGGGATATCAGGAAAATAATATTCCTAACTATATACCCCGCCTAACCTTTTAACATTAGTCCTGGGACCCTTCTAATAAAAGCTTTTTTCAAAAAGGGCATTTCTCAGAGACTTTTTAACCTATAGTTACATCTCACATAGCACGTCACTTTCTGCTCAACTTCAATATCCTGCTCCGCTGTAATCCAGGCGTCGTAGCACAGCTGGATTGTACTAGGCAATCCAGTTGGGCCCCAATGATGAAGCATGCCACCTACTAGGTAGGTGGGTGAGGGTTTTTTCTCCACAACAGTTGTGCTCTCTCCTTTCAAGTTTTCCATAAGGTGATAGCAAAAAACGTTTGCTCTGAATCATCAAAAACTTGTCCATTTTGTTTTGCTAAAGTCATTGGGGAAGAGGACAAGTTTTTCTTTTTTTCTTTTTCCTCGCTCTCTTTTTGTTCCTATTTGAGATCACAAAACTGCCACAGGGAGGCCCTTTTGGAAAAGGTGGAGCGACCAGAAAACAAAAACGCCATATGCGTGACTACATTCAACACGGCCTCCACCGTTCATTCTGAAAAACTGGCGTATACTTAATTTTAATGGCCTTCATCTGGACAAACCACTGTTCTCTTTTAGGAGGAGCCCTAATATTAGGGACCACCTGGTCCACACGAGACCCCGCCTTACACCTCAGGCAGAGCGACGAGGCCTGTGGGAACTCCCGCCAGTTAAAGGGCACACCAGGTGTGACACATGTGATGTGTGTAGACTTATTGCAAATACCAAGAGTGTAGACGTGGTTCTCAACTAGCCATGGGAACAATGCACTCATACCAATTGTAATTCTGCAAACGTGATATATATGACCAAATGCCCTTGTCAATTAATCTATGTGGGAATGACATTAAGGAAAGTGAAAGTGAGGACAATGCAACACAGGAGTAACATCCGCTGTGAAAGGACAACAACACGACTCACGACTCATTATGCAGAGATGAGACACATGGTGGAGGATCTATACTGGACAGTATTAGACAAACCATACATTCCACCTAACGCACGGGACGCTTGCCGGACCTTGTTTCTGCATGAACAGAAATGGGTTTATAGGCTACGTAGCCATGAGATTGGCCTTAATGACGACATCCCATGGACCTCCTTGGGCTGACCATGATCAAGGGAACACGAGAATGCTGATAACTCTCAGTATCCCTGAGGGGTTGATCACTAGTGGCTTTACTGTACGTAGGAGGTACATAGAGC
Organism: Triturus cristatus; assembly: GCF_964204655.1. Classification (NCBI taxonomy): domain Eukaryota; kingdom Metazoa; phylum Chordata; class Amphibia; order Caudata; family Salamandridae; genus Triturus; species Triturus cristatus. The sequence goes on from NC_140587.1 coordinate 629,481,468, forward strand.
TGTATATTTGATCTTAGTGGTACCTCTTATATAACAGCTAAACGACAGTCAGTGACCACAGCATGATGTATATTCCTACCTTCTTACACATTGGGGAATTTCACATACGATATCACACTACCACACCCACTGGACATTATAGGGAGATACGTGGTAATCATTACACAGGTCGTGTAGGGCTGAACAACTACCCCTATACCCGCGGGAGCTTATGTGTAATGTCATCCAATGAATGCTGCAGTACCATGTCTGCTTGACTACTAGTAATATCCTCTCTCACGCTGCATATATGGGCAATTAGGGATATTCTATATTTGTAGTAAGGAGAGTGACTATATCGGACACTATGCCAATAGTCCCCTTAATTTACCCTCATTCCATTATAATTATGGCATAGAGATACTGACGTATTTTAATGAGCGTTCTGCCCACTGTGATGTGACGCATCACTTTATGTGAACGGTCTAGCTCTCTTCAGCGTGTAGATGCACCAACGTGGTGACGTCATATGCACACGCCCCGCGTCACATGTTACGGGAAGTCAGGATGCATACAAGGGTCCTCGCGGTCCTAGTCTGGGTACCTACACGACACCAGGAGGGACCACAGAGTGGAGGCGCACCACCCTTGATAATGTAAGGAGGGGAATGGGAGGCTTGAGCACGGGCATACAGTAAATGGCAGCAGTGAGTGAACGCGATATGAAAGACGGGCCTGTCGATAATACCAAGGGCTGTGAGGAACCATGACAGCTGTACCGAACCCGGGGCAGTGGCAGCCCGCGCTGTCCTGTTGGTTTGGTGTGAGACTGGATGTGTGCGGTACGTGCAAAAATGAGCTTTGCCTTAATCTAACACTGTCCATTTAACAACCAAATTGCTTCCTTTTTCGAAATTTGCATTAGTAAAATCACTAGCAAGAAAGGACATTGCTCCCTCACTAGCGGTGACGTAATAATGATTATTAATGTCCGCTTCGCACCTAAAGGGTTATAAATATATAAAGGTAGCAAATATACCACTTAGCCTCTTGTTTCCTCATTTTTATGCACGTCTATGCACTTATACAAGAATTCTCTTCACTTTTATTTCTTATTCTTTCCATTTACAGATCCTATTAGGAGTATGATTACTGGACCCTGGACCAACCACATTTCCACAATTTACAGGTGGAGTAACCTGATATACTATAGGTATATTGACAGAAAGGGATTTAGCATAGGAATCCGACAGTCCTGATGAATGCTGGTAGAGACATGTATTCCGGCAGAAACATGTCGACCTTTATGCAGAACGGAGCAGTGTTGGGTGCCTAATGCACTCACTTGCCCACCATCCTTTGGTAGGGAGTTACCTTTTAATCCTAACAAAGGAATCGAGGAATAAAACTATTATGAGGATACCCCTTAGTTAGTTTTAGACTTATAACCTGCACTGATTTTTATTGGGATCCTTTTCCTTTTTCGTGTGTTTGTATTGTCTTCCCCACCATATTGCTCTGCCTCAAGCGTTGGTCTGTGCTGAGGCATCGCAGCAGCCCTATGAGGAAGCATACCACAATTTGTTGCGGGTGAGGACAGTTTTTACAAACAATTGCACTTTGCGACACTTTTACCTTTGATTATCACTTGTTAAAAATTGTGATGTCAGTAGCCTTGCTTCTTTCTGTGTGTTGATATCCTAGCTGTAAGACAGCCCTACCACCTCATCTGCATCGTAATCATCATGATAATACTGTCCATCGCGAGGGTCATCAAAGTAATTGTTATCAGAACGATCCTGTGAGATCACAGCATTCTGAGCTCTATCGGTCCCATGACCCCGTCCACAAGAACCCTGCCCTCTAGGTACTGCAACCTTCTGCAAAAGCACAGGACAGTTGCTACGCCAATGGCCCTCCTCCTTTCAGTACGCACACTGATTCGGCCCCAAAGGTGTCATGGTTGGCTGTCTGCTAGTGCGCGAATGCTGTCTAGAAGGACCATCGCATCCTCTACCTTTCCCCCTAAATGCTTGTTGTAACAACATCTTCATCTTCAACTCCTTATACTTTTGTATCTGTCTTCTCTTTCTTCTCTTGCTCACGGCGTTCATAATATTGAGGCATATTCAAAATAACAGAGGGGGAAGAGGTGGACCAAGTACTCAGACACCTGCAAACGAGTCACAATTTTGGGAATCAGATTAGAATAGAATCTGTCAATGAACAACCTGACTCCTCACTTGCGAGACATAACTTGCCCACTATTGTCCCAAAAAGTATCTTCAAACTGAGTGAAGAAATCAGACACACTTTCATCCTTCTTCTGCCGACAAGCCATCAACTTATCCCAACTCACCTTCTTCGGGGAAATAAGAGAATGCATATATGTAATATTACGACCGGGCAAAGCAAGAAGCCGGGGGCCTATTACCTGGCTACCTTTCCTGATCCTATCCCTCAATCTGCTCCCAGGTGCCACTCAACTCCGCAACATGATCTTGAGTATGAACCTGCCTCCAAATATCAACCTGAACAAGAAGACCAAAGAACATTTCAATATCAGTCATTACAGTAGAAGAGGTAGCTTCGGTCAACTCGAAGCAGGCAAATGAGTCTTAAGGGATAGAACCTCACTTCTTTTCCATGGTGTATAAACCCATTGTTCCTGAAAATGGCCCCACAAACGGTGTGGTGACAGTACCGCGCTGGTCCGTTAAACTCTGGTATTTCTGTATGATATATAGGATGAACCTCCCACATTGGAAACTGAGACACCAACTTAGGACTATTCTCATACAACCTTCCCCTAGAAGCAATTAAAGTCGTAACATTTCCAAAAACCTAACCTGGCTCCAAATCACTAACAGACACACGATCTCTAACATCAAATAAAATGTGAGGCGCATCTGTCCCAAAGTGTTGTTGCCAAAGACCAATCAACGTAGCGGACATATGCTTAGGGCATGTTGCTATATGAAAGGCTCAAAATCTTGCATAACTTCCCAAACATCCTCCACACTATAGAATACATTACAAGCTCACTGCGCAGCCTGATTAGCTATTATTTGTTTTTCTTCATCCTCCACCCCAGACCGCACTAAAGGGCCCATGTGTTCCTTAAATTTAGTCCAATTTCTATCCTCCAATCCGCGTGCCAGCATCTCAATCCGCAAAGATGTTGGAGGATGAAAAACCATGGAAGGAGAAACAACAGAAGTGACAGGTACAATCATTGCTGGTGGTTGTATCAGAGGAGAGAGAACAGAGGATACAGGAGTCGAGACAGTATGTGTGCTAATAGTCATAGTTGCCAAAGATGGCGAAGGCAAAGAAGGAGCAGGGGATGCCATGGCCAAAGCGTCAAAACAACAGCTGTAGATACGGGAACAGTAGGAGCAGATACGACAGGCTGCTGCAGGACATATCCTCTGTGGGGCATAAGGAGGTGGGGGTCGAGTGTCTAGCAATTCCTCCACAAAAGTATCTGTTTCCTCTTGGGCCAAATAAGATTTATCAATATGCCTATCTTCACATTCAACTCCCACCTCTTGCTTTTCTCTATCATATGCTACAGCTTTCTAAGTCAGTGTTTGCATCTTCCCCTTCCGTCCATCTTTTTCCATCTTCAATAGTCTCTGTCTAGCTACTTTCTGCCATGTTCTGAGGGAATCAAACATAGACTGTCTACTTCATCTTTTAAATAACAGTTCCTGTAAATAACCCAATCTTTTGTTCATCAAAAGTGCCCATCAACGGCCACTGTAACTCAGCATTGTCCCTCGTATATTTGTGCCATAACGTACTAAACATAATGCATGATGCTCACACAGTGACCCTCAGGTGGAAACCTCCACATCCCCCCATACCCACTTGGAAACTGCTGCATGACTGTCTCACCGACATGACCATGGAGAACACATTCAAGAGCACCTCACGACAAACGCGGGCACGGCGTCATCCCGTCTGATCGAATGGGATGAATTCAAAGTAGTAGCACAGGGGCATTGCATACAACTCATAGTGGGGGAGCGCAGAACACAAGAGAGGGCACTACAACAGGCGGAACAAGCACTGGCGGATATATTGAAAAAGGCTGACACGGATGAGGCCACCCCAGCCCAAGTGGCCATTGCAAAAACCCCTCATGTGGAGACACTGAGAGACCTGCACAAATATAATTTTAGGGTCTATGCTTCCAAGGACCACCGGGAAGGCAATAGGGTGGGGACGCTCCTAGCTTGGCTCGCCAAGCAAGACTCGGAGGTGCAACCAATAACCAAGATAGCAGACAAGGATGGCATCCTCCGACATTCGCAGCTGGACGTCCTACGCATATTTCACGATTATTATTCAAACATTTATCGAGTCCCAGAACATTGTGACCATCAACTGATCACCAGTTTCCTATGCCCCTTACGCATACCTCAAATTTCTCCTGCGGACAAAAAAGCGTTAGAGGCAAAAATCATATCCGCAGACATTTCCCAGGCAATCAGAGCATTAGCACGCAATAAAACGCCAGGGACGGACGGTTTCCCACTCAAATATTATAGCACCTTCTCGACCCAACTGATTCCTCACATGGTGACCATGTATAATACCGCATTAGACAAAGGCGAACTTCCAGGCTCCCTTAGGGAATCGATCATAATCACATTCCCAAAACCACACAGAGACCCAACGCTCGCCTCCTTATACAGACCAATCACCCTTCTAAATGCAGACTGCAAGATACTGGGCAAACTGCTGGCAGATCGGTATGCCCAAATCCTGCTGCCAATGATCCACCCGGATCAATGCTGATTTATTCCACGACGTAACACCTAGCAGAACCTATGTAGACTATTTCACATTCAAGATAGGGTGAAAACACAGTTCCCCAATGCAGCATGTCTGATATTAGACCTCGACAAGGCATTTGACACGCTGATGTGGCCATACCTGTTTGCGGTTCTTTGCAAAATAGACACAGGACCTAGACTAACGGCATATACGAAGCTCCTATATACAGGCCTTACCTCACGGGTCAGAATAGGCAAATATATCTCCCCTTCATTCGTAATACAAAGAGGTACCAGACAGGGATGCCCACTATCTCCCCTTCTGTTTGGTCTGGCAGTGGAACCACTGGCGATCTTCCTGCGACAGGAGGGTGGAACCCGGGGCATTCCGCTAGCAGGCACGGTGCATTGTGTATCGTTATACGCAGATGATCTTCTCATATATATCCGTGATGTCACTCAAGACCTAACACCTATCTGGTCGACCCTGCAGGAATTCGCAGAGGCCTCCAGCCTTAAAGTTAATTGGGAGAAATCCACTTTGTGCTCGCTTGGCACCATTTGCTATCCAAGTAGGAACTCAAACGCTCACATGGAGCGCTGAGGCACCCAGATATCTTGGGGTGAGACTGTACCACTCTCCGGAGGACCTATATGAAGGAAATCACCGTAGGGCACTGGCGGGGATACAGACAGCAGTGGGGTTCTGGAAAACATTGCCCCTAGCCCCCTTGGGCGGGTAGCTCTCGCAAAAATGATTATGGTCCCCAGACTCCTGTACCACTTCGCTAACCTCCCAGTGATACCACTGCGCCCTTTCTTTAAGGAGCTGGATACTCTGCTTACCGAACTGATCTGAGGAGGGGGCCGACATAGGGTGGTACTGGCTACACAATATTTACCCACGGACCGGGGGGGTTTGGGAGCACCATCTTTTGAGTCGTACTTCCTGGAGGCCCAACTGCAGTGGTTGTCACACTGAACAGCAGATCGGCATACCGGAGAGGCCACCACTGAAGAGGGTCGAATACCACTCCCTGCTATTCATAGGATGCTGCTACCTGGCACCAAACCCATGCGCACTCGACCCCTCCAGTTCTCCATAGCTCGCACATGCATGATGAGAATACATTGCATGTCCAAAGGTAAACCCCCGTATTCACCCCTACTCCCCCTGGTGGGCTTCCCCAGTGAGGAGAAATACAATATCACAGGCACCCTTCAGATTTGGACTGATCTCGCAATCACAGAGATGGAGTCCCTGTTGGAGGAGGGGCAACTTCGGACATACGACCAGCTAGCGGACCAATACGGCCTCCCGCCAGGACGGTTTCTAATGCATAGGCAACTCGTAGACAGTAGCCGGCGCTACTGGGACCCCAACGAAGGGGAACCTCCAACGCACCCAGTGATAAACACTATCTTACACATGGGAGCGGGCAGACACCTGGTCACGTGGCTATACAAGGCCATCCGGGAGCTGATTCTTCCCCCGATACAGACACTGCGTCAGACATGGGAAACAGAAGTGGGAAGAGTTCTTAATGATAAGGAATGGGATACTGCCCTAGAATATCCCAAAAAGGTCTCCAGAAATGCACGCTTTAGGAACATTCAATTTAATGTCCTTCACAGAGCATACCTCACACCACACCGACTCCACAGTTTTTATCCAGACACACGCTTTGCATGCCCCCACTGTCAAACACCTGAGGTAGACTTTAAGCACATGTTTTGGGACTGCCCTATCATCCAAGGCTACTGGGATCGCATTCACACGACGCTCAGGGCGACGAACAACACTAGGAGCATGACCACATGGGAAGCATGTGCGCTCTGGATCTTCCGCAGGCGGAAGACCGAGAAAGTGCAGAACCGTTTTGTATCTCTTGCCGTTCTTTTAGCAAAAAGAGGAATAGCGATGCACTGGCGTGCCCCAACGGGACCTCCGGAAGCAGCGTGGATAGGCGTGGTGAAAAAGTGGGGTAAAGCAGAGGAAGAGGTGTCGAGAGACGAGGAAGTGATGGGCATTTGTAAACACCCCATTTCCTTAGAATGGGCACAATTGCTGTACGCATTCACACACGAAACAACCCCGACAGAAGCACAGGTAGCCCTTCATTCCCAGACCCCACCCCAGTCCCCTGCAGCGGCAGTAGCAGAAATCCACTATCAGGACCACTTCGCCTAGACCTAAGGTCACGCTGAAATCATACCGGGAGCCATCCTACTTCACACAGGGGTACCTCCCACGAGGGCCTTAACTCTCCCCGTCGCATACGCATCATTGCACTTACGAACCACTAGACAGTACACAGACTATGACACCGTCCCCATTAACGATAACATCGACACACACATTGATAGCTCCTCTACGCTTCCCCTATTTGTTTTTTTACCCCCATAGTTGGCAATTAGCCACTTCACATCGGCAGTTTTAACTCCGATGATAGTTAGATGGGAATACATACAGGCACAATCAGGCACTATAGCATACGGAAGGAAAACTTGAGAGTGGAATATAGTTGCATATTCATTCGAAAACGGTCCCAGTCAGGGCATAAGACACTACTACCAATAAGTCCAGACTGACAGGTGGGATCCACATTGAAATGTGAATCAACACACAGCTGTCATGACTCCTCTTGGTTCTCTTTCTTGTTTGTAGGGCTTGAATGCAGGAAACGTGTGTAAGCTATATCGTACAATCATTCCGTTTCCAATCGCAGTTGTGTATCAATTCAACACGATGATGTAAAAATGTTAATGTGCAATAAGTAATGTAAAAATCCCAATAAACAAATAAAAAAAACAAAAAAAAAAAAACAATATGCTTTTGTGGGAATAATTAAACTCAAATCAAGTCAAATGATGCTCATGTGACTTTACACTGCATAGAGGAAAAAACAATGGTACACAGATTGGGTGGGCAAAGATCATTCATAAATCCTAACTAATGCTTACTTTAGTAATGGGAATACCGAATATCCAAATCTGGGGGGAGGAGGTATCATCTATAGTCACACACTAGATAGATTGCAGTCATAAGAAACACATAATAGAAAGAAGAAACACCAGCTTATAGTATATTTCTTGAGATATGCCAAACTTTTAAGAACTGAGTAAGTTTTAAACAGTTGTCTCTTAAGAAGACTGCAAGAGCCTTCATTAATGTCTCTATTTACTATTCTTTTATCTGTGAAACACCAATTGTTTATCATGATATTATTTCATAATCCACAAATCACTATTTTGTTTTCAGAGGAGTCTGATATACAGTCCCATATGAAGCGGTGCACACGTGGATCAAGTTATTACCAGGGGTGGGTGGAATGTTCCATGTCACCCGAGGAATTGGTGGAATTTGGCGACTGCGTTACTCTTGTAATGCAGAGTTTTGACCAAATACTGCTGTTACATGGGGTCTCTGGTTGACAATAGGTATGCACCTTGTCCAAGTAGGAACCCCTGGTCTAGTCAGGGGAAGGGGATCACATTAATAAGATAACCCCAGATCCCCTCTTTGGTAGCGTGACATGAACAGTCAGGTTTATCTCAGAGGCAACATGTAAAAAATGTATACATACACAAACGGTAACACAGTGAAAACACTACAAAAAGAGTCCACACCAGTTTAGAAAAATGGCCAATATTTATCTGAATAAAATAAGACCAAAACGAAAAAAAGAAAAACATACACAAGTAAAAATATCACTTTTCAAAGGTTCAATAAGTTTTAATACATAGAAATCAATGGATGCGTCACTTTTAGTACAAAGTAACTGGGATACGTCAAAATTCAAAGACAAAAACAGGCACAGGGGAGGTGAGTCGCCAGAAAAACAAAGCGATGCATCAGGTCTTTACTCCCAGGGGAGGTAATGCGTTGGTTCCTTATTGACAGGGGTGATGATGCGTCGGTTCCTTACTGCTGTGCGGTGGAGATGATGCATCGGTTCCTTACTGGAAGGGGCGGTGATGCGTCAATCTCTGGACATGCGGCCTCGGTTCCATACTGCTGGGCAATGTCACTGAAGAAATTGGCAACCAGGGACAAAGCGTAGAAAATCCAGGCACACTGTATCGATGCAGCGATGGTGATTTAGGTACATCGATTTCACAGTCGCGAATCTGGTGAGCATCAATTCTTTAGCCGCTAGCAGGGACAGCATCGGAGTTGGAGCAGGTGTGGCACCTGCTCCAACTCCGATGCTGTCCCTGCTAGCGGCTAAAGAATTGATGCTCACCAGATTCGCGACTGTGAAATCGATGTACCTGACGTCGGTGACATGGTACTCAAGACTTGTGCGGCGGCGTTCTTCCAGTTGCATTGCAGGCACTGTGTTGAATCTTCTACCGCACCGTGATGATGCGAATATTTTTCAGCCCCACTGCTCGAGAATGGGCGCTAAGAGTCAATGCGGGGATTTTCTCTTTCATGCCACCAGATTCTACTTCCAAGGGCCTAGGAATTGGATTAGTCAATAATTGACAAGTCAGGGCTCTCAGTAGAGGAGCCCAGGGACTGATAGGTGAGGTCTTTGATGGCCCTGAGACTTCTTAACAGGAAGCAAAGATGCACAAGCCCTTGGAGATCCTTTGAAGGAGGATGCAGAAAGCAAAGTTCAGTCTTTTCACTCTCAGGACAGAAGCAGCAGGCCAGCACAACAAAGCACAAAGCACAAGTAGTCCCTCCTGCAGCATCCAGCTCTTCTTCCTTGCAGAATGTCCTTTAGACCAAAAGTGTTCTGAAGTTATGGTGTCACAGCTCCAGTACTTATACCAGTTTCTGCCTTTGAAGTAGGCTAACCCTAAAGGAAAGTCATTGTAGTGCACAAGACCCTGCCTTTCCCTGACCTGGCCCCAGACCCGCTACAGGAGGGTGGAGACAGCTTTGTGTGAGAAAGGCACAGCCCTATTCAGGCATCAGTGACAATTCCTGCCACCACTCTAGCTCAGGAAGGCCCATCAGCCGGGTGATGGTCCATCAGGACATGCAATGTACACCTTAGCTCCCTTTGTGTGACTGTCTAGAGTGAATACACAAGAGCCCAACTGTTATTTTTACCCAGTCATGGATTATACAGGCAGACAGAAGCACAGAATGGCTAAGCAAGAAAAATGTCCACTTTCTAAGTAAGTAACGAGACTTTATTTCGGTTTTGTTTCACACCATAAAAGTACACAGGTACACAATACAAAACATAGTACATGAGGTAAGTAAAAAATAGGATAGAATATAAAGTGCAAATAATGTTAGGTTTGGTACAGGCTAAAGGATCATCCAATAGGTAAACTGAACATACTTTAAGAGATGCAACTTCACTGATCCAAACAGTTTCTCAGTTAGACTGTTAATTTTAAAAATTCTATTACATGTAGAACACTATCACTATGCAGGAGCTGTAAATGCACAAGTGCTGGTCTGATTTGATTAAAATTGAGTTTTTTTAAAAGGGCAGCAAGATAACGTCTACGCGGGTATTCATAAAATTTACATTAAAATATAAAATGCAACATATCCTGTGGAGACATTCCGTTGCAGCCACAGGAATCAGCAGTCTTATTAAAAATATCTGATTTTGGTCTAATTAAAAGATGATGAAAAGTATTAAGACGAAACCTTGTCAACAAAATTTTTTCATGCGAAGTAAAAGTGCCCGTTAAATACGGCTCCATTGTGTCACAGGTTTTAAGGATCACATATTTTCTAAAACTGGGTTTCATAAGCTCCACCCCTTCTCTTTGGGCCACCCTATCCATATAAAAAGCCTGCTTGATTGCTACCACATCCCCCTTTACGATCCCGCATGGATTGTCAAACAAATTCAGACGGCCGAGACTGAGAAAGCAGGATTTCAAATATTTTAACCAGGGGACGGACATTGAATTATCCTGAGACACAAGGTCTTTCACAATCATATGGGTAAGCGGTATCTCTTTATTTAACCACAAATTTACCCAGCAGGTCAGGGGCCTTAGAGCAAATATATCACATAAATACTTTGTCCCTAGTTCTTCATGTACTGCCATATTTGATGTGCTGGTGGGGACACAGAGAAGACGTTTGAGAAAATTATTTTCTACAACCTGTAACTGCTCTCCAGTTACGTAACCCCATAATTCGCTACCATATATAGCGGTAGCTACTGATTTAGCATTATAGAGTTTAATCATTGCATTAGTTGGCTTCTTCCCCAATTTTGTTGCAAAGTTAAAAATAGAGGCATTTACCCTTGCCAATTCCCCTTTTTTTTTGGCCAAGTGGGGGCCCCAGCTAAGCTTGGAGTCAAATAAGACACCAAGATATGAAAATGATTGTGTAGTGGGGATTAAAACATCATCTAGTTTAAAAACAAAATTCTTTTTTGGTTGTCGGCCAACAAGTCAGGGCTCTCAGTAGAGGAGCCCAGGGACTGGTAGGTGAGGTCTTTGATGGCCCTGAGACTTCTTAACAGGAAGCAAGGATGCACAAGCCCTTGGAGATCCTTTGAAGGAGGATGCAGAAAGCAAAGTTCAGTCTTTTCACTCTCAGGACAGAAGCAGCAGGCCAGCACAACAAAGCACAAAGCACAAGTAGTCCCTCCTGCAGCATCCAGCTCTTCTTCCTTGCAGAATGTCCTTTAGACCAAAGGTGTTCTGAAGTTATGGTGTCACAGCTCCAGTACTTATACCAGTTTCTGCCTTTGAAGTAGGCTAACCCTAAAGGAAAGTCATTGTAGTGCACAAGACCCTGCCTTTCCCTGACCTGGCCCCAGACCCGCTACAGGAGGGTGGAGACAGCTTTGTGTGAGAAAGGCACAGCCCTATTCAGGCATCAGTGACAATTCCTGCCACCACACTAGCTCAGGAAGGCCCATCAGCCAGGTGATGGTCCATCAGGACATGCAATGTACACCTTAGCTCCCTTTGTGTGACTGTCTAGAGTGAATACACAAGAGCCCAACTGTTATTTTTACCCAGTCATGGATTATACAGGCAGACAGAAGCACAGAATGGCTAAGCAAGAAAAATGTCCACTTTCTAAAAGTGACATTTTCAATCAATCAATTTAAAAACCAACTTCACAAAAAGATCTATTTTTAAATTGTGAGTTCAGAGACTCCAAACTCCAAATCTCAATCTGCTCCAAATAGGAAAATACACTTAAAAGATACTTCAAGGCAATCCCAATGTTACCCTATGGAAGATATAGTCCTTACAATATTGAAAAATGAAATTAGCTGTATTTCACTTTTAGGACATGTAAAACACACCAGTACATGTCCTATCTTTCAAATACACTGCACCCTGCCTATAGGTCTACTTTGGGCCTACCTTTGGGGTACCTTACATGTAATTAACGGGAAGGTTTGGGCCTGGCAAGTGGGTGTACCTGCTAGGTCGATATGGCAGTTTAAAACTGCACACACAGACACTGCTGTGGCAGGTCTGAGACAGGCTTGCAGGGCTAGTCATGTGGGTGGCCCAATCAGGGCTGCAAGTCCACTAGTAGCATTTGAAGTACAGGCCCAGGGCACCTCTGGTGCACTTTACTTGGGACTTACTAGTAAATTAAATATGGCAATCATGAATAAACAAGCACCAATACAAATTACACAGGGAGCACTTGCACTTTAGCACTGGTCAGCAGTAGTAAAGTACCCAGAGTCTTAGAACCAGCAAAATCTAAATGCAGCACACAGTCAAAAACTGGAGGTCAGAAGCAAAACGACAGGGGAAATCATGCAAAGAGATGGCAGGTCTAACAACTGGCAGTTGCCACATGGTGGAATTTTTTATCCGCGAAGCTCCAGAAATGCAAGTATGAGTAAGATTTAGCATCCCCTAGTGGGGTTTTCTAATAAGGGCATTAAGACGGCTGCTTCACGAGTAGATTTACAGTCCTCAAGTAGATTTTCTATTCGATCACAGCAAAATCAACTTGAATGGCAGCATGCTTTTGTGCATTGCAGGATGCCGTTAGCTCTGATTTTTCAGTCCTGCTCATGCTACTGGTGCTAAATTGCAGCGCAGCATGCCTTTTTTCTGCCTGTTGGCAGAACTCCACAGAATCTTACTGGGTTTTTTGTAACTCTTCAGAATTCCACAGAGTGAAACTCTGAGACTGCAACCCACCTGTCGTTAGCACCTTTGTAACACATATGGTTCTCAATCTAACACAAAATCTATTACATTTATTTCTTTTGAGTAACAAATAAATCACCACATCCACAATGAAAGGTCAAAAAAATGTACCAGAATAAACACATACACTCTCTCACAGTGGTGGCAATGAGAAGCCTGTTAGCCCAGGCAGTTGCATTTCAGATCATTGGTAGCAGCGGGAGAGAGATCAGCCATGAACGTTCCACAAAGTAGAAAGAATGTGCCGAGGTATTGTGACTTACTTTGTCAAGAGACATCCTGGATCCGATAACCTACTTATTTTCCATCGGCCAGCTGTTGACAATTCTGTCCCGGAATCTGCGGGTAGCTGAAAATGGCTAGGGAGCGTGTCTGACCATGCGTATGCACCATTATGCCTGCACATCAGTCGGCGGCCTTGGATATGCTGTGAAGTCTAGTTCTTCCTTCAAAATGCACGTTTTAGAAGCATGCTTTCGAAAAAACGAAAATGGCATCATATTTATGTGATTTTATTTGCTGCAGCAGCCATTACCCAAAATGGTGCACCGAGCACAGTACTGGAATAATTAAAAGAAAAAGAGCATAAGTGCACCCTGACCCCAAAACCCACTGGGGGCCTGGAGACATCTAAAGCAACCCCCGGCAAAAAAATAAAAATAAAAAATCTCTATTTTTTGTTTAAGGATTTACCAATCTTATATTTTGACCTTTCTGGGCCTCAGAATTTTACGATCTGGCATAAAAGTGGTAAATCCTGCAAACATTTTTTTTTATTTTTTAGTGCACCACTGCTTCACTTGGCCAATGGCAGGGTGGGAGCAGCGCCCGGCCGCAGTTGAAGCCATGTGGCCAACTCCCCACAAAGCATGATGTGCAACAGGAGTTGGGCACAAACAAAGGGGCCGATTCCGATCCGGGTCGGAAAGCAGTCCGACCGAGTCGGATCCGGAGTGTTTTCCGACCGAGCCGGACCCCTACAGTCCGACCGAGCGAGTACGATGCGCACGTATGCTGTCGGACTCGGTTCGTTCGGACTCCCATAGAAGTCAATGGGAGCCAGTTGTACGACGCGTACATGCGCTTCCATTGACTGAATGGGTAAGTCTTGAACAAGTGCGCCCCCTACAGTAGGTACGCGTTGGTGCCATCCGCGCCGTACATGCCTGTGTGGGGTAGACCCATGGGTCTCCCCCTGTGTGCGAGTCGTACGGCTGCGGGTGTCGGGTGGTCCGAGGCAGACCCCCAAAGTCCGACTCCGGGAGCTTTTGCGAGCCGGACACTCTGGCTCGCACAAGCTGTCCTCGTACTGGCTCGGTCGTGAATCGCATCCATTGCACGCCACGGTTAGTTATGACCAAGACGCACGGAGCGGTTCGGACCCGGAAACGAACTCAGTCGGTGAATTTCATGTAGCTCGCATCGTACTGGCTCGCTCGTACAGCTGTACGAGTCGGAGGTAAAACACGCGTACAGCTCATAGTTTTACCGGCCGGATCGCGTTCGGTGCCCTTCCGACCCGGATCGGAATCGGCCCCAAAGTGTTAGGCATAAAGTATGGCCAGGCACTGCAGCCAACCTGGATTGCACATGGCTGTGCTCTGACAGTGTTGCCCACCCATGAAGTGTTAAGCGCAGAGTCCATGATCAGTGAAGGACTGCGCTGTACATGAATGAAAGTTGTGTGTAGCAGGGGTCGGGCACAGGGCCACGAGAACCTGTGTCAAACTGCCAGGATTTCACAGGAAGTCAAACCAGGTACTCCGATGCTAACTTCATTTTTTCAATTTCAATTAAGTAAGATCTGTGATGAACTCCAGAATGTGAAATTATTGCACAGAGATGTTAGACATCTCAGACTTAGGTTGGTTTTCCCCCAGTGCTTAAGTGCATGGGCTCACTCCTTAAAATGTGGTAACATCAGCTTATCCCCGATTGGCATATTTAATTTACCAGTAAGTCTATAGTAAAGTGGCACTGCATGTGCTCAGGGTCTGTCAATTAAATGTTTCTAGTGGACTGGTAGGACTGATGCCACCCATTTAAGTAGCCCTTTAAAAATGACTCAGGCCTGCAATTGCAGCCGATGTGTGCAGTTTAACTGCCATGTTGGCCTGGCAAAACAAACCTTTTGCCAGGCCCAAACCTTCCCTTGTCATACATGCATGTCACCCATGGGGTATGCCCTGGACAGCCCGGAGAGCAGAGTGGAATGTATTTAAAAGGCAAGACGTACTTTTACGTTTTACAAGTCCACATAGTGAAAAATTCTTACATTTGTTTTTCACTAATGTAAGGCCTACCACTCCCATCAACTAACATTGGAGTTACCTTATTACATTTAATAAGCTGTCATTTCCAAATAGGCGCAGGGGCATAGTTCATGTTTGGTCTCTTTGGAATTGTAATGAAAAATCCTAACTGATGCTGAAGTGGGCACTACCCAACTTACACTTGAACATGCTATGTCCTACCTTCACACAAAGGGCCACATACCCCCTGTAGTTAGTCTGGAGCCAGGACAGGGGAGGCAGGATGCCTGGGGACTTCAAAGGAAAACCTCTGGAGATTTCCCTCACTTACTTCAAAGGCACAACTGGGTATAAATACTGGAACTCAGACACTAACTTTTCAATATACTTTCTGGGCCTGAGAATTCTCTGCCAGGAAGAAGGACTACTGAGCTACTGAAGGACTGCCACTCTGCCAGACTGCTGCCCTGAAGGACTACTGCCTTGCTGTGCTGCTGCCTTGCTGTTCTGACCTGCTGTCTGCTGGGCTTTTGCCTGAGTGAGAAGAACTAGGCCTGCACCCCTTGAACCCAGGCCTGTCCAGAGTGACTCCAAGGACTAGTCTGCTGGCCTCCTTTTCTGAGCCACAAGGACATAACAGCCTCTCAACTACCTGTATCAGCACCCAGATTCGGCTGGAGCAAGACCCTGTCCCTCGAGTGGTACCCCTCAGGTCCTAGACCCTGATGTGGCCTCAGAGAGGCTGAATTGAAGTTTTTGGGCTCTTTGCTGCTGCACTCCGAGGATCCAAATCCTTGACACTCACATAGCCCGGCAACACAAAGTTACGTCAGCTCGACCCTTCATGCTACAACATTGACTGTTCTTGTGGAGCGACATCGCAAAGCACTCGAAACGGCTACAAGATCCTCGCACTACAGTGATGACTGCCCCTGATGCCCGGCCTGCCCTTTGTGCTACATTGGCGACCGTCCATGATGCTTCTCTGCTCCACGTGGCCTCCTCCACCATGAATGGAACTCTTGGCGCTGGACTGAGAAGGTAACTTTTCAGCAGGTTCACCCTGGTCCCTGTATTTGACCCGTTCTCCATCTCAGTCAGACTGAACTTGTTACTTTCTGCGCTGGTCACACACTCTATTTTTCTAAACCAGTTCTGGGATTATTTTGTGGTGAGTGTTCACTGTGTGTTCCACAAATACTTTACACATTACCAATGCGTTTAGATACGCTGCCCGAGGGTTGAGCATGAGTTAATTTAGGGTCAGCTTGTGATTTCAGCCTGAGAAGAATTCTGGCTGCTGCTTGAGAATGGTTTAACACTCCTCAAAGAGTAACCCAATTTCTTAAAAGTGGGAAATGGGTAAGGAAAGCTGAGAGAGAAGAAACACTTTGTGAGCATCTCGGTCTACTGACCTCGGGAGCACGAGCTGGTAAAAGGCAAGCATCTATGACCTTTGGTCTACAAAGGACTTCATTTCTATAAGACAATGTACATTAATTCAATATACTTGCATACAACAGGATACAAAGTCTTGTGAGTCAGTTGAATGGCTCACCAGGATATGGAAGTGGAAAAGCATTGACCAGCTGCTATAACACCAAGATAGAGCATGGGAACCCAATACAAGCCCTGCAGCCAGCAGTGCTAAAGGCCATGTGCAGCAGTGGTTTGCTGCAAATAGAGGGCTAGCCACAACAATACGCCCTTGGGCAATTCCACTGCACAAGGCTGAAGGCTGAGCACAGACAGTGTTGGCTAGCGGAAGAGTGTTGGGCAGAGGATCTGGCCTGAGGCTAGGCCATCTGGCTAACCTTTGAAGTGCACGCAAAAGGTTGTGTGCTTCAGATGCTGGTAGCCTGCTGATGGTTGGACGCAGGGCCTGGCTGGTGGCAAGGACATGCACTCAATCGTCCACTGTGAATGCCTGATGTCTGTGCATAGAGGGTTGAACACAAGGAGCTCTTGAGTGTGGTATATGATTAAAAAACCTAAATATCACTAAAAAAACTAAGATTAAAGTGACGTTAAAGTTAGCTTTGGTTGACAGTTAAGGTGCAGTTATAGTTGCAAATATAAACCAAAAAAACACTGAAATTTGCAAGTTATGGCTAAGAACACAATCAATCACTCACACAACAGCCGTGCAAACCATAACTCACACACCAAATACAGTTGTCTCTTTCAAAGTTGTAATGGTAATATAATAAGTAATCTCATCTGTAGGATGATTTACAAAATGTGCCATTGCATCTGCTTCATTAACCGTGAGGTCATGCACATTGAATTTGGTGTGTGAGTTATAGCGTGCATGACTGTTGTGGGAATTATTGAATTATGTATTGTGCTTCTAACCATCGTTTGCAAATATTTATTCCTTCAATGTTTTCCAGCCAGGAGCTTGATGGGGCAGATTAGTCACAACCCCAAGTTGCAGACTGTTTGTTTCATTCTTAAAACTTTTATTCTTTTTTATGATAATAACTCATGACTTCCTTCACAGGGTGTGAACACAGACACCATGTTATGTTATGTGTATTTGTAAAGCACACTATCACCCGTGAGGGGCAAATAATTTATACTCGGTAAGTATGCATTAAATACATGGTGAATAAGAGGAAAAAAGTGATTTGGAATAACTGTTTTTACTTGTATTAATCCTCTCTCTGCTCCTGCTCCAATAGTGTGGTTCTTTGTAACCTTAAAGGGTGCTACTACTGAGGAGAAAGTGGAGCTAATATACAGAAAATATGATATCTCCATAGTATCTTCGTACATTAGCCCCAACTTGGCTATTTATGTAAGCAATGTAAACTTCCATACGTTGTTATGTCCTCTATTTTTTATAACAACACTTTATTGCTTTTATTAAGGCATAGAATAAAACACACACTGCTGGTTCACACAGAGGATCTTGTGTACCTCTCCAGATACTACCCACCGTCAAAGTCCCCCCCCCCCATTAACACGTGGACCTGGGTCATAGTCCATAATACAACCACACTTTCCCCCATATCCTTCAGTGTTTGTTAGGACTGCCACAGGCCCGGTATATTGGCTCCTCCAGTTTTTCTGTGCGGTCCATGTAAGCCCACCACTCTTTCCGCATCAGTACAAGGGGAGGTTTCCAACACCTGGCCATGTCCCGTTTTGTCTGTAATGTGCCAAACCCCACAAGCGTATGATCCACTCTCGGGCTCCTCATTTCATCCACCAGACCCAACAACACGACTCTAGAGGCCAACTTGAGGTTCTGACCCAATACCTCAGACAGAAATCTTCTGATTCCCTCTCACATCTAGTGCAGGAGAGGTCAGGGAGCCTTCAAGCCCTCCACATGTGCCTGGGTGAGTAGCAGGCACAGTGGAGGAATTTCAACTTGCTAAGGCATTGCCAGGCAGAGGTGGCTAAAGTATGGGGGGGGCATG
Organism: Triturus cristatus; assembly: GCF_964204655.1. Taxonomy (NCBI): domain Eukaryota; kingdom Metazoa; phylum Chordata; class Amphibia; order Caudata; family Salamandridae; genus Triturus; species Triturus cristatus. The sequence goes on from NC_140587.1 coordinate 629,500,038, forward strand.
CATGCCTCTCTCCACTCCTCCTCTTCCAGCAGGCCCAGCCATCCCTCCCGGCTCTCTCTCAGGGGTGCCACTGTATAGGTTGAGTGGTTATGCAAAGCCTTGTAACTTGAGAGATACCCCCTCTAACTATTGGATCTCTAAGGAGCCTAACCTCCAAAAGGCTGTATTCGGGGGAATCGGTCAGTGGTGCATGTTATTCAGAGAGTGTATGGCGCAGCTGGAGGTAATTAAAAAGATGTGACTTAAGGAGGGAGAACGATATTTGCAGGTCCTGGAAGAACTTGATGTGGTCGCCCTCCCAGACATCTCCCAAACAAGAAATACTAATGGTATCTCATCCCCTGAACCCCTATAACTGCGTCACCCAGTCCAGTCATCTGTCAGTCCACGTTGTAATCTCCAGGGTCACCCTCCGGTCTCATCCCGCCAAGCGTGGGGTAGCCCTCAAGGTCCTAAATATCACTTTGGTGATCTATGGGACCGAGTGAGAAATCGTGCACCATAGAGTATGCCAATGAGATTATCAACACCAAACTCCATTCATCCAATCATTCACTACAATGGTTTGTGATGCCCAATAGTAAAGACAAATCTCGGCCGCCCTCACATGTAGAGCAGACACATTTGTCAAAGTAGATCCTAACTGGATTATTATCTGAGAGAAATTTCTTCACTTGAGCGGTCATGGCAGCAAACCACCACCTAGACACAGGGAAGGGGCAATTCTGGAGTACATAAAGTAGGCGAGGAAGGACCATCATCTTATACAGAGTCATTTTACCAAGCACGTTAGGCAGAGGTTTAGTCCATCGGTCGAGGTCTACCTGGATGGGCAGAGTAAGGGGACTAAGATTGAGGTTCCAGGCCAAGTCCAGTTCCCACATGTAGATGCCAATTGTTAGACCTGGCCCTTTCTACAGGGTCACCCCAAAACATTTTGCCTTCCTCCTCCTCTTTTTTCTGAACCCATTTTGCTGGCTTTAGGACTCTGTGTATGTTTTCACTGCTAACCAGTGCTAAAGTGCTTGTGCTCGCTACTTAAAACATGGTAATATTGGCTTGTCCGCAATCGGCATATTTAATTTATTTATAAGTCCCTAGTAAAGTACACTACCTGTGCCCAGGGACTGTCAATTAAATGCTACTAATGGGCCTGCAGCACTTATTTTACCACCCACTTAAGTAGCACTTTAAACATGTCTCAAGCTTGCCATTGCAGAGCATGTGTGTGCAGTTTTAAACTACCCTGTCGACCTGGCAAGTTCAGCCTCTTGCCAGGCCCAAACCTTTCTTTTTAATACATATAAGGCGCCACTAAGGTAGTCCCTGGACAACCCCAAGGGCAGGATGCAGTGTATTTAAAATGTTGGACATGTACTTTTAAGTTTTACATGTCCAGTTAGAGAAAAACTCTTAAATTCATGTTTCACTTCTGCAAGACCTTTCTCTTCCAAAGGTTAACATTGGGATTACCTTATTACATTTTATAGTGTAATTTCCAATTGGGAAAAGAAAGATATTTCGAGTTTGGTGCTTCTAGACTCATAATTTAAAATAACAACTTATGGCAAAGTTGAATTTTTAGTTGCAAGTCTAAAAAAGTAACTTTTAGAAAGTTGGCATTTTCTTTCTTAAACCATTTTGTGCAGTCTGTCTGTCTCTGCATACAGCTGTACCTTATGCATTCCCTCTCGACAGCCACACACAATGGGAGCTTAGGTGTTACTTGATGGGCCTTAATGGGCCATTAACTGGTTTGATGGGGAACGGAGATAAGCACAGCCCCACTTGCACCTGAATATGCTGTGCCCTGCCTCCACACAATAGGCCTAACAGCCTTATATTGTCACGTCAGCCAGCAGCTTGGACCCAGGACAGGGGAGGAAGGGGATTTCCTGCACTTCAAAGCCACTGTCTAGAAGCTTCTCCAACCTTCCATAACTAGTGCTCCAAAGTATAAATACTGGACCTCATACACTAACACTTCAGTATACTTTTGAACATGTGAATACTCTGCAAGGAAGAAGGACTGATGTAATGTTATGTTATGTTATAGAAGCTTATAAAGCGCACTTATACCCGAAGGTGTCCTGGCGCTGCGTTCTGACTCACAGGAAACAAAGAAGGGGTGCCTTATACCGTGAATAACCATGTCTTCAACCCCTTTCTAAAAGAGAGGAGCTCCGAGGCATTTCTGAGATGCAACGGCAGACTATTCAAGGCTTTCGCAGCACAAAAGGAGAAGCTGTTACCTCCCCAGCTAGCTAGGTTTTTTTTTCGAGGAACAGCTACTAGTTTTCCATCAGAGGAGTGCAACGCTCTACCCGGAACATACCATTCAAATCATCTGCTCAGAAACTCCGGACCACTGCCCATCAGTGACTGAAAAACAGTGCACAGTGCTTTAAATTGTGCTCGTTTTGCTACTGGCAGCCAGTGCAGTTGCCGGAGTCCATCTTGAGCAGAGGCAAACCTTGGAATGCCTGTTAGCAGTCTAGCCGTTGCATTTTGTACTAGCTGTAGTCTGTACAGATGTTTTTTTTCAAGTTTAGGTACAGACTATTACAATAATCCAGCCCAGACAAAATGAGGGCTGAGACTGCTGTCCTGAAACCATCAGCTGGAAGGAAAAATTTAATTTTTCTCAATATTCTGAGGCGGTAGAAGCAGGTAGATACAACTTTGCTGACCTGGTTACCAAAATCAAGTTTGTGATCCATGATCACACCCAAATTCTTGGCTTTAACTGTGGGAGCTGGTAACTTACCCATTACTTCAGGCCACAGGTCAGGTGTCCAGATATTGGGATTATTCCCAAATATGATGACCTCGGTCTTGCCTGCGTTCAATATCAGGCAGTTGGAGGCCATCCAGCCAGAGATATCTTTCAGGCAGTCATGACATCTGGAAGCCATAACTTCTTCGTTCCCTCGTTGTATGGACAACACAATTTGTGTGTCATCTGCATAGGATGTTAATTGCAGTCTGAAAGATCTTATCAGTGCTGCCAACGGGCTGACATAAATGTTAAAAAGCGTAGGACTGAGGGAGGACCCCTGTGGCACCCCGCATGGGAGGGCAAAAGGCTTAGATTTGTCTCGCCCCAAATCAACTGTTTGGATTCTGTCAGCCAGGAAAGATTTCAGGAGGCTCCAGGCCCTGCCTTCCACCCCTGCCTTCGACAATCGGTCCATCAGCACATCGTGATGGACCGTATTGAAGGCCGCCGACAGATCAAGTAAATCAGGACCGCCACCCCTCCCTGATCGACCGCTGCTCTCACCTCCTCCGTGGCCATGATAAGGGCCAGCTCCGTGCTGTGTCTTGCACGAAAGCCAAATTGCGTGGGGTCAAGTGCGTTGGTGTTCTCAAAAAAAGAGCTGAGTTGCCTATTGATGGCCTTCTCTAACATCTTAGCCGGCAACGAGTCGAGATATGGGTTTGTAATTGTTGGGATCGTTTTTATCCAGATTAGGTTTTTTTATTAGGGGAAGTATCGAAGCGGATTTCCACGTTCTGGGGTATTCGCCTAAGTCTATGATGCTATTAAACAAGGGTGTAAGGGTGGTTGCAATGACCTCAGGAATGTTTTTAAGCACCACAACTGGGCAGGGGTCCCTAGGAGACCCTGACCGAGATGCCAGCAAAAGGTTTCTGACCTCTGAGGTCTGAAGCTGATTAAAACACTCTAGCCTATCTGACTCCGACGTCACCCCAGACTTGAGGCTGGCTGCCACGTCACTCAACTCCCCTTCAGCCTTGGAAAAGGAGGAGAAGATAACTTCCACCTTGTTCAGGAAAAAAGAGGCTAGCAATTCACGCAGAGCTACTGTGTGAGTAGGGTTTGGTTGGATTTGTCAGATTAGAGATGGTCCTAAACAGTTCTCTGGAAAATGAGTTGGCCTCTTTTATCTGCTCTGCGAAGTAAGCTTTCTTGGTTTCTAAGAGTAATTTCTTATACCTACTAAGGCTTTCTTTTACTCTTCTTTATGTTTAATGTTATACCCTTTCCTCCACGCCCTCTCCAGTCTCTTACAATCTGTTTTGTGCTTTTGCAAGTTGGCTGAGAACCAAGGTGCTGAGGGTTGGGTCCGCTTAGGTATGTAAAGTTTAACCAGCGCAAATTTGTCACAAGCGTTCTCGATCCACCTCGAGTACAGCGCCGCTGCCTCGTCAACATTAGCTGGAAGAATAGGAGTATTTGAGGTCAAAAAAATTCCCATATCAGTGCTATCTATATTTTTCCAAGCCCGGATGGAAATACTCTCCCTGGGCTTAGGATTAGACTGGTTGAGAGGCGTTTGTAGAAGCGTAAAGATAATGGCCGCATGGTCAGACCACGGGAGTGGCAATATTCCAGAAATGGCCAGACCGGTATTGTTGGAAAAAATGCCATCAAGGGTGTACCCCGCAGCATGTGAAGGGCCAACTACCTGTTGTTCTAACCCCCCTCCGCTCATAAATTCCATCAGTCTCATGTTGTCCAAATCTAATGCATCCTCCAAGTAAAAATTGAAGTCTCCCATGATCGTGAAGGAGTTCACACACAGCCCCTCCTCCAAAAGAGAACTAATCGAGACCAGAAATGTGCCTCTAGGGCCTGGAGGATGATATATCAGCATAGCTTTGAAAGTGTCCTGGGGGAGAAACGTACACTGATAGACAGAGCTTCACAAGCTTGATTTGTGGCTTTCGAGAAAGTGGGCTCAAGACTATTGTGATATATGACAGCCAACCCTCCACCTCTTCTTAAAGGTCTGTCCAGCATGTGGCACAAAATATTTGTGGGCAGGGCCTTAACGATATCCGGTCCTGAGGTATTGTCCATCCATGCCTCAGTTATAAAGGCCATCATGATTTGGTGCTCTGGAATAAAAAGACAGCATTCCATGCTGCGTTCTACCAGAGACCTGGCATTTAACAGTAGACAGTTAAGGTGAGCGGCTACACGACGCTTCAATGGGCCCTCCACCTTCTTAAAAGGGAAATTGCTGGGATGAGCCAAGATATAAGGGAGGGGACATTGGCAATTAGAGAAAGCCGCTGCTAACTCTCCCGGCCTGACACTGGGCATAAACCTAGGGCAGCATGCCTTCCCACCCTCTGGGTCAAAACTCCTCAGAAAGTTGGTAGAATATGTTCAGACATCTGGCCTAATAGAACCAGGGGTTCTGGCCCTGAGCCCGATCCGAGCGCAGACGAGCGCGGACGGGTGCAGACAGGCTTGCCTTAGGCACGCCTTTGACACGCCAGCGGCGTGGTTGCACCAGCGTGGGTTTAAATAAAAGTGAAAACTCACCCCGTCCAATCACAGTAGAGTTCCCTGCCCCCCTGTCCCACAAATCAGCCAATCTGCCGGGCGGCGTCAGCGAGGGATTCCGGAGGGTCGAGTCCCAATGTAGAACACAGGCAGAACTCAGGTAAAAATGTGCAAGAACTGCCACTCTGCTGGACTGCTACTCTGCTGGACTCCTGCTTTGCCGTGGTGACCTGCTGCCTGCTGCCCTCTTGCTGGGAAGGAGGGCTGGACATGCATCTTTTCAGCCCAGCACCAAAGTTACTCCAAGCGCTTGTCTGCTTACCTCCTTTTCTGAAGTCTCAAAGTCTTCTGTTCACCCTGCTACAGCACCTGGGCTCTGCATTTTTTGTGAATGTATTGCCCTGCCAAGTGGTGCCAGTCCAGTCCTCGGCCCTTAGAAGTGGGAATAAAGTGCTGCTCCTGTAGAATACTGACACATCGCTTGGCTACACCCTGCCTCTTTGTCAGCGCAACCTAGATTACGGTACTTTTGTTCAGCAGGCCTAACTGGGTCCCTGTATCTGGTCCACTCTCCATCATGGTCAGCCTGAACTCTTGACTTTGTCCCAGGCCAATGCAACCAGATAACACATAAGCGCTTATTGCTTCTAAACTCTATTTTGCAGTTTATTCTTTCAAATTCATATCTCAAGTCCTACTTATTGAATTTTTTCTGTTTTGGCCTTGTTTACTTCATTAAATTAAGCTATATTTGTCTAACATGGGGTGGATTATTTTTATTTGGTATTTTCACTGTTTTACTGTATTCAGTGTTGCAACAATAAGTTACTCATTGCCCTATTAAGTTAAGCTTGAATGCTCTGAGCCAAGCAATCAGACGGTGAGCACAGGTTAATTTATGGTGTGTGACTGACTTACCTGACTGGACTTGTGGTCCTTACTGGGCTGGGTGTATACCTCTGCCAACCTCTGCCAACTAGAGACTCAATTCCTAACACCAAGGTACTGCAAACTTAAGCGCTGGATCGGCAGGGCAGGATGCCAAGTCTCAACAGCCCTGTCTTCCTTAAGAGGGATTAGCAAGGACCAAGGCCAGTTCATAGTGCGGCCCGATGCATCGCAGAAAGCATCAAGGATAGTAAGGAGGCAAGGTACCGTTTGAGCAAGGTGGGCCATAAATAGAATATTGGGCTGCCAGTGCCACCCCCAGTCAAACCCCCAAATCTGGGCAATTCATAGTATCTATGAGCCAAGGGTTCTTTGGCATGGTTGAGCAGGGCGGGCAACATAGGACATCCCTGTTTGGTGCCTTGGCCGATGGTGAATCTGGGGAAGAGCACAGCATTCATGCGCACCTGCACCTGCCGTTTCGTGTATAGGGTGCAGACATAGGCGTGGAATCTGGGCCCCAGACCCATTTTGATCAGGACCTTCTGGAGACATGGTTTAGTTTAGAGAGTCAAAAGCTTTCACAAAATCTTTCTCAAAGTGCAAGAGCATCAGCATCATGGCAAAGTGTAGTTCCCGGACCCTGCCTAGGGCAAGGTGGACCCTACGGATGGAGTGTTTGGTGCCGTAGCGGCGGATAAAGCCACATTGGTCCTGGGGGACCAGGTGGCCCAATACGGGGCTCAAGAGTCGCACCAACAATCTGGCGTAGATTTAAACTTTGACATTTATAAGAGAAATGGGTCGGTACAAAACATATTGATCTGGGGGCTTGCCAGGCTTCAACAGGGCCATGATGGTAGCTAAACTGATGTCCAGCGGAAGGCGGCCCCAGTCAGTCGCCTCAAGGATCATGTCCAAGAGAAGGGGCAGAAGGAGTGTATGAGGCTTCTAATAATATTCCATAGGGAACATGCCCAGGCCTGGAGTTCTGCCTGGATGGAGATCAGTGAGGGCATCACCGAGCTCTCTACTGACAGGGCTTGTTCAAGGGCCTCTCATTTGTCTGGAGTCAAAGAATAAACAGACTTGCATCCTTGCCTGGGGGCTGTGCTCACAAGGCATAGAGGGTTCCATAGTAGGTCGTGAATGTGGCAGCTATCTCTGGCCTAGAGGTGACTAGGACACCGTCCATGCCTATTTTAATGTGTGTCACCCTCAATGCCCACTCCCTGGTGACCAGCCAATGCAACGGCCTGCCCAATTTATCTCCCCAGTCATAGACCCAGCTGGCCAAATCCTCCCAGAATATGCAGTCCCATTCAAAAAAGGCTGGCACGGATCTGCCTGCTCTATCATCAGGCAGCAACTCAGGAGCACCAGCAAGTCCATCTTGCCCTGGGATTTGAGTCAAATTGAGGCCTCCAAGTGTGTGATGCGGGATTGCATCCTGCCGGCAATGCCCTTGAGATGGAAGCGGGTGTGTCCACACATGGTGGCCCTGCAAGCACCACATTGAATCCTCAGGGACTCCACTGTACCTTGGTTAGTATCAAGAAATATTTTGAGGTCTTTTTCCAGGGCTTAGACTAACTACTAATTGGTCAGACACTAAGCATTAAAACACCAAATTGGCCATTCTCCCTCCCTCTCAGAGTCCCTAAAGTGTATGGTAACTGGCGCATGATCCGAGAATCCCCATACAAGGAGATAGGAGCCCTGTGTGTGTAAAAGGTCCTTGCCATGCATCAAAACTAGGTCTATGGGGGGGAGGGACTCGTGGGCCACTGATGCATGAGTGTATTTGTATCAGTCGGGTTCCATACCCACCAGGCATGGCAGAGCCCCAGGCCTGCTGCCCAGCTGGTGAGGTCCCTTCCCACCCTGGGAGCTGCATCAGAGCCCTTAGGAAAATCCATGGGACCCATAATGTCATTGAAGTCACTGCCCATAAGTAGCCTGCTAGGAGGGAGGGAAAGCACCAAATCCCTTAAAGATGACAGGGAAGAGAAAACCAGCTTTGTAGAGATATATACGCTAAGGAGATTGTAGGGAGTACCATCTATGGAACCCTCCACGAGAACCTATCGCCCAAGGGTATCATGTCTAACAGGGGACACTACCATCGGCAGGGAGTTATGCAGGAGAATCGCCACACCCCTAGAGCCACGGCTATAGCCGAATGATAAACTCTGGAGTACCCGTATCTAGCTTGGAGAGGATAATTTGTACTCGAGACATGTGTTTCTTGCAACAACACTGTTTGGGGGCTGCATATTTGAAGGAATAGTAGAACCGTGCCCCTTTTAATGTGGTCCAAAAGGATGCTAACATTTCATGTTAGAGGTGTGAATGCCCTCATGTTGGGTCAGAAGATCTCATGTGTAAAGCCCAGTGGAGATATGTACAATGTTTCAGGGGTCTCAGAAACCTTAAGAAGACCTCACTATGTGGTTATGTGTAGTAGAGAAACCCTAGGATGAACCATGTTGCATGGTGTGTGTGTGTGTGCCAAGTACAGTAGCCAAGACATACATGTATCATTAATCCAAACAGCAAAACCCAATAGCAAAATCCCTTGCCCCCCCAGCTGTGCCCTCCCTATACTTACCCCCAATTGAAGCATCTTTCGCCCAAGAACTATTCCCACTTCAAAGTGGATGATGGGAAAAACTGAGTCCAGGAATTGTGTCCTGAAACTTCCAGCCCTAGTCGCCATAGAATGATATTCTGGTGCTGGCATGCTCAAACGTAATGGAGTAAAAGACAGAATGAAGGCCCCAGACTCATACATCATCACCTGGTCAGGTAACACTATTCACCACCTGGGCCTAGGCCTCCCCAATATCATCCCCCTCCAATCCAGGCAGGTCCGGGGTTCGTTCTTGGGCTGAGTTCTATGTGACCAAAACATCTCGGCGGTCACTGTGGCCCCTGCAGAATTGCTCCTTGCACCTGGAGCCACTGTGCCTGGCATCGAGATGATTGTGAGCACACTGGCTGGGACAGCGCACCACCAGGGGGGCTGCAGGCTCTGTCATAATGGCTGCTGTTCGATCAACCAAGTACAAGCTTGATTAGGAATGTCAAAGTAATGGGCTTTACCCAAAGGACAACATACAGGCCGGATGGAAAGAGGAGCGGATATTGTGGTGCCATGGCCCTGAGTTTCTTTTTGACCTGGGCATATGATTTGTGTTGGGCCTGCACTTGTTAGTCAAGTCTGGAAACCATCACACATCCAGCTTGATACAGAAGTTGGCCTTTGATCCTCATTTGCCATAAAATTGTGACACTGACCCAATAATTCACGATCCTAGCAATCCTAGGGCGGAGTGGGACACCTGGTGGAGGTTTTTTGGCCCGGAATCTATGGGCACGTTGAACGATGAAGCAGGGAGACAACAGGGTAGGGCCTGGCCAGGATGATATCCACTGTTCTTAGAACTAAGCAGGTGTTGACCAATCAACCCCCTTGAGAAATCTAACAAAGCAAAGGTTATTTCTTCGGCTTCTATTTTTTGCATCCTCTGCCCAAGCCGAGAAGGTTTAATATGTTGAACTGAGGTGGGCCAGTTTAGTTTTCAGCTCCCAGACAAGTTTTGGAGACCAGTGCTGTAATTTAGCCAAGATCCTGGCGCAAAAGGGTCACATCTACCTTGAAAAAGTCCACAGCTAGAAGTAGGTGGTTTCTTTGCATCAATAGGATAGTCATTGGTCTAGGCATATTAGCCTGTAAATAAATTAAAGTAAAACACTCCCACCTGTTAATGGTTGTATAGCACAGTATCTACCACAAGAAAATAGAACTAAACTAATATCGCCAAAAATGTCAATTACAAAAATATCATCACCTTACACTTAAACCAAAAAAACAAATATTGAATAAAAATAAATTGCTGTATTAAATATTTAAAATTCCATAGTATAAAAAAATGCAAAAACACAAAATATCATCATATCATTAAGGTGCCGATTCCGATCTGGTAAAAAAAAATTCCGTACGACTCGTATCCGTATATTTTTACGTACGAATCGTACAAGTCCCGTCCCACCGGTGAAGTAAGATTCGTACGTGAAAAAATACATACGAATCGCTTCGGGAAAAGGTCTACGAGACGTACCCAGACAGTTTTACGTACAAATCGTAAAACTGAAGTCCGAGCGCACAAGTACGATCCGTACCGCCCTTCCGAATACACAAGCGTATGTAAAACATCCCGTACGGAGCGAACTCTGTACCACTCGTATCCCGGGTAAACTTGTGCCCGGGATACGAGTTGTACAGCCCCCCCGCGTATGTCCGCACATCCCCCCGTATGTCAGCACCATACCCCTTGTATGTCAGCACCGTACCCCCCATGTCTGCACCGTACCCCAGCCCCGTACTTGTACGCACCGTACCCCAGCTCCGTACCCCAGCCCCATACTTGGACGCACCGTACCCCAGCACCGTACCCCAGCCCCGTACTTGTACGCACTGTACCCCACCACCATACCTCAGCCCCGTACTTGGACGCACTGTACCCCAGCACCGTACCCAGCCCCATACTTGGACGCACGTACCCCAGCACCGTACCCCAGCCCCGTATTTGGACGCACCATACCCCAGCACCGTACCTCAGCCCCGTACTTGGACGCACCGTACCCCAGCCCCGTACTTCTATGCACTGTACCCCAGCACCGTACCCCAACCCCGTACTTGGATGCACCATACCCCAGCACCGTACCCCATCCCCGTACTTATATGCACCGTACCCTAGCACCGTACCCCAGCCCCGTACTTGTACGCACCGTACCCCAGCACCGTACCCCAGCCCCATACTTGTACGCACCGTACCCCAGCACCGTACCCCAGCCCCGTACTTGTATGCACCGTACCCAAGCACTGTACCCCAGCCCCGTACTTGGACGCACCGTACCCCAGCCCCGTACTTGGACGCACTGTATCCCAGCCCCATACTTGTACGCATCGTACCCCAGCACTGTACCCCAGCCCAGTACTTGTACGCACCGTACCCCAGCACCATACCCCAGCCCCGTACTTGGATGCACCGTACACCAGCACCGTCCCCCAGCATCGCGTATGTACGTATGCGAGCACGGTACAACAACATCGCGTATGGACGCACCTTACCTACACGAAAACGACTCGTACTGAACCAGGACACTGTAAAACAGCACAAGGAGGGTCAATTGAACTCGCACAACACCACAAAGCACGTCTACAGTAGAAAAAACATAAAAATGACTGACCTGGCACATCCAAACAGGAAAACAGAGGCCCAAACTCACAACCCCCTCTTATAACACACCCACCAAAATTTCAAACTCAGGCACACCCACAAATGGACCAATAAAAAGGGCCCACACACACAAACCATGAGCCTTTGCAACAGACTCACAGCAGCTACAGAGCACACCCCAACAACTGCACCCATACACCTTAACATATACACCTTCACACACACTCCTTCACACATACCCCCTCTTCACATTCTCACATACACCCATTCACACCCACAACCATCCACACCCTCACCCCACACCATGCCCACAGACAAGAATCCAAAGTTCACAAGGGAGGAGCTGGACATCCTTGTCAACAAAGTCATCAGAGTCGAGCCACAGCTCTTTGGAACATTGGTCAGACAGACCAGCATAGCCAAAAAATCACACCTGTGGCAGAGGATCGTCGATAGGGTGAATGCTGTTGAGCCCATCAGAAGGACCAGGAATGAATGCCAAGCCAGGTGGTACGATCTGCTGAGGGCAGTCAAGCGGAAAATGAACGAGGACTGCGCCCAGAGCAACATCACTGGAAGTGGGCTGCCCCGCAGACCGGTACATTACCATCCCTGGGAGGAGAAGGTGATGGTGCTGCTTCCGCCCGTGGGAGTAAGCGGAGTCGAAGGAGTTGCAGAGCCTGGTGAGTACACAAACAACTTACGTAACATGGGGGTAATGGCATCCACACCCCAACTACACCAAATGCTCACAACTACCCCCAAGCCCTCACCGGATACAACCACACTCAAAAACAACGCTGATGCCACTAACATGTGTATGCCCCATCCACAAACCAAGGCCATGCCATGTCCCAGGCTACACGAAGCACAAACCCAAGACTGGATGTCCGGGATGCTGGGAGGGTGGGGCTCACAAAACACATTGTTCAACTCAGAATCAGACACCATTGCCCTCAGCCCATTTGGCCCAGGTACATACACGTGCACCATGCTCAATTCACAGGGACTGGCAAAGTACTGACAAGGTAGCTGACACTTGGCCCTGCTGTAGGCAGCACAAGGCCCTCCTGTGAACACTGTAAACTCAAACACCAACACCGCAAGCTCAGATATATAGGACAGGAACTCGCACTCACTGTCATGGCAGCATGCACCATGAGGGGACAGATACATCACCTGGGAGACCCACTGCCAAATCACACTACACCCAACAGCAGGCCCTGTCACACACACCCCTTACACAAGCAGACACCCCCTGCGGGGCAGGCAATGGATTTACCCACTCTCACAATGGACATGTGACACAACAAGATCAATCCATAGCCAAAGAAGCATCCAAGCCAAAAATCTACATGTCAAACACTCAGGAGAACATATCAATCGGTCCCCCGCAACATACCCATTCACAAGTGAACATTGAGGGGAATGCTAGGCACATACTACTACCTGGAGGAACTGTGCCAACTTGAATATGTATGAAACATGGATGTCGCATGAAACAGCATTAACATTGTCTCGTTAACAGGGCAACGTCATGGATCTCCCCCCAACAATGGGGGGGAAGAATCACAGTGCCAGGCTCGGGAGGAACCTCTGCCCACCGGCAGCGACGCCTCTCAACACTCCGCGGATGACCCCAACCCACCTGGCCCCTCTGGTGTCCAAGCCCCTGCAGCACCTGCTTCAGGTACATCTGTGCCAACCACCACCCCCATTCCTGCCACATCCCAGGAGACACCCAGGAGCCCTGCCCGCACTGAACAACTGAGCCAGTCTGACCTGGAGGGACAGGGTTCACCGGGCACCAAGGAGGAGGCAGACAACCCCGCAACTGCCATTCCTCAGGAGTCCCGTAGAACTGATGTGCCCACAATGGCAGGCCAGGCTCGTGTGGGCAGGGGTGGTGGGAGTGAAGGCAGGCGGAGGCGAGAACCTGACCAGCCAGCTGAAGGGACCGGTATGTCACACATACGCAACATCATGGCCGCATACCAGCGTGACACCAGGGCCATCAGCCAGGTAGTGGAGACCCTCACACAGATTACGAACCAGCAGGCCAAGCAACACGCCAGTCAACAACAACACCAAGGACGGATGCAGGCAAGACGGGCTGAGCTCCTGGCGGTGCAAACAGACATAAGCCGTTCACTCCGTCGGATTGCCGACAACATGGCCAACCCTCCCTGTGCCACCAGGCGAAGACCACCACCAGCCACAGGGAGGGAGGAGGAGGAGGATTCGTCCAACGGAGTGTCCCAAACATCGTCAAGGCCTGCATCTGAGGGTTCCGCGAGGAAGGTGGGTCGTCCACGGAAAAGACCGTGAGAGGCAGTGGACCATCCACATCTCCCAGGTCACCTGGCCTGGCACCTGGCCTTCATGCGCAACAGCATCACCTCATTCACTGACATTCTCTGCCACATGGACTTGCTGGTCACAGTCTGACCAATGATGACAAACACTGTGGTCTGCACTCTGATGACTTCAAATGCCAAGGATCCCATCTCCCCCTGTGAACTTTGGATTCCTGGCACACTGCATAGCACCTATGTTTTTCCCACAAAACACGCCCCCACCGAGAATAAAACTAAATTTCTTTAATTAGATATTGCAGTCAATTTGCATGAGTCCACAACATACGTGTGGGGAAATTTCAAACTATGCCTCAGTGTTGAACTAACTCCAGCCATCCATACCCTGGGATCTGAGTCCGGTACAGGACACACATGGGTCACAATGTATCTTCCAATACAGACATGGAGCACAATACTCACCCGTGATGGCCTCAAGCTGCTGAGGGGGGCTTGCAATACTGTGCGGACAGACCAATTTGGAAGAGTATCATTAAGGCGGAGAGGTCATGGCTCATGTAGAGGTTCCCGGGGAGGGAGTCCCAGGTATGTTTGGCCAGGAGGGAGAACTATGTCCTGCATGCGGGAGTTCGGTGGATGTGAAGAATGTTGTCCAGGGCAAGGTTGGATGCACGGAGTTGGCCCAACGGGGTCTTGGATGACAGACGTCCAAGGTTGGTTTGGGGTCTGGGGTTGTGGACTGCCTCCTGAGTGTGGGTGAGGAGTGTGAAGGTCATTCTGCAGCAGACAGTGATCCATTGCAGCTATCTCAGGTGGACGGTGATGTGGCTGGGGCGCGGGATGTTGAAGCTGAGGTGTGCAGATGCACCCTGGATGTGGACAAGTTTTCCGGGAGTTTGGCTGTACTTGCTCCGTAGAGGGAGGGGCTGTAGTTGACACGGCTGGTGTCGTGGACCTGGGGGACGGTCTGTTTTGCCTTGGAGTGGATCTATCTGTCGATCATGTGCATCATGTGGAGGGTGTTGCAGCATAAGGTACAGATGCTGGTGAGTTGCATGGCAATTGTGAGCGACGAGTCCATGATGCACATCATTTTGTGTGCGTGGCCACTGGGTGCTGGTGCAGTGCCCTGGCGGGTGGGACACAAGGAGTTGACCCAGCTGTAAGGGGACAATCCTCAGATGATTACCTCAGTCCTGTACAAGTCCAGCCTCAGGTGGCTGATGTTCAGCCATTCATCCACGGACCTCATGCCTTCTTGAACTTTGGAACTGGCAATGGCTGTATCTTTGGTGAGGGTGAGGAGCAGCTGGTTGTCAATGGCATACGAGATGATCATGAGGTTGTGTGCGCATGTGATGGTGGAGAGAGGGGTCATGGACACATTGAAGATTGGCACGCTGAGAGATGAGCCCTGGGCCATATGCCAGATGACGCCACTGTACTACATGCTGAAGGCTTGAGTCCCACTCCCATGGCCTTGCTGGTGAGCTACTTGGTGATTTCATCCTGGTCCATCCCCTGGATACCAGTGTTGGAGATGTGTGAGCTGACAGTGTGTGAGCACATCGTGCATAATGCTGTGGAGAGGCCAAAGGGGGTGGCCTCACCATTGTTGAGCAGGGCAAAGTTGTCGGTGTTGGTGGCAATGATGACGGTCGCAGTGGGGTGATTACTGTGGAAGACGGTTTTGTTCAGGTTGCCTGGAGCTCTTTGCGTGGAGGAAGTTTGTCAGTTGTTCGTTGACTGTCTTCCTGATGACATTTGCTGGCTAGGGAAGCACGTTGAGGTTCATTGAGAGCCAGCGTTCCTGCCGTCCATTGTCTAAGAAGGGCCTGGGTCACTGCATGCCTCTATCTACCATGGAATGTGGCTAACTCCAATGATACATACATGACGTGCTGGACGTGGGCTACAAGGATGGGGAATGATGTGGTTGAGATGTTGTGTGGGAAGGGTCCTGATGGAGATCCCCAGGGGATATTGCACATGAGCCGGGTGTTGTATCTGCTGATGATGGAAGTCCAAAACCTGAGGGTGGTTGGTCCCGCGTATAATAGTGCGTTCTGCCTCTGTGTGCCAAGGCTTGCGTGTATGTCCATGAGCTTGCAGTGGTAGAAAGTTGCAAGGGAATAGCTCAGCCTTGCAAGGGTAAGGTGTCTTTTGGATAGAGAGCTGATGTCAGTGCACTCACAATGCTGATGTGCTCCTTGATGTCGTGCGTTTTTTTGGCCTCGGCCCCATCTGAAGGATCTCCAATTGTTCTTGCTGATGATATGGTGATGGCTGTGTGTGCCGTTTTCCAGGGTTTTAAGGCCACTGATGGTTATTTGTGTTGCAAGCTGTGCACAAGAGTCCTGCTAGACGTGTATGAGTCCAGTAGGTCTGCCTTGTCCCAGGTGGCTTAATTGTTGATGTGCGTCACAGGAAAGTCCGTCAATGTGGCTAGATTGTTGGATCAGTTGCTGATCCAGTGTGTGAGGTTGCAGGGTGTGGCGATGGTGTTGGTTCCAGTGTCCCACACAGCATGTCTGTGTTGACTTACATCAAGCATCTTTGGGGATTGGTAGAGGGGTGTGTGGCAGTGTGTTGCCCGTCGGAGACGTGGATGCTAATGTGGATGGACCAATGATGGATGCTGGTGTGGTTCTCATCCAGCCAGAAGTTCCTGGCCCACAGCCACATGTATCCTGTGGATGTGAGGGTGTGCGTGACGATGGACGTGTTGATGGCTTTGCGGAATTGTGGATGTAGGCCTGGAGATCTGTAGATGAGTGTTACTCTGAGGTTTTGCAGGGCGTTTGTGCCAAACCGGATTTGTGACCCTGAGTGCGTACTTGGGAATAGAAATCAATTCATCCTCCGGGATTGTTAGTGCCGTCGCTGCGGGTGCTCTTGTATCCATCTGAGATGGCAATGAAGAAGTTGTGTGCTGAGGGTGCTTTCATCCAGGTCACTGTAATGAAGGTGATGTGTGGGCCTGTTGTGTTGAGGAGGTAACAGAGTCCAATGGCGTGCTAGTGGACGGAGCCGGTGTGGAGTAGGAGGGACATGACCTGGTTGGTGTGACAGGGCCTGGAAGGCGGGGCAGCGCTGTGTAGGCAGTTGGAGTTGCACACTCAGCATGCGAAGGTGTCGTGTGTGCGCTTAGGGTATGCCTGAGAGCAGGCGGTTGATTTTCGGTTGGACATTGCTTGGAGGGTGGCTGCAACATGAGACTGTTGTGTGATGTGGGTCATGCAAGGACATGAGGGTCGTGCAATGTGCACGCTGCATGCACTGACGGTCCTGCCTTTGGCACCGCGTGGCCGCAACAGTGGCACAGACAAGCTGATGACAGCCTAATGAATGGGTGGAGGGAGGAAGGGAGGAGCATCTTGGAGGCGTGTGGGTTGCAGAATCCGGGAACTTGGTGGGCCCTTGCCGCAGGGGCCGCAGCAGCATATACTGGAAACTAGGCTGAAAGTAGCACACAAAGACAAGAATGTCAGAAAGGACAACTGCAACAGGCGTATGTAAAGGAAGGAGTGTCAGGTTACTTATGGCCCACCCAGAGAAAATGAATGAACAATCACCAAAGATGACTGACACAGGATCAGGAAACAGAAGGCCGAGCTGCGCACAGGAGACACACCCTCAGCAGACGTTGACGGCCCGTTGGGGGGAGCAACCTGCCCAAATACATACACAACCATGGACTTCATGCACAATAGAGATTATTAGCCATGAAGAACTGAATGCATGTTGCCGAACTACACATACACTCATATGCACAATCTTTGACAACTATGCCAGAGATGACGCATGCAAAGTGGCAAGAGACCTGCATTGACAGAGATGAGGCACTTTGGAGGGTGAGGAACACCTTTATTACTCAAGCTCACACTAAGGGAAATGCATCAATATGCACAGACTCACAGGTCATTTGACTGAACATGTGGGACCTACGCTGAACACCCCCTTCACAACACGGATGTTGTAAATCCAAATGAAAAGGCACACAAGTTAAGGGAATGAGCCAAACAACTTCTGCTGCACACGGAGAGGCTGCAATTCCCCATTGAGCCTGTCATGGGGATGTCCCACACTATGTCCACCCGTAGCATCCCGTATGTTTCAGAGGGAAGTTTTACACACATTGATGCCTTCATCAGAATCAAAAAACCATTACAGATGACTGTCACGAAGGGTGACTATCAATTCATGGGAGTCATGCTACTTGTTATGTGCCCCATGGTGAGTCGACATGTATGCATGGTAACACAACATGCACAGAAGCAGTCCCAACACATTCCAAACACGTACCACCCCCAAAATGCCTTGCTGCAATCCTTACCCAAAATGACATTTCCCATTCCAGCATGGAACGCTGATTCAGCACACGTTGCAATACTCATGAGGAATAGCAGGAGGACAACGATGACACGAGCAGACAACATGCGCAGGAACCTGGGAATGACAGACACACAAGAAGTCAGATAAAATATTTTTCTCCGCATACATGCTCATTTACTACACAGGAACAATGTTGTCCCCATGCTAATTTAAAAGAAAGTGTCTCAGCTTGTGTGGAATGACATCATCACTCGAGTAACACATCAGAGCACACATCTAAGTCACTTAGCATACAGTCAGCTAGACACACACATTGCAACACATGCCACCCAAGGCTCCAAGCATGCACACTCAGACCCAGTGACTCACCATTATGAGAAGAAGTTGCGTATGAGCTGACTCCGGATATCCTCCTCCTCCTCCTCCTCCTCCTCCTCCTCACTTGCCTCGTGACCAAGCCCTTCATCCTCCACGGGTGATGTTCCTGCTCATCCTGCTCCAGGATGAGTGGCACTGCCTTCTCCACTGCCATGTTGTGCAGCATGCAGCACACGAGGAAGGTTTTGCAGACCTTTGCCGGTGCAAATGGGAGGGAACTGCCTGTCTTGTGAAGGCACCGTAATCGGCTCTTCAGGAGGCCAAACGTCCTCTCAATCACTCGCCTGGTCTGCCTGTGTGCATTGTTGTACCGGTGATCTGCAGCTGATCTTGAGTTGCGGAGAGGCGTCATCAGCCATGGCATGTTGGGATAGCCAGAGTCCCCTACATGGAAACATCATGTAAATAAGTGGGTCAGGAGATGCCGTAAGAGCCAAAGATACCACAACACACAGGACAAACAGAGTATACCCACCAACAAGACATGCTCGTTCGTTGTGCAGCCGCAGCATCATTTGTGGCACCCTGCTACGCCTCATGATGTAGGCATCGTGTGCTGACCCTGGAAAACGTGCACAGACATGGGAAATCAGCATGTTAGCAAGACACACCACAAGGGCATTTATAGAGTGGTAATGTTTACGGTTGCGATAGGCTACTGTTAGAATCCGGATTCTCTGTTTGGCACTGGTAGGTACCTGGGACAGGCAGAGGGTCCTTCTTCCAGTCAGGGTAGGGCGGGTACACTCTAATAATAACCCCTGCTCACCCTCTAGGTAGCTTGGCGCGAGCAGACAAGACATTATCTCAGGGCGTTTAGGTTAAGCATTTGTGAATACCCACACAGTAATACAGTGACCCTCCACAAATGGACGCAACACAGGATATATATCAAAAATAATACTTTATATAGGTTTATCAGGCTTAGCACAAGACCAAATAACGTTTAAACAGCCCACAATACTTATTTTCAAAGAGTTCTTGGTTTTAGCGTAATTTTACAGTTCTGTGCGTGTTGTCCCTCTTCGTACGCGTCGTACGCGGTAGACACAGGCTTTGGGACGGGTCGTACACGCACTGCAGGCGCTTCAGATGAAGCGTACACCCTACGGTGCGAGCGGGCACAGTACCTGGATTCTTGGTGAGTTTGTCACGGACTCTTCCTTGGCAGCAGGCGCACAGTACGGTGCAAAGTCCTCCGGACGGCGCGTACTACGGTACGGGAGACCTTGTGTGTGCGCGGCTCAGGGGACGGGGCGAGAGTACGGTCCATACTGCCAGACGTTCGGGTACACGACGTACCGGGATCGCTGGGCTTCACTTTGGCTGCTGAGGCAGGCGAACAGTACGCTCTGGACAGGAGACGTACACGACCACCACATGTACCATGGCCTTTTCCAAAGCAGGGGAGAGGCGCATACGGTGATAGTACGGTCCTTAAGGGGGTGCAAGCTGGTACGGTGATGTCCTTCAGTTACGGTGCGAGCTACGGCTCGTAGGGGCGATAAATCGCGTTGCTCAGGCTGGCAGTACCTTCCTTTGCGGTGCGAGGTACGGCTCGTAGAGGGGCCACAGACGCGTTGTTCGTGCCGGACAATGGGGAATCAGCTTACGGGGAGTACGCTGCGATCAGCGAGACGTACACAGCAGCTTGAAGCGAAGAGGCGAGGAAAACGGTCCATTTTCCAAGGCGATTCCACGGCGGTGAAGTCCACTGGTCCTGGGACTTCGTTCAGTGGGCAAGCTCACTCACAAGCCCTTGGAGATCTTCAGCACAAGTCAAATAAAAGTCTTTGGGGTCTTTTCTTCCTCTTCTTCAGCAGCAAGGCACCCACTGCAGGCCAATCCCCCAGGTAGGGACAGTACTCCTCCATTCAGCTTTTCCAGTTCCTTCAGGTCGGACAGAGGTTTCTTCTTGGCAGGACAGGATCTAATTTGTTGGGAGCAGGGCTCCTACATTTATACAGCAATTCTTTTGTTCTGCCAGGCCAGGGGGCCTTTGCCTAGTCCAGTCCGGTTTCTGAGCACTTTGTTTACGCGATGCAGGCTGCTTCTTTCAGGGTGCAGGGCAGAGTCATCAGACGCTCCACAGGGGGCGGAGCCAGCATTGTGGTGGCAGAGCACAGCCCTATTCAGAGTCCAGGTGTACTCCTCCCACCCACCCATCTATCTGCCAATCTTCCTATTCACCACCAGGCTAACTAGCCCTGCCCATCTGGGTTTCCCCAGCCCTGTCACTCACACAAGCCAGACAGCAGATACGCATCACACAGAGGCGGGCTGAAATGGTTAGGCAAGCAAAGGCCAACTTTCTAAAAGTAGCATTTGCAAATGCAGAATATTAAAATAAACCGTACTAAAAGATGTACCTTATTATTCTGAGTTCAGGCATACTAAACTCGATTTTCTACCATGTTCCCTGGAAATGTTAGGATCATAGGATGTAACAATCTTAAAAGCCCATTCTGCCTATGAGAACAGGTAGCCTTACAATTGTGAAAAACGAAAATGGCTGTAATTCACTATTAGGACATGCCACACACATCAGGGCTTGTCCTACCTTATGCTACAATGCACCCTGCCCTTGGGCCTACCATAGGGGTGACTAATATGAAGTTAAGGGAAGGTTTAGGGACTGGCAAGTGTGTGCACTTGCGTAGTCAGCATGACAGTACCAGACTGCATGCAGGTTCTGCAATGGCAGACCTCAGACATATTTTACCAGGCCGCTTCTGTGGGTGGCACAACCAGTGCTGCAAGCCCACCAGCGGCATTTGTATTTACACGCCCTGGCACTCCTGGTGCACTTTACTGGGGTCTGATAGTAAACCAAATAAGCCAATCAGGGAATCCAACCAACATATACATTTTACATAGGGAGCACTTGCACTGTGGCACTGGTTGGCAGTAGCACAGCGCTCTGAGCGGCCAACACCATAAAAACACATGAGGCACAGCGACAAAAAGTGGAAGGGAGACTCACGCCAAGGTGCCAGGTCTAACAGCTACCTCCTGTGCCTGTGGTGGTACCAAAGCCACATGTGTCCCATCAATGGACCCAGTGACATGGGGCATCCCTCCCAGGGCATAGAAATCACCCTTGACACCTGTCAACTCCTCAGGAGTCGGAAAATGGATGAATTCATCAAGGTGCTCCAACATGGCTGCCAAAACATCACGCAGGACACGGCTGAACATTGTCTGTGACATGCCACCAACATCAGCTATGGTGAATTGAAACATACCTGTGGCAAACAAATGTAGGGCTGCCATCACCTTCATCTTGGGGGTCAGCGCAGTAGGATACCTGTGTCGCGGTTGGCGGTGTGGTGCCACCTTGGTGGTCAAGTCCTCAATCAACTGTTGAGTGAATCTGTAACGTCGGATGCAGGCACGTTCCCTCATGGCACCCAAGTCTGGCATTGGTCGGGGGACAGGCGGTGCCCTGCAGAAAATTGTAATGAATGACGAAGATTGAGAGCCTAACAACATCAATGTCAATGAACAGAGCACATGCTCAACTGCTACTACACATCTGCTAAATACAGAGTCTCGTGTGTACAATACATCCAGGACACGTATGCTAGCTTGGTGATACTCCTACGAAAAGCTAGATACACCCGTTGATTGGCAAGTCTACATGACATGCCCTGAAACGAGCTGAGTGAACAGCCAGAGACATCACAGGAGTGACATACATCCACATAGCTGCATTTAAAGGATGTCATCTCATACAGACAGCTGACGGCAAGCTAGACGCACAGGTCACATGGAATGTCAAATGTACAGATCAAACACATTGCGATGAAGGGGTACACGTGAAACCAGAAAACACAGACATTGAGACGACGCAGATATGTCCTCATGTGAACATATCATGTCCGATGCATACAGACCCTGCTTACGTGGGAATCCACATGTGGCACGGTGTGCGTAGATGTGTGCCATGCCCAACTCCACACAGACACATGTTGGATGCAGCAACAGCAGATGTAGTTGACGGAACACTAACAGCAAGCTCATGGGAACACATGACACACACATGACATAGTCACATCGGGGCACGCTGATTGTGAAATGTCAGTTGTTAGTGTCCTTGTCCCTGGCATCAGGGGACAGTTGCGGGTGGTGGTGACTGTGCCATACCAGTGATGCTGTGCTTGACACGTTTGTACTACAGGCACACATGTGCAAAGTGTGAAGGGGAAGTGTGCCACATAGTGCCCCATCACACATGACATGTGTACACAGGTCATCACACATCAATTGTGCAACTACATGAGGAGACATGTGCAATATCACTGCCTGACACACCTAGGCCCTGCACATGAAAGTTTGCAATGACAATGACTTGATGTACAGCCTTGTGCGAGTCGAAGACCTCCATTCCTTTCGTGTGCGCCTCCTATCACCAGTGTAAGCGTGTGAAACGCACCGCACACACGCTCTCAGAGCGTGTGTACGGTCCGTGTCACTATAGTAGTGGTGCTGTAGGAGTATGCATGGTACGGACCGTACACATGTCGTGTGTACGGTCCGTATCACTATAGTAGTGGTGCCATAGGAGTACGCGTTGTAAGGGCCGTACACACACTCTCAGAGCGTGTGCACCGTCCGTATCACTATAGTAGTGGTGCCGTAGGAGTACACGTGGTACGGACCGTACACACACGCGTACTCCTACGGCACCACTACTACAGTGATACGGACCGTACACACGCTCTCAGAGCGTGTGTATGGTCCGTATCACTATAGTAGTGGTGCCGTAGGAGTACGCGTGTTACGGACCGTGCACACGTCGTGTGTACGGTCCGTATCACTATAGTAGTGTTGCCATAGGAGTACGCGTGGTACGGGCCGTATACACGCTCTCAGAGCGTGTGTACGGTCTGCATCACTATAGTAGTGGTGCCGTAGGCGTACGCGTGGTACGGGCCGTACACACGCTCTGAGAGCCTGTGTACGGTCTGTATCACTATTGTAGTGGTGCCGTAGGAGTACGCGTGGTACAGACCGTACACACACACGTACTCCTACGGCACCACTACTATAGTGATACGGACCGTACACACGCTCTGAGAGCGTGTGTATGCTCCGTATCACCATTGTAGTGGTGCCGTAGGAGTACACATGGTACGGACCGTACACACACGCGTACTCCTACGGCACCACTACTATAGTGATACAGACCGTACACACGCTCTCAGAGCATGTGTACGGTCCGTATCACTATTGTAGTGGTGCCGTACGTGTACGGGTACGTGTGAAACGCACTGTACATGTTTTTTAGAATCAAAAATTACATAGGGGACAAGTATTAGGCCCAAAATGCATGCTGGTTGTCATGGATACAGAGATTTCAGTTGCAATGTGGCCATCATGTGGGCTTGAAAAGTCAGTTGGGCCAAAAATTACAATGTTGCAAAGTGGTGTTTGCCTTGCTATGATGCTCAAAATTTGAACCATGCAAATTTGTGTCATTGGTGTATGTTTAAAGGGATTGGAGGAAACGTAGAATGCAAATGAGTCTGACCAATCACTCTGTACTCCTGTAAATGAAAGCCCCCAGCAAGACAGATATAAGTCAGCCAGAAACCATGAGAGGGCAATTGCCTGCACAACTTTCCTGTCGACCACACTGCTGCTGTCTGTGCATCTTCTGGCACCATGTCGCGGACTGTGGAGAGGGCCCAGCCATTCACACTTGAGGAGAATGAGGCATTGCTGAATGTCCTCCTCCCACAGTACCCCAGCCTATATGGGAGACCAGGGGAGCAGGTGAGTGCTGACTCCACTACCTTTGACTGTGCACCTTTTTTGTGACTGTCACTTCTGGCATTGTGTCCAGGTGTGACAGGCATGCAATGTGGTTTAAAGTGGGTCCCAGGGGGGGGAAAGGCTTATGTCTGTCATGCAGAGCATGATGTAGTTCCTGTGTGCACTCCTCACTTGCATTGTGCTTACTGTGACATTCACTCCATAGTGCATGACACATTCAGTCTGGCAAATCCTTGGTGGCATTTTTTGGCTATTGTCCTGAGGTGATTCAGTGGTCCCCCCGGTGTGACAGGTGACTGTACCCACAGATGTATATGAGTTGAGTGGAGCTGTGGTGAGAGTGTCCAAGTGATGTGTACGCCCTCCTGGACATTGATGTGTGTGAAGGTTCCTTGTCATGTGGGTGAGTGTCTATGTGAAGTGTTGCACCACAGCTGCATGGAGGAGGCAACAGCTCTACCCATCTGATGTGAGAAGTAAGCCGTGCTGTGTGTCTGACTTGCTAAGCTAGCCCAACACCTGTGACACCCCACAGGCAAGTGGCACATGTGCAGAGTGAGGTATGTATCCACCGTTGCCAATGGCAGGTGATTGATCTGTGCCTGTGTACTCTGCTGAGGTTGTGTCAGTGGCCTGGGGCATGTAACTGCTTTGAGGTGCTGTCCATCAGCCTGGTGTTGCATGTGATGCACAGTGCGTGCCATGATCAGGGAGTGTGTTGCACCCCTCCTGCCACCTGTGTAGTTTCAATGCCATGTAGTGCATTGGGGCTTCCACAGAGGCCAATGTCTATATGAGTAAGATGCTATTCCTTGGCAGCATCCTATGCCCTGTTCAACATATCATCGATGTTCAAATGTGTGTCTCTGTGACATGGAGCAGGTGTAGTGATGTTGTCTCACTTTGTCATCCTCACAGGTAACTGCCTATGAGAAGGGGGGGATCTGGAAGGAGATTGTCAGGGCTGTGAGAGTGGCGGGGGGTGCAGTTGGCGCCTAGCCCAAGTCCGAAAACGATGGCAGGACATCCGGTGCTGGACCCGGCGGATCGCCCGGGTCCAGCTGGGGCTCTCACCTGCACGCCCCCACGGCGGGTGCCGACGTCTGACCACCCACATGATGCGTGTCCTGGAGGTGGTGTTCCTTGACCTGGATAGGCAGTTACAGGAGGGACAGCAGCAAGGAGGGGGTAGGTGCCTGTCTGTTTGTTGTGTTGTGTGTCCCCAGCTTTTGGAAGTGCTCTGTAGCCTGGATACACTGCCAGGGTTTATATGTGCAGTGCATATTCTGTTCCCCAAAGTCAACCGGTGCTCTTATTCGTCCCTTCCCCTGCTTGACATATGTCCCCTGGTCTGTGTGTAATCACAATTGCACATGGTCATCTAGCCTGCCAGTTGATCCAAGTGCACATTGCTTTCTGCATCATGTGGGAGGGTGGTCTGTGACATGTGTTGGTACCTTGCCTGTGCCCTGTCCTGTTCACTCTGTTGGGGGTCCATATTTGTTGGCACTGATGATGAGTCTCAACACGGGAGTGTGAGGTTTCAAATGAACACACTTGCAGCATGCATGACCAATGTTGTGGCCTCAGACATGATGTGCATGAGTGGGAGATATGCATAGTGCCAGGACGGTTGCTCATGTTACAGTCAGATCATTTCAGGAACAAGGAGCAGAGTGCCCACTACAGTCCCCTGAGACACCCTTGCCTCGTAATCATGTGTGTCATCCAACACTGTGTCCATTCTCAGTGTGTTGAGCATATGTTTGCCTCTGTGGCATTGTTCCCTGGCCTCATTTGTATTTATCCAAAGTGTGCTACATGTGTCGACGACAGGGAGACCCCATTTGGCTTGTGCATACTCACACTGGGCAGTGCCTGTGTGTCTATTCACAACTATCTCTCGATGGTTGTTTGTCACAAATAAGTGTTGACAGCCTCACGAGGTGATGTGGAGTACATTTGGGAATTCTTGCTGCACATTTTTTTAAACCCTGATTAAGAGGTGTCACTTCTTGATCTGTCTCAATCACATTGTCTCAGGTATGGGGGATTTGTGCGGGCGAGGCCTACATGGCCAAACCTTATGTCTCCTTGCCAGGTCTGACCTGTGTGTGATAATTGGCTGGACAGAGACTCAACGTGCAGTGACCCAGTGATATTGTGCAGGGTTTAATGTTTGTGCTTTGCAGCATGTGTCAATTGTTTAAATACATGATTCCTGCTCATACATTTTTGCACCAGTGTGTGGTCAAGATGCTACGTAGTTTGGTCTTTGTGTGCTGACATCTGTGTGGACATTCTGGCTTGCCATGGGGGTGTCTCCTCAGTGCAGGTATGCCTTTTTAAGACACAATTGCATGCCCCTTAGCTCATGCATTGTCCTGGGTTGGGACATGTGTGCCACTCCACATGACAGGCAGTGGGTCAGATTTGTTAGCAACTGTGTCATTAGGTAACGGATGGCCATGTGACAACTGACATAATTCAAGTTGTTAGTCACAAGGTATTGTACCTTGGTACTCACAACACTTGTCAACAGGTCTTCATGTTTTCTATGCTTTAGTTTGATGTTTTGTTGTTAAGAACAATAATGTGCCTGCATGACAGATGTCTCCCAAGGAAGTGCACAACAAACCACCTTTACACTTTCAGGGAACACGCTGGCCCAATTTAAAAGAAGGCACTGTTCTAATGAGAATGTTTTTCAGATTATACATATACATGTTGCCCCAGTGTTGTGGAAATTGGGTAAGTCCTTGGTTGTTGGTGATACCAACTTACGAGTGTCAAGTCATCAAACCCTCCGTGGGCCCATGTATATGTACTTTCTGCAACAACATTTCTTTCTAACAGTGGCTTCTTTAAAGAAGGCTGCCAGCTTCTTCAATGACTGGGTAAATGTAGTTTTGTGTGCACCTCCTTGGGAGCCATCTGTTATGAAGGCACATGTGTGTTCTGTTCACAAAATGGCACATTCCCACATTCTGACCATGTCGATTGTGTAAAGTATTGTGATTCCCAAGGGACCAACATTTTTTCGTTTTGTGTTCCAAAGTACTTACAGGTCTCTGAGTGTGGGGACACCTTTGGTATTGAGGTGTGTTACTTTGCCTTGGGTGCACCACTACTGTTTCTTTCAGGGTAAATAAGAGGTGGCATGACTTCATTGTATTGCTGAGCACACCTGTTCCCAGACACTAGCTCCACAGTGTATTTCTCATTCAAGTTTTGGGCTGGTGTGTCCTATTTTTCCTTGTGTGCAAGTGGCATGGTGGGTCTACCAACTGGGGAGTGCAGGCCTTACATATGTGCGGAGTAATCTAGCTGTTACTTATGATGCATTGCCTGATATGCACTGTGACCTATTGTTTTTGTACTCATGTGTCAGATGTATACAGGTGACTGATGTTTTTCTGTATCTTCACCGCCCTCCCAGTTGCTCCGGTCCCTTCTGTCCGTGCAGGGCACCACCATGTCTCCTTCGGGACAGGCACCGCACCCCCTGCCCCTGTCACCCCTGCTGCCCTCAGTGCAGAGTCTGTGGACATACTGCGGCAGTTGCAGGTTGGGCAGGCATTGGTGCTGACTGTCCTCCATGGAGACACCACACTGCTGACACAGATGGTGTTGTTCATGGAGGGCATGTCAGCATCCATGTCTGAACAACGCAGGTTTCTGCGGTCCATGGACTCTTCCCTGACGGTAGCAGTGAGTCTCCTGCAGCGCTCCGTCCTCCTCCAACCCCAGCTCCATCCACACTTCCCTCTCCCATACCTGTCCCATGCACACCCAGACATTCCCAAGCATGCACCCCACCAGACACAGGCAGCACACCACCAAGTAAGGGCAAGCGCACACCTCCTGTCAAGCACACTTAGGGGGATGTAGGCACACCCACTGGGTCTGGGGCAAAAAGATATACACGCAGCCACAGTCTGAGTCCGCAGGCCTCACAACCCAGTCCCCCCAAAAGCACTCCCCTTGACACCCCTGCCAAACTGTCACCCAAAGAGCTCTACATGGGTGGGCTGGCCCTCACCCCCACTGTGACACCACCCCGCAAGCGGCCGAGGAAGTCCCCGGCCAGGGTAGTTGAGTCCCCCCCCTGTCCACCCCCTCCCCCAAGAGCGCTGCACCCCATCCCTCAGCCACCCCCCCCTCCGTTGGCCCTGGGGTTTCTTCCGGTGCAGGGGTTACCCTGGACGCCCTGGCAGCAGTGTGCAGTGATGTGCTCACCGCCACCTTTGGCGCTGCCCCACCCCCTGTGGTGGAGACGTCCAACCCTGCACCCACCACACCAGCCCTTCCCCCTCCTGTCCCTGCGGTGCCTGGTCCTTCCCCACATGATGACCCCCCCCCCCCGGTCGACGAACCTGAGGGTTCCACTGTGCAGGCAAGCTAAGGGATACGCGTGTCCATGTGTCCCCCCCAAGGACTTCTATTATGGACTGGCCATTGGCCTTTGTATATAGTGTCATTTCATTATTTGTTTTTTATGCTGAATAAAGCATTTTATTTTTACTTTGAACACTATTGCATTTCAGGTATTGATGTTGGTGCTGAGGGTCCAGGAGTTGGTGTTGTGGTAATGTGCTATGGTTCTGAGAAATGTTCTAGTCTAATGGTCATGAGGTGGACCATGGTATCTGCGTGCCATCACAAGGTCTCTGCAAAGAATCATTGGGAGTGTGTGTTATTTTGGTTTTGAGACATTGTCCCAAGGAGTGTTCCTTCCTCTGTGGCACCTGACATCTTCCCTGCAAAGAGTTGCACAATTGTTGTGCTGACCTGTGTCTATATTTCCTCTGTTGGTGACGGATCCCTTCAACTATGGCCATGCCTGGTTAGCAATGTCTCCGGCTACATCGTCTGTGCCATCCTTGCTAGTCACTGTACTTGTGTATTGAGTATGTCGAAATGCCTTCATTTAGAAATTCTCCCTTTTCAGCACTATGCATGTGTGTACTCCCGATCTAGCACACATATGGTACTTGTTCTGCCGGGTATTTGGGCACCTGACTCACAATTGTGGGCATTGTATCTGTGGTAACTCCACCCTAGTCCTTCCATGAGAGACAACATCTTGGTGGCTGGCCCAGCACCTGAACATTCCTATCAGTCCTGGGATGTGCGTGACAGTGTGTGTTCCCTTTGGCTCTCTTAGCTTAGTAGGCAGTGACCTGACTATACAGTCTTGTGGCATGATCCCAGTGTGTGTATTGTGCTGCATCCGCCAGGGGTGGGTATGCATGTGTTATTTGTCCTCACACCCACATGTGGTGTGTCATGCAGGGGGGGAAAGACATCCATCCTCCTGGGAGTGGGACACTGCTGTCAGTGATGTGTTGTTATGGCACTATCATCATCGTCTAAAGTTAGGGATGCGTACATACACTGATGGAGATGTGGTCATCTGATAATGATGTACACCCCCTCATGTCTCTGTCCACTGCTGGGAGTCCTCTGCACCCACCCATATATGTCTGTCCACTGCTGGGAGTCCTCTGCACCCACCCCTCACATGTCTGTCCACTGCTGGGAGTGAGATGCACCCACCCCCATGTCTCTGTCCACTGCTGGGAGTGATATGCACCCACCCCATGTCTCTGCCCACTGCTGGGAGTCCTCTGCACCCACCCATATATGTCTGTCCACTGCTGGGAGTCCTCTGCACCTACCCCTCACATGTCTGTCCACTTCTGGGAGTCCTCTGTACCCACCCCTCACATGTCTGTCCACTGCTGGAAGTGATATGCACCCACCCCATGACTCTGTCCACTGCTGGGAGTCCTCTGCACCCACCCCCCATGTCTCTGTCCACTGCTGGGAGTCCTCTGCACTCACCCCCAAGTCTCTATCCACTGCTGGGAGTGATATGCACCCACCCCCATGTCTCTGTCCACTGCTGGGAGTCCTCTGCACCCACCCCCATGTCTCTGTCCGCTGCTGGGAGTCCTCTGCACCCACCCCCATGTCTCTGTCCACTGCTGGGAGTCCTCTGCACCCACCCCCATGTCTCTGTCCACTGCTAGGAGTGATATGCACCCACCCCTATGTCTCTGTCCACTGCTGGGAGTCCTCTGTACCCATCCCATGTCTCTGTCCACTGCTGGGAGTCCTCTGCACCCACCCATATATGTCTGTCCACTGCTGGGAGTCCACTGCACCTACCCCTCACATGTCTGTCCACTGCTGGGAGTCCTCTGCACCCACCCCTCACATGTCTGTCCACTGCTGGGAGTGATATGCACCCACCCCCATGTCTCTGTCCACTGCTGGGAGTCCTCTGCACCCACCCATATATGTCTGTTCACTGCTGGGAGTCCTCTGCACCCACCCCTCACATGTCTGTCCACTGCTGGGAGTGATATGCACCCACCCCCATGTCTCTGTCCACTGCTGGGAGTCCTCTGCACCCACCCCCATGTCTCTATCCACTGCTGGGAGTCCTCTGCACCCACCCATATATGTCTGTCCACTGCTGGGAGTCCTCTGCACCCACCCTTCACATGTCTGTCCACTGCTGGGAGTCATATGCACCTACCCCCATGTCTCTGTCCACTGCTGGGAGTCCTCTGCACCCACCCCCATGCCTCTGTCCACTGCTGGGAGTCCTCTGCACCCACCCATATATGTCTGTCTACTGCTGGGAGTCCTCTGCACCCACCCCTCACATGTCTGTCCACTGCTGGGAGTCCTCTGCACCCACCCCCATGTCTCTGTCCACTGCTGGGAGTGATATGCACCCACCCCCGTGTCTCTGTCCACTGCTGGGAGTCCTCTGCACCCACCCCCATGTCTCTGTCCACTGCTGGGAGTGGTATGCATCCACCCCCATGTCTCTGTCCACTGCTGGGAGTCCTCTGCACCCACCCCCATGTCTCTATCCACTGCTGGGAGTCCTCTGCACCCACCCATATATGTTTGTCCACTGCTGGGAGTCCTCTGCACCCACCCCTCACATGTCTGTCCACTGCTGGGAGTGATATGCGCCCACCCTCATGTCTCTGTCCACTGCTGGGAGTCCTCTGCACCCACCCCCATGTTTCTGTCCACTGCTGGGAGTCCTCTGCACCCACCCCTCACATGTCTAGCCACTGCTTGGAGTGATATGCACCCGCCCCCATGTCTCTGTCCACTGCTGGGAGTCCTCTGCACCCACCCCCATGTCTCTGTCCACTGCTGGGAGTCCTCTGCACCCACCCCCATGTCTCTGTCCACTGCTGGGAATGATATGCACCCACCCCCATGTCTCTGTCCACTGCTGGGAGTCCTCTGCACCCACCCCCATGTCTCTGTCCACTGCTGGGAGTCCTCTGCACCCACCCGTATATGTCTGTCCACTGCTGGGAGTCCTCTGCACCCACCCCTCACATGTCTGTCCACTGCTGGGAGTGATATGCACCCACCCCCATGTCTCTGTCCACTGCTGGTTGTCCTCTGCACCCACCCCCATGTCTCTGTCCACTGCTGGGAGTCCTCTGCACCCACCCATATATGTCTGTCCACTGCTGGGAGTCCTCTGCACCCACCCCTCACATGTCTATCCACTGCTGGGAGTGATATGCACCCACCCCCATGTCTCTGTCCACTGCTGGGAGTCCTCTGCACCCACCCCTCACATGTCTGTCCACTGCTGGGAGTGATATGCGCCCACCCTCATGTCTCTGTCCACTGCTGGGAGTCCTCTGCACCCACCCCCATGTTTCTGTCCACTGCTGGGAGTCCTCTGCACCCACCCCTCACATGTCTAGCCACTGCTTGGAGTGATATGCACCCGCCCCCATGTCTCTGTCCACTGCTGGGAGTCCTCTGCACCCACCCCCATGTCTCTGTCCACTGCTGGGAGTCCTCTGCACCCACCCCCATGTCTCTGTCCACTGCTGGGAATGATATGCACCCACCCCCATGTCTCTGTCCACTGCTGGGAGTCCTCTGCACCCACCCCCATGTCTCTGTCCACTGCTGGGAGTCCTCTGCACCCACCCGTATATGTCTGTCCACTGCTGGGAGTCCTCTGCACCCACCCCTCACATGTCTGTCCACTGCTGGGAGTGATATGCACCCACCCCCATGTCTCTGTCCACTGCTGGTTGTCCTCTGCACCCACCCCCATGTCTCTGTCCACTGCTGGGAGTCCTCTGCACCCACCCATATATGTCTGTCCACTGCTGGGAGTCCTCTGCACCCACCCCTCACATGTCTATCCACTGCTGGGAGTGATATGCACCCACCCCCATGTCTCTGTCCACTGCTGGGAGTCCTCTGCACCCACCCCTCACATGTCTGTCCACTGCTGGGAGTGATATGCACCCAACCCCATGTCTCTGTCCACTGCTGGTAGTGATATGCACCCAACCCCATGTCTCTGTCCACTGCTGGGAGTCCTCTGCACCCACCCCCATGTCTCTGTCCACTGCTGGGAGTCCTCTGCACCCACCCCTCACATGTCTGTCCACTGCTGGGAGTGATATGCACCCACCCCCATGTCTCTGTCCACTGCTGGTTGTCCTCTGCACCCACCCCCATGTCTCTGTCCACTGCTGGGAGTCCTCTGCACCCACCCCCATATATGTCTGTCCACTGCTGGGAGTCCTCTGCACCCACCCCTCACATGTCTGTCCACTGCTGGGAGTGATATGCACCCACCCCCATGTCTCTGTCCACTGCTGGGAGTCCTCTGCACCCACCCCCATGTCTCTGTCCACTGCTGGTTGTCCTCTGCACCCACCCCCATGTCTCTGTCCATTGCTGGGAGTCCTCTGCACCCACCCATATATGTCTGTCCACTGCTGGGAGTCCTCTGCACCCACCCCTCACATGTCTGTCCACTGCTGGGAGTGATATGCACCCACCCCCATGTCTCTGTTCACTGCTGGGAGTCCTCTGCACCCACCCCCATGTCTCTGTCCACTGCTGGGAGTCCTCTGCACCCACCCCTCACATGTCTGTCCACTGCTGGGAGTGATATGCACCCAACCCCATGGCTCTGTCCACTGCTGGGAGTGATATGCACCCAACCCCATGTCTCTGTCCACTGCTGGGAGTCCTCTGCACCCACCCCCATGTCCCTGTCCACTGCTGGGAGTCCTCTGCACCCACCCCTCACATGTCTGTCCACTGCTGGGAGTGATATGCACCCACCCCATGTCTCTGTCCACTGCTGGTTGTCCTCTGCACCCACCCCCATGTCTTTGTCCACTGCTGGGAGTCCTCTGCACCCACCCATATATGTCTGTCCACTGCTGGGAGTCCTCTGCACCCACCCCTCACATGTCTGTCCACTGCTGGGAGTGATATGCACCCACCCCCATGTCTCTGTCCACTGCTGGGAGTCCTCTGCACCCACCCCCATGTCTCTGTCCACTGCTGGGAGTCCTCTGCACCCACCCCTCACATGTCTGTCCACTGCTGGGAGTGATATG
Source organism: Triturus cristatus (assembly GCF_964204655.1). Classification (NCBI taxonomy): domain Eukaryota; kingdom Metazoa; phylum Chordata; class Amphibia; order Caudata; family Salamandridae; genus Triturus; species Triturus cristatus. Next base: position 629,533,666 of record NC_140587.1, read on the forward strand.
CACCCAACCCCATGTCTCTGTCCACTGCTGGGAGTCCTCTGCACCCACCCCCATGTCTCTGTCCACTGCTGGGAGTCTTCTGCACCCACCCCTCACATGTCTGTCCACTGCTGGGAGTGATATGCACCCACCACCATGTCTCTGTCCACTGCTGGGAGTCCTCTGCACCCACCCCCATGTCTCTGTCCACTGCTGGGAGTCCTCTGCACCCACCCCCATGTCTCTGTCCACTGCTGGGAGTGATATGCACTCACCCCCATGTCTCTGTCCACTGCTGGGAGTCCTCTGCACCCACCCCCATGTCTCTGTCCACTGCTGGGAGTCCTCTGCACCCACCCCCATGTCTCTGTCCACTGCTAGGAGTGATATGCACCCACCCCCATGTCTCTGTCCACTGCTGGGAGTCCTCTGCACCCATACCATGTCTCTGTCCACTGCTGGGAGTCCTCTGCACCCACCCATATATGTCTGTCCACTGCTGGGAGTCCTCTGCACCTACCCCTCACATGTCTGTCCACTGCTGGGAGTTCTCTGCACCCACCCCTCACATGTCTGTCCACTGCTGGGAGTGATATGCACCCACCCCCATGTCTCTGTCCACTGCTGGGAGTCCTCTGCACCCACCCATATATGTCTGTTCACTGCTAGGAGTCCTCTGCACCCACCCCTCACATGTCTGTCCACTGCTGGGAGTGATATGCACCCACCCCCATGTCTCTGTCCACTGCTGGGAGTCCTCTGCACCCACCCCCATGTCTCTATCCACTGCTGGGAGTCCTCTGCACCCACCCATATATGTCTGTCCACTGCTGGGAGTCCTCTGCACCCACCCCTCACATGTCTGTCCACTGCTGGGAGTGATATGCACCTACCCCCATGTCTCTCTCCACTGCTGGGAGTCCTCTGCACCCACCCCCATGTCTCTGTTCACTGATGGGAGTCCTCTGCACCCGCCCATATATGTCTGTCCACTGCTGGGAGTCCTCTGCACCCACCCCTCACATGTCTGTCCACTGCTGGGAGTCCTCTGCACCCACCCCCATGTCTCTGTCCACTGCTGGGAGTGATATGCACCCACCCCCGTGTCTCTGTCCACTGCTGGGAGTCCCCTGCACCCACCCCCATGTCTCAGTCCACTGCTGGGAGTGGTATGCACCCACCCCCATGTCTCTGTCCACTGCTGGGAGTCCTCTGCACCCACCCCCATGTCTCTGTCCACTGCTGGGAGTCCTCTGCACCCACCCATATATGTTTGTCCACTGCTGGGAGTCCTCTGCACCCACCCCTCACATGTCTGTCCACTGCTGGGAGTCCTCTGCACCCACCCCTCACATGTCTGTCCACTGCTGGGAGTGATATGCGCCCACCCTCATGTCTCTGTCCACTGCTGGGAGTCCTCTGCACCCACCCCCATGTTTCTGTCCACTGCTGGGAGTCCTCTGCACCCACCCCTCACATGTCTAGCCACTGCTTGGAGTGATATGCACCCACCCCCATGTCTCTGTCCACTGCTGGGAGTCCTCTGCACCCACCCCCATGTCTCTGTCCACTGCTGGGAGTCCTCTGCACCCACCCCCATGTCTCTGTCCACTGCTGGGAATGATATGCACCCACCCCCATGTCTCTGTCCACTACTGGGAGTCCTCTGCACCCACCCCCATGTCTCTGTCCACTGCTGGGAGTCCTCTGCACCCACCCATATATGTCTGTCCACTGCTGGGAGTCCTCTGCACCCACCCCTCACATGTCTGTCCACTGCTGGGAGTGATATGCACCCACCCCCATGTCTCTGTCCACTGCTGGTTGTCCTCTGCACCCACCCCCATGTCTCTGTCCACTGCTGGGAGTCCTCTGCACCCACCCATATATGTCTGTCCACTGCTGGGAGTCCTCTGCACCCACCCCTCACATGTCTGTCCACTGCTGGGAGTGATATGCACCCACCCCCATGTCTCTGTCCACTGCTGGGAGTCCTCTGCACCCACCCGCATGTCTCTGTCCACTGCTGGGAGTCCTCTGCACCCACCCCTCACATGTCTGTCCACTGCTGGGAGTGATATGCACCCAACCCCATGTCTCTGTCCACTGCTGGGAGTCCTCTGCACCCACCCCCATGTCTCTGTCCACTGCTGGGAGTCCTCTGCACCCACCCCTCACATGTCTGTCCACTGCTGGGAGTGATATGCACCCACCACCATGTCTCTGTCCACTGCTGGGAGTCCTCTGCACCCACCCCCATGTCTCTGTCCACTGCTGGGAGTCCTCTGCACCCAGCCCTCACATGTCTGTCCACTGCTGGGAGTGATATGCACCCACCCCCATGTCTCTGTTCACTGCTGGGAGTCCTCTGCACCCACCCATATATGTTTGTCCACTGCTGGGAGTCCTTTGCACCCACCCCTCACATGTCTGTCCACTGCTGGGAGTGATATGCACCCACCCCCATGTCTCTGTCCACTTATGGGAGTCCTCTGCACCCACCCCCATGTCTCTGTCCACTGCTGGGAGTCCTCTGCACCCACCCCTCACATGTCTGTCCACTGCTGGGAATCCTATGCAGCCACCCATCCACCCACCCCCTTGGTGCAGTACACTGCTGTCCTGGGCCTACACACAACATAAAGGTAATATGCTGCACCAGGCCGTAGGCCACCATTCGTGGCGTGTGTGCGCCTTGTATCCCAAATGTACTGGTGCCGTAGGGGTACGTGTGATACGGACCGTACCCCCGCATTCATGGGGTGTGTACGGTCCGTACCACGCGTACCCCTATGGCCCAAATACAATGGTGATACGGCCCGTACCCACGCTATGTATGTGTGGGTGCGGTCCGTATCACTATAGTAGTGGTGCCATAGGAGTACGCGTGGTACGGCCCGTACACACGCTCTGAGAGCATGTGTACGTTCCATACCACGCGTACCCCTACAGCACAACTACAATGGTGATACGGACCGTACACACGCCCTCAGAGCGTGTGTACGGTCCGTACCACGCGTACCCCTACGGCACCACTACAATGGTGTTACGGACCGTACACGCACTCTGAGGGTGTGTACGGTCCGTACCACACGTACCCCGACGGCACCACTACAATGGTGATACGGACCGTACACACGCTCGGAGGGCGTGTGTACGGTCCGTACCACGCGTACCCCTATGGCACCACTACAATGGTGTTACGGACCGTACACATGCTCTAGGGCGTGTGTACGGTCCGTACCACGATTACCCCTACAGCACCACTTCAATGGTGATACGGACCGTACACACGCTCTAAGGACGTGTGTACAGTCCGTACCACGCATACCCCCACGGCACCACTAATATAGTGCTACGGACCGTACCCACACTATGGATGTGTGAGTACGGTGCGTATCACTATTGTAGTGTTGCCGTAGGGGTACACGTACACGTCCACTTCCGTTGTTGCGTGATGCAGGGATTGGTGGACACGCCCCCCGGAGTGACCAGACTCTTGAGGTAATGTATGTCCTCAATATTGTAGGTTTTAATTTGGGTAGGGGGTATGTTTCCTGGCCCTCACCCCCTCATGGCCCCTGGGTGTTGTTCTCACCTTCTGCGGTGTGTGCGTCGGGTTCGATGCACCAGGTCATAGGCTAATAGGGCCGGGATGACACGTAGGATGGGGTCCATGGCTGTCCGTTGCGTACCGGGGCTCCGTTTTTGCGTCGGACTCAGTTTTACGGCTTTTTTTGGCTGCCGTAAAAAAATTGCTGTGCGGAGAGACAAAGGGACGAATCGTACTTGCTGGTCCGTTAAACGCTGCTTGACTCCGTACGGACGTTGCGTACACGCTGTCCAGGATCAGACTTGTAGGTATTTTTTAGCCGTACGGTGTTTTGTACGAATCGTACGGAAATGGTGTTTCTGTACGAATCGTACTTGCTGGATTGTACGGTGGATTTCCCAGGTACGAGTCGTATGGAGAATATGCTCCGTACGACGAATCGTGCCCGGTTTAACAAGATTGGAATCCGCACCTATATGTGTAAAACACAACGAAAATATTAAAAACAGCTATATTTACTACAACAACATTGTCTAAAAATAAATAAATATATTATTACTATGATTTAATAATAACAATAGTTTTAAAAATCTGGATATTAGCAAAACACAATTTAAAATATATAAATTCATTTCTTTAACATGCAAACATAAAATAAAATATTAACAATAACATATCATTAAACCAATAAATAAGAAACAATAAGAAATGATTAACAAATTATTTCATAATAAAACATTTAATTATATAAAACTAAAAATATATCTTTAATTAATATACACATACATAACATTAAAGCATAAACTATAATAAATGTCCAACAAATAAGAGATAAATGTGCAAAAACAATCAAACATCACACAAAACAACCAATAAAGTATAACTTCAAACAAAGTGTGGTATATGATTAAAACAAATTAGTAAAATAGCAAAAATTACTAATTAAATTAACAGTATAAAAAGAGCTGAAAAAACAACTTACCTTTGAAGCAAAAATGCAATATCTACATAAAAGTGGCAACATGACAGTTTCCATTTTTTTTTCCCCTTTTTTATATTCAGCTTGGAAACAAAAAACAGAACACATAGCATTTTTTTTGCTTGACATTAACTTTGACATCTGTTACATCTATTACAGCCATCATTTCCTATATGTCATCTAGACATAAAAAACCATACAATTACTACACATAATACAAATAATAACAATAGTAGACTTAGGAAATGGCTTACCACAGCCCAATTGTTATAGGATTTAGCTTTCCATCCATTGTATAAATGGGGCCCATATTTGTGTGCCCTTTTCCCGTCTTCTCCTGCCCCCCCTCATAAACACCGCTGACTCCAAATTATGGAGGGTTAAGATCCTTGCTCTCCAGTTCACGAAAGTTGGGGCGGCAGAGCTTATCCATTCCGATGTAATACATAGTCTTATTTGCGACATTGCAATGAATATTAAAGCAGTAATATGACTCGCTCTGTCCATTGATTTATCGGTCTCACACCCCAATATCACTAATTCTGCTGACAAAACCAAGGGAATTTTAAGGCTTATATTAATGAATGTTTGTACATCTTGGAGAAACTGGGCCAGTTTGGGGCAAGTGAAGAACATGTGAACATCATTAGCTGCTATTGAACCACATCTAGGGCAGATGTGCCCCCCCTGCCTCCTCATTTACATATTTTGGCTGGGGTATAATAGAGATCGTATAGGGCCATGTAACTTTGCGAGCGAAGGCTCACCGAAATTAAAACTTTGCTAGAAAGTTCTAACGCTTGAACAATATCAATATCAGACTTACAGAGCTTGGCTTCCCATTTAGTTTTATGTATCAATATATCGTCAGGTAAAGCTGACAGTAGATTCCTATAAATTGGCCCAATTCGTGAGTTTTTCAAAATTAAATCTATAAGTGTAATCCTACAAAATAAAGTTGGAGTGTTGTGCAGAAGTTTACCAAAATAGCTTCGGACCTGTAGATATTTAAAGAATTCGTGAGTATCTAATGTAAACTTGTCTTTTAAAAAAGAAAAGGTAGCCATGCTTCCCTCATAAGCCAGATCCCCCACTGTCTTGATACCTTGTGCCCGCCACCGTATTGTAACATTATCTTGGAAAATACAGGGAAGCAATCTGGCTGCTGACAAGGGGGTATAGAAATTAATACTAGAAATTAACCATCTGCGCCGAACCTTCCTCCATACTGAATACATAGAGATAATAACTTTGAATTTGTTTTTTTTATAGTAACTAGGTTCAAGTTCTGACATTAATATCCCCTTGGCAGCCTGTCCAAGACTTATCTCAAAGATAGATGGTGCACGGCATGGTGGGAGATTTGCTCTGTCCCCAAACAGCGGAACAGCAAAATGTTGAATCAACGCTGTCCAACTGTATAGCAGCAGGTTGGGAACCGACCACCCGCCCCTATCCAATGGAAGCTGCATCCATTTTGCTGCCCTGCGCGGCTGACGATAGCCCCATAAAAACCTACTGCAGCATCTCTCTGCACGGGCAAGGCTTGACTGGGCAAATTCCAATGGGATAGTCCTAAATACATATAAAAATTTTGGGAGTATCAGCATCTTTATGACGTTATGGCTTTATCTATAATGGGCAGAATGTTCATATCGGGCAGTCTATCAATCGCAGCTGTTATTTCTATCCCTAAGTAGCGTGCACTCTGAACCACCGGCGCATTAGAAGGGCCCATCGCAGCTGTTTGGACCACCTGGGTTTTCTGAGCATTAAGTTTATAACCCGAGTACTGGCCATAGTGTTTAGCAACCTCTTTAATTGCTAAAAATGAAGCAGAGACATCCCTAGTTAACACTATAATATCATCCGTATATGCTAGGACTTTGAATTCGAATGTATTATTCCTAACAGGGGCTATATTCGGGCAAAGTTCAAGTTTGCTCAAGAATGGGTCTATATACAGGGCAAACAGCAGGGGCGAGCAGGGGCAACCCTGTCTAGTACCCCTGCTGATTGCAAAAGAGCTTGAAATCTTTCCAGATATAGATAGGGTTGCCCGAGGTGTTATATATAATGATTGTAAAGCATGAATAAAGTTAGCAGAGACCCCCTTCCAATGCAGAACCCGCCAGAGAAACCGCCAGGCAACCCTGTCAAACGCCTTTTCGGCGTCCAGCAGGATTGCACCGAGGGGGGATCCCGTGGCCTGAGCCCAGTCTAATAGTGCTATAACACGACGGACATGGTCCGCCGTGTCCCTACCTGGGATGAATCCATGTTGGCGAATGGAAACTAATGGTGATATCACTAACGCTAACCTTGTTGCCAAGATTTTTGCAAATATTTTATTGTCAGTGTTGATTAGTGATATCGGGCGATATGATGCAGGTTCAAGCTCTGGCTTATCCTTCTTCTTAAAAAGAATGATGGTTGTGTACCACCAGGAATCTGGAATCTGGCCTAGTTGTGCCTCTCTGAGTATCTTCAAAAAATCCAGACGCATCTCGGACCGGAATACTTTATAAACTTCCAAAGGAATTCCGTCTGGGCCTGCAGCCTTACCATTAGCCAATGAGTTCAGTGCAGTTTCCACCTCATCCCATTCTATGGGTGCCGCCAAAATCATATTCTGTTGGTCTGTTACTCTAAGAGTGTTAAGTTCGGTTAGAAAAGTACTGATATCATAGTCTGCATTTGAGTCCTCATTGTCTTCCGTATAAAGGGATGTGTAGAACTCAGAAAAAACAGATAGGACAGATTCTGGGGTATCTTGAATATTACCATGAGTATCCTGAATCTTGGTAATGCGGTTCGCCATAGCTCGTTGCTGGAGTCGTTTAGCCAGCACCTTGCCCGATTGTTCACCAAACTCGAACATCGTCGAGCGGTACTGAAGATATTTAGCTGCGAGGTCCTGTCCAAAAAACTCAAGCAAAGAAGCTCTGATGTTAGCTACCTGGGTTTGACTATAAGATAAGTCCCGACCTTCCCTGATTGCGTCAGTAAGATGGATTTCTGCAGAGCGTAAGGCTTCAATCCTGGTCCTAATCTGTTCTTGAATTTGCTTACGATGAAAAAATGAAAAACTCTTAGTTTCACCCCGAATTGCTGCTTTCAATGTATCCCAAACAATTTTACTAGAGGCTGATTCTCTGTTAATATTTAAAAATTCAGATACCCACGGCCTCATATGATCTAAATACATCTGGTCTGTTATAAGCTTTCTCTCAAAAGTCCATGTTTTAATAAGTTTAACAATACCATTCAGAGTAAGAGTGGTAACCACCGGATTGTGATCTGAAATAATGCGGGGAAAAATTGAAATTGAAGTAGAGTCTGCAAGCTGATCATCCAGAAAAATATAGTCCAACCGCACCATTTTCTATGCGGAGCAGAAAAGAATGTATAGCCATCTAAGTATTTGAAATGGTGGTACCAAAGGTCGGTCATTGAATGTTCCTGGACTAATGATTGCAGTGCCCTAAATACTCTCGGTTTCTTGCCCAAGTACCTTCCCTGTCCATCCATGAGATTAAAGTCAGCCGGAAGGTTTATATTGAAATCACCGCAGAGACAGATAGGTTGAGGCCACTGCGCTAACTTAACATTTAAATAATGTAGAACTTCAGGGTCGTCGAGATTAGAGCTATATACTGAACAGATAGTAAATAATGTGCCACTAATCAAAAGCTCGGCAATGACCCATCGCCCCCCATTGTCTTGTGTGGTTCTAACACAGGACCCTATCCCTCGCCTTAATAAAATTGCCACCCCTCTTATCATCGAGGATTGTCGAGAGCACCCAATCAGGTCAAAACCAGGGATTTTTAAACAATCTCGATTGTTCCAGGGCACGTGGGTTTCCTGTAAGCATATAACCTCTAAATGTAAATTACGGACAATGGTTGAGAATAATGCTCTTTTCTTGCCATTATTAAGACCACAGATATTCCATGATACTATACGTATCTTAGCCGACGCCATTACGACATGTGAATATATGAGCCGAAATCGTGACTGTCATAGTGAGAACAATAACATAAAAAAAAAAAAATTCCAAGCTTTTTTTTTAAATTGTGCCTCTACCCCCCCTTCCCCCCCACCGCCCCCTAACCCTCCCCCCTACACCCCCTGCTCCCCTGACAACCACCCCTCCACAACCGCCTCAAACCCCCACCCCCCATCCTAGGCAATAGGACCGAGGTCCGTGTGATGGAGAAGCCAGTATAAACCCAGACGCCCCCCCCCCCTCCCGACGCTGCCGCTATCTAAACATTGTAATGGAGGCATTGCCTTGGAGGTGACAAATAAAAGCAAAACATGACAGTTTCCAAAGAGCAAAAAAGACACAACTTTCAACAAAACTACAATCTACTTCAAAAAGTAAGAAAAATGTAAAAATAAATTATATTAACTAATAAAATATGTATTTTTATATCTTCAAACTGTAGTTAACATTAGAAAATCAAACACCAAAATACTGACCTGCAAAAGAGAATCACCTCTTTTCCTAATGACAAATGCTGCAAATAAACATTTAAAAGTAAGTTAAAGTAATAAATATTAAACAAAAGCCTGCAAACTAATAAAATATAAACTAGCACAAATGTAGCCCTACAACTAAACAATAAATTTTTTGAAACATTAAATCAAAACAAATGCTCTATTTCCAACAGGCAAAAAGTCACCACCTGTCCCTCATCTCGACAAAATTAAAGAAATGTAAATGTATTTATTTTAAAATGTAATATAAACGTATGTGAAAAAACAAAATATGACAATGTTAAATGTATATATATATAACATATTATGCAAAAAAGTAACAGGAAAATATCTTTCACATACCATAACGAAACATGTATAAATATATACTAAAAAAATATGTTTAAAAAAATAACACCTGCACTTGTAATAAGACATATATGTAAAAAATAATCAATTTAAAACTATGTGTAAAATGTGTCAGAAATGTGTTTTAATAACATTTATGTTAAAGAATCAAAAAGTATATATTATTTGTAAAAATATACAAACACAACATACCACCCAATAATTACAAACATACACATATTCAATAAATATTATTTATTATTCGCGTTCAAATTTACAGTACATTGGGGAAGGTGTTTGATATCAAACCGGTTACATTTACTGTTTCCACTCCAATCTATGCTGCATTGAGGAGATGGAAGCAGATCTGTATGTTAAACCCACGGCGAGGACCACCCTTCTGCACTTCAATAGCTACCACCCTAAATCTCAGAAAGAAACTATTCCGCTAGGGCAGTTTCTTCGCTTATGGCGAAACTGTACAAACTTGAAAGACTAGGACCTTAGATCTGTTGCCATGAAAGCTAAATTAATTTCCAGAGGTTACCCTAGAAGATTGGTACGCAAGGCCTACAAACGGGCCCACTTCTATGACAGAGATCATCTTCTACACAACTTATGCTCTACAGGGGAACCTAAACTGGTATGTGTAACCAGACATTCTGTTTTTAATGAAAAAGTGCGCCAAATCATTGGCACAATTTGAACACGAACACTGAACAGAGTGCCGATCTACCTCACCCTATGTTTGCTCATAGACGGAACAAAAATCTCAATGATCATGTAGTTCATTACGTACTAGCACTTATACCCCGTTCATACAGAAAACCATTGACGGTCAACAAGCAGTAATAGGCAACTACAAATGTTCGCAATGTAAGGCATGTGATAGTGCCATGGTGACTAAAACCTTTGAACACAATGCCCAACACATCAGTCTGAATACTTTCACTAATTGTAAGACCAAGAACATTATGTATCTTTTACTTTGTCCTTGCCATCTCGGATATGTGGGTGAAACATCTTGGTCTCTCTCTATACGATTGACCGAACATCGGTCGACCATCCGGACAAAAAAAACTGCTGCACCCATGGTTAAACATTTCTTAGATTCAGAACACAATCCGAAGACATTAAGTGGCCTATCTTAGAGAAAATCAACAATAAGCCAGGATTCGACTCAGATGAAATTAGAAAACGGAGAGAAGTATATTGGATTTTCACACTAAATACTTTTACCCAGGCTTTAAACCAAGAAATACCCTGGGATTAAGCGATCCATTACAACACTGGCTAGTCAACTTCTTTCTGTACATGTCACATAGGATATATCCACCTATCCTTATAGGTATTTTTTCTCAATTTTTTCAAAGTCATATGGCTCCTAGTAGCTCCTTTTTTCCCAGGATCATCATCTTGTACACCTCTAGGTTCTGGGACATCATCCTATTTACCTTTTCTTGAGCCTATTTCCATATTTCCTTTAGCATGCATTCTTACATGTACTCTTCTATTCTATTATCTATTTTTTTTCCCAAATGCTTACCGGTATCTTCCAGTGACACAGTATTTATTTTCAAGGATTGTGCGGTCATCAGTGTTGACAATTAGCTTTGGTGTACCATTCAGCTATGGCTGCTGTTATTTAGCAGCTTAGGCACACAAGCCCGCTTTGCTGCAGTAGCTATTTCATCCACCCTCTGGATAACCATTTTCTTTCCATTTAGCATGTTTTTTTCCTCTTTTATTCACATTTTTCTGTAGCAAGCTTCCCATTTAGGAACTTGTTTATTCCACCTTTGACGCATTTTTTTTTTACCCATAGGAGTTACCTTGCCATTCACCTTGCAGTCATGGCCACCGCGTTATCAGTATCCAGACTGCATGTCTCTATTCAACATGTGATTTCTCACATGATCACCGACGCATGATTTATCACTTGGCTCGAGTCGCAGTGGTTTAGACTCAGACGGCGTTCGGCTGCTGACTCCATGGTAGCTGGTCCAATGTGTACCACAACTTCTGCAGGAAGTTGTTAACCTTTTCGTTTCCCGTAATATTAAGGCCTACTTTTAAACTCTTTTTACTGATGGTATTTTACGCTCTGGTAGTTCCCTGGCCACTTTGGACTCCTGCACCTAGTCTATTGTTTTGTACGCTTGCGCTCATTTCTTTCAAAAAGCCTCAGTAGGTTATTGAGTGTATTTTCATGAAAGTCGATCATATGAGGTTAACATGTAACCTCTCAGTGTAGAGCCTGTCCTACGGCTTTTAAGTTCATTAGCATATAGCTTTTGTGTTGTTTTTGGGACCTATAGGGATGACACATTTGTACCATGCCACGCACATTCTTGGTGGTTTTGAATTTATGCCAAACTAAAAACATCATCCTGTTCTTCACATTGTGATATCCCATTACCTCCATTTCATAAATTAGTATGTACATGACTTCATATGTATGTGGTGTTTCTTGCATACGACTTGTATATACATAACATACAGTTCAAAAATAAGGACTTTAATTCCAGATCTGGTTATCTTCTGAAAGTGCCGTCTCAGGCTCCACCTCGCTATCTTTACCTGGGACCACAAAACACAGGCTGGCCGGCTAGACACCATATATTCCAGTTTATTGGCCTCATACATTTGATAGGTAAATATGCTTGTATTATACTGTCTATCTTTCCACTGCCATTTCACTAGCACAATATCTATAATGCTGTCTGTTTCATTCCATAGACTATTTTCATCATACATGCATGCCAGAAGACCTGCTTTCATTACCATAATCTTGTCCAAGTGACTCGACTCCTTTGGGTATCTATTTCCTTCTTGATATTGTGCATTCCCCTTATCCACCGGGAGAGGCAATCTGATGATCTAAAGCACCATAGACTTCATACCGTCCTATATTAATCAGGAGGGAAGATATGATTTCTTGCATGTTTTATGATAGAGCTGTTTTGACCTGGCAGCATGTTTTATAATGTCTATTCGCTGTTCTTTCTTTTTTCACCCACTATCTTACTGAGGGTCTTTGTTTTTTTTACCATTTTCACGTGTTTTTTAACTGATCTACAGCCCGACAATATCAACAGTCTACAGATACGAAGTAATGAAAACAAGCTCTCTCTTATGTATATTTTTATCACTTTTCTTCTACTGAGGGACGCATCATTTATACATTCTATTCCTATCCATAGGCATCCCGACCCATTTTTCTTGGCTTTTCCTGATGAAGGCACTGCTGTGCCAAAATGCTGTATACACCAGACATTATCTGGGTTGTAGCCACTGATTGGTGTTGGAATTATTCATCAGTTTAATTCTACTACCAGAATTAGGCTTTTTTGCCAACTATGATGACATCACATGTCATAGAGATCTCACAGATTGAACATTATCAAAAATGAGAATTGGCTTTACCAATGTACATATAAATTGTTTGTCTGGATTGTACACTGTGATGCCATAGTGAATGTGGATACGGCTGTGGTGTGTGTAGACTTTTTTTGTTCTAATTATTCATATTTATTGTCTTGTCTCAATAAAAGTCAATTTTGTACTTGTTGAATATAATTTTAGTTTTTTGTCCCTCTATGTGATAGTATTGTATTGCTGATATATTTTTAATCATGCTTGAGTTGCCCTAGAAATGTGCATTATTCACTTTAAAGCAGTTACATTGAATACTCCCATTCTAATGAATGCTACATTGGGGAAGGAATTAGACACTAAAGGGGAATTGCTTACTATTCCAACTCCGATCTAAACGCAATTGTGGAAGTCGTTGGACATAATGTGAGTTACATTTACTATTTCTACTCCAATTAAAACTACTTTCAATAAAGGTTCACAAAAGTATGAGAGGCAACACAAAGCTGAATTCACTGTATCAATACAGTTAGAAGCTGATTGTAGAGTCCACACAAGGCTTGTGAGATTCAAGTATTCTTTATTCCACAATTCGGTACAACCATATTCACAGCCAATGCGTTTCGCCCAAGCATGGGCTTCTTCAAGGAAGAAAGTGTAGAACGATGATGCACAGTGGTTTTTTGGGGAAATTAGGGGGTATCTGATGTAGATAAAATCTTGCCAATTAATAGCATGGGAGCAATGAAGCTATGTATAACGATGTACGTGAGGAACTGCGAGTTCCAAGAAATCCTGGTTATTCCAATCAGCAACACGGCGAGCGCATCAACGGCAAACAGGGGGACAAGCACCAAACAGCGAGACGGGCACAAGAAAGCACAAAAAAAAGGAGCAAACCGCGACAAGGGGGCAGGGTAGAAACACCCTGACCCCCTAGGCCTGCTCAGGGGGTCCCACAAGGACCCCCAAGGCCCCAAAACATTTTTTTTTAAATCGCGGGATGCGCTTAGGGTCCGCACATCCCACTAATGAAAAAAAAAGCAAAGCGCGGGCTTCCGCGCTTCGTTTTGATTTAGCCCCCAGGGGGCCAAGTCCCGGGGGCAATTTCTTTATTATAATGGGGGCCCAGAGGGGCCCCCCAGCCCCGGGGACCGCCACCCCCCAGGGCTTTCATTTAATGTATGTTGGGGCTCATGGGCCCCCCGCAGCCCCGGGGACCGCCACCCCCCTGGGCTTAATAAATAAATAAAATACCTGTGTGGGGGGACTCGAGCCCCCCCACATGCCCCGGGTACCGCCACCTCCCGAGGCACTAATTATTTAAAGTAGGGGGTCCGTCACGGACCCCCAAGCCACGGGGCCACCACCCCCGGGGCTTTAACTTAATGGGAGGGGGGCCGCGCGGCCCCCCCTGGAGCCAATGATGGCCCTGGGGACCGCCACAACCCAGGGGCTCCTGCAGTGTCCCGGGGTGCCCACCCCCGGGACACTGCTGTTTGCTATGGCAGGGTGGGAGCCTCGCGGCTCCCATCCTGCCATAGCAAACTGCTTTGGTATTTGGAAGAGAGAGCAGGAAACCTGCTCTCTTTTCCAAATACCAAAGACGATTGCTTTTCCACACGGGGAGCAGCATGTTAGCTGCTCCCCATGTGGAAAAGCAATGCCGGCTCCCGCAGGACGCGGGGAGCCGGCGGGGCCGTGGGGGGATTGGGGACCACCCCACGGCCCCCAACGGAGGCCAGGCCCCGGGGGATGGGGTCCCCGGGGCCATAAGTGGCCCAGGAGGGGGGCCACGTGTACCCCCTCCTAAAAAAAAAATTATCAAATTTTAAGAAAACGTCCCCGGGGATGGGGTCCCTGGGGCCACGGGTGGCCACAGGAGGGGGGCTACGCAGCCCCCCTCCATAAAAAAGAATGTTTTTTTTAAAAGGGCTATGCCCCGGGGGAAGGGGTCCTTGGGGCAAGTTATGGCCTGGGGAGGGGGCCACGCGGCCCCCTTGCCCCTACCCGTTTTTTTTTCTTTTTTTTAAATCAAAATTGGGGGCAGGCCCTGGGGGATGGGGTCCCCAGGGACAAAAAAAAGAAAAAGAAGGGGGGCTACAGAGCCCCCCTTCTAAAAAACAGAGGGGAAAAAAAAAGTATCGGGCTGGAGACCACGCCCCCTCCTTACACCACTCTGCAAACGCGCCCCCTGGCGCGTTTGCAGAGGGGGAACGAATTCCCCTTCAATACTGGGGGTCCTTGGGGGCCAACTAGCCCACCAGGAACCTCCAGTATGCGCCAGGGGGCTGCGTTGCATAGAGGTGTAATGAGGCCACGCCCCTTTTTACACCTCTCTGCAACGCAGCTCTCTTGCGCTTACTGGAGGTACCTGGTGGGCTAGTTGGCCACCAGGGGACCTCAGGATTCAAGGGGACTTAATCTCCCAACTTAAAAAGTGCCATGGGGCGCGTTTGCACAGTGGTGAAGGTAGGGGGCGGGGCCTGAGGTGATACTGTGCAAAAACACGCCTTGTGGCGCGTTTTAAGTTTGGCAATTCATTCCTCTTCAATCCAGAGGTCCCCTAGGGGACAACTAGCCCATCAGGTACCTCCACTAAGCGCCACAGAGCTGCGTTGCAGAGTGTTGTAAAAATGGATGTGGCCTCTGAACACCTCTCTGCAACGCAGCTCTCTGGCGCATACTGGAGGTACCTGGTGGGCTAGTTGGCCTCCAGGGGACCACAGGATTGAAGAGTAATTAATTCCCCAACTTAAAACACGCCACAGGGCATGTTTGCACAGGTCACCTCAGGCCCCTCCCCCTTCCTTCACCATTGTACAAATATTCCTCTAAAATCAGCCGAACTACGAATTCCGATTTACTCACCTGTTATCAGGAGAGAACCCAGGGCTGTATTTTTTAGCCCAGCACTGACCCTGAAAAGTAATTCTAAGCGTACTTACTAGTAACTTGTATTTCCTTCCATAGGAATCCATTGTGTGATTTTCACCAGAAAATTTTCCAAGTGTCCATTTTTGAAACGTACAAATATTCCTCTAAAATCAGCCGAACTACGAATTCCGATTTACTCACCTGTTATCAGGAGAGAACCCAGGCCTGCATCTTTTAAACCAGCACTGACCCTGAAAAGTAATTCTAAGCATACTTACCAGTAACTTGTATTTCCTTCCATAGGAATCCATTGTGTGGTTTTCACCAGAAATTTCTCAAAGTGTCCATTTTTGAAACGTACAGATATGCCTCTAAAATCAGCCGAACTACGAATTCCTATTTACTCACCTGTTATCAGGAGAGAAACCAGTGCTACATCTTTTAGCCCAGCACTGATCCTGAAAAGTAATTCTAAGCGTACTTACCAGTAACTTGTATTTCCTTCCATAGGAATCCATTGTGTGGTTTTCACCAGAACATTTTCTGTGTCCATTTTTGAAACTTACAAATATTCCTCTAAAATCAGCCGAACTACGAATTCCGATTTACTCACCTGTAATCAGGACAGAACCCAGTGCTGCATCTTTTAACCCAGCACAGACCCTGAAAAGTAATTCTAAGCGTACTTACCAGTTACTTGTATTTCCTTCCATAGGAATCCATTGTGTGGTTTTCACCAGAACATTTTCTGTGTCCATTTTTGAAACGTACAAATATTCCTCTAAAATCAGCCGAACTACGAATTCTGATTTACTCACCTGTTATCAGGAGAGAACCCAGGGCTACATCTTTTAAACCAGCACTGACCCTGAAAAGTAATTCTAAGCGTACTTACCAGTAACTTGTATTTCCTTAAATAGGAATCCATTGTGTGGTTTTCACCAGAAATTTCTCAAAGTGTCCATTTTTTAAACGTACAGATATGCCTCTAAAATCAGCCGAACTACGAATTCCTATTTACTCACCTGTTATCAGGAGAGAAACCAGTGCTACATCTTTTAGCCCAGCACTGACCCTGAAAAGTAATTCTAAGCGTACTTACCAGTAACTTGTATTTCCTTCCATAGGAATCCATTGTGTGGTTTTCACCAGAACATTTTCTGTGTCCATTTTTGAAACTTACAAATATTCCTCTAAAATCAGCCGAACTACAAATTCCGATTTACTCACCTGTAATCAGGATAGCACCCAGTGCTGCATCTTTTAACCCAGCACAGACCCTGAAAAGTAATTCTAAGCGTACTTACCAGTTACTTGTATTTCCTTCCATAGGAATCCATTGTGGGGTTTTCACCAGAACATTTTCTGTGTCCATTTTTGAAACTTACAAATATTCCTCTAAAATCAGCCGAACTACGAATTCCGATTTACTCACCTCTTATCAGGAGAGAACCCAGGGCTGTATCTTTTAGCCCAGCACTGACACTGAAAAGTAATTCTAAGCGTACTTACCAGTAACTTGTATTTCCTTCCATAGGAATCCATTGTGTGGTTTTCACCAGAACATTTTCAGTGTCCATTTTTGAAACGTACAAATGTTCTTCTAAAATCAGCCGAACTACGAATTCCGATTTACTTACCTGTAATCAGGACAGAACCCAGTGCTGCATCTTTTAACCCAGCACAGACCCTGAAAAGTAATTCTAAGTGTACTTACCAGTTACTTGTATTTCCTTCCATAGGAATCCATTGTGTGGTTTTCACCAGAACATTTTCTGTGTCCATTTTTGAAACGTACAAATATTCCTCTAAAATCAGCCGAACTACGAATTCCGATTTACTCACCTGTTATCAGGAGAGAACCCAGGGCTGCATCTTTTAAACCAGCACTGACCCTGAAAAGTAATTCTAAGCGTACTTACCAGTAACTTGTATTTCCTTCCATAGGAATCCATTGTGTGGTTTTCACCAGAAATTTCTCAAAGTGTCCATTTTTGAAACGTACAGATATGCCTCTAAAATCAGCCGAACTACGAATTCCTATTTACTCACCTGTTATCAGGAGAGAAACCAGTGCTACATCTTTTAGCCCAGCACTGACCCTGAAAATTAATTCTAAGCGTACTTACCAGTAACTTGTATTTCCTTCCATAGGAATCCATTGTGTGTTTTCACCAGAACATTTTCTGTGTCCATTTTTGAAACTTACAAATATTCCTCTAAAATCAGCCGAACTACGAATTCCGATTTACTCACCTGTAATCAGGACAGAACCCAGTGCTGCATCTTTTAACCCAGCACAGACCCTGAAAAATAATTCTAAGCGTACTTACCAGTTACTTGTATTTCCTTCCATAGGAATCCATTGTGTGGTTTTCACCAGAACATTTTCTGTGTCCATTTTTTAAACTTACAAATATTCCTCTAAAATCAGCCAAACTACGAATTCCGATTTACTCACCTGTAATCAGGACAGAACCCAGTGCTGCATCTTTTAACCCAGCACAGACCCTGAAAAGTAATTCTACGCGTACTTGCCAGTTACTTGTATTTCCTTTAATAGGAATCCATTGTGTGATTTTCACCAGAACATTTTCTGTGTCCATTTTTGAAACTTACAAATATTCCTCTAAAATCAGCCGAACTACGAATTCCGATTTACTCACCTCTTATCAGGAGAGAACCCAGGGCTGCATCTTTTAAACCAGCACTGGCCCTGAAAAGTAATTCTAAGCGAACTTACCAGTAACTTGTATTTCCTTCCATAGGAATCCATTGTGTGGTTTTCACCAGAAATTTCGCAAAGTGTCCCTTTTTGAAACGTACAGATATGCCTCTAAGATCAGCCGAACAACGAATTCCTATTTACTCCCCTGTTATCAGGAGAGAAACCAGTGCTACATCTTTTAGCGCAGCACTGACCCTGAAAAGTAATTCTAAGCGTACTTACCAGTAACTTGTATTTCCTTCCATAGGAATCCATTGTGTGGTTTTCACCAGAACATTTTCTGTGTCCATTTTTGAAACTTACAAATATTCCTCTAAAATCAGCCGAACTACGAATTCCGATTTACTCACCTGTAATCAGGACAGAACTCAGTGCTGAATCTTTTAAACCAGCACAGACCCTGAAAAGTAATTCTAAGCGTACTTACCAGTTACTTGTATTTCCTTCCATAGGAATCCATTGTGTGGTTTTCACCAGAACATTTTCTGTGTCCATTTTTGAAACGTACAAATATTCCTCTAAAATCAGCCGAACTACGAATTCCGATTTACTCACCTGTTATCAGGACAGAACCCAGTGCTGCATCTTTTAACCCAGCACTGACCCTGAAAAGTTATTCTAAGCGTACTTACCAGTAACTTGTATTTCCTTCCATAGGAATACATTGTGTGGTTTTCACCAGAAATTTTTCCAAGTGTCCATTTTTGAAACGTACAAATATTCCTCTAAAATCAGCCGAACTACGAATTCTGATTTACTCACCTGTTATCAGGAGAGAACCCAGGGCTGCATCTTTTAAACCAGCACTGACCCTGAAAAGTAATTCTAAGCGAACTTACCAGTAACTTGTATTTCCTTCCATAGGAATCCATTGTGTGGTTTTCACCAGAAATTTCGCAAAGTGTCCATTTGTGAAACGTACAGATATGCCTCTAAAATCAGCCGAACAACGAATTCCTATTTACTCCCCTGTTATCAGGAGAGAAACCAGTGCTACATCTTTTAGCGCAGCACTGACCCTGAAAAGTAATTCTAAGCGTACTTACCAGTAACTTGTATTTCCTTCCATAGGAATCCATTGTGTGGTTTTCACCAGAACATTTTCTGTGTCCATTTTTGAAACTTACAAATATTCCTTTAAAATCAACCGAACTACGAATTCCGATTTACTCACCTGTAATCAGGACAGAACCCAGCGCTGCATCTTTTAAACCAGCACAGACCCTGAAAAGTAATTCTAAGTGTACTTACCAGTTACTTGTATTTCCTTCCATAGGAATCCATTGTGTGGTTTTCACCAGAACATTTTCTGTGTCCATTTTTGAAACGTACAAATATTCCTCTAAAATCAGCCGAACTACGAATTCCGATTTACTCACCTGTTATCAGGAGAGAACCCAGGGCTGCATCTTTTAAACCAGCACTGACCCTGAAAAGTAATTCTAAGCGTACTTACCAGTAACTTGTATTTCCTTCCATAGGAATCCATTGTGTGGTTTTCACCAGAAATTTCTCAAAGTGTCCATTTTTGAAACGTACAGATATGCCTCTAAAATCAGCCGAACTACGAATTCCTATTTACTCACCTGTTATCAGGAGAGAAACCAGTGCTACATCTTTTAGCCCAGCACTGACCCTGAAAATTAATTCTAAGCGTACTTACCAGTAACTTGTATTTCCTTCCATAGGAATCCATTGTGTGTTTTCACCAGAACATTTTCTGTGTCCATTTTTGAAACTTACAAATATTCCTCTAAAATCAGCCGAACTACGAATTCCGATTTACTCACCTGTAATCAGGACAGAACCCAGTGCTGCATCTTTTAACCCAGCACAGACCCTGAAAAATAATTCTAAGCGTACTTACCAGTTACTTGTATTTCCTTCCATAGGAATCCATTGTGTGGTTTTCACCAGAACATTTTCTGTGTCCATTTTTTAAACTTACAAATATTCCTCTAAAATCAGCCGAACTACGAATTCCGATTTACTCACCTCTTATCAGGAGAGAACCCAGGGCTGTATCTTTTAGCCCAGCACTGACCCTGAAAAGTAATTCTAAGCATACTTACCAGTAGCTTGTATTTCCTTCCATAGGAATCCATTGTGTGGTTTTCACCAGAAAATTTTCAGTGTCCATTTTTGAAACGTACAAATGTTCCTCTAAAATCAGCCAAACTACGAATTCCGATTTACTCACCTGTAATCAGGACAGAACCCAGTGCTGCATCTTTTAACCCAGCACAGACCCTGAAAAGTAATTCTAAGCGTACTTACCAGTTACTTGTATTTCCTTCCATAGGAATCCATTGTGTGATTTTCACCAGAACATTTTCTGTGTCCATTTTTGAAACTTACAAATATTCCTCTAAAATCAGCCGAACTACGAATTCCGATTTACTCACCTCTTATCAGGAGAGAACCCAGGGCTGTATCTTTTAGCCCAGCACTGACCCTGAAAAGAAATTCTAAGCGTACTTACCAGTAACTTGTATTTCCTTCCATAGGAATCCATTGTGTGGTTTTCACCAGAAATTTCTCAAAGTGTCCATTTTTGAAACGTACAGATATGTCTCTAAAATCAGCCGAACTACGAATTCCTATTTACTCACCTGTTATCAGGAGAGAAACCAGTGCTACATCTTTTAGCCCAGCACTGACCCTGAAAAGTAATTCTAAGCGTACTTACCAGTAACTTGTATTTCCTTCCATAGGAATCCATTGTGTGGTTTTCACCAGAACATTTTCTGTGTCCATTTTTGAAACTTACAAATATTCCTCTAAAATCAGCCGAACTACGAATTCCGATTTACTCACCTGTAATCAGGACAGAACCCAGTGCTGCATCTTTTAACCCAGCACAGACCCTGAAAAGTAATTCTAAGCGTACTTACCAGTTACTTGTATTTCCTTCCATAGGAATCCATTGGGTGGTTTTCACAAGAACATTTTCTGTGTCCATTTTTGAAACGTACAAATATTCCTCTTAAATCAGCCGAACTACGAATTCCGATTTACTCACCTGTTATCAGGAGAGAACCCAGGGCTGCATCTTTTAAACCAGCACTGACCCTGAAAAGTAATTCTAAGCGTACTTACCAGTAACTTGTATTTCCTTCCATAGGAATCCATTCTGTGGTTTTCACCAGAAATTTCTCAAAGTGTCCATTTTTGAAACGTACAGATATGCCTCTAAAATCAGCCGAACTACGAATTCCTATTTACTCACCTGTCATCAGGGGAGAAACCAGTGCTACATCTTTTAGCCAAGCACTGACCCTGAAAAGTAATTCTAAGCGTACTTACCAGTAACTTGTATTTCCTTCCATAGGAATCCATTGTGTGGTTTTCACCAGAACATTTTCTGTGTCCATTTTTGAAACTTACAAATATTCCTCTAAAATCAGCCGAACTACGAATTCCGATTTACTAACCTGTAATCAGGACAGAACCCAGTGCTGCATCTTTTAATCCAGCACAGACCCTGAAAAGTAATTCTAAGCGTACTTACCAGTTACTTGTATTTCCATCCATAGGAATCCATTGTGTGGTTTTCACCAGAACATTTTCTGTGTCCATTTTTTAAACTTACAAATATTCCTCTAAAATCAGCCGAACTACGAATTCCGATTTACTCACCTCTTATCAGGAGAGAACCCAGGGCTGTATCTTTTAGCCCAGCACTGACCCTGAAAAGTAATTCTAAGCATACTTACCAGTAACTTGTATTTCCTTCCATAGGAATCCATTGTGTGGTTTTCACCAGAAAATTTTCAGTGTCCATTTTTGAAACGTACAAATGTTCCTCTAAAATCAGCCAAACTACGAATTCCGATTTACTCACCTGTAATCAGGACAGAACCCAGTGCTGCATCTTTTAACCCAGCACAGACCCTGAAAAGTAATTCTAAGCGTACTTACCAGTTACTTGTATTTCCTTCCATAGGAATCCATTGTGTGATTTTCACCAGAACATTTTCTGTGTCCATTTTTGAAACTTACAAATATTCCTCTAAAATCAGCCGAACTACGAATTCCGATTTACTCACCTCTTATCAGGAGAGAACCCAGGGCTGCATCTTTTAAACCAGCACTGACCCTGAAAAGTAATTCTAAGCGAACTTACCAGTAACTTGTATTTCCTTCCATAGGAATCCATTGTGTGGTTTTCACCAGAAATTTCGCAAAGTGTCCATTTTTTAAACGTACAGATATGCCTCTAAGATCAGCCGAACAACGAATTCCTATTTACTCCCCTGTTATCAGGAGAGAAACCAGTGCTACATCTTTTAGCGCAGCACTGACCCTGAAAAGTAATTCTAAGCGTACTTACCAGTAACTTGTATTTCCTTCCATAGGAATCCATTGTGTGGTTTTCACCAGAACATTTTCTGTCTCCATTTTTGAAACTTACAAATATTCCTCTAAAATCAGCCGAACTACGAATTCCGATTTACTCACCTGTAATCAGGACAGCACCCAGTGCTGAATCTTTTAAACCAGCACAGACCCTGAAAAGTAATTCTAAGCGTACTTACCAGTTACTTGTATTTCCTTCCATAGGAATCCATTGTGTGGTTTTCACCAGAACATTTTCTGTGTCCATTTTTGAAACGTACAAATATTCCTCTAAAATCAGCCGAACTACCAATTCCGATTTACTTACCTGTTATCAGGACAGAACCCAGTGCTGCATCTTTTAACCCAGCACTGACCCTGAAAAGTAATTCTAAGCGTACTTACCAGTAACTTGTATTTCCTTCCATAGGAATCCATTGTGTGGTTTTCACCAGAAATTTTTCCAAGTGTCCATTTTTGAAACGTACAAATATTCCTCTAAAATCAGCCGAACTACGAATTCCGATTTACTCACCTGTTATCAGGAGAGAACCCAGGGCTGCATCTTTTAAACCAGCACTGACCCTGAAAAGTAATTCTAAGCGAACTTACCAGTAACTTGTATTTCCTTCCATAGGAATCCATTGTGTGGTTTTCACCAGAAATTTCGCAAAGTGTCCATTTTTGAAACGTACAGATATGCCTCTAAAATCAGCCGAACAACGAATTCCTATTTACTCCCCTGTTATCAGGAGAGAAACCAGTGCTACATCTTTTAGCGCAGCACTGACCCTGAAAAGTAATTCTAAGCGTACTTACCAGTAACTTGTATTTCCTTCCATAGGAATCCATTGTGTGGTTTTCACCAGAACATTTTCTGTGTCCATTTTTGAAACTTACAAATATTCCTCTAAAATCAGCCGAACTACGAATTCCGATTTACTCACCTGTAATCAGGACAGAACCCAGTGCTGCATCTTTTAAACCAGCACAGACCCTGAAAAGTAATTCTAAGTGTACTTACCAGTTACTTGTATTTCCTTCCATAGGAATCCATTGTGTGGTTTTCACCAGAACATTTTCTGTGTCCATTTTTGAAACGTACAAATATTCCTCTAAAATCAGCCGAACTACGAATTCCGATTTACTCACCTGTTATCAGGAGAGAACCCAGGGCTGCATCTTTTAAACCAGCACTGACCCTGAAAAGTAATTCTAAGCGTACTTACCAGTAACTTGTATTTCCTTCCATAGGAATTCATTGTGTGGTTTTCACCAGAAAATCCTCAAAGTGTCCATTTTTGAAACGTACAGATATGCCTCTAAAATCAGCCGAACTACGAATTCCTATTTACTCACCTGTTATCAGGAGAGAAACCAGTGCTACATCTTTTAGCCCAGCACTGACCCTGAAAATTAATTCTAAGCGTACTTACCAGTAACTTGTATTTCCTTCCATAGGAATCCATTGTGTGGTTTTCACCAGAATATTTTCTGTCTCCATTTTTGAAACTTACAAATATTCCTCTAAAATCAGCCGAACTACGAATTCCGATTTACTCACCTGTAATCAGGACAGCACCCAGTGCTGAATCTTTTAAACCAGCACAGACCCTGAAAAGTAATTCTAAGCGTACTTTCCAGTTACTTGTATTTCCTTCCATAGGAATCCATTGTGTGGTTTTCACCAGAACATTTTCTGTGTCCATTTTTTAAACTTACAAATATTCCTCTAAAATCAGCCGAACTACGAATTCTGATTTACTCACCTCTTATCAGGAGAGAACCCAGGGCTGTATCTTTTAGCCCAGCACTGACCCTGAAAAGTAATTCTAAGCATACTTACCAGTAACTTGTATTTCCTTCCATAGGAATCCATTGTGTGATTTTCACCAGAAAATGTTCAGTGTCCATTTTTGAAACGTACAAATGTTCCTCTAAAATCAGCCAAACTACGAATTCCGATTTACTCACCTGTAATCAGGACAGAACCCAGTGCTGCATCTTTTAACCCAGCACAGACCCTGAAAAGTAATTCTAAGCGTACTTACCAGTTACTTGTATTTCCTTCCATAGGAATCCATTGTGTGATTTTCACCAGAACATTTTCTGTGTCCATTTTTGAAACTTACAAATATTCCTCTAAAATCAGCCAAACTACGAATTCCGATTTACTCACCTCTTATCAGGAGAGAACCCAGGGCTGTATCTTTTAGCCCAGCACTGACCCTGAAAAGAAATTCTAAGCGTACTTACCAGTAACTTGTATTTCCTTCCATAGGAATCCATTGTGTGGTTTTCACCAGAAATTTCTCAAAGTGTCCATTTTTGAAACATACAGATATGTCTCTAAAATCAGCCGAACTACGAATTCCTATTTGCTCACCTGTTATCAGGAGAGAAACCAGTGCTACATCTTTTAGCCCAGCACTGACCCTGAAAAGTAATTCTAAGCGTACTTACCAGTAACTTGTATTTCCTTCCATAGGAATCCATTGTGTGGTTTTCACCAGAACATTTTCTGTGTCCATTTTTGAAACTTACAAATATTCCTCTAAAATCAGCCGAACTACGAATTCCGATTTACTCACCTGTAATCAGGACAGAACCCAGTGCTGCATCTTTTAAACCAGCACAGACCCTGAAAAGTAATTCTAAGTGTACTTACCAGTTACTTGTATTTCCTTCCATAGGAATCCATTGTGTGGTTTTCACCAGAACATTTTCTGTGTCCATTTTTGAAACGTACAAATATTCCTCTAAAATCAGCCGAACTACGAATTCCAATTTACTCACCTGTTATCAGGAGAGAACCCAGGGCTGCATCTTTTAAACCAGCACTGACCCTGAAAAGTAATTCTAAGCGTACTTACCAGTAACTTGTATTTCCTTCCATAGGAATCCATTGTGTGGTTTTCACCAGAAATTTTTCCAAGTGTCCATTTTTGAAACGTACAAATATTCCTCTAAAATCAGCCGAACTACGAATTCCGATTTACTCACCTGTTATCAGGAGAGAACCCAGGGCTGCATCTTTTAAACCAGCACTGACCCTGAAAAGTAATTCTAAGCGAACTTACCAGTAACTTGTATTTCCTTCCATAGGAATCCATTGTGTGGTTTTCACCAGAACATTTTCTGTGTCCATTTTTGAAACGTACAAATATTCCTCTAAAATCAGCCGAACTACGAATTCCGATTTACTTACCTGTTATCAGGACAGAACCCAGTGCTGCATCTTTTAACCCAGCACTGACCCTGAAAAGTAATTCTAAGCGTACTTACCAGTAACTTGTATTTCCTTCCATAGGAATCCATTGTGTGGTTTTCACCAGAAATTTTTCCAAGTGTCCATTTTTGAAACGTACAAATATTCCTCTAAAATCAGCCGAACTACGAATTCCGATTTACTCACCTGTTATCAGGAGAGAACCCAGGGCTGCATCTTTTAAACCAGCACTGACCCTGAAAAGTAATTCTAAGCGAACTTACCAGTAACTTGTATTTCCTTCCATAGGAATCCATTGTGTGGTTTTCACCAGAAATTTCGCAAAGTGTCCATTTTTGAAACGTACAGATATGCCTCTAAAATCAGCCGAACAACGAATTCCTATTTACTCCCCTGTTATCAGGAGAGAAACCAGTGCTACATCTTTTAGCGCAGCACTGACCCTGAAAAGTAATTCTAAGCGTACTTACCAGTAACTTGTATTTCCTTCCATAGGAATCCATTGTGTGGTTTTCACCAGAACATTTTCTGTGTCCATTTTTGAAACTTACAAATATTCCTCTAAAATCAGCCGAACTACGAATTCCGATTTACTCACCTGTAATCAGGACAGAACCCAGTGCTGCATCTTTTAAACCAGCACAGACCCTGAAAAGTAATTCTAAGTGTACTTACCAGTTACTTGTATTTCCTTCCATAGGAATCCATTGTGTGGTTTTCACCAGAACATTTTCTGTGTCCATTTTTGAAACGTACAAATATTCCTCTAAAATCAGCCGAACTACGAATTCCGATTTACTCACCTGTTATCAGGAGAGAACCCAGGGCTGCATCTTTTAAACCAGCACTGACCCTGAAAAGTAATTCTAAGCGTACTTACCAGTAACTTGTATTTCCTTCCATAGGAATCCATTGTGTGGTTTTCACCAGAAATTTCTCAAAGTGTCCATTTTTGAAACGTACAGATATGCCTCTAAAATCAGCCGAACTACGAATTCCTATTTACTCACCTGTTATCAGGAGAGAAACCAGTGCTACATCTTTTAGCCCAGCACTGACCCTGAAAATTAATTCTAAGCGTACTTACCAGTAACTTGTATTTCCTTCCATAGGAATCCATTGTGTGTTTTCACCAGAACATTTTCTGTGTCCATTTTTGAAACTTACAAATATTCCTCTAAAATCAGCCGAACTACGAATTCCGATTTACTCACCTGTAATCAGGACAGAACCCAGTGCTGCATCTTTTAACCCAGCACAGACCCTGAAAAATAATTCTAAGCGTACTTACCAGTTACTTGTATTTCCTTCCATAGGAATCCATTGTGTGGTTTTCACCAGAACATTTTCTGTGTCCATTTTTTAAACTTACAAATATTCCTCTAAAATCAGCCGAACTACGAATTCTGATTTACTCACCTCTTATCAGGAGAGAACCCAGGGCTGTATCTTTTAGCCCAGCACTGACCCTGAAAAGTAATTCTAAGCATACTTACCAGTAACTTGTATTTCCTTCCATAGGAATCCATTGTGTGGTTTTCACCAGAAAATTTTCAGTGTCCATTTTTGAAACGTACAAATGTTCCTCTAAAATCAGCCAAACTACGAATTCCGATTTACTCACCTGTAATCAGGACAGAACCCAGTGCTGCATCTTTTAACCCAGCACAGACCCTGAAAAGTAATTCTAAGCGTACTTACCAGTTACTTGTATTTCCTTCCATAGGAATCCATTGTGTGATTTTCACCAGAACATTTTCTGTGTCCATTTTTGAAACTTACAAATATTCCTCTAAAATCAGCCAAACTACGAATTCCGATTTACTCACCTCTTATCAGGAGAGAACCCAGGGCTGTATCTTTTAGCCCAGCACTGACCCTGAAAAGAAATTCTAAGCGTACTTACCAGTAACTTGTATTTCCTTCCATAGGAATCCATTGTGTGGTTTTCACCAGAAATTTCTCAAAGTGTCCATTTTTGAAACGTACAGATATGTCTCTAAAATCAGCCGAACTACGAATTCCTATTTGCTCACCTGTTATCAGGAGAGAAACCAGTGCTACATCTTTTAGCCCAGCACTGACCCTGAAAAGTAATTCTAAGCGTACTTACCAGTAACTTGTATTTCCTTCCATAGGAATCCATTGTGTGGTTTTCACCAGAACATTTTCTGTGTCCATTTTTGAAACTTACAAATATTCCTCTAAAATCAGCCGAACTACGAATTCCGATTTACTCACCTGTAATCAGGACAGAACCCAGTGCTGCATCTTTTAAACCAGCACAGACCCTGAAAAGTAATTCTAAGTGTACTTACCAGTTACTTGTATTTCCTTCCATAGGAATCCATTGTGTGGTTTTCACCAGAACATTTTCTGTGTCCATTTTTGAAACGTACAAATATTCCTCTAAAATCAGCCGAACTACGAATTCCGATTTACTCACCTGTTATCAGGAGAGAACCCAGGGCTGCATCTTTTAAACCAGCACTGACCCTGAAAAGTAATTCTAAGCGTACTTACCAGTAACTTGTATTTCCTTCCATAGGAATCCATTGTGTGGTTTTCACCAGAAATTTTTCCAAGTGTCCATTTTTGAAACGTACAAATATTCCTCTAAAATCAGCCGAACTACGAATTCCGATTTACTCACCTGTTATCAGGAGAGAACCCAGGGCTGCATCTTTTAAACCAGCACTGACCCTGAAAAGTAATTCTAAGCGAACTTACCAGTAACTTGTATTTCCTTCCATAGGAATCCATTGTGTGGTTTTCACCAGAAATTTCGCAAAGTGTCCATTTTTGAAACGTACAGATATGCCTCTAAAATCAGCCGAACAACGAATTCCTATTTACTCCCCTGTTATCAGGAGAGAAACCAGTGATACATCTTTTAGCGCAGCACTGACCCTGAAAAGTAATTCTAAGCGTACTTACCAGTAACTTGTATTTCCTTCAATAGGAATCCATTGTGTGGTTTTCACCAGAACATTTTCTGTGTCCATTTTTGAAACTTACAAATATTCCTCTAAAATCAGCCGAACTACTAATTCCGATTTACTCACCTGTAATCAGGACAGAACCCAGTGCTGCATCTTTTAAACCAGCACAGACCCTGAAAAGTAATTCTAAGTGTACTTACCAGTTACTTGTATTTCCTTCCATAGGAATCCATTGTGTGGTTTTCACCAGAACATTTTCTGTGTCCATTTTTGAAACGTACAAATATTCCTCTAAAATCAGCCGAACTACGAATTCCGATTTACTCACCTGTTATCAGGAGAGAACCCAGGGCTGCATCTTTTAAACCAGCACTGACCCTGAAAAGTAATTCTAAGCGTACTTACCAGTAACTTGTATTTCCTTCCATAGGAATCCATTGTGTGGTTTTCACCAGAAATTTCTCAAAGTGTCCATTTTTGAAACGTACAGATATGCCTCTAAAATCAGCCGAACTACGAATTCCTATTTACTCACCTGTTATCAGGAGAGAAACCAGTGCTACATCTTTTAGCCCAGCACTGACCCTGAAAATTAATTCTAAGCGTACTTACCAGTAACTTGTATTTCCTTCCATAGGAATCCATTGTGTGTTTTCACCAGAACATTTTCTGTGTCCATTTTTGAAACTTACAAATATTCCTCTAAAATCAGCCGAACTACGAATTCCGATTTACTCACCTGTAATCAGGACAGAACCCAGTGCTGCATCTTTTAACCCAGCACAGACCCTGAAAAATAATTCTAAGCGTACTTACCAGTTACTTGTATTTCCTTCCATAGGAATCCATTGTGTGGTTTTCACCAGAACATTTTCTGTGTCCATTTTTTAAACTTACAAATATTCCTCTAAAATCAGCCGAATTACGAATTCCGATTTACTCACCTCTTATCAGGAGAGGACCCAGGGCTGTATCTTTTAGCCCAGCACTGACCCTGAAAAGTAATTCTAAGCATACTTACCAGTAACTTGTATTTCCTTCCATAGGAATCCATTGTGTGGTTTTCACCAGAACATTTTCAGTGTCCATTTTTGAAACGTACAAATGTTCCTCTAAAATCAGCCAAACTACGAATTCCGATTTACTCACCTGTAATCAGGACAGAACCCAGTGCTGCATCTTTTAACCCAGCACAGACCCTGAAAAGTAATTCTACGCGTACTTGCCAGTTACTTGTATTTCCTTCCATAGGAATCCATTGTGTGATTTTCACCAGAACATTTTCTGTGTCCATTTTTGAAACTTACAAATATTCCTCTAAAATCAGCCGAACTACGAATTCCGATTTACTCACCTCTTATCAGGAGAGAACCCAGGGCTGCATCTTTTAAACCAGCACTGGCCCTGAAAAGTAATTCTAAGCGAACTTACCAGTAACTTGTATTTCCTTCCATAGGAATCCATTGTGTGGTTTTCACCAGAAATTTCGCAAAGTGTCCATTTTTGAAACGTACAGATATGCCTCTAAGATCAGCCGAACAACGAATTCCTATTTACTCCCCTGTTATCAGGAGAGAAACCAGTGCTACATCTTTTAGCGCAG
Organism: Triturus cristatus; assembly: GCF_964204655.1. NCBI lineage: Eukaryota > Metazoa > Chordata > Amphibia > Caudata > Salamandridae > Triturus > Triturus cristatus. Next base: position 629,564,102 of record NC_140587.1, read on the forward strand.
CACTGACCCTGAAAAGTAATTCTAAGCGTACTTACCAGTAACTTGTATTTCCTTCCATAGGAATCCATTGTGTGGTTTTCACCAGAACATTTTCTGTGTCCATTTTTGAAACTTACAAATATTCCTCTAAAATCAGCCGAACTACGAATTCCGATTTACTCACCTGTAATCAGGACAGAACCCAGTGCTGAATCTTTTAAACCAGCACAGACCCTGAAAAGTAATTCTAAGCGTACTTACCAGTTACTTGTATTTCCTTCCATAGGAATCCATTGTGTGGTTTTCACCAGAACATTTTCTGTGTCCATTTTTGAAACGTACAAATATTCCTCTAAAATCAGCCGAACTACGAATTCCGATTTACTCACCTGTTATCAGGACAGAACCCAGTGCTGCATCTTTTAACCCAGCACTGACCCTGAAAAGTTATTCTAAGCGTACTTACCAGTAACTTGTATTTCCTTCCATAGGAATACATTGTGTGGTTTTCACCAGAAATTTTTCCAAGTGTCCATTTTTGAAACGTACAAATATTCCTCTAAAATCAGCCGAACTACGAATTCCGATTTACTCACCTGTTATCAGGAGAGAACCCAGGGCTGCATCTTTTAAACCAGCACTGACCCTGAAAAGTAATTCTAAGCGAACTTACCAGTAACTTGTATTTCCTTCCATAGGAATCCATTGTGTGGTTTTCACCAGAAATTTCGCAAAGTGTCCATTTGTGAAACGTACAGATATGCCTCTAAAATCAGCCGAACAACGAATTCCTATTTACTCCCCTGTTATCAGGAGAGAAACCAGTGCTACATCTTTTAGCGCAGCACTGACCCTGAAAAGTAATTCTAAGCGTACTTACCAGTAACTTGTATTTCCTTCCATAGGAATCCATTGTGTGGTTTTCACCAGAACATTTTCTGTGTCCATTTTTGAAACTTACAAATATTCCTCTAAAATCAGCCGAACTACGAATTCCGATTTACTCACCTGTTATCAGGACAGAACCCAGTGCTGCATCTTTTAAACCAGCACAGACCCTGAAAAGTAATTCTAAGTGTACTTACCAGTTACTTGTATTTCCTTCCATAGGAATCCATTGTGTGGTTTTCACCAGAACATTTTCTGTGTCCATTTTTGAAACGTACAAATATTCCTCTAAAATCAGCCGAACTACGAATTCCGATTTACTCACCTGTTATCAGGAGAGAACCCAGGGCTGCATCTTTTAAACCAGCACTGACCCTGAAAAGTAATTCTAAGCGTACTTACCAGTAACTTGTATTTCCTTCCATAGGAATCCATTGTGTGGTTTTCACCAGAAATTTCTCAAAGTGTCCATTTTTGAAACGTACAGATATGCCTCTAAAATCAGCCGAACTACGAATTCCTATTTACTCACCTGTTATCAGGAGAGAAACCAGTGCTACATCTTTTAGCCCAGCACTGACCCTGAAAATTAATTCTAAGCGTACTTACCAGTAACTTGTATTTCCTTCCATAGGAATCCATTGTGTGTTTTCACCAGAACATTTTCTGTGTCCATTTTTGAAACTTACAAATATTCCTCTAAAATCAGCCGAACTACGAATTCCGATTTACTCACCTGTAATCAGGACAGAACCCAGTGCTGCATCTTTTAACCCAGCACAGACCCTGAAAAATAATTCTAAGCGTACTTACCAGTTACTTGTATTTCCTTCCATAGGAATCCATTGTGTGGTTTTCACCAGAACATTTTCTGTGTCCATTTTTTAAACTTACAAATATTCCTCTAAAATCAGCCGAACTACGAATTCCGATTTACTCACCTCTTATCAGGAGAGAACCCAGGGCTGTATCTTTTAGCCCAGCACTGACCCTGAAAAGTAATTCTAAGCATACTTACCAGTAACTTGTATTTCCTTCCATAGGAATCCATTGTGTGGTTTTCACCAGAAAATTTTCAGTGTCCATTTTTGAAACGTACAAATGTTCCTCTAAAATCAGCCAAACTACGAATTCCGATTTACTCACCTGTAATCAGGACAGAACCCAGTGCTGCATCTTTTAACCCAGCACAGACCCTGAAAAGTAATTCTAAGCGTACTTACCAGTTACTTGTATTTCCTTCCATAGGAATCCATTGTGTGATTTTCACCAGAACATTTTCTGTGTCCATTTTTGAAACTTACAAATATTCCTCTAAAATCAGCCGAACTACGAATTCCGATTTACTCACCTCTTATCAGGAGAGAACCCAGGGCTGTATCTTTTAGCCCAGCACTGACCCTGAAAAGAAATTCTAAGCGTACTTACCAGTAACTTGTATTTCCTTCCATAGGAATCCATTGTGTGGTTTTCACCAGAAATTTCTCAAAGTGTCCATTTTTGAAACGTACAGATATGTCTCTAAAATCAGCCGAACTACGAATTCCTATTTACTCACCTGTTATCAGGAGAGAAACCAGTGCTACATCTTTTAGCCCAGCACTGACCCTGAAAAGTAATTCTAAGCGTACTTACCAGTAACTTGTATTTCCTTCCATAGGAATCCATTGTGTGGTTTTCACCAGAACATTTTCTGTGTCCATTTTTGAAACTTACAAATATTCCTCTAAAATCAGCCGAACTACGAATTCCGATTTACTCACCTGTAATCAGGACAGAACCCAGTGCTGCATCTTTTAACCCAGCACAGACCCTGAAAAGTAATTCTAAGCGTACTTACCAGTTACTTGTATTTCCTTCCATAGGAATCCATTGGGTGGTTTTCACCAGAACATTTTCTGTGTCCATTTTTGAAACGTACAAATATTCCTCTTAAATCAGCCGAACTACGAATTCCGATTTACTCACCTGTTATCAGGAGAGAACCCAGGGCTGCATCTTTTAAACCAGCACTGACCCTGAAAAGTAATTCTAAGCGTACTTACCAGTAACTTGTATTTCCTTCCATAGGAATCCATTCTGTGGTTTTCACCAGAAATTTCTCAAAGTGTCCATTTTTGAAACGTACAGATATGCCTCTAAAATCAGCCGAACTACGAATTCCTATTTACTCACCTGTCATCAGGAGAGAAACCAGTGCTACATCTTTTAGCCAAGCACTGACCCTGAAAAGTAATTCTAAGCGTACTTACCAGTAACTTGTATTTCCTTCCATAGGAATCCATTGTGTGGTTTTCACCAGAACATTTTCTGTGTCCATTTTTGAAACTTACAAATATTCCTCTAAAATCAGCCGAACTACGAATTCCGATTTACTAACCTGTAATCAGGACAGAACCCAGTGCTGCATCTTTTAATCCAGCACAGACCCTGAAAAGTAATTCTAAGCGTACTTACCAGTTACTTGTATTTCCATCCATAGGAATCCATTGTGTGGTTTTCACCAGAACATTTTCTGTGTCCATTTTTGAAACTTACAAATATTCCTCTAAAATCAGCCGAACTACGAATTCCGATTTACTCACCTCTTATCAGGAGAGAACCCAGGGCTGTATCTTTTAGCCCAGCACTGACCCTGAAAAGTAATTCTAACCGTACTTACCAGTAACTTGTATTTACTTCCATAGGAATCCATTGTGTGCTTTTCACCAGAAATTTCTCAAAGTGTCCATTTTTGAAACGTACAGATATGCCTCTAAAATCAGCCGAACTACGAATTCCTATTTACTCACCTGTTATCAGGAGAGAAACCAGTGCTACATCTTTTAGCCCAGCACTGACCCTGAAAATTAATTCTAAGCGTACTTACCAGTAACTTGTATTTCCTTCCATAGGAATCCATTGTGTGTTTTCACCAGAACATTTTCTGTGTCCATTTTTGAAACTTACAAATATTCCTCTAAAATCAGCCGAACTACGAATTCCGATTTACTCACCTGTAATCAGGACAGAACCCAGTGCTGCATCTTTTAACCCAGCACAGACCCTGAAAAATAATTCTAAGCGTACTTACCAGTTACTTGTATTTCCTTCCATAGGAATCCATTGTGTGGTTTTCACCAGAACATTTTCTGTGTCCATTTTTTAAACTTACAAATATTCCTCTAAAATCAGCCGAACTACAAATTCCGATTTACTCACCTGTTATCAGGAGAGAACCCAGGGCTGCATCTTTTAAACCAGCACTGACCCTGAAAAGTAATTCTAAGCGAACTTACCAGTAACTTGTATTTCCTTCCATAGGAATCCATTGTGTGGTTTTCACCAGAAATTTCGCAAAGTGTCCATTTTTGAAACGTACAGATATGCCTCTAAAATCAGCCGAACAACGAATTCCTATTTACTCCCCTGTTATCAGGAGAGAAACCAGTGCTACACCTTTTAGCGCAGCACTGACCCTGAAAAGTAATTCTAAGCGTACTTACCAGTAACTTGTATTTCCTTCCATAGGAATCCATTGTGTGGTTTTCACCAGAACATTTTCTGTGTCCATTTTTGAAACTTACAAATATTCCTCTAAAATCAGCCGAACTACGAATTCCGATTTACTCACCTGTAATCAGGACAGAACCCAGTGCTGCATCTTTTAAACCAGCACAGACCCTGAAAAGTAATTCTAAGTGTACTTACCAGTTACTTGTATTTCCTTCCATAGGAATCCATTGTGTGGTTTTCACCAGAACATTTTCTGTGTCCATTTTTGAAACGTACAAATATTCCTCTAAAATCAGCCGAACTACGAATTCCGATTTACTCACCTGTTATCAGGAGAGAACCCAGGGCTGCATCTTTTAAACCAGCACTGACCCTGAAAAGTAATTCTAAGCGTACTTACCAGTAACTTGTATTTCCTTCCATAGGAATCCATTGTGTGGTTTTCACCAGAAATTTCTCAAAGTGTCCATTTTTGAAACGTACAGATATGCCTCTAAAATCAGCCGAACTACGAATTCCTATTTACTCACCTGTTATCAGGAGAGAAACCAGTGCTACATCTTTTAGCCCAGCACTGACCCTGAAAATTAATTCTAAGCGTACTTACCAGTAACTTGTATTTCCTTCCATAGGAATCCATTGTGTGTTTTCACCAGAACATTTTCTGTGTCCATTTTTGAAACTTACAAATATTCCTCTAAAATCAGCCGAACTACGAATTCCGATTTACTCACCTGTAATCAGGACAGAACCCAGTGCTGCATCTTTTAACCCAGCACAGACCCTGAAAAATAATTCTAAGCGTACTTACCAGTTACTTGTATTTCCTTCCATAGGAATCCATTGTGTGGTTTTCACCAGAACATTTTCTGTGTCCATTTTTTAAACTTACAAATATTCCTCTAAAATCAGCCGAACTACGAATTCTGATTTACTCACCTCTTATCAGGAGAGAACCCAGGGCTGTATCTTTTAGCCCAGCACTGACCCTGAAAAGTAATTCTAAGCATACTTACCAGTAACTTGTATTTCCTTCCATAGGAATCCATTGTGTGGTTTTCACCAGAAAATTTTCAGTGTCCATTTTTGAAACGTACAAATGTTCCTCTAAAATCAGCCAAACTACGAATTCCGATTTACTCACCTGTCATCAGGACAGAACCCAGTGCTGTATCTTTTAACCCAGCACAGACCCTGAAAAGTAATTCTAAGCGTACTTACCAGTTACTTGTATTTCCTTCCATAGGAATCCATTGTGTGATTTTCACCAGAACATTTTCTGTGTCCATTTTTGAAACTTACAAATATTCCTCTAAAATCAGCCAAACTACGAATTCCGATTTACTCACCTCTTATCAGGAGAGAACCCAGGGCTGTATCTTTTAGCCCAGCACTGACCCTGAAAAGAAATTCTAAGCGTACTTACCAGTAACTTGTATTTCCTTCCATAGGAATCCATTGTGTGGTTTTCACCAGAAATTTCTCAAAGTGTCCATTTTTGAAACGTACAGATATGTCTCTAAAATCAGCCGAACTACGAATTCCTATTTGCTCACCTGTTATCAGGAGAGAAACCAGTGCTACATCTTTTAGCCCAGCACTGACCCTGAAAAGTAATTCTAAGCGTACTTACCAGTAACTTGTATTTCCTTCCATAGGAATCCATTGTGTGGTTTTCACCAGAACATTTTCTGTGTCCATTTTTGAAACTTACAAATATTCCTCTAAAATCAGCCGAACTACGAATTCCGATTTACTCACCTGTAATCAGGACAGAACCCAGTGCTGCATCTTTTAAACCAGCACAGACCCTGAAAAGTAATTCTAAGTGTACTTACCAGTTACTTGTATTTCCTTCCATAGGAATCCATTGTGTGGTTTTCACCAGAACATTTTCTGTGTCCATTTTTGAAACGTACAAATATTCCTCTAAAATCAGCCGAACTACGAATTCCGATTTACTCACCTGTTATCAGGAGAGAACCCAGGGCTGCATCTTTTAAACCAGCACTGACCCTGAAAAGTAATTCTAAGCGTACTTACCAGTAACTTGTATTTCCTTCCATAGGAATCCATTGTGTGGTTTTCACCAGAAATTTTTCCAAGTGTCCATTTTTGAAACGTACAAATATTCCTCTAAAATCAGCCGAACTACGAATTCCGATTTACTCACCTGTTATCAGGAGAGAACCCAGGGCTGCATCTTTTAAACCAGCACTGACCCTGAAAAGTAATTCTAAGCGAACTTACCAGTAACTTGTATTTCCTTCCATAGGAATCCATTGTGTGGTTTTCACCAGAAATTTCGCAAAGTGTCCATTTTTGAAACGTACAGATATGCCTCTAAAATCAGCCGAACAACGAATTCCTATTTACTCCCCTGTTATCAGGAGAGAAACCAGTGCTACATCTTTTAGCGCAGCACTGACCCTGAAAAGTAATTCTAAGCGTACTTACCAGTAACTTGTATTTCCTTCCATAGGAATCCATTGTGTGGTTTTCACCAGAACATTTTCTGTGTCCATTTTTGAAACTTACAAATATTCCTCTAAAATCAGCCGAACTACTAATTCCGATTTACTCACCTGTAATCAGGACAGAACCCAGTGCTGCATCTTTTAAACCAGCACAGACCCTGAAAAGTAATTCTAAGTGTACTTACCAGTTACTTGTATTTCCTTCCATAGGAATCCATTGTGTGGTTTTCACCAGAACATTTTCTGTGTCCATTTTTGAAACGTACAAATATTCCTCTAAAATCAGCCGAACTACGAATTCCGATTTACTCACCTGTTATCAGGAGAGAACCCAGGGCTGCATCTTTTAAACCAGCACTGACCCTGAAAAGTAATTCTAAGCGTACTTACCAGTAACTTGTATTTCCTTCCATAGGAATCCATTGTGTGGTTTTCACCAGAAATTTCTCAAAGTGTCCATTTTTGAAACGTACAGATATGCCTCTAAAATCAGCCGAACTACGAATTCCTATTTACTCACCTGTTATCAGGAGAGAAACCAGTGCTACATCTTTTAGCCCAGCACTGACCCTGAAAATTAATTCTAAGCGTACTTACCAGTAACTTGTATTTCCTTCCATAGGAATCCATTGTGTGGTTTTCACCAGAAATTTCTCAAAGTGTCCATTTTTGAAACGTACAGATATGCCTCTAAAATCAGCCGAACTACGAATTCCTATTTACTCACCTGTTATCAGGAGAGAAACCAGTGCTACATCTTTTAGCCCAGCACTGACCCTGAAAATTAATTCTAAGCGTACTTACCAGTAACTTGTATTTCCTTCCATAGGAATCCATTGTGTGGTTTTCACCAGAAATTTTTCCAAGTGTCCATTTTTGAAACGTACAAATATTCCTCTAAAATCAGCCGAACTACGAATTCCGATTTACTCACCTGTTATCAGGAGAGAACCCAGGGCTGCATCTTTTAAACCAGCACTGACCCTGAAAAGTAATTCTAAGCGAACTTACCAGTAACTTGTATTTCCTTCCATAGGAATCCATTGTGTGGTTTTCACCAGAAATTTCGCAAAGTGTCCATTTTTGAAACGTACAGATATGCCTCTAAAATCAGCCGAACAACGAATTCCTATTTACTCCCCTGTTATCAGGAGAGAAACCAGTGCTACATCTTTTAGCGCAGCACTGACCCTGAAAAGTAATTCTAAGCGTACTTACCAGTAACTTGTATTTCCTTCCATAGGAATCCATTGTGTGGTTTTCACCAGAACATTTTCTGTGTCCATTTTTGAAACTTACAAATATTCCTCTAAAATCAGCCGAACTACTAATTCCGATTTACTCACCTGTAATCAGGACAGAACCCAGTGCTGCATCTTTTAAACCAGCACAGACCCTGAAAAGTAATTCTAAGTGTACTTACCAGTTACTTGTATTTCCTTCCATAGGAATCCATTGTGTGGTTTTCACCAGAACATTTTCTGTGTCCATTTTTGAAACGTACAAATATTCCTCTAAAATCAGCCGAACTACGAATTCCGATTTACTCACCTGTTATCAGGAGAGAACCCAGGGCTGCATCTTTTAAACCAGCACTGACCCTGAAAAGTAATTCTAAGCGTACTTACCAGTAACTTGTATTTCCTTCCATAGGAATCCATTGTGTGGTTTTCACCAGAAATTTCTCAAAGTGTCCATTTTTGAAACGTACAGATATGCCTCTAAAATCAGCCGAACTACGAATTCCTATTTACTCACCTGTTATCAGGAGAGAAACCAGTGCTACATCTTTTAGCCCAGCACTGACCCTGAAAATTAATTCTAAGCGTACTTACCAGTAACTTGTATTTCCTTCCATAGGAATCCATTGTGTGTTTTCACCAGAACATTTTCTGTGTCCATTTTTGAAACTTACAAATATTCCTCTAAAATCAGCCGAACTACGAATTCCGATTTACTCACCTGTAATCAGGACAGAACCCAGTGCTGCATCTTTTAACCCAGCACAGACCCTGAAAAATAATTCTAAGCGTACTTACCAGTTACTTGTATTTCCTTCCATAGGAATCCATTGTGTGGTTTTCACCAGAACATTTTCTGTGTCCATTTTTTAAACTTACAAATATTCCTCTAAAATCAGCCGAACTACGAATTCCGATTTACTCACCTCTTATCAGGAGAGGACCCAGGGCTGTATCTTTTAGCCCAGCACTGACCCTGAAAAGTAATTCTAAGCATACTTACCAGTAACTTGTATTTCCTTCCATAGGAATCCATTGTGTGGTTTTCACCAGAAAATTTTCAGTGTCCATTTTTGAAACGTACAAATGTTCCTCTAAAATCAGCCAAACTACGAATTCCGATTTACTCACCTGTAATCAGGACAGAACCCAGTGCTGCATCTTTTAACCCAGCACAGACCCTGAAAAGTAATTCTACGCGTACTTGCCAGTTACTTGTATTTCCTTCCATAGGAATCCATTGTGTGATTTTCACCAGAACATTTTCTGTGTCCATTTTTGAAACTTACAAATATTCCTCTAAAATCAGCCGAACTACGAATTCCGATTTACTCACCTCTTATCAGGAGAGAACCCAGGGCTGCATCTTTTAAACCAGCACTGGCCCTGAAAAGTAATTCTAAGCGAACTTACCAGTAACTTGTATTTCCTTCCATAGGAATCCATTGTGTGGTTTTCACCAGAAATTTCGCAAAGTGTCCATTTTTGAAACGTACAGATATGCCTCTAAGATCAGCCGAACAACGAATTCCTATTTACTCCCCTGTTATCAGGAGAGAAACCAGTGCTACATCTTTTAGCGCAGCACTGACCCTGAAAAGTAATTCTAAGCGTACTTACCAGTAACTTGTATTTCCTTCCATAGGAATCCATTGTGTGGTTTTCACCAGAACATTTTCTGTGTCCATTTTTGAAACTTACAAATATTCCTCTAAAATCAGCCGAACTACGAATTCCGATTTACTCACCTGTAATCAGGACAGAACCCAGTGCTGAATCTTTTAAACCAGCACAGACCCTGAAAAGTAATTCTAAGCGTACTTACCAGTTACTTGTATTTCCTTCCATAGGAATCCATTGTGTGGTTTTCACCAGAACATTTTCTGTGTCCATTTTTGAAACGTACAAATATTCCTCTAAAATCAGCCGAACTACGAATTCCGATTTACTCACCTGTTATCAGGACAGAACCCAGTGCTGCATCTTTTAACCCAGCACTGACCCTGAAAAGTTATTCTAAGCGTACTTACCAGTAACTTGTATTTCCTTCCATAGGAATACATTGTGTGGTTTTCACCAGAAATTTTTCCAAGTGTCCATTTTTGAAACGTACAAATATTCCTCTAAAATCAGCCGAACTACGAATTCCGATTTACTCACCTGTTATCAGGAGAGAACCCAGGGCTGCATCTTTTAAACCAGCACTGACCCTGAAAAGTAATTCTAAGCGAACTTACCAGTAACTTGTATTTCCTTCCATAGGAATCCATTGTGTGGTTTTCACCAGAAATTTCGCAAAGTGTCCATTTGTGAAACGTACAGATATGCCTCTAAAATCAGCCGAACAACGAATTCCTATTTACTCCCCTGTTATCAGGAGAGAAACCAGTGCTACATCTTTTAGCGCAGCACTGACCCTGAAAAGTAATTCTAAGCGTACTTACCAGTAACTTGTATTTCCTTCCATAGGAATCCATTGTGTGGTTTTCACCAGAACATTTTCTGTGTCCATTTTTGAAACTTACAAATATTCCTCTAAAATCAGCCGAACTACGAATTCCGATTTACTCACCTGTTATCAGGACAGAACCCAGTGCTGCATCTTTTAAACCAGCACAGACCCTGAAAAGTAATTCTAAGTGTACTTACCAGTTACTTGTATTTCCTTCCATAGGAATCCATTGTGTGGTTTTCACCAGAACATTTTCTGTGTCCATTTTTGAAACGTACAAATATTCCTCTAAAATCAGCCGAACTACGAATTCCGATTTACTCACCTGTTATCAGGAGAGAACCCAGGGCTGCATCTTTTAAACCAGCACTGACCCTGAAAAGTAATTCTAAGCGTACTTACCAGTAACTTGTATTTCCTTCCATAGGAATCCATTGTGTGGTTTTCACCAGAAATTTCTCAAAGTGTCCATTTTTGAAACGTACAGATATGCCTCTAAAATCAGCCGAACTACGAATTCCTATTTACTCACCTGTTATCAGGAGAGAAACCAGTGCTACATCTTTTAGCCCAGCACTGACCCTGAAAATTAATTCTAAGCGTACTTACCAGTAACTTGTATTTCCTTCCATAGGAATCCATTGTGTGTTTTCACCAGAACATTTTCTGTGTCCATTTTTGAAACTTACAAATATTCCTCTAAAATCAGCCGAACTACGAATTCCAATTTACTCACCTGTAATCAGGACAGAACCCAGTGCTGCATCTTTTAACCCAGCACAGACCCTGAAAAATAATTCTAAGCGTACTTACCAGTTACTTGTATTTCCTTCCATAGGAATCCATTGTGTGGTTTTCACCAGAACATTTTCTGTGTCCATTTTTTAAACTTACAAATATTCCTCTAAAATCAGCCGAACTACGAATTCCGATTTACTCACCTCTTATCAGGAGAGAACCCAGGGCTGTATCTTTTAGCCCAGCACTGACCCTGAAAAGTAATTCTAAGCATACTTACCAGTAACTTGTATTTCCTTCCATAGGAATCCATTGTGTGGTTTTCACCAGAAAATTTTCAGTGTCCATTTTTGAAACGTACAAATGTTCCTCTAAAATCAGCCAAACTACGAATTCCGATTTACTCACCTGTAATCAGGACAGAACCCAGTGCTGCATCTTTTAACCCAGCACAGACCCTGAAAAGTAATTCTAAGCGTACTTACCAGTTACTTGTATTTCCTTCCATAGGAATCCATTGTGTGATTTTCACCAGAACATTTTCTGTGTCCATTTTTGAAACTTACAAATATTCCTCTAAAATCAGCCGAACTACGAATTCCGATTTACTCACCTCTTATCAGGAGAGAACCCAGGGCTGTATCTTTTAGCCCAGCACTGACCCTGAAAAGAAATTCTAAGCGTACTTACCAGTAACTTGTATTTCCTTCCATAGGAATCCATTGTGTGGTTTTCACCAGAAATTTCTCAAAGTGTCCATTTTTGAAACGTACAGATATGTCTCTAAAATCAGCCGAACTACGAATTCCTATTTACTCACCTGTTATCAGGAGAGAAACCAGTGCTACATCTTTTAGCCCAGCACTGACCCTGAAAAGTAATTCTAAGCGTACTTACCAGTAACTTGTATTTCCTTCCATAGGAATCCATTGTGTGGTTTTCACCAGAACATTTTCTGTGTCCATTTTTGAAACTTACAAATATTCCTCTAAAATCAGCCGAACTACGAATTCCGATTTACTCACCTGTAATCAGGACAGAACCCAGTGCTGCATCTTTTAACCCGGTCCCATTCAAAAATAGATACAATTTTAAATATCACAATTTTCCAATCAAAAATTGGATTTAATGTTTTATTCAGAAGATGAATTTAAGATATAATACAGTTGCTAAGAACAAGTATGCACGTGGTGAAATAAGTGAGCAGCCCGTGAGTAGTAAAGGAAATCAGCCGATTTCCTAACCGCAGGCAAGTGACTTAAAAAGTGACTTTTGGTGTATCTGAAATAAAGATTATTTAAAGTCACAATTGAGAAACATCTCATACTATGAATAGAAAATTCCAGTGTAACATCAAGAGATTAGAGATGTAGGTCGACGACGTTTCGATCCCCAATTTGATGGTGGGATCTCTTCAGGACTAACAAGGTAATGGAATGCCTGGGAAAGTGAGCCTGGGTGGGTAAGGAAGAGGGGGGGTGGGGAGAAAAAGAAAGGGAGTTAAAATGCGGTAAAAGGAAAGGTAAAGGAGTTGTGGGTAATAGCATAGTGTGGTGCATTGAAGCATAAAGTTATGCCGGAGGGGGAGAGCGGTGTATATCTAAAGGATAATAGTAAGAGGGATTGAAGGTGAGGGAATTTACCGGAGTGGGGGTGTGAGTGAAGGAAATGACCGAAGGTAGGGATAACCAGAAGGGGCGTAGGATGAGGTGGTGCCATGAGAAGAAGGGAGGAGGAAAAGATAGATGAACTTAATATACAGGGGACAGCTGAAAGGCAAATTACTCTTCCTAACTGAGTTAGAGATAGGTGAAAAAGTGGTCACACAGACTATCCTATCGTCCCTTCTTTTTTCTTTGGGACTAAGTAGGGTTTCCCTTGGGCAGTACCATGCCCTTTTGAGGGCTTTTTTCACAAGTTTACGTGGGTAGCCTCTGTTGGTCAATTTTTTGGAAAGGGTGGAGGCCTCCGCAAAATAGTCTTTCTTAAGATAACAGTTGCGGCGTATCCTAAGGAATTGTGAGTAGGGAAGGGAGTCTCGTAAGGCTCTGGGATGATGGCTGTTGTAGGATAGTAGGGTGTTTTTTTCTGTGGGTTTGCGATAAAGAGTGGTATAAAGACCGCCATTGTAAGCTATAATGGATAGGTCAAGAAAGGCAATCTCATTTCTGCCGCTCTGGTTTTACTATTCGCCATTCTCGGCAATTCCTTACCGTTTCCCTCCCCTTTTCCCGCCATTAGAACAACCACCGCTCGTTCCTTTACGACTGTGCCCCCCGCACAGGCTCATCCAGGAGCGCTTGGAGCATCAACCCTCCAGGTAATTATCACCCTCCCCTCCCCTCCCCTGGCACCAGAACGACACAGTGACACTCCCTCACTCCTTATTCTCCCACCCTTCTCCCTATCTAACACAGCAGTACCCCTCACCTCTCCAGAACTGCTATCGAGCAACGTGCGCAATGATTTGCATTCTCTGCTGCAATTGAACAACGTGCCTAGTACGGCTCCTGCATTAATTTGCCTTTCAGCTGTCCCCTGTATATTAAGTTCATCTATCTTTTCCTCCTCCCTTCTTCTCATGGCACCACCTCATCCTACGCCCCTTCTGGTTATCCCTACCTTCGGTCATTTCCTTCACTCACACCCCCACTCCGGTAAATTCCCTCACCTTCAATCCCTCTTACTATTATCCTTTAGATATACACCGCTCTCCCCCTCCGGCATAACTTTATGCTTCAATGCACCACACTATGCTATTACCCACAACTCCTTTACCTTTCCTTTTCCCGCATTTTAACTCCCTTTCTTTTTCTCCCCACCCCCCCTCTTCCTTACCCACCCAGGCTCACTTTCCCAGGCATTCCATTACCTTGTTAGTCCTGAAGAGATCCCACCATCAAATTGGGGATCGAAACGTCGTCGACCTACATCTCTAATCTCTTGATGTTACACTGGAATTTTCTATTCAGAGTATGAGATGTTTCTCAATTGTGACTTTAAATAATCTTTATTTCAGATACACCAAAAGTCACTTTTTAAGTCACTTGCCTGCGGTTAGGAAATCGGCTGATTTCCTTTACTACTCACGGGCTGCTCACTTATTTCACCACGTGCATACTTGTTCTTAGCAACTGTATTATATCTTAAATTCATCTTCTGAATAAAACATTAAATCCAATTTTTGATTGGAAAATTGTGATATTTAAAATTGTATCTATTTTTGAATGGGACCTTGTTTCTTCTAAATAACCGTGTACCCTTGGTCCCGTCTGATCAATAGGGTTTCCTTGTTTATATTTTTTGCATCTTTTAACCCAGCACAGACCCTGAAAAGTAATTCTAAGCGTACTTACCAGTTACTTGTATTTCCTTCATAGGAATCCATTGGGTGGTTTTCACCAGAACATTTTCTGTGTCCATTTTTGAAACGTACAAATATTCCTCTTAAATCAGCCGAACTACGAATTCCGATTTACTCACCTGTTATCAGGAGAGAACCCAGGGCTGCATCTTTTAAACCAGCACTGACCCTGAAAAGTAATTCTAAGCGTACTTACCAGTAACTTGTATTTCCTTCCATAGGAATCCATTCTGTGGTTTTCACCAGAAATTTCTCAAAGTGTCCATTTTTGAAACGTACAGATATGCCTCTAAAATCAGCCGAACTACGAATTCCTATTTACTCACCTGTCATCAGGAGAGAAACCAGTGCTACATCTTTTAGCCAAGCACTGACCCTGAAAAGTAATTCTAAGCGTACTTACCAGTAACTTGTATTTCCTTCCATAGGAATCCATTGTGTGGTTTTCACCAGAACATTTTCTGTGTCCATTTTTGAAACTTACAAATATTCCTCTAAAATCAGCCGAACTACGAATTCCGATTTACTAACCTGTAATCAGGACAGAACCCAGTGCTGCATCTTTTAATCCAGCACAGACCCTGAAAAGTAATTCTAAGCGTACTTACCAGTTACTTGTATTTCCATCCATAGGAATCCATTGTGTGGTTTTCACCAGAACATTTTCTGTGTCCATTTTTTAAACTTACAAATATTCCTCTAAAATCAGCCGAACTACGAATTCCGATTTACTCACCTCTTATCAGGAGAGAACCCAGGGCTGTATCTTTTAGCCCAGCACTGACCCTGAAAAGTAATTCTAAGCGAACTTACCAGTAACTTGTATTTCCTTCCATAGGAATCCATTGTGTGGTTTTCACCAGAAATTTCGCAAAGTGTCCATTTTTTAAACGTACAGATATGCCTCTAAGATCAGCCGAACAACGAATTCCTATTTACTCCCCTGTTATCAGGAGAGAAACCAGTGCTACATCTTTTAGCGCAGCACTGACCCTGAAAAGTAATTCTAAGCGTACTTACCAGTAACTTGTATTTCCTTCCATAGGAATCCATTGTGTGGTTTTCACCAGAACATTTTCTGTGTCCATTTTTGAAACTTACAAATATTCCTCTAAAATCAGCCGAACTACGAATTCTGATTTACTCACCTGTAATCAGGACAGAACCCAGTGCTGAATCTTTTAAACCAGCTAAGACCCTGAAAAGTAATTCTAAGCGTACTTACCAGTTACTTGTATTTCCTTCCATAGGAATCCATTGTGTGGTTTTCACCAGAAATTTCTCAAAGTGTCCATTTTTGAAACGTACAGATATGTCTCTAAAATCAGCCGAACTACGAATTCCTATTTACTCACCTGTTATCAGGAGAGAAACCAGTGCTACATCTTTTAGCCCAGCACTGACCCTGAAAAGTAATTCTAAGCGTACTTACCAGTAACTTGTATTTCCTTCCATAGGAATCCATTGTGTGGTTTTCACCAGAACATTTTCTGTGTCCATTTTTGAAACTTACAAATATTCCTCTAAAATCAGCCGAACTACGAATTCCGATTTACTCACCTGTAATCAGGACAGAACCCAGTGCTGCATCTTTTAACCCAGCACAGACCCTGAAAAGTAATTCTAAGCGTACTTACCAGTTACTTGTATTTCCTTCCATAGGAATCCATTGGGTGGTTTTCACCAGAACATTTTCTGTGTCCATTTTTGAAACGTACAAATATTCCTCTTAAATCAGCCGAACTACGAATTCCGATTTACTCACCTGTTATCAGGAGAGAACCCAGGGCTGCATCTTTTAAACCAGCACTGACCCTGAAAAGTAATTCTAAGCGTACTTACCAGTAACTTGTATTTCCTTCCATAGGAATCCATTCTGTGGTTTTCACCAGAAATTTCTCAAAGTGTCCATTTTTGAAACGTACAGATATGCCTCTAAAATCAGCCGAACTACGAATTCCTATTTACTCACCTGTCATCAGGAGAGAAACCAGTGCTACATCTTTTAGCCAAGCACTGACCCTGAAAAGTAATTCTAAGCGTACTTACCAGTAACTTGTATTTCCTTCCATAGGAATCCATTGTGTGGTTTTCACCAGAACATTTTCTGTGTCCATTTTTGAAACTTACAAATATTCCTCTAAAATCAGCCGAACTACGAATTCCGATTTACTAACCTGTAATCAGGACAGAACCCAGTGCTGCATCTTTTAATCCAGCACAGACCCTGAAAAGTAATTCTAAGCGTACTTACCAGTTACTTGTATTTCCATCCATAGGAATCCATTGTGTGGTTTTCACCAGAACATTTTCTGTGTCCATTTTTGAAACTTACAAATATTCCTCTAAAATCAGCCGAACTACGAATTCCGATTTACTCACCTCTTATCAGGAGAGAACCCAGGGCTGTATCTTTTAGCCCAGCACTGACCCTGAAAAGTAATTCTAACCGTACTTACCAGTAACTTGTATTTACTTCCATAGGAATCCATTGTGTGCTTTTCACCAGAAATTTCTCAAAGTGTCCATTTTTGAAACGTACAGATATGCCTCTAAAATCAGCCGAACTACGAATTCCTATTTACTCACCTGTTATCAGGAGAGAAACCAGTGCTACATCTTTTAGCCCAGCACTGACCCTGAAAATTAATTCTAAGCGTACTTACCAGTAACTTGTATTTCCTTCCATAGGAATCCATTGTGTGTTTTCACCAGAACATTTTCTGTGTCCATTTTTGAAACTTACAAATATTCCTCTAAAATCAGCCGAACTACGAATTCCGATTTACTCACCTGTAATCAGGACAGAACCCAGTGCTGCATCTTTTAACCCAGCACAGACCCTGAAAAATAATTCTAAGCGTACTTACCAGTTACTTGTATTTCCTTCCATAGGAATCCATTGTGTGGTTTTCACCAGAACATTTTCTGTGTCCATTTTTTAAACTTACAAATATTCCTCTAAAATCAGCCGAACTACAAATTCCGATTTACTCACCTGTTATCAGGAGAGAACCCAGGGCTGCATCTTTTAAACCAGCACTGACCCTGAAAAGTAATTCTAAGCGAACTTACCAGTAACTTGTATTTCCTTCCATAGGAATCCATTGTGTGGTTTTCACCAGAAATTTCGCAAAGTGTCCATTTTTGAAACGTACAGATATGCCTCTAAAATCAGCCGAACAACGAATTCCTATTTACTCCCCTGTTATCAGGAGAGAAACCAGTGCTACACCTTTTAGCGCAGCACTGACCCTGAAAAGTAATTCTAAGCGTACTTACCAGTAACTTGTATTTCCTTCCATAGGAATCCATTGTGTGGTTTTCACCAGAACATTTTCTGTGTCCATTTTTGAAACTTACAAATATTCCTCTAAAATCAGCCGAACTACGAATTCCGATTTACTCACCTGTAATCAGGACAGAACCCAGTGCTGCATCTTTTAAACCAGCACAGACCCTGAAAAGTAATTCTAAGTGTACTTACCAGTTACTTGTATTTCCTTCCATAGGAATCCATTGTGTGGTTTTCACCAGAACATTTTCTGTGTCCATTTTTGAAACGTACAAATATTCCTCTAAAATCAGCCGAACTACGAATTCCGATTTACTCACCTGTTATCAGGAGAGAACCCAGGGCTGCATCTTTTAAACCAGCACTGACCCTGAAAAGTAATTCTAAGCGTACTTACCAGTAACTTGTATTTCCTTCCATAGGAATCCATTGTGTGGTTTTCACCAGAAATTTCTCAAAGTGTCCATTTTTGAAACGTACAGATATGCCTCTAAAATCAGCTGAACTACGAATTCCTATTTACTCACCTGTTATCAGGAGAGAAACCAGTGCTACATCTTTTAGCCCAGCACTGACCCTGAAAATTAATTCTAAGCGTACTTACCAGTAACTTGTATTTCCTTCCATAGGAATCCATTGTGTGTTTTCACCAGAACATTTTCTGTGTCCATTTTTGAAACTTACAAATATTCCTCTAAAATCAGCCGAACTACGAATTCCGATTTACTCACCTGTAATCAGGACAGAACCCAGTGCTGCATCTTTTAACCCAGCACAGACCCTGAAAAATAATTCTAAGCGTACTTACCAGTTACTTGTATTTCCTTCCATAGGAATCCATTGTGTGGTTTTCACCAGAACATTTTCTGTGTCCATTTTTTAAACTTACAAATATTCCTCTAAAATCAGCCGAACTACGAATTCTGATTTACTCACCTCTTATCAGGAGAGAACCCAGGGCTGTATCTTTTAGCCCAGCACTGACCCTGAAAAGTAATTCTAAGCATACTTACCAGTAACTTGTATTTCCTTCCATAGGAATCCATTGTGTGGTTTTCACCAGAAAATTTTCAGTGTCCATTTTTGAAACGTACAAATGTTCCTCTAAAATCAGCCAAACTACGAATTCCGATTTACTCACCTGTCATCAGGACAGAACCCAGTGCTGCATCTTTTAACCCAGCACAGACCCTGAAAAGTAATTCTAAGCGTACTTACCAGTTACTTGTATTTCCTTCCATAGGAATCCATTGTGTGATTTTCACCAGAACATTTTCTGTGTCCATTTTTGAAACTTACAAATATTCCTCTAAAATCAGCCAAACTACGAATTCCGATTTACTCACCTCTTATCAGGAGAGAACCCAGGGCTGTATCTTTTAGCCCAGCACTGACCCTGAAAAGAAATTCTAAGCGTACTTACCAGTAACTTGTATTTCCTTCCATAGGAATCCATTGTGTGGTTTTCACCAGAAATTTCTCAAAGTGTCCATTTTTGAAACGTACAGATATGTCTCTAAAATCAGCCGAACTACGAATTCCTATTTGCTCACCTGTTATCAGGAGAGAAACCAGTGCTACATCTTTTAGCCCAGCACTGACCCTGAAAAGTAATTCTAAGCGTACTTACCAGTAACTTGTATTTCCTTCCATAGGAATCCATTGTGTGGTTTTCACCAGAACATTTTCTGTGTCCATTTTTGAAACTTACAAATATTCCTCTAAAATCAGCCGAACTACGAATTCCGATTTACTCACCTGTAATCAGGACAGAACCCAGTGCTGCATCTTTTAAACCAGCACAGACCCTGAAAAGTAATTCTAAGTGTACTTACCAGTTACTTGTATTTCCTTCCATAGGAATCCATTGTGTGGTTTTCACCAGAACATTTTCTGTGTCCATTTTTGAAACGTACAAATATTCCTCTAAAATCAGCCGAACTACGAATTCCGATTTACTCACCTGTTATCAGGAGAGAACCCAGGGCTGCATCTTTTAAACCAGCACTGACCCTGAAAAGTAATTCTAAGCGTACTTACCAGTAACTTGTATTTCCTTCCATAGGAATCCATTGTGTGGTTTTCACCAGAAATTTTTCCAAGTGTCCATTTTTGAAACGTACAAATATTCCTCTAAAATCAGCCGAACTACGAATTCCGATTTACTCACCTGTTATCAGGAGAAAACCCAGGGCTGCATCTTTTAAACCAGCACTGACCCTGAAAAGTAATTCTAAGCGAACTTACCAGTAACTTGTATTTCCTTCCATAGGAATCCATTGTGTGGTTTTCACCAGAAATTTCGCAAAGTGTCCATTTTTGAAACGTACAGATATGCCTCTAAAATCAGCCGAACAACGAATTCCTATTTACTCCCCTGTTATCAGGAGAGAAACCAGTGCTACATCTTTTAGCGCAGCACTGACCCTGAAAAGTAATTCTAAGCGTACTTACCAGTAACTTGTATTTCCTTCCATAGGAATCCATTGTGTGGTTTTCACCAGAACATTTTCTGTGTCCATTTTTGAAACTTACAAATATTCCTCTAAAATCAGCCGAACTACTAATTCCGATTTACTCACCTGTAATCAGGACAGAACCCAGTGCTGCATCTTTTAAACCAGCACAGACCCTGAAAAGTAATTCTAAGTGTACTTACCAGTTACTTGTATTTCCTTCCATAGGAATCCATTGTGTGGTTTTCACCAGAACATTTTCTGTGTCCATTTTTGAAACGTACAAATATTCCTCTAAAATCAGCCGAACTACGAATTCCGATTTACTCACCTGTTATCAGGAGAGAACCCAGGGCTGCATCTTTTAAACCAGCACTGACCCTGAAAAGTAATTCTAAGCGTACTTACCAGTAACTTGTATTTCCTTCCATAGGAATCCATTGTGTGGTTTTCACCAGAAATTTCTCAAAGTGTCCATTTTTGAAACGTACAGATATGCCTCTAAAATCAGCCGAACTACGAATTCCTATTTACTCACCTGTTATCAGGAGAGAAACCAGTGCTACATCTTTTAGCCCAGCACTGACCCTGAAAATTAATTCTAAGCGTACTTACCAGTAACTTGTATTTCCTTCCATAGGAATCCATTGTGTGTTTTCACCAGAACATTTTCTGTGTCCATTTTTGAAACTTACAAATATTCCTCTAAAATCAGCCGAACTACGAATTCCGATTTACTCACCTGTAATCAGGACAGAACCCAGTGCTGCATCTTTTAACCCAGCACAGACCCTGAAAAATAATTCTAAGCGTACTTACCAGTTACTTGTATTTCCTTCCATATGAATCCATTGTGTGGTTTTCACCAGAACATTTTCTGTGTCCATTTTTTAAACTTACAAATATTCCTCTAAAATCAGCCGAACTACGAATTCCGATTTACTCACCTCTTATCAGGAGAGGACCCAGGGCTGTATCTTTTAGCCCAGCACTGACCCTGAAAAGTAATTCTAAGCATACTTACCAGTAACTTGTATTTCCTTCCATAGGAATCCATTGTGTGGTTTTCACCAGAAAATTTTCAGTGTCCATTTTTGAAACGTACAAATGTTCCTCTAAAATCAGCCAAACTACGAATTCCGATTTACTCACCTGTAATCAGGACAGAACCCAGTGCTGCATCTTTTAACCCAGCACAGACCCTGAAAAGTAATTCTACGCGTACTTGCCAGTTACTTGTATTTCCTTCCATAGGAATCCATTGTGTGATTTTCACCAGAACATTTTCTGTGTCCATTTTTGAAACTTACAAATATTCCTCTAAAATCAGCCGAACTACGAATTTCGATTTACTCACCTCTTATCAGGAGAGAACCCAGGGCTGCATCTTTTAAACCAGCACTGGCCCTGAAAAGTAATTCTAAGCGAACTTACCAGTAACTTGTATTTCCTTCCATAGGAATCCATTGTGTGGTTTTCACCAGAAATTTCGCAAAGTGTCCATTTTTGAAACGTACAGATATGCCTCTAAGATCAGCCGAACAACGAATTCCTATTTACTCCCCTGTTATCAGGAGAGAAACCAGTGCTACATCTTTTAGCGCAGCACTGACCCTGAAAAGTAATTCTAAGCGTACTTACCAGTAACTTGTATTTCCTTCCATAGGAATCCATTGTGTGGTTTTCACCAGAACATTTTCTGTGTCCATTTTTGAAACTTACAAATATTCCTCTAAAATCAGCCGAACTACGAATTCCGATTTACTCACCTGTAATCAGGACAGAACCCAGTGCTGAATCTTTTAAACCAGCACAGACCCTGAAAAGTAATTCTAAGCGTACTTACCAGTTACTTGTATTTCCTTCCATAGGAATCCATTGTGTGGTTTTCACCAGAACATTTTCTGTGTCCATTTTTGAAACGTACAAATATTCCTCTAAAATCAGCCGAACTACGAATTCCGATTTACTCACCTGTTATCAGGACAGAACCCAGTGCTGCATCTTTTAACCCAGCACTGACCCTGAAAAGTTATTCTAAGCGTACTTACCAGTAACTTGTATTTCCTTCCATAGGAATACATTGTGTGGTTTTCACCAGAAATTTTTCCAAGTGTCCATTTTTGAAACGTACAAATATTCCTCTAAAATCAGCCGAACTACGAATTCCGATTTACTCACCTGTTATCAGGAGAGAACCCAGGGCTGCATCTTTTAAACCAGCACTGACCCTGAAAAGTAATTCTAAGCGAACTTACCAGTAACTTGTATTTCCTTCCATAGGAATCCATTGTGTGGTTTTCACCAGAAATTTCGCAAAGTGTCCATTTGTGAAACGTACAGATATGCCTCTAAAATCAGCCGAACAACGAATTCCTATTTACTCCCCTGTTATCAGGAGAGAAACCAGTGCTACATCTTTTAGCGCAGCACTGACCCTGAAAAGTAATTCTAAGCGTACTTACCAGTAACTTGTATTTCCTTCCATAGGAATCCATTGTGTGGTTTTCACCAGAACATTTTCTGTGTCCATTTTTGAAACTTACAAATATTCCTCTAAAATCAGCCGAACTACGAATTCCGATTTACTCACCTGTTATCAGGACAGAACCCAGTGCTGCATCTTTTAAACCAGCACAGACCCTGAAAAGTAATTCTAAGTGTACTTACCAGTTACTTGTATTTCCTTCCATAGGAATCCATTGTGTGGTTTTCACCAGAACATTTTCTGTGTCCATTTTTGAAACGTACAAATATTCCTCTAAAATCAGCCGAACTACGAATTCCGATTTACTCACCTGTTATCAGGAGAGAACCCAGGGCTGCATCTTTTAAACCAGCACTGACCCTGAAAAGTAATTCTAAGCGTACTTACCAGTAACTTGTATTTCCTTCCATAGGAATCCATTGTGTGGTTTTCACCAGAAATTTCTCAAAGTGTCCATTTTTGAAACGTACAGATATGCCTCTAAAATCAGCCGAACTACGAATTCCTATTTACTCACCTGTTATCAGGAGAGAAACCAGTGCTACATCTTTTAGCCCAGCACTGACCCTGAAAATTAATTCTAAGCGTACTTACCAGTAACTTGTATTTCCTTCCATAGGAATCCATTGTGTGTTTTCACCAGAACATTTTCTGTGTCCATTTTTGAAACTTACAAATATTCCTCTAAAATCAGCCGAACTACGAATTCCGATTTACTCACCTGTAATCAGGACAGAACCCAGTGCTGCATCTTTTAACCCAGCACAGACCCTGAAAAATAATTCTAAGCGTACTTACCAGTTACTTGTATTTCCTTCCATAGGAATCCATTGTGTGGTTTTCACCAGAACATTTTCTGTGTCCATTTTTTAAACTTACAAATATTCCTCTAAAATCAGCCGAACTACGAATTCCGATTTACTCACCTCTTATCAGGAGAGAACCCAGGGCTGTATCTTTTAGCCCAGCACTGACCCTGAAAAGTAATTCTAAGCATACTTACCAGTAACTTGTATTTCCTTCCATAGGAATCCATTGTGTGGTTTTCACCAGAAAATTTTCAGTGTCCATTTTTGAAACGTACAAATGTTCCTCTAAAATCAGCCAAACTACGAATTCCGATTTACTCACCTGTAATCAGGACAGAACCCAGTGCTGCATCTTTTAACCCAGCACAGACCCTGAAAAGTAATTCTAAGCGTACTTACCAGTTACTTGTATTTCCTTCCATAGGAATCCATTGTGTGATTTTCACCAGAACATTTTCTGTGTCCATTTTTGAAACTTACAAATATTCCTCTAAAATCAGCCGAACTACGAATTCCGATTTACTCACCTCTTATCAGGAGAGAACCCAGGGCTGTATCTTTTAGCCCAGCACTGACCCTGAAAAGAAATTCTAAGCGTACTTACCAGTAACTTGTATTTCCTTCCATAGGAATCCATTGTGTGGTTTTCACCAGAAATTTCTCAAAGTGTCCATTTTTGAAACGTACAGATATGTCTCTAAAATCAGCCGAACTACGAATTCCTATTTACTCACCTGTTATCAGGAGAGAAACCAGTGCTACATCTTTTAGCCCAGCACTGACCCTGAAAAGTAATTCTAAGCGTACTTACCAGTAACTTGTATTTCCTTCCATAGGAATCCATTGTGTGGTTTTCACCAGAACATTTTCTGTGTCCATTTTTGAAACTTACAAATATTCCTCTAAAATCAGCCGAACTACGAATTCCGATTTACTCACCTGTAATCAGGACAGAACCCAGTGCTGCATCTTTTAACCCGGTCCCATTCAAAAATAGATACAATTTTAAATATCACAATTTTCCAATCAAAAATTGGATTTAATGTTTTATTCAGAAGATGAATTTAAGATATAATACAGTTGCTAAGAACAAGTATGCACGTGGTGAAATAAGTGAGCAGCCCGTGAGTGGTAAAGGAAATCAGCCGATTTCCTAACCGCAGGCAAGTGACTTAAAAAGTGACTTTTGGTGTATCTGAAATAAAGATTATTTAAAGTCACAATTGAGAAACATCTCATACTATGAATAGAAAATTCCAGTGTAACATCAAGAGATTAGAGATGTAGGTCGACGACGTTTCGATCCCCAATTTGATGGTGGGATCTCTTCAGGACTAACAAGGTAATGGAATGCCTGGGAAAGTGAGCCTGGGTGGGTAAGGAAGAGGGGGGGTGGGGAGAAAAAGAAAGGGAGTTAAAATGCGGTAAAAGGAAAGGTAAAGGAGTTGTGGGTAATAGCATAGTGTGGTGCATTGAAGCATAAAGTTATGCCGGAGGGGGAGAGCGGTGTATATCTAAAGGATAATAGTAAGAGGGATTGAAGGTGAGGGAATTTACCGGAGTGGGGGTGTGAGTGAAGGAAATGACCGAAGGTAGGGATAACCAGAAGGGGCGTAGGATGAGGTGGTGCCATGAGAAGAAGGGAGGAGGAAAAGATAGATGAACTTAATATACAGGGGACAGCTGAAAGGCAAATTACTCTTCCTAACTGAGTTAGAGATAGGTGAAAAAGTGGTCACACAGACTATCCTATCGTCCCTTCTTTTTTCTTTGGGACTAAGTAGGGTTTCCCTTGGGCAGTACCATGCCCTTTTGAGGGCTTTTTTCACAAGTTTACGTGGGTAGCCTCTGTTGGTCAATTTTTTGGAAAGGGTGGAGGCCTCCGCAAAATAGTCTTTCTTAAGATAACAGTTGCGGCGTATCCTAAGGAATTGTGAGTAGGGAAGGGAGTCTCGTAAGGCTCTGGGATGATGGCTGTTGTAGGATAGTAGGGTGTTTTTTTCTGTGGGTTTGCGATAAAGAGTGGTATAAAGACCGCCATTGTAAGCTATAATGGATAGGTCAAGAAAGGCAATCTCATTTCTGCCGCTCTGGTTTTACTATTCGCCATTCTCGGCAATTCCTTACCGTTTCCCTCCCCTTTTCCCGCCATTAGAACAACCACCGCTCGTTCCTTTACGACTGTGCCCCCCGCACAGGCTCATCCAGGAGCGCTTGGAGCATCAACCCTCCAGGTAATTATCACCCTCCCCTCCCCTCCCCTGGCACCAGAACGACACAGTGACACTCCCTCACTCCTTATTCTCCCACCCTTCTCCCTATCTAACACAGCAGTACCCCTCACCTCTCCAGAACTGCTATCGAGCAACGTGCGCAATGATTTGCATTCTCTGCTGCAATTGAACAACGTGCCTAGTACGGCTCCTGCATTAATTTGCCTTTCAGCTGTCCCCTGTATATTAAGTTCATCTATCTTTTCCTCCTCCCTTCTTCTCATGGCACCACCTCATCCTACGCCCCTTCTGGTTATCCCTACCTTCGGTCATTTCCTTCACTCACACCCCCACTCCGGTAAATTCCCTCACCTTCAATCCCTCTTACTATTATCCTTTAGATATACACCGCTCTCCCCCTCCGGCATAACTTTATGCTTCAATGCACCACACTATGCTATTACCCACAACTCCTTTACCTTTCCTTTTCCCGCATTTTAACTCCCTTTCTTTTTCTCCCCACCCCCCCTCTTCCTTACCCACCCAGGCTCACTTTCCCAGGCATTCCATTACCTTGTTAGTCCTGAAGAGATCCCACCATCAAATTGGGGATCGAAACGTCGTCGACCTACATCTCTAATCTCTTGATGTTACACTGGAATTTTCTATTCAGAGTATGAGATGTTTCTCAATTGTGACTTTAAATAATCTTTATTTCAGATACACCAAAAGTCACTTTTCAAGTCACTTGCCTGCGGTTAGGAAATCGGCTGATTTCCTTTACTACTCACGGGCTGCTCACTTATTTCACCACGTGCATACTTGTTCTTAGCAACTGTATTATATCTTAAATTCATCGTCTGAATAAAACATTAAATCCAATTTTTGATTGGAAAATTGTGATATTTAAAATTGTATCTATTTTTGAATGGGACCTTGTTTCTTCTAAATAACCGTGTACCCTTGGTCCCGTCTGATCAATAGGGTTTCCTTGTTTATATTTTTTGCATCTTTTAACCCAGCACAGACCCTGAAAAGTAATTCTAAGCGTACTTACCAGTTACTTGTATTTCCTTCATAGGAATCCATTGGGTGGTTTTCACCAGAACATTTTCTGTGTCCATTTTTGAAACGTACAAATATTCCTCTTAAATCTGCCGAACTACGAATTCCGATTTACTCACCTGTTATCAGGAGAGAACCCAGGGCTGCATCTTTTAAACCAGCACTGACCCTGAAAAGTAATTCTAAGCGTACTTACCAGTAACTTGTATTTCCTTCCATAGGAATCCATTCTGTGGTTTTCACCAGAAATTTCTCAAAGTGTCCATTTTTGAAACGTACAGATATGCCTCTAAAATCAGCCGAACTACGAATTCCTATTTACTCACCTGTCATCAGGAGAGAAACCAGTGCTACATCTTTTAGCCAAGCACTGACCCTGAAAAGTAATTCTAAGCGTACTTACCAGTAACTTGTATTTCCTTCCATAGGAATCCATTGTGTGGTTTTCACCAGAACATTTTCTGTGTCCATTTTTGAAACTTACAAATATTCCTCTAAAATCAGCCGAACTACGAATTCCGATTTACTAACCTGTAATCAGGACAGAACCCAGTGCTGCATCTTTTAATCCAGCACAGACCCTGAAAAGTAATTCTAAGCGTACTTACCAGTTACTTGTATTTCCATCCATAGGAATCCATTGTGTGGTTTTCACCAGAACATTTTCTGTGTCCATTTTTTAAACTTACAAATATTCCTCTAAAATCAGCCGAACTACGAATTCCGATTTACTCACCTCTTATCAGGAGAGAACCCAGGGCTGTATCTTTTAGCCCAGCACTGACCCTGAAAAGTAATTCTAAGCGAACTTACCAGTAACTTGTATTTCCTTCCATAGGAATCCATTGTGTGGTTTTCACCAGAAATTTCGCAAAGTGTCCATTTTTTAAACGTACAGATATGCCTCTAAGATCAGCCGAACAACGAATTCCTATTTACTCCCCTGTTATCAGGAGAGAAACCAGTGCTACATCTTTTAGCGCAGCACTGACCCTGAAAAGTAATTCTAAGCGTACTTACCAGTAACTTGTATTTCCTTCCATAGGAATCCATTGTGTGGTTTTCACCAGAACATTTTCTGTGTCCATTTTTGAAACTTACAAATATTCCTCTAAAATCAGCCGAACTACGAATTCCGATTTACTCACCTGTAATCAGGACAGAACCCAGTGCTGAATCTTTTAAACCAGCTAAGACCCTGAAAAGTAATTCTAAGCGTACTTACCAGTTACTTGTATTTCCTTCCATAGGAATCCATTGTGTGGTTTTCACCAGAAATTTCGCAAAGTGTCCATTTTTGAAACGTACAGATATGCCTCTAAAATCAGCCGAACAACGAATTCCTATTTACTCCCCTGTTATCAGGAGAGAAACCAGTGCTACATCTTTTAGCGCAGCACTGACCCTGAAAAGTAATTCTAAGCGTACTTACCAGTAACTTGTATTTCCTTCCATAGGAATCCATTGTGTGGTTTTCACCAGAACATTTTCTGTGTCCATTTTTGAAACTTACAAATATTCCTCTAAAATCAGCCGAACTACGAATTCCGATTTACTCACCTGTAATCAGGACAGAACCCAGTGCTGCATCTTTTAAACCAGCACAGACCCTGAAAAGTAATTCTAAGTGTACTTACCAGTTACTTGTATTTCCTTCCATAGGAATCCATTGTGTGGTTTTCACCAGAACATTTTCTGTGTCCATTTTTGAAACGTACAAATATTCCTCTAAAATCAGCCGAACTACGAATTCCGATTTACTCACCTGTTATCAGGAGAGAACCCAGGGCTGCATCTTTTAAACCAGCACTGACCCTGAAAAGTAATTCTAAGCGTACTTACCAGTAACTTGTATTTCCTTCCATAGGAATCCATTGTGTGGTTTTCACCAGAAATTTCTCAAAGTGTCCATTTTTGAAACGTACAGATATGCCTCTAAAATCAGCCGAACTACGAATTCCTATTTACTCACCTGTTATCAGGAAAGAAACCAGTGCTACATCTTTTAGCCCAGCACTGACCCTGAAAATTAATTCTAAGCGTACTTACCAGTAACTTGTATTTCCTTCCATAGGAATCCATTGTGTGTTTTCACCAGAACATTTTCTGTGTCCATTTTTGAAACTTACAAATATTCCTCTAAAATCAGCCGAACTACGAATTCCGATTTACTCACCTGTAATCAGGACAGAACCCAGTGCTGCATCTTTTAACCCTGCACAGACCCTGAAAAATAATTCTAAGCGTACTTACCAGTTACTTGTATTTCCTTCCATAGGAATCCATTGTGTGGTTTTCACCAGAACATTTTCTGTGTCCATTTTTTAAACTTACAAATATTCCTCTAAAATCAGCCGAACTACGAATTCCGATTTACTCACCTCTTATCAGGAGAGAACCCAGGGCTGTATCTTTTAGCCCAGCACTGACCCTGAAAAGTAATTCTAAGCATACTTACCAGTAACTTGTATTTCCTTCCATAGGAATCCATTGTGTGGTTTTCACCAGAAAATTTTCAGTGTCCATTTTTGAAACGTACAAATGTTCCTCTAAAATCAGCCAAACTACGAATTCCGATTTACTCACCTGTAATCAGGACAGAACCCAGTGCTGCATCTTTTAACCCAGCACAGACCCTGAAAAGTAATTCTAAGCGTACTTACCAGTTACTTGTATTTCCTTCCATAGGAATCCATTGTGTGATTTTCACCAGAACATTTTCTGTGTCCATTTTTGAAACTTACAAATATTCCTCTAAAATCAGCCGAACTACGAATTCCGATTTACTCACCTCTTATCAGGAGAGAACCCAGGGCTGTATCTTTTAGCCCAGCACTGACCCTGAAAAGAAATTCTAAGCGTACTTACCAGTAACTTGTATTTCCTTCCATAGGAATCCATTGTGTGGTTTTCACCAGAAATTTCTCAAAGTGTTCATTTTTGAAACGTACAGATATGTCTCTAAAATCAGCCGAACTACGAATTCCTATTTGCTCACCTGTTATCAGGAGAGAAACCAGTGCTACATCTTTTAGCCCAGCACTGACCCTGAAAAGTAATTCTAAGCGTACTTACCAGTAACTTGTATTTCCTTCCATAGGAATCCATTGTGTGGTTTTCACCAGAACATTTTCTGTGTCCATTTTTGAAACTTACAAATATTCCTCTAAAATCAGCCGAACTACGAATTCCGATTTACTCACCTGTAATCAGGACAGAACCCAGTGCTGCATCTTTTAACCCAGCACAGACCCTGAAAAGTAATTCTAAGCGTACTTACCAGTTACTTGTATTTCCTTCCATAGGAATCCATTGGGTGGTTTTCACCAGAACATTTTCTGTGTCCATTTTTGAAACGTACAAATATTCCTCTTAAATCAGCCGAACTACGAATTCCGATTTACTCACCTGTTATCAGGAGAGAACCCAGGGCTGCATCTTTTAAACCAGCACTGACCCTGAAAAGTAATTCTAAGCGTACTTACCAGTAACTTGTATTTCCTTCCATAGGAATCCATTGTGTGGTTTTCTCCAGAAATTTCTCAAAGTGTCCATTTTTGAAACGTACAGATATGCCTCTAAAATCAGCCGAACTACGAATTCCTATTTACTCACCTGTCATCAGGAGAGAAACCAGTGCTACATCTTTTAGCCCAGCACTGACCCTGAAAAGTAATTCTAAGCGTACTTACCAATAACTTGTATTTCCTTCCATAGGAATCCATTGTGTGGTTTTCACCAGAACATTTTCTGTGTCCATTTTTGAAACTTACAAATATTCCTCTAAAATCAGCTGAACTACGAATTCCGATTTACTAACCTGTAATCAGGACAGAACCCAGTGCTGCATCTTTTAATCCAGCACAGACCCTGAAAAGTAATTCTAAGCGTACTTACCAGTTACTTGTATTTCCATCCATAGGAATCCATTGTGTGGTTTTCACCAGAACATTTTCTGTGTCCATTTTTGAAACTTACAAATATTCCTCTAAAATCAGCCGAACTACGAATTCCGATTTACTCACCTCTTATCAGGAGAGAACCCAGGGCTGTATCTTTTAGCCCAGCACTGACCCTGAAAAGTAATTCTAACCGTACTTACCAGTAACTTGTATTTACTTCCATAGGAATCCATTGTGTGCTTTTCACCAGAAATTTCTCAAAGTGTCCATTTTTGAAACGTACAGATATGCCTCTAAAATCAGCCGAACTACGAATTCCTATTTACTCACCTGTTATCAGGAGAGAAACCAGTGCTACATCTTTTAGCCCAGCACTGACCCTGAAAATTAATTCTAAGCGTACTTACCAGTAACTTGTATTTCCTTCCATAGGAATCCATTGTGTGTTTTCACCAGAACATTTTCTGTGTCCATTTTTGAAACATACAAATATTCCTCTAAAATCAGCCGAACTACGAATTCCGATTTACTCACCTGTAATCAGGACAGAACCCAGTGCTGCATCTTTTAACCCAGCACAGACCCTGAAAAATAATTCTAAGCGTACTTACCAGTTACTTGTATTTCCTTCCATAGGAATCCATTGTGTGGTTTTCACCAGAACATTTTCTGTGTCCATTTTTTAAACTTACAAATATTCCTCTAAAATCAGCCGAACTACGAATTCCGATTTACTCACCTCTTATCAGGAGAGAACCCAGGGCTGTATCTTTTAGCCCAGCACTGACCCTGAAAAGTAATTCTAAGCATACTTACCAGTAACTTGTATTTCCTTCCATAGGAATCCATTGTGTGGTTTTCACCAGAAAATTTTCAGTGTCCATTTTTGAAACGTACAAATGTTCCTCTAAAATCAGCCAAACTACGAATTCCGATTTACTCACCTGTAATCAGGACAGAACCCAGTGCTGCATCTTTTAACCCAGCACAGACCCTGAAAAGTAATTCTAAGCGTACTTACCAGTTACTTGTATTTCCTTCCATAGGAATCCATTGTGTGATTTTCACCAGAACATTTTCTGTGTCCATTTTTGAAACTTACAAATATTCCTCTAAAATCAGCCGAACTACGAATTCCGATTTACTCACCTCTTATCAGGAGAGAACCCAGGGCTGTATCTTTTAGCCCAGCACTGACCCTGAAAAGTAATTCTAACCGTACTTACCAGTAACTTGTATTTACTTCCATAGGAATCCATTGTGTGCTTTTCACCAGAAATTTCTCAAAGTGTCCATTTTTGAAACGTACAGATATGCCTCTAAAATCAGCCGAACTACGAATTCCTATTTACTCACCTGTTATCAGGAGAGAAACCAGTGCTACATCTTTTAGCCCAGCACTGACCCTGAAAATTAATTCTAAGCGTACTTACCAGTAACTTGTATTTCCTTCCATAGGAATCCATTGTGTGTTTTCACCAGAACATTTTCTGTGTCCATTTTTGAAACTTACAAATATTCCTCTAAAATCAGCCGAACTACGAATTCCGATTTACTCACCTGTAATCAGGACAGAACCCAGTGCTGCATCTTTTAACCCAGCACAGACCCTGAAAAATAATTCTAAGCGTACTTACCAGTTACTTGTATTTCCTTCCATAGGAATCCATTGTGTGGTTTTCACCAGAACATTTTCTGTGTCCATTTTTTAAACTTACAAATATTCCTCTAAAATCAGCCGAACTACGAATTCCGATTTACTCACCTCTTATCAGGAGAGAACCCAGGGCTGTATCTTTTAGCCCAGCACTGACCCTGAAAAGTAATTCTAAGCATACTTACCAGTAACTTGTATTTCCTTCCATAGGAATCCATTGTGTGGTTTTCACCAGAAAATTTTCACTGTCCTTTTTTGAAACGTACAAATGTTCCTCTAAAATCAGCCAAACTACGAATTCCGATTTACTCACCTGTAATCAGGACAGAACCCAGTGCTGCATCTTTTAACCCAGCACAGACCCTGAAAAGTAATTCTAAGCGTACTTACCAGTTACTTGTATTTCCTTCCATAGGAATCCATTGTGTGATTTTCACCAGAACATTTTCTGTGTCCATTTTTGAAACTTACAAATATTCCTCTAAAATCAGCCGAACTACGAATTCCGATTTACTCACCTCTTATCAGGAGAGAACCCAGGGCTGTATCTTTTAGCCCAGCACTGACCCTGAAAAGAAATTCTAAGCGTACTTACCAGTAACTTGTATTTCCTTCCATAGGAATCCATTGTGTGGTTTTCACCAGAAATTTCTCAAAGTGTTCATTTTTGAAACGTACAGATATGTCTCTAAAATCAGCCGAACTACGAATTCCTATTTGCTCACCTGTTATCAGGAGAGAAACCAGTGCTACATCTTTTAGCCCAGCACTGACCCTGAAAAGTAATTCTAAGCGTACTTACCAGTAACTTGTATTTCCTTCCATAGGAATCCATTGTGTGGTTTTCACCAGAACATTTTCTGTGTCCATTTTTGAAACTTACAAATATTCCTCTAAAATCAGCCGAACTACGAATTCCGATTTACTCACCTGTAATCAGGACAGAACCCAGTGCTGCATCTTTTAACCCAGCACAGACCCTGAAAAGTAATTCTAAGCGTACTTACCAGTTACTTGTATTTCCTTCCATAGGAATCCATTGGGTGGTTTTCACCAGAACATTTTCTGTGTCCATTTTTGAAACGTACAAATATTCCTCTTAAATCAGCCGAACTACGAATTCCGATTTACTCACCTGTTATCAGGAGAGAACCCAGGGCTGCATCTTTTAAACCAGCACTGACCCTGAAAAGTAATTCTAAGCGTACTTACCAGTAACTTGTATTTCCTTCCATAGGAATCCATTGTGTGGTTTTCTCCAGAAATTTCTCAAAGTGTCCATTTTTGAAACGTACAGATATGCCTCTAAAATCAGCCGAACTACGAATTCCTATTTACTCACCTGTCATCAGGAGAGAAACCAGTGCTACATCTTTTAGCCCAGCACTGACCCTGAAAAGTAATTCTAAGCGTACTTACCAATAACTTGTATTTCCTTCCATAGGAATCCATTGTGTGGTTTTCACCAGAACATTTTCTGTGTCCATTTTTGAAACTTACAAATATTCCTCTAAAATCAGCTGAACTACGAATTCCGATTTACTAACCTGTAATCAGGACAGAACCCAGTGCTGCATCTTTTAATCCAGCACAGACCCTGAAAAGTAATTCTAAGCGTACTTACCAGTTACTTGTATTTCCATCCATAGGAATCCATTGTGTGGTTTTCACCAGAACATTTTCTGTGTCCATTTTTGAAACTTACAAATATTCCTCTAAAATCAGCCGAACTACGAATTCCGATTTACTCACCTCTTATCAGGAGAGAACCCAGGGCTGTATCTTTTAGCCCAGCACTGACCCTGAAAAGTAATTCTAACCGTACTTACCAGTAACTTGTATTTACTTCCATAGGAATCCATTGTGTGCTTTTCACCAGAAATTTCTCAAAGTGTCCATTTTTGAAACGTACAGATATGCCTCTAAAATCAGCCGAACTACGAATTCCTATTTACTCACCTGTTATCAGGAGAGAAACCAGTGCTACATCTTTTAGCCCAGCACTGACCCTGAAAATTAATTCTAAGCGTACTTACCAGTAACTTGTATTTCCTTCCATAGGAATCCATTGTGTGTTTTCACCAGAACATTTTCTGTGTCCATTTTTGAAACTTACAAATATTCCTCTAAAATCAGCCGAACTACGAATTCCGATTTACTCACCTGTAATCAGGACAGAACCCAGTGCTGCATCTTTTAACCCAGCACAGACCCTGAAAAATAATTCTAAGCGTACTTACCAGTTACTTGTATTTCCTTCCATAGGAATCCATTGTGTGGTTTTCACCAGAACATTTTCTGTGTCCATTTTTTAAACTTACAAATATTCCTCTAAAATCAGCCGAACTACGAATTCCGATTTACTCACCTCTTATCAGGAGAGAACCCAGGGCTGTATCTTTTAGCCCAGCACTGACCCTGAAAAGTAATTCTAAGCATACTTACCAGTAACTTGTATTTCCTTCCATAGGAATCCATTGTGTGGTTTTCACCAGAAAATTTTCAGTGTCCATTTTTGAAACGTACAAATGTTCCTCTAAAATCAGCCAAACTACGAATTCCGATTTACTCACCTGTAATCAGGACAGAACCCAGTGCTGCATCTTTTAACCCAGCACAGACCCTGAAAAGTAATTCTAAGCGTACTTACCAGTTACTTGTATTTCCTTCCATAGGAATCCATTGTGTGATTTTCACCAGAACATTTTCTGTGTCCATTTTTGAAACTTACAAATATTCCTCTAAAATCAGCCGAACTACGAATTCCGATTTACTCACCTCTTATCAGGAGAGAACCCAGGGCTGTATCTTTTAGCCCAGCACTGACCCTGAAAAGAAATTCTAAGCGTACTTACCAGTAACTTGTATTTCCTTCCATAGGAATCCATTGTGTGGTTTTCACCAGAAATTTCTCAAAGTGTTCATTTTTGAAACGTACAAATATGTCTCTAAAATCAGCCGAACTACGAATTCCTATTTGCTCACCTGTTATCAGGAGAGAAACCAGTGCTACATCTTTTAGCCCAGCACTGACCCTGAAAAGTAATTCTAAGCGTACTTACCAGTAACTTGTATTTCCTTCCATAGGAATCCATTGTGTGGTTTTCACCAGAACATTTTCTGTGTCCATTTTTGAAACTTACAAATATTCCTCTAAAATCAGCCGAACTACGAATTCCGATTTACTCACCTGTAATCAGGACAGAACCCAGTGCTGCATCTTTTAACCCAGCACAGACCCTGAAAAGTAATTCTAAGCGTACTTACCAGTTACTTGTATTTCCTTCCATAGGAATCCATTGGGTGGTTTTCACCAGAACATTTTCTGTGTCCATTTTTGAAACGTACAAATATTCCTCTTAAATCAGCCGAACTACGAATTCCGATTTACTCACCTGTTATCAGGAGAGAACCCAGGGCTGCATCTTTTAAACCAGCACTGACCCTGAAAAGTAATTCTAAGCGTACTTACCAGTAACTTGTATTTCCTTCCATAGGAATCCATTGTGTGGTTTTCTCCAGAAATTTCTCAAAGTGTCCATTTTTGAAACGTACAGATATGCCTCTAAAATCAGCCGAACTACGAATTCCTATTTACTCACCTGTCATCAGGAGAGAAACCAGTGCTACATCTTTTAGCCCAGCACTGACCCTGAAAAGTAATTCTAAGCGTACTTACCAATAACTTGTATTTCCTTCCATAGGAATCCATTGTGTGGTTTTCACCAGAACATTTTCTGTGTCCATTTTTGAAACTTACAAATATTCCTCTAAAATCAGCTGAACTACGAATTCCGATTTACTAACCTGTAATCAGGACAGAACCCAGTGCTGCATCTTTTAATCCAGCACAGACCCTGAAAAGTAATTCTAAGCGTACTTACCAGTTACTTGTATTTCCATCCATAGGAATCCATTGTGTGGTTTTCACCAGAACATTTTCTGTGTCCATTTTTGAAACTTACAAATATTCCTCTAAAATCAGCCGAACTACGAATTCCGATTTACTTACCTCTTATCAGGAGAGAACCCAGGGCTGTATCTTTTAGCCCAGCACTGACCCTGAAAAGTAATTCTAACCGTACTTACCAGTAACTTGTATTTACTTCCATAGGAATCCATTGTGTGCTTTTCACCAGAAATTTCTCAAAGTGTCCATTTTTGAAACGTACAGATATGCCTCTAAAATCAGCCGAACTACGAATTCCTATTTACTCACCTGTTATCAGGAGAGAAACCAGTGCTACATCTTTTAGCCCAGCACTGACCCTGAAAATTAATTCTAAGCGTACTTACCAGTAACTTGTATTTCCTTCCATAGGAATCCATTGTGTGTTTTCACCAGAACATTTTCTGTGTCCATTTTTGAAACTTACAAATATTCCTCTAAAATCAGCCGAACTACGAATTCCGATTTACTCACCTGTAATCAGGACAGAACCCAGTGCTGCATCTTTTAACCCAGCACAGACCCTGAAAAATAATTCTAAGCGTACTTACCAGTTACTTGTATTTCCTTCCATAGGAATCCATTGTGTGGTTTTCACCAGAACATTTTCTGTGTCCATTTTTTAAACTTACAAATATTCCTCTAAAATCAGCCGAACTATGAATTCCGATTTACTCACCTCTTATCAGGAGAGAACCCAGGGCTGTATCTTTTAGCCCAGCACTGACCCTGAAAAGTAATTCTAAGCATACTTACCAGTAACTTGTATTTCCTTCCATAGGAATCCATTGTGTGGTTTTCACCAGAAAATTTTCAGTGTCCATTTTTGAAACGTACAAATGTTCCTCTAAAATCAGCCAAACTACGAATTCCGATTTACTCACCTGTAATCAGGACAGAACCCAGTGCTGCATCTTTTAACCCAGCACAGACCCTGAAAAGTAATTCTAAGCGTACTTACCAGTTACTTGTATTTCCTTCCATAGGAATCCATTGTGTGATTTTCACCAGAACATTTTCTGTGTCCATTTTTGAAACTTACAAATATTCCTCTAAAATCAGCCGAACTACCAATTCCGATTTACTCACCTCTTATCAGGAGAGAACCCAGGGCTGTATCTTTTAGCCCAGCACTGACCCTGAAAAGAAATTCTAAGCGTACTTACCAGTAACTTGTATTTCCTTCCATAGGAATCCATTGTGTGGTTTTCACCAGAAATTCCTCAAAGTGTCCATTTTTGAAACGTACAGATATGTCTCTAAAATCAGCCGAACTACGAATTCCTATTTACTCACCTGTTATCAGGAGAGAAACCAGTGCTACATCTTTTAGCCCAGCACTGACCCTGAAAAGTAATTCTAAGCGTACTTACCAGTAACTTGTATTTCCTTCCATAGGAATCCATTGTGTGGTTTTCACCAGAACATTTTCTGTGTCCATTTTTGAAACTTACAAATATTCCTCTAAAATCAGCCGAACTACGAATTCCGATTTACTCACCTGTAATCAGGACAGAACCCAGTGCTGCATCTTTTAACCCAGCACAGACCCTGAAAAGTAATTCTAAGCGTACTTACCAGTTACTTGTATTTCCTTCCATAGGAATCCATTGGGTGGTTTTCACCAGAACATTTTCTGTGTCCATTTTTGAAACGTACAAATATTCCTCTTAAATCATCCGAACTACGAATTCCGATTTACTCACCTGTTATCAGGAGAGAACCCAGGGCTGCATCTTTTAAACCAGCACTGACCCTGAAAAGTAATTCTAAGCGTACTTACCAGTAACTTGTATTTCCTTCCATAGGAATCCATTGTGTGGTTTTCACCAGAAATTTCTCAAAGTGTCCATTTTTGAAACGTACAGATATGCCTCTAAAATCAGCCGAACTACGAATTCCTATTTACTCACCTGTCATCAGGAGAGAAACCAGTGCTACATCTTTTAGCCCAGCACTGACCCTGAAAAGTAATTCTAAGCGTACTTACCAGTAACTTGTATTTCCTTCCATAGGAATCCATTGTGTGGTTTTCACCAGAACATTTTCTGTGTCCATTTTTGAAACTTACAAATATTCCTCTAAAATCAGCCGAACTACGAATTCCGATTTACTAACCTGTAATCAGGACAGAACCCAGTGCTGCATCTTTTAATCCAGCACAGACCCTGAAAAGTAATTCTAAGCGTACTTACCAGTTACTTGTATTTCCTTCCATAGGAATCCATTGTGTGGTTTTCACCAGAACATTTTCTGTGTCCATTTTTGAAACTTACAAATATTCCTCTAAAATCAGCCGAACTACGAATTCCGATTTACTCACCTCTTATCAGGAGAGAACCCAGGGCTGTATCTTTTAGCCCAGCACTGACCCTGAAAAGTAATTCTAAGCGTACTTACCAGTAACTTGTATTTCCTTCCATAGGAATCCATTGTGTGCTTTTCACCAGAAAATTTTCAGTGTCCATTTTTGAAACGTACAAATGTTCCTCCAAAATCAGCCAAACTACGAATTCCGATTTACTCACCTGTAATCAGGACAGAACCCAGTGCTGCATCTTTTAACCAGGCACAGACCCTGAAAAGTAATTCTAAGCGTACTTACCAGTTACTTGAATTTCCTTCCATAGGAATCCATTGTGTGGTTTTCACCAGAACATTTTCTGTGTCCATTTTTGAAACTTACAAATATTCCTCTAAAATCAGCCGAACTACGAATTCCGATTTACTCACCTCTTATCAGGAGAGAACCCAGGGCTGTATCTTTTAGCCCAGCACTGACCCTGAAAAGTAATTCTAAGCATACTTACCAGTAACTTGTATTTCCTTCCATAGGAATCCATTGTGTGGTTTTCACCAGAACATTTTCTGTGTCCATTTTTGAAACTTACAAATATTCCTCTAAAATCAGCCGAACTACGAATTCCGATTTACTCACCTGTAATCAGGACAGAACCCAGTGCTGCATCTTTTAACCCAGCACAGACCCTGAAAAGTAATTCTAAGCATACTTACCAGTTACTTGTATTTCCTTCCATAGGAATCCATTGTGTGGTTTTCACCAGAACATTTTCTGTGTCCATTTTTGAAACGTACAAATATTCCTCTAAAATCAGCCGAACTACGAATTCCGATTTAC
Organism: Triturus cristatus; assembly: GCF_964204655.1. NCBI lineage: Eukaryota > Metazoa > Chordata > Amphibia > Caudata > Salamandridae > Triturus > Triturus cristatus. The sequence goes on from NC_140587.1 coordinate 629,603,709, forward strand.
TCACCTGTTATCAGGAGAGAACCCAGGGCTTCATCTTTTAAACCAGCACTGACCCTGAAAAGTAATTCTAAGCGTACTTACCAGTAACTTGTATTTCCTTCCATAGGAATCCATTGTGTGGTTTTCACCAGAAATTTCTCAAAGTGTCCATTTTTGAAACGTACAGATATGCCTCTAAAATCAGCCGAACTACGAATTCCTATTTACTCACCTGTTATCAGGAGAGAAACCATTGCTACATCTTTTAGCCCAGCACTGACCCTGAAAAGTAATTCTAAGCGTACTTACCAGTAACTTGTATTTCCTTCCATAGGAATCCATTGTGTGGTTTTCACCAGAACATTTTCTGTGTCCATTTTTGAAACTTACAAATATTCCTCTAAAATCAGCCAAACTACGAATTCCGATTTACTCACCTGTAATCAGGACAGAACCCAGTGCTGCATCTTTTAACCCAGCACAGACCCTGAAAAGTAATTCTAAGCATACTTACCAGTTACTTGTATTTCCTTCCATAGGAATCCATTGTGTGGTTTTCACCAGAACATTTTCTGTGTCCATTTTTGAAACTTACAAATATTCCTCTAAAATCAGCCGAACTACGAATTCCGATTTACTCACCTCTTATCAGGAGAGAACCCAGGGCTGTATCTTTTAGCCCAGCACTGACCCTGAAAAGTAATTCTAAGCATACTTACCAGTAACTTGTATTTCCTTCCATAGGAATCCATTGTGTGGTTTTCACCAGAAAATTTTCAGTGTCCATTTTTGAAATGTACAAATGTTCCTCTAAAATCAGCCGAACTACGAATTCCGATTTTCTCACCTGTTATCAGGAGAGAACCCAGGGCTGCATCTTTTAGCCCAGCACTGACCCTGAAAAGTAATTCTAAGCGTACTTACCAGTAACTTGTATTTCCTTCCATAGGAATCCATTGTGTGGTTTTCACCAGAAAAGTTTCTAAGTGTATATTTTAACAAACTAAAAATATTCCTAAAATATCGTCTGTATGACTTAAACACATTCTTTCAACTGTTTACAGGAGGTTGGCCTGTGCTGGATCCAGAATCCACCACTGAGTAAGAAAAAGTAACGATAACACTACTTACCTGCTAAGTGAGTTTTCTGCCATAGGATTACATTGGTGATTCTATGGGGAAAAGTTTCTAAGTGTCAACTTTTAAAATACAATAATATTCCTTAAAAATCACTACTGTAACCATAGCGCTTTTACTCAACTGTTTACAGGAGATGTTCAAGGACTGAATCTAGGATCCAGTCCTGTGGTTAGAAAAGTAATCCATAAAGTAACTAATTGCATTTAACTAAAAATTCACATTGAGCTCAATGTTGCTTTGTGTTTGAAATTGTGTTGCCCATTGCAACAACTGTAACTACTGTACTTAAAAGTCTGTTGCCTATTTGCCAAGTATTTAAACTAAAGTAATTCATTCTGAGAAAGTATATTTTGTATTGTAATGTATAATGTAATTATAATGTAATAAAAAAAATATACATAAAAATGAATAGTTTAAAAAATGTAGTAAATCAATATCAAAAACATCAGTATAACAATTAATACATTCAAAATTGTCATTTACAAAACCTTTGTAATTCACTGAAAAAACCATAGGTTTCAGGCCTGTTATAGTTAGGAATTAGCATTTAAAAAACCTTTGAAATTCACTGAAAAAAACATAGGTTTCAGGGGCGTAATAGTTAGGAATTGGCATTTAAAAAACCTTAGAAATTCACTGAAAAAACCATAGGTTTCAGGGGCGTTATAGTTAGCTGGACATTTCCCTCGTACAAAACCCTTGTACAAAACCCTAGATATTCCCCCGTTATAGTTAGTTCAGCTAACTATAACTCGCGTCCCCGCAATGCACTGCTGATGATGTCACATATTACATCACTCATGACATGGTCAGTGACATCACTGATGACATCACTGATGACATCTGAAATGACATCACTGATGACATCACTGATGACGTCATCCATGTGATAAATTAGTGCATCTTCTCACACCCTTTGATATACTCAATCAAAATTTCAGACGTCCATTCTCAAAACCATAGATACTCCAATACCAATAACTACATACCCACTCATTGACTCTTAGATCTACACACACATCCACTCACTCACCTGTACAGTCAGTCATACTTACAGTCACTCAGTACAGGACTATCATATGCATTTATACACCTACATAGACACTCACACACCACCAATCCTCCATAGAGGTACTCTCACACCTAGTCAGTCATGCAAATAATTAATCACACTCCCATTTACTCACCTATGCAGTTATACACACACAAGTTCACTTACTCATAAAAATAGTACCACATTCTTACGCTCTTATACAATCACTGATACAAGCACACACTCATCCATACAGTCACTCTCACAATCACACACTCTCACATATACCCATTTATATACTCTTACACACATATATACTGCCTTTCACATATGTAGTTACTCACACATGTACCACTGAGATATACATTCAATCACTAACACACCCATAAATACACTCACCCAACCATACAGTCCATCACAGATGCACTCTTAAAACCATGCACCCATAGAATCACCCACTCACACATGTATGCACAGAGTCACACACACCCCACCCACACAAACACTCAGGCACCCAAACAGATACTCAGACAACCAATCAATAACCCATAGAGACACTCATATAGCTATTCACAAAACCATGCAGCCCCTTATACACCAACAGACGGACAGATACAGACATTCACACAGTTTAGTCACTAGTCTGCAGTAAGATATGTTTAATGACTCACTCATAGAGTCAGTCACGCACCTGCTAAATCATCCATTCACACAGTTATACACCCACTCATTTTTCCATAGGTTTTTCCCTATATATATATTAAACATATTTAAAATTTTCAGAAACACACACTCACTGGATGACGTCATCAGTGATGTCATCAGTGATGTCATTTCAGATGTCATCAGTGATGTCATCACTGATGTCACTGACCATGTCATGAGTGATGTAATATGTGACGTCATCAGCAGTGCATTGCGGGGGCGCGAGTTATAGTTAGCTGAACTAACTATAACGGGGGAATTTCTAGGGTTTTGTACAAGGGAAATGTCCAGCTAACTATAACGCTTCTGAAACCTATGGTTTTTTCAGTGAATTTCTAAGGTTTTTAAATGCCAATTCCTAACTATAATGCCCCTGAAACCTATGTTTTTTTCAGTGAATATATATATATATATAACCTACTGACGGTCGTCAGTAGGTAGTTATAGTTAGGACCAAGTTTCCATAGAAAGAGCATTTTTTGTTTTGCTTATAACTTTGGCGTCGTTTGATGAATCGTCATGAAATTTCCCAAACTAATTCTTTGTTCATATCAGCTCCTATGTGGGAAGTTTGGGGGTGATTCATCAAGGGGGGGCCGAGAAGAAAGGGGGTCCCAAAACGTGTTCTCTCCATGTTAATTTCCATAGAAAACTTTAGACAAGGCTACCAGTCGAACGGGTGAACGAAATTACCCCAAATTTGCCAGGGAGATGGGTCTTGGTCTAGAAAGCACGCTTTTGTTTATTTGGTGTAAATCCGTTCAGTAGTTTAGGAGAAATAACATAATTGACTAATATCGATATTTGGGATTTCTGCCATCTGATTGGCTGAGGCGTTACGAGCACGAGCTTGCTGCTTATTGGTTGTGGGCGCTGCGAGCGTTTGCAACTAGGAAGTGTTGGCCTCCATTTTGTGATAACATTGTAGCGAGTAAGGGGGAAAAAGGGCAAAAAGAGTAGGAAACAGGAGGATAGGAGCACTGTAACCTCTGTGGGGGAGTGCAAAGCGAAGAAGTCACACCTACCGGTCTGAAAGTGCAGTGTTGCTCAGAGTGACATGGTGCTGAGATGAGATGGTGCTACAGTCGGGTATGAAACGTAGAGCCTAAACCGGGAGGTCATTGCTGTAAAGAGATGTGCTCTGGTGTTTGTAGGATACCTGTGGAGGTAGTGTTAGTAGGCGTTTATACCATACAGGGAGTGGGATGTGAACTACTGAGCTCTACCGTGCGTTTATACTATACCGGAAGTGGGAAGTGAAGTACTACGCCTACCGGTGTGAAGACTCGGGGATCAAACCGAGGTGACTGTTGTAAAGTGATAGGCTGTGGGCGCTGTTGCTTACTGGCCGCTGTAGTATAACTGTAAGTAGTGTTAGTATGCGTTTATACTATACAGGGAGTGGGAAGTGAACTACTCACCCCTACTGGTCTGAAGACTCGGGGATTAAACCGTGAGCTCATTGCTGTAAAGTGATGTGGTCTGTGTACTATTTCAATGTAAGTCATGGTACAATGTTAATATGCAATGATACTATAATGTAAGTATGTAATGTTAGAATGTAGGGCTGTCAAGAGGGGAATCTTGGGAGTTTGTACACGGTGCTGGAGAAGATGGATGCCTTGGTGTCTGGTCCTGTTGGTGGCTGTTTAAGCTGTCTTCTTTTCCTGCAATAAATCTACTTATCGGTTCCACTGCTGTCTTCCTGTTCACTACATAAATTTGGCGACGAGCGGGAGAAGGTGAAAAGAAGGCAGCACTCACCAAGATTTTGCACTTGCTTGCGTTGTGGTGAAGACCCGTTTTCTTGGTGAATCTGTTTCTACTCATCCCAGGGTCGTGTGCTGAAGACCCGTTTTCTTGGTGAATCTGTTTCTTCTCATCCCAGGGTCGTCGGCTGATCGAACTATGTGATCCTATCTCTGGTAGGATTTATATGTTTTGATTTAGGGCTTCCTCTGCCTCTTCACTACACTCTGGTTGCTGTACCACACGTGTGCAAGTAGTGTCAGCATGCGTTTATACTAATTCTGTACTTATGCATTAAACAAAGCATCATGGTCCCATGGAGCGTCACCTGCCAGGCGCAGGTCATACAATGTCCCGGGTGTGCAAGTGCAGGACATTTATGTTTGCTATTACAGAGCGGGAGCATTGCTTGCACCCTGTGATAGTAAATTCTTGTTTGCCTCGTTGAAGCGAGAGGAGGAAAACCTTGTATCGTTTTAATAAAGCGGCACCGGATGGTAAAAATTGAGATAAAAAAATGAAGTGGGGTCTCACCCATTCATTTCAATGAGCCCACTGGTGGGTAATGTTCCGGGGCCAACCCTATTATTATATTGCGGGGTCTCTCCAGCACTGGGGAACTTAATCTCACATGTAAATTAGGTGCGGGAGGGCACAGAGACGTTTCGCAGACTAGGGGATTGACACCTCCCCAGGTATTGTTTACGAATTATTCGGGGGCTTCGAGGCCAACTCAAGACCGGGGATCGGCAACCTCCGGGGATTTATTTAAATATGTAGGGTGGGCCTCGCCAGTCCTTGAAGCCTCGGTGGCCCTAGGCAGTGCCTTATTGGTTCTGAATTATACACTCATAGAACTCTTGCCGTTGTACAATTACCCAGGCTTCATTTATGTAATAGTCTGTTGGTTTATATTTGGTAGGTGCACCGGAAGATTAAACAAAATTTCCCTTATAACCTACTATCAACCACCGATTTTCACAATAAACTACAGACAAGTGTTGTCAGAAAAAGAAGACCCGTACACTCAGTTATTTATTGGTAAAAAAAAGTAACTTTCATTAACACAACACAAATAAATGGAAATGTAACTTTATTAGAACAACAGTAAAACATGAAAGAAGTGGGTGGGACTCCACTGGAAGCAGCGTACAAAACCTGCAAGACAAAAAAGAAACATAAGTATGTGAGCCATGTCTAAGAGAAAGAGAAAGGTAGTGAGAATGAACGGAGGAAAGTGAGAATGGGAGAGAGCGCGAGTGGGTGGAAGGGAGAAGGGGAGGGAGAGTGAAAAGAGCAGAGGGAGGAGGAGACAGAGCGCCGGCCTACTGCACCCAGCCCTCACTGTTCACCTCCCGTCACCCATGTGTCTGGGACACTGGGGTCCGCGAGAAAGAGTGCAGTCCAGCAAGTCCTTAAAATGAAACAGAGATATGAATGAGGCCAGAGATTACATTATTATCTATGGCCACATCGCTTGCCTGCACCTGTGCACCCAGGCTGCTGCACCCCAGCACCTTTCTCCGCTCTGTGCTCAATTGCAGCTCCTGCATGCTGAGGCTTGACTGCTCACCTGCCACAACCGGTGTGTCCAAGGACGTGCCGGTGCGAGCTCCAACTCCGGGGTGCCGCTATCAGGGTGGCCCAGAAGGTCTCTGGTCGGGGACGGTGTCTTGATACCACGGTTGAAGGCGTCAGAATGCCCAGGGCATCATTACAGGGCGAGCACCCGCTCCGCCCATTTTGGCTCCACTAACCCAGTGTCTGAAAAGGGAGATAAAATATAATGTTGGAAACGTCTTGAGGTAAATGAAGGTTTCTTTCAATGTTAATAGAGAACACCAGTTGAGTGCATCCTTCCTTCTTGAAGTACGATCTTTGAAATGTTAGTGGTAATCGTTGTTCAAAGAGGAGTTGGAGTGCACAAGAATACACAAGTTTAAATAATAATATGTTATGCCAACGTTCACATACAAAGGAACAGAGCGCGTGCTACAAGTATAATGTGCGTGTGTAATGCAGTGGCGCAAGCCTGTGTGCATGTACACTTAGTAATCAGCTCACTACAGTGCCCCAAAAGCCAACGCCACGTGTCTGTAGGGCAGCGCTGCCCGCTGGCTCAGGCCTACAGTACGGTCCAGCAGGTCCTTAAAATGAGATAGAGGTGTAACTGAATGAGGTCAGAGATCACATCGGTACGCAGAGTAACATTGGTTGTTCGCACCTTTGTACGTAGGCTGATTCACCCCACCCCTCCCGCAGCACTGCGCTCAACATGTGTCTGTAGGGCAGCACTGCCCGCTGGCTCAGGCCTATAGTACGGTCCAGCAGGTCCTTGAAATGAGACAGACATGTGACTGAATGAGGTCAGAGAACACATAATTAAGCAGGGCAATGTCGCTTGTTTGTACCTGCGCACCCAGGCTGATGCACCCCACCCCTCTCGCAGAATCACGCTCAATTGCAGCCGCTGTGCACCCAGGCCCCACTGCTCACCTGCTGTCATTGTTGAGTGTCCAAACACGACGGGCAGCAGTGTTCACAATTCAGGTGCAGTGTTGATTGCGACGATGGTGTACGCCTCATGGATCCTTTTTTTTATTGCGCATTGTGATATGCGAGGTGGATGCGACCATATCACCTGAGGCAGTGTAGAAGAACTGGGACATGTGGCGGTGTCGTTATCCTATTTATACGTACGCAAAGTGGGCTGGGCTTGCGTACGCCAGGCGAGCGTAGGAGAGTGAATAATAGTTCTGGGGACCTGGGCGTTGTTCAGTTCCTGCCTGGCCAGGAAGTGTACTTCTGTGTGTTTCTGTTGCAGTTTTGACGTTGCAGAATGCGCAATTTACATTAATGTAGCATGTACCGGGAGGGCGGCAACTATCACTAATGAGATGCTGTTCGTAAAAATTGAATGGCCAACATCACATGTCGTTGTCAAGGTTGTGGATATGTGCAGACACTCATGTCAATGGTGTGCGGTATTATTGAAAGTGATGCTATCGCGAAGCGCACACATGTGAATGTGCTCGGATGGTGGGAGGATCAGCAGTGAGGCTACGTCATAAATAGTGATAACGTTCATTATAGTCAAGCAATGCATGCCAAACGTGAATCTGAAAGTCTCACATATGACACATGTTAGAATTGGGAATCTCTAGTTGGCACAGGAATGCACTTGCGACAAGCAGGGACTCTCAATTCTAAGTCAGAGTAAGGGGATCACCCTTTCAAATAACCCCTGCTCACCCTTTAGGTAGTGTGGCGCAAGCAGTCAAGACTATTCTCAGGGTGTCATAGGTTAAGCATTTGTGAACACATACAGTAATACAATGACACACCACAAATGGACACCAGTCAAGGTTATATCACAAATAGGTTTCTTTATATAAGGCTTAGCACAAGACCAGAATAACGATTAAAATGACCACAGTATTATTTTAAAGTTTAATGTTCTTGTTAAAAGGCTTAAAATGCAAAAATAGGCTTCTTTTACTCAATTCTGCTTCTTTTCAGGCTTTGTATGGTTCGTATTTGGGTGTGCGACTCGTCCGCATTACAAACAAGGAGAGTACGAGTCAAACAATCGGTGCGGACTCCGGGGTCCGTGACGCGCACGCTGCAGTGCGAACAGAACAAAGTACCTTAAGTTCGCGGGGTCCGCGACGGACAGTGCGGGACAAGTTGATGGGTCCGGGTCGTAGTTCGGCAGTGTATTCAGATGCTGGTTGGGTCGCGGCGTCGGGACGTGGCGTTGGTATGGGACCTTCAGTGATACGTGCGGATGGCCCGGATCAGCTTGCAGAGTCCGTGGCGTTCGGCATTCGAGCCGTACCTTCGGTGCGGATAGGCGGCGACACTTCTCGGCGCCGTACAGCGTACGGGGAGGATCAGCGTACATCGGCTTCTTGGCTCTGAGTACGGCATGGTACAGTACGTTAGCAGCGTACGGACCGTACCTGCGGGACGATGGAGCTTGGGTCCGGCGTACAGGGTTCGGCAGCCAGTGTTGTACGTCTCGAATCTGCGGGGAAGGTTAGGTGCAATGCGGCCGGGAGGGATACGGCACGTACTAACGCTTTTGGATCAGCGTAGACGCACGGTGCCGGGCGGCAAAGACACGGCTTCGCGGCGGATGGGGTACGAGGCGTACTGGGGCCAAATCCAGCGGGAAACAAGCACAAATCGTCCAGGCAACTCAATTTTGGAAGGCAGATGAGTCCAATGGTCCTGGGACTCAGTTCAGGGGGCAAGCTCTTCTTCCAAGCCCTTGGAGATAGTTGAAAAACAAAGTGCAAAGTCTCTTTCAGTCTTTTCCTATCCTTTCTCAGCAAGGCACCAACTGCAGGCCAATCCCCCAGGTCAGGGAAAGTTACTCCTCCTTCAGCTTCTTCCAGGTCCTTCTAGTCAGGCAGAGTTTCTTCGTGGTTCAATCAGGATCTGATTTCTTGGGAGCAGGGCTCCTACATTTATACCAAGTTTCTTTTGTCTTTACAGGCCAGGGGGGCCTTTGCATAATCCCAGTCCAGTTCTTTTCAGTGAGGAGCACTTTGTTGTTGGGACTCTGGCTTCTTCTTTCAGCAGGCAGGGCAGAGACATCAGACGCTCCCCAGGGGGTGGAGCCAGCATTGTGGTGGCAGAGCATTGCCCTATTCAGAGTCAAGGTGCACTCCTCCCACCCATCCTGGTGTAATCTCCCTATTCACCACCTGGTAGCCCCAGCCTGTCTCCTGGAACTTCCCAGCCCTGTCACTCGAGCTACACACAAAGAAGATAGCCCTCCCCTCCAGAGGCGGACTGAGATGGTTAGGCACGCAAAGGCTAACTTTCTAAAAGTAGCATTTGCAAACCCAGGATATTAAAATAACCTTTACTAAAAGATGTATTTTATTATTCTGAGTTCAGGCATACTAAACATGAATTTCTACCATGCTTCCTGAGCCTGCTAGGATTATAGAGTGTTATAACCTAGCAGCCCATTCTGGCCTATGGAGAGCAGGTAGCCTTGCAATAGTGAAAAACAACAAGCATTTGCAATGCAATAGGTCTCGCATTTATGCGAGTTTGAGCAATTGACATTGCAAATGACAATGCCTTTTATTTACATTTTAAAAACAAAAACAAAAATAAAAGTCATTGTCATTTGCAATGTCAATAGCTCAAACTCGCGTAAATGCGAGACCTATTGCATTGCAAATGCTTGTTTAAAGTTGCAGTAGTTCAGAACGTGTAGAAACAACAGAAAGAATCTAGCTTTTCTCTATCTAAGGAGTGCAAAAAAGAATCATATTTTCTCTGCTTGTCATTGTAAGCTATTAAAATCGAGCATAAGAAAGAAAAGCAAAGTTAAACGTTTGCTGCTTTAAACAGCTGCTTTAATTATGCTTGGTGGCCTGACATGCTTTTCACCTCAGCTGCTGGCAGCAACAATTGTTACGTGGGAACTCCACTGTAATAACTCATAATAGTTGAGTTCTGTCATCTTTTTTTTATAATCAGCCACTGGGTGAATCCAATGACTTAATAAAACTTGAAGGAGCCCCCTTGCAAAGTTCATGGAGGGGCCCCAATTCTCTGGACCCAATTAGGAGCTTTAAGGCCATGGGTCCCACCACCAGTGTGCAGTGCTGGAGGGAGCCCCCTGGAGCACCTAGCCTCTTGCACCAAGGGGGCTGTGAGGGCTATTGTTACTCCACTGGGTGTATCACAAGTCATCGATTACAAAGAAATTTGTGACTGACGTTTACACAGGGAAGACAGAATCCCATATATTCTAAGTATATATAATATCAATTATTACTACATACAAAAGGATTTAAAATCTTGTTGAGGCTTTAACAGGTTTGGAAGATGATATCAGTTTCCTTTAATGTTAACGCCCATTATCGTAGTCTTTAATGTAAGGTACTGTATCAAGGAGTAACCCAATGCCCTATTTGTACCCATAGCCACTGCTGCGTCTGCACTCTTGAATGTAAATACAAATGTATAGTGCCTGCTCCCTTTCATGTAACTGATGGATTACTAATGCAGTAGTGTATGTCTACGGAGGCGTGAGGGTAGTGTACGCCTACCAAGGCTAAATCACCAAAATAACCAGCAGTGGCTTCTCCGCTATGGCGGATGAGCGTTGCCCTCAGCCCGCCAGCAGCTGTGGCAGCTGCAAAACTTGAAAACTAAAACTATAATAAAGTAAGTTTATTACCGTTTCATTTTTAGGTCTCGCTTACACAGCGCACATGCGCTGCTTAGGAACAAAGACCTTTTGAAATCGATTGAGTTTGTGTCCCAAAAACGTGCACGCGTTGCATTGCTTTGAATGGCAACGCGTGCACGTTTGGCGATTCCCTTGCGGGAGCGAGATTTCAAACCATAAGTTTGTAATTAACATATGGTTCCTGCTCGCTTCCGCAAGGGAAACAGGCGCAGGCCCCCTACTCTCTCCCCTTCCCCTGCTGCCAGCGCGAGGCGCACGCTCTTGCTTTTTTCTTATTATAGCCTGGGGTGGCCGATTCCAAATTCTGCGCCATCTCGTATTCATGTCCCTCCCAGACGCTGGATGCTTTCCTTATATCCCCAAATGCTGTTGCTACTGCTGGGCTGCTGCTATGGCAGGGAGCAATGTGGCTAAGCGGTGTACCAAATTGCAGCGAGGCGGCGTGGGATGTCAGACTGAACCAGCCTTACTCAGCCACAATCCCCCTGCGCCCTCCTGCAACATAGCATGCGCCAACCGTTGCGGCACCAAACCAAGCAGCCACATATTGTGCCGGCAGGAACACAGGTGCAGGGGCACATTGAAGCGAAGACCCCCCGCTATGCCGTCCTCCAAACCCCACCCTCTGAACGTTTCTGTTAATAGCGGCTTGTCGCTAAAGCCTGCCAGCACCCGCGCTCTGCTCTGCTGGTCTCAAACCGGAATTCCGTTTAACAGAAGCCTAGGAGGTGGCGCATGCTGCCTTGCATTCACTACACGCCCTAGCAGCACCCAGATGTCCCTGATCTGAAGTATTAAATGAGCCAAATGTTTCCCGCTTATGTATTCGGGCCAGCTCCTCCCCCATGTGGACTCCTGCCGGGAGGTCTCAGCTCACCACTGTCTAAAGATGCAAAGCCAGTAGGCAGTGAGAGAGGGCCTCCCCAGTGCTCTCCGTGGGATCCTGGATTGGATATGCAGGCTCAGACTCCCTGAAGGTAAGGCATCCTTGTATGCCTGGCTGTGTGCTAGGTGGGGATACGTTCGTTCCAGTGGGTGATAGCTTGAAGTTATTCTCTCCGCCTTTTAACCATGAGCTGGGATCCCTGGTGGTGATCCCGGCTGCTGGTGGGTCATGATTCCTTTCACCATCTGGCTGCCTCCAGAACTAGCTCTCTGCAAGAATTTCGAGAACAGCTTGATACCAGGGGAACCTGCCTCAGGACAGCCTAGTGCTGACCTTTCCAGTACTGGGACCTTCCATCAGAACTTTTCAGTGCCCCTCTAGCCTGTCTGTGGCGAGTTAGCATGCACCCAGCTTTAGTGAGCAGCCTGATTGGCAGTGCTATAGTATTCCTATAAGGCTCTAGTCTGACCCAACACCAACTGAACTGAACTCAACAGAGCTGAACTCCGCACAGACTCTACCCTGCAGGCACTCAGCCACTAGGGCGCCTACACACTCCCTCCCTCACCAGACTTACTCAAGCTCCGCCAGTGGACCTCGTCTCCCCAACACACATCGTATGCCTATACTCTTTGCTTTAATGGTAGGGTCCCTCCATGAGTAATAGAGATGCTTACCTTTATGCCAGCCGTTTAGCGCACTAGTGCATTCGTCTGTTTTCGGCATGCAGGGATTGATTATCACAAGGGCCACTGGAACTATGTGGCATTTGCACTCAAATTGTGCAATAGTTTTGACTAATCTATGCAGCAAGCAAACCCATGCTACTCGCATAAGGCTTATAATTCGGTGCCACATTTCTTTTGCCATTTTATCATTTTAACACATATTAATACTGCTGGGTTAAAACTTTAACCTCGTTAGTACCAATTCAATACCTGGAAACGGAAACTGAAAGTTGTCCAGTTAATCTTAATCTTATACAGTGTTGCACAGTATGTGACACTTTGACTAGTAATTCATGATCCATTTCAGCTAGAAACGATTGTTTAAATCTGCAAATTGTGCAGCATATGATGGAATATGTCGCAAATGTGATGAATCCATAACTGTGCAAAATACTCTGAAGATGCGAAATCGTGGTCCCAGGGTCTATGGCAGGGATTTTTATTCACTGTTCTCTCCATGCTCACTAAACAAAAGCTTTACGAATTTAAAGTATTGATAATAATATTGGGATTATATTAAACATAGTTGAAAAAGAATGAATACGTGGTCTTGAAAATTGTATATGTATCCTTATGTGGTTTGAAAAATCTATATTGTGCATTTTGTGGAATTTCATTTAATTTTCAATTATTTTGCTACGCTCTAGAAATGTATGTTTGTTATTCTAATATTAATTTTAGAAGATTTTTTTTTTCATATCGTGTATAATTAACTTGCATTTTCTGCATTGGTACAGTCATTCGAATATTCCAAAAAGTAATTCAGATAAAATGTATGTATTACTCGTTTATATCTCTGCTCTGCACAGAATGCCAGCATCTGAATCTCTCAGGAGCAACGCTGGCCTTTGGGGATAAAGGGAAGGGCGCAGTACACTACATACGCCCTGTCCAGTTTGTGTAATGTAACTAACTAACCACAGGCCTTTATTTTTCGAGATGCATGTTCCAAGTGCAGAAACCCACATTCAGGGGGAAAATAAATCTTTTTTGCCACACCGTGGACATCTGGTGACAATTTCCCTTTGCTTGGCAATCCTCCAGGCCACCACCGTGGTGGTTAAATTGAATCTATTGTATTTTTTAGGAGCTTTTCATTGTACCAGGCACACAGCTTTTCCACACTCAATCCTGTCACGTCCTTCTGAGTGATTTCTATTCTTTCCCTTTCGCTTGTTTAACCCTCCCAATGCTGAGTTAAAATACTCGAGCAAGGTAGTTACATTGCAATAAAATGAACACAACTTTTTGGAAAGTAAAATTTTCATTTGCCGGTGTGCGATTCCAATGAGCTGCCCAGTACGGCTAGGGTGAGCACCTCACGGTCTCCAATCCAGGTGTTACTGGAAGCAAAACAAGATTACTGCACCCAGAATACTTTAGGGTGTCACACAGAAGTCGAGGAATGAAAACTCTCTCCATAATGACCTACAGGGTGCAGTTTACACAGGTACAATGTGATGCCTCCAAACTTCCGACGGTGTTCTCTTTCCATGTGTCGTCCTTCTTTGCTGAGCTTCAGTACTTCTGTAATCTGCTGGCTCCTTGTAAAAAAAAAAACAAGCATTAGCAGAATGCAGAAAATCACACCCTGGATACCTCGGCGTGTGAACACGCCTGTAACATAGGGGTGTTAATAGCCAGTATAGGTCTGATTCTGGGGCGGCAGCCTTATCCTTTCTCTTTCGCAGGGCAACTTAACAAGTATTATAAAGTCGGTTAACAGTAACCCATGTTTTCGCCAGTGGCATGAAGGGTTGCCCTGTAATTTGACTGACCCTGCCCCAGCCCGAGGCGCATGACCTGCGACTGAGCTCAAACGGCGCGGCATATCACTCACTGTCTCTGCCAGTCCGTAAATTACTAAGTACCGATCTTACATGCCAGCAGCCTTTGATTTCCCAGCGGAGTATGTCACTTGACCTGCCACGACTGAAACGGATTGCCCTGTAGAGCAGATAAAGAGCGCAGGCCTGGGCCCAGACTGTCTGATCTGCAGGCTGACACCCCAAACATGGGACCCCTCTCAAGGCCCCCGCCTCTCCAGGGCTCGTGGACTCTCTCCTCTCCAACTGGGAGGGAGCAGCTGGGGAGTTCCTCGCGCGCCTTTCATCTGCTGCTCAGAGGCCATCCATCACAACAGTGTGGTTCCCTTTAAGACTTGCATGCTTTGCGATCTTAATTGGCATCTGTCAGAACATGTTTGTATGTAGCACCTGCGTGCAGCGCCTCGGCGATGCAGATAGACTGGAGGGTTACACTGACCTGCTCGGCAGTCAGGAGCCTATTTTTAATTGTAAAAACAAACTAAATAAGCAAGATAACCCACACAAAGGTGCACACGCAATCCGGTAACAGATGATATACGCAATGCGCTTGAAATCAAAAGCCTGGGAGAGCAGCTGTGCGACCATCGAGCAGTACAAAACAAGGAAGTAGTCCCTATATACAAAGATAACAGCCTAGCAGCGGACCTAAACTGTAGTTGGTCGGTGCTGCTTCCTGCAAAACAGAAGCAAAACGGAAATGACGAATCGGACCACCAGCCAATCAATGAGCGACATAAGAACAGCAATGCCATATTTAACCAATGGCAAGTGACAAAACAAACAGAAACGCAATGGGCGGAGTTTACACCACTAATACTAATTACTTAATGCCTCGGAGAGGCAGTGCATGCACTGCCCTTTGCGAGACCTAAAAATGGCTGTAATTCACTATTAGGACATGCCACACACCTCAGGGCATGTCCTACCTTATCCTTACAATGCACCCTGCCGTAGGGCCTACCATAGGGGTGACTAATATGAAGGTAAGGGAAGGTTTTAGGGACTGGCAAGTGGGGACACTTGTCCAGTCAGCATGACAGTACCAGACTGCATGCAGGTTCTGCAGTGGCAGGCCTTAGACACATTTTACCAGGCTGCTTCTGTGGGTGGCACAACCAGTGCTGCAAGCCCACTAGCAGCATTTGGATATACAAGCCCTTGGCACCCCTGGTGCACTCTACTAGGGACTGATAGTAAACCAAATAAGCCAAACATGGAAGTCAATTCACATAATACATTTCCCATAGGGAGCACTTGCCCTGTGGCACTGGATGGCAGTGTCACAGAGCCCTGAGCAGCTAACACCAGCACAAAAATACATTGTGGCATAGACAAAAATGGAAGGGTGACCCACACCAATGGTGCCAGGTCTAACAACACACTACTATATTGGTAAAGCCTGACAACAGAGACTACAGCAATAGAAATGTACACATTACCGTTTACTGTTTGTCTCATGTGATCTAGGATGTGCACTCTGCCCGTGGCTGATGATACCCCTTCGGGCCAGCAATACCCATGCCAAAAGGCAGCACAATAATGTGCACACACACACACCAGGGGCATCGTGTTACACACATTTGATTTTTGATGTAACGTTTGAGATGCATGGCAATCACATGTGGAAGGCTAATGTACAGACCATGAATATTGATCAAGATGATCGTTGCATGTTGTGTGTAGTAGAAGATATGTGTACACAGCAAAAAAAACTTTTCAAAAAAGCTCTCTAAGCAGAAGGGGTGTGTCTTATCAAACGCTGTAGAGAGAATGACTAAAATGGGTGGGGTCCTTCAACTGTTATAATGGGAAATGTTATGAACTAATCAAATGCTTTTTTTTAAGGTCACATGGCAATCACGTATCGAGGACGCAAGGAGGCCGCACCCGACAAGATTTTGAGAAAATATATATATCGTAATATAAGTTTATTACAGTTAGAAATATATAAATGTTTAAAATATTTTAGATTACCGCTTGCTCTCATATACAGTTTAGAGTTATTTAGATATAGTTTTGAGACATAAAAAAAACAAGGGAATGGCATACCTGGCAAGACACCATACGTCTATGACATAACACAGGGCCTGGCAGCGTGCACTCGTCGCATACGCAACACGCAGTGGGCGCAACCCCATACGTACATGACGTAATGCGTGGCTTGGTACTGCGTACCCTTCGGATACCTATGTAGCAGCTGGCACGAACTCATACGTATATGATGTTATGCGGGACACGGTGCCACGAATCCGTCGGATACGAAATGCGCATCCTTTACGAGTTTAGCAATATGGTGGATAGGATTTGCGTGGTGATGGAGCTTGGTACTCTACTGGTATGGGAGTGCAGTTTTCTCAACCAAAAAAAAATACGTACATATTTTTTTGGGAAGATATAAAACATTACTTAATTTTTAAAGTTAAATAAAAGAAGTATAATAGAGTTCCAAAATATTACAAAAAAATAGAAAAAATATAGGTTTTATAAACATTAAAATATGAAATTAACATTTAAAAAACCTTTGAAAGTCACTGAAAAAAACCATAGGTTTTACAGACGTTATAGTTTCCTAGGTCTACACATACATCCAGTCACTTATATATGTAGTTACTCATCAATACAGTAGTATAATATGCACTCATACATCTATACATGTAGTCACACTCCGCCGCTTATCCATAGAGTTACTCGCACACCTAGTCAGTAAATCATAGAATCAATCACATATCCATTTATTCATGTATACAGTTATACACACCAAGTCCGTTATTTATAGACACACCATATCACTTATTTATAGAGATACTAACACATATTTACTGTCTTATACAATTACTGATACAAGCAGACACTCATTTATACACGAACTTTTCAAATAACTTACTCTCATGTAGAGTCATTTATATACTCCAACGCTCACATATAGTGCCTTAAAACATATGTAGTTAGTCACACATATACCACTGAGACATTCATTCACTCACCAACACACCCATACACACAGTAACTCATCCATACAGCCCTTCCCAGATGCGCTTTTGAATCCATACAACCAGTGAATCACCCACTCAGACATCTATGCACAGAGTCATAAAATACAGACACTCAGGGACGCATACAGATACTCGGACAACTGATCAATAACCCATATAGATACTCATGTAGCTATTCAGCAACCCATGCAGTTGCTTACACACCAACTGAGAGACTAATACAGACTTTCACACAGTGTAGTCACTAACCCATGCATTCAGGAAGATATGTTCAATCACTCACTTATACAGTCAGTCACGCACCTACTAACTAATCCCTTCAGGCACTTGTAAATGCATTCATTCTTCAATACACCTTGGCATAGATATATATGAAAAATATTTAAACTTTACAGAAACATACATTCACTGAATGATGTCATCAGTGATGTCATTTGAGATGTCATCAGTGATGTCACTGACCATGTCATGAGTGATGTTATATGTGACATCATCAGCAGTGCATTGCGGGCGCGCGAGTTATAGTTAGCTCAACTAACTATAACAGGCGAATTTCTCTGATTTAATATCAGAGAAACCTATAGTTTTTTTAGTGAATTTCAAAGGTTTTTTAAATGCTAATTCCTAACTGTAACATTGTAAAACCTATGTTTTTTTCAGTGAATATATATATATATATTCACTGAAAAAACCATAGGTTTCAGGCACGTTATAGTTAGGAATTAGCATTTAAAAAACCTTAGAAATTCACTGAAAAAAACATAGGTTTCAGGGGCGTTATAGTTAGCTGGACATTTCCCTCGAACAAAACCATTGAAATTCCCCTGTTATAGTTAGTTCAGCTAACTATAACTCGCGCCCCCGCACTGCACTGCTGATGACATCACATATTACATCACTCATGACATGGTCAGTGACATCACTGATGACATCACTGATGACATCTCAAATGACATCACTGATGACATCATTCAGTGTCTGTCTGTTTCTGTAAAGTTTAATTTTGTTTCATATATATGCCAAGCTGTATTGGGGAATGAGTGGGTGTATAAGTGTCTGTATGGAGGATTTAGTAGATGCGTGACTGTATAAGTGAGTGATTAAACGTATCTTGCTGAATGCATGGGTTAGTGACTAAACTGTGTGAATGTCTGTATGTGTCTGTCTGTTGGTGTGTAAGCAGATGCATGGTTTTGTGAATAGGTAGATGAGTGTCTATATAAGTTATTGATTGGTTGTCTGAGTATCTGTATGGGTGTCTGAGTGTTTGTGTGGGTGGGATGTGTGTGACTCTGTGCATAGATGTGTCAGTGGATGATTCACTGGGTGCATGGTTTCAACACTAGGGTGTCGATTCCGATCCTGTAAAACCCGGGTACGAATGGTCGTACGGAGCGTTTTTTCCGTCCGACTCGTACCCGGGAAAAACACCTTACAAACTCGCAAGTACGAATCGTACAGAAACACCATTTCCGTACGAGTCGTAAAAAACACCGACCGGCAAAAAAATACATACAAATCTGAGTCTGGACGGCGCAGACGCGACGTCCGGACGCAGTCAGGCAGCGTTTCATGGACCAGCAAGTACGATTCGTGCCTACGTCACTCCGCACGTAGCATTTTTTACGGGAGCCAAAAACTGCTGGGAAATTGAAGATGACGCGAACAAGGAGCACCGGTACGCGACGGACAGCGATGGACCCCAACCTACGCGTCATCCCAGCCCTCATAGCCTACCACCTTGTGTACAGAAACCGACGCAGGTGCCGCAGAAGGTCAGAACAACCCCCAGGGGCAAAAGGGGGGGAGGGGTGCAAGGGGCAGGAAACATAACCCACACCCCACAAAATACAAATACAACCTGCACAATAATTACCTCCATGGTCTGGTCACTTCGGGGGCGTGTCCACCAATCCCACGTCCCGCCACAACAGAAGTGGACGTGGACGCGTACCCGTCACCACCATAATGGTGTTACGGGACATACCCACGCCCCCAGAGCGTGGGTACGGTCCGTACACGCGTAGCCCTTTATCACCACTACAATGGTGGTACGGCCTGTACCCACGCCGCCAGAGTGTGGGTACGGCCCGTACCACCATAGTAGTGGTGATGTAGGGGTACATGTGTACGGACCGTACCCACGCCCCCAGAACGGGGGTACGGTCCGTACCACCAAAGTAGTGGTGATGTAGGGGTACGCGTGTACGGACCGTACCCACGCCCCCAGAGCGTGGGTACGGTCCGTACCACCATAGCAGTGGTGATGTAGGGGTACGCGTGTACGGACCGTACCCACGCCCCCAGAGCGTGGGTACGGTCCGTACTCGCGTACCCCTACATCACCACTACCATGGTGGTACGGACCGTACCCACGCCCCCAGAGCGTGGGTACGGTCTGTACCACCATAGTAGTGGTGAAGTAGGGGTACTCGTGTACGGACCGTACCCACGCCCCAGAGCATGGGTACGGTCCGTGCCACCATAGTAGTGGTGATGTAGGGGTACGCGTGTACGGACCGTACCCACGCCCCCAGAGCGTGGGTACGGTCCGTTCACGCGTACCCCTACAGCCCCATTACATGATGGACACAAGGCGTACACACGCCACGGATGCAGGCATACGGCTTGGTGCAGCACATCAGCTGTAAATTGGGGGTGGTGTATGGCCAGGACAGCAGTGTACCACAGCAAGGGCGCAAGTGGGTGGGTGGGTGCCTATCACTCCCAGCAGTGCCCAGACATATGAGAGTTGGGTGCATATCACTTCCCAGCAGTGCCCAGACATATGAGGGGTGGGTGCCTATGACTCCCAGCAGTACCCAGACATATGAGGGGTGGGGGCATATCACTCCCAGCAGTGCCCAGGCATATGAGGGGTGGGTGCATATCACTCCCAGCAGTGCCCAGACATATGAGGGGTGGGTGCCTATCACTCCCAGCAGTGCCCAGACATATGAGGGGTGGGTGCCTATCACTCCCAGCAGTGCCCAGACATATGAGGGGTGGGTGCCTATGACTCCCAGCAGTGCCCAGACATATGAGGGGTGGGTGTAGAGGACTCCCAGCAGTGCCCAGACATATGGGGGTGGGTGCAGAGGACTCCCAGCAGTGGACTGACATATGAGGGGTGGGTGCAGAGGACTCCCAGCAGTGCCCAGACATATGAGGGGTGGATGCAGAGGACTCCCAGCAGTGCCCAGACATATGAGGGGTGTGTGACTATCACCCCAAGCAGTGCCCAGACATATGAGGGGTGGGTGGCTATGACTCCCAGCAGTGCCCAGACACATGAGGGGTGGGTGCCTATCACTCCCAGTAGTGCCCAGACATATGAGGGGTGGGTGCCTATCACTCCCAGCAGTGCCCAGACATATGAGGGGTGGGTGCCTATCACTCCCAGCAGTGCCCAGACATTTGAGGGGTGGGTGGCTATGACTCCCAGCAGTGCCCAGACACATGAGGGGTGGGTGCCTATCACTCCCAGCAGTGCCCAGACATATGAGGGGTGGGTGCCTATCACTCCCAGCAGTGCCCAGACATATGAGGGGTGGGTGCACATCACTCCCAGCAGTGCCCAGACATATGAGGGGTGGGTGCCTATCACTCCCAGCAGTTCCCAGACATATGAGGGGTGGGTGGCTATGACTCCCAGCAGTGCCCAGACACATGAGGGGTGGGTGCCTATCACTCCCAGCAGTGCCCAGACATATGAGGGGTGGGTGCCTATCACTCCCAGCAGTGCCCAGACATATGAGGGGTGGGTGGCTATGACTCCCAGCAGTGCCCAGGCATATGAGGGGTGGGTGGCTATCACTCCCAGCAGTGCCCAGACACATGAGGGGTGGGTGCCTATCAGTCCCAGCAGTGCCCAGATATATGAGGGGTGGGTGCCTATCACTCCCAGCAGTGCCCAGACATTTGAGGGGTGGTGCATATCACTCCCAGCAGTGCCTAGACATATGAGGGTGGGTGCATATCACTCCCAGCAGTGCCCAGACATATGAGGGGTGGGTGCATATCACTCCCAGCAGTGCCCAGACATATGAGGGGTGGGTGCAGAGGACTCCCAGCAGTGCCCAGACACATGAGGGGTGGGTGCATATCACTCCCAGCAATGCCCAGACATATGAGGGGTGGGTGCCTATCACTCCCAGCAGTGCCCAGACATATGAGGGGTGGGTGCAGAGGACTCCCAGCAGTGGACAGAGCCATGGTGGTGGGTGCAGAGGACTCCCAGCAGTGGACAGAAATATGGGGGGGGTGTACATCATTATCAGATGACCACAGCTCCATGGGTCAATATACGTATCCATAACTTAGGACAATGATGATAGTGCCATAGCAACACATCACTGACAGCAGTGTCCCACTTCCAGGAGGATGGATGTCATTCCCCCACTGCATGACACACTACATGTGGGTGTGAGGACAAATAACACATGCATAACCACCCCTGGCAGATGCAGCACAATACACACAGTGAGATCATGCCACAAGACTGTATAGTCATGCCACTGCCTAATAAACTAAGAGAGCCAAAGAGAACACACACTGACACGCACATCCCAGGACTGATAGGAATGTTCAGGTGCTGGCCTAGCCACCAAGATGTTGTCTGTCATGGAAGGAATCGGGTGGAGTTCCCACAGATACAAAGGCCACAATTGTGAGTCAGGTGTTCGAATACCCAGCAGGACAAGTACCATATGTGTACTAGGCTGGGATTACACACATGCATTGTATGGAAAAGGGACAATGTCTCCGTGAAGGCATGGCAAAACACTCTATACATGAGTACAGTGAGCACCAAGGATGGCACAGACTATGCAGCCGGACACATTGCTGAGCAGGCATGGCCAGAGTTGAAGGGATCCTTCACCAGCCAAGGATATGTAGACACAGGGCAACACAACAATTGTGCAACTCTCTGCAGGGGAGATACCATGTGACACAGAGGAAAGAACACTCCTTGGGACAATGTCTCCAAACACAAAGAGCAGACACGACAAAGAATCTTTGCTGAGACCTTGTGATGGCACGCAGATACCAGGTTCCACCCCATGAGCAGCAGAGTACATGTCCCTGAAACATAACACATGCCCACAACCCCAACTCCTGTAGCATCAGCATCAACATCAATACCTGAAATGCAAGACTTTCCAAACGAAAAAGAAAAGGCTTTATTCAGCAGCAAAATAATAATGTGTAAACGAGACTATTCACAAAAGCCAATGTCCAGTCCTTTACCTCAGTCCTTGGTGGGGGCCGCATGGCCATGCGTCTCCCCTAGCTTGCCTGCACATCACAAGACTGTGTCGTCGACTGGGGGGGGCATCATGTGGGGAAGGAACAGGCACCGCAGGGACAGGAGGGGGAAGGGTAGGTGTGCTTGGTGCAGGGACGGACGACTCCACCACAGGGGGTGGGGCAGCACCAAAGGTGGAGGCGAGCTCGGCACTGCACACTTCTGCCAGTTCTTCAAGCGTCTCCCCTGCACCCGGAGAAACAACAGGCCCCAAGGAGGGGGGGGGTCGGAGGGATGGGTTGCAGCGCTACTGAGGGAGGTGGTGGACAGGCTGGGGGACTTAACTCCCCTACCCGTGGAGTGCCTTGACCGTTTCCGCCCAGGTGAACTAGTGGGGCTGAGTCCCAGCCCAGCAAAGTAGGCCTCCTTCTCCGAATCTGGGGAAGGGGAGCCAAGGGGAGTGACATCGGAGGGACTGGGGAGTGAGTCATGTGGACGAGGACTGTGGCTGCGTGCCTGCCTGTGTGCCCCAGACCCAGTGGGTGTGCCTGCTTCCCCCTGAGTGTGCGTGTCAGGAGGTGTGCGCTTGCCCTTATGTGGTGGTGTGCTGCTACTGTCTGGTGGGGTGCACGTGTGTGGATGTATTGGTGTGACTGGGACAGGCATGGTTGTGGGACTTGTGGATGGGGCAGGGGTAGGGGGGGACGCAGCGCTGCAGGTTATTTGCTACTGCCGTCAGTGTTGAGTCCATGGACCTCAGCAACCTCCGTTGGTCAGACATCGCTGATAACATGCCCTCCATGTACGAAACCATCTGTGTCAGCAGTCTGGTGTGGCCATGGAGGACAGTCAGGATCGATGTCTGCCCAACTTGCAACTGCCGCTGAATGTCCACAGACTCGGCAGCGAGGGCAGTAGGGGGGACAGGGGTAGGGGGTGCGGTGCCTGGCACGAAGGAGACATGTGGGCGCCTAGCACGGACAGAAGGGACCCGAGCAAGTGGGAGGGCGGTGATGGGAATGGAGGGGGCGGCGAGAGATGTACTGCTGCTTTCAGCTGTGGGAGCAGCCTCCGCCCCCTCTGGGAGCTCAGCCTCGGACCCATCTGCCTCGTAGTCTGTGTTGGTACTGGGCAGGTCTTCCGCCTCACTCCCCTCACCCTCCGTGCCACTGGATTCCACCGACTCCTCAGCAGTGGTGGCACCACTGCTCGATTCCTCCTCGACGTCCGTGCCGGTGTCTCCCTCGGTGTCCTCAGATGATGCTGTGGGCAAGGTGAAGAGACAGGAAAAAAATCAGTCACCTGTATACATCTGACACTTGAGTCCAAACAAAATAGGCAACACTGCATATCAGGAAAGGCATCATGAGTAACATCTAGGATACTCCCCACATATGTAAGCCCTGCACTCCCCAGTTGGTTGACCCACCATGCCACTTGGATAAAAATAAAATTAGGACACAACAGCAAATAACTTGAAATCACAAGATCATGAGAAGCTAGTGTCTGGGATCAGTTGAGCACAGCGAGACTATGAAGGCATGCCACCTCTTGTTCACTGTGAAACAAACAGTATTGTTGCAACGAAGGACAAAGACCACATGCCAATGCAGAAGCTGTCCCCACACTCAGAGACCTGTGAGTACTTTTGACACCCCAAAACAATACATTGTGACTCCTGGAGATTCACAACCCTTTACATAATGGAGATGTCTAGCATGTGTGAATGTGGCACTCTGTGAACACAACACACATGTGTCTGTATAGCAGAAGTCACACAAGGAGGTGCACACCAAACTACATGTACACAGTCATTGTCTGAGCTGCCAGAATCATGTCATTTGTCACATGGCTATCCGTCACCTGATCACACAGTGGGCTACACATATGACCTACTGACTGTCATCTGGAGTGGCACACATGTCCACACCCAGGACAATGCATAAGCTAATGGGCCTGCAATTGTGTAGCAAAAAAGCCTAGCTGTACTGTGGGTTCTCCCTCATGGCAAGCCAGAATGTACCCACAGATGTCAGCACACAAAGTCACAACTGTGTAGCATCTGAACCACACACAGGTGGCAAAAATGTACAACCAGGATACATGATTGTCAAAAACTGACACTGGCAATGACGCACGAACATTAAGCACTGGCCAACATCACGGGGGCACTGCACGATGACTGTCTGTACTACGACTCATTACACACAAGTCAGAACTGGCAATGAAACATCAGGGTTGAACATGTACGCCCCTCCCGCACACACCCACCCATACCTGAGTCAATGTGACTGATACCGATCAAGAAGTGACACCTCTTATTCAGGGTTACAATAACTGTGCTTGAAAACTAGCTTCATTAACACAACATCACCTTGTAGGGCTGGCAAAACATATTGGTCTGAAACAAACATCAACAGATTGTTGTGAATAGCCACACAGGCACTGCCCAGTGTGAGTATGCACAAGCAAACTGCTGTATCCCTGTCCAGTGGACAAATGTATCACACATGTAAAAAATTCAACCTAGGCCAGGGAACAATGCCACATAGGCAGAGCCATGATGTACCCACAGTGAATGTGCACAGTGTTGGATGACACACATGAGTAGGAGGGCAGGCTGTGTCAGTGGACTGTAGTGTGCACACTGCTCCATGGTCCTGGAATGAGCTGACTGTCGCAGGAGCAACAGTCCCGGCACTAAGCATATGTCCCACTCATGCACATCATGTCTGAGGCCACAACATTGGTAATGCATGCTGCAAGTCTGTTCATTTGAACCCTCACACTCCTATGTTGAGACTCAGCATCAGTGCCAACAATTAAGCACCCCAAAATGACCAAACAGGACAGGGCACAGGCAGACCACCCCCACACATGATGCTGAAAGCAGTGTGCACCTTGATAAACTGGCAGCCTAGATGACCATGTGCAATAGTGATGGCACACAGACCAGGTAACACATGTCAAGGAGGGGAAGGGAGGAAGAACAGCACAGGTTGACTTTGGGGAACTGGATATGCACTGCACATATATAGCCTGGCAGTGTATCCAGGCGACTGAGCAGATCAAAAAGCTGGCGACACACAACAAACACACATGTACCTACCCCCTTCTTGCTGCTGTAACTCCCGTATCCGCCTATCCAGGTCAGGGAAGACCACCGCCAGGACACGCCGCATCTGGTGGGTCAGGCGCCGGCGCCCGCCATGCTTGCGAGGCTCCTCCTCCTTCAGCATGACCCGGGCGATCCTCCGGGTCCAGCACCGGATGTCCTGCCATCTCTTCCTCACTTGTGGCAGGCACCGCCTGCGACCCTCCACGGATTGCACGGCCTTGACGGCATCCTTCCAGATCTTCCCCTTGTGGTAGGTGGATACCTGTGTGGATGACAAAGTGGGACAACATCACTACACCTGCACCATGTTACAGAGACACACATTTGAACATCTTTGATCTGTTGAACAGGGCATAGTATGCTGGCAAGTAATAGCACCTTAGTCATAGGGACTTTTTCCACTGTGGGTGCAACAATGCACAACATGGCATAGTAAGTGCACAGGTGGCATGAGGGGTGCGAAACAATCCCTGATCATGGCACACACTGTGCATCCCAAGCAACAGAAGGCTGATGGACAGCACCGAAAATCAGTCACATGCCCCAGGCCACTGACAAAACCTCAGCAGAGTACACAGACACACACAGGCACACATCAATCACCTGCCATTGCCAACTGCGGATGCACACCTCACTCTGCACATGTGCCACTTGCCAGGGGGGGTCACAGGTGTGGGGCTACCTCAGCAAGTCAGACACACAGCATGGCTTACTTCACACATCATATGGATTGAGCAGTTGCCTCCTACATGCAGCTGTGGTGCAACACTCCACATGGACACTCACCCACATGACAAGGAACATTCACACACATCAATGTCCAGGGGACGTACACATCATTTGGACACTCTCACCACTCTCGCCACAGCTCCACTCAACTCTCACACACATCTGTGGGTGCAGTCACCTGTCACACCGGGGTGACCACTGAATCACCGCAGGACAATAGAACAAGAATGCCCAAGAGGATTAGGCTGGCGGAATGTGCCATGCACTATGCAGTGAATGTCACAGTAAGCACAATGCAAGTGAGGAGTGCACACATGAACTACATCAAGCCCTGCATGAGAGACATAAGCCCTCCCCTCCCTGGGACCCACTCCAACCAACATTGCATGTCTGTCACACCTGGCCACAATGCCAGAAGTGACAGACACAAGAAAGGTGCACAGGCAAAGGTAGTGGAGTCAGCACTCACCTGCTCCCCTGGTTGACCATACAGCATGGGGTACTGTGGGAGGATCACATCCAGCAGGGCCTCGTTCTCCTCCTGGGTGAAAGGCTGGGCCCTCTCCACAGTCCTTGACATGGTGCCAGAGGGAGACAATACAGCAGCAGTGGTATCGACTGACATGTTGTGCAGGCAAGTGCCCTCTCATGGGTTCTGGCTGCCTTATATCTGCCTTGCTTGCCTATTTCATTTACAGGAGGACAGAGTGATTGGTCAGACTCATTTGCATCCTACGTTTCCTCCAATCCCTTTAAACAGACACCAGTGACAGCCTTTGCATCTTTCGATTTTGCAGCATGATGTCAAGTCAACAACCACTTTGCAACATTGTTAAATGTGGCCAACTGATTTTTCCAGACCACATGATGTTCAATTTTGAACGTGAAACTCGGTATCCATGACAACCTGCATGCATTTAGGCCCTAATACTTGTCCCTCATGTGTCCCCATTGTAATTCTTAACTCCCCACACAGGTACGGCGCGTTTCGCACGTACCACTAGGGCACCATCACTACAGTGATACGGGCCGTACTCACGCGTGTACGGGCCATACACGCGTGAGTACGTGCCTATCACTAGGACCTACGTACCCCCAACTATAGTGATACGGGCCGTACTCACGCGTGTACGGCCCGTACACGCGTGAGTATGGCCCGTATCACTATTGTTGGGGGTACCGTAGATCCTAGTGACAGGCACGTACTCACGCGTGTACGGCCCATACACGTGTGAGTACGGCCCGTATCACTATAGTTGGGGGTACCGTAGGTCCTAGTAATAGGCACGTACTCACGCGTGTACAGCCCGTACACGCGTGAGTACGGGCCCTACACACGCCCTCAGAGCGTGTGTACTGCCTTTCACAGCTTACACTGGTGATAGGAGGCGCACACGAAAGGAATGGAGGCGTCAGACTCGCACAAGGCTGTACATCAAGTCATTGTCAGTGCAGTCCTCCATGTGCAGGGCCTAGGTGTGTCAGGCAGTGATGTGGCACACGTCTCCTCACGTTGTGGCACAATAGATGTGTGATGAGCTGTTTACACATGTCATGTGTGATGGGGCACTAAGTGGCACACTTCCCATTCACACTTTGCACATGTGTGCATGTAGGACACACGTGTCAAGCACTGCATTACTGGTATGGCACAGTCAGCAACACCCGCAACTGTCCCCTGATGCCAGGTACACAGATAATTACACCTCATATGTGACTCCCAGCGTGCCACGATGTGACTATGTCAAGTGTGTGTCATGTGTTCCCATGAGCTTTCCGTTGGTGTTCCGTCAAATCCATCTGCTGTTGCAGCATCCAACATGTGTCTGTGTGCATATGTGCATGACACACATATACGCACACCATGCCACATGTGGACTCACACGTTACATGTGTCATGATGGTTCGAAGATGACTCCCTGACATGAGGCAATGTCTGCATTCTCTCAATGTCTGTGTCATCAGTTTTTGACATGTACCCCTTCATGGTAATGTGTGTTGTCTGTCCTTTTCAAGATTACATGTGACCTGTGTGTCTAGACTCCCGCCATCTGTCTGTATGAGATGACATCCTTCAAATGCTGATATGTGGATGTCTGTCGCTCCTGTAATGCGTCAGGCTTTTCACTTACACTGGCCCACAGCTAGTTTCATGGCATGTCGTGTTGACCTTGAGCACCCACGTGTGTAGCTGACTCTTGGTAGGAGTATCACCTGGCTGCCATACGTGGCCTGG
This sequence comes from Triturus cristatus, assembly GCF_964204655.1. Classification (NCBI taxonomy): domain Eukaryota; kingdom Metazoa; phylum Chordata; class Amphibia; order Caudata; family Salamandridae; genus Triturus; species Triturus cristatus. The sequence goes on from NC_140587.1 coordinate 629,632,302, forward strand.
ATGCATTGCACAGAACAGACTCTCTATGTAGCATATGAGTATTAGCTGTTGGACATGTGCTCTGTTCATTGACATTTAAGTAGTGATGTACTCAATCTTCGTTATTCCTTCCAAATTTCTGCAGGGCACCGCCTCTCCCCCGACCAATGCCAGACTTGGCTGCCATGAAGGAACGTGACTGTATACGCCGCTACCGCTTCTCACAACCGTTGATTGACAACTTGACCGCAAGGCTGGCACCACACCTCCAACCGCTACACAGGTATCCTACTGCACTGACACCCAAGATGAAGGTGATGGCAGCCCTAAATTTCTTTGCCACGGGTACGTTTCAATTGACCATAGCTGATGTAGGTGGCATGTCCCAGACCATGTTCAGCCGTGTCCTGCATGATGTGTTAGAGGCCATGTTGTTACACCTGGATGAATTTATACATTTTCCAACTCGTGAGCAGTTGACAGGTGTCAAGGGTGAGTTCTATGCCCTGGGAGGGATGCCCCATGTCATTGGGGCCATTGATGGGACACATGTGGCTTTGGTACCACCACAGGCACAGGAGGTAGCCTTTCGTAACCGCAAGCATTACCACTCCATCAATGCCCTTGTGGTATGTCTTGCTAACATGCTGATATCCCATGTCTGTGCCCGTTTTCCAGGATCAGCACACAATGCCTACATCATGAGGCGTAGCAGGGTGCCTGAAATGATGCTGCAGCTGCGCAACGAACGTGCATGTCTTGTTGGTGGGTATACTCTGTTAGTCCAGTGTTTTGCGCTATCTCAATATCTTACTGCTTCTCCTCACCCACTTCTGCCCATGATGTTTCCATGTAGGGGACTCTGGCTATCCCAACATGCCATGGCTGATGACGCCTCTCCGCAACCCCAGAACTGCCGCAGAACACCGGTACAACGACACCCATGGGCAGACGAGGCGCGTTATTGAGAGGACGTTTGGCCTCCTGAAGAGCAGATTCCGGTGCCTCCACAAGACCGGCGGCGCCCTCCCATATGCCCTGGTGAAGGTCTGCAAAATCTTCCTTGTGTGCTGCATGCTGCACAACATGGCAGTGGAGAAGGCCGTGCCACTCATCCTGGATCCCGATGAGCAGGATCATCCACCCGTGGAGGATGAAGGGCTTAGGCACGGGGCAAGTGAGGATGAGGAGGAGGATGAGGATGAGGACATCCGGAGTCAGGTTATCCGCAACTTCTTCTCATGATGGTGAGTCCCTGTGTCTGAGTGTGCACGCTTAGAGCCTTGTGTGAAATGAAATGAAATGAAAAGAAAGTTTTATATAGCGCAACTGTCACTCCTGACGGAGTCTCCTGGCGCTGCAGATAACTTAAACTAACTGTAACTATCCGGGCTAGATCATAGCCAGAGAGCAGACATCTGTTAGGCCGAAGATCCAGGTCTTAAGGGCTCTTCTAAACAGGTTTCCACTTTGAGTCGCTCTCAATTCCTTTGGCAAGTTATTCCATGCTTTAGCTCCCAAGACCATGGCTGATTTCCCTCCTTTAGATGACAATTTAAACCTAGCTATTGCCAATAAGTTTGCAAAGCTAGATCTAAGTGTCCTTGTTGTAGTGTATGGTTTAAATCTAGTGGAGAGATAAGCAGGGCCTACTCCCCGAAAAGCTCTGAAAGTTGTCAGAAGCAATTTAAACAGGATTCTTTTGTGGATCGGAAGCCAGTGCAGAGTCTTCAATGCAGCAGAGGCAGACGCTCTACGCGGAAGTCCCAAAACCAATCTGGCTGCTGCATGCTGGACTACCTGAAGCCGTCTCAGGGAAGACTTGTTCGTCCCAACGAGGAGGCTATTACAGTAGTCCAGCCGTGACAGTATAAGAGCTACTGTCACCGTTTTCCTAGCTGCGGATGGAATAAGATTGAAAAACTTTTTCAATGTCCTAATATAGCTGAAACAGATCCCTGTTAATTTTAAAACATGGGGCTTAAAAGAAAGAGAGGAGTCAAACACCCCCCCCCCAGGTTTTTAGCAACCTCAACCGTTGAAGGAGGGGCTACAATATCATCTGGCCACCAGTCTTTAGTTTGGAACAGATTGTTTTTACCAATGGGAAGGATCTCTGTTTTGTCAGTATTACAACAGAGATGGTTGTTGTTCATCCATTTAATGACAGCCGAAAAACAAGCTTTAAAGTTTTCTTCCACTTTTGTCGATCCCTCTTCTAATGACAGAATAAATTGGGTATCGTCAGCATAGGACGTAGTCTCAATTCCGAAGGACGAGATTAGTGAGATAAGCGGAGCCATGTATATGTTAAACAACAGGGGACTAATAGAGGCCCCCTGTGGGACACCCGTAGAGACAATAAATTTGGATGACAAGCAGGATCCCAGAGAGACAGCCTGTTTTCTATTTGACAAAAAAGATGTAATCCAGGCCAATGCCAGATTAGTGATGCCACAAAATCTTAATCTGGCTAACAGGATGTCATGGGAGATGGTATCAAACGCAGCAGACAAGTCCAAGAGGATCAAGACTGCCTTCCTGCCACTATCCATGATGAATTTAAGGGTGTCTGATATCTCCAATAAAGCTGACTCTGTCGAATGTTTTGGACGAAAACCCGACTCGCGGGGATGAAGAATAGATGTAGATTCAGTGAAGCTAACAAGTTGTTTATACACTATTTTCTCTGTAATCTTACCCAGAATTGGTAGAAGAGATATAGGCCTATAATTGGATAAAGTTGACGATTCCACATTCTGCTTTTTTTTTAGGGGTTTTACAATAGCAAATTTCCATTCCTTGGGAACAATACCCAAGGTGAGGGAGGATTTCACTATACTGTTAATAACGGGGTTCACAACATCAATGATATGATGTAAAAAAATTGGGGGACATGCGTCCAATGGTGAACCAGATTTACAAGCTAATATGGCCTCTTTTGTTTTAGCTAGTGTAGCAGTTTGGAATGTTTGCAAGACAGGAAGGTTCAAACCGTGATCTGATATTCTTTCGTCAGCAAAAATCTTGTGGCCTAAAAATCTCAAAGTTCCTTAGAATATTTTTAACCTTGTTGTCAAAATAAAGAGCAATTTCATTACAAAGTGCAACGGACGGAGGGATAGCAGTATGCAAGGCTTTAGGATCTATGAAAGATTTTACAATTTTAAATATTTCTTTTTGATTATGCTTGGCCATAATGATTCGATTATAAAAATATTCCTTTTTTGCAACTTTGATGGCCAGCTTATATTGCTTCCTAAATGCTTTAAAAATGTGCAGATTAGTTGCATCATATCCCCTTCGCCACTTGCCCTCCAGCTGTTTACTGTACAGATGAAGATCCACAAGTGCTTTTGAGAACCAGGGATCATTGTGAATTTTCCTTTTAGAGGATCGAATACCTCCTTTAGGGGGTTCTAATTTATTGCCTATGGATGTGAGCCAGTTATACATTCTAGCTGAATCCTCTCCCGGTTCCCCAATAAGTACCGGCACCGTATCTTGAGCTGTAGCTAATAGAAGGGGGTTAGAGACTAGCGAGAGCCATTTCCGCCTGTAAACGTTAGCAATGTCACTATCACTTATACCTATACTGCATTTTTGAGGAATTGAGAGGGCGAAAGGAATGAAACTGTGGTCCGACCAAATCTGTGGCATAGGATTACTGGTCTGTAAAGACTTTAGATTGGTACAGACTGTATCAAGCGTATGCCCTCCACAGTGAGATGGACCTTGGACCATTTGTTTAAGTCCCAATATGGAGATCATTTCTAAAAAAGATGAAACTCCTGGGCTATTATCACATTCCAAGTGAAGATTAACATCCCCAAGCAAAGTAAAGTTCGAGTATCTAAGCACTACCTCACTAAGGGCGTCTCCTAAAGATTCTAGGAAGGCATTACTGTTGCCAGGAGGGCAATACAGCAATACCCCAGAAAAGGAGAAAGAGTTATGCATGGTACAACAAAAGCCCATATTTTCAACTCCTTTTAGTCCTTGCAGGGTAAAGGTCTTCAACTGTAAGGTCACCCTATGTATAATGGCGACTCCCCCTCCCCTGCCGTCCTCTCTATCCTTCCTACACATAGTAAAGTTTGGCGGCAGAGCGACCCCTATATCTGGGTTACAGTTATCCCTCAACCAAGTCTCCGTAATAAACAAGAAATCGAGCTTATTATCGATGATCAATTCGTTAACGTCTAAGGCATGCTTAATTAAAGATCGAGCGTTAATTAGGCCCCCTTGAACGGAGACCGAGTGACTGCTTTCAATACCTGAGTCAATCGTGATGCGATGATGATCCCCGAGAATTATTTGTGTCTGGCATTTCCTGCAGCTTGTCGGGCCCACGACATTATTAACATCTAAGATATGACCACATTGTTTACTGGTGTTCCATGGTGTGGCATGTGTTGCAATGTGTGTGTCGAGCTGACTGTGTGCTGAGTGACTTGGAGGTGTGTTCTGATGTGTCATTCAAGTGATGATGTCAATCCACACATTTTTGCGGGAACACAAAAATCATTAATAGCATGGTGACGGCATCATTCCTGTAGAGTACATGTACATGTCTGCGGATTACTAGCTCTTAGCTGATTTGTTGTGTATCTGTCCTCCCCAGGTTCCTGCGGCTGTCATCTGCTCATGTCATCATTGCCGTCCTGCTATTCCTCATGAGTATTGCAACGTGTGCTGGATCAGAGTGACATGCACAGACATGGTGAACATTCATTTGGGGTAAGGAGTGCAGAGAGGCGTTTTGTGGGTGGTACGTGTTTGTGATTTGTGGGGACTGCTCCTGTGCATGTTGTGTTACCATGCATACATGTTGACTCACCATGGGCCACATGACGTGTTGCATGGCTCCCATGAATTGATAGTCACACTTCCTGACAGTCATCTGTCATGGATTGTGGATTCTGATGAAGGCATCAATGTGTGTATAACGTCCCTCAGGAACATACGGGATGCTAATGGTGGACATGGTGTGGGACATCCCCATGACAGCCTCAATGGGGAATTGCACACTCTCCGTGTGCATCAAGGGGTGTTAGGCTCAACCTCTTCACTTGTGTGCCAGCTCTGTAGGATTTACCACATCTGTGTGTTGAAGGGGGTGTCCAGTGTAGGTCACACATGTTCAGCCAAATGACCTGTGAGTCTGTTCCAATGGTTGCATTTCCATTAGTGTGAGGCTGAGTAATAAAGGTGTTCGTGACACTCCAAGGTGCCTCATCTCTGTCAATGCAGGTCTCTTGCCACTTAGCATGCGGCATATCTGGCATACTTGTTGTAGATAATGCATAGGAGTCCATGTGTAGTTTAGCGACATACATGCAGTTACTCATGGATTAGGCTCCCGATTGGGCATGTAGTATATGGTTGTGTATGTTTTTTTGCTAGGTCGACCACACAATGGGCCATCAACAGCTGCTGAGGGTGTGTCTCCTGTGCGCAGGTCGGCCTTCAGTTTCCTGATCCGGTGTAATGGCTCTTTGGTGATTGTGCATGCATTGTCGCTGGGTGTGCCATGTGACACTGGACACTCCTTACTTTACACTGTTGCAGTTGTCCTTCTGACATCCTAGTCTTTGTGTGCAAAATGTGGCATATTGAAGGGAGATGGTGCCTGCTGCTGCGGGCCCTGCACAAGTACCCAGTGGCCACACACACAAGATGGTGTGCATCATGTTTGGCTGGCTCACATATGCCATGCTAGTCCACAGCATCTGTACCTCTTGCTGCAACGCCCTCTGCATTATGCACTTGATCCACAGATGGCTCCACTCCAAGTAAAGACAGACCATCCCCCAGGTCCATGGCAACATCCGTGTCAAATACTGCCCTGCCCTCTACGGAGCAAGTACATCCAAACTCCCAGGAAACTGGTCCACTTCCAGGGGGCATCTGCACACCTCAGCTTCAACACCCTGCGCCCCAGCCACCTCACCGTCCAGCAGAGATAGCTGAAATGGTTCACTGTCTGCTGCAGGATGACCTCCACACTCTCCACCCACACTCAGGAGGCAGTCCACAAACCCGACCCAACACCAACCTTGTACGTCTGTCATCCTAGATCCCGTTGGGCCATCTCCGTGCATCCAACCTTGCCCTGGGCACCGTTCTTCACATCCAACGTACTCCAGCATACAGGACATTGTTCTCCCACCTGGCCACACATACCTGGGACTCCCTTCCCGGGTACCTCCTCATGAGCCATGACCCCTACGCCTTGATGATAATCTCCTAAATAGGTCTCTACGCACAGTTTAGCAAGCACCCCCTCAGCAGCCAGAGGCCATCACAGGTGAATGTTGTGCTCCATGCCTACATTGTATGATACCTTGTGACCCATGTGTGTCCTGTACCAGACTCTGATCTCAGGGTATGGATGGCTGGAGTTAGTTCAACACTCAGGCATAGTTAGACATTTCCACACACATATGTCGTTGAATAATGCCAAATGACAGCAACATCTCATGTGCAGAAAAATAAGATTTTATTTTTGTTGGGGTGAGTCTTTTGGTAGATGTGCTAAGGTGCACTACCGGGGGAATAGAATCCAAAGTTCACAGGGGGAGATGGCATCCTTGTCAGTTGGAGTCATCAGAGTCCAGACCACAGTGTTGGTAATCATTGGTCAGACTGTGACCAGCAAGTCCATGTGGCGGAGAATGTCATTGGGTGAGGTGCTGCTGTTGCGCCAGAGGGCCAGGTGCCAGGCCAGGTGACCTGGGAGATGGGGTTGGTCCACTGGCTCTCACGGTCTTTTACGTGGACGACCCACCTTCCTCTGGGGACCCTCGGATGCAGGCCTTGACGATGTTAGGGACGCTCCGTCAGACGAATCCTCCTCCTCCTCATCCCTCCCTGTGTCTGGTGCAGGTCTACGCCTGGTGGTACAGGGAGGGTTTGCCAGGCTTTGGGCGATCTGACGGAGTGATTGGCTCACGTCCCTGTGCGCAGGAGCTCAGCCAGTCTTGCCTCCATCCGTCCTTGGTGTTGTTGATGACTGGCATGATGCTCGACCTGCAGGTTCTTAATCTCATCGAGGGTTCCCTGCATCCCGGAAAGTCTGGACACGACCTGGTCGATGTCTCTAGTGTCATGCCGGTATGAGTCCAGGATGTTGCGTATGTGTGACATACCGGGATCCTGAGCTGGCTGGTCAGGTTCGCGCTTCCGCCTGCCTCCACTCCCACCACCCCTGCCCACTTGAGCCTGGCCTGCCCTTGTGGGCACATCGGGTCTACGGGACCCCTGAGGGATGGCATTTGCAGGGTTGCCTGCCTCCTCCTGGGTGCCCGGAGAACCTTGTCCCTCCTGGTCAGACTGGTTCTGTTGTTCAGTGCGAGCAGGGCTCCTGGGTGTGTCCTGGGATGTGGCAGGAATGGGGGTGGTGGTTGGCACAGATGTACCTGACACAGGTGCTGCAGGTGCTTGGGCACCAGAGGGGCCAGGTTGGTCGGGGTCATCCACGGAGTGGTGAGAGTCGTCGCTGCCGGTGGGATCGTCTTCACGCGGAGCCTGGGACAGTGATTCTTCCCCCCCAGTGTTGGGGGGAGATCGACGACGTTGCCCTGTGTGCGAGAGAGAGACAATGTCAATGGTGTTTCCTGCCACATCTATGTTTCATACATATTCAAGTTGACACAGTTCCTCCAGGTAGTTGGTTGTCCCTAGCATTCCTCTCAATGTCCACTTGGGTATGGGTATGTTGCGGGGGACATATTGGGATGTTCTCCTGAGTGTTTGACCTGTAGATTGGTGGCTCTGATGCTTATTTGGCTCTGGATTGGTGTAGTTGTGTCACATGTCCATTGTGGGAGTGTGTAAATCTGTTGCCTGCCCCGGGGGTGTGTGCTTGTGTTAGGGGGGGTGTGACCGGGCGTGCTGTCGTGTGTAGTGTGAGTTGTCATTGGGTCTCCCAGGTGATGTGTCTGTCCCCTCATGGTGCATGCTGGCATGACAGTGAGTGTGAGTTCCTGTGCTAGATACCTGTGCTTGTGGAGTTTGAGTTTGAGTGTACAGTGGTCCCAGGAGGGCCTTATGCTGCATACAGCAGGGCCCAGTGTCAGCTACCTTGCCAGTAGTTTGCCAGTCCCTGTGCATTGTGCATGGGTATGTACATATGCCATATGGGCTGAGGGCATTGTTGTCTGCGTCTCATTTCTACAATGTGTTGTGTGGGGCCCACCCTCCCGGACATCCAGTCTTGTGTTTGTGGTTGTTGTAGCCTTGGACATGGCCTTGCCTTGATTTGTGAAGGGTGCATGGAGACGTTAGTGGCATGAGCGTGGTTTGTGAGTGTGGTTGTGTGCGGTGACTGCTTGGGGGAAGTTGCGTGCATTTGGTGTATATGTTGTGTGGACCCCATTGCCCCCATGTTACGTAAGTTGTTTGTGTACTCACCAGGCTCTGCGACTCCTTCCACTCCCTGTACTCCCACCGGCGGTAGCAGGGCCATAACCTTCTCCTCCCAGGGATGGTAGTGTACGGCTCTGCTGGGCGGCCCACCTCCAGTGATGTTAGTCTGGGCATATTCTTCATTCATTTTCCTCTTGACCGCCCGGCGCAGATCGTACCACCTGGCTTGGCATTCATGCCTGGTCCTTCAGACGGGCGCAACAGCATTCACCTTGTCGACAATCCTCTGCCACATGGCAGATTTTGCAGATATGCTGGTCTGTCTGACCAATGTTCCAAACAGCTGTGGCTCGACTCTGATGACTTCGTTGACAAGGAGCTCCAGCTCCGCCATAGTGAACTTTGGAATCTTGTCTGTGGGCATGGTGTGGGGTGTGGGTGTGGGTGTGGATGGTTGTGGGTGTGTATGTGAGTGTGTGTGTGTGTGAATGTGAAGAGGGGGATGTTTGTGGTGGAGGTTGTGTGAAGGTGTGTGAGTGAAGGTGTAGTGAAGGTATGAGTGATGTGGAGTTGTTTGTGTGTGGGGTCTGGCAGCAGTGGGTCTGTTGCAAAGGCTCATGGGTTGTGTGTGTGGGCCCTTTTTATTGGATCATTTTTGGGTGTGGCTGTATTTGAATTTTGGTGGGTGTGTTATAAGAGGTGGTTGTGATTTGGGGCCTCTGTTTGGCTGTTTGGATGTGCCAGGTCAGTCATTGAGATGTATTTTGTCGTGTGGATGTGTTTGGTGGTGTTGTGCGAGTCGAATTGACTCTCCTTGTGCTGTTTTACAGTGTCCTGGTTCTGTATGAGTCTTTTTCGCGTAGGTGCGATCCGTACATACGCGATGCTGGGTGTGGGTGCTGGGGTACAGTGTTGGAGTGTGGCACGTACATGCGGTGGGGGTACGGTGCGTACACGGGCGGACCTGGGGTACGGCGCGTGCATGCGGAGGTACTGCGTGTACAGGGGGGATGGCGCGTACATGGGGGGGTGCGGTGCGTACATGCGGTGGGGGCAGGGGGTATGGTGCGTACATGCGGTGGTGGAGGCAGGGGGTAAGGTACGTACAGGCGGTGCTCGGGTCCGGTGCGTACATGCGGTGGGGGGCAGGGGGTACGGTGCGTACATGCAGTGGGAGGGTGGGGGTTCGGTGCATACATGCGGTGCTGGTGTACGGTCCGTACATGCGGTGCTGGGGTATGGTGCGTACATGCGGTGCTGGGGTATGGTGCGTACATGCGGTGAGGGGCAGGGGGTACAGTGCGTACATGCGGTGGGGGGCAGGGGGTTCGGTGCGTACATGCGGTGCTGGGGTACGGTGTGTACATGCGGTGCTGGGGTACGGTGCGTACATGTGGTGAGGGACAGGGGGTACGGTGTGTACATGTGGTGGGGGGGCAGGGGGTACGGTGCGTACATGCGGTGGGGGAGGCAGGGGGTAAGGTGCGTACAGGCGGTGCTTGGGTCCGGTGCATACATGCGGTGGGGGGCAGGGGGTACGGTGCGTACATGCGGAGGTACGGCGCGTGCATGCGGGGGTGATGCGCGTACAGGGGGGGATGGCGCGTACAGTTGCGGGGCTGGGGTACAGTGCGGACAGGGTGGTGTACGGTGCTGACAGAATTGAGGGTGGGGGGGCTGTACTGCTCGTACACGGGCATAGGTTTACCCGTGTACATGTGTGCTACTGCATTAGCTCCGTACGGGCCTTTTTACGTGCGATTGTGTATTCGGACGGACGGTTGGGATCATACTTGCGCGTTCGGACTTGTGTTTTACGATTTACACGTACAAATGCCCGGCTCACTCTCGTACACTTTTCCCGACGATATTCGGACGTAAAAAAATTTCGGCGCACTCTCGTCGACTTTTCCCGACGCTATTCGTAGATATTTTTCACGTACGGATCGTACTTGGCCGTTTGTACGGTACTTGTACGACTCGTACGTAAAAAAATAAGGATTCGTACGGTATTTTTTTTTACCGGATCGGAATCGGCACCTAGGTCTATAATGGACTGTATGGGTGGGTGAATATGTGTATGGTTGTGTTAGTGAGTGAATATATATTTCATTAGTACATGTGTAATTTACTACATATGTGAACGGCAGTATATATGTATGTTGGAGTACAGAAATTACTATAACTGAGAGTGTGTGATAGTGTGAGTGGCTGTATGGATGAGTGTGTGCTTGTATCATTGATTGCATAAGACCATAAGAATGTGCTAGTATTTGTATGAGTAATTGAGCTTGTGTGTGTATAACTGTATAGGTGAGTAAATGGCAGTGTGATTAATTATTTGCATGACTGAGTACGTGTGTGAGTACCTCTATACATGAGTAGCGGTGTGTGAGTGTCTATATAAGTGTATGAGTGCATATGATAGTCCTGTACTGAGTGACCATAAGTATGAGTGACTGTATGGGTGAGTGAATGGATGGGTGTTTAGACCTAAGACTCTGTGATGGGGTATGTACTTATTGGTGTTGGAGTGTCTATGGTTTTGAGAGTGGCAGTATGTAATTTAGAGTGGGTGTATAAAAGGTTATATTAGATTGTGAGAAGATTCATCAAATGATCACATGAATGATATCATCAGTGATGTCATCAGTGATGTCATTTGAGAAGTCATCAGTGATGTCATCAGTGATGTCACTGACCATGTCATGAGTGATGTAATATGTGACGTCATCAGCAGTGCATTGCGGAGGCGCGAGTTATAGTTAGCTGAGCTAACTATAACAGGGGAATTTCAATGGTTTTGTAAGAGGGAAATGTCCAGCTAACTATAACACCCCTGAACCCTATGTTTTTTTCAGTTAATTTCTAAGGTTTTTTAAATGCTAATTCCTAACTATAACGCGCCTGAAACCTATGGTTTTTTCAGTGAATTTCAAAGGTTTTTTAAATGCTAATTCCTAACTATAACATACCTGAAACCTATGGTTTTTTAAGTGAATTTCAAAGGTTTTTTAAATGCTAATTCCTATCTATAACTTATCGCTAAACCTATGATGTTTAATGATTTTCATAGGATTTCTAAATCTTTATTTTTCGGTGTATCAATTCCTTTAATTATGTTTTTTTATAATGTTTTTCACAATTTTTTTAAGTTTTTTTTCCACTTATTTCTTTTAAAAATTAAAAAATATTATTTGTTTTCAATGAATTTAAAAAAAAAATATTAGTAAATTTTTAAAACTATTTTTTATAATTTTTTATATTTTTTAAACTATATTTTTAATACTTAGTTATTATTATTTTTTTACAAGTTTTTTTTGGATTCGCGCACACGATGTGCACCTTTCTCGATCCCTGCGTGGAACATAGTCGCCATTTTACGATTGTAGTGTAGGATCCACGTACGGTATGCGTTGGGTACGTATTTTCGTGCACGATTGCTATGCGACCGGTACGCGACTCCAAGCCCATATGCGACACGTACGAAGTATGTTACGCGACGCTCACGCGCTTCCGCGAAACGTCATGTACGTGTTTGACGCGATGGGTGCGCGAATCCCGCGAAATATTTTAAATGGCAAAAAACATATATATGTATTTCATGTAAATATTAAAGGAAGACATAATCTAAGCTACTCATAAAATTATTATATTTTTACTTCTGACCCTATATTGCTTTTAAATGCAATTTGGCGAATTAGCGCTCGGTGCGTGCTGCCTATGCACATGGTGCGCGGATCCCATGTGACCTGAAAAAAAGAGATTTGATTGGTTCATTAGACTTCCTATTCTAACTATTGAAAGACCCCACCCATTTCAATCATTCTTCTTTGACCTTCTTTGGAGGAGCATCTCTCTGCTGAGAAGAACATTTTTTGACTAAGTTTACACTTAGATCAAACTTTTTTTTCAAAACAATGGCTTCAGGGCAGCAGGTATCTCCAGCATCTGCTCATTCATCTGAGGATGAATTTCTGGAAGAACCACCACGCCCACAAAGATACTCATCTGTGGTATGGAAGTTTTTCACTTTTCCTGAGGGGCAAACCAAAACTAATGCCACCTTAGTGACATGCAAGATCTCTTTACCTGCAGTGTGCTGTAGTACTTCCGAAGCACAGGGATGCAACATATGTACATAAATATGTTGCAAATCTATGCTTCTCTCTGCACGGCTGCTTAAACTGCAGCCATATGGTGTCACAGGTACCCTTGCACCATGGTGCAAGGATATCTGTGTCATGTGGTGTTTGGTTTTGTGCAGGAAGACACACCTTCCTGCACAAAAACAATCAGTAAAGGCATTTTTCTCCTTCAATGTATGCTGAACATTTTAGCATGCATTGAAGGTTAAAAAATGAGGAGAAATGAAAACAATTCTCCTTGTTGTACTTTGCTACACCAATTGGAGAATGGTGCAGCATTCACACACATGTCCAGATTTATTAATTTTGATAAATCTGGAGATGTGTTTTCTTCTATGAGTATGATGAGGTTGCATTTACATTGAGAAAAAAAGGTACAGAGAGTGCCTTTTCCTGTATTTGTAAATATAAAAGAGTGTCTTGCGCAATAACTATGTTACAAAAAGTAACATATTTCTGTTTGGAAAATTGCTTGTGAATGATAGGAGGTAAGCACCGATGTTTGTCTGCAAAGATGCTCAAAGAAGAATGATTGAAATGATTGCAGTCCTTCAATACGTAGAATGGGAAATATTATGAACCACTCAAATCTGTTTTTTTGGAGGTCATATGATATCCTATGACAGAGAGATTCCAAAACCACATAGGTATAAACAGGGTGTTTTGAAAAACGGATTAAAACTTTGTACCTTCTTGCAGATGTGCCCATTGTCCATATTAATACTTACCTTCACAGTATTAGAAATAAAAAATGGTACACATTTTTTTCAGGTTTTTTTGCAATGTAAATTGTGGTAAATTGCTTATTTTAGAATTAGGATCTGTGAAATAAAACAAAAAATAGTTATAACATGTAATAATACATTTTTAACAACACAGCATAATTTATACAAAATAATTTGTTTACCTTTTTTGCTGTTCTCAGAATATATTGAATTTCACTAGAAATAGTGATTTCAATCGTACTCATCACATAACAACGGGCAAATAAAAACAATCAAAAATATTGTTTAAAAAAAACCAACATGCTATTCTCAGTAACATTCCAGAAAATACAAATCACACATATATAAAATGCTTATTGCAAAAAAAATTTATAACTTCAATTTATAAAAACTGTAAATGTTGTCGCTTTAAAATATACACCGAGTCAATGAGTAAGAAAAAGTCCATAATTCAAACATATACCTTTCCTTGAGGCCAAATGGTATTTTTGCACTGTTTTTTATGTAAATTGTCCAATGGTAATCCTAAAAAATTATAATAATAAATTCCTCAGAGAGTGAATTATCTTCCTAAAACTTTGGCTTTAAAAATATTAGGTAGGAATTTGGTAATTCACTAGGCAAACGTTGTTTGAAAACCAACTGGGCATCATTACAAAGTGTCCAGCCTTTGTCACATTTTAAGTGTAATGTCCAGATGTTGTGGAAGGACCATCATGGAAAATTATTGCAATTGCTACAAAAGTCCTTCCTGATATTGATAGTTGTGTTGCTACAAATTGCTTTATTAAAGTATCCAATTTTCTTCCATCAGCTGTACAACGTTGCATCATTAAAATTATATATTGTCCATTTTTTTTTAAAAATAATGTGGATACCATTTCTGATTTACATTGAGTACACTCCATGTTTTGATTTGCACCTTTAACCCCTTCAGTGCCCATGACGAGCTGGACTCGTCATGGGCTGCGGTGGCGCTGTGCCCATGACGAGTCCAGCTCGTTATGAACTCCGCCCGCTAATGGAAGGCGCGGCACTGGGCGGGGAAAGGGGCGGGCATGCAAGGGGTTAACTAATTTATTGAAAGACACTGATTTACAGTCCAGTTATGTTAAATATAGAAATCTTTCAGTGTCTACATTAGTGCTAGATGTATACATGCAATTTTCACAATGATGTTCCCATTTGTAACAAAGGCCAAAAATATTTTCTATTTATACACCTTCATTTTCAAAAATGGTAAGCATATACATTAAAGATTCCTGAGCATCTTGTTGGATATTTTGTGTAAATTGTGTAGAACCAGAACACACATCCAAAAGATTATGAACATCTGAAACAGTTTGTATTTTACTTGTATCTGTTGTTAATTTTTCATAAACAGAATGCAACAAGGAACAAAATCTTTTTTCCCAATTCTGTATAATTTGTTCTTGCAAACCTTCAAGATAAAAAACAACATTAGCATAGCAGTTGACACCTGAACTATTTTCAAACAGATAACCAACAATTTCTTCAATAGTGTCCTTTTTCTTTTTACTTGCTATCACAACATTATCTTGTTCTTTTCCCTTCTCTACACCTTCAGTACAGATATTCTCAAACCTTCTTTTTCGACCAACCACACGCTTTTCAAATACAGGATATTGACCTAAATTGGGAGCATACACCCTTCTTAACCTTTTATACACTTTTACACAGTTTGCATCTGCAGTAACCTTTGTGTCATCAAAATCAATCAAAAACAAACCAGATAATGATCTGACTCACGACAAAGCAACATATGCCATACCCTCTTTAAACACAGTAGATCCAATGTTCACCAATGCACTGTCTACACTTAATCCTTGAGATGTATTAATAGTCACTGTGTATGCCAGAGAAAATGGAAATTGTTTCCTACGGACATATAAATCTTTAACAAGCAAAAAACGAACTGAACAACGACCAATTTCTTTAACTTCTTCAATCTGATCAAATTTAATTTTTAAAAATTCAATTCCTTCTTTTTTCTGATAATTTACAAAATCCACCACTTTACCCATTGCTCCATTAACTAAACCTTTTTCTACATCCAAATTACGCCTTAAAATTACCCGACAGTTTACACATGCATAGAGTCTTTTCTAAACAAGCCGTTTTAGATATCTTTTTTTCTAAAGAATCCAGTTTTGTTTTCAATTTTCCCATCAAAATAATAGTGATTCCTTCATGCTCTATTTAATCGATGGCTTCCATTTTTATAATTTCTTCATTTTCCAGTTTCAATAGTTCTTCGTTGAATATAGAACACTCGCACAGTGTTGGCATTGAGCAGACCACTGATTTATTTTCTGCAATTTTCATGTATACTTTTTTAGGAACTACATTTTCATTTGGAAATAAATTGGAAAGTAATCTACTCTGCAAAGCTTGTTTGCCATGTTCTGTCAGAAGTCCAATTCTTATATCTTGAGGAATACTTCCATATTCAGCATCATTTGCCTGTTGCATATTTTTCGTCAGTTCTTTGTATTCAAAATATGTCCAAATGTTCACGTTTCCCACACTACCCAGAGACTTTCTGGTATTTTCGTGTGCAAGTGTTTTAAATAGTGGTTGTCCTTTTACCGGAGTCAGTTGCAGAAGATCTCCAAAAACTATGACGTGTTTTCCTCCAAATAACACGTCATACTCTGTTTAAAGAATTTGCTGCATTCTTAAATGCATAAAGGCAAGCATCAAGTTTGAGACCATGCTTACCTCATCAATAATGAGAAGTTTTATTTTCTTCTGGACTCTTGAAACTTCACAACAAGCTTCTCCAGATAGCTTGTGGTATTCCAATTTGTTCTCATGCTCTACTGGTAGCATTAGTAAACGATGTAAAGTAATTCCTTTAATGTTATGTGCTGCCAACCCAGTTGGAGCAGTGACAACACAAGACAAATGTGACTCAGTTGTTTTCTTCAGATAACTTGTAATTACTTTAATTAAGAAACTTTTTCCTGTTCCAGCTTGACCACTCACATACATTTGGATAGGTTGAAATGATGCACATGAGCACTCTTTCTTTTCATGAAGTAATCAATGGTCAATCTGTTGTCTCACTTGCTGATATATTTGTTTCTGTTCAACATTTAGTTGTTCTTCCAAGTTTGCTAACTCCATTACATCTTCTTGAGCTTGATGCATTGCTGTTTCCACCTCATTCATGGCAATTGCTGCTTCATTTTCAACAATTGGTTGTCCTAGTGGATCTTGACTCAGTGCAGCAGAACTTTGACTGTCTTGAGAACTGTCTCTAGCAATCTCAGCTGCAATTGTAGCTTCTTGATCAATTTCATCATTCAACATTTTCACATAATTTGCAAAAGCATTGCATTGTATGTTATCTTTACAAGCATTAAATGAATCTTCATAGCTCTGAAAATCTCCAAGTAATTCCAGTTCTGAACGCCATGGTTTGAACATTTGCAAAAGGGCTAAATAGTACAATTCCCTTTTATCAGCAGTGTCGCAACTCAGTTTCCTGCAATTAATTAAATTTCCTTTCCTTTGTTTCACCAAACATCCTTCGGAACCAATCACTGCATATTTTCCATCATTGATGTTCTCTGTAGTATTCCATTTAAAAGTGTAGTTTTGCAGCACTTCATAGAGACACATGTTCTCAAGATGATGACTTCTGTTTGGGTAATATGTGTCCAACATATTCGTTTTCAAAATATCTGTACTTTCTGGTTCTTTTTCTGCTAAATATTCAATTTCTTGAACAGATTTCAGTACCCGATTTCGCATTGCTGCAAGACCTAGACTCACCCAAATGATTCTTCTACTTTTGGAGTATAGACTTGCAGATGATAACTGATCTGAGCATTCATATGCTCCAATTTCACGATGCAATAACATCTTCAAACTGAAACTGTATAATTTCTTACTTAGAGTCTTCTTGCGAGAAATCTCTTCCCACATTTCTTTCAATTCCGTCTTTTCTGATTTAGTAATGTAGGACGTTACATATCGAGCAACAGCAATGGAAATGTCCGCAACATACTGAATATCCATGTTAGAATTCCACACTGATAAAATAACTGGATTGTAGTTATTTATGTATTTTGACTCTTCGCTTCTTATTAAGTTGTAGGTATTTTTCGGAGACCTTCTTGTGATGGTATGTCGCATAGCTGACATAAAACTGTTCACTCTTCATTTGGATAATACAGGACGTGGAAATCCAAAACAACATTTGGTATAGAACTTATCCTTAGACTTGTACTTTCGACAACAGTATTTTCCACATCTATGGCTTTGGAATCGTTAAACTTGTTGTTTTAAGGTGTTATCTTCTCTGCTATTGGGTACAGCACATGTGGCATAATCTTCAATGAAAGACAAAACAGTATCATCTGAATCTGTTCCAAATTTGGGGGCGTCCTTGATCCATAACAACATATGTATATGAGGAGCACCTCTTGCTTGATACTCCTTTCTCCAACAGAAATCCACAACTTCTCCAAGAGGAGGATTTTTTTGATTGCAGATGAAAGACATCAAAACTTGAAAGCTATGATTGAAATATCTGCATACATTAACAGGATCCAAAGAGCACAATTCTCCAGGTGTCTTGTATTCAATATGTTTTTATATTGGAATTTGCCTCTTGAAGAAATTCAAGTAAATCATCCCAAGCATACTCAGCACAGCTTAGTGTAACCCACCATGTAGGAGTTCCTAAGCTCCGTAGCATACATTTCAGTTCTCCATGACGACGGTACCAATATTCATTAGTCCCACGCTGACAAGCCATCAGATTAATCAACTGAGATTCTAAATGATCATCTCTCTGATGCACTTTATCCATAAAATCCTTTGCAGTTACATTTTGCAGATGCATTCCAGTTTTTAAAATGTGATTTACTGCATATGAAAGTCCAGACAAGTCACTTTCAATCAGAAGCTGAAACATTTAAGGGATACATTGTCGAAATCTTGGATCTTCTACATATAATCTTGTTGACCAATATTCAGATGCAGGACTCTGCACAGGACGTTCATCATATCGTCCACCTTTTCCTGTTGGAAACAACTGCGGGAAACAACGAGCTTCCAAGCTCTCTTCCCATACACTCATGGGACTTCCTCTTGCTTTTTTCATTTGGAACAACTCAATCGTATTCCCCATCACCTCTTTGGAATGAAGTGGATGTACACTGTAATGTTCATAGATTTCTTCACATCTGGACATGTCCACTTTTTCAATTTGTCCACTTAATGTTTCAATATCTTCTGCTAAATCTATTTCTTCTTCTCATTATTTTTTAACAGATACAATGATGCCTTTTGCACTTTTCTAACATCCACTAACTCTTGCCAGATTTTCTTATTCTTAGTAGGAACACCATTAACTAGAATGACTAGTGGTTCATTTTCTGCATGGTCTACACCAATAGTTTCAATGTTTTTCTTTAAATCTAACGGTAAATACACAATCCTCTTTGTAACTCTGATGGAGGCAACTTACCTGTTTTAGGCTCCATACGAACAATAGCCTGAAACGGGTGCACACATCGAATGGGAATAGACTCATAGGTATTTAAATCTATCAGCTCTGGAGGAATAGCAACCAACTCTAGATTATTATGAACAGCTCTAGCAGGCATTTTATTCTCATCTAATTTGTTATAACAATATTTGCAAATAACGCTGCTCAGATCCCAAATCAAAACAATCCTCTACCAACAAATAGGTTGCAAATTCCTTCCACTTATCATTATTTTCTGTTTCACTTTTTAAATACAGATTGACACTCCTAGTCTGATTTTTATAGTGAGTTCGCCGACAACAAATACAAGAAACATTTGGTCTTTCACCTGAAATTACCTTAAACTTTGTGATTTGTTCCTCAACCTTTTTTGTAATCATGGGTTCTACATTGTCTTCAACAATTCGTTCTACTAATGTGTCAGTTTCAGCACTCTCTTGCTGAGGACCAAAGTGACAAAAGTCAATATCATCACAAACCTTCTTCACATCTGATACTGACCCACGCAAAAGAGCACTGTTCAACTCATTTAACTTTACTGCTGGACTTTTTGCATAAGTCAATTTTCTCACTAACTTCTGCTTTTGAGTATGATGTACTGCCAACATCCTGAAATGGTGAAAAACACTTTGACAAACTTCCCTAGAAAGACAAGACAGAGAATGATCTTGCAAACCAGTATTTTTTCTCACTCTGCAAGTGTCTAGTCCTTGCAACACCTTAATCTTTTGTTTAATACTTTTTTACTACATGCTCGTAAGAAACTACATAATTTTTCAATAGATTCTTGTCATACACTACAAATACTACTGCAATCCCAAGTGTACACAGGGTGTTTAGGACATCTCCCTAGAACTTCATCACCTATCCTTTCTTTTGCATTTCTTTCAACCATTTTTTCTTTGTCAATTGGACAACCATTTCTAACCTCATAACCTCGACCACTGGTGTCAACTGCATACAATAAATTATTGCTCTGTAAATAACTCTCTTCATTAAAGAAAGGCTCTGAACTTGAACTGTGTTTCCATTCTCCCAAAAAACATCACAAAAATGTGTTCTGTTAATTACTCTTTTCCTCCTACTTTTGGCCTTCATTAAATGGATTGGTTTATCTAGTGATCGAATTCTGTTTAATATTAAAATGAATAGTTTCCTTTTTACTTCAAAAGCCTTTTCAACAATGGTTTCAATATGCTTCTTCTTTTTATAAAATAGAGCTCTCTTTTTATATTTCTACACATCTTTCAGCAAATTATGTACTACTCTCTTGTAAAATATTTATTTGCGTATTTCTTTATACTGATTTTGCCTTCTTTTACCATACTTCGTCTCCTTTGACTGTCCATTTGCTTTTTTGCTTTTCCTATTATTTTGAATATTTTTTCGAGTTGAAGCATTCTCAGAGGTTTCAGCATTCTGTACATTCTGTCTGGTCCTACAAACATTTTTAATAAATTGCTTTGTGATCTTACCAGAAGACCTTTTCTTTTTAGCCACATTATGTTGTTCATTCAATACTTGTGGTTGATTTTTCTTCAAGTAACTGTCCTTTTTCTGTTCTTTTCTTTTTCTTACTTTGTCCGGCATGATTTCTCTATTTTAATGGTGATAAACAGTATCTGTAAAAAATAATCACAAATACATGTATATTAATATCTTTTTAATTTATACTTTTCTATTACTATACATACACATTTTATATAAATACTGACTAAGAAATTATAGCCCTGAAGCACAAGTGTGACGATGGTTAAACCACTAAATGCATAGTGCATACTACTTTGAAGCAGTTCATGCCCTAAAGCCTGCCTCACTGAAAGACTACATGCTCACTGACTGAATGATTACAGTACTATAAGGAGAGACACTGGGTGAATTCAAAGTTGTTTGAATTTTACTTCATTGAATAGATCACTACATGCTACTGAAAGACTCACTATGGGTTTGCAACAGCAGTCACAGTGTGTTTGCTGGAGTGTATGCATAGTGACTGTGGAAATGTGGAATTCATAAGTGATTGGGTTTTAGCACAGTAAATGGATTACTACATGGTGCTGAATGAGTCACTGAAGGAGTGTAAGGGGAGTGACAGGGTGTTTGCAAGAACTGTATAAATACTGTCTGGGATATTGAAGGTGTGAAGGACAAGTGTGTAGGTGACTAGAGGCCTGCATGCATACTGGATAGGCGTTTGAATCAATACATATGCTAAGGCCTGTCTCACTCCATTAGTACTTAGATAGTAAATGGATTACTACATGGTGCTCAATGAGTCACCGAAGGAGTGTATGAGGAGTGACAGGGTGTTTGCAGGAACTGTATGAATACTGTCTGGGGTATTGAAGATGTGAAAGACAAGTGTGTAGGTGACTAGAGGCCTGCATGCATAGTGGATAGACGTTTGAAACAGTCCATTAGCTAAGGCCTCTGTCACTGCATGATTACCTGGGTACTGACTGATTCATTAGAGTATTGCAAGGAGAGTGCCTGGGTTAATCTTTTTAAGTTTTTGGGTTTTGACGCGGTGAATAGATTAGTACATAGTGCCGGATGAGTCACTAGAGGTGTACAAGTGGACTGAAAGAGTGTTTACTGGAGTTTATAGATACTGACTGGGAAATTGAAGGTCTGAAAGACAATTGTGTAGGTGTTAAGGGGCCTCCATGCATAGTGGATAGACGTTTGAAGCAGTGCATGTGCTAAGGCCTGGGTCAGTGCATGACTACCTGAGTGCTGACTGAATCATTAGAGTACTGCAAGCATAGTGCCATTAGTACTTGAATACTAACTGAATGTTTACAGTATGGCAGTAAGGAGAGTGCAAGGGGGAATTTATAAGTGTGTGGGTTTTGGCACAGTGAATGAATTACTACATGGTGCTGAATAAGTCACTGGAGGAGTGCAAGGGAAGTGACAGGGTGTTTGCTGGAAGTATATGGATACTGACTGGGGAATTCAAGCTGGTAAAGACAAGTGTATAGTAGGTTAGAAGCCTGTATGCATACTGGATAGACATTTGAAGCAGTCCATGTGGTAATGCGTGGTTCACTGCATGAGTACCTGGGTAATGACTGAATCATTAGACTACTGCTAGGAGACTGCCTGGGTGAAACTTTTAAGTTTTTCGGTTTTGGCGCAGTGAATAGATTAGTACATGGTACTGGATCAGTCACTGGAGGTGTGCAAGATGAGTGACAGGGTGTTTATTGAAGTATATAGATACTGACTAGTTAATTGAAGAAGTGAAAGACAAGTGTGTAGGTGGTTAGAGGTCTGCATGCATAGTGGCTAGGCGTTTGAAACAGTCCATGACCTAAGGCCTGGCTCAGTGTAGGAGTACTTTGGTACTGACTAAATGATTTGAGTTTTTTAAGTACTTATATGTATACAAAGACATAAAGTACCCAAAACCTTCTCTCTAAATGGTTCCTAAATGCATACAGACTCTCAGTGTGATTCTACACAACAAACACTATCCCATACATATTACCAAATCACATTTTCTTTTCCGAAATTGGTAAACAGAGTACACACAATCCACATATTGTACTACTGCACATAATTGTAGAACCCTGACTCTTTTACAAATACCTAACCAATGATGGGTTTCTTATTCTACCAAACTATGAGAATAGGATAGGTTTTTAACCAGTTATGTGTCTGCAAACACATAAAATACCCAAATCCTTCTCTTAGTACAATTTCTAAATGCACACACACACTCACAGTGTGATTCTAGAAAACAAACAATATCCCTTGGATTTTACAAAAACACATTTACCATTCTTGAAGAGGTAATGTGTCTGCACACATTCCACATATTTTACTACTGCTCATTAGTGTATAAACCTGACTCATTTTACAAACACATAAACAATAAATGGTTTCTATTTCTACCAAAATGTAAGAACAGGATAGGTTTTTAAGCACGTATATGTCTGAAAAACATGAAACACCCAAATGCTTCTCTCACATTAGTTCCCAAATGCACACAGACTCACAGTGTGGTTCTAGACAAACAACACTATTCCTTCTATTTTATCTAAACATATTCACTAGTGTAGAAGGGCTGAAGTGACTGGAGAGATTGTACATATTTCCATACTGCACACTACTATGAAAGCCTGACTCATTTTGTGAATGCATAAGCAATGACTAGCTTCTAATACTACTAAAACTTGACAACATGACAAGTTTTTAAGCTGTTATCTATCAGCAAATACATGGTGTAACCAAATGCTTCTCTCACAATGGTTGCCCAAATGCACATAGACTCACAGTGTGATTCTAGACAAGCAACACTATCCCTTGGACTTTACCAAAATACATTCACTACTCAGGAAGAAGTAAAGTAACTGCACACATTCTACATAAGGGGACTACACTCAATCTACATATTTCAGTACTGCACTTTAGTGCCAAAGCCTGACTCATTTTGTGAATGCATAAGCAATGACTGGCTTCTAATGCTACTAAAACTTGACATCATGACAGGTTTTAAACCAGTTATCTGTCAGCAAATACACAATGTTACCAAATGCTTCTCACAATGGTTACCCAAATGCAGACAGACTCACAGTGGGATTCTAGACAAGCAACACTATCCCCTGTACTTTACCAAAACACATTCACTACTCAGGAAGAAGTAAAGTAACTGCACACATTCTACATATTTTATTGCTGCACTTTAGTGTCAAAGTTTGACTCATTTTCCGAATACATAAGCAATGACTGGCTTCTAATTCTACCAAAACTTGAGAACAGTAAAGGTTTTTAAGCAGTTACGTGTATGCAAACATGTAAAGTACCCAAATGCTTCTCTCACAGTGGTTCCCAAATGCACAGACTCACAGTGTGATTCTAGACAAGCAACACTCTTCCTTGTACTTTACCAAGACACAATCACTAGTCTAGAAGGGGTAAGGTGACTGCACACATTCTACATATTTCAATACTGCACACTACTGTGAAAGCCTGACTCATTTTGCAATTGCATAGGCTATGTCTGGCCTCTAATGCTATTAAAACTTGACAACAAAACAGGTTTTAAAGCAGTTATCTGCCAACAAATACATAATATTACCAAATGCTTTTCTCACAATACTTGCCCAAATGCACATATACTCACAGTGTAATTGTAGACAACCAACTATCCCTTCTAAAAATACATTTACTAGTCTACAAGATGTATGGTGACTGCACACATTGCAGAACATTTTCTACTACACATTAGTACCAAAATGTTTCTCTCAAAATGATTCCTAAATGCGCACAGACTCACTGTGTGATTCTAGACAAACAACACTATCCCTTGCACTGTACCAAAACACATGTCTTAATCTAGAAGGAGTACTACATTTTAGTGTAGAAACATGACTCATTTTGCAAATACATAAACAATAACTGATTTCTAATTCTACCAAAACATAAAAACAGCACAGTTATCTGTCTGCAAACACATGAAAAACACAAATGCTTATCACAGAATGGTTTGTACATGCACACACACTGTCAATAAGATTGTAGACAAAAAAAGTACTCCCTGCACTTTAGCAGGCGAAATACATTAGTCTGATTAAAATCAAAATAGACCATATACATCCCCTCACAATTAAATAACTCACCTTTCAAGTTGTTTTGTGGATTAAGAAGTATGTCACTCACACACCAGATTTTCTTATACAGAATCCCTGCACTGTGCACCTTTCAGCAAAACCAAAGAATGGCAAAGTCTCCCTCTCATTTTGCACACATATACATGTAAACATCAAATCACATTCCTTCCCACATTAATTCAAAAGCTAACACACATTTCTATTGGTTAAACAATTCAACCCTTTCAAAATGACATAAATTTGAACCCTACCCCCAATCTGCCTTCTGCCTGTTACCATAGAAACAGGTCATGGAACACTTAACTGAGCACACAGGTCACAAGTTCAGCACACAATATTGCTAATCAAAACAGCAAGTGTGCTTGACTTTTCAACATATCAGCTTATCATATATAATGTTCCTTTCAATCAGTTTTTGTTAGCCAATAAGAATCATGAGTTTAAAACACAGAAACATGCACCCTAGTTTTCAGTGTAGAAGGTTGTCAAACAACCAATCATTTATTTTCTTTTTTCAAAACTGCATCTTATCCACCATTTTAGAAAAATCTTACTTTTCAAACTGTCATTTCATTTACAGAGCTGGCCAAAAGTTTGGAAAATTTAGCGAAGATTCGTCAACCGGCGCCAGACTTATTGGGAATAGAATGTTGCGGATTACCTATGGAAAATAGGTCCTAACTATAACTACCTACTGGCGACCGCCAGTAGGTTATATATATATACATATATATATCCTACTGGCGGTTGTGTAATGAATGTGCTTTTCACTAAAAGGACACACCCAAACCGTGCACTCCCACCTTGGAGGGAACTATACCACTGCACTTTTACAAAATACACTTTGAACAGCACCCCCTAAAGATCAGGAAAAGACGCAGCACTCCCTTTAGGCGAGGCAAGAAAAAAAATCCAGGTGCATGTAAAATGCCACACACAAGTTTATTAACGCAATGTTTAAAAAGGCAGGCTGATTATATCAGTAATTGCAGACTCCCAAATATCAAGTGAACAATTAAATGAACAATTTAAATAAAATGCAGTATATACAAGTAGCAAAGAGTAGAAAATATATTCAAAATGGTTAGGAACACCTCACCGATGGAATTTGCATCATCCTTGCCATCTCAAGCTGGGGAAGCCCTTCAACAGCCCAGGAAGGAGTTCAATCAGGACTTAAGTTCCGTCACCTCCACAGCAATACGTCTATTCTGTGGTGAACTTCCACCTGGCCCCCGAAGGCTCCCAGCTTTAATACCATTACCCAATGTGAGGCAAATCTTCTAGAAAACCTCACCCCCTTCTCATGAGAAAGAACCGAGCTGGCTGTACCAGTCTGCGTCAAGGCCAAGACGGAGGCTGACCAAGCTCCCGTATTTTGGCTTCGAGGCAGAGTTGCATGTTCTGCAGATAATGTCCAGTTCACTCTGGTCAGTGAAGAGCGAAAAACAAGTGAGGAGCAGAAACCTGCCCACCCCACTTTGCTGATACGTGCAAGCAGCAAGGCAAAGCCAGAAAACAAGATGACATGAGGCCATGTCAAAGCCAATAGTATGAACTCATAATTAACCCAAACAACTTGAAGCAAGGCAAAGTCAGAATACAAGATGACATGAGGCCATGTCAAAGCCAATAATAAGAACTCATAATTAACCCATACAACTTGCAAGCACTGCTGTGCACGCAGAAGTAAGGCAAAGTCAGAAAACAAGATGACATGAGGCCATGTCAAAGCCAATAGTAAGAACTCATAATGAACCCAAACAACTTGCAAGCACTGCTGTGCACGCAGAAGCAAGGCAAAGTCAGAAAACAAGATGACATGAGGCGATGTCAAAGCCAATAGTACTGCTCTACTCAGTGACAGCTCCCACTAAAAGACAGCAAGATTATAAGACAGAAGAGAAGCAGGCATATGCAGGACCGTCTTACATTAAAGGCAGGGTAAAATAACACACTAAAATCAATTAAAATGGTGGTAGTCGAAGGTCATCATAGGGTGCAAACCACAAGAGAGGCTCTTTCACTACAGGTTGCCAGCAGGTAGTTATATTTAGGATCTTGTTTCCAGAGGAAAAGCATTTTTTGACTTAACTATAACTTTGGCGTTGTTTGACCAATCTGTATGACATTTTGCCAAAAAAGTGTCACCATGGCTACTATTGATTGGGAAAGTTTGGGGGGCATCAGTGGAGTGGGAACCAAGAATTTGGGGCACGAAATAAGGTTGATTTGGAATGTTAATTCTCATAGGAACCTTTAGCCACATCTACAGCCCAAACCCTTGAAGAACTTACACCAAATTTGGCAGGGAGGTAGATGTTGGTTCTAGGAAGTGCCTTTTGCTTATTTGGTGTAAATCTGCTCAGTAGTTTTTGAGAAATATAAGATTAAACTTATAGTGATATCTCGGGCCGCAAATATTTTGTGAAGGTTTTGCAAATTCATGCGCCAACCGGAATGCTTTGATTGGCTGGTCGCATCCTGAATAGAAAGTTGCACCCACCATTTTATCTGTCGGGAACGGTTCCCGGGGCTGAAAATGTATGTGAAAGCCCACATAAGGAGTCAGGGTTGAGATACTCTGACCCCATGGTTGAGAAATGAAGGTGCTAGTGACACAAGTTATGTGTCAAAAATAGATGTTTTTACTGACTGACTGACTGAAGATATGTGTAGAGCGAACTATTGCCGATGCGTCTTGGCGCTGGGTAGTGTGTAACCGGGACAGCCTAAAAAGATTAGATTTGCGTGAATAGCCAAGTTTTTATACTTTTCCTAAAAAGCGTGCGGCAAGACTGGAGTCGCATTTGGATGGGAAGGGAGTTCCATAATTTGGTTGCTTGGAATGAAAAACTTTTTCTTCCCCATCGGACTCCTTTTATCCTCGGAAGAAGTACTAGTCCAGTGTCCGTGGATCTCTCTTTTTTTTTTTTATCGCACATGGTATTCGCGATGACACCACGACTGCCAGCCAGGCCCCCCATGTACCATCGCGGGGACATCGCTATCATCTACATCATCGCGAATATTGGTGAATCATTAATGTGGATTCTTATAGAGATCTTGAGATTCAGATAAATGTTTTTATAGAGTTATTTATATAGTGAGTTATCTATTTTGATGGTTATGATTAATTATATAGTTATAATTTTTTAATGTGGTGGTGGCTATTGAAATCCTACTTTTGCTTTCCACCTTCACAACGTACAGGGATCGCAATGAGCGACGTCATTGCGATATCCAGAGTCACAGCAAAAACTGAAAATTGGTTTTAGAGATGATTGTTCTAGAAATACACTAGAAAAATATGAGTTTGAAATGTACGGTAATAAACCTCTAGTGTGTAGAATACTGTAATGTCTGTGCATTTATGTGTTTTCACTTTATGGGAAAGGTGCGATTGTCAAAGTTAACGATGTCATTGCGATGTCCCGAATAACTGCGAAAACGAAAAATAGGTCTGAAAGATGGTTTTTAAAGTAACTAAGTAAAAAATATGAGTTTAAACATGCTTTGAAAGAATTATGTATATAGTAATGTGTGTAGGGCAATGTTCAGGACGTTTTTTTTTTCATAATATTTTTGGATGTGTTGGTGGCCATTGAATGCCTGATTTTGTATTCCGTTTTCACGATGTTTCAACATGGATCGCAACGTCGTCGCAAAGATCCACAAAAACAAAAGAGAAAAAAACCTTTTGAAAACCACTTAACAATATTTTGGGTACTAGGGTGGCTCTGACATGATCCATTGTGTTGGTTGTATGTATATGGGTGCTACACATAAGACCAGATGCAAAGTTTCAAGTTTCTTTAAAAACACCCTGTTGCTTTCAAAGTGCACTCCATCATTTCTATAAATTCCATGCATGTCAAAATGCTTGTTGTTGTCATAGATACAGCCCATGCGATGATTTCTGAGGAATACAGAAACAGTTTTATTAATATGTTTCCTGTCTTTGTCAATCTGTGGACAGAAGTGATTTGACCACTTCCATTTCTGTCTTTTGTATATTTGAGAGTACACCATGACAGTGTGAGTGAAAAGCGACATCAGCTCTGCAAAGGTGTCTTTCAATAGGATTTCTAGCCCTATCCCAGTCAATGTGCCTAGATCTTTGCCACCACAGTACACAATCATGAGGTGAGGAGCTTGGGAATCCACAGTGGATTTAACCAAAGCCAGCAACTGATGAAATGTTAACCTTCTCTGGTCAAACCAAGTAATCTGCACATTTGGCAAACCCAAGTCTCTGTCAATACCTCTCTTTTTTTAAGCCTCTTTAGCTC
The DNA here is from genome assembly GCF_964204655.1 of Triturus cristatus. Lineage (NCBI taxonomy): Eukaryota > Metazoa > Chordata > Amphibia > Caudata > Salamandridae > Triturus > Triturus cristatus. Next base: position 629,660,958 of record NC_140587.1, read on the forward strand.
AATTAGATGTAGCTGTGGCCAACAATCCACACTGTAAGCATTTTGAAGTGAAGGAGCTATAGTAGTCAGGGAAAGGCAGGAGCTTAATGAGGGAGCTTTCCAAAGGAAAAGTAGTAAAAATGGAGGTGTGTTTTTTTTACAAAAAATGTATATACATATTTCATTGGATGCTGTCAGCATGAAAGTGAATAAAGTTAGGTAGTGTGTTGGATGGCTGAGAAAGAAGTCTTAATATTGGCTGTTGTTTACAAAAATAAATGTAATACAGACATGGAAATGCTTTTGATTCTGTGGAGTAAACCACACCTGCTGTATCTTATATGAAAGCAGAATGTTCTTTCTAGAATGTGCTGTGAACCTTTGACCTACTGGTTCCACCGGGTTGCTAGCTACACTGAGCTAAGGCTGTATTGGGGGGTAAGGGTGTTAAAGAGAAGAAAAAAATGGGAAAAATAGAGGAGTGAAGAAACAATGTGAGTAACTGCAAGTTTTAATTTCCAATTTAGGACTAAGCAATAACCAGCTGTGTAGTATTTAAATTTCAGAAAAATTAAGCTAGATATCGGGGTTTTTTGCGAATATTCAGTGATGATTGGGAAAACATTGCGAAAACACAGCTACAGGAACCCCGTTTAGAAACAGAGGGAAAGGGTTAACAGATGCTACCATTCTCAAGTGGAGATGCAGTAGGCTAAAATGAAATACATGATTTCATTTGCTGCCTTTCTCATGATGATAGAGTGGAAAGTTGAAGAGGTTGCCAATTTACACTTGTTTTGTATGAGAGTAGTGTGCCAGTCTTGTGCTTAGTTTTTACAAATCATAACAGTGTCCAAACTATGCAGAAAGAGCTAAAACAACAATATAATCTACAAACTGAATTCAGTGATATGTATATAAGTTTGTAATTATTTTTTAAATGTACATTAGAAATGAAGATGTATATGGGAGTTTGATTAAAAGGAGTATCACAATGATGAGAAAAAAATATATGAGTTGAACTCTATCTATTAGAGGGTATGTGTTTAAGAGGTTAGTGATGAGTGTTTTGGGAAGTAAGAGAAAAATGAATTAGTGCGGGGAACAGCCATTACAACGCGGTTTTTACCACGCAGTGCAGTTACATCGCATGCGTTACAACGCATGCGATGTTACAACGCTATGCCATTACAACGCAAGTTTGTACATCGACTTGCGCTAGATGGCGTGCTAACATTACAAATAGTGTAGTTTACTATCCCAACACCTTCCCTACTGTTAAGTGGACTGGAGTTGGAATAGTAAATTACACTTTTTTAATGTTAGCACGCCATCTAGCGCAAGTCGATGTAAAGACTTGCGTTGGAATGGCATAGCGTTGTAACATCGCATGCGTTGTAACGCATGCGATGTAACTGCACGCGTGGTAAAAACCCGCGTTGTAATGTCATACATCGAATTAGTGCCTGTTTATTACATTGTATATTTTATTGAGAAAAAAACAGTATAGTTTTGTGGAAAGTTGCAATGAGGAACTAAGAATGGTTTAAATGTGTAAACATCCCGTGCAGAATAGATGCATCTGACATTTGCATTCTGGGAGTTGTAGTTCCTTTAGCAACATAATTGAACAGGAATAGTGTAGTGAGAAATAAAAGATGAGAACATGTCTGCTTGTATATGAATTAGAAAGAAGTAATACTTGTTAGGTGTATATTGGGAAGTGTTTGTCAATATGGATTTTAACTTATATGGCCACTTTGCATATGCTTAGATGGTGAGATATCGTTTTTGTGCTTGCACATAGCTATATATACTATGGAACTTTTGAGTTTGTTGAAAGATGCAGGGATGTATATATTTTGGGAAAAATGGCTTGAGGGTGTACATCTATTAAGACATCGCATATATGTTTATATGGTGATCTATGTTTAGTAAGGCTAATGAAAATGTCATGTATATGGTAAGGGTTGTATTTTTCTGTAAGCATGCTTTGTTTAAAATTGAGAAGGACAGAATGCCTCCAGAGTTCTGTGCTTGCTCAATTTTGAGTGTAACTTTGTTTGAGATATGCTGAATATATGTTTTAGAAGCAGAAGAAGTATTTGAGAAATTATGTAGGTATGCTATTCACAAAAGGTTTTGTGCTTTGAAAAATGCCAAAAGGTTGTTTTCCATTTTCAAAACTTACTGATGCATGTGCATGCTCAGTTCAAAGCAGTGTATGTTTCCAGAGAGCCATGTATGCATTTATATATCAAGTTTGATACCCAGTTTCACTCACACATAGCTCAGAAGAAATGCATGTATACAGTAAAACAGGTAGTTTGATACTGACAGAAGGAGATAACCAATGATTCAGAGATATAGTGACAATTGTTATGTATCTAACAGGAACGAAGGAATTTTCTCAATCACTCAGGCAGTATTCAGGCAGTTGTGGAATCACCCAGCCACTCCTCAGGCAGTCAACAAATCGGTAATTCACTATCCATGGAGTTATTTAATTATCCAGAAACTATACATGTACTCTTGCAATCAGGCAGGCAGAAATGATTTAGTTATTGAAGTATGCAGGCACTACGTATACATTCATCTAATCATCTCGGTACTATCTATTAATTTATGCAATTAACATGGCTATAACTATGCAATCATTATAATATTTGCGCAGAACCTATGCAACCATCTAAACACCCACGTACAACTCATGCAGTCATTAAAATTCTGAGGCAGACGCGTGCCCATTTTGTAAGATGATAAAATGCCTGCTAATGTAGAAAAACTATGAATGTCAAAAATAAAAAAAACACATCAACATTTATTATTCTTTCCAGCATTTTGAAGGGCCGTAATGGACTGCTATCCAGCACTAACTACAACTCCACAATCCATGCAAAATGTTGGCATTGGGGAAAACTGTGGAGCCAAATCTTGAAGTTGAGATTGGAGTTTTGAAAGGACTCTCTGCTTCGGTATTATTGTGCTGCTATTGAAGTCGAGGGTCCTTCAGCTTTGCATTGCCTTCTTGCTGCTCACTTGAACTCCTCTTATGAAATGTGCAAAAAAGATAAAAGGGGGAAAAAAAACATGTATGATTTTTGGCAGCATTATGAATACCTGTTACACACTGCTCACCAGCACTTATAACAACATTACAGTCCATGCAGTACATGGCCATTCTTGACAACTCTGGAGCCATATCTGTTGCAGTATTCTGACCAGGAATTGTTGCTGCTGCCACTGAAGTAGATGATCCTCCTGCTTCACTCTGCTTTAGATTATATAACAATGGGCGTTGTCCCACATTAATATTTTTTTTCGTCCCTCTAGAGAGGTTCCTGTCAGACATTGTGCATTGCACTCGTTTTGCAACCGTTTTTGATTCCCTATAAGTTTGGGCAACAATGGATAGTTTAAGGTTTGTTTGGAAGGTATGTTGTGTTCGTGTGTTTAGATGTTAAAAGTTATTTTTACAGTCTGTTGTTTTAAAAAAAATATGTTGTTTAAATAAAGTTGAATCAATATGTTACTAAACAGCTAGACTCAAACTATGTGTAAAATATGTCTATATATCTGTTTTAAACTTTTTCATTTGTATTCGTGACTACTAATGCCATTGCGACCTCCGGTGCTGATGTGAAGAACGAAAATGCATTTTTGATGCAGTCATTTCGACAAATGAATACAAAGGGGAAAGTTATATTAGTACCTTACTAAATAGTTACACTAAAACTTTATCTCAAATATGTCTATATATTTGTTTTCCACTTTGTCAAAAACACCCGGTATTCACAGTCTGTTCTTGGCAATGGCACTCATAGAATCATACAGGCACTACCTGTGCAATCATCAAGGACGTCCTTTCTGCATCACTCTGCAAACGTGCCTCCTGGCATAGGACTAGTTGAGGGATGAAGTCCCATTGGCTATTGAGGGTATTGGGGGCAAAGTATCCCTCTTGTTACCTCCAGCAAGTTGCACACAGTCAGTTTGCTACGAGGTGTTCTGAGGCCACACACCTTTTCTGCACCACTCTGCAAACACATCTCCAAGCACACTACTGTTGGGGAATGAATTGTCTTGGATGCTAAAGGACCTTGGGGACCACAAAGCCCTCCTGGCACTTTCTATAAGTCCTACTCAGCGGGATCTCTAAGAGCTGGTCAGAGGCCCTACCCCCTTTCCACAGATTCTGCAAAGGCCAACTTATGGTGAGGAATTAGTATTTAAAAAACCTTAAAAATTCACTGAAAAAAACAAAGGTTACAAGGACGTTATAGTTAGCCTGGCATTTCACTTGTACAAAACCAGAGAAATCCAGCAGCTGAGCTAACTATAACTCATGCCCCCGCAATGCACTGTTTATAACCTCACATATTATATCACTCATGACATGGTCAGTGACATTACTGATGAAATCACTGATGACATCTCAAATGACATTACTGATGATATCACTAATGACATCATCCAGGGACTGTGAGTGTTTTTAAAATGTTTATGAGTGTTAAATATATATACCATGGTGTATTGATGAATCAGTGGGTGTATGAGTGCCTGTATTGATGCTTCAGTAGGTGCTTGACTGACTGTATAAGTGAGTGAATGTACGGGTCACTGACTAGGTTGTCTGAATGTCTGTATCAGTCTGTCAGTTGGTGTCAAAGTGGCTTTAAGGGTTGGTGAGTAGATACATGTGTGGGTAAATGGGTGATTGATCGGCTGTCTGAGTACCTGTATGGGTGTATGAGTATCTGGGTGGGTGGGTGAGAGGGTGTGTGACTGATGGCATGGATGAGTCGAGTGTGTGCGTCAGTGGGTGTATGGGTTAATGAGTATAAGAGAAGGGTTGTATAAGTGACTGAGTGTGTCTATGGCTGTGTCAGTGAGCGAAGAGCTGTGTCAGTGGTATATAGGTGAGTAAGTGGATATGTAAAAGGCAGTATAGGTAAGTGTTGGAGTATATGAGTAACTGTATGTATGAGTGTTGGATTGTTATAGTGGCTGTATGATTTAGTGAGTGCATGTGTGAGGGTCTGTAGGGGTAAGTGATTATGTTAGCACCTGTGTGAGTGAGTGGGTGTGTATATAACTTTATAGGTGAGTAAATGGCTTTCTGATTGACTCTATAGGTTGGTGAGTGGGTGTGTGAGTAGCTCTGAGTGACTGACAGTGTGTGAGTAGCTGTATGGCTGTATGAGTGGATGTATTAGTGAGTGAGTTGGTATACGAGTGGCTGTATGGATGACTGAGTCAATGTGTGTGTAGACCTATTAATGAGTGAGTGAGTATGTAAGTACTGGTATGGGTGTGTCAATGATTTCGAGAATAGTAGTGTGGAAATGCAGTGGGTGTATGAAAGGTTACATGGGGTGAGAGTGGGTGCTTCAGGGATTCTGTAGATCCTGTCATCAGTGATGTTATCAGTGATGTCATTTGAAATGTCATCAGCAATGTCACTGACCATGTCATGTGTGATGTAATATGTGAGGTCATAAGCAGTGCATTGCGGTGGCGCGAGTTATAGTTAGCTCAGTTAACTATAACTGCTGAATTACTCTTGTTTTGTAAGAGTGAAATGTCAGCCTAACTATAACATCCCTGTAACCTTTGTTTTTTTCAGTGATTATAAATATGTATATGGATATATATCTATATTACCTACTAGCGGTCAAATGTCTGTAGCTATGATCAGGATCTGGTTTCCATTGGAAAGTGTCTTTTGACTTGCCTATATCTTTGACCCCATTTGACGAATCTTCACAACATTTTTCCCCAAAAAAGGTGTTGCTTTATCTAGTTGTGCATAGAAAGTTTTGGGGGATCCGTCAAGCCGTGCAGAGAAAAAGGGGGGCTCAAAATAGTGTGCTTCCCATGTTAATTCCCGTAGAGATTTTATACAGGACTACAGTCTGAACCGCTGGACGGAATTACACAAAATTTGACAGAAAGGTAGCTTTGATCCAGAAAGCACCCTTTTTGTTATTTGGTGTAAATTCATTTGGTAGTTTTGGAGGTATTCAGGAAAATCCAAATTTGTATACCTAGAAGCACAAAGCCTTCACTAATAATGATGATCTCGTGCAGAGATCTGATTGGCTGCCAACACCTCAACCAGAAAATGTTGGTAACCATTTTGGGACTCAGCTTCAGTTGAGTGCGAAAAAAATGAAAAAATGAAGAAAGGGGGGCCGGGTAGGAATAACATGACCCCCTCGCTTTGGTGCTGGGGTCCCACAAGGACCCCGCCATGGCAAAAAAAACATTTTTTTTTATTGCTGCGAAACTCGTGCCAAATTCTTTTTAAAAAGTGTAGTCTCCCATGTTTTTTTTTTTTATTTATCCTCATTCGCCTCCGACACTAGACGACTAAACAAGTAGGATGTCGTTACCGTTACTCAATTTCGAGAGACATAGGTACTCAAGATGATACCGCCCGCCTACCGGTATATTGACAAAACCTACAAGATGAGGTCGATGACCTCTCTTTTCGAAGGAGAGAGTAGTCACACTCTCTTGTGATCTTAACCGCTGACTGTAGCTATTGACCAGCAGGAGAATAAAACCTGGCAGGCCCAGCACAGTCCGCACAGCCCAGTCTGAGAGCCTCCAAAGAGGCATAATCATGGGATCAAAAAAGTTAGTTTAAAAGGTAATGACTCAACAACTAAAACCCCCAAGTATGTGCCTAGGATCACAAAATAACTAGAAGGGAGACCAATTAAGCAAGCAGTCCCATAATAGTTTCTTTCTACTATTCTGCAATCTGGCCAGATCAATCTTGGAGGTCTTATAAAGAGAGGACAGCCAATCTGAATGTGTGGGGGGTGTAGCCTCTACAAAAACAACAAAAGAGGAGAGAGCCGGTCAAAATGTAAAGAAACTGGGAGCCAAAGAGAAGAAGACAGATTAAGCCCACTAAGTTGAGACAAATCCCATCAGCCCACCATTTTGGCAGAACATAATCATCTGGGAGTAAGGTGAATCAACTCATTGCAGTGCACCCTATTTCAGGGGAACCATCACTGTGTATATGCAATGAGTTTGCAGTCTTCCAGAGAAAAAGTCTCAAAACATAGTGGTACTGAGAAAGATATGAGATGCAGTGCAAAACAGAAGAGAAGTGTATTAAAAATGGCTACCTGATAACACCACCCAACTTTATTCGGTGTCAACAAAAGTGCCAAGATTAAAAAAGCAAGTGAAAAACTGATAGTTTGAAAAAATAACTATCTTATAGCAATAGAGGTCGACATGTTTCAGCCAAAAGGTTACAGTTACCTGGCTTTCGTCAGGACCATGTATGGTAAAATGCTACTGCAGAAATATGTATTTACAAAGATACTTTGATAAGAAAATCACCGTGACAATACCCTACCAAAATCAAACAGTCATTGATTTGTCCAGTAGTTTAAGGGCTGTCAGAGTGTTCCTGAAAAGAAGAAAAATATGTGTTTACAATTTATGAAACACAAATAATTGACTCTCAGTTTCAATACAGCACTTTGCCTACAATGTACAAAGGCTAATAAGTCCATTCATTTTGGATCCTTAAGCATTAATTAGGAAAATGAATGTACTCACCCAGCATTATGTGGGAGTATGCCTCACCTCACCCGGCAACTGCTCGGTGTACTGACGCCCCGCTCTGTATTAAGTGTAAGAAAACACATCCTTAAAAATGTATATGTGATCCTTCTTGTGAAAATTAGAATAAAACTTCCTTGTTGGCCTTGAAGACAGACCACTGGCCTAAAAAAACAGAGACTCCATTCAATGCAGATTACTTGACCTTAAGATTCCAAACAAATGGTATTTGAAAATCAGAATTGAATATATCAGTCTATAGAAATATTTTTGAAAAAACCACTCACAAGCAACCTTGTGAAATAATATACCTGCCATGCATCAAATAAAAGGGAGAACATGGTAAAATAAGTCTCCTACTGAGGATTTCGAGGTACAAAGTTCTAAACATAAAGAAAGGAAGCTCACCTATCCGTCGGTACCCCTCTCCTTGTCCAAGCCGAAGGGGAGGTACCGATGCATCTGTCAGTGTCCCTTAAATAGTGTAGCTAATTGGTTGAATTGTAGCACATGACAGGGGACTAACTGCAAATAGACATGCTCAAGAGAGTAGTGTCACGAAAGATTACTATTCTATTGGTACCGGTTAGTCACATGTCTTGCATGGTGAAGAGACTCACGTATTGGTTGAATTGTGGCACCTGATAGGGGACTGAACTACAAATAGACATGCTCAAGAGAGTAGTGTCATAGACGACTACTGTTCTCTTGGTACCAGCTAGTCACATGTCTAGGGTGGTAGAAGGACTAGCATATTGGTTAGATGGTAACACCTGACAGGGGACTGTCTACAAGTAGACATGCTTAGAAGAGTAGTGTCTAGGGAGCCTGCTGTTCTATTAATACCAGCTAGTCACATGTCTATGATGGTAAAGAGACTAGCATATTGGTTAAATAGTAGCACAGGACAAAGGATCAACTACAAATAGACATGCTCAAGAGAGTAAAAGGCTACTGTTCTATTGGTACCAGCTAGTCACATGTCTAGAATGGTAGAGAGACTAGTGTCTTAGAAAAAGAGAGTAGTGTCATAGAGAACTACCATTCTATTGGTACCAGCTAGTCACGTGTTTATGGTGTTGGTTGAATTGTGACACCTGATAGTGGACTGACTCCAAAGAGACATGCTCAAGAGAGTAGTGTCATAGAAAACTACTGTTCTATTGGTACCAGCTAGTCACATGTCTAGGGTGGTAGAAAGACTAGCGTATTAGTTGAATTGTAACACTTGATAAGGGACTAACTATAAATAGACATGCTCAAAAGAGTAGTGTCTAGAAGAACTACTGTTCTATTGGTACCAGTAAGTCACATGTCTAGGGTGGTAGAGAGACTAGCGTATTGGATAAATTATAACACATTGACAGGGGACTAACTGCAAATAAACATGCTCAGAAGAGTAGTGTCATAGAGGACTACTATTCTATTGGTCCCAGCCAGTCATATGTCTTGGATGGTAGAAAGACTAGAGTCATAGAAGAAGAGAGTAGTGTTACAAGAGACTACTGTTCTATCACTACCACTTTAAATCAATGCCTAAAAGATAGTGCATCCTTACAGATTTATCTAAAAATTACACTTCGCTTACAGATATGTTTGGTGGCCAAACAGGCTTGAAACATTGATAATCAGATGTAGCAGCTGGTGGTTATGTTTGATACAATTTTCTTAAAAAACACTACTCATAGTGATGCATGCATAAAGATGTACTCAGTTCGCAAATATGATGAATCATAGATGAAAAATGTATCAAGTACCTTTATAGCGAGATCCATGGTATCTCATCATTGAGGCCATTCACATTGCATTTCAAGCGAAAAACCCATTTCTGTTCCTTGATGAAAAGGAATTTGGCTACATCAGTGATGTGTGAAGGTATGAATGGTCGTTCAAGAACTACCCACCGCATTTCTTCTGCTTTGTGTTTCAGATTTAAAAAATGGTTAGTGAGACCAGTTGACTGTTTGTTACAACGTATGGTGCTCTTATGCTCACTTATCCTCAGTTTTATTTTGCGTGTGGTGTAGCCAATGTACCTTAGTGAGCATGGACAAGTAATCATATAGATCACCTTGTCTGAATTGCAATTAGTGTGTGTCTTAAGAATCCACGGGCGAGTTGTGCCTATATCTACTGAAGTCGTTTTTTTGGTTTGGGGACAGGCATTGCAACAACCACAGGGATGATGTCCTTGAACCTGAGGAAGGTCCCATAACGTATTGATGTTCTCAGCAATCATGTTGCCACTCTTAGGTCTAGTGTGAACTAGACTATCACTCAGACATGGACCCCTCTTGAAGGAAAAAAGCGGTAGTGGTAGTTTATCAGTGGCTATGTTAAGTATCTTCCAATGCCTCCTTACAGTTTTTTGTACTTGATTGGACAGTGTACTGAAATATCACATAATCCATTCTGCCTCATTATCATTTGGAGATATGTCCTCGACTTAGACAAAAAGTAGTCTCCCATGCTTGTTTGAAGATTTGTCCCCAGGTGGTTCAGGTTCCATGGGCTGAATTATATGTTAAAAAGTAGAGGGGGTGCACAAGGCCCCCTTCCCCATGGCAAATCCTGGGCCCAGGGACTGCCACCTCCCCAGGGAAGGCTGATTAAAACAAATATTGAAGGAGGGTCTGGGGACCACCACATCTCTGTGGATTTCTTCATTTTTTGAGAAGGAGGATGCCACGCAGCCCCCATCCTGGGCCATTCTTGTCCACTGGGACTTACACCTCCTCAGCACAGGACCTTGAAAATAAAAGGAGTGGAGCCGTGTAGCTCCCTCCTGAAGCCACTGATGGCCCTGGGGACTGCCACCCTCTCCTGAGGTACCCACCCTTTAGAGATAGCAGTTTACTTTGGCTTGGTGGGAACTGTGAACACTCCTGCCAAGAGAGAGCAAACAGTAACACTGCTTCCAGCAGGCAGGAGCAGGAAAACTCCACCTGCTCGCTGGGAGTGTAATTTTCATCTGTTTCCCTGCTCGCTGTGAAGCGGGCAGGAAAACAGATGATAGGCTTGTCCCCACATGCATGGAGCTGGAGGCGGAGAACTGTCAGGGACCATGGGGGCATTGAGGCTCCCACTGTGGTCCCCAACACTGGGTGCCCTGGGTGGGCTCAGGGCACCCAGGAGCAGGAGGCCAGGATGGGGTCCCTGGGGCCAAAAACAGCCGGGGGAGAGGGGCACATCAGTCCATAGAAGACCTGGCTTGAGAGTTCGGTCTAGAGTGTTCCCATGAGGCACAGGGTCAAGACTGATTTGCATATGGCTGGTTCTGATCTGGGGTGGCGAAGTGAGCTAAAGAATGATGATGGATTTAACCCAGATCTGTGACTGGGGGTTAGTGTCTGAAACGTTTCAGCTGGCCGTCCATCATCACTTTGTGTTTGCTTTGTTTGCCATAAGTTGGCAGGGTATGCCCAGATGTGGGTCGCTTGCTCACTTTGCCGCTGGATTCAAGCAAGCCTGTCTGTTGAGGAGTGTTACCCCGAAACCGGTCCCAGGATGCTTGTTTCCTGTGCACGTAAGACCTGGCTTAGCAGTTCGGTCTGGACTGTTCCTATGAGGGAAGCATCAAAACTGATTTGCATATGGCTGGGTCTGAACTGAGGTGGTGAAGTGAGCTAAAGAACGATGATGGATTCAACCCACATCTGTGACTGGGGGTGAGTGTCTGAAAAGCTCCAGCACTCCGTCCATCACCTGGTTGTGTTTGCTTTTATTAAATCATGGCACAGTGGGTGTTTTAACAGAAAGGTTCCTGCAGTTTAAAGATACCTTGCATTGTGAGGAGTTCATGGATCAAAGCCAACACTTCAAATCAGGAAGTGTTGGCAGCCATCCTCTGACTCGATTGCACCGAATCATGAGCAAAAACATTTAAAAAAGAAAAAGGGTAGGGTAGAAACACCTTGACCACCTAGGCCTGTTCAGCGGAACCCAAAGGGACCCCAAGAGCCAAATAATTCATGTTTTTAATGAATTCGGCAGGAGTCATGTTGGATCCTCGAATCCCATGGAAAATGTAAAAAATAAATGAAGCACAGGCTCCGAGCTTCATTTAATTTAGGCCCCCTGGTGGGCCAGTTCCCGGTGCAATAACAAATAAAGATTAGATGCCTACCATTAGAGAATACCTGCACACTTATCTCACAACTGCAAGCAATATGCATGAGATTTATGTGGTCCCAGGGGAAAGAGCGCCGGGCAGAGAAGTATATGATGCTGCCTAGAGCAGTGGGTGGCTGGGCAGTCCCTGACTTTCTTTTGTACTATTATGTATGTATGTTGCAGCGAATAAATATTTTATTAACCGGTCAGGGACCTTCGGAGCCTGCACTTCAACCTTCTATATACTCTTTGCTATTGAGGACCGAAGCTAGGAATCGTCTTTTTATAGATATAGATTGGAACTACTACAAGCGAACTAGGTTTAAGGTGATCGCCGCTGCATATAAGGTTTGGAAGGCAATAAGGAAACAATATAATATTCGAAATGTGTCTATTTATACCCCTTTAATTGCACCATTACTGCATCCCAGTATATGCTGGGATCATATAGTGGTTAATTGGCGTTTAAAAGGTCTAATAACAGTGGGCGATGTATATACATCAGATGGGTTAAAATCTTTCTCCCAACTGAAGAAACAATATCACCTAGCTACCACGCATTTCTTTAAGTATTTGCAGATGCGTGAGCATTTTGCTAAATTGAATATTGTGACTGTGTCTAATCCCCTTGTTGAGGAAAATAAAAAACGTGCTCGTATAGGGGTACTATATAATATAATTATTGAGACAATGTCTAACGATTTAGAAGTCCATCGTACGAGATGGGAAGAAAGATTGGGGTGCTCTGAAGTACCGTTGGAGTTTTCGATTGAACTGGCTAGCCATTTATTTATGTCTGCCAATCTCAAGGCACAACATTATAAGACTCTGTTTTACCTTTACCGCACGCCCGATAAAATTGCAAAGTGGGGAGGAGATCCAGACGGAAAGTGTTTCAGATGTAATACTATACATGCTGATGTAGCACATATTTTTGGTTTTTGTGTTAAATTATCAGAACTGCTTAGCCATATAAACAGGTTTCTATCTGAGATTCTTGGCGCTCCTATACAACTCTCAATCAGTGAGATCCTGTTGGGTATAGATGCTGGAGGTGGGCGCACAGACTCTAGTGATGAAGTTAGATATTTGATATTCATGGGAGTTCAGTGTTTAGGATGTGCATCGCCTCAGCGTGGCTACAAATTGATGCTCCCCCATTTGAGTTGTGGAGAACCCGCTTTTTGTTCACGTATAATTTGGAACACAATCTGTATATCCTCAAGGGGAGGCGGAAAAAGGCATTGGGGCAGCTAATATGGGGCGCTGTGAGTGTATTTATGGATATGTAAGATTCAGGTTTTAAGCTGTTTTTGCGTACCTATTACTCATCCTATATTACATAGGACCTAATTGAGGTGGCTTTTTTTTCTTTGACATTGTTTGTAATGAATGATATATTGGAACTATTTTACGTGCTAAGTAGTGTAAGGTATCTTTTTAGTTTGAAATCTGCCTTATATTTCTGTAAGTCAAACTCTGTGAACTGATCTTGCATTGCACAATTAATAGAATGTTGGGTTATATTTCTTTTATGTTTGTACCCGTGATCTTCTCTCAATAAATAAATTAAATTAAAAAAAAACAAATAAATATGCAGGGGCCCACGTGGGCCCCTACAGCCCCGGTAACTGCCAGCTCCCTGGGGATAATTATTTGAAATGCAGAGGCTGCCTCCCCAGGGCTATATTTAAATAAGATGCATGGGAGGCTCCGGCCCCCACACGCAGCCCTGGAGACTGCCACCTCCTCTGGGCTATTATACTTAAATGCAGGGGAGCCACGTTCCCCCACTGCCATGGGGACCACCACCTCCCCTGGGCTATTTTCAAGATGGGAGGGGGGCTGCTCTGCCCTCATCATGGAGCCGTCAATGGCCCTGGGGACGGGTACCCCCCAGGGCCAGTTCCAGCCATGTCCTGGGGTCCCCACCCATGGGACATTGCAGTTTGCTATGGCTTCGCGGGAGCACTGTGCCCACCAAGCCATAACGAACTCTGCTCCACTTCATGGAAGCAAGAGCAGTAAAAATGCTTCCATGAGGCGGAGCAGAGTTGCTTTTTGACAGAGAGAGATGCATATTTACGGCTCCCTCTGTCTAAAAGCAATGCCTACTCCCACAGGAGGCGGGGAGCAGGCAGGGACTGGGGGGGCTGGAGGCTCCCTTGCAGTCCCCAACAAGAGGCTATGACCCGTGGGATGCGGTCGATGGGACAATATCAGCTCCGCTCTGGCCCCTTCCCCATTTCTTTAAAAAAATGTGAAGGCCCCAGGGGATGGGGTGCCCGGGCCGTGATAGGGCTGGGGATGGGGGCACGCATCCCCCTCCTTTGAAAAATAAAGCGCTGCCCTGGCAGATGGGATCCCTGGGGCCGAAAAAAGCCTGCTGAGGGGGGCCACACAGCTCCCATCTATTTAAAAAAATAAGAAGAAAGGGCAGGGCCTGGTGGATGGGATCCCCGGGGCCAAAATTGGCCAAGGGAAGCAGGGCCAAGCAGCCCCCTTTCTTTATTTCTTTATTTTTAAAAAGGCCAAGCCCCAGGGGACAGGGTCCCCGGGGGCGTAATCTGCCTGGGGAGGGACACCACGTGGCCAACCTCACCATTTAAAAAATGACTGGCTGGATGGGGTCCCCTGGGCCTAAATCGGCTGAGGAAAGGGGAGATTTGCAGCCCCCTTCCCATAAAAAATATATTTTTTAAACACCAGCAAGTTGTTGGAGGCAACACCCCCTTTACCACCACTCTGAAGCTGCACCTCCTGGAGCAGTGGTAGTTGGGGAATTAAATCCCCTTGAATGCTGAGAGCCTTTGGGGGCTAACAAGTCCTCTTGTTACCTGCAGTATGTCCCAGACAGTGGGATTGCTGAGAGGACAGGAAGGCCGTGCCCCTTTTCTCTACCACTCTGCAAATGTGCCTCCTGGCGTGCTTCTGGTTGTGCAATGAATTCCACTTTACTCCTGAGGGCCTCAGGACTAAAGTGGACTATTTTCGCCAACCCGTAATGTGCTAGGAGGCATGTTTGAAGAGTGGTGGAGAAACGGGGCGTGGCCTCTGAATACCTTTCAGCAATCGAGCTGTGTGGGCCTTACTAGAGTTAACAGGAGGGCTAGTTGGCCACCAAGGGCCCTCAAGAGCCAAGGGGACTCCATTCCCAAAAATAGTAGTACTCCAGAAGGTGCATTTGCAGAGTGGTGGAGAAAGGGTGCATGACCTCTGACTACCTTGCAGCAATTCAGCTGTGTGGGCATTACTGGAGGTAACAGGAGGGCTAGTTGGCTCCCATGGACCCTCAAGAGCAAAGGGGACTTCATCCCCCAAATAGTAGTGCACCGGGAGAAACATTTGCAGAGTGGAGAAGAAAGAGGGCCTAACCATCGAAAACCTTTCATCAAACCCACTGTGTGGGACTTGCCAAGGGTCTTCATCCCCCTACAAGTAGGGCATCAGGGTTGCACTTGCAGATTGGTGGAGAAAGGGGGCGTGGCCTGCTATCAGATCTCAGCAATCCTACTGTATGGGATTTACTGGAGGTAATAGGAGGGGTAGGTGTCCCCCCAAGGACGTGCTTGGGGGCCAACTATCCCTCCTGTTACCTCTAGTAAGTCCCACACAGCAGGATTGTTGAGAAGGTGTCAGAGGGTTCGCCCCTTTTCTCCACCACTTCTAATCACGGGAAGTTATCCAAACAGATCAAATATGAGAAACTTGAAAGGATGCATCAAAAGGAACTGTCTAAATGGTGGGAGACAGAATCATTAGAAAATGCATTGATGAAGGAAGAGTCCCTAGACGGCTAAGGATCTTCACAATCCCCACCTATGAAAATCCTGAACCAGATATGTTACAAGAATGGGTTGATAACTCTAATAATTGTTCAATAATCATGATGAGCGGCTTGATAAAATATGCATTAAAGGACAGATCATGGACATTGGAAGAAATTGAGAATTTATGCACAGAATTGTGTAATGAGGATACCAAGAAAGGCTTCGACCTGTTCATGTCTCACATGCAAGAGACCTGATAAAGTGGAGGAGAATATCAAGTCCAAGAAACAGCATAAATTCATAAGAGATTGTAAGGATTATCAATTTGGAAGAATCTTAACATCAAAGAAGAAATATGAATACATGTGCAAAGGAGAAATGGTGAAGACTCTAGTATCTCAAAACAGTATTATTAGTAACATACTATGGAATCCATAATGGAGAGCGATGTGTCCAAGAGTAATATGTCTTATATCTCTGACTCATCACTCACAAGAGAGGAACCTAATGTGGGAAGGAAGTTTTTTAAGGGATCTTCAATTTCTAAACAGTGGAAGGACAGAGTTCAAAGTAGGAAAAAACTTTCAAATAGGCAGAGGAAAAAGAGGATCAGACAAATCAAGGCAAGAAATAAGAAAATCCAACAAAACCCCAGTGGGAATCCTAACAAGGGGAAGAAATGAGTACACAACAAATGAATGTAGTAAATCATTCAAAATGTTTTTATGCAAAGATGAAACAGAAGTGTTATCATTGTGTTTACCATTTTGTCCGTCTTCTAAGTTGGGTTATGTTCAATGCAGAATTGACTTATTTTATTTCACAAGGAAACTCAAACTTAAAAAATGGTTTGAGCAAAACTCCACAAGACATGAGTAGTACCTTCCTATGAGTGCTTTCCTCATTAAACTTTGATATGTTGCATCAAGATGATACTTTTGTGAATTTGGATAAACTTAACATTGATGTTGGAATGAATTGTCCAAGTGATTTCATACTTAAATCGATCTTACACATAATGTAGCATATGAAACAATTGATGTATTTGAAAAGGGTTGAATACAAGACTTAAAAAAAAAGATTAGATTTAGACCCTTTTTTCAGCAGAAAAAAATTTAACAGCAGGGCAAGTCACAGCTATAAATCACTTAAAATCATGCAATGAGATAGTGAGATGCCAGTCGGAAAAAGGAGGGAATGTAGTGGTGTTATCTTTGGAGAAATTCTTACAGGAAGGAATATGGCAGTTGAGTGACCAGACTTGTTATCAGAATGTGAACTGTAAGGCAATTACACATTTCAATCATGCGTATATTGATATGTTGACAGACTGGATAGATCAGGGGCTCCTGGATTAGGAGGAGTATTGCTTTCTGAAATGTAACCAACCTAGAATCCCGGTTTTATATCTCTCACCAAAACTGCACAAGGATATGATGTTTCCTCCATAGGTTCTCTTCTTGAGAATATATCCAGGTATATAGATCAATATTCAGCACATTTTGTGACTCCCCTACCAGTATATGTATAAGCTACAATACATTTTCTCTCCATCATTGAAGGAGTCCATTAGGAGCAAGATTTTACTTTGGTTAACCATGGAAGTAAGCAGTCTATATACGTGCATCAAACATGAGCTCGGGTGGCGGTATATAGATATTTATTTCGAGCAAGAAAGTATCTCTCCCGTTACATACAGAAATGGTTCTAGATGTGATAACTTACTGTTTAAACTTTTTTTTTTCATTTTCAACAATGAATATTATAGACAAACACAGTGTACAGAGATGGGCACCTGCTATACAAACCTGTTTGTTGGCTGGTGGGAGGAACAAGTGGTCTTCAATACAGAAGGTTATGAAGATCAGGTGCTACTTTGTTTAAAATACATCAACAATGTTTTTATTATCTTGAAGGGGAGTAAACAGTTAGCTCAGACATTCATCAATTAGTTAAATGATAATGAATACAATCTACGTTTTTCAGCTAAGATTGGCAAGAATGCCATTGATTCCTTAGGTGTACAAGTCAGTGCACGTGGGTATACTTTGGTGGCTAAATTATTTCAAAAGAGCACAGCAGGCAACAGCCTACTTCACGTGCCCATCCTAACAGTCTCATATACAGCATTCATTTTGGGGAATTGATAAGAGCCAAAAGGAATTGCAGCACTGAGGCTACTTTTGAAATAGATTGTAAAAAGATGGTCATGAGATTTAAAGAGAAGGGTTATGGCCAAAAACAACATCTAATAAGCACTAGAATAAGTACAGTTGGTTGAAAGGAGTCTGTTACGTCTAACTCATAAAAAAACAAAATGGGTGAGGTGGAAGACAATGTAAGATTCATTAAAATGAATTGTAACTAAACACTGCCATGTGTTAAGTACAGATAATGTCCTGCGCAAGTATGGGGGCGAGCATCCTAAAATCACATGCCACATACAATTTAAAGATATCCTAAGCGTAACCTTGCTCAAGGCACCAGGAGCAATGGCACCAAGAGTAGTATAAGGGGGGTTTTCTGTTGTACTAGATGTAAGGCATGTAGGAACAGCAGCAATGTTGCAAGCTTTAAAGTCCCTAAAACTAACTGAGATTTTGAGGTAAGGAAGCATTTGACATGTAATTCTATTACTGAATATACTGTATTCGGTACCCTCGAGAAAAGCTGTATATTGGAAGCACGATTCATAGGGCAAAAATGTACATTTTAGAAAATAAGTGGGAATCACAATAACAAACAATATCCAGTTGGCAGACATTTTCATGATTTTCATTATCAGAATAGCAATTGTTACAGTTTTTTGTGATTGACAGAATTGATACCAATATTAGAGGTGGCAATGGTAACTTCTGCAAATTGGAATCTAAATACATCGCAGACTTTGAAACTTGTCAACAAATGGCTTAAATTCTGAAGAAGAAATGGCTGTACACCAAGAATAGGCATGTGATAACTTAGGTGCAAAGTGATGTAATTTCTTACTAGCTTTTTGTACTGTTGAGGTTCTTATACTTGCTTTTAGCAATGTTTTCCTTTCATTCTTTACTTTTACACAGGTACACTAGTGATTCCTGCACATCAGACCTAGGAGCTGATTAAGCTACGAAAACATATCTATTATTATCTCTTGATTATTTTCTTAAGAATTTAGACTGATGGATAAATAGATTAGGTTGATGTCTGTTAATATGTGATGATTAATGTTATTTGCCCAGTTGAGCAAAACATTTCCAAATTAGCCCACTTGGGCAGTATTGTTCTTGATTTTTTGGTGTTCTGGCATGACTTATGTTTCTATTGATATTAATGGTTGATGTAAAAAATAGTTTCCTTAGCTGGGTATATATATTACGTTGTATGTCCACTAGAGCAATATCATTACTATTATTACTTTTCAATGTTTTGCATTGGCTGGACTGCAGTTTGATGTTGTGAAGAATAAAGAAAATAGTTGGATATCATATCATGGCTCATACGTTATAAAGGACCTATAAGAAGAGTTTATGTGTTTGTACAATCTGGATTAATATTAGATTAAGTGAACTCTCAGTAAAAACATTGGACTTCCCATGCATTCCCTTTTATATATTATTTTTCACTTTTATTTATGGTTTCTGAGAATTAGGACCATTAGAAGGCATAACATCAATACTAACACCTCTGCGATCAATTAGAGCCAATGAAGCTCTCTTTCGAAGTATTTCTTTATGCACATTTTTTAAACAAAAAAGATACTTAAAAACAAGGATGTTTTAAACAACCTCTAAATTCAATTGAACTGTTTTTACTACAAAACCAATTAACAAACATATAACTTGTACTATTACAAAAATATTGAAAATATAATATAACGTGACAATATTTTAACAACAATATTAAAAGCAACACTAACAACAATATTCTTACCTGAAATATTTCTGTTAATGATATAGAAACTCAATATGTTAAACTCAATATTTTGGTCAAACACCTTGTATATGTTGCTTGGATAAGAATGTACCTTGAAAAAATAAAAAAACAACAGGTGTTTTGCAAAACAGGAACAAGTTGGTTTAATTAAACACAACGGCAGGGAGAGCATCCACAGAACAGCGTCTGAAGACAGTCTCGAAGTACAGAGGCTTTGACCAGCATTTTATACAATACTTGCAGTACAATAAACCGATCAAACATTCTTGTAGAGCATGTGTGTAGTCATAAATTATAAGTACTTTACATATAGAGCTGTGCACTTGAACAAAATGAGCTTATTCAATCCTTTTAAATTTCTTTCAGTCCTTTATTTTCAAGTTTACATGAAGTTTCACAAAAAAGCAGCCAACACGATTCGTTCGGTTTGGCAGATAGCCAAAAGAACTTCTTCAGGGCTCTGTAATTCACACAAACAGACGTAATAGTCTTCAGCAATGATTAGCAAAAATATTTTTATAATTCGCCCAGATTCTATCTTTAGAACAACATCAAGTCAACTCAATAAATTCCAGTAGAATGATAAAAATCAGAAGAATAGGTGCTCTCAGTCCCTAGTGGGCTGATCTCCGCCTTGATACGCTGTTGTTGCTTCCCAGCCAGCACCATCCGTGGAAAATAAAGGACTGAAAGAAATTTAAAAGGACTGAATAAGCTCTTTTTGTTCAAGTGCACTGCTCTATATGTAAAATATTCTGGAATCTGTGATCAGGGGCACCAAAAGGCAACAGGTGCTGAAAAGTGTGCACAAACCATCCACTTAATAGGACTGTAGCACAGTTGTGAGGTGCTTATCGTTAAAGTCTGTTGCCTAAAGCTTTCATTGGATTTTTATAAATTATAAGTACAACCATGTGATAACGGGGACACTGGTGGCTCTCGATCTCAGGGAGAGCTAGTGTGGGCCAGTGTGTATGTGTCCAGATGTCCAGCATGAGGAGCCCATGATCACTACATGCGGTGTGCTTGCTGCGTCCTGATTGGCTGTGTATTCCTACCTACATGTGGCATCTAACTTTGTGGTATTTTGGGAGCATGAGCTTTTGGGCAAACATATTTTATTGGGGCCAAATTCCTCTGATCTGTTTGTGGTGTAGCTGCCTATCTGTGGGATTGATCGGGTTTTCCCTGGTTGCGCATTTGTTTTCGGGCTAAATGTACCCTGGGTTTGGGTTGCAGGGTCTGCCTGACCATGTATTTCTGACTTGAGGTTGACCTCGTATTCACCTAATTTTCAACAAGATCATTTTCCTCTTCTGCAATGTCCTTGTACTGAGCCCAGACAAAATAATCAGCAGTTCTTCTTCTTCGAGCCCGATGCAACAGAATTGTTTTCTTCTTTAGCGGATGCTGGGACAACTCAGACAGATCTTCACCAGGGATGACCAGCATTGGGGTGTGTATGGTGACCAGGGAGCAGAGGCACCAGGATCCGGGGACAAGCTGGGTGTAGGCGAGCTTGCCGCACTTTCAATACATATCCATCAACGTGGCGGTGCCTCGTTGCAGGTCAGGTATATGCAGTATTACTTCACAGTGCTCATTAGAGCCAATCAGTATGGTTCTTTTGCCTCTGAAACACAAAGAATAGAGTGTAAATTTCCATACAATTAAGGGTGGCTCTTCACCCTCCAACCATATATACCGATTAATTTCCGTATCCCAGATTTCCTGGCATGGGATGTCTATGCCAGTGTTTCACCACCTCTCATGGGACACATTTCCCCTAATGTGGTCGTGGTGAGCAGCCCTGCACTGGAATTCCATATCTGTGGCCCCAAAGATGTTAAGGGTCTCCCTGGGACACCAGATGGAGGTGAGAGTGGACATATTTGTGCACTGGTGTGGTAGTCTTGTTACGTCCAAGAACCTCTTGTCTACAAAGTCCCAGGGCCAAACAGTGTCCTTCCCTATAGTGCCTCTCTTTCTCATCTTGCCTCGTTCCATTTGAATGTCGCTAGGTTCGATAAACATGTACAGTGCTGTGAGTTTGGTCTCATACCGGGTGATGTTTATTACTGTTCTACAGGTTTCTACTCTATTGGATTGAATCTTGGCCCTAATCCTACATAGGACCAGGTAGATGAGACATGTTGCTTCCTCTGGGCTATCTCTTGGGAGAAGTAAAGCCTATTTTCTCCTATGGTGTGGGGTACAAGTGAAAATATTCAGCATAACCTGTTCCTGGTTTGAGGGCCCACGGCGGTCGTGTTGATACCAGGTGTTTTAAAAGGAGTGTGCTGTGTAGTGCGTGACAAATGCTAGAATTTGGTTCAGCATTGGTGATAGTGAGGCGAGAATGGTCTATGCACATGCATTGCAAATATTATGAAGAAGATTTTATGAAACTAGGGATATTTCTGGCTCCAGATAGGTGCAAGAACACCCAGACTAAACATAGGGTGTACAAGAATACAAAAATACATAACTTGGAAAACATTTGTAGGTATTGGGATGGTCTTCAGGAGTGTTTTCTGTCATCTGGTTGCCAAAGGATGTCTTCTCTCAGTGTAGTAACAAAGAGTCTCTTATTATTTTTTTCCAAAGAAAAAGTGTCTGTAAAACCAATTTTCGGTCTGTGTTCTTGAGCAGCTGGCCTAATTAATGTCTTTTGAGAGGCCTCTGTAATGATGGTACACATGTGGTTCTATTGTGGACCTGTGGAATAAGCTGTGCGTTATAGGTCAGCTTGAAGAAAAAACATTGTTAAACAGTTTTGGTAGAGTTCCTGTGTTCCTCTTTTTAGGGGTACTCTATTTCTTTTTTCACTGTGTGCAAAACTTTCTAGTGGGGACTGGAAAGACGTTGGTGATGGTTTTTAGGGAAATATCAGTTTAGATGGGTAGCATTATTTTGGTCCCCCTCTCCTTGCTGCGGTGGCAAGAGTAGTTTCCTCTGTGGGTTGCTTACATTAAATATTTATACGCGTGTGCATGTGTGAGTGTGTGTGTGTATGTGTGTGTGTGTGTGTGGGTGTGTGTAGGTGTGGGTGTGTGGTTTTAAAAGTGCTGGGG
Organism: Triturus cristatus; assembly: GCF_964204655.1. Lineage (NCBI taxonomy): Eukaryota > Metazoa > Chordata > Amphibia > Caudata > Salamandridae > Triturus > Triturus cristatus. The sequence goes on from NC_140587.1 coordinate 629,683,399, forward strand.
TGTCCTTTTGACCTGCATGCACTGTCTGCAATGTGAGGGGAAGTGAATTGTGATGTTCTTGTTGTCACATGAATGTTCCTTTGGTCTCTGCACGTGGCATGTAAGGATGTTTTCCCTAATGCAGTTCAGTGTTTTGGCTACGCACTGTTTTGCGAAGCTTTGGCTTTTGGGCTTCTTTCGGGTTTTTTCTGCCAGGTCATTGGGCACCTTCCTGGGATCTCGTTTAGCTAGTTGTAATGTGGCATATCAGTGGGGGTCGAGACGGTGCTCTGTGGCCCCCGTGATTGGGATGTCACAGTAAATTAGATCGGACCTATTGCTTCATGAGACGATGTTATTGAGGCCCTATGTGTATTTTTTCAACAAGGAGGGTGCGGTGGCAAGCATCCTCATGCACCGTGCGAGTGGGCCTGCAATGGCCATCTTTGGAACCCCTCTATCTCCCTTCACCCCTCCTCTACCTTGGATCCAGGATGCGTTGGATCTGCCACCCTCGGCAGGAATCAGGGATTTCCTACCCAATGAAATACTACTCCCACTGCTCTGGAGGGGCATGGTTCGATGAGCAGATTTTGGATGTACTTTGGATGATGCTTTGAATGCATCAGGGGAGAGGAGAAGACAGGATGTCCTGCTTACAATGGGAGTTAGATTCGCAGCTGGTACTTGTCCCAAGTAACAGACTGAAATGGCTATTGCCCCAGGAGGCAATTCCCTATTGTCTTGGTGCCACATTTGTGCATGGATTATGGAGCTCTATGGGTTATCTCAACACCTCAAGTGCACGGAAACCATGGCTTCTGACACCAGAGAGTCCCCTTGTTTTGGAACTTAAAGGGGGGCTCCATTGGCTCTAGGCCCTGGGGTTGGCAAGACTTACATAGCTCGCCCAAGGCTGGACTTGAACTGCTGGACCTGGGTGCTGGTTTTATTCACCAGTTGGGGCCACCTAGCTCCCTCGTCAGACTGCCCTCCCCTGGGGCATGGCCAGCCAATCCCGCCCTGGAGGACTAGCAGCAGAATGGGGCTAGGCCCCTGCAGGCACCCAAAATGGTGTATTCAGCATGGATTCCAAATCAATATAGTATGGCAGTCCTAAAGTAGATTGCGAATGTAGTGGTGTGGGTGCTGTGTCCTGATTGACTGAGCGTCCCTAACTACATGTGGCATCTAACTTTGTGGTATTTTGGAAACGTGAACTTCTGGCCAAACTTTTGTATACCCTCCCATTCTGCATGTTTATATTAATCTGAATAATCAACTAATAGTAATTTTATTAATTTGTTTGCAGTGGAAGACTTACCAATTATATTAACAAAAGAATTACACGTGGGAATTGCACTTTGCATGGCTAAACTAATTGTATACTAACATATGTATGCATGTTAATAGTAGAAAATTAGAATATTGCATGATATATGTTGCTTTTGGGATGTAATTGTAAGTTGCGCATCATTGAGTGAGTATAAACGCTTTGAATGTTGCTATTCTGCTAGATAATTACTTACACATAAGGGAATTAGTGAGGGTTTAACATTTTATTAGCCATTTCCATGTTTTAGTTACATTTTTGTGTTTGTTTTGCTTAAGTTGACCATTTCGGCCTAATCCAAGATGGCTGAATGAGATGTATAACGTGACTACTCCTGAAACACGAGGTTCTGGGTGAAGTGCGCATGCGTCACTGCCAGCAACAATGGCCTAGTCCTGACCCCAGGAGAAGATGTTCTTACCAAGGACACTCTGGGAGCCTCGCCAACGATAATACAATGAACTGTCTTAAAACCGGAACCAGCAAGTGCGATGACTTCATTTTGCGGACTATGTGAGAACTTTACCGCTTGACCCCACATCCACCAATGGGAACAGTCTAAAACCCCAATCTTTATACTTTTTATCATTAATTTCATTATAAAAGTAGGTAGGAAAGTGAACTAAAAAACTCTTCCTTCTTTGACGAACTCGATTTCCTGACGTTATGCTGACGGAGAGGACGTGACTCTGCTGGACAGCGGTTATCCTGAATCTTTGAGAGACTGAATTGCGGCCTGACTTTGATGAATTTAAAGGTTTTTCCTCAACTTGACTGACTTAGGGGACGACTTTTAGCCAGATTAGGTAAATATGATGCTCTGTGCTTTGGATGATGATTTCTAACAATTTGCAATTTTATCAGATAAACGAAATTTGATTAATTGATAAATGTGTTGTGTCGATTATTTGAAGAAGAGAACTAGGATAAGGAGAAGAGTATAGATGAATGAATTGGATCACTAAACTACAAAACAACTAAATGATTCATCACCCAATGAGGGGAATATCACAATGTTGGAGTTAATAAAATATTCAATGCATTTAGGATTTAGGTAAAGATATTCCTTTCATGTCAGCGTTTGGAAACTTATTCCTCTAGGGAAGCAGATCAATGAAGTATGAGTGTTGGTGTTATGGGCCCCAACAATGAATGTTTTGAGTAGATCTGCTATTGCGGTATTTGGTCTGTGACAAAGGGGAAATTTGATGTTCCACGCTGAAACAGGTTCAATCAGGGTTTTCCCTGGTTGCGCATTTGTCTTCGGGCTAAATCTAAGCCCACCTGTGATCTATCAATCAGTAGGCCTGGGTTTGGGTTGCCGGGCCAGTCTGACCACAAATCTCTGACTCACAGTAGATGGGGAGGTCATCTTGGGTGAATTCAACAGCAATGATATGAGCTTGTTGCTGCATGTGCATAAAATAGGGCGTCCTTGATATCTTTTTTATCAGTATTCTCATGATTGTGTATACAGTTGTCGTAGTGTACATTGGCATTGCTATTTTTGACATTGTTATGCATGCGTACTTTATGGCGTACATTGCATTTACTGGTATTGCTGCTGTTGAGTCTTAACATTTAATGGTGTACATTGATATCGTATTCACTGATTTTAACATTAACAATGCAGCAAAGTTGCCGCATGGTGAATTAAGCACCCATCAAGTCAAAGGAAAGCAATATATATAAAGTGGAAAAAATGGTAAAGATCACACCATTAATATTCAGGTGAAGAGGTAGGGTATAAACTAGAGTGTGTGCTGTGTGCCTGGGAGTCGTCAAGGCTGTGCTGTCTGCTGCCAGGTAAGGTACGTTACGACGGGCGTAAGCATTGCCGCCGCTTTAGAAGGTTCAAAGTGCGACCTGCTATCCGCGGTGGGTGAGGTTTTATGACATCAGAGGGAGCACGGTTGGCTTGCGTACCTATTGACATTATATTGCTTTTACCCTGAGACAGGTCTTTCTTGTGGTGTGTGAGGCTCACAGCTCCTAAAATGGCTGCGGGCGGTGGCCATTTTAGGATGCTTGAGTGGAGGGTGCCGCAGGACCCATGACCTCACCTCCTCTCATTCCTGCCCGAGACCCACCATGCATGACAGAGATTCCAGAAGCACCCAGGCTGAAACATTCGATGACGGGGCGCGGCTCACGATTTATACCGTTTAAAAATGATGTATACGACTTTCCTCATTTTAACACTCTCCACTCCAGTGCAAGTTAACGGAAACATTGATATTCCCACGTTTATCTTCAAAGGTACCCCCGGCTGTAATAGCATAGTTGAGTGGTGTTACTGCACCGGTGCAAATTTATTTATCCATTATTATATAGGGCAGCCCTTACCCAAAGGTGCTATGGCACTTTCCAATCAAAATGTTTACATAAGGTCTAATACAAATGTGAGCTTTACAGCTTCACAACTGTTCGCTTAAGAATAAACACTCTGCACTAGTCATAGAAAAAATCCGCCGAGCGAACATATTTTTAAAAAGAGGTGGTTTTCTAAAAATCTTGTAAACAAACATTGTCTGCTCGTTCGAAATTGTGACTTCTGCATGAACAGCCAATGTGAGAAAAATAACTGCATTTGCAGTCATGTATAAATGAGGGGCAATGTCTCATATTTCTTTGGTAAAGAACAGGAGAAATCTGTTCTTTTTGTTGGTGAGGTCGTTGTTTTGTACTGCATAAAAAGACAAAGATAAATAATTATCTTAATTTCACTGCTAAGCAATTTAACATGTTGGTGTCTTCATGGGAGTTTTTAATAAACCTTTAGGGCTATTGTTTCCTTCCGTAAAATCAGCAGAACATAGACAGAAAAAATTAATTAGTATCAGCTTATATTCTGCTCGAAGCAGAATCTTCATCAGAAATGTCTTGATTATAATATAGACCAGGGTCATAATAACCACAAATAAGTATTATCATTTACTTGATTTTCCTCCAAAAAGACATTTAATTAACCAACATGTGCTGCACGGTCAGCACAAACACAGTTATACCTTGAGAAACCACTCCATTTCACTTTTGGTATTAGCCTATATCATACTCAAACCTCATCTATTTGGGGGTCTCTTAAGTAAAATCGATAGAATTTGATGTAAAATACAAGTCAAATGTGTCCATGTGGCATATACATTAAGGAAGTTTTTGGTTTCCCCAAAACTGTCTGTCTAGTACAGACCCCCCAAAATGGACCATGGCGGTTCATAAAAAATATGCTGTGCTCACATTTAACTCAACACTTGAGCCTGTGTATCTTGCAGGAATGAGTGTCAATAAATGTATATGTATCATTAATTTCAATAGAATACAATATGGTAAAAACCGACAGTCCAATTCAGTTATACTGCCAACATGGCAGATTGTATTCTGGAATTTCGAGTGTAAGAATATCATCACACATTAATATCGTAGACATAATATTGAGGGACAAAATATCGAAAGGTATGTGCATTTAGGGAAGTTTAGATTTGCTTTCCTTAACTCCACATATATATATATTGTCAAGACAAACAGAGGAGTCAAGACACATAGGGCCCGATTCACAAAGGTCAACTTAGACCAAAAGTCTAGGTTTTCGACTTTCGGTATTCACAAAGGTAAGTTACGGGCAGTATCTTTACATCCGCACTCGAGGCAGAATTTCCTTACTTGGGGTGAAATTTCCACAGCGAGTGCAGAGATTCCACTCCACACCTGGAGTAGACTCTCCGCCCTGGGCGATCAGCCTCGAGTGTGGAGATTTCACTCTGGCGGTGGAGATTCCACTTTGGGAGTGGTGTGGAATCTCATCATTTGGGGGAGAGATTCCGCCCTGAGTGCGGAGACTCTGCGACGAGTGTAGACAAAAAGATACTACTCATAACTTACCTTTGTAAATACCTCTTCATGCCTGGGCATTTTCCACAATATGGAAACATAAATTAGACCTTCTCTTTATGCTGTGTGTCATTCGTTTTTATTCTATTTTTTTGCTTAATTACCTCGGTTGCATCACATTTCCCTACATGATATGCTCATATAGTACTGCAGAGGGTTTTACATAATAAGTAAGGCTCACGTTTTTCCATTTGTACAGATTTTTGCATTTAAATACAGACAAAAACTCTGAGCATGTCTGTATTCATGTTTACAAAAATAAATAAATACAGAAAGTAGCTATTCTTTTATGTTACCTTCAATGTTGTCAGTCACGGTAACCAGGTCGGTGTCTGTGCAGGGGGAGTTTAAAAATAAATACATTTCCTTAAATGAGTGCAAATGTACACATCTATTTATGCTAAAATGGTACTGTTTTCCAGTGAATGCATTCGTTGGAGTTTATATGTGGCTGCTTACTGGGCTAAACCTCAGCAGGCATCTAAGTGTCAGGGCTAATTTATCAGTAACAGAAAGGAAGACATATTCTAATTGTAACTTCTTTTTTTCAAAATACACAGAACAAATAATAAGTACCAAACATACGATCAAAAAATAAATATGGATTATTACCAATAGGAAGATCAAAAGATAAATATGGATACACGCTGTTCGAAACGTGGACAAATCAAATACCATAAAACCTAGAGCCTTCATAATAGGCTACCTACCTGCATTGCTTTACATTATGCATCAGCTCTGATGAGCCTAATGGCCTCCTACTTATAAATTCAACTCATAAACATTATCTGTACTTTACTGCTGCGTCGGGTTGTCTCTTCTAAAATGCACACTACTGAAGTATAATAATAAAACTATCATTAACTATATAAAGAGGAGCAATGTCCATTTATTTGCTCAAAATTCCACATCACAAGGTCGAAAACTGTGCCTCTACTTTAGTTCAGTCATTTTAATTTCAATTGTGTTGCTCTTATGTTGATTGCATCAGTTGAAATGTTTAGTACATGGCACAACCCTGTAGAGGTACCAAATCTATGTCGGAGGTCAGACCAAACTATACCCACTTCAGGGAAGTTCTGAAAACTAAACTGTTCTGGATCATCTGCAACTAAATTCTGCATACTCTAGTCAACAATTAAATACGAACTGAGGCCGTGCTGAGGCTTAGTCTTCACTAATTTAACTGGTTTCCCAGTCCACAGGTTACAGACTTTAGAGTTGCTGAAAGGTGCTGTACACTGTTTTACAAAAATAATAAATAGGTAACATACCATAACATACATCAATAACAAAGTGTAAAAAAAAGCATGCCTGCACACTAAGATAGTTAGCATGTTTACGAAAGGTAAAATAGAACTTGATTTGTTACAGTAGGGAGCTGTTGTAATATTAATAATATACGAAAGAGTGCGTATTTACCTGTCCCTGGTCTAGAGGAATCATTGTGTTGATGGTCTCTGGGGGCATTTGTTTTGTGTTGCCAAACCAAGTGTGCACATGTTCGGGCTGGGTTTGCACAGATGATTTGGGGAACGTGATAAAGAATGGAATTTTACAGGGGTTTGACCAATCGTTTAGGATAAGGTTGTCAACAGTTACACATTTAGAAAGAACAATAAAAAGGTGGGAGGTGGCACCCAGATAATTAGTAGATTTTAGAGACAGCTGTGTTAGAACTTTGTGCAGTTGGAATGGGGATACGTTTACTACAGATACATAATTAGGGTCATTTTAATGTAAGTAGAAATTAATGCAAGTAGAAATCATTGTAAATGTCAATGTAAGGTGAAATCCATCTATAGTAAGTGCAATTGTGTTCTCTTTTTTGCCTTGAAATTCTTTTTGTAGTAAACAGTGTGTTCCCTTAATGAATTATTCATAGTAACCTCATTGTAATATTTAAAATATACTCATTGATCCAATAAAGTTTGCTAAGTCTAATGGGTCATTATATGTTGAAAAGTCATACTTTTCTATCACATCAAATGTTTGTTCATCTCTGAATGTATTTTGGTGACTGTCTTTACAATGAAAACAGAGGAAAAAGGCATATAGAAGGATTTGAAGAAAGAAAAATCTTCCTCATTAATACCACTAAAAACAATAGGATGTTGTCACATAACTAATAACATGCAATTGCTGAATTGTTAAGCGGCATCGAACATAACAGAGCTCGCATTAATTTATGAATGTTTTTAAGCAGCAGATTTTGAATATTCATTTCAAAAACACTCATTCTGGATCCTCATGTGAATTACAAAATCTCAGCTGTTTGGAAGCAGTTTGTTAACTGTCCCTGCGATGTCCCTATGGGGTAAGAGGATAATTTGTAAACCCTGTGTTTTAGGTTATGTGTCGATTGTGTTTCTTTATACTGCCCTCTATTCATTAATATATTTCATATTCCATCATGTATTAACCTCATGTTATGTTAATTGAATGAATAATCATGACACACTGCAGACTTTGGGGGGATCTATATGGTGTAGAGACAGAATATTGAGCACAAAATATTGAGTTCCACAAATATCAAGGGTTAGAAATATCGACAGCAAGTATATCGTGGTCAAGAATCTCGATTTAAGGTAAGTAATATCGATTTTAAAAATATCGAAGTGTTTAATATCGTTTGCAAAAATATAGTCGATAAAAATATCGGTTTTTATTATTTTTATGTATGTTAGTATATATTTTATATGTATGTGATGTATGATTTTTGTATAAGAATTGTTTGTATTTTTATTTTATGTGTTAAATCTTTAGAAGTTATTATTTTTTTTTTTATTTGAATTTTGCGCTTTTAGTTCCGCAACGGGTTGTGGGTTTATAGGGGAATAGGGTGGGAAGTAATTTAATTATATTAAATGGATTAAATATGTTTTAATTTGAATTTTGTGTTTTTAGTTCTTTAGCGGGTTGTGGGTTTATAGGAGCATAGGGTGAAAAGCAATTTAATTATATTAAATGTATTGATTAATGTGCATTTATTAATATTTGTTTAATTCATATGTTATAATGTTAAATGTGTAAAGTAATTTATTTTTAATTTATGAATTAATAATTGGTTATTAATTAATTTTAATTAATTGGTTATTAATTTTGGTAAATTTGTCAATAATGTTAGGTGTGTTTTGTGGTGTTTATAGGTGTAACGGGTGAGAAGTAATTTATTTTTAATCTATGAATTAATAATTTATTGTCAATTAATTTTAATAAATTAATTGGTAATTAATTATGGTAATTGTGAAATTAATTGTAGGTATGTGTTGTGGTTTTTATAGGAGTAAAGGGTGGGAAGTAATTTGTGTTTAATTAATTATAGTTAGTTGTTAATTAATGTTAATTATTTGATATTTATTTTCGGTAATTGTTTATTTTTTTGGGTGTTGTTTTTACTTTTAAAGGGTGGGTATTAAATGAATTTTAATTATTTAATTATTAGTTGTTAATAGTAATACTTTTTCCTTTAAAAATAGTATTTAATTTTGTTTTATTATTTTATAGTTTAATTTAGGTGTGTTGTAGATAATATAGTGAGCATGTGTACTCAATGAATGTTTTTGTTATTAATAAGATTTTTTTAATTGAATATTAATTATGTTAATTATGGAAATAAATGTAATAAAAAATGTTGAAGTGTTTTGTTATTGGTGTGGTGTTATATGGTGGGTAATAAAATTAATACATTTATATTTTAAATATTTTTTTGTTTGTTAATAATGGCTACTTTCAAATAATTATTGTTTATAAATGTATTTATTAATTTATTTTATATATTATTTGTAGGTTTTTGTTATATGTAATTAATATTATAACATGTGTTCTTTTTATATGTTTAATATATTTTGTTTTATATTTTTAAAATATTGTTTATTTATTTGTATGGTTTTTAAAATGTTGTAATATTTTTGGATTTTTTCCAATTGTTTAATTGTTATTAGTCATTTTAGTTTTCTGCTATCCAGCACTTGCCCTACTGTTGCACTCACTGGGGTGGGAATAATAATGTTTACCCCTCCGCAATCCAACACTTTCACTACTGTTGCACTCACTGGAGTAGGAATAGTAATGTTTGCCCCTCCGCTATCCAACACTTTCCCTACTGTTGCACTCTTTGGAGTGGGAATAGTAATTTATACCCCTTCGCTATCCAACACTTTCCCTTCTGTTGCACTCTGTGGAGTGGGAACAGTAATTGTTTCCCCTCGGCTATCCAACACTTTCTTACTGTTGCTAGCCCTGGAGTGGGAATAAAGATTTTTACCCCTCCGCTATCCAACACTTTCCCTACTGTTGCACTCACTGGAGTTGGAATAGTAAATGTAATTATTCTTCTTTTTAACACTTTCCCTACCGTTGCCCTTATTGTATTGCCAAATGTAAGTTTAAATTGTTTTAATAGTTTAATGTTTTAATTTATTATAGAATGTTTTTATTTTATTTCAGATTATTGATATATATATGTTTTTATATAATGTTAAAGTTAGAAAATGAAATAAAGATAATAGTTGTTAATAAATTATTTTTAATATATGTATATGTATAAATAATTATGCTTGTGTGTTTATATTTTTTTAATTAAGTTTTTTTGTTATATTGAGTTAAATATATATTAAATTTAATTTATTCTGCTAAAAATAATATTAATATTTAATTTATTTACAATATATTATTTTATTGTATATATATTTTTAAATCGCTATTTCTGACAGCTATATTTTTAAACTCAATGTTTTTGATTCGATATTTTTGTATTTACCTGTTAAGGTATTGGAGTCGATCTTTTTGCAGTGGATATTTTTCCAGTCGATATTTAGAACATCGATGTTTGTTACAGCGATATTCTATCAGTGAACCATCTATATCTGTGACATCTTGCTCCATTAAGATGTTGAGAGACAGCTTGGTGCCCGCCGGCCGCTTGCAGTGATCCTGTTGGACCTGTGGAGAGGGCCCGAGGATGCCAGAGCCTTCTTTGTTGCCCCCGAGGCAGAGGCCTGGCCTGACTTCATTGGCGCTGCGGTCTTGTGTTCTTGGTGCAGCCCACTGGAGGTGAAGATCCATTGCCCCCCCCGAGGCCCGGGTCAGCATGGACGGCGCCGCGGGCCCCCATTGGCGGTGTATATGACTGGAGGCGAGGACCCCCGCTACCCTCCGAGGCCCTGACTGACGGCATCGGCGCCGTGGGCCCCCATCGCTGGTGCGGCCTGCTGCGGCAGCGGTCCCCGGTCGGCCCGGGGCTTGGTTTGACGGTTCTGGCGCCATGGTCCTCCGCCTGCTGTGTGGACTATTGGGAGTGGCGTTCCATTGTTGCCCCCCCAGGGCCCGGACGGACACCACTGGAGTTGTGATCTCGTTTGGCCCCCGAGGCCCAGGCAGACATCACCTGTGTCACGGGCTGCCACCTGCTGAGCGGCCTGATGGGAGCGGCGCTCCCCTGTCACCCCCTTGGCCCCAACGGCCATCACTGAAATCATGGGCCTTCATCTGCTTCGAGGCCCACTGGGAGTCGGGAGCCTATGAAATCCACGTTGGAGAGGCCTGAACACGTCCTGATTGCCTCTGCTGAGCCCGAGGCCTGAGCCGCTGTTGCGGGCACCGCTGACTGCCGGTGGGTGGTCTGCAGTAGGTGGAGTGCTCCTGCGAACTGGCGTGGAGGTAAGGAGTGGGGGTGCTGAGGCATCTGGTTTTGGGGTGAGGATTCGGCCATCGATCGGGCAGCAGGCAGGGTGCAGGGGGGCCCCTGGTTAGCACGGCTCCTCTTCCCTCCGCCCTCCTCCTCCCCCTCCTCCCCCACTCCCGACGCGCCTCTTGCGACCTGCGGTTGCGGTGAACTGACCCATCCTGTAAAGTGGTTGCGACGGCGCGGTTTGCTGGACTTTCCCTCTCTGGGCCTGGAGTGTGGACGGGATTGCTTCGGGTGGCGGTGACCCTCTGAAGGGCATCCCTGAATCAGACATGGAGGTCTGATGGCTCCCTGGGGGCCTCGGCCATAGCTTGTGTGGTGGGGCTTGTGTGGACTCCTAATCCTCTCCTTGGGCCTGTCCTGGGTCATTGGTCATTATTGCATTCCTGGGATCATCTGCCCGCATCGGCCCCTCAGTCTGGATCGCGGCTTTGCTCCTTCCTTCCCCCTCTACTCCGGCTGCACATTTCGGGTGGCGGCAGTTTGATCCGCGCCAAGTCTTAACGTCTGCTGCTTGCCCTGCTGACCCCCGGCCCACCTGTGTTAGCCTGCCAACTTCCCACTGTGGGGTCTATTTGTGGGGACTTTGAACCCGTGATTCCCCCGGGGTCACCATTGGCAGAAAGGACAGATCAGCTAGGACCCCTGGCACCCAGGCAAAAATGGATCGCTTCACCACCTCGGAGGGGAAGCAACCGGGGGTGTGACTGAACAGGAAGCTCCTCCGTCGATGGATTTGGCCACCATCCTCCAGGCCATTCATGCATCACAGACCTCGGTGGAGGGCAAGATCGCAGAAGTGCAAGTAGACATAACTCATTCGACAGGACTTCTGAAACGCCACTGCCCGGATTAAAGGGACTTAGACCCGTATCTCCACTGTAGAGGATGACGTCCAGCACCTTAAGGGGCAGGTGGCCCGTCTCCAGTTGCACACTCAAGAGTTGCACCGTCGGGCGGAGGATGCCGAAAACAGATCCCGGCGCAATAACCTCCGCCTGGTAGGCTTTCCGGATGGAGCGGAGCAGGGCCGCAAGGTGGACTTCCTAGAGAGGTGGCTGTGGTCATGGATCCCGGAGGGCTCTCTCTCTCCTTGGTTCGCGACTGAGCAGGCCCACCGGTTTTTGGCCCCCAGGCCGGCGCCGAGTGCACCTCCCGCCCATTCATAATGCGGGTTCTCAACTTCAAAGATCACAACGCCATCCTGTCTGAAGCTTGCAAACAACAGCGGCTACACTATAAGAATGGTGCAATCATGATCTTCCCAGACTACACCCACGAGGTTCAGGGCCAACGCCGCTCCTTTGGGGAGGTCAAGCAAAAGCTCAGGACACTTAACATTCAGTATCGGCTCCTCTTCCAGGCTCGCCTGCGAGTGGTGTTCGCAAACATTACGCTGTTCTTCGACAACCCGACGGAGGCCTGGACCTGGGCAACGGAGGAGCACCCTCTGCGGGCTGATGACCGGGCCCTGGGCTTGGGGGGAGCGGAGGGCGTACTTGGCTGCCTCACTCCCTTCGCTCCTCAACCTCAGCGTAACCGCTCCTGCAGGCGCCGTGGGCAGAGGAGGGCCCGCTCAGACTCCCCACCAGGCCACTCACAACAGCTAATATCGCTCTCCGAGGGACCCTCGACTGGGAGGCACTCTGGCTCCTCTGGCCGTCTGGATGGCGGTGGTGTTTTGCCGGGGCCCTCGGCGATTGACCACCCAGAATCGGACCTCTCACGTAGCCCGATGCTCCTGAAAGACCCTGCTTGAACTGGTCTCTGCCTGCCGGGCCTGGCTCCGCGGCTGGAGACGGCGCTTTACCTCAGAACATTTCTTACCTTCCCGATGGACTCATATACACGCATCCGGACATGTGGTGGGGTCCTCCACGCTTCCCCATTCCCAAGCGTTTTAGTTTGGTTGTTTAATTGGTTTATTGTTAGGGAGACTGATGATTCCGTTCCCGAAGTGTAGGGTGGGAGAGGGGTTGGGGAGGTGGGACCGTTGTCCGTGTTCCAATTTTGTTTTTGGTTGTTTTATTTTTTAGTTTTGCTGCACCAGCTCTCACACAGCACCCTGATTTGAACCCCACGAGACACGCAGAGCTCCTTTCAGATACCTTGATGGACCTGCTGATATCCAGCTGTGAAGCCATACCTAACGCGGGACCCATAATCACACTGTCATATTCACCAGTAGGCCTGACGCATTCCTGCGGGGCACTTCTCTGCACTCCACCAATACTCAAATCATCCCGGGACCCGCATCCAGCGGAGTACATAGACTTCCCTTTGGACGCTACACTACACCCGCACGCACTCCTTCTTGATGTAGGCCCCCTTCAGGGACCCAATTGCCACGCTATTCCCCCAAGCCACCATGCCAGATATACCCCTATTGAGCACTTCTCTAAGCATCTTGTCTTGGAATGTTAATGGCCTCCTGGACCGTTTCAAGCGGATGGCTGTCCTGCGCTACGCGATACACCTTGGGGTGGACATATTATTATTGCAAGAGACGCATTTGCTGGGTATCCATTGCCCCTTCCTAGCGCGCTATGGATATGATAGTGAGTGGCACTCTGGGTTCACTCGGGGATCCCGAGGGGTGGCGATCCTGGTGAAGCACTCTCTTCCCCTTGTCATTGCGCAGACAACCCTCGATGCCCAATGTACATTTGTGGCCCTCAGCGGTAAATTACACGGCAGCCCCATCAACCTCGTATCGCTCTACTCTCCTCCAATGCTAGCGGCGACACTAGCTAAATCAATAGATCTCCTGTCGTCCTTACCATTGGGCCTTGCTTATCTCAGGGGGGATTTCAACGCGGTCTCTTCACCTGACCTTGATACGACCGGTCCCCCTTCCCGCAGTAGGACTACACAGGCAAAGCAACTGAGGACATGGTCTGAGTCCCTGGGTCTATGTGATGCTTGGCGTACATGGCACCCGCATTCTAAGCACTTTACACACACTTTGGCAGCGCATCACATGCAAGCACGTATTGACGCCATTTTCGTTTCATCAACAGATTGCCTCACGGTTCAGTATGTCGCCATCCTCCCATGTGGTATCTCGGACCACTCCCTGGTAATGATTCACGCGGGCCCTCCTCCCACCTTCATGCGGCAGACATGGAGACTTAATGCCTGGTTTCTCCAAGACAGGGAGTTCCGGAAGGCGGTGGGTCACGAACTTAAACAATATTTCCTCTCTAACGATGGATCCGTCTCCTCCCCGGGCGTCCTGTGGGAGGCGGGCAAGGCCACGATTAGGGGGTTCGCTAAGGGCCAGCTCAAACATCAGCGACAGGCCCAGGCAGAACAAATTACCAGTCGTGAGGCGCAAGTCTTGCGCCTCAAGCGGGTCTCCGCTCAGTCTCCAGATGCCCCTCAAGCCAGACTCCTTGCCCGGCTCCGGTCAGAAATCAAGCAGTTGTCGCTGGAAGCGGCCAAACTGCTTTGGCGTTCATCCGTGGCCAGGGTGTATGGCTGGGGCGACAAGAACGGTCGCTCCTCCATCTCCTTGCCACATACCCTACGGCAAACCGCATAATTCCTGAGGTCATGGCGCAGAATGGCTTGTTGTGCCGTTCCCCAAACGGATGCCCCGTGCCTTTGCTTCCTATTATCAGCAACTATACGCGGCCAGATCCCCATCCCTTTCACTCGCTGGTATGTTGGAGGTCGAGGGTGACCCCCTCTCCAGCCTAGATCCCATTAGCCAGAAAGACCTTGATCGCCCCATCACATGTGAGGAGATAGAGGGAGCGATTGCCCTTGTTTCCTCCGGCAAGACACCGGGTGCAGATGGCCTCCCTCAAGAGTACTACATGCATTATCATGACATTCTCACTCCGCATTTGGCGGGGCTGTTTCGGGAGGCTGTTGAAAAGGGTTCCTTTCCGCAGGAGACAGATCTGGCCACCATTGTGGTTCTTCCCAAGTCCCAACCACCCTTACCACGGTGTGCGGACTACCGTCCCATCTCCCTCATAAACACTGAGATTAAACTGTTCACCACAATCCTTGCCCAACGACTCAAACCCCACCTGTCCAAGCTGGTCCACCCCGACCAATGCGGAATTATGCCCCTGCCCAATTAGCAGTCCTCCGGGTTTGATTAATCTGAGCTAGTTCTGGTTCTGTTTTTGATGTGTTCCTTCTCTCCCCTCTTAAGGAGCCATTATGTCTGCCACTAATATGAGAAGTCCATTTTGTCACCTCTCCTTCCATCCACCAGCACACATTTGATAACATATTTTGTTCTATGAATAGGGCTGGTTGTACCGGGAGCAGCTGGCTATCACCCAGCAGACACAGTATCATACGCTATCATGCTTACCTTTTGCCATGCCTAATTGCTGCTATACACTGTGATTGTTTGGACATTTTGTATATGGATATATGCTTTCTTCCCAACAGGATTATCACCATGTACTGTTTGGGTTTCTCTGATTTTGTATTGATGTAAATTGTTTAAACCGTACTGCACATTGTTTACACTATTAACATTGTTTTAAACTGGGCGATCAATACCTTTCTAGTTGTTCTGTTTGACTCACGCGTTACGTTTTCTACCATGTCCACAACTTCCTAATACGCTGTCAACTCCGTGACGCTACCGATTATAGTCTTTTCTCCTTGACGGTTGCCAACCGGCATCTAGCGCCAGCACGTTAACGGAGACCACGCGTTCACCGCGCGTCTCCTTATTTAAATGATGCGCCCGGGGCAAGCACTTCCCATTCATTGATGCAGCGGACGCTGAGACTCAGGGTAAGCTCCTACCCCCCTTTCATGCTGGCTCCTTGACCTTTTGATTTTGTCCGAGACATCCTGCTCTGCCCAAAATGATCTATTTTGTGTCTGCATGTAGTATGTGACATGCCGTGTCGGCTCTCGACACTTTGCCCTCTCCCACGGTAATTTATGTGTTTTCGAGTACTAGCGATGCTCTTATACCCATTCTACGTGATCCTACGGGACTCGTGAATAACAACGAGAAGTTCTACTTCTCTTTATTACTGATCTATCCATTTCTTTGAAATCATGTTTATCCCACCTCAATAGTGATTTCTCCAGCACTTATGTATTAGCAGGCGCTCTCCCTGTCACAACATCTGAATTGTCTTTTTTCCCTGTGTAGATTCGTTCCTTTGTGTGAACTAGCAGTGATTTTTCTCCAGCAGTTCAACCATCCCCTAAACCCGGATTAATCTCCAGGCTATGCTTTTCCATGAATCCTAAGACTTAACCCCCACGATTTGTGGTCGATGGTAATTATTTCCCGCCAACGTTGGGAGCGACCATTTATTGAACTGACTAGTCTGGTTCACCAGTCTGACTCACCTTACTTAATTTCAGGTGTCAACCACTCTCCACGCCAGTCCGTTACCGCCGAGGATTTTTTCCTTCTCTCTTTGACGACCTGCGGACGTCTTAGAGGCTTGTCCACCCTCGGACATGGTAACTTTTTATTTTGTTTTCAATTTAATTTAATATGTTGTAGCTTCCGCCAAATGAAAGATTGATGAGTCCCCACTCATTTAAACTTTTGTTCCTTCAGGTGCCCACCCTTCCTTTGTGTCTATCCTAGTCCTGATGAAGACCCCACCCCGTAAGGTTCCACTTAATACCTACAACACTCAAGGGGTCGAAACGTCGACTCAACATCTTTTGCCAACATCGTCAACAGTACATGATGTACTGTGATTGTTTCTATATGGCACTATTCCGAATTGTTAATACTGTGACTATGATTGAATCTATGTTCAAAATACGGCAGTGATTCTTAAATGCCGTCCAATTTAAGTGTAATTCAGTAACCTTTAACACTGTATTCACTTCCTTCCAAATTCTGCACTATTTCACTCACCCCCCTCCCTTCCCTTGGGCACGTGTTTTACTTTTTCAAATTGTTGCTTAAAAATTCTTCTGATTCAATTTTGAAAGAATGTTACGTATTCGATGTGATTAAATAACATTCGAACTTTTTTGAGTTATCCGTCTAAATTATGTTCCAATAATGCTAATGTTTTGTTTTTGAATGAACTGTATGCTGGGACCACTTTCCTTTATACTGTTCCATACCCAGGTCCCAGTGACTTCATATGGGTTGACCCTTTATGTTCTCTACTTCAGAGCAGGTGCATACCTGCGAGGTCTTTCAAGTGATTAATCACTCCATAGAAGATGGCAGAGAGTGAGACTCTTTCTTACACAGAGGATTATATAAATCGATTGTTACAGGACCCTGCTAATCAATTTTTATCATCTGATACCCCCAATATTGACTTTACACTGAACGATAAGGTTGCACGTCTAGAACGCCTTGAGAAGAAGTTAATACGCACTCGCCTTCATGGCCACTTACTCACGAAATATTTACAGGCAAATGTGATACCAGTCGGGCTACAAATTAAGAACGAACCAGCGATTTTTGTTGATATCCCAAAATTCAAGGAAGGCTTTAGCTTTGTGGCCAACAACGCTTCAAGACACTGGATGGTGTTGGGAGTCGAGACGGCAGCGGAGCAAGTACAATCATTGACCAGAGAAATTTCCTCCCTTAAACAGGAAATTGCCGGTGACTCTACCTTAGCCAACGCCAAGGAAGCCTTGGCTAACTTGGCTAAATCTTTGAAAGACTTCGAGCTCACCACTCAGAACAAGAAATTGGACAAACTTGCGAAAGACATTCGCTTTTATGAGAAAAAGAACACATATCCTTACCTATCAGAGGATTATTACAAGCAGGACAATCAAGGCAGATTCACAGGCAGAGGTAGAGGTTCTTACAGAGGCAGAAGGAATTTTACCAACTTTTCTGAATCTTCAGGTAGCTCTGGAAGTGACAACGAGCAACCATCCACCAGCTCTGACCAAAGCTATCGTGAAAATTGGTATCCCCCACAAGGCTATTACCCTCCCTCTTTTTTAGACGAGGGCCAATGGAGACCACCCAGAGGACGGGGTCCTTGGCAACGGGGCCCTCAGAGAGGTCGACAATCCAACACAACCAACTGGGACAGAGGCAGGGCGACGGCAGGCAAGCAGGTGCGTTTCCAGACGGAGAACCATGGAGAGATATCAACCAGACGCAAGGTCTACAGATGGTAGAGAAGGATAACCCATTGGTGAATATTTCATCATACACATTGACGGAAGATGAAGAACGCGTTCTCTCCAAGGGGCTCTCCTTCATACCAACGTCTCACCCTAATAGCTTTGATACTAAGGTTGAATTACACGCCTTTTTCAGAAAGATACGTTTAAGGTATTTCTTCAAACACTCTACTTCTGATGCGCTACAGTCGGCCACTGGACTGAGGCCCCCCTCCACTTTTGTCCCACCTACGAGTGCGATGTCCAACAAGATCTTGGCTTATGAAAACATGGTACTTTCCGACGTAAATAAGCTATTGGGTAACTACAAACATACCATCCCCAACACCAGAAAATTGGAACGAACTGCATTAACCAAATTGAAGAACAATAGAGATATTGTAATAAAGGCTGCGGACAAGGGTGGTGCGATCGTCATTCAAGACACCACGGCATATAAGGATGAGATTCTGAGGCAACTTCAAGATGGCGTGAGCTATTCTAAATTACGATCTGATCCAACTAAAGAACTGGCAGAAGAAATTTTACAAATTACCTCCGAGGCTTATGGTCAAGGTATACTCAGCAAACTTGAGTTTGAGTATCTCAACCAGAAATACCCTCGTTTACCGACCATATACACCCTACCCAAGATCCATAAAGATCTCCAGCAACCACCTGGACGCCCGATTGTTTCGGGATGCGGCTCCTTACTGGAACCATTATGTAAATATGTTGATTTCTTCCTGAAACCACTGGCAGAGGAAACTGAGGCCTACCTTAGGGATACGATGCAGACGATCAACTTGGTCGACCAACTACCCTTCGATCCAAATACCCAGCTACTGGTGACCTGCGACATCGTTTCCTTGTATACTAGCATTCCCCAGATACCGGCACTGGAGGTGATGACCGAAGCCCTCAACACCAGACCAGCACCAATGAGAGTTCCAACTGAATTTATAATTCAACTCTTGACTATTGCTATGCAAAAAAAATTTGTTATCTTTCAAGGAGACTTCTACTTTCAAACTAAAGGTGTTGCCATGGGAGCTGCCTTTGCTCCTGATCTAGCAATAATCTTCATGGATCACTTTGAGCGTCACTTTATCTTCGCTAACAATCCTTTCTCTGGCAAGATCAATTTATGGAGACGCTACATCGACGATATTCTCCTAATTTGGAATGGTGACCTCACGGAATTGGCGGTTTTCCATGAATGGCTAAATTTATGCAACGACAATATCCAGTTCACGATACATTCGCATGCCAAAGAACTTGCCTTCCTGGACATCAAAATCTTTTGTGAAGACAACAAATTGCACACAACGTTGTATCGAAAACCCACAGAACGCAATTCCCTACTTAGATACAGTAGCCACCACCCACGTGGCCTTAGGGATAACCTACCCTTTGGACAGTTTTTGAGGATACGAAGAAATTGTACCAAAAAGGAGGATTACTTTGTGGAATCTGAGGACCTGAGCAATCGTCTACTATCAAGGGGATACCCCAGGAGACTGGTTAAGAAAGCTCGCAAGAGGGCATGGTTCAATCCCCGTGAAACCCTGCTAACACCTAAAGCTAAACAAGATACAGCATTGCAGAGACTGATTTGTGTCACTACTTTTTCAACACGGAGTAATGAAATTAAGAAAGTGATTAATAAACATTGGGAGTTAGTAGCTGATGACATCGACCAACCAAACCCGCCGATGCACTCCTTCAAGAAAGCGAGAAATGTAAAGGACTATGTAGTCCACTCGTTTCTTGAAACAGCGACAACACCAACCATCCAAGGACTTTGGAATCTACCACCAGTGATCGGACACTTTAAGTGTGGCCACTGCAAGGCCTGTGATTCCACTGACCCGACAAAGATCTTCACCTATAGAGGACACACGATAACTCTCAGTTCTTTTACGAATTGTAACTCCTCTGATGTGATTTATTGTATCAGTTGCCCTTGCAATTTACTCTACATTGGGCAGACACAACAAAAGGTGAAAGCTAGAATTCTACAGCACCATAGCAGAATCCGGTGCAACGTGGCGGGAGCCCCCCTCGTTGAACACTGTACCTCAAAAAATCATAAACCAGATGATCTCAAATGGCTAGTTCTCGAGAAAGTCAAGCTGGGCCCCAGAGGCGGCAACCTAACAGCCATTCTCAATGTGAGAGAATCTAAATGGATGTCTATGATGGACACGGTGGCCAATGGGCTTAATGAACTTGATGGCAGTAACGCCCAATTAGCAGTCCTCCGGGTTTGATTAATCTGAGCTAGTTCTGGTTCTGTTTTTGATGTGTTCCTTCTCTCCCCTCTTAAGGAGCCATTATGTCTGCCACTAATATGAGAAGTCCATTTTGTCACCTCTCCTTCCATCCACCAGCACACATTTGATAACATATTTTGTTCTATGAATAGGGCTGGTTGTACCGGGAGCAGCTGGCTATCACCCAGCAGACACAGTATCATACGCTATCATGCTTACCTTTTGCCATGCCTAATTGCTGCTATACACTGTGATTGTTTGGACATTTTGTATATGGATATATGCTTTCTTCCCAACAGGATTATCACCATGTACTGTTTGGGTTTCTCTGATTTTGTATTGATGTAAATTGTTTAAACCGTACTGCACATTGTTTACACTATTAACATTGTTTTAAACTGGGCGATCAATACCTTTCTAGTTGTTCTGTTTGACTCACGCGTTACGTTTTCTACCATGTCCACAACTTCCTAATACGCTGTCAACTCCGTGACGCTACCGATTATAGTCTTTTCTCCTTGACGGTTGCCAACCGGCATCTAGCGCCAGCACGTTAACGGAGACCACGCGTTCACCGCGCGTCTCCTTATTTAAATGATGCGCCCGGGGCAAGCACTTCCCATTCATTGATGCAGCGGACGCTGAGACTCAGGGTAAGCTCCTACCCCCCTTTCATGCTGGCTCCTTGACCTTTTGATTTTGTCCGAGACATCCTGCTCTGCCCAAAATGATCTATTTTGTGTCTGCATGTAGTATGTGACATGCCGTGTCGGCTCTCGACACTTTGCCCTCTCCCACGGTAATTTATGTGTTTTCGAGTACTAGCGATGCTCTTATACCCATTCTACGTGATCCTACGGGACTCGTGAATAACAACGAGAAGTTCTACTTCTCTTTATTACTGATCTATCCATTTCTTTGAAATCATGTTTATCCCACCTCAATAGTGATTTCTCCAGCACTTATGTATTAGCAGGCGCTCTCCCTGTCACAACATCTGAATTGTCTTTTTTCCCTGTGTAGATTCGTTCCTTTGTGTGAACTAGCAGTAATTTTTCTCCAGCAGTTCAACCATCCCCTAAACCCGGATTAATCTCCAGGCTATGCTTTTCCATGAATCCTAAGACTTAACCCCCACGATTTGTGGTCGATGGTAATTATTTCCCGCCAACGTTGGGAGCGACCATTTATTGAACTGACTAGTCTGGTTCACCAGTCTGACTCACCTTACTTAATTTCAGGTGTCAACCACTCTCCACGCCAGTCCGTTACCGCCGAGGATTTTTTCCTTCTCTCTTTGACGACCTGCGGACGTCTTAGAGGCTTGTCCACCCTCGGACATGGTAACTTTTTATTTTGTTTTCAATTTAATTTAATATGTTGTAGCTTCCGCCAAATGAAAGATTGATGAGTCCCCACTCATTTAAACTTTTGTTCCTTCAGGTGCCCACCCTTCCTTTGTGTCTATCCTAGTCCTGATGAAGACCCCACCCCGTAAGGTTCCACTTAATACCTACAACACTCAAGGGGTCGAAACGTCGACTCAACATCTTTTGCCAACATCGTCAACAGTACATGATGTACTGTGATTGTTTCTATATGGCACTATTCCGAATTGTTAATACTGTGACTATGATTGAATCTATGTTCAAAATATGGCAGTGATTCTTAAATGCCGTCCAATTTAAGTGTAATTCAGTAACCTTTAACACTGTATTCACTTCCTTCCAAATTCTGCACTATTTCACTCACCCCCCTCCCTTCCCTTGGGCACGTGTTTTACTTTTTCAAATTGTTGCTTAAAAATTCTTCTGATTCAATTTTGAAAGAATGTTACGTATTCGATGTGATTAAATAACATTCGAACTTTTTTGAGTTATCCGTCTAAATTATGTTCCAATAATGCTAATGTTTTGTTTTTGAATGAACTGTATGCTGGGACCACTTTCCTTTATACTCACGTGGCACTAGGCACTGTCTTCGTAGACTGCAAGTCGCCCTGCACACTGTCATCTTCTCACTCCCTATCTTGCGATTCTTCTGGTGGACTTTGAAAAGGCCTTTGATTGGGTGGATTGGGGGTTCTTAGAGGACGTCCTTGCTATGATGGTACTCGGTCCCCATTTTTGTGCCATGGTTAAAGTTCTTTAGGCCTCCCCCGCGCCCGCGTCTTGGTGAGCCCTATCCAGTTCGTAGAGGAACAAGACAGGGTTGTCCCCTATCCCCCCTGCTTTTCACCTTGGTGATGGAGCCCTTGGCATCCATGATGCGGTCGTGCGAGCATATGCAGGGATGGGAGTGGTCCAACACCGAACCAGACAAAATTGCACTCTATGCAGATGACGTCCTCATCTATTTGGCAGATCCCGCCAGGTCAGGCCCCTATTTTCTCCCCATTCTACAACTTTTTGAATGGGCTTCGGGCCTCAGGCTTAACCCGGATAAGTCGGCTTTGGTCCCCTCCACCTGTCCCGCGAATGTTTTGACTGGCAATCCAACATTCCTCTTCGCTGTCAATCCTTCAAATATTTGGGGATATGGATGACCTTGCTCCCTGAGCTCAGCTGGGCCCTCAACGTGGCCCCACTGGTGAAATGGGTTAAGGCAGACCTCCAGAAGTGGCAGTCATTGCCCCTGAATCCCATGGGGAGGGTCGCCCTATTTAAAATGATGGTGCTCCCTGTTTCCTCTATGTATTACATAATACCCCCATCGGCTTTCCCAGATCCTGGTTCTGTGAACTCGATAGCATAGCCAGCAATATTTTATGGGGAAAAGGTAGGGCCCGATTGGCGCTCAACGTCTGTAGATCCCCTCATTCGATGGGGGATTGGGGATAACCCACCTCTATGTATATTATTTGGCCGCGCGGCTTCTCTCCATACATGATTGGTTCAACAGGGGTTGGTCGGACCCGGCATACAGGCTTGAGGTCAGAGAGTTGGGCTTCGCCAAGATTCAGGCTATGCTAGATGGGGCCCCTATTCCCTCCCGCTTGCCAGAGGTGACTCGCTCTGTGTTGCTGGCCTGGTGGGCTGCACTGCGACATACCAAATGGACGCACACATTGACCCAATGTACACCCTTGTGGCAGGGGACCTGTCTCAAAGAAGTCAATGCATTACAGGGTTTTAGAGCCTGGGATCTGATAGGCAGCTAGGCGATGTGTGGGTGGGGGATCACATGCAGACCTTTGGGGACCTTCAAAACAAGTACTCCTTACAAAAGTCACAATTCTATAGGTATTTACAGTTACGCCACGCCCTTCACACCCACCTTGCGACTGGCACACGTCTTCCTGACCACAGCCCGCCTGAGGCCCAGAAAATGTTCGGTGACATGGGGAGGGGCGGCATCTCCGGCATCTATTGTACACTGATCAACAATGCCCCCACTTCCTTGAACCGACTGGGGGCTCAAAGGGAGGGTTCGGTGGGCACCTTGGACGAGGAGGATTGGCGCGACACCCTTATGGCTTCTAGGACGCTCACGGCCTCTGCTAGATTGCGCTTAGTGCAATTATATTATTTACATGCTGCACATCTCACCCCGATGCGCCTTCACCGGGCCAGACTTAGCCCAACCTCTGCTTGGGCCAGGTGCGGTCACGATCCCGCAGATTTTTTCCATATGGTATGGGTATGTCCCCGCTCGGAGTGGCTCTGGGGGGAAATTGAGGCGGAACTCAACGAGGTTTTGGGGTGGGAGGTCCCCTATGACCCTAGGCACACGATCCTGGGTATCAGTGATGGGCTGGATGGGTCTCAGAACGAAAAGTTGTTTTACACTATGGCAATGGTGGTTGCAAAAAGAGACATCGCAGCCTCTTGGAAGCTCTCCGAACCTCCGAGCATTGGACGCTGGAGGACTGTGGTGGATTGGTGTGCCATGCAGGAGAAGGTTATGCATGAGGCTCGTGGGTGTCCTAGGAAGTATCGTAGGGTTTGGGGGGAATGGTTGGGGGAGATGGCGTAGTCATAAATGGAATGTCCAATTTTATATTCATGTGTTTTTGCTAATGTCTGTAAATCTTGTGGTGCTGATTTATTTTTCTAAGTCCCGGAATTTTATGGTGTCGGATTGTAAGGCTGGTGTATTCTCTTTATTTTGTCAATCAATAAAAACAAAATGGGGGGGGCGTGTCTAACCGCCGACGGGAATGGCCGCTCGGTAGTTTCACCCCGTAGCGCCACTCCCAAACTATCCGAGATAAGTTCACCCCTGCTGGCCCGATTACTGCCCTGGTACCGCTAGGGCACTTCTGTGGAGCCCGGCTACCGCCTGTATAATTTTCGGGTCAATCGGAGACAGTGCCCCACAACAGCTCCGGGGACCGCGACCCCGCGGGTGTCCCTGCCCGCGAGAGTGAGGTGCTGTGCGGATCGGGCGCCACGCGAGACCGCAGCTGGAGCCTGGAGAGACGGGGCCCCCGGTGGTGAACTGGGGGATTCCTCGTTGAAGCCAGCGCTGCCGGATCCCTGCGGTGACTGCGGCGACCATCCCAGCAGCCCGGTGAGTGACGGGGGGCCAAGTGGATGGTGCTGCGGCCCCCGTCAGAAGTGAAAGTGTGTGACGTTGCTGCCAGGTGTGCGTGGGCCCGAGTCGGCCCTGAGGACTGTATGCGGTCGTGGAGACAGATCTACAGGTGAATAACGACGTCTTGATGGTGCACGCTGGGGGCCCCTGAACTACCGGGTACAGCGTGCAGTGAAGCCCAGAGGGAGAGGTGACTTACAGTTGGTCAGCTTACAGCACTGGGACTTGCCTGAAGATTGAAAAGGAAATAGTTGTGGCCCACCCGCATTACCGATAGAGGCAGGCAATAACGAGCCAGCAAGAGAGGGTTGGAAGTGGCCCTCGGACTGCACTGCGATCTTCCGCGGTCCTGCCGCTGGGGGCCTAACAGATACGCTTTATTCAAGTCCCTACAGGTGACAATTTCGACTCTTGAACATTGTGCTACCCCACAAACATAACTACTGGTCTAGAGACAGGCTAGAGAGTTCGAGTGTGGTTGCCTGAAGCGGACCGGTCACCGCTAGAACGCTTAGACCTGGTGGCTACAACTACGGGGCCTGGGAGTGTTAGGAACAATTTTGACTCACCCTAGGTGTGACATCTCGGCCCTTGGAGCAGTGAGCACGGCGGAGGCGCTGTAGCTATGGTGCGCCTGAAGTGCCTGGTGTGGAGACTCTTGCCTGAAGGGGCCCCTGAGCCTGCTGTCTCCCTGCAGGCCACGTGTTATTGGTGACGCGTACTATAACTAAGAAGTGATTCCACCGACTGGGAGATTCGAGCCCTGATCATCGGCTGACTGCCCACAGCTTGGA
Source organism: Triturus cristatus (assembly GCF_964204655.1). NCBI lineage: Eukaryota > Metazoa > Chordata > Amphibia > Caudata > Salamandridae > Triturus > Triturus cristatus. Next base: position 629,708,989 of record NC_140587.1, read on the forward strand.
AACTGGTGTGTGTTGCCCTCCCTTGTGTGGCCATTGCGTGGCGGCCTCGGTCGGATACCCCTCTGTGTAGAGTGCTTCCTGCGAAAGCCAACAGGCCGGGTGAAGGATTTCACTGCAGGAGGCGGGGAGTAGCGGGGCGCCTTGAGCAGTTTTGGTGTCTACGTGGCAATAGGCAATGGCGTCCGGCCGTAATAATCGGACGACGACCCAGACCAAGCTAGAGAAGCCCTTCTTTGGTTTGTTATTGGTTGGTAAATGTGTTGCTGTTGGAGCTTTAGAGAACATTTTAGAGGAGGTTGTGTGGGTGAAGGAGGAATATGACAGAAGAGATTTCTGAGATAAAACATTAGGATTCTCCATAGGAGATTCTAGAGTGGAGAAAGAGTTTTTGGTATTGACTGTGTATTGAGAAGTGGACATAACAGGTCTGTTTAGCTTCAAGTTTCTGGTTTTCCCCATAAGCAAGAGTGTTTACTGAGTTAAAATTGGAAGTGCAATTTATATTTATAACTTTTTGAGATTATCTGCACTTAATAATGGAATTGCCTGAAGCAGCCACTTACAAAATATGAAGTAAAATCAAGTGGGAAGTGTACAGAATACTGGAAAACATGTATGCTCCCATGAGGCTCAAGAGGTCAAAACTACAATAATTAGTGACAGGTATGAGCCAAGCAGGTGAAAACGCTGAAATAAAGTTGGTGTTCTCTTCATGAGAGACATGAAAATGGTGGGCGCAACCAAAGGGTCGATTCTGATCCTGGAGAAATATTCTACGTACGAATCATACAAGTCCCGTACAAACTGGCAAGTACAATTCGTATGTAAAAAACACCATACGAATCGCATTGGGAATATACCCCGACACGTCCTCGGGTCGGAAAAAGTGTCCGACACATCCCCGGACGTTTTTACATACGACTCGGTAAACCGACGTCCGAATGTGCAAGTATGATCCGTCCCGTCCGTCCGAATCCACAACCGTATGGTAAAAACACCGTACGGAGCGAACCTCCGCAGCAACCATGGACACGTCCAAACATGTGCCCGCATACGCGCCGAACACCCCCCACCCATGTCCGCGCCGTACCCCCATCCCCCCGGCATGTCCGCGACGTCCCCCCAGCCCCTCCTATGTCCGCGACGTCCCCCCAGCCCCCCTGTAGGTCCGCGACATCCCCCCACCCCCGTATGTACGGTGCGGACCCCCACCCCACCCCCGTATGTACGGTGTGGACCCCCACCCCCGTATGTACGGTGCGGACCCCCACCCCCCGTATGTACGGTGCAGACCCCCACCCCCGTATGTACGGTGCGGACCCCCACCCCGCGCTGGGGGTCCACACCGTACATACGGGGGTGGGGTGGGGGTCTGCACCGTACATACGGGGGGGTGGGGTGGGGGTCCGCACCGTACATACGGGGGTGGGGTGGGGGTCCGCACCGTACATACGGGGATGGGGTGGGGGTCCGCACCATACATACGGGGGTGGGGTGGGGTGGGGGTCCGCACCGTACATACGGGGGTGGGCTGGGGGGACGTCGCGGACCTACAGGGGGGGCTGGGGGGACATCGCGGACATACGGGGGTGTTTCCGTACGAATCGTACTTGCATGTTTGTATGGTGTTTTTACCGGGTACGAGTCGGACGGAGAAAACGCTCCGACCGACGGTTCATACCCGGTTTCTCCAGGATCGGAATCGACCCCCAAGTCGTCAGCGCACAATCAGCCATGATGGCAAGTTCAGCAAGCGTGCGAGAAAAAATGTCACCGGCTGTTAGAAATGTGTGCAGGACATGTTCTGCTACATGAGTCGCAAATATGAAGAAGTCAGGCTGCCAGAAAGGTGGTAGCAGGCCAAATTCCCTCCGTGCCAGCGTTGGAGCTCTGTTAGCTGGCTGGCATCTTCAACAAGAGCCAAGCCACACCCCGTGTAGTTCAATTTTGATAGTACAAGAGAGAGAGTAGCTTGTACTTTGTGTGAGAATACTAGGTGCAGGAAGGTGCCTAGCAGTGTTTTCACTGTGTTAATGTTAATGTTAATTGTACTTATAGAGCACGAACTGATACCCGAAGATGTCCTGGTGCTATGAAAAGACCTACTGTAAGCTAAAAGGCAGAGATATCAGATTAATTAGAGAAAAGGCATGTTTTTAACGCCTTTGTAAAAGGCAAGAGGTTCGATATATTTCTAAGGGTTAACGGTAGACCGTTCCATGACTTAGCCACATTGACCGTAAAGCTCCTGCCACCCCAGTTAGCTTTTTGTGCCCGAAGGATGTTGATGTATTTTTGGTCTGCTGACCGTAATGCTCTCTTTGGCATATACCAGTTAAAACGATCTTTTAGAAATTCTGGTCCAATACCATGAAGGGCTTTAAATACAAGGCACAGGGACTTAACTTGAGTACGTTTACTGACTGTGAGCCAGTGAAGTTGCTTTATTTTAGCTGAGATAGACATGTATTTAGGTGTAGCTGTTATGAGTCTGGCTGCAGCATTCTGCAACATTTGTAGTTTGTTTATCAACCCTTTGTGGATCGTAAGATATAGACTATTACATTAGTCTAGTCTAGACATTATAAGGGCCGATACTACAGTTTGTTGTGCTTCCTTCTGCAGAAGGGGCATTATTTTTTGGCAGGATTTAAGAATGTATGAGGTAGTGGAGGCAACATAGTTAACTTGGTCCCTAAAACTCAATTTGTCATCAATCAAGACGCTTAGATTCTTGACCTTCTTAATTGGCGTGGGTAACGAGCCCATCTCTTCTGGCCAGTAACTTGGGGTCCAGAAAGTGGGGTTGTTTCCAAAAAGTATAACCTCCGTTTTACCGGAATTAAGCTTCAAACAGTTCTGGGACATCTAGACTCCCACGGCTTTCATGCACTCCTGCAGCCTTATCGCAGTTTCCTGTATGTCCTCTGGTAGTAATCTCACCGCGATTTGGGTTTCGTCAGCGTAGGACGTTAAGTTAAACCCAAAGCTCTATATTAGGGGAGCTAGTGATGACACCTAAACATTAAACAATGTTGGGCTCAACGACGAACCCTGCGGTACCCCACAGGGCAGGGAGAAAGATTTGGCTTCAAATTCATCTAATGTCACTGTTTGACTTCTATCAGTGAGGAACGATTTAAAAAGCTTCCACGCAGTGTCTTTGATCCCTAACTCGTTCAGTCAGTCCATCAACAAAGTGTGATGGACCATGTCGCAAGCAGCAGACAGGTCCAACATAATCAGTACAGCCTTTCCCCCTTGATCCAGAATAGTCCTAATTTCTTCTGTGGACTTTAGGAGCGACGTTTCTGTACTATGGGCCTCTCTAAACCCATACTGAGTTGGATCAAGGGCCTGTGAATTCTGCAGAAATTTGTTGAGTTGGGTGTTCAAATTACTTTCTATGAGCTTGGCCGGCAATGGTAACCTAGAAATAGTTCTAAAGTTATTGGGATCACAAGCATCAAGGTTAGGTTTTTCAAGAAGAGGCAAGATGGAGGCATGTTTCCATTCTTTGGGGAAGTATACTTCTAGATACATGTTATTAATGATGTAGGTCAGTTGTTTTGTGACAGGCTCAGCTGCCAGTTTTAAAATTGAGCACGGGCAGCGGTCAGTAGGAGAGCCTGATTTAACTTTCTCCAATAGTTTGCGGGTATCAGATGCATTTAAACTGGCCAAAAAATTGAAGTTCGGCATATCAGGATTAGTTACCTGCTGGCATTCAGTCGTACCGATATTATGGGGGGAAGAGGAATCTGAAAATGTTAAAAAGATACTATTAACTTTTTCAAAGAAAAATTGAGCAATTTTATTACAAAGCTCTTGACTGGCTGCAATGGGAGGGGTGCAGGGATGAACTAAAGAGTTTACTATTTTGAAAAGCTCTTTAGGGGCATTTTTGGCTGATTTAATTTTGTTGCTGAAAAACTCTTGTTTTGTGTTTTTAAGTAGTTGTTTATATAGTGCCAGGCCAGCTTTGTATTCCTTTTTATCATTTTCCTTGTAGCCCCCCCCCCCCCTTCATATTCTTTCCAGGCATCTGCAAGCCAGCTTTTGGTCCTTCAGCTCCTTCGAATACCATGGTGAGAAGGGATGTTGTCTAGTATGGCTAAGGCATTTTAAAGTGGCTAGCTTGTCCCCTGCTCTTTCTAGCCATTTAGTGTATGATCTGGTTGCCTCGTCCCGATTGCTAGGAGTAGGAGTGATTGTGTCAGTTAATGTTTGATATAGATCCTCTGCTTTTACCTTGTTCCAGGCTCTATTTTTAGAATGACTTATTGATAGATTCTGTACTTTGCGATCCGGTGTCGAGAGCTCAAAAGAGTCTGCCGAATGGTCAGACCAAACTAGCGGCAAGATTCTAGTTACAGAGAGCAGCGAATTATTTGAGAAGATGCCATCTAATGTATGGCCGGCTTGATGGGTGGCACCCCTAACCAATTGCTCCAAATGTCCGCCTTTCATCAAGTCAAGTAGATTAGAGGTGCCTGGATCAAGGGGCAATTCAAGGTGATAATTAAAATCTCCTAGAATGCTATAGGAGTTAATGCAGATGTGTGAAAGTTTGATTTGGCCACCTTATCCACTTGATGATTCATTGACAGTTTGGCATCTATGGTAATTCCAATGTGTTTTACCTCCTAAAATATTTTTGGAAGTTGTCAGGACAGACAGAGAGAGGATCGTAGGTTTTTATAAGTTTTAATCTAGTAGAACTCATTGTTGGTGGTAAAGCAAAGTCCCTGTGGTGCAGTAAGATTGTGACCCACATCTGGTCATACCCACATGACATGGATGATCTCACTGAGTGAAAAAGTGATGAATGGAAATGGATAGCCGCAAAAAGAACAGATGATGGACCGAATGCTGAACAAATCAAACATTCGTCTCCAGTCACAGATCTGGGTTAAATCCATTGTATTTTTGCATGCCACGCCATTCCAGTTTAGATCTAGGCTAGCCATATGCAAATCAGTCTTTACCCTGCTCCCCATGAAAACAGTCCATCCTGAACTGCCAGGCCAGGTCCTCCCTGGACCAGAAACAGGCATCCTGGGACCAGTTAATGGGTATCAACCCTCATCCGCCAGGCAGCTTGAATCAAAGCCAGGCATGGGTCCCTTGCTTGCTGTGCCACTGGATTCAAGCTAGCCTGGCTGATGGTGGGTGATACCCCGAAACCGGTCCCAGGATGCTTGTTTCTGGTCCAGGGAGGACCTGGTCTGGCAGTTCAGGTTGGACTGTTCCCCTGAGGAGCAGGGTCAAGACTGATTTGCATATGGCTGGGTCCAAACAGGGGTCGCATAGTGAGCAAAACAAAGATGGATTCAACCTAGATCTCTTGACTGGGTGTGAGTGGTTGAAAAGTTTCAGCACTCCGTCCGTCATCTTGTTGTGTTTGCTATGTTTGCCCTCAGTGGCCAAGGGTATGCCCAGACGTGGGTCGCTTGCTAGCTGTGCCACTGAATTCAAGCTAGCCTGGCTGATGAGGGGCGATACCCTGAAACCGATCCCAGGATGCTTGTTTCCAGTCCAGGGAGGACCTGGCCTGGCAGGTCGGGCTGGACTGTTTCCTTGAGGAGCATGGTCAATACTGATTTGCATATGGCTGGGTCCAAACTGGGGTGGCATAGTGAGCAACAGAAGGACGGATTCAACCCACATCTGTTGACTGGGAGTGAGTGGTTGAAAAGTTTCAGCACTCCATCCAGGGCACGAGTCGGGGTACCCACGGGTGGACGGCGTCCAATCATTATTTTCACAGGGTGAATGCCGTCCACCCTGCCAAGAATTTGGCCCCACTGAATAATATGCTGAACTCATCCCAGTTTAATTTCCAAACACTGGGACAGCAGCAACTGCACGTTGTTTGCTTTCCATCTGCAACAGGCAACAACGTGCAGGCGGGTCGACTGGGGCTTTCTTATTTAAGACTTCCGCTGGGCCGATAACAAAGGTCGAATTTGAGGGGTAATTAGGCCTCCTTTTGTTCGAGTCTCTTGGCTAGGAGCAGTCAGGAGCCTCACACCTGATGCAAATGAAGCAGAGGGGAAAAAAGGCTCACACCTTGTTAGCACTTCACACATACTTAAGAGAGGCAGCTTTTCACTTTGTTCAGTCCCTGTTTAGGAGCTATGCATGCACTTTAAGAATGTCAGATGTGTTGGCTTTCCAGTATTTACACAAAGCAAATTGCATTTATATAGAGCTTACTTTCCCTTGAGGAGCGCTGAAATAATTTCAGTACCACTATTTTTCTTGTATAGCCCTACTCAACCCAATGCAGAGTGTCAGGGCGCTTTACATCAACATGTGCATATTACATGTACAATAAATTGTATAAGTTTGTAAATTAATGTACAGGATGTGTTCCATAAAACTGGGGGATTGCAAGGTGTAGAAGTCACATATCATCTTTCATAGCTAACTGTGCTAATATCCTTGCAATGCGCTCAAACATACACATGATAGACCTGCTAGACATTTATGTGAGGACTTTAGATCTAATGTCACTTCTTGTGATGCCACTTTCTGTAAAGTCGTGGCTTGTGATGTTACTTTCTATTATGTCAATTCCTGTGATGCCATGTGTGATGTCATGTGCCGTGATGTCGCGAACCGTGATGTCACGCGCTTTGATGTCACTTGCATACTGCCTAACTTGGTTTGTCCACCCACTTCTTTTTTTAGGACTTGTGCCCTGACTCCATCCATCATCTTGTTGTGTTTGGAAATGGATACCTTCATCTACTACAAATGTTTGCATTGCCATTTACATAGAAAATTAGTTTACGGGATACGTAGTGTACAAACAACTTAAAACTAAAGGGTATAATTTGACACGTCAGTTGTAGAAATATTGGGCCTTTCAACTATGAATGGGTATTTGCAATACATCTGTGTATGTTATGGCAGGGATTAAATTTGGTTTACTAAACCACACTCCAAATTGTTTTGCCATGAACCACGCTTCATAAGGGTGGCAAGTTAAACACAATTGCATTTAAAGTGCACATTCAATAGGAAAGTAGATAGCAATTGCAATCCCTGGTCTTTTCAATAACATTGGCTTGTTTAACCCACTCACTACAGTTGGTGGGCTGGGCTTGTTTTGGGCGTCTTTCCTGCGGTGGCGGCTCCTCCTCACTGCGAGAGTTGGCAGCGCTGCTCGATGCCTTTGTGTGAACTGCGCTCCGAGAGCGGATCGCACGCGCTGAGTCTGCCGCCAGCTTCTTCCTCCAGCGCCCGGGGACCGATCGCAGGACAGGATCGCAGAGGAGGAGGGCCGCGAGGATCCGCAGGTTCCGCTGCATCCTGCTCCGGGGGACACGAAGCGCACAGCCCGCACTTGTGGATAAACCCACAAACTGCTGCCTGTGAGGAGCAGAATTGCACAAGTTACCTGCTGCCCGAGGAGCAGGTCCCTTTTCTCTCCGGACTTCCCCGCTAGATCGGAGCTGCCTGATGTCACTTGTTTCGCGCTAAGAAAATTCATGTAATGAGTTTTGCGAACCCGTGTTGGATTGAAGTGGGGAAGGCGAGGCTTTCGCGCGTGTGAACTCGGGACGCATCTTTCGGATATTTCTATGTGTTTCTGAACAAACGTCGCAAGTCAAGAAATAAAGGCAGAGCAGCGGAGTTTTGTGCTTGATGTGGGCAGTGACATGGACGTGAGATTCTACCCACCAGCAGCTCCCGATCCCACCGGTCCCGCAGGGCAGACTCCGTGCCTGGACCCCTACTACTACAAGGTGACGACCCTTTGTGCGCCGTGGTGGATGGATGGGGGAGAGTGTTTCAGGGGCTCTTGTGTCTGATGGGCGGGGGGGAGGGGGGGAGGGGGTGATTCTACAGTGGCCCGGCCCTTCCCCGCAGAGAGGACCCACTTCTACGAGGCGGGGTGCCGGCGCAGCCCCCCTCGCCGGGGCGTGGGTGCTGTAAATGCCAGTTCTGTCAATGAGTAACCCCTCCGGGCAAGGTTTGAATAGAGCAGCACGTTTAGCAGTCAGTTGAATGTGTTCGGCTGTGTCAGCAGGGGCTGGAACCTACATACACACTTGCTACAGCCGGTGCAAGCACTACGAGCGCTCCCGCGGCCCTTCAGCTCGGACCGGCCGGGAGTTGGAGGATTCTGGCTGGATGGAGCGGGTGTGATGTTCTGCTGTCACGCCCATGGGGCTCTCAGCGGGCCGTTCCCACCACACTCTGGGGCTCTGGCACACTAATCTAAGCACACGGCATATCTTTTTATAGCAGGCACGCGCCTTGGAAGTGATCCCCTGCGCTGGAGTGTCCTAGCACTATGTAAGCATATAGTATGTGTGGTGCGTTACTACTTCAATGGACCCAGCCAACACATTGACACGCGCTGTGGCTGAAAAGCAGCCCGAGTCCATGTTTTTTTTTCTTGTTATACCCACGGACTCGTACGGTCTAAAACTACCCCTCCCTGGAATATAGTATACGTAGGGGCGTAGCAAAAGTAAAATGGGACCTGATGCTATTCACGTCTTTCCTAGTAAAAACCGTTATTACTGGAGTGGTGGGGGGCCTCGTGCGCCGTGCCCCACTGTCACTGCACCTGCTGCACTGGTACTGTGTGCGCTCCTGACTGTGTAGGCACACAGACACATACTTTCTCGCTCACCCATACACACACTCACTCACCCATACACACACTCACAGACCCATACACACACACCGTACGCACACTCACACACCCATACGAACACACTCACAAACACACACACATTGTGCTGGGGCAGGGCACAGGACATACCGCTCTCGCCTGGAGACTCCATAGTGTTTAGAGCGATGTACCCAGGGCGGCACTGACAACACAGGCGTGCATGTGCGCCTCGAGCTGGGAATCCTTTTAAATAACAGGAGAGGCGCGTACGCCTAATTGCGGTGTTGTGATTGGAAGCACAAATCGTGCTGTCCCTGGAGATGAAGAGGGGCCTACAGCGGGTCCTCTCATCCCCACATGCTGCCTCAAGGCGGCCGGCATGGCCCACGCATGCTTTGTGTTGGTGCTGAGCATCGGACCAGCGCGCACCACCCACCCCCTGGTCTTAATTAATACTCAATGAGCTCCGCACGGTAAGCCGTGACAGGAAACTCCCGCGTGCACATTGCATATGCAATGAAGCCGATGCTGTCATTGTTACTGCGCGGCGTCTGAGAGCCGGGGCCACACAATTGGCTTCCAATTGCCCGGAAATCCTAGACCCGGCGACCGTGCCACATATCCAAATGTTTTGTTTTTAAACCTGGAAATGCTTTTTCTCTGTTACTCTTATGTGCAAAGCGGTGGGTAGTTTATTCTCCTGTGTGCGGAATTAGGTTTTGCACAGTTCAATATAAAAATGTATAATCAAGAGCTAGCTTAAAAATAACAATTGCGGGCGACTCGGCACAAAGAGAGCCTGCCAAGCAGTTACGGGCGGTATTCTGAGGCATGAAGAGCTGTTAAATATTTTTTATAAACTACGGGAGAGTTCAACACACTGTGCTAAAGACTGGATATGCAACCTGTGTTACTTGTCCCATGTGTGTAATGTCCCTAAAATAGCAAAGTGTCAAGATCTTGACTGCTGAGGTCTCTCGCGTCCTGTAAAACACGGCTTTAACAGTGTGTGATCTTTTTTCAAACCCTTCCTTGAACAGCTCTGGAAAGCACAAATGTACATTCCCAGCGCAGGCAGTAAAAATATGGTTAACTACTCCCCTCACAGCCGATACAATCAAAGCGGTGCTTAGATAATGTGTAAATCACGAGACATCAATATTTTAGTAAAACGTTGTCCGTGTTAAGGCTCAGAGGTGAACAGTGTAATAATGTATCACGTATCGAATCGTAAATAATATATGGTTTTCTTCATGCAGTAACAATATTAGACCAGATAGATTTGTTACCTCAAACTTGCCAACTACCCAATTATTTACATTTTTATACCATTGATTGTCTTCTTTCTAACTGATATACTCAGCACATACATTTTGTATATATTGTCTAAATCGCACCTGGATCAGAATATATTTACTAAATGTTTGAAGCTGTAGCAACTACATATATATATGTGTGTGTGTGTGTGTGTATATATGTATATGTATATATATATATATATATATATATATATATATATATATATATATATAGCCCCTCTTTGTCCTAGGAAGCAGTCTAATATCGTGTTTCATGCACACATGAGAGAAGTTCTAAGGATGTCATTGGCCTAGGCCAGGTCTTGTCTCTCCCAATCAGTTTCGGTTAAGATTAATGATATTGGTAATTGGTGTTGTGCTTATGAAGCTGAGGCCTAATTATGAGCAGCAGAGAAGGAATGGATAAATGCTCCTGGGCCGAGATGCTGCTGCCGTTATCTGTCGGTGAGACCTATACGTCTGTTTACTTCTTTTTCCGACCTTAGTACCCCAGTCTTATTTTCAAAGTCCAGTGCTTGCCGGGCTCGCACAAGAGTGTAAGCTCTGGGTGGAGCATCCAGGGCATGGCAGGTGAGCGCAGCCAAACCACAAGCTCGCGGCTAGTGTCACAAGCACCAAAACCCCAATGTATTCCTTGGTGAAATAATGCCTCTGGTGTGTTTCAGTGGAAAACTGCAGAACAGTGACACAATGTCAAAACAACTGAAGTGCCCTGTGGAGGTTGAACGGTAACAACGTTTCTACCTATGACCAGCAATTTCCAGCTTAAAAAATACTTTGCAAGTTGAAAAGATTTGCAGTTCAGTTTTTCAGATGTAAAATGTAGTTCAGTTGTCACCTATAGCCCGTACACGATTCTACCAAGTACGTTTCTCTGTGACTTTTATATTAAACAGTTGTTCCTTGAGTAACTGGATTGATTGTGCAGGAAATAACCGTGCATTTGTAGTTATTTAATTAGATAAACTCTAAAACAGCAACACACCGTAGTAAACAAGCATGATAAACACACATTTTAAGAAGAAAACGATCCCCCAAGGGTATTTTCATTACTAGTGTTTGTTTACATGCAGATTACTCTTGTGTGAGGAGGCACGCTACCCCCTCATTTCGGTTTACTGTCATTCCAGCCTGCCCCTGTCTAGAACCGAGCAGGGTTATCGCGATAGATGTCCAGTCGTGAGGCTGTCGCCGGACAGGGCCTGTTGCAGTGCTCGTCCATGCTTCCAGGGCGCGCGCGCGCTCATCCATCGTGTAGATTTGCCACCGATCAGCGATTCGCCACGGCGGGCACTGGGCCGGGCTGGCACCCTCTCAGACGCATGTTTTCCCTCAGCATTCCGCTGGCAGCACCCCAGCCCTCATTTGTATGTGGAGAACTGTAAAATGCTTGTTCTGTTGTAAATGCTGCGCGGTTTCAAGAAAGTATCAAGTGCCCCTTGTTCCCAAGCGGGCTTCCTGCGCTCTGGGCAATTGTTTACCCCGAGGCCTAGCGCCGCCGCGCCGGTAGGCAGGGTTGGCGGGTTTTAAAGTGAGCTGTATGTAGCGCACATCCACAGATGAAGACGTGCATTCCTCACAGCAAGTGTCCGCGCTGGGAAAACAGTTCATGACACTTCCTAAATGTGTTTTAATACGTTTTTCTATATTTTGATTATCTTTATGCTGCTGTGGGTATGAGCTATCCAGGAAGTTGTCTCTTCGCGGTTCCTAACACTTGAAACACGGTAGCAGGGTTGCACTCAAGTGTTGCTTTTATTAAATGTATATACACAGAGGGGCTTGGCAGTCAGTGGAGCGGCTGGTGCAGTCGCACCGGGAGCCCTGTAGTGTGAAGGGCCCGGGGACGTAAGGGGCCCACTGACCCCAGTTTTGGGTGTCTCATCATATTCAACCGGCAGCTGGGTGAGTCCTTTGTCGGACCCTAGGACACTGACTGTCCTCCACCCCGCCGCGAGAAGAGTTGTCAAGGAAAGGGCAGTGCTCCGCTTGTGTAAACACTTGCCTCGCAGTCGCAGCGCTAGCCTGAGCCATACGAGGCAAGTGAACGGGCCTTGCGCACAGCGAGGGCCGCGACAGGCCGGCTAGGCGACCCGCCAGGAGTGCTTGGGATGCGATGGCACACCGGCCGCATCGCTGGGCAGCCGAGAGGGCATGCTGGTCCGGGCAGATAGATTTAGACATGTCACCTAAAAGAGAACTATGAGGCATGCGGCTAATGAGCCCGCCGCCGCCCGTCAGCGGTGCCACGCAGCTCCGGCTGGCAGCGCATTCATTCCCCTTTAATTGAAGCTAATGTTCAATCCAAAATAGTGTAGTGACAGCTTAAGCTCAACAGATGAGCTCTTTTGTAAAAATATGCTTCCATTGTTGTAGTATTTTAAGCGCCGTGCCTGCGCGCCTGCCAGTTCCTCAAATAGGGCTGCCGCGCTCATGATTTGTGAATGCGCCGCTACTTTACCTCACAAATCTTTTCAGAGTATTCCCAAACGAGGTTTAAAACCAGCTCCCGGCGAGGGCTCCTTTCTGAAGCGCGCATCCGGGCCTTGTTTACCCGTATTGTTGGATGCGGCTGTCTGTTCACCTAGAGCCCGCTAATATAATCATATTTTGACACCGTTAGCAGAGGTCAGGGCCTGTGTTGACAGGGAGGCTGACCCCTGCCAGCGGTGGGAGGGAAAATAATGGCCTGCACTGCTCCCCACGGCGAGCCTCGCTGAGCGCTGCAAAGCGTCCAGCAGAGACATCCCTGGAAGTCCAGAGAGCGGAGAGTCCAACGTTATTCATACGGAGGACGCCTCCGTCACCTGCGTGGCGCGTGGCCATCTCCGCACACCCCTTAATGAAAAATATAATTGCATACCTTTTGTTTTAAAAGAAGAACCACTTGTTCATAGCTAAACAACACCTTCGAAACTCTTTTAGAAGATGTCAACAGTGGATAGAGCAGGTATTCTCTGCTTATGACGAAGCCCCGTCCGTGCGCTGAAGAAGAAAAGGCTTCGAGGGTTTGTGAGTGAGGGGAGTTTTTGTGAATTTGTTCCCTTTCTTCATCCCCTCCCGTTCTGTTCCTAATCTCTCTCTGGGAGATTAATGACGTCTCACAATACCATTGACAATTTGTTATTGGTTTTCAGAAAAGTGGTTTAGACAGAAGACGCTGATGTGAGCTTCACTTCGCCACTTCTAGGTGGCCAATAGCACAGATGATTTTTGAGGGTGTTTCCATTTCGCAAACCTTTCTCTGTGTTTGTTAGGTCCGAAATAGGCATTATACAAATTCTGAAGTGACTGTACTGTTTTGTTTTTGCATACAATGCAAATAAGCTTGCTTTTTACATATTGTAATCTTGGTTTAGCGTGACACCAACACGCACATTTTCAGTACACCTGAACATATTTACGTAATGGTGGATTATTTGTGTTTTCCTGTTACTGGCGAACAATTACCTTAATGCTATTTCCTGTGGTCACCTTCACTTAGTCAGTGTCAATTTTTGGTGACATATTTTATTGCTAAACTCAGATATGATACAGCAATTTAGCCCTCATTGACTTTATCATGAATGTGGCAGCGTACCAACAATTGGATGTTTTTCAATTTTGACGCCTGGTAGAATAAAGTGCACATATATGAAATTTATTTAGAGAGTATGAGATGGTGTCTAAGCATACTATATCATAGTGCATCAGCAAATAAATAAATAAAAACAATAATGTTGAAAAATGCGCATGGTCTCAAGCCGCTGATAGAGAAAAGACGTAATGGAAGAAATTATGTTTCTAAGTATGGAGCGTTGAACTGTTATAAGAGTTTAGGGATATGGAAAGCAATTGGCCAGTGAAAAAAGTAATTCAGCGGAAATGGAAGAGTAGATGCCATCTCGAAGTCGATAACGGACCAATGATCTCACAAAGTTTGCGACAATGGAGAGGCTTATTTCTGCCAACAGAGGCACAGACCATGTTTTTCCACATCATTGGTTTATTCGAGGGGAGCTACTGGAGTGTTGTTTAATAGCCATGCTAGTTTTATATGAGATCATAACGCAAATGTCATTGGGGTCCTCTCCCCTTTTTATGCATGACCTATGTACTGGGAGTGGTTAACACACTTATACAGTTTTTTTATAGTGACCATATAATACAAATTTAAAATAAGAAAGAAAGACTGAAAAAGAAGAACAGACCATCTGAGGCTGTCAGTTATTGAGCGCTATTCAGCAGTGAAAACCTATGTGACAGAGTGCTTGTTAAGCCTGACTGATTACATCATTCGAGGTGGTGCACATCAGTCTTTGTGTAAGAACCAGGCTATTTTCCTTACTGTCAAAAGGGATCACTTCCAACATGTGGTCAGCTTCTAGGAGACTTCATACAGTAATTACCCTACAGATTGGCATTGGTGATCTCGGAGCTCCCTTCGCTATGCTTAAATGAAATATCTTTCCTGAGTGCTGGTGTTTGTGCGATCTCAGGATCCTTCCACAAAGGGATCTTCCTCTTACTGCAAGTTTAGTAGTTATGGATTCCAATCTATTTTCAGCTGCAGTTAAGAAATAAAGACAGATATGGTTATCTTAAACATTTACTTTGCCATCTCCCTAAGATTCTGTGAATTTGTTTCTGCTAAAATAAGCATTTATTGAAGAGCATGACATACAAGGATGGATATAATTGCCAAAACAGACTCCCGTGTCTTCTGACATTTAAAGGCTAAGGGTAGTAACAAATAGTTGCCACACGTTTCAAGATATCTGTGTTTTAGATAACCAATTAGTCTTGTTTGTGCGGGTTGTATTTTCAAAAAAAGACATGTTCTCGTTCATTTGTGGGGTCCATACAATCAAAATATCACTCCCTGGCATCTGGCGAACACATTTAATCTTTTTAAGTGCCTTATGCCTCAAAGTGTACCCCGAATTAGATGGTAGCATGTAACCTTTGCTTAAGCCTTACTAAGGTTAGAAGGTAATACGACTCTCTCAATTGTAATTTGTGCCACTACTCTGCTAAAATTACAGAATATTGCCACTGTGTTTTGTTTTTTTCATATCTAATTTTTTCATCCTAGTGCAAAACAGCCTTCATGTTTTAAGTCTTTTGGAAGAGTTTAAATTACAAGTGTAGCCATAAACAGTTTAGTCCCATCTAGCGTAAACTCAGCACATGTGTTTAATTTCGTGAGGTGCTGTGAGGCCATCACTGTCAGGATAGGGTTAAAAACTAAATTGGCTGGTTAATGTTTCCTGTTCCGGTTTCCACAGTGCAGACATGCTTGCCAAAGTCAGTTTGAGGTATCACTTGGTACAACATTTGTCAGTTTAGTCAAACTCAAACCTGAACATTGCAAGAGGCATTAGGCTCAAGCTGAAGGCACAATCCAAGACACACAAGATGTAAAGAGCTGGCGATGCTGACGTGCACAGCATAGGAATAATGAACATTGACTAGCTTAATACTTCTACACATTTAGGCCAGAAATATAATTACTCGAGATAACACTTCTTTTAATTGTTCAGTGGAGTTTATTGTTTTAGTCCCACAGTAATTGTTTTTTTATCTTAAGGGACCATAAAAATATGTAGCGGTCAATTTGGTTCATTTTTTGCAGGATCAGGGTTAAACGGCTAAGGGTTCAGGGGCTGACTGGCCTCTGAGTGGACTGAGTAAAAATGCTGTGAAATATTTTGCCTTGAAGGAAAGGTTGTCTTAGATAAATAAGATATTATTTTGCCCAATTGGCTCAAACCAAAGCAGGTCATAATTGGCTTCGATGACCTAACATTGACTAAATGAGTGCTCTGGTGAAGCAGTCTTAAAGCCTTTAAAAGAAGTTCTAAGTGAAAGACGCCTTACAAAAGGCCTAACCAGTCTATAAGGTCATCAGCTCAATCAAGCACGTTTTCCCCAGTCAGTTCTCTCATAAACCAATTTCTGGAGAAACTTCTCTGTAGTGATTTCAAGTGTCAGGTTTTGTCTGAAATGAGTTCCATTGCCTTGGTTCAGTTTAGCGATTAGTCACAGCAAATATATTTGAAGGCAAAGACAATGATTCTAACAGGGTAAGTGCTGAAAGTGGGTGAAGCAGGATGTGTTGTCCCCACTCTGAAGCAGCAGTTACCTTTGGCCGTTCATTTGTAGGTGCTAAGCTACTTTTAAAACTGACGAACTGGAGAGGCTATCCTAAAATTCATGATATCCTCTGCTGTTTCAACAAGTTACTTTGAGTCCCTCTCAAAGTTCTTTACATGTTTGAACTTATTTTTCCTAGTCCTTTGGCACCAGTTATCCTATTCTTTGTGCTACTAACTGCAGGGGGATAGGTGGAGACCTCCATCTTGCATTTTGTTTTAGGCACATAGGTTAGAGGCGATGGTTTAAGACTTCTTGGAGTGCAAACTCTGCTCTGTGTCTAGCGCATCCTAAGTTGAGCTGCCAGCTCCCTCCATCTCTGAAGGATAGAGGTTCTCTGGATTTTCATGCTCAATACCTTGAGCAGAAGTATAAGTCTTACAACTTCTGGCATAAGGTTGCACTCCAAAGATTTTTAAGTCAAATGGTCCAGTTTTGGACACTATAGAGTGGAATCCTGAAATGTGTAGCCCAACAGTGATCACTGAGTGGTCTCCTAAACCAGGCCACCATCCTGGTTCATTGTGATTTCCCTCCTTACCTCTGAAATCCTGGGTCTGTTTTCCCACCAGCAAAACATGACTATCTGAACGAGATGTTTGGGAAATGGTGCCCCGCGTTAGTTTTTATTGGTCAGAAAACAAAAGATTGATTACATCTGAGTGCTTGGACAGGGTAGCCTCCCTTCCTAGCTGGCTCTGAATTTTCACATGTACATGATCTCTGTTCACAAATGGAGGTACCTTTAGCTTAAAAGTTGCACTTCGGCTTAAATAATCATACAAGAAGTAGTTAAGCGACATGCATGAGTGAAATTATAAAGATTGTTTTCACAAGTTCTTTGGAACATACACCAATGAACTGTCATAGGAAATAGAAACAAACGTGCCCTGACAGGTTCACTAGTGTTACAAATTATGGTGAGTATGTTTAACGTGATCAAGTTTGAATGAAAGGTTATTTACATGAAGGCAAGTGGAGTCAAAGTGACCCAAACTTCAATTGGATTACATGGTCTCCTTTGGAAATTTCATATGGGGTGTCAAGTCAGTCTGTCCTCGGGTAATTTCCACGTTATGCTTTAGCTGTGGAAATGTACCACACTAAAAAATCTTAATTATTTTTAGAAGCATGTTTTTAGAAAACTACAAAATCAATTGTACCCTTTTTGACTATTTTGCCTGTGTACCGAAGTTGAGACACATCAATTTGTCACAGGTTGTGAGAAAAACTCTTAGGTTTAAATCTCTGTGCTGATCTTTTGGGGAATAGTGTCATTTTGTAAAATCGTATAGAGCTTTCAGGGTATATTGTACCCTGGTGAGTAGATTTCCTGCACTTCCCTGTAAATAATGGAAGCTACATCCGTATTAAGAATTTCCATTTAGACAAACACATATAGTTCTGGTTAAAGTGAACTGGGCTAGAACACTTAGCTAAAGTGCATCCAAGGAACAGAGAGGCAAAACATTTTGTGGCTAATCAGCCATTAGATGGTTCTCTCATTGTTGTGGTTTAAAAAATCCATGTGTACTGCTATCTTTGCAAATATACAGGGCAGCCTATAATCATTTATAGTCCTGTTTTCATTAAATGTGAAGGATGTCTTTTTTTCCTCAACCTTGGGCACCAGCCTACAGTGGCTTGCGTAGATTCACTGCGGGTAAAGCCCAGACAAACCTTGGTCAAATATTATCCTTAACAAATGACGTTTCTAATGCTTTTCAGTGGGGAACATTATTTACCCTCTTGGTCTGATTTGCCTGCAGAGGCAGTTGAGTTGGAAGGTCTGACAGGATAGTTGACAAATGTTCAGGTGACCATTTAAACATGCCTAGGTGTCTATCTTTCGATAGCAACCATCTTAACTTTAGCAGACATTCTGGAGACCCCAGATATTTGGTGACAACATAAATTAAGCTACCTATGATCCGAATAATGAACACTCTCTCCCAGCTAACACTAAAAAAGACTCGGTCTGCCTGGACAATTTATCTTGTTATGGTCTACTTCAGTACAACATCTCAGCTGGGGGCCCTTTTGATAAATTCTCTCATTTCTACCAACAGCATGTATTATTTGCCTTAATGTCCTTCTGTGATCAGTCTCTGTGTCCTTCACTTTTAAGGTCCTAAAAATGGCTGGAGACAGGCAATGGTGCTTGGCATCAAGGGATTAAAGTAACACTAATATAGGATCTTCTCTTCGAAGGGTGTATTCAGTCTTCAACTTTCAAAGGGAGAAGCATTTCTAAATAAGAAAAGTAAATTTACATCACAGACTGAAAAATCATGGATAAAACATGTTTACAGATTATGCTGCAATATAATAAATGTTTAATAGTGACAAACATTCATATACAGTCACTTCTCGCTCTCTGCCATAACTAATCACACCAGATAGTGTTGTGGTCAGTGGAAGATTTATTTGAAGGAGATTGAAGGCACACACCAATTTATATTTTAACACGTCGCATTTCCTCAGTAACTAGTCTAATGTTCCTGCAAAGTCCACTTTGAATATCTGTCTGTATGGTGAAACTGATTGGAGCAAAAACATTATTTGAGGGACATGATACATATAGTTATGCCCTGTGGCACAAAATGCAACAGACCCTTACATAAAAAAACTGATGTGTGTTCCGCAGAATCAGATTAAGTCAGATGTCACAGCTACCCTCAAAGTCGAGTGTGACTGAGGCCTCCTACGCTTGGATGGAAAATTACCTTCCTATTTTAATACCTTTAAAGCTAGTACATGTAATATTGCTCTGCCTTATTTATTTGGATTTTACAAAAAGTCTATTTAAATCAGTGCTTTTAGAATAGTATATGATTTTCGTTGCTAAATGTGTAAAGATTTTATGAATCATCAATTTCAACTTCATATGATATTCAGAATTTCAGGTAGACTTTGAACAAAATGGTTCCTGTCTTGCAGTCTGATAAATGTTGACCATCGCAAAAATCGAAAGAAAAGTAAGACCATTTCAACAAAATTGTGATATAGTGACTTGCATCACTAAGTTTCCAAACACACTCAAACGAGGCCGTTGCACTAGTGTAATTTTCTCCACTGATTACCGGACACATTATTCAGTGAAACAATGTTTTTCAAGCTAAAAGAACAAGCAGGACTTTATTCAGTTCTACTTAGCGTTCACTTCTCTGCAATCCCAGCTACAGTGTAACCTCCTAAATGATATAACATAGCCTCCATTTTGAGGTTGGCACTTGTGAAAATCAGAAGGGTCTGGCTTAGATAATAGGGTATCAGAATTTCTCCAGAGGGTTTCTTTTACAATGAAATACTCGAAGCACAATAAAGACAAGATTCTGTCTATTATTTTGCCAAGAAATAATTTCCCCTTATCTATTTCGAGTAGCATAAAGCCAGGGTCAGCCAAGTGTAACAGCTTTTTGGGCTATATTTACTAAATGTTGAGCACATTGTGCAGATACCATTGCCAACTGCTCAACCCGTGGACCATGCAGCGACCCACTCATTGAATGTATATAGCTTAATAGCCAAGCCTTTGTATATACAGTGAGTTGCCTCTTCTTGATAGGTTTGCTGATGAGCCTAGAAGCGAAGCTTGCAGTGGCATTTGCAGGGTGAGAATTGTGCGAGAGGGCCAGTTCCCATGGTTACAAGTGATTGAATATATGAAGAATAGTTAGATCATAGGCACAATTCTCACATTGTTCTGAATAGGCTTCTTTTCCCAAGTGTACATTGATCTGCACATGTTCTGATAGCTGAACGCCATTATTGGGAGCTCGCTCGTTGATAATTATGGATGCACTTACACATACATCACCTTTTATGTCCTTATGACATCTTATTATCTCCACATTGGGAGCCCAACTACAACAAACGGAATTATCATGCAACTGCGTATATGCGCGCAAAGGGGTGGAATCTATTTTGCTGCTAAAACAAAATAAAAGCCAGTGACTTGCAAATGATACTCCATGCAATATTGCCATGTGAACTAATTGTTAATTTGGAGCAATTTTTCCCCACATCACTGCCTTCATTTTATTTAATTTTTTTATATTCAGTAGTAGTAATGCCAGCTAAAATATTCTGGTCCTAAAATATGATTTAGAGAGATTTGCACAATTATTTTATGCTCCACTCAGGAACACTGACTTGCATGTGTTGCAAATAGAATATTTTAAGGGGTTTGCTTTTTCGTCACTTGTGCAGATCTCTCCAGGCCAATCAAACCAAAAAAAGGTATGACACAGAAATCGATTGAACTTACAAAACCCTGACATGTATCAGATGCAGAGTATTAAATAATTTTTTACATAAACATTTAGTGATAGTTCCCCTGTTCAAAGCTGTATATCATGAGTCATACGAAACATTTGCCAATCACAGTTAGGGCCTCAGAGAACAGTTCAGCAGCATAATCGTTCACTACTGCTGAGACACATAGTGCAGGAATTTCTTTTGAAGAAATGTATTGGTTGATTTGAAAATATAAAAAATAATTATTAAAAGACTTCTCCATTTGTTTAATATCATGCCCCTGAACGCTGCAAGAAAGGCACCAAAGACAACAATTAATTTGAACATGTTGTGCTCCCTGTCCAGCAAAAGTTCAAGTTTAGCTGCAAAGTATCACCCTTTGTTGCCCCCTGCTGGTGACACACTTGATTCGCTTTATTGACACCCAGCCCGAAAGCAATCACAATCGAAGTCCTGAAGCTACGCCCTAACATTGCTTTTTTAGCAACCTTTTACCAGTACTTTTCTAAGCAACGTTGATAAAAGTATTAATGGCACACAATCCAAGTTGTTAAATAACAAAAGAAATATAAATATAGTGCAAACCTTTTACAGTAACACATTTTCAGTTACTTCAATTTTATTTTGAAGATCTTCAAGGGTGCAATATTTGATAGGATTACCTTTCTCATAAAGCCAGGAGCCTCACAGCAGCCCTACGAGTAGTGTTTTCCTGGTCGAGTCCCAGCAGAGTAAGGCTACAGGCTGATAGATGTGTTTCCCCATCTGATGCTGCACTGCACATTACAGGATACATTTGTGTAGTTTGTACTTCAAGATAGTACATCATCTCTGATTTATTTCCGCATTTCAGTCCGTGGTTTGTTATCTATCTCTGCTCTTAGCGGTGGCAGAGGATTGTCTAAAAGTACACAGCATGGCACGGCAGAAATCACTGTAAAATTACAGTTATCTTCCAATGTCCGGGTTACAGCAATGCATCCTGGGTAAATATTTTGTGTAACTAAGATATACATTTAAAAACAAATACTTAGGAAATGAGAAAAGCAAAGTAAACCGAATTGGTAGGTAATAAACTGTGCATAGTGCTGCATAAGCACTCTGTAGACATAACAGCTTAAAAGTGCTATAATGCCTTAAAAAATATATGATAGAATCACCAAGATATCCATGGGACATGTCATCGCTAAAACCGGCAAACAGGTCATGACCTTTCTTCCACATAGTTGAAATTCCGTTTCAGAGTCCTAGTTTAATCTGCATTTGAGTGGGCTTTGTGTGTTGCTTGGCTTGTGAGGATCATGTTCTGCTACTGACGCTCACTGGAATCTGATGGTTAATAGGCCCAAGGTTCCTTCCTAAAATCCTTATAGGTTCATAGTTTCATGGCAAGTCCAGGCCTTCCCATAGGTCTCCATTTTTGAATAACAGCGCATCGTGTCATGGCTACAATATTCTAGCTTCTAGCTGTGCTGGTTCTTGCAAGAGGAGACACACATGAGGTTGAAATACCTTCCACCCCTCAGATTTAAGTGAGGTACATTTATATGTATTGAACAGCTCTTCCTACCATAAGAAATGCACAAAGAAGATAGAAGCAAAAAAGACATAAAGTCCCTACTTGCTATGCATAACAGTTGAATCTAAATTGTTTGCTGCCTTCTAAAGTTGCAGAACTTTAACTCTGCTGAAATAAAGTGGGTATTATCAAAAACATGTCCTTCATCGTGGTATGATGGAACTATGACAAAGTTAACACCTCATAATATAGTATGTTTTCATAGATCAGGCAGATTTATTTTGATTCCCAAGAGACACAGCAATGGCTTAGTAGACTTGAGGCCCATTATTACAGACAAAACTTCCTGCCTACACTAACAGTACATGTATTCCACCATTCAGTATTATTCAGGCAAAGGCAGTTTCAAAAATGTATCTCCTTACATCTAAACAGGTGTTAAAATGGTCCAATCTCCCTGTTGTATTATCCACCTGCATCCTTTTGGCAGTTACTCCAGTGGAGCATTTGGAAAAAGTGGCAACTCTTTGATTAGCTGTAAATTCTGTGCGGTGCACAGAGCTGTATTTTCCAATGTAGGAGAAGTCTGCCACAGCTCCATTAGTATCAACACAGTACATCTCCACAAGAAGAGCCCAAATGATTTTGTGGCAGGGGTTGCATTTGGTAGAACCTAAACTATGTGAGTTGAAATACCTCATGTTTGTTTTCATGTTTTCAGTAAGACCAGTGACAAGTGCTTCTTCAGCTTAAGGCTCTGTTCATGGCCGCCAAACTATAAAAGATGTCTTAAAAATGCTATCAAAAGTTTTGGGGTTCTGATTCATCACTCATTCTTTTTTACATGTTTTTAATTACTTTTATGTCTCTACTGGACGCACACTACATGTATGGACCTTCCTTGTGTCCCTTCTGGTGGGCGCTTAGACATTTGTTAGACTTTTTACAATGAATAGCATTGTGTCCAGTAGGGGAACATGCATCCTCCATTTTTGTATTGTGTATCTGCTTGACACGCATAGTAACAATTCATATAAACAAAGAGAGATCGCTCGCTTTAGTGTTGCATATTTATGTTAAATGTCTACGGTCTCAGACGAGGACTAGAAATTTGAAGAGGCTTGAAGGCATTAAAGGTCCTGTCTCACAATGGCTCACCATTTATCTCTATAAACTATGGAACCCAAAGCTGTTATTCTCACGACATCCGCAAAATAAAGTTACGCTTGGATCAGCTCCTTACTTTTTTCCTAAATAATTGTTTTTATTTGCACAATTTCCAAATAGGAGCCTTTGCCCAAGAATGTCATCTTCATGGAAGAAATGCGATCTCCGTTCAATATATTGAAAAGAGGCCTATTTCTACTAGCTCTTTCATGAGTCCCACTAACTATTCATTGAGCCAGTAGCAAGGGCCAGCATTGCGTTGGTATTTACTCTATATTTACTCTATATGCAATAACAATGATTTTTGCTATAGGAATAGGATCTGACGGACATCTAAGATGCCATGGGACACAATCCCACATCTAGTCAGCTTACACGCTGGTCTGTTCATCTGGTCATGGACAACCTTCAGACAGTGGTGCGGAAAACTTTTCACTAAGCGGAAAGGGCTCAGAGCTAGGATGACAGAAAGTAGGCTCTACAGTAGGTGGAGTAAGGGGATTACGAGATCAGGCCTTGCAAGGGAAGCAGGAACAAAGCCTGCAAGCTAGAGTAAAGAGCACACACTACTTTTGACAGAATGATCACGTATATCTTAACCACTGAACTTACAATGCCCAAGATGAGACAGACTTAAACAAAGCTCATAGTGCAATCACTGGTGATGGAATGAGTAGTGTTATAGAGATGACCCCGACCATCAAAATGGACCTCTGAGATGAAAGAGTGATTCTAAATATATGAGAGAGTCGGAAAGGTGAGTTTCAGAGAGTGGAAAGGGCTTGTAAATCTCCTAAAGTTTAGAATGTCTGGCCCAATCTTTGGCCGAGGGAAGTGTTTCAGTATAATTCTTGTATAACTTAATATGTCTGAAGAATGACGAGTGACAAAGTCTATGTTTGTCTCGGTTAAGAACTGTCCCAGAATTAATGTATATGTGATTCATGTGTGATGCATGTACACCTATCATAAATCCAATGTCCAAAGACAGTGCTGAGGGATGGAGACAAAACGCCCAGCAGAGTCCAAATGCCAATCAATACCACATTAGACTGCAGGTGGCAGAAGTAAGATCCTTTCAGAGCTGCTGGTACCATGTGCTAGGTTTCTGTCATCATATCCCAGTACCTAGTAAACAGCTGGATGCGGCTGAATTAATCCATGCTGCTATCCTATCAGTACTATAAAAGTCCTTCTCAAATATTCCAGGGTTCTTACCAATGCTCAATGATTCTGCCAAGTGACATAAATAGACCACACTTTCCAGCCTGGCCACCTTTGAAGCTGGCAGGAGGCTTAAACATCATGTGATTCTGGGCAAATCACGTAATCTTCCCACGCCTAAATAAAAGGAATATCTCCGTTTGTAATGCAACTGGTGCTCATGTAAAGCGCTCTGATACATTCGGGTCGAGTTTGCGCTATATAAAAACTACAACAACAACAAAAGATCTAAATGCAGTACAGATAGCATTATTGATATTGATACTGGATACATATTGGAATTTATAGACAGACTCGTCAATTGGCCACAATACTGATGGATTTTTATATTCTTACTTTCCTTGCCTTCCTAGACAAGAAATGCATGAGTTTAGATTCTGCTTGATGGTTACGTGACCCTATAAGAACAACCAAAACCAGTATTTTTTATTCATGTCAGTCATTAGAAGTGTTTCTGGTGCCCTTAGGCAGTGGTGTCCTCGTAGTGAGCTACAAGGATTGTAGCATCTGTTCTTCTTCTTCCAGGGTGGGCAAGTGTTATCATGAAGATCTGGCTTCTAAGTAACTGCAATTCTAACCTTAACACTTCCCCAGGGCCATTATATGAAGCTGCACCATCAATACACTCTTAGCTATTTCCGGTCCAGACAACTACATAGTGCTCCCATATATAACATTGTATACGGTAATCCTGCCCTCACCAGTCCCAAGGCGATTTTAGATTGTTTCTCAAGCTAATTTATTTTCAAGACTTGAAAAGCCTTTGGTTTTGATGCTCTCCAAAACATGGATGTTTCCAAGGCTCTCCATTTCTTTGCCATAATTCCATTACAAAAATGGCGGCCTCGGCTGGCTCCCTTGCCACTCCCCTGGCAAACAAGCTAAATGAATTTATGCTGATTGCTGCCTCATCTCGTGTTTCTCTCCGTACTACAGATCTGCAGAGAGTTCAAAGTGCATTTCAGCAGAGCCAAAGCAGCGTCTGTGGCATTCCAGCATCCGTACCGCTGTGACGTGGGGCGCAGCCACGCTGGGTCACGCACGCTCCCTTTACTCTACGTGCCAGCTTCAGAGTTGATGCTTAGTTTGGCAACGCCGCAGCGCGTTGACTTTCCCATTTACTGTCATCGCCTCACAAGCTGCGGTTAGCTGTAAGCTTGTGCCAGACAAGGAGCAAGTTGTGAATTTGAAGTAGCTACATGTTCACGTAAGGTCTAATTACTCACCATAGTGTAGCCGGTGCCCATAATCCACGCACTACTGAATATGGTGTGGAACTATGGCGCCGCTTACAGATATTACTGTATAGTGTGCAGGGTGAGTTGTATATAGTGCCCACGCAACTTTTAATCGAATGTATAGCAGTGGATATCAGGGACAGTGTCTGCTTCTTTATTGACGATACATAACGGCATAAGATTTCATTAGGACTGGAACGCCTGAAGTGGAGGCCCCCTAGTAGGACATTGTTTTTCCACTAAGAAAGCAATTGGGCCGTTTTACGACTGCCTGCTTGTTGATAATGAGGGGAGAACCAACTTGCCCTGAATTGATGTTAACCAGGGCTGTTCAATCCATTTGCATGACGAGACATAATTGCAGTGGCTGAATTAACTGTCGCGCTTAAAAAAAAAAAAGCCCACAAAGGCAGATTTTGTTTACAGGGACTCAATGAATAGCAGCATTCAGAGCGACAACACCGAAGCAATATGTATTCCGAGAACTATTGTCTGTGTGCAGCTGTGACCACAAGATGTTGCCAGTTTGTACCGTAGATAGAAACAAAAAGAAGCAAGAGAGTACAAGCGAAGAAACTTTTGAAGCAAGGTTGCAGGGACCTTTGGAGTGGTCAGATTGGGTAAGGCGTGCTTGCTCATGATTTTAAAAACTTTTAATGGTATGCGAGAGTGAGAAAGAGACAAAAACACAAGCTGTGAAAAGGCAATACAGTATTCATCGGGACAGCGAAGGTTAATTTCTAGACGATTTCTATTGACACGGATCATACATTAAACGTGTGATGAGTCCTGTGGTTTCTTCTAGAAGCCCGTGTGCGGTAAAGTGATTTTACGATGATTAGCCAGCCTCACAATAAATGTTATGAAGTACATCAGTTGTGTATGTGACTCCCGGAATTGCGCCTGGCCTTTTTGACATTAAACCAGTATAGGTTCAAAACCCTTACCCTGCCAGACTGACACACTTCCATGATTTACAGACGTGGAGCAACAAGAAGTCACATACTGTCTTCAATGAAAATAAACTTTATTCCACGCCTGGCTTGCCTACATAAGTAAGATCTGCAAGAAGGCTACCTTATACACAGGTCCACTGGAAGTATGAGGCAGGAGAAAGCCAAATTATACGGTAGGGTTGAGTAAATTATGCAGCAAGAAAAGGCAAACTATGTGGCATAATGCAGCACATTTTGTAATATTACTATTGCCTTATTTTGTCATTTTTAAACTTGGTAACCCTGTGTGGGCATTGGTTGCACCTCATTAATACCCACATATAGCAATAAGCAACAGAAAGGTGACCGTCTGGCTTTGCAAAGGGCCTTCCACTGTGCAACACATGTCGCTGTTTTTTTAGTAACTTTGAACCGTTAGAGCTAGAAACAATTTTTTTATCAAAATCTGCTGATTATTCGGAGGATTATGTGGCACATGTGGCAAAGCTATAATCATGCAAAAATCTCTGCGGACGCACAATTGCATAATTCCATTGGCCCTGCTTATACACTGTGATTAGTTTTGGAGGTAATGACACCAGCCAGATACGATATTACTCTTTTGTCACAATTTATTTAATGGGGTTTAAAGAAAGGTTTCTTTTCTGAATTGCATTTACCAGAACAGTTTTATCTTGCATCCCTCACTGTCAACAGAGAATTGTTTGCAAATCTGTCATGTTGTAATCTAGAATGACATAAAGATCATTTCAGTGCCACGTGGTGGCACCATTTTAAGTCATGCAAAGCATCTCAGCAACCTCACGTAGTTATGGAATCATTTGCTAGATAACCCATGACCGCTTTCGGTCTATTGCCTGCATACTGAAAAATTACCCTTTAATGGTCACAGTTTTACATATGCAGATTAGATGCCACCTGCTACATGGCCAATGTAGATACATTATTACTTTAAGGACCTTGGCCTCTGGATGGACATGTCAAAGAAAACAAGCCTCAGATGCAGTTGATCCCTTGACGTGCTGGGATCACTCAATCTCAAAACCGTCCCATAATGGTTTCAAAATATTTGATTAGGCAGTCGAAAAAACTAGTCATTCTCTGATCACACTGTCTCTAGGGACCAATACCAAATGCACAGATCCAAAGGAATCTGCCCACCTGGATTTGATCACTTGCAGATACACAAAAGGTATACTAAGCCTCATTCTTTGTAGCCTTCCAGCCATGCAGTTGCGCTACTGAAGATAATTATGACCCAGCTCCTCAAGAACCTACAAATCATCATCACGTGGACTCCCAATTGGGTGGACCATTCAGCTGAAGAAAAGAAAAGTCGGCAGATAGGACAGCCTACAAGTAGTGCATCCTGAGCTTCCTGACTTGAAGAGATGAAGTCACAATCTGGAATTATGCTGAAAATGCCAGATAAACATGGCAAAACACACTGCAAGGCACATCTAAGGGGATGTCATAAGGCATTCACGACAGATCTCTGCTCAGCAACAAACATTAAGGGCCATAGCAATATATTATCCATGGACAATATTGAGTGTATGGGTTCAGTCTGAGGGAATGACAGGCAGACTGCTGTAGCCCTGCTGCAGGAAAAAAAGAACTATCAATTTGGAAATATTCTTGAGCAAGATATTTTTCATATCAATCTGCGGGCATGTGAATATCAGGTAAAACTAACACAGTACATGCTTGTCTAAAATGAACAATATAATACAGGTTTTCCTATTAAAAAATACAATACCATATATTATTTGTATTATTTATATAATATTAAAATAAAACCCACTAAAATGGAAATTGGTGAAGAATATTGTTTAACAATGAATAAATACAGATAAATAGCACATTAATACAACAGAAAGTACATTATCTGCAACTGACAATGAGTTGTGTTATATGTAACTAGAGGCAGAGAGTCCTCATTACATTTGTCGTATTTCAATAAGGACATCAATCATGTTTTGGAAGGCTTGAAGGTATATTGACTACGCGTTTCGGCTATAGTGCCTTCATCAGGAAGCCGTCACACCAATTTCTTTCCAAGGAGCCAAAGGCTGATTAGAGGGACCCAATATTTTTGAGTGGCCGACTTTGTCATAAGAGCTATAACAGAATGGCTGGTTTTAACGAAAATGAAAATAGCCCAAATGGTGGTCACCCAAAGGGATGTAGATCAATGCTGTGTGAAACACGCACTGCTGGTGATACAGTTAAAAGGGCCCCACCCTGTAGGGGTGGTACACTATTGCGTTGTCACCAAGGGACAGAATCAAGTGAAAAGGTTGGATAGCAAGGTCCTGTGTTTTTGTTTCTTTTGAGGGGCATCCTTCCTACATGGGGGGTCCTGGTGTGCTCAACTCAAGACTTCATGTTCCAGATAGCATGCTAGTTACCGTAAAGCTCTGCGCTGGAGAAAAAGAAAACAACAGCTGACTCTAAAAATCTTCCTTCCTATTGCACCATGTCAAATTTACTCTTCCCAGGAAGGGTCATGTGGAGAAAGGTCCAACCCAATGGCCAACTCTATCTGGAAGGAAACAGTAGTCTCCATGAGGAACAACTGAGATACCTTGGTCAATATTGGAGAGGACCCCATGTCATTAGTGAGTGATGGAAGGCTCAAAGTCCTGATTCAGCTAAAACAGTCTGCAGCGTGACATGATGGATTGCCATTCTGTTTTACACCACTTGGAAAAATGAATTGGAATCTTAGGTTAAGCTTTACTGTGGTTACAACTTTCCTAATCAGAACCAAATCAGAAAGTCACATGGTAAATCTGCCTTCCTGTGGTATCCTTCAGGATTCTGGCTTCAGTTTTAACATGCATGTGCAGCCCCTGGTTAGAAGTATATGTGAGAAATCCACTGAATTTCAAGAGTATGCAAAGGATATGGAGTTCTGTTTACACCGTTGCAGCGTCCAGAAAGACACACCATACTTTTGTTCTGCCTAAGACACATTCATTGCTGGATGAAAAATAAACTATCTGTGTCTGAACTACACATATCTTGACAAGGCTACTAGCGCCCCCCCCCCGTACAGTTCCATTTCAGTAGCTTCCGGAAGTAAGTAGGCACAATTCCAAAACGAGTCCAGAAATGAAAAACCATTCCATGTGGTTTGAACAAACCTATTCTCACATCTGCTCCCAGATGGCACTAAAAACATACATTTTTAGATGATCATACTAATGACTGCCTGTTCTATACTAAATAAATCACCGAAGTGAGCTTACCATGGCCATAATACTATCATAGCTGGATTACTGCAACAAAGTCATTGCAGGGATCCATAATTCATAAAATAATTTAGAAACAGTCAGCAAGGATCTGACTCATTTTTTCAACAATTTAGACCATACTACAGCCTTGAAAGCACTCCATGAAAAGTAGTTGGATGCATCTTCAAAGTCTTCGGAGGAAAAGGTTTTATGTATTCCTGTGCCAGTTGGTTACTCACTACATCTCGAGTCTCAGCGCCTTGTCGGGCAACTGTAAGCAATTTTGAAAACTTAAGTCCAGTCACAAGATACGCAGGCCAAACCATCAGAGTCCTGGGATGATGTCTGTTGAATGCCTTGGATCAACACCTGAGACAATTTCCAGTCTGCAAATCTTCTATAATATGTTGTCAAACTCCAGTATGGTCGGCATTGATCGAGAACAATTAGCTGTCTTCCTCATTGATCCACCAGTAGAAATGATGCTTCTGGAGAAGATTACATGGCCATTCTTTTCAGAGGATTATCCATTAGCATCCTTCTCTATAATGTTGTACGCTCTTTATCGCTGGACCGTATTGCATTAAACATGTTGCTTCCTGCATCCCTCAGTATTTGTAATTCCTGTGCCTAATCAGACTACCAAAAGGGGAATTCATGGGACTTTACAAGAGCATTTGGCACATTTCAATCGATGAATAGGGTGTTTTAACAGCAACTTTTTGGCAGTTTGTTTTAATTGTATCTTCTCCTCCACTGCTCTCCTGCCAGTGACATCCTGCCCATAGTCAGGACTATTCATAAAGGTTTCAATCAGTCACTTAATTAACAAGGGGCA
Organism: Triturus cristatus; assembly: GCF_964204655.1. NCBI lineage: Eukaryota > Metazoa > Chordata > Amphibia > Caudata > Salamandridae > Triturus > Triturus cristatus. The sequence goes on from NC_140587.1 coordinate 629,739,519, forward strand.
CCCTCATCTTTTCGTAAGATGTAATCCCACTTTTACTCATAATCAGCATGTACCTCAACATCGTTGTCATTATTATGAGACCCATTATATTTTTATGCAGGTGGTGTTTCCTCCAAGTGATACAAAAAACTAGTTACTGCAACAAAAGTGAAGTGATATCAGAGATGACTTTGTCTACCCTCTCTGAGCAGACTGAAGGGTGGAAGGAGTAGGCTGTGGAATATATGTAGAGGTTACGTATACTTTCAAAGCCAGAGAGCTTCAATCAAGAGATTTGTCTTTTACATAATGGGGATTCTTCGTTTGACATTGAATTGCTTTGGAGCAATTGACATTTTCCTGTGGAAAAATTGTAAAAAAAAAAAAGAAAAAAATAGAATTTATAACTGAAAATGAACAAAGTGATGAAACGCAACACAAAAATAGGGAGAGTTGTGGCGGGATATAGGATTTTTTGTTATAATTGTGTGGAACATTGCATAAAAGAGGAATTTGTGTAGTAAATAGCTCTGACACAGCAATCAAGAGGGGAGGCGTTTGAAAAGAAATTGCTTTTCTTTCTGAAGGACAGGTACCACCACCACCCCTTTATTTTCACACAGTTCATGAAACTGGAATTACAGGCTCTGAAATCTTTGTACCTCACATGCGCCTAATGCACGGTGTCAACACCAAGAGCATGGCCACCTGAAATAATAACATTACAAAGGCAAGCTAACCTTTTTAACAAGAAAATGATTTTTTTAATCTTCTGGCAGATACAGCCATGACTATTAATCACTAAAACCTCCAGATAGAGGAAAACTAATATCAAAGCTAATGATTTATTTTATGTTAATGACTTTCTGTAGCGCACAGAATATTGTTGATAATGGACTTTATGCGTCGTGTTCAGTTACTGGGGCTAATGGAGAAATCTCTGCTTTGCCAGAATGCACCTTTTTGAAGTAGATTATGCTGTTCCTCTCCAAGCCAACAGTCAACAATGCCCAGCTAGAGCCAATCAGGGGGGCGCAGCCTCTGATCTCAGTAGAGAAGAAGCAAATGCCAGGCAGCACATTTCCCACCCTTTGGAATTGTTAAACGCCATTTTAGTTCCTTTAGCCTTCTTACACATTTATGTCATGAACATTGACTTATTGCTTTTTTTGTGGTAAATACGAGTTTTCAGTTTTGTTCGCAGGTTTTCACCGCAGGCAGATTGACTTTTCCTGTGTTGTGTCTGTGCTTAATTGCAAATAATTAAAAAATGAAGAGGCATTCTTCAAATGACAGCAGGTGCATTATCTGCGCTATGAATTTTAAGGCCATGTTTTGTGGAGGCAGTAACTTGTAACATCATATAACAATAAGGATGATTCCCTTGCTAAAGTTCACCTAATGTGCTAATCACGTCTAGTGGTTAATAGAGGCCTCCCATCCCACTCCCCTGATGGCTATAAAGGGCTATTATGTTCATGGCAGCAGTTCAGGTACAGCTGGCGAGTGTTAATAATGCATCATTGTCCCACTAATAAACACAGCAAAGGTCAGCACCTCAAATCACCCAACCACCAAACGAACCTTGTGCCGGGTATTTATTAAAGCTCTAAACATGTATCTGCCCCTCTCGGTATCTCCGGCGTCACAAAAGCAGTTCTGACAAAGGTTACCTGAACCTTATCGGGTGTGTGAAAAAATGATCAGATATTGATGCAAATCTTTCCCCTGTAGCTTTTAGTGCCACGTCAGTTGCTGATGGCCCCAGTTTTCATCCTGGACACACATTTTAGTGACAGAATACATTTGTGAATCGATTCACCCTGACACTCAAAATTTCCATAAGTTTCTGTACGGGTGGATGCGGAATATTTATGACAAAATGCTTGTGTAAATATTGGGGTCATGTTGAATGCACCTCATTGTGAGTTGAAGCAAAAAGGGAGTTCTAATGTCCCCTAACAGGACAAAATATATATTTTTTCATTTAAAAACTGCACGGTTGTTTTTGTAACTAATTTGTTACGTCTGTTGTGGGCTAAGATTGTGTTCACACGCAGTTTCTACTTTCTAAAGGAAAACGTGCACATCGACAACCCAGCAGTAACCGAAGACCATTTAAATTTACTTCCGGTGAATTTGCACCGATTGAAACAGCCTTGCAGAAACGCGGAATCCCACTTCCTCCCTTTGAGTTTGAGATACAAACCGAGCCAAAGCTGCCTACCTTGTGCTTTGGTAACAGGCTGCTGTGTCGTTCTGCGTTGGCATGTTGGTGGCCTTGCATTCTCATCTCGCGATAAGAAAACCTCTGAAATGTGTAAATAAATGCAGCGAATGCCAAAATCAAACACTTGGGTCACTGAATGGAATGGAAAGGCTGAGATGTTTACGGGTTCTTTCTTGTGCTTCGTTAATCCCTAGCTAGGCATTTTAATGTATTACATTCTAGGTTATACAACACTCAATGCATTAAACGTAATTTGTTGTTATTCTGTTTGCTTTAACTGCATTACGGGAAAGATTGACTGGCATAGAACCAGGGCGGTCAGACCAATGATATAGTTTGCTGTATAATTGTATGCATTTTTTTTCATGTCTACCCTATACTTTTAAAAACAGAAAATAGACCACTGCGCACAACATTCATCCACGCAAGTATGTACCAGCACTTATGCAATACGCGTAGCGCTTGGCTTAGTTGGCATTGTTTGTAGTGTCTGCGGTTGTAAATACATGTGTCTTTGCACATTATGCTTTTGAAGTTGGGTTTGACACCATTTTTTTTCTTCTCTTCAGCCGTGCACCTCTTCCTGTGCACACTGTGCATGAGCTTGACAGGGTGTGCAGTGGGCAACACTGGCAGGCGAGTGATATTGTGAAGTGGCGAGCGTTTCAGCAGCTGCTTGCATGTGAAAAAGGAAGGATCAGATATGCTGCATTGTTAGTCTCGGGCACAGCATTACGGTCTAAGCCCTGTAAAAATGTACACATTATTCGTCAGCTGCAAAGCAAGCCTTTCATGTTCGGCTTCTTTTCGGAGGCTTAGCTCTCCGGCTGATGTGAACTAGCATGACATTGGTTTAATGGTCAGTAAATGAATGGGAGTGCTTTGAATTTGAATTGCTGCCAATTTTGCACCAACAAAAGGGACTGTCAAAAGAAAGAACAATTTTATGCGAAAATGCGAAGCACAAGCACTGCTTGAGGGAGATGGGGACGGCCCAACAGAGATATTCTTTAGTACGGCTTAGCAGTGATACTAAAATTATTAGAGATATATCCGTTTCACCGGATTCCTGAGCCGCAAACCAGGACTGTTGTATCTAACGCTCTTTAAAACCTGTTGTACACACTGGGCTCTGTTAGGAGGCATCCATCTGGAATTCGCAGCGCTTTGTGTTTTTTTTCTGAAACAAAGCTCTGTGCCTTGAGGGTCTGTTGGCAGAGCATGCGAGATGCCCACTGTTGGAGATCATATGCCTCCCTCTATCTCTTAGGGGGAAATTGTAGTTTAATCAGCTCTGGCACTTTCAGTGTGTAACCTTCATCAGGAAGCCAATTTGTCAGGACCGTTAGGAAGCAGGTTGCATCTGCTCTCCCCTCCTTTGGAGGGCATAGTAAGTAGGGAGCCAACTTGTTTTTATTTATTCTTCCTTTTGTTTTCTGTTTGTGTTTGGCTTGTTGGAACCCCAAAGGGTACCATAAGAGACCTCAACAGAAAATTAAGTTATAGTAGTCTACTTTTTTATGACAGAGTTAAACAAGCGACCTGCTGTTGATACCCATTCACTAGTAAAATACAACACCTGTACACACTTCACCCAAAACCTGTCTGAATGTCCCAACCCCACCTCAAAACGCTTTTATGTCCCCAAAATTGCCATGTGTGTGTACCCTTTTTCTTGTTTTAAGATCTCTGAAATTGCAAAATATTTATTTAATTGTGTTCCTTTCTGTTTTATGTAAAGCACTATAACATCTTCTTGTATTATGTCTGTACTATCTAAAAACTGAAATAAATAAAAGGAGTGAATTTGAATGAACAACCACAATAAAGCAAACTTACCCAGAATAGGCTCACAATTATAAAGACCAGACATCCACCATTCATTTATTTCTAAGATGATACATGTCCTAATAGCAGGAGTGAGACGGGGACGTGGGGGGTGGTTATCCCAAAAAAAGAACGGGATGGCCACACACACCCCCTGCTTTATCATTGCCTATCCCGTGCTTGCCAGAGAATGCTCTAGTAGCTTGTGGCCCTCGTAGTAATTAGAGGGACTATTCAGGGATATTTGTGAGGAATGGGGATTCTAAAAGGTAAAATCCCGTACACCTGCCCATGTTTTAAATTCTGTAATTTATTATTGGGTGGTGTAGGGGTGATTAAAAGTAAATATTGGACACTTGAGACACCATTATGCGACTTGTGTCCTATCTAGGTCGACATGTTTCAGCCCACCAAGGACTCGCATATGGGCCTGGGGCGTTCTTCACTACTAGTATTTTGTTTTAAACGCGGACAGGTTGTTTTTAACAATGGCAGGTGTACAGGGTTTTTAGCTTTTAGGATCCCCCATTTGTCATAAACATCCCTCAATAGTCCATCTAATTACATCGAGGGTCGCCTGCCACTAGAGCATTCTCAGTTTTTTCAGCCCTGAAAATATTTCAGAAGTTCACCAAAAATACATATTATAAGAACATAGATAAATTGCCCATTTCTAACACATTTACAAAGCCATCAAAGCTAACCCTCCTGCCTATCTTGCAGACAAGCTAACCATCTCTGGTGGTTCGCAGCACACCCGCAGCCTGGCCACCATCAGACTGCAGAGTGTGAAAAAGTAACAAGTCAGCAGACCTTTTCCATCTCTACACCCAAGATCTGGAACAACATTCCTTTCAGGGCCCCTTTAAGGAACACTATATCACAGTGCAGTAACCATCCACAAACCCAGCTACCTCTCCTATCACTAGTTGTTCAATTAATGCTTGTGTTTCATCCAGCTGCCTTATGGTTAAGTTGCGCTATACGACTACCATATACATACATGCACCTTTCAAGAGAGTCTGTTATTTATTTGGCAGCCCTTTGCGTTACTTCTTTTCGGGGCAAAGGAGGAGCGTATTGTATGTCAGGAGCCAAACACCATCCCTTAAAATCTTCTTGTTCTATAGATAGTCCTCAATCCTTCAACTGTTTGGATTTCTCTCCAAGATTGTTCAGCCTTCGACACCATTTAAGTAATAGGAAATGCTGCGTCTTTATTATGTACATTGCCAGCTCATTTAAATTCTAGTGGAAGATGTCATCTTGGTCCCAGTTTAATGTATCATGGTGTGAATGCTGACACTCCAAAGCCCCTCTGAAAGGTTTACTTAATTCCTACAGTTAAAATAGTTACAATTGGTCGCAGAAATGATCTGATAACATTGGTGCATAAATTCAGTTTATGCTTAAAATGCAGTTTTACACAACCCCAGGCCTAGCCATAGGGCCACGAAATGTAGAAAAAATTCTTAGAAACGAAACCTATTCTTATTTTTAAAAAAATCCATTTGTACGCGCTACAAAAGCTGTTACTGTTTAAGTTCCTGTTCAGCGGTTATTCAGTACGGTTCAGTGGCCGTTGTCAAGAAGGCTTTTCTCTTGATTGACAAGCCCACAGGACGGTGAATGGAGATTTTAATTGCGTATCATGTGTGCATACCGAAGTAGATAGATTGACTGACTCAATGTGAGGCTTTAATGCTTGGCTCCATATCTGCACAGCTCCGCCCCCAGAAACAAAACTAGAAAGCAAAGAAACACTGACCTGATGATTATTGGGTATGTTAGCTGGAAAATAAGGCCCAGGAATAGATACCATAAATACATCCCTCATTTATACACAGCAGTATGTCAGTCCAGCTGAGAAATATTCCCAACCTTTCCATATATAGTGATGGCACACTAAAGATGACGCCAACTCCATCCCTGGAAAAAAAAACTTAAACGTTGAGTGAAGTGTGATTTTTCGAGCTGCCTTGAGAGGGAAGAGAGCTGTATTCAAAGCCCTTAACAAAATACCAGAGCAAAATCTTATTCAAGCCATACTTTCGAAATCACCAATTTAGATGGATAGTAACAAACACCTCTGCATTTTCTGACCAGTTTTAATGACGACCATTATTGATCTGCAAAAGCTTGTAAAAAAGTGAAAGCAGAGGAGGCAATGAATGACTTGGAAAGATATATGTCTAATGTAATATTTGACAATAGTTATGGGGTGTTACAAATAGTCACAGAGTTAGATGTAAGGGGCAGATTGTATGTCAGAATATCTCTAACAAGAAATATTGTTTGAGGTAAATATAGGGACCTAAATATAGGTCACAAAATGTTTTTGTACCCAATAATTACTACACAATATTTTTCTAAGACGATATTCAAGCCACAATATTCTGGCACCATATCTGGCATATAAAAGCAAATCCATTTAGAAAAAAGAGTGAAGACATCTTTCTCAAACATTAGACTTGTACGTATGCAGTCCTTCTGTTGGTGTATGTGCACGCATAGAGCTACCAAGAGAGCCATATACCTAGGTGCCTGCTCTCTTTTCCATACTTCTGAAATTAATTTTTGTCAGTTGATGTAGATCGGGACCCAGAGATAATGTTTCATGGCTTGGGCAGAATACTTATCTGTTTGAGTGATGCTGCGGCACGATCAAGCACTGACTGGTGTCCATTGCGCTTCAAAATAATTAAATAAGCCTGTATGCCTTTTAGGGATTATTCATACAAATGCCCCAATTATATTTTAAGAAATAGGACCTGCTAATGGCCAATCTGATCTGGAGGAGTGGGAAACCAAAGGTAAAATTTAGACACACTAAAATGATCACACAAAATGGGTGGCCTGGCCCTATAGGACCTTGAAAACTATTGTTGAGTAGCCCAGTTACAGCACTTGGTGTTGTCAGGCTCCTCCAACCAGTAAAGGAGATCAGCCTACTAGCAGGGTGTATTCAAGATGCAGAATTAAAGCATATAGTTATGCTCTGGCAAAAAAATTGCCACATGGTGTACACATCATATGGGTGATATATGTCCAAAAACTACTTTGAAAATTTGGAATAGAAACCACTTTCACAGGGATATGAGCATTTGATACTATCCCGAGTGAATAACTTTAGAGAAGGAAGCAGACCTGCTGGCTACACAAAAACTGAGAGACTTTCACAGATGAACTAATGAATATGCTTGACGAAGTAAGGGCAGAATATGGACTTTTGTGTATGCCAGACTATTCCAAAAGGTGGGGTCATTGTGACCCAAGTATCGCGGTACACCACCATAATTGCAGTCATTAGATAAATCAATAGACAGTGGTGGCTCCTCCAGTAAGGCGGAGGAGCTTTGCCCCACTGCTCAAAAGGATAAATAAAATGATAATAACGTAACGTTATTATCATTTTATTTTTCTTTTTACAGTCAGTGGCAGATCGGGGCTGGCCAGAGCAGGGGGAGTAGAGGTTTGCACTCCGTAAGTGCTCATGACTGTTTGGCCTGCCCTCTAGGACCGGCCAAATAGTCATGTGTACTTTGCATGTTCCCCACCAGGTTGCATTACACAGCCTGATGAGGAACATGCACAGGCTCTCTGTCCCGTCTGAGTGCCGAACCACGACGCTCAGACCAATCACAACGCTGCATTGCAACAATGTGATTGGCTCAGGGGAGTCTGTGTGCTTCCTGCTGCCGGCTGAGACGGGAAGAAGGAAGAACAAGAGGACAAGGACGGAGGAAGGTAGGTCTTTATTTTTTTTATGCACTCCCGATAATCATCCCCTCCCCCTGGGCCATCACACTACCCCCGTCCCATAGCAGCTGCTACTGTCAATAGAACTGACTGAAGGAAGAGGATTAACAAATGAACACCCCCATATACACCGGAAAATAAGAGATACATGGAATAATGACCAGAAACATCCACTTGCAGACAAAAATGGGGCGAAACATTAACATATCACCATGTTGCCACTACTAACCTAAGATTCCGGATGCCGCTGTGGAAAATAGTGCATAGACATTGCAATAGACAGAAGAGTTTAAAACAAATAATACCCTAAATAGATCCCAAATGTGCTCTAATGCAAGACTCCAAGTGCACAGGTTATACATATGTTATGGATATGCTCTAAAATAGAGGAATAGTGCAAGAAAGTGGTAAGAATCTGGTGGCAACTGAGGAGAACATAGCACACCAATCCCCGGAGCATTACCAGATGGACAACGCCCTAAACCAACGAGATAAAAAATAAATTAGAGATGTGTGGCTTTCGCCCTAGTTCTAGCAAAAAGACATGTTGCTCTCAGAGAGTCCTGTAGTAAGTAAACGGAAAGCAAATGGGCACTGGCAGAGAAATATAAAGAGGGCGATTCACATAGTTGAAAAACTTGCAGAGGGTCGAAGAGAAGAGACCTTATTGTCAGCAAAGCGACTGGAATCAGTGAGTGAATCTAAACTACAAGAATTAACCACTTAATGCACAGGGAATACATAGGTGCTCTGCAGAAGACTGTAGAGACAATGGGGTTTAACGAATATATATTGTCTTGAATGATAAGTATTGTAATGCGTAGGTATAGAATCAATAAATTGTACAAATAAATAAAAACTAAAACAAAATGAAGGGTGTACCCAAACCACCCTACCATGGTGCGCACTAGGGGAATTAGCAACTTGATGCACTTTGTCCAGAATTCCCCACCGCCAAAGAAGGAACAAGAATTGCTGTCATCCTAGTCAAAAGTAGACTTTGTTGCTCTCCTTCTCAGCCTCAGCACACTAATTCTTAATTCTGCTTGATTTGAACATTAATCGGGATACTTTGTGAATGTCCTCTACATTCCAACTTTGTGTGTTCGCCCAAGATTCCCAAAGTTTCTCCTTGCCTGCACCATGAGCACAACATCTTCCCACCCCTTATACGTGAGTCAGTGATTGTGAACAATGTGCAATTGTAATGTCATCTGCACTCAGAAGTGAATGCAGACCTTTAATCTGACAATCATCGTCATGTATGATCTTTAGGCATATTTGTAAATTACTTCACACCTACATTCTAATTAGAGGCAAGAACGCTTTATAAATGGGCATCTTAGCCTCTGGACCATAAAAACCTTCCCTTAATGATCCTCAGTGTTGTAACTAAGAGGGATAGAAGTTGGAAAAGAAATGCTTTTAGTCAATGTAACAGGTTTTATTTTTTCCCCACCCGCCCCCCATGGCCTCCGTTGATTAAGTTGTAAGAAACGACATTATTCATATTGTCAGTGTAATCCAGTTTGGAACACCTGAATAGAATAACTTAGGTCTTACCACTGTTTCCTACTATTTCTGCCGTGCATCATTCATGTTACCTAATATATCATTTAATTTTTTTCACTAGCACATAGATGCCCTGATGCGAGCCAAAGGTTCCCAGGCCTTCTACCCCAAGCAGACACAGCTTCAGACGTCTTCATGCGCTATATCATGGGAGGGGCCATTGTGGAGAGTACCCCCGAAGACTCGTTGACCATAGCATAGCATGTGCATAGGTGTCCTCACCCACTTGGTTTGGAGTGGTTTGGAGACGTTAAATAAATGCAACGGTGTTGTAGTTACGAACCTTTATTCTGCATTGACTTGGGAGTATAAATGAAAAGCAGTTAAGATTAAAGCATTGGTATCGGTTAATAGTAGGAAACTGGATTAAAAGAATATGCTTAACATTGTACCCAAGGCTAATAGTTCCTGCATTCATTGCATTCTCTGTTAAGCTGTTGAAATGTACCCAAATCCTGCATCACTTTGCTCTAACTGTCTGGAATGAGAGCTGCTCCTGTGTTGTGAGACATCCAAGGCCGTGAAAATAACACTCTTCTTTCCTTCCGAGAGCTGAGCCGGATAGAATAGTACTCTCTACCTTGTTAGTAAGATTCAGTGACTCACTGAACAAAAATGTTTGATTAGTCGTTTTCTTGTTTCCTAACCTTTGCATGGGAATGTGGGATGCAAATTGTACTCAAGGCAATACAATCATTGAGTGAGATATATGCATGGGTATGGTGCGGTGTTAACACTTAAAAATGTATTTCTCAAGTAGGCCTATATACATATTAACGCTAAATAAAGGCATAAAAATATAATCGACTGACAAACGTCGTAACATAAAGAAACAATGAAAAACCTCGTTATGTGTTATGCTCTCCAGGGGCCAACATGAAAGGTGATAGGTCATAAACCACAGGTCAAAGTAGAAACACACCACAGTCCCATGTAATTTCTTCAATTCAGCTAACTTCTTGAACACCACCTGTTGTGGGGAGTTATACTAAAATGTGTGTTATTGAAAAGCAACATAAGTTGTAACTACTCATTTATAAATTAAAAGAAGTTGTACTGAAGGAAGGTATAATAAAAGTTGCAGGCCTTGGGATGTTTCCGCGTCTGTGTACCTGCTCCACTTTCTTTATTGCTGCAGTCATGTCACTGACCTTGTACTTGGATAGTATGAAAGAACTCAAAACGTGATTGTAAAGTACGATCCATGTCCAAGTAGGTGAGCACGCTCAAGTTGGACACACCCAAATGTAATAATACCCGCACCTTCAACCTCTTCTTCTGCGGAGGTGATTCAAAGACCAGAAAGGTTCTTCCCTTCTATATCAAAGAGGCTTCTTCCTGCTCCTTTTTCAAGTGGGAACTCAACATGACTTTCTCTGAGATCTCGCGTGAACTGCTCTCATTTGAATACGGAAAACAGGAGATGGTCTCTCTCAATTTCCCATGATTCTCTCTTTTTGCAGTGCTGCAATGTCAACCCAGCCAAGAACTGTAAAAATTGCAGGTGAATAAAATGAAATCTTATGTTAGGAGGGAATTTTAGGGACCCCCAGTATCACCACAGCCTTTGATGCTGAGCCTCATGGTTTGAAAGGATGGGGAGAACAGAAGGGTTAAGAAACCTTTCATTGACACAGTGTTTTTGTTATAACAACATTGGGCTTCATCATCACTCACGGTGAAGGGCAGACAATGAGTCCATCCAAATGACCCCTAAAAGGACCCCAACCCTACTAAGGAATATACGAATCCAGGCCTTCCCAGGCAGGAAGCTTCGTGGATGACAAATATACTTAAGTAGTAAAAATGAATGCTAAGATCAAGTAGGAAAACATATGGTAGAAGAAAGGAAAACAATAAACACGTGTACTGTCAGAAATTCTGGCACATGAGAAGCTTTAAAGAAGGAATAGAGTAATGTTACAAATGGTTGAAACAGGTAATTTAGTTCATATTTTGTGATAGGGCAGAAAACAATTAAAGAGAGCTCCTTTGCAATGGACAATCAGCGTGAGAAAATACAACGGTGAGGTCTGATTTATTTTTTTTGTATGGTGCATTTCTTTTTTTGTTTTTTAATTTCATTCGGTTGAGGAAATTCGACGCCATGTATTGGGCCATTGCAAAAAATGTAAAACTGCACATAAAAATGATAAATGCCTCTATTAATAAAAACAACCACGCATAAGAAAGTTCTAGGTTTTTCTTTTGCTTAATCCCACAAGTTAAAAAAAAAAAACATGGCTACTGAAAATATATTCTTCAGTACAATAGACTTTTTTAGGTTGGTGAAATAACCAGAGCTCATTTCGCAAGATACGCGTGTCATGGCGAAAACTGCAGCCAGCACCATTATGGTTTTTTTTTAGCGTGACAAATGTTTGTATTTCAAGAGCCGGAATCAATGCAAAAATTGTGTTGAAAATAATTTATTGAATCACATTATTTTTAAACCTCATTCGCTCTCAGAAAATAGTATGGAACCAGACTCCAATTACACCTCACAATTGCTTTATTATACTGGTTGAAATATATTCCTGAAGCTCTTATTCCTTTTAGCGTGCACCATTTGCACAGGGCTGTTGATGTCTGTCAGCGGCCCTCAGTGCAATCTGCCATTCTTTGAGTGTTGTGTTTAAATTGCATGCATCATAAATATGAATCTTCTCTCCCTCGCTCTCGTTGGTGTTGAATTGTTAATGTGTTTCAGTGTTTGCAATAACCCCTGAATGACTTTATCGTAGCAGTGCACAAAATTGGATTGCACATTGCAGTGCTTTCTATTCGTGAATATGTATGTGTATAGATCTTGGCTATACGTGGTTGTGTGGCCTTTGAGCAGGGAGAGCAGAATATTAACTTTTAGTGGCTTTTTGCAGGGGTGTACTCTGTTACTTGTGGGAGAAGTTGGTATCTCCAGAAGGGCAGATGGAGGCTATGTTGCTGTTGTTTAATGAGCTATCTGCTACTAGCTGCTGGGTGATGAATACTGGTCGGCACGTGCAGGCATCATTGGGAAAGAAGGGAAATCTGACTTGGTTTGATCATGACGTTGGCACCAAGAGAAGAGAATGTCTCCACATAATATGCAGAATCATACGCTCAACTGTGTTCAATGATCAAACCAAAGCTAGCTTTATCTAGAGACGTAAGTAAAGGTGCATAATATGATAAAGCACATTAAGATGGTGGCCCTAGAGCATAATTGGCTGTGTATGTCACAAATCATTCAAGTAACGAAAGGTTTGGAAGGTGGTGGCCATGAGTATTGTTAACAATGTACAGAACCTGCAGCCATGTCTATCATCAGTCATGCTGCCTGGCAATGTCTACAGTTGGTCAACTCTATATGTGGCTGGGAATCTGATTATAGACAGTTGTGGGGTGAATATAAATGCTAGTATGATCCAAAAGCTGATATTGGGGTGCAGTAGTTCAAAGTCTCTTGGCCCAGATAGATTGTGACTTATTGGTATGAAAAAACATGGCATGGTGGACACCATTATTGCACAGTTAGTTTTCTGTCACTTGGGGAAATCACTTCTTTATGGAGGGGGTGCTTTCATCCATGCCCATGAGAAGGGTAAAACTGATTGTTCTTTGAATTTTTGGTTTCTGTCTTTGGTATGGCTATCTGAATCATTTTGTCAGAAAGTATTACAACTCCATCTAATGTAGTGGTCTGATCAGGAGGGCATTATTCAAATCCAAGTGCAAGTTGGCTGTCAGCAGAAAATGTCGATGCACTGTGGAGCGGCACTTATACAAGGTGGTACATCAGACGGCGGATGTGCCTCCGTCCTATGCATCTGTTGACTTCTCTGCAGGCAGTACTCAGCAGGAATAGTCAAGATCATCTTTGATTTAAAATGTTATGCTGGTTTGGGGCCCTCAATGTTGGCTCAGTGATACGGGGGCTCGCATCAAATTTCCTGATCATATATTAAAGTTAAAGCACATGTTTAGTAGGTCCAGCTGAGGCAGGGATGTGTCCTTGTCCCATTCCTTTTTCAATGTTTACATTGATGATCGTGTAAGAGAGGGTGGGTGGCAGTCGCCAGTGCCCCAGGATAGGGAGCATGACTTTCCCTAGCCATTTGCGTGGATGGAATTCTTCTACAGGACGTTATAATGATAGGCCTCTTGCGATGACTGCATCATTTGGCAGCTTATGGGGCGCACAATAACCTGTATGTAACCATGAATAAACACACCAAAAGTTGCGTTTTTAGCACAGGCAGGTTTAAAAATAATGGGTTACTGGGGTTTGTTAGGTAGTGCAAACTAGAAAATGCGATCAGGTCTCACTGTCTGTGGACTCACAAGTTTCCTGGGAGCCGCTGATTTGCAGCTATAAGTAGCCCTTATTGTCTAGTTTAACAAACAATATGCTATTAAGTCCATTACATCCTTATTAAAAGCATGTATATATTTTAGTCCTCAATATAAGGCATTTAGGATTCCGAGTGTAGAGTTACAAAGCACTTTGCAGCAGGGATCAATAGTACATAGTGCTGTCGGCTGGGTTAACATTGTCACAGCGTGTATACAAACCTTCTCCCAGTATCAATCATGGGAGCTGCTGGGTGAATGCTTGGGATGGGCTATGGTTTCAACACCAGTGAAGAGTATGTAGGTCCATCTTGGGGATAAACGGTTCAATACATTTTGAAGCACAACGCGACAAATATCGGCTAAGGTCTGGCTGGGTGTGGCTTTAGCAGCTTACCGGAATTGGCATCAACAGGTCTGCGGGGCAGTCACAAGTACCCTGCTCCCAGATCGAAGAGAGGACAGGCAGCTTGTAGAATAACAGAGAGCAGGGGCTATGCTGCTGGTTTAATGATAGCTGGTCCAGTCTGTGCCTAACCTTTCATAATGACAGGTTATGGCATACTCAGTTTAAGCCAGCCACTCCTAGTAGGTTACCAGGAAGTGTGACATCTGCAGATTTAGTGTCCTCTTCCGGTAAGCTTTTCTATGATGGATATAAAAAAGATTTTGACCAGGAGAACACTCTTCTTTATTTATGCATAGAGCTGCAGCCTAATGTAGGGCAACACGGAGGATGCCATATAGGCAGGATATGTTTCCATGTTGTGCAGTACCTTGTGTCTAACTACTAATTGAGAAAGAACATTGGCTGTGCTTCTTGTGCAAAGCTGAGATAGAATCTGTGCGGCCTGTGATTCTGGTTTGCTACAGATTACGTGACCTGTTAATGTCATTGCTGCCAATGTTGGGTTAGGAGTAAGAAAAGGGGGCATGGGTGAGGAAAACAGACTCTCCTCATTAGTTTTTCTTTAACCAGCATTTCATTTACCTTAAAATCGGGTTTCTAGAATCTTCTGTTTAATGAATTGATCAAAGAGCAAGTGTATCTATTTTGACACAATTTTTTCTCCTACCTACATAATCTAATAGGGCATTATGGTTAAATATGAATGCGTCATGGATAGCAGGCTGTTTTCCAATTCACCTATTATGATGGGCCTGCCAACAATTCCATCAAACATCTCCTATGTGTACAGCAGGTTCTGAAGTGTGTGTGGGATGTGCTTGTGTATCTACATGACTCAGTGCATTAGGAAGCATGGGGTGTGCCTGCTTCTAGCTCATGCCAAGGATGAGGACCCTGATGGTAGGCATCTGTTTCATCTTTGTGTCTCTTTATGTCACCTAGCGTGATCCTATGGATTACAGTCTGCTCCGCTGCCATGTTATCTGCAGGTGGAAAGTCGGTTCTATGATACCTTGTTGAGGCCTTAGTGTAAAATACAGTTTGCAGGGCCTTTTAAAGCTAGTCTTACTTCCGTTATTCAAATAACTTTCTTTTATGGAGTGGAAAGTTCTAGCCGTAGGGACCAAACTGCCTTTGCTGCAAGTTCAAGCACTACTGCTAAGTTATGGTCACAGCTCGCCCTGGCAATATGGTAGAAGACATTATACCTAGGGGCATAATGCAGGCCCCTGCAGCCTGTGCGCCGCAGGGGCCCCGACTGACCAGGAATACACCAGACCTTCTGGGGCCCCCCCCCCATTCAGCCCAAGGCCAGTGAATATCTGTGAGATATGGTAGACTCAGTAGCGGAAGCTCCTCCGTTATGATGGAGGAGCGTCACCCCGCCCCCAAAACGGGAGAAAAAAAAGAGACTCATTTTATTTCTCCCTTTCTGCCGAGTCTTGGGAGCGGGGCTTGGGGTGGTGACGGCACTGTGGGGAGTGGTTGTGCACTCCCTCCACTACGCATGATGGTTTGACCAGCCGTCTCAGGCCGGCCAAACCTTCATACGCAGTGAACCTCTCTCCAACCACTGCTGCATTGCTGGGGTAGGAGAGAGCAGGCACAGACTCCCAATCTGTCCTGGAGCACAAATCAAGGGTACTCAGGCCCATCCTTATTGGCCACAAGGCATTGTGGGATCCTGTGCCTGAAGCAGAGGAGCGGGACACGGCTGGCTGAAGATACGTTTTTTAAAAATTATTTTTTATTTTCTGCCCCTACCTTTGTGACACTTATGCCCCGCCTGCCCCACTACTCGTCTTAAATACGGGCCGCTGCTGAGACTCAGGGGCCCCTCATCGCATTTTGTAGAGGGGCCCTATCATTACGCATTACACCACTGATTATTCTTTACTTTAGCAGGACCCTGCTCTCTATGCAGCGCTGAGAGGGGTGGCGAGAGCTATAGCGTTCCACGGATTTGCAAAAAACATAACTTTTGCCTGAGATACCACTGCAGCCCTTTTATTCACAGCCGCAGTAATTCGAGTTCTCAATATTCCTTTAGTGCCGCTGGCTGCAATGCATTGAAACGGGAGCTGTTCAAATGACGTGTGTGTCATTGTTTTGCTGTAGAAATATCATTTGAAACATCGCCAGGATGCATTGAAGGGCTAATTGCTTCACATAATACCGCAATCAGGCACATTTGAGCGGTGCCGCTGTTTTTTCGTATCGAGACTTCTTTTCTTACGCATTTTAAATTGCAAGGCATTTTGCGAATAATAACGCTGTTCAAGCAACTCGATCTATTTGTGTTTATAGGTGATGTGATTAAAAGCTATATATTCATGTCCTGGTTCCATCTGCACACCACCTGTGCCGCAGCGCCAGGCTCCTCTGAATTTGGAAACATCCCCTATAAAATGGTTTTGTGTTTCACCTTCATCTGGCAGGTGAGCTGTCCACCTTTTCTTGTGAAACATAATCAGTTGTGACATAGCAAAATTAGACACTAGCTTTTATTATCTCCTGAAATCAAAAACCATAACTGGAAAGGTAAGGTGGCAGGCCCATTACAGGGACTCCAGAGCCCAGTTTACAAGCTGAAGGTGATTTTCTCTTAACACCCAGAGTTTAATTAATTGCCTTGAAATATTGAGTAAATTGTTATTTGAATACTTCACGGCACCACATGTTAACATTTCAAGGACAAAGTGCTCTGCTTTCCCTCTTCAGTCCTGCCTCGACTGTCATAATATATCTTCTGAATTTATGGAGGGAGCTGCAGTCGTAAGCAGAGTCAGAAGTATAGGAAAAATTAGGTGCAGGAGTAAAATATGATGGACAGAAATCCAAATGCCTAGTGCTTCTCGAAATCTGATACCGCTTTGGGAGTTCATAAAAGGCCCAAGAAAGAACACCTTCGCAGGCTCGGCGCAGGCCCTTAGACTAAACAGAGTTTCTTTCCTGCAGTATTTCCAGATGAAGTGTGTTTGAGCCCTGACAGCAGAGTGGCTCACGGTTAGATGTTGACAAGTTGGCTGTGGAGGTTTCCAATGAAGAACAGCTGGACATCTGGGAAGGAAAGTGTGATATCTCTTTCTAATTTATTTTAAGTTCACGTTTGCATCACCGTCTATATTTGTCTGCTGAATTACAGTGTTTGTGCTCGAGTCTTGAGCCAGCGAGGTGCAGGACTTAGGAAAAGCAAACATCTGCCAGTTTATTGGAGATATCTGTTGGTAAAGTAATTCATGTCATGCTCTGTTTTGTAGGCCTGTAGAAATAGATGAAAGTGTGTAAAACCTTGCAGGCCGCATAGTTTGATCATTTTAGCCAACAAAAGCATTACTCTGTACTTTTTCTCTCCCCCCTCCGTCAGCCCCCCAGGACACTCAACCTCTTGCAAACTTCATCCTTCCATCAACAGATTAGATTAAATATCCATTTCCGCATTATATTAATATTGTCAATGACACTCTAATACCGAAAAATAAATGCCCGTTTCTATGGCTACGCCATAATGGGCAGAGGCATTAGATTGTGCCTTAAGGCCACACGCGTTCAGATTGGCTCTGACCACGTTATTCATTGCTGAGCTATCAAATTGAGGAGATTCTGCAATATCATTTTTCAAGCTTTTTTTTTACCGATGTCAAATTTATGAGACCATTAGATTTAATTTTAAGCACTAGGATAAATATTTTTAACATTAAGGATAAAGTGCTCTAGTCTAATTGTCTTGGATAGGTTATTTCAATGTAGTGTTTTTTTGGAATTCATTAAGTCGTCTATTGTTACAGTCAAGTGACAAAAGTGGGTTACGATTGTAAATTAAACCTCTAATGCTGAATCCTACGTCCAACTTGAATGTAGAAACATACTTACAGGAACACCAAAGGAAATATAATGCTGCCAGGCCACTTTCTCCCTCTAATTATTTATTCTTTGTGCTGGGGCTTTGCGGATCCTCACTGTATCAAGCTTGCGTTCCTCTTTCCTTTCTGCCCCTTCTCTCTCTTCTCTCAAAATGGGTAGACTTCAAGGCAAGGTTTTTTGGGGGAGTGGAGGAGTTTAGGGTAAATATTTTCTGTACAGAGCGAAAAAAATATATCTAATATCTGCTGGATTTGCATTCGTGCTGTCAATTTTCCCATGTGAAAATATATGCTGGAATGTTTTTTGCCTGAGAAAATGGCATCTTTTGTAGGACTTTCAGGCTGCCAAAGTACTTTAAAAATCACCAGTCTTTTAGCTTATCTACTGTAGAAAAACACAAAGTTCTCAAAGTTTTGCTGGAATGTTTTTTTTGGGACTATATTGTGATGTTAGTACATATGTGCAAATCAGTAGTATTTGGTGGCCGACATTTAGGGCCGGCTTTATGGCTGTGCGACTGGTGCAGCCACTCCTGGAGCTGACATGAGGGGGTGCGGTGTTAAAATAACTTATGGGTTTGAAATCATCACTCCTGCAAAGTTCCTTGCCTGTTCAGCAGTCTTCAGGCAACAATAAAAATTTCAAGGTAACTCTGGTGATTAATGTTCCTGATGGAGAGAGATCGGAATTTTGTCTTGTGGTACTTTTGACTCATCAGAAAGTAGTACTGAGGGTAAATGTGGTGCTGCAAAGAACGTGAACCATGCAGATCCTGGAACAAAGTATGAGTGAATTATGAGTAGCGCTATCAAAAATTAAATGTTCGTCAGAAAGGGGCTATTGTTATATGAGGGGCACTGTTGGAGGGTGGAAGTGAGGGAATTCATGGAGAAGGAGGTCAATGGGAGGGCACCAAAAAGATTTTTTTGCTGGGCGCCACCAGTGCTAAACCAGGCCATGCCTACATTGCTTCTGCTATCCACTGTCTCTGATGTGTACAAATGATTTCTGGTTTCTTCTCTACACCAAGATGTGTCATATTTCAGACTGTAGTGCAAACTGCATAACAAAATTATCCACCATGGATGCCAATAAAATAAAGTCGTCTATGCCAGGTCATCGCAAACTGTCTGTAACAGTTAACCTTTCTCGACTCTAATCTAATTTTGCTAGGGGAACCAATATACCCAACTGCTATTAAGGAGGAGTAGCTGTCACATACAACTCGGTGGCTGTTATTGGCTGCATCTTATACATGTGGGTCATTTGTTTAGCCAATGGCTCTTCACCTTTTGACTTCTGTTGCAAAGAAATACATAGAGAATACAGAAACAATGTTTCATCATATATACAAATGATTAAATATTGATTTGATTTGCAAACAAATATATCAAATCTAAACATTAATATTAGCGGGAAGTATGGAGTTTTTTAAAATTCAGTTGAGGCCACTCATCGTCCATACTATATTTTGTTTGATGCACTTGCACTGCTCCAACGATTAATCTGAGGATAGCAATTTAAGTTTTAGCCTACAATTTCAAATACCTTCACATTTACATAACATTTGACATTTTTACAGTTTGCTTCGTTATTTATATACACTTTATTAGTCTGTTAATATTATTTAATTTTTTAATCAGTCGTTGACCCCTTGAGTAGGCATCACAGACCCTCAGGGGTCCCCAGACCATAAGTTAAGAACCCCTGGTTTAGGCAATTTTACCCTTGTGCTTCCTAAGCAAATAATCCTTGGCATTGCCATTTTCACAGCCCCAATCCATAGTGTAGTCGGTAAATGGCACTCCTGGGGAAATGAGCAGTGGTTCAGAAATACTCCGGTGCGCAACTTGATGTTTGGCTGTTGCTGTAAAGCAGATTTCTGCCAGATATTGCGCCCAAAAAGGAAAATTCATATTAGATGTCATTGTATGTGTTTTGCATAGAGCATTTGTGAGTGAGCAATGTGCCTAGTTATCTGATATGCCACAAAACATTTGTAAGCAGAGCACATGAAGTATTTATTTGGGAAAAAAATACATGGTGGAGTTGAAGGCTTAATGATTCATAAGAAAGCAACATGCCAGCCTAGACAATATTCTTTGTGGCAGTATGCTTGCCAATGTGTGTCTTCAAAATGCACCATTTTAAAACAACACACAAATATGTGTGCTCAAAAGGCAATTTACTGCCACATTATATTTCCATTTTGTTATTGGTAAAAAACTTAAAGTCTAAAACACTCAATCTTTTTCTGTTTTGAAATGAGTTCTTTAGGTTAATGTTTCTGCTGAAAATGTTTGACTACCAGAGTTTTTATGGCATGATAGTTTTTCCTGTGGCATCTACATGTTATTTCCAGTGTCAAAGAAAGAAAGTGGTGCCCAGCCTCTGTGGAATATGTACAATATTTTCTCATTTGTCATGTCGCTCCACACACAAAATGCGCATTTGTGCAGCACGCAGTATGAAAAAGTATTTTAAAAAATGAGTCAGTAATCATTAACAATCATTTATTTTGTCATGTACATCAGCCATAAATGCAAGGCATGGTATAAAACAAATTGCTTTCACTTGAAGACTTTTTGTGGTTGCAGTTGCCTTCTTGTGATTTGTTGAAAAAAGTCAATACCGCTATAAAATAATCTTTTACACTTCCTAAGAGAACCACTAATAACCCTAATACACTGCCAAGAGCTGACATTTTCAGAATTTCCCATGTTAATAAAACTCCTTGCTGTATCCAGGAGCAGTAGTGTGAAGGCAAGCAAGAGTTAGCAAACTGCTTGAGTGACCATAACAGGGGCTTCCCAATCAATTTCAGCCTTTAAGTTTATGTTGTGGAAAATTTCATTTCTTGAACGAGACAACTTTAATAACAACTGTGGAGCAATACACTTGAAGAAGCAGAACATAACATTTATTTATACAGGCTTTCACCGCATCACTCGTTTACTGTTATTGCTTCTGATCCACTTATAAATAATATATATTGCAGAGAATTAGAAGCCCTTCTGCAGTAATGCATTAGTTGGAATTTTCATGGGAATACGCCATTACATTTTGTCATTAATAACTTTGGACCTATTTGAAGAATGTGCAAGAAATGTGGTAGAAACTGAATCCATTTACTTTTGGTTCTTTGTTCCAAATCTGGGGCAGAACGGTCAAGGAATTCAAAAGTTAATAATTCAAATGACTTTTGTGAGTTGTGCATATATCTATGTGTCAGTACTTGCACTCGGCTACAGTAATACAAACTATACAGATCCACACCAGAGTTGTCTTGAGCCCTTTTTGTTGTTTGATGTAGGTTTATTTAATATGTTTTTAGATATCTGCAGGTAAGAAATATTACAAACCTTGCTTGAAAGGGTTAAACAGTCACATCCTCTTGTGGTCCACAGATGACAATTACGAACTTTGTGGTCCAGCTGGACCATTATAGCGATAGCGATCGTATACTTACATATTTAATCACCCTTCCAGAAGACTACAAAAATCGAATCTCTTGTGATTCACTAGAATGAGGCCATGTCAGAAATACTAAATATGATTGCCCCTCAGAAACTAAAAAAAACAACATGCCACAGAATCATCTTATTGGTATTTTAAACACTTGAATGAAGTAAGGAATGCTCAGGGAGCCTTGAAGAAATCTAGAGGCAAATTCCCATTCACTAAAATCCTTGAAAAATTCTACAGAGAATACAGAAATTAATCTATGGGGCAAAATCTTCTTCAGAATTCAAAAGGATCTAGCCAAAAAAAAAACACCCTAAGAAACTCATTGAAATTGTCTGCCGAACCAGCAAGCCAGTTGCTGTTTAGTAGTAGACAGTTCTAAAAAAAAAAAAAGAATGTTCTTTGGTGAGAAAATGAAAAAGATCAATACTTCCCCGGATTCCTTAACACGGACTTAGGGATTTCTACATCAACTGATACATCTTTATTACCATAGCCATATGTTAAGGAGGTCTCTCTGTACGAAATGATCAATCAGTAACAGAAAATTCTCATCTGTCTTCTCATAACTAATTCTGTGGTAACATCATAAAGGCAAAACCAACTCAGTGGACCCTTATTTGACAAACCTAATGTGCACATCCTAGCCAAGGGGGAGTTGCTTGATTGCCCAAAATTAAGTCATGTAAGTCCCCTCCTAAAAAAGAAAAGGATTTGACCTGGAAGAATTGAGCAACTTTTGCCCAGTAACTAACCTTTTAAGTAGCTCCATAGTTTCACAACAAAACCATTTCACATCGGAAAATGATCTTTTCAATAATATCAAATCAGGTTTTCAAGTTGTATGAAGCTAAGAGACAGCCTCGCTGTGATTAATTGACAATGCACTCCACGCGCTAGACAATAGAGACCTGTGCCTTCTGATCACGCTAGACCTATCAACAGTGTTTGGTAAGGTTAATCACTCGACTATTCTAAACCCATTTATTTTCCCTAGAAAGGCATAAATAATATATATGCGGATCTGCAGAGTGTAATATGCTATCTATTGCCATTGTGTGTGGGGAGGAGCCATGACTCATGAGAGGCGAAACATCGAGTGGGTCATGATAACTCTCCCCTCCTTCAAAAATGGCAATAAACATCATGTCATATACTCTGCAAGTCTGCATATGTGGTTTATGACATGGTCTTTTTTCACATGTACTTTTTTAACACAATATTTAACCTATGCCAGAATGCTAGGGGTTACATTCGTGCAGTATTGTAGAATTACACTAAAGAAACCTTGTAATTATCAGTAAAGTTGTTAGCCTGTGTAAAGTAATTGTTAAATGCAATCTGTGAGGCAGTCAAATGTGTTTTTTCCATTATCAATTGTGTTGTACTGGTTTTAATAAACTCAAATTTGACCTTTGCACAGTAGTAATAAATGCATAGATGTGCCATAGAGTTACTGTAATAACCTGTTACTAGGTCACATTTATTTTCATGATATAAATAAAAAATATTGGCTGTGAGCCTGTGATATAAATGTGTTGTTCAGTATCATTTCACATGACCAGCTTATTAAATGAACTTTGTGATCATACCAAGCATAAAGTCTTTGGGGTTTTTCCTCTTCTAGTCTATTCTTCAGATAATCTGCACTGTACTTGCATTTAAAAACTTGTGGCCTAAACAGAACCTAACACGAAAAAGCACTTTATAAGCACATTTTAACAGCGAAAACACTTCAATCTGTTATTTTTTAGCCACTCTGCAAATAACATTTGTTTACTTTTCGTATGTCTAGTTAAATTAACTGGGACGAACTCACAACGCATTTATGAGTATTTCTGAAGCACAAATCCATGTAAAGGCCTTTGTCAATTGGCCCCATAGTTTGGATTTCAGACTAGTGTGAACATTTTTTTTATGTGCGCCAAAAGATTGATAATCAAAAAAGGAAGCCACCAAAAACAAAACATTAATTATGGCCAAGTTAAAGATTATGAGGCAAATTCACTATTACATTTAACAGTTTTTTGTGTGCAGTTTTCTGAGAGAACGGTCAATGGCACTAAATAACTTCAGTACCAGTGACTTCTGAAAAGTTTCAATAAGTCCACCCCACTCATTCAATCAATCAGCATTTGTAGAGTGTGGCACTGTTACTCCTGAGGGTATCTGGGCGCTGGGCCCATCGATCAAGTTGTGTGTTTTCCACTAATTCTGAAATCTGGATGTGTGGGACCGTTTTTGTGAGTAGAGATTTATGCTGTGTGTAGTGCTTTTAAAAACGAGCAAGTTCACTTCTACGCCATGCACATTAATAATGACAGATACATTGGGTACAAAGTTCAGCTACATTATTGTCAGTAACAGGGATGTCGGAAGAAAATTTATTACAGGAAAGGGAGGCAGGGACAGACACCGTGTTGAACTAGAAGATAAGAGCCTAGTTCAGAGTTAGTTTGTGTTTGGTAAAAGTGTAATTGCTGCAACTGCCCTGCAGTATGTTGATTTATTGTCGACCATTAAGCAGTGAGGGTTTGCTTGAGTAAGCATTATGTGTAGGTTGTTTTTATATGTAGAATCATGCTAAGCACTCTTTCGTCTTTTGCAATCAACCTGTCAAATATGCTTAACAGGTTCCTGGGGAAATTCCTTGAAAAACAGTGGTACTATTTAAGCAAGACCAATGATACTTTGTTTTAGCAGCAAATATGAAGAAAATGCCACAAAGGTGTATGAGACAGGAACAATAAATGCTAATGTTTAATTTCTTTGTATGAGCTATTCAAATGGGTGCTCCCATTAATTTACCAGATGTTTATTTTGAGTCATTAGTGAGAACAGTGAGTGTTCTCGAAGAGTGGAAGGAGAGCTGGAGCTGTGTCAGATGTTGGCGAACTGAAAGTACTGCCCCAGCTTGGAACCCATTGTGACCAGATTATGATCCGAGCGTTGTGATTGAACAGACAGTAACACACATCCTTAGTTAAACTTAACATTGGGAACTATGGCGCAATAGATACCTATTTGCTAGATGGAAGCCATTGAAAGGTAAGGAGGCGGCTCACTGGAGTTTTAGCCATATCAGCATCCACTCCAACCCCTTTTTTCCAAGATTAGAAGTCAGATAATAGTAGACATGGTAATAATAGCACGCGCCATGTCCAATGTTTTGAAATTTCAAAAAATCTGGTGGGAAGCACTGTTATTATTTTTATTAACTAAATTATATTAATGTGAAACAAAATGAGACAAGAAACACTGTAAACTGTCCCAATCCCTTGTATAACGAAAACCATGGCTTCTGAGAAAGAAGGCATATGTGCCACAATCACAATACACATATATCACACACACACACACACACACACACACACACAAATATGCACAAATATACATATAAATATAATTTATATGTATATATATATATATATATGTGTGTGTGTATGTGTAAATTTTCTTCCGACATCCGTTACTGACTATAATGTAGCTGAACTTTGTACCCTATGTGCCTGTCATTATTTATGCCCGTGGCATAGAGGTGCACTGGCTCATTTTTAAAAGCACTACACACTGCATAAATCTCTGTTCACAAGAACGGGCCCACACATTCAGATTTCACATTAAGTGTAAAATACACAACTTGACCAATGGGCCCTGTGCCCAGATACCCCCTGGGGTAACAGTGCCACACTCTACAAATGCTGATTGATTGATATATATATATATATATATATATATATATATATATATTTCTCTAGAGATAGAGAGAGAGAGATACCTGAACCCACTAAAAATCACCAGATATAGTTATCTCAAGTAAACTCGTGCACTAAGGTGACTATCACTTGCCCCGCCCCCGCCATGCGCAGTGTTGTCGCCGACACTGTCTTTTCAGATGTTGCAGTTATTTTATCAATTATGTCATAGAATGTCATGAGTGATGTAATATGTGAGGTCAAAAGTAGTATAGTATAGTTGGGTACAGTAAACGCATGACATACTGGTCTACTTCAATCATAATTCAAAAGAATTTCATAAGGCTTCAGTATACAGAATGTCACATGTTTGCAGTATTATATTGCTATTCTGACATATTTTGATCAAATAACATGAACATCAGCACAACAATAGGGGAGAGGAGTTGGCCTAACGGCTAGGGCGCTCGACCTCAGACCTGGGGAACTGGCTGAACATCCTGTGATTCAGGGCAAATCACTTAATCTCCCCGTGCCTAATAAAAAATGAATGCGTGTCCTCGTAACGTAAGTGGTGCTATGTAAAGCGTTCTGATATCTGACTGGGTTCGGGTCACGTTTGCGCTATATAAAACACTGCAAAAAAAAAAACAAGTAAGTCTCAGCGCACGTTCTTGTTTGTTTAAGATATAATAGTGAAATACACAATGTTTTTTACTGCCCCCTTCATATGTGAGGTCATGACTCAGCCAGACCTTTGTTTCTCTCCCCGTTGGGTAGAACCATAGTGTAATCCTGCATAAGCACCCTCATATCTTTCTCCTTTATACACCACCACTATGGTATGTAGACATATCTGAACCCGCTATCATTAATATAATTCTACTGACAGCCCTGTCAAGCCACTCTACCACTAATCGTTTACTGTGATGTTCCAGAATGGTATCAGTAGTGTATCCAAAGCTACACTCGCATTCACTGTCCTTTGACCTAAGGACCAAAGATGTGTCTCTACTTCACAGTATCTGGGCCAGTTACTTGGGATCTAGGATATAATCCACTCGTATCCCTTTTCTTCATTTTACCACACCACCAGATAAGGGGCTGAATTTCTAACTCATGTGATTATTCCACTTTGTCTCTTTTGCATCATGGTTTGGATCCACTAATATCATGATGGCACCATCTCACCGAAAGAGGGGAATCACATTTTTAATGAATGCAATTAAATTGTAGAAATTGATGTGGCTCATTTTATAAGCTGTATTTCTTTAAGATGTCTCCCAAGGAAGGATTGTTTGTGTTTGACACACCAGGTCAGCATACAACTCCATAATGTGTGCTTTTTCACATCAACCCCATTGCACTTTGTCATGAAAATTTCACACTTTTCTTTTAAATTTAAGAGCACAGCATCTAATTTAGTGTATGGAATGCTTACACAAAAGATTGTGACAGTAGAGTCTGTTTAGTCCTACATTTGTACCTTCCAGATCATAAAATAATGGACTCAGCAGCTGCAAGTTGTGCTCGTTTCCACGGACATCACTTTGGTGCTCTCCTCTCTCATCAGAAAGAGAACTGTTTGTCCCCACAGTCTGTCAGCCTAGAAAGACATTCATTTATATGAACATAATGTTTGAATTTTGATGTTTGTGCTCATGACATTACACGCTCATGAAAGTGGTTTTCATGAAACTGTTCCGGATTTAATAGATTTTCAAGAAATACGTGATTTTACTCAGAAAAAGCAAAAGCACTTCTCTTAACATGAAAATTTACCTTAGTATGAATCGTAATCTGAGAATGAAAAATCTGATTTATGAAGCAGTTTTGTTTTGACAAGCAAGAATTTCTGATTCAGACATGACTGGTCGGTGTGGCCATGATACATGCAAGAGTGACTGATATATTTTTGTATAACATCCAACCATTGAGGATGTAGGGACTGCAGGGAAGACTATATATTTAGTGGAAGATGGTTTGAGGTGTAGATCTCCCCTTTTTTAGAACAAGCGATGCTTTATCTTCACAATTGCTGTTCTCTGAAAATGGTGTGTCCTTTTGCTATGTTTTGCTAAAATAGAGAAAATGTATTACTGTATTAAGGTTTGTTCGAAGAACTAATAGGTCTGTATGTTTATATAGAGATGTATTGACCATGGCAGTTAGAAAGTTATAAATATTATTGTAATATTTGTGTACTACACTATCCCCTCATGTATAGTGAACACATCGCCAATGTGAGGCAGTAAAGCCTGTAGTAAACACACTCCATATGACATATTTCTGTACTGTATTGGAACAGCAGGTAGTATTATTTATTTAATGTGTGTACTTGATGTGTATAGAGAAGGTTCACAAAGACAAGAGGTGTGTGCCCAATTCCTGGATCAACACACCTCTTAGAACTAGCCTTCATAGTACAGAAGGAAGTTATTAGAGATCAGCTTTAACCAAGGTTTAAAGTGAGGCATTCCAGGAGATGTGGTATATTGAATCAACTGTTCTTGCTGGTCTACTGGCCTCTGTTAGATAGCTTGTATGATGGCTGGATTGGGTGACTACAGGAATCTGATGAAAATGAATCAATTTCTGTTTTCCGGGAAGTTAAATATGAATTGTCTGTTATTTCAGAGCCAAGTTGAAGGGACCTCTCAGTAGGAGGATTGCGACCTTCTCATAAGTCAACCGATAGTGCATTGCCTTAATTTTATTATATTACTATGATGTGTGAATTATGATACATGATGGGACTTTCTTGACTTGGTGAAATGCAAGAGTTTTGTTTATTGATGACCGCCTATCTATTAGCTGTGTGTCTGATCCGCCAGAGGGTACTGTCGGGTGTGAAAGTGAGCAATTTGGCTTCCCTGATTGCTTGTAGTTAACATTTATACAACCATTGGATACTCTGACATCACTGTATGTTTTGATGTGCAGGTTTAATGTCTGCGTTACGTTTGAGGGAATGAATGTTGATTTGCTCCTTGATGCCGGTGAGGCTGGCTTTCAGTTTGTGTATGAAATCCAGAGTGCTTTTAGGTTTTTAATGTTACTTATGATAAGTGTTTTGATGCATAGCATTATTGTGCTTCACAAGTATATCTGAGCGGCTATGCCAAGGTGGAAATGGAAGGTGTTCCTTTCGGGTCAGTGAATGTGCATTGTGTTTTCAGCAGGTCGACCAGTTAAATACTGTATTTGTGAAGGGCATTTTCTCTTTGCCATTGTCATGAAGAGGAGGATCTGCAGAATATGTTGGTTAGCCTGTCAGAAATCTACTAGAGTGCTTTCACAGTTGTGATGGAAAGGGATTAGTATTTCAATGGCATGGAATGTAGGGATGGTGTTTTTATATTACAGGGGTTGCGGTTCAACTGCAATATATTTTTCTGATTTGAATAATCAGTGTTTTCATATCATATTTATTTATTACCATGCCTGACACTTCAGTTTACATCTGCCTCAATATGGCCAACACATTTGTAAATGTTCTCCCCATGATATATACTTACCTGCCTTAACAAAAATATGTAGATTTATAGATTGATAACTGTGAGGTATGTGGATGTTTTTCACTTAAGCATTCTGAATGACATCAGATAGGCAACGAGAGCAAAACTCAAGTTGTCTATAATGTCACTCAGAACCTATAGGTGTAATGCATCCCCTATCTCATTTATAATTTTAAGTTATCTACGGCCCCCAAATTCTTCAGCCCCTGATTATAACTGTTAAGCTCAGTCAAACAAGTAGTAGGGGAGCCATACATAATATGACCTTTCCTCCCCTCAAATTTGAAACAAATACCTTACCTGCCATCCTTAACCATCCCCCACAATCCGTCCCTTTCTTTCCCCTCCTGAAGCAGTGCTTTCTGCTTTCAGTCAAATCAGTCAAGCGGTGCTGTGCTGGCAGGCTCTCAGAAAGCTCAGTCAGTCTGGCCAAGAAGTCCTTTATGACGTAGCAACAATGGGTAACTTTTGGTATCAACGTTTGCTACATCATAGCAGTAAATTACAAGATTTAGAACCTGGTGTAAATGATAGAGGCTTCCTATGGAAGCCATACATACAAATGTTGGAAAAAAACAGGGCTCGGCTAAGTGAGTTAGATGCACATTTGCAGGCAGTATTTTGTTCCTCACAATTTTATGCCAGCACATCTGGAGGTGGTTTCCAATTAACAATGATATCTGAATTCAAAATTGAGTGCCAAGACATCAATGCAAAAACTGTGTGGCCTCCAAGAACAGTGAACTCATGACCTTTAATGTGCCACATCGGGATAGGATAACATTTTGCTGATGTCAGAGGTTTCAGCTTCTCCACCGACATGGGTCATTACGAACTTTCCCTGCACATGCATCAGAAGGTCCTTGAAGGAGAATCCAGCTTTAATAGGAATGCATTTGAGTACCCAAACACTCATAACTCCATGAGAGTTGGTTGAGGGGAACTACAATGCTTGTCCACTGCCTGCACTTCCCTTTCTCCTGTGTGAATCTCTATGAATGAGGACCTCATGCATGTCAAATACTTGTGCAAGTTCAACATCTTTGGGTCAATGTGCACATTGGTGAAATTGAGCTTTTACCACAGTTTGTTCCAGCACAGAAAGCTTTCTGAATCAGGCCTTTTTGCAATTTGTTTGGTGTGAATCAGTTTATTTCAGGTGTTGGAGCACTGCAAATAATGTATGGACCTCACTTAAGGGCTTACGTAATTCCTTAAACCAGATGAGTGTGCACCTTCCTTCAACATTTGAAGAGCGTGATTTCCAGAAATGGATCATGCTCATTTCATAGTGTGAATTACTGAATAATTTTGTGTGCTCAAAGCAGTGATTGCAAAGGTATAGGAGTGCTTTAAATGATACATATTTAAACATTCACCCATAGAGCTAACATTTAGAAATGCAATTATGTGTATAAGTGTATTGGACCTTACATTTTAATATTCTATTTAGGTGCAATCACAGCAATTAAAGATGGCAACCTCAGGGTCGAGCCTTTAAGAGGCTCCCGGGCTTGGGATTACTTTTTCTGATCTAAATCCCAGTTAAGCCGGCCAACCATACCCTATACTGTTGTAACCCGACTTTCAACACCCAGCACCGTCTCAAACATATTCGAAACCAGAGCAGTACCAGATCTTCACTTTTTTGCCTCGATTTCCTCAAGGCTCGCGTTTCGGATTCCCGGCAGGTTGGATTAGGGAGTCCCAATTCAGATGTCCAGTGGGCTGGAGGAAGAAGTCTCTGGTTCATGTTTGCATTGTTCTGGTCAAAGGAGACCTTCCCATCTACTGATGCTTCATTTCCCACCTCTCACCCCACTACCCTCCAGGTGGGTTGCCTGAGGTCCTTGGGATTGCCGATCGGCGATCGATGCTAGTGTCCACCATATTGCCAACAACCAATTAAGCAAGAGGGTGGTTAGTGCTGGCGACGTCCTCCATCTGCCCTGACCAACGCTGTTTCCCGCAGCACTGCTGCAGTGCCCTGCTTTGGGGGCTGGTGTTTGAGCACAGCTCTCACCAGTCTTTGTTTTTCCCCGGATCAAGACCCCGATGTCCCCATGAATCTCGTCCTGCCTTCCAGCGCGAAATCTGCTTAACGCCGGGTCCTTCTACTTCTCTGGATCCCCAGACCGGCGGCTGCTCCCTACGAGACCCATTGCCGAATTTCAAGGTTGGTGCAGCCTGTACCCCACCGCAGCGCTATGTCCTCCATAACGGGTGGTTTCCGGGTCATGGCTGCCTACCAATTGGATTGGACTCTGCAGGTGGATAGCGGTAAGCAGCTGCTGGACTCATGTTATATCCTTAAAGCATATTTTTAACCTGACACCTCCTTAAAGTATATTTTTAACCTGACACCCCCTACCTACCAAGAACAATTGCCACTCCTTACAGTGAAGCAGCGTTGTAGCACGCAATGACCACAGGGCCGATCATCATGAGCACGGTACTCGCTGGCCCTTGCACCCAACCGAGCTCCTCCAGCATAGAACTCACTACTATTTTGCCGATCCTGCTAAGCCTGCCTTTTACACGGATCTTGGCCTGCACCAACCCTGTACTGCATGTGCTTGGCGCAACACGCGTCCTGCCACTTTGACTACGGGGTGTTTTTAGCTCACTGAGAGGACTGAGCCTTTATTCTGGGATGGGGCAGACTTTCCTTTGCCGCTTAACCCTGGCTTCCTTGCTCATTCGCCCGGAGTAGCTTTGAAGATGACCCCCTCATTCTCGGTTACTGGTGAGTGTATCTTTTACCGACCAGGGCGTGCATGCCTCCCCTGCTCAGTTCATATTGCTATATCTGTGGGATCTTATTTCTCAGTCACTGTGTTTTTATACTCAGACGACTTTCCTTTCACCTCTATTTTATTACTTATACTTCATTTAATATTGGCGTTATTATGCCATCTAAGATGGCCCCCACGTTTGTGCCCTGAACCCTCGTCCATCAACTTTAATAGACATTGACATTGGACTATCCACAGTAACACGAGAACAAAAATGGAAAGGGGACTTCCAAGCCTTTGTATGAAGTAGTCCTCACTCCTGGTACCAAAAGTGCAGCCATCTTGAAGGGCTGTCTCCATTCTCTTTGCTCCCTGCTGCCTATAGTACCTAACATAGAATCATCCCATATCAACAGCCTGAACTCTCTACTGTCTCCTGCAGGAAACCACTCGTTTAGAATAAATGATCCTCCTAACAAACAAAAACGCCTCTAAAAATCTCAAACATAAAATTCTCAAACTGAATAAAGAAACACTTATTACAGACCCTTCTGCTACAACAAGGACACTAAAACTGAATGATCTTATCTTCGTCAACAATCGTCGTGCTCAGTGGAGGAAGGTGCTATCCTCTTTACACAACATCACTGCCACCAAGAAAATACCACACGGCTATAAACTCACTATCGTGTCCTCACTGTTTTACAATGCTGAAGCCACCATCTCCATCTATAACAACGGCACCGTGCTCATTCAATTATCCAATCGCAACTTGGAACTCTTTTATGATCTCTTCTCCTACATCAAGAACAAGTTGGACACTGTTACAGCCCCTCCCTACTCATCCCAACTCCACTGACTCCCTTCCTTGCGATAACCACATCCCTTCCACCCCCCTCCTCACCTCATCCCACTCCTCTTTCCTGGCAGACATCGACTCATTCACAGGTATAATTACAGTCCAAAATACCCCTTCCTCTCTCATGAATTCTGACCTTGCCCAATGTCAAAATCACTACACCAACTCTCCTTCCCAATAAACTAGACAACCCTGTATCAACACTGCTCTCAACTGGGACCGTATATACACCACTCCCAATCAGTTATCCAATGTTAAGATTCCGATAATGGACCCTACTAATGACTGTCCTCCCAACTATCCTGATTTGACTAGATTCGATATCATAGTGCTCCACCAGTCAGGAGCTCATTAGGAGTCCCCACACTTACTCAACGCTCAATACAATAAAATTGGATCTACGGCTGATTAGGGCTGACATCCTTAATCTAGTGCATATCACCTCTAACCTGGAACATACTAGGTTGATAAAAATGACTCGCCTCCAGAACCACAACATACCTATTCCGAAATGCCCCACTGCTGCTTGCCCTGCCAACACCTGGGCTCTTCAACCTAGTTGGAGATGCAAACCAAATCCAGACCGTCCCTCCTGACCCAATAGGCTACTTAGACAGCTATGGAACAATGATATCCTCTTCCTCCTTACCACATATAACCCTGGTCCAACTGACTACGTTATGTCAACTGAAAAATATCAGACTATTATCATACACCCTCTCAGGGAACCCCACCCTAGATCTAGTTCCATTCATACAACAAACCTTAAACAAGTCCTCACCTCACGTACATCCACTGTTACTAAAACATTCCTAAAATGCCTGTCACTCAATTGTCTCTAAACTGTAAAACATGTGGCTGACATGTCAGACCTTATTTTTAACCTTGACCTCCTAATACTCACTGAAACTTGGCTGAACGAATCCTCATCCCCTATACTAGACATCCTATTCCCTTTCAGTCATGACATCATCAGCCTACACCATTCAGGCCGCTCCAGGGGTGACGTCGCCAGTATCTACCGGTTCAATAATCACTGCCCTCCTGAGAATTTCTGAGGATCAACATCTCCACCAAAGACAACTCAACGTGCACTGTACACACGATTTACCACCCTCCTGGAGATAATCACACATTCATTGAGCAGATCATGGAGATCATCTCCTCCAATTATGGAGAGCATAACAACCAGATTTTTGTTGGCGATTTCAACATTCACTGGAACGACACTAACGACCCACTTGTGAACAGCTTCAAATGCTCCCTCCATGACCGATCCCTGAGTCAAGCCTGTAACAATCCTACTCATAATTAAGGGGCCACTTAAGACTTAATCATAGCAAAGGAGAACACCATACAAATTGAATCTATCATACCATGTGATGGACTGACCACTTTTGCATTACCTTCCTTATAGCTGTATGGGCTTTTATCTGTAGCGGTCAACCTATGAACTCCAAACCCTCATAACATCAACCCAGTCACACTGTTGGCTGTTAGAGGCTGTTGCTTGTTCCCTCCCACCAACATGTGTGACACACCAGACCTGACTGATCAGTACATCAACTCCATGTCAAACATCATAGATGTCATTGCCCCCAAACAACTAAAGAGAGTCCTGTTCAAAAGATCCAACCCTTGGTTCAACTGTAACCTTAACAAGGAACACCAATGCCTCAGATTTGCTGAACGATCATGGAGCCTTGTTCTCCCTCAGATGAACCTCAAACATCTGTGGCAGAGAAAGAACGCCTACAATAGCAGCACTTTTTTGACAACAGCTAGACACAGCAGTGAATCGACCCAAAAAACAGTTTGAAATTGTCAAAAACTCAATGAATTGGAAAAGCAATTCCCATTTCTCAGACAACAAAACCTTACCTAGCTGCGAAACATTTGCCTTCTTCTTTGCTAAGAAAACCAAGCTAATCACTGCTAATCTCCAGAATGCTATGAAACTTATTTTTTGAAGCCCCCCTGCTCCCCAGCTTAGTCCCTCATGCTTAGAAAGAATCCTCCAGATGTCCTCCCCACAAACCAAGAATCAATGCCATTTGCTCCAGCTTTAAAACCTTTGATGAAAGCGACATCTTAAACCTTTGGAATCTCTGAAATACTCCACCCATTTCGATGATTCCCTACCCTCCAGACTCCTCAATGAGACTGAACACCTCCTGGTCCCTTATGGACCAGGATTATCAATGCCTCTTTTACTCAAGGCTCCATAAAAAGTGGCCAGGTTACTCCTATCTGAAAAACCCACTGCCAATCTAGTTTCAGGCTGGGTCACAGCACCAAAACTGCTCTGTTCCACATTGTTGACGACACTCTATGTTCACTCGATAAAAATTAATCGTGCTTCTTAATGCTACTTGACCTGTCAGCTGCGTTTGACATGGTCAAACATGAGACTCTTCTGAACCTATTAGAATGCAGGATGGGTCTCTCTGGTACCATGTTAAAATGGTTGTACTCATTACTACACAACAGATCTCAACGCGTTTTGATCAACCACACTGTATCTGATCAGGCTCTACTCTCTCCCCCACACTGTTTAATCTGTACATGGAGCCCCTGACCAAAATCCTAAAACTCTTTCATATCTCCTACCCCATGTATGCTGATGATACTCAACTCTACATAACAATTGCCTCACCAGAAGACATCAGCATCCTCAATAACACTTTGACAAAAACTAAACCCTGGCTGACTCGAAACCACCTAAAACGTAGCGCACTCAAAAGCAATTTATTATTAATCTCACCACACAATATCGCTCTTAACATCAAAGAATGACTCCCACACCTTACAGCCTTGAACTGTACCCCACACGTCATTGACTCAGCAAAATCCCTAAGAATAATCTTGGCCAGTAACCTCTCCATGCAGAACCACATCAGTGCCTCCACCAGAGGGACTAATCATCATCTATAAGCATTAACGAAACAAAAACTGTTCCTTCCCACAGCAGAGCTCAGCAAAGTGGTTCAAGCTGATATCTAAATTAGACTATGGTAGTTCTACCCTCATTGGCCTTCCTAAAATCAAACTAGCACCATTGAAGGCTACAATGAACGTGGCACCTACGCTCATCACAAGCTCGAAGAAAAGGGATCATATCATCCCTGACCTCCATTCCCTAAACTGGCTACCCTATGAGGCAAGAGCATTCACCTTAAAATTTCTTGCATGACCCATAAAGCTCTTCACCACAAAACTCCTTACCTTGCCCAGAAACTGACCCTATCTGGTGGAAACAGATCTTTGTCAAGCACAAGCTCCCTTCTACAGAAGACACAAATGTAACAAAAAGAAAACCTACAAGTGAGCCTTCTCCGTAACTGCCCAAAAAATCTGCAACTCTGTTCTTCCTGAGACCCAGTCCAACCCTTCAACATCCATCTTAAAAAAAAAAGTAAAACTTCTACTATCAGATTTCGTTACATTGAGGATATACCTCCCTCACCCCCAGTCTATGACGCTGTTTGCTCCTGTTGATGTTTTCATTGTTACTTTCCTTGTTAAAGATTCTAATTATCATTTCTACATCCAACACCACCTGGGATCAGCGCCGATCTTCCGCTTCCCAACCATCTACATTCTAACGGTTGCAGAATGCCCATACACTCAAAAGGGTATTGTTCACGCCATTATTTGCGAGAAACTATATGCTCCTGTTTTTTTACCTTGTACTATTTTCCATGTTTTTGCCACTGTCATTATTACTTTCATGACTAATACATGTATATATTTCTATTGTTTATCGCTCATATCATAACTACCTTTCGATATTCTTATACAGCACTTTGATACCCAAAAGTGTCTTGTTCGTGCTATATAAACCTTTATAAATGAATAAATGTGTGTGCAGAAGACCACAAATATGTCAAAATTGCTGATCTCAGAGTCTAATATGTAAGAAAACAAACTTTCCAATGTAATAATTGCATCGTCCCTTTCACCATACGTATGTCTAGTGATATTTAGTAACTTGTATGAAAAGTGTTCCACCTATTTGTTACTTTTTGTACAAAACCTCAGTAGACTACAAAGACACTCCCATTGGTTTCCTTTTTTTCAGATATAAGCTTTTTGTGGTTTAACAGTTTTCAGTTTATTTAGTCAGCATAAAAATTGAAGTCAGTGTACGTAGAAACAAACGCTTTGCAGTATACTTTAAGAAGCAAACATGTACATCTAGCCAGGCTGGAAGATGCCACAACTTACAGGAAATAGTTCGTAACTGCAAATTTGTTGAAGGCTGGCAAATACTTAAAAGTGTAACTACATTGACTCAAATATGATGTAACAACAACTAAAAGTTATGGTCTAAAATGTTTTACTTTAGATGACTTCAATTAGGCTTTAGATCCTCGGTGAAAAGTGGACTAAGTCACTTTCCTTTGAAAGAGATAAGCCATGGTCTCAGATATTTCCTATACTGATAGGTATCGTATAAATACTTGTAGCAGCAACATGTTGCCACCTTAGGCAGTCGTAAATAGTTGGCTCTCCTGGTATTTTAGTATTAGGTGCTTTTTTAGGTGGGAATGTAGCAGAATTTGTAGAAGTTTGTAAAGGAGCAAAACATAGTACGAATTACTCTAACACACCACAATAAATTATCACAACAAAGCATTAGCAGACCCCTTAGATCACAACAAAGCAACCACAACCGAAACAGAACAACACACCACAACACACTGCTGCAATACCTTCCTCCCCAGCTGCAATCCCTCTGCCTAAAAATGCACAAACATTCTTTGTTGCTTATCACCATCATCTCAAATTTCTTCTCGTGGTGCAATGGTAAAAAGTTTTTGCACAAACTACTGCGGCGTTTCCCACCAAGGAGATTGAACAGCGAAGGCCTAAAAGTGTTTTAGTATCTGGGATAAAACGAATAATTTTTAGTTAGCAGAAAAGTATTGCCAGAATTGCAGGTTTAGTACATTGATGAAAATACATATAGCTTACAGCAGAAAATTCAACTTTCTTCTCGTGGTAGATGTAGTTTAATGGTTAATGCTTCCCTGGCGAACTGCTTCATTACATTTCTGACACTTTCACACAGATTTCAGAGTTACCTTCACCTTTTTCACGTAATTACGAAACTCTTATTTCATTTGCTGCTTTTTAATTACGACGAGGAGTCCTGCCGAACCAGTTACATAAATGTAGTGTTCTTTTACGAGTATGAAAAGAATTACTATTTGCTGTTTCATTTCTTCACTAATATGCTGGCATGTTTAGTTTGAACCTGAGCTCTTGGAAGTGTATTCTTAACCAAAGCAGTTCCTTTTTCATGTAAGTAGGTTAAATGTGAGTTGTAAAGCCCGGGGCGCTCATTTTTTTCTTCATGTTTAAAAGCCTCTTTCAGTAGGCTCCTTTTTAGAATCTTGGCATTCCACGCTTTTATGGCTGATTCAAATTAACATTTGAACAGCCCCCCTTTTTTCTTTTTTACTCATACAAAAGTATTTCTTTTTTAATACATCACTTTAAGTAGGGCTGTCGTAAGACTGAATTTAGAGTTAATTTTTATTTTTTTCTGCAATGTGTTTGCTTTTCTCAAGTAAC
The DNA here is from genome assembly GCF_964204655.1 of Triturus cristatus. Classification (NCBI taxonomy): domain Eukaryota; kingdom Metazoa; phylum Chordata; class Amphibia; order Caudata; family Salamandridae; genus Triturus; species Triturus cristatus. Next base: position 629,777,343 of record NC_140587.1, read on the forward strand.
TCAAAAGAGGAAATAGTTTGCAGTATATGCCGTGAGTTGAAAATACATGATCAAATTACACGAAGAGAAACAATTGACTTATGGATTTTATCGTAATGAACTAAAGTATATTAGATTTAGTATCATTATATTTTTTCTTAGATTGCATATTTACATACAATATTAGTCGAGTTAGAAGAGATCTTGCACACTCCAGGATTCGGTATCTAAGCAAAAACAGAAAATTATTTTTTTTGCTGCCCCTAAACGATGTTGCTTTTTCTGCTGGTTATTCTCTCGACATCAAGCACCAAACCCTGACCCCTGTGTGACAGTGAGCACAATAAAACTGCATAGTGCTTCTGTTTGCAGAGTTCCAAACCCTCACCCCTCCCGCCTACTCATGCAAACACAGCTGCTTCTCAGAAGCTTTTAAGTAGTGATACAGTCACCATGCCACCTTGCCTGAAAAAATGTAGAGTTTTAAAGTCACATGCCTGGAAGATACAGGAAGCCCCCATCCCCCATGTTAGTGGTTTGTAACCTGCGGTCTACAACGGGGTCCATGACTGCTTAGAAAATTAAATATTAATAACAGATTAATAAGGTGTATATGTGTGTGTGTGTGTGTGTGTGTGTGTGTGTGTGTGTGTGTGTGTATATATATATATATATATATATATATATATATATATATATATATAATCTCTCTCTCCAAGGTACTCCGCTTCTATTGCGCGAAACTTCTTTGGGCAGAAAACGGATACGGACCCAACTCTGGTGCAAAATTAATTTATTTTCGTGCAAGAGGTCGCCATGACGCGTTTCAGCCCTTCCCACGGGCCTTGATCACATGACATATATATATATATATAATTCAATTTAGATAAGTTCCAACTTTCCTATTGAAATGTAGATTTTTTTTTATTTGCGTTTCTGAATTAAATAAAAAAGATTTCATCATTTGTGTATTTGTTTTATGAATGCTTGTTTCCATATTTTTATGTATTATTTATCAGTTTAATTTATCGAAGTTCCTTATGCCAGAGTCCCCGAATTCCAATATTGACTCAAAGAGGAGTCCACAAATTTCAATAATGATTCACTGTGGGTACCCGGATTCCAGCAATGATTAAGTGGGGGTCCAAAGAAGTCAGAAGGTTAAGAGCCACTGCCCTATGGGATGTACTGAAGAAACCACAGCTGACATTTTCTGAGTGTGAGACATACTTCCAGGTCGGGTTATGAGAGAGCTTTAGTTCCCTACTAGAAAATGTTATCATTGAGTTTCTTATTAGTAGAAATGTCTCTGCATGCAGAAGCTTTATGCCGCTTTGAAGCAATTTCTGTATAGAGAACATGCATTTTGATATTAATACAAACAATGTAGTCAAAGTAGCATTGAGCGCCGCACTTCCACAGTTAGGAGCCCTTTAATCCAGAGGTGAAGGCGAGGCGCAGTGTATACTCAGCGCCCTCTCCTTCGTAGATATCATGTGAATTGAGCATGTGAGTGCATCACTACCCGATCTACAATGATGAAACCACTCTGCATACAGTGCTGCTTCAGCAGGCATCACTGCTCCTCCACACAAAGACTGCAGGTACCCGGCTCTGCCATGAAAGCAGTGCAACATGCTCCCCTATGGGTATATTCTGGGCTCATTATTTATTGTGTCTATTAAACTGAGAAACCACAGGATGTAATGGCATGGCTGACTGTCCAAAACTGATGCCCTAAATGAAGCTAGGGGGGGTTGGTCACTTAAAGACTTGCATTAAGGAAATTTAAACTAAATTGACTTTAACTCGTTTTCAATGCATGCACGAATTAGAATGAAGAGTGGTTAACCGACAAGCAATCTGAAAGTTAACTTTACAGAATTGTTGCCATTTTCCAAACAAGCATTGGCAAAGCCAGTGGTCCTGGCTCTGGCTGCCAACATTTGGCTTTGGCAATGTTTATTATCCTTTAATTTGCATAATAGGAGTACTTTTGTGTGTAAGTGCTCATTGTGCAACAGCAGAATGCCCTTACAAAGAGATAAGCCAGCAGCTGAAGTGAGCTGACCCTGTGCCCAATGCTGTGTGCTGGTGGGCGCACCAAAATAGTGAATGGCACACTGACAGACCAATGGATGAAGTGTAATTAAGTATTATATATATATATATATATGTGTGTATGTATATATAGCAGCAACTCCTCCACCAAGTAAAGAAGCAGAGGCCACAGCGGGGAAACTGGAGGAAGCGGTTTATTAGAAGCAAGGCATAATGCATTTCGGCCGTAATTCGGCCTTCCTCAGATGCCATCAATATTTCTGGAGACTCCTTCCCCCGTTTAAAATCACCCTGCCACAGTTCCATTGGGTGGAAATCGCCACACCCCCTCATTAAGATAATTGCTCACTATTTGTAGTTCATGGGAACTACAAGCCCCAGAGTTCATTGCCCAGGTAAGTGCTGCACGAGGTGTGTCCATATGGATTCTGCGATATGCGGCAAAGTAACGGTGAAATAAAAGTCAATATCCAGCTTGTTGGAATCACAACTTGCCTCCTCCAGTCCCCGAGCGTTCCAACCTCCCAAACATCATCGTCAGCCAGGCAGGGATCAAGAGGACAATGCTCTCCGGTCCTCCGTGAAATCACGGACCACGTAGCAGCCGCCTCGGATTCCGTTGTGAGGAGAGGCGGGCACCAGGCAATTCCAATACCTTGGATGATATATATATATATATATATATATATATATATATATATATATATATATTATCTACTGGCGGTCGCCAGTAGATAGTTATAGTTACAACCTAGTTTCCATAGGAAATCTCAAAATTCTATTTTGAATAACTTTGGCGCCGGTTGACGAATCCTCGCGAAATTTTCAAAACAAATGGGGCGCTCCGTTCAGCTCCTACCCTGAAAGTCTTGGGGTGATTCGTCAAGCGGGGGCCGAGAAAAAAGGGGGGCCCCAAAACGCGTTTTCTCCATGCATTTTTCCATAGGACATTTGGCAGAGAGGTAGCCATAAGGTCAAGGAAGTGCCTTTTGCAGGTCTGGTGTAAATCTGTTCAGTATTTCCTGAGAGAATAGCATTTAAAAGCATATCAATATCTATACGCGCGCACTGTGCGCGCACCCTGCCGTGCGCGAGCGCAATTCTGATTGGTTGTTAGATGTCGGTAAACATTCGAATCGGTCGAAACCAGGAAGTGTCGGCCGCCATTTTGTCTCTCGCAGTCTGAGGGGGTGAAAAACAAAGGTTGAGAATGTGAAAAGGGGGCAGAGTGGACAGTTCCTGACCCTCTAGCCTTGGTCACGGGGTCACAGAAGGACCCCCAAGGGAGAATTTTTTTTTTTTTAATCGCGAGGGGCGCGCACCGTGCGTGCACGGCACGCACTGCGAACCGTGCGAAGCGCATCGAGCGCCCACAAAGCGCGCACGGTGCGCGCACGGTGAAAAACCTGAAAAAATTTTTTTTTATAAATACATAACTTAGAATTTAAAAAACCGTACAAATTCACTGAAAAAACCATAGGTTTCACACACGTTATAGTTACGAATTAGCATTTAAAAAACCTTGCAAATTCACTTAAAAAACCATAGGTTTCACACATGTTATAGTTAGCTGGACATTTCACTCGTAAAAAACCAATGAAATTCCCCCGTTATAGTTAGTGCAGGCAACTATAACTCACGCGACCGCAATCCTCTACTGATGACGTCAGATATTACATCAATGATGACATATGTGTCTTTCTGAAAAATAAATATTTGTAATATATGTATAGCTAAAGATTAATGGAAGAAGACATGGGTAAATAAGTGTCTACATACAGTGATGTAATATCTGACGTCATCAGCAGAGGATTGCGGTGGCGTGAGTTATAGTTGCCTGCACTAACTATAATGGGGGAATTTCATTGTTTTTTTACGAGTGAAATGTCCAGCTAACTATAACATGTGTGAAACATATGGTTTTTTAAGTGAATTTGCAAGGTTTTTTAAATGCTAATTCGTAACTATAACGTGTGTGAAACCTATGTTTTTTTTTCAGTGAATATATATATATATATTAAACCGCAAAGAGTTACCTCAAAGAGAGAGCCCAACACAGGAAAATCTTGCTTAAAATTTATTCATGACTGCAGCAAAAGTCCGTTCGGAATTCACAGCGCGTCAATGTAGCCAGACGCGTTTCGGGCCCCTGCCCTTAATCATTGGCTTTTGAACACTGGATGCAACAACACGCTGGTGCACCTGTGATTAATTTAAGTCCTTCACCACAGTGGGCGTGGCCACATACATAGCCTCCTGGGACTCGTAGTGCACTCCGGTTTTCCTCAAGTGAGCTGTTTTGCATTCCAGCCGTAAATTCATATATCATCCCAAGTGGGTGGCTGTGCGCTCCTCGCTTCATTATGCATGCACCTCACTGTCATGAATAGCAACTCCTGTCCTGCTTTGATGACATCGGTAAGTGGCATCCAGGTCTGCTGATACTGCAGCGGGGCTCTCTCACGGCCAGGCAAGCCGTTCAAATTAAACCGCAAAGAGTTACCTCAAAGAGAGAGCCCAACACAGGAAAATCTTGCTTAAAATTTATTCATGACTGCAGCAAAAGTCCGTTCGAAATTCACAGCGCGTCAATGTAGCCAGACGCGTTTCGGGCCCCGGCCCTTAATCATTGGCTTTTGAACACTGGATGCAACAACACGCTGGTGCACCTGTGATTAATTTAAGTCCTTCACCACAGTGGGCGTGGCCACATACATAGCCTCCTGGGACTCGTAGTGCACTCCGGTTTTCCTCAAGTGAGCTGTTTTGCATTCCAGCCGTAAATTCATATATCATCCCAAGTGGGTGGCTGTGCGCTCCTCGCTTCATTATGCATGCACCTCACTGTCATGAATAGCAACTCCTGTCCTGCTTTGATGACATCGGTAAGTGGCATCCAGGTCTGCTGATACTGCAGCGAGGCTCTCTCACGGCCAGGCAAGCCGTTCAAATTAAACCGCAAAGAGTTACCTCAAAGAGAGAGCCCAACACAGGAAAATCTTGCTTAAAATTTATTCATGACTGCCGCAAAAGTCCGTTCGAAATTCACAGCGCGTCAATGTAGCCAGACGCGTTTCGGGCCCCTGCCCTTAATCATTGGCTTTTGAACACTGGATGCAACAACACGCTGGTGCACCTGTGATTAATTTAAGTCCTTCACCACAGTGGGCGTGGCCACATACATAGCCTCCTGGGACTCGTAGTGCACTCCGGTTTTCCTCAAGTGAGCTGTTTTGCATTCCAGCCGTAAATTCATATATCATCCCAAGTGGGTGGCTGTGCGCTCCTCGCTTCATTATGCATGCACCTCACTGTCATGAATAGCAACTCCTGTCCTGCTTTGATAACATCGGTAAGTGGCATCCAGGTCTGCTGATACTGCAGCGGGGCTCTCTCACGGCCAGGCAAGCCGTTCAAAATAAACCGCAAAGAGTTACCTCAAAGAGAGAGCCCAACACAGGAAAATCTTGCTTAAAATTTATTCATGACTGCAGCAAAAGTCCGTTCGAAATTCACAGCGCGTCAATGTAGCCAGACGCGTTTCGGGCCCCTGCCCTTAATCAATGGCTTTTGAACACTGGATGCAACAACACGCTGGTGCACCTGTGATTAATTTAAGTCCTTCACCACAGTGGGCGTGGCCACATACATAGCCTCCTGGGACTCGTAGTGCACTCCGGTTTTCCTCAAGTGAGCTGTTTTGCATTCCAGCCGTAAATTCATATATCATCCCAAGTGGGTGGCTGTGCGCTCCTCGCTTCATTATCCATGCACCTCACTGTCATGAATAGCAACTCCTGTCCTGCTTTGATGACATCGGTAAGTGGCATCCAGGTCTGCTGATACTGCAGCGGGGCTCTCTCACGGCCAGGCAAGCCGTTCAAAGAGGAGGAGACGCCAATGTGGCAAAAGGGAAAGCATGCTGGAAGGGATTCGGGATGAAGGATGTTCATCTACGATCGTGCTGGTTGGATTTCGTTTTATTTTACGCCACTTCAAATAGTCCGCAGCAATGTGCATAACAACATCTACTCACCTGGCTTTATGTGTACTTTTCAACACGAGTGGCACCGCTATGCAGATACTAACTGTATATCTTTGGTATAAAGAAACGAGGATTTCCAGCTTGTATATCAACCTCACTAGCGGTGCACTCTGGAACCTGTATTTCCTAAGGAGTCACGTGAGTCATAAGAACTTTAAAGCACGCAGGTGCGCAATCAGCAGTTTGAAAGTTTTCCTTCTGCCTGTGAACAAGGCCGGATGAGGCCGAAACGTTAGGCATTTGGGAGGAATCTGCAGTGCAAAGACGTTAAATAAATGCCGTTTTCTGCCAGCAATGGGCCTCTATTTTGTTTTTGCTGTTTAATGGATGGGCTGCTCCGTGCCTATCGTCTAGAGGCCGCCCTGAAGGGTCGGTGGCTCCAGAAACGAGAGACTTTTGCTTTGGAACTTATGGAGGAGCATGACCCACTCAATGCACCCTACCTACCGAGGAGACGCCAATGTGGCAAAAGGGAAAGCATGCTGGAAGGGATTCGGGATGAAGGATGTTCATCTACGATCGTGCTGGTTGGATTTCGTTTTATTTTACGCCACTTCAAATAGTCCGCAGCAATGTGCATAACAACATCTACTCACCTGGCTTTATGTGTACTTTTCAACACGAGTGGCACCGCTATGCAGATACTAACTGTATATCTTTGGTATAAAGAAACGAGGATTTCCAGCTTGTATATCAACCTCACTAGCGGTGCACTCTGGAACCTGTATTTCCTAAGGAGTCACGTGAGTCATAAGAACTTTAAAGCACGCAGGTGCGCAATCAGCAGTTTGAAAGTTTTCCTTCTGCCTGTGAACAAGGCCGGATGAGGCCGAAACGTTAGGCATTTGGGAGGAATCTGCAGTGCAAAGACGTTAAATAAATGCCGTTTTCTGCCAGCAATGGGCCTCTATTTTGTTTTTGTTTTTGATATATATGTATATATAGGTATTTTAATACAGAGGATAATCCTTATAAATATATAATGTGGATTATTCACTGTATTAAAATACTTTTTTGCCTACACATCAAACTGGAGTGGCTTGCTCGTTCTCTGGATTAGGAGAATATGTTTCTTTGGAATATGTGAGCGTTGACATCTGCTGTGAGTCCCGACCCACTTGGAAGGGCGTTGATGTACATCAAGATTCGTTTGCGGAAAGAAAAAAAAAATATATATATAAAAATACCAATCCTGTTACATCAATGAATCCATTGAAACCCCTGGGCACAGACTCCGATATCTGAGTGCCAATTTTTATTGCATATAGTTTGCCATGATGCGTTTTGGCCGCGTTTATATATGTATATATATTTTTATTAAAATCAAAAAGTCTTGGCTATTACCAGACCTAAACAGGCACACTATATGTATGGTTTGACTGAGATTATGTTGTATGTTAACAGTTTGATGTACATTTCTTAACATCAGATCATCCTTCCTCACTGAGTTTAATCCCTGCTTGGAGAAGACCACCAAAATGGGGCTTTATATTTGGTATAATCGCAAAAAAAGAGTCCGCACTCATAACTTCTATTTTACATTTTGTGAGCAAAAAAGGCTGTCTCAACAGGAGAAAAAAATTCCCGTCCTTAAGCTGGCATGTAAATCATTTACACAATTGTTTGCAACACCATTGCCTCTTTCTCGCAGGGTCTTCTTTATTCTCCCTTGCTCTCCATCTCTCCTATACATCTCGATTTCCTCTTCAGCTCAGTCCCAACACCATGCATAGGGATAGCTATCTAATAGGTTCTGCGTTTAAATACTAAATTCCTCCCAGAGCAATAAGGAAAATACATTGAATAAGCAAAAAGAGGTTCAGTAAAAGTGAGTTAAATTTGATTTGTTTTGACATCTGTGGCGATCCCCTAAGGCTAATCAGCCAGTTAACCTAGCAGATTTGTTTATCCGAATTTAACAATATTTGAAACAAAGCACACACATCCTCTACGTTTGTGTGCTTGGACAATCGGGGTGCATTTCATTGTGACTGTTTGAACATAACTGTAGACCTGTGATTGTTCTTCTGGCAGATTTACATATGAATCTTATTTTTTGGTGAATCTAAAAAGTATAATTAGAGCAGTGAATTCGACCAATGGCTTATGTTTGACAATCTGACGTGCGAAGAATTACTGATAGTGTAAAATCCAAGGTACATGCACACAAAAAACCTTTCGTCACAGAAGTGATTTTCTTGAAAAGAGAGGCACTTTTTCCTTCCAATTGACCGAAAGCCACCCCAGTGAAATACGACTGCTTTCTGGAAGATTTAGTGTTTTGTAAAAACAGAATTGCTTGTGTTATAGATGAGGAAAGAAAGAATTTGAGTGAATAAATAACACACAAAGCATGTCAAGACCTGAACAGTTATACTGTACTCAAACGTGTAAGTGCAGGGCTGAAAAGTGTTTTACTAGATAGAAAAATATTTTTTATTTCTACCACAGAATCAGAATGACAATACATGAATGATATGCATAATGCCTGCATCCACTCTTCCATTGTAATGTCCTCTCTAACGCAGCCTGGAACAGGGCAGTAGATTGTATCTATTGTAATTGTACTTATATAGTCCTTACAACCCCAGACAGGGTCACGCCAGGAAGTCCTCTGCTCTGGCCCGAGGTTAGTGATTAATCCAGAGGTTTTGACTACTTTTTGATTATTGTATTTCTTGGGAATAGAATTATGGTCTCAAGGATATCATTCTATGCATTTACTCCAGTTTCCATTTGGTAGACAAAAATAGCAGGGGTTAAGTATGATCATTAGTGGGATTTAATCAATCAACATATGTAGAGAACAGCACTGTCACCCCTGGAGGTATCTGGGTGCTGGGTACGAGGTCTCATGCGAAAAGCCAGTTCTTGAGGAAACGGCAGGACACTGGAAGAAACAAAGAGAAAAAGGCAAAAAAAGTGGGGAGAAAAACGAGCGAGCAGAAAAGGCAAAACAAAGGGCAGAAAAATGAGCAGAAAAGGCAAAACAGAGGGCAGAAAAATGAACAGAAAGGCAAAACATAGCAGAAGAGGGCAAAACCGATGGCAGAAAAACAAGCAGAAAATGCAAAACAAGGGCAGAAAAAGAAGCAGAAATGGCAAAACTGGGCAGAACGAGCAGAAAAGGCAAAACACGGCAGAAGAGGGCAAAACAGAGGGCAGAAAAATTAGCAGAAAAGGCAAAACAGAGGGCAGACACACAAGCAGAAAAGGCCAAACAGAGCAAGAAATGAGAAGAGGAGGCATAAATAGAGGGCAGCAGGTAGACAGACAGCAGAAGGTAGTGGACTGCTGGCAAGCTGGACAGAAGAACTGTCATAGGGGGAGCTGGTATTAGGACCTCGCCAATGGGTTTATGCTGAGGCCTCCATTAAGTAGGTCTTTGAGGGAGGGCGGGGCGCTGGGTGTTGGGAGGAGGAAAACGGCGGGAGGAGGGAAGAAACGAGCAGCAAAAGACAAAACAGAGGGCAGAAAAATTAGCAGAAGAGGCAAAACAGAGCAGAAGAGGGCAAAACAGTGCTCAGAAAAAGGAGCAAGAAAGACAAAACGGAGGGCAGAAAAACAAGAAGAAAAGGCAAAACAGAGGGAAGAAAAACAAGCAGAAAAGTCAAAATGGAGGGCAGAAACACAAACAGAAAAGATAATTCAAGGGGCAGAAAATGGAAAGTAGAGGGCAGACAAATGGGCTGAAAAGGCAAGACAGCAAGAAACGAGCAGAGGAGGCAGAAACAGAGGGCAGCAGGTAGACAGGCAGCAGAGGGTAGTGGACTGCGGGCAAGCTGGACAAGAGAACTTTCGCAGGGGGGAGCTGGCACGATGACCTGGTATGTGAATTCATGTGGATAGTTGGTGAGATGGATAAATGATTTAGAAGAGATTAGGTATTTATAAGTTGTAGGGGTATGACTTTAAAAGAAGGAGCTCATGTGATCTTTGAAATGAGGTGCGGGCAATTTGCAGAAATAAAACAATAGAGATTAACACAAACGTGTGTGACTTATAGTATTTTGTGCTCAGGGAAAGGTGGCACACAGAGGAGAGACATTTAAAGAGAGGGTAATTTGTAAAAAAAAAAAAAAAGGAGAGGCACGCATAAGTTTTTAGTCAAGTCAAAACCATTTTTTTATGATGGGTTTTAGGAATATAGAGAAGACTTTGTGATTTAGCATGTATTCTGAGGATGCAACACTGTAAAAAGTAAACACAATTATTTGTATGTGAGATAGTGCTATATTAATTACTTTTGATAAGCACTAGAATAAGCCAAATATCCCACTTACTGCTAGGCCACAGCTTCAGCAAGGACAGCTTAGGGATTGGCAGCATAAAGTAATGTAATGATAGGACACATATATAGGGAATTAGCAAGAGCTTTAGGCTGCACTGAAACGAAACAGTAACCTCATGGTCATAGCCGTTTGAATGAGTATACAAAGTAAATAAAACATCAAAAGGAGATCTGCAAATGCTGGAGCAGATGTCTTTTGACATTCACCCTCTGGGTGTGTCTCAAGGTATTAGAAAGGCAAAGTGTTATCCATTTGGGTGTTCCAGGGATCGAAAGGCCCAAGATAGAGGATAATGGCAGCTACCCATGATGGTTCAATTGTAACGCCTGCATTCCTGTGGTGGCGGTGCTTAATTTGTAAAACAATTAAGTGCCAGGGCACTCTCCAGGAGGCTGCTGCAGCTTACGCTATCCATTATAGCTGCCAATGACAGTACCAACACAATTACTAACCCTCACACTCTTACAAGTGTGACAATTCATACTAATCCAGGTCCCCAAAGCGCTAAGAATGGCTTGTGTGGCAGTTATTAGTCATTGTTAAATGTATATTGAATTAATGAACAGCTGTTGTGCTCATTTGTCATTTCGGCAGACAGTGCCCACCATGTGACAGACTGTCATAAGTGCAGGTGCTGATAATTAAGTTCCGGTGCTGAGCACCGGAAACCACTGGCTCAAATTAAGCACTGACAGGTGGAGACTCAGACATTGAAAAGTGCGGAGGAAAGAGACAAGTCTACCTTTGGAAATGCATTGAAGAATTTCTTAGCAAGGGGCTGCAGATTAGTTCTCACTGAGCACTGCCATCTGGTAGATGGGCGGGGTGTTGGGTGGGACTGTAGTTTCTGTTGTTCAAGGTGAGGAAGTTTCTTGGCCAGGCCTGCCTTTTGCTTTTTCCTGTTTACTGCTTCAAGAAGACTGATGACAGCCTGAGGCAAAGATCTTACACTTTATTGTGCCCAAAGTCGTGGGTACACCTGTTTGAAACCAGGGACAGTGTTATCTGTTATTAGAAGCATGCTTTACACAAAGGCAGCACCTGGAGGGCAGCTTGAGAAAAGTCACTTGAAAAGGCCCCATACCAAACCGGTTCTGAAGCATGAGAAAGTGGGTGCACTCTCTGTGGTGTCACTTGCAGTACTGTGGTCTGGCCTCTCTTTTAAATGTTGTGCTATGATAGAAAAGGAAATGCATCGACTTCCGGCATTGAGTACATCTCACACACTAAACGCAATACAATAAAAGTTTTACTCAGCATCACCGCAGTAACTGACAGCATTAAATCACAAGGTGCCAAGCAACAGCATCAAACCACATTAGTGAGATGCTATGCTGTGGAAGGAGCAGGTCCTGATGCACCTCAGAATGCAAACCTATGCCAAAAATAGGAATGTATCTGTCCTACATTACAGAGATGCTATAGAAGGAGAAACAGTGCTATATGAGTGACTATTTCCACAACAGAGTTTACAGTACAGAGACGCTTTGCCACAGGACAGCTGCACACATTGGAAAAGGCTCTCTGCACAACACACACACACACACACACACACACACACAGACAGACATCCCACCTCGCCGTGAATATGCTGCATAGGGAAGTGCAGTCCCACACCAACAGCCATACCGACCGACCAGCACTAAATCAGAACCAGGGCCGGACTGGGAACCAAAACCGACCCTGGCAAAGTGCATGGCTGGCTCCCCTAGGTGTTGGGGTGCGGCCGAGCTGTTTGCCAAGGCCGGTTTCGGCCAATTTTGTTACAGGGGCCGATACTGCAGCTATACTGCAAACACAGCCCTGTAACAAAAACGGCCCCCAAGAGCCCCAAAACCGGCCCCCACCCTGGCGGCCCACCGGGGAAATACCCGGTGTCCGCAACGGCCAGTCCGGCCCTGATCAGAACCCGTACTGACCAGCCAGTGCAGACCCCATACCCACGCTAATCCCCTGGTGCAAAAGGAAGACATCTGTACCATGTACTGTGAAAATTAGATGGGTTTAGAATCAATACATTTTACGCGTGCTCGAGGCAAATGCCAGGTTTGTACCAATCAATCCACCATTCGAATGTCCCTTGCACACCTGTCCGCAGTTGCAGGCATCGGGGCGAAATTGCACTGCACTGGAGCAGACGTTATGTGTCCTGGTGCAGTCACTCTCAAACAGTAGAGGGAAAATGCTTCTAGCTGCTGTACTTAAGAGTACTGAGACACACGTAGCTGTGCCAAATGTATGTTTGAATGTATTCATTCATTCTTTCATTCCTGAACAGCGCAGCATGGCTCAGGAGAGAGCACATCTAGGTAGGATGACGTGGTCATGATCTGATGCGCAACTGTAGGAAATGTGTCACAGAAGCTCAGCGGCGTAGCACTGAAGCCACGTGCATCAAACCCACATCTGAGAGTGGGGAGCAGGTCTTCCCCCCAGGTCTCCACCTCATGCTGCACTATCTTTAGCGCCTATATCTCATCCATCAGCTATATAAACAGCCAGTATTATTATTATTCCGATGCATGCTCAAAGTGACCCTAAAATATAAAGGGGCCCTCAGCCTGGTCTCTGTTTACACTTCTCATGTAGCATGATGCCCCATACGATTTAGAGTTAACTTATAGTATTTGGAGAATTCCGAAGTGGCCTTGGGCATGCAACACTACACAACACATAAAATATATTCTATTATCATTAATTATTGTAATAAAATATGTTCCATACAGCACTTCATATCGCACCTGCGCCGTTTCTAAGTGTTGTGAAGTACAAGTTTACATGGCAGGGCATCCAAGCAGTAAACAAATGATTTTATTCAATAAACATGCTTGCATCACAGACCATAATTCTCCACGGTTTAGGTTCAGGATTATGTATTTTCACTTCACCTCAGGCGTTGCGCCTAGAGAGCTTGTTTTCTGTGAGTCAGCGCTACAGAGATGAACGCCCTCTTCTTACTCAATGATCCTTCACATTTGCATTCAACCCCACAGTACAGTCACCACTTACAGCTCACTTTTGTGCAGGAGTCTGTCTTCCAGTAGATAAGTCCGATATATATGTTATAAATATATGTTAAGAAGATAATTTTTGCGTTAAATTACATTTGACTCCAGCAGTTCTAAAGAGACTACTCATGCACAAGGCACCATCACTTTTTCTGTTTTGACGTGGCATCATGGCCAGAGCTGCTGACGTTGGAGCTGGGGATCCATGTTCGAGCCTCGGCTTTGGTTCAACATCCTGTGATTCTGGACAAATCACTTATTTTCAGTGCTTAATTTGAGCCTGTGGTTTCTGTTGCTCAGTACCGGCACTTAATTCTCAACACCCGCCCTTATGACAGTCTGCCACATGGGTGAGCTGTTTGTCTAAATTAGAGATGAACACAACAACTCTTGTATATTAATTCAATATACATTTAAAATGACTAATACCTGCTGCCCAAGTGATCCTTATAGCTTTGGGGACCTGGAATAGTCTGAATTGTCACACTTGTAGGGTGCAATGGTTAGTAGCTGTGCTGGTTCTGTCATTGGCGGCGCTGGCAGTGGCACTGGGTGAGGCAAGTTGCAGTGGCTTCCTGACAAGGGCCCTGGCACTTACGGGTTTTACACATTAGGCACTGCTTATTCTCCTCCTACCTACAAAAAATGAATGTGTCCATGTGTAATGTAACTGGTGCTCATGCAAAGTGACCCAATACCTTCGGGTCGGGTGTGTGCTAAATAAAACTGCAAAAACATAAAATACTTCACTCTGTTACTCACAGAGTCTGTCTCTCCCTCACGAAAAAGGGGCACTGCTCAGAAAAAAAAGTTTAGCATATTCTAAAAAAAAAAAAATACAGCAGTTCACATGCGAGACAATTCAACGTATCTGAAAGCCCACAACAAACTGCTACAAGATCCTACTGTTGATGCAGACTTGGGGAAGTAGTTGGTCTGGGGGCCAAGCCACAGGCCTGCATCTGCGTGGACTCCACCTCGCTGCAGAACACTGCTATTTGCTTGGAGGAATGACCTCATGGTCAATCCTCTACTCTGGTTTGGTGTGGGATCATCAGAACGACTTAATGGCAACACCATATGCAGTCTTCAACCTGCAACTCCTTTGTGCGAGTTATAACTTTCTCAAGTGAAACTGTTCAGCGATATTTCCTCAATCTCTTTACATCATCCTCCTAATAAATATACAAATGCCATACACCGAATACATTATTGCCTCAACTGAAAGGAAATCAGTAATCTGCCAGAGATGGGTGAATGACTAAATGGACAACCAATTTAGACCTAAACATGTGACTTATTTGTCTCACCTTTGCCGCAGATAAAAACAAAATGAAAACACAAATATCCAACTGTCCAAGATGGTGCATTAAATGTATACGTATTGAGAGAGGAACATAATTAATGCAGTTGGCGTATGGGTAATTGTATAATCTGAGTGACATTTTAAGCTGGTGAACACTGATATGACAATACTTGGTCAGCAAAAAAAATTATGCTCATGAAGTTAAACTGAATGAAAAGTCAAGTGGATGAAAACACATCATTCTCAAGATCGTCACAAAACACCCAGATATCGCGTACGAGGCCCAATTAAAAAAAAATTAAGTTTACTTTTGAGGAAAAAACCCATTAATAACGATTTAAACTGTCAAGTGTTAAAAGATAAAGAAAATTGCATTGAGGTATATAAGGGTGTCACAGTAGTCTGTTTTTATTGACAAGACCTCCTTTAGGGGTCAAAAAGGGAGGGAGGAAGGGTGAGCTAGGAAATATAATTAGAACCTAGGAATGACTGTGGAACGCAAGGGTGGGTCATGTTACATAAGAGAAATCTGCATTTTAGAAATCGCTCATAAGCAGGGCACTGGATCAAGATGTTTGGGAAACGAAAGAGGAATATATGATGAGATGATAAATGAGATTAGGAACATATATGAAAATGTTAAAGAAGGGTTGGATGATGTCTCACTATAAAATATAAAAGACCCAGTGAAAGAGGAGAGTTCAAAGAGGGTTCACTATATGAGTGGGATGGAAGAAAGAAGAGTCCTTGAGCTGGGCGAAGGGGTGAAGCAGCAGGGGCCATTCTAGACAGGGAGGATCAGGAGGGGTTAGACTGTTTTGCCAGTGGGCTGCAGGCTCGACTGACATAACACCACCATGCTCTGTGGCCCCAATCTAGTCATGTACCCCCGAAGTATGGGGCTTATTTGAGCATTTTTGCCAGGGCTGATTTCGATTTCCATCACTGCCATGAGGATGATGGGTCGTACCAAGTAAACGTCAAATGGAAAATTGGATCTACTTGTCAAAGAAAAACAGCTATGACACATGCATCTTGTCCAAAAAGTTTTTTGTGAGGTTGAATTTGCTATCCCGCACCATACCTTGGGCTAACCAGGAAACTTTAATCAGACTTTGATTCATGAGTGATAACTTTGATTCGCGAGTGATGACTTTCATTCAAGATGGCCGAGTGTGACCAGTATCACATGGAATCATCCTATATGTATTCCATGTGCCCTGTTCTGTAAAGTACATCAGGCAGTGCTAGGCAGGTATATGCTGCCAGGCACTGCATTGGCTCCATTGCAGGTTTTGGTTCTTGCTAACATCTGGTTTTCCAAATGCCCACAGGTTCTGCAGGGCAGCCTGACACATGAGCCACCACAATTCGGGGCACAGTCAACTGGCTGGTCAGAGAGTCTATGGGACATGCTAGTGAACATGATATGTGGCTTCACAACTGTGTAGATGGATGCCTTGAAATCAAGGGCTTATCTGAAAGTCTTATGCCATTCCACAATGTGCACAACTGACTAAACCAACTATCCTCAAAATGCTAAAGTACTTTGGTTTCTCACCCCCTTGTGTCTCTTTACATGAAGTTCCGTAATAGTTCTGTCCTGATCATCAATATGGCAAGACCCATCCATAATTTATGGTCGATATATTAAAATACCGTATGGGGCACAGTGTTGTTGTCAACATCTTGTGAGATTGTGTGCTCTTCACATAATTTGTAAATGTTTAAATAAACTTATTTTGACAGGGAAACGCTGTACCTAGAAACCAGCCACTCATTCTCTTATGCATACTTTAGAAAAGCATTTATGTAAAATCATTATTCGGGTGGTAGAAAAAAAGCCGAGCCACTGCTCTGCTAAATTAGTTAAATGGCATAGAAAAACCTTACGAGCCTCCTTTTAGCATATGCTGTGAAAATTACAGGTTTATTGCTGATGCCGTTGCCATCATTTACTTGCATGTAATCACCTGGCTCCCTGGTGGGTAGTATCTCGAAAGCCCGGCCACGAATCTGTGATTTTCTCCTCAGGCGTCCTCTCGGAGCTCGCGCCGGCCGCCGCGCCGTAATGACGGCCTCGGAGAGCCTCGTTCGCGCGCAGCGCGGGACACTTCATTGGCGGGCATTTCCGCCCAGTCATTTATGTGTAGCCAGTTTAGGAGCTAAAAACAAGAGTGAATGAAATGCCAGCATGACATCAAAAAGGAAACATTACACAAAGGTAAGACTGAGTCTCTCGACGGCATGCCATATGTGGCTGAAGAGGTTCATGGATCAGTCATTAATTGTACGGATCTGTTCTGTGGTAAATATTTTTATAACACGAACACTTAATTAGCTGAACTTACTCTGCAATGTTTGCATCGTAGCAACATTATCCTTCAAAAGCGGTTTCATGTGTGTGTTTTATAGAGTGAAAATCGTGTCTTCCCTTGCAGCACTCACTGGCCCCTCTGATGGTAGATTTGAGCATATGCCATATGTTAAGGTGCCACTTTCTGTCATGGAGCTCGTTCTGCAAATGGCTGCTCAGTAGCATGGGTGCAGAGGAGCCTTGCATAGCGGATCAGAATAAACCTGAGTAATCAGGCCCTAGTAATACGTTTGACCCCTTTCAAAAGCGGGATGATCCTGTGGTTATGTGCTAACTACCAATACATTTTTCAGTTTGTTCCTGAACGAACGCAGGTAGATCATGTTGTCAAGGACTAGTCCAGTTTGTTCCACAGTGTAGTAACCAGCATCCAGAGGGTCCTTATAATTTAGTCAACGGGAATCAATAGGTTAGTCCATATTACAGTATTTGGGTTCCTACTGCTGCTGGCTACGTAGTTGCACAGCTGTTTGCAACTACTTAGGAACTATTGCCCAGAATGTTGTGGGTAAAGGGGACATATTATTCTGTATTGAACTGGTGGCCTCTTGAGTGATTTTAGAGTTTTGATCATGTGTTTGTGTTTCCTAAGAGCCTCGGGGCTCGATCCCCAAAGGTAAACTTAGACCTGAAGTCCAGCCGCGGCCCGCGCCGGTAAGAGTGGGCGGGTCGTGTGGGGTCGGGGGGGGGGGGGGGGTATTTCGACAGACAATGTCGAGGGAACATTTATTATTTATTTTTTTCCCTCGTTATCGTCTGTCTAAATGCCCCCACCCCGCCCCACCGCACTTACCTGCACGGGCCGCGGCTGCTGAAGTCAGAGTTTAGGCCTGAAGTCTAACGGTAAATTTAGACTTGGTCCAAGCAAAAGAAGGCAGCTTCAGAGAACGATCTCAAGGAAAATAACAGTCCCTTACACCAACTGCGGGTTATTTGTTTAACAGAAAATGCTGTTCTTCATGACAATATCCAGGAAAGACAACAGTCAGTAAGTTACTGGCTCCAGATATATGTTATTGTAAATCATTATTCAGAAGAAATCGAACTAATGAGAGCGTTTACTATTTCATTTTTTAAGCAGAACATGATCATTCCAATGATCTTTATAAAGTGCAAATTGAAATGAGTTACCATAAACAAATTCCTCAGTTCACTGCAAGAAGCTTCCGTTGGCAAAGTATATTTGTGAGAAGAGGTAAATTCCTTGCACAGTTTGGCAAAGATGTGAGAGGGAGGAAATATAGGGTGTTCCGGGTTCATAGACTTGTAACAAAACAGCTCAAACAGCTCCAACACCTCTTGTCAGAAGCAGAACTCTCCAAAATTGATGTCTGTATTATAGTGGAGAAGTGTAGCTCACTGGTTGTGGAGAAGTGTAGCTCACTGGTTAGAGGAGGCATACCCTGAAGCAGAGATCAGACCCGGGACCTGGGTTCGATTCCTGACGCGGCAGGGTCCAGAGCCCAATTGTCCACGGACTCGATAATTCTCGCTTCGGTGCCCACTCTAAGCACGAGTTCACACTATGCAGCTCTGGGCAACAAGCCTGCTTAATCTCCACAACGGCCCCCCGCGGCGGGATGCCTGGCTTTCACCTTGGGGATGCCCAGTACGGGTTATCTTACAGGGAAAAACCAGGACGGGTTCCCAATGCAAGCGCCAAGATGCCCGTAGGGTGATAGCTGCGCTCTATAAGTACATCAATCAATCAATTATCGAGAAAGAACAGGGGAAGACACAGCTTCTTCTTAATTTCTGAAATGATATCTCTCCTGCTGCCTCCAAACAAAAACATTTCTGTAAAAATTGCCTTTTACTCATATTAAACAGAAACTCTTTCATACATTGCACATGGCAAAATGATTTTCAGTGTAAAGATGCAGCTACTCCATAACTGGATCAGTTGATTGAGAGCCCACAAATAATTTGGTAAATTCAACAAAACCCAGTCTACTCCACAGATGTCTTTGAACTCATGCTTCCTAGGTTCAACAGCCACATGATAAGCATATAAAAGTTGAAGACCTTCCTGGACATGGTTCCTGTATTCTTCTAGCTAAGGAGATGGAATCGTTTAATCACTGAAACATAGACTGAGCATTGCCCAAGTTGAAAAGAATTGCTCTATACGTATAGTGCTTTCTATCCATCATCTGCTTTTATGGACCGCAGAAATCCACCTTAGTCAAGATTTACAAAGCTTTCACCCACTCAGAGAAGTCACTGATCAATGAAATATATGCCAATACTTGATACTTAGCTCATTCAGCTCAATGTAATCAATTGAAGGGTGAAGATAAACGGACAGTTTAAGGAACATGAAGAAGATGGTTCTTGCAGGAGAATGAAATCACACTGTCGGTCTGTTGAATATTCATGCCTGCAGTGCGATACAAAGTATGTTACTCCTGATCTGAAAATACACAAGAAATAGAATGTTGATTCTCAGGAACGGAAGCTAATCGGGCAAGGACTGAAGTTCTTTCCATCACTGGTACCCCTTCACAAATTTCCACGGGAACAGCTTCCATTCTCCTCATTCCGGCCATGCGTCCAGGAACCATACAGGGATTACTAATTATCATGACTGGAAGGTGAACTTGTAAACCATGACAGATTTATCCACTCATTGTGCAGATAGTTCCTTGATATAAGATCAAATGAGAGCATCTCTTTATGATCCCTGAATGTTACACACATGACGTAGCAAGTACATTAACTGGCCCAGACAACCTTGTCCCACTTATCACTTGAATCGTTTCAGTCCTCTTCTTCATTGGTATCTGCAGGGATTCTTTCTCGCTTCACCCACGGTAGATCCATATTAATTCCAGAATCATCATAATCTACAAAAGCAAGAGCCTGTGAAAATAAAATAAGGTACAGATCGAAAGTAACACAAACCCAAAAATAAGCCAATGTCTCCTGCTCCATTGAGTGTTCTTATCTCAAAACAGAATTGTTAACTTGTCTCATAGGCTAGGAGGGTGCAATGTTCCCCTTGCGAACACGATGTAGGCACAGCTGTTTACTGCATCTCTCAGGAATCTGACATATCGAGGGACACTGCAGTGCTTTCTCCTGAAGGAGACACTGGGTAATATCAGAGTTCCCCAAGACTAAGATACATATTCCTTAATTAATATCACGGAGCCTGTGCCAGAGGGCCACCCTCTACCAATGAGACACAGACAAATAAGAGAGTCTTAAGCGAACACCAAGGAAAGAGAACGAGAATGAGCTGCCTCAAGTGATGTGAGCATCAATAATGTTTTTTTGTATTCCTAAAGGTAATCTGCCCCTGTAAAATCTAGTTACTTTTTCAAGGTTTTTTTTTTATCCCCAGTGGATGTTAAGCATCTTAAGTACCACAGAGAAGTAGCACAATTGAACACATATGAAAGTACATGCATTTCAAGACACCAAAATGCAACACTATAATGAGAGGGAGAAAGTCAAAGGATGCCCAAGAGGTTACAGGACAGTTACGAAAAATAAAAGTGGAACCATAGAGGAGGGTTTGTTCAGCAGACAAGATCTTATAAGTCACTGAATAGGGTTTCATGCTAATAATCAGGGTAACAACGAGGAGGTATACCTGGTGGGAGATGTGTCCTGGTCCCCGTCTGCTCCCGACCTAGGATACACTTTGCATCTCCATTCTGAGGCCTCTCTTTGCACTTGAAACTGAGTGTTAGTAAAGACTAGGAAGGATCGGGACAAAAACCCTAGTTGATCAGTTATTAAAAGTTGAAGCAACAGCACATTCATTTTGCATGGACATTCCAAATGTCTGTTGGGACAGCAGTTTTTGGAGCAATTATCACAGACATATTGGATAAAGAGCCCTTAGCATCTTATGGCCAGTACTAAGTGCAAATACATGATTATATAGGCACAGGATTTGGGAGAACACTAGGAGTTCACCGTCACTTCCTGTATGAAAAAAAATATGTGCATTGCCGAGACTAAAGCACAGAAGCAAGAATCTAGTGTTGGGAAAAACTAAAAGCAGATTATATGGGAAATTTGAAAATTACATGTCTTTAATTTTTACTTGACCCACCTTTTACTTCTAAACTAATCCTCATTTTAGCACTTCTTCTCTCACCTTCTGCTCACTAGCTAATTCTTCTATTTTAGACAGTATTCTTTCCTCAATTTCTTCTTTTCTCTGTCTTAAAATGTCATCACTTTGCGTATGTTCCTCCAAATCCTCTCACGTCCACAGCTACTCCTTCCCGCTGTGAAGACACCTCTCTTTTTACACTGACTCTTGTGCATTCTCACCTCTTGTCCTTTCGCCAAAGTCATAAAATTCTGTTGACTTCACTTGTCATCCCCTCCTACCTCTTTTGTCGACTGAAAGCTATTGATTTGTAAGTACTTATTAACGAAAGTTGCCTCACCTTTCACGGAAGGCGTTGCCTAGCGACTCCATGTTTGTTATAATGTGCAGTAGATCGTAAACAAATGTGAAATATAGAACATAAATAAGGTGGAGCTAATTTCGGATTCATTCAAAAGATGCTGGCATACTAAGGAGAATAAGGCTAAGATATAAAGTCTCTGAGATGTAAAACTGGGCTTTACAAATTGGCAGTTTTAGACAATATGACTGCGTAAAAGATATAAGCAAGTTGTTAAATTGAGTCACGTGAGTCCCAAATGGCAACTACCATGTAACATTGATTAATGCAATTTAAACTATAATCTTCCCCCAAGGCTGTAAAAAGGATTTAATTTAACCTTATGGCAGTGGAGATAATTATATGGAGACAACAGTACACGAAACATTAGATTTGAAATACTATAATTAATGGGAAATCGAGTTGTGCCAGTTGCAGTTTTCTAAGGAAAATGACGAGTTACCATAGCACCATAAAAGCAGGTTAACAAAAGACCTGGGCAATCACAGAGGTCACTAATGAACTACTCAGCATTTATCTATGGAGGCTGTGGATTCATCTGTATTTAGGAAACCAGGTAGTAGGGACTAATTTAGGATCATTTGTAGTTGGCACATGAGAGGAATATTTAATGCAGGATTTCTTGAATACGGGCGTGCGACCATTGCTCTATTCCTTTTTTCAAACTAAATTAGATTTTATTAGATTATAAACTTACAAAATCAAAACCTTCAAAGCCATATCAGACGATTCATTTGAACAGCAATGAGTTTAACATGGGCACTTAGGTTATAATATAGTATTATAAAAAACCTTATGGCTCTAAAAAAATATATGCTCACAGAGTTGGAATGGGAGACAAAAATGTAAAGCGCTTCGGTGTTCATTCACTAGTATAACTCCTCAAAGCTGCCCCACATTTCTTCATACATAGACATACCATTAGTGTTGTGAGTATCTCTTTTTCATAATGGCTGCACTTCTAATAAAAGATGTCAGTGAGTGACAGTATCAGAGCCCTGTAGCAACTCATACCCTATTCGTGCCTTATATTTACTCATTGAACGGGTATGTCATTTCTTATTACCTGGCACGCCTGAATCTAAATTTATAAATGTTGGTCACCAACCTTCCCCCTGCATTTTACTCAGGTATGGTTCTAAGACTGCTTGATAGAAGTGCATTCAAGCGTTGATACTTATTCGTCTTGGCTATGGAAATGCTCTTGTTTTAGCTTCCTAGTTCCCACTATCCCAAATGCAGGTGGTTCAAAACACTGCAGGTCGCCTGGTTAATAAACTGCCACCAGGCATGCCTGCCTTAAGCCCCATTGGTCAGAGCCTTTCACTGACTCTTCATTAGGAAAAGAGCAGTGTTGAAACGACTCTGTCTGACTCACAAATCTTTGTTGAGCAAAGGCCCCAAATATTCAGAGGGTAAACTCATCCTCTACCTCCCTGATAGAAACCTTAGCTCAAAATATCAACTTCTTCTATGTCCCCAGCGCATCCGAACGTCTAGGTATGGTGGCCGGGCCTTTTCTTATCTGGCCTCTTACCAGTGGAGCAGGCTACCCTTGTTCATTCGTGCATGCACGGACTTCTCTGGTTTAAGAAAAAAATCTCCAGACCTGGCTGTTCGGATGATCTGGTTCTCCATCTGTTTGCCACCTCAGTGCCAAGATGCCCCTTCGGGGGCAAGTCATTGAACTATATAAAGAAGCCAATAACATAACATGTCGTGGTTTTCCACAGAGTTGGCACCGTAAGTTCATTTTACCAATTCCTTGTCTAATCATCACTTAGTATTTTCTTAAAATAACAGTGTGTACCTTTATAAATTGAGGAATGCCTGTTGGCATTTCATCTCTTATTCCCTTCTTTGAAATTGCAACCACGAAATAGACTGAAAAGTTCAATTTATAGTACTTATATAAGAATTTGGATGTTTGAGCTTTTGCCGATTACCAAGGAAGCCCTAGAGGGTTAAAATACCATCATTAAAGGATAATGGCAGTCCTCAGTCATTGGGGAGCTGATGGTGTTGAATCAATATTATGAAGATTTTATAAAAGGTATAGACCTTGCCTGAAGAGACTGATGTGGGCCTGAGTTCAGGTAAGGCTATAATTGATAAAGTCACATGGGGACATGGTAAATCATGCTAAGCACATACATGAAAAAGAAATGGTAATACCGGTTCCAGTAAAGGTAAATGATGTGACCTAGATGGCCCTCTTGCAGTTGTAGCGCAGATCATCATATCACCCAGGCATTCTGACCCAGGGTGCCGTCCCGTAACACAAACCGTGGGAAAGTAAACAAACGGAAACATTTCTTTGTGTGAACAGTCACAGGTCCTTTTAAAAAACCTATCTACTCCCTATTCGCGTAAGACAAGGAATTTACAGAAAGTTCCAAAACAAGTACCTAATTCACATATCACCCAGCGCTCACACCCACTATGGTGTGATATAACAGTCTTCTCCCTCTCAGGAGCAGAAGCTGGAAATGGAAGTATGTTCACTTGTTAAAGTCCTGCCCCACCCTAACACCCCAGTCACCTATCCCTAAAGGCCACATTCTGTCAATGCTAATTCAGATTTCTGGGGAATATACAGCACTGGGCTTGAATTCACGTGGATTTGGTAAAAGAAGGACAGCTTCTGAAATACAAGTGACTGGCCAAATGTTTTGGAAGTTCATAAGATGACGCCCCTAAATAAAAACCTTTTATGCAAGTGCCCGAGAGACATAGGTGATGGAGAGCTCACCACCCTTGGTAGGCACAGCCTAAATGTATCATTAAACATAGATGCAAGGACTGCCTTCGATCTCATCGCCTATCGACATCATCCAAAGAATACCTTCCTGATGTTTGTCCAAAGCAGTGTGCACCACCATTCCCCGCAAGGCCGCAGTTAACAAGTATTTTTTCATTTATTTATTCATTCATTGTGTTTCTTTCCCTCTGTCCAAGCAATATGCGATTTGCAGAGGACGTAGAAAGTATCTTGATGGAATATAAACTAAGTTTTTCTTGCACCCCACCTGAGTTAAAATCCTGGTCCAAACCCAAAGTGTGTCTCAGTTGTAAGTGTAATTTATGACTCCAAAAAGTAAAAATGTGGTGCTGCAATTCCAAGGGGTTGTAGTTTTTCTGTAACTGCAAAATGTGCTTATCACTGTTGAGAATCCACCAAGGCAGTGGAATTATGAGTAGACATAAGTTTGGTAGAGTGGTGGAATTATGTCTGTTCCCAAGGAGAGGGTTCATTGCCAATGTTAGGGTACCCCACATTGCAACAACCTTGCGGGTACTCACAAGCATTGAGAAGGACTAATGACTCTGAGACCCTATTTCCACACTTTAATTTAGTCCTGTAAAATGTGGGGGTAATTGTGATTTTTGTTGTTGTTGAAAAAGTCCCAAATAACTTCCTATTTACAGGTGGCAGGGAAGAAAGGGAAAAGGTAAAATGCGCAGATGTCTATTTCTGCCATACTTAATCCTGCAGAATGTGCACATTATGGACAAGTAGCAAGAGCACGTATTTGGTACTAGAGGTATGCCTGAGAGCCCACGGCTTCTGTAGCTTTCCAAAGTGTACCCTTTGGGAGTTTATGAATCCCAAACAAAGAGGAAATCTATATTAATAATAGACTGAATCTGCAATGTAAATTATTCTTCCCTCTTGTGTCTCAGGCCCATTGAGCAGCTACCCAATTAAGTCAGCAAAACATCTGCATAACAGAAAATAAAGTAAATATTACACCACCAAACAAGTGACGTTGAGATCATTTTATTATGACAAAAGGTGCTGTGACAGTAATCTGCTAGTTGTCAGCCCAATTGAAAGGTTTCCTCTCTCGGCATCCGGCCAGAATTATGTTCCATTATCTCTTTTTTGAATGGAAGCTTTGGACCAGCTGTTCTTAATCTAACACACTGGATCCGATTATCTGTTGGGATATTATTTAGTGCCAACTTTTCCCTTCCTAACTTTGAGTTTTTACTCTATTTGAATATAGTATCTTTAAAACACAGTATCACGTGACTAAAGACTCCATATCAATTATTTATTGATTTTTTTTCTTATTAGTTTGTTATTTGTAATCAATTTTACAATTTATCATACTGTTGCTTGAATTCACGAAAATGTAGCATTACGTTGCTTCTCTGGAGCATTTGGAAGGATCGGTGATTGAGCAATCATGTCCCTAACATTAAGGTGAATTATTTTCTCTTTCGTATGCAGTAAAACATCATTCAGTGCACTTTGAATAATTTTATAATAATGATAATTCTCTCAATTAATTGTGCATCTCCTGCAGTTATGTTCTTCACGTAAAATTCTACTTTGCTCTTGTCAGCTCTACTGTGAAATTAATGTAATCACCTCATGATCATGAACCCTGAGCTTGCTGTGGGTGTACACAAGGCCAAAGAAAATTTGCTATGAAAGGGCCCCTTTATTCTTTTTGGTTTGCAGCATCAAGGTGGCATGAAATAGTGAGTTCTTTATTGTTCATTTACATCTGTTTTTCCAAGGGAAAGTAGCTTGTAATGATTCCTTAACTTGGGTGATGCATGACATTTATGACATAACAATACTGACACCTACTCTTGCAAGACTAATGCACAGTCTGTACATATTAACTTCTTGTAACCCTTAATCATGTTTGATTAACCTCCTATCTTGACTGTATCCTATATTATGCAAAGAAGCAACATGGCTGTATATTTGGACATTTTTAGAAGAAAAGATCTTGTGTAAGTCTTTATGAAAATATGTTGGTTGGTTACAGCATCATTACTCTGTAGGGGAATCATAGCAGTATCTGACATTTTGCAGAACACTATGGGGCATATGTATAAACAAGCCCTTTTGCCATTCCTTCATAGCAATTTTTAGCGAATTGCTAATAAGGAATCGTAAAATGCTATGTATGTAGGAATCGCAATAATAATTGCGATTCCTTAATATTCCTTAATTGCGAATCGCGATTCGCAATTAAGGAATACCTTCCCATTCATTCCTATGGGCGTAGAGGCCCATAGGAATGAATGGGAAGACATTCTCAATTTGCGATTACCAATAAGAGAATCTGCACTTTATGTTTATGTGTAGGTTTTATGAAACTCCCCGAAGGCATTTTTTGGTTCCCATTTTAAAGAAGTTGAATTTCACTCAGGTTCACCCTGCCCTTTTTTATCTGCAGTTGTTAAAAGAGGATTGTCTATTTTTTATTGTGGGATATTTGAAATCTCTTGTAAAAACCAGGGCCTGCTTGGATGCTTAGTTAGTGCCCGGATAACTAGGTTCTTGACAAATTGTGAAGTCTTAGCCCACATTACAAGGTCAAACATGTAATGTCACATATGGCACGTTGCACTTTATTATTGCATGTAATGTTTTATATGTAATGAATGCGGTCTTTTAACTTAACCTGTGTTTCTTATATACTAGGCTCTATACAGCAAAATGTGGGGTGCAGCAATTGTATTGTAATTTTACCATGTATTTTTTAACGCAACTGGGTTTTATGTCTTGGCATGTTCTAACCTTTATGGTTTCATCGTATGAAGCCGAATAAAGCTTATTTGATTTGATTTGATTTTAGAGAATGCGATTTCAAGGTTGCAAGGTTGTCATAAGGACACCCTGATGCACCCCTGAAATGAGCATGTGTGCACATGTGGCGCACATAAGGGCATGTATGTTTGCCACATGGCACTTTGAAAAAAGCAAAAAAGTGCTTTTTTCAAAGAATTCGCAAATTACCACCAACTGTCAGTTGGTGGTAATTTGCGATTTCTTATGCCAAATTCGCACAACTCAGGTGCTTTCTACATTGCATTTCAGGAATCGCAATTTGCGATTCCTTAAATGCAATCGCAAAATAGAGAATCACAAATTTTGCGATTCTCTTATTTGTGATGCCCTTTTGGGATGATACATCCCAAAAGGCCTTTTCCCGTTCGCAAACGGGCCGATTCTGAGAAACTATAGAGAGAGGAATCAGTGGAACAAGAAGGGTTTCACTGCTTTTTAAAATTTCTGAAAGGGGAGTCCCAGGGGCATTTCAGCTGGTGGGGAGTTTCAAGACTTTGAGAGTGGGAGTTTTATTCTGCATCCATCTAATGTAACCAGCAAGTATAGTGCAAATAAATCCCTGATTCATTGGCTTTCGATGGCTCTGGACAGAAGGTAAAAACAGTTTAGTCATCTTTAAATTACCAGTGGCTTAAACATACATGACTTTCTGTTAAATGCACAGATATCTGTGTTGAATACGGTTCTCTACTGTCAGCTAGTGGGGATTCCTTCAGGCCTTTCAGACATGATCACATTTTCTAAGCCCCAGTGCTACTTTTAATATGCACATTAGGGCACCAGCAGCTTCTGCACCAGTTGTTTGGTAATCCCAAGATTTAGAAAGTGTCATGATCAACTCTTGATTTGACCAAACCTCTAACCACTTGACCCCTTAAATCTGTTGGGTTAATGTGAATCCCTTTCCTTAGAGAGAATAGCAGAAAGGCAAAGGAAACAATCTATATGATCAGTGAGAACATTAGTCCCACAAATATATTGTGGTCTTATGCCACAGCAGTTAGAACTAATTCTTACATTTTCACTTTACCTATGCTGCTTTAAAGTTGTAAGCTGATTTGTTTCATTGAATGTACTCCAGTCATCTGATATTTTGAGCAGTGATTAATCTGTTTTTCTTCTACTGTTCTTGCTCAACCATACCTCTTTTTGCAAGAGTTACAAAGACTCATTAAAAAAGACAATCATCAACTAATTGTCATACCAAAGATGTTTGTTCCCCAAAGTTAAATAACATTATTGTGTTTCTCGTGTTAAGCAAAAATGCCTTGACCCAGAAACGTTTGTAAAATGCTGCCATTATTTTAAAACACTCTTTTTTTTCTTCTTGATAGTCCAAAAAACTGTTGCTAAATAGGTTTTTGTTCCACTTAGACAGAAACCATGTACCTAAGTCTGCACTCATTAGGGTATGGTAACTGAATTACTGTAATTTTGGGTTGGCATTTGAAAAGCAGCAGCTAGACACCAGATTGCCATGTTGATCCAGCTTGATTAGTTTTAGGTACATCCCTCATAGCTCCTTCCCTCACTCAGAAACTGTGGTCCTTGGAGACCTTTTGTGTGCCACAATGTTTCATAATTAGTTCAATCATCAATTCTTGCCTGGACAAAGGATATGCCCTTTAACCACAAAAAGTGTTCTAAGTGGTGGCTTAATTGGTGGTGGGTTTGGGGAAAGGTGTCCCCCTTTCATTAGAACTCCGAAACCTCTTCCAGACATTGAGGGCAATGCATATCACATTTGAAATCCCCTCCCTGGTGCTGTGGCTCTATTCTTAATCAAAAAGTGATGGTATCCTTTTTTGAGCCTTCCAATCTCGAGCCTGCCAGGCTAAAGGTTTCCCTGCATACTTACTTTCCACATATGTCTTTTGAAGATATGCAGAATTGGCAATGTACCCTTGTTCATAATAGTAGTCCTGCATTAGCAGCTTAGCTTTTCTAAATGCCAATTTCCTGGCAGGAGATCTAATTCTTAAGTAGTCCTCCCTTGCATGATGTAGCACCAGTTCTAGCCCTAGCCTGCATTCTGTTAAGCATTGTTTCTCCATAATTCCCCTGGAGGTAACACTAGTGCAAATAGTTGATTGAAATGCTTCCCAAACATTTACCACACTGGCCGTATTAGTATTCACCTTAAAGTAGTTTACAATCTCGTTCTGTATCCCATTGCACCAGGATTCAGCTTCCAACTTCACTTTACTGAAAGACCCCCCACCCCCTTTTCAGGTCTTTCTACCTTAATCCCCCTCACTTCCATCTCAATCAAAGAGTGATCTGAGAAGCCATTTTTGCCACGTCTATAGCTGCTTAGCCTCAGATTGAATGAGGAAAGAAAATAATCTAAACTTGCTGCAGATTTATGCCTTACCGAAATACAGGAATATTCAGGCCTATCTGGGAATTTCTTATGCCATAAATCCACCAAATTCTGAATCTTCATATAATCTGACATTGCTCTGGCCATTCGAGGCTTGTTCTGCTTACGAGTATTTGATGAAGAATCTAGCTCTGGATTCAAAAGAAAATTAAAATCAATGCCCAAAATCAATTTCCCTGGGATGGTCAACAGTGTCTGGTAGAGCTCTACCAGTGAGGCCGGATCATCTAAAATCGGGCCATATATTATGTCTACAGTTACGCTAGCATTATTAATTTAGCTGTTAACCAGAACAAAATGCTGGAAGTCTACCCTAGCGCCACGGGTGGTCGCTTGGCGTGAAGAAGTGGGCAGATGGGCGGTAGCTGCGGGGGAGGCTTTATACCGAGAAGAATACAGGGGATTGCGGAAGCGACCACTTTCGCTGGACTGGGCACACCTAGTAGAACAATTCAAGGCGATGGAGGGATTTGACCCCGTGGTATCGCAATACGGCCTGCAGGAGAGTGGTGCAATTGGTTAGGTACTGGCGGGCTCCTGTCTGTCCATGCTCTACCTAGGTGCCTCCCTTTCACTCCCATATCCCTGGCTGGGTTTATTACTCCTTCCCCCCACCCTTCCTTGTATTCCCCTCCTGGTTCCCCCACCCTCCTCCCTTCTCCCCCCGCCCCCTCGGTACACGCCCCTTGTTGGGGTTCTTAGACCTGACACAAACCGGACGCAGGTACATAAGCGAGGTGTTTTGTCTAGATAGCGGCACTTACGTTACTTGTTTCGTTAGGGTAATGTTTAGGGAGGGGTATGTTGGGTGGGGGGTGAAATGGGTACAGCACTGGAAGTCATTTATTAGAGTGGTTACTAGCTGCTTGAATTTACAGTTTGTACTCTTATGATGCAAGAAATGTTGAACTTTCTGTAAAGTCTTACTACCTTATGTATGCTTGGTACAACATGTAGACAAGATATATACCAAATTGCTCTTTTATAATGTTTCCAAAAAGCTTATATCGTACTGTATACATCTGTGACTTATATGCAGTACTCAATAAAAAATATTTTCAACAACAAAAAAAAGCTGTTAACCAGAGCCCACCTACCTTCTTTATCCGTTTGGCAAGAGCTAATATGATATGAGAGATGTCTATTTATAAAAATTGCAACTTCCCTATAAGCAGCCCTTGCACTAGAAACACATTGATACCTGCCCATTGCTTAAAAATATTATAGTTCAGCTCCCTCTTTTCTTAGACATGCGTCTCCTGAATGAGCACAATGTCTGGGAAATGCCCTTTCAGCCAATCTTCAATTGCTCGGGCCTTATGCTTATTGTTCAGGCCATTGACATAGAACAAGATTATTTTCTGATGATCGTTATGTATCATCATTTCTTCCAAGTTCTGTGTTACGGCATATAAAAGCATATTGGCATAAAGTGCATTTCAATAAATACACAGAAAGACTTAATCTGTATATACATAAATTCCCTATTCATTTACCCGCTTATTGCACATTTCGTACTTAAAGTGTTAAAATATATATACCTCTGTTAAATCTGCAATTAGAAAGTGTGCCATACTTCCTAAAGTGGGATTGAAGGGATCCATAGATGTCCATTGATATCAGAAAGAAGAAGTATTCCTGACAATATAAAGTGCCAAATCATAAAGTGCAGTGCACAGATATACTTTTGATTATTCACAAACCTGTCACACCATTTCACCTTCCTATTGTACTGTTCCATATTTAAAGTGGCTAAGTGTATTTTGGTTCTATTAAACATATGAAGCAGTAGCTTGGTAACCACATCTGTCAGCCATTTGATTCTACTCGCCCGAACATTTCTTGCGCAGATGCTAGCTTTATCTCCTTTTCCATTGGCTAATTGGCTTTGATAGCTAAATTCTCCCTGGAAGAAGTTGACGAGGTAGTCAAATCCCTGGCTAATGGGAAGGCTTGCAGCGAAGATGGCTTACCCACTGAGCTATATAAGAAATTTGCATCTGTTTTGAATCCTGAGATACTAAAATTTACTAATCATATTATAAGGAGGAGGTGAAGTCCCAGCATCACTTTAAATAGCAATAGTGGTCAGCTTCCTGAAAAGGGAAATTGTGAACTCCTGTAGGCTGATCAGTCTTCCAAAAGTTGGCTATAAGATTTTGATGAAACTTTTAGCCAATCGTATGAGTAAAATTGGTGGAACAATTGTCCATTCGGACCAGTGTAGTTTTGTTTCCGGAAGACAGTTGTTCTCTACTGAGAATTTTTTGGCCAAGGCTTTAGACTATTTTCAATTAAAGAAACAAAAACAGTGGAGCCTTCAATTGACCAGCACCTAACCTATTATTACTCTCACAGTACAAACCCTTTATTTAAGGGAAATTCGTGTGCACACTCAGTGGCACCCACTGTTACAATGGCTTTTCCCTACGGAATCAAAGTGTATACCAACAAAAGAGAGGTGCACCACACGAAACACTTAAAGACACAGAGTTCATTTCCAATTATAACATTTCTTCAGAGATCATTCCTTATATTCATTTTATTTTAATTTTTTTGATATTTTCAAGAGACATAACATTTAGTTCCTATGACTCTACAGATAGACCAGCCGACGCGTTTCGTCCTGAACCAGGACTTCTTCAGGGCTACCACTGAATTATAACGGAGACCAAAAACAGTATCTTCCTGAATGTTCACCAATCTTTTATACTTTCATACTGAAAGACAGAGTTCCATCCAATCAGATAAGATAACGCCAACACTGGACTGTTAAGGGCACAGCTGAAATCCAGTGGGTTTACGTCGCATCAGTTCCACAATCCAAGGAACCATACACACTAAAGTACTGGCAGTGTTCCCATTTATGACTGTCCCAATTTTCGCAATATGATAGTTGCAGTCCAGTAAAATCTCCAGGGGACGAATTAGTGGTCCACCAATAAGTGGGATGACTAAGATAAGATATGCTGATGATATAGCTCTATAAAGCACTGGGCGGATATAAGACTAAAAAGTTAAAAATTGAGATTTTATTATGTAACTGCACACTATACACTTTACTTTTAGAATTTCACTCTCTCATCTTCTCCAGGCCTAAGCGTTATTTCGGAATATATACGACGGAGAATATTAATGATCTATATGCATTGATCTATTCCCCTCTGATTAGTAAAATGAAGTTGCTTTTTGCAAAATGGGGTAATTTACCCATATCAATAATGGGGCGTATTGCATTGGTGCGTTTGTCCGTTTTACTGCTGTGTAATTATTTGGTTGCTGCAATTCTGTGTGCTCTTCAAATTTCGTTTTTTAAAGACATAGGGCCTCATGTAGGTAGCCAAATACCGGTCGGTAACGGCCGATTTTCGGTAAATATGCCGTTACCGACCGGTATTCAGACAAGTGAGATGTAGGAGTCCAAAAACGAATTTTCGGTAAATATGAGGCGGTAAATACCGAATCATATTTACCGAATTCTAAAATACCGAATCAGAGTTACCGAATACATACTTAACGAATCGGTAAATATGAAGTGGTAAATATGAAGTGGTAAAAATGATAATGACATGTAGGAGCACTCGGTAATTAAGAAATCCAAGAAAATCGGTAAATAAGAGTCGGTAATTAACACGGATTGAAAGCAGGTGGTAACCATCAACAGTGCATATTAGCAATCCCAAAATGCAACAGCGTGGACAACATGGCCGCTATGTATGTCATTGCAAGGCGCCTACGTCTACAGGCAGCAGGACTGAGGGTTTGGCGACGGGAGGAACGCATCTACAGACAGCGCATCACACTATTCCACCTGACTGATGCAGAGATACATGAGAGGTACAGGCTACACCCCGAAACCATCATGGACTTAATCAGGGACCTTCACCCACTCCTGGACCAGCCAATAAGAAGGGCGCACGCCATACCCCCACATGTGCAGGTGCTCTGCAGCCTACATCTGCTGGCATCCGGCAGTTATCAGGTGGTGATAGCTGCGGTGGGTGGTGTATCCCAGAGTTGCCTGTCACGTTTCTTCAGGAAGTTCCTGGATGCCATGATGCAGAGAATGCACCACTACATCAGCTTCCCCAACACACAGGCTGCACTGCAGAAAACAAAAACAGACTTTTATCACATGGCACAGTTCCCCCATGTCATCGGCTGTATTGATGGTACACACATCCCAATCTGTCCACCAGCTGACACAGAGCACATCTACAGGAACAGGAAGTCCACCCACTCCATCAATGTGCAGGTGATCTGTGATGCAGGGAACATCATCACAGATATTGTTGCAAAGTTTCCTGGGAGCACCCACGACTCGTACATCTTCCAGAATAGTGGGATCTACACACGACTGAGTGCCGGAGAATTTGGAGAGGGATACCTGCTAGGTGAGTAACAGTGACGCCCCTTGCAACCTGCAAATCATAGTGTAAAGAGGCATGTGACTGATGTTTCCCTTCAACTCATATAGGCGACAGTGCATATGCATGCCGGTCATTCATCCTCACTCCCTACCTACACCCAGCAACCCAGAGTGAGAGACGATACAACGTGGCACACAAAACAACACGCAATGTGGTGGAGCGCACGTTTGGACTACTGAAGAGCAGGTTCCGCTGCCTCCACAAGAGCGGAGGCGCACGCCAGTACACACCCATCACCTGCTGCAAGATTATTGCCACTTGTGCAATGCTGCACAACCTTGCCACGAAAAAAGGTACAGATGTGGAACTAACATATTTTGAGGACAACGAGGATGAGTCAGGCCAGCCACAGGGCAACGCAGCTAGAGTGCCAACTGCAATCGATGGGAGAGAGAGACGGGCAGAGATCACATGCAACTATTTCTGAGTAAGTAAGGGGACACAGCCAGTTGTGATTAGTCATGACGTGGTTTTAATGTGGCACCACGCCATGAACACATGAACAAGCCAATCTGGCAATATGACATCTATACAAGGAGTATGTCCAGGGTTACGTCACCCATTGGGAAGTGGCTAAGCAGGGCCACATCAATGTTTGCGCATACGCGCTGCAGTGGTGGCTGGCACGGCCTGTGCATCCTCACTAGAGCCAACCCCAAGCCGCCTGCTGCTCCTGCGTGCTTCTGGGATGGGGGGTGTGATGCTGCTCCTGCTGCTGGTGTCGATGCTCTCCGCAGCATCCCCTGCAGCAGTTGTCGACGCCTGACTAGTCAATAGCACCCCTAGTGCACTTGTCACCTGCACCATCCCCCGAGACAGGTCGCTGCAGCAGTGTGTTAGGCCCTCCTGCATCGTCACAGAGCGCCGGCACAGTAGAGAAGTCGCAGTTGCCAGACGGTTGAGTGCCCTGTTGGTAGTGTCCCTTCTCTGCCGTTCCCGGCGCCGTGCCTCGATGTCAGCATCCAATTTGCTGCACAACTGCTGGACTGACTGGGACATGTCCCGAATGCCCGCAGCCATGCCGCTGATGTTAGTGTCCATGTTGAGTAATGTAGTTTTCATCACCCGCATGTGCCTCTGGACTGTCATGACTGCCTTTGTTTGCAGGCGCTGTTGTTTCAACATTTGGCCCTCGAGACCCAAGAAGACACCATGGCCGTCAATGGGTGCTGGTGGACTCTGGACACGCGACCTGCGGCGCCCTCTTGCTCCCGTCTGTGCTGCCTGTGAGGTGTGGGGCACAGTGGCATGGCTCCCTTCCTGGGGCCTGGAGAGTTCTTCAGGGCCCATGCTGTCGCTGACGAGGTGTCTAAGGCTCGTAGCCTGGCTGCTGGACGCCTCCTCATTCCCACACCTGCAAGCGGAGATGTGGCCGGTGA
Organism: Triturus cristatus; assembly: GCF_964204655.1. Taxonomy (NCBI): domain Eukaryota; kingdom Metazoa; phylum Chordata; class Amphibia; order Caudata; family Salamandridae; genus Triturus; species Triturus cristatus. The sequence continues at coordinate 629,812,629 of NC_140587.1, forward strand.
TTCAAACATGAGTGGCGATGCTGGCTCTGGGTGAGGTGATGCTGGCTCTGGGTGAGGTGATGCTGGCTCTGGGTGAGGTGATGCTGGCTCTGGCTGCGGCGAGGCTGCCTGTGTTGGTGGTGCGGCTGCCAGTGGGCCTGCTCCCTGGTCTGAACTTGTGCTGGCTAGAGGTGATATTTGTGGCCGGTGTGCCGTCTCTCCTGCAGCATGCCCTGTCCTGCATGATGTCACATCTGTGGACAGAAATACAACATTGGCTCAGTGTCCCCGAAGGGCTGCATTGAAAGTGTCACAATACATAATTTCACATTCCAAAATGTCCTCTGTCTCCTTGTGCCTCGAGTGCGTGACATGCCTTGTTGCCCTGTAACATTTACGTCATGGTTGGTGTTTCCCTGACTACATCTCCCGGAATGCATTGCCTGTCTGCACTGACACGTGTGGACTGCAGTGTGATTCTCGTTTCACATTGGGGGATGTGGGATAGGGATAGGGGGTGCTACATTGCTGTGCTTTCGTCTTACCTTGTTGTGTGGCGGCTCTGGCAGAGCTGTCGGCGTCCCCAAGACCCACGACGCTCTCTTGCTCGATGGTGGCCCCCACCAGCTCCTCCAGTTCGGTGAGGGCAGGTGCCCTGTTGGTTCCACCTCCAGTCTGGCTGGCCTCCTTCTGGATGTCGCCCATCTTCCTCTTGGTTACAATCCTCAGGTCATACCAGCGCTTCTTTAGGACCTCTATGTCCCTGTGGGTCACTCCCACGGCATTCACATGGGCCTGGATGGCCAGCCATATGTTGCGCTTTTCAGCCTCAGGCACTTGCAGGGATTGCCTTCCAAACAGCTTCTGGTGCTGCTTCACCACCTCCTCCACCAGCACCTGGAGTTCCTTGGGGCTAAATTTCAGCTTCCTCCTCCTTTCCCCTCCGTCTCTCTGTGTTCTCTGGCTGGACATGATGTTCGTTTTCCCGCTCGCACAGGCACCGGCTCCCTGCCTCTCCTCTGCACTCCAAGCCTCTCCAGGGTCGGCTAATTATGTACACCTGCCTGGGTGTGGCCACTTCCTGGTTGGGTGGGCTGTGGTTGCACGGGATTAGCTGTTTCGTCAAGTCATGTGATTTTACTTAACGGTTCCGTACATACCGATTCGGTATTTTCCGATTCGGTAAATACCACCTCGGTATTTACCGATTCGGTGAATTCCGATTCGTGATTACCGAATGTTACCGAATCGGTAACTGTTACCGAATTTTTACCTACATATAACTTACCGATTCTAATTTACCGATTCGGTACGGCTCGGTATTTAAGAAACGGTAAAATTTATTTACCTACATGAGGCCCATAGAGAGAATGTTCTCCGCCCTTATCTGGCCAAACAAAACGCCTAGATTGACGATAGGCACATAATATAGACCAGTTAAAGTCAAGGGGCTTGCCCTGCCCGAACTAAAATAAAGTATTTTTTTTAATTTTGCACATTGTTCTTATAGATATTTTATGCTCTCAGGAATCTCAAATTGTATAGATTATTTTTTATTAAATGTAATGTTTCAGGAATATGAGACCTTACCAGATCATCCAAAGAGGTTAGGTTCAAGAATTTGCAATGGTCCCTAAAACGTAATGAACAACTATTTAAACGCTGTAACATTCCCGCCATTAGTGGGGTTGCCCGCTTGGCGGATATTCATAGTCACCTCTCTTCATTATATTAAAAAATTGCCTCCAAACGGGAAAGTAATGGATATCGCAATATTGAGGACTTTCTGAATCTAAACTCCTGGAAAGATTGGACTGAAGTCGATCCTACCATTAGGCACTCTAAAATAATGGTACAATGGTTGTTTATTCGCATAAAACACTTTTTGAATGAATCAGATCCCAGAAGAATTCTGACAAGTGTGGATCTGGTGATAGACTTGATAGAGACTAGAACACACAGATCTATCAGCTGTTGGGTAGCCATTTTAAGACAGAAGAAGGCCACTAACCTATTTTTGAAAGTTCGTAGAAGTGGCAGTCCAAGGAGGGGGCGAATTTCCACTGTATGCAATCTTATAAGAAATGGTTGCTCTATATAGTAACTGGTTGGACTTTGATTTGGGTTGATTACCACCAGGCATAAACCACCCACATGCTCTGTAATATTTGCAATCCAGATATGTATGCCATTCATTCACACACATGAAAACACATTAGATGTCTATTTGATCGACTTTTAGTAAATGTATGTTAGTTTGCAAACGTGTAATGCTTCCATTTAGGCATATGTAACAATGTTTCTATATTCCTATTGTTTTAAATAAAATGTTCTGCACACCTTCTTTTGCTTTGGTCTTATCTTTTCATTAGATTTTTGCTTTACATTTTTTCAAATTCACATTCCATTTGCCATCTATGTGACAGCTGTGGAAATGAAGTGTCTATTATTAGATTGACCTATTTATCAGTAGTGCCTACCACTTTCTCGTTCATCAAAGTATATAGTGGTAACCGTCTTACATATGAGTCCTAATGCAATTTTAAGCATGTTCTTTCCTTTATCACGTTTTTTTACTTGTTTTCGTTCTTTCTGTATTTTTAGTGTTGTTGATGCCGATTCCTTCTTATTTTTGAGCAGCTGTCACTACCAAGCTGTTAAGTTGCTTCAGAGTGTGTCTAGCTCCCCTCTACTGTTTTATGCTGCTTTCTATGCATATATTCATGTGTCGTGCACTGTTGTTCATTTAGTCCGGCTTGTGTTGTATTTGGCTTTTGCTTTCTATGTGCTTTTTTAGTTTGTTTTTCTGCTTCCTTCTATTTCAGTATTTGACACCATTGATGTTTAAAGGATGCATTAAATACACTTGAAAACTGTGAGCTAATTGCAAGAAAGTAGGTAATATTAGATGATTTTACCCCCACTCAAACAATGACGTTTAATCGATGCAAACACCACCATAGTTTATACTCCATAAAGCAAGAGCCCTTATGTTGTACTAAATGAGTGGGTGTTTTTTACACACCTGTACACTCCGAAGGGGTGTTTTCTGGTTTGATTGGGGGTTAGCCCCTAGCAAATGTATGAATCTCTATCTGGCTAGCACATGTGCAGGATGTATGTGCCATCCTAGAGACCTGCAGAATATAGGCCACCGGGGTGTTGTTTTTGGACAGGGCCCTCCTGTAGGTTGTTCGAATTGTGTTCCCGGAGATCCTTGCTGTTTGGCAGTGCTAGCTAGTTTAAGAGCACATAGTCAGGTAGTGCAATAAAGGCAGATAGACTGGTTATGTGTAAGAGAAGTGTGCACCTGCCATTTTGTTTAACAGTGGTGCAGCAAGGATGGCATGGGCCCTGCTGCAAGCAAAGGAATTGTCCCCTTTCACTGCTTATGATCTACTAAAATATAGCAATTTTCAGGATTCGATGGGCACTTAAGGGCTCTGGGCCCTAATGCCACTACACCTGCTGCATCAATGGTAGTTTCACCCTTATGTTAAAGTGTGGGTATTCATGAGTGCCTTTGTCGCCTGAGGCCTACCTTGGGAGCGATGGATGAGTCTTCTGCCTACACTGACTTAGAGGCAGCTGAGGCCGCCACTCTATCAGGGTGCATTGGGCAAAGAACTCTGTAGTTGTGTCATTAAATAACAGGTTGTGATCCTTGTTTTTCCATGCATATGAAAATCAGCCCTCCAATCTGCTCTGTGGCAGGGGGGCAGGACATCCACATACACCCGCTACAGACCACAACTTGTGCAAGGCCAAAAGGTTAGTGCTGTAGAATGGTAAATAGATGTACAGGTACATTGAACTTAATAAGAGGAAATCTACAGGCAAGGGAATGTTTTTTGTAATCTATATTCATGATCATAGATCTATGGCAGCAAATATTTCTGGCTATGATATTCTGACCACCACATTTTTAATATAGCCTTAGAGCGCAACGTAGCGGGCTCTACCAGCCATTAAAGGCCCGCTCCAGCATTCGGCAAGGGCCTTTAACAAGGGAGCAGGCCACAGGGCGCAATGTTCGAATTTGTAAAACAAAGGTCTCACGGAGCCCGAGTGGGTTTAAATCCCCACCGGCTCCGTGATGCCTTAGTTCACAGCAACAGCTGTGAACAAACATTGGAATGTTGATGCTCCGGGATTCAGCTAGCCATTAGAAGCCTGGAGCACTCCATTGTCTTCAATGGAGCACTCAACATTCCAGTGTTCTAATATTGCTTAGTTGTTTAACATCAGTGTGATGATTTCAATACTTTTTGCTTTCTTGAAATAGGTATTATAGTTTTCTCAAATATAATTTGTTGTTGAAAATGCTTTTGTATTTCATCACACCCACTTCAAATCCTGCAGCATATAGTTTAAGTACACCTCTGACATATGCATACTTACAGGCACCATGAAAGTGAGCACATAGCGCTGTGAGCTTGTGTACCGTGGCTCATGTCTTCGACTCGAAATTATCAGAATTCTTGCACCTGTAGCATGATTTATCGGTGGCCAACAGTGGTTTTTCTCGATTCTTTTCTCATTTATCCCCAGGTAGCGTGTGTTCATGTAAAGTACCCGAAATGTATTCTCAGCGATTGTGTTCTTTACAAAACTTTAAATATTTGGATGTATCTTGATGTCATACCACACGTATTTTGGCAACAGGTGAGAATGGAGTATTGCACAATCGTGTTTTTACTAATTTAAGGGGTTTTACTTTGTCTCTGTAAACATCAGCTAGATAAAAGCAAGTTAAAACAAGCAATTTACACGGCTGTCAACCCGTGGCGATTAGCGTAATCTCTCAACATATTGAAACTTGCAAGCCATTCATTTCTGCTGTGTCACTAACCTCTGCCATTGTGCCATACCTCTCGGCTCTATTTTACATTTTGGCCTGTCTATTCAAAATCTTATGTTAAACTTTATTTGTGTAGATCATCTCTGCAGAAATTGAATGATTTACATATTGCAGAAACGAAAGTTTGAAAAAGGATGTAGAATAAAAATAAAGAGAGCTGAGAGCCCTTGGACGCCTACACAACTGTCTAAACCGCTCACAATCTTTAAAGCTTTTCTTAGAATTATGTATTATTCATTGCAAATGGCCGAGTGGAAAGCAGTTTACTTAGGGTCAGAGTAGTGGCTGGTGCATTAGCTGCGCATGTATGGACAATAACATTTGAATTCCTCAATGCTCCTTTGTGCCCTGACCTTGGGTAGCAGGTTAGTTTTTGTTGTTGTTATGAAAAAATACAATGATTCGAACAAGCAAACCAAGATAGAGTAACACCAAGCGTGTATTCATAGTTTTTGACAATGGATGTGGTTTAACCCTTCAATTATTCTTAAAACATAATTTCACTTGTGCCTGGGTGCTTTATAGAGACAGGACTGATGTTGGTGTTGTGGTTGCTGGAGGAAGCAGCTTGTTTCACGTCAAGGAAGGCCAGTTTACTATTCTAAGGTTTACAAGTCTGTCTGTGCTCAAGAAAAGGGATTCTCTTACATTGCTATTCAGGCTCAAGCAAAACACATTTAAAGCATGTACCCCATTTTACAGCATCACACTCATACCAGGTGCAGTTTTCTCCATGCCTGTTGCTTGAGAGAAACTGGATCCACAAAGTGGAGCATCTGGCTAGTGGCTAAAGACCAGAGGTCTTCATTCATGAAGTGAGATTTCATTTCCTGATCCAATCATGTGTTTGCATTAAAGGAACTTTGAGCCTGTACTTTCACAACATTAGGAAACATAAGGAAGATTGAGCAATCTTCCATTCCTTAAGTATGCAGAGCTGAGACAAACCATGTGGGAGATAAGCTGATTATCTACCATGCACTAGGTGAGGTACATTTACTGTTGCCACAGCCGATTCTTCGAAAAGAAACCTGGATGTCTCAGAATCTCACGAGTAAGGGAGGGAGAGGCACGTGCTACAGGTCCCTGTGGGCCTCGGCCCTTACCAAAATGTGTCTATGGCAAGGCACCTGCAAAACCCTGTCGCTTATGTCAGACCACCCTAACAAAATGCATGCATTCGATCCCTGGTTTGGCTTTGAGGTAGGTCTCGTGAGTTCCAGTGTCCTATGTTCCGTGCTTCTATAATGTGAATCTGTCTGTGGGGGAAGTGACCCCTGTACAAACATAGGGATGTTGTGGGGAAGGGAGTGCATCAGAGGCCATATCAAAGCTAGGAATGGGTTCTGGAACTCCGCCTTCCATTATGGGGTAGGAGTGGTACCATCAAGCCAATCTCAAATGTCAGCCTGTACCATACCTTCACTCTTCGGCAGGTAAAACGTGTGTTCTTTAGTGCTTGCGGTGTAGCTCCCCTCTCAAGGTCTGCATTTGCTGGGAACTGGATTCTTTAGTCCATAATTCCTCATGGACTTACTTCAGACGTAATCATGACAATGGACAATTAAAAACTTCCATGTGTAAGTTACTTCTCCCTAATGTTAAAAAAAAATTAAATACAGATGTGCTCGTTTCATACATCTTATTTGGTCCTACTGTATTACATTGGAGATACAAACACCTGATTGCATAGGGCCCTGGTACTTCATGATGCAAATCACTTGAACCTGGCATGCCCAACCCAAGTTCATGCTCAACTCAGCGCAGTACAAACCCTGGTACCGTAAATGTAGCGCAGAAGAACGACAATGCTAGTTTAAGACAGATTGAGTAAGGGTCAGTTTCCGATCATTTCACAGTTTGTGTGCATAAGGACAATCACATACAGTGGTATCATATGTAAACCTCCTTGTGTTTCACAAAATACGTGCCCTCGCGATGACCTCATAATCTAATATTAGCCACATGGATTGCCACTAGAGGTTTCCTAGGAACACTCAAACAATCTTCATCAACAACGGAATGAACTTCGACCTGCTCTGCAGCAGATGGAAGGCTTGGTGAACAATGGCTCATGGGTAAATGTTAACTTGTTTACCCTTTGTAAACAATGAATACCAGACGAGCAGGATACACTCATGCACTTCCATTTGATCAAGGCCCACTATACATGTAATTATATATGTCCAACCAGCATTATAGAGAGATAACATTTGCATATGAAACGTTCTAAAATAGGCCTGCAATGCTGTTTTCACAAAATGGATGGCAACTTTCCTCACAAAAAAAAAGAATCAGCCGCCGCGTGGCCTACTGAAGTCACTGGTGTGCCGTGTTTAATTAAGGAAGGCCAGTTTGCTTTAAGATGTGGCTGTTTGCAAGTGGATCATAAAAGGCCAAATGAAAATGCCGTACAATTAGTTTGTATTAAAAACGATGTTTGCAAGCCGCCACAATGGAGAGTTTACTGAAATAACAACCCTGTGTTTAAATTGTACTCCTTAGTATTTTAAACAGATGGCAACAGCTTCCCTCTTGATTATAACTTTGAGGCATGCTTTCCTAAATGGAATCAGCGGGGTTCATTAGGGTCCCATTTGATGTATCAGTATTATAAAAATACCATGTTAATTATCCTCAAATGTTGCAAGTTACCTCCATTTTCCTGCAATCAGAAGATGAGAGAAACCCTGTGAAGCAAATTAGTCCTAATTGAAAGAGGACTGATTAATATTTAAATAAGGCATTGTGTGAGGGATTCTGCCATGAGAAAAATAGGCTGAACATCTGAATTAATTGCATAGCAGGTTAAATTAAATTTCATATAATGGGCTGGAGGATGAGTTGGCACAGTGCTTTCGCGGCGAGCACAATGGCGGGCATGGCAGGCTTTTCTTCCGCTCTTGGCGGCTTTCCAACGAGATCCTTGTAGCCCCTGCCTCTTTGTTGTCCCTCTTTCAGTCCAAACAAAAGGTATGTTCTGAAAATTGCAACCGCATTTTCAAATGTTTAATCCTTTATGGGCGACGGCACCTGCCTGCTTTGCCTCCAGTCCTGTTCCACCTTTGGCTGTTAAACTGGGGAACATTAGTATATTTTTGCCCTAATGAGGATTGATGTCATAAAATGCTAATGGCGGGGACATGGTCGGGTTTGCGCCATTAGTGCGTTATCGCTGTCTGACATTTTCACTGCGCGGGAGCACACATGTGGAGCCTGTTTAAAGTGATTGGGTTACTTAAGGGTCCCTGTTAGGGATATTTAATCCAACATAAATTACTTATGCACTTTGTTAGTGTTCAAAGGAAGGGTGTCACGTTGTACTTGCTGGCGCTTTTCCAGTGCAGAGCTGTTAATTACTGTACAGCTAGAGAATACATTGTGTGGCTGTGCACTCCAAAGGGGGGGGGGGGTTCGGAACATATGTATGGTCCAACTAGATGAAAAGAATGAGAAGAGCGCGCAGAGAGGGAGGGGAGCACAGTGAAATGTCATTCCCACCCTCAGGAATTACAATGCCATTTGCTTTCACTTTAAAAAGAAGCGAGCACGTGCCTAATGCTCCAAAGGAGTTCCCAACTGTTAACAATTCCTGGCAAAGGGGAGTCAATATGTGCATCGTGATAAAAGGTACTCCTAGGATAGGATAAAAGGTACTCTGAATAACTAGAGTGTGCAAGAGTGTGAGGTCTGTGTTGGGGGTGGCAAGTTTAGAAGTTGTGTATGCTAATTTGGTACCTATATACAAAAGTGAACATAATGCGCTGAAAATACTTTTCTTTATTAAATATGCACTGTTTGCACACCAGCCCTATTTATTTAGGCACTTTTGACTGGTAGCATTCTGGGCCCCATGAAAGCTTTCCTGCTTTGCTCACTTATGGGGTTTAAATATTTGTCAAACCATTGTACTACTGCACTTCCTAATGATCTTTCCTTGCATTTTTTTCAGTCTTGGGAAGATCAGGGTGGAATCAGAACTCCTATTTCGAGTTGCCACCTATCTTCTGATCCCCACGAATACTCTTTCAGCTGTGTGCATGCTCACATTACAAGTTTGTGACAGGAATGTGGCATGGTCAGTGATCGGCTATGAGTGATGGTTAGTGGCGTGCAGTTGGCTCCCTTCCTAAGCCCAGCTTCCCCTCCCCCCGGCCCACTGCATAAATTTAATTTGCTAGGGTAGAGTGCTGAATGTGGCCACAAGAAACTCCTCCTCCAGCTACAGAGAGAGGAATAGAAGGGTCAGATTGTGATGAAGGTAAGCAGATTGTTTCAAACTCTGATATAAATGACTTCTTAGCAGGGCTGGAAAAAGGCAACAAAACATCCAAGGGAAGCCAACTGTGGTGAGAGAAATGGTTAATATGAAAACAAATACCCATACATTGTCCCGTTAATAAATCTGATTGTGCCCAACTGGTAATGGTCAGTGAAATGAAACCTCCCCTGCAAGATGCAGGGTGCAGGATAATTGATCAAGGATACCTTAATCCCCCCACCGATTGAATATGATGCACCGTGTAATTTCTGACAGATGACAAAAACCGTATCCATACAGTTGCAACAGCCAGAATTGCTATTAGTAGAACTAGATGGAGCCACAGTCTCAGTGTCGCCAGATGTTACCATGGCATTCAGCAGGATTGAAAATACAGTCTGAGGCATTATCATGCGCACGGCACAAACACCGAAAACGTTTAAGAACCCCTCAATTCATTTTCACTTGTCATTATTCTACAAAGTTAATGCCTGTTCCGACTCTCATCATTTTCCCCGAATGAAAGAGATTTTTTTTTTGTTACAGACCATGAGTGGTGAAACAACATGTGCCATTAATTGGAAGTCGTTTTTTTAATTTCTTCTGTTTGAAGGGAGTGCTTGGCCTGCCTCTCAAAGTTGACCTACACTTCCTTTCTCACTTTCCACTTAAAGTCAGAACAATTTTTGCCTGGTTGCTAGGGTTTTCTGTCTTTTCATTATGAACCTCAAAGCACTTCATTTAACCATATGCAAATTCAAACTTAAATACAAAGGCTCTATATATCTGGATTGGCTATGAGCCGAACAACAAAGATAATAAGTGTGGTCACTGTAATGCAGGAGGCATGTAACTATGACCTACCCTTTAGGGCCTACATCTAGAAGCAAGAAGATCTTGTTTATTGTGCCCATTGGCTATTTATTAATTGAACCATTTTCAATGTGATCATCTGATACTTAAAATAGATAGAGGCTTAGTGAAATCAGACACTAGGGGTTCAATTTGCTAAAAAGTAATAGTCTTCAATCCTACACAATGCTGGCTCCTAAATTAAGTTCCAGGAATAAGATGAGACGATGCAAAATGTCACAGAGAAGTCTTGCAGTGTGCCTTACACAGTAGGAGCTAGTACTGTATAGGTTGTGAAAAAAGAGAAGTTCTACTGATGCAGAGGGTGCCCCTGTCATAGAGATGCAGGATATTCAAATACTGCAACCCAGCAGACTGCACATCTTATCGGTCACTCTGTGTGCCAACAGTTGTGCACCAATGAGGGCCGAGTCACGAAGCTTGTTCATGAGACTGTGTGTGACGTACTCCAGACGTTACCCCTCAGATTTGTGAATAAGGCCCATTCTGATTATGTCCCCTCATCGAGTGAAGTATCTGCAACTAAACGTCATGTTAAAAAAATATGACCCGTTGAGCTTAAAATGCGTCAGAGTAGCATGAAGAGAAGATCAATATAGCAGACACATTAAGATAAAATCAGAGATCAGCAACAGCTTCACATCTCGGAAGGTTTGGAGTTCTTGACATCTGTTTAGCTGGTCCTTTATTCAGGGTAATTGACTGAGCGCTTTTACAAATCTGACTACCTTTAAAAGAAGGCTAGTTTAATAACTAACCATGAACTAACGGCTGCTGTTGGAAACTCAAGTACTTTTCAAAGTTAGCTCTTAGCTTGTAAAACCAAAGGCCCGATTTAGAGTTCGGCAGACAGGTTTCTCCGTCACAGCTGTGACGGATATCACATTTGCTGTATTGCAAATCCTGTTGGATATAATGCACTTGTAATACTGCAGATGGAATATCCGTCACAGTTGATATTGAGTAACCCGTGCGCCGAAATCAAAATCAGGCCCTAAATCACTCAGTTCCTGATATGGACGTTATTAGCCTCACTTTAAAGAAATGGAAGTCAGGCAATTTAAACTGTTTTGCCAGATCGATTTTAGGATAATGAATTAAAGATATGTGCATCATCTCTATATTGGTGATATCAGTGCTATTAATTGTCCGCCTACCCATGGTCGTGCTTGTATTTTGGGCTGACCCTATTGCATGGGCAAGCATTTAAAAATCATAATTTCATGCAGCAACTGAAAATAATCCTTAATTATGACATATGTTCAAATATTTTTTGATACAAAGAAACAAAGACCTTTGACTCTGATTGCTGTGGTGTTGATGAGAAGGCCCATGTAACTTCAGTAATTGTGGGCTAGACACCCTCAGCATGATTTGCAGTTTGTTTTGAGCTTCATGCCATCTTAAGAATCTTCTGTATGTGGTTCAGCAGTTTGAATTGAAAGAAACGAAAAATGCCTCCCTGTTGTTGGTGCTAGAGATCACCCAAAGACCGATTGAAGGCACCACTTACACTTAGTTAAATACACAGAATGCAGTCTGTTCAGTAATACCCTAAATTCAAAAAGCTTAGATTGCAGGATTATTGAATCCCAGATTCCATTCAATGTGCGAGTCATCTCTTTCGGAGCCCATCACACCCTATTATATATTCTTTTGCCACACCTGTCTTATGGTCTAAGATCCTTAATTGGAGTGCACTACGTTTTAAGGTTTCTCTCATACTTGCCTTGCATTGAGGCTTTTTATTTCCTTGTAAGTGCTATGGGCCGGAGTTGCCTGGCTCCAGCCACCTTTGTAAGCCATGTTGAGGTCAGGCTACCCATTGTGTGTGTTTTAATTATTTTACTCTTTCTCACCTTTTGCTTTAGTTTAATTTATTTTCGCCAGTACTTTCTCTTTGGCAGGGGAGCCTTCCAGGATGGAGGGGAGCTTCTGGGCTCTGGTTTGTCTTCTTTTGCCCACCTGTTTTTGGTGGCGTCACGTCTCAGCCACACCCCCTTTAGAGGTGGGCTACTTAAGGATGCAATCTGCGCGTCCGCGCATGGTTTAAGCTTCTGAATTGGAGTGCGCTATATTTTAGGGTTTCCATCATACTTACCTTGTATTGAGGCTTTTTAATTCCTTGTAAATGCTAGTGCACCGGAGTTGCCTGGCTCCATTCACCTTGGGGAGCCATATTGAAGTCATGCTACCAATTGTGTCTGTTTTAATTATTTTACTCTTTCTCACCTTTTGCTTTAGTTTAATTTAGTTTAGCCAGTACTTCATCTTTGACAGGGAAGCCTTCCAGGAGAGAGGGGAGCTGCTGGGATCTAGTTTGGCTTCTTTTGCACCCCTCCCCTCCTGTTTTCAGCGGCCATGATCCTCAGTCGTGAGGCCTTAGCCCCTAGGCAATATTCGAACCTGTAACTTAGATCATTTTTAAGCTCACTCATGTTTATCAACAAATGCTCGGCCAGCCTGTGGTTGCTCCAGTGTGTAAGGACTGTGGCATTGTGCCCGTGAACACATCCACCCCTGACCTCAAGGTGAGCGCAGGGACACCAACGGCCCTAACAGCCATTGGAAGGGTGGAGTGGCTCTCTCAGGCTTTTTCTAAAGCTCAATTCTACTCTTTAAACGGCCGCTCCCTGGTGAAGCATAAGTTTGAACTTTTAGACTTTATCTGTGATCTTGCACCAACCGCAGTTTTTCTGACTGAAACATGCCTCTCTGAATACTCAGAGGCTGATATTTTGTTAGCTGTCCTTTCAGGTTACGCGATGGCTAGAGTAGATAGGTATGCCCAATGAGTTGGGGGTATTGCTATTATTTTTAAACAGACCTTGCAGTATAATCTCACATAATTAACTATAGCTGGTTCTGAGGCGGCTCTCGTCACCCTGGCCTGTTCCAGTAAATTCTCATTTTCCGGGTTCTTGATTTATTGGCCACCGGGTCCGGCCTCTAGATATATTGCTTCTTTGGCTGATGTTCTGCCTCCACTGACCCTACATTACTCTAACTTTACTGTGTTGGGGGACCTTATTCTTCACTTTGAGGATACGACATGTGTAATGGCCAAGGCACTAGTTGCTGATCTAGCAGGTCTTCAGCCACCGCAGCTAGTTTAATGGCCGACGCACAGATGTGGGCATACACTGGATCCCATTTTGTCTAATTTATGTGAACTAGTGGTTGACCCCCCCATACCTCTTTCTGGTCTGACCATCTAGCTGTTCTGCTCCAGGTTCCTATGAGCAAAGCTCTCTTCAGCACTAGTGTGGGTCAGACGTTTAGAGCTAGGAAATGGGCTAACTTTTCTAATGCTCAATAGTTGTTTTACCACTGCGGATTCTCAGATTGAGGCTTGGATATCTGGAGCCTTGGATTTAATTGCACCGGTAGTCGAGAGGGTGCTACCTGCACCCTTTTATCACAGCATACTCTCCTTCACTACGTCTTAGGTCCTCTGATGCTTTTCTAGGGCAGGTTCCCGGAGTGAAGAGAGTTCACCTAGGATGGGAGCTCTTTCAGCTTCCTTGCATCTAAGCTATGGAACTCTCTCCCACTTCAGCTGAAGCTATCCAAGACAGAACTTCTGTTCCAGAAAAACCTAAAAACATAGCTTTTTCTTTCAGGTTTCATGCGAATCCTTTTGGGAACTTGCCAGGTATCACACCAAAAGTCCAATCACTTAGTGATTTTTAAGTGTAAATGTGGCGACAATTCATGATGCATTTATGAGAATCATGTAAATGAAAACCGGTTTATCACCACAAGCTGCACTTAGTCTTAGAGGTAATCAGTAAAATAAAATGCGCTTGTTTCTGGAGGATTCAGTAAAATCTGCCTCTGTAGAGATTTTCAAAGGGGGAGCTGCTGTTGGTGGAAATACAGTCACAATTCATTAGCAAAACTGCGGTAAATCCAATGGTGATAAGTTCACTAACATTTGGTTTACCTTATCCACTGGTCATCGGTTGGTTTTCATTATCCTTTTGCTCTTCCTTTGTAAATATAACACTGCATTCCTATTCGCAATATCTTATGCAGCCTGTAGGGGTATCTTACAAAAAAACAGTTACGCAGCCATTTTAATTAAAGTTACTTGTGTGTTGTTGTTTCACATTAGTAAAGACGTCAATATTATTCTTAACTGTATTATAACGTTCCATGTGTGGCTGCCAGCAGGAGATTGTTGCATTGTTAAACTGCATGATCATAGCAATGCATTTGCCAAATGACACTAAATCTTATTTTAACACAAATAGGGTTAATCAACAGCGTAGCAGAGGCACCACCTGCACCATGCCTGTAGTGTGACAGGCATTTCCCTCCAAAAAATCACTCACATCCAAGATGAGAGCTACTTCAGAATGAAACAAGCATTGGCAACGCCAGTACGTCTCACATCAATGTTATTTTAGCCATGTTGCATAGCAAAGCAGATGGATGAAAGTAAACAAAATAAAAAAGCTGTGACACGGTCAACTCTGTCCATGCCATAGCATTTTTAAAACTTTCACATGTTGTACAGTGGCTGTGCTGCAGTGTGACATGGCTAAATAAACACTATGCCCAACCAGAATGGAGGAGTGGGTGGGAAGGGGGAATATGGAAGGAAAGGAGGATGTGGTGCTACAGCCAGAGATGCCAACTTTGGAACTGAGGAACTAGATTCACATCTTGGTGCCACCTTAACGTCCTGTAATTCTGGTCAAATCACTAGAACTTCCCCCTACATAAAAACTGAAATGTGAATTTGTGTAATGTAGCTGGTGCTCATGTAAAGCACCTCAATACCTTCCGGTCTAGTTGAGTTCACACATTTAAAAATGCAAAAAAGTAATAGTACCTCAGTCACAGCGGGAGCAGTGGACAGACACTAATAAAGTAAATCAATCTGTACTTGGTCCATGCCCCACGCAAAGACAAGGAAGTGATGCCTTGCATGTGCTGCTGAGTTAGAAGGCAGCAAAGAAGAGTAATAATGATGCCGATGAATGGTAAGTAATAAGCGGATAAAGCCCCTTTTTACAGATTTTGTTTTTTGGATACAACAGATTGTCACCAAGTGACAGCACATGCACTGTGCCTTCAGGCGAGACATAAAAATGTCTATAGTGGTAGGTCTCCCATGCCATGACAACAAGGTGGAACTGCAGTATGTATGTATGTATGCATATGGTATTTCTATAGTGCAAAATTAGTCATGAGGCAGCAGAGCACTGTACAGGGTTAAAGACAAGCATCAAAGCAACAAATGATAGGAGAGGTACCTGGATTGTGGACAATTATTGCACTGTGATGTAGTGTTCTTAAAATAGGTCATGATTGATACAGGGATGTTGATCATAATTCTGAGTGTATAGATGGAAAAGGCCTCCTGGCTTGTTTTTTTTCTTTTTCACACGTCTTAGTCCAGTGTCTGATGGTGGCCGAACTGCAGGAGTGCTGAGAATTACCATTGATGGTGAGCGAGTCTGCTGGATAAGTGGGGGTGCTTGTGATACAGATGATTTTGAAGAGGTGCAGGCTGACAAGGGGAGCTAATAGAGATCCATCAGAATTGGGGCACCCGGATCATATCACTTCACGCCTTGTATGAGACCTGATACGGCGTGTAGAATGCCCTAAAGGGGTGCCAGTGTGGATCTTGGGAGGCCATGAATCAGAGCTCTACCATGATCCAGATGCAAAAGTACGAGATCTTAAACAGGAGTCCTGAAGTTGCTTTCTGGAAGAAACAGTTTCACTTTCTTTACTAGAAAGAGCTGGTTCCAGGCAGTCTCTTTTTTTTTGGCTATGCGTTCCTTGAAGGTTAGGTTAGTCCATGCTGAATCCAAGTAACTTTGCATTGGGTGAAAGTTGGAGTTTGAAGCTGTCATGGATCATGTAATTGAGGCAGGCTTGTTCTGTTCTTGTTTGCTGTCCTTGGCAAAGAACAGGAATTTTGTCTTAGTTGGGTTGAGCTTTAGGTAGGAGTTGGACATACAGATCTGGCTAACATGCAGACAGTGTTTGAGGTGGTGGATGTCAGAAGTAGAGTTGTGTATCATTAGCAGTCTGTCACGAAGGGGGTCTTGGAGGTAGCGTATGATAGCAGCAGTGTATTTCCTTGATCCCTTTTCAAAATTATATTGACGCATTGGGAGTTTTCTTCCAGCATGTGGGATAAATTTTCCAAGATCTTAAAGATGCTGCACAAAGAAATGTGACATTCATTGCTGCCATAAAATGTGTATTCCCGATGGAGAAGCCAAAACTGGTATTGATATTAGGAACACCACTACTCGCCTCCATGTAAATGGGATGGCAGACTAGTAAGGAGGGCAGATGGGGGCTAGGAGCCTGATTTAGGTATGCAGGTGTACCGCCTTCTGTTAGATTGGCTAAGGACATTACCTCCTTCACCCTAGCAGATTCCTGGCCACCTTATCTAGAGGTCACTGCAGTGCTAGAGTTCGCCTCCGGCTCTGTGGTGATCTCTGTGCCTTCATATAGGTGCTGCCTTCACAGGAGCCACCGCCACTAGCCGGCGCCACAGCGTACGTTATCCGACATCAGAGCTAGAGGGAGCGCCACTGCCAGAAGAATAACAGTCTGCCTGACTCAAAATAGCGCAAGATGATTCTAATTCAAACCCTGTGTCTTTCAGGGAGATGTTCCATTCCTGCCCTCTTCTAAATCAGGTTCTGAAATCACTGAAGAATTTTCAGAAATAAGGATACTTAATTCTAGCCATTTCGTTTACAGCAATGTTGCTGAATTATCATTGCTATTTTGTAACAACAGTTATCGGAAAAATATTTTGTAACATTTCTATGAAATGCCACACAGTACTGAGGCACACACATGCTGAAATATGTTTATGTTGTAAGTGGCGATATTATTATAGTTATATACACCACTTTGATGATTCCAGTCAATGGCGGGTAGCCTCTGTGAATTGCAAATGGGAGTGCTGGACATTGGCAATCCCTTGAATGTCTGTGTATCATTTTCAGTGTTTGAAGTGGATTAAGCGAAAGCTTGGTTGGATACTCTATTTCTGTCTGCTTTAATTATTGAAGCCTTCTTCTCTCTTCCCTACACTTCCTCCTGTGTTTGCCCAGTGGGAATTTAAAGGTGCTGTAATTATTTCAAAAAGATCACAGTTATAGATTTTTTGTTCTGCTTAGTTGTTTGCTAATAAACCTTCCTTGTTGCTAAAGGCTATTACGTTACTTAACACTGGATTATTTCTTCATTGCATGGACTTCATTTGAAGAGACTCTTTTAATCGCATGTCTTAAATGTATTTTTTGTGGACGAAAGTATGGGGAATGCCAAGATACAAAACCTTAATTCTTATGCTTCTGACGTACTTTACCCAAACATTTATAATAATGATGCCACAAAAGAATTTAACTTTTTTCTATCTTACAGACAAACCCCATTATTTTAATGGGACACAAACCATATGATGAGATGATTTTCCCATTATGTTTAGTTCTTTTTTTCTTCTTTGCACATTCATTTGGGGTGAATAAAAAATTCGGCTCTCACCTGCTTTTCTCTATAATTTTAAAGCATTAGCACGGAGGACACTAATGTTCTGTAAGTCTCTACCTATGAAACACATCTCGATCCACAAATCTTTTTCTTGAAGCTATATTTGTCATCTGTTATGCTACAAGTATCTCACAGTTAGGGTCAGTAGAATCTGTGACTCAGTGCTTTTTGCTGCTTGACTGAGATATACTCTGTCTATGCAGCAGGGTGGGTGTCTGCAATAATGTTGATAAGTGACTCCTTAGTATGAGTTATATGGTGATTTGGAACGTTTTGGCTCCTCCTGCTACTTGCCTTGCTGGTGACCCTTTTCATACCTGCCGCATGGGTCGAAACATTGCTCTTATGACGTTGACGGGGAACTAGTGAGGGAGGGGGTATAGCCATCATTAATTAAGAAACAATTGAAGTACATCACGAGCATGCTAATGTGCTGGTTTCTGGGCACCACGAGCTCTTTCGGTTCAGAATTTTCTGATTTCATTTCTCGTTAATCTATTAGGACCTCTAATTATATTGTGTTGGACTACTTCAGTATATCGGCTGACCAACCCCAGCTTTCTCACTTAATCAGTTTACTACAGTCCTGTGCTGCCTTCAGCTTAAGTCAACTGCCCTCTAAGGCCATTCACAAAGCAGGTGACCTTTTGTGCTAATTCTTTTCAGAATTGCGTTGCTATTCTTGATTATCTCCCGGCCCTTTGGTTGAACACATAGCTATATTGTTTTCTTTCCAGTTTCACCTTCCCTTACTTACATTATCCTTCTAATCCCACCTCATCAGTATGTTGGGATCTTGCTAAAATAAAAGGATCTAGCTTCAAAAGGGTTTAAATACCTCGCTCTCTGTTGTGGGAAATGATCCCCCAATCTTCTGTCAACAACTTTAACAAATGATTAAGCTCAGTCCTTCATCAGGAGGTTCCCAATAGGGTCAGATCTCCAACCCTGCTAAACCATCTGCCCCTTGCCCCTTGCTATAAGTACTTCCTTATTCAGGTCAAGCAGGCGTGCAAGAGCTTGGAACAGTTGTGGCAGCAAGATTTTTCAGCCACAGCCAAGAATTAGTACAAAGCGACACACAGTACTAAGGTTTTATGAAATGGACATCACTCTTGCCCGCTAGCAAAACTATGCCACTGTATAGCTAAGGTTAATTATGCATCTTGTGAGGTTTTTAAGATTGTAAGGGAGTTCACTAACCCAAATAGCACTGCAAAGGCGATCCTTCCATCTATGGAACTCTGAGTCTGTCTGTCCCTTTTTACAAGACACAATTCAAGACATACATAAGACCTATACACCTCCAGTTAGTACAAATTCTTGCCCATGTGACCTGGCTTGGTCAGTGCCATTGATTTACACTTTAGAGGAGTTCATCCCTTTATCTCTTGACTGCACCCAGTAGGTAGCTAAGACAGTCAAAACTGTATCTCCATCCTTTTGACAGTTCATTGGGACCTATTATCCAAGAGCTGGTCAAGTCTTCCTTTGCCTCTGCTAGGGCTCTGACCAAATAGAAATGAGACTGAATGATCCCACTATTGACGATGTCTTCCTTGGATAATACCATTGTGAGCTACTACCGTCCCATATCAGTTCCTCCCTTTCTATCACAAATGGCAGAAAAGGAGAAAAATATGTAATATTCAACTTTCTTTCCATATACATCGGGGCTTGCTATATCACAGGCAGGCTTCCGCTTAGCAAAATGAACTCTGTATGATCAAGGGGAGGGTTGTCGTCTTGATTTTTCATTATCTTTCTGCAGCCTTTGGCACTATATCCCATAAGATGCTAATCACAAAGCTGCAGGAGGTAGAGCTTTCTGCACAGGTTTTGGACTTGGTCACATAATTTCTAACCGATCCTAGTCAAGAAATCCTTTGACCTCTGTATCGATCTTCTGCTCCCAACTGCCTTGTGGGGTTCACTCCCTCTTTAATATCTATGTTATCCCTCTGGCCAAGTTGCCTGTTTCCTTTGGACTGTCGACAATGGGTTATGCTGATGACTCCCAGCTGCTGGGAACACAAAGAAGCCAATTGATTTGAAGACGTGGACGAGAGAGGATGACTTACCCACCAGGAGAGCAGGGCTGATTTACATGCTGTCCCTGTGTCTTTTTGACAAACGCGATTAAGAGAAGTTTATACAAGACACCAGCTTTATACTGGAAGGTGACAGCAACTATAATTGTTGTCTGGACTCTCAAGGGCCAGGTGTAATTGATTTACTCTTGACTTGGGACCTTGGACATTTGTGTTGAATATTGGTTCTTTGTTTTTCAATGGATTCTTGTACTTATAAATTGATTCTGATAGTTGCTACCAATATTTTTTGTCCTGATGATGACCTAATGAATTAACAGAGGTCGAAACACCATCAACTCCTTCCTTTGATGAATTTGGAGGAAGCATACATTGCGTCTTGTTCTGTCATTGGACGGACCATTTTTGTGTTAGTCCCCCCTCTGCCATTGTCTTTCTGTTTACACTGTATTTTGTATTACTTATTACTTTATGATGTATGTTCTGTGTAACCTTGTGAGCACCAGTTGAATTTGTGTTTTTAGGATATTTTTTGATTATAAATGTTTTTTCATATAATTATTGTGAGTACCTAGTTACATTTGGTATAATTTATTTTTAATTTATCGTTCTATGTATGTGTTGTGCTTTGAGAAATTTTTGTTTTATACATCTTTCCCTGAACCACTGTTGCTATAATATTGTGAACACAGAGATGGCTCGTTAAATCTTCCAAACGTGTCTTACAGAAGTGGCATCTTGGTTGAACAATAACTGCCTGGAGTTAAATAGAGATAAAGATGGAGGTGGTTGTTCTGGGTCTATGGGGGCTCCGCTGCACTGGTCACAAACGTGGTGGAGAACCCTTTAGGACCTTGCCTTACCCTTTCTCATCAGAAGAATCTTAACGTCTATTTTGATGACAGGCTTTCATTTAAACCCCACTTCGTTAAGGTGGCTTCACCATGCGTGTTTTTCACCTTAAGTTCCGAAAAGGATTCTCCCATTCATACTTGGGCACTTCCACTTCAGTATTAATCAGGCCTGTATGGGCTGTCACTTGGGCTATGCCAGTGCCTTTCACTTCAGGGTGCCTGCAGCTACTATTAATCTGCTGCAACTGGCTAAGAATGCAGTAGTGAGACTGCTTCTCAACCCCCCATTTTGTTTTTATTTCTGCTCATCTAAAACCCTTTCACTGGCTGCTTGTTCACAAGTGGGCCATGTGTAAGAAGAGTCTTTGCTCGTGCTTTGAAGCACTGCTTCTCAACAGCCCGCAATTTTTGCACCAATTGTTGGTTTGTTATGTCCTCAACTTCACCGTTTGCACTGCTAACGCTTGCTTCTCTGCTCTGTGTTCCCAGTATCAAAAAATCTCGACAAGGTGGTCACGTCTTCGCTTGCAGAGCAGCAACACTTGGCAATTTTCTTCCACTAGTCCTTTGGGAAATGACGTGCTCCCTTGGGTACAGGAAAGCACTTAAAACCTGGGTATTCAGATTATAAAGTGTCAGTTAGCGTTGAGGTCTTTAGTGCCAGAATGACTCTCATCAATCAATCAGTCTATACCTTTGGAATTGACGTTGATTGATTAAACGGTATTTAAGTTAATTATCACTTCCAAACTTGTATTATGTATGTGAATTTATTCATATTTGATTGCACTCTGCCTTATTAATGTTTGTGTACGATATATGAATGCCATCAAAAGCCATAGTTTTTAGTAATACGTTAAATACTTTGCATCACTTTCAGTACATTCCACTTACAAAACCTGAGATATCTTATTGTGCTTTGCTTGTCTATAGAGCGATTATTTGCTGTTTGTTGAAAATTCAAAATATCTATTTTGGTCCCATTTCATTTTTAATGCTCCTTATGTGCATTTTCTGTATCATTGCTCTTTGTTGTAATGCTGCCACCTCCTCAAAGAATATCACTTAGGCTGGGAATCAGGAGGAAAAGAGGAAGAGGTGGATATTTCTTTTGTTGCTACCCTTGCTAGGCATTCATCCTTCTGACTCTATCTCTTCTCCTCCCACCTCACTGCCTTTTCACCCGGATCCACGTCCCGTGGTTTGCTTGGTTGTGTCGACCACACTACATTCAGTTTCCGGACCTATTTTCTAAGTTGACTCAGTGTTTGAGGTAATTCTATACACTGCCTTCTTATTTAAGCTCATATTCCGATTCCCTTCCCATCCTTGATAGCGGATGGCAATACTTCTCACCACTTCTAGCCTTTACACCTCTTATCACTTCAGATTGTTTGCTGCTTTACGATATAGCTACACAGTTTATGACCAATTGTTCTATAAATGAGTCTCATTTCTAGTTCTCCTTTCATCTCTCCAATATATCTTTAACTTTCACTTCCTCTAACTACAGTACTGTCTAACTCAAGATCTAACTACAGCACTGTCTAACTCAAGATCTTCTCCTCTAATACTCTGCATTGACTGATATTCAACTATCCCACAGTTTACCCAGCAAGTCTCAATCCACCACCAAGTACATCGGCCCCAATCAAGATCTCATTGCCCCTGCTCTACTCTGATTGATTAAGCCCTGGCATGTAACTTTATCACCAAAGTTCTTCAAAAAAATGCATGTTCTTTGTCTACATTCTCCTCAACCTCCGTGCAGTGTATCACTTCATTCTGAACGTACCATATTGTGAGCATATCCTGCACGGTGTGTTCCTTTACGTGCCACTCTTTCATATCAGTAAGTTGCCACACTTCTGAAGAAATAGTCTGGTGTTCTTCAAATGTTACCAGTTTCTTTATTTGAAAAAATATTCTTTTAAATTTCGTGTTAATTTGCATTACATCCACATAATACAACTTGTTCACTCTCCCCATTTCAAGACATACATTGCACCTCTTCTTCGGTAGTTTTCATAGTATGTCCTTGAACTATAGTACACGTTCCAACATATTCAAAGATACAAAATATTTGTTCTAAAAATAAAATATATTAAGAAGATATCCTTCTTACATGTGAAGTTAGCAATACAAACGGGAACAAATCTCATAGAAAAAGTCTTCAAGCAGTGGAGCGGATCATATTAAAATATCAGGAAGAGGGGAATAGTGTACTTACATGTTCAATTTGTCCAGTCTGTCATTCTTTCCCTTATTAGCTTTGGCCACTTTGGTTAATGACTGTTGCCTTTTTCAATTCTGTCTAAAATATGATTATCAAACACTCTTCTTAACAACTCAATTCAACACCAGTAACAGAGGCCCTGAAAAATGCAAGTGACCTGTGAGGGTGGGATGGCAGAAACATGTCGACTTATTCCTAGTTGTGGACTTCTTGGATTATTAACTCCTACAGGTCCATCCTTGGCATTTACCCTTATCTTGGATAGTGTAAATTAAAAAAATTATAAACTCAGAACCTAACCACAGGTAATTTTAAATCTAATGCAAAAGCCCTATCTAAAAAAACAATTGTCTCAACCTCGATGTCCTTTGATCTTTAAAAAACAAAAGAGTTCTGAAAAGAGATCTACCATGGACCACTTTGGCACACTCCACCCAACATAAAGCACAACCCTTATGATGAAACACGCCACCTAGGTGGGTGAAGATCAGTGTATCCTGAAGTGGAGACTCCTTGGAACCGATAGTTGGTAACTTAAAGGAAGATTTCATCTAAGTACCAAACACACAAAACGTCACACTATTTGAATTGAGTTTTACAGATAAGGGCGGAATTGTGATGGCCAAAACGAATCCTTTCGCTCAAACCAACCCCCCCCTCCCCCTTTACTTTTATAGATACATTTTTAACATTCTGTACAGATAAATGTCAGTCATTAAATACTATGCTATAAAATCCAAAAGCTGGCCATTTCTTGTAAGTTTCCTTCTCAATCTGTTCATAGAGGTCTTCAAGAGACCCTATCATAAAGATAGGTGCAATGAATTAAAGGAATGTGATTTATCTTCTAACTCTGTAATCAAATATTCTATACAAATAAGCCCCAGCGTTTTGTTTAAATGTAGAAAAATACATTATATCCTTGAGTGAAAAAATTCCATCACCTAATTTACAAATTGAGTTTCTAAATCTGGTCTTAGAATAAAACAGTGCTTCATATAGAAATGTTTATCTGCACATAAGACACACATCTGTGCGTGGTACTGTGGTGTCACCTGCACCTAATTTACATGTAAATAAGTTTGAAAAGACTTAACCGTGCATTACCGTGTGTAGCAGATGGCATAAGAAACTTGTGAAGTGGGTTGTCATATTGATGATGTCTTGATATGTTGACAGTAGAATAAGCAGAATCTTAATGCATTCATTTTCTTGTGGGAGGGGGTTCTAGATAATGTGCATATTTATCTACTGGACATTAACATGACAGTGTTACTTCACTCTAAATTTAAAATATTAGTAGAAGTACACACTAATTCTGTAACCGCCTTCAGCCACTTCTGTTGATTAAGCTATTATTATAAAGTATTTTTTTCATGTTGAGAAATCTACGAGGCATGAATATGCTAAGGACCTTTGAAAATTAAAGTCCTTATTAAATAGTCACCCCTCAAACCTTTCATAGAGGTGGCATACGAGAGATGTTTGTATGAAGCGTCATAGAATATATATATAAATAATCTATATTATAAAATATATACATAATACGTAGAAAGAAACTCAAATCTCGGTCACTGATTCATCATAATAGATCAGTTGTGAGGTTAAATAAACACTGATGTATTTTGAATGCACATTGAACATTTTTCGTAGATTATTGTCTCCCGTTGGAATTGATATATGTGGATTGTTTTTATTACTCTAGTAATGTTACGCAGCACAGCAAAATATATACAAATACATTTCCCAGAAATGGCAAACCACACGCGAAAACAAGACAAATTAAAGAAAACTTTGAATAGGAACTACATGAAACAATTTGTTTTCACTGTTAACTAGCGATGGGAAAATAGGCTGTTGTTCTAAGATCATTGAGTGATGAATCCAGATAGGAGTCGCACAGAGACTTGAATTGACCTGGTTAGCCAGATGCATGGCTTCTCGACTGGGTAGGGGCACAGAGAGTGCCTACAGCGATGGTAGAAAGAGTAGAATTCAGAAGGCCAGGCATGGCCTGAGTTAAAACAGGTCGTGCCAGATTTAACCAAACTGTGACCACTGCACAAACTTCACTTTGTGTAGCTAGACCTGCATGGCTGTCCGCTCTTAAGGGTGTAATGGTATAGGGAACCTTGTAGTCCTATGTGTCTATAGAAAAGCACTTTTAAGTGTCTCAATGGGAACTGCATCTGTTTTAGGCAGTACATACAAAATGTATTTGGTCTCCTATTAGGATGTTGATCAAAAACATGGCCAAATAAATTAAGTGCTATATTTCCCTGGTTAGACCTTGCTATCACATGGCTTAAAGAACTATGATGCAGTTGTGTAATGAAAAATAGTTTGTAATTCACAACATTCATCCTCTTATTACAGTATTGCAGAACGATGTTTGTGTATTAGACACAAGCATATGATTATAGTTGTTTTTGTTAA
Source organism: Triturus cristatus (assembly GCF_964204655.1). Lineage (NCBI taxonomy): Eukaryota > Metazoa > Chordata > Amphibia > Caudata > Salamandridae > Triturus > Triturus cristatus. The sequence goes on from NC_140587.1 coordinate 629,837,719, forward strand.
CAAAAAAGGAGATATCATCTCATAATGATGAAATTATTAATCAATGATAATTATACATTTATGTATTTGTTTCTTAAGTACGACCTATGTATTTTGTGATTGTAATTTTTAATATATTGTTTTTATATGGGTGGCCCCTGTGCTCTGAAGTCGATACATTTCGAATTTATTGTGCCTCTAGAAAGACTAGTAAAGGAATGGTGCCACTTTGTCGACCCAAAGCCAATGTATCCCATCAGAGAAAAGGCAAGTTATCTGATGTCTATACCTGTCATCAGGAAATGCCAATTTTTTGGTTTGGCGGGCTGAGTTACTCTTGTTTTACACCCGTTATTCTCTGCCTTTTCATTGTGTGCTCAGTAGTCAGCTGGCTATCACGATAATTTTGCGAGTTTAATGGCCTCGGGTGAGAAGATTATCTCACAAATAGATTTTTTTAATGAGATTGAATTTACTTTCAACCAATAAGTCCAGTCCATTTAGTGCCCTTGGAAAAGCCTTTTGCAGTGTTCTGTGCTCTTTCAAGGACAGACACACACACATCTTGTGTATATGTACAGGATACCAGCCTGGGCTCCCCATCTCATGCCTTCTGCCCGCGTGAGCCTAAACTGACACTGTGCTATTTCTGTAGTGTAGTGCACAGTGACAGTTTAGTCTCACCATCTGCTTTAAGTCCATGTACAAACAAGCATCTTGCACCAGATTTGGTCCCAGAAACGTATTAAAACGATTGGGATTGGACATTCAGGAGCCAAAAGTGGTGGGCAAATGGTTTTAGCACCCATCGGTAAGTCAACTCTCTGATCATGCCATTTGAATCTTTGAATTGGGCCACTGTACTTTTGAGGAAGAAAGGGCTGGGCCAGGTGCCTTCTTGGATTAGGTGATATTTCTAGGGCTACTTGTTAGAGCCCACAGCTATAAACCTTAGCCTGAAGGGCGAAGGTCTATATTAAGGCTGTGCAGAATTCTTTTTCGACTGATGGATAGTGCAATTTTGACAAATTGAGGCCACTCTCTGCTATATGATTCAATGTTTTTAGTGAGCAAGCATGGCACTGAAATGATCCTTGACAGCGAATTCAAGCAAGTTTAACATGAAAAAATGCAAAACTGTTTAATTTGTGGTCGAAAGGCGCAAGCATTTACAAATTCAGACGATTGACGGCATGTAGATATTTTGGTCATCAGTGAGCTTCAGGGACAGCCTTCCACGTCTCGGAAAATGAGGATAATTGAGGGCATCAGTGTTTCGTTTTGTTGCCCTTGAAACCTGCCCAATGGAATTGTAATGAAAAGTAGTGTTTTAAGTAGAGATTGTGCAAAGCAAAGTGTTGGGAATGCCACATTTAATGTCTACTAACGGTATAGTGGATAGTGTACGAGTGTTAGCATGACATTAGTTCCTCGTAATATGCAAGCACTGGCATATTAGACTGTAAAAGTAGATGTACAGCAGAGAAACATGTGGCACTGTCTCACTGGTTCCTGCAACCACAGACATGGAACTCTGGTTGCTACAGTTGAGTTTACCTTGTAGTTATGGCTCGATTTTCCTGGATGACAGGAGAGTTTTGCAGACCTCCCACAAAGGAATGGTGACACACTTCTGAAGCTCCATGGGATGAACTGCAAATTGAATCTCCTCAAGTGAAATATTGAGCCTTGTCTTCATCGAGATCAAGGAAACACAACAGAATCACCTGTCTAGCCTTAGGAAGCAATCTAAAGAAGGCATTGTATTCCAAACTTCATCTGGCTGGGGATGCAACTGCAATTCAGAGTTGTTGGGGTGTAAGATAGGGGTACACACTAATGAATGGTTGTATGTAAAAGAGTCACCTACAAAAATGCAGTGTTCAAAAATTGGCTAATAAAGGCTGTGATAATACGTTTGCGATTTACAGATAGTTCAGTTAGAACAACTAGTTTGCATTGGTAAAAATGTTGCAAATTACTTCCTATGCAGCTTGACCACAAAGTAACAGTTAGCCTAGCCTAAACCCTAACTCTATCTCGAATCTTAACTCTAACACTCAAATCTCAACCCCATCCCTTGCCTCTAGCCTTACTCAAACCCCAAGACAACATGAAGATTTATAGCTTCCCGCATTCTAATACTGCCCCACTCCCTAAAACTAACCTAAACTGATACTAATCCTCCTTTAACCTTCATCTGATTCCTTATCCTGACCTTGACCCAATGATGTACCATTACACCTACCTAACCCCTAAACCCAATGCATTCCTTGTCATAATCTTACCCATTTCCTTAACCATAACAGCATCCATTACCCATCATTAACCATAAGCTAGATTCATTAAACAAATTTAAAACATTCAACTTTTTATATTATCTCAAATATTTAAAGCTGTATGCTAAAAAACTCAACCAATTTTTCGATATTTTTTAACCTTCCGTCTCATTAAATACATTAAATACACAACACTGGTTGGATGTATAAAAACATTATTACTGCTAGTATTTTGATGCTAATGACCACAAAGTTATGACCGTAACACATCAAAGGAAATTCCTCATTGAGGGAGCGGGATGAGAGACAACTGCCTCAAACTCAACTCTGACAAGACGGAAGCATTGATCTTCGGAAATAAATCCTTTGTTTGGGACTGCAGCTTGTGGCTAGCAGAGGTAGGACCATCACCCTCAACAACAGACCACGCTTTCAACCTAGGCATCATCCTCGGCAGTGAACTGACCATGAAACAACAAATCAACGCAGTTGCCTCCTCCTGCTTCCACGCCCCCTGCATGCTCTGCAGATTTTTCAGATGGATCCCAATCAACACCAGAAAGACCATCACACAGGCCCTTGTCACAAGCCGTCTTGACTACGACAACACTCTCCACGCCCGCATCTCCACTCAGCTCCTCACACCATACAGAACTAACCAGCCAGAATCATACTGGACCTCCCCAAATGAACCCACATCACCCACACCTCAAGAAACCTCCACTGACTGCCCAGCCAGAAAAAAACACCAATTCAAGATCCTCATGCTCGCCTACAAATATCTTCGTAATCAAGGCCCAGCCTACATCAACCTCTGACTGCAATTCCATCATCCCTCAAGATACCTGCTCTCCTCTTGCACTCATTCAAACCCCCAGCATCAGTAACAGCCGCAGCAGGGGTAGATCCTTTTCCTGCATTGCCACCAAGACATTGAGCGACCTGCTGCTCCACATCCAAACAGCACCTTCTCTGACATACTTCAGGAAGAAACTCAAGACCTGGCTTTTTGACAGAGATACGGCACCCTCCGCATACAAATACTTCAAGGGGTGATCGTGCTCGACTATATAAATGCTGATTCATGATGATTGATGACGCAACTTCAAGTAGCTGCAGTTTTTTCTGCAGAAAAGTTCAGCGTGTATTGTTAAGCATGGCCAGAGCTCTAGATTGATTAGTGGGATAGTTGCCTACAGCCCAGGAAATTAGTCCAGTGACATTTCCCCGATAATAGCCTAACAATGGCCAAAACTCACTGCTGCTGGAGCTGTGATAGAAGTTTCAATGCTCTGAAGCTAGTGCTAAAGACCCCCACTCATCCATGGTGCATTACCCTGTTGCATCCATGAATCTATCCTGGCCTTGGACTACTGCCCGCTCACTTTCGAGCACTTACTTCCAAGTGTGACAAACCCATGGACTTCAAGTTCGAGGCGTGGCCTACTGGGAGAAGGTCAGCTTGATGAGGGGAGTAGCTGTGTGAGTGGGGTGCACTTTTCAACCGGAGAAAGCAAAATGCTAAAGGCAATAGTCTGCTGCAGCTTTGTGGTCGCCAAGGGCTACAGCAGAGAATCTGAGGCTACGGGCGTCATCGAAGAATTCTTTAACAGCTGAAAAAGATAACACTTGCCCTCACCAGTCCCAGAGCAGCGGCAAATTACTTTTTGAAATAATGGAAAGACAGATGTTACAGTATAAAATAAAACAGCGGCGTGCATGCAATGCATACTTAAAACAAATGGAATTAATAGCGTGCGAGCACAGTGGTAGCGTATAACAATTTCCAAAAGACCTCCAAAATCTTAGCAATAAAATGTTTAAAACTGCTTGTTTGAGCAGATTAAATGTAAACAGTGGTCCCAGAAATGCTGGCTTTTAAGTCTATATTTGTCTACAGTGCAGGCCAGATGGTGAATTAGGATTGTGAGTCATAATCTTGGGAGCAGGAAGATAACACACTTATGTAGAAGGGCAATGAAACAACTGTCTAGCCATAAACATTAGTGGTGCATCACTTGCGACGATTCTGACTACAGCCAAGTTAATCTTTACCCAAAAGTGCTATTTTCATTCGTAATTTTCCACACTGAGTGACAAATCAATGTTGCCCGTCTATCCAAATGCCTGCCTTTGCAAAATTTGAATTATTATGCCTTTTAGCTATATTTTGGAAATCATTATCTCCCCTTTCAGCGTCTGAGCAAACCGGCCTGATTAACAGGCACTACCTGGGCGGTGCTAATTTGCACCAGGGTGCTGTTTAACACCAGTTACATATTGGAGTGATAAGCTGTTTTGTCCTTTTTTTCCGTGTGTGCCCAGTGATGTTCTGCGGCAGCTGCAATCAATGCTGGGATTTTGTCTGTGTAGTGTTTACAGTATTGTGTGCTGCAAACAACATCTCCCAGATCTGTAAAAAAAATCGTGGTTGGAAGCCCTGAGTTCCAAACCCTCTCTCCTGATCTTTCGCCATGCAATACTTTTGATTAGATCAACATTATTTCCATTTTATGTGTTCAGAGAGCAGACTCATTAAAAATATATATTCTTGCTTTTACGTGATACCTTCAGTGCTCGATATATTGAATATAAAAGTCTCTCTCTGAAGCAAGCTGATTGCTCCCCCATTCCCACTGAAGAAGCGTTTTCAAAATTACTTTTAGAACCGCCAGTATGCTTTTCCAGAATAATTACACACAATTGCGATATGAATCCCCAAAGGGGAAACACATAATTACACATTTTGTAAATTACACTCACCGAAAATCATTGCAATCTTATAAATATGGATTTGCACTCGTTCCCTACATGGGTCATCAATAGTGTTCTGCTTCTAAAAGTGGCTGCTGCGCGTTGCTAAAAAAAGGATACACACAACTTGAGACCGAGGATGAAATGTGGGGCTCTGCAGATGTATGTGTGTGTTTCAGTGTTTTCCTCTGTGCTGCCAGCTAGAGGGTGGGGGTGGAAAAACTGAAAGGAGGGAACCCGGGCAACTGCAACGTGAAGCGGTTTTAGATCACATATCAGTGTTTGCTTTGCAGCAAAATTACTAGTTTTTCCCTGGGATTTTCTGTCGACCATGGTATTTTTTCGACATGGTTGCCCGTTTTTTTGTTTGTTTTATGCGAGACTGTGACAGCTATTACGTTCCATGAGAACGGAACAAAGCAGACCGGCTGAGAAAGACTTATCTTATTGTTTGCAAGCATTTCAAAATATATTTCGAGTAATGCATTTTTGTATTTTTATCATAATACGAAAGGCACAAAGGAAACCGGTAATAGAAAGATTAATTCTTTTGTGTCCGCAGCTGGGAATTTTATGGAAATAAATATCTTGCAGTAATGCATTCTTGTCAGAGGCATAACAAAGGGGATTTCTATTCAGACAGTGGACATGTTTGTTTTGCATGTTGGGGGAGGGGCGGGGATCTGCGCTTCTGACCCTGACCTACTTTAAGAGCTGTCTATTCTTCAGCTCTATGTTTTGAGACATTTCTATAATTTAAGTTGGCATTCTCTTCTGCATGTCTGCACCTTCGCAGTAGGTGCTCGCTCATGTCAGCAGTGTCCCAAGCCGAATCACAATTTATTTAAAACAATTCTTGATGGGCTTGTAACTCAAGGAAAAAAAGAAAAAAAGAAACAGTTAATTGTTACCAGGGAACTGCCTGATTTCAGACTGGATGTCTCGTCCAAGGCCCTGCCATAATTAGTAACCACTGTTGACATTTGGATTTAAATTGAATTTTCCTCTAATTAAACCCAGAGGGGGCTGATCTTCTCTGATGTACAGGTTAATAAAATTAGTCGGAACTTGTTAAACAGTAAGCTGAATTCTCCAAGAGAGCCTTCCTGATGTATTGTTAGGATATTCGTAATTAGAGTTAAAGAGATCAATTCCAAATCATCTTGGGTTTTTTCCATGCATATGGTTTCTGCCCGTTTATGTCTTCTTGCAGGGAATGTTTGCATTTGTTAAAGGTGGAGACTGATACCAGGGAGTGAGTGGTGGCTGTGATAAAAGGTTGTGTGGCATCTTTCTGTTTTTTTCGTACCGCTGTTATCACTGCGTATTGATTCTAGGTGATTTGTGGGCCATGCGATGTGGCCATAAGAGCACTGCAGGGTGCAGCGGTTTGCTATAAGTAAAGGACAATGAGACCAACGCACTGATGTTTTTCAGGAAAAGCCACACAGATTGAATCAGTGATGATGGTGAGCTGTGAGTCAATAGTTTGGAGGAAGAGGTTTGCTTTTGAGCTCCTCCCAGAACAGTTGGTGGGTGGGTGCTAATATTAAATGTTGGTTCTTCCAGGTTTGTGGACCTTTGCTTTGGACTGGATAACATCCCAGATGGAATCATGTCTATTTGAACTTTGGTGTTTTCAAACTAAGTCCGATCTTTATTTCCACACCTTTGGAAGAAGTCGTTTGGGCCAAATGTGTCGATCAAACTACATTGTAGTATATAATATTGTGCATGTTGGGTTGGGGTTGGTAACCATACTGTAACTAAGTAAAATAGAATTTAATAAAAAGTTAAAAGGATGAGGACTCCACTTAGCACTATGGAGATGAGGGGAGTGTATGCATAAAGGAAGTTATCTACAAATTGCACAAACTGAATATAGTTCATAATAGTATCTGATGTGTATTTATATATAGGGGCAAAGCACGTAGTCATACATGGAGCAGATACCTGGAAAATCTAAATTAGAAAGTCTCATAGCAATAGGAGTAGTAACTTGAGATGTGATCACTGTGCTTAGTCTTGCAGCTTTAGACCTAAATATCAGCTTTACGTATCGCGGAACAAATTGTTCACCTAGGTGATCAGAACCTGACACCAAATACAAATTATGGAAGAAGGAGGTTCGGAATGTTTATAATTGCCTTCACTGGGGTATGTTGGTGATTCCTATCCTCAGCTTCATAGGATCAGATATTCTAAGTTCTAATTCCGCTATTGTTGCCTAATATTGCACCAGGGTTGAATTTTTGTAAAAATCCAGACGTCTGAAACCATTCAAAACAGCTTCTGGGACAGTATGAAATGGAAAGCTCGGAAAGATACCAGTATGTCCAGCGTAGTCTTGCACTGCAAGCACACGTTCAGGGAGTCATTCCGATCCCTGATGTCTCCCCATTGCAACATAGTGTATTGTCTAAAGCCATTACCAAAGGAGGCAGTTTCATTGGTTCACAGGACCCTAGTCAGCAACAAGACACTACATAAGTTCAACTATATTGCAACACGTCCTGGGAGAGGGACATGGAAGAATTAGATGACACAGAATAGGAGTCGTCCCTAATACATCAGTGGGACATGGATAGTAGACCCGGCTTTAGGCTAGTGCACTTTACGTTGCTATACAGAATATATTTCATCAGAAAAAGGAATCTGCTAATGGAGACAATAGGCAAAGATTTTTGCCACAGGGGCTGTGGGCAGCCCGTGTATTTCTTTCGTACCATATGGCTCTGGGGTGGCGTTAATGCCTGTTTGAATGGCTACTGATGATTACACAGTTTAATTGCAGCAATCTCATTCTACTGGTGATTTGGTGAGATGATCCACTTCCACAACATGCTAACATACCTTTGAGCTGATTTCGCCTGTCGCGACATAGCTAAGCTCTGCGATAGCTGAGAGTCTCCAAACCTGACAAAGTAGTGTTCAGATACAGACTGGTGTGTGCATGCCGAAAAATATGACTATGAAGGAAGAGGAACTTTGCAAAGAACCTGGAAGCCATCTGGAAGCCCTGGTCAATATACAGGTCCTGTAACACATGTATGCAAGAGATGAGAAAGATGAGACATGTAGAGGGAGGGAAAGGGCATTTAACTGCATGCAGTGCTGAAGACTCAGATGGGAGAGACCGCTGAAACATGGAAAAACTATACACCCGGTTAGTTAACTTTCTTAAACAGATGATACCTGCCTGAAATGTATGTTGTAGTCTGTAAATCAAGCACTGTGATTGTGTTTTCTTCTTCTTGTCTTGATTTTTTTTTCTTCTTGTTTTGACCAGATATGCAATATATTAAGGGAACTACCGAAGGCACAAAAGTTAACAAATGGACACACTACTAAGACTGAGTCCCCCTCATTCCTTCTGTACAAATTAAGACATAGCTTTACATCTTCTTTCATGTGAGGAACTGACATTCTGCTGCTTTTAAAATCTGCGTGAGTTTGAACTTTACATGATAACATGCTTCAAAGATCGTTCACTTCCTTGCAGAACTTGTTGCTCTGGAAGGCTCCTGGTCTGTGGCTAACAGCCAAGAGAATAGCGTTTAGGAGTCTACATAGAAAGATCAACCAAGGTTTTGCTATATGCATGGGTGAACCAGAACACCTCGTGAAAGATTAGGGGGTTGTTTCGAGTTTGGTAGAGCAGAAGCACTACCACAAATCAGAGGTGCTCTCACTCCGTCAAACTCATGGTACCCCTACCTGACTTAGTGGTGGGCGAAGGTGCAGGATTTCTGACAGCAGAACCTCTTCTGCTCCACTTCAGAAACAGACGTGTGAACTGACTAGATGGCGAGTCTGCTACTAGGTCACCAGGTCACAGTTGTGGACAGCCCACATTATTTAAATAGGGGTAACTGTCACTAGAAGTCCCTTCCCATGAACGCCATGCGAGGCGTTGCAGTTCCAGCGAGGGAAATTCAACAGGGAAAAAATATCCATGTGTATCGGGGTCCATTGAATATTTGTTTTCAGAAAACAGACACCCACTTTGGGAGTTTTTTCTTGAAAATAAAAACCTTTCAGAGTAGACACAACAAACATTGTACTCACTCTGTAAAGTTCAGTGCCTTCATTTAAGCCTCTGCTAAAGGGAGAGAAAATGTCGGCCTGCCTGGGAAGGATTTCTCAATTTAGCAGGCGGTCTTCCATCAGAGAAGCAAAGTCTGTGTCGTCCGCTGATATTACAAACTGGCTGATTGCTCACCAGGTTCTCAGTATCTCTGCTGGTCTGTATCTACATGTCCGAATAGTAACTATTAAACTTGAACCACTTCTAGTTACAGATGCAGTATCAGCCTCAGTTTTGACGGGGCATTGTGTCCAGTGCTTCCTTTCTCTGGTTCTATTTGCTCCTGACATGGCTGTTTTCAAACCGATTCAAGCTAGCCTGGTTGATGAGGGGTGATACCCCAAAACCGGTCCCAGGATGCCTGCTTTCCCATCCAGGGAGGACCTGGCCTGACAGTTCGGGCTGGACTCTTGCCATAGGGAACAGAGTCTAGACTGTTTAGCATATGGCTGGGTCCAAACTGGGGTGGCATGGGGAGGGGAAAAAGGATGGCTTTAACCCAGATCTGTGACTGTAGGTGAATGATTGACAATGTTCAGCATTCTGTCTATCATCTTTTTAGGGTGTTTTGAAAACGCTTGTTTGTCTCCTCAGAAAGAGCCCTCACAATGTGCCAGGATCAAACAGGTATAGTTTGAGAGATATGAAGATGCAGCAGCAGAGCAGGGATAAAAACTGGAAAATGAGTGAGTTGGGAAGACCAGTGGAAAAGTGAAACTGCAGTGTGGTGAACAGGGGACAGAAAAGGCCATTTAATAAAAAGGGATTCATGGAGTATCCCCGGTGCTTTGCATTGTGTAAGTATGGAAAATAAAGGGCTTTATGGATGTCTCTGTGTGACAACATACAAGAGAAGAGTGCTGTGACAAGATCAAAACAAAACATGTTTTGAAACAAAAGGCAACAGTCCTGCCATGGCCAAACTACCTAGATTAAACTGACTAGGTGTCATGCTATAACAAATTTACCTCATGATTCCAGTGGGCCCTGTGTGGGGGTGTGTGTGCTTGTAAGCTCCCATACTAGACCCTTCACAAACTCTCAGAGACCCTTAAGATTATTCTACTTCTTTGCTTGTGACTGTATCCCAAATTGGCATTTTTCAATTTAAGAACTCCATTATGTGTAGATAAACATGTGCGGTCGGCCATACAATTAGAACAGACAGCATAGAAAAGCTCTTTATACAGACAGCAAATAATCCCAATACGGCTGCATATGAATATAGGTGACCCTTTTCAAGCTTATCAGATATTAAACCCTATCTTTCAAAAACATTAAGATTATGGCACACAACTTGAAGTGATAAGCGTTTAAAAAATATTACATTTGTTCCTGTATATTACTGTTTGTCGGCGATCCAGTTATTATGTTCCCCAAGCCTTCCGAGCCTTTCTGGCCGTTAGCAGCTATACATCATTATCACAATAAAGTTTTTGCTGCATAGAACTCCTTAGAAACTCAGATGAACTGACAGTGTTGCTTGCTAGGGAGAACCTCGCAGGCGGGATAATATATTGAGAGAATCACCGCAAACAACACATTTTTGTCAGTGGGTGCAGAGAAAGCCCGCGCTTCCTCCAATTGCCTGTGTGCTTCTTAGGCCCACAGAAACATTAGACACATAATGCTGCAGTAGAAAAGTGGCCTGGGTGTCATCGAAACCGCGCATGACTATTTTTATCTTTCAGTTGTAAACCATCGCTTATGCCGGCTGGAATGACATTGAACTGCTTTTTCTCTCTGCTGATTTACAGCTGCTGTAGTGCATTGGTAAGAGCAGATGTCACGTTTTATGTATTTGAAAGTGTCAACACCGATGACTTATGCCTCTAGATTCTCTGCTTGAATCAATAGGATGCAGCGAGCTTCATTTCTTAAAAGAGTTTTTCGGCGATAAAACACCGCGCCTTCTGATCATTATAATGCAGTGGTGGAACTCGATTTCTGTCTGCAGTATATATCACTGGAGGGTAAATCAGGCTTTGTAAATGTGTCATGCACTGTTCTTCATGACGTGTGCATTAATATACATGCTCCGTAAATGAGAAGCACTCATATTTTGCCAAGTGCTTTTAAAAAAGGACGGCATAACGCTGCTCCTTAAAATACAAGAGGGTCTGATCAAAGAAAATACAGCAGGGTTATTCATATTCAAAATTAGATCAAACCCTATGCATCAGCTCCACCCAGTGTCCTTGGTTGCTTTTGGTTTAGTATTCTGTGCGTTCGTGATGGTAATCCCATTTGAAAGAAACACAGATTTGCATTTAAATGGAAAATGGTTCAGACATTTCAGATCAGAAAAAATCCTTTATGCTTCTTTTTTTTTGTTCTCGGGTACTGATTTATTATTGCATGCTTGAGATGGGGTGAGAGGTTGGACACCGCTGAAGCTGTGGGATGGCTAGTTTGCTCTGTGGTTAATATTGTAAATGTTTTTATATATATTTTTCAATTAATTACTGTTCATCGGCCTTTTAAAATATTTTAAATAAATATGCAATTGAAAACGACCAACATTCACATGTAGCTATAGGGGCAAAAACTGAATACTGAGAGCAACATTCCAGGCAAAACATATGATAAATATTTTGCTGGAAGTGCTTTGGTAAATGATTTCATTGCATTCAGTTGCCCTCGCAGTATCTTCTTTTTCTCTGTGACCCCTAATACAGAATGTAGACAGTCCCTGGGCCTGTGCACCTGTAGATAACAAAAAAGTGTTAAATGTTAGTGCTGGGGCCAAGGTTTCTTAACCAGTTTCTCCGGGAATTATTCCATTCCATCATTTTCGCACTTTTGATTAAACCTGAATTTAATTCTCAAATGAAGTTAGAAGAACTCGAGTAGAGACATGAGTGATTTTGTGGCTCTTGTGAGCTAGGAGTTGCCTTGGCATGGTCCTATAGGGATTTGCTACTAATCAATATATTTGGAAAGGTTTAGTCATATAAGTTTTCACAGTTTAGAGACCTTGGTTAATGAATTGACTTGGCTAGGTATTATTTTGAATATGACATAAGAAATATGATTGATTGTTATTTATTAAATTCACCTTTCATGTTGTTTGAATCAGTCAGTTATTAGTGATGAAGTACATTTTGGTCAGAAGCTCATTTCTATACTTTAAACAAAATTTAACACAATGGGCCGGAGTTTAATGTCGGGCGGAATCATTAGGATGCGACCGAACACTGCTCAGTCGCTTTCCTATATTTCACTATGGGAGCATGCATTACGACCTTAATGCATGCTCCCATAGTGAAATGGGAGGTGCAGTTCATCCCTGCACCCCATGGCCGGAGCCACAATGTGAATGGATCAACAGGGGGGAACCATAGGTGCCCCTTCGGCCTCCAAACGGAGGCCATGCTCCAAAGGGGGCACTGTTGGGGGCCAAAAACACTCATTCGTTCATGGTTTCCATGTCGGACAGACCTGCATGGAAACCATGTCGGAAACTGTGATCGTAATTTCAAGGGCGGAAAGACCCGCCCTTGAGATTACAGGCCGGATTGCGACTGGCAGGTTTCCTTTCCGACCCCTCTAATATAATGAGGCGGTTGGAAAGGAAACCGACTGGCCTATTTTGATGCGGCCCTAAAGACTCCGACCAAAGGTCGAAACCTTTACGGGCTGTATCGTAATCGGCCCCAATGTCTCTTGTGAGGCTAGTGATGCCTCTGATTAAAGACCCTAAGTTTTTGAACCTGACTGAGTGAGTTGTTAAACATTTTTGATACCTAGAAAATTAAAAAGATTAAGTTAATAAGTCTCTTATTAAATGGTTCAGTCACAAAACATTTTTTAAACATAACATTAGTTAAATGATAGGATTTCACTTTTCATTAAGTGTGAATTCATTAGCTATAAAAAGCCTAATGAGCAAGGGTAAGTCTCTCACCTCTTATCATTATGTGCTTGCCAATGAGTATAGAAACTATTTTCCTTTTCACACTGCAGACACTCTATCTTAGTTGTTAGAGGGGAGCATACAAGCTTCAAAGAATATGGACTAGATAATCCTCATCTAACAGTAAAATATCTAGATGCTCTACATGGAATGTTTAAATGGCTACCAATATATAAGATGCTTCCGTATCATGGCACGCGTTGCAATTACTTAGAAGGTGAAACTAGGATAGCAGTAGGCTACCATATCTGTTTAAGACTTCATTAGTTTATTTTCTGCCTGATTATTAATTTTACATTGTACAAGGGGTACTAAGAAATACATGTGATCAAAAAGAGCTTCTTTTTAAATGCGTTAACTTGGCATTATATGAAATATGTTTTTAGCAGCAGTTCAAACAGATGATCACAATAACGCCTTGACTGAGTGAATTGCAACCATATGATTTAAGTGAGGAAATTATGATAAGTTAACAATTACAGTTATTGTAATAATTCCTTATTTTACTAATGTATTTGGGTGGCACTATGTTTTTTTTAACTATAGGGAGAAATGAACTATTAATGTTGATGATATCCCCAAAAGATAATCTTTATGTAATTAATCTCTTGTGCCCATTGGCATTTTGCACAGAATGAAATAAAAGAGTAATAATAATAATAATAAATCTAGAAACTGATTATTGACTTTGTTTATTCTGTTTGTGTCATTATTATAATAAATACTTGTATATGGATTATTATGTATCTCCCTTTAAAAATATTTTCAATAACTATGCAATTGAAAAATTCAAATATACCCAAAATAGCTATAGTGGAGATCAGTGAATACTGAGAGCAACTTACCGGACACAAATATGTTAACGTTTTTGATTGGGTAGTAAGTGAAGGCATTCCATTGTACTTAGATGTACCCTCAGAATGTTTTCTTTTTTGTGATCCCTAAAACTGAACTGGGACAGGTCTTTGGCCTGTGCACCAGCAGATAATAAAAAAAGCGTGAAAAGGTAATTCTGGACTGAAGGTTTCATAACCGATTTATTTAGGAATAATGTTATTACATCATTTAAGCTCTTCTGTACCTTAACAGAAAGAATCGATATATAATCGCCACAGAGAAGCAGCCCAGCATGAATTTATTTGCCAGTCTGCACATGAATACAATCAAAACCAGATGTGTTTCAGTTGTATTGGGTCCCACTGGAGAAGTCCAGCTTGAGTTGATAAGTTCAACACACTTGAGGCCCTCTTTTGGGCATACCCACTTAAGGCACATGATTACCACAACAAATGACAAATATACATCGAATACTTTAGCCATCTCTTTGTACACAAATTCAGTTCTTCCATTTTTCAATTCCTCTGTGTCACATCTATCCTGCCCCCTCCCCCAAAAGTTAAAATAATGGCAAGGTTCCTAAAAGAAATCCCAGTGCTTAAAAAGTGTTAGCTCAAGCAAAAGAAATTCCATCACATTTTTCTAAACTCCTGTGTTCCCGTTGTCAGATTTCTCTCTGCTTCTGTTCAGTGCTATCCTATAGGAACTAAGAAGGTAACTTAATGAGGTACAGAAGTAGCCACAATTGATTCTGGTAATCAGGATATGAGAGCACTGTAATACTAGCTCCATGTGCCCCGATATTTAACGAAGATGTCTGAATGTTTGCCTTGGTGGCTTACAGACAAAACCAAATATAAACTTAGAATTTACTTTACATGCTTTAACTCTAGGGCTCCCTAAACAATCCTTACTATGGGAAGCATTTAACTGCAACAAAAGAGGACTGGTAGGAAGTGTAAATATATAAAGCAAATAGTTCACAATTTTTAGCAGAGAACCCGGGGATATTTGTCTGCAAACTAATCCAGAAAAGAAAACTACGAACCATTTAGATACATACAGTACATATAATTTGTAGTGCAACAAATATTGATTCACCAGTGCCAATTATGTACTATAAAGGTACATAAATATTTCATACATCTAGTAACTGCAGCAGTCCATGTCATACCAAGTATTCTGTTCCTTCAACTTGATGTTTAATTTGTATGAATCAAGGAGCCTTTCATAGCATTGATATTGAAAAGTGGTGTTCTTGAACACTGTCCTAGTGTGGGGGAAAACATTATTTCAAAGTTAGTTTTTATACCATGTTTCCCTTAAGGCGTTGGTGAGGGCATGCACTGATGGTCGTGAGCATTGTGAAGTTGCCATAATATACATTATGGATCCTGAGGATAGGAACTCTGGAAACTATGTCATTCTTCTGGCTTCAGGGATCACTTTCAAGTTGTTGATTGAGCTGAGTCTTACTTGCGTACATCTACAACTAAAGGTGATGTATTTCAGTTACAAAGGCCAGCAGATGCTAACAATAAACAGTTGGTCCGATACAATAAAGAACTGAGAGGATTGCAGAAAAGTATCTTTTTCTTGAAAGATTTTGCTGATATCATTTGTATTTCTTAGCTATGATTGTGAAGTAGTGTTCGAATCCACTTTGTAGCAGAAACTTAAAATTCCATTCTGTCTTCTTATTGCTTGAGCAGAATTTCCTGGTTACCAATATCAAAGCTGGAGAAAGACCATTGAGTATCACTTCTTTTGTGGTGTTAACTATCTAGAATATTTATGTTAACCCCTCTTCTGTGCTAGTGGCTCAAATACCGTATTGATTTTCATGCACCAAGTTGTAAAGTTCTGTGTGCATTTAAAGTTGTCTTTTTCTTTTATTTTCTAGCATTATCTCTATGTACATAAGTCTGGGGATGGGATGGTAGTTTGCCACTATTTTGCCATTGTTTTTTCAGGAGTGTGATATTGTCCCCTTTAAGAAAATTGGATCTATGCCTTAAAACACAAACATTTTTACTGTGATATTGGGAAGGGTTGGGAAAAAACCTTGTTTAGAGGCTTGTAGAGTGGACCGTTATAAGGGTGAGGGATATACAATGGTCTAAATTTGTTTTCTTGCCAGATGGTTACAGTTTTATTGTTGAAGAAGGAAAAGGTAGTGTTTGATGTGGTACAAGTGAGCTTTGTTGAATCTCGCAGATGTCAGTGGTGCCCGGTTGATTCTAAATGAAGAAAAGGGTGCTTCTTGCACCAGCAATAATCAGTTTATTATGATAGCACATGGATTATACCATGAACGATATGATAGCACATGGATAATACCATGAACCAATGGAATTAAGATGGGGTACTTTTCTAGTGACTGGTTAGCCAGGAGGATATGGTCGACACATATGGAAGTGCTAACCAATGCATGATATTTGATAGTAATGTTAATACTGAGGTCAAACCCAACGAAGATACAGACATGCCATATCATAAAATGGGTTCACAGATTACAATGATCTTTTGGAAAACATCCTCCCAAAAATTCTGTATTACGTGTCAATCATTCAACGAGTAAGGAAGATCTTCATCTAGAAGGTCACATCAAGAGTATGGGGAGGACACCCTAAAACCTTTTTAAAACATCAATTTAGGCATATAGTAAATGCTTGATAGTGTACACTATATTTGCATTCGGAGACTGGCTAGTCTAACAGACTGTATGGAACTCACATAAGTTTCAGTCATGACATTACTAGCTATTCAAGTATGTGGAATTTTATAAAGTATCTAATACTAAGCTACTTGTCCTGTTAAAACATCCACTTGTCCCTTTTGGTGCCGTACAGTGAAGTGACAAATTATGGCAGCTTCCTCATTATGTCAGAGGTTTGGTACTGACCCCTCTGATTATGCCAGATCTCATATTATACCAGGGTTTTGATTTTAGCAAGGCTGTGATTCTGACACCTTTCTACCAATCAACATACATATGCTGAAAATAGGCAGAAAGCAGTAGTTGTGGGGTTGGAATACCTTGTGAGTCTCTACATTAACAAACGTGCATGTTTAAGGGCATTCACCGACTCTTCTCCAACCTCTACCCTCATTGGAAAAAGTTTGAAATGTATTACTAACAAAGGCAGGAGTAAAGCTTTTTTTGTGGTGGGGAAAATGGCATGTAGTAGAACTGAACTTACAACCGCTCAGAAGACTTTCGCATAAGCAGTTATACACTTTATATTTGCTTATGCAAAAATGGAAATCACAAAAGTTTGCCTGGAGTAAACTTTTCAGACTGTAACACTTGTGAGTTCCTGAAAGTTGTATATTTGCATCAATGTAAAGACATATATCTTTGGGTGGAGTTTTGTTACACTCTTTAAGATCTAGGCCCCTAATTTGTTTTCATTTTGTCCTTAATGGTTTTACGCAAATTATCAATTTTTAATCTTTTTTAAATAAAATATTAGCATACATGTTTAAAATATTGGCATGTTTACCATTTATTTGAAAAGCAAACAGTCACTAGTCTGCTTTCATGCTTCTGCATATATTTTCATTTAATCAGGGAGCATTGTGGATGCATTATAAGCAGCCTCAAATTGCTACGTTTGTGCTATATTTTGCAAAATGTCATTAATACAATTTTAACTCACATCTCACTGCACATTATTAAACCACTCCCCCAAATAGTAAAAGCTTTTGCATTACTGAATCAAATATACAAGTTCTAACAATTTGACAGATCTCGTCTTATGGGCAGACAGTTCCTTCACAAATTCATACTGAGACACCGTGAACTGGTTGACAAAGGCAAGGGTTTTGCTGCAGAGCTTTGGGCCTTCCTGTCCTCTCGACAAAATAACCATGAAAACTTGTCCTTGACCCCAGATAATATGTGTCGAATGATATGAATTCCACACCCCTGCTATGAGAGTACTACATTCTACAGACCAGGTAGAGGCAAATTCAGTTTATTCAGTTTACCAGAGGTATATGGATCACTGTTATGCCTACTTGTCTGCTATGTACAAAAAACGGGGCGAGCTGTGGCTCGATATATTGAAAGGTGGGGGGTGATATATCTTTTAATGTTAGTAGGATCCTAAATAGTTATCAGTCTGGTCATTGTTTGGACTGTCATGCTAGGTTTCTAGGATTGATATTATGAAGAGCTGCTGTGATCCAGGACTGGTGTCTTCCTGACAGCCAATCTCGCAGAGGTGAGGAGACATCTAGGTTATGAGAATATTGTATTTGCTGAGCTATTAATTCTGAACTAGTATGGAATGTGGCTAGTTATAAAGATGTTGCTTCAGCTACACTGTCTTTCAGTGAACTTCCACACCATATTTAAGTTCATAGTTGAGGCATACATTAGACTATACCTGGTATTGGATATCTTCTGACTGATAGACTCCCTGAGCAAATTATTAGTATGCAAATATGTATTCAAGGTGGTGTCTGCTCACCTTACTTAAAATTAATCGTTTACACACTTGTTACAGAATTAGTCTATAGTGTAGTTCCACAGAGACTGGAATTCCCTCCCTAGGAGTTCAGATTTTTTTGTATCAGCCATGAATGGGAGTTACGTTTTTACCCTAAAATAAATATGACTCAATTTGGCCTTATGTTAAAAAAGATTATTAACTCTTTATTACCCAGAATGGGCTTTTTATGTCATTTTGTTAAACATAGTCTCCTTTTTTCAATAGACACACTATCAGCATCTTTTAGAGAGTCAGAATATGGTCAACTCCTAATTTTCCAACTTCACAAGAAAAGAATAAAACGTTACATTTTTGGAGTCCCAATATTTCCTCATTATATTATTTTCCAAGATCAGTGTCAGTTTTTCCCAAATTATACTCATCTTTCTTTTGACTACTAATCTGATCAGCAATTTGATTGCCAGTAAATTTGTGTTCCAATCACATTCTGACGCCTGAATTAAGAAAATACTGCACAGCATGTAGAGAAATCACTGTCGCCCACAAATTATATATCATCAGCCCGCACTGATAAGTCAGGAATTTACGCAACACGCTTCATTTACTTTATTTAATGGTTAGGTAGTCGCCCCAATGCCAATATGTGGATCAAATCCAGAACACTATTGTCTCGTTTTTAAAACAAACTATTTCCTCTGAATACTTCCAAATTAAGCAATTAGTAGTAAATAATATTAAGTGGTAGTAATAATGCAGTAAACATTGATTACTGCTATATATACAAATACATGTAACTTTTTTGCTGGGGTGTTTTACATAAGTGAAATATGCATGTGTGTTTGAAACTGACAAAAAAAGCTAAATTGTTGAGCACCCCAAACATTAAAGTACGTTTAAAATACAAGCTGCTTAACGTCTTGTTTTCCTGGAGTGGGAGAGTTGGGGACATATATGCACAAAAATGTGTATGTTAATGCATAGAAGGTAAAATAATGTAGGCCATTATCGGATGACTTTAAAGAAACATTTTCAAGGCGTTCGTGCTCTAGTCTGTGTCTTCATTCCCTGAATTTAACAGTGATTGGCCTAATGGTCTCTTAGGTGATATCACTTAGCAACCCACTGGCTCACAAATAATGCCAATGGCTTTGCCTTTCATTGTCAGAAAGACGAGTGACAGTTCTATTTAATGAAGAAAGGCTTTATATTAGTTTCTATCTTAACCTTGAAATTTCAGTTTGTAGAAATGTCGATTCTTTTAAGTGGCTCGCAGAGGTATATTTCTGTATTTCTCCCTACTGAAAACCTCAACAGAATGTTTCAAAATGGAGGTTTGAACTCCTTTCTGTGGCCAGTACTTTTCACTCTGAGTACAGAATTTACTCACAGTGACTACCGTGACTCCTAAAGTGTTGAATTTTAGGAACGGCCTTCTGTTGGGATTATTTCAGGGTCTGGCATGAAAGTGTCTCAGAAAATGTAGATTTTAAGAAAGGCCTACATGCATGATACTCTGTTCCATACTACATAGTAGCTTGCTAGATGGAGGGAAAATTGTATTTTCTTGGTAGCGTAGTTATGATGGTCATGTTTAGCCTCTGAATGGATGGGAAGCCGTATATATCTGGAGAGATGTGTACTCTGATTCGGATAACCAGCTCATTGCTACTCCAGAATGTAATGAGGAGCTGAATATTTTGCACTAATTAGTGCTGTCTTTCTCTGGCTGGCTGTGCAAACTGCGAACATGGAAATCTCACCAGTTTTTCAATATGTAATTTTTTGCAGATGAAACATTTCATAGTTCATAATCTATAATTAAATTGGAGAAAGAAAAATATCCACATTTAGCTCCTCGAGCTCATAGCTGAATAGGGATGTTGGCTTTGTGTAACACCACAATTCATTTTCCTTCATCTGTTTTTATCCTGGAAGGTAATATCCAGAGAAGTTTTGCTTGTCTCATGAAGAAAAGTCTTATCTCACAATCTTAACTGATTTTACTTAAGATCTATGATAACCTAAAGTATCTAGTAGCCGTGAGGTCCTGGCATAGATTTCCCTTTCAGCTTCACTGACAAGAACACAGCATCAATTCCCAACTACAGTATCATATTAGCAAAAGTAACAAAATAGTTGACTTTTGCTGGAAATGAGGTACTCTGACTCTACTGGGCACAAAAGTGACCACCTACCTAGTGGTCTACCTTTTTCACAGTATTTATTAATTGATCTGAAATCTCCACACAGGCATTCGTTTACCCATACAACAGTTTTTCATTTTAATACGCAGAGGTCTAAAAGTTCACAAGTGTTGCTTGAGTTTGAAATCCTTAGAGAAAAACAGAAAACAAAAGGTGTTTGGCAAAACAGGAACAGTGTGTTTATTTAAACATAGCTGCTGGGAGAATAGTTGCAGGCACTAGATTTGAAGGTTGTCTCAATTTACATTTGGTTTGTGTCCTTCTTATGTACAAAAATACAACAAGACATAAAAGTTTCTGGTGTACTATATGTAGTGAGGAATGTTGGTTGCTGCCATTGGAGTTATAAATGAATGGTCAAATGGTTACTACAGGTGGTTCTTGCCATCATGTGGACACAGTGTGGCCAGTGGTGAATGTGTCCAGATGTCCAACATGGGGAGTGTGTGATCACTATGTGTGCTAGATCCTGATTGGCTACAGGTTCTTAACTAAGTGGCGTTTGACTTTATGGTGTTTTTAGGAGGTCGCGTACCCCCTCTTTGTGCTTTATTGGTACAATCTCTCCTGACCATTGCAGTGTTAATACACCTATCTGTGGGACTGATCAAGTGTTTCCTGCCCAAAGGCTAGCCTGCCAGCTATGCACCCTCCCACCTATGACCTATCACTCAGCAATTCCTGGGCCTAGGTCTCAGGGCCTGCCTAACTACACATTGGTAAGTCAAGGTTGAGTTTACAACTGGCGATTCTGTTAAAAAAGACGTTATTTCATTTTTATCGATGTATGCATCAGTTTCCATAATAACACACACATCAACGAAGCATGGGCAGTCTTTCATTCTATAAAATGCTGAACTGTACTGAAGAATAATTGAAGGGCTGATATCTTGCTATGAATCATGTGATGTCTGTAGGTATAAGCAAGCCTTTGATATACAAAGCAGGAAAATATACTCATAATAACAATCTGCGCTATATCCAAAGGAAAGTTTACACATGTAGGGGCACATTATCAAGAACAGCGGTAAAATGATCGCCGCTTTAGCGGCAGGAAACTGCCGCTAAAGCGGCGATAATGGGCTTGATAATATGTCCTTGAGAATTCCAATTTTAACGCCGTTCTTGATAATATGCCCCGTAGATTTACTCATGTGCAGGTCTACTCCTAGAGCTAGGTGTTACTCTACTTTTTTTTGCTGGTCACCATTTCTGAGTAGAGATTTACACCCAAATGTAGTCTTACCCAACTCGGACTGGAGCTGCCTGCAATGCAATTTATGAATGTAAAGTTACTTCTAGTAAGTTTTCACCTATTGGTGGAGTACAACCCCACCCATGGGAAAGTATAGGGAAATGTAATTAAATGTAATAATTTTTTTCTTAAAATTTTTTTTTTTAAATGAATGCACTATATAAATGGAAAATCATATTTATTATTGACCTGGAACTAATAAAATGAAATGTTAGAACAAGTTAACCCATCAAATTAAATGTGTATTAAGTAATGCAATAATGTAAACATATTAAATACATAAATATTATATTTAAACAGTAATTGAAAACAATGCCTGCCAAACTAACATTTTTATATTTATTATTACATTTTAGTACATTTTTGTTGTGTGTTTAATTAATTTAAATACTTGTACTTTATTTCTAGACAGTTTAAAAGTTTAATTCATTTTTCAAGTAAGTTTATTTAAATGTAATCAAATAATAAATGTACATATTTTTAGATACATAGATAGATCAAAAGACAGACAGACAGGCAGATAGACAGACAGACAGGCAGATAGGTTGGTTAACATTCCGACCGCCCGATTACAATGTTCACGGTCAGAACATAAACCGTTAGGTCATTCCGACTCGGTTTCGAACGACTCTTGGAGTATTCCTGTCAGCCGCGGCCGCTGCAGGTCAGAGTGGTGGGGCGGTGGGGACAGGTGAGGGGGATTTCGAGAGATGACCACGAGGGGAAATTAAATAAATAATGGTCTTCTCTCAAAATACCCCCTCACCTGGTCCCACTGCCCCACCGCTCTTACATGTAGCAGCCGCGGCTGATTTCTGTCGCTCAGAACCTCATCGTACACCCCTATGTACAGCGTTTCCGTCATCAGGATTACGATGCTGATTTCCAACAGCCTTCTGCATCAGCCTATCCGACACGGAAAGGCTGTCAGGAAGTGACTTGGGGCCCATGGCAGGACCCCCTTGCCCCGCAGCCTATAGTTGATGGCTGAGGGGGTACCTAAAGGACCCCCTGTAAAACTCTGCACTGTGTGGCAGGCACCATGGGGTGCTTACAACAGGGTGCAGGGTTTTTTGCACCCACCTCATTTCCCCATAGAAGCCTTTGTTATGGCCGGTTGTCGTGTGTAACACAAGCTCCCATTGGAAACAGTGGGACTCCGACCAAACAGTGTTCGGTCGCATCATATTCCAGTGGTCAGAAACGCCGATAGCAAGTCAGTCGGTCCCGATTTCGAGTCGGTGTCGGGCAGAGGCTTTCTGCCCAACATCGTAATGAGCCCCATAATGTGTGTTCAGCTTACTACATTAAAATGTTAACATATGTAATACCATTCCGGGTTTATTTCAATGTGACCAATTTGAAGCATTATTTTGTACACTTATTTCATTTGTTTGCTCCATAATAAACAGTTCTTAAGTGAGGTAGTTGTTCTATAGCAACAGGCACTATCTGTGTCTCCATAAAAATTTCCTTTATGGCTCATGAACCCTATCCTATGCCCCTTCTACATTAAATAGTAAGCAAAGGAGTCCAACATTACCCTAATACATCTGGGCAACACATAGGGCCTGATTTAGAGTTTGGCGGATGGGTTACTCCATCACAAATGTGACGGATATCCCGTCAGCTTTATTACAAATGCCATAGGATATAATAGACTGGTAATACGGCTGGCGTGATACCTGTCACGTTTGTGATGGAGTAGCCAGGTCCGCCAAACTCTACATCAGGCCAATAATCTTCAATGCAGCTACATTTTTCTATTGGTCATTCCCATTGTTTTCCAATTGGAATTTGGATCAGGTGCTACTTTCTGTTTATCTTTTGTTCAAGCTACCTTTGTCACAGGTAACTTGAACTTTTCAATGCTGTTTATAAAGCCTCCAGTATTGGAATATCTCAATTCATTATGTGGTATAAATTCCCTAATTTGGGGTTAAATGTTATGTTGCTTCTGTACAAAAACATTATAATACACAACCATCATTAGTTATAGTTTGATACACTGAAATGATTCAATGAAGCTCAAATCCAGTTTTGTACAGACCATCTACGGTGCTAACATATAATAAAGCCTGTAACTCATGTTTTAAATGTAATCCTAAATCTGTAGTGTAATACTGATGTTTCTCAGTGCCTCAAATCAAATGCATGTGTGATGCATGGAAAACAATGGGATATGGTTTTCCTTACAATACTATACAGCATACATTCAAACAAATGCCAAATAAGCAAATACTCGATTAAAGAGAATTGTGTTAATTTAAGATCCAAAACCTCATTCTAAAGAAACAAACATCCTGAATGCCAGTCACTATGAGCACTTCATGGTTTTGAAATGCGATAGGTGCTTTAGGTAGAGCTAATAATATAATCAAATGAAAGCTGATCAGGTAAGTCAAGAATTGTGGAGGGAGTGCTCAGACCAATGTGAGAAGGTGACAGAGGATGTGTGGTATTGTGATGAAAAATTCAAACACTGGGCCTTACTTAGATCTCGGCGGATGGAATGCTCCATCACAAATGAGACAGATATCGCTTATGCCATATTACAATCTCCATTGAATATAATGGGATCGGAAAATGGTGGACGGGATCTCAGTCACGTTTGTGACGGAGTATTCCCCTTCACCAAGATCTAAATTAGAGCCACTGTCACAAGATGTAGAATAGAGCATAGATTTGTGATCTTGTTACTTTCACATTAAACTCAAGTTCTTCGCATGCAAGAGGCAAGCAAAGTAAATTGAACTAATATGTGTGTGGCTGGAGACTCTCAATCAGAGCACACATTTATGGATATATATATGAGTGACCACCTAGGAACAGAAATATTTCAAATATTTTGCCAATAAATTAGAATAAATGAAAATAAAGGATGAAAATCCCTTCGCACAGAAGACACATCATAAATGGGCCCAAACGACTCTGGATGAGTTGAGCTGCAAGAAGACAAATGCACGCAAAACCAGTTAACACACTAGATATAAAAGCATGAGTAATATCAACTGAGTTGGTGAAATATCATAACCCCACAATGTACTATTCATAAGCTCCTCACTAATATTAGAACCAGTTCACATAAATATGCCCATGATTCAAATTCAGGCTCATTAAAGTGAATTTGAAAGTATAAGGCCTAATTACACTTATTTAATTGTTGCTTAAAAAGTGGATGTGGACACAATCATACCTAAATTTAAAGCTTATATTGTGAAGTGCAGACAAGATCCAACCCACAAAAAATGTCATCACAACCAATCTGCACAGGGATATATTTAATCTCAGATAACTGTTAGTTAATCACAACTATATAGTTCAACAGCATAACCAGTGACACTGTGTGGCTGCATGTGAAAATTAACTGAAGCTGTACAACATATTGTACTTTAACGTAAGGCAAACCAAAGTATTTGATACAAAACCAATGCTATTGAGAAATTCAGAAAAGGCTTGATAACGGTTTGATAGATTTCAAACCAATACTACATGACTTAAATGTTAATACCAGTGGTGCATATCAGTATAGAAATATATTTAAGACCTACACCATATAAAAAAAGCAAGTAGATCAATTAGGCTATTTCATGTAATCCTCATTTAGTTTAATGTACGTAACTATATAAACCATCACGGATCTCCATGAATTTTCTATAAAGATTATTTCTTCTACCCTTTGCAGGCATTTCTTATTTTTCAGGGAAAAGATCCCTGGCTTTTATTTTGGATTTAATTAGTGTTTTAAAAACATCCCTACAGACACCGCTGCCTCCCTGTAGAAAGGTTATTCCCTCTGCACTTTATTCCAGAGTATCTAACTTGCCTACTGTCAGCATTAGAGTGTCCATGTTCTCTATCCTAGTCTCACTGCCAGTTGTTGCCCTGATATGCCACTTCAATTTATCTTACTTCTCCTTATCGTAAGTCTTTCATCTTGTTTCTCAGGCACAGTTTTCAACGTTCCTCCTTGAAGTTAATTTCATTATCTCTCACTCCTATTTTTCTTCAGGTTATCAAACCGTTGCAATTTGCTCCTGTGTTTCCTCCCACAAATTTGGCATACCCTTAGTTTCCTTTAGGTTCCTGGAAAATTGACTAGTTGTTCCCTTTAGTGCTTTCCTTTGCTAATTTAACATTCTACATTTATTTAATTAACCGTGTCTATGCCACATCATAGCATGCTCCTATTACAAAGCGGTATTATAGGGAATGATTTATAAACTGTTTCAATGAAACCAAGGTATTTTATAAAGCAATATTTTATATTCACCCATTTGTTTGTGGGAGCAGCTTTTATTTCTGTAGTCATAATTAGGAATGTTACAAACCCAATAATCACAACCAATAAAAGTATTCATAGGTTATATTAAAATGTAATGGAGCAGTGATCCAGTCTTCAAAAGCGATCTAAGCAATCAGGTTTCAAGTAGTTCTTAATAGTTCCTTCTGGATACATTTCTTTGGCACTCAATCTGGATCTTTTTAATGAATGGTCTGAATGCCATCGCATCAATTATTTGTTTAAATCATTAATCAGTCAACAAAGTGTATTTTATGTATGTATATTACTAAAGAAAATGAGAACATTCCGCCCTCATAGGGCAGAATTTTAATAGCTTAACAGCCGGCTGTAGTGGGCTACACCGAGCATTAATGGTCTTCTCCCTTGTTATACTGTTAGAGTCGGCCTTTCATGGCCGGTATATCCCGTGAGGACAGGCTATCAGGTTAAAGCAACTTAAAACCTTCGGATCTACTGAACAGTCAATGCTTTAACATTTTTTTAAATTGTATGTGGTTATGCTGTTTTATACCATATAGTATTAGTTACTAAATCATCATGGTGCTTCGGTGGTAACAATTTATCAAAATGATGCACTGGTGTCGGCACTTGGACTGTTGCCTCAAGAAGACAAACTGAATAATATATCCTAAATCCTAACTCTATGGCCTGCAAGAGGCATGCTATCTCTTTTGTAATAGCTTTATGTGTGCATAATGTGTACGTATATGTCAACCTACCTTATAGAAATTGTGCACATGACCTGAGGCCCATGGGTGTGAGGGGCATATTGCACCCCTATTATGGATGTACTGATCAACCCCTGGACAGGGGCCCATTTTTCGTTTCTCCATTAGTCACCAAGGTAACCATTGCTGCAACATTACACATAAATGTAAATTGGATATTTAATAAAATAAAGTAAAGATTATTTGGCCACTGGAAAGTTAAGCACTTCATTCAAGACAATGGAGCCTCTACCTGCCAAAAATTGCTGGTACTTCTGCTCTAACATTCCAAATGTTAGATTTTGTTTTCTCCCTTTCTAATTTACAACATTCTACCCCTTAGTGGGTTGCTTGGTTGGTGAGATAGACAGGCTGGCAGAGAGTAGGTTACAATGTTACATTTCACTCACAGGGGCCACAGTTCTAAACTAACTATGATGGTTACATCATATCCCCTTATAAACCAACAAGAATGCTAGTCTAGACTGTTTTCCACCCTAGTTAGGGGCTGCACACCAAGGATGCCCTGATTTTATGATGGAGTCAAAAGAAATGGTCATAGCAAACATGGCTCGAATGAGGGAAGGCTCGCTGCTCTCTAGCGCTACCATTTAGAGAGATAAATGCGGGAAGCAGGTAGCTGTAAAAGGGGGCATTGGTGTTCCTGTCACACGGCGCTTTTATTGCTGATTTTGCGCATTCTTTAGTGGACGATCTTTATCTTTGCGGCGCGCTCCTCCTCGCAGGCTTTAATCCGGGAAGAGCTCCTCTGAGCAGCTCCCTGTGTTACAAACAGTCGCGCAAGTGTTTTCGGAGCCCCGAGGAGAGTTAATGTACTTTCAGAGTGTAATCAATGAAAACAGCGTGATTTACAGAAGCTATGCTCTTTGTCAAATGTAACCAGTGTATCACTGCTCAGAATCTCCATGCTGGCAGGGGCTTACCGCCTGACGGAGACGCCGGGGTCCTTGTTACACTCGCCATGCCTGGCAGGCCTCGCTGTGTCGGTACAATGATAAAATGAAAACTCTCTGGACGGCCGCGGGCTATCTGTCTCCTCCGCGCCAGCTACCGTCTGTGGCTCGGTAGCTTATGTAAAAATAGTTGTTTATTGAGAAGAAATGGAAGTAAGAGGCAGTGTGACAGGTTTAAGCTGCGAAAGAATTATGTTGCGTGAAAGAAATGTAACCTCCGTGCCAATAAAAATATCAAAGCATTTAAATCTTTAACTGCTAAACAGCGGGCTTGAGCTTAGCCTCAGCAAATTGTGCTCGGAGTCCCGGGCTGTGTCACACTGAAGCCACGGTGCTCTGATTGTTTATAGAGCGCAAATATACTTTGAAAAATTGGTCGGAACCAAGTTATTTGCAAATATGGCGCAACAGCGTCTCAGAAGGCACTAGGGTTCAAACGGTTTGACAGCAGCGCGCTGAGTCACTGGTTTGGCACTTTAATGGATCTACACAAATTAACAGAGAACCACACAAGAGACTCTATGATAATATTTGACTGGAGTTTATTTAAATCATCATGTTCTGTCATGAAATGCGAAAGGCTGAGCCAGAGCCACGTATAGATGAGTCCAAAGGAAACATCTTATGAACTCAGTTCTCACATTGCCGAGGCGCTCCTAGTGTGCAACAGCTGTCCGCAGAGAAGAGACGGGCGCTGCGTACTCGGTGTTGTAGACGCGCATTGGCCACGCAGCAAAGTGTGTATCTGCAGCACGCAAGGGGTCACGCATGCGAGTTCGAACTCTGGGCCTGCACACATTACTGGTACCAGACACCAAGGATAACGTGGTGTTCTTCCTTCCACACACTTTGCGGGCTCTACAAATACATCTAAAATAGTTATAACATAACATAACACATGTATTTGTAAAGCGCACGTTCACCACTACGGGTATCTTGGCGCTGAATAACAGATGTTTATTGTTACCCAACTCAATGGTACTCATTTTATCGACCTCAGATGGATGAAAGGCTGAGTGGACCCGCCGGGATTTGAACCTGTGACCATGAGGCCCTGCAGCAGACTGCATTAGTCCACTGAGCCACCAGACCCAGTTATCAAGTGCAACTTCGAGCTCGGCTCTAAACTAGGGCCCAGATGTATCATACTTTTACACAGCGCAACGCAGCAAGCCGTCTTTCTGCACTGCGTGAAAGGGAAAGGGCAGGTAAGCAACGAAGTTGACATTTACAGTGCTTTCCTTTCCTTGCACTGGCATGCCTTTGGCTGCCCAGCCCCAACACAGGCAAGGTGCAACGGGGCCTGCGTTGCAGGCAGGATTATTTTTGTGCTCAAAGGGATATCTTTCTGCTCAAAAACAGTCCTCAGAGGCATTTTCCTCCTAAAGACATTTCTCCTCATTACGTCTCCACAGGGGAGGCCTGGCATTTTGACGCATTATCAGGTCTACCACTAATGGTAAATCTGGGAATACTTCAAAATCCCCGGGTGGAAGCGTGGCACACCCACGCTTCACCCATGGAACACCTGACTAAGGCAGAGTAACGCAAGACAGCTATTTCCAGCCTTGTGTTACTCCAGATTTATCACGGTGGCCTTGCGTGGCTTGATAAATCTGACTTTAGAGTTGTGCGCCCTTGTAGCCCCACTTGTGGTGCAAGGCGATGCAACACTATGATAAATCTGGCTCTAGGTGCGCAACGGTGTCTTCTTAGATGGAATCTAGGATCTGCAGCTTGGCAGCAATCCGACTACTTATGGAAATATAACTTCATTTTGAATGAGTTAATACATATCATCTGAGATTATTTTTTTCATTATTCATGTTGCAGAATTATTCTTGTTTTTAATATGCATGTCCGTTTGTGGTGTGCTGATTTGTTTCTGTTATGATTGCCTGGGCTCTTCCTATCATTTGTTTTTTGTTCCTCACACGTGCTTATGTTTTTTTGTGCCTGGCGATTTCTCTGCCAGTTCAAAACAGGGTCTGTTCAAGTCAGTGATTGTTCACCAACCCTTTGTGAAAATGTTTGTCCTTGATTGCAACACTCTTAATGTAGTGTTCTCTTGCACCAAATAAGAGAAATCCACCAGTAAATAGCACAGCTTTTAGGGTGCAGCAACACAGTAACCACTTTTTAGCAGATAGGATCATTTCTTCTCTCAAGATCTAAATCTAAAAGATGGCCCTGATGTCCTGATGCAAGGCTTGGTTCGGGACAAGTAGAGATGAAAGTTGACCATCTAAATTTGAGGAGTTATGCATACCTCACTCAGTATAGTAACCAAATGTGAATTATGTGTTGCCACACATCCAGGATATATTGTTTGTAGCTTGTTTGCAGTAACATTTTCACTTTTATATT
The DNA here is from genome assembly GCF_964204655.1 of Triturus cristatus. Classification (NCBI taxonomy): domain Eukaryota; kingdom Metazoa; phylum Chordata; class Amphibia; order Caudata; family Salamandridae; genus Triturus; species Triturus cristatus. Next base: position 629,867,844 of record NC_140587.1, read on the forward strand.
TCACTTTTGCCTTCTTCTTACCATATAAATATATAACCAAATATATTGTCAGTGCTGTTGTTGGAATTGCTTTTAGTGTCTATAAGGTAGCCCGCTTTCAAGTGTATAACAACAATGATCATTGTTACGGATGGACGTAACTCGCATACCTTTCTGTAGAGAAACTGTGCACAATGACAGTAAAATTACACAAGATTATTCTGAATTATGCAAGGAGCACAAATCAGCATTTAGCACTGTTTTCTAGTGCAAAATGCACCCTTGTATCCAGAATGGACCAGAGGATGCATTTTGCCCTAAGAAATTTGTGCTTCATTCAACAGAACATGGGCAGCAGCACCAATCGCATGTTTGAAAAATACTCCGATGATAGCAAACATTAGTAGCAACATACGTTTGCAGATAGAGGAGGGCTGTTATGGTCAATTATTGTCACTAATAGTGGTACACATGATTTAGAAGAAAGGACAGGCTTGTGATTTGCCTTTACCTTGTTAAAATGCTATTAGCTTACATTAATGCCAAAGATGAAATGGATACAAGTAGTCAATATAAATTGGATGGCCACCTGCCGACGGAACAGGACGCACAAGAGTGAGCTCATGACTAGGCCCACTTAACCACCCCGTAATCCGTATTCATCTTTATCCCAAATAGCCTTTGAAAACCGTAAATGAGCTCCATCATATCATGTGGAATTAATCTTTAAGTTGTGATATAGCAACACGCTGTGTTGAAGGGGCCGCAACACACACAAATCTTAGCAAAGATGGTGGCCACCTGATGCTCCACTAAGCTATAAACATCAACACAGTGCAGGATCTTGCTCCTGCGGCAGAGGAGAACCCCCTGGGTGAAGGATATGGCTTGAGTGGACCAGTCCTGGGATTGCAGCGATGACGACCCAGTGGCAGATGAGGCAGATCAGCACTGGAAAGAAAGTAAGGGACCTATGCCAGGTGGCACACTGCTACAAAAGCATATCAGTTCCATGGAACAGTTAGCAGCACCCGGCGCTGGAACACCCTCAGATGAGTGGGGAATAAGCACAAATAATGAACAAATGGGTACACATGAGAAAACTCGCACCTGCTCAGGTGGGTCAACCTGTTGCTCCACTGTCGCTTGAAGAAGTAAAAAAGGCCATCTAAATACTAGCACCTTGGAAGACCCAAGATAGTGACGGACTCCCAACAGAATTGTACATTACTTATCACACATACTAGCCACAGGCCAGCTAGACATGTACTTGATAGAAAGGGAAATTAAAACTCTACTCCCCACAATCGGAGTACATGGGCTCACTGGACATGGTACCCTATCATCCACTTTCATTGTTGAATTTGTACTGTAAAATATTGAGCAGAATCATTAACACCATAATAGCCAATGCAATTCCTGCCCTACTTCATCCTGATTAGTCTGGCTTCTTACCCAACAGGAGCATGTCTTCGAGTGTGAGGCGACTGTTGCATGTTCGCGAGGACCCCCTGCTGACAACTACTCTGCTGGCCAGGGCTGCCATTGAGCTGCAAACAGCCTTAAATACTCTTGACTGGAGAAACATGTTCATAGGATTATACAAAATTGGGTTAGGAGGTGAAATAATTCAGTCTTGAGGTAATGTCAGACTTATGGATAGTAAGTGGGGCAAGGCAATGCTGACCCCTGTTAGAAATGGGGGTCTCCAGTTGGCAGGTTGTTATGCTGTCCAAGTAGGGACCCTTCTTCCTAGTCAGGATAAGGGGGATACACTACTGAAATAACCCCTGCTCACCCCATGGTAGCTTGGCACAAGCAGTGTGCTCAGAGGCAGTGTGTAAAGCATTTGCACATAACTAACAGTAATACAATGAAAAAACTACAGGACACCACAACAGTTTTAGAAAAATAACCAATATTTATCTGTGTAAAACAAGACCAAAATGATAAAAAGCCAACATACAATAATCAGAAAATGCACTTTGCAAGAATAACAATAGAAATGCAGTTCCTTGAAGTCATCCGGGATATTAAGATCAAAATATGTTCATGCTGCCATGTAATATTGTATCAGTAAACGGTTTACTGGTGCAACATTACATAGCAGTACGGATACTTACTAAGGTACCCACTGGAAAACATTATATTACATATTTTGATCCTAATATCCTGAAGATGATGATATAATTCATATCAGTTCTCAAAAAAACCTTATGACTTGGATGGAACCTTATACATTTGTTATGTACATAAAAAGACTTATTAGCACTCTACAATATTAAGTCCTGATGAAGTTCCAAATTTAATTGGAACTAAACGCATTGGCTGGATGTTGTTGTAATTTGAATATAAGAAGAGAAAGATTTGAATATAAGAAGAGAAAGAATAAACATCTTGTTTTGATTATACACACGGAATGCTTATTAGGACTACAATCTGCGCACTCCTCCATTTGCTATCAACGTCCTTGTAACCTTTGTTTTTTTAGTGAATATATATATTTATATATATATATATATTTTGTTTACATCTATTTATTTATATATAAAATGTATATACGTACATATATTTGTATACATAAACATATTCCTATTTTTAATTGGGAGACTCCCCAAACCCCACTCATTTTTGTTTATTATTTTAAAAATAAATATTCTCTTTTTGGGAAGAACCCCACCCCCTTTTTGTATCTTTACCATCCTATTCCTTTACCGGCCCTTAAACTCTAAAAACATGCTTACCACCCTATATACCCTTACCCACCCCTAAACCCTGAAAGCACCCTTACTACCAAATACTCTTCCCAATCCCTAAACACTAAAAACACCCTTACCACCCTATACCCTTACATAACCCTAAACCCTTAAAACACCCTTTTCATCTATACCCTTATCCACCCCTAAACCCTAAAATCTGCCTTACCAGCCTATTCTCTTACCTACCCCTAAACCCTAAAATAAATTATATATAATAAATAAACACACATGCACTTACCTTAATATATACTTACCATTAGTTGTAAATAAAGTCATATGTGTGGTAAAGGCAATGAGTGTTAAAGGCAATGCATGGTAAAGGCATTGCGTGGTAAAGAATGCATGGTAAGCGCATGCGTGGTTATGCCATACAACTGAGGGGGAGGGTTCATCTCTGTGTGTGTAGACGCACGTGATTATGCGCATGTCAAAACCACTATAGTAGGTGTGACTTGAATATATAGGTGCCAGATTCTAATCCGGTATAATTTTTATATGCTGATTCTTGTATGTGCAGAAATAAAAGTGGTGCCGTTCACCATAACTCATCATGCAATTTAAGTCAATCTTTCTAATGAAAGGATGGGATGGAAAAACGTGCAGCCGAATTGGTTAAAACATGTTAAAATCAAAGGACAGGTATAAGCAACTCTGAGAGAAAATATAGCTAATTTCAAGAACACTTACGAAATAGGTACGAAATACGTAGGGTAAAGCGCTAAGTATCATTTGATGAGTAAGGCGATGTATTGCATGTTACAAGTGACTAAATTGTGAAAATAATATTTCAAGCAGGTCTACATAATTCTGCTAACGGGAAACCTGGGCCTTTTGCCAAAGCTTTCTTTCAGTGAAAAAATCAGGCAGCAGGTGTTGAGCAGTTTCATTTGCAGGCTATTTTTTTTAACAATTGAGGTTGAGTGCTTTCAATGTATGGAATTCAAATCAAAGAAACTGATTCTCTGCACAGCTGCAGAGCTTATGCATCAGCCATGGAAGGAAAGAGAAATATAGATGGTGGGCGTTCAGAAGAACATAACATGAATTTCACAAAAAACAATATATTTTACAATATTGGAAAATGCAAGTGGTGCACTGATGACTGATTAAAAGAATATAATGTTTGCGCCAAACTATGATCATTTGGGGGTATACGCAGCAGAAAGGGTGCATAACATGTTTTGCCATTTGTACAGAGGAAAATCAAATGACATAATTCCTTGGTTAGTTCAGTCCGTTTGCAAAACAGTCCTAATTTCTGCTCACTTTTCTTTACGACATAGAGCGCAAAATGATGCATATTAGCAAAAGGTATGCATCTGTCTTTAATATGGACACAAATTGATTCGCGCCTAAATAAATTGAAATTTGACTTTTTGCTGTCATGGTTTAGGAATCCAATTATATTATTGTTTTTATAAAATAATTTTATTGGTGATAATTTGCCGATAATTATAGTACGTGTTACCAGAAAACCACAAAGGACTATATAACATAATATTAACCCGTTCCCTGCTCATGACGGAACCACTCCGTCATGAGCCACGGGCGCCGTGTGCTCATGACGGAGTGGTTCCGTCATGCTGCGGCCGTTGGCGGCCGCTACGCCCACGCGGCACTGATTCCCCGCCTGTGCGGGCGATCAATGCAAGTGGGCGGAGTCGTGACGGAACCACTCCGTCATGAGCACAGCGTGCCCGTGGCTCATGACGGAGTGGTTCCGTTACGAGCATGGCGGCGCCGCGCTGACCCCGAAACCCCCAGCGCCGCGGCGGAATTCGTGCCGCGGCGAAGGGGTTAAAACATTTCTAGGTCATAATCACTGTTTTGACAATCTGTCCCGCCAGGATATTTATTCTTTATAAATCAATATTGAAGAACAGAATTGAGAGGACAAAAGATTTAAAATGAGTATGTTGGGAAAAAGTGAAGCGAAGATGGGCAGGGAATAGAGAAGGTTGAGAGGGGGGTACAGCTACATCTAATCTGAATAGTATATCATACAACTCAAGTGTTATTGTTTATTTTGTGTGATGCCTTCTTCAGGCTAACCAGTGAATGAGAGGCTCTGTCAACGTATCCAAAGAGGGTGTCCTGATGGACCTCCATTGTGGTAACTCGTCCTTCATAGCACATGTAAGAGTTTTTAAAATCTACAAGACTGAATTTTCTCCAGCTCCTGTAAGATTACTAGTGCGGCTCAGATTAGAGGAACACATCACTTCTTACCACCTGTCCTGCCTCCAGCTCAGTTTCTCCTGGGTAGGTTGACCAACTGGCATGGATGCACATTCAGGACGGTCAGTGAAAAAATTCAGGGGAAAGGGTCAAAATCAGGACAAAAATTCAGGACAGAAGGTCAAAATTCAGGACAAAGATTTGGGACAAAACATACGTTTTACAGACATATCAGAGGAGGTTGCACAATAGTATATAAGTAAATAGACAACCAAAATAAGTACAAGTCATAATAAGTTTATATAAGTTTGAGACAATCGTGCACTTCACAGTTTTTCAGTATGCGTGCAGCTTTGCAAAGTAACATCACACCCTTTTTGCAATCAAGATTTGTGCAGGAGAAGGCACACCACATGCTGTCACTATAATAGGGCCCATTGTCATTCTATCTGTGATAATCGTCTGCAGTCTCAGAATGACAATGGGCCAGTCCACAGTCTTTGCGAGGTTCGGAAGCGGCTGCTGTAGGCAGCCTCAGTCTATAGATTAAAAGATAAGTGCGAGAGGCCCCGATTGGAAACTTTTAAACTCTTCAGGCCTCTCGCAGGGGAACAGCATATCTTCCTGAAATTCCCCAATTTGATTTTAGAAAGATGTCTGTAAGGCGTCCGTAATTTGCGGACCCCAAATTACGGACTCCTTACATACATCATACTAAAATAACGGACGGTCCGTGAAATTTACAGACGGTTGGTCACCCTACTCCTAGGGCGTTGATCCAAAAAGAAATCCTTGTTGGACAAGTCCAAAACACGAAGATCAGTATGACATTTATATATTTACAATTCTAATTCATAAATGAGTCATATAGTCCAAGTTTATACATTCTTTCAGGTATATAAATAATATATACAAAGCTTTTTCCTGTATCCACCTAATCTTTAAGTCCTTAAACCACCTTTTATTATTCTTACAGATGTTAAGCATGTTGGATGGTATACATGATGACCCAATACTACCTCCCATTTAGCATGGGTGCAACTTTGTTGAAGCCCTTTTGGTACTAGGTTTTATTGTATCTATATTTCCCTGAGAATCCCCAATCAACAATGTCTGTCAAGGTCCACAATTTTTTCTGAGCTACTTAATGGGATCATTATATCCTCAAATGAATTTAAGGTCATTGGCATCAGTATTCAGACAAAGTGAGAAAGCATGTTCGACCAGAATCTATTTCTTAAGCCAGAGTGATTAGGTAATGCCTATATATGTTTATGCATATTTGTGCATAAAGTGTGACAATCCAATATATTTCTATAATATCTGCCAGGCAGGTCTAGCATGTGAAATATATGGATGGATTTCCCTTTTTTCTAGGAGCGTTGTAAATTTAGCACCAAAAACATGATCCTGATAGTTTGTTGAATTTTATTCCATATTAACCCCTTCAGTGCCCGCCCCTTTCCCCGCCCAGTGCCGGCCGTTGCATTAGCGGGCGGGGTCTATGACGAGCTGGACTCGTCATGGGCACAGCGCCACCGCGGCCCATGACGAGTCCAGCTCGTCATGGGCACTGAAGGGGTTAACCCAAGATGGGGATTGAGCTACATCGAGCTACATTTTTGCAGCCCAGTTTAGACTTCTGAAAACTACGTTATTCTAGGATGCTTAGATTGAATCACCAAGAGTCCAATGCTGTGTGTAGTATCTTTATAAACAACGAACAGTTTTGTTACCCTTATCCCATTTGAAAGTAGGGAAGGTACACAGCTATATCTGCTTTCAACATAGATAGGTGTCAATAATTTGGCTCAAAGCATCAACAGTTCAGGAATCCAGCTATGTTTAATTTAAAAGCCAAGTCTAGGTTTCTTTCAAGGTGTTTCAATTTTATGTTCGCAGACTTCCAGATCAGTTCCGAGTTATAATGAGGCTGATTATTATTCTTTTGTTTACACACATAGATCTCACCTAGATGCTTAAAACAAAAAAGGTCCACTTAAAAAATGAAAATCCTGACTTACACAAGTAGGAATTCTATTTGAACATACACTTATTCAAGAGGAAATGAACGGTCTTCCTGATGGACATTTGAGTTTGTGCTTGTGCTGCAAAGAGGAGGGAACAGAAGAAGGGAGTGCAAAACCTTTGTAATTCATACCAATGTAGTATTATATGGGATTCACAATGATTTGCAGTTATTCCCCACCACACAACACTTCTAAACGTACAAATAATTTATCGAAGTGTTTTGGCAGGGTGGGAAAAACAAAGGCAACACATAAAGATTGTATGGGTGTGTAGGTAAAAACATTTCCCAGTGGTGGAAAAACTAAAAAAGTGACAGTGCAAATGAGCTGCCTGCCTAAACTATTGGATTTTGAAAGATAGAAACTTTGCCTAGATTAGGATTAAGGGTTTAAACAAAGAATTTATTGACGCACAATGAAATTATAAGTCTAAGATAAGAGTAGGCTTTTTTCTGATAACTTAGACTTCTGGTTTTATGCTTTTTGAATCAGGCCGTTTACTTCTAGTTAACCACTGAGACATCTTGCAAAGTATTAACTTAGATAGACAGCACTAATCATTTAGGTGGACAGAACTGGCTGAGGTAAACGATTATTACTAGAACTGAAGATCTTATTCACATACCTTGCATTCTGAAATCATTCTAAATATGTACCATTTTAGTATAGGTCTAGAGTGACAAAACCTCACGCTCATATCTCTGCTTCACCCGCATCCTCTTGTGGGCATGGTGCCCTCATGGTGCCCTCATGCTCTTCTTGAATATTCTCCTGGGTGGTGTAACTCCAAAAGGCCCATGTTCAGCGTGTGTCGGTATCTTGTACAATACTCTAAGGCAGAACTATTTAATTGTTCTTATGCCTAGGTTACATGCAGGAGTCACAACCACCACAACTCTGCGGCGTCATCAGGGTAAAGGATGGAGTTTTGGAGTCCTTTTTGAGTTCAAGAACAGAGCTGTGCCCTTATCTGTGTTAATTCAAGAGCATGCTTTTGGATCCCTGTTGGATTGTCAATTCTGATTTTTTTTTTACTATTACAGCAAGAACATGTAACCATTAACTTTCCATATTCCAAAGTGTGCATATGTTACAGTTTATTTAAAAAAAAAATTGTATTGTGTTTCATAACCTAGATATCAAAGGCGCACCTATAAACATGTGTTTTACGTAGTCATGTAAATATCAAGTAAATCCTAAATCTACATTTTCCGTGTATGTTACCTACATTTTTCCGAATGATGTACTACTGATATGTACACATAAGCGCATCTTGTTTTCTTTGAACACAATTAGTTAAATGTGGGAGGCCCTCCCCCGTCACCCTCCCACCCTTCTCCCCCCCCCCCCCCCCCCCCCCCCCCCAGTGAATATATATGTTCTGCATGATCATCCTGTTAATGCTCCTATTGGTGAGGTCAGCTTGCAACTCGAGTCAAAGGTTCAGAATCACAGTGGGCCCGCTCAGCCTTTCTACTAGTAAGCTAACATTTACATACAATCATAACAACACTTGCTATTCATTGTTAATGGCGGGTCTCTAAGATGAGAGCCCGGAACGCCCCTTTTTAGTATTTATGTCTCTTCTCTGTGGTCGTGCAGATCAATAAACCTTTGCTTAGTCCAGGCCGCAGTATGCATCCTTGGTGCACACACAGAACAAGACATTTCTTTTTTTGTCACAGATTGCGGATGAAGCTGGACCGTTTGTATCTGTGCCTGCCGTAATTACCGCGGCACTAATTACCCGACAGCCCTGACAGCCAGGGTCAATAGGAATGACAACAACCACATGCAAGGCGGGATGTGCAAGCGCGCGTGACACTATTTGCCAACATGTCTGCTGAACCAATGTAACATGTCTGAGTCCCCTGTTTCGCAGTTGTGGCAGGAGAGCGGGCCCCTTCGCTGACTGTTTGTGCTTATTTGCTTTGCAGTTTGACGGTGAGAACATGTACATGAGCATGACGGAGCCAAGTCAAGACTACGTGCCAGCAAACCAGGTGGGTTAATTAATCTTCGCTGCCGTGTTTCAAATTGTAATTAAGCATATTCACACAGTTGTGTTGCAAATGAGTGGCACTATCAGTAACTGCTGCAATCAGGAATAATCATAATTTATAAACAAAGTGCTTAAGCCTTGTTTCCAGTTAATGAGATAGAGCCGATAAAGCGCGCGAGTTGGCGCGCGCTGAAAGGGACTACCTTGCTTCCGCTCCAGAATGCAAGCAGCTGGTTTACCAGCATGATCGCTCCTAAGCAGTTGTTTTACCTTTAGGAAATAAAGTCTTCGCAGGTGCGGCTTATCTGCGTTTCCAACTGCAGACAAGTTAATCACTGTAAACTGAACGTGTCAAACAGAGGTGTTCATTGCGAATGCACCAGCCGGTTGCTGGGCCAATTTATACTGTCCTAATACAAACCATATGGCCATGCCTTCGTGCCAAGATTGAGCCGGGATCACACACATAATAGACCTTATGAGACCCAAGTACAAGGGTCCTTTGTGTGGACAGTGGTGTCCAGCGACCAAAGGCCTACTACTCACTTTGGTGGCCATTTTATGTTGGGCGTCAGAAACACAGAACGACCAGCAGTGTGACCCAATGCGGCTGACATGATGGGAGAGCGTCTTACCTGGAGGCCGCTGTTATAAACTTCGCCCAGGCTTGTAATGATCCCAGTACACATCCTTTGTATGAAACATGATAAGGTACTTCACTGCCATCTAGCAGCTGGCGCAGGTGTTAAAATGATCACAAAATCTTTAGAAAAATTCAGTCAATACTAAAAGCACAGGGCACCATGACTGCCCTTTTAGAGGCCCTGCTTCTATAACTTAATCTTTGTGCTGTAGGCTCTTGTTTCTAGTGTTCCCCGACCTTTCCCAGAGATGCATATTTAATACAATATATCTTGGAATAGTCCATTGATTTAAATACACTATGAATCTTTATTATATTGTAACCTATTTAAAAACATATACAATTAATCGAGGTTGCAATTTAATTCATCTCTTTCACACATCTCTTGCATCTTGATCATGCATTAAGTACAGAAATGTGCTATATGCTGAAAACTTTACAATGCTTAATTTCGCAAACGTCTTCATTAAGTAGGCCAGATGTCCACAATTGGATTTTTAATTGTATTACAGTCAGTGTTTAATAAATGATGTGTTAATAAGCATTAGTCACAAGTGCCTCTCTGAAAAGAAAACTGCAAATTAAGCTTCTTATCCAAACACAAAAATACATTAAGCATTTATGTAAAAACCTTGATGAAATAGCACTTCTCTTGTTTGGATAATTTTATAGGCCGACAATAGTTCTCTGATGGAGTTTGACTAATGATTCCAATGTTTTTAATAATTTACTGCAGCTCTAGATTAAGTGTCTGCCTCCTTGACCTACCGGTCAGAATGTTGCCGTATGATATCTCACCACAGACTTGCTCAAGAATCAGGACTTGGCTTGAAATAGTGGTGTGTAAGGAAGGATGCTGCTGAACTTTGAATGGCCAGCAGGTTCCATTGGTCAATACGGTGCCAGTCTCTTCATATTTAGTTACATTTCATGTTAAATAAAAAATGCAAAACAAAACAGTGTTCACAGAATACAGTTGACAGAAGCTAACTTTGTCTACCGCCTTTATCTTAGCAGGAGGTGACCCTTCTACATCCAGTGCAGTGCTAAATAATCTCTCCCACCCCGCAGGCTGGAATTTATAGGAAGAACTTCTCCCGTAGCATGTTGGTCTGGTCGACAACATCACCAGACTCGGCTGCTGGTCTTTGGAGAAGGGATATTCAAGAGGCAATCAGAAAGCAGAAGTGGAAATGTTTCTGTGAAACCATCTTTACAACTTTATTTCACCTGCATAGATAAGAACCACCATGCCAAGTACATAATACACTGTAGCGATCACAAGTAGACATTGAGCATTGAGCAGGACTGCTAGATATGGGATGCTGCAGCTATACATAAAGTATATATTGGAACAGGACGGGTGAGCATGTAGATGCTGGAAGTGTATGTTGAGTAGACATCAAAACAGGACTCGCCAGCGCCAGTATGTGACTCCAGAAGGTGCACATACAGTAGGCATTGAGCAGACCAGTGAGAAGGTGGATGCTCCAGGCAAACATAGGTTAGACATTGGAGCTGGACAGTGTAGCACGTGGATGCTTCACGTGCAAGTTAAGAAGATACTGAACAGGAACGGGGACTGTGTAGATGGTGGAGGTCCCTATAAAGTAGGCCCGAACAGGACTGATAAGTATCAGGATGCCGTAGGTACACATAGAGTAGCTAGTGGAACAGGACTTGTGTAACTATGTGGATGCTACATGTGCATGTCGAGGAGACAGTGGAGCAGCACCAATCCATATGTGAATTCTAAAGTTACACATGGAATAGGCAGTGAACCTGACTAGTATGTAGATCATGAAGACATATTTTCTAGGCAAAGACTGAGAACAAGCATTGGCGACAATAATACATCTGGCTTTTAACTTATAGAGCCTCAAGTCACAGATGAGGTTAGGCAATCAATAAGTAAACAAACATGCACTGTGCCACTCATGCATCAATTCATATAACTACTGACTCATTCTTAGATTCACTCTCTTAGTAATCCACAATAAAATCGACACACAAACTTAATATTCATTTGAAAGAAAAGTAAAAAAACATGGCGCCACCTAAGCTTGGAGGCATGCGCTTGAAATACAAAATTAAGCATAGCAGCAGGTGAATGTCTTGCAATTATATATAGTGTATTGTTGGTCTAAAGTTCCAGAATATTTGCCCTATTTAAAAGCATTGTGTTGACCATCGTGGAACGAAAAACAATGACACAGTATGCACAATCCTATTCCAAGATTGGCTGTTCATTAAACATCACACTGGGCGTCCATCTTCAAATGCTAACGTTTATAGTGTATCACTATTGTACTGATCCAAGGTGGCCAACATAACGCTTGTAAATATGGCTGCTGACTTCAAAAGGTAAAGCAATGATACACTCTGGAAAATACCATTCCAGTATGGCCACCTATTTTGGAAATAGCAGCATTCAAGCTGCCTGGTACAATTGTCTGGGTAGCTGCCGGATGATGCTTTTAAAAAACAGAAACTAAACAAAAAGGTTGAAAGAAATGAAAGGGGACTATAAAAGGGAAAAATAAAGGACTGTCTCTCGGCCCAGACACTGAAGCACACTTATTTTAAGGTGAACGTGCACATGGGAGGAGGAAACGGCTATTACTTATGAGTAATAGAACCAATGGCAGAAATGGGTTAACCCATGCAATATGCTGCCTCAGCTAAAGCAGAATGTGAATGACGCTCGAACGGAGAGAAAGGGGTTGTACCCAAATATCCTCTGTGAATGTATATGGTTGTAGAGTATTTATGTTAGAGCCTGGGAGACAATTATACCTGCCTGGCCTTCTTGAGACGTTTTAGCGAGGATGATCACAAAGCATATCTTGTACAGCAGTGATTTGTCCAACTAAGTAAGAGGTGTGGCGTAGCAGCCAGGGCACCTGACTCTGGACCACGGGGTTCATGGTTCGATACCCGGTGCTGGCGGCAGGTTAGCCCAGCACCATGTGACTCTGGGCAAAAGCTCGCTTAATCTTCCCAAGGACCCCAGTGCCGGGACACCTCTCCGGAGGTAGCTGTGCGCTTTACAAATGCTGGTATTTCATTTCATTTAACCAACACAAAAATGCTTGCTTACTACAGTAATCTTTGCTATTCCATGTAACAGCATGCCTATCTACAGACATAAACCAAGTGTAATAACAATTTACCCATAAATGTCTGCTAGTGTTAACATATGTTTTTCACAATAAATAAGTCAGGCCTTTTGCTTTTGTAGTAATTTATCTGAAAAACAATCTTATCTGTGATGTCTGACATAATGTTTCCTATTGAAACAATCAACCCTACACTCTTTATCATTGGCTCATCACCAAACCCAACTCTGACATACTGTTTTGAGCATAAACTTTCCAACAATGTAACTTTCAAGTATACAGCCATACAATTAGAAATATATAGAAAAATAGAGTTGGCCAAATATATACAACTCTTCCTGAGAATAATAAGGATTATCAGGGTGCAAACCGTCTATCCTCACAGCTTTGTCGAAGATGTAACCACCACCAGAACCCTTGTCTATTATGGCAGTCTGAAAATCCATGTGACACCTTTATATACAGGCTTTAACATAGTGTGATAGAAATATACCCATAAAGGCCTATAGCCTTTAACATAAACTTTTAACACTAAATACATCAGTCCTACTTCTTTTGTAATCACTTTTCAGAATAAACAAATTAGAGCTGTAGTATGTGCCATAAGCCTGTGGCATCTGACATAACGTTTCCCAGTGACCCAATGTGGCCTATAGCCTTTGTCATCGGCTTGTCACCTTGTGAAACTCAAGCCTACATACAGTATTGAGCACAAGCTTTGCCACAAAGCAATTATATGTATGTAGTCACAAATTACAAATAACATTGCTTTTACTAATAAGCACAAAGTTACAGCTGACAAAACTTTATGCAACTACTTCTAAAACAGCATAACAAGTATATTCAAAGTGCAAATCTACCCCCTGGATTTGCAACAGTGGGTAGCCAACATCAAGCGCTTGGCCTACTATTTTAATCTCTGGGATTCCATCTCACAAAATTCGTATTTACAGTCTTCAACTGAGTGTGCTCATAATCCACCCTTAAATGCCTTCTGGGTTTAATGTATACTTTTCAAGCCTATTGTCTTTCTCATACATTCTCATAATTAACAGGTTGGTCTTAAGGTGTGTGAAATAACTTTACCAAGTCAATCCATCGGGCCTATCACCTCTATTGTTGACTTTTCACCATTACCAGTCCAGGTCTAGTATATCAAGCATAATCTTTCCGTGAAGGCAGTCATCATTCACACAGCAAAATTACAAATGTGCATAAAATTACAGTTGGCAAAACAATATACAAACCCCCTAAAGAAGGTCAACAAAGGATTATCACAGAGCAGATCTTCTGCTTTTAGGGTTTATTCGAGGAGATCCTATCAAAATCTGTACTCAAGAACATCTGGGCGAGTCATGCCCCTTCGTCAGTAGTGCTCCTTAAATCTCTTTTTGTGTGTATAACCTAAGGTCTGGTGACAGCTGTGCTGTCAAACCAGACCCAAAAATGAAGTTTGTGTTCCATATAAGGGCTAGAATGAAGAGTTAGTTTTGCTCAGGCAAAGCAAATGCTATTATTAGATCTTTTTTCTAACCATTAATCCAAAAACTGTACTGACAAGCTTAGAATTACTATTAGATTAAAGCAACCTGGTATCATCTCATTTATGCCTTAAGGGTATTGAAGTGCAAGGGCTAATTGAATTTGTTGGAAACAGTGGAAACAGACACTCGGGGAATGATTGCTGTTATAAAACAGCTGCTACCTTTCGGGGAATGATTATGTCTCCTAAATAGTTTCAAATAAAAGAATACATAGTTATATCATACATCTTACATGTCTGTCCTCTAGATTGTCGTGTTTTGTCAGTCTGAGTCGTGAATCGAATTGGCAATGATGCGTTTTCAGACCATCAGATGAGATATTATGCAGTGTTTGATCGGGGTCAGAGCCTCTGTGGTGCTGGCAGGCCGCTTCAACCAAAACGCCAGGTTGTGTTATTTTCAATGCTTTGTCCCTGTGTATTCGCGCCAAGGTGTCGGCCATCTTAGAACAAAGCAACAGCCAAAGAGTAATTATCACCACACTCTTGACGCTTGCATGGAGCTGTGAGCGATAGAATCTCACTGCACAGCATGTATGTTCCGCTTTTTGTTCCGAAAGACCCAGAATGATAGCAAACATCGAGAGGGTTCTTGGCAAATTTCACCACGTAGTACAATGTTCCCAAAGAGCAGCAAGCTGAAGCAAGTGATGAGTGTCTTTTTTCAGAATAAGCTAGAGCACTACTTCTCACAACGGTGATCCTGCCACTGTGATCCGACAATCTATTTCTAAATCACAGTCTGTAATACACTGAAATTGGCCTGGAATCCCCTGCTCTAGCGATAAGTGTCCTCCTAAATCAAAGATCCCAAGAAACTGCCAGTCTCGGAACCCTTGAATACCTTCTATGCCAGTCTCGGTGGCCGGGATATCTTCTATGTGAGTCCATTTTCCCTAAAACACATATAGGTCCAGATGTATGATGCCCAAAATAGCACCTCACAAATTGCGAGTTTGTTGCAACTCGCAATTTGCAAGGCACTATTTTGGATGTACAACAGTGTGTAACACACTGTTAGCGATTCCCAATGGGGTCGCAAATAGAGAGGCTCATAAATATTAATGAACCTCTCGCAATTTGCGACTCCATTGGGTCTGGCTGACCCTCCTAGGTATGGTGGTCTGCTGGGCTCAGCAGACCACCATGTCTGGGACTGCTTTTGAATAAAGCATTTTTTTTTTATGTAGCCCGTTTTCCTTAAAGGAAAACGAGATGCATTTAAAAAAGAAAAAAATGAAACGTTTTCGTTTAATTTCTGCCTGCCCTTAAAAAATATTTTCCCATGCATTTGCAAAGGGGAAGGAGTCCTCTGGGGACCCCTTCCCTTTTGCAACCCCATTACCACCCTCTTGAAGAGGGTGGTAATTTGCGAGTGTTTTGCGACCGCTATTGCGGACGCAAAACATTTGTACATGGGGTTGCACTTGCTATTAGGTAGGGAACGCCCCTTCCTAATAGCGCCTCGCAATTCCAAAATAGCGAGTCACAAATAAACTCGCTATTTTGGAATGGTACATACCCCTACTGGTTTTTGCATGCGCAAACGGGTTCGCAAACCCGTTTGCGCATGCAAAAACCGTCGCACATCTGGCCCTTAATGTCATAATCTAAATCCCTAAAGAGTTACAGTGAAATCAATAAACATGCTGGATGAGTGCAGCTCAGATTTTAGCATTTTGTAACTCGTGTTTTTTACACAAAGTCTTACTAGATGGCTCAAGATCAACCGGGTACCACCTTTTCAGTCATAGCTTTTTATGTAATGGATCAGTCCTTTCTTGGAGGCTAGTCTTATCTCAGTGCAGCTGAACCAGTGAGGCTTACACACCTGAAAAACTTGGCTTGTAAAGCAAAGTCCATGATACTAAAAGTAAAGTCCCAGGGACATAAAGTACCATGTAATGGGCCATTAACTGCAAAAGTAGCAAAAAGAGTAATTAGAGTGCCCTGTGGTGCACAATTAGACCTTCCACGAGCCTTTAACCCAAACTTAGAATTTATTTTAATAAGATCGTCTAAGGTGCATACGTTCTATTTATACACAAGAACGTTAATTTAGCAGTAATGATCTTGAACCTTATTGCTAACAATTAAATGGAAGTCACACCAGCTTTAGGAAATCTAGGACTTGTGAAGTCAATTTATAGCTCAAACCGCACACATAAAATGAGAAGGAAAGTGCCACATGCGTGTTGGTGCCATTTATAGTTGCTATATAGTCAAATGCATCATACATATTATTTTAGTTTTTGGTACCACAAGAATAAGGGTTGGAGGAATAAACTGTAAAATATTAGGGCCTTAAACCATACATTTGCATTCTCTAATTGCACATGCGCACATCTACTGCAAATGGCAGGTCTTCATGCAAAGGGGCTCCTGCCTTTTGTGCAGCTGTTTTTCCAATTGAAACTTGGGAGCAGACTAAGAGGGTCATTTATTATTTGCTAAAGTTTAGCCCTACCATTCATTGTGCCTCATTTAGCGGTAGGCAGAACTTCAGCTGGCTCTATATTTGGAAACCTTTGACCTGACTGCATGTCTGTCACTGGGCCGCCAAGTCATAGTGACAGTCACCCTGTCCAATTTAGGTCGGGGCAGCCATCACTAGAGTTCCCTGCAAACCATGGCGGTCCCCGGGCAGGGAAATCCACCAATGAGTAACTCATGGAGAAAACTCTTTGTGAATCGATACCATTGGAAGTTTATGTGTGTAAAACAAACAGGAATGCCAAGTGGGGAAAAAAATAGCACGCCACTGCCTCGACATTTGTTTGCTCCTACAGTGGAGATGCCAGATTGGAGAATCAAATGTAAGCTTAGCGATCTCGAGAAAGGCGAGAATCTCTAAATCAAGGCACCTCTAAATCAGGTGAGCGGTCACACACCAAGAGAGCAAAGGCCATGGCCTCTGCTGACCAGGCCTTGCTAGATTCCTGGAATCAGTAGGAACTTGACCTGGATCTCTTATTGTCTACGTCTATTGGTTAAAGGAGACAAGAGTTGTGAATGTGGAGCTGCCGTCGAATACAGATGATGTATTTTGAAGCTTTTTTCGGGGTGAATTATTTCATGTCTTCAAGACACCACTGAGGTCTCATTTGTACCCTGCAGGATGCTCTGAAAAGTCGTCCTTATGTCTCTGCTGTTTTTCATTTTAAGGCTAGTTGTAAAGTAGATAAGGATTTTGCAAAGTAATATTTGCAAACATTGATCTGATCTGAGTGAGTCTTGCTTATTGCTTCCTATATCACAGCCTTTAAACTACCTTGATTTGTACTCTAGTGACTATCACACCATTTCAGATACTGCCCTGTTAGATTGTCATTCGAACCTAATTTGTGCTTGTGTAACTGCATTTGGGACTTTACAAAGGTGCCCAAATGTCCTGCATTCAGTCATGTCCATTTAGATGGAGAGGAGTCCTAGGTATGTTGAATGTCCATAATCTAGTACTGGCTGTAGTTTGATGATGATCGTTTTCAAGATAGGTTGGCACAGGCCGTTTGTGACATAAACAATAAAAGGCATCGGACAGTCCTGGCACCTTGCTCTTTAAATGTGTTAATTGGCATGTATGGATTCCTCTTCCCTCGAACCATATGCTCAGATAGTCATTCTAGGGTGATCGCTCAATCCAGTGTTCCCCAATGAGCCATCAGTAATAAGGTTCTAAGGTTTTCTCTATATTGAACACCAGGTCATGTTTCACATTGTAGCTGTTTAAGGTCTGCAGTTTACATAGTCCAGTTGAAGTCAGAGCAAGGATTATGGTGTCCTCCATATACTGGATTAGATTTAGATGTGAAATCAACTCTTGATCTTCCTGTTTTTAGGGGCACTCTGGTCTCCACAGAAGATGACTCCTTCAGAGCAGTGAATTTGAGAATCACTTTAACTGTGTTTTTGCTGGTGCACTATTATGAGTTGCACTTGCAAGCCATAATGTCAGATCTCCTTTGAGGGGCTACATGGCAGACAGGGGCTACTGAGTATCAACTGTGGCGCATGAAGTAATTTGCCACTCGTGCCCTTAGCTCCATCCTAATGTAGCTCTGCCATATTGGCCAAGTGCACCCTTTCCACTCTTGACTGTCAAGTTAGCGGGGATGAATAGTAAAAGGCTTTTCAGAGAGGTAGTAGTGGAGGATACAGGAGCTTAGTACGCAACAGTCAACCAACAGGCACAAAAGTATATTGTCCAGCCCATTGTTGAGCTTTTGAATTAAAAGAAAGTACGTTAATCACAATTAGGAGTTTCAAACTCAGGACTATATACTTGTTTGTGATAGTTTTAGAGGCATTACCCGCTTTAGTACCATTCCACTGCTAATGAATTCTCCACAGTCTTTAGTCCCTATTGTTTAACTCAGGCAATACATTGATTAGGCGCATATACCGTATTCTCAAATCAGCCCAGAGGCTAAGATGCGCCCAGCCGTACAGTTTGTGTTAACCTCTTTGTGGTTACTCTCTCAAAGTCTTAAGTTCATCCAGCAGACGTTAGACTGTGGGTCGGTTTCTCATTCTCTCACAGTTCTCATGTCCCACAGTAACATGTATGTTGGTGGTACAGTCCCGGGTGTTGAGAGATGGGCTCATGGAGTGGTCCTGCTGCTGTGGCACTGGCTCATCAGTTGTTGGGGCTCCCACTGCCGCCTTGCTGGGAACGTGATGACTTGGCAATCTCAGTGGATCACTGTTGATGTTTGTCATTTGCATAAGTCTTGATGCAGTTTACAACCAGAAGCATTCAGTGAGACCATGAGATCCCTTCAATACATGGGTTATTCCTGGCTTTGATCCCTTGCAGTCTCTCGCTTTCTCTGGCTATCTCTCTTGTCAGGAAGAACTGGGCTTCTCCTCCTGTACACTCTTTGTCATCCTACAATGTCAGACACACCCCTTCCTTTTCTCAGCAGGTAGACTTCTAGATTCAAGGCAGGCCCTCAGCTCTTCCAGCAGAAAGTGCAGACTTCAGGTGATGTCCCCTCACCTCTTGGAGACTGGCTGCTATGGCAACTCCAACACAGGTCATACAGGAGTTCTTCAAATACTGTTTGAAGTACTCTCTTCTTTGGTCATGAAGAAATTGGAACTGAAACAAAGTTGGGTGGTTTGGATTTCACTTATATATACTTTTTTCAGAACAGTATTTGGATTCAATGTCTCAGGTGTCAGAACTGGTTTGGATTGGTTCTCTTTCAAGTGTCATTTTCTGACTGTTCCTCAGACACAGCCTTTGTGTAGGGTGTTGGCTGTCACAATAAATAGCAAGAATTGTCCAAACAAGGGCACAGTGAAGTATAAGATCTTCGAACCTGGTGGTCATCAGCCTTCCTGAAGTAGTATGAAGGACAGACAGAGGGACAAGTCTTGCCTTGAAACTTCCGCACTGTGAACAACAAAAACTGCAGTCACACTGCTTATCCGTAGCATCTACCAAATGTCAGAGTTCACTTAAGTGTTTGAGACTCTACCCTCTGGCAAGGATGTGGCGTGAATGGGCCTGTTCACATTCATGAAGTGCCCAAACACTTCTTGAGAGCTCAACTGAAGCCACACAAACAGTCGGCACCACTTGCCGGGCAAGGAACTCACTACAGCAGTGTGCAAGTGCTCGTTCAAGGTAGTGGGAGCATGTTATGTTATGTGTCTCTGAAAAGGAGACCAGCAGACTAGTCCTTGGATTCACCCTGGTAGTCCCGTGTCCAAGTGAAGAAGCAGGGCTCAAGCAGCAGTGCAAGACTCTGACTGTACAAGGCAGGCTCCAGTCATCAAAGCAATCCTTCCAGGTGCAGCAAAACATTCTTGTGGCGTATACATCAGGCCACAGCGGCAGGAAGTCTTCTGAGAGTTCTTCAGCAGGTCCAGAATGTGAGCAGAAGGGTGGGTCAGAGGGTCCTATTTTTATACCTGGGGCCTTCTTTGAAGTTCAGAGAAATTTCTAGAGGTTACTCTTTGAAGTGCTAGGAATTTCCTGACTCCCTGCCCTGGTTCCAAACTTGCTGTTGTAACAATATGGAAGTGGCAAGCCTTTATATGAAGGCAGAGCACAGCCCGTTAAACTACAAGTGGAGCTGTGCCCAGCTCCCACTCCCCCAATCCAGCCCGCAGATGGCCTGTTCAGGCACACCTAATCCCTCTAATGTTTAACTCTGTGGGAGGAATTCACAAAGTCTAACTGTCAGGTACACCCAATTATGTGACTGCTAAGGGCAGGAAATTGCCAACATTCTACAATTTATTATATCAAACAAGAGCAGCCCTATTCCCCAGAACCTGGAGCCATAAACAGTACAATAACCACAATGGTTCAGGGATAAAAGTGTAAAGAAAACAATATCCACAACTCAATCAAACCAAAAATTGTGCAGTTTAAGCAAAAAAGGTACCCACGCAAAATAACATTTCAACATAGAAATTATTTTTTGTTACTTGAATTATTCTTTGTGAAACAAAATAAACAATACAATACAATAAACAATTCAAATAACAGACAAACGGACAAATGTGCTCATAAGGTAACACTAAACAAACATATACAAAAAATTACATTGTAAACATAAAACAAACAATGACAGAGGAATAACAATTCAAAGAACAGAGAGCAATATATGCTTCCTCTTGATTTTCCAAAGGGTAATGTCAACACGTTTCAACCTTAGTAATTTGTCAGGTCATCATCAGGACACATAAGAAGTTTAAGAGCAACCACAAGTATTTATCTTCAGGCAAATAATGACATACATAAATATGTGGGTACCAAAAGGGAAAAGAGCAGGAAAAAAAAGACCCAAACCAGACGCCAAGCCCTATATATTAATACTGGTCCCAATGGGAAAAGATGAAAAGGAGAAATGAGTGCATCACCCAATTAGCAGTGAAAGAAAAAGTGGAAAAGAAAAAAGCCACCACCAACTTGGTCTGGGCAATTAATAAAAACAACTGTGCCAGCTAAAACATTTGGGCAACCACATCATTAAAACCAAAAAAATGGATTGTTTATCCCCAACGTTAAATAAATTCAACACAATTTGTGTCAACACAAATCTAAAAATGATTGCTACTCACTAGTAGAATATACTAATGCCAGTATAAATCCAAGCACTTATTCTCTTTCATATTCACCAGGTCGGAAAAGTTACAACCATTGTTATTTAATAGTTTCCACAAAAAAAAACTCAAGAAAAGGTTTTACACTCAGAAAGAGCCATAAGTTAATGCTAATTGCTACATATATCAAATATCTCACCAGGGAACCACAGTCCCTGTATCATCTCATATATCAAAAATTGCACTGGTTCAAAGAAATTCGTCAATGCGTATAAACATCGGGCCAACTCACAATTCCAACCCCCTAAAAACATCAGAATATGTATACACCAACTATTGCCAACAATAAATAAACAATCAATAATATTTCCAGCTCATCCAGCAGTTACGGCCAACTTTACTAGGGAAGTCAATTCACTCAATTACCACACCATGTAACGTCCGACCGCCAATGGAAATGCCGAAGCCAAGGCGCCATCTAAAATAGCACTGATCGCCATGGAAACTGAAAACAGACTACCCGTCAGTGTAGGTTTCAACCATCAATGAACAAGGGAGTGCTAGTACAATTAATAAAAATGAATAATCCAATTGAACTAACAGTTAAAAAAAATTCCAGTGTCAAGTTAACAAAATTGTCGTATGAATAAGTGACTAAATAGATTAGAAAATACAATGTGCGGCAAGCTTCTAATGCGCAAGCTAATGACTATTAGCCATGTTGAAAAAATTAATACTATAATATAAAAATAAGAATAAAATAAGGCCTTTGGTTCATAACAATGTAGCAATAGCCTTGGTAATATAGCCCCCTTACCAAGCCTTAAACATCCCTTTCATTGCATATCACCCCTAAGGTAGGCCCTGGGTAGCCCACAGGGCAGGGTGCATTGTAATTTACAAGTAGGACATGTACTTTTTAGTTTTACATGTCTTGGTAGGGAAAAAAGCCTACGTTGGTTTTTCACTACTGTGAGGCCTATCTGTCCTATATGATAACATTGGGTTGCCTTATTACATTTGATAATTGCTAACTTTTTATTGGGATATAGGTATTTCATGTTTGGTAGCTATGACATTGTAATTAAAAGTCCTCTTTAAGGGTAAAGTGGGATTTAAATTACAATTTCGAAAATGCCACTTTTAGAATGTTAATAGAAACCCACAATGGTTCAGGGATACTATTATAAAGACAGCAATATCTACAACTCAATCAAACTAAAAATTGTGCAGTTTAAGCAAAAAAAGGTACCCACGCAAAAAAAAAAAATCCAAAATAGAGAGTTTAAAACTGCATTCAGGCTGCAATGGCAGACTTGGGACGTGTTTTAAGGGGCTTCTTAAGTGGGCAGCACACTATGTGCTGCAAGCCCACAAGTAGCATTTGATTTACAGGAGCTGGGTTTAGGGTTTACTACTTTACAAGGGACTTATAAATAAATTAAATATGCCAATCATTTGTAAACCAATTTAACCCCGTTTTAGGGTGTGTTTATTTTAACACTGGTTAGCAGTGATAAAGTGCACAAAGTTCTAAAGCCAACAAAAACAAATTCAGCAAAAAGGTGGAGGGTAAAGCAAAACGCTTGCGGGTCACCCTGTAGAGAGGGCCAGGTCCAACAGTCACTATCTGAGGAAACTGTATCCAACCTCCAACGTGTGCCGTGCTAAACCGGTGGACATCCAAAATAGATCCCAGTAATCTGACTCTCACCTCACAGAGAGTCCTACTACTGTACTTGTGCTACACATTCATTGCAAAAACACATACTTGGCATGAATACAGAATGTTATCTCAAAGATCTAGGGTTCACACCCAGTAAAAAGGTCTGGCCACACTAATGATCCATAACAACTCGGTACACTTACACTCGCACTTCATGTAATTATTCCAGGGATAGACAGGAGACCTATACCCTCTATGAGGGCATGCTTTGGACGCCCCTCCAGGTGAAAGAACAGGTTCTGGTCCTCAAATTTCAAGGGAAAGTCCTAGTCTTCTGCACACACACTCAAGATTACCATGATGCCAGCACCAAATAAAAAGCCAGGATATTAGTTCACAAGCAGTTGGGAACTCAGGGCAGAGGCACACTCCCGTTCACCATGCAAGGGACATTCCCTTCTCAACACATACATTCTATAATTGTGTGTTGAGTGCAGTTTCATAACTAGAAGAAATAGATAGCCCACTGGACTGGCTCTGAATAGTGAACAACACATTGCACTTCATTAATTCTTCCGTTCATATGTTTTTTTCTTGGGTTCTCAGCATCTTTGAATCAAAGCCAGTTTCCACTTTATCAAACCTGCATAGCGCTCACTGATAAATGCCTCTCTGTTTATGGGAGTGTTCTCCAAGGTACTAAAACTAGTGATGTTACTCCAGTTCTAAACAATTCACAAACACATAAACAACTTAGGTCCCAACCCCCTTTCCAACTGAATACCCATCTCCAATCTTCCATGGTTTGGGAAGGCATTTAAGAAGTTTTTTTCCAATCAGCCACCTTTATAATTGAAGAACACCTGCATGCGGGCTATCAATTGGTCTAGGCTCTGGCTGGAACATCGAAACAGCCTCTCTAAAAATTCTGGGGGATGTACATTGCACTCTGGATGAGAGGGCTCTCTTTGTTCTGCTCCATTTCTCAGGCACCTTCCACATAGTTGATCACCACAAGCCAATATCAACTCTGGAACACAACATTTTTGCGGCCAAGCTTGGAGTTGGTTCACCTCTTTTTCATATCAGTCAATATCAATTGATGAATATCAGAAAGCACACCTCTCAAAGAGCAATAATGCTGTGGGATGTTCCTGAGGGCTGTCCGCCACTGACCAACTCGGTACAATTTTTACTTTGAGTTGGTGAGCAACAATATTTTCAGTACATCAAAGTGTATAGCAAAGTGCACAGTTTCTCCTTCAGCTGATGAAATAATATCGGCAGTCTCAGCTCTCTATTTTTTATACCTTCGACTCTTTACCTGCAAATTATGCAGATATTACTACTCAGTGATGATTTTTCCTAATATATATCACTCCATCACCTTCACATGCGTATCCAAGAAAGAATTCTTTGGGCTTTTCCTGTGATGCATACCGGTCAGCTACTGATGTAGAAAATATGTTCTTTGGCTGGGCCACACACCCCAGTAATATTAGTCACCTTGAATTATAATGTCAAAGGGCCAGATGTACCAAGCATGCTTCCGGTCACAAACAGCCCAATTTTGCAAAATCGGGCTGTTTGTGCCTGGAAAAATGCTTTTTCCGGTCGCAGCTGTCCCGTTTCTGCAAATCGGGCCGTTTGTAATCCGTTGCGGTTCATTATTTTGAAGGGGCGTGTTTAGGGTGTCCCTTCCACATACCAAATCGGTTCGGTATCTATTATTGTTTTGCGACCGAATTTCACTCACAAAACTGAAATACTTTGGCACCAGTTTAAAACTGGTGGTAACGCTTTTGCAAACGGAAGGGGTCGACAGGGGACCCCTTTCCCTTTGAGAAAGTAAATAATAATATTTTTTAAGAGTAGTCAGTGGTCCCATGGACCTCTGCATACTTTTTAAAAAATTATTTTTTTCTTTTTAAATGCATCCCGTTTACCTTTAAGGAAAACTGGCTGCATTAAAAAAAAAAATTGCTTTATTAAAAAGCAATCACAGACATGGTGCTCTGCTGACCTCAGGAGGCCACCATCCCTGTGATGGCTGTGATTCCTAAAGGGAAACAAACGCTGACCTGCCATTGATATTCATGAGGTAGACCAATTTGCGACCCACAAGGAATCCGTAAATGAAACTCAATTAGTTTCATACATTAGGAATACGGATTTGCTCATTGCGATATGGAAGGAATCGCAATTAGGAAATCGGTATTCCTAATGTTTGTACATTTGGCCCAAAATGTCTTCTAATTCAACATTTCAATCTCAGTGTCACTTCATATAACATTATCCTTTAGCTTAAAGGATTTTGAGCATACCATCACCTGCAGATCTCAGATAAATAATTCTAGTTTATTCACAGATCACCAGATAAACGTTTATAGCAGTGCTACATTCAGATCAAAATATGTATGTTTATGACCTAGGCACAGTATATTTATTCTCCCACATAATTTTTAACTATGGTGAATTAAAATATATTATATTGTAGCATATCCAACGATTATAGTAATCTTATTTAATGTATGAAAATAAATATATTACTGCAGCATGTTGTGTGCTGTTTCTTTATATAATGAGTGTAAGAAATCACAACACAGAGGGTAATTAATGTCAAACTGGCCCTGCCAAGCAATAAGGAATTTTGAGTAATGGTTTCTGCACAGATATAATCTGGCTGATCAGGTTCCCACTGGAATGCATCTGTTTGGAATGTTTTTCAGCTTGTACATGGGGCTTTCACTTGAAGAAACTGAGAGCTTGCAACTAAAGTTATCATTTCATCTCTATCCTGTCCTCCTCAGGTGAAACAAGTACCTAAGTGAGACTGGGGTTTTCCACAAAGTAATATTATTCAGTAACTTACAGCACACGACTGAAGAAGCATGGAATCCAGACTAGATCAAAATGGAAAATTTAATTGATTTCCAGTGTGATTTAGGTGTAGCAGTATGTATTTTTTAGAACCGGGCCTTAACTAGGGTCACAGTATTTTGTGAAGCAAAAACCGGAACAGGGCAGACATAAAAGTAGGACTAAAGACTTTAGCCTTACTTCAATGTCTGGCCTGTCCTGATGTATATATAAATATATATATATGAAACAACAAGGTTGAAAATTCCTTCGTCAACCGAAAACGAGTGCACTCATGGAGGTTGAATCAAAGTAAAACTTTACTGTGCAAGCCTCCAAGTACTGACAGACGCGTTTAGGTACGTCGCCTTTATCAATGTCAGTTTACTTACTGTCAAGATTGCCATTTTGAACAAAATTCAACAGAAATAAAAAAAGGTTCTGTTCTTCGACAGCAAAGATGGTCGCAAATTACATTCATAAATATATATACATTCATTTACGACTGCGCTGAAATAACTGGTTACCTTTAAACTGAACCCTCCCTGCCCTCCTTCCCACTCTGTCTTCCCCCTGCTGCTGCAGCATGCATGCACCCGACCTCCTCCTCCTGCGCTGCCTGAACAAGAGTAATTCTCGTTTGCAGGATGAATTGACCTTTGTCCAAAAACCGGGACATGTATTTAAAATTGAGAAAAGCGTCAGGACACCGGGACAGTCCCCTGCAAACCGGGACTATCTGTGGAAATCCAGGACAACTGGTCACCCTAGCCTTAACTCTATTGAGATGAAGTATTTCACCTTGGGAACAACACCAATACTAAGGGGTCCATTAGGGAAGTCCGCCCGCCACCCTAGCGGTGCTGGGACCAGCCGCCAGTGGTGCGGCGGTCCCGCACTGCCAATTAGGATGCGACCGCCACGGTGGCGGTCGCACCCCGCATTTTCAACATTGTGGCGGGCGGTGCTGTGAGCAGCCCCCGCCACAATGTAGAAAATGCATGTTGTGCATTGGCATGCACAACCTGACAGGCACCGCGAGGTGCCTGCCACCATATGTATGCCAATGTAGGGGGGTACAATGGGTACCCCTCAAGTGCAGCCCCCCATGCCCCCGGGGGCCCACAACGGGCCCTCAAAGCGATTCCCGCATGCCTTTCCATGGCGGAGTCTCCGCCATGGAAAGGCATGACACCGCCCACATCATAATATGCATGGCGGTGCCTGCAAGGTACCGCCACCATATTATAGGCCTTTTCCGCCCGGTAGGCAATCATAAGAATGACTACCGGCGGAAAAGCGGCAGACGGTCTTTCCGTCCGCCGCAGTACCCCCCGCCATGCTAATGTGGCGGGGGTAAAAGGCCGTCCGGCAGGGTGTTTTGGCAGGCGGATCGCCACCGACGGTTGGGCGGTTGCGATCCACCCGCCATGCTAATAGGCCCCTTAATTTCTACCCTATTTCCCACCTTGAGCATCCTAATGACGGATGCTCTCTGTGTGACGTAAGTCATTTGGCAACTTCCTCAGACATTATATGCTGTATAACTTTAGGATATTTTCTTAATGTGATGTTTAAATGTTAAGAGTCTGCCCTCAACATGTTACTTTCCACTGAAAAGGTTGAATCACATAACCTCTGAAATGTCTCTTATAAGCACAGTATTTGGCTCACTTGTCCAAAAGAACTGCAGTTCTCTGCGCAAAATATTTTTGGTTTTAATGTACTAGCTGACTTACTTCCAAGGTGATATATAATTCTACTTTCTAATATTGGTAACTGTATTCCTCTTTCTGGGGTGGGGAGGCTTAAAGTTCTATGGTGTCAGGGTTTGCCAGGGGCAATGGAAGGCGAGACTCTTAGAATGCAAATGTTTCTGTTTGCCTCTTCCACAGTCTGGCGTCCCCCACTTCTTTCCTCTAGTGCCCGTTGACCCTTGCCCTGCACGTTTTTACCATAGTACTGTTTACACTTCTTGATTCACTTTTCGTGAACATTTTAGAGTGAAGACATTTTTTGAAAATCTTCATAGACTTTTAAGGGCCACATTTACAAAGATCATATGGCTTGGCCAGAAGGATACCGCAATTGCTGAAATTTAAGGGTAAAGCTGTGCGCAATGTTTATTCCATTGAACGTAAACATTATATTGCATTTAATTACTTTTGCCTCTTAACAGGGAGGCTACCACCTCCCTCACAGGCAGCTCTCGGAGAGGTGCAGCATAAACTGGGATAAGATCAATTGAAATATAATTCTGCTAAGCTTTCACAGCCAGACAAATAGAGAAACATTCCTAAAATGGCTACCAGCATTGCATGCTAAGCAGACCTCCCATCTTCAGTGAAGGCAACTTCCCAAGAAACTTGACTCATATTCCCTCACAGGGAGTGCAAAAGCAAGCATACTGGTGACTCACAGGCACACTCATGAATTTGACCATGGGCCACCCCAGGCATATACATACATAAAATAAATGGAATAAATTGAGAGAGTAGGGATGATGTATCACTCCTCCGTCCATCCAATCAATAGCCATATTCAGACATGCCAGTGATGATCCCACCCTCTGTGACAATCTCACACATTCCTTGGTGGACAGTGTGTTTGGACTCGCAACAATTGCTTTATCATTCTCACATGCTCTATGCAGAAACTCCAGGTTTTCTAGACCCACTGCCCTAGGTAATATGTCCTGCTGCCGGTGAAAAGGCATAAAACTAGGTACAGTTAACATCTCAACACATAAACTCCCCAGATCAATAAACCATCTATCCATGTTCATTAACTATCATTATAAATAAAGTATTAGCCCTTCTTGCCTAAAAATACTCTCTTTCTCTTAGAAACACTCCTCAGTCCAAGCTTGGTTCACAATGCAGAATCTTCTCCTTACCTTGTGTAAATTGTATATGTCTGCATCCTCCAAAGCACTGCAATGCAGAGATTAACCCATTATTGCCCTTCTGTAGGTGCCAGCGTGTCCCATCATCCACTATGGTCTTGAACAATGTAATCATTAGCAAGCATCCAAAACTCCTCTGCGTTTGGTGCAGTTGAATTCTGACACAATCATAGCATTGATATGCCATAGTCAAGTACCCGACCCAAACCTGCTTATATATATTTGCATGAATGCACGTAACGCTTGCAGACCAAGTAAAATAGGAGGTGAGGCACTGTTTTCAATGGAAGAAAGTCATATTGCAGGTTTATTAATCAAGGTAATGGGTGACTTACAAATGATCCCAAAGCAGCCAATGATGATACAACCTAAAGTGTCTGCCATCCGGATTAACCAGCGAGCATCAGGGTAACCTACAACTGATGCACTTACTCTAGGGTTCACCTGAACTCTAGAGATAATAGTCTACTGGAACGTAGCAGTTCAATTCCGACTGAAAAAACTAGATTGAAACGCCTCACAAACATTTTACTCTTTGTTTAGTCCTTGCCTTGGATATATGTTGTCCACAGCAGTGCTTTAAATGGGCCGGTACTGTCCGGTAAGGAGTACCGGCACTTTTCTATTTTGACAGGGAGAGTACCGGCACTACTCAAGAGAAATGCTATTCTTTTAATTGGAGAGTACCGGCACTTCTCAGAAACAAGCAGGTACTCTGGTACAGAGTACCTGCACTTCTATTTCTCCATTTCAAGCATTGGTCCACAGCATTATCATCAAAATGTTTATAGCCACCCAGAGGACCCTTCCCTCTGCAGCCCCAGTCTGCCTATCCTTCCTGGTTTCCCTCATCACTCTTACCTGTGCCCTCTGCTCAGTTTCCCTACTAGTAGCTCTCTTGGTCTCCTCTTGCCTCCCCCTGGCTTCATATTCACTGCACCTTTCCATCTCCAGCACCCCCCAGGGCTTCCCATTAGGTTGCCTCACTTGTCTTTTAATAATAAGGATGAAACTAGTTCTACTTAAAAGCTATTACTCTCAAACAATGTACACCCTCCCGACCACCTCCACGCCCATTCCTTGAGCTACCACTTACGAATGCCCACTACAGAAACATCATGTCTGGCAGTTTTGGAACCTCTTACTGAAAACATGTCATACTTTTGTAAACACCAAGTGACCACATCACACATACCTTCCCTTCGCCTTTTTAGATGGATTCCACCTTTTACGAAGATTCCGCCCAACCTTGAACTGTGGCCTCTCATGCCTTGGTCTAACCAATTCAACATGTATATCGCTTCATAAATATCAAGGGCAGT
Source organism: Triturus cristatus (assembly GCF_964204655.1). Lineage (NCBI taxonomy): Eukaryota > Metazoa > Chordata > Amphibia > Caudata > Salamandridae > Triturus > Triturus cristatus. Next base: position 629,897,908 of record NC_140587.1, read on the forward strand.
AGCTGTGATATTAAAACTAACAATAATAATCACATGGTGAAGGGAAGTGGAATGGTAAGTTGGGCTATGACTCACCCTTTTTTCTCAGAAATCCGCCTCTGCATAATCATGTTTCCTTCTGAAAGCGAATCATAATGTTTCAATATGGGCGCTGCAGATAATTCACATTTCTCTGTCTGGAAGATACTTCATATGTGCATTTAGAAAAGAGGTTTTGTTAATTTACCTCAGATACGGCATCCACACAATGTAGTTCAGAGAATACTAATTATATAGCATAGGTGATGTACAATATTGAGGAATAATGAGTTCTTTGAGAAAGGACTTTACTTGCCATTAATTGGTTTCACACACAAATTCCAATGAAGGTTTCTGTCCGGCAGTTTCAAAATGGCTTCTTGTTCTTCTAAACTGTCTCATATGTCGCCTGCTATCTCATAGCAGAATATTCGTGTCTGTAAGGGCCATTTAAATGGCTATGCACTGGAAAACAAGCAGGAAATGTATGCTTTTTGCACACACTTCCAATCTAGAGAGTACGAGTCGAGTTTTCTTTTTATCTCATGGTACCCATTGAAGGGGACATACCTCAAAATACACTCCAACAATTGTGCAAGCAGTCTGCGTGCAAGAGTTGAAAACAAGCATATATCACGCAATTGCGCGTGCACAAGATACGCTGCACACTCAAGGGTGTTCCACAGTCCCTGGCTGGAGCTTTAGCTCATAAGTATTGGTGCACAGGTGCATGGTGACGTATGCACTCCTCGTCACCTGCCACATTTAGGGACGCGCTCGCGTAAGTGCGCCATGTGCTGCATGCGCCATTCCCTGCTACACATCGGAGTGCAAAGGCCATTCTAAAACTCAGAAAATATTACACTAGTATTTGGGGTTAATTAATTTTTTGTACAAAGAAAACTTTGTTTTGATACCGACATATTTGACAAATCCAAAGCTGAACCATGAGCTTCCATTGCAAGCAATAAGTAGAGAGATTTGCAGATAGCTGTTCCCTGCTTGATAGGAAGAGCAAAGCTTTATTTTAAAGGCAATCAAACTGTGTCGCCACGAGTGGCATGTCAGCCGCTCCAGGTAACAGTGCCTTCTCTCTCGTTTTATGGGCTTGAAGAGCAGCATGAAAAACATACAGCTAATTCATACATTAAGAGACCAGATTGAAAAGGGATGCTCTCCTGCCCGTGCACCCTGCAAGGCATCCATTGAAAATACATTTCTTTCATTGACTCGGGTAATATTTTCTTCGCTCCGTCAGTACGCAGACTTGTTTGTTGCTTTCAATGAACGAAAGCACATACATTAGTGAGCACGGCACAGTATACATCTAAATGCTATACGGTGAGGTACGAGTGAAAAATAGAAACAAACCTGTAGGGCTAAAGGGTAGTTAAAAACATTTTTTTTTTTTTTTTTACAAATCTGTTGTATAATATATCCATCGGAAGATTGGCAGTTTCTCTTTACTTGATATTTTTTTTTACCTTCTTAGAGATGTTCACACAGCATGCAGGAGGTATTTGTATATATATATTTTAATCTAGTAAATGCACCCTGTACAGCTCCAATGTCCCATTCTTCTCAGCTGTGCTTTTTTATAAAAAATAGAAACGTGTATACTCCAAGCAATGACAAAGCTTTCCCAGATTAAGTAACCCTACACGTTAGTATGCAGCGACATTTACGAATCTTTTTATTTGACTTTGCCCTGCTGATGACAGCTTACCAACTATGCACACAACACCACGAGTACTCCAAAAGATGACTCATGTTACACCTTATACCTGGAGAATCACGCATTTCTATTTCCACCCAAGCTCACTGTGCCATAGGACTCAAGCAGCACCTCCGTAATGAGGCCCAATAAGGCCTGGGGTTGCTCGCTTTACAGTTCATAGGGGGTTTGTCAGTCACTCTTGACCATCCCTGGTGGGGTGGGGTCAAGACTAATTTCATGAAGTTGCTTGTTGGTCAACATGGCACAACCAAGCTAAACAACAATGGGCTGGAATGTGCCAGTATCCTTGAGCTTCCAGTGTGTGTTGATTGATGCGCACTGTGCCTAGATACCTGGCTAGAAAACGTCAGATGTGCATCTCACTGTGATCTACAAATATTATAAGTGGTGAGGGCTGTAATGTATTGCATGCTGGTCTTCGACCATTCAAATCTGTAGACTGCAGATGTTGAAGAATGTAGCCCTGTGACTCATGACAGGCCTTAACAGAAAAAGGTTCCCTCTACTACAGCTAGAAGAACACTACCTTGAATCCCACTGTATGGACCTATACAATTACCATTCGGTTGCATTATATTCAAATGTATGCACAAGTGAGCCTTCTCCATTTCCTATGTGAAAGAATGAATGCATACATTGCTTCAATAAATTTCAGAGGTTTGCACCATGTTCTAGTTCTAGTGCCCTATATAAACTCTGCTCTAAACTTCGCAGAGCCCCCACACAGCATCCTCAATTCTGACATTCGCTCAGCCTTCCGCTCCTTTACTCCCACTCACTGACAGCCTTAAAAAAGTGACTGAAGACAAACTTATTTTAAAGTAATTTTAAGGTGCATGCCAAGAGACCTCTTGAGGTAGTGTGTTAATAACAAATGCTAGGCATCAGTAAGTCACTTATCACCTCAGTAAATTTAGCAGGTTATCCGCTCATCCCAAAATAGAGTTAGCCAGTGATCCTATCTTGAATTTCTCATTTGGTATCCAACCATGCAGTGGTTTTACGGAAGTGGGCCGCCATATCTTGAGGCAGAAATAGTGGTTCTTTATCAGAGTTCTCCAAAGTCGGTCCTAGAGGGCCGGATCCATTCCTGATTTTTAAGACAACTACATTTATCTAAATGGGGATATGCTAAAAATCTGGCATGGACCTGGCCCTCCAGGACCGACTTTGGCGAACCCTTCTTTAGATCATCATTATTTTTACCATCTTTGTCTTCATTCGTTTGCAGGTAAGCCACTCGCATTCTGTTTCCCCATTTCCACTCAAAGCATCTGATGTGATATCTGGTATACCAATTAAAACACAGTTTAAATGCTGTCTAATCTTCATTGTTGGTTTGAAATTGAAAAAGTACTTTGCCTCACAGAAGTGCTTCTCCTATGGCAGCAGTGAAAAGCTTTTGGTAGATCCTCGTTTTACGTTTGTCTGAGAATCTAAATGACAGATAAAAGACGTGTAATTGTTCATTTTATTGCCATTAATTATCAACACTGACACCATAGCCCCAGTGTTAAAATGTCTCAATAAGTTGTACACGTCCAAATTCCAATGGTGCAGTGTGTTATCTTTTATATTTAGCACAAAATATGTTTGTTATGATACTACGGCACTGTCAGAAATGTAAACCCAAAATATGAGACCCTACCGTTTAATAGATAAACACAATGAAGAATGTTTATACTCATTGCAAATTCACTTTGAGTGTAGAATGGAATAGAGACTGATAAAATACTGTGCTGGAAGCAGTAAAATCAAAGTCTGAGTATTAGATTGGTTAATTTGTGCCTTCCAGATGTAACCCAATGCCCCCTGTTCAGTGGAAGCTGAGCCTCTGAGTTATGTTTCAACCTGTCTCTGTTGCTGCAGGCTACTAGGTTTTTAGGAAGGGTGAGAATTTCTAGAAAGGACAATTCATTAAAGTCTTCACCTGCTCTTGTGGTAGGCTTAAGCACCCCCAAAAGGCCAGGGTGGAATCCACCACAACAATCAGTAATACACTGCTCCATGTGTGTTGAGTAGAGCCCTCCTGTACCAAGGTCAAAGGAACATTTGGCATGACATTCTAACCGCTGTGTTGGACCTGATGGAGCTGAACTCAATGATCAGTCATAATATCTACAAGAACATCCACATCATCGTAGTCCGCTCCAGCATCACCCAAGCCACTCAGCAAATCCATTTTAACCTTGTTGGACTCTCAATCTATATACTTCCTGAAGATAAGACGTCAACTAAGGAGCCATGCACAGGGAGAAAAAACACTTGTCTCTTTTATGTAATCCAGAATCACCTTTGCTTTATGGGAGGTTGTTTCTGAAGTACACAAAGTTGCTGGTTGGCCCCCATAACATGGCATTGCGGTTTCGCCCAAAATACTCCTTCCATGCTGGTGTGAGCTCTTTCGGCACAAAAGGTCCACACTAAGCAAGGGGGGATCTCATAGTATGGCAGATGTTCCTGCATGGGGACATGCAGCAGTGGGGCGTATGACAATTTGGCAGGTTGGCAGCTCCGACAGCTATCCTAAATAACACTCTAAAGTTGTGAACGTAGCCTCTTGAAATTCTTTAAATGGTTAGAAGCGTGGTTATTCTCCTTGGTCATCTTGGCAAAGGCAAATAAATAATTTGCCGCTTACTTGATTTTTACACACTTGCACACGAAAACCCCATGCATGTGTGGCAAAACCTGCGCACCTGCTCCTTCACCACACTATAGGACCGCCGAGGCAAACAAACTACTGAGAGGTGCACTGACTGTTCATCAGTTATGAAGTGGTCACAGTCATTCCTCTCCCCTCCAGCCCACGAGGCCATTCATTTGGAAGGGGGTACAGGGTCCTGTGGACTGCCAGGCGTCCTCCAACACTGCACGCTCCTGCATCTGGATCCCCTGCCCCATCTACAAACTAAGGCGGAATCCATTGACAGCAGTGAGAGGCCGACCAGCAGTTTCAGACAACTGACCCACCTTCACCCAGTGCTCTGTCCCCAGTGCAGGCACAAATTGGCACCGAAACTAACAGTGCATTTTTGTAATTGTCCCATAGAACCATTGTTTTTTCCTGTATATGTCATATGCCCTGGTTCCGTGTGAGTAAGGTGCCTCTGTTTTCTAAATACGGCCGGAAAGGGAGGGGGCAGGAGCCCAGGTTTATGTCTGGCACAACAAAGGGTGCGTCCCGACACAGACCAGTAATGTAGGTGTGATTTGTAATACACCTCCAGGTGCCTCAAACTCGCTCTTAAAACCAAGGATTTGTTATTAAAGGTCCTATCACAGTTTTGTGCGTGGCATGTTATGACACTAGCTACATTGGAACTGAGTCCACTATCTCCTTTATTATGGTAGTGGGGGCAGTTCAGTACCAAAGGCGGAAAGCGCACAAGGGAGACACATGAAATATACCATGCCTCATGTGCCAACCTGCCAGACGTCCCTCCTTCATCCCAACCCTACCAGTCTCATATGGATTCTCGCGTTCTCACGAGAGCAGAATGAGAGGCGCAGTTGCAAGGCCTGGTAGCGAGAGCAAGCTGTAGTCGAATGTTGCTGGGTGCTTCACTGCTTCCGCTTCCTGTGGGCACGAGCACCACCAACAGACAAGTAACTTTACGCTTCGTTTTTCATGAGCAAGGGCAAGGCGAAGATGGCGCACAAATCTGAAAAGACTTTTCTTCTACTCACACGAGGCAGGCAATGCTCGCTTTCTTTGTAAAAAAAAAAACCCATACAACAAAGTTTTAGTTTAGTTAGTGTAATGACGGTCAGTATGGAGCAGGTTCACGTCAGCCGTAAACTGTGATCACTCGGATGTGTGGTAATACACAGCAGCTGAAATCACAGCAGCCATACTGCTCTACGTGGGAATTTGAAGAAGCCGTCGCCCGTGGGTCGGTGATATAAGTAAGGTTAGAAACTTTTTTTGAAAGGGAATTCTGTGTCGAGTCAATAATAGTTTTTATCTTCCTAAATATGTGCATATCGCACTGAAAGGAATACGAAAATGGGACAGAGAAAGGAGCTCGATAGTTTTGTATTTTATAGATTTTTATTAATATTTTGTTTTTTCCCCCCCAAACCAATGACATATAACATATAACATATCCCATACATATAACAAGTAACATGCACTCTGCATCGCTTGTTGTTACAGGGTCGCCCACTTTGGCTGCCTATGTTGGCTGCCCCCTCATAGCGTTTTCAAGCAAGTGATGGTTTTCAGGCTAGCGTAAATGAACCCTTAGCTGTCATTCAAGAATTCACGGTTTTGCTCTTTCTTGCGCATCACTTCAAATATCTGCATAGTTTGCTTAATCCAAGGCAAATTGCCTCACAGCGTCAATCAGCAATTATCATTTTTGTTCAATTTTCGAATCAGTACTAGCTCTGGGACTTATTGACTAAGTTGCTAAGTAGCAACATATGGCTTGCCATTGTTCCAGCGATGTAGCTGCGAGCAGACATCACAATGCTGCACTTTAAGTGATTCTTACGGAAAGCCTGCACTGGAACCCAGCCAGAACTGTAAGTGTACAGCGAAAATTAATGATATTCTTTCAGACTGTCCCACAGGGCTGTTTTGCATCAGCGTTGTTGAATCTATTGCGTCCTTCTTCCTGCTGATGTACATGAGTATTAGGGGTAAAAGTGTATCTTGGTTCGAAATATCTGCAAACTGGATTTCTATTAGCTACCATTGCCACTTTTGTCAGCAGTGGCATTCACAAATTGTAGTTTTTATTGTGCGCTCATTTTAGTATACAAAAACATGTATTCATTTAGTTCATTTAGCAGCAAATGAAAATGGTATTAAAAAAACAACTGCAATTAAAAATGTGGCTAGAATATCAATTCAGCAAAATTCGCTATTAGTTTGTTGTTGGGTATGATATACCATAAACCCTAAAGACAATTATTATAGGCTAATAGAGGTTTCACAATACCTGTGCTTGTGTGACAAATATATGTGTGTGTGTGTGTATCTACACTTATATATGTATGGATACTTGTATAGCGCACGACTACCCGGAGGCCTCTCGGCGCTTGTACGAATACCGCTGTGGAACCCATCCTGGCTTTCCCTGTGAGGCGTCCACTCCTGGGCACCCCCAAGGTGGAGGCCAGGCATCCTTAGCGTTGTGGGGGCCGTTGTGGAGATTAAGCAAGCTATTGCCCAGAGTTGCCGAGTGGGACTCCGTGATTGGAATGGCACCGAGGCGAGAATGATCAGGTCCGTGGAATTTTTTAGCCCAAGACCCGCCGAGGCGGGGAATTGAACCCTGGTCCCGGGCTAGACCTCTGCATCAGGGTCTGCCGCTCTAATCATTGAGCCACACTTCTCTTCTATATGATATTTAAATGTATATACACATATATGTATGTAGATAGATAGATAGATAGATAGATAGATAGATAGATCGATCGATAGATAGATAGATAGATAGATAGATAGATAGATAGATAGATAGATAGATAGATAGATAGATAGATAGGTAGTCGCATAGGTAGACACATAGGTAGACACATAGGTAGACACATAGGTAGACACATAGATGGATAACTCATTCTATTTACTTCCTAAAGATAAGACGTCAACTAAGGATCCATGCATAGGGAGAAAAAACACTTGTCTCCTTTATGTATTCCAGAATCACCTTTGTTTTATGGGAGGTTGTTTCTGAAGTACACAAAGTTGCTGGTTGGCCACCATAACATGGCATTGCAGTTTTGCCAAAACACTCTTTCTATGCTGGTGCGAGCTCTTTCGGCACAAAAGATCCACACTGAGCAAGGGGGATCTCACAGTATGGCAGATGTTCCTGCATGGGGACATGCAGCAGTGGGGTGTATGCCAATTTGGCAGGTTGGCAGCCCCGCCAACTATCCTAAATAACACTCTAAAGTTTTGGACGTAGCCTCTTATGGGATAGATAGGTACCATCCACATAGATGGTGTAACTCGTCATATACTTGTCTCTTGTAACATCTTGAGGATTTAAGCTGCTGTAGAATCACTTGGTGTTCGGCCTTCAACTCGTCTGTGTGAAGCATCTCCATGGACTCCAATGTAGTGGCCATATCTAGCTTTAAAATAAATCTTGCTGTTGCTCTACAATACAAATATGAGAAAGCACTAACTTTCCCAAACTAAAATTATAGTCATCTGTCCCTACCAGAAATGTGATATTTAAGGAACTTGCCTGTCTAGACCCTCACGAGTCATGGACAGAATTGCATTCTGAGTGTGCCTCAGGAAGTTCACTTCATTTACACTGAAGTTAAGAATGTTCTGCTTTTAGAAAAAACGAATAATTGTTTTATGTAGCAACACTTTCTTTGGAACCAGCGGCCCGTTCTCTTTGCAGATCGCTGTAGTTTTCGCCCTGTTCAACTCAATTATTATTTATTTCATTTTTTCAAGGCTACAAAAATGCTAATGAATATAACATGTGGGCCAAAGCTTTTATTACGCTTTTTTTATCTACCGCGTCAAAATATGCATGAAACTTTTGGTTGAAGCCGTGGTTTAAAAGCAAGTGTCTGTAAAACAAATAACCTATAAGCTATAGGTTCCAGTGTTCAAGTGCACAGCATGGTGCATGTTATGGAGCAATGGTATTGCTCAAAAACCCTTTCCGTGGATGGTTAATCAGTAAGTTTCTTTCTGGCATTTGTATCATGATGATAATCACAGAAAAGATATCCACGTACATCATTATACATTCTCTCACATTAAATTATATTACGTTCCATTTCTCTTTGTTAGCAGAGTATTATTTGCTTTTCAGGTCCCCCCCAGATCCCCACCCAGCCTACATCACGAAAAGGATCATTACCCCAAATTGTATACTGAAAATCAGCCAGGCAGGACCTCATACTCAAATATGCAAACTACAGGTGCTGGCGGCAGTTCGGCACAGCAGCACGTCACCACCAGTCGTCGATGGCAGCAGATGGGTGGGAAGGTAATATCTTGCTCCATCATCTCACGATACTAACAAAATACAAGGTATATATTGTTATGCTGTTACTGCAAGGGAAAATGATTTCCACATTTGCTGATGTAAATGTGGGTGTGCTTTTCAGTGGCACCAGAAAACATTCCTGAAACTGCCATCCACCCTCATCCTAGATGGCCATCAAAGTCCTCTGCCCATAGGGAGGAGGCAAGCACATGGAAATGGCGTCCCTCTACCCAGCAAAGGCCTTTTAGTCCAGTGGAACGCCGTGTCACTGGGTAGAAATGGTTTCATGGGTAGGAGAAAGGCCTTCTCTTTTCCCCACAAGCCCAGAGAGGGGGGGGTTACCTTATATAAAACCTCTCATTGCCCAGTCGGGGAATTCAGAGCACGCCCAGCCAGGTGATGCATTTCATGTAATATGGGCTCGAGGTTCGTAGTATAGTTAATAAAAATAAACACCGTGGAAGTTCAAAAGTCATTACCATTTTAAAATGCATTTCAGTGACGCACAGGTCTTTTTCGTCCCTAATGTGCCTTCAGTCATGACATGCATTTGAACCACAAATTGGGCCAATTACAATTAGTCAATATTCATCAAGTGAGAATCTGGCAGCAAAATTAGCATGACCTATTAACCTTTGACCCAGTGAAAAGATAAAATGGGCATGCTTTGATTAATTTAGACAGCCAACAAAAATGTTTGGCATCACAACAGGCCCAAACTAGTTACTCTATCCAATCTAAAATGCAACATTCAAATGATTATACGTTGCAGTCCCAGAGGTATTCATTACAGACAAAATTGCTCTTGTTGCCTTGCATGCAAGCTGAGTTTTCAATGGGAAATGAAAGGCTGCCTGAAAAAATAGGCCACCTAATTAAGTTAAACTACTCTAGCATTTGGCTTGACATCTTCATTACTCAAAATTAAAAAGATGCTTCACTCGAGCACACAAGTTACTATTGTTTATGTTGTTTTCTTTCTCTAAATTGACTTCTTCCATGGAAGTCTGTTTTGCTGGGTTATAACTTGTAATAGCTCGCATATTTCTTCAGTTTATAAAAATGTCTCAAGGGCTTGCACAGACACTGACAGTAGTTACTGTATCCTGAATGTGATGTGAGCTTCATTGACATTTAAGTCTTTCATATGTTTGCTGTGTGTGTACCCAACTGTTTTATTAACTTACATGCCGTGATTTGAACAATAACTTCAATTCGAGTTCAGTCGGTTTATGACGCACACATTATTCCATTTATAAATGCATATAATTTATTTTTGAGGAAGGCAAAGCATGATGTGCAATTTGAGTTCATGTTTAGCTCAGCAAATCGACATAATTGGCAACAAACCCTGGCTAGATCTATTTTCGTATTGTATCTTGTAAGTGAATAAAACACAGTACATCATAAAGGCAGCCAATTTAAAGTGACTTCTAACACTAATGGTATTCTTGTCAGTATAATACTGTGATTCATATTTATAGGCAAGTGGACGAATTGATGAGATCATCTGAGATTTTTACAGGTACATAAGTAGAGTAGAGTATGGTTAGCTCTTTTCGAGTACTATTTATATTATGAATAACTGCTTGGAAGGACTGAATATTCAAATTAACTTTTTAAGAAAGCAGTATATATGTGACTGATCCTCAATGGGGATTTTTTTTATTAACATTGTTTATGTATATTTTTTGTACATTTATAATTGTTTTCTGTATTGCAGTCTTAACCCATGTAGCGCTGTACAAGCTATTTTATGTTATGTTTCCAAAATTTTATGGAGCACCGTTCAGCACAAGGTCTTGGCGTTAAGCTGAAAATGTGTGCGGTGATCCTTAGCTTTACAAGGAAAGGTTTTATTTTTTTTTCCTGAAATCTAGTTGTGAGATGTTGGTTTTTATAGACAAAGGAAGCACATTGCACACAATAGAGCAAGGTAGGAGAAGAAGAAATATTTTATGCAGTTCTTCTAGCAAGTAGAGGTGATCGCTTCCAGGGTTATAAGGATGAACACAGTGAGACTGAAAGTGAGGAGTCGGGGAGTAAAGACTGCTGTGAACTAGGCAGAGAACCAGGGCCGGACAGGCCTTTTATTCCACCAGGCATTTCCCTCGTTGACTGGAGCCGCTGGAGGCCAATTTTGACAGCCCAAGGCAGCTCCTGGTGCCTCTGTCACTTCCACATCTCTCCGAGGTTAGTTGCAGCAGAAAGAGGGAAGCTTTAAGAGAGAAAGAAAAAGAGGGAGGGAAGGAGGGAGAAGGTAGCGAAAAATGTATCAGAGATGGAGGAGAGGAGAGAGGCAGCATGGATGGATGGGAAGGGAGTGATAGCAGGAGAAGACAGAAGGGAGCGGGATGGTTTTACTATTTTTGCCAGGGCTACTTTTGGCTCCCCAGTCCTGCCGTGCACAGAACTTTGACTTGCATCCTGGATAAAATTGGAATCCGTTGCAACCAGCAAAACAGAGGGTTGCATTGGAAAATCAAGGAGCAGACAGTACTTGTCTGATAGCTTGCTTTTCTGTGCTCTAAAGTCCCAGTCAAAGTGTCTTGTTGACACCCATTTAAACTGAATTACAATAATTCATTCTGGATTATATAAGGGTGCTACAGCTGTTCAGTGGCCTTTCACAGAGAGGAATGGTATTAGTTTCCAGATTTTCTTAAGTTGGAAACTACAAGCTGAGGCACCTGCCAACACCTGAGGTGACATATAAGATTGTCGTCTACTTTCACACTGAGGCTCATTACTGTTGTTGAAGGCATATTGTGGCTTGACCAAGCTTTTGGGGCCAGAAAAAATCAGTCCAAAAGAGTGAGCTACTGCTCATTACCTACCAGAACTTTGGTTTTATCCGAGGAACGCTTTAGCCAATTATACTTCATAGGATATTTGATCTCCAGCAGACATTGACGTAGCTGCTGAGCAGCTGCTGGAAGATCATTGAGCCTAAACAACAGCTGTGTACTCTCTGCATAAGTGTAAAACTGCGCGCCCAAAATTACAGGTCAGTGTGGCATGCGTTTGGACGTAGATATTGAAAAGGTAGAGGTACAAGACAGATTCCACAGATGCCGGAAGAAATTTGAGATGAAAGATTTCCAAGGAGAACCCTTTGGGTATGGGTGTTCAGAAAAGAAACAAATCAAGGTAGCACTTGTACATGCAGGTGATGACATGAGTGATTGAGTTGCATTACAGTTATATTTACAATCATGCTTATGCTGAGTAGATAAGGAGAGGATCAATGTAGTGTGGTGCCATCACTGGTACTATCAACGCTTGATTACAGAACCTCCTTGCTCATAGATATCCCTAACTACACTTGACGACTCTGAAAGCAACTATACACCCAGCAGCGAAACCTACCACAAGAGTCAACAATCAAGCCAACCCTTCTGACTTTAACTTCCCATAGAAGCAAGAAGCATATTCAGAATAGCCTGCATAGCACTCAAAGCCATGTACTGTGGTTCCACTTGAAACATGGCTCAAAATCTCACCCCCTTGAAAGCAGACCCTTCCTGTGAAGTGTTGAATCCATGTCCTCCAAGGTTCAAGAAACAAAGAACCTTATTGTGCTCATTTTCAAGTAATGCCCTGCAGATATAGACTTCTACAACACCCACAGTATGCACAAAATCATCAAATGAGTCTTTAAAAAACAGATTTACTTTAAATAAATGCTGCAGTACTGGCTCCAGAGATAATCCCATAATCGTTCTATTCAACTTCTGAGCATAGAAATTGAAACTTGGACACAAATCGAACACCTTCGCTAACAGACTGACATCTCTTGGGGGATGACACCCCACAATATTGCATAATTTCAAAAAGTTTAACATGTGTTGGGAATCATTATAATATATAGGTTTGTGTAAATATAGGAGTAAAAGAACATGAGGACCTCTTTGTCTAGATCGTAGTTCATTGTCGCTTATGCATAGAGATCAGCCGCTTGAATTATATCATGGTCTCTAGGAAGTTGCAATTCTAGTTCTATATGGGAGAGTGCAATCTTGAAAGGTAGAGGTTTCTTAGGCTTGGGCATGGTTCAAGTGCATTTGCTTTTAAGTTGTTTTCTCAGGTTTATGAAGAGTAGGAAAGAAGGAGCATTCCTAATGTAGCTTGGGTTAGCATTCCAGATTTTGGGAGTATGTTCTGAGAACGATCTTGATTTTGTAATACCTTTCCTGATCTGTAGGGTACTATGTAGGAGATTGTTATGGCTTTTAAGTATCCTGAGTCCTACTGAGAGTTTGAGTTTCTGTTTTTAGTTTGGAGCATTGAGATGAAGGTCCTTATATGTTCAGTAAGTTGTTCTGCAGTAACACCTGACCTTCAAAGCCGTCCAGTTAAGGCTTAGTAGTGCAGCTGCGATGTGCTCAGCGTTTTTGTTAGTGATTGTCAGAAAGTAGGCTGTTGAGTGCAACACCGCTTTCAGGTGGTGTAAGGAGGTTTTGAAGGTGGCCAATGAGGGGGGTGCATCCATGGATATCAAGAGATGAATAAGGCTTTGACTGCTATTTTTAGGTTTTGACGAGAGAGAATATGCTCGAGATTTTTCAAGTATTGTAAGTAGAATGTCGCTGATTTTGCCATGGCTTGCATGTGCTTTATGCAGTGAAGTTTTTCATCCAGTAATAAGCTCAGGGATTTTGCAGAGGTAGCCATTTTAGGTGTAATATTTGCATCTTTTAGAGCTTTCATCCATACATGAACATCTGTTTTACTCGACTAGAAGTCACAAGGCGGCATTGAATTTGAAAGGCTTTTGTACTGTCCAATCCTGGCAACAGGTGTGTTTTGCTGTAATTTAATGATAGATTCAGGGGAGTCAGGCTTGAGGTACAGTGCATGTCATCCGCATGCTGATGAAAAGAAATGTTCCGTTCAGCTATTATGAAGATAATGGGTGATAGGGCGGATTAATACCACATGACAAGTAATGGTATAAGGGGTTACAATAGTACCTTTCTGAGTTTTAGCCAATTTAGGACCTTCCCATTAACTCCCATTCTGTTTTGAGTGTGCCAATGAGAAAGTGTAAAAGACACACAATTGATGGACGGAATGCTGACCAAATCAAAACATTCACCCCCAGTCAAGAGATCTGGGTTAAATCCATCATTCTTTTGCTCACTATGCCACCCCAGTTTAGACCTGCCCATATGCAAATCAGCCTTGACCCTGTGCCTCATGGGAACAGTCCATCCCGAACTGCCAAGTGTAGTCCACAGTATTGAATGTGCAATACCAGCAGTGCCTGGGTCTTGTCATCAAGTCCATGTTTGCCTGTAGTCATTAACAATAAACTCCAGGTGAATCCAAAGAAAAAGCTCTAGTAGCTGATGCATACATCTCTGGTAAATCTGCCCCTTATTTCATCAACCATTTCACTGTCCAGAGGCCATGCATTAAGCTTTATAAGACTTGATTAATGTTAAGTAGTTATACTGTAAACTTTAAGGAAAATCATTGGTTTGGCTTATACTTTTTTCAGTTAAATCAAGGCTTGAAATGTTGAATAAAGTTGCGGGAGGTCATTGGTTGCCTATTATACACCGAAGAAATCCCCCTATGCTGAATGCAACCGTGTTTCACCCTGACCCATGCCATATGGCTGCAAAGCTTTAAAAAATAGCCATAAATAACAGTAATTTGTCACAATTTCACCTGCATCCGTCCTTGCTGCATGGCCAAGGCTTCTACAACTCAGACCCTGTCATGTGCCACACAGTGCACAACACTTTTATCTGACTGCAGTCAACTTCTATACCTCCCCTGTTTTGCTAAACTGAGATGTTTCCTCGCCACCAGCAAGAAATGCTTTGAGTCATGAAGCCTGAAAGGCAAAGGGCTACATACAGCTACAAATTAAACATGAACCCCACTGCAGAGCCATACAGAAGCCTTCTACTAGAAATTCCAGTGGAAATTTCAGTCGTGAGATGACTTTCTGCTGGAAATGTGAGAGGTGGACACTAGGCTTCAGGCCAGAGCCATACACCACACTCAGTAGCCATTGCCTGCTGGTAATGATGAAAGTTAATGCCCAGAAGGCCAAAGAGTTAGTGGGACTTGGGACAGTATTTGTGCTCTAGCGGCATGGATACTGGGTGGGTATGTCCAGACATTATGACCTTTCCATTTGGATATATTGGTCATGAGTAGTGGACACAGAGTATGAACAATGCTTTTGTATTTCCAACGTTACTATAGGAGTAGGCACTGGACATAGTGTATTGATGTAGGCCATGTTCTGGGTCCATTAGCCAAAATAGTTTGGACAACAGCAAAGGCCTTTACTCCAGTACCCATGCCCTGTACCTTGTTCTAGCAGGTGAAGTATGCAGACCCTATTGTGTGGCTATGGCCAGTAGGATTACTAGACCAGTATTAGGAATATCATGTGCTATGTACTCCAGGAGCACTGTGGGCATGGGTACTAGTCAGAGCAAATCAACTATGCCTTTTGCCCAGTATATATACAGGGCATGCAAGAGACATTTATGTACAAGTAAAGTTGGCAAGTATGCAAGACAGCAGGTATTCCAAAGTGGCATGCCCTTAGCGAAATACTTGGACATTGGTTTTACCACCTGGATATGTCAGGCAATGATATAATTATGCTAATATGAAACTTAAGAAATTCTCATACATGTTTTAAAAGGTAATTATTACTGTTATCATATGCTAGCCTATGTTATGAAATATTATGATCGAAACCCAAAAATACCACAATATTTATCAATAATGGTTAGTTATACAGCCACAACTCCCATAATTCACTGCTCACGACGTCACAGTTCACCAATAACGTTATCCTCAATGTAAGTAGTGCCTATGTGCTTAGTGCCACTGGATGTAGCACAATTTCTGGCGTGGTCAAAGTCCTTTGTGTACGCCACACAGGTATGACATATATTCCTCCATGTAGCATGCTAGCTGTACAACATAGAGGGCATGGCCGCAGGCTATGGCACCTTGTACTTGATGCTCAACGCCCCTAAATGTGGCAGGCAAGGATCATGCCCTGTGTACCCCTTCAGATAGGCATGCCACAAGACTTTGTATACTGCAGTCAGAGGGCATAGTCAAAAGCCATACCCTTTAAATTACTAGGTATATCACAGGCCATGCCCCTTAATGTCAATACCCAGTGGCCCCCGTATACATGAATATTATATACAATTATGTATTCAACTTAGAGTACTTGGGACAAGGGTTCCTTTACTTCCACTGTCCTTGTATGTGTATGTAGCTAGCACAGGGCACGGTTGAGGGTAATGCATTGCACGCATTATATATAGAGCAAGTGTCTCACTATATGCTTGTCACTGGCCTTGTCATGTGGGATGTCTTTACAGTGGAAATAGATGGTCCTGATGAGAAATGATGGCCTTTCAGTGATAATCTTATTAGAAACAGATGCTGCCTGATACCTTGATTTACTGCTTATTTTCATATGGCCATTAATCACTAGGGTTGTTCAGCTAGAGGAAACAGGTGAGTTGCTGCTCATAGGATCACTGCTTTGACCATTTTAAATGGCCCTGCTTAACGCGTGCCGGGCTGATTCGGATCAGGGGCTCCTTCTTTAATACATTAAAATCCCAAGCTCGAAGCACGTGTTAGAGGCAAAGGAGACTCACCAACACTTGCTTCCTTCGACTTTCCATCTAAAAATTGGAGATAAAGCTGATTATTCATTTAAACATACGTCCATTACAGGACAAAAAAAAGTTCTGGTAAGTCTCACATCTGCCTTGTGAGGCCAGCCGGCAAATCACCCCTGCTCTAGACCGATTCAAAGACATTCTTGAAGTGTCTAAGTTGAACTGCAAACCATTCTCGTCTCACACTTTATGAAATTCACCGGAAATAGTTATTATTCATTTTATTATATATTATATCAAAGAGACGTGGTTTTCAGAGAAAAAGATGAACCTGAAGTCCAAACTTGCACTGTGCTGCATAGGTTTTTAATTATTCCCTATGTAATCACCCACTTGCCGCTCACCAATACTGCCCGCCACCTTCAGCAATTCTGCATCACAAGTTACTATGCAGGCTATGGCCCGAGTAGGGTCAGGCACATTTTTATGACTGACCTTACCCCTTGCTGAACCGTAGAGAACTCTTCCAACTATCAATCATTCCAGACACATTCTCTGTGAAGAAGGGCTACTCCTGTCCCCAAAGAGTCTTACAAATATGTAGGTCTCTCTAAAAAAGACAAATCAAAACAATTAAAAAATCTCTCTTTAATGATATTCTTCCATCTTTTTCTCAATAGTGTGGGTCAGGGGCCCGTTCAAACGTCACTGCAAAATATTCAACTGTGCTTTTAACCTTGTATACTAGTCAAACAAAGTTTCACTCCTATATGTCTTGTAAAAGTGTAATGTGGCTTTAGGCAAATTACACTCTGAGGTAATCAAAAGACTTGAAATCATCACTTTTCCTTAGAAAAAAATCTGATCACTTGTCCTACGGTCCAGTTTCTATTTTTTCTATATCCCCTCAGTGCAAATTAATTATGGATATAGGTCAGCATTCATACCATTTTATTGGCATGGCTTAGCTCATAGTCCCTTTAGTCTTTTAATGTCCTTAGTGCAGTAATTTGCCTTATGGTTTAAAGTCTACAAATCATCTAGCCTTTTCTTAAGGAGGCTTAGGTTGGTTGCGCTCATTAATAAAAATACATGAGAAGTTCTGAATAGTTGCATAAGCGCCAAGAGGCAGCAATGCTGGAAGTCAAGCCTTACTTTTCAGCAGCATTCAGCTTCTTTACTACTGACATTGTTTCAGATGAAGTCCAGCCAGCGGTGAACTACCACTGCGCCGAGAAACCCACCCTACATTGGCGTTAGCAGTACATATTGTCACCAGTGGTACTGTACTTGTGGAAAACGTCATCATTTTCACTTTTAAGCTGAAAAGGGGGGTAGTTTTTTTTGTGTTTTTTAACACATATTGCAAATGTTACCCAAGCAGTAAAAAATAATGCAAGCCAGAAATAAAGGTGTGAATTGAACTGTCAGTGTCAGGAACCTTGTGTCAAAAAACATATCTCTGTTATCAAAGGATAATATAGCCATCATACGTAACCTAGGCCTCAGGTAGTAGCAGTTGTTTCTGCTGTTGACAGTATTTAAGATCAGCTCAGATCTTATTTTATGTTCGTTGCTAAAGATTGCTATTTTTGCATGGTCTTGTATCATGCAGCGGGAAAGCCATTGGTTAAGCATCTACTTATAGTCAGTCATGTTACTAGCTGTCGTAATCCTGTGGCAATTTGACGGAGTAGCTTTTATTGGCAGTGGTATTTTTCCTTATGTAAGAGATGGTTCTCTCCTATACTTCAGATGCTTGAAATGAGGGCTCGGGAAAGATTCTTTGTAATATTAGAATTACCCTTCTCTGTGTGCTACAAAAGTGTTTAAACATACATTTCAATTACAATATTCCTGCCTATAGTTTATCAGTTGAAATAATAGCGCATCTCCTTAGGGACCGATTACATCACACTATAAAAAGCCAGTAAAATACATTTTTTACTCAACAAAAGTTTTTCTTACTCTACATGTCAGTATGTCGTAAACGTCATACAAAGGATTATCCATGTTCACAATTAATTAGGACTGCCTACATACATGCTACAGAGTTTATTATTGTGCATGTTAAGGTATTTAGTATAAACAAAGTAGAGACAATAATCAAAGTAAAAGAAAAGAAATAAATATTGGTTCGGTTTAAAGGTTACAATCGTTGTATAAAAATAGTAATATTACATAAAGAAAACTTACAGAAATTTGACAAGAAATTCTGCAGTACCATGAATTTGTTTTTGATAAAAAAAATAAAAAAAACAGAAATGCACTCGAGCCACCACAACACTGAATATGTGGAATGGATAGCAGCACATTGAGTAGAAACATTCCACACAATGGAATTGGCCATTTAAATTATACATATAAATGCCAATTAAATGGAGCTATTCTGTAATAAATGGGGCAAACCCAGTAACCCGGGTACAACAATTTCTAACAGCAAATGTGGTCCCTAACAGAGGAAGTGTAGCCCACAAGCCAGCCAGCGAGCGCCTTTTCAGACATCATGCCGATCTTTGGAAGGGTGGTTGGTGGTGCAGGTTACCCCGATCACTAGAGGGGTGTAGACGTTTTTGTTACCCCGATCGGCAGATGGCTTAACAAGCTCATGGGAAATCAACATCCAGTTACATACCTCAGTTTCAGCGCGATCTTTGTGGCCCCCTCATTACTTGCCTGTTGACATATTTCATTAGTGATTAATGCCTGCAGTCGCTTACCTAGTACTTATAGTAACAAGAAGCAGCCTTTGAGACATACTAGGACTTCCCTTATGTGTTTTTTCTAATCATTTTGCCTGTCCATATGCTGTTTTTAGCTGATGTAGTGGCACACCCCAGACACATTAAGATTCTTATCGGCATTGTTCTGGTGCCTCCTATAAAACATCCTGTACTGATGATGACCCGTTTCTCATTAATTTTGCTATATGGGTCGAAACGTCGACAAGACCAAATGTGGACTCAGTTTTTAAGTTGATTGTGGATTTCTGACACTTGTACCACAAGTGTTGTTCATAACATCACATGATCACTATCAGTCACATGTATACACTGCCTTGCATATAACACTTGTGCACTTTATGCTCACTTTATTCACTTGCACTGTCACTGAATAGGAGTCCCTAGTATGTAAGATTGAAGCTAAGAGATTCTTTGAATCTTGAATTGTTTTTGAAACAGCCTTGTTTGTCTGAATGGAAATAAAATGTATAAATTGCATAAAAAACCTAACCTGTAAGGAGGGCTTTCTGTAACTACTACCGTGGAAGTCAAGGGCTACACTCCCCCCATTAGGGACCACCTCTGCTGTTAGAAATTAAAATTAAGCTAAGCAGACTCAAAGCATAAACTAGATCCAACACGTGTCTTCCGGCTCTCTGTCTCTCACAGTATACTGAAGAGACAAAAGAAAAGCAGGTGTTTGAAGAGGGTTCCTTGTGTGATTTCCTCAACTCATGCTGCATCTTTGGAATTCACTGTGCATGTATTGTGTTTACCACCGTGCTGGTCTATCTTACCACTTAGTGTCCTGTTGTGACCTCTAATGTTACCTAATCCTCCTGTATGCTCTATTGTGCTTGCAGTGGTTCTTGATTTATTCTCATTGTCTCCCACATAACATATTAGCTGACTGCACTGGACTGCACTAAAATGGAAAAGAAGCTGAGAGCCACAAGACTTGGACCACTCTAGTTAGCGATTACTAGCATAATTCAAGACCCTCTTACCCACACACTGAGGCAAATCCTTGAGGTATTGATACTAGAGGAGGCTGGTGGATCCAAAATGCAAAACTCAGGCATCACATCTTCCCACGGCCACCTCATGCAGTGTCAGTCAAAACACAGTCAAAAAACCTGTAGAACATAAGAAGATCAAGTGCAAGTTACGCTAAATGAACAACTACGGTAGTAGAGGCCCACCTAAAACAGGTCAACTTAAACCAGTCTGTTCTTGAGAGAAGCACAAGAAGTGCAAGGTCTGTTAGTGTTGAAAGATAAGTGTGAACATTTCTAACATGCCTCACAAATGCCCAGCCCAGGTTGTTCAGATACCGTAGCAGAGAGAGGAAGACCTTCTCCTGGCTGCATAATTGAGATGTTTCAGTTTTTCGAAGTGAGTATCAGATTCCCGGGGGCATCTCTGTTCCAACACTAATCCAACATTGATCTGAAAGTGCATAAGAGGCTCCAAATTCTACAGACAGTGCAGCTGACTCCATAACCATACAAATAGTTTGCTCTTATGACTCCTTAAATGAAGGAGCCTCATCATACAATGATGTGTTAATAATGAGGAAGGTCCAAAAGAAAGAGATATGCAGAATGAAAGCAGCGTGGAGAATGGGAAACCAAAATAAGAATATGTAATTTGAGAGATGTGTTCAAGTAAAAGTTCATCCTTCCCTTACATTTTCATGGCTACCATTTTAGGATTTGTATTACACACAACCAAAACATTATGTTTTTTGCGCAGATTTTGCAACCTAGCTAATAATACACTTGTTTAAACTACCACATTGCCTCATTTCATGGCACAATTTCAACTAGTAAATCTACTCCTATCTACAGTAATTGTTTGGAAAAACAGCAGGAAGCACCATATATTTTTCAAGGCAAATAGCTACAAAATGAGCCAATCATAGATGTAGGTGTTTATGTGTAAAGGTTGTTTGAGATAGTATTTATCTCAGTAAGCATGCATTAAATAATAGAATTTAACAGTGATTTGTTTTCCCTCCTTTTTCACAGTCGTACCCTGGTTCAAGTCTGGAGAGTGAAGATTTTAACATTCCACCAATTACACCCCCTTCACTCCCTGACCATTCTCTGTTGCACTTGTCAGATGTGGAGGCTAGCTACCACTCCCTGTGCCACCCAATGAGTCAGGGTGGTCTGCTTCAGTTTCATCCACAAGGCATGGACCTTCCTGCAATTACTGTTTCTAACATGCTTGGCCAGGATGGGTCACTTCTTTCAAATTCCATCTCTATGGTAAGTGTTTATTTTATTTTATTTAGTTTTTATACGCTTATATTAACAGGTCTTGCAATCATAAAAATGTCAATGTGTTTTAAGTTATAAGTGCTCAAAATGGAAAAAAGGTTCATCAAAGAGACCAGTAGATATTGATATACTATACAAAATATGTAATGTAAATTGTTTTTTTCTAGTTGTGTAACATCATTATATATTGTATTTATATATAGTAGGCATAGATGTGTACATGCCTGCCACTTTGTGTTTATTTGTTTGTTTGTTCATTTATATAATTTGTAAAGTGTGTGATTGCCCAGAAGCATCTGTCTTGACACTAATCAATTTAATAGCAAGGCTGTGCCCAGTGCTAGCAAGAGACTTTCTGCACTTCATTTAGGGAGCTAGTCACAAACATAAACATGTATATTTATCTTTGTGACTAGTTCCCATCGCTGTTCATCAAGCGAATGTCATAGGTCAGTAAATTCTGTACATTTTGCTGCATCTTTCTGTTTTTGGGTACTGCGAGGAACTGAACTCTGGCAGGACACTAGGGGCGCTCTGGTGTATACCAGTTAAACCCCTTCTGTATAAAGGAAGGTATTTTTATTGTGCAGTGCTTTAAAATATATGCAGAGGCTCTTATTAAGGGTCGTTTGTGGATCAGAAGCCAAAGTAACTTCTTTAGATGGCCAGAGATCCAAGTCCTACATGGTAGTTTAAGCAGTAGCTGAGGTGCTGCATTTTAAACCAGTTGTAGAGAGTGTACTGTGGAGGCAGGAAGCCATCATTAGAGTACACTAGCGTAGTCGATGTGCGAGCTGACAATAAGCTCAAGAATATTAACATCAGAATGCACAAGTAAAAAAGGAAGTTTAGGCAGTATTTTCAGATAGAAAGAGCATGTGGCGGATACCTTAACTCCTAGAAGTTAGAATGATATTTTATCATCAAAGTGGCTTCTTTGATTTTTTTATAGTGTGGGAGGGAGTGTGACAGTGGCCGAATGCATCCAGGGACCAAGTAAATTACCAAATAGACCTGAGGCCTCCTAGAATCACCAACTCTGTTTTGTTTGTGTTACGTTTCAGACAATTAAGACAATATTTCATAAGCATTTGGAAGAGCTACAAAACATTTCGCCATCGACAGCAAGATCATGACTGAAAAAAGTATTTGAATGTCAATTGTCCCAAATGCTGTTTGATGTGTTGCATTATCTATCGTAAACAGTAAATTAGATATATATCAGTCCAAATCATTTAAATATTCATAGTGAAATTTTGCAACCCTGAACTTTATGTTCAGATAATTATCCTAGATTATGTTCTGTCATAATGTGTAGGTTATGTTACATTTGTAATGAGATAAACTATGGGCCTCATTACGATGCCGGTCGGACGAGCGTCCGATCGGCATCGTGTCGGAAATGGGACCGCCCACCAAGGAGTCGGCGATCCCGCTTCCCTAATTAGGATGCGACCACCTTCACGGCAGTCGTAAAGTGTATATTTCCTATTGCGGCTTGTGCTGCGGACTGCAGCACAAGCTGCAATAGAAAAATTATACTTTTCAAACATCCATGCACCGTGTGGTAGGCACTAAGTGGAGACCGTGGGGGACGGGGGCTCTGATGGGGGCCCCAAAAAGTCCGTTTCCAACAGCCTTTTGTATGGCGGTCAGACCGCCATAGAAAGGCTGTCGGAAACGTACATCGGAATCCCCAAGGTGGTGCCTGGGCAGTCACCACCTCCATTTTGGGGATTGCGATCCACCCTCCGCCCTGACAGGCTCTTTGAGGCAGAGCGGATTCCCCCCGTAGGCATCGGTTGGACCGCCAGCTTTTTCATGAAATGCATATCAAGTGGCTTAGTAGTAGTTTTAAGTAACATTTATTGATCAAAAGGAATTGATGGAATGAGAAAACCGTTTTACTAACAATTCTGGGCTGTCCTTAAAAACAGAAGGTAAAAGGTCAACCTTTCATATTGCTAACAAGTCCCTCATTGTCTTTCAAAAATAGATAAGATCATTCCATGTAAAATTTGTACCTAAATTGGTTCAACTGTTTCTTAAAAAATAACCAAGGCTTTGTGAACCAAATAAATCCCTTAGAATCAGTTCGTTGAATAATCTCAAAATAAATGAACTTTTAGGCCAAGAAGTGTTAATATGGACTGTATTACATCTTTTTAGTCCTGCAAGCTAGCTGTATTATATAAACTGTAGTATTTTCCTTTTGTAGTTTCACAAAAAAAAAGTGCAATAATACTCTCGCTACACAGTAACCCATGTATGGCTATAATGTGCTTTGTAGTTGATAGTATGAGTTTTTCATACCCTTGGATACCATTTTTAAAACATAAAGTATTGTTCATGTCTTTGTTTTCATTATTTTCCAGTATTTTATTTTGCACCTGTTTTCTAGAGAGTAATGAATTGCTGGTGCTCTTCCAGTCTGCATTTAAGTTCTTAACATCTTGGTATTTGAGATGTTTGGCCGTTTGATTTAGACTTTTGTGTTTTTTACCTTATCTCATTTTAACTGTCTAAATTCGTTATGGGCCGTACTCAGCGCCTTTTGTAATTCGTTGTCAAGTTCTTGAAAGACAGCTTTAATCTTTTTTTAACTGTCATGTGTAAATATGAAAGAATCTGCTGGAAGCCTTTTAAATATATGAAAACTTCTTCAAGTTCAGTTGTTTCCACCTTCCCCTTTTCATATCTGACAGTTCCTGTATTCCTTAGAACTACAGACTCAAACTCACTTTAATGCGATTGTTAAGATTATTTAATGTCATGAAGTTATCACAAACTGATGAAATACATGTTCCTATCTAGAAAGAATGACTACCTGCTTATGAGGCCCCATAAAAGATATTTGTTATGTAAGTGATATTTATACAGCATGAACCTGATGCATCTGCAACTAGTATAGCCTTTTAGCACTTGAAGACCATATGTTCACACTCATATGCGTTCTTTGCTGTCAGGAATATGCATTGCCACACGGGTCTGGACAGCTTGAGAACCAGTCGAAGGAGATGCTCTATTTGAAGTTATCCACGACAATGCAGATGGTAATTCAGGGTTCCCAGTTGCTTGAAGAGGACACACTTATGCTGACTGGGTTTATAAATGTGACTTTGATAGTATCACATTGCCTTTTTGCTCCCCTTTGGTGTTGTAGTAGATGTCTTTTTTGTAAGGGTATGAGATGCATACGGAAGGGACAAGCAGGGTTCATGACAAGGGAAAAGGAATTTTGTGTGTGTTGCGTTGAGAGCCACATGCTGTAGAAGGTTTGAATTTTGCATTCTGATGAGTGTTAAGAAACCAAGATCAATTAAACCATCATAGAACAAGTAATAATCAAAGATGTGCATTTGCTGTCTTTGCTTGGCCATCCAGACATGGAGGCATGAATTGCAAGAAATGTAATGTTGAGATTTCCCACGGATCAATCCCAAACTTTATTAGAATCACTCACCCGCAGAGCCCAGTGAAGGAAGCTGATGGAAAGGTTTTGTCCATGTGTCAACTACCAAAGAAGTATATCCAAGCAGGTATTTAGTATTTTACAATAAGCATTTTCAGCCGTTCCAGATCACAAATGTAAATAAGTAGGTAGGTTAAAAAATAATATATCATAAACACTAACTCGGAACTAAACTAGAATGAGGAACACAATGCAGGTGAAAAACATTCCAACACTCAAGAGTGTGGAGAAAGTAAGCAAACTGGTGGATTTTCCATCCTGTTTGCCGAGCCACACAATAAATCCATAGCAAAAGCAGGTCTGTAGCTTTGAAGAAACATTTCTCAAAGCTAAATTCCCAGAAATGCATATGAAAAAGCAAAGTTCAATTATTGCTTTACAGAATGTAAACTAAGCAAGTGGAAATTGTTAGTACATACTTTTTGCATTCTTGATAACACCTTAGCATTCACAAATTCAGAGTTAGGGGCATCTATGTAGCTGTTATGAGGATCCTACCTTCAAAAGTAGGCGAATGCCAACAAACTCCTCAATTTGGGTATATTCACATACCTCTTGTGGGTAGGTTAAAACCCTGAATACACTTAACTTGCAAATTTAGGTGAAAATCAGTAGTGAAATCCCCCTAGTTAAGGGGGTTGTAGAAGAAGATCCTTTATTGAAAAGCTTCTGTTTGGAAAAACACAGAAAAAATAAATGTGATAAATACACATTTGCATCCAATTTCCATATGCATATTTCCTAGGTTGGAAATGATATGTATATATGAATGTATGCATGTATGTATGTATGCAGATGTGTATAGCACAAACATAGATGCAAAGCAACACAATGCTGTTTATTTAGGGACTTATTATTTGTATTTACTGTGCATCCTTGTATTCCATAGTAACTACATAGATTCCCATGGGTACCCCTCCAATTCTCCCACAGAATTCACACATTTCCTGTAAACATAGAATTGGTCATGTGTGAGCAATTGTCAATTCCTTATTCTCTACCTTTTGTGAATCGAACCCTAAATCATCATCAATGGATTACTGAATAAAGTTGACTGCTTGTCAGAGGGCAGACATAGTCAAAGGCTTCACTAAATGTCACCACCAATCTTCCGCTGTTCTGTGCCTCCAGTGATTGCTCATCAGTATTTCACTGGCATATAATCCAAGATTCAGAAGGAAATGCTCTAGCAATGAAGTGAGAGCCATTTCAACATTCCCAAAGTTTTCCAGTCTCAGATATATTGATAGACAGCGCATAAGTGGGTTAAAAGAGTTCCCTTAGTTAAGCAAATTCTGAACTATGTGCTCATGAATTTTGGATCGCACTGACTAGATATACTCTTAAAACAAGGTAATCATATCATGGATCTGGTGACTTAGATTCTCAAGGTTCTTTGTTCTTATTCCACAGTTCTTGGCAAGATTTGTTTTCCATTTACTAAGTACTTTCTGCATGATAATGACTGATCTAAACCAGAAGCAAATTTAATTTCTGCCATGCCTAAATAGGAAAAAGAAATCCAAAAGCAAAATCAATTTTCTTTGTATATTCCCAGTGAACATTATAGTGGATCATGGTTGGTATCTGTTATAAAAAGCTGTGTTCAGAGAACCCGTATTGGTTTTCTATTTCCCGTTATAGGCTTCCAATGTCTTTAGGAATAGATGAGTTTTCCATAACCGACTGCAGGATTCAGATTCTGGAAAAAATTACTTTAGCGATGAGGTCTATCGCTCAGATGGGCTTCATTGTGTATATTTCATAGATGATGATAAACTTTCACAAAATTGAAACACAGGTTTATTGGATACTAGTACATGTCAGAAATAAATATCCTCCCATTCCTTTTCTTTTCATTTATTGGCTTTAAAAGAGAGACAATTTATATTTTACACCCTCCAGTAGATTTTGGACAGTAATTTTAGAAATTATATTCCTCATAGAAGTGGAAACAAGTATGGATTTCCTGAAAAATATAAAATATTGTGATGAATGATTTTTCCTCTTACTCAAAAGCTGAAATTGATATTAAATGACGTAAAGGGACCCAGCTGTAAGGCCAATAAACCTGTCTTAATGGAGAAAGAGTAATGCACCGCTCTTTGATAACGAGTCGGAGTAATGGTGTGTGGAAGTCACCCTCTGTATCCTAGGCTTACAATTTAGAACCCAAGTTTGTCTTTAAACACTAATGTTCCCAGACTGACATTAATATCACCAGGTTATGGATTCCACAGCTAAACAAGACAGACATTCTGCCCAGCAAGGACAGCGATTACACTCTCTCAGAGAACTGTGAACACAGGGCCTTGAGAGCTTGTAGGAATTGCTGAACCAGTGGCAGATCACACAAGTCTATTCTTAAAACAAGACCTAGTTCTCAGGACACTGTCCTCAACAAGGTAGCTCAGAAGTCAGGAGAGATCTGGTTAGTAGGATAGACGACCCATTATAGGCGCAACTAAAGGCTATATTTGCTAATGTTTTACACGGGTGCTTGTGTGACGTATTGAAATGCAAAACGTAGTATCCAATTATTGTAAATTTTAAAGGCTTGCTAGTGCAGCACAAATTTGTATTATGCTGTGCGGGTGTCCATGCAAATGAATTTCTAAATATCATTGTGAACAGTGAATATGAAACTAATCGGGTGATTCATGTAATTGCAACTGCAGATTTTTTGCAAATGTGTGTTTGCATTTAGAGATTCACAATCCAGGATGCCAGTTGAGAGGTGGCTAGGCACATTTGCTGGTTGGCCCACAGTGCATTGTAGGGAAAGTAGGTACACCTCCACTTTTTGAATATGCATTGGCCCTCATACACAATCTCAGTGGATCTCAGCAGGCTCCCAACTTTTCACCCATGCATCCTCTAGTAAAAGCCTTAAACATCTGTATGTTAGTAGTAGAAATGTAATTCTATATTTACAAGAGCAGTGGAGTATGGGACTTGTAATGCCTTAAGGGAAAATGTTGTCTCTTGGCTTTACAGTGCCATCCTCTGTGGCTGTCTTACTCTAGCTCAGTAAGGTATTATGCCAGCACAACACCATGAGAAAGTTTCCTGCACCTGCCATGTCCAACAACATCAGCGGCGGCCGGCACAGGTAAGCGCGATGGGGTGCGGAGAGGTTGGGGGGAGTCGACAGGCGACAGAATAGGTCAAATTAAATAAATGAATCCTATTCCGGTGTCTGTCGACTCCCTCCCACGGCCTGCTCCACCTCCTCACCATGATTACCTGCACCGGCCGCGACTGGATAGCATGTTCCCAATCACACATTTTTTGCTGGGGCAGATGACAGTGTGATAGACAATTTGCAAACACATAGCACATGCACAAACTGACTTGATGAATCAATGCATGTGCAAAATAGGATTTTTTTTCCATTGGCTTCACAAATCAGGAAGAATCTTTTGTGAATTTGACGCAGGATATTTATAATAGTGCTACAAAAATATTTTCAGACACTAAATCACATTGGTGCACATATTAGAAATTATCCTCATATTCACAACAAAACTAAAGTGTGCCTTTTTTCCCTTTTCTTAAAATGTGTTTAACATTTTTGTTCGGTAAACATAGCAAGTATATCCAAACATCAGCAATTGCAATGTATATGAATACTTTTCATGCATCTTTTAGTGAAAATGAGCTACATTTTAGATGGGTGATTGTTGCCAAGCAGTGCCAAGGCTGTGTGTTATGTACTAGGGAACGGCTGTGGAGCCCTTGAAATCCTCACTATTATAGGAAGAACTGTCAGTGTTTCTTCTTTGTTTGATGGGCAGGGTTGCGTTTCTAGGACAGGAAGTGAAACAAGT
This sequence comes from Triturus cristatus, assembly GCF_964204655.1. Classification (NCBI taxonomy): domain Eukaryota; kingdom Metazoa; phylum Chordata; class Amphibia; order Caudata; family Salamandridae; genus Triturus; species Triturus cristatus. Next base: position 629,926,564 of record NC_140587.1, read on the forward strand.
GACAGAGTTGTCTGAGCAGATGAAGGAAAGTGGTCTCCTTTGTCCAGGTACCTTGACAGGTTGATATTTAGAAATTCTCAGTTATCTTCAGACATTTTAAAGATATGTTGTTCTGTGCAATAGAGACTTTGTTAACCTTACTTAAGCCTAGATAGATGGCGGGTCCATCATTGTACTGCTATGATGAGCACAATGTGTACAGAGTGTCTAAGTAACATACAATGGAAGCAGTTCACTGCTAGATTCCCTTCACTGTTATGCGGCAGAGGTGTTCTGAGAAAAGATACAGGTTTGAGAGGATCGCCTCGGAAGTGAGGGTATCAATTAAAAGGCCTTTCATAAGTACCTTACGTCTTGTAGCCCTACAAAGCATCCTCAGGTAATAGAATGGGCTAAATGCAACCCAAAGACCACGAAAAAATTCACATGCACTGCCTGCATTATAATTCTATAAAATATGATTCCAGGGATTGAGGTACTTCCACTAGACAAGAGGGGGAGATAGCAGAATTATGACCGTCTCCTCACTGGACCTGTTTGCCACATTTACTGATATTGTTGGCAGGCCCAATACACTGTAAAACTCTCTAATAGTGAATGTGGGATGAAGCCTAGGATTAGTCAATGTGGAGACGCTTCTTAAGTGAGATGATGCCCTGGACCATTTAAAAATGGAACAACCTGGTGAGAATTCATTAAACAAAATCTGCATTTCACCAGTTGTACTCGCTAACACTGTGTTTAAGTATGTATTTACTAGCTATCCTAATATCTACAAAGGAATGGAGTGCTGTACATAGCAGTGAGGGAACATAGGAATTATGCCAGCAGAAATATATTATTCAAAATCATCTACAGTGGCACATGGTGTGCTTTACGGCATGTGCCACTATAAATAATTTTGGTGGTACTCGATGTGTGGCACTCGGGACGCTGTTTGCCCGGCAGACCCTTTATTGTGGCCCGCAGACCTTTCTTTGGGAATTGATAAAACAGGAGCATAGAGGTAAAGCAGTTTGACTTTAGTTTTTTTATTGCTACTGCTGTTAGCCAGACAACATCGTTTAGTGATTCTGGTTTTTTTTCTATAGTCGGTTCAGCTTGTTTTATGAGCAAGGCTGCCCTTCTCATAAAATAAGCTAAAATTACTGTAGAAAGAAAGCCCAGCATCAGAAAACAAAGAAAGCTATTCTGCAAGGGTACATTTGTTTGTACTCTTCTGGTTGTGAGCTTTCTTTCTACAGCCAGTTAAGCTTGTACCATCATCAAAGCAGGCCTGCTCATTTTTGAAAGCTGAATTGAGTGGACTGTGGAAGGGTGTAGAAAAGGTATGGGAACTGTGACAGGAGCATGACAGGGTTGGGTTGGGTTAGTGTGAGGAGGTCCCTTCCAGGTTTTGTATTTCCAGTCTGGTACCTGCAATCATTTCTTTTTATAATAAATTCAATAATACAGGCAATAGAGTGCAAAGAAATGTCCTGTTGTGGGTACATACATGGAAATGGTAAACCTGATAGTTTTGGTTCAGTCAGTTTGCTTCATGTCAACCTCTCTGGCATCATTTTGCAGCTGGGTATGTTGCTGGTACTGCATGCAGTAATTATAGTTCTTGAATGTAATTGAATATAATACTGTACTGAAGGTAATACTTTTTGCCGCTGTGGCTGTTTCTCTGCCTAGGGTCAATACACTTTGCGATGAAGTGTCACTCGAGGTATCATACATAAATTATGAGAATGTCACAAATACATACAATGCAAACATGGAAATTACACAAGTATGCAGGCTCAAAACCTGGCCGCCCTGTAATATGTGTAAATGCATTGTTTTGGTGGAAAAGCTCAGTTTCATTGCTACAGACTTCAGATGTTTGTGTGTCACTGCAGGGTCACTGACTTAAATCCTGGTTGTTGCACTGGGGTAAAGAAATGCGTATTTATAATTCCATTGAATCTCATCTTGTGACAGCAATTACAGTGAATATGCAGTTTATAAATCTTTTACACACAGTACACAATAGAATGCAACATTTTAAAAATGTATAGGTTACACGTAGTTTAGCCTGAAGCCTGTAGGCTACTACAAAATGTGCAAAAAGATTTGAAAGGATGCATTTTCTCATAATCTTTCGGAAATAAGTGTTTCTTTTCTGTCCTCGTAATTCCCCACCCTGTCTCGGTGGGTTGCTGCATCATCCATGCAGGCCTCGGGCACACCCCACACTATGGGCGAAACAAAGGCCCCCGCAGGCCCACGGTGCGGGGGGGTGGAAGGGCGTAACCTCCAGGGGGCCCCCCTCAGCACCGCACTTCGGCTGGGGATCTCCAGATTGAGTCTGTAGGGGCCCCTCCATGTGCACTGCAGGCAGGCCCCCCTCAAGTTTCGTTATGCCACTGCCCCACACTCTACTTTTTGGTCCCCGAGAAAATGTTTGTGAGTATCCATGTCATAAGAGAAGCAGGATTCCTGCTTTGCAGCCAGAATCATGCATGCAGGGCGCATGCCTGATGGTGTTCCAAGCTCTTGGTGCATAGATAGAGAAGGCTTGGCTCTTGTGTTTTTCCTTTTTTCCATTTCCTGGTTCCTTGTGCTACTCTGGTTGCCTGGGGCAGTGCCTTTCTCCATCATGTGTGCCGGTGCACTGATCAGCACCATGTACAGCATTGCCAAAAAAGAAAATGGTTAATATGTCCACATAAGTGACCTAGTGCCGAAAAGAATAATATTTCCACAACTCACAAACACTGTGAAGGTCGAGTGCCTTTCATGTGGTGTGCAGAGTACGATTAAGCTGCTCTTTGTATTGGAAGTACAACAGTTTTGACAATCCGCCCATGCATACAGGCTGTACACGAGATTGGAAACTGCAGCCCATATTTCTATGGGTCTATAGGGAGGGCAGCAGAGAAGTGAATTCAGATGCATTAGAGCAGCATGAATTTCTAATATGTTGCTATTATGGAAAGGGCTACTGGCATATTGAATAATGCAGCTTTCAGAGCCGAGCTGAGTGTTATTACAAGCAGCCTGATTGCTGTTTTTAAAATAAATGTTTAAAAAATATTACCGAGGCACTTTCTTTTTCATGTAATGCATAAAACATGGAACAATGGATTTTAGCTCGGGATCTTAAAATACGCCAAAGAGCAGGTGATGTCAGCTCCAATTCTTTTCAAAACCCAGTGAGAGAAGAAAGCGTTTGAAATTAAATGGATGTCGCTACACTGTATTTCTTATAAAACGGCAAAGAAAGACAGACTTGGCTCTGCCGCCGTCGACAGACTAATAACTGAAATAATTATTCGACGTATTCCAGAATACATTTAAAAATTATCAATGGCAGCCTGGTTTGTTCTCATAGGGTGCTACTGCAATGTGGCCATGCAGGAGAGATGCTCCTTAAGGGTTTCCTTCAAGCATCTTTCCTGCAGGATGGAACCACTAGAATGCCTACGTCACTGGGTGCCTTGCATTTTTTTCCAGTTTCCAGCTGCTAGCTTCTTCTTGCCAGCTAGTAGAATTCTGCTTCATATACGAAATTCGCCTGTAGTCTAGGGACTGACCGCAAGTTCACCAGCAAGATTTTTCTTGGGTGAAAAAGGAAAAATTGAAAACATCTTTGGTTAAGAGTTGTGCCGTGTTCGCCACATTTATAAGATCGGACGCAGGTTCTTTCCACGCTGGTCAGACCCGCCCCACTTACCCAAGTGCCTGGTGGATATTGGGGAGGAAAGTGAGCAGAGACTTATGACCTATAGTTGGCCACATACAGCCAGTTCATCATCCAGCGGCCCCTCACAATGCCCTGATAAGCAATGGTGGGAGGGGCTGCAGGGCAGGGGGAACGCTTCTACCCTCACCCTTTCACCTCTCCCCGTCGTCTATTTACCGAATGCTGCAAATAATTCCTGCAATATTTACCCTTATTACCTTCCCCATTCTCCGCCCCAGCAGTTAGCTAGGCTTTTGTGCCCGGCTTGCACCGAGTGTGTTTTTACTTGTCAAGTGAGCATCTTCTGTAAGAAGAAATGCGTTAAGACATACACGCCAACCCGCCCCCCCATGTATGCAGAAGACTACAGATTTCAAAGCTAGTCTCCCACCTCCCGGTTTCTGCTTGTTTCCCAGCTCCCGATTCCTGCTGGTCTCCCACCTCCCAATTTCCTGCTTGTCTCAGCTCCCGATTCATGCTTATCTCCCACCTCCCAATTCCTTGCTGTCTCCCAGCTCCCGATTCTTGCTTGTCTCCCAGCTCCCGATTCTTGCTTGTCTCCCACCTTCCGACTTCAACTTGTCTCCCACCTCCCGATTCCTGCTTGCCTCCCACCCCCGCTTCTTGCTTGTCTCCCACCTCCCGCTTCCTGCGTGTCTCCCACCTCCCGCTTCCTGCGTGTCTCCCACCTCCCGCTTCCTGCGTGTCTCCCACCTCCCGCTTCCTGCGTGTATCCCAGCTCCCGATTCCTGCTTGCCTCCCACCCCCTCTTCTTGCTTGTCTCCCACCTCCCGCTTCCTGCGTGTCTCCCACCTCCCACTTCCTGCGTGTATCCCAGCTCCCGATTCCTGCTTGTCTCCCACCTCCTGCTGGTCTCCCACCTCTCGATTCCTGCTTGTCTCCCACCTCCCGATTCCTGCTTGCCTCCCACCCCCGCTTCTTGCTTGTCTCCCACCTCCCGCTTCCTGCGTGTCTCCCACCTCCCGCTTCCTGCGTGTATCCCAGCTCCCGATTCCTGCTTGTCTCCCACCTCCTGCTGGTCTCCCACCTCTCGATTCCTGCTTGTCTCCCACCTCCCGATTCCTGCTTGCCTCCCACCCCCGCTTCTTGCTTGTCTCCCACCTCCCGCTTCCTGCGTGTCTCCCACTCCCGCTTCCTGCGTGTATCCCAGCTCCCGATTCCTGCTTGTCTCCCACCTCCTGCTGGTCTCCCACCTCCCGATTCCTGCTTGTCTCTTCTCCCACCTGCCGATTCTTGGAGGGGGATATTAGAGGGCGTGGCAGGCCATGACATTTAATTGTTGCCAGTTTTACATATTGCATAGAAAAAAAGAGTTTATAATTTTGTTTTTGTTTGCGCTATGTATTAAACTGTCAAAAATAAAATGCTGATTGTCCCCATACATGCCTATAGACTGATTCACACAGACTGCCTGTGCGCAGTCTAAGTCAAGGAGTAAACTGCATTCTCCAAAGTATTTTTTTTTAAATTAGATCTCCCACTTGCCTGCTCTAAAATGTTGTCATGTATGGTTTGAGGACTTTAAAAATATACTTGTTTTTAGGTTTGCAGAGTTCGATTGGGGGACGTGGGGGTGTGGCCCTTTCGTTGTTTATGACAAAGGTATAGAATATTTTATATATTTGAAGAAAAAATACATGATTAATTTCGGCGTGGGTGCTGAGGGGCGCTTTATTTGTGTGTGTTTGTGCGTTTCACATACTCCCTGCCCGCAAGAGTGCTCGTCTGTTTTCTACTGCATGATATTTACGTGTTTGTTTTTAGGTCTCGGCTCGAAGGCTGCGCTTGCGCAGTCTCGGTCCGAGATTTAATGACTTGGAGAAGAGGGGCTTGAACCCACCCCTCTTCTCCCCTGTTCTCCATTGGCTGGCCTCTTGAATGCTGGCCAGCCATTGGAGAAGAGGTCCGTCACTCCGAACAGGCCCTGTCCTTTTCGGATTCGGGGGCGTGTTTTTTTCAAGAAGTCTAATTATCTCCTCCAGCCAATGGCAAGAGGAGAACACGCCCCTGAATCCGAAACCGCCGCTGCCTTTCTCCGAGGCATTTCTGTTTTGCCTCGGAGAAAGGCGGTGGTGTCTTCCGGTGCCCTCGGCTTGTTTACTGTTGGGCCCTGTGTTAGACTTGTTCCACGTGGCTCAGGCTGATGCCTGAGCAAGAGCTATGGCTGTGTCAAAGATGAAAGCAATATATTTGATTTGTTTTATATTTATCAAAGCGAATTCCATTGGCGAACGATTCCCTTTCCAATTATTATTTGACTAAAGATGTAAAATCGAGCTCTAGCTCCAGTGTAAGAGCTTTTTATACCACGTGCTCACTTTAAAAACAGCTGGAAGTCTCACATGAATTTATGATATTGATTAGGAAACCCTCGTTCGATTTCTAAAGTAAAATTATTGCTCTCTTTGCAATGACGACATGCCAGAATTCCCTTAAAACACGTTGCTCTATGGGAGTGGCTTAAAAATCGCCACTTCCCAACATGGCTGACTCGAAGGAGGCCGTAAAAGGTTCTTTAATGAACATTTGAAAGGCGTCGGCCATCTTCAAGTGATTGATTTTTATTTTGAATTTAACTTGCATGTACTGTGTATTGACAAATATGAGTTGACACATAGTAACAAGTAGCGGAAATATAACATATTCGCATCAGACTTCCTATTTTAACTTTGCATAGTTCCGACCTGTTGTCAGACTAGAATCAGGATATCCGTGGTAGTCTTTCTTCTATGTTAGTAGCCCTCCTGCCTGCCGGTTTCTGTTCTGGTTTCCTGGTTCCACTGAGGCTGGGTGTACCGCCCCTCCCTCGGGTGTGTCCTGCGCCGCCTTTCACCAGCCTCTGCATGTTGTACAGTATCCTCGGCTCGCTGTCCCGCATTCCTCCCAGTCTTCGCTGTATCCTAAGCTCTGTCATGAAGCCTTTGGTGGTGTTCGTCCTCGGCGGGCCCGGTGCCGGCAAAGGGACACAGTGTGAGAAGATAGTGGAGGTGAGTCTGAGAGGTACATTTTTCACCCAATCCTAGGACAGTTCCATTCTCTGGCACCCAGTAGAGCAGCACAGACGTCCAAAAAGGCATTTCTCCGGGCCTAGTGCCTCTTTCCCACCTACCAACCGCTGTGGCTGACTTGTCTTAATTGTTGGGCATCGCACCCCACCTCGCTATCCAGCCCATACCTCTCCCCTACCCCTCTATTATACGTAGAACATCCATACCCGGCGCCTCTTTTTTTTAATTTAAATTTCTAAGGGATAAGACCAACACCTCCATCTTTTCAATAAGACACATATTTTCCATCTGTCTTCAGACACGTATTATTTGAGCCCCCTCACCACGTTTCCGATACACGCCTCGATTATCATCGCCTTTATTCCCGGGTTTAACCTAAACCGTCTAATGCATGTTTTCACGACCTATCCGCCCCACTTCCGTTGCTAGTTTGTTATCTCGTGTTCATCCTTATCCTTTGATATTTTTTTAATTTCTCTTTACAGATTGTTAGCCTTACGGCACCACCCTCTCCAACACAAAAATGCACAATCGCACATTTGCACTACTTTCTTTTTACCAATCCATCTCTGAGTTGTATTTAACAAGCATTTACAATGCAACGGTCTCGGCATTGTTAAAGTTAGAGCTATTGGCATTGCTCATGACAATGCCGATTCTTTAAATGTTTTAAAAACAAAAACATAAACAAAAATAATGTCATGAGCAATGCCAATAGCTCTAACTTTACCAATGCCGAGACCATTGCATTGTAAATGCTTGTTATCTATTGAGAAAGTGGTTGTGCAAATAGGTACGTTCCTGCCCGTGGATGTTTGTGACTGTCCCCGTACACCAACCATTAGATCAGTGAAGCAGCGTTAACAAACTACCTGAGTAGGTTTATGGCCCGGAGATAAGCTTTGCAATAATGTTCACATTAAATAATGCAGCACCTTACACTGATCTACGCTGTCGACACATTTCCGCGCAATATTAAGTGTTTGGAAGAATCGTGGCAATTTTCTTAAACATGCATGGCCGTCTGACAAACAAAGCCCTCGCGCGGTAGATTTCCTGTGATATTCACTTAAATGAATGTTGCGTTTGTCGTATAGAACCGTCATTTCCTCTCAGGGTGCTCTGTGCATCACAGACTGCGCGCGCCTCTTTCAACAATGATAAACATTCTGGTACCCCCAGAGTGCCCTGACCTCGTGCCAAGAAACACACGGCCTGCCTGGCGTTTCCTTCCTCCGATCACTGCCCCAGGGTCTGGAGATGTATATGTGGCAGGTTACCATAGATCACGGGGTGAGATTTCGTTTACTGTTTTCACTCACGGAGCACGGTGAAGTAGGCACTCAGGTCGCACAGCAGAGCCTGTCTTGCTGCAGGCAAGGACTTAATTCCATGGGCAGGAGCATTCTTTTGTTCCTCAAGAACAACAACAAAAAGTATTGTGCCTTTTAGGGATGAAAAAGAAAGAATGTGTGTCTGTTTTTAAAAATGCTTCAGGAATGCTGCAGAGGCCCAAATCACAGGGAAATATATGCACGGTCTCATCAAGGCGACTTGATGAAAGAATGAATTATCATGCAAATTCGAATTCTAAATAGTGAAATATATTCAAATCAATAATTGGAATCCGTACTGCAATTAAGATCATGCAAATATATGGTCATTGAAATACAACCTCAATGTCTGTTTTGGTGGACAAAGCACTGTTTCAAAATCATCTTGAGAGCACATTTATATTCAAGGATTTGAAATACTGCATCAACCTGCTCCCTCAAATAGAAACAGACTGAGATAAACCACCGTTCATAAGCAAAACTAATACCACCACTAACAGAAGTAACACCCAGGCAAACATGCCTTTGCACAACATTCCCATCGGGCACGCCTCCCAACACCCATCTGTGGAATCTCTAGCCAGCATCACAAATTCACTACATGTCACCACATACAAATGTTATGTTACACGATTTATAGAGCGCATGGCTGTCCCAGCAAAGGGACGTCCCAGCGCTAAAGAGCAGGGAGAGAGAAGAATGAGATGAGTAAGCTACTAAAATAGCCATGATAACGCGTAGCCTCATTCTCCATTATGTCTGCGGCTCCTGACCCCGATATTCGCACCTCCTTGATCACAAACTCCTCTCTTCAGACTGCCAACCACCCTGTTTCTTTAAGAGCTCCCCATTTTGTCCGCATCTCCAAAAATAAAACCTGACCTAGATAAATGATCCAATTATCAACCATTTACCTCAATCTCTTTCTTCGGGAGTATCCTCTCAGCAGGAATCTCCTTCCAGCTCCCACATATATTGAAGGCCACTAGCTGCTTCCGGCCTTCAGTTCCTTGAGCAACCACCCTTCTTGTGGCACTAAAACAGTTGTACAAGTGGTAATGTCCTGAGGAAATCTAACAGTGGATCTCGCTGCCTTGTGGTACTTCTGCGTCTTTGAACAGAGAAAAGCTTCACTTATTTGCATCCTTTCAGTCATCATACAGATATGAGTTGGTTCACAATTGTCCTTCCCGACACACATAGTTCTGTACGTGATTCTCTTCTAGTAGACTTCTGCATGTACTTGAACTCAGTTGCGTGCAGTATTTCAGACGATGCTTTAGCATCCATGGTGTTTACTCTGTATATGGGAGTCCTGAGGTCTGCTCTCTACACAACACATCTTCCTTCACCATTGTAATAATCGGATTGCACCATACTTCTAGGAAAGTCACCGGCCAATCATTTTCAGCATCTCAGAGCTAAACTAGACATCATGTCATCCACATTAGATATTGTTCATCTAGGTGTGGCTGTAAGTCTACTATGAATAGATCTACCAGTTTTCTGTGATTTACGGTAGTCATCAAATCTGTATTTTATAAACAAGGGATAAGTTACAAGTGGCAGCAGGTCAGTCTCCCTGGATTGGGTGGAGTGAACTGACACGGCAGTTCTAGAGTAGTACCATGACATATACATCTTTACCGCAAGAAGTCAAATCTGATCACTTTCTACCCACCTATACAGGGATAAAGATCAAGGTGAAAGATGAGAGAACAACTGCAAACATTAAAAACTGAATCCTAAAAGGGAAGACTATACGCTGGGCAAGACGGTGTAGCCTAAAGCCTGACCACAAGAAGATTAGTGCAGACATGTGATAAAACCGAAGCTGGCACACATCAGGAAATTTGAAAAATCGACCTCCGAGGAGCAGAAGCAGACAGCAAACAATCAATATTGGTCATTTTCTAATTCTTAGATAATCTCGATATGCTAGGCTCATCCCCCAATGGTTACATTGCACTTTCTACCCCGCGTGGCCTCTTTTACATATGAAGATGTTCAGTTTCCCAACCTCACCTCTCCTCCTGCCGCACCTTGAACCAAAGCTGCAGATTTGCGTACATATCTTGCATGCGTTTTAGCCTTTTCCCATGAATTAAGGCCACTTGGAAGAAGCCATATTCTTTTTTAAGGATTGGGCAGCCATTTACTATTAGCTTACAGTTCAAATCAGAAACATATTACAATGTACTCCTCTTAAACCTATTTTAAAGAAAACCTTAAATGTCCTAAAATGTAATTAAAATGTGTGCGTGTGTGTGTGTGTGTGTGTGTATATATATATATATAATATATATATATATATATATATATATATATATATATATATATATATATATATCATCTACTGGCGGTCGCCAGTAGATAGTTATAGTTAGGACCGTGTTTCCATAGGAAATCTAAAAATTCTATTTTGAATAACTTTGGCACCGGTTGACGAATCTTCGTGAAATTTTCAAAACTAATGGGGCGCTCCGCTCAGCTCCTACCCTGAAAGTCTCGGGGGGATTCGTCAAGTGGGGGCCGAGAAAAAAGGGGGTCTCAAAACGCGTTTTCCCCATGCATTCTCCCATAGGACCTTTAGTCGAAGGTACAGCCCGAACGGCTGAACAGAATTACTTGAGGTAGTCCTCAGGTCAGGGATGTGCCTTTTGCATATATGGAGTCAATCTGATCAGTGGTTCCTGAGAAAATTGCAGTTAAAAGCACATACATATCTATAGCCGCACACCATGCGCGCACCCTAACGTGCACGAGCGTAATTCTGATTGGTTGTTACATGTCAGTCAACGTTCGAATCGGTCGAAATCAGGAAGTGTCGGCCGCCATTTTGTTTGTTTTCAGTGCGAGAGTGGAAAAGGAAGGTGGTGAACGTGAAAAGGGGGCAGGGTAGAGAGTTCCTGACCCCCTAGCCTTGGTCAGGGGGTCCCTGAAGGACCCCGAAGGCAGAAAAAACATTTACATTTTTGTTTTTTAAATCGTGGGGGTGCGCGCACGGTGAAAAACCATAAAAAAAAAAAAAATTAATACGTAGTTTATTGAAAAATAAATATATAAAAAAATTATAATACATACATAACTTAGCATTTTATTGAAAAATAAATATATAAAAAAAATTATAATATATTCATAACTTAGCATTTAAAAAACCGTACAAATTCACTGAAAAAACTATAGGTTTCACACACGTTATAGTTAGGAATTAGCATTTAAAAAACCTTGCAAATTCACTTAAAAAACCATAGGTTTCACACATGTTATAGTTAGGTGGATATTTCACTCGTAAAAAACCAATGAAATTCCCCCGTTATAGTTAGTTGAGATAACTATAACTCGCGCGACCGCCACTCTATCACAAGGATGATGTCATCAGTGATGTCATGAGTGATGCCACTGACCATGTCATGAGTGATGTAATATGTGACGTCATGAGCAGAGGATTGCGGGCGCGCGAGTTATAGTTATCTCAACTAACTATAACGGGGGAGTTTAATTGGATTTTATGAGTGAAATATCCACCTAACTATAACATGTGTGAAACCTATGGTTTTTTAAGTGAATTTATATATATATATATATATATATATAATCTACTGGCGGTTGCCAGTAGATAGTTATAGTTAGGACCGAGTTTCCATAGGAAATCTCAAAATTCTATTTTGAATAATTTTGGCGCCGATTGACGAATCTTCGCGAAATTTTCAAAACTAATGGGGCGCTCCGCTCCGCTCCTACCCTGAAAGTCTCGGGGTGATTCGTCAAGCAGGGGCCGAGAAAAAGGGGGGGGTCCCAAAACACGTTTTCCCCATGGATTTTTCCATAGGGACTTTAGTCGCAGGTACAGCCCGAACGGCTGAACAGAATTACGTGAAATTTGGCAGAGAGGTAGCCATAAGGTCCGTTTGGTGCCTTTTGCAGGTTTGGTGTAAATCTGTTCAGTATTTTCTGAGAAAATAGCACTTAAATCAATATATATATCAATACGCGCGCAGGGTGCGCGCACTCGGCAGTCCGCGAGCGCACTTCTGATTGGTTGTTACATCTTAGTAAACATTCGAATCGGTCGAAACCAGGAAGTGTCGGCCGCCATTTTGTCTCTCGCACTGAGAGGGGGGTGAAACACAAATGAGAAAAACATCTAAAGGGGGCACGCTGGACAGTTCCTGACCCCCTAGCAGGGGTCAAGGGGTCCCAGGAGGTCCGCCAAGGGCAATTAAAAAAATTCAATTTTTTTCGGTAAATCGCCGAGTGCGCGAAGCGTGCGCGCACTATAGAAATGAAAAAAATTCCGCGAGGTTCGCGCAGCGTGCGCGCACGGTGTAAATACCTAAAAAAAAATTGCAATGTCAGTCCCCCCGTGTGCGCACGCTGTGCGCAGCACAGTGTGTGTGTATGGCTTTTCAACGATTAACAGTTTATGCCAAAACCCTTAACAACAAAGCGTATCATGTGTCCTCCTTGTGCGGACGGTGCGCGAAGCGCACCGTGCGTACATGGCCCATTAAGTGTAACGTGGGCGCGCGGTGCGCGTAGCGCACTGTGTGCCCACCGTACGTGCACGGTGCGCAAAGTGCACCGTGCGTGCACGGCACTAACTGCGTAAAGTGGGCGCGCGGTGCACAAAGCGCACCGCGTGCTCACCGTGCGCGCACGGAACGAACTGCGTGAAGTGGGCGCGCGGTGCGCAAAGCGCACCGCGTGCCCACCGTGCGCGCACCGTGCGCGAAGCGCACGGTGCGCGCACGGCACGAACGGCGTAAAGTAACTTAGCATTTAAAAAACCGTACAAATTCACTTAAAAAACCATAGGTTTCACACACGTTATAGTTAGGAATTAGCATTTAAAAAACCTTGCAAATTCACTTAAAAAACCATAGGTTTCACACATGTTATAGTTAGCTGGGCATTTTCCTCGTGAAAAACCAATGAAATTCCCCCGTTATAGTTAGTGCAGGCAACTATAACTCACGCGACCGTAATCCGCTGCTGATGACGTCAGATATTACATCACTGATGACATATGTGTCTTTCTGAAAAAAAAAAAAATATATATGTATAGCTAAAAAAAAAAAGGAAGAAGACATGGGTATATAAATGTGTAAATACAGTGATGTAATATCTGACGTCATCAGCAGCGGATTACGGTCGCATGAGTTATAGTTGCCTGCACTAACTATAACGGGGGAATTTCATTGGTTTTTCACGAGGAAAATGCCCAGCTAACTATAACATGTGTGAAACCTATGGTTTTTTAAGTGAATATATATATATATATGAAACCTGCAACTTATGCTGCTGTGGAAAAGTTGCATTTTCAGCATACTGAAACTAGAACTGTGACCAGATAGTACACACCACAGTTAAAAAAAATGAGTTCACAGTGCATGCATAATTTATGCATGTTCACATTAGGGGCCATATGTAGGTAGCCTACAATTTACCGATTCATAAATACCGAATTTTACCGATTCGGTATTTATGAATCGGTAAATGTGATGTAGGTAATGATTCGGTAATGTTTACCGAATCGGTAAAATTCGGAAATTATGAATCTGTATTTACCGATTCGGTAATGAGGCATACCTTCCCATTCATTCCTATGGGCCTGGAGGCCCATAGGAATCAATGGGAAGGTATGGCTCATTACCGATTCGGTAAATACCGATTCGGTAATGGGGGGAGCACATACAAGGGTGGCAGGGTGTCACATTGACACCCTGTTGCACCCCTGAATCTTGCATGTGTGCACATGTGGCGCACATACATGCCCTAAGGGCATGTATGTCTGCCACATGGCACTCTTAAATCAGCAAAATATTGCTTTTTGCAAGGTATTCGTTATTTATCACCAACCTGTATTTGGTGGTAAATAACGAATTCTTAATACTGATTTGCACTCTTTAGAGTGCTCCCTACATTGCATTTCTGGATTCGGTATTTACCGAATCGGTATTTTACCGATTTCTTATTTTCCGATTCGGTAAGTACCGAATCCAGAAATGAGCCCCCTACATAGCAAATGCCTAAATACCGGTCGGTAACGGGATATTTACCGAATTTCGGCCGTTACCGACCGGTATTTGGCTTCCTACATATGGCCCTAAGTGCTTTAAAAGTCAATCTTCCGTAGACATCATTCCAAGAACTATTGTCACTGTTGGGTTCATTAATCAGTTCTGTTTTCATTGCAATCATCTTACCCCCGTCCGTTGTTAGTGTCTCGTTTTTCCATAAAGGGTTCCTTCTTCGTAAAGCGCTGATACATATATATATATATATATATATATATATATATATATATATATATATATATATATATATATATATATATATTCCAAAACCCAGGTTTCTCCTTCCTAGGAACCTTGTACAATAGAGCGCACTCAAATCCATCAGCGTTTAAGCAAGCAATTTTCATTTATTTTCGTCTCCACTGCTTACAAGTAGACAAACGCGTTTCAGCGTAACCGCCTTCGTCAGTGTCTATTCAATTGTTGCATAATCAGTATTTTAAATAAAGTTTTCATGCAATTTCATGGAAATGAAAAGTAACATTTTTAGATAAACATAGAAGAAGGTACAGTAATGCAGACATTGGTAACATTACTGCAGCGGCCATCTTTGAACGATCAATACATTACATCCATGTATGAGTTCATAACTTGAATCTACATATATATGTCACTTATTTGCATTTCATGTGATTATAATTCATCCATTATGAATTTCTATTCTAGCCATTCATTGCCACTAGAACACTTAAAGTAATATTTTAACTTCTCGGCCGCATTATATGAAAATTACGCCCTGGATGGGCTTACCTCCAAAAAGTCTGCATTGTTACATTCAATGGACAATTTAAATCATTCCTGTTGTTTCTCAATTACAGAAAAAAGAAAAACGTACTTCCCCCTTTCTTAAGAGATTTACATAGGATACGGAGAACCTCCAAATTAGCCTATATGGACCCACATTTCCTATTCATTATTGAGTCCTTTCGGTATTTTGGTTTGCAACTTTATGATATATTTAGATTCTAAGATACGTAATTTCTTCACCTGGTCTTCTCCCCTTTCAGATTTGACAATCTGATCTAGGCAGAAGAACCTGAGATGATTACTATTGCTTTGGTGTTCCATTTCAAAATGTCGGGCAACAGGATAATTGTGGTCTTTATTAGTAATTGCCCTTAGGTGTTCTAAAATTCTTTTTTTTTGGGGATGTATTGTGCTTCCCACATATTGTTTCCCGCACGGACACACCAAACAGTACACTGTATGATCCGAGTTGCAATTTAAAAGCTTGGAAATTGGGGTTCTCCCTGTTTTCCCTGGTATTGTATAATCTTTCACTTTGTGGCTATTTTTACAAGCTTTGCATTTCATGCAAGGAAAGAAACCTTTAACAGGTATCGGTTTCTTTTTCTTAGCTACATAGTGACTTTGAACCAAATGGTCTTTCAAGGAATTTCCTCTCCTGTATGTTACTAGGGGGTTGTCAGTTAGCACTTTACCCACTATAGTGTCAGATTTCAATATCTTCCAGTTTCTTCTGAGAATTTGAAATACCTCAGGTGATTTTTCAGTAAAATTAGTAATTATCCTAATTTTGTCATCTTTACTTTTTATCTTATTGAATTGCGCGTCCTCCAAGCGCTGAGCAGCACCCGTGACGCTGAGGTGCAACGGCTGGTGGACTTGTGTTGGTGATATATATATATATATATATATATAAGCCTAACATCTGCAGTATGTCCAATGCAGAGAAAAATATACACAGAGAGACAAATTTGTTGAGGAAATGTGGTTTACCTTAATTCATTTCACAAACAAGCATTGGCAATTGCAAATAAGTCTGGCTTTGACAGAATGTTGTATGATATTGTGAAACATTAACAGTAAATATCATTTAAATAAATGCGTATTTGTGTGGAAGAAAAGAATTGTAAAGTAATATTGTTGTGGGTTAAAAGGTGCATTGCCAGATACGCTGTAAATCCAGACCTAAACATCCATGTAGGTTAATAACTACCCAGGTCATTGACATAATATCGGAATCAACAATATGAAATATTGTGTGAAAAATATAGTTTACAAAAATGTAAATTTCCTATCCTTATAATGAATGGTTAGTACAACTATATGGGGGAAAAATATCGTTTCACACTAATATTGTTAGAAAAAAAATAAAAATATTGTTTCTTAGGATAAATATATGTATATAATTTAAAGTAGTAAACCTTCTATTGTTTAATATATACCATTAATATTATGTAAATTAATTAAATCTCACCAATATTTAAAATTCTATATAAATATATATATATGTGTGTGTAAATATATTTGTATATACATACATATATACACACACATTTATACACCTATATATAGTAACAATTATTAAAAATGTATATTTTACATTATATTATTTTTTTGTTTAATTATTGAAGTTAACTGCTATAAAAGCACATTATTTATATATATATTCATATATATATTATATATATATAAATTGTGTTACATTATTATTTATATATAATATGAATTTAGTAATATTTAATAAATATACATAATATTAATACATATATATATTATATATATATATATATTTTTTTCCACATAAAACGGAAACAATATTAACAATTCAATTCTAAAACAGTAAATCAATTACTAAATAAAAAACAAAAAAACACCTTTACAAAAAATCGTATGAAAATTTAGAACAAATACAAATATAAACAAGTACTGTAAAATTAAAATTATAAACAAATATTAAAAAAACAAATACTTAGCCAGTATTAGGAAATATTTTATAGTCCAGCAATAATAGATATATAATTCCCACTCCAGTTTTTGCAACAGTAGAGAAATTGTAGGACTTCAAAGGGATTATATGTAAAATTACCACTCCAAACAGTGCAACAGTAGGGAAAATGTTTGACTTCAGAGGCGTTAAATTTACTATTCCCACTACAGTCTGTGTAATAGTAAGGAAAGCAATGGACCTTTGACAGGTATGATTTACTATTCACACTACATTATAAGCAACAGTAGATAAACTATTTCACTTCAAACACATTATAAACTTGAATAATCCTATTAATTTAGAAAAAGTATAAAACTCTAACTATAAACATTATCACTTAACATAAAATATATATGTTTGTGGATTAAAATGATAAACAACAGTTATCAAATTTGCAAAATTCCTAAATAATGTAATAATTTTAAATTGAAAAGGAATGTTTATTTAATTAATACTAAATTTGCTTTCCACCCTATAGCCCTACAAATCCAGCAACCCACACTTAAAATATAATGAAAATAAACAACTATAACACAATTTACATGATTTATAAACAATTACATAATTAATTAACAATTAATAGTTAAATGTTAGTTATGTATTACTTAGTTAACTCCCCACCCTACAGCCCTACAAACTCAGCAGCCCACACTTAAAATGAAATTAAAATATATAATTATTACACAATTTACATAATTATGAATCAATTAAATATGTAATTATACATTAGTAATGATCATTTTTAAAATATTATTTAATTACCTTCCCACCATATGCTCCTACCAACCTAGCAGCCACAACTAAAATATTACTAAAATAAATCAATATTGCATAATGTGCATAATTAATAATCAATGGAATATTTTTTTATAAATGATTATTTGCTGATTAATTATCAAATAATTATCTACCCACCCTATACCCTACAAACCCAGCAGCCGCACCTAAAATGTAGCTAAAATACTCGATTATTACTCGATTTACATAAGAAATAATCAATTACATTTTAAATTGTAAATTATTTGTTAATTAATTATTACATATTTAACTTCCCACCCTTTACCCCTACAAACATAGCAACCAATACCTAAAATATAAGTATAATAAGTTAAAATTACATAATATACATAATGAATATCAATCACATACTTACTTCAAAATTATTAATTAATTAATACTTAATTTCTACTTAATTAACTTCCCACCCTTTCTCCCTACAAATCTTACAACCCACTACAAAATTATTAATTATTGTTAACAATTAAATTAACAATTGTAAAGCACTTAAAATTACAAACTATATTAAAAACAAATAATAATTATACAACAATATTATCGCATTACATTAATTAAAAAACATATTCTTTACAACTGTATTAGTGAAAACAATATTTATAACAACGATATTCTTAACAACGATAGTACTTACCTGAAAATACGATATCCTTGACAAAGATATTACTGCATCACAATATTTTTGCATCTGATGTATTATTTCGATACTTTGTCCATATACCAACTGCCCTCCTCCCCTTTGTGCTGCTACCAGAGAAAACACCATACATTTTCGAGTTACCTAAGACACTTTAATAGCATGACAATGTCCTGTATGTCCCTGAAAGTTCAAGTTCGGGCAACTGCATAAATTAACAAAATGATCACAGCAGTGTGGATGGCAAGTACTTTTTTGTGAAAGCACACAACTTCAGCACCAATCCAAACGTACTCCTGGGTCCCAACATGTGGGCGGGGCCAAAGCGGCTCTCTAGTGATACTCATATAATTGCCTGGCGACAGCTGCGCTAATATGCCAGACCATAAAAAGGCGCTTGATGTCCTTTCTTGTCTGTCAATGGCATAATCATCAAAATGGTGTACAAAATCGCATTCATGTATATATATACTCACAAGTCATGCACTGTGCAATGTAGTAGCCCATACCTTTGTGGAAATATGGATTTTTATGGTCGGTTATGTCCCCTATCTTGGACCCCAACGGCTTCATGTATAAATCACAAGTACATGTATGTTCCCTCCAGTTCCAGTTATGAAGACGCAAACACATGTGCGTCCACCGTCAACATGTCCTCTTTCAGATCCGCCATGAATGGGCCGGATATTCTATTCCTAAGTATAAAAGGCCACCGGCTTTATATGGTTCACTTTCCACATTTCTACAGATTCAGGCGAATAGGCCCTGATTCTGCCACCAAGCCTTTTCCTGCCTTCTGCCTCTGAAAGCTCCAGTCTGAGCCTGCATCTGTGACCATGAACTTTGTCTTACTCCCTGCGCGGCTAACGGTGCCTGATCCAGCCCGTCGCCTGCCAAAAACTGTATTTCACCTTCGAGATTATCTCCTTCGCTCCTCATCCGATGCATTCCTGTCTAGTAGTTTAGGTAAACATTCCTCCAACTACCGTGCAAAGGACCAGGCCTCGCTGCCCTCATGCAAGTAATTCATAACCCCGTTACCATGGAATATTCCTACCCCCTCGCATCTAGTGTAGACACTTAGACGCTTGTACACGCACTAATAGTCAGTATAGTCAGTATAGAATAAGATTCTATCCTAAGAGACCTCTCTTTTTGGATAACACAGTTCTTTAAACATAGGATATTAGATATGATTTGGGATTAGGTTGACATAACCCCAGACTTTTGTCTCCACATGTAGAGCTAAATGTCAAGCCCCTTCACCCTCTCGTTGCACGTCAATCACACGTCATGCGGCTGCGCGCGCATCTCTGCCAACTATTTCTGCTGACATTGCAGGATTCTCTTATGGATCCACCCACTCATGACATCATGTATGACGACGTTTATTAACTTACGCCCTCTATTAGCTACGTATGCACCTTTATCAGCTGTTACGCCTCTTGCATCTGCTTTACTGTAATGTATTTTCTATAAAACTGCCTACCTGTCAATAATGTATTGTTCCTTCCTTCCTGAACTTTCGTGGTGATGGAATAGAAGGCCCATAATTCGAATTATGTTCCTTTGTATAGGAATAAAGCCCGTTCCGAACCTCTAATATCACGGATTCTGCCTCTTATTTTACTGAGCTGATCTTATTAGTTTTCCGCATCAAATTAAGTACCGGTAATTAAATTATTTACCACACCTTACTTGCGATCTCTGTTGTGTTTTATGCATATGCTCTTGTAGGTACCAGATGACCATAAAGGTGCCGATCACGATCCGGTAAAAAAATTCCCCGTACGACTCGTATCCGGTCTTTTTACCGTACGAATCGCACAAGTGCCGTACAAACTGCCAATTACGATTCGCATGGTAAAAAGTCCATACGAATCGCATTGGGAAGTATTCCCCACACGTCCTCGGGTCGGAAAATGTGTCCGACACGTCCACGGACGATTTACCATACAAATGTGAAAAGTGAAGTCCGACCGAGGAATTACGATCCATCCCGTGTGTCCGATGTTACAACCGTATGGAAAAAACACCGTCCGCACCGAACTCCCATAGCAACCATGGAGACATGTGCCCGCATACGCGCCGACCCCCCCCCAGCCCCCGTACGTACGCGCCGACCCCCCCCAGCCCCCGTATGTTTGAGTCGTACCCCCCCAGCCCCCGTACGTTCAAGTCGTACCCCCCCCAGCCCCCGTACGTTCGAGTCGTACCCCCCCAGCCCCCATACGTTCGAGTCGTACCCCCCGTGTATGTACACCCGTGTACGTGTCGAACCCCCCCGTGTATGTACACCCGTGTACGTGTCGAACCCCCCGTGTATGTACACCCGTGTACGTTCGAGTCGTACCCCCGTGTATGTACACCCGTGTACGTGTCGAACCCCCCCGTGTATGTACACCCGTGTACGTGTCGAACCCCCCGTGTATGTACACCCGTGTACGTTCGAGTCGTACCCCCGTGTATGTACACCCGTGTACGTGTCGAACCCCCCCCCGTGTATGTACACCTGTGTACGTGTCGAACCCCCCCGTGTATGTACACCCGTGCACGTTCGAGTCGTACCCCCCCCGTGTATGTACACCCGTGTACGTGCCGAACCCCCCTGTGTATGTACACCCGTGTACGTGTTGAACCCCCCGTGTATGTACACCCGTGTACGTTCGAGTCGTACCCCCACCCGTGTATGTACGGTGTGTGCCCCCAGCGCTACGCGTACGTACGGGGGCTGGGGGGGGTACGGCACGTACCGGGCCACCTACTCTGGTCGTTTCGCGACGTACTTCGCATTTCCGGCACTTTTTTGGTGCCGTGAAAATATTGCCGTCCGGACTGCTGTCGGTTCGAATCGTGGTTCCTGGGTCTTGAAACGCTGCCTGACAGCGTCCAAACGTCACGTCGCAGCATTCCCGGAGCACATTCGTATGTATATTTTCGTCGGTCGGTGTTTTTTACGATTCGTACGGAAATGGTGTTTCCGTGCGAATCGTAATTCCATGTTTGTGAAGTTTTACGACCGGGTACGAGTCGGACGGAGAAAACGCTCCGACCGACGGTTCGTACCCGGTTTTTGCTGGATCGTAATCGGCACCAGAATGTTGACTTTAAAAAACATTCTGATTAACAAAACTTGCTTACCTACTTATACTCATTAGGAAGTTGAAGTGACAACAAACCAGCTGCAGGGAAGATAATAAACGTCAAACTAGCTGTTGGTGCCCATTAATTAACTGAACTTTTAATTGCACAGAGAAGTAGTTTGTACAGGATCTCAGTGCTGGGACTGTTTTCGGTCACTTGTTGTACAATTGAACTGTACTCCGTGCCCATTTTTGCTCATCAACTGTATGTGGAGCTGGAAGACAGCCATAGGTGAGTAGGGCCCATGTTTGTGTTTATGAAACTAACTGATTTGCATGGTCTTGTATCCAATTGGGTTCCTTGATAAGATTGAGCTATTTGGTAACTTTAATTTTGGTGTATTATACGTACCACTTGTAGATTTCATGATTGACATAGTTTGTAATTTTGTATTCACCCCATAATATTTTTTCATTGGAGGCATTAAAAAGAAATAAAGTTTTGCCACAGTAAATGTGAATCACTGAAGATAGGGACCAGCATTGTTTCCCAACACTCTTACACTAGTTAATATAGACAAAAAGTGATTATTCCACATTATGTGTTTAAAATGACTTCCGAGTTGTAAAAGTGGGGCCGTTTTGTCACATTTCATTGCTATTCAGTTGCCGTTAGGTAGGAGTTCTCGTTCTTCCTTCATTCCTTTGTAGTCTCCTAAAATGTGGTGGGTTGTGCTCTGTTTCCAAGAGGTCCTTTGGTTTAAGAAGTAGCTCATGATAAGGTAGTTAGTAGTAAAGTTCTCTTTTTGCAGTATAATTTCAAAATAATGAAGTAATTGCACTGTATTTCCAAGTCTATTTCACCATAATTGCAGACTCTTTTAAAGTCAATTACCAAAAGGTGTAATTGACTAACATTGTGCTATTTAATTTTTCAAAACAATGATAAATATGTTTATAAAATAATCCCTTCTTTTTGTGTTTTGTTTGCTACCTTGAAATGAGCAAGAATTCACAACATATACAATCACAGAATGGAGTGATTAATGTGCTATTTAATTTTTAATTAAAGAACAACAACTTGAATTTTACTGGCAGTAAAAATCCACATGCCGATCCCAATTCATTAGACCTCGACATTGCTGTGTCTGGATCACAGACACATTAAATTTAGGGGCCTGAATTAGTTAGTCCGGCATTTATTATATTTAGCAAAATTAGCAAGAACTGAATGTCTTTATGAAATTTACCAAAAAACAGTTGCTTCCAGCATTGGAACAATTACGTACAAGGCAGTAAGTAATACAAGCAATCCCTTGTGTAGGCAACATTGTGTTAGTCAATTTCTAGATACAATAGTTCTCATTGTTCACCGTCAGTACAATATTTTTTACATGTGTTTAATGTGATCTCATTATTGCTAGTTGACAGCCAGTCTTGCCTCCTGGTTCTGCATCCACGATCAGCAGAGACATTTTTAGGTCAAACATCTAGATAGTGCATGCACTGGCTGTAACAAGACATATTGTGGCTTACCAAGAAAAAGCATTGGATGGAGCCCTCTTGGGTTGGCTATTTTTGTCCCAGCTTGTCAATCTTGTGTTTGTCCCTTCCATGGAGCATTGTCTCTTTACAAGCTCTTTGATTGTCTGCCATCTCCACTTCCACTGCTTGCTCTTCAAGTTCTACTTTCTTCTTTTGTGTTAAGCCCATGAGAATGTGTGTGTTTTTGACCCATCTCCCACACATTAGCCTTTTCCCCTGCACTCCTGCTCTCTGTTACCACTTTTCCCCATCCTCTCCCTCTGGTGCTTGCATTGCTTCTCCAACCTGCACACTCTGTGTTGCTCTCCCAAAACCCACAGGTTTCTACCACTTACCTACTGCCCACCCTCTGTTTTGCCTTTACCCCAAACTATGGATTGCTATCGCATACATCCTCCCCTCCCTTGTATTGCTTGCGCACCCCTTCCAGCCCTTTCCACTCACCCAGTTATTATAGTTTTCCCTCCTGTGTTGCTTCCGTGTTCCATCCCACCCTACCCATGTTGCTCCTGTGTTCCTCCTACCATCCCTGTGTTGCTTCTACCCCCTTGCTCATTCACTTAAGAAAAAAATGCTTTGCACAGATAATTTTATTTATAGCTAGCAATCCATCAATGTGTAGTGTGCATACCTTCAAAAGGACGTAGGTGGCTGCATCAAAGTTTATTTTTTTTACTTTTGCCATGCTGCATGCCATCTCGGTTGTTGTGCAGCATGGCTAAAATACATTGGCAAAGCTAATAGGTCACACAGGTGAGACCTATTGGCTTTGCCAATGCTTGTTTATGATGTCTTTGTAGATCAGATTACAATAGTCTTTTTATATGGTGAGTAGGGTTCTCATCGGTTCCACTCCATGATACTTTCAAGGGTGTTTAATCCCTGCATATATATTGTAAACATTTTTAAAATGCAAATTGAAGACTGAAGAATGAAAAATATGTATCTCATAAAGAAATAAATACCCTAGTTATTTGGCTAAATACATTTAAAATAGAAAAAGAACTTAAAACTTGCAATATTTCTCTGTTGTCAACATTACAATTATTCCACTTTTCTGAATACCTAATTTGTGTTAGCAATTAGTTTGGTCAGAAAAAAAGACCTTTGTTCTTCTTATGGTCAATTGTACTTATGTAATTAAATGTAGTTTACTTGTCAGGCAAAAACAATGTATGTTTCTGAGTGTTATTGGGGTACTCCGGTGTTTAATTCACACAGGATTGCCATCACAACAAATTACCCTCAAGAGCGTACCACAAATAAATACATAAGAAAGTCTCAAGTTACTATGATTTGTTTTATACTTTACTGACGTTATGAAATAATCTGTGGAGGCATTCCCCATATCAATAGCCGAATATTCACGATTACCTGTATATTTCTCAAAGTCAACCAGGAATAATCAATTCTGATCATTTCTTTGATCCTTAGTCTCCACATGTCTGATTGTCATGCCTGTGTTCAGATACCAAGTTGATACTTGCCTTGACTCTATTTTCATGACAAACATATGGACACTACTAAAGTAGTCTTACTGTATTCCTGCTTACAGTTCACACACCTTATGTCACCCAGCTGTGTGTACTAATACCTGTGTGCTATCTTGTGCTGATATGTGCAGTACTGGAATGTCTCTAAAACCTGACCTAACAAAATCTACCAATTGGATGAAGGAGAAGAAGCTTGTTATGGCATGTGCTCGAGAGACCATGCACTGTATTATTATTCTGTATGTAGTATTCAGTACTCACCCCACGTGGAAAGTGTCCTCGCTGCTCCATTGAACAACACATGTTGACAGTAGGATACGTTTGCAAGTACATCTGAGCCCTTGCAGCCCGTCCCACCTAAAAATCTTCTCATAGAAATCCACCAGTTTAACATTCACCAAAAGCTGCTATAAAGACAGAGAGACAGTCCAATACTCACCTTGACCATTCAGAAATCTCCCATCTTCTTCTATCACACCATCCCACCCAATAGCATAACTCTCAGGAGGTGGATGGATCGTCGGCTAATAATCTTGTGGAATTCTAAAGCGTGATGGTTAGATTATACTTAGCCCTATGTGTTCATTAAAACTAAAAGGTGCCCTTGTGTTGGTAGCTCAATAAACTGTACCACACATAATTCAATAAAGCAAGCGTCATCATGCTCATGATGTTTACTAGTACACAAATGCACATGCCCATTAATCATCCAGTGGAAAATGTTAGCTTATTACTCTCTGTAAATAAAACAAATATCTGAAAGAGACACGTTAGTGATAAGATTCCTTACCTAAGAATATTCCAGGACGTCAGACTGGATCCGGAAAGTTTTCGTCAGCAGTACCCCTGCACGTCGGTAGGTGTCGTTGTACGGCTCTGCGTACGTCGTTGACGTTGTAGCCGCCGAGATTACATCGTCAGAGCTACTTAGACGCGCCCACGCGCTCTGACATCAGTTCTTTCTTTTCCCGCGCAGCAGCACAGATACGAGAGAGAGCGGTACCCCTAGTTAAAAGTTTTTATTTGTTTTCTGACAACTTGTTTTGTCGTGTACTTGACTCCTGGTGCAATAGGGATGCTCGGGTTTAAATCATGTAGGGCCTGCCGTCAAAACATGTCGGTATCGGACCCTCACGAAGTGTGTCTCTTCTGCTTGGGGCACGCCCATGACCCCAAGGCGTGCCCCGATTGTCGGGCCGTGGCGCCGAAAGCTTTGCGGGAGCGTTCCTGAAAGTTGTTGGAGGTCCAGGAATCGGTTCCATGCCGATGAGGTCCTGATCTTGTGGGAGGTCAAGGGACCGGTCGCGGAGCCATCAGCATCGCTCGTCGAAATCGGGGACAGGTCAAGGCACCAGAAAAAGTCGAAGAAGCGCCGTCGCTCTTCCTCTACCCCTCACCGGTCGCGGGACGCGGTGGAGGGGGCAGGCGGTAACTCCCCTGCAGCTCCGTTGGAGCCTCCGTCGTTGCCTGCGGCCTACCCACCCTTTCCGGGCCCGCACGCGACTTCGGATGAGGTGCAGGCCTTTATGTCGGCCTTGTGCCATTTGTTTGCTCCACCGGGTCGCTCCAGAGCACCTTCGGGCCCCGCGGATCCGTCGGAAGGGTTTGCCTCTGTGTCGCCGTCTGGCCTCGGCTACGCCGACACCATACCCTGCGGTGGCTCCAGCCTCGGCGCCGGCCCTGGATCCGGCACCAGCGCCAGGTGCGGCGCCGACGCTGACACTGGACGGCGCCAAACCAGGACTGGTATCTTACCCTCCCATTCCATTTCTTGGAGGGGAGTTTATCCCATTTCCCAGGGCACCTCGTCCTTACCGGCCTCTTCAGCAACTGGTGGACGAAGGGTAATACTGGGAGGGGTCTGAGGACCCTCTTTCAGCTCAATGCGAGGATGAGCCTGAGTGGGAAGGCGATGTGGAGGGTCCAGTGGATCTGGAATTCTCTCCACACCCTGGTACTCTGTCCCCTTCTTCCGTGGCCACGGAGGAGGTTGGGACTTTCAGTGGTTTTGCGTAGGGCAGCTGAGGCTCTTAACCTCGAGCTCCCTTTTGTACCTATCAGGACCAATCTCCTGACTGAGGTCCTGCAGCCGCAGTCCTCCTCTGTGAAGCCGTTACTGCCATTCAATGAAGCGCTTACTGATATCCTCTTGGGCACCTGGATTAAACCTAACACAGGAGTCCCTGTAGACAAGGGTGTGGCGTGCCGCCATCAGCCGGCGCCGGGCGATCCCAGCTTTCTCACACAAAACCCGACGCCTGAGAGTCTTGTTGTCCAGGCTTCTGCCTCGCCGAGTGCAATCCCTTCTGCTCCTCTGGACAAGGAATCTAGGAAACTGGAGCAATTTGGGAAAAAGATTTTCACATCTGCCAGCTCTGAGTTGAGGGCAGGGAATACTGCGTGCCTGCTAGGCCGCTATTCCCATTCTATGTAGGACACTGTGGCACAGGTGCTGCCTCAGTGCCCTGTGGAAGCACGGGCGGTTCTCTCCCAAGCCATTACCGAAGGGAGAGATGCTGCAAAATTTACAATTCGTTGTGGACTTGACGCGGCCGATTCTCTCGGTAGGGCATTTTCCACAACTGTGGCGCTCAGTCGTTATGCTTGGCTCCGAAATACTAGCTTCTCTGGGGATGTCCAGAACACCCTGTTGGACATTCCCTTTGATGGTACACGCCTCTTTGGTGATAAGGGGTGAATAGCACCCTGGAACGCTTTAAGGACTCTCGGGCTACGGCCCAGTCCTTGGGTTTCGCCACCACGCGTACTCCCTCGGGGTCCGCTTTTTGGTCCTTTCAAGGTCAAGGTCGGGGCGCCCAGGCGCGTTCTTTTCAGACTCGCAAGGCTGCGCAGCCACAGTCTCAGCGCAGCCGAGGACGTGGGACCCGCCGTGGTGGGTCCCGAGGACAGCGGACAGGTCAGTCCACCACCTCTCCTGCTACCCCCACCTCTAAACCTTCCTAGTCCAGTGTTTCAGGCCCACCTGACGCCAGTGGGTGGCAGGATTCGCCATCACCTTCCCCACTGGCGCTCCATAACCTCGGACAGGTGGGTTCTGCAAATACTCCGAAGGGGCTTCTCCCTCCCCTTCGAATCTAACCCTCCAGCCATGCCACCTCAGTACCACCGCATGTCGGGGGAACACTTGACACTTCTCCAGCAGGAAGTTACGGCCCTCTTGGCCAAGGGGGCCATCAAGCGCGTTCCGACGCCAGAAGTAGGTCGTGGTTGTTACTCCCACTTCTTCTTGGTTCCAAAGAAGGACAAAGGTCTGCGCCCTATCTTAGACCTCCGGATCGTCAATCGCTTCCTCTGGAAGGAGAAGTTCAAGATGCACACACTTGCTCAGGTCTTGTCTGCCCTAGACCCGCAAGACTGGCTGGTACCGTTGGACTTGCAGGATGCTTATTTTTATATCCCCATCCTGCCAGCCCACCGGCGTTACTTACGGTTC
This sequence comes from Triturus cristatus, assembly GCF_964204655.1. Lineage (NCBI taxonomy): Eukaryota > Metazoa > Chordata > Amphibia > Caudata > Salamandridae > Triturus > Triturus cristatus. The sequence continues at coordinate 629,954,460 of NC_140587.1, forward strand.
ACGGAGGGCCACGAGCACTTTCAGTTCACCGTGCTCCCTTTCGGCCTTACCAGCACCCCTCGGGTGTTCACGAAAGTGATGGCAGTGGTCGCAGCTCATCAGCGCAGATCAGGGGTTTCAGTCTTCCCCTATCTCGACGACTGGCTGTTGAAGCTGGGCTCGCCCCAGGCAGTCGTCTCCCACCTCCAGACTATGGCCAACCTCCTGCAATTGCTGGGGTTTTCCATCAACGTGCCAAAGTCGCACCTGATTCCCTCTCAGAAGCTCCTCTTCATCGGAGCAGTTCTGGATACGGCACAGTTTCGGGTTTATCCTCCCGAACAGCGAGTCCGGGACATTCGGGCTATGATTCCGATCTTTCGGCCCTGGTCCTGGGTTTCAGTCAGGAACACACTGAGGCTGCTGGGCCTCATGGCCTCCTATATCCTGCTGATCGATCATGCCAGATGGCATATGCAGGCTCTGCAGTGGGACCTGAAGTTCCAGTGGATGCAGCATCAGGGGAACCTGTCCGACTACGTCCAGATCTCGGAGGGCACTGCATGGGACTTGCAGTGGTGGCTCACGAACCAGCATTGGGTCAGCGGCAGATCACTCTCCCTTCCTCAACCGGAGCACACAGTAGTGACGGACACGTCCCTCCTGGGATGGGGTGGCCACATGGGAGAGGCAGAGATCAGAGGCCTCTGGTCTCTGGCGGAGGCCAAACTCCATATCAACCTTTTGGAGCTCAGGGCTATCCTACTTGCACTCAAAGCATTCCTTCCCTCTGTCGAGGGGAGAGTAGTGCAGGTGTTCTCAGACAACACCACCACCATGTGGTACTGCAACAAACAGGGCGGGGTTATGGACCCTATGTCAAGAGGCTCTACGTCCATGGACGTGACTGGAACGTCAAAGCATTTCCTTGGTGGTTCAACACCTGGCAGGTACCCTAAATGCCAGGGCGGACAAACTCAGTCGCAGGTGCATGTTGGATCACGAATGGCGTCTTCACTAGGAGGTGGTGCAAGTTCTCTTTCAGCAGTGGGGAGAACCTTGGTTAGATCTATTCGCCACCGAAGAGAACGCGCAATGTTAGCAGTTCTGCGCATTGGAGTTTCCAAGGCGGCACTCGCTAGGCGACGCTTTTCGTCGTGAGTGGAGTTGCGGTCTGTTGTACGCCTTTCCACCTATACCACTTCTGCTCAGAGTGCTGAAGAAGATAAGGCGCAACCGGGCCCAAGTCATTCTTGTGGCACCGGACTGGGCTCGAAGAGTTTGATATCCCGAGCAACTCAGTATGAGCGTGGATCCCCCGATCCGACCGCCTCTTCAGGAGGATCTCCTGTCGCAGCAACAGGGGACGGTCCTCCACCCGAACCTGTCCAGCCTCCACCTCCTTGCGTGGAGATTGAGCGGCAACAGCTGATTCCATTTGACTTGCCTCCCGAAGTCTGTAATGTGATTCTGGCAGCCAGGCGTCCCTCCACTAAAACGGTATACGCCTGTCGGTGGAAAAAATGTGTGGCATGGTGCACCGCAAAATCTGTTGATCCTCTTGCTGCCCCTCTTACTGAGGTCCTATTGTTCCTCCATTCTTTGGCCCAGCAGGGCTCTGCTTTGGGCACTATCAAAGGCTACCTTTCTGCTCTTTCAGCCTTTCTTAGGTTGCCTGATCAGCCCTCTCTTTTCAAGCCCCCGGTTGTCAATAGATTTCTCAAAGGCATTACTCACCTTTTCTCTCCTATTCATTTTGTGCTGCCTCAATGGGAACCTAGTTCTCACATATCTGATGTGCGCGCGCTCCATTTGAGCCTCTTCATAACTGTCCTTTGCGGTTATTAACTTTGAAAACTGTCTTCCTGGTGGCCATCCCCTCCTCTCGGCAGGTGAATGAGCTCCAAGCTCTTTCCTGCAAATCTCCTTTTCTGGTGATTCATCCGGACAAGGTTGTGCTACGACCGCGTCCCTCCTTTCTACCAAAAGTAGTCTCCGCCTTTCATCTCAGGCAAACTGTGACTCTGCCGGCTTTCTTTCCACCTCCGCACCCTTCAAGAGAAGAGGAGAGACTCCACCGTCTGGACCCAAAACGTGCGCTCTCATTCTATCTGAACCGCACACAACAGTTCCGGGTGGATGACCAGCTCTTTGTTGGGTACTTGGGCGCCAAGAAAGGATTGGCTGTGCACAAGCAAACTATCTCCCGATGGGTTGTCTTGTGCATTAAAGCCTGTTACTCCCTGGCTAAAAAGGAACCTCCAGCTGGGCTACGCGCCCATTCTACCAGGGTGACAGCAGCTACCACAGCGCTGGGACGCGGTGTCCCCCTGCAAGACATCTGTCAGGCGGCCACTTGGGCCTCGTTGCATACTTTCACTAAGCACTATCAGGTCCGGAGAGACAGCTTCTTTGGCCATTCAGTTCTCCATGACTTTCTGGTGTAATCTCACTTCGCAGACCCACCACCGGGGTTGGTATTGCTTGGGTATGTATTCTCAGGTAAGGAATCTATCACTAACGTGTCTCTTTCAGATGCACAAGTTACTTACTTGTGTAACGATATATCTGTAAGAGACATTAGTTAGTGATAGATTCCTTACCGCCCGCCCATCCTCCCCGTTCTGCGAACTGTTTTCTAGGGTTCAGGTCATCCCTTTTAGGGCCCTAGTTCTATTGCACCAGTAGTCGGTCTCTGGCATGGCTCTGCGCTTCTGGCGCAGAAAAGTTGTGTACAGAACTGACGTCAGCGCGCGTGGGCGCATCTAAGTAGCTCTGACGACGTTATCTCGGCGGCTACGACGCCAATGACGTACGCGAAGCCGTACGATGACACCTACTGACGCGCAGGGGTACTGCTGACGAATTTTCCGGATCCAGTGTGACGCTTGGGGATATTCTAAGGTAAGGAATCTATCACTAACTAAGGTCTCTTACAGATATATCGTTACACAAGTAAGTAACTTGTGCGCCTAATCCCTTTGAAGAAATGAAGAAAAAGTATCTCAGTTATATTGTGGACAGAGAATCAAAAACAAGCATGAGCTTACAACCATTGATGTTAAATTTAAAAAATAGAAATAATAAGGAGCCATTCATGCTCCACAAATATGATCAAATATCTCACAAGAATATCTGGGATATTGTCTAAAATTACAATGTACAATTTACATTTTGATATTGTTTTACCTTAATTTACTGCCACCACTTAAAATGTAGGAGAAAAATGCTGTTTTGCAATATATGGAGATATAAACATATTGTGCTTGAACAATGACCTCCAGAGAGCCGTAGAGGGGTAGACTCAATAACTGTATGTGTCATGGATATGTGCACGATCAAGCAGGAACACAATGAGCTGAACCACAAGAATGCCCCCACTATGGGAGCAAAAACATAAGCATGATTCATGGTCTGTATCATCATACAGTGTGGTAGTAGTAACATGGAAACATGCATGGAGAAGGTGAGAAGACAAGTAGACACTCCAGATGAGCTGAGCATCTACCAAGTATAGCAAAGTTGCCGCTGGTAGAACAGTTAGAAATAGAGAAATGCAGATAGAGGAATAGGAGGGGGCTACTGGAGAAGCAAGTGTAGTGGCTGCTTATTATAGCCCTACGAATAATAACACAGAGGTTGTCAGTGAGTACCGTCCACACGCAAGGGTAAAAGGTGATGAAAAAAACCTATCTTACTTTTAGGATAGGGAATGCAGGCATTCCCAGGGAATATAGACATGAGCTACACCCAGTCGATGCAATGGTTCAGGGTATAAAGGACAAGACCAGGTCAACAATATGTTGCTTCCCTTTCAAGCAAAAGCAGGGACAAAGCATTGCACATGACAGAAATCAAGCAGGCACTATGGTGTACACCATGACAAGACCCATGAGAACAAGCAATGCAACCTCCCCTAACATAATGTGTAAAACCAAAATGGAGGAATTTCAAAGAGAGAAAGGACACATTGAAGATGACTGGGACTAGCATTCATTGGTGAGGTTTGATTGCTCTATGCAGATGGATAGGTGGCCACTGTTGCCCACGGTGAACTCCAAAGAGGTCATATTGGAAATGAAGATTGGAAAGAAGGCATATTTCCTCATACAGTAGGGGAATAATATAAACAGGACCCACATCCAATATGGTGTGGGAGACCTGTGACAGATAAGCAGTAAGGTATTCACCTTGTGCTTGCATCTGTGGCTAATAAACAGAATACCAGAATGAGTGCTATCACATGTAGAACATCGAGGTAAGGAGGAGCCACTGTTGATTTGCTGGCTGTATGTTCTCTAGTTTGGGTTGACAAAAATTATATATTCAGAGTAGAGACTTAGTCGTGACACTTTCGTTGGAAAGTAAAAGAAAAACATTTGCCTGTTTATGTACTGCTGTTGAATGTTAGATTTACATCTGGGATTACGGGGGTTAGCAAATATTGTGTGTGGAAAACTTTCACATGAACCTTTTGCAGTTGTAGATAAGCCCCTCAAACTTATACACTAGCCCACCCCACTAAAACACCTGTAGTAAACACATTCCATTTTTCAAGACCACTCGCAAAGATAGAAAAAACTTACAGCAAACATTGTGCTAGTTATGAAATGAATTTCAGTAAGCATATGTGGAATGAATTATGTTTAACATGAACAGAATAGCGAGCAATTCGGGAACAATTAGGAAGTCGAACCTACCAAATCTTATTAAAGACCTTAAAAAACTTGCAACAATTGTATCCAGAAAACAGCCCCAGCCATGATAGAGATAAATTGTAGGTATGTGTTTTATATATCATATCAAAAACACTGAAAGGGCAATAATAATGCTTGAAGATCCAAAGGCAGTAAAAGAAAAGTAACTATAGATGCTCACTTCTACCAGGAAGTGTTGGCAGCTATCTTGGGGCTCAGCTTTATCTTAGTCCCCCAAATAAAAGCAAAACCAAAGGAAAGAGGCAGGGTAGGAATACCTGAAAGCATGTTTTTTAAAAATTCATGGTGAAATTCGCAGTCTCCTGCACTTGCTATAATTGTAACCCATGGGTGGGCCAGGTCACGGGGCATGCAGACTTTAATTATAAAAAAGGTGGGGGGCGCATTTGACCCCCCCCCCCCCTTCAAAGGCTTAATAATGCCCAGGGACCACCATCACCCCTGGGCTCATGGCAATATTTAATGCGGGGGCACGCAGACCCTCTCAAGCCCTGGGGACCAACATCTCCAATAAAAAAAATAGATAGGAGGAGCCACGTGTCCTCCCCAGGTGCCCCGGGGACCACCACTTCCTGGGGCTGCAATAAACATTAAAGAGGAGGTCCACACACACTTGCCCTGGAGACCACAACCTCCCTGTGGCCAAATACTTTAAAAAAATTAAGGCAGAGGCCATGTAGCCCACCTCCTGGACAATATGCAGTCCTGGGAATCACCACCTCCCCATGGCCTGCCCGTGCTCAAGAAAGGAGGGGGACCTTGGGCCTCCTCCTGGTGCCCACCATAGGGAGATAAAGTTTGTTTCTGCTTGGCAGGAGCTGTGACAGCCACTGAATGGTTTGCACCCTGTCCAAGTAGGGACCCTCACTCTAGTCAGCGTAAGAGAGTCACACAGCTAAGATAACCCCTGCTCTCGCCGTTAGCAGCTTGGCATGAGCGGTTCCTTTCTGCTGGGCAACTTTGATGAAAAAATCAGCACCCAGGGATAATGCATCGAAAATCCAGACACGCTGCACTGATTGCACAGTGATGAAGCAGGTGCTGAGTCAGAGTTGGAGTGGTGCGCCTCGGACTTCGGTGATGCAGTGCTCGAAACTCATGCTGCGGCAGCTCTTCTGATGCGCTGCAACGGAAAGCTGGGACCTGCGGTGAAAGCCGCGATAGATGTGCCAATCAGGAGCCATGCTCCGGTGCTGGCAGTGGTGATAAAAACAGACTCTGGAAGTCGGTGTGTGGAGTTTTTCCTTCATTTCACCAGCTTCTGGGCCCAGGAACTGGATTTGGCTCCACTTGGCAAGTCAGGACTCTCAGCAGAAGCACAGCATGGTTAAGCAAGAAAATGCCCACATTCTAAAAGTGCTGCAGCAATAAATGATGGACGGAATGCTGAATGAATCAAACATTCACCCCCAGTCCAGAGATCTTGGTAAAATCCATAGCCCTAACTGCCAAGCTGAGTCCTCCCTGAAACGGAAACAAGCATCCTGGGACCGGTTTCGGGGTTACTTGCTCAATCAGTCAGGCTAGCTTGAATCCAGTGGCACAGTGAGCAAGGGACCCACGTCTGGGCATACCCATCCTACTTAGGGTGAAAAGTGCTGCAGCAAAAAATAATGGACGGAATGCTGAATGAATTAAACATTCATTCCCAGTCCAGAGATCTTGGTTAAATCCATTGTTCTTTTGCTCACTACGCCACCCCAGTATGGACCTAGCCATTTGCTAATCAGTATTGATCCTGTTCCTTATGGGAACAGTCTATCCCGAACTGCCAGCTGGGTCCTCCTTGGACAAGAAACAAGTATCATTGAACCAGTTTGAGGCTAACACCCCTCATCAGCCAGGCTAGCTTAACCCAGTGACACAGCGAGCAGGAGACCTTGTGCCTGGTGGTGAATGTTTGCATTGTTCAGCATTCCGTCTATCATGTGTTCCTCTTACTTTCAATTTCTAAAAGTGGCATTTTCAAACACACAATTTAAAAACCAACTTTACAAAAAGATGTATTTTTAAACTGTGAGTTAAGAGACCCCAAACTCCAAATCCGTATCTGCTTCCAATGGGAAATTATACTCAAAAGATATTTTTCTGGCAAGCCCCATGTTACCCTATGAGAGAGATAGTCCTTGCAATAGTGAGAAACAAAAGTAGGAGTATTTCACTATTATGACATGTAAAACACACCAGTACATGTCCTACATTTTAAATACACTGTATCCCATCCAAGGGGCTGCCTTAGGCCTACATTAAGGGTGACGTACATGTTGTAAAAGGTAAGGTTTGGGCCTGGCAAGTGGGTACACTTGCCAGGTCAAAATGGCAGTTTAAATCTGCACACACAGACACTGCAGTAGCATGTCTGAGACATGTTTGCAGGGCTACTCATGGGTGGCAGAATCAGTGCTGTAGGCCCACTAGTAGCATTTGATTTACAGGACCAGGGCACACCTGGTTAACTTTCTAGAGACTTATCAATAAATCAAATATGCCAATCATGGATAAACCAATCACCAATACATTTTACACAGGGAGCCCTTGCACTTTAGCACTAGTCAGCGGCGGTAAGGTGCCAAAGGGTCCTAAAACCAGCAAAAACGAAATGCAACACAATAAAAAACAGGAGGTCAGAAGCAAAAAGACTGGGGAAATCACACCAAAAGATGCCAGGTCTAACATTGAGCCTTTCAGTGTATTCAGGCCCTTCCTTACTCACCACAGAGCACTGTTGAAAAATTGACATCCATCTGCATATATCTTTTCGTCCTGCCTATGCAACTGAAAGTATTATTTCATTAAGCTGACCGCAATCTGTAGTATGTACCCTCCACTGAGCCACACATATATATAGTTGTTTGTGGACTGTGAGATCATTGTATGTAGTTTTCTTCATCATGACAATAGGTCTTTATACACCCACCATACTTGATACAGTGGATGGATTGTGCCATCCTCGCCACTCCCAAACACTGAATATGCTAGTGCCTGGTTCATGCGTACTCTCTGAGGACCAGCTGTGCACTGCATATTCGCCATCTGATGACTTAGCATGGGGAATTATGTATGTTCATGCCGGAGAAAAAGTGTTGGGATCTGAGCAGCCCCATCTTTAGCATAAAACATTTGCACATTTATGTAAATATACCTATACATTTTTGCCTTTTGAGATAGGAGCTTGCATTGTATTTAAAAAGAGTGATATCCTAAGGCAGCTGTTTGTCTCTGTCGTTACAGCTATATTTTTGCAGGTTTCATCTACATTTTCTATATACGTGAACACATATATTTTGTTGTTTGAATACAATAACTGATATTGTTTCTAGAAAAATCCTTTTGCTTATTTTATTGTATTAATATTGATAACTATGCACATTTATTCTTATAGCCTCTACCCTATAAATTTAGATTGTGTGATTATTTTTCAATTTCTGCTGTAAGATTTTTCCATTATTTCTGGACATTTACAGACATTTTGCTCTGGGCCAGTTCGTTTTTTCCTTTAGATTTATTTACTACCTTTTGGAGTAGAAAAGGCCAATTTCAATCATGTTTGAAATAACTCATTTTAGACAAGTATGTGCTGCTCTGCTTACAAAACATGTATGAGTGGAATATGCAATTACCACAACTCAGTTTCCTGCCACAGAAACATTTCAGCATTATAGCATTACAGAAATAGAATGACATGCATAATGAAAGATTTCAAGATTCACCCAAGGCATTTATTCTCTTCACCTTAATGTTCTCAGCAGTAGCAGAGTATCCATTAAAAGGTACTATGAATTATGGTTGCCTAGCAACTGGAAAGAGCTTGTAACAGCACCAAAGAATGAAATGGCTGGTTGATAAAATGAATTTTCTCTGAGCATTAGCCTGTTGAAACTGCCTTTTCTTGTGGAACATAAAGTGCATTTATTTGTCTCATGCATTTTTTATTAGAAAATTATTTGAATTCCAGAGGCTTGAATCATGTTTTTGCTGCAGGAGATATTTGATTTTAATGTGTTTTACTAAAGTAAGTAATAAAATACACTTTCCTCAAAGTAAAGCCACCAAATTATCTTCGCAGGATTTGAAGTAAGAATTAACATCTAAAGCAAGATGTGATTTTATAAAGTTTTGCATTTATGAAAAGCTCATTGTAACTTTGCGCACAATAGAGACTTGTGTAGTTATGCATGTGAAACGGGAGCAGACCCAATTACAGGAACAACAGGAACGCACTGACGCGGAACATATTAAAACAGACATTGTCCTAATAACATTCAAAATGAGTTTGTTGTAAAGGTCGTGCAGCCTCCTAATGACTCGTATTATGTTGTTCTGTATCTCTGTGCAGAAAACATGTCCACTCTGGCTATTTTCCTGTCAGTAAATGTTGAGCCTGTCCTTGTGTTTCCCTCTTTTTTTCTATAGTTCCCCTGGCGTGGTTGGATTATTAGGCAGATAGACTGCACATTTACTGGGTATTCCAATGCAAGTACCACACTGTCACAACACGGGGGCGGTACCCCTAAGCATTGTCAGGATTTACCCGATATACACCAGGAGCTATTCTTCAGCGAACTACATCATTTTGATTCAAATTCTCTGCTCTCCTAAGGAACAACATAGGAAAATTGTGTGCAAGGATAGCCATCCCTCAAGGCAGACAGCACCCTTGCGTTGCCTTCCCAAGAATATGCACAGCCACATTCACTCCCTCCTTCCGTGCATGACCGGCAGGACATGGAATACGTGCTGATTTTGTTGTGCATTTCTGTGGCTGACTGTTCTAGTTGTCATGTTTCTTTTTTGGCTTGGCTCGAGTGCGGAGTGGTTTTCGTTGTCAGTTATCCTTGCAATCATCCAGGAAATTGTGAAAGATATTCTGTTCTTTTTTGACACATATTTCGAGGGTTTTTCTTCAAGCACAGCTTCAAATGCATGCCATCCCTTGTACTAAATAACATTACGGCAAACATATATTGCCCATGCTAGTCACCAGCATTTGTGGACTTCGCTTCCCATTTTTTCCTGGTTCTGCGGCAATTTCCAAGTGATGCATTCCAATTCCGTCTGTATTGTTTTACTCAATGAGAGTGTCCCTCCATTTCTTTCCCCTCTTTTAGTACAGAGGGGATGAATGCTTGTAAATTATCTGCATTTGGTCTGGCCAACATGCTTTGCTTGTCAGTGCAGAAGGTGTGTGTCCATACCTATATGGTATTTTATTTTCCTTCACAACGCAGGGGAGCTTTATTTCCTTCCCTGTTCCATAACATGTCACCCTTTTCAAACACTTAATGAGCCACTGTCGCCTTTCTTCCTAGCTCTACGTGGTGCTGAGCGCATACCTTCAAGCGAAGATAGGATGCACTTTTATTTAGAGAGTCTAATATTGCAATATTGCAACGAGACAATATCTGAGATCCCATTTGCCCAGATCACACCACTCTCTAAAAGCACTTCACTGCTGCTTTTGTAGTGTGGTTGCACTTACCTTGCATCCTTTTCTGTACCCTTCCTTTTAGGGTCCTGGGTCAGGGCTTGCTTAAACCGACCAAATCCAGCAATATGATTTCCATTCAGAGAGTTCAGTCAGTCACATAAATTCGATTGATTACGTTTTGCCCTGTTAACATCAAACACCATGGAATGTGATCATGGAGCCTCAGCCGAAGGATCACTCGAGCTCAGGTCTGCGTATTAGATGACGATTACATATGTAGCTCCACCCTGGTGATACAATTCATTTCAGCATAGCTGCTACAAATCCCCAACAGCCCATGTTGTATATCCAATGGTTGTATGCTGCTCCATGAGTATTAGCTCTTGCAAAACATCTGGTGTTAATGGTGTGGGCGTAAGGTTATGGGAAGAGAGGAAGAGAGCATATGCAGGTCTTGCAGAACATGAAGTTCTCAAATTATAGCTCGGCTAGAAGTACATTCCACTGGACAAAGCAGTGTAAATAATTTATTCTGCCCCTAATCTCTTGTGTCTGGTTGACATGTGTTCAGTAGTCTCAGGTTGACTGGCTTTAGACATCTGGGTGATTGATATGAATGTGAGATTTTAGAGAGATATCTCAGGGTAAGGCAATGCAGTGCCTTTCAGACAAGAAGATCCTGTTGTGAGACCATGTTGAGTATTCCATGCCATAATGAAATGGTCGTAGCTTCTCGTGTCAAAATAAACTGGCCAATGTTATAGTGTCAATGGGGCTTCAATTGTTTCTTATTTCAGGACTGTGGCAGTTGTTCAGGCAGAAAGTTATTGCTCCATTGACTTGAGTGTTTTTATGCAAGGTCCGATAGTGGGAGCACTCCTGTTGTAAGTAGTTTTATGTGGTAGAATGCACTCTTCGCTATGGAATTCACCTAGAGAGTGAAGAAGAAATATCTTGTAAACCATCACACACAGGTTGAATATTTTCCATACTGGCCTGAGGATGGACCCTATGAATCTGCCAAGACATGTGGCAGAGGTGATAGTTCACTGGACATATAAACAGGATTTTAGTTTTCTTATTCTTCAGGCAGAGACATTTCTGCTGTTTGTCATGTCGGACATGTTCTAGGCAATTTGGTACTCAATTGTGATCCCTAATCCATATGCCAGTTTGAGGTGTATGTAGGTGACGTTAGCATATACGTGATAGTCAACATTGTGCGTGGCACAAATGGGTGCTGTGGGATCGTAATACTGTTTAAAATCTCTTTGTGGTACTCAGCAGAGAATGAATCAAAGTTTGACCTGACAGGAAAGATGTACAGTCTTCAATGTGTGCTATTAAAATATTAAAGCTCACTCACTTACTCTGTGACACTGGGAAGACAGAGGATATTTGAAAACACCACTTTACACAGATGTATCTGATATATACCTCACAACTGTATACACATTACAAAATGTTAACAAAACAATAGAAGGCAGTCTAAATAGCATCCTTAGATTTAAAAATGATGGTGGAGGAAGAGACATGGAATCATAGTTGAAGGGACTTTAAGTGGAGTGTAGGTATACAAAATAATGCAGAAAAGAAAGGTAAAGGTTCAGCCCAAGCTAAATGAGAAGCCAGCTCACAGATGTACCTTATGGGAACTCAATATAAATTAAAAATATAAAATTGCAAATATCTTTTTATGTGTAATTCAACATTTAGGACGATGTACATTAGCTTAAAAATTAGTTTGGTGGCTATGTAGGTATAAAATGCAATATGCTTCTTTGATACCATCTTAGTGGTATTCTTTCTCCTGAGACCAGTAAACTTTACAAGCGTTAATGGCATGACTTTATAAATTGTATTTTTTTTGTTACAATTACCTTGCCTGACTGCCACCTCATTTTGTGGTGCAGAAAGTGGTTATATAGATACAGATCAACAATTTAGTTGATATTAGTGGGCAACAAACCCAAATACCCATGGTTTCTCTATGCTTGTGTAGTTGGTGGGATGTGACATTTTAAGAGCGGGGTAATGGCAGACCTGGTATTGCTCCCTGGATGTCCAAACAAGACAGTTTTTAGGTTTCCTGATGAAAAATGAATTGACTCATATTCAGAGAGCGGGAGCTAGGTGATCTTCCAGAGAGGAGCTGGGGTGTTTTAGCTTAGGGAGCACATGAGAGTAATCTGAACTGGGTTGTTAATATTTATTTGTGGACTGGTCATAGCATATTTCATACAATACTGCACATTTGTTGCACTTCTAAATACATACTTTGTAAGGTCACAAAGTCGCAGAAAGGAAAGAGATGAGGAAAAACCAATGCAGGAATTCTGGGGAAAAGAATGTAAAAGAATAGGATGTTATATGAGCAGTCAGACTGTGATAGACTAAAGGCCTGATTCAGAGTTTCGACAGTAGCCGAGCTCCTGGCGTGACCAAACTGGTTAGTGAGAACCCACATTTAAAATGATCTTCTAAGGCAGTGGCCACTTCTCATTCGGAGTACCTCGATTTCAATGGGTGGAGCCACATGGCGTTGAGAAATGTGTCTCCAAAGTTGGGTTGCTTTGTACGTGCCCATATATTAAAGTGTTACCTACATGTTAGGGACAATATACATGCCTTTAACTGGAAGCCCACCGTCCTTTCTATGGTAGTCTTTTTCCGAGCTCACTCTGCTAGACGTCTTGATGGATCTTCGACTCTAGTATGTGTGGATGAGCATTTTTGGGTGAGTTTGAACCACAACTTGTTTGCTACCATTGTTGGTGGATTTTTCCATTACCGCCCCCGTTTCTGAAGTGCATAAATATTACAGCTTGGTTCTGCATTATTGCATGCAGGAAACAGAAAGCACTGTTATACCCAATAACTACTAAAATAATAGAGTTATTACCACAGTGTGTTAGCACATTCTTTAATTTGTGTACATATAGATTGTTTAATATGTGACATGAATATGTAGGAACTACATGTACTCCTCTCTAGGAAGTTACAGCTTTGTGTAACAATTTAAAGTTGTACTTCTTTGTTTTCTTTTTTAATAGATTGTTTTCAATCTGTATTTATGAATAATAAAATAAGAAAGTTTTCTTCTTCTAAATAAATGTATCTCCGATGTGACTTGCCTTTTGATTTTAGTATTGCACTGTCCCCTCTTGCAGTTGTTCTGCCCAGAAATATCTTCTGTAAAAATCTCTCTAAACGGAACTCTGGAGGCGGTCTTTTTGGTATTTGTTTAGGTCTCACTAGCACACGTTTGCTGGTAAGAGGTTCTTCTGAAAAAAATCTTTTGAACGTGAGAACTAGAGAAATGACATCTCCGGCATTTCCTAAGCACAAATGAAACTGTGTGGTCAGCCACATACACGGATCACTGGTAAAAATTACATAACTAAAATAGCATTTTGAAGCATTTCTACTCAAATGTAGTTCTTGTGTGAAACTTGCATGACTTCAGTATTACAATAGTTTCTAAAAGTTACCTTGAGAAGCAGAGTGAGAGTATGTGGATCCTACCATTCCTTAATGTGTCATTAGATGTGGCATGAGCCAGTGTTTTCTTAAAACTCGTCTTTTAACTTGAAACACAAACCTTACATATTGTGTTAAACATAGTTGTAATATTGTACTAGAGTTAAATCTGAACAGGAAATGCAACATCTTAGCATTGAAGCACATCACCCGGAAGCCCTCACAGTTCACGAATAATATGCCAGTTTATTATAAATGCTTTTACAATATTTTGAAATGGGGATTTTCTGCACATGAAATATAAACATAGTGATTGAAGGGAGTTTTCAAACTTAATGTATCACTAGAATTTGTTTTTCTAAATTGCCATTAAGAGCCTGTTTACTAATGGACACACTTCATAGAAGAAATATTTGAAGACTGCCTCTACTTGGAGGATCTACTTAGAGATCTATTACATTATAGCATAATGGTGGAAAATCAAAAAAGTCTCCTTTATAAGATGGAACTCTTTAGGTCGATACTGTGTGTAATTTACCAATTCCTTAGTGGCTAGTGGCCCTCTCCTCTTTGTTGCAAGGAGTGTAATATCAGCGTTCTATGCAGTTGTAATGTAACTGGTGATATAGGTGTAATAGCTAGGGCTAATGTGTCATACCTTAATTCACCAAATGATGACTAAATATGGATATATTTCAGTCATATTTATGACCTGATGGTACCATTGGACATGTTTTTAAAGTTTTATTCTGTGGTGGGTGCATATTACAAAACCACGCTAAAATGTTTTATTGCAGTTTAAAAAATAAAAAATGTTTTATTGCACCAGTTTTGCAGGGTGGAAATTGCCATGCTCCCATTCCTAAAAGGCGGAAGTTACCATGCAGAACTGCACTAATAGTAATCACGTACAGAGTGAGGTGCAAAAACCATTTGTGCATGGTATTTCCAACATTTTAGCTCACAAGAAATATTCTGGTGCAAAACCACACCGAATATCTGATGGAAATAACCTTGTTTTTCATCCTTTCTCACCACCAACTATTGAATGAGGGGTGTTGTGTCTTTACCATTCTTTATTGATTTGTTATTTATTCAATCAGTACCTGCCTTGCTAAATCCTAGTTTTTTTGCCCATGCTTCATTTTGCTGCTGAATGTTTTTCCTTCTCGCAGACAGCCTGTTATGATATTACTGCCAAATGCTTTACAAAATCCTATATGTGAGTCCGTCATCCTTTACAAAGAGGCCATTTGTTTTCCTCCATGGAAGGCGTTCTCTGATAAGCCAGGGCATCGACTGGACCCGGAGACGCGCTGCACCTAGATGTTACCAGGGCAGCACCGAGTCGCATAGTGTAGAATGAAGCCGTACGCCATTTTGTCTGATTCTAACATAGTGTGCATTTCTCACAGTATCACCCTGGCCCTCGATAACAATGTTTTACTTGAGATAGTATTGTTATGGATTGTATGACCCACTTTTGTAACACCTAGCAGCTGAGTGTGTATTTTATATTGTCGTTTTTTGTTGCTACTTGTGTGAATGGAGGTTTTAACACATTTGTATTGTATTTCTTATTTAAAATAGCACATAACAATTCACACATACAAAGCAGGGCAATATGGGATGCACAGTGGCTTAACAGTATTCCTTCATAAATCCTGTGTCGATAAGCAACCTGATTAAACACCAATAGCACATATCTGAAAATGTCCCCAAGTGCTTCTGGTGTTTGTCCTGATCTGCAGGGGACAAATCAAACCTTGGCAAGGCCAAATCAGCTTTCAGTGCTCTGAGGTTCATCAATAGAGTACCATTAAAGCAGGTAATAATAACATCTGTTCTTTACAATGCTTAGAAAAGGCAAACACTGTGGTATTATATGTTACGTGTAACAAAAGGTATAATTATTAAAGCTCGAATACAAACGCTGTCGGGTTTTATGGAGTTTTATTTTAATCCGTCATTGAACAAGCAGTGACAGATATGCCTATGTTATTTTTTCAGAGCATTGCCTCTATATTCAGACTGTCACCTAGTCACATATTCCGCATACAGTATTGTGTGATTAAACAATACATCATTTTAAGCTCTTTTGAAACACGAAATTCAGCCGTGAATCTCAAGTTATAATTATAGTGTTGTCTTCTCTGTCTCATCATGCATTCTTGGGAAACATCTGGAGTACACGTTCAACAGATTTTTAATCTATTCAATATAATTTACAGTTTAATATGATGTTTTTGTCTGTGCAACAGGCTTTCACAGCCTAATGTGTCAGATGTCTAATGCTAGTAATTCATCTCTTGCAACTGACAGTGATTATTGCTTTTCTCAAATATGTCCCTGCACATACTTGATGCATTATTATGGAGTCAGGTTTTCATTTAGTTGTGCAATCCCAACTTAGAAACGTAGAGCTTGATTCTGAGGGATATGCTGCAGGTGTACCC
This sequence comes from Triturus cristatus, assembly GCF_964204655.1. Classification (NCBI taxonomy): domain Eukaryota; kingdom Metazoa; phylum Chordata; class Amphibia; order Caudata; family Salamandridae; genus Triturus; species Triturus cristatus. The sequence goes on from NC_140587.1 coordinate 629,970,521, forward strand.
TGTCTTTCTTTACATCCATCTGAAAAATCCCATAGCCTCCAAAATATTTTCTAAACACTTATGTGTGTACTTATTTGTAGATGGAATATTTATTTTTAACAAGACATACTCTAAATAATAACAAGGCGGTACATTAAAACTTTGGGGACCAAAACATTATAAAAACTGGTGGTGAAGATAATTGGCTAGGGAACGGAACAAAACAATGGAAATTTATTACAGAATGTACATGCTCATAATTATTCAATTTGAGGCCGCGAGCTCTACATGAACGGAATGGGGGATTTGTCCCTTAGTGGTTCAGTAGTGCAACTTTGCAAGACTTGAGACGTGGACTTTAAGGGTAAACTTGATTGTAATCTCGACGTGTTCAGCTAGAAGTTCACTGAGAAACGCTCTCAATTGCAGAGTTGCTAATGGTTCACATCATCTAAACTGGATTAAGCACAGACAGAAGTGGGTATTTAAAAGTGTTTACGTTTGTGTAATGTAGTCTTTTGACACTGGGAGTGAGGTGAGGATATGTGTGTGTGTGTGCATGTGTGTGTGGTGGGTATGCACCTGCGTGAGGGATATTATCCATGTCTCTATTATAAGCTACAGAAATTTGTCAAATTACACATTTTATATGTGTTTGTGTGTTTGGTTTTCTGTTTAGAGGATGCAAATATTAGTGTGGGCCATTAGTCTGGATGTCTGACACAGATAATTACATATGGATCATCCCTCATGGAAAGCAGTCTTTACAAAGATATCGAGTGTATGTGTCCCATGCCATAATGCAAAATGTTGGGCCTCCCTAGCAGAATGTAGTGAGGGTCTCACTCTCTAATATTGCGCAAATATTCATAGTCCTTAGGCTGAAAAGGGGGCCTAGGGAGATGCAGGGGCCTGTGTTACACCCCTGCATGTGACTGAGCTGGTAGTATAGGATAAGGACCCTACTGTTAGGACAAATATACATCGCTGGCAAAGGTTTCCTGTGGACATTCCACTGTGAGGCGTGTTTTTTTTCTAGTGGCAATCGATGAGCTAACCCAACATTCATCATAGTCGTTGTTTTCTTAGTTAGACCTTTATATTACCACACTGTGCGGGATACTAAGATAGTTTCAAACAGTCTGAATGCTTTCAAAGATTGTATTAACCACTGTTGTGTGACTGCACTCCATGTGTAGTGAGAGTGAGACGCAAGAGAATGAAGGATGGAGTTGAAGCCATGAAGGTCTCCCTGTGTTGGGTGAGAATAACCAGACTAACCATATTGCCGACATTATATCGAGTGAACATCAACTTCTATGGATTGCCCTTTCACTCCCCGAGCCTATAATTGCATTGCAATTGACAACTGTCAATCCCTGAGCAGAGAGAGCTGGCTGCCTTTAATTATATTTCATACATAACAAACTTGGGCCTGGTGAAAGTGATGAAAGGGATGGTTAACAGCAGTTACTATACACATTCTTTAGCTATGTTTAAATAGTTTTTCTAATGGCCTGGTATGTTTTGTTAAAAAGAGTATGAACCACGTGTTCAAGCTGCTTTTTACAGATTGTAAAAGAATGCCCCTGTTCCTAATATAGTGGTATAATTTGCAGACCCTGCCATTAGCGGTCTCGCGTGTGTGGACCCTCAGCTAGTCTCCCACCTTACAATGTTCATATTATCCCTTTCAGCAGGCTGCAGTGCCTTGACAGTCTATTTCAATGCTTTCCAACCAACATATAAATCATCTTGTAGAGTCTAATGATTTATTACTGCAGTAATGAACTTCACAGACATCAATACGTTAGGATCCACTTTGAAAAAAAAGATTGTCAAATCCTATTGGAATGATGATCAGTTTGCTTCTGTTATTAATGACCCTGGGCAGCTCTTCGGATCTATAAATAACCATGGGAGATGGCATAGGTCTTGCATTTGGGCAAAAATCAATGTATATGTAAAATAAAAGTGCTTGGTTTTCTGAAGCTCTGTGCTCTTGCCTCTGTCTCCAGCACGCTTTATAGAACATTAAAACAAGTAATTGGAATCTGTATGACATGCTCGAATGACCTCCCAATTTGAGAAAGACAAATTATGTGCCAAAAAAACGGAGTCAAATACATGTATTATTCAAGAAAACAGTTGGAAAGCTAACAGTTTCAGATTTTTTGACTACTGTAACAATGTTTACCTTTCATTCTTTCATTTTCTGAAGACAGAAATGGCCTTTGGTGACTTGAACAAAACAGTAATTACCATGTTAAGGTTTTTCTAATGTTCTGAGATGTCAGACATTTGACCTGGGAGGCTTTTAAAACTGGTCTTGTTGCTTCCTTCCATTCATTAAAGCACAACCTTTGCCCCCTTGTCATGAAAGATAAATGAAGATGCCCACAGTCTTTGTTTAAAAGAAGATTTATTGTGTACATTAATATAGATTAAGTGGAAAGATACCAGTTATTTATTTTTGTCAATCATTCCTATTCTCTGTTCTCATTTTATTTTCTCTCATAATTGCTGTTTCTGAATTTTTTCCTTGCAATATGTGTCAGTTTTGTGGTAAAGTGTGAAAAATTACATGGAAAATGAGGTTCATTTGTAGCCGATCACGGTATTGTGCTTTGCAGAAACGTAACGTGATCAGTTCCCAAAAGGGAGCGAGGTTGCCATGGCAGAAATCCCAAATGCCACAGTTATCATTGATCATAAAGATGACCCCACATATTAATGACAAGTTCTTTGTAAAGAGCAATGTACACGACAAGGCCAGTTTGCAATTTGCATGAAAATGGTCGAAGAAATATTGCAGGAAACGTATTTTTTAAATATTTGCTATTCACATTATGTTGTATATGCAACTGTAATGTGCATGGAGAAATGCATAATTTCAAAATGAAGCGTGCATGCAAAATTGTCAGGTTCAAGCGCTGCCTGGTCTTTTGGATATGTAGTTCCTTTGTTTATGAATGTACAATTTGCCATCATTGCACCTTTGGCTTAAATATCGAATTCATGCCGCTGCGCCACCTACATTGAAGAAATGGAAAGAGGATATGGACTGGTGTATGGTTAGAGAGAAAACTGTCTACGTCGCGCGGGGATGTCCCAAAAAATGGTTGGCAATTTGGACTAAGTGGAATGTGTACCGGGGGGGGATTGTGTGAACCCCCAACTGTCCCGTCCCCAGATGCCCACTGTATGATGTAAAACGCATTGCATGAACTGTAACTATACACGCATTGACGGAAGTAATGTACTGATACGTGTGACGAAAGGATACTATTGTAATATACGAGGTACAGATTTATACAACATGACCACTGTTTCTCTAAGTTAAATAAACAGAGTTTAAAAAAAATATATATATCGAATTCATGCAAGATCACATTGGCATTTGGTCCATTTGCAGGTTATACAGTAGTTGACCAGCGGTCTGTGTGCTGTGTTTGAGCCTCTGAAATACTCAGTCTTTGGTCATCTTAGTAATGAACAAGTTACTTACCTTCAGTAACGATAAATCTGTAAGAAACATTAGTTAGTTAGATTCCTCACCTTAGAATAAACCCAGCCGCCGGCTCGCTAGGCCTCCCAGTAGAGCATGCGGGGCCCAAAGGCGCGCTGGCAGGTGTCGACGGCGGAGCCAGGCCTCTCATGGCCGAGAGGAAGGCACTGATCTCCGCCGGAGTCGCGTCAGTCCCAGGGACCGGCGGGTATGGGGACGGACGTGACTCCTGCGGCTCCGACGGAGCCGCGTGGTTGGTACCACCCGAACCCTCAGCTGAGTCGAGCGACCGGCGAGGGGAGCACGAAGAGCGATGTCGCCTCTTGGACTTCTTACTATGCTTCGACTTACCCGAAAACTTGGAACCAGACGAGTGGCGAGGGCTGCGGCTCCGCGACCGGTCCCTCGACCTCCTCCTCGACCAGGACCGTGAACGGCACGGAGCCGACTGCCGGAGCTCCAGTAGCTTGCGGGACCGCTCCCGTCTAGCCTTCGAAGTCAAGGCCCGGCAGTCGAGGCACGACTCGGCATCGTGGTCGGCCCCAAGGCAGTAGAGGCACCGGCGGTGATGGTCCGTAACCGACATCAGTCGGTGACAGGAGTCACAAGGTTTAAAACCAGGCATCCTAAAGGCACCAGAGTCGAGTCGACGAGAATAGACCAAAAGAGTCCAAAAAGTTTAGTCAAAAAATGACTAAAAGGGTATGCTCTTCCCGGATCGGCGCTGTCTGGCGCGGAAAAAAGAATAACTGACGTCAGCGCGCGAGGGCGGCGTCTAAGTACTCCGACTACGTCATCCCGGCGCACGACGCCGACAACGGACGCGGAGCCGCAGACGACGCCTTGCGACGCGCAAGGGTATTGCTGACGAAAACATCTTTCCAGATCCAGCCTGACGCCTGGGGATATTCTAAGGTGAGGAATCTAAACAACGTGTTTCTTTCAGATCATAAATTCTTTTAGAGGTTTTGTTTCTTGAGCACTAAGCCTTAACCAGTGGTGCTGGCACAGTTTTCAGAATGGGGGGGCTGCCATCAATGGTACATCAATCGGTAAGGAGCTTGAGAAATGCAAGTATCAGACAAAGAGCAAGTGTAGCAAATGAGTCATGTCCATTGAGGAAGAGTGGTAGGTGTGTAGTAAGTTGCTGGTGTTGCATTTTGGAACACACTATCACAAATGTGTAACTAGAGCATGGTGTGGCAGTGCACTGTCATTTACAGACTGCACATTTTCTATTGAAATTACCACTGAGTTTGCACAGACATAAAGTTTTATTATAAAACCATATAGAGCACAAACGATAATATATGGAAATTAGGTTTCTTGTAATATTTGTCATTTGGGAATCACCAATTAAACCAATTTTATTAAAATGTTTGTTTCCATCCCACTTAAGAATCACAAAAAAGCACTTCATTTGTGCTTTCTTAACTGCCTACACATTTTGAAATATTTGTGCAGTTCTTTTAAAGGTATTTATTTTTTCGTTGTGTTACTAATACATTTATTCTGCAGTCCTTCCTTTCACACCAGCAAGATTGTGGTAAAGTTCACTTTACATATTCCTCTGCTTTACAGTGAGATAAATAAATGTAAACAACAATCTCTGTGTTAAAAGGAAAAAAACAGCAATTTGTCAGAAGACATAGCCTGACAGTTGACCTCTGTCTATGAAGGCCTAGCAAATGTGACAAAATAAAAACAAACTTTATAGTCATCTTTCTTGCTCATTTACATTCAAAAGTTTAGAATGTTTATTTTGGGGGTGCTGCAGTACCTCCAGCACCCCTACTTCCATCGCCTGTGGCTTAATCAGGCATGAGAGTGCTGTGCCCTTGGCTAAAATAAGGGAACTGTTACCCATATATAATAATACCACATTCCTGTCTTGTGAATTACCGTAACTGGGTTAATATATTTCATATATGTAGGTATATGCCTTCTGTAAAAGTAAGCTCAATTCTTAACATCCTATGAAGCTTTAGAAACAAATGAAAGACTTCTCTTCATGAATTACTGTCCAGTCACTGGTTGCTGCACCCCTATTCCTAAGAGAATGACTGGTGATCAGAGCCAGGGAACAAGATATCCCATTGGATGTATAGGTGTGCATATACCATTAACAGATATTGGGAGGGAGTAAATATATGGGGGCTTATTTACAAACCCCTTGCACCACTTTTGCGTCATTTTTAACATGGGAAAAGTGACGTACGGGTGGCGCAAGGTCATTAAGGAAGGACAAGGGTCATACTTCTGTGTTACTATTTAAGATGGCTGTGCATATTTTACAATTTAATATGAGCACTTGGTTTGCCCCATGTGCACACTTTATTGACAACAGTAGTAGCTGCATATGTTAGCCATGTGCTGTGTTGGTCCTAAGAAAATGTAGGGGAAGTTGTATATTTAAGGAGTTGTGTTGTGCATTTTTGGGGAAGGTAAACCATCAGCTTTGAATAAAAGGTAATCAGTATTCTAGAAGGTGAATGTGGCTTACTGGGCATTCCAGTACAAGTATATTCCCCACAATGTATCTAGGCCCGATGGCAAGCCAATTAAGGGCCACGATGATCAGCATAGAAGATTATTGCCCCATAAAGGTCTCCATCTCTACAGATTTTATTGCTGGTGAACACACAGGATTTTTACATTTTACATTTACATTTTATTGTAATTATCTACTCAGCTGGACGAATCACAAAAGACAGGTGTCCTTAGTAAATCATAGACTTGGGCATTTTTTCAGTTAAATGCACATATGTCACATAATTGAACATCCTTTCGGACTGTACGTGTTATTGCACCTCTGCTAAGGGTGTTAACCACGGTTAATTTTCAACCACATAATTGGGGGACCAGGCTGCAAGTGGTGCCAAATAAAAAGTGGATAGACAATTGAACAATGTCCATGTCGACTGAAAGGCTATTAGCAACCATAGCACAAATTAAACCCTTACCTGCAGGGAAGTCAACTGTTCACACTTTGTGACATGCCCCTTCCTTGTGCATTCACTGAACTATGAATATTAGAACACAAAGCCTTCTGATTCGTCGAGTCAATCTCAGCATTCCGTAGAATAAGCTAAGCAGGTATTTCTAAGTTCTTGTGAGTAAAGAAACTATGCAAGCGTCTCAGTGGATATTGTAACCCACATTAGATATTTTATATCTTCAAATACAGAGTTTCCTAAAATGGGTTGTAGGTATCTGATTCCAGCATAGGCTGTCAGTGACAGAGTGAGAGTATTTCAGACATGTGCCAAGATTTCAGATTTTCCTGTAGCAGTGTTTTTTTGTGACACTTTGAAGAAGGATTTGATTAAATCCCCTGTTGACCTGATGCTACTACGATTGGCAGGCATATAGGTTTAAGATTTTAATTGACTCAGATTATTATTTTATATTTTATTTCATACAACATTATTAGAAATATCTTGAAGGGTTATTATTCAAAGAGCTATTTTAAATTGCTCATATGAATATCATCCTAAAACAAAAGAAAAATCCTTAAGTTTTAGAAAGCAGGCTAGGAAATAATGTTATGTGGACTGTGATAAGAAATAGTGTACCTGTGTACTTGGTTCATAGGGAACCGTGTTAGGATTAAATCATGAGGGGTTGTGTGACGTTTATAAAAGAAATCCATTATCTTACTCATCTCACAGGATCTAAACAGAAGTTTTACAGAATGGATCGAGTGATTGTTCTGTCTTGTACAGCAGCAATAAGAAGAATACCAAATACGTTTGGTATTATTCATTAACATAGGGGTGGATGTAAGAGTCTTTGTTGTAGGCAATGGAGAGATCTGGAAGTGGTCTATTGCGATTCATTACTGAAAATCATTGTAGCATTCTATTTAAATAATAAGGGACCTTTTAAGATCTTTCCTCGGGTAGGGTAAATTAAAAATGTCGCCATCTCTTCCGTGCATGGATTTTGCATACTTTGGGCATTGAAAATGATGATAAGAAACGTTGTTCAGGAGAGTAGCTAGATTAGTTCCTCCAAACACAATGTTATTTTTCATTGGTCTTTTGTAATTGTTATAGTTAGTGCTGAATCTAGTGCCATACAGTCAAGAATGCATAGAGTACCAAGCAGTAAAACAAAATCAGCAAACAGTGACATGTCTCACATACCTTTGATGCTGACCCTTAGTAAGGATTGGAGGTTGGATGTGGGTATTCAACCCTGGATACTGTGTATGCGTTTCCATCTGCAACCACCAGCCTTCAGTATGCAACTACCACAGAGCACTTTGTGAGATCTAGCAAGAACAAACCTCCATGCCGATTGCTGCCACTGAACTGATCTTCCATCACACTGTGGGCACTGACTACCCTGGGAGCCTCAATATCAGACCACCACACTTACTTAGATACATCTGTGTTTCTCCTCATAACTGTTTCTATCCAACCACTAAATACTCATATCTCTGTTACGTTCCAGCTAGGTTCACACTTTGCAAATACATATATAGACAAACTTTACAAATATACAGACATAAATAACATTTGTGTGAACACCGCTAGTACAGCTTAATATATCTCCATTCTGAAAACAGTTCTTAATAGCACTTTGAGTAAATGTTGCAATTTTGTTTTAATCTTTTGCCAAACTAATGTGTCTATCTTTACAGCAAAGCAAACCACTTCATTTTCTTTTTCCAAAGGTGAGGTTAGTGTAAACTAGTAATGCCCTTTCCTACTATTCCATATTAGTTTCCATTTTTAGAAAGTGGACATGCGCATTTAGAGACCACCTATAAATGTGAATGTACAAGACCTTCAGTGTTTATCTGTATTCAGATACTGGACTGGCTGCAAATTCTCAACCTATGCAGTTTGTCAACCTTGCAAACATTTGTACTGTAACTACAAAATGGTGGGTGTCTCAAGTGTTTGAATAGAGATGGCAGTGAGGTGTGCCAACATGCAGACAAAGAGGAAGCTTTAACAGAGTATTAAAAGCAACATCAGCAACATCCTAGACATGCTTTTCCAAATAGGACAACATCCCACAACAGTCTGCCTCCTTCTATTGCATCAAATCATATAAAGCTGAGAAATCCTCTTCTAGGGCATATGTAGTGTAGACCCCAATCCATAAGGAAAAGGCAGAGCCAGCACTGTCCCAGACTCCCCAGGGATGAGAAGACAACACTTTTGGGGCCTTCGCACTGAATGCACAATGAGAAGTAATCTTTCATTCGTCCAGCCAGCGTCGGGGGGTTCTATGCCTGCAAACGGTCAGAGGGTAGGTGACATGCTGGGTGGAGCACCCGCCTAAGGAAACAGCTGAAAAAGTGTAGAGCCCAAGAAAAATGAAACAATATCAAACATGGGGTTCTTCTTCTCACACAGCCATGGTCTTCTCCTGAAACAGTTGGCGTGACTATCCTTAAATCTACCTCTTACCAAGATTGTTGCTTTCTTAGTGTTTTTTGCCTGAAGTTTCCAGTCCAAGATAGTGTTGCAGTGCATTTGTTGCGTTGAGTTTCTTTGCCTTCACCGCCCTCTTTGATGCATTTTGTCCCTCATTTGACTTTGTTTTTTATAGTAGATTCTTGTTGGATTCTTTGTCCTGGAATGCAGGGTTGTGTTTGCATATTCCTGATTCGCAGAATTACCCAAAAGAAGCATTACTTGTTATATAGCAGGGTGGAATGGCTGTTTTGACCCGGGTGAATCATTTCCACCAATTGTCAAAAGGCACCACTTGAATTGCGAGGACAAAAATGTCATTATTTTGTCACAACATAAAAGAAACGATTAAGGGTTAGTTAATCTGTAGTCGTCCTTCTTCATTGATACAACAACTTGGCTATTGGAAACACATAATGAAATAAAGAAGTCTTGAGTGCAGTTTTTCAGTTTCACCAGCATTCCACCTTATTGTAGACCAAAACCTCACGTGGACACTTTGTTCCAAGAGTAACTTATGCAAATAGCAACAGCTAGGAGGCCTCTGACAGGCCGAAAAGCAGTGTCTGCGAAAGACTGGACTGTATGTGATTCTAGGTGTCTATTCTAAACATACTAAAAAGAATTTGATCAAACATCTAAAAAAGAAAGAAGTGGCAACACCGCCTAAAATAGTGGCACTGAAACCTCCGCCCATCTGGCTCCTCTTACCCACTGATAGTTTGCACCAGCATTTGTACATGAACACAAGTGAAGCAACAGCCACAGACCCAAAGATAGTCTTGCTAGGATGCCATTAGTTGAATTTTGCCCTGTCGCCAAAGATTAGGCCACTCACCAGCACCAAGTCTCACCGCCTGACACCGCCCGCAACCCACACGAGATCCTGGAAGGTGCAAAATTTCAAAACACAAATACAGCCAATCAGAGTCCTGCCGGACAGATGATACTTCTGGATACTTCGGCAGGCCTCTGTTCTCTGGTACCATTCCATCCACATAGGAAAAATAACACACACTGTCAGACAGAGAAAAAAGAAGGTTTCAGCCCGTTGAGTTTTTCCCTTTATAGCCCACTTTCTGTGAATGGGATGCACCTGGAAGGAAGGTCAGGTTCTCTGCCAAAGTTGACAAAACAGAAGCTGGGTCTGCTAGATTTGGAAAGGTAGGAAAATTCCTCAATTTCAAATGAAGGGTACCCGAAAGAGAAAAGGGAGTGGTAATGCACATTGGTTAGAATTAGATTTGTTGTCTCATGATTGGGGCTTATAAGGGCTCAAAATCCATGCAGTTATGTGGTAATTAATCACTGATGTACTAACTCAAGTGTTGTCTTCTAAGTGTAGTGACAGCAGCAGTTATCAGCATACCTCATACATCCCTGGTGAACAATCAAAACCAAAATGAAGCAACTGAAATAGCCACTCTTCTTGTATAACTGTGCATACACAACCCATCTTTTTCATGCAAGTCAGTTTAACCGAAGCTTTAGTTCTTGATTAGATGAACAAAAGTTCAATGCTCATCCTCTCTTTTGGCTTAGTGTGACTGAGAACAGCTGTGGAAAGCAAAAGACAAAAGCTAAAAAAAGAAAGAGTAAGAGCATGAAATGAAACCATACAGATGCTCAGCCGATCCACCAATAGTAGTAAAACAGAAAGTGACAGCAGTGACAACAAATGAAACAACCAGAAACCCCATAGAGAGAATTATGCAAAACAGATTGCACATATCTTCATAAGTTTTACACCACGTGAAAACGTCCCTTGTGCCTGGGGATCATAAGTAAGATGGAAGAACAATGAGATGTTATGTGAATGCACACTTTCTTAAAATGTTAGAAGATACCTGAAGGAATGGAGTGGCTTCAGAGCAATTCTTTTATGCTGCTATATAATCCGCCTTCCACAGGTCCAGAGGACTCACTAGTGACCTGCTGACTAATTCTAGCAAATGTCCAGACATCTCCCTGAGAGAGAGAATGCTGACCTACATGCTAATTGGATCTAACAAATGTGAGCCCTGCAAAGAAAGGTGTAATTGCTATTTGTTTTTTCTGTCTCCTAAGGGTAAACTGTAGGAAAGTCTTTTGATGCCTTAATCACTTCAGACTTGCGCCAGTTGGACAGCTGACTGTATGGCATAGGATGCATGCATTCTTGTTAATAATTTTTAAGAGCACTCAATTGCCAATAGACGTTTTGGCACTAGTGTCAGAATGATGTCTCAGGGTGAAGGCAGAGAAAGGAATTTAGGAAGAAGACCAAAAGAGCCAGGTTTTCAGTTGTTTCCTAAATTTTAAGTGATTTGATTGTGCCGTATTGTGGTCAGGCATTGAGTTCCACCATTTGTATGTAAAATATGAGAAAGTTCTTCCTCCCCAATGTGCTTGTTTAATTCAGGGAATGATTACCTGTATCATTGCACTGGGCCGCTGGGTGCGAGTGGGTGAGTACCATTTAGAGATTTCTTGAAGAAAGAGAGAACTTCATAAGGCTTCATAAGCTCAGCACAAGGCTTTAAACTTAAATTTCTTGCCCTGATTGGTAACCAGTGCAGTTCCTTGATAGTTTGGGAAACTGAACAGAATTTTGGTAGGTTCAGCAGCACTCTAGCTGCCGCATTTTGAATGGTCTGCAATCGATTTTGTACGTGGAGTTGAGAACCTAGATACAAGGTGTTACAATAGTCTAATTTAGAGACTACTTGGGCTATAATGACTGTTTTCCTTAACTCAGTTGGAAGGAAGGGGAGATTTTTTGTAATATTCTCATTGTATGAAAACAAGAGGATGATACCTGTTCCATGTGGTCCGTGAAAGTTAACTTTGCTTTAAAGAATACTCCCAAGTTTCTTGCTTTTCGGGCTGGCAATGGGAGGGACCCAAGGCTGAGGGGCCACCCAGTAGTGGTCCAAAAGAAAGTGTTGCTGCCAAACAGATACATCTCCGTTTTTTCATAGTTTACTTTTAATCAATTCTTCTGCATCTAATCAGTGATTCTGCCCATGCAGATATTGAAATGTGTGGTCATTTTTTCCGGATAAAAAGAGACAGACACCACAGTTTGGGTGTCATCGGCATAAGAGAATACTGAGAAGCCACATGATTTAATGTTTTGTATCAGAGGGGTCATATATATATATACATTAAAAAGGGTAGGACTCAACGAGGATCCATGAGGGACCCCACAGGGAAGAAAGAAAGGGTCAGAGGTAAAGTTCTCCATAGCGACCACTTGCTTTCTGTTAGATAGAAAGGACTCCATTTTAAAGCCATACCTTTAATGCCAGTGCTTTCAAGATGGTTGACCAGAAGAGAGTGGTCAAACATGCCAAATGCAACCGAGAAATCAAGGAGGATCAAGGCTGCCTTTACCCCCTTCGTCTACAATGGCTCTAATGTTTCCATGGCCGCCACAAGGGCAGACTCTGTACAATGAATGGATCTGAACCCATGTTGTGATGGATCGAGGAAGTTAGTGTTTTCATGATTTCTTGGTTCATGGCCTTTTCGAGGAACTTGGCTGGTAGAGGAAGGTGTGAAATTGGCCTATAATTCTTCACTTCAAGGGGAAGAAGCAAGGGTTTCCTTAGAAGAGACCAGATGGATGCCTTTTTCCACATAGCTAGAAAGCAGCCAGTGAAAGAAACCCTGTTTAAAGAGTAAGGTGAACTGAAATGGTCTTTGACACAGGGTAAATACCCTGAGGAGAGCAGGGATCTGAGGGGGCACCTGATTTAGAGGTTTTAGTAAGGATTGCTACCTTCTCTTCGGTCAGAGGGGTGAAGGTGGTCAGTGTAGGAGGGTATTGAAATAATTTAGCATTGATGGTTTCCTCAGCCATTGTTGTCATTGAGAACGGTTCAGTGCTATCTGATATATAGCAGTGAATTCTGAAAATATATTATTTACTTTAGTACAAAAAAGTCCGCTATTTTGTCACATAGTAGTTGATCCGGAGTAACCATGAATTTGTTACAAAAATTAGATAGCGAGTTCACTGTTCTAAAATGCTCTTTGGTGGAATTACTGGCTACTGAAAAAGAATTAGTTTTGATTTGCACCTATTAGTGTTTTATATTCTTTTATCAAGGTTTTATATGTAGGGCCTGATTTAGATCTTGGCAGATGGGTTACTCCGTTACAATGGTGACGGATATCCCATCCGCCGAGATATAAATACTATTATATCCTACGGGCTATCCGGCACCGTTGTGGCGGGGTAACACATCCACTGAGATCTAAATCAGGCCCTTCGTTTTTTCCTCTGGGCTATAGTTCAGCCTCCAGAGTTGCTCTTGGTGCCTACATTTCTTTTTAAGTTCTCTAAGCTCATGGAGTACCAAGGTGCCAAGGACGTTGACGTTTGGCTTCATATTTTGGGTCGTTAATTGAGAAACTGCTGCTTCAATCCAAGCTGCATAGTTGGCAGATGCTTGCTCACTATCATCAGTGATTGTGGGCTGGGACTCACATAACACATTGTTTAATTTCGAGTTATCAATTTTCTTCCAAGGGCGGTATTTTATCACTGCCGGCATATTGGATGTCAAGGGTTTTTTCGTAAGAATAGTAAGTTTGAACATAACAGTTGTTTGTAAATATCCTATCCAGTGTGTGATTAGCTTCGTGAGTGGGAAGTTTCACTAATTGTGAGAGGTCAAAACTCTGTAGGTTGTCTAGGTAAATGCTCCGTATTCTTGTCATCCATGCTTTCTAGGTAAAAAATTAAAATACCCTAGGATTGTGAAATTGGAATAATCCACACACGATTTGATATAACCTAGTAGTGATTGAATAAAATTATCCATAGGGCCTGGTGAGACAGTAAATCATTAGGCTGTTAAAAGAGTAAGTGTTGTGAATTTTTAAATTTAATGGAGGACTTCACAGTTAAGGTGCAAAAGGAATTTAAAGGTGACTTTGGTATGATTGCAGTAAATAATCGCAATCCCACCTCCACGCTTGTGAAGTCTATCAACCCTAATTATGCCATAGCCTTCAGGAACAGCTGTTTCCAAATCTAGGTCAGACGCCGCATCTGCCCATGTTTCTGTTAAAAAAGAGTCTTCTGGATTTTCTGACTCCATGAGGTCAGTAAATTAATGTTTATCCTTTATCAATGATCTCATGTTAAGAAGCAGACATGATAGCTCATGGTCTGAGTTCCTGTGTTTAATTTGGGTGCATGCCAAAAATTGATCGCCATCCTTGCCAAGCTGTGGGCATAAGGCAGAGTTAAAGGTAAAACTACAATTTTTGCATAGGTACTTGGTAGTCTATATATTAAAATTATACAGAGAGCATGAGGGGGGTTTACCTTTATTACTAATGTCCATGAGTTCATCTTTAGAGTAGCATTGGGGTGTGAAAGGACATGAGGTCCTCACGGACCTTTTAAGAGGGCAGTGGTTGAAGTGGCGTGGCTGGAAGAGGGGCCAATCAGGAGACATGTGCTAAGGCACTCAAATTAGAAACTAATTGGGCAAATGTTCACGATTAATTGGAGGACTAACAACCCCCTTCAAGAAGCACAGGCTCACCTGTGTTGCTGGAATACTGGTAACCAAGGAATGATTAAAATAAGGGAGTGAACCAAGAAAACATAAACGAAGTAAAAACGGCATAAGAATGCCTATAGAGCGTTTGGGAAACATGCACGTCTGAATATAGCCACCATGGACCTACAAGGAAACGAAAGTGGTCGCCTTTGTAGAGTATCTCTCCGGACATACTGTGACGTGCTTTTCGGTCCCGTGGTTGAGAGAGAGTGGCTGGAGGAGGGGCCAAGCAGGAGAGACGCACAAAGGCACTCAAATTAAAACTCAGTTGGGCAAGCAGTAACGAATAACTAGAGTCCAGCAACCCCCTTCGAGCAGAACAGACTCCCCTGTGCTGCTGGAATACTAGTTACCAAGGAATAAGTAAAATAAGAGTGTAAACCAAGAAATCAAAAAACAAAGTAAAAACGGCATAAGAATGCCTACAGAGCAGCACGATTAAAAATTTCTGGGAGCCAGGCACCTCCCAATATGGCCACCAAAAAGCTACAAACAAATGAAAGTGGTCACCACCGTAGAGTATCCCTCACTACACTGAGAAGCTGGTCTTTTGATGATGTTATACAGTCCTCTAAAAGGACAGTACTCTCCGGTATTGAGTACCTGCAATTTTTGTTTTTTTATTTGAAAGGTTTAGTACCTGCACTTCACCGGAGCAAACACATACTCTAAATAATGAGTACCTGCACTTCTATATTTTCTATTTAAAGCCCTGGCTTAACCCTAGAGCCAGCCAGGAAGCCCAATTGTCCAGCCGTGGTAACTAAGAGAGAGATGTCCAGCCTTATTCACCAGAGAAATCACTCTCCCTTCCCAAGCTGGACCTTCAGCACCCTGTGTTGGTGGAAGACTAAAATAAAACCTTCCCGCAGTTCATCAAGTCATCTGCAGAAGAAATAAAAAGAAGTAGGTTCTAAATGAAGTACCCAGGGTTAAATATTTACATAAAAGATTGGGTGATAGGCTTTTTATTCATGAGTAAAATGTTAGATATAATAGTGAGGCACTAAAGGCTACCTTCAAAAACTGTCTAAAACAATATACTTCTTCCTTTTCTTCAGGACTGGCCTGTGGAGACTGGACACACGACTATTGAACTGAACGTGATGTCTGAGTTACAGATTTGATTCTCGATGTAGATTTAATACACAAATATATGAACTTATGGGAAGGTGATGAAACCACTTTAAGAAAAAAATTCCCATGTGAAGTGCCGTGGTCCCAAATTATGTTCTAACATGTACTCAAAAGTGTTACCTCTCCAATGTATTCATCTGCATTAATTGGTAAGAGTAAAGTTCGCAGGGTTGCCCAGTTCATTGTATGGTCACATTTCGAACACAAAAGATCTAATGGCCATATGTACAAAAGGATTTAGCATTTCTTAACTGACTGAATTGCAATTTGGGTCCATTAAGAAATGCTAAATTACCTTTCCATATTTACAAAGACAGAGAAGGAATTGCCCAGTAGAAATTGCATTTTACTATTCCCTTAATAAGCTATCGTAAATATGGATTTCTTAATTGCGATTTCCTAAGCACATGTATAAAGCCTTTCCTAAAAGCAAAATGAGCATTTAAGAAATGCTATTACCATCGACTCCAAATTGATGGTAACCATCTGCAATTTTTATTAAAATGCACCCAAAATGAATTTTTTAAAGTGCCATGTAGTACGCACATGCCCCAAGGGCATTTGTGCCCCTTACATGTGCACCACATTTTTGTGGGGTGCATCAAGGAAGCCTAGGCCCATAGGCACCCTTGAGTTTGCATTTCCTAATTTACAATTTCCTAATTTTGATTCCTACTCTGTAGGAATCACTATTAGAATTTCAAATTAGGAAAACGCTGTAGGAATCGCTATTAGAGAATCTCTATTTTTGTACATTCCATTTTGCATTTCCTAAATAACGATTTCTTGGGATTCAATATTTAGGAAATGCAAAATTGAGATGTCATACAAATGGCCCTAAGTTACAGGCCGAGGTTCCCTTTTCAGTGTTGAGCTGGAGTAGTGCTTAAAACCAAACCTCGGATGACTCTGTGATGGTTATGCTAATGTCCATGCTAGTAGGATTCGGGAGACGACTAGAGACTTCTCTAACATCGAGTGCTTAATCGTGTGGTGAGACATTTCAGCACAATAACCACTAGAGCCAGAATGGCACCACGTGTTGTCACCTGATGAGCATTTCATCGACAATATGGGGAATAGCCAGGACTTGTTATACTCACACTTCATTTTCACCTGTTTTACATATCTACAGATAAAACAGCACAAATCGTGAGTGAGCAAAACTGCCACTCCAGTTGCAATAGCAACAATAGTAAAAAAACAGGTGCAAAAGATCATTTGTTGAAGTTCCCTCTACTGAGCATCAAAACATTGTTTAGGCAGTGCTACTAAGATGGGCTCTAACTCTCTTAGTAGGCCGGGTGTCAGAACCCTGGGCAGCCAACCCCTGACCAGAGTTGGCGTTTTCAACCATAAATATGAGAAAAGACATTTTACTAGGGCTGTGTGAAATTGGCATAATTTGCTTTTGAGCAAATAAGTGAAAGGTTAGCACAATTACATGAAATTATGCAAGCAACTAGTTTTTTTAAAAACATAGTTTATTGATTTTTATAAACATTCTCATAGGACATGAATATCGTAATATTCTTGCAGCAGCGTTTATACAGCCTTAATACAAAATGGGTACAGAGTTGCATTTTAACATAGACGTGCTATAGTCTGTGAATTTTAACAGTTGCACATGTCACTGATGTACATACAATACGTCCCAATAGTCATAACACAGCTAATCATATAAGCCGCCACCAGTTTTATTGGAACATACCCGCTCCCTCCCCCCAGTGTTCTAAAGTTTGTAGCTAATTTAAAGCGTGTCACCGCCCCATGTTCCTGGTCTAGATGTAATACCTCTTGTCGATGTTGTGTTCCCGTACGGGTAACTACCACACGTGCCCTTGCTAGTCGTTTATTGTGTGCTCGGGGTGCTAGGTGCATGGTCTAGTTATACCCTTCAGTGCCTCTAGCATTGTGTCCTCTTCCATGGATGTTTGCTGTTTACGGAGGCCGCGCGCCTCTTCACGCCGGAGAGCTGCACTCTCAGCACCGCCCCATCGTAGTATTTCACCGTGCCATGTATATACAGCGAGCGGGTATGCATGCAACTAGTTAATGCTTTCCAAGACTACTCAAGACACCAGTCTGCCCAAAACTGATGCAGCCGCCAGTGCTCGCTTAATGTGATAGGCTCCGCGCCTTTACTGTGATTGAGGTTTTTTTTTTTTTTTTTACTATTCCGTAAAAAAATGAACAGTAATTTCCCATTAACAACATGTCGGGATGTCCTGTCTCTGAAAACCCATTCACATAACCAACCATTTAGGGGGAAAAATGCAGCATTTAAAACACATTTAATGCACTATTTGTCAGCCCTGCATCAGTGTTTACCGAAGCTTAAACAAGATTATTTCTTTGTATTTCTGAAGCCAAGCTGGACCCAGTTAAATGCTGTGTTTTGCAGCAGTGCATGTACTTCAGTGCACTGCACCACAGCGCCTGTGTGTTTAACATTCAGGACTGAGCGGCTGCTGGGAGAGATCCGTCAAATGCAACTCGTCCTAATATTGCCATAAGAGAACATATGCTCCTTCCCATCGCACGGCAGTTCTGTACCTTATGCCAGTAGTTGGTCCAGTGGGAATATCTCACCATTAAGATGATATAATAAGCCATTATTAAAAGCATAATTGCTTGCTGAGAGGATCCAAATTAGTGGGCATTGTGAGATCAAACAGAGCTGAAGATATTTGTCCAAATTAAAAGACCATAATATGTCAACTAAACCTGGGTGCTCGTGCAATAATAATGATAGTTTTACTATCTTCAAGTTGCAGGACAAAGTTTTAATTATGGCTCTTTTCTATCAGTGTAAGCCATGTATTTGGGATTAAAAGCCTATTTCTTTAGCCTGCCAAGGTGTTTTGATCCATTCTGTGTGCTTGACTTTTATAGAAGCCAGTGGCCACTTCTCAAAGCACTTTTCTAATTTCATGCTTCAGTAAGCAGTCAGTAACGATTTAAATAATTCAGATAGAATGCCTATTCTCTTTCCTTATTATAACTTTGATTCAAAAATTCTTTGACATTTAATAGGTTTTTAACCCTTTTAATAACTTTTCATAATGACATTTATTGGAGGTTGTTTTAAAGAAAGGGTGATTATATTAGACATAAGAAGAATCCGAGATTTTCCTGGCCCAGTGCAGCTCAAAGGACATTAAAACAAGAAATAGGTGACTTGTCACAGAGAGGGCGGTCTATGTGTTCTTTTTAGTTCTGTTTGGCAGCTGTAGGGCTAGTCCCCCAAATGCCCCTTTATCCCACCCAGCCTCCGATATAGCAACCTGGCCCAGGCAGAGGGAATTATTTTCTGACGTGGTTCGCCATTTCTTGTGTTTCCGCATTTCCTCCTCCGGGTCTACACTTGACTTTTGGATTAATGTGAATTCCCTATTGCCATTTTTGCACAACTCTCATGGCTGTACTTCTCCTTGCGGTCCTTACATTGGACTCATAAAGTCAGTCTTATTGCACCTCCTTCTGTGGTAAAACCTTTGCCTTCTCCCACCTACAAGAATGTCCTGCCTTTATTCTGAAAGGTGGTTACGGGGCTACACTTTGCAATACCGTGCCGGGCAGTTGTCTCTGTTCCCTATCCCACATCCTTCCCAAGGCCTAGCTATTGGTATCTTGAAACAATAATACAGAACCGAGGTTTAAGGGCCCAGGGAGGCATTGGGACTTTTGGGCAGAGTTGCCTGTGTTCCTTGGAGAGGGATGTGCGTTAACTTAAATATGTGCTTGGTCATATTGCATCACCTTGCTTGGTGCACGTTCAGAGGCACACTGCCATAGTATAATGTTTTTTTCTTTCAATTATACAGTTTTTGATTCCAAAGAGTCAATGGCAAGCAATGGGAGATTTTAAAAGGAGCAAGCTTTTGGATTATGCCCTTAAAAACCATTTACCTGAATTACTTATTTTCAGAAGTCATTTGAGGTTTATATTGTCTCTACCCTCTCCACCTCTGTTCCAGACATTGGAGCAAAAGCATACCCACCCACTTAGCAACCACGGGCCAAGAATCCCAGCCTTCATACAGAATACCCTTCCTTCAGTAATAAGTTGCAAACTCAAGAATTAAAATGTTTGGTGTCAAAATAGACGTTATCAATTTTTAAAATAAATAGGCACATGAACACAAGCAAACCAAAGCTAAGTAAACCCCATCCTTTAATGTCATCAATCTGAGACTTGGTTTGGTGTCTTGCAAGTTTAAAAATGGCTTTAGTCCAAAAAAAATCTGCATACCTATAGCTTCACGTGGGTGACGGTTCTGGAATGGAAACCCTAAATAAAAGGCAACGGAGGCAGCAGCGGTGTGTTGATGATCACTATGAATGTTTCTTTTCTACTGCACACTACTGTAGAAGTTTTTTTTAGTGACTTCAAAAGCAGTGGGGCGACGCTCCCCTTCCATAGCGGAGGAGCCGCCACTGTGATTATTATGCATGTCTTTTAAAAGTGGTTGATTTGAGCGGGAGGATGGAGGTGAGGCCCGCCAGCACTCATTTCTGTGGACTGGCACCTATTTTATATAATCAAACTTTAACCCAGGGCAAGAGACAGTAAAACACAAATGGGGGAAATGAGGAGGAAGAGAAAGACAGAAGAACAGTGGCAAAGGGAGAAAGCAGGACTGAAAAAAGAACCTACAAGAGTAGGGTAAAAGGGCAAGGAGTGACTGGTAGACGATGAAAGAGGCATAAAGTATAATTTAGACTATGCAGCCTCAGTAATCACACTTCCTACATTTGCTTTTCCTGGCCACAGGATTCTAAGAAACATTTTGTGCCCTGCACATATTATTTTACAAATGAAGCAGATTATCTCAGCTTGTATTTCCATATTATTTAATATTGTTTGTACTTTTGTTCGTTCTACCCTCACATCTCTTGGTAATGTGCTTGATAGACCTATGCAATACATGCATTTCATGAATAATTAATATCTTCTAATTGCCTGTAATCCTGAAGGTTATCCCAAACAAGATTCTTAAAACTTATTAAATACAAACCTAAGCGAAAGTACAACCATAATTCGCCTTTTTGAGCCTGATTCTGCAGCTACACAATTCAAAAAACTCTCTCGGTGTGATAGTAAAAGGTATGTATTAAAGTGCAAACTCATAGGTCGGTGCCTCTGGGCGTTAGATGGGGGCATGGGCATTATCTGTTGTGATCCTGGTCATGAGTGCAATGGCAGGAACAGGAAGTAATCAGGACTCCATCAGTCCAATTTACTATATGTAGTTTCCACTGCTCCCTTCCCTTGGCCCCTGAATGCAGTAATAAGGCTCTTGAGGGTTCGAGGTGAGACAAGGAATCAGCCCTGTGATGTGTCATTGGGAGGGGTCAAATAATAATTTTGTTGAATTACTGTCCTTGTGGGTGCCAAGCTGAAAGCAAAAAGCCCCTGGAGAAGCATGCTTCCTATGTCCAGAGCAGTGAAAGATCTGGCCTTTTGCAGTGTATTGTAAATGAAGTACGGTCTGCCCAGCCTCCTATGTAGGCTTAGGTAGTTTCAGAAGCCTGCACGTTTTAAAGTTCAGCAAAGCATTTATTAAAGGAGACAGCTCCATTAGTTCTGCTGCTGTTCTGCTCAAGTAACCCAAATCAGTCGGTCCTCAGCGGTAGCCACCACGGATCAACGGTTTCGGGGCAGGGGCTGAAGGGGGTAGGACATGGGAGGAGCGGGTATAGAAAAATTAAATAAAAACTTACCTTTTTGCCGCTTCCTCACTACTTCTCTTCTACTTTAGTCCTCCCTTGCTTGGCCACAGGAAACACACCCAGGCTCCCAGTCACACAATCATAATGCTGCCTGAGCTGCGTTGTGATTGGTCTGAGCGCCGTGTTTCTGCGCTCAGACGCTGCTGGAGGCCTGGGCATGTTCTCCACATTGGCTGCGATGCAGCCCGCATCGAGAAAATACGAAGTGCGCAAGTTTTGGGCAGCTGAGACGGCCAAGCCGTCATTTCGCACGGAGGAAGGTGTTGCCTACTTCTCCTCTCCTGCCCCCGCCCCTCACACAAAGCTGCGTAAGAAGTAGAAAATAAAATGATAACGTTATAATTGTATTTTCCCTTTGTTTCACTGCAAAAAAGCAGTGGACAGGCGCTCCTACGCCTTAGCGGCCACGTCCTTATGCTAAATTTGGTGAGAAACCATAAAATCCGATGTATATGAACCCTTCTCTGGCAATCAAAGACTTTGGGCTGAATTGGGCCCCATTTAGGGATGGGTGGACCCAAACAACCCGTGGACTGCAAAGGGCTAATTTACTCCGCTGGGAGTACAGGTTCAATAAAAACACAGAAACAAACGAAAAACCTCGGCTGTGAAATAAACATCACATCAACAGACGTTCGCACTAAAACCTGTTCACTTGATCAACAAACCACTGAGATCTTTGCCTTTAACAGCTTTATACATCCTGCTTTTATGGCTTCTGTTTTATTAAAAACTGCCATTGGCCTATTTTGCTGGTAAAATACAGACTGTGCTATTCATCATAAAAATGTAGTAACAGTATGACTAACAGCAGGCTTTGTAGATTCTTGTATATGAATGCTAAGCCATTTGCACATAACTCACATATTTCCTTTAAAAGCTCGGCTAATAGCATCTCAGCTGGCTGATGCATGAAGTAATTACTATAAAATGAAAAGTGGGAAATAATTAATATAAAAGTTGTGGTTGGAGCTGCATTTTGCTTGAGCAGTTTTACAATATGAAAAATGTTTATGCAAATGCTACAGTATGCACTGTGCTACCTGTTTCCTAAGGCATTTCCGAACAGTGTGCTTTTTGTATACAGAAATAGGGCTTAAGTCACCAAATCACCTTTAAGAAAAATATAAAACACGGTGTCAAAACATACTGCTTAGGCAAAAAATATATCTAAGGTAAAGCAGCAGTATTCACAATTGATATTTATAAGTAAAGATCTATTTATCTTATTTTAAATAAAAAAGGACGGTTTCTTCCTAAATTACTACCATCGCGATTCTCTTCCACCCTCCCCCCCCCCCTTTAGCATTTGCACCAATGGTTCTTAACCTGTGGTCCCGGGGTACGCATAGCCTACTCACAGAGTCTGTGACTGCTTAGAACATTGAATAATATTAACAGAATAATAACGTTTATATAAATAGAAAAGTAAAATGTAAAACCGAAAATTGTAAGGCTTTCTGTAAATGTGAAGGAATTTGAAATTGGAGGCTAAAAATGAAGTTAGTATCTTCAGACTGATTGATGAGAGGAGTGCAGGTGCGTCAAACCGAATGGAGTATGGACAATGTGAAGCCTCAACTAAATTTAGAAAAGCTCCAACCTTCTCATTAAAATGGTGATTTTTGATTACTTTGTAAAGTATGTAAAGTATTTTAGCATTTGTGTATTTGTTTGATGAAACTTGTTTATGTATGTTTTGTGTTGCAGGTTCAGTCATTGACAATGATTGGGCCTGGATCCCCGGCTACCAGTAATGACTCAGTAGGGGTCCCCTTGATTTGAATAATAATTCATTAGGGGTGCTCAGGTACCAGTAATGATTGAGTTCAGGTCTATAGAAACCAAAAGGTTAAGAACCACTGATTTACACCAACCCTTAATGGACCTGATGGACCTAAGGGACTATTACTTACCATGTGTACATCTATTGCTCTGCCAGTGTCACACAAATATTGCGACATGTCACAGGCTGCCAAAGCCAAGCAATGGTCTTCTTCAGGGACCATAATATATTGAGTCCTGAATGGGACAAATCACTGGGCATGATTCACAAAGATTTTGCTGTGACTTACTCTAGTAGTACTCCTGGCTTGCTCCTAATTTCTGTGAGTAAGCCAGGAGTACTACTGGAATTCACTACTTGATTTCATAAGTAAGCTAGGAGTACGGTAGTGTAGGTCACACCTACTTGTGTGCAAAATATTTGTGAATAGGACTCTATGAAACTAAACAGGTGAAAGAAGATGAATAGTCAGTGGTCCACTCACCAGCATCACAGCTGAAAGCCTCTGGGATGTAAAAGACCGCCTGTCTGCCTCCGACATCAGAACCATCACCCAGCCACTCTTGGCACCTCAAGCAGACAATTGCAATGCCTTTGTTGAGCCATCAATATCTCCCTCAGCCAAAGAGCTTTAGGTGCTGTATAATTCAGTAGCTCCACTCGGCTCTAACTTGAGCCACTGGGGCCATATCTGACTTAACATGGATGGCTTTCATTTGTGACCACTGCATGATCGATGTCACTCAAAGGCCAGGTTGTTATACATAAGGGTCTACCAAGGCCCGCTTTAGGGCAGTGCGACTGGTGCTGCCGCACTGGGCGCTGACCTGGGGAAGGGGCGCCAACCTCATGGGGCGGCGCCGTGTTTAGCAATAACTTATGATTGGAAAGATGAGGGGCACTTTTGCCCGGTGGTAGTAAGAGAATCTGGGGAGGCAGTCATAGGGTGTGGGGCACCAAAAATGATTCCCGCACCGGGCGCCACCAGTGCTAAAGCCGGCCCTGGGGTCTACATAACCTATGCAGCTGAGGTAACTCATCTGATCTGCACAATGCTTTCTGTAATATTGGTAACCCAGCAACTCTGGTGTGGCTATCGCAGTGTGCCTCTCGGTGTGCGTACAGCTAGCATCTGAAAAGTGGGATCACAGGAGCCGCTCAGCCTCCTTGCTCTAGTGTATCCAAGACACACATTCACTCTTTTGTGACACAGCTGTTGTTTTATGTGACGCCCGTACCACTTATCTCACTATAACCTTTGTACTATTGCTGCAAGGTGCGCCACTGTAACTAGACCAGCCTCCTTGCGTCGCTGTAACCAAAATGCCTTGCTGCTCTAGTGCCAAGAAGCAACTACGTTTGCGGCACACACAATACGAATAAATAAACATGATTTTGGACACTTTTCTTAGACAGAAGTAAAGCATTTTCTAGACATACTGGAGGAACCTGGGCTGCTGAGATAATCTTTTTTTATAAAAGCATGGTTTCAACGCGGTTTGATATTAGGTTTCCACCGCTCAAAGGGAATATTGTTTATTCAATGAACTTGAGTGCCTTTTTTCTTTTAAGCTGGGAAAGGACAAATTCTTCGATAAGGCCTAATTGTGGAGGTCAAATTCCGGCAAACTAAAAGCATGGTTCAATTCCCAAATTGGTGCCATGATACTACATTTCTTTTTATTAACTCCCAGCGCCAGGTTCGCTGTACTGTAGTCAAAGATATGTGGGTATCTTCTCAATTATAAATGTGGGCCATATATTCCTCTAATATTTCTGTAGATTGTTTTCCATTTTTTCTCTGATTTAACCCTTTACAATTTCTTCCAACAATCAAACTCTCTTATGAGGAAGCAAGCATTTCCTAGTTTTTTTGTGTTTGTAAGTTTTTACACAATAGTTTTAGAATCAGTTTAAAAAAAACGCGTTAGGCAAAAACGGAACGGCTTTAACTTCTGCTACAGGTGCTATTTGCGTTAAATAAACAAGCAGTCAAAATAAAACTATCCTGTCCGAGTAGGGTTATTGTACATATTACATACTAATAATTGTAATTATAAAGCTGTGTGAAAATATGTTATTGGCATCATACAAACAAACTACTTTGTCGTCTCCTCGAAAGGGAAACACTTGTAGCAAATCCACTGCCAGACACAATAGCTTTACCAGTTGTCCTATTGCAGTCCTTCTTTAATTTCGATTCTCAGCAAGCATGCAGCCCGGAGCCTCATGCAATAGTGTTACCCGCGAGGTTCCCGCAGTGGTGCTGCCACAGGGTCCTCCATTTCCTACGTTGCGGTGACTGCTACCCCTCATGCTGCACGTTTCCGAAGCCAGTGCGCCTACTAGAGTTAATGTATCCCCAGAATATTATATAACGGAGCCCATCTTTCCCACAATACTGTCAGCAGGCGAGCTCTAGTGATGTAGGCACAAATAAGTTAATTCTGTTAACTATTAAAGTATTAGCTATTTTTTTGGTTTAATCAGGTAGGGCAAATCTCAGTTCAGAACTGCACTAGCACCAGTGTAATGTTTGCAGCGCGGGCCTTAAGTTCTTGCAAACAATGTCAGCTGGAAAGTTGATTTCACAGAACAAATGGAGTATTAATTCTCGTTTTGAAAGGCAACTAACTTTAATTGGGTAAAAACTATAAAAATGGGTTTAAATTGCCCATAACATCCGATCCTAGAGTTGCCAATGTGTTTAAATGGGATACACACATTATATATGCGGGCCGTAATAAATAATAAAACAGCCATGTTTACCTCCACACTAGGCTTCTGTCCAGGTGTATAATGTATTTTCTTTTGCTACTTAGGCTTGCGTAAGTCACGAAACTTAAACGAGTGCCCCTCTGCGTGGAATGTACTAATTAAACGATTCCACAGTGTTTGCAGCGCGCGGGCCACGCAGGGCGCGTTCAATGAAGCCGCGCGCGGTAAGCTGTAGTCACAGCACATGTCCAGCAGGGTCTCCCTGTGTCCCCGGGGACAGATCTCAACAATGTTCAGTGTCAAGCGTTGACAGACAGGGGTAAATGGAAGGGCTTGAGAGATGCCTCCTTCTCCTCGTCCCTGCTACAACTGGCGCTTCGCCAGGCCGTGCCTGCTGAAACCGCACGAAGCAGCAGCTGGTGAGCAACATTAGCAAATAAGGCCTCGGGGCTACCCGTGTTCCAGTTCTCCGTTCACCAACTGCTATTCAGTGAAACAGCTGGATCAGAAGAGACACAGCCAAGGAGTGGTTAGGGCTCCCTCTGTACAACTGTTTTGATATAGATTCTCTGCTAGCGGCGGCAGTAATGATAGCTTTCAAGGGCAACACTTTTGACTACGAGGGATGCTGCTATTTCAAAGGAAAGGCCAAAAAGTCGCAAATATTTTTTCTGTTAGTGTAGTGTTTTTCAAACTTAGCTCTTTTGTCACATCTCTGTATTTTTCACTGGCGCTTATATTAACGATCATACAAATGTATCAACGACATGAAATAGGAAGCTGTTGCTTTAAAGACTGTCGCAATTCCAAAAAAGCCCTTCAAGGGTAAAGATCGAAGGCATGTTTCTTGTCGAATATTCCCAGTTCCATGATTTACCTTTAGTCCTCTTGGTTTCCTTTATGGATCTGTGCTATAAATTACTTCGAAATTCACCTCAAATTCAAAAATTAACCCTCCTCAAAGTTGTCTTGGTAACTGAACTTTGGAAAGAGTCTAAAGATGAGGGAAAGGAAATACGTGTGTGACTTATTTGTTAAAGTTGAAGGAGGCCGCTGCATTAAGGGCTCAACTGTAAGTGGTAATTGCCAGTTACCATCTGTACTATCTTTGCACCCACTACAAACTATTGTAACTTTTTTTTTCAACTTGACATTTCCACAGCAGATCACAGCAAGACATGTAAGTCTGTGGTGAGAGATGTCACATCTGCATATGGCAGCATCATGTGGCCAGGATGGAATGTATTCTCTGTAGGATCTCGGGGAAATTAGATACGTTTGAAAGACCCAGGGACAGTACTGCCCAAAAAAATGGCCAGTCATGGGTGGTATTATTTATGGTGGTTCGGCTGCACTATTATTTCATGGCGTTTAAGGAGCCTTAGGTGGTTGACCCTGAGCCCTTTCGTATTAAAGTGAAAGAGCTTCACGAGGCACTGCTTTTGACCTCCATGATCCAGTTAGGCATGGGAACGGTATTGGAAGTGGTGGGATCTTGAGACCTTAGTGACGAAATTACTTATATTTCACTAAAGTCTTGCCTGTCAAATATTAACAAATGCCCTCTTTATGCAAAGCTAAGTCTCAGGTCAAACATGCTCCTTTGCCTTTCTTAACACTCTAATTATATTTCAAAATATCTGTCATATTGTTCTTCAGTATTCTTTCTGATGTATGAATCCTTTTTAAGGATTTGCACATCTCTTCTTTAGGTTCCTGCTGTCACCCTCAATGCCATTATTCGCTCTCCGCTGACTATCTTTAATTGATCTGTATCATTTTGCCTTTAAGACCTCTAGAAATGAACATTGGTGCTCTAGTTTGGGATTCACCAGTGGTTTATGGGGATGATTTGGGTGTAGCCTTTTGGGAGACAGTGATCCCCTTTTAATACACTGTATTCAAAAACAAAAACCCCGGCACTCCAAATATTTGTTTATACAATTATGTATAGTTGTCCCTAAAGCAAAGAAACACAATGATAAGAAGAGATACCTCCTATTACAGGAAACATCGAGAAGAAAATCATTTGATCATTCATCGAAACAATTTATTTTCTGATAGTCCCAAAAATACACAGACTGGCAATAAATCATTTGTTGATACATTCATAAATTAATTATCCATGATGTATATGGTGTCCAGTCCTTGCTGTGTGGAGTATCGAAAACAGCCAACGCGCGTTTCGTCACCACCGTGACTTTCTCAAGGCTTAAATGATGCTCGAACGGGGGCCAGAAATGTCATTGGCTCAAGGTCGCATACACACGAATCCTATTCGATCCAGTTTTGCAGTTCTGATGTCTATTTGGGGTTCTTTCTTCTTTATCTAGTCTTAGGAGATATTGTCCTCCCAAATATCTGTTAAAACGTATGTACGTTCAACACAATTGTTTCTTAGTGACGTTGCTTTACGCTTTTTTTTTAATATAAAATCAATTCCAATCTTTATTGAGCCTGTATTAACAACTTTCGGCAGAAATGAGTCTTGGTCGTATTACCAAAGGAATAATGAGATCCAAGATATAGGGCACTAAAGTAAGACCATCAGCAACTAACATATTAATTTGCGTTCTCAATCGAGTTCTGGAATCCGAAGAACAGGTCACTATGATAAGACCCTGGATTCTAGCTCCATTTGTCCACAGCAACTCGCTATCTCCATCTTTTTTGCCGAATATTGGTCTCGGCAGAATAGACGGCGATAGCGAGTTGCTTGGATCTCATTATTCCTTTGGTAGTACGACCAAGACTCATTTCTGCCGAACGTTGTTAATACAGGGTCATTAAAGATTGGAATTGATTTTATATAAAAAAAAGCGTAAAGCAACGTCACTAAGAAACAATTGTGTTGAACGTACATACGTTTTAACAGATATTTGGGAGGACAATATCTCCTAAGACTAGATAAAGAAGAAAGAACCCCAAATAGACATCAGAACTGCAAAATTGGATCGAAGAGGATTCGTGTGTATGCAACCTTGAGCCAATGAAATTTCTGGCCCCCGTTCGAGCATCATTTAAGCCTTGAGAAAGTCACGGTGGTGACGAAACGCACGTTGGCTGCTTTCTATACACCACACAGCAAGGACTGGGCACCATATACATCACGGATAATTAATTTATGAATATATCAACAAATGATTTAGTGCCAGTCTGTGTATTTTTGGGACTATCAGAAAATAAATTGTTTCGATGAATGATCAAATGATTTTCTTCTCGATGTTTCCTGCAATAGGAAGTATCTCTTCTTTTCATTGTGTTTCTTTGCTTTAGGGACAACTATACATAATTGTATATACAAATATTTGGAGTGCCGGGGTTTTTGTTTTGAATACATTGTACAATTCACTTAGTGTTTTGTGTTATTGATACTCTGGGTAGTGGGGTATCTTACCCTGAGTGGCACCATTTAACTTTATAAATTGCTAAATCCAATTGATCACAATATCACAATCTCTGACGGTGTTTGTTGAAGTGCGACCTTGTATCCACCACTACCTTGTGTGGCTTTTTGTTCCTTTTTAATACACCTACACTTTGTACCTAAAAAGACTAGTGTAAGGATGAAAACTGGTTGTGAAAAAGAATCAAATGCATTTGGCAGCAGGTAATGGAAGGAATTTCTCCATCAGGAAAACCATTTTTTTTTTAAGAAAAAAATATTTGTAAAAGTTAAGATGTATTATTATCTATACACTTACCAACAACCACTGGTAACATATATTTGGGAGTAAGGGTTAAGCATACGTATACAAATCTCCCTAATAAATATTTCTAAATTTCCATGCCTAGATTCTGGGGATTTTCAGACTCACCAAAGAGTTGAAAATGACCAATCATGGAAGTAAAATACAATTTCCATCTTTTGGCCCCATATTTACTACCGTTATCTTTCACTCTTTAAATTATTTTGAGGTGCTCCTCAGTGCTGCACTGTTTATGCTCTGCCACAATCATTTTTTTTTTTTTTTTTTATTTATAAGCATTTATTATTTAATGCAAGCAAGGTACAGCGATGTATAAAGAAAAAGGAGAACCAGTAATACAGTCCACAAATACACTTAATGATACAGAAAAAAGAAATAAGAAATAACCAAGTACATTACTTAGGTCAAGGTATCGTTAATCCAATTCTCTAAAGGACTCCAGAGTTCTTCACCCAACCTTCTCTTTTTTCTACTTTTAACACTATATATGGCCTTTTCCAAATTATACTTAGCAAGTAAACATGCTCTCCAGGTAGAAAAAGTGGGAGAGTCAGGACTCAACCAGGCTTGAGTAATGCATGCCCTCCAAGTGGACATACAAATAAAAAGAAAATTTGTCTGTCCCACAGATAACTCAAATGGTGTCAGACCTATTATTATTAATTCTCCTGTCAAAACAATTGTCTGATCCATCAGTATTGTTAAGAATGTTTGGATTTCTGACAATACAGGAGACAAACGAGGACATGCAAAAAACATATGGAGAGCGTCTGCTGCATAAAGTCCACATCGGCTACACAGTGTACCTACAGTAGTTGACCATTTGCTAATTTTGGCTGGTGAATAGTATAGATCGAATAAAGCCATATAGTGCTGTGTACGTGATCTCCCAGTTATTAGTATTGTGTTGGCCAAATCAATTGATTCTTGGATTTTGGTGTTGGTTAACCCCAATTTTTCATTCCATTTTTTTTGACAAAGCAAAATATCATCAGGCAATGAGGCCAAAAGTAGATTGTAATATGCGCCGATCTTTTTTTTAGTGTAAAGACTGTCTATAAGAGGGATCCTAGTCAGCCGTGTTCGGACTGACGGACAAAGGGTATTAAAGAAATTATGTATCTGGACATATTTAAAATAATCATTACAGGTTAGGTTGTATTTGGTCTCTAACACTGAGAAGGGGGTTAACTGGCCGTCCTCACAAAGATCGCCTATACAGTTGATACCTAAGTTACGCCAACGTGTCATAACTGTATCCTGAAAAATTGCAGGAAAGATATTAAATGACTTGAATGGAGTATACACCAAGATTTTGCCGATACCCATTTGCTTTTTAATTAGCCGCCAAGTACCGAAAGCCGCACTCAAAACCTTAAACTTTGTTTTTTTAAAATAACTAGGTTCAACAATTCTCAAAAAACTACCATGACAGTCTGTACCCATTGCAAATTCGTAAATAGAAGGTGTGTGGCTAACTGGAATACGTAATCGTGGCCATATTATCAAAGGTGAAATAAACTGTAGCACTGCAGCAAGATAATAAAAAAGAAAATGTGGGATTCCCCAGCCTCCTCTTGATTTGGGAAGAATCATTTTTTTGTATGACCTACGATGACCTCTATACCCCCAAAGAAATCTTGCCGACATCCTTTCCAGCTGTTGAAAAAAGGTCGAGGGAAACGGTAGTGGGATTGTTCTGAACATATATAAAAATTTGGGTAAAATCAGCATTTTCAGAACGTTGCATCTGCCAAATAAAGATAAATGGAAATGATCAATACGTTCTAAAGATGACTGCGCTTTTTTAAGTATGGGCGTAAAATTAATTTCAGGAATGACGGCAACTGGGGATGTAATTTTTATACCCAAATAAGTAGCAGCTGAGACTATATTTAGCTGTTCTGGGGGATTCGGTCCTACAAATAAAATTTGTGTTTTTTGTACGTTTAATCTATAGCCAGAAAAATAACCAAATTGCAATGCAAGGTCTTGTATTATTGGCATTGCCCCCTTAATATCTGTTGTCAATACAACGATGTCATCTGCATATGCAAGGGCTCTATATATTGTGGCAGACACTTGAACTGGTTTTATGTCCTCTGTATTATTAAGTCTATTTAGAAAAATATCAATATATAGAGCAAAGAGAAGAGGTGAAACAGGACACCCCTGCCGAGTCCCACGGTTTATACTGAAAGGCAAGGATTTCTTCCCAGCAATACTAATACACGAAAAAGGGGCGGCATAGAGTGCTTTTAGGGCTGTAATCATTTTAGGGCCGAAGCCTTTTCGGATGAGAAGATCCCAGAGATATGGCCAGGCCACCCTATCGAATGCCTTTTCGGCATCCAACAGGGTGATACCCAAATCTATGCTTGAAGCGTGGGCCCAGTCCATCGGAGCAATCACTCGTCTGACATGGTCAGAGGTATCTCTTTCAGGAATAAACCCGTGCTGGGAGTGTGAGACTAATGTGGAAATAACCCCCGCAAGGCGTGTTGCTAATAATTTAGAATACATTTTACTATCGGCATTTAAAAGAGATATAGGTCTATAGGAGGATGGTTGTAAGGGTGGTTTCTCCTTTTTAAGGAAAGCCATAATGATGGATTCACTCCAAGAGGGGGGTGTAACCCCTTTCTGTGCTTCCAAGCATGTTAAGAATAGTGCCTGCTTTAACACATGTCTGAAAATTTTATAAAATTCAAGAGGAATTCTGTCCGGTCCCATGGCCTTACCTGCAGGTAGAGAGAGAATAGCTGCTTCTATCTCCTCCCAGGTTATATCTTTGTCTAATGAAGCTTTCAGCATAGGCGACAGCCTGGAGAACTCATTATTGACGAGAAAGTTTGAAAGTGATTCCGTTGAATACGTGGTCACCTCCTCCATGTACAAATTTTTGTAAAACAAACGAAACACCTCCAATATTTTATCTGACTGATCATACACCTGACCAGATTCATCCTGTATTTTATTTATAGTGTTTAAGCTGGCTTTTTGCCGAATTTTCTTTGCCAAAAGATGTCCAGACCTCTCGCCCATCTCATAGACCTGTGTTTTGAAAACAGCAAGTTGTTCTGCGAGTTTTGAGGCAAAATTTTCATACAGCCGAGACTTAGATATAGCTAAAGTGGCATTGATTTTCTTGGTATCTAAGGAGTTCTTAATAGCATCCACTAATGCTACCTCGCAATCCTGTATATCTTTATAATAAGTTGTTAACTTACGTTGGTATTCCCTTTGCTTATTGATTGAATAAGATAGAGTTTCTCCTCTCACCCCTGATTTGAAGGCGTCCCATACCATCTGAACAGTCGTTGAACCCATATTAATTTCAAAAAAATCCTTAATCCATCTTTCCATATGTGCAATGTAAGATGGATCTACTAACAACCTCCGTTCAAATGACCATGTTGTTGCTTTGCCAGATAATATAAAATCTGTTTTAAATTCTGTTACTATGGGATTATGGTCCGATATTATTTTTGGAAATATCTCATACTTACAGTTGGATATTAATATAGATGATATGAAAAAATAGTCCAACCGAACAAATTTTTTGTGGGGTGCCGAGAAGAAAGTATATCCCGGAAGGTTACCTCTTTTACTGAAGCCCACATCCTGAAGACTGAATTCGGAGACCAAACCATGTAATGCTTTAAAGATCTTTCTTTTTGAACCTGTATAGACTACTTCATGAGTGATATCATAGTCAGGTTCCAAATGAATATTTAGATCCCCGCAGAAAAGAAGAGTAGAAGGCCAGTCAGTAAGCTCTACACTTAAAAAATTCAGCAGATCAGGATCGTCCGTGTTTGGACCATACATGGAACAAAGAGTCCACGAGGTACACTCTACTACAATTTCGGCTATTACCCAACGACCATATTGATCGGTCTTGATTCGTTTCAGAACAGCCTGATTTCTTCTACTAAGTATAGCTACCCCTTTGGTGGTAGTGCCTTGATTAGTGCAGCCGAGCACATACATGCCCAAGTCAGCTAGCCAAGCTCTATTGTCCCATTTAAGATGAGTTTCCTGTATGCAGAGGAAGTCTAGTCTCATACTCTGGATTATTTGTGCACATATACCACGTTTCTTTTTATTATTAAGGCCACAGACGTTCCAAGAACATACTCTGATGCTAGTCATCGCGACAAGTTAGTATCTAAACAGTAGATTGTCATATGACATATGGGATAGATTAAATACTGAAAAAAAATTGAACCATCAAAAAATAGAAATAGGTACAGGCATAGATCAGAAAGTCCTACAAAATCATGCTCACAGTAATTCGCAAAGTAACTAGAGCTGTCCTTGCTTGCCCCCCCACAAAACACCGCAAACACCCACCACCCTTTGAACCCCCACCCCCCACCCTTCCCAGCACCCACCCACACGGGGTATAGGGACTGAGCAGTCCCTAAGATGGTGATGAGAAGAAGAGCTAGATGTAGCTCACCGCATGTTTCCAACTGCCTAGGGTACCATAAAAAAAAAAAAAAAAAGGGAGAACAGATGAGGGTGGTCTATATATCACCTAAGGTACAATCCTTCAAGAGTAAGGGAAAAAAAAGGAAAAACAGACTTGTTTCTCTATGCATCTTGTTGCATCGACCACTCTTCTGATTCTACTTAACCCTTGTATGCTTTGCACATATCTACTCAATTCATCTCTAAACAAAGCATAAAATACATGATACCCATAATAGTCACATGATGCCCCTAATAAGCCAGATAATTGACTGTTGTGGTGAAGACTTTATAATAACATCAAAGTGAGTGTAAACAGTCTTTAGCAGTTTTCTCCGTAGTCAAAAAATATATTTTCTCCTTATTAACCACTTTAAGCTTTGAAGGATTAAGTAAATAGGCCTGGGCGCCTTTGGCTTGGAAAAGGGGAATTAATTGGCGTAACTGCCAACGTAGTTGAACTGTGGCATGGCAGTAATCTGGTCGAACAAAAAAATCTAAATTTTTCCCCTTGCGTTTTCGATCTGGACGAGCCAGATTATATAGAGCCTCCCGCGCCAAAAAATTATTGAGAGTTATTAAAATAGCTCTAGGCATCACTTTTGAGGCATCCCTAGCCTTCCTCTGCGAAAAAGGGAACCTATGTGCTCTTTGTATCTCGACTTCCCACTGCCACTGGGAAAGTTCAGGGAATGCTTCTACAAAAAGCTCGACTACAAACTGCCGCACATTTGTCCCTTCACTGGATTCGGGAATTCCAAGAATTCGCAAATTGTTACGCCGAGACCTATTTTCCAAATCGGTCAATTTCCAGTTAATGTCATCCTTTAGAGTGTTGAAAGTGGAAAGTTGAGATTTCTGTTCTACTATGACGTCCTCAATAGCTGAAATTCTTCCTTCTGCTTCCAGGACTCTTGCAGATGTCTCATTGCAAGTTCTCACCACTCTCCTGAAGTTATTCTGAAGGCGTCGGACTGCACCTTGTATCCGCAGATTCTCGGTTTTTGACTCCTCTCGATGTTGCAGCATGAGCTGGTATAGCATATTGAGTGTAACCTCTGGGTTACTTTGATCAGCCATGACGCCTGCCGAGGAGACTGCCAGATCTTGAGAAGCCGGAGAGGGTAACGTTGATGTTGGTGCTACAGGAGCCCTGCGTACTGTGTATTCTCCCTCACCCCACTCCCTTCTATCAGACAAGGGGGTTTCGTTGCAGTCCTCCTCTTCCATAGACGACTCCTGATCCTGATCCACATCTTGGAGCGAGAGATTCAAGCTGGTATCATCTCCCCAGTCCGGTGCCTCTACATCCATACTCCCGGCCTCTAATGCATTGGAGAGGTCAGACATTGAATAAAAATTGCCTGCTGAGTCAACAGATTCAATATCTTGGTTGGATTCTGTATTTGGGAGATCCTCTGAAGCGGTGGGTACGGGGTCCAGCAGCACATCAGGAGGTGCTAGAAAGGAGTCGGACGGAGCCCCACCTAGGTCCGGGCGCTCACTCCCCAGCCTATCCCCTGACAGAGTCTCCAGTAAAGAAGCTGGTGAAGTCTCCCCTTTTTGCTCCGAGGTTTCAATGATAATGTTACTATTATCACATGACTTGACAGGTGGGTCAGATCTGTTAAGTACAGTAGTGAGAGAGGCGGTCTTGACAAGAGAGGAGCGCCGGGACTGCACCAAGGTCACATCTTTAACTATTTTGAACATACCTGGAATTTTCGGGGAGGCGCCAGAACTACATGCCCCAGAATGCACCACTGTGGCTCCGTTTTGCTTGGAAATATCCCGCTGGTGTGGCATAAGCAAAGATCGTCGTCCGCTATTGCAGGCATCAAATGAACCTTCATCCCCATTTTCTCCGCGCATATTAGATACTGAAGACTCTGGGGGAATGATGGATACTGCCGCTCGTTCTGCAGCAGCGGTAGAGGCGTCCAACTTGGCTGCAAGGATATCTCTCTCATAAGCTGGTTTCTGGGCTACAACAGGAGTAGTGTGGATCTTCGGCTTTGGTTTTGCCTTCTTCGAGGCAGCAGAGCATTTTGGCGGCATTATGCAAGAAGCTGTTAGGAGGCACAAGGAGACGCTGTCTTGGAGTTGCAACAAAGCAGCGTCCGGAACAAGTGAAACGCCGACTTCAGTCCGCGCTGGAAGGGGAGAGGTAGGAGAAGTTCTTCGGCGGTCCACTCAATTGTTCTGCGCGATAACACCTAGGTAGCAGCATGTATTGCCAGACGTGTTGAGCAGCCAATTTCTGGTATAGCTTGGAGCGGTTTCTAAAGATTAACGGCGTGTGGAAGCCATAGGCAGTGAGCACATCACAGCTGCTCTAACGGACAGAGAGCACGTCCGCCATCTTCCCCCCAATCAAGACTAGGAATTGCACACAGTAGAAGACAAGACGCAAGGCCTTCTCCTGCTATGCAGTGACATTCTGGTACTAAATCCAAATCCAAATCCAATAGACACCAAACCTTCTTCAATTCTGGTAGGAGCTGGAGACCCAGCTCTTTATGGTTCAAATGTCTTTATTCATGTATGCCAAAATGCGCAGTGTAAATGCAATTCAATGTGCAACACATCATACCGATCTACAAAGTGTGGATTTAAAGAATAACAACAAAACAGTCCCCCGTCCCCTTCAATCCCAAGACACTCAGCGTGCTTCCATGAAAGTGCGCTAATCACAGCAGCAAGTTTATTTCATGAGTCCATCTCTGAACCGGTGGTAGAGGTTAATTCGGATAGCCGCAGGATGCAGAGGTATTTAGGGCATGTCAGCTCTCGGTCCTGCGAGAGGAGAGACAGGTACAGTCGCCAAAGGTCTCCATAAGATGCCCCGTAATTGGTAATAGAAAGTGTAATCTTTTCCATTCCAAGGATACACCACAGGCAGTGAAGCCATCCTAGGTGAGTAGGTTTATGTGTCGCCCTCCAAGGTGTGAGTAAATTCTGTGTTGCTGCCCCTAAAGCTAATCCAATCTGCCGTCCTTATGGATTTTAGGGGGTAAGTGAGAGGGTTGGGTAAGCCTAACAGTGTATAAGAAGGGAATTGGGGAAGTTGGGTGTCAAGGTGTCGATCAATGTCGTTGAGTATTTGTGTCCAATATGCCTAGATACGTGGACACTCCCATAAAAGGTGCATCTGGGTCCCCGTTATTCCACCGCCCGACCAGCACCTCACGCTTTTGTTCGAGTCAATCCTGTGTAGCCGTTCCAGAGTTAAACAGCAATATGTAACTACTTTAGTAAACGTTTTGGTAAGGGCCGTGTTGCAAGCGGTATGGCGGGCCCTATAATAAATATCCTCTCATTCCTTGGCAGTCAACTGTCTCCCTAGCTCTCTCTCCCAGCGTGTTTGATTAGGTTTGTATATGTGTCTTTGTAGGCTGGATCATGTGTGCATATAGCTCAGAGATCAGCTGTTTGTCATAAGTTTTAGTGATAAGCCACTTTTCACAGGTACTGAGGTGTCTATGGGTGGCCGTCTAATTATCAGAGTGGAGAAGTCAGTGGCGGAGTTGCAAGTAATGCAAGCTTTCCATCTTCGGGACACTAGAGTCCACACGTAGTTCTGTGAATGAGAACACCCTCTCCTCATCTATCATGTGTCTTGCAGAGCGGCATTTGGTCTGGCACCACTTTCTGAATGCCGCAGGGCTATTCTCAGGTGTAAAATCTGGGTTGTAAAGCATGGGTGTCGGCGGGGACGAAAGGACGAGAGTCCGCATGAACCCAGCTCTTTGAATGCCACCTCATTGTTGGGTGATCACCCAGGTTTTAGTCTCCCCCCCACCCACCGTCCTGACCGCCCTCCCGCAACTTAAGTTGTCCCCCGTATTTTAACACTATCATGCCCCATTCTTTACTGTATAACCACTCTTCTCCCTCTCGCTTATGTACCATCATTATTGTAACTCAATTCTGTGTTGTAAACCTGCTTTGTTGTACAGCGCTCCATTGCATCCCAGCCAGATATGCACAGCAGAAATCAGGTACATATGTCGATGCATCATATCGTAGGATTTCATGTGACTGCTGGAGATGTTTGTAACACTTTCTAGATAAATATCTCACCAATGTGATACCAGTGTACCCGCCCTTCATGTACTTGAATTAGTGTTTCTGATTACAGGGGTCTGCGTGTGTTGATATTCTACAGAATTTGTAACCGATCGGATCGTGTGGAAACACGTAGCTCCATGAATATATAGGCATCTCATATTTGTCAAATTTTGCACGTTAACTTGCTCTGTTGTCCATGTCAAAACAAATTGTCCTCTTAATAGTTGATAGGTTTAATATTCCTCATTTTTGAACCCAGATGAAGTTGAACCCAACTATTTATTCTTATTGCCTGCAGTTACAACAAGGAAACTATTGGCATGACTCCAACAATTCTATCAGTGTGCTCATTACATACATTAGTTTAGTTAAACTGATGTACTTACCAAGAGGGTTAGACGAAAAATCTATATAGTTAGGATGATTCATTAGTATGATTAGGTTGCATCGAAATGTTTCGGCCAGATGAATAAACATAGCTACATCGTACCTGGGTTATTACACTCACTATTGCGTTATCGAATTCAGCTTGCGCTCCCTCTTTTATTTCCGTTTTAACACGTTAATGCAAATTATGCACAAACCTCATCTAAAATGGCGGCGCTCGTTTCCTGCGTGCAGGTCAAAGGCAGTGTTTACAGAGTAGAAGGGCTTGGGCGCGTTTGAAAAGCACTATGGGAAATGCTGCACCACAACATGTACAGTACATTTGATCTGTGGATAAGTAAAGCGCTTCACCCTCCAATGCTTTTAATTTTAATCCTTGCAGAGACTGAATTCATTGCTTAAATTAAAATAGTGAGTTTCATTAAAGTTAAAAGGCAGTGATCCGGAGAGCACGATGGATTAATATTGTGACCTTGCAGCTTCAGAGCTTCAGATTCACAGCAGACTGCCTCAACAAACTGCATCGATACGTCGATAACTAAATCGATAATTTTCTGATTGGCAAACTCTCATTAGTACCAGATAATTACCTTGCTGTTGTCGAATTGTAGGCCACGAAGTATTTAACTTAATCTTGTTGGTTTTGAGAGAATGCACTGAGGAAAGAAGACTGGATTAAAAGTATTGACTTTGTTTGTGGCAGCTGACTTTAAAAGGTGTGATGCAGTGAAAAATGAACTGAACCGAGCTGTGTGTGTTTGTGTACGTACATAAACAGAAATTTGGTTGTATATGTTCTTAGTACGTTGCATATTTTGTGAATTTGTGGTAAGGTAGGTGTCACTAGAGTTTGACCGAATTCTCTTTTTTACCATGGTGCCGATTAAGTACAGTGGTCTGTATTTAATAAAGGATGAGAGCAACTCAATGCCCATACGTGCTGCGCCTCTGGGCATTTTGTGTTATGTTGCGTCGCACCAGCAGTAGCCTGCACAGAACTTTAGTAAATAAGGGCCAGTGTCTGGGAGCATCAAGAGCCTATTGTGGCTGTTTTTATGCCTTTAGCAATTCGGTACATTAGAAAGGGATGCCCCACCCCCTCAGTAATACTGAACATTAATGCAGACATCTCCCCTGGCACTATTACAAGGGTGCATTCGGTCTTTGCACTGTGATGTTTCCATGGAAATGAGAGAATTGTTGGCACCGTTGCTCATTTCCATTTATGCTTGTGCCTGTAATCCTCATGAGGGAGGTGCACTTTCTAGACCCATTCAAACATACTCTAGAAAGCGTGTAAACTAACAGTTGTGTCCGCAATGGTCCTTGTGCGCCTTCAATGCCCACAATTGGGGGTTGAAGTCTTAAGCTGCTACCCACTGAGAGGTACTATGCCAGGTCGATTTCTGTAGGTCTTTGCGCTTTTGCTCCAGTATTAATGGTGCAGGACAGCCCTGCCAATTTTCCCAGATCCATACATGATGTGTTGCTCCAGTCCAGGTTTTTCCTTTTATTCTGGAACTTGTAGTCTTGTTTCATACATTATCAAATAGGAATAAAGTCCCAGAATTCAAAGAAAAAACCTGGACTGGAGTAGCACATGGAAGAGGTGTGGCGCAGCGGCCAGGGTGCCTGACTCCGGACCACAGGGTTCACGGTTCGATCCCGGCTTTGGCGGCAGGTTAGCCCAGCACCATGTGACTCTGGGCAAAAGCTTGCTTAATGTTCCCGACGGCCCCCAGCGCCGGGACACCTCTCCGGAGGTAGCTGTGTGCTTTACAAATACTGGCATTTATTTATTTACATCACGCATGGGCCTGGTAAACTTGGCAGCTATGTCAGCACAGTAGTGAAAAATAGTTATTCTTACCACAAGGGGGTGAACATCTGGTGCCACTGAAGAATAGGAACCGTGACTCTAGACATAAAATTGCACCAGACACATTACTTATGCTCTGCGCCATGCAAACTATTATGCACCTTACTGTTTTAAGTAATACCACCTCTAACTGCTTTGTCCTGTAAAACATTCCTGAAAAAATTGCTTGCAGTGCACTGTTTTTATAGAGCACTTACTGCATAACTCTTAAGTTTTCATGCAGCTGCAAAATGAACTCAGTGGTAATAAATTTAAGATAAAATGTGGAGTCGGCTCTAGTGGGGATAAATTCTGTGAACGTCAAGTTAGATTTAGATTTCTTGTGCAGAGTCTTTAAATCCTGAGTTATATTACCGTTTAAGCTGGTAAAATATCTCACACTGTGACTTTAAAATTTCTAGCAAATTTGAACAAAAGACCGTGTAGCTAGTTTTCAGAGGTTAATAGCGCACTGAAGAAGGATGTTGTTAGAAAGGAAGAGCAGTGGTTAAAACGCCAACTGTACCGCCACAAGATCTGCTCAAACCACTGGAACAAAGTGTGACCTGTGGCAAACCACCTTTGCCTCGCTTCAGTTAGTTACAGATCAGGAGGCGCTCAGAACGGCAGGCAGGTGGTAACTCGAGTTGTCTATGTTTGGAGATTGAAAAATGTCATCTTATCTGCGAAACAAGTGACAGTGAATATTCCATCCCCTCCCCGGTTTCATTTAATTAGAAGTCATTTGTTTTTTAAACTGTCTTTAAAATCAGGGCTTTATTATAGTTTTGCAATAGTTTAGAGCTTGGTACTTTGTAATCTGTGCAGCTAATGCTGTCAAAACCCCATCACATGGCGCACTCTTGCTTATGGTAAGCATGCAACTGTGACGTCAGCTGTTGTGAATGTGACCCGTCATGCTTGACATTATCTTGGTCATTTTATTTTGGGTGTTTCTCCAAGCAGCAGCTGAGTGTTTATAGAGGACATTTACTGTAACAGGAGCCTCTTGAACAGGAGATGCTGTGCATAGGGCATCAGGATGTAATGGGGGCAGCTGCTACAGGACTGACTCCATGGACCAGTGTGTGAATGGGGCGTGGAGGCGGGGAATTGTGACGTGGAGCAAGGACAACACTACATGGTCACACAGCGCAGCAGAGTTTTCACATTTATATTCTGTAATTGATCTCCTTCAGGTGGAATGTAGAGGATGTGCTGTGTGCCTGGTGTTTTAATTACACCTCCATCTCTTTGCCCTTTCTGCCCTCCTTTACTGTACAGATGTCTCATGGAACTCTAAGTGCACATTTTTAGACCATACAATTATCACCGTTAATATTATGAATTACTCGAAATACCGCCTTCTGATGTGGGCAATCTGTCAACCACTTTATAGGTTATATATATATATATATATTACCTACTGGCGGTCGCCAGTTATAAGTTATAGTTAGGACCCTGTTTCCATAGGAAATCCGCAACATTCTATTTTGAATAACTTTGGCGCCGGTCGACGAATCCTCGCGAATTTCTCAAAATAGGTGGGGCGCTACGCTCCGCTCCTACCCTGAAAGTCTCGGGGGGATTCGTCAAGCGGGGGCTGAGATAAAAGGGGGGTCCCAAAACACGTTTTTCCCATGCATTTTTCCATAGGACCTTTAGACAGGGCTACAGCCCGAACGGCTGAACAGAATTACTAGAAATTTGGCAGAGAGGTAGTCCTCAGGTCAAGGAAGTGCCTTTTGTAGGTTTGGTGTAAATCTGTTCAGTAGATTCTGAGAAAATAGCCTTTAAATCAATATATATATCTGAGCCAGCTTACGGTACGCTTACCGTAAGCTTACCGTACGCGTACGGTGGCGTGCGCGAGCGCGATTCTGATTGGCTGTTACATCTAAGTAAACATTCGAATCGGTCGAAACCAGGAAGCGGCGGCCGCCATTTTCTCTCTCGCACTCTGAGGGGGGGGCTGTAAACAAAGGCAAAAAACATATAAAGGGGCTGTTTAGACAGCGCCCATGCACATAGCCATGTTAGTTGAGTCCTCAAAGATCCCCCAAGGCCAAAAACGGTAAATTTTTATTTTTTGAAAATTTCGCCGATTACGCTTACCGTACGCGTACGGTGCGCTTACGCTAAAAATTTTAATAAAAAAAAAAAACCACTCTCTGTCATCACTTACAAATTAAATTTAACAGATTACCTATCACAAGGAAGCGCATAATATGTCCTCCATGTGTGCACGGTGCGTAACGTGGGCACGCGGTGCGCGTAGCGCACTGCGTGCCCACCTTGCGTGTACGGCACTAACTGCGTAAAGTGGGCGCGCGGTGCGCTTCGCGTCCCACTTTACGCACGGAACGAACTGCGTTAAGTGGGCGTGCACGCCACGAATGGCGTAAAGTAACTTAGCATTTAAAAAACCGTACAAATTCACTGAAAAAACCATAGGTTTCACACACGTTATAGTTAGGAATTAGCATTTAAAAAACCTTGCAAATTCACTGAAAAAACCATAGGTTTCAGACATGTTATAGTTAGCGGAAATTTTACTGATAAAAAACCAATGAAATTCCCCCGTTCTAGTTAGTGCAGGCAACTATAACTCACGCGACCGCAATCTTCTGCTGATGACATATGTGTCTTTATGAAAAAAAAATATTTGTAATATATGTATAGCTAAAAATTTATGGAAGAAAACATGGGCAAATAAGTGTCTAAATACAGTATTAGCATCAGCAGAGGATTGCGGTCGCGTGAGTTATAGTTGCCTGCACTAACTATAACGGGGGAATTTCATTGGTTTTTTATCAGTAAAATTTCCGCTAACTATAACATGTCTGAAACCTATGGTTTTTTCAGTGAATGTATATATATATATATCAATCATACATTGTTGAGTCTCAATTAAGCCCCAATTAGAAGTTAAGTTGAGCTAATTTCTGCGGAAACATTACAGAAAAAGGAACTCAAATAGTTCATTGATTGTAAATGTGAGTAAACTACTATTAACTAATATTTTGATTTTTTTGTTCTGCAGATGCAAGAACTGCGAAATGCTGAAGGAGTACAGTATACTCACCCACACATGCTAGCGATGCGACCAAGAATCCAGCCTGCAGATATCAGGGCGGCGGCCATGCTGCAGCATAGTCAGCTGACTACCATT
This sequence comes from Triturus cristatus, assembly GCF_964204655.1. Lineage (NCBI taxonomy): Eukaryota > Metazoa > Chordata > Amphibia > Caudata > Salamandridae > Triturus > Triturus cristatus. Next base: position 630,014,052 of record NC_140587.1, read on the forward strand.
AACCAGTCACAGCTCAGTGCTCAGCTCGGGCTAAACATGGGAGGGAACAATGTTCCCCATAACTCTCCATCTCCCCCTGGCAGCCAATCAGCAACACCTTCTCCATCCAGCTCAGTCCATGAAGATGAAGGGGACGACGCTGCAAAGGTAGTGATATCTTGTTTGCAAAAAGAAAAGATTTCCGTTTTAGGTCTTACAAAGGCAACTCATTATCTTACTGTGGCTTATTTGGTTATACATACTAATTATGCTTTTCACCTATCTTAAGTTATGACACAACAATGATATTACAAACCAACTTTGTGGGATTAAATATAAGATTTCAACTCAACTCATGAAGCATTTTGCAACATCAGTCTCTGAGGAAACATTGTTTAGTGAAGTAGTTTTTTTTTTTGTTGCTTTCCTACTCTGGTGCTAGTTACATGTGACATGGTACTGATGGTTCTCAGCCATATAATGAATTTCATTTGAAATTGCCTCTTGAAAGCATACGTTAATCTGAAAAGGCTGATTAGAAAAATACAACCTTCTTATGATAGACCATTTATAGTGCGATCTTAAAAATGTTGTGTTGGACCCAAGTTTTTCATGCTAAAAACATGTAACACTCTCATTTGCTGGTTTTGGCACTATTGTAATCAAGGGAAAAACCACCTGGGATACTTTGTGTAGCTGAAAACTTGCACAAATTCATGAAATATTGAAAATTCTGCTTCAAATCATGAATCCAGATTAATATGTTGCATATTTAAAAGGTTCTGCATTTCACTGTTCTTATGGGTTAACCAGTCTTCTCTCATGATGATGTAAATAATGTCACCAGCGATCCTCTTTTCATTTGACTACTCTTTTGCATGACTGATATCCACATCTTTTCGCATAATTCAGTTATTTCCTTGTAATGGATACATGTTGTTCATGAATAGATTCCCTGCAAACATGTTCTCATCGTTTATATGCCTTCTTGCAGAAAAGCTCAATTTTCAGACACTTTTTATTGCGGCCCTGGAACATTTCTATGAGGACCTAAAAAGATTAACCAGAGGGCTCTTCTTTCCACCATCTCCAGACTCAGCTTTATATAGTTTCAAGCTGAGAGCATTGTCTCCTTATACAAGGCCTGTGTCCATGTGAGACAACCTATTTCAGCTCTGCACACCACTGAAGGAAATCAGCACCTGTAGATGAATGCGGTGTTATAAGAAGGACTTTGAATTAAAACCAAAGAAATAAAACATATGCCAGGAGAAACTTACACACAAACGTGGGCCTTGCTAAGGTTATTTAGAAACTTTCATTCCAGTCCATGGAATATGGAATATGACATAATTTACATGTGTGGGTTATTCAGACCTAAATTCAGGTGTGCAAAATACTTAATGAATCAGACCCACAATGAATAAAACATATAGGCTGAAAAGATGCATCTGCTACGACAATGTACACATAAGATGGAACTATTTCTGTGCAATGAGCCCAACATCAGACCTTTCCTAAAATACCTCTTGAGTTACCACCATTCTTGTTGTCCGAGTTGTCTTTCCTCTCTGCTCAGGGTTAAACTCTAAATTCTGTAAATAAATGAAACCACTACGCATAACTTCACCAATTTATTGTGGACGTGTATCCCTGAATCAAGACACAGGCGGCGTTGTGGAGGTGCATGATCTCGCAAAGGAACACCCACATTTTTTCTTCATGTATTTGGAAGCAAAAGCTTAGAATTCTCAACCCTAATGGATGATATTAGGATTGACCTATTTTTTTGTCGGCGAGTAACTTTACTAGTGAATTACAGCATTGTCAAATGTGAGGGAAGGGGGAACTTTTGGATGTCGTGGGAAGGATCTACCTTCACTTAGAGATGAGACTCCACAAGCTTGTTGGTATGTACATACCATTTGCAGGTAGTTTTCCATGTTGGAAATTCATGCACATGCACTCTTCTGTTAAAAGGTGAAGAATGTGCGGTGCCATGATGTTAATGTGGATGGAACACTCCCATTTTTGTTATGGGTGTAATAGAAACGTAACAAACTTGCATTTACGTGTTACTAGTTTGAATACTCAAGGAAGCCTTAGACTGGCACAGATTTATTTCAGTAATCTTGTTTGCTCAATGTATTCCACAACACATTGAAATGTGCTTCAGAGATGGGAATAATCTTATGTTAGGAAATTGCTGACTTTCAAAGTAAGGGCTTTGTGAAATGGACACCGTATCATTACATTGTAAATCTTCGACCAAATAATTATATACAATGTATAGCTGAACATCTCCTAGACTGTTAACCACATTCAGGCTAGGCTTACCATAGATCCAAGTACTGCTTAGATGATGTACATAAACAATATGTATGTTGACCATTGCATTGTATATCTTTGCACACTAGCCTCTGTTCACTATCCTCTTATTTTTGTTATTGACAGCGTATAGTAATTCTCGCCTCCTCTCACCGTCCCACCCGATCTTCCTCCTGAAGTGCTCCCTCCCAAAGTATGATATAATTTACAGATGTTTCCCCTGAACTGGGTAAACTTACTTTCATTCATTCCGTAACTTCCAAGCGGGGAACGTATTCCCATTGCTTTGTGTAGCCACACTCTGGTCCACAAGGACTGTGCTCTACAGGTAAACCCCCAAAAAATGCTTGCCTTTGTGAAAGCACAACCTCTACTCAGCTTCACAATTGGTGCTGCAATGGGTTTGTAATGCAAAAGGCACAGACTCAGTTTGCACCTCACAGTCCTGCGCGCCTGTCTCCTTCAATGAGCTGCTGCCTCAGTACCACCTACTGCCCCCTCACCTGCACCTCAGAATAATTCTACACGGTAATGTCTTTAAATATCAACCTTCTCAGATACCATCATCTTACTAATGTCTTTTTTATGTACCTATTTATACTGCCTAAGTTGCTGAAGCTTCCCTTGCTCTCATTCATTGGCACCATATCAGAAGTAAATACAGCTATAAAACAGCAATGCTTGCCATTAACAAAAATCAAAAAAAAGACGTATGTTTTGTTTCCTTGTATTGCACATAGCCATTAGGTAAGTGTCATTACACTTTTAGGGCACATTGCAAAGTGGAAAATTATAGGCTCTTACATATACAATTGTTAATATATATTACTTTCCTTTACCCTGCAAAACAGCATTTTTAGGAATTTCTCTGCAGGGACACTGAGAGAAGAACATAAGTGCAACAAGGAAGACAGCGAAAGTCTGTTTTATTGCAACACAACCGCAACATTCTGTACCCTATTTAGGCTGCAGATGTTTTACAATATTGACTTGATGTGATAAGGGCTATCAGTAGAGCTCTGTGTTGTTTGTTCAGCCTATAATGCAGATGGCGCTTGATTAAAATCTGTTGAGAACATGCACAGTGTCAGTAGGATAGAGTGCATAAAACTGATCTCCTATCTTAAACAAAGCTCCTGGCACTATTCAGCTGCGCTCTTAAATGAGCTTTGTTATATTTGTGTTTTATACATTTATGAGACCATGGATACTGAATCGGCTCACAGATAGTTTGGAATACTGTGCATTGTGATGGGTCCTTAGACTTTTAGAACTAGATTAACGATGTCGACAAGCCATGCAGACTTCTTTGAGTGAAAAGATCTAATACAAAATGGATGCCGTTCTCCAGAGCCTTTGCATGCCATCTGGCTCGGTATTTTTCAAGGAGTGAGCTGCCATATCTGATTTGGAAAAAATCCTCAGCCAGGGATCATGTCTAAATGAATGTACTCTTGCAGCAGTTGCACAGAATACCACTCGCCTGTGATGGTGTAGTATTCTATCCCAGTTGTTAATAATTAGGAGCGGATGGGGAAGATGGCAGACAATATCAGGTCTCTGGCTGAAGTGGTACTAAAAAGGCCAAAGCTGTCTGTACTCCAGTCAAAGACCTGTCGTTAGCATCTGACATCAGGCGTAGCCCCTTCATACACATACACAAATCCACCCAGGCTATTGAGACAGCTACCTACCTGGTACATCCTCACCTGTATTACCATCAGAGAGACGGTGTTGCTTCTGCTGCTGCAGGAAAGCCTTACGTGTATCAAGGAAAAGTCTGGCTTTCCTGCCAAATCAAAAAATAAAATATAATAAATGTTGACACTGAGCCTTATTAGCAGTGGAAGCGTCGGAGCCCTTCAGTAAGTCTCCTTCTGAGACTGATATTGTTTAAAAGCTAACCAGACATTTGCTCCTGCAGTGCTTGTGCTAGACTTTGTAAAAATGATTTCCTAATTCAAGCAATAATCTGGCATATCCTCGGTCACAGAAAAAGAGGTGTGTATGAAGGACCACCAGAGAGGGATACCTTGGAACATTTTTTAAACCAACAGGACTGGTACAAATTCAACCAATTTAAACATGTTTCCTGGCCCCACAAATCTACACACCACCGTTTGTCCAAACGGCCACAAATAATTCAACTTTCTCCAAATTCCCTTCTGCATCTCAAAGAAGATTTCCTGTGTTTCTCAGGAGATTTAATGACCTGTGTGTTTTGAACCACAGAACCAGCGCATATTAACTCTCTGTGTATTCACCCTGCCGATATGCAGTCACAAGGCTCCCGTGTCTCTGACCAAGTGAAATTCACACAGTAGGCTGCCTTCTGGGGGTGATTTTCTGTCCACGTCTTCCCACCTGTGTGCTTTAACAAATTAGTGGATGTTATTTTCTAACTTTACCACAAAGTGGTCCAGCAGACCATATGATCTTCACAGCAGGTTTTTAGCAACAACAAGGCCTTCAGATCTGGCCAGCCCTACCAAACTTGGCATCTCACATAACAAACCTAAGCCTGTTGAATGCTCCTAAGGGTGGCCAACAGTACTGAACAAAAATAAAATAAAAATGATTTACCGTAGGTATGCTAGCATTGCAAAACCGTTACTTCCATGTCAGTTTCCGTTGTATATGGATTTCTAGCAGCTGGTATGATTTGGCATGCACAGTTCAAAAGATCTCAGTTCAGAGATATTCTCAGTCTAGCTGTGTATGCTTTGAATGTAGTGATGATGGACAAGATAAAGTAACAGACACTTTTTCAATCTGGTAGAGTTCTCTTTGTGGATAGAAAGATACAGAACCAAATTATGTTGAGCACCAGGTTCTGGGTACCTTTTACTACAACTCTGAGAATAAGGAGGTTTTGAATAATCCATGCATCAGATTACACGGCTGTAGCTGCGGAAGGGCATACTGCAACGTCATGACTATCGTAAATTTAAACTGAATGAACTGATCTGGATAGGTGGTGTATGTGAGTACCACCGTAGGGTATACTGCTCTGCAGGAAAGTAAAAAGAAGTTAGATTTAGGAATGTGTCCATCATTTAGAGTATTTTAATTTTGAGTTTTGACTTGAGCATCATGCACACAATGCAGATTTAATGTAAACCTAATTAGAGCCCTAGCCTTTCTCTCAGCAATGTATCATCACCCCAGCAATTGGGAAAGAAAGTTGTAGCAGATTTTCATCAGCAATCGGCTAGGGCACAGCTCCTAGAGATATTATAACACTAGCAGGTCCTCGTGTGTATGTCTTCTTGCACTATGGAAAAGGGAAAATGTATGTGATTTTCTGTTTTGTAGAACATATTCAGTCCTCCATTACAATACAGATAGTCAGACTAGGTTGAATGTTCTTTGTCTTGCAGAGAGGTTCTGTCATATTTGATTTGGAATGTGTATTCAAGCTTTTAAAGAGGAAATAATGTGGGTCAGCTTTAATGTAGTCTAATGTTCTAAATACATTAGGTCAGGTACACCCTTCCTTGCAAAATGTAACAGACATGATCAAACAAAAGACCTGTTTTTGGTTCTAGGTTGATTGACGTTCAGCTTGATTGTTGATGCTGAATTGCATTGGTCTGCCCATCACCTTCATTCTTTTCTCCTTAGCAAGTCTCTAATCTAAATATGTTGATATTTTGAACTGTAGAAGTGCTTTTACAGGTTGAACGGAGAAGCCATTTTGGTGCTGCTACCCGAGATTCCCATAATCAGAGGTGGAATGGGACAAGGCAAGATATGTCCCTCCATGCGGGCTTTGTCGTTCATTATATAACATCTTCAGAAAGAGAGAATACATCTGTGATTCTTCACATTGGCCAATAGGATCTAAGGCTATTCATGACCAGGATTTAGATGATCACAGGATGGCCAGCAGCTATTGTTTTGTAGAGTGCTGAGTGACACATTCAACAATCTTGAGCACCAACAGAGGAAGTCATGTAAGGCATTACCCTCAGTGGAAGCCTAATAAATGCAGATTCAAGGATATTCTCTCTACAACTGTTATTGTGCCCGGGTCATGGGGCCCTTAACTAGATGCTGAATTGGAAAGATCCTCATACTGCTGAAAACGTAATAGTGGGTTTTCAAGACAATTGCGAATCATCTGGGTAATGATAAAGTGAAGTGCTACACTATTTAGGTCATTAGTACAGCTTCTGTCATTTTGGTACATTTAATTTGGCAGGTAGCTAACTGCAATCCCAATGATTGCTTAATGAGAATTGCTAACCCTCAAAGGTTGGGCGGCCTTGTCAGAGTGGTAGATTGATGTCAGGAACATTTTACCCTGAATATAAAAAAAGGTGACAACGTTGAACTTCCGCTCTACTAGAAAGAGGGCTGTATTTGTGTTATAAATGACAATCATTTGGGGTCGAACTTTATATCAGGTGCCCAGAACCAGGATATCCAGCTCAATCTACATTCTCTCACTGACATCTCAAGAGAAGGTGGGGGACCAGTTTGCCTTTAGTGGCGCCCTGTGTCATGTAGAGCCCCTACATGACAGGAATTCCTTTGTACCTTGAACAATCTCTAGAAGTGACCCACGAAAACACTTTTTTCTGAACTGATATGTGTTACTAACATAGCGCTCTGTAGCTACCACGCATGTACCATATGCCTAGTTCTCTGCGTTGTGTTGTCTTCTTAGTACTGTGTGGTATGATTTTTGGATACTGTAGATCAATTACAGAATAAAGAAATACATTTGAGTGTCCAAAATGAAGACAAGATGATTGCAAACGCAAATTTCAGGGTCCAGAAAGAAAACACGGACAAAGTTTGTTCAAGAATATATAGAAAAACATTTGTATTGATCGGGTAATGTGTCTGTATTGTGTATGTAGAGGAATAGTGTGCTATTTACCCAACAGCCCTTGCTTTTGTTTCGTTACTGACTAGCAGAAAGAAAGCTCCATATGGTTAATGATTAAAATGCCAGTGCCCGCAATCAACCAATGTACACAGAGGCATGACTTCTTCTGTCTCCCTTGTCTTTCTGCATGCATTTGCCATGCCATTTATTCTGTAGTAAGAATAGATGGCCCATAGTACTCCAGGGCTGTTAGATGGAGTGGTTCTCCCCAAAGGTAGTGAGTGACACGTAAATGTACCTTCTTCTTTGACCAGGGTCCTCTGACTGGCTTTATTTTATGCACAGTGTCAGTTTTTTCAGTTATCCGTCCTAACTGAACCCTGTACCACAAGAGCAAGGCATGTGGGCAGAGGACACACCTTATGTGATATCACAGGGACAGGACAAATCGGAGTTGCTTTGACAGTAAATACAACATTTACACTGTGTAATTTAAAGAAAGGGAATAACACTTGGTAAACACAGGGCATGAAAATGATTATACACTAATCGCCATGGATAGTTAAGTGCTCACAGAAGCCTCCAAAGGGTGTAGTATCAGGACAGGCGTGCAGCCACTTCCGGTTTGCCGTGGATTACACAAAGGTGGACCAGATCGTAAAACCCAAAGTAATATACCTGTTTCCAGCATCGTGGTGGACAGCAAAGCAAATTTTGAGAACAATCAAATTATACAGCCCATACACTAAAGAAAAAACGCATTTTGAGTAAGGGCTGCTTCAAAATACAGCAATAAAACAGATTGTAGATTTAAAACCTGATTACAAAAAGCATTTATATAAATATAGTAAGTGCATCCATAATACATTTTTACATTTTCTGAATTGAATGGGAGGGAAATATAAGCAGCAAATACCTAAAGTACATCCCAATCCGGTAAATTAATGAAAATGTATAAACCGCGCACTTAAGCTCATGCATAGATGTTTTTAAATTTAGCGCACGGAATGCATAGGCAAGGTGTCATTAGGCACAAATCAGAATCACGTGTTTATTTACAGATTTAATTAAAGAGCCTGAAGATGATTTTATTCCAACATTTTTTACCTTTTTCTGCATTTGGTGCATGATTTCAAAAACAAGACTTCCTCTTTCAGATTGAATAGAAGAAAACAGATTGTGCAAGTTTGCGTTCTTTAATCTGAATTTCAACATTTTGCAGATGAATGGAGCCGAAAAACGACCTGCTATTGACATGGGAAAGAAACCTAAAACCCCAAAAAAGAAGAAAAAGAAGGACCCAAATGAGCCACAGAAGCCGGTGTCTGCGTATGCGTTATTCTTCCGCGACACTCAAGCAGCCATTAAAGGCCAGAACCCCAACGCCACCTTTGGAGAGGTGTCGAAAATTGTGGCTTCAATGTGGGACGGACTAGGAGAGGAACAAAAACAGGTGAGACCCAGGTTAAATGTAAGCATTTGCATGCATGTGCACCTAAAGGACCTATAATAACTACGAGGAACGGCTAATATTTACCACACTGTGAAGTAAGAACATGTCACAAAACACTGAAATCCTGGCTGGGCTAGAACACAGTTGAAAGAACTACATGTATACAGTGGTTGACTGTATGGTGCTAGTTCTGTTCCTTGTTGTTGAAGATCTACAAGGCCTGAAATCCCAAAGTGAGTCATGTGACAGTTTTCCAAAATGTCATAGGCCAGGATTAGCTACCTTCATTCACTTTGCAATGAGTTTATAATTGTATAAAACCCTGCCTGAAAAAATTAATCAAGGGTCCATGACAGTTCCATCATTTTGTCAGTCAAGCCTATGGGGCTGAGTCTTTAGGCTACATTGCACAATCTATGGGTATCGCAGCCTTCTGGTCTACTGTGGGAATATGGCCGTCCTAAACTCAGCAAAACTCTAGGGAAGTGGTTGATCAACCATTGAATATGATATTGATTGCTGTTTTTAGTTTCTGATTTACTAGCACCAAAAATCCCTTATCTAGTGTGACTTATGGCAAATGGAATAAATGTGAAGTAAGTAGCCATTTCTCTTTATCATAGCAATACGAATTGTTTATTGGGGCACTTTAGGAAGGTGATAAAAGTGCGTCATTAGGGAAAAAACCCTAGAAGGCAGCATCATGCCATGCTCGCTATTTCCCGAAGGAGAAGTTCACAGAAATGTGTGGTTTTAACCCATTTGAACTTGTGTTCAGTGACACTAGTTCTGTGTTTTTCCTTAGCAATGTTTATAGTGGACAGCATTACTTCACACAGACTCTCACCAGGCAAGTCTATTGGTTTCGCCTTGATTCCACATTCTGTAAGCAAGCATTTGTAGTACATCTTTTGATAAAAGGATTAAGCTGTGTTGCTGACTTTTACCACCATGGTTCATGCCATGATTCTTCCCAGGAATGACTGAAGAGGTTTGGTGTTAGTAGGGCACCCAAGGATTCAGTTACCCCTAGAACAGTCTACATGCTGCTAGGCTTGTGGTGCATGACAATTTGATCATATGACCCTCCTTTTGCGGTCATACTACTTACTTGCTTTTGAATGGAGTATTTATTTTAAGAACCATTGGTGAACAAATTATTAGTCTCTTAAGGGACTGGTTTGATTGAAAGTACCAAAATGTAGCTTTCAGCATAATCTTTTTCTGGTGCAGCCACCTCATTTTGTAGAATTTTTTCACCAGTCGTGCGTAGTGCTCACCAGTACCTGTAATTTAGGAAAACATTAAAACGGTATTTTTATCGCTTTCTTTGAAGATCCGTCTCTTTTGGCACTGATTGTTGTCATTTGACTATCCAATTAACTTTTGTTTCTTCAGAATAGTGGTTTGGTTGGTAATGTATATTGTTGTTTCTTGCCGTATTTGTTTCTAGCATTGGAAAGAGCTCAGTTTTTATTCGGATTCATGATTCCAGTTTGCAGCCAAAATATTGACACATGTTATAAAGCATGCTACAAAAGGTGAAGGGCTGCAGTCAGCTGAACAAGTCAAAATATTAACACTTGGAGATTAAGTAGAGACATGCACCCGTCCACAAAAGAGTAAGCCGATTCCTATTCACAATCTGCACTTTTAAAGTTATTACTGTAAAAAGGGACCCAACACAGTTGTAAATGTACTCCAGCTCAGAGATTGAGTAACTCCAGCATTAATCATGGCCAACCATTGGTATTTCAATACTGTCTACCCCCACAGGAAACAATGTTGAAATACATCATTTAAACTATTATTTTTAATTTAGGTCGTTTTTTTAAATAATTTAAGCGCTAAAAAATTTTTTAATTCTATATACTCAAGATCATAAATGTGTTATTTAAATTAAGTTATTAATGCTATAACTTTTTAACATTGCATTACAATTAATACACATATATAAAATTATTTAACATTAATATTTTACATTAAAATGCTTTTTCTATTTTTTTTTAGTTAAATAAACTTTTACACTTTTACCTATACTTTACCTAATATCGAGATCAATGCCTTTGTGGCAGAGACCTTGGTCTATTTGTTAAAAGTTACTAGTAGTAACAATAAAACATTACCTAATTCTTTAAATAATTATTACATTTATTTAAATATTTTATATTATATATAGATTATTGTAAAGCTATATTTTTTAAATCCCACCTAAAGTAAAATGTTTGTATTTGCTTGTTATATATTAACAATTACAAAATGTTATGGCTAGAAGTAACTTAAATTCATTTTCTAATTAAAGTTATATTTATTTTTAAATGAAAAAAGTTATTAAAAAATGTATCATTACAAATAATAATTTTTAAATATATATCATCGTTCAGCATTCAATTTCTTCATATATATATATTTCTTTTTTAAGAAATTTTAAATGCATGATTTTAATTCTTTTTTTTTTTTCCATTTTAACTGATCTTTTGCTTCAATGTTTTTTTTTTTTTTTTTTTTGAAACCGTTTATTACAAATCTCAAGAATATACAAATATGGGCCCACAACCTTCCGGCCGGCCGCTAGGAATAGCAGAAACATATGGCATACGTTCATAGAACACTTGGCGTTACAAAGGAGCATAAGCAGGAGTCATCAACATCATGGGCCACAGCCATAATACGTCACAGTGCGGTTTCATTTTATACAAACAACAAGAAAACAACACCCACAAGGCTACCCTACAGTCGAAAGTAGCAGCACGTGCTCCCCGATGGGGAACCCCAACTATCAGAGGAGTCCAAGGAGGGGAAGGGAAACAGAGCGAGGACTGGGGGAACCCTGTGCCCGGGGCTAGGGGAAGGGGTCAGCTAAGGGGACGGGGCTGGTGAGGCAGCAGGCAGCAATGGTGGCGCGCAAATACTCCCACGGTAGGCGTTCCAGGGGCCCCACACTTTCACCCATGTCCCAGGCCTACCCCTCGCCACATACACCACTTTTTCTCGAAACATGCACCAGTCCATGTGCTCTTTCCAGGCCGACACCGTCGGGGGGTTCTGGGATCCCCACAGTTGCGCAATGTCACGCTTAGCAATCATATATCCCAGAGTCACCCACCACGTTTGCGGAGCCGAGTAGTCAGTTGGTTCCCACACATTCAACAGGCATCTCCTCGCTTCCGGAAGCAGCGCAACACGCGTAACCACTCGCAGGACCTCGTGCACACCGCGCCAGAATCGCTCCACCTTCGGGCATTCCCATAAAATATGCAGGAAGGTCGCCACGGCACCGCAACCACGCTTACACAATCCATCCACAGTATAGCCCATGCGCTGAAGCCTTGGCCCCGTCATGTAGACCCGGTGGAGTATCTTGAGCTGGACGAAGCGAAGGCGAGCCGGTATAGCCACCTCCTTCGGAGAGGCCACCGCGGAGATCCAGTCCTCATCGTCCAATTCCAGACCGTCGGCAACCCAAGCCTCGCGAAGGCCAATCAGCAAGCCCGATCGATCATTAATCAGTTTTTTATAAATAAGGGAGATCGTACTGTCTGGGACGTGGCCATCTAGCACTCTATCCTCCAGGGGGGAAGACTCCGGGATGGAGGCGACGTCTGGGAAGACGGAGCCCAGTGCATGACGGATCTGCAGGTATCGAAAGTATTCACTGCCCTGCAACTGAAACTCCGTCTGCAGCATCTCGAATGTTTTAAATCCTCCCCTCGACCAGAGATCCCCCACTTTACTGATGCCTATCATGTCCCATTTCGCGAAGCCCTTCGAGGTCCAGAGAGAGCCCAACTTCTCAGACGCATACAGCGGTGACGCACGGGTCAAACGGTCCTTCCACCCCATAGCTGCATTAGCCGCATGCCATACTCTGACCATGACACGCGTAGGTCCCGTCAAGCGAGCGTCGGGCGCGCCAGAGTAGAGCGCTCGATTGTAGTCGCCACCGGGCAGTAGCATCTTGTCCATCTCAAACGCCGGGTTTAAGGCGGGCCCATAGAGGCCATGGTTAATTGCAGCTAGCTGGGAGGCCCAGTAATACCGTTTAATGTCCGGGAGGGCAATCCCCCCGTCATACCATGGGAGCGTCAACTTCGCCAGGGCAATGCGCGGCCTCCCGTCCCAGAACAGGCGGCGCTGTAAACTCTCCACCTCACGGAAGTAGCGCGCCGGGACTGGGTCCATAGTGTTCTGGAGAGCGTATAAGAAACGTGGCAACGACATCATCTTAAACAACGCCGCCCGGCCGAGCGGCGAAAGCGGCAGGCGCCGCCAGCGCACGACGTCCTCCTTCAAGCGCTGGAGAGGGGGAAGCAAGTTCCGCTCGTAGCGAGCCTCTGGGTCCAGAGTAATGTAGACACCCAGGTATCGAAACCCCTGAGAGGCAATCTGAATCGGACAACCCCGCGGAAGGACAGGAGCCTCCCCAGAGAGCACATACACGCATGATTTAGCCCAGTTGATGACAAGGCCTGAGTTCCGGCCGAATGAACGTAAAACATCAACCAGGACTATGAGTGACTTACGTGGGGAGGCTAGGTACAAAAGGATGTCGTCAGCGTATAGGGACACACGGTCCTCATATTCGGGGGTCCAACGGAGACCACGGATGGAGGGGTGCCACCGCAGCCACTCCGCCAGGGGCTCCAAGGCCAGCGCAAACAGGAGCGGCGACAAGGGGCAGCCCTGTCGCGTGCCCCGGCCCAGCTCGAATGGGGCCGAAACTCTTCCATTCACCACCACCTGCGCCAATGGGCCCGAATACAACAATTTGACCCAACTGATGAAGCCCGAGCCGAATCCAAACTTCGCCAGCATCGCCCAAATGTATGGCCACTCAAGCGTGTCAAACGCCATAGTGGCGTCTAAGGACGCCAAAATGGCCGGCTCCCGCACGAATGGGACACGTGCGAGCACCCCGTGCAAGCGCCGCAGATTAAGGGCTGTATTGCGATGGGGGATAAAGCCGGACTGGTCTTGGTGAACCAGATCGCCCACCACGCCGACCAGCCGATTGGCCAGCACCTTGGCGAGAATTTTGGGCTCCGCATTCAAAAGCGAGATAGGCCGATAGGATGTGACCCGGTCCCGAGGCCTCCCCTCCTTGTGGATCACCACGATAGTAGCCAGACGCTGGTCCGGCAGGAGGGAGCCCAGCGAGTGGGCCGCCGGGAACATCGCGCGGAGGTGGGGCGCCAGTACATCTGGTCGCAACTTATATAACTCGATAGGGATGCCATTCGGGCCCATGGCCTTGCCAGAGGCAACCGAACGTATGGCGAGGGCAATTTCGTCGGATGTAGGAGCGGCATCCAGCGACACCCTGTCCTCCTCCGAGAGGGAGGGCAGCGCGATATCCCTAAGCAGGGAATGGGAGTCCTCCTCCGAGCAAGGAGAGACCGGAGAATACACCTCGCGGAAATAATCCGCGAAACAGGAGACAATTTCTTCTGGCTCGGTGACACTCACACCATCCGTCCTCTCAATCAGCGGGACCACACGATTCACTCTCTCCTTTTTATCCAACCACGCTATCAGTTTGCCCGCCTTATCACCCACATCATACAGTCGCCCCTGCTGCTCCCTACTGAGGCCCCTGGCCGCCTCCGTAACGAGGGCCCTGTAGGCCGCCTGCTTAAGTTGTAGGACATGCAGTGCAGCATCCGTCACTCCGCTCTCTAAATCACCCTCCAATTCAGCAATTTCGGCCTCCACCCGGGTAACCTCCTCCCGCTCGCGCCCCCGGGCATGGGAAATGAGGGACAGGGCCTCTCCTCTGAGAACTGTCTTGAAGGCTTCCCACAAGGAGATAGCCGAAGGGACGGACCCCACATTCTCATCAAAGTATCGCTGCAGGGATTTAATCACAGCAGCGCGAATGGTGGGGTCGCGCAGGTACCAGGCATTGATGGGAACTACCCTGCCCTCACCCCTCGGAAGGACATCAAAATGGAACAGGAGCGGGGAATGATCGGAGATACCCCGCGCCAAATGGCGCACCTCCCCCACACTCCCAGCATAGGCCGCCGGGACAAGGACATGATCAAGTCGCGAGAGGCTACCATGTGCCCCCGAGTGGAAAGTGTACTGCTGCTGCGTGGGATGTTTTAAGTGCCAGCAGTCCACCAATCCCAGTGCATCCAAGAGGCCAGATAGCCACGCCTGGGCCCGGGGGAGGTCCCTAGGGGGGTGACGATCCAGAGTCCCAGAAACCACCGCATTGAAGTCCCCCCCAACCACTAGGAGCCCCCCCGGAAGGCCCAGGAGGAGGCGCCCCAGGTCTGCAAAAGTGGTCGCCTGTAACCCCGGTGGGACGTATACCGATACAAAAACCACTACTTTGCCTTCCATTCTCCCCACTAAAACAGCATAGCGTCCCCTATCATCATGGCGCACCTCATCAATTTCCAACGGGAGCGAGTTCTTCACCATAATGCCCACACCCCGTGAGCCCGACGTGAAGCCCGAGTGGGCCACCAAACGATAGCCACGCCGATTCATGGCACAAAAAGAGTTTCCAATAAGGTGTGTCTCCTGCAGGAAGACTACATCGGGTGAGATTCGTTTCAAATACTGCAGGACCACACCTCGTTTGATCCTATCCCCCAGTCCATTAACGTTCCAAGACAACAAAGTCAACTCCCTACCCCCCATCACACACAGGAGCCATCAATCGTCCCCCGGAGAGCACCTTAAAAACAATACAGAAAAGGGTTTGCCTTGTGGTAAAAACGAACAACAACACCCCACCCCAACTCCCCCCCCCAACAGAACTCCCCCCTCCCTGCACCCCTGCATGAGCCCAAACAGCCCCCCAAAAGTGCAGTGTGCCTGTCGCCCCATAGATGGTGAAACTAACTAAACCCCCAGAGGAGGAGGGAGAACCCCCAAGAGACCCCACACGACCTCCACAGGAGGAGACTTACTCGAACAGGCGAACAGTCAAAAGTGACATCAATTTTGTCCAGAGCGAGGCATAATATTAGTCCCTCAGTCCTGATCCGGCGGGCCCTCTCCCCCCACCGCTCCCCCCCCACCCCCCCGATCCCGATCCCCAGGCAAGGTATCTAACCAGTCCCCGGCTGCTTCGGGACGATCAAAGAAGTGCGTACGGCCATCCAACTCCACCCGCAGCTTAGCCGGGAAAAGCATAGCGTACTTGAGATTTAGGTCCCGTAGACGACGTTTGACTCCGAGAAAGCTTAGTCTCTGCTTTTGGACCGCTGGGGTGAAGTCAGGATAAAAATTTATATCCATATTGTCGAGTCTGACCGGCCCCTGTAGTCTGGAGGATTGCAGGATAGCGTCTCTGTCCCGAAAGTTGAAAATCCGGGCGATGAGAGGCCTCGGGGGGGCTCCGGCCTTGGGCCTTCCCCCGGGAACCCTGTGGGCCCGCTCCACCGCGAAGAATTTACTCAGTCCCCGGGGCTGGAGGTGGGTGAGAATCAAGTCCTCCACGAATAGATCCGCCGCCGCCTCCTCCCGTCCCTCAGGCACCCCGAGAATACGGACATTGTTCCTCCGGGCCCGACCCTCAGAATCCTCCAGGCGACGATCCATCAGCGCGCTCGCCTGGCCAAGCCGGCGCACCTCCTTTTGGAGGGCTGCCACATCCGTCGTGAGGCCCGATGTGGTGTGGGCCAACGAATCGACCCGGTCATTAGTCTTGAATAAATCGGCCCTTACCAGGCCAACATCCACAAGGACCGAGTCAATTTTCTGCGCCAGTGTATCAAAACGCTGGACCACCGAGGCCTTCATCTCAGCGATGGCGCCCATCACGTCTCGCAGGGTCAGGTCCGCGGGCAGAGCAGGAGCATCAGTCGGGCCCTCAGGGGACCTACGCGGCACCTCGGGAGATCCCTTCTGGAGGGTATAGCGGTCCATGCTGTTAGACTGGTGGACTGCGCCACGTCGGGTCGATTTCACCTTTGCCCGATCTCCATCTTGCTTTGTGGACATGGTTCCAGTCCCACGGCCGTGCCAGGCACGTCGTAAAGGGCGGGCAAGCCGGTTCACGGGATCCGGGGGGGGGTCACCACAGGGACACGGGGCAAGTCACACCCGTCGGGCCGGCAGGGCACCCCAACGGGGCCACACTACCTCACAGTGCCCCGCGACCCAACCTCGCCGAGACAGCAAGGAGGGTGCAAAAGCGAAAGTGAAAGTGCGGGGTACGCGAGCCGCCGCGCCCAGCCCGCCGCTGTTGTTGACTTTGCCTCCGGATCACCCCACAACTCCAATCCGGGGTCCGGCGTGGAGAAGGCCGGAAATCTCAATCGGTGCTACCGCCGGAGTCCGAGGTCCAATTTGGAAGCGGAAAGCGGGTGCCACCTCAGCTCGGGCTCACCAACACAGTCCCCTCATCTAGGACAGGATATTGTCAGGATATATGTAGGAGGTCGCGGAGGTCCTCGGGAGCCTCGCACCTACGCGGCCATCTTGGTTGCGTGCTAGGCTCCTATGATTTTAATTCTTATAGGGTTCTTTTTAAAGTCCCTGCCTCAGTTATTTTCTATGAGAGCATGTTGCAGTATCAGTGGTTGGTCATGGGTGGTACTGGACTTACTACTGCTCCTTTTTGGCTGACAAGTTAATCTACACTTTTGAGTAACTTTACACTCATAAATGGTGAATAGCAGAAAGTAGTAAAGTTACTCAAAGTGTAAGAGTAAACTTACACTTGAGGATTTATTCATGTGTAAGTTTATGTTTGTGAATAGACCCCAGACTGTGAAAACATTGTGTTCCGTTTGAGTCATAGCCTACATTTGCCATCTCAAAATTGTGCTTCAGTGATTTTTGGGAGTTCATCAGATTTATGTACTTTGAGGAACATGTTGTCAGCCATGACACTAAAACAATGAGTTATATCAGCTGTGACACTGAAACCAGTGTCAAAGTATTTAGTTTACAGTCATACCTGAGATGTGATGCTGCCCTTTACTCCCATGGACACGCCCTCATACATAACACAGCTGCTTCTAGGAGCTGGAGAAAATCCCCGTAATCATCAGAACGCACTTCAAAAAGGACCTAAAGTGTCTACCTCTTCTCAGAACTCTATGCTTAGTTTACTGTTGCTCTCCTGCTAGGATTACACTTTACAAATACACAGACCTATATACAATTGTACTTAAATCTGTATGGGTGGGTTATAATCTTGGACTGGCCAACGGATATTCACCAGCAATCTAAGCATGAGCCCTGCTTGCTCTGCCTGTCTTTAGTCACCTCAATGGATGCATCTTCCTGAGGTAAATATCTACTGAATGGTTTTCCCTCCCACTCATATTGAGACGTTTCTGTGTAGTCAGTTAGTTAAGAAAACTGCAAGGCTCCCCTCTTTACAACTCGTGTCTCCCAGATAATATTTTTCTCATGATTTTCTTATTTGAAATGTAATATTTTTATATTTTTATAAAATGTTACCATGGTTTTTGAGCACGGATTATTGTTTAACTAGGAACTTAATAAATGAGAGCTTACAGTTTTACTAGGAAATTAATAACTGGAAGTACGCTCTTCACCTGCTAGTTAGAGAGAAGGTGCGACCAGTACTCCTTAGAGGTATTCCTTCACAGCTCAATGAAGACAGATTTGGTGAGACTGTGTTAAGACGTTAGCACTTGACTTGATTTTTTTGTCAACAGCGTTATTGAAAATGGTGGCCCTCGGGCTCACTTGCTCTCAACCTGTCACCTCTTACGTCAAGATGAATTTTATATTGGCTCTGTTTCAAAATATGTTGATTAGTTCTGCTTCCACTATATAACAACATGACACCTTTCCAGATTGTCTCACAACAGAATAGCACACAGCCTTTCTTTCTCACTATTTCAGTCGGTTGCCGGCTTTTCTTCTCGCTTCCATTTTCATTTCGCTGCCTTTAATAACCATATACACGAATCACTTTATATTTATCATCTTAACTCATCTCTTTGGATGTATCCAAATGTCACAGTGTAAATGTTGTTTTGCCATGCGTCAGATTGTGTTACTGGGGATGTTGCTATCAGTACTGCAGCAGGTGCATTGGTACATGGGGGTCCATGGTTGTGATGAGTCCAATGCACCCAATTACGGCCATCTTTAACTCTTAACCATAGGCTGGGGTTTCATTCCTGCATAAGACCTACTGATCCAGCTACAGCACTGGACCGTATGCATGGCATTGGGCCTAGTTGCGTGCAGCTTTTCCAGTCGTATTTATTATTTAATTGTGTGTGGTAGTCTGTGGTGATTTATTCTATGCTTGGGATTATTAAAATTTGATTTAAAAGGCCGCTCATTGGAAGGCTGGTTTCACACTCCATATGTTATGATGTGAATAGTATATTCTGGACTGTTTCTGGTAATTTTGAATATTTTCAAAGAAACATGCTGTAGATTCGATTTCATGTAAGTTGCAGAGGTTTTCATTTTATAAATTCTGCGCCTCTTTGTGCAGGCCATGAAACAGCGAATCAGTGTCTGTGCATTTTAAAAACTGTAACTCTTGTTTAATTTCTAAACGCCACTACGGTGGACTACAGCACGGGTTGCAGATCTCTGCAATACAATTAAATTAATAAACGACAGGATATTGCACACCTTTGGTGTTTCCTTGCCCAGAATTCAAATGGGAGCAGGCTCAGTTCAGCAAAATGCATTTAAGCAATGTTTCAGTAGGTGACACGTTTGCTGCTTTATTGTTGATTTTCCATCCCATCTGTGCTTTACGTCAAGCATAAATATGTGTTGCCTGCGCTCATTTAATATTCATACCTAACTTCCTATGTTCTGTCTCGGTGTTCACAGTCACTTATTCATGAACAGCGGCCATCTTGGGGATCTGACAAAACGAATGGTTTTCTGCCTTTAGTCATGCATGCCTGTTATTCTTCTGCTACCGGCTACATACTATCTGTAGTCTATGCTTCCGTTGAAATCGAACAGATTTCCAAGCACAAGAGTTCTTTGTTTATGTGTTCCTAAGGCCAAAAATGGGCAATATTTTGCAAGGCATAGATAGCTATTGTTTACGTTTACAGTTCTAGGCAGCAGTATAATTGCATACTAGGGCCCTGGTTCACAAAGCTGTTTCCAAATGCAATGTGCAAATTACACATCTGTGGTTTACATCTCACAAGCCGTGATCCTGGAGTATGCGTGTAAGCATAATGCAGGCATTCATGCATTCCCATGCATACACAATTTTTGATTTAGGTGAGATCAGTATCAGGTATTCACAGTGGGGTGAGTTGGAAAAAATCGACGTAAGGGATGGTAATACCCACACTTTTTAAATTTTGTTGGTATTAACAAACATATTGCAAGGCATTTGGTACACTTACGTTTTTATCTATCTTTCATATGAAAGTCTCAGGCATAAGTGTTGCATTAATGTTGGGCTAACACAACTTGTGCTCAAATCACAGTATGGGTGTAGTGAGTAGAGGTATTTAAGAGAACTTACTTTTGTTGAAAAGGAAAAGTCAATAAAAAATGTAATTCCTCACTCCCCTAGCCAACAGGCACAATTTGGGATAGGAATGTAAACTGTGGCATGCATACATTGTATATGCTTGTTAAAATACATTTGTAAATTTCACAAATTGTAACCATGTGTAGGTGAAACGTACGCTTGCACTGATTTAAACCTATTTTGTGAGTTGGGCCAATGTGTGTTTTTTTCTGCTGAGTCGATGTCAAGGGCTGAAATGCACCAAACCTATGGTCCAGATTTTAGTCATAAGATGTTTTGTGTCAACTATTTACAGAAATAAGACTAGACTAACAATGCTAAGAGTTTCAAAGCTTCCTCTTGCTGCGTGTATGTTTCAAAGGGAATCGGTGTATGTTTGTCTTCTTTATTATGGAGTTCTGTCTGTTGTGTCTTGCCTGTTGGTCAAGTGAGCACATAGTGATCCTGGCCTAGATTTGCCATTCTTTGGATGGGGTTTCTGTCACAAAAGTGAAGCAAACTCAAAGCAAAGCGCAATGGTGGGATTTACTTTTCAACGCAAATCATGAATTGCTTTGGAAAGTTGCCTAAAGTAATGCAAAGTAGTGTTTTGTTCAACTTTGTGTTAAAGGGGTCAAACCATGGGTAGTACAGGGGCATTCCAATGCAAACACTCATATGTTTTATGTATGGAAATCCCTATCTACAATCATTAGGAAACAGGGAATTGTGTCCAAAAATGTGCCTCCTCAAGGCATGCATAAGAGTAGAGCAACTTTAAAAATCTCCACATTTTGGTAACTTATCATGTATGCTGCACTGTTCTGTAAGGGTGTTTTTGGTGCATGGCAGCCAAAACTGCTATAGCAAAGAGAAAGAGGAAAACAGCACCATATCTTAGTAGCCATGGCAATGTCCTGCCCTCTCCCTTTCACACAGCACAGCAGATTTTACTCAAACTAAATAAAGGCATGACATGAACCTCTCAATAATCTGGGGTGTTACCTAGATATCCGACTAGAAATCCAAGTTGTTGCTCACACCGGCATCTTTCATCTCGGAGTACTCACACAAATGTTGCTTTTTCGATCCTTCCCTCATTGAGCCATGGCCATGACTGATTTGGCGGCCTCTAAACTCAACTAACTTCATTAGCATTCACTGAACTCTCAGTTTTCAGATAACAATGCCCAAATTCTATATTGGTGACAATAAGGCTTCTACGCTTTGTAGGCGATTAGGATTCTACCAAGTCTCCCAAGGATGTATTTGCCTATGGGATGTGAAATCTTTGATTCCTCTGGCTCGTGTTTAACCGAGTCCACTGTCTTGCCTCTGTTTTATTTCACCACATGAGTCTTTGAAAGGCATAAAGTCGTGAACATTATCTCTTGACAGCTTAGCGTCAATATTGTATTACCTAAATTTTCTGAACTGTCCCACAGAGAAGTGTGATTTCCTCTCAATGGCAGTTTGGCCTTGACTAGCATCACAGTTAGGTACATCTTCCTTTGAGATATTTCTCCGTACTTTACCTGTTATTTTTATTCGTATTTCACTCTCTTACTTTAGTTTTGTGTGTTTTGTTGTATTTTTCTACTCTATTGTGAATCATTATATGCGTTGCATTTTACAGTGCCATGTCACCTCACTCAGTGAGGGAACACTTTTATAAACGTCAAAAAATAATCATTAAACTAATATCACACCTAGGTGTGGGCTATTGCTTGGGTAGCCAGACATATGTTCGCCTGCGGTAGATTAGCCGCATCATCTTGTTGGCTCAGACGTCTCTTTTTCTATCCCTTTTGCTTCGACTCTTCTATTTTGCTGTCTTATCTGATCTTGTTTCTCTCATGTGTGGTCAATCCCCTGCCAGGGGTATTTGGCCTCCAGTGTTATCATCTCATCTAGCTTCTGTTCTCTCAATTGCTTGGTATTCAGGCTCAGGTCCACATTACTCTTCTACTTCATACACAAGCTGCTTTTGTTTTAGATAACTCTTTGTGATTAATTTACCTCGTCTGGAGTTGCAGTGTCTGATTCAACCTCTAGATTTGACTCTGGTGTATGTTCCAAGATTGGGTATTAGGAGGGGAAGGCAGTCTCAATCCCACCTTTAAGAAGACCCCACTGTGTGTTTGCTTCTTTAGTGCCAGGATTTTTTCTTTTGAAAATGAGGTTGTGAGTTGTTTACTCCATTAAACATCATCGAACAATTCAACTACTGAGAAAAGACTTAGTGCAATACAGTTAGTGCAGCTCCACCCAAAGGCACCTGTTTGGTGGAGGAATGAAAGTCCCAGGGATCCCCAACATAGACACACTCGTGCACTGAACCGCCTTTGAGGATCTCCCTCCACTCTTTTGTAGTGCAGGCCTGAATGTGCCTACAAAGACTGCGAATGTCTCTGCATGGGGACCTTTCAGGTTCCCCCTCAAGGTTCGGATGGCTCCTTCATAGAAACACAGAGCAGGCGGTGGTTTGAATAGATGCACAGAGTTTCTCTAATTTTCTTTCTCCATCACATAAGTGGTAATTGGGCGCGCAGCCCAGTCTGCGCGGGCACACTCAGGTGCAGGCACACGCCAGCCTACACCCTGCATCACCCAACACCTGGTGTGCAATCAATGTACATGGCTCACAAGTGGAATCATTTGCATTGATGGCTGCCTCTTGCAAACATGGCCGCGCCAAACGGAAAAGAAATGGTTAAGCCGCGCACACGTGGAAATAAAGAAACCGCCTGCCATGAAAATGTGGTAAGGCTACCCCGGTCATTTTTCAGCAATTCAAAATAGCTCCTAAGTGAACAGGGGAAAGTTCTGTGAAATCCAAACCAGATGTGGGTGCGCACAACAACGAGCCTCACATTTCTAATTGGGGGCCCAGCAGGGCTGCACTACCTTCCACAAATCACAAACAACTTGTTCTTGCTCCCAGCTCACTAAATGACTTTAAGGCATTAGCTAGGGAGATGCGAATGAATATGCAGTTATGCTAAAGACGCAGCGGAGCGTACACGGAGAGTTCATAATGGCTTCTAAAATTACCGCTGCTTGTGTATGTTTGGGGATGTTTATTGAATGAAAGCCCTTGTAGCAGCACGCGGCAGATTTACCTCGATATCCAGGGCTGTAATGATCAGGTATCACAGGCGAGCAACTGTTGGAGAGCAAGTAACACATGCCCTCTCGCCGGCTGCATAATTCATGTGCGGTAATATTAGCCGCCGCTGTTGAGCTCAATGGCAACACCTCATTATTTCATCCCTCAGTATTTATTCCTGTGTTTGACGCCTCATGAAATTGCTGTTAATGTGTTATGTGAGGGCAGATCTGACACAAGTGGGAAGAATTTAATTTCCCACTCATTCCTACCCGCTGATGTGTCCTCTTCCCCTGGTAGAAGTGGCAAGTGTAAATAGTTAATTTGCTTCAATTATGAGCCTGTCCTGCTAAATTAGAAGCAGCAGGGATATGAAGAGCTGAAATCACACTTATGAGGCAGCTGACAAATCCTCTGAGCCCACAAACCAATGTCTTCTTCTTGGAGCTGTCAGTAAATCCATTAATTTTATGTCAAGTCAATCAAACCATTTACTCCTCATTGGCGCTTAAACCGCCGCCAGATCCGCGCCATGGCGTATCCTGCAATCACCTCACAGAAGTCGTATTTCACGTCAGGATTACTTCAGCAAAGCGACGCTGCGTCTGCGTGTTAAATACTGCTCTATGGCTGGAAATATGCGGCGGCAGGGGTCTCCGACGGCGCGCGATTTATGTGTGGTGTGATCCTCGTGCAAACAAACAACAAGGGGCCATTGTCCCTCTGCGTTTCGCATTCCTGTAACCGTGTTTGCTTCTATAAATACGTGGGATCTGTCCCGAGTGGCGTTTATTCCGTTTAATGGAGTGAAAACTGTTTTTAAACTGGCCCAAGTGGTGCCTGCCCAAAAGGAGCCTATAAAAACAAATAAAATAGGCCATTCATTTTCGGTTGTTGTTTTTGGAGCAGTTGTTTCGAAGAGCAAAGCTTTCAACAGTTCCCTAAAATGATACAGTGGTCGATTCACAAAACGTTTTCCAGGAATAAATCTGGAAAATGTCTCAGTTTACTCATGTGTAAAGTACTGTGTACTGTACCCGACAGGTAGGTATATTAGGGAAATGCAGGTTCCACGAGGTGGTGCAGAACTGGGTGTCCTCAGGGTAATGTTTGAGAAGTGGCTATGGACTGCAGTGCAACTTGTTTGGTGCTCACAGCCCTGTACAAAGGCAAGTCACAACTATTTGCACACCTTGCACCTAAACAAAAACCTACGGTAACTTGTGTGGAAAGTTTGGGAAAGTGCCCCTCTCAGCCCGATAAAGTGTCCCTCTCAGTTTGGTTTACATGTTCAAAGGGGTGTCATTGGCAGCACAGCTGTGTGTAATAGGAAACCCTGCACTATGAAACTAAAAAGTGAATCTCACACGTTTTGTGTCCCTAAACCTGGGCAATGTTCACTTTGCATGCCTTCTCCATACAATGGCCCAATTCGCAAACTGAATTATGTAGTAGGTAATGTAATGTAATAGCACAGTGGTCCTACTTACTACAAATACATGTCCACCTCCACCTCTCCTCTCTATTCTGTGGGGAGGTCCTCACACGTGTCATTTTACTGCTCAGTAGTACATGTGGGAGGGGCAGGTGGAGTGGCTGGAAATGAGGCATACTGACTACTCAATGGGAGGGGTTCAGGTAGGCGTAAGAAGGAATTTAGGGAGGGGCATGCACCCACTCGCAAAAGAGTAAGCTCATTGCTATTCACAGACTGTACTTCTAAAGTTACTACAGCCAAAAATGACCCAAACATGTATTAAATAGACTCCAGTACAGAGCTACGTCCAGCACCACACAGTGCCCACTACTGGTACTGCAACCCCTCTCATAGAAAATAATGAAGGTAGGGGCTTAAAATAAAATCCTATACGGAATAATGTTAAATTACATATAATTATGTAAACTAGGTAAAAATACAAATATGTCTTATTAATGTTAATATCTATCTAAAAAGAAAATAATTTTTTTATTTATTTTAACACATTGTACTAACCATTTTTAAATGTAAAAATTAAGATATCATTCATTTGTATTAAAATATAAATAAACTTTTACTTTACATGTGAGGTGATTTTTTTAAAATGTAAACTTCTAAAAAAAACTTTGATTTAATTTAATGTATTCAGAATAATTCAATTTTAAATTAAAATTAAGTTAACGGTGCTGTATATTTTTATTTTGTTCAACATCCAAAATAAATATATGTAATTAATTTACATTTATATTTTAACAAAAATATTTTCACAATGTTTTTCAAGTTTAGTATAACTTTTGATTTTCCCCATACCTTACCATAGGGCAATCTCTGTCACTATTAAATTATTATTTTTTTTAATTAAAAAAGGTGCATTAAAATACGTTATATAAAATAAAATGTTTTATTTGTAGACAATTTTTAAACATTAAATAAAAAAAATCATTATTTTTCTATTTTAAATAATCTTCTTTAATTCAATATCATTTATTAATTTCTTTTATTTTAAGTCCCTACACCCATTATTTTCTGTGGGAGGGTGTTTGAGTATCAGTGATACACTGTGTGTTTTGGCACTAGTAACTTTGCACACATAAATTTACCTCCACTCTTCTGTTTCATGGGATGGAAACAAGTAAGTATACATTTTTGAGGGATTTTACACTCTGATTTTGAAAATAGCCCAAAGTAGTCAAATTACTCAAAGGATAAGAGTACATTCACTAGGACTAAATCTACATGTGTAGATTTGCCTTTGTGAAAAGGCCCCATAAGGTTAAGAAAATTGGAGTAAGTTACTATCGAATGTGAATTCCTTAGACATACAAACATACCTTTGTACAAATATACTTTATACATGTCTGAAGGGAATATACATGAATAGCTGCACCATAGTAAACTAAGGTGATGTGTAAGTGTAGATTATGCATAGAAGTTTTTGTACTTTTCCCACACCCCTTAGCTGACATGTTTTCACATTATCCACCACATCAGGTCAATGGTGTCAAGCTGGTTTGTACCATTAAGAGACTGTATGACATTGCCACCAGAAATCAGTCCCCTCCCCCACAGAAAGCTCCAGACTGAACAAAGTATCCATTAGTCAGATGCATGCTGGACAAGCTGAATAAGACTGCTTTTAAAGATGTGTAGTGGACATGAAAAGGCACTGAGTACAGTACAGGGTACCAGCTGTGTTGAGCAATGATGCAAGTGGCCCTAATGCAAGCAAGCAAAATGGGCCCAGTCCCAAGCTTAGGTAGTCCACTAAAGCCATTACTAGGACCCCACTATCACTGCACCTGCTGCTCTTTTGATACCTACGCCCCTGGGTACCTATGGCTAAGTGGTTAGCCGGAAATGCAATGAAACCTATTATGAAGTGACAGAGAGATGAGGTATCAGCCAATCCCTTGCTCGTGACTGGCTGTCCTAAATGGCAGACCTTAAAGTAAGTTTTGCTTTTTCAATAAACTCTGAAAACAATAAAATTGCACATTTCAAGAAACTTTCGTATTCCTTTCTATGTATTTTAGCCATAAAATGGCTGCCGCTTGTGTATGGGAAATGAGGCTGCAGATGACATAGAGCAGGAGGCCATCAGGAAACGGCATGAGTGAGAGATTGGCTAAGGATATTTGAGACCATTAGGCTGGGGTTTGTTGTAAAAAACGGGCATAAAAAGAGACAGATGTGCTGAGAGTTACAAAGCACATTTTGAATTCCACTTATTTTCTAAAAACAGCTTGTGCTGAGTTGATTTGAGGCTCTGGGAATACATTGGAAGCTCTTTGTCAATTCATGTTAAAAATAAACAGCAGGCTCGGTGATGGAAGCAAGTAATTGCAACTGAACTAAATCGATTTCTCCATGTCGCATTGATGCTCAAGCTGGGCTCAGCCAGGACCAAGTCTGTGCCTGAAAACTTCCCATGAGCATCTACATTGTCATAATCCAATTTCTTTATTCTTGGATCTGGCGTTAGCCAAGACCTTTTAATTTTACTTAAATTACATATTTATAATATTATTAATATAAAGGGTCTTTTAGCCATTCCTCTTCATCTATTGGTCTGTTGTTGTGTCATTCCCATTTTTCATGTGCTGACTGCAGATTACAGCATGGGTTACTGAATCGGCTCACTTCAGCCACTGGCTAACTTCACTATGAGTGACCGCATTTTCGCTTTCACAAGGAGCACACATATACAAAGTAGTCCCATTAGGTGGCATGGACTACTATGGTGATGTGTGCATTTGAGTCCCCAAAAATATTTTTGCTTTCAGCTACTGTTTGTTTTCCTTTAGTTTGATGAGGACCCAGCAGCTTCCCCACAATTAAGTTTTGCAAAACAAACCATGAAAAAACAAAACAAGTAATGACAAAGCTAAAAGGCTGCCAACTAACACCAGACCTATTGGCTTTGCTAATGCTTGTTTCCATTTTAAATCAACGTATTGGTATTTACACAACCAGATAGATTCGCTTCTCCGAAACCAGAGCCAAAAGCCTAAGCCATCTAGCCTCAGAAATACGTGCAAGTCGTATAATCCTGATTTGTAATCTCATATTTTTGATACTCTTTCTCTTCTTCATACTGTTTTAATCAAATCAATATGAACTTCCAGGGTCTTTTAGCCATTCCTCTTCATCTATTGGTCTATTGTTGTGTCATTCCCATTTTTCATGTGCTGACTGCAGATTACAGCATGGGTTACTGAATCGGCTCACTTCAGCCACTGGCTAACTTCCCTATGAGTGACAGCATTCTCCCTTTCACAAGGAGCACACATATACAAAGTAGTCCCATTAGGTGGCAAGGACTACTATGGTGATGTGTGCATTTGAGTCCCCAAAAATATTTTTACTTTCAGCTACTGTTTTTTTCCTTTAGTTTGATGAGGACCCAGCAGCTTCCCCACAATTAAGTTTTGCAAAACAAACCATGAAAAAACAAAACAAGTAATGACAAAGCTAAAAGGCTGCCAACTAACACCAGACCTATTGGCTTTGCTAATGCTTGTTTCCATTTTAAATCAACGTATTGGTATTTACACAACCAGATAGATTCGCTTCTCCGAAACCAGAGCCAAAAGCCTAAGCCATCTAGCCTCAGAAATACGTGCAAGTCGTATAATCCTGATTTGTAATCTCATATTTTTGATACTCTTTCTCTTCTTCATACTGTTTTAATCAAATCAATATGAACTTCCAGTGGGAAAAATACACTGGAGTAAAGCTACTTATTTTAATTGTTTGTGTTATGTGATAAGAGTGAAGGGAACTGACCAGGCCGTGGATGGGGCTGGCAGAGGCTAGAAAATTATATGTCCATGAAAGATTTGAAGTAGTTGTCTCACCTTACTTTATTTCATCCTCATAATCTGATATTGTCCTCTGCATGCTGAAAAAGCACTACATTGGAATTATGTTTTAGTACTTAGCACATCAACATACTATGGGAATGGATTACCACCTGAAGGAAGGATAATCTTAGCATAGTTGTAATTAACTACTGTGTATATCTTCTCGAAGAAGAGCCAATGACTTTTCACTTAATCCTTATTCCTTACATGAGTACATTTTTTCTCATCATCATCTTTTGCTCTAGGATTACTCTTACAATTGTATCCTATGACAAATCTATATGTTTTGCTTTAGGTTCTCAATTCATTTTTAAGTCATGTACTTCAGTACCTAACACTTCCTTTATAAGAAACGCGAACCTTTGTTAACTCCCTCAATGCTATTCTCACCCAGGCGTGCGTAATGCTGTTTTGGGTGTGATACCTGATTCTTCATAAGCCTACTCAAGCATGCCTTTCACTTAGTCACAAAGTTAATCCTTGGCACTTGAACGTTGGATCGTATTATTAATATTCTGACTCCCGTAAATTCACTCCTACTACAGGTCTTCAGCAGTCAGTTGTCCTTGGGAAGACTGACTATCTGAGAGGTTTCAGATCTCATGGGGTTCATATTTTATGGCCTACTTAAGCTAACAATAACATTCCCAGATTTGACCACTCCAAAATGTCAGCCCAAGATTTCTCTATGACGGCTCATAAAGCTTGAAATGCATTATCTGTGATATCATGCACAGCCCATTTTTGACTAGCTTTTGATAGTCATTGAACACATATTGATTTCAGTTTCATTACTGGTTGTGATTAGTTATGAGCTAAGTTGTTGCCAGATTTTGCTGACATGATAAAGCATTTTCTCTCATCAGACTCCATTGTCTTTTTCCATGTACCAGTGGTGGGCCACTCACCTGCCAACTGCTGCCCCAAAAAAGAATGAGTAGGTTTTCTCCATCTTTCACTACACTCTGCACCATTGCCAAAATAGCCAGTCAGGTAATCTGGCAGACCCAAAAGCAGTAAGAAATCTGAAGGCCTGGGGATGAGTGGCGGCTTTTCTTTTGGAGCACTGTCGCCCGACCCCCAACAGAAACCAAGGTTTGACACGTAGAGGAGTTGGAGCTGTGCTACATTCTACAGACTGCTGGAGACACTGCAACACAGTTCCATTCCCTCAGTGACTTCTAAACCATCAAGATAAGTGCTCCATGTTTGATGGGCTGCGTGCCCCATCTCACATGAACAGGCCTTTAGGAGGGCGGGAGCACTCAGCCTCTGACCAAGATTTGGGAGTGGCACAGGAGCCCCCCAAGCCACTGGGCTTCTTGCCTCAAATGGAAATCCGATCACTTGTGGGGCTTGTTGTTGAACGTTAAGATGGTGTGACTAGCTCAGAGGTGTGTGTGTGTGTGTCTATGTGTGTTTGAACACACACCTTGGGGACTGAACCGGTCCTCACAGTGTTGGTGAACCCTGAGAATGCCATTTAAAGGCCATCTTTATGAGGTCCATTGCTCATCAGGGCCCCGTCCCTGTAGTGTGTGTGGGTATTTGCGAGCGAGTGCCTCAAAAAACTAAAAGTGCAGTTACATTTTCTTTAGTTCACTGTATTGCTAGCCGAGCATGAAGGCACGCTTGGATTTGGAATAGCAGATACACACTCTTTTACCTTCAATTTCTGGCCCTTGTATATATAGGTATGTCTTGGGAGGGGGTCTGTGGGTGTTGGTTAGGCTGTATGCAGAGTATGTGTGCGTGTGTCTGTGTGTGTGAGAGAGAGAGAGAGAGAGGACTGCATTGCAGGAATGCAGTGCTTAGTGAGTCACCATATGGCTTAATGTAAAGCCACATGGTAAATGGGCAGGTATTGACGCCCTGCCTTCTAGGCTTTTGCCCAGTGTTAGCGCGGGGCCATCACGGAAGTGCAGCTCATGTCAAAACATGTTTATCACTGCCAGACATGGGATGAAGGAGAGATGCTAGACCAAGATCTGGTAATCTGTTGGGTAAGTATGAGCAGTGAAGTGTATGTGTGTGTGCGTGCGTGTGTGTGTGTTTGTGTACTAGACTATCCCTAATCTTGGCAAGAAAAAAACACTGCTAACTGTGACGTCATCCATATTATTTACTGAACCAAATGACTTTTGCATTGCAGTTCGTTTGATTTTTTTTCTCCATATGTTTATAATCTAAACGTGTGTTCCCCAACCTTGAGGTACTGTAGCCTATTAACTTGCACGACCAATAAAATATCAGTAGAAGCTCAAACAATGGAACCACTTTTAAGGCTTTTATTCCTCCTTCCTTCTCTAGGTATATAAAAAGAAGACCGAGGCTGCTAAAAAAGAGTACCTAAAACAGTTAGCTGCGTACAGAGCCAGCCTGGTGTCCAAGGTAACCGATTATACTTTGTGTTTTTTATTTAATTGTTTGTTTATTTCGCTTCTTTCATTAAGCGTCACACATGTTGCCATGCCACCACTCCAGGCCTTGTTTACAGAGAGATCTTAGAAGTGTTAACTGCGCCTCACTGACATTGTGCCAATAACGAGTCAAGAGAAATTATCAGTGTGACAATTTGGGAAAGTGTTCTTGTAATTAAAAAGAAAACATAAACTCTAGTAAACCTTATTTGCATGTGTTTGACATTCACAGAACATTCTCGACTGCGAGCGGCTGGTTCCCGTTACATGTTCTGCATCGGAACGATAGCTCTCTGCCTTGCCGTTCAGTTCCCTCAAGTGACATATGGGGCGCGTTAATCAGAGACCCGAGCTCGCGCGGCAGATAGTTTTAATTCAAGGGTTATGTTATGTACGCCACCGATGGTCAGAAGGTCCGAGCTAAACACGTGTAGGCGGAAGAGTTCACCTATTAGGAAGCCACATGACCTGAACCAAGCGAACGCCTCGGTGTTACACAGTTCGGGTCAGATGGGCAGCATTCGGAAACCGCATTGGAGGAGCCCCGTATGATCAAGTCAGTCCGAGCAGAGGGGTCTCCTATCCGGATACCTTCCTGGCCCGTCTATTTTTGTGTGTTGCCATCCGGCTAATAACCGGTTGCAAAAATACCACAACCGAATCTACCAGTGTGCTTCCACCCATGGTAAAACCACCCGGGCTTCAGGGCAGACAGAAGGCGTGAGAGAGCCTAGTCCCTCCCATACCCCAGACCCTTTCCCGCTCACAAATCCAACCTGCTGCGAGCAGAGAGCAAACTCTGACCCGCAAAGCAAGTGGTAGTACCAGAAGCAGCATTACCGGATGCGTAATAGCACCTCTAGCGCCTCGACACTTGAACACTTTTATCACGCAGAGAGACATTGTCAGTGAAAAGCAGGCGATGACACCACTCCACAATACTGGAAACGACTACACTAATGGGCATTTCAAGATTTGCATTTTTTTGTATTTTTTCGCATTAAGGAACTCATCAATTTATATTTTTAAGAACGCCGCTTTCCATGGCTTTGCTCTGTGAAGTGAGCATGGACTGCAATGAATGTGTACAAGGGACCCACAGCCTGCTTTCACCCAGCGCCTCTGAGACCGAAAAAGCATACTTTGACTTGATACTGACCAGACATGGCGATTGAGGTCACAGATTAAAGTCCTGTCTCTCCCATCCTGTATCTGGCTGCTCTTCCAGAGGGTCATTTTGCACGTGTTTCATTCGCAGCATGTTTCGCCTGTCATTCCCCTCACCTGAAGCTTCGTGTCAAGAGTGAGTACCACAGTAATGGGGCAGTGGGTGTTTACTGAATCCATCACAGACAGAACTACCTAGGTACGATGCGTAATACTGGAGAGGAGTACTCAGTCATGTTGCTTACATTCCTGGCTTGTGCAAGATTTGTGGGTTTGTAGAAATAACTAAGCAACATTCAAGGGCGCCCTTTCTTCAGCGCATGGGAGATTCTAACATGGAGCTAATACTTGGACTCCCCACGGAGCCACATGACTGGTTTCCAGTTCAGTATTCCTCTAAAAAAAAAAAAAATCTGCCATGCTTTTTTAATATTAAAACATAAAAGGGCACAATTTGAGTGGATATTGTTCCTTGACTTGTGTGCCTTTAAGGATAAAAAATGTTACAAATTCCAGATGTGTAGATTTAGGCACTGGAACTTATACCCATTCATACTTGTCACAGGAATACACCAGAGAAGCCTATGACTGTTTTAGATTTCCATACATGAGCCTGTTTCCCTGAACCCTACGCCTGCAGACTGCGCCCTGTGGATACAGTACAAGCATATGAAACACGTGTTTTACACCGTTTATTAACTTCTATTTTTAAAGTCCCCTTCTATAACAACTGTGTCAGATATCCTTTACTGTACGTACCATCCTACCTGTGCCTACGTGAATTATGTTAAAGGTAAGATGTGTCCACAGTTTGCAGGGGCTAGTTTAAATGCTGCCAAAATGCACACAAAGTTACAACTTTGTGAGTGCTCATCATATTCGTATCACCAGTTCGTGACAATCCGCTGGAAAACTTGTGTCCATATTTTGTGCATATTCCACAAGCATAAGTACAGTCTCTACCCGGAAGCATCAGCAGATACTGATTTTGTCAGTGTGTCTGTAGTATAGAGCATGCTGCACACAATGCACAAGGACACATGTACAAATGCAAAAAGAACAATAGAGGTAAAGGGTTACAGACAAACAGACACACACACAAGCCAGCATAAAGACATACACCAAAGCACTCAAGCAACATATACCCAGGTACTTATTTTATATCTTCTAATGGTTTTGCATAGGTGATTTACACTAGCTCAATTCATTGAGCCAAACCTGAAAATTACATTTACACAATGTACTTCTTCTGCAAGTGTGGATAGCTATGTAACTCCCAGTCTTAAAATGCTAGTGAACCTAGTCTAGGTCATAAAGGGTCAAACCAGCCTCTTACACAGATGCAACAACACCTTTGAACCACCCCACAAAAAGATGATTGCACTCTAGCCATAGTACCAGGGAAACACAGGAGGGACACCTGCTCAATACATTGTACGGTGATTATAGCCATCCATATTGACAATCCTACCCATTACCCTTTATGAATAACAAAGCCAGACCAAAACCATCACATCATGCAAGGGCAAAATGCATTTACTTAGCAAGGTGGAAGCCCATTAATTGTCCATAGAACTCCTGGCCCAGCGGAGAACATAGAAATATCAGAGGAATATTCACTAACTATTGCAGAGAGTTATAAGACACCAGAAGTGTTATAGATATCTCTCTCAATAAAACAACCTATATCCTATTCACATTTTAACCCTGTACCACATTCATAAGCAATCAAACTAGTTGCAACCATGAAGAACACCTGCATTACAGAACAGTAACTTGGGTGCTTTAAGCACTAGTTAGGCAGACTCTGAATGAGCGAAATTGAATCAATGCACTTTCACAGAGTTTATGTCAGATGAAGATTCATAAGATTGAATTAGTGCAGAGTTGTTACCTATGGCTGACCTGGATGTAACATCTATGCCCCTGGTTGGCCTGTGTATTATGTAATTAACTTATTTTAGTGTCATTTTTAAATACATGTAATAAAAAACTTTTCAGACCACGCCTTGTCAGCTCTGCTATGTTTAAGCCTAACCTGCCAAACCAGATTTCTACTTTAAACACACCACCTACTGCCTCCTTCCTTCTAAGCACCTTGTGAATGATAGACCTGTAAGTAAGCCATCTCTGTCCTTGTGATTTACATTATCAACAGGCATCTTAGAAACAGAACCAAGTATCACAAATACCTCGACAGATAGACCCCTTTGGGAATTTTTAATGGAATCGCATTCTGAGTATTCATTTGTTGCCAGTCCATTTCAGTTGATCACTGCTTCAGCCTATTAAATGTTATTTTTCTACGAAGAGTTGATTCTTTTGCACAAGGTCTAAAAGTCGTTATTCACACCGCTGATACAGATCCCACAAAGTCAACAGAAAGGCCATTTACCAATCCTGCGCTCTCCCCAGAATATACTCCATCCTACATCTTTGTTTAATGGAACCTTTTATCCATGTTCCTAACAGTGGAACATAGCACTAGTAGATTAAAAGACTATTTGATATCACTCAGTGTAATTTCCATCTATCCAGCCTCTCAACATGTGCGGGCCTGAGTGGAGTGATTTATTAATGGATAATATATTAATCTTAAAATTCTCTTGCTTGTCAGGTGAAATCATGTGTAAAATACTATCTGATGGAGGCACAGACTACTAGTGAAAAACTTGTACTAAACTTAAATACCTCTGATTTAGATTTAGAAAGGTGATTAGATAAAGATATGTCCTTCAATGAAGATCAGGAATATACAGTAAACCTTCAAGACTTTCAAAGCATTTATACCTACTAGTGGCTGTGGTCAAGTATATCAGAAAACAATATACTATTAAATGTTATTTTTCTACGAAGAGTTGATTCTTTTGCACAAGGTCTAAAAGTCGTTATTCACACCGCTGATACAGATCCCACAAAGTCAACAGAAAGGCCATTTACCAATCCTGCGCTCTCCCCAGAATATACTCCGTCCTACATCTTTGTTTAATGGAACCTTTTATCCATGTTCCTAACAGTGGAACATAGCACTAGTAGATTAAAAGACTATTTGATATCACTCAGTGTAATTTCCATCTATCCAGCCTCTCAACATGTGCGGGCCTGAGTGGAGTGATTTATTAATGGATAATATATTAATCTTAAAATTCTCTTGCTTGTCAGGTGAAATCATGTGTAAAATACTATCTGATGGAGGCACAGACTACTAGTGAAAAACTTGTACTAAACTTAAATACCTCTGATTTAGATTTAGAAAGGTGATTAGATAAAGATATGTCCTTCAATGAAGATCAGGAATATACAGTAAACCTTCAAGACTTTAAAAGCATTTATACCTACTAGTGGCTGTGGTCAAGTATATCAGAAAACAATATACTTCTTTGTTAATAGTTTGGTCAACTTTAACAGGACTCTTAAATATCTTTTCAAAACTTGTATTTGATATATGAATATCTTGGCTTTCGTGCTATTACATTAATACCGCGCTTTGATTTAAAACATTATTCAAGCTCTTTATTTAATATTGGCTAAAGCTGTTTTACAGTTGGTGAGATTCAATGTGGTCATCCTTATTAAAACTGGAGGCTCACTTTGAAAAAAATGTTTTGTCTTCTCAGTAAACAGCAGTAGATGCTAATGAACATGTAATGTAGGTGCATGTGCTACATAATCATCCATGTCTTCCATTGAAGTATTTTCATCATTATTCCTTCTGTTATGACCTACAAATTCACTGTTAGTCTTCAAGAAGCTCTTCGTGGTAATTGCTTTTAATTTACATAATCTTAGAGCCATGTGTACCTTTTCTCCAAGATTTGACATCTCAATTATAACATCCATATTAAGGTCTGCTTATTGTCTATTGTATTAGTGTCCAGTTCACAAAGATTTCCCTGTGAGTAGATGGTATTTAATCCTGAATTACTCCTGAACTTGCTCTAAAAATAAAACTTTGTGAATGTGCCCCACAGTCTTCAAACATATTTCATCTTTAGAAATGAGGAGTTCATGTTTGTTTATTCAGTTGTGCCACTGGACTATGGCAAACATGTTATATACTTATGACCAAATTCATAGTACCTTAATGACTTGATGCCGTGACTTGTTTTGGGACATGGCCTAACACTAGTTTTAACTGTCTCTTTTTTCACATCTACCACCATTACTTTTTGTTATATTTCTTCACACGATGTAGCATTTTCATTATCCTGATTTTATTTCTGCATTTTATCTATTCAAGTTATTTCTGTTGTTAATTTATCTTTCATTTTCTTTGTACAAATGCTGCTCTCTTTATAACTGTTTATTTTGCTTTGACAGTTCTTATTTCAAGCACTATCCTAATATGCCTCACTTTTGTTATTTTCAGCTCCTCTCATTGTCCCTCTTTTCTATCTAATTTCCACTACTTTATTTTAGTCTTAGCTCACACAATGACAGTTAAATCCCTCAATTATTAATTCATGCTAAGCAAAAGTATGCAAAATAGATTGTTAATCTTTCTTTGCTCAGATGCATTCACATTGCTTTGTCCATTAATATCTATGTGGACTTTCACACCTTTGTGCGAAATCACACCTTTGCAAGAAGATGATTCTGTGTCATAAGTGAATGGCAAGTTGCAAACCGCACAGACTGGAACTACATTAGCGTGTCTGGTATTACACATGCTGTTGGAAAGAATAATATCATCCAAACTAAGTTTTTTATTTAAATTGAATGCACATGTGAATTTTCAGCTATAATAATATAATTAAGAAAGCAATAACGCAAGCATCTATATTTTAGATAGTTTATCATAGTGCATATCACAAATGAGACATTGGGTCTCCTGATGCAAATTTGCCATTCTGAAAGAAAGCGAAGATATAGATATTCAGTTACACCTAGTAGACAGTTTTTATATGCTACTCATGCTCTGAGAAGTAAACTTGGTTATTATCCTTTATTTTTCAGCTCCCAGTATTCGACTCACAATACAGGACTAACAATTACATTTGCATTCAGATTTGTGAGGGCCCCACGAATAAGCAAACACTAAAATTCTGTGTTAGAGTTAGGTGGTAATGGAACATTCTCAAATTTCTGGAGGATACTCTGTGTAATGTATTGATGGAATGTCTCACTGCCATAGGAAGAGAATGTTAGAAAAATTACCCTTATGAATATTTTTCTGGATTTAACACTAGCCCTGGAAATTATAGTATTTTCCATTGCCATCTAAATCAGGCCTCCATTCAGGAGCCAGCATACAGAGGTCCAACTGCAGAAACTCACAGTAAATATGTGAAACCCTGCTGTTGTACTACTGTAAGTCCCAAAGGGCATTACTTGTCCACATTTGAATAAATGAGACTAGCATTTCTATCAAGAGTCTAACCTTTACTGTAGGTCAGAAGGTATACTTTTGGAGTACTTTACACATTCCATCTTATATCCATTTGTATCCGTATCATTGAAAGCAGTAAGCCAGTGCTCTTACTGGTAAGTGTTCGAGGATAGATATACTGTCTTGTGTTTTTTAATCAAGGTGGAGCTATACCAAGTTGGAACTAAGGGCTTCATTACAATAGGGGTCGGACAGCCACCAACATGCCGTCTGTGGTGGTCCGACAGCCCTTTGGGCCGACCGCTGGATTACAGTCCCGACAGTCGAACCCACAGCGGTCGGGGGGAAGATCGCCGCCTCCGCCAGGATCAGGAATCCCGACGAGGCAGCAGTCGGAATCGTATTCCTGAAAGGAAGCGGTGCTGAGGTAGGCACCACCATCAGGATTACGATATCCCTTTCCAACAGCCTTGTCATATTGGGAAGGCTGCCGTCAGCATGGCAGTCTCATCGTAATGCGGTGTTCAGATCGCCGCATGCTTATCGTACGGTCTCCTGACTGCCGCAGAAGCAAACGGCAGTCTGACCAACCACAATCGTAATCGGCCCCTTTGTGTTCCTAGGTTAGAGACTAATGTAATTTTTGATAGTAGGGACCTGGGGTTATTTTGATTGTCAATTTTATACCTACTTCCTACACACCTCTCGTTCAGGTACTTATATATATGCTTTTAACTGTAAATCTGTACTTTGATTAGTTTTAAAATAGAATTCTCTTAAACCTGTTTCCATTTAAAATGTCTTATCTGTTATCTCAACAGAGTTACAGTGAACCTCCTGATGTTAAGACATCTCAAGCATCTCAAATGATGAATTCAAAGCAGTCCGTGTTTCATGGAGCAGTGCAGGCGCATTCGGCACTGTATCTCAATTCACCCTACCATCAGCAACAAGGAATGAATCATCACATATCCGCCATGCACCCCAGTCTCCCAAGAAGTATTGCCCCTAAACCCAACAATCAAATGCCAGTGACTGTTTCCATAGCCAACATGGCCGTATCTCCACCTCCTCCAATTCAGATGAGCCCACCACTTCACCAGCACCTAAGCATGCAGCATCAGCAGATGTCAATGCAGCACTCCCTGGGGAGCCAGCTTCAGATGCAGTCTGCTTTACATTCACCCAC
This sequence comes from Triturus cristatus, assembly GCF_964204655.1. Taxonomy (NCBI): domain Eukaryota; kingdom Metazoa; phylum Chordata; class Amphibia; order Caudata; family Salamandridae; genus Triturus; species Triturus cristatus. Next base: position 630,052,646 of record NC_140587.1, read on the forward strand.
AATGCCGCAGGTTCGTTTTAGATCTCTGCTTGCATGACGTGTGTGGTTGGTTGGGCAATTGAATGATGGGGTAAATGTGTCTATCTCAAAAGGAATGGTATCATTGGGAGGAGTGGGGTAAGATGTTTATAATTCTTTCTAAGGTAGCTGTTTTACTTTTCCTTCATCTCAGTTTAATATCAAACTGTCCAATATTAAAAGGATATGTAGCCTCTCACAGTTATCATTCTTTTATAGGATTAAAGTTCGAAAAGTTCTTAGAATGTTGGTGCAAACAATGTGTTTCTGCTGCAAACTAATGACTGAATAATGTTTATAATGAGCAAACCAGCCTGTAACTGAGATCTTACTAGGAGGCAACGTAATCGTCTTGAGCGGCAAAGTGCATCCTATTGTTCACAATGTGGCCGATGCGTACATTGTGCCAGGAACACAAAAGATATCATATTTATAGCTACATAAATTGGCAGAAATTACAATGGGCTATCTTCGTTTGCAATTTTTGTTGGATCTGCCACCGCTGGGTCAGCCTCCTTTTGTGGTAACTGTGTGCTCAAATCAGAAATGGATCTCCAATATCAAGAACAGAAGGGAAATGTGTCTGCTTTAAAACATGAAGGAACATGCATAAAAATGTCAGCAAAAATGTACAAAACGATTTCCGTACCTTTACCACAGATGTTCATTAAACATATTTAAGGTGCTGTTTAGAGATTTGGAATGCAGGACTTCTGCCAAAAAAATGACAGACGTCCGTCCTCTCGGCCCTATTTACAGTAGTACGAAGTTATGCACTCTAAATAGACATTTAAAGTGAATGAGAAGTATTTTGGCAGATGTCCTGCATCCACCGATCTCTAAATAACCTCCTTAGTGTCAAAAGGTCGATTTTAAAAGTGTTGGCATTCTGATAAACTGTAATACCCCAAGAGTGAGTGAGAAGAATTTTAATGGGGTTTGAGGAAATCCTCTGTGTTTTTATAAGCACAATATACAGCTGTAATTCCAATGGCCTATGTCTGGGTTATCAGTCTTATGATAGATAAGGAGAAACCTAACAAGCATTGGCAAAGCCAAGTGGTCATGCCTTTGTAACCTATTGATTTTGCCAATGGTTTTAGCCACGCTGCACAGCATCCGTGAAGCTGTGCGGTGTGGCTAAAATCGAAAATACCGAAAGAGTTTGATGAGACCACCCGCGCCATTCGCACAGATGCGTGAACCTACAAAGTGACACAGGTTTTTTTTTTTTATATTGACCCGAGTTAGAACTGTAACTAAAAAGAAAAGAAAATGTGTAAAGGTGTTTTTTTTATGTAAGTGGGGAAGGGGGAGCGAAGGAACACAGGATAGTGTGGAAGAACATCAAAGCAACACAGGGAAGCGTGGGGACAACCAGCAAAGCAACATGAGCAATGGTAGGGAGAAATGCTGAGCAAATCAGGAGGGGATGCGCAAGCCACGGGGGAGGCTGGAAGGGATGCAAATCAGTGGTAAGAGGGCAGGAGTGAAAGCAACAAGGAGTTTAAGGGAAATCAACAAGGAGGAATTATTGGGAGGAAGCACTGGGGCTAATCACACAAGCAAGTGGGAGGAGCCAGTAGTCGAGGCAGCAATGTCAACCAATCAAAGAGATTGTAAAGAGGGAATGCTCCATGGGATGAGCACACATGTGCTGTCTAGTGGGCTAGACCTAAAAAGGATGCTTACCCTCATCCCCATAATGTAGCATAATTTGTCCTTGGACAGCACCTCATCTGGGACGCAAGTCTGAGATGGGCTTGTTCAGGCTTTTTATTTGCCCTGTCTAGATGAGTCGTATATTCCTGAGTGATTCTTTTTATTGGGGATGTGAAGCGCTTAAAGGTTATAATTAAGTTGTGCTGAGGTGAATATTAGCGTTTTAATATTTCCTCCACTGTCAGAAGATTACAAACTGTTGCAAGGTTGATAATGACCACATTGCCTATTCCTGAGAGCCAACATGATTCTGCCTGTTCATTCACCAACCCCTTTCTAAGGTTTGCATCTCAGTGCTGTATCCCTCCCACAGCCCCTTTCATCCCACATTCTAACATTAGGTATAATGTATGTGGAATAACAGAATATCGTTATTTAATACCAGATGTTCTCCAGTCTTGTTGCATTGGAACAATAACGCTATATAATCTTGTTTGCTGTATCAATTATCAGGAGGTGTAAAGAGGAGTGGAGACCTCTCATTAGTTATACAGTATTTCACTTGACAACAGGTTACCGCAGAAGGATTACCTAATTGTCCTCCTTCTCATCCCATGTGTGGTACGTGGAAGAATATTAGGTGAGAAACACAGGATACACGGGTGATCATACCATGGAGTGTAGACACATACTTGCATCACTGCAAGGCAGGATTGGATGCCATTCCAAAAGCTCCATGGAGTGGGAGTTGTCATTAGTGACAGCCTATATCTCCTTTATTGGTAGTCTGAAAGTTTTTTGCAGCAAGAGATATTCTCTACTGATGGTAGACTGGCAGAAGTAACTACCACTGATCTTCCGCAGTGTTGGAATGTCAGGTTTTGTGGATATTCCTCCAATGCCAGGGCCGAGGTGCAATATCCACTGCCAAAGTAAGAGGAATTTCCACTAGCCAAATTGTAAATCATAGTCATTGTGTCATACGGTGGTAATTACGACAATATTAACTCGTCAATCCCTACTCTTATGGCCTCAGGGACACTTGCAAAGATTAATTGTGCAATGACCCTGGTTTTCCAGGTAGAAATACATTACATTGCATGCCCTCAACAGCTAGCCTTTACCCCCAACCCTTTGCTCATCACCATAAGAATTACAACTCTGGTGCACTTAGGGAATACATCCTTTGACAGTCTGTCCAGGAATCCATTTGAGAGATCTGTCAAAGGACTTCATATCTGTTTATGAAAACTATTACTGGATTACTTTGTGCCTCAGGGACAAGGCAGGGGCAGCATTCTTTTCATGCCAAACATTAAAAGCTAGATCTAAGCACCAAGTTCATCTGGACTTGTGACCGCAAACATGCATTGCTCTGCAATAATTGATGTGCTAAGTACGGAGATCACTGAAAGAAGGTGACTATCCATATAGTGTGTAGTCTGCAACATCTTTCAGTACAATGATCTTAAGGAAGAGGAGTTCCCTGTGCCCCTTGTAGCCCTGTGAGATGGTCTTACTGAGTTCCTGGTGATGGTACTAGAGAAGTTACTCTGCATTTTGTTGCGATCTTGGAGCCCCCTCCCCCAAAACGTATATAGCAGAGTCTATAAATTTGGCAGAGTGTATCATTCTATCTATACAACTGTGTCAGTTGTGATAGCCTCATCTCAGATGCACCCGGGGTTATTACCCACATAATGGGGTCGACTGCTGAGCAACTGCAGATATTAAGATAGCAGCAACGCTTATAAATTTACATACACATACTTCAAAAAACATTTATGAATTGCTCCCTGAGAATGTAATCATCCCTTGTCCCTCCATTTGAAATGAAGAATTGGCTACCAAAAAAAGAGATCCAGAATGAAAGCAGTATTAGTTATGCAAATTAGTTAAAAAAATCTCATGGCTACCCGGGATTGCTTAAATTTCGACAGGCTAATAGTTCCAAACTGAGGGGCCGGGAACCATAACGTTTGCTGTCCTATCAAATGGGCAGTGAGCGCCAGATCCACAATCACACCTTTTGGATCATACAAGGCATATACCAAGTATCTGAGAAAAAATATTTGGTTTCTGACTCTAAACACAATAAGAAACCTTGATGAAGTATAGAGATAGGTTTTCAGAAAGGTAGTCTAGCGACAAGAGCCTGCCTTTAGAGCTCACCTCGTCATTGGAGGACTCCTCTGCAATCATGACCTTTTCTGCTCAGCCTGTTTCTCCTGACCTCGTGCTGACCTCTGCAATGGTTGTGCCGTCCTGAAGCTGCTCTCTCTGTGTCCAAACCAAAGCTCTTTTAGCTGATCAATATGGAGGACCCTTAGCTAAGGAGTGCGCCAAGTCCATGGTCACGAATCTCTGTCCTTGCTAAGGGCGCTGTCAGCAATCTCTGCTGTCTCATTGTTCATGTGCTCCTAATGTATTTCCACATACCAAAACATGCTTTTTAAAATTGTCCCTTTCAACTCGCTCCTGATGAACTGAGGGTCACACTGGGGAGGCAGGGGTGGGGCCTATACATTAGTACAAATTCACTGCTTTGCGGGTTTTGAAACACTTGCTCGTGAAACGTGTTATTGCTCCTACCTTATTCTTCACCTGCCCTATGGTCTATCGCACTACTAAAAAGTGACTGAGTACTTTCCCATTGTTCCTTTATTTAGGTCATCTTATTTTATTGAGCATCCATTCCAAGGTACCTTCATATCTGGGTCAATAACTGCAAAAGCCTATGACAGGGAAATAATGAAGACGTAGACATCAAAGGCTTTTCACAGTTATTCAGCCCTCCCTTCCAGTGGATGCTGGTGACAGACAGACCTGTACTTCTCCCAAGTTCCTAACCTAGGCACCACCGAATAGTCTGAACTCACTTATTCATTTCCCATCCCCAATGAATTGCACACACAGGCCCTGATTAAGAAGGGCCGGCGGAGTAGACATTAATGATCCCACTCGGTAAAACCCAATCCCCCTAGGTTTTATAGGATGCAATAATTATCCCCTACTCCTAATTGTGTCCTTCAGAATTGGGCATAGCATGTGGAGTTTGGTGTGCTTGACATCAAAATCCATTCTCCATTATTTACTGGGCCTTATTCCCCCTTTAATTGCAGGTTTTACCAGCCGATATTTAACAGGGGATGCGGCCTTTACCGAACCCAGTAATTAACACTGCGATAATACCCGGACAACTCGTCATTTCGACACGCTAGCCAAATAACGGTTTGGGCAGGTGTTGTATTTATTTGGCCTATTCATAATTAAAGCCTTAGAAGGTTGCCAGGTTTCCCAGCACGCCAATCAACAAGGTGGAGCAAAACACACAGGTGAATACCTGTAGTCGTATGGGCTTCTGGAAAGCAGCACCATGACTCTTTGTAAGTCTGCTATAGTAGTTTGTGTGCATTACAACCCAATACAGCATTTGCTGGAATTTGCTTCCGATGTGTGATGTTCTGGCTTGCAAACTGTTGGAGGGTGTCATTTGATGAAATGACAGGCACTGGCAAGGATCACTGTGCCAGGCTCCTCGCAGAGTTAAAAATAGAAGCACAGAAAAGCCAGGTGATCTTGTGTTTTAACAAATAACAGGTGCCAAATGTGCCCACTAGGGCAGCTCCTGCCCCCTCTTCAGGTTGATTCTGTAGCCATGAACCTCAGTGCCCAATAATGGACCCTGCTTCCACCTATCATTATACCATATCTCTCACCAGCATGTGTCACTTTAACAGTATTAACTGAAGTGTGGCCATACTGGATTGGCCCCTTCCAGAAACACATATCATCAGATTGCACTTCCGGGTCACCAGAGCCATCCACGCTGATAACCGCCATGTCTCTCATCGAACCGTGAAGTGAATAAAGACACCAAAATCAGTGAAACCAAACCCCTAGACCTCTCTCAGTCAAGATTCAATGCCTTGTTTACTATTGCCTGCTTAAAACTTACCCTCTTCCTTGCCAGCTATCTGATCCTTTGACATTTCAAGTACCACTGCCCTCCGCTGCTACGTCTTCCCCCAAAATCATCTTGTAAACTTTGGTTGCCTTGCCCTTCAGCATTGCTGATTGCTCCCTGTTCTAATTAAGACACTGCACTCCTGTATCCTCACAATTTGAATAATTGATGTTTTTACGCTTGTGAAGCATGTATATGATGATGGTGCAAACAAGTGCTCATATTACACTAACCTTCTTTGAAACCTGAATGGTTTTGTTCGACCCACACTAAGCTAACGCATTAAATAACTGACATAGTAAACTATCCCTTGCTCTACTGCATTGCTCTGGGTATCTCACCCTTGGGGGCATCTTGTTATTTATAGAATAATGCTAGGAGAGTTTACTTCTTAACAGAGCATTTTAGATGGTTTGGGAGAGAAAACCGTGTACAGATCATTCGTGAGACCATATCACCTTGTCTTGTGTATTTAATGTCACAGAGATTAGACCGTAAAGTTGACCTGTTTTGCTTTTCTAGAACACAAATATTGGTGGTCTGCTAAAGTATTGGTCACAAGGCTATCGCCCATGCAAAATGGAGGGAAAAGTGCTCTTCCCCGTGTAGTTATTAGCTGCCGCGCTCTGTCTCTTTAACGCTGGCTCAGTTCTATGGCAAAGCAATTCTGAGCAGTCACCTAGGGTATCTCCACCAGCATCAAATGGGACTCCATGATTAAGGAATGAGATGCTCAATGCATCTTCACATAGGGCACCAGAACCATTCCTTTGGTTGGATGAGCAAGGGCCGCCATGTGATGGAAGCCACATGGAGCTCAGCAGGATGCGCTGGACTAGATATTCAACACCCCCACCTGCCACTTCCGTTTCAGCCAGCCAGCCCGGATGTGTCGAGGCACACCCGGGTATTAGTCAAGCAGGAATTGCACTATCCCCTGCATTATTTGTACGGATTGTGTAAGTCGGGCTGCAGCAGGTGTATATATTCCAGAAGTGTGATTTACACTTAACATGAGGAATTTTATGTTTTGCTGCGAGCGGCCCCCTCCCCCAACTGCAGTTTATTTGATGCAATAAACATTGAAAAATGGCTGTATGCGCACTCTCCTTTACTGCAGCAGAGCTCCGAATGAGGTCAGGGGAAAAATCATTAATATCTGTCAACTTCTTTTATAACCCAAAGGAAAAATCTTTGTATGATATTGCATGGACACATTTTCAATTTCCGTGCCTAATAAACAGTTTCTTTAGGATTTGGATGTAATTTCGAGTTTTTTTTTTTTTTTAAATCACACGGAGAGTGATGAATAAATCACTTGCAAAGACAAACAACGTTGACGCCTGTTGAAAATACCTCTTCGGACAAGCAGGAAATGAAATTAGTTCCCAAAGATGTGTGGCGATGAAGATCGCCGTTCACATCGGATGTGGGCTTCATAGGATCTGCAGTGGCATCACCAACCTGTGAAGGGTGCTGAAATCTAATTAAAGAGCCAATGTCCCTCCTGACATCAAATTAATCTTTATCAAGTTGGCATTTCTTTATTTCTGCCGGGCATGGCAAAATGACATTTTTACATTCAATTCATGTAGCTAACAGTTGGCGATGTTTCTTTCTCTTGAGCCTTGCTATCCAAACCATTCGTCTCTGTTCAATTAACCCTCAGTAGCGTGCGTTTCTTGTGCATTGTTTGCGTGTATATAGTACAAGTGAGGTCTGTCTGTCTCAGTTACCTTTCTGTTGGTGAACGGTGTGAATATTGCACATACGTTTGTAGGGTCATGCGAGATCACAACAGTTACTTTTGTGCATCACTGTTTCATGCAAGAACCATCAGGAATCGGATGGCCATGCAGTATGTGTCAGAATAAATACTGTAGGCTCATCATTTGAAGGCCACGAGGGGTTTAAACTCTGAAACTCTGTATGTGGTACATAGCGTGCTGCGCTAAACGTAGCTCCCCCGAGTTATGGCCAAGTATCCACTGTATAAAAACTACATGACTACAAACACACATACATGCATACATGCTAGCTAAAAAGCAGAGGATGACTGTATATGAATAGGTACTACAAGGGACATTGGGACAAAGGAGTAGAAAGAGTACCATGGGCCATAATGCGAGGCATAATTTGATTGCAGTTGTCCATCACACTTTCTTGGGTCAGAGTGTCACTGCACTTGCTACACCAATTATAGCTACACCAAGGGAAAGGGACAGTGGCAGAAGATAAAGAGTATGTGGAACAGACCATTAAAAAACAGGTAAGATGAATAGCGAGAAAGCTGTTTCTGAAAGGTACTTATAACCACAGATTCCTTTCACCTTAGAGTACTCTCCAGGTGCAGTGCTTAATTTATAAAAAACATTTAGTGCCTGGGCCATCGTCAGGAAGCCACCGCAGCTTGCACCAACAATTGCCACGGCCAGCGCTGCCTAAGTACCAGATTGCATCTGGAAAATTTTCTTCAGCAATGTTCAAGGGCACTGCTAGGTGGCGCAATGCAGCGCCACATTGGCTCCATACCACCCCGGAAGTGACGTAATGGAGTCACACATGGAACCAGTTGCTTTTTACTGCACTTTCCAACGCTGATCCAGAGCTCCACTCCTAATTTTGTTGGTCTTCCAACGACTTCTAAATTGAGTTTCAGTGTTTTATAGAACATTGTCCTGGCCAAAAGCTACAGGTTCCAAACCATCCCTCCACTGCAGAAAACAAATGTTGGTGTGGACCTGCATAAGGTGTGTTGCTGGTGTTTGGGCTCGGGCCATGACTCAATATATTAACGTGCACTCATGCACCTGAAGGCGATCCAGGACCGGAAGGCAAAGCTGTATGTCACCGAACACAAGAAGTTGCGGCATTCATGCAAGTCCCACTCCAAGTCGTGGCCACGGACTCAGTACTGCTTCTGAAGCCATTCCCAGGAGCAGTCAACTTCTCACTCAAAGTCCTATTGTAACTCCAATTCAAAGTCGAAAAGCAAAAATTAAAAAGTGAAACGGAAATTCAACCTATCCCTCCACTCTGTACCTAAAGAGAAGGTGAAAGGAAGTCATGATGTCACATCCTTCAAGGTCACGGGCAATGCCGCAGCAGATTAAAACCTTTAAGGAGTCCATGTTTTGTGTGCTTACAGCTCTCTCTGGCATGCCTTCAGGCCACAAGGAACCGAAGGGGCTCCCAGTCAGGTTACGCCCAGCAATCCTTTCTCAGCTCTCTTACCCAGCGAGACCAGACTCAGGCTCTGTATAGATTCTGGTACAACCTTCCTCTATGGCTCCAGGAACTGCTCTGGGCTCTTCCAGGTTGATACCTGCACCAACACCATCAACACTGGAAGAGGATCCAGTGTTGATTCCGCTGTCGGATACCAAACAAACTTTGGCTCAATCTGTACCAATGTCATGCTACGAGATTACAAAAGCGCAATCAGTCATCATACATCCTGACTCTAACCTGGTGAACCTACATGGGCAGATGCTCCAGCTGAGACTCCATCATTTTGTTTGGCTTTGACTGTGAACAAGGGACACCTAAGGATAGGGATGATCATGGTGGGATTGGAAATTATTTTCTTCTACCTCATTATACAGATGATAACTTTTTACTTGGATTTACAAGAGGCCAGTGGGCTTGACACCTCTCCTGAGGCAGCGTGTGAGTTGGCACTTGGGCCACCAATGGGAGAAAGTGCCTTTCTGCTAGTCTTCCAAAGTGCATCTGAGGGAATAGATTCACAGCTGTCCTCAGTTGAGACCAAAACGAATGACCATACAAATGTTTTGCAGCCTAGGCTAGCCTAATCTTAGTTTTCTCCCTTTTATTGAGGCCTTCACCAATACACTTAAGGCTACATGTTCCTGTCTGCTGTAAAATAGGCAGGTGTCCACAAATTCACAGACTGGCCACTGGTGAGCGGGATTTTCTCACTAAACATCCTACTTCAGAGAGCCTTGTTTCGACCTAATTTATTCCCCACAACTCCTCTGGGAGTCCATGATGATTTAGTGCATGCTTACCTCCGTCAGGCTAGCACTTTAGTTGGTTAATGCTGGCATTCTATTGGGTTGCTACATGCATGCCCTGTGGGATATGGCCAGGAAGATCATGCTGGTAGTCCCTTAAGACCCACCTTTTTTTTTGCCTGGCAACCATTCCCTCCACTTCAGAGAGAATTTCAGAATAGCAACTGTACATTTTTCTGCAGGAGGTGCGAGCGTTACTCTCCAAAGGTGCTATCGAGAGGTTACTGTATTCGTAAAGGGGAGGGGATCGTTACCCTCATTATTTACTTCTTCCAATAGAGGATATGAGTATCTGATCTATTTTGGATCTATGACCTCTAAATGCCTTCCTGTGGAAAGACAAATTAAAAATGATCAATCTATCCCAGATTCTGCCTTCCCAGAACCCCATGACTGAATGGTACTTAGGACCCGCAGGATGCGTATTTTCATAAACCCTCCTTAAGTCCCACAGACATTACTTGTAGTTCAAAGTAGGCCATGAGCATTTTCAGTTTTGTGTGCTCTGTTTCAGCCTCACCAGCCTTCCTCACATGTTTACGAAAGTGATGGCTTTGGTCGCAGCCCCCCTCTGAAGGTCAGAGATACCAGTTTTTGCCTACCTCGATGACTGGCTGTTGAAGGCAGACTAACTACAGTTAGATGTAGACCAACTTCAGATGATGGTAAACCTCCTGATGTCGGGGTTCACTTTCAAGGAACTAAAGTCGCACCTGACTCCTTCGCAGTGGCCTCCATTGATTAGAGCGTTTCTTGAACTTCCTATCAAGTCTTAGATTTTCGAGGAATATTTCAGCTGGGTCCTCGGACATGGTGAGCGGAGCGCTGAAACATTTTTGCTTCTTAACCTCCTGCATTCCCCTTGTAAGCTATGTCAGGTGGCATTCAAGTTTTCCAATGGAATCTAAATCTAAAATTCCAAATGTCCCAACATCAAGGAAATATTATGGATGTCATCCAGCTTTCGTAGGAGACAGCTTACAGTACGCAGTGGTGACTGCTCAGACGAAATTGGTCCAGTAACAGGTCCCTCTCCCTTCTCAACAAGGGCTGGTGGTGGTGATGGATGCTACTGGATTGCTCAGGAGGCTATATGAGATCTTTGATCGATCTAGTTCTTTGATCCCCAAAAGAAGATCAACTCCCTCTCAATCTGTTGAAGTTGTGGGCCATTCTTATAGCTTTGAAGTCCTTCCTACCATCCATCAAGTTGAGGCTAGTGCAGCTTCACAAGGACAATTCCACTACCATATAGTATTACAACAAACAGGGTGGAGTGGGGCCCTGGGTCCTGTGTCAGGAATCTCTGTGTCTCTGGAGTTGGTTGGAGCGTCACGGCATATCCCTGGTCGTGAACCACCTGGCAGGATCTGTGAATGCTAGAGTGGACAAGTTGATCAAGCAGTATCTGACAGATCATGAGTGGCATCTACATCATGAGGTGGCACACGGTTTCTTCCAACTCTGGGGAGAACCCTGGTTTGCTCTTTGCGCTGTTGAGAATGTGCAATGTCAGTAGTTTTGTGTGTTGGACTTTTCACAAGATCACTGGTTAGGAGATCCTTTCCCACTGGAATGTAACACAGGACTTCTCTACGACTTCCTGCCCCTACTCTCCTGCCCCAACTTCTGAAAAAGATCAAGTACCCAAGTCATCCTAGTTGCTCCAAGTCGGGCAAGGAGAAGGAAGCACCCAGACCTTTTGGGAACGAGTATCTGTCCTCGTATCAGTATGCCACTTCAGGAGGATCTTCTTTTGCAGCAAGGTTTTCCTCCCAAAACTGCACAATCTACACCTACATCTGTGGTGTTTGAGTGGCAGCAACTAACTGCATTTGACCTGCCCCCTGAGGTGGTGAATGTCATCCTTGCAGCCAGACGTCTTTCCACGAAATCCATTTATGCCAGGCACCCAGATAAATGTAAGCCTGGTGTGGCGCTTGTATGATGGATCCCTTACAAGCAAAGCTGGGGAACATCCTTTTGTTTGTTTATGTTTAGCCTTCTAAGATATTACACTGGGCACTATTGGAGGTTATTTGTCGGCTCTTTCAGCCTTTCTGCATTTACCAGACCAGCTGTCCTTTTTTATATCACCTCTTATGATGTTTATTTAAGGTTTGACACAGATGTTCTCTCCCAAGCCGTTAGCCACAGTGGAACCTTAACCTGGTCTTGATGTTTCTCATGAGTATATTCTTAAAGCTGATGCATAGTTGCTTGTTGCGTCTCGTGACTTTCTTCTTTGTCTCAATTATGTCATCTCATCTGGTGAGTGAATTCCAAGCACTTTAATGGAACCTCTATACACCACCTTTTTCACAAAAATGTTGATGCTGAGGACTCGCACAGCATTCTTGGCAAAATGTATTGCCCTCTTTCATGTGGAAATATCCATTACCCTGCCTTCCTTCTTTGCTCCTCCTCACCCCCTCGAAAGAGGAGGGGAGGATCCACCAGCTGGCATCCAAAAAGGTTTTGAGCTTTTACATTAATCGAACCAAGGAACACTGTGTGGACTCTTATCTTTTTGTGGGGTTCTCGTGGTGGAAAAAATGGAAGGCTGTGCAGACCAGCACCCTGTCAAGCTGAATATTCCTCTGCATCGAGATCTGCTATGTCCAGGCCAAAAAGCAGCCCACAGAAGACCCATTCCACCAGACTATGACTGCTACTACTGTGTTGGCTCGTGAACTACCTGTCCTTGGCATCAGGTAGGCTTGGACATGGTAGTAAGTGCATACGTTAAAAAAGCACTACTAATTTAACAAGCAGGTGTCGAGGAAAGGACACTTCACCTGCTCAGTCCTGCAGGACCTTTTGGCCTGAGTCCATTCCACAGGTGCTCCACCTTGGGAGGTACTGCTTTGTCATCTATTCTAATCTGAACAATCTGCGATTAGAAGTATCCATCAGAAGAACAAGATATTTACCTTTGGTAATGCTTTTTTGTGGATATTCTGTCTAACTGCAGATTTCCCACCACTCTCCTACTTCTGTTTTCTGTGGAGTGCCTCTTTTTAACACCTAAAAAGTTCTCAAGTTAAAGGTAAGCACACCGGTACGAACAATTGTGCATCTGAGGGCGTGGAAAGGGAAATTAGAAACTGATGTCAGCGCACAAGGATGGCACTTATATGTGTCTCTCATCTGTCTCTCATGGACTTGTATGAATGCGACACAGCAGAGGGAAGAAAAGTTTCTAGATCCAGTCTGGAGACTGGGGCATATTCTAGGTGAGGAATCTGCAGTTCTAAAGTCCAACAGACTGCACAGCCTTGGGCCAACCCCCTACAAAATAGATTTAATTGGCATGCGCTGGTAAGAAGCCTACGATCCCCATCAGCTAGTCTGCCAAGCAGGTCCAGATTTTAAAAAATTAGATTTGGAGGAAGAGCATTAATTACCAAGGCAGCCCGACTCTGGAATTAACTCCCAATAACCCTAAGACAGACAGGGGATCTATTACAATTCAGAAAGAGACTTAAAACATGGCTCTTCCCAAATGACTGGAACAGGTCGCATGATGATGCCCACCAATCACTCGTCTGTCCAGGAGTATGTGTCCGTAGCCACGTAATACAGCACCAGGATACCCGTGGGGTGACAGTGCGCTTTATAAATATAGAAAGAAAGAGTATCTAATAGAAAGAACATTACCTAAGATACATAACTTGTTCATCTAGATGAGGTGGAATAAAAGGATTACAGAAGGGGACAGGGAAGGTGAGGCATTACTTTATCTGTTGGGAACGTGATGGAAGTGATACACTAAATGGTTTTTGCCCCCAAAGTTTACACCTATATCCCAATTGCTACTCATATGGCTGCCTTTAAACTGTTTTTGTAATGATTTGCAGTTATTTAGTATTTCTATGCATACTTAGGATTTTTGTTATTCACGTCCTATACTTTAACTATTACAACGCATGCCCGAGGACATTTCTTGCTTGGTTATTGGGGTGAAACGTTATATAGTTTCTCTAACGGTGAAGTCGGCATAGGGTCAAAGGGTGTTTGATGTCTTTTCTGCTACCGTTTTTGCGACATGACTAGGCTAACAATCAGTAAACCCGCTAGTAAATCATTTCAAAATTCATACATATTTTCAGAAATATTTAATAATCACACACCTTCTTTTCATTGGCTTTGCTCTTTATCTGCATGGTTCATTATTAGTTTCAGTGAGATCTTAGTTTTATGTAACAATCTCCCAGCGTCTGGAAAACACCAGTTGTTAGTCTTGATGGATATATTTTGAGCCAAGTACATGTGAGCCATTTCTACTTCATTAGTTAAGTAACATCTGTGCTTTTTGCCTTTGCCGATGTCTCTTAACTTGACATTGGTGAAAGTATTTTTGGTAAATGGAAAATGCATTTACAGTTTGTGCTTGTTTAGCTTCTGTAAAATTTAGAAAAGTTACTAAATATTGCTGGGTGTACTCTGGGAACGTCCAATGTTTTGCAGTATCGCTCAGTGCTACTCTAGCAAAACAGTATTCTAGGAGCCCAAGCCCGAGGCAAACTCCAAACTGCTAATTAAGTATGATTGCTGGGCCCTTTGTACATCACTCAGACCTGAAAAACGTCCTTTGTCTGATATATGAGCCTACATGGGTCAATGATTGAATTAGAGAACTATTAGATTATATACCACAAATGTGCCCAAGGAAACACCTCAGACATCAACACACAACAGCTGATCAATGGAATCACACAGCAGTGTATATTCCCAATACCAGTCGGTGTTATTTGCAGCTGTTCTTGCATTGCATAAAAATCACCTTCATAAAGCGCCACAAAACAAATGCTTTTGGCTTGGAAGAACATTTCAATGCAACCCAATTATTAAATATGCATGCACTCCTGGTTTCTTCTGCATTGCCCTCCCCAGTTAGAGATGCTATACAGGCTCCTTTTAATTGCATTAGTTCAGCTGCAAAGTTAGTGTGTTTTGGTTGAATTAGAGGTAGGTTGAAAAGAAATTCCAATAAAAAAACAGCAGATGGTCCCTTTTTGATTGAATGAAGAGAAAGGCTTCTCAGAACAAAGCATGAATAGGTGCAGGCTAATAAAATACCCAGCCACCTGCTGCCTGTGTCTTTCAAAAAGATTCTGTTGCATATTCTGCAAACTAACTAATGGTGTCTTCCCAGCCCGATTCGGAATGCACGTACAAAGAGTGAGCTCTGCATTTGGCCATAGGTTGCCCCCCACGGATGTATATGCACGATTTATACACAGTGGCCTCCATGTGTAAGCCTAAAAAACACACCACCATGTTGTATCTTATAGTGGTACATCCGACTGTTTGTTGTCGAAATTGTGGAGCAGGTCTAGTTTCCTGGTTGCTCTCGCTGTTGTTCATAGTTGCTTTTCTGTACTGGTTAGTCAATTATCTAGGACTCTCATCTTACTGAATCTTCTTTTCATTTTCAGGGATTTAACCTTCATTCAGAATATCAGAATCTTATCAACCCAACATCTACAGCCGCGCAAGTTGTTACTCAAGCAATGGAATACGTTCGCGCGGGTTGCAGGAACCCTCCGGCACCGGCTGTGGACTGGAATAATGACTACTGCAGTAATGGGTAAGCAGTCGTCAAGCTCCATTTTGTGTCGAAGTATTTGCATATACCACGTATTCATGGCTACTTTTCAGTAGTGGGCTTGGTATCCGGTATGGTTGGAAGCTCGCATGGCTTGCGGCTATCTTTGCATGGGATGAAACATGCTTAGATCTTGGTCATGTTATAGTTCGTTTTCAGGAGCATGAAGTCAAAGAAGCGAATGTTATGACTGGAAAAGCAGTTTCATAAATAATCCTGGGCTCCTTGTGAGGAACAACAGTGCCGTGAAGGTCAACCTGACATCCAAATCAGAAACATATTAACACATTTCTGAGTCACCACCGGATTCTAATTGATTCCCTCTCAAGTCCTCTTCCCTTTGTCATGTTTTTCGAACAATCTTTACTGCTGCATGCCTCAAGCTGCCTGGATACAGCAGCCAGGAAGAGGGAGGTAATGGGCAACGCTCGCAAAGGTTTGCTTACCCAACCCGCTCATTGTTGCTTATAAGCATATATAACTATAGCTTTATCACCTTCCACACCCTACGCATTGCAAACATCGCATAGGAAATCTATGTGAATGTATTGTGTTCATGTACATTGGGCAAGTGTGCCTATTTCCCTAACACCAGATGCTTAATATATGTAGTGTGTACACTGCACGTGTAGCATTAGGAAGTTACACCAACTTCTACAATTTGACCATATTGATAAAGTGCAATTATAACAGTGTATTTTTCCCAAATGTCGAAATTTTCTCAGTAATGGACACGTTTTTCCACTTATTTTCTTTTCCAGGCGTTTGAAGTGTATCTGAGGGGATTTAAAAAGTGTGGCCTAAACATTTGTAAATATTTGTGAAGCTCCTAATAATATAATTATTTTGGTCTGTGGCCACCATTTCACTGAATGATTTGGATTATTTACATCCCTTGGAAACTCCAACATCCTTTACAATTATCCACTATCTACATCTGAACACAATATACAGTTGTGGCATAATCACGTACCTATGGTTTATGCTTAAATATGTGCATGTTTGATATAAAGCCTTTAGTAGTGGCCAGTAGTTGGTAAATCCGATCTCACACAGTTTTATCACTAGATTTATGTGCCCAACAGAAAAGATAGTGAATAAATAAGTTGTGGTAACAAAGTTGATGTATGTAAATTCTACCTGCTTCTAAAGGTGGTGGCAACAAGTGGCAGAATTACAGAGAAGCGATGCAGTAATACCTTGAATGATTAAAGGCAGTGTAAATTGAAAAAAACCATGGCTGGTCTATGTTATCATAACGTTTCCTTTTACATGCCCCTCTAAATGAGGGCCCTTATGTCTTGTAAGAATGCTTGGCATTGTTGACCTCTTCAATCTCTTTTAAATCTTTTACTCCCACACCGACGGAGAATATGTTTAAGGTTTGCCACCCTGGACAAACTATATCTCCACACGGTATGACACAAATGAAGTGATGGGAGGTAGTTGCACTCTTAAGGCTCATCAGCATGGAGGCTCCCTGCCCCTGAACTCTCCCCTTTGAGCCAGACTTTGGAAAGTACCTAGATAGAAACTGGCATTGAACCCTTTTGTTAATAAGCCTGATGTTCTGACTTTGTGGGTATTCATGTGATTTTGCACAGCCCTCCTGCACAGAAATTCAGATTCAGAGAATTAGGTTTTTCATTTTTGTGTTAAAATACATTTCCCATTCATATTAGCACTACTTACTTGCCTAAACCAGTTTCCCATGTGCGAAATGTGCCATAAGCATCGTTGCAATTTCCATTTCTATTGATTTGCTTTACTAAAATGTGGCATTTGTGTGTAGCTATTGGCAGTGTTCTATAATACAATATGATTTCTCCTTTGGTGGTAAAACATATTAGTTGGATATGAACTATGGTATGGGTTGTGTACATTTTATGTCATGCAAACCTTTTCTGGACATTTTCTGTGAATGTACTGATGTGTGAGGCCCAGGATTCAGGTTCCCAATAATTCCCATGGTATCTCATGATAGCCAAAGAGGGAGTGATTTCTATGGTAGTGCATTGGAAACCTGGGGCCTTTCTGAGCCCTGTTTGTAGTAAAGACTACAAGTGCATTTTCTCTCATGTGAAGATTGAGTAGAGCTGTGCATTATTACTTCATATCTCATGGCAATTGGCAAAATTAAATAGCTACAGGTCTCCAACATTGCAAGGTAGTGTGCTTGGCTTCTGCATACCCATGAAGGCACTAGTACTGTATCTGAAAAGATGCTTTTAGAAACCAGGCCCATATTGTCTTACACATAGAACCAAGGCACCTATGTCTGTTTGTTATGATACGCCTATAAACCGATTATCAACCCGTAATTCAAGCCTATGCAACTACATCTTTCAAATTCTAGGTCTCGCAAAGCATTTCAAGACTGCAAAGGTCACAACGTGTCAATACATATATGACAAATATCGGTCCTCATATTGAGATCAGACATATAGTAGTTAACTTTCTATCATTTATATATATTGATGTTATCATTAGTGATGGCCATTAAATTTGATCTTTCCTTATTATCATTTATATGATTCTTCAAGTATTGCTCTAACCACTGTTGTTGGCTCTCACTATAAGCCATCGTTTTGGGTTAATCTCTTAGTTTTAGTGCATTTTATAACACCTTTTCCATTTTCCTAGTATATGTTTAATGCTAAAGACGATAAATATTAAATCATAGCATATCAATTATTTTATACTAAAATTGGCCTGAAAGCTGGCCAAGATTTTGAAGTTAAACTTGGATCAATGCTCCTTAAAATCCTTCATAGGCCATTACAAGAATACGTTTCTGAGTTCCTGTGCCCAGCCAACCCACTTATTTATTTGCTTCCACAAAGGGAAGTTTGCCTTTTTGTGACATTTGTACTGCTAATGCTCAGTTGATGTGAATAAATGGTAACAAATAAACATTAAATCGACCACAGTCCTAGCAGTAATTTATTCACTTTCAAGATTGCGTCCGTAGCCTACGCTAGTTGCAAACATAAAAATGGGAAGGCCGTACCATATTGTGTAGGTAAAATATTTACCCTCTCAGAGGGGTAAACCTGTCCTAACATTTTCAGAATGGGCTTGGGGGAAGGTGACAAGCTGCATTTCAAAGTGGCATCGGGAATCTAAAACTGTGGGTTGCGCATTCCAGACCACATCAAAACAAAACTGTGGGCCCGATTTAGATTTTGATGGGTGGGTTACCCCCGTCACAACAGTGACGGATATCCTGTCCTCCGAAATATTAATTCCATAGTATCCTGAGAGATTTATATTGCGGCAGATGGGATATCCGCCACCATTGTGACGTAGTAGCCTGTCCGCCGAAATCTAAATCAGGCCCACAGTTTTGAAAGGGTCCGTCCCCTTCACGAATGATCTATAAGAGCTGCTTGTCGCCTCACGGATGTCCATTTAGTAGCAAAACGTACATGCTGGAATTTGATGTCTAATATTGTCTAGAGCTTGATCTTAAAAACTATTGTCATAATCTTTTTCATAACATCTAGTGTTGTCTGTTTTGCTTCTTTTTATGCAGGAGTATGCAGAGAGACAAAGCACTGTACCTCACCTGAAAAGCTAAAGAAGAACTAACCTCTCCTTTCCACCGTGGGATGCAGGGAAGTCTTCACATCACAGCCTGCTTCAAGCAGTCATGGCAGTTTCTGCATTTTATTAGAAATACAAGTTGCTAAGCACTTAGGACAATTTTGAGCTTGTGGGTCACCCACTCTGAAAAAAATAGTCTTGCTTCTTTCTTTTTTTCAGAGATCCTCTGCAGGACAATGTTTTTCTTACTCTCTGAAGGAAACTTGGACCATTCAGATTTTTTTTTGCTGTGAAGTGCTGCGCTAGTAAACTGCCTTAGCAACTGTAGATGTCTTGGATAAAGTTCCTGGATTTTCCATTGGTTTTCATAATGGGTGTTTATATGAAACTACTAAAGACTTTTTAATGGCTTGATGTAGCACTCATAGCAAGTTTGTAAATAGCATCTATGTTCCACTCTCCTAGAGTATAAAACGTGAATGTTTTTTGTAGCTAAATTGTAATTTTAAACTGGATCATTCCAGTTTATTGATTTCACAAAAATCGGTTAAATTGGCAAACAAGGTTATGTTTACTTTGTTTTTAAAAGCAGTGGACTAATAGGTCTATATTTTCAAGTATTTGGGAAAACAAGGTGGTGAGAAAAAATATTTGAATTAAATGATGTAAAATTGGCGTGTGTCAACAAAGAAATAAAGTGTGGGATTAAGGGGGAAACAAAGCAAAAACACATTTATTTTGTATGGCATACGATTTGTTTTTTGTATCAATTCTTGTGTAATGGTTAGTAAACGTCATTTAAGTCCTCTTCTGTATAAAAACTGCCAAATGCTTACCTGGTATCTTATTGGATGTGGAAAACAGATTGGCTATGGCTAAATTATAACCTTGACATATGAATATGTATTATTGTTTCAACATACTGTGTCTGTATTTAATCTTTTTTTATGGAGCCTGTTGCGCCTATTTATGAAAAAATAAATATAGGTGTTTGTAAGTAACTTTGTTAGCATTTCAAACCTGTATGTTTCTTTGGCGTTTTTACTTTTGTTTGCAAAATACAACTCACGTGCACATCTGCTGGGAAACTTGATGAATTATTTTTTAATGTGACATGAATAAAGACAAAAACTGCTATTTTTTGGCAGAAAATTAAGGTTACTAGACTTTTATTTTGCCCGTTTCATTTTTTGTGATTAAAGTTCCTAAAGAAAAATGGCAGCCATGTTTGTGGCATGTTGTTGTAATATAGTAACTATCAATGACAAAGTCTCGTAGTACGAAAAACATAAATTATATATTAAAACATCTAATTGTATTGTTATGTTGTTTGATTCTGCCAAAACTATGTCATATATATTTTCAGATGTAGATTCTTTGATTTGCTGATTGGATAGAAGTGAGTCAATCTAGCTATGTCTTTCATCTCTACAGATGGCAAGGTACTTTACAAATCTTCTGGCATGTTCGTACATCTGAAAAAATTTCATGTTCTAATCACCCTTCAAACCACATTGTTCAGTTTAAATCCATGCAGTGCCCCTATTTAAAATTTTGGGAAAACTTAAAATGCTGTGTGCAAGACGTGTTACCATTCCACCATTGTTTCCAGTCATGTACAAATTTGTAGGAGAATATTATTGGGGCACTGGGTTGGCGCAATTTATTATTTTTTGTTATTAAATGAATTAATAAATGAGTCAATAATTACTTTCTTCAATGATGTAAGGTCTTAATTATTAGCTTTATTGTCATATTCTTGTTATATACTCTAAGACATATCCTAAGTTTACAGCCAACAAATGTATGTGTCAAAGATATTGCCTAACTTCTACCAGTCGTTGCAGACTATGTGCTCTCATATCTAGACATGGATATTTATGTTTTCTTGAGCAGGTTTTTACTCAAAACAAAAGAGAGAAATGCAGTAAAAGGAAAAGGAAGTAAGGAAAGTAAGATAGAAAAACAGAGACAAATGGAAAAAGCAGGGATAAATAAAACTGCAAAAGTGAGATAAAGAAAGTGTAAGGTGGTGGAAGAAAGAGGCATGAGGTGCAATCAAAACTAAGCAGCCCTAGTATTGTGCCATCCCGCCATTCAACAGAAAAAAACTTTGTGCCTGGCACTTATGTTTTTTTCCACAAACTAAGCACTGACAGTAGCATCAGTACAAAACAAAGATTCTTGGATTAACTCCATCAAACAGATATTGAAAAATAGGATCACTCTCGAATTTTAATATATAAACCATAAAACCCCCAACAGTAAAGCAAGGCAACTTTTCCCTTCATTTCAAAGTGGTGCCATGCACTAAAATAAGCTTCTTCTAGTGATCATATGCAAAAGTAAATAATACACTAGGCCTAATTTATTTGTTTGTGTTGATCATAAAATAACACAGGCCTCTCATGTTATGAAAGCATTAATTATGCGTCCTTTCCAAGTATCTGTTCTTTCCCATGAACAAATATCAAATAATATCACTAAAACACTCAAACACTTCAGTTGAATACAGTTCTGTAATAAATATCTATCAAAAGTGAATAGTTATTTGGAAATGATACTGAGAAACTTAAGAAATGGCATATGAACATTAATTGATATAAAATAGGCATAAAAGAATAGCTATCAAAACTATGGTAACTCCAAAATATACATAACCTATAACAATCTTACATCACTGTGTGTGTGTGTGTGTATATACATATGCACACACACACACACATATAGCTTCACTTATTGAACTTTAAATGCACATTCCCTCATGGGAATGTAATAAATACTTTAAGGGATTTTCACTTTCAAATCAACGTGTATGTGTGTGTGTGAGTGTGCGAAAATAGTTTAGTTACATAAACACAAATATCTTAGTTAATAAGAAATGCAATGCATTATTTTAATGTCTGCTCAAATAATTCTTCAACTATTGACTGCAGTTTTTTTGTCTATGGAGCGCAAAGCAATGTTCTTTTTCTGACTGACTTCCTGTTGAATGTGCACTGCTTTATCTGGCTTGGAAATAAGCAAGTTGCTCTGACTTGCAGTCCTTCAATAAACCACTGGCAATAATGCTCTTTATAAAAAGTATTTTATGTCTATAAAAAATGAGTGCATGCTAAGGGGATATTTCCCGAGTGTACCACGGAATATTGAAGCTAGGAATATCATGATACACTAATATAGTGGGAGAACCAAGTAAATGCATATAGAGGAAGTATAGCTGTACTACTTTTAACTCCGCATATATGCTATATATATATATATATATATATATATATATATATATATATATATATATGATATCTAGGAAGCTGGATACTGCTGTTTTCGGACAGTTCATCACTGAATGGAGAGAAGCGGACACTGTGCTGTTATCTCCAGGCAAGCGACCAACGGGAATAAGTGACTGGAAGTAGGGGACTTGAGACTGTTTCTTGGTCAGGATTATTGCCATGGTTTCCACCAAACTACGATTAGAAACAGCTTAAACTTACTTGGAGTAACTTTTGAAAATCGGCTGATGGAGATGCTACACACGAACTGCATGATGGGACTTGCAGTTTCCCACAGAGAACTATGTGATTGTTTCCCGATTAAGTTTGACGCAGGTGTGCTCCGGCAGATGAGAAGGGAGGAGCACATTTAAGAATATGGCAATGGAGACCTAGAGCATTCAAGGCATTTGAGAAAGGCTTCTTCGCCGAAACACATCATGCCATAATCTCCATTAAACGGTCTCACAAAGCCCCGCTGTGTCCCCTTGTCTGCATTTAACGGAGGAGACTGTGTGGTTGATATATATACATATATATATATATATATATATATATCACACACAATCCAATGCTCTGTTCTTCAAAGAAAAACTCACTGGTGCCGTGGCCTCTATATAAAGATGTGCTTTATTCAACGGAAGTCCCTACGCGTTTCGGAGTTTCAGTCACTCCTTGTTCACGGGCCATATATATTTATAACAAAAAGAGTGTCCTCTTGAGACTGCCACACACCAGAGGTAAGTTTTGTTGCTTTATTGCAAAAGCTGCTGAGTGGAGCCAGAGCACTTCCCAACAGTGTCAAAAGCCCAACGCGTTTCATGCTACTGCGCACTTAATCATTGACGTAAAACATCTATAGCAGTCACATCACATTAATTAAAGCACCTGGTAATCTTCTGAGGCCCGCCTCTGTGGGCATTAACAAGCGCACTGCCTGCTGGCCCCCGTAGTGTTTTAAAAGTCCAAACTACAGTGAGCTGCGATGCGCCGTAATTATTACGACATAAAATCCCAAGTGGGTATTGAAAAGTCTCTGAAACCCACGCTATACCGTAGAACTCCTCCGCACACCTCTGGTCCCTTTCACAGCAGGGCATCACCTGATGCCGGCATGGCTTCGCTGACCACGACAGGGCTTTTCTCTCGGCAAGACGGGCCGAATTAAATCCAACAAAAAGAGTGTCCTCTTGAGAATGCCTCGATTTCCTCTTCTCATATTTAAAGATATATGTTGGATACTATTGAAACCCAGGTTGCTGGCCTTGCTGTGTGTTCCTCCCAGATATGCTTTGCAATCACATATGCAAAATCTTTATTTATTATTGCTCGTATATGTTGTAGTATCCAAAGCTTCAATTTGTTAATTGTGCTACTGATGTACTTTTTTCAACAGACACATTCCAATGCATATACCACATGTGTGCTCTCACAATGTATGTTTTCCTTTATCTTTTTTGTTCGTCCATCCAAGAGAGCAAACCTAGTTCTGTTGTCCCCCCATTTGCAAGCTATACACTTTTTTCACTTATTAAAGCCTGATTTTTTGGGGGTAACCAGTTTGCGAGCCTTTCGGATTGGTCATAAAACTTTGTACTAAAATGTCTCCCAATGATGACTTCTTTCTGTATGTTGTACTGGGATGGTTCAGAAGGTGTGTTTTAAGATCTTCGCCCTTTTCCCGAATCTTCCAGTTTCCTTTAAATAATAATTTCACTTCTTTATCTGAAGTGTTAAAATCCATATTATATAGTGTTCTCAAATTCTTAATTGAGGCTTCTCTTTTTTTGGGTGTTAGAAGATCTTGTCTGTCTTTTTTTTGTGTTCTTATCAATGCATCTTTTAAAACTGCACTGGGATAACCATGTCTCCTGAATCTTTCTGACATCTCTTGTACTTGTTCCTCAAAGTCTGTATCTTCTAAGCAATTTCTCCTCACCCTTAAGAATTGTCAATAAGCCACACTCAATTTGAAAGCATCCGAAAGTACTGTATTTGAAAAAAGAATACTATTTCCACTTGTGGGCTTTCTAAAAGCTTTCATGCAGATTTTGTCATTTTCAATATATAAATCAATGTCCAAAAAGTTAATTCTGTTGGTGCTTGCCTCATAAGTAAACTTCAGATCTTCAGGGTTGTTGTTCAATGATTCTAAAAATTCATCATGTTTCCCCTCTCAGATTAAAAACAGGTCATAGATGAACCACAACCATAAAACCACTTTTTAAAATGTCTCCATATTTTTATCTGTCCAAACTTTCTCAGCTTCCCGAGTCAATAACTAAGTTGGCATACTTTGGGGCGAACGAAGTACCCATAGCTGTTCCTTGTTTTTGGATGTAAAATTTTCAACAAATATAAAAATATCATTTTTAAAACAGAATTCCATAATTTCTAAAAGCTTTTCCGAGTGTTCCATCTGGCTTAGTGATCTCGATCTCAAATAATGCCTGCTTGCTTGTAAACCATCTTGATGTTTCATAAATGTGTACATTGATACAACATCTACTGTTGCCATAATGTAATCTTTTTTCCAAGGAAGGCCATTGATTCTGTTTAAAAAGTCCATTGATGTATCCTGCAATCCGCAGGAATGTGCCCCCCCACCATCACAGTCGCGCGGCACACAGGCAGATTAATAAAATGGTAATAATTTATCTGTGTTCACCTGCTGCGATCACAGCAGGCGGTGCGACACTCCTCTGCCCAACAAAAGGAACAGCCATTGTTCACCATAATATGCTGGTGTAAAAAAATTACTGTCAATGTGCAGATATGGAAGTTTCCAAGGGGTTGCAACCTAAAATGAGTTATACCTCATAAATCGACATAGGCAGGTAAAAGATATGCCTACTAAAGTGTGTGTCATCTTAGAGGACGTCTCATTCACAAAGCATAACACCCGCACCTACCCAAGCACTACGCCAATCCAATCAGGCGTACAGTAGCAGTTTAATACTCAAACTAAATTCCATCCCACAACGCGGCTCTCTCTCCTTCAATGCAAAACACTATTGCGCCATAGGTCCACATTGGCAAACATAATTCAGTTTAAAATAAATGGTCACATAGAATAATCATATAAATAGATTATTACTATACAGAAAACCAAGAGAAGAAGCACTCTATTTTATCAGCTCTGCATTACAGTAATGAAATATGCATAGTACGTCTGAATTACGAAGTACTTCAAACATCAAGCTTGACTAATTAAAGTGTACTCAGCACAGTATTTTTCATGAGCATGAAAGCTTTCAAACAGGGCATTTTCTAAAACGTCATAACCAAATGATCAGTTTTTTAACAGCTAGTATGTGAATTAATCTAGTCTGCTACAGGCTTATTATAAATAACATTTTACACAGCTTTTCAGTCTGCAGTCCTTGCGCTAGGAGAATTTAGGTGATTATATTTAGAAAACAACTAGGTAACAAATAATACTCATGGATTTGCTTAGCCGCTAACACTATTTGCCGATCTGGTGAAATGCCAAAATTTTCTTTTAATTTAGTTCATGCATTTAACTTCAAATTGTGGGCATTTTAAAATGTTAATTTTTTTGAATGACTCAAATTATGATATTTACCCTAAAACTTTCACACAGAGAGGAGAACACAAATTTGTTTTAGCTTCTGTGAGTAATCTAAAATAATTATGAGAAAATAGAGATGCAGTTACTTTCTTTGGACCTGATACATTACCCATTTGAATGTCTGGATTAGAGTGGGGAGCAGTGAAAAGACCTTAACGCTTCAGTCATATGGGTGTCATCAAGGCCTCTCTCAAAGTTCCTCATGATTAGAATTTTCTCACAGATCCTTAACACAGGTGGGAAACGGCGTCTCATTTACCTGTTCATTGAAGACTCACATGGCGTAATAGCAAGATCCATTTGGGCCGTGGGTGTGACACTAAGCTGACCTCCGGTAGTCACCAGTGGCCAGATAAAATTGAGATGTTGGTTGAGTTGCTCACTTTACCAATACTTATTTATAGGCATCTAGTAACCCAAAATAACACTAGATTTGTTTTTACTTTATTATTTTTTTAATATGTATAGTCTGCATATACATAACAAGCAACGTGAGGGCAATTTGGAATTACATTGACCTTCTCAATTAAATAATTCCACAAACGACACATTTTCCTGTACATACTTATTTACATCTGTAGCTCACCAGTATCGCCATTGTTTCTTGACGTTTCAAAGAACTGAGGAATAACAGTCATACTTCCCTTCAGTAGGGAAGGTATATGTGGAAGTCATTCTTGGACTGAAAGGAAGTAGGGAATAAACAAGCTGGGAATAAAGGGAGGTATAAGAAAGTATTATGTGGACTCTGAGGCTACATCACAATATGAAGTATTTAGGGGGATCATCCAAGACACATGGCCCCTGTGGCCAGTATGGTGGAGTGCTCTTAAATTTTACCTTCATGGTTTGTCTTTAAAGCAAGTTCCTACTTGTGACTATCATATTGGCATTTCCATATGTCTTTAGTGTTTTCAGGTATCCCAAGTCTTCCAAATAATTGCATTTCAATGGGGAGCAGATAGAGCAGTGAGGGAAACTGCTTCAAAATTGTTTTACCCCTGGGTGTGGCTAGATCAATCAGGTCCTTTTGGGTGTTAGACTGTTGGCTGACTCCTGCAAAAGATGTGGTTGTTGGGTTGCCCAGCTTTTGCCTCTCTGCCACTAAACTGCTTGATACTGCATTTTGCATCCCGTTCTGCGAAACAGGCATTGCTCATTTTCTCATACCTCCACCAGGTGCAAAGTTGTGTGTGTGGTGCTCGCCAGGCTCAAGTAGTGCAGTAGTGCAGAGAGTAGCAGCACCATATCTTTGTTCGGTTGATGCCCTGCTCTCCTGCTAGCGGAACGCAGACCAGCAACATTGGCTGCTGTCACTATAAAATAGTGAATCTTTCCCGCAGTCCTTAGCTTCATTCTCCCTTACAAAAAATACATTTTACTAGAGTTTTAACACGTGAAAGTGTTATGCAAGTAGGGTTTCTTGCACCAGTCTACATTCCGATTTAGGTTCTCTCTATTTCCTCCCAGTTCCCAAGAACTCTCAGTATCAGTGCTGGTGGATAACAGTTTTCTCATAAGTCATTTCTGAGGCTCCCAACTGTAGAGTGTATAAGCTCCCTCTGCTCTGTGCCTCTTGTGTATGTCAAATCAGTCTTGTTCCCACCCTCATAGTATTTTGAGGAGCATGCTGCTTTGTGAGGAAGCTTCTTAAGTAGAAAGTCTCTGCAAATTTCAGGATGCATCAGAGCAACTACTAGGGTTCCTTGTAATTGTAGCTCTAGAGTGCCTGTGCTTGTGCTATATAGGGGCAAGGTTTTATTTTAAGATATCTTTGTGGTTATTTTTTTAAATGATATTCATAATAACAACACAATCTTGTAACACATAAAGCTAGTACGCTTGTAGACAGGGTACATTTTAATAGCACAACTGTGGAGTGTCAATCTACATTTCAATGCACCCCTTGGAGGATGTAGGGTCAGCAATAATTCTAATCTCGACAGCTAAGGCATGTAGTTTGTTGACTCAAAACTGGTTGAATATCTCAAAGCTATAGTAAGTTTCTGTTGGACTCCCTGCAATCTGTCAAGCTGTCTGCTGCCTTACGGTCAGTTCCACTTGCCTCATTCGAGTCTTCTCAGCTGTAAGCCAATCCAGAACATCAGTAAGCCAATCCTTTATTTTTTTAACCCACACTAGACATTAAAGCCCAGATTTATTAGGTGCTTCCTTCACTGTTGCATCACATAGAGCGACGCAGGCCCTTGAGTCAGATTTACAATGCCGTGCAGAGCCACCTTGTGCGTGATGCTGCATGGCATAGTACACCTGGAATAGTGCAAGGCACTGCAAGTTGCTGCCTTGTGTTGCGCTGGGAAGGCCAGTGGTCTGTATGTATGTTGGTATAATGCTTCATCTCCATCAAATAATGTTGTCAATATATTTTATAGAAAGTCTTTACAACCAACAATTCCTCAACTTTGATGGAACAATTGAGCTCTGCAGAAGTAAACTTTCATGAAAAGGATTTCACTGACATAGCTGCCTTGTATCTGGATGCTGCAGCAATAGAATGCCACCTTTTGTCCAGTAAGAAGTCTCATCTTCCATCGCTAACGGCAAAGACATATCCGGCTGACGGGTGTTATGTTCCTTTAAAGAGTGAAGGCATGATCGCTTTCTTTGCCCAAAAACAATAGTCAGGTGATAGGTTGCACAGCTACTGAGAAATGGTGAACAAACCACCTGTAGAAGTTTCCAAAGCCTAGGAGACTTAGTAGCTCCTTCACAGTTTTCGGTGTTGGCCATTGCAGGATTGCAGAGACTTTCTGGTTATTCATATGAATACCTAAGGGGGTGGTGATGTGTCCTAGAAACTCTGCCACAGTAGTGTGGAGCAAGCATTTTCCAGTTTGGAAAAAATTGGTTTGTTCATAACCATTTCAATATTTCCCTGACATGAAGGACGTGTGACATGTTCTTGTTCAGCTTCCAAATTGCATGTCTTCTATGTATGCCACACAGGAACACATCAAGATAATCTTACAAAAATGTCATCGATAAAGCACTGAAATGCCAGCATGGCATTGCAGAATCTGAAGGGCGTGACATGGTATTCAGCCTGAACTTTGCTTGAAATACCATTTTCCATTTATTCACTTTCCTTCGGAACTCGCACAAGATTGTAAACTCACCAGTGGTCCATTTTTGTAAAAATTGTAGCCTTCCTGTTCTGGTCTAACAACATGGATTTGAAGGCAGGCGATTTTTACTGCAATGCGGTCGATGGTGTGTTAATCAATACAAGTGAGAAGAAGAGAGGAGAGCATGATTTTTTTTAAATAATTCTTTTTATTGAGATTTTGGATTGAAGAAAACGAACAATAATACAACATAATATGCTCATATACGGGGAATAATAACAGCTGTTACAAGACAGCAAGAGCCACTATCATTACAAATGCCAATCTGAGACCCATTAGAGCAATATGACAAATCACAAATATAATAAAAGGAAATAGATCAAAAATCAGGATGTGGAATGGAGCCAGAGGCAAGTACAGTGTGAAATGTGGATAGTTATAAATGGTGGGAGTTGGAGGGGTGGCACGATGTAGCGGAGTTGTAAAGTCAGTATCTAGTGTCATAGCCATCGTGTAATAAGGTAATGCTTTGCAGGGGAAGGGAGATGAGTAATGTTACTTCCAGGGAATCTCTGGGAATGTAAAAGGCTGGGAGGGGGGGTGCATTCAATAAGGCCTCAAATAGAGGGAGTCAGTGTGGGGGTCCTCTGTGATGGTGAGGTGTATAAACTGGGACAGGAGTGTGTCCCAGTCAGGAGAGGGGATGTCTGCAAATGCGGCGTGACTCAAGAGGAGAGTATGGTGGCCTTTTTTTGCAGGATGGAAGAGATGTCGTAATCCCTGAGGTGTGCATAACTTGGAATTTTGCTGGGTTATCTGTCTGGTCTGTTGTGGTTGTGTAGCAATGTGTACACAGGATTCTAATTATAGGTGAACTGTTCTGGACCCTTGATTAACCAATAGATTCTTTAGCATCCCTCAGGGCATCCCATTACTTCAATTTGAGGGGCCTCTTATAAATCAAAGCTAGTGTTCTCCAACTGAGCCCTGAAGTTCATCATCTGAAGGCTGCAGGTGTGAACGGTGACTGGGACAAGACAGTCCATCAGTCACTTTTACTGGTTTCTGGGGCATTTGTCCTTTTACAGGAGAATATCCAGCGACTGCACCAAACGGATGTCAGGGTAATCACCTGTCAGGCTTTATTCCAGTGAGCTCATTGCCCTGTCTTCCCTTGAAGGAGGATGAGTTTGAGCCATCAGTGTGAGGATGCAGGCTGCAGCTGGTTGGTGTGTTTGCTGTGGTGCCACAGGCCTTTCCCAGAGGATCACATGATACAGCAATCTCGCTGTCTGTCGAGCACCTTCTTTTTCTCTCTCTCTTTCTTTGGGACATATTCCTTGATGAAAACGGGAAGGCCTTTGTTTCAGTCCAATTTAGTTCCACGACTACAGACAAATGGCTGAAAAACGTGAAGACAAAATATTGTGACTTCCTTACTTCAAGCAATTTTTGCTTTTCTTCCTTGAATGCAGCAAAACCAAAGAAGGACTGGATTGTTTCACTCTATCGAGGGGATAGGCCAGTTAACAGCATGTCCTCGTATATGCAAGAGAATAAACACTATCTTTGTCTGGCAAGAGATGAATACTGGCCAGCACAAAAAGTGCAACTTCTATTTTTTAAGAAACGAGTTTGCAAGTGTCTCCATGAAAACCCTTAAAAGAAGCTGATAGCACCGTTCCTTATATCTGCTTAGAGGGAGGATTTGGTGAGGAGGGTTTCTGGACCTTTCCGAGTTGGTAAGGGTTGCTGGGTTTAATCCGTCTTTAGAAGAATTGTTAGACTGAAGTACGATTGCGAATCTACGAGGACGTTAGTGATGGTCGACTTCACAACCAAAGCAATTGTACCTGTAGTTTGTTATTTGTGTATCCTGGTGAGGCCTGCGGATTTAACACAGTTGATGGCTGGTGTCTCCTGTTTCTGTAGTCCTTAAAAGGCGCTGTGCTGTATGCATCCTTGAGAGCTGTAACAGAAGAGCTTACTAGCGCTCACTATAGAACAAATCATTCTTTTAGTTTCCCTGCCTTAATGCCCAAGGTACCTTATTGAGGCTTGTATGTATTTCAACAAAGTCCTGATACACATCGGAGTCTGTGATGATGGAGAGTAGTTCCTGTTAAAGATGATTCATTATGATATGCTTGATAGTTAAGATTAGTTCACAGTCATTATTTTTACCAGTTTACATCACTGGTGTAGGCGCTAGATATATGGTTCATTTCAGCCTACCAGTTAAAGCCTCTTGGTGGAGGTTCAAGTTGTTCAGCGAGTTTCTGATGTCACTTGCTACTGGCACGGCACTCACTGTACCTTCAGCCACATGTTCGAAAGGCAGGTGTAATACAATTGTGATCATTTCCACATCAACTTTTTGACACCTGAACGGATTTTGTGATGCAATTTATGTACTAATCATGTGCATCACAATTTCTCCGGCGGCACAGTGTCAGAGAATTACTTTCCAAATGAACATGAATTCGTTGTTATTTGCAACAAACAGAGGGATGGTGGCCTGCAAGGATCCACTGACCAGCATTCATGTGATTGCCTTTTTTTTTTTAAAGCAGTCCACGGTCCTTAAAGGAACTGGTGATGCTTGAAAAACGTTTCCCATTTGGGAATACATTGGAAGAAGCAGGCAGTAGTCTTCTAGATCAAGGTTGTCAAACAGGATTTACAAAGGGCAATGTGACCCAACGGGACACCTTCCCCTTTGCAAATCAGTTACCACCTCCTTTTAGTGTCGGCAACTGTTCAATAGTTTGCAGCTGCACTTCTGATCACAAATCACTGATACATTCCATGGCGACCCGGAATTAGAAGGGACACCTGTTAGAAATGGAGGTCTCTAGTTGGCAATGGTTTACACCTTTGTCCAAATAGGGCCCCTTGATTCTAGTCAGGGAAAAGGGGATACACTCCTGAATAACCCCTGCTCACCCCTTGGTAGCTTGGCACGAGCAGACAGGCTTATCTCAGAGGCAGTGTGTAAAGCATTTGTGAACACATACAGTAATACAGTGAAAACACTACAAATGGACACCACACCAGTTTCGAAAAATAAGTATTCTTTACTAGACTTAACACAAGACCAAGCGACAAAATCCACAATACAGTATTCAAAAATAAGACTAAAAAAGGTAGAAATAGCTTAGTTCAATGTAGATGGTGAATGCAACACTTTACTCTCAAAGTACCTTGCATGGGTCACGCAAAGAAAACAAAAGGGTCGCAGGGAAGGTGATGCGTCAGTTCCATGCTTCGGGGGAGGTGATGCATCGGTTCCTTACTGCAGCGCAGGGTAGGTGATGCGTTGGTTCCTTACCGGAGAGGAGGTAATGCGTCAGTTTCCTACTGCATTCTGGCTACGATGCGACAAGATGGCTCCTCGATGCAATGCGAAGATCCGGTGTGATGCAACAAAATGGCGTCTTTGATGCAACAAGCTTCGTCTGCGATGCGACGGCGAACAGCTGCGGCGGCGGCACACTTCTTCGCGATGCGACGGCAACTGCTACGGCTGAGACACACTACTTCCTCGTTGCATCGCGCTTCCAGCTCCCAGCGACACGCAGTCTCTAGAGGTCCTTAAACAACACCAGGCCCCACTTTGCAGGCAGAATTCCCAGCAAGGAAATTCAGGGGGAGCTGGTGGTGAAGTCATTGTGTCCCTGAGACTTCAGATCAGGAGGCAAGCTCTGCTTCAAGCCCTTGGAGGTCTTCTTCAATATGGCAAAAGTACACACAAAGTTCCTTTTCTCCTTTCCTTGGCAATAAGTAACCACTGCAGGCCAACCTCAAACAGTCGCCAATGCAGGGGCAGTCTCCTCCTTCAGCTTCCTTGGTTTCTCTCCTTGGCAAACCTTTGTCTTGATTCCCAGAAGTGATCTAAAGTTCTGGGGTCTAGGCCCCAATATTTATACTGCAAAATACTTTTTTCTCAGAAGGCAGAGAGTGTCTGTACCTAGTCAAAACCAGTTCTGTTCTCCTTGGTGCAGCTTCCTGGCAGGAGGTGGAGACAGGATTGTTGAAAGCAGACCTGGCCCAGGTAGCTGAAAGGAAATCTCCTCCCCCTACTCTCTATTCTATGAAGGCTCAGGCAAGTGAAAGGAAATCTCCTCACCCTACTTTCTATTCAATGCAGGTCCTATTCAGCCCAGGCCTGACTCATCAGACTGCTGGAGCCAAGGCCCTCTCCAGCCCCCTGTTACTTACAAACCAGACTACAATACACAAACCTAGCAGTGGCATAGTGGATCGTTAGACAAGACAATACCTACTTTCTAAAAGTGGTACTTTCAAACACAGAATGTAAAAATCACCCTCACTAAAAGATGTATTTTAACATTCTGAGTTCAGGCATACTAAACTCGTGTTTCTACCTAGTTCTCTGGGTCAGTTAGGATTATAAGATGTTATAATCAAACTGCCCATTCTGGCCTAGGGGAACAGGTAGCCTTGCAATAGTGAAAAATGAAATTGGCTGTAATTCACTATCAGGACATGCCACCCACACCAGTTCATGTCCTACCTTTCACATACAATGCACCCTGCCCACATGGGTACCTTGGGCCTACCTTAGCGGTAACTAATAGGTAGAAAAGGGAAGGTTTAGGGACTGGCAAGTGTGTGCTCTTGCCAAGTCGACATGACAGTCCCAGACTGCACACAGGCTCTGCAATGGCAGGCCTGAGTCACATTTTACAAGCTGCTTTTGTGGGTGGCGCAATCAGTGCTGCAAGCCCACCAGCCGCATTTGATTTACAGGCCCTGGGCACATATGGTGCACTGTACTAGGGTCTGACAAGTAAATCAAATAATCCAATTATGGAGTCACTAATCCATTGCAACAATTTACAATAGGAAGCACTTGCACTTTGGCACTGAATAGCAGTGGCAAAGTGCCCAAAGCATCTAGACCAGCAAAAACATAGCAAAAAGACGGGAGGCAACAGCAAAAAAATGGAAAGGAGACCCACGCCAATGGTGCCAGGTCTAACAACACCCCTTTCATGCCCCTTTCTAATTTCAATTCAAAATGGATCTCAAAACCCATTTTGCTAGACAGAAAGGTTTTTCTGAATTGCAAAATGGGTTTAGTGAATACCAAAGCGCCACTTTGTGGTTGCAAACTTGAAATTTTGTGAATTTGGATGCTTGCATTGTGTGTGCAGCACTCTGGCCTTTGTTTTTTTCTGTATATACAGTCCTTTGATCTTGTCTATTCTGTCTTTTCTGCTAGTTACTTGTGATGCTAGCTTTACAGAAGTTGATGCCTCCTATTTACCAAGTCGAGGAGACAGTTGTTTACTGAGATACAGCGTTGTTACCGGTGATAAGTGAAGTCATGCCTGGGTTTGACAGATCAGGTTTTCATTGACACTCCTCTATGGTCATGGCCTCTTGGATTCACATTGCTTATCACACCTCTGAAGTATGGAGCGTGGTTTGTGCAGCTGCGGCTCTCCAAAAGGTTTGCAAAGGGCTGTGGGACTTGCAACATTCTTGATCTGTGCCTTCTTGTGAAAGCCCATGGTCTACGAGACATGTACTTCCCATTTCTCTGGCCAGACTAGGTCTGACTCTGCCCCCAGACCTGAATGCTCTCAATGCAAACACCACTGCTCCCTCTTCAACGGAGGATGGCATGTCACATGTGCCACTCGCATCTTGGCATGGATCTTTTACATGGCTATTTTGCTCCTCTACTGCATCATCTCAATGGTTTTGGAGGCAAATGGTCCTATTTGCATTTTGTAACATTCATAAGGCTGAGGAGAATGATATAATTCTGCAACACCATTTTGCTCTCTAAAAATGAATGGTCAAATGACTCCAGAAATATACTTTTCTGCCCCACATATGCGTGGGTGTGTGAATTCATTAGATTTACATATTGTGCAAAAGGGATATGTAAATGAGGAGAAAGTTTGGGCTCATCACCTGTAGAAAAAATATCCTTCCGCAGCACATGTCCCAACAATCAGGCAGAAAGTTTTAGTCTAGAGGTTTTGTTTGTGGATTCAGCTTAGAGGCTCAATTCCAACTCTAGTTTTATTGATAATCTGCTTTCTTTGACCAGTGATTCCTGTCACTTTGTATCAGTGAATGGCTAAGGAAATTTTCACTCATAGTAGAGAGGTGCCCCAAACTATGTTCATTCGAGTCTCAGTAACTGGCTTGGACCCACCAATTTTCCAAAATGATTTTCTCAAGTCTGCAGATACAACTTTAAAATATGTACCCATAAGTATAGAATTTTCCAGTTGTAGCCACAGAATATGCTTAATTAAGTTACCATCATATATTTCCTGAATGAATTACATGGTTTGATTTGGCCATTACTTTTTTAACAACTACCAGAAACATGGTAAAATATGCTTTATTCAGTTTAGAATTCTTGTTATCAGTTGTAACCCAATAAATATAAGCAGTGGAAAGACTAACCCACATATGTTTAAACAAAAAATCCAAAACGCAAATCCATAATCTTAAATTGCTATGCATTACGCTTTAATTCAACCATCACTTTGGCCTACATCGTATATTTTTTATCTCATATAATGAAACTCAAACTGGCGTTGATTCATCTGAAAGCACTTTAGGCAAAAACGGTTATACGTGAACAAGGTCTCCTACAGAAACAATACAACACCCTTGCAAAGTGCACTTAACAGTGTGTTCATTTTATTTTCTCCCCTCTCCTGGGTACACACCTCTTCCACTTCATTTCCCAAAGCTTTATAGCAGCATCCCAGCTGCTGTCATGCACTAAACAACTGCACTACAGACCCCACCATCCTTGGGTCATCTGTTTACAGGACCGTCCTCTGCTTCCCTTAGAGTCCTTGCTTCACATCTTTTCACTTGTAACTTTAACAGCCCCCTTCTCAATCCACCGTACATGGGACAAAGGAAGAAGATTTGGGCTACCGTTTGCCCAATTTTAATTTCTAGAGACAAATTTGCTGTGCCTTTGTTTCTCCAAACCAAGGGCTATCACACTTTCAGGGTAACAATGGATGGGCCTTACTTTAACTTAAGGCTGTCAACTCTGCTTGAAAAAATGTAGTAAAGATTAGAGTCAAAATTCCAGGAACACCTAGCCTCAAACTTCGGTTGAAAACCATGTCTAGAGCAGCATCATACACACATATTGAAAACTTGTATGTATCCCAGAAGCTTTCCCATGTATCGCCATGTTCTCCTTCCATGTTTGGATAGGGTGCTCTTGCTGTAGCGTCCACCGGGCCCAAAATCCTTTTTATTTAAATTAATTAAATATTTTATTTATTTCTATCTTTATCCTCTCTCTACCTATTACACTCATTTGGTCTTCCAATGGATCTTGTTCTGTGCTGAAAGTGTCTGGATATTCAGAGATGGACAATTATCCAATGAGGACCAGGAATAGGAAAATTGTTGTCTTCAAATCTAACTTCTTTACAAATCAGAAATACGCCATTATAACTATAAGTGACTCAAAATCAGCAGATTTTCCCACAAGGAATGATGAGGCAGAACCAGCAGAAACAGTTAAATTTAAAGTTTAGTTATTCATTTAAAGGTACATATGCATTAGAATAAGATAGCATACGACCCTAATAATAAATTAGCAATAGGTTTAATGGATTATACCAAGCCTCTGAGATTCAAAGAGAATATTGCGGTTGTTCTAGAGAAATCTTCCTCAGTCGAGGCAGATTTAGATTCATACAGCGTATGTATCGATTATGAGATAGGAAAACCAGGTGAGCCTTATACAGACCCTCAGGATAGTTCAGCAAAATTCCAAGTAGCCAGTTCTAGTTCGTCAAGACAGCAATCTGTCTCAGTCTGTAGCTGTAACAGCAAAAGTCACAGCAGCATGATGTGAACCCCTCAGCTGAGAAGGTTCAATATGCGCTAACACACTGGTTGACAGGAGACCGCAGTATCACGTCACAATTTGCTTCTGTCCACGGATGTCCAAGCTTCAGCCGCGCTTACTCCCTCCACGATATGAGAAATTATACTCCATAATTAAGTAAAACAATTACAAAGCTTCCTTAAGTCACGTAGGCATATGGTACATCAAACAATGGAATTTATTTAAAGAAAATGTTCAAGTTCATGGGAGCGTTTTTCCCAAGCAGATGTTCTAAAATGTTGCAATCACACTGTTCAGTCTAAAGGATGTCAAAAGAAACAGTTATGATTTGCAATTTTACTGAAAGTTCCCATATGCTTTGGAATATTCAGTCTATGACTTCACTAGAAGAGGGAAAGTGCAAATGAGGCCTGCATGAGATGTGGGTAGAATACGACAAAATTATATAAAATTGTGAATCATACATTAATAGGAAGACTAACATTAACTTCAGAAAAATCACATTAATAAACGTTTCAACCTGATCATAATTAATTCATGTAAGTATA
The DNA here is from genome assembly GCF_964204655.1 of Triturus cristatus. Classification (NCBI taxonomy): domain Eukaryota; kingdom Metazoa; phylum Chordata; class Amphibia; order Caudata; family Salamandridae; genus Triturus; species Triturus cristatus. The sequence goes on from NC_140587.1 coordinate 630,089,861, forward strand.
TAAAGTACTCATACAATTTTCAGTAAGCATCATCATTACGCATATAAGAAAATGCATATTAATCTTATCGTTTAAGTGTTATTCAATTAATTACACATATAAAAGGTACATTGAGAAGAAGTTTCACAAAGACACCTCTAAGCAAATCTCGTGTAGCACCTACTATTCTTTTGTCATTTTCGGTGCACACGTTATAACATGAAATAATGATTTCATACTTTTCACATGAAAATCAATCTGTTACACATTTATTTTCTTTAGTCTTATTATTATCACATTCATATTCATGAGAATAAAACCCATTAGTACTTGATTGACAACCACATCCATTGAAATTAAACACATAATATGTCTCAAACTATTTCCCATCTGCATGCTTTTACAATGCAGTGTCCAAATCAAAATTGTATGTCATTTTTAAAACGTGGAACTTATCACACGTTGGTCATCATTTGTGTAAATTCTGTCATAATTATTTCTTATGCCATACAATTTGTTGGATGAAATCTCTGCTATATCACTCTCATAGAGATTTCAATTTTCTAAGAATCCTCTCTTGCAACTTATCCAGTTACTGACCCCCTCAAGTGGAAAACATTTAGGAGTGCTTCCCTATCAAAGGCAGCATGGGGGTTGAGCCAGGTTCAGATCCAACATGGGGTCCATCTCATCCACTGCTTTCAGTGCTGCTACTTGGCTTCCCATAGCTTACTCAAGAGATATTCTAGGAATGCATTAGTGCGTGATGAGAACTTAATGGTATTCCCTTATACCCATTCCCGCACAAGGTGGCTATATTTGCCTACTTCTCTTGAGAGCCTTGGATGTTTGTATATAGGCAATTTATATAGTGCAGCCTACCAAAATGTCAATAGATCTCTGAAAAAATGGGAAAAGGTACAAGCGTGTCTGAAGATAGAGATGGAGAACAGTAGAATGTGCATTGGTTTACAGTGGTGTGAGGGGTCTAGAGAATACAGTCTTCAGTTCCTTGTGGAAGTGGAGTATGGTAGGCACCTGTGGGCTTTCATAATGATCATGTTTCAAATTCCAGGAACAATACAAGGAAAACATTGCTTATAGCCTTTACTTTCTTGTAATTACTGGTGTCTAGCTTTATGATGATGCTTCTCTGAGGTTTGCAGATACTGCTGAAAAAGTTAGGAGATGAAAGCTACTTACAGAAGTGTCATGACCTGGACTGTCTTGTACATGATGCAGCAGATTTGGAAAGTGACACAAGTTGGCACAGGCAACATGTGAGGCCTTTTCAGCGTGGATGTGATCCTTTCAACTTTCAGGAATCTTTTGATTAAGTGGACAACAGTGTGGAAGATGCTTTTCAACAGTGTGAGGTGGGATTCCGCCACAAAGGTCAGCAGTGCAGGCAGGACAGAACTGGGGCTTTGATGACTGTTCTGAAACTGGTTTCTGGTAAGAAGGCCTCCCCATTATAGAGTTGATGGGCTGGTTTAGAGTAGAAAATTTCAAAGCAGTGTTAAATGCTATGTCTAGTCTACTTGTTTTGGAGGGTGGCAGATCAGGTTTGGCATGTCACAGCAGATGCAGTCAAGAAGTCAAGAACGTTACCCTTGATGTTTATCAGAAAATTGTTATGCTGATCATTTTAGTGTTGGCAGCATGTCAAAGGTTCCTTCATGAACTTGGTTGGGGCATCGCCTGGGGTTAAAGTCACAGAACACATCCTGAAGGTCCGACTTCTCATGGATGAAGTTTGGATAATAACTGAAGCAGGGAGGGAAATCTGTGACAATCTATAAGAAAAGCTTAAAGAAGCTGACAGAAAGTTCATGACTAAGGGTGTTAGGAGGGGTTGACTGGTGGATCAAAGCGACCTTTCTTCTTTTGTATTGTTTGATGATGAAGTCTTGTGAGACCAAGAGATCGAATATATGGGTAGTCGCTGGTGAAAAACATGCTTGTCGTTGTGATCTGTTTGTGTGGATGTATGATGTTTGTAATAGTGCACAGGGGCAAAGGAAGTAGGTAATTGTTTAGTTGAGTGTTACTGATAGAACTGTGGTCTGAGGTGTAGAGGTGATAGCCATTTCAAGGCCCTAACTAAACTAGAAAGAAGATACCCCTATCTGTGTGTGCCCTTTGCTGACAACATCAGAGTATGGATACCCAAGGATGCATGGCCAACTGCTCATGAAGGAGTACACTCCGCTTCTGGGCTCCACATCAGCCACTACATTATTGAATTCCCCTAAAGATGCACAATGCCTCCACGCGTGATTGGGATGCTGAAAGGGGCAGGACTGCAAAGTATTTGACCTCAGGAAACCTGTGAATTAGGAAGGCCTGGAATCTTGCAGCAGATTCAAGATGGTAGCTGGACTGCTCCAGAGAACTGGCATCCTGTCTTGGAGCAGGCCCCTGGAGCAATGAGAAGCTGGCATGATTCTGAAGAGGTCCTGGGGTGGCCATTGGTGCAGGAGGGGAGTTTCTAACTGAACTGCTGCAGTAAAGTCCCAGAGTTTGATGCAGAAAGAGCAGTGCTGGGCAGGTGGTGTGGAGACATTCAACTCAAAGTGAAGGATCTGGATGGTGCTAAAGGGTAGGGCAGAAGCCTGGAGGGGAGTGGCAAGCCTCTCCCTCAACCCCCCTCTCCAACAGACAATATTGTGAGTACATGCTTACATTCTTGCAGTGAGGGCGTTGTAAAGCTGGGCAGTGCTTGTTTGGGCTCAGGTCCGTGGAAGGGCAAAGTGGATATCTCATGACAAATGGCTATAGACTCATAAAGAGGAGAAATGAGGAGAATATTGGAATGCAGTTGGTCTGCATAGGCAGTGTATCCTACTAAGGCTTTGAGTGGGCCCCCTTCTCTGATTGAGACCTGTGATTGCTTTGCATTGTCAGGCTTGAGAGAAGCTCAAAATTTACTCCCTGGCACCAGCAGTAAAGGGCAAGATGGAAGATGCGTTCCAGGCCTTGTGCACCATATACATGCTCAGCTCATACTGAATCGTCTTCATTACAGTGATGGTTCCACAAATACCACATGGCCTGGAGTGCTTCACTGCACATTTGTCTTGGCTTAGAACTACAAGATCCGCAGACAACGGCCCCAGTGAAGAGAGTTATCATATGAATATCTCACAGTCTTCTGGGTGAAGCAGCCCAACATTAGTATTGAAGACCGATATATTACAGCCGCTGGCAAGTAACTGTTGTAGACTATTTGAGTCTTCGGATGGAACGTCTAGATCCAGTTCCTAGGAATGGTAAGCCAACAGGGCACTGTGGGCCTTTTGTACGAACTTCTCATTTTGTGATTCCCAAATAGCAAATCTGTAGTAATAGCTATTTGGTAATCACAAAATGAAATATATGTAATTTGCAATTTTCGAATAGCGAATCCTACGGAGTTCCAATAGCTATTAGGAAATCGCAAATTAGGAAATCGCTAAATTGCGATTTCCTGATAGGAAATCGCACAGTATACACTAATGGGCCTAAACCCCTCTAAGAGAACAATAGAATAACTGGATGATTACAGCACTGCTCCAAATATTGACCAGATGGCTCAAAATAAATTTCATTCTTTTAAAAGACTGGATCTCTTTGACTTGGGGACCACATTTATAGAGCATCCGTTTGCACGTGTCACAATTCCAGGCACTGCAAAGCATCTACTGTACGAGTTTCAGAGCTACTACCATCCTCTTATGCTGAAATTAGGCCAGTTTTGAACTTGTAAAGACACACTGTAAGGGTATTATGCAAGGTATGGGAGATTGCAATCATTTGTGTATGCTGCAGCAATGCTTGTGGTAATATCATGGATTTCAACAGTAAAAACATGCACTGTCAATGCCAATAGGTCTGGCTTCATGTTAGAACTGGGGGTCTCTATTTGGCAGAGGTAGGTACCTTTGACCAAATAGGGACCCTTGCTTCTAGTCAGGGTAAGGGGGTATACTTCTAAAATAACCCCTGCTCACCCTCTTGGTAGCTTGGCACGAGCAGACAGGCTTATCTCAGAGGCAGTGTGTAAAGCATTTCTGAACACATACAGTAATACAGTTAAAACACTACCAATGGACAACACACCAGTTTAGAAAAATAAGTAATATTTACTAGACTTAACACAAGACAAAACGACAAAAATCCACAATACTGTACTCAAAAATAGACTTTTAAGTGGTAGCTTAGTTCAATGTAGATGGTAAATGCGACACTTTACTCTCAAAGTACCTTGGATGCGTCACGCAATACAAACAAAAGGGTCGCAGGGAAGGTGATGCGTCGGTTCCTTGCTTCGGGGGAGGTGATGCGTCAGTTCCTTACTGCAGCACAGGGGAGGTGATGCGTCGGTTCCTTACCGGAGAGGAGGTGATACGTCAGTTTCTTACTGTGATCCGGTGCGATGCGACAAGATGGCGCCTCGATGCTATGCGACGATCCGGTGTGATGCGAGAAAATGGCATCTTGATGTGATGAGGCAACGTTGGATGCGATGCGTGCACGCCCTATGACCGTGCGGCTAACTCGCTAACTTCTGAGCCGCGACAGGCCCTGCGACACGCTTCTCCGGTGATGCGATGGCGACCTCTGCGGCGGCGACACGCTTCTCCGGTGGTGCGACGTGCTTCGTCGATGATGCGATGGCGAACAGCTGCAGTGGTGCAATGCTTCTTCGGCGATGCAACGGCAACTGCTGTGGCGGCGACACGCTTCTCGTTGCGTCGCGCTTCCTGTTCCCAGCGACTCGCAGTCTTCTCAGAGGGCTCAACCAACAGTAGGCACCTCTCTGCAGGCAGAATTCCGCAGCAAGGGAATTCAGGGGAGTTGGTGGGGAAGTCTTGTATCCCTGAAACTTCAGGCAGGAGGCAAGCACAGTTCAAGCCCTTGGAGATTCTTCTTCAAGATTGCAAAAGTACACACAAAGTTCCTTTTCTCCTTTCCTCGGCAATAAAGTAACCACTGCAGGCCAACCCCAACAGCACAGCACAGGGGCAGTCTCCTCCTTCAGCTTCCTTGGTTCTTCTCCTTGGCAAAGGGGTTGTCTTGATTCCCAGAAGTGATCTAAAGTTCCGGGTCTGAGTCCCCCTTTTTATACACCAACATCCTTTGTCTCTGAAGGCAGAGAGTGTCTGTACCTAGTCCAAACCAGTTCTGTGCAGTCCTGGAGCACTTTGTCCACAGATCTCTTTTTTTCCTTTGACAGTGTGGGCCAGGGTCATCAGACGCACCACAGGAGGTGGCGCCAGCTTTGTGGAAGGCAGGCACAGCCCTATTCAGACCCAGGTGCAGCTCCTCCCTCCACTCTACATGCAGATAGGTCTATTCAGCCCTGTGCTGACTCACCCTGTCTCCTGGAATCCCCCAGCCCCTGTCACTCACAACCCAGACATGGAATACACAACCTAGCAGAGGCAGGCTTGGACAGTTAGGCAAGAAAATACCTACTTTCCAAAAGTGGTGTTTTCAAACACAGAATGTTAAAACCAACTTCACTAAAAGATGTATTTTATCATTCTGAGTTCAGGCATACTAAACTCTAATTTCTACCATATTCCCTGGGTCAGTTAGGATTATAAGATGTTATAATCAAACTGCCCATTCTGGCCTATAGGGACTGGTAACCTTGCAATAATGGAAAACACAAATTGCTGTAATTCACTATTAGGACATGCCACACACACCAGGGCATGTCCTACCTCATACTTACAATGCACCCTGCCCTTGGGCCTACCTTAGGGGTGTCTGATATGAAGAAAAGGGAAGGCTGAGGGATTGGCAAGTGTGTGCACTTGCCAAGTCGACATGGCAGTCACAGACTGCACACAGGCTCTGCAATGGCAGACCTGAGACACACTTTACAAGCTGCTTCTGTGGGTGGCACAACCTTTGCTGTAAGCCCACTAGCTGCATTTGATTTACCTGCCCTGGGCACACATGGTGCACTGTACTAAGGTCTGACAAGTAAATCAAATAAACCAATCATGGAGTCACTAATCCAATACAACCCTTTACAATAGGAAGCGCTTGCACTGTGGCACTGAATAGCAGTGGCACAGTGCCCAAAGCATCTAGACCATCAAAACATATAGAAAAAACACAGGAGACAACAGCAAAAAATGGAAGGGAGACCCACGCCAATGGTGCCAGGCCTAACACTTCGCAAGAATGTTTTATGGCAATGTAAAGCATTACAAATAAATATTATGGGAACGAATATGTATTTTTGTGGAAGCAAACAACTATAGAATAATTTTGGTGTATGTTAAAATGTCAGGTGACAGGTGCCAAAAGTGCACCAAAGACAAGCCCGTCTACACCTGATTGCTTCTGGACTGTGCCCAGCGCCATAACCCCTGGCCTTCCAGCCACCCACAGGTACTATGCTGCCAAACTCCGAGTCTTGGACCCCAGACCCACAACAACTGCTGCCTTGCATCTTGTGCCTTAACAGCATGGCCGTTCACCTGCCACTGCTGTCTCTTGACCTGCAACTCAGGACCTTCCACCTTCAGATACTCATCCCACTCTCACCTCACTAACTGCAACCCTCTCGAAATGTCTCTGATGCCTCCTGCTCAATGCCCGATCTCTCCGCAAATACACTACCGAAGTCTGGGACATCATCACGACTACAAGATTGCACACTGAAACCACACCAACAAAGATGGTGGAGGCGTCGCCATCATCCACAAAGAAACAATCCGATGTACCACCACCGAGGACGAAACAACACTGACCATGAAACACCTCAATTTCCAAATCCACACTGAAGATAAAATGACCATCAGAGGCACCCTCGCCCCAGGACCCCACACCAGTTTCTGCAACACCATCACCAACTTCATCTCCCCACTAGCCATCAAGTCCAAGCACTACATCTTCCTCAGAGACCTCAACTGTCACCTGGATGACCCAACAGACACTAACTCTGCCAGCCTCCTGGAATGCATGAGCAACATCGGCTTGACCTAGCTGGTCTTTGACCCCACACACAGTGCAGGACACTCACTGCCAGTGACAGAGTCAAATACACCCATGCCACAGAACTCACCTGGACCAACCACTCCACCATCCACTTCACTGTGGCAGGATCAACATGCACCGCCACCAGCTGCCCCAACGCCCCCTTCCACAACTGGAACAAAGTAACACAGACCCAATGGATGGCCGCCCTCAACAACACCCAATCCAACGTGGAACAAGCAGTCCAGAACTTCCCCACCTGGTTCACCAACGCCGCCGACCAAGTCATCCCCATTAAACAAGTTATGACCCGCAGAGCAAGAAAACATGCCAGCTGGTAAATGCCAGAACTGAAATGTAGCTGCAAACTACTGGAGAGAAGATGGCACACCATTGGAGACACCACAAACCGAGCCATGTTCAAGTCCACCCTAAACAAATACCACCAGCGATTCAAAGACACAAGAAAAGACGCCATGACAAACCGCATTGAAGCAAGCGTCAAACACACCAAGGAACTCTTCAGCAATATTAGATTAGATACAGGATGCTACTTAGCTTGCCGAGTGATGTATTTTTAAATGGATAATGTTGGATGATGGAACCATACATGCCATTCACACGCAAGTCTTTCCCACAACTATACCTTTTCCACGCAAGCCTTTACAAGGAATATGTGCGTTTTTTACAGGTAAGTATAAAACCTATATATACAGCCTCAGAAAAAAAGGTTACAGGTTTGGAGATGGAAAATGGAATTAAAAAAACCTTAGAAATTCACTTTACTTTGAGATGTCATCAGTGCTTGCCCAGACCCTGTCATGAGTTATGTAATATATGAGGTCATAAGTAGTGCATTGTGGAGGCGCAAGTTATAGTTATCTCAGCTAACTATAACTGCTGAATTTATCTGGTTTTGTACGAGTGAAACCTAAGCCTAACTATAACGTCTCTTTAACCTTTTTTTTTCAGTGAATTTTCTAAGGTTTTATTTATTTTATTTCCTAACTATAACTTCCCTGTAACCTTTGTATTTTTCTGTGAATTTCTAAGGTTTTTGAATGTTGTCTCCAAACTATTACGTCCCTGTAACCTTTGTTTTTTTCAGTACATTTCTAAGGTGTTTTACATTTTATTTCCTAAATGTATGTGTGAGTGAGCATGTGAGTGTCTCAGTCAGTCTGTGAGTGGGTGGTGGAGTGTTTAATTTGGTCTGTCAGTGGGTGTGTGAATGTCTGAGTAGGTTTGCGAGTAGGTGCATGATTGTCTAACTCACGTAACCATAAATGCTGAGTTTTACTGGTTTTGTACGAGTGAAATCTGAGCCTAACTATAACGTCCCTGTAACATTTGTTTTTTTCAGTGAATTTCTTTGTTTTTTTAAAATTCTATTTCCTAACTATAATGACCCTGTAACCTTTGTTTTTTAAAGTGGATTTCTAAGGTTGTTCTCAAATTCTGTTTCCTAACTATAACGTCCCTCTAACCTTTGGCTTTTTAAGTGAATTTCAATTTTTTTTAACTAGTAGTCGCATTTGCTGATTGGTGGAGAAACGGGGATGGCCTCTGACCTGCTTTCAGGAATCCTGCTGTGTCAGACTTACTGGAGGTAACAGGAGGGCTTCTGGGGACCCGCTCAGCATCCAAGAGGACTTCATCCCCCAACAGCAGTGCACCAGGAGGTGCGTTTGCAGAGTAGTGTAAAAATGGGGAGTGGCCTCCGAAGACCTCTTAGCTATCGCTATCTGTGGGACTTAGTTGTGGTAACAGGAGGGTTTGTTGGCCCCCAAGGACCCTTAGTATCCAAGGGAACTTCATCCCCCAAGCAGCAGTGCACCAGGAGGTGCATTTCCAGAGTGCTGGAGAAAGGGGGTATGGCCCTCAAAGTCGTCTAAGCAATCACACTGTGTGAGACTTACTGGAGGTAACAGGAGGGCTTGTTCGCCCCCATGGTTACTCTAGAGCCAATAGGACTTCATCCCCAAACAGCAGTCCACCAGGAGGCATGTTTGCAGAGTGCTAGAGAAAGGGGGAGTGGCCTCCGAAGTCCTCTCAACCATCGCAGTCTGTGGGACTTAGTGGAGGTAACAGGAGGGATTGTTGGCCCCCAAGGACCCTCAGCATCCAAGGGGACTTCATCCCCCAACCAGCAGTGCACCAGGAGGCGTGTTACCTGAGTGCTGGAGAAAGAGCCATGGCCCCTAAAATCCTCTCAGCAATCATGCTGTGTGTTAGCCCCCAAGGATCCCCTGGAGCCAAGTGGACTTTATCCCCCAACCAGCAGTGCGCCAGGAGGTGCAATTGCAGAGTGGTGGAGAAAGGGGGCATGGCCTCTGAAGGCCTCTCAGCAATCTCACTGTGTGGGATTTAGTGGAGGTAACAGGAGGGCTTGTTGGCCCCCAAGGATCCTCTGCAGCCAAGGGGACTTCAACCCCCAAACAGTTGTGCGCCCGGAGGTGCATTTGCAGAGGGGAGGAGAAAGGGAGCGGAGCCTCTGTTGACTTGCCAGTGTTTTTTAAATATATTTTTTTAATTTATTAGGGGAGGGGCATCATGCCCCCCTCCCTGAGTGAATTCTGGCCCGGGGACCCCATCCCTCAGGGCCAGGCCTATTTCGGATCCGGGTCCAAATCCCACGGGGCCCGGCCTCTTGTGTGGGTGCCCTGGTCCCGGATGACTCCAAACCACTCAGTCCAGGAATGGTCTTTAACAACCTAAGAATATTCCCGCTATTTAAGATGTTGTGGGGGGCCTTGCGAGTAATACTCTGGCTGAACAGCAGCTTGGTGTTTTAACATTGCAGGGCTGTTTCTTGCTGTAGTCTGTGGGTTCTGATCCATCTTGTGTGGCTGCAGTATAGTTCCCTGCTCACACCTCCTGTGAATCATAATGTGTCTGCTTGATTGTGTGTTGGCTCCAATTGATTCTTTGTTATTGTTACTTGAAGGATGCCCACCCAGGTCCATGTCAGATTGCTTTTAGCTATGTTGAGGGGATTAATTTGATCGGCGGGAGCATCTCAAGTAATAAGCTAATTCCCCTGTGGCTGATTTAATTTCTAAGGATGGAGCTTCCACTGACAGTGAGGATAATGTTGAATCCCCAGGCTGCTCGAAATTCTAGGTTGAAGTGGAATATTTGTATTGCTGGGACAGCAAGGGGACTGAGATTCATCCAGGGCTGTTGCTCCCGGGGAGCAGGCGAGGCCGCCCTGGGTCCTAGTTATGGCTGCATCAGCAGCTTCCGAGGCGCTGAGCTTCGACCAAGTGGCTTCAGATTCCATATTGAAAGTAGAATATGCGTCCAGGGTTTTGCCATTTTGGACTGTTAAAAAGCAGTGACTGGAGCTAAGGAAGGCCTGAGGGGCGAGAAGACACAGGCACGTGGTTGCTAGCTGATAATTGGCCACTGGAGGGACACAGGGGGAAGAATGCACTGGGTGCATGCCGAACACGACCCTGGTTGGGCCGCTCCACAGACGAGGGGCTCAAACTACCCATAACAGGTCCTAACCCTGCTACCCCATGCTGCCTGCTGCATCTGCTACTATCTACATCTCCTGCTGAGCTTAAGGGTGCAGTGGTTATGTACTTGCTGTGCTCGCCGCACCTGTTTTTGCTGTAGACTGCTGATTGCTGGTTACCGCATCTTGGTGGTGCTGCTAGTTACCGCTGCATCTTCATGCTCATGCAAAGAGCTTTCGGGCCATGTGCTGAGGAGCAACAGGGCCATGTGGCAGCGGGGCCGTGATGCACCCAGCTTCGGTAAATATGGTGCAGTTGAAAATGTGTGGGGCTGTGACTATAGGAGAGGGGGAAGGCAGGCGAGCAGCCGGCAGGAAAAAGCAGAGGTTGTTACCCTAAAGCTGGACTCCTGTCTCCCACTTCTTCATAGATCTCACTCACACGGCCCGCTCCACTTCATGCAGCAGCAAGGGGCTTGACTGACGCTCCTCCCGCTCACTCCTCATGCAATGTAGTGGACACTAGACTTTAACAATAGACTGCCAAGTAGAGAAGGAGGCCACTTGCAAATATTCCCACATGGAAAGCTAGGGGACTTGAGTACTCTGCATTTTGAAGCACAATTAGGAAGGAAATAGCCAATTACTTTAAGGAGAATAGTGGCTTGAAATCAGATTGTTTGGTAGAGTTTGACGTCTTTAAGGTGGTTATCTTGGGAAATGTATAACTATTAAACAAGTAGTGCGGGTTTACATACAAGAATTGGGCGCAGTCAAGGAACAATTGAGAAAGATGGAGATTCAATGACAGAGCCCTTCATGGGACCTAGATGGGTAAGCAAAAAAAAGAGAAAACCACGTGCACTTGCAACAAGGTGCAAGAATTGGAGGCAGATATGGAGGCAGTGAATGAACAATTGAGATAAATTGAGATTCAAAGACAGGGCCTCTTAGAGGACCTAGATGGGGTGACAGAACAAAGAGAACAGCTTGTACACTTGTTAGAGATGTTGAGGTGCTTGGACTATAGAGAATACTCCACCAGATTATATGTGGAGGGTGACAAACTGAGCAGGGTATTTGCATGATTGGAGAGATCTGGTAGGACAGGGTCCCTCAGTGGCAGCATTCATATGGCGAATGGAGATACTGTGCATTCCCTTGAAAAGATCAATCAGGTATTCACAGACTTTTATTTTGACCCATAAGCAAATAATGATCATGCTTCCAAATCAGAAATGGAAGGCTATATGAACAGAATTAAATTGACTTCTACCTCTGAGTCATTAGCCACCCCAGTCTCTAAAATGAGATAAAATCATCAGTTAAGGTGCTGGCCAGGGAGTAAAAACCCTGGTCTAATGAGTTTCCAGTCGAAATTTACCTTGTGTATCATGAATTATTGGCTCCCAAACTAGCAAAAATGTATTTGGTGGCCTTACAGATGGGCTCCTTACCTCACTCAACATGTGAGGCATTGATCATGTATTTTTCCTTTCCACCCAGGGGCTACTGAGATAGAGCTTTCCCGTTCTTACCAACATCGTACTTGGGAACCGACCACTTTTTGCTATCAAATGGTCAAGATATATTATAATGATCCTGATGTTACAAATGGTTATAATAGGTGTACCATGGCAGTGTTGAGGAACATGTAGCCTTTTGGAAGACCTTACTGTCGCAAGTTATTGGAAGGATTGCTGTTTCAAAAATAGTGTTACTCCGCCACTTGTAGTATTACTTTGTCAACCTCCCTGTGATTCACCGTAGTAGCCTGTTTAGAGAACTGAATTCCATTTTGCTTGATTTAATTTGGAATACCCAGAGACACAGAGAAGCACTGCGAACCCTGAGACTCCATTTCAGAGAAGGCAGGCTGAGGAGCACCTGATTTTGAGTTCGATTTGGCTGCCCAAATCCAGGACAAGGCTAGACGGCTTATAAATTAGATGCCTTACTTCTGGGTACGTTCCAAGTCTATTTCTGCAGTCTGCTCAGAGGGGATAAACATTCAGGGAGCCCTCCCCCAACTCCTTCATTAGGATTGTGATATCCTGCTGGGCACAGTGCCTGAAGCAGAGTACAATTAAAATTGTCTATGTCACTTATTTTACAATTGAGGGCTTACTGAGATTACAAAAAGTCCAGTCATCTGATGACATGGTTAGACAGAGGTATTGTTATGGAGGCGATCTGTATCATTGGGTTTGTTACACTTTTTTTGGGACGTGGTTTAAAACTGAGATATCTAGGTGGGGCATTTCCTTCTATGTCGTTCAATAATTCAATTAAACAAATGTGTCAGGAAGATACCCTGAACCTACCAAACATGACCTCTAAAGGTGCCTTGCTCACTGACGAGAGGGCTAAAGGTGGTGCAAGTAGAGTTGAATATTAAATTACATGGCCAAGATATTAAGGAGCACATAGCTTTAAACTTATAGATTTTAAACTAATACATAAAACTGATCTGGCTCCAAGGGAGGTGAGTCAAATATAACCAGGGATTTCATTGGAATACCCAACATGTAGGACCCCAGAGGCCAGATTCTGTTATATGCTTTAGTCCTGCCCAGTGCTCTGGTGCAATTAATAGATGGTTTCTGGCAACTGGCTACTCACAGGTAGGTTTGACCTTGAAAAACCAGAAGTCCTGCTGTTGAGTTTGTCCCCTCACCTCAAAAGATCAAAGGTGAGCAGGAGGTTCATTGCTCTTGCAATGGGTAAATGTGCAGGAATCAAGAGTACAAGTTTTCATGTGGAAATTTGAAAGGGAATAACTTACTTAGGGTCAGATGTACGAAACGGCGGGTTTGCGATTCCCGAATTTTAGCGATTCAATATTAGGAAATCACAAACAGCAATCTAATACAGTGTGTTTAACACTGTTTGCGATTCCCAGTGGGTCGCAATTGACCTACCTCATTAATATTCATGAGGTAGGTCGCAATTTGCAACACGTTGGGAATCTCTAAAAACACAGGATGGTGGCCTTCTGGGGACAGCAGGCCACCATATCTGTGTTCGCTTTTAAATAAAGTAACATCTTTTTTTTAAAATGCAACCTGTTTTCCTTAAAGGAAAATGGCATATGTTTTAAAAATAAAAGTGGGACCACTGTCTTCTCTTAAAAAACATTTTCGCATAAATTCACAAAGGGAAAGGGGCCCCTTGAGGACTCCTTCTTTGTGAATGGGTTACCACCAACATGAAGTTAAAATACCACGCTTTGGTCGCAAAACATTCATACATACCCTTGGGATTCGGTATTAGAGAGGGATGCCCTTCACATGCCCCTTCCTAATACCGACTTGCAAACCAAATTTGTGTTTCAGTTATAGGTTAGCGAATTGCAAATAGTACTTTGTACATTTAAAAATGTTTTTTTTCCGGTCGCAAATGGCTCAATTCTGCGAATCGGGCCTTTTGCAAGCTGAAAAAAGCATTGTACATCCGCGCCTTACTTACTTACTTATGACTACTACCCCTCTTGGGGTATAGACCATCAACCAGGACTCTACAGTCATCTCTGTCCTTGACTTTTCTTTCAATCTGACTCCAGGTGTAACCCATCTCCTTGCAGTCAGCCTCAAGATCTCGACACCATGTGTTTCTTGGCCTTCCTCTTTTCTTTTTCCCTTTCGGGTTCCAGGGGAGGGCTTGTCTGGTGGTGTTTGATACGGGCTTGCAGAAGGTGTGACCTATCCAGACCCAATATCTTTTCCCGATTTCTTTATGAGCAGGGAGTTGGAAAGTCTGCTACGATAGGTCGCCGTTGCTGATACTGTATGGGCAGTGGATATGGAGGATTTTCCTCAGACAGGTGTTGATGAAGGTCTGAACTTTGTTGATGGTGGTCACTGTTGTCCTCCAAGATTGTGCTCCATATAGAAGGACTGATTTTATGTTGGTGTTAAAAAGCCTAATCTTGGTTTGCAGTATTAGGTCCTTGGAGCTACAGACCTTCTTTAGCTGAATGAAGGCAGCTGTTACTTTGCCTATTCTTGCCTTGACATCAGAGTCTGTGCCACCCTGCTTGTCTATGACACTGCCTAAGAGGGAGAAGAAGGCCTCAACCTCTTCCACTGCATCACCTGCAAGAGTGACTGCAATTGTGCTGGCATGTTAGCCTTCAGGAGCTTGGTTTTCCCCTGTGGATGTTAAGGACAAGTTGTGCTGCCACTTTGTCGGTCTTCCCTTGCATCTGCGGATGGGTATGGGAGAGTAGGGTGAGGTCATCTGCAAAGTCCAGGTCATCAAGCTGCATCCAAGGTGTCCACTGGATCCCATTTCTTTTCCTTGCTGTGGATGTCTTCATGATCAAGTCGAGCCAGCAGGAAGAGAAACGGCGAGAGCAAACACCCTGGCAGACTCCAGTCCTCATTTTGAAGGCTTCAGTGAGTTGTCCTCCATGGACTATCTTGCAGGTCATTCCCTTGTAAGAGTTTCTGATAACTCCTACAAGTTTAACTGGCACACCGTAGTGGTGGAGGAGGAGTAAGAACACCAGAAATGGCACAGGCTTGGGATGAGTTACAGGCTTTGATGCCAGGTAAGGTCAAAGACGGACGCTGAATAGTGTCCAGGGAGTTTGATGTGTTAGATAACGCTGAGACACAAGCCCCTATTACGCTGCGGTTGATATGACTTTAGTTTTTCATCAGTTATATGTATGCACATTGGCATGAACAGTTTGCTGTGATCACATCAGACAGCTTTGTCCGGTCCTGTCACAGTGTCCGCCCTCATCAGTAACAATGGGTGCATGTACATAGGAACAGGCAATTCTGGAATACAATTAAATTATTCCTCGAAATAGAAGTTGAGATCACCTCTTACCAGGTACCCACCAGAGACAAATGTTTCCACATTAATAAGTTTGTTTATTCATTAACAAATGCTGATGTAGATGCTTATCTTTAAGACTAACAAGTGAAACATCTTTGTAATTGTGAGTACAAACTATATGCAGGATCACACTTGGTAGTGCAGAAGAAGATAGCATGACTCAACAAATACAGGGGCATATTTACCGCAGAATGGAGAAGCATGGCATTAAGCAAGCATTGCTAATGCCACGCTTCCCCATTCTGAAAATGCAGGGATGTACAGTATTCACAAGAATGCGGCGCACCCTACGTTTCCCCTAGCGCTGGCGCTGAATTCAGCTGCCTAGCGCCAACACAGGCACCCTTGCACCATAGTCGTTTTGTAACTTCTATGTGTGCTGCTTAATTCAGCACACATAGAAGTTGCAAAACTGTTTTTTTATATGATTGTTTTTGTGCAGGAAGGAGGACCTTCCTGTACATAAACAATCAGAGGCAATTTGCTGTTTCTATGTGTGATGCACAACGCCCACTGCAACACCCATTGCCCTCCCCATTCATGTTAAACACAGCTGTTAAAAGGTGCTTTATTTACAAGGCAGCGTTAAGCTACGTTAAGTGGCATGACACTGTCTTGTAAATAAAGCGAGGCCCCTATCACCATCACAACGTCACTGAAAGTGATGTTGTGGTGGCGATAGGGGCTTGTAAATATGCCCCACAATGTCTTAATATTATCTTGATAACAAATCAATAAATATTTTTTAAAAATGTTGAACACTTCAATTAGAAGTGGAGGCAGGTAAATGCAGTTTGTCTGGGCCTGATAATGATTTGCAGGTCACCTGGCCCACATGCTGTTGGTTTTTCTTGTGTGCTTGTTTAATAATGGTGGTGAATTGACTCTTTTGAGGCTAAGGTTGTGAAGGAAAAAGCTGTTCTGTTAGTGTATAGGCTGAGGGCACAGGCAAGAAGCATATCAAGAGACCCAGGTGTCACAGGTTCTTCTGGAGTGCTTCCTGCCTCTTCAGGTAGTGGATTTACTCTTTTGAGGAGGTGGCTATGGGAAAATTGTTCTATTGTCCCTTTGGCCCAGGAAGTGGGCGAGTGGTAGGTCATGTTACTGAGATGCCACAATTATTTTGGGGTTTTTCATTCCTTCACTTTCTTTGTGCTACTGTCTCCCTACCCCCGAATATCTTATCGAAAGATAGGGTACTCTTGCTGTATTCAAGTGTCCTACTGCATGCTTCTTCTTTCTTGTGCAGACCTATCAATTTTAAAACTCAAACCAAATATTCATGTATCCTCATTGCAAGGCACCCTACTCAACTTAACAACCTTTTTCATCAATCTTTCCTTCAGTTTATCAGGGTCGATACTCAAAATGTTATTACTGCAATACCCTTTCATGGCTCTCAGCCACGAAAGTACTAATTGTCACCACTACAACATACACAAATAATAGGACTGAAACTATTGCACCATTCCATATTAACACATACTATATTACAGCTTGAAACCTTGCCCCTCTATTAATTATATAAAGATTGGATAGCATTTAGTTACGCACCATTCTTTATTCCTTAGTTGGTAAGGATTTAAGTATTGACAGGTGGCCACTAGTGTGGCAGAGGTCTTCAGCTCTACCAGCTGAGCAAGGAATCAAATGCCGAATCCAGAAAGTCCACCAGCGTAGTAGGATAATTTGGTGAAAGCACTCCCACTAACCAAAGTAGAGCACTGTAGTCAAAACTGAAATGCTGTATGCAACCATTTTATGGTGGCTGGACAGTTTTCTTTTTCTGTTTCAGAAAGAGACTCAAAGTGTTTTTTTTTTCATGGACTTTTCAATGACCTTGATATACAGGAAATTCTCTTCCTATAGCTTTGGCCACTTTTCATCTTTACTGTCTGGCTCTGAAATGCCTCACATGGAGGTTCCATGTAGGGAAAGGATGTGTTTGAAGGCGCATCCAATATAGGAAGTGCTTTCTGATCCATTGACCCAGCTTCTCTGTGCTGTATAGGCTACCGAGTGATAGGATTCCAATGGTGGGGCCAGTGGAGGCTCTAACATTGGAAATCTATTAATACCCTGGATGTAACAAGAAAACTGTGGTATTGACAAGGCAGGAGCCTATCTTTTTGTTTTGCAGTCCCCCCCCACAAAATCTCAAATTAAGCCTTTTGTGCCCTCCCTCTTTTCCTATAGTTATCTACAAAATAGCTCCTAATGATCAAGTCAAGGATAGCTCCAATCAAAGGGAGAATAAACCCCAGATTGTCCCAAATTTTACCATATCTGACACCATTTAGCAAAGTGGAATTGATCCAGATATCACTGACAGCAGGATAATCACATACTTCTTCATGGTCATATATATTAACATAAAAAATGGAAGAGGAGGAAGTACTGGTGGAGAGTGGTCACTGTTAGACTTGGGGGTCTCTAGTTGGCACAGGTATGCACTTGTGACAAATAGGGACCCTCTCCTCTAGTCAGGGTAAGGGGGTACACTCCTAAAATAACCCCTGCTCACCCCCTTGGTAGCTTGGCACAAGCAGACAGGCTTATCTCAGAAGCAGTGTGTAAAGCATTTGTGAACACATACAGTAACCAAGTGACACACTACAGATGGGCACCACACAGGTTTTATATCAAAAATAAGTATTCTTTATATAGATTTATCACAAGACCATTAAACGACAAAAATACACAATACTGTTACTTTAGATGGTAGAATTTTGCTTAGTTCTCTGAAGTTCTTAGATGCGACACTTTAAGTCAATGTACCTTTTAGATGCGACACGCAGGGCAACGAAAGTGTTGCAACGATGTGAATGCGATGAAGATTTTGGTTCAAAGAAATAAAGACGTGACGATCTTCCAGATGCGGTACGCTTCTCCGATGTTGCGAGAAGACTCGACTCGACGCTTAAGCTGCAGCGGCGACACACTTTACGCGATGCGACGACAGCAACATTGGCAGCGACACTCTTCTCCGATGTTGCGAGACGCTTCCGCTCGATGCGATGCTGCAGCGGCGACACCCCTTTATGCGATGCGACGACAGCAGCTCCGACGGCGGCACGCTTCTCCGTGGATGCGAGGCGCTTTTCTTGATGCAGTGCAATGCGACAACTACGATGGCTGCGATGGCGACACGCTTCTTCCTCGATGCAAGACTCTTCTCTTGATGCGGTGCAATACGTCAGCTACGATGGCTGCGATGGCGACACGCTTCTTCCTCGATGCGAGACTCTTCTCTTGATGCGGTGCAATGCGTCAGCTGCGATGGCTGCGATGGCGACACGCTTCTTCGGCGTTGCAAGACACTTCCTGGATGATGCGAGACGTTTCTGCTCGATGCGATGCTGCAGCGGCAACACACTTTACGAGATGCGACGACAACAGCTCCGACGGCGGTACGCTTCTCCTTCTTGAGTCGCGCTTCCAGCTCCTTGCGACACGCAGTCCCTCAGAAGGCCCAACAACAGCAGCAGGCACTTCCAAAGAACTCTGGTAAGCTGGGGGGTGAAGTCTGTTGTTCCTTAGACTTCAGCAGGAGGCAAGCTCTTTTCCAAGCCCTTGGAGATCCTTCACAAGTTGAGCAAAAGTACACACAAAGTTCCTTTCTCCTCCCTTTGGCAGTAAGGCAACCACTGCAGGTCAATCCCCCAGGTTCAGGGATAGTTTCCTCCTCAGCTTCTTCTGGTTCCTCCCTCAGCAGAGGTTCTTCTTGTTTTCCCAAAGTGATCTAAATTCTTGGGATCAGGGTCCCAATATTTATACCCAGAAATCCTTTGTCCTCTGAAGGCAGAGGGGCCTTTGCCTTGTTCAAACAGGTTCTGGTCAGTACTGGCGCACTTTGTTTACATGACTCCTTCTTTCCTTTCACAGTGCAGGGCAGAGACATCAGACGCACCACAGGGGGTGGAGCCAGCACTGTGGGGGGCAGGCACTGTCCTATTCAGGTCTCAGGTGCAACTCCTCCCTCCCATCTAGATGCAGATCACTATATTCACAACTGGGCGGACTCCCCCTGTCTCCTGGAATCCCCCAGCCCTGTCACTCAAACTGAGACAAGGAATACACAACCTAGCAGAGGCAGGTTTGAATGGTTAGACAAGAAAATACCTACTTTCTAAAAGTGGTATTTTCAAACAAAGAATGTTAAAACTAACTTCACTAAAAGATGTATTTTATCATTCTGAGTTCAGGCATACTAAATTCGAATTTCTACCATGTTCCCTGAGTCAGTTAGGATTATAAAATGTAATAACCAAACTGCCCATTCTGGCCTATGGAGAACAGGTAGCCTTGCAGTAGTGAAAAACGAAAATGGCTGTAATTCACTATTAGAACATGCAACACACAGCAGGGCATGCCCTACCTTATCCTTACAATTCACCCTGCCCTTGGGCCTACCATAGGGGTGTCTGATATTAAGAAAAGGGAAGGTTTAGGGACTGGCAAGTGGGTGCACTTGCCCAGTCAGCATGACAGTACCAGACTGCACGCAGGCTCTGCAATGGCAGACCTTAGACACACTTTTACAGGCTGTTTCTGTGGGTGGCACAACCAGTGCTGCAAGCCCACCAGCAGCATTTGGATTTACAAGCCCTGGGCACTTCTGGTGCACTGTACTAGGGTCTGACAGGTAAACCAAGCCAACCAATCATGGAATCACAAATTCATACAATAATTTACAATAGGGAGAGCATATGCACTTTAGCACTGATCAGCAGTGGTAAAGTGCCCAGAGTCATAAAACAGCCAACAACAGGTCAGAAAAAATATAGGAGGAAGGCAAAAAGTTCAGGGATGACCCTGCAAAATGGGCCAAGTCCAACACTCACCCATATCCAAAACTCAGCTAGTTCCCAAACACAATCCAGCATTCTTCTAATTGTTCCTGAAACCTAGTAAAGAGCACATTTTATTGTAATTTAGAATGGACATTCTACGAGGAATTAGGCTTGTAGAAGGTGAGATCTTTTCCATTCCCTTTTTAAATAGGGGTCCAGTCAGCACTGAATGAGTAGGCACCACACCATTCAAGGAAAGTGAACTGGATCACTGTTCAGCACATCAACTTGTCTGGCTTGTGAGTTAGTTAATTAACCCATTAACCGTGGCATAAAATCCGCCGTGGTGCGGGTGAAATCTTGCGTGGAAGGGGCCGCGTCGGCCAACGGACATGCACAGCACTACGGAGGTAGTGCTCGCGATGGCCGATGGCCGACGCACGCATCAAAGGGGTTAAATAAGATAATTTAAACTACATAAAGAAATTGAAATGAAGCAAATAGAAATACAATAAAAATGATCTTGAATCCAACAATACGGTCTGTATCTCATGAGGCACAAATAAATAAAAAACTAATGTGAAATGTACCCAGTAAATCTGTACATTACTGAATATTAATCCCCAATGGGCTTTGCACTTCATCTGCTGCTTTCCCTACAAACTGTAAGATGAGGGGGCATCTTTCCAATTTTTTTACAGTACATTTATTTTATTCACACAAAATTGAAAATCATGATTAATTGATTGTCGAGTATATAAAAGATGTAATGAAACCAACAAAAGAATACAAGCACAATGAAGCCTAAGTATAAAGACCCCAGGGAACAATGTTCCCAATAACTCCAAATGTTTCCCCTTACAAACTCAACCACCCACCTAACTACCACAAAAGATGAACAAAGAGGAAAAGGCAAAAAGGCTCACACCTAGACACAAATCAGGCCAAGCACAAAACCCTAAAGATGCACAGTGAACCAGATGCATTCAAAATAAAAGATGAACACATGGCATATGAGAATTTAGCACAGTGATCTTAGTCCATACTCAGGTTTATCAGGTTGACCATTAAGCTTGGCTGACAATGATTGTATGTTAGACTTGTTCTTTGCTTCTAAAGACAATGTATAATGTTCTTTGTTACAAACATGAACCTATGAACAAGGCTGTGCTTGCCCCTATTTTTAGAGGATCTTGGTCAAGCAAAGCCATACAAAACAAGCATTTCCAATGCATTCGGTCACACCTTTGGGACCTTATATGTATTTAGCTATGCAGCACATTAGCCTGGGTGCTGAAATATCTACTGTTCTTTAACATGGAGGGAAAGTAAGCACCAAACTGCGTGACATGCCAGGTATGGGAACACATGGAGCGGTTAGCCTAGTGCTTCTTACCGGGTCGGATTTTTATGTGGAGCTCCCGTCCATCCAAATTGCCAGTAGCTCATGCAGGCTGCACACAGCTGCCCTATGCCTCTTAATGTTGCACTTAAGAATAGTTAGGTAAGATATAATATTTTCCTACCAATGTGCGTTCCGTATGTCAACCGTAAGATAGCAGCGATTCGAAGACTTTCTGGCAGTTGTACAGTAATAAAGCTTGCAAATTTTCCGTTTAAACTGTTGGATAGAACAGCTGTGTGTAAGATTAATTGGGTGCTTCCTGTACCGTAATGTTTAGGCAAACTCCCATTGATGCACTGCCAGACACAGCCACGAAACCACACTTGTGCACATAGACAGACCCCCACAACGTCATACCATCTTCCAGCGACATACTTGGAAAACCATGGTGCAAAGTGGGCCACCTGGCCCCACACAAAAAAAGGCTCATTCTGGCTTGCTCACCATGCCTGCCTCTTCGCCCAACATGTGCCTGCCATCCATACAGCATCTGTTTCGAAGCCCGCCAATCACCACAGGCTCGAGAACAAGAGGCAACAGCTTGGATTCCTGGTACCCCACGTGGCCAACAATGAAATGTTGGCTGTACACACCAAAGCATGTGAGATGCAAATGAGCCACTCTCCACACAATCATCCTGTGAGTTGAATTTCAAAACAACATACAGTCTGATGTATTACCCTACATTACAAACACAGCCCCCAACCACTCAAGTCCTCAACCTTGAAACTCAACACCCTCCGTCCCTCGGGCAGTGGCACAACACAGGCCCCTGCAGGCCCCCCCGGTGCAGGGGGGGGCAAGTTCCAGGGGGCACCCTCGGCACAGCACTCTGCCAAAGAGCTCCTTAATGAGTCTGGAGGGGGTCCCCTCCAAGTACCTTGCAGGGGTGGCTCGAGTTTTGTTAAGCCTGTGCCCTCGGGGCAGGCTAATCCTGTACAACCAAACCAATGAAAGTAAGCACAGGAACCCAGACCCTCCAGAACGTATGTTGCCGATCCAGGGCACCACACTCCAAATTCTCACGACACAACAATCTCCACAGCCCGCGTGTGCAGAACTCCACAGTCTGGACCATGCATTGTCCGGAACCTGATAGAGAGAGACTGACTGACTGACTGAGAGAGAGAGACATAGAGAGAGACTGAGAGAGAGAGACTGACTGATTGACTGAGAGAGAGAGAGAGACTGACTGACTAAGAGAGAGAGAGACTGACTACGAGAGTGAGAGACTGACAGAGAGAGAGAGGGACTGACAGAGAGAGAGAGGGACTGACGGGGAGAGAGAGAGACTGACAGGGAGAGAGAGAGACTCACAGAGAGAGAGCGAGAGAGACTGACTGACTGAACGACTGACTGACTGAGAGAGAAACTGACTGAGAAAGACTGACTGACTGACAGAGAGAGACTGACTGATTGACAGAGAGAGGGACTGACAGAAAGAGAGAGACTGACTGACTGACAGAAAGTGACTGACAGAGAGAGAGAGAGAGACTCACACAGAGAGAGAGAGAGACTGACAGAGAGAGAGAGAGACTGACTGAGAGAGAGACTGACTGACTGAGAGACTGACTGACAGAGAGAGACTGACTGACTGACAGAGAGACTGAGAGAGAGAGACTAACTGACAGACAGACTGACTGACAGAGAGAGACTGACTGACTGACAGAGAGACTAAGAGAGAGAGACTGACTGACAGAGAGAGACTGACTGACTGAGAGAGACTGACTGACAGAGAGTGAGACTGTGATGGAATTGGGGTCAAAGTAACCATGAAGCTGTGCAATGCCTCTTAAGATTGCTGTTGACTGCTAATAAAAATGTATTATCAAAATGTGCTCTTTGTAGTTACATCTGATTTTGAAATATAGCATCGTCACATTATCTAATGTTTGGAAACGGGTTTGATTTTTTTTACTCTAGCCGCGCCCCCCACTGACCCGGACCAACTGACCCCACCCCTACCGGTGCAGCCCTCTGCCACAAACCACACTGTAATTTTGGCTCCCGACAGAAAGTTGTGAATACCCATGTCATGGATGATGCACAAACCTTGAATTTTATCCTATTGTCAATCAGTAGACAGTGGAAAGCTTTAAGAGCAGGTTTGCTGTGGTCCCTCTTGCGAGGTTGTGGCACATTCTTGGTGTCTAACTCTGGAATTTTCGAGCCTTCCCCTCACTGGAACCCCAGAGAAAACCCCAACCCTTCTTATGTGTAATCCTGCAGTTTAATCTAGATTAAATGCAAATTAGGGTAAACACTCTGAGAAAGAGATATTCCGACCATTTTTAACTCAACCAGATTCTTTCAGAGGTATAGACAGCTCCAATAACCAAGATGCAAACACACATGACCTTTGGACTAGATACTGAAACTAGTTCAATATATAATTAAAATGTATAGTGGAAATGAGCTTCTTTTTACAATTGAGGGTGGAGAACCACTAACCCTGCCATCATTAAACATTGATGATAGATTAGTGTATATTTACACATTTCTTTTTATTTCACATGAATTGGTTGCAGTGGAGAATTAACCATTTACTGCAGCTATCTACAAAATCTCAGTCTTGTACTTATCTAAATATATGCATATGCTCAGTTAGAATTTTTGTGTGCATCTCATAAAAAACATTTCAGAAGTATATAGTGCTAATTTTGAATATTTTCACTTTTAATTCCCACTTATAATTGTTATTAAAAATGTCAGATGGCAAGTGGTGATTTCCCTACACCAACAACAATTAATGGAAATATGTTATTTCCAACATTCTTGTAACCCCACACACATTCAGTTATTCTCCTGCTGAATTCTCCCTACAATGACTGTCTTCCACAACATCTAGAGGATTTACAGTCCGCTGCTGATTACACTGCATACAAGCTACATAAAAACAACTTTATTCTTCTTCATAAGCGGCCTTTCTGGAGAATCCATCCTAAGACACACCTCCCTCTTTCTTACCTGCTTTCAACAATGCTAATTTTGCTTCTATGAGCTATATAATTGGCTGCATCTCATCTTTTCCTCTTCTTTAGGGGTGTTGCCAGCACCGCTCTTTCCATCTCTTATTATTTCTATGTCTTATGAACTTCTTATATGTCAGGTTGCTTTGTGATAACCTCTAATGCTTTCATCATTGATTTATTTCACTAACAAGCTCTTCTTTTACAATTATTGATCTGGAATTTCATGTTATCTCATTCAAGCATAGAAAGTTTCATACTCTCACTCTGACCAACTGAGCAGATAAAAGATTATTGTCTAACTCAAGCACCTTCATACTATACATATGCACCACTCACTTTCATGCTTTCTGAAATGTAAAGAACAACTAGTCACTTTTGCATGAAATCATGTCATATGAATAATTTGACATGAATATCCAGCAGTTTTCCACACTCACGCCATATTACAGATATGACATCTGTGGTGCATTTCTTGTTCAATCCATCGGTTGACATGATTCTTTTATTAGCAATACAATAAATACTTTGTCTGTTCCTTAACTTCCCATTGTAAATACTCCACCCCCCCAAGCCTGGCATTACATGTCACTTCTATTATACAATCTCATCATTCGCCCTCTTTAATACTGATGTTTAAGTTGAATATTAAAACATCAGTATATTAATGATCTGGCTCCCTTATCCTTCCCATTCTATTGTGCTAAGTAATTGTATTACAAGGAAATATTTAATTGTTACAATTTCAGCCACTGTAAGTGAGAACAAATACTGGGAAAAAGATAGCTAGATTAAGAGCCACCCCTGGGTACTTACTGCGTCTCGTGCAGGGAGCCCATATCCCTGCCCTGAAGTACATTTTTCACGCCCCTGACAACATTTCACTCACTGGCCCTACCAGATTGCAATACACTATATCATAAGATGTTTAAACGTGAACTGTGCTCTCTTCTTCGTTTGCTGGTTCTTCAGTGATAGGAGTTTGTGGAACTCTCCTTTCATCTTTGTGCCACAATTTATGCTCATCTGTATTCATTCTTCGAGTATACTCCTACACTCCCCTTTTCTACAGCTCACACTACACCATTTTTACTTCTAAGGAACTTAATTAGCTGAGGCCCTGATGTCAAGAACCTCAGACTGGCTGTAATTCGCAGGAAGCTCAAAAGACCTCTTGTTAAGAAAAGCTTACCACAATCCAGCACCTAACCCAATGGAGAAAAAACAAAAAATGAGTCAGAATCCTGTCAGGCAATGGCCATGACAAGTAAATACTTGTACAGCATTTTTCCAGGATGGCGGCTGCCATGTTTGAACTTTAAGATTAGTGTTATATTTTATTTGTACACAAATGTTCCAATTCCTTCAATGTGCTTGCGTGCTGCCGAAACTGTGCACTTCAACTGTCTTTCATGGATGAGAGCAGTGTCTCTTTTTCATGGTTTCTCTGACGGAGTGTTTCCTGAGAGGAAATTCCTAATTTTTATATCCACCCATTGTTATTTTTGGTGTGTACACCAGGGCATGCGCAATAGAGTAGTGTTTCAGTACAATTTCCTCAGAGTTGAAGTAACTCAATGTCTCACGACAGAACAAGCATAAATTTTGGATAAGAACATGCAGCATCAGAAAAAGAAGTTCTTAACAAACAAAAACAAACTCAAGTAAGGTGACTGTGTTGTTGAACTCAAGATTTTGACTGCTATTTTAATAAGAGTACTGAGAAGAATTGGAAATGCAGTGGTATCAAGAGAGAAACCCCATAAGAAAGGCATATGGAGATTCCAGCATATCAAAAATTAATGAAAAACCTATTGTTGTAGGAAGACCTATATAGAAAAGATTATTCCTCAGGAGTTTTAGTAAAAGAGAGTTCAAGAATGGTATGAATGAATAATAATTCAGAGAGAGATTGGAAAGTGAATGATTGTTTAGCCAGAGAGTGTTAGATGGACAGAAAATGCAAAGCTGTTGATTAACAATTTCCAGATATTATGTCATCTGAGCATACAGCCTTACCCAAAGCACAACAGTAGGCAGTTCCTGGAAATGTACTGAAGACACCATAGCTGACTCTGAGGCAGTCTCTCTTCTATTTCCCAATCACCTTCCCACTTTGGCGGCAGGCATTGAGAATGAAATTATTCCTTTGCTCGTTGACATAAGGGGGTATTGAGGAATGCTCATCTGCTCTTGTAGAGTCTGACACAAGGTTAGTGTCTTATCTAGACAGACTGACGTGCCTAAAGAGATTCCACCCAAGCAGAGTGGCCGAAGGATTGGATTTGAAGAATTTAGCTGTATAACCAGAAAAAATGCAAGAACAGTTAAACCTTACCATTGAGAAGAGCACAAATCTAAGATAAGAGAAGAGATTAAAGGGCACACCAAGAGTCTTGGCACTTGTTTCAAAGATTAGATGCACTATCCGCAGTGTTTCCTTCAGTGTCCAAAGAGAGCAATCCAAGGGTTAGAACAACAGATAGGGCGGCTACAGAATTGTCTACTCAGGTGATACACGCAGTCTCCCCAATTATTCCCTTAGCTCATCCAGAACGTTTCAGCAGGGATCCTCAGAAAGCCCAGATATTTTTAACACAATGTTATCTTCCCTTTCTCTGATATTCTATAATTGTTTACTGTAAAAACCAATCCACGGTCGCTTTTATATTGTCTTATTGTCTTATCTGAGTGGTTATGCATTTGCCTGGTCTATGCCCTTATTTAGTCGTAACGATCCAATACCAAATGACTATGAGATACTTAAGATGGAATTTCTTCGCATTTTTAACAGAAGAGCAGCCAGCCAAGCCACTGGTAATAAATTGTTGGATTTTAAGCAAGGAAACAGAGATTTAATTGCATACTTGGGCTAATTTAATAAGTTGGTTGTCGAAACAGAGGGGCCAGAATCAAAAAGGGCACTCGTTTTTTATAGAGGACTGCAAGAAAAATTAAAAGATGCCTTGGCACAAATTCCAGATCAACCCACTGAAGTTTCGAAACTCATAGATTTGGCACTATAAATAGATCAGAGATTGAGAGAACGTAAAAAGAGAAGAAATCTAATTTTCATCTGGCCAAAACTGAGTCAGTTAAAACTACTGATCGTACTTCCATGAAAGAGCCAATATACATTGGAAGCCTTCTGGCCCATTAACGAAAAATGAGGAAGAAAGACGCCGATCAGAAAATATATGCATGTACTGTGGTAAGTCCAGCCATTGCGTGAAGGAGGGTCCAAAGAAACCCAAGAGCATTCAACCTTTAAAAGGGAGGCCCCATCAGTAAGAGGAGTGGCTCTTGTGGATGTTACTGAAAAAAAGACAACTCCAATTCCTCAATAGCTAGCTAATACATTACAATCTGCTGCTCCTCACTTAGAAATATCCGTTATCACCAAGTTTGTCGAAAAATACATTTCTGAAGTTTTGGTGATGATTGATTCGGGAGCCACAGGGAATTTTGGTGGGATAAAACATGCAAAGAAGAATTTTGAAAATGTCCAAGCTGTAGAAGGTACTAATTTAACCTCTGGCTCGATAACTGAAGAAACAGAACCTGTGGCGTTAACTTTGAGTGATTGTCATCATGAAAAAATCAGTTTCAAACTAATCGATGCTCCTCCATTTAAATTCATTCTTGGATTTCATTGGTTGATGGAGCATAATCCAAATATAGACTGGGAGAAGAGAACAGTGAAAATGAATTCACATAATTGCCTTGAACATTACATCCAAGTTCACAGTGAAGTTGAACAAGTCTCTCAGGCAACTATCACAGCACAACAATGTAAAACTATATGTGCCCTTGAAAGCATTAGGATTCCGAGTGAATATCGAGATATTGCTACCTTCTACAATGAAAGTGAAGCAGAAAATCTCCCACTGCATCAATCCTATCTGTGCAAGATAGACCTTGAGCCAGGGGCCACCTTACCCTGCAGTAGGATCTATGTCTGACTAAAAAGGAGAACCAGTACTTAAAGAAGCATTTGGATAAATACCTTGCAAACTGATTTATTCGTCCATCAAATTCTCCTATATCATCGCCTTTGTTCTTCGTCCCTGGAGAAGACTGGAGACCTCAGAACCTGCACTGACTCCAGAGAGACTAATAAAGTCAGAATAAAATTTTGATATCCATCAACGATAATCTCAGTTTTATTGGATCAGATCAAATGAGCCAAAATATACAACAAATTGGATCCACGAGGTGCTTATCACCTTATTAGAGTTTCCGAAGGGGACAAATGGAAGACGGCCTTCCATACTCGTTTTGGCCTCATCAAATACCAGGTCATGCCCTACGGCCTGTGTAATGATAAGGCAGCCTTCCAGGACTTCGTCAATGACCTTCTCAGAGAGTGTTTGGATACATTTGTTGTAGTTTACATCAATGACATTTTGAGTTTTTCTAAGAACCCAGAGGAACATGTACAGCATGTAAGAACCATCCTACAAATGTTACTTGAACATCAACTATACGTGAAATTGGAAAAATGTGCCTTTCACACTAAAGAAGTGGAGTTCCTAGTATTCATCGTTTCTCCATAAGTAGTCTCTTTGGACCCTGCTAAAGGTAAGGCAAGCCAAGACTGGCCCTCTCCAACCTCAGTAAAAGAAGTGCTGAGTTTTATTGGGTTTGCAAATGTTTACTGTCGACGCATTGAGAATTTTCCCAGAAGTTTGTCCCCATCACATGCCTTCTAAAAAAATTAGTCAATTTCTGTTGAACCCCAGAGGCATAGAGAGACCCTTTACATTTTTTGAAAGAGGCATTTATATCGGCCCTTATTCCCTTACATCCAAACCCTAAAGAACCCTTTTATGTGGAAGCTGATGCCTCAGACTTGGACATAGGAGGAATATTGTCACAACATCATAAAATCATGAGCCAACTTCATCCAGTGGCTTTTTCCTGTCGAAGTTTAACTCCTCCAGAAGTAAACTACTCCATAGCTAACACAGACCTATTGGCTGTCAAAAATGCATTTCAGGAATAGAGGCATTATTTCTTAGGAGCACTACATTTTGTTACAGTATATACCGATCACCAAAATTTAATATTTAAAAAATCTACTGAGACCTTAACACCCAAACAACTAAGATGGTAATTATTCTTTGCAAACTTTGATTTTGTCATCACGTATAGACCCGGGCCCACAAATAGAAAAGCAGATGCTCTTTCTCGAATAAACATTGAATCCAATCCAGGGACGTACGCAGTTGGTTTCCTACTACCCACAGAAATGTTCGTAGATGTGGTAACATTTCAAGAAATTGAAAAAAGAGTGTAAGAATCATTACCACCAGAAAAGGTTAAGTCATGGGCAGAAGAAGCTCCAAGAAGGGAAGTACACAATGATTTACCATACTTTAAAGGAAATCACAGAATTGAAAGAACTAGTTCTATAAGCCTTCATGATGATCAGCTGGCTGGGCTAAAGGAGTTAAAAAAACTACAGAGTTAGTCAATATACAGGTTTGGTGACCTGGCATGACCCCTCAGATAGAACAGAATGTTCAAACTTGCAATAACTGCAATAAAGGAAAGGCTAACAGAAAAACAGACAAGCTCCTCAGGGACTATTACAGACTCTTCCTATTTCACCTTACCCATGGCATACTGTCACCAAGGATCTAATAGTTGACCTCTCTTCTTGTCAGGGGACAACACAATGCTAGTGTTTGTAGATACCTTTTCAAAGATGAGCCATTTCTTATCACTAAAAGAAGTTCCCCGAGCACAGCAGTTAGATTAACTGTCTACCAAACACACAGTTAAGGCACATGGAATTCAAATAGTAATTTCAGACAAATCGTTTCTCATTTCTGGAGGGCCATCATGAAAAGACTAGGAATAGACTCCCGGTACTCAACCAGTTACCATCCTGAGATGACCAAACAGAAACAGTAAGCCAGAAATTAGAACAATATTTGCATTTATACTAGATCAATAATGGGAGTGGAAAGAGTTGCTTTGAACAGCAGAGTTTGCTTATAATATTGCTGTTCATCCTTCCACAGGTTACTCACCATTCTATATAAATCATGATAGTCATCCAAATGTTTAAATAGGTAAAGAAGAAGAGTCTGTACCAGTAGGTAATACCTTAATGAAAGATTTGGGGTTAGCTCAACAATCAGCCAGAGAAAATGTACAGAAAGCTAAGAATTCCAATAAAAAATAAGCAGACAAAAGAAGGAAACCACATCCAAACTATTCAGAGGGTGAGAAGATTTGGTTGTCTACATGACACATGCATTCAAGTGGTAATAGAAAATTTCAGCCTAGATTTTTAGGTTCTTTCGAAATAATTAAGATAGCGAATCCAGTGACAGCAAAGTTGAAATTACCTCCATAGATGAAGGTCTACCCAGTTTTCCATTTTTCACTCATTAAGAAAAGTCCACAAAATCTGCGTGTAAAGTTCCCTCTAACACCAATCCAGATAGATTCTGAGAATGAGTTTGAAGTCAGTAGAATACTAGATTCCAAAATCGTGAGAAAACGTTTGTTCTATCTGATTGAATGGAAAGGTTTTGGTCCTTAGGAAAGGCCATGGGAACCTTCCCAAAATGTTCATGCTCCCCGTTTGGTCAAAGAATTTCATAAGGCCCTCCCATCTAAACCAAGATTGCTAAGCAGGTCTTTGAGTGGGGTACTGTCAAGAACCTTAGACAGGCCGCAAAATACCTCTCATTAAGAAAAGCTCAGCAGAATCCAGCACCTACTCCATTGGACAACAAGACGAATCAGAATCCTGGAAGGTGATGGCCATAACTAGTAATTACTTGTACAGCGTTTTTCCAGCATGGCAGTCGCCATGTTTGAACTTTAAGGTTAGTGTTGGACCTGACCCTTTTTGCAGGGTCATCCCCAAACGTTTTGCCTTCCTCCTGTATTTTTTCTGACCTTTTTTTGTTGGCTTTAGGACTCTGAGCACTTTAGTACATGTGTTCTCTCTTTTAAACATGGTATGATTGGCTTACACCTGTATGGCATATATATATATTTTTTTAATAATATTTTTATTGTTTTTTAAACACAAAACCAAACCGGCACATACAAAGTCAGAGAAATGTCCATTCTAATACAAACAAACAGTATCATGATGACATTCGACCCGTGGTGGGATAGGGATCCACGTAGCCTCATATATTCATACAGTTCCCAGCAACAACAAGAAACCAGGACACCCCTACAGTGCAAATGGACAGCGGCATTTAGCAGCGATTGGGGAATACAAGAATGCCGCTCCTAAGGGGGCGGGGTCAGCACCCTGTATGGCATATTTAATTTACCTGTAAGTCTCTTGTACAGTGGTATCCCATATACCCAGGGCCCATAAATTAAATGCTACCAGTGGGCCTGCAGCGCTACTTGCACCACCCACAGAAGTAGCCTTTCAAACCTGTCTCAGGCCTGCCTCTACAGGGTCTGCATGTGCAGTTTACTGCCACAATGACTTGGCATTTAAAGTTAATTGCCAAGCCTGAAACTTCCATTTTACTACCTATAGGTCACCCCTAAGGTAGGCCTTAGGTTGCTGTATGGGCAGGCAGCTGTGTAGGTAGAAGGTAGGGCTTGTGCCTTTATTGTGTGGCATGTTCTGGTAGTGACAAACACTCTATTTAGTTTTTCACCACAGTGAGTGCTGCTCCTCCCACAGGTTAACATTGAGAATTCCCTTAAAAGTCTTTAAGTGGTAATTCCTGATTTGAAAGGAGTAGTGTTGCCATGTTTGGTATGTTTTGAATAGTGGAGATAAATACTGCTTCTTCGTGTGAGTGGATTTTTCATTACTATGGTAGAAATACCACTTTTAGACAGGTGGCATCTACATTCATCTACTTACTGAATGATCTTCCTGGGCTGGGAGAGAGGGAGGTGGGGCGCACATACATTTGTATAGTCTGTATAGTCTGGGCCCTACACTCACTCAAAGGGCACGTTTACCCCCTACTGATGTCTGGAGCCAGGGTTGGGACTGAATTGGGTGTTTTGCACTTCTAAGATTTCTTTTGAAGCTACCTTCACATCAAATACATTTTGAGTATAAGTGCAGGGGCTCTGACCCCATGATTTTAGACACTGTGTGGGACTTGTAACCAGACGCTTCTGGCTCTACATGCTGCACCAAAGGACTGTTGTGCTGCCAGAAAAGATCCCCACTTGGACTATTTTTGCTTTGCTGTGCTGTGCTGACCTGCTTGCCTGTTTGGCTGCTAGAGGCTCTTCCACTTGGCTGAACTCAGTGTGCTAGTCTGCTGCTGGTGCCTGTTTCCTTGCTGCTTTCGTGCCTCCAGTGCTTCCCAGTGGGCTGTTGTCGTGCCTACCATCCCCTGTTCATGTTAGGAGTTTTAAGGGGTTCAGCAGGATCCCTTTCAAACTGCCTAGAACTTGGTCATGGGAGTAGTGAGTCCAGCCACCCTAAACTGTCCCCCTCAACCTCCTTGAGCACTCTCAAGTGAGGAAGGTGTTTGTGAAGCACTTTTTCCCCTTTTACCAGGAGTTGCGGGGATCTGCACCGGCTGCGACAGCGCATGGTGAGCACCTGGTGCCAAGATGGCTCAGTGCGTGCCATCCCTGTGTTCTGCATGTATGACGTTACAACGCATACTTTTACAACGCATGCACTTACAACACAATTTTTACAACGCAACATCCACTACAACGCATTCCATTACATCGCATGACACTACAACGCATTTTTAAAAACTACCTTTACAACGCATTCCATTACATCGCATACTACCTTTACAACGCATACCATTACAACGCATAATATTACATTGCACTTAAGGTAAGTATTGGATAGTATAGGGGTAAAAATTACTATTCTTACTCCAGGGGGTGCAACAGTAGGGTAAGTGTTGGATAGAATAGGGGTAAAAATTACTATTCTTACTCCAGGGGGTGCAACAGTAGGGTAAGTGTTGGATAGTATAGGGGTAAAAATTACTATTCTAACTCCAGGGGGTGCAACAGTAGGGTAAGTGTTGGATAGTATAGGGGTAAAAATTACTATTCTAACTCCAGGGGGTGCAACAGTAGGGTAAGTGTTGGATAGTATAGGGGTTAAAATTACTATTCTAACTCCAGGGGGTGCAACAGTAGGGTAAGTGTTGGATAGTATAGGGGTTACAAATTACTATTCTAACTCCAGGGGGTGCAACAGTAGGGTAAGTGTTGGATAGTGTCGGGGTTCTACCCCTATACTATCCAATACTTACCCTACTGTTGCACCCCCTGGAGTAAGAATAGTAATTTTTACCCCTATACTATCCAATACTTACCTTAAATGCAATGTAATATTATGCGTTGTAATGGTATGCGTTGTAAAGGTAGTATGCGATGTAATGGAATGCGTTGTAAAGGTAGTTTTTAAAAATGCGTTGTAGTGTCATGCGATGTAATGGAATGCGTTGTAGTGGATGTTGCGTTGTAAAAATTGCGTTGTAAGTGTAGTGAGTTGTAAAAGTTGCGTTGTAAAGGTTGTTCCCCCCCTGAGGTCGTCGAGGAGAGAGCAATGCGGCTGCCATCCTAGTGGGGGGCTGGGTCCTCAGGCGGAGCACAGCACTGTAAGACTGAGAGGTATCTCGCAACTGCGACACGGCCGCTTGAGACCAGATGAGGTCTCTGAAATTGCTGCCCTGTTCACAGGAAGCCTTTGGTGCTGGGAGCAGACGAAGGCTACACCGCGCTTTCACGGACAGCCCCATCTGTAAATTCTGCATGCGTGGGACCCAGCAAGGTCTCTATGCCGACGCTGGCAGTGTGTGCATGCCCCCCTCCTAGGACATACTTTGGGGCACTTGGCTGATTTCCTGGCTTATGGGGGGAGACCTGGATGTAGGCTCCCCGGTTCACCGTTTGGGGAAATCTGCTAGCTTACCATATTACATGGAGAAGGCGTGCATGGGGTCCCGCAGACTACGTGTCATGCCTGAGCACGCTTGTTCATATTGGGCTCAGATACCTACCATACTCCGGCGAATATGAGCGCTGGTGTGCGGGCCCTGTTGTCATGATTAAAGGTGGGATCCATGGGTAAGTGCCTTACCTACGACGTATTTATGGTTTTCTCATGATATGGTGATTCATGTGTTTTTCTTGGCATAACCAAACTGCTGCCTTTTATGCCCTGATGTTGTTAGGTATATCGTTCTACGTCCTTGCACTGGCAGGATAACAAGTGTTAATTCAGGATTGCATAGTATGCTCAGCATTCATGATTTTACGTGTTTTCTCTCTCTAACCTAACTGCTGCAGTTCATGCCCTGATGTTATGGTATATCTTAGTTTTGCCTTGCCACGATAACAAGTATTATTTTAGGATTTGGATTTGTATGCGCAGTGAGGGTGTTTTTCATGACGTGTGCATCATATAAGTCTTTACCTTAGTGCACTAATTGTGATGTTACAGCAAATGCCTAGTTGACAAAGTAACTATTGTTTCATGTTGCTTTGGTCTATCTTTGTATGCAATACAGAAACTTATTTTTCTATAATATTGTGTGGAGTCTCTTTTGTGGTGTATATATTGTGTCATCGGTATGAGTGTGTTGGTTAAATGCTTTACACATTGCCTATGGTAAGCCTGACAGCTCGTTCCAAGCTACCAAGGGGGTGAGCAGGGGTTATCGTGGGTGTGTAACTCCCTTACCCTGACTAGAGTGGTGAGTGTTGCCTGGCTTAGGTGCCTACCCTAGCTAACCAGAAACCCCATTTCTAACAGTTAATATTATAATTTATTTGTACACAAACTTTCCAAATCCTTCAACGTGCCCGTGCTCTGCTGAAACAGCACAATTCAACTGTTTATCATGCTGGAGAGCAGTGTCTCCTTCTAGCGCTTCGTCCGATAGAGCATTTCCTGACAGGAAATTCCTCATTTTTGTATCCACCCATAGTAATGCTCAATAGAGTGGTGTTCCACTACAATTTCCTCAGAGCTGAATGTACTCAGTGTCTCACAACAAAACAAGCCTGAATTTTAGATAAGGACCTGTAGCATCAGAAAAAGAAGTTCTTAACAATGAAATCAAATCAAGTAAGGTGACTGTGTTATTGAACTAAAGTTTTAGAGTGTTATTTTAATACGAATACTGAGAAGAACTGAGAATACAATGATAGAAAGGTGTAGGGAGATTCTAGCATAATTAAAAATCAGTGAAAAAAATATGGTTGGAAGAAGACCTTATAGAGAGAAGCTAATTCCACAAGAGTTTTAGAGTAAGACAATTCAAGAGGGGTATGAATGAATACATAATTCTGTGATAGATTGTAAATTGAGTGATTGTTGTGCCAGAGACGGAAAGAAAATTAAAAGCTGCTTATTATTAATTTCAAGATATTATGTTGTCTGAGCATACAGACCTATTCAAAGCACAACAGTAGGTGGTGGCTGATAATGTATTGAAGAAAGCGTAGCTGACTCCAATGCAGTCTCTCTTTTATTTCCCAATCCCCTTCCCCACCCGGTGGTGACCTGTATTGCAAATAAAATTATTCCTTTGCTGTTTGTCATAAGGGGGTATTATGGAAGGCTCATCTGCTCCTGTGGATTCTGACACCAGGTTAGTGACTTATCTTGACACCTGATTATTGAGTGGTGGATTTTCACCCAGCTGATAACTTTGAGCGGAATTTCAACAATTGCATTTCCAAGTGTCTGTGGTGCTGGAATTATCAGGCCTTCAAATCTAGTGCTCAACAATGCTGGGCCCTGAGACACCAGACCGCTCTTTCATGCTGCAGGTACAGGGACTGGGAACAGTAACACAGCCTGTCCCCATATGAATCCTGCGTCATCAAGGGAAAACAGACAATGCTCCCGTAGCACAGGAACAACCCTGTCCTGGTGCACTCACTGCCCCCAATCCCACCCTCCAATCAGCATTGGGCCCTCCTGCTGACACTTTCCCCCTGTTCATAACGCAACCACACAGAAAAGGTCTCTGTATCTCCAGCTCCCCTGATGGGGATACTGGCCGGAATTGGGGAATTTAACACTCCGATATCCTAGTATCAAAAATCGGCATGCTCATAATAAGGGAACGGCCTAAGTGTTTCCTGTAATGTAAAAATCCATTGTTCCCACCATTTCTTCAGTTTCCTGACTTAAACTGTATCCATGGACATCAATATCTTCTTCATAAAGTAGCAAGTTAAACTACCCGATACCGCCATTGGGCACTTTGTATGCAACATACAACCTTGTGCTCCCATGGCATACCAAACAACCCCAAAACAAATGGGCTATTGTCCCACTATGTCAAAGTGGACCTCACTCTGGCTAGGGTTCAAAGATTACAGCAGTCTCCCTGACCTTAGCAACGTTCTATGTGTGTCTGAGCTTGTGTACACCATTCTCTCTGGAAGCCACTCATGACAGTCTCTGTACATTTTTCAACCTCTATGCGTGAAAAGAACCACAATGGTACTTCCCTTCTCTCTAATGCAGTTTCCAACACAATCGCTGAATTTTATTTTCAGTCCAAGTCTGTAAGATCATTCTTTCACAAGATGGCTCTAGTTCAAACTTTGCATGAAGAAACAGGAAGTGACAGATGTGTTTCTTCCCAAACCATCATGGTCACCTCTGCAACCTGTAGGGAATGATGTCCTCCGTGAAATATGATATAATAAGAGTAAAAATATCTACAAGTGAATTAATAAAAATACATGGTTGAAGAGCATAAGGAGGTTCAGTGGGCTGAATGTTTTGAAACTTAATTTGAATAGCTGTTTACTTATCTGCCGTGAGGTACTTCGCAATATATATATAATTGGAGGTTTTTTCGTGACCAACAACTTATTCATCCCATCAGTGACCAAATCTAGGAGATGCCTGTTGCTTCCATGTGATATTAGTGTTGAGCAAAACCTTGTCAACCGGAAGGAGTCACCATTACTTCTGACTGCTTCAACAAGTGAAGGTGTGGAATTGCGTCCAGCTATTGACATGGTCAGGGAATGGGAGAGAAGGGCCTTTAATCCAATTCATTTCATGGCCAAACACCTTATTGTGATAGCAGATCAAATATAATTCCCTCAAAATCATCGCCCACCCTGAACATTGCCTCTACTTGCCAGCTTGTTTAGGTATAAAGGGCATTAAGTAGGAAAAATGTGATGCTAAAATGTACACAATACAGTATTTCAAAGAATATTTATTTTTTTCTTCATTGTGGAAAAATTCGTAGGACTAGTGGGTTGATTGGCATCCGACGCTATGCGACTTGATGCCTGCCAATGCTCCATGTTAATGATGTTTATGGCTGGAGCTCCCTGTTCATTATCACCTCCATTATAAGATGCTGCCTAGGGTCGGTTTCATGGAAGTGTGTTAATTTAATAATGTGCATTGTAATAATTGCATTTAAAGTGTAGAGAAGGCACATTTCAACTAGGAGTTAGTAATAGTAAATTGGTTTCTAAAGGAATCAGCAGTCAGCAGAACAACTTCTCTGAAGCATTCCTGTAGTAACGGTTGCATTGGACACAAATGACTAAGAAAAGTACATTATTAGTGGGCGTGGCTGGCAGCCAAACAAAATGGCTGCCGCCTAGAGTGGCTCCGATCCCCCACAGACATCTCTGTATATCCGGACAGTGATTCGCTAAGCCATTCCACATGTACACGGTGGTACATGCGGTGGAAAGACAATCCACCCTCGGTGAAGATCCAATGCCTACAGCCACCGCTGCGGTGGGGGTCGTGCCTGTGGCCTGTGAGCAGAGGGAAAGCCGGCACCCACTGTAAGTCGAGACCCGCGGCCGCTCACACCAAAGTCTCCTGATCACCACGGCTGAGGCTGCGGTGCACGGAGCATCATGGAACTGACAGCGAGCTAGGATACAGAGCGGGTGAGTCTACCGTCTAGCATCGGCGGTTTGCCCCTCTGTTCTGCTCTACTTTGCTCCCTGTGCTACACGCAAGCAACGGCTGTGGCCCGACGTGCCGAGACTATGTACGGCTAATTAAGCTCATCCATGCAAACAGCGGGATTCATCAAATCGCGGAGCCGCTGCGGTCAGAGCCCTGCTCTGACTCTCTTCTCCCCCTCTCTGGTGATGGGGTGGTCACAGGACAGCGCATCAACTGTCACAAGTGCCCTTCCCCCATGGGCCAATGGATGCAAGAGAGGCTATCCATACCCGCCTGACTGGGACATTATCCAGCCTCGTGTATCATCCACATAACACAATAGTGGAGAGGCCCAGAACAATATTATCGCCATACATCACCGCCCACGACGGGGCTCCCTTGCCTGGAAGGTGGACACAGAACTTCTGGCAGGGCCTCTGAGAGACCGAGTGGCCCATGTACGCCTAACCCAACTAAAGGGAGACAACATTGGTCTCATCAGCTCATTCTCCGCCCACAGCTCCTGGGTCAGACACTTACGTGTCCTAACCTGTCGCGCACATATGACGCGACCGACACCCGGTGGTGGGCAACCCAAAAGGCCGCAGGTGACAGTGTGTTGCCCAGGCAGGCAGCGGTGAGTACCTCCACCCACATCCTTACCGTAGCGTGACGGAACCCGAAACAAGCAGAGATGGGAGGTCGAGGCCAGCATGCTGTGCACCAGCCAAAACTCGATAAATACGCATATAGCAAAACCCAGCCGGAATCGGCAGATCCTCCTAACATACAGGCACCAGACGAGACCGCGTCAGAGGGGTTAGAAATTACACTCCACGACATTCTCTCTACTGTGAATAAAGTAGACACAGCCCTTGATTCAAGGATTGGCACGATAACGATGAAACTTTCTCTGATCTGGGCTGATTTCAAAAATATGAGCGCAAGAGTTACAGAAGTAGAAACCACAACAGGGAATTTACGCTAAGATACCAATGAACTCAAACGTCAAGGGCGCCAGCTAGAAGCTGAAAGTAAAGTGATGGCTGCTAAGTTGGATGAATTTTAAGGCCTATCAAGGTGCAACAATGTCAGAATATTAGGAGTACCGGAAGGGGCGGGCGGACCAGCAATGGACCTCTTCGTGGAAGATCTTATTAAGCAACACCTGCGACCTAGAGGCCTCTCCCACCACTTCACAGTGGAAAGAGCGCATCGCATACCAGGTGGCACACCGAGACCAGGTGCCCCCCCCCGAGGCCCATCCCTGCCAGCATTTTCAACTTCCGAGATCGTGACCTCATTCTACAAACAGTAAGAGTAGCTCCACCTGTACGATTTGAGCACAGCACAATCACTTTCTTTCCGGACTATACAGCAACAGTAACGAAATAACGGTGAAGCTTCTTCGATGTCAAAAATGAATTGAGAGACAGAGAATTGAAATATTCCATAGTATTCCCTGCCAGGTTAAGAGTGGAGGTGGAAGGGAAAGCGTGGTTCTTTACCACACCGGAGGAGGCCCGGGAATAGCGTGAAGGATGGCATAGAGTCGCCAAACCCGGGAAATAGAACAACGAATAGCACCACCTTCCCACTGACAAGACACAAACCATACCAGAAGAGGCAGCATCTGCACGCACTGGATCACTTGAGAGATGCTGAACAGAGCAAGGTTGGAGTTATATAGCCAATTTGTCTGCATAATAGACCCTGGTGCATATAAGCTCTGAAGGTCGATCAGAGACTTTCTCAATGTTCCAGACTAGAAGCTTCAGAGATAGCATTATGCTAATAAGTCAACCTGCTGTATGCAGATCTACCAATGTAAAGTATTGATAATTTCTATTGCCAAATTGTACTGTCACAGAGATGTTCTGTGGGGGGGTACTGGAGAGACTTCCCCCTACGGAGGTAATGGGAAATGAGGAATAGGCACTCTGCATTGTTTGGGAGGCGGGTAGTTTTATGTCCGTCATGCAGGGAGGCAGGGAGGGGGAGGAACAGGTAACAGGGATTGTTAGTTTTTTCTTTGATTTGTTTCTTTTTGCTCAACTGTCCCTTGAGGAGACTTGCAAACTTAAACACAGTGTTTCCGTCGTCATAGCCAAAAGCTACATTACACGAAACTGGCTTACATGACACAATTGCCCCCACCAACTACCCCGGCTGCTCCCCCAACATGCCCCACGCATATTCCACCACTGTCACCTATCTCTTGGAATGTTAATGCACTGAGGGACAAGTTAAAGAGAGGGCTGGTGCTGCAATACCTCTGACGCAAAGAGCCAGCAGTAGCCATGATACAGGAAACCCACTTAGTGGGATCGACATATAAAGCCCTAAACAGATGGGGTTTCAAGTTGGTGGTACACTCTGAATTCACGTCTGGCTCACGTGGAGTGGGGATCCTGATTCGGAATCAATTCCCTTTCATCATACAGCACACTTACACTGACGATCACGGCCGCTTTGCAGCTGTCTCCGGTCAATGGGAGGGGTGCACGATTAATTTGGTCACTGTCTATATTCTTCCTGAACTTCACTCATTAGCCTTTTCAGGGCTAGGTAAATTCCTACTCACGCTTCCGGAGGGAGAACTATTAGTAGGGGACGACTTCAACACTATTCTCGACGATGCTCTCGATCGCACGCCCCCAGACCGTACACACTCTAACTTTGCAGATTTCTTAGACGCCTTTGGCCTAATAGATACCTGGCACTTTAAATTCCCACAGGCACGCCAATTCACATTTCATTCTGGTGCTCACAACAGTCTTTCTAGAATTGACTACATACTCTCATCAACAGATAGTGTGGGCGGGTTCTGGGGGGTATCGCATTTGCCAAGAGGCATCTCTGATCACTCCCCAGTTTTCGCTGAACATACCCTGCAGGTCCCAATGCACCGTCGCATTTATCCAATATATCTTGGCTACTTGCAGAGTCCTAAGATCTGGAAGGGCTTACTAACTACCACCAAACATTACTTCACAGAAAATGAATCTTCGGTGTCCTCCCCCCTAATCCTTTAGGAAGCGTATAAGCTGGAACTTCGGTGACAAACTATATCCCTGATCTCAGGTCACAAAAAGGAGAAGAGAAACGTAATAGAAACCTTAGAACAAGAGGTGACTCAGCTGGAAGCACTTCATGCTCAAGACCCATCCAACAATAACACACATAGGCTACATATAAGGCAGCAGGAATATAAGGAATACCTGTGGGAAGACGCAAAAGCCAGACTCACGGCAGTTCGCCACAGGGTTTACCAGGCCGTAGATAAAGCTAGTGAGCTTCTGGCTTGGCTAGATAAATGCACACAAGCAGATAGATGGGTGACAGAGCTACGATTAGACAATGGAAGAGTCACGTCAGACCCACAAGAAATAGTGGACGCATTAGCAGCTCACTATGAGCGCATCTACACTCCCACAACCCAAATTGAATTGCGGGAAGTGACGGCGTTCCTTCGTGACATACACCTACCAACACTTATGGTGGAAAAGACCCAACTACTTGAAGCAAACCTAACAACAGACAAATTAACACTGGCCATAAAAAACTGTCAGGAAAAGCCATGGGTACCAATGGTATACCTATCGAACTTTACAAGCGGACAGCTACTAAACTTGCCCCCACCTACTAAAGCTGTATGAAGCCACTCTTGAGAAGGGAGAACTCCCCAGAGAGCAACAAATAGCCACCATAGTGGCCATCCACAAACCTGGAAAACCATCCTCAGATAGCACTTCCTATTGTCCCATTTCTTTGCTAAATGCAGAGGCCAAGATATTGGCCAAAAAATTGGCCGACAGATTAACGCCACATCTATCAAAACTGGTACACCCGGACCAATCCGGATTCATGCCAGTAGAAAGACAGCACTAAACCTCAGACGCCTGCATAATGTTCTGAGCCATAAAAGCACTACCCAATTAGAGGCCGCTATACTATCTCTTGATGCAAGGATGGCCTTCAACTCAGTCGAGTGGCCATTCCTCTTCGCAGTCCTCCAGCATCTGGGATTAGTCCAAAATTCTGCTCCTGGGTTCGATTACTATACACTAATCCATTAGCACATGTAGTAGTCAACGGGCATACATCCAGTGAATTTCTCCTGGGACGCGGAACGAGACAGGGTTGCCCCCTGTCCCCACTTCTTTTTGCCTTGGTGCTGGAACCATTGGCAACCTGGATAAGAGCAGACCCGATTATTCACGGACTCCGATCGACAAACGGGTGGGAAGACCACTTATCCCTCTATGCAGACGATATTCTTAAATGTATGGCATCCCCTAAACGCTCCCCACATAGACTAAATATATGCAAAATAAACGGGACATGTTCTGGATACACCATTCATTGTGGCAAATCAGTATTATATGTCCTGCATGGGCCCCCTCCAATCTTGCCTAGAGGCTGTGAGGTAAAGATATTAACGTATAGTTTTAAATACTTGGGGATACATATCACATCTGACCCCGACGACTTTATGGCAAGGAACTTCCAGGGGCCGCTGCAAAGACTGAGACGGGATTCTAAGCACTGGCAATCATTGCCCCTCAACTTAATAGGTGGAGCAGCACTTCTCAAAATGATGGCACTCTCTAGATTTCTTTATGCCCTTGATAACACCCCCTTTTGCATTCCTGCGTCATATTTCAAAGCAATAGACTCAGAGGTAAACAATCTCCTATGGGACGACAAACCCACTAGGATAACCACAGCTAAACTGGTCAGGAGTTGGTATGACGGCGACATTGCACTTCCAAATGTCCCGATATATTACTGGGCCTCGCAACTAGCCGTACTTAATCAATGGCTCCACTCACCCCAAACTGATCCCGCTTACCGCCTAGATAGACATACCCTGGGGGTGGGGGGAATCAATCGAGCACTCTATCATAAAAATCGAAAATCGGACCTATTTGGACCTGCTGCACACACCGTCCACAAATGGCATACGGAAACATGACATCTGGGATGGAGCGACAAATTGACGCAACACACCCCACTATGGGACACAGGCAAGCAAGACAAACTGGGCAGTTGTTAGGGGTTCAAGCAATGGAACGTAATTGGAATTTCACGAGTGGGAGACCTTTGGAAAGCAGGGAAAATTATCACCTTTGCCCAATTGCAAAACCAATACGAAATGGCACCTACTGAACTATTTTGGTACTTGCGGGTCAGGCATGCACTGGAAGCAGTTATCCCACCTGATACGACCCTAC
This sequence comes from Triturus cristatus, assembly GCF_964204655.1. Lineage (NCBI taxonomy): Eukaryota > Metazoa > Chordata > Amphibia > Caudata > Salamandridae > Triturus > Triturus cristatus. The sequence goes on from NC_140587.1 coordinate 630,133,412, forward strand.
CAGAAGCATCCCCATTAAAGGACAGACTCCTCACGGAATATATAGACAAGAGGGGCATATCACTCACATACCAGAAAATTGTTAATAATCAGTTAAACCCTATACAACTGTTACGAGACAAGTGGCAGGCTGACGTGGGCAAATTAGACGAGTCTGACTGGCAAAAAGAGCTGGAATTCCCGAGGGTAGTCGCAGTATCCTCTAAGTTACGTCTGATACAACTCAAAGTACTCCACAGGACATATTTTATAAGAACGACACTATGTAAGATAGGGAGGATCAATGACCAATTCTACCTGAGACAATGTGGTGACATAGGCACTTTCTATCACACACTATGGGAATGCCCGGAAATTAAACTATACTGGGAGGCAGTGATGAATAGAATTACACAGGTTAGCGCAGGTCCGGTACCGCCGGAGCCTAAACGATGTCTCCTAAACATCTGGGATCCAACAGACCTGAATCACACAGCCCAAACTTTGGGCAACCTTAGGCATGACAATAGCAAAGCGGAATGTTGCCAGACTTTGGGGGACCTGCCCCGCCCCGGTCCTAAGAGACTGGTGCAAAGATATGGATATCGCCATGGTGGCTGAGAAAGCTACGTATGTACAAAGAGGCTGCCCTAAAAAATGGGAGCGGGTGTGGGTAAGTGGAATAGATTCAGGGGAAGTATCTGTACTCCACACAACTGTAGTTCAGTTTCCGAAGATGATGATTAACAGGGAAACACTGTCTAACCATTAACGAACCATAATATGTACGTACGACATGTCGTTTACCTATGTTTCCAGGTATTTATAAGGAGAAATACTTTCTAATGGATCTGTCAGATCACAAATGTTACCAATGCAAGTCTCGTCTTTAATAAAAACGCTATAAAAAAAGAAAAATACATTATTGCATTATATGTGATCCTAATTGCTCGTTTCATTTACATATGACATTTTAGCGCATCATCACTGTCACTTTCTGCGCAATAGGTGATTTAGATTTGATGAAGGAGTGGGTTGCTGTTGCCTACCTGTATCCATGATGAATATCGACATTGCCCATACAACTCAATGGCAAAATGTTTCGGTTGAATGTATGGATTCCAATGAAAGTTGCATGAAGAGCTTCTGATTCATGATCTAAATATTACATCAGTTTATGGAAAATCTACATCACATTATCTCAGATGTAAATCGCCTTTTTGGAACCAAATCAATTAATCAGGATAAAAATATTTTTTCTTTAAAAAAAAAAAAAAAGTTGAATCAAGGCTAGGGCGACAGAGGTGAGGTATGTTTTATATAATCTTTAATGTGAACACATACGTTTCTGAAAGGCTAATAGCCAAAATACTCTATGTAGGTTGCTGAGCACAGAATAATATTTTATTGGAGAGCAATGAATGGATGCATGAATGGATGGATGCTTTATTGTATGTCACAAGAGACAGGAAAACATATATAAGAATAAGACACATAAAGTGAGAAATACAGGGGTCTTGGAAGCTGATGGAATGGATTTTGCTGGGGCTAGGCAGAATTTGACAAAATGACCAAAGGATACAATTATGCACTCTGTCTCTCTTTTTAAGAGTTCTGGGCTGGTGAGTGGCAAAAATATTAGGATCTTCCTTACAAGAATCACAGCTGCATTCCTTATCCCATGTGCTACTCTAACAGCTGAATATAGAACATTGAAGCAGATACTTGTGAAGTACTTTGGTAGTATTAACTTGTAAAGGAAATCTCCTCTATATGAATATAACAGATCCTGTATTGGTATTCTCCAGACTACCTCTCAGGAACCTTGGAGGTTTCAAATGAACAGCCCAGAGACAATCCAGGAAATGCAACCATCCTTTCTTTAGAGATTTATTTTACCTTTTCCAAGGAAGTTAAACTCCCTAGAAGCCCAGGCTAAGATAGTCAAAATGGCCTGAATTTTAGCAATATCTTTCCTTTCAATACTGAGAGGATGGATCTGAACAAGAATTATAGTTCAAAATTAATGGGTATTTTTCCTAAATGTACGTGTGATCAGAGGTAATGGAAGATGCACCCATGTTATAAGAAGTGATTGTATATTCCCAATAAAACATATCTCAACTGCCAGGAAATCTGAGGAGATTATACGTGAAATTGGAAAAATGTGCCTTTCACGCTAAAGAAGTGGAGTTCCTAGGATTCATCCATTCTCCTTAAGGAGTCTCTTTGGACCCTGCTAAAGGTAAGGCAATCCAAGACTGGCCCTCTCCAACCTCAGTAAAAGAAGTGCTGAGTTTTATTGGGTTCGCAAATGTTTACTGTCGACTCATTAAGAATTTTTGCAGAAGGTTGACCCCATCACATGCCTTCTAAAAAAAGGAGTCAATTTCTGTTGAACCTTAGAGGCAGAGAGAGACCCTTTGAATTTTTTAAAAGAGGCATTTATATCGGCCCCTATTCCCTTACATCCAAACCCTAAAGGACCCTTTTATGTGGAAGCTGATTCCTCAGACTTGGCCATAGGAGGAACATTGTCACAACATCATAAAACCATGAGCCAACTTCATCCAGTGGCTCTTTCCTGTAGAAGGTTATCTCCTCCAGAAGTAAACTACACCATAGCTGACTATTGGCAGTCAAAGATGCATTTCAGGAATAGAGGCATTATTTCTTCGGGACACTACGGTATATACCGATCACCAAAATTTACAATTTTAAAAATCTGCTGAGACCTTAACGCCCAAACAACTAAGATGGTCATTATTCTTTGCAAACTTTGATTTTGTCATCACGTATAGGCCCAGGCCCGCAAACGGAAAAGCAGATGCTCTTTCTCGAATTAACATTGAATCCAATCCAGGGAACGCCAGAGTTGGTTTCATCCTACCCACAGAAATGTTCATAGATGTGGTAACATATCAAGAAATTGAAAAAAGAGTGAAAGAATCATTACCACCAGAAAAGGTTAAGCCATGGGAAGAAGAAGCTCCAAGAAGGGAAGTACACAATGATTTACCATACTTTAAAGAAAATCACAGAATTGCAAGAACTAGTTCTAAAAGCCTTCATGATGATCAGCTGGCTGGGCATAAAGGAGTTAAAAAAAACTACAGAGTTAGTCAATATACAGGTTTGGTGGCCTGGCATGACCCCTCAGATAGAACAGAATGTTCAAACTTGCAATAACTGCAATAAAGGAAAAGCTAACAGGAAAACAGACAAGCTCCTCAGGGACTATTACAAACTCCTCAGGGACTATTACAAACTCTTCCCATTTCACCTTACCCGTGGCATATTGTCATCATGGATCTAATAGTTGACCTCCCTTCTAATCAGGGGACCAACACAATGCTAGTGTTTGTAGATACCTTTTCAAAGATGAGCCATTTCTTATCCCTAAAAGGAGTTCCCCGAGCACAGCAGTTAGATTAATTGTTTACCTGAACATAGTCAAGGCACATGGAATTCCAATAGTCGTAATTTCAGACAAATTGTTTCTCATTTCAGGAGGGCTTTAATGAAAAGACCAGGAATAGACTCCCGGTACTCAACCAGTTACCATCCTGAGATGACCAAACAGAAACAGTAAACCAGAAATTAGAACAATATTTGCATTTATACTTAATAGATGAAGAAGGGGAGTGGCCAGAGTTGCTTTGAACAGCAGAGTTTGCTTATAATATTGCTGTTCATGCTTCCACAGGTTACTCACCATTCTATATAAATCATGATAGTCATCCAAATGTTTTAGTAGGTAAAGAAGAAGAGTCTGTACCAGTAGGTAATACCTTAATGAAAGATTTGGGGTTAGCTCAACAATCAGCCAGAGAAAATGTACAGAATGCTAAGAATTCCTATAAAAAATAAGCAGACAAAAGAAGGAAACCACATCCAAACTATTCAGAGGGTGAGAAGATTTGGTTGTCTACATGACACATGCATTCAAGTGGTACTAGAAAATTCCAGGCTAGATTTTTAGGTTGTTTCGAAATAATTAAGATAGTGAATCCAATGACAGTAAAGTTGAAATTACCTCCACAGATGAAGGTCCACCCAGTTTTCCATTTTTCACTCATTTAGAAAAAAGTCCACAAAATCTGTGTGTAAAGTTCCCTCTAACACCAATCCAGATAGATTCCAAGAATGAGTTTGAAGTCAGTAGAATACTAGATTCCAAAATTGTGAGAAAACATTTATTCTATCTGATTAAATGGAAAGGTTTTGGTCCTTAGGAAAGGCCATGGGAACCTTCTCAAAATGTTCATGCTCCCTATTTGGTCAAAGAATTTCATCAGGCCCTCCCATCCAAACCAAGATTGCTAAGCAGGTCTTTGAGTGCAGTACTGTCAAGAACCTTAGACAGGCCGCAAAAGACCTCTCATTAAGAAAAGCTCACCAGAATCCAGCACCCTGGAAGGTGATGGCCGTAACAAGTAATTACTTGTACAGCATTTTTCCAGCATGGTGGTCACCACGTTTGAACTTTAAGGTTAGTGTTGGACCAGGCCCTTTTTGCAGAGTTATCCCCAAACGTTTTGCCTTCCTCCTGTATTTTTTCTGACCTGTTTTTGTTGGCTTTAGGACTCTGGGCACTTTAGTACTGCCATTCAGTGCTAAAGTGCATGTGTTCTCTATTTTAAACATGGTATGATTGGCTTACACCTGAATGGCATATTTAATTTACATGTAAGTCCCTTGTACAGTGGTATCCCATATACCCAGGGCCTGTAAATTAAATGCTACTAGTGGGCCTGCAGCGCTACTTGCGCCACCCATAGAAGTAGCATTTCAAACCTGTCTCAGGCCTCCCTATGCAGGGCTTGCATGTGCAGTTTACTGCCACAATGACCTGGCATTTAAAGTTAATTTCCAAGCCTGAAATGCCCCTTTTACTACCTATATGTCACTCCTAAGGTAGGCCTTAGGTTGCCCTATGGGCAGGCTGCTGTGTAAGTAGAAGGCCTGTGCCTTTATTGTGTGTCATGTTCTGGTAGTGACAAACACCCTATTTAGTTTTTCACCACAGTGAGTGCTGCTCCTCCCACAGGTTAGCATTGGGAATTCCCTTAAAAGTCTTTAAGTGGTAATTCCTGATTTGAAAGGAGTAGGGTTGCCATGTTATGAATAGTGGAGATAAATCCTGCTAGTTGGTGTGAGTGGATTTTTCATCACTATGGTAGAAATGCCACTTTTAAAAAGGGAACATTTCGCTGTGCTTATGACTTTGGGGCGTTGCAGCCTGCCTCCAAACCACGTCTAGGGTAGAGTGACAGCTAGACTTTGTGCATACTTCCCAGACAGCCATCACACAGGAAGGGTTGGGTGTAACAAGGTTGCATCTATATTCATCTTCATACTGAATGGTCTTCCTGGGCTGGGAGAGAGGGAGGTGGGGCCCACATACATTTGTATAGTCTGTATAGTCTGGGCCCTACACTCACATAAAGGGCTTGTTTACCCCCTACTGATGTCTGGAGCCAAGGTTGGGATTGAATGGGGTGTTGTGCACATCTAAGATTTCTTTTGAAGCTACCTTCACATCAAAGACAATTTGAGAATAAGTGCATGGGCTCTGACCCCATGATTTTAGACACTGCGTAGGACTTGTAACCAGACGCTTCTGGCTCTACATGCTGCACCAAAGGACTGTTGTGCTGCCAGAAAAGATCCCCACTTGGACTATCTTTACCTTGCTGTGCTGTGCTGACCTGCTTGCCTGTTTGGCTGCTAGAGACTCTTCCACTTTGCTGAACTCAGTGTGCTGGTCTGCAGCTGCTGCCTGTGTCCTTGCTGCTTTCGTGCCTCCAGAGCTCTCCAGGGGGATGTTGTAGTGCCTACCCTCCCCTGTTCATGTGAGGAGTTTTCAGGGGTTCAGCAGTATCCCTTTCAAACTGCCTAGAACTTGGACGTGGGACTAGTGAGTCCGGCCACCCTAAACTGCCCCCCTCAGTCTCATTGAACGCTCTCAAGTGAGGAAAGTGTGTGTGAAGCACTTTTTCCCCTTTTACCAGGAGTTGCGGGGATCTGCACCACTGCAACAGCGCATTGTAAGCACCTGGGGCCAAGACAGCTCAGTGCGTGCCATCCCTGTGTTCTAAGAGTGAGAGACCGAGTGTAGCGGTTACCGCCAGAGAGATAGACCTGGCATCAAGTCTCCGAGATCGTCGAGGAGAGAGCAGTGCTGCTGCCATCCCAGTGGGGGGCTGGCTCCTCAGGCGGAGCACAACAGTGAAAGACTGAGAGGTATCTCGCAACTGCAGCTGGCCCCAATCGCTGTTTGCAAGCGACACGGCCTCCGAAATTGCTGCTCTGTTCACAGGAAGCCTTGGGTGCTGGGAGCAGACGAGTATTGTGTGCTGAGGGCTACTCCGCGCATTCACGGGTAGCCCCATCTGTAAATTCTGCATGCGGGGGACCCAGCAAGGTCTCCATGCCGACTTTGGCAGTGTGTGTATGCCTCCATTCTAGGACATACCTTGGGGTACTTGGCTGATTTCCTGGCTTACGGGGGGAGACCTGGATAGAGGCTCCCCAGTTCACTGTTTGGGGAAATCTGCTAACTTACCATATTACATAGAGAAGGCGTGCATGGGGTCCCGCAGCCTACGTGTCATGCCTGAGCACGCTTGTTCATATTGGGCTCAGATACCTACCATACTCCGGCGAATATGAGCGCGGGTGTGCGGGCCCTATTGTCTTGATTAGTGGTGGGATCCATGGGTTTATCACAAGTGCCTTACCTACGACGTATTTATGGTTTTCTCATGATATTGTGATTCATGTGTGTTTCTTGGTATAACCAAACTGCTGCCTTTTATGCCCTGATGTTGTTAGGTATATCGTTCTTCATCCTTGCACTGGCAGGATAACAATAACAAGTGTTAATTCAGGATTGCATAGTATGCTCAGCATCCATGATTTTACGTGTTTTCTCTCTCTAATCTAACTGCTGCAGTTCATGCCCTGATGTTATGGTATATCTTAGATTTGCCTTGCCTTGTCAGGATAACAAGTATTATTTTAGGATTTGGATTTGTATGCGCAGTGAGGGTGTTTTTCATGACGTGTGCATCATAGAAGTCTTTATCTTATTGCACTAACTGTGATGTTATGGCAATTGCCTAGTTGGCAAAGTAACTATTGTTTCATGTTGCTTTGGTCTATCTTTATATGCAATACAGAAACTTATTTTTATATAATATTGTGTGGAGTCTCTTTTGTGGTGTATATATTGTGTCACTGCTATGAGTGTGTTGTGCAAATGCTTTACACATTGCTTATGGGATAAGCCTGACAGCTTGTTCCAAGCTACCAAGGGGGTGAGCAGGGGTTATCTTGGGTGTGTAACACCCTTACCCTGACCAGAGTGGTGGATTCTGCCTGGCTTAGGTGCCTACCCTAGCCAACCAGAAACCCTATTTTTAACAGTTAGTATTATAATTTATTTGTACACAAACTTTCCAAATCCTTCAACGTGCCCGTACTCTGCCAAAACAGCGCACTTCAACTGTTTATCATGCTGCAGAGCAGTGTCTCCTTCTTGCGCTTCCTCTGATAGAGCATTTCCTGAGAGGCAGTGCCTCATTTTTGTATCCACCCATAGTAATTTTGTGGTGTGCAAACCACTTCATGCTCAATAGAGTGGTGTTCCAGTACTATTTCCGCAGCGCTGAAGGTACTCAGTGTCTCATGAAAGAATGAGCCTGAATTTTGGATAAGGACTTGCAGCATCAGAAAAAGAAGGTCTTAACAAAGAAATACAGTCAAGTAAGGTGACTGTGTTATAGAACACAAGTTTTAGAGTGTTTTTTTAATAAGAATACTGAGAATACAATGAGAGAAACCCCACAGGAAAGGTGTTGGGAGATTCCAGCATAATCAAAAATCTATGACAATAATATAGTTGGATGAAGACTTTATAGAGAGAAGCTTATTCCTTAGGAGGTTTAGAGAAAGACAATTCAAGAGGGGTATGAATGAATACATAATTCTGAGATAGATTGTAAATTGAGTAATTGTTGAGCCAGAGAGTGTTGGATGGAAAGAAAATTAAAAGCTGTTTATTATTAATTTCCAGATATTATGTCATCTGTGCATACAGCCCTCCCCAAAGCACAACAGTAGGTGGTGACTGATGATGTGTTGAAGAAAGCATAGCTGACTCCAATGCAGTCTTTCTTTTATTTCCCAATCCCCTTCCCCACCCCGTGGCGACTTCGATTGCAAATAAAATTATTCTTATTTTGATTGTCATAAGGGGCATTGTGGAACGCTCATCTGCTCCTGTGGATTCTGCCACAAGATTAGTGACTTATCTTGACACCTGATTGTTGAGTGGTGGAATTTCACCCAGCTGATAACTTTGGGCGGGATTTCATCAATCGCATTTCCAAGTGTCTGTGGTGCTGGAATTATCAGTCCTTCAAATTTAGTGCTCAATAATGCTGGGCCCTGAGACACCAGACCTCTCTTTCATGCTGCAGGGACAGGGACTGGGAACAGTAACACAGCCTGTCCCCATATGAATCCTGCGTCATCAAGGGAAAACAGACAATGCTCCCGTAGCACAGGAACAACCCTGTCCTGGTGCACTCACTGCCCCCAATCCCACCCTCCAATCGGCATTGGGCCCTCCTGCTGACACTTTCCCCCTGTTCATAACACAACCACACAGAAAAGGTCTCCGTATCTCCAGCTCCCCTGATGGAGATACTGGCCGGAATTGGGGAATTTAGCACTCCGATATCCTAGTACCAAAAATCGGCATGCTCATAATCAGGGAACGCCTAAGTGTTTACTGTAATGTAAAAATCCATTGTTCCCACCATTTCTTCAGTTTCCTGACTTCAACTGTATCCATGGACATCAATATCTTCTTCATAAAGCAGCAAGTTAAACTACCCGATACCGCCATTGGGCACTTTGTATGCAACATACAACCTCGTGCTCCCATGGAATACCAAACAACCCCAAAACAAATGGGCTATTGTCCCACTATGTCAAAGTGGATCTCACTCTGGCTAGGGTTCAAAGATTACAGCAGTCTTCCTGACCTTAGCAACGTTCTATGTGTGTCTGAGCTTGTGTACACCATTCTCTCTGGAAGCCACTCATGACAGTCTCTGTACATTTTTCAACCTCTATGCGTGAAAAAAACCACAATGGTACTTCCCTTCTCTCTAATGCAGTTTCCAACACAATCGCTGAATTTCATTTTCAGTCCAAGTCTGTAAGATCCTTCTTTCACAAGATGGCTCTAGTTCAAACTTTGCATGAAGAAACAGGAAGTGACAGATGTGTTTCTTCCCAAACCATCATGGTCACCTCTGCAACCTGTCGGGATGATGTTCTCAGTGAAATATGATATAACAAGAATAAAAATATCTACAAGTGAATTAATAAAAATACATGGTTGAAGAGCATAAGGTGGTTCAGTGGGCTGATTGTTTTGAAACTTAATTTGAATAGCTGTTTACTTATCTGCCGTGAGGTACTTCGCAATATATATATAATTGGAGGTTTTTTCGTGACCAATAGCTTATTCATCCCATCAGTGACCAAATCTAGGAGATGCCTGTTGCTTCCATGTGATATTAGTGTTGAGCAAAACCTTGTCAACCGGAAGGAGTCACCATTACTTCTGACAGCTTCAACAAGAGAAGGCGTGGAATTGCGTCCAGCTATTGACATGGGCAGGGAATGGGAGAGAAGGGCCTTTAATCCAATTCATTTCATGGCCAAACACCTTATTGTGATAGCAGATCAAATATAATCCCCTAAAAATCATCACCCACCCTGAACTTTGCCTCCAGTTGCCTGCTTGTTTAGGTATAAAGGGCATTAAGTAGGAAAAATGTGATGCAAAAATGTACACAATACAGTATTTCAAAGAAGAATCATTTTTTTCTTCATTGTGGAAAAATTCATAGGACTAGTGGGTTGGTTAGCATCCGACGCTATGCGACTTGATGCCTGCCAATGCTCCATGTTAATGATGTTTATGGCTGGAGCTCCCTGTTCATTATCACCTCCATTATAAGATGCTGCCTAGGGTCGGTTTCATGGAAGTGAGTTAATGTGATAAAGTGCATTGTAATAATTGCATTTAAAGTGTAGAGAAGGCACATTTCAACTAGGGGTTAGTATTAGCAAACTGGTTTCTAAAGGAATCAGCAGTCAGCAGAACAACTTCTCTGAAGCATTCCTGTAGTAACGGTTGCATTGGACACAAATGACTAAGAAAAATACATTATTGCATTATATATGATCCTAACTGCTCGTTTCATGTACATATGACATCTTAGCGCATCATCACTGTCACTTTCTGCGCAATAGGTGAGTTAGATTTGAGGAAGGAGCGGGTTGCTGTTGCCTACCTGTATCCATGATGAATATCGACATTGCCAATACAACTCAATGGCAAAATGTTTCGGTTGCATGTATGGATTCCAGTGAAAGTTGCATGAAGCGCTTCTGATTCATGTTTTAAATATTACATCAGTTTATGGAAAATCTATATCACATTATCTCAGATGTAAAACGCCTTTTTGGAACCAAATCAATTAATCAGGAGGAAAATGTTTTTTTTAATTTCTTTTTTTTAAACGTTGAATCAAGGCTAGGACGACAAAGGTGAGATATGTTTTATATAATCTTTAATGTGAACACATACGTTTCTGCAAGGCTAATAGCCAAAATACTCCATATAGGTTGCTGAGCACAAAACAATATTTTATTGCTGAGCAATGAATGGATGGATGCTTTATTGTATGTCACAAGAGACAGGAAAACAGATATAAGAATAAGACACATAAAGTGAGAAATACAGGCGTCTTGGAAGCTGATGGAATGGATTTTGCTGGGGCTAGGCAGAATTAGGCCAAATGACCAAAAGATACAACTCTGCACTCTGTCTCTCTTTTTAAAGGTTCTGGGCTGGTGAGTGGCAAAAATATTAGGATCTTCCTTACAATAGAATCACAGCTGCATTCCTTATCCCATGCGCTACTCTAATAGCTGAATATAGAACATTGAAGCAGATACTTGTGAAGTACTTTGGTAGTGTTAACTGGTAAAGGAAATCTCCTCTATATGAAGATAAAAGATCCTGTATTGGTATTCTCCAGACTTCCTCCCAGAAACCTTGGAGTTTTCAAATGAACAGCCCAGAGACAATCCAGGAAGTGCACCATCCTTTCTTTAGAGTTTTATTTTACCTTTTCCAAGGAAGTTAAACTCCCTCGAAGACCAGGCTAAGCTAGTCAAAATGGCCTGAATTTTTGCAATATCTTTCCTTTCAGTACTGAGAGCATGGATCTGAACAAGAATTATAGTTCAAAATTAATGGTCATTTTTCCTAAATGTATTCGTGTGATGAGAGGTAATTCAAGATGCGCCCATGTTATAAGAAGTGATTGTATATTCCTAATGAAACATATCTCAACTGCCAGGAAATCTGAGGAGATTTGTAACTAGAGTTACAGCTATTTAATGAGTTTTTCATTTATTGGCCTGATATACATCAGATGCAATTCTTCACCCATTTCACAGAACTGTATAGTGTCAGATAAAAGAACTACAAGGTTGTCTGCAAACAGGGCAGCGTACTGTGTTACCCATTGCGGTGGAAGAGAAGTGCCTGGTTATGTTGCCCTATCCTTTGGATGAAAGGATCAATATGTTGGTCAAATAGCAATGGGGGAAGTGGACATCCCATGATCATTCACTCACACCACAAACACTTTTCACTGAGAACATTGAATGGGTGAATGTGAGATTTCCTAGGAAATGTCCCAAATGCTCTTCTGTGTGTAACTGCAGAAGCAGTCGAAAATATCATGCACTGACTACGCAGCAAGTGAGTTGCAAAATCTCCTTCACTAACCTAGTGTGGGAGAAAGCTACTGGGCTTGTAAAAGCAAATTAAGAAACTTATGCTATGAGTGGCATAACCAATAAACCTTCCAAAGTTATTGCTTGGAAAAATATCGGGTTTAATAAATAGCTAAAAGGTATTTTTTGTGCAGAGGCATGGTCACATTTTCTGTGCAAACAGCATTTGCACTAAAAACCCTAACAAGACTTTGCATCGATTTACGTTGCTTTGTGCCACTGAGGAGCCTTAGTAAATATGGGCTTTGCGTCATTGCATTTTTCCACTGTTGCTAGTAACTGATGTTGATGTAATTTTTGCAATGGTAGACATTAGTCAAAAAGGAGCTGATTTTCAATGCATACAATATGGGATTTACACTGTGAGTAAGGCCCACATTTACTAGCTCTTTGCACTGGATTTGTGTCATAAAAATGACACAAACCTGGTGCAAAGTGTTGGTGTGGGATTCACTAGCCAATGTAAACTGGTAATTGTGTTGTAAAGTTCGCCAAAGTAACATGAAGTTGTGCTATGCTCTACTTTATGCTGCTTTGCGTCGAGAGCGTGTTCTATGGGTCGTATTCGGACATGCCAATGCAACCCAACTGGTTTTAATGCAAATCTCTACCTACTACCTATCGCAGAGCGGGATTTGTTCCGAAACCTTCCTCCTCCTCCTCGAGGCAGGGGCGTAATACAGGCCCCCGCATCCACCGCGGTGCGGGGGCCCCGAGCTGCAGGGCCCCCCCTCTGCACAGTACTCAGGGCCAATAGCTCGGATTAAATCCGAAGCGGGGGCCCCTCTGTTTGCGTGGCAGGGGGGCCCCCTCAACTTTCGCTACGCCACTGCCTCGAGGCATGGTTAATGAGGAGCAATGTATTCCTTTCTACTTATTTTTCAACTTTGTATGTGTGCTGCCTTGTACAGCATACATACAAAGTTGGAACAGCCATAAAGGATACTTTTTGCAATGGAAAGGTCCTCTTCCAGTACAAAACGTATGCTTTACAGAACGCACACACCTATCTTCGTAGTACATTTTTTGTCTCTCCCTTTGACACAAGGCAGCACAGCAACTACAGTTGCTTCGCTGCAATGGTGTTAAACATTACTGAAAGTGGGTCTGTGTTTCATTTATGTACTCGCACAGCTAGAATCTCATTCTAATATTTATAGTATGTATTTGTTTATTCGTTTTGTAAGATTTGTGAACTATTTAAAAAAAAATTTTTATATGCAGTACATGGCTATACCAAAAAGTGACCTTTTGCCCATCCAAAGCATGTCATTTCTGTTGTAGTGCTTTAAAGCTAAAATTGTGTAATAGATTAAAAAAAATATATATGGTTATTGGTTTTGAGATTGATGAAGCATTTAAGTTTTTGGGACAGAACAGATTGCTCATCAATTGTGCGTTACAGAGCATTAGTAGATTGTCTGTATAAGCTGTATATTTAAATGATAAGTAGGTATTAATCCTGGCAATTTCAGTTGGGAATAAATATAATACTTACTTGGTGTGTCTGTGTGGTGATATAGGCCTCCAAGGCACAAGAATCCACATTTTTGAAATAAAGGTACCAAAATGTTGATTTTTTAAAAAGTTTTCATTGTGGGACAGGATGTATTTACCTGTGATCCTGGATAGAAAGATTGGCCCAAATTTATTTAGGTTTTGCATTCAGGTTGCATCACTTTTTTGGCGCAGCACCGAGGCAAAATGTGTTTTGGGATTTACAATGCCATGCAAAGCTGATTTGCTTGGATTTGTAAAAAAATAAAGAGAATTTAACGCACCGCAGTGTCGACCCTTGTGCTACCTTGCGTTACCTTGATGGAGACAGAGCGTTCCTTGACCCATTACTTTAGACCCAAACCCATGTATACGAATACTTGTAAATATGGAATTGCGCTAGGATGGTGTGCCTACCCAAGTCTGGAGTAATGTGGAGAAATCCCTTTATTTCTCCTCACTATCTTCTCTTTGCATGTGTGTTACATTGTGCAGCAAGCCAACAAAGAGCAAAAAGTCTCAAAGGATAGTTTTTGTGAAGGAAAGTAGTCCTTCATGATTTAAACACAGGCCTACCTTATCATGTTGACTCAAAGGCACTTGTGTTGTCTTTGGGCAGCTCAAAGTGTGCCAGCGCAAGGCGAGAGCTGAACTGTGTCGCATTTTTATAAATGTGGTGTAGATCTGCTCTCTCCCTTTCACATAACGCAGTGCAGCAACTTCCCTTGCGCTGTGTTGTATGACATCTTACTAAATGTGGGCCTTTATCTTTTACATCTATCTAACATATGTCTGTGAATAGCGTTCATTGAGATGACATAGGCCTACAGTGCAGGCAGCCTCATGAACCAAGTGGCAACAGCAGCCGCGGGCCGTGCAGGTAAGAGCGGTGGGGGGGCATGTGGGGGGGATTTCAACAGACAAGGACATAAAATTAATTATTTATTTAATTTTCCCTCGTGGTCGTCTGTCGAATTGCCCCCACCCCAGCCCCACCGCTCTTACCTGCGCGGGCTGCGGCTGGGTAACAGTCTCTAAAGCTGCAGCATCCATATGCGGTGCATACCGCCTGCCCAGTCCCGCCAGGCTTCTGAACCTCGATTTGGAGTTGTGACAGCAGAAAAACAACAATAAACACATTTTGTAAATGCATGGGTTAATTTATTCTCATTTCTGAAAGCATGCGGAGAAACATTACATTTCTGATTACAATGCTTTGAATCTCATTTTTATTAACTTTTTCTCTGCAAATAAGCAGGCATCAACATTTTCCCTAATACAATAGAGTTAATACTAAATGCTGTCCTAGTCTTGTTACAAAACCCGGAATAATCAGCAATATTAAATGCGTTACAGTTGGCAAATATAGGCGTGTTAGAAAATACAACAGGGAGTTACATTTGACTCAAATAATGTTATCTTAACATCAAACATAACTACGGAAAATATAAAACGCATAATTTGAGTTTAGAACTGCTCCTTGAAAGCAGTCATGCCTTTATCTGTGCATCTGTTTTACTGGTTACTCATACCATGGAGACATGAATAGCAAGTGTATGTTTGCCTTCCTGGTGGTGCCCTCAATTAAGCTATTTTCTCTATTAATTTCACCAGCTTCTAAATATGTGTGAAGCATTCATCATCACATCACCTTATGCATTTCAGAGCAAATCAGTTTAGTGCGTTAATGGGTACCCGTGCTCTACTGCCCTTCACTGACTAGTCTCTTGATATACTGAAGGCATATTATAATTGGTGGATTGTATATAAAAGTGTGAAACCACCCTTGAGCTGCCCTGTCAGAGGATTTACAGGTATTTTCAGGTCGAAAAGATTTAATTTATCGCTCAGCTTCTCCGGGTCCTTTCAGTCTGGTATGTTTTAAGCTGCTAGTCTATTTTCCAACCTTGTTAACTTCTAAAACTTATGAAAATTCTTCCTAATCACTTAAAAACATTAATTCTCGAAACTGTTTCTCTAATCACTCAGAAGGGATCACAACCCTGAATTGAAACTGATGAAGTAGTTCTTCAGTCTGCTGTTGATTGGTCCTATCAGATATTGTGTTATCAGTTTCAGGGAAGCATTGCCCCATATGTGGTAAGATGGATGTACCAGGAATGGGAAACCAAAGATCTGGAGCAAAACGTTTTCTCCTTGTGGGCCATGATCTCTTTATCCAGATTATCTACAAGAAGTCTCCTAAAATCCTGTATCTTGTTTATCTTAATGAAGGAAACATTAAACTGTTTTTCAGTCAGTAAACATGGATCCAGAGTAATAAATATGGCCTGATGAGCTATGCAACGCAGTGTTCATATAAATTCACCAGCTTAGTGAGGGATAATTCCAAAGAAGGCGCTTTCTGCCATAGACTGCTGGCTCAAACTCTGCAAGCACATACATTTCACCCGTTGTTGCAAGGGTATTTTCACCATAGTGGTATCTTAGATTTGTGTACAGCATATTCACAATATGTCTGTCTGTCAGAACACACACAAAACACAAGGCCGTCATTCTATGTACCTGTGTGCCTTCAGAAAAGATTGCCTTCAATCTACTTCCTGAATATACTCTGAACTATTGAGATGCTGACCATGAATATACCCTCTAGACAAGGTCCACTCTTTTATCCTTTAGAACAAATATTTTTATCAAGTTAAAAAAAAAAAACATTAAAAAAATCAGCAAGGTACATATATTGTAAGAGCTCAAATCTCTGCTATTATCAGTACCACTGCATATACCGGGTGAGCTTACTCATAAAATCTCAACAGTCACACAAAAAAGCATAAGCCCCCTAAAAAATGTACTGGACTGACACCCACAGCCTGGATCATAGATTACATGGAGTATCTTGAATGATAGGGACAAAAAATGAGAGTCAACAGCAAAACATTGAAGAATGCATCTCAACCCATCAATGCCCACAGTACATCAGGCAAAATACCTATAGCGTAATAAATAGCCCATAACAGCATCTTTCTGTTTGAAGAAGAGCGAGATCTTTTTCTTCATCACACCTCTGAGTCCAGCTGGAATTTAGACACTAGTTTCCCCCTCCCACACCCTTCTGCAGTGCCCCTCCTCAGTGGTCACTCGTTCAAGCTTAATGCATATACACATTTCAGTCACTCATGTCCTCTTCTTCAGGGACTAGACTTAGCTCTTGATCCTAGTGAGTCTCACTGATATGCCATCCAGCCTACCTCAAAAGTCACAAACCTATTAGGACTCAATAAATCCTCTCGCCCTAGAAAGACCTTTTTGGCATCTCTCAGTCAGGCAACTCACTTTTAATCATCTCTTTACAAGTCAGATGACATGGCTGGAAAAAGTTCCTTGGAGAGGAAGCTATTTTGGTCTTCTGCTATGATTGGCGACCAACTCAAAAGCACCTGGGCCTCAAAATCTACAGCATCAGAAGGCCCTACTTAATCATGTGGTTGGGGGAGGGGGTCTTTGTAATGAAGTACGCATGGGAGAAAATTGAAGTAATTTGCCCCCCTGTTTGTGCACTTTTTCCTTCAACTGCAATTTTCTGCTCATTTGCAGCAGTACCAAAGTCCCCTTCATTGGTTAGCTTCTCACTCTCAGCAGGACATGGCTTCGAGACAGAATCTGATCATGGCTTGCATCTTTGTATCAGGGGCTGTGCATCTACAACACGATTCTCAATGTCCATAGCTCTGTTATTGTTCCCCACCCAATAAATCAAGGAAGACCCTA
This sequence comes from Triturus cristatus, assembly GCF_964204655.1. NCBI lineage: Eukaryota > Metazoa > Chordata > Amphibia > Caudata > Salamandridae > Triturus > Triturus cristatus. Next base: position 630,150,511 of record NC_140587.1, read on the forward strand.
TTGCTTCAGCTCATGTTAGTCAGCAAAGCCAAAAACACGTATTAATAATGGCAAAATGTTGGATACATGAAGAACTCATTTACTCAGAAGCCAAGTGGACCCACTCTGCGTTAATGGTAATGTCTAATGTTGGTGTTTGAAGTCACGTGACTAATGCGAGGGACTGAAGGTTTTCAAAGCTTTTATTTCCATTCAGTAATTTTCCTTTTCCATAAAATAAATAACAGGGGTCACATTAATATATTTAATGTATCATGTCATTGTAAATTGCTATGCTCATGAAGCATAAAACAAACTCAGCACTCTGCGTGGGGACTTGGAGAGCAAGGAAAAACAGAGGGGGCAATTTGCCATAGAAATTCAGTATTGAGTTAGCACACAAAAGCAGGAGTTCCTATGTCCATCCAATAGTGCGCAGGGTCTATCCATGAGCTACCTCCATTCTATTTAATAACTTCATTACCATGGACGTGGCAGTTCATAGCAGAATAGGAAGATAGTCTTTTGACTGATTGAGCTGGAGGGGAAATTGAGTTGGTGCATCTCCTGGATTTTAATTACTTGATAGAACCCTTGACAAGATTCGGAAATTGGAAGACATATTTCTACTATAGTTTGCATCGTCTATGTACTCTAGGTTTAAATGGAATTAGCAGAAAATGTATACAGCTGGCATGGGAATAACAACAGAGATCTGTTTTAGGGGAGGAGATATGGCGTAATGACTAAAGCTGCCAACTTTGCAACATGGGGAAAATGGTTTGAATCCTGGCATAAACTCAACATCCGGTGATTCTGGGCAAATCACTTAATCTTCCTGGTTCTATAAAGAAAGGTTTGTGTTATTAAAAATAAAAAATAAAACAGATAAGGTTTGGAAACAGGATCAGGGGTGGGTGAATGTTTGTAAAAAAAAAGCCAACAAGTACAGTGTTTGTGAGTTTAAAACAATCATCACTGGCCAGGTTAGGGGGGTTTGAAGGAAACAAAGAGGGTGGGGCAGAGGTCTTTTTCAGAATGCACTAGTTTTTGTCAGTACAATCTTCATAACTGAACTCTTTTGGGTTGCATCCAGGAGATTAGTGCTGCATGGCCTATTTTACTCTCCATCCTGAGATCAGATTATTTAGGATATGTAAGACATAAGGCTTTTACTAACTTATAGTTCATAACTATTAGTAACTGGTTCTCAAGTATCCTCCTTCAGCCCACACCCATTCCTTCTGGCCAAAAAGAAGATCAGTTTGTGAGAATTAATTTACTTGAAACTCTCCTTTGCTTTAAAGTTGGTTAAACGATTCAGGGATGAGGGATTTTTGTTTTTTAATTGTATGGCAAAGGATACCTTGCACTGCAATAGTAACTATATTTTGAATATAACACAGCCCAATAAATGCGACACTTTGTGCTAGGAGATGTTGTTGATTGATAATCATAGTAAAACACCTACAGCTTGAAATTGCTTGTACAGCTTTTTAATGTCTATATGCAAATCCTTTCATATCTTCAGTGTCTTTGAACAGGTTGAAAGGTAAATGCAATCTGCATAGATATTGGTTCATGAAAAGGCAATTGGAACTGTGGTTAAAGCTACCATTCAATGATTATACGATATATGACTAGTAACGGAGCATCTTTTAAAAAAAAAATACTTTTATTGAGAACAGGAAAAAACAAAAATAATTTAATCAGCCAATTAATAAATAAATCATAATGGGCATATAAAATCCAATATTTAGCCAATAATACCATTACTTTCAACACAATAGCAAAAAGAATTTTGATAAAATCAACAAAAATTATAATTATCATGAGAATCTTTTACACAATCAGTTAATAATAAATACAATCTGTCTGGTATACAGCAACATTTTCCCGGTTGCAGATTATCTAAGAATACTCCCTTAATTTTATATTACAACTGACGTGATCATAATCATAATAAAGAAAACATACTGATACAGAGTGCATAAGATTCTGGGAGCAACAAATATCTCGAATCTTTTCGTATATAATCCAGCATTTCCTAAAGTGCATTGTGCAGTATAAGATTAGGATAGATTAGGAATTTTTTTTTCCAGATCCTCCTAAACTTCGCACTTGCTCCTACACGTTTGGCATAGGCCTCCTCGAATCTGCAAGTCCGAACCATTTTATTGAACCAATGCTCAATAGTCGATTGTTTAATTGTTCTCCAATTTTGAAGAACCAATGACCTGGCTACAGCAATGGAAATCAATATAAAATACTGCTGTTTTTTTGTTAAACCTTTTACCTCATCTGAGGAACCAAATAGCACCAGGGTGACAGATGGCTCAATTGTTACAGATAAAATCTGAGAGATCTCAGCAAAAACCCCTTGCCAAAATTGTCGTAAATTATTACATTCATAGAAGATATGTACCCACCCGCCCTCACCCTGTTTACTACATCTGAAACATCGATTGGGACATGTTTGAAACATGTTAGATAATCTCTGGGGTGTATAATACAACAACCATCTTGAAAAAAATTAATTCTCTTAAAATTTGCACCTCTGAGTACTTTATTTGCTAATTCGCTGAGCTATTACCATTCTTTAACATTAAACCTACAGCCTGTCTCAGAATAAATTTTTTGAAGCTCATTCGTAATAATCTCATCAGAGTGGGCCTTTTGATGAAGTAGACGATACCAGCTGCCAACCCCCAACATTCTGTTTGCCATTTGTTTAGCAATTTGATGTGTAGTTTCGCCCAGCATTGAATAGTTGATTTTAAGAAAATTAACTAGTTGTAAAAAACTCAGAGAAAGAGCAGTGGTCATTGTAGTAATTCGAATTTGAACTATGTCTCAAGAGATTAATGTTTCATGATTATAAAAATCCCCGAGCTGTCTAAAACCAGATTCTTGCCAGACCTGATAGAGCCCTTTAGAGAATATCAGACCACCTACTTCAGAATCCTGAATAACGGTATATGCATGGAATGCCGGAATACCTCGAGATTTAAAAAATAACTGTGTTCTTTCGGCTAGAATCAATATTACCTTATATCTGGACTTCTTGGGAATTTTCTCCAGCCGTAAAAACGCAGGAAGTCTTATAGCACTCTCCTTCAACATTTTGTTTATCAGAAAATTATCATACACAGACTTATCCTGGCCCATTTGAGAAAGTAAATTAACTAACGAAGCCTGATAATAAGTTGAAAAATGTGGAAGTGCCAAGCCGCTTGATGTAACATCTAATTGTAATGTGGCCATTTTAACCCGAGGATGTTTACTATTCCAGACAAATTTTCTAATTATTTGATGTAGTTCCTTAAAATAATAATTCGGAATTTTTCGAAGGGAGATTAATAAAAAGAAACAAAAACAATGGGAGCACAGACATTTTAATCATCGATAACCTCCCTATTAAAGATAATTGCAACAGGGACCACTTATCTAATAATTGTTCTACTTTCGTGAGCGTACTAATATAGTTCAAGGTAAATAATTGCCCAAAGTCACTTGTAAAGTGTATCCCCAAGTATCTGACTGGATGCAATGGTTTTGACTGAATGGATGATGGAATATCCGAGGGAATCACATTAAAAGTACAAATTTCAGTTTTCGCTTGATTTACCTTATATCCGCCCACCCGTGTGAACCTCTGAATTTCATCTAGAGTGTTCTGTATATTAGTTACATCGGCTTTTAGATATAAAATATTGTCGTCCGCATAAAGCTTGATTTTTGCCATCCCCTCAATTGGAGGCAAAATCGACAAGCTTTCACGAACTTTGATAGCAAGAGGCTCAATGAACAATGAAAACAGGAGAGGGGATAGTGGGCATCCCTGACGTGTGCCACGTTTAATCTTAATTTTACCTGCTTCTAGACCGTTAATAATGACTTTAGCCTCTGCATGGCTATATATATCTTTTAGCATTTGTACAAAGTGTAACGGGAAACCACATTTTTCCAAAATAAAAAATAAGGCCATCCAATCAACCAAATCAAAAGCCTTTTCGGCATCCATCGTCATAATTACCGCGTTAGATTTATTAATGGAAAAATAATCAATGGGTTGAACTAAAAAATATGTATTAGATGCCATCAAACGTCCTGGGATAAAACCATTTTGGTCAAATGCACCAATTGTTCTGCACAGGGAGCTATCCTTCTCACCCAGGTTTTCATAAGCAGTTTATAATCTGTATTTAACAGACTAATAGGACGGTAAGAACTAGGATTAATAGGGTCTTTATCTTTTTTTGAGAAAAACAACTAATACCGATTCCTTAAAACTTAGTGGAATATCAATACCTTTGATCTTGTTGAAAAGTTCTACCAAAAAAGGTAATAATTCTTCTTGGAATGCCTTATATATTTCCTTTTTTTTAAATTTTTTATTTAAAATTATTCCGCAGAATACAGAAAGCAAAAACACATAGACACATATTTTCTAAACGCATTCTTGTTCTAGCAGTAATCATCATTGAAATAAAAAGAGCATCGACATAGGTAGGGGGAACGGAACAGGAAAAACAAAGTATGAGTCATACAGCAATTGGAAAAAAAAAAAGGAGGAATACACTCTAATCAGATTCCTGAGTTAAACCACCCACCCAATCTTTTAATGGGTTCCAAATCTTCATCCCTAATTCTCTGTTCTTTTTGCCCTTTTTTGCATAAAGTGCTCTTTCAAGGTTGAAAATATGAACCAGCTGTGTTTTCCATTGCAAAAAGGTAGGGGGAGAGGGATCAAGCCAAACTGAAGCAATACATAGTCTAAGCACAGCCATAGATATAAATAAAAATTCATTATTATGACTATCTTGTGTCGTTACTCCAAGCATCATTAACTGAGGAGAAAGCGTAATTTCTTTTTTCAACACAATCGACAAAAATGTTGTCGTTTCTCTTTTGAGTAGATCCAAGACGGGGCATGTTGCAAAAATATGAATTATATCTGCATCATATGATTTACATCTGAAGCAGTGGGTCCCTTCTGTGCCCCCTCCATTTAGCAATTTTCGTGGGCGTAATATACAAATCAAATAAAGTCTTATAATGTTGTGCCCGCAAATTGGCAGACCTCAAAACCAGATTGCCCGTTTCTATAGACCTTATAAAACATGAGTCTGCGGCATCAATCCTGGCCTGCCATTTCAGCTCGTGTTTTTCAAGATCGTCTGTAGCATTTCCAAGTAGTAAACTATAGAGAGAAGAAATTGTAAGTTTAGATGTATGGCTTAGGGCTTCCATGAGTGGCATAACTGAAAAACCTATCGCACCCTCAGCTTTCTTAAGAAGGAAATCTCTTATTTGTAAAAATTTGAAAAAATCTCGATGATCTATATTAAATGTAATCCTCAGTTCCTCAAAGGATGCAATATGTTCTCCTTTTAAAAGATCGCCTATCCTGGAAACCCCTAGTTTATCCCATCTCTGTTGATGCCAGTCTGACAAGGCCTCAGGTATCTGCTCATTTTCTATCAGTGGTGTATATCTACTGTATCTGCCAATCCAAATTTTCTTCCGAATACCAGTCCAATTTCGAAATGCCGCTAACAAAGTCTTAAACCGGGCCTTCTTGTAGTAGCTAGGTTCATAAATTTTTAATAAGCAACCATTAGCACGTGGGCCGATTAAATATTAAAAAATGTATGGTACAGAATTAGAGTTTATTACTATTTCTCCTTTTCTTTTTGTACCAAAAAGTGGCCAGTAATACTACAAAGAAGCTGCTAAATAATAAAGTTTAAAATTAGGTAAGCCAAGGCCTCCCCTGCCTCTAGGCAAGGATAGGTAAATATTCGATCTCCGTGTACGTTTATATGACCATATGAACCTAGAGATCTCCCGCTCAATTAATTTAAAACAATTATTAGATATTTCAAGCGGGATCGTACGAAAAATATATAATAATTTTGGCAAAATAGTCATTTTAACTAAGTTACATCGGCCAATTATAGATAATTTTAAATTGTCCCATCGGTACATATCACTTTTTATTTTTCCAATTATAGGGGTAAGGTTTAAATCAATAATATCATCGACCTTTGCTTTTATACGTATCCCTAAATATGTAGCCTCTTCAACCAGCCTGCTATCAACAATAATAGTATATCTATTGGCCAAGATCTGAGTCTTTGCTCTATTCAGTTGATAGCCTGAGAGTGAGCCAAATCGATCAGCCAATAGCTCAACCTCTATCATAGTTCTATCATGCCCTGATGTAATTATTACTACATCGTCGGCATATGCCATTGTTTTAACCTCCCAGACGTGCAGTGTAATTGGGGAGATATTAGGAGAGGACCCAAGACGATGCAAGAAAGGATCTATATATAGCGCGTACAACAATGGGGAGGAAGGACAACCCTGCCTTGTTCCTCTCTCTATTAGAAATGATTCATTTCATTTTCATTTATTCCACTTGTAACGTGCTCGGCTACTCAAGAGTGTCCCGGCGCGAACCAGAAGGGGGGAGAGAGACAATCAGGCAAAAAGGAATGTTTTAAGCTTTTTCTTAAAAGCTGCGAGCTCCTAGGTAAGGCGAAGATCGAGAGGGAGGGCATTCCAGGCCCTACTGGCTCTGACCACCAAAGAGCCACCTCCAATCCTCTGAAGTTTATAGCGAGGGACGAAAGCCAGACGGAGAGCCGACGAGCGCAATACCCTTGCAGGGGCATAAAAGGCAAAGCGCCTTTGAAGGTAGAGCGGGCCCTGCCCATGAAGAACACGATGGGCCAGGACCAGAGATTTAAATTTGATCTTGGCCGCAATGGGTAACCAGTGTAGAGAGTACAAGTGAGCAGTGACGCTCGACCTAGATGAAATACCTAAGATTAGCCTGGCCGCCGTGTTCTGGACCACCTGCAGCTTCTTAATCATATAACCAGGTGACCCAGTAAACAAGGAATTGGCATAGTCTAGCCGGGAGAGAATCAGCGCACAGGTCACTGTTACTCTGGCTGCCTGCGCGATAAGCGGGAAAAAGTTCCTAAGAGTTTTAATAAGACCAAAGCAACAGCCGGCCGTTTTCTTGATATGAGTAGAAAACGAGAGATTCTCCTCAAACCAAACGCCCAAGTTCTTGGTGGGCTGTCCTTCCGAGAAGGGAGGAGGATGCTCCTGAGGCCACAGCTGTTGACGAAAGTCAGTTGGAAAAGCGCCAAAGAGCAAGATCTCAGATTTCTGCTCATTACACTTGAGCTGAGCATCAGCCAGCCAAGCGAAGATGGAGCGTAGGCACTGTTGGGCGGCCAGGACAGAACTGGAGGCCTTATCCCACGTAAAGAGTAGCTGGGTGTCGTCAGCATAAGCCAGAACCTTGGCACCAAGATCTTCTGCTAGATGAATCAATGGCGTGACATAAATATTAAAAAGCAAAGGGCTAAGGGCAGAGCCCTGCGGGACTCCCGTGGTGACCAAATGAGGAGAGGAATGAAACGGAGGGAGCCAGATCTGTTCAGCCCTTTCCTCAAGAAAAGACCTAAGCCAGCCCCACACGGCCCCAGAAACACCAATCTCAGTGAGACGGGTCATCAAAAGGTCGTGTGGGACCGTATCAAAGGCCGCCGAGAGGTCCAGTAGGATCAAGGCTGCTCTGCCCCCAGCATCCAAACATGTTCGAACCGCCTCAACCACCTCAACTAGAACCGTCTCGGTGCAGTGGCCTGTCCGGAACCCCGATTGTGCTTCATGTAAAATACCCTCCGTCTCCACAAAATCCGACAGCTGTTTATGCACCACCTTCTCGCAAACCTTATCAATAGCTGGCAGGAGGGAAGCCCCTCCCCTCCCATCATTTGTAAATGAGCAGTGGGTTTAGCATATAATACCTGAATGGCTGTAATAAACTCTGACCCCAACCCGTTAGCTTCCAAACATTTCCAAAGAAATTTCCAAGAGACGCGGTCGATCGAAAGCCTTCTCGGCATCTAAGAAAGCAACAGCCATAGGTTTCCTTAAAACATCTGTTGCATCGAATAAAGCAATGAGGCGCCTAATATGGTCGTCCGTCCCTCTCCCTTGAATGAAGCCATGTTGCCAGGCTGTCACCAATTGTGGCATGATCTTATTAAGACGGGATGCAAATATTTTAGAGTATAGCTTTGTGTCACTATTTAGTAATGTAATGGGTCTGTAAGAACCCAAATACAGAGGATCTTTCCCCTTTTTAAAAAAAATAATGATATTGGCAGCCCCCCAAGATGCTGGAGGAGCTGCCCCATTCCTAACTTCTTTGAATAGCCCCAATACCTCGGGCGCCACTTCAGTAAAAAAAGTCTTATAAAATTCTAATGGTAAACCATCCGTACCAGTGGCTTTACCTGATGGAACGTCTTATACAGCTAAATAAAGCTCCTCTTGCGAATTTTCTATACCCAAGGAAAGAGCTTCCTCCTGAAATATTTTTATTTTTGGTAAGAATTCCGTTTCATATGACCTCTCTGTCTCCTCTAAAGTGTCAGCAGCAGTATATAACTCCTCATAATATTTTTTAAAGGCTTCCCTAATTTCTGTAGGGTCCGTAACTGTGTCTCCCTGAGGCTTCCTGATCCGTTTAATGTGGCCCATAGCTATTTGTTGCCTCGCCTTAACTGCTAGTATTCGACCAACTGTCTCACTATACTCATAACATTGTTGCTTTTTCGCCAGATACTTCCCAGCTGTTTTTTCTAAATAAAAATCATTCAGTGAGGCTTTGGTCACCACTATCAAATCAGAGACCTTTGTGTGATCCCCGCCTTTGTTAACAATCTCAATCAGTTCCTTCTCTAATAAAGCAATTTTCTGATAATAACTTTTAACTTGATCTGAGCTCTTTCTCTGCTTAATTAAGCTGTAACGCAGTGTCTCCCCTCTCACAGAGGCCTTAAAGGTATCCCATATTATTCCCGGGGCTGCACTATCTTTATTGAAATAAAAAAATTCACCAATCCATTGTTTCATATGACTCACGTAATCGTGATCAGTGAGGAATGCTCTCTCAAATGTCCACTTATTATGTCCTACTCTTACTCCTGACACGGAAAATTAAAAAACCAAAGGATTATGATCCGACATTATCCTTGGAAATATATCAATCCTAGCGTCCTTCATGAGAGAGGGAGACACCAAAAAATAGTCCAATCTAGCAAATTTTTGATGAGGCGCAAAGAAATAAGTATATCCAAGCTCTGAACTTCTCAAACTGGGCCACACATTAACTAAGCCAATGTCTTTAATCAAGTTTTTAAGTGCGTTAGATGATTGAGGTTTACGATCCCTATTTACTCCCTCTGCTTGATTAAACATATATTTTATTCCATTGAAGTTAAAATCACTACAGATTATATAAGGTTCAGGCCAGGACGGAAGCTCCGATGCCAGAAAATTTAGCTTCGAAGGGTCGTCTAAAACAGGGGCATAAATTGAACACAGAGTAAACACACCAGTTCCACTTCTAACTTTCATAATTATCCATCTGCCATGTTTGTCCATATTTTTTCAACCTCCTATAATATTATTATTTTTTGACAAGATTGCTACCCCTTTAGTCCTAACATCTTGTGTTGTATAAGCCATTAGCTTAAAGCCCAACAAATCTAATATTTTATAATCATTACAGGCTATATGGGTCTCTTGAAGACAAATCAGGTCTGCATGTAAAACTTTAAGATCTTCTTGGATTCTTCTTCTCTTGGCCCCATCATTTAGGCCGCTGATATTTATAGTTGCGATACGTAATTTAGCCATGATCATTAGCGCATACCCCCGCCAAAATAATCCTACGTTTTATGTGCAGATTATTAATCTCAATCAAAAGTGTCTGTATAAAATCATCATCAAAATTATTATACATTCTTTTCCCCCTTGCCCACTTAGTGCCTTTCCAATTTTTTTCCAGATTACTTTCAAATGACACAAGCATACGAAAAATATACAACAACATTTTTATCTGTGGTTTGCTTTCAATCTCAAACGAAAAACCCAATACCTCCCACCCACCCCTACTCCCCTTCCCTTGAGCCTTACACCCCTCCCCCTACCCCCTCCATATCAGAGCAACCAGACCACACAGGTCTGTATGATAGGGCGAACATTGAACACCATGGAGCCTCCAGCACCCCCCACTTTGGTTTTTTCCTCTTTTTACCTCCCCTTTTTTTTCCCCCGCCTTTCATTTAACCAAGCATATTGCTATTTTTTATAGAGAGAGATTAACTGAAAAAAAGGATATATCCCTACTAAATCTTTCTCTTCTCCCCCTGAGCTTGTACCAGATACTCTTTAGCCTGAATTTCAGACGTAAAAAATCTAACAGCCCCTTTAACAACCGTTTTCAACCTTGCTGGGGCCAGCAGATAGGCTTCAAACCCAGATTCTTGAAATGGCTTGATTAACTGCCTTAGGCGCCATCTGTGCTCAACAGTTATATGACAGAAATCAGGACGTATGAAAAAAGAGGCCCCTTTAAACTGTCGTCTAGTCTCCGGACGGGCTTTCTCAAAGATGGCCTGTCTTAAAGAGAAATTACCAAAAAATACCAAGATTGCCCTCGGTTGGCCAGTATTTCTATTAGGCATGTTATGGCGAACAAAAGGGAACCTATGAACTCTCTGGATCTCATGATCCCAATCCCAGCCGATGAGTTCTGGGAAGGCCTCCTTAAAGAGACCTAACATAAACCCCCGAATATCTTCCTCCTCCATGCCTTCCTTGATCCCCAGAACTCGAAGATTATTTCTACGCTGGCGATTTCCTAGATCCTCCAATTTCCACATTACATCAGACAGTTGAGTTTCATGGGTCTTTGTTTGCTCTCTCACAACCGCCAGATCTTTCTCAACAGCGACAGTTCTTAGTTCCATAGAGTCCAGCCTTTCACAGATTTCGCCGCATGTACGTCCTACTTTTCCGATAGCCCCTTCCAGTTTTTTTGTGCCCTGTCTTATCTTTTTCCCATCTGCTCTGGTCTCTGCCTGATGGTCTTTGATAGTTTCCAAAATGAGGCTTGCTATCGATTTATCCATTGTTGTTATGGGTTCTCCTAGCTGTTCAGAGGACGAAGGGATGCAACCCAAACTTGAAGCTTGTCCGAGAGGGCCGATTATGCCAGTGTCTGAATAATACCACAAAAAAGGTTGGGCACTGTTCCAAAGATAGGGTCCAGAGATTGACCCATATGTCTTATACAGAAGACAAAAAAGAAAAGATGGGAGTCCCAGGTTAAACAGACCCACCACGAGGGGGAAAGCACATGTCTTGCCTCTTGATGCCCTCACACACCCCGAGGGGTGTCATGCTTCATCATCGGGCTATGCTCCTCGTCAGGCCGGCGCTGCAATTCCCAACGGGCCCCCCGAAAGGGTCACTTTCTCGGAGATCTTTTGAGGCATGCCGGATGGTGTATGAGGGTGTGTGGGGTGTGGGTTTTAAATGAGGGTCGCTAGAATGTGTGTGAAGTGGATTAAAAATGGCTGGGGGTTATATTGATGTAGTAACCCTCCTGCCAAAAATAAAATAAAAAACTCTAATTTAGAGTATGGTCCCCAAGGACACATTGTACCTCGGTGTCATTAAAAACGGTCAACATGTTTCGCGCCTCTGTCGCTATTCAAGTCGTTGGCGCTTCATTAGGACCAAAGAAGTGCAAAAGGTAGTGAAATGCACATGAGTGTGTGCGTGAATATAAAATTGAAAGATAAATACCCACAATATATTTCAGGGCGGGCCAATTGTACTGCTCCTGAACATAACCTAGGACACAGAAACAAAAAAGGATACAGTTACAAAGGACGTGCATTAGACTGGCTTAATGCAACGTAGTGTGCCACAATCGTGTGCACCACATACCAATGTCATACAAAGAAAAGAGGAAAAAGGACGAGACCAATTGGGGATACATAACTCCCTTGTCTGTTGTTTACTTAAAACATGGAGGATACCAAGGCAGGTATATCGTGGCGTGTCAATATTACAAGGAAACCCTCTTGTATGACGAGCGGGGAGTTTCCCTATTCGTAGTGATATCCGCTCCATCATAAAAGGGGGTTTCTCCACTTGTTGAAATCCCAGACAAGTTTCACTAGACATCCAACAAACACATTCCCTTGAGGTATGCTTACCTCTAAATGAGCACAAATCACCTCAATGGCTGTTGGCGATTAGACGCCCGCACCGTGTCAGGTTGCTGAGATAAAGGCATGACAAAAAGTAAGCACAAGTGAAACGGGGGGTGCTGTCATCACATCCAAAGACATAGGCTACGTGACCTTATCCCCAATCGTAATCGGGTACTCACTGTCGACAGCAGGTGCCTGTACTTTCCACACCTACGCGTCCAACCGCCAAGCCAGTAATGCATTGGAGGCAGCGGGACGGAGTTTTTAAACTCGTAGGTTCCTCGATAAATCCTACTTCCGGGGCGTGCCATGCCTAAAGTTGCAAAAGCGCATGCGTGCAAATGCGCCCTTACTGTGCATGCGCAAACCGGGGCTAGTAATCCCCTGAGCATGGGCGTCCCGAGTGGAGGTTTATTATTAATGGCACTCTATGCGGTCAAAACACAGCCCATAAAATGTGTACCGGTTAATGCCAGGGTGAAGTGATCTGGTTGTAAAAGGTAGGTAAAGTCCTCCTAATGACTGCGTCTACTAAACTCTAAACGTAGATCACAGTAGGCATACCCATAATGGTTAGTGGAGTATAGCCCATGCCACGTATTTATCTGGGATAATCAAATTACTACCTCTTGTGTATTGTTGCAACAGAAATAGGTTGGTAGTAAAAAGAGATAAGAGGAATGAAAAGAACGGGGGGCCTCCACCACTGAACCCACATTACAAGGAGAAAGTATCACTCATATACAAGCCTAGGAGCCTTACATTTTGAGGATATATAGGTCTCATGTATGAAGGGAAATGGAAAACAGAAGGGAAAGAAAAGATAAATGGTCCCTCGGCAAAACTGCCGTGCAAATATTCCATCAAAAAAAGGGGGGGGGACCAAGGAGCCAGTTAATGGTCCAGTGTCCATGCTCCCAAAGATTATATTACCACAAAAAAGGTTGGGCACTGTTCCAAAGATAGGGTCCAGAGATTGACCCATATGTCTTATACAGAAGACAAAAAAGAAAAGATGGGAGTCCCAGGTTAAACAGACCCACCACGAGGGGGAAAGCACATGTCTTGCCTCTTGATGCCCTCACACACCCCGAGGGGTGTCATGCTTCATCATCGGGCTATGCTCCTCGTCAGGCCGGCGCTGCAATTCCCAACGGGCCCCCCGAAGGGTCACTTTCTCGGAGATCTTTTGAGGCATGCCGGATGGTGTATGAGGGTGTGTGGGGTGTGGGTTTTAAATGAGGGTCGCTAGAATGTGTGTGAAGTGGATTAAAAATGGCTGGGGGTTATATTGATGTAGTAACCCTCCTGCCAAAAATAAAATAAAAAACTCTAATTTAGAGTATGGTCCCCAAGGACACATTGTACCTCGGTGTCATTAAAAACGGTCAACATGTTTCGCGCCTCTGTCGCTATTCAAGTCGTTGGCGCTTCATCAGGACCAAAGAAGTGCAAAAGGTAGTGAAATGCACATGAGTGTGTGCGTGAATATAAAATTGAAAGATAAATACCCACAATATATTTTTGTGCCCTGTCTTGTCTTTTTCCCATCTGCTCTGGTCTCTGCCTGATGGTCTTTGATAGTTTCCAAAATGAGGCTTGCTATCGATTTATCCATTGTTGTTATGGGTTCTCCTAGCTGTTCAGAGGACGAAGGGATGCAACCCAAACTTGAAGCTTGTCCGAGAGGGCCGATTATGCCAGTGTCTGAATAATCCCATTTTAAACCAGAAGCACCATTATTTTTCTTTCTTTGAATCTCCTTGGGGCCTTTAGCCCCTTTTATAGACTTCCTTAAGGTTTCATGGCGTTTCTGGGTTGTTTCAGGCGCTTCAACTGTGCTAGACCCTGAAGTAGTGTCGTTATGCTCTGAGTCACTGAGTGCTACCTCCGATTCTGAGGTCCCTGATCGTGAATCCTCCGTCAGAGAATAAAATTTATCCGGGCCGTCTGAAATGGCCTCAACTATAGCATCCATTGCTGTAGGTTTGTCACACATGGTACCACTGCCCAGGCCCTCGTGTGAGCTGCCTCCATCCCTGTAACCTAGAGCATAGGGATCTTTTATCACAACAGGTGGAGGTGCTTGAATTAAAGCTGAAATATTGGGTCCCACATCCAGAGTCTCCAGCCTCTGGTCGCAGGGTATATCTTTTCTCAGACAATTAGAGGCTGGTGGTTCTTGTAACCCTTCCACAGCAGAAGAATGATCAATACCCAGTGCGCAGTTATCCGGGTTCAGATTAGGTGATAATTTAGGCAGATTTGAATCTACAATTATTGCTCCATCCCGGGTTTAAAAAAATGCAGTAATAGCCGGCTGAGGTATTGTGGATACGTTATTTATAATATTGCTTTCCTGTGTCCCCTTTCCTTCTTCTGCAACCATTGGTATGCCACCTTTTTTGCCTGCCGTTTGATATTTATCATGAGGCGCCATTCGCTTAGCCCCCAAATCTTGTTTTTTAATAATTCGGTTCTCCAGGGGCTTACCTACTGGTGTTTCCATATTCGCGGGGGACGTCAAAGCCGGATTACCCACAGCCGCCTCTTTCTGCTCACGTGGCTGCCGCATCGATTTTGGTGGCATTGTACAGAATTTTACAGCTACAAACCAGCTTCGGAAAGCACTCCGTGCTTTCTTGACGATATCTCCACTTGCCGCCAGCAGGAGCTCATCCCAGCATCTAGCGGAGCATCGCAAGGATCTCGCCGCATGTGTGGGCGTGTCCTCAACCGCTCCGTGTCTTGCTGACCTCGTCTCCGTCTTCGTGCAACAGCCGACCCTCGGAGGCTCCGCAGCTGAGATGGAAACCGCGGCGCCACCAGCAATCCCGCCCGGGGTCGTCAGCGTCAGGTAAGATCACCTATTCCACGGGGAGACTCTCCATTTCTCCACCGCTGTTGGAGGGCAACGCAGGGGCTCCGCAGCATAGTCCTACGCCGCCGCCATCTTGCTCCCGCCGCGGCGGAAATATATAAGGCAAGGGAATGCCTTATATATTTCCACAGGGAGCCCGTCCACTCCACTGGCTTTAGCATTAGGCATATTTTTTTAATACAGATTGAATTTCAACAATGCCTATCTGACCATTTAATCTTTCCTGAAGTTGTTGTGACAATAATGGTAGCTCTAGTGCTTCAAAATAATTCAGAAATTCCTCCTCATTTATAACTTGTTTTTCTCCATAAATTTGATTAAAATGTGCTAAAAAAACCTCAGCAATTATTGACTTATCGTCTTCCAATATACCAGTTGTTGAATTTTTAATTTGACTAATTATTTGAGCAGCTCTCTGAGATTTTGTGGACCAAGCCAGAAAACTACCAATCTGCTGACTTTCCTCGTATATTTGTTGATGATAGGCCTTACTCCCTGCTATTTCCTCTAATAGAAAAAAATCCTTTACATTTTCCTTAGCTCTAACTAATTCTTGAAGTTGTTCGTTTCTTATGAGTTCTGGGGTATCCGTTAGGGTTGCTTTTGATCTAGCATCTTCAACAGCAGTCTGTAATTCCAAAATCTTTTGTTTCCTTTGGTTACCTAACCTTGCCTTATAAGATATAATTTGCCCTCTAAGAGTAGCTTTGAATGCCTCCCAGACCATAAACAAAGGGGCGGTATCTAAATTAGACTGAAAAAACTCCTTAATAAACCCTTTTTGTTTCTGACATCCAAGTCATATATCATGTAATAAAGATTTGTCAAATTGCCATCTGGCCCTTTTTTTTGCAATATATATCTAACCTTAACGTAAATGAATCTAAAGAATGATCTGAAAAAAAAGAGTTAGCCGATATTTCTGCCGGTCCATTGGCAACTGATTTATCTACAAAAAAATAATCAAAAATAATCAAGTCGGGAGGCTGATCTATATCTTGCCGAATAACAAGTATATTGTAAAAGACTGGGATGACCCTGCCTCCAGGGATCTATTAACGAGAAATCTTTTACAAGATTATTTATTAGTTTTGCCGTTTGGGGCTTAAGTTGGCGCTTTGTTTTATTAGATGTATCTAATAACAACTTCTGAATAAAATTAAAATTCCCTCCTAAAATTAATATCCCATCCATTTGTGCCACTAATTGATATATTTGGCCCATTGCTTCAGTATCGTCCTCGATAGGACCATAATAATTTAGCAATCGAGAACTATTTCCTGTAGCTTAACTTGAACCCAAAGCCATCTGCCTTTCCCATCTCGTCGAACCTCCTTGACCTGCCAGTCAAAAGTATAGAATGTGCCGGAACCCAATGCGCCCTTGTTAATGTTAGGTCGCCGGAAAAATCTGGGACCACTTTCTGTTTAATGAAAGTTTCAACCCATGAAAGAGTATTAATACCCTCAATCCCTTCAGGCGCTCCAACAATCCACAGGTTAGATCGACGGGAATGGTTTTCAAGTTCATCCAACTTGTTCTCGAGTACTGCCTTATCTGAGGCTGCCGAATTAATTTTCTGAATCATGGAGCTCATCTGATCCTCTAAATGAACTATCCTGAGTTTCGCTTCCTGAAATCTTGCGGTAACTCCTGCAACTGATTCTTCGATTTTCTCCAAACGAAGATGGAGAGTAGCTATCTCATTCTCCTGCGACTTCTTCATTGCCCTAATCTCATCCAATATGAGATTAAGCAAAGTCTTTATCTCGAGCTGCTGTGTAGCTTCAGTAGTCAGACCTTCCACGTCGTCCTGCCAGCCCCTTCTCTCAATGTCGGCCACTTGATCTTGATCTAACCTCTCTCCTGCTATCCGAGAGGTTTCTTGGGACTGAGGCCAATTCAGCAGTTGTTGGTTTAGTGCTTTAACAGGAGACAAATGCTCAGAGCGCAAAGGCTGGTCAGATGAGACCAATACATTTCCGTATCCTTGCCGCTGGTCTTCTAAAACTAACTGAGGAAGAGCTGGGCTAGCCAAAGCTGGAACTAAAACCTGGGTAGATGGAGAGACATATACTGGTTCCAGGGAGTTAGTTGGAATATCCTCCCCTGGTGACACTGGTAGTGCTGTGTTTAAATGTAATAAATCTTGGTCCAATATAGGCTGAGCGCTTTTTTTCATGAACAAAGGATAATCTTTGCTATTTTTTAACTCTGCTTTTGGCGCACTCCCTGGTGCTGGCTCACAGGTCTGACCCATTCCATCTCTAGGTCCCTCGATTACTTTGGTTACTTCAGTTACATGATTTGAATCCTCCCCCTGGACTGTAGCTCAAACTGCGTCTCAAGGATGTCTTCCATAGAACTTTCAGAACTTGAATTTATAACCGACGTATTTGCTACAGTGAGGGCTTTAGCTGAAGATACTGCGACTTTTACTTGAATCGTACTTTTTTTGCTTTCAGCGCCGTTGTGGAATCCACTTTAGCGATTGCATTAGCTTGTCTCAGATGCCTCCCCATCTTATTTAAATTTCTTAAATCTTAATTGATCATATACCCAGAAATCAGGCGACCGATCAATTAATTTAATTGTGCTACCCCCTCTTTGCAATTTTAAGCAAACCTTAATGTGCAAACCTTAATATCCTCCTTCCTTCTTTCCATCCACCTTTTTTTTTCTTTCTCTTTTTCTCTCCTCTTGCTCCTTTTTTTTCCCCGTTGGAACCAACACTCTTAGTTAGCCGGCTCAAAATAGCACAGCACTATCGCCTTGATTCTCCTCATTCCCTTCCTCTTCTCTTAATCAGTTTTTTTTTTTGTCCCAGTATCCAAAAACCGTCAACCAACTCAGGATTCTTGCAGTACAGTGAGTATGCACAATATTTATACTAATTACATGCCTTGTGCCTTTTTACTCATTACTCCTTACTGCCAGCTCAGTCCAAGCCCCCTAGACGGTCCCCAGAACCTTACCACCAATGCTTTGTAGCTGAATGGCTGAATGAGCATCGGCGTTTTTCCAGCACCCAGCTCCCAGCAGTGGCGAGGGTATTTAGTTTGAACAACGTCCATGCAGCCTCTCAAAAGCTACAACTGTAGTTTCTCGTAAGCATGAACTGTCCACCGTCGACTGAACGGCTTCCATCAGAGGGGGGAGGGGCTGCGATCACCGGAGAATCTTTATTGGCTAACAGAACATATATCTTTGTGTAAATTCAACTAATGAAAACATCTAATCCAATCTTCCTCATGAGGGCAGCAGTAACATCAATGATATTGCCAAAACAATTAATTATCTGTTCAATTTCCCTATCACATTGTTGATAACAAGCTTAAATGAAAAACCTGCATTTAGTTAAGAATGGAATGTCTCCAAATAAGAGATTGAAACTATGATCCAAAACCTTTTATAAATTAAAACAATCCATATAGTACATTATTCATATGGCTCTGAATAAATTCATAGCTATGGTAGTCGGTTTTAAAATGTGCTTTAATCTTATTACAGATTGTACAACTGTTACCAGAGTATCTGACTTTAATCCTTTCAATTAGGCATACCTGTAGGAAAGTGGATTATTATTTGGGGTGGGCACGTGTTCACCTCAAACGATAAGGCCATCACCTTCTAGATGTCAGAAAAACTAAATAAAATGAACCTGTGCACAATTCCTGGTAAAGTGACACAAAGCTGTCAGGCTTAAATCAAAGGCAAAGTGTTAAGGTTTTAAGCAGTACATGCACAGTATAAAAAGTCACACAAAACATAATAAAATTCCTCAATTTTAAAATAAAGAGAAAACATTGCCGAATAAAATAATAATTTCACCAATCTTAAAATGACACCATGCTTCAACATAGTGTGCCGCTATTATATCTATAACTGATAGGGACCTCCAATTAGATGCGGAAGCTTTGCTGGCATTTTATTTTGTTCCCAGCCACAAGGGAAAGTACACTGAAAGTTTATCAAAGAGAATCTTGCTATCATGTGCACCAGATAAACAATATCTAAGACTGAAATATATGCACAGGCACAACATCCACATAATACAATAATTACGTTCTATTCAATTTAAACAAAAAACTGCTTCCTACTAAAATACATTTTAAAAATACAGTTCCATATATACACTTCGTGAGAATAAACTTTAGCTCCAGCATATAATCAAAGCGAAACACGTGTCTATATTTCCATCCGTGATTAGTTCAAAGGATTTACAAAGCGATTTGCAAATAATTTAAAGGCTACTGTGGCATGTAATTAGTTCTAATTTGCGCATTAATCACTCTATGTACACACTTAACTCATGAATGTCACTGAGTATGCAGGATCTATGTTGGTTTCGCCATCAGGTCTATATGCACAAAGACAGCTTCGACAAGGAAAGGGCAGGGTTGCACCGCACACTCGGAAGTTGCCTTTAAATGACACAAATATTGCTACTAGAGTTAAAACGATTCTTAGCACGTTTGGACTAAAATATTCATGTACGAATAATATGAAAAATGTTCAGGCTCCCTAGTGCACCATGACTGAACATTATTGGCCTGTTTGAACAAAAGGTTCGACAGTTATCCCAAACTACCCTGGTGTACAAAATAATTAATGACCACGCCATCCCACCGATGGCGCACTGCAATCGAACATTCACATTACTGGCCAAACATGCCTGTAAAATTGCACTGTATGATACATTTAAACACGGGGACCTAAATCACAAAAATAATGTTTTACCAACTATCAGCCAACTGATAAAAAGCCCACTATGTGATTTAAAGAAACTGTCACATAGTACACAGGAACTGAAAAGTGCTTTTAACTGAACAAATCTAACTAATTTTTACAAATAGAAAAAAATCCTGCTCGTCAAGGCCCTTGTTTTTTAGGTTTTCTGAAACAAATTCCTGGTTTTCCTTTTCATGTGAGCATGCATTCAGTCACAGGGTACAGATACCTTTGCAAGAACGAATGCACAATACTAAATGCTATTAGATTGAAAGGAGCCATAGCCATAGCAGTGATTTGTCAGCATGAACAAGCTTTATCTCCAATGAGGACACATCAATGGACAATACCGTCACCATGCTCACTCAGTGTAATGCCAATCTCCAACAAGACATTCGCGAATCAAAATATTTTAACAATTCTCTAATTTAAAGAATAACTGAAATATAACATAAATTCAGGAAAATAATGGTTGATTTCCTTAAACTGGAACTTAGAGAAATCTGAGAATCTGAGAGTAATAAATAACTTTGGGGATCCCACTAGCAAATGTGGCAAGTCCACTCCTCACGAAGCCCACCAAACCAAGTAGGCCGACCGCACATTACGATGGCGGAACAATCGCCAATGCAGGGCCGGCGGTGGCGATCGTTCCGCCATCACAATGAGATTTACCCACCGTCATATTAGGATGGTGGTGGGTATCGCGGCGGACACAAAGTCCATCCACCCCTTTTCTGCCGGTGGCAATCGTAACAATTGCCTGGCAGGCGGAGCAGGACCACTAATATGGTGGTGGTGCCTACGAGGCGCTGTCCGCCATATTAGGATGTGTGAAATGAAAGGCCTTTCCATGGTGGTGATGCCGCCATGGAAAGGCTGGCGGGGATTGGGTCTAGGGGCCCGTTGCAGGCCCCCTTGTGTCTGGGGAAGGTGGGGTGCACTGGGGGGTACCTATGATACCCCTATACATTTCATTGCACCAAGTGGCAGGCACCGTGTGGTGCCTGCCATGTGGTGCAGTGAAATGCTAGACATGCGATTTTAACATCACGGCGGGTGCTGCTGTCAGCAGCACCCGCCGCAATGTTAAATTGCAGAATGCGACCGCCATGGTGGCGGTCGTATCCTAATTCGTGGTGCGGGACCGCCGCATGTCTGGCGGCTGGTCCAAACACCGCAGGGATGGCGGGCGGACTCAGGTCCACCTGCCATCCTAATGAGCCCCAATGTCTTCAAAACAACAAAATCTGCTAGTCGTACCTGAAGTGGAACCTCATCAGCTCCATGTCTACTATTCTTACTAACTAGAGCACTATTAAGACCAGAGCCAACCAACACTCCTCATCTCCACCCAGACGCACTAATCCCAAGGATAAATCAATTTTTAAATAAACATTGGAAAAGCCAATAGGTCAGGCGCTTTCAGGCTTTTATGATAGTTTTATTTTTCATTACAAGCATAAGTCACAAAAATAAATAGAAATAACACAACCAGCCATCTAAACGTTGCTGACATATGTTTGCACTAAGCAATTTCAAATTTAAAAAAAATCACTAATGTCATTGTGTAACAAGTGATGTTTTTAATTAACAAGCATTTTAGTTGTGCCAGGCATTTTTAATATTATATTTTGTAAAAGAGGCAAGACTATCAAAACTCACACCTCACACAGCTACAACGATGTCACTTAAACACTTTATACCAGCAACTTTAAAAAGAAGACATATACTAAATTACCACCTAATTGAGCACCAGAAGTGTAGACAAAATACATATTTGGCATTTAAAGGTATCATAAATCTACAAATTAAAATGAAATAAATACTTTGAGCCAGGTTTGTCACTGAAGAGAGAGGAACTACTTTTAGGTAGATGTCAATAATGTGAGCAGACTTTGTTCAATCACCAAATTACTCAAACTGAAGGGAGCAAATTGGTAAAGTGGCTGACCCACTGACCCATGCTTAATGTTGTGGTGGGCAGACGCAAAATGTGAATGGCATTTTAACAGGAAGCCCACTGACCAAACGCTTTTCTGTGTGTGTGTGTGTGTGTTATTTATGATTCTTTTTGGAAAAAAATAGTTTGTGGAAACAGCTAAAGCTGTTTAAAGGCCAGACCTAAAAATAAAGGTGAGGAAATGAAATGGAAATAGGGAGGATGAAATAGAGAGGAATGCATGTACAAGGTTTTCCTTTAAAACTGAATAAAACAATAAAATAAATAGAAATATTGCAAAATGAGCTGAGAGTTCTCCGTTAGAGAAAACTGCAGGGAAATACGAATGTCTTAAAACTAAACTATAGCAGCTGAATTTTACACATTAGCAACACAGACTTTACCCTTAAAAGAATAAGAGGGCAATGTTGCTGCAGGAAGGCTTAGAGCTCTACGTTTGAGTGTAGAGGAATGTTACAGTTTTTACTATGTCGTCAAACCAACTGAAAGCCACATCATAAAACATGGACAGATTAAGGAACGTTCGATAAAAGACATGTGAATTGTGTGTCCTGCTCAGAGCAAATTGAGACTTTTTGAGAGATAAATGGAAGACAGTGTTCCATACAGTAAAACATCCCTCCAAAATGGCCACAGACCCACGATAGATTGTAAAATGATTTGGCTCAGTGGGAAGATTTCAATGCTGTCACTTTGCCATTCCTTCTTCTTTTTTTCTTGTCCTGTCATAAAGATCTCTCACATCCTAAAACATATAGATGACTTTTGAAACACCTTGGGCTATAAAAGAGTTTGAAGTAAAACTGAGGGGCATATGTACATAGGGATTGCACCACCAGAAGGTCACTTTTACTGACGTTCCGGTGGCGCAATGCCCTGCTCCATATTTACAAATTGGCGTTAACCACGTTTTGTAGCTTAACGCCGCTTTGTAAATCTGGTACACTTTCACGCAGGGGCGTGCAATGGGTGTTGCTATGGGTGTTCACAATGATCTATAAATCTGGGGCAGCGCTAAAAATTAACACCATGCAAAAGCAGGTGTCAGATTGGCGCAACAAGGAGAAATACATTTATTTCTCCTCATTTTTGCCTTTTCTATGTGTGCTGCATTCTGCAGCACACATAGAAAATGAAAAACAGCATTAATGATTGTTTTTGTGCATGAAGCTGTACCTTAATGCACAAAAACAATCATTAAATAATGACGATTTTCTTCTTCGATGTGTGCTGCAAAGTGCAGCCAACATAGAAGTAGCAAATCACCATTATTGATTGTTTCTGTGCAGGAAGGGACACATTCCTGCACATAAACAATCAGCCCTGCAACACAGGCAACCTTGCACTATGATGGAAGGGTGTTGTGTTGGCGCTAGGTTGCTATTTTTTGCTCCAGCGCTAGGGAAAACACAGGTGTGCGCCGTATTCTTGTAAATACGACGCATCCCTGCATTTTGGAAATGGTGCAGAGCAAAACTGCCACAGAGCACATTTCCTTGTACAAATGCCTCTGAGTTTCTTTCCGTTTCAGATTGTATTCTATGGGAGCATATGCATAGAGTGTCACATGCTAACAAGGCTGCAAAAGGCTCTTCTTTCCCTAGGTTCCAGGGCACCCTTTCGAAAAAGTGTATTGTTGAAAGGCTATTGTATCTGGTATGCTCTAAGGGCGAGATGTTGGTTGAGGTGTGTTGGACTTGGCCCTTTTTGCAGGGTCATCCCAGAACTTTTTGCCTTCCTCCTGTATTTATTCTGACTTGTTGCTGATGGTTTTATGACTCTGGGCACTTCACCACTGCTGATCAGTGCTAAAGTGCATATGCTCTCCCTGTAAGTTACTGTTATGGATTGGTGTTTCCATGATTGGCTATTTGGTTTACTAGTCAGACCCTAGTACAGTGCACTATGTGTGCCCGGAGCCTGTAAATCAAATGCTGCTGGTGGGCTTGCAGCACTGATTGTGCCACCCACAGAAGCCGCCGTAAAATGTAACTCTGGCCTGCCATTGCAGAGCCTGTGTGCAGTGTGGGACTGGCATGTCGATTTGAGTCCCTAAACCTTCCCTTTTCTACATATTAGTCACCCCTAAGGTAGGCCCAAGGTACACCTGTGGGCAGAGTGCATTGTATGTGAAAGGTAGGACCTGAAAGCACAAACTAATATAACTTGATTTTAAAAGCATTACTATAAATACTAATTTGTAACAAAGGTTGTCTTACTTTGGAAATCGCCCATGGCTCTTTACGTAGATTGCACTATAAATCGAAACAAAATTATAATTTCGTATTTCCATCACCCTTGAAACTAAGTAAATCATCTTCCTTGTTATCTGATAAATGGGATTATTTTCTATTCTCTCACATTCTTTCTTGAGCACCTTTCTAGCATCACTATTCTTTTTTTGTTTATAGACAACGTTCACTATCTTCACATCCCACTGGGTGGAATCTCGATGATATTGAGACTCTGAGCGAAACCTATTAAACACTGCCTCATTAATATCTCCTTTCAGCCTTGAAAAAGCCCTGGCCCAACTTTGAGCCTCTGGGTGAAACACGTGTCGGCTGTTCACTTTGTTGTAAACGTGAAGAAAGAAATAATAAGGCTGTTTACTTTGTTGCAAACGTGAAGAAATAATAAAATGCATAAAAAATACAAGAAAAACAGAACTCTCTTGAATAAGCAAAATAAAAACTTGCACTGATCCAAGTACTCTGATTACCTTTATTTCAAACTAATCAAGGAGGAGTTTTTGACCCACACCTTAAGCACAGTGCACTATGTGTGCCCGGAGCCTGTAAATCAAATGCTGCTGGTGGGCTTGCAGCACTGATTGTGCCACCCACAGAAGCCGCCGTAAAATGTAACTCTGGCCTGCCACTGCAGAGCCTGTGTGCAGTGTGGGACTGGCATGTCGATTTGAGTCCCTAAACCTTCCCTTTTCTACATATTAGTCACCCCTAAGGTAGGCCCAAGGTACACCTGTGGGCAGAGTGCATTGTATGTGAAAGGTAGGACATGCCCTGATGTGTGTGGCATGTCCTGATAGTGAATTACTGCCAATTTCGTTTTTCACTATTGCAAGGCTACTTGTTCCCATAGGACAGAATGGGGAGTTTGTTTCTAACATCTTATAAACATAACTGGCCCTGGGAACAAGTTAGAAAAATAACGTTTAGTATGCTGGAACTCAGAATGTTAAAATGCATCTTTTATTTAGGGTGATTTTTACATTCTGAGTTTGAAAATACCACTTTTAGAAAGTAGGTATTTTCTTGCCTATCCATCCAGCGTGCCTCTGCTAGGTTTGTGTATTGTCTGTCTGGTTTTTGAATGACAAGGGCTGGAGAGGGGCAGCGGCTCCAGAACTCTAATGAGTCAAGGCTGAGCTGCATAGGCCTGGTCTGCATTTCTCCTGAATAGGGCTGTGCCTGCCTTCCACAATGACGCCCCCCCCGTGGTGTGTCTGGAGCCATGGCTCACACTGACAATGGAGGTTGTTGTGCACTTGCAAATTGCCCCATAGTACTGGTTTTGGCTGGGTACAGACACTCTCTGCCTTCAGAGAACAAAGGATTTTTGGGTACAAAAAGAGGGGCCAGACCTCAGACCTTTAGATCACTTCTGGGAAATCAAGAGGAACCTTTGCCAAGGAGAAGAGCCGGATAAGCTGAGGAGGAATACTGCCCCTGTGCTGTTTGCTGTCTGGGGTTGGCCTGCAGTGGCTGCTTGCTGCTAAGGAAAGGAGAAAAAGGACTTTGCTGTTTGCTTTGTCACCTGCTTGAAGAAAATATCTCCAAGGGCTTGAAACTGAGTTTGCCTCCTGTTCCGAAGTCTCAGGGACACAAAGACTTCACCACCAGCTCCCCTGAATTTCCTTGCTGGGAATCCCAACCTGCATAGAGGTGCCTGCTGCTGTTTAGGACCTCTAGAGACTGTCTGTCGCTCGGAGCTGGAAACTCGACACAACATCGAAGAAGCATGTCGCATCCGCACCTGTTTTCCGACGCATTGACGAAGAAACCGTCAGCGCCTGCCGCGGTTCGAGAAATCGCTGCACGATGCATCGGGTGCAACGGTCTCCGAAGTCCGAGATCACCGCACTGATCCCGACGCTAGCCTGCTGTGCGGCTGCACGAAACCATACATCCTTCCAGTAAGAAAACGATGCATAAACTCCTCTCCGGTAAGGAACCGACACATCAATTCCCCTGCAGTAAGGAACCGATGCATCACCTCCCCCGGAGAAAGGAATAGACACATCACCTTCCCTGAGTGTAAGGAACCGACGCATTACCTTCCCTGTGGCCATTTTGTTTGTTTTGCCTGACACATCTAAGGTACTTTTGAGAAAAGTGTTGCATTTACAACATGCATTGAACTGAGCTATTTCTACCATTTGAAAGCCTTATTTTTAATACTGTATTGTGGATTTTTGTTGTTTGGTCTTGTTTTGGTTTAGATAAAGATTACTTATTTTTCTAAACTGGTGTGGTGTCCATTTGTAGTGTTTTCACTCTATTACTGTATGTGTTCACAAATGGTTTACACACTGCCTCTGAGATAAGCCTGTCTGCTCGTGCCAAGCTATCAAGGGGGTGAGCAGGGGTTATTTTTGGAGTGTATCCCCCTTACCCTTACTAGAAGCAATGGTCATTATTTGGACAAAGGTACCTACCTCTGCCAAATAGAGACCCCCATTTCTAACAAGGTGTACAAGGTTCGAAGACATGCGTCAAAAATTTGCAACAAGCAAAGCAGCGCGTACCAGGAAGGGCTCATCTGTCAGAGGTAAATCTAAGGCCCGACCTCTCTGCACACATGTATGAAGGGTGGGGACAAGTGCAAAATATAACCATGATTTACTACTTATAATTTTATTGCCATATTTTAGACGTATTCCTACCAAATATAGTCTCTCATCACTGGAGGGCGGCGAGCAAACAACTTAACAGGAGCAGTCAAGCCAGAGCTGAGTCAACGGTAAGGCTTGGGTCTAAGAACCCATAAACGAGTCGAGCATGGAAAATGTAAATCAATTAACATATGATAAAGTCTGGCGAAAAGTTTACAAAGTGTATTTCTTTAGCCAGTGACATTTTTCACCTTAGTGCATCAGAGTATATTGCTGCATTGGAAGGCGTTTATGAAAGGTTTTTAAACATCAATCAATCAGGGAATTTTAGGTGCGCTACTCACCCGTGAGGGTCTCAAGGTGCTGGGGGGGGGGGTAAGCAGCTCCGTTCAGTCAAAGAGCCAGGTCTTGAGTGTCTTATTGAAGATGTTCTGAGAGGGAGCACGTCTTGGTTGCGATGTAGAAGAAGGCCCTTTTGCCCGTTCTTGCTCTGCGGATGCGCGGGATTTCAGCGAGGGCGGATTGGAGGTCCCTCTTGGGTACGTGGAAGGAGATTCTCTCATTGAGGTATTGGGTTCCAGTGTTGTGGAGGCATTTGAAGGCGTGGGTAAGTATCTTTAAGGTTATTCTCTTCTCGCTGGGGAGCCTGTGGAGGTCTTGCAGGTGTTGGGTGATGTGCTCTTGTCAAGGGATGCTGAGGAAGAGTCTGGCTGTGGTGTTCTGTATGGTCTGCAGTTTGTGGAGCAGGAACTTGCTGATTCTGGCATAGAGGGCGTTTCCGTAGTCTAGTCTGCTGGTTATCAGTGCATGGGTGACTGTTTTTCCTGATTCAGGGGGGATCCATTTGAAGGTTTTGGGAAGGATGCGGAGGGTGTTGAAGCAGGTGGAGGCGACGGCGTTGACCTCTCGGGTCATGGAGAGGGAGGAGATGAGTACGATGCCGAGGTTCTGTCCATGGTCGGTGGGATGGGCAGGCTGCCGAGGGTGGTGGGCCACCAGGTGCTATCCCAGGTGGTGGGGAAGGGTCCGAGGACAAGGACCTCTGTCTTTTCCGAGTTGAGCTTCAGGCAGCTGCTGCACATCCAGGATGCAACATCCTTCATACCTTCCTGAAAGCTGAGTCTGGTGGTGTCGGGGTCTTTAGTGAGGGATGGGATGAGTTGGGTGTCGTCAGCATAGGAGACTATGTTGAGTCCCTGCTGTCTGACGATGGCGGCAGGGGGGCTTTGTAGATGTTGAAGAGCATTGGACTGAGTGATGATCCTTAGGGCACTCCGCAGTTGATTTCTGTGTGTTCTGAGAGGAAGGGTGGCAGTCTAATTCTTTGGGTCCTGCCGGTGAGGAAGGAACAAAGCCAATTGAGGGCAGTTCCCCGTATGCCGGCGTCGTGGAGTCAGGCGTCAGTGTGCGTTGGGAGACTTAGAAGCATGCCTACCTGCCCCTCCTCTGAAGGGGACATTGCTACTAGTGAAATAAGTGGAAAGCCAGTTGTCATGTGTACTATATGTGGCCTAAATTCTTATTATAAATGAAGCAACATTTCAGTCTATTGAATAAAAAGCAAGGGTTGTTTTTACAACACACATCCTGAACTGTATTGAACTGTGCTTTCTTATGTGATAATCAAGAAAAAAGAGCTTGGTGAAATAAAATATTTGCCCGGAATCATACAATTTGGTGCAGCTGGGATTGACCCCAAGTTTTCTGGCTTCACATTGTGCCATTTAGCTACTAGATGGTATCTCTTTCTGTCTCCTGTTTGATACATCAGAGGTCACTTCTTTGTTTTTTAATTCTTTCGGCATAAGGTCAGAGTGGAATGGCAGGCAGAAGCCTTATGAAGGCTCGTTTTTGTTTGGACTTGAGGGTCAACAGAGACCTTAAGCTGAGCCAGGCATCTACCTCAAGCATTGCTCGAGCTTTCAGTGGCTCTCCCACTTTACTCATAACATAGTAAGAAGGAAAGCTCCACCTATGCAATAACATAGGCAGAGATCTCTTACTTTATGCAGAACTATGATTTAAAATAAATACAGAAACTAGCATCACCTAAAGGAAATAATAAATGCCTGATAATCATCACAAGTGGGAGCACATAAATGCAGCTCACATCCTAAGAGAGTGCCATTTTTAATAGGTGTCCTCGCATTAGTAAAAGCTGCATCATGTTATAATTCACTATTGCAACACCATTTAAATAAAGTGGGACATAACCAACGTACAATACATTATATAACACCATTGAAATCAATGGGGGCTGTATAAATATGCAATACTTGTTATAAACCACCATTGAAGTCAATGGGGATAGCAGCAGTGTGAAATACATGTTATGGCCAACCATTGAAGTCAATGGGGCTAACATTAAGATTAAATAGTATTCATTATCCTGCAAACCTTTGCATTGTCAACCAATGCCAATAACGTATTGTGTTAAAAACATGTGTGCTAGAGTCTTTGTTTTATTTTTAATATGCTGCTAGTGCAGCTTTAGGACCAACCAGTAATAGGTTCTCACACTCCAGAGCCTCTGTACAAACGTAAAAGCTCCAGGAGTGCTTGAAATGAGCAATAACCTCTCCCTGGGTCATGTCTATTGCCTCCTGGGAAATGTGGTGTTATGTTTCTCAAAAAGATTTCTCTGACCATGGTGGGGCACCCCATGAACAAATATGCACATTCGAAGGTGACTGCAGGCCAGTCACCTGCATGCAGCATGCATATTTTTTTAGCAGCTTTGTCAAAATGCCTTTTAAGTTTTTCAGCCGCCTTGCACTGTTTTCACCTTTTTTTGTTTCTGGCATGCCCCAATCCCACCTGGGTCACCACAAGCTTTTTGGGGTTGTGGGGCGGGAGCCTGCAGCACACAAGGCAAGTCCTGGAAGGTGCACGAGGAGCTGGTAGCACTCGCCTCTTTTTCTGCCTCAGATGAGAGCCTACAATGCTCAATTAGACTCCTGGCCACAGGTAGGAGCAATTTGGTTCTTCTCTCCTGCCCACGTTGGCTGCAGGCAGAAGGCAGTATGTCAGCTCACCATGCCCCCTGTGGGCAACATGACCAGCAGTGTTTGTGCCTTTTGTCCAAGAGGGAAGAGATCCATCAGAACTCTTTAATTACATTGGACCCCGGGGGATGGGATCTCCAGAGCCATCAGAGGTCTCAGGGAAAGGGCCCCACTCACTTCCCCTCCCCATGAAATATTAAATACAGGAGATTGCATTGACCCCAGGCCCTGGCACGCCACAGGGG
Organism: Triturus cristatus; assembly: GCF_964204655.1. NCBI lineage: Eukaryota > Metazoa > Chordata > Amphibia > Caudata > Salamandridae > Triturus > Triturus cristatus. Next base: position 630,180,274 of record NC_140587.1, read on the forward strand.
AAACTTAACAAAAATCTGGCAGGGTGGCATGCGCTTTGTTCTCTGCTTGGTCTCCCCGTGGGACCAGGCTTGTATAATGGGCCCGTAGGACCAATTAGCACAAATTAGGATTGTTTGACTTCCGGTTGCCAGCCCTGTCCACAAGGAGCTTTTTCTTCTAGCCTTCAGTTTTCATTGTGAACTGAGGCTTTTGCCTGGGCTGGATTTGATACCTAGGCTCCTAGTGCTCGCTCCTGCTTGGAGGGGAGGGCTTCACAGCCATCTATCAGAAACCCTCCCTGCTGCACTCCCAGGACGCACAACCTAATGGCTACTCGAAAGGTGCCTGATTGCTAGCTGAGTCAATAACCAGTCCTCAAACGTCCCAGCGGAACCATCCATGATCCCCTAGCAGGTCCATTCCCCTAACTATTCCTCAGGAAGCATATTAGGGCCAGCACCACTGACTCTGGAGAGACCCATTATAGTCCTGGGGGTCAGCAGGAGGTAAAGTGCCATCAGGTAGCCCCTCCTTCCAGCTGGGCCTTTTCTAGCCAACGTTGCCCCCAGATCCAGTGTCTTCTCATGAGTCTCTCTCTCTTTTGTGCAAGGGATTTTAAGCAGAGCTGGGAAGTTCTAGAAGCCAAGCACCCCTGGCCAATCCTAGAATTCCACATCATCACTCCACACCTGTCCCAGCCCTCCTGCACAGCATACTGAGATAATCCAGTATGGTGACTGTTGGAAGTGGGGAGTCCTCATCGCTTACCGCCGCCACCAAATGCTGGAGCCGGGAGTCCCCGACCCTTTGCTTCAGCGTTAGGCCACTGTCTGAGATAGCCCTGCTCACACCCTTAGTAGCTTGGCATGAACAGCCAGGCTTATCTCCAAGGCACAAGTGTTTAGTATGTGCAACCACGCTCACAGTAACCCCATGATGTCACCACAGATAGACTCCACACAAGTTTTGATAAAATGAGTATAATCTTTATATAAGCAATTATACAATACGACCACACAATACAAAATTAACAAATAAGAATGGGTAGTATTCTTTCCGGTGGGTTGGTAGGTTCTAATCCCAACCACCGCTTTTAACCAACAGTTAGGCTCACTTCTAACTGTTTCCAAAAGGTTAGGCCAGTCGTATTGCTAAAATCACACACGTTGCAAAAGGAAACAAATACTGCAATGCGTAACGATATTCTCTTATATGGTGCAACAGAGAAACAATGCCATATGTAGCGCCACAGTCATGTACTTTGCAATTGAAGGAATAATGCAATGCGTATCACCACCAGTATGCCCTGTACCAGGAAGAAACAAAGCAATGCATCACGCTACAATCCTGTACGGTGCAATGAAGAAATAATACACTGCACCACGTCATACTCAGATACTGTACACCAAAGAAATAATGCAATGCGCCACGTAACAATCAGGTAATGTGCAGGGGAAAAATAATGCAGTGCGTAGCGCACCAAGCATGTAGTTCATGAGGCACAAATGAGGTCAGGCGTCATACGACAGTTTGATAGTTCGTTAGCAGCAATAATGCAAAGTGTAATACGACAGTTTTATGTGCTCCATTAACAGTGCCCCCACTATGGATCAAATGATGACACAAAAGTACTGTTTCCCACTCCGGCCCCAGCACTGCCCCTCCTTGGGTCAGCACGGGCTGGGATCCGAGCCGAAGCAACGGCTTGCGCCGAGAGAGTGTCCCTCCGGGCTCGCACCCCACCCCTGGTGTTGATCCACGTTACCTGGGGGGGCACGGCCCCACTCTCCTCCCCGACGTCAGTGACTTGGGCCTTGATCCAGAACTCTGTCACGGGTTGCAGCGGACTCGGTCCGGCGGCTCAGCTCTTCCGTGGCTGCCGGACCGGGCTGCTGTGGTTGACTCCCAGGGCCCAATGACTTGGCCCTCCTTCCGGCGGTCTCAGTCCACACAAGATCCGCAATCAGCACTGTGGAGACTTTACTTCCAATTCGGTGCACCCCCTACTCAGGCACTCCTCACCAGTGCCTCAGGTTGCACTTCAACACGCACACCGCTCGTCCGAGACACGCCTCTTCTCCCGGTGCACACGATGTCCAGGCGCTCTTCACCAACGCCCTGGCTGCACCACGACACGCACTCTGCGCGTCCAAGTCTCACCTCTTCTGCCGGTGCACACGATGTCCAGGTGCTCTTCACCAATGCCCTGGCTGCACCATGACACGCTCCCTGCACGTCCGAGACTCACTTCATCTTTTCATGCTTACGAGGCCCAGGCGCTCTTCACCAACACCCGAGCAGCACCACGACACGCACCCTGCGCGTCCGAGATTCACTTCTTCCTTTGGTGCACACAAGGCCCAGGCGCTCTTCACCAACACCCGAGCTGCAACACGACATGCACACCGCACGTCCGAACCTCACCTCGTCTCTGCGTGCACACCATGACCAGGCGCTTCTCACCAGCACCTTGGCCTGCACTTCGACACGCACCCAGCGGATCCGAGGCTTAGCTTACTCCTGCGTGCCCACAAACACATGGCACAACTTCTGAGGGTCTCAAGCTACAAAAGCACACGCACACCGCGTTGCTTGGGACTTCTCTGGAAACATTTATGATCCTGTATTTCCGAACAGGGAGCCAGCTCACCTCGGGCCCTTGGGCGTTACAATAAACAGCACAAAGCATAGTCTTCTTCAAGCAGGGGGACCCACACCTCCAAGCACAGTCCCAACAGCCTCTCCCTTAGTTAGAACAGCAAACTGCATACCAGCCCCAGATCACGAAGCAAGGATTGGTCTTTCCACAGCAGTCTCTTCAGTTGCTCCTTCTTTAGCAGAGGTTCCTCTTGACCCCAGAAAGGGTCCAAGCCTTTACAGTCTCAATCCATATCTGTTTCTTTCCCACTTTCAGGGGTTTCAACTCTCCTAGTTATACCCCTTAATGTCTTTGAAGTTCGTATGTGCTCAGGGGTCCCTGACCCCTCCCTAAATCAGTTCTGGGTGTCTCCCTCCCAGTGTCACCTCTCTCCCTTCAGTTGGTTTGTAGCACCAGCCCAGGCCTTTTCACCTCCCGGGCTTCTCCTCCCCCTACTCTCCAGGTGCAGGGCAGCCTGGTGCCTTCTTACCCCCTCCCTGGGTCAATACCTCTCCCAGCTCCTCTCACCTTTCAGTTCCAGACAGACAATCCACATTTCAGAGACACACAGAAATGCTCAGAGCACAAAACTCAGCCACTTTCTAAAAGAGTGGTTTAGGAACACACAGTGACAAAACCACCTTCACAGAAAGATGTGTTATAACACTGAGTTCATACATACTAAACTTCACCTCTCCATTATAAACTGACAGGAAACTAGGCTAGCAAACACAACTCCCAGCCTACCCCATTCTGTCCTATGGACAGGATGGCCTTTCAGCAGTGAAAAACGAAATGGAGTGTTTTTCACTATCAGAACATAGCACACACCTCAGTATATGTTCTGCCTTTTACCTACACTGCACCCTGCCCAGGGGTTACCTAGGATCTACTACAGGGGTGCCCAATGTGTATGTAAAAGAGAAAGTCAGGCCTTACCAGGGGTTGCACTTGTCAGGACAACATGCTAACATAGCATTCTGCGTGCAGGCCCTACACTGAAGGCCTGAGTTCCCTTCTCTGCGCACCCTTGCATTACTAGCCTTTGCACACACAGTGCACATCACTAAGGACTTTTACTAGTAAGGCAAACATACCAATCTTGGCCAACCAATCACCATTACATTTTAAACAGGGAACTCTTGTACTTTGACACTGATCAGCAGTAGCAAAGTACCCAAAGCATCTAAATAGACGCTATGTCAGGAAAACGGTCCAGGGGGAAAGCAAAACGTTTAGGGAACTTTAGCAAAAAGGCCAAGTCTTACAGTGACCTCAAGTTGTTTTTGAAAGAGCACCTTTGAGAGCCTGAGATGCACCACTAGCTGACACAGCCCGCTGATTACTTCCCACCAAAACCTCCAAGGCGAGCCGACAGGTGCAGTGTGACAAGCTAATTACCAGTTAGTGTCTCTATTGTGTGGGAAGGCCTTTAATCCTCCTGTTGGAGAGCAGAGAAAGCAATCTGGCCCAAAAAGGGGACAAAGACCTGGAAACTGATTATGAGTGGTGTCAGAGAAATATGACAATTCTTAAAGTGCCATAAGAATTGTAGGTATGATGTCAGGGACAGTAAATCTCCACTCAGGATGCAGGTTTACCCCTAGATTAATACCTAACTGGACCCTGTAGGCCTACATGGGGTGACACTGTAATTTAGTGCAACCTATGCCAATAATGTGTAATACAAATCTTTAGTATATACCCCACATAGCATTGGAAGTACTGCCATAACTGCTGTGTTGTAATTCCACATGGGGTAGGACTGGTGGCCAAGGCCAAGGCAGGGGCTACGAAGTGGGACACACTGCCACAGGGACTTAAGGGCTACACCTGCGCTGGTGGCTTTCTGTGCTCTGGTGGCACTGGAGCTGGTTCTTGACCTGGGCTGGAGCAGGGCAGTGGGAGCTGAATTGAAAGTATCGGCATGCTTGGAGATGGTGGCTGATGTGTTGGTAGTTGTCATGTTTGAACCAGCGTGTGCTGTCTCGCTGCACCTTGACCCCAACAAGCTCAGATACAGACAGACGCCTATATTCAGAAACTGCATATTTCTGCCTTAATGCCCTGAATGTCTGATGGGACTAATTGCTGCAAGAGGGACCTCCATGATTCTACCAAAGCAGGCTGTGGCTGTATTTTTTGTGCCCTGACCAGTGAGTGAGAGCTTGTGTCCATTTCATATGGTGGTGTCTAGGTCCTCGTAGATGGGGTCTTGGGCCTCTGCAGTGAGACTGATACTTCTGGATTGACCATCTTTCTGCAACGTGATTGATGCTGTACTGAGTAATCAATTGAGTGAGAATGCCTTTGGTAACACTCAAATATCACACTGAATAATGATGTAAGCATTAGACTTTTCATGGAGTCTGCTGTAATAGCCGACCTTCTGTGAATTCCCTCATCAGACTGCACCAAAATATGGGAAAATCTGAAGCCAGACAGTCTAAACTCCTGTTTGAAAGCAAAAAAAAACCGCTTTAAAACTTCCATCGCTGGGGACAGATCCACCATAGACTCCACACAAGCTGAATCGGCGCCCACTTCCATGGCATAAAGCATCTCCTTATAGAGCAGAACCTAGACACAGTGACATTATACCTTGATCAAATAAAGGAGCATCTGCATAGGCCAAGCTAGATGAGAGTGAGCAGCACATATCCAAACTTAAAGATGGAGCCAAATCTTTGAATGAATAACTCTTTCACCTGGAAAACTTGTGATTGCCACCATGGCAAAATGTGAGGACTCGCTCAAGGAATAACAACATATGCATTTCGGGGCTGGCTGAATGCCTGTTCTGTGGAATCGCTTCTAATGACTTCTAAGTGCTTCATGATGGAGTGAGCTCACAAGTCTTTTACCCCCAGGCACTGATGGTGAAAGACTTGCTCAACTGATCATCAATGGCCTCCTCAATTTTAGAGACTGAGATCTTACGCTAAGACTTACCAGAGAAAGAGGACTTGTGGAGTACAGTCGCAGTAAAATCTCATTTTATTCAAGTTCAAGTTTCAAAAACTTTATTCGACAGCATGTCATAAAAGCAGTTTACATCCTAACAATATCATAAATACTATGGTAAAATACAATAAGTAAAAATACATTAAATCATGATGCTGGCGAATAACTATAAGAAGGATACAACATCACAGGTTAAAATCTATATAAAAGATAAGATATTAGTTGTTAAAATTGATTTAAACATTGTTTGGCGTCAGGCATTCATTGACCAGCTTCAAGGGATTTTAAGGCACGAAGGCGTAATATCCATGCCCACCCCAAAAATTTAGCAATAGCCAAACAAGGAGTGCAATCAGATTCAAGTATTCTTAGGGCTTCCTTGTAGCTACGTGTTCCCAAGTTTAAACATACTGGCTTTAACCACCTATGGCGTGGAGCTATGTACAACGGGCACACAAACAACATATGGCCTGGATCCTCAATCAAATCTAAACAATAATGGCATTTATCATCCTGGGTAGATGACCATCTATGGGTAAAAGCTTTTACAGGGAGAGACCCAATTCTAAACTGGAAGTACAGTTTCCTATCAATGGGCCTCTCTATGATATCCCAGAATGCCTCACAAGATGGTATAGGTTTAATGTCAAGAAAGCGACCAGTCAGGTTGGAATTTTGACCAAAACTAGAGGCAGATGTCAAGGTCATATCCCAGTACAGTTTCTTGAGGTCAGGTTTTGATGGGAAACTTGATCCATTTAAGTCGTTCCATAAGTGCCCTAGTTCCAATTTTATAAGCTGATCTCTAATTTCTTTAAGCCATGAGATGGAGTGAAAGCGGTCAGCCCTAATAATGTCTTTCAGTGCGGTGGCATAATGTGCTAATTCTGGGGTTGCCATAATCCGCCGCCAATAAAGGAGTGGACGTAATCGTGCCAAGTCCTCAACTTTTTTCCTACCCAGGTCGTATTTAAGCGGAATCATTGGGGTACTTTGAGGAACACCTGTTAGGCGACGTAAAAACTTATTTTCAGCCACCCTTAATTGGTTCAGGTTAGCAAACCCCATAATTCCGAGCCATACAAGGAAGCACTAATAACTTTCATATTATAAATTTCCAGGGCAGGACTAATTGGTTTGGTTAGAGAGGATTTATGTTTTGAAACAATTGCACCTGCCAATTGATGGAATTTTAAAACAGCCATATCAATATGGTTTGTCCATTTCATATTGTTCTGGAGGGATATTCCTAGGTATGTAAAAGCCTCAACCTGTTCTAGCGGGATGCCATTAAATTTGATAACTCCTCTAAAGTTTTGCCGCTTGTTTAAACACATAAATTTGGTTTTGGAGGTATTTATCTCAAGGCCACGGTCTTGGCAGAAATCAGCAAACATATTTAATGCTCTCTGTAACCCACTTGGTGTTCGCGAGACTATCAGCGTGTCGTCCGTGAACATGAGAACAGGCACTCGGGACCCTGCCAATACAGGGGCATCCGTAGGGGAACATCCAAGATGGTCAACTATCCCATTAATATACAGGGAGAACAGCGTGGGCGCCAAGACACATCCCTGTCGAACACCACGCTCAACAGGAAATGGGTCAGTCACCTCCCCCTGCTCTCCCCATCTAATTCGTGCGTAATTATTCTCATGTAAGCGGACGAGTAACGTTAATAGTTCTGGGGCCATTCCTGCGCCATCGAGAACCCTCCAAAGTTTAGGGCGAGGCACCAGGTCAAAAGCTGATTTCAGATCTATAAAGACCGCATAAAGGGTCCCATTAGTCAGCTTCACATTCCTCCAGTAGAGAGCTAAGAAATAGAAAACCTGGTCAACAGAGCTAGTGCAAGGTCTAAATCCAGCTTGGTACGGGGATAAAATATTATTTTCTTCAACCCAAGATTGTAGCTTATTTTGAACTAGTCGACCCATCAGTTTTTGTGCTGAATCTATAAGACTAATGGGTCTATAATTACTTGGTAGTGATTTGTCCCCTTTTTTAAAAACCGGAATTATTTCCACCCCTTTCCATGAAGGGGGAACTGGTGCACCCATGGCTATTGAATTAGCTAGCCATTGAAAATATTGACACCAAGATGATCTGTCAGTTAAAAACACATCCGCAGGTATCCCGTCCATTCCAGGAGCACGGCCCCAGTTACACTATCCAAAGCTAGGTTGACATCTTTGATCGAAAACACCTGCGTTTGGCAATAGATAGTAGGGGGGAATGAATGCTCGCCTTCAGAAAAGACAGAAGCATATTGTGGTCTAAAAAAATCTACCCATTGATTTTTTGCCACATTATTTTGGGGTGATGGAGCAGTCCCACCTCTGTCCCACTTTACTAAGGCCCAAAATTGTTTTTGATCTTTAGCCAAGCATGCATGTTTCAAGTCTTGCCACTGCTCCTCATCCCATTCTTTCTTAGCCACTGTCTGTGCTTGTCTATATAACTTCCTAGCTAATCTCACATCCTCCATGTTTCCTGATCTAAGGGCTACACTCAAATTCTGGCGAGCTATTTTACAAGTTTTGTTAAACCACCCCACCTCTGGTGGATTTCCCTTGTTAGCTTTACCAATCTTGGGAGACTTCATAAAAAACCCTTGGAGTTTTAAGAAAAAGGAGGTATGGGCTTCAAGCATAATTAAGTGGAAATTTTTGTTAGTCGATAAGGAACTTAGAATAGCCACTTCTTCAATGGTCACTTTTTAAGGTCCTCTAGATTTTCCAACTTCTCTGTAAATCTATTCCATTTGACATGTCGCATGTTATTCGATACAACAATGTCCAGGGTAGTTTTCTCCCCACCAGTTTTAGGTTCTCTAGAACCATGAAAAGTTCGTAGTTCCAGACTCAGGGGATTGTGATCACTTTCATCCCGTGGAATTATTGTCATGTCGTTCAGCCTATACCAGACTCTAATGTCCACCAGGAAGTAATCTATGCGACTAGAGGACCTGCCATTGTCGAATGTATTTGCACCCTGGCGATCTGACCGGGAGCGCCCATTAGCGGCTCTAAGCCCCCTTTCCAAACAGAGTGCTTTGAGTTGAACAGCCGCGGCTGACCATCTCTTAACTGGGGGGAGATCCAGCTGGGGAATACCCCACCTGTTGTCCTCTTCAACAGCAAGAAACTGATCCTCGGGGCCAAGGGGCTCAAAAGTCGTATTAAAATCTCCTCCAACGATTATTAATAGTTCAGATGGGAGCGCTGAAAGGTGGTGGTCCAAGACAGTTGTCACATCAGACAGAGTACCTCCAACCATCCCTCTTGCATAAATGTTGAAAATAGCCATTCCTTGGCCTTTAGACCAAGTAAGATTTAGTGACAGGATATCATTAGAAGGGAGGCTCAGTTGGTTAATTTTACAACATAATGATTGGCGTACCCAAATTATTAAACCACCTAAAGGACGACCTTTTGATTTTTTGGTAGCAGGTATATAAAAATTAAGAAATCCAGGACGGAACACCGGGACCAGGGACCACGATTCCTGGAATAAGATTATATCAAATTGATCAACAAAACTGCTCCATGCAATAGAATGCAGTTTGTTGGCCATTCCTGCAAGGTTCCAGGATAAAAAGGTCAACCCTGATTCGGTTGCAGGGAGACAAGGGAGAGCTTTAGTCAATGGGCCTTGAATCTCACCTGCTATCCTGTTCACATGATCAACATTGGTACATGAAAGGCCTGGTGGAACATTTGTTAATACATCAGGTACTAGATTCACACTTTCCGAGTTATTAGAGAATGTAGGGCCATGTAATTCAATTTTATCAACCAGGATTTCTCTACGATTACCTACTGCCCCAAGTTCTCTGTGGCTAACGGGGATTGTAGGGGCAGTCAAGCTATTAGACAGTATTGTATTCGAGTATACTGAACTAGTTTCACCGTCGAGTCAGTCGCAGGCATTTAGGTCTGACAGGACCCCAAACCTATTTTCTAGGCTAATGTTCCACTTACTGGTTGGGACACTCCTACCCCCTGTGCTTGGAGCCGGAATCCACCCTGGTCTCAATGTCACTCGGTGGACATCTCTACTTCTCTTATAGTAAAAATATTTAAGAGTTAGTGGAATGATTGCACCTTGCCTTCGTTGAGGAGGAAGTATATTGGCCAGAACATTGGGGAGGACTTCAGAGTTAGAAAAGTTGAGTATCACACAGTCTCCTTTAAATTTTTTGGGGTAATGCCCTAACCATTGGACTCTTCTAGCCATGATAATTTCCCCTGCTAACTTTTGCTCACCCCAAGGGGACATCTTCATATTATTTACCAACCAATGTAAAGATTTGCTAATCAAAGAAGAAGTAGATTCTGATTTGTCAACCGATAGAGTAGGGACATTAGCAAGAACCAGTGAAAGGGGATCGGCATCCGTAATACATTGGAATTGATCGCTTGCTAGTGATGGGGCATAATGGCTAGCTTTATTTACATTCTGAAAGTTTTTGTTGATTCTAGGTTGCTGGAGTGGGACATTAGCTGTCTCGTTTACTGCAACATTTACTCCCCCACTGGAGGGCACCATGATTGGGATGGATGCATTTGGTGCCAAGGGTGTTACTCTAGCCACTTCTTCCACTGGCCTTTCTATTAGATCATTCAATCTCGCTACCTCTGCCATAAGATGATCAATTTTAGCTACCAGAGGTGTAATGATGCTTTCAATTTTAGTGTTGATCATATTTACAATTTTTGCAGATAGTTCATTCTCAGGGTCTTTATTAACATGTGGCCCTGAAGCGTCTTCTTTATTTGCACTTTGCTTTACGGTGGTTACTCTTTTCCTTCCTAAACGAGTCCCATTGTTTTTGGTCTGGGGTTTCCTACACGCTCTAACTACCCTAGTCCTTGGGTGAAGGGCGGGAGACTGAGGATCTGTCACTACAGCATCCTCTGCTAAATCAGAAACAGGATTGTATAATGGGTTAAGGGCTGGGGACACACTTAGATCGAGATTATCACTATCTAGAATCACTAAGTCGGTGGGAGTGCTACTAATAGCATGTGAGGAAGAAGCCAACAATGAGTCAGACAGGGGAGTCAACAAAGGGGAGTTAGGCGAACCGGTTAACCCCAGTGATGCCCTCCTATCATTATTAATTTTGCTGACAATCTGGACCAGGTAGTTATCCATAGTGTTCGACATCAAAGAGTTCTTTTGTTTGGACATCATACCACTGTACAATAACACAATATAGTTCTGAGTCAGATGATAATGATGCAATCGTCAATGGACTCAACAATCAGCAGTACCTGTAGAGTCTCAATCCCGAAGGTAGTGACACAGGAGCGTAGATGAAAATAATGTGGCCCGTCCCGTCCTCGATCGTCCTCGGACGGCCTCAGACGGCCCGCCCTTTGCCCGGGCTTAGCACGGCGCCTCCCGCGCGCATCCCGCGCTGCGGGATGTATGACGGGGTTAAGAAAAAACGTTGACCAATAGGCGGGGGGCAGCAGCAACACACCTGGAGGGCCTCCCGCACTCCTGGGGGATGTAGTCCAGTGCCTCTCCTTCTCCTCGGTATACTCAGTAGCAGTCCGGCGTTCCGGTGACAAAGGCAGCCCCTCCACGAACGGCAGCAAGCAGGACAGAGCAAGATAGCCCAAATGACGAAGCGGGACCCGCGATAGCGGGTTCCGCGAGGTTTTAACTGGTTGTGGGCGGGGGGCAGCAGCAACACACCTGGAGGGCCTCCCGCACTCCTGGGGGATGTAGTCCAGTGCCTCTCCTTCTCCTCGGTATAATCAGTAGCAGTCCGGCGTTCCGGTGACAAAGGCAGCCCCTCCACGAACGGCAGCAAGCAGGACAGGGCAAGATAGCCCAAATGACGAAGCGGGACCCGCGATAGCGGGTTCCGCGAGGTTTTAACTGGTTGTGGGTGGGGGGCAGCAGCAACACACCTGGAGGGCCTCCCGCACTCCTGGGGGATGTAGTCCAGTGCCTCTCCTTCTCCTCGGTATAATCAGTAGCAGTCCGGCGTTCCGGTGACAAAGGCAGCCCCTCCACGAACGGCAGCAAGCAGGACAGAGCGGGACTTATTCTAACTTCACAATGACAGTACCGGAGGCCAGGAGATCATTTGGTTTCTGCCTATCATACACTCTTCTTTACGAAATGGAATGACACACTCAAATTCTGCAATAAACACTCCAAGCGGAGGAACACCCGTGGGCTTGTACATGTCCCTACGCATCTCAGGCACCTCTGAGTGAAGCTGAATGAATCTTCAGGGCCCGTGACATGTAACTACATTAGTCTGACTGGTGGTTGGGAGTTCTTAAGGTAGTTGAATATTTACTTTTACTCAAGTTTCTTTGCAGGATTTACCTCAAGCTCAGGATTCATCTGATGCCGGAATTACTTCACATTCATCTCCAATGTAATATTTACTTCCCCCATTTTTACTATTATGTGTGTATGTAGGCTGGTGCCAGGTGGTGGCATATGCCGCTCAGTGCTTTCCAATTAGCGACCAGTAACTGTAGACGTAGTAGTAGTTTGGGGTACCAACACTGGGGGTTGGGGTTTACATTGTGAATGGTAGAGGGCTGGGGGAAATGAAATGGGACTATGAGGTTGTTTTTCATTGACGCACACTGCTGATGACTGTACAATAAGGTTGGAAATCTACTACATTACTATAATTGTTTTCAGGTACTGAGCATATGTCTAGTCTAGAGCCACTCAGTGTTAAAATAAGCTCTTGGAACATTAAAGGGCTCAAAAATCAAAAGTAAGCATGACTGGTATTAGCCTACCTAGGTAGGCTTAAAATAGATACAGTCCTTATACAGGAATCAGAACGTGTTCCTAGTAAGCCCTCCTCTTTTGCGGTGAAATGGGGTCCATTTCACTACCTCTCTTCCTTTAGCTCTTAAGCAAGAGGGGTTATTAGCTTGCATTTTTCAATGATCAGCCACTTCACCGATCATGAAGATAGAATACTTATGCTGTCTGGCCTACTTTGTGAACCATGCTGTACTTTTATTAAAGTGTATAAGAGATTGGGTTATTGGTTGACTAGGGTGTGAACCCTCATAAAGCATAACCACAATCCTTGTCAGGTTGTGGCACAAACCAACCCTAAATTAACCTGTGCTGAAACCCTCTGGTAGCTTGGCATAGAGCAGGCAGGCGTAACTTAGAGGCAATGTGTAAAGTATTTGTGCAACACTTCAAACAGTGATAAAGAAATCACACAAACAGGATCCCACATCAAGTTTGAAAGCTAGAGTAATTTTTAAAACTAAAACATGACCAAAACAACAAAAATCCGATTAGTAGAACCAAAGACATGCAATTTTAAAGATTTCAGTGAAAAAAGTGCCAAAAAGCACAAAGCGCTAACTTTGAATATCTGGTCATGCCTGACCGGGATAAAGTCTTAGGTTAAGGCCACCAGCAATGGAGCCTTGGACTATCTACAGTGACCCAGTTAGGCCTGCTGAACAAAATACCTTAAATACTGGTTTGCAGATCATTACGAGGATACCTGTCAAAAATGCATTGCTCAGCCGAATCGATGCAACGGTTCTGAGATGCGGATAAGAATGCGATGTAGGGCCTGCACTGTCTTTGAAGATCCCGTCGATGGGGCTTGTGATGCAACAACCGACATCGAGGATGCGTAGCGCAGTCGGGGCAATGTTCTGAGGAGTTGCAATGTGGAGTCCAGTTTCCCCATCGAGGCTGTCGTTGACAAGGGTCGAGGGCCTCGGTCAAGGATGTGTCACACAGCGGGGTTCCGATGAGGTGGGGAGCCGTGGTGCGATGTGGGTCTATGTGACGGAGAAGTTGCACACAGCAGTGAGAATGTGTCGGATCTGCTAGGCCTTGAACTACACTACAGAGAAGATGCATCAGTTCTGCTGGATCCACGGAAACTGGCAGAGCACCTTAGGCCCACTTCTTAGGGTCTAGGACTGGGTTTGACACCACTTTACAAGGTAGACTCACTGATGGCAGGTGCTGGGGTCGAGGTTGTTGGAGCCTTCTGTCAGTGAGGCTCAAGTCAGAAGGTCAGCCAGCAGCCCTTGGAGTCACCCTGGAAGCCTGGGTTTAACAGATGCAGGTCCAGTTCTTCTCACCCATGATAGAGGGCATCAGCTCAGCACAGTGGGGCAGCAGAGTGTCAGTCCTTTCAGCAGCATAGAAGTTCTTCTTCCTGGAAGAGTATCCACAGGTCCAGACGTGTACTGAAGAGTTGCTGTCTAGAGGTCCAGTGTTTATATCTGTGCCCTTCCCCCAGAATGGAGGGGAGAAGCTTCTAGAATTCCCTTTGAAGTCCCCGGGCATCCTGCCTTCCCTGTCCTGGCTACAGACTAACTACAGGAGGCATGCAGCCCTTGATGTGGAGGCAGGACACTGCATATTCAAGTGTAAGTAGGGCTGAGCCCAACTCCGCCCTCCCATCCTGCCAGTGATGGCCCATCCAGGCACACCCAAGCTCTCTATTGAGTGGGGTTTTCTAGGAGGAATACACAAAGCCCAACTGTCAGCTACATCCAGGCTTTGGCAGAAAAATGGCAACTTTCTAAAAGTGGCATTTTTCAAAATTGTAATTTAAAAATGTTGTTAACCATGAAACAGGATTTTTAATTACAACTCCAAAGACACCAAACATGAACTGGTTACCTGCTCCCATTTGAAAATTACAGCTTACTAAATGTAATAAGGGTAACTCCACTGTTATCCTATGGGAGAGGTAGGCCTTGCAGTAGTGAAAAATGACTTTTTCACAACCAAGACATGTAAAACTGAAATGTACATGTCCACCTTTTTAATAACATTGCACCCTGCACTCTGGGCTATCCAGGGCCTCCCCCAGGGTGGTTTATATACATTAAAAAGGAAGGTTTGGACCTGGCAAAAGGTTTATTTAGCTAGGTCAAAATGGCAGTTTAAACTGCACACACGGGCTCAAATGGTAGACCTCAGGCATGTTTGTAGGACTACTTACGTGGATGGTGCACTCGGTGCTACAGGCCCACTAGTAGCATTTAAGTTACAGGCCCTAGGCACAGATAGTGCCACCATACTAGGGACACACAACTAAATTAAATATGCAAATTGGGTATAAGCCAATCTAACATGTTTTAAGGAGAGAGCACAATCATGTTAACACTGGTTAGCACTGGTAAAGTGTGCACAGCCCTAAAAGCAAACAAAAATGAGTTTTGAAACCAGGAGAGTAAAGGCAAAAAGTCTGGGGATGACCCTGCAGAAAGGACCAAGTCCAACAATGTGCATGCTCCCAATGCTGAGACACCACAGTTTTTTGCAAACATTGAACTTCTACTGTGTCAGTATAGGAATCTAAGCATGATCTGGGGGAACATATCAATTTAGCTATTGATCCCTCTGTCCTTAGATCGAGGCCAGTTCTGCAGGGCTATTCCAAAAGTGTGAGAACCCTCATGCAATTATTAAATTAATATATCTTCTTAGATCCGAGACGGCTTATAAGGGTTTTCCTTTTCCATGTACCATTCAATGCACAACAGTCACTTAAGATTAGACTACTGATTTCTCAGTGCTGAGATCGCACATTGGGTGTCTGAGGCTGCATACTTACCATGCACTCACCGATCACTCTCCAGAGGTATTGAGTCTAGAAATGGAGGTATCCCTATTGTACTATTTAAAATGGATATTTCCCTCATTTGCCCCACATGACTGAGTATTCAATCAAAAACTGCAGAGTTTGATCATGGAGTTCTTTGACAATAACCTGTGGTCAGAAAATTCAATTCAATGGTTTGGGAGGCCTTCAAAATCTATATATGTCGGATGGCAATTGCTAAGAACTCTGAGGTCCTAAAAGATATTTGTCAGCAGATATATAGACATGAGACCAAACTTGCTAAAAGGTTATAAATCAAGAGCTGCCACTAATGCTTTAGATGTCTTCATTTATTTTTGATTGAAACCAGAGGCGGTATGTTCCACTTTTTCACAACCCAAATTCCTTCCTCTAAGTGAAACACTTTTGTTAGATAACAATTACAGACAGGTTTTGACACTTTATAAATTAGGCTCCAATTTGAATGGAATTGCTGTCCTACTGTTAGATGTGGGGATTCTGGTTGGCTTGGGTACGCAGCTAAGCCAGGCAGAAAAAACCACTCTAGTCAGGATAAGGGAGTTACACACCCAAAATAACCCCTTGATAGCTTAGGAGAGCAGTCAGGCTTATCCCAGAGGCAATGTGTAAAACGTTTGTGAAACACACACACACCAGTGACACAAAAAAAAAACTCCACACAATTTTATATAAAAATATCTCATATATTGTATGTAACACATTGACCAAAATCACATAATCATAAATCAATTGGCCAACTAGGCAATTGTCATCACATCTCAGTTGGTGCAATAAAGTAAATACCTATATGTTGCACACATCACCAAAACATCATGGAAAACACCGTTATTATAAATGTAAATGCAAGCCCTTACATGAGACTCGTTATCCTGTTATCACAAGGCATACAACAACATAAATCCTAACCTCAGGGCATAAAATGCAGGCTTTAGCACACATAACTCATAACTGCTGGGCATTCTATGCAGGTCCTGGCAATGTGAGGAAAACAACATCAGGGCACGAAAATGTGGCAGGTAATGAATAAATCACTCGAATCATCACATCCTACCATAAAACAACATTGGTCACTTGCCTTTGTGCTTCTATCAGACCCGTTATGGTAACTAGGACATCATGTAGGGCGCAGAGCACAACAAAGCCCTCCTAAGGTAAGTGCCCACATGGGAAGGGCACTCTCTGTTGAGGCAGTGGGGTGCCCTCGCTGGGTTCCCTGCTTCAGAAATGCAGTAGCCGCTGTGGCCCCCCACTTGGCCTCTTGCTCAGTGCACGGGCAGAATCTGTGAAGAAGAGTACAGATCCTCCCTTAGCCCTCTTATAGAGGGAGCCGTGACAGGAGGTTTCTTCGCGGTGCGGTTGTAAGGCCCAGGAGCATGCAGCTGCTGCTCCCACTCGGCGAACGAGACTTCGTTGACGGTGGTCGAGGTGACCCCTTCTAGGGAGATGGACTCCTGTTCTCTACATGCCGGCTCCAAACACCTGGAACAGTGCTCACCACGCACAGTTTTTAGGGCATATGTAGCGCGACACACGTGCTGCTTTGGGAAGTCAAGAACCGGGGCTTGGGCCAGACTCACAAATCCCGTGGCCATATCTTGGTGTGAGACAAAAAGTGCTTGACCCGGATATGCAGCAGCGCTTCACCACGCACTGGTAACACAGTGCAAAGCGCTCCTCATGCAATATGAAGGGATAACGCGCTCTTCATGCACTGGCTTTGAACCACAAAGTAGGTATACGCAGTCCCTGCTCCTCCAAAAGCACTCACCACATGTTTCCTTCTTTTTAAACGTATAGGAACAGTCTAGTCCTTCTCCTGCTCAAGAGAGAGACAGCAACTGCAGGCCAACCCACCTCACACACATCAAGGGGCAGCACCCCTTACACAGATCTTCAAATCTTATTCCAGCAAGGATCTTTCGAAGCCTTTGATTTCCCCGTGACTTCCAACAAGAGGCAAGCACACACAAGCCCTTGGAGATCTTCTCAAGCAGGATACCACAGCAGGGCAAAAAGAGTCAGTCCTTTTCCATTGCCCACAGATAGAAGCAGCAACTGCAGGCCAGCCCACCCTTCACATAACAGAAAGGGTAGAACTCCTCACACAGCCAGCTCTTCAGCTCTTCTTCTTGGCAGGCTCCACTTGTTTTCAGAAGTGATCTAAAGTCCTAGGGTTTTAGGTCCATTACTTATACCCCATTTTCTCTTTGTTCTCTTTGTTGCAAGGGTCTCTGAGCTCTGTCTAAACCAGTTCTGTCCTCCCTTGTCCAGCTTGACTGCAGGAGGTAGAGACAGCCTTGTTTAAAGGAGACACAGCCTATTCAGGTACTAGTGAAACTCCTCCCACCACTCTAAATGCAGACAAGGTCTATTCAACCTGGCTATGAGTCACCCAGTAAAGGTAGGACACACCTCAACCCCCTTGTGACTGTCTACAGTGAATGCACATCCCCAGTGAATACACAAACAGGCAGAGGCATACAGAATGGTAACACAAGAAAATGCACTACCTTTTTGGCATTTTCAAACACTCAATTAAAAATAAACCTTAAACCTTTCCTAAAAGGTGTGGTATTAGTTTCTGAGTTCAGAAAGCCTAAACTCAATTTGTCTATTTTATCCCAATGGAATGATACACTTGTAAGATGTTACAAGGCTGTATTTAACTAACAGGACATATAAAACGCACGAGTACATGTCCTACTCTCACATACACTGCACGCTGCCCACAGGAGCACATTGGGCATATTTAGGGGTGTCTTACATGTAAGAATAGGGAATGTTAGGGCCTGGCAATTGGGTGCACTTGCCAGGTCGACATGGCAGTTAACAACTGCTCGTGCAGACACTTCAGTGGCAGGTCTGTGACAGGGCTACTAATGTGTGTGAAACAACCAGTCCTGCAAGCCCACTATTAGCTTTTGATTTATAGACTCTGGCACACTCAGCGCACTTTACTAGGGACTTATTAGTAAATCAAATGTGCCAATCATGGATAACCAATCAGAATCACAATTTACATAGAGAGCATAAGCACATTAGCACCCATCAGCAGTGGTAAGGTCCCTAGAGCCCTATAGCCAACAAAAACAGGATCAGAAAAATAGGAAGCAAAAGGAAAAATAATTCGGGATAAACCTACAAAAGGGCCAGGTCTAACACCTACCCTCCAAGAGGTTTTGGGCAGGTGGATCTTCGTGCTGCCACCAATGATAAGTCAGGAAGTGCTGCTGCTCTCAGGTGAGGGTTATCTCTATGAACCGCAGGCACAGGCGTATCCATTTAAAATATTTAAATAAGATGTATCAAATTCCTGTTATGCTACATAAACTTCAATTGATTAGTACTGAATCCCGCAGATATACCTTGGAGGGTGCAGGCTTTTTTAACCTGACTTGGCAGTGCCATGCTATATTTTCGTATTGGCACAGGGTCAATGGATTACTGGTTTCTATTATAGGCTTCCCACTGACTCTCACACCCATGATTGTTATACTTGACTGCGTGGAAGACGTCCCTTTGTCTGTGAGATAGTTTACAGCTCTACTGTTATTATTACCAGAATATAAAGTAGCTAAGGCATGGTTAAAGGGACCTCTGCCTAAGACAAGTGACTGGTGAGGAGATCTTGTGTATCACCATGACTCAGCTGACTGTTAAGCTATGATTCAGCCTGCCCATAATAAACCTTGGGATATATGGGGTCCATTATCTGATTATCTGGAAAAAAAGAAATAAAAGAACAGATTCATTGTGGTATGGATGCCCAACTACAAACCCTTCACATTCATAGTTACTGTATATGCAAGATGCTCCAAGGCAAATCTCGTCCACTTGTCAGGTAATCTCTTTTAATACTATACAGTTCATTATGATATGTCTAAATGTTCATCTCCAGGAGTCTTATATTAGTTGATGTAATATCTAAGTGCTATACAGGATGTTTCTCTATAATCTTCAAATGTACATGATCTGCTGAAAGATGGCAAACGCTTGAGATGTCCGTTGTGCTTGTTCACTCCTCTCCCTTCTGTGAGCCTGGCTGAAGGAATCAAGTATGTTCCAGCAGTGGTATGGCCATTAAAGGAGAAGCTTTCTCTTACTGTGATGTTAGTAGGAGGTTTGACACTCTTGTGACTCTGGGATTGCTGCTGCTTAACTGCTCCTCCTCACTGGGGTGCGGTATATCATATGCAGGGGGTGTGGCTTATCTCACGCATGGCCAGATTTTAGCTCAGACCAGCACACCATGGCCACATCCCTCAAAAGAAATCCAAGGCTGGTAAGCCACTGGAAGCTGTTACTGAAGGCTCTGGGATTGCTGATGTAAGCCTGGACAATCAACCAGGGAACAAATACTGAGGGGGTGGATGGAGCATCACTGGTTCTGTCTTGGCGAGACCTCAAGCCTTCGGCAGAACCATGACAGATACGATCTCATTTAGGTCAAAAATTGCAGAACTTCTTACAGGTTAAAATAGTGCATCTCAGAGGAGCGTGGTGAGGGCCAGAATAACTCGCAGAATTCCTGATTCTTCGAGGGGCCTGTCATTATTAATTATGTCAATGCTGTTATGGTATATGATGTCAGAGGTGGTCCAGCATAAATAGACAGGGCCAAGTTAGGTAGCTTTACTAAAACCAATAGGACAAACATGTCATCTAATGTATTGTCTAAATCTATATCAGCACCTGGATGATGAACCTGTGACCTTAGTCCACCCATTGAACCTTTTACAGACTCAGAGGTGGTAAGTGAAGATTGTTTCAGTAAGAATGTAATTGGAAAAAATCAAAAGGGTAAGACCATTCATAAGGTTAGCATGAACAGCAAAAGCAAGCAGAAATGGGATATTTGGCCACTGAGAGGGGGCAGCAATTTTGTTTCACTTTCAGACGTAATGTCCAATGTCTCTGATAATTCTAAGGATGATATTTCAAGGGATTCAGTAAATGCTGATAGTGACTCTGGATCATGATTATGAAGATGGCAATGCTCTGGCAACAGTCCGTAGACATCCAGTAGGGAAACTTAAAAAAAGATGAGCTGAGTAATGAGTTGAAGTGGGACTATTCTGTAGCCCAGAATACCTGCATCAATGCCATTGGACCATCTGCAGGACTTTATTTCTGTAAAGTGTAACTGAAGTAGGGGATGCTCCTACTCTGAAAGCTGTCTATCAGGGGATCATGGTGTATCAGGAGGAGACACAATCTGATAATAGAGGAGCTCACGCAATCACAAGGAAATTGCAAGGGGCAATTCGGAAAATCTCCAAAATGTGCTCTGAGTTAGCTGAAAGAATTACAGAGGAGAAGGAGGTACGCACCAGAGCTTTGGAATCTGATATTTCTGTGAGGGAACAGGCTATCCCCCATGAGGCTCAATACACAGATGTCCAATGGAAGTTGGAAGTCTTTGAGAATTACCAAATAAGGAATAATCTAAGAAGTCAGGACATTAAGGAAGGTACTGAAGGCAGTGGCATAACAGGGTTTGTAACCAAACAGCTTCAAACCACTTTTCCAGAACTAAGTGGATGGAATTGGGAGCACGAGATTAAATGTGCACATTTGTAACCGTTTATGTTGAAACAATCATTTTGGGGTGGTGCACCAGCTGGTCTTAAACCAAGGGCCATTCTAGTCTTCCTCAGGAACTTTTTGTTCAGACAAAATGTTTTTGAGAAAGTGTGACCAGAATGTAAGAGAAACTTTGACGGTCGTTCTTCTTTTGTAACACCAGGTTTTTGTCATATGAGAGTTAAGCAGCAGTGGAGGCTTGGGCAACTGATGAAACCCTTTCAGGACGAAGGGGACCAGGTTTTTTTTGTTGAATTCAGCAAGGTTAAAGATTGTTTTTAAAGACATGACGTGCACCTTTAACTCAGCAATTAAGGCAAAAGAATAGTTAGACAGTTTGACTGGAAAAGCTGATGTCAAAAGATTTGATGTTTTATGTTTTTGTCTTTCTTTTTCTTCTTGTTTTAAGGATACAGGGTTCATCTAGAAGGGGAAGAGGACACTACCCTCCATCACGCAGACTATCTCTTAGTTGGTCTTGCTTCTATACTTGGGTGGAGAGAGGGTCAGGCGGCTGTGGCAGGAAGAATGGGGGCTAGGAGAGAGTGGGAGGGAGAGGGGGAGACAACTGGGGAAGATTAGTTGATGTGATTGAACAAGCATTAATTATAAACTTTGAAGGGAAATATGTGACAAGGATCATGGGGAAAAAGCTATGGCTCTTGAGGGATATTTCAGGAATATATCCAAAGTCATTTATAGTATGTATAATCTGTGAATGGATCTAACAATGTTCTGGGCCTGAATGAGAGATCAAAAAGAACTATTGCTTAGGAAGGGTTAAGCAAACTCAGTGTGGATTTAATATATTTTAAAGAAACGCATATCCCATTAACCAAGAAACTTTTACTGGAAACCTTAGGTTTTTGGTTGCAGATTTTTACCACACAGAGCACGACTATCAGAGGAATGGCTTTTTCAATGAGAGGGAATCTATGCATTATTAACAGAAGTGCCTCTGATAGCTTAGGGAGATTGGCAATTGCAAGAGCGAATTTTGTCAAATAACAATTATAGAAGGGTTTTAACACATTATAAATTAGACTCAGATTTGAATGAAATCGATGCCCTACCTTCTAAGAGGTTATGAGAGGTGGATCTTGGTGCTGCCACTGATGAGACAGCATGTAAGTACTGCTGCTTTTAGGTGAGGGTGATCTCCATGAGCTATAGGCTCAGGCATATACATTTAAAATATTTAAATAGGATGTATCATACTCCTGTTATGCTACATAAATTTGATTAATCGATTGTTACTGAATCCCATAGATGTGCCTTGGCAGTGCAATGCTATATTTTTGTATAAGCACAGGATCAATGGAATACTGTCCTTGTATTTGCACAGGATCAATGGTTTACTGATTTCTATTACAGGCTGACCACTGACTCTCGCTCCCATGATTGTCATACTTGGCCATGTGGAAGACGTCCCATTGTTTATGAGATGGTTTACAGCTCTGCAGTTATTATTAGCCTGGCAAAATTGTACTGTTTGCTCAATACTTTGGTCCAATATGGACGAAACCAACGTTTTTGCGTTTTTGGGAATAGAACTGCTTTATTGCTGATGCCCTTGACTATCTGTGGGGGATTTGAATTGCCATATGGATTTTGCTTGTTCACTGTCACATTCCTATTTTGGACGGAAGTCTAAGGTTTTTAGGACTTTGGCAACTCTATAAAACAACATGGGCATACAAAAAAATTGATGTGTTTGAATAGCCCGGATCCTGGTTTTACTATTTTTCATTTCCACATAGAAAATACGCCATATTACATATTAATAAGTCTCCTATGTAATGCCCGGTTAGAAAAATACACTAGGGTTTATTCTGATCATAATCACTCGGGGTTTGAGTGTGGTATTTCTTTAATTGTAAGGACACATCACATTTGGACATTTGAAATGGCTCTAATATTGAATCCTGATTACATTAGACATATGGAAGAATGGATCTCAGACTTCATGCTTAGAACAAGGGGGATTGTATGGAACAGATTCAAAGTCTGTATTCGAGGGAAAACTCTCAACTTTAGCCTAAAAAAACTGAAAATTCACATCAGTCGGATTAAGGAAAATTGTAATGATGTTGCCTGTTTAGAAAAGGAACATGTAATTATGATAGAGGAGAACCTTCAAGAGGTCAAAAGAGTCCTTAAAAAAGTAGCAGTAGCCAAAGGTAGGATCAATAGCGTTCATGCATGAAAGAAAGCTCAGAGGTATTAAACACATAGAGCAGAATGCTATGAATACAGTGGGAAGGGTATTAGCTGTAAAAACGTGACATAGAGAGATCAATAATGCCATCAATGTTACTCAGGATATGGATGGGCAGAGGATACATACTCCACATGGAATTGTAAGAGGTTTTGATGAATTCTATCAATCATCAGGAAGATACAGCAACCTCTGAGGATACGATAAAATATTGTCTGGATCAAATTAGACTGGAAGTTCTAAATAAGGAAGATACAGAGCAATTTGAATGTCCAGTAACCTTGGCGGAATTGAAAATAGCATTGGACTCTCTTGCTTCGGGAAAGGTAGTAGGAAATATTTCGAATTTTATAGATTTTTTTCCTCTTTATCTCAACCTACTAGCAACTTTTAGGGCAGTCCAACTTGGAGTGTCTCAACCAGAATCTTGGACCACTATGAACATTGTAGCTTTTCTTAAAAAAGGAGAAGTGCTCCCTAAACCTAGGCTCAAGCATGTCCATCTTGCTAATGAACACTGATGCTAATATCTACTAAAAAATCATGGCAATGGTCGGAGTAGGATCGCCACATTACTATCACCATGGCAGCATAGGTTTGTGCCTGGAAGAGGCACTTCGGATCATATAAGGCGAGTGATAATATTGTTTGACATTGTTGAGGTATACCACAATCATTTGGCAATGATCCTGCTTGATGCAGAAAAGGCATTCAATCACGTCAATCAGGTGTATCTCTGAGAAATCATGAATAGGATGGGATTATGGCCCCATTTTAAGACTGCCATACAGATATCATATAAAAATCCCATTGCTAAACTCCAGTTAATAGGATTAGAATCTAACAATATCTATATCTCTAGGGGTACAAGGCAGGCATGTCCCTATTCCCCTCTTCTGTTTGCTCTATACACTGAGCTTTTTCTACAAAGATTATGGAGCACTAAGGTGATTTGTCCTTTGTAGTGATGTATGCCGGTGATATTGAGGTCATCATATAGACTCTGAAACTTAAGTTTGGGAAGTTGAGCTAGAAGCTACCAGATATGGGAGCGTATCAGGCTATTACATAAGAAGTGGTAAGATCCACATAGTTTGTAATGACCTTGCTCAGCTTCAAGACCATAGAAAGACAGACAGTGCAATTTATCTAGTGGTCAATAAAACTGCTATTGTTGGTAATATAGTAAAAATTAATTTGTATCCATTATTTAGTAAAATTCAGAAAGACCCGAAGTGTAGGCATAATTTTCACCTGATAATTGTAGGGTGTTGCAACAAAATTAAAATGATTATCCTACCAAAGGTTCTATACCTATTTAGAGAAATTTCTCTGGTGCTTGGAGCAAAATGTATTAAGAAGTTGGCTGATCTCTGTATCAGATTCCTATGGGAATAGGAAAGGACAAGGAGAGATTTTAAATGTTTGGCCCTAACATTAGAAAAATGTGGTTGGGCATTCCCAAATTTGAAATATTACTATTGTGTGGTAATGCGACAGTATTTGAACATCATTATCACAGGGCAGAGTGACAAGTTATTCAAGAACTATATACGAATATGTATGAAGAAAGTTTAGGAAAATAAGCTATACGGTTTGTTTTTAAAACATTCGGCAGTTAAGCTATTTAAAAATTGTTAGATTTAAGATGATCAATGCCTCTCACAAAATTTGGGTTCGAGTGAGGGCTAAATTTGGTTTAACAGTGTATAGCTAATTTACTCCCCCGTTAGTATTGGTCACTTTTTCCTGCTATGTTTCACAATAATTATTGTCAGATCTTTGAACAAGGAGGAATTCTAAAAATATGAGATATTTTTGTGTCCAATGAAATATGCTCCTTTCAAGAGCATCAGGAGAAATTTGGCCTTCCAAACCAGAATCATTTTAAATATCTTCTTATTAGAGATTTTTTTTAAGCTTCAAAAGAGGAAGCTCTCACTCAAAACGGTGTCTACAGTGCAGTCTTTGACAACCTCTTGTGGATCTAAAATTAAAAGGCTATATCGTCTTCTATTGGATCTTGAAGTGGATAATATAGATGTGCAATTGGTGAATTGGGCCAGAAGACTGGCGGTAAATGTAAACCTGTAAATCTGTTAATCTGGGTTATACAATATTACTGTCAGCAAGACTGAAGAGCCAACATTATAGAAAAATTTATAATCTGTACTGCATCCCAGTTAAATGTATTAGGTGAGTAGATATGTTTTCTATTTGCCCAAAAATTATCTACCTTCTGCAGGAGAATGGCTGATTTTCCGAGCATCATTTTCAAAATCCAGATTATAATCACTCAGCAACTAATGGTATTGGGTATAGATAGCTAACACATTGCAGTTACAGCCAAGATCTACCAACTATTCATGGCCATGGCATGCATCTATATTGTGGCATACTGGTTTAAACTGGATCCACCAGATTATGGTCACTGGCTTTCTAGATTTTTATCAATATATTATCTCAAAGAAAATCGGTATCAACGTAATGGTAAAACAGCACAGGGGGCTAAAATATGAACTCCTTTTTCTAATTGGTTATACGCAGTGAACTCCTGAGTGTATCTTAAATAATGATGCTAATAATCGGAATCATTGTTTGCGCTGTCTCCTGATTTTCTTTTTTTCTGCTACTTTAACAATAGGTCAGATATGAACTTTTTGGTTAGGTAATGAAATAATTGTCTTAATTTTGATGCTGATATTATAATATTATGTAGTTATCTTCTAGCTGGCTATTTGCTGGCACTTTTTGATGCACTTAAATCATGATTTAATTGAGCTAGGTAATTGCATTTCACTCTTTTTTAGGCCAAGAGCTTTTTAGGTATGTAATAAATCAATATGCTCCAATTATGTTGTTTAAAAAGAGTTATTTATTGACTTGAGTGAGACTTCCTTACAATGCATTTCTGCTTTGATAGTGTTATTGTTATGTTAAAAATTAAATAGAGGTAAGGTTAAAAATAATATATGTTTTCATGTTTTATTAGCATAGTGTTAATAATTTTGGAGCCCCTCCCCCCGATCTGTTCGCTTACCTGATGCTACGGTAAAGGGCCAGTTGAGCTCAGTGGACTCACAATACCAACAGTTGACACACATGCTAAACGGTTGCGATAACCATCAAATAGGGAATTAATTCTTCAGGTAGCATGTATTTAAGTGGAGAGATGAAAACCAGGAGAAAGGGTAACATAAGAAGTAAAGGGAAAGGTCACACAGTGACCAAACTAATGGCTGCTGGGAAACCCTACAACTAATGAAGTTGTGAGCCTATTCTGTTCTGCCAATCCTACTTAAGTTAACTTGAAAACGGTGCTCCAGCTCCTCCTGTTCTTATATTGGTCTTTCACCTGCTCATTGCCTGTAAATCCCTCCTGCTGTTGTGCTCCCTCCCTAGTTTCCACAGGTCTAACCACTACCTTTTCCTCTCTTTCAATGCTTGCTTTTGTGAAACCCATGCCCTCTGTCAATTAAGCTATTATATGTCGCATTTTGTGACTCCATTTAAAATTACAACCTTTTGCCTTAAGTACTTGACACATTCAAGCTGTAGCAGGAGATGGATGTCATCAGAATAGGTCCACGAGTTGATATTAAAGAAAGCTGTTATTTCTAGTAGTGGACACATAGATGTTGAAAAGGAGGAGAGCAATGTTTGAGCATTGTGATATGCCAGCTGTGAAGCTGAATGGTCTGAAGGAAGGGGGCAGAGATGTTATGTGCAATGTGCTAAGAGGCAGCATGCTAAAAATGGTCTGCAAATTGTGCCCTTACTTTTGCCAACCTGTCTCTGATTTTGGGATGCAGCCTATATACTAATAGCTGATGTCCCAAATTCCCCAGTCATGGGGTTCGCAGAATGACCTGCCTAATAAATAATAATTAGGGAGTTCCCTTTTTGTGTCCTCCAATGTTTGGCTACTATCAGAGAGGAGGTAGCCTGCAAGGAACATCAGACCACCATATCTGGTTAGTTTTTTTCTTCCAGCAGCCCATATTTCGTAAGGGAACCAAAGATGCTTTTGTAAAAAAGAAAATAAATGTTTCTCATTCTGGAATATATCAGGACAACTGTTGCCTGCATATCCCCACCCTACACCAGGGCCTCTATGTACGATTCGCAAGACAACATCCCATTTGTGGATCAGTTACTACCTCCTTTCATGTGTAAGTTACAGATCAATGGTTTTCAATCACAACTGTGCTCACAAACAATTAGTGCATACAGGGCCTGCTTTAGCGTTGGTGGTGCCCGCTGTAACAACCTTTGTTGGCGGCCCACCCCCAATGACCTGCTTCTTCACAGATTCAATCACTACCACCTTCCAACAGAGCCCCTCATCTCTCCATAGCACCCCTCGCACATGCATTTAATTTGTTTTAGGGCACTACTCACACTAGTGGAGGACTGCAAGATGTAGGAGTCACTTGGCATCCATACGGCTAGGCATAATATTTTAGGAGTGCTTGGTCCAGAGAAGCACAAGTTCAGGATTTATAAGTAACACACTGGTTGTGGTTGGCTTTACTATTTTTAAGAATGCATTTGTACCCAAACAAACCCTTTTTTTTTTAACAACAATAGGATAATAGGGAAATATCATTATATTCTAACCTCTACCATGCAGTTTGCATGCAGCTTTTTCAAGCCAGTTCATAGCTCACTGTGGTATGTTAAGATTGTGACTTATGAACTGCAAGTAACAAAAGGATCTCTGTGTCAAAAGCAGTAATGCACTGAATCATCTATTTAAAATACAATTCTGTGATCTGCATGGAGCGCGTTCTTTACAGTGGGCACGTTAACCATCTGTGCTACTGTATTTTGAGTCAAAACTGCCACTAGACAAAACTCAGATCTCTTCCCCCACAGGAACATTAATCACCAGCATTATCTTGAAATTTTTATTGTTGCCTGAAAACGACTGTTCAGACAAGGAACTCTGCAGCAGGGCCTTTTAAACTTAGTTCTTGGGTGTGAGTAACTTTAATGTCAGTACGGTGTTTTTTGGAAATATTTTATCATTTTTTGCTATTCCTTTGTTGGGCATAAGGTTAATGTGATGTGATAAGTGTTGTTTGGAGCTGTCTTCACTGTTGCATTATAGGTTCTGAAGTGCTGCTGTTGATCTATCTTATTCATTTATTTATTTAATTAATGTATTTGTTGCAGTTTTTAAATAGCGCAGACTTGGCCCAAAGGCATTGAAGAAGTTTACAAGCAAGCAGCAAGTAAGTTCTGGTTAACAAACATAAAAACAACCTATTAGGAACAGTAAAACTCAGAACAAAGAAATCATACCATCCAAGACATTATAGGGAAGGAAGTAGTTAGCTAACCATTGAAAATCTGTGGTAGATAACAGTAAACATAAGTAAATCAGCAGTAAATATCCATGAGAGCAGAGTGAACACAACTTCTGTAACAGGAAGGACAGGTCAAGCCACTATTGTGGATATGCAACGAACACCACTTTAATCAAAGCGTCACTCAAATATGAGGATTTTGAGTTTCCTTGGAATGAAAGCAGACAAGAGGTTGTGTGAAGAACTGGTGGGAGGGAGTTGCAGAGCCTTGTTTCATCACCAGAGAATGCCTGTTTAATACAGCATTCTTGCCTAAAAGTTGAAGGTTAAAGCAGGAGGGACTGAGCGTTTCTGGATCCTAGTTAAGTTCTAGAGACTTTTAGTTTGTAAAACAGGAAAGAGGGAGTAGAGTCGTGAAGTACTTTATGAGCAACACATGTAGTCATAAATCGGGCTCTTGTCTCAACGGATAGCCATTGCAGGAAGCAGAGAGTAGGAGAGATGTGTTCAAATTTCCTGTGTCCTCTGACAAAGCGGGCAGCAATATGGAGCACTACTCTGAGAAGAGCTATATGCACTTAATACTTAATGGAGACCAGAGAGAAGTTAGTTACCATAATCTAGCCTGGAAATAATAAGTGCTTGGACCACAGGTTTCAAGCTGTGCCATTTTCACTATTTGTGAATTGTTAGACAAGTAAGAATCAAACCGGTTTACAACTGTCCCATTCTCTATTTATTGAGGATGCCAATCATTGTGTGGTAGTTGATTGTAACAAAGGCAGCTGAAAGGTCCAAGAGCACAAGTAGGCAGGTGAGGTGACCTGAGTCGAGGAGGCAGAGAGAGTCATCCACAATTTGCAGCAGTTTCTTTGCTACAATGCTGCCTGAAGCCAGATTGTAAAACAACAAGTAGGTTATTGCACTGGATGTGGAGAAATAACTATGATGTTATGCAGCTTTCTAACATCTTCCCTAAAAAGGGAAGTGTAGAAATGGGTGACATTTATGCAGGTCACTGGTGTCTGTGTTGGGTTTTTGCAGGATGGGAAATACCTGGACAATTTTCAAACTGTTGGGGAAAACACCTTGCGTCGGTGAGGAATTTAAAAGGGAGGTCCACAAAGGCACCTTGGTTATTTCCTTGTTTAGGAAACTAGGGAGAGCGTCGAAGACGTGATTGGAAGGTTTAACCTCAGTTATAGGTTGCATTAACTGTGCCTCAGTAATCGTATCAAAGTGCATCCAGATCCATTGGGCTTTACGGGTCAACATGCAGTCATCTGGGATAGTGGATTTTGGCAGGAGTGATTTCTCAATAGACTTAGGAGTACACAAATGCTTTATATTTTGATGCTGGTGTGTAGACTGTACTGAATGAGTGAGAGTTCAATTGTTTGACGATACAGAAAAATAGCTTTGAGCAAATTTCATTTGCATCAAGCATGCATTTAAGGGGGTTAGATGTTCAAGTTGTATTTTCTCCTAGTGATTTTCCCTGGTGGCTTTGAGAATATTAAGATTTGAGAGTGCTTGTTTCCAGATTTTCTCAAGATGCCTCAGATGACTTATTTTGGTGAACATGTCCTTTAAGAACCAGGGGAGCGAAGGGGTGCATATTCATTAATGAATTATCCATGAATATGTAGTAATCATCTGTTGTCCAGATACTGTCCCACTCTGAACCTGGGATGTGATGGATACCACAAGCCCTGTTAGATGGGTTGTTGATGTAAATTGTTATAGAGCCTTTGTTGTGAGTAGGTTTCTACAATCTCAGAATGAATTTGTTATACCATCATCCAGGCAAAAACAACACACTCATCAAGGAATACATTACATTTATTTATTTCATCACTAATCTTCCTTGGAGTCTTCAGTCTTCACTGAGGTGAAGTTAACAACAACCATATCAGCATGTTGTCTTCTTTTCTACAAGACACCACCCTACTCCAGCATAGAAATCAATGGATACAAGGAACATTATCACGACATAGGGAAAAATGGGAAAATAAATTGGAAAATATTTTGGAATGTCATAATTCTTTTATTAAATGATAACTTTTTATGAATTAAAAATTAGAAATACAATTTAGAATAATTAATATAAAAACATATTGTAAAAAAACTTCTAACACATTCATCAAACCTGCTACCCTAAAGTGCAGAGAGTGAGCAGATAGAATTCAATGACACCCATCAATCCTTGAAACTCATTACAGCATCTAAAAAATCACCAACAACCTGCCCACATAAGAAAACAAGACACAGGCTAAAAAGACTTGTTTTTTATGTTGGTGAATATCTTTATTGGATTGCCCCTCATTTTGAGAATAAATTATCTGAGGAAGAGAGAGGTGAAAGAGAATAGGAAAAGGAATGGAGGCATGGGAGTAGCTTGGTTAGGTGTAGTTTTATTTTGAGTGGAATATGTTGTTAGTAAGTGGAATGTGTTGCTAGCTAGGGAGACACGTGTGAGATGTATTCCTATCTGTGATGGCTTGTGAGAAGGACAGAGAAGAGTGAGTTACTACAGAGGGGTGATGATTTTATACCTGGCCTTACACTGTTTCCCTGGAAGAGGTAGGCCATATAGTACATCGGGGTAAATAGTGGTGCCAAAATGCTCCTCAGTGAGGATGAGATGGAGAGGGGATTTAGGGGTGCCCTTGGGCATAGCATTTGCCACCTGTGTCCTGGAGAAGTTCTCCCGCCTTTTCTCGTCCTGACACTTTATTCGAAGTCCCCTACTATGTGTGCCACCACCACCACCAATGCATTGACATAGTCTCGTACCTTCTGCCTTATTCCCACCTTCTCTGTTCCACTGAGTACGACCATTTAGTTCCTTGCAAATACAACTACAAAGGTAACTATAAAGTATGTCTCATCCTTTGATAAGACCTTCTTCCTCTTGAATGAGACTGCCTGCATCTTGCAATCTGTGGGTATGGTATGGCATCCTGTTAGTTAGGCAATCCAAGTGAAAAAGGTCAGAGCCAAGGGTTTGTACTGTATTTGTGCTCTAGAATGTGTGTCAGTTGTTTGTGATTTGAGCCATGTTTATGGTGTTTCCCCATTCCCTTCCATTAGGAGTTCTTGGCCCTGGAGGTGGAGAACTCTCTAACAGGTGGATAGTAGAAATCTGCCTGTACATTTACTAAGCAGTCGCAATTTCCATCATCAGAGGTGCCACCTGTTCACATAAGAGGGTGGAGACTCATATATCCTTCTACTAGGTGGTAATTTATGTCTGGAATTGGTGAATACCATCTGGGCAGAGATCTTCACCTAGGCATAGGCATAAAGCTACACTTGCAGAGCTCTGTCCTTATGGATTTCTCTTTGTCAAATAGCCACATTGCTGGTCAAATATTAAGGTGTACGGTCAAGAGGATAAGTTTCCATAGAGGAACAACAAATTGCAAGAGTTGTATAAGAGAGAACTAAAGAAGGGAGTGAGTTCCAGAAATTTGGACCAAGAAGAAAATATATTTCAAGTGGCAAAAGGTACAATTAAGGCAGATGAAACCACATAGATTTGGGAAGCTGAGGTAATTGGATGACAGGTAATATTACAGAGCTTAACTTGTGAAAGAAGTTACACGGGTCATGCCGCAAACACTTTTAAATTAAGCAGAGAAAATTGAATTGGCAGTAATAGGTGGAAGAATGCCAACAAATAGAAATTAGAAAAAAGTGAATAGCAAGGGAAAGTTAAAGAAGGTGGAGAATGGTAGATTTGAAATACATTTCTAGAGAGACAAGCAAATGAACGCAAGTGCAATCAGTAATGAAAATCAGTAGTCAAGACATGAAAAGATTAGGGTTCAAATTAGAGTTATGGTGGCTTGAAAAATTCATATATGATTGAAAGTTTCATAGTTTATAGTGCTGGGAAGGTAACATTAAGGCTACCAGGTACATAGAAAAGGGTAAGGTGAGATAGTGGAAAGAAGATCAAGAACGATGAGGGAGGAAATGGGGGCAGGAAAGTATAGAATGAAAGCAAATACCCATGATGTTATGACTGAAAGAAGGACAAAGACGGATTTGTGACAGGGCCAGGAAGACATGATAGGCAAGATGTCATCAGCATCAAATTGGCAGAGAGATTAAAGAAGGTGGAAGTGGCTGAAAAGTAGAGGCACTGATGGAGAAAAGAAGAGGCTAAAGACAAATTCATGAGGCAGCTCATACAGAAATTCAAAAGAGATGATAACTTGGCTTGTAAAACAGAAGGTTTGGTTGAAGAGGTAAAAAGAAAGGCAAGAAAGAGTGATGTAATGCAGGTCAACGGAATGGGGAGAAGAGAGGCATTTCGATTGCCCCACTCTGTTGAACAAGTCATGAAGACTAGTGGCCTCATTTTGCTGGCGGTTGGACCCCCACCGTCAGCCCGTCCATGGTGATCCCACCGCCTTTGGAGTCTGCATTACTGCCTGCCACATTATGATGGTGAGCGGATGCTTGTCGGTTAGAGAGACCAACCGCCACAGAACCGGAACTGCAATCCCTACAAAGTTGGTGGTGCCTGCCAGGCACAGCCATGGGGATTGCGATGTCCCTTCCCACCAGCCGTTTCATGGGGGTTTACCCACCATGAAAAGGCAGGCAGAAAGGGACATTGGGGGCCCATAGCAGGCCCCCCTTCCCTCCTGGCCATCAGACATGGGACCTGAGGGGCACCTATGGTGCCCCCTTACATATCCCATGCATATATCGGACAGGGGAGTGATTCCATTGTGGACTCTGGAGGCTGGAATCACTACTTAGTTATTCAACAAAAGATGCCTCCAAGACCATAGAAGACACCAAATTATTGTTTCTTCCAATGTCTATAAAGTGACATGTAATTATTTACGTTTTCAGCAGGTGTGTACACTTAAGAACATCACGCCTGAATGAAATGTTCCTGTAATTCTGGATGAAATGAGTCAGCAGTCCTCTTTCTTAAATTGTCGCTTTTTTCATTGCTTTTTTCTAAAAGTTCTTTTACAAAAAAATATTGTACATTTAGTACATACATTTATGAACAAAAAGTTAAAGGACAAGCCTTATACAAATCAAATTTAAAAAAATTACATGACGACTTATTAAATGTGCACAAAAAACTAATCAAAGAGCGTACAACACAACATAAGAAATTGCGTATATAGTGTCCTACACTGTCTTATTGGTGGGGCGTTTGCTACTTCAGTCCTCTTATCTGTAGTGCTAGACAGTACTACTTGGCCCTATAGTGGTGGGGGTCAGAGCATCTGTTTATAACAGGATGTATTTCTGAATTCCATCTCCCATAGTGTACCACTTTATGTGCAGATAGAACAATTAATTGAAGTTCTTGGACCCATTGTGATTGTGCTGGCACGTTTCAACCTTCATATTGGGCCTGTGGTGTTTTTTGGGGAAGATTTTCTTCAGAGCTGTAAACTTTATGGACATGTTGGGTCAGCTTGTTCCTGTGTTTTTTTGAGGCATCTATATGGTTTCCTTGAGGAGGACTCCTGTTTTAGCGTGGTGTCCTTGGAGGGTATTTTTGTGGAGACCATCCAGCTGTTCTATCTGGGGTCCTTGTGCGGTGACTTAAACCACCTCCTCCAACATATCCCTGCACCATGTGGCATCGTACTGGCTCGGTCGTAAATCGCATCCATTGCACGCCACGGTTAGCTTACGACCGAGACGTATGGAGCGGTTAGGACCCGGAAACGACTCGGTCGGTGAATTTCACGTGGCTCGCATCGTACTTGCTCGCTCGTACAGCTGTACGAGTCGGGCAGAAAACACGCGTACGGCTCGTAGTTTTTACGGCCGGTTCGCGCCCGGTGCTCTTCCGACCCAGATCGGAATCGGCCCCTTAATGTTTTCAGCACTTGTATGACATACGTTAGAAATATTTATACATAAATATTTCGTTTTTGTTTATGCAATTGTGTTCTTTTTATAATATGTTGTATGTTTTATAAACTTTTTGATGTCTTTTAAAAAAGAATTTTAATTTTAAATTAATGTTAGTTTAAATTTTTTTTTATTTTTTAGGAGAATATTGTTTCAATGTTGCTTTAATTTTTATGTAGATTTTTTTTAAAACACTTTTTTGTAAAGTTACTATTGCGATAATTTAAAAAAATATATATAAATCTAAAATCATAATTTAATAATTGAATTATTATATTTTGTAACATATATATTTTATCTTGCTACATTTTTAATTTATTTCAAATATATAATTCTGGTGCATTTAAATTAAATTTATATGGTTTTTAAAATAAAATATGGTTTTATTTCAGTTGTAATAGTGTTCATACCCCCTTTTAATGTCCAACACTTTCCCCAATGCGATTGATGTTGGAATAGTAAAAGTATCCAACATCTTTCCCAATGTAGCGTAAATTGGAGTGGGAATAGTAAATGCAACCCTTTCAATGTCCATCACTTTCCTCAATGTAGCTTTCATTCAGTGGGAATAGTAAATCTAACCCCTTCAGTGCCCAATCCTTTTCCCAATGTAGCTTAGATTGGAGTGGGACCAGTACATCTATCCCTATTTAATTTCAACGCTTTCCACACAGTAGCTTAGCCTGGAGTGAGACTAGTAAATTCATGCCTATTAAAGTCTAACATTTTCTCCAAATGTAACTTAGATTGGAATGGGAATAGTATGTTTCACACCTTCTATGTCTAGTGCTTTCCCTAATACAGCTTAGATTGGATTGGGAATAGTAAATCTACCCTTATTGAAGTCCAACACTATCCCCAGTAAAGCTTAGATTGGAGTGGGAATAGTAAATGGACCTCCCTGCCGTGGAAAGCTTTTCCCAATCGAATTGTTTCAAATTATTTTTTATGTCAGCTTTATTTTTACAGTAGCAGTAATTTCTTTACAGACGCTATTAAACTTTTTAAGGATTTTAAACTTTTTTACATTTTTGATTGAAATTTTATAATATTTAGTTTAACATTCAATGCTATAAATAAACATTTCACATTTCTTTTTATAGTTATGGAACATGTGCATATTTTTCCTCTTTAAACAAAGCGTTTTAAATATGTGATTTAAATATTTACATATTGTAGCAATTTAAAAACACATTTTTTTTTTGTAAATCTTTTTATTAAACATACTCGACATAAAGGTACAGTTCCACATGGGTCAATTATAGGAAGCACAATAAAATCAAGATACATACAAGTACAGTAGGATAATGCATTGGAAATCACAGGGAGGGGGGATCATCACAATCAAAATTACAGGGAGGCGTACATATATTGCCACGGTATTCATTGCAGGGAGCCCAAATCTTCGACCATTTCCGAGCTGCGTAAACTGTCTTTGCCCTCAACATACACCAATCGAGATCTTTCTTCCAATCCGCAACCTTTGGAGCATGTGATGCCCCCCAGAGTTGAGCGATTTTTCTCTTGGCGATCATGCAGCCCAGTGTGACCCATTGTGTGGCATGTGCGTTAAGGTCAGTGGGTTTCCAGATGTTGAGGAGGCATCTAGGGGCCTCTGGCATAATTTTGACCTCCAGTGTTTCACTCATTATTTCGTGTATCTTGCGCCAATATTCCTGGATTGGGTCGCAGTGCCATATTATGTGTATGAACGTGCCCATTTGGGTGCACCCCCTCCTGCAAGCCCCATCTGCCGGACCACCCATATGTGTCAATTGGGGACCTGTGATATAAATTCTGTGTAGAATCTTTAGTTGCACCAGGCGGAGACGTGCTGGGATGGCAACAGTTTTGGGGGAGGAGACCGCTGCCTGCCAGTTTTCATCATCTAACTCGATACCATCTCCAGTCCATTTCTCACGCAGTGGACAGCAGGCGATCGTCCATGTTGTTGATGAGTGTTCTGTAAGTCAGGGAGATAGCTTTTTCAGGTAAATGGCCGTCTAGTAGTCTGTCCTCCAGTGGAGAAAATTCAGGTGGGGAGGAGTCACGGGGCAATGCTGTTTGCAATGCGTGCCGAATTTGCAGGTAGCGAAAACGCTCTGAATCTGCCATAGCGTACTGACGTTGGAGGGTGTCAAAGGGCTCACGTCATTTTTGTCCCAAAGGTCCCTAATGTAGGAAATACCAATTAGATCCCATTTATCAAAGCCTTTGGAGTTGCCCAGGTCCCCTAGCTTCTGGGAGTCCCACAGCGGTGTGGCGAGAGTCAGTCTATTGCTCCAGCCTAGCGATGTGGTCGCCGAGTGCCAGATTTTAACTATGTGGTTGGTGGGGCCAGTAAGTGGGTGCCTGTTCGGTTTGGAGTATAGGGCTTGGGTGTAGGTTCATTTGGAAGGAGCCATCTGTCCATATTGAACCCCGGGTCGTCGGGCCGACCATAGGTGCCATGATTTATTGCTATAAGATGTGCTGCCCAGTAGTATTTTTTAATGTCGGACAATCCGATTCCTCCATCATACCAGCTGAGCGTAAGTTTTTGTAAAGTGATACGTGCTCTCCCATCCCAAAGAAGGTCCCGCTGGAGCCCTTCTATTTCTTTAAAATACGAATTTGGGACAGGGTCGGCCGAGTTCTGCAGAACATAAAGGAAGCGGGGTAGGGACATCATTTTAAAAAGGGCCGCCTTGCCCAGTAGAGAGAGTGGAAGCAATTTCCAGTTTGTGATATCACGTATGAGTGTTTGCAGTGGGGGAACAAGGTTACGGGCTTAGCGGAGTGAGCCATCAATAGAAATGAATATACCTAGGTATTTTAAGCCTTCTGAGACTATCGGTATGGGGCAATTTCGAGGTAGCGGGGGAAGACCCCCACAGAGGACATATAGGAGAGATTTCTGCCAATTAATACGGAACACGGAGTACCCGCCAAAAATGGCTAAGATGTCAAATAAGGCAATAAGGGACCTTTTGGGGGATGCAAGAAATAGTAGGATGTCGTCCGCATATAAGGAGATACGATCTTCCCAGTCCGCCGACCACCGTAGACCACGGATCATCACGTCCTTACGAATCCATGCCACAAGGGGCTCGAGGGCCAATGCAAATAATAGGGGAGAGAGGGAGCATCCCTGACGGGTCCCTCGGCTGAGTGTAAAGGTCTCTGATTTTTTATTGTTGACGACTACCTGAGCCAAAGGGGAGCTGTACAACAAGGGCACCCACCGGCTGAAACCCGGCCCAAATCCCAACTTTGTGAGCAAAGCGAAGAGATAAGGCCATTCAATTGTATCGAAAGCCATAGTGGCATCTAGGTAGACTATGACCGCATCATCCTGAATGGTGGGTGCCCTGCCCAAGACCCCATGTACTCTGCGCAAATTCAGAGCAGTGTTCCTTCTTGGCATAAACCCCGATTGATCCGGGTGTACCAAGTCCCCTATTACCTTAATCAGCCTATTTGCAAGCACTTTGGCTAGGATTTTAGGTTCTGCATTAAGCAATGAAATAGGGCGGTAGGAGGCGCAATCTGTTTTGGATTTCCCTTCCTTGTGAATTGTGACAATGGTTGCGATTCTTTGGTCTAGGGGCAGCAAGCCCTTTTCCAGACTGTCTTCAAACATAGATTTCAGATAAGGGGCTAGTTTATCTGGACGGAGCTTGTAAAGCTCGATCGGGATACCGTTTGGGCGAGAGCCTTGCCAGAGTGAAGCGCTCGTATTGCGGTCGCTATTTCGTCAGCGGTGAGGGCACTATCCATGAATGCTCGGTCATCGTCCGATAGCGCTGGGAGGGAGCTATCTCGTAGGAGTTCCGAAGAGTCCGTCTCGGTGTATGGCGCGACGGAGCTGTAGACTATGTGAAAGTGTGTTGCGAATTGGTCAGCTATGCCCTGGGGATCTATTATGGGGGATCCATCAGTGCTTCTAACTTATGGGGCAAGCCTACTGGCGTGTTCTTTTTTGTCCAACCAGGCGATAAATGTTCCCGCCTTATCCCCCCAGTCATAGAGTCGGCCCAGTCTGTCCTGCCCCATTAATTTGGCGTGGTCAGTGACCAGAGCCCTGTATTCGTCCTGGCAGAGGCGGAGTGTATGAAGGGCCTCAGGTGAGGAACCAGAATTAACGTCCTGCTCAAGACGATAAATCTCTTGCTCTACGTCGGAAATGTCTTTCAATTTGTCTTTTTTGGATCCTGCTATTAGGGAGAGAGCCTGGCCCCGGACCACTGTTTTAAAGGCTTCCCATAGTGTTTGCGGTGAGTCAACAGTGTGTTCATTCTCCAAAAAGTAACTGTCAATGGATTTGATCAGATCCTTGCGTATTTTCGGTTTTTGAGATACCAAGGATTGATTGGGGCAACGCATCCAACCTGGGAGTGGTCAAGAACAATATGGACCCAAAACGGGGAGTGGTCAGAAATGCCCCTAACTAGATGTCGTATCTCGTGGATATCTGCAACCTGTGGGGCAGGAACAACTATATAGTCCAAACGAGAGAGGCTGTTGTGCGCCCCGGAGTGAAAAGTGTGTTGGATCTTATCAGGGTGGTGTGTTCTCCAACCGTCTACTAACCCCATTGCTTCTAAGAAGCTAGAGAAGGAGTGTGCAGTGTGAGGGATTATGCGAGTGGGATGTCTGTCTAGTGAGCCCGATATTATTGAGTTGAAGTCACCGCCGAGCACTAGATGCCCGTCCGGTAGCGCTAGCAGCACAGTGCTGATGTCAGAACATGTTGTGGCTTGTAACCCTGGAGGTGCATATATCGACATGAAAGTAATGGTTCGGCCCTCCCAGGTGCCCGTGATACCAACATACCTGCCACGGTCATCCACATAGGTGGACACAGGTGACAGGGGGAATGACTTCTTTTGCATGATGCCCACCCCTCTGGAATTGGACGCAAAACCTGCATGCGCAACCATTAAGTAGCCCCATCTATGCATAGCTTTGCAAGTGTTACCAATAAGGTGAGTTTCCTGAAGCAACACAATGTCCAGCGATAATCTCTTGATATACTGCAATACTATATTCCTCTTGATTTTGTCCCCCAACCCGTTAACATTCCAACTTAAGATTTTAACTTCCTTGTTACACTGCACACACATTGACCTGTAAGCGTAGCGTAGCAGCTGCTTCTGTTACAGACTGGGACTGTACCATCGAGATAATGCAAAAAATAACAAACAAGAAACCATAGGACAAATAAACAGAATACCCCAACCCAACAACCCCCCACCCCGCTGCCCTGCCCTCTGGGCTTAAAACTGCCCATCAAAAAACTAGCAAAGTGCCTGTCGCCCTAAAAAATTCAAAGGAAGAAAAAACAGGGGGGGGAAGCAGTGGGCTCAGTGCCCTTGCCCTGTGCTACATCACTATCGCACCCTTATTGAACAATTAACATAAGACCATAGATAAGCTAACAGTCCCCTTTAAATAAGACACAGATATCCCCCCTCCCTAACCTACCCCGCACCAATTGCTCCCCCTACTCTCAGAAAGGCTGCCGTCGTCCAAGACTCCACTTCAGACCGGTCGACTGTCCGCATGCCCCCCGGCTCTTCGATCAGCTGGGCTTTTAGTCCCTTGGCAGTCAATCCATTCTGCAACTGCTTCCGGACAATCAAAAAACCAAGCTCTTCCCTCCGCCTCAACCCGAAGGCGTGCCAGGAATAGCATTGAGTACTTCAGGCCCCTCTTTCTCAGGTCACGTTTAACTGACAGGAATGACCTCCTTTGCTTCTGCACCCTTTGTGTGAAGTCAGGGAAAAAGGAGATGTCTGCATTTTCATAGCGAAGGGGGGCACCGGCTCTGGAATTTTGAAGGATCACGTCCCTGTCTCGGTAGTTGAGGACACGAGCCATCATGGGCCGCGGGGGAGCCCCCGATTTGGGTGGGCCACCCGTGACCCTGTGAGCTCGCTCTATCACAAAAAATTTACTGAGGCTCTTGGGTTGCAGGTGTTTGAAAATAAGGTCCTCAACAAATAGGTCCAGAGTTTGCCCCTCCGATTTCTCCGGAACTCCCAGGATGCGGAGATTGTTGCAGCGAAGTCGGCCTTCGTAGTCATCAAGCTTGAGGTTCCGAGAGTCCTGTAGTTCTTGGACCTCCCTTTTCAATTGAG
Organism: Triturus cristatus; assembly: GCF_964204655.1. NCBI lineage: Eukaryota > Metazoa > Chordata > Amphibia > Caudata > Salamandridae > Triturus > Triturus cristatus. The sequence continues at coordinate 630,220,623 of NC_140587.1, forward strand.
TGACATCTCCCACTAAGCTAGTGGTCGTAATTTCCACCTGCTTGACCTTTTCATTAAGCTTTCCCATGTCGACCCTGATAAGATTAATGTCAATGGCCACAGAGTCCAAGGAGGTGTTGACACCTGTGATGGCCTCCATGACGTCCTTAAGGGAAAGCTCCTGCTCCTCCTCCCCGAGGCTCCCTTGTGCGGTTTCCTCAGACAGACAGGCAGCTGCGGGTCTTTGGACACCGTGTAGCGGTCCAGTTTGTTGGTTTGGACCGGCTTCGGTCCCCTGGTCTATAAGATGTGCTGCCCAGTAGTATTTTTTAATGTCGGACAATCCGATTCCTCCATCATACCAGCTGAGCGTAAGTTTTTGTAAAGTGATACGTGGTCTCCCATCCCAAAGAAGGTCCCGCTGGAGCCCTTCTATTTCTTTAAAATACGAATTTGGGACAGGGTCGGCCGAGTTCTGCAGAACATAAAGGAAGCGGGGCAGGGACATCATTTTAAAAAGGGCCGCCTTGCCCAGTAGAGAGAGTGGAAGCAATTTCCAGTTTGTGATATCACGTATGAGTCTTTGCAGTGGGGGAACAAGGTTACGGGCTTATCGGAGTGAGCCATCAATAGAAATGAATATACCTAGGTATTTTAAGCCTTCTGAGACTATCGGTATGGGGCAATTTCGAGGTAGCGGGGGAAGACCCCCACAGAGGACATATAGGAGAGATTTCTGCCAATTAATACGGAACACGGACTACCTGCCAAAAATGGCTAAGATGTCAAATAAGGCAATAAGGGACCTTTTGGGGGATGCAAGAAATAGTAGGATGTCGTCCGCATATAAGGAGATACGATCTTCCCAGTCCGCCGACCACCGTAGACCACGGATCATCACGTCCTTACGAATCCATGCCACAAGGGGCTCGAGGGCCAATGCAAATAATAGGGGAGAGAGGGAGCATCCCTGACGGGTCCCTCGGCTAAGTGTAAAAGTCTCTGATTTTTTATTGTTGACGACTACCTGAGTCAAAGGGGAGCTGTACAACAAGGGCACCCACCGGCTGAAACCCGGCCCAAATCCCAACTTTGTGAGCAAAGCGAAGAGATAAGGCCATTCAATTGTATCGAAAGCCATAGTGGCATCTAGGTAGACTATGACCGCATCATCCTGAATGGTGGGTGCCCTGCCCAAGACCCCATGTACTCTGCGCAAATTCAGAGGAGTGTTCCTTCTTGGCATAAACCCCGATTGATCCGGGTGTACCAAGTCCCCTATTACCTTAATCAGCCTATTTGCAAGCACTTTGGCTAGGATTTTAGGTTCTGCATTAAGCAATGAAATAGGGCGGTAGGAGGCGCAATCTGTTTTGGATTTCCCTTCCTTGTGAATTGTGACAATGGTTGCGATTCTTTGGTCTAGGGGCAGCAAGCCCTTTTCCAGACTGTCTTCAAACATAGATTTCAGATAAGGGGCTAGTTTATCTGGACGGAGCTTGTAAAGCTCGATCGGGATACCGTTTGGGCGAGAGCCTTGCCAGAGTGAAGCGCTCGTATTGCGGTCGCTATTTCGTCAGCGGTGAGGGCACTATCCATGAATGCTCGGTCATCGTCCGATAGCGCTGGGAGGGAGCTATCTCGTAGGAGTTCCGAAGAGTCCGCCTCGGTGTATGGCGCGACGGAGCTGTAGACTATGTGAAAGTGTGTTGCGAATTGGTCAGCTATGCCCTGGGGATCTATTATGGGGGATCCATCAGTGCTTCTAACTTATGGGGCAAGCCTACTGGCGTGTTCTTTTTTGTCCAACCAGGCGATAAATGTTCCCGCCTTATCCCCCCAGTCATAGAGTCGGCCCAGTCTGTCCTGCCCCATTAATTTGGCGTGGTCAGTGACCAGAGCCCTGTATTCGTCCTGGCAGAGGCGGAGTGTATGAAGGGCCTCAGGTGAGGACCCAGAATTAACGTCCTGCTCAAGACGATAAATCTCTTGCTCTACGTCGGAAATGTCTTTCAATTTGTCTTTTTTGGATCCTGCTATTAGGGAGAGAGCCTGGCCCCGGACCACTGTTTTAAAGGCTTCCCATAGTGTTTGCGGTGAGTCAACAGTGTGTTCATTCTCCAAAAAGTAACTGTCAATGGATTTGATCAGATCCTTGCGTATTTTCGGTTTTTGAGATACCAAAGATTGATTGGGGCAACGCATCCAACCTGGGAGTGGTCAAGAACAATATGGACCCAAAACGGGGAGTGGTCAGAAATGCCCCTAGCTAGATGTCGTATCTCGTGGATATCTGCAACCTGTGGGGCAAGAACAAGTATATAGTCCAAACGAGAGAGGCTGTTGTGCGCCCCGGAGTGAAAAGTGTGTTGGATCTTATCAGGGTGGTGTGTTCTCCAACCGTCTACTAACCCCATTGCTTCTAAGAAGCTAGAGAAGGAGTGTGCAGTGTGAGGGATTATGCGAGTGGGATGTCTGTCTAGTGAGTCCGATATTATTGAGTTGAAGTCACCGCCGAGCACTAGATGCCCGTCCGGTAGCGCTAGCAGCACAGTGCTGATGTCAGAACATGTTGTGGCTTGTAACCCTGGAGGTGCATATATCGACATGAAAGTAATGGTTCGGCCCTCCCAGGTGCCCGTGATACCAACATACCTGCCACGGTCATCCACATAGGTGGACACAGGTGACAGGGGGAATGACTTCTTTTGCATGATGCCCACCCCTCTGGAATTGGACGCAAAACCTGCATGCACAACCATTAAGTAGCCCCATCTATGCATAGCTTTGCAAGTGTTACCAATAAGGTGAGTTTCCTGAAGCAACACAATGTCCGGCGATAATCTCTTGATATATTGCAATACTATATTCCTCTTGATTTTGTCCCTCAACCCGTTAACATTCCAATTTAAGATTTTAACTTCCTTGTTACACTGCACACACATTGACCTGTAAGCGGAGCGTAGCAGCTGCTTCTGTTACAGACTGGGACTGTACCATCGAGATAATGCAAAAAATAACAAACAAGAAACCATAGGACAAATAAACAGAATACCCCAACCCAACAACCCCCCACCCCGCTGCCCTGCCCTCTGGGCTTAAAACTGCCCATCAAAAAACTCGCAAAGTGCCTGTCGCCCTAAATAATTCAAAGGAAGAAAAAACAGGGGGGGGGGGGAAGCAGTGGGCTCCGTGTCCTTGCCCTGTGCTACATCACTATCGCACCCTTATTGAACAATTAACATAAGACCATAGATAAGCTAACAGTCCCCTTTAAATAAGACACAGATATCCCCCCTCCCTAACCTACCCCGCACCAATTGCTCTCCCTACTCTCAGAAAGGCTGCCGTCGTCCAAGACTCCACTTCAGACCGGTCGACTGTCCGCATGCCCCCCGGCTCTTCGATCAGCTGGGCTTTCAGTCCCTTGGCAGTCAATCCATTCTGCAACTGCTTACGGACAATCAAAAAACCATGCTCTTCCCTCCGCCTCAACCCGAAGGTGTGCCAGGAATTGCATCGAGTACTTCAGGGCCTTCTCTCTCAGGTCACATTTAACTGACAGGAATGACCTCCTTTATTTCTGCACCCTTTGTGTGAAGTCAGGGAAAAAGGAGATGTCTGCATTTTCATAGCGAAGGGGGGCACCGGCTCTGGAATTTTGAAGGATCACGTCCCTGTCTCGGTAGTTGAGGACACGAGCCATCATGGGCCGCGGGGGAGCCCCCGATTTGGGTGGGTCACCCGTGACCCTGTGAGCTCGCTCTATCACAAAAAATTTACTGAGGCTCTTGGGTTGCAGGTGTTTGAGAATAAGGTCCTCAACAAATAGGTCCGGAGTTTGCCCCTCCGATTTCTCCGGAACTCCCAGGATGCGGAGATTGTTGCAGCGAAGTCGGCCTTCGTAGTCATCAAGCTTGAGGTTCCGAGAGTCCTGTAGTTCTTGGACCTCCCTTTTCAATTGAGTGACATCTCCCACTAAGCTAGTGGTCGTAATTTCCACCTGCTTGACCTTTTCATTAAGCTTTCCCATATCGACCCTGATAAGATTAATGTCAATGGCCACAGAGTCCAAGGAGGTGTTGACACCTGTGATAGCCTCCATGACGTCCTTAAGGGAAAGCTCCTGCTCCTCCTCCCCGAGGCTCCCTTGTGCGGTTTCCTCAGACAGACAGGCAGCTGCGGGTCTTTGGACACCGTGTAGCGGTCCAGTTTGTTGGTTTGGACCGGCTTCGGTCCCCTGGTCCCGGACCCCTTAGCACGCTCCATTGTAGTAGTTAAGGTGAGTCACAGATGGGATCAAGGTATCAGGGGTGGGTGGGTGAGGTAAAGCTCTCGGCTCCAATTCAGATTTGATGTGTGTGTCACTGAGGGTCTTACACTTTATCCCGTCCACCACTGGGCTGGAGGCCCTTCGAAAGCGGGTCTTAGCGGCTATACCAATCGAGGGCCACAGCAGTTAGTAAGAACAGGGGATCACGAGCCAAGAGGCGTCCACCAGTCCTGAAGGGTGAGCTCTACTGGTCACTGGGATCACCGGTTACAGTCTCATCAGCTCCTGATCCCACCAGTGAGAGGAGAAGGCACAGGGGGCCACCCGATCTCAAGGGGGGAGACCCTTGGGTGAACAACGATGGGAAAAGCAAAAAAAGAGTCTTCACCTGTGAAGCTGTGCCGCCACCATTGACCATCCCGCGGCCGGCGCACTTTGTCTCGCCTCGAATTGATGTGCCATTTGATTTTACCAGGGCATCTCAGCGAGGTCACAATTGCCGCTGCCAACGTTGTCCTCGACGACCCCATCCTCAGGTACTTCCGTTGTGCAAGGATCGCAGCAGTGTCGAAGGATCACGGTGCCACCGCTGCGATGGAGAAGGATGTTTGGAGCTGTCTTCCGGGGGATCAATTGCCGCGGTTCCCGGCTTCAAGCTCCATTGCGGGCCGTAGCTCTCAAAGGACAAGGGAAGTCAGCAATGGCAAGGCAGGCAGTGGGAGGGCCACCACCATCAGGGACGCGCCGCCACTATTAACTGCCCTGCGGCCGGCGCGCCCTGCTTCCGAACAGTTGTGCCTTATGTCTTCACCAGCATGTCAGTTATGAGGCTGCGAGCATCCCTGCTGCTTTGCGTATAAAGGACCCTTCTAGTCGAACAAGGATCGTGGCGTCTCTTTGATCCGCGACGTAACCGCGGGGTGACGATGGGCCAAGCTGCCTCAGGTCCCGGCTTCAGGCCCCACCGTGGACCGCAGCTGTAAGTAGGCGTGTAAGACCGGCAACAATGGGACAGTCGGAGGGAGAGGCTTCACTATTAGGGCTGCGCCGCCGCCATTTTGTGTCGCGCGGCCGGTGCGCTCTACCTCGCAGCTACGATTGCGCATCTCACTCTCACCCGTGTGCCGCGGCGTGTTCACAGACTCCTCCGCCGTCGCAGGTCTCCAGGGCCCTCTCAGGTGTTCCCATTGTGTGAAAGACGCGGTGGCGCCACGAACTGCAGCGCTACCGCTGGGCGAGGGTGGGCTGGCTGGAGCTCCTATCCGGGAGGCGCAGCTACTGTGGGCCCCGGCTTCAGGACCCTTTGCAGGCCGCAACTTTCAAAGGGTGATTGCTCCTCTGTTCGGCACGATCCATGTACCGGAGCAGATGGTATGGGCCCCGCTAACGATCCGACATCAAGGGCTGCAGTCAGGTGTGACGGATTATGAATCAGGATAGGCGAGGGCTAAAACGGACGGCGGAGCACACAGACTACTCGGCCATCTTCAGTCTGCGTTTGGCCACGCCCCTTAAAACACATTTTTAATTTACTTTCTTATCAAGCAATATTTTTTATTTTTTAGAAATCGTTTCATTATACAGTTGTTCAGTATGCATCATAGTATACAATTGTGGATAATAACATGACAATCCAATAGGAAGAGAAATCCACCATAGCAGTTTCAGGCAATGACAACATAAACATATAGATCATTTAGATAGTGATGTAAGCATTGTAAAACATAAATGACTGCAATCCTTGTTAGAACCACCGTCCTCCCATTCGCCCTCAATTGCCCAATCAGGTCCTTAAGTGTCCCTATATAGGCTCCATTTGTCCCTGATATTCTCATGCTTCTGGGAACGGCCCGACTGTGATAAATCTACTGTTCAGCTTGTGGACACCAGTCTAGATCATTTTCCCAGCCTTGAACACTCGAGGGTCCACTTGCCCCCCACGTCTTTTCCCAAAAATGTTTTGCTACCCCTGCCACCAACATTAACCATATTTTTAAATAGCGTGGCCAGGTTTCCTGCCTCATTATATGGAGCAACAACCATCTAGCCTTAAGGGCGACCATGAGCCCCATGACTGCGGCCATAACTTGTGCCACTCGCTTCCAATATTGTTGGATCACTGGGCAATCCCAGAGGATGTGAAAAAAGGAGGCAACCATGCCACAACCCCTAGCGCAGAGGGCTGAGTTATATAAACCCAATTGGAGTAACAGGGATCTAGAGTAATAGAATCTGTGTAATATGCGTAACTGTATGAGGCGGAAACAACTCACATCGCTATTTCGCTAGGGCTTTGTAGGGGCTCCATCCAGTCTTTGTCCTCAATCAATCCTGTCAACCTCCCACGCCTCTCTCAGTGAGTGTAACAGGTCTGGGGAATTATTCATTATTTTCCTGTAAACCAGGGAGACCACCTTGTCCAGCATTCGGTCTAGTAACAATCGGTCCTCCAAAGGAGAAGACTCTGGTAGCTGCTCTCCCTCTGGTACATGGCACCGCAGTGCTTGTTTCAATTGCAGATATCTAAAATTCTCCATGGCCCCCATTTTGTATTCCATCTGGAGGTCTGCAAATGTCAATAGTGCTCCTCCCCTCCAGACATCGCTGAGGCGATCAATTCTGATCAATCCACTTTGAAGGAAACCTTGAGGTTCCTAACTTCCCGAAGATGCTCGCTGTCCCATAGTGCAGTTGTAGTAGTCAGTTTAACATCCCAGGCCAAGTATTTAGTGGCTTCATGCAACGCCGTGACGACCGCCTGAATATGGAGCAGCAGTGATCTCATTCGCCTTTCATCATAAATGATAGATGGATATGTTGACTTACCATAGCCTCACGATCAACTCTGTAGGCAGGGTTCTGCACATCTCCGAACACCTAATCATTGATTATCATCAACTGGGTGGCCCAATAGTAGACATGGATGTCAGGAACTGCCAAGCCCCCTTCAAACAGCTCCCTTTGTAACTTACAGAGGGAAATTTGTGAGCTACCCCCATTTCAAAGACATTTACGCAATTCACTATTTACTTTACTGAAAACGTTCTGTGACACCCTGAACGGGGTATTCTGGAGGACATACAACATACAGGAGAGAGACATCATCTTAAAGAGCACAGCCCTGCCCACTAGAGCTATTGTAAGTGCCCTCCTGTGTGCCACATCATACCTAAGGTGCTCAGGCTGAGTGAACAGATTCTAACGCGTGAAATCTTCCATTTTCCTGGTCACCTAGACACCCAGGTACAGAAAGCCCTGAGTTACTACTGGAGCCACACATGTGGGCAACAGAACGAGATGGCCTCGTGTCAGAGGGAAGATGAGAGACTTATCCCAATTATTTTTGTAACCTGAGTAACTTTCAAAGAGTTGGAAAATATGTAAAATTCTGTCCATCAAGAGGCGCAGCTGTGTAAAATGTAAAAAAATATCATCAGTGTATAGGGAGATCCTTTCCTCCCATGCATCATTCCTCCGGATTCCCCATAGGAGAGGATCCAGCCAGATCCAAGCCACCAGGGGCTCCAATGCCAGGTCAAAAATTCATCAGGGACAAAGGGCACCCCTGCTGCTTGGCTCTGTACAGAGCAAAGGAGCTAAAAAAAAACGCCATTAACCTGCACCCTCACCAAAGGATCACGGTACAGAAGTCCAACTCATGAGCAGAATTTTGGGACAGAAACCCAACCTGGACAGGACCACGAATAGGTATGGCCATTCTATTCTGTCAAAAGCCATTCTTACATCCAGGGAGAGCACTATGACCTCCTCCACCCAAGGGGCTGCCATCTTGTGTAGCACACCATAGAGGCGCCTCAAATTCAGTTGAGTGTCCCTGTGATGCATAAACCTGGTTTGGTCCGGATGGACCACCAAGGTTATGACCCTCACATGTCTGTTGGCCAGGATGTTTGCTAAGACTTTGGCCTCCAGGTTGAGCAAATATATAAGCGTTAAGAAATTGCAGGCAGTGGGGGATTGCCCTTTTTGGGGAGAACCACAATAGTGGCCAGTCTCTGATCCACCAGGAGAACTCCATCATGCTTTGCTATTTGGAACATATTGAGCATATGGGGCACAACTTTAATGAAGCAAACACAAGGAGATGATGGACGGAGTGCTGAATCTTTTCAGACACTCACCCCCAGTCACAGATCAGGGTTGAAACAATCATCGTTCTTTAGCTCACTTTGCCACCCCAGTTCAGACCTAGCTATATACCAATCAGTCTTGACCCTGTGCATCATGGGAACAGTCCAGCCCGAACTGGCAGGCCAGGTCTTCCCTGGACCAGAAACAAGCCTCCTGGGATGGGGTTTGGGTAACACCTCTCATCAGCTAGGCTAGCTTGAATCCAGTGGCAAAGTGAGCAAGGGACCCACGTCTGGGCATACCCTACCAACTTAGGGCAAACAGCGCAAACACAAGTAGATGATGGACGGAGCACTGAAACTTGTCAGACACTCACCCCCAGTCACAGATCTGGGTTGAATTCATCATTTTTCTTTAGCTAACTTCGCCACCCCAGTTCAGACCCAGTTATATGCAAATCAGTCTTGACCCTGTGCCTTAAGGGAAGAGTCCAGCCCGAACTGCCAAGCCAGGTCTTCCCTGGACCGGAAATAAGCATCCTGGGACCAGTTTTAGTGTATAGCTCCACTGGTAGTCTGTTAGGCCCGCTGCTTTATCTGGTTGTAATCCGTGAATCCATCTTGTGTCTCCTCAAGTCCTGCTCTAATGCGTCTCTGTCCACCAGAGAGAGGACTCGAAAAGAGAGGTCGTTAAAGAGGTCAGCACAGTCATTGCTGGATCTAATAGTCCTGGAGAAGTACGTATACTCATAGTATTTTGCAAACCCTTCTGCAATTTCAGTACCAGTGCTATGGAACCCCCCCATAAAAAACTGGATTTCAACAACCCAGTTTCTGCCTCTGTCTCGCTTTTCCAGCCAGGTAATGAGCTTGCTAGCTTTATCACCGATATCATACAGACGTCTCTGGGTGGCAAAGGCATAGGTGCGAGCAGTGTTTTCCACCAGATCCCACAGCTTTTGTTGCCTCTGCCAAAGACGGTTGACCAGGCCAGCATCAAGTCCTCCCCCATCATTACCTCCCCTCCAAAGGCGGGATTCTTGCTCCAGCTTAGCACCTTGAACAGCCTGTTTCTATGTTTTAACCCCGATGAGGTCCTGAGCGTGACTGCGCAGCACCGTCTTAAAAGCTTCCCCCAAGGTGTACTCCGAGTAGCCTAACCCTGTCTTCACTTGAAAATATTGATCGGTATGATCAATATTACTGAGACATGGGCTGACAACAGCTCGGCCCCGGACTTAGCTCTAGCCATCCCGACTGACTATTCATTCCTTAGATTGGATTGGGTAGGAAAGAGAGGAGATGGTCTAGCACTGGTGTATAAAAAATATCTCTCTGGAACCTGCTCTGGTGTTTGCTCCTCTAAAGACCTTGAGGCGTTAAATTTTAAATGTACTCTTAATGACCATGTCTCCTTCAATGGACTGTTAATTTATCGACCTCCAGGCCTCCAGGCCCAAGATCTGCCTTTCTTGATAGTATTGATAACCTGATTGAGAATAAGGTCAATTTTGCCAATTTCACTGTCCTTGGGGATTTTAACTTCCATTTGGAGAATCTGGAGGATAGAGACTCAGATACCTTGATTGACCTTATGAATAGGCTTAGTTTACCTCAACTGATTACTGCCCCTTCCCACTCTGCTGTTCACATGTTTGATGGCATCTTTTCTGACAATACTGCACCAGTTTTCTCAGAGAAACTGCCTTTAACCTGATCTGATCACTCTGCAGTAATGTTACATCCGAATTTGGTTGCCAAGCTGTCTAAGAAATCTACTTCCAGCTCTGTTAAATTTGTTGACCTTGGCACAAAATTGAGGCAGGTCAGTTTAAGGGTAAACTGCTATTCTCTCTCCCTAAGGTTTCAAGAATACTGACCTTCAGAATACAATGCTTGGCTTACCCTAACTTTAGATCAACTGGCCCCTTGTAGATGATCTCTCCGAAAGAGGCTAACCCCCGGTCAACCCTGGTTTTCATAGAATCTCAGGGATCTGAAGCAGCTCTGCAGATGCCAAGAGCGTCCCTGGAGGCTTAACTATGATCCTACAGAAAATAATTTCAGCTATGGATTCTAATAAAGAACTTTTTGCCACAATGAAAAATCTCACCAAACTTAGTGATCAGGACAAAACAGAACGCAGACAGACTCTTTGCGACAATATCGCTCTTGCCTTTCAGGAGAAGGTGCTGGATATTTTTAACACATTCTACAGCTCCATGGGCCAGGCCCTAGCATCCTCGCTGGGGGCAGTGGTTCCAGCTTCTCAAAATGTCTCTTCTCAGATTCCGATGACGATGCCATCTGCCTCTAACCCACCATCCCTTTCCTGTTTTTCTCTGCTGGTGCTGGACCAAGTTCAGGATCTAAACCTCAGTACCAGTTTCCAGCTCTCCTTTGGACCCTTTCCACCAGCGACCCTTCAGTTGGCTTCTGCCCCCATAGCTGTCAAAATAAAATGTTGCAGCAAGGATATTTTCCTACAAAATGGAAAGTAGCATCAATTTGACCTTTGTTAAAAAACGCACTTCATTGGTTGTGAGCAATTATCATCCCATCTCTTGTCTTCCTTTTCCATCGAAGATCATGGAAAAAGCTATTAACAAGGAATTAACTCACTTATCGGAATCCAATAATTTACTGGACCATTCTCAATTTAGTTTTCGTGGTTAGCACAGCACTGAGTCTGTTCTAATTACTCCTTCGGAGGAACTGCGAGCAATTCTGGACAACGGAAATCCTCCAGCATTGATTTGACTGGTTTTGACCGTGTTGAGTCCTTGGGTATAAGTGGTACTGCTCTGGCATTACTGTCATCCTTTCTTTCACAGAGAGAGCAATTTGTATCAATGGATGGCTTTCTTTCTAGCTCATTCTCTCTTCTTTTCGGGTCCCACAGGGCTCATCATTGAGCCCCACCATTTTTACCCTTTTTAACTTCTATGTCATCCCCTTAGCTACCTTAACAAAATAAAATGGTCTTTCGGTTTTCAGCTATGCGGATGATACCCAAATTGTTGTTTCAGTATCTGGAAATCAGCAGGAATTGGCCGCTCACCTATATGCAACATGTTAATAAATGGATGCAAAATAATTGCCTGAAACTAAGGGCCCGATTCCCAAAAGTAATCTGAGACAAAATCCTGACTTTATGACTTCTGGTATTCACAAAAGGCATTTAAGAATAGTAAAGTTAGGATTCCTACTACTCCTAAATGCCTTTTTGTGAATACCGAAAGTCGTAAAGTTAGTATTCTTCTCAGTTTAGGAGTAGTAAAGTTCTGAATCCTAACTTTACTACTCCTAAATGCCTTTTGTGGATACTGAAAGCCACAAAGTTAGAATTTTGTCTCAGATTACTTTTGGGAATCGGGCCCTAAAGTTTGACAAAACGGAAGTTCTGTTGTTAGGCAATGGAGTTTCCTTTTGGTCTCCAAACTGGTGGCCACGTGAGCTAGGTAGTGTTCCTCTTCCAGCAGAAAAGTGAAAAATCAGGAAGTTGACTTTGACAGCCATCTGTCATTTGACAAGCAGGTGAACAAAGTCACTTCCTCTGCTTTTCTTGTTTAAAAAAGCTTGGGAAAGATCTTGCCTTTATTCCATTTGAGTTGCGGAAATTAGTTTTAACTGCTATCATCCTCTCTAAAATTAACTATAGGAATGCCTTGTACATCAATCTCCAGAAACGCTTACTGAATAAGATACAGATTTTGTAGAATGCTGCTGCTTTGCTGCTGCTTGGAATACCTAAGCACCGATCTGCCTCAAAGGCTATGGTCCATCTTCATTGGTTGCCAGTACACAAGCGTATCAGTTTCAAGGCTTTGTGCATTGCTTATAAAACCTTGCATGATGTGGGGCCAGACTATTTTACAAAGAAATTCATCTGGTATGTTTTTCCTAGGCTACTGCATTCCTCACTAGCTTTCAATCTTATGTTCCCAAATTGAAAAGAGTCTGCTGGGGCGCAGAAGCTTCATTTATGGGACAACCAAATGCTGGAATGCATTGCCACTCCACTTAAAAATGTGCCCCTCCTTGTCCTCCTTCAGAAAAAATCATAAAGCCTGGCTTTTTAAATTGTAGATTCACATTTAGGTTGCTTTTTTCCATTTCTTCATCTTTCTGTTGTTGGACTAGCACCAAGACGCCCCTGGGCAATCAAGCGCTTTAAAACATATATTTTCATTTCATTTTCTTATGTTCTCTTATTTGGTCTTGGAATTTCCTATCATTTAAATGCCAAGATGGTATCCTTGGGGATAGAACAAATTCTCTAATCGGGCCAGAAAAAGAAGCCACCACTGGGGAGTGGTCAGATATGCCTTGCGCTAGATGACTAATAGCATGAAATTGACACAGTCTCATGTGGTGGGTGAAAATATAAACCAAGCAAGAAAGACTGCTGTGTCTGGCCAACAGCTGGGTGAACCGAGTCATGGTCGGGTTATATACAAGCCAAAGGTCCACCAGTCCAATGGCATCTGTGAAGGTCTGAAGCGGGCTCTCGCAGGGTTCTACCCCCACTGGGCCATATGCCCAACCTTGGGTACATCACTTTATTCATGTCACCACCTGTAATCAAAGTATCCATCGACACATCCAATAGTGAAGTGCCAAGTGTTTCCCCCTGTAGTCTGGTTGGTGTATAGACCGAGCAAAGTTTGAGTGCGTATCCCTCTCAAATGGCCGTTTGTAGGACAATTCTACCCAAAGAGTCATGCCACGTCCGGCCAGGCAGGAATGGTACAGAGGATTTTAGGAGGCTGCCCGTGCCCCTAGAACTGGAGGTAAAGCCTGCATGTGCTATCAACGTGTAACACCACTGGTCCCAGGCCTTGTAATAATTTCCTTTCAAATTGGTCTCCTGTAACAGGACAAAGTTAGGGGCATGTCTACGGATAAATTGCCTTACTAGAGTGGGTTTAATTTTGGTATCCAGACCATTTATGTTCCAGGACAAGACCTTTAACTCTGATCGAACTTGGTGCCCCAGATTCTGTGGAAGTGGGAGCCTTCCCGTCTAGCATGTAGCCATGATCATCAACTACCCCCCTTCCCAGAATTGATCTACGTCCCTCCCCCTGATGCACCCTGTGACTGAGCAAACATTTGATGTACTGAGCAAAACATGGAATACAAAACATTTCCATTATTCCCCCGAAAACTCCCCCTTCCCTTCTACCCTGCACTGTAGGCTGAAAAACGCCCACTACCCCAATTTGCATAGTGCCTGTTTCTCTAAGCATAACAAAGAACATTTCAAGGGTTGGCTGTTCTACCAAGACGTTTTTTATTGTTCAGAAACCCTCGTAGAGCCCCTGTTAACATGATAACTTGTTTCCTCATGTCTGAAACCAATTAATCTGCTAGATACCCCCTAGTGTACTCACAAGTCCACCAGAGAAAAACATTTTCTTACATTATTTACAAACTCTTGCTTTTTATATTCTACTAATCACTATAAATTAATGAATATAATTATGTCAGTACATTTAAATATATTCTCATTCTTTATCACTTTGGTACATTTTTCACAATTTGTATAACATTTTTTAACATTTTGATAAAAAAAATTCCAACATCAAAAAAGTTAATATTTTTTTTATTGTTTATTTTCCATTGTTTTTTGTTTTTTTTGGACAGGTGATCTTTTTTATCTTCATTCAGTGGCCATTTTCTTTTACCACTACCTTTATTTTTAGCCTGTCAACCTAATTTCCTTCCAGTTTCCATGGCATTGCAGTGTCCTGTTGCTGCTCTATGGATCAGGTAAGACTAATTTCAAGTTACTTTATGGGGATATTGTAGTGGGGGTGTATGTTTAAGTATAGTATAGCTAGCAAGGGTTAGTGTTCTGTTTAACTCCGCTCTGCCAGTGGAGGTTGCGGATTTTTGCCTACTCCGTGCTCGGTTGCGTACGCATAGTTTAGGCCAAACTCCCCTCCGTGGCAGAGCAGAGTTAGCCAGCCCCTTCACCCTCCCAAATTTATTAAAAATTTAAAAAGAAGGCACTTACCTGCATGACTGCCTCCTCCTCTACCTCTCCGCTCTCCTTCCTGCTCCTCACCGTCCTTCTTCTGCATGTCTTGCTTAAACCCAAGAGGTCAGGAAAACCACAAGGGCAAGTAGAGAACTCCTTGCTAGTCCCAGGGCTGGAAGTGAGGCTTGCCCAAGGCCACCACGTGCGGCTGTAGGAGTCACCTAGCAGTGGATGACCCAGGGCCTGGCTCTTGACACTGCCAGATGTCAGTGGCCTCTGTTGGTTGTTGTTCTTATGGGCAGAGTTTTCTATGGGTTGGGGACAGACATCTGCTCCAAGTGATAGAATGGTCCACATCACCTTCTTACCCATGGTGGTACTGACTGCCTACTGGAATGCATTTGTGAGCAAAATAAGGTTAGTAGTCTTACAGATGGGGTCCACAGATGAACTGAAGTATTCCCATGGATTAGCCCAGTGGGTTAGGAGAGTGTTGACAGAAGGATCCAACCAGGTTTAGAGGAGCATTGAACTGACAACTGCCGCAGAAGAGGGCCATTATCTATGTTCAATCTCATGAGTAGGGAATCCCCATCAGGGTACTGATTAAGCTACCCTAGCTTTTAGCTAGAGAAGTCATATTAGACCTGGCCATTTTTGCATTGTCACCGCAGATTTTTGCATTTCTCTGGCTTCCTTTGCTGAACCTGGTTTGTGTTGGCTATCAAGACTCTACACATTTTCCTTGCTAATCAGTAGTAAAAGTGCTTGTCCTCTCCCTTGAAAACATGGTAAAATTGTCCTACACCTGATTGGTATGTTTAAGTTACTAGTATATAGTACTACATGTACCCGGGGCCTGTAAATTACATGCAACTAGTGGGCTGCAGCGCTAATTGTGCAATCTACCATAGTAGCCTTTTAAAACATGTCTCAGACCTGCCACTGCAGTCTGCAGTCTGCAGTGCAGTTGTAAACTGCCATTTCAACCTGGCAAAATATACCTTTTGTCAGGCTTAAACCCTTTTTTTCAATAATTATAAGTAACCCCTAGGGCTTATCCTACAGGCTCATAGGGCAAGGTGTCTCGTATTTAGGTACTTGCCTAAATAAAAAAAAGTAGGTGCCTGCCTTGAACCGAGGCTCTCCAGAGTGGCAAGACAAGCTGTCAGAGACCTCCTTACAACTGCGCATCTGACCAGCACCAACATTACTTGCATGGAACTGCCTGAGCCCTGCTGCTGGCCTCTGCTGGAGTGACTCCTGAACCCCCAAGGGGTAAACCCCAGTTCCTGAACGCTTAGCAAGCAGAGTGTACTCCTGCTGAAGAAAAGGTAAAGATACAGATGCGTTGGGCTCCTTGCGTCCATGTTGTGTCTTATGCACTCACCTGATCCCAACCGTGGAGACAGCACTGGAGCCGATCCTGGACTTCCTAGCCCTATCAGGGTCTAGCCCACTTCTTAAACAAGCATGGCCCCTGGAGGGAAAGGAGGTTGGGATAAAATAAGAAAGGAGAGACTTGCAGTATTGGAATATGCTCTGCGGCTGTGCGACATTGCGTAACAGGTTCAGTCACTTCTGAGACCTTCTATGTTAGCAAAGTAGATGTGCCCAGAATGACTCCGCCTCCCAGACTGTAATCGGCCCGACACGAGAAGATGATCTTAAGGCCATCATGCTGGATGTAAAGGCCACCGTTTCTGGTATCGCTACCCAGCTTGACCAGCTATCCGCCCGTCTGGACACTGTCAAGAACAGGGTGGACTCCCACCACTCAAGGCTTGCCCTCGGGGAGGCGAGGGTCTCAGACATCAAGGACACCCAGACTGGAGATCGCCAAAATCTCCTTCAGATGGACAAAGTCTTTGAACTCATCAAGAATAAAAAAGAGGATTTGGAGGCGCGTTCCCATAGGAGCAACCTCCGCATTACGGGCGTGCCCGAATCCTCCAACATCCCCAAAATGGAGGACTTTGTTGAGCAGCTCCTCTGTGACCTTTTCGGCGATGTCCTATCCCCTGTCTTCATTGTCGAGCGGGCACACCGCTCTCTGGGCCCACCACCTGCCCCTGGCCTGCCAGATCGTCCAATTATTGCCAAACTGTTGAATTTCTGGAATCGTGATGCGGTCCTTCGTGCTGCCAGAGAAACAGGTGAAATTCATCATCAGGGGACCTTTCTTGCCCTCTATCCCGACTACACATTGGCGCTACAGGCCGCCCGACGCGAGTTCCTCCCGGCCAAGCCGCTGCTCCAGAAACATGAAGTCTCCTACTCCTTGATCTAGCCAGCCAAACTGTGTGTCAAAAATGGCTCTCACATGCAGGTATTCACTGAGCCTAAAGCTGCCCTGGCCTACGCGAAGAAACTGGACAAGCACCAGTGCTCATCTCCCCCTAACTCCCAGTCAGCTGACGGTGGTAGCATGAGTGACAATGACTGATTATGGCCTTCACTGTTGATATTAATGTTATGCGTACTGTCTGAACTGATGTTTTCTTTCCTGAAGCCTGATTGTTATGTATCCATGCAGCCGCACCATTTATCCTTCTTATTTGCTTCCGCACGCCTTCGGTTATTGCTCTGCCTTGCTCCTGCTCCGTGCAG
This sequence comes from Triturus cristatus, assembly GCF_964204655.1. Lineage (NCBI taxonomy): Eukaryota > Metazoa > Chordata > Amphibia > Caudata > Salamandridae > Triturus > Triturus cristatus. The sequence goes on from NC_140587.1 coordinate 630,237,562, forward strand.
TCGCTGTCAGCCCCTGAATATTGCTGCCCGGTGCCCTATTTGCCCTGTCGTGATACTCCCCTGGTGCAGGGGTGTTTCATCGCTCTTACTTGTTTTGATAACTGATGTCCGTCCTTCGCTGTGGCTTGGCCACCCTGTCCTAGTGGCGGGGGTGTATGCCGGGTAGAACCTCGCCTCCTTGGGATGATTACCTATTCGGTCTGTTACTTTCCCCTTCCCAGTTAGGGATTTCCTGAGGTGCCAACAGCTCCATATTCCCTTCCTTGTTTGGGTCCCTTGGGATGGGTAGGGTGGGTGGCTCAACCTAATTGGGGAGTTGGAGTGGGTGGGGGGTTGAGGGGTTTGTTTCTATTGGATTTGTTGCCTGCTCTCAGCAGCATGTTGCCCTATTTGTTTTGTGATATTTCTTGGCACATGTTGTATGCTACATCTGGTTCGTCACCACACACTGTGCCTCACACGTTTACTGCTTGCATTGCGTTCTGTTCCTTTCTGTCTCCCGCAGCCTCAGCACCCTAGTATGACAGACACTACGCTCTGGACCTGGAACATCAGGGGTCTTAATGACCACCACAAGGCCCGCCTGGTACATGCTCATCTCATACGACACAAGATGGACATCTGCCTCCTGCAGGAGACTCACCTACTGCCTGCTACCTCCGCAAGGATTTATTCTAACTACTGGGGCGAAACACACTCGTCCTTTTACTCCATCTACTCCCGTGGAGTGTCCATACTTCTGCGCAGGGGACTCCCATGGCGCACCACTCAGGTCATTCTGGATCAGGATGGTCACTTCGTGATCCTGCATGGCACTTTCCTTGCCCAACCCCTCATCCTTGCAGCATTTTATGGCCCTAACTCTGACAGCCCCGAGTTCTTCATGCAGGTCTGGCAGCACATTTCTTCCCTGGGACCTGCAGCCCTTCTCTGGGGTGGCAATTTTAACGTTGCTCCCTCCCCCTCCCTTGATCGCTCCGGGCCACACGCACTGCACCCTCACGCAACTTCACTTCTACATTCCATACTGACTGATAAGTCCCCGCAGATGTGCGCGAGGGCACTTGCATGACTTACTCGCGGGGCTGCTGGTCCTGATTGGACCTCTGGATCACTACTCGCGATGCCTTCGTGTGGGTCGTCTCCACGGAACATATGCCCCACACCCTCTCTGATCATGCCCCCGTGCGCTTAGGCCTACAGGTCCAGCACACCCTGCGACGCATGTTTGCTTGGCGGCTGCCCCTCAATGCACTCCGTGATTCGGTCTTCTGCGACGAGATACTGACTGCAACCGTCAACTATTTCAAACTCAACTCAGGTTCTGTTGACTCTCCCTCCACACTCTGGGAGGGTTTCAAGGCTGTGATTTGGGGCGAATGCATATCCAAACAATCGGGCATGTTGCGCTCCATTCGGGGCACTCTGGAGCATTTGGAGGGGGAGATCAAGGCCCTAGACTCCTCACAATCTCAGGACCCCAACCTCACCATACTGGCACAGCTCAGGGGCAAACTTACTGAATTCAACAGCAAGGCCAACAGCGAAATTTCCTTCCTGGGCAGGAAGGTGAGGAGGAACGCCCAGGTAAGACTCTAGCCAACCACTTGCGTCAACCACATGGCGCCTTTTCAGGATGGAGGTCCAGACAGAACGACCTCTCCCAGGGAGGTGGTGGCCAGACTCTGAGCCTTCTACACACAGCTTTACACTCCAGGGGAGGTGCCCCCATGTGAACTTCTCTGTCAGTACTTTGAAACTGTTGAGCTCCTCTGGCTGGGCAACAGCCATCGGGAATACCTCGATGAACCCTTCACCACGGAAAAGATCATGGCTGCCATCAATGGTCTCCTGGGCGACAAATCTCCCGGCTCTGATGGCCTGCCAGCATCCTTCTACAAGCAATTTGCTCCCCTCCTGGTTCCACACCTCGCTGCCATGTACAATGACTCTTTTGAGTGTGGTCACATTCCCCCTTCGCTCCGCAAGGCCCTGCTCACACCCCTCCTAATGCCGGACAAGTCTCCCAAACTCTGCTACTCCTACCGCCCCCTATCGCTCATTAAAACCAAAAATAACATTTTCGCTAAATTGCTGGCCTCCCGTCTCCCCCTCATGCCCTTAATAGCTCGCCCAGACCAGTCCGGCTTTATCCCCGGCCGCGCAACCTCTCACAATCTCCGGGCCATATTTGCTGTTCTCCATCAAATTAATCCCTCATTCCCGGCCGTGGCCACTCTCCTGGATGCCACCAAGGCCTTTGATACCCTTGAGTGGCCCTTCCTTTTCTATCTCCTCCCATGCCTGGGATTTAGCCCAGTTTTTTTGCGCAAGGTTCAGTTTCTCTACGCTCTCCCCACCGCCCACCTCCGGATTAATAGGCAGATCACGGAGCCCATTCCCATCACCAGGGGCACTAGGCAGGGGTGCCCACTCTCGCCCATGCTATTCGCCATCGCTATGGAGCCCCTCGCCACCAGGCTCAGGCAGCTCCATACCCAGAGTGGCCTTGGCTTTGCTGCTCTCGCCCTTGTAGTTTCCATGTATGCGGACGACGTCACACTATACGTTTGTTATCCACAGGAGAACCTTGGTCCTATGGTCCACGAGGTCGTGCGATTCGGGGGGCTTCCCGGCAACCAGGTCAACTGGGGTAAGTCCGTTCTCTTCCCTCTTACGGCTGCCACCACTCCGTTTGCCCCGGACTATCCATTCATTTGGGCGTCGGGATCCACTAGATGTCTGGGCATCTGGCTCAGTAGAGACGTGGATGAACTTTGGAGGGCCAGCTTTGGCTGCGCGGTGGACTGGTTGGAGACCGAGATCCAGCTGTGGCAGAGGCTACCCTTGTCCTTGGCAGGACGCATCGCCATTGCTAAAATGGTGGTACTCCCGAAATTCCTATACCTCTTCCACAACGTTCCCCTCCCCCTCACGGCGCTCATAATCACCCATGTCTGGGCCAGGCATCAGCCCAGAATGGCATATAGCATTCCCACGCTACCTCTGTTCCGCGGGGGCATGGGAGCCCCACACTTTAAGCTATATGCCCTTAGCGCCCAGGCCAGCTTCCTCCATTTCTGGTTGCACCCAACGCCGTTTCAACCACATTTTGCGGTGGAGGCCGATCTTGCAGCTCCCTGGCCACTTCAAACCACTCTCTTTGCCCCGCCAAACCTCCTCACGGAGAGATAGATACGGTAGAGAACCTGCGCTGGGCCTGGCATGGACTCCGGAGGTACATTGGCTCCAGCATGCTCTCCGCCAACGCTATGCCCCTCGCCCATAACCCAGCATTCCCCCCATTGCAAACTGCCGGCATGGTTAAACGCGCTGCTCACCTGGGGCTTGCTACGGTGTCGTACCTCTACCCTGACAAAACCTTTTTCACCCTCTCCAGCGAGTCCGGCCCCCTGGACACGCTGCTGTATTACCAAATAAGAGCGTCTTGCTGGGAGATCCATCCCACATTCCCTCAGCCCCCCATGCCTTCGCGGCCCTCGACCTGGTATATGCGTCTAGCTCCCCGCCCAAGATGGTCACAAGGATCTATGCCCTCACGCTTGCGGCATCTCCGGTCAACACTGACCGAGCCTGTGATGCTTGGAGCGAGGATCTGGGCACTGATCTATCCCAGGAGGTCTGGTTGTACTGCTGCAACCAAACCAAACGTCTGTCCCCCAATTATCGCATGCACTCATCCACTTTAAATATTTACGTAGATTATATCGTTCCCCTGTAACTCTGTACAAAATGGACCATATTGCTAGTGATCGATGCATGCGGTGCTCCGCTCCTGCAGCTGACTTCTCCCACCTGGCCTGGCGATGTCCAAATGTCTCTGCCTACTGGCGGGACGTGTGTGCTATCATCACCGAGATCACCTCCTCGCACATAGCTCCCGACCCACTAGTATGCCTCTTAGGCTACGTTAAACACTGTCCGGACGCCTGCTGCAAGCTAACTGCCATGCTGCTGGTCCTCGCTTGGTGTAGGTTTTCCATGCACTGGGGATGAAGATCGGCGTACAAGGTCAAGGCCTGGCTGGAGGACTGCGCGCTGTCAGACACTCCTGGCCAAGTTCTGGGACCTTATACCGGTAGCTGGCAGACCGCCTGACATCTGGGCCCCCCTTATCTCATATCTGCAATGCCAAAACACCTTGCTCCCTGCGTCCCCCTCCTCGCCCTGTACTGGTACCTTGCTTGATGTGAACGGCGACTTGCCACACACAGCATCTTCACCTCCACACTCTCACGAGACTACGCAATAACCTTTACCAACACCTCGGTCCTGCTGGGTGTTCCCTTGTCATTTCTGTCTAGCTCCATGTATTCTTTTGCCATGCAATGTACTGGACTGCGCAAGCACAAATGTTCTAAATGTGTATGTAACAGATGTGTCATCACAACTTTCCATCGACCTTGCTACTGACCTGTAATGCAACATGCTGCTTAACTTTTTCAATAAAGGTTTTCAAAATAAAAAAATAAAAAAAGGAAAACCATTTGGACTGACCCACAGCTGTGATCAAATCATCAATACGTGGTAGGGGAAAATCTTCCACCCAAATAGCTTTGTTAAGTGAACATAAGTCCACACATAAGCGTAACTCACCATTCTTCTTCTTGGCAAGAACAATGGGAGAAAGCCAAAGTGTGGCATCCACTTTCTCTATGTTACCATTTTCTTGCATCTTTTTGAACATTTGAGATAATTTGTTTCTTACATTATGAGGAACATTGTGCAATCTGTGCTTCACAGGAGAGACACCTTTCTTAACTTTTGTAGTGTGGGAGAAATTTTTAATCAGGCCAATGTTATCAGAAAATACCTAACAAAATCTTTCTTTCCATGAAGTGTGATCAGAAACAACATTAGTAAGGGATACAGGATGTTTATGGCCTGGTTTTATATTCATTCCAAATTCTGCCTGATGCCACAAACCCAAGACATTGATACCTTTATAGGCTACATCAATTTTACCATGAATAGTTTTCATTTTAAAGGTAATGTTTCCGCACAAATAACTAGCCAAATCAATTTTACTGCCTTCAAACACAGTGGTAATCACATCAGGAGGTAATAGAACTTTATGTGCCCAATGCTGTTTGTATTTATCGATAGAGATGATAGTTATTCATGCACCAGAGTCGATGAGTAAGGGAATGTCAACCTCATCAATTTTTATCTGAACTAATGGATCCCTAATAATATTATCAGCTTGGATGTTTTTAATATCAACACAATCAACAGCTAACATTATTTCTTCAATTTTCTTTTCTACTGTTTCATGTTCACTATCGATGGCATTATCTTGAGCAAAGAGTGTGTTTCCAACCTCTACAAACATTTCCAAAGTGGCAAATTTCTTTGCATTTCCAGCATTCTTGTGCTGCAGCTAGACAATTCTTGAAATTTGATACATAAGAGTTCGAACCACATCTAAAACATTGCATTTTAATACGGCCATAAGATACACCTCTACCACCTCTGGTGTTGGAAAAATAGGTACTTCTAGACCTGTTTAAAGTAGAATCAGGAATGTGTGATGATCAAGAAGAAGAATTGATGACGCTAGTAGTTGATGGTTGAACTTCCAATTGTTTAGCATCAAGTTGAGAAGATTCGATACTTTTTGCTATGTCAATAACTTCATCCAACAAAGGGTTCTTGCAAGATAATAATCTTTGTTGAATCTTCTTTGAAAAACATCTGGAAAATAACTGATCTCTAATTAATTGTGAAGTAAAATGCTCAAAGTCACAATAACTAGCCAAAACTTTCAGAGCAGTTATATAAGAATCAATAGACTCATTGGGACCCTGAATGCGAGTAAAAAGCTTATGTCTGTGCACTACTAGGTTAACTTTTTCTTCAAAGTAAATTGAAAGTTTCTTTACAGCCAACTGAAATTCATAAAGATCACCTGAGTCTTGACCTAAATAGACAGGTCAATGATCAATAACTTTTTTCCCCTCCACACTTAAATAATAGTACAAAAGACTACGTTTTCTATCAGGTTTAAATTTTAATCCATCAATTGAGCCTAGATACGCCTCAAAAGAGCTGTACAGAAGGGGTGACAGACTGCATGTTACCAGCAAAAGAAAAAGAAAAAAAAATTGAATGGTGAAAATTAAGTAAAGTTACTAAAACATGTTAGGGACAGTCATTAAAAAAAAGCTGAAGAGCATCAACACGATGGCAACGCGTGTTAATCGCTGAAGTTAATTCAATCTGGTAACAAAGAGTACAGTACCAGGCAACGCCTTAAGGTGTGCTGTAACAAAACAGACAAGTTAAACCGGTTCAGAAAATGATCCTTACTAAGGATCATAGAGCTTGATGGACATTGAAGCAGTAACAGTACACCAGAGTAATGGGTAAGTATATGTCTGTATTTCTTTCTGTTTTTAAAAGAAGAATAGATGAGGTTTGTCTGACGCGCACCGGTATACGCGCAGGAGTCAGACTTTAAATCAACTTGATGCAGACACGAGCTTCAGTGCGTGTCTGAGCGCATGTGTAAGTTGGTTTCTCTTTTTCTCTGTTTTTTAAAGTGTAGAATTTTGTCTGATGCGCGCCGGTAATCAGACTCTGAAGTAATACAATGTAGATGCGAGATCCAGCGCGTGTGATAGAATGGAGCTTGAAATAAAACAGATTCCAACGAGGGCCCGAGAAATGGAAGCACTCGAGAAGACAGCTTGCGCGTTGCTGTGGCAACTCTCAGTGCGCTCGAGCAAGTGAAGCTTCGTTTTAAATAAATAGAAATACGAAGACTTTCGTACACGAAAGAAAATGCCAGGAGAGTTAATGAAATGTTGCCGGCAGAGCAGTGAGGTCAAGGCCAAAACACCCACGCAAAGTAGCTGAGTAGAGGTCAATAAGGAGTTCAAAGAAACGAGCAGTGTCCCATATAAATGACAACGATTGTCTTAAAATCACCAGAATAGAGAAAAAAAATCTTCTAGCCTTCAAAGTAAATATATCTTAGGTAGAGTACCTTGATTAGAAGTAACAAGTTAGCAGCAAAATGAAGTACTGGAAAAATTAGAATTAAAAGCATCCCAAACTTGTCGCCATATTTGAAGTGGGTTCCCTGGTAATCTTCAAATATAAATCAGCTTTAGTAAACGATTTTCCAAAATTCTTCTTCACTTGTTTAGGGTTTTATTGGAGAAAACAGGCAAAAACAAGTACAGATGTAGTGAGGGCTCAGGATGGCTGCTCCAACTGACACAGCAGTGTTCGAGACAATCGCCCATGCATTCCAATCATAATAATACATAGATTACATGCACAGGTAGAAAATAGAATTCCATAAATAATAATCTGTAAAGAAAGAGCACTAACAAAGTTATACTTTAAGATAAAGAAGCTCAAACACCACAGGAGGCTTGTTTTGCAGGGCGTAGGCCAAGTCACGATTCGGGTTTGGGCTGGGTTTATTTACCCTCTCGAAGGCTAAATGGGTGTAGCTAGATCATGTGCATCATGTGGGGCATATGGCCGTCTGGAAGGTTCTCGAACCTTGGGCAAAACATGTGTTATAACACTCTCTTTTACCTCACAGTATGGGAACCAAATAACAGGAAACTAATAATGCAAACGTGCATAATGGAAAACAGCACAAAGGTTCCAGTAACAGTGAGAGCTAGGCTTGTGATTGGCTTACGGGATTCTGGAGGAAGTTTGCAGGGATTCAATGGAAAACCACACCAAGGCCCTACAATCTGTGAGAGCAGTTACTTCATTGGCTCATGTGATTTGGGAAACGCTTGCAGGGGTTCAAGCACAATGAAATTATGGGTGCTGGGAAAGCATCGGTCATGAGGGTGAGGGGGGAGCATCAGTCATGAGGATGCTGGGGAAACATCAGTTATGAGGGTGCTGAGGGAACATCAGTCATGATATCATAGCGTGCCATAAAGAGCCATGAGGTAAAGCAGCATGAGCCCCGCGCGCTAGGCCCACTGCACAGAGGGCGTATGAGGGGATCCTGACATTGTGACCTCTTCCCACTGAGAATCAACATCCCACGATGTCGGCTAAGGCAAAAAGTGGGACCTGGTCTTTGCACCAACAATTACTATCCACACGATTGCCAACGCAAAGCTCCAATGAGACCTACTCTTCACGGCGACAGCAACAGCCTGCGCCGACCACCAGCACGAATGTTCAGTGATGGCTGGCTCTTTGCCCTACAACAATGACCTGCTCCTCAGGCTGACATCCTCCTCCTTGTGGTCCTGCCAATGCGAATGGTGCACTTCGTGCAGACTTGAGAAGGCAATTCTTCAGTGCAAATAGCCTGGTCCTTGTATCCAACTCGTACTCCATTGCGGTTGACTGGAACTTGTGACTTTCCCCAAGCACAGCACGACCAGATAACTACAAGTGGCGCTTTGTACTTCTTTGCACTATTTTCACCTAAACTTTAAAACCTTGTATTGGATTTTTGTCATTTTATGGGTTATTTTAAGTTATTAACTGTAATCTATTTTCGTAAATTGGTTGGGATTACTGTTTGAGTGCTGCAAAAATACTTTACATAATGTCTCTAAGTTTAGCCTGACTGCTTTAGTGCCAAGCTACAGAAGGTTAAGCACACGTTAATTTAGTGAGTTTTGTAGTTCACCCGGAAAAGGATTGTATTATTGATTTGAGTGCGGCTTCCATTCCATCAACGAATCACCCAATTTCTTACATTTATGTGTTATGTTTTTTAATTATTTATTGCTAATTGGTTTTAGGTGTTGTGGTTTCAAGAGGAGATATTTGTTTGGCTCATTGTATATTAATGTATTTATTATTACTTATAATTGTTAGCAATTTTTACTTTTCAGTCTGACTATATATAATTCTTAATAGTATGTACATTTTTGACATTGTAAAAATTATTCAAATAATATTTATAAATTAGTTTGGTATGTTTTTGTTAGTTACAGTTGTATTTTGTTTTAGTAGGTCTTATTTGGACCTTTGAGATCAGTGTTTTTGCTATGGATTCTGGGTACCATAGAAGTTGGTTGTTAACAAATATTTGTACTTTACATTAGAGTATTCTGTGCATTTCTTTAATTTGTTTTGATGCTTTAGTTTTCAGTTGGATTATCAATTGTTCTAATCTAAGTTCCTAGTAGCTTTGTTGTTTTTTAAATGTTTCTAGGACATGGTAGAGTGTAGGGTGGCTTTGGCCTAGTGATCCTTGAAGGCATGGTGCCACCCTGTTGTGCTACCCTTCAACTGCGGCTTTTTGTGAGTTTGTACTGTCATATACATTCCACCATTATATATGATACTTGGGTTAGAGTCTGTGACCGGAATGGTGCAGTCTGCCTACTCAAATACGTTCAAAATAGTCCATTAGGGGACTTAGTTTGTTTGGTAGTAGGGTTATTCTATTAGGAAGTTGCAGTGGTTTGCTACCTCTGTCACTGGGATGTATGCTGGGGCAGTTACTTTTTTATTTAGTGGGAAAATTGGGCATTTTTTGACTACTTGACATTTAATGTAAATTTCTGGAGATGTCCCCATATACTCAGGTTAAAATGGTAGAAAAAGCCCTGTGTAGTTATATGTGGGTATATTTTTAAACTGGAACTAATCATTACATGCTCGAAGTCAATGATTATTTTTTGTGGACAGTATTTGTTAGAATTGAATTCTATTTGAGCTAGTAGTTTGTTGTGTGTTGCACTTGCAAAAGTGTGTGCACTAAAAGTATGTTACTATTGTGGTATTTACCCTGGATTGTGCATCTTTGTGGAAAAGGTGGTGGGCATGATATAAACTCGCTGCCCATCATCCACATGTTGCTTTGTGTTAATCTATGCATGTTGTTCTCCTGTTGTATACATTATTATTCTTATGTAATTGTTAGTGTTGTCATACATAAGGAACGGTTCCTTTCTGAGTGTTGTAGTTAAAGTATCTGCCATATTTGTGTCTTCAAATATTTTTGGGGTAGCAGTGGATTCTGTTTTAGCTCTTCAGGTTCTGGCCATGTGTCTTTTCAAATCTGGGATACCTGGGAGTTGTTCAGTAATACAGTTGGAAATGTTTGGTATAATATTTTTTTAAATAGGTCCTGAATGTTTTTGTGCAATAGTGCTTGCATCCCTAAGGTCATGTAACACTTTTCTAACTTCAACTTCTGTAACATTTGGTGTGTGATAACGCTTTCTAATGTTTTGTACAATTTAATTTCTAGTTGTAGCCCTCCCTTTACAATAATTTGGATTACCTTTTACATTTCCAAAGCATATTTACTGAACTTGTGCTCTCTTGACTGTAAGTATATCCTATGTGAGTCAATAACAGTTTGCATTTTTTGAGATTTTATAGAAGTGGCTCTTTCCGATATCTGTGGGTTTTAGAGTTATATATTAATTATATGTTTGTAATAACTATATTTTTAAGTGGTATGAATATTTAAAAATGCATTACTTTTTTTAAAACTTTTTATGTGCATAAAGATTTGATGTAGTTTTATTTAGTATAAGTGTTTGCTGAGGTATTCTTTTTAGTTGGAAGGTTATGGAAGAGGTGCTTGATTTGTGCATGTTTAAAATACAACATTTGTTAGGGTTATATGTCTGAAAAAGAATTTTGCATTTTTTTACATTTATTTTATTTTTATTTTTTAAACCATGCTGTGTTTTTGGTTGTTTTACATTAAGTTATATTTACTTACTTGTCAACGTTTGTTTGTGAAGTTTAGAAAAATGAAATTCTTACTTTTGTGTTTGTTCCATTGGTATTTGCTGTATTTAGGGAAATAAAAACAGAAAAATATTAAATTAATTTATTTTTGGGTTTAATTTAAAAGATTGGCTTTTGGTGTTATTTAGTAATAATTAATTTATTTAGTTTATTTTACTTTTTAGAGTTGGCTTTCTGTTTTCATGGTTGATGTGTTCGTGTTTCTCTCTGTAGAATCCAGGAGTGTCGCTGTATTGAAGGGATTGCTGTAAATGAAAGATTGTTTTTGCATCATTTTATTAGTGGTTTTTAAGTACTTAATTAAGGGCCTCATTACGATGCTGGTTGGACGTAACCGTGGTGGAAGCAGGACCGCCCGACTAGTAGTCTGCGGTTCCACTGTCCGCATTACAATGCGACCGCCTTCAAGGCGGTCGCAATGTGTATACTTTGTATTGCGGCGTGTGCTGCGGGCTGCAGCACACGGCGCAGTACAAAACATACACATCTGAAATATACCTGCACTATGTGCCTCATGGTGCAGGGATATGTAAGGGGGCGGCCAATATCAGAGGGCCAGGGGGAAAGGGGGACCTCTACGATCCCAAGTCACTTTCCACCTGCCTTTTCATGGCAGGTTAACCGCCATGAAACAGCCGGCAGAAAGGGACATTGTAATCCTACAGCGGTGCCTAAACAGGCACCGCCACTGTTGTAGGGATTGCAGTCTCTCCGCCTGCCCTCCATCCGCCCGCCATTGTAATGCAGAGGGCGGTACTGCAGGGTCCGATGGTGGTGGGACCGCCACCAATGGCCTGACGGTGGCAGTCCCATCGCCATTGTAATGGGGCCCTAAATGTTTGTATTGATAAATTGGCTTTAAGTTTAATTTGATTGTTTTTTTAATTTGATATTTGAATATTTGTATTCTATTTAGTTCTTATTTGATGTGTACTAATTAGTGTTTATGTGTTAATGTTGTATATGTATTTATTTTTTAGATTCATATTTATTCAACTTTATTTACTTGAAAATTTTGTTTTAATGAGTAAATATATAGAAAGCTGTTGTATTGGTTGGGTTTATTTTATAATTTTGATTTAATGTTGATTTATTCCTATTTTTGTTCATTTAGTTTAATGTTAGTTTGATATATTTATTTAACATTTAGAAAAAAATATGTTTATATGTGAAACAGATATTTGTAAGTATTTTCTAATGTGTTATTTGGTAGTTTGCTGTATTTTAAATTAATAGTTGTCTGTATTTTAACAATAGGTATATTCTTTTATTTTTTACTAATTATATCTTGGTTGTTGATAATTCTATTTTCAATATTTGGGAAATATTCTGCAAATTTATAGTGGGTACAATATTGTGCATTTCTTTATAACTTTTTTGATATTTGAGTATTTTGGCAACATTTTTGTAATCAATATTTGTTTTTTTTGTTTAAGTATAATATGACAATATTTTTGTTACTGATTATTTTCTGGCAACATTTCTGTATTTCGATATTGTGTCATATATATATGTCTAGTAAACATTCCTAAAGAAATAGCAATGGTTAGCACTACTATAAAGAGTCTTAATTCAGAACAACATAGCCTACCGACACACAAGCAACATAGTGCAGTAATTCATAGACATTATGAATGCACTTGGGGTGGAGGTACATACCTTAGAAAACATCAAGGGAAAACATCAGAATGGGGGGAGCTGAGCCAAGGATACGTTTTCCAAGACATAGGTGGTAAAAATTCAATCTGACAGCAGAACCAAATCATGCCTCCCCTTGTCTCTCCTAAGTGAGCATATCCTCTCCACATGCATCCTGGTCTGATGTATGGCTTGCTGGTTTTAGATAACTCAGGCCAAGTGAACCCAAAAGGCCTCTACATCTCACCTATGCCCTGACAACCAACTCATGCCATAATTTCCACAAACAGCAGACATCTGTGCCTTCAAACAGGGATACATCCCACAAATGCCTGTGCCAGGCCCAAAACACATGTACAGATAATATCAGAAATAACCAATATAAGCAGCAACAGCAGCATCTTGATTTCTGGCATGCCTACAATCATTCTAGCACGGCCAGGTATGTGTCACTTTTAAGAGTAATATGTGCAACCGAACTATCTTGTCTTTGTCCTAACCTTATCTAGAATCCATGTGCAGAGACAACTTTCTCCCCATTAATGAAAGATTACAAAATAGGACATCATAAATGCGCATTATCATCATTTAATTTTCATCTTTACATGCCCTGTGTTGCCACCCCAGCCCCAGCCCTGGCTCCAGCCACCACCTCTGCTGTAGCTCTGCTTTCACCACCATGTGAACTGGCTGAACCAGACAGATGAAAAAGCCTACCAAGTCAATAACGATGCTAGCCTGTACTTATTCATGCATATGAGAAAAATGCCAATCAGTCACCCTCAAACAATCCTTTGTTGGGTATTTGTCAGCATGTTTGAAGAAACGTACCTGATGTCTACATCCTCTTTTCACAGTATACAGCCTTGACTTTGTTAGCATAAGTGCCGCGGATCCCAAGCATGTACTGACACACATTATGTCCCATATCATCTTGAACCTATTGTATATGCCAACTTTAAAATGTAAAGTATGAATCTATGGAGTATCTTTGATCTAAAAGAGCAGGCTAATCTTTGTTAGAACATGGCACGCACCGCCATGGATGACTGACAAGTAAATGTCTACCACCCACTTATTGCATGCATATGCCCATTCTCAAACAAATAGAGAGATAGAGGGCTTATAAAGAATAATCTTTATTATTATTCATATAGGTCCAGCATACGTGCCCAACAGGTAGTGAAAACAAAGAGGTATGCAGTTCCTAGAAAGTGACGCAGGGTGTGGTAGTATAACTTGAAGGTGCCAAGGTGACAAGGTGAGGGTGTTGATGTACGCAGGCGAGAAGATCACTCCTTCTGGAAAGGAAGACCCTCACACACCCAACAAGCGGGTGTCTTGCTTCATCACCGGGTCTTGCTCCTTATCGGGCCGGCGGTGCAATGCCCGATCAGGCACCCAAATGGGGCTTTCCTAACGGAGATCTTTATTTCCAATGCCGATGAGTGAGGTGTGTAAAGGGGTTACTTCTACTCGCTGGTGTAGGTGCATGTGAAGTGTGAAGTGAGTGAACTAAAACAGGGGTAGGTGATCCACTTAAAACTATTTTAATAAAGCATGGTCACCATCCTGATTAAAACCAAAGTGAAATGCACATATCTCACCTTTAGGTGTGTGAGTCAGTGTGCTAAAAGGGTCAACATGTTTCTTGCCTGGTAATTTATTAATTGGCAATTCTTCAGGACCAAAAATGAGGCTACCTACACTTTTTTGGTGGTGGTCACAACCTCTAGCAGGTATCAATGGTGGCCACACGTACAGCACCCTAAAAATGTGTGGTACCAAAAGTTAAGTAACACAACCTGCGAAAAAAAGAAAGGGATTAAAAGTATTGCAATCAAAGGTAACATTACAATAACGACAATACGAAATATCAGGGTTGCTGAAGACAAGTGGTAATGTCAATGTAACCGTGACATGCATCGATTGTGAGCAAACGTGTGCAGGACATACTTAGAAAAAGCAGCAGTAAAATGTACAAATCATTGCACTGAACATCCCCAGAGATTGGCTGAGCACAATGACCAGGAGTAATGTCAGGACACTCACCCTCATAAGCTGTGTTGGAATCAAGCCCAGGGTGGGAGAGCACTAAATTTATAGTGTCCTAGGATGTAAAAAGCAGATAAACACATGAAAAAGGTAAAGGTAAATGTGACAACATCATAGAAAAAGTCATAAATCTGCGTTACGTTGAAACACTGGCTATATTGGAACCCTCGTTGCTGACACGAAAGCTAAATGCAGTTAAGGATGCGCATCATTGGGACCAAGTAGCGTGGCAAATAATACAATGCCGACCAAAGATCATGTACACATCACTGTGTTAACCGCTACTTCCCCATAAAGGCTGGAGAAGCTGAATAGTCACGAAAGGTTCCCCATAAGCAAACAGCCAGGTTATGTTGACGATGCTTTAGCAGGGGAGAACCAGCGTGGAAGCACTTGGCTTCTAACACGGTCCCAGAGCTAATCAGGGGAATACAGAGGCAGTCTATAGGTAGGAGTACTAATACTGGTACTTGTCCATTATTCATGGCAACAATAAAGTTACGGGGACCGAGAAAATCAAAATTAAATAATGTAAAAATGCCCTTGAAAATAGGAAAGGCTTAGTGCAGGTACTCACGATTCCGAAATAAGGAAAGCTCCGCAAACCTAAAGCCTCACCATCCACCGAGGTATGGTACAAGGACACCCAGCTCGTGTCTGAGTTAAGGAAACACGCCGGCGGGCCGTGAGGAAAAATGGGGCGGGACTTCCGGTAAGGAAAGTCGTGCTGCGTGAGCAGAAAGACTATACCGCTAACCTCAATGAGTTTGTTTTAGTGAGAGCGCGGTCGTCGTTGCCATAGTGACCAGCGCGGGGGAATCACACTCGCAGTTGCAATAGCAACAAAGGAGAAGAGAGGCGTGCGAGGCCATCACCTCGGACGCGGAGTGAGAGGGAAGAGTCGGAAACTAACCAACTTTGTTTAGGGAGGCGGGGAAAGGGATTAAGTACCTCCGCAAGTGAAAAGAGCCTGCATGATCAGGAGAGTGCATCTCTGATATAGATAAAAATTAAAAATGACTGGATTTGAAAAAGTTGAAGAATGAGCAGAAATAAAGATGTTACCACAGGGATGCAGATATGCAAGTGGGGTCTCAGTATCAAAACTGGGGATGAGATGAGAAAAACTGCTTAAGCAAGCTGAGAAAATTGAGACAGGTGGGCATTTAAGTCAGCATACTCCAAGGAATATCTTCGTTGAGACCAATAGTGCCCGCAGCCAAACGTAGGACCCAGCATTGTTCAAGTCTAAAAAGTGCTTGCTTAGACATACAGGGATGGGATTCCAAAACAACCCATTGAAAAGAAGTAGGAGCATGTCGTTCCAAGTGATAATGAGTCGTCATCTTGATGTGTGTTTTAGCGCATCTGAAATTACTTTTGTGTTCCAGCATGCGAGTCTTGACTGGGCGTGTTGTCATACCTATGTATGGTAGACCACACGGACATGTCATCATGTAGATGCAGTTAGATGAATTGCAGTTAGTGTGTTTGCAGATGGTCCAGGTAGACCCATTAGGGAAAACCAATTCTTTGCTAATCCTTGTTTGAGGATACATAGAACAAGAACCACAGGGATAGTGGCCCTGGACAGGTGGTAGATCCCACAGCATACGTTGTGATCTGATTGTTGATTTCTTAGGACTAGTATGTATGAGTAAATCCTCAAGATTACTGGTGCGTTTAAATGCAAACCTCGGTGGTTCTAGATCCAGATCACCGGTGTTAAGAATACCCCAATGTTTTTGTATGATGTTCCTAATCCTGTTGGAATCAGGGGTAAATGTAGTGACACAGGCAATGGACTGTTCAGGATCTTTGATATTAGTTTCCAATAGGCTCTCTCTGTCGTTATTTATGATGCGCATCCTTAACTGCATTTAGCTTTCGTGTCAGCAACGAGGGTTCCAATATACCCAGTGTTTCAACGTAACGCAGATTTATGACTTTTTCTATGATGTTGTCACATTTACCTTTACCTTTTTTGTGTGTTTATCTGCTTTTTACATCCTAGGACACTATAAATTTAGTGCTCTCCCACCCTGGGCTTGATTCCAACACAGCTTATGAGGGTGAGTGTCCTGACATTACTCCTGGTCATTGTGCTCAGCCAATCTCTGGGGATGTTCAGTGCAATGATTTGTAAATTTTACTGCTGCTTTTTCTAAGTATATCCTGCACACGTTTGCTCACAATCGATGCATGTCAGGGTTACATTGACATTACCACTTGTCTTCAGCAACCCTGATATTTCGTATTGTCGTTATTGTAATGTTACCTTTGATTGCAATACTTTTAATCCCTTTCTTTTTTCGCAGGTTGTGTTACTTAACTTTTGGTACCACACATTTTCAGGGTGCTGTACGTGTGGCCACCATTGATACCTCCTAGAGGTTGTGACCACCACCAAAAAGTGTAGGTAGCCTCATTTTTGGTCCTGAAGAATTGCCAATTAATAAATTACCAGGCAAGAAACATGTTGACCCTTTTAGCACACTGACTCACACACCTAAAGGTGAGATATGTGCATTTCACTTTGGTTTTAATCAGGATGGTGACCATGCTTTATTAAAATAGTTTTAAGTGGATCACCTACCCCTGTTTTACTTCACTCACTTCACACTTCACATGCACCTACACCAGCGAGTAGAAGTAACCCCTTTACACACCTCACTCATCGGCATTGGAAATAAAGATCTCCGTTAGGAAGGCCCCATTTGGGTGCCTGATTGGGCATTGCACCGCCGGCCCGATAAGGAGCAAGACCCGGTGATGAAGCAAGACACCCGCTTGTTGGGTGTGTGAGGGTCTTCCTTTCCAGAAGGAGTGATCTTCTCTCCTGCGTACATCAACACCCTCACCTTGTCACCTTGGCACCTTCAAGTTATACTACCACACCCTGCGTCACTTTCTAGGAACTGCATACCTCTTTGTTTTCACTGCATATGCCCATTGCCAACAATCACTGGGTGATATGTATAATGTAACTGTACCTACCACTGTGTCAAGTCACTGGAAATTGAATAACAGTCAACGAGGTCACACATTTGTAGACATTCATGTGTGTGATACACTGAATGGTCCTCCACACCACATCCTCAAGGTTTCAGTCAGAAATGACTAGTTTGTATGTGTCCATCTTTGCAGTAACCCAATATACCATGGTGACCATATGATGGAGCACCCATCAGCCGCAATCGATCAATTTGTACCTCTTCTATGCATCGTTCATGCACATCTGTGGCTCTAAGCCATCCACTGCAATGTGAACTGATCTGCGTCTCATTAACCTCGTTTGTCACCTGAACATTTACTTATATGTGCGACTTTTATACTGTCCGTGTGTAAGGAATGTAAGAAATCTGCTTTCAATATTTGTCACCGCTCAGTTGATGTGCAGGGATTTGGGAAGGATGTAGATAAGTGGCTGTTGTCTGGTGGAATAGGGGTAGCACCTAAGTACTGAGCAACTTGCCTGGGGTCAAGATGTGAGCACTGACTGTATAGCCCAGAGGCTCTGCTGTGGGGGGAGGGGCAAGTGTGTGCCATTTATGGAAAGGCTGTGCAGATCATCTACTATAGACGCAGCAGAGGATAACGTGGATCTCTTCGCCCGGGTCCATGGGCTCTGGAAGTAGGGGTGCAGGAGGTTCTGCAGCATCCCCAAGTTAACCTTGCAGAGGTCTAGGAGGGGAAAGAACAATGCAGAGGCTTTTACATTTAGCTTTTATCTTGCCACTTTTGCTGTTCATTCAATGGCAGAGGTTAAGTGTCATGAAATGACTCAAATGTGTTCCAAGAAAATTGAAATACTTGCAAATTAACTTCACTAATATATAAAAAATATATCAGCAGCAAGAAAAGTTCACATGAGGCATAGTGTATTTGTAAACCTCAAGCAGATATGGATACAAAGACTTTTAATAAGATCAAAACAAACCAAGACACTTCATTTGTGTGATGCAAAACATGCACAGAAATCCACCTTATCGTTTATGCTCCCCATAGGATTAGCAATAAAGATGCATGACTGATGCAAATGTGGTGGCCAGGATGCGGTCCAATGGCTAGACTACCGACTTTGGAGCTGGGAAACAAAGGTTCCAGCCTCGGGTTCGACTCCACACCCTGTGATTCTGGGCAAATCACTTAATCTCTCTGTGACTACCCAAAAAATTAATGTGTCCTTGTGTAACATAACTGGTGCCCATAAGATAACCCAATCATTACATATTCTGGAATTATGTAATAAACCTGCAGCATTGTTACCCAACACCAACTGTCTTGTGTGTGTCATTTGGGTAACCTACCATGGGGGAGGGGGGACAGCGGGGTGCCCCGGGGGTACTAAGGCAGCAGCAGCCTAGCACACCATACTTTTGTCACATGTGAGAGACAGTGTGCTTCAAATGGCACCACTGGATACATACTACGACCCAGGAAGCCTCCTGCCGAATAAATGTGGCTCATTTACTACAACTTGTGAACATAAATAAAATGCAATTTTTGAACGAAGTAGCTTGCCTGTTAATTAAATTGCTTTTTTGAAACAACGGCTAACTATCCCTGCTCTGTGAAACATAAAAAAAGAACCTTTCTCCGTTTTCAGTCGACCCTCTCTAAAAACCGGGACATGAGCTAAATTTCCTGAAATCTGCCTGGAAAGCTGGTGAAAACCCGGGACCGTGCTGGCAAATCTGGGACGCCTGATCACCCTACCTTGTGTTGAATTTTTCACAACCCATATGACGTCACTGGCGTATCTTTCATGGCATTCCCTTCACTCTAAAAATTCATTTAGCAATTGCCCTCATAAAGTAGAAAGTGGAGAAGCTGGCTGTCCAATAGTATTTCCCAAAACTAATGGAGCGAAAATCAAGACTTTGGGGCAGATTTACAAGCCCCTTGCACCTCTTTTACGCTGCCGTTGCATCACTTTTGTGACGCAGCGGTGGCGCAAAGCCAGGGCCATGGTGTGGGGTACTTACAACGTGGCGCATCTGGGAGATGCGTCATGTTGTAAAGCCCTGCACCACATGTAGGCGTTCCGGTGCAGGGGGGGGCGTTCTGGCGCAGGAACGCCTCCTAGAAGTGGCTGGGTGAAATCTACAAGATTTCACTCAGCCACTTTTAAGGCCATGCTGCGTCAAAACCCTGTGCCTGCTTGAAGTAGGCGTAAGGATTGACACAGCATTTTAAAGATAGGACACCCCCGAGCCTTGCTGGAGCTGCGTCTCGCTTGCGACGCAACTCCAGCAATGCGCCGCCTTTACGGCAGCAGATGCTTCACGCATCTGTCCATTTTTGCCCCATGGTGCGCCTCATTGTAAATGCGGCGCATCCATGGTGGCGGAGCTGTGACGCACAATAACTGGCGCATCCCTGCTGATATGAGACTATAAGCATGAAATTTCTGAGGGAAATCAGCTCACCGAGGCAGGTATGAAGAGTAACCCAGATCTTCGTTTTGTTCTTATGTTTTGTTGCAATACCTGACTGAAGGAGCACCTCTATTTCTTCATCCAGTTATAAACCCATTCAATAAAAAAACTATAATTATTTCAGGACGTTTCCATCATCCACATTACTGAGCAGCACCCATGCCAGTGACCCCATGGGTACGGTCGAACTGACAATCAGCAAAGGCACATGTTCTAAGAGCCGCAGTTATCTTAGGCTTGGATGTATGTAAGATACCCACAACAGAGCATTAACGCAATGTCTCAAACCCACTCATATATGAGAACACAGCACATTTGGCATTATTTTTGCTTATTTTGGGTGACAATACCAGTACAATAGGAAAGCTGAAGCGAATGCTTTATTAAATGTTCCTCTGTTTGGTTTCTTTGGAAATGGCGAAGTAGGAGGCAACACTTTAGTCAGTGGAAAATGTGTGCATTGCCAATGCAATGATGTAGGATCTACGTCATTGCTATACAGCAGTCATGACTATGGTTCAGTTTGGAACTGTTAAGTAAACAAGCAGAAGTATAATGTAAAATTAATATCCTTTCAGGTCCCTTTCAGTTTGCAAGGTGCTAGAGACAACGTCAGCAGCCATTTGTGGTGTCTTATTTACTTCAAGGCTTGGCTGGAGTAGATTCGAGTCTGTTTGTGCTGTAGGACTACTTACATAGATGTTGGTTTAACTTTTGTGAATTGCAACTGACTTACCCTTTTATAGGTGTGTCTTTGTATTTGCATCACACTCTATGTCTGTTCTTAATTTTCCCTTTACTCTTGCCACTTTGTAGTAGATATTCCTTATTTTCCAGTGCTTCACCATTGTCATGCCCACAATTAAGCCTAAAACATGTTATTATATGTGTATAGTTCTATGCATTGTTGGAGATCTCTGTAGATAAGAAATAGGACAGGAGTAGGCATAGACTTATGCCCGCAGCTTTGTAAATTACACTTCTTTGTACTACTACAGGAATATTACTACACATACTCAGAAACGCATGCGTTAATTACCTATGCAATCAAACTATACTTACATTCATTCAAGTAGAGCACTGTTCCAGAGGGTATGCTGTCCTTCTCCAGCAGTCTTTATCTTTCAGTACTTTTCCATGCAGGTAAGTACCACACAGGCCCCTTTTTAGAACTTTACCCTCTGGTAGTTTATCATGTGGATAAGCATTTTGTTTTAAATTAAAAATATTATGTCATTTGAAAAAAGGAATTAAAGAGTGAATGGATGGGTTATGACTAAGGGATGGGTAAGGGTAATGAAGGGTAGAGATAAAGGAAGGTAAGGTGTATTGGCGAGTAAAGGGAGGTAAGGGATTTTTTAGGTTCAGGAGTGGATGGAGGTAAAGGGATTAAGGGTATATTAGGGTTCACTGGCAGGTAGAGGTAAAGTGAGGTAAGTGGTTTTTAGAGTTCAGGGAAGGGTAGAGGTAAAGTGAGGTAAGGGATTTTTTAGGGATCACAGAAGGGTAGAGGTAAAGGGATGTTAGTGGATTAAGAAAAAGGGGGGTCTAGAAGATTATATCACCGAAAAAGAAAAAAAGGGGATTGGAGTGAACATCCCCAAAAACAAATACCTGAAGGGTAAATGCATGCAGGGTAAAGACCTGTATTGTAAAGTCTGCTACTCGTTCTAGAGTTCTCTCATTGCTCACTGCATGGGCCCCTCCTTTCTTCCTGGCGGCACTTACCCAGAAGTGTTCTAAACCTAAATTGGGACTTTAATACGATATGTTGTAAGGTAGCAACATGGTCATATAAGTAGACTTGATGTCAGTCTCATCTCAGTGTCCTAAAGGCTCATGAAATTAACAGTATTTGCATAGATCTCATACTAGTATAGAGTACTGATAACGTTTGTGGGCCAATGTTGTGAATTGGTCCTACCCTTGATATTGAAGCAAGATCCCACCTGATGCCCTAATATTACCCCCTGGGTAGGAAACTCATCTCCTTCATCTGCACTTTGCACATGTAGGGAAGGTTTTGGCATGTGTGACACCAGGGAATTTGGTGCACCTCCAGACCATCCAGTCTCAGGGTCATGTAGGGTTTGAACCATCAGCAATTGGAGCTAGGGAGGGGGCAACATCTCTTAAGAGTGCCTCCAAAAGCAGATCTTCCCCACTACCTGACCCTCTTGCACATTTGACAGTGCCAAAGATTTATGGAGCTGTCTTATGGACAGCTCCCCAAATTCTCCATGTTCTCTGCTATTCAGATGGAAGGAGCCTCCTGCCTCTGTAAACTTCCAGACTGTACATACACACCCTCAACATGCATTCATGAGTGGACACATCAATCAAATAACTATATGCCTGCTACTCACACCAGACACAGCGCCAGGTGCAGTTGACTCCTGCACGCTTCCATCTTGACCAGAGATAAACATATAACTTAACAAAACACTCCAGCTCCTCAATTATTATCTGCATTTTGCACTTACAATTAACATGCATGGATGGGAAGAAATCCCCACATGAAAGTGAGCACAGTGGTGTTACAATTATATCCATTAATGTTTGTTTCAAGATAGCTCGGTGTGAGAAATCAGGGCCTGTTTGCAGTGTCTCCCCACTTTTTGCTCCCATGTTGACTACTAGGTGCTGGTTTTCTGACTCTGACTACAGCCTGGGCTCTGCTAACCAGACCCAGCGCCTGTGCTCCGATTAAAAGTATATGGCAGCAGCAGGTAGTCCCGCGGTGCTGTGTCTGTGAGTAAAGTGTAACAAAAAGACAGCATCACCCTCCAGAACTACATGAACCTTGAAAAAAATGAAAAGAGGAAAATCCTCAAGATATGAACTCAAGACAGGTGAGAGCCTTATGGTGTGTATGCATAGAAAGCAAAGGATACATTCAATAGGCCCCGACGAAGCCCCAGACCTGTACGGGCTCATAGCATGGGCCGAAACAAGTTGGCACGATCTTTTGAGGGTATTTGAACAGCCATTCAATATAAAACCTCAGAAAACATTTTTATCCATACCCCAAGTACCCTAGGAATAAAGGAAACTTTTGGGCATAACTGTAGATACTTTTAACTACTTATCCCCCATCTGGATCCCTGCTTATCCAGTTCGATTTAATCTAAGAACTACCATTCTATCTTTGGTTGAGTCCGCCCTGGTGGTATTACCCTACAAGGGTGTGGATAGGCACCGATGATGAAGCTTGTCACGATAAGTGAGTGAGATGTCAATATCTTTGGATACCCCAGAACTGTGAGAAGGGACCTCCTTTGAAACATTCCAGTTGTTCTTATGTGTGAGATTAACTTTGGGAGAATGCAACTGGTCTTATTATCTCTCGCTCTCAACATTGTGGTGGTATCTCAAAAGGTTAACAGTGGAATATTTTATTTAAGTATAAATATTTACAGGAACAAGCTAAAAATGTCATTCACGGACTTAAAATGATGTTTATGATAAATCCAACAACTTGCCACTGTTAGATTTATAATAACTATCACAGAAAATAAGTTATTAAACTTTCTTTTCTGTAGCCCAAAATTCAGCCTTCCAGCTGCTCTTTCCTGATTGGCTAGCCTCTGTCAGGCTGAGCCAAGCTGTCTTAATGAGGTATGAAGTAGGCTGCTAGAGAGACAAGGGGTTTCCTATGGGAGTAGAACTGAAACGTAGAAGGCAGGAGGGGTGGCCAAACTGGTCTTCAAAGGGAGAATGACACTTTAGGACAGCACTGGCTCACCCCCTCATCCTGCTACCCCAGCCATACTGAAGCCCCTGTAATTAGATAAAGAAGAGGGATGGAAGGGAGTGTTAGGGAATCTGAGCCACGCTGGTGGGTTGGCTTAGACAGGTCTAAACTCCAAGGAGATAATTTCTCCATGTTGGATTTTGAGAGAATAGTGCTTTCTGGGACATGAATATGCCACACTTTGGAGGAAGTGGTCATACACCTGGGTGGCACCCTGCATCTCATTGGTCAGGGGTGCCCCACCGCTTGATGCCCAGGAACACAGCATAAATATAGAAGAGTTACCAAGCAACTAAGATCTGCAGCCTTAAACTACAAGGAGAAGAAGGACTGCTCTTCTGGAACCCTGGCCTGAACCCTCGAAAGATTGCACTCTGAAGGACTGCACCTGCTGCACACTTGGAACTACAGCCCTAAGGACTTTGCTCTTGCTTCAAGAAGGATTAAGGAGTGGACTACTTGCAAGCTACAGGTTAACTGAGCTCACCTGCATCATCTCCACCAAGAAGTCCCTATCCTGGACATTTAAGGATTTGGCTAGGTGCATTATAGGAATTGTAGTCCCAAATAGAAATAAGGGGAGGGGAAATCCAGTTTCCATGGAATGCATGTCTGTTGTGTGTGTCCGAGACAGGTGAGCAAAAAGGCACCAAAGTGAATTAGTACTCATGTTACAATTTCTCAGATACGTATATTATATGTTTAATATGCAATTTCTGTTGAATTATTTATCGGATGAATATATAGTATATAGCATTATTTATTGTATGTATCCTATTGGGGACTCACCCACAGGTACCACCCTTGGCTTGCTTCATCATCAGACCCTCACCCAAACACTAGGAGTGAATGGGCGGGCTCAAAGCGTTTGTAAGCAGAGCTCTTGTTCGAAAATGAGTGTAGGCAGGGAGTATGGGTGGATTAAAATAGCCTCTAAATCCTAAAGTTAATTTTAATTTGATAGGGTCAAGGGCAAGATTAAAAAACAGTGTGATGCTCTTAGGATGTAATGCTCCCAAGCATCTAGAAGGTCGACATGTTTCAGCCGTGGTGCTGCCCCTGTAGGGTCTTGCAGCATTCCTCAGGACCTAAATATAACCCTGCTTTAGTAGGTTTTACTTTTTTGTTGTGCAATCAATTTTAAATAAACATGCACACAACAATGTAGGACCTTTTCCTGGTATGGTCATAGCTGAAAAGAAAAATGATGAGTATCAAAAGGTGCTTCACTTTGGAGACACAACGTGTTTTTGTAGTCATAGTGAGGTATGCTTTGCATGAGTGAAAAAACCTTATAGGCATTTGATTTGAGTGACTCAGACAACATATAGAGACAACAATAGACACTTAGACGTAAACAAAGAAAAGTGTGTGAAAATGACAGGCATAACAGACTTGTCTACATACATGGCTTGTTTTTTCAACAAACATCATAGGGTATCCCAGGGTAGGATGGTCCCTGTCGTCAAACACTGGAAAGAGAATCAGGCATGTTTTTAAGCGTATTTTTTGCCAGGCTACTTACATGGGATTCTAACCACTCAAGGAGCGTGGGGCTATTGTTTTTGTTGCTGATGTCAGGTGGCATACACTGCTTTGACCACAGGTATAGTGTCCTGTGACTTGTGGAAGCACAAATGCTGTGTGTATTGTCTGTACTGATTTCTGGTATGCTTTTTGCTCTTTTGTGGAAAAACAGAGGAGGATCCCATTGTCTGGTCCCTACGTTCAGTGTTGTCCAACTGCTTTGAATTATCTTTTTAATTTGATTGGATGCCAAGTTATACATGAAGTTAGTACATTACTTTATTTGATTAAAAATATAATAATAAAAGTTGAGAATACAAGCCATACATGTAAAAAAGATAATTAAAATGACCGAGAAAATACAACATTTTAAAACTAAGCAGGAACAAACTGTTTTTTGAAAAAAATAATAATATAAAAAAAGCAGAAAAAGAGTAGGCAATACTTGTGAAATTAAAAAATAAAGAGGCCAGAGAGTTACAAGTGGACACCGGAAATATAACCAGTTCATTGGAACAAAAGTCAAATGTCAATGTCCATGAGAGATCGTCGATTTCGCATACCCTGATGTTACAGGCATGGAGAACACAGAAAGGCCTTAGTAGGACTTTATAAATCTACAGTTTTGGTTTAGCCCCTACAATTTGTCCTTCAATTTGCTGGTTGACTTTACGGTATGCAAAATAAATAAAGTTAGTAAAACTTATATTTAGTGCTGTGTTCTCTGGGTTCAGAGCTGCGATGATTGCCTGTCTGCAAGACCGAACTCCTAATCTGTTCCACTCCCACCTCAGTTTTAATCTGCGCTGGGTCAGCAGTGCAGGGCAGAGGCATCCAACATGCTCAATAGATTCCACCGAGTCTCCGCAACCCTTGCACTGTTGATTGTCTGACGTACAACGCCAGTTATAGATGGTTACACATACCAGTGGTGGATCAATCTTCTCACGTGTGTGAGTTTCAAGAAGTGCATCTCTTTTGAATTCTTGCTCTTTTTTCCTTCTTCTATATATGTTCAGGATAATTCCTAGCTCTCAACTTGTTTGTCAGTACCTCTGCTTGTTTATTGAAGTCCTTAGTTTGGCTACAGTTCCGTCATAGATGGCGGCTTCTCTCGCAAAGGCCGAAGGTGAAAGCTGTTGAATCTTAAGAGATTTTTTATTACAGTTGGTTTATGGTAGGTGTTTGTATGTAATCTTCCCTCTTCGTAGAAGATGGTTACATATAAGAAAGTGAAGCTATATTTATCTATGGTGTGTGTGCACTTTACATTTCTGCCCTGCATATTGAGCCAGTTGAAGGAAGCTAGGTCTGTGTTAATGTCTCCTTTCCGTACTACCAGCATGTCTTCTATATGCTGTTTCCACTTGGAGATTTGTTTGTGGTAAGGGTTTCTCTCATGTAGTGTACATTCTGTTTCTACATTAAAGACATACAACCCTGCTACAATTGGAGCAAAAGTGCTTCCCCACGGTGTTCAGTGGGTTTGGAAGAATAGTGTTCCTTCAAATTCAAAAAAGTTTCTAGTCAGAAACTGAAATAGTGTTGTGTCCTACTTATTTAATATATTTGTGTTTTTAAATTCTTTACACACCGGTATCCTAAGTTACGCCGGCCTGCTTATTGCCAACTACCAAGGGTTGAGCAAGGTAATAATTTATTGAGACCTTGACTGACACTTTTTGTGGCTTTATTACTAGTGGTAAGTCACTATTTATGTATATGTATTGAGAGGGTAACTGTTCCTAAAGATGGTCGTGTGTGCTCTCAAGAAGTAAACAGGTCGGGAAGAATGTGGGGAATTTCTCCTTTTGAATATAGTGCCCTCACACACCCTTTCGGGTGTCTTGCTTCATCATGGGGCGTTGCTCCTCGTGGGGGTGGCGCTGCAGTCCCCCACGGGCCCCGCAAGAGGGCTCTTTATCGGAGATCTTTTGTTTGGAGACGCCGCAGTTGTGAATGGGGGTGTGTGGGCCTATCTAAGGGGTGGTGAGTGGTGCGTTAAAAATTACTGGATAAAGTACAAGACCTTTATTCACAACTCTACCTAGTAAAGATTTAAAATAGTGATCCTGGAGTTCCTCTTGGAAAAGAAATAAAGAGGGCAGATGTGAAGGTAACTGCTGCTCTCAGGATGGTGCGTGTAAGTCCTAATAATAAATGGTCAACATGTTTCGCGCTTCAAGGTGGGTCCTTAAGGGATCCCGATGCGCTTCGTCAGGACCAAACTATAACGTGGGTGAAATAATTGTGAAAAAATGAGAACAGGTTTCAAATGAGGTGCTGTGTTTTAAACCTGTGATACCTTAGTATTAGGTAAACGCAGCGTCCTCGCGCTGATAGGTACAAGTTTAATGATCGAAAATATTGTTAACGTTTTTGGCAATTTTTTTTTTTATAGGAGACTTAGCTTATCCTAATTGACCATTGTTGTTGGCACCACGCAGTCAGGAATCCAACAAAGGCAGGGGACGTTAGCTTCAATAAGGCCCATGGAAGAACACAGAGGCTGGTAGAGTGGGCTTTTCTGCTCCTAGAGGCCAGATTTGATGGATAGATAGGGTGTTGGAGCACTCCTTTACCCCACCCGATAATGTGTGCCACATCACCATGGGATGCTGCATGTTACACAACATAGCCCTGCAACTGAACACCCCATGCATTGCAGGGAATCGAGACCATGACAGCGCTGTCCGGAGGAGGGGTAGGTTACCACACCCTTGGCGAAAGAGCACCTTTTCTCTTTCTGCCTACTCCGCGTGGCTGATGGAGCCCATTCCCTATACTTTCAGGGTTGGGTAAAGGTTATCCACACAAGAAGGACTACCTATCAGCGCGAGGACGCTGCGTTTACCTAATACTAAGGTATCACAGGTTTACAACACAGCCCCTCATTTGAAACCTGTTCTCATTTTTTCACAATTATTTCACCCACGTTATAGTTTGGTCCTGACGAAGCGCATCGGGATCCCTTAAGGACCCACCTTGAAGCGCGAAACATGTTGACCATTTATTATTAGGACTTACACGCACCATCCTGAGAGCAGCAGTTACCTTCACATCTGCCCTCTTTATTTCTTTTCCAAGAGGAACTCCAGGATCACTATTTTAAATCTTTACTAGGTAGAGTTGTGAATAAAGGTCTTGTACTTTATCCAGTAATTTTTAACGCACCACTCACCACCCCTTAGATAGGCCCACACACCCCCATGCACAACTGCGGCGTCTCCAAACAAAAGATCTCCGATAAAGAGCCCTCTTGCGGGGCCCGTGGGGGACTGCAGCGCCACCCCCACGAGGAGCAACGCCCCATGATGAAGCAAGACACCCGAAAGGGTGTGTGAGGGCACTATATTCAAAAGGAGAAATTCCCCACATTCTTCCCGACCTGTTTACTTCTTGAGAGCACACACGACCATCTTTAGGAACAGTTACCCTCTCAATACATATACGTGATTCTGAGGGAGCACGGGTACTGGACCTATTTCTAAATTACGCTCCCAGTCCCCCCCTCTTCTTGTAGTATAAGTCACTATTTATCACTACAAATAATCCACTATCCAACACCTGGGGTCTCATGGAGTTTGCACATTCCCACTGTGTCTGTGTATCTCTTTGGGAGGACTGATGCCTGTGGGTTACAAACTCATCCCAGGTACAGTGTGGAAGAATGAAGTCTGCAGGTCTTTTGTAGCACAATCGAAGCCTATCAACCCAACCACAGAGCTCCTGTGCTAGAAAAATGTCTCTGGGCATCGAACTACTGGGTCTTACCTTCATTACCAAAGGAGAATTTGGAAGCAGTCTCTATGGCAGAAACACATCAGTACGTTAAGAAACTAAGGAGAACAGTTGGAAAGATCTGCACCGTATCCATATGTTTGAAATTGTTAGCTGTATGAAAAATATTGAAGAGTGTGGAGGTGGAGTCAACTAGCGAAAAGTCCAGAATAACTTGGGGCCTGATTTAGATCTTGGCAGGACTCGCGTCATCCGTCTGTGACGGAGTTTACAAGTACTCTGCCAAGTTGACGGAATCCCGCTCGCACTATTCAGATGTGTGCTGGCTGAATCACCGTCCGCATCAACAGTGTTTTCTGTCGCATAAACAGTTCACCGCTGTTGATGAAATGGACTTCTCTGCTGGCTAACATTACTCTGTCGCCATCAGGGTGGCGGGATTTGCCCAGCCTATTTAGATTTCACAGTTGTGCTGGCAGTGTTCTAGCTGCGGATTGCCAACGGAGTGATTCCTTCATGGGACGCGTTCAACATTGGACTATTCCTGTGGCTGTAGGATGGATGTTAGCATCACACACCTGATGTATTTTGGCTAATTGTGTTCACCTGCATACCACCCTATAAACCACAATCAATTTCAGACCATGATCCTTTGCATCGCAATATTTTCAAGCAAAACATTTGCCAGTTAAGTCAGATTTTTTTTTTGCTTCCTCTGTTTCTTGTCCCTTATTTGCTCTCTCATTTATTTTTTTGTGGGTTATAACATTTATACAATGCTTTTTTTGCTTAATAATCCCTGTTTTACAGAGAGAGAATTGTCAGTCATGGTGGATGCCATTATTAGAGTAGAACCACAATTGTTTGGAGCCCAAGTAGAAAATACAACCATATCTCAGAGAAGGCAAATGTGGGCCAGAGTAGTTGACAGAGTGAATGCTGTAGCAAACAACTTGCACACACAGGAGGAAATTAGGAAGATATGGAACGAACTGCAGGGGAGCGTTACCTGGAGGCCCAGAGGATGGGCAGTGGTTCTCCAAGACTCCCCTTACTACAGTCCCTGCAACTGTGATCTACATCCCCACTCAGAAGGGGATGTTCAGTTGGACTACCAGGAGAAGATGTCAACACCTCTACCGCCACCACCAGCAAGAGACTCAGAACCTTAATTCCTCCAGTATGTGACTGCCATTCACTCCGTGGACTTTTTTTTTTTTAACACATTTACCTTTCTGATGCCAGTTGTATTTTGGACATTGGACTTCAAACAATGTTGGCGTGACTGTTTTAAGTTTTTGGTCTGCTTTTTTAACTTCATCCTGTGTTTTTGGTCATGTTTGCATCATACATTTTAAAATGTAAACATGACAAAGATTGTTAAGTCATAAATAATTTCCATGTAGCAAATGTGTCCCACATTTTAAAGAAATTAGCAAAATAACAAAAACCACAGATAATTAACTAGTAGTTTATTACATTGGAAGATATAAATGTTTGTAATTTTTTTCTTAAATATTACAACCCATGCATAACCCAAGTGCATTTTTCTCATTTACAGTTCCAGACCTTGCCACCATGGAAGAACGGAATATAATCAAATACATCTGATTAAATGGGCTAGCTGTTGTTGATTTATGTCCATCAGCTGGAGCCAGATCTCCTGGGCCACAATAGGAATCCCAAATCAATAACACCAATAGTCTAAATCATGGTAAGTCATTTAGTGGCCACAGGATAATTTCAATACAGGGTTGCAGTATCTAGTGCAATGTCTCAAACAATTTTAAATGTTGCGCTACAATAAGTTCTTTCTACAAAGATAACACACATCAACAGCCCCAAACACGTGACACAAAATTAGGATTTTGCAAATGTGTGAGGGAGATTAGTATGGTTTGTGTTGAGTACCACATATGGTCGGAGCAATTTAAGCAGCACATATTGGCTTGTGCCAATATTTCACAGAAAACAAGAGTAACGCAATCTTAAAAACTTCAATTCTATCAATGTGCAAGTTGTCTTTGTACAAGAAATGTACACCCAAAGTCTGTGTTTGTCTTTCACATGATCAACCTTTCTACTTTGCAACAGCAGCATATAACCACAAATGCCACAACTTTGAAGTGTTCAAATGAAGATGACACGGTGAAGGAACCTAAAACAGATTAAAAAACAAACACAATTAGTTGATTACATTACAAAATCTTCAAAAAAAATTAACATTTTGAGGACACATTTTCAAACAACAATCAAAGATATAAAATGTAAATGAACAGATTACTCAATGTGACAAACCTTTGACCAACAAAATCTTTGCACTGTGTTTTCCTTAACTTGCCCTTTCTAAAACCTTTCCTGCACATCCTTATCAGATTAAAAGTTGGTTTAATATGCAATGTAATACACTATAAATATATACTCACACTCATGTGAAGATGTTGTCAATAACATCTTGACATAAGTCAGTTCCTTCCTCTTCACCATTATCATCTTAATTTGGCATTTCAACATCCTCACCGGTGGCTCTTCATGGTCTCGATTCCCTGCAATGCATGGGGTGTTCAGTTGCAGGGCTATGTTGTGTAACATGCAGCATCCCATGGTGATGTGGCACACATTATCGGGTGGGGTAAAGGAGTGCTCCAACACCCTATCTATCCATCAAATCTGGCCTCTAGGAGCAGAAAAGCCCACTCTACCAGCCTCTGTGTTCTTCCATGGGCCTTATTGAAGCTAACGTCCCCTGCCTTTGTTGGATTCCTGACTGCGTGGTGCCAACAACAATGGTCAATTAGGATAAGCTAAGTCTCCTATAAAAAAAAAATTGCCAAAAACTTTAACAATATTTTCGATCATTAAACTTGAAATTAATGGAACAACATATTGACAGATTGTACATACCAACAAGCCAGGCGCTCTAAGGTCCAAGTTAGGACATTTGCAGGGATATGGTGGCATTCCGTAGTACAAAGGAATCATGGGATGAAAGTGTGCAAACAAGCTTGTGATGTACAAATCTTGTAAGCAAACAACTTGCACATTGAATGAAAGTTCTTTCAATAGACTTGTTATCTAGTGTGTGGTGACACTAAGACAATATTTGTGTCATCAATTGCTCCAAGCTCATATGGTAGGTGACCCAAAGTATACAAATCTCTCTTCTTATTGGCAAAATCCTTGTTTCATGGAAACTGAATGAAGCAGTTGATGTGTCTCATCATTGAAGCAAGAACTTATTGTAGCACACCACTGAAAGTTGATTGTGACATTTCACCAGATACTGCCACAGTGTATTAGAATGATGCTGTGGCAACAAAATATAGTACTGCCATGATTTTGACTGTTGGTGTTATTGCTGTGGTATTCCTATTGTGAGGCAGATGACCTGGCTCCAGCTGATGACATAAATCGAGAATGTTATGCCTATTCAATCTGAGTTTTTCTATATTATCCTGTTCTTCCATGGTGACAAGATGTGGGAATGGTCTGAACACATGAGGCAGTCATTTCCTCACTCTCCCTGGGCTCATATGTCTGCATTTAAAATATTAAAAATGTTGTAAATATTTGATAACATATTTTTAAATTCAAACACATTTCATCTTGTTTTCAATAATACATTTTTTAAACAGAATTATGCAGACCATTCAGAAGTTTGGTATCATTTCTTTTTTTAATTACTTTTTTACATTTGCAAATAATTTTTGTTTTAACTGTGTAAATAATACATTTTAAATGTATTATTAACATATTCTTATTTTATGTTTACATTTTTGCAATCGAAAATACCATTAAAGGCAGTATTAAAAACTCTGTGCAAATATTGCATCTACCCACATTAATGCACTACTTAACACTTTTTTATGAAAATAAATTAACAACATTAGCAGTTTGTATTTGTAAACAAAGTAGCCACCTTTATGAGTTTTAGTGACACACTTAACATTCACAAACACACTATTTCACAATTTAAAAAAGGCAAGCGCATGACCTCACCGTCAGGACATTTGCTATCAGATGGCCACACGAAGTTGACAGGGTAGTGGGTGTGATACTCCATGATGGACACAGCCATAGGCTAACGTGTGTGATAGCACCGTACGAAAGCCAATGGATGTGTATGTCTCCGCGGACGATTTTGTATGTCGTGTCCATGTATGCACCATTTAAAAAAAGCTCACCTGACCCCTAACACACAGCTAACAACACCTCCTCAACTTGTGCTGCAGTTTCTTACCTCTGGTAGGCACGATGACCCGGAAAGCAGGTGCCAGGGTCCCAGAATTCTCAGTAGAGGAGCTGGAGTTGCTGGCTCGCTGTAAAGCCATCAAATACTTGTTGATAATGATATGTAATTCTGACTAATTGTTTTTATTTTTAAAAACACAGGTTTGAATGTCCCTTTTATTTACTGAGTGAAGTGTAGTGATTGAAGTGAATTTTCAGTTCTTTTAAAATTACTTAGAAGTTATGATGGTGTGTATTTTTAAACACATTATAATTGCAGTACACCACAACATCAGTATGTGCTGTGTGTTTCGCACCCTATATTTTCTTTGCCTTGGATTGCTATGTATATATATGTTAGATATCATAATTTCATGTGAATTTTTCAAAATTAAAATCATGTTAATTTAGAAAACACATTATATTTTCTATACAAATGTGCATATAAATATATTTTTTAATATCAAATAAAATTGATATTTGCTATTTGTATTATCCCACAAATCACTCAGCCTCGATCAGGTGTCTCCAGCTAGTCGATTATGAGCTACCAGTAGCTCCCAGACACTTTCAAAGTAGCTCACAGCTTTGAGTTAATTTTTGAAATTGGTAATATTTGCCTTTAAATGTTAAGGGAAAGCTGTGTTCATTTTACATTATCATTATCGAGCTGCAGATAGCAGGGCCTCATAATGAGCAGTGCACAGTCAAAGTCATGCTCCAGCCTGGGGCTGGGTCACAGAGGTGAACAACTGGAGGACTGTGGTATGTATCTCTGAAATAAAAGTCTTGGTAACTCAATAACTCAATATTGGGGCTGTGAACAAAATTATGTTTCAGAATGCTTGCTTTTAAATGAAGAAAGGTATATCCTGTGCTGCAAGTATATGCGACAAGGGCTCTCAGTCACCCATACAAACATGTCCCATTCATACGCGCACATGTTCATACATCCCCCAAAGATTGTGCTTTCATTCACACATGTGGCAGCCCTTTCCTAGTGATCTTAGTCAGAGTATGTTGGTCAAGCCATAGTGTGTGGCTCTATGGACATTAGCCTTAAAGTAAATGAAGCTGGGTGTGGGGTGTCTGATAAGTTGTTTTGCTTTCAATAGTTCACGATGAGTGTCACTGATCAGAAGTCGCTTTTACTACAGAAAATGTTGTAGACCACTGACCTAGATGATGTCAGTGGCCTGGGTTAATACGATAAGGAAATGACAAGGGATAAGGGCCGTCAACAAGATACTACAATTTTGTTTAATTGTATTAAAAAAAAAATTAAAATGCAGTTGTAACTTTTTACTAATATTTATGATTGATTTTTCAAAATTGTGTTACATCAATACAAACAAAACTTTTTTTTTCTTTTTTTTTCCATATCCGTACTGGTAAAGGCCTGTCAAAAGAAATCAATCTGTAAGGCCATCGCCAAGAAGGTGCAGACCCTGGAGGTCTACAAGCAGCGCGGCATCCATTGCAGGAAGAGGTGGGAGGACCTACGATGCTGGACCAAAAAGTCAGATGAATTCAGCTCAGCTAGTCCTCCCAACATGGGAAGTGTCTGCGGCACCCTGACCCCCCTAATGGCCCACATACTTGCAGTGGCCTATCCCCAGCTTGATGCCCATCAGCAGCATCAAGGGGGTAAGTTATTTGGGGAGTTTTTAATGTTACATAACTATTTTTTGTAACAGCCACAAATTATGGCATCAACATAAAGGTTGACACATGTCAAACGCACAAGAAGATTTTTTGAAGGTGTAAGTTTTGCACAAGGTGTATGATGGTGTGTTCTGTATATGAATTTGTGGAATATGAGTCCACTATATTGCTTCAGTATCAAAGGACTGTTTTGAGCAGAAATGTCTCAAAATGTGAGAGGTGCTCTTACAAACATAGGGGATAGGGTCAGTATCGAAACAACCAAAAGGTATCCCTCATGTGCCTCATGAGATCCCTTACACACTATTCACTGTTCTATACACTCTTTGAACGATCCACACACTAAATTACTGAACCCATTCACATGTGACAATGTTTACTTTATTACTATTTTGTTATACATACAAAAACACAATTAAAATCTTAAAACAATATCATCTTAAAAATGACTAGAAACACTAGATTAAATGCCTACAATTTTTATTAAAAACATCTCACTAATATATCTTGAATCAAAAAGACTATTTAATTTATGGAAAATATGACAGATTTGTATAATGTCTTACTCCTTCACAAAAGTGCATGTAAGCCTGTCGGTTTTTGAAAAAAGATTTTGATAGGCAAACATTTTCTGAAAAAACAGACAGGAATGTGTACACATTTGTGACAGAGTAACACATATCCAAAAATTATTCTTAAAATGTCCTTTGTTATATCCAGATGATAAATCAATGATGAAGAAAAATAGGATATTTAAAGGGTGACTTTTGCAGACGGAATGTTCCATCATATATATGTTGGAGTATCCCATCTTCAAAAGCCCAAAATTAGACACAACTCATGACTCTTTATGAAACTGTTGGAAGTCAGCATATTTTTTAAATATATTCAGAATGGGAAAAACTTAAGATAATTTAGCGTTAAATGTAAAAATATTTTTGCTCTGTACTAAAGTGGATTAGAAATGTATCAAACCCTATGTGTTTACATTTGCTGTAGAAGTCATTTGCAAATCCATAAAAAAATATTTCTTCATTTCTTCTCCAGCATAAGTGAATACATAGGGCGGGATACAGTAATAAACAACTTCAGTACTGATACCATTTAATATTTTTGACATTTGAAAAATACTTAAGTTACTTGAAGCAAGTGTTACCATTGTGAAATGCTAAAACAAAGGGAACAGGCTTTCAGGTTGTACAAATATTGGTACAACATTGCAGTAATGGTTAACACACATTAAATAATATTTGAAGTTTTATAAATAGATATATGTCAACTTTGTTTGCCTTGTACGCACACTCTACAAAGGTATTTATATAATTTTTTGCGACTCAAGTTCACTATTGTATACAACAAATCAGAACCTGTCAGAGGTCCTGGGGTGCATATAAAATGGTTAAGAGCCAAGATCATAAGTGGTATAGGAGCAATCATGGGAGTTTACAAGAATTTGACCAAATGGTCTCTGAAGATGCGCCTTACATGTCTGGCCTGCAAAGATATTTTGCAGGACTAGCCTCCTCACTGACTGCAGCCTTCCAACTTTCCAACCAGCCCAACCTTGTCCCCAACTAAGGTCCCTTCCTCACCCCAATTCCAAAGTCCCATCTCCATCCCAAGCACACTCACTTCTTTGCAGGTGCCCACTCCAACACACACAAGCAGCACACTCACACACACACACACATAAACACAAACATACAAAGAAACACAAGCAAACACCCAAACAACTTACAGACACTATTGACACTACACCCACAGGCACCACAACCAGACCTACAAGTAGCACCACACCCACAAGCACCACTACCACACCCACAAACACCACAACCACCAGTACACCCACAACTAAAACCACACCCACCACCACCACAAACAAAAGCATACCCACAACTACCAGCACACCCACAGCTACCAGCACCACAACCACCAGCACACCCACAACCACCAGCATAACCACCAGCACACGCATCACAACTTCATCAACGACCTCAACAGCAGACTTGTCTAAACACACACTTACACACAGATCAATACCCACCAAACACAAACGAACACCCTTACCCGGATACAAAACACATTGAGAAACAGCACACATCCAAACATATACCAGACCCACATGCAACTGAATAACATTCAACCACAGGCACCCCAACCACACCAACCACCTCAATAGCAGACTCCTCCAAAGACACACCTACACACAAACCAACCCTCACCAAACACAAACACACATACTCGCCCAAATACAAAAAACCTGACGAACCACACACATTAAAACATATACCAGGTCCACATGCAACTGGAAAACTTACACCCAAAGACACCACAACCAGACCAACCACCTCAACAGCAGGCCATAACCCCTGTCAAACCTACCCCTCTCAGGAAAGATCCTTAATGTGCCTTCTCTGTGCCCACTAGTAGGAGGTTCCCCTTTGGTAGTCTGTTTAGCAAGTTTGGGGCAAATCATTCCAATGTCATGTATTTGTGATATTTACTTTCTTTCCTGTTTTATGTTTTGAAATAAAATATATTGGTTTGACAAAAGTATCTCATTTCGTAATACAAAATATTTTAATTTCAAACCGTTTTTCCTGACATTATTTGTCATTTACTGTTCTTTGATTCCTAGAACTGTCAATGATAAAAATTTGATTTTCATTTTTTTACTTAAAATTGTGACAGAAAATGCAACAGATTTTTAATTGTCTAATTTGTAAAGTCCATACACTAGTAATAAAAGTATGTGATGGACATTTAAAATTTGGTGCAAGCATTCATTATAATGATGGAGACTTACACCAACAAAAGGATTTGTCATATTTTAATATAGATGTGTTCATTTGTACTTGATAAGTGATGAAAATAAATACATATGCATCGCACCTTAAAATAGTAATGACACAAATAACATTTACTAAAATACAGGAAATGCATTAGACAAGGGGAAATGCTAAATTGATAAATATATTAATTGATGAAGGTTTGGAACTGACATTGATTTTACAGTTACTTTAAAACAAACGCATCACCTTGTCAAGTACAATTTCCAAATTATATTACTTTTCAATTATACCAATAATGTGCAATGCATATGTTTATGATTTTATAGTTTAGAAAAATTAGTTAACACACTTTTGGATTTATTTCCATTTTTGTGTAAGTGGGTAGCTGCTTGCCTGTTCTTTGTTTCTGTCTGGGCATCTGTTGCATTTTGCCACAGAGGGACACCTGCCGTGTTGCTGGGACTACAACCCTCATCCACCTAAGGATCCTGACGTGCATGTAAACATTGCGCCGTCCGGCAGCACGGGACACCCTCGGGGACGTGCCCAGGCCAAAGCGGCCCGTCCATGCCTGTCGGAGCCAGGAAGAGGCTTGGCCCCTGCCTAACGTGATCATTTTACCTGCCCAGCGGTAGCGAACAGTGTATGAAGATGGGGAAACGGAAGATCAACCCGGTGAAGCGTGGATGTCAGTCCACTAATACTTTGGATTCTTTCCTAAGGGCATCGGACACCCTGGAAAAAGAAATTGAAAACACTGAGCACAGGCTCTCCATGGGGGAGCCTGGTCCTCTACCGGTATTATCTATCACTGAGAACCAATCCATGATCGTTACTAATCCCCCAATCCCTATTCCAACTACAACCTGCTCCAAGTGTTTGACTCAACTCCCTTCACTATCAGGCGAGCCACCCGTTCTCCTGCAGAACCGCCCACCAAGAAGAAAAAAGCAGGAGGGAGATTGAGTAAACGCACAATTATAGATAAGGATCCCATCCTGGCTATTCTTTCAGACCAGTAGGTAACGCTTAATAGAGTTGAACAGACAATTGTCAACCTCTTGCAGCAGATCTTATGGAATGATTAAATAGAATAGAGGTGACTCTAGCTTTGCTCCCCACGTTAGAGGGAAGACTATCAGTGAGAGAATCTACTGAAGAGGTTCCCACCTCAATCTCTTTCAACGACTCAACAGTGCATGTGTATTGTGTGCAAAAATCCCTACGATATGGCATCCCAAAAAAACAGAGTTGGGAGTCCGTTAAAGAATAAAGGCCCCCATAAGAAACTCAACTCACACCCGAGGGCGCGGGACTCTCTAAAGCTGAACCAATTGCAACAACATCCTATTACCTGTTCACCCTCCCATATGTTACCACCCCATTTGAGTATTTACTGATACAGACATCATCATGGGACTTGGATTCCTCTAACCCAGCTCCAAGTCCGGAGTGCATTCATAAAATCGAGTGGAAAGGCCGAGAAGAACTCAAAGGGTGTAATTCCCACACAAGATTAGACTTGCGGCCAGCAGCCTGTCCATACATGATTATCCTGGCTAACACTCCTGAGTTAAAAAGTACTCAAAGGGAATCAACTGACAAACTAGTCCTTAAAGCATGCCATTGGATCAACAAGCACATGGAGGGATGGTCAGAACCCTTCACTAGCATCTTAATGGCGAGAAGGGAAGAATGGGTGAGAAATTCCGATAAAAAAATCATGGGGGGCTGTGTTGTAAGAAACCTTCAGTCACACTTTATGGCTCGGAATCTCTTAAGCCTATTTCCCAAGGCCCCAACATCGGTGACATAGATGTTTGAATTGCCGTTAGGATTTTTTAGAAAACAGTCATTCAAACCCCTTGTGGAAAGGGATCTAAGGATCATGTCTGTCTCCCTCAGCGAATGATCCATCAGCCCTATTTGAGGCAAGTAACCAACCACTTACCAACTAGCAACCAATTCACCGTATTGGCAGATTTGGAAGCCTGCGGTTGACAGAGAAACAAGGGGGCGATTTCCAATACATCATCTAGCTGTGTTATAGAAGGGTTACAGTTCCCCGAGCAGATCACCGAGGATGATGACTGGATTTCGTTAATTGTGAGAAACATCACAGGTCTAGGCCCAAAACGGACTGATCAAGGATGGATCATGTATGTAACCTCTTTTGATTTGATTTGTCTACAAGAGACATGGGAAATAGGCCCTATTCATATAGATGGTTATAGCACTTTCCACACGCAAGCCCTCCCATCAAAATCAGGCAGTGAGAGTGGTGGTATTTTCACACTGGTGAAAAATACCCTCAGATTTGTAGTTTTGTCCTCCCATAACGATTCCCCATACTACAATCTATTACACCTTAAAGGCCGAGGGGGTAATACAGTATTCTTAATAAATTATTATAACAATAACTTCTAGGTGAGATGTCAAGGATCGCAGATCTACTTGAAGGGAAAATGAATGTATTACTAAATAATTGTAAGAAGATATCTAGTATTTTATGGTCGGGTGATTTTAATGTGCATAGTTGTAGTTTTTCAATTAAACCGACATGTGGATTAACCGACGAGGAAGGAGAGGTTATCCCTCACTTTACCCATAACCTGCATGGTGATGCACTTAATAGACTCCTTATTATAAAAGATTTAAAAATAATGAATCCCAATACCTTGAGCACAGGTTCAACCATTGATTTTTTAATAGCATCAGCACCCCTTAAAAGGTCTATTGCTGACATTAAAGTCAATTTTTCTAAATTTAGTGACCATGCGGTTATATCTTGCCAATTGTCCTAGGAAGGAATACAAGTCCAGCAGACAAAGCAAGTAAAACCCCTCATAACAAGAAAAAATGGGATTGTTTTAAAGTGGGGTAAAATTAATAAGGAGAACATTGTTCCCCTGGTTGTTGTAAACAGTTATAATTAAATTATGACCAGTCTCGAAATGAATAATGACCCAATTAGAGTAGTGAATGCCTTTGAGTCAATTCTGTATGAGGTAAAAAATAACTTTACAAAAAATGGCTCAGTTGAAAGACTCAAAAAATTGGGCTTCTGCTCCTGAGAAGGGAGAAAAAGTATTCTTAACAGCTGTGTCTAGACCTAGGTCATGAAGACAGTCAACAAGACTGTCTCATGTTGCCCTCACACACCCCCAAGGGGATGTCATGCTTCATCATAGGGTGGTGCTCCTCATCGGGCCGGCGCTGCAATGCCCGATGGGTCCCCCGAAGTGTCACTTTGGTGGAGATCTTTTTAAAGAGATGCTGTATGATGCGTGCAAGTGAGGTGATAAGTGTGGTGGAGTAGTGGAACGTGGATAGGGGTTAAAAGAGTTAGGGGAGGTCACAAACTATCCTTTAATAAGTGGACTGCCCTGTCAGAGATAAAAACCTATAACAGGCAAATGCTACCCCAGAGGCTTGAAAGGAACCTGGTAGTCAGTATGCAATGACTATGGGGGGAAGTACCCTAGAGTCATAAGGTAGACGCCTCACTCAGGTCTCTCACTCAGTTATTTGTCAACATGTTTCATGCCTATCAAATGGTTTAAAGGATCCCTGGTGCTTTGTCATGACAGTACAACATATAATGAAAAACTCCCCCTCACAAAAAAGGTGCCCCTAAAGTGCTAACTACTGTGTGTGTGGTTCAAGATCCAACCTGTAGAGATATAGATATATATAAAAAAAAGAGTAAGTTACTGCGTCCCTGATATGACAGGTTGTCTTCTGTCAGTAGGGTCCGAAGACAGAAGATTGGGGGAACTGGCTGGTAGCAAGATCAGGTAGTTCACATAAAAATATAAAAGACAATATAAAAGACACAGACAAACACAGATGTAGGACATCATATTCGTGCTGCAGCAGTGATGTCCACAGAGAATGCTGTCACTGCGACGCAAGTCCATGAGGCATGGTAGTAATGTATCTAAGGCAGTACCGACATGTGCAAAACATATATTGCCGTTGCGGGTGTATCAGAAATCACTGAGATAGACATGTATGGTGTTATTTGACATTGTTTGCTCTGAACAGGTGGTACTAAAGTAGATTCAGGCTTACCTAAAGCAATAGCCCCAAGGTGGTTTGATCAAAATTGTACGAGATCGCTCTCAAACTTACATAAGACCTTTAGGAATGATCCAAGAAACGTGGATCAGGTCAAGCTTTCCCGTCAGCTGAACACAGATGCAAAGGAAAGCTAGATTAAAATTACTGAAGGAGGAGGCATGAGAATAACTTTATCAGGTTTCCACTACAAACAATTCTAGGGATTTTGGATGGTAATTAATTCCCCTTTTCTAAAATTCCCCTCAGACCCTAACATAGACAGTCACATGGACGAAAAATCTTGTGTGGCCCATTTTTCTGAAATATTTGGCTGTGTAAGCGAGGGAAGGTATCTGCCCATGAGAGACAATATGTCAAACACAAAGCCTATTCTTAGTTTCAATCACCTAGAGATTAGAGAAGCTCTTTCCCAGTGTATTAGTAATAAGGTCTCAGCCCTGGACGGTACTCAGATAGATTTCTTTTCCAAGCATCCGTATCTTTGTGGCCCAGTTCTGACTAATGTTTTTCAATGTGGTAGCCAGTGTGGGCCCGCCTGATTCATGGTCAAAATCTATCATAATACCAATTTTTTACAAGGGTGATAAATCGGAGCCAAAAAATTACAGGCCTGTTACATTTTTGGGCAGCACGGCCAAACTTATGGGTTGAGGTCTATTGAACAGACTAGAGGAATGGGTCACTAACAACAATGTTTTGATCCCAAATCAATATGGTTTTAAAAAGGGAAAAGGTACACAGGACCAGTGCCTTAATTTGAGCTTGCTTATTGCTAAGTATTCACAAGCTAAAAAGGCAAGCTCTACTTGGCTTTTATGGACTTATCAACAGCTTTCAACTGTGTTGCCCATCATCATTTGTGGAAATTATGAAGGAGATGGGTATTGATGAGGCAATTATCTCTTTTATCAGACAGCTATACTCTAGGGCTGCAGCTTGTGTCCGCTATGGGAAGCAGGGAGAGTGTACCAGGTGGTTCCCTATCAATAGGGGGGTTCGACAGGGGTGCATCCTCACCCTTTTTCTCTTTTCAGATTATAGTAACGAAGTGGAGGCTCCCCTGTTTGAATCAAGCCCGGATGTACCAATGATGAATAAGGTCTGCATTCCCATACTCCTCTACGCAGACGATGCGGTCCTAATTGCACGCATGGGCCTGGCGCTTCAGAATCTTTTAGAGACATATGTGAATTTTATGCAAAAATTAGACTTACAAACCAATGAGGCAAAATCTTTCATTTTAGTGACTGGCCATAAGGTGAAGAAAGTGTCATCTTTATATATAGCAGGGCGGAAAGTGGCACAGATGTTCTTTTATTTAGGGGTGATATTTGATAGAATGATAACATGGTCCCATATGGTGACAAACAGGGACCTAATGTTGGAAAAAAGTATTAACACTTTACATTCTTTTATCAAAAGCTAGGGTTGAAACCTCTAGAAGTTGTAAGAAAAAGTATACTTGGCCAAGTCTATCTCAGTAGCTACCTATGGAGCTGGTGTAAGGGGACATACTAATCCTAGAGCTCTTCAAACAATAGAAGATACCTTCTGGAAAAAACTGGTGGGTCTCCCTAAAAGTTGTTCAAATTTTACTTGCCATCTTGAGCTGAATGTCCCCTACATATCAGACCAGATATGACTAGCCCCAATTCTTCTACGGCATTCTCTTTGGAGAAGGGAATCCTTTAACCTTACCCAGCAGTTTATTGTAGATTGTGTTGCCTTGGAACATGTACATAGGATCCCTTGGATCTTGTACATTAAGAATAGCCTAATTTCCTTAGGTCTAGAAACTATCTTTGAAACACCAAGTAACTGCTCGAGCATTAAAAAAAAAAGCAATCAAAACCTGCTTTTTCAAATTTCAAGGCAGAAAAAAGATACAAAATTAACAGTTCCAAACATATGGTACAAGCATACCTTGAGGGGCCAGTCCTTAATGAGGGGCAAGCCACATACTTGTTGGCTGTGTCAAATTCACGCCATAGATTTATATAATCTAGGTGTCCGCTAAACCTTATTCCCTGCATGCTGGGCCACCAATCTGAAACTTTTTCTATACAAGCTCTACTGTTTTGTCCATGTGATGGTGTATCCTCTCAATCCGATTTACACATATTTTGTTCCACACGTTTTATTTGTAACATTGCAAATGTTTATATAGCCAAGTATGCGCAAACATAAATTTAGACAATGTCG
This sequence comes from Triturus cristatus, assembly GCF_964204655.1. Classification (NCBI taxonomy): domain Eukaryota; kingdom Metazoa; phylum Chordata; class Amphibia; order Caudata; family Salamandridae; genus Triturus; species Triturus cristatus. Next base: position 630,281,421 of record NC_140587.1, read on the forward strand.
TCCAGGAATGTTTTTCTTACGAATGTTGTCTGATCATTTTGTCTGCTATTGTGTCACGTCCTTTTTATGCCTTTCTTTAAAGACCAGGAGATTGCACAATTGTTTGAAATAAACTTCAAGCATTTTTTATTGTTTTAAATGATTGTTTTTAATAGAATAATATAACATTTTACTCAGAAAAAACGATTAATTATGTATACCCAAACTTTTATGATCAGTATTAATACGGATCGAATAAAGGGATTTCTGTGTCTGAGTCTGAGTGTAAGTGTCCTTGATCATGAAGGCAACGTGCACCAAAATTAACATTACAACAAAATTATACAGGTGTGTTTCTTTAAATTACAACATTACACACATATGCATTACACATTGGAATGTTCTTGCTTGTAAGAGAGATTTCAACAAGCTTACGTTCGATTTCAACGACAACAGTGTTGATTTGCTTCATCGTCAAGTAGTAGCAGCAAAGGCAGGACTTGGACGATCTGCTCCATGATGGAAAAGGAAGTGCGAAAGAGAAAGAAGGTACGTTTCGGCCTGATATCCCTTCCAATCTGCCAACTCAGGTGTGTGGTTTTCCCTGCCACGGGTACGTTGGCAGGAAGGCACATCCTGATTGGCCCGGCGACAAACTGACTGTTCTCCCGCCAACAGCCGCCTTTGCCTGTGGTGCAGTCATTGCGGGTGAACTAATCTGGCAGAGAGGGCGGCACTCCGATGGTCTCTCGTCCATCGACCCGCCAGCATCTAAAAAGAACGGGCTGACCACCTAGCAGGCAGGTGTGGAATCTGATGTAAAAATGACCGATTCCACCAAGATCTAAATCAGGCCCTTAGTTTTAATGAGCAACAGATGTGACAGTATTTTGGAGAAATTCATTCTATTGATCATTGGGTATGTTTACTTTGAGTCTTTTGCAGAATTATAATATAAAACCTAATCAAAATATTGGCAAAATGGCCTCCACACTTCCAGTTCCAGTCATCAGGAAAGAGTGGGCTCAGCCCAGCTGTTGTATTTAGCAAGGCTTTGACTGTGATATAAACGAGAACTACATTTAATACAGCCTTTCCAGTAGCATGACACATCATTTCGCTAAAGACATAGGGCAAGGTTTTTTTAATCTATTTATCTGGTTTATTTATTTTAGGCCTTGCCAAAATATATCTGTGTAAATATATCTGTGTAAACATATGAAGCAGCATTCTCTTTGCTACATATCAATTGATTTATATTTAGGAGCTCTTACCTGCTGGATTTGACAGTGACCATGCATTCAATGGGCCAGGAGCGGTCTGTGCATGTAAGAGTGGTGAGGCGGTAGGGCCGGGTGGTGGGGGATTTCAACAGATGACCACGAGGGAAAATTAATTAATTATTTAATTTTCTCTGTTGAAATCCACCCCCACCCGACCCTACTGCCCCACTGCTCTTACCTACCCGGGCCACGACTGCACTGCGTGCAGAAGAAGTGGGGCAGAACATAGCCTTTATCTGTTCTACTACAGACAAGAGTTTCGTGTAGTCTACCGAATTATAAGTAAAATGTCACGTGTGGTTATCTGTTATCGTCTCTGCTACCATTTTGCGTCTGTCAGAGAAATTGGCTGAGGATGGGAAAAGCAGATTCCATTGTTTCATGTGACATTAAGATATTCCTGAAAGAAAATGTTTTCACAAAGCCCTGATTTTGATGAAGAGCTGAAATCTAGCATCAATATCATTAAATTATCTGTTGCTTTAGTGAAATAAGCCAAGGATTCTGAGAGGCCCACTTGCTGAATCTCCAAATTCCAGTTAAAAAGGCTATTGACATTTAATGCTCAGTGAGTCAAACAGATAATTAACATTTCCATGCATGAAAATGCTTCATACTGTACCTTCCACATGAAAAGGAAAGTCTAGCCCCAGGGAAGCGTTTAATCTGATGCAGAGCCCCACTCACATTTTACATGTATTTCATATTCTCTGATGGTTCATTGTTAGCATTTCTGCACTATTACTCACAGTGGTGCCCTGATTTCTTCATTAATGTAACATTATTGACTGAAGAACGAGTCATGTACCTGAATTATAGACCATCGAATGACATCTTGCAAGTGAGGACGTATATGTAGGGTGAGGGGCAATAACTAGCACTTTGGAATCCAAGCAACACACTAGTGATCGCCATTTTTTCTGTCATAAGTTGGTTCCACAATATATCAAAAGAACCATAGTTTGCTGAGTTAAATGAGAGAATCCACATTTAAGTGACATCATATGCTATAAAGAACATGAGGCCAGATGTAAAAACAGACTAGTTGGAAGAAGTGGTTGCAAATTGTGCTCTGACTTTTTGCAATCTAGTTTAATTTTGCAATGCGGCATATGCAATATTAAGTCGCATCGCAAAATCTCCAGTCAGAGGGGGTCGGAGAATTACCAGCATAATGAATATTAATTAGACAGGTTGTTATTTGCGCCCCCGTCTCATTGATTAAAAACACAGAGAACGTGCCTACAGGGAACTGCAGACCACCACACCTACATTTGCATTTCCAAATGGGAATATTTTTAATGTTTTTATTTAAATCAGTTCATGTGCTCTAAAGTAACGGGTTCTGCTTTAAAAACCATTGCCTGCTCCCTCCCCCAAACCACCTCCACCCAGAGGCAGCCCAAAGTAGTTCAAAAAGTGAAATCTGTCCAAGGGATACATCTTCCCCTTTGCTAGTCTCTTACTGCTTCTTACAAGGAGTCAGTAACATTGATACATGTCATTGGCAATCGCATATAGGAATGGGCACCTCTTTCATGCCGCCTTCTATTTGTGATTCGGAATGTGTCAATAAACCCATTTTGATAATCTAGAAAGGCTTTGCTGAATTACAAATTGGGTTTAATGCATAGCAAAGCACCATTATGAGGTCACAAATAAAATCCTGGGATTTAGTGAATCCCAGGGTTTGAGACCGCCAAATGGTTTAGTTCATCTAGTCCGTGGTTCTCTCTAGTAAACACTAGTTAGAGAACCCTGTTTATCTGCGATTTTTATAACCCGTGAATCAGATTCAAGCTTGTAAAAGTGTTGCATTATATTTCAGATTTTATCCCGTGACCCCCAAAGGTTGAATGCATATTTTTGTAGTTTACATAATTCAGGATCTACAAAACTGAGTAATTTACGACTAATTTATTTAACGGTTCAACTACAGTAATCATGTCACTTCTGGCATTAGAACATATAATATGTACTTGTGGGCTCCTGGTGTGAAGGTGTCTCCCCATTGTAAATACGCATTGAGGAATTAAGCACCCAACTTGACGGTGAACTTAACTGTAGTTCCACATTTACAGAATGATAAATGCAGATGAAAATACATAATTTACACCTGCCAGGAACTCACAAAAGGGGTCCCTGCAGGTTTAAATGGATTGACTACCGCTGATGTATAAGCTACAAGAGCAGAGAAATCCACAGTGGTAAAATTCACATAAAAGTGGGAAGTGGGCATGGTTAGCTTTGAAAGTTTGGGAAAGCCCAGAAACTTGTATGCTTATGGACATTCCCAAACACTGAACCAACACTTCCCCACCCTGGAAACGGTTAGAAATCTACTCCTGCTAGGGTCTAGAGTACTCCCCTTCAAGGCCAGGAAGGGGAGTTGATCACGCAGATACTCGATGGTGTTGTAGGGGAAGGCCTTTCTCCAAGGGGAAAATGTTTTCCTGTGGATTTTACAAATAAGTAAAACTTTACATTTGCACAGAGGGGTTCCATTACTGCATTGCTTAAATGTATGATTTTTAGAATCAAACACAGGGGGAATAGGAGCCCGTGGAGTTGATTTACGGGAGTGTGAATGGAACTGTTTGTGAGTTCCAAAAACCTAATGCCCAACTATAAATCTCTGCATTTACTTTCACAATAACTTTGTCAAACAGGCTCATTATGTATATGGATATTTGTGGTAATAACTCCAGAAATAAATAGGTCTGAGGTTCAGGGGTGAAGCTTCAGGTGGAGTTTGGGATGTATCCCCCAAGAGAACGAGTCAACCCCAACACAATCCGCACGACGCACCACACCCCAGGCCCACAGCCCCTCACAGAGCCAATACTGACAACACAAAAACCAAAAGGCAGCACAACATTGACAAACTACCTCCTTCCCTGGATGACCCTGTGCACAACACCCCCACCACCACCTCTGTGGAGATGGCACATCGTCTTGCCCTGCTAGAAACCCAGTTAGAAACCATAATCATGGGCCTTAACTAAATCACAATGAACCTCGACACTCTCCGAAAGCCCAATCAAAACCCTCACCAGACTCCCACCTGCCCCAGCACCACACAACAAAACCCTTCCAAGACTCAGTGCCCTAGCTGGATGTCAACCCCACTTGTGAACCAGACACAAAGACCCCTAAGTAGAAAAGCTGCAATGTCCACAAGCGAAGCGTCGGCTCTTGCCTCCTCATACGACACTTCCGTCACCAGCATCCCAAAGTCCAAGATACAGGTGATCATGGGACTTAGAAGAGACCACTCCCCGCCGAGTTCCTTAAGACTCCCTGCCATCCTCACCAACATCCCCAGGGCCCCCCTAATGAAGAAGCTCAAAAAAGAAGTGACCCCCATCAACTGCATGCTCATAAACTGCAGGTCAGCCACCAAACATGCAACAGAGCTAGCAGAATCAATCCTCACCCATAACATAGACATCACGTTTATCACTGAGACGTGGCTAAATGATTTCTCTTCCCCAATCTTGGATATGCTGGTGCCCCCAGGCTTTGCAATCATTAACAAAGACAGAAGAGACCAAAGAAGAGGGGGATAGCAATCATACACAAGAACAGCATCTCCATAACCGACACCTTCAACTACAACACCTTCGAATGCCTAACTTCCAACATCAAAACAAGTGACAAAAAAACACTACACTGTCATCTCCTCTACCATCCACCAAGCAACGATACCACATTCGGAGACCATATGTCAGACCTGATTGCACACTGCTCACTCAGAGACTCAATCAAATTAATTCTAGGTGACCACAACCTACACAGGAACGAAGAAAACAACACGCTAATCCAAACCCTAAATGAGCTCCTTTGCACCAACAACCTTACCCAACATTGCTCAGAGGAAACTCATAAAAGCGGAGCAAACCTAGATGCTATTATTGCCCAACAAGACACAGTCATGATAAACCACATCCTGCCCATTGACTGGTTTGACCACCACAACATCCTATTCCACATCAACCAAATGAGCCAATAGCAACCCCCCACACATGACTCCCCCAAATGGGAGAGAAATCTAACTCAGATTCCCTTTGCTGACCTCGAGGAAAAGGTAAGCTCTCTCCTTCCCATCCCCACTGAGGATCTCTCCACAACAGAACTCACCTCCCACAACAACACAACTATGACTTCCATTCTGGACCAACTAGCCCCCCTGAAACTAAAAAGAGCAAGGAAGACTCCATCTAAATCCTGGTTCAACACAGACATTAATGGTGAATAAAGACAACTAAGAGCCTCAGAAAGACGCTGGCAGAACAACCCGTCCAAAGTCCTCCACGAGCAACTCAAATCAGTTTGCAGGAAATACAACAAACACAAAAAAATAAAAAATAAACTTTTTTCTGCAGCGCTCTAAGACAACGCTAAAAATAGGCCCAAAGAACTTTTCAACCTCATTAGGCAGCAAACCTCCAAGCCCTCTACATCCTCAGGTCAGGCCTCCAAAGTTCAGTGCGACAACTTCGCCAACTTCTTCAACGACAAAATCACCAAGATCGAGCTCTCGCTGGATAACAACCACAGCCCCCTGCAAGATCCCATCACCATGAATGGATAATTTCACACCCAAGCACCCCCCAAAACCCTGGAAGTCCTTCAACCCCATTGCGGAAGCGGAGATAGTCAAACTAATCTCCACTGTCAAACCTTCATCCCACGTCCTAGATCCTATACTGGCCAAAAAGCTTAACCTCTCCCTAGCCCCACTCTCGAGCAAGATCATAAATAGCTCTCTAAAAACAGGAGACATACCAGACTGCCTGAAAGTCGGCCAAGTCATGCCATTACTGAAGGAACGGGCCTGGACACCAACGATCTAAATAACTTCAGACCCGTCTCCAATCTTCCCCTGCTATCCAAAATCCTAGAAAGGTGCATCCTCTTACAACTGACTCAACACATGGACAACATCAACCTACGAGACCCCACCAATCGGGCTTCAGAAAAGGCTGCCGCACTGAGACCAGATCCTCAACGTCATAGACGATATCCACAAGTCACTAGATACAGACCAATGTTGCCTACTTATTCTCCTAGATTTATCGGCAGCCTTCGACACAGTTGACCATAATTGACTCATCAAGGTCCTCCAAGAAAGGGTAGGTGTAGATGAGGTGGTTCTACTCTGGTTCAAAATCTTCTCGTCCCACTTGCACCCCGTCAGCAGGCGTGTCCCCCAAGTATCAGTACTTTCCCCGCAACTTCTCCACATCTACATTGAACCCCTCACCAACATACTCAAAAAAGCCAACAACCCCTTCCACCTCTATGCAGATGACACCCAGATCTATCTCGAAACCTCCTCCATCGAGGACATTCAGAGACTCAACAACACTTTAAGAGAAGTTCAACACTGGCTGTCAATGAATCTTCTAAAACTAAACCAAGACAAAACTGAAATCCTCCTCATCTCCAACAAAGAAGAGAACCGCCAAATCCTAGAATGGCTAAAAGCTCTTGATGCTCTCAACAGCAATCTCACCTAGCTGACTTGGTTAAATCGTTGGGAATCAACCTAGACCCAAAACTTGACATGTCAAAGCACATCAAGAACTCCGCAAAGAGCGCCTTCCTCAACTTGAAACTAATCTACAAAATAAAACCCTTCATCCCACCCAAGGACCTCAAGCAAGCAACTCAATCACTGGTGGTGTCTAGACCGACTACAGGAACGCAGTCCTCACAGGCACAGGAAAATCCCGTATAGCTCCCCTCAGAACAACCCTCAATGCAGCTGCCAGAATGGTCACCGGAATTAAGAAATATGATCACATCTCACCCGCACTCCGAGAACTAAAAGGGCTCCCGGTTGAAATGCATGCCAGCTTCAGAACTGCCTGCCTCATGCACAAAGCCCAAGCTACCTGGCCTCCAAACTCAAAAAGGCCGGCCAGACAAGGAATCTCAGGAGCACCAACACTCTACTCCTCATCCCTCTGAAATCACGCAAACAAAAAACTGCAGCCCGGTCCTTCGCTGGAAATGCGCACAAAATCTGGAACTCCATTCCTGTCCATCTCAGTACCACCCCCTCCTTTGTAAAATTCAAAAGTCAGCTCAAAGACCTCTTCCTCAATCGTTCTCTCCCGTACTGATAGCCACTGTTCTCAAGCTTAAGCACACCGCAGTGCACTATTAGTGGGACATTTAGTCTTCTACCTCCTACGCCTCCATGACCCCTGACTTTATCCCACCTACCCGCAGGAGGCCGAGTCGAAGTCAACAGGCGCACAATGGTAATACTACCAGACGTCCATGCATTAAGGATCTACCTCGCGCTGAGACTGTCAAAACGCCCTGAGCCAGCATATATACTTTTTGCCAGACTGTATGACTCTAACGTGACAAATGTTGTAAAGCGCACCAATACCTTCGGGTCTGGCCAGCGCTATATAAAACTCCTAAAATAAAATAAACAATAAACCCCCTACCCCCCTTGAAGGCGTTTTCTGATGAATAGTTGGGTACAGGTGCGTTCACTCGGGTATGGTGAGGTGCGTTTCTGATTTCACCCTGGATGATTTTTGCATGCACACACTGACAAAAACACACACACACACACACTCTCATCTCTGTCCTGAAAGTCCTCAAAATATTGCATTCTTTTCCACTGCCCCTTTGGTCCCTCTCATGCAGCCTGCTTGTCCTATAATGTATTTTAACATTATGTGCCAGCGTGATTGTTAGGAAATCTGAAGTCCCCCCCCCAAAAAAAAATCTTACTGACCAAGCTATGCTCCATGCACGTTAGCATTATTCTGAGTCTCGATTCCCTTTAAATATTTTTCGCGCGTGTGAGTATGTAATCTTTAACCTTCTCCTGATTAGATTATAGTTCTTCTAGCATATATTGCAACAAGCTACAAGTACTGCTCTCGCATGCTAAAAGCTTTCTGTTCTTCTACTAATGGAGTTTCCAGTCAAATGTTGAAAACTTCATAACGTGCATGTGGGTTTTATTTTCCAATCTCACCACCATGATGAGGTCTGTTCACTCTACCACATCACATCTAACAGGATTTTAAACGTTTTTATAAATCAGCCTCCCGGTGCATTGCACGGTCATTTCATGAGCTGTATTGAGTAGTATGGATAGATACCAAATATTGCACAAAATCACAAATGCTGCTTTGGAGCAAATTCTGCTCATAACAGTTGTGTTTATCATTGGTACAACGTGTCATTTTGTCCCGGAGCTAAAATGCATTTTACATCGCAGCTTTTCTAAGCTCGCTATTAATAACTTCATATCAAAATAAGTCAGGACACATTGCATGCACAGCACTCCTTTCCAAAATCCTTTGCAAAAGAATAAAGAAGACAGGAGATGTCTCAATAAGTACTTGTATTAAGTTAGAAAGTACTATAGTTTACTGACAACAAAGTCAAACATTTCAGTTTCTTTAGTACATGGAATATGGGATATTTTACCCAGGTGGGCATACTTTTAAGCCAAATTAACGTTTTTTCAACCTGTCTGTACCCACATCACAAAAAGGCAGCTGCCTTTTGAGCAATGATTTACACTTTAAAATTGTTGAGAACTAGAAGGAACATAGGCAAACTGTACAGCATCCCATGTCGTTGTTTAAAAGTGGGGTAAACAGATATAAGTGGGATTTGTATTTTATTTTCCTCTTTAATCTACAGTTGCATGATGTTGAAGCTATTGCAGATGTGCAAGAACACAGCAGTGCAACAAAGACTCGGAAAACTCAAGGGGACTCGCTACCCCCACCAAATACCTAGATGCCTTCAGGGACATCAGAAATTAAAAGGCAGCCCTACTGTATCCCTGCAGCAAAACAAGCAAATCACACTACATGTCTCTCAATAGTTACTGCGCTCAAAAAAAGGTTTTTTATCCAGTGAGGCATAAAGGACCATCCTGGGGCACTTGCTGATATACAAATCATGCCCAACTGACAGAGTGTTGCCTCCCAAGAAGGAACCGTCATGAAAAGTATCAGCTGTTTATTTTCTCACAATGCACATGATTCTCCTCCCCAGGCAGCTGCCAATGTCATGGTTTCATCAAAGCCCTCAGGATGAAAGTATAGAAAATCAATGCTTATCGCTAAACAATGAGACGGTGAGTGGTTTAGTGCACAGTATACATTATTTTAGATATTGAACTGTGCAATCCCTAGTTGAAAATGTTTATCAAGACTGTCAATTGTGTGCTGGATTCTAGAGGTACATTTTTCATCAGTATCTCACCTACAATATGGGAACTCTCTGCTAACCAGGAAACCTGTTGTACTCCTTCACTGAATGCCTAACTTCTTGTAAACTTGTATCCTGGCCCTAGTCTAACAATATTCTAGCATTGTCGCAGAGGTCTAGGCCTCTCCTGGTATTGCTAAGCCCAAAACCTGTTCTGTGACCTGGAGTGGCACACCCAGCATGTGGGTTTTAGACTACTTTCTAAGCCCTACGTGCATCACATAAAGGGGTGGTGGCTTCATACTGTGTTCTTTAAATCTATAGTGTGACCAGACCTTTTTCTCTGTATTAACAACAGTCAAACCTACCGGCCCCTCTTGTTTAAAGCTCCGCAATCGTGGAGGATCTCCACATTGTACACTCTCTGCAGTGCACCATGTGGAGATTCTGCCATAATTGCGGATCCTCTGCCTTCACTGCTGAGACTCTTTGTGAATTGGGCCATAACCGTTGTGTCAGCTTGAGTGCTGAGGCCAGTTTTGGCAAATATTGTCTCCTATGGTTCAGCATGGCACAAGATGAGGACAGCTTGATTTTCTGTGACTGAACGGTGGAGAACAAACACTGAAGTGAAGGAGGAAGGAGACAGGGCTACTTATCAAAATGTAATCTACACTTTCTTAGTGAAGGGCTACCTATTTCTTACCAATCACTGTCATTTGGTAGATGGTAGGGGAGAGGAATGGTACTGCAATTTCTGTGTTCAAGCTGAGGAAGTTTTCTTGGCACGGCCTGCCATTTTGTATTTCCTTGATTACTGCTTCATGAGGGCTGGTTACAGTCAGATGTAGAGATCTCACACTTCATTGCGCCATGTCTGCTTTGAGCCAGCACCATTTCTACCTGCTTTTTAAAAATTCTGTCTTGAAGGGCAGTCAAAGACAGACATATCCCATGTCATGGAGGGATACCACCAGTTGCACTGTGCAATTTTCACTTGAGCTGCGTAAGACTGTTCTAGGAACATCCTGTGCCACCCATCAGTTTGCCGCGGGCTTAAGACACTAAAGACTGGTTGTATCACATACAAAGCTATATACCTTAGCTCTCCTTCAATCTCAAAAACCTATAACACACACACACACACACACACAGATACAACATAAGTTACATATCTAGACTACTTCTCAAAGCATCTTGTTTTACAAAAATGCCCACCATTCAGCCACCCATTGTAGACTAGCTCTTTAATTACAAATCTTTGAAGCCAAACTAAAAGATCTCCTATTAACCTGCCCTAACATCGCTCACTTCGTACATGCCTGCATAAGATGCCAACTTGTCACTGTCACACTACTCTTGTACTGCTGCAGACCTCAAATATATAACAACTGTCACTTGCACTACAATTACACACTTTACACCCAATTCCCAAAAAAGTAGCACATATGCACTTGTACATTTACTTTTATGAACAGGTGTAGAAGTACAATTTTTGTGATTCGAAATCATTCACAAAAAAGTTGGAAATCTACACTTAAGTATTTACATTTACGTTTTAGTGTAGATTTCCTACTTTTGGAATTCATGGACACCACATAGAATCTACAAGGAAAGCTGCACCTTGCACAGGGTTACAGCCAAATTATTTGGGAATATGTGATTTACAATTTGGGAATCCGTTACCAATGTAGGGAGTTCTCTGTGATGGAAACTCTGAACAGGGGAATGGAATCACATTTGGCTGTGAACTTATTTATGTTTTTTTATCCTTGGAGAAACATTTTTCCCCATGGAGAGACCCCTTTTTGTTGGTGATCCATTTCCCTTTCCACCCTCAATAGGATATTAATGCCAGTACTTGGCTAAAGTAAATATACAGCAACACAGGGGGGGCGCTAGAGGGCGCCAAGCAAGATGGCCGCACTTGCGTGAGCCTCTTGCTGTTCGGGTGTTGATCCGGCTTTTATCCTGCATAGCTGGGGGCAGAGATATGAGAAAACCTGCTGGACGGTCGTCAGAACATGCTGGCATTGAAATAATTTACAAAAAAGTGCTGCAAACCTGACCTGATACCCGTTGAGGCCGCCGAGGATCCGGCTGCTTACAAAATGGCGGCGGCGGACCGCGGCTGAGGAGCGGAGGGACCAGTGGAGACCTGCCCGGTGAATTGCTGGGGTACGGGCGGAGAGGTGGTGCCCGGAGCCATCCTAGCGATCCCCCGCCGTCTTGGATGCTGCGGCGCTGCTACTGCGGAGAGGGGATGTATGACGTTACAACACATACATTTACATCGCGGTACATTACATCGCGGTTTTGACAATGCAAGTCGTTACAACGACTTGCGTTGGAGGGCGCTGGACTTAGGAGTAGTATAATTTACTATTCCAACTCCAGTCTACGTACAGTAGGGAAGGTGTTGGATAGTAAATTATACTATTCCTTGTCCTAGAGCGCCATCTAGCGCAAGTCGTTGTAACGACTTGCGTTGTAAAAACCGCGATGTAATGGCATTGCGATGTAATCCCCGCGTTGTAAACGATGTTTCCCGCGGAGAGGCGGACACGAAGTGTGGCGGTGCCGTGCGGGGCCGTGCTGGGGCCGCGCTGCGCTCTGAGAGGCGTCGCCGGACAGGTGCCGGTGAGTGGGGACAAATCCTTATGATGGGCCGCTGCCAGGAGGTATTACGACGGAGGCAGGCGGCGGCCGCTTCGCGTCACACCTGACATTGCTGCTGGGAGCCCGAGGGGGGGCTGCCTCTCGCCGGTGCCGTCTGCTGTTGTCGCACGGGGACCCGGTCGGAGCAGCTTGCTCTGCGGGGGGGGGCAAGCGCTGTGGCGCTCACTGGCGGCGCTGCCTTGTTTGCGGCACGGGAGGCAGGAACTGCGGCGAGGTGCGGAGAGCCGCGTGAAGCAGTGCCGGCCCCAGACCTGAAAGGGGCATTCTATGCGGACGGCGGTGCTGGGCTGCCCCCTCCCCCTCCACGAGCTCGGAAGGGCCTGGCAGGATCACTGCTTTGAGGAATGCTGCATGACCAACGGGGGATGGTTTGTGGCTGACATGGTGCCTCCCCCTTGTGCCCTGGACCATATTGCCTGCTTTAATTGAAGGGGAGTACGTTGGATGAGGATTGGAGGTGGAGAAGCTACTGCGGGGGGCAGTACTTGACGATTGCTGTGGGATCTGGGAGTATCTGCCCTGCTGCCCACACCTGACTGGCTGGTCCTATATCCGCAGGGGCCCAAATCCACGGTGCGATCCTGCTAAGGGGCTGGCTGGTGTTGGTGGCGTTGAGGTGGAGGTGCTTTATCGATAGCTGCAGGGTGCACCAGGAGGCTCAGGGGAGGTGGATCGGCGCGGCGATCTCTCTTCGCCTTTCACAGCTTTGGCTGCCCCGGGCGGGGATTGCGGACGGCGCTGGGGTGCGGCGACCTATTACCCGGGCATTATGGGGAAGTCAGACGGGCGCCAGTCGAAGCTGCCTTTCGAGGCGCGGAAGGGAATTCGCTCTCAAACGGAGCCTGCGGACGAGGCAGGGGACATTTCGGCGCCCTCCACCGCGGATCTGAAGGAGCTGTTATTGGCCATGCAGTCTAGCCTAGTCTCCATAGAATCCAAAATGGACTCCATGAATGCCCGATTGGAGGGAGTGACACATAGGGTAGATAAGCACGAAGATCGTCTGACAGAAGCGGAGAGACGGATCTCGGACGTGGAGGATACCTCCGCCACCACCTCCTCAAGGCTGCTGGAAATGGAGAAAGTCCTAAAGGTAATAGCGGCCAAGAATGAGGACTTGGAATCCTGTTTTCTACGGAACAACCTCCGCATCGTGGGGGTGCCGGAGACCACTGCTACTGGCAGGATAGAGGAATACGTGGAACGCCTCCTCATCGCACTGTTCGGTAGGGAAGCCTTCTCTTCGCTGCTGGTGGTGGAGCGGGCCCATAGATCGCTGGCCCCCCGCCCGATCCCAGGGGCGCTGCCACGTCCGATAATCGCTAGAGTGCTTAACTACAGAGATCGGGACACGGCTCTGCGACTGTCGAGGGAGCGGGGCCAGCTCAGCTTTGAGGGCATGAATATTTCGATATACCCTGACTTCACAATGGCCGTGCAGGAGCAGCGAAGGAAGTTCCTAACGGTCAAGAGACGGCTGCAGCAACTCAATATTCCGTATGCGATGCTATTCCCTGCCCGGCTCAAAGTGACATACCAGAATAAGCTTCACTTTTTCAATTCTCCGCAGTTGGTGCAGGATTTCCTTAAGACATTGCCGAGGGCCGGGCCGGGCCGGGACGCTCCTCCCCGCCCCCCAGAGGTGCGGAAAATGGTGGTACCTCAGATGTGGAATGACTGGGAACTGTTGATGCTGGAGATTGGTGGGGTCCCGGCATAGCGACACTGCAGTACGACTTATGCTTATAAATCCGGACTGGGGCAGCCGCTGGGAGCTGGGGGCGGAGATATGTCTAGTGAAGCCACCCATATCGGAGGGGGCCGCGGGAGACCCCATTCCCCCCGTGTGGGGAGTCATTGGTAGTCTTAGTGCGGTGTTCTTCTGGGGGCAGTATGTGACAATGAAGAGCCTCATGCTCCTGGCCCGGCTGCTGATGTGGCTGGTCTGGGGGACTGTGTTGCGGGATTGGAAGAAGTTATTGATTGTATCGGCTGTCACTGCCAATGGACCCAGCTGAGTATTTGACTGATCACCCGAACACCCTCGCCTGGGCGAGGACATTCCTGGTTGCCCTCTGGACTCTACCCCCACAGGTGAACCCTTACCAGGATAAGTTGATCGGGTGATGGGGTTGTTCATGGTTCAGCCATTTTCCCTCGTTAGGGCTATGGCGTTTATGGGGATGTATGGGAGGGAGGTTGAGAATCACGGCAGGTTTGGGCTGCTGATGTGGGAGGGGGGAGAGAGGGGGAGAGTTTGCTTGTGTTACACCAGATCAAATGCTAAGATATGGGTATATGGTACGCCGAACACCGGAATGCATAGATGTCGATACCGAGGGGGTCCCGGCCCTCTCTCCCTAATGACATGCTTGGGGGACTATCATGACTGAAGGCACTAATCCCAGCTCATTCCGATTCCTCACTTGGAATGTGCGCGGACTGAGGGAACCCCGTAAGCGCAGGCACATACTCTCCTATCTGGATCGCCACGACATACACTGTGCAATGCTCCAGGAGACGCATTTCGGTCCTACTGGCCCCCCTTCCTTTGTCGCTCGTTGGGCCAGTCATACATGCTTCTCCTCCTATTCGTCGTATGCGCGAGGAACCTGCATCCTCATGCGGAGAACCCTCCCCAATACTCAGATTGGTTCTATCGTGGACAAACAGGGGCGTTATGCCATTCTGTGGGGTAGGCTGGCTCATCACTCTTTCACTTTTGTGTCTTGCTACGGGCCGAACACTGATGATCCCGAGTTTTTTAGGGTGCTTTGGGGCAAGATCGCAACGATAGGCTCCACACATCTACTATGGGGGGGGATTACAATGTTACGGTCCACCCTGAGCTGGATAGGTCACACCCGCACCCGCATCACTACTCTCATGCGCAGTCTACCCTCAAGTCAATTATGCACGATTTCGAATTGGTGGACGCCTGGTGACATATGCATCCATTGGGGAGGGAAGGCACCTGTTATACTACAGCCCGGGCCTCATGGTCCAGAATCGATGCATGGCTCATGACCAAGGGTCTTGCCTCTTGGGTCACACACACCTCGCATCTCGCCCAGACATAATCGGACCACTCGCCGGTGCTTGTCACACTCAGCCCTCCCCATGTGGAGGCCCCTTATTCGGTTTGGAGACTCAATCCACTTTCCCTACTGGACCCTGTGTTTTAGCGGGAGATCGAGCAGGAGATCACAGAGTATTTTTCACGCAATTTTGGCTCGGTCTCACAATACTCCACAGTCTGGGACGCCTTTAAGGCTACCATACGAGGGGTGTGCGTGGCGAAGAGTGGGGGGATCCTAAGGGATATACGCTCCACCCTGCACAAATTGGAGGCGGATCTCAAGAACCTGGAGGCTACTCTGCAGTCCCATGCTACGCCGGAGCTAAAGGCTCAGCTTAGAAGCGTCCTCAGCGACTATCAGGAGACGGCTGAGCGGGAATGCAGATTCAGGGGAAAATATTTCAAGGCCCGCCAGTATGGTGAGGGGGATAGGCCAGGGAAGGTGTTGGCGGCTCTTATTCGGCCTCCGCGGTTTTCCAATACAGTCCTCGAGGTGGAGGATGACGATGGGCGAGTGCATAGGTTCTCTTCAGAGATAGCGGAGACGTTCCGGAAGTTCTATAAGGACCTGTACAGAACTCGCAGAGAGGGCCCTATGGATCTCCAGGCCTTCTTTGATGATATCGTGATTGCATGGTTGGGGGACGGTCATAGAGAGTTCCTCTTGCGTCATCATGAGGATAAAGAAATAATAGAGGCCATAATGCAGTTGCAATCCGGAAAGGCGTCGGGGCCGGATGGCTTACCAGACGAATTTTACAAAATGTTTCATCCATTACTCATCCCGATCCTGAGGCACGTATATGAGGAGGCACGCGAAACTGGGATACTGCCGCCTACTATGAGAGAGGTACGTATTATCTCTCTGTTGAAATCGGGGAAATCACCCCAACACTGTGACTCGTATAGGCCCTTATTCCTTATCAATGTTGACGCCAAAATTTTGGCTAAGCTAATTGCTAATCGCATCAGTCCACTCATGCCGGTCCTGGTCCTTCCTGACCAGTCAGGGTTCGTGCCCACGAGGGGGACGTCCCATAACTTAAGAACGCTGTTCGCCCTGCTGCAGGACATTGACCCTGAGGTCAATGCGGCGGCCGTATTCCTTGACGCCACTAAGGCGTTTGACTCCCTGGAATGGGACTATTTGGCCTTTGTATTGCAGTGGATGGGATTTCCCGCTCCGTTTCTGGCCTGGGTGAATCTGTTATATTCGGGAGTGCGAGCGAGAGTACTGGTGAATGGGGTTCAGTCGCCTCTCTTTACGATCACGCGGGGTACCCGTCAGGGGTGCCCCTTATCACCTCTGCTCTTCGCCTTGGCCATTGAACCACTAGCGGCTAAGGTACGGCAACATTATCGGGAATACGCATTGATATACCCAGAGCGACAGATTTTAATCTCTTTATATGCCGATGACATTACCCTATATCTGCGAGACCCTGCCGCCAGCCTCAACCCCATTCTTCGTCTTCTAATTAGATTTGGACTTCTTTCTGGCATAACCATGAATTGGGGAAAGTCGCAGATCTTCCCCCTTACAGATTCTACCCCAGAGTTTAGACCCGATTTCCCCCTGGGGTGGTGCGCGGGTACCCTCACGTATCTCGGAATCCAGGTTTCCCGCTGTCGGTGCGCGTGAATTATGGGCGTGCGCTAGACTCCATTGCGGTCAAGGTCACCAGGTGGATGGCGATGCCTCTCTCTATGGCGGCTCGGATTAACCTGATTAAAATGGTGGTGTTGCCTAAACTTTTGTATCTTTTCACCAACATTCCCCATGCCCCTATTCGTTTCTTTTTTAAAAGCATTAAGGCTCAGATGGTCCATTTAATTTGGGGTGGGAAACAGCCTAGGCTTGCCTGGGACGTCCTCACCCGCCCTTATGATGCAGGGGAATTCGAGGTCCGGGATATAGAGCTATACTTTATATGCGCCCAGGCTCACTTTGCGGCTTATTGGATGCACCCCCCACCGTACATGCCCCACCTTGCCATTGAAGATGGCTACATGCGGCCTACTCCCTGCACTGCCTACCTGAGTACTCCAGCTGTCCCCCGGCATAGGGCTGTGTCCACTGTGCAATGCACCACCAGTGCCTGGCGTGATTTGGCTGGTAGGTTACAGTGTCCTGTACTCTATTCACCTTTGGCACCACTGCTGGGGAGACATGACCTGCCGGTGACATTGGAGGGAGGGTGCAGTAGAATGTTGCGCAGAGTTTCTCGCCTCACTTGGGGCCACTTGTATAAAAACGAGAACTTCATCACTAGTGAGGAGTTCTTTAGGGATATTTCCTCCACGCCATTAGACCTATTCTATTATGTACGTCTCAGGCCGGACGTGCGCTCTGCGACGCTATGTTTCCTATTGGAGCCCACTATTATGTTGCCTTTGCATAACCTGCTACAACAGTCCTCCCCGGCCCGGGTGGTATCACGTCTGTATCATACAACACAGGGGGAGTGGGAGCGGGATCCGGCACCGGCTAAGGGTAGATGGGAGACGGAGTTAGGAGAGTCCATTACGATTGAGCAGTGGGGCTTCTGTTGTCGGCAGCTTGGTACTATCTCCGCCAACAGTAGGCTGCGACTTGTACACTATAAGTACCTTCACAGGTTGTATTACACGCCGGCCCGACTTCATCGCTTGCATTTACGGGACACTGACTGCTGTGATAGATGCGGGGTGGAGGGGGCAGACTTTGGGCACTTGGCTTGGGGCTGTCCACCGATCAGGGCATTTTGGGGGGAAGTTTTCCAGGCGCTGGATGAAATGACGGGCATGCATGTGCCTGATGATCCTCTTACGGCCCTCCTGGGTTATACTGAGAAAATCCCTGTCAGGGTTCGGAGATATGTCTCATTTGTTCTCCTTATGGCAAAGAGACGAATTGCTAGTAAATGGGGACGAGGTCGAGCTCCTAAGTTCAAGGACTGGTTGTCTGATCTGATCTTTTGTCAGGAGCAGCTCCATACTTATGCGGATCTGATGCCACCTACCTCTCGCCCTAGGGATATTTGGGATCCTCTACATACATACTTGTCGGGCCATACCACACCAGCGGATACGAATATTGACCCGTCTTAGTGGGGGGACGTGGCCGGGGGCTGAGGAGGGTTGTGGGGGGGACTGGGACTATCCGGGAGTCTGGGCTGTGGTGACTACCTTCCCCGTGTCTGGGGCCGGTGCTATGCATAGATGGGGATGTGGAGGCTGGGCTGGGGTGTGATCCTTGGACGAGGAGGGATTGTTTTCTTGAGGTGCTCGGTGCTGCTGGTTTTACCACCATGGTGTAAAGTGTTTTGATGGGGTTTTGTTCTATATGGGGCCTTTGTTGATATTCACCTCTAATGCTTGCACACTTGACGCGGCCGGCCCCACAGGGGTGGTAGGCGGCTTGCTGTGATAACTTTCCAGATGTCATTCGTTAAGACTAAAATTGGATGCCGTGCTGGCCCGATGGGATGTAGGCACATGGCTGTGTTAATCGATGCGTGATGTCAATAAAGGCTTGTTGAAACAAACAAATAAAAAATATATATACAGCAACACAAAATGATTATAGACTGGATGCTGAAAATTGTCAAACATTCACCCCCACTCACCGATCTGGGTTAAATCCATTGTTTTTTTGCTCACCAAGCCACCCCAGTTTGGAACCAGCTATATGCAAATCAGTCTTGACCCTGCTCCCCATGGGTCCTTCCTGGACCAGAAAACATGCATCCTGGGACCAGTTTCAGGGTATCACCCCTCAACAGCCAGGCTAGCTTGAATCCAGTGGTATAGTTACCACAGGATCCATGTCTGGGCATACCCATCCCACTTATGATGACTATAGCAACACAATAAGATGATGGATGGAATGCAGAACATTGTCAAACATTCACCCCCAGTCACAGATCTGGGTTAAATCCATAATTTCTTTGCTCACCATGCCACCTCAGTTTGGACCCAGACATATGCAAGTCAGTCTTGACCCTGCTCACCATAGGACTAGTCCAGCCCAAACTGCCAGGCAAGGCCCTCCCTGGATCAGAAAACAAGCATCTTGGGACCGGTTTTGGGGTATCACCCCTTCATCTGCCAGGCTAGCTTGAATCCAGTGGCATAGTGAGCACAGGACACACGTCTGGGCATACCCTTTCCACTTAGAGTGACTATGGCAACACAAAAGGATGGTGGATGGAATGCTGGACATTGTCAAACATTTACCTCCAGTCACAGATCTTGGTTAAATCCATTGTTTGTTGATCAGCATGCCACCTCAGTTTGGACCCAGTAATGTGCAAATCAGTCTTGATCCTCCTGCTCCCCATGGCAACAGTCCAGGCCAAACTGCCAGGCCAGGTCCTCCCTGGACCAGAAAACAAGCATGTTGTGACTGGTTACGGGATATCAACCCTCATCAGCCAGACTAGCTTGAATTCAGGGGCATTGTGAGCACAAGACCCATGTCTAGGCATACCCATCCCACTTATGATGACTATAGCAACACAAAAAGATGATGGACGCAATGCAGAACATTGTCAAACATTCACCCCAGTCACAGATCTGAGTTAAATCCATCATAGTTTTGCTCCCATACTACCTCAATTTGGTACCAGCTGTATGCAAACCAGTCTTGATCCTTCACCCCATGGGAACAGTCCAACTTGAACTGCCAAGCCAGGTCCTCCCTGGACCAAAAAACAATCATCCTGGGACGGGTGTGGGGGTATCACCCTTTATCAGCCAGGCTAGATTGAATCCAGTGGCATAGTGAGCACAGGATCCATGTCTGGGCATACCCTTCACACATATGGCGACTATAGCAACACAAAAAGATGATGGACGGAATGCTGAACATTGTCCAACATTCATCCCCAGTCACAGATCTGGGTTAAATCCATCATATTTTTGGCTCACTGTCAAATTAATTTTGACCCTGCTCCCCATTGAAACAGTCCAGCCCGAACTACCAGACAAAGGCCCACCATGGACCAGAACACAAACATGGATGCAGAACATTGTCAAACATTCACCCCCAGTCACAGATCCAAGATAAATCCATTGTTTTTTTTGCTCACTATGCCACCCCAGTTTGGACACAGTCATATGCAAACCAGTCTTGACCCTGCTCCCCATGAGAACAGTCCAGCCCGAACTGCCAGACCAGGTCCTCCCTGGACCAGAAAACAAGCATACTGGGACCGGTGATGCAGCGAAAAGCTAGGCAAAAATATTTTTTTATACTTATATCATATTCATCATATCTCGATCTATCCGCTCTGGGCCCATAACAAAACACTATACCGCCATTGGTCCTCCGATGGATCTTTTATGTGAGCTAACAGGTACTTGGATATTTAGAGTACATAAGGAAAATCCTTATGATGACCTGGAATAAGAAAATGTTAAATTCAATGCAACAACAAACAACTATTTCTGTAAACACTACAATGAAAGACTTACGTCAAAAATGTTCACACCAAGAATGACTCAAATACGATAAAGTTTGCTCATATAATCCATTTATTTAAGCCTCAATTTGAATGATCAAGAACATGAATCACATTTAAGATTCACTTCAATAGGAATCATTTAGTGCAATTAGTCTCACAATGTCATAAAGATTCAATAAAATAAACATTTGCTGATTACCTAGGGAAAGAAGTGAGAGAGAACATGGAAATAATCACGTTTTTGCATTTAGGTCATACAAATCAAATATGCAGAGTTGAACCTTAAAGAGTCATAGGAATGAGTCCATAAACTCTTCAGCTGAAGAGTTACACTTACACACTTTACCAGCTCGCAATGAACAGGTTGAGTGGGTTTGGAAAGCTCAGTTCAAATGGGTTTGGCATAGGAAAGAAAATCAGACTTCAGTCTGATAGCATGCCAGGCAGGGAAATTAAAAATGACAACCAGCAGCAACTCCTCCTCCAACGGGGCAATTATACTTCCAAAAGTTCTCAGTTTATGCCCACAAAGTATCCTTTCCATCTTACGATATGGTTTGCATTGGTTGTCAACAGTGGGCTGCTCATGGTGTGATCAATACCTCACTAAGAAATCAGGAAGCATTAAGTAATCCTTTTGCAAAATCATCGATTTCAACAACTTTAAAATTTCCATTCATTCTTCGGCAGTAAGAAAATTCACTTTGTTCACTGTGTGTCCGTTCCGAGACGCTTGCTCTGGGTTTGCAATTGTATTGATACATTTCTGTAAAAAGTGTTGCTGAATCAGAAAGGAGACTATTGTTCGTAAGCATAAAAAGAAACTTCATGAAAAGTTCTCACAGCGCCTGAAATTACTACTTCAGCCAGATTCTGTCTTTTGAACAAGGAAAAGAAGCATTTGAGGCCTACATGAAAACTTTCTGAATCATTGCCAAGTTATGATTGATATAAAACACACATTAATATGAATAATTATTTAGTTAATTCACTCATCATTCTTTTCTCCAAAAGTTACATGTCAATATTAGATACTGCTAAAAAAAGAAAAAGCAAATTTATCGCACACGTTTTTATTTTCAAACAGATTAATATGCGCCTCACTTTTGTTATTCACATTTGTATCACATATTACTAAGGTACAACATGCAAATCTTCATATTGTCAAGCATCTTTAAACTAAACATTTCTATCGTTTTCAAGTGTTTCATTACATAAGCATTCTTTTTATTAGTCACATTTGGTAATAAGCAGCACATTTTCTAGGTTAATAATGTTTAGATTTCTTAAACACGTGTTTACATTGCATAAGCAAAAAACATTTTCTCTCACATTTTCACATTACAGAACATTTCTGCATGCTTTTACGATGCAGTAGAAAAGCTCATGTTTTTCATTTTCAACCATTTTGCAGATTTTATCAAAATTATTGTCGTAAATCTCATTTAATGGTGCAAATTGATGGAGGCAACCGTCATTAAACGTTTACGTCCATCACCGGTTTCAGGATATCACCCCTCAACCGCCAGCCAGACTAGCTTGAATCCAGGGGCATAGTGAGCACGAGACCCACGTCTGGACATACCCTTCCCACTGAGGGCAACTATACCAACACAAAAAGATGATGGACGGAATGCTGAACATTGTTAAACATTCACCCCCAATCACAGATCTGTGTACAATCCACCATTTTTTGGGCTCACCATGCCACCCCAGTTTGGACCCAGCCATATGCAAAACAGTCTTGACCCTGCTCACCATGAGAACAGTCCAGCCTGAACTGCCAGGCCAAGTTAACCCTGGACCAGAAAAAAGGATCCTGGGACCGGTTTCTGGGTATCACCCATTATTAGCCAGCCTATCTTGAGTCAAGTGGCATAGTGAGCATAGGACCCATGTCTGGGCGTGAGTTAGGTCCTCCCCAAGGACATTCCCACCAACTAGCTCGTGCCAGGTACAAATGTTGCACTTCAAGGCACTGACTTCGAAACACTCCTGGACCTGCAGAAGATCAGAAGAGGACTAACATTTCTTTCTGAGACCTGAGAAAAGCCTATAAGACTGGACCCGCTCTCCCTCTAGTACCCATGACAATGAAGTGAACTCCAAGGGCCATAAAAATGACCTCCTATTAAAGCGACGGTGACACTACACCCTACAGGAGTCCTTTTCCTGTAATTGGCCAGCTAACCCGTGGCAATTGGTCTGGACTGGACCTGCCTGTTGACCTCTGCCTGCCACCCTGTGAGTCTCTAACTGCCTTTCCTGCATTCCATTGGGGGGTTTTAGAAGCGTACTCCTGTGGGGGATTGGATTTAAAGGACTAATGTCAGAAGATAAAATCTTTTGAACAGGTTGATCCCGGTTAGCGGGTCATCGGTCAGGGTCAAATTGTGCCTAGGTCCTGTCCTATCACAGCTATTGGCTATCATTGGCCCTCTGTGCTTCTTGACACTATTTATACTTTAAAAAATCATAACTCCAGTTCCCCTTATTGATATTGGATTTTTGTTCTTTTGGTGTCTTTTTGGTTATTAAACTTTACTCTATTTTTCTAGGATATTATGGGTTTTTCTTTGCATTGCAGTTCAACTTTTTTTTTACTGTTTTAGTGCTACATAAATACATTACACATCGCCCTAAGTTAAGCCAGTCTGCAATGTGCCGAAGCTACAAGGGAGTTGAGCTCAGCTTAATCTAGTGACTTTGAGGGTTCACTCTGACAAGGAGTGTGATTATTACTTGAGGTGGGTACTTAACCCCTCTACTAATAACCCAATTACCTACAATAGGCAAGTCATTTAACGTGTAACCGAAATTGATATGTGATAGCTGACAATCACAATATAGAAATCCATGTCTAGAGATCTGGACCTACAAATCCGAAATGGACAACAAGGAAAAAGTTCCTTCATCCAATGGCATTTCTTTATGTTTTTAAATATATTGCTGAATGTGCAGAAGAGAAGATAGATGAAATAACATTCAACAGCCCAGCTATCTTTAAAATTAAACATTCAATGCACACACATCACCTTTTATAGTGCAAATATTGGAGATTGTCTTAATATATTTACAATATATCAAGCAAAGGCACACCTCTGAGTAAAGTTCTTGTTTCAAAATGCACTCCACCTTCGGGTCTGGTCTGACACCCATGGAGGCTGGGGTGTAGCTGTGCACAGTGGGGTTTGAATACTCGCAGAGGATGAAGGCAGTCCCTGCAACCACCTCACTGAAAATAGTCAAAGGCAATGTGATGGGGGAAAGAGGTCTGCAGAGGAAAGGGTGTAGGGCCTGGCCGTGCACAGCAGGTGTTGACTGCCGGCAGAGCTTGGTGAGCAGAGCCTGGTTGCTGAATAGGTTCTATGGTTAAGTGTATCATTACAATGTGTTTCAATAGCACATTGCATGATTTTCTGGTAATATGTAAAATCTGCTGATTTGCATCAAAACCATTAACTAAATTATGCGGAAAAGAATTGGCAAAATGGTACCACAGAGGATCTACAAACTCTGAATTGCAAAAATACTCATAATTGTACATACAAAATGCCTTTCTAAAATAAAGGTGGCTCTGAAAAAGCCCTTTGTGTTCATGATGTGCTTTGCACCCACTTATGGAAAGAACTGGATACATTCCTTCAGATTGCTGAGGAAGATTCTGCTATCAAATGTAATCCATCTCTTTGTAAAATTCCAGGCATGTCAAATTGGATATTATTGTTGTGGATGGATCACATGTCCTGGTCCCAGGGGTATGCAGAAATCTTTTTCTTGAAATGTATCCATGATCTATTTGCAGACAAAACAAGTCTCACTATGTCACAAGTCACTTATGACTTTAAAAGATGTTGGAATAGACAAAGACTCTGGGTGGCAGAGAGGTATTAACTTTTCAAAGGTTTCTTTCATTTCAAATGACAATGCAACACAAGTAACTGTTCCTAAATCATTTTTACAACAGTGCATAATCATTACATTTGGTTGCTAACCTGTCAAAATGCTTCCATGATCCCAATCCATGTAATGTCCATATCAGACAACCCCATATCCATTTTAACTGCACAAAAGCGGCCATACACATGTGCCCAGAAGACAAAATAAAGGCCAACTATCCATACACTAACCATGATACTGGAGTTCTTATGAACCTCAGAGAAGGAGTTTCAGAATGCAAAATCCTTACTAAAAACAATTAATTGAATTGAAAAAAAAGTGATAGCATTGAGATACTTACATTGTGATTGGCTATATCTGTTAAGTAGAACAAAATGTTAGGTTACACAGAAAGGTACAGTGAGAGGTAACCAACAGATTGAGGTTGTGCCTTGCAGAATAAAACAGCCTCACATTCTCAGACGCATTGTCTTTGCAGTAATTGCTTTAAACTTATAAGTGATAGCAAGGACTGCAACTTTTGACCTGAAAGGAGGTCCTCTCACCCAGACTATAAACTTGAAACATGCTCTTATATGGTAACCTTGGAAAAGGGTACACAGAAAGAAGGGGTTGCTTATTTTTGGCTAAAGATATTAAAGTTATGTCATGGTCAACTAATGTCTTTGTTTGCAACAAATAATTCAAAAAGCTTATCTTTAATTAGAAATTACAGCCTGAATCTGGAGACTCAGAATGGAGGTAGCCTTCCATAATATAGATGACATTAATTAAAAGACTGGATGAGGGGATGTGTGTGGTTCAATGTGCTTATCAAGGGTTTCATATGAATATTTCTATAACTTTCTGCAAAGTGTTAGAAAATGTGCAGTTTGAGAACTACTTATGTTTTGTGTAAGTGATTAATTATCCTACATTGCTGTCTGGAATACATAATGTATTTGTATAGTTAAAGACATGTTAATGAGATACTAAAAGAAGAAAGTAATTTACAAAAAAAACTGATGATACATTTTCATACTAAAAACTGTAGTCCTGGCCATTTTTAGAAGAGAGAAGTAGAGCTGTGGGTGCATTAACTTTGTAACAATATGTTTTATAAGGAATATAAAAAAAAAGATTCAGCACATGCAAGTTTCAGGAGAATTCATTCATGGTGTTTTAAAACTAAGTGCCAGATTTAGAGTTTGGCAGATGGGTTAGTCTATCAGAATATTACAGATAACCTGTCCACCTTAATATAAGTGCCATAGGATACAACTCTAAACCAGGTTCTATATGTTGTGCAGATACGATTTTGCAAAGGACTGCTACAGGCACATTAACCATGCTAATATGACTTCCATACACAATGCCAGATTAACTAGGATTTCGCAGAAACGCAAAGTAAGGAAAATGAACAAAGAGGTTACAAGGCTATTTACTTTCCTGTGGAAAAGGTATTTTGTGCTGGAAATATGTCCTTTCCTCTGTTCATATTGTGCTTTGTGACAGTTTATGTCAAATAATGAGCACTGAGGGATGGGCAGTGAGCACAGGTCCAGTAGCTCACCCACACTGTGCATTGCCAAATTCCCTGCACAGTGTGTATGGGTGTTCATTGAGGGCGGTGGGGTGTAGGGCTTGGGCTTGGGTGGAGGACAGGCCCTGTATTCCACATCTGCTACACATTGACAGATGCTTGCAGATGGAAGTATCCAGGGATAGGATAAAGGCTGGACCTCCTCCCATCTCCCACTGCACATTAAAGAAGGCCTTGCACAAGAATGGAATAGAGCACCTGGTCAGGCATCACCTGTTGAACAAGGCCATAAGCCATGTTCCTCAAGGATTGTCCGCTTGTGGTGGGTTTGATGCAAGATAACTTTCTTATTTTTATGCAATGTATTACTGACTCTCTGATGCAGTTTTACTCGCCCATGTCTCCTCATGTATGTCACTTGCACTAACTCTCATTTAAACACAGACACTTTTTAAATCAATTTTTAATCTATTAAAATTGGTTCTAGAAAGAACAATTTTTCACAATTTTTTGTGTTTATACTTTTTTGGAATAAAATACAAAAATACAACTGCAACAGTGGAATGGGTGTTTTGAAAAAAAAGACAAAATATTTTTGGAAAGTTTGCTGATGTAAAAGGACTTTATTTCTTCATGCTTGCGCTCTCTCCTCTCCAACGGAGATCACCACCCTGGAAACAAGGCCGTGCTAGCCAATTGTGGCAAATCATATATCACGCTCATCTTTCTCTTGCTGGTGGATGTGGAGAAATGGCATCCTTTGATGCAATGTAGATGCTGACTCTTCAGAGTCAGTCTTCTTTTTGGCTGCATTAAATTGCCCTTGATGGCAAGCATTCAGATGCTTGATGATGTTCAGATTGCAATATTTCCCACACCTTCCCCTACCTGAATTTCATATCACATTATGTACAAAGGACATATTTCAATGATAGCTTTTTCTCTCCACCAGGGGCATTGGAGAATTGAACATAGTGATGGAGCGTGGCTGGTGAGCCAAGATGGTGGACGCACTCTAGCGTGGCTCCGCAATCTCACCCCTTTTGCACTAGCTCAGTCATCCACTGCTCAGTCTGAACACATCTGATTATGGATGCTGATGGCTGTCACTGCACTTTTCTGAGGAGCCCACTCCCTCAACAACTGCAGGAACTGTAGTGGTGACAACTTGAGAACTTCACCAATGAGGTAGGGAGCTGCAGAGAGAATCAGCAGCACATTGGGCGCCTTGTGGGGCTGGCCCGGCAGTACTGGACTGCCCCATACTCACCTGCTGCCCGATTACTACGGGTGACTAAGGTGCTCTCAACTGGGCAGACGATGAGGTGATGCATTGTGGCAGCCTGGCCCAAGGGGGGCTGTAGTAGCGCCGGAGCGAGTCCCCTGGAGGAGGCCGATCCACTGCTAGCCAATTAATACATGCGACTGAGGTGCGATCAACTGAGCAGACGAAGAGGTGATGTGTCAGCCGCAGCACTGGACCTGGTACCACGGCAGCCTAGCCCAAGGGGAGCTGCAGTGGTGCCGGAGCGGGTCCCTGGAGGAGGCCAATCAACAGAGGCTGGGATCATCGAGGAAAGGCGAGCTTAAACCAGGAGTGCAGCTGTGGCATACTTGGTGGCCTGCCCTTCCCCAGACTGCAGCCCCTACTGGAGCTCAGAGGTGGGGTCAGGCCTAGCCTCGGCTGCAATGGGGGGCAGTGCTGGGGGCTGCGGCACTGCACAGCACGCTGCTGCTGGCAGTGCTCCGACATCACCGCTGAGGCCAGCCTTGCGCAGAGAGGGTTCCTCTTGGCCCTAACTCACGGGGACACCGCCACGGAGGGAGGACGGACAGGTGGGAGCACAAGGACAGCATCGGGCCCAGGTCCCCAGTCCTGGATGAACTGTGGAGTTGGGCGAATGACTTCAGGCATGCGCGTCCCATCGAAAGAGCAAATGCCAGGCAATACTACACGTTAAAACCTGCAAACACACTCACATCCACCGGGGATGAATTTCAACAATTGGCACACAAGCGATGATACTATGGGCTCTCCATCTGACCATTATTTGAGGGGTCTTGCATAGTGCCTGACCTGGCCTTCACCCCGGTGGCATTCTTGAACTGTACCTAGGGCATGAAGCGGCCATCCTTAGATTAGAGCTTTTGAGCATGAAGATGCGGACCTGACCAGGAGATACTGAGACTTTTGCATGTTGTGCATTGTCCTTGGCCCGCTCTCCTGCCTGCTAGTAAGTGAGGGACTCTATTTGGGTGCCCCACCACTGCTAACAGTGACCAATGTTTTAGTGAGCAGGATGCCCATTCTCAAGCTGCCCACTGACCTGCTGGATAATCTCTTTCCCCCTCATGATGACTAGTGTGGGGATCCATATGAAGCGAGGAAATTGGCAACATACATGGGCCTTGGAGTGGTGTTTCGGTGGCCCCCTTGGTCTGCTGTTGGCCTCATCCTGTGGCCTATTTACTCTTCTGTGCTGACATGAGATAAGATGGGATAAGATGGGGAAATGCCTAGCTGACCCTCTGGAATGAAATGCCCTGGTCCTCTGCACCACAGTCGGCTCGGGAGTTGATGCTGTTTTGGCGGCTGCGGTTCTTGGCTGCCGTGTAGATTGTACAGCGACTCATCGAATTAGATACCCAGACCCAGAAACCGACCAATTGGCTGGGGGTGCAGACCCCAGACATGGCCCGAACTTACATCAGGTCCCCCTGATGCCTAACACCTAGCAGATAGTCATATGTCATTTAAACTCCAACTCACTGCCTGCGTCGGCTTGGCCTGCGACAGACGCAGAGGAGGGTACTGGGAAATGCCTTGGAGACGAGTCACCTTACCTGACATTGAACGCCATATTAGACAGTGTACTACAGGATGTGGAGAAAATCGAAATCTCCCTTGACCAGATGCGCACATCGCTTGAGACCAAGATAGGCAAGGTGAACACGGACTTCACTGTCCCGCGTGCAGACCACCACAAACTGTCTGACAGAGTACACAACAATGAACAGGCACTAACAGAGAACCGCCAGCAACCCATGAGAACACAACAATATTATAAACACTGCTAGAGATCCTTAACAAATTGGAGCACAGAGTAGAAGACGCAGAGGGCTGCTTACGCAGAAACAACATACAGGTGGTGGGTCTCCCGAAGGGTGAAGGGGCCCTGGATGCAGTGACCTATACCGAAAACTGGATACACACGCTACTGCCTGATATTTCATTGTCAACTTTCTTTACAGTTGAACGTGCCTACATAGTGCCGTAGCATAGACCGTCACTGGGTGCTAATCCCAGGCCTTTCCTGTTTGGGTAACTAAATTACAGAGACCGAGACACCATATTACGAGAAGCACGTAAACTGCAGGAAATTAGGTTGAACAATGCCTTGGTCATGTTAATCCCAGTTTACACCGTATCTGTGCAAAAACAGAGGAATTCCTTTGAAGCAGTCAAGCACCGCCTTCGTTAACTGAACATGTGTTATTTATTGCTGCTCCCTGCTTGCCCCTCTGAATAATAGTAAAGGGCATCTTTCATTTCTTTGACTCACCAGAGGATGCGTAGGACTGGATGGAGGCCACTGGCCTCATGGCTTTGCGCCCCTCGCCCGCCAAAGCAGAGGGGATGCGACATGAGGTGAAGGGCTGCCGACGGGGTCGCAACAGGCGTCCCAACCACCAACCCCTGCCGAGGGCCGTACCGAACCTGGAACAGATGATCTTGGAGCGGCGACAGGCCCTAGATGTAGCCGCCCCAATACATGAACACACTCTAAATTCATATCAAGATACCAGCTCTACCAAATCCTTGAGCGACAATGGCTCCAGAAATACTTGGCCGGCAGAGATTGAATCACCAGCCCTGCCATCGGTAACTATGCAGACGGCTGATGACATTATATAAAGGACATGATGATGGCCGGAGCTGCAGCACCAGCGGGCCGCTGGGGGCTAGTGGTAGCTCCTTAGCGTGTGCATTGGCCACCCTAGCACTGCACCTCATGGACATACTGATAATGTAGCAGTCAATGCAACTGAAGCATAGAATTACAGGGCAACACAAAACAATTCTTGTCAGGATTCCTGCCACAGCTCATCTCTCTTGCCTATCACAATATACCGGCATGACTCATATCATTCCTCTCAACACTTATAAATGAATAAACGTCTTGTACCCTGAATTTTGACATTATTACATGCTGCTGGTACTAGCTAGCTGCAGCTGGTGTTCCCCAGTTTGTTTGAAAAGGTTTAACAGGGTTTTACAAATGTTTTATCATGCATATGCAAGGTCAGGTTTCAGGTTTCAGGCACCAGGAAAACATCTAGAAAATCTACCAGAATAAGCATCAAGCAACCAGCATAGATTACCTCAAAATGAACATTTTGAAAGGCAGCCCTCATCAAATTAATCCCATGCACCTGCTCCTTGCTATAAGCAATTAGAATGCAACCTTTGTGAACATTCTAAAACACCTTCTAGTAGATAGCCTCATCAAATTAGTCATCTGTACCTGTTCCTTGCTATAAGCCATTAGAACCCGAACTTTGTGAACACTCTAAAACACCTTCTAGAAGACAGCCTCGTCAAATTAATCATCTGCACCTGTTCCTTACTATAAGCAATTAGAACATGACTTTGTGAACATTCTAAAGCACCTTCTAGAAGGCAGCCTCATCAAGTTTATTATCTGCACCTGTTCCTTGTTGCAAACAATTAGAATGTGACCTATATGACCGTTCTAAAGCAGTCTTATTTAAAGAACATCCACACTCCTCCCCTTCATTTAGCTTCTTCGCCTGTCACTTACCTGTTTCCCAGTTTCCAGGACTCTGTCTTGCCAGCTCCATTGATCCTTCTGCTTCAAGCTCACCACAAAGAATGTCCCACTTTATCTTGCATGTGGATGGGAAAAAAAACAAGAAGAAAAGGAGAGACGCAGTAACAGAGTTGATTTTACTATGCGCTGAGTTCACAACATCATGCTGCAAGCAAAGTAACCAGTGTTTTTGTTCAACTTGTACATACTGTTGGCAGGGCTTTGCCAGGGAGGACTTGGGTGAAGCTAACCCTGTCCAAATATGCTTTTGGGTTTTATGCTGATATCACGCTCACAAACATTTGATAAAGGAGCCTCTACGGACAATCTAAATGAAAACAACAATAAAAATAAAGGTTGGTTGAGAGTTGAAAAACTTTTGTGAGGTGATACCTTAAGAGATAGACTAGACTAAAGCCTTATAATTTATTTGTTCATAGGTACCATATCTGCCGGTACCATTCATCAGAGTGGTGTGAATGCCTGCTGAAGTGTTGCTGTTGAGTAGGCGGGCCACAGGATCTTTGACTCTACACACTCTCTCCATCCCAACCCCCTTCGCCTTGGGATTTGCCACCAGAGCACTGTCTCCTCGGGTAAACCAAGGGCAAGTCTTGGGAGGATTCGGGAACTAGTGTCGCTGCCCCATTGGAATCATCTAGGGTCCAGATATGTGGCTTATGACAATTCTCTTGTTGAGTGTAGCTAGTGTATTACACACTGCACAACAGGGGTCCTCTAATGCTAAGTTTCTGCCACTCATGCTCTCTTTCATTTACAGACACACTCAGTAGTTTGCCACAGTTAGGAGGAACAATTTGGGAAGCTCCCTGTTGCATATCTGCTCTAATAATGTTACAAAAGTTGGGACTACTCTCCCCCATTTTTCTTTTTAAACCAAATGGACACTCCAGAAGTTTCTGGCCCCCCAATATAC
Source organism: Triturus cristatus (assembly GCF_964204655.1). Classification (NCBI taxonomy): domain Eukaryota; kingdom Metazoa; phylum Chordata; class Amphibia; order Caudata; family Salamandridae; genus Triturus; species Triturus cristatus. The sequence continues at coordinate 630,313,281 of NC_140587.1, forward strand.
CTAGAACACTGACACCCATGCGCGCACTGAACTCCTCTCGTTGCACGGCTGCCTGGTGTGGTCGAGACAATGTCACGTTCCTAACATGGCTCACACTAATATCATCACCTGGAACAAAGGTGTGCACACACTTTTGCGCTGCTACTATGTATACTCCTACCTTCAACACAGATCCACCCACATAGCACTACTGCAGGAAACACACCTGACACTCACCAAAGCAGAACTTCTTCACCAACGCTTGCGTGGCCAGCTTTTTGTCACTGACTATTCCGCGTTTGCCAGGGGAGTGCTGATTTGGGTAAAACCAGGGACCCCGTTCATAGCTGACTAGGTGGTATACTAGCTAACTGGAGTGAGATCCCATGGTTGCTAGGTGGCAATTTGAACTCTGTCCTCAGTACTACATTAGATCGCTCATTCCTATCCCTGTCATGCACTTTAGCCGAATGAATGATGTTACAACGCATACATTTACAATGCATGCCTTTAAAACGCTGTTTTTACATCGCAACATCCTTTACAATGCATTCTTTTACATCGCTTGCCATTACATCGCATTTTCAGAAACTACCTTTACAATGCATTCCATTACATCACATTATACCTTTACAACGCATACCATTACAATGCATACCATTACATCGCATTTAAGGTAAGTGTTGGATAGTATAGGGGTAATAATGACTATTCTAACTCCAGTGAGTGCATCAGTAGGGTAAGTGTTGGATAGTGTAGGGGTAAAAAATACTATTCTAACTCCAGTTAGTGCAACAGTAGGGTAAGTGTTGGATAGGGTAGGGGTACTATGCGTTGTAATGGTATGCATTGCAATGACTTGCAATGTAATGCGTGCGTTGTAGTGACATGCATTGTAATGACATGATTTGTAGTGACATGTGATGTAATGGCTGCGTTGTAATGGCATGCGAAGTAAAGGATGTTGCGATGTAATGACTGCTATGTAAAGGTAGTGTGATGTAATGACTGCATTGTAAAGGTTGTTTCCCACTGTACACTTTGCCGCTGGATTCAAGCAAGCCTGGCTGAAGACGGCTGTAATGCCAGAAACCCGTCCTAGGAAGCTTGTTTCCGGTCCAGGGAAGGCATAGCTTGGCAGTTCGGGCTGGACTGTTCCCATGAGGCACAGGGTCAGACTGATTTGCATATGGCCATGTCTGAACTGGGGTGGCAGAGTGGGCTAAAGAACGGTGATGGATCAAACCCAGATCTGTTGACTGGGTGTGAGTGTTTGATTGGTTCTGATGCTCCGTCCATCACCACCCCCTTTTGTTTCCCACTGTAGCCACGCCCAACGCCCATTCCTTGAGTACCTGGCTCCATCACCGGTCCCTCATCAACATATGGCACACACACAACCCTGACATGCGAGTATATATCTTCAACGCTTGACTTGCACCTCCGAATGGACCGAATTGTAGCATCACCGGTGCTCCTTCCCATCATCAGACAGACTGACTGCTCGGGTCACATACACTCCGACCACAACCCTCAATCCCTGCAACTAGTGTGGGAGATGAGCCCCCCGCCCATACCAACATAGCACCTCCAACCTGCAGCCTTGGCGGGCCCATCGTTCCTGGAGTCACTTGGTGCTGCACAGCAGAATACTTTGACCTCAACAGTGGCTCAACAAATAATAAACTGCTCAAATCTGATGCCTTTAAGGTGATCATCAGTGGGTGCAGCTTGGGATTTACCTGGAACATCCGTAAACAGCTAGATACCGCCATTGGCAGGATTGAACACAAGTGGCGACACAACCAGAAGACACATAGCAATTAAATTAAGCATGTAGTGAACCGATCGCATTATTAGAGCTCCTACAATGCTTAAACTATGTAGCACACTCCACTCGCACTCATCAGATAGAACGGGACATCTGCTCGCATGGCTGATATGCCAGGAGCAGGCCCAGCACCCCATCCACACTTTGCGAGCCCAAGCGTGTAATCTCCTACACACACAGAATGAAATACATACTGAATTGACCTGACTATGTGTCTCTCTACGAGTCGACCGTCCACCTCCACCAGACCCATCTCGAGAGTTTCTTCTCCCACATACAATTGCCCACTATCACTCACGCACAATGCGGAGAATTAAATGAACCAATCACACTCTTTGAAGTCCATGAAGCCATCTGAGTCCTGGCAACAGGCAAAACTCCTGGACCCGGTGGCCTACCAGCCGAATATTGCAAGACTTATGCCCGATATTGGCTCTGCAATTGCATGCCATGTATACAAACGCCCTTACGACTTCCATTCTCCCTCCATCACTATGTGATGCACTGGTAATCTCCTTTCCAAAACCTGGCAGATATCCTACCACCCTGGGTTCCTACCGTCCTCTGGCCCTACTAAACACAGATTATAAAATCCTAGCTAAAATACTTGCCGGCGGCTGGTGACATTGTCCCGACCCTGGTCCACTCAGACCAAAATGGCTGTGTTCCAGCTCGCAACACTTCACTGAATCAGAGACGTATTTCCGGGTCTCTGCTTATTCTGCACTCCAATGGCCACATTCTGGGCGTTTGGTACTCTTCCTTGAAGAGGCCTTTGATTCAATGGAATAGGAATTTCTTTTTACCATTCTACCCTGATAAGCATAAGGGATAGATTCCTTTACTTCATTCGATTATTTTGCACAGTCAGGGTGAAGATGGGCTCCTACATCTCTGATCCAATCCCAGTGGGTCAAGGTACCCACCAGGGGTGCCCACTTTCTCCGCTGCTCTTTTTTCTGGCCTTAGGGCCAATAGCGGCTGCCATTTGTACAGAAAGTGCAGACTGGGGCATCCCCCTGGGTGACAACATGCACACAATCTCACTATACGCTGATGAGATTCAGATGTACATTCGAGACGTGAGGGCAATTCATCCCCTACAGGCTCAAACTCTTTTGCCGCCCTCTCTGGTCTACAGGTTAATTGGACTAAATCATGCCTCTACCCATTTTCTCATGTGTGTCCAGATCCCGCTTTTATTCTTAATGGCGTCTCCATAGCATGGCAGCCTGATAACTTCCATTACTTGGGGATAAGGGTGTATCGGTCAAAAATCAAAGGAGAATGAATCACACATCCTGTTCTTACCAGGGTCTAGGGTTCTTGTATGGTGAAGACCCTCATTCACATTAAGCATACAGTGTGGTATATCTTGAATATCCACTCCATTGCTATGTGAGTAGTATCATCATTGGGTCTTTTATCACTTGAGTTCTCCAAGTGATCTCCTTAGCCTCCACCTAGAGGTAGAACGTCTGGTTTTTCGACAGTTGTGAAAAGTAAGTGCAAAGGTGAGTTGTGAAGAGTGAGGTTAAAATTGCCTCCTGTCCTCCGGTAAATCTTTTATTTACCAAGGATGGGCCAAGATTAAAAAGGTGAATTGGTGGCGCTGTAGTGGAAGTGTCAATGTCCCATTGCGCCCGATTGTAGGTCTTAATAGGTCGACATGTTTTGGCCCTTGGTAGCCCTCACGGGTCTGTGAGCCTTTTTCAGGACCAAATCGAAGTAAGCTACCCTTGAGGTAGCTTATAGGGGGGTAGGCAAATTTACTCACCCTGCTTCATCACTGAGCCCATTAGCTCATCTTCATGTATGGGTTATAGAAGGTACTACTGTCTATAACTGGGAGAGATAAAAGACACTATTGACAAACAATCATCGATACATTTTGTACATTATGATATAAGGGTGTATCACCAACAAGCGGAATTGCTTTATGGTAATCTTGGGAAACTGATAACAGCTCTTCGATCCCAGATGTCCTTATGGCACACGCTTCCCCTGACGGTCATGTGTAGGGTGGCCTTACTTAAAGATTGGCCCTTCCAAGGCTGCTATACCATTTCACTAAGTTGCCCTGTTGCATCACACCCCCCTTCTATACATTTGAAAGTACCATGAGGGAATTAATGTGGAGCAACTCCCATTGCCGCGTAGTTCTTTCTAAGCTCTACCTGCCTACTGACCAGGGGGGCGAGTTGTTCCAAACATGGAACAATACTTCCTCGCCTCACAGCTCCAGTGGGTGGCAAGGTGGATGGCAGGTCTTAAATTATCCGACACGGTCACACTCTCACCACCTTGGTCGCTTTCATCACTACTTCAGTTGTTCCACCCTTGCACCAGGGGGAGCCCACCAGAATTCCTGCTGCTCAGAGTTGCATACTAATGTTACCATAGAAACTTATGCAGAACACGAACATCAGTACCACATGCGCCGGCACTACCATTGCAGGGCATGCCTAGGGGCTGAGTTATCACCACTTCCACAGAACTGCCCCTATGGCAGGAGGCTGGGTGACCTGTATCGGGATGGTATCTTCATACCCTACGACACACTAATGGAGGAAAATGGCCTGCACCCACGCCAATTCCTATCACACACTTCGCTACTTATGGCCCTGGGTGACAAGTAGGGGGACATGGCAAGAGAACACCAAACACATTTGACCATTCAGTATTTACATATCATGGGACAGGGGAGTTATCGTACAAAATGTTTTGTTACGTCACTCTGGAATCACACTGCGGTGTCACTGCTGCCCCTGCAACAACACAGGGAGACAGACATGCATCGTCCCTACACAAATGCACCACGATTCTAGAAAGCCCCAGTTGTATCCCCCCAATGCACGCTTCCGCCTTATGCAATATTACATAGTACAGAGAGCATACATCACTCCACCTAAAGCTAATAGATATTTCAACAGCACAGACACCACCTGCCCACGATGCCCCCACACAGACGCCGACCTTTTCCACATGCTATGGTACTGCCAAACCCTTGACACATACTGGCGGTCAGTCACACTCACATTATACAGTTGCACAGGACACACTATGCCTCATACATGGGAAATATGCATACTACACCTCTTTCCTAGAAATAAATTACAGAAAGTCACTTCCCGCTTCCTAGACCTGGGCATGCTGGTAGCAAAGTGATTGATCACGAAGCAGTGGTAATCATCCGAACCCTCTAACTCAACAGCCTAGAGATGCTCGCTACTGGTATGGGCCAAGGCTGAAAGTGTTGCACAAAGAGACACATTAGGCCTGAGAAAAATCCCTTTAGCAGCTAAATGGGATGCCATATTGCATGGTTTCCACAATCAGCTGACACCAGAACCCAACCTTCTAGACCCCATGGCTCCAACAGATTTGAGGAAAGAAGGACACCCACCAATCTCAAGCATAGATATATTCAGGCTCCTTGAGCCGGTGGAGCTGATGAGCTCATGGTTACACACCTGCGCGCTACGAGAGGTACTTTACCTGAGAACACTTATTTTAGCAGCCTACACAGCAACCCTACACACTCACCTACTCCCTGCTGACGAGAGGCAACTGCCTCGAAACACGTGTCCAGGGATGGCTAACGCTACACTTACTTGCACTCATGACTCAGGCATAAGCGTACCCGCCGACGCTGACTTCAGGGACCACAATTCTTTGGGGCAACACGCTGGTAGGTAGAGCAGTGTGCGACCAATTGGACTTTTGTTAATATTCAGGCTCCTTGAGCCGGTGGAGCTGACGAGCTCATGGTTACGCACCTGCGCGCTACGAGAGGTACTTTACCTGAGAACACTTATTTTAGCAGCCTACACAGCAACCCTACACACTCACCTACTCCCTGCTGATGAGAGGCAACTACCTCGAAACACGTGTCCAGGGATGGCTAACGCTACACTTACTTGCACTCATGACTCGGGCATAGGCGTACCCGCCGACGCTGACTTCAAGGACCACAATTCTTTGGGGCAACACGCTGGTAGGTAGAGCAGTGTGCGACCAATTGGACTTTTGTTATTATTCAGGCTCCTTGAGCCGGTGGAGCTGACGAGCTCATGGTTACGCACCTGCGCGCTACGAGAGGTACTTTACCTGAGAACACTTATTTTAGCAGCCTACACAGCAACCCTACACACTCACCTACTCCCTGCTGACGAGAGGCAACTACCTCGAAACACGTGTCCAGGGATGGCTAACGCTACACTTACTTGCACTCATGACTCGGGCATAGGCGTACCCGCCGACGCTGACTTCAGGGACCACAATTCTTTGGGGCAACACGCTGGTAGGTAGAGCAGTGTGCGACCAATTGGACCAATCTCAAGCATAGATGACCAAGGGATGTGGGGTTCGGAGCTTGATGTTTACCTCCCACACTTGATATAACATCAGGAGCCAACCACCTGTGGGTACTACACTCACACTTATCGCACGTGGGGGGCCAGAATCACGCTAGTTGGGCTAAGTTTCTTTTTCCCCGTTATTATTACTTTGTCTTCTTCCTTTCTCTCCCGCATCCTGTGGGTAACAAGTGGAAACAGGACTAATGCTCTGCTTGTACTACACAGGGATGGCCCCAATCATAGCAACTGCCATTGCTCGCCGCGTGCTACTGGACATGAAACATAGGAAGTGTCCGGCCTGTAGGCCACTTTATATGTACTCATCTCTGAAAACGAGGAGAAAGTCAAAATGTAGGGATGTTGATACTTGTTCTGTGTGAGCACATTGTATACCCAGTATTGTAATTACCATTGCGCAGATGATCCTTGAAATGTAATTGTTTAGCTCTGTTAACAAAAATAAAAACAGATAAAAAAAAAAACGAATTGCCACATATTAGAATTGTGGTGATAATCTGACATGGTGGCCTCACGCAGATCTTGTATGCTTTTCTGAGCAGCTTCCTCTGGACTTCCTCTTTGCTTGTCATCCTGCCTGGACGCCATAGTTGACAGTGGGAAAGTTTTGTATCCCCAAAAAATGAAACAACAGCTCTCCTGTTGCATTGTCTATGGCATGGAGAATAATGATATGTCTCTAAAGGACAAGAGCTATTTGATTTTGAAATAATAAAGTCACAGGAACCAATTAAATCTTTCCAATGGCATGCAAGGATTCTCAAATACTCTGTGGCAACAAGAGCATACCTTGGAGTCACACTACTGATTCTCTGTAATGCTGTCTAAAAAAAGCTTAAACATGGAAGTTTGAAAACTACCAGTACAGTTCTCAGGTTCAAGATGCTCTTAGAAAAGCCCTGACCTCAAATTATAAAAAGGAGTTTGTTATTTATCAACTTTGTAAAAAATGCATGGGACCGCAACCCCGGTTTTGAAGTTGTGGATCCTGAAAAGGAAGTCCCACCTTTCTGCTCTTGTGTGACTATCGCAACACTGTAGCATTGTTTCTAATGGAGCCACAGAAGGTCTGTGCATCCAAAAATAAATGAGAGGAGCCATTTCATTGGTTAAACGGTCCAAATTATTTCAAAACGAAACCCATGGTCTCTAGAAATAAAGGGCCCATTCTTTGGAGGACATTGTTTTGTCTTCGTTCTTCAGAAGATGAGAAACAGAAACCTTATCCATCATGGCATCCTAGTCCAGTGGAAAAGGCCAAGCAGCAACAGGGGCAACAGCAGGACTATCTTCTGTAACTTCTGTACAACCTCACCAGGACATTGTGGTGTTTAAGATTCTCAAGATTTTAAATAAAGATTTAGATCTACTAAGAGATCAACAGTGATATAACATGCAAGATTCAAAGCATGATAGATAAGAAAGAAATACTTTTGAAGCATATCAGATCCTTTACTGGATGGAAAGGAAGAAAAAAAGATGTGTCTATATCAATTAAAAAAATATTTAACCTACATGATTCAATAAAAAAAATGTTTACTTAAAAAAAAATTAAAACATTCCGCAGCACATCATTTCATTAGCTGGGCTGTATAACATCTGGAAAATGCTCTAGCTGACTTAATACCATATTTGACAAAAGGAGGTTTTTAAAAACAATATCTAGGGTATTTGTTCTAGGGCAAACAAATAAAATATGATCTACCATTTGTGCAGCACCCTCACATAGATTACACAACCTGCCATACCAACTTATTCACTAACAAGCATCTGTAACACAAGTTAGAGGGAGACAGTTCAGCCTAAACAATAACATACAGCAGCCAACACTATGCTCTAGGGGCCAGATGTACGACCAGTGTAAATTGCGACTCGCATTTACAATGTACAGCAGTGTCAGAGACACTGATTACGATCCCAAATGGGGTCGCAAAATGCGAGCTCATGAATATTAATGGGAACTCGCAATTTGCACCCCATTGGCAATGGCTGGCCCTCCCAGGGATGATGGCCTGCTGGGCTCAGCAGACCTCCATGTCTGGGAATGATTTTCAATAAAGCATATATATTTTTTTAAATGCCTCCCGTTTTCCTTAAAGGAAAACGGGATGCATTTTAAAAAAAAAAAAAACTGAAACGTTTTCGTTTTATTTTTTAAGGGCAGGTAGTGGTCCCTGGGACCACTGCCTGCTGCAAAAAAATATTTTCCCCTGTATTCCCATTTGCGACTGCATTACCACCCTCTTGAAGAGGGAGGTCAATTGCGAGTGATTTGCTGCCGCAATTGCGGTCGCAAAACAGTCGTACATGGCTTGTTAGTCTCTTTTAGAAATTGTACCTTAGTGAAAGCGGCTTAAAGCAACTCTAAAATACCAACATGCCGTACCTACTGCCATCGCTACAGATGTCTATGGAACAGAGATTCCACTATGCCCTTAATGCACAATAAACTCTATTACTAATGATCGTAATTCATGTCAGTAGCAAGGAGTCTCCTACCGTTTCACTGGCTGCCGCTGCCACCGGCAGGAAGGAGAGTCGCAGGGAAGATGATCCGTCTAGCTCCGTGGGGCCTGTGTCATTCTGCAGAAGCTGTTGGGGAGCTTGGGATGTGGCGGGGCACTGGGTGACTCCATTGGACTATGACGGTCCGATAGAGATAGTAGATGGCACAGCCCCCGAAGCAGCTCTGAGTTTGGCCATCTGCCGCAGTGCATCAGGTGGGTCTCAGAGCCTCTTGAGCTGGGGCAGTTCAGTCGCTGCAGCCAGAGCAGCCTCTGCAGAGCTAGCTCTGCCATGGTAGTGCAGAGCTGCGTACTGACAGCAGCTGCTGGGAAGGTGATCTCCTTAGAACATGCTGCATCCCTCCCTCAAGAACAGCATGTTCTGGGAAATATAATACAACTGCTCACAGAGGCACAGATTTCCTGTGTTTACCGCTCACGATGCACCAAGATTGCACCAATCTTGACGTGCGACAAAAATTAACGGCAGCAGAAATGGGACAAAAAACATATATGAGGGGCACCAAAGAAAGGTATGGTGGTTTTGTGGCCATGCAACCTGCTAGGCTTCCCACGATACTGTATTTGTATGTGGCAGCGTGTGTACAAGTCACCTCACGGGGAGCATGGTGGTGGGCACTGGTAAACTCTGCTGCGTGGCAGTTGCAGAGTTTTTGCCAAACTCCGCTCTAAAAAGAGAGTTCAGAAAGGCAAATTGCATGACTCCGCCGCCGGAGTGGAGTTTACTACTCACCCCTAATGTTAGTAGCCCTTCTGGTATACCCAGAGCCCTAAGTTTCCCCCAGAGGGTATGCCTGTCCACGCAGTCAAAGATAGTAGAAAAATTAATGAAAGCCACGCTAATCACACTTCTGGACATATGTGTCCACAATTAGATGCAACGTAGTTATTTATTCAAGGTGGGACAGTTAAAACCAACCTGTTCCGGGGACACACTTTTCTTTTCTTCTACCCAGCCCGGTAGCTGGCTTAATACACACATTGCATCAAGGAGCATGATTTGCCTATAGCTACGAGGGATGTTAGTATGGCCTTTATTATGTAATGGGAGTACGATACTGCACCTCCAAGAATTGGGCATCTCCCCGGTGAGGTAGCAGTCTCGAAACAGCGCAGCCAAATAAATAGACTAGATCAGCCTCCAGCCTTATGATCATAATAGGCAGCTGGTCAGGACTTCTAGCTCCTGTGCATTCAGCGCCAAGGAGAATCTCTTTAACTTGTGGCCTACATAGATTAGGGAGAGTAGAACATTACATGTCACTAAGCCCGAACTTAGGCACACTACAGCCCATCAGATTGTTATCCAAATAATTCAGTCAAAAACGAGGAAATGTAGTTGTACCATTCCACACAAGTTAATAATTTTAGGCTTACAGGTACTACCACTACATTCCCTGATAATCTCCAGAAGCATCTGTAATTATTTTGTTTGACAACTTCCACAATTTCCACCCACCTCCTATCTGCCTGTTATCTTTGCTGTACCAGCAACCACCTACCTCTACTCCTAAAACAATTTATAACATTGCTAATGTTCATTTGAATAGTAAATGAATTGTCGCCTTTGAAGTTTATTAATCAAGCTATTAAAGATGAAACCCCTAATAGGATTTTTCCCCAGCTTCTCTGTTTTGGTGCAAGTATTCACTGGAAAAATCAAATTTGTCCTTACAACTTTTTGCATATCTTCTGCAAAATAATTCTCTGCAATCTAAACTTGTTCAGGAATTATCCTCTATGGCTCTTCTTAACTCTAAAGATGGGGTCAGTTTTTTAAACGTATTCCATGATGCCCTATGGTGAACGATATTTAGATGCCAAGGAGATATAGCCTCAGGGTTGTCATCAATAGTGAGTGATAAGATTCTATGGTCACTTCAAATGTTATTGATCACCATCAAATCCTTTAGGAGGGGAAAAACCATATAGGAACTTATAATATAATAAATTATCAAAGTAGCATGATGAGTATTGTGAGTCGGGCAGGCAGGGATATCATTATCTACACAACCATTTACAATAATGTCCTGATATTCCCTACATGTTCCCAGCAGAAGGGAACCTCTTTTATTTACTCTGGAGCCTACTGGGAAGATTGTCATCCGAATATTCATCGCCACCGACCTTTCTATATCAGAAAACAGTCTGATCCAAAGGTTGGGAATCGTGGAGTTAAAATCTCATACAATTATTAAATTCCTAGTCTGTTGCTGGTCACCGAAAGCTTTATGAAATGGAAGAATTCTTTTAGAAGGGCATTATTCTCATAAGCCAGGGGTTAAACATGTTCAACAAAAAATATGGGTCATGCTACGATTATGGTTTGAGAAGATTATACAATGCATTAGATTTGATGGATGATAAAGTAATTTAGGGGACCATGAATAGTTGTTAGTCAACAATGTCACTATACCACCACAACGATGGATTTAGGCCCAGATCTCTGTACTGGGGTGAATGTATGACATTGTTCTGCATTCTGTCCATCAATTGTTGTTTTTGCATTTGTCACCCTGAGTGGGAAGTGGGAAGGGTATGCCCAGACGTGGGTCCCGTGCTCTCCATGCCACTGGAATCAAGCTATCCTGGCTGAAGAGGGGTGAAACCCCGAAACGGTCCTAGGATGCTTGTTTCCAGTCCAGGGAGGACCTGGCTTGGCAGTTCGGGCCGGACTGTTCCCATGAGGCACAGGGTCAAGACTGATTTGCATATGGCTGGGTTCAAACTGGAAAGGCATGGTGAGCAAAAAAACGATGGATTTAGGCCCAGGTCTCTGTACTGGGGTGAATGTATGACATTGTTCTGCATTCTGTCCATCAATTGTTGTTTTTGCATTTGTCACCCTGAGTGGGAAGGGTATGCCCAGACATGGGTCCCGTGCTCTCCATGCCACTGGAATCAAGCTATCCTGGCTGAAGAGGGGTGAAACCCCGAAACCGGTCCTAGGATGCTTGTTTCCAGTCCAGGGAGGACCTGGCTTGGCAGTTCGGGCTGGACTGTTCCCATGAGGCACAGGGTCAAGACTGATTTGCATATGGCTGGGTTCAAACTGGAAAGGCATGGTGAGCAAAAAAACGATGGATTTAGGCCCAGATCTCTGTACTGGGGTGAATGTATGACATTGTTCTGCATTCTGTCCATCAATTGTTGTTTTTGCATTTGTCACCCTGAGTGGGAAGGGTATGCCCAGACGTGGGTCCCGTGCTCTCCATGCCACTGGAATCAAGCTATCCTGGCTGAAGAGGGGTGAAACCCCGAAACCGGTCCTAGGATGCTTGTTTCCAGTCCAGGGAGGACCTGGCTTGGCAGTTCGGGCTGGACTGTTCCCATGAGGCACAAGGTCAAGACTGATTTGTATATGGCTGGGTTCAAACTGGAAAGGCATGGTGAGCAAAAAAACGATGGATTTAGGCCCAGATCTCTGTACTGGGGTGAATGTATGACATTGTACTGCATTCTGTCCATCAATTGTTGTTTTTGCATTTGTCACCCTGAGTGGGAAGGGTATGCCCAGACGTGGGTCCCGTGCTCTCCATGCCACTGGAATCAAGCTATCCTGGCTGAAGAGGGGTGAAACCCCGAAACCGGTCCTAGGATGCTTGTTTCCAGTCCAGGGAGGACCTGGCTTGGCAGTTCGGGCTGGACTGTTCCCATGAGGCACAGGGTCAAGACTGATTTGCATATGGCTGGGTTCGAACTGGAAAGGCATGGTGAACAAAAAAACGATGGATTTAGGCCCAGATCTCTGTACTGGGGTGAATGTATGACATTGTTCTGCATTCTGTCCATCAATTGTTGTTTTTGCATTTGTCACCCTGAGTGGGAAGGGTATGCCCAGACGAGGGTCCCGTGCTCTCCATGCCACTGGAATCAAGCTATCCTGGCTGAAGAGGGGTGAAACCCCGAAACCGGTCCTAGGATGCTTGTTTCCAGTCCAGGGAGGACCTGGCTTGGCAGTTCGGGCTGGACTGTTCCCATGAGGCACAGGGTCAAGACTTATTTGCATATGGCTGGGTTCAAACTGGAAAGGCATGGTGAGCAAAAAAACGATGGATTTAGGCCCAGATCTCTGTACTGGGGTGAATGTATGACATTGTTCTGCATTCTGTCCATCAATTGTTGTTTTTGCATTTGTCACCCTGAGTGGGAAGGGTATGCCCAGACGTGGGTCCCGTGCTCTCCATGCCACTGGAATCAAGCTATCCTGGCTGAAGAGGGGTGAAACCCCAAAACCGGTCCTAGGATGCTTGTTTCCAGTCCAGGGAGGACCTGGCTTGGCAGTTCGGGCTGGACTGTTCCCATGAGGCACAGGGTCAAGACTGATTTGCATATGGCTGGGTTCAAACCGGAAAGGCATGGTGAGGAAAAAAACGATGGATTTAGGCCCAGATCTCTGTACTGGGGTGAATGTATGACATTGTTCTGCATTCTGTCCATCAATTGTTGTTTTTGCATTTGTCACCCTGAGTGGGAAGGGTATGCCCAGACGTGGGTCCCGTGCTCTCCATGCCACTGGAATCAAGCTATCCTGGCTGAAGAGGGGTGAAACCCCGAAACCGGTCCTAGGATGCTTGTTTCCAGTCCAGGGAGGACCTGGCTTGGCAGTTCGGGCTGGACTGTTCCCATGAGGCACAGGGTCAAGACTGATTTGCATATGGCTGGGTTCAAACTGGAAAGGCATGGTGAGCAAAAAAACGATGGATTTAGGCCCAGATCTCTGTACTGGGGTGAATGTATGACATTGTTCTGCATTCTGTCCATCAATTGTTGTTTTTGCATTTGTCACCCTGAGTGGGAAGGGTATGCCCAGACGTGGGTCCCTTGCTCTCCATGCCACTGGAATCAAGCTATCCTGGCTGAAGAGGGGTGAAACCCCGAAACCGGTCCTAGGATGCTTGTTTCCAGTCCAGGGAGGACCTGGCTTGGCAGTTCGGGCTGGACTGTTCCCATGAGGCACAGGGTCAAGACTGATTTGCATATGGCTGGGTTCGAACTGGAAAGGCATGGTGAGCAAAAAAACGATGCATTTAGGCCCAGATCTCTGTACTGGGGTGAATGTATGACATTGTTCTGCATTCTGTCCATCAATTGTTGTTTTTGCATTTGTCACCCTGAGTGGGAAGGGTATGCCCAGACGTGGGTCCCGTGCTCTCCATGCCACTGGAATCAAGCTATCCTGGCTGAAGAGGGGTGAAACCCCGAAACCGGTCCTAGGATGCTTGTTTCCAGTCCAGGGAGGACCTGGCTTGGCAGTTCGGGCTGGACTGTTCCCATGAGGCACAGGGTCAAGACTGATTTGCATATGGCTGGGTTCAAACTGGAAAGGCATGGTGAGCAAAAAAACGATGGATTTGGGCCCAGATCTCTGTACTGGGGTGAATGTATGACATTGTTCTGCATTCTGTCCATCAATTGTTGTTTTTGCATTTGTCACCCTGAGTGGGAAGGGTATGCCCAGACGTGGGTCCCGTGCTCTCCATGCCACTGGAATCAAGCTATCCTGGCTGAAGAGGGGTGAAACCCCGAAACCGGTCCTAGGATGCTTGTTTCCAGTCCAGGGAGGACCTGGCTTGGCAGTTCGGGCTGGACTGTTCCCATGAGGCACAGGGTCAAGACTGATTTGCATATGGCTGGGTTCAAACTGGAAAGGCATGGTGAGCAAAATAACGATGGATTTAGGCCCAGATCTCTGTACTGGGGTGAATGTATGACATTGTTCTGCATTCTGTCCATCAATTGTTGTTTTTGCATTTGTCACCCTGAGTGGGAAGGGTATGCCCAGACGTGGGTCCCGTGCTCTCCATGCCACTGGAATCAAGCTATCCTGGCTGAAGAGGGGTGAAACCCCGAAACCAGTCCTAGGATGCTTGTTTCCAGTCCAGGGAGGACCTGGCTTGGCAGTTCGGGCTGGACTGTTCCCATGAGGCACAGGGTCAAGACTGATTTGCATATGGCTGGGTTCAAACTGGAAAGGCATGGTGAGCAAAAAAACGATGGATTTAGGCCCAGATCTCTGTACTGTGGTGAATGTATGACATTGTTCTGCATTCTGTCCATCAATTGTTGTTTTTGCATTTGTCACCCTGAGTGGGAAGGGTATGCCCAGACGTGGGTCCCGTGCTCTCCATGCCACTGGAATCAAGCTATCCTGGCTGAAGAGGGGTGAAACCCCGAAACCGGTCCTAGGATGCTTGTTTCCAGTCCAGGGAGGACCTGGCTTGGCAGTTCGGGCTGGACTGTTCCCATGAGGCACAGGGTCAAGACTGATTTGCATATGGCTGGGTTCAAACTGGAAAGGCATGGTGAGCAAAAAAACGATGGATTTAGGCCCAGATCTCTGTACTGGGGTGAATGTATGACATTGTTCTGCATTCTGTCCATCAATTGTTGTTTTTGCATTTGTCACCCTGAGTGGGAAGGGTATGCCCAGACGTGGGTCCCGTGCTCTCCATGCCACTGGAATCAAGCTATCCTGGCTGAAGAGGGGTGAAACCCCGAAACCAGTCCTAGGATGCTTGTTTCCAGTCCAGGGAGGACCTGGCTTGGCAGTTCGGGCTGGACTGTTCCCATGAGGCACAGGGTCAAGACTGATTTGCATATGGCTGGGTTCAAACTGGAAAGGCATGGTGAGCAAAAAAACGATGGATTTAGGCCCAGATCTCTGTACTGGGGTGAATGTATGACATTGTTCTGCATTCTGTCCATCAATTGTTGTTTTTGCATTTGTCACCCTGAGTGGGAAGGGTATGCCCAGACGTGGGTCCCGTGCTCTCCATGCCACTGGAATCAAGCTATCCTGGCTGAAGAGGGGTGAAACCCCGAAACCGGTCCTAGGATGCTTGTTTCCAGTCCAGGGAGGACCTGGCTTGGCAGTTCGGGCTGGACTGTTCCCATGAGGCACAGGGTCAAGACTGATTTGCATATGGCTGGGTTCAAACTGGAAAGGCATGGTGAGCAAAAAAACGATGGATTTAGGCCCAGATCTCTGTACTGGGGTGAATGTATGACATTGTTCTGCATTCTGTCCATCAATTGTTGTTTTTGCATTTGTCACCCTGAGTGGGAAGGGTATGCCCAGACGTGGGTCCCGTGCTCTCCATGCCACTGGAATCAAGCTATCCTGGCTGAAGAGGGGTGAAACCCCGAAACCGGTCCTAGGATGCTTGTTTCCAGTCCAGGGAGGACCTGGCTTGGCAGTTCGGGCTGGACTGTTCCCATGAGGCACAGGGTCAAGACTGATTTGCATATGGCTGGGTTCAAACTGGAAAGGCATGGTGAGCAAAAAAACGATGGAATTAGGCCCAGATCTCTGTACTGGGGTGAATGTATGACATTGTTCTGCATTCTGTCCATCAATTGTTGTTTTTGCACTATACCACCACAAGCTTGCCCTTTTCTGGATTTTTTTGCAGGATTAGTTACCCATGTCTCTTGTATATAATATCTGGATTTAAGGGGGCAGTATTCAGAATTTTCTCCATGCTTTTTGAGCAGCCCACTAAATTCCACAGAGATTTTAGTAGGATCATTAAATAGGTTGCCTTAAGAGAGTTGACCTAGAATCCTTATAATTGTTTAGGGCCCCTGATGTGGTAATGGTTTTCATTACCATATCACCGGCTTCTGCTGCATTTCAGCCAGAAAGAGAGTTTGGTGTGGACGTTTTTCATACACCCACCTGGTAAAAAAAACTAAATACCCACAATGTGACATGCAGGCTCTGTAATCAGGTGTTACAAAGAGGCCATCTAGGCATATCCTTATTTGGGTCATCAGGGACAATTAATCCCCTCAGAGCTATGCATCCCAATGAACTCCCCAACGCGGGAGTCCAGAAAAAGAGGTTGGAGTAGCAAGATGAAGGCATTGACACAGAAATTGCTAACCACAATGGAGACAACTCTGATCCATGACAGCAGAAGGTTTGTAGCATACTCCATCTCCTGCAAAAAAAGTAATTTGCTCAGAGAAAAAAACCTGTGGATCATCCCAACCATGATGGGCTACAACTTCAAGAAACATCATAAAGACGTTTATTAAAGTATGAAGAAAAAATAAAATACGTGCAAAAAACACATCCACAAAGTGGAGTAGTTCTACAGTATGCACCTGAGCCCTGCTTCAGATGTGTTGCCTGTTGTACAGCCATGCTCAAAATTCCAAAGAGTAGAGCACTTTACCCTGAACTACACAATGATGACTCTAAGAATGAGGACCCCTCCTTCTCAACAGGCACCCATCGCTCACAAAACTACAAGATCTGCAGATGGACGGGCACACATGAAATATAGCACGTCTATGACAAATTCAGTACATTCCATGGAGTTGTAAATAAGACATTATTTTTGTATGTCTAAAAAGATATCTGTTTCTTACTGGTTGCTCCCAGGTTTTGTTTGAAAAAGCTTAATAGCTTTAACAAATGTTTTACCATGCAAACGCAAGGTCAGGTTTCAGGTGCCATGGAAGCATTCAGAAAATCCACCAGAATAAGCATCAATCAACCAGCGTAGGTGACCTCAACGTGAACCTTCTGGAAGACAGCCCTCATCAAATGAACCCCATGCACCTGTTCCTTGCTATAAGCAATTAGAATGCAACCTCTGTGAACATTCTAAAACTCTTTTTAGAAGACAGCCTCATCAAAGTAATCATCTGCACCTGTTCCTTGCTGTAAGCAATTAGAAGGCGACCTTTGTGAACATTCTAAAACACCTTCTAGAAGACAGTCTCATCAAATTAATAATCTGCACCTGTTCTTTGCTATAAGCAATTTGAATGCAACCTTTGTGAACATTCTAAAGCAACTTCTAGAAGGCAGCCTCGTCAAATTAATTATCTGTACCTGTTCCTTGTTACAAACAATTAGAATGTGACCTTTATGAACGTTCTAAAGCAGTCTTATTTAAAGACCATACACATTCCTTTCCTTCGCTTAGCCTCTTCGCCTTCAACTTACCTGTTCGCCATCATCCAGGACTCTGTCTTGCCAGCTACCTTGATCCTCCCGCTTCGACCTCACTGCAAAGAATGTCCCGCATTAGTCTTGCACCTGGATGAAAAAATAACAAGATGAAAAGGAGAAACAAATTAACAAACTAGATTTTAATATGCCCTGAGCTCAACCGCAACATCATGCTGCAAACTAAGGTAACCAGTGTTTTTGTTCAACTTGTACATATTGTTGGCATGGCTCTGCCAGAGAGGACTTGGGTGAAGCTAATACCATCTAAATTTGATTTTGGGTTTGATGCTGAAATCATACTCAGTACAATTCTGAAAATGTTGATAAAGGAGCCTCTAAGGACATTTTAAAACAAAACAAAACTACAACAAAACTAAAGGTTGGTTGAGATTTGAAAAGCTTCCATGAGTGATACCTTAGGATAAAGAGTTAATACTAGACCAAAGCCTTATTATTTGTTTGTTTACAGGTACCATTCATCAGACTGGTGCGAATACCTGCTGCTTTGTTGCTGTTAAGTAGATGAGCGGCAGTATCATTGACTCTATATGCTCCCTCCATCCCAACCCCCTTCCCCCTGGGATTTGCCACCAGAGCAGTGTCTCCTCTTGTAAACCGGGGGTAAGTCTTGTGAGTATTCGGAAACTAGCATCGCCACCCCATTGGAATCTAGGTAGGTCGCTTATAACACCCACTGTCTCCTCCTCCCTCTGCCTACTCTGGCCGTCTCTCTTGAAGTACCTGCAGCTGCCTCTTCTTTCATTTCTCTCGGCTCCATGTGCACACCATGTACTGTTTCAGCTACAGACATACTACCGAGGTGGGAGGCCCACTCACGTTACACTGCTTCTGCCTGCTCCCTGATTGTGACTTCAACAGTTTGACGCACCTTCAAAGCAGTTGTGACCTCTCCGAAACCCCTTGCTCCAATGAAGTGTTCCATTTCAATCTGGACATTCACAGTTTTACAGGACACATCTCCAGTGGCATTGGGCAGCTGGTAAACAGACCTTACACGCTTCTCTAGCCTGCATATGAGATGTCTCCACCTCCGTCTGAGACGTATAGAATCATCTTACAGTGATCCACCTAATTCTGTCACTGCATGTGCCAAAATATATATTTATTTTGTCATGAAACTTTGCCCTTCAGTCCCTACCCTGAAACATCTTTCAAGTTTATTTTTAAACCACTCCACTTTCTTACCCATGATCCGCAATGCTGCTTCAAATGCTAGCAACACAGCCAGCATGGAACATCAAAAGTATGAAATTCCCTGGGTAATTCTACACCCCCATGTTCTTCTATGCCACTTGCGGGCTTTGTCCTCATTCCAGTTATTTGGAAATGTATATGTTTCAGGTGCTGGGGAGATGACATCAATGTTGTCTGAAGTCTTGCAGGTGGAGACTGGCATGGTGTTTCTGGGGTCCAGGGCCCATGCAGACACCTTCATGCTACAGGTGGAGTGGATCTCACAAGTGGTGTGCAGTGCTGGGCTTTTATTTATTTATTTTTATTTATTTATGTGTTTTATAGAGCACAAACTTGACCCGTTAGGGTATCAGAGCGCTTTACAGGGGAGCAAAGCAATATACAGACAGATTTAGAGTCGACCAGTTACAGCTCAAGTAGCAGTATAGTGCAGGAATATATATACACGAAGCATGTATTTACATTTTACATAAGCGATTACAAAGAGCGACAAACCATATTTACAGAGTACATTTTCAATAATTCTGACCCGGTCCCAAGATTCTGGTGTTTCGGGAGACCCGGTAGTTAGGGGGGAGGTAGTGGGCCGTCATAGGCTATGCCAAAGAAGTAGTTGAGGTAGTGTTAGACGAGAAATTTGCCCATAAGGAAGATTTTGGCATCCTTTTTGAAGTGAGACAGTGAGGGGATTCTTCTGATGTGGGGTGGGAGAGAGTTCCATATTCGTGGAGCAGCCCCTGAGAAGGCCCGATTGTACGTTTTTTTTTCCGAAAACGTGCAGGTTGGAGCAGGAAATCCCTGGCGGATCTGGAGTTTCTGGTTCCTCCGGAGATCATGAGTTTCTGTGTCAGATATGCGGGGGAGTTAGAGTGTAAAGCTTTGTGCGTGATGCATGCTAGCTTGAGCTGTATTCTTGCCTCCAAGGGAAGCCAGTTGAGAGCTTTCAGGTGTGGGGAAATATGATCGTATTTCCTTGTGCCAGTCAGTAGTCTGGCAGCCGCGTTGAGGCAGGCTTTTAGAGGTGCCAGGGAGAACTTGGGTAAGCCCGAGAGGGTTGAGCAGCCGTATTCCAGTCTAGAGATGACGAGTGCTTGAACTGCCATTTTTAGGTCGGGGGCATCAAGGAAGGGTTTCAATTTCCTAAGGTAGCTCAGATGGAATCTGGCTGTTTTAGCCATAGAATTTATGTGGTCCCTCATGTTAAGGTTTTTGTCAAGGGTAATGCCCAGGGATTTAGCCGAATTCACAATGGTCGGTGGGCAATTTAAGGCTGTAATAGCCTTAATCCATGATTGAATCTCTAAGTTGGCATTGGGAGGGGAGATCAGGAGAAATTCTGTTTTCTTTGCATTGAGTTTGAGTTGGTTGGATGCGAGCCATTGTACGGTGAGTATCAGGGCTTCGTTCAGGGAGATAATCTCTTCGAGAGAAGAGGTTTTGATGTAGATCTGGGTGTCATCGGCATACATATGATAGGAGATATTAGCTGCGCGCAATACTTCGGTAAGCGGTTCTAGGTAGAGGTTGAAGAGGGTGGGGGACAGGGTTGATCCTTGAGGGACTCCAACTGTGACCGGCGATGGTGATGAAAGGTTGCCATCAATCAGGAATCTCTGTGACCGGTTATGGAGGAAGGAACTAAACCAATCTAGAACAGTGCCATCTAATCCCATTCTGAGTTTGAGGCGTTCGAGTAATTTTTCATGGTTGACTGTGTCGAAGGCCGAGGATAGGTCCAGGGGGATTAGGAGACAAGTTTTGCCTTGGTCGAGGGCTTGGAGGGCATCATCGACTATGTGAAGCATGGTGGTTTCTGTGCTGTGCCCAGGTCTAAATCCGGATTGAAAGTCATCAAGGAGGTGGAAGTTGTTGATGTGGTGACTTAGCTGCTGTTGCACACATTTCTCCAACACTTTGGCTAAGAGGGGGATGTTGGAGATGGGCCTGAAGTTGTCTGGGGAGGCTGGGTCCAGCGATGGCTTTTTCAGGATGGGGAGGACTTGGCCGGCTTTTAGAGAGTCTGGCATCATTCCCTGCTGAAGGGAGGCATTGATTATTGAAGTCCAGCTGGGAATAATGGATTGGGTGATGACCGTAAGGCAGTTGGCAGGGAGCGGGTCATTGAAATGGTTGTTCGGTTTTAAGGTAGAGAGGATTTTGGAGATGGAGTCTTCATCATAGTCTTTGAAGATGGACCAGTGAGCGTGATTTTTGGGAGGGGCCTGTGGGAGTGTCGATGTGGGAGGAGACGGGTCAGGTGGGGGTTGGGGGTATGTGCTGGTGTTGAGTTTGTTTCCAAGGGCCAAGATTTTGTCAGTGAAGAAAGAGGAGAATTCTTCAGAGGATATAAGAGATCTGGGGGTTTCTTTAGAAGATTTGGCCAGTTTGTTAGATTAGTGTTTGACCAATTCGAAGAGCTTATGGGGTCTGTTCTTAGCTTTCTCAAGTTCGGTTCTGAAGAAGTCTTTTTTTGAGTTGAGAATGTTCCTGTTGTAGGTATTTCTGGCCTGGCGGAGGAGTTGTAGGTGTGCAGTAGAGGGGTGTTGCCTCCAGGCTCTTTCAGCTTGCCGGAGGGCTCTCCTCTCGTCATTAAGGGAACCCGTGAACCAGGGGTTTCTGTCTTTGATTTGGGTTCTTTTCAGTTTTAGTGGGGCTAGATCGTCCAGGATGTTTGAGATGGTCGCAGAGTAGTGATCATTGAGGTCACTGACTGATGAGAGATGCGAAGGGGGTGGGAGGTTGGATTTACAGCGGGCCACCAGTTCATTTTGGTCCAAGTTCTTGGTGTCTCTGATCCAGCGTTTAGGAATCGTTGGTTGCGGTGCTTTTGTCTTGATGGTGCCAGGTAGATGGAAGGTGATGGCGTGGTGGTCAGACCAGTCGCATGGGTCAATAGAGATGACCTGGACAGTTGATTCTTTGGAGATGATCCAGTCAAGGGTTGCCCCTTTTGAATGAGTAGGTAGTAAGCAGGCCTGGGTCAGGGCTTGATCTGCCAGGAGGTCTTTGATGGCGTTGACATGTGGGTCCTTGGGATCGTTCCAGTGTAGGTTAAAATCGCCTAAGAAGATATCTTTGGAGTTGGTGGGAATCTTAGCTGAGATGATTTCCATGAGGTGGTCGGTGAACGAGTCGTTCGTACCTGGGGGGTGGTAAAAGATGTGAAGATTACATAGTAGGGTGGAGTTGTTGCAAATAGCGAGAGCGAGGTATTCGCAGGATTCGGTAGAGTCCGCCAGAAGTTCGGTGACGCGGAGGTTGGAGCTGTAGATGCAGGCGATGCCTCCTCCTTTCTTGTTAGATTGTCTATCCAGTCTTGCGATGTTGTAGTTAGGGGGGACTAGGAGGTCCAGGTATGGGGATGAGGAATCATTGAGCCATGATTCTGTTAGGATTGCTAAGTCGAGTTTTTTGCAAAGGATGAGATCAGCAATATCAGCAGCATGCTTAGCTGCCGATCGGCAGTTGATTAAGAGACCTGACAGGGAGGATTTTGGTGGGATTTCGGGAGTCTGGGCAGACTGGTGGACAGGTGCTAGATTGCTCATGATCACAGCTCTGTTGTGAACGGTGGCTGGCCTGTTGGGGTTGATAGTGACCAAGCGGATGGGATGTTCAGAATTCCCGTCAAAGGGAAGAGGGGTAGCTGTGGTGGGGTTATGATCTCGGAGGATGGCCAATATTTCAGTTTCAGTGAGGTCTAGTGGACTTAGAGTTGGAGAAGCGGTGTAGGAGAGGGCCAGAGCGAGGCATTCTTCCTCTGAGAGGTGGCAAGGTTGTTTACGGAGACGAAGCTGTCTCAAGACTAGAGGAAGAGGCTGTTTCGGGTGCTCAGTTAAGTGCAGGGATGTGCAAACAAGCAGGGACGTGAGGTTAGCTAGGGCGAGTTCAGCCCTATATTTTCCATATATTCTCTCTTGTGCTCAAACTCTATGTCACACTCCTCTTCCTCCTGTGCTGTCTAAAGGACTAGTGCTATGTTTTATTTCAGGGCTACATGATTTATTTCAAACTGTTTGTGCATCATGCATAGATTTTCTACAAGGCTGTTATCTTATTTAGAATGAATCTGATATCTACACATTGGCTAGACCGCCAGAGTAGCATATAATTGCATGTGTGCTTTACAACTACAAGCCCCATGATGCATTCCACCAGTATTTGGGATAGCAGACTTGGATTTTATGATTACAGTGCGGTGTGAGCAAGGCCTCTAACCTCCTGGTCAGAGACCTGCTCTCTCCCTCAGCAGCTCTGCTGTTGTGCTGCCTACCACTGACCTGTGCAGGTGGGTGTTTGAGGCCCTCCTCCACCCGCAGGCTCCTGCCTGCACCTCATGCCTGGTGGTCCAGTGGGAGAGCCTTGCTCTTCTGCTGGTCCGCTGCTGTCTGTCTGTGTTTATGTCCGCTTTCTGTCTTTGTCTGTCTTTATTTTGTAATTTTGTGCCTTGTATTTTTCTCTGTTTTTAGTTTTCCTGTTGTTTGTGCCCTTGTTCTGTGTCCCCGTTTTTGCGTCCTTCTTTCCAGCTGCTGCTGCCCCTGTAGTTGAAGATTTCATTAATCTCTTAGCATGAGCTGAAAGCCATTTTGTACTTGGCAGCCATTTTAGTTAGCTATGTGCTGGACATTTGCTGTTTCCCTCTCCCAGAGTCTTGCACATGCACAGATGTGCTTAGCTAGTAGAGTGCACCTGTTCCTAGTATAGAACTGTCAGGCTGTTCTAACTGATGTCAGCAACTTATTACTCCTCCTACTTGTTGACTGTGCAGTTTCTGTATGACCATCTATGTGCATAACTCTTCTCATGTGTCCTTGTACCGCCTTTTTCAGCCCCTGTGTGGGTATAAAAGGTCCATGCTTCTTCTGTTCAGTGTGCTACTTCACTCAACACCGAAGGGTGCTGTTTGAATGTAGTTCCACCTCATGAGGTTTATTAAACTTGGTATTTTATATTCCAGTTTCTGTGCCAACTTCTTCCTATTGGTCTGAGGACTCTGTGCAGAGAAAGGCGAACCCCTTGCACTGGTAGGCCTAGCTGAGGTCACCATCAACACTGCGGCCTCTCCCCCTGACAGTTCTTGTTCCCACCTCCTAGCTGCACTTCCCTCCCCTTCCCTATTTAATGGCTGTCGATGCGCGGCTGCGCCACTGGCATGCCAAATGCAAGCCCGTCTGTGCCCGTCTGTTACCCAACCGCAACCAGCTCCAGGGACACTGGTTCTCTGACTACCCACCGCTACGACTCCGTCACCCTCATCGCACTCAACCCTGGAAGGAACAACATCTGCCAGATGTCTACGCCGGCCACCACCCACGGGCAGTTCTCCTGCCGACACTTCCAACAGACCTTCATCACCCTCCAAATAGCCATGGCCGATGCCCCCACACCAGACACCAGCAGCCCGAAGCCCTGAGAGGCTTCCTCCTCAATGTACGCTCCCTACACAGACACGCAGTAGAGATCTGGGACCTCCTCGACACCCTCTTGCCAGATGTTGCCTTCTTCACAGAAACATGGACCAACACCACCTCCACCCCCGATATCACTACCGCCATCCCCGACAGATACAAGATCCAGAGGAAGGACTGCTCCAACCGCCCCGGAGGAGAACTCGCCATCGCACACATGAGCTCTCTCTGACTCACCACCTCCAGCACGAGCCACACAGCCTCCACCACCGAACACCTCCATTTGCAGGTCCAGACCAGCCCCAGAACGACCTTACGAGGCACCCTCGCCTACAGATCCCCTGGACCCCGAACCGCATACAGCACGACCATCGCCGACCTCATCATACCCCACACCATCGCCTCAATGGACTACATACTCATCAGGGACTTCAACTTCCACCTGGACAACCTCAGCGACCTCCACTCCCCACCCTCCTGGACAACCTCGCCAACCTCGGACTGAAACAACTCATCACCACCCCCACCCACAAGGCAGGACACACCCTCGACCCAATCTTCGCAGGAGGGAACAACATACACTTCAGCCACACCACCCAACCACCCTCGAAGGACCAACACTGCGTACACTCAAACCTACACCACGCCCACTGCAAAGGAACTGGAGCAAGGTCACAGAGGAGCACCTGAACTCCACCCTCAAAGTCAGGCCTCCCGCCTTCGACCGATGCCAACTCCGCAACCCGTGAACTTCACCGGTGGATAACCAACTGTGCAAACAAGCTCGCCCCCCTCCGCAACCCCAACAGACTGTGCCCCAGAAAGGCCACCTGGTTCACCACCGACCTCTGACAATCCAGACGCACCTGCAGATGTCTCGAGAAGCAATGGAGAAGCAGCAAAACCACCAAAAATCAAACCACCTACAGGAACGCCTTGACAGAATACCACCAACTCATCAGATCCACCAAAATCCTCACCAACTCCAGCAACTCAAAGGACCTCTTCAGTATCATCCAGGAATTCACCAAACCCCCCAGCGAAGCCACGGATGTCACACCCTCGCAGGACCTCTGCAACAAGCTCAGCTCCTACTTTCATCTGAAAATCAAGGGCCTCTAGACACTTTCAGCGAACAAACTCCAGAAACCACCCCATCCTCCAGCAATAACAGCCAGCCTACCCTTGCCACTTCGACACCAGTCACCACTGAAGACACCGCCTCGACCATGAGGAGCTCCCACTCAGGTGCCCCGACGAACCCCTGCCGCCGCACATCTTCCACTGAGCCACCAAAGCAACCGAACTACGATGCACCATCAATGCCTCCTTCAAAACCGGCATCTTCCTCGATGACTGGAAACACGCAGAAGTCAAGCCGCTCCTCAAGAAACCCTTTGCAGACCCACGGACCTGAAAAACTACAGACCCATCTCTCTCGTTCCAATTGTAGCCAAAGTCACTGAGAAGATTGTCAATGCTCAGCTGACCAGCTTCATCGAGGAGCACACCGTACTTGACCCTTCCCAATCCAGTTTCCGAAGCAACCACAGCACCTAGACCGCCCTCCTCGCAGCCACAGAGGACATTCGCATGCTCCTTGACCAAGGCCACACCACAGCCCTCATCCTCCTGGACCTCTCCGCAGCCTTCAACACTGTCTCCCACCACACCCTCACCACCAGGCTCCACAACACCGGCATAAGGGGAACTGCTCTATATTGGCTCCGCTCCTTCCTCACCGGCAGAACCCAAAGAATTAGACTCCTGCCCTTCCTCTCCAAACCCACAGAGATCAACTGGGGGGTACCCCAAGGATTATCGTTTAGTCGCACGCTCTTCAACATCTACATACCCCTCTTGCCGCAATCGTCAGACTGCATGGGCTCAGCATAGTATCCTATGCCGACGACAACCAGCTCATCCTCTCCCTCACGAAGGAACCCTACGTCACCAGACTCAGCTTCCAGGAAGGAATGAAAGAAGTTGTATCTGGATGAGCAGCAGCTGTCTGAAGCTCAACTCGGAGAAGACAGAAGTCCTCGTCCTCTGCCATACCCCCTCAGCTTGCGACAACACCTGGTGACCCCCCACCCTCGGAAACCACCCCAACCCCACGGACCACGCACGGAACCTCAGCATCATGCTCGACTCCTCCCTCACCATGAACCGCCAGATCAACGCTGTCACCTCCACCTGCTTTATCACCCTCCGCATCCTTCGCAAGACCTTAAAATGGATCCCCCCGAAGCCAGAAAGACTGTCACCCATGCACTCATAACCAGTAGACTTGACTACAGAAACACCCTCTACACCGGGATCAACATATCCCAGCTACGCAAACTCCAGACCATCCAGAACACCACGACCAGACTCATCCTTGGAATCCCACAGCACAAACACATCACCAAACACCTACGAGACCTCCACTGGATCCCCATCGAGAAGAGAGTAACCTTCAAGCTACTCACCCACGCCTACAAATCCCTCCACAACACCGTACACAAATACCTTAACGACTTTTTGCGGCATATGTATCAAAAGAGTGATTTGTGATTCTCAAAATGCGATTTTTTGCGAATCGCATTTTGAGAATCGCAAACCGCGATGTAAAAAAAAGTTGCACATTTTTTGCGATTCTCAAATATTCTCAGATTACACTGCGAACCCTCTTTTAGCGATTCCTTATTTGCGAATTTCGCAAATAAAGAATCGCAAAAAAAGGGAATCTGCAATTCAGGTGCAGCTTGATGACATCACACCCAGGAAGTGGGAGTGGCATGCTGCACCTGATTGCCTGAGGCTGAGTCAGAGGCTGTGAGGAGAGGCAGAGAAGTTAGCACAGCATTTCCAAACACCAACAATGGATCCCCAGGAGAAAGAGAAGGACAAGGAGGGGGCAGTGAGAAAGAGAAAGCATAAGTTCAGCGAGAGGGAGCAGGAGGTGCTGATAGAGGAGATGGTAGTAAGCCATGAACTATTGTTTGGCAGAAAGGCACTCCGTGTCCCAGAGTCCAGAAAGAGGAAAATCTGGCTGGATATCCAGGTGAAGGTGAATGCTGTTGGTGTGACCCAGCGCACTGTTGAGGACCTGAGAAAGAGATGGAACGACATGCGCCAAAGGTCCAAGGAGAAGATAGCAACCAGGCTTTCTGAGGCTAAAAAGACCGATGGGGGAATACCAACTGCAACCGAGTCAACACCCCATGAGGAGTTGGTGGAGTCCACCCTCCTGCCCGAGAGTGTCAGTGGTGTGGCTGACATAGACAGCTCTGACCCTGCAAACACCAGCCAAGGTAAGATGCATGCCAAATGCAGCCGCACACATCACCATCCCATTCACACACTCAGGAATGCACCAACCACAAAGTATTCATGCTACTCCGGTCCACTTTTTCCAACACACACAGCAATGCATCATGGGAGATGTAGTCAGATGCATCACACAGTGGGGCAATGAGACACAGCAATGTTGAAGCAGTATGAGAAATCCTGTAAACGCAAAAAGCGATAGATAGCAGTTAGCCAATACAAATTGAGAAAACTTTATTGAGTGAGAAATTCAGACCATGTCACAAAATCAAAATGTGCCTTTTCATTCACAGCACAACCTGGAACACAGGATGACAATGCAGGAGCTGATGAGGCGGAACATATGGATGAGCAGGCAGGGCAGGGGGACCCCGAGGATACCACACAGACCACACCTATCCCACCGAGAAAGCGCACCATTGTGTCCCTACTGCCACTTCTTGAGGCAGAAACATAGTCCACCGGGGAGAATGATGCTCAGGCTGAGTCAGGGCAGCATGCGACACAGGTCCTGTAACAGCACACACTGCAACATAGAGAGCAAGGATCTGTGATATGCAGGCCATGGGTGAGCAACAGCGCTGCCGCAGATGATGAAGCCACGGTGTTTGCTGGACTAGAAGGCAGCATGCTGAAGATACAGCGCCTGCAACAAAAATCAATGTGTTCCATTAACCGGCAGCTGGTCTCAGTGAACAACAGCCTACGTTACATGGGGGAGGGCATCATGGACATTGCAGGTGCTATCCGTGAACTGTGTGCCACATTGAAGCAGGACCAGGCAGCCAGGCACTGGGTGAGCCAACGTTCGGACAGCCGACTGAACACCTACAACAAGGCAGTGAACCGCCTGTGCGCTTCCACGAGCCTGCTGTCACGTCACACCGTGAGCATGCAAGTGGAAATGTCCCACTGCAGCCAGGATGTGGCGGAAGGCCTGGTGCAGGTCACCACAGCTGTGGAACAACTGCAGACAGCCACCAAAGGTGGCACAGCACTCCTGGGCTCAGGGGAGAGTGAGGAGATGTCCAGCAGGAGCAGCATAACTCCACCAGTGCCCGAAATACGACGGCGCAGTGGGAGACAGGGTGCAACACCTGAGGAGTCAAGGGAGGGCAGTCAGCACCCAGAGCGGGCAGGAGCAGGCCATTTCAAGAGGAGATGAACTGCCATCACTGAGTCAAGCAAATGGGTGAAGCAACCCATCATAACCGTACTCCTGACTTGCATACATACCTGCACTGTGGCCATAACATGTGCTACGTATAGCGACACTCATGGAGTCTGTCAGGCTGTGTGACTAAATATTATCCTGCAGCTTAAAGATTGAATAAACACAGACGTGCACCAAAATATCTTTTGCATCATGTCATTATTTCTCACCTAGAAATAGTTCTGTGTGATCTCATCCCGTCTCTGTCGTCCGGCAGCTGCCCCAACTCCAACTTCTGGGCTGCCAGGGGGACCTGGGCCCTCATCGTCAGATGTATCAGTATTAGTTAGTTCTACTGGAATACCTTTTTTCCTAGCTATGTTGTGGAGCATTGCACAGGTAGCCACAATCTTGCAGCAGGTCTCTGGGCTGTATTGGAGTGCTCCTCCGCTTTTATGCTGGCATCGGACCCGGCTCTTCAGTATCCCAAATGTCCGCTCAATTACACAGCGCGTAGATTTGTGTGCGCGGTTGAATCTCCTCTCCCTTGCATTGGCTGGATTGAGGTATGGTGTCAGGATGAAGACCCACACTGCATATGCACTGTCACCTGCAGGATTGGAAAAAAGAGGTGAGTCAATGTCCCCTACCCCAGTCATTTACTGTATGTTGGAATGTTTGACATGCATTTACCTAGGAGGTAGCCCTCACTAAACTCGCCAGCATTGAGACGTCTGTATATCCCACTATGTCTAAAGATAAATGAGTCGTGAGTACTGCCTGGGTATTTTGCTACAATACCATTGATGATATGTTTGGCATTGCAGATGACCTGTATGTTTCGCGAATGATATGATTTTCGGTTTCTGAATACATATTCATTGTTTGATGGGGGTGTGAGGGCCACTTGGGTCCCATCTATGCTGCCAATTACGTGGGGGAATTGTGCAATCTGGTAGAAGTACAGTTTTGTTTGCTGTAATGCCTGTTGTGTGCTGGGGAATTGTATGTGATGTTGTAGCCGCTGTAGCATTGCATCTAAGAATGTATGGAAGAAGCGCGACAGGCAACTCTGGGAGACCCCACCTGCTACTGCTATCACCCCTTGAAAACTCCCTGAGCCCAGTAAGTGCAGTGAGCACAGAACCTGCACATGGGTTGTAACTGTTTGGGTCCTGCGTGTTGGGTGTTCCAGATGGGGTTTCAGCTCCTCTATCAGGTCTAAAATGGTATTTGAGTCCAGCCTATACTTTTCATGGATCTTCTCCTCAGTCTGCTGGAACAGAGTGATGTGCACTCTAAAGATCCGTTCCTGTCGCCTCCTCCTCTGTGCTGCTGTCCGAATTCGCAGCCTCCTGGCTATCACAGACAGCGCTGCCATTTTGGAAGTCCCTGTTGCTTTGTGGGCTTGTTGATATTGCTTGCACCTGGTTACCACCTGCATTGAATTGGTGGTAAATTTTCTGTGCAAAATTGCGATTTTCAAGGATTCTCAATTTGCTAATTTTTCATACATTGGTTTGCGAATTCGCAAACTGCGATTTTTCTATTTGCGATTTTTTCAGGTTGCGTCTCGCAGATTGCGAATTCGCGAGAGATATTTGCAGATTTCAGGGCTCACAAAATAAGAAATCAATAAAATTGTGAATTTCTATTTTGCGATGCGAAAATTTCTCATACATAGCTATTGTCTGTTTTGCGATCGCAAACACTGTTTTTTTGCAATTCGCA
This sequence comes from Triturus cristatus, assembly GCF_964204655.1. Lineage (NCBI taxonomy): Eukaryota > Metazoa > Chordata > Amphibia > Caudata > Salamandridae > Triturus > Triturus cristatus. Next base: position 630,343,782 of record NC_140587.1, read on the forward strand.
GTGTTTGCAATCGCAAAATAGTTTGATACATATGCCCCATAGTCTCCTTCCATTTACCCAAGAGAAACCTCTGCTCCACTGACCTCGCACTCGCTGAAACCCCACGCATCTGCAGCGGATGAGCGGGTGGAAGAGCCTTCTCCTACATCGCGACGAAAACTTGGAACGAGGTACTGATCACCATCAGACACTTGCCAACTCTGCACACCTTCAGAAAGAACCTTAAGTCCTGGCTCGTCAACTGACCCGGAGCTGCACCTCCTACCTCCTCCCCAGCGCCTTGAGACCCTCGCGGGTGAGTAGCGTGCTTAACAAACCCCTGATTGATTGATTGATTGATTGATTAATTGTGTGTGCAAAATGGGGGTCTCTAATCATGACAATACATGACCCTGCAATAAGTATGGTGATCCAACTTCCCAAACTGGTTTAGGGGACATTACACTGACTTGTGTATATTGGACTTTATGCAGATGTTTTAAGGCTAATAACACATTTCAGCACTTCCTGGATTCATGTTTGATTTTATAAGGTTCTCAATTGGTGTTAAAAGTGGTCAATTGGACAAGCCTCCTCCAGTGGAAGCTCCCCTTATCCTGATGGCTATTTTTTCTTTTTTCGTGCCCTGATTTCATGCCCATGCTTCCTTATCACCGCAATGCTGCTCTTGGAAACGCCAATTGCTTTTATATATACCTTTCTAGATTTTCCTTTTGCTGGCCTCAGGCACAGAGAAGGACTGTTTACCAAACACGTTATTTTGTTTAAAACAAAACCATCTGCAAGTATTTCTAACTCAACATTAGCAAAATGTTGTTTTCACTTTCTGTCAAAATCCTCTTTCTGCCAATCTTGGCTTACTCATATTTGGAAATGCTCAAAGTGCTCCTACTCCTAGAGCTCTCATGGCCAGCAATGTGCACCTTGGACAGGATTTCCTGGTTGTGATATCATCAGTCGCTTCCAAAGCGACATTCACAATTTGCAATCAGGGATTTCAAATTTGTGAATTGTAATGAAAATAATTTTGGCAATTGGGAGATATTGAATGGAAATCCTAAGGAATTTCAAACTTGTAATAGCGAAGCATTGTATATACATTTTAGCAATTCCAATTTGCAATTCAATATTCATACGTTATTGTTTTATTAACTGTATGGCTGAAATTGTTGAGGTATTTTACAGAGGATGAAAATGAAATTAAATGAAATTCAGAATTGAAGAATGCTCCCATATGTAGCCACAGAGTCATATTAGCAATGACTTAGGCCTGATTTGGATGGCCACTCCCTCACAAACTTGATGGATGTCCCGTCTGCCATATTACAAGTGCATTACATCCAGAGGACCCTGTTTTATGGTAGTTTTTGTTTTTTTACATTTCCGCCTGTATTAATCCATGTTTATTTTTTGGCCATCTTATTGGTATTTTTCCCTGTTTATTTTGTGAATATGTGAACACATACATTTTATATTTTCACATTTATTTCAACAACAAATGAGCGCTAATACTTTTGTGCTTGTAGGGTTTTATCACATGAACGAGCCAAAAATAACACAAAAATACACCCACCTGAAAGTATTAGCGTTCTACAACAAATATATGTGGAGATATGCACATAGATAAGGGAAGTTCACCCTGTTTTTTCAACTCCTCATGCTGACAATCTGCTCAGCTGTTGGCCTGAAATTCACGAATGGCCTCGTGGAGAGTCACTCAAAAAAAGCCAATTTTTCTGTATTTTTTCAGATTTCAAAAATAAATACAAACAGGAAACACTGATTTCTGTCTGTTTTTATCTGTTAAAAAAGAGTAAAAGTAGAAAATTGGGAGCCTTAACTATATGCTGATGCACTTGTAATAAGGCGGACAAATAACTGTCTGGGGCTGTATTACACATGGCTGCGCTGGCGCTAGTTGTCGCTGTGCGCCAGAGTTTGTGTTTATGTGCGTTTGCGTCTGTGCGCTAATACTTTGGGGCAGATTTACAACAAAGTAACGCAGCACGGTGCAGCCATTTTGCTGCGCCGTGTTGCGTTAGTTTGGATAGCACAGAGATGCGACATATTTACAAGAATATGTTGCATCTCTGTGCTTCCCCTGGGCTGGCGCGCACAAACTGCAGCCATGCGCCGGCGCAGGCACCCTTGCACCATAGTGCAAGGATGCCTGCGTCGTGGGGAGATTGTTTTTGTGCAGGAAGGTACACCTTCCTGCACAAAAACAAACACAAGAGGCTTTTTCTTCTTTCAATGCGTGCTGTAGAATGCAGCACACATTGATAGAGGAAAAAACGAGGAGAAATGAAAACATTTCTCCTCATTGCGCCTCGCTACGCCAAATCTAGGGTGGCGTAGCATTCACGCGCATCTCCAGATTTACGATTTCTCGTAAATCTGGAGATGTGTCTTGTTCCATGGGTGTTGCAAGGGAACACCCACAGCAACACCCATGGAACGCCCCTTCCATGTACAGTGCTGCGTGTGAAGGGGCAATATTTACGAGGAGAGGAAAAGTCACGCAGGGTGGCTTTTCCTCTCCTTGTAAATATGGAGGAGCCCCCTGTGGCACCAATACATCACAAAAAGTGGTGGCGCAGGGGGCTTGTAAATCTGCCCCAATATGCGCACAGATGCAAACGCACATAAACACAGAGCTCAAAGTCTGCGCCAACATCATGGCGCATTACAAACCGATTCTCTGTAATGCGATCGGGCGCATACTCTGACGCACAGCGACAACTAGCGCCGGCGCAGCCATGTGTAATACGACCCCTGGTCTGTTAAGGAGTACCCGTGTGTCAAACTGTGAATCAGGCACTTATTGCATAAAAAGATACATGTACACCACCACTGTTATGTTCAGACTTTGTACTCCAGAACTGGCAAGGAAGAGCACCTTTAACTAAAAGTACAGTTTGACAAAAGTCAGTAACATGAAGGTAAGGAATGCAACATGCCAGAGAAGTAATGTAAAGCATGCTATGATGCAGATAGCATTATTCACAGAACTATACTCCATAACAAGGCGCAACTTGCTGGATAATTGTGTGTTTATAATAAGCACAAACTTAATTGCACTGATGAGCTGTCAGAGAAACAGATTAAATTGGCAATGATTAGTATTGACTTGCTGTTTATTAAGACTTTTTAACAGCTGCATCTGGCACCATTCCTGTAAGTGATTGTCATATCTGGGTATCAGGCTCGCGCACCGCGCTGCCTGCCAACCGTTTCTAAAAAAACATATTATACCACTTTGCGTGTCTATCTCCAAACAAAAAGAAAGCCAGAGAGAAGTGAGTTAATTATCTGGTTTTATGGCTGTGAGAGCTGAAATGTCAGTTCTTGGGTGCGGGTGGGCTGATAAGAGATGGAAAATGGCAGGTGGTTAGGAAGGTACAGGAAGCCATTGCCCACAACTAACCAGCGGTGTGACAGTTACTCACCTGATGAACTGCGCAAACCGCAGCTCACAGCTGTTGTAAACAACAGGTTAAACAACGGTTAGAATCGTGTCTCAAGGTTTCCAGCAGGGCTGATTAAACGCTCTGTAAGTGCAAGTGCAAAGATACAAAATTAAGTTGGTTTTCACCCATTTATCTAGGTTATGTGGTGCGAGAGGCTGTTGAGCTGTGGTTTCTGTCCAAACATTTGAACAGTGTTCACAAAAATACAGCTGTCATTGCTCGATGGCTCGCACTTTTAATTTCTGTTAATCCCTTTGCCCTGAATGTCCTTTGAATGTTTCCTTTGACTTATCACAAGCCTCTTTAACAGCAGTACTCTTGTTATCCCGAGTGATAGCTAGTCATTAGACTCATTGCATTCGTTTTTTCCATCACCTTTTGTGTTATGTTATGTTATGACAATTTGTATTGCACAATCATCACCTGTGAGGCTATTCAGGCACTTCGCAGGTAGGCAGCAGTCTCCCAGGTGAGATTATTTGAAGAGTCAGGTTTTCAACTTCTTGTGGAATTCAACAAGCGATGAGGAGGCTCTGGTGTGATGTGGGAGGTTGTTCCATAGTTTGGTGGAATGTATGGGAAAGTGCGACCTCCGGCTCTATTTTTGTGTATGCGGGGAACACGACAATATGCTAGTGAGAGTCTGACTGAGCGGAGGTGTGTGGGAGATTGGGTGAAGTGCACGTGGGTGTTAAAATAGGCGGGTCTGTGTTGTATACTGCTTTGTATGTGGGTATAAGGAGTTTAAACTGAGTGCTTTTGTACATGGGGAGCCAGTGATGCTCCTTGAGTGTGCTGTGAAATGCGTATGGCGAGGTAGGTTTAGGATGAGTCTTGCAGCGTTTTGGATGGCTTAGAGCCTGTTCAGGAGCTGTTTGGTGATTCCTGAATAGAATGAATTGCTGTAAATCTGATTTCTATTTCTATTTCTATTTAGGGGGTCTTGTAAAGCGCTTGGTGACGCCCAGCGGCGTGTCCCCGCGCTGAGGAGCAAATACTTACTGGAACCTACAGAAGTGGAATACCTTACTGTTCGAATAGTGCAGTTTTAAGCTTGGCTCTAAAGATTAGTTCTGATGGTTCTAGTCGCAATGCTATGGGTAGTGTGTTCCATCTAGAAGCTGCAAGGTACCTAAAGGATCTTCCGCCCATCCGTGCTCTAGACACCTTGGGGATAGCCAGGAGTCCTGAGCCGGAAGATCTCAGGGAGCGGGACGGCTCATAAGACGTCAGCAGTCCTTTCAAAGGGAGAGGAGACCTCCCATTGATGATCCGATGGCACGTGCATAGTGCTTTGAATTCTACCCTACTTCTGATCGGGAGCCAATGCAAAGACCGGAGGGCCGCTGAAGATGCGGCTCTTCTGGGTAGTCTAAGCACTAGTCGGGCAGCGGCATTCTGTAAGACCTGTAGGCGGCTCAAATTCTTCTCCAAGGTCCCTAAATAGAGAAGATTGCCATAGTCCATCTTTGATGTGACTAGTGCATGCACCAGGGTTTGACGGGCTCTTACAGGTAAAAACTTCAATGCCTTCCTGAGACTTTTGAGGGTCCCGAAGCATGATCCAACCACCCGATTGATCTGGGGGCCAAAGGTCAGGTCAGTATCGAACCAGATGCCCAAGTTCTTTGCTTTCTGGCACGGGATGGGTGTTGGACCTAGGCATGGTGGCCACCATGCCGACGTCCATGCCGATCGGCCTCCCCCCACGACCAGCACCTCGGTCTTGCCTCCGTTAAGCTTGAGACAATTGGCGGACATCCAGGCAGCTAGATCTTGCATGCAAGCTCTGAAGATGTCCGCCGAAAGATCGGGTGTGCGCGACAGGGAGATGACCAACTGCGTGTCGTCGGCATAAGACACCATTCGGAGGCTGTGACTCTCTACTAAGGTGGCAATCGGGGCATCATAGAGATTAAAAAGTGTTGGACTCAGGGACGAGCCCTGCGGCACCCCCTGGTCCAAAGCGATTCGCTCAGAGTAATGGTCACCTTGCCTCACTTGGAAGCCTCGGCCTGCAAGAAATGAATAAATCCATTTCAGCGCTGCCCCTCTCACCCCACCTTTGTTCAGACACTGTAGCAAGATGGAATGTGCTACAGTGTCGAACGCCGCGCTGAGGTCTAAGAGGATTAAAGCCATGGTTTGTCCCTCGTCAGCACCTTGCCTGAGGGTTTCGGTAGCCCTGAGAAGGGCAGACTCCGTGGAATGACGGGGCCGAAACCCAAATTGGGTAGGGTGAAGAAGGTTGCTTTCCTCCACATATTTCATTAGCTGTTTGTTTACCACCTTCTCCGCTACCTTAGAGAAATAAGGCAGCAGAGAAATGGGGCGTAAATTGTCCAGCTTCTCAAAGCTAATGTTGGGCTTCTTGCGGAGGGGAAGCACCACAGCCTGTTTCCAATCCTCAGGTATAGAACTGGATCGAAAGGAGACATCTAGCAGGTGCCTGATGTAGGGTTCAAGTGTCTCCAGACTGTCACTCAACCTTTTTGGGGATGTGGGATCTCGAGGGGAGCCAGATTTGACAGATCTGCAAATTTTAACTAAATCCTCCGGTAAGGGGATAGTAAAATGGAGTAGCAGATTTTGATCGGCTTCATCTCCTGCTGAGTCTGCAGGCTCTTCCGCTACAGGTGGTATATCGGGAAAAGCAGAATAAATCTTAGACACTTTGTCTCCAAAGTAGTTAGCAATGCGATTGCATGCTGCTACTGAGTGGTCTTCATCTTGAGTAAAGGTTTTTGGGGTGGATAGGGACTTATATATGCTGAACAGTTCCCTGGCGGAATTTTCTGCCCCGTGGATTTTGTCTGCATAGTATGTGGCTTTCTCTATCCGGATTTTGTTATGATAGGTTCGCCTCTTTATGAGATAGGCCTCTTTCATCCGGTCATCATATGCCACTCTCCATTGTCTTTCTGCTCGTTTACAGTCCCTTTTGGCGCAGCGCAGCACCTCGCTGAACCAGGGAGCAGTTCTTTGTCTGTGGACACCTTTGGTTGACCGGCCCAATGGGGCTGTGCAGTCCAGAGCAGCCGTGATGCGGTCATTGAGCAATTTATTTGCCATTGCCACGTCATTGCCTCCTGGGGGCCCTTCCGCGGTAAGAGCCTTATTAAACTCTAGCAGGGAGAATCTTGCCCACCTACGTCGAGGGTAGTTGAGAGGGGTGGGAGCGCTAGCTTTATGCTTGGGCAAGTGAATAATGAATGGAACAAAAAAGTGATCTGTCCAGGGCAGAGGCACTGGGGGGGCAACTAAGACATCCTCCCAATTGGCAAATATAAGATCTAGCAGATGCCCACGATTATGTGTTGGAAGCTGCCCTTTTAGCTCTAGCTGTAGGGTGTGAAGTTCTTCCCGGAACTCCACCGCTCCTTTGTCTAGTGAGTCTTGCAGGTGTATATTTAAGTCTCCCAACAACAAAAACTTGTCCCTCCTTATCGCTGTTTCTGTGACCCACTCTAAAAGATTGCCTTTAAATCTGGACATAGGTCCCGGTGAGCGATAAACTAGCAGACCCTTTACAGTCATGCTCCCGTCGATTGTTATGGTGAAAACACCCGCCTCACATCCTGCCAAATTAACTAGTTCTAGTTTGCAGGCCCATTGCTGTTTAAAGACGATCGCAATTCCGCCTCCTCTGCCTACCGGTCTGTCCAGGCGCACCATCTGATAGTCATCTGGTAAGGCCTGAATGATATCGGGATCAGAGTTGGCATCAAGCCAAGTTTCTGTAATAAACAGCAGATCAGGATGTTTATCAATGAGAAGGTCATATACATCGTGTTTATGACAGCTAAGCGACCTCACATTCATGAGGCCGCAGGACAGCGAGGAATTGCTAGCCCTGGTGTCTGCTAGCGCTGTGCTGAAGCGGAATTGGCAGTGACTACACCCTTCATTCTCCCCTACCCTTACGCTGTGGTGACCAGGAGTGCACACATTAGAGGAAAAACTTACTAATTCACTCCTGCTCCAGGTAAATCTACAATCCGGGCCAGGGGTTGGGGCCCTGGGCCGTGTCCGGTCGCGGACGGGCGCAGACGGGCTTGGCTTAGGCGCGGCTTCGGCGCGCATCCGGCGCGCCCGCTGCGCCAGCCCGCTGTGCCGTCTGGCCGGGATACACATTATATAGGGTGTGAGGAGGGTGGGAGGGCGGCGCGACTAGAGCGCACCCCCAGCCCTACCTAAAATGGCGCCCACCGCCGCCAACAGCAAATCACACAAGACGGCTGGGCGAGGCAGAGAAAAGGAAAATCAGCGTGTTGGAGAGATGTTAGTGTGCCTAGATAAATTCCCCAGTTAAAAATTCAATTTAGAAACCCCCAAGTAAAATTCATAAAAAACGATCTCTATGCAGCTTTAAAACACAGTTTCACTAGTAAATATGCCAGCAAGTAGGTTCCAGATAAAACGCTCGCAGCCCTAGTGTCTCTCGCTAGGGAGAGCTCTAAATAGGCTCTCCCTAATAGGATTCTTATCAGGACTTGCGTCAAAGTTCTCCTAGTAATCTCTGGTAGCCACTTGAAGAATTTTCACAGCATCCTCAGGATGTGGAAAATGGTTAAGTCACTGCTTTTACCTGGGCTGTTATGTCGACCTTGTTGTCTAGGATAACTCCTAAATGTTTTTTGGTGCGGATGGTGGGGGTAGGTGTGGATCTGAGTGAGGCACCTGACAGCCACCAGGTAGAGTCCAAGGAAGAGGTTTTCTTTCTGTTTTGTCTGAGTTGAGCCTGAGGCAGTTGGATCTCATCCAGGTGGCCACCATTGCCAGGCAGGCGGTGAAGTTGTTTTTTGTTGTGGGAGTCTTGTCCGATAGGGAGAGTATAAGTTGGGTGTCTTCAGCGTAGGACAGTGCACTGATACCATGCAATCTGATGATGTCTGCCAGTGGGTTCATGTAGATGTTGAATTGGGTCGGACTGAGAGATGATCCTTGGGGGACTCCGCAGACGAGGTTCTTCGGCCTCCCATGTGTAGGTTGGCATGCCAACATTTTGTGTTCTTTTTGTGAGAAAAGAGCAGATACATTTCAGAGTAGGTCATTGGATGCCTACTCTATGTATTCTTCTGATCAGTGTGGAGTGGGAGACTATGACGAAATCCGCTGGGAGATCGAGCAGGATGAAAACAGTATTGGTCCTGTGATTGGGTCTGAAGCCTGATTGCATGGTGTCTAGATGTTGGTGTGCATCGAGGTTGTGGGTGAGTTGCTTTTTGATGGCTTTCTCCAAGACCTTGGCAGTGTATGGTAGTAGGAGCTCAATCTGTAGTTTGCTAGTTGGGTGGTGTCTGTCGTAGTTTTTAAAAATTGCATTGACTGCTGTGTGTTTCCAGGCCTACGGGAACACTGCAGTGGTGATGGAAGGGATCAGGATGCGGGTGACTGTGGAGCTGTCCATGTTATAGATGTGGTGGGGACAAGGGTCCGTGGATGGTCCCCATGTTGCTGAAAGATTCTAAGAGGTTATTATATAGTTTTTACAAAGGGGTGATGCTGGAGTGGTGAAGTCTTTGACGATGATGACAAATTCTTTACATCTAGTGGAGCTTTTATGTATGCACTCTGCTAGGGCCTTCTTGTGGTTTCTCTGATCTGCTGGTGGAAGTGCCTGAGTGCTGCGCTATAATTGTCCTTGTCAGTTATTTTGTGGTACATTCTCTATTGTCTTTCCAGTTGTTTGCAGTGTTATTTGGTTGAACTGAGTTCCACATTGTACCAGCTAACCTGCTTCCAGGGTTCCTTTTTGGTTGTTGTGTTTGCAGGGTGCCAAGGAATTGGCACATTCTGTGATCCCCTCATCAAGTTATTTTTATATCGCTGTTTAGATTACCTGTGGAGTTGGGCTACTTCACACACAGGGTGTGGGATGAGTTAGATTCCAAGATTCTGCCCCACCAAAGTCTGGCCAGGCTGGCGGTTATGGGTTTTATTTGGTGAGTGATGTTCATTTTGAAGTGGGTAATTACGTGATTGGTACTGGTGAGAGGTGTGGTTGTGGTGACTGTGATGTCGTTTAAGGTGGCGAAGACAGGGTCGAGGGTGTGTCCGGTAGAGTGAGTGTTTCCCGCGACGTGCTGTGTCAATTCGAGGTTTATTAGGCTTTGATAGAGTTGGGGTAATTCTGGTCTTCCAGGAGGAAGTTGAGGTCTTCTAGTAGACTGTAGGCTGTGGAGTCAACGGTGAGGAGGATGGCGAAATCTGTGATATTGTTGGTAAAAGTAGATTTTGGCCAGGAGGCCAGTAGATGAGGGGTCCATTTAGGACGTATGTTGCTGAGGTTCACAGTTTGGAATGTAGGTTTTCCATGAAGGGGGTTGCATTCTCTGTGGTTGTAGTGCTGCTGACGGTTTCCTTGAATAATAGCACAACACCTCCTTCTGGTTTGTGTTGACAGTTCTGTCTTGCAATCCTGTGTCCTGCCGGGAGGCTGTGGTGTTGTTTGGTGCTGACTTACTTGTCAGCCACATTTCAGTAAGGAAAAATTCTGGGGTGTCATTGTTCAGAATGTTCCACATTTCTGTGAGGTGTGTGTTGAGTGAGCAGGTCTGAGGAGCATACAAGATTGGTGTACATGTAATGTCCCTAAGTGGCCAAGACTATGCCCATACATGGGCTCCTTACTCATTGTATTACTGGAATCAGGCTGCACCCCCAATGATTATTATTATTATTATTTAGCTTGTATAGCGCACAGATACCCCAACGGGGTGTCCCGGCGCTTGTGTGAGAACGTGTACAATGCTAGCTGTAAAGTGAAAATTTAGCAGAATAGAAAAGTTTTCAGGGCTCTCCGAAAGGGAGGTTCGTCTCGAATGCTCCTAATGTACAAGGGTAGGTTGTTCCAGTGGGAGGCAGTGCAAACTTGGAACGTTTTCCCCCCAGATCGAGCCTTTTTAGCCCTCGGGGTAAAAAGAAGATGTTGAGAGCTCGATCGGAGTGAGCGAGCGTTACTGTAAGGGCGGAGACATGAGGACAGATGAGCAGAACCCTTCCCGTTGATAGCACGGTGGGCAAGGGTGAGGGCCTTAAATTCCGACCTTTTATGTACTGGGAGCCAATGCAGCCTGAGGCGGTGGGGGGTAATGTGTTCTCTAAGGGGGAGACCACAAACCAGACGGACTGCGGCATTTTGAACTGTTTGCAAACGCCTCTGGAGACCTTTGGATAGTCCCAGATAGAGGCCATTGGCATAGTCAAGATGGGAGGTGATTAGCGCCTGCACAATTGTTTTTCTGGTTTGGTTAGGGATGAAGTTGATGAATTTTTTCATCATCCTCATTTTAGAAAAGCAGGCCGCAGATACAGATTGAATCTGCTTCTTGAAAGAGAGATCACTATCCCAAATGACTCCTAAGTTTTTGACGGAGTCCTTAGGCAAAGGAGGGGCACTCAAGTCTAGAGGCCACCACAGAGTAGAATCCAGTGGAGAGGGCTGGTGAAAAAATATTACTTCGGTTTTGCCAGCATTAAGCCGGAGGCAGTTGTTATCCATCCAGGTGGCAATGTTCCGAAGGCAATTTTTTAGTGGGTCAAAGGTAGACTCAGACGGGGAATCATACGAGAAAAGAAGCTGTATATCATCCGCATAAGATGTGGCCTGTATTCCAGATTGGGAGATGATCTCGGCCAGCGGGGAAAAATATACGTTAAACAAAAGAGGGCTTAATGAAGAGCCCTGAGGGACGCCCCACTTAAGGGGACGACTGCATGAAGTAAAGGGGGGAGTGAATACAGCCTGAGTCCGATTAGACAAAAAGGAGGCAAGCCATTCCAAGGCCTTGCCCTGAACACCTTTTGCCTGTAGTCGGTCGAGGAGGATAGGGTGAGAGACGGTGTTGAATGCTGCAGACAAGTCTAGCAGCACCAACACCGCTCTAGAGCCCTCGTCAACTTTCCACCTGATAGCGTCCGCCATCTCCAGGAGGGCAGATTCGGTGCTATGACCCGACCTGAAACCATGCTGGGAGATGTGGAAGGCGCCGCTCCTCTCAAAGAAACCAGCCAATTGGCCATATACAAGTTTCTCCAGCACTTTGGCCGGGGCAGGAAGCAAGGAGATGGGGCGATAATTCGCTGGTTCAGAGGGGTCTGCGGTTGCCTTTTTGATGATTGGAACCAGTCTAGCATGTTTCCAAGAGTCTGGAAAGATACCTGACAGAAGAGAATCATTCCAGATTTCGTTCAGTAAAGGATTGAGCAGAGGAGCAAGGGATTTATACTGCTTCGCTGGCCACGGGTCGAGGGGGGAGCCAGATTTGCACTTGAGTAATTCTGCCAGAGACTGCTCTAAGGAGATCGCCTCAAATTTGGAAAAAACCTTATCCGGATTGGAGCTGGTTAAATCTGCTGTCAGTTGAGGAGGGGTGATGTTACTGGGAAAGGAGTTCTGAATGAGAGCGATCTTGTCTTCAAAATAGCTCGAATGATGAGCCCCAGTCAGGGAAAATCTGGGCTTGGGTTACTTGTGTTCTGATTCAGAAAGGACCTGGCTAGGCAGTTCGGGCAGGACTGTTCCTGTTGAAGCAGGACCAAGACTGATTTGCATTTGGCTAGATCTAACCCAGGTGGCCGGGTGGGCAAAAGAACGATGGGTTGGAATGCTACTCCAAGTGATTGCCAGTGGTTAAACTTATTACAAGCATTCCTCCTATCATCTTTTGTGTGTTTGATGTAATGCAGTAAGTGCTCAAGGGTATGCCCAGTTATGGGTCCCTTGCTCACTGTGCCACTGGAATCGAGCTGCACCTGACTGATAGCTCCAATCAGGGTGAAACTGGTCTTGGATTGCTTGTGTTCTGCTTCAGAGAGAACCTGGCTTGGTATTTTGGGCTTGACTTTTTCTATTGAAGTAAGAACAAGTCTAATTTGCATATGACTGGGTCTAATTGGAGGTGCCATGGTAGACCAAATAACAATGTGTTAGAATGCTACCCGAGTGATTAGCTGAGGTTAGACTCATTGCAAGAATTTCTCCCATTACCTTTTGTGTGTTTAATGTAACGTCCTAAGTGGCCATGGATGTGTCCAGACATGGACCCCTTGCTCGATGTGCTACTGGATCCAAGCTGCATCTAACTGATGACCCCCAGTCAGTGTAAAACTGTTTTTGGGTTGCTTGTGTTCTGGTTCAGAGAGGACGTGGCTTGGTATTTTGAGCTGGATCATTCCTATTGGAGCAGGTTTTGGTTTCCTTGTGTTCTGGTTCATAGAGGACCAGGCTTCATATTTATGGCTGGACTGTTGATATTGGAGCACGACCCAGCTTGATTTGGATATGGCTGGGTTTAATCAGAGGAGCCATGGTGAGCAAAAGAACAGTGATTTGGAATGTTACCTGAGAGATTGCCAGTGGTTAGACTTATTACAAGCATTCCTTCTATCGCCTTTTGTGTAATGATCTAAGTGGCTCAGGCTATGCCCAGACATGGGTCCCTTGCTTACTGTGCCACTGAAACCAAGGTGAACCAACTGACGAACCCCAAACAGGGTGAAACTGGTCTTGGGATATTTGTGTTCTTCTTCAGAGAGGACCTGGTTTCGTATTTTGTGCTGGACTGTTCTTATGAGAGCAGGGCCAAGACTAATTTGCATATGGCAAGGTGTAATCTGAGGTGGTAAGGGTGGCAAAAGAACGAAGGGTTAGAATGCTACACCGAGTGATTGCCAGTGGTTAGACTTATTGCAAGCATTTCTCCCATCACCCTTTAAGTGTTTAATGTAGCATCTGAAGTGGCCAAGCCTGTGCCCAGATATGAGCCCCTTGCTCACCTTGCCACTGGAACCAAGCTGCATCCGACTGACGAGCCCCAATCAGGGGGAAACCGATCTTGGGGGACTTGATTTGGTATTTTGGGCTGGACTGTTCCTACTAGAACAGGACCATGACTGATTTACATATGGCTGGGTCTAGTCTCAAGTAGCATGGTGGGGAAAAGAACAATGGGTTGAAATGCTACCTAGAGTGATTGCCATTGGTTACACTTATTGCAAGCATTCCTCCCATCACTAGTTGTGTGTTTGATATATCGCTTTGCAGCCACTTTAAACTACTTTATATTACAAAATTGACTTTATATTAGTTCTTATTTGTAGCACAGTGATAAATGTGATTGCTTTACCTCATGCCTAAGCACAATTAAATGTTTGCCTCAACACATTTGGAACCCATCTCTGAACCACAAGGACACCAAAGCTCTTCCCACAATGGCCTCATTGTACATCCATCTTCTATGAACAAAGCCAAATAAATGTAGAAACCTTTTATTCAATTAGCTGGACAGTCTTCTGGGACTTGTTAGGAGTATACAGCACTATTCTGATGCTACATTGCTACACTGCAGTACAGTATAAAAGAATGGAATGGTCTTCATGTTCTGGTTACTGTGTGCAGATTGGTGAGGGAAGTAGTTGACTATGGGTTTGGCAGATGCAGATCTGCCAAATACTAATGCCTGCCTGTTGAGCCACATGAGGCTCTGCTGGCAGAATTCTTTAACCAATGTCTGCCCCCTACTAGGGGGCCGATTCCTATCCGTTAAAAATATTCCCCGTACGAATCGTATCCGGATTTTTTTCCGTACGAATCGTACAAGTCCCGTACAAACTGGCAAGTACGATTCGTATGTTAAAAAATCCATACGAATCGCATTGGGAAAATTCCCCGACACGTCCTCGGGTCGGAAACAGTGTCCGACACGACCCCGGACAGTTTTACGTACGAATCGGTAAACTGAAGTCCGAGCGCGCAAGTACGATCCGTCCCGTCCGTCCGAATGCACAACCGTATGGAAAAAACACCGTACGGAGCGAACTCCCATGGCTACCATGGAGACATCCAAACATGTGCCCGCATACGTGGCGAACACCCCCAGCCCATCCCCCACGTACGCGCCGTACCCCCAGCCCCACCCCCAAGTACGCACCGTACCCCCAGCCCACCCCCCCACGTATGTGCCGTACCCCCAGCCCCACCCCCCCACGTACGCGCCGTACCCCCACCCCCGTAGGTACGGAGCATACCCCCATCCCCGTAGGTACGGAGCGTACCACCACCCCCGTAGGTACGGAGCGTACCCCCACCCGTACCTACGGGGTGGGGGTATGGCACAGACATGGGGGGTGCTGGGATACGGCACGGACATGGGGGGGTGCTGGGGTATGGCGCGGACGTGTAGGGATGGGGGTACGGTACGTACCGGGCCCCCTTTTCGTCGTGCATCGCAGCGTACTTAGCTTTTCCGGCACTTTTTGGGTCCCGTAAAAATATTGCCGTGCGAAGTGCTGTGGGTACGAATCGTACTTGCTGGTCCGTAAAACGCTGCCTGACTCTGTGCGAATGTCGCATACGCGGTGTCCTGGATCGGAATTGTGGGTATGTTTTAGCCGGTCGGTGTTTTTTACGATTCGTACGGAAATGGTGTTTCTGTACGAATCGTACTTGCGGGTTTGTAAGGTGTTTTTCCCGGGTACGAGTCGGACGGAAAAAACGCTCCGTCCGACGGTTCGTACCCGGGTTCTACAGGATCGGAATCGGCCCCCAGGTCGTTAGTCAATATATGTCAGAACATTCAACCTATTTAGAACAATTGTTCAGCTATACATTTTTTCTGTTCTGAACCAACAAAGAAAACCTGGTGATTCCGAACATGAAACAATGGAAGGTCAAGGCCATTGATTTTTTTCTAGTAATTTCCAGGTTGTGAGTTTGTTATTGAAAAGCAAGGAGATTTGCTGAGCGAGCAAATCAAACATGATACTTGGTCGGAAAAACATCATCGTATTCAAAGGAAATGCTTACATGGCAGCTGTGCAGGTGTCACAGTGATACACACCACCCTGGCTTAGATATAGAAACATGGTATGTGGTCTTCAGCCAGGAATGCTGAGGCAATAGTGTTGCGTTCCTCATTATTTAGGAGGGAATACCTGATACATCTCCTTAGCCCCAAAAGAAAATAGTACTTGTCATACCTTTTTGGAGAAAGGGAGAATAGGCATGTGTGTTTCACTTCTATCTCTAATGGGTTAGTTCTATTAGACAGGGAGTGTTATGAGCTGGGCAAAACCTGTCTGAGGATTTCTCATCTGCAGGGGGGATCGCAGGGGAAACCTCACCCCTGGTCCCCAGATACAGGTAACACACTCAATATTTGGTATTTTTAAAATGATTTGTTATTTATTGTTTAGTATAATATATGAATAACATCATATGAATAATAACTGAGAAAATAATAATAATAATAATAATGATAATTAATATAAACATTTCAGCATTCAAAACTACAGTTAGGGCAAACCATAAAAATGCCCCAGACCTATTTCATCACACATCCCTACTCTATTGGGCTAAAACTAATTTGCAAAGGCATTTTACAGATTATATAATTCATTAACTAACTTTGTCAGGCCACGTCATGACAGTATTTCCGCATATCTAATGCTGCTTCTGGGTCTGTAGTCAGAAATCGATCTTTCAGCATTTTCCATCAGCACCCTATTTGTATGTGCTGCCCTTCCCTAATTCTACCATCCACCCACTCTGGTCTGTTATGGCGAGGGGATTGGGTACTACTCCTCAGCTCTTATTTGTCTGTTTCAGAACATTAACTGTAGGAAAGTGGGATACGGGTTGAGTGGGGTGAAGTCACAAGAAAACCCCAAATTAACTTGTGCTCATGCTTGGAACAAAGCAATCAGACTTAACTTAGAGGAAATGTGTAAAGTATTTATGCCGTACTTCAAACATTAATAAAGTGAAAACACGGAGGAGGAGCCTAGCGCTTGACCAAGATGGCCGCGTGAGCCTTGAGCTCCCGCTACCCTCGCACCCTCCAGCAATCATCCTGTCCTAAATCCTGATTTTCATGCACGGAATCCTGCAGATGAGTCACAGCTGGGGGGATTGACGTTGTCCGGGCCAAGATCGCCCACCGGGGACCGAAGTAGTGCACGGCGGAAGATTGCGGCCTACCTCCGAAGGATGCCAGGGGCTTGCGTTGGCAGGATGCCCGGCCACTAATTGAACAACAGCGGCCTTGGGAGGTGTGAACTGACGGACGGATGCCGCGGCACTTTCACTTTCGCTTTCTCGCCCTTTGTTTGCTCCGGGTTGGGAGTGCGTCACACAGATCCTCTGTTGTCTGGAAGACCTCCACCCGGTCCTGACTGGCTGTTGAAGACCTAGTCGTCCCTGTCTCCTCTACCTGAGTGATGGACATCCTCTTGCGACTGACCGTCCTGCTGTCCGAGATGTCGACCAAATCGGAGGCAGACAGGTCGAAGTCTAAGACTACCAGGCGGGGAGGCTATATCCAATCCAACAATATGGATTGTTATGCCCAGCAGAAGGGGTCGCCTGGTGGATCGGGACAGTCGCTGGAAGCACAGAAGGCCGATTCATCCCCAGCCTCGGAGTTATCATTGCAGGATATCAAGGGGGCGATAGATGGGATACAATCTTCGATTGGGCGACAGTTCGAGACCCTGGCGCACAAGGTGGACATGATTTTGGTTGATGTCAACTTAATTCGCGCGGACCTGGGAAAAACCAATGAGCGGGTCAAGTCCCTGGACCTCAAGACTACTGGCCTCGCGGACGATGTCTCGGAACTCCAGGCTGAGGTCCGCAAGCTATGAATCGCGAATGACCTCTACGCTCGCCGGATCGAGGACTTTGAAGGTTGGGCCCGGCGCAATAATGTGCGCATTATTGGGGTCCCGGAGACTTCAGAGGAGCTCTCCGTGGACCTCCTCGTCGAGGATCTGGTGGTGAATCATCTCGCGCCAAAGGGCCTCGGAAAGTTTTTCGCGGTGGAGCGGGCTCACCGAGTGCCTGGCGGACGGCCTAAGGTGGGAGCCCCCCCGCGGCCCGGATCTTCCACTTTCGAGATCGGGACGCTATCCTGCAAGCATCGAGGGTGACAGGCCCGGTGCCTTTTCAAAATGCCTCTGTGAGCTTTTACCCTGATTTCACCCAGATGGTGCAGAAACAGAGGCAAAGTTTCCTGGGGGTGAAGCGGCGGCTTAGGGATATGGACCTGAAGTATGCCATGCTTTTCCCCGCTAAGCTGCGTGTGGTATATGAGGATCGGACTTTCTTCTTCGAATCGCCGGACATGGCAGGGGACTGGTTGGATGCACTCCCTCGGCGACAGCCCGGCCGGGACAGCGTGGATGGGGTGGAAGGCGACCGGGATGGACAGAAGTGATACCTTCGGTGCTGGCCTGCTTCGATTCAGCCCTGGACAGTGACTCGCACCTTATTGCAGTAATGGGAGGGCGGCGGGGGGAAAATAGGGGCTCTTTCCTCCCTTGGGGTGCTTTTTGTAGATTTGTTTTTGGTAGGGCGACAGGCACACTGCAAGTTGGGGGGGCTTTGTAAGCTGACGCAGGGGTGCAGGGTGGGGGGGGGTTTCAGGATGTTGGGGTTGTTGTTTGGGGTTGTTGTTTTCGTAGCGTAGGCGTAGCAATGACTGTCAGAATTGTCCGATTGTGGTTCTCTGGGGGGGGGGGAGGTCTCTTTGTGTTCAGGGATGGGGGATAGGGGCTTAAACGTACTCAGCTGGAATGTTAATGGCTTAGGGGATCGTATAAAACGGGGGATAGTCCTGCAATTTTTGAAACGGACCTTGCCAGATGTGGTCCTCTTGCAGGAGACCCACCTTATAGGGAATATGTGTTATGCACTTAACAGAAAGGGCTACAAATTCATTGCTCACTCGGGGTTTTCCTCGGGATCCAGGGGTGCGGGCATACTTGTCAGAGCTTCCCTACCATTTGAGGTTGACTCCACCATTGCTGATGATAGGGGGCGCTTTGTGGCCGTGTCGGGGAGGTGGGAGGGCAGAACGTTGGTTTTGGTTTCTGTTTATGTCCCTCCTGCCTTGTAGGCCTCCACGTTTGCTGATCTGGGCAAGGCCTTGTTGGAACTCCCCGAAGGGATGCTAGTGGTGGGAGGGGACTTCAATGCGGTTGGTTCTGGAATGCTAGATAGGTACCCGCCCAGAGACACCGGGGGGGCTCAGAAGTGGCTTCCCGACTTTATTGATACTTTTGGCCTGGTAGATTGTTGGAGGCTGCGGCACCCCACTCAGCGACAATACACCTTCCATTCCGGGGCCCACAGGAGTCTCTCCCGGATTGATTATCTGCTCACTGTGGCGGCACACGCCTCTTTGGTAACTGAGGTTAGGCACATGGCACGGGGCATATCAGATCATTCACCGGTGTGGGCACGTCTGGACATAGGCCGGGTGGCGGGGGGCAGGGTGGCTCCCATTAACCCCTGGTACTTTCGGGACCCCAAGATGCGCAGCGCGTTGCTGAAGACAGTTGACCACTATTTTCGAGAAAATCAGGGCTCAGTTGACTCTGCGGTGTCTTTGTGGGAAGCTTCTAAGGCTGTACTGAGAGGAGAAGCCTTGTCCTTGGTAGTGGCCGCCAAGCGGCGGAGAGACGCCGAGGTGATACAAGTGGAGGACGAGATAGCGGCTCTAGAGTTGGCCTTGGAGGGGGATATTGAGACGTCCACGCTGCACAATTTGAGCCTGAAGCAATTGGAGTATAGGGATCTGGTGACAAATGCCGCCAAGACCCTCCACAGGGAGCAGCAGGGGCGGTTGTATGATGTTGGTGATAAGGCCGGGAAATTGCTGGCATGGCTGGACAAAAAGGAGCGTGTTAATCGTGTGGTGCCGGAGTTGTTGACGGATGGGGGAGAGGTTGTCACTGATCCCGACGGTATAGTCCGGTGTTTCTCGGACTATTTTCGTACGGTATACGCCTCGGTCTCGGATAGACCGACTGAGGACTCGTGTGATCTTCTGCGTGACATCGCTCTGCCCTGCCTTTCCGCCATTGATAGGGAGGACCTCGATGGTGATATCACTGTAGACGAAGTGGCAGGTGCTATCCGTGCGTTGCGCTCCGGCAAGGCTTCGGGCGCAAATGGTCTGCCGATAGAGCTTTACAAGCTTTGTCCGGATAAGTTGGCTCCTCACTTGACCGCCATGTTCGTGGAGGCGCGGGAGAACGGGTTTCTTCCGCTCGATCAACGGCTGGCGACGATTGTGGTAATACATAAAGACGGAAAGCCCCGGGATAGGTGTGGTTCCTATCGGCCGATCTCGCTCCTCAACGCCGAGCCGAAAATCCTTGCCAAGATTCTCGCGAACCGCCTGGTCCGGGTACTTGGCGACTTGATCCACCCGGATCAGTCGGGCTTTATCCCGCACCGTAACACTACACTAAACCTTAGACGCCTCCATGGAGTGATTGCCAGGACGGGTACGATGCGAGAGCCGGCTATTGTGGCGTCCCTCGACGCCACGATGGCCTTTGATACGGTAGAGTGGGCATACTTGTGGGCGGTGCTGGCCAAATTCGGCTTCGGGCCTGGATTCGTGGGGTGGGTGAGGCTGCTCTATGAGGGGCCTCTTGCAAGCGTCGTGGTGAACGGGCGGGCGTCGGCACCTTTCGAGCTCGGGAGAAGCACCCGGCAGGGTTGCCCCCTGTCGCCGTTGCTGTTTGCCCTTGCTCTTGAGCCGTTGGCGGCGTGGATACGGTGGCACCCGGATATACGTGGGATTCGCTGGTCGCCTGACCACGAAGACCGTATTTCACTCTACGCCGACGACATTCTGTTATATCTTGCCTCGCCTAAGAAATCTCTGATAGTGGTTTGTGACGTCTTGACATCTTTCGGTAGAAACTCGGGCCTAGTCATTAATTGGGGGAAGTCACACTTGTATGTCCTGTGTGGGGATGTCCCGCCTGTCCCGCGTAACTGTTCGATCCAGATAGCCCAGCAGGGCTTTTTGTATTTGGGGATCTATATTTCCACTGACCCCATCTTGCGCTACGAGAAGAACTTGCTCCCTCCCTTGGCGCGCCTGCGGCGGGATGTGGCGGGCTGGCGGCGATTGCCGCTCTCCCTCCTTGGCCGCGCTGCACTGTTTAAAATGATGTCCCTTCCCCGTTTCCTCTATGCCCTACAGAATACTCTTGACCTGGTCCCGGCCAGCTATTTCCGTGAGATCGAAAGTCACCAGCGCGCGCTCTTATGGGACGGGCGTCCGCGTATCGCAGTCGCTAAGTTGACGCTTCCGTGGTACGACGGTGGTATCGCGCTTCCAGACATTCGACGTTATTACTGGGCCACCCAGTTGAGCGCGATTAACCATGGTGTCTATGGTCCGGCGCTGAGCCCTGGCTTCGCCATGGACCGCTGGTTGCTCCGTGGGTGTCACTACCACAGAGCGTTGTATTCGAAATCGTCGGACCTCACCCTCACGGGGCCCACCAGAGTGGCCGTCCATGTGTGGAAGGTGGCGACGGACTCGCTGGGCTGGAGGGGTAAGCTTACCCTTGCCACCCCTCTGTTTGACTCCGAGATTCTGGGGAAGCTTTGGCGCACAAAAGGGTTCGAGAAATGGGATTTGATCGGCATATCCAGGGTTGGAGACCTTTTGGTTAAGGGTAAGATAAAGTCGTTCGAGGAGCTGCAGAAGGAATACGAGCTGGGGAGCACGGAGTTCTTCCGTTATGCTCAAGTGCGCCATGCCTTGTGGTCAGTCCTTGTGGAGGGGGAGAAGGTGCCCGAGTCCTCTCCGTTGGAGGATCGGATCCTGGATGGTCACATGCCAGAGAGCACGATCTCGCTCATTTATAAGAAGCTTATCAATGTTCGGGCGGATCTTCTCCTAGGGTTGCGCGCTCAATGGACCAGGGACGGCCTTGAACTAGATGATGAGGATTGGCAGTACGCAGTTTCTTCTCCCAAAGAGGTCGCTATCCCCGCGCGCCTGCGGCTGGTGCAGCTTAAAATACTCCATAGGGTCTATGTGACGGGGCCCAGGTTGGTCCACATGGGTTTCTCTGAGGAGGGCTTATGTAAGAGAGGCTGTGGTATGGTGGGTACCTTCCTCCATATTATTTGGGAATGCGGTGCGATTATGGAGTTCTGGAGGCAAGTCCACGAGGCGATGGGGGAGGTGACAGGAATTGTTATGCAGCCTGAGGCGCGATGTTGTCTCCTGAATGTCTGGAGTCCTACTGACCACAACGTGGCACAGACTCAGTGGGTGACCCTGGGGAACATGGTAGCCAAGCGCGATATCGCTCGGCTGTAGGGCTCCAATAGGCCGCCCACATTGACAGCGTGGATGGAAAACATGGACTGGAGCATGTTTAGGGAGAAGACAGTGTATTGTGCTCGAGGGCGCCCTCTGAAATGGCACGCTGTGTGGGGGCCATGGAACCAGTACAGTGCCTGCCCCCCGACCCGGATCCGCCTGAGGAGCAACTTTCCCCTTAGTCTTTTTCCGGCTTTGACTTTCCCGCTGATATGTGATTGTTTCTAGAGTCTCTGCCTTTCCCTCCTTTCCCTTACTATAGACCTGTGCCTGTTGGACGTGATGGGGCTCGTCCCCCCTGATGGGAACCTCTCTTGGTGTTTACAGTACCTTTCGCCTTGCTTGTGTTTAGGGTTGTATTTATGTTTATGCAAAATAGAACCTTTGGCTCTCCTGTCAGTGATATGTGGACGAATCTCTAAAGCTGCCGTACCTCCGGGTTGTCGGCTGGATAGCTGTGTCACTGATCTAAAATAAAGGTTTTTTTAAAAAAAAACGAAAAATAAAGTGAAAACACAACACAAGAAAAATCCCACTCCAGTTTGGTAAAATAGAGTAACATTAAATGTTATATGAATTATTGGAGACCAAAACAACAGCAATCCAAAAAGTAGTGCCTAAAAGCACAAGCGTCAACTGTGGTTATCTGGTCGTGCCGGACTGGAACAAAGTCACAAGTTCAGCCCAGCCGTGATAGTGCACAGGCCAGATACAGGGGTCAATTTAGGCCTCCTAAACAAAGTAGGGCTTGGCGTAGCTAGCGGAGTGAATCTGCGGAGTTCCTGAAAAACTCAACAAGATCCCGCAGAGTTCCGTGGGCAAGCGAAGTATGCAGTGCATGATTTATTTCATAGTTGCTGTAGGTGTTTCTCTGCCAAAACTCAGCTCATGAGTCCCACAGACAAAAATGTTATGCAGTTGTGGGAAAGGGGGTGCTATTGGGAGCAAAATTACACCAGGTTAGACAATCGTTGTTCCATCTACACCTGTCAACAAAATAAATCACTACAGTACAATAAAAGTAGAACATCGCTCAGCTCCCAAATACAGCTGCTGTGCTAGCTTAAAGTAGAGGCTTCCTCCTGCCACTACTTATATGCATTTCAAAGGCAAGTCTGGTATCCGCAGTGCTCAACAGGGCTGCAGAACTCAATGAAATGAAACTCAAATGCCGCAAAACACACCTCACGGGACAGCACAGGCACTTCTCTGAAGGTCTGCTGCTCTGCCTTTAAAAAGATACTGCAAGAAGTCATGCTAATGCTATACATCCACTAATGCAGTCTCAGCACTTTTCAGCGGGCTGCTTTTGTATGTTTAATGTGGTAGTGCAAGCATCACTCACCGGTCCTGCTAAACTGATCCAAGGGCTTCTCATCGGGACTGCAGCTGTATGTTTAAACCGAGGGGTAGTAAGCACTATATAAATGCAATTTGCCGCTGCCCTCGCTATACAATAGTCACTACCTTGGGGGTTGGCAGAACTCCCTCCCCACCCAATACTGTTTAATACACATTTGCAGCAACAGAGGCCACCTGACTGATCACCCGACTTACAGAATGCAACGCTGCTCAGACATGAGTTAGAGATAGCTTTCACAAGCACCAGTTCTGCGACGAAAGCAACACCAAGTCCAGACTACAGCTAACCACCAGAAAAAGCCATGTTAACACCCCTCCCCTTTTAAAAAAGATAGTTCCACCCCATATCATCAAACACCCGCAGACAAGGGATGTCAGTTAACTTTCAAGCTATCCACAGCAACCACATATGACCGTTGTACATGTTAATTAATCAAATGAACAGCCTCACACTGCACCAGTGTACAAGACGAGAAGAACATGGTAGATACTTCACAAACATTCAGTCTCCAGAGCGTGACTGAAAACTCAAAATGGCATAGATTGCATGACAACTAACAGTGCTACGAAACCACACTACTAGCAAAATGGGTGCTACATAGGGTAAGAGCAGGTATTTATCTTCGCAACAATGGCATTTGGAAAATCTGTACATTTTAGTAACGCATGTGTCTGTGGGCAGCAACAAGACAGGCACCAGGCAAACTAACCAGCAATAAGCAGACGCGAGAGTTACGAAGCCGGGTCAGTGACTCGGCACCAAAGCGATGGTGCATGCAGGGACGGAGAAGTTCTCCATCAGCCGCTAGACACTTACACGGTCTTCCTCATACAACACCTCTTCTCGTCCCCCTTCTGCTGCAGGCCAGTGGTGGGGATGTGCTCCAGAGGGCCACAGTTGTGCTGCAGGGTGAGGAACATGGCGCTCTGCATACTGTACCCAAGGGATCTAATAAATAAGAGCGGTACAAGGCTGAGTGAGCTCTGGGGCCAACCACCGCTCTCAGCACAACTGGTCGAGAAGCTGCTTAATGTTAAAGACTGGTTGGTTTTGGTTGTAAAGTACCACTCGTTGCACAGCCAGTCAGCCACAAGTTCAAGAGACTCATCATAAATTATCGAAGAGAAGTCGGGATTATCAAGGGCAGCGTCGCTGTCTGGTATGCAGAGATTGTCAATCTGCAACCTCTCTATCAATCCAGTCGCCTCGGGGGGTGAAGCAGTAGCCCGCGAAAATGTGGAACCACAGACCGCATCAGTCGATAAGTTACTTATTACTAGGGGTGGAGGCGGTACACTCTGCTACACCACGGTGGGCAGAGTTTGCCAGGCTCCGCCTCCAAGCAGAGCACAGCGAAGGCAAGAACTCTGCAAACTCCACCGGCGGAGTGGAGTTTGCTGCAAACCCTTAGAACAAAGTATCTTAAATCCTGGTTTTGGAGAGTTGCGAGATCTCATGTCGAGGATGCATCACACAGCAGTGTTTCTGATAAAGCTACGGGGCTCCGATGTGAGGTCCTGAATTGTTGACGTGAACGTCATTGTTGAGGGGCTTGCAATGCAAAGTCTGGCATTAAGGATACATCACGCAGCAGCAGTTCTGAGCAGCTGCGATGTGATGTCCTGCATTGTTGTTAATTATGCCATCAACAGAGGCATCGAGGATGCATTGCACAGCAATGGTTCTGAAGAGCGATGTCCTGTGTTGATGTTGCGGTGTGCAGCAGCAGTTCTGATGCAGAGGTGTGAGGAGATGCATCGCGCTGCGTCATTCTACCCAGTGACAACAGCTGCATTGGCAGAGCACCTTCAAGCCCACTTCCAAGGGTCCAGGACTAGAATGGCACCACTTGAGGGCCACAATTCACAGCAGACAGAGTCCAGGTGCTGGGTTCAAGGTTGTTGGAGCCTTTTCTGTTCCTGAGGCTCTGATCCGGAGGCCAGTCAACTAGCCCTTGGAGTCCCTCTGGTGGTCCTCGGTTCAAGATGCAGGTCCAGTCCTTTTCACTCAAGCAGCAAGGCAGCCGAGAAGCAGGGCAGCATAGTAGTAGTCCTTCTTGCAGCACAGCAGCAGAGTAGTCCTTCTGAGTCTTCCACAGGTCCAAAGATGTACTGAAGAGTTGGGACTTAGGGTCAAATATTTAAACTTGGCGCCAGATTTGCAGTAGGAGAAAGTTCTGCAGGTTTTCACCCATGACAGTGCTTGGAATTTCCTGCCTCCCTGCACGGGCTCCAGCTGGGGGTACAAAAGACTACTGTCAAGCCCTTTGTGAGTGTGCTAAGGTAGAGCCTTTATGACGTTCAAGTGTGATAGTTGACAGCCCCACCCCTTTCAAGTGAGAGATGGTCTTACCAACACTTATTCACCCTTTATCTTGCTCTCTGGTAGCAATACACAAAGTCCAACTGTCTGCTACACCTTGTCATGTGACCCAGGATACAGGCTGCAGTCATGAAATGGTTTGGACAAATAAATACCAACTTTCTAAAAGAGGTATTTTTATAACTGTGACTTAAAATCCAACCTTACCTTTAAAGAGGGTTTTAAATTACATTTCTTTAGACACCAGACTAAATATTTCTACCTGTTCCCAATTAAAAGTTATCACTTAATTAAAGTAATATGGTGAGCAAATGTTATCCTATGGGAGCAGCAGGCATTGCAGTGGTGAAAAACAAATTTAAGAGGTTTTCACTCCAGGGACATTTAAAGTTAAAAGTAGATTAGATGTCAAACTTTTGAAATACACTGTACTCCACTCTATGGGCTGTTTGGGGCCTACCCTAGGGGTGACTGATATGTATTAAAAAAGGAAGGTTTAGGCCTGGCAATAGTTAATTTTGACTGCACACACAGGCTGCAATGGCAGGCCTGAGACATGTTCAAAAGGCTGCCTGAGTGGGTAGCTCAATAAGTGCTGCAGTCCCACTAGTAGCTTTTAAATTACAGGCCCTGGGTGTATGAAGTACAACTTTAATGTGGACTTACAAGTAAATTAAATGTGCCCTTTTGGGTGTTAGGCAAGCCAATTTTACCACCTGGTTAGCAGTGCTAAAGTGTGTAGAGTCCTAAAAGCCATCAAAAACAGGTTCATAAAACAACTTGGTGAATGTAAAAATGTTGAGGATGACCCTGCAGATAGAGCCAAGTCCAACACTAGCAATGTCCCTTTGAAGAAGGAAAGCAAATGTAACTATTTCTGCTTACATCCAAGTCAGATCCATACAAGGTAGAATGGTGGTAATCACTACACATAGCACTGCTGCTTTCAGAGACCGGAAAGTTTCCAGCTCTCTTTTTTAGTATTGCAATTAGTATCAAAATGCATATCTGAACAACATATGGCGGTCAAGCACACATTTGTTACCATTACCATTCATAAAGTTAGCTTTCTGGGCCCCAAAACATGCCACAAGCAGACTTAAGGATTTGTGTGTTAATTTTTCATGTGACCTACAATCAGGCCTGCCTTGTATGTAATATGTATGTATTACCAAGTAAACCCTTCACACACTACAACTCCACACCACAACTCCATCTTGTGAGACGATTGTCAGATTTACAATAACTAGCCAGCTAGTTGTTAATTATTTACTGTATAATGTAATGGGAAGGCACTACAAGCAAAAACAGAAAAGTGCTAATAACCTAATACTGAGCCCTTCAGACAGTTATTTTTGAGTGGATCAGCAGTGAGCTGAGTAATATCCTTCAAGTGTTCCACAAGAAAAGAATTTTCAGGTTAGACATGCTCAAATTCTAGTCAGCTCCGTGTACTTGTTGTGAAGATTAAACATTAACCAAATTATTTAATCAACCAAACCACACTTGAAGCACCTTCTTCAATCTACTGAGCTTAATTTGTATCTTCAGTATTAGCATTATGATTAGTGGACTCACGCCATTATTAAAACAGGACACAATCCAGTAAAAAAAGTAAAACATTCATATTCTAATGTAACTGAAGTTGACCCTAATGTTTTTTAAATATCAATAATATCCCCCTTTATGACAGTTTTATGTGTGGTACTATTCCTTTGGGTTGCAATATGGAATATAATTTCAAAACTTCTAATGAAAAAAGATGAGAAATAGGTTGTAACAACTGTGTTATTGTATATGCACTATGTCCAATGCGTGTTTTATGATGAATAATTCTTGATTCTGGCACTAAATATAATCTCAATAATAATGAAATTTTACTTTCAAATTTTTTAAAATGTGTATACAGTAATTTATTAGTATTTGCCAAATGAAGTGTAGTACCAATTTCTTCAATTGGTGGACGCAACACAACATTTGATCATCTCACTCTCAATCACTACATATGTGCATCCTCCTCCTAAATGAATATGAATTTCTTGTGGATAGTACTATTGGTGAAGTATTGTTCATTTCATAAATATTCACAGAATTTTTGGTTTCGGTGAACCCTTTAATTTGCAAATATCATTTGAATTTTTTCAGGTTGCATTCATTGTATAGAATTTATTTGTGAGCAAGGCCAAAAACACACACCACACATTTTAGCATTGTCTCAATAATATTTTTGCCAGTCTTGAGGTGCAGGGGTCGAAGGGACCAATCATCTCATTCCCTTTATCAAAATCGCTGACGCTTGTTCAAATTAACAACATTCATTAATTACTTGCACTCTCCAATAAGACCAATTCAGTTTCTCTCCAGCAATGAACATCAGTCGGTTTGTTGTGAATAATGAATCTATTTTATATTTCCATGAAAAGTATTCATGCAGCTGCCAGTAGCCAACACATTTCTTTCAGCTAGAACTTCTTCAGAACACCATTCAAGAAATTTATAAAAATAATTTCTATTAAAAAATGTCAATAAAAACATTGATTTATTATTTTTTTAATCAATTTTCCATCACTTTACGGCGTTGCTGATTTGATTGCATTGTACTACTTTACATTAATGACATTTCTTATCAGTCATTCAATAAACATCCATTGTATAAAACAAGGTCACTTACATGTTCACATTTTCCATGCATATATACTAGCAAATTGTTGCATCTGTATTATGCCTGTTTTACATAGTATCGCAATATAGTTCCACAAATAATTACTATTAGCCTTGTCAACCCTGCATTATAAGTGTCAATACAATGTATTCATGTTGCCAGAGTGATGCAAATTTCATCTTGCCTCTATTATACAATTGTGATTTCTCCATCTATGACTATTATGTTATAATTATCTTAAAAAGGAGGATGATTTAAAAAAAAAAAAGAGTCATCTCTTTCCACTTACCACAGTCATTGTGGTTGTAAATGCTCATAATGTTCTAATTGAGTTGATTTCTTTTGTTTTGCCCATGATAGTCTACGTAGTGATTTCTATAAGTTAACATCATTCATTTGCAATTTGATTTCTATGCATCCTTCTAGTTATCTTGTAGTGATTATGACACACTTTGTACATTACCTCATGAACCATTCATACTGTTTTTTCTCTAAGAATCTCTGGGGTGGGTCATATTCCACTAATTCTAAGATATGAATAAGCAATGGTAAATTACAAAAATTCTAGCCCTTTGATTAAAATATGAGTCCTTTGTGCACTATGAAAGAAAGTACAATTAAATTACAAGTTAGGAAATGTGATTGTATTCATTCTTACTTTATTCAATGGTTTTGCAGGATCCTAGTTCATGCAAGCAGTCACGGCGTGGTGTACAGGCACGATCATGAAGCTCTATAAATCCCCTAGCTCTTGTGATCGTTTGGAAGAATAAGTAGTGGATCTTGTTTTTTTATTGTTTGCCATATTGAAATGTCTATACTCTTCACAAATAGTCACATTTAGTATAGACAGTCCACATCAAACTATTAAGGGTTTAGTGAGACACGTGGAGCATATACATTTTTGTTATCTCTGTTCTAGACCAATATATGGCTTTGTGGGCTGATATAATTCCAATTCTCTCAAACGCAGGTATGGACCTTCACCTCCCTCTTTTAGCGATCAGACTACTGATGTTACATGGACCATTCATTCAGAGGAGAGATTAATGGATGCGTGTTAATTTCCGTCACCATATTCAAGTGTCTTTGCTCTGCTCAACTAGTCGTATATAATAAAGACTGCCCACGTCAATCTGTTATGAGTATCCTGAGACATATGGAATATTTTAAACCAACTTGTCTCTGCTCTGGAACAATATATGGCGATGCAGTCCATTATAATTCCATGTGTAACAAATCCAGTTGGCCGCACACTGCTCGTCACACCAGCATGTTGCCCCAAGGAATTCTGGTAGATGTAGTGGCGACGGCGAGTACGCCTATGCCACAGTGTTGAAAAAAAGTATGTGTCGCATTAGCCATCCCTGGACACGTGTTTCGAGGTAGTTGCCTCTCGTCAGCAGGGAGTAGGTAAGTGTAAAGGGGTGCCGCGTGGACTGCCAATAACGTAAAAACAGGTAGAGTACCTCTCATGGCGCGCAGGTGCTGGTCCAGAGCTCGTCAGCCCAAATGGCTCAAGGGAGCCTTTATATAACAAATCCAGTTGGCCGCACACTGCTCGTCACACCAGCATGTTGCCCCAAGGAATTCTGGTAGATGTAGTGGCGACGGCGAGTACGCCTATGCCACAGTGTTGAAAAAAAGTATGTGTCGCATTAGCCATCCCTGGACACGTGTTTCGAGGTAGTTGCCTCTCGTCAGCAGGGAGTAGGTAAGTGTAAAGGGGTGCCGCGTGGACTGCCAATAACGTAAAAACAGGTAGAGTACCTCTCATGGCGCGCAGGTGCTGGTCCAGAGCTCGTCAGCCCAAATGGCTCAAGGGAGCCTTTATATAACAAATCCAGTTGGCCGCACACTGCTCGTCACACCAGCATGTTGCCCCAAGGAATTCTGGTAGATGTAGTGGCGACGGCGAGTACGCTTATGCCACAGTGTTGAAAAAAGTATGTGTCGCATTAGCCATCCCTGGACACGTGTTTCGAGGTAGTTGCCTCTCGTCAGCAGGGAGTAGGTAAGTGTAAAGGGGTGCCGCGTGGACTGCCAATAACGTAAAAACAGGTAGAGTACCTCTCATGGCGCGCAGGTGCTGGTCCAGAGCTCGTCAGCCCAAATGGCTCAAGGGAGCCTTTATATAACAAATCCAGTTGGCCGCACACTTACTCCCTGCTGACGAGAGGCAACTACCTCGAAACACGTGTCCAGGGATGGCTAATGCAACACATACTTTTCTACATACACCGTGGCATAGGCGTACTCTCCGTCGCCACTACATTGACCACAGTTCCTTGGGGCAACTTGCTGATGTGACGAGCAGAGTGCGACCAACTTCTGATTCATAATTCCATGTGTCTCAACAACAATTACTTACCTTCCCCTGACTTTTGTAGCAATCGAGCTTCACACATTGCATATACACAATCATGAGACACTTAATCAATTAGGACATGTTCCATTTAGTTTATTGTATCTGTATTGGGTAATAACAACATTCACAATCTGTGTTACACCTAAATTCACCCTTATTATTAAGAACACAAACTAGTGGGATAGTGTGCTATGTTCTCCATCATGAAAATCCTACATTCCTCCCAGATAATACCGTCACCAAGGCGAGTTCCCAGTAAACTGTATAGACCTTGTCATATGTATGAATTCTTTTGATTATATTAATCATTGTTTCTAATTTATTGTATTTCTCTCCAGCTCAGTCTGCCTAAAAGTGTCCCAAAGGCATTAAAATTATTTTTGATCCCTAATACAATGTACAATTAATGATTACTGACTAACATTAACACCTAATTACTTGAGTGCTGCTCAGACATGCTTTTTTTTTTAAAAATGGGTTGGGTGTTTTCCCTTACTGGGATCGTCTTCCATAATTTTCTACATTCATTACAAAAGTGCAGAAATATAAATTAATTTCACACTCCTCTATTATGTGCATTTGGGATCCAGCATGCCACTATTCTAAGACACTCCTGTGGCATATCTGATCCAATATGTACAATCACTGTGACAGTTAAATCCATATAACTCCCCCATGATGTAAGCAAAAAGGGAGAAGAGCTGGTCATTGTGATTTAAATAATGTGGGAGATATTCATACAAGTAGTGCCTATGAGTGTATCCATTTGCTTAAAGGCCTTATTCATTTTGAACCATGGCAAAGTAACCCAATAATTGATAAATTATATGAAGGATGTATCATATAAAATACTGTAACTCATTATCAGTACTGTGTTAAAATTCCACTGTCCTTAGAAATCCATGCTGCTTCTCCTTGCATTAGAAGGAGTTTCCTGTCTGCCCTCTTTTTTTGGGCTTTAATGTGTTCTGTTGTATAAAACCAAAATGTTGATGTTTTGGGATGCCCTATCTGATAATGTAATGTCTTGGGATATTTAGTATTCGTAGTCTTGATTAATCTAGCATGCTCCTGGATTCTTAGCTTCAGTGGTCTTATGCTACTGCCAATATAGATCCTTTTCATTCACATCCTAATATGTAGATGGATGTGTATAGTATTTCAATTGATACATTTCTTAGTTTTATATGTTTTTTAATGTTGTAGCTGAATTCAACTATCCTGTTGATTCGATGTTTATACATGTTATAATTACCACATCTGAGAAATCCACCAGGTTTATTAATAAACTTTGCCCCTTCTTAATTTCCAGGCTCACATGATAGATAGAACAGAGCATATTTCTAAAAAAAACCCTTAAGAGTTGTACCTCAAGGGTAAACAACTTTCAGTTTATTTTAAATAACTCCTTTTAAGGATGTCAACTTCTGTAAGATATGCCATTGTTTCCTAAACATATTGAAAATCTTGTCACTCTGAATATTGAACTGCAAGATGATGACAGGTGAACTATGCATACTGGCTTGATTCCCAACAGGTAACTCACACTTTTTGAGTAATTTACACTTTTGAGTGAGTTTTCTGCTTTTTGGTTATTCACAAAATAAGA
Organism: Triturus cristatus; assembly: GCF_964204655.1. Classification (NCBI taxonomy): domain Eukaryota; kingdom Metazoa; phylum Chordata; class Amphibia; order Caudata; family Salamandridae; genus Triturus; species Triturus cristatus. Next base: position 630,375,719 of record NC_140587.1, read on the forward strand.
GTGCAAATTTACTACATAAGTGTAAGTTACCTGTCACCACCAAGTTGAATGGCCTGGGGGTTATTCACAAAGGTAAAATAAAATTTTGAATAATTTACATGTGCAATTTACTCTTACAAAGCAAACACAAGAAGATGATGGACGGAGCACCGACATTTTTCAGACACTCACCCCCAGTCACAATGCAATTTGGTAAAGAAACTCTTAAATATTAGTTTTCCTATGAGTTTAAACAAACCAATATGTACATTTTCAAAGTTACACTGTTATGATATGCAAAATCCTATCTCCTTACTCAAAATCTTATCCTACTCACTGGTAAGTACTCCTGATGAGAAATGTCTTGTATCCTTCAAAACATTATCATCAGTATGTTTCATCCCAAATATATTCATTATTTGATCTGACCTTTCTTTACCTGTATTTTGGTTTGTACCCTTAATTTTATGATTTTGTACATCTCTCCTGGTTCTCCTGTTCTTTTGTCTTTCATTGTTATCTGTTCCCCATATGACAATGTTTAACCGCCTCTAAAACACTAGAAGTGCTCTTGACTGCAGAGAGCCTGTTGGGCATCGTGGATGGTCATTGCTGTAGTTTTCCATTGGGGTAACCGCAGGCTGCAGATGCTGTAACACGAAATGCAGACCTTGTGTTGCCGGCCATCCCTGGTGGTCACTGTAGAGCAAAGAGTCAGATCCACAAGAGCTTCACAGTGGTGGTTTTCCCAGGTGACCTTATGTTGGTGCAAACAGGCCCTTTCACCATTGCGAACAGCCCTAAACCTCAAGATGTTTCTTTATCTTCAGAAGAGTGCACTCTGATGCCAACCATGGGCCTAAGACCTGAGGATGTGCCTCTTGGAGATCATGGACTCACTCTAGCAGAGGCCAGCAGGGCTCAGGCAGGTCCATTTGCGGGTCCAGGCAGCTCCAGGTACAGCAGGTTAGCTGAGCAGTTGCATGGAGCCCTCTGGAGCTTGTTATGTACATATAGCTCAGAACAGGAAGTAAGCCAGCTGAACCTTGCTGTCATTCTGTCTGAGATGAAGAAAGCAGGTAAAATCTTCCTTCTCAGAGAGCAGGGCATGCCTCAAGCTGCAGGATAATCCTCTGGCAGCAGGGAAGCCCATTTTCTGTAGCATCTGCAGGTCCTGGAGTATACTGCAGAGTGAGTCTGAGGATCTTATTTTTTTATACCTGGACCAGCTTTAAAGTGGAAGAAACATCTGAAGTTATCCCCCCCCCAACAGATGCTTCTGGAACTTCTTTCCTCCCTGCCTGGTCCCAGGATGTGTGTGGTGACAAAAGTCTAGTGTGAAGTCCTTTGTGAGTGTGCTGAGACAGCTCCTTTTAAATATAAGTGGTGCTGTGCCTCTCCCATCCTGGCAGGATGACCCATTCTGCTCATACCCAGTTTTCCTTTGTGTCACTGTCTGGGAAGAATACACATAGTCATGTGACCCAGGATACAGGTTTCAGGCATCAAATGGTTAGGACAAGAAAATGCCAACTTTCTAAAAGTGTCATTTTCAGAAATGAGACTTTAATTACGACTTTACCATGAAGGAGGTTTTTACATTACAATGACTTTCTTATCTGCTTCCAATCAAATGTTATCACATACTCAATGTAATCCTGTGGGAGAGGCAGGCCTCACAGTAGTGAAACCAAATGTAAGAGTTTTTCACTACAGGGGCATGTAAAACTAAAAAGTACATATCCACATTTTTAAAAACACTGCACTCAGGGCTGTTCAGTCTCTACCCTTGCGATGAACCCATGTATTAACCTCTTCAGTGCCCCGCCCTTTCCCCGCCCTGTGCCGGCCGTTGCATTAGCGGGCGGGGTTCATGACGAGATAGTCTCGTCATGGGCACAGCGCAACCGCGCTCCATGACGAGACTATCTCGTCATGGGCACTGAAGGGGTTAAAAAGGGAGGTGTGGGGTTGGCAAAAGGTTTATTTTGCCAGGTCCAAATGCAGTTTAAAACTGCACACACTGGCTGCAATGGCATGAGGCATGGTTAAATGGCTACTTAAGCTGGTGGCACAATAAATGCTGCAGGCACACTAATAGCATTTAATTTACAGGCCCTGGAAACAAGCAGTGCCACGTTTAAAGGAGTGAGCATGAGCACCTTAGCACTGGTTAGAAATGGTGTAGTGCGCAGAGTCTTAAGGTCAGCAAAAACAAATTTCAGCAAAACAGGAGTGGAGAAGGCCACTCTAAGGCATTCAGGTCTAACAATGGGAAATAGATTAATTCTGACATAGGGAGCAGTCACTATGATGTTAAAACATGGGTTAAAAATATGATACTGTGTGAGCATATGGCACTAGCTGGACCTAGGTAGAGAAAGATCATTTATGGGCACGGGACTGGTTATGGAGAGTATGCTCTTATGGAATACAGTCTCACTGACAGTAAGGTTCACACAGGGGATGATGATAGGTGTTCATTGAAATTTGTAACCTAAAAGGCATTTTGCCTAGCCGATTAAGCACTAATCAATGTATGAATTGTTCAGATTTCCTATTACTTATCTATATCTTACAATACGAGGAGTATGGTCCTCCCTAGACATCATTATAGGAAAAAACAAGATGAATGGTTAATTTTTAAATAGCATAAACTAATGTGCAATGTAGCTTATAATCACTAGATGATAACTAGAAGAGTGCATGGAAATCAGACTACTGATTTAAACTTGTAGAAATCAATATGGAGACTATGATGGCCCAAACAAAATGGATCATTCCCATTAAGACTTTAGGAGCATCCACAACTACACTGACTGTGTTAAGTGGAAGATTTACATTAGATACTTGAGGTAACCTTTTTTTAATAATCCTCCTGTTTAAGATAATTACAACACAATAGTCATAATTATAGTAATCAGAATTGTATAATGGAGGCAAGATTGTATATGCAGAACTCAGGCAATGTGAATGGATTGCATTACCACTGTTGCTGAAGGGTTAACAAGTCCACTTGTAACTTGCGGTAATAGATTTTGATACTATGGGGCATATTTACAATACAACGGCGAAGCGCGGCGTTAATCTAAAATTGCTAATGTCGATCTACATCATTCTGAAAAAGCAGGGATGCTCTGTATTTACAATGATGCAGCGCACCACTATGTTTTCCCTAACGCTGGTGCAAAATTCAGCTGCTACAATGCAGCACACATAGAAACTGCAAAAACTAGGAGAAATTAATAATTTCTCATCCTTCCTCCATTAAGACCATGTTATTTTTGGTCTTTATTTTGGCGCTGCCCCATATTTATGCCACCCTTCTAAATAGGGGCAGAGTCAAAAATCAATGGGTGTTGCGGCAGAACGGCCACTGCAACACCCATTGCCCTCCCCTTTAACACAAAGGTGCTGATTACGATCTCGTCCGGAAGGCCATCCTAGAGCCTTCCGGAGTCGGACCTTCCGATCGACTTGTACTGGGATACGGTTTCCCCAAACAACGCATTACGATGCCCAAAACCCTTTACATACCGAGCGACTCGGTTACTCCGAATCCAACTTGATTTTCCTAACGAGAAGCCTCCTGAAATGCAGAATGGAGTTGTTCGGAGGCACTTCCGAATCCAAATCCCACCACCCAAGTATGATGCGTGCTTCCTATGTGCCGAATCGGTCAGCCAAACCAACATGTCAGAGCGGCCGGAAGGGGAGTATTTCAGCTTTGAATCACGCCATAACACAATTCCTGCGACCGAGACTGTGCAGCTATGCATCCCATCGCGCATGTCATCACGCTACTCTACATCTACGATGAATACTACAACCTCAACCAACGCGGTCATCGCAGACGGTAAGTTAGACCCCAGCACAATAACGCAACTATCCTGGGAAGACAATATAAGAGGAAGCTGGGGTGAAACTACCGGTAAATTTAGGGGGGAAAAGACTTTCAGCAATGTAGAGCCAATTTGGGGGTATAGGGGCTAAAGCCCCCAGCAATGTAGAGCCAATTTGGGAGGTGGGGGGCTAATACCCCCAGCAATGTAGAGACAATTTGGGGCTTGGGGGCAAATACCCCCAGCAATGTAGTGCCAATTTGGGTGGTGAAGGGCTAATACCCACAGCAATGTAGAGCCAATTTGGGGGGTGGGGGGCTAATACCCCCAGCAATGTAGAGCCAATTTGGGGTTTGGGGGGCAAATACCCCCAGCAATGTAGAGCCAATTTAGTGGGGGGGGCTAATACCCCCACCAATGTACAGCCAATTTTGAGTTTGGGGAGCAAATAACCCCAGCAATGTAGAGCCAAGTTGGGGGTTGGGGGGGGTAATACACCCAGCAATGTAGAGCCAATTTGGGGTGTGGGGGGGCAATACTCCCATCAATGTAGAGCCAATTTGGGGGATGGTGGACTTATACCCACAGCAATGTAGAGCCAATTGGGGGATTTGGGGGGCTAATACCCAATACCCCCATCAATTTAGAGCCAATTTGGGAGGTGGAGGGGCTAATACACCCAGAAATGTGGAGCCAATTTGGGGGGCGTGAGGCTAATACCCCCAGCAATGTAGAGCCAATTTAGGGGGTGGGGGCCAATACCCCCAGTAATGTAGAGCCAAAGTGGGGGGTGGGGGTTAATACCCCCAGCAATGTAGAGCCAATTTGGAGGATGGAGGGGCTAATACCCCCAGAAATGTACAGCCGATGTGAGGTGTGTGGGGTTAATACCCCCAGCAATGTAGAGGATATATTTGGGGTGGGGGGCTAATCCCCCTAGAAATGTAGAGCCAATTTGGTCATAAGGTGGGCTAAAACCCCCAGCAATGTAGAGCCAATTTGGGGGTCTAATTCCCAAAGCAATGTAGGGCCAATTTGAGGCTTGGGGGGCTAATACCCCCAGCAATGTAGAGCCAATTTGGGGGGTGAGGGGCTAATACACCCAGCAATATAGATTCGATTGGGGGATTTGGGGGGGCTAACACTCCCAGCAATGTTGTGCCAATCGGGGGATTTGGGGGGCTAACAACCCAGCAATGTTGAGCCAACTGGGGGAGTTGGGGGGCTAACACTCCCAGCAATGTGAACTTGAACAATGTAACTAGTGCTCATGCAAAGTGCATCAATACCTATGGTTGGAGTACAAGTTGCAGAAAATTCACAAAAAACAAAGCGAAAGGTCACTTTGCAGGAAATGCATTCTCACACTGTGGAAGCAAAGTAACTGGCAACTTTAAGGAATTTGCAGAGTGGAGATGCTGGTGCCATAAGGACTGTTGAAAAACAAACAAAGCCTCATCAACTAGTAAATGGACCCTTAAAAACCTGTGAAATACTTGGGTGCTGCTGCGCAAAGACGGCAGACCAGCCACCCACAGCAGCTCAATGACTGTATGTGTGTGTGGGGAAGTTGTCTCAGCCTGGTCTGACACTCACGACGGGGGGGGGGGGCTGGCCCATAGAGCCCTGTGGGTGTTGAGTTTGATCAGAAAGTGTTCTGTATAGACTTGGATTGGCTATGCGGGCAATTGGGCATCGGGCGATGGGCCAGTGCACCAAGGTCACCTGTGGGCCACTGTTTTGGGGCCTTTGTAAACCACACCAAGAGACTGACTCACTTCTCCATCCTCCACCAGGCCACTGCAATGTGGCACCAGTATGTTGTCCGCTCACCAGCTGTGCTGCAAATTGAGGCTAGGCGTCTACCTTTGGAGCATACTCACCTTGGCACCCTGCCTCACATACCTTGCCAGAAGTAGTGTCATCTCCCCCACCCGCCCATGACTTTCAGGTCATTGCAGGTGCAGGGAGGTTGCATTGTATGTAAGGGCCTTGCAGGTAGGCAAATCTCATTTGCCTAGTCTAACCTACCCCCACCCCACCCCCTTGATCAGCAGCAGTGTGCTTTTTGAAACCTCCCTTGACAGGTAAAAGCACAGCGGCTAGACTGTAAGAGATGATCACGGAATGTGTGCCAATTACTGTCATAGTGCCCGGGCATCATTGTGATCCCAATCCGACCATGGTTACATAGACTTTTGTGTATGTCCACTCAGGGAATGTCATCATCAGGTAGGTACAGTTAGCCCGCTAAATACTAGGAGAAACACACATTTGACGTTTGAACAGGAATGGCCATAACCACATATATCGATGTATCACAAAGTGAATGCATGAGTCCACCACAACACACACTGAAACATCATAGGGAAACAGAACTCCAATGTACTCACAAAAGTATGACATTGTGATGCCTCTGTGCACAGTAAAGCCCAGAGGATATTGGCCCAGATAGCACACAAGTCCACAGACCCAGCCACTCAGTACTGATTTTAGTGCCTCCCACTACAACAGCCTAGAAGTGGTTATGTCACAGTTATCATTGAACTATTTGTAGACAAAATCCATCTGGATTTCTAAAGAAGCATGGGCCAACAACAATGTAGGATACAGTAACCATGTGTGGATTGGGGGCGCTGCACACAACACCCAATCTGTATGTGTACAGGTTCATCTTTGGAGAATGTCATTCACAGCAATTCAGCATCTAGCTCCTCAGGCTGTAGTGTGTGCCACAAAATAATAATCCCATTTTGAATGTGCAGATTGTGTCCTGCAGAGTAGTAGGAGTATGCATGAATCTCAGCATGTAGGTTCCACCAACAGTGTTGAAGGGTCTAGTGCACAGCCTATTGTGTAAGATAAGCTGCCAGCACTGGTGAGGTTCCAGGGGGGTGGCTCAATCTGTGACTCTCCAACACAATTGACATAGCCATCCCCAAGCCAGGGTATATGGGTACATCTTGTGAGGATGAGGGATATGTGCATAATGAAGTCTGCTTTTTCCATATTTGGTGCTCAAACACTGTCTCAAAATCTATGAAGGCATCAAAGAGACCTTTAACAAAGAAATATTGCCCTCTGGCAATAGGGCAGTGTTTGCTGTGCAAAATGGTAGTCCTTATGGACACACGCAAGGGCTACCCTTTCCAAACCACATTAGAGGTTCAAAAATATTGACAATGCAAACACTTATGGAACTGGGTATACTGTTCCAGTGTCACATGTGTGTTTGCTTACAGTGCAATGTGTTTTCATCAGCACAACCAGAGATTTCATCAAAATGAGTCCATCTCCCTTGGTGTCCCCATAACTCAGACATAGAAAGTCAGAATGCCATTAATATCCATGCATGTGTAGTCTACTGGAAAGTGTGGGCATGCGTTTCTGGAGTAGTCTGACCCCAGGTGGCACAACAACACCCATCCTTGGTATTTCACTTGAGGGGGCTATACCCCTCTAAGCAATGGACTGCCATCCAAAGTTCCGGCATCATGACATTTCAAAATAAGCAATCACCACCTCCATCCTAGGGCTGTATCCAAGGGCAAGAATGACCAATCAGTGACAACATCTACCTACAAAGGGTAACTCGCCACTTATTCCCACACACAACTCAGACAAGGCAAGGCTAGGTGGAAGCAACTTGTCCTGTGATGCCAATAGGTTTTTCATATGCCAGTGTACTCAAAGCGGCCATTATGACAATCAGTCATGAATATTCATTGGCAGACAGCAAGCTGCAGCAAATGCATGCTACATCTATATATTTCCTCTGGCAACTGCTTTTGCCTACATACATACACATAATCTACACTTATGTACATTTCAACATTACCACATGGCCTGCATGAACTCTACTTGTGTGGATATGACCCCTCTAACATCCACCTCAAAGTGCATGCTCATCTCTCAAGACTATCATATATACACAAGCATGTGTACACCAGAGGGGGTCTCTGGTGCAGCCAGCTGGAAAAGTATGTCTGCCCCACAAGCTCGGTCCTTGTACTCAAACTCTTCCAAACAGATTCTTACAATCTCACACTGGTGCTTCCCTTCTTACAGCCACACCTACATTCACAGCACTGCTCTTCATCACTATGTACACTACACCTCTCACATACATGACATGTACACAATGTACTTTACTCATCACTTCCTCATCAGACCTCAAACATAGCATATCAAATGGAACACTCTCATGACCAGTTCAACCATCAGTAATGTTTTGGAATGCACTCATATCACAGCATGCAGCATCACAGCCCACTCTGAAATTCACACTTAACACATCACCACATCTCTCAACAAGACACTTACATTGCTCAGCCATTCACATATCACCATACACCCATCCTATCCTGCTTAAGTTATACAGATTGTCATTTCTAAAACAAATGCATTCATAGATTCAAACACAACAAACATCAACTGGACAACACCTCACATTTCACCATACAGCATCCTAAATTACACAACTGGTGTATACCCTTTACATACACTTACCCACTTTATTACAAATGACACGTTTAACCTTGTCTCACTGTGGCCCAGTCGCATCCATTTATGACTTCCATGCTCCACACCCTGTTGACTTATGCACATTAACAAGTATCCTCACTCATTGAAACTGCCCTGTTACAGTCATCTCTCACTGTCGGGCCACAGACTACAGCCCTTATATCCTGCCAGAATCCAACCTTGTATAGCTGGTTATTCCCTATCACATCTACCTATTCCTAGCATGCCTTGCAAATGATTTAACCAGTCTTACAAGCTCACACACTCTGATTCACACCCCTGCATTTAAAACCACTCATATTGGAACAAGGTGGATACTTCATGTCTCCTACACAAGAACTGCCTATGAACTTAACTCCTACCTTACACTCACTGACAATCTCTAAATTTGTCCTGCCCCCATTGCGTATGAGTCTCCTCTCCATTTCAAAATTGGAAACACTAGTCTCTCTCACCTCTACTCTTGTTTAGGCTAGCTTCGCACATGCAACATTAACCTTGCAAAACACATCTGCAGCTAGGCCTAACATTCCAAAGCCCCCTTCCTCCTCTGTGTGGCAACTAAGAGCATGGATGTACCATCCATACAGCAGACGGGCCCACAACACTTTTATGCTCTCACAATCCACTCAGCTTACCACATGTAGCACAGGGCAATCTAACAGACTTAACAACACTCCTAGTTCAGCTCTGTGTAACTAGAAGAGCATCAAGCATAGCTCAAAAAGACCCCATTGTCAGTCATACACAAACAACAACCTACACACACATCATATGCTCAACTACAACTGATGTGTGGTTGTAACTATGAAATCCAAGCTTGGACAGACAAAACACACCATCCACATGATGTACCCAAACAAAAGCAGAATGGCATCACTGACATATAAATTAGAACGCACTGGACTATTAAGACCACAGACACCTTGCCGAACAGGAATATCTGCAGAAAGTGGAGTCCTTGGAGACAATAGGGTCTTAAGACTATGAGAATACTGCCCACCTTACACTCACCATGGGCACAGGAAATGTATCAGATGAGTACACAGACATGAAGGGAATATGCCTACGGCGGCGTCCCACCTGTGGCAAGGTTGTCATTGCCACTAGTCTACCAGATCTAAAGAAGACACAGATATGGGTCCACCACTATCAAGTCACATACAAGTATTGTACCATTAATTTCTGTACAAGGGTGTGTCCAAAGTCACTACCCCAGGTGTATTCATGAGGCAGGTGTCTTTCTGCACATCAAAAACATATGCAGCATGCTTCTCCTAAACTGTTGTACTATGCCACACTTGCACTATGTTGACATCTGAAACAATGAACCATGTGGAATTGTGTTTTCTAAACAAAGCTCTGTGACTTTATCGCACACTCATAGACAAATGAACTTCTGGTGAAGTGTCACCAGTGTACTGAGTGCACAGCTGAACAGACTAGAATAACTGTTAATCAAAACTCTTGAGCAAGATACTTAAGTAAAATGACATCAACAATTGTTGGGCAAAAAATATAAGGCAAAATGATCCCAAAGTTTGTAACAAAAAACTTTTTTTTATGATTCAATCAAACCACATTTTTTTTTATATAGCATCAATGAATAAATGACATTGAGAATCAAAGTACATCAATATGTGTAAAATATATGTCAATTCATAACGGAGTGCCCAATGCATTTCGGGATGAGAAAACATCCCTTCTTCATGGGCCGCTGTAAATAGAAGAATGCACTTTAGAAACAAGTAATGAGAAGTACATCGTTATCACAATACAAAAACAATTGAAGAACCACATACAAGATGCAGAGTCGAAAGAGTGGCAAGAGAATACCAGCTTGTCAGTTTCAAAACCTTAGCAATTAAACACGGAGTATAAAAAAATTCTCGTAAAAGGAAACAAGATTCCTGTACCATGTGACACAAAGCAAAAGAAAAAGAACTAGTGAAGAATGAAAGACGACCACCATAAGTGTGAGATGAAAATAGTGAAAGAAAAGGAGTGATACATGCATAAAACTGCCATGTGTATCGAAAAAGAACTGAAAAAACGCTTACTGAAAATGAAGAGAAAAAGGAGGGAAACTCCTTAGGGCTGGTAGCCGCGTTTTCTGTGGGGATTTGCGGAAACTACGGACACGGACTCTGTATGACAAAATGCAAAAACATTTTGCGAAGGAAAGGGGGTGGAGGGAAACTAGAGAAAGAAGATGGTAGCTGTGAGAAAGAACTTACTAAATCTCCTAAGGGCTGGAAGCCGCGTTTTCTGTGAGAATTAGCGGGAGCTACTGACACGGACTCTATAACAAAAAGCAAAAAAGTTGTTTGCAAAGGAGAGGTGGTGGAGGAAAACTAGAGAAAGAAGATGGTAGCTGTGAGAGAGAACTTACTGAATTAGTCCCAAGTAAGGCACTGTTCGTAATATAATGCAATAGGTGTGGACAGTCGTGACGTGATATGCCACTAGAATTGGAAAAATAAATAAATAACGCATCAGTGTGATGACTAAAAAGGGGGAGTGAACGTGTCACCTGAGCTGAAACGGCAAAATAAATACCTAAGGACGCGGACCACGCAAAGCGTGTAGTTCAAGTGTTTGAGGAGAATCTACAACAGTAACGAAAAAGCCAGAGAGAAAAGCGAGTTACTTACGTGTTCGCTTAGATGAGCAAATGAAAGAAATAAATGCAAAAACTAAAAAGAACACTTACGAGAGAACCGTAGTGACCGGAGCAAATGCGCGCCGAGGCACAGTGAAAACCAAAGTAGCGTGTGAACTAATAAATAAGGAAGCGAGAACAAGATCACGAGGGCATAAGGAGTGAAAAGGAAAGTGACAACGGGCTAAGAAAAGAAGAAAGGAAGCGCCATTTTGAAAGTACTAGAAAAGTGGAAAAAGAATCCTGAGACTGGTGGAAAGTGTGAACTGAATACTGACAAAGCGGGGCAACATGCAAAAAAATTAAAAAATAAAGGTTTAGAAACTGAAAGTGCGAAAACAGACTGAGTGGGCACAGAACCGCAGGTACGAACAAAAATTTAAAATAAATAAAAGAGAGAATAGAAAGTGATACTCTAAGAAGCAAAAAATGTGGAGGTGCATGCATAATGTGTGGACAATACAATACAAAATCAAATGCTGTAAAGGAAACCAAAATCAGAACGGACTCCATTAAAATACAAATAAAAACAAACGTAAAATTGCTAAGGATGAAACAAACTCACACTGCAAAAACTTGGTCCACCAAACTTCTCTCTGAGCTAGTGACCTATCATTGTTGATAGACAAGTTGAGTGGTATGATTTCGAGAATAATGTATCTCAACTGTGCAATGGTGTGTTGGTGTTCTAACCAATGCGTGACTAAATGAGATTTGAGGCTCTTAGTACGGATCGAACTTTTGTGTTCAGAAATCCTGACTTTAACTTTGCGTGATGTTTTGCCGACGTACAGTAGACCACAAGGACATTTGATGGTATAAATGACGTTGATGCTGTCACAGGTGCCGGTATATCTCAACATTATAGTTTTGCCTGAATGGGGGTGATGGATGGTATTGCCAATGATGGCATTGTGGCAATTGACACAATTATGGTATTTCTGCATACCTTTGAACTGCTCTTTGTTAACTTTGGTAGCGGATGACAGCATGTCTTTGATATTTTTGCTGCGTGTATACGCGAAAAGTGGGTCTGTGGCAAATAGACCATTAAAGTCTGGTTCATGCTTCAATATTTCCCATCTGTTTTTGATGATTTTGCGAATTCTGAATGAATTAGTAGAAAATGTAGATACGAAGACATGACGTTTTTGGTCATTTTTGGCTGATGTAGATAAGAGCTCTGTACGTGTTTTGGTGCGTGTTCTGGACATGGCAGACTCAAGAACAGTATCAGGGTAACCACGCTCTTTGAATTTGGCACATTGCGTTTGCAGTGCTGACTCTAAATGTTAGTTGTCCGATACAATTCTCTTAATCCTGATCAATTGTGAGTATGGTAAGTTCTGAATAAGAAATGGAGAATGAAAACTGGAAAACAATAAGAGATTATTTCTGTCGGTGGGTTTAGAATAAACTGAAGTGGACAAGGTATTATGATTTTTGGTGATGAGTACGTCAAGAAAGGCGAGGTTTTCAGCACTGATATTGTGTGTGAACTTGATGCGGGAATTTTTCTGATTTAATTCACTGATTTGTTTAACCAGTAAGTTTGTGGAGCTTTTCCAAATCAGAAAGATGTCATCAATAAATCTAACATAAAATGCTAGATTTGCACTACATACAGTATTTGAAAAGATGTAATCATGTTCGAACTTAGCCATGAACGTGTTCGCGTAGGCAGGCGCTCCAGAAAAACCCATTGAGGTGCCGCTTGTTTGGAGGTAGAACTCATCTTTCCATTGAAGGTAACTGTGTTGTAGGCAAAAAGTGAGCAGTTCCAAGACAAAAACTTTTTCAGTGCCAATTTCCGGTAATTGGAGTAAGGCCCATTCACTAGCTTCAATGCCTTCAGTTAATGGAATGGACGTGTAAAGAGATGTAACGTCGATGGTGCACAGTAGCCATGATTCTGAGAATTGTTTCTTGACCTCGCTGAGTAGAGTTAAGAAATGGGTGGTGTCTTTAACCCCTTCAGTGCCCATGACGAGCTGGACTCGTCATGGGCTTCGGTGGCGCTGTGCCCATGACGAGTCCAGCTCGTCATGAACTCCGCCCGCTAATACAAAGCGCGGCACTGGGCGGGGAAAGGGGCGGGCATGCAAGGGGTTAATGAAACTTTTCCACGTCTGTACAAATTTTTGGAGGAAATGGTCAACAAATTGACCCGCAGGCATGAAAATGGAGTCACAGCCGGAGACAATAGGTCTAAATGGCGGATTGTGAAGATTTTTATGGATTTTCGGAAGCATATAAAGTTTGGGTCGCCTGGGATGAGAAACGGACAAAAAACTCCGGTTTTTTGGGAGATCCAAGACATTTCTTCTGCATGATCTAAAATTTGTGAAAGAATGTTTTGGAACAGAGTGGTCGGATCTTGGTCAAGTTTTATGTACGTGGTCGTATCTTGAAGATGAAGAGAAACTTTCTGTTTGCAAAATGAACGATCCATGATAACTAAGGCCCCGCCTTTATCCGCAGGTTGAAATGTGAGTCTGTCATCCTTAGCCAATTGATTAATGATGGCAACTTCATGTTTTTTCAAATTGGTTTGAGCAGACGGGTAAAGTTTCAATTTAGTGAGGTCAGTGCGAATGAGTGTTTCAAAAGAATCAAGGATTTTATGAGGAACAGGAGGCATGAATGTGCTTTTAGGTTTAAATTGTCGCTATTCTGAAGAGGAACCATCTGTTTGTCCATCAGTAAGCTCTTGAGGAGGTAAAACATTGGAGAAAAAATGTTTTAATCTGAGATTTCTCATAAATTTAAATAACGAGATCTCCAATTCAAGAGGATTGGTATGGTGAACAGGAACAAAGGACATGCCTTTGTTGAGCACTTGTTCCTGTGCTGGTGATAAAGTGACAGAAGAAATGTTTATGGTAAGACTTTGCTCCTCAGGTTGCGTGCCTCTGATTCCTTTTCTTTTGCTCCTCCTAATCTTTTTGCATCTGGTGGTCGGCCCGAAGATGGACCGCTGGCTAAAAAAGATGTTGATTGAGTGGTTGTATCTGTATTCGTGGGTTGGGTGCTTGTAGAGGGTGACTCACTTTGAAGCGCAACTGGTGTGCGTGTAGCTTCAAGCTCACGGTCTGAGACAACAGATTCTTGAGATGAGGTGTTGGGTTTTTGAAACGGTCTTCTGCGGGCATACACCTCTGCCCTGGTGTAGACCTCGTTCAACTTGTAATCTATCGTGTCTCGGCGGAATTTGCGCAATTTGCGCTCTTGCAATTCTTTACCATACGTTTCAAGTTTGTTGTTAATATCATCGAGGGTTAGCTTCCAATAATCAGCCTCGCACCGTGTAGATAAACCAGATTTAATGGAGTCAATTTCTTCTTCAAGTTCTCGGATGGTTCGAGCAAGTTCTTCAATCAATAGTAGAATCAGATCAAGTGAACATTTATTAAGCACCGCCTGCCATTTCTCCATGAAGACTTTATTAAATTGGAATTTATACAACAATGGTTTAATGGGCAGCCGTAAGCCTCATGGCATATGTTGGGCTTTGTGATACTGAATGAGAGTTGAGGCATGTAGCCTTTGGCTTAATGCCCTACGTGTGACAAATTCAAGTTGGTGAATTTGTTGCGAAACAGAACCTCTTTGAGCATTGAAGGATGGTGCATCTTGTATTAGAGAGTAAATGTCGTTAACTTGGGATGATGAGTATGTAAACGTGTCTGCTCTGTTGTTAGATTTATTGATGACATCTTTCTGATTTGGAAAAGCATATATAATCAAAGGAGAATGGATCACTTGTTGCTGGCACCAGGGTTCAGGTGGCTGTATCCGATATAGGTAAAAAACCCTCAATCACGTAAAATTATGTGTGGGCGGTATATCTTGGTTCTCCGCCTTTAGATACGTGATAGCATCATCATTGGGTTTATTCCATGCATCCTCCAACCCGGAGGGAACCACTGAGTCTTCCAGTAGTGATCAGGGAAAAAAATGATAAAATAAAAAAGTGAGGAGTGCTCAAGTGAAGTGAGTAGTTAAGATGAAGTATTCCTCATGCTGCCTATAAAAAAGTCTTTATTCTGATAGGTGCCGGGGAAGCGTTAAAAAGATCAAGTTGCAGATAGGACGTGTTATGAATCCTCTGCGATATTAAACGTAGTGAACGGTCAACATGTTTCAGCTCTTGTAATGCCCAGAGGAGGGTCAGGGAGCTTTCTTCAGGACCTCGAGTGCATAAGGTGAATTGAAAATTTTTCCCAATTTCATGTAGAAGTTCCAATACCAATTCAGATGGACTTCGTCAGGGGTAATACCTATATACAGAAAAAACGGGGAAAAAAGGGGCAAGGGGAAAGTGGAAATGAGCGTCCTTAGTAATTGCAAGGGGTAAAGTGGCCAAGGGAGCTGCAAATGTAACGTAATTCGAGCAATACAAAAGCAACTATAATTGGCAAGTCTTTATATACTTTTGCTATACATTTTTATCTGCAAGTGGAGTTTAGAACCATCGCTCTTACTAGGAGAGCCTTAAAAACGCAATGCCCTGGGGAGACAGCGGTTAGTAGGTCGATGTTAGACATACAGCAAATACAAGTATTTATTCATGAAGCGGGGACGGTACAAACTGTTCGGGAATAAGGCAGTATTTTATGTTAGTAGTTACGTGCGCAAAAGACCCTTAGTGGGCAATAACAAAGGCGGTAGTGCTGCTGTGGTTATTGATTTATACACGTATAACTTTGTAAATAGCGCCAATGGCGAGGTTTGAGCGCGCTTCATGAGAAATCATCTTTAAAATAGAAAAACTACAGGGTCTAGTGTGCATGTGGTATAAACTAGGCGCTGAGTTAAACTAAAGAAATATACCTGATGTTTTCCACAGTACGAGCTCCGTACGTAGATACAGGCAGCGTTAATACTGTGCAAATAAAGACAAGAAAAGAACGAGCATTACAGGGGAAATTCAACAGAATAACGTTACGTGTCTTCATGGTCGCGTTGATGTAGAGGGCTCCGTACCGCATTTGTCAGCTACGACTTGTGCTGACTCTGGTTTCCTGTATGTACGTGGAAGCCAGGGGTGTGTCTTAAATAGTGAGATATGCGGAAGTAGAAAGGGGACTGGTACGGGCCGTGTCAGTGCCTGTAAAACTTTATTCAGTCATGCAAATGGGCACAGATCATGCTATGATTGGTAAGATGTTAAAGCAGCCGTTATCGTTGTTATCTCTCGTTGTATTCAGAAAGTACAATAAGCAGAAAGTAGTAGGAATGGTGAGCTTACTGAGTTTCACATAAATGGAGGAATGACCCGTTATTTCTAAATACGGAGGAGAAACTACAACGTAGCCCTGTTAGGAGGTATGATGTATACCCTTTCTCTGTTTATAATGACATACTTAGCCATGGAATATCGTCATTCAATCCCATAATGTTGGTTTTAAGGCGGTGAACCCATCTTTGTTCTTTCTGGAAGAGTAGTTTCTCTGCATTGGGTGTTTTGGATACAAGTGTTTCAAGAATTATCCATCTCAGTTCATTGACAGTGTGTGGATGTTCAATGTAGTGCGAACTCAATTTGGTAGTTCCTCGTCCGCATTTAACATTGCTTCGGTGCTCGCATATTCTTTGTTTGATCTTGCGGCAAGTCATTCCGATGTACCTGAGAGCACACAGGCAGGTTATCATGTAAATGACATGTGTCGTGTTACAGTTGGTATGTTGTCTCATCGTCCAGGTCAATTTTGGTGATAAGATGACAGTTTTGGTAGTTTCAGTCAAGGAACAGACAGAACAATTGCCGCATGGGAAGTGGCCTGTGACTGGGGGTAGGGACCACAAGGTACTTTGACTTGGATTTGATTTGACATCTGGTGGGCGTGTGTGTACCAGAATGTCTTTGTAGTTCCGGGTTCGTCTATTGGCAAACATGGGTTTGGGCCAAGTAAGGTTGCCAGACATGACGATACGCCAATTTTTGTTGATGATTTTTTTGACTGAGTTTGTTACAGTACTGTAGGTGGTGACACAGGTCAATTTCTCAGTAGTTGTGGCTTGCGGTGTTAACTCCAGGAGGCTTTCTCTTGGCTGGTTTCGAGCCCTCTTCTGGTATTTTTTGATTATTTTTTCAGGTTAGTTTCTTTTCCTGAGTTTGTTCCTAAGATCTTGTGCTTGCAATTTGTACTCACTGAGTTCACTACAATTCCTTTTAAGACGAAGGAATTGGCTGTAAGGCAAGTTTTCTCGTAGTGGACGCGGGTGAAAACTGCTGAAAGAGAGCAAGCTGTTCTTAGCCGTTGTTTTAAAGAAGGTCTTTGTCATGATGGTGTCATTTTGAACGTAAATGGTGAGATCTAGGAAGTCCAAGTGTTCCTTATCTGCGTCATAGGTAAACTTGAGGCAGGGGTCTTGAGTATTCATCCAGTCGTGAAATTCTTTTAAATCGGTTTTAGTACCTTCCCAGAGCATAATGACATCATCTATATACCTTTTCCAGAAAAGGATTTTTGGGAGGAAGGGGTTGGTGTCATTTAAAATGTAGGTACTCTCAAAATTGCTCACGTAGAGGCCTGCCACGCTTGGAGCAAAGGTACTTCCCATGGAAGTACCGTGGCATTGTTGGTAGAGAGTACCTTCATATTCGAAAAAGTTTTCAGTCAAGGCCAGTCTGCAGCATTCTAAGACAAAGTGTCTAGGCGTATGGTATAGCCATTCTTGTTGAAACAGTAGATCTTCCAGGGTGTCCAGGGTGGCTTGTTGTGGTAGGCTCGTATAAAGACTTTCTATATCGAGTCCTACAAGCAACATTGTTTCACTAGAGAAACTCTTGTCTTTTAGGAAATTGAGAAGATCACGTGTATCTTTGAGATAAGTGGGTGTACGTTGGACCATGGGTTTTAAGAATTGGTCTGCAAATTGGGAGAGGGGTTCCAGAACTGAGCCAATCCCTGATACTATGGGGCGACCAGGTGGGGGTTTTCTTGCTTTGTGCACTTTAGGAAGAGAGTAGAAGTATGGCGTTCGTGGGATGGTGGTACGTAGAAAAGAGGCTTCATTCTTTGAGATCCAACTATTTGTCTCGGCTTCTTCAACCATGAGGTTGATAGTTCGTTGTAATCTGGGTGTGGGATCTTCTGTTATTCTTTTGTAAAATTTATCGTCAGATAGTAACTCTTGACATTGTGCGTGATAGCCTTCTTTATTGAGAATGACAATGCCTCCGCCTTTATCGGCGGGTTTGATGATGATGTTTGGGTGTGTTTTTAGTTCTTCCAAGGCTTTTTTCTCTTTGTTTGTGGTGTTCATAAACGGTTTTTTTACTGTCTCACCAAGTTGGTTGATTTCCTTCATGACTGCTTGTTCAAACGCTTGAATCTCAACTGGGACTTGATGGTGCGCTGGACAGAAAGTCGACTTGGGTCTCAGAGAGGTGTCTCCTCTGTTGGTATTATCTTCTTTATCTTGGAAGAAGGCTTTCAGTTTCAATGTTCTGCAAAAATGGGCAACTTCACTTTGCAGTTTGAAAATGTCCAGTGGTGGAGTGGGTACGAAGCCTAGACCTTTGTTGAGTACAGATTCTTGTTCTTCTGTAAGTAAAGTATCGGAGATGTTGAAGATTAGTGAGTCGTGCTTGTGCTCAGGTTGTCTTTGTTCAAGTTGGACATGCTCCTGGTTAGTATTTGCCTTTCTTGGTCTAACCAGGTCACGCCTCTCCTCCTTCCTCTCTGGTTGGATCGGCCTCTCCCTAAAAAAGACGGTGGTTGTTGAGGGAAGGGTCCCATATAGGGACCTAATGGAGGTGGTACTGTGTGGTAAGGATTCATCCATCCTTGGTAATTTTGAACAAAGGGGTGGAAAAGAGGAGGTGGGTGTTCACCAAAGGTTGGGTTGCGCCATGTGTTTGGTCTGCGTCTCAGTTGGCGTCTATTGGAGCCTCTATAGTTACGTTGTTGTGTAGTATCTTCTCCACTGTAATCTGAATTGTTAGAAGAATTGGCACTAGATTCGTTGTCAGATTGGTAATTAGGTGCTTCATAATCGTCTTTACTGTATGGATGCATTTTCTCTGTGGAAAAGCGTTTAAGATCTTTACTTAATTTTTGAATTTTGTTCTGCGTCAGATATTCCTTCGTCTCGTTCATCTCGCGATTAATCTCTTCTAATTTCTTTTTGTAGACAGTAATATGTACCATGTTTTTGAGTTTCGCCTCACTTAGTTGGATCTGAATCCTGAGGGCTTCAGTTAATCTTGTCGCGGTTTTAATTATGAGGACGAGGTAGTCTCTGGTGCACTTCCATGAGATGGCTGACCAGTCTTTTCTGAAGGCTAAATCTTGCAGAAAAATTCTAGGAGCATTATGGACCCAGAGGCCTCTGGGTGCAGCGTTAGCACGCAAATATTCCGTCATGATGACACCATGGATAGCGGTTTTTACCTGTTCCTTCTTGTCTTCGGATAGTGTTTCCCAGTCATTATTTTGTGCTAAGGTTTGCGTTAGGTCTCCATCCTGTAGGAAAGATGAGGGGGCAGCAAGGATGGCGTTGATTTCATCCAAAGAGTAACTTAAGCCTAAGTTCTCTGCCATCTTCTTGGGAAGGGAGGGGCGAGATAAGATCAAGGTTAACAGTTACCGAGATCTGGTTATTCCTTGTAAAAACAGGAATAAAGGGAAGATTCCCACAGCTGTGCGCTGCTAAATATGATACAATCAAAGTAGGGAAAAAGAAGAAGAGGCTGTGATCCAAACGGCTTCCAGCTAGTCATATATAATCAAAGGAGAATGGATCACTTGTTGCTGGCACCAGGGTTCAGGTGGCTGTATCCGATATAGGTAAAAAACCCTCAATCACGTAAAATTATGTGTGGGCGGTATATCTTGGTTCGCCGCCTTTAGATACGTGATAGCATCATCATTGGGTTTATATCATGCATCCTCCAACCCGGAGGGAACCACTGAGTCTTCCAGTAGTGATCAGGGAAAAAAATTATAAAATAAAAAAGTGAGGAATGCTCAAGTGAAGTGAGTAGTTAAAATGAAGTATTCCTCATGCTGCCTATAAAAAAGTCTTTATTCTGATAGGTGCCGGGGAAGCGTTAAAAAGATCAAGTTGCAGATAGGACGTGTTATGAATCCTCTGCGATATTAAACGTAGTGAACGGTCGACATGTTTCAGCTCTTGTAATGCCCAGAGGAGGGTCAGGGAGCTTTAGGAGATTGTATCATATTTAGCAGCGCACAGCTGTGGGAATCTTCCCTTTATTCCTGTTTTTACAAGGAATAACCAGATCTCGGTAACTGTTAACCTTGATCTTATCTCGCCCCTCCCTTCCCAAGAAGAGGGCAGAGAACTTAGGCTTAAGTTACTCTTTGGATGAAATCAACGCCATCCTTGCTGCCCCCTCATCTTTCCTACAGGATGGAGACCTAACGCAAACCTTAGCACAAAATAATGACTGGGAAACACTATCCGAAGACAAGAAGGAACAGGTAAAAACCGCTATCCATGGTGTCATCATGACGGAGTATTTGCACGCTAACGCTGCACCCAGAGGCCTCTGGGTCCATAATGCTCCTAGAATTTTTCTGCAAGATTTAGCCTTCAGAAAAGACTGGTCAGCCATCTCATGGAAGTGCACCAGAGACTACCTCGTCCTCATAATTAAAACCGCGACAAGATTAACTGAAGCCCTCAGGATTAAGATCCAACTAAGTGAGGCGAAACTCAAAAACATGGTACATATTACTGTCTACAAAAAGAAATTAGAAGAGATTAATCGCGAGATGAACGAGACGAAGGAATATCTGACGCAGAACAAAATTCAAAAATTAAGTAAAGATCTTAAACGCTTTTCCACAGAGAAAATGCATCCATACAGTAAAGACGATTATGAAGCACCTAATTACCAATCTGACAACGAATCTAGTGCCAATTCTTCTAACAATTCAGATTACAGTGGAGAAGATACTACACAACAACGTAACTATAGAGGCTCCAATAGACGCCAACTGAGACGCAGACCAAACACATGGCGCAACCCAACCTTTGGTGAACACCCACCTCCTCTTTTCCACCCCTTTGTTCAAAATTACCAAGGATGGATGAATCCTTACCACACAGTACCACCTCCATTAGGTCCCTATATGGGACCCTTCCCTCAACAACCACCGTCTTTTTTAGGGAGAGGCCGATCCAACCAGAGAGGAAGGAGGAGAGGCGTGACCTGGTTAGACCAAGAAAGGCAAATACTAACCAGGAGCATGTCCAACTTGAACAAAGACAAACCGAGCACAAGCACGACTCACTAATCTTCAACATCTCCGATACTTTACTTACAGAAGAACAAGAATCTGTACTCAACAAAGGTCTAGGCTTCGTACCCACTCCACCACTGGACATTTTCAAACTGCAAAGTGAAGTTGCCCATTTTTGCAGAACATTGAAACTGAAAGCCTTCTTCCAAGATAAAGAAGATAATACCAACAGAGGAGACACCTCTCTGAGACCCAAGTCGACTTTCTGTCCAGCGCACCATCAAGTCCCAGTTGAGATTCAAGCGTTTGAACAAGCAGTCATGAAGGAAATCAACCAACTTGATGAGACAGTAAAAAAACCGTTTATGAACACCACAAACAAAGAGAAAAAAGCCTTGGAAGAACTAAAAACACACCCAAACATCATCATCAAACCCACCGATAAAGGCGGAGGCATTGTCATTCTCAATAAAGAAGGCTATCACGCACAATGTCAAGAGTTACTATCTGATGATAAATTTTACAAAAGAATAACAGAAGATCCCACACCCAGATTACAACGAACTATCAACCTCATGGTTGAAGAAGCCGAGACAAATAGTTGGATCTCAAAGAATGAAGCCTCTTTTCTACGTACCACCATCCCACGAACGCCATACTTCTACTCTCTTCCTAAAGTGCACAAAGCAAGAAAACCCCCACCTGGTCGCCCCATAGTATCAGGGATTGGCTCAGTTCTGGAACCCCTCTCCCAATTTGCAGACCAATTCTTAAAACCCATGGTCCAACGTACACCCACTTATCTCAAAGATACACGTGATCTTCTCAATTTCCTAAAAGACAAGAGTTTCTCTAGTGAAACAATGTTGCTTGTAGGACTCGATATAGAAAGTCTTTATACGAGCCTACCACAACAAGCCACCCTGGACACCCTGGAAGATCTACTGTTCCAACAAGAATGGCTATACCATACGCCTAGACACTTTGTCTTAGAATGCTGCAGACTGGCCTTGACTGAAAACTTTTTCGAATATGAAGGTACTCTCTACCAACAATGCCACGGTACTTCCATGGGAAGTACCTTTGCTCCAAGCGTGGCAGGCCTCTACGTGAGCAATTTTGAGAGTACCTACATTTTAAATGACACCAACCCCTTCCTCCCAAAAATCCTTTTCTGGAAAAGGTATATAGATGATGTCATTATGCTCTGGGAAGGTACTAAAACCGATTTACAAGAATTTCACGACTGGATGAATACTCAAGACCCCTGCCTCAAGTTTACCTATGACGCAGATAAGGAACACTTGGACTTCCTAGATCTCACCATTTACGTTGAAAATGACACCATCAAGACAAAGACCTTCTTTAAAACAACGGCTAAGAACAGCTTGCTCTCTTTCAGCAGTTTTCACCCGCGTCCACTACGAGAAAACTTGCCTTACAGCCAATTCCTTCGTCTTAAAAGGAATTGTAGTGAACTCAGTGAGTACAAATTGCAAGCACAAGATCTTTCGAACAAACTCAGGAAAAGAAACTACCCTGAAAAAATAATCAAAAAATACCAGAAGAGGGCTCGAAACCAGCCAAGAGAAAGCCTCCTGGAGTTAACACCGCAAGCCACAACTACTGAGAAATTGACCTGTGTCACCACCTACAGTACTGTAACAAACTCAGTCAAAAAAATCATCAACAAAAATTGGCGTATCGTCATGTCTGGCAACCTTACTTGGCCCAAACCCATCTTTGCCAATAGACGAACCCGGAACTACAAAGACATTCTGGTACACACACGCCCACCAGATGTCAAATCAAATCCAAGTCAAAGTACCTTGTGGTCCCTACCCCCAATCACAGGCCACTTCCCATGCGGCAATTGTTCTGTCTGTTCTTTGACTGAAACTACCAAAACTGTCATCTTATCACCAAAATTGACCTGGACGATGAGACAACATACCAACTGTAACACGACACATGTCATTTACATGATAACCTGCCCGTGTGCTCTCAGGTACATCGGAATGACTTGCCGCAAGATCAAACAAAGAATATGCGAGCACCGAAGCAATGTTAAATGCGGACGAGGAACTACCAAATTTAGTTCGCACTACATTGAACATCCACACACTGTCAATGAACTGAGATGGATAATTCTTGAAACACTTGTATCCAAAACACCCAATGCAGAGAAACTACTCTTCCAGAAAGAACAAAGATGGGTTCACCGCCTTAAAACCAACATTATGGGATTGAATGACGATATTCCATGGCTAAGTATGTCATTATAAACAGAGAAAGGGTATACATCATACCTCCTAACAGGGCTACGTTGTAGTTTCTCCACCGTATTTAGAAATAACGGGTCATTCCTCCATTTATGTGAAACTCAGTAAGCTCACCATTCCTACTACTTTCTGCTTATTGTACTTTCTGAATACAACGAGAGATAACAACGATAACGGCTGCTTTAACATCTTACCAATCATAGCATGATCTGTGCCCATTTGCATGACTGAATAAAGTTTTACAGGCACTGACACGGCCCGTACCAGTCCCCTTTCTACTTCCGCATATCTCACTATTTAAGACACACCCCTGGCTTCCACGTACATACAGGAAACCAGAGTCAGCACAAGTCGTAGCTGACAAATGCGGTACGGAGCCCTCTACATCAACGCGACCATGAAGACACGTAACGTTATTCTGTTGAATTTCCCCTGTAATGCTCGTTCTTTTCTTGTCTTTATTTGCACAGTATTAACGCTGCCTGTATCTACGTACGGAGCTCGTACTGTGGAAAACATCAGGTATATTTCTTTAGTTTAACTCAGCGCCTAGTTTATACCACATGCACACTAGACCCTGTAGTTTTTCTATTTTAAAGATGATTTCTCATGAAGCGCGCTCAAACCTCGCCATTGGCGCTATTTACAAAGTTATACGTGTATAAATCAATAACCACAGCAGCACTACCGCCTTTGTTATTGCCCACTAAGGGTCTTTTGCGCACGTAACTACTAACATAAAATACTGCCTTATTCCCGAACAGTTTGTACCGCCCCCGCTTCATGAATAAATACTTGTATTTGCTGTATGTCTAACATCGACCTACTAACCGCTGTCTCCCCAGGGCATTGCGTTTTTAAGGCTCTCCTAGTAAGAGCGATGGTTCTAAACTCCACTTGCAGATAAAAATGTATAGCAAAAGTATATAAAGACTTGCCAATTATAGTTGCTTTTGTATTGCTCGAATTACGTTACATTTCCAGCTCCCTTGGCCACTTTACCCCTTGCAATTACTAAGGACGCTCATTTCCACTTTCCCCTTGCCCCTTTTTTCCCCGTTTTTTCTGTATATAGGTATTACCCCATACGAAGTCCATCTGAATTGGTATTGGAACTTCTACATGAAATTGGGAAAATTTTTCAATTCACCTTATGCACTCGAGGTCCTGAAGAAAGCTCCCTGACCCTCCTCTGGGCATTACAAGAGCTGAAACATGTCGACCGTTCACTACGTTTAATATCGCAGAGGATTCATAACACGTCCTATCTGCAACTTGATCTTTTTAACGCTTCCCCGGCACCTATCAGAATAAAGACTTTTTTATAGGCAGCATGAGGAATACTTCATTTTAACTACTCACTTCACTTGAGCACTCCTCACTTTTTTATTTTATCATTTTTTTCCCTGATCACTACTGGAAGACTCAGTGGTTCCCTCCGGGTTGGAGGATGCATGGAATAAACCCAATGATGATGCTATCACGTATCTAAAGGCGGAGAACCAAGATATACCGCCCACACATAATTTTACGTGATTGAGGGTTTTTTACCTATATCGGATACAGCCACCTGAACCCTGGTGCCAGCAACAAGTGATCCATTCTCCTTTGATTATATATGACTAGCTGGAAGCCGTTTGGATCACAGCCTCTTCTTCTTTTTCCCTACTTTGATTGTATCATATTTAGCAGCGCACAGCTGTGGGAATCTTCCCTTTATTCCTGTTTTTACAAGGAATAACCAGATCTCGGTAACTGTTAACCTTGATCTTATCTCGCCCCTCCCTTCCCAAGAAGATGGCAGAGAACTTAGGCTTAAGTTACTCTTTGGATGAAATCAACGCCATCCTTGCTGCCCCCTCATCTTTCCTACAGGATGGAGACCTAACGCAAACCTTAGCACAAAATAATGACTGGGAAACACTATCCGAAGACAAGAAGGAACAGGTAAAAACCGCTATCCATGGTGTCATCATGACGGAGTATTTGCGCGCTAACGCTGCACCCAGAGGCCTCTGGGTCCATAATGCTCCTAGATTTTTTCTGCAAGATTTAGCCTTCAGAAAAGACTGGTCAGCCATCTCATGGAAGTGCACCAGAGACTACCTCGTCCTCATAATTAAAACCGCGACAAGATTAACTGAAGCCCTCACGATTAAGATCCAACTAAGTGAGGCGAAACTCAAAAACATGGTACATATTACTGTCTACAAAAAGAAATTAGAAGAGATTAATCGCGAGATGAACGAGACGAAGGAATATCTGACGCAGAACAAAATTCAAAAATTAAGTAAAGATCTTAAACGCTTTTCCACAGAGAAAATGCATCCATACAGTAAAGACGATTATGAAGCACCTAATTACCAATCTGACAACGAATCTAGTGCCAATTCTTCTAACAATTCAGATTACAGTGGAGAAGATACTACACAACAACGTAACTATAGAGGCTCCAATAGACGCCAACTGAGACGCAGACCAAACACATGGCGCAACCCAACCTTTGGTGAACACCCACCTCCTCTTTTCCACCCCTTTGTTCAAAATTACCAAGGATGGATGAATCCTTACCACACAGTACCACCTCCATTAGGTCCCTATATGGGACCCTTCCCTCAACAACCACCGTCTTTTTTAGGGAGAGGCCGATCCAACCAGAGAGGAAGGAGGAGAGGCGTGACCTGGTTAGACCAAGAAAGGCAAATACTAACCAGGAGCATGTCCAACTTGAACAAAGACAAACCGAGCACAAGCACGACTCACTAATCTTCAACATCTCCGATACTTTACTTACAGAAGAACAAGAATCTGTACTCAACAAAGGTCTAGGCTTCGTACCCACTCCACCACTGGACATTTTCAAACTGCAAAGTGAAGTTGCCCATTTTTGCAGAACATTGAAACGGAAAGCCTTCTTCCAAGATAAAGAAGATAATACCAACAGAGGAGACACCTCTCTGAGACCCAAGTTGACTTTCTGTCCAGCGCACCATCAAGTCCCAGTTGAGATTCAAGCGTTTGAACAAGCAGTCATGAAGGAAATCAACCAACTTGGTGAGACAGTAAAAAAACCGTTTATGAACACCACAAACAAAGAGAAAAAAGCCTTGGAAGAACTAAAAACACACCCAAACATCATCATCAAACCCACCGATAAAGGCGGAGGCATTGTCATTCTCAATAAAGAAGGCTATCACGCACAATGTCAAGAGTTACTATCTGATGATAAATTTTACAAAAGAATAACAGAAGATCCCACACCCAGATTACAACGAACTATCAACCTCATGGTTGAAGAAGCCGAGACAAATAGTTGGATCTCAAAGAATGAAGCCTCTTTTCTACGTACCACCATCCCACGAACGCCATACTTCTACTCTCTTCCTAAAGTGCACAAAGCAAGAAAACCCCCACCTGGTCGCCCCATAGTATCAGGGATTGGCTCAGTTCTGGAACCCCTCTCCCAATTTGCAGACCAATTCTTAAAACCCATGGTCCAACATACACCCACTTATCTCAAAGATACACGTGATCTTCTCAATTTCCTAAAAGACAAGAGTTTCTCTAGTGAAACAATGTTGCTTGTAGGACTCGATATAGAAAGTCTTTATACGAGCCTACCACAACAAGCCACCCTGGACACCCTGCAAGATCTACTGTTCCAACAAGAATGGCTATACCATATGCCTAGACACTTTGTCTTAGAATGCTGCAGACTGGCCTTGACTGAAAACTTTTTCGAATATGAAGGTACTCTCTACCAACAATGCCACGGTACTTCCATGGGAAGTACCTTTGCTCCAAGCGTGGCAGGCCAATACGTGAGCAATTTTGAGAGTACCTACATTTTAAATGACACCAACCCCTTCCTCCCAAAAATCCTTTTCTGGAAAAGGTATATAGATGATGTCATTATGCTCTGGGAAGGTACTAAAACCGATTTACAAGAATTTCATGACTGGATGAATACTCAAGACCCCTGCCTCAAGTTTACCTATGACGCAGATAAGGAACACTTGGACTTCCTAGATCTCACCATTTACGTTGAAAATGACACCATCAAGACAAAGACCTTCTTTAAAACAACGGCTAAGAACAGCTTGCTCTCTTTCAGCAGTTTTCACCCGCGTCCACTACGAGAAAACTTGCCTTACAGCCAATTCCTTCGTCTTAAAAGGAATTGTAGTGAACTCAGTGAGTACAAATTGCAAGCACAAGATCTTTCGAACAAACTCAGGAAAAGAAACTACCCTGAAAAAATAATCAAAAAATGCCAGAAGAGGGCTCGAAACCAGCCAAGAAAAAGCCTCCTGGAGTTAACACCGCAAGCCACAACTACTGAGAAATTGACCTGTGTCACCACCTACAGTACTGTAACAAACTCAGTCAAAAAAATCATCAACAAAAATTGGCGTATCGTCACGTCTGGCAACCTTACTTGGCCCAAACCCATGTTTGCCAATAGACGAACCCGGAACTACAAAGACATTCTGGTACACACACGCCCACCAGATGTCAAATCAAATCCAAGTCAAAGTACCTTGTGGTCCCTACCCCCAGTCACAGGCCACTTCCCATGCGGCAATTGTTCTGTCTGTTCCTTGACTGAAACTACCAAAACTGTCATCTTATCACCAAAATTGACCTGGATGATGAGACAACATACCAACTGTAACACGACACATGTCATTTACATGATAACCTGCCCGTGTGCTCTCAGGTACATCGGAATGACTTGCCGCAAGATCAAACAAAGAATATGCGAGCACCGAAGCAATGTTAAATGCGGACGAGGAACTACCAAATTGAGTTCGCACTACATTGAACATCCACACACTGTCAATGAACTGAGATGGATAATTCTTGAAACACTTGTATCCAAAACACCCAATGCAGAGAAACTACTCTTCCAGAAAGAACAAAGATGGGTGCACCGCCTTAAAACCAACATTATGGGATTGAATGACGATATTCCATGGCTAAGTATGTCATTATAAACAGAGAAAGGGTATACATCATACCTCCTAACAGGGCTACGTTGTAGTTTCTCCACCGTATTTAGAAATAACGGGTCATTCCTCCATTTATGTGAAACTCAGTAAGCTCACCATTCCTACTACTTTCTGCTTATTGTACTTTCTGAATACAACGAGAGATAACAACGATAACGGCTGCTTTACCATCTTACCAATCATAGCATGATCTGTGCCCATTTGCATGACTGAATAAAGTTTTACAGGCACTGACACGGCCCGTACCAGTCCCCTTTCTACTTCCGCATATCTCACTATTTAAGACACACCCCTGGCCTCCACGTACATACAGGAAACCAGTGTCAGCACAAGTCGTAGCTGACAAATGCGGTACGGAGCCCTCTACATCAACGCGACCATGAAGACACGTAACGTTATTCTGTTGAATTTCCCCTGTAATGCTCGTTCTTTTCTTGTCTTTATTTGCACAGTATTAACGCTGCCTGTATCTACGTACGGAGCTCGTACTGTGGAAAACATCAGGTATATTTCTTTAGTTTAACTCAGCGCCTAGTTTATACCACATGCACACTAGACCCTGTAATTTTTCTATTTTAAAGATGATTTCTCACGAAGCGCGCTCAAACCTCGCCATTGGCGCTATTTACAAAGTTATACGTGTATAAATCAATAACCACAGCAGCACTACCGCCTTTGTTATTGCCCACTAAGGGTCTTTTGCGCACTTAACTACTAACATAAAATACTGCCTTATTCCCGAACAGTTTGTACCGCCCCCGCTTCATGAATAAAGACTTGTATTTGCTGTATGTCTAAAATAGACCTACTAACCGCTGTCTGCCCAGGGCATTGCGTTTTTAAGGCTCTCCTAGTAAGAGCGATGGTTCTAAACTCCACTTGCAGATAAAAATGTATACCAAAAGTATATAAAGACTTGCCAATTATAGTTGCTTTTGTATTGCTTGAATTACGTTACATTTGCAGCTCCCTTGGCCACTTTACCCCTTGCAATTACTAAGGACGCTCATTTCCACTTTCCCCTTGCCCCTTTTTTCCCCGTTTTTTCTGTATATAGGTATTACCCCTGACGAAGTCCATCTGAATTGGTATTGGAACTTCTACATGAAATTGGGAAAATTTTTCAATTCACCTTATGCACTCGAGGTCCTGAAGAAAGCTCCCTGACCCTCCTCTGGGCATTACAAGAGCTGAAACATGTCGACCGTTCACTACGTTTAATATCGCAGAGGATTCATAACACGTCCTATCTGCAACTTGATCTTTTTAACGCTTCCCCGGCACCTATCAGAATAAAGACTTTTTTATAGGCAGCATGAGGAATACTTCATTTTAACTACTCACTTCACTTGAGCACTCCTCACTTTTTTATTTTATCATTTTTTTCCCTGATTACTACTGGAAGACTCAGTGGTTCCCTCCGGGTTGGAGGATGCATGGAATAAACCCAATGATGATGCTATCACGTATCTAAAGGCGGAGAACCAAGATATACCGCCCACACATAATTTACCTGATTGAGGGTTTTTTACCTATATCGGATACAGCCACCTGAACCCTGGTGCCAGCAACAAGTGATCCATTCTCCTTTGATTATATATGACGAGCTGGAAGCCGTTTGGATCACAGCCTCTTCTTCTTTTTCCCTACTTTGATTGTATCTGATTTGGAAAAGCTCCACAAACTTACTGGTTAAACAAATCAGTGAATTAAATCAGAAAAATTCCCGCATCCAGTTCACACCCAATATCAGTGCTGAAAACCTCGCCTTTCTTGACGTACTCATCACCAAAAATCATAATACCTTGTCCACTTCAGTTTATTCTAAACCCACCGACAGAAATAATCTCTTATTGTTTTCCAGTTTTCATTCTCCATCTCTTATTCAGAATTTACCATACTCACAATTGATCAGGATTAAGAGAATTGTATCGGACAACCAACATTTAGAGTCAGCACTGCAAACACAATGTGCCAAATTCAAAGAGCGTGGTTACCCTGATACTGTTCTCGAGTCTGCCATGTCCAGAACACGCACCAAAACACATACAGAGCTCTTATCTGTACGTGGAGAAGTGTGGCTAAATGGTTAGAACAGGCAGACCTTGATGCAGAGCTCTGGCCAGGGACCAGGGTTCGATTCCCGCCTCGGCGGGTCTCGCGCTCATTAATTCCTCTGACCGGATATTCTCGCCTCAGTGCCTATTCTAATCATGGGTCCCACGCTGCAACTCTGGGCAATAGCTTGCTCAGTCTCCACAACGGCCCCCACAACGCGAGGGATGCCTGGTTTCACCATGGGGGTGCCCAGGAGTGGACACTTCACAAGGAAAACCAGGAAGGGTTCCCTTGCGGTATTCGTACAAGCGCCGGGAAACCCACTGCGGGTAGCTGTGCGCTATACAAGTACAAAAACATTTACATTTATCTACATCAGCCAAAAATGACCAAAAACGTCATGTCTTCGTATCTACCTTTTCTACTAATTCAGTCAGAATTCGCAAAATCATCAAAAACAGATGGGAAATATTGAAGCATGAACCGGACTTTAATGGTCTATTTGCCACAGACCCACTTTTCGCGTATACACGCAGCAGAAATATCAAAGACATGCTGTCATCCGCTACCAAAGTTAACAAAGAGCAGTTCAAAGGTATGCAGAAATGCCATCATTGTGTCAATTGCCACAATGCCATCATTGGCAATACTATCCATCACCCCCATTAAGGCAAAACTATAATGTTGAGACATACCGGCACCTGTGACAGCATCAACGTCATTTATACCATCAAATGTCCTTGTGGTCTACTGTACGTCGGCAAAACATCACGCAAAGTTAAAGTCAGGATTTCTGAACACAAAAGTTCGATCCGTCCTAAGAGCCTCAAATCTCATTTAGTCACGCATTGGTTAGAACACCAACACACCATTGCACAGTTGTGATACATTATTCTCGAAATCATACCACTCAACTTGTCTACCAACAATGATAGGTCACTAGCTCAGAGAGAAGTTTGGTGGACCAAGATTTTACAGACTCTTTTTCCTTATGGGTTAAATGACAAACTGGAAATGCAAGGTTTTCTGTAATCTCTCCTAGAGTGTGAGTTTGTTTCATCCTTAGCAATTTTACGTTTGTTTTTATTTGTATTTTAATGGAGTCCGTTCTGATTTTGGTTTCCTTTACAGCATTTGATTTTGTATTGTATTGTCCACACATTATCCATGCACCTCCACATTTTTTGCTCCTTAGAGTATCACTTTCTATTCTCTCTTTTATTTATTTGTAATTTTTGTTCGTACCTGCGGTTCTGTGCCCACTCAGTCTGTTTTCGCACTTTCAGTTTCTAAACCTTTATTTTTTTATTTTTTTGCATGTTGCCCCGCTTTGTCAGTATTCAGTTCACACTTTCCACCAGTCTCAGGATTCTTTTTCCGCTTTTCTAGTACTTTCAAAATGGCGCTTCCTTTCTTCTTTTCTTAGCCCGGTGTCACTTTCCTTTTTCACTCCTTATGCCCACGTGATCTTGTTCTCGCTTCCTTATTTATTAGTTCACACGCTTCTTTGGTTTTCACTGTGCCTCGGCGTGCATTTGCTCCGGTCACTCTGGTTTTTCACTACGGTTCTCTGGTAAGTGTTCTTTTTAGTTTTTGCATTTATTTCTTTCATTTGCTCATCTAAGCGAACACGTAAGTAACTCGCTTTTCTCTCTGGCTTTTTCGTTACTGCTGGAGATACTCCTCCAACGCTTGAACGGCACGCTTTGCGTGGTCCGCGTCCTTGGGTATTTATTTTGACGTTTCGGCTCGGGTGACACGTTCACTCCCCTTTTTAGTCATCACACTGATGCGTTATTTATTTATTTTTTTCAATTCTAGTGGCATATCACGTCACGACTGTCCACACCTATTGCATTATATTACGAACAGTGCCTTACTTGGGACTAATTCAGTAAGTTCTCTCTCACAGCTACCATCTTCTTTCTCTAGTTTTCCTCCACCACCTCTCCTTTGCAAACAACTTTTTGCTTTTTGTTATAGAGTCCGTGTCAGTAGCTCCCGCTAATTCTCACAGAAAACGCGGCTTCCAGCCCTTAGGAGATTTAGTAAGTTCTTTTTCACAGCTACCATCTTCTTTCTCTAGTTTTCCTCCACCCCCTTTCCTTGGCAAACATTTTTTGCATTTTGTCATACAGAGTTCGTGTCCGTAGTTTCCGCAAATCCCCACAGAAAACGCGGCTACCAGCCCTAAGGAGTTTCCCTCCTTTGTCTCTTCATTTTCAGTAAGCGTTTTTTCAGTTCTTTTTCGATACACATGGCAGTTTTATGCATGTATCACTCCTTTTCTTTCACTATTTTCATCTCACACTTATGGTGGTCGTCTTTCATTCTTCATTAGTTTTTTTTCTTTTGCTTTGTGTCACATGGTACAGGAATCTTGTTTCCTTTTACGAGAATTTTTTTATACTCCGTGTTTAATTGCTAAGGTTTTGAAACTGACAAGCTGGTATTCTCCTGCCACTCTTTCGACTCTGCATCTTGTATGTGGTTCTTCAATTGTTTTTGTAATGTGATAACGATGTACTTCTCATTACTTGTTTCTAAAGTGCATTCTTCTATTTACAGCGGCCCCTGAAGAAGGGATGTTTTCTCATCCCGAAATGCATTGTGCACTCCGCTATGAATTGACATATATTTTCGCTGTCAGCCTCAAGTTTACACATATTGATGTACTTTGTTTCTCAATGTCATTTATTCATTGATGCTATGTAATTTTTTTTTCGCTTTGATTGAATCATAAAAAAAAGTTTTTTGTTACAAACTTTGGGATCATTTTGCCTTATATTTTTTGCCCAACAATTGTTGATGTCATTTTATTTAAGTATCTTGCTCAAGAGTTTTGATTAACAGTTATTCTAGTCCGTTCAGCTGTGCACTCAGTACACTGGTGACAGTTCACCAGAAGTTCATTGGTCTTTATACGAGGTGGGCCTCCTCGTCTCTGAGTAGCACGCTTCAATTCACTAAATATTGTTGAATACTACATACACCAAATTTTCAGTTTAATCAGTAGGTGTGCACTAACTTCCACTTATTTTTACACTCATAGACAAAACCAATGTTAACATTGACATCTAGCCAAAGTAGGCACACAATTCTAGGATACATACTGACCAAGTGCTTGTACTCCATGGCCCATATGCAATCCACACCATACTGATATCATTGTCTACTTACATAACATATTACACATGAGTGACAGTTAACCCGAAATCCATTTAGAGGGCACAGACATTTTTGAAAAATAAATGGGAAATGCTTTATTCAGCATATATTGTGATGAGAAATAGCCAAATGCCCAGTCCAGTTAAAGTCAATGGCTTTGAGGGCCACATATGTATTGGCCTTCACTGCATTCCCGCACTTTGCCTGCAAAGGGACACCTCCCAAAGGAGGGGCATCTAGGGGGCAGGTCAGGCACCAAGGGAACAAGTTAAATGGGCACTAGCTTGGGTTTTGGGAGGGATGGGATCAGGAGGAGAAGGTGGGTCCACTGCAGTGGTAGTGCCAGATCGAGGGGGCGGTGGGTCCACTGCAGTGGTTGGCTTCAATTGAGTTGTGGGCAGCTGTAGTGGGAGGGCTAGATGGAGGGAGGGATGGGCTGGGTTTAACGATTTTGGGAATGGTATAATTCTGTATGGTGTGGCCAGGAATAGGGAGGTGCTCAGACTTTTTGGGAGTGTTTTATTTGTGGCAGAAGGTACTGGGCTGGGCTGGGGAAGTATAGGTTGGTGAAGGGGGTTTCGGCTTGTGAGACCGGGGGGATTTTTTGGTGGGGTGTGATTTTGGGCTTTGTTTTTTTCTAAGGGGCAGATGTAGCTGGCAGGACGATGGGGGTTAATTGCCTCTTCTTCTTCGGAGGGGGTTTGTAGGTGTGGGTAGGGAAGAGGTCCAGGGCACAGAGGTGGAGTGTCTGGGTCTAGGGGGGAACAGGAGAGGCAATGGTAGGGATTGTAGAGTCAGAGGGTTCTGAGGTCTGCTGAGTGTCTGTGGATGCATATGTGTTGTCTGCTGGTATGTCCCTGGTGGTGAGTGTGCTGTCTGTCGTGTGAGTGTGCGTGTGGTGGGTTTGTCCTTGTGTTTGTGTACTGCGTGTGGCTGTTACGTGTGCTTGGGTCAGGTAGGGCTGTTGGGACTGTAGATGTGAAAGAGGCAGAAGGGGGAGGGACAGCTGGAGCTGGTACACTTCTGTTGTCAGTGTGGAGGCCAGAGCCTGATTGTATCTGTGAAGGGCAGACATGTCTGAGTGAATGCCCTCCAGGAATGATACCATTTGTGTTAAATGATTGGTTTGCACCTGGAGGACATTCAGCACTGCTGTTTGCCCCACAGAGATCTGACTCAGGATGTTAATGGCCTCCACACTCAGGGCAGCAGGGGAGACCGGGACAGGGGGTGATGTGCCTGGCAAGAAGGAGATGCCTTCCCTTCCACGGGAGCGGCCACGGACACTGGGCCTGGGAGCAGCTGGGAGGGTGGAGATGGTAGTGGTATTGGGGGACTCTGATGTAGAGGAATCAGTCCCTGGGTAATCCACCACCACAAGGGAGTCATCACTGTAGCTGGAGTCGGCTTCAGATCCTGCAGATGTTACGGTTGACATGTCCTCAGTGTGGCTCCCCTCACCCTCCGTGCCACTGGGCCCCTCCTCCTCAGACTCAGCACTGGACCCAGACTGGCAAACTGCTCCCCCTTTGTCAATGGCACTGCCTCCTTCGCTGGCCAGGGTAGATGTTGTGAACAAGAAGGAAAAAGAATCACATAAGTCATCCGTATGTACTTGACACATACGTATTATCACAAATTACCACAGATCAAACAAATACAAAACTTTGACTAGTGCTATTACCTCTTGATACATTTACATACATGGTACTTGTTAGTCTGCCAGTTAACCATTGCTTCCTCACACATGATTTTATCTGCAACATTGGGTATATCAACATCATATCCCACAACCACAATGTCAACTACTTCACTATGTAGCAGGTGATTTATAGTCTTGTGTCCTGACATGCCTGACATACCTGTCTCATCTCCTGCAAGGGAGTTTAGAGCTCACAAATGAAATAGGATTCACACAATTGAATTGAGACATGGTATCCATTCTGCAATCCCTAATCATCAAATTGGGAATCATTGGCTCTAATGCTACAGGTCAAATGACTTCCTTGTCAAACTTTAAGCTGGAGTAGTCATTGTGTGAGTCATATCACACAGATAACAGTGATTGTGCTAATTTGTCCTGTAACTTAGGTTCTCTACTGTCAGGTAACACATCTGACTCTTAATGTGGAGCCACCAAGGTAGTAGGCATAGCTAGGGTGAGAGGCACATGGCACACTGCCTTGTGTCATCTATGCACAGTGTAATGAAGATGAATCAGAATGTTGTGCACATTGTAAACAGCTCACCATTTTCAGATGTGAACAATGGTCAACACACTTCCAAGTCAGACGACTGCATCTTCACAATGCTTCAGGTGGAACACCATGCCACTGACGAGTGTGGGTGCATTCGCTGACAGACTATTAGTACTAAACCTCTAATCTTTTTAACTCTAGTCAACACTGTGTACCAATCCTGTCTAGACTGAAGACGTCCCCATTGTATGGGCCAAGTCTGAATGTCCCTCACTTCTTTTCGACATATTGCACACTTTGTACAGCTTGCATTGCTCTTTTTTTCCATCTCATTTTGGTAACTTACTCCAAAATGATGCACTTTTGACATCTCTCAATCTGACAGTGATGCATCATACACATGGTTTACAAAGCCCTCAAGTATGATTAGTCAAGAGCATTTACACATATGTCAACCGTTGTGAATGTGTATCTAATATCATACCTTACACTTTCAGCTATGTTTCCACCAGTGACCACCTGTGTTTGACAGGGAATGGCATGTGTTGTCACTGTTACAGAGTCAGACACATGGACTCACTCTTTTGAATGGAGTGAATGGAATCTTCCACACAATCATGTGAAAGGCCAGTGTGACTGGTGACCAGAGTTAGCATACCTGTAATTGGCCCATGGGATACATTTGATTACACTGAGCACAACGGCTGGGACCTAACACTGGCACAATGACCAAGCAAAACTCTCCACTGCCTCAACATTGACTTCACCTGCTGCCGGGATGTATAGCATGGACTTTTCACACTTGAGGGCTCCAATAACAACATACGTCACAGATTTCTTTAAACCACACTGAGAACAGGTCATACATTAGTCAATGTGCTGACAAATGTCGAGCAATTGCATTACTCATGAAGGTTATCTCCATGCACATGTTGTAAGTTGTGCTGATCACATGAGCATGGTACTACTGCCACTACCCTGAACATAACTTCCTCACATGTTCCCGATGAAAGGGTCATGACCGGGCATCTAATAATCCTTGTGCATATGCATCTTTTAAAACTGAACAGGCGTTTTGGCTGACTTCTGACCTGTAAAAGGGCCAGCAGACTAAGATGCTACAACATGCATGTTTGAATAACACTGTGTGACAAGGCATATACTCATCCCCTTCTTGCTGCTGTGTAGCTTTCAACTTCCCATTCAGGTCAGGGAAGTCCACCGCTATGTCTGTGGAGCATTTGGGAGGTCAGTGTTGGCGCCCGCCCCTCTTGCCTGGAAGTGACAGGCCCAGCTGGATTTCAGTGTAGAACAGGGCCTGCTGGGAGATGTAGTCAGGGCTAACACTCCTCCTCACACCCAGCCCAAACAGCCCACCAGGAATCATGATTACTTGACAGTGAGTGGAAATGTACTGACAAAATGTCTGACACTGGTGCCTGTTGTTTGACTTGACTGCAACACCCGACAAGGCCTTCTGCTCCAGACACCATGCAGCAGTGACAGCCATCTTGCTAGTCCACTTCCCCTCACTATGAGGTAGGAATAGGCCCAGAGGAGTTACCAGGCCTGGATGGAAGGAGGAGTATTTGAAATGGCTACAACTCCCATCAGGCCCTGTCCTATGTACACCTTCCCGCCTAGCTCAAACAACCCAGCATAACCTATGCTTATGTCTGACACATGTGCCTGTTGTTTGACTTGACTGCAACATATATCAAGGCCTTCTGCTCCAGACACCATACAGCAGTGTCAGCCATATTGGCAGCACATTGCCACTCACTGTGAGGAAAGCAGAGTCCCAAGTAAGCTATTTGGGATGGGTAGGAAAGTGTGTGGAGGGCAGAGCCTGATGGGAGATGTAGGCAGGGCAAACACTCCTCCTCCCAACCAGCACAAACAGCTCATCTGGGCCAATGGCTACCTGACAGTGAATGGAAGTCTACTAAGAAGATGGCCGACACAGTTGCATTGTGTTTGGTGCACAAGGGCCTTGATGGGAGTTGGCTTCAGGTTCAACACCATGCATCAGTGTCAGTCACCTTGCCAGTACACTTCCCCTCACTGTGAGGTAAGCAGATGCACAGAAGAGTTATCTGGGCTGGGTGGGAGGATGAGTATTTGCAATAGCTACAACTCACATCAGGCCTTGTCCCACACATACGTTCCCACCCAGCACCAAATGCCTACCTGTAACTTAGCTTCCCTGACAGTGAGTGGGAATATACTTGCAAGATGTCTGACACTGATGACTGGTACCTATTTGTCTACAACTCCCAGCAGGGCTTAGTTATCCAGACACCAGTCCACAGTGTCAACCATTTTGTCAGTACATTTCCACTCACTATCAGGTAAGCATGGTTGCTGGTGGGCTGTGTGTGCTGGTTGGGAGGAGAAGTGTTTGCCCTGACTATATCTCCCATCAGGCTCTGTCCTCCACACACTTTCCTACTCATCCCAACTGGCTTACCTGGGACTCTGCTTTCCTGACAGTGAGTGGCAATGTGCTGCCAAGATGTCTGACACTAGGACTGGTGTCTGAAATAGCTGGGAATTAGAAGATTTTTGGCTCCAAAGACCTCCAGAGGACCGGTCCAAATCTGCTGGGCTGAAGATTCAGGAATTCTCTGGCTCAGAGCTCTTCCGCATAGGCAAATCATTTTCAGCAGGACCTAGAATCCGGCCTCTTGGAGCCCTCTGAACTACAGCCTTTGGCCTTGGCCTAATTGAGGACTCCGAGCTTAAAAGAAGTAAATATGTTTGAAGGTAGAAAACTTGACCTTGTCAAGGTACCAAAAGAATCCTGACAGTGAGAGGACTTCCCTGGGCACAAACTTTGAATTTTCCCATTCAGGGGTGTCCCCACCTAAACCAATGGCTCCACCAGGAACTTGACCAATGCTTATGTTTTGTGGAGTCCTGTTTGGATACAGCCTGCTGTCTTGCCCTGCTGAAGGATTTTGACTTCCAGGAAAAAAACTAAGTCCCACTGTAAAACGTCAGACTGGGTTGAATGTTGTTTGGTGAATCTGACCCACGTTCCATCATGGTAGTTCTCAATTCGCACCTGGGTTCCGGTCCACTGCATCAGCTGACCAGCATTTTCATTTCACGCTTTCTGGCTCTATTTCAATTTACAATATTTTAAAGTTCATATCTCCGGTTCCCCTTATAGGATTTTTGTTGTTTTGGAGTTATTTTGTTTAATAAGTTGTTCTCCATTTTTAGGTCGAGCATCAGCGCACATGCGCTGTCTGCAAAACCTATTAAAAAAAAAAATGTTTTCCCCGCCTGCTACTTACCATTGGTTCACTCCGCTGTCGCTCTTCTTTGCTGCCTCCTAACTCATTCGCTTTGCCAACACGTCATTTCCGTTCAAGGCTGAGGCGCACTGCTAAAGTACAGTTTCATTGCACTTTCCTTCCTTATCTGTTCTGTGGGAGAACTCATTTTTAAAATTTGTTTCCTGCTTCCTGCTCCTCGCATGCTCTGTGCTCACTGTAGAGGTTTCTCCTGATATCTGAGCTGCATGGGAAACAGCACTCGCGGCTAGCCAACAGAAAGTATTTTTCTATTTATTTATTAATTTTTATTGCTTCTTTTCTTTGCTCCCCAGACTTTCACTTCCTGCTCCTGCTCTCTGTCTCCCTCTCACCCCCTTCTCTCTCCTACAGCCTGTGTGCAGCCTCCCGAGATTGCATTGTTTCCAGTAAATTTCAATCCTAGAATCACATTATATTAAGCCAACGCCGAGACTCAAACCCATTTCCAATGACGACAGCTCTGGATGTTACAATACATTTTGTTGTAAATCAGGTACATTTAGATACTTCAGGGTTCAATGTCGAAGCTCCACCAACGATAACTGCAAGAGGCAAATAAAATGGCGAACAACAGTCAGAACTGTAACAATATTGACTTACTTGTGCCTTCTCTGCAAGGTTGTCTGGCCCTCTTTTACTGGATGATTGATGACCCTCTGAAACAGTGAATAGAGGGGTATTTAAATAATGTGCAATTCTCTGTGTCTTTTCTGTGTCTTTTCCGTCTTATCACAAAGGTAGTTTCATTCCTCCAGGTGTCATGTCATGGTGCAACAAGTCAAGAAAAGGAAAGTGAAAGTTGCCCTCAGAGTTGCTTTGTTCTTCAGCCTGTCATATCTTTTCACCTCTTCGTTTTGTCTCACCAAGTGTAACTGCAGATTGCGAAAGGAATGTGCAAAGCCTATGCCTGATACCTTCTACACTTGGAGTGGAGCAACTTGCTTTCAAAGAAACTACCTCTTCTCTGCTGGCAGCACCTGACTTCAGAGACGTTAACCAAACCAGCCTTCTACACAAATCCGCACAACCCAAAAAAACAGTAAATATCTTTCTTATTCGGCACTTATGCTTCAAGAACTGTACCACCCCATATTATTCGCACCTCCCATTAGTGTGAGCTGTACTGCACTCTGACGTATGTTATTTAACATTCATGTTGATGTAAGGCAACATCTCTGAACTGCAGACATTTCCTAGTGCAGATAAAGGGTAAACTATATTTAATCGTTTAAGTGTCACATCTACCAGAAAAACATCAATGTTCAACTCTATCTGATAATTAAGGAGAATATTTTTTTTTATCTGGGGCTATTGCCATTGTCTTGACAAAGGAGATGCTGCGTTTGGTACATGTGCATAGTCTGCCCTTCTTGCTAAAATACCTACTGTTGACTAGTTGGTCACTGAAATTTGAATTAAATTACTTAATCAGAGATTCCATTCTTTTTTTTTTAATTTTTTTAAATAATTTTTATTCAGCAATAGCAGATTTCATTATTATAACATGAAGACAAGTACTTTTGCAATACAAATACAAAACTAAAACTAAATCATTGCAGTACAGTTTTTTGACTATACCCTATGATCACAGACAGCCTGTTATTGGTACCCATAATTGCTCGCCAAATAACTTCCTTCTATAGCCTTTCAATTTATAAAGAGCCATTTCCATATTATACAGAGCGAGAATCCTAGCCCTCCATGCAGAAAATAGGGGTGGGTCCGGACTCAGCCACTGCGAGGTTATGCAAAGACGCATCACAGCCATACATACAAATAAAAAGCCCTTTTGTGGTGCTGCCCGTTTGCTAATTGTTGTGTCAAATTCGGTGCCGAACAGTGCGAAGCCCACATTAAGGACTACCGGTATTTCTAAGGAGGAATGAAAAAAATGCTGTAAATCACGCAGGAAGGGGGCTAAAGACGGACATAAAAAAAACATATGTGCAGCATCAGCTGCTATCGCACCACACGAGAACATTTATCCCCCCTTCCAGTCTTCCATTTTGCAATCTTGGCGGGAGTGTAGTATTGGTCAAAAATCGCCATATAACACTGACTCTTAAGGCTCCCAGTCAGCAGTATAGAATTAGCCATTTCCAAAGACTCCTGTAGATCTATATTCGAAATCCCAAGCCTGTTTTCCCATTTTTGTTCCTGTATTAAAAGATCGTAATGCTGCCCCCGAGTAGCTTCTTGATACATTTGCGCCAGCTTACCCCTGAGCATTAATACCTCAAGAATGGGTATTCCCTCAAGTGAACAAGTACCCTTTATAGTAGCTTTGTCTAGAAAGCTCCGCAGCTGTAAATATTTAAAAAAGTCACCCTTATCGAAATCAAATTTCTCCCTCAATGAAGCATACAACATAATTTGACTATGTTCACAGAGATCCCCAATAGTCCCAATACCGGCAGCACGCCACTTTCGCGCGACAGAATCAGAGATTACAAGAAGCAAGGCTGGCAGTGACTGTGCCTCTTTTACTTCCAGGCTTGCTTCTAGTAAGCAAGCACTATAAGTACAAAGAGCCTGTTTACGCAGCGGTGTCACTATGGGGGTGCGAGGGGTGCAGACCTCACCGGGTGACACCCTCACATGGGGTGACATCAACAGGGTCGGTGTGTGTAGAGCAACCTAACCTTTCAGGAGGAGGAGGTGCCTGTGCACAGTGCGCACTGTCTCCTCCTCCTCCGTGTCTGCGCGCCTCTCTAGGCTCGAGTGCAGGCGTTATTTTCCCGGGGCCGTGATATCCGGTGCATGGCTGCCGGATGGAGGATGAGCGCTGTGGGGCAGTGAGGCACTCGTCCCCGCAGACTCCGGGTCAGGGGAAGTTCAGTCCTCCAAGTGCTTCGGAAGAGCTGCCTTCTGCAAGCAGCGAGCGCCATCCTTACTCTCGCGCTTCTGCGGTCGTGCAGAAATATAGATGGGGCCTTCTTTTAGTAAAGGTGCCCAGTGCACGCAGCCGCTGGCTCTGTTAACTAGAGGTGGGCGAGCTACCAAACTATCAGGGAGAGCCAGGCCAGAGCCGAGTCAGGTAAAATATGATGTAGCCTCTTGATATTAAAAATGTATGTATTTGACATGCTTGAGAAGTTAACCGTAATTCACCAGTGTATATGAGTTTATTGAGTGGTAACGGTTTTAACATGAACTCCTCCCAGGCGTGCAACACCCATTGGGCTCACCGGGCTTCAGCCCCCCCCCCCGTCATGTGTGTCAGCCCGGCTGAGACAGCCTCGCGGGCTGGCGTCCGTCTAATTGCAGCTGCACTGGAGTACTTCACAGGTCTTTAAAAGACCATTTACTCGTTAATGAGGCTTTTGTTGTGTTTTCACCCCTTCTCACAGCCACTCTGCCTATGGCTGGAAGACTTAGCCCCCCGAAAAACATTTCAGCCCCCCCCCCCCGAAATTTGGCTCTAGTTG
This sequence comes from Triturus cristatus, assembly GCF_964204655.1. Lineage (NCBI taxonomy): Eukaryota > Metazoa > Chordata > Amphibia > Caudata > Salamandridae > Triturus > Triturus cristatus. The sequence continues at coordinate 630,418,415 of NC_140587.1, forward strand.
CCCGCCTGAGCTGTACCACCCTTCACTACCTTTGGGGTAACTTCAAAGAGACTCATTATATTATTTCACAAATGTATACAACTAACCACCATTGGCAAAGTCAATAGTTCTGGCTTGTTGTCTGTATAATGTTACGTGGTCTATTATATGTCTGCATGTAATGACAGAAACAGCAACACAGCAGTCGGAGGGCACACTATGTCTAGTTTAGGTGGTTTTAAGCCAAGTCCTTAATTGCATCGGCCACGCCCCTTTGCGTATTTTAATCCCACTTAAAGCTCTGCAAATGCGTCATCCAAACCCAGCACAGGTTCCCAATGTGAGTTCCCAGAACCAGATAATATTCTCCAGCGCCTCGAGACGCCGCCCTCTGCAAGGAGGTGAATGCATGCAATCACTCACTCAACTGAAAGTCCCTCAACCTGAAAACAGACCTAAAAAGTAAGTCTATCGGCAGAACTGCACCTACGCAGCATGAGGAACCTCTAATTAAAATGATCCCTACAATATGGTACTAACTCCCTCTACCCTTCAGAGCAATGAGACACTGCCCACGTGAGTTTGGTCAAAATTGCAGTCCATGCGTAACGGTCTATGAGAGCGGCTCCTCCCCAACATGAATGAGTGGTTAACTTCATGTCAGGCACTGTCTTAACCACCAGTTTCTGGGCCGCCCGCCAACGTAGCCCCCCGTCTGCCACCAACACAGCAAGTGAGTCTCTCCCGCATCAATTGATATGATTGTGAGTGGTCAAACGGTTATGCTGCCTGTGCTGTGCGAGTTGTGAGTGAGTGACATCTTGAGCAGGGTGCAGGGCGGACGGCGGAGGCAGTGCGGAGCGAGGTTGCCTGCCTCTGATCACTGATCACCGAGTTGTGGGCCCATCTTTTGAGCTGTCGGGAGGCCTGCCAAGACGACTTTCAGGCACAGCACCTCTGTGTACATGCTGAGGCCTCTCGCCTGCTAGCCCGGCAGTTCTTCTCTTACTGAAAACAGTGGCTGCAAGACGGGGTTCTCACTCTCTTTCCTCTCCTTTCTTTTATTTGCTTCCCAGTGAAATGGATCCAAAAAAGAAAATCACTTTTGCTGGGAAATCAATGACGTACTTTTCTGAAATTTAATTCCAAAGTGCAGCATCGGGAATAAAAGTTTAAAAATATGAAAAAGAAATAAATAAATAAAGTAAGACAGAGTGGTAGCAAACTGGCCAGATTGATTTTATTTACACCCAAACACATTAGCACCACTTTTACAGAGTTTGCCAGTGAAGTGCTATTTTTGTTGTCTTTTGGCTTTGTTTTCCCTGGGCTTGGAACTGCACCAATCCTGGAGGTACTGCAATGTGAGGATTGAAAAACAAAATTAGTACTGCTGCTCTGCATCTAGGGATGTTGTCTTTTTTTACCATACTGCTTACGTTTTGTAAGGATATAAGCAATGGCCATTGAAATGGGTCCATTCAGGGCCCTGTTGTCATGTCCTTAACTTTTCAGGCAAAAGCACTCACTGATTTCTGAACAGTGAGTGTAAAAGCGTTAAGGTAACCATGTTGTTCCTGCTTGCATTTCACATGGTTTGCAAAATTTTGTATTCCCTATGATTGTTTGCTTTTTCCAGGATGCTGTCACTTTTTTCTTGTAGGCCACACATTGCTCTTGCCCAGTGCGTAATGTAAATTGAGCCGCATCCAGGTGTTTATTGCTGGCAACAATTGGGTTGTAGTTGAAGGCAGTCTGAGTTTTTCCTCAGTGGGGCAGTATGGTGTTCAGTCGGGGAGAGGATGTGGCACAATGGCCAGAGCTGCTGAATTTGGAACCGGGGAACCAGGTTCAGCCTTAATAACCAGTCCACCAGACCACTTTCCTGAGAGAGCACTAGCTCATGCTATATCTTAGAAGGCTTCGCAAGACATTAGAAGCCCCGGTGTCGTAGCACCAGCAGGTGGACCCTAGCGTGACAAGTGTAGGTTAACCTTCAAGGCTTGTCCACCACTATTCATACTGAAGATCACCTCCAGTCTTGCAGGTAGGTCTATGAAGCAGCACACTCTAGAACAACAGTGACCCTGTCACTGAGATTACAGGACCCTTGAGAAGGGTCAGCTCTAGGGCGGTGCAACCGGTGTGACCTCACCAGGTGATGACTTTAGGTGGAGGCATCATTTTTGCAAGTATATTATGGTTTTAAAAGCGCTTGCTGCCTCCTTCCTGGCCTCCAGCAATTTTCGGGAACAATAAAAATGTCATGATGACTGTGGTGATTAATGTTCTTCCTAGAGAGAGATCGGAATTTTGTCTAATGGAAGATTTGGCTCATGGAAAGGTAGCTCAGAGGGTTAATGTACCTGCTGCAAAGAACATGTACCATGCAGATCACAAAGTGCACATAATGTAAATAGGCCAGTGGGCTACTGCTTTTGTCAGAGAGATCCTTTTGTTACTTGCAGTTTATAAGTTAAAATCCTAACATAGAACAGTGAGCTATTAACTGTCATCTACTCTGCAGCAACACAAGTCAAATTTGTTATTAACTTTTGATACGTTTGAGCTACAAACAATTTATTAGTTTAAATGGTCAGATCATGCTGCAGATCTTGCATTATGAGGCAAATATGGCAGAACCATTATTATTTAGAAAACATTTGCAAACTAGGATTTTTAGCCATTCATGTTTGAACTGCTGTTTTGGAAAAGGGAGAAGTGCTGATGACAGAAACTCCATGGCTCGGAGACAAATGGCTTGTGCTTCCACATTTTATCGTATTTGGGGACATTCTGTGATTAGAAGCTTATCCCACTTTGTGAATACATTTTACTGTCAATAACTCCTTATAACCTTAAATAATCATGTGTATCCATTGGTTGATAAAACATGGCAGTGAAACCAAACAAATACAAAAAATTGGGATGTTTGCGCATTCTGGTCACACCTCTGGCTCCGCCCACTGATCCAATCCTTGGGTTATTCCCACCCTCTGATTCTCCACCCACAGTTCCCCTACTTTTTTCCCCCCACTTCGACCACTGATATATCATGTTGCTGGATAGTGGGAACACCACACCAGTACAAAGTACCATACCTATGATATTATAAATTCCAATAAACTGTTGACTAGCAGGTAGCCCGCTGTACAACCTGATTAATGAGTCATTATCACACTGTTGTTAACAGGCACATTTTGTAAATATAGGACCTACATTTACAAACGTTACTAAGGATTCTGTATGGTCCCGTTATTTGCCAACTGTGTCCACTGGCGGACTCGGAGCGGAGGAGGTCCATGCGGTAAGTCGTGAGGGGGTGACACCATGAGTTACCCGCACCGGGTAACACCAACCCTAGTGACGCCACTGTGTTTACGAACCACTTGCAGGTTTTCAAAACACATAAATAAAAGGCATTAAATGAAAGGCCAATAGATCAAACTCGTGCAAATGCGAGACCTATTGTATTGCAAATGCTTGTTATAAATTGGAGTGAGTTTTTAATTGTGTTCAAGTTTTTAAGTCTTTAGGTACTTGTACAGGCTTTACACATTTTCTTAATTCAAGCCTGTCTGCTCTGTGCCACAGCTAACAGGGGTTTGATCTCAGGTTTAAAGTACTGAAACCTTTATTGGACCTAACAAGATAGTGACATTATTACTTTTGGTGGACCATAGAACCCCAACTAATAATCCACTTTCTTACACTATGTAAAAGAGGCACAATAAAGATGTAAGAACATGCTAGTAAATATATGGTCAATTTTAACAATATAAGTGACCTGTTATATACAACTGATGTTTATTGAATGATTGATAACAAATATAGCTCGGCAGAGTAGTAGATTGATGTGAAAATGATGTTAATTTTATATAAATGGTTTTATTGGAGTTCTCTAACAGAAATAAATTTTCTAAATTACTTGATTGTAGCCCTGAAGATCTTGACGAACAAAACACATTGGCTACAAGCAATTGTGTAAATACAATTCCAGGAAATAGATATTCATTATTCACACAAAAGAACTGATACGCAGTGCCTGAGAGAAATTGAATTAGTCTTAGTAGACCAAAAGAAACTCACACGGAAGAGAGTGTGAAGTAATTATTGAATATACAAATATCTGCTTACATATATGCTCCCAAGGGCTAGAAAAGTCTTTAGTATTTAAGAATACAAGTTCCTCTTTTAAGAAAACAATCCATGGGTATCACATTTCCAGGTATGTTTCACAAAATAATTCCCTGGTTGTATGTATCATCTGATGCCTTTCTGTATTAAACAACCTTCAAATAGTAAAACATTAATTGGTTTGATAATAAAACCATGAATTAATCATACAATATCCTTTTTTCTGATGGATGAAAGGAGTCAATTCAGACTCCTGTATTTAGACTAAACTATATGTTTAACATTAACATCACTGATGATTATCTAAATTTTAAGGCTCAGAGTTTGTAACACCATCAGTCAAATTCCATCACACATTTCAAAGAAGCTTGCAATGAAAGTATGACTTTATGTTGCTCAAGTTAATGTTTAAAACTATCTTTTACAATTTAAGACAGTCAATATAATTTCTGAGATTCATTGTAGCTTCTTTGATATCATCTGTGGGTCACCCAAATTAAAAAACCTTCCCTTTATTGTGTCAACATGTTTTTTGTCATACCGAGGATCCATTCCCTTCTGTATTTGCTTGTGGTTCTGCTATGTTTTCCAGCAAACCTTTCACAACATTAATTGGCCTGCACATTCCAAACATACAGTTTCCCGGATCCAGGAATTATATTGTTTTATTTGCCATTAGTAATCAGCATTTGCACCTCCACATTACGTAATGTGCTTTCCCATTTCCAACTTGAAAAAATAAAATAATGTTCCTTAGACATTGACAGCATTAATAATTCTTCAATACTTTCAAAACCAGAACAAGTGGTCAATTAAATCATATAGAAATACAAAATATGTTGTAAAATAACATGCAGGAAATAATATATGTGGTCCTTGAATTGGCCAACCCTCGGGACCCCATTCAGATTTTATAGGAATTGTTTTATTCCAAACCATAAAATCTAGTTCAATATACTTGTCTAGAAAATCAAATGAGGAAATCACATTGTTCCTACAAAAAACATACAAGTGAGGGTTGGTGCAGTCTGATTATAACAATATGTTTTAGGATTGTTTTGATTTTTAATGGGGTATGGATGTAAGAGGAGTTTGCTTCAAATTTGGGTTTACTGCCCCACACCAGAATTGTGCAATATTCCAATTGTCGAAATAGGAATACTATCCTCTTTGCATTCTATACAAGCAAGTACCAATCTGCATGTGTGTTGTAACTGTAACATTGTTTGCAATTCTCCACTTTGAGCAGAGAAATAGTATTGTAAATGGGTGCATGTGACTGTAGATCTGCAAGTAAATATTATATTGTATTTCCAACCCAATCATTGGTGAAGGGACCTGGAGGTTGGATGTCATCAAAGTAAAAGCGAAAGGTGTGTGTAACTTGAACAGTCTCTACTGGTCCTAGAATTTGATTTCAAAGTCCTTATCAGTACACACCATCTTAGAGTGGGCACTATACTTCCTCGAGACCCACTCCTAGTGACCCTGGGTCTGATTCACAATCTGAATTTTATAGTATGTGAAGTAATACCACAGAAGTACTATTTACAAGCCAGTAAATGCTATACATTAACCTACATGTGGAGACCTTCACCTCCACCACTACTATCTTTTCTGTCTGGACATCGCCACCATATGTGCTGAAATCTCTGCACACATACAAATACAATTTGGTAGTAAATGTGAGAATGAGCAGGAGGAGTGGCTGCCTAAACCTTCCCTATAGCCCAACCCATTTAGGAGTAAGTATTCTTCCTGAATCAGTGTGGTTAAGGAAGGATACCGAGGGTGCTCACGTAATACGCATGGGAGCTCAGAAGCAGCCACAGGTGGAAAAGTCTAACATCTCCCTATTTATCTCCACATAACTTGATAAATGATTGTGAGACAGGTGGTATGAGTATATACACCTATCATTTGTATGAATGGAAATAATTGTCCAGAGCATGACCATAGGAGTGGAACCAGGTAGTTGACATCACATTAGCAGTGATTTCCCTAGGTCCTAAAGAATAGCCGATAGGATTATGGCTAAAAACAGGTTGACCAGTTAGGAATTATGAACATCACCTTTTTTTCTAAAGATCCCCCTGCTTTTAATCATACTGACTAGGGGTAAGAATAAAAAACAAAACCTACTAGCCAGGTATTTTTACAAAGACTTCACTCCAGCTCCAATGACAACACCTCCCACTCCATCCTCCTAGATTATCTTGTTAATCATTGTATATTTACTCGAAGTGATCCCGTGTAACAGGTAGGTCACAGCATGCCCCGCTACGCAGCAGAACGGGTTGGACCCAATGATAAAGCATGCCACCAAGGGGTAACCCTGGTGGGTGAGGGTTTTACAAAAAAAAATGTGTTTTTCTCTTAGGGAGGTTTAGTCTACCTAGATTTGCTGGGTGCTTATTTTGTGTTTATAAATGTAAAACATACACACCTCATGTGCTTTGGCAAGTGGACACGCTTGCAAATCACACTATAAAACACTCCCTATCCCTGACCAGCATCCTTTGCTTCCAAACTGCAACACAGCAAGTCAGATATCCAGAAACTTTCAGCATTATTAGATAAGGCACCCCTTTTTCATCTTTGCATTTAGCACTCTCCACCACGTCTAATATAATTTTTGCACCTTTTTACCTCTATCATGTGTTTGTGTTTCATTCACATACTCACTCGCATTTGTTTTTCACCATGCCTGGGAAGAAAAAAACAAGCATCACTGTGCAACAGTTAACAGTCATGTTGATAAAAACATTAGAGTAGAGCCACAAATTTTTGGGTCCCAAGTCCAGCATGCCTCTTAGTAAAGAAAAATTAAATGTGGGACAGGATAGTCAACAGAGTGAATGCTGTTGGTACCACACTGTGCACAAAGGGCGACATTAGGAAGAGGTGGAACGACCTAAGACTGAGGGTCCTTACCAAGTGCAGCAGCCACCACCTGGAGGCTCGTAGGACTGGCAGTGGCCCTTCCAGCATACAATTACAACTCTTACCGTGGGAGGAGAAAGTTTTGGCCATACTTCATACTGAGGATTTGACAGGAATAGAGGGGGGAGTGGACTCTGGTAAGTTAAACTGCAATAACTGCCACAATATCACAATGTCCTGTTTGCTCTCAATTATGCTTTTGATATTCAGTTCTCTATCTACTTTCCTAACATGCAATATTTAAGTATCTGAGATGTTGGTTTGAATGTGGGTATGTGTATTGTTGCATATAAGACCACATGTATCCAACTACATGACAAGCCACGTGTTGCAATGCTGTCTGTAAGTGCATTACCATCAAATGATCAATCCAGGGCCCATGATATGTGTGAAAATGTAAATGTATGGTCCATTCCAAATGCATGTTGCCAACAGCTATGGTATGCTGATTGTTTGTCAAGTGTTGCTAATGTGAGACTGAAGTGACTGCAAGCACCATGAGACCTTGTGACTGCAAATTAACCAAGATGCTAGACTCCTTTTGCCCCTTTTCAATTGTCTGCCATGTCACTACTGAAGTTCACTAGTCATGCAGGTTACCATTACTCAAGTGTTGGGGAAGTGTCATAGAAGCGAGTACACATACCATGAGGGCTTGTGACTGCAACTCTAACCAATATGCTAGACTCCTTGTTCCCCTTCCCACTTGTCTCCCATGTCACTACTGATGTTCAATCATCATCGACAATGCTAGACTCAGATATATGAATAAATAATTTCCTTAATGGTGTCCTGGACCCATTAACTGAAACTAATGATGTCATGAGTGACACTATAACAAGGGTGTACCCCTAATATATGTGTGCCATGCAAGTAACTCATCTGGTTAACAGTGCCATGTGGCCCCTTGACTTTGCACTTCTCACATGATGAACAGTGCTAAATATACAACCAAGCAGGGTGTTTACCTGTCTTGGATACATCTAGGCCTTGAAATGGACCAATACACATCTACGCACATCCACGCAAATAGATAACAATACTAACAATACTAATCTCTAATTATTTTGTTCCATTATAGGTCCCCATTTACCTTGACACAAACAACTTGGATGTAGATATGTAGATATGTCAACGTCTGTGCCCGGGTTCCCAGGATCTGCACATGATTCCTTTGTACTGCGGATCAGGCTTTTTTGTGCTACTGAAAGCCAGATTCAGATGTCTAGATAGGACCGGGTGAGTAGAGGCGGGCTCCACCAGTCCTAGCTCGACATCTGAATCTGGATTTCAGTAGCACAAAAGCCCGCTCCACTGGCTGTCGTGTTCTTCTATGGGCCTCATTGAAGTGGACTTCCCCTGGTATTGTAGGATTCCTCAGCAGGGTCAACAACCATGGGCAGTTGGGATACGCTGAGTGTCCTAGATGGAAGATAGACAAAAGTGCAACAATGAGTTACACACTTTCAGATCATACTACCTGACATTTCCCACACAAAGTTAGGACAGATCATACTTACCTAGAAGCCAGGCCCTCTCCGGTAGTAGTTGTGACATCAACTGGTATATTGTGCTGTTCTGCAGTACAAAGGAATCATGTGCAGATCCTGGGAACCCGGGCACAGATGTTGAAATGTAAAAATCTGCTAAAGAGACAACTTTCAGGTTGATAGAATGGTAGTGCTTCCTGTTCCGGTAGACTTGATCCCTGTCATGTAGCAGTACTAATGCAAAAAAGGTGCCATCAATAAAGCATTTTACATGTGGGATGTGTCCAAATAATAGAAATAGGCCTTCAGAGTGGCTAAATCCTCACATCTAGGGAACTGGAATCCTCGCATCTAGGTATCCACGTGTCTCAACATAGCTGTAAGCACCTCTGTGAGGACCTGACTGAACTTAGGTTGTAACAATCCACCAGAAATAGCAACAGTAACTTGAAATGAACCTGTTGCCAAAAAATGAAAAAAATACATGAGTTTCACTTGTGGTGGAATTGATTTAGGATTATTGAGCAGAGATAAGAGGTCAGGATGCAAATGATGACATAGATCCGCAATTGTTTGCGTATTCAGACAGAACTTCATTATGATATCATTCTTCCATGATATGTAGGTCATGACAGCAGGTGGTACACTGGTTTCTGGCATCTCCTCCCCCTCCCAGGGTACCTATTTAAGGAGTAACACCAAAGTGCATTTTGATCACAGTCTGCAAAGTAACATATATGAAGACTAAAGCAAAAGGCATGTGTCTAAACATCAATGCTTCAGGAAGCAGTACACATTTTTCATCCGCCTGTCATCCTCAAGGTGGCCTTCACAGGTCTGTAAAAGAACTGTGCACATCATCAAATTGTAAATTTCCACTATAGTGAGGGTACCATAACATGTAGTGTGAAAATACCGCCAACCGCGGTGTACAGTGCACAGCCTACATTTGGCGTATCTACAGTTTAACCGCTAACATGGTGGCTGTCTGACCTCGCTAATAGGGCATGTAGCACATTGTCCGCCGGTGAAAATCGGCCGCACAGTGTGCCATTGCATGTTTTGTCAGTCACAACCATAGGCTAATTTTGTGGATAGTGACGTTGCAGTCCAATGACTGTGTGCACTGATGCTGATGACCATGCACATTGCATACATATACGCTGCAATTGAAATTATATCTCACTTGCCTCCTGACACTGCTGCTATCAAGACCTCCTCCATTTGAGCTGCTGTTTTTCACCTGTGGGAGCAATCATGGCATGTTGTACAGGAGATAGCGCCCGTCCCTTTACTCCAGATTAGCTGGAGTTCCTGGTAGATGCGGTCCTTCCCCTGTAAACTCAGCTCTATCGCTCACCAGTGGTACAGGAACAGGAAACAATCTCAAATACAGTTATTCAATCTATTCAACTTCTTCCTTTCTGTTCCCCTGGGCTACAATGTGTCTTTGAGTCCCAGCCTGTAAGCGTATTGTGTTGTTTGGTGAAATGGAGTAGTCTCTACATAGGACACACATGTAATGGATTATGAGGCACCATTGTAATGTGTGATAAGGATGATTTCTACTTGTGTTACATGCATATCTCTATGCAGGGATCAAATTCACAGTAGCTACAATGAGTACTCAAGTAATATCATGGTATACGTGAATTGTTATGTATGGGTTCAGAACATGAGCCATGTCTGCATGCTGTTAGAATCATTAAAGGATGGTGTTAGCCAATTGTACCATCTCACTTCTCACTCAGCTCATATAAGACTTTGTAAAACAGTTGTCTGGGAGGTAGCTATACCTCACAAACCCCTTCAGAGTGCCAAACAACCATTTGTTCACATATGGACTGGGCAGAAGTTTCACTTTTCTGTATTCATTTGGCAGAAATGTGAGGTTCATGATGGATACTTAACCTCAGCCTGCAGAGAGCAAGGCCTGACATTGATATGTGGGCAGTGCGGGCCACGACCCAGCCTGGCCCAACGTTACTGTGGCAGGAGAACTGATGCATAGAGGAATGTCCCTGTAGACCCACTGATCCATGGATGATCCCAGAAAGAGTTCTCTGCACCACTAGTAGCAGTTAAATGGATAATACGATGCATAGTGATTCAGGTGATTCTCTGACCTGATACTTCTTTCCATTGAACCACTGTGTCAATGTGTGCCTGTCAACAATGACTATACCCTTACTCACACAGGTCTGTTGACAGTTTTTTAATAGTTTTGCTTCCACTGTACAGGCCCATTGCACATCTGAGACATGAACAGTGTAGACAGTGGGTTACTTTTGAAGAGAGTTAGAAATGCAAATCATCTGCTTGGCTACAATATTTCCTATCACACAACACATACAATGATATGTTGTTCGTCATCACAGTTACAGTTCCTAATGTGGCAAAATGGGTGTCCTGAGATGGCACTACAAACCACACAAATTTATGTTGACTCACTATGATACTCAAATAAGTAGTCCACATGTCCACACAGCCCCCAGAGATGTAGCTCTCAGTGTCACACATACCAGCATTTACCTTGTGACCTTAGTCTTAGGATGTTGTGTATACTATGCTTCTTGCCTCTAAGGACCATATGCATCAATGCAATGGGCCTGGCAGGAAAGGTGTCTGGACAGTCATGCACAGGTAGTTTAACCTTCAGAAGGACAACTTGGTGTGTTATGTATCATGGGGCCTCACATCCCATTCCATGTAGGGTAGTCCTGGCCTATATGATGTTAGTGGGCTGCCTCAGTCAATGTAGGTCATGACCAGGGTTGCGGTTAGTCATCAGATGACCACAAAAGTTTGTATCCATGTCTCAGTTTTGCATGGACACATGTAACATGATGACTCGAGATGAAGGCTTGTGCAAGATGTCAGCGCAATGTGTATCAAGCTAACAGTTATCCACAAACTTACAGTTACAATCTGTTTCTGCATCTATGCAACCATACAGGTCAACGCCCATCAGAAGAAGGCCATCTGGAAAGCCATCACCTGGAAGGCGCGGAACAAGCAGGGTGCACACTTCAGGAAGAGGTGGGAGGACCTCAGGAGCTGGACCTGGAACATCACAGAGGTCCAGTTGGGAAAATCCTACCGACGTGAAAGGGGCGCGTGCTGGACCCTGATCCCCTGGTGGCCCACATACGATTGGTAGTGTACCCAGACAAGGGGGTAAGTCCTGGCCAGAGTCATACATGTTACTCTGCCAACTTTGAGTGGTACAGGCAGGCATGTCCAAATCAAGATTCGTGATGACCCATGTGCCACACAAGATGAGTCATTGATAGTGTAAGTGTGCTAGTAGATGCATACTGCTGCGCATATTGTCTTTTTGACCTGGAAGACAGCAGAGTCCTGTCCACATACACTTTTCTCCATTTGAGCAGACACCTTGCTGAATGAAGTGAGTAATCATCTCATGTTCTCAGTAAATCTGGGTGACAACTGTACCACACAGGCAACTGGACTTACTTGTGTGAGGAGTGATATACCCTTACTACTGACTCTCATGTGGTGGTGGCCCTATTGCATGTGACATGACAGAGGTCACAGTACATGCAGTAACTGTCTAATAGTTCTCATTGGTACTGGTTATACAGTGAAATGAGAGCGCAAATATCACTGGTGCTATCAGCCTTTGGTCTACATGCATCAATCTAAGGAATAGTAATTCCTTAATAGCGATTCTTAAGGAATGGCTCTTAAGGAACCGCAATTTCCTATGCCTGTAGGTTTCACTAAAATATTAGCAATTCCTACACATTCCTTAATTGCGAATCACAAATTGCGATTCGCAATTTAGGAATGCCTTCCCATTCATTTCTATGGCCTAGAGGACCCTCGGAATGAATGGGACAGCATTTGCAATTTGCGATTACCAAATAGGTAATCGCAAATTGTGCATGCAATTTCAAGGGTAGAAGGGGGCCAAAAGGCCACCCTGATGCACCCCATCAAAGGTAAGTATGCACATGTGGTACACACACATGCCTCAAGGGCATGTGTATGCACCACATTGCACTTTGAAGAAATGTATTTTTGTGCATTTTTCAAAGGAATCACAAATTACCATCAACTTAATGTTGACGGTAATATGTGAATCCAAATTTTGAAAACGCAAATTTCGAATGCATAATGTATCTCAATTAGGGAATCACAATTTGCGATTCCCTAATTGCATTCGCAAAATAGGTAATCGCAAAAATTGCGATTACCTGTTTTGCGAATGCCGTTCGGCTTGATGCTTCACAAATAGCATTTTACCGGTCGCAAATGGGCAGATTCTGCGAATCGGCGCGTTTGCGACCGGTAAAATGCTTGATGCATGTGCCCCTTGGTGCCTAGATGTTAGCCAGTGTGCATTTTGCAGTTGATAACTCATCTGCAATAGTGTTTCAATACACTCATTTAGTGACTGGTGACACACATGAGGGAGTAAGATGTAGAACTGTGGGTAGCCTATGTGAGTGTCTACACGGAGCCTTCCAAGGCAATCTGAGTATGCAATACCAAATAGTGGTGTGATGTGCCTGCTCATTGGGACTGTAATGATCCCAGATCTTCATGTCATGGATGTTCAGGGACACCCAAAATCCTTCAAAGACATCATCACCTTTACCAAGCAGGATTGGGGATGTTCATATGTCTATATGGAGTCTTTTGCTGTGAGTATCTATCTCCCAAATGTTCAGAACTCAATGTATTCAGGGAACTTTATCAGCTAAATGTGATACATGGATAAACTACATGTGTACAGCTTTCATTTGACTTTTCAGGTAGTGGACATATGATGTAATTTTGAGTGTAAAGTGTCATCAATGTGCAGTGAGGATTTGCATGTGACATGATGTCTGCCAAAATAGTAAATGACGGTACACTGGTGTGCCACTTGACCTTCATGACATCCTGGTGTGTCATGAGTAATAGATTTGTTTTATTTGGGCATTGTGTGAGCGTTATGTAAATCTCACACTTGGATCCATTCTATTTGGTTACATCTTATTACAAGGGTTTACAAGTGCCAAAATATGCACTGTGATCAACTATTCTAGTGTGGGCATGAGGATGGAGTGTAGAGTATTCCATCCATGCATTTGGACCTGTCTGGGGTTATAACATGGGTGGACCCAAGTGTCTGAAGGTCATGTAGCATGTATACATGTGATCCCTCCTGTGGATCGGGACAACAGCCAGTATCGACACAAACAGCAGTTTGAAGAGGGATGATAAATGAAAGTCTTGTATAGAGTTAATTGATGGTCCACCCATTCCTCATAGGACTGCCTAGTAGCTGCAGATGACACTTTTGGAGACCTTTCTATAACAGAACCCACATGGGAATGTCCTCCATTTGGAGGGGCTGCCCTACAAGGCCCCATTGTGGGTTGCCCAACACCAGCACATTGCTTACTCCCATTGACCTCTATCAACAAGCCTACACGAGAGGGGGACAGCGTCTGAGTCTGATGGTAATGAAGTAGAAGAAGCAGAAGAAGAAAAAGCTGCACAGACAGCTGTCTGAGCTGCCAGCCCAGAAAAAGTAGACAGAGCAGCAGATTTTGTGAAACAAGCCTGAATCTGGTGCAAACAATCAAAAATTGGTTGTAGCTGAACCTTAAGTGTCAAACTCAATCTGCTGTAGCACTTCTAAAGAAACAACGGATCAGTATCACTAGAGAGATAGACATTGCCTCCTGAGTAATAAACCAGTCCTCTGACATGACCGCCTGCACATTCCGTTTCTTTCTTTTTGCTGCCAGCGCAGCAGGGGAAGTTAAATCATCAGCAGTATGCGATTCCGCTAAATTGCACAAGTCATCATCAGATAGTTGGAAAACAGGGGCTGATGTGGTTTCATTGCCAATTTTCTTTCAAATGACACTTTCTGCTCTCTCCAGCATAAATTGTGCATTTATACGGTAGGTTAGAGTGTACCCATCTTTTTCTTCACTATTTCTGAGGACAGTTACGTACTTTAAGGTTGAAAAAGGCTGATTGAGGCACACAAAAGTAAATGGCAAAGAGGTGGCCCAGCCTCCTCCGGCCTCTGATGGCCGCTCTTGGTGCTTGACTTCATCTGGGCCGCGCCCGGGTGCATCCCACATGCATCCCTCACTTTGGGAATACGTGGCATGTTTTAAGCATAATGACCAGCTGCCTGCCTTTTCCTTGTCTTGGCAGGCAGCACAGAAGCACTGATGGATTGTATGTGGAGTAGTCCTGCCCCAGTAGTATACCGGAGTATTCCACACTGTGGAGATCTGAGATGTGCCTCAAGCATGATGACCATCTGCCCCACCTTTGCACCCTCCTGTTGGTAGCGCTGAAGGATTGTGGCCAAAGTAGTCCTACCCCAGCAACATACAGCAGTGTACCGTTATAGAATTTAAATATTTTTAATCAATTCTACATAACACTTTTGCTATTTATTAATGCCTAGTACAAAGTATTTTTTTCTTTAGGTGGAAGATATTTATTAATTTATACTCCAGCAAAAATATTTTTGTTTGATTTAATATAGTTAAACTATTTAAAGATTTCCTTCAAAGTTAAGCTAATAGTGTTATAGCATTGTTTTTTTGCTCTACATTAAAAAAAATATATATATATTTTTTTGTTTATTAAACTTGAAAAAAGCTATTAAAAACATTTTTTATATTAGATAGCAAAGTAAATCAATTTAATATATTTATTTAAAATGCAGACTAAAAGCAGAAAATGTTACAGCACTTTTAACAACATTTGATATTCAATCTTTAATTAATGTGAATATATCAAATTAAATGGAAATAATTTTTCCAAAGTTTACATTAAAAAATACATTTCCAGCTACAAATATGTTTTTATTATACATTAATTATTATTAAACATTATGTATGGAATTATTCAGAACTAATTCAAATATATTTTAATGCAAAACTATTATTACATTATTTGTTTAATTCAAAACATTTAATAAAATAATGTAGAATTAAATAATAAATATGTAATATTGTTCTATATTTTTCTTAACATCAAATTATATTTAATCATAATTCAAATTCTTCAAACATTTTTAATTTAATGTACCATTTCCTATGTGTTTTTATTGGAAGTACCTACCACCATTAGTTTCCATGAGAGGGTGCTGCAGCATCAGTGGTTGGTTGGCCATGGGTAGTGTCCAACGTACTTATTTTTTGGCAGTAGTAACAGTGGCCCTTTTTCAGGGGATGGAAATGTGCAAGAGTTTACTTTTGAGTAACTTTCCACTCAGATTTTTTGACTAGCCAAAAGTAGTAAAATTATTCAAAAGTGTAAGAGTAAATTACACATGAAAGTTACTCACACATGTACTTTACCTCTGTAAATAGCCCTGTAACTGATTAACTGGTAATACCAACTAATATGTGCTCAGCCACCATATTTTATTCAGAACTTCATTTTGGCATGCATTAATAAAACAGACCACTGGAAAATGTCCACTTTCTGAAAGCTGCAAAGCTATTTTTATGAATACAGCCACAAGGATCTGACTTGGAAAGAAGCTGAAATAGTTACATTTGCTTGCCTTCCATGCACGTCTGCAAAAGTGATATTGTCAGCGTAATAAAGACACAACATATGATCTGCATAGGAGAACCTGCCCCATCTCCATAGGGAATCATTGTGGACAAAGGTATAAAAGGATGGTAGAATTAGGGAGGGGTGGCACAGACGGACCGGTTGATGAGAGAACAGCTGAGAGATTGATTTTTGACTGTAGGTCAACCAGCAGCATAATGTATAAAGGGATGCTGGCATGAAGTAGCACATCAAAGCTTAGTTAGATAACAATATAATCTGTAAAATGTTAATGCAAATTAGATATAGAGGAAGGTTGTGTGAAAAAATAGGTCTGAGGCATTTATGTGGTGTTCCCTACTTTTAGCTATGACTGGTGAAATTGTTATAATAATTATGTTTATTCTGATACATATGACCTGTAGATGAATTATGAAAAATAAATAGTCAAATATTGTAAAATGCCAACTAATGTGTGTGTTATCTGTTTCTGGGATCCAGGGTGAAACTTGACCTATGATTTCCTCTGCAGATGAGAGATCCTCTGACAGGTTTATCTGACTGTTACCACTTCCTATCCAAGAGAGCAAAGCTCATTAGAGAAAGGAGTGAGAGACAGCTGCCCCTTATCCTTTTTTCAAAAAAAGTTCAACACATATGTTTTCATTTTGAGGCTAAGCATAACTATTGGGTGTGCCCTCTAAACCGTGCAGTATTTGGCATGACACCAGTTTATATGGGGCCTGATCCTTAAGGGCCCTTGAGTGCCTACATCACCAAAAACAGATTCTGATTAATTGAGTACTAACATTTACTAGTGGTCATAGCAGACCCAGAGCATATGACTAAAGACATTTATTCTTGGTAAAAAGGCCAGCCATCAATGCAGCAGGACTATTCACAAAGTATGTGAAGATTGATCCTCCATCCTGAAGTGATAATCTTTTTTTTTTTAGGTCCTATTTTTTTATATAGAGCACCTAACTTTGTTTCGGAGGAAACTACGACATGTAGTATAAAATGCGCACTCAGGCCCATTCACGGTGCCAGGACAGCCGTGGTCCATGTTATATCCATGTCCATGTCTATATCAAATTCTGACCAAAATCAAATTCCCATAGCAAAGACTGCGGAGACGCTAGTAGAAATTGTGAATGTATACAGACAATTGAGACAGTACATACCAAAAATATGACTTACTGAAGTAGTACGGTGTACACGAATACCTCTACTGACACAGACTAATGACAATAATAAATAAATTATAAACGCTAAAATGAAACATTGCCCAACTAAACAAAATGAGATTCCATTTGGTTAGCTAGGAAGACTCAGGTATACAGGTTTCCTTATTTGACTTCTCAGGGTAAACACCGGTTTCAAAATATGTGATTACTGATGGGGATGGTACCAAATCTTCAGCAGTGTCAGTGAGGGGGTGTAGTGATTTGCAATATTTTATGACGTAATCCTTTTGTCTCCTGGCAAACTCCGTAGAGCTGTGACATAAGTGTCAGAACCCAATGCCATGAAAGCTTGCTTTAAAATGTTAAGTTCACAGTTACACGTAGCAGAATAAAGATGTGTAATGCTAGACTCCATGTGTGGAGTAGTCACTGATGGGTACTCAAGCAGGGAAGACGCTACAAATGGTGATGAGATAGGGAATAAGTAACCCGAAGAACGACCGTTCCCTTCCAGAGAGTTTGCCGTGGTCCAAGCAAACTGTTCATGCGTGCCATGTGTGTCGCTGTTGAAGAATGGAATCGATGCTTCATGCATGTGGAGTCAAAGCGCAACTCCAGCCGCTGTACAGCAACAGAAGAGTTGAAAAGACTCTACAAATTGATGGTCGAGAACCTGCTGGTCAAGTCATACATAAAGGTACCGCACTGCCAGGCAAGTAAAAATTTGTACATTATACGGAGCGATACTGCAAACATTTGGTTACATACTAACCCTGGGTGTAAATCTCCGTTCCGCTCGCTCTGTTGCGGAGTTCTGGCAACTCCGCGTTCTGCATAAAATGCAGTGTCGCTGAAGAACTCCGCTCTCCGCAACAGAGCATAGTTTTTTGTGTTTGTGTGCAAGAAATGCGTTTTTGCACTCAATGGAGTGAATTACTGGGTGCCTACGATCACAATGAGATTTCCCGAGCCCTTCGTGAGCACCACGAGATTTGTTGGCGGTCGCATGGTTCCGCAAGAGTTTGTGATCACGAACACGTTGATTGCGAGCGCCATCGGACGTCCGGCGGAAGTTTTGTGAAGAACGTGATCCCGAATGCGCAGAATCTACCACAACTGCAATCTGGAAAAGGTTCTCTCCCCGAGCAGCATCCAGACCTTCTTGAAATGACAATTTGGATTTAAAAAACGCCTCAAATTGACATTTGGATGTACTTTTTTGTGCAAGGAGTCCTTTTTCTTTTTTACTTTTTTTTAAGAGGAAGGAAGTGCCCCAGAGTCTCCAACTTCCTGTTCCTGTGCTTTATTCATCTCCTGGTCACTTTTCATTTGGATTTGGAGCTGGAAAGACCACTCTTTGTGTCTGCTGCATCATATATCATTGGATTTGAGGACTTTTGAGTTTGAGATTCCACAAGTAAGTTTGAAAATTGGTGTTGTTTGTTTGATTGGGGCCATGCACCTAGATTTATTTGTACTTTTCATTGTTTTTTTTTAATGTATTGTGGTGGGTGGCCTGTAGTTTCAGTAGGGGCCTAGTTGTTTCTTTGTAAGTCATTTTTCTTCTTTTATAAAGTAAACATGTTGCACAGTTCACTACATTTTCTCTAACTTTTGAAATCAATTTGCAATATTTATTTAATTCAATATGTAGCCCAGTAGTCTGCCGATAGACCTTTCAGACAGTAGGCCCAGAGCTACTCATGGGTGCATGAAAAAACTGTTTTCGTGGTGTCTGTTGAATTTAAACAACATTTAGGGCAAGGATGGCATTGGACTGAAATATAAAATTTGTTTTTTTTTGTTGGTATTTCACTTTTTTCATTTGTGTTAAATGCCTTTGTTGGATGTGTGTGGTTGTAACTTGCAAAACTTTTTTTGCCCTGTGAATCTTCGTTTTTGGCATTGTTGCATTAAAGACTTGTTGGTTAGCATGCTTCCTTTGTTTGGCCAGTGTGTGAGTGAGTTTGTAATAGTGGGCCATCATTTGCCTTAGCTGAGCCTCCCCATGTGGCCAGGGGCCATTTTGTACAGTCTGTGTCCATACACATAAGCCTGCTTGAGTTCATTGTTTTCCAGGCCTCCTGCTTGTTGTTGCTGTGTTGTGACCATGTGGCTGGAGGCCATTTTGTGGAGGCAGTTAGTGTGCTTTTGCCATATAGGCCAGCATGCCTGTCTTCCTTTTTTCCCCCTTGGCTTACTGCTTCCATTGTCATTTGTCAGCTGCAGCTCCCTGAGTGCTGCATCCCACGTGATGCACAATACCAGACTGTTACATTTGTATTTTTGTTGTTGTTCTTCTTCTTTCCGATCCTTCTTGAGTGCACTACTGTAGTGTACACAGTACAATGAAAGCCCTTGTTGTTGTCAAAGACTCACAAATGGTTACACTGTATTGTTAGTTGTTTTAATAACTAAGGTAATAACACTAAAAAGTGTGACCACACGCACTAAATTATATTGTATTTGGTTGTACTAGTAATTGAACCACAACAATGCCACATTTCACTGGTGTTCTTCTTGCTTCTATGCTTTTAGGTGCACAAAAGAGTAGGAGACAACATCACCCATTGTACTGCCAGACAGCAGGCCTGTGCCCTGTGCACGACGTCATGTGACGTATGACCACAGACAGACATCTCTTCAACTTGTGCCACTGCATGTTAACAGACATCTTCAAGATGGCCCCAAAGAAAGGTACCAGGTTCAGTACCAAGAAAGTTGCCAGTGAGAAGAAGGCACTGCCACTTACCACCACCGGTATGTCGCCCAAGATCTTTACTGGGAAACCAAAAATTGCGCCTGCAGCAGCGTGTCTGGGTAGCAAGCTGGGAGCAGCACCCCCTCATCACTGGACCCACCCCACCAACCTAGGCCCAAGCCCATATCTGTCTCAGAGGCAGCCAGTCTAATCACAGAAACGCCGACGAGCAATGATGTTGACATTGACTTTCATAAAGTAGTACCCAATCAATGCAGGAAACTCATATAAGTGGGAAATAACAGCCGCAACCACCCCCAATAGTAGTTGTTCCTCCCCAAGTAGGGGCAGTTCTGGAGATTGATCTTCCTGCTGAGGAAGAAGAAGGTCCAGCCACTCTTTCAGAAGATCCATTGTCTTCCAGATCCCCAGCAAGGAAAAGGAGGGTTAGTCCATTAACTTCTTCTCCAAGCCCCCTTTCTGATGATCTAGACACCACTTGGATCCCACCTCAGTCTGAGAGTGAGACACGCCACGAGACAAGGCTAGGGAAAGGGAAGGTTCCAGAAAGCTTTAGAGTTATGGAGGTAGATGTAGAAGACGAGGATGATGATTAGCCAGTCATCATGGACATTAGCCCCGCCCCAGTGGGGACCTATATTTCCCCATCCCAAATTTGCTGTGAGAGATGTGGCACGGATACCACCAACACAGATACCACCAACACCAGCTGGCATTATTTACAAAGTCCTGGCAGCGACCTACATCCACCACAACCACCTCAGTAGAAGTAGGTACTGCAGAGAGTCAAACATCACATCCACCTACCAGTTCATCTGAAATTGCAAGTGGCACCAGCAGCATCAGAAAGTTGACCTCCCCAGTTGGGGAGGAGGTGAACATTGTTATATGCTCCATTTGTGGAGTAGGAATTAGTCAAGGTATTCTTGATACAAACTATGGTACCGGAGGCCAAACAACCCATCTGAGAAAACACTACTTGATCCAGTGGGAGGCGCACATTAGCGGCCAAAAACTGCAAGTGTTGTTGGTGGAGGGGATGAAGAAGATCCGATCATAGTGGAAGGTTAACAAGAGGGAGACATTTTCTCCGGTACACAAAGCAACCCTGTCCCCAGCAGTGCAGTGGTACCATCCGCATCATCATCAGCAACATTGCAATGGAACAAGAGTCAGGCTGGGACACCAAGGGGTCCAAGGCAAGAGAGGACCGGAACGGAAAAACACGCATTAAGCCTAACATCTTGTGTCAAGAAGTCATCTACATCAGTGACACCAGAAAAGAAAAAAATCCAGGCTAGCATTCTTAGCATGTTTAGGTCTGAGGGGCAGTACGAACGCAACCACCCAATGGCATGTTTGTACAACGGGAAGCTGCCTAAAATGTTAGTGCTGGACCTCCTCTCTTTTTCTTTTGTGGAATGGGTGGGTTTTCTTGAATTTGTGGCAGCAACCTGCCCGAAATGGAGGGGTCCCAGACTGTCCTATTTCGCCAGAGTTGCTGTTCCAGCACTACATCATGACGTGCTGGAATTGCTTGGACAAGCTTTGCAGCAGAGTGCTGTTCACACTATCCACCTGACAACAGACATGTGGACCAGTTGCCAAGCCACTGATTACATGTGCATCACTGCACCCTGGATCTCTTTTGTGAGGGTTAGAGAAAAGATATCTGCAGGTGTTGACACTACTGAGAATTGTAATGCAGCTCGGAAACATGCAACAGTAGCCATGTTCGCTATGGGGAAAACTCATACTGCTACAAACATTTTAGAAGACTTGGACAACAAGGTCTTTGAATGGTTGCGACCAAGAGTGCTGAACATTGGTTTTGTTGCCACGGACAATGGCAGTAATATAGCTAAGGCCATGGCCGATGGTGGCTATTTCAGGCTCCCGTGTTTAGCGCACTGCATTAGCATCATTGTTCAAGACTTTCTGTAAAAAGAAGACTGAGTCAGCAACTTACTGAACACCTGCAGAAGAATCTGCACACATTTCAGCCATTATTTTAAAACCCGGACGCAGCTGAGGATCATTCAATTTTATAATAGAATGCCAGTTAAAGCACTCATATAGGAGGTGCCAACACGTTGGAACTCAACTTATTACATGCTTAAACGTCTGTTTGAGCAGTATAGACCAACCAATGAATATGTCATGCAAAGAGGGGACGCTACTGTGAAATGCATGATCCTTGAGATTGACCGATGGGCCTAGTTAAATGCCTGACGAAGATGCTGCTTCCTTTTGAGGTCTTCACATTTGAAGTCAGCAAGGAGGACTGTACCATGGGCCAAGCTATCCCATTGTTGCATATGCTACAGGAACAGCTGAAGGAGGTGTCAGCAATGTACGCAGGTGTGGAGGAAAAAAAAGAAGCATATGAGGTGGTGGAGAGCTTAACCATTCGCTTATCTGAAAATACAAGGGTGCAAAGAGGCATTGTGTGACCAACCATTACATTTGTACCACAATTCTTGACCCATGGTACAAACAATTACTGAACACTTTAATTCCTTTTTCAGATGGGGATGTTGCCAGCTACAAACCTTGGATAACTGTGCAACACAGTCAGCTAGAAAAAGAACAGTCTGAAATTAGAGGCCCGCTCCCCCAGGGCACAACAAGTACTGCAGGGCAGCCTTCAATTTCAACTTCGGCCCACTTCACAGCAGCCAAAACCACCAACAACACCAAGAACAACAACAACAGGAACAGGAGCATCAGCCCCAAAATCGTGACAGTAATGGTTTCTACAGGCAGTATTTAAGTCCAGTGCTGGGAAAAGGCAAAAGAGGCCAAGCACAGCGGAACACCCGTGACCATTGAGCAGATGGTCCAGGCCTATCTGGATGACCCAACAGAGGTCTACTTTGATCAAAACCCATTGCTGTACCGGTATGGGAAAAGGCGCCAATGGTCCGTGCTCAGTAGGCTGGCGATAAACTATCTAGCTTGCCCCATAGTAAGTGTCTCTGCTGAGCATGTTTTCAGTGCTGCTGGTGCCCTTCTGACTAGAGAAAAACTAGTCTCTCACCTCAAAATGTGGAATGTTAACCTTGTTAAAAAGGAATCAGCACTTTATACCACCAGATTACACCATACCTGAAGTAGCACAGCATGATGATGATGGTGACTTAGGTCATGGAAGTAGTGTGTTAGGTGACCTACTTTTGGGCGAACCACCAAAGTTTGAGGACGAGCTCTACTTCCCTGACAACTAGGCTCTTTCATTTTCCAGTTACTTTCTTTCTTTCTTTGACTCCCCAAATAAAAAACACACAAAAAAGATATAACTAAGGAACATTAGTTACTTTATTATTTGTCTGTGTCACTGTCTTTCTGGTTCACAAATCCATCCCCACCGTCTTACTCTTTTTAATGCTGGATCCAAGTTGCATCTGTGTACATTCAGTGAAGAAGTGAAGTCCACTCCTGTCTCGCCCAAAACCCATTTCCCACAAGCCAGACATTGGATGGAGAA
Organism: Triturus cristatus; assembly: GCF_964204655.1. NCBI lineage: Eukaryota > Metazoa > Chordata > Amphibia > Caudata > Salamandridae > Triturus > Triturus cristatus. The sequence goes on from NC_140587.1 coordinate 630,441,908, forward strand.
TTCAAACAAATGTGTGCCTGCCTCCAACCCTGGGCCCCGACTATCTATCTATCCTTTCCTAACCTAGATGGACTTTCCCGGAAGAACAGGTAAATGATGGCATGCATTGCTTGCTTAGTGATTGTTGTTTGTTGTGAATGTCTACTATTCTACAAAGTGACTCAAGTCAATCTTCCCCTTCTTGTTGTTTAATAACAAAATTGTAATACTACAGGCTGATCTACTGCATTTTGAGTCAGGACAAGTCTGGAGGACTCACTCTGCAGTTGGACACTGTTGGTACAGACACCATTCTTGCAGTCAGAGTCAGGAGGATCAGAGATGATTGATGGAATAACTCAGGGCGTGAGTGTGACTACTTCGAGAAATGCCACCAGAAGAAGATGGAAGTTTTCAAATTCCCTGAAACCAACCGATTTGGATAACTGATGACGACTTTGAAGTGGCCTAAAGGTAAATAACAACACAGACCAGACCTACATGTCTGTGTAGTGGTGGTGGGCATCGATAGTGGTGTGACTGACAGCGGTGCATTGATTTTTTACTTTATTTGGAAAATACTATGTTGCTGTGTGTATGTATGTGTGCTCAGTGCTGTCTGGCTCAAATCTGAAGCTAAGTGGAATTTGTGTGGGGGTGGCCTGTTGTTGGAGGTAACTGCTAGAAACAGACATGATTTAGCCATGCTGCCTCTGAAAGTCTTTTTGTTGCACTCCTTATGCAGTTTAACTGTTTGTTTTCTACTTGATTTTTCAGTATAATTGTTTTTCCATCTACAGGCCCTTTACCCTGCACCATACTGGAAAAACAACTCACACTTACCTTACCAAACCGCATCTGCCAGGCACCCAAGATTGAAGGGCAGACAGTCCAAGAGGAATGTGGAGATGCAACTCCCAAGTTATACAGTATCTTTTTTTCTCTTCAATCATTACAACTGTGTATGTTGTTTATGTTTGCTTATTTTACTCTTACAGATATTTTATTGGTATTTGCTATCTTTCTAAGCCAGGTACAACAGAACATAAAATATATATATAAAACTTGGTTCTCTCTGGGGCAGACAGACAATTCCATAATTAATATATTGCCCTGTACTAGTCTAGTACCACTCATCATCATGCATGCATTTTCTTTTCCTCCCATAACAGATTTATGATGGTCGGCTGCCAAGATGAGTGTTGTCCATGTGTAGTGTTTGTCTTTGTCAAACCTTTTCCTCAAATCCCCCTTCCCAACCATTCATCAAACCCCTAACCTTCTCTCCCCAGGCTGTGTGATTTATTGAGGTGTGTCTTAACAATTTTCTCCATTTATTGATCACACACTTGGTGGGGCGGATGTGGTGAAAGCAACACCAACTCAATGCAGGATGTGAAGGATCTTATTCTTAAGCTCATATAGCCCACACTGGCAGTATATATTATATTATCCACCCCAGCACAGTGTATGATATTTTTTTCAGAGGAACATCTCATTGACAGCATCATCATTCAGGCACTGTATTAATGTGCGTCTAAGGTTAAGCTTGCCCACTTTGTACAGTTCGTAGTAGCTCAACATTGTTCTGATTAATTCAATTTTCATTGCTTATCATACTCTCTTCTTGTGTCAGAGACTGAGTCTGTTCTAGTAGTCTAGTCTCTGGTGACTGTCATCAAGCTTGCTTATAATAATGGCATTAACCTTGTTTTTTTACTTCAATTTCTGTTAAATTCCCTTTCAATGAATAGTCCCCATTCTCTGAGTCCTTATACTACAGTTCTAGTTCGCCTAGGAGGGAGTGGGACCTTGCTTCAGTTCTGATGAGTTTGCCTGCATATCAAATGAAACGCTAGCAATGCATACTGCTAATACTACCACCACCATGATGGCACCTTGGGAAACCATGAAGCCTTTGCTTCATTTAATCAGGTAAGAGAAGTGAACTGTGGTTGATTGATCATTGTTGAACGACAATCATTCTATGCACTGGTAATTCAACCTCCACCCCCTCCGAGTCCTTAGGGGTTAATAATAATATATAGTAGCAGAGTAGAATGCAGAGAATAGGAGGAGAGAGTAGTAAGACAAGGGAGGGTACCGCATCACTATTTTGTTTACACTATCAGCAGATTTTTAAAACTGGCTGTGGCAAAGGCAGCAGTGCATAGTAAAACAAACAATAACCCCACCAAAATGTTTTTAAATCATTCATAACCATAAAATATAAAAGTATGAAAAGTTTATTCCCTGAACAAATCTAAACCAAACCCACAACTGGCCCACCCCTCTCCCTAACCCCAACCAATTTCCAAGTAGTGTCCAAGAAATGTCCATAAATAAAGAAAAACCCACCAATCCCCAAATCCCAGAAAAAAACAGATTAAAAAGGGGCCGAAGAGAGCACTAACGGCGGGGTAGGAGCTTCTCAAGGTGCCTGTCCATTCGTTCTGCTTGACTTCAATATTTGCCAGCCTTCGTATGATGCGGCGCTCAAACTGGCGGAAATAAGGGGGAGGAGCAGTGCTGGTGGAATGGCGGCGGGCACCCATTGGACCGTGGCGACCGTGTGGCAGGGTAGTTGTTGTGGACTGGCTGGGGCCCAGGGCATCTTCAGCAGCTTCTGCCTCATCCTCCAAGGCCACCAGCCACTGGTACTCGCCCCCAATGGCCTCCATTTTCTGCTGCCGGGTCATGGCTAATCAGTGTTTTTGGAGCAGCAGGAGTACAAAGAGAAGTTGTATACAATGTTTTTGACAAAACACATAGACAATTATGCCATGGGTATGGAGGAAGGTGATTGATGATGGTTGAGTAGGAAGGATAAATAACGTTGCGCTTGAAAACAACTGTGAGTCCAGAGAGGAGTCTGAAATACCATCTCCTCAACTCTTTGAATCAAAAAACATTGAATAAGCCATTCCAGGAAGTAAAGGTGAGAAGAACACCACTAAAGAGGAGCACCCTAGTCCCTTATTCGCCTTCCCAAGGATTTTTCCATTCATCATTGCATTGTTCTTCGAGTATTGTATTTTATTTTTTTTAAATAACATTTTATTAAAGTCAAAAGCACAACAAAGCAGCAGTCATGACACTTAATAGGCACCTGTACAAGCGGAATACAGTGTATGGGCATCAGTGACAACAGGCAGTGTATCAATAGCAATCGGCGCCAATACCATTCGGGCATTGAAACAGTACAAGGTGGATTACTGTACATTTAAGGACCCCTGGGCTCCACCCCGCCCGATCTTAGCTAGGTGGTTTTGAGTATTCAGGTCACCGCACTTGCCCCCTGTGTGTCCAGGACAGCCTGTCTCTCCCGTCGCAGCTCCACAGTAGGAGAAATACAGATGTCTCCCCGATATTTATTCCAACGCCCCCACTTGTGGTCCCACTTCCTAGGGCAGCCTTGACCCTTATAGACCGTTTTCTCCGCCACCATAGCTAAATCCATATCTCTGGCCCAGACATGCAGCTGCGTCACGGCGGCCACCCTCCACTTCTGGGCAATGTTCCTTTTAGCGATGGCCCAACCCAACGCAGCCCACTCCTGTTCCGCTTGGGTGAGGTCCGTAGCTTCCCACACATTTAAAAGGCAGAGCTGGGGAGAGGGGGCGACTGATTTACCTATGGACCTCGCCATCTGTCTGGTGACTGCTGTCCAATAACGTTTTACCAGGGGGCAAGCCCATAGGATATGTAGGAATGTACCTATCTGGTGACAGTTACGCAGGCAGAGTTCGTCTGCACGCCTTCCCAATTTACACAGCAGGGTTGCATCAAAATATACACGGTGCAGCACTTTGAGCTGAACCAGGCGAAGGCGCATTGGTATTGCCACTTCCCTAGGGGAAGCTAGCGCATCCCTCCAGTCTTCGTCAGCCATGTCCCCCACCTCTGTCTCCCACCTGGCACGTGTTTTCTGCATTGTATCAGCGCGATTATTCATTAATTTCTTGTATGTTGGGAGATAGCCCTGCGGTCCATTGGATCTAGCACCAGTCTGTCTTCCAAGGGGGAGTAGTTTGGAAGGGGCGTCCCCGTAGGCAGGGCGCTGTCAATAGCATGTCTGATTTGTAAGTAGCGGTACTGTTCTGAGGGCGCAAGCTGGTATTTAAGTTGCAGCTCCGCGAAGGACGCCATCCTGCCCTTGACCCAAACATCCCCCACCGTAGAGATGCCAATCAGGTCCCACTTATCGAAACCCGCGCAAGTGCTCAGGCGTCCCAGACAGTCAGGCTCCCAGAGAGGGGTGGCCTTAGTCAACCGCCCAGCCCACCCCATGCGTTGCTGGAGCCGGTGCCAGATTTCCACCGTTCGGGCCGTAGGGCCCGTCAAGCCCAATTTTTTGGGGTCGGAGTACAGTGCCCTGTGGTATCCTCCCGTCCCCATGAGCCAGCGGTCAATTCGGAAGCTAGGGTCATCATGAGACCCGAATACCCACTGGTTGATTGCGATCAGCTGTGCTGCTTGGTAATAGAGGCTAAGTCTGGTAGCCCTATCCCACCGTCGTACCAGCCCATAGTCAGTTTTTGCATCGCTATACGCGGCGGCCCGGCGGCCCACAACAGTCCACGCAGTGTCGCCTCAATCTTCAGAAAATAGGCTTCTGGAATCGGAATGGGCGTATTCTGAAGGGCGTTTAGAAAACGGGGGAGAGCTAGCATCTTAAAAAGTGTCGCCCGTCCCAGAAGTGTAAGGGGCAATGTCTTCCAATGGACCACGTCGGATCGGAACCACTGCAACGGGCATACTAGGTTACGCTCATAGAACCGGGATGCGTCCAAAGTTATGAAGATGCCGAGATATTGGAAGCCGTGCACTGCCACTGGAATATCATATCCCCGAGGGCTGTGCGGTGGATCGCCCCAAAGGGGATACATCTGGGACTTGGACCAGTTGATCTGGTACCCAGAGTGGGCCCCGAAGATATGAAAAATATGCAGTACCCGACGGATCGAGCGCGCCGGGGAGGCCAGATACAACAAAATGTCGTCCGCATATAAAGAGATACGGTCTTCATGAACTTAAGGCCCCTGATCTCCGGGTCACCTCGGATCCAGACCGTAAGTGGCTCAAGTGCCAGAGCAAAAAGAAGCGGTGACAGTGGACAACCCTGGCGCGTGCCACGGCCGAGGGGGAAGGAATTCGAACGGTTGTTGTTAACTGACACATGAGCCGTGGGTAAGCTATATAGCAGTCGGATCCACCCCAGCAGTCGGGGGCCCAGCCCCGCCCGGGCCAAGACCGCAAAGAGATAGTCCCATGCCACCGTGATGAATGCCATTTTGGCATCAAGCGCGAGTAATAGCGCTTCCTCTTGGAGCGTGGCAGTACGGCCCAGTGCCCCGTGGACACGGTGCAAATTACGTGCCGTATTGCGGCCTGGCATGAAACCCGACTGGTCCGGGTGGATTAAGGCCGTGAGATAGGGGAGTAGCCGATTGGCCAATAACTTTGCCAGGATTTTGGCTTCTACTGTGATTAGGGAAATGGGTCGGTACGATGCACACTCATCCGCCGGTTTGCCGGGCTTGCGGATGACCACTATGGTAGCGGTACGGATATCGGCTGGGAGGGCGCCAGTTTCATAGCACTCATTGTATAAGTTCAGTAGGTGTGGTGCCAGGGTCAGAGCCATAGATTTCATGAATTCTATCGGTATTCCGTTGAGGACATGGCCTTTCCGGAACGGATATCTCGGATGGCGTTTTGAATCTCCAAAGTTGTGATATCGGCCTCCAGAGCTTCCTTATCTTGCTGGGAGACAGATGGCATTTCAATTGTGGCAAGGAGGTCCGCCGCTCTATGCTCCTGGGAGTTCTGTGGCGGAGTATATATCCGCTCATAGTACTGTGCAAACGTTTCGGCAATGTTTTGAGGATCCGTGATCAGCACTCTGTCCGGCCCCTTGATCGCACCCACCCACCGCACAGCCACTTCCTTACGCTCCAGCCATGCCAGCAACTTACCAGTGCGCTCCCCTAGCTCATAAATTCTATGTCGAGTAGCGAGAGAGCGTCGGCTGGTCTCCTCAAGGAGCAGTTGCTTATAGTCCTGTCTCTTAACCTCAAGCAGGTGTTGGGTCTCGTTGGTAGGGCCGTGTGAGGCCCCCTGTTCGAGTTGTAGTATCTCCGCCTCCAACTCACTAACCCGTTGCCTACGCTCCGTCCTCTGTCCCACAAGCAGCGACAACGCCTGCCCCTTGATAACTGCCCCGTAAGCGCCCCATAATGTTATCGCCGACGCCACCAACCCCTGTGATTTCCGTAAAATAATGATTTGTATCTTGCCTCAGGGAGTCCCTAACGTGCGGAATTTTCAGCAACCAGGGCTGAATCCGGATGGGACTGGGTTGGCGTTCCATATTAGCGCCAAAGTAAGATCTTACCGGGGAGTGGTCGGAAATCCCCCGCGCTAAGGTCGAGGCGTCGCTGAAGTGTTGGATATGTTGCGCCTGTGTGAACAGGTAGTCAAGCCGTGAGTGACTGCCGTGTACCCCAGATTGGAAAGTATAGCACATATCTCCAGGGTGTGACCATCGCCAGACGTCGACCAGACCGAACGCATCCGAAAAAATTGCACAGTTGCGAGCCCCGCGGATCGTCCCGTCGGGGAGGAGAGCGATCTATGTTCCCGTCCATCGTCAAGTTAAAGTCACCGCCCAAAACGATGGCTCCCTCCGGCAAGGTCATTAAGAGTGTCCCTACATCTACTAGCGTCTGTCTCTGAAGGCCCGGCGGCGCATATACTGCGAGCAGGTTGAGGATCTTCCCCTCCCAGCTGCCGGAGCAAGCAACGTACCTGCCCTGAGGCTCAGTATGGGTAGAGTGAATCACATAGGGGAAGCCCTTCTGCATGAGGATCCCCACCCCCCTGGATCCCGAAGTAAAGCCCGCGTGTGCTACCATACGATACCCCTTCCGGTCCAGGGCCTGACAGGAGTTACCCATAAGATGTGTTTCTTGTAGCAACACCACATCTACGCGGTGCCGATGAATGTATTGTTGCACTATTCCCCGTTTAATTTTGTCACCCAGCCCATTGACGTTCCACGTCATGAGATTAAGTCTTTGAGCTATAGTCACAAGATCACAATAGCAGCATGTATAAATGGCCGGAGTAACCGTTGCAGAGGGGTTCTGTAGTCCTCCCCCCCGAAGACAGAATCAACCGCCACCGTGCCCTTCCTGAATACTAAAAAGAGGAGACCAGGAGCCTATAAGTGAATACCTCGTGTCACATATTTACTGAGAATGCCTTGCTGGACTGCTGCCAAAACACAATAAGAAACCACCCCCCAACAAACTGAATCAAATCATGCAGTACCCATGAACAAACCCTCCCTCCCTGCCTCCCTGCGAAATACAACCGCCCGCCTCCCCCAACATGCAGAGTGCCTGTCGCCCCCCCTTAACCACTTTGAGGTGACATGCGCCGCCCCACTCCCATCATAGCAACTAACATCTCATAAGATCCGTCCCCCTCCCCCAACCCTATTCCCGCCAGGGCTGAGGAGTCTGTTTCAGCACCGCTGGGTTGCCGGGTCCCCACCAAGCCAGTCCCAACGCGTCGGGGTGAGACCCTCTCGTCGCGGGTTAGAAAACAGTTCAGTACCGGCAAGTATATAGTTCAGGAAAGTCTCGCTATGTGCGTGGAGGCTTGGCTATCGTTCCCATCTAGCTACCATGGATTATCCCAGTGGCAGCGTAACACATGAATAAATTTGCCCCCCTCCCATGTCACTTCCCTTCTGAGCATTAATAACCAAAGCACAGTGATGCGATGGAACAGATCATATATTTTTTCACAAAATGCGAAGGATACCATAAATTACTCCTTCACGATAAATTACTTACTATTAGATTTAATCATATATTAATATCATTGTCTGGACACAGCTTCATTAACATATCCTTTTATCAATATACACATGAAGTATCAAATATTCAATTGTACATATAATTAAATAAACATAAATCAAACACAAAAGAACAATTACAGATAAACAAGGAACATATCGTCCATTCCTTATTCCCCTATACATGACTATGGATGCTAACTCCTTTTTACTACGAGCATTCCATTTGTTTAAAGTCGCCCCACTCAGCAGCACTAAGAGGTAATAACACTTGTACACCTCTAAACAATTTGTTAGTACTTCATAAATCAATTTGACCGGTGGTTTCAATTTATGAGGGGCTCTTTATGTTCAAAAAAGTCGACGCGTTTCAGCCCAACTTGCTCTAGGGCCTCATCAGGACTAGGGTTTATAAGGATATCTCTCCCAGGACAACACCATTCGGGAAGGAATCCGTGTCAGACCGTCAAAATCACCTGCGTTTATGTCTCAATAAAAAGACTATGCGATCAATAGGACCAATTCATCGAGTGACACATCGTGGGGGAACCCCTAAATCGTATCCCCAAGCTGCACTGTGTTGTTTACGAAAACTCTTTCACTCTCTAACAAACTCGGCGCCAACAGATCCGCCTCTCCGCACGGTTCCCTTCTGAGCAGCATACCCGCTCGAGGATAGTAATCCGCCTCCTGGAATCAGCTGGGGAGTTCCGGAGTGACCATGCTAGCCCCTATACCATCTTACCAGTTTCCACAGTTAGGGTTCCTCCGAAGGGCCCGGGGCCCCAGAGTCCGAACATGAAGGAGAGCGCCTGCGTTGACGCCAATCCTCAGCCGCATACGCCGCCGACGGCCCCTTATTCTTTCGTTTGTCCACAGTGCGCCAGCCCTCCAGCCAGTCCCAGGCGTCCTCCGGACGTATAAAGAACCACGATTTGCCATCTGCCTCCACCCGCAGTTTGGCTGGAAACATCATTGCGTACTTGACACCCTGGTCGCGGAGAGCTTTTTTCACCTCCAGGAAGCTACGTCTTTGTTTCTGGACTCTGAGGGTAAAGTCCGGGAAAAACGTGATTCTGCTGTTCTCAACAGTGACGGGTGGAGCCGCTCTCGCCGTTTGAAGTTTAATGTCTCGGTCCCGGAAGTTAAACACTCGGGCAAGGATTGGACGAGGAGGGGCCCCCGGCCTGGGGCGACCCCCCGGCACTCGATGGGCTCGTTCAATGGAGAAGCACTTGGAGAGCCCCCGGGGCTGTAGGTGCGTGAGGACCAAGTCTTCGACAAAGAGGTCCATTGCTTGTCCCTCCGCCCGTTCCGGAACGCCAAAAATTCGGACATTATTCCGGAGCATCCTGCCTTCATAGTCGTCTAGTTGCCGGGCAAGTGTCTCATGGGAAGCCCGCAGGTCAGCAACTTCGCGTTTCAGGAGGCCTGTGTCACCTGACAGCTCCTTCGTGACACTTTCGACAGCCCCCACGCGTTCGGCGATCTTTCTTACATCCTCCCGGATCAGACCCACTTCGGTGGCCACAGTGTCGATCCGATTTTCAAGGGAGGCCTTGACTGCAGTGATGGCATCCAGGAAGTCCTTGTTTGTCGGGCCTGCCTTACTGTCCGAGGGCGGCATCTCAGCCCGATCACCGCCGGGTGGTTGGTGCCATGCGAATTTCTCAAGTTTGGTCTGTGTCGCCGATTCGCCGTGCCGTCCGGATGGCATAATCACTTGTCAGGGGGAGTTTCCCAGCTATAAGGTGCAGCCGCTAATCCCCGGCGCCTACGGTGGACAACGCAACCCGGCCTGTCGGCTTTCACTGGCTACACCCCAGCCACCGGGACACCCCACTGGGTCTCTATAGCCGGCAGTGGAACACAGCTACGGCGGGCCTTCGGCCACCGCCCACCCGAGTCTCCCCAGCTGCGCTGTCGCTCTCCAGCCGGGAGCCCTCCTCGCCCAGGGCAAGCGTGCTGATCCCTTCGTCTCTGCTGTCTTCAGAGCCGCCGTAGGGCCGCCAGAGGGGGGTGGGACCCCCACCACGCAGCAGCCGTGCCGCTACAGGGCCTTAGTCTCGCTTCGTCGCCTCCCGCTGGACTCTCGGTTATGGCATCACAGTTGTACGCTTCAGGCCAGCAGAGCACCCAACCGCATTCACCGGTCCGCCCCACTGCATCCACAAGGGCACCGAGCCCCCCGACTCCACCTCTCAGCTGCGGCCGAGCCCTTCCACTGTCTCACTCCTTTCTGACCCTTGTTGGGGCGCATCCAGCACTGGCAGCGTACCTGTTATATCGCCTGGTCTGGCGCTCCGGCGCTCCTGTCCCGTGATTGCGCCTCAAAGCACTCCTCGGTGCCGTCAAGATTGCAGCAGGACTGGGAAGGCTCCAGGGCTCCGCCAGCGGGGCTGCCGTATCGTTGGAGGCGCCGCGCCTCAACTCGACTCTTCCCTACCAGTCTCGGCCACAGCCACGGACTCACGCGGTCCTGTGCCTACCCGGGCCGCGCTCCCCGCTGCCAAGCCAGTATCAAGCAGGGTTAGGGGCACCCAGCCCCCCACATCCGCCATTAGGGACAGGTGTTCGAATCACCACCGCTCCAGTCTTTCCGATCCCTAGGCGGAACCCTTCCCTCGCAGATCATAGTTCGGCCACACCACCTGCGCCACAAAGCACCTCCCGTCGCCCCCGTAGTCTCCGAGGCGTCGGGGAGGTAAGAGGATCTTGTAGGCCACGCCTCCACCGGGCCAGAAGTTCCGATGTTCAGCCCGCTTTTCTCCGGACTTTCCAGGCCGCAGCCGCGGCCTCTCGTAGGCGGCTCGCCCGTCAGGGCAGTGTCGTTCTCCGTACCGGCCCTCGTGCAGCTCCCGGAGTGCGGAGCCTCGACACGGCCCCACCTCCGATCAGCTCCAAACTTCACTGCCTGGTCGGCGGGAGCCCCAGCACCACTCGGCACCGCTTGCAGCACGGGTCAGGGCCTCGGGGCACAGATAGTCAGGATAATACGGTAGCGGCACTGCAGAGCTTCACTACTGAGCGGCCATTCCCGTCGGCAGCAAGCCACGCCCCCCCCGACTATTGTATTTTTTATTCTTCTCCCTTGGCTTTGCTACTCACCACCATTTAAGTTTTACATTCTCACAATCCACTCTTCACCATTGAAACTACCCATCCATCCAAACATGGCTCTCTGTCTCACTCTAGTCTCATGATCTCAAGTACAAACCTTTCAGCAACATACATTTGTCGTTTGACTTTTACCCACCCATGTGTCCTTAAGTCTATTTCAATCAAAAGAAACCACCACAGGATTCCAATCACCCACCCAGGCAGGCATCCTTTCACACATATACTTTCACCCACCCAGGCAAGCTTCCCCGTATACCTTTCATCCATCCTTCACCCACCCATGCATCCTAGCTATCAGCCACCTATAGTACTATTTATGCACCCAGCGCTTTCACCCACACATCCTTCTCTTTCAGTCATATATATTACATCCATCCTTTCCACTTCCATACTTCCCTTTTCCATCAACCCATAGTTAAAGGTCTTGTTCATGAAACGTTCTCAGCAGAACTGAAGATGGGAGCAGCCATTAGTTACTCAGCTCAACTTCTGCAGTGTTCACCAGTTGTTCACAAGTCAACAAGACTACACCTTTACATTGAGTTTATAATTATAATCAATTGTCAATAAGCAAGCAATATGAGCTACCTCCGCCAGCCACTGCCGCTGGCACACCCACTTCTGCTGCCGCATCTGCAGACTGGCTGGCGCCGTTACTGATGGCCCCGACACTGGTGGTCGGTGCGGTTAGAAAAAAAAGATTACACATTCCTTAGATGCCAGATACACCTCCCCCTATTAATTGTTTTATAGCAAAATAAAAAACACACCACACACATCATTCACTACAATTTGGAAACATTACAGACAGTATCTTCTATCAAAAATATCAGGCTGGGCATTTTGTTGGTGGCAATTTTAAAATAAGCCTCAAGACAAGAGACAAGCTGTTAAGGAGTGGCTGGAGCAATTGATTGATGAATCTGATGTTTCGAGAAAAAAAATAGCATATGGCAAATGCAATGGGGTCGTCCTCCTCCTCATATGTCCTCCCACACATGGTGCACAGTCATTAGTTCACCAACTGTTGCTAATAATACTAGGCCTAGCTAATAAGAAGACACAACTTTGGGGTGTCCGACGTGACCATTGCCACTCTTGTTTTAGTCATTGAGCCTTCTCATTTCAACATACATGCGTAGAATACCTTACTTGGGCAATGGGCATGCAATCTGCATGGCAGAGGACTAGTAGCAGTAGTGGTATGTGACCAATGGGTTCACTGAGTCTTAGAGTACTACCACTAGGCAGTCCACAAAACGAGAGAGGAAAAGCTGACTGAAAAGGCAGTAGAAAGGAAGCTACAGAGAGACTAGTAGACTAGTAACTAGAGACAGTTTGACACAAAGTAGAGAAACTTGAAATATAGAAAATAAGTAAATAGGATAATGCAGGGATAACAAGAATTTAGAAATTGATAGATCGATGAAGATTTGGAAAAATGATATAAAATGGGTATATGCCACATTATTCAAAAAGGAGCAGAAAAATTAGGGGAATAAATATATTAATGTTAACACCACGAGGACTTACTGGGGCCAGCACAGCCATCGGCCGAGGAACTCTGGGCGGCACCTCCAGCTTCAGCTCCCAGACCCTCACCCACCTCAGCCCTCTTCTTGCCCCTGGATGTTGATGTAAAATGTAAAGATTAGTGGTAATAAATAATATCTCCCCAAAATATTTTTTGACAGGCAAAGGCAATTGCAATAACATTGAGCTTTTCTAAATCAGATCAACTAGTAGTAGTATGTTGCGGACCGTCCTATCCTATTCAAAGTTTCCCGAACCTACCTACCTAGTCGACTCCTATTCCAAACTTAGTAAACTGCATTTTGGAATTACTAACAATAAATTGCAACAAATTATGTTTGCCTCTTCTCAAATCTCATTCGCAATCTTTCCGTCTCAAGTCAACCCCCTTTGACGGGCTAATGCACTCATTACAAAGGGCCTTAATATAATGATTACAACGATGTCGAGCGGACGCTTTTGCAGTTCTGCAACCGCCCGACCTTAGGTCAGTACCGCGGTCATGACGACCGCATTAGTCTATTAGGAATCAATGTGATCGCCCATAGGCCATAGGGCGGTCGCAAACCTCCATTTGTCAAAGGAAGCTTGTGTGGCAGGAGAAAAAGGCCATTAGCATAAGCGTCCATTGAAAAAAGGATGTTGCTGATCACAAGCATCCCTGCACCGTCCGTGTGGCATGCACCATGAGGTTACGGAATTACAAATAACTAATTATAGAACGTCTTACATAATCATCACTATTCACATCAGCCCAAGTGAGCGGCAACAATGACGATTTGATAACTAGGTTAGGTGGGTTGCGCCAAGTAAGCTAAGCACCTGTCTAGAATAACAGACTTTTACATAATATTTGAAAACTTAACTTCCCTGCATGTGATCAACATGCTTGCTATTATTTGGGAAAAAATAATATTAGCTATAGCATAGAATACACAAGTAGTCATAAAAAATAATAATTGTAATAATTACTCACCTAGCCCCGTAACTTCAAATCTTAGCAGGTCCAACAGGTCCTGCTCTCGGTCCAGGATGTCAGACCAGCAGTGTGCCAACTGCTGATGGGTGCGCCGGACCCCAGAGCAATGGTAGACTGCCTGGGACACCCTTGCCCAGCGCTGCTGGTTCTCCCGCATCCAGTACCCAAACCCAGGCCTGCCGTCTGCTGCCAGGGTGAAGGGGAGGTAGCGCTGGATATAATAAAACAGCGCTGCCACCTCCACCTCGGAAAACAGGGCACGGGCCTGCACCCCTACCTGGCGCCGCCTTCCGCAAGGAAGGCGGCTGCTACTTGCGTGCCTTGGTGCGCCCTTATCTGCCATGTGACTGGAGGGAAGAGAGAAGAAAAAGAAACCAGGAAAAAGAAGGAGGGACTGGGTAATAAGGAAGTAGGAAAGCTAAAAAATAAAACAAGTAACAAAACTCACCAAAAACACACATTTAAGTAAAAATAAACACAAATACACACTTAGAAAGACAAAGGATAAGATAATAAATAAAAAAGATTGGATTTTTTTTTTTTAGAAAGCAAGGATTGTAAAGATTGAATAGGGATGGAAAAGTAGGCCCTAGCACCATAAACAGTGTACTAAACAAGATGGCCGCGCCCATGAGCGACCGCGTGGTGCAGTTCACGCAATGGTTCCACCCAAACAGGCAATCCGCATTGACCTATGACGGAAACGTCAGACGAACGGGCGGCACAAGCATCTCCGCCTGCTCGTGGAACTCTGCATACTGTGGCAGAGTTTTTTGCAATTTTGCGGAGTTCAGCTCAGGCTTATTACATACTGATATAGTAAAAAGTGCTGAATAAGTAAGAAAGAAATATATTATCATTATCCTTACCAGAGCCTCGATAAGCGGAGCTTTAAGATCTGAATACCGGGTGAGGAGACCCAAGAAGGAGCACAAGGGTTGTGCTCACTGAGCAGTCCAATACTTGAAGTGGCCCACCACCACAGCTGCCAGGTGACAGCTCAGAACAACTCTAGAGGTCTTCACCAAGTAAAGGGCTTCGATGAAGACAGAGGAGAAGGTCACTGCTTTTCTCTAAGGCTAATTGATCCCAAGGCCTGAGAAATCGCATGAATGACGCAGGCTCAAATGGATGGCTGAGAAAAGCAGAAAGAGCTCCTCTCCCTAGGTCATCCACTCCCATAACTAGTTACCATGCTGCTGCCTTTTTGAAACCACCACCACCTTTCGATATTGCCAAAAAGCAAAAATATTGATGTTAGATGGACTGCGTGGCTTGAGTTAAAAGAGTGAGGGGGAAGCACACACCTATTAATCCTGTGTACAATTTAGAAAACATTTTTTGATCAAGGTGCTACAGTGTTATGCTTGCTGTCGAGTCAAGCATATAGAAATGAACAGTAGATGCAAAACTAGCGTTTAGGATAGTTTACACTGTGCACAGTCCTGTGGGTTGCTGAAGAACCCTTGTAGTGCAATACTTATTTATAACACAACAATGTACAAATTGAACCAGTCTGTTATATATAATGACATTTATATTTTGTGTCAAATTTCACAAAACAAATTATATTCAGTATGCTAGAACCAGCTGTGAAAATTATATATTTACGCCACTATACAATTTTTGGCTTGTCAACAAGTAAATACATCAAAATCATTGCATATGAACGATGTACATGAACATATTAAAGAGAGCCCGATGCATTTCGGGACTGACACGTCCCTTCTTCAGGGGAAACCTGTGAACAAAAATATATACATTACATGCCTGCTTGTACAGGAGTTTGATAAACACACCCTGATGGGTACCAAAACTTATCAGCATAATGTGTTTGGTAAATGAACCAGAACCAAGTTATGTGGCAAGGGATGAGAACTCCAATTTATATTGACGTGATCTGTCAGATAATAAGTCATGCTGGCAATTGCTGGTGCTATTAGTATAAACCGAAAAAAGTAGTGGAAGAGGTCCACAGAATAAAGTAGATAGTCAGTTTAGTAACAGTGTATGGGTTAATCTTAAAAATATCTGCCCAAATGTGTTTGAGAGGAAAGAAAGAAAAACTGGAAATCAGTACCTAAATGTACGAAAATAGGGGTGAGCTCACCTCAAATGAGAGTGATAAGTTCATAATTGTTGACAACTTTTAAAGCTTGGCGAGCTGAAAAAGCGGGTGTGATAGCAAGTGAGCGCGTAAGTTTCATTTGGCAAACAGATGATTTTAAATGGATAAGGTCACGCTGCAAGAAAGATATGGACTTACCCCGCGGGCCGCGTATTACACAAAACTTGGGTAAACTATACAAAGTGGCATAAAGGCCGCGATGGTAAATCTGTGAAAAATGCAACAATGGGACAAAAGTGAGCGCGCTATAAATCTATGGCGGAAGATGAATAGAGAACCGCCTGAGGAACCAGGACACTTACAGTTTGTGAGGTTACTCGAGGCTGAACGCGAAAAAGCGGGTCGGTGACTGTGATGATAACGCTAAACCAGAGAGATGATCTCTGAAATACGCGCGTAGATGGTAAACATAGAAACAAGACTATGGAAAAAACAGCGGTGGCCAGTTACAGATGAATAGGCTTTGTTCTGTCTTCACACAAACCACTGATTTACCTCAGAGGGTTAGCTTGGCAGACAGGACTGGGATGAAAGGGATCCTTGTGCAGTTCAGAGAGTTCTTTTGAAGTCACCCCCTATATCAAAGGCAATTTTGAGTTTATGTACTGGGTCTCTAACCCCCCTAAAAATCAGACACTTCTGGATCTTGAACTGAGCCTCTGTCAGAAGGACTGCTGAGCTGCCTAAATGACTCAACTGGACTGCTTTTATAGAAGGACTGCTTTTCTGCTGTTGCCCTACTGCCTGCTGCTCACTGACTTTGCTGGAATGAGAACTGAACTCTACCTTCCCTCCATGTGATTTCCAAGGCTTGCCTCCTATTGCTCTGATGTCTCAGGAACACAAAAGGCTTCCTACGATTTTGCTGGTGCTGATGGACTCTGCCTTCTGTGAGTCTCAGCCTTCCCAGAAATGGATTCTAAAGCTGTTTTCATCACCTACAGATCCTGGGCCCCTGAAATCAAGCTTTTGGGCTCTTAGCGGCTGCAAACAGGCCTGTTTGCATTGGAACTGTGCTGCTCATGCGAAGAATCAGCGAGAGCAAGCATTGCTACCCGTGACTGAGAGGCACCGTCTGCCCGGCCGACCTTTCGCACCTGCAGGATCATGGCTAGCGACGCTTTACTTGCTCCCGGTGACCGTTTTCCCCACGAACAGTGCATCTCGTTCAGCTTGAGAAGGTAAAACTTCAGCGGGACCGGTTTGGAACTGTGTCCAAACCTTTTACCTCTATTGACTTCTAAGCACTATTTGTGGTATATTCTTTGAAATTCATAATTCCAGTTCTGCTTATTAGACTTTTGTCGTTTCTGTCTTGTTTTGTTCATAAAAATATAATCTTTCTTTTTAACCCTATGTAGAGTCTTTTTGTGGTGTATTCATTGTGTTACTGTGTGTGTGTTACACAAATACTTTACACATTGCCTTTGTAGATAAGCCTGGCTGCTCTATGCCAAGCTACCAGAGTGTACAGGTTATCTTATTTTGTATTAGCTTACCTTGACTAGAGTGCTAGTTCCTGCCTGGCATGGGTGCATACCTCACCAACCAGGAATCTCATTTCAAACAATATTCATGACTCAATTATTCCAGGCACCTCCAGCCTCTGTCAACAGCTTTTCTTTCAGCACGCTCCTCAGCTCTGGCAGCCATCAACACTCACTCCAGACTAAGGGCCCAATTACGAGTTTGGCGGTGTGGGAGCAGGACCACCACACCGCCGCCCCGCTCCCACACCGCCAAACCCTTGTTTGCACCGCCACCAGATTATGACTTTTAGAGTCACTGGCATGCGGTTCCTTGGCAGTCACAGGAAAGTGCAGTCTATACCGTGCAGGTACTGAGGTGCATGCACACACAGCGGCACTCCATGCACCCTCCTGCATGCCCTCCATGGCCCTGAGACAACAGGGGGCCCTGTAGGGCATCTTTATTTTCTCTCTGCTACAGTTTTCATGAAGTAGGAACAGCCATGAAAACTGTAGAGGAGAGGAAACTCGTAATATGCTTGGCGGGACCACAGCGGTCCCGCTAAGTACATTGCGGCCTCAAGACTGCCATGCCAACGCCAGTGGTCTCTGATCCCTGGTGGTTGCAGTGGTACAATGGCAGTCCAACAGCCCAAGTTGTGATAGGGTGGTCAGACCGCCGGTGTGGCAGTGCCCATACCGCCACAGTGGCTACAGTGATTCAAAGTCGTAATTGGGCCCTAAGAGGCTCTCTCAGCATTTGTCATCTGAATCAATATTTGGTACTGGATTGAACTTCAGATTCAGTGTTTCTTTAATCTGACAATATATAATTTCTTTGTCAGTTTGCAGCAATTTGTTTATGATTTCTTTCACATCATCACCAGCAAGAGTTTTGAGATATTTGATAATCCTTTTATCCGTTTCGTTAAGTGTATCAATGAAATCATCAATGGTCTCTATCCATGCAGTCCATCTAGTGCCAATTATTTGCTTTTTGGTGGTATTGAAAGGTGGTAGTGGTTTCAAAAAGGTAGCAGCATGGTAACTAGTTATGGGAGTGGCTGACATTAAGAGTGGAGCTCTTTCTGCTCCACTCAGCCGTCCATTTGAGCCTGTGTCATTCTTTCAATTTCTTAGGCCTTGGGATGGATCGGCCTCCGAGTTGTCAAGGACAATCGGGGAAGCAGTGACCTTCTCCTCGGTCTTCATCAAAGCCCTTCACTTGGTGGAGACCTCTGGAGTTGCTCTGAGCTGTCACCTGTCAGCTGTGGTGGTGAGCCACTTCAAGTATCGGACAGCTCAGTAAGCACAACCCTCAAGCTTCTTCTTGGGTCTCCTCACCCAGTATCGAGGCTCTGGTAAGGACAATGATAATATACTTCTTTCTTACAAATTCTGTCAGCCAGCACTTTTCCCTGTATCAGTATGTAAACAAATGTTTGCAGTATAGCTCCGTATAATGTACAACTTTATCTTGCGCGGCAGCGCAGTACCTTTATATGTGACTTGACCTGCAGGTTCTCGACCATCAATGTGTAGATTCTTTGCGACTCTTCCGTTGTCTTCAGTTGCTTTACAGCGGCCAGAGTTGCGCTTTGACTCCACATTCATGAAGCATCAATTCCGTTCTTCAGCAACGACACACATGACACGCATGAGCAGTCTGCTTGGACCACGTAAAACTCTCTGGGAGAGTACGGTCATTCTTCGGGTAACTTAATCCCTATCTCATCACCATTTGCAGCGTCTTCCCTTCCTGGGTACCCGCTAGTGACTACTCTACACATGGAGCTTAACATTGCACGTCTTTATTCTGTGCATGTAACTGCGAACTCAACATTCTAAAACAAGCTTTTATGGCATTGCGCTCCTTCACCTATGTCACAGCTCTACGGAGTTTGTTAGGATCCAAAAGGGTTCTGTCATAAAATATTGCAAGACACTAACCCCCTCACTGGCACTATTGAAGATTTGGTACCATCCCCATTAATACTCACATATTTAGAAACCGGAGTTTACCCTGAGAAGTTAAATGAGGAAACATGGATACCTGAGTCTTCCTAGATAACCAAAATGGTATCTCATTTTGTTTAGTTGGGCAATGCTGCATTTTAGCATTTATAGTTTATGTATTAATGGCAGTAGTCTGTGTCGGTAGAGGTGGTTCGTGCACACCCTACTACTTCAGTAAGCCATATTTTTGGCATGTACTGTCTCAATTGTCTGTATACATTCACAATTTCTTTTAGCGTCTCCACAGTCTCTGCTATGGGAATTTGATTTTGGTTAGAATTTGATATATAACTGACTAACGGCTGTCCTGGCACCTTGAATGTGCCTGAGT
This sequence comes from Triturus cristatus, assembly GCF_964204655.1. Taxonomy (NCBI): domain Eukaryota; kingdom Metazoa; phylum Chordata; class Amphibia; order Caudata; family Salamandridae; genus Triturus; species Triturus cristatus. The sequence continues at coordinate 630,461,330 of NC_140587.1, forward strand.
GCAGATTATATACTAAATGTGGTAGTTTCCTTTGAAACAAAGTTAGGTGCTCTATATAAAAAAAAAATAAGACCTCAACAAAAAAAAGATTATCATATCAGGATGGAGGATCAATCTTCACAAACTTTGTTAATAGTCCTGCTGCACTGGTGGCTGGACTGTTCACCAAGAATAAATGTCCTTAGTCATTTGCACTGGGTCTGCTATGACCACTAGTACAATTTCGTCCCCAATTAATCAGAATCTGCTTTTGGGGCTCTGGGCACTCAAGGGCCTTAACGATCAGGTCCTGTATAAATGGGTGTCATGCCAAATACTTCACTGTTTAGAGGGCACACCCAATAGATCTGCTTAGCCTCAAAAGGAAAACATATGTGTGGAACGTTTTTGGGAAAAATGGATGATGGGCAGCTGTTTCTCACTCCTTTCTCTAATGAGCTTTGCTCTCTTAGATAGGAAGTGGTAAAATTCAGATAAAATATGTCACTCTCTGGAAGGAGTGGGAAAGTCATCAATATCCAACAATCAAGTATTGTAGTCCAAAAAATAAGATCCAAGTAATTCTCTTCCAATTGGATTTCCTTTTATTATTTTTTCCTTGTATTTTTCATACACGTTGCTCCAAGATTTCTCAATAGTCCAATCAATTGATAAATCACAATTTATTACAAAACCACAGCCAACGCGTTTCGTCCCTCTTGGGACCTCATCAGGGCTGTGAAGACAAAAAGAAACATATCGCTAATCTATACAGTCAGAGTCTATATATATTATTGTCCAAACACCTGCCTATGTAACAATCTAAAATGCGAGGCATTTACCCAATAACTAATTCGGGTAATTATTACCAAATTAAATCATGTACTGAATACATATAATCACAATTTTTGATTCAATTGCTACCCCCTAATTTCTTTGAACTATGTCCATGACCCTTAAACGTTCATTTGTAACATTCATAGTCTACTGTTCTTGATCATTTTAATTAAAAATTAAAAAATTTGCAGTCTGAGCTATCTTCACAAATAACAACTGTATATGATACTATATCACATACCTCCTAAATAATATCGCGACAATACAAATCTCAGTCTTGTTGGGATGCTATAATTCTTGAAGTACCCGGTCACATTTTGTTGATAAACTCATTCTTCTCTCAGTGCGAGTTGTTAAAGCTTACTATATATACAAAAAATATAATATATGAATAATCTCCAATTTTTTTATCAGAATATATTACCATTGCTAATTCCAAAGCAACAGTGTTTCCTTAACTACTTAACCTTGTCCAAATCCAAGTCTGTTCCCCTTTTGGCTAAAGCGCTCTCCAATGAAACACAATATCCTTATGTGCAACTAAAAATGAAAAAAAGAAAGAATAAAACAATATTGTCCCTAAAACTATTCTAAGGAGCCTTCCATGTAACAGGGCGTTGATCCCAACGAGCATACCTTGCTATCCAAATTGATACGTTCCCGCTAGCATCCACTGTCGGTCTGGTATTTTCGCTCGAGTGCGTGTGTTTCACCACTACGTTTTTGAAAGAATAACCCACCAATCACAATCCCCACTAGTTAACCATTCCATTTGCATATTACTGAGGTTGTTTTCTATCTGGTCTGCACGCTGTCAGCCTATCCGTTTCAACCTACTGTTAAACTCCTCCTTGTATTTGTCAGACTATGTTTCCACCTATCAAATTCCTCCTTCCTCTAGCTCACATTTACCCTTGGACCAAATACTGTTATATGCGGTACACTCGTTGGCGGTCAACCTACCATGTGCGTCCTTACAACAAATTTATAGAACTACGTTTTTAAAAGAATAACCCACCAATCACAATCCCCGCTAGTTAACCTTTCCATTTGCATATTACTGAGGTTGTTTCCTATCTGGTCCGCACGCTGTCAGCCTATCCGTTTCAACCTACTGTTAAACTCCTCCTTGTATTTGTCAGAATATGTTTCCACTTATCAAATTCCTCCTTCCTCTAGCTCACATCTACCCTTGGACCAAATACTATAATATGCGGTACACTCGTTGGCGGTCAACCTATCATGTGCGTCCTTACAACAAATTTATAGAACTTCAAAAAACCGAGCATCGCTAAATTAACCAAATAGATTTCTAACTCTTCAACCTATTAAAGAGTTATTGTGACAAAATGTACATACGCCCGTACACCGAGCGAAGCACATTTAACATATTTAAACAACTTGTTCCATGCTAGTGACTAATCACAAGATACGTAACTAACAAGGACATTAACTATTTAATCCAGCACTCCATATAAATTAACTCATTGGTCACTTAATGTTGCTGTCATAAAAAAAATATAATGACAACAATCATTGTTTAACTAAATAATTAATAACACAAAGTCTAAGACCCAACGTATATCAATATCATACTCAAAAATGATGAACGAAAGTATTATCATTGGTCATTTTACCAACTAATTACCATACTCTTAACTAAATCCTATATATATTCGTACTATTAAGTACTAAGTGTATATAAGTCTGAATACAAAAAAAGGTCCCTGAAGCTCTATACTCAGAAAAAATATATCTCGCATGTGTAAAAATTAATAAAAACCTATATCTATTTCATACTCAAAAATGATGGACGAAAGTATTGTCTTTAATCATTTTACCAACTAATTACCCTACTATTGACTAAATCCTATATATATCTATACTATTAAGTACTCAGTGTGTATAAGTCTGAATTCGACAAAAAGTCCCTGAAGCTCTATATTCACAAAGAATATCTCGCATATACAGAAACACTGTTGCTCAAAGACTATTGTTTACCATATCATAATTCTGAAATCTATAATAGGTATTATGGGCTAACTCCGACCATGACCATAGCACTTTAATCATCTAGTCAGGAAATAATCCTATAATCCTGATCTTGCATAATAAAAGAAAGCCTGCACCGACCCTACAAAGTCCAAGAAATCTCAATTAAGTTATTCCAAAAAATAATGAAGCTCATTTTCACTATTCAATCCAAAATCCACCGATCTACATCGACTAATCCATCTAGCTTTGTTCTGTCTTATCCTGAGCTCCCAATTACCCCCTCTTTTACCAGGCAAAATTCTTTGTATGCCATGGAACTTGATGTCATTCTCCCTTGGGTGCTTATCCTTAATATGGGAATACAATGGGGATCTAATGTCCTGATTCATTATTGCTCTCTTATGTTCTTGAATTCTAAGCTTCAAATTGCGCTTCGTGCTCCCTATGTACATTTTTTCACATGTGCAGATTATAACATAAACAACTCCCACGCTGTTACAGTTAATGAATTCCCTGATACAGTATCTTTTCCGAGTATTATACATAAAATCTTTGATTTTATTGATTCCTGAGCTGCATACATTACAAGATCCACACACATAGAAACCAATAGGCTGTGTTGGTAACCAGTTGAGGTCCACAGTTTTTATGGGTTCAACATAGTTTCTAGTTATCCTTTCTCTTATAGTAGGACTACGTTTAAATATAATAATAGGAAAAAATTGTTATTCAAGATTAGTTGACTCATTTCTATTAATATTTCAGAATGGTTCCTCAAACTGGCGCTACGGCTTCCCAAAAAATGATTCAGGGCCTGTAAGCCTTTCCCAGGATCAATACAAGTGTAAAGTCCAACCACATCCAATGTAACTAAACTCATATCTTGATCCCATTTGATATCCTGCAATTTGTTTAGGACATCCATAGTGTCCCTAATATAAGATGGTAAATTAGTTACTAATTCCAGAGAGTGACATATTTTGTGTTTAAGAGTGGTTATAACAGTGGGCCATTGGAGATAGAGTGGTAACATTATACTGCATATGTTAATAAGATTTAATATATACTCATCAGTGCACACTGCTTAACCCTCATCGTTTTTTGTTAGGGTAAATAAAATTCAGATAAAACTTGACAGAGGATCACTCATCTGCTGAGGGTATCATAGGTCAAGCTTCATCCTGGTTCCCAGAAACAGAAACACACACAATAGTTGGCATTTTACATTAACTCGCTATTTATTTTTCATAATTCATCTACAGGTTATATGTATCAGAATAAACATAATCATTATAACAATTTCACCAGTCATAGCTAAAAGTAGGGAACAGCATATAAATGCCCCAGACATATTTCTTCACACAACCTTCCTCTATAAGTCTAAAAATTATCTAATTTGCATTAGCATTTACAGATTATATAGTTATCTAACTAAGCTTTGTTGTGCTACTTCATGTCATCAACCCCCATTCATTATGCTGCTGGTGGACCAACAGTCAAAAATCAATCTCTCAGCTGTTCCATCATCAACCGGTCCATGTGTGCCACCCCTCCTGAATTCTACCATCCTTTTATACCTTTGTCCACAATGATTCCCCATGGAGATGGGAGGAGTACTCCTGTGGAGCTCTTATGTTGCGTCTTTATTACGCTGACAATGTCACTGTTGCAGACGTGCATGGAAGACCAGCAAATATAACTATTTTAGCTTCCTTCTGAATCAGATCCATAGAAAGCAGGATGGCCTTGTGGCTGTAATCATAAAAAATAGCTTTGTAGCTTTCAGAAAGTGGAAATTTTCCAGTGGTCTGTTTTATTAATGCATGTTAAAATGTAGTTCTGAATACTATATGGTGGCTCAGCCCATATTAGTTTGTATTACCAGTCAAATAGTTATGTGGCTATTCACAAAGGTAAATTACACTTGTGAGTAACTTTCATGTGTAATTTACTCTTACACTTTTGAATAATTTTACTACTTTTGGCTATTCACAAAATCTGAGTGGAATGTTACTCAAAAGTGAAGACATGCATATCTCCACACCCTGAAAAAGGGGTTGGGACCACATTTACAAGTCTAAGTTACAACTGCCCAAAAATAAGTACATCCGGCACTACACAAGGCCAATCACTGATACGGCATCACCCTCTCATAGAAACTAATGGTGGTAGGTACTTACAATAAAAACAGATAGAAAATGGTAAATTCAATTAAAATAATTTGAAATATAAATTAATATAATTTAATGTTAAGAAAAATATACAATATTACATATTCATTATTTAACTTTAAAGTATGTTATTAAATGTTTTGAATTAAACAAATAATGTAATAATAATTTGCATCAATTATATATTTGAATTCCATACATTATGTTTAATACATATTTGTGTATAATTTCACATTAATTAAAGATTGAATATAAATGATGTTAAAAGTGCTGTAGCATTTTCAGCTTTTAGTCTACATTTAAAATACATATTTAAAATTAATTTACATTACTATCTGACATAAAATATTTTTAGTATCTTTTTCCATGTTTAATAAACAAAAGAAATTAATGTTACATCATTTTTAACTTAAAAAGTTATGTATTTTTTTTAACATTTAATATATCTATCTATATCTAAGTATTTAAAATACTTAGATTCATTTAATAACTATATATTAGCCAATGGTTTATTGATGAACACCAAAAAAACAAAAATAATGCGATTGGTTAGACTAAATCAGACACAAGAGTATGGAATATTAATGGGTTAAAGACTGAAACTGTAAAATTTGATAAATATTTAGGTATTACATTTGATGACAGATTGTCTTTTAAACTGCATTTTCTTAGCTTAAAAGCGAAATCTACGGCGTTGTCTTTTGCTTTTAGAAAGCTGAGTGACACGATGGCATGTCCGAACCACACGCATTTACTCAAGGTAATGAAAGCAAAGTTGATTCCCTCCCTGGCCTATGGTCAGTGATTTTTCAAGGTAAAGACTCGAAATTCCTTGATAATCTACAAATAAAAGTTTTTAAATCGGTCTTCAGGGTCCCAAAGAATATCGGGCACACCAATGTCAGATTGGAATTTGGTTTGAAAGGACAAACTTTAATAAGACAATCTGCATTTTTTAAATATCTATACTTTTTCTTTTGTTCTGATCCAGGTACACTTGCGAACCAATGCTCGCAGGAAATATGTGAGGTCTGAGCACGCTAAGGGTTGGAGATTTTATTTAACGGAGAGTGTTAGAATCCCCGGATCCCTGGTTGGCTGATGTAGGTACCGTAGGCCAAACAGGGAACCATGAGCCCCCAACATTAGGGAAAGGCAGGTCGCCGCTAGAGATAGCCCCCGCTCCACCACCTTGGTAGCTTGGCACGAGCAGCCAGGCTTATCTTCAAGGCCAATGTGTAAAGTATTTGCAATTACGCTCACAGCAACCCAATAATGACGCCACAAATAGACTCCACATGAGTTTCATAGAAAAACAAGTATATGTTTATAAAAAGATATACGATGCGGCCACACAATACTAAACCAACATATGCGTCGGGGTCAAGCTCCCCCTGGCCTATTACTATTGAGCTAAACTAAACAATCCTATGTACTCCTAATGTCGTAATATGCAGTTCGATATACAACAACCAGGTATTTCACAACATAAGAATAATGCCGATCGAATACGGCTATCTGGCGATTTGTACTGTTACTGTAATGCAGTGCGTAACGCAACAACTGTTATGCCCCCGTAATGCAATGCGTACGGTCCCCTTCAGTTACCCTGTTAGGAAAAAGCAATGCAACGTGTAATACAGTTATCAGGCAGTTCGTTATGCGAAACTAATGCAATGCGGAAAACATATATCAGGCGGTTCGGTATGCAACACTAATGCAATGTGTAATATGACAATCCGGCAGTTCGTGATACAGGACTAAGACAAGGCGGAAAACACATCTATCAGGCAGTTTGTTATGCAAACCTAGTGCAATGCATAACACACCTATCAGGCAGTTCATTATGCAAAACAAATGCAATGGGCAATACGACAAACAGGCAGTTCTTTGTGCAGGAATAAGGCAATACGTCATACCATCATCAGATACTCCGTTATGCAGGAATAATGCAATACTTAATTTACTCCAGCACCTTTCAAAGTGCCTCCGGCGGTCTCTCCGCCACTCATGCTGGCTTGCGGTTAGTCTCCGGCCACAGTTGCCCCCCCCACACGGGTAAGATATAACACAGTAAATTTCGCTTCGCACTCCGACCCCGGTGCTGCCACTCCCTTGGCGCATGGGCCGCGATCTGAGCCAAAGCAGAGGCTAGCGCTGCAGGGCAGAGAAAGAGGCCGAGAGCATCTCCCACCGAGCCTTCGCCCTGCCCCAGGAGTCAACACACATTACCTGGGAGTGCGAACCCACTCGCCTCTCCTCATCCAGCGACTTGGGCCTCCGATGCAATCTCTCTGAATTTCCGGGCAATGGGAAGATCCCAGGCTGCACACTACACCCGCACTCAGAGTTAATGAGACACACTTGATCTTTTGGTGCCCAAAATTATAGGGCACAACTTGCGCAGGTCTCAGGCTGTAGAAAGCACATGCACACAGCGTCGTTCGAGACGCTTGATCTTCGGGTGCCCCCGATCCCAGGGCACCTCTTGCGAGGGTCTCAGGCTGCAAACAGCACACGCACACAGTGTCACTGAGACACACTTGCCCTTCCAGTGTGCACGATCACGTGCCAATCCACGCAAATGTCTCAGGCAGCACCAAGCACACGCACACTGCGTCGCTGAGACTTACTTGGCTTCCCGGTGCATACGTTCACCGGACGATCCTCTCGAAGGACTCAGGCTGCACCAAGCACACACACACTGTGTCGCTGAGTCTCGTTTGGACCTCCACGTGCCCAAGATCACAGGGCACAACTTACGAAGGTCTCAGGCTAGACAGAGCACACGCACACAGCAGCTCTGAGAGTCTTCTCTGGAAACTTTTGTGTTCCTGTGTTTCCGAACAGGGAGGCAGCTCACCTCAGGCTATTGAGGACAGTTAATTCAGGACACAGCACACAGCAAAGTCCTTCAAGCAGGGGGACACAGCACACAGCAAAATCCCTTTAGCCTTTCCTTGGTTGTAACAGCAAACTGCAGACCAGCCCCAGATCACACAGCAAGAGCAGTCCTGTCCATCAGTCTCTTCAGTTGTTTCTTCCTTGGCAAAGATCCTCTTGACTAAGAAGTAGCTCCAGTCTAGTTAACACTTGATCAAGCCATTCTCCAAAGTTCAGGGGCTTCAGCTCGCATAGTTATACCCCTCAATGGCTTTTAAGTCTTTGTGTTACAGGGGGCACTGACCCCTGCTCAAACCAGTTCTGGGTGCCTCCCTACCAGTGACACCTTCTTCCTTTGATTAGTGGGGGTCTGGATTCTCAATCACTCAGCAGGAGATGGGACAATTGTTTTATACCACCAGCCCAGGCATCTTCACCTCTAGAGGCGTTTCCTCCCCCCTACACCCCAGATACAGGTCAGCCTGTGCTGTCTCACCTACTCCCCTGGGTCAAGACATTCCCCAGATCGTATCGCTTTCAAATCCAGCCAGTCAATCCACAACAAGGCAGAGACACACAGAAATGTTTAAAGCACAAAAACCAAGCCACTTCTGAAAGAGTGGCTTACAAACATATAATGCAAAAACCCTCTTCATAAAAAGATGTGTTATTGAAGGGTGAGTTCAGGCATACTAAACTACACCTTTCAATCTTAAGCCTTTGGGAAGATAGGCTGGAAAACATATTACACAGTCTTCCCATTCTATCCTATAGGCAAGATGGCCTTTCAACAGTGAAAAACAAAATGAAGATTATTTCACTGTCAGGACATGACACACACCTTAGTACATGTCCTACCTTTCACATGCACTACACACTGTCCAGGGGGGACCCTAGACCTACCATAGGGATGTCTTAGCTGCACAGAAAGGGAAGGGTATGGTCTGGCAAGTAAGTGCACTTGACAGAACAACACAGCAGTTTCACGAACTGCACACTGGCCCTGCAATGGCAGGTCTGAGTTCCCTTTTTAAGGCTACTTGTATGGGTGGCACAAATAGTGCTGCAGGCCCACTAGTAGCATTTGCATTACCAGCCCTGGCACACATAGTGCACTTTACTAGGGACTTCACTTAGTAAGGCAAACATACCAATAATGGACAACCAATTACCAATACTTTATACAGGGAACACTTACACCTTGACATTGGTTAGCAGTGGAAGAGTGTCCAAAACATCTAAGTTGGCAACACATGTCAGAAAAAAGGTCTAGGGGAAAAGCAAAATGTTTAGGGAACTTTAGCCAAGTCCCACAGAGAGCCTAAACAATTTTAAGTCTCAGCCCTTTGAAGATGTAGCTAGAAACAAAGCTGTGTTCAGACAGATGCTAAATCAATCAGCTAATTTTCTATCGATTTTTTTGGATAAGGACGAGTTTGCTAAAAAAAGGCATGCTTTGTCTGTTATTAATTCATTTGCCATATTGGAGCCACAACCCTATCTTATTTTCCATTTAAAACCGTTTGCAAGATATAAATTCTTGCTGTTATGATTTGGGAGATATCCCACAAAGGATGGGATTCCCTCATGGGTACAAAATTAGCCCTCAAAGAGCTGTAGGTTATGTGGTTTTCATAATGAATCACTATTGCATATTGTAACCATTTGTCCTCAACTGTTAGAAGAGAGGAAAGTCCTATTAAAATCCATCCTTAAAGAAAACGGGGTGAGAGCATGTCGCAAAGCAATTACAACTCGTCTCTCTGGGAAATCGGCACGTTTGACTACACAGTTTGTAAAGTTTATTCTTATTGAAAGAAAAAAAAGTAACTTCTGAGTGTGTCATCTGATATTAGCGGTAGTCTGTGATAACTAATAATCGTTTTTTTCAATGATGCTGTCAGTCCCAAAGATGCTGATTGTCAACTGTATCTTCATAATTTGATCTTGTAGTTGCACGTATGGCTCAGAAATTGAAATTTTATAACATTTTAATTGCCTGCAGTAATTGGTCATAATCCTAATCATTAATTACTTGGTTGTTCGGTGCAGGTTCTTTTGTGATGAAGATGTTACCCTTTTAAATTAACTATATAGAATGTTGTTTGTTGCAAGAAAGGCTTCTTTGAAAGGAATTGCACAGTGGCACTTTATCTATAGCACTTTAACTATGGCACTTTAATCTATGATTTTTTTTTTTAAAGGGGTAGGTTAGGCAGTTTCAAGAAGTTTTAATTAATGCTCAAAAATGCTGTTACAACATGGTGTGACTACTAAATTAAAATATAATATATCTCCGATATTATTTTACACTCTGCAATGTACTGTTGTGTTTTTGTCACTGGAAGATAATATAATTCTTGTACTAAATCGATACAAGTGTGTCCCATGCACAATTGAATGCATTTTATACTCCCTGTTTTTAATGATTTTTAGTAATCACCAATAAAATATTTTCTTCTTCTTTCTTCTATTTAAAATACTTGAATTTAATTTACCAATATTACCTTTGAGGTTTTATTTTAAGTCCCTACCTCCATTATTTTTTAAGGGAGAGTGTTGCAGTACCAGTGGTTGACCATGTGTGGTGCTGGACTTAACCCAGCTATGAGCTCGAATAATTTAATTTTGAGTTGGAGATGGAGATTTGCACTCATGGGTTTGTGAATAGCATTTTGTAGTATTTTACTACTATTGTAAAACTACGAAATCTACTAAAAAATGCTATTCCGGTATACTGCTGTATGCTGCTGGGGCAGGACTACTTTGGCCAGAATCCTTCAGCGCTTCTGTGCTACCAGCAGGAGGTTGAAAAGGCGAGGCAGATGGTCATCATGCTTGAAGAGCGCCTCGCAGCGTGGAATACTCTGGTATACTACTGGGGCAGGACCACTTCGCACACAATTCCTCAGCGCTTCTGCGCTGACTATTGAGAGGAGGAGGAGGCGGGCAGCTGGTTATTATGCTTAGAGCACGCCACGTATTCCCAAAGAGAGAGACATGTGGGATGCACCCGGGCACAACCCAGACAAAGTCAAGGGCCATCAGAGCCTGGAGGAGGCTGGGCTGGGCCAGCCCTCTCCCATTTACTTTTGTGTGCTTCCGTCAGCCTTTTTCAACTTTATAGTACGTAAGTGTCCTCAGAAAGAGGGAAGAGAAAGATGGGCAAGTTCTAACCAACCATATAAGGGCACAATAGTAAAATGCTGAAGAAAGCAGAAGGGGTAATTTCAAAGGAAATTGCCCTTCATAACGGAGGCTCTCTATTTAGCATAGGACACCGGTGAGTGGTTCAGGTTTTATAATTAGCCATGAGACCACATCAGCCCCTTTTGTCCAACTAGCTTATGATGACTCATGCAATTTAGTAGGATTGCAGACTGCTGATGGTTTAACTTCCCCTGTTGCGCTGGCAGCAAAAAGAAAGAAATGATGTGTGCAGAGGGTCATGTAAGAAGACTGTATTATTACTCGGGAGGCAATGTATATATATAGTGATGCTGATCCATCGTTTCTTGAGAAGTGATATAGCAGGTTTAGTTTGACACTTAAGGCACAGCTACAACCAATTTGTGATTGTTTGTACCACACTGAGGCCTGATTCACAAAATCTGTTGCTCTGTCTACCTTATCTTTAAGCGATGTACTGGTGTTGGGAACGGCACTATGGGGCCTTGTAAGGCATCCCCTCCAAATGGAGGACAGTTCCATGTGGGATCTGTTATAGTAAGATCTCCAAAAGTTTCATCTGCAGCTGCTAGGCAGTCTTATGAGGAATTGGTGGGCCATCAGTTAATTCTATACAAGACTGTCATTTATCACCCCTTTTCTGCATGTTGTATGTGTTGGTGCTGGGTGTCAGGAGAGATCAGAGCAAAACAGGGGAGCAGCTAATCAATAAAGTATCTCATTGGCTGTCACAGAACAGGGGGTTCAGCTAGTTGCAACCATGTCCTTATAGCTAAAAGGGTGGGCTGGTTACGTTTGACTAACAAAAACATAACAGGAGACTGTGTTGTTGTAAACTTTAGAATCTCTATTTTCATGAGAAACTTGCTATCATTCTCAAAGGGTCTGGAATCTATGCAGAGTAGCATTGTCTCTTTGCCTGTTGGCTCATTTTGGTCAATACATTTGATATCATTGTGTTCCAGGAATCTTTAGCTTTTGATGGCTATGCATGCAATTGCATTCCTGCTTCCCCTTCTTGGTCGGCCCATGCAAAGGGGGGATGCTCAATCTGGATAAAATTGTCTCTTAAAGTTGGGGTAAAAAGTCCTGGAAATGGGAAGTATTATAATTCAATTAGTCCGTATTAAAGGAATGCATAACTGAATGTTTCTATTGATTTGATTTCTATAACAATGATTCTGTAAGTGTGATCAATATGAACTTTTTTAATTTGATTTAGTTGATAATTTAAAATATACCCACAGTAGCCCCAGAAGCAGCTCAACATCCTTCTATGTGCCAATTTTACTACCAAAATGACTATCAGTACAGTGGATATTGCAGAGGTCGCGCCCCCCCCCCCCCCCCAAGGGGGGAAGGCTCAGCGGCCGGGGCCATATCCCACGCGAGCCCTGGGAGGAGAACTGGTTCTGGGTGCCAAGTTATGGCAGTTCGCAAATGACAAAAAGGACCAGGGGTCATACTAATGATGACCAAAAAATGAGTATGTACATAATCCTAATAAACTGCGGCCAACAAACGACCTCTATAACTACAATGCATGTTGGCTAATTTATTAGGGTACAAGGTTGGTCGAGGGTGGAAGGATAGTCCTGAATGGGCACAGTGCAGGGGTTATTGCAGAGGCCGCCGCCCCCCAAAGGGGGAGAGGCTCAGGGGCCGGCGCCATAACCAATGCCGAGCCTTGGGAGGAGAACTGGTTCTGGTCGCTCAAAAGCAGTGCCAAGTGTCCACGTCCCCCCCACCAATGAGCGCCACAGTGGCACCAGGCCCCCGTCCAATGGGGGGCCTGGCGAGATACAAACCTCCCAATGGGGGGACAGCACCCGCATGGCGGTGAAGGTGTGGGGGGGATATAAGCCACCGCTCCCAACGGTAGCTCCTATCTTCGTGGAGCGGCGCACTGGTTTTTAAGAAGATTCATAAGATTTCTACGAGGCGAAGCGCTGCCGGAAGACGCATAGGACCAGCTACGGGAATTCCCTGGACCGAGAGTGCAAGCCTGTTTTTTCTACACCCAGCCGGAGCCACGAGCATAGCGCAACCAGACCGAGGGTGCGCCCGCTCCTCCGATCACCATCACTGCTGCGGCCAGAGCCGTGATCAGCTGTTGACCGGGTAGTTTCTGCTCCCCGCCTACGCTCCTGAGAGACACCACCCCCCCATTGATCGCAACCGCGGCTGGAGCCACGATCAGCGGAGCGAGGTGATCTATTTCCTCCCCCTCCTTGACAGCACTCGATCGTGTCGAAGCGGGTCGAGCCGTTGAGTGAGAACTTACTGTAGAGGCGGGGTTTCTAAACTCGAAGCGAGCCCGGACACCCATCGCAGCCCGGGAGGGAATTGGTCCTCATTGACACCGTTGCCAGGTACACCGGGACAACAGGAGGAGGAGGCTCCCTCTCTCCCGCCCGGAGCCGCAATTGCGTGTGGTTCCCCGATCAGGCGTTTGTGCGTGGAGGGCGAGCGAGGCACAAACAACTAACGCAGCCCGCGTTTGCCCGGCCAAGACATTCATTGCAGGGGGTGAATCTGCCTGCCAAGGCAGCACACACAAATATTTATTTCTCTCGACGGCCATAAGAGCCACAGGTTTAGCAAGCCTCATTCCTTTGGCGGTCAAGGAAAGGATATGGAGGAAGAAGTTTGTGGACATTTTTTCCCTACTAGAGATTCAATTAGAAGGTTTGGATCTCACGGTCTGTGATAAGAAAGATGAGGACATACGGGAGAGGCGCATGCAGAGAAAGGAAATAAATTTTGATAATTGGCTGGACGCGTTTAGAATAATGGCGTGCATAATAGTGGAAAAATTCCAGCGCTGCGCAGCAGTACTCTGGTTATACGAGGCAAATATTCATTGGACACAAAGGCAGTTTCCCGGGGAAGCTGTGGCTGGAATATGACAAGTGGTTCAGGCTAAAAATGCAAAGGCACCCAGAGATGAAATGGAATGAGGAGGACGTCTCGGAGTTCATACACAAAATGTTGGTGGCCAAGGAAGTGAAACCTTGGGCAGGCAAAAGCGACCAGTCCTTTCGGGGTTCCTTCTACAAAGGGAAGGGGAAGTACTTTCACAGGTCAAAGCACAGCGGAGGGAAACCATCTTCCTCTAGCGGGGCAACAGCAAGATGCTGGAAATATGATGCCGGGGAATGCACGTGGGGTGCATCATGCAAATTATAACACGCATGTGCCATTTGTAGGGGGGGACACCCGGCGGCAGGATGTTGGGCGCAAGCAGGATCAATAGGGGGACAAAAAGGATAAGAAGAGGAAACAATAGCACAAACACTGACGTGGTGGGGGAGCCACAAGGGCTACACACCTGCCAGCTAGCCAGATCCCCAATTAACACACAGCAACTTTGCAGGCTAGCCAACATATACCCTAACAGAACAGATTCAGCAATATTAGTGAAAGGTTTTGAATAAGGTTTCAGGATACCATTCGGGGTCCCCTACCATTAGATGGAGCAAACAACCTAAAATCTGCACTGGAACATCCAGGGGTGGTGCACAAGAAACTTGAGAAAGAAAAGTCCTTGGGCAGAATAGAGGGCACCCCCCCCCCCCCACATTTGTATAAAGGTTTAGTGATCCCTCCTCTTGGAGTGGTTCCCAAGAAGGAGCCAGGGCAATTCAGATTAATCCACCATCTCTCCGTCCCTGAGGGGTCATCAATAAATGACGGGATAAGTGTTGAGGCTTGCTCAGTGGGGTATGCGACGATGGATGATGCAATTGACCTCATGAGGTCAGCAGGACATGGGGCACTCATGGCTAGGGCGGGCATTGAATCTGCTTTCCGCCTCCTGCCAGTACATCCCTCCAGTTTCCAGAGGAGGGGGACCTGTTTATTCACAAAGCCATGCCCATGGGGTGCGCAATATCCTGCGCATATTTCGAACAGTTCAGCACCTTCTTAGAATGGGCCCTGCACAACAGACACCCAGCAGGGGGGAAACTTTACTACCTGGACGATTTTCTGTTTACAGACTCCGCCAGGTCACCAGAATGCAGTATCACATTGGCAGCCTTTGAGGAACTGGCAAGGGAATTGGGGATCCCGTTTGCAGCTGAAAAGACATTGGGTCCCACCACAAAAATCACATTTGTGGGCATAGAGTTGGACTCAGTCACAGGGACGGCCAGGTTACCTGAGGACAAGGTGAGAGATTTCAGAGCAGAAGTAAGGGGCCTATGCGGCTGCAACAAAGCAACTCTCCGTGAGCTACAGAGGTTGATTGGCAAGTTCAATTTTGCAACTAGGGTAATCCCCGCAGGAAGAGTTTTCGCCAGGCGCCTCAACCAATTAACCACAGGCCTCACCCACAAGCACCACTAGGTCCGCCTAGGGGAGGGGGTCAAGCAGGACTTGCTAATGTGGGACAAATTCTTTACAGAATTTAACGATGTCCTTATCTGGAGAGAAGGTTGGGTAACAGCCAGGCAGATAGCCCTATTCACTGACGCTTCTGGGAGCACGGGCTTTGGGAGCAATTCTGGGTAAGAAATGGTGCGCAGGCCAGTGGCCGGATAAGTGGCACAGGCAAGGCATCACCAGTAACATAACATTCCTGGAGCTGTTCCCTAATATAGTAGCATTGACAGTATGGAAACAGGATTTAAAGGACATGAAGCTGACGCTGTGGTCAGACAATAAGGGGGTCGTGCAGGCCATTATTAGAGGTTCAGCAAGGTGCCCTGACACTTCAAGACTAATGCAACAGTTGGTTAAATTGCAGCTGGAGGGGAACTTGGATCTGAAGGCCCGCCATGTACCGGGGGTGGACAACGCAGTAGCAGATGCCCTGTCCAGATCGCAGATGAGCAGATTCAGGGAAATGGTGCGGACAAGGTGATGACCACTTTTCCAGAACCCCTGTGAGACCTGGGGGGTAGACTTATCTACACTGGTAAATCAGGTTCTTACCCCAGAGGCAGCAGGACGGTACCAGAAATACGCAGCAACAGTGATGCAGATAGGGGGCATAAGGACGCTGACCGACAGGGGCGAGACACAAAGAGCAGTGGAGCTATTCATTCAATGGGTATTCACCAACAAGAAATCAAGGTCATGGGCACAAGCCCACCTGGCGGCCATAGCCCATTTCACAAAGATACACACAGGGGAAGAGCCCACGGCTTCCCTGTACCTCAAATCAGCTCTAAAGGGGTGGAAACGGACTGAGGGGGAAAATTGGTCCAGCTAATGGAGGCACTAGCGGTTTGTGCAAAGGACATATTTGAGCTCCACGTGTTTCAGGCAGCCTTCTCCACTGCATTCTTTGGCGCATTCCGCATCAGCGAGCTGGTGGCACCCAGGAAATATGGGCCGACAGGGCGATGCCTCCAAGCCACAGACATCAAACCCGGGGCAGCGTCGTGGAGATAGCGCTGAGGAGATCCAAAACGGACCAAGTAGGAAAGGGGGCGGTAATACAGCTGCAGTGCATCCAGGGGAGCAAATATTGTGCAGTGTGCTGCTTGTTTAAATACATGGGAGCTCGACCGGCGAGGGAAGGGCCATTTTTCAAACATCAGGATGGGAGCAAAATCGAGCAAGTTCCAATTCACAGCAGTGATGCGCCAGGCCCTTGCCAAAGACGGGCTGCCCCCGGAGGCATTTGCCTCCCTCTCTTTCAGGATCGGTGCAGCAACCTCAGCATTGCAGTTCGGCATGTCAGAAGCAGGGATTCAGGCAGTAGGCAGGTGGCGGTCCCGAGCATACAAAACCTTCATCAGGCCCCAGTTACTCTAGATCCCACCGGCAAGGGTGGGGGGCCACTCACTTTGGGATGCCGCACAGCAGGGTGAGTGGCCGGGCCCATCACCTTGGGATGCCACACGGCAGGGTGATCGGACGACTTCAAGGGTGATAGCGGGGGCTGGGGGTGCCACCGCCACTGCAAGAGCCGCCTGACATTTCGATCATTTCGCCACTTCTTCGTGTCCAGGATGCAGACGTGGTGGCAGCGGGCAGGCCACAGGATGACAGAAAGACCCAAAGGCACATGCATTCAATGGTTGGGGCAGCCGGGGATGAGATGGAGTCAGCTGCCGGTGACACTCAAGAACCTGCTGGCAGACTCGGCTTGGCAACCAGACATACTAATCATTCACCTCGGGGGCAACGACCTGGCCCAGGTGGGAAAGAAGGCATACAGGCGGACCTCACAGAAGCAGCCAAATGGTTTGGTGGCAGGGCCATCATATAGTCTGAGGTGATCAGTAGAATGCAGTGGAGGGGAACAGAGTCACACAAATCGGTGGATAACTCCAGAAGAAAAATGAACATCGCAATTCACACATTTTGCAAGGTCAAATGATTTGAATCCATCAGGCATGGACTTATCCATCCGGGGCGCCCTGAATTATATGTCCAGGACGGGGTCCACCTCTCAGAAGAAGGGATGAGTGTCTTCTGGGGTAACCTGTGGGGTGCAATGGCCATGAGAGGCTGTAAGTAAAAAAAAAAAGAAACAAGCAAATCGGGGGGAGCCGCAGGAAGACGGTAGCCTCCCTGTGGCGTGGCAGAGAAATAATGGTACAATGGTTGGCTAAGGAGGCACACCGTCGGTGTGTAGGTGGAGGGCCACTCACTTTGGGATGCCACCCAGGAGGGTGAGTTGGCCAAGCCAAGGAGGGGGGTAGCAAACGGAGACGGCACTCGCAGCGCAGACCCGGCCAGATGGCAGGGCACAAAACGGTGTCGAGTTGGGGTCTAACTCCCGGGAGAAGCTACCACTCCCCCATACACGCAAAGGGCGTGGGAAACCAACCAAACGGTGGTCCCAGAAGAGACAAGAAACGAAGGACTACCAAGAAGTAACAAAGAACTGGTTTGGGTGCCATTTACGAACTGGGGAAGTGTACAGAATGTACCGTAATATGATATGCATAACATGGAAATGATATGTATGATTTATGACCAAGTTATGGCAGTTCGCAAATGACAAAAAGAACCAGGGGTCATAATAATGATGACCAAAAAATGAGTATGTACATAATCCTAATAAACTGTGGCCAACAAACGACCACTATAACTACAATGCATGTTGGCTAATTTAGTAGTGTACAGGGTTGATGGAGGGGGAAGGATAGTCCTGAATGGACGCAGGGTGGGGGTTATTGCAGAGGCCGCCACCCCCCAAAGGGGGTGAGACTCAGGGGCCGACGCCATAACCCACGCCGAGCCCTGGGAGGAGAACTGGTTCTGGGCACCCAAAAGCACCCAGAAGCAGGACCAAGGTCCATGTCCCCCCCACCCACGAGCGCCACAGTGGCGCCAGGCCCCGTCCAATGAGGGGCCTGGTGAGATACAAACCCCCTAATGGGGGGACACCACCTGCATGGCGGGAAAGGTGTGGGGGAGATATAAGCCACCGCTCCCCCAGGTAGCTCCTGTCTTCGTGGAGCGGTGCACCGGTTTTTCAGACCCACCCGCCCACACCTAGGGAAAAACAGCAGTGTCGCAGTGCTGGACAGCAACATGTACGTTGACGGAGAAATAATGGTACAATGATTGGCTAAGGAGACACACCGACAGGGCGGTGTGTAGGAGGAGGGCCACTCACTTTGGGCTGCCACACGGCAGGGTGAATTGGCCAAGCCAAGGAGGGGGTAGCATACACAGACGGCACTCGCAGCCCAAACCCAGCCAGATGGCAGGGCACAAAATGGTAGCGAGTTGGGGCCTAACTCCGGGGAGAAGCTACCCCTCCCCCATACACGCAAAGGGCGTGGGAAACCAACCAAACGGTGGTCACAGAAGAGACAAGAAAAGAAGGACTACCAAGAAGTAACAAAGAACTGATTTGGGTGCCATTTATGAACTGGGGAAGTGTACAGAATGTACAGCAATATGATATACATAACATGCTAAGGATATGTAGGATTTATGACCAAGTTATGGCAGTTCGCAAATGACAAAAAGGGCCAGGGATCATACTAAATGACAAAAAGGTCATAGCAAATGACAAAAAGGACCAGGGATCATACTAATGATGACCAAAAAATGTACATAATCCTAATAAACTGAGGCCAACAAACGACCACTATAACTACAATGCATGTTGGCTAATTTATTAGCGTACAAGGTTGGTGGAGGGGGGGAAGGATAGACCAGAATGGGTGCAGTGCGGGGGTTATTGATAATAAAATTTCTTTACAAGCAGATGCAACATCTGACCGTAGAGGCACTGATCTGGGCAGATATATTTTATCTCATGACTTTGTTAATATTGTGAATTTTGTGGATGCAGGTGATAAAGACGTAGCCTCTTTTTGACACAAGGAAGGTAAAAGATACTAGGGTGTTCTGGTAAACCATGAATAATAAGTTAATTAACAGCAGTAATACAACATTAGCCACTCACATATGCCCCGACCAATGGGTTGCTCATTTTTGACGAATTTACACATCCGAGTGACATTAGAGTCGCTGCTACTGATAAGCCTCCACCTAGCTATCTCCTGGATATTGAGTCCTCGCTGCAAAAGATTATCAAAGCTATGGAAACCAGAGCTTCAAATAAATCTTTGATCCTGAAGAGGTCCCAATGGACTTATATAAACTTTGTTTAGACTTTGGGCCCCTTTTATCATAAATTATATTAACTTGACCTGTAACACCGGCCTTCCCCAGACTTGGAGAATGGTTATTATTGTTCCAGTGTTCTAAAATGGAAATTCTAAGAACTGTTATCAGCTGATTGGTCTCTTAGATTCCAGCTTGAAGATAGTTGGGAGCATTGTCTTGGAAAGACTGTCCACCTAGGTCGCCGAATTCGGTATTCTCTTTAAGATTCAGTATGGATTTAGAGCTGGGTTAGGGAATATGGAACAATGCCTTAATATGTACCTCCTGATTGGCAACTACACCGTAGCCAAACAAGGCTCCATCTTTTTAGCATTTATCGAACTCTCCTGCATCTTTGACAGCGTGATTAGGTCCAAATTGTGGGTGACACTGGAGTCCTTGGGGATTGAATCACTCTGTTATTAAAGATTGCCTTCTTTTTGATAAACGTTTCAGCATACCTTTGCTAGCATATGTTTTTAGAACCTTATCAGAGTTAGGGTGTTCTTCTTTGTTTATCTGATCGCCATCAGCATGCATGATAAAAAATAAATCAAGTTTTTGTTCCTGAAAAAAAGACATCCTGCATGGGTAATGAGGAGTCTGGTAAACATATGGTAAAGGCCTATGCCGCTAAAAAAACAAGTTTTGGCATAGAATCTTTCATATTAATGGCACTCAGAAACTGGGAAAGGTCCTTACTGTTTCGCTTTAGGGCAGGGACAGTGAGATACTTGCTTTGCTTTCCATTGGGCCATCTTTATGACGCATATGTCCATGTGATGGGGTTTCAGAACAATCACTGCTTCACTACTTTTCTTGTTTATTTTATGCTATTTTTACTAAAACGTTTTCAATCATGATTTTAAAGAAGTATAAATTTGTGTAGAGTAGCGGTCTGAATTGTGTTTTAGAGTATGATTTTTTTTAAAGTGCTATTTACTCAAGAAAAACTATGCATTGGTAATGGCTGATAGACTATGTTGACACTTTGCTATCAATTCTAATACATATGCTTAATTTCTTAAGCATTCTTTTATGTGTGTCTCTGACAGATGATCAAAGAGCGTTCAGATGTTATCTGCTACAAAATACAATTGTAAATAGGCCTCTCAGATTCTAGGCTCTAAGCCTGCCCCTCCCGCCCCCCCACACACACATGCATGCATGCACACACACCCCATTCTTGAAAGCACCACCAACAGAGTGGCCATAATTCCATCACATTAGTAGAGATCGTGTTTCTAGTCTCTAAACAGCGTAATGTTCAGACATATGACTTCCCTCTCTCTCAAGAAAAATCAATGACCAATATGCTGAAATCGTTCCCTTTTGCTGGTAAAACTATGTACCGCACAATAATGTTTGGAAACCAACATTTCAGCAAAAATTTATCGTTTGCACCAAGTAAAGTGTCTTGATTGTTGCTCCTTTCTTTTATTTTATTTTGAAATATGTGCATAGTTCATTTACAGTTATTTAACAGCAGTTCCTTTCACTTCCTATACCGCAGAAAGATTGTCAACTATGGGCCTCATTATGATGGTGGTCGGACGAGATGCCGACCGCCATTGTTTCAGGCTCGAGAAGACCCAACAAGGAGTTGGCGGTCCCAACAGCCCAATTAGGATATGCCCGACATTGCAGCTTGTCCTGCAGCCCGGAAAAGGGCAGCAACACATGCCACAATTAAAAAAGGGATGTTTTTAAACATCCATGTAGTGCATGGATGTTTAAGGGGACACCACATGTTCCCTCCAGCTAGGCCACCTAGCGCAGGTCTATGAGGAATGGGGGCCCCTAAATGTCCCTTTCCGACAGCCTTTTCATGGCGGTAGAACCGTCATGAAAAGGCTGAAGTCCCTTTCCGACAGACCATGAAAAGGTTGTCGGAAAGGGACATTGTTATCCCTACTGTGGTGCCCGCACAGGCACTGCCCCCATTGTAGAGATTAAGGTCTGACCGACGCCCTGACGTGCTCCCTAAGCCTGTCAGAGGGATGCTCTGTCCCTCTGACCACCGCAGTCTGACCAACTGCATCGTAATCCGGCAGTCAAAACCGCTATCCTGGCTGTCGGTCAGACTGCCACCGACAATATCCTCTCACTTTACAGTCAGTGAAGCAAAAGTAAACACCAGTTTAAAAAAAGGGAGGGATTTGTAAGAAGATATAGCCTGACCTTTGACCTTTGCATTTGAAAGCGCAGCAAATGTGAGATAATAAAAAGAAAATCGAAAGGCATCTTTATTACTCATTCACCTTCTGAACTCCAGCATGGCTATTGTTGGGGGTGCTGCAGTACCCCCACACCACTACTTCCAGTGAGTGCCTATGGATTTCATTGCACATTTTAAAATAACTACCATGTTGAGAAAATGTCATTCCTGCTTATGTTTTTAAGCTGTTGCTCCGGCCCCCGCTTTTACATTCTTAAAAATGTTTTCAAATAAAAAACAAACGTTTACGGGTGTGTCCTTTCCAAGGTAACCGAATTTGCTCAACCGCTGCAAGGTACAGTCCACCTAGCCGACAGTATCAGGTTCCTCTTTTTAATTTAAGCCATGCCGCGTTAACCATTTAAACGCATTCTGATGATTTAATCTAAATTGTAAAAACCAGAAACGTGCTGTGGGGTTCCGAGGTTCAGAAAAATATCTTTGTGGCCTTACGAACGTTGGTGTTTTGAGCTCTTTCCATCCTTCCATTTGGTCTCGTCCGCTCAGGCAATGGTTGCGTGCTGATGATTCACGTGCAGCTTGCTGAAAGCATTCTCTACCCTTTCACTGTACTGCTCCATTAACATGCAAGATCGGTCTCAGATTACATTTTGCCTTGCAGTTGGAACAACTGGCACGTCAACAGATTCAACAGGGCTCGACCATTGCAGGGACATTCTGTAAACAAATCTTGCAATGTAGGTCGTAGCATTTTAAGGAATTCAACTGTTCAAAATATTTTTGTACTTTATGAGGCAGGTAAATGATACATGGCCGAGGATTAGCTGTCTGCAGCAAGACTCAATGGCGTTCGTTATTATAATCGAATCTGCAGCCTGATATCTGACGGGTAGTACCGGGTAATACCGCTTAGTTTAAGTGCGACTTCGAGATGACGTGTTTGGTGCTGCTCTGTATTAAAAAGCCTGAGTCTGATAGATACTTACAATCAGTGGTCGAAGTGGGGGAAAAAAAGTAGGGGAACTGTGGGCGGAGACTCAGGGGGCGGGAATAACCCAAGGATTGGATTAGTGGGCGGAGTCAGAGGTGTGGCTAGAAATAGCAAAACATACCCATTTTTGAACGTTTGGCATTTCACTGACCAGTTACAGCTTATAACGTTATTTAATTCAAAGAATCAATAAACATGTTTATTTGAGGTTTAATATACAAGTTGTATATATTTATATTTTTTACAATGTGGGACATGTTTCCAATCACAGAATATTCCTAATACGCTTATAAGTGGAATCATAAGCCATTTGTCTCCGAGCCATGCAGTTTCTTTCATCTGCACTTCTCCTCCCTTTTTCTAACCATTTCTGAACATAAAATTCAGGTTTAAATTCTATGACAGGTGGCCCCACGATATTTATGAACATTGTAGAAGACAGACGATTGATTGATATTCTGTTCCGCAGTGGTGTGAGCACATCATTCATTACACTAAAGCCCCGTTCACATTCAGCAGTGGAGGTACAAAAGGTGTTTATAATGTGCATTAATGGTTTCAGGCTTTCAGAGATGCAATTTTTATTTTGTTTGTACTCTCTGAAACCAAGGATGTACTGCCTGGTATCAAATGCATGCAACCTGCTACAAAGATTTTGTAATTCTCCCTCACCGTATAAGATGTCTTCTGGATCTGGCCAATAAACTGGTTGTAGGAGTTTCATTCTATGTACTAACTCTTTGTATTCTATTTCATCATTGTTTGTGGTTGTGCATCTAGAAACATTTGATGCATTAGACATTGTCATCCTTTTTCGCAGGTTATTTGCTAAACTCCTAAAGAACTGTGCCCTATTGATGCTAACACAGCCTTTGTTCTGTTGCAGTCCTACACCAGCAAACTGCATCCGTTCAGCAGCATCTAATGCAGTTGTAGCAAACAAAGGGCCCAGGTGCATCAGCCATTGATTCAAACAATAAAATCTGCATCTGTATTGAACGATCGGCCTCATATATGGTCATATCACGCCGCTGCAGCCTTCTGGATAGGTCACCCAATTCTGTGAGAGCATCATATAAAATGCCCATAAAAAGCCACTGCTGCTCTAGGGTGTGCTGCTTTGTAGACCTGCCCGCAAGACTGGTGGTGAACCTGGGTATGAATTGTGGTGGACAGGGCTTCAAGTTTACCCAACTGGCCACCGGTAGGGTTCACCTGCTGGTGCTAAGAGACCAAGGCTTCTAAGGTCTAGTGGGGCCTTCTAAAGTCTAGCATGGGTGCTCCCTCAGGAGTGGTCTGATGGACGAGGCATGAAGGCTGAACCAGGTTCCCCAGTTCCAAATTTGGTAGCTCTGGCCATAATGCCACATCCTATCCCCACCGAACACCCTTCTGCCCCACTGAGTGAAACTCGCACTGTCTTCACCTACAACCCAATTCTGCCCCATTATAAGCACCTGGATGTGACTCATTTCAAATTATGCAGTGCCTGAAAAAAGTAACAACATTCTGGGAAAAGCAAATACTCATAGGGAATGCAGGATTATGTAAAGCATGCAAAATATAAGCAGGAACGACATGTTACCTTAACGCTTTTACTCTCGTTCAGAAATCAATGAGTATTTTTTGTCTCAAACATTGAGGACATGAATATAGGGCTCCTCCTGTACACATGTGTTAAGCAGGGCTCAGAGACAAAGGAACTCTTCAAGAGAATCTGGTCTGACTCACGGAAACCCACAAGGGCTCCTTCTTATCCACAAATTGTGCACTCTTGATTGTCAGCGCCAGGATGCCTGTTAGGTGAGAGTGCGCTTTACAAGTGAGATAAATAAATAAATAATTCTTATTCATGTCAGCCAGCTAGCTGCTCAAACATAGTATAGCACATATGTATTCAAGTGTCCTGCAAAGAAGAATGAGTGCGAGTAAGTAAATGTAGGTGTGAATGATTGAGTGCCTGAATGTAACTGAGCATGAGTGAAAGAGTGTATGTCGATGAAAGTGAGAGAAAGTGAGTGAGAAGGAGTCACGTAGAGTAAGTGAAACTGTAAGTTAGAATGAGGTAATCAGAGTAGGAAAAAGTGGTGAGACTGAGTGAGTGAGAATGTGATACCGAATGTTGAAGAGTGAGTGCAAGTGAGCAATTTTGAGTAAAAGGGAAAGTGAATGAGAATGAATAATGGGGGTAGTGAGCCTGAGTGAGATAACATGTGAGCAAGCAGGACAAAACACAGGCCGTGGCAAAGTGGAGGTAAATATTTACTTATGGGAGGAACATATTGTGCATCTTGAAAAAAAATGTGGTCAACTCCTGGGGATGTTGTCTTGGCACAGTAATGGCTTTTGAGAGAATTTGTGTAAAAATGGGGTGTTGAAAATAAAATGCAGTATTTGACCCTATAGTTTTTTTTTCAAAATTATCTTGGGAGTAGCAACACCCAGACTGCAAATCCTCCGGGCCCTCCTTTATCTCTTCTTAGTCTTACAAGGCCCAGTAAATCACACTCTTTTCCAAATCTCTTTCTAAATATTATCACTCTCAAAAACTGTTTTTTCTATGTAATTTTCCTTTGATGGGAAGAGGAGGTTTCTGAGGTGGTAGTATCAGGCAAGTGACACTACTTGGGCTCCCTCTGTTCGAGCCTTCATGGAGGATCCCTCTTCATTGCTACCTCCACCTGACCCCAGACTCCGCAACGCACTTCCTTACAGGCTTGATTATCCACTACTCCTCTCCAGTGCACCTTATCTCACAGCTGACCTTGGGCCCCAGCACCATTGTGCTCCACTTTCATTTTTCCCGGTAATAACATTAGTAAAATCACCTTCAAACTTAAAACATTGAATATAGCAGTAAATATAATTAGCACACACTTTAAAGTATGTGCCACAGTAGCCCTTATGACCCGACTGCTAATTAAATAAACAAAAACAGAAAGGCCATGACAAGCCACACCAATAATCACTGCCATATGCCACAAGTGCTCCTCATCTCCCCATAGCCCCTCCCCCTCATGACCTCCTCCTCGGATTCCCTCACTGCCACCCGCCACCAGTGCCCCTCATTTCGCTGTAGCCCCTCCCCCTCATGACCTTCTCCTCAGAATCCCTCACTACCATCCTCCAGCAGTGCCCCATATCTCTCCCTAGCTCCCCCCTCCCCCATGACCTCTTCCTCAGATTCCCTCACTGCCACCCTCCAACAGTGCCCCTCATCGCTCCATAGCCACTCCCACTACCTCCTCCTCGGATTCCCTCACTGCCACCCTCCAACAGTGCCCCTCATCTTTATGTAGCCCCTCTCTCATATGCATTTCATTTGTTGTGTAGCGCTACTCATATCAGTGTAGTGTGTGTCAGTACTTTACACCACGCACACATTATACAGAGACAACGAATCATACAAGTATGTAAATCAGCCTACAGGGAATGTCACATAATCCAATGAGGATTACAAGGTGTATGAATCACATGTCATCCATACTGGTGGGCAGTTATTTTAAGAGGGTTTGGTCTGGAGAAGCACAAACTCAGGATTTAAAGAGTACTCCAGTGGTTAGGGGTTGGCTTTACTGATAAAAATGTATATCTGCCCAAAGATACTCATTTTAGCAACATTAGAATAATGAAAGACTGGGGAAGTTCTAACTATATCACAAAACAAAAAACGCGAAGTTCTAACTATATCATTCAGGTTTGCATACAGCTCTTTGATGACAGTTCATTGGTCACTGTCCTATGTTAGGATTGTAACTTCTGAACTGCAAGCAACACAAGGATCTCTGTCACAATGACAGTAACCCACTGAGCTTCCACATAAAATACAGTTCATCTGCACTTAACTACTAACAGAGAAATGATTGCTCTCCAGCAGGATCATTAATCCCCAGCGTTATCTGGGCATTTTTTATTGTCCTATTGTTGTCCTGCATCGGCCATGATAATGATAAAAACGGATTAAATGAAGCACACACGAAGTACATGTCCTGCTGCGCCTGTGCAGAATTTAAAAAGAAAAACAAATAGTGACACATTCTCCTACCTACTCCATTAGTCAATCTTAGTGTCGCAGCCTGAAGTGATAAGCAGTTGCAGGGGTTGGGAAAGGTGAATCAAAATAAACAAACTTCTTTTCTCCTGCGCTGCATAGAAAAAGAATATCCACGCCGCAGGACAGTCTGCAAAGGTTACCGCGGCCAAAGAAAGGATGTGCCGCCTTTCGCCATGCCCCTGTTGGAGATGAAGGGGTGAAAAAATAAACAAAGCCTCGCTAACATGTAAATGGTCTTTTAAAGACCTGTGAAGTACTCGGGTAAGGCTGCGATAATCTCAAAAACTGTCTGTGTGCGCGCCCGGGCGCCCACACACGACGGGGGAGGTGTGAAGCACTTTGAGCCCCATGGCGTTTCGCGCCTGCCTTCAAGCCCTTACTAGAACCGGGCCTGAATTAGGGCAGTCCCGGGACGCTTTTTTTAAATCAAGAAGTAGGGGAACGGACTAGCATAATTTTTAAAAGTAGGGGCACGCCGTGCCCCTCCGTTCCCCCCCACTTCTAACACTGCTTACAATATCATCTGCTTAGGTCAGAGGCTGGGTGAGACCCGAACCAAGGAGGAGTATATAAACGAATGAATCTGGTCTCAGATGGCATTGGGAGGTATGGGACGAAACTGGTGTGTGTATGTGCCCCCTTGTTATGAAATGTGCGTTGTGCCAAGTACTCATGAACTGTGTTTTTTATAAGGCTCCCCGCATGCGGGGGCTTATTTATGAGACCAGTTATTTTTGTACCACTTTACGTGGTGCAAAAGGGATGCAGGGCTCTCATAAAGATTTATGAAGCCACGCCAAACCACTCTGTGGCTTTCAGTGACCTCATAAATTATGGGTAAGGCGATGCAGCTCAAGTCACTGCGTCACCTTACTATGTGCCCGGGAAGTATTTCATGGGCGTTCCAGTGGGTTTTCTCAGGCCACCCCCATGGAATTTGACATTGCCCCAGATTTACAAAGTTATGTAAAGGTGCCCCTTCCTGCACAAAAACAATTCTGCCTGCAACAGAGGTAACCGGGTGCCTACAGGTTGTATGACGGAACCCCGCATGCATTTACCCTGCATGCCTTTACAACACAGTCACTCCCTCAACTGCGACGTTACCACGCATTACTTTACCACACAAGTTGTAACAATGACTTGCTTTAGGGGGCTCTGGACTTTAGAATAGTACAAATTACTATTCCAACTCCAGTCTATGCAACAGTAGGGAAGGTGTTGGACTTAAAAATCCAACACCAGTTCATCAACGCACCCCCTGAAGCAAGTCCTTGCAACGACTTTCATGGTAAAGTAACGCGCTGTAATGTCGCAGTCAGGGTAGTGTCTGCATTGTAAATGGCGGTCGTTGTTGTGGCTGCGGGGTAAAGGATGTTTGCCATGCATACATTAGCGCTAGGCTGCCAAAATGGCGCTAGGGCAGGCAGAAAGGACAGGAATGCACCGTATTGCTTAAATATGGTGCATTCCTGCCCTTTCACTTTGGCGTAGGGCACCACAGCAAGGTGTCTTGCTGCACTCTCCTACACCAAAATGCCTTAATTGAGGCCCTCCATTTTTGCTGCAGCTATTTTTAAAATATCAAATATAGTGTAGGGGGGAAGCAATATGTTTATTGTCTGAAATGCTTTTAATAGATGCTGCAGTAGAAAGTGTACGTTTTATGCTCTTTGTCGGGCAATGTTTTTATAGATCGGGCTAGACTAGTTTTAGTGTATGCTCCCATGTTTTTAGAGGTTTTTAAATTGTATGCATTGGTTTTAAAAGGTTTTATGGTCAATTGTCCCAAGAAAGTTGTTGTTATCTCTCTCCCTCTCTCTCTCTCTCTCTTTCACTCTTTGTCAAACCAATGAGGTAAATATACCTCCAGAATCCAGCGTCAAGTGAGTGTTCTAAGCCAGCTCCAAATAAATTAAATAACATTGTGCTTATCGCAAGTGGGCATCCCAACAGGGCCAAATAAGATGGCTTTCTGGCACAGAACTCCTGTAGCTAAAATCATGGCACCCAGTTCACTGATGCAAAGAATCTGCAGTGATGAAGCCCAGTTGTCACCACACACACACCAAAAGGAAGGATGACAGTGTTTATCACCATCCTTTGTGACCAAGTTCAGGTGTTCTAGTTCACCACCCTATGAATCAGAAGCATGGAAGCACTTTCCCAGTCACCAACACACTTGGACAGATAATCAGGTGGAAGAGGGTGACTGTGATCACCATCATCCCTTTGTCAGGATTCTGGCAAGGCATCAGGCACACTGGGACCGAAACCAGTGGAAATTTAGAAGAGTTGGAACACCGGACCACTTATTCAGTTTAGACATGCACTTACTCAGTGCTTAATTATTCCTGGGTTCTCTCATTGCCATTGTTTTTCTGTCTTTCTCTTCTTCCTCATTCTTGCTCTGGATCAAAGTTTGATGAGCAAAAGTAAGCGCTGGTCCCCAAAAATGAGTGCCGGAGGGCACTACCCCACCTGCTCAAATTAAATACTGCACTTACTTCCTGGGTGTGGAGTAATTTCTGAGAAAACCGTGGCAGAGTACTATTTAAGACTCCCTGGTGGACCTAGTCTTCACCTGGCAACGTGTTGCTAGGTTGCACAGACTTTCCAATTTTAATTTAGTTTGCATGTATTTTGTGTCTCTCACATTTATTGTTTTTATCCCTTTTGGTTCCATAGGAAGACCATTTTTTCCTTTTGTTTTGCTACTGTTCTGTTCCTCTATAGAGTTAGACCAGTGTGTTTGCAGTTGCATCCTTGGGCCCTCTAATGGATTCCTAGTCAGCTCACAGCTCATCACAGCACCATCCTCTGCTGGAATCAGAAAGGATGGTTTATTTATGTAATTTGTTATTGGTGAAAGGGCTGGAGTAACTTACCATCTGTTCTCTGTCTTTCGACGGATTTATATCCACCAACCTTTGTGATATAACCAGCAGCAACTGGCAAGACCGAGAGCAGTGGGCAGGCAAATGGGTGGTGTGTGGGGCAATCATGTGCGGTCAATCAATCAATGAGAATTTGTATAGCATAGCACTATCACCTCTAGGGGTATCTGGGCACTGTGAATACAAAATCTCTGTCAAGGATCCAGGACAGAAACAACCAGAAAGAGGTCAAATAAAGGTCAGAAACAAGCAGAAAAAGGAAAAATGAAGGTCAGAAACTAGTAGAAAGAGGAAAAATGAAGGTCAGGAATGAGCAGAAGGAGAAAAAATAAAGGTCAGAAACAAGCAGAAAGAGGACAAAAACAGGGCAGAAGTGAGCAGAAAAAGGCAAAATAAAGGTCAGAATTGAAAAGAAAGAGGTAAAATTCATCTCCTCATTAATGCTATTGCTTTGGGTGCTGCGGTCCCAAAATCCTGGCAGGGTGCAGTTATTATTCCGATTTTCAAGAAAGGCGATCGATCCCTGCCAGGCAACTATAGGCCAATAAGTCTTATTGATACCATTCAAAAGGACGTGGGACGTGTGATCGTCAATAGGCTCCTGGAATGGGTGGATGAGACCAATGCTCTCTCACCATTCCAGGCTGGCTTTCGACGGTCCACAAGTACAGTGGACCAGGCATTCCGCTTTACCCTGATACAATGGAAGACGGTGATGCTGGGCAAAGGTAGCTTGTATGCGGCCTTTGTCGATCTACGGGCCGCTTTCGACCTTGTTCCCCGTTCCAAGCTTTGGATGGTTCTAAACAAGCAGGGCCTTCCTAGCGATTTACTGTCTTTGATTATGAGGTTGCATGAATCTAACTATGCCAGAATCCAGTGGGGAGGACTCGGTTCGGTAACCACGGACTTCCCTGTTGAAAGGGGAGTGCGGCAGGGATGCTCGATGGCTCCTGTTCTTTTCACCCTATATATTAATGATGTTGTTGCCCGCATGACCTCTGCTCAAGTGGACGCTCCTTTTTTAGCTGGGATTAAAATCCCTATTTTAATGTTTGCTGATGACACGCTCATCCTATCTAAAACCCCCAGTGGACTCCAGCGTGCCTTATCTATTTTTGACCAATTCTGTAGGGAGTATGGATTAGAAATCAACACTGCCAAAACAAAGCTAATGATATTCAACCCTCACTGTAGCTTTAAATCAAAAATTATTCTGAATGATCGCCTGCTAGAAGTAGTGAACACCTTCATGTACCTGGGCATGCATATATCTAGCGAGCTGAATTGGCGGCATCACACTGATATTGCTACACTTAGGCATAGGCAATTGGCAGGCGCTATTTCCTCAGAGCATAGAAAATCATTGACCAAACCTATAAAACCGGTTCTACAGGTGTATGAAGCCAAAGCTCTAGGCTCCGCTTTATATGGTGCTGAGCTCTGGGGCTTTGAGAAGGTTGTTGCTCTTCAATCCTCAGAAAATAAATTTTTAAGGGCAATAACAGGTCTTCCTAAAAGTACCTCATTGTTGCCCCTTAAATACGACCTGGGCAGAAAAGCAATCTCAGATTTGGTACAACTGCGCCCTATTTTGTATTGGCGCAGGATATGGACAACTCCTGTCCTTTCTCACTATGTAGATGGTTTTTTAGATATCATAAGGTCTGATGCTTTCCACAAAATAGAATGGTTAAAGGCACTTAGGACATCTCTGTTTAAACTTGGTTTGCGCTCACTTTGAGACGATCCGGCGAGAGCCAGCTTTCCATCTAAAAGCACCTTAAAGAATATTTATTGGAAGTCGGTTGCTCGACGGAACTGGAACAGCTTGAGTGCTGGTTCCATGACTGCAGACTTTATGGAGGTTAAGATGTATCCTTGTCTGGAACCATATTGGGATATCATAACAAGGCCCTTGGAAAGAAAGCTCCTTTTCCAACTGAGAGTAGGTGCACTTCCCCTCAAATCTTTGACATCTAAGTGGGAAGGGGGTTCGTGTGACGGATGTCCTGTATGTGGCACAGATAAAGAAACCATTGGACACTTTTTATTTGTCTGCAAGTTTTACGCGGTCCCAAGGCGTAACTGGTTGTCCCCGATGTGTAAAAATCTAGGAACAACCAGTGGCATCGTGGCCCTGCGTATAATACGTACTAATACTTTGCCATGGATTACAGTAGCCACTGCAAAATATTTAGGCTGGGCGTGGACAATTAGACAGAGATTGCTAGTCGTTTGACTATTCTCATGACTTAGGAGAGACTGCTAGTCCTTTGATTATTCTCTCTTATGTTTTATGTTTTTTAAAATATTTTTTAACTATTTACCGCTTAAGAAAAACATGTCATAGGGTCACGTATAGGATATGTGTATGCTTTGTATCTATTGATCTTAATTTAATTCTTTTTTAACCATGTATGAAATTGTTATTGTAAAATGTTTTTTTGCTTTTATGAATAATATTCGAATAAAGCATACTTTGACTTGACTTGACTTGACTTGAAAAGAAAGAGGTAAAATAAAGGTCAGAAAAAGAGGAACGAGGCAAAATAAAGGTCAATAAATGAGCAGAAAGAGGCAAAGTAACGGGCAGAACGAGCAAAGAGAGTACTTATCCACTCCGCTGGCCCGCCTCCTCCTGTCCCCTGCTTCAGTCCCTCAGCACTGGAAGCTTGAAGAAGTTGAATTCTCTGCACCAATTCAGATGCTGCTCTCATGGGGGAAACAGCTATTAAAACGCAGTCACAACCACGCATGACTGTTACCAGGAAGCCATTACCACGCAAATGCCTTTACCACACATGCCTTTAACATGCATATGCCTTTACAACAAACGATAAAGGCTTATGCGTGGTAATGGCTTTGTGGGACATAATGGCTTTGTGGTAAATATAAGTCCAATTTACGCTGTGCAATTTAAATACATACACATCATTACCTTTTAAAGAATCCGGTCAGAAGGTTCCCAGAAGATCACAACTAAGTTCAGTGACTGAGTTGGCAGCGAACTGAGCCACATGACCAGTGAATGAAATGGCAGCGAACTGAGTCACATGACCTTCCACAACCCGTAGCGCACTCCAATGATGCAGGAAGCTGATTAAACTCACTTCCGGAAAGAACACCACAGCACACAAGAAGGTGAGGGTGCTAATTTTACATGAAACGGCCGGCATGTCATTTAGCAGCTGTACTGAAACGTAGTTTCCTGTGTACCAGGGCAGCAGTAAAAATTGGCACGCAGCTTTGGCAGTATGAGGGATCGTGCGGTAAAGTAGAATGCCTCAAACTGTAGATGAATGAGCACCAATGTGTCCACAAATAAACAGACAATGAATTAATCAGACGAAGCAGTAAACTACAACGTAACCTAATAATGTCCGTTCTCAGTCACGAGTGCATATAAGCTACGTTTGGCTTAACTAAACAGGTTAAAGGTGCTGAGTAGTCTTTACAATGAAATATTTGTAATAAAGGCATGCGTGGTAAAGGCATATGCATTGAATACATTTTCGTAGAAAATGCATATGTGGTAATGACCCATGCATTGTATAGACGGCGTGAAAAAGCATGCATGGTAATTGCATGTGTATGTGATAATGTTCAGCAGCATGACAGCAGCACCAGAATTGGCTGGAGTGTGCTGCCTTGACGCTCCTACAGGCACTGTGTACCTGTGCCTGCTCGCCACTGAGCTGAGTGGAGAGGTTCACACTGCGCATGTCAGGCTGGCTGTCGCAAGAGAGCCGGCCAAAGTGACGTGCCCAGTTTTAAATGGTGGAGTGAGCAACACTCCCCTGCTGGCTGTCAGCAGCAGTGGCCCTGCCCGCAAACACCGTCTCAAGCTGGGGAAAGGGAAAAATGAAATGGTAATAAATTCAATTTATTACCATTCTTTTTTTACTTTTGCAGCGCTGGCAGTAGTGGGGCGACACTCAACTGCCCTAAACGAAGCGTCGCCACTGGTTATAATCAGACAGAGTTGTGCCATCCCATGAAACAGAAGTGACCCAAAAGAGAGGGGTCTCCAATCCAGTAATCCTTTCTTGCTCCCTCTCACTACTTCTCCACGGATTTCTATGTGTGGTAACATTTTCCATTCTGTCCACCAGTGCAGGTACTCTGGGACGTCTAGCTTAGAAAGGGTCTACAACTTCAATCCTCTTACAGTCAGGGCTACTTCACCCAGTTGGCCCTCAACAAATTAGCAGTGATGTGGATCGGTTTCCACTTGAATAGGCCAAACATTAAATAGAGGCAGATTGTCAGTATTCACTGGTCTCCCTTGCAGTCGGAGTCATATGACCCAGCCTGCTGACCCAGACCATTCTGCTGCAAGAAAGCCCCACTTTTGTCACCTGTTTAGCCATTAGGTCATCAGCAAGGGACTCTCTTCCATCAGCTACTCAAGCTGTCCATCACCTTGGTATCCAGAGCAAGGTCCAACAGAGTCCATGATATGTCTTGGTTTTTCAGGTTACTGTCTTGAAAGGTGTGAGAAATTGGATTGTTGGTTAAGTGGGGTGTTAACCTGCACAAGCAAAAGCCACAATCCCTGTTAGGGCAAGCCATACAAGTCATCCCTAAAAGTCATTAAATTAACCTGTGCTTAACTCACTGGTAGCTTGGCACAAAGCAGTCAGGCTTAACTTAGAGGCAATGTGTGAAGTATTTATGCAGCACTCAAACGGTAATAAATTAAAAACACAACTCAAGAAAAATCCCACATCAATTTAGAAAATTAAGTAAATTTTAAAAACGTATTCGACACCATAACAAAAATCCAATCAGGGGAACTGGAGTTATTAATTTTTAAAGTGTAAGGTAAAAACTAGCGCCTAAAAGATCAGTGTGACACTTGCAGGCATCTAGTCACACGAGGCTGGGTCAAAATTGAAAAATATAACTGACCGCCTTGGAGCATGAGTTGTATACAAAAAATGGATTGGGCCCGGTCAGCGTTTACCTCCGGAAATAGAAGAAATTGCAGGATAGAATATTCTGAGAAGGTGAAAGCTCAGCGGGGCAAGGCTGCAGGTGGTGTCCGAGAGGGAGGCATCGTCACCGGGGAGCCGCTGGATGAAGTTGTGGGGAAGATTTCGACACTTGGACCTAATCTCTTTTTTGGAAGTCAAAAATCTCCAGCAGGGCGAGGCTGGAGGCTGTGGCTGAACAAATGCCCAGCAATACTGGATACCCCTTCTGTGAAGTGCCGCTAAACAGAATTTGCTGCTGCAGAGAAGAACGTAGAAAGAGGTTCCGCTAAGTTAGGTCAGCAGGTGATGTGCCTTGGGCGGATAGACGAGCAGGTTGGTCCCAGTCTACCCTCAGTTCTCAGAGCACTTCTTAGCCAAAAATCTTCAAAGTCCAGAGTTTGGGATTTTGGCTATCTGGGCACCTTTAACACCACCACCAAGGGTCAAGGACTGGAGGGGCACCACCTGGGGGTGGATTAGGACTCACTGGTTGCTGGGTCCAGTTGCGAGTAAGATCGTTGGAGCCTTTTCAGTCCCTGAGGCTCTTATCAGGAGGTCAGCCAGCTAGCCTTTGGAGTTACTCTGGTAGTCCTGGGTTCAACAAGTGGAACAAACAGCAGTGCTTGCCCCTGAGGGTTCAAAACAGGCTTCAGGCAGCAAGGCAGTCCTTCCAGGTGCAGCAAAGAAGTCGTCTGAAGTACACAGCAGGCCACAGCAGCAGGCAATCCCCTGAGAGACCTTCCGCAGGTCCAGAAAGTAATCTGAAAAGAGGCTCTGAGGGTCCTAATATTATATCTGCCACTTTCTTTGATGTAGGAGAACTTTCGAGAGAACTCCCTTTAAAGAGCTTGAGGTTTCTTGCCTTCCCCGCTCTGGCATCAGCCTGGCCGCCTGAACAATGCAGGAGTGAGAAGTCCTTTGTGTGATGGCTGAGCACAGCCTATTGATTTGCAAGTGGGGCTGTGCCCAACTCCTTTCCCATCCTGGCCAATGGTGGGCCACCCAGGCACACTTAATACCTCTATTGTGTGGCTGTCTGAAAGGAATAAACAAAATTCAACTGCCGACTACACCCAGTCATGTGACACAGAAATAGACTGCAGAAAAATGGCCACTCTCTAAAAGTGGATTTTCAAAATTGTAACTTAAAATCCAACTATACCATTAAAGAGGATTTGAAATTACAATCTCTAAGACACCAAACATGAAATCCTTACCTGCTCCCAATCAAAGATTCGCACTTATTAAATGACAATGCAATATTATCCTATGGGAGAGGAAGGCTCACAGTGGTGAAAAACGAATTTTGGAGTTTTTTACTACCAGGACATTTAATACTGAAAGTACATGTTAAATCTTTTAATTACAATGCACCCTGCCCCATGAACTACCAAGGGACTAAGGTTTGACAAGGGGATTATTTTGCCAAGTTGAATTAGCAGTTTAAAATTGCATTCAGGCTGCAAGGCAGACCTAGAAGATGTTTTAAGGGGTTACTTAAATGGGTGGCACAATAAGAGCTGCAGACCCACTAGTAGCATTTAATTTACAGGCCCTGGGTACATGGTATACCATTTTACTAGTGACTTATAAGTAAATTAAATATGGCAATTAGGTAGAAGCCAGACTTACCATGTTTTAGGGAGTAAGCACACGCACTTTAGCACTGGTTATTAGTGGACAACAAAAACGAATTTAGCAAAATAGTAGGGTGAAGTCAAAAAGCCTGAAGGAATTGTGAATGTAGGGTGTATAGAAGCAGGCTCACAGGATGTAAGCGTCTTAACATTTGTGTTAATATGTGCCCATCTTTAGTCATGTGGCTTTGGATACAGTAACCATCACCTGGGGTCGAATCTGCATCTGCTCAACAGAAACACATTAACTTGTACAACAGATGGCACCTCACCATACAAGCATGTTTCAACATATGTTGTAGCACACTGAAATGTGCATTGCTAAGCATGTCTGGGCAGGGGTCTGTTGCATATGTCTAAAATTGTGTATGACACAGGTTCAATATTTTAACACAGACACTGTTAGCAAGCAGGTGCAGGTAGTTATGATGGTATCAGAGTCACTCAGTGTGTGATTCTGCCACATATGTTCCATCAACATGCAGCATACTTAGCTCAGACATGCTGCATGCTTTTGAGCTCCCGAGCTAAAAAATATCTGTTTGATTGACAATAAGGGTGGCTAAACATACCTGCTGTGTTACACCTAATTTGTTTGTAGACAACATACCTGTCCCTGTAGTAGTATGCCAGAAAAAATGCAGATTTATGAAAAGATGCATGTCAGTGCCAGCAGGGTAACCATCACAATCTAACATATTTTTCCATGTGATATTTGTGGCATTTGTTTTTGAGATTGGAAACATTATTCAAAATATATGTTCTTGATCCATGACAGACAACAAATCACATGGCTACATGTGTGTCTGTTCATGTATTTGTACATCTCATGTACATAATTAGATCTTCAATTTATTTGCCTTCCACAAGGTATGGATGTTGTAATCTAGCCTCAGGGGTACTTGAGCCTTCCTCAGAGTCATGGTGCAAGGATGCCTGCATTATATGCTACAAAGTAGTAGGTCAGATCTGTGCTCCATCTTGCATACACACACTACTGAGAAGCATTGTCTATTTCATAATGTGTGTAGCCGAATACAGGCTCAGGATGATGTGTGTACAGAAACATGTTTACGTATGACTCGTCATGTTTTTGGTTACATGTGTGAATCAGAAGCCACATGTAATGTAGCCCAGTCATATTTTGTAGGATATAAATGACAACCCCCTATCCATGTATTGGTTACCTGACACTGAGTAGGTGAAGTAAGCAATGTGTGCTGGCTTGTGTGACTCCAGATGGGGTATGCAACATAGAGGCACACTACTTGGACTGTTTCACCTTAACCACTTTCACGTTTGTTGATGAAAAAGTGTCAGCCCGCTCGCAGGATGGAATACCAGAACTTAATTTACAAAACCTGGACTATGTGTTCAATGTAAAATCAAAGCATCATCACAAGTGTGAAACATTGTTTGGTATGATATGGTTCTAATGTCATTGTGGCCATATTTACATAATGTGCACCTACACAGATGGCACCAGACTCTGTTTTCTTTGGTCAAGTAGGGGATGTCCATGTAGAGACAGTATATTATGCATATATCCATCGCCATTTCTGGAGTTGGTCTGGTTAGGCACATATGATTGAGTTATAATGGCAGCCTATTTTCACATACATCAAGTACATGAACTTGTTTGTGGACTATGTTGTTGTTTTGGGGATATCATTTTCTAGATATTTTAATTGTTAGTTAGGCATAGAGTAAGTGGTGAGGTTAGGTTTAGTGTAGGTAGGTTTTATATTTTAAACGTTTCATAGATAAGTTCTTTTAGATATTTTACTCATTTTATAAGGATTTTAGTGGGTGGGGGGGTTTGATATTTAGGATATGTAAAAAAATATATATTTATAAAAATAAAATACCCCAAAAATATTTTTTAGTTTTACATGTGTTGGTACTTTTTGTTTAGGTGTAGTTGGTATTAGTATTGTGCTAAAATATGTGTGTTAAGGGGGTGGGGTTGATGTTTAACATGTCATTTGTGTTAAATGCTTAGGATAGATTTAGATAAGTTAGTTTAAGGTAGTGTTAAGGTTTGTTAGTGTAGGTAGATGAGGCTTAGTTTAGATAGTGTAAGTTAGTGGAGGATAAGTAGCTATAATTGTTTAGGATGACATTTTTATAAAAAAATGTTTTCTACTTTCACAACATAGTAATCACTTCATTCTGAAGCGTTGTCATCATTGATTAGGGTTGACTTGAGTACCTGATGTAGCTATTCCCTGCAGTCTTTGGAGATATGTGTTACTTTGTGAGAGGCCTATGGACAACAGTTAGTCTACCTCACAATTGAGTCACTTAAGGGCTCTTCATCATTCTTTAGTCACTGTGAGAAGTCCTCTTCATGTGAACTGACACACAGCCCAATACAGAAAGTCACCTACTGTAACACTGTGTGTGTAATAGATGCCGCATGTATAGTAGAGATGGTTCAGTAACTCCAGATTACCCATTCCTGGTGGTGCTGGGACACACACTAGTGCCTGCCACTAATACCCTCACCCTTGCAGCATTGTGCTAGTAGGTTATTGTTGTTAGCTTGTTACAAATCGTGATTGTGGCCCCCACCTGCCTGGTTAATCTCAATTATCCTTGGCATTGAGTACTTGCTAAGTGTGGCACTTCACACGTGAGACTTTGTACAACCTATTGTTAAGTTTCAAAACCATAAGTCTCACATTTCATATTACCTTGGGTATGTGTAGTATTATTCCTGGCTCCTAATGAGTAATATGAGTGTATATTGTACAATTGATGTCATGTGTGGTTAAATTCACACTCAATGCATGTGAGAGCTCTCAGGGGCAGAGGAACTCATTTACCCTACTTAACCCAGTGCGCCTTTCAACTCTATTTATCAGTTGACACGGGACCCCAAAAACATATTCATTGCATTTCATGCATACTGACAACCAAGGGGTTGGACTGATCATCTACATCTTTGAATGGCATAGGTATGATGCAAAATCAGAAGGAGTCTGGGCATGAGTATCTGCATATTGTCAGTGCATGCACATTTAAAGTACTTTAGTATCTCTTCAAGGTAAGCATTGAGACTATCATATGTCCTTGATTACATTTCATGATCACTGATTAAGATATATTTTGATGTGTGAAACAGTGTTAGTGGCTCATATAACTCACAAGACCTATTTGAAGCGCAGGTAAGCATTTGTGTGATTAGTAATGCATTTTCACTGTGAGCCAGTCCAGAAAATGATGGTTATTATCACATCATGAAGTTCAATTGGTAAATGAGACATTCTGCATAATTCCATGACAGTAGATGTACATAACGTGGCTCTTCGAATGATCCTAATTGGTGAAACTCCACATACTCCACACCTGAGCCCCCTCTCAGATGAGGAGTTAATCCTCTGGCAACCCCATTCCATTCCTTTGCTTTAAAGTCCAGGTTTGGTTGCATGGGCCTGAGTTAGACACACTAGCTTAATAGTGCAAAGAGGCCTGCATTGGCGCAGTCAAGTTGGGCAGGGTTCAATGCCCATGCATGAAGTGCTGCTCCAGTCCATTTTTTTTTGCTTTGTATTGTGAGACGTGTAGCTCTGGTTACTCATGTTCTACATTCCACTGCAATTCCCAGTATACAAAGGTGAACCTGGACTGGTGCTGCACTTCACACATGGACTTGAAAAACTTGATGGAACTTGACTGGGCTGCAGAACATGTAACTGGGCAGCATGACTTACATTTATGTGATTTATGAGAGATCCCTTCCCTTTCCCTTGCACACAGCACAGTGCAGTGCATGATCACAGTGTGCTGCGTGACATTTTTAACCATATTGTCCCTTGTTGCCCCTTACTCTGTAGGTCTTACTGGACCTCAAATCCAGCACAGTCCTGTCCTTAAACTCCTGCCACTAACTCTCCAGGGATGACTGATGCCACCGGCTCCTCCAAGGCATCCAGCACCTCCTGGCCCTCAGGTCCTCCTCCTCCAGTCCACAAGGTTGCCCTCAGGTTCTTGGCCAGTTTCTCCTTGGTCTTGCGCCTATAGTTACGCCAGCACTCTTTATCTTCTCCACTATGGACTGCCAGATGACTTCTTTCTTCTTTAATGGCCATTTTGAGGTGAGAAAGAGAAGATGTTCATTCCTTGTCACCTTAGTTATTTAATGTTTGGTTCTTCTCACTGAATTACTATTTCTCTTCCCCTGGGGGTCTATCTGGACATCCTGGCAGGGTTGTTGGGGTTGTTGGGGTTGTTGCTCTGACTGCTGCTGCTTACTCCAAATCTCCATTTTGATGTGTAAGATATTTCTTTTGTCAACGCGTCGCTTTTTGGCTGAATTTTGATGCATGATGCACTCCAATGTAACGCAAAGGTGATTTGCAACATGCAAGCATTGCTTCATGACCCGCAAAGCAACTTAGCATCACTTTGGCTGCAAGTGTGTCACCTTTCTCTGTGCCATCAGTGCCATAGATGCATCAATATTTTTTACACACATGGGGACCTTACGGCATGGTGCTCTGTACCGTAAAAGTGGTGCATTCATGGTGCTTGAAACTGTCATACAGCAGTGCAACTTTGTCTGACGCATCAATTCCTTGCTGCAGCGATGTATCAGTTCTCATAAATAAGCCCCCATATGTGTAATTAAATAAACATGCACCAGGATGCTTGATTTCCTGTTTGACACTATGTTAACAGGTAGCTCACAGCTTCCAGTGGCATTGTGCAGCATAGATTAGCATTGCTCTGCGTGAAAGAAGGTGATAGAACACTTTTCCTACAAGACGTAATGTAACTTGGCGAATCAGGCTTTTTCAACTAATTTCACACGCAGCAAGGCCTATGTGTTTAATAATGTGGTAATACTCAGGTTGGCTTCCGAAGCTACATATCTTTCACAAAATCTACAACCATCTCTAGAAAGAAGGAGTGCTGTGCCACTAATTGTTTGACAAAATGGCTCCACAATAATACGCTTCAGAAATTAGGCTCCCTCATATCTGGAAAAGCCTTGAATTTTGAGCCCATTCAGAGTGCTGATGTCAATCACATTCGCTAGTTTGGATTGACTACAATTAACTCAATGTGAGATAAAAAGGAATCTTCAGGCATCTGTACATAATCATTCTTCAATGTGGTGACTTTTTTATATCTTCCTTTGGGTATAACAATTAACGTGTTTTAGCTTGAATTGATTAATTAACTAAATGTGAATTGCAGAAAGATTAAGCCTCATGTGGTCTTTTTGTTGAACGGGAAAAAAAATAAAGACGATAGGTGTGAAGGGAAAAAAGAAATCTAAGAAAATAATGAGTAGTTTTAAAGTTGGATATCTGTACAGTCAGCTGGATTATGGGAAACAGCCTTTACAACAAGGTTTTTACCTTGTTGTGCCTTTACCACACATTTTTTTGTGCATGTGTTTACTGCAAATATGTATTTAAAACGCATGCCAATACCACACATTTACGGTAAGTTAGAGGGGGTCTCCCACCACAAATACATTGTTTTTTAAATCTAAAAACAATGTGTGGTATTGGCATGCGTTTTAAACACATATTCGCGGTAAAAACATGCATGCCAAAAAAATGTATGTAAAAGGCATGCAAAGTAATTGCATTCGTTGGACTGTCGTACAACCCTGGCTTAGCACCTTTGTGTATTGTGACAGTCTACAGTGTCAGCCCATATACTGAAAAAAACTGATCCCATTTATTTCATGTCTATGGACACCTTCTTAATGTGTTGAAACCCTCACAATCTTCTGCAACACTTCTGATACACGTGAAGGTGCAAAACAAAATAATACTCTACTCTGTTTTGCTGTGTGGTTTATGACCTGTGAAGTCCATGAGGACAAACTGTCAAGCCTGCCCACAAACGTTGAGGGCTGTGACATACATCCAAACACACACTCATCCCCAAAAGAGTAAAGGGTTACCCAGTGGCATACCACAAAATGATGGAGCGTCCTCCAGAATATGACTGGGGCCGACTGAGTCTCCCATATCTCACAGATATTTATTGGCCTTGGGTTGAATGGGGCCCCCTGAAAATGTTGGGGTCCCCTTGTGAGTTAGGGGCCCCATGTGCCACAGGGGCTGCAGAGCCCTTTGGTTTGGTGATGTGACCAGGCTAATACAAGGGATTTGGGCTTTCAGACTCTCAATCCAATTCTATCCTCAATTCTGGTATTTATCTGTGACTTTTTTTTGGTGGCCTGCATCTAGCACTACATTGAGGAAAAGTATAGTTAGACTCTACCTACTGTCACCTACTGTCCCATTCTTAGCCGTGAAAAGGCAAAACACTGGCTGTACCACAGTGGCTCTGTTTCCATACCATTATCTCTAGCAGGTATGACTGCATACCACCGCACACATGAAGCCTTCTCTCTTCCTTATGCTGATATGTGGAAGAGAGCACTTAGAGGCCTGTCTGTCACGGGGACCCAGCCAGAGGTCCCTGACCATGAATGGACCCATCTCTTATCTCAACAGAATGGTACAGCCCCTCCCTGAGGCATTCACCAGCTGCACATGCTGCCCAGTACACAGCACTTCTTGTGCAGCTACAAATATGTTCTGCATAATTACATTTTTGACCAGGCCTTCTCTACCTTCAAAACTGTGAAAAACCATCAACATGCTGTCCACAAAGGTAAAGGGGGTGGAGGAACTGGTATGCTAGTCCCAACCTTTGTGGCACAATGACAGCATGCACTGATGCGGCCACAGGTATCACCTGAACTGTAAATATTGGGCACTTCGATATTACGCCACCCTGCTGTTATGACTTGGGTGGCTGAGCAAGGAACTGAGAACCACTCTCTTGCACTCACAATTGAAGGGGAGAAAAGAAACAAAAGTGAAGCATCAAAGTCAGTTGTTTCTAGGCTGATGCAGCGCTGGCCAGACCTCTTACTATTGGTGAGCAGATGGACCTTTTCTTTGCTGACTGAGAGGTATTGAGAGTTACATCTAATCAATTAATTGAATTCACAGTGTATTCCCTTTGGCTACACAATAAGGACCATGAATCAGTGACTACAGTTAAGAAGGTTTATTACAAGTTAACAATCAGGTTAAGATAAACAGATCTTAAAACCATGCTATAAAGATACAGATTAACAACCGGAAAACCTAACCTGCTAAAGAAGTGTAAGCATACCAATAGGAGGCAGACAATTAGTTCAGTCACAGATATACAAAAGATCAATAACAGAATT
Source organism: Triturus cristatus (assembly GCF_964204655.1). Taxonomy (NCBI): domain Eukaryota; kingdom Metazoa; phylum Chordata; class Amphibia; order Caudata; family Salamandridae; genus Triturus; species Triturus cristatus. Next base: position 630,504,920 of record NC_140587.1, read on the forward strand.
TGGTGTTCAGAGAACAGTTTCTGATTCTCTTTTCCATACATGAGGGAAGTCTCAAATCAACTAAGTAAGGTCAAAGGTTAGGAGGATGGTTTGAAAACTAAAAGAATCTAAAAATCTGGGAAAGTGCAGGAAGGCATAGGAAGGTGTCAGCATTTCAGAAGCTCGGTCTAGAGTCTTCTTGGGTCAGGTAGATGAGCATTTAGCCTCAGCCACATTCAGTCAAGAATAAAAGGGAATAAGTACAGAGGCCTAAACCTTTCTAAGTCCCGAGGAATGTGGCTTAACCTCAGACATTGAGAACTCCAGTTATTTCCACCAGATTCTCCAAAGTAACACCCCTCTGCTCGCATCATGTATGGCTCCATTGTATTTTCCATTCTTGCGTTGTAAGGTGAAATATCAACATTTTCTCCCAGGTCAGATATAGGATCAATAGTGTCCTTTGTCACCTATGAACCTTTGCAACATTAATAAATGGAAACTTTCAGTTAATGCTCTGACTCTCCATGTTCCTTGTCAAGGTCTTCTTCTCAGGCTCTCTCTATCACTAGTACAGTATTGTATCTATTCTCAAACTAACAAACCATGTGAAAGTACCTGCAAGAAAAAGACATGCAAGGAGAAATTAGAAAACAGCGTTTCATATAGAAAGAAATACAGGCCTAGTTAGGACAACTTAAAATATTAAATCAATAGTGCATATTTAATATGTGTGCACATTCAAATACAAATGAATAAAACTGTCAGTACATTGGTTTCATGTTAAGGTTCATAAAGGCAAAATAACATTCAGTACGCGTGTATAGGTGTGACTAAGAACTACATTATAAATGCAAAGGTGAAACATTAGTGCACCTATTACATAAATCAATTTTGTTTCTAAAGTAAAAACATTTTAACAATGTACGGATGGTTTATTCAATAACCTTTACAGTAAATGTCATTTTATGAATTAAGGCATGAAGTAAATATGATTTCTCTAATTCTACAGTGAATGCAGTGATGTTAAGTGCAACTTTTTACAGAGATATTGTTAGGCCACACCGGAAACAGGTGCTAAATGCACACTTATTTTGTGTATTTGTGAGGTGTAAGTGTGGAACCAAAATTAGACTGCTCCAATCCCCCCTCTGATAGCAAATCAAGTCATCACATTAAGATACGCATCACTTACCAGGGGGACAAATCACGATCTAGTTGTTTTCATCATCTTCTGGATTCCTTCGAAAACTTCATGTCATCATAGTATTTCCTCTGTCTATTTTTTAGTTGTCTGTTGGCTCTCTTTCTCTTCATTCCACTTTTCCCTTGTGCATGTTTGTATCACTCATAGATTACAAACAAGAATAATCCACAAAGAGCAACAATCAGTAAGGGTTTCAAGATGCTTCCAACAATTCCACTCCCTTAGGGACTTATTTAAGAGAGCCCTGCTTCACTTTTGCACTAATTGGTAAATGCATGACGCAGGGCTCTGTATCAGATTTATGAAGATACGCAAAGCCACACTGCATGGTTTTAAGTGGCCTCATAAATCATGAGAAAGGCAACGTAGTGCAAATCGCTGTGTTGCCATTCTCTGCGTCCGGGTGGTGTGTCACAGGTTTTGCAGTGGGTTTTCCCACCCAACACCCATGAAATTTGGCACTACCACAGATTTACTAAATCCCCTAAACCTTAGATGCGCCTGAGGTGAGGCGTAACGAGGAGAAAGATGTTTACTTCTTTACTTTCTTTTTCTTTTTCTATGTGTGCTGTATTCTGCATCACACATAGAAAGAGGAAAACACCTTTTAGGATTGTTTTGTGTAGGAAGGTGCCCCTTCCTGCACAAATCAATCCTGTATGCAACGGAGGCATGCTTTCACCATAGTGCAAGAGTGCAAGGGTGCCTACGTTGGCCCTAGGCTGACGAAACAGCCAGAGCAGCGAGAAAGGACAGGAGTCCACAGTATTGCATAAATACCGTGCATTCCTGCCCTTTTACTTTGGCGTAGGGCAGCGCAACAAGGTGATTGACACAAGCTTCTAAGTACACGCAACAATGTATAAAAACAAAAATGAGAGTCATCCAGTCATCCATATATTCTCCAATCTTTTCTTTAATTGGTTCACAACCATCTGCCAGCCAAGGCGTGTTTCGCCTGTGGGCAATTCACCCCATGACATCCTCAGAGCTGGAAAGATTAAAAACTCAACATACACAGACATCGTGTGTGTACATGTGGAGCGTTACATATGAGCTACAACAAAACTTCCTACACCTATTTGTTTAAAAATTAGGCAATATGTCCATGTAATAATATAGACCCCACAGTCAACAGTGTATTAAGAACATGTCACTTCATTTATTTTAGAACATGTCAATTCATTTATTTGATTATTTTTTTTTCTTCCTAACTTTAGGACTCCTAAATGCCTTCTGTGAATACCGAAAGTCTTAAAATTAGGATTTTTCTCAGTTTAGTAGTAGTATAGTTAGTACTCCTAACTTTAGGACTCCTAAATGCCTTCTGTGAATACCGAAAGTCTTAAAATTAGGATTTTTCTCAGTTTAGTAGTAGTAAAGTTAGGAGTCCCAACTTTAGGACTCCTAAACTGAGAAAAATCCTAATTTTAAGACTTTCGGTATTCACAGAAGGCATCTAGGAGTCCTAAAGTTAGGACTCCTAACTTCTGTGAATACCGAAGTGAGTAAGTGTCTTCTGTGAATCCGAAAATGGTAGTAAGTTTAGGATTTTGTCTTAAGTTAGTTCTGTGAATCGGGCCCCATGTTTCCAAACCATCTGCCTATAGCAGAAAATCCATTGCCTATTGCTTCCCATGCACCTGTTGTTTGCAACCCCTTCAAATCTCACTTCAAGGCATTTTTTTTTTTACGTCCTCATCTCACCCTATAGCTTCTGCAAATATAAGCATGAAACCAACCTTCAATCTTAAGCGCCCCCGGTTTCTGCTATTGCATTGTCTGTAGGCCTAACCAGGCCAGCTTCTTCGTATGAAACTTGGTGTAATCATTGGACTTAGGGGCATTAGACCAATCTCATTTCTTACTACTACTACTACTACTACTTAATACTAAGAGCTGTGACCAGATGTTACACCCATCGTCATTCCAATGTCCCAAGTCCATATGGGCCATACCCAGAGCGGCCCTCAGCCAGTTCTCATAAAGCGGAGGCAATGGATTCTTCCATAACCTACAGATCTCCCTCCGGGAGATAAGGATCAAATACATTAGCAGACCTTTTTGTGGTGTTGACCATAGGGTCGTCAAGTTGTTATCAACACCAAATATTACCACAGATAAATTCAGATTAAAATTGACTTTAAAAATAGCACCAAGAACGCATTCCACATTCTGCCAGAACTCTTTCAAGAAACCACATTAAAAGAATATGTGTAGGTCATCAGCCAGGGCAGAATCACATCTAGGGCATTTTGGAAAGGAGAGGGGGGAAAACTTTGCTATTTTCTTGGGGGTATAATATAACCTATTGATTACATAGAAATGGTTCTTTTTTAGCGAGGCAGGTTTAACCACCTTATATAACATCTGGAAAGATAGTTCAAACAATTCTGCAGCATTGTTCTCCAAAGCTGACATATTCCAGACTACATGTTGTGGGGAGAGGACTGTGTCTTCTGCTTCCTGCAGCTTCTTGTACCAGGTCCCAACTTCCTTTTTTATAAGGTGTATGTTCTGGCATTGAAGCTCAATTTCCCAGTTCCCACCTATGAGAGCTTTCTCTGCAGTACACCAAGAGGCTAGTTGTGAATATTTAAATCTAATAGGAGTCTCCTATTTTCAACCTTAATACCTCCCAGGGATGAATCCCATCTGTGGAAACAAGATCCGACCAAACCCGAATACCGGCTTTCTTAATGGGTAGTGCTAGGCTATCCTCTAAATAAACAGGTAACCCAGGTGAGTCCCAAATGGGAGCAAAATCAGAGTAGTAGCCTATCCCCCATATTCTCCTGATCCTGTACCACAAGTTCAAAGCTGCTTTTAAAACTTTCAGGCGGACCTTTTTGAAAAATCTGGACGCTCCAAACTTACAAAGGAAGCCCTCTCCACCTCCCTCGAAGGCGACCATTTCATTTAAAATCTTCCCCCAATTGGAACCCCCCGCTGTGCAAAGTAATGCCCGAATATTTTTTAACTGAAAAGCAAAAGAAAACCAAAATATATCGGGAAGTGCAAGGCCCCCTTTCTGAAGCTAACGCCTTAATTCCTTCCAGGAAAGCCAGGCCGTTTTATTAGACCAAATAAAACTTCCAATTTTACTTTGTATTTTGCTTATATCTCTATGTGGAAACTCAAGGGGAATGGTGCTAAAAAGATAGGTACATTTTGGCGGGATGACCATTTTTACCAAATTTACCCTACCATATATTGTAAGAGGCAAATTTGCCCATCTTAAAAAAAGGCGATCAATCTCCTTAGCCACCCTCTTTAAATTAATCTTAGGGATGTCATCTAAATTATTTACTATTGTTATTCCTAAATATCTGAATTCCATGCTTGATTTGCCCGGCCAATTGTCAACGTTCCAAATCATTACATCGGCCTTAGAGGAATTTGCAAGGTATCCTGAATATGAGCCAAATTCTTCGAGAAGGACTTCTACTCTAGGGAGGACCTCAGCAGGATTGTCTGTGTACAACAGCAAGTCATCCGCATATAGGGATAGCTTGCTACTATACCTATGAACACTGAACGGGACAATTAATTCATCCAATCTGATTGCTTGGGCGAGAGGCTCTATATATAGATCAAAAAGTAAGGGTGTGATGGGACAACCCTGCCTCGTTCCCCTTGTAATACTGAAACTTGATGTCAGCATACCGTTCAGTAAAATCACCTCTGAGGCCCCCTGATAGCAATTAATCAATGTCCGTATAAAAACTGGACCTAAACCCATTGTATTTAAGACCTCCCACAAGAAGACCCAGCAGACACGGTCAAATGCCTTCGCAGCGTCAAATGCTGCCACAGCCAATGGCATCGACCGTGTCACAGCCAGGTCAATACTACCGATCAGCTGCAGGGTCTGTTCTTGAATAAACCTCCCTGGGATAAATCCCTTTTGGTCCATATAAACCAACTGTGGCACTAACTTGACCAGTCTCCCTGCCAGAAAGCTCATGAAGATTTTATAATCCGCGTTGAGCAGGGAGACTGGCCTATATGAGTCGGCTTTGAGGGGATCTTTTCCTGGCTTTAGGATAAGGACGATCGTAGCGTCCTTCCACGATTTCGGGACTCTGCCTTCTGCACTATAGACGTAATTGAAAAGTTCACATAATCTTAATACCAATTTGTCCTGTAGAATTTTATAGACTTCCCCGGGGAGGGCGTCAGTCCCGGCAGCCTTATTATTCTTGATCTTTTTAATATAGGTTGTTATTTCGCTCTCTGTAATATAGGCGTCCAAAGCAGCTTGGCTACCCTCAGTTAGAACAGGCAGTTCTTTAGATCGCAGCCAATTTTGGATGTTCTCTACACTGGGGGAAATCTCTTCCCTGTATAGATCCGAGAACAGAGAAAGGAGACGTTTCTGCATGCCTTCATGCTTACATGAAGTTTGTCCATTCTCGATTATAACTAATTCCTTTATATTATTCTTGGCGCGATCTGCCCGTGCCTCCCAAGCGAGAAGAGCCCCCGCCTTTTCACCATATTCAAAGTGCTGCATGTTATGGACAGACCACTGGGCTTTAATTTTTGATTCAAGTTTTCCCCTGTATTCCTGATGAAGGCAGTGTAGGGCTTTATTACTTCTCGTCAGTTCTTCAATTGAGGGCTGAGGAGTACTGAGCCTCTCTTCCTCCAATATCCCTATCTGCTTTTCAAGCTTCCGAAACTCCAGAGACTCTGCCCTATTTTTGGAGCAGATCAGACTGTGTGGCTGCCCCCGAAGATTTGCCTTAAAAGCATCCCAGACAAAATCTAACAAAGTCGAGCCGATGTTAAGGGCGAAAAAGTCTGTAGTGGAAGCTTTAAGTGCACTAATTATATTGGGATCAGAAAGCATTGCCCTCTTCAGGGTCCATCTAGTTCTGGGATTTTGTCTAGCACTTAAGTAGGAAAAATCACTTCAAGTCATTAATGTCCTTAATATATTTCTTCAAGCCCTTACTTTTGTCAGGAATGTAGGTACAACATTGTTGAACTTTTAGCATCCGACAGACTCTACCCTCTTTCACGAGAAGGGCATCTAATGCAAGTCTAGTCTGCAAAACTATGAATCTAATCTCTACCATCTCCGTATCTTTAACAAAAAAATCCTCCAGCCGTATTGGTAGATAACTTATCAACTACCATGTGAATTTAGTATCACTCCTATAGATGATACTTTAGCACCAAAGATGTCTCCCACAATTTCACTAGCACGGGCACCTCTCTTAGTTCTTAAATGTTTTTCCCCTGTCATCAAGATTTCCCACAAGATAGATTTTGGAAAAACTATCCCCATGTAACATGTTCCATACCATCTCCTGGGTAACCTGTATTAAGCATTCTTCCCACACATATAGTAGACTCCTGGAATAACAGTATCTGCTCCATCTAAATACAATCCCCAATTTCCATGGGTTCCTATGAGTCAACCAGGAAAGGCAGGGCACACCTCAACCCCCCAACGGACTGTCTAGAGTGAATGTACATCCCCAGCTCCTGTCACTCCAAAACTGACAGTGAATACATAAACAGGCAGAGGCACACAGGAAGGTTGAACAAGAAAATGCCCACTTAATAAAAGTGGCATTTTCAAACACACAATTAACAAAAACACCTTTACTAAAAGGTGTGCTATTAAATTCTGAACTCAGAGAGCCTAAATTAACACCAGTACATGTCCTACCTTTAACATACACTGCACCCTGCTCATGGAGGTACCTTGGCCCTACCTTAGGGGAGACTTACATGTAAAAAAAAGGAAAGTTAGGGCCTGGCAAGTAGGTGCAATTGCCAGGTCAGCATGGTAGTTAGAACTGCATGCTTTTACCCCTGTGGAAGGTCTGATTTGAAAGGATACTTTTGTGGGTGGCACAACCAGTGCTGCAGGACCACAAGTAGCATTTGACTTACAGGCGCTGGGCACACATAGTGCACTATACTAGGGACTTACCAGTTAATTAAATATGCCAGTCATGGATAACCAATCACAATTACAATTTACACAGGGAGCACTTGCACTTTGACACTGATTAGCAGTGGCAAAGTGCCCAAAGCATCTAAGCCAGCAAAAACAAAATCCAGCTCACAGTCAAAAAATGCGGGCGGTAGAGGCAAAAAGTCAGGGAAAACCATGCCAAGGATGCCCAGTCTAATATTTACACACAGTTTTCCATGATGTTGTCAATCTAATACGAATGTGGCTATTTTTCCAGCTACCTTATGTTCAAGCTCTTCTTTAGGCCATGTTGGTACATTTGTGTGATTCGCTGCTCTAGCCATAATAATCCTTCTCCTATCTTCTACTGGCTCTATGAATTTCTTCTCAAAATCTGTCAATATACAAGTTGAATTGTGTCTATGGGCATATGCTGTATCTAATGTTATGGTGGTTTTAAAGAAATGTCCAACTATATCCAGTGTTTTAGCATCAGGCAAATATTTCAACAAGGGAATTTCGGAAAAGACTGAAGTCCTGATTACAGTCTTTGCGGATGGGATACTCCCTCAGAAACATGACTGATAACTCTTACGCTATGTTACAAGTTCCATTAAATCCTATGGAATTTGTAATACGGTGGATGGAATAGCCGTCACATTATCCCATCCACCAAGATTGTAATCAGGCCATAAGTCATAATTTGAATAACAATATTGGAGATGTCCCTCTCCATAGAAAAGACTCATTATCAAGCTACAGGGCACAACATAAGTCAGAGGAATATGATGATCGGTAATAACCTCTTTTTTAGAAGAGGCAATTGCATGCACACATAGCAGTCCCTAGCATCCATAGTGTCAATGTATTCATAAAGCAAATTGGAATAAATATTCAATAAATAGACTCCTCTAGATGCATCTGCATGTAAGTCTTCCTCATCTATCGAAGGCAAACTACTATCAATAGACAATGGTATTTGAGGGGCGCTTGTAGACCTAAACTCCTCTACATGAGAAGGGTGGGGTAAGCTCAACATTACAAACAAAGCAATTAATACAAATGTCACAACAACAAATACTCCTACATATCAGCATCTAAGTCTACCAGTATCAGGGCTAGGCTCCATGGTTTCACTGAGGCCAGACCGCTCAATATGGAAGATAGCAATTCATTCCTCTTGATCGGTTCCACCTATGCAGACAGCAAAAACAAAGTTCAAGCGTCTTTTCAGCAAATATGTACAAAGGACCTTAATGAGAATTCCTTGGCCCTACTCTTGTCAGGTTTAGGGTTTTTCTTACCAATCTTGAGGCATTGGGACGGTTCCTGGCTTCGGTTCTTGTAATTTCTGCTTTGTCTGACATAGGGGCGACACCTTCCGGTAGCCACGATGCTGCCAACAATGAAAGCCTAAGCAGCCAGTGCCCTCCAGAAGGAGTCCCAAGAGAAAAACCCCGGAGGGAAAAAACCTCTGATGATGATGAGACTCCAGTAATGAAGGGGAAGATCAGGAGCCATAAAAAACTGGAAGACCAGGAGCCCAAAAGGAACCAGGAGAAAACTGGAAGTCAAGCTGGAGCAGATGTCGCAAGGTAACCAGTAACACCAACGGAAGGAAGAGATCACCAAAAAGAGTCAAGGAGCCAACAGGAGCGAGGACACACCAGCAGGAACAAGGAGTGTTGCAACGCAATGAAGGAAAGGTTCTGATCCCTTATATACAGGAAAACAGGAAGTGACATACAGGAACAGGAAGTGACATAACAGGAAGAAGAGGTGTCGCCATCTTGGATAGGGAAAAGAGTGAAGTGCATTACAGAAAGATCACCATGCTAGGAAGGTAAGTAACTCTCCCCTATTGCCTTCTGGAAGCAAGGTGAAGACAAGAGCAACAATATGGCCCCCAAGGAAGGGGGATCACCAGACGCCCACACCAGGTGAGTGTAATGTCCCAAGGTGCCTAGGGAAGAGGATGGGCCGCCGTGCAAGTATGCGGCGTGCCCAAAAACCAACAGGCGTCGCGGGTGCTTTCCGCAACACCTTTTAAATGGCCATAGCGGGCCACAATTATGTAGCGCGGCACCCCGAAGAGTAGGGAGGGGCACCATGGGTTGCACTGCGGCTGGCAAAGAGTAAACAGGTAGCGCCACGGGTCACGAGGCGGCCCGCGGCATAACAGTAGGTCCCCTCCCGAAGCCCCGGCTTGCCAGGAAAAAGCTCTTTTCTCTTTAACTTCTTGGAGATGGACATGAAATTTAGATTGTATGGCTCGGAGGTGGCGAACAGAGGGGCTGTCTTGCAGAACTGAAGGAAAGGTCCAAGGATGGAAAACATATAAACAAAAGAATGGGATAGTCTTGAAAATGCACTATGGACTGAGTTGTTGTAGGAGTATTCTGCCAACAGTAGTTAGGAGGACCAGTCGCTCTGAGTCGAATTGCAATAACAGCGGAGGTATTGCTCTAGCCCTTGATTTAAGCGTTCTGTTTGGCCATTGGTCTGGGGATGAAACCCAGAGGACAAGGCCACCTCAATATGAAGAGCTTTACATAAATGTTTTCAAAAACGTGATACATACTGAGAGCCTCGGTCTGATACAATCACCTGTGGCAGGCCATGAAGACGGTATATCTCCTGTGGATCACTGACATAATATCGACCTACCAAAATATCGGGGCAAAAATATTGATAACACTAATATCGACATCCTATACTTAATTAAGAAAACACACAAATATCGACTACAAAATATCGGAACACATTTACATCGTTTTCAACATTATCGAAGTCAAAAATATCGGGATAAGTAATATCGAACACATTAAATAAACATACAAAATGACAAAAATATTGATCTAAAAAATATAGACAACAAAATTTATCATTTAAAAAATTATATCGACATGTTAAATATTTTATATTAACTCAAAACATAACCACAAACATTCAAAAATAGCAATAGCACAGACAACAATATTATAAATCACTTAACACATATTTTATAAAAATAACAAAACAATATCATAAACATTTATAAATACACAAACATTATTTACTAATCTAAACATAATATGTAAAATAAAATGCAACTCTTTAACATTTAAAAAGTTATAAATATGAAATAATGTAGTGCACCATTTTTTTCTTTAAAAAAAAAAAGCAACTGAAACTTAGGGGGTCATTATAATGTTGTGCGGATCGCCACCACCCGGCCGGCGGTGGCGGGTGGTGGCGGTCCGCATGACATTACAACACCATTTACCCCCGCCATATTACTATGGTGGGGGTACCGCGGCGGACGGAAAGTCCGTCTGCCACTTTTCCGCCAGTAGGGTTGGCATACAGTAAATGACTTTGGGGGCCCCAGGGGAATGGGGGGTTGGGGGGTAATTCCCATGCACAAGGTGGCAGGCACCGCACAATGCCTGTCACGTTGTGCCTGTCAATGCACTGCATGCAAATTCAACATTGCCGCGGGTGCTGCTTATAGCACCGCCCGCCACAATGTTGAAGATGTGGGATTCAACCACCAGGGTGGCGGTCGCATCCTAATTGGCCTAGCGGTACCGCCGCACCTCTGGCGGTTGGTCCCATTTTCCATCACGGTGTCCGACACCGCCATCATAATGGGGCCCTTAATTAGTGTTTTCCATATATAGAAAACAACTGCCAAATTAATTAAAACAAACAGTAGCACCCAATGAAATACACATACAATTGAAATAACCCAATAAGATTGGACTAGTAATTAATAACACACTATATAAACACACACAAATTGAACATTAATTTACTTTGCAACCAAAAAGGCAACAATAAGGAGAAACTCTGCAGATTGCTTGACACAACACTGAACTGCATCACAGAAAACTCTGATTACATCTCCACAAAGTAAGTAACATAGCATTTTAAAATTACTGCTACTAAAACTGCTCTCAAATACATTTTCTATGAATAAAATAATTAATATGTATTTTTTAAATTTTATCTCCTCTACAGATAAAGCTGAACAAACTCAAGGAACTGCACAACAGCGTGAACATTATTACTCTCAGATTAACTAAAACAATACCAAACAAAAGCACTAGCTAACCACAACTCCCCCTCAGCTAAAAACGCAATTAAACACATTCATTAATATTACTCTCTTTTTTAACAGGAATCTTTACAAAAAAACAAAAAACAAACAGCAAAGAAAAAGAATAAACATTTAAACAAGTCTTCAAATTCAACAGTGTAAGTATAAAGTTCATTTTTAGATAATAAAACATAACAGACATGTTTTCATTAATTTATAAATACATTTTCTCTTAGCATTTGAAGCACCACCATGACTAACAGGGCCCAATTTACTACTTCCAAGAAAATACAATTATTATGTTATATGGGGTATGTGTATACCCAAAAAAAGCAAACAGGGGACAAAGTCAACTGGAAATGTAGCAAATATTATTCTAACAAATGTTATGGAAAAGCTGCTACAAAGGAAACAACTGTATTATATGTTAGAGAGCATAACCACCCCCCTAACGTAGCTGACATTGAATTTAGAAATGCTATTGAAAATATCAAAGACATTAGTACTGCATCTCAGAAGCCCACAACAGAAATCCTTAAACACATGCTTCCCAGAGTCCCAGAGCATGCAACTGGCCAATTGCCCTCAATTTCCTCACTAAAAAAACCTATAGCTAGAACTAAAAAAGCTACTGCTACCACCTCACCTATCCCCAACACTTTTGCAGGAGTAGAAATCCCACCTGAACTCACAGTTACAGATACCGAAGAACAATTTCTTCTGTATGACAATAAACCAGCTGACAAAAGAATAATAATGTTTGGGACTCCCACAAATTTACTAAAATTACAAAACTGTGAAACATGGATGATGGATGGGACTTTTAAAATATGTCCCAAAACATTTTACCAGTTATATAAAATACATGGACTATTTCAACATACAAACATCCCCTCCATATATGCTCTACTGCCAAACAAGCAAACAACAACCCATCTAGAACTTTTAAGCAAAGTAAAATAAGAAACTAACAATTATTTTCCCAAAAAATAACAGTAGACTTTGAGCAGTAAATGATGCAAGCAATACTAAAAAACTACCCTCACACAGCAATTCAAGGTTGCTACTATCAATTTAACCAATGCATTTCGAGGCACCTCCAAAAATCTACATTAAGGGGCTCATAATGATGATGGACGGACCGCCACCGCCAGCCGTGCGGTAGCGACCCATCCGTCACCAAACGTGGATTGACCACCTGCCAGATTATGCAACCATGGCGGACGGAAAGACCATCCGCCACGGAACCGCCACGGGCAATCGGACCGATTGCCTGGCGGAGCGGTCTGCATGTATAAAATGGTGGTGGTGCCTAGCACGCACCTTCCACCATATTATGATGCAGGCTGTGAGCCAGCCTTTCCATGATGGCAACACCGTCATGAAAAGGCTGGTGGAGATCCTGTGTGGGGGCCCGTTGCAGGCCCCCAATGGGGTGGTGTATGTGCATTGGGCGTACCCATGGTACCCCCCATGTGGTGCCTGCCACGTAGTGCACTGAAATTCTCAACATGCATTTTCAACATTGCGGCGGGTGCTGCTATCAGCAGCACCCGCCTCAATGTTAAAAATGCATCCTAATGTGGTGTGTGGAATAAAATAATTAATAGCACTAGCATATGTACCTAATACTGACGGAGCTAAGCACTATAATTTATTAATTGAGAGTCCCTACTACCAACAAAATTAGCAACAATTAAGTCCCCTACTTGACTACTTTGAGGATACCTGGGTGGGAAGGCTACACAGATCTAGACACAGAAGACAGCCTAAATATCACATTCCATGGTGGAATGTATATAACAGTACCCTAAATAAAGAATACAAAACTAACAATGCGGTAGAAGGATGGCATAACGCCTTCCAAGCCACAACAGGCAGAACTACACCAACTCTACAAAAACTATTACAATCTATCCAAAAAGAACAAACCTACCAACAACTAAGAAAGGAACAATCTATAACTCAACTAGGCCTAAATCTAAATAAGTAAACTAAACCATTGTTTGAGTACTTACAGTTCAAAGTAAGACTCTACCCAACAACTAAAGGGTTAGAGTACCTAGAAACAATAGCCAAAAGCCTACTTTAAATTAAATGTACCTCCAACTACAACAAAGAATTCATCTAAAAACATACAGTCAAATGAATATTTTTTTTCCAGTGCAAAAATATAATTATTTTGTCAATTATTTTAATTAAGATACTAAAAATAAATTGGCATAATAATTATATTTTATATATTACAAATAACTGTAACAATTACATTATAAACATTTCCCACCCACTATAAATAATTTACACTTACTTTTGTTTTCGTTGCTGAAGAAGAGTGGTCAGAGTTCCATATAAAAATCCAGACTTGTGTAAAAAATCAATATTTCCTAAAACAAACCCCCAAAAAATGGAAAAATTCAACTGTAGCAAAATTAATCCATCAGCAATAGGTCCACCAACGATAAACCATAAAAATCCAGAAAAAAGTTTCAAAAAAAGAAACGATGCTGGGAAACTCGAAAAAATAAGGAAGTGTAAAATAGTGATTAGTTTACTAAAACTAACACACACTTCCTTAAAAAAAACTCATTCTTCTCCACATAATAACTTCCACTCTGCAAAAACCTGTTTGGAAATAAAACAATCCCTCCGGCACAAAAGCACATATATACACTATATAATATTACCAATAAATACAATACTAACAATAGACTTTAAACATAATTACACATATCTATTAAACTCTAACACAGACCGTTGAACAAACTAACGGCATTTCAAACACTTCTAATTTAAACATACACCTCACCTAAAATTACAAAACCTAACACTACATACTCTATATAGCACTACACTACCTCCAAATTACACTTAAATTAAAGTTTAATTAAAGAAAATTAAAGTTACCTTAACCGATGTGACACAGCTTCTAACCGTGAGCTTCTCCCCTCAGAAATGACCTAAAACAACAATAATAGCTTACAAAATACATTAATTTAAAAATGGCTTCCTTAAATAATAAAGATTTGGCATTTTAATTATGAAAACTTTTATGTATTGAAAATGCATTACTGTAAATGTTTGAAAAATTATACAAAATATAAGTTATAATATACATTCATTTTAAAATGTCACTTAAATTTAAAATGTTATCACCATTATTTTAAAACACTCCCCACCCTTATCCCCTATAAACCCAACATCCCGCTCCTAAAAATTATTATACAATTTAATTTATTTTTATTTAACAATTATTATATAATTTACAAACATTCAGCACAATGAAAAAAATAGTAAAACAATATATTTTACTAACGATATTTCAACAATCAATATTCTTAACAATGATATTTTTTACAACACACAAAATCGATATTATGTACATAGATATTTTTTACATCGATATTTTAAACTAACTATATTTTTAACTCAATATTATGTCAAAACGATATTAAATCCTCAATATTCTGACTTCTTACCATCTCTTTTATGAAGATGCTTCTGAGTTCCCTTGCAGTAGGTAGTTTTTTAAGGGTGGTGAAATGAGACATCTTGGTGAAAAAATCTATTGTCACCATTATAACCCAGTTACCTGCAGATGGAGGCAGAGAGGAAATGAAGTCAGTAGATATGGTATGCCATGGAGCCGGTGGAACAGGTAGCGGGTGAAGCAATCCCATGGGTTTAGTATGCAACGTTTTGACTTGGGCACAGACAGGACAAGATGGCATATAGACTGCGGTATCTTTTCTTATCGACGGGCCACCAGAAAGAGCGAAGTATCAGTTCTAGGGTAGTCTTGAAACCACGATGACCGGCCACGGGAGAATCGTGAAACATTTGGAGGGCTTCTAGCTGCACCTTTTGTGTGGGAAGAAATAAAGCCCTACCATGGTAGTAGTGTGTCTCATGTTGCTTGACCAGATGGACTAGCTTATCCCATACTTCTTGGTGTATGGATTTATATTCTGAATGAACCCGGTCTAGGAAGGATTGAACCATGCCAATAATTCTTTGTGGCTTGATTATGTTCTGCAATCGGCCGTATGCCTCATTTTGCAACCCCCCACCCTGCCCCTCCTCTGCCCCACATCACCACCCCGGTAACACGCCCTATACGGGCCGTCGATGCAGCCTTATAAGCATAGGAAGAAGAAAGAAAGAGGTGGAAGTTTTCTTTGGGATTCCAGACCATCCCGTCCTCTCCCTTCTCGCAGAGGACAGGATTTGGCGTTTTCCGACTGCCTAGGAGGATGAGTAAGACAATTGCAGATCATGTGACCGGAGGCACCACAATACAGACACAGTCCTTGTTTTCTTCTGTGTTCATGTTCAACCTCAGACAGGGGTCCCTTAGTTAAGCCTATCTGCATTGGTTCTTCTCCTGTCGAAGGCTGTATGTCGGACGCTGGGTTTTCTGTTTTACGAACATTAGGTCGGGTGACTCGGGTATGCTGCTGGAGTTGTGACTTTCGTCTCTCCAAACAACGTTCATTGAGACAATGTTCAACTGATTATGTTAAGTCCATTAACTAAGTCATAGTTTCTGCACGAGGAGAATTCATCTTTGATTTCTTCTCGCAACCCTCTGCGTAAAAGGGTTACCAGTGTTCATTCCACCCAAGTGCTTTCCATCGCCAAGTGCCTAAAGCGTGTGATGTACTGCAAGACATTCAGATTCCCTTGTTGGATGTCACACAAGGCTTCTTCTGCTGAGGTCTCCAGCCCAGGTCTCTCAAACATTCATTTAAAGGAATCAAGAAATACGCATAATTTGACAATCGTGGGTCTTCTGTGGCTACCAAGGGTGTTGCCCATGCTAATGCAGGACCAGACAAGGCACTAATCAGGTATCCAAATTTAGTTCTATCCAAGGAAAACTGAGCTGGACAAAAGGCAAAAAACACAGTCAAGGAATCTAAGAATTCCTTCAGCTTGTTGGGATCTCCAGAATAACGAGGAGTAGAGGTAGAGACCATGGGTACATCGTATGTCTTAGTTGTCAGCACGTGGCGGAAGGGTAAGTTTTCGCCTCTTAGTTGTTCTAGTCCTTGGGCTTGTTGTTGAACCATCTGTACTAATGCCTGTGCTGTTTCTACCTACCCTTCAGTAGGAGAGGACTGTGAGGTATCCATGCGGGTTTTTAGGTGTTGCAATCTGTCAGGTTTAGAGTCTTTCTTACCAGTCTTGAGGCATTAGGACGGTTTCCGGCTTCGGTTCTTGAAAGTCCTGGTTTGTTCGAGATAGGGGCGAGCTCTTCTGGTAGCCACGGTGCTGCTGACAATAAAAGCCTAAGCAGCCAGTGCCCTCCCGAAGGAGTCCCAAGAGGATAACCCCGGAGGGTAAAAATCTCTGATGATGATGAGAGTCTTTGTGCAACAGTATCGAATCTGAAATATAAAAGACGAAAAGAAAGAAAGTATTTTGGACTCGTTTCATTATGTTTAGTGCACCTCCATTTGTTTAAATCTTTTAAATAAATCTGTAGTTCATATTCACTAATGATCACATCCTGGATAAATTGACTCAATCTTTTTAGTGGCAATTCAGTTTCAAAGCTCATTTCAGCCACAAAGTTCAGTTCAAGGAGGTTCAGTTGAATGTGAATTGTTATAGAAAAATGTCCTATATTCTCTCTCCCAGTTATTGACAGCAAGGTATGTCCATTCAGGTGAGGAGTACCTTCAACAGGGTACTCTATCTGTCTTTGATTTTCTTACTGCTGGCCCTTTGTCATCATTGTCACTTAGGCCAGATCCTTCAGTATCCTCTGGGATAGTGAGTGGCACATGCACTTCATCCAATTAATGTCTCCCTCTCTCCTGTCTTCATGGTCAATAGTCTCCAGGCTCTACTCACGTTCCTACTGAACTAGGCCCTTTTTCAGGGTCTGAATCTGGCGCAGTCAAAACTTCAGGATGTAACTCTCCGGTACCGACTTCAACTGTTGACTCTATCAGATCCCCCTCTGGCTGAAAAACTGCTGTCCTATCTCCTTGCTGGTCCCCAACAGCTTGACTAACCTGCTCCCTTTGTCTCACTGAAACCAGCATCACTTCAGGGACAGGTGCTGTTACCTCATTAAGGAGACTAGAGAGTCTGCGAATATGGGTGGTGTGCACCCAGATGGGTAGGCCTCCATACTCCACAGCTGTTGCAGTGACCAAGATGACTTGGTAGACCAAGCAAGACTTGTGCATGAGCTTTTTCACCATAACCCAGTTGCCGGGACTGAGGTTATGGCACTGCTCCTGTTGAGGCGGGGCTGTAGCCTCTTCAACCTAATGAGACACAACAACAGGCACAGCTGGCAGTCTCATGGCTCTACCCATGATTATCTCATGGGGAGACAATCCTGTCCTCCTTTTCGGTGTACTGCATAGGCTTATCAGCACAAGAGGCAAAGCATCAGGCCTTTTCAAGGATGTCGAGGCACACACTCTAGCCAACCTGGATTTCAAATTCCCATTGACCTGTTTCCCAATTCCAGAAGCCTCTGGTCCATAACTGCAATATAGCCTCAGTTCGATTTGCAGTGCTGCGCAAAACATCTCCATGACCTTATTATTAAAAGGAGTGTCTTGGTCTGACTCCAGAGAAGTCGGGAACCCGAAGCATGGTATTAACTCCCTAGACAACAACGAGCCACTGTGAGACTATAATTTCTCCCGGTTGGGTAAGCTTTAACCCATCGTGAAAAGATAAACACAATCACTAGGACATACCTCACCCATTCCACAGAGGCATCTCGACAAAGTCCAGCTGCATCCTGTTGAAGGGATCTGCTGATCTCCATATGTGGCTCAGTATTACTGCTGATCTCCTGTCTACACTTTGCTTCTGGCACACAACACATCTGTGACACAACCCTTCAGCCATCAATCTGAACATGGGATTGAACCAGGTTTACCTGAAGAACCTCACCATAGCATCTCTACCTACATGTGCCGGTCCAGGATAATGTTTCGCCATAAGGAGCAACAAACTATCTGGCAACACAGGTCTTTCATCTCCTAAAACCTAAATATCTTCGTCATCTTTTTTGACAAAACCAGCTCTAATACAGCCTTGCTGTTCTGCCTCTGTCACTCCCTCTTGCAACCTCTTAACTTACTTCCAATTATCAACTGTGGTTAATAACAGATTGCAATTTCTCTCATCCGTTCTTGCATACTGGTACTCCCCATTGAAGGTAAAGCACAATATCTGGCGGTTTCATCCACTTGCCTATTGCCCACAGTGACATAGTCAGTTGTGTTGTGGTGTGCAGCACACTTCACAACCACAATCTGGACAGGTAGCTTTAATGCCTTTAATACATTGTGTACATTCCCTCCATTGCAGATAGGTGACCACAAGAGGTCTTAAATCCACATTGTGACCATAACAGTCAAAAGCCATACCGACTATCAGTGAAAATGGTCCTTCCTAACAGGGCTGAAACTTGGCCTGCTCTAGAAAGAGAAATCAATTTCAAAATCTGTATTTGGATTAGGAATCCATAAAAGATACACACACACAAATATATAATACAGTGCAGTAGTCATAATACATACTGTTTTAAAATGTTAAAAATTCCATTAAAAAGAATGACACATGGTGTTAAATGCAAAATTATTACATTACTAGAATGCAAATTGGGGTCACAGAAGAATTTAACAACAATAATCAATTTAATATCCTGTCTTAATATGTGATATACTTGTTATCTTAGATCGTCCGGTACCTACTTGGTCATGAACCCAAAGTTAAAAAAGCCAGAATTGGAGCCCGCTCCTTCAGCTATCTGGCCTCTAAGCACTGGAATGCACTTCCTCTCTTCCTATGTGCTGAACCATCGGAGTCACTCTTCCAGAAGAAATTGAAAACCTGGCTCTTCTGTGCATAAGGCCCACGTCCTCTGTTCCTGCCCCTTTTACATCTGACGAGTCTGTGCCTCAGCGCGGGGACACATCATTGGGTCTAACCATGTACTTTACAAGCTTGCCTATTATTATTATTATTATGATATGGGCCTTAAGTCAGTCTCATAAGTACATTTTCTGAGTGACTATATGTTTTCCTTTGTTTTATTGCAGATGATATAAATGAATAAACTGCAAAACACAAGTCCACTGTGTCTAATTTACATAGAAGATGAAAAGCACCCTTAAAATAAAACAATATAGTTGTTATAAAAAGTGATTCCTAATATCCTTATAGAGTTTACAGACCGGTATAATGTGCCGAGTTGTTATGCCATCGCAAGGGCATTTTTGTAAATTCTCATTCCATTCACCCATTCATGGAAATGCTACCAGAAAATGTAAGGTTTCTAGCCAAAACCTTGTAAGGTAGAATTTGCCCTGAGTATTCGTTAGAAGTAATAAATAACTTTGGATACCATTTTGCATACGGCCTCTAGAATAACTCTAAACTGTTGATTTGGCATTCTTGCTAGATTCTCACCTGGCCTCTGTGGCCTATTAAAAGCTACCTCAGTTCCTTTTTACTACTATGTAAGATACTAGCTGGATCATCCAGACTAATGTTTGTATCTATTTCATTTAAGAGACTTTTCACACAAGCCAGCCAGGGAATTAATTCTCTGCAGTCAAGGGCCAAGCAATCTTTATTGATCTCTTTAGTAAACCTGGTTCCAGACTTGCTCCAGATACAGTGCCAAGTCAGAAGCGCACTCGGTGTTAATAGCAGCCTCTAAATAAGAGACCGCTAGTTCACTGTCGACAAGATATAAGTAGAAGTAGATTGTGGTACTGCCAGTAGTCTATATAAAAAGGTATTCTACAACGTCTGTAATGATTTTCTATTTGACATACCCCACTAGATGGCCCCATAAATAACACAGCTAGTACATTTACTTGTATATAGTTGTAAAATCAGTTTTAAAGGCTTACTTCCAATTTTGGAAGCAAATCTGAAAATTGCTGCAGAGATTCTGAAAAATGTACGTTTAGCAATTTTTATGTGGAGACCCCAAGAACCAATATTGGAAAAATCAGTTTCAGCTAATACCTTTGACAAAATGTGCTCTCTTCTTTATTTTGCCTGCGCCATATGCCATAACAAATGTTTTAGTTAAGTTCAAGCTCATATCGTTGCCCTCCATAAATGTAAAGAAAACCTTCAATCAAATGTTGTAAACTGTTGGTGGTTCGTGATATTAATACAGCGGCATCGGCCTACAGGAGAATAAGAGTTGGACGCTCGCCAGCTTTAGGGGATTCAGCAGTCAATTGTTGCAAGTATTCATTCACCCCATTTATGTGTAGAGAAAATAAAATGGTGCAAGGACACAACCTTTTACCACCGCTGTGCACACTTGTGTTAAGATGGGTCCCCAGAGTGCAGGGTATGATTTATAAGACCCCATCCGGACCAGGGGCCTTCCCAGTTGTCAAATTTTCCAAGGCTATATTAACTCCATCAAGGGTAAATTGAGTTAGGTAGTGAGGGCCTACAGAAAATATATCATCAGTGGGGTAATCCACATCTTTGTTATCGGGATTGAAAATCCTACTATAATGAGTTATGCAGTCTACTCGTGGGACGTGTGTCTCTACCATAGGGGCAGACGATTCCCTGAGAAACGGCTGAGTAATCACCTTATAAAACAAAGTGGTATCTTTTGATTCAGCTGCCTGCTCTAGGTCCTCCCAGGCCCTTCTCGAAGCTCAGTTTTCCCCTTCTTGAGTGCTTGTTTATAAATTATTCGCACAGATTTAACTTCCTCCCTATTTCTTGGAAGGTCCTGTAAAGCTCTTTTTAGGTTCTGATCAGCACATGAACATTGATGATCGAACCACCCTAACTTACTTGATTTATCATCTTTATTCATAGTTTTTAAACTGGCTGCAATTGCAGCTGTAAGCTTGCAGAATGCTGCAAGTATTTTGCGTGGGCAGGACTCCCATTCGGTACAAATAAAAAAACTTGTCTTTATTGGTCTTAATCTTTTCTTGCAGGGCAGTTTCATTTAAGCCTGTCCACCTGAGACTTATCCAATTGTTACCTTCTGTTTCTATGTCACCGGCAAGCTGTGCTCCGTCCTTATGATGGGTCTTTGTGTTAAGAAATAAGAACAGTGGTTGGTAGTCACTAAAGGAACTTGCACAACTGTAAGCGAATCAAGCATTACCAGACCATGCTTAGATATTAAAATATGGTCAATGATTGAAGAATGACTGCCCCTCCCCTGAAAAGTCAGTAGCATAGTATTTCTATTTCTGGGGTTCTGCACCATCAATTCTATGTTATGCTTGAAAAATATTTCATTCAACATCTCTGCATACGGTCATGTAAGAAGTGAGATTGACCATTCCCAAGGTCGTCCATATACTCACAGGCTTCCTCCATTACTACTTGACATTTACTAATGTTAAAATACCCAGCCAAGAGGTAAAAATATGCAAAAACAGCTGATGGACAGAATGCAGAACAATGTCATACATTCACCCCAGTACAGAGATCTGGGCCTAAATCCATTATTTTTGTTGCTCACCATGCCATTCCAGTTTGAACCCTGCCATATGCAAATCAGTCTTGATCCTGTGCCTCATGGGAACAGTCCAGCCCAAACTGCCAAGCCAGGTCCTTCCTGGACTGGAAACAAACATCCTAGGACCGGTTTTGGGGTTTCACCCCTCTTCAGCCGGGATAGCTTGATTCCAGTGGCATGAAGAGCATGGGACCCACGTCTGGGCATACCCGTCCCTCCCGGGATGACAAATGCAAAAACAACAGTTGATGGACAGAATGCAGAACAATGTCATACATTCACCCCAGTACAGAGATCTAGGCCTAAATTCATCGTTTTTTTCCTCACCATGCCATTCCAGTTTGAACCCAGCCATATGCAAATCAGCCTTGACCCTGTGCCTCATGGGAACAGTCCAGCCCAAACTGCCAAGCCAGGTCCTCCCTGGACTGGAAACAAGCATCCTAGGACCGGTTTCGGGGTTTCACCCCTCTTCAGCCAGGATAACTTGATTCCAGTGGCATGGAGAGGTAAACATAGGCAACCTTAATGCTGCCAACACACATTTCTAGCTTTTTCGTATAAGATTTCATAAGGGTTAAATGGGTTAAAGTAGATATTAATACCGCTAAGTACCCCTTTTCTCTTCCACTGGGCGATGGCATGGCTGGAGTAATAATGAGGGAATAGCCTTCAATATGAAACGACCCCTTGTGCCATGTTTCTTGAAGGCAGACCAATTGTGACATCTTTACACACTCCTGCCATTCAATGTTGCCCAATTTATTTTTGATTCCTGCTATATTCCATGTCATGATTGCTATTTTCTTACCCTGGGGGATAGTGTGCAAGCACTTGGTTCCTGGCGTTTACTCCACAATCAACTTTTCCCCTTGTTAAACAAATTTCTCCCACATGCAAGAGACCTTAGTTGTCAGTCCTGATCATCACAGCTACTGAGTGGAACAGATCTGTTAGCTTTTCTCCAAGTGTCTACCCTAAACTGTATAGCTGTGTGATATCTTGGTCCATGATCGTGTTGAATAAAGTTACCTATAGTATTATAAAACAAGTCCAGTGGTACATCTGAAATCTTCTCCCCCATAACCACCCTGCTATGCTATCTGTGATAGAGGTCAGAGAGAAGACGTTTGACCATAGATGGGTGATAAAAGTTTACTACTGTCCAATCTTCCTGGCCTTATTTTTTTTGTGTGTGGCCGACCCAATCTACCCGTCTCACCACAATTATGTCATGACATAGCGTTAGCCGTACATATATCCGCTAAGACAGTCAATGTACCACTTTCTTTTGTAAGTCCCTCCAGGACTCCGTTGTGCAGGGTTCTATTTTTTTAACGTCCTTCAGAACAATCACATATGGTGTTGCATCCAGAGGAATGTGTAAAGTATTCTCAACAGAGTCTGACAGCCTTGTGTTACCCTGCTGACATACAGGTCCCGCTTCCCGATTTGAGTTGGCATTTGAGGAGGAAAAGAAGGGTCCGTTATATTGGAGTATAAACTGTTTGAGGGTGTCACCTCCTTAACTTGATCCTTCTTTGTCGGAGGTGGAGGGGCCGGTATAGCACATTTTTGCGCATCATTTGGTGTTGTATGAACGAGGTCGGTCATCTTGTGAGAAGCTAGTCTGTTCAAGAATGGTCACTCAGTCCTTAATTTCCTTGTTCTCTGCTAAGAGTTTCTTTTCAATGTTGTCAGACTTACTGTGGACGTTTTGTATTAGTAATTCCGGGCCTTTAGGGACTGATAGTTCATGTTCAAATATCGGGCTCTAGGACAGAGCACCATTTTTCTTAGTGCCAGATCCCTTGTTTGGTTTTGTAGGTTTTTTGGGTTCAGTGGCCATCTTTTTCACGGGCTGTCTGCATTTTTCGGAGGGGAGAAATGAATTTGTTACTAAGTGAGTGTTCTGTAACCTCAAGGGGCGCAGTTAGAACACAAGGCAGTATTGTTGTATTTAGTGTAATTCCAGATATTGGTACATTATTCGTTACAGGGTGCAAGCCACTGTCTACAGTTAGGGGCTCGTCAATGGCTTCTGAAATCACGTGACGTAGTTCACTTTTAGTAGCCACCAATCTTGATTCAACATTGACAATTTCATTATTAATCAAACCCACTGCGTCAGTAAATAGCTAGGTATTACATTACTAGTTTTTCCGGTCTGTGCTCTTTCCTTTCCCATGGTGATGATGGAAAGACGACTATATAATCGCCAATGGGGGGCCCTGGGGGTGGCATTCAAAGAATGTCCACACCCAGGCTGCTTCGGGCCAATAGAATGGCCCAGAGCGAGCGGGTGCAGGCAGGCGCCTGCTTTAGAATGCGGTGTTTTCAAATGCCGCGTTCTAATTGCTTGTTAGTTGCGGGTCCTCTGAGGCAGGTAGAAAGCAGCGCTTTCCTTTCGTGCCTTTCTCATGCCGTTTTATGGATTTTTGAACTCAGCGCTGAGTTTTATTGTTATGTAAATGATGGCCGAGTCTGCTGCTGATGTTAGGGAAGCCTTGAGAGTGCTTTGCCAGGCAGGGAGGGAGGATTTATTGTC
Source organism: Triturus cristatus (assembly GCF_964204655.1). Classification (NCBI taxonomy): domain Eukaryota; kingdom Metazoa; phylum Chordata; class Amphibia; order Caudata; family Salamandridae; genus Triturus; species Triturus cristatus. The sequence goes on from NC_140587.1 coordinate 630,529,165, forward strand.
CCAGGGGTGCTAGGTCAAGCATGGACTGGTTTGTCAAATAAAAGAAGGACTTCTTCAGATGGGGTTTCTGCTGCTATTTTAGCCTGTTCCTTATCTGACAGCTCCCCTGAGACTTGTGATGTAAAGTTGCTCAGTGGTAGTGTTATGCTTTTAAAAGGGGATTCTTCTCTTACCTCACGTCAGCAGCCTACTTCCTCAGGTTTGGAGAGGGGCAGGTCTCGCACACGCTCATTCAGAGGTAAACTTCTTAAGAAAGCAGCCTCTCTTAAAGGTGACTGTGGCAGCACAGAGGATGTACTCTTGGTTGGCAGTGAGGTGATGGCGCCGCCTACTGGGGATTTACAAAAGGGTAATTTTGATGTTAATCAGAATACTGCTTGCCTAAATACAACTGCTAAACTATATTTGGTAACAAATTTCATTTGTCAAAAAGTGTGTGTTCTGCATCTGGTGATAGGTCTCTCTCGCCAGTTTTTTCCTGTGGGAGTGGTGAGTCAGCCTCAAGCAGTGTGGTTTTGTCCACTGGGGATGCTTCCAAGGTTGGTGTAAAAAGCTATTCTGGTTTAAAATCAGCTATAAGCAGCCAGGATTTGTCCTCTAATCAGAGTTCAGAGGTTCTCCTTTCATGCCTTGAGTTTGGCAGTGTCAGAGATTTGTCAGTTAAGGATAAGAGTGCGCCAAAAGGGCAGGGCAAATGGGTGTGGGTTAGTGATGAAGGTAAAAGATATTCTACTTCATCAGACCTGCCTTTGAAGCCTCTTATGTCTGCGAGTTCCAATGGATTGCAGGCCAACGATGGGACAATACTGCAAAAGGGCATCAGGTGCAGTGATACACAGTTGAACAGGTCTAAAGCGTCCTGTTCTCTTCCCCAACAACAACGTTGGCTAACCACAAAATTGCACAGTTCTAAAAAGCAGTGAAATGGAGACATTTTGATGGTGGAATAGGGGATGGGGCTCAGCCATCCTGCAGTGGGGACTTTCAGGGGGTTTATGATGAAGGGGCTGATGAATTTTCTGAGCTTAAAGAGGGTGAAATGGGGGCTGGGGATGATGATGGAATTGCAAATTTTTCCCAATCCAGCAAGGGGGGATCACTAAGAAGATGTCCAAAGATCATATTTTACAGGTGAAAGAATCAGAACAGAGTTGAAAAGACTTCACGCGATATACCGGCAGCAGTGAAAGTACCGGTGCGAAGACGTTTTCAATGCTGGACAAGCCCTTTCAGTCAGGTGAGGCGCAATGTAATCATCCTTGCGGTAATGCCAATTTAACCCCTTCGATGCTCATGACGGAACGGTTCCGTCATGAGCATCGGTTGAGCTGTGCTCATGACGGAACCGTTCCGTCATGGCCCCGCCCGCGCTCGAACCCTTCAGCACCGCGGGGGAATCCGCGCAGCGCTGAAGGGGTTAAGAAAGCGCAAAGCTGATGAGATTTTAGTTAAAGGTAAAAATACAGATGCTAAGGTTTGCTGTCATTGTGAGACACCTTCAGAAGTACAATAGTCACCTCCCAGTACTGGTAAGGACAAGGGCGAACTACAGGGGTCTGACAAACTGGCTCAGAATGAGGCAGCATCTAAAGTACAAGAGGATAAAGAGAAGGTACCAGGTTTAAAAAGGCTTTCTTTCTTGGATCCATCTATGCCCCTCAGTTCTCATTTAAGCTAGAATACCAAAGAAAAAATTTGGAGGGGTGAGTTTGTTGATGTCTTTAGGTTGCTTCACAGGGAAATCCAGTCTAAAGAAGGTTCCAGGGAAGAGGCTTGGGAATTAGCGAAGAGACCTAGAGTTCCTACCAACATAGATTCTTGGACATCAGCATTTCGGATTTTTGCAAGTGTTTATTGCGAGAAATTCCCAGATCAAGCAGTATCTATTTTTAAGCACTTGGATACAATCAGAAAGACTCAGTCCAAATTTGGAGGTTTTGCTTGGCTTCACTATGATGAGGAATTTAGAGCCCGGCTAGTCCTCATTCCCGATATACCCTGGGGGGAGGTTGACAACAAATTATGGGTTCAATGGATGTATTTGCAGAGACCTCCTCCTACCATGCATACTGCCAGCAGGTTTGCTATTACTCACCAGCCTTTTCTTATCAGACCCACCCCGGGAGGGGTGGGTACTTGGTCCAGACCCCAATCACTCATTCCGGAAACATGCCGGAATTTTAACCGAGGGTACTGCCAAAAGTATCCCTGCAAATACAGACGAGTGTTCAGAATGCGGTTGTAAGCACGCCATTTTGCAGTGTTTCAGCGAACAAACCCAAGGGTATACTGTCGGTCAGGGGAGAGGGCGATGTGCTCCATTCCAGCCTAACCACAAGAGCAGTTACCCCAATTGATATTCCCAAGCTATGTTATTGGCTTCAGTTCTATCCTCTATGGGACAAAGCTTTAAAATTGAAATGGGGTTTCAAAGAAGGCTTCCGTCTTGGTTACCAAGGTCCTATATGGCGCAGGTTTGCTCTTAATTTGAAATCTGCCAATCAATTCCTACATATTATTGCTAAAAAGTTGCACTCAGAAATTGCTGAAGGCCTAATAGCTGGTCCTTTTTCTTCCTGGCCTCTTCCCGACCTTATCATTTCTCCCCCAAACAAGACACAAGGCGAATTTCGCATGATAAAGCATTTGTCATGGCCACAAGGTACTTAAGTGAATGATTTCATAGCTAAGGAGGATACTATGGTACAGTTTGCTTCAGCAGATATGGCTCTCAAACTGGTGAGGAAAACCGTCTCACATGCGGAGTTGGCAAAATGTGATATTTAGATTACTCCCTGCTCACCCACGGGACTTTGCATTGCTTGGTGTCCATTTTGAGGGGAAATATTTTGTTGATATAGTTTTGTCTATGGGTTGTGCAGTTTCTTGCCAACTTTTTGAGGATTTTAGTTCATTTCTGCAATGGCTTTTCTCTTTTAGATCAGGTCATGTTCAAGTGTCACATTATCTGGATGACTTTCTGTTTGTTGGTGTAACTAAGACTCAACAGTGCAGCAGAGCGCTTCAGTCTTTTCAGGCTATAACCAAGGAATTAGGTGTGCATCTGGCTGAAGAGAAAATGGAGGGTCCTGCAACATGTTTAGTTTTTCTGGGGATTGAAATTGACACAAAGAAAATGAAGGCCAGATTGCAATTGGCAAAAGTACAGAAGATTTTGGATTTCTTGGAGCATGCTAGGTTATCTCATAAACTCACCTTGTTCGAGATGCAACGATTATTGGGTCATTTAAATTTTGCATGCAAAGTGGTGAAAGCTGGCAGGTCCTTCTGTCGACAGTTAGGTTTTGCTATGTCAGGTATTACCTTACCTCATCACAGAGTTTGAGTGTCTCTTTCTATGAGAGCTGACTTTGAAGTATGGATTATGTTTCATAAGTTCTTCAACGGAGTCACCATTTGGTCTTTAGATAAGAATTTTTTATGGACAATTCAGATTTTATCTGATGCATCAGGGGCCAATGGCTTTGGGCTCTACTGGGATGGCAAGTGGTGTGCTGAAACCTGGCAAGAGAAGTGGATTACAGAAAAGCGTAGTATAGCATTTTTAAAATTCTTTCCTCTGATTGTAGCGTTGGCCGTTTGGTGCACTTGGTTGGCAAACAAAACTGTTCTTTTCCATGTGGACAACAAAACTGTGGTTGACCTGGTCAATGATCAAAAGGCCAAAGATAGACGTTTGCTAAAATCATTACATAGATTCAAGCTTGGTTGCCTGATGTTCAATGTAACATTTAGAGTAAAACATGTCCCAGGTTTGGATAATAATATAGCAGATGCGTTATCTCGTTCCCAGTGGCAGAGATTCCATGGTTTGGCACCCGGAGCAGACCCATTGAAAACTCTGATTTTTCAAGAGGTATGGGATTTAGCAGATTAAAGATACGGAGATTAGTTGAACATTCTCTTGCTGACAGTACACGTTTGGCTTACAGAAGAGCTTTGGCTGAATTCCTACATCTGAATGCTGCTTGTCACAGCAATGTTGAAATAGGTTTTATAAATCGTAACAATGATATTTTACGGTTCGTTTTGGACAATATTGATTGTAATATATCAGCCACTACAATCACTGGAAAACTGTCTGGCGTTTCTTTCTATGGTAAGTGTCTTTGCAGTTATGATCCATCTTTAGGAGAACTGGGTAGGAGAATCTTACAAGGTTAAGAAGCGCAATACTGTATTGAGAAAGCCTATATCTCTTTCCTTACTGGTCAGCATAATGACAATTTGACAAAGAATTTGCTATTCCCATTTTTAATTTTTGTTATTCAAACTTTGCATGTTATGGTTATTTTTTGGGGCCTTTAGGATCTCAGAGTTATTGGGTAAGTCGACCTCTCTAGGGCTAGAAGCCTCTAATGTTTCAGTCATAAAACAGTCTCTACGTATTTTATTGGAATCTTCAAAAACTGATTAAAAAGGTACAGGGGCTACAGTGGTATTGCGGAAGCTCAGCAGCCTGCTTTGCCCAATTTCAGCATGGTCCCAATTTAGAGCAGCGAACGCCTATTCATGAGAATTTGTTTTTCAGCACCAGGATGGTTCTGTTTTAACAGCTTCCCAAATGTTAGCAGTTTTACTGAAACTTTCCGTATCTAGGGTCTCAGCTACATGGAATTTGGTGCACATTCTTTTAGAACAGGCATGGCCTCAGAAGTTGTTCGAGTTTTTTTTTTGTTGCAACAGCTGAAATGTTTAGGCCGCTGGTCATCCAATTGCTGTTTAAAGTATGTTAGAGATTTAGATGAGTTATAGATCTTTTTTGGCCTTCCTAACATATTTTTCTTTTTAGGTACCCTGTTGACCCAACCATCATCCATGGCAAGCGTCTGGATCGTCAGGCACTCCTTTATTAAATGGGCAGCCAGGCAGGCTGACCGTAACCATTATGGACTTAACCTAGGCTTTAGCTTCGAGGACATCAAGATTGAGTGGTGGGGAAAAAGTGGCATACGTTGGGGTCAATTGTTGCCGTTGTTAAACAAGTTATTTTCTTCTAAACCATGCCATAACGTACTGCTTATTCATTTGGGGGAAAACGACTTGGTGCAACTTTCGGGCCTGGGCCTACTTATTGAGATAAAAGCTGACTTAGAACAAATCATCACGTCTTGGCCTGCCACAAAACTGATTTTAACTGCTCTGGTACCAAGGAGGATGTGGAGGGGTGCTGATAAGTTCTCTGCAGTTGACAGAGCCAGGAGGAAGGTCAAAAGGGAGCTTCATCGTTTCTCCATCATTAATGGGATAGGTTGGTTAGCCTATGAGGATATTGTCAAGGATGATTTGCAATATTTCAGGCCAGATGGGGTTCACCTTTCATTTATAGCAAACAAATTGTATTTGGTGAGTATCAAAGAAACATTATCGGATTTGTTGGGGTTGTAACCTTGGGGCTAAGGGCTGTATTGGGGGGACAGGAAAAACGCCTGTTCAGGGTTTTTCCTGGTGGTAGATTTGGACTGGATTTAGGCAGGCAGGAATGGTTAGGGCAGGCAGAATAGCTTAAGGACAGAGGGAACACAGATTACAGAGGAATTAGGCAGGAAATAGGAAGGGGGACAAACTAAGGGGTTGGGGATGAGTTTCAATACGGGGAAAAATTCATGGTGGATCAATATGGCATGGGGGATCAATATGGCATGGGGGATCAATATGGGGGAAATTTCATGGGGGATCAATTTGGGGAAAATTCATGGGGATCAAGGTGGGGTGGCGGGGGGTTACATTTGAGTTGTGTTAATATTTCTTGCATTATTGTAATTGAATTGATTGTTGCTAATAAAGTGACCTTTTACCCCCATTCGTTCTGTGATGTAATTCATTGCCCGAAGATGTATATTGAGAAAATGGTCTTACCAAGTGTGTCTGGATTCATCGGCCAAGAGGTATAGATAGTGCTCCGGTGCTCTATTGGGCCCCACAGGACTGCCAGGAAAATGAGGGGATGAAGTCACACCCCAGCGAGTCCTTAAATGGGCTGTTTGCAGGCAGGGAAACAGGCTTGTGAGGCTCCCATGCTGTGGTGCACCTCCCGTGTGTTCATGTAGCACTCAAGCGCTCTGTTGGGCTCCACATGACGGTGATGGATTAAAACCATGATCTCTTGACTTGGTAACAGTATTCTGCATCATTCAGAAACTCTGCCCATCACCACCCCCTTTTTCCCAAATCGATTTTATCCACACTCAGTGTGGGAGGGTATGCTCAGACGTGAGTCCCTTGCTCATTGCACCATCAGGATTCAGGCAAGCCGGGCCGACGAAGGCTGTGATGCCAGAAACCGGTCCCCGGAAGCTTGTTTCCTTCCCAGTATAAGAATTGGCTTGGTAGTTTGGTTTGCCCTGTTCCCATCATGCACTGGGACAGGTACAGACTAATTTTCATGTAGCCAGGTTCTGAGCTGGGATGGTGCAGTGAGCTAAAAAACGGTGATGGATTAAAACCATGATCTCTTGACTTGGTAAGAGTATTCTGCATCATTCAGAAACTCTGTCCATCACCACCCCCTTTTTCCCAAATCGATTTTATCCACACTCAGTGTGGGAGGGTATGCTCAGACGTGAGTCCCTTGCTCATTGCACCATCAGGATTCAGGCAAGCCGGGCCGACGAAGGCTGTGATGCCAGAAACCGGTCCCCGGAAGCTTGTTTCCTTCCCAGTATAAGAATTGGCTTGGTAGTTTGGTTTGCCCTGTTCCCATCATGCACTGGGACAGGTACAGACTAATTTGCATGTAGCCAGGTTCTGAGCTGGGATGGTGCAGTGAGCTAAAAAACGGTGATGGATTAAAACCATGATCTCTTGACTTGGTAAGAGTATTCTGCATCATTCAGAAACTCTGTCCATCACCACCCCCTTTTTCCCAAATCGATTTTATCCACACTCAGTGTGGGAGGGTATGCTCAGACGTGAGTCCCTTGCTCATTGGACCATCAGGAATCAGGCAAGCCAGGCCGACGAAGGCTGTGATGCCAGAAACCGGTCCCCGGAAGCTTGTTCCTTCCCAGTATAAGAATTGGCTTGGTAGTTTGGTTTGCCCTGTTCCCATCATGCACTGGGACAGGTACAGACTAATTTGCATGTAGCCAGGTTCTGAGCTGGGATGGTGCAGTGAGCGAAAAAACGGTGATGGATTAAAACCATGATCTCTTGACTTGGTAAGAGTATTCTGCATCATTCAGAAACTCTGTCCATCACTACCCCCTTTTTCCCAAATCGGGCTCCACATGACTGCCAGGAAAGTTGGAGATGAAGTCTCACACCACTTTGTATGACAGAGTCCTTAGAAGGCCAGTTTGCGGGCAGAGAAGCAAGCTTGTGAGGCTCCTGTGCTGCAGGATGCCTCTGTCGTATATATAGCACTCCGGTGCTCAGTTGGGCCCCTGTAACTGCCAGGAAAGCTGGGGGACTAAGTCCCAAACCAGCAAGTATGGCAGAGTCCTTAGACAGGCAGGTTGTGGGCAGGGAAACAGGCTTTTGAGACTTCTAACTGCCCAGTCCCCTTTTCTCTGCTATTAATTGCCCCGTAACATCTGCCAATCCAGGCAAACCTCTGTACATAGCTGCTGCAAACATGAAAAATGCAAAAATGCTATGGTTTTTATAGCAGTCCTTTTGGCAGATGCCCCCGTATCTCTGTCTATGACTTTGACCGGCTAGTCCTCTGTCAATGTTGGCTTGGGCTGGGGCTGGAGATGTTTGTGGCAGCAGTCGAAGTGGTCAAAGCGAGGGAGAAAGAACAGAGCACCTTTAATGTTTTTATGACCCAACGGGTCTGACGGTGGAGCTGCCAGAGCACACAGCTCAGCTTTTCCGAATCTTGGCAGGAGCAGGATATGTGCAGGATATGGGCATACTGGTTTGCCCACTCCCAAGGGCTAGCCCCACTCAGAAAACAGGTTGCCGAGGGCCAAAGAATGGGAGTCTGGCTAGCGGTATACAGCTAGTTCAGGATGGTTCAGCTGGTTCAGGAGCAGCGAGACGCAGCAAGACGCAGCGTGTTACATGCTCGCCAATTTGGAAGCGGTGTCAGTTTACTTATCGAAACTGAATTTATATATTCACACAGGGGGGATGTGTGGCAGGGTGGGGGCGGACTACAATAAAACTGAACCATGTACAAACTGGTGGTCTCCAGAGCGCCCATCTCCCCCTCTTCTCTCCCCACAGCAGGACGACTGGAACTCACCCCCGCCTTCGCCGTGGATACACTCAACTGAGGATGCCGGTTCCTTTAACTGGGGCTATGAGAAATAAGAGGCCACGCCCCCGCTCAACGTCAGCGCCTGTCCGCCAATAAGAAGCAACGACACACGGAAGCTGGTGTGTGTCGACACCGGCTTGGAGAAGACGGATGCCAGGACTGTGGAGGTTGGAGAAATCAAGGACAGAGAAGCCGAGACCCTGAGAAGACCCGAGAGAACCGGAGCTGCGCCAGGAGGCCAACGTCCCCGCAACTTGCAGAGCCACGCTCCAGGAGGGGCGTGGTTTCGCAGGTACGGAGTCGAGTCTCGGGGTGGGTAGGGAAGAAGGAAGCTCCCAGCCCCTAGAACAAACGCCCAAGAACCTGCCCAGGCGCCTGTCCGCCTTACTTAATTTTGTTTGTTTTCCTCACGATATTTTGTGCATGTAACACGCCGCTCGGTTAGGCACGGTGTATTTTCTTTTCTTTTCAGTGCACATGAACGTGTGGTGTCCTTGCACTCCCCGGCCCCTGAGTAGAACGTTAACGCAAGAGGACATAGTCCTGACAGTGTTTTTCTTTCTTTCTTGCACATATTCCTTGAGAGGAGAAGACCGCCCACCCAGCCAGTCCCGACCCGGAGAAGTCAGCGAAGGAAATCAAAGAAGACGTGGGTACCAAGACCCCTTCCTATCGCAAAGACTAGACAATCCTCTTAGTATATAAGTGTGTTGTGAAAATGAAACAACATATCGACAGACCTGGCCTCAGACCCATTATTGCGACCACGCCACAGGATGTTTCTGAGGGCTGACTCAGAGGGACAGATAGAGTGCCAAAAAGTAAATACGCCCCTTTTTTCTTGCGGGATTTGCAGATCCAGTTTCAAGTCCATGAATTTTCTTTCAGGTCTGCAATTATGTGCCTGCATCCCATCTGTCTCCTCAGCCCTTGAAGCCTCTTTTCTCTGGAGTTAGGAACTTCATCTTCCTCCTGGGTTGGACAGCGCAGCAGACTGTGAGGCTCCACACGACAGTGAACCTTGTGCTCGCCAGCAAATGTTAATTACAAGGCACATTATCACTCAAGGTATTGTGTCCCCCACTGCACCACGTAAGAAATCTGCATCCCTCACAGAACCTTTCTCACATGCCCACTGCTTGAGACACAGTGACACTAGTAGGACCTGCGGAGTGCGACAGGGCTGCAGGGAGGTGTGGCCATCACTGGAAGGAGGCGCAGCTGTTCGCCAAGAGCAATAAATTCAGCCACTTGTGCAGAAAACACTCCTTGAAGCCAGGAGGCTTTGACCACACCTGAGACGGTACAGACTGTGTAGGCAGCTCTCTGTTTTCTTCATTTTCTCCAAAGTAGGAGCCATCAACAAACATCACATAATCTGATACAGGCAGTGACACATCCTGTATGACAGGTCTCAGCTTGGTGCATATTTCAGTAACATCAAGACAGTCATGTTCAACTTCTCCTTCAACATTATCATTCCCACGTATTGGTATAAGTGTGGCAGGATGAAGAGTTGTACAACACTTCAATGTAATGTTTTCTGCTGCAAGCATTGCCTGCTGATACCTGGTAAGGCGGCTATTGGTGAGATACTGTGTTCTGGTGTGGGTTAACAGTACCTCCAGAGAATGGGGGATTAGCAGATGTCCCATAAGAATGCTCTCACACTGCTCGATGCTGACACCTATGAAAGTCACAGCTTTGAGACAGCTGGGCAAAACAGCAGCTACTGGGTTAAGTGTAGCTGAAAAATATGCAACAGGTCTGTGAGCACTCGCTGAGAGAGCACAGCCCTCTCTCTCACTGCAAAACAAAGCAAAACATTTATTGTAATCAGGCATTTCCAGTGGTGCGGCATGACAGAGACTTTTTCTCAGCTTTGAGAAGGCACGCATGTAGATGTCATCCCATGGTACCAGATGTGACACACCTCTATGTGTCAGCCTCTGTAAAGGCTTGCCCACTAGGAAAAAGTTGGGAATCCACGGGCGACAGTAGCCTGCCATTCCCAAGAACATCCAGACTTCTTTCTGGGTAGTTGGCGGATACATTTTCAGAATTGCTGAGATTCTCTCATATGACAACTTCCTCACTCCCTTCTCATTGGGATGAAAATACTGCAGTTTTATCAGGGACACTTTATGACCATGCTCAGCTAAGTGGTTCAACAGAGCAATTATATCTTGTTTGCAAGCCTCTGTGTATGTGATGCCACTAATAGGTCATCAATGTATTGGGCCAGAACTAAGTGATAGGGAATCACTAAAGACTTCAGATTATTTTTAAGTTTCTGGCTGAAGATAGACATAATTTCCATATACCTTTGTGGATCTCAGCACCATGCGGCAAAACACAGTTACCGCACGAAAAAGCAAAGAGGATCTGACTGCCCTCATGCAACAGTATGGAGACGAAGGCTTGGCTCAAGTCGATAACAGAGAACCATTCGGCCTCACATAGAATCTGAAATAAAATCACAGCTGGATTCAGTGCCACAGGACAACAAGGGACAACAATGGCGCTGATATTTCTCAAATCTTGGCTAAACCTATACTTGTCATTGAGTTTCTGCAAACCCATTATGGGTGAGTTACATGGACTCCCCATAATATCCTTCAGAATGCCTTGCTGAATCATTGAGTCATTCACAGGAATAATCCCAGCAAACGTTTCAGGGGTCAGACTATGTTGTGGGATTCTTGAATACTCAGCATTAGGTTTCACTGTGGTGTGTACTAGTTCAACACCTTTACTAAGACCTATTTCTTTCCCTGAAAAGTTCCAGACTTCAGGTAACACTGCAGCTCTCAAACCCTGGGACAAATCATCTTCAGTAATAATGGGGTAAAATCCGATCTTGATTGCTGACTGACAAGTTTAACAGCAACATCTTAATCATGAGTCTGAAACTTAATGCCATTTGGGGTTCAGTAAAGGGAACAATTCAGCTTGTAAAAAATGTCTCGTCCAAGTAGATTTACAGGACTCGATTCACACACCACAAGTCAGTGATTCCTCTCAAAGGACCCTATTCTGACAGGTACTGCTTCTGAAACGGGGCTAGTCATTTGTTTATTTGCAACTCCTACAACTTAGAATCTTTTTCCCGTAATTGGTAGGCTGGGAACCTCTGCTGTTCTCACAGTAGAGCGGGTAGCACCAATCTATCAATCAGGGAATTGTGAAGCGCGCTTGTTAGGATCCCAGGATCCCTGGTTGGCTGAGGTAGGTACCTTAGGCCGAACAGGGACCCGTGAGCCCCAACGTTAAGGAAAAAAAAGGTCACCTTCTGAGATTGCCTCCGCTCCACCCCCTTGGTAGCTTGGCACTAGCAGCCAGGCTTATCTTCAAGGCCAATGTGTAAAGTATTTTCAATTACGCTCACAGCAACTCAATGATGACACCACAAAGGGACTCCACACGAGTTTCATAGAAAAATAAGGGTATGTTTCTAAAAAGATATACGATGCGACCACACAATCTTAAACCAACACATGTGTCCTATTATTCTTGAGCTAAACTAAACAATCCTATGTAATCCTAATGTCATAATATGCAGTTTGTTATGCAACAGTCAGGTACTTCAGAACATAAAAATAATGCACATCGTAATACGACTATCTGGCAATTCGTACTGTCACTGTAATGCAGTGCGTAATGCAACAACGTTGTAAACTGTTATGCTCCCGTAATTCAATGTGTATGGTCCCCTTCAGATACTCTGCTAGGAAAAAGTAATGCAACGTGTAATACAGTTATCAGGCAGTTTGTTATGCGAAACTAATGCAATGCGGAACACATATCAGGCAGTTCGGTATGCAACACTAATACAATGTGTAATACGACAATACAGCAGTTCGTGATGCAGAACGAAGACAAGGCGTAACACATCTATCAGGCAGTTTGTTATGCAAACCTAGTGCAATGCGTAACACACTTATCAGGCAGTTTGTTAGGCAAAACAAATGCAATGGGCAATACAACAAACAGGCAGTTCGTTGTGCATAAATAAGGCAATGCATCATACAATCATCAGATGCTCCGTTATGCAGAAATAATGCAATACTTAATTTACTCCGGCACCATTCACGGTGCCTCCGGCAGTCTCTCTGCCACTCGTGCTGGCTTGCGGTTAGTCTCCGGCCACAGTTACCCCTCCCACAGGTATGATATAACACAGTTAATGCAGATTCGCACTCCGGCCCCGGTGCTGCCACTCACTTGGCACACGGGCCGCGATCCAAGCCGAAGCAGAGGCTAGCGCTGCAGGACAGAAAAAGAGGCCGAGAGCATCTCCCTCCAAGCCCGTGCCCCGCCCCAGGAGTCAACACACGTTACCAGGGGGGCGCAAACCCACTCTCCTCTCCTCGTCCAGCGACTTGGGCCTCCGATGCAATCTCTCTGAATTTCCGGGCAATGGGAAGATCCCAGGCTGCACACTACACCCGCACTCAGAGTCATTGAGACTCACTGGACTCCGGGTACACGATAAACAGACAAATCCTCACAAGGGTCTCAGGCTGCACACAACACATGCAGGCAGCGTCGTTGAGACACACTTGATCTTCTGTTGCCCCCAATCACGGGGCACAACTTGCGCAGGTCTCAGGTGGTAGAGAGTGGTGCAGTTCAGAACACAAAATCTCCTCCTGCTTCCACGGACGGAATGACTCCTCAGTCACACTCACATACACACATCACACGCTGGTGGGGCCCATAACACCAACATTCGTTCTCATCAAAATCATCCGTGCCTTACAGAGGAGAGATATCCCTTTCCCGAACTGCAGTTATTCACTTTGGATAGAGGAAAAACACATCTATTAACTTACTCTAACAGTTCCTCCATCCGGGAGGTCAAATAGATCATTTAGTTGTTATGGAAATTTGATGCAACGCTTAACTCTGGTATTAATCAATAAAACATTACCAAAAATAACCACCCGACACAATTCTTCAAACAATGATTTTTCTTTATCTAATTAAATTTGCAGGTTAAATCCTAACAATGCAATATTATCTTTTGTTATAATTACCTATTCTAGCTAATTGTCGTTCTCTAAGTCAGAAACTGGTCCTCAGAAATTCATCAGAGATTCTACCGTCCCGTCCTCTGCTGTCAGCGTGGTGTGCCGCATAGAGTAGCATCGATCAGGGTGCGTCTCAAGCTCTGTGGGTGGTAACCTAATTTCCTCTCTAGACTACTAATATTTATAACAAATTTTACATATACAAGTAACATTTTCTTTATTTCCAGGCCGTTGATTGGCTGAATTCAGCCCCGTCCTAATATTTTAAGAAACATTTTCAAAAATTCACATACGGATGATGAATAAACTAAGCGCATGGGAAAGTCGTTCACAGGTCGGGAAAGTATCAGTCTATTGTGAATAGGTAGCTTTGGTTCCCAGATGCCAATATTTGGTCCATGTTCAGGGACATTGGCATCTTGCCCAGAGTAGTCTTCATGGACCTGGTTCGGAGGTTCAAGGAGAGGACACGACGTAGTCAGTGCAGGCGCCTTCCTCCATTGCTAATTGCATGAGGTCATGTACTTTAGTGTGGATTCAGTCTGCAGCCATCTTTTAGTAGGCCGAAATAGTCAACTTTAAGTAAAAGAAACACAAATCGGAATTAATACATAGAAATGAATTAAACAATGTTATTCCCTCACTAATACCCTTATGTGTATGCATTTATCTAGCCATATGCAACATTTTAAGCCGTTAATGCTGGTTTATTTAAGCGCAAATCACGTTAACACTGCTTAAGCTAAACATATAAATTTAATATGCGTACAAACTTAGTTCACTTATTATTTTAGCCATGCAAATGCATTCCCACATATATTCTCTTGGTTAATAAGGTTGATTAATTCAATTACAACAATTTATTATTCATTAGAATTAGTTCTTTAGTCGTTTTAATATAAACATATATACATGGATTGGGTATACTAAAAATTGTATTTTACCCGCTCCATCAATCCCCCCTTTGGTGATTTTATCACCACAAAACCCACAACATTTTCAATTTATTTCCCCTTTTACAGAAATTTGAAATGTCTTTTTGCTTAATTAAAATTCTGTTTCTCTTTCGTCTCCTCTCTTTGTTTTGTCATACATACTCTCCTTCCACTCTTCCATTTCTATTTCATTGAGATCTTTTTCTGGTTTTGTTTCCCTCTTTTTGTAAATTTCTCGTTTAACCTTCTTTTTATTTCTTCTATATCTACAACACATACATCCTAATCTAAGTATTAATAATACGATAATCACACAGGTTAATGGAAATAATATTTTCCCTAATATGGTACTACCTAATTTACCTAAGAAGGCTTTAATAGCAGCCATTTCATTACTAATTCTAGTCCAGATACTTTCAACCTCCAGTGGTTTTATTTCATCATGCAATTCTGTAATATTCTTGATATAGACTTTTAGATCTCTGCTTTCGTCAGGAATATAAGTGCAACAATGTTGAACTTTCAGCATTCCACAGACTCCACCCTCTTTTGTCAATAAAATATCAAGGGCAAGTCGATTTTGCATAATCATAGCACGCATGGCAACTAACTCAGTGTTTACCAAGAGAAAACCTCCAGCGGTGCTTGTTGACAAGCGATCCACTATGGTGGATAATTTCCGAATATTATTTGCATTCAAAGATATTCCCACTGCTGGTATCAAGGCTCCAAAAATATCACCTACAATTTCTAACAAAGTTTCTCTTCTGCTATGCATTAGTAGGTTATTTGGTCCACTATTTTCTACTCTATCCATGTGAAAAATCTTTGGAAAGACCAGGCCAACATAACATGTGCCATACAAATGGTCGGGCAACCTGTAGTAAGCCTTGTTCCCACAAATGTAGTACAGTCCAGGGAAAACTGGGTCTTCTCCACCTCTAAATCCCCATCCGGATGCAATAAAATAAGTATCATGACACTCACTTGTCCCTATATAAATATAATCATATTGGGACCTTTCCCTCATGATGCATAATTTGCCTTTCTGGGGATGAGTCTATAGCTATTGTCAGTTTAACTCCACCCGGTGTCTCCTTTTTCCCATCTATCTCCCAGATATTTTCCCCCTCCTTATGTCCCTCTGCATTCTTGTGTAATTTCAATCTTCTCTCTTCAACCATATCCAAAAATGTTTTCTCTTCTGTTTTCAAACTACAAGTTAAATTGTTCTTAAAGATATATTCTAGAGTTAGTCCTTTAGTTTCTATAAAACTTTCTCCTAACACATTAGCATCTTTAGCTGGATTTAATTCTTTATTCATGGGCAATCGTCCAAGAATATTATCTATATTAGATAAATTGTACTCTAATTTCCCTACTTGATAAAATATACTAGTTAAAACACTACATGTTATTCCATAAGTTGCTGGGAGGTGATGATAAGTCACCCCTTCTGAAACAGATGCAGGTAATTGCATACATATGTAGCAATCCCTTACTTCCATCGTTTTAACATATTCATACAATAATTTCGAAAACACATTACTAGAAAAATCATTTATTGACCTATCTTGATGCACATGCTCTGTGCTTGTTCTAACCGGTATTACTTTTTGTAAGTTTTTCACTATATTAGTCATATTCTCAGTATGCCCTGCTAGTGTATCTAAAGTTACTTTGAAAGAGATCAAAAGAGCGAGTACGCTCTAAAGAAGCATTAATAGTCCTGTACAACAGCAACATGTCTTGCACCATCTTCTCATGAAGGTACATCTACTCTTTTTATCATCTATGTTAGCCATTATGTTAGAATTAACCGTGTCTTTTGACTTAGCCTCTTCTACTCCGCCTTTTGTAGCTTTCCTACAAGATCTAGGACCTTATCAGATGATTCAACTACTTTAATTTCTTATTCAATCCTGTGTATTCCTACAAGGTTCGCCTGAAATTACTCAGCTTGGCCTTTCGTCGTTTTTCACTTCTTTCTCGTCATCCACATGCAGGATTTCCTGATCTTCCGCTTCTTCTCCGATGTCGGATAAGATAACTCTCAGGATTTACCCAGTTTCTTCTTCTTTTATCAATTTCAGCCAAGTCTCCTCTGGATTTCCTTGACTATCTGCCTCTTCTCCTTGTTCAGGCAGTGCCACGTACGTCCATTCAGGTGACTTATACTTCTGGTTTGGTTTTCTTACTTGTTTGTTTGCTTCTGACACCGCTGTTTCTCCCTCTTTCTCTGGATGCTGACTGGTTACTTCATTCACTTGTTCAGCCTCTGAGGGTTTAGCTCGTGTCAATCGATATCTCAGCTTCTTAATTTTGTTTGGCCAGAGATCACCTTTAGCATTTCTTCTTTGTTTGCCGTTTCTTTCCTCAATCCAAGTTCTCTTCCTCAGAACTCGATCCTCTGGTATTTCAGTTTCACTGTCTCCAGATTCTGTCTCATTTGATTTTTCTTTTTCAGAAGTCTCCTTTTCCACCTCTTGGGTTGGCCCTACTTCTGTCCCTCCTCGGGTCTCCGGCACGCAATCCTCCTGCTGACTATTTGTCCCTTCACCTAACTGGGTGTTGCAGTTCCCTACAACTCCTCGGGGATTTTCCGCAATCTGTCCCTCTCTTTCTGTGACTGTCCCTTCTTCTTCTTCCGGTATTTTCTCAGGTGGAATTTCTTCTACTCTCTCATCTCGTGTAAAAGTTACTTCTGACTGGACATTCTTTTCTTTTCTTTTCTTCTTTCTGTGTTCACCACTAGTGTTTTGCTCATCTCCAGAATCTGAAGTATCTGAAATCTGCAATCTTTTCCTCAGAATTTCTTCTCTGGGGGTCTGAACTAGTCTTGGCTCATTCTCCCCCCTTTCAGGATTTTCTTTTGTTTTTATATTCTGATTGCTTGACTCATCACTTGATTCTGATTCGTCAAAGTATTCTTTTCCAATGCCGTCTGCTGGATTTGGAACTCTCAGAGTGTATAAAAATATATATGCCTATTGGCTATTGGTCAACAATCACTATCCTCTCAATCTTCAAACACACTCATATTGCACACTTTACTATCCCCCTAACTGTTGGGTCTGTAAGAAGCACTTGTAATGAAACAAAGTAGGTAAAATAAATCTGTATTTTAATAACCAATATAAATTCATCCCTAGTATTTCATATGAAACATAATAAATCATACACATAAAGATCGTATATAGTTTAAAATGATAAAAGCACCACACACTTTGTCACAATTGTTTCAAAACATTTTCCATGCCATAAAAAGGAGAACAGTAATCGACAAACAATGTGTCATACATCTGTCAATTTGGATTTGTTAAAGGCAGTGTCAGACATAAGTTACTGATCCCTGTCTTTCCCTAACTGTACCAAATTTAACACTTTAAAAACAACAGGCGTCGACGCGTTTCGGTGGTGAAACCTTCACATAGAACCACCTTCCTCAGGACTCAAGCTATTTTCTCCTTGTGTATATAAGTGTTCAATTATGATGTCGAATTCACCGGTACAATTGTACTGCGGCGCAAATGTCTCCAAAGATGGAGTACTTGTAGATATCTTGACGGAACGTTGGAAACTTGCAGAGATTGCTCAATGTTTCTCAAAGGACGCAAAGACGGGGTGGACTTCAGTTCAAGTTCAATTTATTTGCCGGAAATAGTCTCGGTCACTTTCTTGTCTGGAACTCTGTTTATTCCAGGTGGATGTCAATCCCTCTCTTGTGTTTTCTTATTGTTCAGAAAGGGGCGAAAGACTTGGCGAAAGACGGAGGAATACATACACGACCCTGATATACGAAAACCAAGGGAGATGATAAACAATATGCTCGCCCCTTTCTGAACAATAAGAAAACACAAGAGAGGGATTGACATCCACCTGGAATAAACAGAGTTCCAGACAAGAAAGTGACCGAGACTATCTCTGCAAGTTTCCAACGTTCCGTCAAGATATCTACAAGTACTCCATCTTTGGAGACATTTGCGCCGCAGTACAATTGTACCGGTGAAGTCGACATCATAATTGAACACTTATATACACAAGGAGAAAATAGCTTGAGTCCTGAGGAAGGTGGTTCTATGTGAAGGTTTCACCACCGAAACGCGTCGACGCCTGTTGTTTTTAAAGTGTTAAATTTGGTACAGTTAGGGAAAGACAGGGATCAGTAACTTATGTCTGACACTGCCTTTAACAAATCCAAATTGACAGATGTATGACACATTGTTTGTCGATTACTGTTCTCCTTTTTATGGCATGGAAAATGTTTTGAAACAATTGTGACAAAGTGTGTGGTGCTTTTATCATTTTAAACTATATACGATCTTTATGTGTATGATTTATTATGTTTCATATGAAATACTAGGGATGAATTTACATTGATTATTAAAATACAGATTTATTTTACCTACTTCGTTTCATTACAAGTGCTTCTTACAGACCCAACAGTTAGGGGGATAGTAAAGTGTGCAATATGAGTGTGTTTGAAGATTGAGAGGATAGTGATTGTTGACCAATAGCCAATAGGCATATATATTTTTATACTTGTATTTCTGGGTACTCCAGCCTTT
Organism: Triturus cristatus; assembly: GCF_964204655.1. NCBI lineage: Eukaryota > Metazoa > Chordata > Amphibia > Caudata > Salamandridae > Triturus > Triturus cristatus. Next base: position 630,547,928 of record NC_140587.1, read on the forward strand.
TGGCTTTAAGAGTCCCCTCTCCTTGTTTTCAAGACTCTCAGAGTGTGACTGGCATGTATCCAGTTTTTCAGTCCCGCACACTTCACTGCAGTTGTTGTGGTCAAAATGACCTGTCTTGGCTTTCCCCACCTTGGAACCAAGCAATTTCTTCTTCTGTGGACTTTTATCCTCACCCAGTCCCCTGGGCTCAAATCATGTGCTGGTTTCTTTTCAAGGGTGGTGGCATCCGCTCCAACCTGGTGAAACACAGAATGAACTGCGTCAGCCAGGCCTTTACAGTAATCCAAAATCATGTCATCAGTTATAGTCATCAGCTTGTTGACTGGTACAAACATATGTCTCATGGCGCGTCCCATGATGATCTCGTGTGGACTTAAACCTGTGGTTCTGTCTGGAGTAGACCTAATGGTCATCAAAACCAGAGGCAAGACATCAGGCCATTTCAAACTTGTGGCTAAACACATTTTCCCTATTCTGTTTTTGATAGTACCATTCATTTGCTCGACCACACCAGAAGCCTCTGGTTGGTAGGCACAATGCAGTTTCTGTTGTACCCCCAATGCTTCACAAATCAATTTCATGATCTCGTTGTAGAAATGTCCTCCTCTGTCTGATTCTATGGTTATTGGGAACCCGTACCTTGGAATGAATTCCCTCAACAACAGCTTGGCCACTGTGATTCCATCATTTCTTCTGGTTGGATATGCTTCCACCCACCTAGAGAACAGACAAACTACCACCAACACATACCTCAATTTGTTAAAAGGGGGCATTTCAATGAAATCTACTTGCATTCTGGTGAAAGGTCCTCCCTCCCGACCTATGGTGCCTAGGCTCACCACAGTTTTCCTTCCATGTTTGTACTGCTGACATGTCAGGCATCTCTGACAGAGACTTTCTGCTATCAACCTACATTTTGGATTATACCAGGTCTGCTTAAAAGCCCTTATCATGGCATCTCTTCCCAGATGTCCTTGGCCATGATACATCCGTGCCATGGTTGACATCATGCTATCAGGCATTACTGGTCTTCCGTCTCGATAGACCCACACATGATCCTTTTCCCTAGGTGCACATCCTGCTTTTACCCACTGCCTCATTTCTTCATCCACTGCTTCATCCTGCAATTGTCTCACTTCATCCCATGTTCCCACAACGTTAGTAAACATTATGTAGCAAGAAGACATTTCCTTTTCTTTTGACCAATTAATTGAGTACTTGTTTCGGGCACAATACTGAGCCATGTCGTTGGCAAAACAGTTTCCAGTAGTGATGTAATCACTACCTTGTCCATGAGCAGCACATTTTACCACAGCCAATTCTTTGAGCATGTGTATTGCCTCGAGCAATTTTCCAACCACTTCTGCATTCCTTATGGGAGTTCCACTTGAGGTCAGGAAATCTCTTTGCAGCCATAATTGGCGAAGTCGTGGACAACTCCGAAGCCATACTGGCTATCAGTCATCACAGTCACTCTTGCATTTCTCCCAATTTTGCATGCCTTAGTTAATGCCACTATGTCTGCTACTTGAGCGGATTTAACTCCTTTCAAGGGTGATGCTTCTATAACTGCTGAGACTGTGCACACTGCATAGGCTGCGCTCAACACTCCTTCATCCGTTCTCAAACAGGATCCATCCACAAAAAACACGTAATCACTTTCTGGCAGTGGCAGATCTCTTATATCAGGTCGAGGTTTCGTGCAGTAGTCAAGCACATCCAGACAATCATGATCAACCTCTTCTCTTATCTCCACTCTCTCTGCATCAGGCAAAAGTGTAGCTGGATTCACATTCACACATCTTTCCAGACTCACATTGTTTGCACCTAGAATGACTTTTTCATACTTAGTCAGCCGACTATGTGACATGAACTGTGTTCGACTCCTTGTTAAAAGGATCGCCACACTATGGGGTACAAACACTCTTACTGGATACCCCATCACAATTCCTTCACTCTGCTCTAGACTTCGGCATGTAGCCGCTACTGCTTTCAGACATCCTGGCAGACCTATTGCCACTGGATCTAACATTGACGAGAAATATGCCGCTGGTCTCCTTTGCCTTCCATGTTTCTGTATTAACACTGAAAGTGCGCATCCATTTCGCTCACTACAGTATAGCTCAAACTCCTTTTCATAGTCTGGCATACCCAGTGCAGGGGCTTCACAAAGACTGTTCTTCAACTGTTTAAATGCTGCCAATTCTTCTTTGGTCAGTTCAAGGGGGTCTTTTACCTCACTTTTTGTCAATTTCACCAATGGTTTGGCAATCAGGGAAAAATTACTTATCCACTGACGACAGTAACGAACCATTCCTAGAAACATTCTCGCCTCTCTTTGGGTCATTGGAGCTCTCATTCCTCTAATGATCCGGATTCTGTCTATGGTTACTTTTCTCAGGCATTTCTCAATATTAGGACCCAAGTATGTCACTTCCTTCTTACAGTATTGCAATTTTGTTGGAGATACCTTAAGCCCTCCATCTGCCAAATGATTTAACAAAGCTATGGTGTCTGTTTCACAAGCCTCGCGTGTCTTTGACGCCACCAGTAGGTCGTCAATATACTGGACTAAAACTGAACTCTCAGGCATAGTAAGACTTTCCAGAGATTTCTTTAACAACTGATTGAAAATGGAGGGGCTCTCTGTGTACCCCTGTGGGATTCGGCACCATGCCAAAATACGGTTTCCAAACCGAAATGCAAAAAGTGGCTGGCTGTCATGATGCAACGGAATGGAAAAGAAAGCATGACACAAATCAATTACTGTGTACCATTCTGCATCATGTGGGATCTGATACAAAATCACTGAGGGATTTGGAACAATTGGACAACATGAGACAACAATCTTGTTAATCTTTCTCAAATCTTGCACAATCCTGAATTTCCCACTTGGCTTTTTCAGCCCCATGATAGGCGAATTACATGGACTGCTCATTATCTCCCTCAACACTCCTTGCTGGATCATCTTCTCAATCAAAGGGGATTACCCCTGCTATTATTTCTGGGGTCAGTCTGTATTGTGGAATGTTTGGGTAAACAGCTCCTTCCTTTACAGCAATTCTCACTGGGTCTACATTTCTCATCAGGCCTACATCTTCCCCAGTGAAGTCCCAGACTGCTGCTTTCACTGTCTGTTTCAATTCTGGGGGTAATTCATCTGGATTGAATACTGCATATGTTCCAGCAACCACACACTCTCGGTTAGCTATGGTCATTTTGTACAGAACATCTTCATCTGGTGTTTCAAAGGCAATTCCGTCTGGTGTACAGAATACGGTGCAATTCATCTTGCACAACAAATCCCCTCCTAATAGATTCACGGGACTGGTATCACACACCACAAATCTATGCATGTCTGAATATTTCCCTATTCTGACCTTTACAGGATCAGTAAGATACGTTTTAATCTGGGTGTTAGACACACCAACTACTTGGATTGTTTCATCCGAAAGAGGAAGATTTTTCACATCTGCTGATCTGACAGTGGATCGTGTAGCTCCAGTGTCTACTAGAAAAGTAATGTTTTCATCATTAACTTTCCCATCTACAAATGGTCCTATCTGATCTACTTCTAGAGATGCGCCAAGTACGCACTCTGCTTCCACTTTTCGGCACCGTCAATAAATCTCTTCTGGCTCACTTTTGTCATTTTGCAGCCAATACTGTGACACAGCGCTCGCGCGTTGCGGTTTATTTACCTGTTCTTCATTGTAGAATCCCGTTTCTTTGCTATATCTCTGTGTACTCCGGCTCTGTGGTAAGGGCGGTTTTGGCACCTGATTCTGTAGATTAACAGTCTACTGCTGTTGCGGCGATGGGCCACTCCCCTCACACTGCACCTGTGGATTTAATGACGGATTTTCATCATTAGCAAGAGGTGGATTTTTACACTCGGATTTCCAGTGCCCTAATCTGCCGCAATTGTGACAGGGAAACTTTTTCTTGGCTTCTTCTATATTACCCTTTCCCTTTCCTGGACCAAACTTTGATTTTATGCCTGGATTATTTGCTTGTTCTATCAGCTGAGCTTCCTGTCTCTCTGCAACCTTCACCTGAGCCCACATTGCTTTCTCTTTTAGTTTTCGCTGCTTTGCCTCAATTTCATCACTAAAGTATTTAGCGTGCCTCAGGATCTCATCTATTTTCTTGCTCTGCCAATCCACGGTGTGTTGCTTGATCATGTCCTCAATCTCGGGACGCAGACCATACACAAATCTGTACACAAAATGACTCAGGTCCTTTTCTCCCAGACTGTCATCCCCACTAAACTGTTTGAAAGCCAGAATTAGCCTCTCATAGTATGCGTGGACTGACTCTTTCGCTTCCTGATGTGTTCGATCTATTTTAACCCAATCTGTTTCTTTTGGAGGCACTTTGTTCTTCAAGAATACCATGACCTGTTTGTATTTCTTCATAACCTCTGGGTCTGGGGCTCCTGTTTTGGGATCTCTCGGGTATTCTTTAGTGGGCCAATCTATGACTATCTTACATTCTGCCCACAAGTCTGCTGGCACTATTATATCAAACAGACTATTCAAATCAATCCACAGCACTTTTGACAATTTCACAAATCTGTCTACCTGTCTGTACCACTCGACCGGCTTTTCCCGTAATCGAGGGAAGTCATTTGTAAATGACAAAATGTCCTGTCTGGTCCATGGGACATGCACATATCCCCCTCCTGGAATCTCTCTCATAGGGAACTCCATTACCACCTTCTCCTTTTCTCTCACAGGAAATGCTGGAAATGTTCTGTCTGTGATGTCATCCGGCTTCCTATACCACCTGCTCTTCCATTTGTCCACATCTCCCCATTTCCTTAATATCGTGATTATGTCCCTAATCTGCCCTATTCGTCCTGCAGCGTTCAGATTCTCAATGTCTTTTTCTGTAAAGTCCACTCGGTATGGTTTCTGCAAAGCTTTTACCTTGTCCATGTCAATTCCCATTTCACTCGCTATTTCTGCTAGTCTGTCATGTAAATTCTTTGCTCTCCAAGTGACACTTTTACAAAGGAACAGTAGTTCCTCATCTTGGTAATTTTTCAGCTTTTCTGTGGGGATAGTCCCTACAATCAATTCTTCTAGCACCATCCGTAATTTTGCCACATCAACAGTATGAGATTCTTTTTCTTTATCCTGCAAGTTTTTCAGCCATACATTCAATTCTTCAGTAGTTATGCTCACTGATTTCTCTACATTCCCTGGTTCTGTCAGTCTCTGTGGTTCCAATATTGATCCTCCTACCATTCTGCTTCTCTCTGCAGTATCTGAACAGTAAAATGGGTTCTTGGACATATGCAATTCACCTTTACCCATAGAATATTCCCAGGAATTCTCTTTTGCTCTCATCAGGGGCTGTTCTTCCTGTCGACTGCTTACATACGGGACTGTTAGTCCGTGCTCACTGTCTTTCTGCTTCTCAAAAATAGGCATAACAGGACCTATGGTCACAGGAACTGTAACTGCTTCTAGATTTTTCGTCAATTCTCTTATTTTCTCTGTCAGTTCTAATGTGGTTTTTGCTAATTCCTTAGAATTTTCACTCTCAGCTGTATTTTCCTTTCCCTTTTCCTTAAGAGAATTTCTTCTTCTTACTTCTGGGGTCACAACTTCTGTTTTAATGATTCTCAGAGTTTCCCTCACTGGTGTACCTGCGGTCGGCGTTTCTGGTTCCTGCCTGTATGGAGGTGGACTTTTGTAAAACATATCATCTAGGACATCGTCGTCCGTTTCGTTAGCCCCATACCTCCGGGTTTCTACATGATTTTTCTTTTCTAGGCATTTCCTTCCTCCACTTTCTCCTTCTGTTCTAACGGGAAACAATCCTTCAGTCATACTCGCATCTCGCCAACTTCTCATCCGATCACAATGAGTTTCGCGATCGTTTGGCCGTCCAAACATATACCGATACCTACTGCCATTTCTCTGTTTCTCTCGCTCATGCATCTCATCTTCCCACTCTGTTAATGCCTCGAACTGCGTAGGCCTAGGTCGCGGATCTAGGCTCATCATCCTCTCTCGTAGGTTCCTCAATATTGCCAAATTAAAGGACCCATCCTCTGGAAACGCTAGAACTCCATCTTCCTTTGTATACTTTGCCCAATTGTCTAACCAAATACAAGTATGGTACCCGTATTTCGCAACCATGAAGGATGCGGGGGTTTTCGCTGGGGGAAGTAACTGTCCTTCCCTAGTCACAATCTCTTTGTCTTTCACAAACCAATTCCGCATTTTACTAAATAATGATTTTATCTTCTTTTCGGGTGAATGATAATACATTTTCCTTCCTTTCGTGAACCCCTTTTAATTGTCCCTGCTACAGTACGATCTTTAGTCCAATAGCAACACGACTCTTACTCCTGCACCAATCCTGGTGCGTCTACGTCACTGTCACAATTTCCAATCCTTGCGCGACTCACACTAACGCACCAATCCTGGGGCGTCTACGTCACTGTCACAGCCTCCAATCCTAGCACGGCTCACACTAACGCACCAATCCTGGAGCGTCTACGTCACTGGCTAACTGTCCAATGCCAGCGCGGTCCACCTGACGTCAACAGTCGCTGCAGCAGCTCCTGCTCCTGTCTCCTGTCTACAGTCTACCCCTCCTTTACAAGACTACTCGGTAGACTTTGTTTCGATTTTACAATACTTGTTAGTTACAACATACAGACATCTCCATTGTCTGCTCCGCTAACCACAGAATAGTAAAAGATCTTTCCCACGAGAATTCTGTCTTCCCGAGAGCAGCGCTTACCTCTGCCCTACTACAGAATCTTTACGTCCTTTGGCAAAATAGCACATCCCTCTACTTTACCCTTCTTTCAAACATCAATTAACTGTTTTCTCCAGTATTAAAACACATAAGTGGAAACGCAATGCTCCTGAGAAATAAAACCAGAGTTCCTCAATTAATCCAAATGCTATTTCATTCACACACTTTCACACAAGGAAATACCGTTCATTCACACAGAATCCTGCTTTCCCGAGAACAGCGAACAGTCTGTCCTACTACAGAATTATAACATATGAAATGAAATGAAATGAAATGAAAAAAATATTTGATTAAGCGCACTGCGGCCAAGCGGCTTCCTGGCGCTGGTAGCAAGAGCAACAGTCACAGAAACAGCCCGAAGGAGTTAGCCGGAGTACGCCTGAGAGAACAGAAAAGTTTTCAAAGATTTACGAAAATGGGAGTAAATGGGAATGGATCGCATGGATAGGGGAAGGCTATTCCAGAAACGGGGGGCCAAAACAGAAAAGCGTGTGCCTCCAGTTCTGGTTTTGCGGAAACGGGGGACATTAAGAAGGGCCAAAGAAGAAGAGCGGAGAGTACGAGCCGGGGTGTGAGAAGAAATAAGGGAACATATGAATGCAGGGGCAGATCGAGCAAGGGCCAAGAAAACCAGACAACCCATTTTGAAGAGAGATCGCTGAAGGACAGGGAGCCAGTGAAGAGACCTGAGAACGGGAGTGATATGATGGGTTTTGGGAAGGTGAAGAATGAGACGGGCGGCCTGGTTCTGAATAGCTTGCAAGCGGCGTGATTCGTAGGCTGGAATGCCCACGTACAAGCTATTCCCGTAATCAAGACGGGAGGTAATCAGAGCCGTGATGATGATTTTGAGTGCATCTGAGGAAAAGAAGCGGGAGATCTTTCGAATAAGCCGAAGGGATAGAAAACAAGAGGAAACAACAGAGCTGATTTGTGCATGCATGGAGAGATCATGACTGACCTGAATACCCAGAGTTCTGACTGAAGAGACGGGAGTGGGAAGAGGGCCAAAAGAGGAGGGCCAAAAAGCAGAAGACCAAGGACTGGAAGAGCCGCCCGTCAGGACCAACTCGGTCTTGTCCGGGTTAAGCTTGAGATGGTTAGAGCTCATCCAATCCGAGATAAAGACCAAAGTAGAGCGAAATTTAGAAAAAGACAGAGGTGAGGAGGAAAGATCAAAGACAAGCTGGAGGTCGTCGGCATAGTTATACACGGAGACCCCCTGAGCAAGAAGAGCAGAGATAAGAGGGTAAATGTATAGATTAAATAGCAGAGGAGAAAGAGAGGAGCCTTGGGGAACACCACAGGAAACCAAGCGGGGGGAGCAGAGAAGCCAGACAGGTGGACAGCCTGAGAGCGGCCAGAGAGAAAAGAGGCAAGCCAAGAGAACATACGTTAACAAAGCAGCGCTTACCTCTACTTTGTCCTTCTAACAAGCTCAGAGAACACCTGCTACCTTTTCAGTGATAAGCGTTATCGGCCTACCAATTGGTTTCCTGGTACTTAAGACCAAAATTTCACAAGTAACTCTTTGCTATCATACGCACTTCTCTCACACAGAAATTGTCTCTAATGGCAACACACAGCGATGTCACCGAATCGAACCCAGACAATGCAACGCGCAACTTCAATTTTTACGCGTTTTCCCGTGTACCTACGGGCAACCACAATTCCGTCTTTCCCGAGAACAGCGCTTACCTCTGCCCTACTACGGAACTGTCATCGACTTCTTACATCCCAGAAGCCATACAGACGACATAGAACTCAATACGACTTCAACATATAGTGTTAATACATACATCAATACCAATCAATAATCGATAAGCTATATATACATGCCAAATCATCAAACCAAAACAATAAAAACCATCTCTTGCTACCAGAAATACTGGTGCAGTTCAGAACACAAAATCTCCTCCTGCTTCCACGGACGGAATGACTCCTCAGTCACACTCACATACACACATCACACGCTGGTGGGGCCCATAACACCAACATTCGTTCACATCAAAACCATCCGTGCCTTACAGAGGAGAGATATCCCGTTCCCGAACTGCAGCTATTCACTTTGGATAGAGGAAAAACACATCTATTAACTTACTCTAACAGTTCCTCCATCCGAGAAATCAAATAGATCATTTAGTTGTTATGGAAATTTGATGCAACGCTTAACTCTGGTATTAATCAATAAAACATTACCAAAAATAACCACCCGACACAGTTCTTCAAACAATGATTTTTCTTTATCTAATTAAATTTGCAGGTTAAATCCTAACAATGCAATATTATCTTTTGTTATAATTACCTATTCTGGCTAATTGTCATTCTCTAAGTCAGAAACTGGTCCTCAGAAATTCATCAGAGATTCTACCGTCCCGTCCTCTGCTGTCAGCGTGGAGTGCCGCATAGAGTAGCATCGATCAGGGTGCGTCTCAAGCTCTGTGGGTGGTAACCTAATTTCCTCTCTAGACTACAAATATTTATACCAAATTTTACATATACAAGTAACATTTTCTTTATTTCCAGGCCGTTGATTGGCTGAATTCAGCCCCGTCCTAATATTTTAAGAAACATTTTCAAAAATTCACATACGGATGATGAATAAACTAAGCGCATGGGAAAGTCGTTCACAGGTCGGGAAAGTATCAGTCTATTGTGAATAGGTAGCTTTGGGTCCCAGATGGCAACATTTGGTCCATGTTCAGGGACATTGGAATCTTGCCCAGAGTAGTCTTCATGGACCTGGTTCGGAGGTTCAAGGAGAGGACACGACGTAGTCAGTGCAGGCGCCTTCCTCCATTGCTAATTGCATGAGGTCATGTACTTTAGTGTGGATTCAGTCGTCAGCCATCTTTTAGTAGGCCGAAATAGTCAACTTTAAGTAAAAGAAACACAAATCGTAATTAATACATAGAAATGAATTAAACAATGCTATTCCCTTACTAATACCCTTATGTGTCTGCATTTATCTAGCCATATGCAACATTTTAACCTGTTAATGCTGGTTTATTTAAGCGCAAATCACGTTAACACTGCTTAAGCTAAACATATAAATTTAATATGCGTACAAACTTAGTTCACTTATTATTTTGGCCATGCAAATGCATTCCCACGTGTATTCTCTTGGTTAAAAAGGTTGATGAATTCAATTACAACACTTTATTATTCATTAGAATTAGTTCTTTAGTCGTTTTAATATAAACATATATAAATGGATTGGGTATACTAAAAAGTTTATTTTACCCGCTCCATCAAGAGCACACGCACTCTGCGTCTCTGAGACACACTTTATCTCCGGGTGCCCCCGATCTCAGGGCACCTCTGGCGAGGATCTCAGGCTGCTAACAGCACATGCACACAGCGTCGCTGAGACACACTTGCCCCTCTGGTGTGCACGATCACGGGCCAATCCACGCGAAAGTCTCAGGCTGCACCAAGCACACGCACACTGTGTCACTGAGACTTACTTGGCTTCCCGGTGCACACGTTCACAGGACTATCCTCTCGAAGGACTTACAAAGGTCTCAGGCTAGACAGAGCACACACACACAGTGTTTCTGAGAGTCTTCTTTGGAAACTTTTGTGTTACTGTGTTTCCGAACAGGCAGCCAGCTCACCTTGGGCCCTTTGGGATCAGTTACTTCAGGACACAGCTCAGCAAAGTCCTTTCAAGCGGGGGGACACAGCACACAGCAAAGTCCCTACAGCCTTTCCTTGGTTAAAACAGCAAACTGCAGAGCAGCCCCCAGTCACACAGCAAGGGACTGTCTTTCCCTTCAGTCTATTCAGTTGTTTCTTCCTTGGCAAAGGTTCCTCTTGAATCACAAAGTAGCTCCAGTCTTGTTCAATCTTGATCAAGCCATTATCCAAAGTTCAGGTGCTTCAGCTCTCAAAGTTATACCCCTCAATTGCTTTGAAGTCTTTGTGCTTCAGGGGGCGCTGATCCCTGTTCAAACCAGTTCTGGATGCCTCCCTACCAGTGACACCTTCTTCCTTTGATTCGTGGGGGTCTGGATTCTCAATCACTCAGCAGGAGATGGGACAATTGTTTTATAGCACCAACCCAGGCCTCTTCACCTCTAGGGCTACTCCTCCCCCTACACTCCAGATGCAGGTCAGCCTGTGTTGTCTCACCGCCTCCCCTGGGTCAAGACATTCCCCAGATCCTATCGCTTTTAAATCCAGCCAGTCAATCCACAACCAGGCAGAGACACACAGAAATGTTTAAAGCAGTGGCTTACAAACACATAATGCAAAAACCATCTTCATAAAAAGATGTGTTATTGCAGGGTGAGATCAGGCGTACACCTTTCCGTCTTAAGCCTTTGGGAAGATAGGCTAGGAAACATATTACACAGCCTTCCCATTTTATTCTAATGAGCAAGATGGTCTTTCAACAGTGAAAACGAAATAGAGATTATTTCACTACCAGGACATGGTACACACCTTGGTACATGTCCCAACTTTCACATGCACTGCACCCTATCCAGGGGGCTACCCTAGAACTACCATAGGGGTGCCTGATGTGTATGGAAAGGGAAGGGCAGGGTCTGGTAAGTGCGTGCACTCACCAGAACAACATGGCAGTTTAGAAAACTACGCGCAGGCCCTGCAATGGCAGGCCTGAGTTCCCTTTTCAAGGCTACTTGAGTAGGTGGCACAATAAGTGCTGCAGGTCCACAAGTAGCATTTGCATTACTAGCCCTAGCACACATAGTGCATTTTACTAGGGACTTCACTAATAATACAACATACCAATTATGGACAACCAATTACCATTACACTGTACACAGGTAGCACTAGCACTTTGACACTGTTTAGCAGTGGCAAAGTGTCCAAAGCATCTACGTTGGCAACACTATATCCATCACAGTACCAAAAATAGAGAAGGTAGAGGCAAAAAGTTAGGGGTAATCACACCAAGAAATGCCAGGCCTAACAGCGCTACTCACCTGTGACGGTATCATTGCGCTGGGAGCGGGGGTGTAGCTCTGAGTTTGCCGAAAAGCCAGGTCATGAGGCTCTTCCTGAAGCACCAGTATCGATCAAAACTAGTATGGGGTGACCATTCACTTCACCATCCACAAATGGCCCACTCTGGTCTACCTCTAAGGTTATGCCAAGCACTCAAACCTCCCCTACCTTGCATCACAGAAACTCCCTGTTGATAGACTCCCTGCATGGGATCAGCATTCCCAACAAACTGCTGATTCTGACCTCGCTGTGCAGCTTTGATCTGTGCCATCATCAACGTGTCTTTCAATTTCTTATGTTTCATTTCCAATTTGTCTCTGCAGTATTTCGCACATCTCAATATTTCATCAATGGGCTTACTCTGTCAACAATTTAAATGCTGTTGAATCATCAAACTAATCTCAGGTTTCAATCCATGCTCACATAAAATGCCCCATGTCTTTAGTCACAATCGTCTGTGCTCCACTATATTGCTTAAATGCCTGCAACAGTCTCTCATAATAAGCATGTATAATTTCTTTGGACTCTTGAGTTGTTCTGCCAATCTAGATCCAATCAATATCTTTAGGAGAAATTTTTTATTTCTAAAATTTAATCACCTCATAATATTTTTTCATCACCACTAGTGATTGAGCCTTTGATATGGTATGTCTAATAGGCCCTTTCTCAGGCAAATCAACAGCAATTTTGCATTGGACCCACACATCACTGTAATTTTGTGCTCATTATGTACATATCTTCTTTAACCACTATATGCTTTTCTCCCCACTTCATATTCTGTCTTTAATGTTTACCTTCAACTTGAACCATGGAGAAAGAATGCTTCTATGTAAAGGATGAGTCAGTTGCACCTGGCTTCAGCTACTGGATGGATGGGACTCTTCATTCTCTACAATACATCTTACTTCTCTTACAAGTGGCTCATCCAGTGATTATTATCTATTTTACACTGGCGACGAAGATGGGATGACCCTAATCTACATTACAAGAGAAATCAAGATCAGTCCCAACATCACTTATTATTCAGATTGAGGACTTCTACTCTTCTGTTTTGGCCCCTTCAACTTTGGCTTCACGTGAGTTATGAATAAAGTCCCTTTTGGGACTTTAAATATGAGCTTCCGCCACATGCCTCACCTTTAATCAATTTTGTTTTCATTACTTGGAATTGTAAGTGGTTGGGAGGCTTCGATGTGGGCTCATAGAAAATAATCTCTCTCATGAGCAATTATTTTTTCAAAAAAACCCTCTGCCTTGGACGTCGTTTAACTATTGTTGTGCAGAGTTATGGGGTAACAGCCATTTCAATGCGGTTTTTACCACGCGTTGCAATTACATCGCATGCGTTACAATGAATGCGATGTTACAACGCGTGGTAAAAACCACGCATACCATTACATCGCATGCACTTTTACAACGCATGCGATGTAATGGCTATCCACGTCGTTGTGAGGAAACTGAGGCTGTTTCCTCAAAACGACGTGGACCTCTGACGACGCAGGAACCGGGAGCAGAGATGGCGACGATGGAACCACGAGGAAAGAGGTAAGGCTGATTGTGCTTGGGGTGGGGGTAGTGGTTTAGGGTATGGTAGTTTAGTGGTGGGAGTAGTGTGGGTAGTGTAGTAGTGTTTTAGGCTTTAGGGTAGTGTAGGGGTGAGAGTAGTGTGGGTAGTGTTGTAGTGTAGTGTGTTAGGGTTTAGGGTAGTGTTGGAGTGGGAGTAGTGTGGGTAATGTTGTAGTGTAGTAGTGTTTTAGGGTTTAGGGTAGTGTTGGGGTGGTTGTAGGTTGGCTAGTGTAGTAGGGTTTAGGATAGTGTAGGGGTGGGAGTAGTGTGGGTAGTGTAGTAGTGTTTTAGGGTTTAGGGTAGTGTAGGGGTGGGAGTAGTGTGGGTAGTGTTGTAGTGTAGTAGTGTTTTAGGGTAGTGTAGGGGTGGGAGTAGTGTGGATAGTGTTGTAGTGTTGTATTGTTTTAGGGTTTAGGGTAGTGTAGGGGTGGGAGTAGTGTGGGTAGTGTTGTAGTGTTGTATTGTTTTAGGGTTTAGGGTAGTGTAGGGGTAGGAGTGTGGGTAGTGTAGTGTGGTAGTGTTTTAGGGTTAGGGGTAGTGTAGGGGTGTGAGTAGTGTGGTGTGTAGGTGTAGGGGTAGGGTTGTCACTTACCTTGCATACTTTTACCACGAATATAGGTTTACCACGCTTGCCTTTGCGTTGTAATGGCATACTCATGGTAAAAGTATGCGATGTAATGGCATGTGATGTCATTTACATCGCGTAGTAATACTCGCGTTGTAATGGCTTGCGTGGTATTAGTATGCGATGTAATGACATACATCCGAGTTATGAGATTGAGATCATCAAATAGTAATTTTATTCGTGTGATATTTATCCTCACGTTTCACTGTTGTTATATTTTAAAGAAGTCCATGCACAGCCTTTAACACCTGCTCTATGGTTTTATTTGATGATAAACCAAGCATGCGGTATAGGTATTTTCTGTGCTTCTTTGACAAGTGGTTCCTCTAATGAGCTATTTGGCCGTGTCTTGGAACGTGTCTAAAAGTCTCTCTCAATCTTGTACAGAGAGCGATTTTGGTGCCATGTCTGAGGAAAATTTGAGGTCATCTTGAAGCTTTGATTTTAATCTTGAAGCCACATTTTTTTTATTCTTTAAACTGGAGTTGTGGTCTTGGAGCTGTGTAACAGGTTCAACTGTCATATGAGCACCAACGTTTTTTTTTCCTGCTTCAAAAGTAAACAACGCGGTGGCCGTACCTGTTCTTAACAAAACAACGGCAACGGACATTGACACAAGGAGCATTCTTCGCGGTGACGTCCTTCTGAAATTTCTGAACCTTTGCAGTCGGCTGGAATCTCGTCGGATGCTGTTAACCACATTCTACTTGTCACACGCTGCGGTCAGCCCGACGTCGTCACGTTACGCTGCACGCAACGTGCATAACGTGGCAGCCATATTGGATTTTCTTGTTATTTTTAGGGGGGCGCTCTAGTTATTTAAGACTTGTTTTCACCTAACGTCAAACAAACGTTTTTTGTTACCTCACCTGATTTACTTTCAATTATCCTCATAATCCAAGTTGTGCCGCTCGCTACACTTAAAGATTATCGTCGGAAGGGTGAACTGTTATTTGAGATCCTTCGATTCTATTTTGGTATTTATGGCCTAATCTTTGTCATCAATGTATTTGTTTTGTCATCTTTATTTAGGTGCTTACAGTGGTGGCAAAAGTCAATAATGCTTTAACTATTTGCTTTATTCACTACTTTCTGTGTGACAAATGATATTACCAAGTTCAAGTGAGCTTATTTTACGATAACTTCACATGCTGTATATTGCAGGGATTTTCTTATTAAGTTTCATTTAGTTTCTCTTGTGTTCACTTAAACCACTTAGGATAACTGTGATATTTAATATTGGCAATTGGATTTTACATAAGTTATGACAATGTTCATATACTATATGATACATAGTGTTACTCATTGAGCTTGTCCCTACCTATTTAAACTATTTAGACAATTGTCATTACATCAATTGTGTCACCATGCAAAATGTTGCCACACCACCTTTCTTCTTATCTTTACCTGGCGATCCACCTATTAGGTGGCAAAAGTGGAAGAAAGTTTTAGAAAGGTACGCAAAGGTTTGTGGCACTAACCTTAGTGCGGAAAGAAAAACTGCTCTACTTTTAGATTGCCTTGGGTCTGAAGGTCAAGAGGTTTTTGACCATCTTCAAGACATTGATGATTCTAGTTTAAATGAATATGAGATTTGTATCTCAAAACTAGACAAGCATTATTTACACAAGGTAAGGACTTTTTTAGAGAGATATCATTTTGGTCGCAGAAACCAAAATAATGGTGAGAGTGTGGAAAACTACATCACAGCCTTAAGGAAATTAGGATCTTCGTGCAAATTTGGTGGTCTACTTGCAGAAAGAATTAGGGACCAATTTATGCTAGGCTGCAATATACAAAAAAGTTAGAGATGATATTTGGCAGAAAGATGAGCTGTCTTTAGATGAGGTCATTACCATCGCTAAGCAGGTTCAGCATTCTCAGAAATGTGTAGAAATAATTACAAAACGTGAAAATAATTGTGTAGCAGTACATGAAGTGAAGTCATCTTTTAAACCTAATGTTTCAAAAAAGGGTAATAAACCTAATTCTGACTTTGCTGCATCGCACTCTTCTAAAAAAAACAGTTTTCAACCAAAATGTTTTCGTTGCGGAAACACTGGTCACCTAGCAAATGACAAGAAATGTCCTGCTTTGAAAAGCACATGCACCAATTGTAGAAAGGTTGGTCATTTTACTTCCGCTTGTAAAGCAAAGAAAAACAAAGCGAAAGTGAATTCAATTTCTCAAAGCAGTTATGTGGAGGATGATTCAGATTCAGATTTTGATTGTGGTCAGATAGTCTCGCAAATTTCCAATAATAGTAAGAAAGGACCGTTTGATGAAGTAATGGTCGAAGGTAAATGCACACAAGTATTGTTTGACTCTGGAGCCAAAATAACTATTGTCTCCAAACAGTTTTATAGTGATTATTTAAAAGACAGGGTTAGAATTTTTAAAGCAGATATCAACCCTTATGCGTATGGTGGTGAACCAATTAAACTTTTAGGCTACTTTCAAGATGATATAGAATACAAAGGGAGATTCATCGCAGGTAAAGTTTATATTTCGCATAAGGGCGACAGCATTTTAAGTTGGTTCCATGACAAAGACCTTGCTGTAATGTTAGATCCTAACAGTAACCCACCTATTCTACTTTAAGAACATTTCAATGTATGTACTGTTGACAGTAGTGATGATGATGCCATTTACACTGCCAATCTCAAGACATCCTTTCCTAGTGTCTTCAGAGACGAATTAGGCTGTCTCAAAGACTATGAGCATAAAATCAAGTTGGTCTCAGGAGCTGTACCAGTCACGAGTAAAGTTTGTGGTGTTCCTTTCTCTGTAAGGAAAGACATGAAAATACAACTAGAAAAACTTACGTCTGACGGGATAATTGAAGAGGTTGAAGGAACACAATGGTTGGCTCCGGTTGTCGCAGCACACAAATCTGATGGAAGCTGACGTCTATGCATAGACTTGAGAACCTTGAATAAACATGTCATTGTGGACAGGTATCCACTTCCGAAGATTTGTGACATGCTGATGTTGTTGAAGGATGCTAAAGTATTTTCAACGGTGGACCTCAAATCTGCTTATCATCAGATTAAGTTAGATGACAGCTCGAAAGACTACACTGCTTTTATCACTCCTTTCAGGACCTTTAGGTTTGTAAGATTACCGTTTGGTTTGGTATCGGCGGCCTCAGTCTTCCAACGTGTGTTAGAAAAGGTGTTACGAGGTCAACCTGGTGTTAAAATTTACCAAGACGATGTTTTAATTTTTGGCAGGGATGACAAGGAACATGATGTAAGGGTCAGACAGGTGTTGGAGAGATTTGTCTACATAATCTCACTGTAAGGTTGGACAAATGCAAATTCAGGAGGTCTTCCATCAACTATCTTGGGCACACCATATCCGAGAGTGGTATAGAGCCCAAACATGAGCTGATAGAAAATTAAGCTGCACCCACAAATAAAGAAGAATTAATGAAATTCCTAGTAATGGCAGAGTACTACAGTAAGTTTGTTCAAGGGTTTGCTGAAAAAAGTGTAAACCTGCGAACTTTGTTATGCAAAGGGGTTGATTTTGAATGGTCAGTTCAATGTGAAGAGGAATTTAATAATTTCAAAGCACACCTATGGAGAGCTCCTAAACTTAGGAGTTTTGATCCATCTCTAAATTCTGTGTTAATCACTGATGCAAGCATGAAAGGTCTGGGAGCTGTGTTACAGCGAGAGAAAGGTGATATGGTTAATGTAATCTTATTTCTTTCTAGGAGTTTGAAGGGAGCAGGGCAAAGATACTCTGTTATTGCGAGAGAAGCCCTGGCTGTACACTGGGCCATAAAGAAATTGGAAAACTTACTCTGGGGTATCACATTTTGTGTTAGAACTGACCACAAACCACTGTGTGAAGTGTTCAACAAAAAGGGCATATTGGAATTTCTAATAGGATTTCAAAATGGGTGGTAGGTCTTCAAACTTATGATTTCAATGTTGAGTATTTGCCAGGTGCACGTAATTGCATTGCAGATACTCTATCTAGACTTGTACACTCAAATCAAGATGATGTGGATGATAAAGAAGATGAGTTGAATGATTGGGTGTGTACTATTGAAAGTGATGGTATAAGTGAGGACAAGTGGAGAGAGGAGTTCAAAACTGATGAGAATCTTAAAGAACTCTCTCCTTTAATTAAGAAGGGTTGAAGTAAGAAAAATGATGGAAAGTCAGAAAAATTTTGGCATGTGAGGAAATAATTGTCTGAAATAGACGGTTTCATCTTCAGAGGTTCGAAGCTAATTCCTCCTGTGGTGTTTAGAAAGAAACTAATAGAGCTAGAACCTCAAGGTCACCAGGGAATGTGTAAGACCAAGGAAAGACTGAGACTTAATTACTGGTGGCCAGGTATTGATCTACAAGTTGAACGAGCTATCAGAGTGTGCATACCTTGTGCTTTAAGCGACAAATGCCTCAAACCAAGGGTTCAACCGATGGTCATTAGGGAGCGCCCTAAAGGTCCGTGGCAAGAATTAGCATTGGACATCTTGGGCCCGGTCTCTGGAGTTTGTGGTGAGATTTATACTTTTGTTCTCATTGACATGTACTCCAGGTGGCCAGAGATTAAATTTACGAAAAGCATTGACACTAAACATGTGATTTCTTAAAGAGCTATTTATGCGTGAAGGTTCACCAGGTTATTTGTTAACTGAAAATGGAGTTCAATTTGTGTCTGCTGAAATGGAGGAGTTTCTACAGCGTTGTTCCATAAAACACAAACGCTGCTCACTTTATCATCCAGAAACGAATGGTATGGTGGAACGTTTTGTACGAGTACTTAAAGAAACCATTTGTATGTCAAAACAGAATGGGTTGGATTGGCAAAAGGAGGTAAATAAAAAAGTTGAGGTATATAGAATCACTCCCCATGCAACAACTGGATGCACTCCTTTTGATTTACTTAAGAGAAGATGTCCTAGTACCCTTGTAGCACCTTTTTGGGTCAATGACTTGGAGTCTAAGAAAAAGGGTAATGTATCTGCACAGCAAGATCTGTGGATGCATAAAGAAAAGGAGAAAGTTGTTGTGCGTAAGCAAAACTATGATGTCAGGAAGGCTGTTAAAACTGGTACTTAACGTTGCTGATATAGTTATGATTAAGGCTCCTTTGGGGCAGAAGACTTCTGGTTTGTTTAAAAAACCTCATAAAGCCGTGGAAGTGTTTACCAATGTAATTAAGACTGAAGACTCTGGCATATGGAATCTTAATAGGGTTGTCGTTGTAAACAACTCTTCTTTATTGAGAAATGCTTCTGATGTTAAACCCTCTGATGATGCCTGTAATTCAAGGAAAATTTCAACCAATCATTTAAGGGAGAGGAGTGTAAGAACCAGGTTAACACCTTCAAAATTTAAGGACTTTGTAATGATTAAGTAATATTTTAGTTCTTAGGATAAATGTTTATCTTTCCTTTTGTACTTTGTTTATTATGGAAGGAAGGTGTGTAATATTGTACTCATTATGTACATATCTTCTTTTATCACTATATGCTTTTCTCCCCATGTTTTCCCCACTTCATATTCTGTCATTAATGTTTACCTTCAACTTGCACCATGGAGATAGAATCTTCTGTGTAAAGAATGAGTCAGTTGCACCTGGCTTCAGCTAGTGGATGGACGGGACTCTTCATTCTCTAGAATAAATCTTACTTCTCTTAGAAGTGGCTCATCCAGTGATTATTATCTATTTTACACATCACCTTGAATCACAATTTCAAATAAGGTATTCAGATCTATCCCTAGAATCTCTGATATCTTTACAAACTGATCACCCTGTCTGTACCATCCCACTGGGTTTTCTCTTAATTTCAGAAAATAATTTGTGACTGATACAAGATCAGTCCTGCTCCAAGGTATATGGACATAACCTCCACCAGGCACTTCTCTCATTGAAAGCATGTCTATATCCTCATCCACTTCCTCCTCAGGTCCATACAGAGGTAGCTCTAATCTGGCTTTCTTTGGTTCCTTTTTCTTTGCCCCTCTGCCTTCCCAGCTATCCATCTCACTCCATTTTCTAACATAGGCAATACATTCCTTGATCTGTAATTTCATTCCTGATGATCTCATGTTAGTGAGATCGCTGTTATTAAAGCTTAAACTGTAACTTTTCTGCAAAGCTTTGGATTTCTGCAAGTCAATTTCATCATATCTTTGAGCAAATTCAGGCAACCTTTAATGAGCTTGTCCAGCACGTCTAGTAATATCTTTACACAAGAACAAAAGCTCATCATCTTGATGAGCACTTAATTGGGACATGTCAAGCTTTCCAAGTATGATTTCGTCTAATTCTAGTTTCAATTGGGCACATCTATTGTCTTTTGCCACTCTAGGGGGGCTTGAATATTCCTTCCACTTGGTCCAAGATTCCCATTGCTAGTTGGGTTATCTATATTTCTCAACCAATCATCGACTTCTCTGGAAGTAAGACCAGGTTGTCCTACCGGGGTATTAAGAATTATCTCTGCACTAACAGAACCGCAATTTGCATCAGGTGGTGTTGTGTAGTTCCTAGGAAGCCCCAAAACCTACATGTTTTGGATGGTGTAAACTGAGGACTTGGTGTCCCAACTGCTTCCGGACACCCCCACAGGATATGTCAGCCATTAGACCAGCTAGTTCGACTGTACCACTAACCCCCCCCCCCTGTATTCTACAGTGGTGTAGGTAGTCACTGGCAACCACTGAACATGACAACCCTGATTCCTCAGGGATCGTGGAAAACAGTACAATACTTTTCACTCAGACACTCGTGCTTGCTTACTCTCAGGAAATACAAAGGATGGCGATTAGGACATTTAATAAGTATTTATTGGCCCAGCGACATTCTGGTGTAAACATATGTGCTGCGGTAATCCGGAGACAGAAGCATACGAAAGATTGCTAGTACCAATATAGTAAATAGTAGATACATTTCTACTATAGTGCTAATAAGATGAACATAAGCAGTTCATATAAAAACAGTAGTACTTGCATATTCCTAAAATACGCACCCTAAGTAATTTTCCTAAATGTAGCGAGCCTAGATCTGTATGTGGAGCATGTATATACGTGTAGCTATATGTATCTGTAGCCAAGAAACCCCTAGGGAAGAACCTGCCCCCTCACCTGATGGTTGAGAATGAAGGACCCTGTCTTTGCTTTGAGGATGACACTCCGCAAGGGATGTCAGACCGCTGCGTGTCGAAGACTCCTCTAATTTGTAGGGGGAAGTGAGGGTCTTTATACTAAAGTGGTCACGTCAGGTTTTTTTTCTAGAATCGATATGTTTTTAAAACAGTCATGAATGATTTGAAAACAATCACCAATGCTTTTCTAAACAAATGTGATCACGCACAGCTGGCTGTTAGCCAAGGATGAAAAAGTGGTGACCCTTATACAGAATAATTCTACCATGCCTGGGGACATGTTTATGTATGTCAGGTACAGGGATTATGATATAATACTCAGAGCCTGGTGTCAAAGAGACAGGAGCAAGCTACTAGGTAAAAGGTCACCTGTTTAGAATCGTTATTGTCATGTGGATGAGACAAATGTATGTAATGGGGGTATACATGACAGGACCAGACTAAAGGACATAACACCCACTCCTCATCAAAAGGTCAACATGGTCAGCTAAATAATGATAAAGCTTAAGGCCATTAAAAATCATAAACATTATTTACAATAAAAAAACTAAAAAGTACTTTTAAAAGCCTGAAAAAACGTCCATAAAAGAAAAGTCATTTTCCCCTAAAAAACGTTCAAAAGGTCCTCCAAACTTGAATATGTTGTTATTATTGCACTGAGCACCTTGAAAGTCATTAAGCTCAGTTAGAGCCGAGAAGAAAAATAAAATAAAGTCACATTCAACCTTCAATTTGGTAAATGTTTTGAAAAGTTGACAAACGGTTCCCAGCACAGGAGAAGTCAGATTGTTTATGAATCCTGCGCTGGACTTAACATCGCTGAACATCGTATCCACAGGTGGCAATCCCAGTATAATGGTGAGTGAGCGAAGATGTTCATCTCTGGTTTCCACAGGAGCCGCCGGGGAAGAATTAGATGCCAGCACGCCTGATAACGATGCCTGTACCACTGGAGTCGATTTCCCTTCCAACAGGAGCAGAAACATCCCTTGGAGGCTCTGGAAATGCTGTCATCAACATGGGAATACGCTGTGGACAACTGCACACGTGGGCCTGCAAAGACGCCAGTACCACTTCTATGTCCGGCGGTGCAACCGATGGAAGTGTCAGACACAGGTCCAACACGCAGCCAAAACTGCAGAAGAGACAACGGATCTCAGGCAGGACACAGTCTAGTCAGACCAGTCTGAAAGACAAGAACCAATGCTCACTCAGCTCTCAAAGCTGAGGCGTAGTCAGGTAGAACACAATATGCTCACGACAATGTAGTCCCAGCAGTGTTCTCTCCATGTCTTGAGGGAGTGAGACGTCCATTGCGAATCAATAGGATTAAAACCAGGATGCCCACCACTGATAGCAGGACCAAAGGAAGCACTCCAAAAACGCTTCCAAGTACGGAGTGTATGATAGCTGGAATTACTCCGAAGATGTCTGAAAGGTGGTTAAGAGACCTGATTCAAGTCGCTTAAATAAGTGTAAGATCCCACTCGTATTAGATATATTAAAGATACGATTAACCATTTCTCCGAAATGGATCGGGAAGTTTGTCCAGACCAGGGCCTGTATCTCTGCTGAAGACCTGGCAACCTGGAGATCAAAGTCTCTCAGGCTGAAGTTAAGGCCAAATTTTGTTGAAACAACATCTACTCAGCGAATCAAACCTTATACTGGAACCATTCAATGATGGCCACAGTGTTGCCTCCCTAACTGTGCGAGCTAGGGAAAATAATACTTGCTTACAGCAAACAACCCTGAAGTTTACTGTGACTAGATATGCGATACCTGGTGCCATTCCAGACTACCTTGAGCCGACATCCTATAGGGACTTGCACCTTCACTGGATCTACCAGTCGCTCAACCAGACTATTGACTACATCACATCTAGCCAACCCTCCAGCTTGTCAACCCCACTGCCAGACCCCATCTTCATGAGACCACGCACTCATATTCATATTCATATTCAACCCTTAACTACCACCCCTGATTTATCAACACCAGGGCAAGCTACACGACCCTTATGTGCCCTTTTTCTTCCACTTTTTATGTATCCACCATTTACGTTAGTAGAGGAGGGGTTGGGCATGCTTTGTAGACTCAGTCATGTCACGATGTATATTCTACAACATCGCATGCTCATCAATGACACTGCGCCGTCTCTTTTTGGAACTGAGATGCCCATAGATCGCACTTTAGTAGAGGAGGGGTTGGGCACACTGTGTAGACCCAGTCATGTCACGATGTATATTCTACAACATCGCATACTCATCAACAACACTGCGCCGTCTCTTTTTGGGACTGAGATGCACATAGATCACACATTAGAATAACACTCATTCCCCTTAGCTCATCTTTCGCTATGACGCGCATGTGGGGTGCCAGTCCGCTATACTACACGCATGCGCGCATGAGCATCCCAGCGTTGCCAGACACACGCATGCGCACTCAACCCCAGGATGACGGAGCATGACAGGTCATACCGGAAACGGGCACCTCCCACACATTTCCCATCGAGCACTTAAATCATGGCCAGATTCCCCAGTACACCACCTACGAGCTGGCATCTGGACGGGGCAGGTTTCTTGTGCCGACACCCGAGCAAACCGTGAGTACTCGATGACCGCGCTGAAATTACCAAGCCGGAAGTAAGTCTCTGTATTGTTTGTGCAATGCTACTGACGCTGTGTTATGTGCACGTTCTTCTTTTTTTCCTCTCCCCCCCTGGTTTCCTCTTCCCGCTGACCACCACTCTACACCCGCAGCCCAACGCCTTAAGCTCATGGAGCAAAGCTAGCTCCCCTTTTTAGGTATGCACAGACACAGCCCCACTACCGAAGCATACTGTATTTTAACGTTGTCTTACCAGTATGTAACAGGGACGGTAGAGGCACACGCTTACCTAATCTCCTACACGAGTCGCTGCACTTCGATCGGGCTGAGTTTGGTTTTTAGGCAAAGCACGTCCTTGACTGTCGCATTTTACTAAGCATTTCTACCACCCACACCAGGTGTTTACCTGCTGTAAACATATGTGCTGCGGTAATCCGGAGACAGAAGCATACGAAAGATTGCTAGTACCAATATAGTAAATAGTAGATACATTTCTACTATAGTGCTAATAAGATGAACATAAGCAGTTCATATAAAAACAGTAGCACTTGCATATTCCTAAAATACGCACCCTAAGTAATTTTCCTAAATGTAGCGAGCCTAGATCTGTATGTGGAGCATGTATATGCGTGTAGCTATATGTATCTGTAGCCAAGAAACCCCTAGGGAAGAACCTGCCCCCTCACCTGATGGTTGAGAATGAAGGACCCTGTCTTTGCTTTGAGGATGACACTCCGCAAGGGATGTCAGACCGCTGCGTGTCGAAGACTCCTCTAATTTGTAGGGGGAAGTGAGGGTCTTTATACTAAAGTGGTCACGTCAGGTTTTTTTTCTAGAATCAATATGTTTTTAAAACAATCATGAATGATTTGAAAACAATCACCAATGCTTTTCTAAACAAATGTGATCATGCACAGCTGGCTGTTAGCCAAGGATGAAAAAAGTGGTGACCCTTATACAGAATAATTCTGCCATGCCTGGGGACATGTTTATGTATGTCAGGTACAGGGATTATGATATAATACTCAGAGCCTGGTGTCAAAGAGACAGGAGCAAGCTACTAGGTAAAAGGTCACCTGTTTAGAATCGTTATTGTCATGTGGATGAGACAAATGTATGTAATGGGGGTATACATGACAGGTACTGACTAAAGGACATAACACCCACTCCTCATCAAAAGGTCAACATGGTCAGCTAAATAATGATAAAGCTTAAGGCCATTAAAAATCATAAAAATTATTTACAATAAAAAAACTAAAAAGTACTTTTAAAAGCCTGAAAAAATGTCCATAAAGGAAAAGTCATTTTCCCCTAAAAAACGTTCAAAAGGTCCTCCAAACTTGAATATGTTGTTATTATTGCACTGAGCACCTTGAAAGTCATTAAGCTCAGTTAGAGCCGAGAAGAAAAATAAAATAAAGTCACATTCAACCTTCAATTTGGTAAATGTTTTGAAAAGTTGACAAACGGTTCCCAGCACAGGAGAAGTCAGATTGTTTATGAATCCTGCGCTGGACTTAACATCGCTGAACATCGTATCCACAGGTGGCAATCCCAGTATAATGGTGAGTGAGCGAAGATGTTCATCTCTGGTTTCCACAGGAGCTGCCGGGGAAGAATTAGATGCCAGCACGCCTGATAACGATGCCTGTACCACTGGAGTCGATTTCCCTTCCAACAGGAGCAGAAACATCCCTTGGAGGCTCTGGAAATGCTGTCATCAACATGGGAATACGCTGTGGACAACTGCACACGTGGGCCTGCAAAGACGCCAGTACCACTTCTATGTCCGGCGGTGCAACCGATGGAAGTGTCAGACACAGGTCCAACACGCAGCCAAAACTGCAGAAGAGACAACGGATCTCAGGCAGGACACAGTCTAGTCAGACCAGTCTGAAAGACAAGAACCAATGCTCACTCAGCTCTCAAAGCTGAGGCGTAGTCAGGTAGAACACAATATGCTCACGACAATGTAGTCCCAGCAGTGTTCTCTCCATGTCTTGAGGGAGTGAGACGTCCATTGCGAATCAATAGGATTAAAACCAGGATGCCCACCACTGATAGCAGGACCAAAGGAAGCACTCCAAAAACGCTTCCAAGTACGGAGTGTATGATAGCTGGAATTACTCCGAAGATGTCTGAAAGGTGGTTAAGAGACCTGATTCAAGTCGCTTAAATAAGTGTAAGATCCCACTCGTATTAGATATATTAAAGATACGATTAACCATTTCTCCGAAATGGATCGGGAAGTTTGTCCAGACCAGGGCCTGTATCTCTGCTGAAGACCTGGCAACCTGGAGATCAAAGTCTCTCAGGCTGAAGTTAAGGCCAAATTTTGTTGAAACAACATCTACTCAGCGAATCAAATTTTATACTGGAAACATTCAATGATTGCCACAGTGTTGCCTCCCTAGCTGTGCGAGCTGGGGAAAATAATACTTGCTTACAGCAAACAACCCTGAAGTTTACTGTGACTAGATATGCGATACCTGGTGCCATTCCAGACTACCTAAGCCGACATCCTATAGGGACTTGCACCTTCACTGGATCTACCAGTCGCTCAACCAGACTATTGACTACATCACATCTAGCCAACCCTCCAGCTTGGCAACCCCACTGCCAGACCCCATCTTCATGAGACCACGCACTCATATTCATATTCATATTCAACCCTTAACTACCACCCCTGATTTATCAACACCAGGGCAAGCTACACGACCCTTATGTGCCCTTTTTCCTCCACTTTTTATGTATCCACCATTTACGTTAGTAGAGGAGGGGTTGGGCATGCTTTGTAGACTCAGTCATGTCACGATGTACATTCTACAACATCGCATGCTCATCAATGACACTGCGCCGTCTCTTTTTGGAACTGAGATGCCCATAGATCACACTTTAGTAGAGGAGGGGTTGGGCACGCTGTGTAGACCCAGTCATGTCACGATGTATATTCTACAACATCGCATACTCATCAACAACCCTGCGCCGTCTCTTTTTGGGACTGAGATGCACATAGATCACACATTAGAATAACACTCATTCCCCTTAGCTCATCTTTCGCTATGATGCGCATGTGGGGTGCCAGTCCGCTATACTACACGCATGCGCGCATGAGCACCCCAGCGTTGCCAGACACACGCATGCGCACTCAACCCCAGGATGACGGAGCATGACAGGTCATACCGGAAACGGGCACCTCCCACACATTTCCCATCGAGCACTTAAATCATGGCCAGATTCCCCAGTACACCACCTACGAGCTGGCATCTGGACGGGGCAGGTTTCTTGTGCCGACACCCGAGCAAACCGTGAGTACTCGATGACCGCGCTGAAATTACCAAGCCGGAAGTAAGTCTCTGTATTGTTTGTGCAATGCTACTGACGCTGTGTTATGTGCACGTTCTTCTTTTTTTCCTCTCCCCCCCTGGTTTCCTCTTCCCGCTGACCACCACTCTACACCCGCAGCCCAACGCCTTAAGCTCATGGAGCAATGCTAGCTCCCCTTTTTAGGTATGCACAGACACAGCCCCACTACCGAAGCATACTGTATTTTAACGTTGTCTTACCAGTATGTAACAGGGACGGTAGAGGCACACGCTTACCTAATCTCCTACACGAGTCGCTGCACTGCGATCGGGCTGAGTTTGGTTTTTAGGCAAAGCACGTCCTTGACTGTCGCATTTTACTAAGCATTTCTACCACCCACACCAGGTGTTTACCTGCTGTCATGGCATCGGCCGGGGGGTGCATGGAAGGGGACGCCAACCGAACTCATGCATAGATCATGTACTTTGTCCGATGGCACCCTTCCCATTGCGCTCATAACTGATGATGACACAGGCCACACCCTAATGGATGGCCTTTCCACTGGCATACCACTCATCATGTCTCACCAATTTTTTAATAGTAGTCGCCTCCTGGTCCTTTATTTACTGAGAGGCCACATCACAAGTTCTCTAGCCAACATATCTGAGCCTTGTGTTGTTATCTCTCCCCCTTTCTCTTCCTCTCCCCATCCCCTCTAGGTCATGATCAAGGGGGCACAACTAAGTCACGAGTCATAGCCGCCACCCGCAAATAGTTTAGGAGGTGGCCTTTCTCTCCCTCGTTGATCTGTGAGAGGGCTAATGGTACCCCGCTCTCACTAATACGTCTGTGCACTCACTTCACACCACCTTCACTCCTGGTCCTGATGAAACACCAAGGATCTCCTAGACCAACATAGGCGTGAAACATGTCGACCTCAGCATAGTTACCCGGGCACATTGCGCCTCCGCTGGTAACTCTCAACCTACGGGTTTTTAATCCTGCCAAGGGTACCTCATCATTAAAACTCTCTTTTGGTAACCCTTAGGCAGTTTTAACACACATTGCACGCACAACCTTCACCTCTCACAGAGGACTTTTACCCACACACCCACATGCACCCATCGGCAGTTCTCTAAAAATATCTCTGCCAAAGAGACCCTTCGGGGGACCCGTAGGGCATTGCACCGCCGGCCCGACAAAGAGCAAGCGCCCGATGATGAAACATGACATCCCCCGGGATGTATGAGGGCAACAAGAGACAATTTGTGTCTCTCCCCACCTCGATCACTAAGTCCCTGACCTAGTACCTCTCTCTGTCCCCTCTTCCACCTCTCTCCCTCCTAACCTTTGCAGTGTAGGTTGACTCTCCTCAACACTCACTACGGAACAGTGCCCCCACTTTTTGATTACCTCTGGAACCTTGCGGAGCACATGCCCTGGACCATTAACAGGCTCCTGGTCCCCCCTTCTCTCCTATTTGACTTGCCATTCCGCAACAGCCTTGATCATTCAGCATTAAATAACTTCAATTCAAAAACCGGATGAATCACAACAGCTGGGGAGCCTTACATGTAGCAAGATAAATTCACTTTTGACGCATTACACGTTTCATGAAGCAACACTTATTTGCACACTAAAGACCCACTTAAAGCTTTCCCACAATCAGTACCACTTACAAAAACTTCAGTGTCCTTATTTCTGCACCTATATCTATCCGGTAACTCCTAGGCATCCTGTATGTTCCCCCTCACCTAACGCTTCATAACTGCCTGATTGGATGTATCCAAAGTAGTATTGGAACTGAAATGTCATGATTGGCAGTGTGGTATAGCAATGAATTAACCATTCAGTAGATAGTGACCCAGCTACTGTGAAAGGTAACTTCTCAAATTTTTCAGTGAGCAGCATGGTGTACCTTGCATCCCGGCGTGCCATAGTCAACTGTCTGTAGGTCAGATTGTAAACCAAAACAAACGTATGCTGTTAATTTATCGCCATGGCACGTGGCCTGAATGCAATGATTGCAGCGTGCAGCTTAAAAGTATAATGGAGCGCATTTGAGATTGCCCATGTTGTAGAATAGACAAATCTTGTTCAATTATGTCAATTACCAAGGACACACTGTTGCCCAGTGACTAAATACGTGAAGAAAGTGTGGTCATATCATCTATTACCACTGCCAGGGCCTTTTCAGGTTAATCTTTTCAATTTCATGTCATCTCTCAGCAGCAACCTGTTGGGAGACTTTCCACAGTTCATTGTAGATGGCATACAAGAAGATTTGTAACGCAGTTTCTTGGGACCTAACAAGAAATCCCTAAGATTCATGTTGTCAGCTAGAAGGGACAAGTGTTGTATCACCTGTTGTAGTGTTGAGGTTTTTAGCCATTCTATGCACAACTTCCCAACACTAGAAGAAGTCACTACCCCTAGATCATCTGTGTGGACATAGCGTGGATCAGGCCTGTGGATACTAAAACCTCCGGTGGTACCCTTGAATCTTGCTTGACACCTATTTGTGTCGATAGGCCAAACCAACCATCCCTTCCAATTGGAAGCTGAAGAAATTTATGTACCATTCTGTATCATTGTACCCAGTACCTCCCCACTAATCAGTGTGTCATTCGATATACCTTCAATAGGTATGGGTAAGGGGATCTGTGGTGTCTTCAGGTCTTCAGTTTTTGCAAACTCGTAGCAGGTAGTTTGTTGCACTGTCCTGTTCAGGAATATTATCTGTAATGGTATGAGGCAAGCTCTAAATAAATCCTCTATTCCTTGAACCTACCAATCTTCCACCCCCCAGATGGATTTGGTGCCTTTTGTGTCCCTCCAATAGTCGAAACCTTGTATAGAAAGTTGGGAGATGAAAGGTGCTGAATATATGAGCTTGGTATTTGTCAGCATCATTTTCTTCGCAGTTGCATTCGTCTGTACCAACTTATAGTAGTATGACATTGGGTCTGATGTATTAAACCTGAAAAGTATGCAAATTTCTGTGCGAATGTGGCAGAACTACCTTTTAGTGGTGTCGGGCAATGTTCCCATTGGTGGTAAGTGTTCACAGTGCATGGAAAAAGTGATTACTGTAGTGCTGGTAACAATACATACTGTCGAAGTCAGGTGTATCTTCATGCAATTCAGCAGATTGTTCTAAATCGGAGAGTATAGTGTTAAGAGTCTCAATGTCCCAATCATTAGAGAGCGTACTCGGGGTAATGAAATCATTCATTGACATTTTAAAGACGTGTGGAATTTTCAAATGTTCAGTAGGACCAAATACATCATATGAAACTCTATTTCAAACTTTAGCATCCGGTACTGGAACTGCTCAAATGTTCACTAGGGACAGCTCTCTCTGTTCACGGTGTGATGTCATATGTGGTTTCAAGACCAAGTTCACAGGTTGTACTGCAGAGCATTGTGGGAGGTAATTTCCATTTAGTAGCAGGAAAAAGACAGTTACTATATTAATACAAATTAACAGGAACAGGATCCCTAATGCAAACCAAAGATGCAACCAAGGGTATACAAAATAATTCTTTTCCAGCCATAGATAGGATTGTCAAAATGTTTCTTTTTTAGAGATGGGTGGCATTTGCTCAGGTTCAATTGGATCTGAAGAAAAGTCATCGAAGTTGAT
This sequence comes from Triturus cristatus, assembly GCF_964204655.1. Classification (NCBI taxonomy): domain Eukaryota; kingdom Metazoa; phylum Chordata; class Amphibia; order Caudata; family Salamandridae; genus Triturus; species Triturus cristatus. Next base: position 630,578,564 of record NC_140587.1, read on the forward strand.
GAAGTAGCTAGACGCAGTTCCATCTATCTCTGGTAGCTCAGCAGTGTTTGTAAAACTTGCAGTTGCTTCTTGTGAAGGCACATTGATGTAAAGTTCATTATTGGGGAGAATTGCAACTTGTGTTTCACTTTCATTTGGATGTTGTTCTGTTTCAACAGGTGTAATTCGTACTCCGTTATTGGCTACTCCGGCATCTTGCGCAGAGGAGTCTTTAAACATTATTAGTCTTTCCATCTGAACTTCCTGTATAGTTGCGGGAGGAGATATGCGTCTACCCAGGGTTCCACACAGCCTACTGTTGAGAATCAGCCACATAGTGTTGTTTGATCAGACCAATGGAGACTAATTTTTTTTCTTTTCGGCCGGCAGGAGGCAGAAGAAGTACTGTTCTTGTTCCTTGAACCGCCAGGAGAGATACAGGTGTTCTGTAGGATGGCCCAAACTCCTTGTCCACGATCTTTTCTCTGACCAGGTACCTAACCTTTGGGACGCAGACTGGTCTTGCCGGAACTGGTTTCACTTCCCCATTGGTGGTGGGTTTTACTTGGACATGGCTTTGTAATGCCCGGAACTCATTGAGTTCCTGTGAAACAGCCAAACGATCATTCAATTCAAATGGTTTCACATCCACCACTTTGCTGGCACAATTGAGGTCAGGTACCTACACTCTTGACCCAAACAGGATCTCATAGGAGGTATGCTTTCCCAAGGACTTTCTTGGCATACAGTTTAGTGCCCTCTGGACCACATATAGGTGATTGACCCAACTACCTCCCGCACCTAATACCCTTGCTGTTAAGGATTGCTTTAGGTACCGGTTTTTCCTCTCCACCACCCAATTTCCCTTGGGATGGTAGGGGGAGGAGTACTGCAAGGCCACACCCATGCTTTCCATGGCTTCCTTGTAAGCCCGAGAGCTAAATGCAGGGCCATGGTCGTAATGTAACATGCCAATTGCGTATGTCCCGATGAAGACTCTCAAATCCTTTATAACAGTTCGAGCGTCAGCCGAGTGCTGAGGCCAAACCCATAGAAATCCAGAACATGAATCCACTGCCACCAAAATGTACTTGTAAAACCCCGTCTGAATTTAAGGGGCCGCAGTGATCCAAATAGACACATGCGAGAGGTGTGTCTGAGGTGAGTAATTGTGTTTGTGGTGGCCGTGCTACGGTTGAACCTTTCATCTGCTGACAGATGTCGCACTTAAAGTCATTTGTTTGTTTAGACAAACTTGACCAACAGAATCGCCGCTGCAGTAACAAAACTGTCGCAGTGACTCCTGCGTGTGCAGAGCCCAGACCCTCGTGTGCAGCTAGAATTAAACCTAATCAGCAATCCATGTTTGGTATGACTCTATCCCCCACTCCTGTAATTTGAATATACAGTGCGCATCTATTTTATAGGAATATTTGAGTAGAAAGCCTTTCGGAACGGCAGAGCCATTCTTTGTGGCGTTAGCTATCAGTATGTCTCCGTCTATCCTCATGCTAGAACGAGCAATGGCAGCAGTTCGCACTGTCGCCTTGGTGGCTTCATCAGCCAGCGAATTCCCTTCAATGTGTAAGCCAACGCGCTGGGGATTCAAGTTGTGAATATCTTGAGCCCGTGGCAGGCATGCTTACAACTTTGTCACTTGTTCCCATGACAATTTATGTTTAAGTGTGCAACCCTTGGAATCTCTAAACCCATTCTGGCCCCAGTAATGAAGATGTTCATTATAGGATGCACAAATTAAAACGAAGCGCACACTATCAGTGTTGGGAATTCCTGATCTGTATATTGTAGTGCTAGTATCAGTGCTGTACAATCTCCTAGAGATTGCGTAGTCGTATTGCTGGGATGGAACTTACCATCCCACATACATCCCTTCACTATAGCACATGCGCTATACTGTTGTTTACTTTCTATGGCAGGCTAAGCATATCCATCAATGTAAATTATGTATTCATATTTCTCTAGAGGCAAGATTCAATTTGGGAGAGGGTACTCTTGTTAGTACTGCAGGAACGCTTGTGTCTTTAATGTAGAATCGTATTTGTAATCTACATCTGTTGCAGTGAGAGAATTAGCCTATTGTATCCATCGTGGCTTTTGCATTTGGAATGCTCGCTTTGGTAACAGCTTCTAAAGTTGGTACCGGGGTTACAACGATTATGCGTTTCCCCTGTGCTAGTGCTCTTTCTCTCACTACAGCAGTCTGTGTACAAATGTGATTTGTATGCAATTAGGACTGCCTCACTTTCATTGAAAGTGCTATAGGTATATCCTGATATACCCGGGACCACCCGGATCACCAAGTTAGTGGTATTCACACATGTGTATAAATGTTTTGATGCTATGATGTCAGCCTGAACTGAACGTAGAGTATCTGTGTGTTGTTGCATTCATGGATGTGGTGTGAAATCAGGTCTGGTTAAATCGTAGAAAGGTTTTACTCTTTCTGCATAATCTAGAATATGGGATCTGCCAAAATTTAGAAATCCTAAAATGGATTGCAAACCCTCTAGATTCTTTGGAGTTTGGAGCAGAGCACACTTTTCTAAAAAGTTGGCTGCCAGGCTCTTTCCTTCACTTGACAGCTCGTATCCCAAAAATAAGACATTGAAATGGGCAATTTTAGATTTTTTTAAATTAAATTTGTAGCCCAAATTAGCGAATCCCACATTTATGTTGTTCACCTTGCTCAAGTGTTCAAGTAATTCATCATCCATCAGATAGATGTCATCTACATAGGAGATTGCCTCCTCGTCGCATGTTTGTAATAGTTCTTGCTGAGAATATTCCCGGGCTGTTCTAATACCCTTGAGGCAAACAACGGAATTGACTCTGAGTCCAGAGGGCAGAAAATGCTGTCAAATATCTGCTCTCTGGAGCTATATTTTGGCAGGAGAATCCATTTGAGATATCTAATGTTGTTTTGTATTTTTTCCGCCCAATGTTATTCATTAATGCATTTTGCACTGCACATGTACGTGTGCATGTGTTTAAATATCGGTAGTCTTAAACTAGACAATATGAATTGTCAGGTTTCATTACTGGAAACAAAGGATTATTCATTGGAGAGGTGCAAGTCTCAATTATATCTCAGTATTCAAGTTGGTCTAAGATTTCTTTGACCTGTCTTTTTGCATCATTTTTAATAGAATACTCTCTCTGAGGATTTGGAATAGATTTTAATGGAATTTCGTGTTTGGTAGACTCCACGTCCCACCCTACATGGTTGCAGTATAATGCTGGAGCTAGCGCAAGCACCCACTCCTGCACATATGAATGTTTTAAAGATTCTGGAACAAGGTCATAGAAACCAGGCAAAATTAGGCTTTCCCCTTTTGGGCAATCCATCACAAACTCAGACGGCCAATCTTTTTCTGCTAGCAGTATGTCATATCCATATGTTAAGTTCTCCCAAAAGAGACCTTTAACCTTTCTTGAGATGTCCTCCTTTATTTGAAGTGTAATTTCGTACAGCCTATGTGGGACACTAACTCTGCTATCAGGTGTTTCCACCATGATATGTACATTCAATAATGCTGTCACCAGAAAATCCTTCAGGTTCCGGTGAGCTATTGTTACTTCTGCTGCACTGTCTAGCATCGTTAGAGCCCATTCCCCATTGAGAAGCTGAGTCTTCAGTACCCTGGACATGCCTAATTTTTAAGCCAGCTACTTTCTTCTTTTTGAATTTAGGTTTTGTTTTAGGATGTTCTTCCTGTTTGATAATGTAATCTGAAGTACGATGTGTTTCCCTTTTTGTCTTTGGTCAATCTTCCTGCTTTTGTTCTGATCACCTGTCCCTCTCTGAGTTTTTTGATGAACCCTGAAAGGAACGAAAGGAACCTCTATCAGTGTCCTCATAACTATAAGGTTTCCTAATGTTATCACGATTCCTAAGATTGTACCTCTTTTTAAAGGACCCCCATTGGGGAGACCCATCCCTTGATCGTGAATTCTTTTCTGAATTGTTATTTTTAGAATTTTATGTTTTCCCTTTTTTTTTAGAAGAAGCTGGTGCTTGCTTCGAGTTGTTCTTGTTGGGACTACCTGCAATTTGTTGCTTCCTGGCCTTGGTACCCAAATTATCTCTGCCTAATGCAGCATAGGTTTCTTCAATACTTTTTCGTTAATCTCGCTCCATTTTGATAGGAGCTGTTTCCCTTAGGCGGTTGTGTATGGCCACTGCTGCTGCCTCCCCCTTTATGTTGCTCAGCATGATTGCAGAGACTTGGGAAAAATTACCCATTAGTTTCATTCCCAAGTCCAGGGCAGGTCCTGCCCCGTACTCATTCTGTATCTGCATTAATACATCAGGAACAACTGCTAAGGAAGGGGTACTGTGTACTCTGATGTAAATGGCAGCAAAGATTATTCCCTAAGTGGTATAATCCTCAATCGAGAGGACCATTCCCATTGGCAAGCAAATGGGTAGCATTCTATGTTTTTCCTGCGGACCTGTATGGGGAAATACTGCTTCAAGCTATGCAATTTTTTGTGCTATCCAGAACGGAATTTGCTCCCGCTTGAAAGGAGTTGTCCCTATTACTGATTTCAGTATCTGTGGGTTAATTGTAGGTGTGGTCTGATGTGGACCAGCTGGAACATTTCTCGAAGGTTAGACCGTTAATGTTCGCATGACGAACTGTACAATGTGTTTGTATAGCCTGACTATGACATTGTATATTGTACGGACTTCATCTACTGGTAGTGAATCTATCTCTGGATGTGGAGTGTATGTCGCTAAGACCGGCCAGGTCGCTCCTTCAATGCTGAGTGGATCGAGTCTCACAACAGATATTTTGTGTGGGAGGGCGCCTTTAAACCAGTTTCTGTGTTGCTGGTAAGTTAACGGGACTTCATTGTCTTCGTATGGGATGTATTCATCTGGTGGTTCAACTACAATATATGTGTGAAACAATTTAGTCACCGGATATGCAGGTGGGAAGTGAACCCAAGAATAGAATACCTCTGATCGGAACACTCTGTGTGCCTCAATCATGAAGGTAACAGAGCAACCTGTTGCGGGTACGCCATGTTCTAACAATTTCATAGTCACTACATGTCTGCAGTTCTCTGTGATGTTGAGAGCGTTAGGCAATTCTTCTCCTCGCGGTCAGTCATTTTTTAAAAGAGAAGAGAAAAAGTTAAGAGGGAAGGTTTTGCACAATGTGGGGAACCTTTTATCCTTACAAGCCTGCAAACCTTCAGCCAATACACAGAGTATATCTGCTCAGCTGAGGCGGATTCCATTTCCACTTCAGACGTCTCTGAAAAGGTGTGAGTAGGGCTTTCTGAGAAAGCACAACTGAACTACTCCGATTTTCACTGTTAATATAAGAACCAAACCAATGTTGGGCTCCATGTCGTGTAGTTCCTGCGAATCCCCAGGACCTTCACGTTTTGGATGACCTAAATTGAGGGCTTGGTGTCCTAACCACTGCCGGATACCCCCACAGGATATGTCAGCCGTTAGACCAGCTAGCTCTACAGTGCCACTACCATCCCCCTGTATTCTACAGTGGTGTAGGTAGATTCTGGCAACCACTGAACATGAAAACCCTGATTCCTCAGGGATCGTGGAAAACAGTACAGTACTTTTCGCTCAGACACTCGTGCTTGCTTACTCTCAGGAAATATACAGATGGCGATTAGGACATTTCAATAAGTATTTATTGGTACTGCGACAATCTGGTATAAAACATATGTGCTGCGACAATCAGGAGACAGAAACATATGAAAGAGATTGCTAGTACCAATATAGTAGCTAGTAGATACATATCTAATATGGTGCTAATAAGATGAACATAAGCAGTTCAGATAAAAACAATAGCACTTGCATATTCCTAAAATGCACGCCCTACGTAATTTGCCTAAATGCACCTAGCCTAGACCTGAATGTGGAACATGTATATGCGTGTAGCTATGTGCATCTGTAGACAATAAACCCCTAGGGAAGAATCAGCCCCCTCACCTGATGGTTGGGAACAAAGGACCCCGTCTCTGCTTTGAGGATGACACCCCGCAAGGGATGTCAGACCGCTGTGTGTTAAAGATTCAGCATGCAGGACCCCGTGTCAGCTAGGAAGGAATTCTCCTCTAATTTGTAGAGGGGAGTGAGGGTCTTTTCTACTAAAGTGGTCACTCCTGGGTTTTTCTAGAGCCAATATGTTTTTAAAACAATCATGGATGCTTTGAAAACAATCATAAATGTTTTGAAAACAATCACCAATGCTTTTCTAAACAAATGCGATCCTGCACAGCTGGCTGTTGGCCTAGGATGAAAAAAGTGGTGACCCTTATAAAGAATAATTCTACTGTGCCTAGGGGCATGTTTATCTAAGTCAGGTACAGGGTATATGATAGAGTACTTAGGGCCTGGTGTCGAAGAGACACGGGCAAGCTACTAGGTAAAAGGCCATCTTTATTGTCGGATGGAAGGGACAAATGTATGTAATAGGGGTATACATGACAGGACTAGCCTAAAGGACATGACAGTGGTGAGTTCAAAAGAGACATGTCGGAACTTGGTGAAGCCATAAGCATATCTGTTCTGGGGGTAGTGTTGTTAATGCTTGGAAGCACATTCATGTTAGTCATGAAAAAGGGAGGCGATATTTGATGAAACCTTCCAATTGTGTCAAACCCTGTCCAATTTAATGTAGGATATGCACTTACAGCACATGGGGTTTTGCCTTGTGTCAGAACCTGAGGAATTGGTCTTGTTGTCAAGAGGTACTCATCCCAGTAGGAACATCCCAAAGAATGTGCAGTATTTCCCACCACTCCAGGTTTATACAAAGGAACTACCAGACCAATTGTGACAGGAACAGTCAGTACATCTGGGGCATATAAAACAGTTGAATTAGGAGGGACTGCCATCCCTGAACTCTCTCCCAATGAATTTGAACTTGCATCTACAGGTGCCGTGGGCACATCAAAATTATTACCGGTATGTGCATTACTTGCTCCTCCAGTTTGGGTCACACTGTATGGGGGTGGGTGGTTTGATAATTTGGCTATAAAATCCTCTTTTGAATCTTTATCACTGTCCTCAGCTACTTTTTCTGTGTCATCTGCCTCTTTCTTCTTTTTCTTAATCTTTTGTTTACCTTTCCCCTCTTCCTCACTCATTAGTGCAGGGTATAATCTAGCTCCCTGGATCATATCAGTTCTCCAGGTTGTCTGTTCTGCATTCTACCTAGCACCCGCACAAGTGTGTATGGCTTTCTTGACCTTTCCTTGAAATATCTCTCGGTGCCTAAGATGGGCTGTATGTTCCCAGGTATTAGGTGCTTAATATTGTGTAGGTCTAGGAGGCGGATTCATGTCATACAACATCCTCCTTAAATGTCCAATGATTCTCAAATTAATTGCACCATAATGGGGAAACGACAAGGAATCATCTTTCTCTGTGATCTTATGTGAATATTAAAGCCAAATACACACATGAAGACACACATCTATTGCCATATGATGACTTAGGGGACCTTAGGGTGGTGTCTCTTCCCCCTTTCTAACAGGCACAGTCAAATCCCTCCTCATTAGACTTATAGTGCTTCTAAGAATTTTATTTCAAATCAAAAATATGCAAAATTCACAAATGACTTTTCGTTTAAACCAGGAAATTATTCTTCACCCACAATTGTCTGTTCGGTGTTCACAACGAATACCAGCACAGGTCTCTATGACATATCCAACAATATCAGCACAGCTCTACACCAACCAACCAATACCAGTGCGGCACACTGTGACATCAATCTCAGTCCTTGCAGCACTGACCCTCCTTTACAATTCTCCAGACACGGATTCTCTCAGCAATTTATGCACAAGACACATGCAAGCAATTGAAACAACTAACTTTGTCTCCTCCTCTAAAGAAATTAAAGTTTTAAATCACACAAGAAACAGTCTGGAGTGACACTTTCCAACTTACGCTGACATCTAATTCAAATGAAACCTACACCAGTGGGGTCTCTCTCAAATTGATACCCTTCCTTCCTGTGCACTGAGATTTACTATACTAAACACATCTCATCATTATGCAAAGATGAATCTCAACAGTGCTGTTGACGGAGTCTCACAACAAGCACCACAACATAGCAGACAACTACACCCAGTGTCTTCTATACTGATAACGTATCTGTTTATCCAGGAATCTTAGGCCACGTCAAACCCCAAAACCACTCTAACTTCTCTGCATTAAGCACCACATTCACACAACAATTTAAAAGATCTCTGCAGAAAACCGCACAATCACTGCAAAACACTGCAAGCTAAGCATAAGCAATTGTAATGTGCAACCCCATTAATACTCACACCTCCTCTGCTACAAATCGTTTCTGAACCGCTGGAGCTCCATCAATACATCAAACAAACCATGGGCTCTAGGGGTTTTGGAGTGGGTTTGGAAAAATTCTGAATAGGACACCCTAACTCCCTCACTTCAGAGACAAACCATCCAACAGCTACCAATTTGATGCAGCGCTGGGCCAACCCTCTTACCATTGGTGATCTGATGGACCATTTCTTTGCTGACTGAGAGGTTAAGGGAGTTAGCATTTAATCAACCAATTTAATTAACAGTGTAACCCATTTGGCTACACAATAAGGACCATGAATCTATAAACAAATATTAAAACTATGCTATAAAGATACAGATTAACAACCGGAAAACCCAACCTCCTAAAAAAGTGTAGGCATACCGATAGGAGGCAGACAAGTAGTTCAATCACAGCAAAAGAGCAATAGGATGCTTGTTTCTGGTCCAGGGAGGACCTGCCTTGGCAGTTTGGGCTGAATTGATCCAATGAAGAGCAGGATTGATTGATATACATATGGCTAGGTCCAAGCTGGGGTGGCATGGTGAGCAAAAGAATGATGGATTTAACCCAGATCGCTTGACTGGTGGTGAATGTTTTATTTTTTAAGCTGTTGCAGGGATTCTGCTCATGCACAGAACTATGAGCAGGAAACCAAGACCTCAGTGAATTACGGTGTACCAAAAACTCACCTCAGTACCCAGAACCCCTATCCGACCAGCATCAGTGTCTCATTCGCTCTTCATATCATCTAGAAGCTACCAATGATTAGACAACCCAGAACATGCGACTTAGAGTACTCTCAGGAATGGTGGGAATTAGAAATACCTGTTCGTTATTATTCTCATATCAGTCCACAACAAGAGTAATCAGAGACACAGAAAAGTTTAAAATGTTTATTTTATAAACTACGTGTCCTAAGATGCAGCACTTTGGCTAACATAAGCAGACAAATGATTAAGATTAAAACCATCAGCATTGTTACAATACCATAGAAAATGAAGGGAGAAATCATGTTCCAAATGACAGTGGAATACAACCACCCTCCCTTCGCTGGTAAGCTAGTATTATTAAACTAATAGAAGGTCTCTAGGTTTGAATGGGGAACCCCATACCGTAAATATCAGCTTAGGTGAATCACATCACAGGATCAGCTTTGCTCTGTGCCTGGAAAAGCTCTTCTCCAGAATGTGTGTCTAATGCATGCAAACTGCAATATTAAAGACGCTCGAGTTTCAGGTATTTGCAGCTGTGTGCGTGTTATGGCTAGAGCATGGGACGATCAACCCGAATTCAAAAGCATACATTGTTTGTTGGCCCTGACTGTTTCTGCACACAATGTTCAGACCAAGGTCGCGGTGCACGTCTAGGGATGTGAACAACAGACAGTTCTCATGTGAAGAAAAGGCAGGCAAGCAGTTTTCATATAATAACATCGATCTGCAGTGTCGTGTGCAAAAGCAGCAAAAGTGGCAAGATGGCGTTTCTAACTTCTAAGACGCTTATGCTAACACAGCAATGTGTGCATCTAAATCTCCGTCTCCACTACACCCTCCCTTGATCGGACCACGGACAAAATGGGGACACAAATCAGGAACGCAGAGTTCAAGGACGACAGAGACAGAACCAAGTGCATGTATTGGAAATCCAAATAAATGGGAGTGAAAGTGCGAAAAACTAGTGTAAAAATTAATAAAGAAAGAGAGGAAAAAAAGAAAAAAAATACGTCATATTTTGCAGAGGCTCAACAGAGCCTAAATGTCGAATCAAAAAAGAAGAGAAAAAAAAATATGTTGTTCATACAAGGAAAGTTGGACGACATCCAAGTTAATCCATCAACGTGTAAGCACAATAAGTAGCGACAGCCTCCAAGAGGAAGTCATTAGAATGTTCTGTAAAAGTTTCCGCCATCCAGTCTAACAAGGTAAACGAACATACATGTTCCTCGATAACTGGAGCCTCTAGCACAATCAGAGGACAACTGGCGTGTTCTTCAGGATATCTTCTCGCCAAGAAGTCATACGCTGCCGTACCGATGTCCCAATTCCCTAGGACCCCATGTGCTGCTCCATAGGCCATAATCCTTACACCATAACAGTCCAACTCATGAGCCACTAAGGGACTCATCAGTCGATCATAATCCGGGGTAGGAGACACCGAGTTCAACAAGCACAAATCCAGAGCCCATTCGAAAGGACAATCTAGGCAATGAAAAACAGGTTGTACGCAAGTAAAGTAGGAAAACCGGAAGGACAATCCATAGGGAATGCTTAAAGTGGCCAGTGGTAATGTTCCATAATACTCAAGCATCCAGTTACGAAGATGGAGCAGCCTTGACAGGCTGTTGTGTGACACAAATTGTGCAGCCATTGCGCAGTAAGCAGACCAACAGCAGCACACCAGCCATGAGGGCGAGAATCAACGGGAGCCCGCCAAAGACGCTGGAAAAAATAGAATGAAAAAATGGCAGTATCACACCAAAAATAGTTTGGCAGGAGGTCACGAGGCCGGAGCCCACAACTTTAAAAAAATGTACCAAGCCAGTTGTTGATGAGGCATTAAATATAGTGTAAATCAGAGCACCGAAATGAAGGGGAGATCAGTATTTAAAAGTGCGTGTAGCTCGGTGCGGGTGTTTGTTTCACGGGAGGAAGTCAGAGCGACTTCTTTTTGAGACAATAGAGCCCTTATTCTGCTCATCTTGTTGAACTCTGCTTTCAAGGATGGGATGGAAGGCCAGATGGAGACATCCAGCCGCCCATTCGGGGGTGGGAAAAGGACATTTTAACAGCAGACTACTCATTGTAATACAGTCACAATGTAGGGAATTCCCACTAACATCCCGCAGCAAGCCTCGTTATTTAAAAGCAAATATCTACCGTTAGCCAACAACGTGAAAGAGGGTGTAATAGCTGGCACTGGAATCCCCTTCAGGACGCAAGCCAAATTCGGTGCCTGAACGTTGCATGCACCATGCAATTGGATGTGCCTACAGACTACTGAGTGATCAGGTGTGGAAGTTCATTCCTCACCTTGCAAAAAAACTTCTTTACCTTCTCTCATGCACCTGTATGTAAATGGGAGTGACCAAACTTCATGCAGGAAAGCAGTACCCAACGGTTCATATCTGTCTAGGGCATAATGTTTCATCCCCAAACTGAACTTAAATAAAGGAAATGGTAATGTGATTAACCCGTGGATAAGCCACACAGCAGAGTTCAATTCGGCCACAGACAAAGGCAAAGGTTCTAACTTTTCAATATGCAGTAATGAATATGTTGCATCTTTCATGGACATGAACTGTTGTTTCGCAGTCAAATTAAATGGAAGGAATAAAGACGATGTATTCATGCAGTCCCAGGGAACTTTCCCAGCCTTCAGTGTCTGCAAAGTTCATGCAAACTGCATTATAGAACGCAATTGATTTTGTCCATGATATAACACAGACAGATCATCCTGCACAATATCTACAACCGATGAAACAATATTATCTAATGTGTAAATTTTGGAAGAAAGGGTGTTAATGCTATTATCGATAACAGCTAGTACTTTTTCCAAATTGGCCTGATCAATGGCTCTCAATCTGGAAGCAGCTTCAATTTGCGACAATTTACAAACCTCGTTATCAACAGCATACACCCACCTTTTGGACCTGCCACCCACAGGACCCCTAACAAAATCATTCAAATCTATATTGTCATGTAATTTTGATAAATGAAGTTTAACAGATGCCAAGGTGGAATGTTGCAGCCAGTTCTGGCATAACTTCACTACAGAGTAGGTAGTAACTGAATGGGAAGATTCAAAGCGGGGGTCCACTCGAACCTGGGTATACCCAGGGTGTAGACCCAGAAACCGATGTTGACAGGAATCTGAGCTCTTCTGCCATATCAACCATCCTTCACGATCTAAACCGGAAATGTTGAAGGATGTATTAGTAATGTACGACTGCAACTCTTCAAGGGACAAATCTGTATGATTATCCCAATTAAAAAAAGCACCCAGATCAGAAACAGAGGGGGAATTCATCTTTTTAGTAGTTGCCAATCCAAAACAGGTGGTTTGAAAAATAGTAGAATTAAAAAATAACATGTGGTTTGGGATAAGGCAAGCACGATATAGAGCTTCAGTCCCTTGCACCTGTCATGTCTTAGAACCCCAAACAGATTTAAGATCAATAGTATCTTTCCACAGCTCATAACCCCCGATAGCCAATTCATCCATAAAGGATTTGGAATACAATAATTTAGTGTGGCCTAACCTTCGAAGCTGACTCTGCCGCCACTTAAAAAAAAAAAGCCCTCAGGCTTAGAAACACTGAAACCAGTAAAATATGTAAATTTGCTCACTAATGTGCTGGAGCTGCCTTCCATTGGTGCCGGACAATGTTCCCATTGCGTATAATTTACAAAATTTCTAAAGGTATTGGCTTTATGTAGGAAATGATTGCCATAATGTTGGTAGCAAAATAGTATCCCATAATTAGCCGTGTCTAAATACAAATCTTCAGCATCAAATGCAGCATAATATTTTAAATCAGAAAATAGTGCCTCTATGGCTTGAACGTCCCAATCATCAGAACGGATGTTCTGTTTCACAACATCACCCATAGAAACACGAAGTACATTGGGGACATTAATAACCTCTGTGGGTCCATGAATTTGAAATTTTACAGCATCCCACACAATCCCATCCAACACAGGCCAGGTAGTAATATTCACAAAAGTCTGGTCCCTTTTCATGATGTGTGATGAGGAATGAGGGGCCAAAGTTCCATCAATTAGTCTAATTGCAGATCTTTGGTTGATAGGGTGTCTATTTACAAGACGAAAAAATACCACCACAAATCCAATGGACATAAACAAAAAAATACTTATGAGCATCAGCCAAATATAAGTCCAAGGGGGAATTAAAAAAATTCTTTTAAACCAAACAGAAAATATAGAAATTTTCCTAGAGTTAGTGTCAAATGAAAAACGTGACTGGTCAATTGCAGTTGAATGTAAATCAGGCAACGACACATCTGTGGGATAAGTATACTCAGTATCTTCAGGTGGACCACCAGCCGGTGGGGGCAACAAAGGATTAGTAACTGTATGCATCTCGATGGCAACATCAGACCTGGTGGTAGAAGCCGGAGCCAAAACAGAATTTCTCAGCATCGCAGGGCAAGAGACCGCTGGAGTCATACTAAGAAGAATCGGCCACTCGCTGTAGTTTGACATTGTCAGTGGAGATGTACCTGTTATCCTTGCGACCAGGAAGCGGAGGTAAAATGACTGTTCTTGTACCCTGCATGCCAAGCACTGGCACTGGTGCACGATAAGAGGGGCCAAACTCCTTCTTGTTGTCAACCTTCTCACGGACCAGGTCACCAACTCGAGGTAGCCAGCCGACTACTGGAATCTGAAGTGCAGCATCAGTTGCGGAGGGCAAGTGTTCCTTTGCAAGACTGTCTCTGGTCTCTTGTAGATTCTGTAATACAGCACAGTGATCATCTACGTCAATGGGTGCGGTTGACGCCACCATGTCTAGACCATCAAGGTCCGGGACAAACATTTTCATGCCAAAGAGCATTTCGTATGGGGTCGGCCCACCCAGAGACCTTCTAGGGAGATTATTAAGTGCACATTGTACGCTATACAGATGGGCTAACCAATTCCTACCAGTGCCTAAAACCCTAGCTGTCAGGGGTTGCTTTAAGTCACGGTTCATTCGCTCCACAACACTATTGCCCTCAGGCCGGTATGGAGACGAAAATTTGACTTGGACCCCCAAAGATCTCATGGCTTCTTTGTACGCCTTAGAGGCGAACGCAGACCTTGGTCAGAATGAAGGGTACCACATGCGAAAATTCCCACAAAGACACGAAAATCCCTGATGACAGTTCGAGCATCAGCACACCTTTGTGGCCACACCCACAGAAAACGTGTGCACGAATCCACTGCAACTAAGATGTACTTGTACGCAGTATCAGAAGAGAAAGGACCGCAGTGATCTAAATAAACACACCCAAGTGGTTTATTAGATATGTACAACTGAGTTTGTGGTGGGCGCGCAGCAGTCGAAGGTTTAATCTGCTGGCAAATGTCACAATCAAGAACATAAGCACAAGTCTGTTTATACAACCCGCGCCACCAGTAACGTTGTTGTAAGAGAGTAACAGTCGCTGAAACGCCAGCATGGGCAGAGGCCATGCCTTTGTGAGCTGCTGTTATCAAGGAAGGTCTGCAGTCCGCGTTGGGAATCAATCTGTCACCAACGTCAGTAATTCTCACATAGGGGACTTTATCAGGACTTAAATGATAAGAGTACCAAGAAGGGAAACCTCTAGGGTAATTACCTCCCTTCTCTGTCGCAGCAATAGCTGCCAAGATGTCATCATCAATCTTACTTTTGGATCTTGTAGCCGCTGCTACTAGATATGTTGCCACTGCTGTTTTCGCTGCTTCGTCAGCCAAGCTGTTGCCGACAGCGAGGACACCAACTTGCTGGTGCCCAAGAGTGTGAATTACATTCACGAGAGGCAGATTCTGTTTAAGTTCTGCCACCCGAACCCAAAGCATTTTATGCTTGATTGTGCTACCTTTGGAATCGCGATGTTCATTCTGAGACCAAAAGAATAAATTGTCGTTAAAAGACTGAACACAGTAAAACGGGTCACTCACTATAAGAGTAGTGACACGGGGATCAGAAAACTCCAGTGCAAGCACTAGAGCACGTAGCTCCACCAATTGTGCGGTACAATCACCCAATGACTGCGTATGCACGAGATCAGACTTGAATTCACCATTCACGAAAGTACCCGCTACAATTGCGCAGGCTGCTGAATAAGCATGCTTCGATTCCGTCGCCGGTTGCGCCGAACCGTCAGTGTAAATGACACAATGGTAATCTTCAAGCGGGCGCAAAGACAGAGGAGCTGGATGAACAAATTCATACTGCAAGAACTCCTGAGTCTGTAATGAGGCATCAAATATATAGGTGACATCTGGTGATGTCAAGGAAGTGGCCCATTGTATCCAACGTGGATGCAAAGCTTTAGAATTAGGTACACTGGCTTTCGTCACTGCCTCTAGAGCAGGATACGGTGTGACAACCAACATGCGTTTCCCCTGTGACAGTGCTCGCTCTTTAAGAATCGACATCTGCTCTGCAGTCAAAACTTTTTCGACCGTGGAAAAGTGCATTTCAGCCGAAGTGTACAGGTGTGATTTGTAAGCAATGGGGACTGTGTCGCCCTCATTGAACGTTAAGTACGTGAAACCCACTGCGCCAGGCACAATTCTTATTACCAGGTTAGTGTGGTTATCACGTGTCAGGAAGTATATCGAAGCAAGAAGATCAGCCTGCAAAGATTGCAAGATAGCTGAATGCTCTGGCAGCCAGCTCGATTTGGAAAAAGTAGGTTGTACCAAGGCATATAGCGGCTTGATACTCTGGGCATAATCGGGAATGTAAGTACGCCCGAAATTCAGAAAACCCAGCAAAGACTGTAATTTTTTCAGCGTTGTCAGAGCACGCAAACATGCGCACTTTTCCAAGAAGTGAGGGGCTAATCCTCGACCTTCATTGTTGAGCTCGTAGCCCAAAAACAACACTGTATACTCTGCAATGTGTGACTTTGCAAAGTTGAATTTGTAACCGAAGTCCACAAACATAACAATGATGCGATCAATGCGATACAGATGCGGCCATAATTCGTCGTCTGTGAGATAGATATCGTCAACATACGAGTACGCATCAGGGTCAATGCTCTCTAACAGAGAGACTACACGTGCGGCAAAGACGCCAGGGCTGTTTATATAGCCTATGGCTAGCTCTTAAACTGTTTCTGTTTGCCGCCAGAAGTAAACGCTGTCCACTGACTGCTAATAGAGGACAGATTATGGCTGAAAAAGCCAGTGGATGTCAAGTGTGGTTTTAAACCTTTTTCTCATGAGACTATCAACGAGGGCAGAACTGTGGGTATTCTGTCCAGCACAAGTCCGACAATGAGTGTTTAAATGCCGGTAATCCAAAACTATGCGGTACGACCCATCAGGTTTAGTTACAGTGAATAAAGGATTATTTATCGGTGACACACAGGTTTCAATAACACCTTGATATTCCAATTGCTCAAGGATTTCTGCGACGTGAGTTCTAGCTTCGCGGTGCATGGGATATTGGGGCTGTGCTGGGGCATAGACCGTAAAGGAATCTCATGGCTTGGCGACAATTTATCTCACCCAACCTGAGTACGGTACAGAGCCGGAGCAAGCACCTGGGCCCATTCTTCCGCAAATGTTTGAGCGTAATCCTTTGGCACTGTGTGCGCGAAGGATGGGAAGATTACCTCCTCCCCTCTAGGAGCATCTAAAATGAAAGCTGGGGGCCAGTCCGCCTCTTCCAATAGGATATCATATGTAGGGGTCAAATTATCCCAAAATATCCCTTGTATTGTACGTTGTATGTCACCTTCAATCAAAAGGACTATATCATATAGTCTGTCAGCGGGAGCCACTCTAGTATCTGCAGTTTCTACAGTAATGAACGTGTCAGTTGCTGTCGCCTCCAGATATCGAAGCAGTGCTTGCCAAACTACTGTAACCTCTGCTGCGCTGTCGAGCAGCGTTAGTGCCCATGTCAGGTTCCGAAGCTGCGTTCTCATTATCTGTAGCATACCTCGCTGTTAGCACAGCAACCTTCTTCTTCTGAAACGGGGGACGTTGACGTGCAAACTCATCCTGCTTGCCCTTACCGTCAGTCTGATGGGGTTGCTCACGTCCTTGTTGGGCACCCCGACCTTTGCCACGTTCTCCGCCACTGGACTGTGAGGCCGATGTTTCCTGTGAAGAGCGAGGAGAACGTTGTTCAGTAACCTGAAATCTGTCAGGTGACCTAATCCTAATGCGATCGCGCGAATTATATGTGCGGTCACTAGACGCCTGTACCGGTGACGCAGGACAAGACCCCTGTTTCTGCTGCTGCTTTCCTTGTTTCTTAGTTCTCCAATTCTGTTTAGGAAAAGTAGGACGATCGTCTTTGACAGACAAGCTCGCCTTAGTTTGCTGTTGCACATCTGGAATGACAATAGTAGGCTTAATCCCCAAACTACTGCGGCCAATAGTTCTATAAGCCTCCGCAATAATTTTAGGCAACTCTCGGGGCTTATCGAGTTCGTCAACGAGGGCTAAACCATTCTCCACTTGAAAGTGAACCACATCTCCCTTGAGGTTACCAAGGATGAGAGTGGCAACAACGTCGAACACCCCGACAAGCCTTATTCCCAACTCGACCGCCGCCTCCGGACCGTGTTGATCTTGAACACGTTTGATGACGGAGGGAAGCACGGCCATAGATGGGGTGCCGAAGCACTTCAAGTAGACCGCTGCAAAAACTTTACCCCAGTTGTCACAATCGGCCACCTCTGAGACTAAGTCTTTCTGCAAACTAATGGTGAGTATCCTGTGTTTCTCCACAGGAGTAGAGTGCGGAAATACTGCTTCCAGCTGGTCGAATTTCTCAGCAAGCCAATAAGGTAAATCGTCCTTATTCTGGGGGCGCTTGCCCATTACCAAATTAACCATAACGGGACTAATGACAATCCCGGCCGGGCCAGCTGGCTGCCCCGCAACAACAGGTGCCCCCACCTGGACGTTGCGTGAAACGTATTGCACTAAAGCCCGATGTATTGTAAACAGGGCTGTATGGAGGACACGTAACTCATCCACCGTAGCATTGAAACAACGAGGATGTGGTGTAAATCCGGCCAGTACCGGCCAAATGGCCCCTGGAATTGATAAAGGGCCCAAACAAACCAGTGTAAACGTATGGGGAAGGGCGCCATTAAACCAAATGCGATGCTGGCAAGCCGAAATAGGAATCTCCTGCGTCCTATATGGCGTATAATTAGCTGGGACCCGCGTGGGAGTATAGGAGTGAAACGTACTGTCGTCCGCATTCACCGCCGGCATAGTAATCCAAGAGTAAAATAACTCATAGGGATATGATGCATCGGCACTCACCACAAAAATAACAGCTATCCCATCGTCCGGTACCCCGAACTGTGTCAAATGACGCCGGAGAGGTGCTCGGCTATGCGCCGCAATATCGACCGCAGCCATAAGGACACAGAGAAGAAAAACAATCTATAATATAGTAGCACAAGGGTTCAAAAATATAAAAACCTTTTTAATTGCCAAGCTTGATAGAACCTATTGAACTAATAGGTAGGTTAAAACCGTCACTCCCGCTATCCGGAAACAAGAGTGAGGGCGTCGTGGACTTATATAAGCACTACTAAGGCGTCTCAAATCGTAAGACCAAACGTTAGGTGCGCCATGTTGCAGGGATTCTGCTCATGCACAGAACTATGCGCAGGAAACCAGGACCTCAGTGAATTGCGGTGTACCAAAAACTCACCTCATTACCCAGAACCCCTATCCGACTAGCATCAGTGTCTCATTCGCTCTTCATATCATCTAGAAGCTACCAATGATTAGACAACCCAGAACATGTGACTTAAAGTACTCTCAGGAGTGGTGGGAATTAGAAATACCTGTTCGTTATTATTCTCACATCAGTCCACAACAAGAGTAATCAGAGACACAGTAAAGTTTAAAATGTTTATTTTATAAACTACGTGTCCTAAGATGCAGTACTTTGGCTAACATAAGCAGATAAATGATTAAGATTAAAACCATCAGCATTGTTACAATACCCTAGAAAATGAAGGGAGAAATCATGTTCCAAATGACAGTGGAATACAACCACCCTCCCTTCGGTAGTAAGCTAGTATTATTAAACTAATAGAAGGTCTCTAGGTTTGAATGGGGAACCCCATACCGTAAATATCAGCTTAGATGAATCACATCACAGGATCAGCTTTGCTCTGTACCTGGAAAAGTTCTTCTCCAGAATGTGTGTCTAATGCATGCAAACTGCAATATTAAAGACGCTCGAGCTTCAGGCATTTGCAGCTGTGTGCGTGTTATGGCTAGAGCGTGGGCCGATCAACCCGAATTCAAAAGCATACATTGTTTGTTGGCCCTGACTGTTTCTGCACACAATGTTCAGACCAAGGTCGCGGTGCACGTCTAGGGATGTGAACAACAGACAGTTCTCATGTGAAGAAAAGGCAGGCAAGCAGTTTTCATATAATAACATCGATCTGCAGTGTCGTGTGCAAAAGCAGCAAAAGTGGCAAGATAGCGTTTCTAACTTCTAAGACGCTTATGCTAACATAGCAATGTGTGCATCTAAATCTCCGTCTCCACTACAAAGCATTCTGTCAGTCATTTGTTTGTGCAGCGTTTTTCGCCCTAAGTGCGATGGGTATGCACAGGCGTGGTTCCCCTGCTCACTGCACCACTGAATTCAAACTAGGCTGGTTGATGAGGGGTGATACCACAAAACTAGTCCCAAGATGCTTGTTTCCAGTCCAGAGAGGACCTGGCTTGGCAGTTCGGCCGATGAGAAGCAGGGTCAAGACTGATTTGCATACGTTGAAGGGCAGAAGATGGAAAAAAAGTGTAAGCCACTTCACAAGTGCCGGAATGCCTAACTGTAACTTCCTGAAGCAACTGTTCTGTAATATGTCACAGGCTGCCTTACATAGCATTAAATACAAGGAGAACCACTGATGCACAGGCCAGCGATATGGATTCTTCAAAGTGATGGAAATTTCACCCTGTTACTGTCAATACAGTCACCTGGAAGTAGCACCACAGTCTTCATGCTCAATGGAAAACACAATGCACTATAGTACAAACACCTTATGTATGTAGACAAGACAAGGACCAGTACCAAGGTTTTGAAAAGTTCCAATCGATACAACCGTATGGAAGTAATATACACAATGTCTCACAATAAACCATTCTGCTGACATCTAACTAGAATTTGATCTAGCTATCCATGTCATAAGAGTGATTGAATTAGTCTACATGAATGTCTGCTTGTTCTGCTCAGAACATCACCAGTACCAAGCTGTGCGTTCAAGTAACATCTTTGGCAGAGTGGCACTCCAAAGCAGCAGCCCAACCATCAACTATCAATCGGCTCATCCCACCAGCATCCTGATGTATTCTTCAATATAAAGCGATCAAGGTCAATCTGAACCAAAATGTGTTATAAGTGACTTGGTAGTCACTAACTGGCACTCTTGCAGCAGCCCAACAGCAAATCACATGCAGCCCATCTCAGACCATGTGTCCTGGCAGCACGTTCAAAGCTCCTTCTCGCCCAAGAGTTGATGTTGGTGCTCCTCCACTGAAAGGAAATTTGGAGCATATTTATAAGGCGATTGCACCACCGGAACATCACTTTTTCTGACGTTCCGTTGGTGCAATGCCATGCTCCATATTTACAAAGTGGCAATAAGCCACTTTGCATGGCTTAATGCCATCTGGCAAATATGGTACCCTTTCACGCATATATCTGCGTGAAAGGGGCATGCAATGGGTGTTGCTGTGGGCGTTCCACCGCAACAACCATTGTTTTTTGATGCTACCCCAGATTTACAAGGATGTGTAAATCTGAGGAAGCGTCAAAAACTAACGCCATGTAAAAGCAGGCGTTAGATTGGCACAACAAGGAGAAATACTTGTATTTCTCCTCGGTTTTGCTCTTTCTATGTGTGCTGCATTCTGCAACACTCATAGAAAGAGCAAAACGCCCTTATTGATTGTTTATGTACATAAAGGTGTCCCTTCCTGCACATAAACAATGATTAAATAATGGTGATTTGCTACACAGAATGCAGGTCACATAGAAGTATCAAATCGCCATTTCTGTACAGAAACAATCATTCCCTGCAATGCAGACACCCTTGCACTATGGCACAAGGGTGCTTGTGTTGTCGCTAGGTAGCTATTTTCAGCGCCAGCAAAAGGGAAAACACAGAGATGCCCCATATTCTTGTAAATACGGCGCATCCCTGCACTTTTTAAATGACCCAGCACGGCGCTGCAAAATTTGCCGCTGTGTCATTTCCTTGTAAATATACCCCTCAGTTTTCAATGAGGCTCTGAGGAAGACTCCAGAAATAGTGCGAATACATTTCTTGGTCCTTCATTGTCAGTTGTCATTAGTCTAGCATCACAATGAACTCCACATGATCCCAGTATCTCTCATCCAATGCGCAGTTTGGACTGCTGGACAATCAACATCATCTGTCACGAATACCAATGAGATGGACTGACTTCAAACACTCTCTGCATCATTGCAAGGGTTATGCCTTTGGACATTTAAAACTCTAACCATCCTTGACACTTACACACCCAATGTTCATACCCTGAACCACCAGCCAAATTAAACTATGATTTGTGTAGGTGTCCTGTTATAGGTGGCCTCATTCATCTACTTTCCACACCTGCCTTGCTGATTGATGTTGAGACTGTGAAAAGTTATAGTGGTGTTCTGTTTGGTTGCTTTATGTCCTGGGCTCTATTCCATGTCATGTTTTTTAGGAGGCTTGTAGTGCCCACGTAGTGGCACGTTGCCAGGACAGCCTCCTCTGCTGGAGTGCAGTCATTCGCAGCCACACATCTCCAGCCACGCTTACAGGTTTTGTGACAGCAAATTAAAGAGAGTTGGGAACTAATGCCCTCACTCTAGTTGTACCTTCCGTTTTCATGCCTTTTTTGTCAGCTCGCATCCAACATAACACTGTTGGAACGTAGTGAACTGCAACTACATTTGGTAACTTGGTAAGATTAGACCTTGTAAAAGCTTGTTCTTAAAGGTTCCAGAGTGATCCAGATATAACTAGACAGATAATTGGGGTTGAAGATGCTGATCTTTTCCCTCTAGAGTTAAAGGAAAAGGGAAGTTTGTTTTGTTTACATGTGAACTGCAACTACAACATGCTCCAGGGGAACATCAGCAGAGCCAGTCTTTCTGCAAGGCAATTTTGGGGCACCTCACGGAGACGTGCCCCATTTTGCCCTCACTGGCTTCTCTTGGGAAAGGGGCGGGGTTTTAAAAAAAAATCTCTCTTGATGGTCAAAATTATTTGCTCAGCCCCGACTATCAGACCTATCGCCTTCTATCCTTTGTTTAAGTTACAGCAGCACCGCCTGGCATCGAGCGTGGCTGAGAGGAAATATAGCATTGCACAGCCTATGTGAAATGAGTTGCAGTTGTGCCAAGATGGGCTGCCTCCTTTGTCCCAGACTTACTTCTCGCTCTGGGTTGAATGTGTAAACTCTGCCATACTGCCCCGGATGCCAGGAGCAGTATGGTGACAGGAATCAATTCCACTGTATCTGCCCTGTTTCCTGTTAGAGGGGGCGTGAGTTTACCGAACACAGCAGCATGGGAGACTTGGTAACTTGGTAAGATTAGACCTTGTAAAAGCTTGTTCTTAAAGGTTCCAGGGTGATCCAGATATAACTGGACAGATAATTGGGGTTGAAGATACTGATCTTTTCCCTCTAGAGTTAAAAGAAAAGAGAAGTTTGTTTTGTTTACATGTGAACTGCAACTACAACATGCTCCAGGGGAACATCAGCAGAGCCAGTCTTTCTGCAAGACAATTTTGGGGCACCTCACGGAGAGGTGCGCCATTTTGCCCTTGCTGGCTTCTCTTGGGAAAGGGGCGGGGTTTTAAAAAAAATATCTCTTTTGATGGTCAAAATTATTTGCTCAGCCACGACTATCAGACCTATCGCCTTCTATCCTTTGTTTAAGTTACGGCAGCACCGCCTGGCACCGAGCGTGGCCATGCATTGGTTTCTCATGTGTGAAGTGCCACTCCTGTATCACTTTTAACTGAATACATTCGGGTACATGAGTTTGTCCACTTGCAAAGGGAAAGAAGGGATAAATATCGAATGGCTAAATTATTAAAGCTGGTTCTTTCAGACCAACCCCCCTGGTGGCAGCCTATACAACTCTGGAGAAGAGCTCTCCTGTCTGCAGAATGACTGCACCCCGGCCCATCTCCACTCCGAGTGGGTGGACTGACAGTGGCCCAGCTTCCCCTTCAGCACCAACAAATATGAACATCACTTTAGCTTAAATTTGCTTGAATCATCGCAATTGCTAATACTTTTGCACGTAAGTGCTTCTTCATTATCTTGCTACTGTGTATTAATATTTACATATTTTTCATTAAACTTTGTTTCCTTGTAATATTAAAAGGGAGGATCTGTTGTCAGATTGACTTAAAGTCAGCCAGCGTTCTTAATTACCTAAATATGGAGAGAATAGACTAGCCAACGGAGTATCTTTATTTTTAAATCATATTGGGCTGCATGCGAATTTAAGGAGATGGCACAACATTATCTGGACATTTTCCCATATCGTAAAAAGCTTGAATGAGAGGAAATGTAGCATTGCACAGTCTATGTGAAATGAGTTGCAGTTGTGGCAAGATGGGCTGCCTCCTTTGTCCCAGACTTACTGCTCGCTCTGGGTTGAATGTGTAAACTCTGCCATACTGCCCCGAATGCCAGGGGCAGTATGGTGACAGGAATCAATGCCACCGTATCTGCCCTGTTTCCTGTTAGAGGGGCGTGAGTTTAACAAAGACAGCAGCATGGTAGATCGGGCTCGGGAGGGCTCATCCGCACGTCAGCAACCAGAAGTCGGGACGCTCAGTCGTCCTTCGATTTGAAAAATGGAGGGGCGATTGTAATTGCACCTTGGTCACTAAGTCAGCTTCGGGCGACCCTTGTCTGCTGTAATACGGGCACGTTTACCCTGTTGCGATGCCTCTCGTGGGGAAATGACCTTTGAATTTTTGTGCTTATAGGGAGGGTAATTAACAGCCGTATGTGCTTAATTAATTAATTGTTGTGTTTTGATTTAGATGTCCGTACATAGGTTTTCCTAAATCATGTCCTTATATAGGCACAATTCGCATTGCCCTTATTTAGGCATAGAATCCCAGTCCTTATTTAGGCAACGAGTTCTTGGAAACCAGACCCTTAAGCCATTGGGACTTTCCCTAGCTAGGATTATTTATTTCTCCAAGAACTCATCTATTATGCATGAACTACTATTCGTTAGGGGTTCATTCATGACGTCTTCCTCTGCCCGACTTTACGTCAATGCTAACATTCCTAAGCACCTTCCAGGTATAAATATACCTTCCGTTAATATGGCAAACCACGACTCAGCTACACAGCTTGACACAGCTCGCCACAGCAAGTTCAGAAGAATTCGAGTCCCTGCCTGATGCACTGACCAGAATCTGTCATCCCTGTTCGCAGAGAGTCCAGCTTCCAGTGTTCTGACTTCCTTCGCGGGGTATTAGAGTTTGAGACCCGGAAAGAGATTCCCACCTCTCTCATTCTAAGGGATGGAGCAGACTAGAACCTAGAGGGACTCTTGACATACAAACTTGGCATATGCAATACTATAGCATACAGCACCTACTTCTTACCTTGCGCTACACTTAGGTTAGGTACACTGGAGTAGAACGATTTAGAAGTATCAAACGAGTATCCACTTTTTAGCCTATGTTATTTATGTATATGTATATGAATATATGTCATAGCTAGAAGACAATGCTATTGCAGTATTATTTCTTCTTACTGCTTACACTGTGCGTATTATATTTTGCATACTGTCTTGCGATTGTAACAGCTCATATCTCTTACACGAGAAACAAGACTGTACAATCACTCCTTTTATTGAAACGCCCATCTATCTATTTCTGTGTAACTCTGAAGAAACTAAGCATGCATGATTGACTAGGTGAAACTTTTATCTGTTGTTCCCACGATTCTGAGACATGTTCCGATTCTAAGGGAAACAAAGTTGTCATGTTTATGCGGTTGCCAGAAACTACTCCCTTCTTGTTTATTCAAGGAGTTTCTAGTGGCCTCTGAGTTAGCTGGCACACAAAGTAATTAAGTTTAATGTACTCGATAGAGGCATACTGACATCAGTCCTATGCCACAACTATAGTGTATATTATTCCAATGCGCAGAGCCTATAAGAGAAATAGGAACTACACTACATGGCGCCCAACGTTTTTGGAAAGGCACTAATTTAACGCTAGATACTGAAGTAACTCAGTCATGCTTTTCTCAGAGACCCCTACTCATAATACTCCACAAGACGTCTGGAGTGGGTAGGGTTAATATCCACCATAGTTGAGTGGGACGAAAAATCCTATGTATTAGCTGTTTGGTTTGTTCAACGTTGAAGGATACAATGTTCCAAAATATTTTACACCTTATCTTTGTTTCCTTGAAACTTGTTCTACATTTTTCAAAAAACAATGTCCTAAAACGGGGATAATAATACCGTGACCGGTGAGGCTGCGACTCACCAAGTTAATGTTAATGTTAATGTTACTGGGTATTTGTAGAGCGCACGGCTACTCCCAGGAGTGTCCCGGTGCTAACAGGGGGGACCAGTGACAAAAACCCTCAGTAGTTACTCCGAACCACCGATCATGCAAACAACACTGTTTTTAGTTTATGACGGAAGCACAAAATATCTTCTTGACGGCGCAACTCAATGGGTAGATTGTTCCACAGCCCAGAGGCCACAACCTGAAAGGAGCGGCCTCCCAGATGGGCGCGTAAAAACCTTGGGGTCTGTGACAAACAAGAAGTCAAGGATCGTAGATTACGAGTGGGAACATACTGCTGACATCTGTTTCTCAGATACGGAGCGCCGATATTGTGAAAAGCCTTAAAGGCCAGTACAAGTGCCTTAAAAAACACCCTCTTACGCACTGGGAGCCAATGTAGCGCTCTAAGGAGTGGGGTCATATGGGTCCTGCGGTCAGCCATAAAAATAGCACGGGCGGCAGCGTTCTGAGTGACCTGAAGCCGGTTAATCAGATACTCTGGAAGGCCTAAATATAGGACGTTCACATAGTCAAGACGAGACAATATTAGAGCTTGCACAACTATCTTCCTATGAGACACAGAGAGTAAAGGAAGAAAGTTGTGCATCATCCTCAGGAGGCCAAAACAGGTGCCAACCACTGTTTGAACCTGGGACTTCATGGACAGATCATTATCCAATTTGACCCCAAGATTCTTGACCGTGGTAGCCAAGTTGGTCGGGGAGGCATGTTAGATGGCCACCATTCTCGCCATTCTTCACCCGGATTACAGCCGAAGAAGATAATTTCTGATTTCTCTGAGTTACAGCATAGTTGGTTCTGATTAAACCATCTAAATACTGTGGATAGGCAGAGATTAAGCCTCTTCCCGTCCAGGACTTCGCCCTTACCGCACGTAAACAATAATTGCGTGTCATCGGCGTAGGAAACGATCCTGGCGCCGAAAGGTTCGACCAGCAATGCCAGGGGGGCCATAAACACATTAAACAAATTTGGACTCAAAATAGATCCCTGAGGGACACCCACATTCATCGATTGAATGGGTGCCACAAAAGGGGAAGACCAAACTGTTTGCTGACGGTTTGTTAAGTAGGACCGGAACCACTGAAGGACAGTACCGCCAATACCATATCCCCAAAGACGATCAAGAAGAAGGTCATGTGGTACAGTATCGAAGGCTGCCGACAGGTCGAGCAGTATCAAGCCTGCTTTCCCACCCTTATCCAATGTAGCTTTAATGGATTCAAATATCTCAAGGAGAGCTGTTTCAGTGCTGTAATTAGCACGGAACCCAGATTGGCTCGGATGTAAAATGCCATTAGATTCAACGAACTCCACGAGAACCTGATTCAAATATTTCTCCAAAGTCTTAGAGAGGGCAGGAAGCAGTGAGATAGGTCTATAGTTACTTGCTGTCCGAGGATCGACAGATGGTTTCTTTAAAAGTGTGAGAATTTTCCCCTGTTTCCATCTGTCCGGTACTATCCCTTCAATTAATGAAAGGTTCAGCACCCTATTTACTGCCGGGTTAATCACCTCGGCTATAGAAGCAAGAATCTTTGCCGGACATGGGTCCACAGGAGAGCCTGATTTCAGAGAGCGAAGGATATTTAAAGATTGGTCTGGAGTGATCGTCGGGAATTGTAATAGACATTTCTCAGTCTTAGGTGTCAGAGAGAGAAACCTCTCTGAATTCACCTGGGAATCAGAACAAACCGCTCCAAAAGAGGCTTGTATGGAAGAAATTATAGTAAAGAAATATTGTGCAATGCTCACTGTCCATTCCTCTGTCGGGGTAAAGGGATTCTTTATAGCGCAAGGGTCCGTAAAATCTTTCACAATTTTAAAAAGTTCTTTACTTTTATTACCAGCTTTCTCAATTTTTCTGTTGAGAAAGTAATTTTTTTCCAAGCGGACTTTACTGTAATAGGCTTTTGGAGTCGCCTTATACATTTGTTTAACCAATGGGTTAAAATCCTTCCTCCAGCTTCTCTCTAAGCGTTTGCAAAGGCTCTTGCTCTTCCTGGGACCAGGGAGCAGATGCTCTGCCTCCATTAGCCACCCGGAGCTTAAGGGGAGCAAGCTCATTTACGCATGATTTCAGCCAGCTCTCTAAGGCGGGAGCATTATGCGTGAGACTGTCCTTAAGACATAACGGGTGCGCCTCAAGAAAAACTCCTAAGGCCGCCGGAGTCATTGATTTAAAAGATCTGAAGCTATTAGTACGCTCCAAGTACCGCTTAGGAAACTGAACAGGTGTTTCCTTTATTTTAAAAGTAAGTAGATAATGATCAGACCAAACCAGGGGATGAGGCGGGCCATTTCAATCATGTCCGAGGAAAAAACCTGATCAAGAATATGGCCCCTTTCCTGGGTAGGAAGGGAAACATAAGGAGTAAGATGTAGCATATTTAAGGGTTCATATAGCTTCATCGAGTCAGGATCATGGGACAAATCCATGTGAATGTTAAAATCTCCTAAAATTAAACACTGTTTATATTTAGCAACCAGAGGGGCAATGACCGAGTTTAACACATCAAGAAAGCTTTTAGCCTGACCAGGAGGTCGATAAACTAAAACTCCTGCAATTGACTGATGAGGTGACAACTTTAGTAGGAAGCTAGGGCTTTCAGCGTCTTCCAGGACAAAGTTAGGTAAGATAGTACAAGTAAAAGTATTTTTATAAATAATCGCAAATCCTCCGTCTCGTCTCCCTAAATGATCTTTCCTTAAAATAAGGTAGTTAGGCTGGATGGCGTTTGCAATAGTTGGATTGGATCCTTCATGAAGCCATGTTTCTGTCAGAAACAGCACATCGGGCTTAGATTCAGAGAGAAGATCAAAAATTTGAAATTCATGCTGCCTCATAGAGCGAGTATTAAAAAGCATCAACATTAGGTCTCTGCTGGCTCGCTGATTAGTTAAAATTGGCTGATCGAGGGTGTCTTCTCCCAGCGATGATTTTCAGCTATAGTCGTGGGGAGGGGGAGAGTCCAGTGACACATTTCACGGCTCAATACCCTCATATCACCTACATAAAAAGAGTGAGGGCGACAGTTCGCGCTATTATCCAAATCTTTGAGATCCCTGCTATCATAGCTAATACGTAGGTCATCTAAGCAAACTGTCCTCTTACCCAAGCTGCCAGCTCTGGGGCAATCCGTCGCATCCTGGACGTCGACGGGCGCAGACGGGCTTGCCTTAGGCGCGCTTTCGGAGTGCCAGCGGCACGCCCGCTGCACGCGTCCGCTGCGCACTAGCGCAGCATCCCGTTTTGCCGTCTCCGTAATTGAAGGACTAGACCGCGCCTTGCCCAAGATGGCGGGTCTCAACCAAATATTTTTCCCCACTTCTTGATTCCCTCAATCCCTGGTTCAATTCCTGCACCCTCCTTGAAGTTTAGTTCAGCCAATCAGATCGTTTCCTTTTTAAAATACATACATCACATCACCCCAATGTTTTAAAAAATAGTGGCATAAAACGTTTTCCTATAGTACTAAGATATGTGCAAAAAAGGCTAAAGTGCTAAGAGAGCAGGATTGGCGTTAACAAAGCATGAACAGCTGAGAAAGCTAACACGGGTCCACGTGCGCTAGCGCAGGGTCCCGTTTTACTGTATCCGTAATTGAAGGACTAGACCACGCCTTGCCCAAGATGGCGGGTCTCAACCAAACATTTTTCCCCACTTCTTGATTCCCTCAATCCCTGGTTCAATTCCCACACCCTCCTTGAAGTTTGGTTCACCTAATCAGATTGTTTCCTTTTTAAAATACATACATCACATCACCCCAATGTTTAAAAAAATAGTGGCATAAAACGTTTTCCTACAGTACTAAGATATGTGCAAAAAAGGCTAAAGTGCTAAGAGAGCAGGATTGGCGTTAACAAAGCATGAACAGCTGAGAAAGCTAACATGGGTCCGCGAGCGCTAGTGCAGCGTCCCGTTTTACAGTCTCCGTAATTGAAGGACTAGACCGCGCCTTGCCCAAGATGGCGGGCCTCAACCAAATATTTTTCCCCACTTCTTGATTCCCTCAATCCCTGGTTCAATTCCCGCACCCTCCTTGAAGTTTAGTACACCCAATCAGATTGTTTCCTTTTTAAAATACATACATCACATCAACCCAATGTTTTGAAAAATAGTGGCATAAAACGTTTTCCTACAGTACTAAGATATGTGTAAGAAAGGCTAAAGTGCTAAGAGAGCAGGATCGGCGGTAACAAAGCATGAACAGCTGAGAAAGCTAACATGGGTCCGCGCGCGCTAGAGCAGCGTCCCGTTTTACCGTCTCCGTAATTGAAGCACTAGACCGCGCCTTGCCCAAGATGGCGGGTTTCAACCAAATATTTTTCCCCACTTCTTGATGTCCTCAATCCCTGGTTCAATTCCCACACCCTCCTTGAAGTTTAGTTCACCCAATCAGATCGTTTCCTTTTTAAAATACATACATCACATCACCCCGATGTTTTAAAAAATAGTGGCATAAAACGTTTTCCTACAGTACTAAGATATGTGCAAAAAAGGCTAAAGTGCTAAGAGGCTCGTGTGGATTGATACTTACTAATATAATATACAACACATGATAGTAATCAAAAAAGGAAAAAGGGTTAAATGTGGCGTCAGAAAGAAAAGTTTAGCCATACACATTAGAACTTTAGTAGAAAATGTTTCTTTTTATATTCACAATGGAAGAGTTTATAAGAAGTGGACACAAACTCACATTACATATTATACAAAATAACAATGTTTGTACATATTTCAAAAAGTGTCCCAGTGAAAAATTAACCAAAACAAAAGAAAGTGACATAAAGTGCAACATACAAAAGGTTTCAATTTTTCATTACAAAGGCAATCATAAAAAATTAATAAATACAATTATCAACACTTAATCCTCATAAGTGTCAAAGAATGATTTGCCTTTCTCGTCAACGGCGTTTCGACCCTATGACAAATAGAGGGTCTCGTCAGGACAATCTAATATAGGGACACCTAAGAGAAAATAATAATAAAGAAAAAATCTTGTCAGGATAAAATGCTCTTTTTTTCAAAAAAAGTGTTAGTGGAGCATTAATGTTTGATCTCTCTACCTGGTCGTCATAGATGATATCTAACATATATATATGCAGTGTCACCGTGCTCGATGTGAAATAAAATACTCACAAGGGCCCAGCCGGGTACTATTAATGTGAGGACAGAAAAACTATTAGTGCCAGAACATATATTATGAGGATACACGATAGTAACAATGCTGAAACTTTCTACTTACCCCTGTGAGGAGAGACTCACGAGGAGGCAATTGCCCAATAGTTGGAAATCCTGTATTTGTTGAGTAATAGGGAGTACTTAGCGTGGAAGTCTATTTACTGGCAAGGAATAACGAACGGGAACCACATATGCGAACTGCTTAATAGCTGTCGCTAGTTTTCAAGGAGTTCTGTCAGCTGTAACAAGATATGGAAAGGAGAAAAAGGTGAGCACCTCATGTTAAAGGTTCACCCAGTATCTGTTGGGAATCACCGATAAGGAAAGACAGAACCGTCCCTACCTCTCTCGAAAGCTTCCGGGTGTACGAATCTCCCGTATTGCGCTACAGCAGAAGAACAAAGTTCAGTCTGCTTGGTACGGTCACAGTGATTGGAGGGGGGACAGCAATATTTAAACATGATTCGCTAACGAACGGCCAATCAGTAATCCGCGTTTACAATGAAACGGCGGAAGGAAAAGTTTCATGTTGCTAAGTAACCAATACACTTTGTTGAAATACGTTCCGAGTACAAGTGTCTGTGGGTCATTGTTAATAAAGTTCTGGCGCCACAGTGATTAAGGAACAGAGTTTGAACAAGATAGGGCAACAAAATAAAACATTGTGTTTACAATAACGAAAAAGAAAGTCTCGTATTGTTAACCCCTTCAGTGCCACGCCCTTACCCCCTCCTGTGCCGGGTGTTGCACTAGTGGGTGGGGTTCATGACGAGATAGTCTCGTCATGGGCACAGCGCAACCGTGCTCCATGACGAGACTATCTCGTCATGGGCACTGAAGAGGTTAAACATAGTGCAACTCATACAGATATAAGCGAATGAAATATCTGCAAATCATTATAAAACTGAGGCAAATACATAGTTTTTCTATTCAGATGCACATAGACACCAACATATTGTCTAAAGAGCCCGTCATCAATTCTACATTAGATTATGTGAAAACATTACCCTACTGTACACTATAAACAATTTTCAATTGTGGTTGACACTTAGTTCATAAGTGACGTTTAGTACAAAAAGGCTTTCTTCCTGCCTAAAATTAAAAGATGTATGACCAATCAACACTTGTTATCTATACAAAAAACATGTTATCTTATACAAAAAACATTGTATTTCTTTATAACAGTCACTTATTAATGAAAAATATCTTTGATTCTACACAGACCATGTTTCAGTTAATCTCACGCCATGCAAATATCCCATCTTATATATACACAGCCCAGGTTCGCACAACAATTATTACTCAAATTTAGGGAAAACAAGATGTTATTGAAGTAAAACCCTCAAGGGCAATATTCAAGACTGTATGGAAAGATAAGAAGCATAATGTATGGACTGACAGAAATTTTAAGTGAGGGTGGTAATAAACCCACGCCATTCCTCAGCTGAATTCAATCCTTGTGTTATGGAGTTGGTGCGTTCGATCCAGCGGCATTCTAATCTTTGTAGTATCTGTGATAAATCTCCGCCTCTATTAGAGGCAGCCACTTTGTCTATCACTTGCCAGCGGATGTCATTTGCTGTATGGCCCTTCTCTAAGAAGTGGTTGACTAGAGGGGCGTTAAGGACCGAATTCTTAATCCTGCTTCGATGTTGCCCTATCCGTGCTTTCACAATCTGTTGGGTTTGTCCGATATAGGGTAACCCACAGGGACACAGTATACAGTAAACTACATTTTTTGTATTGCAGTTTGCAAAAAAATCTAGTTGCTGATCGACTTTGCCATGTGAGAATTTTTTTGTATTAACCGTGAATTCGCAAGCCACACAATTGCCACATTTGTAGTGGCCTTTTAAATCTGGTAAACCCCAAGCTGATTCCAATGATCTCATAATTTGTGATGGATTTTCCATTGATGACCTGATGAGATGGTCCTTAATATTCTTGCCTCTTTTAAAGGTAAACATCGGAGCATCAATGCTGGAATCTATGCTTTTGATAATGTGCCAATTCTTTGTGATTAACTTACGAATTAGATTTGTGTGTATACCAAAGGTGGTAACACAGATCAGTTTGTTTACTTTAGATTTCACTTTTGGAATGAGTAATGTTTCCCTTGGGCAGAACCAAGCTCTTTTCAGAGAATTTTTAACCAACTTCTTTGGATAGCCCCTCAATAACAGTTTTTCTCTCAGAATATATGCCTCTCTCATATAGTCCTCTTTTTTGGTGCAGTTGCGACGTAATCGCAAAAACTGTCCATGGGGTAGACCGTCTCTTAGTGCACGCGAGTGGTGACTGTTGTAGGCAAGTAATGTATTCCGCTCCGTGGGTTTTCTGTGTAGTGAAGTGTACAATTTCCCATCATCATGTGATATGTTTAGATCTAAAAAGGCAATACTTGAATCGTGTATGGTAGATGTAAACTTCAAATGTGGTTGGACAGAATTTAAATAAAGAACAAAAGCATTAAACTCAGAAATAGTGTCAGACCAAATCAAAAAAATGTCGTCTATATACCTTTTCCAACAGGTAATCTTGGAATGGTATATATTGTCATTATTCAGGACAAACTTATGTTCTAGGTTGTCCATAAAGATATTCGCCAGATTCGGTGCAAAAATTGCCCCCATGCTGGTCCCGGAGCACTGTTGGTAATATTTACCTTCTGACACAAAATAATTGTGTGTCAGTGCAATCTGCAGGAGTGCAATAATAAAAGAAGTTGGAACCCGGTTAGGTTTAGGTCTTGTCTCTAATAAATCCTGAATAACCTGTATACACTCTTGTTGTGGTATGTTCGTGTATAGTGAAGTAATATCTAGAGTCGCTAACCGATCTTTTGTGATGTCGTATGGTCTATCTTCTAAGAGATTGATCATATGCATGGAGTCTCTGACATAAGTCTCTTGCAGAGGGACATAGTCTTTGATAAAGAAATCTATGTATTGACCAATAGGTTCAAAAACTGAACCACATCCTGACAGTATAGGACGACCCGGGGGATTGGTGATATTTTTGTGTATTTTAGGGAGAGTATACAGAACCGGAGTTCTAGGGCAATCGATATTAAGATATTCAAATTCTTTTTTGCTTAAAAAGCCTTCTTCTAGGCCCTCTGTTGTTATTCTTAATATCTCTTTTTTGATTCCAACAAGTGGATTCATATCCAATCTTTTGTAATGTTTTTCTTCCCCTATTTGTTTTCTAATTTCGATGTCATAATCGTCTCTGTTCTGTACAACAATCCCACCCCCTTTGTCAGCAGGTTTCAATACAATTGATTTGTCATTTTTTAGTGTCAACAAAGCTTTACGTTCATCTAAACTGATATTGTATGGGATAAATCGCTTGCTCTCTTTTAAATTGTCAATCCCTGTCAGAATTACCTTCTCAAAGGTTAACAATTCGGGTGGCATCATACCATTACTGGGATAAAAAGTTGAAGGTGGTCTAAGTCCTGTACCAGAATCTTTCATAGGGATATCTTTTCCCATAAAGAATATTTTCAAACGAATTTTACGAAAAAACTGATAGATCTCTGTCTTCAGATTGAAAAAGTTGGTGCGTTCAGTTATCACAAAAGATAGTCCCTTACTCAGTAGTGAAATTTCAGAAGAGGATAGGAGGTGCTGGGACAGGTTAAAGATGGGAATAATTTCTGTCCCTTTATTCGCTAGCCCTAGTATGGTTGGGGTCCCCATTGATAATGTTTGTTGCGGGTTTGACGTTCTCCTGCATATTGATGCCATGTTCTCCCCCTTCCTCTCCTCTTGTTTCCTCGGTCTAAAAAAGGCTGACCAGAGTGATTATCCGTGCGGCTTGGACCGGGCTGTACGTCAGAATCACTTGATCCTCCAGAGGACTCAGAAAAAGTAATTGGTTGATTCCTCCTAAATCTACCCCAAGTATTCTGTCTATTAAGGGTGTCAGTTGTATTATAGTAATCCTCTCTTAAATAAGGATATACCCTTTCTTTTGAAAAGCTTTTGATGTCTTTTGACACTTTATCCGCTTTTTTCTTAATTTCAAAAGAATTAAAGTCCTCTATTGATTTATTGATCTTGTCTAGAAGGATTTTAGTTTCCTCTAAACTGTCAGCACCCAATAGTTCTTTTTCTAATTCCTCAATCTCTTTTAATTCTGTCTTAGCGTGGTCAAGTGCCGTTTCCACCCCCAGTACCATCCAGTGGCGTGAGCAGGTTGTGGAAATACCACTAAAACCACCTTTGAATTTGGGATCGTCGCGGAAAATACCAGGAACGTTTCTAACCACCAATCCTTGGGGAATTATCCCAGCCTTCAAGTATTCGGTCAACATGCGTGCATGTAGCTCTGTTCTCACATGTTTTTTCTTCGCTTTTTCTATTTTTTCTAGTAACAATTGACGGGGACTTAAGGTAGAAGAGACTTGATTAGAGAATAAAGAAGATCCACTTGTCAATTTAGCAATATATTCTTCAGTGTATAGGGGAGCTTCTCTTTCTGACATCTTAACCCAAAACAAATGTGTAAACCCTATGAATCATAGGGTATAGGAAAGAATCCTGTAAAAGGATAAAGTCCTTGCGGTGCCACCACCGCTCTAAATAATCTAATTAGGAGACAAGGAAACCCTACTCACAAGGAGCCTGGGTGTTATTCGTTGTAAGGAAACAGTGGCTCGTGTGGATTAATACTTACTAATATAATATACAACACATGATAGTAATCAAAAAAGGAAAAAGGGTTAAATGTGGCGTCAGAAAGAAAAGTTTAGCCATACACATTAGAACTTTAGTAGAAAATGTTTCTTTTTATATTCACAATGGAAGAGTTTATAAGAAGTGGACACAAACTCACATTACATATTATACAAAATAACAATGGTTGTACATATTTCAAAAAGTGTCCCAGTGAAAAATATCTTTGATTCTACACAGACCATGTTTCAGTTAATCTCACGCCATGCAAATATCCCATCTTATATATACACAGCCCAGGTTCGCACAACAATTATTACTCAAATTTAGGGAAAACAAGATGTTATTGAAGTAAAACCCTCAAGGGCAATATTCAAGACTGTATGGAAAGATAAGAAGCATAATGTAAATAGACTTCCACGCTAAGTACTCCCTATTACTCAACAAATACAGGATTTCCAACTATTGGGCAATTGCCTCCTCGTGAGTCTCTCCTCACAGGGGTAAGTAGAAAGTTTCAGCATTGTTACTATCGTGTATCCTCATAATATATGTTCTGGCACTAATAGTTTTTCTGTCCTCACATTAATAGTACCCGGCTGGGCCCTTGTGAGTATTTTATTTCACATCGAGCACGGTGACACTGCATATATATATGTTAGATATCATCTATGACGACCAGGTAGAGAGATCAAACATTAATGCTCCACTAACACTTTTTTTGAAAAAAAGAGCATTTTATCCTGACAAGATTTTTTCTTTATTATTATTTTCTCTTAGGTGTCCCTATATTAGATTGTCCTGACGAGACCCTCTATTTGTCATAGGGTCGAAACGCCGTTGACGAGAAAGGCAAATCATTCTTTGACACTTATGAGGATTAAGTGTTGATAATTGTATTTATTATTTTTTTATGATTGCCTTTGTAATGAAAAATTGAAACCTTTTGTATGTTGCACTTTATGTCACTTTCTTTTGTTTTGGTTAATTTTTCACTGGGACACTTTTTGAAATATGTACAAACATTGTTATTTTGTATAATATGTAATGTGAGTTTGTGTCCACTTCTTATAAACTCTTCCATTGTGAATATAAAAAGAAAAATTTTCTACTAAAGTTCTAATGTGTATGGCTAAACTTTTCTTTCTGACGCCACATTTAACCCTTTTTCCTTTTTTGATTACTATCATGTGTTGTATATTATATTAGTAAGTATTAATCCACACGAGCCAATGTTTCCTTACAACGAATAACACCCAGGCTCCTTGTGAGTAGGGTTTCCTTGTCTCTTAATTAGATTAAAGTGCTAAGAGAGCAGGATCGGCGTTAACAAAGCATGAACAGCTGAGAAAGCTAACACGGGTCCGCGCGCGCTAGCGCAGCGTCCCGTTTTGCCGTCTCCGTAATTGAAGGACTAGACCGCGCCTTGCCCAAGATGGCGGGTCTCAACCAAATATTTTTCCACACTTCTTGATTCCCTCAATCCCTGGTTCAATTCCCGCACCCTCCTTGAAGTTTAGTTCACCCAATCAGATCGTTTCCTTTTTAAAATACATACATCACATCACCCCAATGTTTTAAAACAGCTTTTAATCTTACAGGTTTAAATTAAACCGATGAGGGTGTTATAAACATCCATCCAAATTTAAGGAGAGCCATCACTCTAAAACTTATAAAACACGGCCTAACACCAAGAGGTGGTAGAGCAGTTTTCGTTATAGAGGCACATGAATCTTTTCAGACAGAGGTATTCTCTTCATGGATAGTATTCCCAGAATCAAATCCAGTAACGAAAGTGTTTCACTTCTATAAAGAAGATGAACCACCTGAGGAATATATTCCTTTCGAGGATGTTGAAATTGCACTCACATACCAGGAACATAATCTCTGGTTTAAAGGCGCCCTAAAACATTACAACCACATTACCAGGCTCGGTCCACTAGGTAGACCAGGAGCAACATGGCTGATTTTAGCCAGCTACACACCTCATCCTGACATTGAAGCAATGTCAGACGAGGAATTACTTATTCAAATACAAGAATTAATAGAATTACACAGTTACACCACAAATGTCTGAAGATCCTTAGAAGGACTCTATTAAACACAATCCTACATCTTCTAAAAAGGAGTGGGAAAATAACAAACAACATTCAAAAGAGAAACGTTCTCAATCCCGAGGTAGGTCTCCTCAAAAGGAGTCATCTGAAAGGAGGTATAACCTCAGGAATAGGGATAATTTGAGAAAACCTGACAGGTATCAAGATACTGATACACGTTCCTCTCATGCCTTTCAGACATCGTCACAGACATCCGAAAGAAGAGGACGGTCAGATCTCAAAGAAGAATGTCTGAAGTCCAAAGACGATTAACACGTTCAGAAAAACAAAACAAAACCTCAATTCACAAAGAAGAGGGTAGCAGGTCTGAAGATCAGGCATGCTGAGAATTCTGAGAACACAACTCAAGAATGGAGAATGGGCCCAGACAATGCTGGACAGTGCAGCAGAAGTAACAATAGCTCGCCAGAACCTGAAGGAACTTCTGGAGATAGTGGACTTGAATGAGTACATCACAGTTGAGACTGTAGACACCAGGGTTAGTACTCTACAAAGGTCATATGAAATAACACTCCGGATGGAGGGAGACATACCAAGAAGAGTGAGAGCACTCTTTTGGGAAAAACTTTCAAGGGGTTATGATATACTTCTAGCAGAACAGGACTGGCCCCCAGAATTTGTCAGGGAGTGCCCACAACATTAAGACATCATTATGCCAACCATGTTCCAATACATTTAAAATATACATATGCCAGGAAATGGGCAGTTGCCCAGGCCCCAGCATTATACAAATATCATGTAGGATGGGATGGGGACTCACCTCACCACCAGATACAGTTACAAAAATCAACCTACTGCACAAAGGCAGTACCCAATTAAGCAAGAAGCTAAAACACAGGTCAGGGAGATCTTAGATCAACTTGAATAATACCAAGGGGTGATTGAAACATGCACCTCATCAATGAACAATCCTTTGTTTCCTGTCTCCAAACCAGACAATACATATTGTCTAGTTTTGGTTTACAGACACCTGAACACTTGTTCTAAGACGCTTGCTGTGCAAAATGCACACAGTACAGCATTAATGAATAACATTGTGCGTAAAAAATATAAAACCACATTAGACATTTCAAATGGTTTCTTATGTCAAAACATAGCACCTGAAAGTAGGGACTTGACAGCTTTCTCAATAATGGGGACTCAGCATCACTTTTGTCGACTCCCTCAAGGGTTCAAGAACAGCCCAGGGTTATTCTCAGCAAGAGTAACAGAGTTACTACAAATTTATTATGACGAGGCATCGTCATATGTCGATGATATCTATCTGACAGACGATGACCTTGATTGGCACTTGAACAGGGTGAATACCATTATACTGGGCTTCGCCTCTGAGGGCTACAAATTCAACTTCAAAATCCAGAATTGCCCATCTCAATGTCCTTTTCCTAGGATATGAGCTTTCAAGTGAAGGCAAACGCCTGGTAGCTAACTTTTTAGAAAAGTGTGCGCTGCTCTAACCTCCAAAAATGCAGAAAAATTTACAGTCCATTCTAGGTTTCCTGAATTTTGGAAGAACTTACATTCTAAATTACGCAGAAAGGGTTAAACCTCTCTACGAATTAATCAAACCTGATTTCAAAATCAAAAATTGGACACAGGAACACACAGATATCCTGCGTTCACTTCAAGCTGACATGTTAGAAACAAATCACTTACAAACACGCTTAAATACACACAATTTAGTGATCCAAATAATTTCGGGTCAATGCGGATTCACCTACTTAACTTTTAATGAAGGTGAGACAGTACCAATTGCATACAAATCACATTTGTATACACAAGCGAAAATGCGCTTCACTTCGACAGAAAAAATTCTGACAGCAGTTCAAACCGCTGTAGCAAAAGAAAGAGCTCTAGCTCAGGGGAAATGCATTATTGTCGTGACTTCAGTACCAGCCATAGAGGCAGTTACAAAAGCGAGCATTCCAAATGCAAAAGCTTTACATCCAAGATGGATACAATGGGTTAATTCTCTTACTGCAACAGATGTTGAATATGTTTTTGATTCTTATTTAAAAACACAAGCATTCCTGCAATATGAACATGAATGTAAACTACCTATTGAGATTCTCCCTCTTGATCAGTATGAATTTATAATTTATACTGACGGATCAGCACAACCCGCTACGGAAAGTAAGCAAGCTTACAGTGCAGCATTGGCAATCGTTAAAGGTCGCATGCACGATGGTAAATTCCAACCAATGGTCACTAAAACACAATCACTAGGAGATTGCACAGCTCAGCAAGCTGAACTACAAGCATTCAATTTGGCACTTGAAAATACGGATCGCGAATTCCCCACACTTATAGTGTGCGATTCTTTTTACTGTGTTCAATCATATGATTAATATTTACAGAATTGGCTTCAAAATTGTTTCAAAGATGCAAAAGGTGGCACAATCAAGCATAAAACGCTTTGGAAATAAGTAGTTCAGTTGCAAAATGGACTACAAAACACTCACGTGATACACACGCTGAGTCATCAACGTGATGGCGTTCACGTTGCAGGGAATTCATTGGCTGACGAATCCGCGAAGGGGGCTGTGTAAACGGCTTCCATAGCTGCGATCACTCGTTCAAAAATGAAAATAGACAGTGAGATATTATTGACTGTCAATACTTCAAGCAAAGGCAGTGGTGCATCGTTACCTAAAACGTTTCCACTCAAATACTCGTATATAATTGATGCAAACAACGTTCCGTTTGCTCGAATCCCTGGAGTGGGGGATAGGGTAATTTAAACATGGAACGTAGAGCAGCTTTGATTTATGAAGCACATCTGGGAGAGGGTCTGTCACATCAGGGGATCTCTAAAACCATATTAACATTAAAAGAGATGTACTGGTGGCCTGGAATGAATACACTGATTCACATTTTCATCAATAATTGCATAGACTGCAATAGAGATCGCAGTGCAGAACGCCATCAGACACCAGGCTGCGAAGTAGCCTGCCCAGTAGAGACACCATTGTTAGACAGCATTAGACTATCTACGCACAGGCGTCTGTTTGGACAAACGCAATCCCAAAAACACTAAATCAAGGTTCCTATGGATGTGGGCTCAGCGCTCGGCTGACGCTCAAACTGTTAGAAAAGATTTGCGAGTCTTTATCGGCACATACGCAATTGGCACACTACATTCTGACCGGGCCCTGCGTTTAGCTCTCGAGCTTACAAAGAAGCCATGGCCAGTTTGGGTGTTGCATTGCGGTACTCCTCTCCATTCCATCCCTAGGGAAATTACATTGTGGAAAGGAAAAACCAGGACATAAAGCAGTCTATAACAGCTAGGGTATTAGGTTTGGGTGATGGGTGGGTCAAACATCTTTATGGGGTCCAACGCTCATTAAACAATTTGCCAAGAAGTTCTCTGGGGGGGGGGGGGTCACTCCATATTAGAGCCTATTTGGGACAAGAATGTGGGTTCCAGATCTCAAATGTAAAGGCACAGTGGTGGAAAATTAACCAT
Organism: Triturus cristatus; assembly: GCF_964204655.1. Classification (NCBI taxonomy): domain Eukaryota; kingdom Metazoa; phylum Chordata; class Amphibia; order Caudata; family Salamandridae; genus Triturus; species Triturus cristatus. Next base: position 630,619,640 of record NC_140587.1, read on the forward strand.
TTGATATCAAAGCTCGTCTGGCTGTTTTACAGGACTTAAATTAACTAAGATCGAAACAAAGCAACGTGTTCCTGAAGCCAACCACCACTGGGGAAAATCCAGCCGTCCCTGCCAGGCCTGTCTGGATCCCAAATCTTGGGGAACTAGTCAGAGAGCATATCGCGGACAAGAAGGAATTTGGGCCTTCTTACAGACAACCAGTACCTGTCCTAGCCATCCATGGAACAAGAGCAGTACATCTGTTGCCCCTTGCTAGAAAAAAGGAGAAAAGATTTGTGTTGATCGACCTCATCAAACCACACTATGTGGCCAATACTAAGCAGTAGGCCTTGTGGACTCTGACCAAGTAGCAGAGGCACTCCTCCAGCTACCATTCAAGAGGTTCAAACTGAAAGACTCATCACCATTGAGGAGTCAGCAGTAAGAAATGAAGGACTGAGCAACAATGCTATGGAACTCATTCCTCTTGAAACCCAAATAACAGTTCGTCCTGATACATCTGTCTACACCAACGTAACACGTGATCAACTGGTGCCAGGGATTTTAACGAATCCTGATGCAATTTAAACCATTGACAGAACTGCCTCTGGCTATTTCATTAACTTTGATACATTTTCTGAGGATCCAAGCGAGCCTGAAACGACGCCAGCCAAAAGAACTTTCAAAGAACAAGCACAATAATTTTTCATCTCCTGAAAAAGACTTATCTGGTTTCACCATGGATTGAACTATGGATTATTTCTGGAATACTTTTCTTTCTGCTTTGGCTAGCTTTAGTAATGACTCTGAGCATGCTGATAATTGGAAGATATATTCACTTGGACACAGAAAGTAAAAATGTGAACTTACTTTTGAAACCACACAAATCATCCCATCGTGAAGCAAGAGACTTGTCAGCAGTCAATATCACAGCCGTTCCTATACAAGATGGTATAGTTTGGGACAAAACGGTTTGTGATATATTCGGCCCGTCTGAACTTTTGAAGATTCCACACTTATTTAAGACTTCATTAAGCGACTTTATTACCTCCAGTACCTATTCTGATGAGTGGGACTTTGAGACTGTTAATAACATGATGTCTGATCTAGAAAGGTCTGCTGCATTCTCTAACCATTAATACTTAGAGGGTTCAACAGACTATGAAAAGCTTTATTGTTACAACCACTATGGTCATCATTTCTTGCATAGATCTGTAATATCTAGAAATGTATTTATGTATAACCAATGAGAACATTGTCCTACACCACAATGGGGTAGCTCAAAAACGTTTGTAATGAAGTTTCCATATTTTTCAGGGTACAATACATCCAATCCGGAAACGTTTTACTTTAAAAATGTGAACAAAACAGGAACGAAAAATATGTTAACTAATACAAAACAGATTTATTCTGCAGCCTTTATTGCCCAACTGTCTAGACAGGGTTTCAACTTTTGAAAGACACAATTGACACAAAATCTGTCTGGGGTACAAAAGATTGGCAAGTACAGGGGATAGAAGCTTTGTTTAGAGCCTGCATCATCCCTCAGCAAATAATGGTTTTGAATGACAGTGTCCAACAAACGTCTTGCCTTGAGTTAGCCAAGAACAAAGACATGAACACACCGTCCATACCTACACCCGCAAGTAATAGCACTACACAGGGGGAGGTCAACGTACATACCATTTTACAAAACAACAGATCAGATACTGAATGGGAAAAATGGCTGCTCTGGCCAACAGAATACAGGGTTTTTCAATCAATAGGCCAGACCCACGTTATGTTCAAAGACAGCATCCAGGGGTAGTAACAACATACAGTGTAGGACAATTATACCTTGATTGGCTACAGACATCTACACTAGAGGATGTGAAACAACACTTATCTTTACTTAAAGAAGGAGCAGACCTTAGGGATTTCCTGCTAGGTCCAAGAAAACCGCGTCAAAAGCGTTTCATATATGCTGGCATCTATGCTGCTTATAATGAAATATGGAAGGTTACCCAAGCAGACGCCGCAGAAAGAATACGAGAAATCGATCGTATTAAGTTAGAGAAATCTTGTGCTGTGGTCAACAATGGGTCAATGGCTCTGTCATCCAGGATATATTCACTGGGCAACATTGTATCCTCTGCTATAGAAATTGTGGAACAAGATTTGGTCCTGCTGTGACAAGGCCAGTCTCAATTACGTTCTCTTCTGTTATTAGTCTGGACGCTACAAAACTTGCGTGCAGGCTATGTGCCTTTGCGTTTCATCAACACGTCGTCTCTGTTTTCAGAATTCAATCTCACTGATAAACAGATCAAACTGGCACAAAGGGGAACAAAGTATACAGTGCTGAGCATTGAAAAACTGGAAAAATTGCCATTTACAGTAGCAGAAAAAACAGCTACCGAATGGATCATTCATGGCAAAATTACTCTGCTGTTACAACTTTCCATTTTCAGTATTGCCTCAAACAAATGCAAGCAGACAAATATGAAAGGTTGGGTAAAGAATACATCAAGACATCCTGGGATTTACCTTACACACACAGATGTTGGAGTGGGGGGCGTGAAGTGTTTCTTGGCACTACACGCTGTGAAAATGCACTGAGTGGTTCACTCATATGTCGGGATATTAGTTTACACGGGGCCTGTAGAGGTTCCACTGCAAATTTATCCTGCCACCTGCAAGGTACACCAGCCGCTGTGATTAATCCAACGTTTGGCCAACTTTCAAATGGGAGTTACCTCATGTTGAATGATCAGAGCTGTTGTGGCATGTTGCCAGGTATCCCATATCTAGAAACGGTTGGCTCCAGGGTCACTTGCTGTATGCAAGTTTTGTTCCCCCAAATAGACACAGTGAGGGAGTCGCCTTTCTGGCCTTCACTGAACATCTCTTCTATACGATACTTTAATCAGAATGAAAGCCATTCTTTTACAACAGACCATGCCTTTGACCTTGGCCAAAGAAACCTATGATCTACAAATTGCAAGGACTTCGGCTGAGATACAGGCTCTGTTACGTACAAACTGCCCTACACATTTCACAGAAATGTTGGGACGTATCTTAAACATGTCTGATATGAGCGATATTGTGCATGTATTTAAGTCCATATGTTTCGGGACTGTTAACACCTTTTCAAGCAGTCCTCGGAATCATTCCAAACTTCGTGCATTCGGTGTTTGGTGGTCTGCCGCTAATTCTAGCACTCGTTGCAGGAATCCTGTTTTTATTCCTACTACTACGCTATGGCTAGCCAATCCACCAGTGTCACTCCCAGCACCTTGGAGAAAGCTCTCCTGGAAAGGAAGTGTCGTGAGTTCATAGTACAACTTTTGAGCTTACCTCATCTACGAGAATTAAATACCACATGGTTTCTGTCATTCAGACCAACCTGGCAAGATTGCATCTTACTTGTTCTACACTGCCTGCTTTGCGGTGAAGAATGCGTGCTAGACATCTGTCTAACACTCCCATCAGTCATGCAAACGGATATCGATACTCTGCTGGACCCGATAACGGCCCACGCTCTGTTTTGTCCCCAGAGGCTACCAATCCTGATGACGGCATTCATTGAGATCTCACAGACGCAACATGCTACTGCTGAGGTACAAGATGGATCAACAGGCATACAGGTAACATTGGAAATGAACATTGCTACTGGTGATGCTTCACATCTGTGTGCAATTGATCTTCTAAATGAGGAATTCCAACTATCACCGACATCAGTAGACAATCTTTGGTCTACAGGAATAGAGGATTTTATGTTTTCACCAGTCCCTTACACTGACTTTTGATTCGGCTCACAGTGTACTGGGAAAGCTATGAATTTGGCCTTCATTTTTCAAAACAAAGGCAAAACCTTGGAATTTTTTCCTATGATAATTTTTTTTCTTCTAAATGTTTCTTTTTATGGCAAAGTAACCTGCTCACAGTAGAACTATTCATAGAGAACAGACTTCTTTGAACACTTCCAGGGACACATTGTCACCTTTATTCACCACAATTTCATCTATGTACCATGACATGAAATGGCTTTGACCTTTTCTTCTGTATTCATGAGTCATTTCATCACTGTGTATATTTATGTCCATTAATTTATCATTTACTGTAAACCTATGCTTAGAATAGAACATTGCTTTGAATATGTACAGCACCTTTGCATTTCATGTCTAGCAAACGTTTTTAACAAAGACTTATTTTAGTATGCTTTTACAAATGTTTTTAGCAACATGTGGTACTCAATTTTATGTTTAGCATTTTGCTGTTTAGCATTTAGTACTATCGATCATTCGAAAGTGGAGTGGGTGTTGTGTTTCGATTTAGATGTCCGTACATAGGTTTTCCTAAATCATGTCCTTATATAGGCACAATTCGTATTGCCCTTATTTAGGCATAGAATCCCAGTCCTTATTTAGGCATTAGCCATGCGATCCAAATACAGGCATGGTCGCCATTGGGACTTTCCCTAGCTAGGATTATTAATTTCTCCAAGAACTCATCTATTATGCATGAACTACTATTCCTTAGGGGTTCATTCATGACGTCTTCCTCTGCCCGACTTTACGTCTATGCTAACATTCCTAAGCACATTCCAGGTACAAATATACCTTCCCCTACCACGGCAAACCACGGCTCGGCTACACTGCTGGATACGGCTCGCCACGGCAAGTTCTGAAGAATTTGAGTCCCTGCCTGATGCACTGACCAGAAGCTGTCATCCCTGCTCGCAGAGAATCCAGCTTCCAGTGTTCTGACTCCCTTTGTGGGGTGTTAGAGTTTGAGACCCGGAAAGAGATTCTCACCTCTCTCATTCTAAGGTATGGAGCTGACTAGAACCTAGAGGGACTCTTGGCATACAAACTTAGCATATGCAATACTATAGCATACAGCACCTACTACTTACCTTGTGCTACACTTAGGTTAGGTACACTGGGGTAGAACGATTTAGAAGTATTAAACGAGTATCCACTTTTTAGCCTATGTTATTTATGTATATGTATATGAATATATGTCATAGCTAGAAGACAATGCTATTGCAGTATTATTTCTTCGTACTGCTTACGCTGTGCGTATTATATTTTGCATACTGTCTTGCGATTGTAACAGCTCATATCTCTTACACGAGAAATTAGACTGTTCAATAAATCCTTTTATTGAAACGCCCGTCTATCTATTTCTGTGTAACTCTGAAGAAAGAAACTAAGCATGCACGATTGACTGAGTGAAACTGTTATCTGTTTATGCGGTTGCCAGAAACTACTCCCTTTTATTCAAGGAGTTTCTAGTGGCCTCTGAGTTAGCTGGCACACAAAGTAATTAAGTTTAATGTACTCAATAGAGGCATATGCCACAACTATAGTGTATATTATTCCAATGCGCAGAGCCTATAAGGGAAATAGGAACTACACTACAGGGCTGTCTTGAATTAATATGAAATCATCTAACTAGTACTGCCACTTTTCGATGTTTGGCCATTGTGATTATTATTACTCTATCACAGTAAGAAACTTTTTTTATGTTCCAAGAACAGGCTGAGTTGAAGAATCCCCAACATATACTTGCAAGGAAAACTATCTGAAGTCAATCAAAAACATGAACAGAGATCTCCCAAAGAGTTGCTTGGTCAAAGCTAGAAGATATTATTTTTGGAAATTAGTCTTATATGAAAAGACATAACTGATTTGGAAAGACACAACTGATTAAGTGTGAAATGCTCTGGAAGCTTAATTTCCAGCAGATAGTTGATTAGATAATTTAACCAATTAGAAAGTTTACAATAAGCTCTAGCAAAATCCAGCCCTACACCCCTCTATCTAGTTTATAGGCAAATAAATCTGTTAACGCTTCAAACTGATCTGAGGGACAATGCCAAGCATTTATTTAAACACATTTTTCCCAGTCTTGTGGGTGACTGTGGAGGTTGCCCCTCTATTAAAGAATGCATCGAGGGCCAGATGTACAACCATTTTTTGCAGTCGCAAGGGGGAATTTGTCCCCTTTGCGACCGTAAAAAACGTCTGCCCAATGTACTAACTCTATTTTGTGAGTCGCTAATCTGTTAGCGAGTCGCAAAATAGAGTTAGCGACTCACTATTAGGCAGGGGTGTTCCAAGGGCACCCCACCCTAGTAGCAAGTCCATAACATATGTATGATTGTTTTTCAACTACAATTGAGGTTGCAAAACACTCGCAGTTTACCATCCTTATTAGAAGGGTGGTAAGCTACTCACAAATGGGAAGGGGTCCTCAGAGGACCCCTTTCCCTTTGTGAATGGGTGCACACATATTTTTTAAGAGCAGGCAGTGGTAGCACTCAATTTTGACAAAGCATTGTGTGAGCCACCTTTGGATGCTACTAACCAAATAAGTAAACACACTTTATCTACAGATACATTAACAATGGCATATCCTGTTGACAATCCTAAACAGCCAATGCTCATAATAATTAACGCAGGGACAATGTGTATTTCTCATAGGTGGAACCACCAATGTTATTCCTGGAAGAAGCAAAGTAGTTACATTTCTCTTCGAGCAGCCACGAGCTGTAACTGCATTTGATAACAGGGGCAGTCAAATTTGTGGTGGTAGAATACTGGGCAGTGGTGTACAAAAGTATAGTGGCTCATGGAGGGCTCCCCAGTTCTCATCGCACAGGTCCTACCAACATTCTTCCGCCCCACTAAAACTTGTAAAATTCGGGGGCAAATACGGTCTCCCAACTAATACATCAAAAAACTTTGGTGAACCACTGACAGAAGTGGGGATACTATCTAACGGGTTCTAACTCTATCTCTTCTCTGTCTCATATCTGGTGCTTGGGTGTTCGCACTATGGAGGAAGAAGGCTATTGTCTATTATAACCATTTCTTCAGTGGCACATTTTCAAAATGTATTAAAATCTTTTTTACAACATACAAATCCCTCAATATTTAGAATGATTTTCAAGTCTTCAAGACTGTTTTTTACTGTTGCAATACCTATTAACACAACGTGCATGTTGCAGGTTACCGATTACAGTAAATGAGATAGCTCAGGCGGTGTAGAATCTGATGCTGTGACTTGTGTTTAACCTGCATGTCACACATTCAGTATATCCAATTGCTGCTGGTCCCAACTGAAACCTGAATCAGTTGACTCCATACCTGACTCAGGGTTGATGCACTAAAACTAAACCCCTGTCTCAAGCTCATGTCCTTTCCCACTGTTCTGTTTTGATTATGCTGTATTTCTGAAAAAAGCATGTTAAATTTAAATGAATTACTTTTGACCCCTTCATCTGAAATTATAAGACTAATCCACGGAGCTGAGGATATTATTTAGGAAAACAGTTTTTACCCTTTTGGGTCTTTTAGTTTAGGCAATTTGAGGGCTGAGTCTTAGCTCCCAACAGGCCTGTTATCTATTTCCCCCATATTCTTTCCCTTTGATATTCTTCACTGCTATCTGTTTTTGTCAGAAAACCCTTGAAATAAAATGTGTCCGATTACACAACATCCATGACTTCATTCATTAGGTTTCGCTCTCAAAAAAGACACTTCATTTCATTTTATTTGCTATACTCCCACTGTATAGAAAACTGTGTGTGACAAGTTGCATAGAAACCTTTCAAATGCAACCTGAAGCTTACATTGCTATACCACATCCTGTTACAAGTTACAACAAAGTTATTTTTATCCATCAAATACAATCTAGAAGTGATGTTGACACAGTAACAATATCATAATTTGTATATATAATGATATATCCGCTACAACAGCTCTCTCGGGGTGTAGAATGCCATTTTAATGAAGGGCTTTAATGCAAAGTCTAATTTTGACTGTACGTTGTCGCCACATGTATTGCTGCTGAATGGTTGTTATAGCGTAAATCAAAGCAAAAGTGGTTACATCTGTGCTTTGAAGTAAAATCCTGCTCTGCAAATATGCTTGTAGGTAGGTTAAATACTCCTTGTCTCCATGTAGAAACATACACTTTTAGGACCAGATTCACAAAGAGCTTTCAGTAAGTAGGTGTGATTTACTCCTGACTCACAATTTCTAATGGAAAATTAGCTATGTGACTTGGCAGCCCATAAATGCTGGCTACTGTTACCCTTATTCAACACAGTGATCTCAAAGCTTAAAGAAATTAGCTATTTCTACTAGAAAAAATATTTTGGATTTGTGCTGTGGTAAAGTCTTCTGTAAAAATATAAATGTATTATTATTGCTGAGTCCCATTTCTATTTTTTTGGAAGACTTAGACTTGTTCGAAGTGGCTAATGAAACATATGCTGCTACTAATTGAAGACTGTTCTCTCACGATTGTCCTGGAAGCTCAGTAACGTAGACATGCTCTTGATGTGGCTTCAATCATTTTTGATAATGCCTCCACTTCCTGACATTCTATGACTAAAATGAGGTTGGATTTTCAGGTTTCAAAAACACCAATTAGAATATTAAATATGTAAGAAATTCTAGTATTAGGTGAGAGAAATGTCAAATTATAATCACAATCCTCGTCAGAATGAACCTCAAAAATCACTAATTAAACCTGTGCTTAAACCTCTGTTAGCTTGGCACAAAGCAGTCAGGCTTAACTCAGAGGTAATGTGTGAAGCTTTTATGCAGTACTCCCACTAATAAACTGAAAACACGAAACAAGAAAAAAAAAACAATTTAGAACAATATAATAAATGTTACTAAATGAAATTATACCAAAACCACAAAAACTCAAAAAGTAGAACCAGATGTATGAATTTTTTAGAAATGTAATTAAAAATAGTGTCAAAATGCACAAAGGGCCAACCTCAGTCATCTGGTCGCAGTACACCGAGTCAAAGTCAAAAGTTAAAACTGACTGCGATAGAACATTGGTCGGATACAGGGACAAGGACGAGGTTGGTCATGGTGGAAAGTTTATCTTCAGACTTAAAAACTTTTATAGCGAAAAAGTGGTCATTGAGGAGTCGTGAGTGGGACAAGCTGAATCCAAAGCAGGACTTGACGACTGTAGGTTACTGAAGAGCAGAGTCCCATTACGTTCAGTGACAAAGATGGGAAAGCTCTAAGCGGGCAAAGTCTGAAGTCTGTTCCCAGGAAGGCCTCAACATCGACGGATTGCTGCACAGCTTCAGTCATGATGAAGCTCTCTACTTTTTGGTGTATAGACATTTTTGAAAGTCAGATCACCTTCAGCGGGGCAAACCAGCAAGCTGTGGCCTATCGGTGATCTGACATCAAAGAATGCACCTTCAACAACGTTCCTGGTCTCCATCGGTTCCCCAGGCAGAAATTTGGCAAAAAGTTTCTGAATCCCAGCTTTTGAAATGTGTACAGGAGAAGAAAACTCTAATACCAGCCTAGGGTTCATGCCCTGGGGTTCCCACTTAGGACTCACTCCAACAAAGGCCAGCAGCAGGGTCCAGGGCAAGTCCAGTTGGAACTGCTCAGCTGGGCAGTTGCAAGGAAAGAGTCCTCTGGAAGCTTATTGTATCCCTGAAGCACAAACAGGAGGTCATCCGTCTGAACCCCCTGGTAGTCACTTCTGGGACCTAGTTTTAATGGAAGCAGGTCCAGTCTTCCTTCAGGCTCTTTAGACAGCAGAGCAGCCCTTCTTTTGATCCCCAACATCTCCAGAAGTGTTCTGAGGAGAGGCCCGTGGAATCAACATTCATGCCAGGGTCAGACTATGGGTGGAGGGCAAGCGTTTGTTTATTCCATAATCCAGTTCTGGTCAGTTCCTCTGCCCCCACTGGGTTTAGTGTCAGCCTGACTAGAGAAACAAAGGGGAGGAAGAACTATGTGTGAGCTTCAATGGCCATGGGCAAGGTAGGAACATTAGGTCATCCTTTAAAGGGAGGCGTCTCCCACCCCACAACTGTCTGGGAGCAATACACATCTCACCACAGGGGAGCCATCAAGGATCAGGTAACTTTAACACTGGCCAGAAAACATTTTAATTTGAGGCAGACAATGACAACTTTCTAAAAGTGCCATGTCCAAAATAGTAAATTCAAATCTGACTTTACCATTATGTTGGATTTTAAATTACTTTTAAAATTAGTCTTTAAAACATATATTTAGCTGCTCCCAAGCTGAATTTAGCACTTATTAAATGTAATAGTATAAACCAATGTTAGCCTATGGGAGAGCCATCTTTGCCACAGTGAAAACACCTAATTTAATTTTAGAGCAACAAGAGCATTATTAAACAAAGTGCACCAGGGGCACAAAGGGCGTGTGGGCCCATTTTATGTGACCGTGGGGGCTATTACAGACGAAGTTGCAGGTGCATGTGCAACTGCTTGGGTGCTGCACGGGTGGCAGTGCAAGCTCCGGTGGATAGGGATTCTATGCAAATGAGCACTTTGCATTTGCCCCCTCCACTGTATTGTGGATGTAGACACTGAAGCAATGGAGCTGCCAGGTGGTGCACCACCAGTGTGCCCACACACCTTCCTGCAGGTGGGTGAATTGCTCCCTTCACCCACCTGCAAAGGGATTTCAGTCCCCCTTAGAAGGCAGACGGTGTTCCCACCCGCAAAATGAAGGTAGGACCAGCTGCCGGTCCGCACATTTACGAATGCGCTGCCGCCAGGGCAGGCAGAAGTTTGCAGCTGCCTGTAGGCAGCGCATTATGTGTAGTAGGGCGCACTGACCACACCTGCTCCCAGTACACCCAGTTAAAGATGTGCTGCGGTGGAAACCAGGGCAATGTGCCCCATACATAATACGGGCCCAGAAAAAGCAGGGACAAGTTGGTGCATTGTTTTGGAAACCTATCCACTGTTTCTCACGATTAATCAAGACCCAGTGTAAGAACGCCAACAAACTAAAAGCACCATTTATTCTGTTTTGTCGTTTTAAGCACTGAGTAAAAGAAAACATCATGTACCTACAGCAAGTATCTTTTAATAGTCTCTATTTTCAGTGTTTTACATTTCGTAACAAGGTGCCTGTGTAAACAGGGCATTCACCCTTATCATCGCTGCGAAATTAATTGGACAGAGTACACTCTTTGGTGATTTGGACCAAAGATAAATGAAGGGAAAGCATAACATGTTTTCCTTTTTCGATGCATAGTAGTCAAAACAAGTCTCCGAGGGCCAGCATACGCGACTTCACATTTTAATGCGTCTGCTCTAACAGATGCTTTGAATAAAACCTATTAGTTTCATTTGTGGAAATGTTTTCATACAAAAATGCCTATTATTAACATATGGCCTCGGGCTTGGATTTAACAGTTGTAGATGGAGGGACGTTTTGCCAGGGTCTTTAATACTTTAATCATCATTATTCTTGCCATCAAGTAAGCATTCATAGTAAAATGCTGCTGCAAGGTCCTGAGAACGAACATTTATAGTAAATTTGTGTTTTTTCCTTTCTGCTGAAAAATGACTTCATCCTTTTGATTTTCTTTTAGTTAAATAATCCTCCTTCAACAAAACCTGGCACCACTTATTTTGTGCAGGTTTTCATTAGGGTGGTTGTAAACCTTTCATTTTCTGTGTGAGCTCTAGGTATATTTTGTGGCAAAACTGACAAAAAAAGTAATTTAGACCTGCTTTTATTACGTTTAACTCGCCTTCTTGTTAATCGAAGTCCCTTTCCTCTTCCAGCGTCTCCTGACCAGTTTTGAAAATGTCTGCAGGCACTTTATTGTTAGGGTATTTTGCAAGAGTTATGTTGCATTCGTTACATTATGAACAACAAACTGCTCCTGTTGTTTAAAAAACGATGACCATTCATTCAGTCAAGCATGCCGCTCGTATGTGGTCGATTAATCAATATTTTAAAACATCAAGAAAATACTTGGAAGCAATGTTTTACGCTTAGAAGGAGTTTGAAATGACCCTAGCGTGAATCGCATCCATATCTCTAAATGTTCATATTTTCACACTTCCATGTTTTGATATTTCAAACTTATTCAAGAACACAAGCAGGGTCTCCACCCCTCTGGAAAAGGACCACCTACCTTCGTGAGAAACCCATGCATGCCAACAGACCTGATTCAGACGGAAGACTCCCTTTTTTCAAAACAAAAAGCGGCTTTATTTTAGCTGTCACCCACCTGGAGTTGCCTCTGTTTCAAGGTTAGTCAATTGAGAAATAAATTGCCCTATTTTTTTTTTTTACTGTCTCCATGTTGGCATGTACGCTGAATTGTGCATCCATTGTAGACTTGAATGGCAAATAGGTTGTATGTCTGTTTTTGCATCTCACAACCTCGAAAGTGGAAGCTTGATTGCAACATATAAAAATCAATGGCCTTGAAGTGCAGGAAGCTTTCTCCTTTTCCTTAGGGCCAGTGATTGCTTTTCATGCCCTGGACCTCCATTCCCTGTGAAGTACCACAGGCTTCAGGGTTTCCACAAGCTGAGCTGGCTCAAGTTCCACCAGCAGCAACCCGTGGTTCTCTCACTTGGCTAGGATTCCAGATGGGGAGACCACCATTTTATGGTGGATTCCAACCTGTTGATGATCCCCAAAGAGCCATTCCAACCTGTTGATGATCCCCAAAGAGCCTGTTATAGAGAGGGTCAGTAAATGAAAAGCCATCGATACTCAGTGGATGAAGTCAATCCATCTTCAGTGGAATTACTGCCAGTGGTTTTACTGCTCCCATTGTTGCAAAGCGTTATGACCCACAGTGTCATCAACAATCATATTTCTGCCATTCTGCTCACAGGAAGGTGGAAAATAAAAAGTAATAGAGATAGTGAGATTAAGAGAGCGATGTGTGTGTAAAGATCATTCATTAATAGGATTGTAAGTCTTTGTCACACAATTGTTTACCAACAAGATCGTTGTGACTCAACCATATGTGACTGCCAGATGCTTACATTAGTTCCCTGTCTGCATCATCAAAATCGTCAATATTGGCTACCTTGGGTTTCTATAGCTGAAAGGAACCAGGAAGAACTTGAAAACTGATATCCTCTGAGTAAGTCACAAACTATTATAGTAGAAAAGCACTACTGCACAGTAAATGACACAATAACTACTGCTCTGCTCTTCTACGTGCCCAATACTCCCAGATGTTTGCTAACCTTTAGGTTTACAATCCACATCTAGCTTTCAGCTGTGGTCTCAATCGGACTTTGGATATTCTTATACTTTCCAATTGCTAAAAACTTTACTAGAAGTTAAAAATTACAAAAGGAATACAGAAATGTCACACGCTAAAAGGATTACCTTTTAGTTTTTTATGGCAGACCCACAGCAGTCAGAAGTAGAATGCAGGCATGATTCCCCGTGACCCCCTTCTCCTCAAAACATGATGCATCTTTAATCAACATGCAATGCCCACATAAGATCACAATGAATTCACCCCACACCCAGCAGTGTCTGATATCAAATCAGCACTCCGAGACACATGGGCCCAGACTTAGTAATCTTTCACGCAATGCAACGCAGCAAGGCATGTTGCTGCAATGCATTGTGCGAAGGGAAGAGAGCTAAACTCTGGCATATTTATAAATATATGGCACAGTTAAGCGCTCTCCCTGGTCTTGCACACTTGTGGCTGTCTAGCCCCAATGCAGGCACCCATGTACCATGCGCAGGATTGTTTGTGTGTCCTCACAAGAACAATCTTTAGAGACTTATTTCCCCTTGTATGTGTCTTTCAGAATGCAGCACAAATGCAATAAGAGAATAACAAGGAGAAATAAAGATATTTCTCCACATTAGGCCATGGTCAGGTAGATGCACCATTGTGGCACAAAGCCAAGTCAAACATGGGTGGATGCACAAAAAGGCCCATGCTCTACCCATTAAAGGGGGGGAACACCGTAATCTAAACCACAAGTGTTCCGACACCGAAAGACCTAGCACGCAGATGCCTTAACCACGCATGTGCATGGTTGAGGCAATGCATGGTAGGGCTTGCGGACAAACGGAAGCAGGGAGAGATCTGCAATGAGATAGATGAGGCTGGGGGGTGGGTCAGGGTACTTTTGTGGGATGGGGTCAGGGGTTGTTTTGTTCTGTCGACTGGGGGTGGGTCGGTCTACTTTTGTGGGCTGGGGAGTGGCTGGGGTAGTTTGGTGGGCTTGTAGGTTGGTGGGGGGTAGTGTTTGGGCGGGGGTTAGGGTTGTTTTCTGGGCTGGGGTGGGTCGGGGTTGTTTTAAGTGGGGCTGGGGGGTCGGAGTACCTTTGTGGACTGGGGGTCGGGGTTGTTTTGTTTTGTGGACTGGGGTGCGTCGGTCTACTTTTGTGGGCTGGGGAGTTGGTTGGGGTAGTTTGGTGGGCTGGTGGGTCGGTGGGGGGTAGTGTTTGGGCGGTGGTCAGGGTTGTTTTCTGGGCTGGGGGTGGGTCGGGTAGTTTTCTGGGCCGGGGGTGGGCCGGGATAGTTTTCAGGGCTGGGGGGGGGGTGGGATTGGGGCTAATTTTTAGGTTGGGGGGCTGGACTCGTTTTCAGGGTGGGGGTTGGAGTGGTTTTTAGGGCTGGGTGAGTGTTGGGGTAGTTTTTTACATTTAGAGTTAGGGAATTAGTCTTCAGGGCAGGGGAAAGGGAATGGGTAGTTGGGGGAGTTTTTATGGCTTAGTGGAGGGAGGGAAAGTTCTAAGGGCTGGGTCAGGGCTTGCTGGCCAGGGACAGAGCTACGGGACAGGGTTTTAGGCATTAGGACAGGGGGACGGCACAGTGTGGGGGTTGGGAGGGGTAGGGGTATATATATATACATATATATATATATATATATATATATATATATATATATATATATACTCGTGATCAAGGTCTCTGTTGAGACTGAAATGCGTAGAGTTCTTTTTTTTGTAACTGGCATGCTGAAAGTAAAGGAATTATAACACACGATCATTGGTGAGGCCGTTTTTCCTTCTGGGAGTGCGCGAGGAAGCCCTTGTGGGCAAACAAAGTGAATGAGTAACGGCCTGACCCTGCCGTACCTTGAACGCACCGCCGCAGAGCGCCCATGACTCCTGAAGTGGGTTGTGCTGGAATATATATATATATATATATATATATATATATATATATATATATATATATATATATATATATATATATATATATATATATGAAGGCTTTATACCGATGACCGCGTCAGAGTGCTTCCCACCAACTTCCAGAGCAGTCATATTTGGCGGCAGCCCAGCCGCCGGGAGAGCACCACCCCATAACAGGGGGTCAAGAGATCTGGTAATACTGGGTCTACATCTTGAGACGCGGTACTGGATTAAGGGAGGAACGCTCACAATGAGGCCCATCAGGGGGCTTGGAACTTTGCGGCAGTTTTAATAACGTGTGCAGTGATCGAAGAAATGATCTGTCATGGACTACGAGGCCCAGCAATCCTTGCTCGTTCTACAAGAGCGGCCCATACAGGGCGGGCTTCCCTGCATAAATTAAGGGAGGGGTCCGGAATGCACACATTCTCATCTGCGTCCCTGCCTCTGAGGAAGAAGGTTTGAGACTTCGAAACGCGTCAGGCGGAGAGGACGCTGCTGAACTGTTAAAAGCTATCGGTGTGAAACTGTTCCTCTTGTACCAATAAAGGCTTTATACCGACGACCGCGTCAGAGTGCTTCCCACCGAAGGCCAACTTCCAGAGCAGTCATATTTGACGGCAGCCCAGCCGCCGGGAGAGCACCACCCAATAACAGGGGGTCAAGAGATCTGGTAATACTGGGTCTACATCTTGAGACGCGGTACTGGATTGAGGGAGGAACGCTCACACTGAGGCCCATCAGGGGGCTTGGAACTTTGCGGCAGTTTTAATATCGTGTGCAGTGATCGAAGAAATGATCTGTCATGGACTACGAGGCCCAGCAATCCTTGCTCGCTCTACAGGAGCGGCCCATACAGGGCGGGCTTCCCTGCATAAATTAAGGGAGGGGTCCAGAATGCACACATTCTCATCTGCGTCCCTGCCTCTAAGGAAGAAGGTTTGAGACTTCGAAACGCGTCAGGCGGAGAGGACGCTGCTGAACTGTTAAAAGCTATCGGTGTGAAACTGTTCCTCTTGTACCAATAAAGGCTTTATACCGACGACCGCGTCAGAGTGCTTCCCACCTAAGGGCAACTTCCAGAGCAGTCATATTTGGCAGCAGCCCAGCCGCCGGGAGAGCACCACCCCATAACAGGGGGTCAAGAGATCTGGTAATACTGGGTCTACATCTTGAGACGCGGTACTGGATTGAGGGAGGAACGCTCACACTGAGGTCCATCAGGGGCTTGGAACTTTGCGGCAGTTTTAATAACGTGTGCAGTGATCGAAGAAATGATCTGTCATGGACTACGAGGCCCAGCAATCCTTGCTCGCTCTACAGGAGCGGCCCATACAGGGCGGGCTTCCCTGCATAAATTAAGGGAGGGGTCCAGAATGCACACATTCTCATCTGCGTCCCTGCCTCTGAGGAAGAAGGTTTGAGACTTCGAAACGCGTCAGGCGGAGAGGACGCTGCTGAACTGTTAAAAGCTATTGGTGTGAAACTGTTCTTCTTGTACCAATAAAGGCTTTATTCCGACGACCGCGTCAGAGTGCTTCCCACCGAAGGGCAACTTCCAGAGCAGTCATATATATATATATATATATATATATATATATATATATATATAATCGCTCCACTACACCAAAAGAAAGCGGATCACTCGCTGGCGGGTGCTGTTAGCACGGTGGTGCTCCGTGTAAAATATGCAGCTCGCAGGGTCCCTTGCTCCATCCGGAGAAAAAGGCAACAGCACTCGCGGGTTCAGTTTTTTAGGGCCAGTTTAATTCCTTAGCGCTTCACAGACGCGTTTCGGGGTTTCCCTGAACCCGCGAGTGCTGTTGCCTTTTTCTCCGGACGGAGCAAGGGACCCTGCGAGCTGCATATATATATATATATATATATATATATATATATATATATATATATATATATATATTCACTGAAAAAACCATAGGTTTCACACATGTTATAGTTAGCTGGACATTTCACTCGTGAAAAACCAATGAAATTCCCCCGTTATAGTTAGTTCAGCTAACTATAACTCGCGCCCCCGCAATGCACTGCTGATGACGTCACATATTACATCACTCATGACATGGTCAGTGACAACACTCATGACATCACTGATGACATCTCAAATTACATCACTGATGACATCATCCAGTGAATGTGTATTTTTCTGAAAATTAAATATGCTTTATATATGTATATCTCACGGACGATGGAAGAATAAATGGGTATATAAGTGTCTAAATGGATGATTTGTTTTTGAAAAATTGATTGTATAACTGACTGATTAAGTGTATCTTAGTGAATACATGGCTTACTGAGTAATGTTTAAATATGTAAATATCTTTATCAGTCTCTCACTTTGTGTATAAGTGGCTGCATGGGTTGGTGAGTAGCTACATGGGTGTTTATATAGGTTATTAGTTGTTTTTTTTAGTATCAGTGTGAGTGTGTGTATGATTCGGTGGGGGGTATTACGTACTGCATAGGTACATGAATGAGTGACTCACTGTTTGTATGTGTTGAAGACAGCATGTCTGCAGGACTGTATGGGTGGATGAGTGTGTGCATGGGTGTGTTAGTGAGTGAATGACTGTCTCAATAGTGTCTCTATGAGTAACTACATATGTTTTAAACTAGTATATGTGACTATTGGTGTATATAACTGAGTATATGTGAGAGTGAGAGATTGAAAGAGTTCCTGTATGAATAAGTATGTGTTTCTATAAGTGATTGTTTAAAAGACTAAGTATGTGTAAGTTCCCGTAGAAGTAAGTGTGGTGGTGTGTGTATAAATGTATATGCAAGTAAATGTATGTTTCTTTATTTATTTTCATGAGTGACTATGTGTGTCAGTAACTCTGTGGATGAGTGGCATTGTGTAACAGGATGTATAGGTGTATGAGTACATATGATGAGTGAGTACATGTATGAGTGACTGTACAGGACTGTTGGTGAATGAGTGGATGTGTATGTGGATCTTAGAATTACTCAAGAGGTTGTTATAACTGGTATTGGTATTTTTGAATGTGTGTATCAAAGGTTATATTAGGGTGAGAGGAGGTCTGCCACTCTGTCACAAGGATGATGTCATCAGTGATGTCATTTGAGATGTCATCAGTGATGTCATGAGTGATGTCACTGACCATGTCATGAGTGATGTAATATGTGACGTCATCAGCAGTGCATTGCGGGGGCGCGAGTTATAGTTAGCTGTACTAACTATAACGGGGGAATTTCATTGGTTTTTCACGAGTGAAATGTCCAGCTAACTATAACATGTGTGAAACCTATGGTTTTTTCAGTGAATTTGCAAGGTTTTTTAAATGCTAATTCCTAACTATAACGAGTGTGAAACCTTTGGTTTTTTCAGTGAATTTGTACGGTTTTTTTAAATGCTAATTTTTGTATTATTTAATTAAAAGAAAAAATTTTATATTAAAAATAAAATTCCTATGTATTCATTTATATATTATCTGTATCTTTTTATTTGTTTTTGCTTTTTTTTAAAAATTTCAATTAGGATAAAGTTGAACAGTTTTTTTATTTTTTGCAATTAATTTTTCTCCACTTTTTTTTTTTTAATTTAAATTCTTGGAGTGCGCGCTCTGAGCGCGCTCCTAGTACAATTTCGTAAGTTTTTTATGAATACCGCCGTACGTTATTTACGTACGCAAATATACGTTATAGTGCGCGCTGGGAGCGCGCACCCAGTACGTATGCGTACGTACGTACGCATGCGTGCGTGCGTCCTACACGCTCCACGCGGTTTACTTCCGCATACGCTAAAATTACGCGCAATAACGGTCGCGTATACGCGTTTTCAATGTATGCGTGCTACGTACGCGCATATGACGTATGCACATGCGCTCCTACGCGTTCGCGCATACGTAATCACGAGGTGCGCGCTCGGAGCTTGCGCAGTGCGCGCACCTCGGGTATATGCATAATAAAACAGCACTTCTTATTGGTTATCATTACATTCAGTTTCTGATTGTTTCAACACCACACCCAATCCCCTCATGGCAAGTCATGTGATCAAGAATCATCACTTTTGATTGGTTTGAAGTACTTTCAGTTCCAGATTCTTCCCAAACCACACCTACTCCCCTCATTATTAGTTCTGATTCCTTTGGAGAAGGAGCTATTCTGTTGTTGAGAGACAATGGCTGAACAGCAACCATCTTCAGACAGTGACCAGGACACTCTTGAGAGGCAGAGGAACAGGAAGCAGAAAGACAGCTTTATATGGCAGTTTTTCACTTTTCCAGAGGGACAAAAAAAGGTAAATGCACCTAAAGTTACATGTGTACTTTGTCAAAAAGTCTTGTCACGTGGGAATCCTAACAAGAAATATTCTTTTAGCATTCACACTATGTTGAGGCATGGTGACAAAATGCATCCAGTGACTTTTCATCGAGCTTCTGGAGTAAACCCTCCACCTGCTCTACCGACGACATCTGCAGCAGCTCAGCCGAGCACATCTTCGGCAGCTCAGCCGAGCACTTCTTCTGCAGTGGTGCCTTTGCCTTCTTCCACACCTCGTTTTGGACCACCTTGTTTTGCTAGGTTGTCCACACGCTGCACTGATTGCGGTAAACTTATTTCTGTGTGTGAGACCAGTCTTGATCTCATTCAGAGAAAATTTGATGCCCATGAGTGCAAGTAGGCTATAGATGTTCTTTCTTTTTTTTTGTTTTTCTCTTCCTGTTTCCCTCCATTAACTCAAGGGCTGTTTTAAGAGCCACTTATAAACTAAACCCCCCCAAAAAAATTTTGAGGGATTTTTTTAAAAAAAAATTTTTAGGTGCGCGCACCCAAGGTTTTTTTTTTTTTTTTTTTTTTAATTTAATGTACAAAAAGAGGTGAAGAAATGGAAGCATGAAAAGGGAGGATTGAGTAATACTAATATTTTTCACTTATTTAAAAAAAAAAAAAAAAAAAAAAATTCAAGTATTTTGCAAGGGAACTGAATTTTTTTTTAATTTTTTCTTTCCAGTTCTGCAAAAAAAGAAAAAAAGTATTAATATTCAACCATACATTACAAAAAGCATTACATGTTTTTACATATTTTACTAAGCAATTTTTTGCCCTTTTTTGGCTGTTTTCAGAATTTTTTATTTTTCACTTAAAATAGTGAAAACAATTGTATTCATCATTTAACAGCGGGCAAAAAAAAAACAATCTGAAAGATTGCTTAAAAAAAGCCCTAAAACTTTCCTCACTAAAATATACCTTGTTAGAAATATTACATATATACTACAAGTACTTCTCTAGATGAATAAAAATTTTCTAGACAAACCGTCTTTAAACCTTGTCGCAAAAGCACACATGCCAAAATAATTTCTGTCAAAGGAGTCCACAATTGTTTTTATTACTTTTCCTTTGGGCCAAATAGTAATTCAAAATCCTTTTTAAGTGATATCTTCAATTATAATCCTTTAAAATTACAAAAAATGCTTTCTTCAGATGCAGTTTTTAGTTTTCAAAATTTAGGTTTCAGAAAAATTAAGTAAGAATTGGGTAAATCATAAGGCAAACGTTGCTTGAAAATCAATTGGGAATCATTACACAGTGTCCAGCCTTTTTCACATTTAAGATAAACTGTGTAATGCTCAGAAGTTACAGTAGGTCCTTCATGAAAAATTATTGCAACTGTAACAAAAGTTTTTCCAGAAATTGATAATTGCTGTCCTGTAAACTTCTTTATTAAAGTGTCCAATTTTGAACCATCAGCTCTACAACGTTGCATCATTAAAATTACATACTGACCATATTTCTGTAAAAATAATGTAGAAAACATGTCTGATTTACATTCAGAACATTCCATGTTGTGATTGGCATCTTTAACTAATTTACTAAAAGTCACTGATTTACTTTGTGGTAATGGTAAAAATATGAACCTTTCTGAATCAACATTACTACTACATGTGTTCATACAGTTTTCACAGCAATGTGCCCATTTGTAAGAGACACCAAATAAGTTTTCTACTTCTACTCCTTCATCTTCTAGTACACTCAAAATATATATTAAGAATTCCTGAGCATCTTGCTGGACATTTTCTTTAAACTGTGTAGAACCACAACATACATCTAAAAGATTTCTAACATCAGTAGCACTTTCTATTTCAGTTTTATCATTACTCAGCTTCTCATAAAGGAGACTCAGCAGAGAACACAATCTTTTTCCATGATTTACTATTATCTGTTCTAGCAACTTTTCAAGATAAAATACAACATTCAGCACTACATTTGCATAGCAGTTGACACCAGAACTATTTTCAAAATGGCAACCAACAACCTCTTCAACACTGTCCTTTTTCTTTTTCCTTGCTATCACATCACTGTCCTTTTTTTTTTGTTCTGTTCATCCACATTACAGATATTCTCAAATCTCCTTTTCCGACAAACAACATGTTTTTCAATCACAGGATACTGACCTAAATGAGGAGCATAGGTTCTTCTTAATCTGTTATACTCCTTTACACAGTTTGTATCAGCACTAACTTTTGAGTCATCAAAGTCTATCATAAATAAACCAGATAATGTTTTCACTCGTGACAAAGCAACATATACCATACCTTCTTTGAACACAGTAGAACCAATGTTTACAAAAGCACTATCTACAGTCATCCTTGAGACTTGTGAATAGTTACAGCATATGCTAGAGAAAACGGAAACTGCTTCCTACGTACATATAAGTCTTTCACAAGCATGAAACGAACTGAACAACGACAAATGTCTTTAACTTCTTCTATCTGATCAAATTTTATTTTTAAACATTCAATTCCATCTTTTTTCTGGTAATTAATAAAACCCACAACTCTTCCCATAGCTCCATTCACTAAACCTTTTTCTACATCCAAATGTCTCCTTAAAATCACTCGACAATTCATGCAAACATATAGATTTTTTTCTAATCCAGCTGTTTTGGAAATATTCTTCTCTAGTGAATCCAATTTATTTTTCAGTTTGCCTGTTAATGTAAAAGTAATTCTTTCATGCTGA
The DNA here is from genome assembly GCF_964204655.1 of Triturus cristatus. NCBI lineage: Eukaryota > Metazoa > Chordata > Amphibia > Caudata > Salamandridae > Triturus > Triturus cristatus. The sequence goes on from NC_140587.1 coordinate 630,641,569, forward strand.
ATTTTGTCCTCTGCTTCCATTTTCTTAATCTCTTCCTTTTCCAATTTCAAAAGTTCCTCATTGAATATTGAGCACTCACGTAGTGTTGGCATTAAGCAGATTACAGTATTTTTTTCTGCAATGTTCTGGTATATTTTCTCTGCAACTATTTCTTCATTTGGAAATAAAGTTATGTAGCAACCGACTCTGTAATGCTTTTTTGCCAACTTCTGTGAGTAGTCCAATTCTGATATCTTTCAGAATACTTGCATAATCTTCGTCGTTTGCTTGTCTCATATTGGTAGTGAGTTCTTTGTACTCAAAGAACGACCAAATATTCGCATTACCAATGCTTCCTAATGACTTCTTCGTGTCTTCATGTGTCACAGTATTAAACACTGGTTGTCCTTTAACTGGAGTGAGCTGCAGAAGATCCCCAAAAACTATGACGTGTTTTCCTCCAAATAACACGTCATAGTCTCTCTTAAGAATTTGTTGCATTCTTAAATGCACAAAGGCAAGCATTAAATTTGAAACCATGCTCACCTCATCAATAATGAGAACTTGCATCTTCTTCAACACTCTTGAAACTTCGAGGCATGCTTCTCCAGTTAGCTTGTGGTATTCTATTTTGTTCTCATGCTCCACTGGTAACATTAGCAAGCGATGTAAGGTAATTCCTTTTATGTTATAGGCTGCTAACCCAGTTGGAGCAGTTACCACACAAGACAAATTTGAAGCTGTTTTTTGCTGTAGATAGCTTCTGATGACTTTTATTAAGAAACTTTTACCAGTTCCAGCTTGTCCACTCACATACATCCTGATTGGTTCAAATGATGTGCATGAGCACTCTTTCTTTTCATGTAGTAATCCATGATCAATTTTTTTGATGACTTCTTCATAAATTTCTTTTTGTTCTTCATTCAGTTGTTGTTCCAGATTTAGTAAGTCGATTGAATCTTCCTGTGCTTGATTCATAGCCGTTTCTACTTCAGTCATGGCTACTGCAGCTTCATTTTCTATGATTGGTTGTCCTAGGGGATCTTGACTAAGTGTTCCTGAACTTTGGCTGTTTTGAGAACTGTCTCTAGCTACTTCAGCTGCAATTTTTGCTTCCTGTTCATTTTCTTCATTTAACATTTGGACATAAGTTGTGAAAGTACTGCATTCTATACTGTCTTTGCTAGCATTAAAAGAATCTTCATAGCTTTGAAATTCTCCCAGTAGTTCGTCCTCTGAACGCCATGGTTTAAACAGCTGTAAAAGAGCCAAGTAGTAAAATTCCTTTTTGTCAGTAGTTTCGCAACTGAGCTTCCTGTGATTTATCAAACTTCCTTTTGTTTGCTTCACCAAACATCCTTCCTCACCAATGACTTTATATTTTCCATTGTTGATGTCTTCTGTGGCTTTCCGTGAATAAATGTAGTTCTGCAGCACTTCATAGAGACACATGTTCTCAAGATGATGACTTCTCTTTGGGTAATATGTGTCCAACATGTTTGATTTCAAAATATCTGTACTTTCTGGGTCATTCTCAGCCAAATATTCAATTTCTCCAACAGATTTCAGTACCCGATTTCTCATTCCTGCAAGGCCTAAGCTTACCCAAATTATTCTTCTGGATTTCGAGTAAAGACTTGCAGATGATAACCTATCTGAGCATTCGTAGGATCCAATTTCTCGATGCGATAACATCTTTAAACTGAAACTGTACAGCTTCTTACTGACAGTCTTCTCGTGAGAAATCTCTTCCCACATTTCCTTCAATTCTGTTTTCTCAGATTTAGTGATGTAAGATGTCACATACCGAGCAACAGCAATAGAATTGTCTGCCACATACTGAATATCCATGTTAGCATTCCACATGGATAAAATGACTGGGTTGAAGTCATTTATAAATTTTGACTCTTCATTTCTTTTTAGGTTGTAGGTATTTTTGGGAGATTTTCTGGTTATAGTATGTCGCACAGCTGACATAAAACTGTTGACTCTTCCTTTTGAAAGAACAGGTCTAGGAAATCCAAATCGACACTTTGTGTAGAATTTATCTTTCGTCTTGTACTTCCGTCGACAGTATTTTCCACACTGATGACTTTGGAAACGTAAAACTTGCTCTTTTAACTTTTTCTCTTCTGTGCTTTTAGGTATAGCACATGTTGCATATTCTTCAATGAAAGATAACACTGCTTCATCATTATCTGTTCCAAACTTTGGGGCATCCTTGATCCACAACAGCATATGAATATGAGGAGCACCTCTTGCCTGGTACTCTTTTCTCCAAAAGAAATCCACTACTTCTCCAAGAGGTGGATTTTTTTTATTGCAGATGAAGGACATCATAGCCTCAAATCTATGATTGAAATATCTGCAAACATTAACTGGATCCAATGAGCACAGTTCTCCAGCTGTCTTGTATTCCATGTTTTTAATGTTTGAATTTGCCTCTCTTAGAAAATCCAGTAAATCATCCCAAGCGTACTCGGCACAGCTTAGGGTTAGAAACCATGTAAGAGTTCCTAAATTCCGTAACATGCATTTTAATTCACCATGGCGTCGGTACCAATATTCATTTGTCCCACGCTGACAAGCCATCAGATTGATCAGTTGTGTTTCCAAATGATCATCTCGGTGCTGCACTTTCTCCATAAAATCCTTGGCAGACACATTTTGTAAATGTACTCCACTTTTTAAAATGTGATTTACTGCATAAGATAATGCAGACAAGTCGCTTTCAAATAAAAGATGAAACAAATAAGGAATACTTTGACGAAATCTTGGATCTTCTGCATATAGTCTTGTAGTCCGATACTCAGAAGCTGGAATCTGTTCTGGACGTTCATCGTATCGTCCTCCTTTTCCTGTAGGAAACAGCTGGGGAAAACATCGAGCTTCCAAGCTCTCCTCCCATACACTCACGGGAGTTCCTTTTGCTTTCTTCATCTGAAACAGATCAATAGTGTCTCCCATAACTTCTTTTGAATGAAGAGGATGTATGCTAAAATGTTCATAAATTTCTTCTTCCTTTGACTTGTCCACTTTTTCAATTTGACCAGTTGGTGTTTCTGTGTCTTCTTGTAAATCTTCTTCTTCTTCTTCTATATAAATTGATTCATACCATTTATTATTTTTTTTCAAATACAAATTTGCTCTTTGTACTTTTCGTACATCCATCAGCTCCTGCCAAATCTTCTTATTCTTTGTAGGTACACCATTAACCAGAATTACTAATGGTTCAGTTTCCAAAGTATCTGCATCAATAGTTTCCATATTTTTTTTCAAATCCAAGGGCAAATACACCACTCTTCCTTTTAAACCTCTCAGTAAATCAGAAGGAGGTAATTTACCAGTTTTGGGCTCCATACGTACTATGGTCTGGAACGGATGAACACATTGAATGAGTATAGACTCATATGTATTTAATTCAGAAAGTTCGGCAGGAATAGCATCCAATTCTAAATTATTATGTACAGCTCTGGTCGGCATTCTATTTTCTTCTAACTTATTATAACAGTATTTACAAATACGCTGATCTTCACCCAATTCAAAACAATTTTCAAGAAATATATATGTTGCAAAATCCTTCCACTTATAATTATCTTCATTTTCACTTTTTTTATACAGATCAACATTCCTTGTTTGAATTTTATAATGACTTCTGCGGCAACAAATACAAGTAATATTTGGTCTTTCATTAGAGGTGATAGTAAATTTTGTCATTTCATCCTCAAAAATTTTAGTAATAATGAGTTCTACGTTCTGTTCCTCATTTTCCTCATTTACTGTGTCCTTTTCTGCACTTTCTTGTTCTGGACCAAAGTAACAAAACTGAATCTCATCAGTAACCTTCACTACATCTGATACAGATCCACGGAACAGAGCATTATTCAACTCATTCAACTTTACTGCTGGACTTTTAGCAAAATACAATGTTCTCACAAACTTTCTCATTTCAGTATGATGAACAGCCAGCATCCTAAAATGATGAAAAACACTTTTACACACTTTTCTAGATAGACAAGCCAGAGAATGTCCCTGCAAACCAGTATTTTCTCTCACTCTGCATGGATCTAGTGTTTGAAGCACCTTCATCTTCTGTTTTACACTCTTTTTACTATATTCTCTTAGAAAGTCACGTAATTTATCAATAGATTCCTGACGCACAGTACAAATACCACTACAGTTCCAAGTGTACACTGGGGCTTTTGGACGTCTCCCCATAGCCTCAGCAGCCATTACTTCTTCCTCATTTCTTGGGACCATTTTCTCTTTTTCCATCACACAACCATCCTTAACTTCATATGCTCTACCATTGGTGTCAACTGCATGCAACAAGCTATTACTTTGAAGATAACTCTCTTCATTAAAAATTGGTTCAGTACTTGAACTGTGTTTCCATTCTCCCAAGAACACTTTACAAAAGTTACTTTTTTTCACTTCTCTTTTCCTTTTGCTTTGTGACTTCATTGCATTCAGTAATTTATCTAATCTACGCATCCTATTCAAAATTAGAATAAAAAGTTTTCTTTTTATTTCCAAAGCCTTACTTACAATATTTTCTATAAAAAAAATTTCTTAATAAATTTTGTTTTTTTCTTATATTTTTTCACATCCTTTAGCAAATTTAACATCACTCTTCTATGAAACATTTTTCGACGAATGTTTTTAAAATCTAATTTTCGTGTTAAATCAGTTTGACATACTTCTGATTGTACATTAGCTTTTTTTTTTGCTGTTGACTGTGTTGTTGCTTTGTACATAAAACTCTCTTTGTTTTACAGTTATTTTTGCCATTTTTTGTTTTTTGAAAATCTTTTTTAAGAAATCTCTGCTCTTCTTACCAGTAGACTTTTTCTTTTTGCCATCACCAGCTTCTCCTGCTATTTTTTTCCCAGTTTTGTCCAGATATACTTGTTGTTGCTTTTCTTTCCTCTTTCTTGTCCTTAAAGGCATTTTTTTTTCACTGTTGCTCAGCAATACCTGCAAGGAACTAAAAAAAATCCTTTTTGTAATTCTAATTCATTAAATTTTTTTTTTTTTACTTTTCATTTATTTCAAATGTTTTTCCATTTGTCTCTCATTTGTGATTTACTAATTTGTGCACAGTGCTAACCACCACAGTTGAAAAAAACAAGCTGCCCCTTTCCTGCAAGTGCATTTTTTAACAGAACAACTGCAACACAAATTATATCTGTGGCCACAATTCCTGTGCGCACACAGCATCATGGTGTGCTTCTAAGCAGAAAACAGAATTTGATTTGCAAATTCAAAGCACATTTACTACTCTGGTAGATCAAGTGATAATTGCTGTTACAGCCTTACACATTTTCCTTGTAGATCACAGAGGCAGACAAGTGCACATTTCCTAACAGCTACTTCATACCATAAGTATCTGCAACCTGGGTGAGTGTTTAGAGTAGAGCAAAGAAAATGAGGCCTTGGTGACGTTGAATGTGTTTGCATTACACACAGTCCTGAGTAGTACGCATGGGAGTGTTGGAGAAGCTGCTGCGTGTGTCCCAAGAGTGTGTTTCTGCAGAGTATGTATTGTCAGCTGCAAGAGACATGAGCAAGGAGATTTCCAGAACTGCATGAAGACTGCAGGGATGTACGTAACAGTGCATGTGTGCTAAGGGATAATTTGTGTAAACACAACAGGCTGCCCCTTTCCTGGGACTGCAATTCTTACTGAACAACAACTTCACAAACGAAATCTCTGCCCACAATTCCTGTGCGCACACAGATTCATGCTATGTTTTTTGGAACAAAACAGTGTCCCTGAATAGTACCAAATTACTGTTACAGCCTGACACATTTCCCTTATCATTTACAGAAGCAAAAAAGAGCACATGTCCTAACAGCTCCTTAAGACCATGACCATGTGTTACAGGGTGAGTGATTAGACTAGATCAATTTAAATGAGGCCTTGGTGATGTTGAATGTGTTTGCATTACACAGTGCTATCTGAAACAGCACACAGAGCTGAGTACTACACATGAGAGTGTTGGAGAAGCTGCTGCGTGTGTGCCAAGAGTGTGTTTCTGAAGACTGTGTATTGTCTGGTGCAAGACAGATGAGCAAAGAGACTTCCAGAACTGCATGAAGACTGCAGGGATATATGTAACAGTGCATGTTTGCTAAGGGATAATTTGTGTAAACACAACAGGCTGCCCCTTTCCTGGGACTGCATTTCTTACTGAACAACATCTTCACAAATTAAATCTCTGCCCACAATTCCTGTGCGCACACAGACTCATGCCATCATTTTACACACATAACACAGGCTGCCCCTTTCCTGGGACTGCATTTCTTACTGAACAACAAATTCATAAATTAAATCTCTGCCCACAATTCCTGTGCGCACACAGACTCATACTATGTTTTTGGGAACAAAACAGTGTCCCTGAATAGTACCAAATTACTGTTACTGCCTGACACATTTCCCACATCATTTACAGAAGCAGAAAACAGCACATGTCCTAACAGCTCCTTAACACCATGACCATGTGTTACAGGGTGAGTGATTAGACTAGATCAATTTAAATGAGGCCTTGGTGACGTTCAATGTGTTTGCATTACACATTGCTATCTGAAACAGCACACAGAGCTGAGTACTACACATGAGAGTGTTGGAGAAGCTGCTGCGTGTGTGCCAAGAGTGTGTTTCTGAAGACTGTGTATTGTCTGGTGCAAGACAGATGAGCAAAGAGACTTCCAGAACTGCATGAAGACTGCAGGGATGTATGTAACAGTGCATGTGTGCTAAGGGATAATTTGTGTAAACACAACAGGCTGCCCCTTTCCTGGGACTGCATTTCTTACTGAACAACATCTTCACAAATTAAATCTCTGCCCACAATTCCTGTGCGCACACAGACTCATGCCATCATTTTACGCACATAACACAGGCTGCCCCTTTCCTGGGATTGCATTTCTTACTGAACAACAACTTTATAAATTAAATCTCTGGCCACAATTCCTGTGTGCACACAGAGTCATGCCATCATTTTAGGCACATAACACAGGCTGCCCCTTTCCTGGGACTGCATTTCTTACTGAACAACATCTTCACAAATTAAATTTCTGCCCACAATTCCTGTGCGCACACAGACTCATGCCATCATTTTAAGCACATAACACAGGCTGCCCCTTTCCTAGGACTGCATTTCTTACTGAACAACAAATTCATACATTAAATCTCTGCCCACAATTCCTGTGTGCACACATACTCATGCCATCATTTTACGCACATAACACAGGCTGCCGCTTTCCTGGGACTGCATTTCTTACTGAACAACATCTTCACAAATTAAATCTCTGCCCACAATTCCTGTGTGCACACAGAGTCATGCCATCATTTTAGGCACATAACACAGGCTGCCCCTTTCCTGGGACTGCATTTCTTACTGAACAACATCTTCACAAATTAAATCTCAGACAACAATTCCTGTGCGCACACAGACTCATGCTATGTTTTTTGGAACAAAACAGTGTCCCTGAATAGTACCAAATTACTGTTACTGCCTGACACATTTCCCATATCATTTACAGAAGCAGAAAACAGCACATGTCCTAACAGCTCCTTAACACTATGACCATGTGTTACAGGGTGAGTGATTAGACTAGATCAATTTAAATGAGGCCTTGGTGACGTTGAATGTGTTTGCATTACACATTGCTATCTGAAACAGCACACAGAGCTGAGTACTACACATGAGAGTGTTGGAGAAGCTGCTGCGTGTGTGCCAAGAGTGTGTTTCTGAAGACTGTGTATTGTCTGGTGCAAGACAGATGAGCAAAGAGACTTCCAGAACTGCATGAAGACTGCAGGGATGTATGTAACAGTGCATGTGTGCTAAGGGATAATTTGTGTAAACACAACAGGCTGCCCCTTTCCTGGGACTGCATTTCTTACTGAACAACATCTTCACAAATTAAATCTCTGCCCACAATTCCTGTGCGCACACAGACTCATGCCATCATTTTACGCACATAACACAGGCTGCCCCTTTCCTGGGACTGCATTTCTTACTGAACAACATCTTCACAAATTAAATCTCTGCCCACAATTCCTGTGTGCACACAGACTCATGCCATCATTTTAAGCACATAACACAGGCTGCCCCTTTCCTGGGATTGCATTTCTTACTGAACAACAACTTTATAAATTAAATCTCTGGCCACAATTCCTGTGTGCACACAGAGTCATGCCATCATTTTAGGCACATAACACAGGCTGCCCCTTTCCTGGGACTGCATTTCTTACTGAACAACATCTTCACAAATTAAATCTCTGCCCACAATTCCTGTGCGCACACAGACTCATGCCATCATTTTAAGCACATAACACAGGCTGCCCCTTTCCTAGGACTGCATTTCTTACTGAACAACAAATTCATACATTAAATCTCTGCCCACAATTCCTGTGTGCACACAGACTCATGCCATCATTTTACGCACATAACACAGGCTGCCCCTTTCCTGGGACTGCATTTCTTACTGAACAACATCTTCACAAATTACATCTCTGCCCACAATTCCTGTGTGCACACAGAGTCATGCCATCATTTTAGGCACATAACACAGGCTGCCCCTTTCCTGGGACTGCATTTCTTACTGAACAACATCTTCACAAATTAAATCTCAGACAACAATTCCTGTGCGCACACAGACTCATGCTATGTTTTTTGGAACAAAACAGTGTCCCTGAATAGTACCAAATTACTGTTACTGCCTGACACATTTCCCATATCATTTACAGAAGCAGAAAACAGCACATGTCCTAACAGCTCCTTAACACTATGACCATGTGTTACAGGGTGAGTGATTAGACTAGATCAATTTAAATGAGGCCTTGGTGACGTTGAATGTGTTTGCATTACACATTGCTATCTGAAACAGCACACAGAGCTGAGTACTACACATGAGAGTGTTGGAGAAGCTGCTGCGTGTGTGCCAAGAGTGTGTTTCTGAAGACTGTGTATTGTCTGGTGCAAGACAGATGAGCAAAGAGACTTCCAGAACTGCATGAAGACTGCAGGGATGTATGTAACAGTGCATGTGTGCTAAGGGATAATTTGTGTAAACACAACAGGCTGCCCCTTTCCTGGGACTGCATTTCTTACTGAACAACATCTTCACAAATTAAATCTCTGCCCACAATTCCTGTGCGCACACAGACTCATGCCATCATTTTACGCACATAACACAGGCTGCCCCTTTCCTGGGACTGCATTTCTTACTGAACAACAACTTCATAAATTAAATCTCTGCCCACATTTCCTGTGTGCACACAGAGTCATGCCATCATTTTAGGCACATAACACAGGCTTCCCCTTTCCTGGGACTGCATTTCTTACTGAACAACATCTTCACAAATTAAATCTCTGCCCACAATTCCTGTGTGCACACAGACTCATGCCATCATTTTAAGCACATAACACAGGCTGCCCCTTTCCTAGGACTGCATTTCTTACTGAACAACAACTTCACAAATTAAATCTCAGACAACAATTCCTATATACACACAGACTCATGCTGTGTTGGTAGGCACAAAACAAAGGCTGCCCCTTTCCTGGGTTATCAATTCTTACAGAACTAATGCTTTTTTCAAATGTGCTGCCATTTTCCTCTCTTTTCTTTCAAAGTGATTTCTGCTAAATGCTAACCATCACAATTAAAAAGAAGCTGTCCTTTTCTTTCAACTGCAAGTCTTACTTTTCAACAGCAACACAAATTAAATCTCTGTCAACAATTCTTCTCTGCACACAGACTCATGGTTTGATGGTAGGCACAAAACAGTATTCCTCATTGTTACCAGTACACATTAACTTATGGTGAAAACATACTCCATAATATTTTACATATTCAAAACAGTTAAATATCTCCCAAAACAGAAAATGTAAATCACAACTTTAAACAAATATTCACAATTCTTTTTTTTATATCTAAATTAACCACAAACACCCCCTCTCAAACTCATAACTCACCTTTAAAATTAGTTAGTTGTGAAAGAAATGTGGCAGTCGCACAGCAGTTTATCAGACCAGAATCTCTGAGCTGAACACCTCTCTCCTCTCAGCAGAACCAGTTAATGGCACAGTTCCCCTCTCTTTTTTCACACATATACATGTTAATTTCAAATCTCAGTGCTTCCCACATTTTTTTCAAATGAAATCACACATTTCTATTGGTTGAAAACTTCAACCCCTTTCCAAATGTACCCTTCCCCCAACTTGACTTCTGCCTGCTACCATAGCAACAGGTCATGGAACACAGGTGTGAGCAGAGAGGTCAGAAGTTCAGCAGACAATGTTTCATTTCCAAAGAGCAAGAGTGCTTGACTTTTCAAACCTAACAGCAAATCCAAACTAATGTTCTTTGTTCACACATTCTTCTGAACCAATACAAAACATGCTTTTTAAAATTTAAACATACAGCCTAGTTTTTAGTGTAGAATGGTTTGAAACAGCCAATGAGTTCTTTTTATAAAAAAAGTATGTGTGCCCCCATTTTTCAACTGTCTTTCATTTCTTTTTGCCTTTCTACTGAAAGACACCTCCTGAGTGCATCCAGATCTCCTTTGAAGATGTTCACAGTGTGGATTGTAGGTCACAGCTATGTGTTCTGGAGTGAAAAATTTGCAGAAAAAAGAGGTATGGTGAGAGACCTTGCTTTGCCAAATGTAGACATTAAATGGATTGGTCAGAGAGGGTTAAAGTGGCACCAATTAATGCCTTTGGTGAAAACCTTTCTACATCTCCCACAGCCTAACCTTATTATTGTGCACTGTGGTGGAAATGACCTAGGCACTTTAACTGGGGTAGGTCTGGAAATTCTTATTAAGGACACCTTTGTGCAATTGATGTCGCTTTTTCCTCAATCTGCCTTTGTATATTCTAACATATGCCAAAGGCAAAAGTGGAACTGGTCCAACCAATTTTGGCCGCAGATTGACAAAGCAAGGAAGCACGTCAACAAATCTATTTCTGCTTTCCTCAGAGACTATGGTATGGGTTCTATATACCACAACAACTTGCGTTACAACATGCAAGACATTTATAGAGGAGATGGTGTACACTTCACTGATGAAGGCAACAGAGTCTTCCTCTTGAACTTTAGACTCTGCATCGGTACTTACTTGTAGGTACCAAAAAACAAACAATAAACACAAGGGCTCTTTTTAGAGCCACCTTATATCTAAACACTTAAATGCGATTTTTTATTATTTTTTTTTTTTAAGTTTTTTTTCGGGTGCGCGCTGGGTGCGCGCACTCAGCGATATTTTTTTTCAAAATATAAATCTTTTTTTTTGCCCTACAAGGTCCTACTGTGGCCCCCTTACAATGCCTAGTGGGTCAATATCTCCCCACTCTGCCCCCTTTTCAAGTTCTCCCCCTTTGTTTATCACCCCCTCTTTATGCGAGAGACAAAATGGCGGCCGCCGCTTCCTGATTTCCACTGATTCGAATGTTTACTGACATCTAAGAACCAATCAGAAGTGCGCTCGCGATCGGCAAGGTACGCGCACAGGACTTGCTCAGTGCGCGCACGGTACGCGCGTACAGATATATATATATTGATTTAAATGCTAATTTCTCAGGAAATACTGAACAGATTTACACCAAACCTGCAAAAGGCACTTCATTGACCTTATGGCTACCTCTCTGCCAAATTTCACATAATTCTGTTCAGCCGTTCGGGCTGTAGCTGCGACTAAAGTCCCTATGGAAAAATGCATGGGGAAAACGCGTTTTGGGACCCCACTTTTTTCTCAGCCCCCGCTTGACGAATCCCCCCAAAACTTTCAGGGTAGGAGCTGAGCGGAGCGCCCCATTAGTTTTGAAAATTTCGCGAGGATTCGTCAACCGGCGCCAAAGTTATTCAAAATAGAATTTTGAGATTTCCTATGGAAACACGGTCCTAACTATAACTACCTACTGGCGACCGCCAGTAGGTAATATATATATATATATATATATATATATATATATATATATATATATATATATATATATATATATATATATATTATTGACACATATTTATTGACGCATACATGGATATTTAAAGCATATTTTATCTATTATGGATTGTATTATATTGCTTATATGATATTTATTATAATGTGTATTTATTTATTTATGTGTATGTAGAGTAGGAAATGTCAATGAGGACAAAAGTAATACGATGATTTCCATAATATAATCATAATTATCAACATCACACTGATCCACAATGCTTGATATCTGATTAAACAGGGTATTGAAACCTTTAGTAACAAGCAGAAAGAATTGTAATAATCCCAGTAGAAATGTACACAAGGATGACCACCACTATTTCATTCAAGCTCAGAGCTGGGAAACTGGGGCTCCAGTACCAAGCTTGTACAGTTTAAATTTAATTGTGACAAAATACATATACAAAAACATTATGTAAGACACTTAGATATACGAAACTGGGAAATGTGGTTAAATACTACACTCATGTGAGCACTTTAGCACAAGTTACACTGTCACTTTTTGCACTAATTTCATATAATTTTTTGCGTAAGGTATTTTAGAACAATATAAATCTAACTTTTTAACCGTTTTACTTTTAGGACAAAATGTACAAAATTTCATTTTTTAATTGTCATATGATCATAATGTCAATGCCAAGTAGGAAAGACACACAAAGAATTGTAAAGTAGTCTTTCTTTTATGCTGATCGAAATTGAATATCACGTGTCAATCATTACGCTTGTACTAGTCACTTTATAAGCCAATGACAAATATCCAACTATGTCATGTGATCAAGGCCCGTGGAGGGGCTGAAACACGTCATGGCGACTTGCACAATCAATAAATAATTTTGCACCTACTTTGTGGCCCGTATCCGTTTCTGTCAGAAGACGTGGGAGGAAAACGGAATCTGTGGATATTTCAAGCTGACAAAGTCTCTTTTCGGCGCATATATACGGACTCCCTCTTGATTTGGATCGAAGCACTAGGAGAGACCTGATTTTCTGAAACCCAGGAAGTCTCAAGCTTAACCCCGAAGGAGTTGTGCTATCGGATCCCCCGGAACCGCGAAGGCAACACAAACCCGAGCTGACTGGAATCGGACCGTCTCGGAGGAAGCGGACGATTCGAGTGTACACTCAAGTACGTGCACAGAGGCGGATAAGGGATGAGAGGTGTGCCGGTTGAGGGAATGTTACTGAATTTTCAGCGATAACATTCCCGCAACCTCCAATCAACGGTGCAATGTTGGCTGACAGAGTTCAGGAGAGGGAAGCCGCAGCATTAGAGATGTTCAGTGACTGCAGGACAGTAACAAGTAATGATACCAGTATCACCACAGTAACCAAGGAACGTAATGCAACAATGAAAGAAAAACTAGAGAAGAAAATGAGCTCTGAGCAGAGCAAATGGTGGGAGTCCCGTTCACTGCAGAGGTACCTGGACATGGACAGGGTCCCACGGGGACTAAGGATACTTCTAGCGCCAATCTATGAAACGCCAAATCCACTTATGATGCGTGAGTGGGCCGAACGTATCTTGGAATCCTCCAAACGGCTAATGAGAATCCTGATAAAAAATATGCTGATATAGACCGGGCAACATTACTCGAGGAGACAGCTAAAATCAATGAGGAATTGGACAGTATGGAACAAGCTGAGGAGAGGATGAAACTGCGCCAGGAAATGATACTTAGACTAAGAAAAGAGGAAGACTAAAGTGAGGAGCGCAAAACCTACAAATTCCATCGGGACAAAACCGATTACGAGGTCGGCCAAATCTTCACCTTTACAAAGAAATATGAGGCTTTAAGATCAATCAATCAGCAACAAAAGAACAGTAACTGCTAAGTTGGGCGTTAACAGGGCAGAAGAAGCAGCCTCAAGCACATCACAATCAGATTTAAGCTCAGCTCCTGACAGCGAATCGGAAAGGGAAACTGGCACAAGTCGGGGAAGACAAAAACGTACACTAGATGAGGAATTAGGTTTTTTATGCGAGGACAGGAGACAAACTCTCCGTCCTCGCGCACAAAAAAACAACTATGGCCAAGCAAGAACTGCAAATGCAAACAACGCAGGAAGGCAAACCGATTAAGGAATAAATCAAAAAAAGTGAGGTGGATGGAGGAGAGGCAAATAACTAATATGAGATCTATAAATAAGACAATTGTATACCTATCCAACACAGAATTAAGCGACAATGACAAATATGTACTCAGTTTGGGACTAACATACTACCCTGCAAGCAATTTCCATTATGTCAAACAAGATTGGATATCTTCAAAAGTACGAGAAGATTAAAACTTAAGAAATTCCACTTGATAAACAATAAAAAACATGACATCACTGGGGAAATGGAGACTCGGATACAAGACCTGCAAGCATCTGTACAATCAGACATGTCTTTTGTCAATGAAATGCAAGAATTGTGGGACGACATTACTGAAACAAGTAACTGTGAAAATGAAACGTCTGTGGCCAAGACATCAGGTCAATCGGCTGACCAGAGGGACATCAACCAGGCACGAGGGCCATTAACCCAGTTCAAACCTAAATCAACTTTTAATCCAGTCATGATGCGGGATTCAATTGATATCTTTCATGAACGGGTAACAGAGCAGTTGAAAGAACTAAACACCAAAATACACAGAGGAAAATCCAAATACAATAAACAGAATCATAATTATAATGAATTGATGAAGAAACTCAAGGAAAACAACAAAATTGTCATTCGTGCCTCTGATAAGGAAGGGAACATAGTGCTTATGTCCAAAGAAAAATATTCCAAGGAAGCCTACAAACAATTGAACAGAACCTGTTATAACAAGAGCAGTGGATTGGAATTGAAATCAATGTATGCGGTTTTTAACAAAAAGTTGTCGACATGGAAAAACAACAATCTAATTACTGTACAGGAATTTAAATTTTTAAAGAACAACCGTCCAGTTGTACCTACCATCTATTTTCTGCCCAAGATCCATAAAGACCCTTTAAATCCACCAGGCAGACCAATAATATCAGCGAGGAATGGGCTTCTTGAACACACATCTCAATACGTGGACTCCTTTCTTCAGAATCTGGTCAAGGCACTGCCATCATATGTGAGTGATACCAGCGACTTTCTGAGAAAGCTCAAAGACTTTGAATGGAATCAAAGTTATTTGTTTATAGCACTTGATGTAAGCTCGCTTTACACTAGCATTCAACACACAGATGAACTACGGGCATTGGATAATTTTCTAGAGAAAGCAATGGTCAACACAGTTGATCACAAGAAAATGTTAATTGAAATGGTTGATTTCTGTTTGATGAACAATATGTTTATGTTTAACAAGCTGCTATATAGACAAACTAGGGGTGCGGCGATGGGGGCCAGCTTCTCCCTCAGCTATGCATGTCTTCTCATGGGCTGGTGGGAGGAGCTGGTCCTCATGACCGACACACGCTAGTACTTGTCTTAAGAGCATTAACGAGCTTTGCAGTTTTGGCCTTCGTGGTGCTGTCAGAAGCCCTGAATTACAGGTGTTTCCCTCCCCGGGGACCTCTCTTTTCATACTTGGGATTCTAGCGATGAGGCAGCTCTCTATGCCCCATGCGTTATCACGTGCTGTTATTCATGGCTTTTTCTGTTTCATGTGTATATTTGTCATCCGTAGGACACCCGATTTAGGTGTCCCGGTCCCGCTACGAACACAGACTGGAGCAGGTGGTAGCACTGAATTAGGTGAGTGCTACCTCCACCTTAGACGATCAGCGTGCCTGTGGTCATTTCACCTACCCTAATTTATTATGTTCAACGTGCATTGGCTGCATGCGGTCCATAAGTCTTCTGTTTTTAATTTTTAATTTTAGTTGTAGTTTCATTAATACTGCTTTTAACTTCACAATCTAGCAAGGTTATTTAATTTACACAGTGGCTATCAAGCAATACTCCCCTGCGATAACCACAACGCTCTGCATGACCCATTACTGAGAGAGAGTATGGTTTCTTGTAATACTGGAGAGAGGACTCTAGAACTCTTCATCGATACTGTGGTGGTTGCCTCTTTTTATATTTTCTTAGGTTACCCAATATACATGGAGAGACTGTTCCCATAGTACTTGACGTGGTAGGTAGCATCCGCACACACCGCATTTGTGTAGACAGTTTTTCCTTCACACTAGGTCCTGAAGAATTGCCAAGGATCACTAGGACCGCAAGGCATGAAACATGTTGACTGGCAGAGATGAGCATAGCTGAGCTGAACCCTGATGTCAGCAGGCTGCCACTCTATGTTTGTTTTTAGTCAGGTGGATAGCCAGCCTGAATAAAGTCATATTTTGGACTATCCGGCTTGTTGTTTAATTCACTTTCACTCACTCACATTTACACCACTAGGCCCCTCACAAGCACCCCACCATATGGCCAGGAACAAAAGATCTCTGCTAAAGAGCCCCTTTATGGGTGCCCGTCGGGTATTGCAGCGCCGACCTGACGAGGAGCAGGTCCATATGATGAAGCATGACATCTAGCTTGCTGGGTGTGTGAGGACCCTAGTTCTGACAAGAGGAATCCCCTTCCTCTTTTGTCTCCTCTGTTCTCTCCCCCTCGCTCTCTCCCACTCTCCACCCCGAGGAACTGCATACCCTTTTTTCCTACCTCATGACCAAGCACCAGGAGACAATGGTAACTAAGGCGAAATTATGGCTGCGTTTCATTGATGATCTGTTCGTAATATGGGATGGCAATGTTGGTGAGGCCCAGGAGTTTGTGCAAGCCATAAATGTTAATGATTTAAATCTACATTTTACTGCAGACATTAGCACCACACTGGTTAGTTTCCTAGACACTCATGTCTACATAGAAGACAACAAGATAGAAACAAAGTTATTTTGCAAGAAAACTGCTGGAACCTCAACACTCCATGTGAGCAGCTCACTTGTTAAACATTTAGTGACTAGTATCCCCTATGGGGGAATGCTTTGGCTGAGGCGTATCCACAGTAAAGAAAAAAACCTACTAAGAGCACAGGCAGATAGTAAATTGTTGTTTCTGGAAAGGGAATACTCAAAGCAGGTCGTTGACAATGCTATTTCCAAATCTATGCGCAAAAGTAGACATGATTTGTTGACTGAAAAACTATCACAGGAATGTATAAGTCTACCAAGAACAGAAACTCAGATCAATGAAACTGAAACTGAAACAGAATTTAGGATTATAATCACATACAGCCAGCAACACAAAAAGATCCAATCAATAATATCTCGCAACTGGCCTATGGTTCTTAATGACCCAGTAATTGGCCAGAAACTACCTAAGAGACCGTCCATATAATATACAGCAGGAGTCGCTCCATGAGAGATGACTTAGTCAAAACAAGTCCTGAAATCATTGAGGCAACTAACTGGCTACAAACTCATACAGGTTTCTTTAAATGTAAAACATGCAAGGCGTGCCAACAACGAGACAATAAAACAACTTACACTACTCCTTTTAGTGAGAGAAGACACAAAATAACCAAACTTCTCACATGTTAAACAGAATTTGCAGTATACGTCTTAACATGCCTGTGCAACCTACAATATGTAGGAAGCACATAGTTACAAGTACATAAAAGGATACTACAACACCTGAGGGCAATCAATAATCAAAACAATACCTACCCGGTGGCTCACCATTTCAAAACCAAGCATGCGTCTAAAAGCCAGGATCTCAGGAATTTTGTTATAGATTCTGTACCACCTAGTAGACGGGGTGGCAATAGAGAACATAGATTACACCAGTTGGAGACTAGGTACGTATTGGAACTTAACACCAAACAACCATCAGGTCTAAACATAACCGAGGATCTTTTTACATGTCTTTAGTTGTATAATCCATGTCGACATATTGTGGTGAGGTTTTAGTAAGAATCAGGACAATCATTTTATCCGTGTATTATGACTATGGTTTTTTTACATATGTATTTATTGGATATTTATTGACTTTTTAATATTTGATTGACACATATTGATTGACCCATACATGAGTATTTAAAGCATATTTTATCTATTATGGATTGTATTACATTGCTTATATGATATTTATTATAATATGTATTTATTTATTTGTGTATATAGAGTAGGAAATGTCAATGAGGACAAAAGTAATACGATGATTTCCATAATATAATCATAATTATCAACATCACACTGATCCACAATGCTTGATATCTGATCAAACAGGGTATTCAAACCGTTAGTAACAAGCAGAAAGAATTGTAATAATCCCAATAGGAATGTACACAAGGATGACCACCGCTATTTCATTCAAGCTCAAAGCTGGGAAACTGGGGCTTCAGTACCAAGCTTGTATAGTTTAAATTTAACTGTGACAAAATACATAGACATAAACATTATGTAAGACACTTAGATATATACGAAACTGGGAAATGTGGTTAAATACTACACTCATGTGAGCACTTTAGCACGTTACACTGTCACTTTTTGCACTCATTTCATATAATTTTTAGCGTAATGTATTTTAGAACAATATAAATCTGACTTTTTAACCGTTTTACTTTTAGGCCAAAATGTACAAAATTTTGTTTTTTAATTGTCATATGATCATAATGTCAATGCCAAGTAGGAAAGACACACAAAGAATTGTAAAGTAGTCTTTCTTTTATGCTGATCGAAATTGAATATCACGTGTCAATCATTACGCTTGCACTAGTCACTTCATAAGCCAATGATAAATATCCAACTATGTCATGTGATCAAGGCCCGTGTAGGGGCTAAAACGCGTTATGGCGACTTGCACAATCAATCAATAATTTTGCACCTACTTTCTGGTCCGCATCCATTTCTGTCAGAAGACGTGGGAGGAAAACGAAGCAGATCAGGGGACACAGCGAGGTAACCAAGAATTTCCTTTATTTAAGAACCGCAGGACGCGTTTCAGCAGAAATGCCCTTTTCATACGACTTTGACCTTGGGGCTCGTTGATCCGTGTTTTTAAACGTGCTGCCTCACTCCAATTGGTGGGAGCGCAACTGACCACTGTTTCATGGAAGAAAGTACTGCATCCCCTACTCCAGGACTGCAATTCCCAGCATGCACTTGTTTCTTCTGGATAATTGTCTTTCTCCCAGCCCATAATGATTCTATCCTCTCGGTGAGTGCGGGTTGTTCTTTACGAGCATAGTCCAGTTGTTGTTAAAATATTTACATATTGCCCCTTGCCAACAATTCCAAAATAAAATCAGTCTCTTAGCCCCCTACATCCTGCCGCATATTGCCGACCTGAAACAAAGGTTGCAATTTTAGATCAGCTTTCAGTCTAATCACACGTGGAGCACAATAGAGCGCTACCGCTAGGACTCTGTAAAATCAAGCAAAACATTTCTCCAAATAATGGAAAAGCTTGCACTCGAAGGGTGGACCATTCATTTATTTAACCCCTTCGCTGCTAGGCCTTTTCCCCCATGCTAAGCCTTTTTTTTTGCTATTTGGGGTAGTTTGCGCTTAGGCCCCTGTAACTTTTTGACCACTTAAGATATCCACGCCAAATTTGCGTCCTTTTATTCCAATATCATGGGGATTCTAAAAGTGCCCAGGGTTTGTGGATTCCCATTGAGGGGACCCAGAAATTAGCCAAAATACAGCTAAATTTAGGTATTTTTTGGTAAAAATGGGAAAAAAGGGCTACAGATGAAAGCATCTGGTTTTTTCCCTGCAAATGGTATGATAAAAGGGGTTGTGGTGATACAATCACCATCTTGCCAGCTTTCAGGGACAAGCAGACTTTTATCTGAAAACCAAAAGGTTTTACACAGTTTTCACATGTAACTTCTTCTAATTATGACAACTCTTTGAAAGCAATATACCGCTATATCCGCTGGATCTTACTGGTTGTGGGGATATATAGGACTTGTAGGTTCACCAAGAACACGACGAACCCAGAGCCAAAAACTGAGCATTGACTTGCAATGGTTTTTTAGTATGTACCAGGTATATAGCCATTATTCTGGGAAAATGTATACATGGAAAAGTTGGTATGAAAGACACCTATGTATTTCTGAAATGGGAACAAAATATAGAGTTTAGAAACAGTAGATATTTGCACATTTCCGAAATTGGGAATACTCATGCTAGTATGAGAATTATCGATCATTTTTCAAAATTACTTATTTTTTACACATTGTCGTTCATTTGGAAGGCAGAAATGCATCGAAAGTCAATAGGTAATAACAGTTGCTTTACAAATCTGAATTACCCTAAGTCTCCTGCTAAAAATGGTATCTCACATGTGTGGGTAGGCCTAGTGCCCGCGACAGGAAACGGCGCAAAACGCAACGTGAACACACCACATTTTCACAATGAAAAATGACCCTTTTTTGGCAAAGTACCTAGCTGTAGTTTTCGAACCCTAGCTCTGCCGGCACCTAGGGAAACTTAGCAAACCTATACATTTTTGAAAACTAGACACCCAGGGAAATCCAGGATGGGGTGACTTGACTGGCTCACACCAGGTTCTGTTACCCAGAATCCCTTGCAAACCTAACAAATTGTCAAAAAAAACACATTTTCCTCACATTTCTGTGATGGAAAGTTCTGGAATCTGCGTGGATCCACAAATTTCCACCCACCCCGCATTTCCGAAAGTCTTCCGAGAAAAATTGTACCTCAATTGTGTGGGTAGGCCTAGTGCCCGCGAGAGGAAACGGCGCTAAACGCAACGTGGACACACCATAATTTCACAGCGAAAAATGACCCTTTTTTGGCAAAGTTTCTAGCTGAAGTTTTCGAATCCTAGCTCTGCCGGCACCTAGGGAATCCTAGCAAACCTATACTTTTTTGAAAACTAGACACACAGGGAAATCCAGGATGGGGTGACTTAACTGGCTCACACCAGGTTCTGTTAGCCAGAATCCCTTGCAAACCTAACAAATTGACGAAAAAACCCACATTTTCCTCACATTTCTGTGATGGAAAGTTCTGGAATCTGTGTGGATCTACAAATTTCCACCCACCCCACGTTTCCCAAAGTTTTCCAAGAAAAATGGTACCTCACTTGTGTGGGTAGGCCTAGTGGCCATGACAGGTAACGGCGCAAATCGCAACGTGGACACACCACAATTTCACAGTGAAAAATTACCCTTTTTTCGCAAAGTACCTAGCTGTAGTTTTTGAACCCTAGCTCCACTGGCACCTAGGGAAACCTAGCAAACCTAAGCATTTTTGAAAACCTGACACCCAGGGGAATCCAGGATGGGTGACTTGACTGGCTCTCAACAGGTTCTGTTACCCAGAATTCCTTGCAAACCTGAAAAATTGTCAAAGAAAACACATTTTCCTCACATTTCTGTGGTGAAAAGTTCTGGAATCTGCGGGGATCCACAAATTTTCACTCACCCCGCATTCCCCAAAGTCTTCCGAGAAAAATGGTACCTCACTTGTGTGGGTAGGCCTAGTTGCCATGACAGGTAACGGCGCAAATCGCAACGTGGACACACCACGATTTCACAGTGTAAAATTACCCTTTTTTCGCAAAGTACCTAGCTGTAGTTTTTGAACCCTAGCTCCACTGGCACCTAGGGAAACCTAGCAAACCTAAGCATTTTTGAAAACCTGACACCCAGGGGAATCCAGGATGGGTAACTTGACTGGCTCTCACCAGGTTCTGTTACCCAGAATTCCTTGCAAACCTGAAAAATTGTCAAAGAAAACACATTTTCCTCACATGACCATCTAGGGAAACCTACCAAACCCTCACATTTCTGGAAACTAGACACCCAGGGTAGTCCAGCGAGGTATGGCTTGCGTGGGTCCCCTAACATTTTCCTACCCAGAATCCCCTGCAAACATCAAATTTAGCTGAAAAAAATCACTTTTTTCTAAAATTTCTGTGTGGGAAAGTTCTGGAATCTACGTGGATCCACAAATTTCCTCCCACCCAGCGTTCCCCCAGGTCTCCTGATAAAAATGATACCTCACTTGCATGGGTGAGTCAAGTACCCACGACAGGCAAGGGCCCAAAACCTATTGAGGCGACTTCAAAATTTCCTATCAAACTAGACACCAGATGTGTCCACGTTGTGTTATGGGCTGTTTCCTGTCGCAGGCACTAGGCCTACCCACGCAAGTGAGGTGCCATTTGTCTCGGAAGACTTTGGAGAACGTAGAGGAAAATGTGTTCTTTTTAAACAAATTTTTAGGTTTGCAAGGGATTGTGGGCAACAGAACCCAGTGAAAGCCAGTCAAGTCACTCCATCCTGGATTCCCCTGGGTGTCTAGTTTTCAAAAATGTACAGGTTTGCTAGGTTTCCCTATGTACCGGCTGCGCTAGGGCCCAAAATCCAGGGGTAGTCATATTGCTAAAAACAACTCTGTGTCTAGTTGACTTTCTGCGCATCGAGGGGATATTGGGGAGTTGCCCCGATATACTCCCAAGGGATTCAGAAACACTGTGGCTATTTTATTGGGGGGTGAAGGCATTGGTATGCCCATTCTGGGCAGCCCCCACCCCCACCCATAAAAAAAGCCAGCTTGATCGTTGGTGTCTAGTGGGCTTTTTGCCCCCCCGGGGGGGCAGATTGGGGGCTACTGCCCTAATCGTCCCCCGGGGGGCAGAAAGGCTTTAATTGTTGCAGGTGGGGGTTGGGGGCATTGACATGCCCATTTTGAGCAGCCCCCACCCTAATTATAATTTGCCCAAAAAAATCCCTGGCGTCTAGTGGGCTTTTTGCCCCCCGGGGGCAGATTGGGGGCTAATACACCCATCTGTCTTCCAGGGGGAGTAGAAAGCCCACTAGACGCCAGGGATTTTTTGGGGGCAAATTTTAATTAGGGTGGGGGCTGCCCAAAACGGGCATGCCAATGCCCCCAACCAAATTAAGATTTGTCCCAAAAAATCCCTGGTGTCTAGTGGGCTTTTGCCCCCCAAGGGGGAGCAGATTTGGGGCTATTGTCCCATCTGCCCCCGGGGGGCAGAAAGGCCTTAATTTTTGTGGGGGAGGGGGTGGGGGCATGGGCATGCCCGTTTTGGGAGCCCCCACCCTAATTCAATTTTGCCCAAATAATCCCCGGCGTCTAGCGGGCTTTTTGCCCGCCGGCGGGGCAGATTGGGGGCTAATGCCCCCATCTGCCTGCCAGGGGGGGCAGAAAGTTCACTAGATGCCAGGGAGATTTTTGGGCAAATTTTAATTAGGGTGGGGGCTGAGCAAAACAGGCATGCCAATGCCCCCACCCTAATTAAAATTTGCTCAGAAAAATCCCTTGTGTCTAGTGGGCTTTTTGCCCCCCAGGGGAGCAGATTGGGGCCTTCTGCCCCATCTGCCCCCGAGGGGAGGCAGGAAGGCTGTAATTTTTGCGGGGATGGGGTGGAGGCATGGGCATGACCGTTTTGGGCAGCTCCCACCCTTATTGAAATTTCCCCCCAAAAAATCCCTGGTGACTAAGGGTTTTTTTGCCCCCCCGGGGGAAGATTGGGGGCTACTGCTCCATTTGCCCCCCAGGGAGGACAGGAAGGCTGTAATGTTTGCGGGGGAGGGGGTGGGGGCATTGGCATGCCCGTTTTGGGCAGCCCCACCCTAATTATAATTTGCCCAAAAAATCCCTGGTGTCTAGTGCGCTTTTTGCCCCCCCGGCGGGGCAGATTGGGGGCTAATGACCCCTCTGCTCCCTAGGGGGGGGCAGACAGTCCACTAGATGCCAGGAGGTTTTTTGAGCAAATTTTAATTAGGGTGGGGGCTGCCCAAAATGGGCATGCCAATGCCCCCACCCTAATTAAAATTTGCCCAAAAAATCCCTGGCATCTACTGGGCTTTTTGCCCCCCCAGGGGGGAAGATTTGGGGCTAATGCCCTCATATCCCCCTGGGGGGGCAGAAAGGCTGTCATTTTTGTGGGGGGTGGGGGCATGGGCATGCCCATATTGGGTAGCCCCCACCACAAATTATAATTTAAAAAAAATCCCTGGCGTAGAGTGGGCTTTTTGCCCCCCCGGGGGGCAGATCGGGGGCTGCTGCCCTCATCTGCCCCCCAGGGGGGCAGAAAGTCTGTAAATGTTGCAGGGGTGGGTGCATGGACATGCCCTTTATGGGCAGCCCCCACCCTAATAAATTATGCACCAAAAAAACAGAATCCCTGGCGTCTAGTGGGCTTTTTGCCCCCCCCCAAGGGGGCAGATTGGGAGCTACTGCCCCCATCTGCCCCACAGAGGGGGCAAAAAGACTAAATCACACCAAATATCTTTGGGGGAGCAAAAGCCCTTGCCCAAGGGCCACTCCCCCCTCCCTGGTGTCTAGTGGGTGGATCACTGCTTGGGGATCGCCCTCCTGGGAAAAGGGAGACTTTCCCCTTTCCAATGATACCTCTCCCGTCTTTCTAAGTGCCCGGGGGGCTGAGATAGCCCCCGGAGCACATAGAAAGTGAAACTGAAATGAGCCTAAAGGCTCATTTCAGTTTCAGTTTCAGTTTCTGTGCAATGACAACAGCGCGACGCTGATCCTCATTGAACAGAAACCAGGGAGGGGGCCTGGGGAGCTGGGGAAGCTCTTTCCCAGCTCCCGAGGCTTTGGGGGAGAGAAGGAAATCCCTCTGCTGTGTGCAGCAGAGGGATTTCCTGCCCCTGTCCTTATGACGAAATGGTTCCGTCATGAGCACTGGGGCACCGATGTTCATTAGGGAACCATTCCGTCATGAGCATCGAAGGGGTTAAAACAGCACGGAGATAATCCATCTTGTAATTTAACAGACAACACAAAGTTCTGTTGTTCAGCAACACTGACAGGCGATGCGTTTTGGCTGACGCACCAGCCATTTTCAATCCTGATAATCATGCTCTTGAATGCCTAATTTATAATTACGGTTATGAAATTGGGGGAGGATTCAATATGGTGAAGCAGAGGCTGGAATCCAGACTAACTTTTTACACAATACATTTTACCTCTGACACCATTGATCACAACATTTGTTTTATCGACTAGTCTGTTTAATGACTGCGATTTGAAACTCGTTTTTTTCACTTGCTTATCAATTCTTAAATGAATGAACACTACTCCTTAGTGATACACTCCTTCTATACATGAAACGGTGACATATATTTACATATATACAGTGACTTCATAACATATCAAAATAACACTGCAATTAATTGAAAAACATTCAAAAGCCGGTTTTGGCGTGACAATAATCATGTGTCCGATACTATTTGATTTGCAGAACTTGAGCCGATGAGCTCCTATAGTTCTGGCTACTATTGCGGTCCTGGGCAGAGTCGGGTACCTATGACTGTAAAGAGTTCGACCAAACATGTAGATTACATTCCTTCTATTTGTTTGCTTTAGGGGACGAGATGGTTTCTAAATTCGTCTCCCACATAGGTGTTCACGATCACTGCATGTTCGCCAACGCGTTTCGACCAGTGTGAATGAGGACCTGTGGGGTGTTTATGAGGTCGTCGTCAGGGCTGATATAGAGTTGTAATCGGACTTCTATTCCTGTAATCGAATCGTAATGGTGTATATTTAGTATTAGTGCTGAATTGAATGGTTGTGAATGGAGAAATTAGTGCATGAAAGAAGTCTTGTGTCAACTTGCGCTCCTTCTAAGACAAGGGGACTTGTCTTCTTTGTCTTGCCGTGTTATATGAGGTGCCAGCTCGCGGGGAATGACTTGTCTCTTGTACGTCTTGCTCGTTTCTTTCTGGGGGGCAAGAGATCACAGACAGTTGGCATCTACACCCTATTATTGTCATTGGTGCTGCTGAGCCATGGGTGTCATAGTCACCGATTTATGGTGGTATTTGGGGCTCCATACTTGTTATAGTAGCTGGTGCATCTTGATTGATCATTTAACGTCATGCCTGAATGCTCATAACTTTCGTTAGTTTTGGGTGCCTTTGGATCTAGTGCTCAGGTTGCCATGCGGGGCTTCACCGCCTGTGTATTATATTTGATCCGTGCATGGGACGGTGTTTATGAAATACCGCTTCACTCGTGGCGCATTGAGTGTCAGCCTACTGGGCGTGCTTAAGAGATCTTAATTTAGCTGTTAGAACATGATTTTTTAGCGTGCATATCGCATCAATCCTGGCTTTGTGTTAGCGCGGTATTTTCGTAGCGCGTCCCGTGTGGGCTTACTGTATCGTACCTTTTTAATCGTCGGTGCTCTCGGTGTCTGATGCGCTACTCCTCGCTCTTCCTGCTCTTTCTCGGCTCTGGTTACTCTTCTGGCGTTTTCGAAATGCTGGGAAATCCTCTTCAGCTGATTGGTTTATGTGGGGTATCCGGCGCCATTACGTATTGCGTGGTTTAGGTCGCAGCTGTTAGTTGTAGTCATGGAAACCTAGCAGTTGCTATTACCGAAAAAAATGTTTGAGAAAACTTTATTGTGCCGTTGCGTGTTTTTTTTAGTGACGTCCAGCGCAGTCATGGTTACTGTTCTGACAGCCCGAGATTGTTTGTTGTAATGATTACAGGATTGTTGTCCCGGCGGGGACGCGGTGTTCTTTTGGATGACCTTTTACTGATCTGCACTTGCTGGCTGGTGTATATATGAATTATTTGGACAAGTGGATGACGGTTTCACAGTGTGGTTTGTTTATCATAATGTCGGGAGCCTTGACCTAGTGTTGTCTTTTGATTACTGTTCTGATGTTTGGTTTGGTGACTTCCTGGGCGAGAGTTGCATATTTTGGTGCGTTGCCGTGTTTGGAGGTGGTCGTATTTTAAGCTGGGCTGGATCCCGGATATCTGGATATGTCTCGGGTTATGCAAGAGTCCAGAAGGGAGCGGGTGTACTCACACTTCTGGAACTAGTGGAGTTGATGTCTCACTACTTACGTGAACTGGTTGTTATGTTGTTGAAATTAGCTTCTCGAGGAGGTGACATGTCAGGCCCCTCTCAAATGATGTTGGATATTTCCGTCATTTCATTTAATCCATTTTCTATTGTCCCTAGGAACATAATGGTTTTTGCTTCCGTCTTTGAAAGGGTTGCGTCAACATTTTTGCCTTGAATATGGCGTAGAACTGTCCACTTGAGTTCGTTTGGGCTATGATTTTTCTCAATGCAGTGGGAAACCATTGGTGCATTTAAAATTTTGCATTTAATTCTTGATCGATGTTGCGAAATGCGGTTTTTCACCGGTTGTGTCGTTTTCCCGATGTATGCCAGTGGGCATGGGCATAAAACGCAGTAGATGACGTTGTGGGTGTTACAGTTGGTGAAATCTTCATGGATCATGTATTTTTGTCCATATACAAACATTGTTCCTTCCACTGTACTCTCGCATGATACACATGTACCACATTTTTTGTGTCCTTTTATTGGAGGTAGTGAAAGCATGGACCTCAGTGATGCTGCTGGATGTTTATCCGTGGTATTTGCACGTACCAATTTTTCTCTTATGCTGGTGTTTTTTTTAAGGGCAAAGATTGGTATCTGTGCAAATGATGGAATTCCTTTTATTGTGTCCCAGTTCTTGCGGATGATCTTTTGCATTTCTGTTGTTCTACTTGAAAATGTAGTGACGCATACCAGTTTTGGGCTGGTTTTGTCTGGTCTTGGAGTTAAAAGGGAATCTCTGGGCGTGTACCAAGCCCTTTTTAATGCCCTCTTCAGTAGTTTTTTGGGGTAATTCCTTTTTAATAATTTCTCCATTAGCAGTTGGGCATTCTCGAAATAGTCTTCTTTTTTAGAGCAATTCCTCCTAATTCTCAGGAATTGACTGTATGGAAGATTTTCACGTAGGTTCCGTTGGTGAAAACTTGAGAAATGGAGAAATGTGTTCCTGTCGGTTTTTTTGGTGTACAGTGTGGTGTAAAGGTGACCATCCTCATGTCTAATGAGGAGGTCCAGAAAATTCATTTCTGTTCTGCTGAAGTTCATGGTAAATTGAATGTTTGGACTTCTGCTGTTCAACCACGTTACAAACGCTTCTAGATCTTGTGTCTCACCTCTCCACAGCAAAAAAACATCATCGATGTAACGACGCCACATCTTTATGTGACCGTCGTGTGGGTTGTTGTTGTACACCCACTTTTCTTCGTATAGGGCCATAAACATTATGGCCATTTCAGGGGCGAAGGGACAACCCATCGCGGTTCCTGTGACTTGCAGGTATTGTGTGTCATTGAAGGTGAAGAAGTTGTTTTTAAGACAGATTTCTGCTAATTGGACCAGAGGGTTTGTTGGAACATTGTGTGGACCGACTCTTTTGTCTAGGAAAACTTGTATGGCTTCTAAGCCTTCTTCTTGTGGGATGTTTGAGTATAGGCTGACAATGTCCATAGTTACAAGTAATTCGTTGTCTTTGTCAAAGGGGAAATTTTCAAGCATGCTTATGGCCTGCATTGTGTCTTTCACATAACTTGGGGTATCTTTGATCAGAGGTTTTAAAAAAGTGTCCACATATTTGGCTGGTCTCTCCAGTATCGAGTTGACTCCTGAAATTATGGGCCTCCCTGGAGGATTCCTGGAGTCTTTGTGCACTTTTGGGAGGACATACATGATGGGTGTCCTGGGGTTGTCATTAATCAGATACTGTGATTCCTTCATTGTCAACCAACCCTCTTCTTTGCCTGTGTTGATAATTGGCAAAAGTTTCCCTTTTATTTTCGAGTTCCAATCATCGTTGGTTTTTCTGTAGTATTTTTTGTCCAATAGTTGGCGTTGTACTTCGGCTTCGTATTTGTCCCTCGGCCAGATAACTATTCCTCCTCCTTTATCTGCCGGTTTGATTATCAGGTTCTTGTTATGTGACAGGTGATCCAAGGCTTCTGTTTCTTGTCTTGACAGGTTCCATTTTATAAATGGTTTTTTTCGGTCTAAATTATCCAAATCTCTTAAGACGTTCTTCTCAAATGTTAGGAGTTCAATGGGCATATTTTGTGCATTTGGAAAAAAGGACGATGGATTTTTCAGACCAGAGAAATTTCGAGAAGTGGTTTCTTCTCTGTCTTGAAAGAATACTTTGAGTCTCATTTTTCTGAAGAGTTGAATTATTTCCATTTTCATTTGGGTTAGATCTGGTCTTGCCGTGGGTATAAATGATAGACCTTTTTGGAGTACTTGGATTTCAGCTGGGCGAAGGACTTCGTTTGAAAGATTGTATATGGAGCCTGTTTCTTCACTTACCATCGGTATACATTCCTCCTGGTTGTAATCTCTCCCTGGTGTTGGTTCGATTGGGGATTGTACCACCTGTTGGCTCGTGGACGGCCTCTCGGGCGGCTGTTGCCTCTGTCTAAAAAAGGTGCCTGCTGGTAGAAAGGCCTTTGTTGAGTGTTTCTATTATCTGTTGGTCCTTCGCTGTCGCTCGATGTCCCTGATGAAGAGGACGGTTCTGAGAATGTTAGGAACCTTCTCTTGCTTCTGCCTCCGTATAGGTTTAATATTCCAGTATTTTGGGGCTGGCTGTAATATTCTTTTTCCAGATAGGGATAAGCTTTGGATATTGAGAAGTTGATTATATCCTTCTGTAGTTTGAATCTTTTTGCTTCTTCAGTGTTCTTTTTGAAGGTTGTATTTTCTTTTTCCAGTTTAGATAGAATGTTCTTAGCGTCCTCAATTGCGGTGTTGTTTAGAAAGGCTTCTTCTAATTCCTGAATTAGTTCCAGTTCTTTTATACTCAAGCGTTCAGCGGTTTTAATGGAGTGGAACATCCAATCTCTTGAACATTTTGTTCCAATATGGCTGAAACCCTCGAGGTACTCTGGTTGGTCTGTAAAGATCACAGGTATATTCTTGACTTGTAGGCCTGTTGGTATTGTGCCTGCTCTTAGATGTTCTAATAGTGCTTCTCCGTGTAGAGCTGTCCTTATCTGTTTTTTCTTCAGTCTCGTTATTCTTTCTAAATCTGTTTGCTGGGCAAAACTGGTAGAATTCTTTCCTAGGTTGAACGACGACGGCCGTTTTAGGAGTTCTTCGATGTCTTCCTCTCTGAAGCTTAAGGTTTTGGGTTCTGTCATTGATGAGAGCTTGTTCTAATGTTGATGTTTGAATAGTATGAACTTGAAAGGTGAGAGCGTAAGGTTGACTGTTTTTATGCTTTTTTTGATGCTTTGCATCTGACTGGTATATGGAAGGAGTAGAGTTCAATCGCAATTTAGAACCTAGATGTTATTTATTCTAGGTGCTAGGGTTATTATTTTCCCAGGTAGTGGTAATCTACTTGTTTCCCTCGTGTGCCTGGTGCACACTCTAATCAAGGTTATGAAATTGGGGGAGGATTCAATATGGTGAAGCAGAGGCTGGAATCCAGACTAACTTTTTACACAATACATTTTACCTCTGACACCATTGATCACAACATTTGTTTTATCGACTAGTCTGTTTAATGACTGCGATTTGAAACTCGTTTTTTTCACTTGCTTATCAATTCTTAAATGAATGAACACTACTCCTTAGTGATACACTCCTTCTATACATGAAACGGTGACATATATTTACATATATACAGTGACTTCATAACATATCAAAATAACACTGCAATTAATTGAAAAACATTCAAAAAGCCGGTTTTGGCGTGACAATAATCATGTGTCAGATACTATTTGATTTGCAGAACTTGAGCCGATGAGCTCCTATAGTTCTGGCTACTATTGCGGTCCTGGGCAGAGTCGGGTACCTATGACTGTAAAGAGTTCGACCAAACATGTAGATTACATTCCTTCTATTTGTTTGCTTTAGGGGACGAGATGGTTTCTAAATTCGTCTCCCACATAGGTGTTCACGATCACTGCATGTTCGCCAACGCGTTTCGACCAGTGTGAATGAGGACCTGTGGGGTGTTTATGAGGTCGTCGTCAGGGCTGATATAGAGTTGTAATCGGACTTCTATTCCTGTAATCGAATCATAATGGTGTATATTTAGTATTAGTGCTGAATTGAATGGTTGTGAATGGAGAAATTAGTGCATGAAAGAAGTCTTGTGTCAACTTACGCTCCTTCTAAGACAAGGGGACTTGTCTTCTTTGTCTTGCCGTGTTATATGAGGTGCCAGCTCGCGGGGAATGACTTGTCTCTTGTACGTCTTGCTCGTTTCTTTCTGGGGGGCAAGAGATCACAGACAGTTGGCATCTACACCCTATTATTGTCATTGGTGCTGCTGAGCCATGGGTGTCATAGTCACCGATTTATGGTGGTATTTGGGGCTCCATACTTGTTATAGTAGCTGGTGCATCTTGATTGATCATTTAACGTCATGCCTGAATGCTCATAACTTTCGTTAGTTTTGGGTGCCTTTGGATCTAGTGCTCAGGTTGCCATGCGGGGCTTCACCGCTTGTGTATTATATTTGATCCGTGCATGGGACGGTGTTTATGAAATACCGCTTCACTCGTGGCGCATTGAGTGTCAGCCTACTGGGCGTGCTTAAGAGATCTTAATTTAGCTGTTAGAACCCTCGAGGGTTTCAGCCATATTGGAACAAAATGTTCAAGAGATTGGATGTTCCACTCCATTAAAACCGCTGAACGCTTGAGTATAAAAGAACTGGAACTAATTCAGGAATTAGAAGAAGCCTTTCTAAACAACACCGCAATTGAGGACGCTAAGAACATTCTATCTAAACTGGAAAAAGAAAATACAACCTTCAAAAAGAACACTGAAGAAGCAAAAAGATTCAAACTACAGAAGGATATAATCAACTTCTCAATATCCAAAGCTTATCCCTATCTGGAAAAAGAATATTACAGCCAGCCCCAAAATACTGGAATATTAAACCTATACGGAGGCAGAAGCAAGAGAAGGTTCCTAACATTCTCAGAACCGTCCTCTTCATCAGGGACATCGAGCGACAGCGAAGGACCAACAGATAATAGAAACACTCAACAAAGGCCTTTCTACCAGCAGGCACCTTTTTTAGACAGAGGCAACAGCCGCCCGAGAGGCCGTCCACGAGCCAACAGGTGGTACAATCCCCAATCGAACCAACACCAGGGAGAGATTACAACCAGGAGGAATGTATACCGATGGTAAGTGAAGAAACAGGCTCCATATACAATCTTTCAAACGAAGTCCTTCGCCCAGCTGAAATCCAAGTACTCCAAAAAGGTCTATCATTTATACCCACGGCAAGACCAGATCTAACCCAAATGAAAATGGAAATAATTCAACTCTTCAGAAAAATGAGACTCAAAGTATTCTTTCAAGACAGAGAAGAAACCACTTCTCGAAATTTCTCTGGTCTGAAAAATCCATCGTCCTTTTTTTCAAATGCTCAAAATATGCCCATTGAACTCCTAACATTTGAGAAGAACGTCTTAAGAGATTTGGATAATTTAGACCGAAAAAAACCATTTCTAAAATGGAACCTGTCAAGACAAGAAACAGAAGCCTTGGATCACCTGTCACATAACAAGAACCTGATAATCAAACCGGCAGATAAAGGAGGAGGAATAGTTATCTGGCCGAGGGACAAATACGAAGCCGAAGTACAACGCCAACTATTGGACAAAAAATACTACAGAAAAACCAACGATGATTGGAACTCGAAAATAAAAGGGAAACTTTTGCCAATTATCAACACAGGCAAAGAAGAGGGTTGGTTGACAATGAAGGAATCACAGTATCTGATTAATGACAACCCCAGGACACCCATCATGTATGTCCTCCCAAAAGTGCACAAAGACTCCAGGAATCCTCCAGGGAGGCCCATAATTTCAGGAGTCAACTCGATACTGGAGAGACCAGCCAAATATGTGGACACTTTTTTAAAACCTCTGATCAAAGATACCCCAAGTTATGTGAAAGACACAATGCAGGCCATAAGCATGCTTGAAAATTTCCCCTTTGACAAAGACAACGAATTACTTGTAACTATGGACATTGTCAGCCTATACTCAAACATCCCACAAGAAGAAGGCTTAGAAGCCATACAAGTTTTCCTAGACAAAAGAGTCGGTCCACACAATGTTCCAACAAACCCTCTGGTCCAATTAGCAGAAATCTGTCTTAAAAACAACTTCTTCACCTTCAATGACACACAATACCTGCAAGTCACAAGAACCGCGATGGGTTGTCCCTTCGTTCCTGAAATGGCCATAATGTTTATGGCCCTATACGAAGAAAAGTGGGTGTACAACAACAACCCACACGACGGTCACATAAAGATGTGGCGTCGTTACATCGATGATGTTTTTTTGCTGTGGAGAGGTGAGACACAAGATCTAGAAGCGTTTGTAACGTGGTTGAACAGCAGAAGTCCAAACATTCAATTTACCATGAACTTCAGCAGAACAGAAATGAATTTTCTGGACCTCCTCATTAGACATGAGGATGGTCACCTTTACACCACACTGCACACCAAAAAAACCGACAGGAACACATTTCTCCATTTCTCAAGTTTTCACCAACGGAACCTACGTGAAAATCTTCCATACAGTCAATTCCTGAGAATTAGGAGGAATTGCTCTAAAAAAGAAGACTATTTAGAGAATGCCCAACTGCTAATGGAGAAATTATTAAAAAGGAATTACCCCAAAAAACTACTGAAGAGGGCATTAAAAAGGGCTTGGTACACGCCCAGAGATTCCCTTTTAACTCCAAGACCAGACAAAACCAGCCCAAAACTGGTATGCGTCACTACATTTTCAAGTAGAACAACAGAAATGCAAAAGATCATCCGCAAGAACTGGGACACAATAAAAGGAATTCCATCATTTGCACAGATACCAATCTTTGCCCTTAAAAAAAACACCAGCATAAGAGAAAAATTGGTACGTGCAAATACCACGGATAAACATCCAGCAGCATCACTGAGGTCCATGCTTTCACTACCTCCAATAAAAGGACACACAAAATGTGGTACATGTGTATCATGCGAGAGTACAGTGGAAGGAACAAAGTTTGTATATGGACAAAATTACATGATCCATGAAGATTTCACCAACTGTAACACCCACAACGTCATCTACTGCGTTTTATGCCCATGCCCACTGGCATACATCGGGAAAACGACACAACCGGTGAAAAACCGCATTTCGCAACATCGATCAAGAATTAAATGCAAAATTTTAAATGCACCGATGGTTTCCCACTGCATTGAGAAAAATCATAGCCCAAACGAACTCAAGTGGATTGTTCTACGCCATATTCAAGGCAAAAATGTTGACGCAACCCTTTCAAAGACGGAAGCAAAAACCATTATGTTCCTAGGGACAATAGAAAATGGATTAAATGAAATGACGGAAATATCCAACATCATTTGAGAGGGGCCTGACATGTCACCTCCTCGAGAAGCTAATTTCAACAACATAACAACCAGTTCACGTAAGTAGTGAGACATCAACTCCACTAGTTCCAGAAGTGTGAGTACACCCGCTCCCTTCTGGACTCTTGCATAACCCGAGACATATCCAGATATCCGGGATCCAGCCCAGCTTAAAATACGACCACCTCCAAACACGGCAACGCACCAAAATATGCAACTCTCGCCCAGGAAGTCACCAAACCAAACATCAGAACAGTAATCAAAAGACAACACTAGGTCAAGGCTCCCGACATTACGATAAACAAACCACACTGTGAAACCGTCATCCACTTGTCCAAATAATTCATATATACACCAGCCAGCAAGGGCAGATCAGTAAAAGGTCATCCAAAAGAACACCGCGTCCCCGCCGGGACAACAATCCTGTAATCATTACAACAAACAATCTCGGGCTGTCAGAACAGTAACCATGACTGCGCTGGACGTCACTAAAAAAAACACGCAACGGCACAATAAAGTTTTCTCAAACATTTTTTTCGGTAATAGCAACTGCTAGGTTTCCATGACTACAACTAACAGCTGCGACCTAAACCACGCAATACGTAATGGCGCCGGATACCCCACATAAACCAATCAGCTGAAGAGGATTTCCCAGCATTTCGAAAACGCCAGAAGAGTAACCAGAGCCGAGAAAGAGCAGGAAGAGCGAGGAGTAGCGCATCAGACACCGAGAGCACCGACGATTAAAAAGGTACGATACAGTAAGCCCACACGGGACGCGCTACGAAAATACCGCGCTAACACAAAGCCAGGATTGATGCGATATGCACGCTAAAAAATCATGTTCTAACAGCTAAATTAAGATCTCTTAAGCACGCCCAGTAGGCTGACACTCAATGCGCCACGAGTGAAGCGGTATTTCATAAACACCGTCCCATGCACGGATCAAATATAATACACAAGCGGTGAAGCCCCGCATGGCAACCTGAGCACTAGATCCAAAGGCACCCAAAACTAACGAAAGTTATGAGCATTCAGGCATGACGTTAAATGATCAATCAAGATGCACCAGCTACTATAACAAGTATGGAGCCCCAAATACCACCATAAATCGGTGACTATGACACCCATGGCTCAGCAGCACCAATGACAATAATAGGGTGTAGATGCCAACTGTCTGTGATCTCTTGCCCCCCAGAAAGAAACGAGCAAGACGTACAAGAGACAAGTCATTCCCCGCGAGCTGGCACCTCATATAACACGGCAAGACAAAGAAGACAAGTCCCCTTGTCTTAGAAGGAGCGCAAGTTGACACAAGACTTCTTTCATGCACTAATTTCTCCATTCACAACCATTCAATTCAGCACTAATACTAAATATACACCATTATGATTCGATTACAGGAATAGAAGTCCGATTACAACTCTATATCAGCCCTGACGACGACCTCATAAACACCCCACAGGTCCTCATTCACACTGGTCGAAACGCGTTGGCGAACATGCAGTGATCGTGAACACCTATGTGGGAGACGAATTTAGAAACCATCTCGTCCCCTAAAGCAAACAAATAGAAGGAATGTAATCTACATGTTTGGTCGAACTCTTTACAGTCATAGGTACCCGACTCTGCCCAGGACCGCAATAGTAGCCAGAAGTATAGGAGCTCATCGGCTCAAGTTCTGCAAATCAAATAGTATCGGACACATGATTATTGTCACGCCAAAACCGGCTTTTTGAATGTTTTTCAATTAATTGCAGTGTTATTTTGATATGTTATGAAGTCACTGTATATATGTAAATATATGTCACCGTTTCATGTATAGAAGGAGTGTATCACTAAGGAGTAGTGTTCATTCATTTAAGAATTGATAAGCAAGTGAAAAAAACGAGTTTCAAATCGCAGTCATTAAACAGACTAGTCGATAAAACAAATGGTGTGATCAATGGTGTCAGAGGTAAAATGTATTGTGTAAAAAATAATTTATAATTACGTAATGTTAGATATGGAAAAAATACGTAATCCTAACATTGGCAGTTTCAATCCTCCTAAAATAGGTAATTTTGACGTGCTGCCTTCACTGCTCAATTTAAAAATAGCCTGACATATATACATGATAACAAATGTTTTTCATATACAAAAAAGAACGGCTATTATAAGTGTTCCAAGTCCCGCCTTTAATGTTCATCCCATTTACTTACGATATAGCCACACTTTCAACTTTGAATCACACCATAATGGATTACTTTCCAATACCTGGATTAGTAGATGGTGCATTACTGATTCTGTTCAAAAGTCTTGTGCTGGCCGATTTACCAATAAGTCCAAGTCCCCACCGCTCGGCCAATGCCGTGTGCGGTGCTCTGCGTCTGACATTGGCATAGTTAAAAGTGAAATAAGAGCAAATCTCAGGAAAAGGTCCGGGACCCATCCTTCTGAGATACTGGATGGCCTTTGAGGTGATGGCCTTAGGGTCATCAACGCCATGTGTCTGTGGCCCTGCGCTGTCCACTGCCCCCGGCCTCAACTGCGGTCCACCAGGGCTCATACACCAAATTGAGTCCTGACCGGCCTGGATGTCGCATCACTGCAGAAGGCACACGCCACCACCGCCATGAAAACCTCCTACCACCATCTGCCAGAGTCGAAACAGTGGTCCTGACAGACTCACGGAGTTGCTCACACCTGTCGTGGATGCCATCATCAGACTGACACCCTGCTCGGCACTCCAGGTGCCACTGACTCAGTGCACTGCAAGCCATCATCCGTTACTGATTGAGTTTTGTGCTGTGGAGAGGTTGTGCAGCGATGTCACCACAAGCAGTGTTGGAGTTCTGGGGCGTTGATGAGGAAGATGATGCAGGTGTAACACACCCCACTGCATCTGCATAAGGAATATCTCGAAGGGACACAATCCAAGACTTTTTCTTCACATGGACGCACTCAGCTGTAGTTCCCAGACCTCAGTGCGTTGCAACTCACTGACACTTCCGTTTGCACATTGTGTGCCCTCTGGACTTGCTCAGGCTACCTCCATGAAACTCCGCAGTTGTCCCTGTGATACTGCTGTTGTTTGTTTCCGTATTCATTGTGTTAACTGTTGTATTTGTTGCCAGCACCAACAGCTCCCTGAAGGCTGGCTTGCACCCACCCCACACACATCCAGCACAGGCGTCACTGTACATGTGGCCCTGCCAATAAAGGGGCAGGGTGCATGTGCCTGTAGCCAGTTCAACATCATGTCTGCGTGTGTCCCTGTGGTCTTGTATGCATGGGGGCCCAGGGCCCTGCCACATTACCTTGTGCTGTGTACAGGGGATGCAGGCATGTCACCACAGGCATTGGGTTTGAGCTTGGACATGTAGCTTTGTCGTCACCCACTCAATTCGTAAGGGAAGTGGCCTTGGCCAACATACGCAGGGCCAACTTGGGTGTGTGACTGATATGTTCGTGTCCCTGGGCGTGGTTTTGTACTGTGAATGTGCATCTGCTTGTGTCCCTATGGCAGTGTGGGTCTCCTTTGTGGGGTGTAGGTGGTCCCTGAAGGGTAATTGACACTAACGTATGTGATCTAGTTCGCCCTCCATGGGTTGGGACCCCACCCACACCTGTTGGGCCACCTCCTTTTGGCGTGCTGACACATGGCATTGGGGTCCCATGGGTGGGTGGGTGAATTGTCGTGAGCCAGCTGTGCTTGCGGGTGCTGCCTGCTGTGTGGTCTGTTGCAGGCTCTGTGTTCTCCTCTAAGTAGTTTGGCTGCCCGGGTCCTGGTGGTGGGTTGTGTGGGATGTCCATCGGCTGTTGTAGAGCATCGGTGTCGAAGGTGTGGTGGTCCTCTCCGGCATCACAGATGTGTTGTCTTCTGTGCTCTGCTGGAGGTGTTGTGTGCCCCTCTGCAATGTGAAGGGGAGATGCATATTGACATTGTGTTGACATGTATGTTGGCGCGCTGTTCTGGGTTACATGCAGACTGTATGACAATGTACATTGTGACTGTTTGGGAGGTGCTGACTGCTGCTGCGGGACAGTGTACATTTGGACTACATGACGGATGTGAGGTCGTACGCGTACATTTCCATTTCATGGTTTCCTGCTCTGTCAGATGTAGTAGGCATGTTTCTGTGCATGTGTGGAGCCAGTTGTGTCCTCTGTTCTGCAGAGTCGGCTTTGCGCATTGTCCCACGTTGTCGTCAATGTGGGTGTGCTGTTCTTGCTATGTGTATGTGCTGCAGTGTGCCAAGGGTATGAGGGACATGATCCAGGGTAATTGTGGGCGTGCAGTGTGCTACACCTCGTTGTGCATGTGTGCCATTGTGCCCATCTCCCCCATCCCCCCAGTCCCTGGTCATTACTCACCCTGTTGATGTTGTGTCAGGTCCTCTCGAGCTGTGTCCATACTCCCTACTCCTTGCACCGTCGCCACACTGATGACTGTGGCCTCGGTTTCCTCCAGCTCCTCCTGTGGCGCAGGACTGCCACCTCCTGTCGCCGTTGCAGCCGGTTTGTGCCTGTTTTATGTTGTCACATCATGCCAGCTCCTCTTGGCCTCCTCGATTGGCCTCCTCGGCACTATGACTGCATTCCAGGTGGTCAACTTGTGGGTCAGTTGCTGGTAGTGTTCTGTCAACTCCGTGAAGCTGGTCTTGTTTCCCTGCGGACTGCACCCCGTCTTCCTCTCCCTCTTCTCCTCGGCCGTCCCCGTCCCTGTTGTTCCTTGCTGGTGGTCTGTGGGGGTTGTGGGGTTTGCATTGGCCTCTGCGCTGGGTCAGGGTGCATCCATGTTGCTACGTGCTTTGGCTTGTTTCTGGTGTGTTGTTTCTGTGGTTTATATGGTGCTTTCTCCCGCCAGATGTGTGGGATTTGCAAGCCTGTGGCAGGTTTTCGCTACTTTTTGTACCGCGATTGGCCTCATCGCATGTTTTTGGGGTTTGCGCTTCGCATTTTTGCGGTGTGCCATTCATTTTTACGCTGACATTTGACGCGTTGTGAATACTTGGTTGGCACGGCAAACTTTTCCCACGATAGGCTGCGATGTTGAGAGTTGCATTAGGCTACTCTTGCGGTAGTTATCACACGTTCTTGTGAATATACACCTTAGTACAAAAATATGAGTTTAAACATGCTTTGAAAGAAGTATGTATAAAGTAATGAGTGTAGAGCAATGTACAGAATTGTTTTTTTAACATATTATTTTTTTATGTGTTGGTGGCTATTGAATGTCTTCTTTTGTTTTCTGTTTTCACGATGTGTCCGGGGGGATTGTGACGTTGTCACAAAGATCCCCAAAAGCTAAAGCAAAAAAACCTTTAGAAAAACACTTCACAATATTTCAGATTGTAGGGTGGCTCTGACAAGAGCTGTTGTGTTGGTTGTGTGTATATGGCTGTTACACATAAGACCGGATGCAGAGTTTCAGGTTACGTAGAATCACCCTGTTGCCTTCATCTGTAAAGTGCACTCCATCATTTCTATAAATTCCATGCATGTCAAAATGCAGGCTGTTGTTATAGATACAGCCCATGCGATGGTCTCTGTGAAATTCTGAAATTGTTTTATTAACCTGTTTCATTTGCTTTGTCAATCTGTGGACAGATTGGATTTGACCACTTCCATTTCTGTCTTTGGCATATATTGGAGTACACCAGAGGTCTTCAATCTGTGGGACGTGACCCCCAGGGGGGCCCTGAACTCCTGGGAAGGGGGTCACGTATTTCCAGGCCTAACTTCTGCCTGGAATACAAAACATGCTCTTCCTTTTGGACAAAGTCAACAGCGATGGCTAAAATGCTTCAGCTGAAGTTAATTGAGTGTCATGTAGACAAGTAAAAAAATCCTTCAAATGAGCCTTCATGCGAGGGTGCCTGCTTGCCTGAATGAAATGCAAATGTACGCTAGGAGTTAATATGCACATGTAAAGGATGCTTGGGAGTGGTTCTGGCTTTAATTGCTCGAATCACTTCAAGCATTGTGATGGCAAAGATGTGTTTTTTTGTGTGGTTGTTAGCAACTGGGCTGGAATGTGTGTGCTTTTAATAATAACTGTATTTACACAGCACTTAGTACCCCGAAGGAGGTGTTGCAGGGACAGTTATGCAAAAAAAAACATGCATCACTTATGGTGTGATATTACACAAATCTACATTTTGGAAGCTCCATTTTATCCTAAAACTCTGCACATTTTGCAGCAGTCTATCGTATAATGTGTGTAATACACGTTTAAAATAATGACTTACACATTCACTGTGCTTTCTGTCACATGCTGTGACCTCATAGCACTAAAAATACACAAGTCACTATTTTCCACTGCATCAATCAAATTTAATTCTATCGCTCTCTGGTTAAACACAGACCTAGGCAGTGCATTAAATCATAGAGGTTTTATAATGTACAATATAGTGCATTTCCCACTGAGTAACAACTTTTTGAATTTATTTTTCATTTAAGCTACCCATTATTTTATATGTAGCTACCTGATGGTAAAAGACCTAAAAAACTAACAAAATATTTTGGGGCTGATTTATGAGAGGCTTGTGCCGCTGGAGCGTCAATTGCTTTGAAGCTTCAGCGGCACAAGCATCTCAATCATATCTATGAGGCGAGGCAAAGTCACCCTGCGTGGCTTTGCATGGCATCATAGATATGGAGTAAGACAAAACAGCGCAAGTCACTGCTTTTCCTTACTCTATGTCAAGTAGGCATTCCATAGGCATTGCGGGGGTGTTCCCACACAACGCCCATGGATTTCAACGCTGCCCCAGATTTACAAAACCATGTAAACCTGTAGCAGTGCCAAAACCTTACGCTTCCCCACAGCAGGCGTTTTTTCCCCTTTCCATGTGTGCTCTATTCTGCAGCACACATAGAAAGAGGAATACCCCTCAGGATTGTTTTTGTGCGGGAAGGTGCCCTTTCCTGCACAAAAACCATCCTGCCTATGTTGAGGCTAATTGTGTGCCAACATAGGGGGAAAAGGAGACAAATGCACCATATTTCATAAAGGTGCATTCCTGTCCTTTCACATTGGAGTAGGGCAGCGCAGCAAAAAGACTTGCAGCGCTGCCGTACGCCAATGCCTCATAAATGAGGCCCTTTGTCTTTGGTCTCACCTTTGACCACACCCCCAACCACTGACCTTTTTTTGCTAAACACTGTTTAATTTATTTCCCCAATGTATAAATGATTTGCTGTGGGAATTGGGGGCATTTATGATTGTTGATACTTGGCAATAATGAGGAGGCCCAAGTTATAGAAATTGTTGTCAGGAAAGGGTCCTTATGCCTAAAAGTTTTTGACAGGGGGGTCTCGGCATCAAAAAGTTTGAAGACCTCTGGAGTACACCATGACAGTGTGAGGGAAAAGCAACATCAACTATACAAAGGTTCCTTTCATTAGGATTTCCAGCCCTACTCAAGTCAATGTGCCTAGGTCATTGCCACCACAGTGCACAATTATGAGGTGAGGAGTTTGGAAATCAGCAATAGAGTTAAACAAAGCAAGCATCTGATGAAACTTTAACCCTCTCTGACCAAACCAAGGGCCATATTAGCAAGGACTTGCGATAATCACCGCAAAGCACGCTTAGCGCTGTATTTTTTATCGTCGGCTATCGCTGGTTTAGATCGCGGAGATAACGCGTTATTATCAACGTTTATCTCCAAGGCGATAATAAACCAGCGATAGCGGCGATTCTCCTTTAATAACGGGGGAATATCAGCGATGAATTCCCATCGCTAAGGAAAAGGTCGCTTATAGGCAGTAGGATTCAGCCGTAGAATCCACTTCCCATAGAAAACAATTGCTAAGTCAGGATTTTAGCAGGTGTTAAAATCCAGAGATAATCGCGGTTAGCGCTAGTTTTTTTATCGCTTTGCGGGCATTGCTAATAGGGAGAAGTTGTGTTAGCGACTTCTTCCTATTACTTTTAGTGAGGAACGCCCACTTTGCATGTCATGAGCGATAAATATCGCTGACATGCAAAGCGGTAAAAAAATGGACCCTATCGCCATTAAGCTGTCGCTAACAGTTGTTGGTGTCAGCTTGCTAATAGGGCTATAAAAATATCGCCGCTTTATCGGCAAAAAGTGCCGCTAAAGCGGCGATACTGCCCTTGCTAATATGGCCCCAAGTAATCTGCACATTTGGCAAACCCAAGTTTCTGTCAATACCTCTCTTTTTTCAGCCTCTTTAGCCCAATAGATATAGCTGTTGGCCACAATCTATACTCTAAGCATTTTGAAGTGAATGAGCAATAGTAGTCAGGAGAAGGCTGGAGCTGAATAAGGCTGTTTTCCAAATGAAAAGTAGTTAAAATGGAGGCGTTTTAAAAATAAAATATATTTCATTAGATGCTGTCAGCATGAAAGTGAATAAAATTAGGTAGTGCGTTGGATGCTTTAGCAAGAAGTCTTATTATTGGCTGTTGTTTAAGAAAAAAAATTTCGTGGATTAGAGTAGTCACAAATAAAAGGTGAGAACATGTTGTCCACCTATATATGAATTAGAAAGAAGTAATACTTGTTAGGTATATATTGGGAAGTATTTGTCAATGTGGTTTGAAACTTATATGACCACTTTGCATATGCTTAGATGTGAACTATGGTTCCTGTGGTTGCACATAGCTAGATATACAGTGGAACTTTTGAGTTTACTTAAAGATGCAGAGAGGTATACATTTTTGGAAAGATGGCTTGAAGGTGTGCATCTATTAAGAATTTGCATGTAGGAGGAGGAGCCTAGCGCGCACCCAAGATGGCCGCGTAGGTGCGAGGCTCCCGAGGACCTCCGCGACCTCCTGCATAAATCCTGACCGAATCCTGTCCTAGATGAGGGGACTGTGTTTGTGAACCAGAGTTGAGGTGACGCCTGTTTTCCGTTTTCAATTCGGACCTCGGACACCGGCGGGAGCACCGATTAAGGTTTGCGGCCTTCTCCACGCCGGCCCCCCGTACTGGAGTTGTGGGGCGATCCGGCGACAAAGTGAATAACAGCGGCGGGCAAGGCTGGGTGACTCGCGCACCCCGCACTTTCACTTTCGCTTTTGCGCCCTCCTTGCTGCCAGGCGAGGTAGGGTCGCGCAGCGGTGTGCGGTGGTGTGGCCTCGTTGGGGTGCCCTGCCGGCCCGCCGGCTGCGGTCCGTCCTGCGGAGCGGTGGTCGCCCCCCCCCCGGAACCCTGGAACGGGATTGTCTACCCCCTTTTTGAGGAGATTGGCTCGATTTGGGACCGCGACCATGGCCACAAAACAAGATGGCAACCGGGCTAAGGTGAAGTCGACCCGTCGTGGCGCGGCCCATCAATCCAACAATATGGACCGCTACACC
The DNA here is from genome assembly GCF_964204655.1 of Triturus cristatus. Classification (NCBI taxonomy): domain Eukaryota; kingdom Metazoa; phylum Chordata; class Amphibia; order Caudata; family Salamandridae; genus Triturus; species Triturus cristatus. Next base: position 630,685,046 of record NC_140587.1, read on the forward strand.
CTCCAGAAGGGATCTCCAGAGGCGCTACGTAGATCCCCTACGGGCCCGACTGACGCTCCTGCTCTGCCCACGGACCTGACCCTCCGAGACGTCATGGGCGCCATCGCCGAGATGAAGGCCTCGGTGGACCAGCGCTTTGACACTCTGGCGCAGAAGATCGACTCGGTCCTCGTGGACGTGGGCCTCGTGAGAGCCGATCTCTCAAAAACAAATGACCGGGTTGATTCTTTGGCCCACTCTACCTCGGGCCTCACGTCCGACGTGGCGGCCCTCCAACAGGAGGTGCGCAGGCTCGGCCAGGCGAGCGCCCTGATGCATCGTCGACTGGAGGATTCCGAGGGTCGGGCCCGGAGGAATAATGTCCGCATCATCGGGGTGCCGGAGGGACGCGAGGCAGAGGCAGCGGATCTGTTTGTGGAGGACTTGGTCCTCACCCATCTCCAGCCTCGGGGGCTGAGTAAATTCTTTGCAGTGGAACGTGCCCACAGGGTCCCCGGGGGTAGGCCTAAGACCGGAGCCCCTCCGAGGCCTCTCATCGCCCGGATTTTCAATTTTCGGGACAGGGACGCTATCCTGCAGACCTCCAGGCTACAAGGGCCGGTCAGACTTGACAATATGGATATTAATTTCTATCCTGACTTTACTCTGGCGGTCCAAAAGCAGCGACTGAGTTTTCTTGGTGTCAAACGTCGCCTACGGGACCTGAATCTCAAATATGCGATGCTTTTTCCGGCTAAGCTGAGGGTGGAGGTGGATGGCCGCACGCACTTTTTTGATCGTCCCGAGGCGGCCGGGGACTGGCTGGACACTCTGCCCGGAGATCGGGGCCGGGGGGGTGGGGGGGGAGCGGTTGGTGGGGAGGGCCCGCCGGATCAGGACTGAGGGACTAATGGTAGGCCTTGCTCTGGACTGTGTTATTGTCACCATTGACTGTTAGGGTAAGTTCCCCTCCTGCGGAGGTCGTGCGGGGTCTCTTGGGGGATCTCCCTCCTCCTCTGGGGGACTAGTTAGTTTTCTTTCCATGGGGCGACAGGCACACTGCACTTTGGGGGGGCTGTTCGGGCTCATGCAGGGGTGCAGGGTGGGGGGAGTTCTGTTGGGATGGGTGGGTTGGGGTGGGGTGTGGTTCGTTTCTACCGCAAGGCAAACCCTTTATTGTATTGGTTTTTTTGAGATGCTCTCGGGGGGACAAATGATGGCTTCTGTATGTGATGGGGGGTAGGGACCTGACGTTGTTGTCCTGGAACGTTAACGGACTGGGTGATAGGATTAAGCGGGGTGTGGTCCTGCAATATCTGAAACGGATTTCGCCTGATGTGGTCTTTTTGCAGGAAACACACCTCATTGGTAACTCCTATTGTGCCATGAACCGACGTGGTTATCGTTTGGTGGCCCACTCGGGCTTCACATCAGGCTCACGAGGGGTGGGCATTATGGTCAAGACCTCGCTCCCGCTAGAAATAGATGAGGTGCGCCATGATGAGAGGGGACGCTACACTGTCTTGGTGGGGAGAATGGAGGGCAAGGTAGTCGTCTTTGTCTCAGTGTACGTCCCACCGGGGTTACAGTCCACCACCTTTGCGGACCTGGGACGCCTCCTGCTTGACCTTCCGGGGGGGCTTCTGGTGGTTGGGGGGGACTTCAATGCGGTGGCTTCTGGGACTCTGGATCGCTATCCCCCTAGGGACCTCCCCCGGGCACAAGCGTGGCTGTCTGGCCTTTTGGACACGCTGGGATTGGTGGACTGTTGGCGTCTGAAGCACCCCACTCAACTGCAGTACACCTTCCATTCGGGGGCCCATGGTAGCCTTTCGCGGCTTGATTATGTCCTTGTCCCTGCGGCCTATGCCGGGAGAGTGGGGGAGGTGCGCCATCTGGCGCGGGGTATCTCAGATCATTCCCCACTCCTGTTGCACTTTGATGTCTTCCCGAGGGGGGAGGGCAGGGTAGCTCCAATCAATGCCTGGTACCTGCGTGACCCCACTATTCGTGCTGACTTGATTAAATCCTTGCAACGGTATTTTGAGGAGAATGTGGGGTCTGTCCCGTCGGCCATTTCCCTGTGGGAGGCTTTCAAGACTGTGCTTAGAGGGGAGGCCCTCTCCTTTATTTCCCATGCCCGGAGGCGCGCACAGGAGGAGGTGACCCGGGTGGAGGCCGAAATCACTGAACTGGAGGGTGATCTGGGGAGTGGGGTGACTGACGCTGCGCTGCACGTTCTACACCTTAAGCAGGCGGCTTATAGGTCCCTCGTCACGGAGGCGGCCAGGGGCCTCAGCAGAGAGCAACAGGGGCGATTGTATGATGTGGGTGATAAGGCTGGTAAGTTGATTGCGTGGTTGGATAGGAAGGAGAGAGCTAATCGTGTGGTCCCGCTGATTGAAAGAATGGATGGTGTACGTGTCACTGAGCCGGAAGGCATTGTCTCTTGCTTCGCGGATTATTTCCGCGAGGTATATTCCCCGGTTTCTCCCTGCCCGGAGGAGGATTCCCATGCCCTGCTGCGTGACATCGCGCTGCCCTCCCTCTCAATGGAGGACAGGGAGTTGATGGATGCCGCCCCCACCTCGGACGAAATTGCCCTCGCCATCCGCTCGGTCGCTTCTGGCAAGGCCATGGGCCCGAACGGCATTCCTATCGAGTTGTATAAATTGCGACCGGACGTACTGGCACCCCACCTCCGCGCTATGTTCCTTGCGGCTCACTCGCGGGGCTCCCTCCCGCCGGACCAGCGTCTGGCTACCATCGTGGTTATCCACAAGGAGGGCAGACCGCGAGACCGGGTTACATCCTACCGGCCTATCTCGCTCTTGAACGCGGAGCCTAAAATCCTCGCCAAGGTGCTCGCTAACCGGCTGGTCGGCGTGGTGGGCGATTTGGTCCACCAAGACCAGTCCGGCTTCATTCCCCATCGCAATACGGCCCTTAATCTGCGGCGCTTGCACGGGGTGCTCGCGCGTGTCCCGTTCGTGCGGGAGCCGGCCATTTTGGCGTCCCTGGACGCCACCATGGCGTTCGACACGCTCGAGTGGCCCTACATCTGGCCGATGTTGGCGAAGTTTGGATTTGGCCCGGGATTCATCAGTTGGGTCAAATTGTTGTACTCGGACCCATTGGCACAGGTGGTGGTGAATGGTCGAGTCTCGGCCCCATTCGTGCTGGGACGGGGCACGCGACAGGGTTGTCCCCTGTCGCCGCTCCTTTTTGCATTGGCCCTGGAACCCCTGGCGGAGTGGCTGCGGTGGCACCCTTCCATCCGAGGTCTCCGTTGGACCCCCGAGTATGAGGACCGCGTGTCCCTCTACGCTGACGATATCCTTTTGTACTTAGCCTCCCCGCGCAAATCACTGATTGCCCTGGTCGATGTTCTGCGCTCCTTTGGCCGCAATTCAGGTCTTGTCATTAACTGGGCTAAATCCTGTGTCTATGTGCTTTCCGGGGAGGCTCCTGTCCTCCCTCGGGGCTGTCCGATCCAGATTGCCTCGCAGGGATTTCGATACCTGGGGGTCTATATTACGCTGGACCCGGTGGCCCGCTACGAGCGAAACTTGCTTCCACCCTCCAGCGCTTGAAGGAGGACGTCGCGCGCTGGCGGCGCTTGCCGCTTTCGCCGCTCGGCCGGGCGGCACTGTTCAAGATGATGTCATTGCCACGCTTTCTGTACGCTCTCCAGAACACTATGGACTTGGTCCCGGCGCGCTACTTCCGTGAGGTGGAAAGCTTACAGCGCCGTCTGTTTTGGGATGGGAGGCCGCGTATAGCCCTGGCAAAATTGACGCTCCCGTGGTACGACGGAGGGATCGCCCTCCCGGATATTAAGCGGTATTACTGGGCCTCCCAGTTAGCTGCAATTAATCACGGCTTCTATGGGCCCGCCCTAAACCCGGCATTTGAAATGGACAAAATGCTCCTACCCGGTGGCGACTACAACCGAGCGCTCTATACTAGCGTGCCCGATTCCCGCTTGACGGGACCCACGCGTGTCATGGTGCGAGTATGGCACGCGGCTAATGCAGCTATGGGATGGAAGGACCGTTTGACCCGGGCGTCACCGTTGTATGCGTCGGAGAGGCTTGGCTCTTTGTGGACCTCGAAGGGCTTCGAGAGGTGGGAAATGATAGGCATCAGTACAGTGGGAGATCTCTGGACGAGGGGAGGATTCAAGACATTCGAGACGCTGCAGGCGGAGTTTCAGCTGCAGGGCAGTGAATACTTTCGCTACCTGCAGGTCCGTCACGCACTGGGTTCCGTCTTCCCAGACGTGGCCTCCATCCCGGAGTCCTCCCCCCTGGAGGATAGAGTGCTAGATGGCCACGTTCCGGACAGCACGATCTCCCTCATTTATAAGAAATTGATAAATGACCGCTCGGGCCTACTGACTGGCCTCCGCGAGGCTTGGGTTGCCGATGGGCTGGAGTTGGACGACGAGGACTGGATTTCCGCGGTGGCCTCTCCGAAGGAGGTGGCCATCCCGGCTCGCCTTCGCTTCGTCCAGCTTAAGATACTCCACCAGCTGTATATGACGGGGCCAAGGCTTCAGCGTATGGGCTATGCCGAGGATGGATTGTGTAAGCGTGGGTGTGGTGCCTTGGCGACTTTTTTACACATTCTGTGGGAATGTCCGAAGGTGGAGCGATTCTGGCGTGGTGTGCATGAGGTTCTGCGAGCGGTTACACATGTCGCGCTGTTGCCTGAAGCGAGGAGATGCCTGCTGAATGTGTGGGAACCGACTGATTACTCGGTTCCGCAGACGCGATGGGTGACTCTGGGATATATGATAGCTAAACGTGACATTGCTCAGCTGTGGGGATCTCAGAGACCCCCGGCGGTGTCGGCTTGGAAAGAACATATGGATTGGTGCATGTTCCGAGAAAAGGTGGTATATGTGGCGCGGGGTAAGCCTGGGGCATGGGTGAAGATATGGGGCCCCTGGAACGCTTACCGCGGGGGTATTTGCGAGCCGCCGTTGTTGCCTCCCGCTTCACCAGCTCCATCCCCATAGTTGACCCCCTCCCTCAGCCCTGGGCACATTGTTCTCCCAGTCCCGGATCAGTTTCCCTCCCCCTCTCTGGATTTCTTTGGATGGTTGGGGTTCCCCACTTGAGGAGCACGTGTTGTCATTTTCGATTGTGGGTTGCCTTGCGGGTGTGGTTTTATGTTGTTGTGTTGTATAAAACGAAACCGTATTGTGGGTTCAGAGTTATGTGGCCCGCGTTGTTGATACCTCCTGCTTTATCGTCTATGCAAAGCCAAGTGCCTTATTGTATGTATGTCATTTGCTTTTGTCACTTTAGCGGCCGGCCGGAAGGTTGTAGGCCCATACTTGTATATATTTGAGATTGCAATAAACGGTTTCAAAAAAAAAAAAAAAAAGAATTTGCATGTATGTTTACATGGTGATCTATGTTCATTAAGGCTGATGAAAATTTCATGTATATGGTGAGGATGGTGTTTTTTCTTTAAACATGATTTGTTTAAAATTGAGAAGTATTAATAGTGCAGAATGCCTTGAGAGTTCTTTTTCTAGCTTCATTTGGTGTGTAGCATTTGTTTGGAAAATGCTGAATATATGTTTTAGAGGCCGAAGAATTATTTGAGAAATGGTGCAAATATACCATTCACAAAAGGTTTTGTGCTCTAAAAGATTTTAAATGTTGTTTTCCATTTTAGAAACTTACTGATGCATGTGAATGCTCAGTAACAAAACACTGTATGCTGCTAGAGAGCTATGTATGCAATTATATGCCAAGTGTGATATCTAGACTTCAGTCACACATTGCTCAGTAGGAAAGCATATATAGTAAAACAGGTAGTTTGATAGTGACAAAAGGAGATAACGAATGAGTCAGATATATAGTCACAACAGTTATGTATCTTACAGTAATAAAGATACTTTCACAGTCAGTCAGGAAGCAGTCAGGTACTTATGCAATCCTTCACCCACTAGTGAGAATGTCATAAAATCAGTGATTCAGTATCCATTGAGTTATTCTATTGCCTAGACACTACACATGTACTCTTGCAATCAGGCAAGCAGAAATGATGTAGTCATTCAACTATGAGGCACTACTTCTACAGTCATCTAATAACCCAGAGAGTAGCTATTTCTGTATGCGATGTAGGAGTCTGTAGGTAGAAGTTATGCAGTCATCTAAGCATACACCTACAACCCATGCAGTCATTGAAATACTGAGGCACACGCATGAACACTCAGGTACCACTCATTCAGTCATCTAATTACGAAGAGTACTACTGTAGTAAACCTGTTATTCATCTGGTAGCTATGTACTCATTCAATTACTAAGGGAATACTCTTGCACTAATACAATCACCCCAGCAGTATACTTAATTTCATCCAATCTCTCAAGGTTTAAGACAGGAGTCATGCAATCACTCAGACACTAGTCATGCACCCATGTAATCAGCCAGACATTACTGATGCACTCCTTGAATTATCCAGGCACTACCCATGTAGTTATATAAACACCCAGGCATTACCTGTTTACTGAACCAAAAATACATCGGCAGCAGACAAATAGTTATGCAATCAATGAAACACTACTGGTGCACTCATCCAATCTGCTAGGTGCTATGCTTACACTTACACAATCATGTATGCAATGTCCATGCACTCTAAAAATCCTCTATATACTATCTATGCACCCCTGCAATCATCCAGACACTAAAGTTGCACGTATTTAAGTATCCAACCAGTATCTATGCATGTATTGAATTACCGAGCCATTAATCACGCACTTATCTAATTATTCAGGCACTAATAATGCACTCATCCAAACAGTAGTGATATACTCATGTAAACATGCAGGCAGTAACTCTGCAGATATGGAATGACCCATGGAGTTCTAATATACTCAGGGAATCATCTAGGCAGTACCTGTATCCTCGAAGAATCGCCTGGGTACTATATATGCACCAATTCAATCATCCAGGGAGTATTCATGTATTCAGCCACAAATACATGTTTTACAAGTTTTACTGAACAATATGTAGTGCTTTAGAACCATCTGGTGAATTATATATGTAAGCTGTGACATACTCTTGGATGTAGTTGGAAGAATCAGTGAGGCATATGCTTTGATAGACATTAACATGCAGATTGTTATATGCAACATTTCCCAAATTTAAATCTTATACATTTAAGTAGAACAGTACTGAGAAAGTAAATAGAGTACTAACACAGTGGTAGAGAGGCATCCAATAGCTATTATGTTGTGTTTGTATTTATAGCGCTGAGGCACTATATGTACTTGTATACTTGGGGCTAAATTTAGAAGAAAGTAATGCAGTGCGGAGCTACAAGCTATTTGGCTGTGTCATGCTGCAATATTTTCAAAGCACAGGGATGCGTCATATTTACAATATGATGGATTCCTATGCTCTCCCCTGTGCTGGTGCAGAACTGGCTGCCATGCACCAACGGAGGCCCCCCTGCATCATTGTGCAAAGGACCCTGTGTAGTTGGGATGATTGTTTTTGTGCAGAAAGGGACCCCTTTCTGTATAAAAACAAGCACAGGAAGTATTTTCCTCTTTGTATGCATGCTGTAGAATGCAGCATGCATAGAAACAGGAAAGAATGAGGTGAAAAAATGTATTTCTCCTTGTTGCATCCCCTACACCTCCCCTGGGGGGTACCACCCACAGCTACACCCATGGCATGCTTCTTTCATGCAAAGTGCTGCTTCAAAAGCACTTGTATTTATAAAGCCAAGAAAAGCTACGCAGAGTGACTTTATGTGTCTGTAATATATAGCACCACATTACAGTTCCGGTGTGTCAAAAAAAGTGACACTCCGGAAAGTGCATGGGGCTTGTAAATATGCCTTCTTGCCTTGATGTTCATTTAAATTTTACTACATAAGGGATAAACTGTTTTTTCACCATGTGTAAGTGAGATATGCTGTAGATGTGTTGTACAAGAGGATGCTAAAATGTTAAAAGGTAAGTAATAAATAACGTTTTGTGTTTTGCTCTGGGTTTGCTATATTGAAATAAGTGCATGTAGGGTTATTTATAGGTTCACCTGTAGATTTAAAACTGCAACATCACATGAAAACTATTTTTGTATTATGTGGAAGTCAGTATTACAATAGTTGGTAGATAGGCTAGGCTAAAAATTTAAATATACTTTATTTTTTTTACAGAACAATATCTACATAACTACACACAGTTACAATGCCCTGAAAACCTTGGACAAAAAACAACAGAAGCAACTACAGTATATTTGCAGAAATGATTTACAAAAGGGGCAAAATGCTGCAAAAGTGGTAAAAGAAAAATGAGCTACTGGTAAGAGGACAAAGTCATTTCTTAAAAGTATATGCACACATTTTCAAAAGTTTCAAAATAAAGAAAATGAAATTATGACTATGAGAAACAATAAGAGTGGACAAACTGTACTTTGCAAGAACGACAAAAGATTGTGAAAGACATGAACTCACCTTAACCAGGAGACAGAAGCAGTTTACGAAATCAGTGCCAGAATGTTTCGTAGTAGAGTGGTTATAAATCTACAGAGAACTATGAAGAAGTATAGAAGAAGGAGAGAAGCACTGAAACAGAAAGAACAAGTTGAGAGAGTAGTTGATAAGGCCTTTGCTTTGAAGAGGAAGCTTTTCATTTTGATTCTAAACAGAATGAAGACTCTTGACAAAATAGTGTTGCGCATAAAGAGACAAAACCATAGGAAAAGATTAGTGATTAGAAGTAACTTTTGTACACTTTTTAGTGAAGAATGGATGCATACTTCTAATACATAACCTTTTTTTTAATGAAGGCAACTATCTCCAGGATAACAAATTAATTCATGCTATTGATGAAAGTGGACAATGTTATGAATTGAAGAATGGCAGTCCTATAGCAAAAGAGCGTGATCGTACCTAGAAATGTAGAATAAGTTATTGCAGGAGAGGTACAAGGGGGGGCGTAGTCAGGCCCCTGTATTCAAATGGAATTGTAGTAGTGTTTGTAGTATTAGACAGCAATCCATTGCTATATTAAGGGTATTCCTATGTATATTTCCAAAGTGAAGTTTAAAACATAAAATAAGTACTTTACAAGGTTTAGATCCTTGCAAGCTGAGAAGGCATACAACTTCGTAGGGACACTCACTAGCTTGTTTATCAAAGAAAGTGTGCCAAAGCACCTTTCATCATTTTAGGATGTTAGCTGTACACCACTCAACATGGCAAACTTTAGTTAAGAGGCTGTATTAAGTGAAAACGCCTGCTTCATGTTTAGGAGAAATGAATAGGGCACTTTTGCATGGTACTGTGGCAGATGTAGAAAAAGTTTGCGATGATGTGCTGATTCGTTTAATTGGTCCTGAACAGGACTGTAGGGGAATCGAAGAGTTGATAACAGGAGGAGTTGTAGAACAGGACACAGGTAGTACAGTAGGTAGTTTTGAAAAAGAGAATGCAAAATTTAAGACAGTATGTGCTGAAAAACCAGAGTATGTTTGTATATGCTTTTGAAGCACTCACTACACGAATCAAACGTGGGCTGTTGTACTATTTAAAAAGTGAAATGGAGAATTATGATAACTGGCAAAAGTTTGCACTGTACTTATTTGTAGAAGAAAGATTTCACTTGTCCACACGACGAGTTATATGTAAGTACTGCTACACTAAATTAGAGGATAATAAAAAGCCTTTTAGAGCTGTGCATATCTAGTTAGAACTGGTTCCCATTCCAGAAGCACTTCAAGATTTAAAAATTTATGAGTCCATTCTTATCCAAACTATTCATCCATTTCAAGCTATAGTACACATGGAGCCAAATACAGGCAAGTTATTCCCAACAGAGCTGCAAAAAGGTCTAAATGGTAGAGTAGTGTATTTGCCATTAGATGTCAAGAAAAGCATTGAAACTGTATGGGTATATAGAGATTTAGAGGAAGGACTAGTAATTCTTGTAAATGGTGTGCCTGCCAAGAACAAGAAGCTATGGAAGTAGTTAGTAGATGTTACCAAAGTTAAAAAAGCAACTTTATATATGGTACATAACAATGTTTACTATAAAAACGTGGAAAGCCAGCAAGATATCACACATATGGAGGATCAGACATTTCTATCGACAGGTCAGATAGAGCCGTGGATCAGTCCAGGACAGAAGAAATTTATGAACATGATAGCATCCACTCATTGCGCTCTAAATAGGTTTTTGGTGATGTCATTTAGCTCTTTCAAATGAAGGAACCAAAAGGAACCCCATTAAGTGTGTGGGAAAGAAGTTTAAAAGTTCGGTATTTCCCACATCTTTTTCCTACTGGAGTAGGTGGCAGGTATGATGAGCAGCCTGTGCAAATACCTGCAGCTGAGTATAGATGTAGTAGATTTTATTCAGAAGATCCTAGATTTTGTCAATGTATTCCATATATAATTTACCTACTATTTGAGAGTGATTTGTCTGGCCTCTCAGATGCTGTGAATCATATTCTAAAAACGGGAATTAATTTGCATAATATATCAGCAAGAGAACATTTGGAAAAGTTCAAGGAAAAGGTGAGCACTTGGAATACAATTTAATAAACCTAATGGCATGTCAGCGTGGGACTAATGAATATTGGTATTCTGGATTCCCACAAACTGTCATCTCACAAGGAAGAGTCAATAGCTTTGTGTCTGCAGTCAGATATACACATACAAGGAAATCACCAAAAAATACATACAACCTAAGAAGAACATAGGCCTCCAAGTACATTAATGACTACAACCCTGTGATTCTGAAGATGTGGAATGCAATAATGGGTGTGCAGTTTGTTGCAGACAACTCAATTGCTGTTGCTTGGTATGTTACATCTGATATAGCAAAGTCTGAGAAAACTGAGATGAAAGAGATGTGGGAGGAGATTTCAGCAGAAAAGAGTCTTACAAAGAAATTAAACAGTTTTAGTTTGAAAATGCTTTCTCACAGAGAGATGGGCTTCTACCAATGTGTAGACCAGTTAAACTCAGCTAGTTTGTTTTTTTAATCTATAAATCTAGAGGAGTTCTATGGGTGAGTTTAGGGCTTTCTAATACTCGTAACAGAAAACTTAAGTCTTTTCCAGAATTTGAGCCACAGAGTACATATATTCTGAAGAGTAATATGCTGGATACGTACTATCCAAGAAGAAGTCATCATCTGTAAAGGATGTGCCTTTATGAAATACTTCAACATTATACTTTCAGAAGGAATGGCAGTAAAAACATAGATGAAGGTAAATTTGCTATGGCTGGATGTGAAGGATGTTTGGTGAGACATAACTAAGGAATTGTAATCAAGCATTGAAAGCTAAGTTGCCAGACTACAGACAAAAGAGATTTTTTCTATTTAGCCGTGTTACCGTTTTTTAAGCCATGGCAAAATGAAAGTGAGCTACTAGGAGAATTTGACTGTTATGAAGACTCTTTCAATGCTGTGAAAGACAGCATTGAGTGCTTTGTGTTACCAGTGTATCTTCAAATGTTGAGAGATGAGATTGAACAAGAAGAAATAATTGCTGCTGAGACAGCCAAGCATTGAAAAGGAAGCTGCAATAACTATGAATGAGGTGGGGAATGCAATGCATAAAGTAAGACAAGAATCTGTGGATATAGAACTATTAATACAGCAATTGAATGCAGATCAGAAAGAAAATTTTGATGAGGTAAAAGGTAAAGTAGAACATGGGTTTCTGCATGAGAATAAAAAGTGTGCATGTTTTACGATCCCTTCGCTCAGAAACAGCTTGTAATATCATTGTTCCCAGAGTAAAAAAAGTAGATTGGGGCGGGAGAAGTTTTACTGGCAGCACCTCCCATCTCTGGAACAGCCTCCTTTTATTCCTGAAAAAGGAAATATTAAAAACTAACTACGATTTACTTTTGGAGGAAAACACTTAATAGTGTTTGGAGACCTGCTACAACTAACTCCCGTAAAAGGGCAACCTGTATTCAAGAAACTACTACATAATGAAACAAGGAATTCACTAGGAAGCATTGGAAATGTGAACATTTGGGAAAACTTTCAATATACAGAGTTAATCCAAAATATGTGCCAAGCAACAGATATGCATTATGGAGATATACTAAATCATATAAGACAGGGAGTCCTCACAGAAGAGGGAAAGGCAGTTTTACAAACCCCTCTAATCAAATATTTGTTTCCAAGTAATGTTTCAGCTGCTGAAGTAATGTACAATTTTGTTAAGAAAGAGAAGCCTTTTGTTCATTTGATGCCAACTCTTGAAGAATGTGATAAATTCAATGACCAATTATTGCAACTGGAAAAAGAAGAGATTGTCAAAATTAGAGCCAATGATGAAATGGAACACTAAGGAGTTACAGGGCTACTGACAGAAAAGCTGTAATCAGAATTGGATAGATTAGAAAAGTCTGTGTCAAAAACTGCTGGATTACAAAAACAGTTACCTGTCTGTAAAAATTGTTGTGTAATCTTACCTCGTAATTAAAATGTTGAAGAAGGGCTAGTGAATGGTGCAATGGGTAAAGCTATGAAATTTGTTAATTATCCAAACAGAAATGATGTGGAATACTTAGCCATAAAATGTGATGATATTGTTGAAGTTAAGCAGATTGGTAGATGTGTTGTACGTTTCCTACTTCTGAAAAAGTAGTTCCCAGTGTCTTTACCGTATGTAGTAACTATTCTTCAATTGCAAGATTTAAGTGTAGATATAGGTCTTGTTAATATTGGTAGTTGTGTATTCAAAGAAAGAATGTCATATGTTTCTTTGTTGTGAATTAGAAAATTGTCTGGTTTATTTCTGATTGATTTTGACGAGAAGAAAGTGAGTGTTGATGTGAGCTGTGTAACTGAATATAATCGGTTAAGAGCTCAATATGCACATCATTTAGGCCAGTGTCCTGTGGTTCAAAATGCAATACTGTAACCAAAGCAGAAAATATCTAAAAGTCAACAAGGAAGAAAGAAAAAAGAAAGCTAGAGCACAATGATTAAATACAAGGCTATCACTTTGATAATACATCTGGAGTAAACTGTTATGCAAATGTAGTGGTAAAAGTACTATATCATTTGCCTAATGTTACACATTTTATTAAAGAAAAGATAGATACAAGAATGTCTTCTCAACTGTGTAGTTTACTTGAAGATTTTGAGGTGATCAAAGAATTATACATTCTGCTACTGGAATAAGAGCACTCACCGATGACTGTACTGGATCAGTGGTGTTCTCTCAAAATCTTCAAGAATTTCAAATGGTAATGCTAGGACTATTAGATAAAGATGTGAATATCAATGAATTATTTGGTTTAACTTATAAATGGACCCACAACTTTGAAGATTGTGAATTTACGTCTAGCACTGAAATTAATTCAGAACGATTCCTCTACTTGACATTACCAGATTGTGAAGCTGTGCTGTTTGAAGATTTAACTACAAACGCCTATCAAGCTATGACCTTTCCAAACTGCAGATCAGAATTTAGACCAACGTCGCTTCTACAGAGGTTGGAAAATATATCATAGTCATGCTACAACGTTGCAGAGTGGATGGTACTAAGTTAGGAACTGAAATTACAAACTTTAAAGCTTCACACATTTTCATCTCAAAAAGAACTTTGACAACTATAGCAATCATATTTCTTGAAGGAGTTAATATAACCTCTGGACACTGCACAATATTTATAAGATGTCAAACAGGATGGACAGAGTGCAATGACATACGAGTGACATTCAAATCAAGACTACCTGAAAGGTTATCAAACTCATATCTGCTGTGTCTAGAACCGAAGTTCTAAGGAGAATCTATGATAAGAAAATGTTGTATAGTGTTGATATATATATGGATTATGTGTTACTGAGACATTATTCAGCCTATTGGAGATATTGACTACATCAAGCTGTTACAAATGAAGGACTCTTTTTAACTGCGAGAAAGGAAAGTATAAATAGTTGAGGACTTCATTGTGTTACTACAGATAAAGAGTAAATGGAGGTACTATAATACCAGTAGCCTTACGTTGCATGTAAAAAGTCTCTTCAACACTAAAAATAAGTTCCCTTTTCTTTCTGCTACAGCAACTTCTCTGTAGTACTATAAATTATGTTTTTCATACATGGACTAAGAACATTTTAGACATTATTTGGCCTGAGAGGGATGATGCTTACAAAAGGATACAAATGAAATAAATATAGCCCCAATCGGTACTATATATTTAGCCGTTTATCCAGCCGGATAAGGGAAATTTAATATGCAAATAAATCAAATGAACAAAACATGTGAATTAATTACAGTGGGACATAAGCCTGTATCCATGAACTTACATAACAAGGGAAAACGAAAAAGGGTCAGGCAGCATGTGGTTGTCTGTATCAAATAATTACAATACAACAAACAACAATTGCGGAGGGGTCACCTTTACACAAAATATAGTATATAAATCACAGTGTATAAGGTTGACAACTTTGTGGACTGCGTTTCGATCCTTAACCAAGAGATAGAGGATCATCATCAGGACTTTCAAAATCTAGTGCCTGAAAACATTTGCCTGTAATTTATTGAATCAAGAGAAAGTAGAAATTTGGAAAAAGAAGAGGAGGAAGGAATAAGAGGAGGAAAAAATAATTAGTTAAGACAGTGAGCAAGGGCTATAATCAGTGACGTTGCATAATTAACGGGGTTGAGAATGGGCCAGTTTAGATATTACGCGTGGATTCCATTACCAAAAATCAGTTAGGAAATTTGCGAAATGTGGCCGCTGTGCTTTTACGGGTGAGCAGAGATGAACCACAGTCATGTGGGTGCGAGGCATCTTCTATCAATAGTGAGTAAGAGAAGGGTTTGGTGACTGGCGAACAAGGCGTGGTTAAAGGCTAAGAAGTTGCCTTATGTGACTGGTACGTGGAGGTAGGAGCAGATGAAAAAACGTTAAATACCTTGCGACAAGCCGGGGGAGCAAAGCAGGCCGCAGTGTGGAACTTGGGGTGGCGATACGGGGATCACCAGAGGCAGTGTTCTGAACTGGTGGTATAAAGAGTGAACTATGAGGAGGGAACTGGTGGTGGCAGGAAACCAAAATGCACAGTCATGCAAGCATGGGTGCTTACCTGATAGAAATTAGTTAATGCATGGGAGGAAGTCCAAATGGCTCAATAAGCAATCACGGGGTGACCTGGCCACGGGATTGGGAAGTCCGTGTTGTGGTTTGCCACATAGGTCTTGATTAGTGGCGGTTTGATATTCTAGGATCCCGGGCATAAGGGAGAATACGAGTTATACAATCAATCAATCAATCAATCAATCAATCAGTGACACTTGTAAAGCGCGCTACATACCCGTAGGGTCTCAAGGCGCTGGGGGGGGGGAGGGGGGGGTGCCGCTACTGCTCGAACAGCCAGGTCTTCAGCTTCTTCCTGAAGGAGAGGTGGTCTTGGGTCAGGCGCAGGTCGGTAGGGAGGGAGTTCCAGGTCTTGGCGGCCAGGTAGGAGAAGGACCTTCCTCCTGTAGTCGCTCTTCGGATGCGGGGGACGGCGGCGAGGGCGTGGTTGGCTGATCGGAGGTGGCGTTTGGGAGCGTGGAAGTTGACTCGGCTGTTGAGGTAGCTCGGGCCTTGGTCGTGTAGGGCTTTGTGTGCGTGGGTGAGGAGGCGGAAGGTGATTCTTTTGTTGACGGGGAGCCAGTGAAGGTCTCTCAGATGTCCGGAGATGTGGCTGGTTCGTGGGATGTCGAGGATGAGTCTGGCTGAGGCGTTCTGGATCCGCTGGAGTCTCTTCTGGAGCTTGGCGGTGGTACCGGCGTAGAGGGCGTTGCCGTAGTCCAGTCGGCTGGTGACGAGGGCCTGGGTGACGGTCTTCCTGGTCTCGGTGGGGATCCACCAGAAGATCTTCCGTAGCATGCGTAGGATGTTGAAGCACGCCGAGGAGACGTTGTTGACTTGCCTGGTCATGGAGAGGGAGGAGTCCAGGAGGAAGCCCAGGTTGCGTGCATGGTCTGTCGGTTTGGGTGCGGTGCCCAGGGCGGGAGGCCACCAGGAGTCGTCCCAGGCGGAGGGTGAGGAGCCCAGGATGAGGACCTCCGTCTTGTCCGAGTTCAGTTTCAGGCGGCTGGTCGTCATCCACTCGGCTACCTCTTTCATCCCTTCGTGCAGGTTGGATCTGGCGGCGGCGGGGTCGTTGGTCAGGGAGAGGATCAGTTGGGTGTCGTCGGCTTAGGAGATTATGCTGAGGTTGTGTTTGCGTACGATGGCCGCGAGGGGGCTCATGTAGACGTTGAAGAGGGTGGGGCTCAGAGATGATCCTTGAGGGACGCCGCAGGTGACTTCGGAGGCCTCTGACTTGTACGGTGGTAGGCGGACTCTCTGTGTTCTTCCGTCGAGGAAGGAGATGATCCAGTCCAGCGCCTTGTCCTGGATTCCGATGTTGCTGAGGCGCCGTACTAGGGTGCGGTGGCAGACCGTGTCGAATGCCGCAGAGAGGTCTAGGAGGATGAGGGCCGCTGTTTCTCCATTGTCCATCAGGGCTCGGATGTCATCGGTGGCGGCGATGAGGGCGGTCTCGGTGCTGTGATTGGCTCGGAAGCCGGACTGTGAGGGGTCGAGGGATCCGTTTGTCTCGAGGAAGGCGGCCATCTGCTTGTTGACGGTCTTCTCGATGACTTTGGCTGGAAACGGGAGGAGCGAGATGGGGCGGTAATTCTTGAGGTCGGTGGGGTCCGCTGTAGGTTTCTTTAGTAGGGCGCTGAGTTCGGCGTGCTTCCAGCTCTCAGGGAAGATGGTGGTGTCGAAGGAAGTGTTGATGATGTCTCGCAGGTGGGGTGCGATGACGGCGTCGGCCTTGTTGAAGACGTGGTGAGGGCAGGGGTCGGTCGGTGATCCGGAGTGGATGGAGTTCATCGTGCGGATGGTGTCTTCGGTGCTGATCGGGGTCCAGGCGTGGAGGGTGGTGGTGGGGGGTGGTTGTTCGGTCATGGTGTGCGTTGGTTGGTTGTTGAAGCTGTTATGTATGTCCGCGATCTTGTTGTGGAAGTATGAAGCGAGGGAGTTGCAGAGGTCTTGCGATGGGGTGATGTCGTTGTTTCCTGCGCTGGGGTTGGAAAGCTCTTTCACGATGTTGAAGAGTTCCTTGCAGTTGTGTGCGTTGTTGTCCAACCGGTCTTTGAATGCTGTTTTCTTGGCGGCGCGGATCAGCTGGTGGTGTTTCCGGGTGGCAAGTTTGAAGGAGGTCCTGTTGTCTGGTGTCGGTTCCCTTCTCCAGACTTTCTCGAGGGCTCGGCAGTTCTTCTTGGTGCTCTTGAGTTCGTCGGTGAACCATGGGGCCTTCTTGCTGCCGGGTCTGCTAGGCGGGGTCCTCAGTGGGGCGAGTTCGTCCGCGCAGTTGCTGATCCACTTCGTGAGGTTGTCGGCGGCTTGGCTGGGGTTCGCTGAGCTGGCAGGAGGGTGCTGGTTCAGGGAGGTGGCGAGCTGGTCTGCTGTGATCTTGTTCCAGCTTCTGCGGGCTGCCTGTTGCTGGTGTTGGTGGGTCGTCGTTCTCTTGAAGGTGAAGTGGACGCAGCTGTGGTCCGTCCATTGAAGCTCTGTGGCGTGGCTGAAGTCTATGTCTGTGCTGGATGAGAAGACTGCGTCGAGTGTGTGTCCGGCGAGGTGGGTGGGGGTGGACACCAGTTGCTTGAGTCCCAGGTTGGCGAGGTTGTCGAGCAGGGTGCTGGTGTTGCGGTCGTTGTTGTTCTCCAGATGGAAGTTGAGGTCTCCCAGGAGGATGTAGTCGGCGGAGGGGAGGGCATGCGGGCTGACGAAGTCGGCGATGTCCTCGCTGAATTGTGTGCGTGGTCCAGGGGGTCGGTAGATCAGGGTGCCTCTGAGGGTGGTGTTCGGGTTGGTGTGGATCTGGAAATGCAGGGATTATGGTAGCGGTGCTGGGGTGGGGTAGAGGCAAGGTCAATGGGCTTACCTGTCAGTGAGTTGATAGCGGCATATTGATGTCTGCTGCTTCCGGAAGTGGGGAAGCCGTGCTGGGATGGTGGTTAAAAAGTGTAGCGCGTGGTCATGTGACCGGGGTACCTTGGCGGCCATATTGGAATGGGCAAGTGCCAAGGGGCGAGTGTGTGAAAGGAAAGGAGAAGGTAAAGTGATAATTGTAAAAATTGTAAAATCGACATTTGAATCAAGGATCAACGACATGGCAGATTGAAAAATAACCTTACAGAATAAACGTATAATAGCAACATGATGACAGGTTTAGGAGCATAGCAAAACATATGTAGTGTGGTCAGAGAATTAATGTTATGATAAACCATCTTCAACAGAAATCAAGTGAGTGTTAATTAGAACAATGTGATTCAAGAGAAATGAAAATGCAACAGAGCGTGACATAATCTGTACAATTAGTAAAATGTCACATTGATGGGAAGGTGTCAACCTGGCATATGAGGCTTTAAATGTCTCTAGTGTGGTTTTCTAGGGACCCGAAAGGAGTTAGAGAACCAGTAATCCATTATAATATTGTTGTCCAATCCTCAAGGCGGTTTAATCCTGTGTGGATACTGCCAGTGCATAGGATCCATTTGAGTTCTTCTTTGTTTAGCAATTGTGAGAGAATGGCTCCTCGTGGAGGCAGTTTGACTACGCTTATTACTGTCCAGCGTATGTCATATTAGGTATGGCCCATGGGGCATTTGGTGTGAAACATCGGAACCTGCTCCTGTGTTGGCAAATCCTGATCTGGACTTTTTGTGTCATCTGCCTGATGTAGATCTTGTTGCAAGGGCATAGGATGGCATAAATAACGTTGCAGGTATTGCAATTACAGAATTATTTCAGTACACATTTGCTGGAGCTCCTGGTGGATCTATTACCACATGATACCACTAATTTCTGATCTAGATAACTCGGAGTTTTGTGATGTAGTGCCTTGTGTGTCATACAGGCAATTTTCAAGTGAATTCTAGCCTCAAACGGTAACCAGTTGAGGGCTCGAAGGTCGGGAGAGATGTGACTGTTTCTTTTGGAGCCATTGATGAGTCTAGCAGCAGCTTTGATTGAAGTTCTTAAAGGGGCTGTCGTCGCTCTGGGAAGTCTGCAGAGAGTTATACTCCCATACTCCACTCTAGGGATTACTAGAGCTTGAACTGCATGCTTGAAGTCATTTGGGGGCAGGAAGGGTTTCATTTTTCTTAAGGTGTTTATCTGAAAATGTGCTCCTTTTGTTGAGGCGCTGATGTGTTTCTGCATGTTAAGGTTTCTATGTAGGGTCACTCCCAGTGATTTCGCTGAGTCGATAATGCGTGGTTGATCTTCGAGTGCTGTTAGGGGGTTCATCCAATAGAGGATGGTAGTCGATTGGTTAAGGGGGGCGATTAAGAGGAATTCAGTTTCAAGAGTGTTTAGTTTCAGATGGTTTTCAGTCAGCCAGGTCTGCGTTTTTAGAAGGGTTGTATTGAGAGATTTGATGTCCTCAAGTGAGTGGATCTTTATGTAGAGTTGAGTGTCATCCGCGTACATGTGGTAATGTACATTCAATGAACTGAGAAGTTCAGTGAGTGGTTCCATGAAAAGGTTGAAAACTGTAGGTGAAAGGGATGATCCCTGTGGTACTCCTAGAGTGACTGGGATGGTCTAGGATAATGATTGATTGACCTTAAATCTTTGTGATCTATTTTGGAGGAAGGAGGTGAATCAATTCAGAACAGCTCCTGATAGACCCATTCTGCGTTTCAGGAGATCTATCAATGTGTGTCGTGTTTGACAGTGTCAAACGCAGAGTAAAGGTCCAACAAGATTAGTAGACAGGCATCATTCTGATCAAGAATTTTTAATGCGTCATCTATTATGTGGGTCATGGCTGATTGGTTACTGTGTCCAGCACGGAAGCCGGATTGGAATTGGTTGATCAGGTTGAATTGGTCTATGTGTTTGCCAGGCTGCATGTGGACACATTTTTCTAAGAGTTTAGACAAGGTGGGGATGTTGGATATTGGGCGATATTTATTCAAGTCCGATGGGTCCGCCGATGGTTTTTTAAGATAGGGGTTACCTGCCCAGCTTTAAAGAGTTCTGGGATGGTTCCTTGAAGGAGCTAAGTGTTTATAATCTTTGTCTTGAGCGTTTTAAAAATAGATTCTTGACTGTAGGTGTGGAAGGAGGACCAGGATGCGTTGTTTTTTAGGTCGATCTTTGCGTGACCTGTGACTGGGGCACCAGGCGAGGGCAAAGAAGTGTCCCAGTGGGGATCGGTAAGAGAAATTAGGTCGTTGAGCAGGTCTGTCTTTATGTTTTCTGTCTTTTTTGAAGAAGGAGGCAAATTCCTCATAATTGGGTAGTGTGTCTGGCTTAGCTTGGTGGCGATGGGGTACTTCCATTGATTGCGATTTGATTAGTTCAAAAAGCTTTTTGGGACGGTTCTTGGCTTGGTCTAATTGCTTAGTAAAAAAGTCTGCTTTTGATTGTCTGATCTTTCTGTAGTAGGAATTTCTCGTGCTCCTTAAGAGCTTGAGGTGGTCAGAGGATGGAGCCACCCTCCATCTTCGTTCGATTAGTCTTAGGGAACGTCTGTCTTCATTTAGCCTACCATCATACCAGGGTTTAGAGTCTTTAGTGGCTACTCTTTTCAGTTGTAAGGGGGCTAGATTGTCTTGTACCGTGTTCATTGAGTGGAAGTAATGTTTGGTCAGATCTTGTACATCGGATAGGTCATCCGGGGGAAGCAGGATGTTAGGACAGTAGGCTGTGAGTAGGTCTGAAACATTGTTTAGATTTCTCTTCCAGATTTTAGTTTTCTTGGGTTAAGTAGAAAGTAATTTAACTGGTTTGTTGATGTGAAATGTAATGATGTGGTGGTCAGACCAGTCACAGGGGTGGATCGAATCAAGCTGAGTAGAGTCGGTTTTTGAAATTACTAGATCCAGGATTGAGCCTTTATCATGTGTGGGGCTGTCACAGATTTGGGAAAGGTTAAGGTCTAATAGGAAGTCTTTTAAGCTGTTCACTCGTGGGTCATCAAGGTCCTCCCAGTGGAGATTGAAATCCCCAAGGAATATCTGAGTAATTTGTTGTCCGTCCTTTGTAGCTAGAATGTCCATAAGATGTTCGATGAAGGTGAGGTTATCACCTGGTGGGTGGTAGAATGTGTTTAGAGAGCATATAGGTTTATTATTGCTAGTGATGTTTAAACACATGAGTTCAGATGATTCGTTTAGCCATATTTCAGTCAAAATTAGTAGGTCCGGTTGATTCGAAACTAAGAGGTCAGTTATATCGGTGGCATGTCTTGAGGCAGACCTGCAAGTACACGTTTTTGCCGATTTTTGATGGGTGTTGTGGTGGGTTCGTGTGATATGGGGACTTGCATGAGGTTTTTTCCCACTATACCTCTATGTATGTGTCTTGTAGCTCTGTGAGTATTGGCAGGAATGGATTGGATAAGGGCAGGTATAGGTAAGCTTTCTGAGTGCAACGTGTTAAGGGGAGGGCCGGTGGCTCATACGAACGGAGTAGGGAGCATTAGTCATTGTCTGAAAGAGAGATATTCATTCTGCTAGGACGGGATGAGGCATTAGGGTAGGGTATTGTTCTTCAATTGGGTGGCACCAGTTTCAGGGAGCTTGTGTGCCGCTGTTGGGGGCGTTTTGAGTGGTTGGTGTGTTGGTAATTTCTGGATTCAGGTTCGGAGCGCATGCATTTGGGTTGTGGTAGAATCAGGTCATGGAGAGTTTGAAAGTCCTCTTTGACTTGTTGTAGAGATAGTAGTATCTCGTCAAGTCTGGGGTCTGGTGTCGAAGGTAACAGATTAGCTGTCTGGACTGTGGTTAGGGGAGGATCGGGTGCACTCTGTGTGAAGGTTTGGGAGGGAATCGTATTCTGATTTGTCGTAAAGTAATTTTCCTGTGTCGTTGTCAGAGAGGGGGGTGTGGAGGGGAGATGTGGGCAGGAGAGGATGTGGGTTGTGCGTGGGACCATGGGGTTGGTAGTGGGGGGCATGGTAAGGTGGGAAGGAGGGATGCGATGAGGTAGGTGTGGGGTTATCAGAGATGGGGGTCTAGACGGGAGATGTGGGGAGGTAGGGAAGTTGGTTGTGTGTGGGACAATGTGATTAGTAGAGGGGGGAAGGGGTGGGTAGACAGACGGGTAGCGAGGAGGTAGGTGTGTGGTTGCCTGCGAGGGGGGTAGAGACGAGATGAGATGGGGTGAGGATGTGGGATGTGTGTGGGACAATGGGATTAGAGTGAGGGGGACGAGCGGGTGGGAAGGCGGGATGCAATGAGGTAGGTGTGTGGGGTGAGAATGGTACTTTGAAACTATCAGTGGTGGTAGTAGCAGGGGGAGTGTGTTTTACTAATTTTTATTAACCCAAAAATAAAGGGAAACTGGGGATCTGCCTGAGGTTTTTTAGTATTTAGCCCCCCCTGGTCTACACTATCTTCAAAGAGCTCCCAACACTGTGGTTGAGCCCACCCCGACCTTTAGGCGTCGGGGTGACCCGATGATGAAGCATGACACCACTAGGGTGTGTGAGGGTACCTAAATCAAAAGGAATTGCTTCCTTGCTCACCTATTGGTGAAGTTAAATATTTCCCTCACCAGACACTTCACATCATCCCATCTACGTGCTTTAATACCGACCATTAGCTGGCCAGTTGGAGTAAAATCATTTGTGTAATTGATTATATAGGGAGGTATTACTCTGACTCAGAATCCTCTCCACCCTCCAGGCGATGAAAACAATTTTTTCAATAGCCTATTGTATTCTGCGGAAAAAACATACCACCTGCAACACCAGCAACTGCATATACACCCTAACATGCCCTTGTAATTTACAATGCATTGGGATGACTACCAGAATGGTAAAAACTCGTATTATGGAACACTGTAGCAACATTTGTTGCCACAAACTCAATATTAAGATGTGTACACACTTTGAACAGAAGTGACACACACCTGACATTCTAAGATGGACAATAGTTGAGCCACACCCCCTGATGAGCAAAAATGCCCTCTTCAGGAGAGAGCAAAATTTGATTTTTCGACTCTCCACTGATAAAGAGAGTTTAAATGAGGATATCCCTTGGAGCGAACTGTACAAATAGACTGCTTCACTCCCATGTGGGTGTCTCTATGTGGCTTCTCTTTTACCTTGATACTCTCATGTACATATTGACATTGATACCTATGCTTTTCACATATATGTATGATATACCTCAAGGCTACCTGGCCAATTGATCCTCTGTTTTGTTGAGCTCACAATACCTTGTAACCAGGTTCCTTTACCCTTGTAACCCGTGTATTGAGTTATGGTCATATTTACACATTCAACAGGCACTCATATGATTCTCCTCCATTTATTATCTGGTTGTTACTGCTCAATATAAGCAACACCATCACAGTGGTGATATCAGCACTAAGCGAATAGGTCCCTAGCAGAACATATCCATCTGCCATCACACATTGCAATATGGCATCCATGGTTGCATGATTCTAAGAACCAGGGAATCCAACAGCAGCCATACATTATTTAAATTCCAACTTGATATGAATATGGCCACTGTACAGGAGCTCCTCCAGTGAGTTCCAGGTTGGGGATTACCAAATTGGTTGATATCCCTGTTCAACCCTGCCATCCATTGCCCTGGCACCCACCGCTACTCTCTCTCAGCAGTCTTGAGGCTGCTGTGTATCGTTTTCTGGCTCTGCTCACCTCCGTGTGACTGCTGGCGATCGGACTACCAGGTCGGCCGCCTGTGAATCCCGGAGGGTACATCACCTCATCGGACTGCTTGGTCGTCGGCCTGTGGTTTCCGCCGAGCGCATCGCCTCCTCGACATCGTTGCCGGCTCTCTGGTGGTGCGACCTAGTGAGAGGCTCCGATCGTCGAATCCCCCCCGGGACGTTAGCTTGAGAAACTGGTTTCGGCCGCCGGCCTCGGAGGAGTGGAGGAGCCGAGGACCAGGTGAGTGCTCCTCCACCCGCCGGCCTTTACGCTGCATTGGTCGGCAGCACATGATTCCTGCCTAGGGGTTGGCTCCCGTGCCCAACGCGAGATGCTGAGTGACGGTTAGTACGCTTGGATCGAGCCGCTCCCAGTGCTCGAAGTCACCGTCTGCTGCTTCGACCCTGCAGAGGGGCGGTCTTTTGTCCTTCTTGTCTTACTGGAATGGGCCGTACTCCCCGCCTGGGGCTGCCACCTCCGTCTGCTTGAGGTGTTGCCCTCTGTGGGAGCCTGCTGCCCAGTGCCTATGCCGGGTCAAGCCTGGGGATAGGTTGTGCTTCCCCGTGTGCTTTCCCGTCTGTGGCCCCACCTACCTGCTTGCTCCCAGTCTGAACATCGGCCACAGATTGGGAGATTGTCTCAGCTCCTTGTATTTGGAGTTGCCCATCTCTGAAAGGCATGAATGTGTGGTGGGCTTCTAGTGTCTCTTTTTGACCTTTCAAACACACCTGAGACTGTGTGCTCTGTGACATTTGGTCTCATTGTGGCTAAGTGTAATAAATGGAACTTAACTAGTTTTTGATGCGGGTGTAACTTGGACCCTCTCTCAGGGTCAGACAGCATTACGAATGGAAAATGGACTAAGCTGCATATGTTCTTGGAAACTGAAATAAGACTTAAAACCTGGATTCCCTTACAAATGAGCAGCCATCTCCTAAAATTATAGGCCAATCAGCCTTATAGATGTCTTCCCAAATTTTTTGGGTAAAATTGGCCTGAATAGGATCCAAAATTGGATTGACGGCAATAATGTCCTTTCAGATCTACAGGCAGGTTTTAGGGCATCCACCATCACAATCGATCAAGTCTTCAGATTTCTTATGCTCATATGGAAGGTAGTGACCATGGGCAGAGGTCATCTGTATGTTGTGTTTGTAGACTTAAAAACAGCTTTCGATATGATTGATTGTACCCAACTGTGGTCTACGCTGAAAGATATTGGTCTCCCACCGTACTTACTTAATACTTTGATTCGATTGCATCAAAATACCTTTGCAAAGGTTAGGTGGAATCTGGATGGAAGACTCTCCAAGGATATAATTATTAATAAAGGCGTACGCCAAGGCTGTGTCCTGGCCCCAACAATGTTTACCCTTTTCATCAATGGGTTAATAGGGGAGCTGTTTAATTGTGGTGGTGATCCTCCAAAATTAGCAGGCAGTGTATTGCCCTGTCTGCTTTTCGCGGATGACACCATACTTATAACCAGAACACCAAAAGGGATTCAGAACCTCCTGAACAAATTTGATAAAGCCTGCAAAGACAGGGGGTTAGTCATAAATTGTTCGAAGACCAAATATATGACATTTAATCCATATAAATCACACAAAGGTAAATTAATGCTACATACTCAAGCCCTGGAGCAGGTTAGGACGTTTGATTACCTAGGAGTACACATTAGTGATAAGCTGGCTTGGTCACCACAAATCGAAAAGAGCACCTTGACCCTCCAACATGTCGATTGTGCAATAGTTTGGAGGGCTAGAGCTTCCCCGTTCCGGCCACTTTCGCCAATTTTAGAACTTCATAGGGCAAAAGGTTTAGGAGCAGCCCTCTATGGGGCCGAGCTATGGGGGCTGGAAAATCTGAAAGACCTGGTCCTTGCCGAAAACAAATTCATTAGGGCAATTCTGAATCTTCCTGCAAATACTCCCCTCCTGCCACTTAGACTCGATCTTGGCCTCAGACCTATCAGTCATTTTGCTATTCTCAGGGCACTTATGTTCTGGGTTAGGATTTGGACTAGCGACACTCAGGTCCTGAAGTACTGGGAATTTAAAGCCCAGCGGTGCAGGGGAACACACCCTAAGACTTCGGGTTCTTTCCTGTTTCAGACCTACAGAAACACAGAGTCTTCTAGGTGAAGTCAAAGATCGATTTACTGGCTGCAGACCAATTACAGGTATCCGAGAAGTACAACACAATGTATGTTCTCAGGAGACTGCTTAATGTTACAGAAACGGGCTTCTCCTTAAATACAAAATATCATGCTTCAGGCACACATTCCTTGTTTTACGATATGGCCATATACATGTATTCATTACAAACGAAAAGGCAGAGTCATGATGACCATCCCACATTCCAGTTAAGCCAGCCCACAATTATTTACCCAGCAAGGCTCAGATCCCAC
This sequence comes from Triturus cristatus, assembly GCF_964204655.1. NCBI lineage: Eukaryota > Metazoa > Chordata > Amphibia > Caudata > Salamandridae > Triturus > Triturus cristatus. The sequence continues at coordinate 630,711,118 of NC_140587.1, forward strand.
ATCAGATATCAACAGGCCCCAATAAACACGAGCATCTCCTGTTTGGAAAACAAGCCATAAAGCAGGAAGAGTCAGGTGTGAAAGAGATTAGCCGGAGGCTTGTGTGGGATGAAAAGGCTTTATGGTGTGTCAAACCCTGATGCTAATCATAGGTGGCCGTAGGACGGGGAGCTCGTGAGACCGGACTGACCTGGGGCAGCGGAGCCAAGCTGCCCAGGTCACAGAGAAGTCAAAGGAAGGCACATGTGCTCTAATGGCCCGTATTTGCTTAATAATATGTAGCCTATGTGAGGGCAACCATAAGATGGAACCCACGAAGTCAATGTATAATAACGTATACATAGTGCATTTATCAATGAAACGTTATACAAAGCACTTGTACATACCGCATTCGCGGTTCGCTAATACCGGGATAGACAGGGGTAGGGCCCTGTCTCCCACGCTGTCCCAAATTTCAAAGTACCACTGACCCTCCTTTTGCCCTTACATAGGCAATAACTATGCTCACATCAATCCGAGTCTAGGTCAATATTCACGAAGTCATGGAGATGTTGCTGTAGCATCATCCTATTACTTAGCTCGTCCCTCGATACAGGTTTCCTTACACATAATGTAGCACAGAGGCCACATATCGCAGGAGCACACTGTATGCACAGACAGAACAGGAAAAGAATGGCTAAGATCATTCCAATGACCATCAGAATCTTCCAACCCCAGGCAGATATCAGTTCCCAGAACCACCCCACCAGTGACCAATCTCCTTTATCCACGTGTATGGATTCAGATATTTTATGCAGTTTGGAGATGGCTTGATAAACTGTTGGAGCGTTATCTGGTATGAAAATGTAACAACTAGATTGGATAACCTTACATACCCCACCGCGGTCTGCAAGTATAACGTCTAGAACCATGCGGTTCTGCAAAGTCATGAGGCGATCCGCTTGGAGCTCAGCTGTCAAATTACCAAGGGCACCAGCTGTAACATTAACAGTGGATTCAACCACACAAGTCAGTTGTCTCAGGTTCCTACTATTAACCATAGGTCCCCAAAACGGCAGGAAACCCAAAAAGAAGTCTCCCGCTTCCTGACCGGCAGTATCCTCCTTACTAATCACGCCTCTCACAACTCTGGTCTTGTGATAGTCGGAGGCAGCAGTAAATGTCGGTGGTAGCAGATTTGCAATATAACATGTGCCCGAGAAGTCAGGGGGCAACCATGTATATGCTCGGTCATTGCAGACAAAATATGTACCCTTGGCAGCCAAAAACGCAGGGGAAAACTGTGATGGAAAAGTGTACGTTTCAGTGCAGTCACTTCTCCCCAGTTGAGCTCTTGGATTCTGACCATTACCTTGTAAACAGAACCGACCTATGTGGGGTACGACCCAGATTGGGGATGAAATTTTTCGCTGTCTTTCACCCAGACTAATACTATACCCCGTCGCGTTCCACCCTACATAAGCTCTCAATTCATCTTTGGGAATAGATGAGTATGCATCGATATCTCTGCTCATATCGGCAACTCCTTTCATTAAAGCTTTATTATTTGTGCTAGGTCTGATGGAACGCGGTTGTCGCGGGGAGTAGGCATCTAGTGCAAAGAGAAACATGGTCTGGAATGCCCATGACGATCCATTGTAACTAAACGGCAGCACTAGATAAGGAATACCCTTATTAATGGTATGTGGCATTAAACCACACACCCAGCAATTGGTTGTATTCATGACTAGTTGGTGCTGGTGCAGGAGCTGAATAAACGAGTTGTTTACAAACTCTGATCGTCTAGCTTGTTCGTGTTCAGGCAGACGGTGAAAAGAGTGTGAGGAGACAGTAGGAGGAGGTATAGGCTGTTCAGTGGGTGCAATGGGCTCTTGAGAGGAGAAGAATACAAATCCTACAGTAAACACTATCATACTACATTGTATAAACAGACATAAAAATACAAAACGCTTGCTCTTCATTATTTTACATATTTTCGTTTTAAAGTTCATTTCCTCAGCGAGTCTCTCCATCTTGAAAAACTCCATCCTCTAATCGTGCCGCTCGCGGGGGGTGAGTATCTTCTGCTAAGGAGTACGCCCGTCAGTCCAGGGAACGCCCTAGACCGACCAGAACCGTTGACCTAACGTCTTCGGCCTGTACCCCAAAGTCTTGGCACCGCGACCCTGCGGCTGAACCCGGATGGTGGTTCGAAAAACAAAAATCAAGAAAGTCCTTCAGATGGGAGAGCTATGATATCAAAAACAAAAAGGTAAGGGAAAAGAATATTTATTTGTCCATAGGCCTTGGTCTCAAGTTATAGCGGAAACGGCCAGGTACTGTCTGTTCTTGAAACAAGAGTTCAGGCTCTGTGGTGTCCAATCGAATTGACGGTGGCACAGCTTCTTGCAAAATATCGTCACTTTCTTGTGTGGAAGTTGTGCCTCTTATGCGTGCATCACTAAATGGTACAAAACGAGGTACAGTGTCTGTTTCAGAATCGGCGATACCCTCCTGGACCCACTGGTCATATGGTAGAGGCAAAGGGATCCTCTTGATGTGGGCGCCGTGAATCCAGTTCTTCGTCCCCTTTACTCGAACCGCTGATCTTGTAGACAGAAGTACGAGGTGAGGGCCAATCCACCGGGGCTCACCGTTGCTCTTTCGCTGGAAGTTCTTGATGAGCACCCATGTGCCAGGGTCAATAGGGTGTCCTGGAGCTTCAGAGGCCTGGGGGAGAGTATCATGCACCTGTTGGTGTAAAACACGCAATTTAGCCGTCAATTCAGACAAATAATCAAGCAGTACTGGATGTTCGATTTCGCTGAATTTTGTCGGTCTTGGCACACCCCATACATTGGCCAGGCGGCCAAAAACCATCTCGTATGGACTAAGTCCCACTCGTGAATGCACAGTCATTCTTGTGGATAGGAGTGCTAAAGGCAGAGCGTCAGGCCATTTAAGACCGGAGCTCGCCTGGATTTTGGCTAGTTTCAGCTTCAGAGGGCCATTGTAGCACTCTACTAATCCAGCTGATTGGGGGTGATTTTCAGCCTGAAACTTCTGCTTAATCCCTAATCCCTCACACACATTCTTCATCACTCGACCCACAAATTCACTCCCATTATCACTCCACACCATTCTTGGCATTCCAAACCTAGGAAAAAATTATTTCACAAGGGCTTTGGCTGTGGATAAAGCAGTGTTGTCTTTTAGGGGATATGCTTCTATCCATTTTGAAAAAGCGCAAACAACAACCAGTACATATTTCAAGTTGTTGCACCTTTCCATGTGGATAAAATCTAGCTGCAAAACTTCAAATGGATATGATGGAGGTGCAAAATGACCAGCTGGAGTTGGGGTTCCTCTACCAGGGTTGTATTTCAAACATACCATACAATTCTTGACCACATTCTCTGCACACTTGGGAATTCCAGCATTCTGCCATACTGGAGCCAACAACTTACAGATTCCTTTCATACTGATATGTGCCATTCCATGTGCCATAGTAACCACTGGGAGCACATATGCATCAGGTAACAACCATCGCCGATGTTCTGACAAATCAACCCAACAACCATTCTCATCCAATTTACCCGTACTTTCTCTCCACTTGCTCAACTCTTTCTCTGTGGCTTCAGCTTGAAGGGACTTCACACTCTCTATTGTGTTTTCACACATTCCAACATCACTAACCCATCTTGCAGGGCCTGCAACATACATTCGAGTCTTCACATCTTTTGCTGTTTCTTTCGCGATTTCATCAGCAAACGCATTACCACGACCAAAATCATCAGTGATTTTCTTGTGCGCACTGCATTTCATAATCGCAACTTGTAACGGTAGGGTCAGTGACTCAAGGAGATCATTCACCAACTTGCCATTCTGAATCTTAGCTCCATGCGAAGTCAGGAACCCACGCTCTTTCCACAATCGCCCAAAACTATGAGCCACGCCAAAGGCGTACTGGCTATCCGTATATATGTTCACTTTCATTCCTTCAGATAACACGCATGCTCTTGTAAGGGCAATCAATTCTGCTGCTTGAGCCGAATTATGTGGCACACGTGCAGTTTCCACAATCGTGTGCAAAGTCGTGATAGCATATGCAGCAGTCGCATCACCATTCGGAAGCTTGAAACACGAACCATCCACCCATAAAGTACCATCACACTCAGTCAGGGGAGTATCTTTAAGATCTACTCTCCCTTTTGTCTCTTCTTCTGTTCTGAACAGACAATCATGTTGCTCAATCACATCTAGGTCTGCTGGAATTGGCAATAATGTAGCTGGATTCAACGTGTTGCATCTCTTTATGTGTATATGATTTGCTAACAGTGTTAATTCATATCCTGACAATCGCGCACTAGTTAAGTGCTGTGTCTTGGTCCTGTTTAACAATGTGTCCACAGCATGTGGAACCATAACAATCAATGTATTATCCATCACTAGTCCAGCAGACTGCCGAATAGACATAGCTGTGGCGGCTGTGGCTCTCAGACAACTTGGCAATGCCCTCGCTACCGGGTCCAAGGTTGACGAAAAATATGCGCATGGACGCGATCTGTCGCCAAAAGGCTGTGTTAACACTGATAATGCGCAACCATCTTTTTCATGAACATACAATGTAAAAGGCTTGCTGTAGTCAGGGGTACCCAACACAGGAGCTGAACACAATGCATCACGTAATTCCCAAAAACTTTTCTGACACTCTTCAGACCATCAGTCAAAAAAAGAAGAGGGGGACCAGGAGCTGGTTATGGTCCAATGTCCGTGCTCCACTCATGACAGTTAAATCAATAAGGACATTGTTCCCTGTTGGCGGTGAAACAAAAATAGCGATCACCTGCTCAACATGGATAGGGATAGAGGAAAGAGTGTAGAGGGGGGAAGGAGGGTAGAGGGGAGATGAAAAGAGGCAGAGAGAAATTTCCCCAGTCTCAAGGATCCAATCCCGAAGGGGAGGACTCTATGTAGCCTCTAGTTAGCCCTCACACACCCCGAGGGATGTCTTGCTTCATCATTGGGCTGTTGTTGCTCCTCGTCGGGCCGGCGCTGCAATGCCCGACGGTCCCCCGAAGGGTCTCTTTTTCGGAGGTCTTTTAAAGAGAAAAGCCGTAAGGTGAATGCGGGTATGTGGGCCAAAAAACAGTAAGGAGGATCCGAGAGATAAGTGATGGCGTGCGTGCGAGGTGTGTGAAAAATAAAATGCCTAGGGGTGTCCAAAAAGTGAATTTTAATATAATGGAGCCTCTGGCAAGGTAAAAAGACCAAAAGGTCGCAAGGTCACTAATAAGCGCAAGGTGCTAATGTGACTTCAGTAGAAGGTCGACATGTTTCACGCCTGAAATGCCCGAACGGGTCAGTGGCGTTTCATCAGGACCAAAGCAGAGTGAAAGGTTGTGCACGGTGAAGACGGGGGTGCCGAAGATTGGAGGGGTAACCCACGTCTTAAAGGAGGTTAAAAGAGGTACGGGGCTGCGGGGTACAGTGACCTAGTCAGCAGGGAAGGAAGAGCGTACCAAGCTAATGTAACCTGTAGGGGAAATAAACGGGAGGGGAAAGGGAGGAGATGAGGGAGATAGGGATGGGGAAAGGAGGGGAGTAGGGGGAGGAGGGAGGAGGGAGGGGTGACAGACACACATGAATGGTTAAGATAGTACTGGTACGTATAATCAGTCACAGTATAACGAGAGTGCACAGCGAGGGACTGTCTGTGACCCCGAGAACCATTCGCATAGTGATAGTGAGGTCACCCCGGTGACCATGTCAACACGAACAAAACACAGGTGACGTGTCGGGCATCCAATATCGGTATCAGACATACTGAACTAGTGCAATGATGGAGTGTTGCCCCTAGGTTAAAGGGCAGTGCAGGGCGGGTACCACATATTTTTAGACAAATATATTCATGTCTCTCAACATACATGCTGGGATCGTAGAGAACATAGGTGAAAAGGCAGTAGTGACGCCGGAATGACCGGTATGCAGTGCGTGAACAAGACACGAACATTTAAAGTCTAAACACAACATCTTAGTACAGTGGTCGAACAGTTCAAATACCCCACAGAGCAAAATTACGGACCCACTGGACTCGAGAGAAACGGGTCAGGAAAGGTCCTGACAAATCTGTTTACAAGCGAACACTCTGTTTAAGTATAAAATGGTAAATGAGGATCGGCATGCGAAAAAACATACAAACACATATTCTGCCGGTATTACAGAAAAGAGGGTTTCCTCATCCTTACCCTCGTGTATTTGAACGGGGCCTCCTAGGTCTAGCCGAGGCTGCCAGCGCCCTATTTGCTGGAAGAACCAAACATAGTACAGGTAGATTAAGGGAGGGGACCCTACGAGAGGGTGGGCTGTGCACACAGGATTGTCAAGCATCTCCCCAGAGGATCCTGCCTGAGAGTACTTACAGAATGCAGAATAATGTCATACATTCACCCCAGTACAGCGATCTGGGCCTAAATCCATCGTTTTTTTGCTCACCATGCCATTCCAGTTTGGACCCAGCCATATGCAAATCAGTCTTGACCCTGAGCCCAATGGGAACAGTCCAGCCCGAACTGCCAGGGCAGGTCCTCCCTGGACTGGAAACAAGCATCCCAGGACCGGTTTCGGGGTTTCACCCCTCTTCAGCCAGGATAGCTTGATTCCAGTGGCATGGAGAGCACAGGACTCACGTCTGAGCATACCCGTCCCACTCGGGGTGACAAATGAAAAAATAACTATTGATGGACAGAAAGCAAGAACAATGTCATACATTCACCCCAGTACAGAGATCTGGGCCTAAATCCCTAGTTTTTTTGCTCACCATGCCATTCCAGTTTGGACCCAGCCATATGCAGATCACTCTTGACCCTGTGCCCAATGGTAACAGTCCAGCCCGAACTACCAGGCCAGGTCCTCCCTGGACTGGAAACAAGCATCCTAGGACCGGTTTTGGGTTTCCACCCCTCTTCAGCCAGGATAGCTTTATTCCAGTGGCATGGAGAGCACGGGACTCACTTCTGAGCATACCCGTCCCACTCCGGTCCTGGGAGGCCCTGGCTTGGCAGTTCGGACTGGACTGTTCCCATTAGGCACATGGTCAAGACTGATTTTCATATGGCCAGGTCTAAACTGGGGTGGCATGGTGAGCAAAAGAATGATGGATCTAACCCAGGTCTCTTGACTGGGGGTGAATGTTTTGATTTGTTGAGCGTTCGGTCCATCAATTGTGTGTCGTTTTGCTTTCTCGCCAAACAGCTGCTCCTCCCTTCCACGAGCCCCTACACTTTTGTGCACTGCGCTGTTGTATCCCATGCACTCCTACGGCACACCTTTGTAATGGCTATTCATGCATGTCCTGCAGCATTCCTTTCACACCGTGACACTGCCATTTGGAGGTGGTGCATGCCTTTTTACAACATCGACTGCTGAGGGCCTTGTGGCGGCCACACCAGAACACAGAGACACACTTACCGCACTTCTTGCACATGGACATGTGTGAGACACCCCGTTCCCTTTGCCGCTTGTGCATGCAGGAGGATGCGTGCGTAGCTACATCTCCAGGCTCACTGCCTACGTTGAGGTGACATGGTAACGTCCGCTGAAGACAGCACACTGATGTTGCAGAGCCCGTGCCTATCATGCTAACACAATGACCACATGGACATACTTGCTCAGATGCGGTTCTGGGGGGTGTTGGCGGTCCTGGGGTTGTTACGTTGAGTGTTATGGCCCTCATGGGTATCCGTGTATCATGCTCATTGACTCTATGGCACCTGTGGGTGTTCAGGTGTGACTCTTGGCTGTGTTCCCTTTCATGCTGCACGTAGTGGTCCTGCTTAACACCAGCAGAAAGCAGATGTAAAATATCTGGTGCTAACGCGGCTTATCGCCGGAATTTGTTTCATTTCTCAGCTTTTGCCTTTCGTTGGGGAAAGTTGTGATGTGGTTTTTTCGTGTACAGAAAATTAAATGAACTGGGCAGTGTATCCTGTCAAGATCCAGCACCTGACCCACTATTCCCAATCAATATAAATACAATGAGATTTCTTCATTGATTTTGTGTGTACACTGTAAATGCACCCACTACCACAGTGCAATTCAATACAGGATTTTAGTATTTAGAATAAATCGCAAAGGTGCACCTCTTGTGTTTTTGCACGAGAACGCCCACTCTGCATCTCATTATCAGCACTTTAATGCAACTACAGCTGAGATAAATCTAACACACTATTCAGAAGCTGGTGCAAACATCCCCAGTATTCCCGCAATAACTGCCCCAAAATTTAACACCATGGTGGACACCACCAAATAACAGTAGTAAGAACGAGAAAGAGTCACACAGCACTAAAGTAACAACCAAAAAATGTTTTGAATTTTTTTTTTCTTCAAACTTATATATAAAGGATAAAGTAAATTTAACAAAATGAACACAAAACAACAAGGTGGAAGACTCCTGTCGGGACCATGAATGTCAACGACACAGCCTGGAAAATAAAGCACAAAATAAGGACGTGTGTAATGCCCATATCAAAGGAGCGAGACACAGAGAAGGAAAAAAAAGCCAGAGAGAAAAAGAGAGGGAAGTCAAGAAAGGGAGTGAGAAAGGGAGAAGGGAGAAGGGAGATAGAGAAAGAGAAGGAAAGGAAGGGAGAGAGTGCGAGAGAGTTAAGAGAGGGAAGTGAGAGAGAGAGAGAGAGATACTGCCGCCCCTGCGCATCCATGACCAAATAATTACCTGCTGCCACTGGAGTGTCTACCAGTGGGCACTCCACATGCCTGTCAAAGCTCTGCGGCCCAGCAGATCTCACAGATGCCACTGAGTCCTGAGTCATGAATAGCGGAGACCACATCAACTTCTCCGCGGCCCAGCAGATCCCACACATGTCGCTGAGTCCTGAGTCATCAATGGCGGAGACCACATCAGCTTTGGGTGCCGCTAACCCTGTGCAATGCAAGTCAGCACCACGTGGTGGTAGGCCGCTGACGGACATACAATTTAGGGTGCGACTAACCCTATGTAACTCAAGTCTGCGCCACGTGGTGGTAGGCCCCTGACGGCCACATTAGCTTCGGGTGGCACTAACCCTGTGCAAGTCAAGTCGGCGCCACGTGGTAGTAGGCCCCTGACGGCCATACAGCTCAGGGCACGACTAACCCTCTGCACAACTTTTCATGGACTCTTTATGATTGAGACCCGTGGAGCATCTGCCATCCAGTCATCACCGGCAATAAAGGATGTAACGTTGTTGATGCATTATATTTGCGTGGGGGTGTGAAAACGTGTTTTCTCAATGGATTTTCCATAGGAAACTTTAGACAAGGCTACAGGTCAAACTGCTGAACGGAATTACACCACGTTTGGTAGGGAGAAAGGTCATGGTCCAGAAAGCGCGCTTTCTTGCATCAAGTGAAAATATAAAAGAAAGTTCCCGGGGGCAATTTAATATACCATAGCTCTGTCTGTGCGAGATAACGCTTTCACGCTCCCTCTTCCCAACATCACCACTTTGCAGCTATAGCGTTAGAAGCCAGTCCGTCGGCTCGCAGCTCTCTACTTTGCGAGCTAGTACGCTGCTGTGCCTGTACCTCTGCGAGCTACTACGCTGCTGTTCCTTTGGGAGCGGACGGCTCGTAGTACTGCGTCTGTGAGTCGACCGGGCGGGCCGCAGTTGTCCCTCTGCGAGCCTGGGTGCGAACTGTTCATAAGTCACACTACATAAGCATTGAAAAGCCATTTTGTGATTCAGTCCGTCAGCTGGCATCTGTCCGAGGCATTTCTGCAAACATACAAGAGTTCTTTCTGTGAGAGATACCCCTTTCATCCTGCCTCTCCCCACATCAGCAGGTAACGCACCCTCTTCCCACATTACCAACATACTCCCAACAACCTTCTTAGGCCCAGAATTATCCCTGTGCGGTTGGACAAACAAGAATCTTAGTCATGTATAGATTTACATATAAAATATTTTATTTAAACAAAACAACAACAAATAAAACTGAAGGGAGTCTGGTGCTGTGGTCGCTGCCACGAAGTTGGGGTTACTGTCATTCAGGACTCAGGACACAGTTCCACATGCAGGATCGGCTTGTATTGAACAGGGTTAGTGGCACCACGTGTCACGCCTTGCGTTGTACAGGGTTAGTGTCACCACGTGTTGCCAGCCTTGCATATGGAAATATGTCTGACTGATCAAAGGGAGTCTGGTGCTGTGGTCGTTGCCACGAAGTTGGGTTCACTGCCATTCAGGACTCAGGACACAGTTCCACATGTGGGATCGGCTTGTGTTGAACAGGGTTAGTGGCACCACGTGTCGCAGCTTGTGTTGAACAGGGTTAGTGGCAACACGTGTCAAAAATTCGATTTACGAGCTCTGTTGCCCGCAGTGTAGACTGTTATTGAGTGTTTGTTTGCACTTGAAGATGAATTTGTTGATTGTACTAAAGCTATAACTGATATAAATAAAGTTCTTGAAGCAAGGATACTAAAAGAATATTATGTAGGTTTTAGGCCTGTGATAGTTACTTGCCTAGTGGACTCTGTAAATAATGAATAAAGATTTAATTTTAATTGTCAGCCCTACTGACCGCAGTGTAGGCGTATCATGAAAAGATGAAATATGTATAGAATACACCATCGAAGTGTATGAGCCTGTGATGCTGTTTGGTGCGGATGGGCCGCAGTGGGAGCTATGTCTCTTGCCTACTGCGTCATCTGCAATCTCGACTGTATCTGAATTGTGAGCCCTGCTGACCGCAGTGTAGGCCAGAGGTAACAGTGAGCAAGGGCCCACAGCCACATGCATAAGTTGGTGGTCCCACCGGCCTGCGTAGTTTAGGTTCAGTGGCACCACGTGTTGCCGGCCTTGTATATGGAAATATGCCTAACTGATCAAAGGGAGTATACTGCTGTCGTCGCTGCCACGGATTTGGGGTCACTGCCATTCAGGACTCAGGACACAGTTCCACATGTGGGATCAGCTTGTGTTGAACAGGGTTAGTGGCACCACGTGTCACCGGCCTTGCATATGGAAATATGCCTAACTGATCAAAGGTAGTCTAGTGCTGTGGTCGCTGCCACAGACTTGGGGTCACTGCCATTCAGGACTCAGGATACAGTTCGACATGTGGGATCAGCTTGTGTTGAACAGGGTTAGTGGCACCACATGTCGCACCTTGTGTTGTATAGGGTTAGTGGCACCATGTGTCGCCGGCCTTGCATATGGAAATATGCCTAACTGATCAAAGGGAGTCTGGTGCTGTGGTCGCTGCCACGGACTTGGGGTCACTGCCATTCAGGACTCAGGACACAGTTCCACATGTGGGGATGTTCGGCTTGTGATGAATAGGGTTAGTGGCACCACATGTCGCCGGCCTTGCATATGGAAATATGCCTAACTGATCAAAGGGAGTATGCTGCTGTGGTCGCTGCCACAGACTTGGGGTCACTGCCATTCAGGACTCAGGACACAGTTCCACATGTGGGATCGGCTTGTGTTAAACAGGGTTAGTGGCATCACGTGTGGCGCCTTGTGTTGTATAGGGTTAGTGGCACCACGTGTCGCTGGCCTTGCAAATGGAGATATGCCTAACTGGTCAAAGGGAGTCTGGTGCTGTGGTCGCTGCCACGGACTTAGGGTCACTGCCATTCAGGACTCAGGACACAATTCCACATGTGGGATAATTCGGCTTGTGTTGAACAGGGTTAGTGGCACCATGTGTCGCCAGCTTGTGTTGAACAGGGTTAGAGGCACCATGTGTTGCGGCTTGCGTTGAATTCTGCCTCAATAAGTCCACGTGGCAATGACTTGTGGTGCAGTGAGTTAGTGGCACCTGAAGCACTCAGCGTGTGTGCACCCTGCGATGATGCGCGGTCCGGGCAGGCCTCACTGGTAGCAATGTCTTTACATGCTTTAAAAGAATCTTCATAGCAGTCACAATCTCCAAGTAATTCTATTTCAGTCCTCCAAGGTTTGAGAGTTGCAGAAGAGCTAAATAGAAAAACTCTCTCTTATCTGGAGTATCACAACTTAATTTCCTGTGATTAAACAAATTTCCTTTGACCTTCTTTAAGAAAAATCCATCAGATCCAATGACAGCATATTTCCCTTAATTTATTTGTTCTGTAACATTTTTTCTAAAACTATAATGTTGCAGTATTTCATATAGACATATGTTTTCCAGGTATGGACTTGTATTAGGATAGTATGCCAGGAACAGTAATTGAGTTATCTGCAACATATTGTATGTCCATATTTGCATTCCACATCTTCAAAATTACTGGATTGTAATCATTAATGTACTTCGATTCTTCTGTTCTTTTTATATTATAAGTATTTTTGGGTGATTTTCGAGTGATAGTATGCCTCACTGCTAACCGCAGTGTAGATCGAAGGCAGTAGTCTGTACAGACATAAGTCTGCGGTGCTGTGCCGCTGGGTTCGCAGGGGGCCTGTGTTGAGGAGATCCGCGGTCATGGCAACAGCCTTGTGGCAGGGTGAGGCCTGCCGCTCTGGCACAGTCGTTGGTCTTCACAGTTCACAAGTGAACCACGCCCAGAGCCTCCGGCCTATTTATTCACCCTGCTACACTGAAGTGGCGTACGTCAGCCCCGCCCACTCCGGTTACGCTTTTCCTTACAGGGGGGGACGATACAGCTACATGACTGAGCTCGTCCCTAGTGTTTGACATAACATGTTTGGGTCCACTGTCCACAACACTACAAGCACCAGTAGTATTTGTGCACATGGAGAGGTGTGTGTTCTGCATACTGAGATGTGTCCAGCACGTCACTGCTACATTTTGCATTGTGTGCATTGTTATTCATGGGTGAATTGCTTCCTTCACATATAGTTTGTTCACACCTGTCCCAATATTCAGCTATTGTGTGGCTGAGGGGCCATGCCGTTTTCGGAAAGTTTGCTGTCTTGTTCTGCGCTGCCTCGGTGGTAGAGGGGGGGTACGGGGGTGGTGGTGGGTATTGTGGCGTTCTTGGGTGTCGGAGCTGCTTGATCAGTAGGTCTATGTTGGTCGAAGTTGGTCTTCAGATGTGGCTCTGGGCTGGGCTCCCTTTCATATTGTATGTAGTTGTTTAATCTGTAAAAAACAAGAAGACATTAAATAATAAATAAAAAAATACAAAAACAATTTTTAGGATATTCAAGTTATAAAATATCACTTTTTTTCATAATTACTGAGAAAAACATAGGTTTTATGAACATTATAATTAGAAATTAGTATTTAAATAACCTTTGAAATTCACAAAATCATAGGTCCCAGAAAGATTAAAGTTAGAAATTTGTATTTTAAAAAAAATTCAAATTTAATGAAAAAAAGATTGCCACATTTCCCAACATTGAGCTATTACATGGATAAGGGACCATGCCATTTTTGGATGGTTCACTGTCCTATTCTGCACTGCCTTTGTGGTAGTAGGGAGAGGGCTTATATGGGGGGAGATCCTGAGGGTTGTGGCAGTGGGTGTTGTGTCCTTCGTGGGTTTATAAAAAACTATAGGTTAAATGAACATTATAATTAGAAGTTAGCATTAAGAAAACATTGAAATTCACTGAAAAAAATGGGTTTCAGGCATGTTATAGATAGAAATTAGCATTTAAAAAACCTTTAAAATTAACTGAAAAAAACATAGGTTTCAGGCACGTTATAGTTAGAAATTAGAATTTAAAAAACCTTAGAAATTCACTGAAAAAACCATAGGTTTCAGGGACGTTATAGTTAGAAATTAGCATTTAAAAAACCTTAGAAATTCACTGAAAAAACCATAGGTTTCAGGGACGTTATAGTTAGAAATTAGCATTTAAAAAACCTTTGAAATTCACTTAAAAAACCATAGGTTTCAGGGACGTTATAGTTACTTGGACATTTGACTCATATAAAACCAGAGAAATTTGCCTATTTTAGTTAGTTGAGATAACTCTAACTTGCGTGTCCGCAATGCACTGGTGACGACGGCATGGTGAACAAAAAAACGATGGATTTAGGCCCAGATCTCTGTACTGGGGTGAATGTATGACATTGTTCTGCATTCTGTCCATCAACTGTTGATTTGCATTTGTCACCCCGAGTGGGAAGGGTATGCCCAGACGTGGGTCCCGTGCTCTCCATGCCACTGGAATCAAGCTATCCTGGCTGAAGAGGGGTGAAACCCCGAAACCGGTCCTAGGATGCTTGTTTCCAGTCCAGGGAGGACCTGGCTTGGCAGTTCGGGCTGGACTGTACCCATGAGGCACAGGGTCAAGACTGATTTGCATATGGCTGGGTTCAAACTGGGACGGCATGGTGAACAAAAAAACGATGGATTTAGGCCCAGATCTCTGTACTGGGGTGAATGTATGACATTGTTCTGCATTCTGTCCATCAACTGTTGATTTGCATTTGTCACCCTGAGTGGGAAGGGTATGCCCAGACGTGGGTCCCGTGCTCTCCATGCCACTGGAATCAAGCTATCCTGGCTGAAGAGGGGTGAAACCCCGAAACCGGTCCTAGGATGCTTGTTTCCAGTCCAGGGAGGACCTGGCTTGGCAGTTCGGGCTGGACTGTACCCATGAGGCACAGGGTCAAGACTGATTTGCATATGGCTGGGTTCAAACTGGGACGGCATGGTGAACAAAAAAACGATGGATTTAGGCCCAGATCTCTGTACTGGGGTGAATGTATGACATTGTTCTGCATTCTGTCCATCAACTGTTGATTTGCATTTGTCACCCCGAGTGGGAAGGGTATGCCCAGACGTGGGTCCTGTGCTCTCCATGCCACTGGAATCAAGCTATCCTGGCTGAAGAGGGGTGAAACCCCGAAACCGGTCCTAGGATGCTTGTTTCCAGTCCAGGGAGGACCTGGCTTGGCAGTTCGGGCTGGACTGTACCCATGAGGCACAGGGTCAAGACTGATTTGCATTGGCTGGGTTCAAACTGGGACGGCATGGTGAACAAAAAAACGATGGATTTAGGCCCAGATCTCTGTACTGGGGTGAATGTATGACATTGTTCTGCATTCTGTCCATCAACTGTTGATTTGCATTTGTCACCCCGAATGGGAAGGGTATGCCCAGACGTGGGTCCCGTGCTCTCCATGCCACTGGAATCAAGCTATCCTGGCTGAAGAGGGGTGAAACCCCAAAACCGGTCCTAGTATGCTTGTTTCCAGTCCAGGGAGGACCTGGCTTGGCAGTTCGGGCTGGACTGTACCCATGAGGCACAGGGTCAAGACTGATTTGCATATGGCTGGGTTCAAACTGGGACGGCATGGTGAACAAAAAAACGATGGATTTAGGCCCAGATCTCTGTACTGGGGTGAATGTATGACATTGTTCTGCATTCTGTCCATCAACTGTTGATTTGCATTTGTCACCCCGAGTGGGAAGGGTATGCCCAGACGTGGGTCCCGTGCTCTCCATGCCACTGGAATCAAGCTATCCTGGCTGAAGAGGGGTGAAACCCCAAAACCGGTCCTAGGATGCTTGTTTCCAGTCCAGGGAGGACCTGGCTTGGCAGTTCGGGCTGGACTGTACCCATGAGGCACAGGGTCAAGACTGATTTGCATATGGCTGGGTTCAAACTGGGACGGCATGGTGAACAAAAAAACGATGGATTTAGGCCCAGATCTCTGTACTGGGGTGAATGTATGACATTGTTCTGCATTCTGTCCATCAACTGTTGATTTGCATTTGTCACCCCGAGTGGGAAGGGTATGCCCAGACTTGGGTCCCGTGCTCTCCATGCCACTGGAATCAAGCTATCCTGGCTGAAGAGGGGTGAAACCCCGAAACTGGTCCTAGGATGCTTGTTTCCAGTCCAGGGAGGACCTGGCTTGGCAGTTCGGGCTGGACTGTACCCATGAGGCACAGGGTCAAGACTGATTTGCATATGGCTGGGTTCAAACTGGGACGGCATGGTGAACAAAAAAACAATGGATTTAGGCCCAGATCTCTGTACTGGGGTGAATGTATGACATTGTTCTGCATTCTGTCCATCAACTGTTGATTTGCATTTGTCACCCCGAGTGGGAAGGGTATGCCCAGACGTGGGTCCCGTGCTCTCCATGCCACTGGAATCAAGCTATCCTGGCTGAAGAGGGGTGAAACCCCGAAACCGGTCCTAGGATGCTTGTTACCAGTCCAGGGAGTACCTGGCTTGGCAGTTCGGGCTGGACTGTACCCATGAGGCACAGGGTCAAGACTGATTTGCATATGGCTGGGTTCAAACTGGGACGGCATGGTGAACAAAAAAACGATGGATTTAGGCCCAGATCTCTGTACTGGGGTGAATGTATGACATTGTTCTGCATTCTGTCCATCAACTGTTGATTTGCATTTGTCACCCCGAGTGGGAAGGGTATGCCGAGACGTGGGTCCCGTGCTCTCCATGCCACTGGAATCAAGCTATCCTGGCTGAAGAGGGGTGAAACCCCGAAGCCGGTCCTAGGATGCTTGTTTCCAGTCCAGGGAGGACCTGGCTTGGCAGTTCGGGCTGGACTGTACCCATGAGGCACAGGGTCAAGACTGATTTGCATATGGCTGGGTTCAAACTGAGACAGCATGGTGAACAAAAAAACGATGGATTTAGGCCCAGATCTCTGTACTGGGGTGAATGTATGACATTGTTCTGCATTCTGTCCATCAACTGTTGATTTGCATTTGTCACCCCGAGTGGGAAGGGTATGCCCAGACGTGGGTCCCGTGCTCTCCATGCCACTGGAATCAAGCTATCCTGGCTGAAGAGGGGTAAAACCCCGAAACCGGTCCTAGGATGCTTGTTTCCAGTCCAGGGAGGACCTGGCTTGGCAGTTCGGGCTGGACTGTACCCATGAGGCACAGGGTCAAGACTGATTTGCATATGGCTGGGTTCAAACTGGGACGGCATGGTGAACAAAAAAACGATGGATTTAGGCCCAGATCTCTGTACTGGGGTGAATGTATGACATTGTTCTGCATTCTGTCCATCAACTGTTGATTTGCATTTGTCACCCCGAGTGGGAAGGGTATGCCCAGACGTGGGTCCCGTGCTCTCCATGCCACTGGAATCAAGCTATCCTGGCTGAAGAGGGGTGAAACCCCGAAACCGGTCCTAGGATGCTTGTTTCCAGTCCAGGGAGGACCTGGCTTGGCAGTTCGGGCTGGACTGTACCCATGAGGCACAGGGTCAAGACTGATTTGCATATGGCTGGGTTCAAACTGGGACGGCATGGTGAACAAAAAAACGATGGATTTAGGCCCAGATCTCTGTACTGGGGTGAATGTATGACATTGTTCTGCATTCTGTCCATCAACTGTTGATTTGCATTTGTCACCCCGAGTGGGAAGGGTATGCCCAGACGTGGGTCCCGTGCTCTCCATGCCACTGGAATCAAGCTATCCTGGCTGAAGAGGGGTGAAACCCCGAAACCGGTCCTAGGATGCTTGTTTCCAGTCCAGGGAGGACCTGGCTTGGCAGTTCGGGCTGGACTGTACCCATGAGGCACAGGGTCAAGACTGATTTGCATATGGCTGGGTTCAAACTGGGACGGCATGGTGAACAAAAAAACGATGGATTTAGGCCCAGATCTCTGTACTGGGGTGAATGTATGACATTGTTCTGCATTCTGTCCATCAACTGTTGATTTGCATTTGTCACCCCGAGTGGGAAGGGTATGCCCAGACGTGGGTCCCGTGCTCTCCATGCCACTGGAATCAAGCTATCCTGGCTGAAGAGGGGTGAAACCCCGAAACCGGTCCTAGGATGCTTGTTTCCAGTCCAGGGAGGACCTGGCTTGGCAGTTCGGGCTGGACTTTACCCATGAGGCACAGGGTCAAGACTGATTTGCATATGGCTGGGTTCAAACTGGGACGGCATGGTGAACAAAAAAACGATGGATTTAGGCCCAGATCTCTGTACTGGGGTGAATGTATGACATTGTTCTGCATTCTGTCCATCAACTGTTGATTTGCATTTGTCACCCCGAGT
Organism: Triturus cristatus; assembly: GCF_964204655.1. Lineage (NCBI taxonomy): Eukaryota > Metazoa > Chordata > Amphibia > Caudata > Salamandridae > Triturus > Triturus cristatus. The sequence continues at coordinate 630,729,054 of NC_140587.1, forward strand.
GGGAAGGGTATGCCCAGACGTGGGTCCTGTGCTCTCCATGCCACTGGAATCAAGCTATCCTGGCTGAAGAGGGGTGAAACCCCGAAACCGGTCCTAGGATGCTTGTTTCCAGTCCAGGGAGGACCTGGCTTGGCAGTTCGGGCTGGACTGTACCCATGAGGCACAGGGTCAAGACTGATTTGCATTGGCTGGGTTCAAACTGGGACGGCATGGTGAACAAAAAAACGATGGATTTAGGCCCAGATCTCTGTACTGGGGTGAATGTATGACATTGTTCTGCATTCTGTCCATCAACTGTTGATTTGCATTTGTCACCCCGAGTGGGAAGGGTATGCCCAGACGTGGGTCCCGTGCTCTCCATGCCACTGGAATCAAGCTATCCTGGCTGAAGAGGGGTGAATCCCCGAAACCGGTCCTAGGATGCTTGTTTCCAGTCCAGGGAGGACCTGGCTTGGCAGTTCGGGCTGGACTGTACCCATGAGGCACAGGGTCAAGACTGATTTGCATATGGCTGGGTTCAAACTGGGACGGCATGGTGAACAAAAAAACGATGGATTTAGGCCCAGATCTCTGTACTGTGGTGAATGTATGACATTGTTCTGCATTCTGTCCATCAACTGTTGATTTGCATTTGTCACCCCGAGTGGGAAGGGTATGCCCAGACGTGGGTCCCGTGCTCTCCATGCCACTGGAATCAAGCTATCCTGGCTGAAGAGGGGTGAAACCCCGAAACCGGTCCTAGGATGCTTGTTTCCAGTCCAGGGAGGACCTGGCTTGGCAGTTCGGGCTGGACTGTACCCATGAGGCACAGGGTCAAGACTGATTTGCATATGGCTGGGTTCAAACTGGGACGGCATGGTGAACAAAAAAATGATGGATTTAGACCCAGATCTCTGTACTGGGGTGAATGTATGACATTGTTCTGCATTCTGTCCATCAACTGTTGATTTGCATTTGTCACCCGAGTGGGAAGGGTATGCCCAGACGTGGGTCCCGTGCTCTCCATGCCACTGAACTCAAGCTATCCTGACTGAAGAGGGGTGAAACCCCGAAACCGGTCCTAGGATGCTTGTTTCCAGTCCAGGGAGGACCTGGCTTGGCAGTTCGGGCTGGACTGTACCCATGAGGCACAGGGTCAAGACTGATTTGCATATGGCTGGGTTCAAATTGGGACGGCATGGTGAACAAAAAAACGATGGATTTAGGCCCAGATCTCTGTACTGGGGTGAATGTATGACATTGTTCTCCATTCTGTCCATCAACTGTTGATTTGCATTTGTCACCCCGAGTGGGAAGGGTATGCCCAGACGTGGGTCCCGTGCACTCCATGCCACTGGAATCAAGCTATCCTGGCTGAAGAGGGGTGAATCCCCGAAACCGGTCCTAGGATGCTTGTTTCCAGTCCAGGGAGGACCTGGCTTGGCAGTTCGGGCTGGACTGTACCCATGAGGCACAGGGTCAAGACTGATTTGCATATGGCTGGGTTCAAACTGGGACGGCATGGTGAACAAAAAAACGATGGATTTAGGCCCAGATCTCTGTACTGGGGTGAATGTATGACATTGTTCTGCATTCTGTCCATCAACTGTTGATTTGCATTTGTCACCCCGAGTGGGAAGGGTATGCCCAGACGTGGGTCCCGTGCTCTCCATGCCACTGGAATCAAGCTATCCTGGCTGAAGAGGGGTGAAACCCCGAAACCGGTCCTAGGATGCTTGTTTCCAGTCCAGGGAGGACCTGGCTTGGCAGTTCGGGCTGGACTGTACCCATGAGGCACAGGGTCAAGACTGATTTGCATATGGCTGGGTTCAAACTGGGACGGCATGGTGAACAAAAAAACGATGGATTTAGGCCCAGATCTCTGTACTGGGGTGAATGTATGACATTGTTCTGCATTCTGTCCATCAACTGTTGATTTGCATTTGTCTCCCGAGTGGGAAGGGTATGCCCAGACGTGGGTCCCGTGCTCTCCATGCCACTGGAATCAAGCTATCCTGGCTGAAGAGGGGTGAAACCCCGAAACCGGTCCTAGGATGCTTGTTTCCAGTCCAGGGAGGACCTGGCTTGGCAGTTCGGGCTGGACTGTACCCATGAGGCTCAGGGTCAAGACTGATTTGCATATGGCTGGGTTCAAATTGGGACGGCATGGTGAACAAAAAAACGATGGATTTAGGCCCAGATCTCTGTACTGGTGTGAATGTATGACATTGTTCTGCATTCTGTCCATCAACTGTTGATTTGCATTTGTCACCCCGAGTGGGAAGGGTATGCCCAGACGTGGGTCCCGTGCTCTCCATGCCACTGAAATCAAGCTATCCTGGCTGAAGAGGGGTGAAACCCCGAAACCGGTCCTAGGATGCTTGTTTCCAGTCCAGGGAGGACCTGGCTTGGCAGTTCGGGATGGACTGTACCCATGAGGCACAGGGTCAAGACTGATTTGCATATGGCTGGGTTCAAACTGGGACGGCATGGTGAACAAAAAAACGATGGATTTAGGCCCAGATCTCTGTACTGGGGTGAATGTATGACATTGTTCTGCATACTGTCCATCAACTGTTGATTTGCATTTGTCACCCCGAGTGGAAAGGGTATGCCCAGACGTGGGTCCCGTGCTCTCCATGCCACTGGAATCAAGCTATCCTGGCTGAAGAGGGGTGAAACCCCGAAACCGGTCCTAGGATGCTTGTTTCCAGTCCAGGGAGGACCTGGCTTGGCAGTTCGGGCTGGACTGTACCCATGAGGCACAGGGTCAAGACTGATTTGCATATGGCTGGGTTCAAACTGGGACGGCATGGTGAACAAAAAAACGATGGATTTAGGCCCAGATCTCTGTACTGGGGTGAATGTATGACATTGTTCTGCATTCTGTCCATCAACTGTTGATTTGCATTTGTCACCCCGAGTGGGAAGGGTATGCCCAGACGTGGGTCCCGTGCTCTCCATGCCACTGGAATCAAGCTATCCTGGCTGAAGAGGGGTGAAACCCCGAAACCGGTCCTAGGATGCTTGTTTCCAGTCCAGGGAGGACCTGGCTTGGCAGTTCGGGCTGGACTGTACCCATGAGGCACAGGGTCAAGACTGATTTGCATATGGCTGGGTTCAAACTGGGACGGCATGGTGAACAAAAAAACGATGGATTTAGGCCCAGATCTCTGTACTGGGGTGAATGTATGACATTGTTCTGCATTCTGTCCATCAACTGTTGATTTGCATTTGTCACCCCGAGTGGGAAGGGTATGCCCAGACTTGGGTCCCGTGCTCTCCATGCCACTGGAATCAAGCTATCCTGGCTGAAGAGGGGTGAAACCCCGAAACTGGTCCTAGGATGCTTGTTTCCAGTCCAGGGAGGACCTGGCTTGGCAGTTCGGGCTGGACTGTACCCATGAGGCACAGGGTCAAGACTGATTTGCATATGGCTGGGTTCAAACTGGGACGGCATGGTGAACAAAAAAACAATGGATTTAGGCCCAGATCTCTGTACTGGGGTGAATGTATGACATTGTTCTGCATTCTGTCCATCAACTGTTGATTTGCATTTGTCACCCCGAGTGGGAAGGGTATGCCCAGACGTGGGTCCCGTGCTCTCCATGCCACTGGAATCAAGCTATCCTGGCTGAAGAGGGGTGAAACCCCGAAACCGGTCCTAGGATGCTTGTTACCAGTCCAGGGAGTACCTGGCTTGGCAGTTCGGGCTGGACTGTACCCATGAGGCACAGGGTCAAGACTGATTTGCATATGGCTGGGTTCAAACTGGGACGGCATGGTGAACAAAAAAACGATGGATTTAGGCCCAGATCTCTGTACTGGGGTGAATGTATGACATTGTTCTGCATTCTGTCCATCAACTGTTGATTTGCATTTGTCACCCCGAGTGGGAAGGGTATGCCGAGACGTGGGTCCCGTGCTCTCCATGCCACTGGAATCAAGCTATCCTGGCTGAAGAGGGGTGAAACCCCGAAGCCGGTCCTAGGATGCTTGTTTCCAGTCCAGGGAGGACCTGGCTTGGCAGTTCGGGCTGGACTGTACCCATGAGGCACAGGGTCAAGACTGATTTGCATATGGCTGGGTTCAAACTGAGACAGCATGGTGAACAAAAAAACGATGGATTTAGGCCCAGATCTCTGTACTGGGGTGAATGTATGACATTGTTCTGCATTCTGTCCATCAACTGTTGATTTGCATTTGTCACCCCGAGTGGGAAGGGTATGCCCAGACGTGGGTCCCGTGCTCTCCATGCCACTGGAATCAAGCTATCCTGGCTGAAGAGGGGTAAAACCCCGAAACCGGTCCTAGGATGCTTGTTTCCAGTCCAGGGAGGACCTGGCTTGGCAGTTCGGGCTGGACTGTACCCATGAGGCACAGGGTCAAGACTGATTTGCATATGGCTGGGTTCAAACTGGGACGGCATGGTGAACAAAAAAACGATGGATTTAGGCCCAGATCTCTGTACTGGGGTGAATGTATGACATTGTTCTGCATTCTGTCCATCAACTGTTGATTTGCATTTGTCACCCCGAGTGGGAAGGGTATGCCCAGACGTGGGTCCCGTGCTCTCCATGCCACTGGAATCAAGCTATCCTGGCTGAAGAGGGGTGAAACCCCGAAACCGGTCCTAGGATGCTTGTTTCCAGTCCAGGGAGGACCTGGCTTGGCAGTTCGGGCTGGACTGTACCCATGAGGCACAGGGTCAAGACTGATTTGCATATGGCTGGGTTCAAACTGGGACGGCATGGTGAACAAAAAAACGATGGATTTAGGCCCAGATCTCTGTACTGGGGTGAATGTATGACATTGTTCTGCATTCTGTCCATCAACTGTTGATTTGCATTTGTCACCCCGAGTGGGAAGGGTATGCCCAGACGTGGGTCCCGTGCTCTCCATGCCACTGGAATCAAGCTATCCTGGCTGAAGAGGGGTGAAACCCCGAAACCGGTCCTAGGATGCTTGTTTCCAGTCCAGGGAGGACCTGGCTTGGCAGTTCGGGCTGGACTGTACCCATGAGGCACAGGGTCAAGACTGATTTGCATATGGCTGGGTTCAAACTGGGACGGCATGGTGAACAAAAAAACGATGGATTTAGGCCCAGATCTCTGTACTGGGGTGAATGTATGACATTGTTCTGCATTCTGTCCATCAACTGTTGATTTGCATTTGTCACCCCGAGTGGGAAGGGTATGCCCAGACGTGGGTCCCGTGCTCTCCATGCCACTGGAATCAAGCTATCCTGGCTGAAGAGGGGTGAAACCCCGAAACCGGTCCTAGGATGCTTGTTTCCAGTCCAGGGAGGACCTGGCTTGGCAGTTCGGGCTGGACTTTACCCATGAGGCACAGGGTCAAGACTGATTTGCATATGGCTGGGTTCAAACTGGGACGGCATGGTGAACAAAAAAACGATGGATTTAGGCCCAGATCTCTGTACTGGGGTGAATGTATGACATTGTTCTGCATTCTGTCCATCAACTGTTGATTTGCATTTGTCACCCCGAGTGGGAAGGGTATGCCCAGACGTGGGTCCTGTGCTCTCCATGCCACTGGAATCAAGCTATCCTGGCTGAAGAGGGGTGAAACCCCGAAACCGGTCCTAGGATGCTTGTTTCCAGTCCAGGGAGGACCTGGCTTGGCAGTTCGGGCTGGACTGTACCCATGAGGCACAGGGTCAAGACTGATTTGCATTGGCTGGGTTCAAACTGGGACGGCATGGTGAACAAAAAAACGATGGATTTAGGCCCAGATCTCTGTACTGGGGTGAATGTATGACATTGTTCTGCATTCTGTCCATCAACTGTTGATTTGCATTTGTCACCCCGAGTGGGAAGGGTATGCCCAGACGTGGGTCCCGTGCTCTCCATGCCACTGGAATCAAGCTATCCTGGCTGAAGAGGGGTGAATCCCCGAAACCGGTCCTAGGATGCTTGTTTCCAGTCCAGGGAGGACCTGGCTTGGCAGTTCGGGCTGGACTGTACCCATGAGGCACAGGGTCAAGACTGATTTGCATATGGCTGGGTTCAAACTGGGACGGCATGGTGAACAAAAAAACGATGGATTTAGGCCCAGATCTCTGTACTGTGGTGAATGTATGACATTGTTCTGCATTCTGTCCATCAACTGTTGATTTGCATTTGTCACCCCGAGTGGGAAGGGTATGCCCAGACGTGGGTCCCGTGCTCTCCATGCCACTGGAATCAAGCTATCCTGGCTGAAGAGGGGTGAAACCCCGAAACCGGTCCTAGGATGCTTGTTTCCAGTCCAGGGAGGACCTGGCTTGGCAGTTCGGGCTGGACTGTACCCATGAGGCACAGGGTCAAGACTGATTTGCATATGGCTGGGTTCAAACTGGGACGGCATGGTGAACAAAAAAATGATGGATTTAGGCCCAGATCTCTGTACTGGGGTGAATGTATGACATTGTTCTGCATTCTGTCCATCAACTGTTGATTTGCATTTGTCACCCGAGTGGGAAGGGTATGCCCAGACGTGGGTCCCGTGCTCTCCATGCCACTGAACTCAAGCTATCCTGACTGAAGAGGGGTGAAACCCCGAAACCGGTCCTAGGATGCTTGTTTCCAGTCCAGGGAGGACCTGGCTTGGCAGTTCGGGCTGGACTGTACCCATGAGGCACAGGGTCAAGACTGATTTGCATATGGCTGGGTTCAAATTGGGACGGCATGGTGAACAAAAAAACGATGGATTTAGGCCCAGATCTCTGTACTGGGGTGAATGTATGACATTGTTCTCCATTCTGTCCATCAACTGTTGATTTGCATTTGTCACCCCGAGTGGGAAGGGTATGCCCAGACGTGGGTCCCGTGCACTCCATGCCACTGGAATCAAGCTATCCTGGCTGAAGAGGGGTGAATCCCCGAAACCGGTCCTAGGATGCTTGTTTCCAGTCCAGGGAGGACCTGGCTTGGCAGTTCGGGCTGGACTGTACCCATGAGGCACAGGGTCAAGACTGATTTGCATATGGCTGGGTTCAAACTGGGACGGCATGGTGAACAAAAAAACGATGGATTTAGGCCCAGATCTCTGTACTGGGGTGAATGTATGACATTGTTCTGCATTCTGTCCATCAACTGTTGATTTGCATTTGTCACCCCGAGTGGGAAGGGTATGCCCAGACGTGGGTCCCGTGCTCTCCATGCCACTGGAATCAAGCTATCCTGGCTGAAGAGGGGTGAAACCCCGAAACCGGTCCTAGGATGCTTGTTTCCAGTCCAGGGAGGACCTGGCTTGGCAGTTCGGGCTGGACTGTACCCATGAGGCACAGGGTCAAGACTGATTTGCATATGGCTGGGTTCAAACTGGGACGGCATGGTGAACAAAAAAACGATGGATTTAGGCCCAGATCTCTGTACTGGGGTGAATGTATGACATTGTTCTGCATTCTGTCCATCAACTGTTGATTTGCATTTGTCTCCCGAGTGGGAAGGGTATGCCCAGACGTGGGTCCCGTGCTCTCCATGCCACTGGAATCAAGCTATCCTGGCTGAAGAGGGGTGAAACCCCGAAACCGGTCCTAGGATGCTTGTTTCCAGTCCAGGGAGGACCTGGCTTGGCAGTTCGGGCTGGACTGTACCCATGAGGCTCAGGGTCAAGACTGATTTGCATATGGCTGGGTTCAAATTGGGACGGCATGGTGAACAAAAAAACGATGGATTTAGGCCCAGATCTCTGTACTGGTGTGAATGTATGACATTGTTCTGCATTCTGTCCATCAACTGTTGATTTGCATTTGTCACCCCGAGTGGGAAGGGTATGCCCAGACGTGGGTCCCGTGCTCTCCATGCCACTGAAATCAAGCTATCCTGGCTGAAGAGGGGTGAAACCCCGAAACCGGTCCTAGGATGCTTGTTTCCAGTCCAGGGAGGACCTGGCTTGGCAGTTCGGGCTGGACTGTACCCATGAGGCACAGGGTCAAGACTGATTTGCATATGGCTGGGTTCAAACTGGGACGGCATGGTGAACAAAAAAACGATGGATTTAGGCCCAGATCTCTGTACTGGGGTGAATGTATGACATTGTTCTGCATACTGTCCATCAACTGTTGATTTGCATTTGTCACCCCGAGTGGAAAGGGTATGCCCAGACGTGGGTCCCGTGCTCTCCATGCCACTGGAATCAAGCTATCCTGGCTGAAGAGGGGTGAAACCCCGAAACCGGTCCTAGGATGCTTGTTTCCAGTCCAGGGAGGACCTGGCTTGGCAGTTCGGGCTGGACTGTACCCATGAGGCACAGGGTCAAGACTGATTTGCATATGGCTGGGTTCAAACTGGGACGGCATGGTGAACAAAAAAACGATGGATTTAGGCCCAGATCTCTGTACTGGGGTGAATGTATGACATTGTTCTGCATTCTGTCCATCAACTGTTGATTTGCATTTGTCACCCCGAGTGGGAAGGGTATGCCCAGACGTGGGTCCCGTGCTCTCCATGCCACTGGAATCAAGCTATCCTGGCTGAAGAGGGGTGAAACCCCGAAACCGGTCCTAGGATGCTTGTTTCCAGTCCAGGGAGGACCTGGCTTGGCAGTTCGGGCTGGACTGTACCCATGAGGCACAGGGTCAAGACTGATTTGCATATGGCTGGGTTCAAACTGGGACGGCATGGTGAACAAAAAAACGATGGATTTAGGCCCAGATCTCTGTACTGGGGTGAATGTATGACATTGTTCTGCATTCTGTCCATCAACTGTTGATTTGCATTTGTCACCCGAGTGGGAAGGGTATGCCCAGACGTGGGTCCCGTGCTCTCCATGCCACTGGAATCAAGCTACCCTGGCTGAAGAGGGGTGAAACCCCGAAACCGGTCCTAGGATGTTTGTTTCCAGTCCAGGGAGGACCTGGCTTGGCAGTTCGGGCTGGACTGTACCCATGAGGCACAGGGTCAAGACTGATTTGCATATGGCTGGGTTCAAATTGGGACGGCATGGTGAACAAAAAAACGATGGATTTAGGCCCAGATCTCTGTACTGGGGTGAATGTATGACATTGTTCTGCATTCTGTCCATCAACTGTTGATTTGCATTTGTCACCCCGAGTGGGAAGGGTATGCCCAGACGTGGGTCCCGTGCTCTCCATGCCACTGGAATCAAGCTATCCTGGCTGAAGAGGGGTGAAACCCCGAAACCGGTCCTAGGATGCTTGTTTCCAGTCCAGGGAGGACCTGGCTTGGCAGTTCGGGCTGGACTGTACCCATGAGGCACAGGGTCAAGACTGATTTGCATATGGCTGGGTTCAAACTGGGACGGCATGGTGAACAAAAAAACGATGGATTTAGGCCCAGATCTCTGTACTGGGGTGAATGTATGACATTGTTCTGCATTCTGTCCATCAACTGTTGATTTGCATTTGTCACCCCGAGTGGGAAGGGTATGCCCAGACGTGGGTCCCGTGCTCTCCATGCCACTGGAATCAAGCTATCCTGGCTGAAGAGGGGTGAAACCCCAAAACCGGTCCTAGGATGCTTGTTTCCAGTCCAGGGAGGACCTGGCTTGGCAGTTCGGGCTGGACTGTACCCATGAGGCACAGGGTCAAGACTGATTTGCATATGGCTGGGTTCAAACTGGGACGGCATGGTGAACAAAAAAACGATGGATTTAGGCCCAGATCTCTGTACTGGGGTGAATGTATGAAATTGTTCTGGATTCTGTCCATCAACTGTTGATTTGCATTTGTCACCCCGAGTGGGAAGGGAATGCCCAGACGTGGGTCCCGTGCTCTCCATGCCACTGGAATCAAGCTATCCTGGCTGAAGAGGGGTGAAACCCCGAAGCCGGTCCTAGGATGCTTGTTTCCAGTCCAGGGAGGACCTGGCTTGGCAGTTCGGGCTGGACTGTTCCCATGAGGCACAGGGTCAAGACTGATTTGCATATGGCTGGGTTCAAACTGGGACAGCATGGTGAACAAAAAAACGATGGATTTAGGCCCAGATCTCTGTACTGGGGTGAATGTATGACATTGTTCTGCATTCTGTCCATCAACTGTTGATTTGCATTTGTCACTCCGAGTGGGAAGGGTATGCCCAGACGTGGGTCCTGTGCTCTCCATGCCACTGGAATCAAGCTATCCTGGCTGAAGATGGGTAAAACCCCGAAACCGGTCCTAGGATGCTTGTTTCCAGTCCAGGGAGGACCTGGCTTGGCAGTTCGGGCTGGACTGTACCCATGAGGCACAGGGTCAAGACTGATTTGCATATGGCTGGGTTCAAACTGGGACGGCATGGTGAACAAAAAAACGATGGATTTAGGCCCAGATCTCTGTACTGGGGTGAATGTATGACATTGTTCTGCATTCTGTCCATCAACTGTTGATTTGCATTTGTCACCCCGAGTGGGAAGGGTATGCCCAGACGTGGGTCCCGTGCTCTCCATGCCACTGTAATCAAGCTATCCTGGCTGAAGAGGGGTGAAACCCCGAAACCGGTCCTAGGATGCTTGTTTCCAGTCCAGGGAGGACCTGGCTTGGCAGTTCGGGCTGGACTGTACCCATGAGGCACAGGGTCAAGACTGATTTGCATATGGCTGGGTTCAAACTGGGACGGCATGGTGAACAAAAAAACGATGGATTTAGGCCCAGATCTCTGTACTGGGGTGAATGTATGACATTGTTCTGCATTCTGTCCATCAACTGTTGATTTGCATTTGTCACCCCGAGTGGGAAGGGTATGCCCAGACGTGGGTCCCGTGCTCTCCATGCCACTGTAATCAAGCTATCCTGGCTGAAGAGGGGTGAAACCCCGAAACCGGTCCTAGGATGCTTGTTTCCAGTCCAGGGAGGACCTGGCTTGGCAGTTCGGGCTGGACTGTACCCATGAGGCACAGGGTCAAGACTGATTTGCATATGGCTGGGTTCAAACTGGGACGGCATGGTGAACAAAAAAACGATGGATTTAGGCCCAGATCTCTGTACTGGGGTGAATGTATGACATTGTTCTGCATTCTGTCCATCAACTGTTGATTTGCATTTGCCACCCCGAGTGGGAAGGGTATGCCCAGACGTGGGTCCCGTGCTCTCCATGCCACTAGAATCAAGCTATCCTGGCTGAAGAGGGGTGAAACCCCGAAACAGGTCCTAGGATGCTTGTTTCCAGTCCAGGGAGAACCTGGCTTGGCAGTTCGGGCTGGACTGTACCCATGAGGCACAGGGTCAAGACTGATTTGCATATGGCTGGGTTCAAACTGGGACGGCATGGTGAACAAAAAAACAATGGATTTAGGCCCAGATCTCTGTACTGGGGTGAATGTATGACATTGTTCTGCATTCTGTCCATCAACTGTTGATTTGCATTTGTCACCCCGAGTGGGAAGGGTATGCCCAGACGTGGGTCCCGTGCTCTCCATGCCACTGGAATCAAGCTATCCTGGCTGAAGAGGGGTGAAACCCCGAAACCGGTCCTAGGATGCTTGTTTCCAGTCCAGGGAGGACCTGGCTTGGCAGTTCGGGCTGGACTGTACCCATGAGGCACAGGGTCAAGACTGATTTGCATATGGCTGGGTTCAAACTGGGACGGCATGGTGAACAAAAAAACGATGAATTTAGGCCCAGATCTCTGTACTGGGGTGAATGTATGAAATTGTTCTGGATTCTGTCCATCAACTGTTGATTTGCATTTGTCACCCCGAGTGGGAAGGGAATGCCCAGACGTGGGTCCCGTGCTCTCCATGCCACTGGAATCAAGCTATCCTGGCTGAAGAGGGGTGAAACCCCGAAGCCGGTCCTAGGATGCTTGTTTCCAGTCCAGGGAGGACCTGGCTTGGCAGTTCGGGCTGGACTGTTCCCATGAGGCACAGGGTCAAGACTGATTTGCATATGGCTGGGTTCAAACTGGGACAGCATGGTGAACAAAAAAACGATGGATTTAGGCCCAGATCTCTGTACTGGGGTGAATGTATGACATTGTTCTGCATTCTGTCCATCAACTGTTGATTTGCATTTGTCACCCCGAGTGGGAAGGGTATGCCCAGACGTGGGTCCTGTGCTCTCCATGCCACTGGAATCAAGCTATCCTGGCTGAAGATGGGTAAAACCCCGAAACCGGTCCTAGGATGCTTGTTTCCAGTCCAGGGAGGACCTGGCTTGGCAGTTCGGGCTGGACTGTACCCATGAGGCACAGGGTCAAGACTGATTTGCATATGGCTGGGTTCAAATTGGGACGGCATGGTGAACAAAAAAACGATGGATTTAGGCCCAGATCTCTGTACTGGGGTGAATGTATGACATTGTTCTGCATTCTGTCCATCAACTGTTGATTTGCATTTGTCACCCCGAGTGGGAAGGGTATGCCCAGACGTGGGTCCCGTGCTCTCCATGCCACTGGAATCAAGCTATCCTGGCTGAAGAGGGGTGAAACCCCGAAACCGGTCCTAGGATGCTTGTTTCCAGTCCAGGGAGGACCTGGCTTGGCAGTTCGGGCTGGACTGTTCCCATGAGGCACAGGGTCAAGACTGATTTGCATATGGCTGGGTTCAAACTGGGACGGCATGGTGAACAAAAAAACGATGGATTTAGGCCCAGATCTCTGTACTGGGGTGAATGTATGACATTGTTCTGCATTCTGTCCATCAACTGTTGATTTGCATTTGTCACCCCGAGTGGGAAGGGTATGCCCAGACGTGGGTCCCGTGCTCTCCATGCCACTGGAATCAAGCTATCCTGGCTGAAGAGGGGTGAAACCCCGAAACCGGTCCTAGGATGCTTGTTTCCAGTCCAGGGAGGACCTGGCTTGGCAGTTCGGGCTGGACTGTACCCATGAGGCACAGGGTCAAGACTGATTTGCATATGGCTGGGTTCAAACTGGGACGGCATGGTGAACAAAAAAACGATGGATTTAGGCCCAGATCTCTGTACTGGGGTGAATGTATGACATTGTTCTGCATTCTGTCCATCAACTGTTGATTTGCATTTGTCACCCGAGTGGGAAGGGTATGCCCAGACGTGGGTCCCGTGCTCTCCATGCCACTGGAATCAAGCTATCCTGGCTGAAGAGGGGTGAAAGCCCGAAACCGGTCCTAGGATGCTTGTTTCCAGTCCAGGGAGGACCTGGCTTGGCAGTTCGGGCTGGACTGTACCCATGAGGCACAGGGTCAAGACTGATTTGCATATGGCTGGGTTCAAATTGGGACGGCATGGTGAACAAAAAAACGATGGATTTAGGCCCAGATCTCTGTACTGGGGTGAATGTATGACATTGTTCTGCATTCTGTCCATCAACTGTTGATTTGCATTTGTCACCCCGAGTGGGAAGGGTATGCCCAGACGTGGGTCCCGTGCTCTCCATGCCACTGGAATCAAGCTATCCTGGCTGAAGAGGGGTGAAACGCCGAAACCGGTCCTAGGATGCTTGTTTCCAGTCCAGGGAGGACCTGGCTTGGCAGTTCGGGCTGGACTGTACCCATGAGGCACAGGGTCAAGACTGATTTGCATATGGCTGGGTTCAAACTGGGACGGCATGGTGAACAAAAAAACGATGGATTTAGGCCCAGATCTCTGTACTGGGGTGAATGTATGACATTGTTCTGCATTCTGTCCATCAACTGTTGATTTGCATTTGTCACCCCGAGTGGGAAGGGTATGCCCAGACGTGGGTCCCGTGCTCTCCATGCCACTGGAATCAAGCTATCCTGGCTGAAGAGGGGTGAAACCCCGAAACCGGTCCTAGGATGCTTGTTTCCAGTCCAGGGAGGACCTGGCTTGGCAGTTCGGGCTGGACTGTACCCATGAGGCACAGGGTCAAGACTGATTTGCATATGGCTGGGTTCAAACTGGGACGGCATGGTGAACAAAAAAATGATGGATTTAGGCCCAGATCTCTGTACTGGGGTGAATGTATGACATTGTTCTGCATTCTGTCCATCAACTGTTGATTTGCATTTGTCACCCGAGTGGGAAGGGTATGCCCAGACGTGGGTCCCGTGCTCTCCATGCCACTGAACTCAAGCTATCCTGACTGAAGAGGGGTGAAACCCCGAAACCGGTCCTAGGATGCTTGTTTCCAGTCCAGGGAGGACCTGGCTTGGCAGTTCGGGCTGGACTGTACCCATGAGGCACAGGGTCAAGACTGATTTGCATATGGCTGGGTTCAAATTGGGACGGCATGGTGAACAAAAAAACGATGGATTTAGGCCCAGATCTCTGTACTGGGGTGAATGTATGACATTGTTCTCCATTCTGTCCATCAACTGTTGATTTGCATTTGTCACCCCGAGTGGGAAGGGTATGCCCAGACGTGGGTCCCGTGCACTCCATGCCACTGGAATCAAGCTATCCTGGCTGAAGAGGGGTGAATCCCCGAAACCGGTCCTAGGATGCTTGTTTCCAGTCCAGGGAGGACCTGGCTTGGCAGTTCGGGCTGGACTGTACCCATGAGGCACAGGGTCAAGACTGATTTGCATATGGCTGGGTTCAAACTGGGACGGCATGGTGAACAAAAAAACGATGGATTTAGGCCCAGATCTCTGTACTGGGGTGAATGTATGACATTGTTCTGCATTCTGTCCATCAACTGTTGATTTGCATTTGTCACCCCGAGTGGGAAGGGTATGCCCAGACGTGGGTCCCGTGCTCTCCATGCCACTGGAATCAAGCTATCCTGGCTGAAGAGGGGTGAAACCCCGAAACCGGTCCTAGGATGCTTGTTTCCAGTCCAGGGAGGACCTGGCTTGGCAGTTCGGGCTGGACTGTACCCATGAGGCACAGGGTCAAGACTGATTTGCATATGGCTGGGTTCAAACTGGGACGGCATGGTGAACAAAAAAACGATGGATTTAGGCCCAGATCTCTGTACTGGGGTGAATGTATGACATTGTTCTGCATTCTGTCCATCAACTGTTGATTTGCATTTGTCTCCCGAGTGGGAAGGGTATGCCCAGACGTGGGTCCCGTGCTCTCCATGCCACTGGAATCAAGCTATCCTGGCTGAAGAGGGGTGAAACCCCGAAACCGGTCCTAGGATGCTTGTTTCCAGTCCAGGGAGGACCTGGCTTGGCAGTTCGGGCTGGACTGTACCCATGAGGCTCAGGGTCAAGACTGATTTGCATATGGCTGGGTTCAAATTGGGACGGCATGGTGAACAAAAAAACGATGGATTTAGGCCCAGATCTCTGTACTGGTGTGAATGTATGACATTGTTCTGCATTCTGTCCATCAACTGTTGATTTGCATTTGTCACCCCGAGTGGGAAGGGTATGCCCAGACGTGGGTCCCGTGCTCTCCATGCCACTGAAATCAAGCTATCCTGGCTGAAGAGGGGTGAAACCCCGAAACCGGTCCTAGGATGCTTGTTTCCAGTCCAGGGAGGACCTGGCTTGGCAGTTCGGGCTGGACTGTACCCATGAGGCACAGGGTCAAGACTGATTTGCATATGGCTGGGTTCAAACTGGGACGGCATGGTGAACAAAAAAACGATGGATTTAGGCCCAGATCTCTGTACTGGGGTGAATGTATGACATTGTTCTGCATACTGTCCATCAACTGTTGATTTGCATTTGTCACCCCGAGTGGAAAGGGTATGCCCAGACGTGGGTCCCGTGCTCTCCATGCCACTGGAATCAAGCTATCCTGGCTGAAGAGGGGTGAAACCCCGAAACCGGTCCTAGGATGCTTGTTTCCAGTCCAGGGAGGACCTGGCTTGGCAGTTCGGGCTGGACTGTACCCATGAGGCACAGGGTCAAGACTGATTTGCATATGGCTGGGTTCAAACTGGGACGGCATGGTGAACAAAAAAACGATGGATTTAGGCCCAGATCTCTGTACTGGGGTGAATGTATGACATTGTTCTGCATTCTGTCCATCAACTGTTGATTTGCATTTGTCACCCCGAGTGGGAAGGGTATGCCCAGACGTGGGTCCCGTGCTCTCCATGCCACTGGAATCAAGCTATCCTGGCTGAAGAGGGGTGAAACCCCGAAACCGGTCCTAGGATGCTTGTTTCCAGTCCAGGGAGGACCTGGCTTGGCAGTTCGGGCTGGACTGTACCCATGAGGCACAGGGTCAAGACTGATTTGCATATGGCTGGGTTCAAACTGGGACGGCATGGTGAACAAAAAAACGATGGATTTAGGCCCAGATCTCTGTACTGGGGTGAATGTATGACATTGTTCTGCATTCTGTCCATCAACTGTTGATTTGCATTTGTCACCCGAGTGGGAAGGGTATGCCCAGACGTGGGTCCCGTGCTCTCCATGCCACTGGAATCAAGCTACCCTGGCTGAAGAGGGGTGAAACCCCGAAACCGGTCCTAGGATGTTTGTTTCCAGTCCAGGGAGGACCTGGCTTGGCAGTTCGGGCTGGACTGTACCCATGAGGCACAGGGTCAAGACTGATTTGCATATGGCTGGGTTCAAATTGGGACGGCATGGTGAACAAAAAAACGATGGATTTAGGCCCAGATCTCTGTACTGGGGTGAATGTATGACATTGTTCTGCATTCTGTCCATCAACTGTTGATTTGCATTTGTCACCCCGAGTGGGAAGGGTATGCCCAGACGTGGGTCCCGTGCTCTCCATGCCACTGGAATCAAGCTATCCTGGCTGAAGAGGGGTGAAACCCCGAAACCGGTCCTAGGATGCTTGTTTCCAGTCCAGGGAGGACCTGGCTTGGCAGTTCGGGCTGGACTGTACCCATGAGGCACAGGGTCAAGACTGATTTGCATATGGCTGGGTTCAAACTGGGACGGCATGGTGAACAAAAAAACGATGGATTTAGGCCCAGATCTCTGTACTGGGGTGAATGTATGACATTGTTCTGCATTCTGTCCATCAACTGTTGATTTGCATTTGTCACCCCGAGTGGGAAGGGTATGCCCAGACGTGGGTCCCGTGCTCTCCATGCCACTGGAATCAAGCTATCCTGGCTGAAGAGGGGTGAAACCCCAAAACCGGTCCTAGGATGCTTGTTTCCAGTCCAGGGAGGACCTGGCTTGGCAGTTCGGGCTGGACTGTACCCATGAGGCACAGGGTCAAGACTGATTTGCATATGGCTGGGTTCAAACTGGGACGGCATGGTGAACAAAAAAACGATGGATTTAGGCCCAGATCTCTGTACTGGGGTGAATGTATGAAATTGTTCTGGATTCTGTCCATCAACTGTTGATTTGCATTTGTCACCCCGAGTGGGAAGGGAATGCCCAGACGTGGGTCCCGTGCTCTCCATGCCACTGGAATCAAGCTATCCTGGCTGAAGAGGGGTGAAACCCCGAAGCCGGTCCTAGGATGCTTGTTTCCAGTCCAGGGAGGACCTGGCTTGGCAGTTCGGGCTGGACTGTTCCCATGAGGCACAGGGTCAAGACTGATTTGCATATGGCTGGGTTCAAACTGGGACAGCATGGTGAACAAAAAAACGATGGATTTAGGCCCAGATCTCTGTACTGGGGTGAATGTATGACATTGTTCTGCATTCTGTCCATCAACTGTTGATTTGCATTTGTCACCCCGAGTGGGAAGGGTATGCCCAGACGTGGGTCCTGTGCTCTCCATGCCACTGGAATCAAGCTATCCTGGCTGAAGATGGGTAAAACCCCGAAACCGGTCCTAGGATGCTTGTTTCCAGTCCAGGGAGGACCTGGCTTGGCAGTTCGGGCTGGACTGTACCCATGAGGCACAGGGTCAAGACTGATTTGCATATGGCTGGGTTCAAACTGGGACGGCATGGTGAACAAAAAAACGATGGATTTAGGCCCAGATCTCTGTACTGGGGTGAATGTATGACATTGTTCTGCATTCTGTCCATCAACTGTTGATTTGCATTTGTCACCCCGAGTGGGAAGGGTATGCCCAGACGTGGGTCCCGTGCTCTCCATGCCACTGTAATCAAGCTATCCTGGCTGAAGAGGGGTGAAACCCCGAAACCGGTCCTAGGATGCTTGTTTCCAGTCCAGGGAGGACCTGGCTTGGCAGTTCGGGCTGGACTGTACCCATGAGGCACAGGGTCAAGACTGATTTGCATATGGCTGGGTTCAAACTGGGACGGCATGGTGAACAAAAAAACGATGGATTTAGGCCCAGATCTCTGTACTGGGGTGAATGTATGACATTGTTCTGCATTCTGTCCATCAACTGTTGATTTGCATTTGTCACCCCGAGTGGGAAGGGTATGCCCAGACGTGGGTCCCGTGCTCTCCATGCCACTGTAATCAAGCTATCCTGGCTGAAGAGGGGTGAAACCCCGAAACCGGTCCTAGGATGCTTGTTTCCAGTCCAGGGAGGACCTGGCTTGGCAGTTCGGGCTGGACTGTACCCATGAGGCACAGGGTCAAGACTGATTTGCATATGGCTGGGTTCAAACTGGGACGGCATGGTGAACAAAAAAACGATGGATTTAGGCCCAGATCTCTGTACTGGGGTGAATGTATGACATTGTTCTGCATTCTGTCCATCAACTGTTGATTTGCATTTGCCACCCCGAGTGGGAAGGGTATGCCCAGACGTGGGTCCCGTGCTCTCCATGCCACTAGAATCAAGCTATCCTGGCTGAAGAGGGGTGAAACCCCGAAACAGGTCCTAGGATGCTTGTTTCCAGTCCAGGGAGAACCTGGCTTGGCAGTTCGGGCTGGACTGTACCCATGAGGCACAGGGTCAAGACTGATTTGCATATGGCTGGGTTCAAACTGGGACGGCATGGTGAACAAAAAAACAATGGATTTAGGCCCAGATCTCTGTACTGGGGTGAATGTATGACATTGTTCTGCATTCTGTCCATCAACTGTTGATTTGCATTTGTCACCCCGAGTGGGAAGGGTATGCCCAGACGTGGGTCCCGTGCTCTCCATGCCACTGGAATCAAGCTATCCTGGCTGAAGAGGGGTGAAACCCCGAAACCGGTCCTAGGATGCTTGTTTCCAGTCCAGGGAGGACCTGGCTTGGCAGTTCGGGCTGGACTGTACCCATGAGGCACAGGGTCAAGACTGATTTGCATATGGCTGGGTTCAAACTGGGACGGCATGGTGAACAAAAAAACGATGAATTTAGGCCCAGATCTCTGTACTGGGGTGAATGTATGAAATTGTTCTGGATTCTGTCCATCAACTGTTGATTTGCATTTGTCACCCCGAGTGGGAAGGGAATGCCCAGACGTGGGTCCCGTGCTCTCCATGCCACTGGAATCAAGCTATCCTGGCTGAAGAGGGGTGAAACCCCGAAGCCGGTCCTAGGATGCTTGTTTCCAGTCCAGGGAGGACCTGGCTTGGCAGTTCGGGCTGGACTGTTCCCATGAGGCACAGGGTCAAGACTGATTTGCATATGGCTGGGTTCAAACTGGGACAGCATGGTGAACAAAAAAACGATGGATTTAGGCCCAGATCTCTGTACTGGGGTGAATGTATGACATTGTTCTGCATTCTGTCCATCAACTGTTGATTTGCATTTGTCACCCCGAGTGGGAAGGGTATGCCCAGACGTGGGTCCTGTGCTCTCCATGCCACTGGAATCAAGCTATCCTGGCTGAAGATGGGTAAAACCCCGAAACCGGTCCTAGGATGCTTGTTTCCAGTCCAGGGAGGACCTGGCTTGGCAGTTCGGGCTGGACTGTACCCATGAGGCACAGGGTCAAGACTGATTTGCATATGGCTGGGTTCAAATCTGGACGGCATGGTGAACAAAAAAACGATGGATTTAGGCCCAGATCTCTGTACTGGGGTGAATGTATGACATTGTTCTGCATTCTGTCCATCAACTGTTGATTTGCATTTGTCACCCCGAGTGGGAAGGGTATGCCCAGACGTGGGTCCCGTGCTCTCCATGCCACTGGAATCAAGCTATCCTGGCTGAAGAGGGGTGAAACCCCGAAACCGGTCCTAGGATGCTTGTTTCCAGTCCAGGGAGGACCTGGCTTGGCAGTTCGGGCTGGACTGTACCCATGAGGCACAGGGTCAAGACTGATTTGCATATGGCTGGGTTCAAACTGGGACGGCATGGTGAACAAAAAAACGATGGATTTAGGCCCAGATCTCTGTACTGGGGTGAATGTATGACATTGTTCTGCATTCTGTCCATCAACTGTTGATTTGCATTTGTCACCCCGAGTGGGAAGGGTATGCCCAGACGTGGGTCCCGTGCTCTCCATGCCACTGGAATCAAGCTATCCTGGCTGAAGAGGGGTGAAACCCCGAAACCGGTCCTAGGATGCTTGTTTCCAGTCCAGGGAGGACCTGGCTTGGCAGTTCGGGCTGGACTGTACCCATGAGGCACAGGGTCAAGACTGATTTGCATATGGCTGGGTTCAAACTGGGACGGCATGGTGAACAAAAAAACGATGGATTTAGGCCCAGATCTCTGTACTGGGGTGAATGTATGACATTGTTCTGCATTCTGTCCATCAACTGTTGATTTGCATTTGTCACCCGAGTGGGAAGGGTATGCCCAGACGTGGGTCCCGTGCTCTCCATGCCACTGGAATCAAGCTATCCTGGCTGAAGAGGGGTGAAAGCCCGAAACCGGTCCTAGGATGCTTGTTTCCAGTCCAGGGAGGACCTGGCTTGGCAGTTCGGGCTGGACTGTACCCATGAGGCACAGGGTCAAGACTGATTTGCATATGGCTGGGTTCAAATTGGGACGGCATGGTGAACAAAAAAACGATGGATTTAGGCCCAGATCTCTGTACTGGGGTGAATGTATGACATTGTTCTGCATTCTGTCCATCAACTGTTGATTTGCATTTGTCACCCCGAGTGGGAAGGGTATGCCCAGACGTGGGTCCCGTGCTCTCCATGCCACTGGAATCAAGCTATCCTGGCTGAAGAGGGGTGAAACGCCGAAACCGGTCCTAGGATGCTTGTTTCCAGTCCAGGGAGGACCTGGCTTGGCAGTTCGGGCTGGACTGTACCCATGAGGCACAGGGTCAAGACTGATTTGCATATGGCTGGGTTCAAACTGGGACGGCATGGTGAACAAAAAAACGATGGATTTAGGCCCAGATCTCTGTACTGGGGTGAATGTATGACATTGTTCTGCATTCTGTCCATCAACTGTTGATTTGCATTTGTCACCCCGAGTGGGAAGGGTATGCCCAGACGTGGGTCCCGTACTCTCCATGCCACTGGAATCAAGCTATCCTGGCTGAAGAGGGGTGAAACCCCGAAACCGGTCCTTGGACGCTTGTTTCCAGTCCAGGGAGGACCTGGCTTGGCAGTTCGGGCTGGTCTGTACCCATGAGGCACAGGGTCAAGACTGATTTGCATATGGCTGGGTTCAAACTGGGATGGCATGGTGAACAAAAAAACGATGGATTTAGGCCCAGATCTCTGTACTGGGGTGAATGTATGACATTGTTCTGCATTCTGTCCATCAACTGTTGATTTGCAGATGACGTCACATATTACATCACTCATGACATGGTCAGTGACATCACTGATGACATCACTGATGACATCTCAAATGACATCACTGATGACATCACTGATGACATCATCCACGTGATAGTCTGTCACACCTCCTCACACTCTAATATAACCTTTGATACACGTACTCTAAAATACAGACTACCATTTTCGAAACCATAGACACACCAATACCAGATACTAGATACCCATCCACTGATTCCTATCTATATATTGTGAGCTAGACATACAGTCATACAGCCACTCATACAAGCTGTCACTCATCATTACATCACTATAATATCCACTCATACACCTATACATACATTCACACAGTGCTACTGATCCATAGAGTTACTCACACACCTACTCAGTCATGCCAAAAATCAATCACACCCATGTACTCACCTATGCAGATATATACACACCACCTGACTTATTTATACACACACCACCTCCCTTATTTCTTTAGATACTAACACATACTTGCTCTCTTATACAATCACTAATACAAGTACACATTCATGTATGTAGACACTCTTGCAATCACTGTCTCTCACGTATAGTCAATTATACACCCCAACACTCACATATACTGTCTAAAAACATATATAGTTACTCACATATATACAACTGAGACATCAATTCACTAATCAACACACCTGTACACATAGTCAGCTACCCATACAGCCCTTCCAAGATGCACTTTTGAATCTATACAACCAGTAAATCAGCCATTCAGACATGTATGCACAGAGTCAGACACCCCCCACCCCCCCACATAGACACTCAGACACCCATACAGATACTCATACAATCAATCAATAACCCATATAGACACTGATGTAGCTACTCACCAACCTATGCACCTGCTAACACACGAACTGAGAGACTAATGTAGACATTCACACAGTTTAGTCACTAACCCATGCATTCAGTAACATACGTTCAATCAGTGACTTATACAGTCAGTCATGCATCTACTAAATAATCCATTCAGGCACTTCTACATCCACTCATTCTTCAATAGACCTTGGCATAGATATATATGAAAAATATTTAAACTTTACAGAAACACACATTCACTGGATGATGTCATCAGTGATGTCATCAGTGATGTCATTTGAGATGTCATCAGTGATGTCTTCAGTGATGTCACTGACCATGTCATGAGTGATGTAATATGTGACATCATCACCAGTGGATTGCGGGCGCGCAAGTTACAGTTAGCTCAACTAACTATAACGGGTACATTTCTCTGGTTTTACATGAGTCAAATGTCCAAGTAACTATAACGTCCCTGAAACCTATGTTTTTTTCAGTGAATTTCTAAGGTTTTTTAAATGCTAATTTCTAACTATAACACGCCTGAAACCTACGGTCTTTTCAGTGAATATATATATATATATGTGTGTATGTTTATATATAAAGTATATAATGTAACACAATTATTAAAATATATATTATTTTAAAAAAATGTTTCATTCTTTAAATGTACTACTATAAAAAGCACATTATATGTATAGTTAAATGAAACAGAAACAATATCAACAATCCAATTTAAAAACATTAACCCCTTGCGTGCAGGTTTATTTCTCCCGCTGTGCGGGAGAAATAAACGGCGTTCGGGAACACGACGTCTCCCGGCCGTCGTGCGCACACGCCCACCGTAATGCACAACGGCCGGGAGACGTTGTGCGCACGCGAGGGGTTAAATAAATTATCAAACAAAAAAAATGCAAAAAATGACATTCACAAAAGATGTTATAAAACATTTACAACAAACATAGAAACAAATACTGTAAAATTCAAATTATAAACAATTATAAAAAAAACATATTTCATCAGTGTTAGGAAATGTATTGAAGACTGTGAATAATAGTTTATGCATCTATAAAGAAAGTGTAGGGCTCTGGAGGGGTTAGATATATCATTCCCACTTCAAATAGCGCAACAGTAGGGAAAGCTTTGGAATTTGGGGGGGTTCAATTTACTATTCCCACTCTAGTCTGTGCAACAGTAGGGAAAGCATTGGACTTCAGTGGGGTTAAATTTGCTCTACCCACTGCAGTCTGAGCAGCAGTAGAGAAAGCTTTGGACTTGAGAGGTAAGATTTACTATTCCCACTCCATTCTGTTCAACAGGAAGGAAAGTGTTGGACTTCGAAGGGGTAAAATTTACTATTTCCACTCCAGTCTGTGTAACAGTAGGGAAAATGTTGGACTTCAGAGTGGTAAGATTTCCTATTACCACTCCAGGTTGTACAACAGTAGGGAGAGCGTTGGACTTTGAAGGGGTTACATTTACTATTTCCATTCCAGTCTAAGCAACAGTAGTGAAAGTGCTGGACATATGAGGGGATACCTTTTACAATTTCCACATCAGTCTGCCCAACAGTTAGGAAAGCGTAGGAGTTCAGAGGGGTTGACATTTACTATTTCCACTCCATCTAAGCAACAGTGAGTAAACTACTTCACTTCAAAAAGATTACATATTTGAATAACCCTATTAATTCAGAAAAATATAAAAATCTAAATTTAGACATTATTACTTCACATAATATGTATAATTTAAAAAAAATAACCAATTTACAAGATTCATAAACAATGCAATAATTAACTTTCATTGCAAAATAAAATATAACTAAATTAAATTTGTATAACAGAATTTACATAATTGATAATCAATTACATAATTGATTAACAATTAATAATTCATTTTACTCAATTAGTACTTAACTAACTTCCCACCCTACAACCTTACAAACCCAGCAGCCCACACCTAAAATACAACTAAATATATAATTATTACACAATTTACACAATTATTAATCAGTTTAAATATTTAATTCTACATTAAAAATGTTTATTTTGTAATTACTACTTAGCATCCCACCTTGTACCCCTAAAGACCTAAAAGCCCACATCTAAAATATAACTAAAATAAAGCAGTATTCTATGATGCGCGTAGTTAATAATCAATTAAATAATCAATTACTAAATGAATTGTTAATTAATTATTACCTAATTATTATTATTATACTTCTTTATTCGATTTGAGATAAATCATAAAAGCATTCACAATGTTAAAACAGAATTAAACATATCAAAATTTCTTCCCTATATTGATATCTCCACTAACATTATAGTCCACCTCCTAGATTAAAAGCTCTAATAAAAACTCTAAAAACACCGTAAAAATGATCAATGTTCAGAAGTGACAACACACTCAATTCTAATTATTATAAATCCCTCTTGAGATTCTTAATTTAAATGCAATCCTTAAAAAATGTACAACACAATGGAGGGTAAGAACATCTGAGGACATTTTTAGAAATAACAAGGCAACACAGATCTGCTTAATGCCAGTATTCCTGAGTAAAGTCTTTAAAAACCTTCTCCTTGGATAAGTATAATATGAGCAGATAAAAAGAAAGTTAGAGGTATCCTGTGGAGACAGGTCGCCGCAGCCACAGGGCCCTCTCTCTTCTACATTTCTCATAAAACCCCCTAGAGATCCCAGGATTTGGTCTATCAGATTTAATCTTAAACGAGTTATTAAAAACCTCTCATGAGAACTGGTCAGAAGGATTAAATAAGATGCTATAGTCGGGGTAGACTTCACTAGAATATAATTTCTGACAGACTCCTTTCCTAATTCGGTTGTCTCCCGTTGAGACTGACTAAACTTTAAATACAGTGTTTTAATGTCCGTCTTGTCTTTCTGGCTTATAGTGTCTATATTACCTAATTAACTTTGCAACCTATATCACTACAAATGTAGCAATCGGTGCCTAAAATATAAATAAAATCAATCGGTATTGCATAATATATATAATTAATATCAACCACATAATTACTTATTAATTCCTATTTAAATATAATTAATTTTTACTTAACAGCCCACACAATCCCCCTACAAACCCGGCACCAGCTACAACACTATAATTTACTATTTGTAATGAAAGTAAAAGTTTTCAATTAATTACAATTACAAACTATGTTTAAATAAAATTATAACAATTATACAAACAATAGTAACAGATACAATTAGTATACGAACTAAACACATTAAAATAATTACAAAACAAAATTCTTGGCAACTATATTTCTACATCATGATATTTTTGTATCACGATATTTTGTTTCTGATATTTCTGTCCACCAATATTTACAAGTTGATGCTTCGTCTAAATACCATGGTAATCAGCTGCTCTGCCAGACCATAGCTAACAGCTTACAGTTTAGCAAATAGTAAAAGCTCAAAGAAAATATGAAATATTTAAATTTACCTAGTTGTAACCCTTGTTTTGAGGCAGAAGGTTTGCTTATAGAGTGATCTGGCATCTGATTTGTTAAAGAAATGTCAATAAAGTGAAATATTTATTTAAACTTCCTACAGTTAATCAACAGTCAGCAGAGGTGCTAGCTATAAAGCTTAAGGTGAAATGTTTAGGGCTTATTTATGAGTGCCCTGCATCACTTTTGTACCATGTAAAGTGGTACATGCGTGACGCAGGGCTCTCATAAAGTTTATGAAGCCACGCAAAGCCACCCTGTGTTGCTTTGAATGGCCTCATAAATCATGAGCAAGGTGACGCAGTGCAAATCGCTGGGTCGCCTCACCCTGCACTCGAGAGGTGTTCGATGGGTGTTGCAGTGGGTTTTACCACACAACACCTATGGAATTTGAAGCTGCACCAGATTTACAAAGTGATGTAAACCTGGGGAAGCGTCAAATCCGTGCACCTCCCTAAGGGGGGCACATGGAAAGAGGAAAATGCCTCGTAAGATTGTTTTTGTGCAGGAAGGTGCCCCTTCCTACTAAAAAGCAAGCCTGCCTACATCGAAGATACCCTTGCATCTTGGTGCAAGGGTGCCTAAGTTGGTACTAGGCTGCCAAAATGGTACCAGCGTAGGCAGAATGGACAAGAATGCACAGTATTGCTTAAATAAGGTGCATTCCTGCCCTTTCACTTTGGCGTAGGGCAGGACATTTTACCTGAGACATGTTTAGCATTAAAGGAGTAAGTAATACATTCGCGACTTTTCTGACGTCTTTGCTGAAAATATGTTCCCAATCGCACATTGCGGAAGAACATCCTTTTGTGTATGATTTCAGCTAGTTTGCGATGGAAACAAAACCCCCTAATTCAAACCCATTTGCCCCTGGTATCAGGCGTGTTTTTTGCATCAAATTACAACCTCTGTGGGACTAAATATGGAAACGTGCAAACAGTATGTGTTTTTCTTTTGTTATAGCATAAATTGAGGGGGGAGCGAGAAATTGCTCTTAGGTCCACTTTTGGTGCTACTGGATGCCAGGGTCGCCAAGTACCAAAGGTTCCTAGTCTTTGGCCTTTTTCTTCCACCTCCTTGCAGCACCAGCTTCTGCATTTCACTCATGCAGTTCTTTTTCATCCCTCCTTTCTCCCTTTTCCATTATTTTCCTATCTGTCTCTTCCTCTATCTTTCTCTCTTTCCTGCCTATTCATCTCATGCACTGGGTCAAACTCTCAGGAAGAAACATAAATCACCTGCCACCATCACCACAAATTAAGCAATGGATTGTATGCACAGTTTTTCCCCTACTAGAGCTTTGCACCTACAATTTCTTCAGAAATGAAGCTATTTGTGCTCATTCCTTAAACAGAGCACAGTATAATGCCAGGCACATTAAACATTTACGCATGATTTTCCAGTTTGCACATTACTTGGAATGAGACCCAAGAATAAAAGGCTTTTGTTTTTTACTCAGTGCTCTAGTCCAGAGTTCAGCCAGCTGTTTATCAGGATGATCTCATTTCAGTTAAGTAAATGAAGATTAACACTGCGGCGTCACCCTCGCCATTATTTTAAATGTCCTGTGGTAATTATAATTTATAATTGAATCATCGGGTACTGGGTAAACTCCTTGGGGTCTTAACCAGTGTATGCAGAAACCTTGATTTAGAAACCCACCATGAATGAACCCCCTCCTTCTCCAACAGGAGAGAGAGTCTCTTTAACTAATGTTTCTGCTTTGACCATTGTTACAGCACCTGTGTTCAAAGTCATTTGAACGCATTATCAGATTCATTTTCGCACAGTTTGTTTGTTGTAGATAGTATTGTGCCAGGAATTCATAAAATAGCTTTTTGTGTATTTTCTTAAGCCATGCGCAGCTGCCAAAGCTAAAAAAACAGAAAATGCCAGATTACAGGTTCTTGAGGTCAAGGTTCCTTTTATATAGTTCTCTCTTTGACTCTATCAGTAATTAAAGTGGAATTTCATTTTATACAATGATTAATGACATGGAACACTGCCAATGGAAATGGTGTGTGAACAACAGTATATGTGAAAGTCAAGAAAATTAGCTTGTATTGCTCTTGCAGTACAAGACTTTTACTTACTGAATTATAATGCTGCCAGGAGGTTTTATAATTGAACAGGTGGTTCTATTTGTAAAATTAATCATCATGATTTTCCAAGTAACGTTTTTAAATGCAAGACTCTCCCTCTATTCCCATCTGTTATTTCCCTCTCTCTCCCTCTCTCTCTCTCTCTCTCGCTCTCTCTCTCTCTCTCTCTCGCCCTATCTCCCCACCTCTTTGTGTCTCCCTCTTCCTTGAGCCTTTACTTCCTTCCCCACACTTCTCTATTCTGATTCCCCCCTTTCTCTCCCACTCTCTCTCCCTCACTTTCAGTCTCTCTATCTCATTGTCTCTCTGTGGGCCTTACTATCTCTCGCTTCTGCAGAGTTTGAGTGGGATCAAAATGATAGTGAATTCCGCCTGGTTTCAGTTTCAGTGGGTTTTCCAGTAAAGGTTGTTAGAGGGCAACAAAATGGCAAACCAGCATGAAAAGGTAACAGAGAGAGGGCAGAAGGGGTGGTGTGGTTTGCTAACATGATATACATCTTTATAAAGGGGTTAAGTTGGACTGAAGGAGATGGGTCCGCTGAGACTTCCAGTACCACCACCTGTTCTCTGATAAGCAGCTATTGAAATAATAGCAAGTGGTTAAGATGTGAGTGGAACAAGAAGCAAGTAGAACATGGAGAAGAGTGATAAATACAATGAACAGGAGAGACAAGGATCAGCATTACATCATTGGGTGACAGGCGTACAGCACAGACCACAGACATGGGGATAGTGGGGAAAAGGACACTTTTATTGAAACAGGTACACATTACACAATCTCCTAGCCATTCTGCCTTACAAACTAAAGCCTCACTATACAAAAAAGTTGCCTAAAAGTCACCTTACCCTCACCCCTAAATGTCCCCTCCCCCACATTACCTAACCCTGTAGTTTTCCCTCCACATCTTACTGTAACTGAATTTCTGCAATTGAGACCTTAAACTCCCCTACTGCCTATCACTGCATCTATTAACATGTAAGTAAACTAACATACTATAGAGTGATTTTTCAATTCCTGCCTCATCCAGGTGTGAGCTTGTTCAAACCTCATCTTTCATCCTGGTTCGCCGACAGCAACAACAAAAAAACTCTCTAACCCCATGCAAACTTCTCAGCCAACCACGCCTGTCTCAAAGCAACAACGATACATCATATAAATCCCTGCACACCTGTTCCAAAGGAAAGCACCCACAAAAAAGGAAATCCCCTTCCCCCAAAGGAAAAATGAAGTGGCAGGAGGGAAAATCTTTCCTTCCCTAATACACCTACCAGCCACCAGGTTAC
Source organism: Triturus cristatus (assembly GCF_964204655.1). Lineage (NCBI taxonomy): Eukaryota > Metazoa > Chordata > Amphibia > Caudata > Salamandridae > Triturus > Triturus cristatus. Next base: position 630,758,044 of record NC_140587.1, read on the forward strand.
CTATCATAAAATGGCAGGCAGAAGCCCAAATCGCCCCGGGATGTAACCTTGTGCTTTAGCCCAAATCTAGCCCAACCTGCATATCAGTCACCTGGCCTGTACCACTCCCCAAACATCCTAGGGGCCATACCTCCCCCTGATCGACTGCCCCCGAGCCCCTTATTGAGTGAGAGGGGTACAGCACAGATTACAGACACGGGGATAGTGTGAAAAAGGGAGCTTTTATTAAAACAGGTGCTCATTACACAATTTACTAGGCAGAGTTGCAGCAATCCTAGCTGAAACAATGTCTACAGGGGAACCTGATTTCGCTGCTTTCAAAGCTTTACAGACTGCGTCTGGCCTAAGAGGTACAACATTCTCTAAGTTCTTAGTACTTGCAGCATTAGAAATGATAGGGGTTGGGTACTGATCCCATTTGAATCACCAGTCTGGAGAAGTTATTGTAAATCAGAATAACGTTTCCCTTAAAGTGGTTTGCACCAGGGCATCAACTGGCGCTTGTGAGGGTAGGATATCTGTTGAGCAGGCCTGCGGATTTGTGAAGGATTTAAGGACTTTGTATAACTCATTGGAGGCATTTCCAGCCTGTTGAAGTTGTAGTGAAATGTAAGCCTTGTGTGCTTTTTTAATGTTGTCATGGTAGAGCGCTACCTTTATTTTATAAGCTTCTCTATCCCTGGGCTTATGGGTTTGCTGCCATCATCTCTTGAGTTTTTTACACTTTGCATTCTCCCTGCGCAAATTAGGGGAATACCATGGGGCATGTAGACCATGTTTGACTATATGTTGGTTTTTCATAGGAGCGAGGTTGTCTATCACTGGGGCATATTAACAAGCCAGGCAATAAAATTATCGTCGCTTTAGCGGCAGAAATCTGCCGCTAAAACTGCGATAATGGGCTTGATAATATGCTCTAAGGAATTCCAATTGAAGCCCATGTTAGATGTCCTTCACATCTAACATGGGTTTCAATTGGAATTCCATAGAGCATATTATCAAGCCCATTATCGCCGTTTTAGCAGCAGTTTTCTGCCGCTAAAGCGGCGATAATTTTATCGCCTGGCTTGTTAATATGCCCCACTGTTTTTAGGGTCTTATTATAGTCCACTAGTGCCTTGTACATATCCCGATCCTCGCACACTGTAAACTCCTCAGTGAAGGCGTCTTGGGTGACTTTGCGCCATTGCCTCATGGAATTTTGCTTAGGTTTTATTGGGTGATCGGGAACATAAGTAAACAAGTCTCTTTTAAATGCTTCTTTAAAAATATTTTATGATGAACATTTTTCAATTAATAAGAGGGTTTTTTATGTTTCAATGTATTAATTTTATTTTTATGGCTCATGTAGCCGAAATAAAGGATTCTTTTTTTATCATTCAATACATTCCTTAAGAAAGATCAGAGTTGTCGATTTACTATAAAAACCCTCTGAAACCACCCTCAAATCTGAGAGGTCTTTGCCCCAAATTATTGCACCACATGCTGCCCGAGATTCTCCTGACAGAACCTGACAGATTGAAGTACTGCTCACAGCAGTCCCATGCTGAATGCTAATAATGCGCAGAGTGGGGAAGAGCTTCTGTGTGTTTTTCCTTCGATAGAACACTTGCTTCCAGCCCTGCTGATAATCACAGCACTTTGCTGTAAACAGGTATGCAGTATGTCATACTCTAGATGCAAGTTCTTCTACTCCATGCTTTCATAGTCTAGCGCATAGAGGTTGCTGTTAGGGTGTTAAATTACTAGGTTGGTAAATGTCTTGCTATCTTAGAAATGTTCATATTATTCTCATTGTTGGTCATGTGCCTCAGTGTTATATGAATCTTATTCTGCGGTGTTACTTTTCATGAGCTAAGCGACAAAATTAGAATGTTGAAATTAACACTTTTTAAGTATAATTTACACAACTAGCTTAGTGGCCAAGATGATCTGAAATAAAAAAAACTGAACCTTCTAAAGAATTGTATGTTAAGTTTTCAAAATGCCTTCATGATAAGATTTAGATCATCTTTTGGATCTCCAAGACTGGCAATAAAACTCATGATACTGTGCCTAACCTATTGCCAGCACATCTACGGGTAAGCACATGCAGGGATTTTCCACCTTAGTTTGATTCTTGACTATCTATAGGGATAACTTTCTGGAACTGATAAAGTCTAGCAAAATGTGTAGGATCTACTTCAGACATGTGTCATTCAAAGTATCTTCGTATTTATCTACCATTCCATCTGACCAATGACTTTCTCTGCGGCTAGATCAATCCTTACCAGGTTGTTTCATCATTAAAGAGCGGAACATTGACTTAATCCAGAATTAAATAAACAAATCATTCTTTGCCCCCCCCCCAGGATATAGCAAGATTATGCTTAATATATAACACCAATATTTGGTAAACACTGTGTAACTTGGTGTGATGCAACAACTACCAAATTTCACTTGCGGGTCACATACAGGCTTCTTCTAGACATTAACACAGGAAAATCAGTAGCAGGTGCCAAACTAGATGCCCTAAGGCTAGAGGTGGTAAGAGGCAATATTATGTTGCTGCTGGTGCTATATGTTTCAGGGTTCTATAGTAGTCCTGATGGAAATAGGTGGCATTAGTCCTTCTGGGACCAAACAGTCTATCTGTTCATTGACCAGTTGTGAATTGGATATATATTTTTTGTGCATATTTAATAATCATTGATAACCAATCTTTGCAGCTGTGTTTCCACATAACAGTTTGCATTTGTAATTACCGAATAATTGGTCATGTGTACTTGCACATTTTCACACTATGAATCACATGCAGCTCCTTCCAAAAGAAGATATGTTTTTAAATTAGGAAATAAATGATCACTGCATTGATTGTCAATTGGATATCACATTTTGGGATTCATGTGGTTACTTTCCTTGCCATTTATTAATATAACAATGCTATGTTTACAAGTTTGCGGTAAAGAGTTTTTCCAATAATATTATGAACTCTCAATAGTAATGGAAACCAAACATAATTTAAGTGAAAACCAGAATTGTATTCATTTGCAATATATCTCTGCAGGATTCAATACAGTACCCTTGGAACCAAGGTTTCCAATCCACACTACCTCTGTGAGTAAGCCCTTGACTGCTCTGCCTTACTGCGCTGTAGGTCAAATATTAAATGGGTGTATGTGGGATTGTATGTCAGTATACTGATAACAAAAATATATTGTCAGACTTAAAAATCGTAGTCTAAATATCTTTTATAAGATGCTTGTTCCATCAGGTGCAGGTTTTCATACAGCATTTAAGTCATAACATTCTGGTACCATACCATGTTTAATGCTCAATTTGAGGTCAATCGTAATGCACCTCAAGGCTTTTATTTGTCTCCTTAGTTGATCGTCATTAAAGATATATGATAGAGCATCAGTCTACCTATGAAATATTTCCATTGATCTTAACTATCAGAGACATTGGGCCCAATTCAAAAAAGCATTTATGAATATGTCAATGAGTGCAATAGGAGTACTTCTTGACATACTCATTACTTCATTTATGATTCGCCCCTTAAATTCACAACTCCATATCAATAAATGTGCAAAGAAGGCATCGCCTTTTCTATTTGAACTAATCATAATTGAATATTCCCTGAACATTCCCACTTCATTGCCATTTTAGATCTTTTGAGGCAAATTCATTCTTTAGTTTGAGAGCACATAAAGTAGTACTACAGGAGTATTACTTCACTTACTCATAAATGGCTTTGTGAATTGCACCCTATGTTAATACAGACCCTATTTCAATTATAGTATGAACAGGATTTGCATTGTGAAACACCATGACCCTCAACAAATTTAATAGAAAAAGGTTTTATGTTGTGAACTCTCTGACAAATACAATGGAAAAGAGTTTACATTGTGAGCTTTCTGACAAGTACACTTAGAAGGGGTTTTATATTGGGAAGGTTCAAACAGATGCAATAGGAAAGGGGTTTACATTGTCAACTCTCGGACAAATACAACTGTAAGGGGGTTTTTGTTGTGAAATCAGACAAGCACAGCAGGAAGGAATTTTGCATTGTGAGCTTTGTGACCAATGCCACAGAAAAGGGATTTACAATGTGTAGCACTGAGAGACTTTCTTAGGCAAGTCCTAGTTCAAGAGGGGCTTGACATGTCTGTTGTCAGGGTGTACATTTTTAAAGCGTGTTTTGTACCTATTTTTGTGCGTAATCAAAGATTTTTTTCTTTCTAAAGGGAAAAACATACCTTTTAATTTATTAACTGTTATTTTATTCTTTACGGAGTTTAAAGTTTTCAGACCACACCACCTCTTGTACTGCCCTGCTCTGATATGTGGAGTATCAATTGGCAAATTGTGGTCCTGGGTGCTCTCTTTGGGTCCAACTGAAATGCGGTGCCCTGGCTTTAGCTCTACTTTGCAGGCATTTGTTTGAGTATCAGTTGTGGGAATCCTACCAATGAAGTAACACAGCGCCTATTTCAAACACAGTGAAAATAAGCTTTGCATGGTGTCATACCTGCCTGCCTGCTAATGTCCATATCTCCAAGTGCCCCTGCTGTGGTACCACAAACTCTAACAGCTGCAGTGCTAGTCAGCACTGTAAGAACAGTCATTGCTTGTCAGCCATGAAGTGCAGCTTCTAGAAACTGCAAATGAGTTGCTCATTGGGTACCGGAGGCAGAGTCACAGAACTGAGAGTGAGTGTCTGAAAGCATTAAGAGGTCCAGAGGAGAGAATCTGAGACTCAGTGTATGCTGGGTGAAGGAAACCTGCAATCGGTCACTGAGTAATGGTTCTTTAATGCAAATAAATTGACAATGTGGGTCATTATTGCCTCCTCAATCTTTGAGCAACCTCAATAGGTTAAGCAGATTATTAAGGTTTACCAGCCAAAGAGGACTCCGTTTAGGAATTATTGCTGTAGAGCGGTTCTTCAGCCATGGCCTGAACAAAAACATGAGGCAAAATGTTGAAACCCTAAAGATGCAAATCACAACATTTACACCCCCTTGCAAACTAGCAGTCATACAACAGGAAGCAGTCTCACAGCTTGACACATTACTGGAATTATTCTTACAGCCTTCATATACTAGCAGTATTGAACTATTGACAGCACTCCCTAGCCCATCAGAATTTCCATCACACACTTACAGCAGCTCCCTCACACTCCTCACAGACCAATAGTCACACAATACCAACAGTAGTCACACTCCACACTCCACACTCTAGCAGTCTGAAAGTACTAATAGCATTCTGAAACTCCTCACAAACTAGCAATCACACACTACCAATAGCACACTCCTACCACTCAGACTAGCAGCCACGCTAGAAGGTCTGGCTGATAACTGAAAGGGTATTTTTACTGATTGGTGAATGTGTGTGGTATTGTGAATTGTTGACTGGGTGAATGCAAGAATGAGTCATGATTGTAAGGATTAGTGGCTGAGTACATGGATGGTGAGTCACTGAGTGATCGGATGGATGAATGAGAGACCGCATTGATGAAAACATCTAACCACTTTAGTTATAAGCAGGACCAATGGGATTATGAGACAGGGGTGGACCAAATTAAGTGGCAAGTTTGACTATATACTGCAGCATGAAAAGGCAAATTATGTGGCGTAATATGGCACCTTTGTGATAGTATTCCTTCCTTATTTTGCTATCTTTACTAATGTTATCACCGTACGGGCAAAGGTTTCAAGTCATTAGTACCAGTTTAAGACCCAAACATATTAATAAGCAACTGAAAAGGGACCAGTCAACTTAGTGAAAGCCGTTTCAAAGTGCATCAATACATTAGTTTCATTTTTAGTAATTTTTGATTCGTTTGAGCAAGAAAGCATCTTTTTGTGAAAATCTGCACATTATGCAGCATATGATGAATTATATGGCAAATGCAGCAAATCAATAATTATGCAAAAAAACATGGCCAAACAAGTGCATAATTCCTGATGCCCTGGTTACAGGGCAAACCTAGTGACTTTGTTAATGAGTCTTGGTCACAACTTTCAAACAAAGTTAATTGAGAAAGCAGAATTACCAAGCCATTTCCATCTCTGCGCTCTCTGTCACCTGTTTCCTAACTTAGTCTTTCCACAAACAGGTAGTACGACAGAGGCCATGGAGTTACCTCACATTAAATGTGCCTGCAAGTTACCTGGGTCTCACCTGATAAAAGATCATATAACTACAAAGTTGGATGGAGGTAGTAGAATATGGGCATTGATTGTGGTACTAGGATATATTTAGGGATAGCCGTAAAATGGGATAAGCAGAGAAAGGGCATTATGAAATAGGCAGGAGTTGGGGTAGCATTCTGAAGGTATGAGTAAAAGTACTAGGGTATAGTAGGATAGAGGTATTATGTGGGAGTCAAAGGATAGATCAGTTAGAGAAGAGGTAGAAGTAAGGGTAGAGAAGCTAGAGTTAAGGTATGGGCAGAGGTACTACAGCATAGACAGCATTAGATGTAAAAGGAAACAGGTATGAAAAGAGGTACTTGGGTGTCAGGGGGTGTAGAGATATAGAGGTATATGTACAAGTGGCAGTACATAATGGGGTTAATCAAAATAACATAGTTGAGGGAGGGTGGATAACTGGTTGGGGTGTAGAAGAGTGCTGAAAACAAGGCACGAGAAGAGAGGGGAACAAGGAAGAGGAATAGTAAACTAGGAGGCAAACAGGGAGATTTAAGAGAACAAGGAATTGATTGTTTTGATATGAAGGATAACCACCAGATCCACCAGATGGATTTGACATCTTGTGGACTGTATTAATTTAAAAAAAATAAGGAAATTAATTTCTAGAGAAACTTTCTTGAGGATATTTTTGCTCGAATGCATTTTCTCCAAGATAACATATAACTCTTATAATCCAAGCTTCGCTTCTGCTTCTCAAAATTCCAACAATCAGAAGGAACTGAAAAGGAAGGGGGGCCTTTTCCATCTTGATTTCTCAACTTTGGAACAGTTAACCTTTTCAGACAAAGATATCTTTAGGACATGGCAACCTTGAGTAAGGGACTGCAGACATTCAATTCATATTGTAATAGACCGATCCCACTGGAATCATTCTAATTTCTCAGAGTAGGAGAATACTGAGGGCTAGCAACAGCATGACCCAAATACTTAGAGGTAATACCACACACCTCCACAACTCTAACTTAACATTGGAGATGTTCAAAGAAGAAACAGTAGTTGATGTGCAATTCACAAGTTCTTTGAGGTTTCGTTAATTGCATGGCTGACTCCAAAATGTGGCTCCTTGATTACTAAGTTCCTTGAGGTCTCAGCAAACCCGGAGATAAAGTGATTAGTACTATGATATAGATATCAGTGATTATTGTGTCTCAAGTGTTGATAGAACGCATATTACTAATGAAAGAGATTATCCAATTGGAACCCCGCGCCCCCATTGCAGATAGGTAATCATTTTCCATTCTTGCTTCTGGTGTAACCTTGTTTGTAATTGCTGAAAATTCACAATATTATGAAGAAAAGAAAAACATTACAATGTTTGGGAACAACTTCTTAGAAGCCTTGGATGTGTGTCTCTGTAACTGGGAGAAATATGGCGGTATTATTCACATCTTTAGGCTTATTTGAGTGAGGGGACATGTGAGTGAGTGACCACACATATAACAGGTGCATGCTACTTTGCAGCTTATATGATATTTGTAGGGTTATTTAGGGCTCACTTAGAGGTGAACTGTAAAAGGCATCTACCAAAAAATGTCTGATGTTCCATCCATTTAGAGTTGGGGAAACTGCTTTGTTTCCAACAGTAGAGAATGTTGACATATCCGTCATGCTACCATGGAATGGTGGATTTGCCAGCAATGAACAATCTCATCAAAACTGTTCCCACCACATTAGTGGAAGAATAATCCTAGTCCATATTCTAACAGTCTTTTAATATGGTGTGTGGGACCCACTGGGGTTACTGGAGCAGATAGATCCAATAGATTGCCGGCACACTCATCGGGTCTTAAAAGGCCCTCACTGTCTTCATTAACACGTACTTAAATAAAGGCAAGCTTTTCAAATTTTTGACGCACAGCCATTATGTTTGGCCATAATAAAGTTAATGTAGAACAGTTCTATGTAAAGAGCAAGATCTATTCTGGCACAATGACATCAGTAGCAAAATGGACACAATATTTTACAATACCTTCTTGGAATCCCCAAGGAGAGAGTAAAAGGGCCACATTGCTTCCTTTGCCTGGGAGCCACCCCATTCAGCTGATGATCAACTTGTACAACCTCTGAAGAGGTGAGCTTGTCAAAGGCTGGTTGATTGTTTACATTTCAAAAGCAAGGTCACCTCCATTGCCTGTTCTCACAGTGATCCAGGTTACAGTATGATTCATACTGAAACATATTTTCAGAATGAACTGAAACAAAAAACTACTAAAGCATAAACAAGTTAGGAAATTATCCACTTCGAAGGATCAGCTTTCTTTAACCTCTTACCTAGTAAATCTTCACTGGATCAGACTAGGACAGCTGGGCCAAAATCTTCAGACCAAAAGTGGCTGAACACAGAAACTGAGAGAGATGTTGACACTTTATCCTTGCAGCCAAGGACTAGGCAAGGTAAATGCTTGCAACAAGGTAGCAAATGCTATAGCAAAATAGCAATATCACCAGTAAAAACAAGGAGATGAACAAGGAGAATAGAATGGTTTGGTTCAAGCTAGCAATGTTGTGACTCACTGAGCCACAACTCTATTCTGACTTCGATACCCCTTAAAAATGAAACATCTATCAGTATGAGGCAGGCCTCTCAAGAAAAATTAATGCATGTTTATCAACAATGAATGTATGTGTGGATGTAAATATAATGATTTGTACAACACGAGTCTAGCCTAGAATTGTAATTGAGGCTACTTAACACAGCTGGAATGTTGGAATAAGCAACTCAAGATATGGAAATTTAAGGCCTCATTGTGAGCTTCCTGCATGTAGAAATTTTAGATCATTACACTAACAATTGACATTTTTGTGGATCCCTTGACTCCATCGTGTTAACATTAACTTGGATTGAAGGTTGAACGCTGAGATTGCCCTGAGTATTGAGGAATTACTAAGGGAATTCGTAATTCCAGGTCTGAATCCCCTTGTAATCTATTATTCATTCCTGAGGTTTCCCTGAATATATTGCTGTTTATTGCTGTGAAACCTCCGAGGAAAACATGAGAGGTCAACAGCATCTCTACAGACTTCATAATTCCCAATTGGGCCAGCAATCCCGTTACCAAGAACAACAATGTCCCCAGTAATGAGAGTTTTAATCCTTAAATGTACTGTTTTCTCCACTTTCGTCTTAATTCCAGGAAAGGTGGAGAAATATGCCAATGAACACTACCACCTCAACCAGTTACCAGTGTTACCTGGTATGGGAAAATGTTTATTTTCTGCCAGGGTCCACCATGCATCCCAAAGCAAGATAGTCTCAGGCAGAAACAACAGAACAAGGACGTCACATTCTGAGTAAAAACTTTCAGCAGATCAGGCGCTTTAATTTTTTGTTTTTTGACCATGAGGATTTGGCTTTCAAAACAGAACATTGCTGCCATGTACTTCAATCTACTATGACATGGTGGGCTGGCAAATATTGAACAATTTTGCACCCTAAAGGTATTTCCACATACATTCTACTGCTTAAGGCAGGAAGAAGATGTGCACGTAAACATGCTTGGAATGAGGATATGCATGATGAATTGAATCAAGTATTTCATTCCCTAATACAGGCTCAAAAAGTCAGAACGGCTAGTAATTTGGGCCTTATACCAAACGGCATCAGTAACTGGCATCGATATGGTCACCTTCAATTACTGGCCTACTCAGAGGCCTAAGTGTTGTAATTCAATACAGTGACATCACAAAATTCTCACCCAAATTTCTGCTTTTAAAGTTCTCAGAAATTTGATTTTACAACTCTTGTGAAGTGGATCCAGACAACCTAACTCCCCTCCTCCCAGTGGCTCGGATAACACTTCTGAGAAAAAAGTGATCTCCAACTCAACAGACACGTAAAAAAGGCACACTCAACAGATACATAAAAAAGCAATCTATTTTGAATCCACACCGATATGTTACAGAAATCAAAAAAACATCATTTATTCCATTTGAAACCCTAAGATTGGAAAACCTTCAGACCCTTTCACCTGAATCACAGGGAAAAATCTCATGGGGGTTAATTACTCTCTTGAACAAGTTCTCAGTAAATACTAAGGCCCCAATTAAGAGCTGGGTGGAATTCGTGTCTGGCATTCCACCTTGCCTGATCACTAGTGGCATGCTGTTCCAGCAGCAAGATTTTTCGAATACCAGAAACCAGACTCTTTTCTGGCTGGTTAAATTGCTTTACTAATGGACTTCACTGCAGCCCATACCTGATCAACAGCCCCCATCCAACCTCAGCCCGGGCACGGGTGAAGTATGTAATGCTTTCTCTGCAAGGTGACATTTTCCCCTTCCCTACCTACCCCTGCCCCACATAGGAGCCCCCACACACATTTACCACCTGCTCAGATAAGATGGTAAATGTGTTCATTAAACACCATGGAACTGGTAGACCTGTTGGTAACTCTGGTTCCTCATAGTTCTTCCCATTTTGGGCCATTTAGGTCATAATTGCATGGCACTGGCAGGGTGTCACAACACAGTGCCAGTTATTACGGGTGTGTAATTCACCACACCAGTATCAGACAAGTCATAATCATGTACTGAAAATCAACTACTTAGTTAAGACAATAAAGTAAAATAATGGTTTTAGTGTAAAAAGGAGAATAGTCTTCATTAAAATAATTTTAAACAAATATTATTCAAAACAATACTATCTATGGGCCAGATTTACAACAAAATGCATACATATCCACATTATATTCATAGGCCTACAATTTTGAATAGATCTACAAATGTTTGGGTGCACCCCAAAACGCTATATTAATGCACAAGGAAACGCAACAGAAATCATTTATTTCCAGACATATTCCTTGTACTCTACATACTACAGCAATCGCTCCATATGGTTGAAAATCTGATGGTAAACTGTGGGGTCTGCGCTGCCATACGGTAAAAAACCCATAAATGAGGCCCTGAGTTTGTGTGCCTTCGCTGGGCAGAGTGGTCAGCCAACCCTATAAACTGCAAATAACCCCTTGATGTGTAATTACTGCAATTGCATCAGGAAGAATGCATCACAGCGATCGGTTTGTTTTTGTCACACCTAATTTCCAAATATATGGAAAATATATTAGTGAATAGGGCCTTAATGTAGGCTGATCTACCAGAGGTGTGATTAGGAACCTTGGCATAGGACAAATAGCCCAGAAATGAAGACTTAAATTGAAGTTCTAGTTAGCGGATGACCTAGTATATTCCTGCATTTTTAAAAGGAAGCATAGGAAATCAATTTTCTCACTGTGTTCTATTGTTCCTACATTAAACAGACTTGCCTGACATAAATGAAAGGAATGCATTTTATTGAAGAAGGACACGATTGAGATTAACGTTTCTAAGAACAATGATGCTGAAATAATAGAGTCTAACCATGCACCTTATACTTTTGTTAGCGTTTATTGACTTTGCTTAAAATAATTTCGTTTTTCATTTTTAACGAGCCAGATTTCACTGAGCTAGTCATTCGTACATAATATTCTTGGAATTGAAAGCCGTCTCTTTATAATTTAATTAAACAGGATTTGTAATACACTATTGAAATCAACTATTAAAATGTATGAACGTTTTGTATTTACTATTCCCCCTGTTGTGTTTAAAAAAGTTCATTTCTATATCATGCCTGAAGTGCATGTTCATCTAACTATAGGTAAAGAATCTGGGCATCCTGTTCCATTAGAAACATTCACTCACCCACATGTAAATGCTGTTTTAGAGAGCATAATCCCTCAGCTCAAGATGCACAGGAAAGCTCTCTCACTCCTTTGATCCACCAATCAGGTGGAACATACAATAGTGCTCGTGTTTCCTATTACTATAAAACAGCTCATTGCCAGAGACCTAGTAGAGCCTTTTGTCAAAGATCATATAGGAGAGGAGGTAATGTGCCACCCATGCTCCTCATCCTGAAATCCAGCTAATTAGGAGCTGGTTGTCTCTGCCCCCACCCAGGCTCTATCCAAAAATCACGAGCTGCCTTCTCCAGAACCAGTGTGCTCATGTGACAACCCTGCCCCTCACCCACAGAATCCATCAATCAGAAGGACCTGCCTTCCCCAACACTTGGAAATGGCTCAAAACATCACGAGAGATCCGGCTGCTTTCTTCAAGATCACAGTCACAGTAATAAGATCTCCATGCCTCCTCATCCAATGATCCAGCCTATTAGGTAAACCATTCTCTTCTTGGCACTTGGGGCACCTACCCTTTGATAATATGCATCCAGGTCATCCTATCACAGGCATTTGAAGCTAGGAGTGGGCAAGATCAGGGTAATTAGTAATTGGTTCTATTTGGTCCTGCTAAAGGCCAAAGGACCAGAACTCCATCATCTCTCACCTCTCGAAGCACAGCTATACAGCACTTTCAGCATGTGAACGTTTCTACAACTCCAAGTCACCTTTCAAACATCTACCAAACACACACAATCCATAACTGATGCAGAAGTGAAATGCATACCAACAACTCGAACAATCTCTTCAATCTCTACTCCATTCATCGCCACCCGCTGTAAATGCCCTGAACAGATGGACCAACATATGCTGACGGTGCATACACAGCAGTTCTGCATACAGCTACAATAGTTGATCTAATTATCACCAATAATGATAAAGAAACCTGGATCACCATTACTACAATATGAATCTCGCGTGTACGGATCCCCCCGAGGCCACAGAATTCACCGCATTCTGTACAGAACCTCACAGACATCCACTGTACCGCTTGGCTCTGCACACCTTGACAGCAATCAATATTCAGCTTCTTGTCGCTCCTCTTCTGCAGTTTCCTCTCACAGTCACACGTTGTGATATTTCATCTCATCTATTGACCAGCCAGCCCCACACTCAGAATTTATTGCCAAACTTTCCAACCACAACAGTGAAGATTCTACCAGCTATGCAAACCGCATCTTCTTTGAAGACTTCTGCATCACCTTTAACACATGATCCTGGTGTAGACTGGAAGAAATGATAATCCAACTGTGTTTTCCTGTTTTGGGATTGATCAACAGAGTTTACAACCCCCTCAATCAACTTGGGACTATGAGCCTTGTAAGCAATTATTTACAGTGATTGGCAGGGACCTAGGGAACCCCCACTTACGAAGCTTATGAGAGGGCTGCCACTGGGTGTCATGGGCTGATGAAATGGGTCCTAATTAATATTAGTTAGCTGTTTATGGGCCTCCTCTCTCTGTAGGTCTGACAACAAGGTACTCATAAATAATGCTTTTTGTCAATAAATGACAGAGCGGTGAGGGAGATGGGCAGACATGCACATACAAGAAAATGAGAGAAAGAAAAAGGATGAAATTACAAAACTAGGGTAGAACACAGGGGTACAAATAGAAAAAGTATGAAACAAAAAGAAAAAAGATATATTAATGGGTAGAAGCGTAAAAGGATAGACATATATATGGATGAATGATTAAAGGGTGGAAAGGGTGAAGGTAAGACTCCTAAGGAGGGTAGGGTTTGCTTGCCTCGTGTGCTGTGTGTGAGTAGAGATATGGTTCAAGTGGGGGTATTTTAGTTTTCAGGCTGCTCCCTTGGTGATCAGACATGGTGCTCAGGATCACCTTTAAATGTTATATTTACTTAGTTAGGCATCCTACATGTGCCAGCATGTCTCAACAAAGGCCTACTCAAGTGTACCACTCCACTCCTGATGATACTACACAGGCTCCTCTTCCAAGTCAGCATCATCTTCATGATAGCTGTATCACATATATGACTACTCGAACTGATGTCACTTCATACCTGGCAGAGACATTAAGTACCTCAGGTGGGTAGTACCACATCAGAAGCATGGACAAATTCAAATTGGAATCAAAAAGCTGTTAAAAGGAAAAAACAGAAAATAG